>NC_083278.1:54438383-64438383 GCF_963506605.1 Zootoca vivipara | reverse complement strand
AAACAGAAAAAACCTTGAAGAAGTACATATATTTGTTAAAGTATTTACTGGCATCCCAATTAAGCACTGAAAGTAAAGTTTAACCTGTAGAAGATCATGTCAAACAATGTGACAACAGGATATTAAACCAATATGTTTAAAAGAAAAAGCAGAAGGTAACAACTTAATTGAATGCCTATTAGAACTTTGCCGCTCCATAAACTTTGAAATAAAATAATATGATCAGTGAAGTTATTTTGTAGTGATTTTAGAAATTAAATAATAAAACAATTGTAACCATAAATTATCAAAATAGAAAAAAAATTGAAATTAATGGAGCAATCTTACTAGCAGAAGGCTGGATGAAGGGCTATAGGATATGGAGTGCATTCCACTTCCATCAGCAAAGAAAGAAACCTGTTGTCAGAGTAAAACTAATGTAGTTGGAGGTTCGCCAATATGCTGGGAAGCAGGGGGGGGGGACCCAGGTGTGTTAGTTCTGCTGGTGTGAGTTATGTGGTGTACTGACAAAGAGAATGCATGAGTCCTCTGCTTCATTTTTAGATTGTTTATCAAAAAACCTTGAAACAGCAAATGGAATCTTCTGTTGTGTACTCTGGTGGTCTTAGAATTCTGAAAATAGGAAATAGACTTTTTCAGATTCAAATCAAAGAAATAATTACAAAAGTAAAAATGTTGCACTAAAACAAGGGTGGGAAACCACAAGCCTGGGGATCAAATATAACCTCCATGCACCCTCCCTTAGCACTCTGCTCACCCCCATGCCCCCGAAGCCACCACCTGCTCTGTGCCCTCTAGTGATTTGACCCATTGGAATATGTCCTGTGATAAAACTCCCTTCTTGCCAGGATGTAGGATAGGCATTAGTGTGTGCCTGGCAACACCCACTTTGCAACACCCACCACAACTTGAGAAGACTGCCCAGCAGGGAATATGGACCTCACATTGAAAAAGATTCCACACCCTGCAGTAAGAAAAGTTAGAGCCAAATATTTAGGCAGAATTAGATTCATTCAGGAAAAAGTCAGAACAAATCAATACTGATAAGAAACTGCTAACATTCTTACTTTTGTAAAACCATTCCCCCCTCTCTCTTAAAAAAGACCAATAAATTATTGGAAAAGGAAGGGAACTCCTTCCAGTTTCAAATTAAGGTATGATGAATTAACTTCTATTATTTTATTTTATTTAAAAACTATCAATCTTATTCCCCAAACATGATAGAATCTGAGAACTTTAAGGCTATCCCAGTAAATAGAAATAGATAGATGCAACTAAATGCAGGGATAGATCATTTAGTGTGGCTGCATCTACTCTTTAGAACTCCCTGCCCATTAATATTAGCCATGTGCCTTTACTGTATTTCTATTCCACTGCTCACACCCCATTCCTTTCTTGCAGTTGCAGCAGCTTAAGAATGGTTGAGGCTATGGTCAGGCTAGTGCCAGCCCCATATTGGTGATGCTGTGGAACTTCTGGCCTAGCTGTTCTTGCTTTTGATTGTAATGCAGAGGCACTGAGAAGTGCCTGGCAGAGTGGCTCTCAGCATACAGGCATCATTACAAAGAAGGGAGGAGCTGACATCAAGAAAGCATTTGACACAGTGGAGTGGAATGTTGTCTTTTAAACTTTTTAGTGTTTAAATATAAACTGACATTTTCTTTGAATGCATTGAAGCCACTGTAGAACACTACAAATTAAGTTAAAGATTTACAGACAGGAATCAAACAAGTGTGTTTTACACTGAAGTTCTCTGCATTATCATTTGCTATAAGGATAGAAGAGCTCATAATAATGTTTAGGGGAACACAGGAGCATGAAACCTCCACCCTTGCACACACACTCCAGCACAAGGTAGTCTTTAAATCCAGTATAGTACAGTAGCTAGATGTTTTTCACTACTAATTGGGTGATCTCTTTCTGAACAACTATATTAGATTTATAGCTTAAATCAAAGCAGGACATTTTCTGAAATGATCCAAATTGAAAATGCCTAAATACAGCTTTGCAAACATAAAGATAAATATAATACCACCCAGAGTTCTGTTCCTGCTTCCACATTAATTCTAATACAGAGTTTGAAATCATGGCGAAAGATGCTTCCTAATTTTATGTGGGAACTCAGAGGGTAGGATAAGTTACTCTGCAGAAACCTAAACAAAATAACTTATCTGTTATTTGCCAGGAGCAAATTTGCTTTATTCATTGAGCAAACTGATAAAGCTCTACCTCTACAATTTTTATAGTTCCAGAAGTAAGGAGCCAGAGATTTGCATTTTTTTTAAATGAAAGATGAAAATTCAGAAAAGGGACCTAGAATATCCTTAGGGTCTCAAGGCCATGAATATGCAGCCTCTGCAACAAACTATACTTTGCATCTCAGCACGGCATTGCAGTCTCTGAAAAAGGATCACTGGCACTGACAGCTCACTCAAGCAAGCAACTTTTTCTTTAAAATTGTGTTTATTTCATATTGAAATGCCAAACTTTTGGCACTCCAGAATCATAGCTACATTTCAAGCTTCAGTCTAGTCTAACAGAAACATAATCAAGATCACATTTATATAGGGAAAACAGCAGATTATTTAACAACAGCCTTTTCCCCTATTGTTTATTCGCTTTAGTCCAAATGGTTCATAAACAACTTCATAAATGACGCAGAAATGTTCCATGTCAAAATGCGAGTGCTGCTATTGTGGACTGTAGCCAATGTCTACCTGTGTGTTGCTTGGTAAGACTTTCTTTTCACAAAATATGCTTTGCCTCTACTACTGATTTTGGCCATGATACAAAGAACTGTAATAGTAACACACACAGCTAAGGTACATGCACAGCCAGCACTTCATCCACTATTTTTGGTGCAGCATTTCCCGCTGCTGAAGTGTTCAGTCTCAAAAACAGCTTGATACTTTGGTAGTGGAAATCACTGTTTTAAAAACAACAAACAAGAGTTTTGTGTGTATGTACAGCCACCCATAAACTGATCTCAAGCTGATAGCTTACCTGTTTCAGTTACAGCTGCCTGCCTTTAATTAGAGTTGTGTTTTGTATTCTCTGTCTGCAAATTACTCAGTACATACACATGCATCACTTCTCTGGATCCAAGTTTCCAATACATTGACTGGGTTTGCACTACACCGTAAGCCAAACTATGGCTTACAGAGACTGGGTGAACATGCAAGCTCACAGAGGGGAGCTTGCAGCCGCATTGCTGCTCCTTGGTGCTTTCCAATGCTGTGCCACAATGAGTCAAGGTTTGCCTTAGTATGTCATTTGAACTGGGATTCCTGGTTAAGCTCTCTCCTCACTAACCAAAGCTGGTTAGTGAAGAGAGAGCTTAACCAGTTTGGATGAGAACAAATCTTGGTTACAGCCTGTGGTTAATGAGGGGAAAGCTAACTATGATAATGTCTCTTGCTTGACTGGATGAATAAATGAGACAGGGGAGAGTGTAAAAGCCTATTGTACGAATGTATTTTTTAATGAACATTGCATATTGCTCCTTGTAATTCAATGGAGTTGCAGCCTTTGCTCCACCCACTTTTTACCTCTCAACCTGCCACCACTGGAATGTAGTCCCCAAATGATTTTCCATGGGGGAATGGGAAAAAAAACTGGCTAGTCCCCAACCCTCTCATGGAGACTTAGAGAAACCTTTTAAAAAAAAAAAACAGCAGTAAAGGATGAAGAGGCAAAAGAGTTTCTTGGCTAAACCTTCCTCCATCTGAGCAACATCACTTTAGTTTTTGCATGCATGAAGTTTAAGCCAGCTGTTGGTTGTTTAAGAGATAAAAGTCCTGTTGACAGTTTTACTATGTGTATGTTATTTAGCGAATAGCACAAGCAGGGAAAATGAGAAATATAGCTTGATGTTATCTGCATATTGAAAGCTTTTCATCCCCAGGGTATTTTATTCTCCCTTTATAGGAAGAAAAAGAGCATACAGCTTTATGACTTGCTGTTTTATCATGAAAGAAAAGTAAATACTCTTTGGGTCATATGTGGCACCTGCCTAAGGAGGAAGGGAAAGTTTACTTCTTTACTAGAAATCCAGGGAAGCAGAAGAGTGAGTGGGTGGAGGGAACCTTTTGACTATGAGCAACAGTTATAGACAAGTGATTGCCCTACATGCTTACAGTAAGTTACCATTTGGCAAATCACAGCTTGTGTTCATCTGCTGCCTACACTACAAGTGCTTTCACCCGTCAAATGTGGAAAAGAAGAATAACATGGGTATTAACTCAGATGGGCTATACGTTGCAAAGAGTTAGCAGCAAATCAGAAACAGAAGTATAGAATAGAAAGCACCTCTGTGCTATCAACTTTATGCATATGAACTTGATTCATTCACATTGGCCTGTATCAGGCAACCCTTTCCAGCTTGCTAAACCATCATTCAAAATATTGATTAAGGTCCTGGTTACGATTCTCCCTACTGGAGGGGTCAATGGAGATGGAGGGGAAGCCCAGAGCTTATTAGCAGTTTGCTTGTGCACATCCAATGAAGCTGAATGATCGAAAATTTAGAACAGATAAAATAAAAGTACTTCTTCATGGAGCACACAGTCAAACTATGGAATTTCCCCCCCTGTCCCCCAGAGGGAGTGATGGCCACCAATTTGAATGGCTTTAAAAGAGGATAAGACAAATGGCTACTAGTCATTATGCCTAGGCACTACCTCCAAATTTGGAAGCAGCAATGCTTCAGAATACCAGCTGCTAGAAACCACAAGCGGGAAAAGTGCTCTTGTGCTCACGTTCTGGCATCTAGTTGGCCACTGTGAGAATAGGATGCTGGACTAGATGAGCCATTGGTCTGATCCAGCAGGGTATTCTTATGTTGCTAAACTAACTTCATTAAGCTTGACAGTCATGGAATAATAGGCGTAGTCATGGAATAAGAGAAGTCTTCTTGTGGATCAGGAGTTGGTTAAGTAGCATGAAGCAGAGAGTAGGAATAACTGGGAAGTTCTCCAAATTATGTAGAAAGTGGAGTCTCACAAAGATTGGTATTGGAACCTGTGCTTTTCTTCATGAACCATGTAGAGTTAGGAGTGAGCAATGAGGTGGCCAAGTTTGCTGAAATGTTCAGGGCCATTAAAACAAAGAGTGATTATGAAGAGTTCCAAAGAATCATATAATTGGAAGAGACCACAAGGGCCATCCAGTCCAACCCCCTGCCAAGCAGGAAACACTATCAAAGCATACCTGACATATGGCTGTCAAGCCTCTGCTTAAAGACCTCCAAAGAAGGAGACTCCACCACACTCCCTGGCAGCAAATTCCACTGTCGAACAGCTCTTACTGTCAGGAAGTTCTTCCTAATGTTTAGGTGGAATCTTCTTTCTTGTAGTTTGAATCCATTGCTCCATGTCCGCTTCTCTGGAGCAGCAGAAAACAACCTTTCTCCCTCCTCTTTATGACATCATTTAATATATTTGAACATTACTATCATATCACCCCTTAACCTTCTCTTCTCCAGGCTAAACATACCCAGCTCCCTAAGTTGTTCCTCATAAGGCATCGTTTCCAGGCCTTTGACCATTTTGGTTGCCCTCTTCTGGACACGTTCCAGCTTATCAGTATCCTTCTTGAACTGTGGTGCCCAGAACTGGACACTGTACTCCAGGTGAGGTCTGACCAGAGCAGAATACAGTGGTACTATTACTTCCCTTGATCTAGACGCTATACTCCTATTGATGCAGCCCAGAATTGCATTGGCTTTTTTAGCTGCTGCATCACACTGTTGACTCATGTCAAGTTTGTGGTCTACCAAGACTCCTAGATCCTTTTCATATGTACTGCTCTCAAGCCAGGTGCCACCCATCCTGTATTTGTGCCTTTCATTTTTTTTGCCCAAGTGTAGATGGTTGGACAGTGTTCTCAAAGCTACGAACATGAGTTTGACCAAACTGCGGGAGGCAGTGGAAGATAGGAGTGCCTGGCGTGCTATGGTCCATGGGGTCACGAAGAGTCGGACACGACTAAACAAAAGTATGGTACTTTACATTTCTCCCTGTTAAAATTCATCTTGTTTGCTTTGGCCCAGTTGTCTAATCTGTTAAGGTCATTTTGAAGTGTGATTCTGTCCTCTGGGGTATTAGCCACCCCTCCCAATTTGGTGTCATCTGCAAACTTGCTCAGGATGCCCTCAAGCCCATCATCCAAGTCATTGAGAAAGATGTTGAATAAGACTGGGCCCAAGACAGAACCCTGTGGCACCCCACTAGTCACTTCTCTCCAGGATGAAGATGAGCCATTGTCATTGATGAGCACCCTTTGAGTTGGTTGGTCAGTCAGCCAGTTACAAATCCACTGAATGGTAGCATTGTCTAGCCTGCATTTTACCAGCTTCTTTACAAGAATATCATGGGGCACCTTGTCAAAGGCCTTGCTGAAATCAAGATAGGCTACATCCACAGCGCTCCCTTCATCTACCAGGCTTGTACTTCTGTAAAAAAAAAAAAGACCTTTCCACTTTGAGTGAATAGGCTGAAGTATGAGGTTGGTGCCCTAAAACATAAAATACAACACAAGCAACATGCCAAAATGTATGGCTAGAATCCTGACAAATCCATTAATTTCATTTTTTTAAAAACTTTGTTAATTTCAATAGTGGAGATGTAAGCATGTACCATATTAAAATCTCCCACTAAAACCAATGGGGCTTAAAAAGTGCTCAACTTGGGCTGGACTGTGCTTTCCATTGCACAGATCTGCAGAGATTTGTTCAATATTTCCAACCAGATCTTGATTAAAGATGGCAAAACTTCCCTTGACAAACAGGATCAACTGTATGCATTTTTTCAGAAATAAAATGAAACAAAACAAAAAAAAATAAACCAGTTCCTCCTCCTGTAAAAATAGACCAGACATTAAATACTGTAAACTGCCTTTTGAGGCATAGCCCTTATCTCGTATAATAAATGGATCTAAAGGACTATATTCCCCTTTAGCCAATTGCTTCAAAATGGTCCTTTCTTCATAGATGTTGCATCCCACCTAAAACTGAACCATAATTTGTAAATTTGCTCCTTTAAGCCCAATTAGATTGTAGCATGCATTAGGAGAGATGTGATCAGAGAAAATAGCATCTGGTGTAAATTATTTTAAAAGGTTGTTTTATATTTGCTGTTATGGGCTTTACTATATACAAGTCAGAAAAAAACCTTTTAAAGGGAAATTGCAGTTAATATTTACAATTATAATTATAGAGATGGCCATAAAAATGTCAACATTGCATTATGCCTTTTACTTTAAAGGACATGTCTAATGTTTTATCTAAACTGGTCAAACTTGTGCCTTCAGCTAGCACTTGCAATATTCCATCTGTAGGGGATACATGATACAAACAAACACACACAGTTTGAGTTATGGAATCACTTAAAATAATTAAATGGTTGGTTATTCAATTAGTTCATTTAAAGTCAAGGAACAAAAGCAACATAACTTTCTACAGGGAAATAAACTGAATAAAAATATTCTCCATGCTTTGGACAATTTTTTAGTTGTACAACTTGATTTATTATTTTCTTCTTCATACTTGTAGTAAATAACTGCCCCTATTGAGAGATGAAAGACCTATGTCAGATGAAGAGTCAAATTATGTTACACAGTGGGGGCAAAGAGAAACTCCTGAATTACAACCATTTATCCCCATGTGTTAAGGCACATATACCAGTGTTCATAACCTTAAGATGATTTTTAATAATAATAATAATAATAATAATAATAATAATAATAATACCCTGCCCAAATTGGATGGCTTCCAACAGAATTTAAAAATAGAGTAAAACATCTTTGTTTAAAGCGATGATGGCTAATTTATAATTTCCTGTACACTCAGGATCCACTATTATCCTCCTAGTAGTAAAAACTGGCAGGGTTTTGCTGTTGTTGTTGCATACTCTCCAATCCTACAACTGCTATAATGACAAAATAATGCTGGCACCATCTAGCAGAAAAGGAATCACTTATGGACCCCTTGTGCTCAGACATGGCTGTGGCATTACATACAAAACTAAATAGGAGAGTGAAACAGCACAGTCTGGGATATTTCTACACCTTGCAACTTGCCATTACTCATGAATGATACTGAGGTCAAACTTTTACCGCATGTTGATTAAATTAGGCAGGTCTCCCTCTAACATTATGTTAAACAGAAGATTGAATTTATAACTGTAAACCAATTATCAGTTGATTAACTGATTACATTTATACAATGACTTTTGGCGAAGCCTAGTGGTTTACAATTTTAAAATTACACCTGTGCACTGGATTTGGCCAAACTGATTTGGGGGAATCTGGGCATGAATGAGGTTGGGTTGAGTTAGCCCAAGATAACCCTGGTTTGCCACAGGTTGAGTTGAACAGCCCAGAGCAAGCCATGACTGGGTTTTTTTTTGGGGGGGGGGGTTAAAGGAAGGAGAGGCAGGCAGGTGTGGGAAGAAGCAAAAACCATGAAAAGGATGTACCCATGTTACATAGTTGCATGTTTGCAGGAGAAGGTAGGGGTGGTGGACCCACTCACAGTGTCCCATCCTCACCCCAGTAGGCAAAGACAATATCAATGGTGCAATGGAAGAAACTTGCCAAGACAACAATCTGGGATTGAAATTTTGCCAGGCATTGGCTCAGGCACTGGGTGTATCTCCATTCTCAGCCTCCTGGCTAAAGCTTAAGCAGGATAATGCCTGGGATATGGGCTGACTGTGCTGAGTGTGCAGCTGGCTTTAATTTCCATGCGGCAAACCAGAGTGAAGACTTCCTGACTCCTGTCCATTGCCCAGACTCCAATCCCTGCCCACCCATGACCGGGCAGTTCAAAACTAGAGTTAATACTACCAAAGCAGTCGGCCAGGGGAGGACCCAATGGCCTCCCATGTAGAGATTACCTTTGCTCCCCAGGAATGGAGGGGAAGCTACCACCACCACCACCTGAGCAGGGTAAGCAGCCAACTCCTTTCCTGCCTAACCTCTCCTTCTTTCAAGGCCTCTCTTTCTTCCCACCCCTCCAAACAGCACACAGAGGAGCACTCTGCAGAATCGAATCCTCCTGATACCAGTTGGTTCTATTGAACTTCACTTTGCTTTACCGATTGTGACTCTGCTCTTCTGGACATGACCTTGTCCTTCCAGTAAGTGGCACTGCCTCAACACAGCTTCCCATGGGACCTTTGAGCCACATTAGGACAGGACTGAACAGACTGAAGGTGAAAACATTTAAATAGTGAAAGAATTGGGTGGGAAGGTGATGCTGAATGCTTTTTGCACCTGTGTTTTTACCTCTCCTAAAAACTTTCTTCCCCAGTCAGTTATCTCCTTTTCATCTTGGCAACCTTACAGGGGCCCCATACCAGTGGTGGTGGAGGCAAAAACAAGCATTTCCCCTCCAGGCAAGCAAGAAACTATCTCAGATCTATTTATTTCAGTGGGTCTAACTCTGAGTTTATTTTAGTTGGGTACATTCAATACTTACTTGTTTTGCAACAAAAGTAGGACTTATTTTGAAACAGAGTAAAAAATCACACCATACAGTCATGCCATAGTTAAATGACAATAAGAAAGGCTAACTCATACAAGAGACAGAGACTAAGACAGACAGACAGACAGACAGACAGACAGACAGACAGACAGACAGACAGACAGACAGACAGACAGACAGAGACAGGGAGTGAGAAGGAAACTAATGGAAGCAAATACTGTATTGATTTTAAATGTGAGTGGAAAAACTTGAATGCCGAGGGGGAAAGAAACATTGATTTCCCACTCCTCTCTTCTACTTATGTTCATCACTGGATATGATACCATCAAGGAAGACTGCACCTTCCTCTCAAAAACTGCTTCATCCTAGTCTTGCACTTCCCAGAATGCTTTGGGGGCATAACAGGATGCTGCCAACCAGCAGAACAATAAATGAGTTGTTGGATATTAGTTTTTAGTGGGTGAGCAAAAGGGTTGGAACTGATATCAAGGCAATCATTTTGAGCTACAAATCCAATGTTTATCGTCTAATATTAAGTAACACAAATGATTATGTCAGTATTATCTTTCACATTGTTGAAATATACAACTGTGTATCTCCAACAAGTTCCTATTTAGCAAAGCTTTTTCTGATATTTGTCAGAAAATTTATTTGCTTTCAGACAGACTCGAGAACATTGTGATGCTAATTCCATCACATACCAGGATCCAGCATGCACTAGAGGCAATACCAGCCAGCTCCAAGGCTTCTTGGTATAGGTATAATGTTTTCTAGCCAGCTTATGTAGGACCTGTGGCAGCTGTCCCTGTTTAATTTGAGGTAGCATTCAAATAGCTATACAAGTGCTAGCTCAGAAGGTGCCTCCATCTGAGCCTGGTCATGATCCCAGCAGCAGCCTCACATATCCCAGAGATTATCATAAATGGGAATCAGCTCATACAGGAACCAGGCCGCATATCCAGTGCTTCCAAGCAGATGGAAATAAAACAATGCTCATTTTCACTGTTGATGTGCAAACAATCGTGCATTTCCAATAGGATCCTATCCATTAGGGGTAATTGAGATTTTGTGCTTTATATTGGAAGAGTGGCAGCCCTCAGAGCACACCACCTGATAGGATAGTGTTTTCTGCTTTGTTCCCTGTATTTACTACAACAGAGACATGTATATTCTAAAGTCTAAACCTATCGTTGCTCTCAGCTTTCTGTATTAATCAGCTTGAACTCCAGATCTCACTCTCCTCGGTTGTCTTTATGGAGTGGGTGTACAGTTTTAACTATAAGAGTTTTCAGGTGCTTCTTTGAAGAACACAATGTCTTATCACATAATTAAGTGATACAATTACTAGAAGACAAGGCTATGTGCAGTTCCCTGCCAGAGAAATGTTACAAGACCTATGAAGTGTTTATTTTTGTAGATAGTAATAAAACAATATTTGAGCAAAGTCTTCCATCCCATTACCATTATCTTATCGAGTGTGTATACCAACCATAAAAAAACAGCAGCTACTGAATTCCCTCACTGGCAGGAGACAGCTAAATAATGGCTGCCTGTTACTTCATGAGAACTGGCTGTGTTGGGTCTCAAGGGAGTACTTTTGGTTCTGTGATATTTTGGAAGCCGAAACAAGACACACAGACCAAAAAGAGAAGCCTCTTTTCCCAGAACATTCATCAAATGTCCTGTCAGTATAAGTAAAGGGAGCACATTTGTAAATTTAGCAGTGGCATTAAAAAAACAATAACACAATATCAGATAGACCTAAGTCCTCTTTAGATGTTGTTAACCTCTATTCATGGAGCGCCATGGGCCCTCATATGATTCAGAGACTTAGGAATTCAGTCATGGTGTAATTAAGACTGTCCCATGCTTCACACTGCACACAGGAGTGGGGAACCCTTGGCCCTCTGGATGTTGCCGAATCTCAACTCCCATCAGCCCTAGTGAGTATGGCCAGTGGAGCAGGATGGTGGGAACTGTAGTCAAGAGTTCCCCCCACTTGGCATACAGGACTGCTGACAACATGGCAGTGCTTCCTTTAGAAAATACATAAACAAGGAACAATATGCCCACTTCTTTAAACATCCTCTGCATACTTCTGGGAGCTTGCAGATATGTTGTCCATGACTCCATACTTTCTATCAGTTGCTGCAGGACCTGTGTGCATTTACTTCATAAAGTGGAGCTGACCTTCACTGCAGGCAATCAGGGCTCCCTTCCTCAGCAGTTATGCAAGTACTTAATTCCGTGCATTATGTTTAACATTGAGTGAAGTTGGCTAATCAACAGAGCTGAGCAAAATATTATCAGGAAATTTCCTGAGATTCTTTTTTCCCCTCACTCACTATAAAATGAAGACTATTTTCAGAAATTTCTCTTATCATTTTTTCATGGTAGGTGGTGCCAGACTGCAAAAAACAGTTGTGGTTGCTATTACAAGTGGAAACCACAACAGCAACAAATTAGGGGGAAAGAAAAAAAGGAAAAGTATTGCGCAGCTGCCACTGCTAATGGTGAACTCCAGCCCCAGAAATGGTTGGGAGAATTCCTCCTCTTCCTAGAGAAATTTGGTGAAGTTAGTCCCTCTCTAGGAGGGCTACACACACACACACACACACACACACAGAGAGAGAGAGAGAGAGAGAGAGAGAGAGAGAGAGAGAGAGAGAGAGAGAGAGAGAGAGAGAGAGAGAGAGAGAGTTCACAGGCACTACAGCACTGCTGGGCACCAGGTCCATACTTTATTTTGCAATTAATGCACATCTTTATTTTTAACCCAAGTGCATGTTTGATTGCTCCCCTCCCCTCATACTTGGTATACAAAGCAATACTCCTGTGACAAACTGTGACTTCTGCCCCAACATCTTGAAAACTTCACCTGTTTTGGTGACATGTCTGCATTTCTGTGTACTGTTGCATGTGTTATCAGGGATGCATATGACACACTTGACCCAAAAATGGACTAATGGAACCTGGATGAGAATATCCCAAGGTGGTAGGATCCAGTGAGGGTTTCTTTTAGTCCTGCTATTTTTAAACTACTGCTTCATCAACTACATAGTATTATTCCAAACACTGAACCCCACTAAGAGCAAAACAGATTTAAGAAGTGGTTTTGAAGGAGAAACATGGTAGGAGGGGGATTTAATTCATTTCCTCATACTCATGTGGTCCCCTCCCTCTTCCTACTTTACTGGGATTTGGTGTTGGAGTTAATGCTGCACACAAGATCTGCTGCTATCCTATCTACTTTGGTCTGCATGCATGGAAGCACATTGTTTCCCAGGCAAGGGCCAAGTATCTGGTTGGTTGCTGTATTTATACTAGAGGTAGCCAATCCAAGTCCTCACTACTAACTAAATGGACATACTAATACACACACACACACACACACACACACACACACACACACACACAAACACGAATGTTAAGGCTCTGAGAGATGAAGGAATCCTACTTCACTTTAAAGTAGGCCATACTTCACTTTAAAATACATGTGTATTAAAAAAAAGGAAAGTAGAAAATCAGTAACATTTGCTCATATTAGGAATTTAAAATTTTGATTCCTAGTTTAAGCCAGTGACATTGGTTTGAGTAAGCGCTGGTTCATCCAACACATTTGCCCATAGTGTAAAATGAACAAAGGTTTAACAAGAATGAACAGATGTTGCCACACTACGAACATATTGTGGTTTGTTTCCTCAAACAAACTATAAGCAGTAAGCCAGAAACAAAGCTCGGTTTCTGCTTGGGTTTTGCTTGAAGCAAAACAAGCACTGGTTCACATGTGATACGAAGTCAGCCTCAGGTTTATTTCCTCCCTGGTGAGGCAATAGTAGGAGCAGGGGAGGAATAAAGTAGAGATTGATGAGCAGTGTGCATGAGCACACTACAGAATTGTTCACATGAAACCATAGTTTCTTTTTAACTAAGCTTTAATGTGAAATTTAAACCGAGCCTAAAATAATGGGGAAACCAAACTGAAGACAACATTTCAGTGCGTTTCTCTCTTTTTAAAACAAGGAATGTTCTTATCTTTGAAATGATCAGCAATCGTATCAGGCATGCCAACATATTAAACAAACACAGAAATTGATTCCTTCAAGAAAAGGCTAAGGAGAACAGAATCTGCTAAATCTAAAATGAACTTGAATCTGACAGTGCTTCATCTACAAATAGAATCTGCTGAGAACATACTGTGCTGTACCAAATAAATGAACTATATCTTCAGAGTTCATGATCTGGTGATTCTTTTAAGTCATTAGAAAATAGAATTGGTCTTTGGCAGAGGCACCTGCACCCATTTTGACGTCTCCATATAGCTCAAGTTTGAAAAATTCCAACAGCTTGTTCATGGGGAAATGAACTAATTTCATTGTATTGCCTGTAGCACTGAAAGCAGAATCCACTTAAGTGAATTTAAGCATCTAAAGCATTAGTATATAAGGGTAAGATTTAAATATTCTTTTGTCTGCAGAAAAATATTTTTTCAAGAGAATCTCATTGCAATCTTTATTAAAATATCAAATCTCCCACCCACTATTTGGATGATGTGCCTAGGAAAAATTTATCATAAAGCTGAACAGAGTCCTGCTTCTCCCATCTGTCCCCTGCAGGGCTATGTGCAAGACATCAAGGAAAGGAGAAAGGGGGCAGCAAAATAAATTATAGCAATTTCCCTTAACAACTGCAATAGCATGAATACTTTTAACTGCTGTGTGGGAGTGTCACAATCTGAGAGTGCAAAGGAATATATTATGGGGAGATTTTGAAGTTGGAATGCAGCTGACCATTTGTATTCACTTGGCTTTCTGGAGAATCATAACCAGTTAATGAGCAGCATGTTCCCAGAAAACACATCACTCACCTAACAAGTTTGAGCTCTTTCAACTGAGAACTGCTTCTTTGTCAAATAATGAGATACACTGAAAGTACATGTGCCTGCCAAATCTCAAGCAGCCAAATTTCTCAAAGAAATTACGGCAGGCTAAATTATCATTGAATTATGTGCATGAAACAGTTCCTTTGGTTGGATAATATATCTACAGTATATCAATATCTATATCTATCTATGGTAGGCGAACTCGGCCCTCCAGATGTTTTGGGACTACAATTCCTATCATCCCTGACCACTGGTCCTGTTAGCTAGGGATCATGGGAGTTGTAGTCCCAAAACATCTGGAGGGCAGAGTTTGCCTATGCCTGATCTATCCCTTCACATTTGTCACAGTTAATACCAGTAGACGTACCTTGGAAGTTGAACAGAATCCGTCGTTCTGGAAGTCTGTTCAACTTCCAAAATGTTCTGGAAGTCTGTTCAACTTCCAAAACGTTTGAAAACCAAAGCGCAGCTCCTGCACTGTCTGCAGCCAATCGGAAGCCATGTAAGCCCCAGATGTTCAGCTTCCAAAAATAGCTTGCAAATGAGAACAGTCACTGCTGGGTTTGTGGCGTTTGGGAGCCAAAACATTTGGAAACTAAGCTGTTCAAAAACCAAGGTACAACTGTACTATTAACTAATATTTTTGCCTCGAATGCAAAAGTAATCAAACTATTAAACATATATAACATATGGTAAGAACAAACATACTGAAATGATAGGCACTGTCAACATATTTTAAGGAATGCACACCAGGGGTGGAGAACCTCTAGCCTGAGGGCCCAGTCTATCAGGCCTCCCAATTTGGCCTATGAGGGTGTTTCTGGCAAGCCATGCCCACCTGCCCCACACTTGAAGTCATATATGACCTCAGATGTCGTGCAGGTAAAAATGAGACTTTGAAGGTGGATTGTCCCTCCTACTTGTCAAAGTTTGCCGGTGGGGATGGGGGGAGATGAGCATCTGCTTCCCCCCCCCCTTGATGTCCACAAAGCGTTATATTCAACATTAGTAATACTCAGAGTAGACCCATTGAAATTAATGGACATCACTTTAATGGATCCACTCTGAGTATAACTTAGTTGGATGTAACCCACAAAACATAATATGGAATTCTAGCCACATCTACTCGAAAGTAAGTCTTACTGAATTCAGTGGGGCTCGCTTCCCAGTAAAGGGGCTAGAATTGCAGCCTAACTTGTTTTCTACTTTTCTCAACAAGTAATTTACCTGAAAAAGCAATTGATAATAAGTGAATTAAAATATTAAAGATATGCATATACAGCCATGCAGCTAGTTTGGCCTTAACTATTGTAGGTGTTGAGCCTTTCAGGGCACTTTGGCTGGGTTCAGTGTCAGGAGTTTTTTTTGGGGTGGTGGTGGAAACCCTTCTTCTACTTTCTGTGCTTAACCTGAGTTCAGCTGCATGCAGAGTACAAACTCCAAATGAAAAGGAGATGACATGAGGCTTTCAAGTTCATTTATGGACAAATCCAGAAAGAAGCAAAACAAACAAGTGGTTTACTCTGTGGCTGGAATGTAGGGGCAAAAGGATGATTTCTGAGAAAAAGAGTAATAGAATGCTCTAAAATAAAATAAAGTGCAACAAGTGACCTGGAATTTAGAGAATGTAAATGGTTAAGAGACAAAATTAATTCACCAGGAAACAGATAATTTTTTTAAAAAAATCAATGTGAGGCCATAAGATCACTCATTTCTTTTTTAAAAAAATGTAAATCTACATCTAAACAAAGAGCAGCATAGTTCTCTGTGCCAGTCAGTAAGTCTTTTGTATGGAAATTAGGTATTGCTGCAACATCCAAGTGTCAAACTCTGTGGTGTACAGTGCCATCCTGCAATGTTGCTCTGGTGCAGTGGAATAGGCCTGCACCATACCTAGAGCACCATCTTTATCAACTGTGGTGCAGCACTGTCACACAAAGTAACCAGAGTAAAGAAGGGAACAGATTGGCAAAGCAAGGAAACTGATTGACAGTGACTCTTCAGTGAAGCAAGAGAGCTTCCAGTATAAGATACCCTTGGTACCAGAGTAATGTAGAGATCTGAGAAAGATAATTAGTAAGCAAGCGATCAGGGGTTAAAAATTCATTCCAGGAGCAAGTTTCATGCAGCAGGGAGACTGCAGGGAATAGGAAACTCAATTATATGGCTGAGATATGGTAGGAAGCTGTTTTAATGTGAATCGTGTCCTCCCTCAAAGAGGGCACGTGTTGCGTTGAGACCTGGCAACCAAACCCTTGAGTTGTGGGTGGGTACGATTGCATAGCCACAACAACCTATTGGTAGGTCACTTGATGCTGGGTTTAATCTGACCAATGGGATGCTAGCCAAATGGATCAAGGGACCTATATATGCCAATGCACGTGACCCTGAGCTTTCTCTCTTGGTCACTGCATGAGAACACCCGCCCACCTCTCCCTATATTTTGGGCTTGCACGCTTGACCTTGCTATGCCGTCGTGTGTCGTCTGTCATTGGGACAGGGGCACGGCAGGAATTTTCTCCACTTGGTTGATTGGCTTGTGCCATTTGGGTTTCGCCTGCCGCATAGCAAATTGTCACAACTTGTAAGGTTGCGGATAGGCTCTGGTTCAGGTGATAGGGATGGGGGAACGCTCTCGCCATCCCTATGTGAAGGGTATTCCGTTAAAGGAATCCAGGGACTCAATGATTTGGTCAACCCTGCAAGGGGTTGTACCCGTGCCTGAGTCCAGGGGGACATCTGGGTGGTGGACATAGCATGTCCCTGGCTTTCCGCCATTCCAGGTGTTCACCCTAGGCTGACCTATGGTAGTGCCCTGGGTCAGCGCTACCTGCAACGGTGCAGGGAGCTAGTCGAACCAGAGCCTATGCAACCACTCACTTGTTGTAATCAATAAAGTTGTGGCCTAAATTCTGACAAAAACCAAACAAAAAAATTGAGTCTTGTATGAATGTATTTAAGGGGGAGGTTTAAAGGTCTAAACATGCAATTGCAACTAATATGCAGAATAGCAAAGGAGACCTGGTGCAGTGGTACATGGTGCTCATTAATGTCTATGTGTACATACATTAAGGTCATGGCCACTGGTCCCATCACCTCCTGGCAAATAGAAGGGGAAGAAATGGAGGCAGTGAGAGATTTTACTTTCTTGGGCTCCTTGATCACTGCAGATGGTGACAGCAGTCCCGAAATTAAAAGACGCCTGCTTCTTGGGAGAAAAGCAATGACAAACCTAGACAGCTTCTTAAAAAGCAGAGACATCACCTTGCCTACAAAGGTCCGTATAGTTAAAGCTATGGTTTTCCCAGTAGTGATGTATGGAAGTGAGAGCTGGACCATAAAGAAGGCTGATCGCCGAAGAATTGATGCTTTTGAATTGTGGTGCTGGAGGAGACTCTTGAGAGTCCCATGGACTGCAAGAAGATCAAACCTATCAATTCTGAAGGAAATCAGCCCTGAGTGCTCACTGGAAGGACAGATCGTGAAGCTGAGGCTCCAATACTTTGGCCACATCATGAGAAGAGAAGACTCCCTGGAAAAGACCCTGATGTTGGGAAAGATTGAGGGCACAAGGAGAAGGGGACAGCAGAGGACGAGATGGTTGGACAGTGTTCTCGAAGCTACCAACATGAGTCTGACCAAACTGCAGGAGGCGGTGCAAGACAGGAGTGCCTGGCGTGCTATGGTCCATGGGGTCACGAAGAGTCGGACACGACTAAATGACTAAACAACAACAACAACATTAAGGCTACACTCTGTAAGTATATGTCCTGAGGATCCATTGCCTTTGATTCCTATAGGTCAGAGATGTCTATAGGACATTAAACAAGTGGATGCTTGGGAGGAATGGAAAAAGGCATTCCTCATCCTTACTTCAGTAGCACCTTAAAGACCAACTAAGTTTTTATTTTGGGAGGAGCTTTCGTGTGAAAGCTCATACCAAAATAAAAACTTAGTTGGTCTTTAAGGTGCTACTGAATGAATTTTTTTATTTTGTTTCGACTCAGGCCAACATGGCTACCTACCTGTAACTCATCCTTACTTAAGCCAATGTCTCATTAAAATGTTTCTTTCATGGACAGGAGTGTTGGAGAAAAAGGAAAACAGCAGCAGAGCATCTCTTCCCAATAGTCAGTCTTTATGAATCTACTGCCCAATCTAATGAGCTGTTGCGTGTGTCTTATAAAATTGAGCCAACAGAAAGCTAAAATGAAAGACACAATTCTATGTGAAATTAACTGGAAGCATATCCAACTGGACACAGCATGACTTACTTACAAGGAAACAAACATTTAAATCTACATAATGTAAGACTTTCCATCCTGCTGTGTTTGAGGATATTTCATAGCTGCTGTTGTTTTTAAATAAAACTTCCAGATAATTAGCTCTCTGGTGAAACATTCAGAGAGAGAGAAAATCCTTATTCCTCCTGAAAGCTCTACAAATAATTTGCATATTTTGTCACCCAAACAAATGCATTATCTTATTTAAGAAAAGCAAAACATTAACGTCGCTCATTAAAGTTCATTACAATGCCTTCTGTCCTATTGTAAGATGATCCGTATCTCTTTAATGAGATACGGTATTTTGCATGAAAAATACACAGGGACTGAAGCACTGAACACTGGCACATTGCAGGATAAGGTTCAAATTTTAAATGCTTGTTTTCCACTGAAATGGCACTCTTATTTCCTCCTTCTCTCCTCACTGTTACATCTGTCTAGGTAACCTTATGATATCCTGCACCTTCCCTCACACTTCCATATGGCAGTAAATATTGTACACCCAGTGCGCACTTGTACAAATAACAGTGACGAGTTGTGGTAACAGATAACTAGGAATGCTATTATATTTTATCTTCAAATCAAATTCATAAAAGACATTCCAAATTATTAATAATGTGTATCCAAGAGGTATTCTATTCCCCATTCTAAATTGCCGGGTGCCATTATACTCCTCAGGAGCATCCAAAGTTACAAACACACTCACACACACACTTCAGGCATTCATATAGGGTGAAACAAATGAGGCAGCCTGTGAGGGTGAAGGAGCTGCCTAGCCGCTCCCCACCCCCGCCCCCTGTCCTTTTTCCAGTCCCTCTCCATGAATTTGAGGGGAAAGGTCTGAAGTGGGGAGCCCTATTCTACTTGTGGACAATTCCTGCATAATTTGTATCCCCTCCCCAAGGACTACACAGGGAGCTTCCATAAGGACAGTCTTCATACATTCATCCTCTATTTCATACAAGGGTAAGCTAACCAGGGTAGGCATGACTCCCATCAGTAAGAAGTATCCTTAGCTGTTCTAGGTTATACCTTTGTTAAACCAATTGGCCCTGAAGGAGCTGGTCTTGGAGTATGTTGCCTGGGTAAAACATAGATAATCTGCTATCTCTTCTTAGGATCACTTGTAGTTGTGCAAGCATTCAGTTGATAGGGGATTTATTGGGTAGAGGAATTCTGTATAACACAAAACACTGCACATATTTACCAGTATACTCTGAGATGTTGGTCCTAGTAGTAGTACTGTTATCTGTTTTTGATTTATTTTAAATAGCACCATAGTGGAGTGGAATGCCTAAAAGCAAGTCTTTGAAAACCCAAGTAGATGTAAACGTAGACTACAGCTTCCTAGACAGTGGGAAAGCTAGAGTGAGTGTGCAACCTTGACTTGAAAAGACAGTAAATTTATCTTCATGTGTGCTGAAACAGCTTACTTCTGCAAGTTAGATATTAACTCAGTATTTCACAGCCCCAGCCTGTACAATTGGAGGATGTTGACAGAAAGTAGTAATTCTGCTTACACTTTCACTGCTTATTTTGGCCAGAAATAAATTCAGTGTATTTGTACAAACATAAATACTTCTCAGGTACATAGCCTTTCACTGTGCCTTTCACTATAGTCTCATTAAATGCATCAGCAATTCCACCTTGTCTTACTTTACATTATAAATGGACTCTGCCCACAGTGGCTCATATTTCCTGTTCTCTCTTCCTTCTACACCCTTCAAATGGCTTTATTTCTCACCAGTCCCATCTGTAAATACAGATACAATTCAGTGTTTAAACAACATATTGTTACCAGGGTTCGAAACTCCCATTGTTCCAGGTGCATTTTGTGACAGGGAACTTCATTAATGCGAGCAGTTTCTGAGCTCTGGGCGCAGTATTGAGCCTGAGATTTCAGTTTAAAACTGCCACTGCTGGAAGAAAAGGAGGACGCTTTTCTGCCTCCTCAGTTCCAGCCACTCTCTGAAGAATGGAGTAAGGTCTGTGTGTCCTTTTGGACCAGGAGGTGCAGTGAAGACTATGGTGTCTTTATGATATATGGTTTATTTACACATATATACAACCTGAACCTACTGTGGGGAGGTTCCCAGCATTACACTCCTCTTATAGGCGCAGCAGCTCCTCTACTGTTGCTCTCATGTCTGCCACGTGGGATCCAAAACCTGCCAGCACACATTCTGCCCCAACCCCCCCCCCTGCAAAATGCAACCATTTTTCCTTCTGCCTACCTCATTGCTCACTGCAATTCTCCCCCCCCCTTGAAACTCTTGCCTTTTCCTCTGCTATTTCTTACCCCATGGAGGGTTTTTTTCCGATTTGCTGCCTGCCCAGAGTCTCTCTGTAAATGGCCTTCTTAATAGGGCATCACCCATCTCTTTGTGCTCTTTTAATGGTTCATATCTCCAGGCAATTACCTCATCTGGAAGCCATGCTGGCTTATATTTTAACATGGTTTATATTTTTAAAATGCTAAATTCAATGTCTGGCACCCCAGAATTAGAAGGCAGGTCCAAAATATGAATGCATGAGCATTCTGTTGCAGCCAACATAATAGGATATGGTATGTGCTTAGTTGTAGAATGTGTGGTGCTCATGCCAATTTATCCTGCTTGTAAATGTACCTATGGGCCCAAAAAGGTTGGCGGTTCCTACAATAAATGAATCTCAGAACAGCAGAAAAACTGAAGATACAAGGCAGCAGTGACTATAAACTGTGGCCCTCCAAATATTGTTTGACTACAACTACCTACAAAGGAAAGTCAGCTATCTAACTTTTAGAAGAAATCTGAAGGCAGCCCTGTCCTGTATAGGTAAATTTTTAATGTCTGACATTTTACTGTGTTTGATGTTTTAATTTGTTGGAAGCTGCCCAGAGTAGCTGGGGCAACCCAGTCAGGTGGGCAGCATGTATAATAATAATAATAATAATAATAATAATAATAATAATAATACCACCATCATTCCTGACTATTGACTACGCTGTCTGAGGGCAATGGGAGGGGAGTTTAGCAACATTTGGAGGGTTACAGCTCAGCCACCCTGATATGAATGAAACCTAGACTCAAGATTTTCAATACGGGGGGGGGGGGAGCAGTACTGAGAAGAAATGTAAAATGAAGACCAGAAATGAAATTGTCATAACCCATTAATGGAGAGAGATAGATAAGCATTGGAATATGAGAAAGAAAAATGGAGAACATGAGAATAAAGGTTAAACATGCATTGGAGGAGGGAAAACACCTTCACAAAAAACCTATGTTTATTCAGTGTTGCACCTAGAAATAACTAAACTACCCCAATGTTTATCTGTCAATTCTTTAGAGACCATGAATTTTCCTGGAGAGTTGCAGGTTTAAGAACATCCCAGCACAGAAGGAAGGCTAAGAGAGAGCAGACAAGCTGAAATAAGAGAAGGAAGTCTTAAAACTGTAGCTGCAACACATGCTTTGCCACCTCCCTCTGTAGGTGGTTTAGACAAAGCAGCTTGATCTTTTACTTAGCATCGCCTGCCTCAAACTGGAGGTTTGGCCCCTTGGGAGGGCATGGCATACCTGGAGAGGAGGCCCAAAGCTTTGGCCAGCAATAGAACCCTGAAGTGGGAGGTGCCAAGAGCTGAGTAAGGTTAATGCTCTCTTGCAATGAATGCACTCTCAGATTTGTGGCAACTGCCCCATGACCCCAGTGTGACTTGGGAAATGAGTTCAGAAAGAAATAAAGTTCTATTGTGGGCAGCTTTAAGAGGGGAGGGTCAGAGATAATACGCTCTATTCCTCAAATGCCAACATTGGGAATACTCCATTGACTGATGTCTTCAACAGCAGGCTTGCCTGCAAGTAAGCAAGCAGCTCTGCAATTTCACTTGCGGAAGAAAAAATCTGGTGCTGCATTGCACATAGTGGGAATTTAGAAGGAGAACCCACATTCTAAATACTAAATTTCTCAAGGTTAATTAAAATACCTTGAGAAATTTAGTAATACCGTAATTTGTTGTATTAGTAAGCAGTCAAGCCAAGAAACATAATTAGGACATCGTTGTGGGTTACTACCAGCTAAAGGTAAAGGTAAAGGGACCCCTGACCATTAGGTCCAGTCGTGACCGACTCTGGGGTTGCGCGCTCATCTCGCATTATTGGCCGAGGGAGCCGGCGTATAGCTTCCAGGTCATGTGGCCAGCCTGACAAAGCCACTTCTGGCAAACCAGAGCAGCACATGGAAACGCCGTTTACCTTCCCGCTGTAGCGGTTCCTATTTATCTACTTGCACTTTGACGTGCTTTCGAACTGCTAGGTTGGCAGGAGCTGGGACCAAGCAACGGGAGCTCACCCCGTCACAGCTAGGGAGGGTAAAGGGTGAGAAGGCAGTTTTCTGGGTAGAAATCTGTCCTTCTTGCCTCTTTTGGTGCTGCCTATGTGACAAAAACATACATGTCATATATTTAAGGCACATGGTGCACCCCCCCCACCCCCCGCCACACAATAATTCAGGGATCTGTAGTTTATTAAAGGTGCTGGTATGGATAAACTAAATTTCTCAGAATTCTTTGGGCTAAGGCATGACTGATGAAGTGATATAAATGTGCTTTAAATGAAAGGTGTGGATGAAGAAACATTGGGTGGGATTCAGCAAACAAGTCCTGTTAGTAGAAGCCCACACATTGACTTCCACAAGTGCAACAATGCTTTCCTCCTCTCCTCCCAACATTACCTGAGATCAAGTAGTATAATGCATATAGGTAAGAAGTTTTAAAATTAGCCAATTTGGTCAGAACTTGGCAGACTGATTAAATTTCAAAAAATAATATTTTCAACAGCATATGGAAGATGATTACACTTGAATAGTGTGATTGTCTCTTATTTTCTATTTGTGAAAATAAAATTCACAAACTTAACCAAGAATTTTGGTGTAAGGGAGAGGGTGTGAGAGGAGGTGGTGGTGGAGGAGGAGGAGGAGGAGGAGGAGGAGGAGGAGGAGGAGGAGGAGAAGAAGAAGAAGAAGAAGAAGAAGAAGAAGAAGAAGAAGAAGAAGAAGAAGAAGAAGAAGAAGAAGAAGAAGAAGAAGAAGAAGAAGAAACGTGGCTATTGTTGGTCCTTCACAGAGTGTTCCTAATTTAACAAACAGTCTTTACAGGTCAAATGAGAAAACAATGCCTTAAGAAAGCCAGCAACTTCAGTGGTATTAAAACAAAAATGCAGTGCCAAGTATTTATCTTTTAGCTTCAGGAAACCACAAAATAACCATAGCACCATGAATCATCTTGAAACTTCAAAGCCTGCATGCCCAATGTACCATTTTAGGATCATTAAATAATGCAGCTACTGTACTGGGTGTAAATCATTAACCAAGTCCACTGAAAGCAATGCCAACTACTTCAACCTTCTTGCAGTATTAAAAAAGCAAAAAAATATCAACCCCGCCTTTCCTAGTATCTGTACTATTAGCTACTAGTTCTGTTACCTCAGTGTCTAACAACAATTGCCAGCTAACTAACGATCACATTAAACTTGCCTGCGTACCTTACATAATAAGTGAGGGATGACATTTTGCACAGTTAATGGTTGTAGTATCACCAGGATAATGGATGTGGCCTACAGTAGCATTTCATCCATACAATTTCATCCCTGTTTACTCACAAGCAAGTCTCTATGCTTGTAATTATTATTTAGGAGTTCAACAGAACTTTCTTTTGTGTGAACATGCACACAGGTCTAAACTTGACATGATGTTTTTTGCTTCACGCAGTTTAGAGTTACAGAGCAGATTAAGAAAAAAAACCTTACCAATGCGGAACGGGAGAATCTGCTGCACTGCAGATTCAATTTGGGCCCCTTCCCCTTCCTGCAGCAACCATGCACAATCAGAGGCATGTTCTCCCTGGTGCCTTGCAAGAGCTTCCTTCCCAATTTTGCAAAGCAGGTAAATTGGAGTGGAGATTCAATCAGGACCAAAGTGGTGGCAAAGAGTTAAAGCTCTCTTTCCCACACCTCGGTCCCAATCCGGCTTTGGGGGAGGGGGCAGCATGTCAGCTATTTAGATTTTAAATAAATGAATTCACCGTGTAACATCAAAATCCCCTCTTGTTTGGCCCTTGGTGACCCACAAAACCTCGTGATAGATACGATTACTATTTCAGCTACGGTAAATCTCTACGTACTTTTAGTATTTTTTTTAACAATCCAGACTTTCTTCAGAGGCATGCATCTACTGACAGTCTTTGAAGAGAATAAATAGTCTGTTTTTACATTTTATGCAGATGTGCTCTTAATTGTTTGATATCATGTTAATTGTGGTTTTATTGTTGTTTTATTGTTCTATAAGCCATAAGGGAGTTGTATGAATACTGTTTCTCCAAACTTTCAGACACATTTGCATAAGTAGAATCTAGTCAACAGTTTGTCTTGAGGTATGAACAGCTGTTCAAACATCCTTTACTAATATTCTTACCTGGAACTCTTTTGGCCCAGTTGATCATATGCACCAGTTCTCTGTCAGCCAAGTTGGTCAACAGTGTCATCATAGAAGCTTCATTGAAAGGCCTGCCAGGGTCATATTCTGAATAGACAACAGGTGGTTCAGCCTCTAGCAAGGCGCTGACCATCTGATCTGCAGTTAGGGACAGGGCTGGACTGTTCTTTTTGTTATGCTTGATCATCAGAGGACTTGGCCAGAGATTGGGGCTCCTTGTCTCGGCAACAATCCCCGAATTCTTGTTGTCTTGTTCCTCTCTTTGGCGTTTGTGCTTCAATATACGGCCTCCTCTGCGGTCCTTCCGAATTCCTAGAGGGAACATAAAAATTCAGTTAATATAATTTCCTCTTCTTTGAATACAGCACTATTCAATAGCCAGGCTGGGAATTATGCAAATGCCAATGGATCCAATTTTCTGCCCTAGGGTAAGCCATGCTATGCACTAAGCTACACTGTGAATTAATGGGAAATAATTTTTATTAGTAGTAGTATTGTTTATACATCATCACCATTATTTTCTTTATTTTTTTGTTTTAATTTTTCCTCCCCCCTTACTTTATTTATTTATTTTTACTTGAAAATTTAACAATCGAAGAAAAATGCAACAAAAAAGCACTCCACCAAAATTTCACCAAAAGATTCCTTTGCCTTCATCATTCATGAATGTAATTTGTTTTCACAATATTGATGGAGAATAGCCAGGGAAAACTGCAGAAGAAATGTTTGGCATACTCTTACCTTCCAAGTCCCGGACTGCAGAATCCGGGACCGGCAGCCGTGTGACACCGGAAGTTGCGTCGACGTAACTTCCGGTGTTGCTTTGCCCTTCTATGGGCACCAAAAATGGCCGCCACCGGCTTCGAAAGTCACTTGTACGCATGTCAGGAAGTGCGTCGACACAACTTCTGGTGTTGCTCCGCCCATCTATGGGCACCAAAAATGTCCGCCGCCAACACCGGACATGTGTAGATGCGACTTTTGAAGCCGGCGGCGGAAAACGGGAGAAAAACGGAGAAAAATGGGAGACGAAGTGATACGGGGGGCCACTGGGAAAAGGTAAGTAAAAACGGGGGTTTCCCGGGGAAAACGGGGTACTTGGCAGCTATGGGCATACTACTAGTAATGTACCAATTTGATGAAAAAGAAAAGGATAAAAAGAGCCACTGCTTTAAACAAATGGTCTGCCATCTGGGAAACTGCAATTACCACATTAAAGGCAAGGTATGGGTGAACATCTCTGTTTAAGCATTGACTTCACTCTGTACAAAACACTCTAATAAATTAATCAATCCCAAGCCAATAAATCTTGACTTAAAGGCTTCAGTTTAAATTTGACAATGAGGCTTGAAGTTTGCGGTGCTGCTTCCACCTATATCTCTTCTGAAAAAAATGTCTTCTAAGGTTGGAAAGAAATGTTCTACATTGTGAATATCTCTATGTATTGAGCAACATGTAATTGAATGAATTTAAAAAGAAAGAAATACCTAAGAATGTTGGATTATTTAATTGCAATTTATGCACGTTGTCAGCTTTCCAACTCTTCAATAATTGTTTCTAGGTAAAGAGGTTCTGCAAATCCACACTCGCCACCTGATCCTTTATTTTAAAGACAACATGCCTGAAGAAGCCTATCATTAGAAACAGCAGAACTTGTGGCAAAACTTTACCATCCGACATATCTAACTAGCAAAATAATAGGACAACTCAATCAGAAGCTTCTTGAATTCTGCCACATGACTCATAATAAATATGATACTGGTTTGGTCTATGAAAACAGAATAGGCAAGCATATGAACGAAGGGCAAGGATTTTCATAGTAATTTGCCTTGTAAATTGACGTCATTTACTAATTGCATGTGTCTTTACTCTGGAGAATCATGTGATTGTTTAAAAACAAAGTACAGATGTGCATGTCTTACTTCTTGTTTATGTGTTTAAATATGTGTGGGCTATCTTAGAACTCCAAGCAGATAAAATACAACTTTTATAGATTTGTCATGGCTACTGGCCTAGTTTACAAGAAATGCTAAGCTATTTCTTGTATGAATGAACTCCATGAGCCAGAGCAAAATTTCAGGTTTGAAGGTTCCCTAGCTTACCATTCCCTCTTCTTGCATGGTCAGGATAACTTCTGTTGTGTTTTACTTTCACTTTCAAAATATCTCATCTTAACATTATGTTACAGTATGAAGCAGAGATCCTGGTTTACAACAAACACCGGTTAGTTTCTAAACAAACCAAATTCAAACCATGGATTATGAAGGTGTCCTTTTAAACTAATCATTGCTTGATGAAAAGCTGGCCAAGTAGTACAATGGGGGCAGGAGAAGGGAACATGTGAGCCTGACACTTTGCTCAGGCTCGTGAAATCACATCAATAGAGGATTAAACCATGATTTAACATTTAAATGGACGAAGCTGTTCTGCACACTAAGGGATGGACGTATGGGTAATCTTCTCTTTTGAACTGAGTTAGAAAGCCTGCATATGCAGAACCTGATGTTATTATGAGGTTCTGAACTCAGGGGCAATTCTCTCTAATGCCAATTTATTCAGCTAATCAGTGGTGCAGCTAGAGTCAATAGAGCCACAGGCAGAAAGAGGCAGATGATGGTGGCAGTGGCAACAAGCCTAGTGTCAGCACCTGGGTGGGATGGGCACAGCAAGGCCCATCAAGGCTGGCTCTTGACGGCCACAGCATCCTTGAAACTTGGTGTGAACCTTGGTTTTTGAACATCTCGGAAGTCAAACGTTTTGGTTTTCGAATGCCAAAAACTCAGAAATAAATGCTTTGGTTTTCAAACATTTTGGAAGTTGAACGGTCTTCCGGAATGAATTACGTTCGAAAACCGAGCTACCACTGTACTCAGAATATATATTTATTTTTTAACAAGATTGGCAAACTGTGTTTGGTTTTGGTTTTTTGGTTTTTTTGCACTAACTTAACAGGAATGTAGATGCAGTTATTAAACAGGGGAGGGCAGAGAGGTGAGAGAGAAATGGAAGAGAAATGTTAGTTATGCGCTTCCCAACTGAGATACAATACATAGCCATCTAAAGGGCCCATTAAGATTAAATCTAGGGACTAAAATTAAATTTCTCCCAGGTTTGGGGTTGTGTTGGGCAACTAGGAAATCATTAAAACATTTCTTCTCGTGTTCCTTGACAGACACACACCTGAACTGTCTCAACACTTACACACATCCCTTTTCGTCTACTGATGTTGGTGCTCTGATGCTGAAAGGGCAAGGCCCATGCAGAGGGTAAATATGATATTAGATCTCCCTCAAAATTGGAGAGGGATGTGAGGTATCCTATGACCCCTTAGGCACCCTCCCAGGGGCAATATGACTGCAGTCTAAAATACTAATTAGGTGGAAGCTAAGCAAGTATTTTAGCCCAAGTTGCATAAGCAGTCAAAAGCTCTAGGTTGCAGTATCTGTGTTCTTCAGGTGGGAATCAAGTAGATGACATGTATCAGCCAGTATTTTGGGAACCAGCATCTAATTACTCGTCTCTGACAAGAAAACCAACTATTGCTTTCTGTATAAATGTCTTTGGCTCGTTTATCTCCCAATATATTCTTCCAAACAACAAGTTGCAAATACTTATCCATTTGATAGAAATTTCCTCAAGACAGCTTTGGGCACCAGAACTGAGGAGTTTAAAAAGATTAATTTTATGCATTCTGTCTTTCTTACATCAGCAGCTAGAAATGTTCTGACCTACAGAGAAAAAGTTTTTTTAAAAAAATCTGTAGATGCATCACTGCTCATTAGAGATTTATAGGGTTTTTCTTACTAGCTCTTCACTTATCCCATAGAAGGAGAAGAAACAAGGAGAGATCATTATTAATTCTCTTGAACAAAAAGGGAGTAAGTGCACTTTTCTCTTGGAAAAAAAAAACAAAACCTCGAATGCCTCCATTTTTTTCTGCTTATCAAATTTTATCATGAGTACCCAATACAAAAAAAGTAATATAACATGAGCAGCAGACAAGACACAAATTCCTAAAAGGCTACTAGGCTACCATTTGAATGAGTCACTTTTGGAGCTAAGTGTTAACCAAAGCCTAAGAGCTACGTTAGAATTTAGCTGACTGTGAAGCTAGAAGGTTCATATATGACTCCTATACAAAAACACAGAGCTGGGATTCAAAATACAATAAAAAACAAAAGAAAAGCCAGAAAATGAACTGAATCGATTTAGAATTACTTAAAACTCACAAACAATACATTCTTTATTTGTTTCCTGTAAGTAGATGCAACTTTTAACTACTACAATAAAAATGTTACCAAAGCTCATCACAGAAAATAAAAAGTCCAATAAATAAATAAATAAATAAATAAATAAATAAATAAATGTTGCGGATGATAATTTTGCTACTCTTAAAATATTTAAATCTTCATCTTTAGAGCTACTGGATGAATAGCACACAAGCAACTATTTGCCCAGTGTAAAGCAAATGCTTTGCTTTAAAAGCTTGGCTAGAGTTGGGGAAGAAGTCATACTCCAGATGTTGTGGGACTACAATTCCCATCACCCCTGATCATTCATCTAAAAAAACAACAACAGCATGCCATTTGTGCTACCCCTTCCTCCAATCATATCCTTTGCTCTTTGGGTTTGTTCCATTTTACTTTCCATACAAGCCAACAGCGTTCTGTGTTCTGCAACAAGGCAACTGCAGAACTGATATAACAGCCTGAGCTTTGTTACAGCAGAAGCCATACCTAGCCAAAACTATTCACCTTTAAAGTTAAATCACCTGCTCTCAAGCAAAAACAAAACAAAATTCTAAGTGCCCACTGAAATGCTCTCAATTGAAGATGGGCCATAAAAGAGAAAATTGCCTCACTGAAAAGAAAAAGTAAATATGGAAATGGAGAAAGAGACAATAACCCCCCAAAAAGTGACAGCTGTTTCTGAACAGATAGAAAAGATGCCTCCAGGGATCATATTCTTAGCACCATTAGGCTATGAAAAATCATATTTTGTGAATGCAAGAGCAGCCTAATTTTGAATATGTAGAAATGAATGATAACAACAAGGAAGGGAATCTGCCCTCTTATACTGTGTAAGACAACCTGCATACTGACCATGCTACATAAATAATAAAAGTTTCTGAAGACTATACGTTTTAAACTCTCCAAGTATATTTATTATATAAATGATGGTGCCAAAAAAGAAAAGGGCAATTTGAAGAAAATAACATCTGTATAAAGCCATGAGAAGACAAGGAGATGTGACCAGCTGCCACTTTTTCTCTTATACTAAGAGCAGAGATAGGTGTGGGGAAGACATCTTTTATTATAGGTTTCCGCCTAACATTTAGGAGACAGCTGCAGGACTCATAAAGAAAGGATCCTTTCAGACAGCTATCTTGGTGATAGATTTTTCAAGTGAAATCCTGACAGGCATTTACCACATGCTGAAAAATCCAAAATTATTTAATTCCTGCTTCAGAACTTCCTTCAATCAATATAATTGTCCAGCCATGTATAGCTATTTTAGTTGAATGTTTGCAGTGTTATTATTACTATTATTTATTGAATAGTATTGAATCCCTGCCTTTCCTCCTGATGGAGCCCAGGGTGGGAAACGTATACACAATTTAAAAACAAATACAAGCAAAATATGGCTAAAATATGAGACTTTTTGATGAAGAACAGGTAGTCACTCAATAAATGAATGAATGAATGAATGAATGAATGAATTACATTATTTTAGTGGGTCACTTTATTTTATAGACTTGTGAGGGCTTTGATAAATGACAGAGGTCTAATACAGGCAGCAAGTGGAAATAAATTCATGTGGAAATCCATCATAGAGTTGCTCTGTCATCTGTATTACTTACAGTGCGGTGGTCCTATATCTTCTTCCCTGCCGCACAAGGTGTAGTAAAGGCATGCAGCCAGTCCCAGGTTCTGTCCTTGGCATCTCCTGGCAGGGCTGTAATACACTCTTGTATGAAACCCAGGAAGAGCTCCTGCCAGTCAATGTAGAAGCAATACTGAGCTAAATAATCTTCCTTATTTCTATGCTCATTTTTTTATCATAGAGTCATAGAATTATAGAGTTGGAAAGGACCTTGAGGGGAAATCAACTCCCTGCAATGCAGGAATCTCAACTGAGTGTCTGCGCCTGGCAGCAACACAAAAACAATTCGCTCAGATTCATTTGAAGTTGTTGGCACTGGCAAGGTTAAAAGGAACATGAGGAGTGGGGGGATCATGCTCAGTTCTATTATCAAGGCATCCCTCAGATCAGGAAAGCCCTTTGAGGTGATATTATGCAGGGGTGCCTGGAAGCAGTGGATAAGAACTCTGAAAAACTAATTGCGTGGCAAGGGCCCGAAATCCCCCCCCCAAAAAATGTTGGAATAAAGACACTTGACACCAATATTTTAGGTTAATGGGCTAAAAAGGCCACAACTTTATTGGTTACAGAATGTGAGTGGTATTGGCTTAGAACTGAACCGACTATATCTGACTCCTGCCCGCCTGCAGGAAGTCTCAGAAGAGTTAACCACCAGTAGGGGGAGTCCTGTGGTGCACATCGATTAGGAACTCTCCCAGGGTCACCAATAGGGACTGTGCCATGGCCCTAGTCCCTGCTTGGGCTTCGGATGGGGCCATGCTCCCCGGATTCCTTTAATGGAATATCCTTGAAATAGGAGGAATAGGTGATGGCCACTACCTCCCCTCACCTCCTACCGAATACTCCAATGCCTAACCGCCAAACCTTACAAAGTTCTGACGATTTGCTACAAGGTAGGAGAAAAAAACCAAATGGCTGGTGCCAATTTGTCAAGTGGAAAAAATTCATGCCAGGCCCCTTCAATAAGCGACCAACCGAGGTCCATAGCAAGGTCAAAGGATTAAGAGCCTAATCTTAGGGAGGGAGGGAGAACTGTGCGAGGGGAAATCAGAAAAAAGTGAGTTCCCGCATGTGGGCAGTTTAAATGCTGCGTGCCACGCCCCCTGGCAGACCGGATTGGTCAGCCTAGGGGCCGGGCGCGGAGGGAATTCCCTAAGACGCTAGCTACACCCCCGTGCATGGGGCAGGATCATGTCCAGCCCGCGACCCCATTTCCCCAGGGAAGGGAAATGGCTTTTTAGTTCTGTAAGCAGCTTACATTGTGACAGCATTGGGTTCTGCTTCCTATAGACACCCTTTCATTCTCTTGGAGAATAGGACATAGTACCAGACCCTCCTGCATCATAGCATCTGCCATTGACTAATGGGAGCCCCACCCCGGCTGAAGAGGGGCCAAGCAAAGAATGCGTTTTACTGAGCCCTACTAAAAGTAATGGACATCAACATAGGCATGTTGATTGATTTCAATGGATCTACTAACAATAAAACTTAAGAGGAACCCAATGTTTGTGGACAGTATTCTTACGGTATACAGTTTAGTCACGAGGTGGCACAAAACTTACTTGGCTCTAAGTGGAATCTGGAATTTCCATTGGCTGTACTGTTCTTACAGATGTTCTGAGTTATAGTCCCTCTCATATTTAATATATGTACATAAAGATCTGGTCTTGTTCCCTGGCAAAAACCCAAATCTTATATTGTAGAATAAGGCAACATAATATATTACCAACACCTCAAATTACACGTTTCAATTATTCCCTTCATAGAGTAATCTAATATTTGTTTCAAAATAAATACTTGGGGAGGGGAGCAAGCCAGGTTGGCTGGCACAAAAATGACCATGTACCTGTAGCCCTACTCCCCAAACATCTAGTAACAAACCTAGTGGGGAAATCAAAAGTGAGATTCACAATCTGTTACGCATGCACTTGTCTGGATTCTAGGTGGTGCAGAACACAAGTACTTTCTTGCAAAAACGCAAGACATTTTCTTTCTATCCTCTACATATGTCAAGTGGACAAATATATGTCTGGGGGGGAAATTAAAAATTACCAACTGCAGCCTTCTAAAAGAATCTTTCAGCCATCAATTTGATCTCCAATGGTCTGGTCTGGCACAAGCCAGCCAATGTGATGCAGGCTTATAAATCAACTTTCCATTGTGCTGTTTAGAGCATAAAGCACACAAGGAAACCATTTTTAAGAAGCCTCAATCTTAAATTTTCCTCCCTCCAGCTGTGTTTGTGCATTGATCCAAATATTGCTACTCTATGTGTGTTTGTGCCTGAAGCAGAATATGTTGGCTGAGGCACCATGGGATATATCTTTGTTTTCCTCGAAAACTATTTCCCCAAACTACCATGCCCTCTATACTGCCTAAAATATCAGGTAGCACAGTATGTATTTTCATTTTTGTTCATGTTTGTCAAGGATGGGACTGAAGACAATATTAGGTTACAGAAGGCAGCATGCACAGTACTGCTTCCTGTGTACGCTAAATGGGATGACTACCTGTCACTCACACTTTGTTGTTGTTTAGTCGTTTAGTCGCATCCGACTCTTCGTGACCCCCATGGACCATAGCACACCAGGCACTCCTGTCTTCCACTGCCTCCGGCAGTTTGGTCAGACTCATGTTCGTAGCTTCGAGGACACTGTCCAACCATCTCGTCCTCTGTCGTCCCCTTCTCCTAGTGCCCTCAATCTTTCCCAACATCAGGGTCTTTTCCAGGGAGTCTTCTCTTCTCATGAGGTGGCCAAAGTATTGGAGCCTCAGCTTCAGGATCTGTCCTTCCAGTGAGCACTCAGGGCTGATTTCCTTCAGAATGGTAGGTTGGATCTTCTTGCAGTCCATGGGACTCTCAAGAGTCTCCTCCAGCACCATAATTCAAAAGCATCAATTCTTCGGCGATCAGCCTTCTTTATGGTCCAGCTCTTACTTCCATACATCACTACTGGGAAAACCATAGCTTTAACCATACGGACCTTTGTAGGCAAGGTGATGTCTCTGCTTTTTAAGATGTTGTCTAGGTTTGTCATTGCTTTTCTCCCAAGAAGCAGGCGTCTTTTAATTTCGGGACTGCTGTCACCATCTGCAGTGATCAAGGAGCCCAAGAAAGTAAAATCTCTCACTGCCTCCATTTCTTCCCCTTCTATTTGCCAGGAGGTGATGGGACCAGTGGCCATGATCTTGGTTTTTTTGATGTTGAGCTCCAGACCATATTTTGCGCTATTCTCTTTCACCCTCATTAAAAGGTTCTTTAATTCCTCCTCACTTTCTGCCATCAAGGTTGTGTCATCTGCATACCTGAGGTTGTTGATATCACACTTTACAAATTGATAAATTTTGCTATTCTGTGTTCTGAAGGACACTGGGTGTATGCTACCTTTATTCTGCACTTGACATACTGACTGGCTGCCAGGTAGGCCAGGGGTTCAAGACACTCATAAAGTGCACTTCCAACCACTTTAAACAAGCATCTGTGAGGACCCCCCCCCCAAAAAAACTCCCTTAAACAGGGGTCAGCATAGTTGAGATGGAAATGAAACCAAGACTGCCCTGACCATTGGTGCAAGGGGGCCTTGTCTGGAGACTGTTGAGGTAGGTGAAAAGGCTTAACCACTCTTTCTAAGTGTGGACACATAGCTATGAGCTACAGCTTTCATCCAGAAAAATCCAGGGTGTGCCTCATGTAATTCCCTTGGCACATTCTCCTGCCCTTGTGGGGGAACCACCACTCCCATGCCCCACAAGATGCAACCACCATCTAGGCTCATGTCTATACCTTTGTCCAGAAGGGCCAATATTCTGCTTCTGGATACTGTCTTGGCCCTCCGTAATAGTATAGCATACTGTTAATTCCACATTCTTATCAAGAATGTCTTCACAGAGGTCTCATCCAACTCTTTGGAAGGGGCTGATTCTGGAAGCAGTAATCTTCTGAGTGCATAGGTGTTGCCATGTTGACTTGTAGAGAATCTTGAATTCAGAAGCTGCTAGGGTAAATGCCCAACACTGTCATCGATTTTCTCTGTAAACAGCCCCGCCAATGGTTTGTAGCCTGCTTTGATGGCAAAAGGCTTCCCATACAGGCTGTGGTAAAACTTCTTTAAGCCAAATACGATTGCTAGACTTTCCTTTTCCAATGGAGAATAGGCCCATTTGGCTTTATTTTGTTTCCTGGAGGCATAACCAATTGGTCATTCTTCTTCTGCTGGATCTATTTTATGGGACAGAATTGTCCCTGGTCTACAAGATAAAGCATCACAGGACAAAACTAACAAGTCAAAATGGAGTGATATGTCTGCAGTGTTCAGCCTTCTCCTGGAAACCCTCCCTTTGTCTGTCTGCTCAGTAGCACAAGGCTTCATTTCTTAAGTATTTTGTGGGCTTGGTGCCTTTTCAATAGTCAGTCTAAGTCCTTATTTTCACTCTTGTCTTGCCCAGTAGATCCAAGCCTTTTTTTCATTGTTGGTAACTCTCTTCATTTACTACTGTAACAAAAGCCCCTCTAGCTATTTCCATGCCTATTGGATGATTACTGAACTGTACATTTTTTTCTACTACACAGTAAACATGGATCCTCAGTTGCCTCCTGTCCTATTTCCTCCTGTAAATAAGAATTCTTTTTTTTTTTTGCCTGATTTGGCTGTGCAACCAAATATTGGGTGGCTTTTTAAAAATTAAGATGCAAATCATGTAAATTTGTCCCTGCTGCTTCCATGGTAGTTGCCACATTTACAGGTTGATCCCAGTTCAGCTCCCAATCAGCTAGGAATTGCTCTTGAATTACAACATCACCAACTCCACACACAAATCTGTCTCTCAACATATCCTCCAGAACATTTCCAAAACAATAGGGTTCTGTAAACTTTTTGAGATTAGGTCTATACTGATAGGAGGGAAAGAGGGAGCTGAATCTATTACAGAATTTGAAATGTTCCTGTTATACTTGGGCCTTGGAATGCAGCGGTCAATCAAGATTTTTGGCAACCCTGCCAAACGTTTATGCTCTGGTATTTGTGGTTGCAACAAACTTGTTAAAAGGTAGCGAGTTTTTTTGCCACACACATCACTGAGCAACGCCCTTGGGATGATGATGATGATAAAACTGATGAAAATGTAAATAGGGGAGGTGCAGAACTAGGCATTGTGAGTGCAGGGACAAAGGATAACGATCCAGAGACCACGTATCACAGGTGAAAACTCTTATTAGTCATGTTTCTATTCCTCAGAAAGAAAAGGCAGAAAAATAGTAAGAAATTAATTCATAATTTGTGAACTATGGTCCTTATTCAGAAGTGAAGTGACAAAACATGTCACACACACACACACACACACACACACACACACTATATGACTCATCACATACTTTAACAAATCAAAACAGCACTTTCTCTTTACTTCCTTGTACTAGGGATTAAATGTCACTATTTGTTCCTGCCAATGTTAACTGGAATTGCCCATGTGGCATAATCTTACTACAAGCAATACTGTACAGTGGTACCTTGGTTTACAACCATAATTCGTTCCGGAGGTCCGTTTGTAAACCAAAACAGGTTGTAACCCAAGGCATGCTTTCACTAATGGGGCCTCCTTAAAAAATTGTTCATAATAATAAAAAAAAGGGTTGTAATCCAAAAAAAGGTTGCAACCCAGGACACGCACGTCTGGGTTTGACGTGTTTGTAATCCAAAACGTATGCAAACCAAGGTACCACTGTATTTGAAATTTACATGTTATGAGATCCTAACAGGATTTGAAAAAAATGATTTTCTATTTGTGATGCTTTGTTCAATGATGGAACATAAATGGATATGTTCCATTTGTGTGGAAACATAAATGTATAAGAATACATTGTTTGCCAGAAACTGTAATGGATTGGAGGGGGGGAGTAGCAAACAATCAAGCATATATTTTTGTCTGCACAGATCTGTTTTTTTCCTGGCTAACCAGGAGGAACATCCCTTGATCTATCTTTCTTTTTTCTTGGAACAATGCAATAAGTACAGTAGCAACTATTCCAATCTACCAGTAGTAAAATAAAAAAATTCTTTCAGTAGCACCTTAAAGACCAACTAAGTTTTTATTTTGGTATGAGCTTTCGTGTGCATGCACACTTCTTCAGATACAGTGAAATGGAAGTTTCCAGGCACTTATGTAGAGAAGGGGTGGGGAGGGGTGGGGATGGGGATGGGGAGGGGGGATCACTCAGAAGGGTGGTGGAAATGGGTGATTGACTGACTGATAGCTGTTGATGACCGCAAACGACTGCAAATGGTTTTGCATGAAAAAGCAAGGGTTGAGATGGCTGAAGATCGCTTATCATGTATAATGTGATAAGAACCCGATATCTCTGTTCAAACCAGGTCCCTCCATGGTTTTGAGCTTGGTGATAAGTTGCAATTCAGCAACTTCTCTTTCCAGTCTATTTCTGAAATTCTTTTGTAGTAAGACAGCTACTTTGAGATCTTGTATAGAATGTCCTGGGAGATTGAAGTGTTCTCCTACTGGTTTTTCTGTCTTCTGGTTCCTGATGTCAGATTTATGTCCATTTATCCTTTGGCGTAGGGTTTGGCCTGTTTGTCCAATATAGAGAGCTGAAGGGCACTGTTGGCATTTGATGGCATACACAATGTTAGAGGATGAGCAATTAAATAGTCCTGAGATGGTATGTTGGATGTTGTTGGGGCCAGTAATGGTGTTGTCTGGGTGTATGTGGCAGCAAAGTTGGCATCTGGGTTTATTGCAGGCTCTGGTACCAGTGTCCATGTTAAGTCTGGTGGTTGTATTATTGTGGGTGAGGAGTTGTTTAAGATTGGGTGGCTGTCTGTAGGCAATGAAAGGTCTTCCTCCCAGAGCTTGAGAAAGGGAGCGGTCATTGTCCAGGAGAGGCTGTAGATCTCTGATGATGCGTTGTACTGTTTTAGCTTGGGAGCTGTATGTGATGACTAGTGGTGTTCTGTTATTTTCTTTCACCACTAGTCATCACATACAGCTCCCAAGCTAAAACAGTACAACGCATCATCAGAGATCTACAGCCTCTCCTGGACAATGACCGCTCCCTTTCTCAAGCTCTGGGAGGAAGACCTTTCATTGCCTACAGACAGCCACCCAATCTTAAACAACTCCTCACCCACAATAATACAACCACCAGACTTAACATGGACACTGGTACCAGAGCCTGCAATAAACCCAGATGCCAACTTTGCTGCCACATACACCCAGACAACACCATTACTGGCCCCAACAACATCCAACATACCATCTCAGGACTATTTAATTGCTCATCCTCTAACATTGTGTATGCCATCAAATGCCAACAGTGCCCTTCAGCTCTCTATATTGGACAAACAGGCCAAACCCTACGCCAAAGGATAAATGGACATAAATCTGACATCAGGAACCAGAAGACAGAAAAACCAGTAGGAGAACACTTCAATCTCCCAGGACATTCTATACAAGATCTCAAAGTAGCTGTCTTACTACAAAAGAATTTCAGAAATAGACTGGAAAGAGAAGTTGCTGAATTGCAACTTATCACCAAGCTCAAAACCATGGAGGGACCTGGTTTGAACAGAGATATCGGGTTCTTATCACATTATACATGATAAGCGATCTTCAGCCATCTCAACCCTTGCTTTTTCATGCAAAACCATTTGCAGTCGTTTGCGGTCATCAACAGCTATCAGTCAGTCAATCACCCATTTCCACCACCCTTCTGAGTGATCCCCCCTCCCCATCCCCATCCCCACCCCTCCCCACCCCTTCTCTACATAAGTGCCTGGAAACTTCCATTTCACTGTATCTGAAGAAGTGTGCATGCACACGAAAGCTCATACCAAAATAAAAACTTAGTTGGTCTTTAAGGTGCTACTGAAAGAATTTTTTTATTTTACTTCGATCCAGACCAACACGGCTACCTACCTGTAACCAAATCTACCAGTAGGTTCCTCATCGGCTTCCCTTAGAGCACCTTATTGCTGTTTGTTTGAATTTTGTGGTTTATATTTTTATTTGTAAACCACCTTACATACAAAGGTGGGATATATGTGTTGGGGGGGATGAAATTAACTCCTGATGAACAACCACTTTGAAGATGGGTTGGCTATTTGACTGCACAATGTCACCCAATGGACATAAGCAGGTGAGCAACTTCAGTGTCTCCTTCATGCACATGCACAAGTATGTATTTTAATGTTTCTGTTGGAAGCCGCCCAGAGTGGCTGGGGAAACCCGGCCAGATGGGCAGGGTATAAATAATAAATTATTATTATTATTATAAGTATGTTCTTCTTCATGTACAAGACATAAGGGTGCTCAATTAATTTTGGAAGTTAAGGTGCAAAAGACTGAGACGAAAGAATAGTCCATTACATGGCAGTATCTGCTTTCCTCTTGCTGCCCAATACATATTGTTGGAGGTTGTCCTTGTTATATCGCTGCTTTGCACATATCAGTAGGCAGTACTACATTCACAAATCCCAAGTGAGCCTTCATATCCAAGAAGCATGGTCTCTCTGCAATGTTGTAAGATGAATAGAAGAACTGGACTATCCATCTGGGCAATCTTTGTACCGGTAATAGCACTGAGGTATGGCCCTTCCAAAGCTCTTTTAATACCTAACATTGAGATAGTCTGCTCTTCTGATTTGAAAAGAGTAGCTTGAGTCGAGCAGGGTGAGGACAACAATGACATAATTAGGAGCAGAAAGGGTAGGTGTGATTTATCATCCAGCTGCATATTTGGTGTGTGTTTGGTGTAAATAGCACTTCTGATGTAGTAATAGGATACAGGCAGTATTATGATGTATCTTCAAACAACCAGCACACTCTTTGTATTTACAGAGCATGAAAAGACTTCTGAACTATAAGTATTTTTGCAGTGTCCTTTTAGTTAATTGTTCTTTAAATACACAAGTACTAATAACTGTACATTTTTACGTTGGTACAGAACAGTATGTTTTGAAAATATTATAGACATTCACTTCAGATACAAAACAAATAGTTTCCTACAGCTTGAGTACGTTTCTTCCTCATTCACCAAGTACTATTTTTAGTACAGTATAACATTGCATTCAAGATAATTGCAAGGCAAATTAGAATTCTTGGAATGATTCCAGATGATGCATTAAAAAATTAATTCATCTTTGGTTCTGAGAATTCCTTTAATAATCATCTGCTTTTCCTTTGCCGTATAATAAATTGTCATCAGAGTATAATTGAAAACAAGCGACAAGATCAAGAATAGGTCTGATATGTCAGTAAACTGTTCTGAAGAAGAACAGAGGGGAGTAAAATTCTTCACATTTGCATCAATATAATCATTATGAAGCAACAGCTAATCAATCAAGACTAGCCAAACTCTCTAAAAGGAAGGTCTTAGAAATTTATTTTATTTTCTAACAAAGTTTCCCTCCCACCTCCTGCCCTGGCTGGGGTAAGCTGGTAGAGCTTTAGAAATAGTGGATCATCTCTACTGCTCTCCTCACACCCCCAGTTACGATGGCTCTGTGTGATGTTTCGCTATTAGGTGCATCCTTTTAGGGAGAAATGCTACAAAAATACAAAAAATATATAACAAATACTGTGAAATAGAAGCAAGGGAAGGCTAAGGCTAAGTAAGGTTTACTTAATTTATGTAGTTTATATATTGACCAATTAAGAAGTACTAACCTATTTATTAACAGCACCTAGAATGGTACTAGCCAGAACCTGGAAAACCTTGCAATTAATGAATATTGATCACTCATATAATATAGTCTGGCAACCAGCCATAATGGAAAACTTGTTGCAAAAATATATCTAATTTTTACACTGTGTGATATTTTATTAAATATGCAAATGAAACAACATATGGATGAGAAATACCTACAACATATGTAGGTATGGTGCAGATAAGCAGGTACTACTCATTAGCTCATTCCTGTGTTTTCCAAGTTGATTGAAAAATTCAGTGAACTGGTTTACTGTAATCACCTCATTATGTACTGTAAAATAATGTGCTTAGTATTTTACTCCCCTAATGACCCATTTTTTGTCAGAACAGACATGTTGCAGCTCAGCAGTTGATTAATCAGTCAACTCAATTGTTTCGGCACACAAACAAATTTCCATTCAATACAAGTAGCCAGCTGCTATGTACCACAGTTCAACTAAAATTCAAAGGATTGTATGAACTGGCCAGAAGTCCATACTAATTTCCATTTCATTCATTACTATTTTTTTGAAACTGCTTTTGATCAAGAACACTTGTCCATCTAAAAGTAGATTGCAGCCTTCATTACAGAATTGCGGAATAAAATTAGTTCTGATCACATTTCAATATAAAACTTCCTATTTTGCTCTTCCTGAAACAATGCACAAACTGAAATACAGCTTGGGAAATCCTTTGAAATTTGCACCTCTCTAAATTTTGTGATGCAGATCCCCACCCCCCCACCCCGTGTGGATTTTAAAGGGGCAAATGCATATTAATTCATATACTGTACTGTGTTAATGAAAATAACACAAAAACATGCATTGCTATTAGGAATATTCATTGAAAAATAAGTACATTAAGTAAGATTGTGTAAGAATATGTATACTAGAAGAAATGTACACTAACATGCTAATTAATTGTTGTGATTACTTTTTTAAAGTGCAAACATAAAATTGAGAAACTAAGATTTGCTCATCTCTGCTTCTGGCACTTCAGTTCCTGTCTAGGATATTACAGGATAACATAAAATTCATTAGTAGTCTTGACCAAAGAGCCATGATTTATAGAAGTAAATGAACCCTAAAATCCTAGTCCTTTGTTTTCTTTTTAAAACTTCAATTTCATAAAATTAATTGCCACTCTCCTTAAGAACTGTGTGTTATACAATGGAGATGAAAGTTAATTAAGAAACATTTCTACATGGTTGGATACATACCACCTTTCATCATTCCAACTTCATAACATTTTCGGAGCCTGCAAGCCTGGCAACTTTTCCTCCTGTTCTTGTCAATAGTGCACTGGTTAGTAGCAGGACACATGTAATCATTGTGACCTGTAAAAATCATAGGGAATTGACATTAGAGTGACAATTTTCACAGATACCCCTAAAACACAATGCTTTCATAAGCTTCTATAATGTTTTACTTTACATTTCTTGCTGGTTGGTTGGCATGAGGGACATTGCCTTTTCAATGGTGGCCCCACATTTCTCGCCCCACAGCAGACCTTATCATTGCTTTGAGGTTAAAAACATTTCTATTTAAAAACAACAACCCAGCCTGTGTTTAATTAATTTGTCATGCTGGAAAAACATTTAACTGCGGCAGACAGTATTTTGTATCAAATTGTGCTGGGGGGAAATGAAACTGCTGGTTTTTATATTCAAAATCTTATTTTATAGTAGAGCTGTCTTTTGAGTTTTTATAGATTTTTATATTTTTCTGTAAGGTGGCGTGTCCTGAAAGGCAAGGTAGATATGCATCAGATAAATACATAAAATAAGCTCCTGTCACTTGCTCTTGACCTACTTCCTGATCTAAGAAAAGGAGTATAGCTTTTCATCATGTGTGTACTGGATGTGTACTAGTGTTCCCTTGAGAATTTTGTATTTCCTATTTGAAATAAAAACAAAAATCCTATGCTACTGAAGCCTTGATGTGGATTGAAAACACAGAGCTGATCCTAGCCAGTCCTCCTTCTACACACAGCTAAACAGGACAAGGTACAGCACACAAAGAAACAATTTTATGACAGAACTGTTTGTTCTTCATTCAGGTCAGGGATCTGAAAGTGAGCTTGTTGGAGGCCTTGGTCTCATCAGACCCAGCCCTCTATCATTCATTATATGTTAGCAAAGGTAAGTTGTGTGTGTGTGTGTGTGTGTTTAAGAAGCTACTATCAGATTATACCAAGAACAAGTCTGTTGACTTGTACTAAATAAACAAAATAAATAAAATTCCTCCTATTAAGCAGAAGACACTACGTGATTTAGCGACAGACCACATAACACCTAAAAAAGTATTGTTCAGAATTATAATTTATTTTATTTATAAACTAGTCACCTAGGAATTAGAAATGTCTTGACATTTTAATTCTTCAGTCTGTACTATATCAAAATATATTTACTACAGCTTCCACTCGTGCTCATCGGGAGAAATGGCTGACCCGTAACATCTCTCCCAACTCCCATGGGAAAATTTGGCGGCTGCTTTGGGGAGTAGGCAGTCTCCCCACCCTCCCAGGATGATGGGAGGGGCCGCTGGCCCGCGGATGCCCCTTAACCCACTCTGGACCTTCGGGGGGTGGGGGTGGGGGCCTGGGCCAAGCACCCGTGGGGGTCGGAACTCCTGGAGACCACCCTGTTCGTGCACGAGTCCATGATTTAAGAGGAATAATTGGATTTAAATTCATGGACATGCTTCAAATGAAGAGGAGGAGGACACTGCCAGAAAATCCAGCCTTTGAATGATAAAAGAGTCGAGGAAATATTGTATTAAAGAAAATACTACGTTGGACCGAACAGAAACATTTTTATGTTTCAAGATTACACTTAACACCTTCCCTGGATGGATTGTCTAAAGTACCTAGAACAAGCGAGAAGTTATAAAAATATAAACTGTGTAGACATTGAAATATATACAATAGAGGATTTATTTGAATTTGTTTAGATAAACCTATAAGATGAAAGCTTCCCTAGGGTGGTTATATCAACGGCTGGAGCTTGTTAAAATTCTTTGTGGATGATTTTAAGAAGATTTTTGACTTGTGACGCACTTTTAATTGAGCTCGCTAAAAATGGAGGCTGGGGAGTGAAAAGCAGTCAAAGGGCGGGGGAGCCATAGGTTTGTTATAAGATGTGTGTTAATATCTGGATTTGGCTGAACCTGCCTGGAAAGACTGCAAATCCGCGACCGGAGGAATTAACAAGCAGAAGCCTGGACATGACTTATTGAATCTTTAAATGGGCATAGGTCCGTGACAAACGGCGCAGCTTGGAAGATATTCCAGTATGGAAGGAGAATGCAAGGATTTATGGGGAAGCTGGACAGAAAACATAGGCTTTGTGGTAAATCTCACCTGAAAACATTTCAGAGGCTGTTGGAAAGATCTGGACTATGTTGGATTAAAAGGTTTGGAAAGAACTTGGAACTTTGATTAGAATGGCAGCCATTATCGATACTCAGAACCCTCAGAATTTGAAGCATGGGGAAGTAAAATGTTTATAATCTGGCATAATATTTGGTTTAATAGATATATATTTGTATAATTTGGAATAATTGGTTTGATATGATTGATTTGTAAGTGAAAATCTAATAAGAATTGATTAAAAAATATTTACTACATCAGAGTCCATAGAAAATAAAGACTATGTACACTAGTATTCTGTGTTAGTCATACGTACAGTAGACAGCTGAAACCAATGGGTCTATTTTGAGTGTGACTTAGTTGGATATCACCTACTGTTTTAGTTACATTGGATGATATCCTATGAATTTGCTACTGTTTCCATGCTAGCATTCGAGTGATAGCATTCGAGTGGAAACATATCCTACTGTTTCCATGCTAGCATTCGAGTGATCAAGGAAGAATACGAAGCTGAATTATTAAAGGAAGGAGAGATAGTGTTACAGAATGTATTAGATAAATGGTTATAGGAAAGGCAAATATTTTGAGTACATTCAACTGAAAGAGAAAGTATATGCAATGGGTAATGACAGGAAGTCACAATGGTATATTTCTTTTTCTTTTTCTTTTCTTTTTTTGGGGGGGAGAAAGAAGAATGTAAAAATAGACAAGAAAAATGTGGTACTTAATTTTGTATCTGTATTTATTTTGTCGTATTGGTTTTGGTGGTTTTGTGATGTATGGAAAAGTAATAAAAATTAATTAAAAAAGAAGAATTTGCTGCAACTTAAATCCATTAATTTCACTCTGAGCATGACTTTATGTTGTATACTTAATTTAAAATTGCAGCAGTCATTAAATTTCACTACCAATTCATAAGCTACATACTATCATAAACAAAGTTTGGGGAGCAATTCTATAGTCCCCTGGCAGAGGAATTTGTGGGTTTTCCTCTTGTAGCCACACAGGTTAAACACACTACAGAAGCATCAGAGGAACAATGAGCTAAATCAGGTGGCGAAATAATACACTTGTCGCTTAAGGCCACACACACACATCCCGCCCTGCCCAAATCACTGCCGCCGCCTCCACTCGCTACCCTGCTTACCACATGGAGACAGTCCAAGAAAAGAAAGGTGAAAAGGAGGCCAGAGAGGGGCAGTTGCTTCAGGCAGCAGATCCAGGCCCAAGCAGCACACCACAGCCTCCTCCTGCTCTGCCCTACTGCCACTGCAATCGGGGTGGGATGCAGTGGAGGGGGGTGGAACGAGGCACACTCCTCAGGTTTAAATCTGCTACCGGAGGCAACTGCCTCATCTCACTTGGCCCTGATCTCTGGTACTTATACCTATATAATTGTTTACAGTAAGGATGTCACATTTTACTACTACAGTTATTATATAATAATTATTCTTCTTAACGGATATTATATTTATTTATTGAATTTACACAGCACCTTTTTGCCAAGGCACCCAAGGCAGTTTTAATTTTTTAACATAATAATTACTAATCATAAAACAACTAAAACCCAGGGACTGGAGTCACATCCTCTGCAACACACATGCTTCTGTTCTCTTTCATAAGGCAACAACCACTGTATAGATTAGGAAATGTCAGAGTATGTCCTGTGTACATGAAAGTCTAGATTACAGAAATAAATCGCACTGGTCACAATAAAACATTGTTTCCACATAAAGGACTTAGAGCTATTATATGTCTAGTCTTATGTCCAGCATCAGATTTGTTATACAATTCTGCAGGATGTCAAAGATACTTTAACACACATACGCACAAATACATGAGCTTAAATGTGATTGAACAGAACAGGATAGCTGATTTGAGACGAGAAGTCGTAGTAATCAAAGCACAGCTGCAAATGAAAGGAAGGATCCTGACTTTAAGCTAAAGCTTTATTCTATGTGATCAGTAAATATATTTTCAGGTGGTTCATAATCTATCAGAACTACCTTTGTCACCGGGGCCTGGTAGGGACCCCAAGATCTCCTGCAATGTTTTTGCAAAGTTTTTTTTGCAGATAAAGTAGCTCAGATTCGGAAGGAGGTAGACTCCACTGTGGGAGCAGCAGGGCTGAGGCGGGAGTGCTAGAATCCTGTCTAGTCATGTTACATGGGATCAATTCCAATCTGTTACCTCCGAGGATGAGGACAGGCTGCTTGGACGAGTGAAACCGATCACCTGTCTCCTTGATCCTTGCCCATCCTGGCTAATAAAATCGAGCCGGGAAGGGCTGGGTAGGTGGTGGCTCTGCGGGGTGGTGAATGCTTCCCTCTGCAAAGGAGCCTTCCAGACCCGCTGAAAGAGATGGTGATTAAACCGCTTCTTAAAAAAATATCTTTAGACCCGGCCAATATGGCCAATATGGCCAACTATTGCCCAGTCTCAAATCTACCATTCTTGGGCAAGGTGATTGAGCGAGTGGTTGCTAAACAACTCCAAGCATGCCTGGAGGATGTGGACCATTTGGATCCCTTCCAATCGGAATTCAGGCCTCACCATGGGACTGAAACTGGTCAATGATCTCCGGCGAGCTAGGAACAAAGGTGAGAGCTGTTTCCTAGTTCTGCTGGATCTCTCAGCGGCCTTTGACACCATTGACCATAACATCCTTCTGGACCGTCTAGATGGGCTGGGAGCTGGGGGCACTGTTATATAGTGGTTCCACTCCTTTCTCCTGGGCCGTGTCCAGAAAGTGGTGTTGAGGGGTGAGTGTTCAGACCCCTGGGCTTTCACTTGTGGGGTGTCTCAGGGTTCCGTTCTCTCCCCCATGCTTTTTAATATCTATATGAAGATATTATTATTATTATTCTGCTCATACTGGCCAAAAGCTATTACATGGCTTTGTTGTATACAGTTTTTTCTCTAAGTATTAAGTTGCTAAACTTAATTGCCATTGCTAAATAAGAGACACAGTAGACAAAATGTACAACCAAACATCCATTCAAAAGTAAGTTCTTCTGAATTCAATGGGGCTTACTTCCAGTGAAGTGGGTTAGGATTAAAGATTAAGTGAATACTCATTAACAACTAGCTTTGGGTAGTTTACTCAAAACTCAAAATAATGTAATACTAATACAGTCATACCTCTTGTTACGAATGCTGCAGGTTGTGTATTCCTTTTCCAGATGACACTTACACATGACCTCCTATTCCTACCCGCCTGCCCACCCCCCCAAAAATGGCTGAACTGATCAATTGTGCAGATTCCAATCTATTAAAACTGTGGCACACAGCTATGCTATCTTTCCTTACTCTCTCCATCGGATAAATCACAATTGTTTTTAGTGCTTGGCATGTGATCAAACCAACAGCTGTACCAGAGTAAAAAACAAAATCAATCACTCATCACCATCTCCCTGTTATCACCCATGAGACAATGAGCATTTTTGGGAACACATCTTTCAGGATGAAAAAATAAGTTACGTAGCTACAGAGCCATGTGGAAAAAGTATTAGTCTGCTTTTTCTAAAAAACTGCAAATGATACATTTGACATCACCACTATCAAATACCCTGCATGCAAAAGGGGGGGGGCAGAAATGCCTAAAATATAGCATCAGTTATAAAAGGTTCTCAGAGAAATAGCTGGTACCCCAAGAATGAAATTAATTGAGACTTGCATGTACTGCACTGACACTGGCTAGACTGTTTTGGCTTGAGGGTAAGATTCACCCTTGGCCAACGCTTCCATTTGCCTCCAGGGACTTGACCAGTGGTGGATGTGGCCACACGAAGGTGTAGCTGCCCCACACTCTTGCATACACATACATACAGGAAGACTTGCAGACAGACATAAACAAAGTCACACAGCCTGCTCTCCTCAGCCGATTTGTGCAGATCAGCTGTGGAAGGGAGTTATACACTTCTCCCTTTTCATCATTACCACCTCCTCTCCTCTCATCAATATCATTCTGGTGACCATTTGTATCCCCATCAGAGTGTTGGCCTCAAATCACCCTAGCATTTTATCAGCCCTTTTCTTTCTTTTTTGTCACTGCCACCAGAATTGGTGGTGTTTTATACAACCCAAAAATATTGCTGTCGGGGTGGTAAGAGATAAGGCCCTCAAACTGGGGGTTAGGCTCCCCTGCATTAGAGTATTAATTAAAACAATGTAAGCATCATGAATAAAGAAGCTTGCAGAAATGTAATTAATGGCAAAGGTTACATGAGGTATCATTGTGCAATGGAACTCTGCAGAACTTTGCACTGTGCACTTATTTGCTTTCTTACTAACTTACGGTACTATATTTATTATATAAAGTCAACCAGTAGCATAGGGCAGCTTTCAACTTATGACAGACTGGAGGGCACATCATCTCCACTAAGAAAGGTTGCACAAGGAGAGGGCTGCTTACCCCTTCCTTCTACCTGAAGCCTCTCTGCCCCCCCCCCAAGTCTCCCCATATAATATGAGTCATGTCAGTGGGAGAGAGAATAATGAACAACTGGGTAGAGGCAGCTTGTGTGAGCAGGAGCACCATGTGCACTGCCACCCAATTCTTGACAATTCCGTTGTCCCACTGCAGCCTCCCACAAGATAACACATCAAGGAGGGGCTCTTGACCAGGGGTCCCCAAACTTACCCGGCTTTGGGCCAGTGCCCGCTGCACCGATTGTGCGGTGGGCCAGAGGGCGGGGGAAGCGCACAGGAGTGTGCTATTTTCGGTGCACTTCCGGGCTGGAGGAGCGCCGGAAACATCTTGTGCACATTCACATGGGCCTCCTCCGACCCGGAGGTGCACCGGAAATGACGCTTGCGCATGCATGCAAGGTATTTTCGATGATCTTCTAACCCGGAAGTGCGCCGGAAATGACGCTTGTGCATGCGCACAAGCTGTTTCCAACGCTCCAGCCACCCGGAAGTGGGCAGCCGCAACGCACCGCGCTGTTAAGTGCGGGCAGCAAGGGTCACCGGGGGCCGCATAAAAGAGCCTCACAGGCCACATCCGGCCCACGGGCCTTAGTTTGGGGAACCCTGCTCTTGACCAACCAGAGTGGTGATGTTGCTTTGTGAGTGTAAGAGATTGCAGGGGGTGTTGAATATGAGAGTGATCTGTTGTATGAGCAACTTTCTCTTTTTAGATCTAAGCCATGGTGACCAACTCCGTATGTTTTTGGGCTACAACTCCCATCACTTCTACCATTTGCCATCTGGGCTGAGGCTGGAGTCCACAACAACTGGAGGGCACGACTTTGTCACTCTGTTCTGAAAGGCAAACCTCTTAGGTCTCAAGCCCAGGCAATGTATTGTGGAGAGGTATGTGAACGCTATTGAACAACATCTCCTTGTGTGAAATGCTATGCAAACAGCAACAAATGGTGTGTGTGTGTGTGTGTGTGTGTGTGTGTGTGTGTGTGTGTGTGTGTGTGTGTAAAAATACTAACACAATAACATCACATTTTATTTTCAACTACTTGAATTGGAGTGTGGGAGGAAATATGGATTGCCAGCAGCTATGCAACTGTCCATCAGGTGAGCTGTGTTTTGGTGGAAGAATCTCAGCTGGGACTTCTGACTGCAAGTGTGACTGGTTTCCCCTCCTTCTCTCAGAGCAGACCCAGCCCATCTATGATGCAGGATGAGACAACTGCCTCAGGTGGTGGAAATTGAGGAGGTGACACTCCCACGAGTGTCCCCACTGCCCTACCACCACAGAAGCAATTCAGGTAAGGGAGGCTTCAGCAGCAGGGAGACACAACGTTCCACTGCCCAGGCTTTCCGCTGGTCTCCCTCATCCCAGCGGCAGAAAGGGACCAGCAGCAAAGCTCTGTGGAAGGCCTCCCCTCACTGGGTCAGTGAGAGGCATTCCCTTGTCCAACTTTGCCACCAGGCGGGCAGGGAACTTTGAAAAATGTTTCTTGTAGAACCTCATGCCCTTCTCCATTGCAGGAGCGGCAAGAGGCAGGGGAACGCCTCTCAATGACTCACTGCTTTATAAGCTAGAAACTTTTGTGTACTCATATGCCATTATAAAAGAAACATTTTAATTCCCTTCTAACAGTAACATAACAGATTATAGCAAATGGTGGCAATGATGCATAGCTTCTTTGCGCTCTGATCCCAACTGAGCGTACTGCTTTACTCCAGCCATACTGCTTTATAACAGATCTGGATAGAAATCAAACCAAAACAAACCTTAATATAACTGTGACACACAATTAATAAATTTAAAGCTTCCAGCTATGCTGAAATAAACTAATAGAGCTTTCCATCATTCACTCACTTCACTAAATTCTTTTCATCAAGCTGATCTTTTATATTGCTCTCTCACCTTGTGCCTCTACAAGTATAATTATAACTTGCACTTATTATAATGGAACCTTTATAACCGATTTCATCATGCTTTCAAACTCACAACAACCTTTACACCCAAATTCTTTTACATACACCAAATAATAAATTATGGAAGCTTTAGAACTGACCTCATCCCACTTACAAACTCACAATAATCTTTACATCCCAATTACTTTACATGTACCAAATAAACACTCAGGTTCGCTTCTTGCTGAACAAATATATAATTAAATGAAATATATGACAATACTTATGGATATGCTAGAACCTGGTTTTACTTGATTTGACAGCATAATTCATTTGTAATAATAATAATTTCAACTTGCGTTAGATATTGCTTTAAAATTCTAAATATAAACAAATTGGGAAACAGAAACAGAATTATTTCATTTTTAAGGAAACACAAATAGCATTACAAAACTGGAGTCCAAATCATTGACTTCTGGGAGGTTTCAAACTTACTGTGGCAATTGTTGTAATTGTTGATATACAGAGGACAAAAATGTAGTAAAAATAATCCCATATCTATATGCATAACATTTAGTTATCTGTCTTTGATGTAGGGGTCAGAATTGCTAATAAATTGAATGCAATGTTTTTAGATCTAGGATATACCTAAATATTTTTCCCAAATAAAAGTAGAAATACAAGGACACATATCACCCTTCCTTTGGCCATCTTAGAGGGCCTTAGTTTGGGAGTTTCCTTTTATATTTTTGCCACATTATAAGCACCTACATTTTATCAATGAGGTGGGACCCCATAACGTCTGCTCAGGTTTCTTGTGACAGCAAATATAGACAGGGTCAAGGTATTGACTACTGGGGGAGAAACTGATCTTGCTCTCTTGCTTTGGATCTCTGGGTATCTTCAGTTCCAATGTAGTTTTCTCCAAACATACAAAAATGTGCCATTGCTAGACACAGGCTTTATAACTCTTTTGGGTGTTAAATCACACATTCACAGTGTCTGATTAATTGTTCACTATTTAGATCTCCCTTGTATTCTAGCACTGTGAAATATGATTTCAACTGTGGGCAGTAAAAGGGCACATGCTTCCATTGCTGCAGCTGACCATGCTACCTTGCATTTTTGAGCATGCTCAGTTGCATTTTAGAGACTTCCAGTGTGGCAGGCCCTGTTTTTTTGGAACATACTCTCTGTTGGGATTATAGTTGTACTTTCCCAAAACAACTGAAAACTTATTTGTTTCAACAACCTTTTTCAGTTAGCTTAAAATGTATTTGCCTTAGGTGTTTATTTTATATTGTTTATAAACCCATCTTTATTGTTTTCAAAGCAACTTCTAGTTGTTTTTCTGTAAATTGGCTTGAGACTTATGTGGAAGATGATTCAATAGACTTGAGACTTGTGTGGAAGATGATTTAATAAAGTACAGTAAATAAATAAATGAATAAATAAATAAATAATAGTAATATGTAAAAAGCTACTATGGGTGCTTTGGGTAATCACACGAATCAGGTGTTTTGCAAGAAAAAGGGCATGGATAGAGATAAAATCCAATACCCTTACTTCTTCCAAATAGTTTCTGGGAGTGCTAATGGCTTTTCTTGGGAGGCTTTATGTGCACAACCACAACAGCTGGATTAAGGCATTGGTCCAGAAATGCTTGCTCAGCAGAAAGAAAGATCAGTATATTTTATTTAATCAGCCAAGCCCAAGGATACATTGCATTTAACAAGGTGAGCACCAAAGATGAAGAGAAAGCAACAACATCTTTACTGCTGGAGAACTAAACACATCTTAATACAATACACAACCAAATGGAAGGAAAATTACTCTTTAACACACAGTTCTTAAATAAACTATAGGAAATGCAATCAAACTTGTTAATGAATTCCTGTCTCCCACTACAATTGCCCTTTGAAACTTTCCCCTTTAAATTTTACATTGCATTTGTCAGCCTGGTATTTAGGTTTCGACTAATACAAGTAGGGGCCTGCAACCAAATGTTGCAGAGGATTTTGAATCATGTTTGTAGCAGATGTATTAGTAAAGAGATAAAAGAAGCATAGGCATCTATTTTCTGGGGTTTGGGGGGGGTGTTGCCTTGGGGAGCATGCTGCTGTGCTCATGTTTTGCTTGTGAGGTCAGGACGCGGGGCTGCATGGGTCTTTGGCCTCCTCCAGCAGGGATATTATTTTCTTATAGGTTGGAGCCTTCCCTATAGGAACTTATTTTCCTTCTATAAAAATATGATTTTATGTATTCATTTATTTCTGGAGTTTCTATACTGCCTTTCTGCCAAGTCACCCAAAGCAAACACATTATATAACATGCCAAGTGCCAGAGTCCTCTCAGGCCTACCGGGAGCCAATAGTATTGGTGCTCCCTGGCCTGCCCATCTTCTGTCAGCATGGCAAGGGGAATAGATTCATGATCTGAAAAGTTCTTGGAGTTTGAGAGCTGCTGGAGGAGCTGACTTTACCTCACCTTTAAGCTTGGTGCTATTGAGGGACATTTCTAGAAAAATGAGTACCATGGTGATGGTACTCACCATGAAGTGGTTACAGTTAAGTGCCATACTCTTTAACCAAAAAACAAAAAAGGTGTCAGTCCTGCGTACCCTTAAGGACCCCCTGAAAAAAGAAGCACTGGCTTTTTCCAAGCCGGAAGAGCATGGGGAGATTTCGAGACAGAGCTGGTCCTGAGAAGGGTGTGGCTATGCTTGAGGTTCTGTCACGAGCACCAATAAGATGTACACACACACACAGGGTTTTCCCCATAGCTAACTTGTTTCCCCTGTTTTGGCTATGAAGCTAACGCTTCAGGAAAACCTAGTTCAGTATTAGAAAGCGTGATGAAAAGTTAAATTACGGATGGTATAAGAAGTAACTGAGTGTGTATCTCTAGTGAACAGACATGCATATCAATCAGCTCTTGTAAATTAAATGCAAACATAGTCAGCAGTTGTAAATAAGATGTTTGTTAATTAAAATGTCTCGTGGAACGTCTGGTGTGAAACTGTTAAAGCTTCTGTGTTCAGTGTCTTCTGAGTGAAAGGGGTTATTCTAATCATAGCTGCCAAGTTCTCCCTTTTTTAAGGGAAATTTCCTTATGCTGAATAGGCTTCCTCGCGAGAAAAGGGAAAACTTGGCAGCTATGATTCTAATGGAAGGGCTTATGAGACATATCAGTGTAATTATTTCCACAAAAATGTAGCTGTTTCCGTTATTTATACTACATTTTCAGAAGTTGCAATATCATTTAATCTGCTTCATTCGAAAGACTTGAAATGTCGCAAGCAGTTTTCAACATGAAAACATGACCCCAGTAAGCAAACTTGCTAGCAAAAGCCTTAAAGATAACATAAATTAACTAGAGATAAGAACAGTAATTACTGTATTCAAACTAAAAAATCTATGAAGGTAGGTTATGCTGGGTTCAGAGTCTGAGACCCTTAAAAATAAGAATTTTGGCTCAGCCTATGCTTGGTAGATGAACAGGCTAACTTCAGAGTTCCTTCCCTCTTATAGCTACATGCAGACTTATGTTCCTTCCTTCTAGAATTCCCCCCACCTCTGCCTGCCTACAATAAGTTCTGGGGTGGACCTCTGCTTAGGTCAGAGCATTCTCAACGCTTGGCTTGGATCAAGAAATGGGAATGTCATAAGCAGTACACATAGCTCAATCTCAGGTGAAGCAACTGCTTTTAAACTGAACAGGTCTTGGCCAAACAAAGTTGTGGCTGCATACAGTTCTTTCATCTCTGTGTAAGAGACTGATTTGGACATAACACTGAAAAAAATACTGGTGACCTACATGCTCTGGAAACTGAGCTTCTATTAACTGCTATATATTCCATGTGGCAAACAAAAGGAATCTTAAACAAAATTTGGGAGAATGCCAAATATGCCAAATAACTTATCAGACACCAACATACAAGTGGTTGCTTTTTTAAAAAAATATATTGAAAGGTCAGCTTTTCATCAAAAAGAAAAAAAGGATTGTAACAGCAAATGGATTCAAGATGGCAATCCATTACTAACCCAAATATTGTATGCAATTCTCTCCTTACGTTTCATAATACTTTTTAAAAATCCATCTGTTGTCAATGACAGGCAAAAAAAATTATCATCCCATTAAGATATGGGGCTCAAAAGAAAAAGCAAGTGAAGATTAAAGAAAAGGAGATAAAGATGTTTATGTAAACCACTTAGAGGTTTTGCTAATTAGTGTACAAATCGTATTAAATAAAAAGTTAACTCCTGCTGGACCCCATTGAAATCAATGGGGCTAGCTTATGTTCCACTGATTAAAAAAGGAGTTAAATTTGACTATTTTATTTACACTGGGATCTATGACTGCACTCCTATGGACACATACTTGGGAGAAAATTTCACAGGGGGATTTCTAATAAATATATAAAATAAAAATAAAATAGAAAAATTCCTTCCAGTAGCAACTTAGAGACAAACTTAGTTGGTCTCTAAGGTGCTACTGGAAGGAATTTTTTTATTTTGTTTTGACGGCAGACCAACATGGCTACCTACCTGTAAAGGTAAAGGTAAAGGGACCCCTGACCATTAGGTCCAGTCGTGACCGACTCTGGGGTTGCGCGCTCATCTCGCATTATTGGCCGAGGGAGCCGGCGTATAGCTTCCAGGTCATGTGGCCAGCATGACAAAGCCGCTTCTGGCAAACCAGAGCAGCACATGGAAATGCCGTTTACCTTCCCGCTGTAGCGGTTCCTATTTATCTACTTGCATTTTGACGTGCTTTCGAACTGCTAGGTTGGCAGGAGCTGGGACCAAGCAACGGGAGCTCACCCCGTCACAGGGATTCGAACCGCCGACCTTCTGATCAGCAAGCCCTAGGCTCAGTGGTTTAACCACAGCGCCACCTGGGTCCCTACCTGTAATAAATATATAAATATAAATATATATTCATAAGATGACAAGAAATTGGCTGGATTTAAATATACTTGTTCTGTTTAATAGTGGCATGGAGACAAAAATACAAGTTTAAATGTTCGTAGTTCACAACTGACAAATTGATCTTTACATTTAGCATCAGTAAAACCTATATTGACTAGAGAGTATACTGTTTTAAAATGGCTCTTTTCAAATCTTTCACACATCTAAGAAGATCCAATTCAGTGGGAAAGTTGGGTTTTCATAAGGCACAGCTGCAGAACAACTAGAAAAGCTCTCAGATACAGGGGAATTAAAACTATAAAAATACAAATTGAGTGACAGCAAGGATTAGCCCTTATTAGAGTCACCTGTGACTGATCCTATATGCTGTTCTCTAATTTGTTTGATTTTTAAAATGTTGTTTTTTTGTTGTTGTTGTTAAGATTTGTAGAATGGGCAACACAAATTCAGGCTGACAAGTGAATTTGTGATGCCTGAGAAAGGTTTATCAGATGCATGAGAAAATATACTGGAAGAATTTATTGGGTTAGCTGAAAAGTTTCATCCTGTGTATCTGCTATTATGAACAAGCACAGAAAGATAGGGCTGAAGATGTTCTTTGTTCAACCGTTCAACCTTTACGTACAGCAGGAGTTGGAAAACTGTGTGTGGGAGGGTCTTTCAGATTCATTAGCTAATCAGAGAAGACTGGCTGGGAGAAGAGATGCATGAGGAAGTGGTGTCACATCTACTGAATCCTAACTGAGGCACTACACACACACACACACACACACACACACCCATGCAACACAGAGTGACAAGGTAAGAAAACAGCAGGGATGGGCAACCGATGTTGGACTGTAACTTCTATCCGCCGCATGGCAATGGTTAATGATGATGGGAGTTGTAGTCCAACAACTGGAAAACTACAGATTGGCTTCTCCTTGCCTAAGGGCTCTGGGGAGGAGCTGAATGAGGAAAGGGTGCGGTTGATGTTGAGTGGATCCAGGCTGGCTTTCTAGCACGCTGGACAGCTGTGCTGGTTATGCAAGAAAGCTGACACACCTAGGCTTCCTAAGCATTGGCTTACTGTATCTCCTGCTCTACAATCAGATCCAAGTGCATAATATTTTTATGCTCACTGAACTGGGACATCTGCATTCAATCCAAAAAGAAGGGTAAATGTGTTTAAAGTATCTTTGAGATCTAATGTACAAAATGGCAGCAAAAATACATTCTGAAACAGAACATGCTGAAATAGTACCCCTTTTCAGCAGATGGCTCAAGTCTACTGTTCCAGTCAGAATATAAAATTTACTATAAAATGGGCTCCTACATTGTCATTACAGACTAGAAAGCTTTTTGTTTTGACAACGTGAATGTTTTTTATGTCATGAGACGAAAAATGCTTTTAATATATATATAGTTCATGCTGCAAAATCCTTGGAGAGTGCTGTACGGTTTTTAAAGTATTTTTTCCTCAGTGCACTCCAACCACAGATGCAATTTAATTTTTCCATGTGGCTCAGAGTTAGAGAAACTACAGCTACATAACTATTTATACTACAACATCAGCAGTAGTCAAGAGCCATTGTTCAAATGATATTTATGATATTTTCCCTTTCCCCTCTCAAGTAACTTTTATGGAGAGGAGATTAAGCTGAGTGATAAACTAGTATTTGAGTGCTTTTGTATTCTAGGCTCCTCCATGGAGATAGCAACTGAAGCCACTGCCAAACACACTTCAGAGAAATGCAGTGGAGTAAGGAGAAACAGAAATGATGTTCTTAGACTAAGAAAAAAGTTGTATGGTTAGCTATCCAGAGCAATAATTAGCAAAAAGGATGAAAAAAAATACATGAATGACCTTCTCCTCAAAACAAAATAAAAAAATCCTTCCAGTAGCACCTTAGAGACCAACTAGGTTTGTCATAGGTATGAGATTTCGTGTGCATGCTTCAGATACCCAGTTAAGCACTGAAGTTATCCTCAAGTTAAGCACTGAACATGGATAAGGATGCTTCTCAGCAGACAATAATACCTTTGTGTTTGTGAGAGGCTAGCAGCAAGGCTAGCTGAAGCCACTTCAGCACCTGAGACCAAATGGCAGCTTCACAAAAAGATAGGAAGGAGGAGTGTGAGTTTCGTGTTGGTCTGGTAGAACTAGAGGCTAAAGTTAATCAACATGATGGACAGAACAATCCTAAGTGAGACTGAGTAGGAGCAGAGTGACAGATCCATCTTGCATCTCAAGCTCTGCCAATAGAAGTCAACGTTGGTTTCCCCCCCTTATTTTTTTGCTACACCAACTAATCTCAAGCATTCTGAAATAATGTAAATAACAAGGTGTACTTAAAAGCCATTGCAAGTAGACAGCATGTGAATTACTGTACAAACAACACACACACACACACACACACACACACACACACACACACACACACACCAATAAAACAAGCACTTTATTCCAACCCTCAAAGTTAGAATAAGAGGAGGTTTAGTTTCTAGCAGAAAATGTCACTGACCTCTTTTGAAGCACTTCCCTAAAAACTTCAAAGAATTGGATGCAGATAAATGAAGTAAAATATCTTAATCTGCTAAAATGCATTTTTAGACCTTCAGCAAACTTACTAATCTATTTATTTAAATTCTTATTACTGTCAGTAAATGGTGAATACCCCTCTCTCTATTTTAGTTTATATATATATATATATATATATATATATATATATATATATATATATATAGGTATCAGAATGACTGTTAATGAACCCTCAACCTCATTTCTAATTAGTGAGGAAGAGCATGCAGATGCAAGGGCTATTCCTACTGTGTCTGTAGCTTCAAGATCAGGCATCCCCAAACTGCGGCCCTCCAGATGTTTTGGCCTACAACTCCCATGATCCCTAGCTAACAGGACCAGTGGTCAGGGAAGATGGGAATTGTAGTCCAAAACATCTGGAGGGCCGAAGTTTGGGGATGGCTGTTCAAGATGAATAAAACCAGTGTATATCAAACCAGTGTATATCAAACCAGTGTATATTCTTGTGAGGAGCAACAAAATTGCATTGTAGAACCAGTCTTAACAATTTCGAACACCTTGGTTTTCAATTTTATTTTTTAAAAAAGAATTCCTTCTATTAGAGACCTTCAGTGGTTGTGAATGCCTATCAATTTCTAAGTGAAATGGGATCATCCAAAAATAATATAGTGCTTTCTACATATATTAGCTACTCAGGCGTACTTAAATGTGAGGATATAAAACTCCCATTTGTTTAAGAACCTGCCATAGTTTGCTGTGGTTGACACAGTAAAATGCTTTTGTGTAGTCAATGAAGCAGAAATAGATTTTTTTTCTGGAACTCTCTAGCTTTCTCCATAATCCAGTGCATGTTTGCAATTTGGTCTCTGGTTCCTCTGCCCCTTCGAAATCCAGCTTGCACTTCTGGGAGTTCTCAGTCCACATACTGCTTAGGACTGTCTTGTAGAATTCTAAGCATAGCCTGTTTTCTACAGTGACGCTGCCCGAGGGCTAGCGTGTGAAATGAGCGCAATTGTGTGGTAGTTGGAGCATTCTTTGGCACTGCCCTTCTTTGGGAATGGGATGTAGACTGATCTTCTCCAATCCTCTGACCATTGCTGAGTTTTCAAAACTTGCTGGCACATTGAGTGTAGCACCTTAACAGCATCATATTTTAAATAGTTCAGCTGGAATATCCATTTTCTTGAACAGATCTCTGGTTTTCCCCATTCTATTGTTTTCCTCTCTTTCTTTGCATTGCTCGTTTAAGAAGGCCCTCTTGTCTCTCCTTGCTGTTTTTTTGGAAATCCGCATTCACTTTCCTGTATCTTTCACTATCTCCCTCGCATTTTGCTTGCCTTCTCTCCCCCGCTATTTGTAAGGCCTCATTGGACAGCCACTTTGCTTTCTTGCATTTCCTTTTCATTAGGATGGTTTTCGTTGCTGCCTCCTGATAATGTTGCAAGCCTCCATCCATAGTTCTTCAGGCACTCTGTCTACCAAATCAGATTATTCATTATTAAATGCTTTAAGCTCTTTTGTAGTAGTTTTAGCTGTGCTCTTTAAAGCTGACTGAAGGGATCTGAAATAGGTTGATTGGCTTTTGTATGTTCTGTGTGTGCTCTGAGTTGCATCAGTGTAAGCTACACTAGTGTAAGCTAGGTTTTTTTTTACTTGACTCAATGTAGAACCCCAGTGTAATAATGCTAAGAGCTGTCCAAGCTAAAGTAGAATTAAATTACACCACTTCTCTTTACAGCACAAATACGTTCTGTCAAATGTTACATTATCTCCAGGATTTGGCAGCAGCCCGTGCAGATGTTGAGTCAGGAGTGGGTGCAGCATGTTATGCCCTTGGGCCTTTACCTTTTCTCTACTGTCGACTTCCACCCCCACATGTTCATTTCTCCTTATTTAAAAAGGGAATGGACCCACTCAGGTGAACCTATTTTCCAGATGGATTTGCATGTGCATGTTTCCCCCTCCCCTGCTCGTTGATTGAGCAATCACTTCAACTAACTTGCTAACACAGTGCCAGCAGAATGATTTGAAATTATTTAAAATCATGCCACTACAGGGTTTTCCTTCCTTAACATATAATACCATAAAACTGTGTTCAAACCTTAAGGGCCAGTCTGCATATTACATGCAGACACGTGTATGTATTTTTTCCTCCAACATTTTATTCTCTTAAATAAGACTGCAAGTTTTTAGCACTGTCCCTTGCCTTCAGACTATTTTTCTGCTCAGAATGACACATCTTCCATTTGCAGGGAGAAAAGCAGCTTGATGAAGAAGACAGAAACAGTTAAGGAGCCTCTCTCCCATGCCTGCTATACTTTCACTAAAATCTCGGAAGATGCTTTTGAATAAATAAAGAAAAGATAAAATGTGGCTTGCAATATAACATTTCACTTGTCCCTAACCCCAACTACTATAAGTGTTTGGTGAGAAAAAGCTTAACATTTGTTCAGCAACCACCAAGGCTCTCTGTCTCTCTGTGCACCAGCCTTTGTCATTGTGACTTTCAGTCGGGATAATTCTCAAGGTTCAAGCTGTTTAAGACTTGGTAGATAATAAGCCCATTGAAAATGAACCACATACTCTGCAATCATTCTCGAGGCCTCCTATAACTACTCCTTCATTTTGGCAGTCCTTCCCCCGCACTCCCCGAAATCACATAGTTGTGTGAACAAATGACGTAAGAAATACATTGCACTCCATACCCTAAATAATGCTGCATAAATTATAAGCACGCACAGTTCTACTACAGATGTAATAAGCTCTTATGAGAGGTAGTTTTCCAGGCTTATGCTTTTATTTATTTACTTTTTGAGAGGGGGAGTTCCAGAACTGTAAAGTACTATAGCAGGGTCTTGGTTCCATTCAATTTTCCTTGTTTGTATGTGCCTGTTTTCTTTTATAACTCCGTGGACCTGTCTGGAACCCATTAATCCACTTTCCATTACTTTCAATGGGAAAGTTTGCTTCAGGTTAAGTACGCTGCAGTTTAAGTACTCCACGGACCGTCTGGGACGGATTAATCCACTTTCCATTACTTTAAGTACGCTTCAGATTAAGTACAGACTTCCGGAACCAATTGTGTTTGTAAATCGAGGTACCACTGTATTTGAAAGTTGCAGCAAGCATATAGATAAAGGTGATTCAGCTAACTTTTGTAATTAAGCTTTCAAAAAGATTCTGACCAAGTACACCACCAAAGACTCCTGAATAAGCTTAGTAGACAGTAGCAACAAATGGGCAGTTCTCTCAGTGGACGGGATGCAGAAAGTCATGTCCCTGCTCAATATGGGAATCTGTGCTTTTTAACTTGCTTATAAATGATTTAGAGTTGGAAGTAAGAAGTGAGGTAACAAAGTTTGGTAATGATACCAAATTGTTCAAGGTGGCAAAAAAACAAAAAGATCTCTCCAAAATGATCTCCCCAAACGGGCTTACAGGCTGCCCATAGGCATCTAATTGGCCACTGTGAGAACTGGATTCTGGACTAGTTGGGCCATTGGCCTGATCCAGCAGGCATGTCATATGTGTACCAAACAAATCAAAATCATCTGATGGTGAACATGCTGGAGGTGTCCAACCCCCCCCCCCCACTTTTTTGCTTTATTTTTGTTCTGGGCTTCAAATGCAATTCAGCTCCTGAAATGTAGCTTAGCTTTATCAAGCTTATAATTTACAAAGCTTATTTTCACAGTTTTACAAGTAAGTCTTTTCACTGATACGGTACATTACCTAACCCTCTTATTATTCGATTACAACAAGTCATGTATTTGCTAAGTAGCAACAATGTTATTACCTTGAATACTTCTCTTGAAGAAGGCTTTGCATCCCTCGCAGGACCATACACCATAATGGTAACCTGAAGCATAGTCATTGCACACTGCACAGTAGCGGGTCTCCTTGGTGGATTCCATGGACAAGCTTCCCTTTTCGTTGGCGCTGACCATTCGCTCTCTGCCACCATGGCGCCTGTTATCTGAGCCTGGCCTGTAAAACAAACATTGAAAGAGCTCATTGACCTTGATGGTGTTGTCACACATCTCATAATTACCTAGTTACAAGTAGGTAGCCGTGTTGGTCTGAGTCGAAACAAAAGTAAAAAATTCCTTCAGTAGCACCTTAAAGACCAACTAAGTTTTAATTTTGGTATGATCTTTCGTGTGCATGCACACTTCATCAGATACTTCATCATAATTACCTGTTTGATTTCACCAAGATAATAATGTTTGGCAATTATTTAAGATAAAATATCAAATTCATTAGGTGTTGACATCCAATTAAAAACTTAGGCCGGCATCTTGCTGGCTCAGTGTCCCAAGATAAGGGATGGAGCAACTCTTTTGTAACTGTGTGGAGCAACTTTCCCTCCCCCAGGATTCTGCTGAAATATCTAGGTGTTGCTGCGCTACAGATTCATAGCATTGCGGCCAAATTGGAAAGCTTGTACTCCACATTCACACATGTTGCAGTTGCAGCCTGCTTCTACCCACTTCACTACTGTACTTCTTTATATGCTGGATATAACATGTGCAATAGTGCAGTAAGTAGCCTGACTGCTTCAACATGTGGTATGGGAAGACTTTCCCAGATGCAAATGTTATGGCAGCATCCTAGTGTTTATGAGAAGTAGGACACTGACAGGCACTCAGGTAGTGGTGGCTCAGCTATTTCATAGAGCCACTTTTTCTGCTTGGGTTTCCTAAAAAGAGCAAGGAGGATTGCACTTTATCAACTTTTGCATCAAAATATATTTTCACTGATATGTTGATTTTCGACAGCAGCTGTTTTAGCTCTTTAAGAATATTAACGTAAAAGAAAGTGGTGGATTCAGATTGAACTGTGATGGCTAAATGTACTGACTGTTCTCCAAAACTTCAAAGTAATTCTTCCCAGGATTAAGCATTATGTGATGCTCCAAGCTAAACCAGAATGCTTGGGGGACAATAGCAGCTCTGCTGGATCAGAGTGAAGGAGTGGAGAACAAGTGGGTCTCTTGATGCTGTTTGACTACAGCTCCCATCATCTTTGACTACCAGCCATTGTGACAAGTTGAAGGGCCACCAGGATCCTCATCCTAGCCAAGATCCCATTTCCCATCTAGTCCAAGATCCCATTTCCTAGTTGCCAAACAGATGCTTCTGGGAAGCCCAAAGTTGGTAACATTCAACCAACCACACACAGAGAGTTTTTTTACTTGCTTTGGGTAAGCAAGATTGGAGCTTTCAAGAAAAGCTGGGAAGCATACAATTAAAATGGGATCAGTTGTTTGTTTGTTTGTTTGGAGTGGTGGTAATTTGCATTTTAAGCTTTCCCCATTGAAATATGATGCTTTCTCTACCCACAAGCAGAGGGAGGTTTAGGGCAGTTTCCCCACACTGGGCACCAAGCAGAGAGGGTGCTCAGTAAGCACTTGCCTGGCTACAGAAAGGAGGCATGAGAACTCTGACAGGGTCCTAGAGTCTCCTTGCCTCCTTCCGAAAGCCTAGTTAGTGCTTGTCCAGCTCTGGGAAGGAGATGAGAGGGCTCTAGGACCCTGCCAGAGCACTCATATGTCCTTCCCAAAGGCTGGCATGTCATGAGGGCTGGACTGGGAATGCCAAAGTTTGGCCTAGCTCAATGTGCCATAGTACCATAATCTGCCCCTGCTACAAGAGAGGCATGATCACAATAGCTTCCCCCTGTTCTTGTCTCCCAGCAACTGACACTCAAGTGTCATACTTCCTCTAGGCAATCTAATCCCATCTTTTTTTAAATCATGGCTAAAAAGTGGGAGAGACCTATCACCATCAACCCACCCTGTGGCCATCAATTCCACAAATTAATGATGTATTGTGTGACAGAGTATTCGGTGATAACCAACACTGCATGAGTGTAAAACAGGCTCACGCAACAAATGTGTCATGCGCCTCATAACTGTTGGGATTTGGTTGGCAGGCTCCAATGCCGGAGGAAGAAAGTGGTAGGGGTGGGCTTGGAGGTGGGAATCAGGGGGCAAAGGGATGTCTCCAGTGTTTCTTGACTTCTGCCACTTCAGAAGGGGGAGTAAGGATGCTAGTTCCTCCCACCCACCACCCACCCTGATCTCCCAGCGGAGCAGTGGCAGCTGGGGTCTGTGGGCAGCTGCAGGAGGTGGCAGGATCTGATCAAGAGCCTGAACAAAACTAGGAGCTTCCTCTGCAGATAGGAGCAGACCCATCTGCCGCAGGAGAGTGCTCATTTGCAATCCTGACATTCTCACAAAGGAGTGAGTCCTAAAAGTGAGCACACCACACTTTGCCTTTAATAGCTTGATGGAAAATGTTGGGACATCTTAGTTGCTTCTGCCTAGTCCTGAATGTCTTGTTTGGTTCCTGAACATTTGAATTGTGACTCCTGAACTCTTTTAAAGCTGATATCTTGTGCAGGCATGTGGGAAACATATTTCAATTGAGTTTTCTAGCCCATGATATTGGAGCTTAATGGAAACACTTCAGTGCCTCCAATATCCTACTATTCAGGTTTTTTGTGGATTGCCATTTGCTCCCGATTCAGCTTTAAAGAGCGGGTTTTCACAGGGAAAGCTCTGGAGCAAAAAAAAAAGTGGTGCTCCGACATGGAGCTTTAACGCACAGAGGAAAGGTAAGTGTGTGTGGATAAGCCCTAAGTAAGAAAGAGTAATAAGACCTGGAATTATGATGCCTAATAGCTCTGGGATATGCCTCTATATTTCTGTACTATTTTACCAAATTATTCTGTTGAGCCCTCTGTCTCTCGAGACAGATAGATGCCAGTGGGGCAGCTATCTTCCCCCATCATGGATCAGTCTGCACCAAATTAAAAGCAAAAGATACCAGACTATGCACCATGCTCTTGAATATGCAACAACAACTATTCTACCTGTATTTAATTATTTAAAGTCTGTAATTTGCATTAGCATTTTGGTGGATTTGCTTATTTGCACCCACTACATTTTTCATCCCAGAAAAAATGCGTAAATGTATTCATCCATTTAAATATTGAGTAAATAGCTGAGAAGAGCAATAGGTTAATTAGAGCAAAGCCTCAATTTAATCCATGCACCCACAATCATTTGTTTTAAAAAGTTATTATTTAACTGGTCTAGTAGGTCACACCCCAACAGCAATTACATTTATTAGACTGTAGATCTTAAAATCAAGTGCTGTTTTGGTAAAATATGAGTGGACCTTGATTTCTTTTCTAGATTTTGTTGCTACTGATTATTAATGAGAAAACTTCCCATGCAAGCACAATGCAATCTTGTTGAAAGAAGCTACGCCCTGTACCACAAAAATGTTATAGGACAGTTTCAGGTTTCCTGCAGGGTGGATATTACACACACACACACAGCAAGAGAGACAGAGAGAGAGAGCGCACCTATACTGCAGGGGTGGGGAACCTTTAGCCTTCCAAATGTTAAACAACAACTCAGCCCCAGCAAGCATGGACCAGAGGTTCCCCACACCTGCTACAATGTATGAGGTTTCAAAGTCACTCTATTAAAAGTAAATTTTCCCATTTATGTGAATAAAAGATGCACCTTTAAGTGATTTTGTTTCAATGTAGCGCTAGACATAAGCATTTGGCCTAGACCAGACATCCCCAAACTACGGCCCTCCAGATGTTTTGGCCTACAACTCCCACAATCCCTAGCTAACAGGACCAGTGGTCAGGGATGATGGGAATTGTAGTCAAAAACATCTGGAGGGCCAATGTTTGGGGATGCCTGGCCTAGACCTTTCTTTGCCATTTCAACTGTGGGTCAAAAATGCCCCTCTGGAAATTACCTTTTAAAGATTACATTTAAAGGGGGGGGGAATTCCCCTTCATTCAGATATTTTGTTTGCTTGTTTATTGTTGCCACTTTAAGCATTCATTTTTATTTGGGACAGAATGTGGTGTGAGACTGAGGCAGTGGGGATGCAACTCTCAGGACTCTCCCACGGCCACACCCCTTCCTGAGTCACACACCTCATCAGCTCTGCTTTGCACTCTCCTTGAGCGTTCTTGCCCGGTTTAACCCTCGTAATGCTTCTTGGTTGCCTAGATGGATGAAAGAGTGAAGTGTAAGGGTAAAGAAACTAGCCTACTGTACAAAGATAAAACTTGCTTCTGTTGCATCATCCACTTTTGCCCCTGGCATGTGCCCTCCCATCCTAGAAGGTTGGCCCAAAGGGAATATGGCCCTCGATCTCGAGAAAGGCTCTCCATGAAATAGGGCATGGGACCTAGTGGGGTTATGCTGAAGGCTTCAGGGGGAACGTGTTTTGAGGAGCAACTGCAATGAAATAAAAGAGGTGTCATCACACATGAGGTTGTTCCAAGCATGTGGAACAGCAAGTGAGAACTGATTGTACCACAAAGATCATCTCTTTGTCTAAAGAAAACTGCCAATCCCCCCCCCCCAGGTGCTAGAACTCTTCCTTTAAGTCTGCCAAGAACAGATAACCCTCAGAGAGCAGCTAGCCTGGAGGCTTAGGAAATCTGAAATAATCAGAAGTAGACACAATGTTCACCCAGTGAGATAAATGCCCTTAGCATTCTCCTATCCATCTGTAGCATTCACTTTCACTTCCTGTACTGTTTACTCATTAACCTCAAGCCAGCCCTTTAATCACTTTCCTTCATTTTCCATTTTCTTCCCATTTTCAGTCTTTCTCTATTCCCTTACTTTCACTTTATTTGCATAGCAAATATTTCTCTTTGCAAAAAAAGCACATAAATGGTTACAAGAGCAGAACATTTGAAATCCTAGGCACAAACAATGCTCATGAAATCGATCTCTAAAATTACTATCACTGCAGTGCCTTTTCTTGTGTCGGTCACCCACAAAAGGTCATTTGAAGGATAGGCTTCAGAATGATTCCTGCTGATGCATAAATGTGAATATTTTGTCACAATACCCATACAACTTTTTCAAATGGTGATATAGTATTATTTTTCTCTTATAATAGAAGCTCCAAAAGCATTTAACAGAAAAACACTTGCAGTTCACAGGACTGGTGTTTGATAAGCTGACTATTCCCAATTACATACTTCCATGTGTAGACACAATAGCCCATTTATAAGTGCAAAAACATCCTATGCTTGTAATTTGAGGCTTTTGGGGTAACCTTCACCTTGTGTTACTAAAAAGATGAGCACCAGTTACTTTAATAACCAGCAAGGACACCATCAACAGTTTTATCAGTCTAACCAACAGCTTGAATGTCATCCAGTAACTGGTTTCCAGCTGGTGCAGAAAATGAAAAATAGATGCAATTTGTTTCTGGTTTACTAGCACAGAACACCATTTAATAATGAACAAATTCATTTGTCACCAAAGGCATTCTTTGGTTTAGTTTCAAGCCTTAAGCCACTTGTAGAGTGTACTGTAGTAATCTAACACTGGGGTGACAAAATTACAGATAATGTTCGCAAAAACAAGCGACAGCTGCGAGTTTGCCTGTGGCTCCAACTAGCAGACAGCTGCTAGTTTGAGCCACAGGCTTCGCTGTTGAGAAACATTAATGTTTTTTGTATTCTTGACAAGCAATAAAACCAAACACCATTCCTAGACTTAATTGTTGCAGACATGTAACAAAAAGGTCTGCGCATGAATCAGAAAACCAAAACCAAACAAAGCTTACAATCTGTGGTTCAGATGTATTCAGTACAGTATTCCCTTGACTTAAGTTTCAATAGCTCCCTGTATCCCTTGAAGAGTTCAGTGGTTTAGCAAGTTCCTTTGCCTACAGTTATTATGACCAATCAAGGCACTGGAAAGCAACTGAAGGCTGTGGGTCCCAGATGTCAAAAAGTAGGAATATGCCAGTGTTTTTCCCAAATTCATTTTAGTCAAGCTCGGCAGGGAGTGGGAGGGGGTTCTTCTAATAACAAAATAAAGTGAGGAGATGGTGTAAGGCAAAGGATGACTTCAAAGCAACAAAAACTACCTGTTGAGGATGAGGGACAATAAAATGTAGCATGCCCTCCAGCTTCAGACTGAGAAGCTTCTGGGGCCCCAGGACCATCTGTTGCTTCCAAGCGGTATGAAAGATGCAACTGTAGTCAAGATGCTTACTGGTGTAGTGAATTTAAGAGGGTAGGGAGGACATGGGAGTTGCAACCGTGCAGGCTCTGTTTTAATCATCCACCCAGCACAGCCCATGATACCTAATGGAAGGCAGATATCAGAGTATTGTGGTTTGAATCAGGTGAGGGCATCTCCTTTAAAGGCCAGTTATAATTCTAGAATCCCAGCTGATAATGGAATGATTGCTGCATTGCAGGAGCTTGGCCTAGATGACCCTCAGGATCCCTTCCAACTCTCCAATTTTATGATTCTATTATACTTCCATGCATTACTGAAAAGCAGGGAGAGGATGTGAAACAATTTGTCCTTTCTATTACATTATCTTGTTTACAGTGTAACATTCCAAAAGGATTTCAAACAGTGAGCAGAGGAATCCTGACTCTGGCTAGGCAGCAGCAGGCATGATGGAGCAGCATAGTCACAGTTGCATCTGAGACAAACAAAACTCTGCTTGGCATGGCAGGGCATGGCATGGCATAGCATAGCAGTTTGGCCCAAACTGGCAGCAGTGTGGCCAGCACAGGAGTCCATGTATCCTAGACCCTACTAATTCCACCCCCAGAATGTCCTATTTGGGGACGCTTCATAAGCAACCACCAGTGAGAATTCTGCCAGTGGTACCTCCATACACCTGCACTTTTGGTGCGCAGAGCAGGGCACTCAATGATACCAGCATCATTCTGCAAGCAGGGGGTGGGGTGAAGGTCTCCTTTTGGATATTTATAGTCTAAGTTGTTTATACGGTAGCTTTAAACACTAATGTGAGGGCCTGAAAATGAACTGACAATCAATTAGGGGAAACTGTTTGCAAAACAATGTGTATATTAGGAAAAAGTGCATACCCATACATGAACAGTAGGAGAAATGCACAGTTAAAATGCTGACAAGTCTAAACAACAAACAACAACAACAACAACAACAACAACAACAACAACAACAACAACTTGATATGGTGAACTGAACACTAGGAATTGCGAAACTGAGAGAATTGCCAATTCATTGCCAAAATTCTAATTGACAAAACGCCCCTTTACCTGTACACTTGAGGGTGGGGCAAGCGAAAATGAGAGATGCAGCAAGATGAAAGAAAACAACCTATAGCTAGAAAGAGCCAGCCTCCTAGTTCCTTGCACCAGTGAACAAACTGTCCCTGAAGTACCTTGAAGAGCTGGTGAAATCCCTGCCTGACAACCTTCAAGTCACCAATTCAAGGTCTGCTGCAGGATTCCACCCAGGACACAGAGTGAGTTCAGACTTGATATGTTTGAATAGATGTAGCTTATTATTTACCCTGGAAGATAGAGTTATCCCTATGAAGATGAACAAACAACTGCAGGAAGAAAGTTAATTCTGAGTCCTGGGAAACGGTCAGTTGCACAACGTAGTACAACAACTACCTGAAGTGAACTGAGTGGACTCTAAACCAAAGTATTCGCCTTGCAACAGAGCCAGAATTAGCATTCATTAACTAGCAACATAATTGATTCATGTTTACTCATAAATAAGCCCCACCGTGTTCTGCAAGCTCAGATAAATATGCATGACTGCAGCCTAAAACAGGCATAGGCAAACTCGGCCCTGCAGTTGTTTTGGGACTACAATTCCCATCATCCCTGACCACTGGTCTTGTTAGCTAGGGAGGATGGGAGTTGTAGTCCCTCAACATCTGGAGGGCCAAGTTTGCCTGACCTAAAGCATTCATACATCATAATCTTATTAAATTAAAGACTTATATCAAGAAAATGGACACTTATCGGGGGAGGGATGTAAAACCATTGACCTCACACTTTAACAAGCAACCTCTGCCCTTTCCAAAGTGCTGCAAACTTGCCAATTTTTTTGAAGCCTGGACTGAGGCTCACAAATCACTGAAACCTTAAACCGAAGGACCAGTGTGGACATTTATAGAGTTGAATTAATCATTTACTGTGGGATTGGCCTGTCATCTGAAGTGAATTAATACAATATGGGATGCAGATTCTGTGCTGACACAAAAAGGGTTTCTAATAGACAATTTGGACACAATCAAATGTTTCATAAAGCAAAGAGACATCTTTACGAAGTGCTTTTGCAACAAAAGAGGCAGTGGTTATGTAAAAGTGGAAACTGGCAAATATGTTAAATGCATAGAACGATAATGCAAGATTTGGCCAAACCTTTAGGACAAAATAATAATAGAAAAGACTTTGAAAGTATTCACTCGGAAAGTTTGGAGCTCAAATCACTAATATTGTCTTTACAAGGACTAAGAGACATCAAATTAATATGGACCTTGGGAGAGCCAGTTAATCTCTTTGAATTGTCCAGCTATCTAATTGTATAGGAATTAGTAATGTGGACTGAGGCACAATTGATATATCTATGCCACGAAAGTATTTATCCTTACTTTCAAAACCCATAATGGCCTTGCCACCACCTTATGTCTCTGCTCTTAGGAGGGTTCACATGAACCCCTCTGCACATTGAAAGAATGTGCACAGGAAGTCACAGTATTAAACATTATTGCCCTGCCTGCCGTCGCCACACTCCCCTGATGACTCCACATTCGACAGACATTGGAAGGTGTTCCACACATGCACACAGGCAGAGTTCTTCAACTTGAAGAGGAACACTATATGGGCAGGGGCATAACTTCAATTCTACTGGAATACATCTATATGTGCACACAACTCCTTTTGAAACTTAGTAAATGCCCAGACACTGGGAAAGTGTGGTGGCGACCTTGGCAAGGGCTGTCTGTCCACTCATCTATATATATATATTAAAATGTAAACTGGCCATGTCCGTTAGTATCCATGTTTCACCAAAACCGCTTGACCGATTGCGTTCAAATTTTGATACAATACCGCAAGCGAATATGAGAGCAAGCCCATACCATTTTTAAAGACAGGTGTCACACCTGGGGCCAGGTAAAACCCCCAAAACCACATGTTCCAGAACTCACAAATCAGACAAAAGTGCTCTTAGAATTTTGAAGTGTCAGGCATAGCTCTAGTGGCTTTAGCCCAAACGTAGCAGAGTTTTCCTGCACAGCACAGAAGCTAGTTGAGGTGGAGATGGCTAGTCGGCTAGACGCAGAATAACTATTTACAGGATTTATTAAAAGAAAATAAAAGCAGCAGAGTTTCTGCATACAAAGCAAAGCAAAATAAATCCTTACTCTCTCTCTCTCCAACCATATACACAGCACTTCTACTCCTAACACCTAACAAAAACCAACTGTGCTAGCATTCCTAGATAAGAGTTCAGTGCTGGTCGTTAACCAATCAGAGAGAGTAGTTTCCAGGTCAGGCAGACCTTGGCTTTCTGCCAAGAGAGTAAATTGACACTATCTTGAGTTAATTGTGTGAAGCAAGAATCTGTAAGTTTCCCATGAGAACCAATTAACAGAAACTGAACAAGTGCATGCTGGGAAAAGAACCAGGTTGCAAACCAGCACCCTCTAGCGGCGGCTACACTGGTACTGCATTATAAAACCTTCCCTCTCAACAGCACCTTGGCTCCCATTTACATACTAGGCCGAAGCCTTTACAGACTAGGCTGAATGGAGGTACTGAGTCACCTGGGTAGGGGTGGGGGGAGGCGGGGATGGGATAGGTCAGGACATGGTGGGACCAGTCACAGGGATGAACCGGGGGGTGGGGGGGAGGGGTTGTGATATGTCATGGGTCGGGACATGGGGGGGAACCACAGGGATAAGCTGATGGTAGGGGAGGGAGGGGGCAGGATACGTCATGGATCGGCACAGGGGGGGGGGAATCACAGGGATACACCTGTGAAAACAGAATACGCGTAAAACAGGGGGACTCTGAAGGTAAGGGGAGTCTGAAGGGGGACTCTGAACCTCCATTTAACAGACTGAGCCACAGCAACGCATGGCAGGACCAGCTAGTTCTCTATAGGTTTGGATGCCTATCACTGCCAAACTAAGCATGTTTAGCCTGGAGAAGAGAAGGTTAAGGAGTGATATGATAGCCATGTTCAAATATATAAAAGGATGTCATATAGAAGAGGGTGAAATGTTGTTTTCAGCTGCTCCAGAGAAGCGGACACAGAACAATGGATTCAAGCTACAAGAAAGAAGATTCCACCTAAACATTAGGAAGAACTTCCTGACAGTAAGAGCTGTTCGACAGTGGAATTTGCTGCCAAGGAGTGTGATGGAGTCTCCTTCTTTGGAGGTCTTTAAGCGGAGGCTTGACAGCCATCTGTCAGGAATGCTTTGATGGTGTTTCCTGCTTGGCAGGGGGTTGGACTGGATGACCCTTGTGGTCTCTTCCAACTCTATGATTCTATGAGGGTTCCCAAGGTGTGAGCAGCAGTTGTCAATGTTTACATGTCAGAAGCCAGTTTGAATCAAGATGGTAGAGAGAAACACCACATTGACATGTTTTTGGCCTAGGTTTGGGTGTTTCTCAAGATATCATCACCAAACTTGGCATGAGGGTTCCCGGGGCAGTCTTCATTGGCATTTGTAAGCCAGGAAGGATGGATAAAAATCAATGGTGTTTCCCCCCCCCAAAAAAAAAATTAGGATTTTTAAATTTTAAATCATTTTTTTTTAATTTAAATCTTTTTTTATTTAAATTGGATTTTTAAAATAAAATGCGGTTGGAGGAAAAATCTTTCTAAAGATAGTTTTCTATTTAAGGGTTGTCTGAAGATAAAATAACTGGGCTGCAGCTAACTGTCTAGAAAACTGATGGGAGGTTGTTGCTTTCTCCCCAAAGCCTTGATTTTGTAGAGACATTCAAACATGCACAGGGGACAGTAATCACACAAAAGGAAGAACACTCTTTGGGTATGTTGAATATCTATCTGAATATCTGAATATCTGAATATGTTGGGTATCTAACTGGCCACTAAAGCCATCATCTTCCAAAGAAACTTGCCTGACCAGTTCAGCAGCTCTTCTATAGATTTTACACAGGCCTAGAAGGAACCCAGAGTATATACCCACTACAAACTCCTAACAATAGTTTAACTAATAGTCCTGTTCTCCTAGAGGGTCAGCAAGGATCCACTTTCCTATGAATTTACAAGGTACATCAAACAAAAACAGAGTGAAGTGAAACAAGACGGAATCAATCCAAAACCCAAACAAAACACTGCATGAATTTGGTTTTGGACTGTACATCTTTTCTCCACAGGACAAATGGGCAGAGGGGAAAGAGCTAATGAAGCCCGCTACTTGTTCCACTCCCAGTCTTAGCCTTTGGGGCTTCTTTTCAAATAAACAAACAGCCTGTTGGCAGAAAGAGAGACAGGACTGTATGTCACATCTAGTTTGGCCCTGAAACAGACAGTTGTTGAAATGCTTTTGTGGTCTGCTGAATGCCACAGAAATGTTCAATGGACTCCTGCTGGCTCATAAATGCAGGAAAAACTAGGACTAGGCATTTCCTGCAGCTCCAATATTTATATATTACTTTCCCATTCTATGTGAAACCAGTACAACTTGAACTGAAAAGCTAGTGTATGAGTTGCATTTTGTCAGTCTGTCAGAATCTCATTTCCTTAGAATTCCACATACAGTGGTACCTCGACAACCGAACGATTCGACTTCCGAAGGTTTTGACTTCTGAAGTCGACAACCCCGGAAGTCTTTTCGCCATGCGCGTTCTGCGCCTGCGCAAAACGGCGCACACAATCGGCGCATGCGCAGAAGCGCAAAAATGCGCTTCACACATGCGCAGAAGCACCACTTCGACTTACGAAGACGGCCATGGAACAGATCTTCTTCGTAAGTCGGGCTACCACTGTATAGTGTACTCAATTATACTTTCATTCTTCTAGGTGGCTTACATAATGCCTTATTACTTGCAGAACTGCCACAAAAAATAAAACCACACCATTTATGTTGCTATACTGCTATCTCTACTAAATCTTTGCTTGTATGAGCAGTCTCGAGATTTCTATTTCTGCCTCTTTTTCAACCATTATCATTTTATATAAATATCATCACCACCATCACAATACTATATTGCTCTTAAATTGCTGGTCAAGGAGTGTGTGGTGAGAGATTAAAATATGCCTCCTTCATGCTCACCGAAAGTGTGCCCAGAAAACAGAAAGTGAGGAGGCCACAGTTGGAAAACACCACAGGAAATAAGACAGTGAGAATAGCCATCAGAGCCAAACTTGTCCCATCTGCAGACTCTTCTTCTCTCACCCATGAATGATGAGCACTGGTAATGTTGGTAAGATGCCATCACTAAAAATGATGAAACAGAAGTAACATGAAACCACTGCATGGGGTTATTCAGAGGTTTGGGGTAAGTTGTCAGCAATATGCTGAAGACACCCAGCTCTTTACACCTGCATGTGTGGCAGTGATGTGCTGAACCAATGTTTTGCCTCAGTAATGGACTGGATGAGAGCCAACAAACTGAAGTTCGACCCAGATAAGACTGAAGCACTGTTAGTGCCCAGATTGCTCACTAGCATATGATGATTTGGGCATATTACACCAATCCTGGCCCAACTGCACTGGCTGCCGATCAGTTTCCATGCTCAATTCAAAGTGTTGGTTTTGACCTATAGAATCTTAAATGGCTCAGGATCAGAATACTGCAAGGATTGCCTCTCCTCATATGAACTGACCTGGACCCTGCAATCATAATCTGATGCCCTTCTTTGTGCCTCCTCAACGAGAGGTCCAGAAGGTGGCAACATAGGAATGGGCATTTTCTGAGGTAGCTCCCCCTTTGTGGATTGCTGTCCTCAAGAAGGCTTGGCTGGAACCTTCATTACATATCTTTAGGCACCAGGTGAAAATGTTTCTCTTCAGATAGGCATTTGGCTGGGGAGGGGAGCATTATTGGTTTGTGTTTGCTTTTGCTCTATTATGCATTTTGTGTTTCCATTTTGTGAACTGCCCTGTGATCTTCAGGTGAAGAGCAGTATGTACGTATGTATGTATATCAGGCACCCCGAAACTCAGCTCTCTAGATGTTTTGGGACTACAATTCCCATCATCCCTGACCACTGGTCCTCTTAGCTAGGGATGATGGGAGTTGTAGTCCCAAAACAGCTGGAGGGCCGAGTTTGGTTATGCCTGATGTATATAAATAAATGGAACAGTGATGTGTCAGTTCCCCATATTATATTGGTGCAGCTGGTTATACTGTACCTGCCTAAGTATAGAACCTTACATTTGTCACTTTTGACATTGATTTCGTTTGTTTTGGCACAGCCTTCCCTTCCTTAACTTGGAAAAATCACATTATGATTTTTCAGTTTGTGAATGAGGACCCACATGAAGTTGTCTGTACCACATTACCTGTCTCTGAGATGACCACAAGCAAGCATGCTTTTGATTGTCACGAACTACTCTGATTGGACATTTATGAAGAAGCCTAATGGAAACTAGTAAAGAACGTTTGGTACATGATCATAATTCCATGTACATAATTCTCTGCAACTGCCACTTTTCAGCTGTTACTGGATATAGCAGTCAAGAAGTTAGTAGGATGGCATATTCCTACAAAAATATACAAACTTTTGCACACTAGGTCCAAGCTAGTGTTATGAAAGTTGCTGGATGTTTTGCCTTTAACTCCAAGTTTAAGATAACTGCTGCCATTGTTTTTCCATAGGCGTCTTACTGTATTTTATAGGTATTTCATATACAGTCGTACCTCGGGTTACGACCACCTCGGTTTGCGAACAGTTCGGGTTACGAACTGCGCAAACCCGGAAGTGTTTTCGCCGCGCGCGTGCGTGCATAAGCCGCACGCGCGCGATTGCGTGATTTGCGCATGCGCAAAGCGCGAAAATCGCAAAAATCGCGCTTTGCGCATGCGCAAAATGGCGGCGCCCATCGCGTTCGGTTTGCGAACTATTCGGGTTACGAACTGCGATCCGGAACGGATCGCGTTCGTAACCCGAGGTATTACTGTACCTACAAATATATCAAGTTCATAATATGCAAAATTATTCAAATAAGCTTGAATGGCATGTCCATTTCAGTAACTGCAACAAAAACTGACATTTGGGAAAATCTAGATTTATAGACAGTTTCCAATTGTTGCAGTACTAATTTTTCTGATTCTTCTGTCTGCCCACCACTTGGCTTCAGGGCAGAAACTTCAACTCAAACCTCTTTACTGTGCCACTAAGGAAAAACCCTATGCCAACACTGTGCCCCTCCAGAGATTGTTGAACTATAATTCCCATCATGCCTGACATTGGCCATATTGGTTTCCCTAGTCTAGAAAAAGGCAGTGGCAACACTCAAACATAAGATGGGGGAAGAGATACAGGAACATGTCTGTGTCTAGATAATCTTTTCTGACTTCTTCATTAGTCACATTTGGTAAAGTGTGTGTATTGCTGAATAACTGTTCTTAACGGATTTCTGTGCACCGCTGTCTGGACACTCAGTAACCTAATTCAGTGCTGACATTAAGTAAATATACTCTTAGTTTCTGTGGTTATCTGATGGCTTTAATGGGAGTCTGGATGAGAGGCCAGACTGAAAGAGGTCATTGAAGCCATCAATTGTCGACAGAAGAGTGGCTTCCTGTGAGGATTAATGAAAGGTGTTTTTTGTGCACTTTGTAGTAAATTATAAAGCTGCTAGGAGCTGTGTGCACTTCAATTCTTAGCCCCTATAAAAACGTGTGCTTTATTTGTTAGTATCACAATGTACTTGGTTGCTGGTTATTTCATTGTTAATATCTGATTGCACTGGAAATATTTGTCATATCTGATTCTGATTTTTTAAAACTACAGTAACTGATATCAACTGATATGATTGATGGTTCATTTTATAATAAATCTAAAATGTTATAATATCCAGACTATCAAAATGAATTATTTATTTGGATTGCCGTATTATGTTTTGAACTGAATTGGCATGTTGACGGTTATTGCATTGATTTGATTTGTGGGAAAGCGACATACAAATTGAAACAAGAACGACAACAATAATAAATGTACTAGTTACTCACTTAGAAGTCTGCTACTATATCTTTACTATAATAGGAAGCAATTGGTGCTTATTTATGTCTTAACAAAAACACATAAAGTGCAAACACACAAACTAGGTTTGGACTCTAAAAAGTTCTAAACACGTTATCAAGGCAACCTGCAAAAAAAACCTTGTTCAGTCTAGAAAGCTCAGAGGTTTTCTCTTTTGGATTTTCTAGAGACATTCAGGAAAGAAACCTCCTGTTTTATTCCTGTGAGTCTGTCATAGGAATCACTTATCATTAAGTGGTGACTCTTTCCACTTCCCTTCAGGGCCTATGCACTGTGATTGTTGGATGTGTTTAACTACCAATTAGTATGTGTCCTTCCTGGAATGAAGCAGAACTTTATACAGTAAGCCCACAACTAACATGGGGGTTACATTCCAAGTATCATGCCTAAAGCCAAAATTGCATATAGTCAAAATACATTGGGTTCAATGGCAGGTGGGATTGCCAAAGTTTTTTTTTTTCCACACACTCGCCTCCTGTCAGACCCCTTTTTAATTTTATTTTTGCAAGTGAGTAAAGCTGAATGTGCACAAGTTAAGTGTGAGTAATTTGAGAGCTTACTATATTCCCAGCATGTGATAAACTAGGAAGATGGCCTATATCAGGAAGCATAGTTGAACAATGGATTCATATCATGACCAAACCACACTGCTTGGACTGAACAGTAATGTAGGATGACCACATGTCTCACTGTACAAAGGATAGTTCTCTTTGTCTTGTCTGCGCCTGGTTTAAAGAAAAAGAATGTAAGAAGGGCCTTGAAGTAGATTATCAGGAGTTAGCATCTAGACAACAAACTGGACAGGCACACAGGGTCACCTTGCCACAGTCTTCCCAACTATGGTGAGAGGTATACACATTATCATATACTGTACAAATTTAATGCGACCCTGTGTTCTCTTTTGTCCTTGCTTTTGGCATTTCCTCCTTTCTTACAGTGCATGAATGGCCACACTCTGTCTACACTAATGTCATTTGCATGTCCCGTTGACAACTTGCAAAGTAAAAGAACACGCAGAGACTTCCATTAAATAAATAAAAAATGGTTCCAGTGCTAATACTGAGCATGTGTAGCCCTTCTATGGATCAGCCTTTGCAAAATGTGTTATTATGAATAAGAAGCATCTGTGTAGTGTTTTACATCTGACATCATTCAGTAATTCTTACAACAATCCTTAAAAATCGGTCAATGCTGTTATTTGCATATTGCCAATGCAGGAAGGAGGCCTGAGGTGAAGAGGCAGCAGCTTTCTCAATTTCCAGTGGCTTCATAACAGCAGTAACTGATGATCACACAATCAACTTACATTGGGGATTAAATCAACACCTGAAGTGGTACAAGAAACCATTTAGCTTTTTGATAAGTTACACCTCATCAGTTTCACATTGGAGTTTCCCTTTGAAATGTGACAGAAGTGAGAGTTGAGCCACTGATTTGGTTCACAGATGAACAGTTCAGTCACAGCTACTATGTTACCTTAACTCTATTTTGAGTCAGACAGAGAGCAAAAAATATTCCAGCTAGCTATATAAATTTTGCTCATCATACTTAAATTTCATTGTATTAGAGCTGTGAAAGGTCACATTCCAAGTAAAACAGGCTGCACTGCTTCAGCCAAATGGATGCTATTAATGGCAGTGCACACCTCATATGATAATGAAAGGAATGCAGAAAGGGGGGCAAGTGAGGGGTAAGCTCCTTATTTGGGGGGACACTTGCCCCCTTGCCTCCCCTCTGGTGCTGCCTATGGTGTACATCTTCCTGCTGCCTGAGGAAGATGGCGCCCCTCTTCTATGTATGGAATGTAGGGAAACTAGCACATAAACCTTATTTCACCATTCCTGCAGATAGTTTTGGGGTGCAAGGCATGCTGTAGGGCACACAGCTCTGTCCTACAGCACCTCACCACCAGTTCTGACACACGAGGTGCCCATCTCTCTCTGCCGAGTACTAGGGCCAGCCTTGTTAGCCTATACATGTCTCACAAACTGGCATACTTTTATCTTTTTATTAGTAATGGGTGGGGGGAAGTATCCATGTTTTGTAGTATATTTCATAAAATGTAACTTAACAAAATAATCCCACATCCTCAAAAAAGCAGATATATTGAGATCTGCTTATACAAAACAGTTGAAAATTAAACAATTAGACCACAATCTGGCTAAGGTTAAGCACACTTCAGTCCAAATAGTTTCACCGGAAGAAACTGGATCATGTTCTTAAGAATCAAAAAAATGCTTTTAAAAACAGATAATAGTCAGCTATGAATCTTTTACCAGTTTATAGTGCCCAAAGCAAATAATTTCTATAAACAGAACTGAATATATTCTAAAACAAATAAATAGCATGCTTCATTTTTTCATTATTTCACTAGCAGTTTAACCAGTGTTGACACACTACACTACAACTGTAAGAGAGCCACCAGAGAGCACACAGTGTACCTACTCTTTTCACTGCTTCTGGTAAAGCGGATCCATAACAATAGCTTTTTTCTTCCCCTAAGCAATGATAATTAATTAGTAATAATATTTTCTGTTACTTTTTTGAGCTAGGGTATCAGCTACGGACTGCATACACCAGTGGACTCAATCAGTGTGCAAGAACTCAAGAGTGTAGTGTGAAAAACTTGCGTATTGTTTGGCAGATGGCTACCAAAGGCTGAAAGGTGACATTAGAGTGCAAGGCAACAAGGATTTTAATAATTGCCAGCTGAGATCAAGGTCAACATCAAGGCCAGAAGATATAACTCCTATATCAGACTCTTTTCAATTTGGCAATGCATAAATAGGTAGAGAAGCTATTCTAACCTGTTACTGTGAGCACTGAAGGGTTTTTATAAGTGGCTATTTAGCTCAGCTGGATACACAAGCATTTGGGCTGCTTTAGCAGCATGAGCACATTCAGCCACGCTGAGCTTTCCAGTCGCGATTCTGCCGGATTAGAAAAGAAGATCTTCTCTACCTTGACCCCATCTGTAACATGCTCTTCATGCTGCTCAGAGACAGTTGCGAGTGCATCGTTGAAAGGATAGACACTGGATGTAAAGAAAGGTTTGGCCAGACAATCAGCTAAAAAATACCACTAGCAGCAGTATAGGGCAGACAAGTAGTCTGCCAGTCCAAACGTGGGGAGATGTGGAGCAGGCACCTGTTTTTGTTGGGTTGAGGAAGTAGGCTGCAAGCAGAGACCCTTCTAACCCCTAGATCCTGCAAGTGTTAGAATATAAGGCAGGCTAGCTTCCTGGTGAGTGATTGCCTGGGTGATGGGGAAACAAAGGAAATGCGTGGGGCTGGTAGTTAGAAAAAGACAAATGCAAGAGTTGAAAGTTGTAGTGACGTGGGCCAGATGTAAAGCAGCAAGCTAGGAGGTGAGAGAGACAAAGAGCTGGGAGATGAGAGAGACAGAGCAATGTCTGATGTCTGTTGGAATCCAAGGGTGTGGCTTTGAGGGAAACAAGACCCTTTTGGGGTGTTAATGCTGTGAACCCCCCCCCCCAGGGTCAGGTTGTATAGGTGTGTAAATAAACCATATATCATAAAGACACCACAGTCTCCACTCTGCCTCATTGTCGAAAAGGAAACACGAACCCTGGGAAAGGACCTGGAACCCCTGGAATCTCGCACTGCTCGAACATCAGGGTGACATACAATAGCACCCATGAGTTCCAGGGATCAGGAAGCAATGGAAAGCTATCAAGTGGCAGAGGTGAGGTGAGGACCCTAGCAGAGGAAAGCTGCTGGCCATGTTTCTGTGCCTGCTCTCTTGAATGTAAAGTTCAAGGAGTAACACCATTCCTCAGTCTTTACAATAACAATAAGCTAGAATGACACTGACCATAGCTGCCAAGTCTCCCGTTTTTAAATACAGGCTCAGCAGCGCCGCGGCACCAGAAGTCGCTTCTACGCATGTCCAGACATGCACAGAAGGAGCCTCTCTGGCCGGCAGGAGCTGATTTGAAAATCCAGGGGAATTACGGGATATATCACCATTCGGGATAACAGCGGGAAACGGCTTTAAAAATGGGTGTTTCCCACGAAAAACGGGAGACTTGGCAGCTATGACACTGACAAGAATGAGGAGAGAAGGGGAATTCTAACTGGAAATAAAATGAAGCATGTCAATGAAAGCGCCCATTATCTGAACTGAAAATAGTTGATTCTTATTGCTTCTTCCTCCACTTTCATTCAGATTGTGCAAGCAGGGGAGGAAAGCCATGTTCTTGTGGAAGCCAGACTAATCTTTGCTTTGCTGCAGCCAAGAACAAACTTCAGGCAAAACCGTTTTTAGTCCAGTGGTACCTCTGGTTGCGGACACGATCCATTCTGGGGTGCCGTTTGCAACCTGAAAAGTCTGCAACCAGAGCAGTGCTTCTGCGCATGTGCGAAGCTCAATAGAGCACTTCTGTGCATGCGCAGAAGCGCGCAGAATGTTTCTGCGCATGCGGTGAAACCCGGAAGTAAACACTTCGGGGTTTGTTGCGTTCTTAACCTGAAAAGACACAACCTGAAGCGGATGAAACATGAGGTATGACTGTACTCTAAACAGAGGGAAACTTTAAAAGCAACATTAAACTATATTGATCAACACTATCCTTGCCAATTATCAGAGCGAAGATGTAATTGCAGGCTTCAAAGAAGCAATTTCTGCTCACAGAAGAGCTTCAGGAGGGTGGCAATACATCAGATGTTACCTTTGCACGTGGCACACACATCAGGCAAATATATAAATCAGATGATTATATATTTACGGCCGGGACATGTTAAATGAATGAATGATTTATTTCAGCTTGAAGCTCATATACACATAAAAATAGGCACGGCGAACATACTTGCTTTACAATTAGAAGAAATAAATATAGAACTGAAAATATAATAATTACAGATAATATAAAATTAGGAAAAACAATATGGTAAAAGCTTTCAGGATTCATGTAACAATCCATTTCGCCTCTTATAGGGCAGAAGTTAAAAATCTTGCCACTTGCAAGGTTACGAACGGATCAGTCTCTTACAATAATAGGGCAAGATTAGTCTCTACTGGAAGTCCAGAGAATTTTTGGACTAATGGACTCAATAGGTTTTTCCGGACAGCACTATACAGAGGGCATGTAAACACTATGTGCTGAAGGGATTCCATCGACTGGTTATCACAGGAGCATAGAACCGAGACTCAGCCCTTAGAGAATCTGTGAAGAAGGACGCTGGAGGGGAAAACTGGGACATGTTGTAAAATCATATTTGTAAGAACTGCACCCTCATTTTTCACAAGGCTATATCCCAGTCCTGCCCAACTGAATGCTATTCAGGTATCTTAAGGCTCCAATCCCTATCAGCTTTACCAGCATGACTAATGGCCATAAATAATGGGGATTGTAGTTCAGAATGCCGGGCTGGAAACGGCTGATGAGCTTCTCACGATGCATACCAAAAGGCATCCCAGTAATAAAACTAAAAATGTATTTAACACAAACAGTGCTTATATTGTGAAAGAATGAATGAATTTACTCTAACCTTTCCTTCCACAGTCATTTGTGAGCATTCAGTTACCATAGTAAACTTCTAGTGCTGTTTAGGGCTAAGTGGTGGCAACTCAAATCTTCTTTACAGCTCTATGCAATGCTAAATTGCCTGCTTTGTTACTCAATGCCTGGCATGCAGGGCTCAGTCAAACAACAAGTTCAAGCCAACTCAGTCCTTAACTAGCTAAAAGTTACAGTGTCTTGGCTTCAACTCCCTGTGTACAGAATGGTTTATTAAAAAAAAATCCTACTGGGATGCTTTTAGTAAGGAGATTGAAACTGTATGAGCATTTAGCATATAATGCTGCAATCTAAAGAATTATTCCATTAAAACTAATGGAACTTACTTCCAAGTAAGCATAGTTATCGTCTTGAACATTATAACATCTTAAACACTAGAGAGTAGCAGTACATGCCTACACAGGAGTCTCACTCAATAGTTTACATATTTACAGCCATTTATAAACTAAGCAGTTCAGTAAGACTTGTGGGCCCAGTAGCAAATGAAAATAAATCTACATCATAGTGTTAGAAAATGAAAATAAATCTACATCATAGTGTTAGAAAAATATACAAAAAGAGTCCAGACCACTGACAGTTTGTTAACTTGTAAGAGACCTGACCACAAACTTAAATATCATAAGCAATTCTTTTAAGAAACCTGAACTATTTAATTCAATATTTTTGATCATTTATAGCTGAAGAAATTATAGGGAGTTTTTAAACTGTGTGTTTAAAATATGAAGAGGCTGCAAGCCTATGCATTCTTCCTTATCAGTAATGTTTAGCAACTCAACGGGACCAAATTCTGAGTAAGCACAGGTAGAATTTCAACATGCATTAATTTAAAGTGTATATAGATACGGCTACTAATCTTTTTAAATGCTATTTTTATAATATCAAGTGAAGACTATTTCTACTATTACAGTGTCTGTTAAAGTGCAGTGATAAAATTTTGCAATATAGCTATATTTAAAAAGTAGAAGTAACGTTTTATTTTTAAAACACAATGAAAAAAAGAGTGTAAAATGCTGGAAAGGCTTTTGGACAAAAAGAAAGGCATACTACCAAATACACTGTATTTTCCAGAGTACAGCTCCTCCGAAAAGCCTAAAGAGAAAGAAGAATAACACTAGCCAAAATACACCTCCAATTCTTTTTTTGAATGCTGATATCACCTCATTTGGGCAATCCATAGAAAAATTAAAGACTCCATCGTAACTTAAATGCAACCTTAATGCCACAATGAAAAATTATATTCCACTATGAACTCTACAAGATAACACAGTTGAAAACTAAGTATTTTATTTTCTCTCAAGTCTAGTGGAACTGAGGCTAAAGAAGCCAAACCATACTAGGCTTAGTGAACCATTATCTAATTCTACTGGTCAAGATAAGCAATATAGTAAACACAGAAAGCAGGAGCTGTGTGGCAGTTCCACTCACTCCCTGACTGGAAAAAACCTGTAGTCTTTATGTCTGAGTTTTTAGCACTATCTCTCTCGCTATATATATGAAATACTATTAAAATGATTTTGTCTAAATGCAATGATAATCATTGGAGCTTTCCCAAAACACCAAGAAAAATCAAATGCAAAAAACTTTGGGTATATTATATAGTCACAAAATGTTGGTAATACATGGCCATTCCTCAAGAACTACTTTTGTTGTCACTATTCTGTGGCTTAGTATAAAGCTCAAAATAAATAAAAAATTGTCCAACAGCACCTTAGAGACCAACTAAGTTTGTTCTGGGTATAGGTTTCGTGTGCATGCACACTTCTTCAGAAATGTATATATGAAGAAGTGTATATCTGAAGAAGTGTGCATGCACACGAAAACTTATACCCAGAACAAACTTAGTTGGTCTCTAAGGGACGTGGGTGGCGCTGTGGTCTAAACCACAGACCCTAGGGCTTGCCGATCAGAAGGTCAGCGGTTCGAATCCCCGCAACGGGTTGAGCTCCTGTTGCTCAGTCCCTGCTCCTGCCCACCTGGTAGTTCGAAAGCATGTCAAAGTGCAAGTAGATAAATAGGTACCACTCCGGCGGGGAGGTAAACGGCGTTTCCGTGCGCTGCTCTGGTTCACCAGAAACGGCTTAGTCATGCTGGCCACACGACCCAGAAGCTGTACGCCGGCTCCCTTGGCCAGTAAATCAAGATGAGTGCCGCAACCCCAGAGTCGTCCGTGACTGGACCTAACGGTCAGGGGTCCCTTTACCTTTTTAAGGTGCTACTGGACATTTTTTTTCGATTGTGTCAGACCAACACGGCTACCTACCTGAATTTAGTATAAAGCTGTTATTTTCCAGTTTAGGCGATCAACATCTTCCAGACAACACATTCTTCATTCTGATATGTGGCAGGTTGTATACTCAGCAGCATCTCATGCCCTAGTTGGCCTAGTGGGTGGTCTTTTTAATCTTGTTGTAATCTCCACTAGAGGAATGTATTAGGTCAGTTTACGTTCCATTTCCTTCTATTTATTTATTTATCATTGAATAAATGATACGTTTACGTTCTATTTCCTTCTATTTATTTATTTATCATTAAATTTCTATCCTGCACCTTCTTCTAAAGGAGCCCATAGTGGTTCCATGTTGGTTGTACACTTGTTCTCATTTCTTTTGCACTGTTGTAACTTAACAGCACTTTCCCCCAACAGTTCAAAGTTATCTGTTTTTATGTCTTATGGAACATGTGTGTGCGTACGTGTGTGCGTGCGTGTGTGTGTTTTAAAACAGGCTCAGAAAAACTTTGGCGCATGACTTTGGCTTCTGTGGCAATACATAACCAAAACACATGCTACAGCTAAAATCCAGCAATAGGTTCTGTGTTTGAAGGTGTAACTATAGCAGATAACGAATTATAAATATTGCAGAAATTATTACTTCTGGTTTTACAGTCTGTTATCCTTGGATTTCTAGGAACCACCAAGGAAATCTCAAGTAGAGCAGAAAGCACATTAACATAGATTTACTTCAATGCAACAAACTATTTTGCAGTATTATGCTCCCAATATTCTTGGAACAGATCCCCAAACGTGATCACAAATGCAGAAGAGGTGCATCCTAGAGTATTATTTTCAGTAATAATAATAAGTGGTGTTTCACTCCGTCTCTGGATCCTCCAGTTAGTTTCATTTCTCATGATGCACGTGTGTGCAAGTTGTACTTGATTCAACAAAAGCCAACACAATAAATTATATAGTTGGTGGGAGAATTAAGCAATACTTTCTGTTTCATGCTTTTATGATTTCTGTCACCATTGTACCAGCCACACTCCCCCAGCAAGTTCAAAGAGCCCTAAAATCTCTTTATAGATGCAGGCCTATTAAACCGCCAATGTATGCTACTCCCCCTCATTCTCCGAAAGGATTTTTTTTTTAAAAAAATCTTATCAGCTCTGAGACTTCTCTTAGTGTACTACAAGTTACAGAGAAAAAACATCTGAGAAGCCGATCTTTTAAAACACACCACTGATTGAGTGTGCGCACGCAAGTATTGTTCGAACTACCTTATTTCCCCTCTGTGGCCTTAGGTGCACTTTCTAAAGGCTTCTTTATGACTGAAGAACCATCATTAAGTTAATCACAACTATTTGGAAGGGCAGCCCTCTAATTTTCTGAACACTTCATATAAAAGTCAATTGAGCAGACGTGGAAAAAGTACCGTATTTCTGTCCACAGACTTAACGTTCAAACATGTAAATGTATAGAAAGAACAGATTGGTATAAGTAAAAAAAAACTCTTGCATTATAGCTGCTCTTCCATCTGAATTTGCTAGCGTTTTGTTTTGTTTTGTCCTGTCCTGTCCTAGCTCACTATTTTGGGCTTCAGGGTTGTTATCCCTCCCCAAGGCAGCCCAACTTGTTTTTCATATGCATTTCGCTTCTAGTGTACACAGCAACAATTACCCAACCGTCACAACAGACATTTTGATTTACACCACACTATCGCTGAGTCGAATAATTCAGCGGTGACTCAACAATTCTGATGGCATACCTCCCCAGAAAGAAAGAAATCACGCTTTCTCTCTCTCTCTCCCTGCTTTAAATGCTCAGTTTTTATACACCAGCTCTGTTTCAAATAAATCAGTGGTATGACTTACCTGTAGAAGGCTGTTGGGGCCGCTTCTCTCATCGCAAAGCTGTTCGGTTCATTCTCAAGGTAGTAAGGTACCTGCTGGCTGGGGTGATGAATGAAAGGTGAAAGCTGAGGTGCCGTCTGTAAGAACACAACAGGGCTCGGGGGAACATTATTCAAAGAATGAAATCCTCCCAAGTTGCTGGACCCAAATGACTCTGTCGTAGGGGCATAACTGAGGCTGGGTGAGCTGTACACCGGAGCAGCAGTGGAAAAATCATAAGCGGCACCTTCTGGGTAGTTGAAAACTCCAGTTTTGCTGCTGTCCACATACATTTCGCTAATCGGCCGCTCCAGAGGAATCTTCAGCTGAGGTCTGCTGAGAGGCTCCAGTTCATTGCCTTGTATCTGGTGCAGTAAAGCGACACTGGAGGTTTTTGTGTGAAGGGTCATGGTCATTGTTAGTGGCAGAGAGGGTGCTATATCTTGATAGGGTGCTAGAAGAAGACTCAGCAGCTGGCAATCCACCTGAAAAAAGAGCAGAAATCAGCTTGAAATAGGGCAAAACCCATGTTTTCTGGCTAACAGATCTGAGTATGCATGTATCCAGCTAGTCCCAGCAAGGAGGAATATATAACTGAGCAGAGTCTAAGCACAGGGAACAGTGTCGCTCCTGCTCTCTCTCACTCTCTTTCTGACTCTAACTTGAAGTACTTCTCATCTGAGCTAATATGCTTTACAACAGTGCTGGCAATAGGCCAGATACTTTTGCCTTGCACTGGCATTGGTTTAAACATCACTTGAAAAACAATTAACTCCGGATTTATACCAAATCATTGTTTCAATGTACTAGTTGTTTACGTTTTCTCTTTATATGGCTCTGATAATCAAAGGCAGGCATTGAGGAGCAAATGGGATGGGGCTTTTAAGTATTCCGACGGCAAGCACGGAGCCTCGTCTGTTCATGTTGTATACCCCTACCAGGCTTCAGTTATTCATTCTTTATATGCAAAGTGTACACTATAATGACCCTGGGTAGGACTACAGGGTAGTTGAGATGTGGCACAGTAAAGTGTGTTTTTGTGAAGGCACACTTGCGTGCTCGTGTGCAGCCAGCCACAGACTGTCAAATTCCAGAAATCAAATAGTGTTCTGTATCTAAGCCAGAGAAAAGGCACACAAACATGCCTACTGCAATTATCACGATTCCTGGTATTTAGTAGCAGAAAGCATTTTTTTAAGAAAGAAAGAAAAGTTAAACCTGCAGTTATGCTGCCATTGTGCTTATCAGCATGTTTCTTTCCTTTTAATTGCGAAATAAAAATATAAAGTGAAATCAGTCATTGCTTAAACATGCAGCCTCTTGACATTTAACCACATGTTAGCTGCATGGAAAACAAAGAGATAATAAATCTAGCAGCAACAACCAAAAGTCTAGGTTTTTTAATCTTCAATTTCACATTGAGACCAATCTATAAAAAGCAGAGCTTTGAAAATATCTAAAGGGGTCATTTTAACACATTCAAATAAAAAGAAATCTAAGACAAAACAGACTTCAGAATAATTTATTTTGCCATCTCATGATTTTTAACTTTGTAGAAACAAAGAAGCCATTAAATCATTCAAATAGATAGCTTCCCAGCTATCTATGCTCCGCTGGCTAAAAAACAAACAAAACCTTTTGTGAAATTGAAACATAGATAGCCAAGTGAATGTATGAATGCAATTCCATAGTTAAATGCTTATTTGTTATTCAGATTATAAACCCTGATACAAATGATAGATTGTTTTAAATATTTTTAGCATATACAACAGATATGAATGTATACACGAATTTGCCTTTATAACCAAAAAAATAGTTTTGAAACAACTTTATCACCAATTATGAAAAAGGTCTTTGTTACAAATGAGTAACAAGGTACATAAATTACATAAGTTGTGTTTGCAGTGAATAAAAAAATTGAAGATTTTACAGAATGCTACCTTGTAATATACCGGTACAGGTACCATTTACAGCAATCATATCTGAAGACGATTAAAGATATCTTTAATCTCTTTGGAACTTAATCTACTAGTTTTAATAGATATTAACATTCATACTTGCCCCTACTAGCTTTAATAGATAGCAGAAATCTGGTCAGGAATTATGGTTGTTGTAAATATGCCTGAATTCCACAAGGAAATAAAGATCCACATACCTGAGGATACAGACAGATCCTACAAAAACTCTACAAACATGCATGCATGTATGCCCCAGAGCACAAGTGAAAGTGTGTGTGTGTGAATCTCTCTCTCTGAACGCACATGTGTTTGCAATTTTCATAGACACCAGTGTAACTCCGTTCATATATCTACTGAAATATGTGAATGCAGTAGTGTTGGGTTGTAAGTTTAAAGCTGGCTAATGCATACAGGAAGTTTATTTGTGCAGCCATACATTTAATCTAGCATTATTATATTTTCCAAACCAGGGGTCCAACAAAATAAGAGTTACAAACACAAAGGGCAATGAACATATTTAAATGGAACTTATACCACATTACTTTGAGGTTGGGGGAAAATGCTACAGCAGAGGGCAGATTAGAGATTGCAGACAAATGTAATTAACCGTAAACATTTCCCTGACAATGTTAACATACTTGAATCATAATTTCAACATGAACCTGAACTTGCTGAGTTTAAGGGGAAAGGCAGAATCTAAACTAGACATCCAAATCAGGATCCCATTCCCGAGACAGGAACCCACAAGTTCAACCTCTCACGAATTATGCCACGTAATTCAAACTAAAGTATGCAGACCAGGAGCAAATAGGGTGCAGCACATTATGGTGTCTGCAGAACATGAGTTCCAGAAAACTCAAGGAAGTAATCCAAAGCACATTCAACAGAAGGAGAAGACCCCTTAAGCTCTACCTTGACAGGATGAGGGTCAATAAACCAAAACTGAATTCTAAATATATGGGAAGGTGGCTCTCAGGTCTGGCAGATTAGAATTCTTCTGCTTCTGGATAAGCAGTACCCTAGAAGTAGCAGGTGCATAGCATGGAGGTGCTCCTTGATTTGACAATGTCACATGAAGATCAGGTAGCCTTGGTGCAACAGAGTGCCTTCTACTAGCTTTGACCGATTGGTCAGCTTTGGCTGTTTCAGGACAGAGATAGCCTGGCAACAGTTGCAGCTGGATTACATTGGGATTACCCCAGATTATACAGGGTGGAGGAACCACCAGCCCACTAGGCTTTTCCATTTGGCCCACGGGGGCATTTTTCCATACCACAGCCACCTGCCTCCCACTTGACATCAGGTGTCACATCAGGTGTGGGGGAGGTAAAGATGCAGCTGGACTGGCCAACCTGTAGAAAGCAAGAGTGAACTCCCCACGCTGATGCATACGGAGTACAATCCTGCCTAGTTGGGTGCACTAGTGAGTTCCTCTGAATCCTGTAGGGGTGCTCCTCTGGGGAGTTCAATCCTGTTAGGACACTATTTCACTCCATCCCCCACGGGCCAATTTTGACAGGCGGGTGAGACAAGGATAGTTTGGCCATGATGATTTATGCATTGGCAACCTCAAGACTCAATTATTGCAATATATGCTATATTGGGGATCTCGTCGGGTCTGGTTCAGACACTACAACTAGTGTAAAAATCAAATCATGTTGGTGGGGGCAGACTGCTGCCAGCACCCCACTTCTGTGCTGAAAAGCTTTCACTAGCTGCTCGTGTGCTACTGGGCCAGCTTCAGGCTTCTTGTATTAATTTCAGGTCGCTGGGGGAGTCACAGTTATTAGTCCCCCATGGCTCAGATACACAGCTCATATTTACCAGGAGCAGTGTGTTCAGTATTGTAGGTCCAATTTTATTTAAGGTCCCTGCTTAATTTCTATCAATTACTGCTGGCATCTTTCTGTCTCAAGAAACAATGGAGTGCACCTCCAGGCAGTGGGGGGGGTGTGTGTGTTAGCAGCACTGAAGTGACCTTCCATAGTGTACAAGCCTAGGCAGTGTATATGGAGGTCCTGGGCTGCCCAGACAATGACACCCCCACCCTCGGCCTCACTGATGTGGTCCAAAGGAAAGCAGAGTCATACGTTTGGCATATGCTAGGCTTGGGGAGTTGCTGGAAGGAGGAGTACAGGGTACCATCCAACCATCTTAGGCAGGGCCGTCTTAAGCGTCCCTGGCGTCGTGGCCGTGGTACAACGGATCCTTCCAGCGCCCCCCACCCCGTTTCCCAGCATGGTGGCCAGGCGGGCACAGCGCGGCTGCCACAGGCGCTGCTGCGCGGCGGGCGGGCAGGCACACCTCAGTTGCCGTGGGCGCAGCTGCGCGGCGGGCCGGCCGGCCAGCGGGCGGGCACAGCTCGCGGCGCCCCCCTGGCGGGCCGGCACCGTGGTGCCCTGCGACACCCAGCCTGGCTGTAGGGCCGGCCCTGATCTTAGGGACACCACTCGGGATTTGTGTAGGGTTTCTTCTTAGCCTTTTCTTCTCCCAAATATATCCCACAAGACAGCAGGGGTTTAGGATTAGTTTTCTTTCTCCTATATGGGCTACCTTCCCAGGTTGTTAATCCCATCTGCCTCTCAATTTCCTCTACAGCACATGCAGAAATTGCCTTCTTGACTGTTAGACCCACTATTGATCTCATGCACTCAATCCATCAGACTCTGTTGTTTTGTTTTCTGCAAATTGTTCTTTTAAACCACACAAAAACTGTGTTTAAATTGTATACACTTCCTTAAATTGTATTTTTGTAAGCATTTTGTCCCAAAATACTCATTTTGGTATGCATCCCCTCCCTCTACACATTTTTATACACACTTTTAAAGCTGAGAACGACATTGCAAAATTCAGAGAAGTGTGAAATCCATCGAGTCCCTATGCTCCAATTTGCATATTAATCAGGAAAACACTTTTTTAAAATTCAGCATGTTTATAAATTATTATGTATCCCTACTTAAGACATTTTTATTTGGCAGTCTGCTTTTGGTTTCTATAGTCTTTTGTTTCCTCTTAGTCTGCAAATTACTAGGAAGTAATTTTATTGTATTTGTACTTTGAATAATTTTATGGCTGTTGTACACCATCAGAAATCCATTGGATGACGAGTATTTTTAAAAGCCAGTCTCTGTGATTGGCACCTGAATCCAACAAAGTGCCCATTATGTTTGCGCTATGTGTGGGGTACAACCCAGCCCAATGCAAAGGACCTCGCCATCTCTTCTTCTCCTCTTGCCAACTCACCTACAGGGAATTAGAAGTTTTGGAATACAAGCAGTCAGGATGGAGGGAAGCTGTAGTCAGGCAGGCTGAAGACTGACGGTGAAGTCATGCTGAAGGCCCTGGTAACCTCACTTAGTAAATGACCCAGACTGGGGGGGGGGGCAGCTCTGGTGGTCTCATAATTCAGTGATACAACAGTTAAATTCTTATTTATTTAACAGAAATCAAGGTTAATCACATAGTAGGCACAGAACAAGAAGCTAATATACAACTACATAGGAAAGGAAAAGTAATTTCAGAAAAAAGGGTGTAGTCTCAGCTCCAAGGCATAATAACTAAGAGACAATATTTAACTCTATTATAACTAATTACAACATTGCTCCACCCTTACTTTACAACTCAGACATAGTCCTTCAAATAACAAAGAGCTCTTTGCTCTCTCACTGGATCACACTTCTCCCCAGGAGTGGGCATCTCCTCTAGATTCATCTGTCCGTCACTGGTAACCAACAGTTATTATGAACAGCCCTGAACAACCAGGTTCAGAATTCTCAATTACTCTACAGGGCTCTGGTTCTTCTTGGGTGACCACTCAAGTACTTCAGATGCATCTATCCACTTGTAAATGTCACATTGATATTTACAGACTACTCACTATCAGAAGATTGTAACTTTAAATGATAAAGGCCCCATTTGTTATCAGGTCATCCCTGGAATCCATGTAGGTTGGTGGGTACTGAAACTTTTTGTGAAGAATGAATTCTGAACCTTTAAGTCTTTGACATGGTAGCCATGTAAGGGTTTTTTAAGTAGTTTGTTTTTTCCATACTTCTCCTTTCATGTCAGGATACAGTAAATCCAGATGAGTCCTTAGACCCCTTCCCAACAGCAGTTGGCCAGATCTTATGCCTATGATGATTTGTGGTATGGTCCTGTACTTCTTTAAAATTCCTCACTGTTCTTTCAATAAGGCCATTTGAAGCTGGGTGATAGGATGATGTTTGAATGTCCAATGATGAAGGATGATGGGAACTGTAGTTCAGTAACATTTGGAGGGCCAAAATGTTCTCCACATTTTGGATGAGCCTCTGATAATAAAATCCTCTTCCCTAAAATAGGGGCCAGCATAGTCTAAATGCAAAATTATTTGTGTTATTTATTTCATAAAATCTATACTCTGCTTGATTGTAGAAAACCTCAAAGCGGTTTACAAAATGATAAAACAATAAAACCAAGAAAAAAATCACAATACATTAAATCACTCAAAAGTTAAAATACTAAAGCAGATTAGTATTTGATCTCAATAGGCTTGATCTCAATAGGCAGGGAGTTCCAAAGTGTAGGTGCTTCTGGTGCAAGAGGGTCTGTGCTGGAGTTTCTTGTTGCAGCTAACATTGGGAACAGTGCTTAACAACTCTTTCCAAGCCACTAGACATCACTACAAGCTACAGCTTTCATCCAGAAAATTCTTGGGATGCACCTCATGTAATCCTCTCAGAATCCTTTGCTGTTTTTGTCATGGTAACACCCCATGACCTGACCCACAAGATGCAGAGATAATCTATGCTCGGTTCTATATTCATTATCCAGAATTCATTCCTGGATTCTGTTGTGGCCCCTGTAAGATGTTATGGATTACCCCAGATAGTACAGGAGTCTGCTGAGTCCACATTCTGATCTGGAATGTCTTTACAGGGGACTGATCCAGATGTTCTAAAAGCCCAGTGATTTGCATAGGGCAATCTTCAAAAGAGGGTGGTTTTAGCAAATGCTGTCTTGGGTGTTGGAAGATGGTCCTGATCTTCTTTTGCATGTGATGAGGAGAATGTAATCAATCATTACCACAACTCCCAGGATGTCCTTTCAGAGCTTCTTCATGGCCCTTTGGAATACATCTCAGGCTGATGAAACTCCATAGGGCAACCTGTTACACTGGTACAACCCTTTGTGCATACTGATTGTGGTGAATTTCTTGCAGTCCTCAAGTTGCATCTGCTGGTAAGCCTGGGGCATGTCCTACTTTTAAAATGGAGGCGTTCTCCAAGCAATGCGAGCAAGTACTAAGTTCTTGGAATGGGGTAAATGTCTAGTTTATAAACTTGATTGATTATGACTTCTTATTCCAAACTACCCAGTTCTTTTTCATTTCTCCCTGTGAGAGCACAGGGCACTGCTCTAGTTTTACAGTACTTTGGCTGGCTGCCCTCCTGGTATAAATCCTGGCTTTTATTCCTCTTACTGCACCTAATCCTTCTTGAAATATTTTAGGGTGGGCTCTCAGAATCTCTTGAGAGGTCTGACAATTTCTATACCTCTACTTTCCTTCAGCCATGTTCAACCAAGCAAAGTTTGGCCTTTCTTCCTTTTCTACTAAAGCCTTTTATGTTGACCTTTGATGTGACTGAACACTTCTTGATCCTAGGACTGGGGGATTTCTGCCAGGGTAAGTCCTTAATTTCACTATTTTCTTAGCCAATGGACTCAGGCCTCCTTTACATTGTTGGTAACTCTCTTCATTGACAACTGTAACAGAAGCCCCTGACTCTATTTCCATGCCTACTGGATGATTGGAGATCCAGAGATGGCTGGACAGTGTTCTTGAAGCTACAAACATGAGTTTGACCAAACTGTGGGAGGCAGTGGAAGACAGGAGTGCCTGGCATGCTATGGTCCATGGGGTCACGAAGAGTCGGAAACAACTAAACGACTAAACAACAACAACAACAACTGGATGATTACTGAACTGCACAGTTACGTTATGAGTCTCCTTTTTTTTCTATTACACAGTAAACCAAGCAGATCTTCTAATCTGCCTCCTCCCCCCCCCTTTCCTTCTGTAAATAATAAGCTTTTTGTTTTCTTGCCTCTCTCTTGGACTGACTTGGTTGTGGAACCAGATAACCTCCTTCATGAATTCTTCCTAAATGCCTAGGTTTTATGAATTTATAGCATTGGGACATTCTGTGTTTACCAACATAGGCCGACAGCATTCCTCCTTAACAAAAGCACCTTTCCAGATCTCTAAACTTCTGCTGTGGGCTGCAGACTTGACTTAGAGACTTATTTTGAGTTTCTCTCTTGTCAAGATGCAAATCCTGTACATTTGTCACTGTTGCTTCCATGGCAGTTGCCACCTTTACACCTTTATCATAGGCCTGATCCCTATCAGCTAGTAATTGATTTTAAATTTTTCTATGACTAATTCCACACACATATCTGTCTCTCAACATCCCCTCCAGATTTCCAGAAGAACGGGGTTCAGTAAGCTTTTAGAAATGAGCTATATACTCTGATACAGATTCACCTTCCTTCAACCCCCTATTATGGAATTTGAAACGTTTCACAATTATACTTGGCCTTGGAATATAGTGGTCAGACAAGATCTTTTGCAACTCTGCCAAACTTGTGGTTTTAACAAGCTTCTTAAAAGGGAGCAAGTTGAACATCCACAAGCACTGAGAAATGTTGCCTTTTGTTTGTCACCTCAGTGATTACTGTACATTAGCAAGGAAATAGTGGCCCAGTATGTCCACATATTGCTGCCATTCTTCTGTTTCTGAATTAAATTCCTCAGTTTTTCCACAGGATGGCATACCTGGGTTTTTTTCTCATTGCCACTGTTAAATTCTTGTTTATTTAATTAATATATAGGTCCAGAATAAAAAGCATACACACTACATAGGAAAATGAAAGTAACCACAAAAATAAGCTAAACAGTGAACTCTTAGCTCTAACTATCATATCTGGAGACAATATTAGAACTATAATTACTGATTACACAAGTAGATTAGCTCTTTGGGGTCATCTGACTTCCTAGGTCAAGAGGACTGTGGTTTGTACTGTGCAGGCACAACTAGGACAGTGTATAATTCAGGAATACAGTTTAAGTCCAGCAGTGGCTGGCATAGGGCAGCTGGCTACTAATGAATGGTCACTGTTCCCTCCATTCTGGGATACAGAAAAAACTCCATGGAGATAACAATGACAGAGGGTATAGTGTGGCTGCTTAGGCATCCACCCCTCGCCACCCGGAATGACACAAGCTTGTATGACATTTGCATAAGCTAATTTATGGGTATAAATGCAAATTTATAAATAATGTCTATAATCTAAATAGGTAGAAAAAAATACATCTCATCATAGTGGGGAAGACTGTGACCAGGTGACTTCTGTGTCTTCTCAGTCATCTGCTAGGTGCTGTTGATGGACAACTTCAAGGTTTCTGCTCTCCCTCCATAATTATCTTGAAATTAGACTTGGATCGGATAAGAACCTCCTTCAGTAGAGGATTCTCCACTGACAGCTCTTTAAATAGAAAGTTGCACTCTGTAAAGTAGGACCTATGACCATCCTAAGAAAGCCCCCCAATACCTCATTCAAATTCTGCTCAAAAACTGAATGTTTCTACCAAAGGCAATGGGGGAAGAAAGGCAAAGCAGGCAGATACAGTATGTAATGAACTGCACTGCTGGGAGAGTGATTAGATGTTACCCAAAATGAGCCGGGCAGGCCTGACCAAATGTGAAGATATACCAAGCCAGCAAGTATTCCTTTGCAACTAGCACTTGCCCAAAATATGCCATCAAACAGTAGCACAACTGGGTGAAGTAAACCAAGCCTGGAAGCTGAGCCCTACAAGGCTAGCAGAGTAAACTGATCCTCCTGTGCTGGCCTAGTTTCCTTGTCATCAGAATTACAGCAATTATTTTCAAAGCCATCTTGCTGAGTAATGGCTTTAAGTTTATACTCTGCAGAAGATGTATTTGATTATGTGCCTATTATTTTCAGAATTGTGGTGCTTCCAAGGGTTCATTCTCTCATCAAGTGGTGTTTTCTGAAAATTATACATAAGAGCCTCTGGTAGAGAATGTGGAATCCAGAATCTGTTGAACAAGGCAGAGAATGCAGGTAGATAACTTGTGGGAGAAGGCAGAACATCTAGATGCCAGTACTATGATAGAGGAAGCCTAGAAGCATTATTGAGCGTTTTATACTTTCTGTGTTTTAACACGCCAGACTAGGCCAGTCATGACAACCTATGTCCTTTCCTGAAGGCACTGTGTACTGTACTATACTGTAACCAAAGCCACATTTGAAGCACTTCTGGGCACCGTATTCCAAGAAAGTTGTTGACAAACTAGAATGGAGTGGAGAACAGTGTTAGGTAGGAGTTCATGCCTGTTGTATGGTTCTGGGAATATTGGCAATTCACCAAGCTACGCACTACAACCCATAGGTCCCATTCCTGGTCAGTCATCACCAGTTCAAACTCCATGAGTGTATATGTGGAAATGATATTTTTTGGCTCCTACACTTTAATATTTGTTTACACTGAATTGCATTTGCACTTTTATTGCCATTCAATCAGTTTGAATTAAGTTCTTTTGGGAGCTGAGCGATGAACAGTGTCTAGTTCATCTACAAGTTCATTATCTTACATGTTTAGGGAAGTTTTTAATGTTTGATGCTGTACTGTTTTTAATATTCGGTTGGAAGCCGCCCAGAGTGGCTGGGGAAACCCAGCCAGATGGGCGGGGTATAAATATATTATTATTATTATTATTATTATTATTATTATTATTATTATTATTATCTTGAGGAAACATGATCATATTTCTGGAATACAGTGTCTGTTTATTTCCCTTTCATTTATCTCTGTCACTCCAAGTTCCCAAGTGAAGAGAAATGGAGGAAAGGTGCATTCAGGGTTCAGATGTATGAAGATGGTAACACTGGTTGTGTTTCTGGACCTCTCAAAGCTTTTTGGTGATTTGTTCTGTGGGGCTGCTAAGCTAGGTGAGCAATCTTACTAGATACCCATAGTCCTATTATGTACTGCAATACCTTCTCTTGTCTCAAGAAGCATGCTCTGTTTACATAGGCTCTTCCCTATGATCCCTGCACAGTATCCTCTATCACAGGAGGCAGCCTATGTGGGTAGAAAAGGATCTGAAAATTTGAAATTAAAGTACTAAAACAAAAGAAAACTGACTGATCTATAGCTCATTGATCAAGTGAGCAGGACTTCTCTTTGTCTTACACACATATATGAAGCTTAAGACTGTACAAGGTTTGTTTTTCTTTAACTAAAAATGGCAGAAGAGCAATATCTGTTTGCCAGTTTGCTGTCAGATTTTGTCTTCGGTTTTCAAAAACTTTCGTATGAGAACATGATCACAAAAAGTTGGCCATCATAGAGCTGAAATCCACACTGAGGTTTAGCTATATTTGTTGGGTAGAACTTCATGTGAAACCACAGCAGGATGAGTGGATTAACAACTTTACAATGGAAAACTGTAGAACCTATTCCATCAGAAAGAGGAAATAAGCTTGCTAGCAAAGACAAGACAGAAATGGGGCCAGAAGTTTGTCCACATTCAAGCATTGCTAGGAGGCAAAACCACATGCAGAGAGCCAGAACTCTAGAAGAAACTCCAACATAGTAATTTGAAATCAAGTTTGAGTGGTTCCAGATTGTGTCTGCATTCCATGTTGTAGACACTGACTTTTAAAAGAGCTGGAAGATACAAGACAACCACCACAAGAAACACAACATGAACATTCACAACATGGTGTTAAAAAATATATAAACTACAGCAGCTCAAGAAACAGATATGTGGAAAGAAATGCCACCAAACCCCCATGTTATTATTATAAGCACTAAGTATATTCTTCTTCTTCTTTGGCGACCACTCGTAGCCGAGTAAGATTGTCTTCCATAAACATGGTTTTAACAATGGGTCCGTAAGTGACTGTGGAGGCCAATTCTGGATCCACACGTCCTTCCACAGTGGGGACATTGGTTTCCAGGCAGGAGTTGATCATGGTGTGGATTTGCCAAGCGTGCCTTCCTCTTAGCACATTTCTCCCTTGCGTCCTGAGATCGAGTTTCTTCAAAGCCCATGACACCTTTGGCAAAGGCTGTTCTCCAACTGGAGCGCTCGCAGGCCAGTGTTCCCAGTTGTCAGTGTTTATACTACATTTTTTAAGATTTGCCTTGAGACAGTCTTTAAACCTCTTTTGTTGACCACCAGCATTACGCTTTCCATTTTTAAGTTTGGAATAGAGTAGTTGCTTTGGAAGACAATCATCAGGCATCCGCACAACATGACCAGTCATCAACAAAGTTGATGTTGAAGAAGCATTGCTTCAACACTGGTGATCTGTGCTTCTTCCAGTACTGTACACTGATATTAGTTCACCTGTCTTCCCAAATGATGTGTAATTTTTTTTCGGAGACACCATTGATGGAATCCTTCGAGGAGTTGGAGATGGCGTTTATAAGTGGTCCACGTTTCACAAGCATACAGTAAGGTTGGTAGTACAATAGCTTTGTAAACAAGCATTTTGGTTTCCCTGCGAATGTCCCAGTCCTCAAACACTCTGCACTTCAATCGGGAGAAGCCACACTCACAGAGCTCAGGCGATGCTGGATTTTGGCATCAATGTTGGCCCTTGTGAAAAGGTAACTGCCTAGGTAGGAGAAGTGATCAACGTTTTCCAACATTACACCACTGTGTTGGATTACACCACTGAGTTGGCAATGTAAGTATATTACATTGCCTACTTTTCATATTTTGGGTGCTTTTTGAAATCTGCCACAGCTGGGAGGACAGTCCATGGTACAAATATCGTTTTAGGGCCAAAGTTCAAGTTATGCAAAAGATCCATGACTAGAACCTCTGGCTTGCTAATGTTTGTTATTGTTTTGACTTTTTTAAAAAACCAGGGGCTCTCAAATAGATCAGATAGAGGAAGAGGAATTGAACTAGAGCTAAAATTGTTTGCTATTTGGTGTGCTGGAGAAAAATACAGAAACAATATAGTATCTGTATTTGTTTGTCTACCTAGCAGGTTAAACAACAGCTGGAGAGAGAAGGATTTACACTGGGAAAATTAAATAAGAGAGAAACATTATTCAGTAACCTCGCCCCATTTTTCTAGCCTTCCAGATAAATATATTGATACATCCAATCTAACAAGAGGGAGATTCCCTTGCTGCGCTGCGGTTTAAAAGGGGTAAGCTACGTATGTCCCCCTGGCCGACCGGATTGGCCGGCTGGGGGCCATGACGTGGTTTTACTTGTCCCATGCCTGAAAGGTAACAGACAGGTGACCACAGCTCTTGCCACAGATGATGCAGTCCTTGCTTTTTGTAACTATATATGTGGAATATGATGGCATAAGCATTAGAGTCACCATCACATATTTATTTAGTTAGTTGTATGTTATACCCAATGCTTCTTTCAAAAGCTACACAGAGCAGCTTGCAAAATGTGAAAAATATAATCAATGCACTAATATAATAGAAAATAACAAATTATCAACACAACAGAAATGGTACAGTCAAGCATTTAAACACAATTACATGACTAAGAAGGCTCACTGGAATTAAATTGGCTCCACTGCATGTCTTAAAACTAGTAAAGATCGAGTCTCTTACATCCTACTGTCTTAGTCTAACAGGTCTTCAACTTCTTCTTTTTTTAGTATAGACACTGTTGTAATCTCTGCTGCCAGTATTTCAAAGTAGAAAAAAAGTTTCCACTTACAGGAAATTGTCATTGGTGAACAAATGACAGCTTTTCTCATTCATCCTGCATTGGGATGACAGCTCCAATCAAATACAATTGTAACAAATTTGTTACCATGACCATAAATAACAACTCTGCATTAGGGGTGGAATTTTCTGAAAATCCCTTTGCTTCCTTCAGTGGTCCCAATCTGGATCAGGCTCCAGCATCTGCAATTTTGCACTGCCACTTGCTCTGATAAAGCTGCTCCTCATCTACCTCACAATGCACTAAGGAGTACCTAATATTAGCTAAAGTTGAAGCTTGGAGAACCCCCCCCCCCAAAGTTGTCCATATATGTATTCTTATCAAGTCATGCCTACACCACAAACTGTAACTGATAAACACACATACATAGATCTCCTTTGGGGGCATAGCCCACCCAATGAGACTACTCAAGTAGAAATGACATCCATTCAAAAATAAGCTTGATCACATAACTAGATTCTCACGGAAGCAAGCATAGGAACTAGCATTAAACATACCATACTCGATGTAAGTTTCCTGCCCAAAGTCCTGTTTGATGTTAAATACAAATTCTGTGAATATGTTCCCATGTGAATGTTGAAAGTCACTTAAATGTGATTTCCACCACTGATGGTTAAATGCCTACTTTCAGACATTCACAACATGCATCTGGATTTGTTGGCATTCACATACGGATGTGGATTGAACATGTGATTCTACTTTTCAAGTATAGCTTGTATGAATGGCAGCCTGCTATATGAAACTAGTATTTTTATTTATTTATTTTTGCAACTGAGCTTTCCTTTGTCTTATGTACAAAATACAGCTGGTGAATCTGAGGAGATAGCTTAAAGGATTTATCCAATATGGTACAAATTATATGGTTAATTTAAGAACAGAAGGAAAGGATTAGAGAATAATCCCAAAGCATATGGAAGTGGCTTTAGAATAGCTGCACATCTCTCCATCAGTTTCAGGCATGAGTCTGGTCCTCCATAATTTAGGAAACCCAATGAGATTCATGTCTGATAGATAAACCCCTGGCAAAGATCAATAGAAGAAGGGCTGAATTGACCTGAGAACTTATTTTGTTATGGGAAGACAGGCATTCTGACCTGAGGCTTACTCTTGTAGCCTGCAAAAGCACCCTAAGCAGTGAGCCCAGGGGAACATTTTACATCAATGCATTAGCATTGTAGAAATCCAGGAAGACATTAAGCCTTCTCCAGAGCAATAACAGCTCCAGTAGCATTTGCATTGCAGACGATCACAGTTGTTTAATTTGCAGAAATTGCCAAGAATTAGTGTTTGGAAGACTGAATTATTGCTGAGAAGCATTTAGTTATTTGAATTCATTTGTACTGTTATGTTGAGGAGAATATTGAGCATTATTCACCATACTGCTTGCTTTAATTACTGAGTAGGGAGTGCTTCACCACAAATGTGATTCTGATACAAGAAAAGAAGAATTTCATGTGCCCTTGTCAAGCAAGCTTCACTACTGCAGGATTTTGTTTGCCAAAAAAAATACAGTGCCAAGGTCAGTATGCCCTACAGTAGAAATGAGCAAATAAGGGCCCTCTCCCAACAATATACGGTACACAAAAGGGTTTGCTCTTTGTCTAGACGAAGTGTGGCTTGACTAATGTGGAATCAGGCTTGTACCCTAGGATAGGTGTGGATAATCATCAGTCCATGGGTTACATGCATCCTTCAACTGCTCTTCATTCAGGGCTCCAAGATTCAGGGACCCCTGTGCACTTTTCCTGACTGCCAGGCTGATCAGCCATCAACTGGGCAACACAGAAAAGATCACTGGGTGCAAGGGACAATGATATTGATATTGGGATACCCGGGGAATTAAGGCTTTAACCTGTTCCTTCAGCACAACTCTGCATACGCTCAAATTCGCTGTCCCCCACATAGCTAAGAGTAGTGCAGAGACAGCAATTTTGGTTGCATTGGAATTGCTGGAAAGTGACAGTTTCAAACTCACTCCACCATTAGGTGACTGAAGAATGAAAGCCAAATATCAATGTTTCAAAGGTTGCATGCATACTGCTCAGGTATTAAGCACTGCAAAATACGGACACTTTGAATCAGTTTTATGGTTATGGAACAATAGCTTCTGCAAGCACAAATCAAAGCAGAAGTAAAACTCCATCCAATAGTCACACCAACAAAGGGGGTAGTAAAACCAACAGCAGGGAAAGCCACTGGTTCGTTGAGCCTTAATGCTTTAATGTTGCATCTCAGCTGCTGTGTAAAGAGAGAGGTGCATTTTCATCTCTGGAGTGGAACAAACGGGACTTTGGTGTTTCAGGAACAGTTTTTTTTTCCTTGGCAGATGTTTCAACACTCAGAACAGAAAAGATCAAAGAACACAGTTCAGTGCCGGGGGCGTGGGCGGGGTAGGAAATCAGGGTTATTCATTATTCCAACAATCTTGGGTTTCTTTGCTTGTTCTCTTGTTTGCATTGTTTTCTGGCAAACCAAATGGTGTCACTCCATAAGTACACTGGAGTGGTCAATAGTCTGGATTGTTCTTGAGCAGTAAACTCTCTATGGTAATACTAAATGTTAATGAAGCTAACATTAAAGATAGCTATGTATTTATTCTTTCATTGACAAACACAACGATTCAAAATACACCAATTTGTCCAAAGGCACAATTTTCTATGGTGTAACAGATATTATGCAAGGTGCACTATTAATGCATTATGGCTCCCTTGAAGCAAAAAGGGCACAATACATTAAAGTGGCTTGAAACTGAGACTAGACAAATTTAGACCAGAAACCTTGTTTTGGACACATATAATAGACATTGTATGGATGAGCAAGGGGCAAAAAAGGCTCCTAAAATCTTCTACCCCCAGGGCCCACTTGACATGGCTGAAAACTACTGAGGACCACTAGACACAAAATGGTGACAGAGTTTGGCACAATCAGTTGACAATTACTGGCATCATTTTCTAGTGATATGACCCCACATTTTAAAAGAAAACAATGTAGTGAAATAGAAACTAGTATTAAAAAGCTCTGTTCTAGTTCAATATGGTCTTGGCATAGAATATATATAGTTGCAAGTCATCTGCAACTGCAGAGTACGACTTACTGCTGTGTTGCACTGCTCAGCTCAACTCAGCTCAGCTCAGCTATTATGTTGACAGTCAACATAACTTTGATGTAGCATAAACAGATGAATCAATCTCATGTCTAAGGATAAGACAGCATGTTTTTACTATCTAACTTGCTTTGGAGCATTTAAGATTGCCTATAACATAGGACCTATATGTTTGACAGTTTTGTATCTGTTGTTTCTAAGGTATTCATAGGCTCAGGCTGCAATCCTACATACTCCTACCCAGGAGTATAAATCCCATTGACTCTACTGCCGAGTAGATGTGTGTAGGATTGAACTATTGGCTATTTTGTGCAGGCATTCAAGAACAGGTAGGCTAAAGCTCAACACTTGAATCAGTTTTATTTGTTTTGGAAAGCATAAGGGACATTTGTAGTTTGAGGTTATAGCAAACTTTGTCTATGGGGATTTATATGCCTGATATACTTTCATATTTAATGTAAATAATAAATATATATAATGTATTCATGGAATGACATTGTTTCTTTTAGGACTTTTGACATTTTTTATTTGAAGCATTTGGGATGATTTACAGTTTGGTTCGTTCCTAATAGACTGTATCTTAAAATTTAGGTGCACTGGCATATTGAATTTCTAGTCCTCATGCCAGCACAAGTCAGCTGGATGGCCTGCTCATAACTCTATTGCCACATCTGGGATCTGAGCCCTTGTTCCAGATGTTTCTTGTAGGGGCCATTTCTATCCCATATGTATATAGTTCATTGGAGGGTTGTATAAGTGTTCATAATTTAATAGAAAATATATGCAACTAGACATATAATGCTTGGAACAACAGTATATATCTGTATTCTTAATGGGGTTTATTGTGCATTGCCTTACACACTGTTTTTCCCCAGTGATGAAGCAATTTATAAATTTAGGGTGATATCTAACTCAATCATACTTGAAGTAATCATAGCTAGTAAAATTTAAGTCCATTTCAGTAGGTCAGTTCTGACTATGACAACCATCAGGTATCACACATAATAAATAGGAAATGCTTTGTATTCATATCCTCCAGAAGATCTAGGACTCCTATCACCCAGCCAGCATGGCAAATGGTTAGAGATGATGGGAGCTGGAAGTCCAGTAACATCCGGACACCACAGGTCCTACATCTGTACTCTCCTAGCCTCTGATCACATACTAGTTCTAATCTGAGACATGGTTAATCAAACCTATAGTAAAAACATCTGAGAATATCTAGGATTTTGATGTATGCAGTCTTTCTCAACTGAAATATGGAAGTAACTTAACCTGCTAAAAAAGGTGCAGAGAAAAAAGACAGAGATATGAATTAGATGGCAGCTGCTGCCTGTTAATAAAGCTAGCTTTCAAACCTGTATTTTGCATGTCTTAACAAATACCCTAAACATCTTTATAGATTATATTAAATATGCCGTAAATATAACTATTTATTTTTTGGGACAGTGGGATGCAAATAAGAAGCAAGCTGGGATATAATACAAGGAAAAAAAACTAATAATAAAAGTTGTTTCTGAATGCAGCTAAAGGATAATTGCCCAAAATATTACATACACTGTATTTTGAAGGTTACATCATAAGATCCTTCATCTTTCAAAGTGGCCCACCTCTCAAACCTCTTGACGCAGTTTTTCCTAGAAATGTTTATTTCGTATTGGAGATACCAGGCCCTAGAACTCCATCACCATGACTTCTAAAGTATATTTCATTTTTTGTAATGCACTCAATTCACTCTACTATGTTTCTAGCTATCTGTTACTAGCCATATAAAGATACAAGACCAACAGATTCCATTATCTCTAATGAAATGTCGGGGGGGGGATTCAATGTATCAAGGATGAAATGCAGTCATTCACCATAATGCCAAACCTATGGTGAGTACGCTTCTGTAACCTTAGAATATTTTTGCAATCCTAAATTTTAATATTCTGTGTTAACATCTCAAAAATAATCTGTCTGCTCCTTAGATGCAATCATTTTTAATACAAACATTTTGAAAAGAGATAGCTGATATAAAAAACAAAAACAGACCTCTGTTCCCTGTGATATTTTTGGGTTGGAGCCAAGCCTATTCATGATTATAACAGACCCATTGAAATAGACAAGTCTTGTTAACCACAACTAACTTAAGCTCCATTGATTTCAGTGAGTCTACTCTAAGCATGACCAAGCCTGGATCCATTCCTTTGGTATATATACACTCAAAAAGAGACAACCAGCTTAGTGATGATGCTTTGTTAAAAGTAGTCATGCAATAATCTTAGTAAGTGGTGAAAATATACAATTCAAAGGCTGGTAAAACTTCTCTCTAGAAATCTAACAAAGCACAACTGTAAGCAAGATTCAGTATTTTAAAACTGCTGCTTTATACAAGTTGTCAAAAGAAGGTGCATAGACTGACCCGGTAGCATTCTGGACTGCACCATACCAAACTGAACTGAAACTACAGTTTTTAAATGTTCCCTCAAATCAAAAGCTCTTCAATGTTAGGCAGCAGGTCAGGGAGAGGGCTACAATCTCTCTGATATATTAAGGCACTTCCAGACTGCCACTGTTTTGTGGGTATGATTCAATCACACACCAGCAAATTCAGGCTGTGCAATTAAAGTAGGCCTCGTACTCTTAAAACCACTTTAAAAATAAACTTTATGCAATAAATAAAATGATGGGGAAATATGGGTTAACAATTACTTGACACAACATCATACAACCTCTTCAAAAGCAAATCATAACGCATACCCAATAAAGAACTAATCTTATACTGTATAGCCATCCCACAATCTTTGTGCAAACAAATTTTTACATGGCAGAGTATTCAAAAAGATTACACCCCCCTCCCACGCCTGCAATACAGTTCAAGCTTGTACTGTACTTCCTCAGCTATCTACTTCATTCTGTCATATGTGGATCATCTCTTGGTAGATATGGCAAGATACTTGTTGCTTTTCATGTGGCCAATGTATGTTTCTTTTTCTTTTCTGTAAAGGAATGTGTATGGTTCTGATACATAATTGTTAGCTGAGCCTTTGTAGTGTGTGTGGGATATGATTTCAAGTGAAATGAAATTGTTTGCATGCAGAAGGTTATTTCCAGAATGAGTTGTGGAGAGATTTTTCAGGGAAAAATGTTTTTAGAATACTTCACTGTCTGCCTTTACTATTCCAAGCAGATGAGCAAACTACATGCCACATTAGACATATTTATTTAAATTCACATATTTCTATTTTAACAGTAAACAGCCATTGCCTGGGCCTGAATAAGATTGGGACTTCGGAGGCAGAGGCGCCAGACAATCAGGGGAGCCCAATGTAACCACACAAGACTTCCTCTGAACATCGAGGGGCTCCAACCCCCTAAAAAAAAGGAGGCTGAAATTGTCTTGGCTCCTAGGAGTTGGAGCCTATGCATGGAGGGAAGGGTTTTTTGGTTGCTTTTGCCCCTGCTATGGCCAAATAAAATCCCCTCTCCATCCACCACCGAAAGATCTGCTACCTGCATTAGTAGAGAAATTTCCATTGGCACTAATTGATGCTTCCCTCACAATGCAAATGGAATTTTAGAGGAGATTTCTGCCCAGAACTCAGTGTAGAAGTGAAGGGTTGGTTAAACTTGTGGATTCACCATTGTTGTTTCATACAGTATTCTTGATCTAGAAGTTAGTGTATAACTCCAAAATCATATAAAACTTTATTTCATTTATATGACACAGCAAGCATTGGGGGCCAATGGGCATGTTTGGAATTTTGAAGAAAGGGTTGTGCATACCTGTTACAAAATGACTGTCATGGGGATGAGATATACCACAAAATGGTTGCCACATTTCAAAGACAAGGAAGAGACAAGGCCACAAAATAGTGCAGGCATGCTTCCTCATTGCTGCCTTGTCGACGGAAAAAAGCACCTACAGCAGTTCCTTACACCTTTCCTCTGTTCAGAATAAATGCGAATGTGGGTGTCCTATCTGGGAACCCAATGAAATGTAGGCATATTTAAGGGGCTGCATTCAATGTAGGAGATGCTGAGCTAGACATTCTTTTTGTACACTCTGATTTTTTTTACGGGAAATTCACTGAGATTTTTGCAGGCACCATAGGAGGTACTAGCAAACACAGCTGCATGTTGTCGACCTCTGTTGCAAGTCTACACAATTAAAGTAGTACATTACAGTATTGAATTTGTAAATGAGGAACTCTAGGCCATCTAGACAAGACACCAATTTTCTAGTCACAATTAGCATTTTTATGAGTCAAAATTATTCTTCAGTATTAACATCCCCAAGCTTTTCCATCAATGATTCCGGCTCCCTCACATATTATGAGATTATATCATGTAATAATAATAATAATAATAATAATAATAATAATAATAATAATTACTTGCTGATGAGCAGAAATGTGCATGCCCTTGCACTTCTTGTTGCCACATCCTGTAATGTGTGGCTTGGCCATCAGATAAGGTACCACCTGAATTTGGAGTAATCCCCTATCCTTATATTTTTCATCAAATGCCAGAATGATAGTACAAAAGACCTGTTGGAGGAGGGATGAGTATTGTTCTCTTCCTTCAGCCAGAGACAATAAGGTTCCCTTTTATTTTGTATCATACACAACCTTTTACCTAGCCATGCCTCCAAATCAGACCATTATGTAAATATAACTTGCTATAATCTTCCAGGGTTTGAACAGTTTTGATGTTATCTGTCATGGCCAGGTGTCTTATCTCTTTTCTGCTGATTTATAGCCTTGCCTATTTCAGTTGAAATAATTATTTCTCAAAGCCAAAGTTCCAAATCATCAATGCTGTCATTGACACTATATTCAATTCAGTTTCTGAGAATGCAGAAAAAGCTAGTGAAATTACTGCTATGCAACACTCCTTTTCAAGATTCTACCCATCAATTAAACTGTACTATTCTAAATACAGGGTTGCGGGTGGCGCTGTGGGTTAAACCACAGAGCCTAGGGCTTGCCGATCTGAAGGTTGGCGGTTTGAATCCCTGCAACGGGGTGAGCTCCCGTTGCTCAGTCCCAGCTCCTGCCAACCTAGCAGTTCGAAAGCACGTCAAAGTGCAAGTAGATAAATAGGTACCGCTATGGGAAGGTAAACAGCGTTTCCGTGTGCTGCTCTGGTTCACCAGAAGCGGCTTTGTCATGCTGGTCACATGACCTGGAAGCTGTACGCCAGCTCCCTCGGCCAATAACACGAGATAAGTGCCGCAACCCCAGAGTCGGTCACGACTGGACCTAATGGTCAGGGGTCCCTTTACCTTTACTATCCTAAATATTAAACTAACTTTGCATGAGAGCTAAAGTAGAAACTGACACTTCTCAAATCAAACATCTGTGCTAGTTGTGCTATCCTGCAATCTATGCTACCCTGGACTGGTAGTGCATAAGTACATAATAAGAGCCCTGCAGGATCAGTCCAAAGGCCCATCTAGTCCAGCATCCTGTTCTCACAGTGGCCATCCAGATCTCTATGAGAAGCCTGCAAGGAAGGCATGGACACAGCAGCACTCTCCCTATTTGTGATTCCCTGCTGCTTGTATTCAGAGGCATACTGTCCTAATTCCTTCCATCCCCTGCCAGCATGGCATGTACTACTCCAACTTCTGGGGGGGACACAGGCTCCCTATCCCTGCCTCATCCGCCCTTCTGTTTTCCCTAGTTTCCGCTCTGTCATGTGGCATATTCACAATAACAAATGCACTTCTTCATAACGATAATCATAGGGTCGCCACATGATGATGGAGTAATAGAACACATGCTTGGTGAGATACAACAGTAATCTTTGGGGCCAAAGTAATAAATGACTGGCATTTCCCTGAAGGGTTTGTAGTTGTTTTTCAATCAGCACTTAGTATTGTACTGATTATTTTAGCCATTTCTTTTTAAAAGGTCACCTTTCAAAATAAATGTTACAGTCTTCTTCACAAGACACTGTGATCCATATGACACATTTTAAAGAAATCTGAAAGGGAAGATTCCAAATGGACTTGTCAGAGCTGTCAGGACAGCTGCAGAGCAGGGCTTTTGCACAGCCTACGTACTGCATGGTCTCTAGCACCCAGGTATGTATGGGATTTGCCAGAGCTCAGCAAGGCTGTCTTAGAGCGGCAGAGCACACTTGCAGTTCATGCCCTAAACTAGTCAAAGAACTGAAACTATATTTAACGTTATTTGGTATGTGTAAGGGATGCATGGTTCCTATTCTTGGTATAAACAAATATCCACTAGCAAAGTAATGAAAATGGGAAATCCTAGGAGACATCCAGATGCTATAATTTTGTAAATAAGAGCCCATGGTGGGGGAAGCAATTCACAGTTATCAAAATTACTACCGGTACTTTGAAACAGCTGGATTTGGGAGGATATTCTAGAAGCCACACTGATTTTGTAACAGTTCAGGCCCCCAAAAAAGTTAATATGAGGTTAGCCATAATTGAATTTTTTTGTTATAAATTATTTTAAAACCACTATATGTTGCAAAAACTATGAGGTTTAAATCCACATAATTTATCCCAAACCAAAATCATTGGGGGGTTTTTTCCACCAAAGAGCCAAATTCTTCTATTCTGCACGCTTTTTTGCCAAACTTTCCACTCCTATTTAAGAAATGGAAAATACACTCAAACTACCACATAAATTACAAACTGGTTTTTTAGCTTTAATACTAATGTGAGACATAAATCTTTGTAAGCAAGTGGATTCTACATTAAGGATTTCTTCATGTAATTCAGTTGTATTTCAGAAAAATTTCATAAGAGACTTAATTTGCTACTGAAGTATGACTAATGCTCAGTTTGTTGAATCAGTATGCAACAGAACGTTATTAGCAGTAACAGATATTCTAATGCCCCCATATTATCAAAATTCCTTGTGTATTTTCTATGCAGTTTCAGAACAAGATATGATTACCAATAATGATTTTTGTTTTATATTTTTTTAAAGAATTATTTGGTATTCTATGAAAAAGGCCGCTAGTATTCTAAAGGCTGAGAGTCAGTAACTCAAGGGCAAATGGCATGCCTGGGCTCCATCCCAAACTACTTATTATGAAAGGAAGTCGCAACGCAGTTGGGGAGGAGTTGCGAAAAACCTTTCTTACCAAACCTTCCCTGCTCTACAATCCCCTCCCCCATCACAGTTTTCTCCAGTGGAGTTTGTAATGAATGTTGACTACATTCAGTGCTTTTTTTAAAAGAATGTTGCTACAGCAAGTGCCACACTTTTAACCTTTGGGTGTCTGTACTGCGTACCCCTGAGTACCCCCAGAAAAAAAGCACTGACTATATTTAAAGTCATGAAAATGAGGGGGGGCACTGGAAGGCAGATATAGAGTGGATGGGAAGGAAAGCATCCAGCCTGGAATGTGGGCTATAAGGCTTAGGGCTCAAATAATAATCAGTAAGAGATTCAAGCAGGGCTGGCCCTGCCGTTATGGAGAATGAGGCAGCTGATCTGTGATGTCATGGAAAGGCACAATACTGATGGTCAGTTAATGTATTTTGTGCCTCAAAATAACTTGCCATGGGTATGATTTGAAGGCACATGAAATCATTGCCTTGCTGAAGCTAAGCAGGTCTGGGTCTGTGGTCAGTGCATGGTTGAGTGACTGCCTGGAACCCCATGTACGCCGCCTTGAGTGCCAAGGTGAAAGAAAGGTGGGATACAAATGTAAGATTAATATATATAATTGACCTTGGGGATCAATTATGGGGAGATACAAATGTGGGATATAAAGGTAAGATTAATATATATAATTGACCTGGGGGGGGTGCTACTCTATTCCTGGCAACAAAATGCCCTTGGCTGCCCCTCGATTCAAGTTAACCCAAGGCTGACTTGTCTAGGGTCAGCTTTCTGCCTTTGATAGTTCCCAGGTTCTGCTGTTCTTTTAGCCCTCAACACTGCCTTGTAAGTTGGGCATGCCCACTGTGCCTCCCTGAAATCCTTTGAGGCAATCCCCCTCCCCTCTTTAGCAGTGAGCACTTCAAAGCCATGAACAGCTCCTTCACTGCCTCCAGTTGGGAACACGTAAGAGAAGGCCTATTTATTCCTGCATTCTCTTCTCCCAATGACCAACCAGATGCCTATTGGAATCCCATAAGCAGAACAAGAGTGTAATAGCACTTTGCCCTGGAACTTCAGTTGCAGCAATGCAAATGTCCTCATACAACAGCACAGCAACTCTTGTTCCTTCCACCATTTTTTTCCAGTCTCACTGCATCCACAAGCAGCAGCTTTTCCTCATTAAAAGGAGCTACTGTACACCAATTACATGCTTTTGCACAGGGGGGCCAACTTGAAGAAAATAAGGGGGTAAGCTCCGCCCCACATAATTGATTACATGATGCAGTACATGCACACAATTTAAATGGCAATGCCCATCAACTTTAGAGGAGCAGCCCCCTCAAATATTTTATTGGGGGGCACAAAGCCCCCACAGCCTCGAGGAGTTGGCTCCTATGCTTTTGCATGAAATTTGTAGACTGGAGCCAAGAAGGGATTTCAGTACAGGTGTTTCAGGTCCAGTTTTCTATCCACTGTATTGCAGTGGTTTTCATATTCCTAAATATGATTCCATTTTATCCCAGCCTTTGAAAGGCTGAATGTTTTCAATTACTCACAAGCTATTTAGTAAGGATAAGGCAATTAATGACTACTAATCCTGGAGGTTATGCCTCTGAATACCAGTTGATGGGAATCATAAATACAAGAAAACACCATTGCCTGCTTCCCATAGGCATCTTGCTGGGCACTGTGAGAACACTATACTAGGCTAGATGGGCCACAGGCCTTGTGTTTGTATGTTAAGAAACCTGTCTAGCTGCTCCAGTGCTGGATGTCCTACTTGAGCATAAGCTGTGTGCAGAGAAATCAAAGTATCAGCAAAATATAAACGACTAACTTTGCTGATGTTTCCAGCCATGCAATGAATAAGGACAGTGTTTTCAGAGCACTGATTGAAAAGAAATTACTTTAACGGGCATTGGTGTTTAGAAAATAGACTAATGAAATGGTTTCTCCGGAAGATAGCCAATGATGCCACGCATATTTTATTTAGACATCTGGTACAAAAGATATTTACATGTTATTGGCTATGGTACCTGCTATTAATGAGGTATACCGCCCAAACACATCCAAGCATTAGTCACTAGTTTTCCCTTTGCAAGTCAGCTCATCATTCATGTTGGACTATCCTTTCTCACTAAGGAATCCCACACACTCCCTTCAAGCTCTATGAAATCTCCACCCAGTTTTCATTAAATAAGAAGTAATACCACTTTATACAACTACAGCACCTTTTGCCTCAAGGTAATTTCCAAATAGTCTAAACTAGTCTAACAACTCTTTGACTTCAACATCTAGTCTAACAGCTCTGTGACATTGCCATTTATTTAAATCTGTGAAAGAGATTCATGAAGACCCCAGTAGGCTATATTTGCAACAAAATCTAGAACAATGAGCCAATGCATGTCATTGGGTTAACTAGGTCCAACCTTATTTATTTAACTACACTACAACATTCCTAAGACTGTGCAAATACTAATACAGGATTTTAACTGTGATATCTGGATTTGGCCAGAATGTAACTAAAAACCACCCTAAAATGGCAATAGCTTGGAAGTGACCTGTGTTAGTTGAGAGAAAGAGGGCATGGGTAACAGGCACACCCCTTAGGGGGTGGGGCTGTTTAGCAGCTAAAATCAAGGTGAATGTGCTTTCGAACTGCTAGGTTGGCAGGAGCAGGGACCGAGCAATGGGAGCTCACCCCATTGCGGGGATTTGAACCACCGACCTTCTGATCATTATTGGTAATCGTCAGAAGGTAATCATCAGAATTGGTAATCATCAGAAGGTGAGCACCATCACAATATATGTCTGGTAGACCGTGCTGAGCTTGCTTAGTCCCTGGATTTGCAGTCTTACAGACAGTGATGCTACCAAGGATAATAACCAGGAATGAAATTCTGACTTAGAGTAATCATTTTTTAAAAGCTATCAGAGTGCCCACTGCCCTTCTCTTGATAATATACATTTTCCTTTCCCAGGATGTCATTCAGTAAGAAATTGGATACCATTCTGAGGACAATGTATGTTCTGCAGCTCTGAAAAGAAAGATATTTCTGAATTTTAAAAGGCATGCATCTTCAATAAAACTTAAATATTTCTTGTTATCTCTCAATTTCTAAGATTCTAGCAAGTAATAAGATTATGCTACCCAGTAACTCTCATGACTGATGTTTGAAAAATGCTTATTCTTCCTTCTGCTAAATTTCACTTTTTTCCAAGGAAAAAGAAGTGTGAGTGTGAGTGAGTGAAGAGGGTGTAAGAGGCAGCAGAAAACAAGATGGGGACCATGAAGCACAGCTTCAGCAAAGATAGGCAAGAGGTATGAGGAAGAGCGAGGGAATCAGTGATGGGGATGCCACACATGATCCATGCCATTGGTTGCTCCATTGACTTGATTGCAAACAAAAACTCTCAAGAAACTACTGGTGGAGAGGCGCTGCTGTGTAGTATGCAGTAAGAAAAGATAAGATTTGGCTCATGATTTTAATGTTTTCTGAAATATCATCAAGCAATAAGTTAGCAGGAGTAACAGCTATAAAATCCATTTTCCACTTGAAGTGGAAAAAATACACCTGATGTACTTGGAAGGCCTTTACCCTTAAGTATGAAGAAGCTTAAATCATAAAGAAAGTGAATGCTGCTTCACTGTGCACAAGATGTCCTTTGCCCAACCTTGTCCCCTATGTGAAAGGAAACTTTAATGAAAATGAAAATTATGGCTTACCTATCCCCTTCATGGGGGCAAGCCAACGTACCAGAATACCTGCCAACAATTCCACAGGCTGAAAAGCAAACAAAATAAATGAGGGTAGAATTTGTGAAGATCATAAGCCGTTGAAAGAATCAGTGAAGCCAGAAAGATTTATGACTCCTGCCTGAGCTGAATACTCCTGAATGCTTTCTTGTAGCTTTTCTTTTTCTTTTGGAGGGAAGGGGGTACATATTCTTGAACTGTGGCAACAGCAGATTCATTACATTACACCTTCAACCTAATCTGGAATATTATATTTTCTGTAAACTCTGTTTTGAAGCATCTTTGCATGGAATACAGGCAGTCCTATGACTAACACCTAGCCTCTTGCTGTAAAGGCTACAAAGTTGTTATTGGTGATGATGGCAAATTGACATAAATGAAGCATTTGAACGACTTGTGAAAAGCAAGCCACAAAGTCATTTGAAAATTCCACCTCTGAATGCCTTCAAAAGGGCAGTTTATTCAATCAGCAGAATCAAGTGGTAAAGCAGCTGGAAGAGGAGAGCTGTACAGGCCAGAGAAAGAAGAGTGAGTGAAGGGGTGTCCCATTTGTCATCCTTTAGATCCCTAATAAATTCACCAAACCAAACCTACTGCAACCTTGAACTGGGTATGTGCAGTCCAGCTGACTGAGTACTTTTGGGTACAAAAGCTGTGAGAAGGCTGAGGAAGCTCCATAAAAGCATGCCTCGAGTGAGAGACTAGGACGGTATCAGCAGGTTCCAGGTTCTCTATATTTGAACTGACTATTGAATAACATATAAAAATGCTTAACATATTATCTCATATAATTGTAAGGAAGGTTTCCACAAAATTTAGTTCAGATGGTAATTAATGCCAATAAATCTAGGGAGAATTTATGACTTTTTGAAGGACAGGTGCTGGTGGTGCCACACTTTTGGAGCAGGTATTTTGATCTTGCTCCCAAGTACAACTATTCTGATAAGAAATACTTGCTAATACTAAAACCATAACCAGCCACATACCCACCCTCAACACTCAAAAGCATCCTCCTTGGTTATTTTAAAGCAATTGTTCACAAAGGAAATCAGTACGTTGCAGCATCCTTGTTAAAAGCAGCTGGACAGGTAATTGCGGTAAACACAGAATCTTCTAAAACTATTGAATTTACAATGGTATGGGCATGTTTGGGAGACACCTTTTTTGATGAAGATCACTTATTAAGAAAAGTGTTAAAGATGTGCACCTACTAAATGTAATGAGGAAAAGTTTATTTATAAATCATTAAAGTACAGAATACAGTGGACGCTCAGGTTGCGAATGTGATCCATGCGGGAGGCACGTTCGCAACCCGCAGCGTTCGCAACCTGCAGCGCCGCCTTTGCGCACGCCTGGGTCGCAATTTGGCACTTCTGCGCATGCACAAAGTGTGATTCGATGCTTCTGCACATGCACAAGCTCCAAAACCCAGAAGTAACCCATTCCGGTACTTTCGGGTTTGGCGCGGTGTGCAACCCGAAAATGCGCAACCTGAAGCGTCTGTAACCCGAGGTATGACTATACTGTATGAAAATAATATGCAGCTATATTTAACTCTGTTGGCAAGATAAAAACTGTCTTGAAGATCAAATGAACAGGTAGGCTCCCAGAAAGAAGCTTCCAGACACTTCCAGCGGGGCTTGTGGTTAAGCTCTCACCTCACTGAGCTGTAGCCAATCTTTTCATAATCTCCCCCCCCCCTTGGTTTTTTTGTTCTGTTACTGTAATTTTATTCTTCATTGTTAAATTTGGTTTTGTCAGGACTAAAGTATTTGATATAAATATATGTGGCATGTTTTATGTTTTTACGAGTAACTATCTTCATCTTCCTGAATGCTGAAAAGCAGTTCACTGTGTGCTGGATTGCAACTTTTACAGAAAAAGTTACTACAATAGCACTCAGAATTAACCAAAAGAAAACAAAATAAAAACGTCCTTTATAACACCTTTGCCATTGGAATGACAATGATGTTGTAAAGAAGACTGATTTGTTTAAGAAGAGTCTAAGGGTCCAGCAGGTAGCCATGTTTAAGGGCTTATCAAGGCAGGTGTGGCATAAAAGTATAGCATCTAGATCTAGGGAAGTAATAGTACCACTGTATTCTGCAGTTCAAGAAGGATACTGACAAACTGGAACGTGTCCAGAAGAGGGCAACCAAAATGGTCAAAGGCCTGGAAACGATGCCTTATGAGGAACGGCTTAGGGAGCTGGGTATGTTTAGCCTGGAGAAGAGAAGGTTAAGGGGTGATATGATAGCCATGTTCAAATATATGAAAGGATGTCATATGGAGGAGGGAGAAAGATTGTTTTCTGCTGCTCCAGAGAAGCGGACACGGAGCAATGGATTCAAACTTCAAGAAAGAAGATTCCACCTAAACATTAGGAAGAACTTCCTGACAGTAAGAGCTGTTCGGCAGTGGAATTTGCTACCAAGGAGGTCTTTGGAGGTCTTTAAGCAGAGGCTTGACAGGCATATGTCAAGAATGCTTTGATGGTGTTTCCTGCTTGGCAGGGGGTTGGACTGGATGGCCCTTGTGGTCTCTTCCAACTATTCTATGATTCTATGATTCAACACAGAGGAATAAATCAGTATTTATTTGATTATGTTGTACCTTTTGCCTTTAAAAATAGGTGTTACTTTAATTCAGGCATTTTAGAGAATTTTTCCATGGATGCTTCTAAGAATTCAGAATCATCTGGAGGCAACCACGAAGAGAAGCTGCACAAAATTAGCTCTTTTCCATTCATTTTTTCCCTTCACAGACCACAAATGACTAAAATACATATGAGCAGGCAGGCGGGCAGGGCTAGTAAAAAAGAAAAGAAAAAGTCTAGAAAATGTTGTTTACAATGCTGTCTACTACATTTGTCTTGGTAGCATTCTTCCTAGGTTTTAAAAGCTGTATCTGCACTGATGAATTATTTTGGATGTTACTATTTATCTGCAGTTACACTCTTGCTCCTCCCAAAGGAGAGAAAGAGGAAATGGCTCTACTGCCAGTAGCCACAAATTGGATCAAAATGTATAACAGAAAAGCTTGCTAATAATTACTTGTGCTTAACTTAAATGAGTCCATGCTTTATAATTCCCATAAAACATGTTTATTCTTTTGGGATGTTCAACTGAAACATATCTTAGGATGAGAGAATGGGCAGACAATGAAACCAGTAGCACAGCAAGTCAACATCAACCAGTTGCCTGAGACATGGGGACTCATTTCTTCTCTTTTTTTCCCTCCCAATTCAAAGTCAATGGGAGAGTTTATTTAGATTCAGTGACTTTGTTGGTTCTACTCTGATTTGCTCAATAATGCCATACCATTATTATATGCACTACATGGTATCTGACTGGTTGGGATCATGCCATGAAGAATGAAGAAGACAAAAAATGGTGCTGTAGTTACAATTATGTGATATCCCTTTTAGGTAACAAATGCCTTAAAAGTTAATAAATAATTTTACTTTTTACTTTTTAATTTTAATTTTAATTTCAAATCAGGCATTTTTAAAATGACTTTTAAAATCAAATTATACAGGGAAGTAGGGAAGAAAGATTCCTAAAATATAGAAAAACGGATTTCCCTCTCTGCTGGTGGAGAGGGAGGTCCACAAGTGAAGAGGGGTTTGGCACACACCTCAGTACAGCAGAAAAAAGGCTCTGCTATTATTGCTGTGTTACCAGCAGTGGAGCTGTGAATGGGGAGTGTCAGGGGAGACCATGTATCTAGAGGATGATATGTGTCCTCATTCACAGAACCCCCAACAAAGCCCTAAATCTACACCTGTCCTGAAGATGGCATTGTTAATTCCTTCCCATTAACTGCAGTGGGGAGGGAGGGACACTAGCAACAAACCTAAAGTAGTATATCAAAGGGATATAGATGGTTAAAATACTAATAAATATGTTCTCAACCCACAAATAACAATGTTTTACCTCTGCTAATCTTAATATATTCTGATCTGAGTGGCATCCCTCAGCCATATTACTTACCAACATTTCCTCAATGTGGACTCTTAATTGGTTCCAAAAATGTATCAATGTTTTAAAATGCATATTTGAGAAATACAAATCTCAACATGAATATTTGTGGAGATGTAATTTGCAGATTTTTTTATTTGTAGAATTTTTTAGATATTTGTAGATTTTTTATTTGTAGGAGCAGAACAAAATAGTGATGAAAATTTGAAAGTGATGCAGACTAGAAATAGACCAATTTGTCTATCCTTACATACACAGACTATCCAAAGAATGCATATCAGGTTGGATTGTTAATTCCTCCCTGCTGTTTTATCCATGAGGACATGTGGCATGGACAATTTTACAGTACCTAAGCTGAAGCTAAAGCATCTTGCCACTGTGGGAATAAAACAAAGGTTTAGTATGGGGGGGGGGGGAAGGCTTCCCACCTGTCCTGTCCTTCCTACCCCCTGCCTGAGAGCTCTGTATATTGTTCCTGCTACCTCTGACATTTTGGGGATGACTAGTTGACGGAACAGAACAGATGATGCATGCCTTCATTACTAGCCATGAAAGATCACAATTCCATGAATAGTTATTTGAGAATAAATTCTATTAGGAAAAACCTCTGGAAGTTTCGAGCAGTTTGACAATGGAACCAATAGATGGTTGGTGTGCTCTCCAGCACTGCAGATCTTCAAGCAGAGGCTGGGCAGATGTGTGTTGGGAGTCATCTAACTCTGGATAACTGAACATTGTGCAGGAGATTGGACTAGATGGCCTACTGGACCCCCCCCCCTCCCAACTCTGACAATTCTATTACTTTATTGGATCCAAGGGGATATTCTTGGTTCAAAGGACACAAAATAATGCAACTACACCATGCATTGTAGCCATACCAAACACATATGCAACAAAGTCACCTGAATGACTTCTGCCTGTGCAATGGAATTTCTTCTTCCTCTCACTGCATGTCCTTATGCCCCCCAAAAGTTAAAGGGGTTCCCCCAACCCCCTGGAGCAGATGGGGGTAAGGGTGCATGCAGGAAAACTCATCCTATTGTGAAGTGGAAGTCCTTGCAATAATGAGAACTTCGGTGGATACAACCCTAATTAATTCCTCTAATGAATTTACTACTGCATCATTCAGCTAGCAGAAAGCATCACGCTTTTTTAAAAGTGTGATTAAGATAGCCTCTTTTGTTATGAAGAAAAAGCTATCTGGATTGGGTGATGCACTGTTTCCCTAACCTAAAATCTTCCTTCCCTGCTGCTATTTTTAATGTATTTATTTCAACAACTATTATATCTATTTATTTCAACAATTTATATACTGCAAAAACCATGGTTTCTAAGTGGTATGCAATGAAGTTATTAAAAAGATGCAAAGGATCATATATGTTAAAATTAACCATAACATCAGAACATTTGACCAGGAATATATAGGCACAGCACAGCAGCTAGATTAATACAGGGATGGTGAACCCATAAACCTCCAAATGTTGTTGGATTCCAACTCACATCAGCCCCAGTTAGCATGGCCTATGATCAGGGATGATGGGATTTGGAGTCCAACCATATCTGAAGGGCCACAAGTTTTGATTTTGATTTTACATAACATGCTCATTGGCCTTGTGCCGTCCCATTGAAACACTAAGTAGCATGGCTCTGTAGTTTTAAGATACATCTTTTGATTGCGGTACTTGAATTAAGGGGTGCTGGGCCCGTTTTGTGAAAGCTTCCTTAGCTACTGTTTCTTAAATAGCCATCATGCCTCACTGGTCAGCTACTGCCCACCTTAAGCAGGGCAGCCCCTGGTCAATAAAGTTGCGTGTTGAGACCCCGTAAACACCCCCTCAAGGAGAAATAAAAACACTGAAATATACTCGGAGTCGAGAGTGAATTTCATGCTCTTTATTCAGCTCATATTCATCAAGGAGAAGAAGAGAAGACGAATGGCTCTTTTCCCAAAACCATCTGCTTATATACATTATTTACACAATGGGCCTTGCGTGATTGGCTACTTCAGGGCTACACCTGTGGGCCAATTATATTGTGGATTGACTTCTGCCTGCAGCCTGATTGGCTGCTCCTACAGGCCAATCAGGTAGCAGATTCACTTCTGCCAGCCGCCTGATTGGCTGCTCCAGCAGGCCAATCAGGTTGCGGATTCACTTCCACCTGGAGTTGGATTGGGTAGCTCCCGCTGATTCTGAATCCTATTGTTCTAGGATTCAGCTCAGTACATAACACCCCTCCCCTCTAAGTTCCAGTCCTGCCCGGGAAGTTGCATTCGTAGTCCCCAAGGTCTGCTGGCCGCCTCCGTGTGCGTTGTGGCCTGGGGTGTTCCTTGGTCAGGGGTTCTGGTTCTGGCTCGTGTTCCGAGGCCGCTGGCTGTGCCGGGGCTGTCTGGTCTGGCGCCACTGGACCACTAGGTTGTGACTCTGGTTCCGGTGTCCTTCCAGCCTCGGGGCGCCCCTCTGTGCCTACTGCTTCTGCTTCCCCTGCCCACCCCTCTCGCTCTACAGGCCTCACTGCCCTGCTGTCCCCTTGGGACCCCTCTGTCCCGCTCTCCTCCCGGGTTCCTCCTGGGAATCGTCGCCGTAGCTGGTCGCAGTGGCGGCGCCAACATTGCCCCCCTTCCGTTAGTACCTCGTACGACACGGGACCGGTCACCTTGGTGACTGTGGCGGGTACCCATGCTGGGCCTGCCCCAAAATTCTTTGCATACACTGGGTCCTGGGCCACAAATGTCCGGGGGTTCCTGCCTTTCCCCACCACTACCTCATCCTGAGCTCTGTCGGGGTGAAGTCGGTCCAGTCTAGTTGCAAGGCGCCGGCCCATGAGTAGTTCAGCTGGGCTCCGGCCCGTCGTTGTGCTTGGGGTGCTGTGCTGTGCTAGAAGAAATGCGGCAAGGCGGTATTCCCAGTCCCCTTGTGTTATGCGGCGGAGGCTGTCCTTGGTGGTCCGCACCATGCGCTCCGCTTGGCCATTGGTGGCAGGGTGGAATGGTGCTGAGCGGATGTGGCGGATGGCGTTCTGCGCTGTGAAGGTCTGGAACTCCTCTGACGTGAATGCGGTTCCATTGTCCGAGACGAGGGTGTCAGGGAGCCCGTGGGTTGCAAACAGCTTACGTAGTACCCGGATGGCTGCCGCCGTAGAAGTGGACGGTACCAGTGCGACCTCCAGCCATTTGGTGTAGGAATCCACCACTATGAAGAATGTTTTTCCCTGGAACGGGCCAGCGAAGTCCACGTGCAAGCGTGACCATGGATGTCGGGCGGACTCCCAGGGCTGGACTGGGGCCCTTGGGGGATCCGGGCGGGATTCTTGGCAGGTCTGGCAGTGTTGGACCCAGGCCTCTATCTCTCTGTCAATCCCCGGCCACCACACATAACTCCTGGCAAGGGCCTTCATCCTCACTACCCCTGGGTGTGTCTCGTGTAGGGCTGTGAGGACCCTTTTGCGGAGGGGCTGGGGAACAACAACCCTGCTTCCCCATAACAGGCACCCCTTGTGGGCCGACAGTTCATGTTTGCGGTTTGTGTAGCCAGCGAATTCTGGCCCGGGGCTGCTGCTGGGCCATCCTCGCCACACCCAGTCCAGGACCCGGGAGATGACCCTATCTTTTGTGGAATGGTGCGCAACTTCTTGTGCCTGAATGGGTCGGTCGGGAAGCAGCTCCAGGGTCATAACCTCTTGCGCAGGCGCTGGGTCGGGGCCTGTTTCTGGTAGTGGTAGCCTGCTGAGTGCGTCTGCGTGGCCCATCGCCTTCCCAGGGCGGTGGATTAGTGCATACTGGTAGCCGGCAAGGAAAATTGACCACCTGAGGACACGTGGAGACAACACTTGGGGGGTCTGCTTCTCGGGGGCAAACAGGCCAAGCAACGGCTTGTGGTCAGTCACTATGGTAAAGGGCCGCCCGTACAAGAAATCATGGAATTTTTTTACGCCCTTCACGATTGCCAGACCTTCCTTGTCAATCTGTGAGTAGTTTCGTTCGGCTGCAGCAAGCGTCTGGGAGAAGTATGCCACCGGCACCTCTCTTCCATCCGGGAGTTGGTGTCCCAGGACAGCGCCGATGCCATAGGGAGAGGCGTCGCATGCCAGCACCACTGGCAGCCTCTCGTCGAAGTGTGCCAAGACCGAGTTTGAGACGAGCAAGTCCTTGACTGCCTGGAATGCGGCCCTTTGTCGCTGGCCCCACACCCAAGGGGCCCTTTTATCTAGGAGTCTGTGTAGGGGCTCCGCTACCGCTGCCTTATGGGGAAGGAAGGCATGGTAAAAGTTCAATAGTCCCAAGAATGACTGAAGTTCGGGCTTGCTCTTGGGCGCTGGGGCCTCACAAATGGCCCGTACCTTGTCACCGGTTGGATGGACCCCGTCTGCGTCCACCTTAAATCCCAGAAAGTCCACCTGCGGCACTCCCAGTAAACACTTTTCCCGCTTCACCTTGAGGCCCGCCGTCTGGAAACGGTGCAGGACGGAGCGGAGGCGGTCCTCAAATTCGTCTGGTGTGGGCCCGGCGATCAGTACATCATCGAAGAAGGGGGTGACGCCAGGAATCCCTTTAAGGAGAGAGTCCATTAGATTCTGGAATATGCCTGGTGCCACGCTAACGCCAAATTGCAGCCGCTTTACTCTGAATGCCCCTCTGTGCGTCACAATCGTCTGAGCCTCTGCTGTGGCTTCGTCCACAGGCAACTGTTGATACGCTTGGGCCAAGTCCAGTTTGCCAAAGATTTTTGACCCAGCCAGGGTGGCGAGGACATGGCTGACCACTGGCACTGGGTATGCATGGGCCGTGAGAGCCTTGTTTATGGTGCATTTGTAGTCTGCACAGATGCGGACCGAACCATTAGGCTTGACGGGTGTGACAATTGGAGTTTCCCAGGGGGCGTTGGGCACCGGCTCCAGCACTCCTTGCTCCACGAGCCGGTCCAATTCCTCGTCTATGCGGGGTTTCAGGGCGAACGGGACCCGGCGGGCCTTGTGCCTGATGGGTCGTACAGCGGGGTCTAGCTGTAGGGCAATGGGGGGTCCTGTATATCGTCCCAATGCCCCATCGAAAACCCCTGGAAACTCTTTGCATAGGGCGTCCACGTCCACTTGTAAGCTAGTGCGGTTCACCCCGGTAACGGCTAGCCCCAGAGGTCCAAACCATGCCAGTCCCAGTAAGCTAACGTAGGGGCCCTTAACTACCAGCAAGTCCAATTGTTGCTTTCGCCCTCGATATTGCACCCTGAAGGTCCCCACCCCCATTGTAGGGACCTTACGTTTCTGGAAGTCCCGGAGGGTGAATGGGGCCGGCCTTAGTTTGGGACCCCCATTAGGGCACAGTTCCCTTAATGTTCGGGCCGAGATTATGGATAGAGTTGAACCCGTGTCCAGCTCCATGCGGCATGGGGCTCCCTCTATCTGTACCTCTATATAAATTTTCTCTGTGCTGGGATGGGGCAACTGGAATACCTGGTAGTCCGTGATCTCCGTCGAGTTGCCTTGGTGCATGGTGCCGTGTGACCTGGGGCTCCTGGGTCGGTCATCTGATGCTTGTCGACGGGTGAGTCGAGCCCGACACACCCGGGCGATGTGTCCCAATTTTCTGCACTGCCTGCACTCTGCGTTGCGGAAACGACAGGTCCTCCTCTCGTGGTTCTCCCCGCAGCTTGCACAGTTCCCTCCTTCTCGTCGAGGCTGCTGTGGTGTGTGTGCTGCTTGAGTGCGCCGCTGTACTCGGTGTACTTCCTCCCTGTCAGATTCGGATTCGTCGGTGAGGTCTTCGTGGTAGACCCTCGGTTGGGATGGCGGGGCCGGTCGTGCCTCTTGCGTTGACCTCTCGGCGGCTTCGGTTGCCAGGGCTTCCTCCAGAGCAATCTGGAACGTGAGGTCTTTTTTGGCGTAGAGGCGTCGTTGCAACATCTCGTCCCTCAGGCCACCGACGAGGCGGTCACGAAGCATGTTCTCCAACTCTGAGAAGTTGCATAACCGGCGGCTTGGCGGAGGGAGGTCACAAACCCAGTTATGGTTTCCCCCGGGGCTTGCCGCTTTGCATAGAAGGCATTTCGGCAAGCTACCACCGAGGACTGTGGTGAAAAGTGCTCCTTCAGCCGTTCCATTATTGTTTTGTAAGAGACGGTAGCGACATCTCTAGGTGCAAGGAGAGCCCGGGCGATTTCAAACGTCTCCTCTCCACAGACGCTGAAGAATGTCGCCCTCTTCATGGCATCGTTGGTGACTTCTTTCGCTTGCAGGAGGAAGTTGAAACGGGCGGCGTACCCTTCCCAGTCTCCTGATGCTGGTTTGAATGGCAAGAAGCTGCTGTCGGTTGCCATTCTGGGTTCCTTGGGTCCTGGAGCTGAAGCCTGGATGCACGGTGCGATGCAGCGGTGCAGCAGGTGGCGGTGCTGAGGTGCAGTGCGTGGTGGCGGTCAGCTCAGCAGGATCCCACCTTCGTCGCCAGTGAAATATACTCGGAGTCGAGAGTGAATTTCATGCTCTTTATTCAGCTCATATTCATCAAGGAGAAGAAGAGAAGACGAATGGCTCTTTTCCCAAAACCATCTGCTTATATACATTATTTACACAATGGGCCTTGCGTGATTGGCTACTTCAGGGCTACACCTGTGGGCCAATTATATTGTGGATTGACTTCTGCCTGCAGCCTGATTGGCTGCTCCTACAGGCCAATCAGGTAGCAGATTCACTTCTGCCAGCCGCCTGATTGGCTGCTCCAGCAGGCCAATCAGGTTGCGGATTCACTTCCACCTGGAGTTGGATTGGGTAGCTCCCGCTGATTCTGAATCCTATTGTTCTAGGATTCAGCTCAGTACATAACAAACACTAAGACACAGGATATAAAGCGAATGTTCTTGGGCAAATTTAGGCCACAACTTTATTGGTTACAGAATGTGAGTGATATTGGCTCTGGAATTGAGTAGACCAGGCTATATCTGACTCCTTCCTGCTGTGCAGGAAGTCTGGTAGGGTAAACCCCCGGTAGGGGGAGCCCTGTCGATCCAAACCAACTCGAGCTCCCCCCTGGGTTCCTGAAGGGTCGTGGCATGGCCCTAGCCCCGCCCCGGGCTTCGGACAAGATCCACACCCCTGGATTCCTTTAACGGAATACACCTAAGCATGGAGGGGCAGGTGTTGGCCAGACCTCCCCTCCCCCATCATAAGGTCACCCAATGCCTGAACGCCACAAGAGCCCTAAAGGCTTGCGCCTCAGTTTAAGTGGGTCCCGGCCACACACACCCAGCCAGCTGATTGGCCAGCCGAATGATGATGTGGCCAGGATCCCCTGGACAGTGCCAAAGAGCATCCCCGCCCCTGGAGGAGAGTGGGTGGCCACGCGGTCCATCGCAATTCTTCCCCACTGGGAAGTGGAGTGGATTTCTTCTCTACAGCCACAGCAGGTGCTGCAACTTTCCAACAGTTTAAACTCACCCCAAGGTGCATGCCTCTATTGTCCCGAGATTTGATGCAGACATGAGGAGCGTGATTTGACTAAATTGTGAAAAGCAGCAGAGTTTAAGAATTTGATTAACCCCCCCCAAAAAAAAACAATTCTGCCCACAGGTTTTTTTTTGGGGGGGGGGAATTGATTTCTCATGCTGTAAGCAGTTTTCCTTTAGTCACAGGAAACATCATTTTGAGACCTGTACGGTAGTGATGTAGGCTGGTTCCCCATATTTTCCTGATCACTGGATGAGTTGCCTGAGGATGCCAACATCTACTTGGGAGTCAAGGTTGAAGAACACTTTCATTATAATTTCAGCTACTTTCACAACTCTTATGGTGACATATTTGTCTGCCAAAAAGGGAAATTTTCACAAAACAAATTAAACCGCTAAATCATTTAGGCACTGGAACTGAGGCAGGGACCAGTTTAAATTCAACAGATGGCCTGTGCAATTGCCTCCAATGGAAAAAAACAACCCAAATTATTTCTGTTGTTTGTTGATGCTCCTGTTTCTTCACTGTTTTACTATAACAAATATGCTTATGCTTAAGGGAAAATAAAATATTGTGAGGTATTGCAGAAGATATATTGTTTTTCAGAATGAATCAGACACATTGATTTCCTTTCATATTATTCAAAATGTTTTATTTCAGCCCAGGTATAGAGTGCTGATCACAGCAGGAGACCAATATGTGTCATATCATAGTATAAATAGTTTTCTTCCAAAAATGTTTATTCTTTATTCTCATATTTAAAAAGCATATCCTGCAAAGAAAAAATATTCAGTTGTTGTTGTTTAGTCGTTTAGTCGTGTCCGACTCTTCGTGACCCCATGGACCATAGCACGCCAGGCACTCCTGTCTTCCACTGCCTCCCGCAGTTTGGTCAAACTCATGTTCGTAGCTTCGAGAACACTGTCCAACCATCTTGTCCTCTGTCGTCCCCTTCTCCTTGTGCCCTCCATCTTTCCCAACATCAGGGTCTTTTCCAGGGAGTCTTCTCTTCTCATGATGTGGCCAAAGTATTGGAGCCTCAGCTTCACGATCTGTCCTTCCAGTGAGCACTCAGGGCTGATTTCCTTCAGAATGGATAGGTTTTATCTTCTTGCAGTCCATGGGACTCTCAAGAGTCTCCTCCAGCACCATAATTCAAAAGCATCAATTATTCGGCGATCAGCCTTCTTTATGGTCCAGCTCTCACTTCCATACATCACTACTGGGAAAACCATAGCTTTAACTATATGGACCTTTGTTGGCAAGGTGATGTCTCTGCTTTTTAAGATGCTGTCTAGGTTTGTCATTGCTTTTCTCCCAAGAAGCAGGCGTCTTTTAATTTCGTGACTGCTGTCACCATCTGCAGTGATCAAGGAGCCCAAGAAAGTAAAATCTCTCACTGCCTCCATTTCTTCCCCTTCTATTTGCCAGGAGGTGATGGGACCAGTGGCCATGATCTTGGTTTTTTTGATGTTGAGCTTCAGACCATATTTTGCGCTCTCCTCTTTCACCCTCATTAAAAGGTTCTTTAATTCCTCCTCGCTTTCTGCCATCAAGGTTGTGTCATCTGCATATCTGAGGTTGTTGATATTTCTTCCGGCAATCTTAATTCCAGTTTGGGATTCGTCTAGTCCAGCCTTTTGCATGATGAATTCTGCATCTAAGTTAAATAAGCAGGGGGACAATATACAACCTTGTCGTACTCCTTCCCCAATTTTGAACCAATCAGTTGTTCCATATCCAGTTCTAACTGTAGCTTCTTGTCCCACATAGAGATTTCTCAGGAGACAGATGAGGTGATCAGGCACTCCCATTTCTTTAAGAACTTGCCATATTTTGCTGTGGTCGACACAGTCAAAGGCTTTTGCATAATCAATGAAGCAGAAGTAGGTGTTTTTCTGGAACTCTCTAGCTTTCTCCATAATCCTGCGCATGTTTGCTATTTGGTCTCTGGTTCCTCTGTCCCTTCGAAATCCAGCTTGCACTTCTGGGAGTTCTCGGTCCACATACTGCCTAAGCCTGCCTTGTAGAATTTTAAGCACTGCCACAACAAGGCAGTGATCCATGAAGGGGTAAAATATTCAGAGGGAAATGCAAATCCAAGAGAATTACAGCTTTGCACAATCAACTTATGCCTGATGAGGTTGTTTGTTTGTTTGTTTGTTTTAACACACATACACAATCCTTCTGTGGACTAATAGATAGAAATTCTCAAATCAACAACCCCATAAATTGGCTGACAGTGGAATTACATTTTTATCAGTTGCCTCATAGACTAATAAATAGCATTACAGAAAAGTCAGGGTAGAACATGTTCAGGTACAAACATTAATACCATTAAAGGCAGTTGTGAAACATTGGGGTGTTCTGGTTTAAGATTGAAGGATTTTAAACAGATATCTTCATTAAATATTAAGAACTAGAAATGCCTGCCAGAAATGACATCAAGCGTCAACCCGGCAGTGGGGATTCCTATGTCTTACATCAAATAGGGGGATCCCTGCAGGGATCACCGCCTAGAGAAGCGCTAAGGTCCAAGCCCCCATCTGGGCATATGGACAGAAGCAACTCCTTCCTGGATCCCCTTATCAGGATACCCTACGTATGGAGGGGAAGAAGAGGGTACAGCCTCCCCACACCATCTAAGACTAAGGTTACCTACCCAATGCCCAAACTGCCCAAGTTGAATGATTGCTATGAGGTAGGCAAAAACTTCAGGCCCTAACCAATTTGCCTGATAGGCAAATTCCTACCTGGCCCTGCTAATACGGTGACCACTGTTGCCATAGCCAAGTCAAATCAGTATGTGAAATGCAATAATTGAGTGGGTGGGTAGATTGATCTAAGAAAGGAGAGCTGGGTGTCGGGGGCCAGCATGAATAGTTTTAAATTCCCTGGGAGCAGACCTAAGGGAAGCCTGATTGCTCCATCAGGCCCATCCCCAGAGTGTGCCCTGACGAATTCAGCAGGCAGGTGCGGGGCTGGATCTATGGGCCAAGAAATCATGGCATATGCCCCCTATGATCAACAGACGGTACCACACTTCTAAAAGACAAAGAAGCTATTGCATTGCCCTGCAAAGAACATTACCAGCATCTCCTTAACAACAACTCACCCATAGCTGCTGAGGTCCTCTCACAAATTCCACAAAAACAAATTAGAAATGAGCTTGCAGTATCTCCAAATCTGGGAGAGTTATGTACAGCTATTAACCAAATGAAAAACAACAAAGCCAGCAGACCTGGTGGGATAACTGCCGAAGTCTTCAAAGTGGGCAGAATTGAACTTACACAACACAAGCTCATTGAAAAATTCTGGGAAAGAGAGATTAGATCCCAGCAGACTTTAGGAATGCCAACGGACTATCTTTATTTCCCCTTGGCCTTGCCCCAGTAACTATGAATGATGATTTTCAAACCACATAGAAACAGGCTGTGGCAATTAAAATCTCTCCAGGTTTTCTACACAGCATGGGATATGAACAGGCCAAAGCTCTCATAAAACAATGTGTAGCAGACACAGAGTGCCAATTGGATCTAGCCAGGACCCCAACTTTTATTGCCAATGAATCCTTCAGGTACTCTGCCTCCCCTATGGCATATCTAGCTAAACTTGAAGTCCCTAAACACTGGAGGGCCTTTACCTTGGCTCGATGTCATGCCCTCCCCTCGGCTATCCTTGAAGGCCGATACAGGAAGATTGCTTACCTGGAGAGAAAATGCCTCTGTGACTCTGGACAAATAGAAAAAAAAGAGCATGTGCTTCTCCAATGTCTTTATTACAGAGACATTTGTACTAGCCTCATCTTACCATTGCTGCATAAGTAACCAGGGTGCACAGGACAATTCTATTGTCTCTGCTGCTTTCAGATACCAATCCTGCTACAACATACGTTGCCAGATTCTGCACAGCAGTGCTCAAAATTCGTCGGATGATGACCTGCGCCATAAACTAGATATAATGATTCTAGATTCAGGTAGGTAGCGCTGTTGGTCTGACGCAGTCCAAAATAATAATAATTGTCCAGCAGCAACTAAGTTTGTTCTGGTATAAACTTCCATGTGCATGCACACTTCTTCAAGTGAAGCAGAAGTCACCAGACCCTTATATATAGTGGTAGGGTGGGGTATTTCTCAGAAGGGTAGTAGGAGAAGGGTGATTGGCTCAATGGGTATGGTAAACCTGTTGACAACTGTTAATGACTGCAATTAGTCCTACAGGAAAAAGCATGGGATAGTATGCAGATGACCAAAAATAGCTTCAGACTATGTTATCACCCCAACTCTATTTATTATTTTCATTGCCATGATCCTACACTTTGTCAAAGTGAAACTCTGCCCGGGTATGAAATCATATATCAAACAGATAGAAAGTTCCTTAATCTGAGTAGCCTGAAAGCAAAGAATAAGGTTACCGTGATAGAGCTTCAGTATGCTGATGCCAACATAGTGTGTGCACACTCTGAGGATGAACTCCAAACCATCCTAAATATCTTCGCAGAAGCTTATGAAAACTTGACCTATTGCTCAACATCCAGAAAACCAAAGCGCTGCACCAACAAGCACAAAACAACCTCCCTGCAGCACCACAAATCCAACTCTATGGTGTAATGTATGGAAGTGAGAGCTGGACCATAAAGAAGGCTGATCGCCGAAGAATTGATGCTTTTGAATTATGGTGCTGGAGGAGACTCTTGAGAGTCCCATGGACTGCTAGAAGATCAAACCTATCCATTCTTAAGGAAATCAGCCCTGAGTGCTCCCTGGAAGGACAGATCGTGAAGCTGAGGCTCCAATACTTTGGCCACCTCATGAGAAGAGAAGAATCCTTGGAAAAGACCCTGATGTTGGGAAAGATTGATGGCACTAGGAGAAGGGGACGACAGAGGACAAGATGGCTGGACAGTGTTCTCGAAGCTACGAACATGAGTTTGACCAAACTGCGGGAGGCAGTGCAAGACAGGAGTGCCTGGCGTGCTATGGTCCATGGGGTCACGAAGAGTCGGACACGACTAAACGACTAAACAACAACAATGGTGTAATGCTGGAAAGTGTCATTCACTTCTCCTACCTTTCCACAAGGGCTGACATTGATGCCGAAAATCAGCATCGCCTGAGCTCTGTAAGTGCAGCTTTCTCCCGATGGAAGTGCAGTGTGTTTGAGGACTAGAACATTGACAGGGAAACCAAAAGCTTTTGAACTACCAACCTTACTGTATGATTGGGTCATTTATAAATGCCATCTCCAACTCCTTGGAAGCGTCCATCAACGGTGTCTCATAAAAATTTTACACATTACTTGGGAAGACAGGTGAACTAATGCCAGTGTACTGGAAGAAGCAAAGATCACCAGTGTTGAAGCAATGATTCTTTAACATCAACTTTGTTGATGTTGTGCGGATGCCTGTTTATCGTCTTCCAAAGCAACTACTCTACTCTGAACTTAAAAATGGAAAGTGTAATGCCGGTGGTCAACAAAAGAGATTTAAAGACTGTCTCAAGGCAAATCTAAAATAAAATAAAAAGTAATATAAAGACTGACAACTGGGAAACACTGGCATGAGAGTACTCCAATTGGATAACAGTCTTTACCAAAGGTGTCATGGACTTTGAAGATGCTAGAACTCATGACGAAAGGGAGAAACGTGCTAAGTGAGGAAGGCACATTTGGCAAACCCTCACTGTTATCAACTCCCACCCGGAAACCTTTGTCCCCACTGTGGAAGGACGTGTGGATCCAGAATTGGCCTCCACAGTCACTTACGGACTCACTGTTAAGACTGTGTTCATGGAAGACAATCTTACTTGGCTACGAGTGACCGCTAAAGAGAAGAGAGCAGAGCCGGATCTCCGGCTCAGGATAGCTCCTGGCATCCCAACTCTCCAGCATCAGTGGAGGGTGGGGAGAGACAATGGCTCCTGCAACGCTGCCACACCCCCAAAGGGGGTAAGCGGGCCTGTCTCTTGCGCTTATTAGCTCTGTGATATCACAAAGCAACAGTCTCCCCCACGTCTGTGACATATTGAGAGCCTAACAATCTGGTCAAAGGCAAGGGTCATGTTTTGAACTAAAAATGGTTGAGAGGTAAGCAACGCTTGATCTATAATCCCTAACTTCTCATTGTGTCATGTGGCTCTGCCTCAGTCCTTTACATACCTAGCAATGTCCCTTCTTGAAATTCATGATGGGCTCCCATGTACAAGTGATATTTCAAAGTCTCTTTATCACATGTGCACAACATGTATCATTCCATTTATTGCACCTCTTAAAAACACCCAGTGGGAAAGGTCTCCCACTTTTTACATATTTAATTGCCTCTAAACAGAGACTTCCAGGACCACCCTGCAAAGCCTAAAATTCAGTAGAAATATGCATTTGTCAGCTTATGTTGCCTTTACCCAAGTAAGAGGACTATAAACTTTCTTTCAAAGTAAGTTTGGGATTAGCAGGATTCAGGATGTACTGGATATCCCTGCTGGAGGCCAAATTCTGTAATTTTCCAGCTGATGTGTGCCACGCAGTAAAGCAGCATCTTTGGCCAGGGGCTCCTTTATGTTTTGCTTAAGAAGTAGCTGATGCCAGAATGCCACATGAAATATTGATTTAGCCTGTATATGTCCATTTCATTCTGTGAAGCAAAAATCCACAGAGCACCATGTAAATTAAACAAGTATTGGAAAAGGAGTAAGTAGTTTTATCACTCAGCCATTTGTTTAAAGCATTGGCAGTTTAATTAAAAATTTTGGTTGTAAAAAGAAAAAGAAAACCCATTTTGCTTTTCCCAGCTGCTCAAACCAACAGTTGCACACACTTCTTTTCCTCCTGGATGTTTTTTCCTAGAAGTAATATCCCATGAACTCAGCTGGCAATTTATAGGAGTGGGTTTTGTTTTGGAAGTGAAATATAACATCTTTTTCAGGAGGAAAGGAAGATTATTTCTTTTAGTCTCTCACAAAAAGCCTTGAGCAGCATGTTGGAGCTAGCTGGGCTTTTTAGATAGGTTCTCTACTATATGGCACAGAACACTTGCAGCTGTCATAAAGTAGAAGTTAGCGTCAATGATCTGGTGAACAAAGAAAGGAGAACTGTTCATCACTTCAAGTATATGAGACAGCGACTGAGCAAGAGGCAATGAAAATCCTGACAATGCATAACAGCGTTTTCATACTTTTCTTACATTCGGTCTGTACTTTTCATTTCCTAGTTGCCCAAAATCTGCTAAAGAAGAGGAGTTGATATTAATCATTTTCCTAACATTTTCCTCATGTGCAAAATGATTCGCAATGCTTATCATTCTCCGCCACATCTCTTGAGAGCCAGGCCAATTACCGGTATGTCATTTTAGAAATGAAGCTGTGGTGAAGCATTGAGGAGGTCATCTGAATTCGGCTACTCCACACCTAAATTATAAACTCTACCCAATGGAGCACACTTTATCTCATCCATTACCAAAGGTCTTACTAACTCAGGCATCCCCAAACTTCGGCCCTCCAGATGTTTTGGACTACAATTCCCATCATCCCTGACCACTGGTCCTCTTAGCTAGGGATCATGGGAGTTGTAGGCCAAAACATCTGGAGGGCCACAGTTTGGGGATGCCTGTACTAACTCATACATACCACCACACAGTATGTATGGGAGACGCATGGTGCTGTGGTCTAAACCACTGAGGCTCTTGGGCTTGCTGATCTGAAGGTCGGCAGTTCAAATCCCTGTGGCGGAGTGATCTCCAATTGCTCTGTCCCAGCTCCTGTCCACCTAGAAGTTCAAAAGCATACCAGTGTAAGTAGATAAATAGGTACCGCTGCAGCAGGAAAGTAAATGGCATTTCTGTATGCTCTAGTTTCTGTCATGGTGTTCTGTTGTGCCAGAAGCAGTTTAGTCATGCTGGCCACATGACCCAGAAAGTTGTCTGTGGACAAACACAGCCTGAAAGTGAGGGCAAGCCCTCAGCCTGAAAGCAAGATGAGTACCGCAACCCCACTGTCGCCTTTGACTGGACTTAACCGTCCGGGGTCCTTTACCTTTACCTTTACCTTACGGTACATACCACCACACATCCTGTGGCTGCAGATCACACTCTGTTGCAATCTGCAGAGGGATATTAGTTAGGTACTTATCTAATTCTTTGCTAACCCTGGAGCCCAAAAGGTCACCTCTACTGGCTCAGTCTTCTGGTGAGTTAACCCAAATATAATTTGTAGCTTTCAGAAACTAGAAAAGTGGGGAAAGCATGTATTTGATGGGAACAAAAGAACATTGATATTCAATCTATTTAAATAACTTTAAAAATATTTGTAATTGTAAACAAAACCTCCTTGCCCTAAAGACACAGGCACAGGAAGTCAACCTTGCAGAATCAACACTTCCAGGAGTAATTATAGCAATGGAAAGCAATTTTTAGTGTTACACCTTTTCTTTCTGACGTTATCAAGGCTACAGTCTCATAGTAACACATACACCAGTTGCTTAACTTTATGAGTGTTCAGTCTTCTAAATTTAGCTAATGGAAAATTACTCTTATTGCCATCCAGTCAGCTTAGGTGTCACCAAATGGATAACACATACATATGGCAGTAATAATTGCCTTGTGGTTGAATGTCTCCAAAATTAAACACATCAAGGTTGCAATCCTATGCATACTTTCCTGAAATCAATAGGGTTCTCTTAGAAGATCAACATAGGATGACAAGTGCACACATTTTACCTAGGAATTTCCCTGGAGATGTAAGGCTGGCATTTCAAGCATACTGAGAAACTTTATCGTAATGTTAATCTCCAGGAAAAATTCTGGCAGGTCGGACAATTTAGAAGAAACTTCTAATACTATACAGTGGTAACTCTACTTACGGACGCGATCCATTATGGGGTGCCATTCGCACCCCAAAAAGTGCATAAATAGAGCATCGCTTCTGTGTGTGACACAATAGAGCACTCCTGCACATGCACAAAATGCTTCTGCACACGGGGTGAAACCCAGAAGTATACACTTCTGGGTTTGCCGCGTTCGCAACCCGAAAATCCGCAACCTGAACCTAATGCAACTAGAGGTATGACTGTAGTTTGTAAAGGGTACTTATGTTTAAAAGAAACACATTTCGTTATTTCAGGAAATTTAGATTACCAAGTGAGAAAAAAACTAATTGGTTGGCTATTTGAAATTCCCATTTTCCCTTCAAGGGCTATTTGGATGCTTGGATACATAGCAGCCTCTTTGTTGCCTGTGGCACTGTTTTTGTTCCCAGAAATAAAAACTTTGCAACATAACACCTTAATGACAGATCACAGCTAATAGAAAATAATAAACTACAAGCTGTGTAACTCCCATTTGCCCTTTCCAAGCATCGGGTTTTCCTTCTATTCAGTTTACTTAGTAATATTACCCAAAGCAAGAATCCCTTTATTTGTGCACTGATTCAAAATCAGTGTTATAGTCCCCGTCAACTGCCATTATCCTTGGAGTGGCACTGTTGATCTACCACATAAGAGGTGCAATCCACTCAATCAGTAAGAAGTAACATGTCATTTTGGAGGACTGCTTCTGAAGAAAATATCTAGTCTGGAAAATTCTTCTCATGATGACAAACCACATGATCAAATTAAAGGCTAGAATGCAGATGAGATAACTTACTGTAAATTGCCCAACTTCTCTTGTCTCTTTTGTCATTGTCACAACCATTTGGAGACAAAATTCACTGTTATTTCAGTTCAGTTATTTAAAACTACTTTGTTACTTAATTTTAAAAGTGCCCTAACAGTTTTTGTGTGAAAGGCAATGCCAGCCACCTTACTAAGGCATGGAGGCAGAAAGGTGTTGGAGTGAGATGTGAGACCAAATTAAACCCTGCTGGTTGGCTCAGGAAGGGATTGTGCTGTCTGCCTATTTTATGGTTTGTTCCATGGTTCAGGTCATAGTGTAAAGTCAGGAAACAAGCATTTCAGAAGATCAAAGATCTAGTGCTGCGTCTCATTATACATCCAACCAAAGCTTCACCCTGGATATGTTAAGACTATTTATGTTATAATTTTAAACATTTCAACTTTAATGTACCACCCTCATATATAATTGATATATTGAACCTTTTTCAGTCTGACAGCCTCATTCCTTTCTGCACAACCTTCCAAGGGCCACATACCAGCAGTGGGCAGAGCAATGAATGTAAAATTTACCTTTGTACAGTTCACTAGTTTCCACCTCTGTCTATCTTCCATCCAGATAAGCAAGAGGCATGATCAGAGTTAAAGGAGACATTCCAGGTAGGCAAAAACACTCCAAGGGTGTATAATGCATGATCAAGAAGGGGTGGCCTGAGGAGATGGTGTGTGGATTGGGAAGAGTTCTGAGGGCCACACAGAGGACTGGAAGGCCACATCTGGCCCCTGAGTCCCCACTTCTGCCCTAGATTAACTGATTTACAGGTAAAATTATACAGATCATATCAAATTGGCATATGTTCTGCTTCCTAATGCCATTTCGGCTTCAAATTCTCACTTCTTTTTATATAGCACACATGAGGCAAAAAACAGGGGTGTTGGGTCACAATTCTGAATGGCACATTTCCCTTTTTGACCCATATCTTATTGGCTTGTTTTTTAAATTTCTGTGGCACAGAAAGCACAGACAGGATGGTTTCTGATTTATATCTGGTTCTTAGAATTTGAAATGTTAAAACATTCACATTTCTAATATGGCAATGGATCTCCTGTCATAGGCTACATACGTACACATTGCTGCTTATTCGGGCTCCAGCTCAGACCCTTTGAAAGTGTTTGAAGCCAAGTACCCAATCCATAAGTATCCAGTAGCTTCTTGAAAAATACACCTGTTTGCTTCACTTTCCCTCAACCCAGCTTCCAGCTGATTAATAATAAGAATACGAATAATACAATGTGCATACCGCCCTTCATCCAAAGATCACAGGATAGTTCACAATATGAAAATACAAAAGAACACAAAATGCAAAATAAAACAAAAGCAAACCGATAACCTTCCACCAACCAACACATTTAAAAGGACATAGAACATTCAATCATCCAAAGGCCTTGTTATAAACACTTTTGCCTGGTGCCTAAACAGGGGTGTAGCAAGGGGGTGCTGGGCGTGGGGCTGTAGCCCTGGGCACACATTTTTTTGTGGATGCATCAACCAGTCACCCCCAACGTGGCCCAGTGTTCCTCTCTACCCACCCAAATGCAGGCTAACTGGACTCCCCCCTGCGTGGGTGGGCAGGCAGCCGCACTTTGCTCCATCAGCAAGGGCTGGGTTGGTTCTGTGCACCCCGGGCACCAGAAACTGATGCTACACCACTGTGCCTAAATATATGTAATGAAGGTTCCAGGCGAGCCTCCCTGGGAAGAGCATTCCACAAATGGGGAGTCACCACAGAAAAGGCCTTTTCTCATGTTGTTGCCCTCTAGGCTACTTGTGGAAGTGCATGCACACAAGAGCTTCAGTGAATTGTAGTTCAGTACGGGAAAACAAATTAAGTTCCTTCCAACTACTCTCTGGCAGGGCCGTCTCAGGCATGTCGGGCACCCTGGCCCCGTGGTGCGGAGATCACCGTTTCTTGCCGCGGCTGGTGGGCTGCTGTGTGGCTCCACCGCGCAGCGCCCCCCTGCCGGCCCGGCGCCCTGGCACCCCACACCACCCAGCCTACCCCTAGAGCCGGCCCTGCTCTCTGATATGAACAGCAACATTAAAAAGTGACTTAAAATGTGGCGGGAGAAAACTACCTCACTGTGTTTCAAGCCACTAATGTGACATAGCCTCAATCATTAAAAATGGGCTGGAACAGAAACATATACAGAACACCATTAAAGTATTAGGCACAATTCAAACTGATGGTAATTATCTTTAAAGCTTTGAATGGCTTGGGCCCTTGTTACCTAATGAGCACTTCTGGGGGCTGGCTCTATCATTATTACGGTAGGTAGAGTGAAGCAGCTGCCTAAAGCAGATGTTGGAGAGCCCCCCAGCTGTCTGTCTGTGGTGAATGAGAGAGGGATTATGTCACATGGCCCATCATGTGAGCCCTAAACTAACCTACAGCCTTTGGGGGGGGGTGTCATTAGTGTTGAGATAAGATTCAGCTGCCAGTCCACCAGCAGAATGGGCACCGACATCGTATTTGTCTCAGGCAACAAAATGTTTAGGGCCAGCCCTAATCACTGAATCTCATACCAACCTGCTCAGTTGGTTGTTTCAACCTTCTCTTTATTATTATTGAAGCAAGGATGGCTGTTAAAATAGATAAGGAGCTCACTGTGGCTGCACCAAAACTGTAGACCATCTTATCCCATTAAGCCTAGGTGCTTTTAAAAAAACCTGTTATGTCTGCTTCCATTGTATTATATTTTGCTGCATTTTATTTCAATGTTATTTCAGTGTGATCTTTATTTGCTGTAAATAATGCATGCGCATGAGAAGGGCAAGGTAAAAAAATACATAAATTGTAACAAGGTGGATATTTCCTCACCCCATTTTTATGCTGTTACACAAAACTGCTTCAAATTTTATAAACTATATGTTACTGATTGTTCCCTCGAACAATAAATGAAAGTACCCAAATATGCTTAATTTTATTACAGTGCATTTAAGAGTTTGTGTGAAAATCTTGTATTTTGAGAGGCAGAATCAAGCTAATAATCTCCATAACAATAACTGAACAAATAAGGCAGAAACCACTGAAGCCACTGGAATTTCTGATAATTTTTTTAAAAAATAATAATGGATAAATCATGGTGAAATTTCTCACAGGACTTAAGTTCACATGTCTCTAGCTATTACACTATTAAAATATTTTACAAGAGAAAATACAATGGTTGTATTTAAAAAATATTTAAAATCATGTCATACAGAAAACAGTGGTTACATTTACTGAACAATGTTCCTCATTCACAGCTCTCAAGTACAATTTTTAATGGGTGCAGTCATCAGGCCCTTGAGAATTTTATGTTTCTTGGAGGATGAAAACCTGATTTGCCCAGTCAATTTGAAATGGATGACCCCCATTTTAAAAATAGCAAGAGTGATCTTGTGCTGTCTACTGTATTCATTTCAACTTGCATTAAAAACAAATGCTCCAAAGTTGTAATTGTAGGGAAAACATTTAAAAATGCAACTGCACTGTTCCAGCAGATCATCGTAAGAACTCTTGCTATTGAAGGAGGAAACCTTCATACTATTATGGCTATTTTTACAACAATGGGACATTTGGCAAGATTTCATCCTCTGAACCTCAAACCAGACTGATTCCACAAACATATTTCATACAGGTCATTAGAGGTTCCTTATGTCATCATCATTTCAGCTTGTCCAATAGCCAACATATTTTTTTTTTACTCAAGATGCCTAGAATTTGCCCACTGTCTTACTGGACTGCTTGAACCCTTGATTATTTTGCAAAAACTATCACTTAAGGCACACAGTCAACTGTGAACTGACCAATGGCATTCTGTATTCCAAGACCAATGGCATTTTTGTATTCCAAGACAAAAAGCACTGCCTTGGCCATTTGTTTCGTCTAGTTTATGTTATTTGGGTTATTGGATGTGTCCAGGCCAACACTGAGTCCTGCCACATTTCATTTCATTTCATTTCACTTTTGGCCCAAATTCTCTCTCTGCAAATATTCACATGTTTCCCACATTACGGAAGAGAATAACTTGGCACAAGCTCATCATTTTTGTCTGCAGCTTTGTGTCTCCCATAATATGTAGTTCCACTTTTAAAAATGATAGCTAGAATCTTCTTTAATATTCCCTGGTTGTATAACTCTTAGTTCAAGAAAAGGAAGCCCATTATAGCTAGAATAATCGTTTATATGCTATTTTTAACAAAACCTTACACATTTTGTCATTTCATAAAACTTGTATAAGCCACCTTTTTTAAAGGCATCGTACATAAGTATATCCTTCATGTTATAAAGAAAAAAAGCTCAAAAATGATTATATCTAGAAGTATTATTTTAATTGTACCTAGCATCATTGCAAAAGGAATTGAAAATGTGTATTTGAAGAAATGAACAGATCCATCTATCTCCAGTCTGTGTAAATTTTTCATGTGCTCACTCCTAAATTCATTCTGGATTCTTTAAAAACATATCCATATTTGAACACAAACTTTATCACAAAATAGCATTTGAATATGTATTTTTATCTCAACGTGTGCATTTCTGAACAAATTCCTAAACTACTCCGTTTAACACATTTTTGTATGTTTTCTGAGCCAAGAACCATATCACAATATCTGGAGAAGGGTGAAATCATAAAGATAATTATGTTCTAATCCACACCTTAGTCAGGGAGGTGCAAATCAGGATAGCTTACACAGGAATTTGCAGAAATCAAATCCCTCAAGCGTTGTTAATTAGAAGTACTGTAGAGCTTTCCCTTTAGAAGTGTCTTCCCAGCTATTGTGAGAATGACCATGAACAGTGCCACAAGGAATTCATTGTTCACAGGAAGGCTGCTTAAGAAAATGAGGTGTTAACAAAATAATAAAAATAGATTGTAGTGTTGGTAATTTCCTGATGATTTAAAATCTATATATAGGTGTATTACTGTATGCACAGACACCTCCTTGAAATTCAGTATGACTGGCATAAAACATAGCAACGTGACACAGCAGTCCTGAACGAAAAACATATCCAGTTTGGTGAATTAGGAAAAGAGCAATACTGTATACTGAGTAAGCAAACTGTTGGCCAGGATATTGCTTTTAATGTTCTTGCCCAGGCCATGAAACTGTACTGTATTTACTTCTCATCCTGAAGTAGAGGGAACATGTCTTCATTTCCTATTGAAAAGGGTAATTTTGCTTCAGGTCAGAATTTGCTAACTCAAACACAAATAGAACAGTTTCTTATGAGGATAGGAACATGGCTTGGCACTGCATAAAGATAAACATACTGCAAAGTACTTTCTGGGATTTATTATACTTTTGGGAAAGCCAAATTAATATAATAAATAATTACTTCAGAAAGATGAACCCCAAGTCATTTATCTCAACCACTCCCAACCACAAGCATTCAGATTAGAATAAAAAGAAACTTGCATCTAAGCCTTTCTGAGGTTTGCAACAATAACATCACAGCTGCCTACAGTACTTTGTTTCCATTCCCCAGTTTTTCACGTCTCATACACTGGTACAGTACCTCGGTTTACGAACTTAATCCATTCTGGAAGTGCGTTCTTAAACTGAAACCATTCTTAAACAGAGGCGTGCTTTCCCTAATGAGGCCTCCTTCTGCCAGTGCCCTTCCACCATTCAGATTCCATTCTTAGACCGAGGTAAAGTTCGCAAACCGGGGCACTACTTCTGGTTTTGCAGAGTTCGTAAACCGAATCATTCGTAAACAGGGCTGTTCTTAAACTGAGGTACCACTGTATTTGAAAGCGCAACAGGACAAAGTGTGAACTATTCTGCCCAAACCCCTAGAAAACGTTGAGTTCAGACAACAGTCTGAAAGTCATTTCTGGCTCCCATTGAGAAAACTATTGCCAATTTACAAGGATTAATTGCATATAGTATGACTATTCAGGCAAATAGTTATTAGAAAGCACATACAATGACCGGACAACCTCCAATAGGAAATGGAATTAATTGATTAAAACAGCAAAACTGGCGGGGGGGGGCATTTTGTGCAAATCCTTTCAATGTGAACGTGCCCAAGAACATTGCTTTCCCTTTTATATTATATTTTTATTGTTTTCCCGAATACAGAAAGGAAATAATCATAAATAAAACAATTCATCTGTTACATTTCAATTACTATTTAATACAGCTATTACTATACTAATCCTAACCTCCAAAACATACTTATGTTCTGCCGAACACAACTTCCTTCCTTCTCCACTTTTGGTTTTCAGATCTTTTCTCTTATGTTATGCACTTTATCCCTCTTTGTCTCTGTCATTCTCTTAAATAAGTCTATCTCGTTTATAGACAGAAACATCTATTGTTTCTATTGTAGGTTTTATGTTAATCCTGTCAGTGTCTTCACATTTTTACAGTACTCCTTTAAATAGTCCACAAATTTACTCCAATCTTTTTGGAAGTTCTGGTCTTTTTGCTCCCTTATCCTTCCAGTCATCCTGGCCAACTCTGAATATTCCATCATCTTAACCCGCCACTCGTCAACTGTTGGAATTTCTGTTGTTTTCCATCTTTGAGCCAATACCATTCTGGCGGCTGTGGTGGCATACATGAATTTGGTCATTCTTATTAATTTCATTTCCCATTAGCCCTAACAAAAAGGCTTCTGGTTTCTTGGGGAAAGTATATTTTAACATCTTTTTTAACTCATTATATATTAACTCCCAGAATGTTTTCACTTTTTCACATAGCCACCACATATGATATAATTCTCCATTCTTTTGGTTACATTTCCAACACTTTTTGATTTTCTTTCCATAAGTTTTGCCAATTTGACTGGTGTCAGGTACCAGCAGCACATCATTTTCATTACATTTTCTTTTAGTACCGTACATGCTGTAAATTTCATATGTTTGTTCCATAACTTAAGCCACAGATCGTATTCAATATTATAACCTTTCCCTTTGAGAGCATTCTCTCTGGCCACAGACTTGGGGATTGGTGGGTGGGTATGAGAAATAAGCCCTTTGGGGCTGGGACACCCAAACTGCACCCTTACGAATTCTTTGGGTTACGTGCTCCGCTAACCTGGAAGTAGATGCCCCTTGTTGCAAACTTTGCCCCAGGATGCGAGCGGAAATCGTGCTTCGGCGGCATGGCAACAGCGGGAGGTGCCATTAGTTGCAAGTGGTTTCCGGTTACGAATGGACCTCCGGAACAGATTAAGTTTGTAACCAGAGGTACCACTGTATGTAGATGTAGGACAAGTATCAGTAGTTAAATACCCTCCAACATTCCCCTGATGAAAACCAGGAGGCGAGTCAGCTGGCTTACACGAGAGTGCGGCTTATACGAGTTAGCTGATTCTTGCAAAAGCACAGCACCACTGTAAGGACCAGTGCATGCCTGGGACATTCCAGGATCAAATCGGAAGCTGGGATGGCTTCTGCAATTCCAGGAATGTCCTGTTATAACGGTTGGAGGGTATGGCGTTGACATCACAGGGCTGAGGCTCACACGCCAACTGTCAGACGTCTAGCCCTATTCTTATTCTTCCTTTGCCTGTTCACCTGCTCATGTCTAGCTTATTAAGAGTGACAAAAGCAAGGGAACAGACCAGTAGCGTTCACTTGCATAGCTTTCTCCTTCTGCCCAGAAGCGGAGGGCTGGTGACTGGCTGTTTATGAGAGTGGCAAGGGGGGGAGGCCCCTATCAGGGAGGGGAACCAGCTGAGGGATTTCTTGCCCAAAGGTGCCAGGAATTCTCAAGCCTGTATTATGCAGTTAAATGGAAGTTAAATTCTGTTGTAAATTTTATTGCTACCTAAACAATACAGCTACCATTAGAAGAAAGAAGGCTATTACCTCTTTGTTTCTTTGTTAATTATATCTCCCAAAATAGAACATGAGCTCAATGTTGTTTATATTAATCCCAGGGTGGATAAAAATCAAAGATATTTTTTTTAAAAAAAATCAAATCACATTTTTTTGATTTAAATCAGATTTTTTAAAAATAAAATGCTTTTTGAGGAAAATATATTGCCATCATGAAATAAAGTTTAGTTTTTTAATTATGTAGAATAAGGTTGTATATGTTTAATTTTTTGGGTAAATAAATTCCACTAATCCATTCACAATGTCATGCTCTTCCAGAGGTTTTTGTAAGATTATTGGGCAGTTTCTCTGCCTACATTATCACAGATGCTTGGTTTACTTTTGCAGTTCTCAAAACTGAATTTGACTCAACAGAGATCACATGCCTCTTCTTCACAGCAGAAATGTTGTAACATAAACAGTTGAGAAAAAGACCTTAATCCTATTGTTCTACAAACCTATGAATACAGAAACAACCCCTTCAGTGCTAAGTTTCAAGAAGTTCAGTGAATAGAATATAAACAATATTTTTCTGATTGTTTGGAGTGGACAGTATTTAAGTTTTTCATGTGTAGGCTGGGCTGACAGTCTAAGTTTCTTAAAATATATATATTTTGTTTTTGTTTAGCCAAATTAGTTAACGAACATGGATGTTTGTTTAAGCAAATAACATATGCTGTAATGTTATTGTTTCAGTTGAATAAATCTATTTAAATTGTTATTATTAAGGTAATGATTATTTTTCTCCTTCCTAAGTACAACAGTAAAGTTGTCCAAATATGAATAACCTATTAAACTGGGGATGAAAAACTAATATGAAAAGTTGTTATTCTAAAAATCTTCATCTACTTGCATATTAAAGTTATACCAGCAAGAATTAGTCTTTATGTAGAAAACTATGATTTAAATCAAGCCTTACTGACTATGTGATTTAAATCGTGATTTAAATCAGTTTGATTTAAATCAAATCCACCCTGATTAATCCATCCATCCATTTTATTTATTTATTTAAAAAAAGCATTTATAAGCTCCGTTTAAAGACACACTCCTCCCATGGTGGATCACAATATCAACTTATGTAGCAGATCTGATCTGAGAAGGAAAACTGTGTCAAAACCTGTCAAGCATTATCAAGTAGTGCCATTAAGTCAGCGCCAGAGGCACCAACAGCCACAACCACTTCAACCTGATCTGAAGTCACTCCGCTGGTGATCTGGCAAAAAGATGTACGGAGCATTCTACAGAGACAGAAGGCCAAAAAAGCTCCAGGCACAGACGGGGTGACTCCTCTTTGTTTGAAAGTGTGTGCGGCACAATTGGCTCCGATCCTCACACAGATATTTAACCGTTCATTGGAGTTGTATAGAGTTCCTTCATGCTTCAAACATTCTATTATCATTCCAGTACATAAGAAACCTTTCATCAGTGTGATGAACGATTACAGACCGGTTGCTTTAACATCTGTGGTAATGAAAGTCTTTGAGAGACTAGTGTTGGCCTATTTGAAAGAAGCTACTGACCCTTTGCTGGATCCTTTGCAATTTGCTTATCGAGCTAATAGGTCAGTAGATGATACGGTCAACATGGCTTTGCACTACATCCTGCAACATCTGGATTCCCTGTGGGCCTATGTGCGAGTTTTGTTTGTGGACTTTAGTTCAGCTTTTAATACTATTGTCCCATCTAAATTGTTTTCTAAATTACTTCATCTTAATGTGCCTGCTCCTGTTTGCCAATGGATATACAGCTTTTTAATGGACAGGAGGCAGTAGGTGAGGTTGGGGAAAATTATATCGAGCAACAATACCATCAGTACAGGTGCTCCCCAGGGGTGTGTACTTTCCCCACTGCTTTTCTCTCTATACACAAACAACTGCACCTTAACTAAGATCTCGGTTAAGATCTTGAAATTTGGAGATGATACAACAGTTATTGGGCTTATCCAGGAGGACAATGAATCTGCATATAGGCGGGAAGTAGACCATCTTGTTCATGGTGCAGCAGGAATAATTTGGTGCTAAATGCACAAAAGACAGTGGAAATGGTAATTGATTTCAGAAGGCACTCTTCCATCTTGCTGCCACTTTCCACCCTTGGTAATATGATTGTAGTAGTAGAGTCCTTTAAGTTCCTGGGCTCTATAATTCCTCAAAACTTAAATTGGTGAGGCAACATCAATAGTCTTATTTAAAAGGCCCACCAGAGGTTGTATTTCTTGCATCAACAAAGAAAATTTATTTTGCCCCAAGAAGTGTTGATCCAATTTTACAGAGCTACCATTGAAACTGTTCTCTGTAATTTTATTACTGCCTGGTATGGCACAGCCTCCAAGATGGACAAGAAAAGGCTCCAACGAGCAGTAAGAATTGCAGAAAGTGTAATTGGCGTTAGTTTGCCTTCAATAGAGACACTTTATGCTATCCAAGCTAGGAAGAGAGCAGAGGGAATTGCTGCAGATCCTTTGCATCCTGGTCATCATATGTTTGACCTACTTCCATCTGGATGTCGCTACAGGACTCTATACACAAAAACGGCAAGGCTACAGGAGCAGTTTTTTCTCTTGTGCCATCAAATTGTAAAATTCATTGTTGTATAGCGGAAGGGGAGGCCAGTTATGGGTGGGGTTCATTTGCTGTGATATTGTATTGTGAGTGGAACAGTGTTTGTATAAGGTACATTTACATTGCAATGTAGTTGAAGCAAAATTCCAAGTATGTTTGGTACTTGGCCAATAAATTATTCCAATTCCAATTTGGCCAAGGGCATTGCTTGGTTGATACAATGCATACAGACACATTAAACCTTTTAACACCCCTCTTTCTAAAATTTTCTCTCATGTCTGTCTAGTCATGGATCTACTGAGCTGAAAGTGACAAGCTACTGAAAAACCATTTTGTCAGACCTCTTGTTCAACACAATATCATTGGTAGTGACTGACTAACCGGTCAGTGTAGGAGTTAACCATTGACAACCAACAAGTTACTCAGACTGAGGTGCCAAGCTAGAGTAAACAGATGAGACTTCATTGGCTATTTGTAGCCAGAGCCAACAACTTTAGGAATATATGGGATCCTATTGGTTATTCATATTACCTCATCTTCTTATTGTGAGCTCAACTGGAAGCTAGCATAGTTCCCTCCCAGTAAGCCAGGAGCAATGCAGCCCCACCAGCCACTACTGCTTCCTCCTATAATAACTTTCTTCTCTTACACTCATCTATTCTATTTCCAGTTTATTTGTTGATTATAATGATAATGAAAGTGAACCACTACAAAATAGTGCTGCCAATCCACAACTCAGAAAGCCTGCCCACCATGGTCAGCAGTATCAAAGGCCACTAGAAGTCTAAGAAAATTAACAAGGTCACACTTTCCCTGCCTTTCTCTCAATACATGACACTCTGCTGGTTGTTCAAGGCAGTTTCAGTTCCAAAACCTACTCCAAACTAAAAGAATCTAGAAATCAGCTTTGTCCAAAAGTATAAAGACTTTCCCAACAACCACCCTTCAGCAACTACTATCAAGGAAGGTTAGGTACCGGCCTATTGTTAACTTCTTCTGAATCCAGGTTAGGTTTTTCATCAGAGGCCAAATCACTGTCTCCTTCAAAAGAAACTGGTCCCACTCTCATCCTTAGGGATGCATTAACAATCTTCCGGATCCAGCCAGACAATCTGTATGTTAGAATGTGATGGACAATGATGGACAAAGTCAAGCATAGATAGTTGGCCAGATTTGTTTACAACCCTGGACCCCAGCGACTGAAAGTTGCCCATACAAATTAGACTTTAAAAGCCACAGAATTGCAACAACATAAAAAGTAAACTCAAGACCATCTCAGAGCAAGGTAAACAGGCAAGGCAAGGCAATGTACCTGTCAGCAGTTCGTACACAGCTACAATTGTGATATTCTGTTACTATGTTATGTGAGTAAATTCAAAATTTTGTATTCCAGTTCTTACTTCCAGCAATCGATTCCTATTACGTGTTAATTACCATGAGAGTCAGCATAACTCTCGTCTAAATGTCTCATTATCCAAACTTCTGCAACTGTATTTACAGCATACTGTAGCACCGTTATTTCATTTGTCCTCTAAAACCCATGAGAGAAGCCAGTACTATACCTTAGATTGTGGGGAAATGGATTGAGAAATAAATAGACTCCCAACTGGACCTGTCTTAAGACAACGTACCAGATGTAGTACAGAAATAAACTAAATAGACTGGCACGAAGACTTGGGGCAGAATGATAGAGAAAGATGATAGCGTCAGCCATTATTGCCTGCAGCATAACTTGTACCTTTTTCTAACTCTCTTTGATCTCTGGCCAAACCTATAAAACTGATTCCTACTCCAGAAGGAATTCAAAGGCTGTATACATATTTGTTGTGGGCTACTATTGCCTTAGCTTCAAGTGAGTCATGCAAGGAAACTAGAACAGTTCTGCAACATTTTTAGAAAATTTGTTTGTTAACGTAAAGTGAAAAAGGCAATATATAATCATAAAGGTGCTCTTGATATATATATATATATAGACAATTATTACAAAGATACTTGCTTCCCTCAAGCAATGCCCTGCCTAAAAAAAACGTATTTACAAGAACAGAGACTGTTCCACATTAGGTGCTTTTCACTCACTTTTTACATGGCATCCACACAATGTCATCATGTAGTCATTGTCATCCTGGTTTTTTCCTTGTGGTTTCTTTAAAAAAATTCCTCAGGCTGCAGAAGTCTGACTTTCGTACTCTGGGGCAGGTACCATTTTAAGACAACCCCCTTTTTAATCAAGTGATATTTTAGTTACTGCTAAAATGCTTTTCCAGCTATTTACATTTTAATGAAAGGGAGGTATAGTGCTATAACACAACCATGCTGGCTATAAGTCAAGACCATATTGGCTGCGAGTCCTTGAAGAGCTGTTACCTGCCTGGCAGGCCTTTTTTCACCTGGCCGGGGGGGGGGGGGTTTACGGAACGGAGGGTAGGTTGTTGCTGTTATTGATATTAACTTTTTGTATCTTTATTTTATATCTTATTATGATTTATATGAAAATTGTTCCATATGACTATTTTTTGTTGTAATTATGTGGGTTTCTTTACATGTCGTAAGCCTCCTTGAACATGGTTTTAACTATGGAAAGGTGGCATACAAATAAATATATGTTTATATGCATGCATGCATGCTATACAGTATTCCTTTTTTTTTTTGGAGTAAAAAGTATTTTATTATTTTCCATTTAAAAATCTCAGAAAGAAAGAAAGAAAGAAAGAAAGAAAGGTAAATTGCTTGTTTGAAACTTGCATGGTACATAGAATTAGTTTTAGTAAGATTAAAAATTTAAAGTTTATATCTACTTTCTTCAGCAATCACGTCCGATTATTTCCTATATGAATGTGTTCTTTCTTCTTTCAAAGCACACAAATATGAAACTATAAAGGCCCCTTTGTCTTTACTTGAGAATAAAAAAAGTTTCAAAAGCCTAACTTACTTCATGCATGAATTTCACTCAGATTGAATAATGAAAATAATTATCTGTTTCAGAACAGATTCAGTTCTTGGTTTTCACAAGTTACATGCCTGCTGGGTCTGGGTTACAGGCACTGCATGGGGGAATAGTTAAAATCAAACAATTCTTATAGCACATATCTTGCTACCTAACTGCCTTTCATCACTTCAGAGGGAGCTTGAAAGTGGACTAAAAAGTCAGTGGCTTCATTTATCGAACTTATTAGCAATTTTTTAAAATAAAAAAAACTACTTGTATTCTAGGATATCAATATTATGGTTCTGACACGTTACTGCTAACTCTGTTCCTTCTGCCTACGGATTTGCAAACTGTAAGTTCTTATTCTTATGACAACCTTTCATGCACTGGTATGACTTTGAAAGTCTGCTAATGAAGAAAGTATCACTCCCTCTCTTCTCATTATTCTTTCACTTATTTTGTTCTTATTTTATTATATGAGGGAATAGCCAAACAGTTCTCCACCAAAAGAACAGAGCTGGGTTTGGAATTTGGTTGGTATTTGGGCACAGTCATCCATCTAGTAATCGCCTTCTATGCTGGGCAGCCTATGAAGATGGTTCAAAAACTGTGGTTAGTGCACAATGCTCAAATGAACTTTAAGATTGGGAAAATGAGAAACTGAGAGAAAGTGAAATTGATAGTCACCATTCCCTACTCCTGTCCTACGTCAACTATCCTGGCTACCAATTTGAAGTCTAGGGCTGCTCAACACAGCATATCACTGAGACCAAAACATCTTCCAAAAGCTTTTTTTGTTTTTTTTATTCCTTGGTTATAAAAAATATCAAACTATCTGGGAATATGGTTACCAGCAGACTTAGTAAAGTTCATTAAAAAGAAAAATCACAATAAGCTATACAGTAAAACAAAATGTGATTTGGGGTTCTGGAGATCATTTCCAGTATCATGGATGCACAGATTGGATGTTAGGTTGTTTTGTACAATACTCTAGATGCTACATTTAGGTAGAACAATGAAAATATTTTAAAATTTGAGATTATAATATTCTATATTATATTCTATCATAGTTTGTTATTCCCCATCTAATTTTTCATGAAGCTCCATTTCTGTGTGTTCTGCTTGACATTTCTAAAGGCATTGACAGGGAAAGAGTGGTGCTTGGTGCATAATGCACTAAATCCTCTGACCATTGAGAATCTCCCCCTGTCCCCACCCAATCCCTAGATAGGCTGCTCCGATCTCCCATGGCTGCTATTTAAATTTTTTAACATATGCACATTAACTGCATCAATACAATTAACATCACGTCTAGTTTGTACACAGTGTACACAGTACTTAGCTAGATGTATCAATGGTCTAAGTCAGTATAAGGCAACTTATTAGGTTCTTCTGAAGTTGTGATCCTGCACTGATGCACAGATTGTATACTCCTGAAAGTATCTCTCTCTCTCTCTCTCTCTCTCACACACACACACACACACACACCACTTTAATTGTAATCGCTTCTGGTAGAATTGCAATTCCCAGGGAGGAGGGAATTACTACAGTTTAAATCTGTAAGATAATTACGGTCTATGGGTTTAAACTATAGTGTTATTTAATAAATGAAACAGGTCAACTGAAAAACAATATTTTATGTGTTACTTTAAATACACAATTATTCAGTTAATTTCTAGTAGCATCTGCTAAATGTTACGTGATTCAGATGGCATTGACCTTAAATTATTAAATTCCTGCATAGTTCTTTTTTAAAGTCACTCTCTTTATATGGCTAAAACTGGACCATATCTTATTACTACCTAAGAGTAGAAATCTGTGTAACTTGGAAAGCTTTCTTTCTGTTTTCACACAGAGATGGCAGTCCAATTTCAGTTTCTGTCCAATTACTGGGGGTGGGGGGAGTTAACTACCACATATTACTCAGGGAAACTTAAACATAGCACTTCACAAAGGCTCATTCTTAATACACTGGGGTATTTGTCACCAAAATATTTATAGAATATTTTAGTAAAAGACAATACCTCTAATCTGAAGATGTAGCCCTAATTCCAAATATGTTGTGTATATTCACCGTTTCCTGTACAGTATGCACATTTTATGTTCATCCTGGATACAAATGAATCTCATGAACATAAAAGTTATGTCATCCCAAATCCTGCTGGATTCATTTTCATTTTACTTATTTAATATTCTCTTAAGTGTGCTAAAAATTTACCAGTAATTCAGGCAAAAATCTTGAAACCACTTAAGATTAATAGTACTGCAATCCACGAGAAAGCCTAAAAAACTGCTGCTTTATGTGCAATTTGTCATGGCCAGAACATGTGACCTTTTTTTATAATACTTTCGTCCCTTGCTCCTGAATGGGTCAGAGAGAAAACTGGGGAGAGACCTGGCACACAAATCCTTACTGAATAGTAACTGTTGAACTACTGGACCAGTTTTAGAAAAATAAGGGTGAAATCTGCATTTATGTACAAGTTATTCAGCTTCTGACATGCATTCCTTCAATTCGGTTGCTCTTTTGAAGGATCAGTCGTACTGCAATATACCGAAGACACACCATAAATAAAAGTGACGTTACGAAAACACAGTTTGAAGAAACTTTTTAATTACTCCCCTGGGCACCATGAGTTGTGTTTAACATGCTGAAAATAAAAACAGCAGTAAACAAAATTGATTCTGAGGAAGAGCAGAACGTGAAAAAGCCGAGTTATTTTGACTTACTTTTATCTCAGAAAGAAGTTTCCATTGCTTCTGTTGTTCTGTTATTGGCTGACAGGGTCACGGGACCTTGTGAACTAAAATAGAAAAGCCTCAGCAGAGGGAGACTGAAGCAGCAGAATGCCGAGGAGAGAAATGAACTTTAAAACATATAATACACATGAGCTACATTGGCCTGTAAAGTTTGTAGAGAAAAGTTCAGTTTTCTTCCACTGTGTTAAAACCTCTCAGCCATCAACCTTGGGCAATTCATTTTTTAAAGTCCTGTTAAATTTGAGTTAAGGTTTATTTCTCTCTCCTCTGCACACTATATTGTTGTTTGTGTATTGGGAATATTTACAAGGCCTATTGAGCCAAATTGGGGCTCCAAAACAAGAATAGCCTAGAAGCAAGCTCATTTCAGAATTATGTAGAGTCGGACACGACTAAACAACTAAACAACAACAAATGCTTCACTGTTTCCAAGAGTACCTGTTGCAGTCCCACTCGCAGTGACCCATTTCCCCAGGAGCAAGTCGTAGTCTAAGAAGGTGAACAAATGAAACAAGGACAATGTTCTAGGATTTGAAATTGGGCACAATTTTGTTGATTCCAGATATAGTTAGGATTTGGCTTAGGCATTGGGTATGTATGTATCTCTCCCAGCATCCTGGTGGAAGGCTGAGGCATGGCAGGGTTGATCATGGGATTAATGGGTTAATCACAAGATGCAGGTCTACACGGATGGCCCTCCCATGCCGCTGCAGGAAGAATTCCACCCCAGTGCCTACATCAGCCAAAGTTGTGACCATTGCAATGTGGAGGGCAAAGCCTGCAAACGGGGCCTATCTATTTGCAGGCAATTTCCTTCCCAGCAACCATTAAAGAACCAGAGCAAGGCCGTTAATCGAATAACCTAGAGGAAGAAACATTAATATACAACAAGTCCCAAAGCATGAAAGGGAAGGAGGGATGGGAGGGTGTGCTCTTCAGCTGACCACAGTCCCAAAGTCAGGGGCAGCCAGTCTTAAACCCAGAGGGTTAAACCGCCAGTCTTAAACCCAGAGGGCAGACTGTGGTGAAGCCTGCTCCACTCCAGTTCGCTCCTGAGCCCTGCCCCACCATGGACTGGCATGATTGGCTGGAATTCAAAACTGGGACTGGCAGGAACTCCCGCCCTCCTCTGTGGCCAGCATGGGGATTTCCCAATTGCTGTCGTCCAGCCCAGCATTGCTCCTGGGAGTCAGGTCGCAATAGGCCACAACCGCCACCTACCCCAGGACTGGGTAAGCGGCCATTACTGAAACTTTGCTTTGACAATTTTTTGTCTATCATTGGATCCTTCACTGAAACAAAATATTTATTTCTTGGTTAAAAGCTTTCATGGCTCAGTCAATAGCTTTTTTTTTTACTAAATGACAAGACATTTTGTATACTCTTTTAAGTTAATTGTTTACAAAGCTATTACACATGCCCGCCTTGCCTTTGTATTATTTAATTCAAAGGATTGCTGCAGATTAAAACATGAGAACAGACATGAGGTAAAACTGAAAGGATCCCAACCTACACATTACTCTGACATTCAATCAAGTTAAATTCAGGAAGATACCAAGTTAGAGACACCATCTAATTTCAAGGTTATTTCTGAATCATAGAACTCAGAAAAGTCATCTTCTTCCCAGTGAACTTTTGAAGATTCTGCAAAATATTGACTATCAAACCTTTATTAGGCATTTTACAAGTAGAACCGCAAGAAAAAGAGTCACATACAAAAGTATTTAAAATGCAAACAAAGAGGCAACAGTAAACTGCATCTCCCGCAGACACCTTATGGTCAATGTCAGACAGGCAGAATCCAACATTTTCACCATGCTGCAGTGTCAGAGCACCCAGAAGGGGGAACAACACACGTTCACACAGCATGCTGTGGAGTGGACAATGAAAGAGAATATGCTCTACAGTATCCGGCACATTCAGAGAACATCTACAGTATCTCTTGTCTCTGGAGTGTTCCGATATCTACCCCTGACAAAAGCCGAGGGAAAGACATTCAGTCGGGCCTACGTTGGGCTGGGATTATTAGCTTTGTAACATAGTTGACCTATTATCTAAGATATTTAAATCATAGAACATGGGGGAGCAAACTTATTTGCAGCTGCCACAATGTTTTGTCTTTCAACATCCTTTAATCTGATTTGGACATTGTGGAAGATATATTGCTCACTTGAATTATACAAGGGCTCCAGCTCAATGCCTATGAATCTAATTTAGTTTTCTAGGAGTTGGTACCATCTAGATTTATAAGAGTCCTTGAGCAGGTCAGAGAGCAGACTTGATGGTGGGCAACAGAAATGGCACCGTAACCAGTATTTTATGGCAATAGTCCAAGCCCAGTATTCCATTGTGTGTATGCCTAATTCTGCACACATTGATTCATATTTAATGGAAGTTGGGACTCCAATGATACATCTCAGGAAACTTGAGTGAATCTTTTCTAAATCTCTATTAAATGCTTGTACCCATACTGGGACCCCGTAGAGTATCTGGGATAACACCTTTGCTTGGAAAATTTGGTTGGCCGTAGGGATAAATTGGTTTCCTTTCTGATAATAGAAACGAGCAACAGCTGAGGAGGTACTCTTCGCCTGTTTTATAGCATTTGTACAGTGATTTGACCACCCTAAATTGCTCTGAAATAAAATTCCCAGATACTTATACATCTTTACTTGCTGGATTTCTTGTTCTCTTATTTTCCATTTCCCTAGTTTCCAACCTTTGGAGAAAACCAAGATTTTCGTCTTCTCATAGTTTATAGAAAGTTTGTTAATTTCACAGTAGAGACTCAGGGAGAGTATAAGACGTTTCAAACCCAAGCTCATTAATGATAGTAGGACTGCGTCATCTGTGTATAATAAAAGAGGAACAGGCTTCTGGTTGAGTTTGGGGGCGTGTGATTCTACTTTTTGGAGGTGTTCTGGGAGATCTGATAAAAATAGATTAAATAGAAAGGGGGCACGAATACACTCTTGTTTTACCCCTTTTGTATTAGGGATATCAGACGAGAGGTGACCTTTAATGTTGAGTTTAATTTGACAGATGTTGAAAGAATATAAATTTTGTATTAAAATCAATAGGCGTTGATCAATTCTTAGCTCTACAAGTTTCTTCCACAATTTTGCATGATCAACTGAGTCAAAGGCACCATGGAAATCTACAAAAGGTGCGTAAGTCTTAGATTGCTTTTGGGATCTATATTTTTCAACCAAATAAGGCAATGGTCTAAAGTACAGCAACCTTTAGAGAAGCCTATTTGTTCTTTCCCTGGTAAATTTAGGTTTTTTATCCAGGTAAGAGGTGCTTGGCATAGATTTTTCCTATGACTGATAATAAGCTTATTGGTCTATAGTTCTTTGGTTCGTTTGGGTCGCCATTTTTAAAAATTGGAATAATTATTGATCTAAGCCATATTTCAGGCATGATTCCATGTTTATCAATGAGAGTAATTAACTGAGCTAAGGGTTCTGCCCACCAGTCCATGTATGTCTTAAATAATTTTATCGGTAGACCGTCTGGCCCAGGTGATTTCCCCAATTTAAAGCTTCTAACTATCTCCCTGATTTCCTCCTCTTCTACCCTTGGCCAATCCTACAGTTTGTTGATTTTATTAACTATGGCCTTGTTTCCTTTTGATTCACTATGTAGATCATTAAATATGGATGTAAAGTACTGGAACCATTTAGATTCTGTGATTGATGAAAAATTTAATTGATTGTCGGTTTTCAGACCTCCATACACTAGCATCCAGAACGTTTTGTTGTTTTTGTTTTGAATTGAGTCAAGTAATTGTAACCATTTTTGAGTAGCATATTTTTGTTTCTTTTCGGCCAGAGTATGGTGAAATTTTCTTTTTTCATCTAAATAGGAGAGTTCTAATTTAGTACGATTATTTTTGAAGGCTTGGCGCAATTTTCTTTTAAGCTGAAAGCATTCATCATCAAACCAAGGGCTAGCGCTGTATTTAGGTACCCAGATTTTAGGTGGAGTGTTAAGCTCTGCAAAGATTTGAAAAATTTCATTATAGATTTTCAAAATGTTCCTATGGGGATTAGCGTTCTTTAAATTTAATAGCACCTGTTGTCTCAAGTTAGCTGTAAGTTTTTGCCCCACTGCTACACTTATTTCCTGGGACCATTATAGTTGGGTCGTTTGTTTATATTGGCAAGGTCCTAGGATGTTACAATTAGTTATTTTAGTTTCCAACTTTAAGTTGATAGACAGCAATAAAGGTTGGTTATCGCTTTCAGTACGCATTCCAACTTTGAAATCCGTGATCAAATTTACAATAATATAAGGGACAAGGATATAATCGATTACACTGCATCCTCGGGGGGGGGGGATATGTAAATTCTCCGCTTCTATCCCCTTTTGTGGAACCATTCACAATCTGCAGATTAAAGTTGTTACATAACTCAAGTAGGCATAAGCCTTCCCTATTTATAACCTTGTCTCTGGATAATCGTTCTATTTTCAGTGCATAAGCAATATTGTTGCCAATGTTCCAATTTAATTTACTACATAGTTGCTCATTGTTGGTTCCCACCCTAGCATTGAAATCGCCTACTATTATTAGTGAGGAGTTTGGATATTTATCAATCAGATTTTCGATTAAAGAGTTAATTGTGACCAATTCTCACTGGAGATATTGCTTTTAGTAGGGGGAACTTAGACATTTACAAAGAGAAAAATGTCATTTGTTTGAGTTAGAAGTAAAGCTTGTGCAAATGGAGAGCTTTTTTTCTAGCTGTTTGATTTCAATCCCTAGGTTGTCTTTAATCAGACAGCAAAAGCTTGCTTTAGGCCGGCCCTTAGTATTTGTTTTCTGTGCAGGTACCATATAGGAGGTGAATCCACTGATTTTGATGTCTCTAGTTGTCCATTTTCTTGTAGAAATATTAATTCAAAGTCTTTGAGAAAATTCATTAGGTCTGGGTCTATATTAATAGCATGAAGGTAGATTAATGCACTTTTCTCAAGTGCATCCTAATTTATATTATACCCCAGTGATTATTCAAGTTTCTTGCTGAACAAACCTTTGATACAAGTCAAATGGCAAGCTAACACCATAACAGAAGCTTTTGGAAGGATGTTCATAATCTCAACCTGTATCATGCCGAGATTATTTTTGTGTTCCTGTAAAAATGGTGTGCCCAGTACCATCTATAACTGCCTTTCACTCTCTGAAATGCAGTCCAGAATACACTTATTAGTAAGTCCCATTGGACACAGTACATAGCATCAGTTTCAGGAGGATTGCTTTCATTGGGAGGAATTAAATGTAGCTCTCAATAGGATATATGTAGAGGGAAGGGGGTGCTCTCATGCAATGGAGCTTTCCATTTGATTTCATAACCGATGGACAGAATTAAAATATGCAAAATTACTCCAGGTACCTTTACCACTCACTATGTTACATGAATTCAAACCAGATTATTATGTTACTGCAGTAACATGAGGGCTGCATTAACTTAGTCCAGTCCCATGCCACTCTCAGAGAATAATCATTTCACCCATACCTCATGACATTAAAAAGGTTGTGTGAACTGGCCTTAGTTTTTATTCTCACTGAAGCATCTATTTGGCCCCATTTTCTGCTTTTAACAGCCAAAAATGCTTTGGCATTTCCTCCTTGTGATATGCAGTGTTACTTGCCTGCCAAGGAACCATTCACAATAGAATCTTGTCACACTTAAGCTAGATAACTGGCCACACTCAATTCAAAGGGAAGCTTTCTTCAATTTCATTAAAAACATTACTTTTATTTTCATTTAGGATGAGAATAGGGAATTCTAAATCTATCCCCAAACAGTAGAACAAGATTGACTAGCTGCTCCATGTTCACTTACCACACATACTGTACATACTGTATTGAAACACATCAGCTCCCTTTAATAATAGGATATAATTATTTCCACATTGTTGTGAATAGCAAATCCCTATTATTAAGTATTTTTGTTTAAATGGCAGTAAAATCTCTTGGTAACACAACAAACTTTCTGCTGATCATTCTTTAATTTTTTCTATATGAAAGTAGCCAAGAGCAATATCCTCAGCCTATTAGATACTATCAATAGCAATGGATTCAAAGACAAGTGTGTTGTGAAACAGAATGGGCATTAAATACAGTTCTGGAGCGTTATCTAGGTTTTTTTTGCATATTAGTTATCTGAACATTGATCTACACTATACAGTCGTACCTCAGATGTTGAACGGAATTCATTCCAGAAGTCCGTTTGACTTCCAAAACGTTCAGAATCCAAGGCTAGGCTTCTGATTGGTTTCCGATTGCGCAGGCGCACCAGAAACAATAGCGGAAGCTGCGGCAGACGTTTGGTTTCCAAAAAATCATTCAAAAACCAGAACACTCACTTCCAGTTTTTGATCATTTGGGAGCCGAGGTATGACTGTAGATACAATGGGCACAATTCAGCCAAAGTTTAAGAAGGTAGGGATACTCTGAATATTCACAAGTAGTGAATATGGAATGATGGGGGTGGGGTAGGTTGGGAGAGTCACCCTTGTCTGTGGCCTCCTCCAGGGCATTTCAGAATCAGAGGGTGCTGGCGAGCTGACCCTCTGGTCAGGTGGTGGTGTTGCTAAATGTGAGGTCTGCCAATAAGAAAACATCCACCATTCATTTGACAGTGGGGGAGGGCAATTTGGCACGTACAACTAAAACATGGGTAGATGGCCTGAGCAAAGCCAGCTGTGTCCACTTGGGTACTTGATGCAGCACCAGCCAAGTTCAGAGGGGCAGAATGAGGGGGTGGTTGTCATCCGTAAAGAAATCATCTCTTTCACCATGAGAACAATCCATACTGAGACTGGGTTTGAGGGGTTTTTGTGGTGTTGGGCCAAAGAGACAGAATAGGGATGCTATTAGTGTACAATTACCCTACTATGATACAGTCTCCCTAACCAAGCTGGTGGAATTAGTCTCAAATGTAGTTTTGGATAACCCCTTCACCACAAGCTATGTCAGCCTCTTTTATAAACTGTTTCATTGCTATGCATGATGGAGGATGTGATCACGGTTCCTCATTCTCACCTTTTCTTTATTACGATTTCCCAGGCTTTCTGTTTTTGTTGCAAATGTATGTTTTAAAAGGATATTAAAAGCCATACAGGATCAGACCAAAGGCTTATCTAACCCAGCATCTTATTATTCAAATGGTGAACCAAGGCATGAAGAAGAGATCCATTTTGGCTGAACTGTGGCAGGCCAGAATATTAGTCTTATTAGATTCAATACTTGTCTGGGCCCCTTCATGGATCAATGCCTTGTCGTGGCGAAGGGGCTTGAATAACTCAGAGAAGCTATGAGCTATGCCATGCAGGGCCACCCAAGATGGACAGGTCATAGTGGAGAGTTTTGACTAAACGTGATCCACCTGGAGAAGGAACTGGCAAGCCACTCCAGTAACCCTGCCAAGAAAACTCCATGGACAAAGACAACAGGCATATAAAAGTTATGACGCTGGAAGATGAGCCCCTCAGGTCGGAAGGCGTCCAACATGCTACTGAGGAAGCATGCTACCTTTTAATGAGGGTGAAAGAGGAGAGCGCAAAATATGGTCTGAAGCTCAACATCAAAAAAACCAAGATCATGGCCACTGGTCCCATCACCTCCTGGCAAATAGAAGGGGAAGAAATGGAGGCAGTGAGAGATTTTACTTTCTTGGGCTCCTTGATCACTGCAGATGGTGACAGCAGTCACGAAATTAAAAGACGCCTGCTTCTTGGGAGAAAAGCAATGACAAACCTAGACAGCATCTTAAAAAGCAGAGACATCACCTTGCCGACAAAGGTCCGTATAGTTAAAGCTATGGTTTTCCCAGTAGTGATGTATGGAAGTGAGAGCTGGACCATAAAGAAGGCTGATCGCCGAAGAATTGATGCTTTTGAATTATGGTGCTGGAGGAGACTCTTGAGAGTCCCATGGACTGCAAGAAGATCAAACCTATCCATTCTTAAGGAAATCAGCCCTGAGTGCTCCCTGGAAGGACAGATCGTGAAGCTCAGGCTCCAATACTTTGGCCACCTCATGAGAAGAGAAGACTCCCTGGAAAAGACCCTGATGTTGGGAAAGATTGAGGGCACTAGGAGAAGGGGACGACAGAGGACAAGATGGTTGGACAGTGTTCTCGAAGCTACGAACATGAGTTTGACCAAATTGCGGGAGGCAGTGCAAGACAGGAGTGCCTGGCGTGCTATGGTCCATGGGGTCACGAAGAGTCGGACACGACTAAACGACTAAACAACAACAACAACTTGTCTGGGAGAAGACTTATTTATATTTGCCCCTGTAAAAATAGGTCATAATTATTTTACTTGCAAATTGTGGGCTTTGTTGAATGATAAGCTTGATTCTATATGCAGTCAAAGAGAAATTCTTAGGTAATATTTCACCCTAATTTACCAAACTTATACATGTATAACATAGCACAAATGAGAACCTTTAATTAAGTATAAAGTACATCTGCGGCTCTCATAATTAAAGCTTTGCTAGGGCAAGATTCTCAAGAGGAAGCATGTACAACAAAATCTACTTGATTTTATCTCTCCTTTGCTGGCAACAATAATCTTTCTTCAGTTAAATGTTTTTAAGTTGTGAAGCTTGAAAGGCTGTATACACTAAGAGGTCTACTTGTTAACAGCAGTTTTCTGTACAAAAAAACCCCCACTATTCAATTGCTTAATCCATGGCTATTATTCCATGCAAAATTTCTTAGGGTTGAAATGATGAGTCTGAAAAGTCACTATTTCAGTCACATGTAATTTTCATAGGTGAGCTGGACCTTTAAAGATAAAGGTAAAGGGACTCCTTTATTGGCTGAGGGAGCCGGCGTACAGCTTCCGGGTCATGTGGCCAGCATGACTAAGCTGCTTCTGGCGAACCAGAGCAGTGCACAGACCTTTATTTGAGTTAAATACCACCCATAATGGTTTAATGGAATAATTTCTGAAGACAGTATAAGAAAGCTGCAGTAAAAAAACCCCAGCCTCCTGATACATGCCTTTTGAAATTCCAGAGTGTTTTTCATTGCTTGCTACTTTATTTTCAATCGGGGCTGGGGAAGGCAATTTTTACTCTTAATCCTACCTTCTAGAGGTCCTTTCCCGAGAAATCTGCTCCCTCTTCCCATCTCTGTGTTTGCATGTGACTGTGCTTAGACATGTACTGTATTTTGGCTCTTCCCTAACTTAGCCTTTCACTAAGTTCATACCAGCTGTATGTTACTGAGGCCAAGTTTACAATGTGAGCCCAGAGAGCAAGATCAGACTAGAGTGTGCTGAGCATGTCTTTCCTCCAAAACTCCACACTATCTCCTCCTCTTTTTTGTTTGCTTCTTGAGTTTATGTTATATGCGTGCTAGTTTGGTCATTGTTAGAATTATTAACTAATTAACTGAAACTGAAGAAAAGTGTGTGTGTGTGTGTGTATCTCAAATTTTCCACATCACCATGTTATAAGTGCATATTTTGCTGAGCTATTGCAATATTACATGTGTATATTTTGATCATGAGTATATTCAGTATAAAAAAAAACATTTTAAGACATGCCATTTCCAAAAATCCACAAGACTAGACCATTTGTACGTGAAACACCCGTCTACCAAGGAGGCTTGCTGAGACACCTCCCCTGTCAACTTATAGATAGCCATAGGTAGGTGACTGCCTCACAGCCTTAGCCACTACCCATTTGCATTATGGAGATACGTAGCAGTAGCCTGCTGTGCAACTGGGTTGCAAGCAATTGCTGAGCTTATGGGAAGCACTTCCCATAATGTGATTTGAGCACTCTCTGTATTACAAATAAAAATAATAAATGAAGGGCTATATGAATACGATGTACTATCATCAGTATCACACAGGCTTAGTTCAATGTTGCTTTAAGTATGACAGAACACCATGGAAGCAGCTTTTATGTTGGTTACAGTGCTGCTTTTTCAAAGTTTGCAATCGTGTAGGCAGAACCAACTACCTGCATATTTACTATGAAATCATCACTGGGATGGAATCATGATTTTGTGGTAAGGATCACAATAGGGTACCTAGAACACCACCTCTTTATGATCATAATAGTTTTTAGCATTCATATAGTGCTTTTTTGAAAATTCAGTTTTTCACACACATTATAATGGGCAACAGCTGAAACGGAAATGATATAGAATAATTTCTCTCTTGATTTAATCTCCCCAATAGTAAGTTCAAGACCAAGTGTGGTCGTCCTCATCTGCATCTTTCTTTTTTAAAAAATTGGTGCATTCTCCCTCTGATATCAGTTACATTTGCAAAAATCATTCTGATGTATTTTATTAGTGTGTGTGTTGCCTCTGGAGGCAGGTCATGGTGCAATTCCAAAAGAGAATTCCTTTTCGGTGGTGTTCCCCATACTCTAGGACTCCATCACTCTAGAATATCCACATGAGAGCTTGGAGGTCAGTTAAAAGTTGGCATCAATTATCTGAGAATGCCTGTGCAAAAAGATAGGTTATTGAAACAAGCCACCATGCGTGCCTATCACATTGCACAGGGAAGTTCATTCCACAAAGTGCATGCTACCATGTTCTCGCTGGGTGGATTTCTGCAGATCACAACACTCTCAGCAAAAATCATCTGATGACTGTAGTGATCTCACAGGTCTATTTGGGAAGAGACATTTTCTTGGTTGTCTGCTTTTCAAATATGTAGTTTTAGGGATATGGACTGGGATGGTTTGTGGCAGATACAGCATCTCTAGTGAAAGGAAGGGGACCAAGAGTTGGCCAAGGGAAAGAGGCAAACAAGGTAATAAATGAACTGGTTGTTGCCTTTGTACTTTCACATGACATTCTAGGCTCAACACTGCCAGAAAGATATTGACATGCTGGATGAAGTTCAAAAACAATAAACACAAAAACAACAAGTGAGTTGACCTATGGAATAAGAGTAAAAGGAGCCACAGAAGCACAGTCTGATTAAGAGGTCACAATCTACAAATCACAAAAACCAAGATTGTTTCAAAGAATAAGATGAGTTAGTCAATGTTAAAATGAATCAGTCAATGTTATCTAGGAACAATAGTATGATAATGTACTGGGCATAAAGGAAAGTTTCCAGTTGCTTAAGACTTTTGATAAGGCAATGGACAAAAAAGAACTAAATATTAAGCTGGAAAAGCAATCCACCATTTACCTGGAAGTGAACTGTGTAATTTCATAGTTGTTGGTCCATCTGATTCTATTTACCATGCAACATTGATTTTTTTTTCTTTAAAAACTGTACCCTTCAGGCTTTTGTGTTACCAGTACCAGTCAAAACTGAATTAGGTCTTCAGCCCTGGATCAGTTAGGGTGACGAAACTGATGAACACTGACTGAAGTCTAAGGCACTTATTCAGTTTCAATTCAATGACTCTAGCCTATGTTATAGTTCAGATGGTGTAAAATTGTGCCGGCTCTGCATCATCTGCCCCATAAGCATATAGTTCTGGGAACTGCTAGTTCTGTTTGCACAAAACCAAATGCTTATTAGTGTTCCAACACTGGGTTTCATTGTAGGAAACCAAGTATTTTATTAAAGGGATATTCCTCAGTGGTGTTTTGTGCAATGTGTGGGTATGTTCCTGATGAAGGGCTGCATAAGATCTGCTGATCAGAAACAATTCTTTTCCAAGAGTCTGGGCAGAGTCCTTCAGCCACTAGCAGATCTACTCCTGAATAAGCCAGCAGCCTGTCTTTTTAGAAGACTAGAGTGCTAATTCACAAATAATTTCTTAATGCTCTTTGTAACCACAAAATTCCACATCTGCAAAGCACGTCATAAGACTATTTTGGAATAGTTTGTCCTTGCTTCCAGAAAGGAATGGGATGGTGTAAAGTCACTTAAATCACATTTTCCTTCATTATGGATTCATCTCACATGGCAGAGGATTATTAATAAACATCTCAATACAGCTTTAGGATTGAGTTCAACCATCTAAATATGAAAGGTACATTGCTGAAGAGAGAAATTAGGCTTTACCTGAACCAGCTGCACTAGTACATTCACTGGTGATATATATCTCTAATAAGAGTTCCTCCTGTCTAGGTAGTTTTTAAGAGACTACGGGTTTAAGATACGACTACATGCCTTATCTGGAGCCAAACCAGCAATCCATCTGTGGTGGGAGTGTGGTGGGAAAATAACTTTCCTGGATCTCAAGGTCCCTTAGATCAGTGCTCCCCAACCTTTTTATCGCTGCGGACCAGTCAACGTTTGATAATTTTACTGCGGCCCGCTGAGGGGGGGGGCGTTGATTGTTTCGTGGCCCGCTGAGGGGGGGCATTGATTATTTATATTTTATTTAGATTGTTTTGATTTAATAATTTTAATTTAATTGTATTTAATGTTCCTTGGGCGGACCGGTACCGGTACGTGGCCCGGGGGTTGAGGACCACTGCCTTAGATGACCTTTAGGAGACAAATTAGTGCTCACTTGCATTCAGATCACATGCTCTGCCACTGAGTTATGGATCTTTTTCATCCTTATCTTACTTATGTATTACTCCCCAAACCTCGCCTGAAAATTCTCTCTCAAGATTTATGCTGAATCTTCCTATGAGTATGTTGCTCACAGTAGTAGATTTTGATATATCTGGGAGGATAAAAGGAGATCTTCATTAAAATGTCCCAAACTCTTCCATTTATAGTTTGCAGATGAAGTCTGTATTTTTTATCATCTGCAAATGCATTTTAAGAAGCTCTTGAACTCTTTACTACCTCTGTGTTGACTCAGCTAAAGAAGATGTATATTCCAACTGGGTCTGAACTTTCCAGGGCTTAAATCACAGATTTCTCCTTCTGGAGAAGACATACTGAATCTCAGTGTCCTGAGGATCAGGGTTCATCCATTGTATACACCACCCAGGAATATATTTGCCAAGAATGATTTGCTCATTGCTGGCTTAAAAATCTTTGAGATTTGCCCTTATTAAGAAAGCAGAGCTTCCCTCTCCTGCCAGATTAAGAAAATATATCTAAAACATAAAATGGAACATTATTTGCCAAATGAGGTTTCTATATATGATTTATATTATAATTAACTTTTCTGTATCCTTTTCCATAAAGTTCTCTCATTTTCTGTAATGCCATTTCACTGAATGCTTGTAACTACAGACTAAAAGTGTACATGTTTAATTTATTACCAAGAAAACCTTCATCCCTGGTGGTTTTGAGTCAGGAAAAGGAATTCAGAACATTTACTAATCAAAAATTTCTTTGGTCATACATGTTTAGTCCAGTGGTAGAGAACCTGTGACCTTCCATGCTCTCTGTCTGGTCTTCAGGACTGTCCTCAAGTCATAATAAAATTATTTATTATTATTATTATTTATTTATTTATTTATACCCCGCCCATCTGGCTGGGTTTCCCCAGCCACTCTGGGCGGCTTCCAACAGAAAAATAAAACACAGTAATCTATTAAACATTAAAAGCTTCCCTGAACAGGGCTGCCTTCAGATGTCTTCTAAAAGTCTGGTAGTTGTTTTCCTCTTTGACATCTGTTGGGAGGGCATTCCACAGGGCAGGCGCCACCACCGAGAAGGCCCTCATATACCCCACCTCAGCCACATCCCCTCTCTCTGACCCACAACTCTCACTGTTCCTGCTTTACATCTTTCCTGGCTGGAATGTTGAACTCCAATAGTGTTCCTTGCTTGCCTAGATGGGTATAGAGGAGGGTGTATAAAACTAGCTTATTATGCAGATATTTTATTTGACTTTGTTGCTCTACCTCCTTGTACCTCTGGCCCTGCCCACCACTGGCATGTGACTAGAATGGAATGTGGCCGCTGCTCCAAAAAGGGTTCCCCTACCACTGCTTTAGTTCCACTGAACCACATGTAACCAACATCAGAATTGTGGCTTATATTTATACATTAGTGATTGTTAAGTCATTTTTATGAACTAGGAAAACCATTTACTATGGGTATGATTTTGCCCTCAGCATGCAAGGGAGGCTCATGGCTGTTTGGAGCAGGCACTGAGTGTGGGAAGTCATGTTTCTTGAGCAGCTTGTGAAGCCTAGCATCTTCCTCACTGAAACCTGTGCTCTTGCTCATCTCCCCACGCCCACCAATTTGCCCTGACCATCTGCTGTAATTTAAACTGGACCACCACCATGGAGTCTCTGCTGTGCTGTTACGTTCAGTCTATCACATAGGTACAGTTCATCAACATGTTATAATTGCAATGTGAAATATTCAGTCTTTGCCTGCATTATTTGATCAAGATTCTTGATATCCACAGGAAAGATAAAGTCCCGGTTCAAGTTCTTGAACAACACAACTTCTCTTGGATATTATCCTTCCTTGCCCAGACTTAGCTGTTTGGAGCGTGGAGGAAACTTGACACATCACATTTGGGAGGGAGGGGACAATCAAGGGCAATAATAAATTATCGCCATCTAATGATTGAATTGTAACTCAGTAAATATGCAGAAGCAACATTTGTATACAGTACTTGCTTGAACAATGGATAGTAAGAAGCCAAAATCTCTTTTAGCTTTGCAGCTTTTTATTCTCCTATCTGTTTTTTGCATGAATTTGTTTGTGATTTTATGGGATGTTTAAATGCTGCATTTTATCTTACAGTATTTGACTGTATTACTGAATATTTTTCAATTTTTGTTTTATCTAGTGAACTGCCCACTGAACTTTTTGTTATGGGATGTCAAATAAAGAACACAAATAAATAGTCAATCATTCAAATAGATCATCAAAGCTATGTCTTTTTTGCTTCTGGGAACAAGCCAATGTCCAAAAAACAGGCAGCTGAAAGGTTGCAAAAGTAATATGGAAGAAAGCCAATCTCATAACCGGAGGTCTAACTCTATACACATAGCTTTATTTGTATACAACTGTGTGTCGTATATTCTAACAATTTGAATTTATTTAACCATTTAGAACAGATTTAAAAATACACCTATCAGGCTAGGTGTCAGAGAAGGTAGAACTGACAGAAGCTTGATTCCTTGAGGAGTGAACAAATAATCATGTGCTAATAAGCTGGAGCAGGATTTTATATAGCTGAATAAGAACAAGGTAAAATTAACACTTACCCTCAGTTTCTAGGTCTCAGACTTCATCTCACTACATACTCTCTGAACTGGCATCAATTAATTGGTTGTCAATTTCAATTTTTTGCAACCAATGAAATAAAACAGCAATGCATCAATTCCCACATAATAGCCAGGACCAACAAGTAAGGTTTCAGCTGGCACTGCAAATTCGTAAGCGTTGGTGCCAGCCATATATGAGGAGGAAGGAAATTTCTTAAGTAAGGTGACAGCACCAGGGAGGTCTTCGCTCATGTCAGATTTCAGTTAACTGGCACAGTTAAGGCCTCCCCCCGTAGCAGGTGCTGTGATTCTTCAACTGTTTGACTTCACTCCTGGAGCCACACTCCATTGTCTCTTGAGTGAGAAACAGATGCCAACAACTCGATATTTCTGTGGCACTGAATCAGAACTGTGCCCAATATGAGCAGCAGCAAGAGAAAATGCACCCAAATTCCTTTTGCATTAATCAGGAGAATTGGCAAAGCTGAGTGTAATGGACTTCCCACAAGTTCAGAAGCAACAGCAACAACACATCAGCAAAGGGCAAACCACAAAGATACAGCAGGCCTATCCTGGCTCCCACCCAACACACATACACACACACAGGCTCTTACTTGTAAATAAGGAAGAGATAGTTATTCAGACAAGTACTGTAATGGTACAGGCTCAACAGCAGATACTGTACTCTGGAGTCACTTCAGGAGCAAGACAAGAAATACTGAACGGTACGGAATTCACAAAGATGACCCAACAGCTCCCCCACCCTTCCCACCAGCTTTTGCGGATGAGGCATAACATGCTTGCTCATGAGACTCTTGCCTCAAAGGAATGCTAAGCTTGCAAACATGTGCTCTGTCGGAGCTGGTGGGTCTGCTCCCATCTGCAAAGACCGTGCCTGGTTCTATGTGCCAAGACTGCACCCTCCTGTTCAAACTCCTGCTCAATCACTACCACCTCCTGTTCAGACTCCCCCCTCAGCTGATCAAAGCCCTTTTCAGCCTCCACTGAGGATCTCCATGTTGCAAAAAGGTGAGAAGAAAGAGCTGGTATCCCTGCTCCGCTTTCCAAGCCACCTAACGTCAGGGTGGAAAGAGGAGATCCCCCCCCCTTTCAAAGTAGGTTCCCACCATTCAGCCCCCTCTTCTGTTTCTTCTTCGTCTCCTGTGTCAGTCTGCCAGCCTAAGCCTGATCCTAACAATACTGTGGGGCTCGTGGCATGAGCCTCTCTTTCATGCTTTTAACATTCTCAAATTTATGCAGTGACAAATACCTTGGTTTGTGATGGGCAAGACACAAAGTTAAGGAACCATTCTGACCCCTAAGTCAGAAAGTCCACAGGATCGCAACATCTAGTTGCAACTATAATCTAATTGCCCACAATAGTCTGTTCACCAATACCAGGGATTAGGTTTCCATGCCTTCTCCAAACTGTATTGATAGTTGCACCAATTGTTCAAACATTCCTAAACAAACATGCCCTTTTCTTATGAGAAACTCTACATCACCTGGACTGCCTTATTTCATATGTTTGATAGGTCTAGTAGCCAACCAGGAGTAAGAGAAGAACCCCACTCACACACACAAACCCAATCATGTTGGCTGCACAAGCTTGTGCTGGTTCCATGTAAGCCCCAATTAGGTGTGTAGCATAGCTGTCAACCCCCCCTTTTTGCGGGGAAACTCCCTTATTCCAAGCCACAGCTGCCAACCTTCCCTTTTTGCTGGAAATTCCCTTATTCCAACGCCATTTCCCACTGCTATCCTGGTTTGTTAGATATACTGTAGACCAGGCATCCCCAAAGTGCGGCCCTCCAGATGTTTTGGCCTACAACTCCCATGATCCCTAGCTAACAGGACCAGTGGTCGGGGAAGATGGGAATTGTAGTCCAAAACATCTGGAGGGCTGAAGTTTGGGGGTTCCATGCCTTAGACTGTCCCTGGGACAGGTGAGGCTGCTGATCCCTTATTTTCAAATCCGAAAGTTGACAGCTATGGTGTGTAGCTTGGAGGGAAAATCAATGTGAGCTGATGTACTGGGTACATTTGGACTATAGGGATCCCAAGTGCTGAATTCTAAATTCTCAAATTAGAGCCATTTAGCAGTGCAAGTATACAATGTTAAAGCAAAGTTCCTTGGTGGGGAGGGCCCATATCTCAGTGGTACTGGCAGACCACTTGCTTTGCATGCAGATGATCCCAGGTTCAGTTTCTGGCATGTACAGTTAAAATAATCAGATGGTGGGAAATACCTGAGACCCTGGGAAACTCCTGCTGAAGTAGACAACACTGGATTAAGTATACAAGTGGTGTCACCTGGAATAAGGCTGCAGCAAGGATACATAATCCATTTCATGGAGATGTTGATAAACAGGAATTCCTATGTTGTTGAAAAAATGTCTGCGTCTCCTGTTTCTCAAAAAGCTAATGCAGAAGTCTTAATCCAGAGTGAGTGTAATTATTCTGTTACATGTTGGCCTCAAAAGTGTGATCAAAGGTTTTCAGGAAGCATCCTGTCCAAGTTGACTACTACTTTTTCCTCTGCATGCTAAGAAGATGCTGAGCCCACAGGTTTACAGTCTGCCTATCAAACATCATGGTAAAATCACCTTTGCCGCTTTGCAGGATGATATGGGTGTGTAGCATAGCTGTCAACAGAGGAATTATACCAGAAAGATATGGAGGTCTCGTACACCCCAGGTAGTGTGGTTGCTGACCTTGAGCCAGACATCTTGGAGAGTGAAGTCAAATGGGCCTTAGAAAGCACTGCTAATAACAAGGCCAGTGGAAGTGATGATATTCCAGCTGAACTATTTAAAATTTTAAAAGATGATGCTGTTAAGGTGCTACACCCAATATGCCAGCAAGTTTGGAAAACTCAGCAATGGCCAGAGGATTGGAGAAGATCAATCTACATCCCAATTCCAAAGAAGGGCAGTGCCAAAGAATGCTCCAACTACCGCACAATTGCGCTCATTTCACACGCTAGCAAGGTTATGCTTAAAATTCTACAAGGCAGGCTTAGGCAGTATGTGGACCGAGAACTCCCAGAAGTGCAAGCTGGATTTCGAAAGGGCAGAGGAACCAGAGACCAAATAGCAAACATGCGCTGGATTATGGAGAAAGCTAGAGAGTTCCAGAAAAACGTCTACTTCTGCTTCATTGACTATGCAAAAGCCTTTGACTGTGTCGACCACAGCAAACTATGGCAAGTTCTTAAAGAAATGGGAGTGCCTGATCACCTCATCTGTCTCCTGAGAAATCTCTATGTGGGACAAGATGCTACAGTTAGAACTGGATATGGAACAACTGATTGGCTCAAAATTGGGAAAGGAGTACGACAAGCTCAACATCAAGAAAACCAAGACCATGGCCACTGGTCCCATCACCTCCTGGCAAATAGAAGGGGAAGAAATGGAGGCAGTGAGAGATTTTACTTTCTTGGGCTCCTTGATCACTGCAGATGGTGACAGCAGTCACGAAATTAAAAGATGCCTGCTTCTTGGGAGAAAAGCAATGACAAACCTAGACAGCATCTTAAAAAGCAGAGACATCACCTTGCCGACAAAGGTCCGTATAGTTAAAGCTATGGTTTTCCCAGTAGTGATGTATGGAAGTGAGAGCTGGACCATCAAGAAGGCTGATCACTGAAGAATTGATGCTTTTGAATTATGGTGCTGGAGGAGACTGTTGAGAGTTCCCATGGACTGCAAGAAGATCAAACCTATCCATTATTAAGGAAATCAGCCCTGAGTGCTCCCTGGAAGGACAGATCGTGAAGCTGAGGCTCCAATACTTTGGCCACCTCATGAGAAGAGAAGAATCCTTGGAAAAGACCCTGATGTTGGGAAAGATTGAGGGCACTAGGAGAAGGGGACGACAGAGGACGAGATGGTTGGACAGTGTTCTCGAAGCTACGAACATGAGTTTGACCAAACTGCGGGAGGCAGTGCAAGACAGGAGTGCCTGGCGTGCTATGGTCCATGGGGTCACGAAGAGTCGGACACGACTAAACGACTAAACAACAACAACATGGGTGGCCAAGCTATCTCAGGATGAGAGAACTCACCCTGATGCCATTTGAGAAAAGGATACAAAAGAGGGATAAAATGCTCCATTAGGTAAATAGAAATATCAGTTCTGTACCCCCTCCCCCAAGCTTACAAAGGGAGATTTTAAAATACAGGTAGTGCTGATCCATTTGCTTAAACCCTCGCCTTCTCTTTCTTGCCTGACTTGCAGCACAATCCTAACCACAGTAAGTCAGAAGGAAGTCCTATTGAATTCCATGGGCATTACTCCCAAGGGAACAGAACTGCCCCCTCAATCCTACCTCCAAAAAGCATGTAAAGAAGCAACCTCTCTTCCCCTTTTGTTTGTGACTGTTTTTCCTCTGTTGTAAGCTCTGCTTGTGTTATTCTATTAATTGATTGAATTACTTTTTGGCTTTAATTCTCTCCCCACCCCTGCACACCACTTATCTGTGCCCTACTGACTGCAATAGGATTTCTGATAGGGCATAGTTAGAATTACTGTACACTGTTAGTATTTTGCGTGTGCCCCATGCGTATATGCCTACACATTCTCTTTTGTATTTAAAATTAGACGTAATTATTTCATGAATTAAGATACATTGGGGAGCAGGGATATGGCATCCACTCCAACATTTCAATGCTTTCTGTACAGTTGAGAACACACCGTTCTTCCAAGTGATATTGCACAAGGAACTTCACTCCCAACTTGACCTGTAGACCCTGAAGCTCTCGCTCTGGGAGTCATTTGAATTTTGGCAGCCAAGCAACTAAGAGCCAATCCCACAGCACTGCAATGATCACGCTCAGCATTAATCTAGAGCTTGCAGGTGAAAGAAGCTTGAACTGTCCTGTCTGCCTAGAGAGTGGTCTGCTTACATGGTACATTTTTCAGTCTAAAACATCTGCCGTATTTAATGCCAGCTAAACTGAAATGTGAATTAATTTGCTTTGCAGCTGAAAGTTCGTCTTGCTGCAGAACTGCATAGAGGGTGATGTTCTTAATGATACCTTTATATACACATGCCACACACACAAAGTTATAACAGCCTTTGAAGCCCAAAGTCGCATAGTTGCTTCTGGCTTCATTCATAAATAACTAAATGGAAAGATTCATGTGGTTCCCAGCAGGTATCCTTACAATATGACACTTCAACCAAGTGAGTTCTGTAAAAACATTTTTTCACCCAGAGTGCTGAAGACAGGCTGTTATTCCTGCTCTGTGAAAAAGGAAGCACTTGTTATTTTTTTCCTACATCCCCAGTAATTACTGCTCCAGATGTCAGTTTTCCACAGCCGGAGACACAGATTCCAGATAGCAACACCGTCCTCAGCCACTATTCAGGGGTGGGTGGGAATGCAATCATTGGACGCATTCACTGCTACGGGAAAATGAATAACTATATCCCACATCACACACATAACTCCTAGGTGTGTACTTAACTTATAGCCATCTTGTAAAAAATGCCAATACCACAAACATTCAAGAAAGTAAGATAGTCACCTACTTTGACAGGATCATCTGAGTTGCAGCCAATCTTCTCATTCTGAGACAAAAGCTGGAGCAAGAGACATTAAAATTGTCTTTCCCATTGAGTGGTTTCTGCTGCATGTGTGCTTGTATTTTCAGCTATGATGAGATTCTCTTTCTGGCAGTAACTATGAGCCTTGATAGAACTGTAAAATGAATAATCATGGCTGGCTGGCTGGCTGAAAAATAAAGTACTAGCACCACCATATGCTAGAGGTTGGGAAATCTATTAAATACCCAAAGAGCCCTGTGAATCCTGTTTTCTCTGCTTCTCTCTCTGCACTTTATAGTTTTGCTTTTTAACTTACCATCAAGGTTGAGAGATATATGACAGGATATAGTGCTATTAATTTGCCAGGAAAATGCTAAGGTGGTCCAAATGAATTTCTTTTCCTATGTTATAAATTGTGGAGAAGGTAGAAATTCCCCCCTCTACAAAAAAAAAGTTGGGCCTCTTAAAAATGCATTAGTTAAGGAGTAGGCAGGAAATGCATGCTGCTATTCATTAGAATGGGGCCACAAGCTCAAAACGTTGGCAAAGGTAAGTTAAAGCTGTATGCATTTTCACCTACCCCTTGGAAGCAAAATATAGTTTATTGGCCCGTCATTACCTTCCACTCACCTACTGCTGAGTAGTATGATATTTGCCTGAAGTGGCCCTGAAAAGGATTAGTTTCCTACTGGTTCCTAAGCCCTTCCCATCTGTCACATGATCTTCCCATTTCTGCCTGGAACACAGCTGTTTAAGTTTGCCTTGGGCACAAACAGATCCTGTGAGACAGAAAACAAACTAACAAGTTGCTTGCCTAATTTAAAGGAGATATATGGTGAAAAATGAATTTTAAAATGACAAAACATTAGCTTCCCTATATGAAAAATGCTGAGGTGGGTTAATAAATGTAAATTAAATGGATTAAACTCTGTGGCCTAATTGCACACAAACATAGACACCTTTAGTTGTCTGCAAATGTTTGAATTGTTACATGCTATAATATTGTCTGCTGCATGGCTTCCACATAAGATTATACTGTATAAGACTGTTGGTGGTGGATTAATGTTCTGAGGGGCCCTATGTGCAATCCTTTGTGGGGACCCTATTTTTTCACCTAAATAAATGTGACAATTGTCAAAATTGGAGATGTATGAGACAATAATTATGTTTCTGCCCTCACACTGTGCTCCTAAAACAAGTTGGCAACAATCCCTGCTGTAATGCTAATATGAATGTCTCTGAAATGGGTGTCCCCCAAAAGTGGGTGCCCCCCAAATGGAAACACTTGGGGGAAATGTTATGATTATGATACAGTCTCTCCACTGTCCTACATTAAAACCACTTAGGAACAATCTTTCCCCCACCTCCCCAAAAAGTATTTCTATGGGAAGCCAAAGCAAAGGAGGTGAAACAGCCTCAGCACTTCCCACAGCCCATGCACCCTCCAAAAACCTAAAGAGGTTGACTTATCCTACCCTTTTCTTTCCATTTTTGTCCCACAACTGCCTGGAGAAGTCCTTCCCTCTGTAAAGGAGAGGTGGAGTTATTATAGCCAACCAGAGTGGGAAGTGGGTTGGCCCTTCCAACTCCACCAAGTGGTCTGTGCTACGGAGCTGGAGGAAGCATTGTTATTGTCTCTCCACCTGATGTGGGTTAGTGATCCCAGCTTAAAAGGTTGTCTGCACATACCTTCTTATCTAAAAGTAGTAGAGATTTGCTTTTTTAAAAAATGAAAGCTCAGAGCCTGCAGCACATCCTGGCATGGAATCTGGTGCAATTACTCCAATTATGCCTTTATAAATTCAGCCCTATTTAGATCCTAAGGATTACTATTGCCTGGTGTCCACACAACCTACTTAATGAATTACAGCTCTGACCTCACCTGTTGGCTAAAAGTGACAGGTAGGAGCAGCCAGGCTAGTTCCTTTAACAGAAATTGCTTTAAAGTAAAAGATAGCTGAGTCTGGTGCCCCTGTTCAGAAGCCTTTGGGGGCACCAGGCTGGTGACCCCATCATGAGATAATTTTAATCTGTTTTATTATTTTGACTTCTGTGTGTTTTGAAGTATGGTTGTGATTTTTTTCTTGATTTTATTGTAAACAATCTTGAGGTTTTCTACAATAAAACAGTATATAAATTTTATGAAATAAATAAATAATGGATCTGACTTAACTTACTATAACCAGGGAGCATGTTTATTAGACTCCTGGGCTTTTATGAATTCATTAGACAAGTCTCCCAATTCATTTCATATACTTCATATACTTTTATTTAAGTATATAAATGGGTTTCATTTATATATGTTAATATGTAATATATATGTTAATACTAATAGATTTGTACACCATAGCTTCTTTCCCGCTCATGGACCACTTACGTGAAATCTGTTGAGTAATACACTACAGGTGTAATTCAGGAGTAATAAAATAAGAAAATAATAATTTTATATCATATAAATGCATATTATAGTAATATAATATAAATAATATATTTTTTATTATTTACAGTCTACATCCAGAAAAACACGAGGAAAAGGAGGACTTAAAAAAAAAAAAACAGCTTGCAATTTCTTCACACACTTCCGTTTTGACAGCCAGCTTGCAGTGCCTTGTTGGGAAACTGCTTTTCATAAGACATCTATATTTCAGTGTACTTATAGCCGTCTTCAGTTTACAATGTTTTCTTTCAAAAAAAAATTGGGGTGTCATTATTTTACCATGTGGGGCAGATTTATAAAAATAAATTATTACAGCTCTGGGATAGCTCAGTCGGCAGAGCATGAGACTCTTAATCCCAGGGTCATGGGTTCGAGCCCCACCTTGGGCAAAAGAAATCCTGCATTGCAGGGGGTTGGACTAGATGACCTGTGTTGTCCCTTACAATTCTATGCCAAGCAAGAGCTGAAGAAGCTATCCATAAATCCATACTGTAAAACCATAAAATAAAATAAAAAACAAACTTTAGATACAATTTCTAAAAGTAATGGCTTGAATGCCAAGTCGCTAAGATTTCAAAATATTAAGCAGTTTATAACTGCCTTTAAATAAAAAAAAATTAAAGAAAGTGCCCTGTCCCTCCTTCCCTCTGCAAGCTTCTCCAGGTGTTCAAAGGCCCTTCCTGAACCACACAGGTGGGGGCTGTGGGGGAGGAGAAACCCACTTTCTGTGAACTTCCTTATTTCAATTTATGTTAGGATCCAATTCTGATTTTGGCAGCAGTCCACAATGCCCCAACCTACCTTATTCAGGAGAGCCCCCTACCGTACAGAGAAGCTTTTTGATGGGTGCAGGTGGCCGCAGGAGAAAGGATGTCTGTAAATGTTAACCTGTGTGCTCTCTGATGGAGAAATAGAGGTCTCCTAACAACACTCAACGTACGCACTGAACAGACTACGGCTCCCAAGATTCCCCACCATGCAAGAACAATTGCCTCAAAAAAAAGTTTTTTGTGCTTGCAGACGTCTAACGTTTGAAGTTTTTTTTCAATCCCCGAATTAAATAATAAAAGTCTTTAAATTAAATCAAGAGGATGTGCTTCATCTGCCTCATCTGAGGCACTCAGCCTAGGATCAGAATGCAGATTACATTGATATCCTCAGATGTTTTTTCTAATCCACTTTGTATCTTTCCCTAATCCGCTAATCCCCTAATCCCCATTGTTAATCAGATAGAATCATAGAATCATAGAATCATAGAATCATAGAGTTGGAAGAGACCACAAGGGCCATCCAGTCCAACCCCCTGCCAAGCAGGAAACACCATCAAAGCATTCCTGACAGATGGCTGTCAAGCCTCTGCTTAAAGACCTCCAAAGAAGGAGACTCCACCACACTCCTTGGCAGCAAATTCCACTGCCGAACAGCTCTTACTGTCAGGAAGTTCTTCCTAATGTTTAGGTGGAATTTTCTTTCTTGTAGTTTGAATCCGTTGCTCCGTGTCCGCTTCTCTGGAGCAGCAGAAAACAACCTTTCTCCCTCCTTTATATGACATCCTTTTATATATTTGAACATGGTTATCATATCACCCCTTAACCTTCTCTTCTCCAGGCTAAACATACCCAGCTCCCTAAGCCGTTCCTCATAAGGCATCGTTTCCAGGCCTTTGACCATTTTGGTTGCCCTCTTCTGGACACGTTCCAGCTTATCAGTATCCTTCTTGAACTGTGGTGCCCAGAACTGGACACAATACTCCAGGTGAGGTCTGACCAGAGCAGAATACAGTGGTACTATTACTTCCCTTGATCTAGATGCTATACTCCTATTGATGCAGCCCAGAATTGCATTGGCTTTTTTAGCTGCTGCATCACACTGCTGACTCATGTCAAGTTTGTGGTCAACCAAAACTCCTAGATCCTTTTCACATGTACTGCTCTCAAGCCAGGTGTCTCCCATCCTGTATCTGTGCCTTTCATTTTTTTTGCCCAAGTGTAGCACTTTACATTTCTCCTTGTTAAAATTCATCTTGTTTGCTTTGGCCCAGTTGTCTAATCTGTTAAGGTCATTCTGAAGTGTGATCCTGTCCTCTGGGGTGTTAGCCACCCCTCCCAACTTGGTGTCATCTGCAAACTTGCTCAGGATTCCCTCAAGCCCATCATCCAAGTCATTGATAAAGATGTTGAACAAGACTGGGCCCAAGACAGAACCCTGTGGCACCCCACTAGTCACTACTCTCCAGGATGAGGAGGAGCCATTGATGAGCACCCTTTGGGTTCGGTCAGTAATCCAGCTACAAATCCACTGAATGGTAGCATTGTCTAGCCCACATTTTACCAGCTTCTTTACAAGAATATCATGGGGCACCTTGTCAAAGGCCTTGCTGAAATCAAGATAGGCTACATCCACAGCGTTCCCTTCATCTACCAGGCTTGTAATTCTGTCAAAAAATGAGATCAGATTAGTCTGACATGACTTATTTTTCAGGAACCCATGCTGACTTTTAGTGATCACAGAGTTTCTTTCTAGGTGCTCACAGACTGTTTGCTTAATGATCTGCTCTAGAATCTTTCCTGGTATTGATGTCAGGCTGACTGGGCGGTAATTGTTTGGGTCCTCTCTTTTCCCCTTTTTGAAAATAGGGACAACATTTGCCCTCCTCCAGTCTGCTGGAACTTCGCCTGTTCTCCAGGAATTTTCAAAGATTATTGCCAGTGGTTCTGAAATCACCTCTGCCAGTTCTTTTAATACTCTTGGATGTAGTTCATCTGGCCCTGGAGACTTGAATACATCTAAACTAGCCAAGTATTCTTGTACTACCTCCTTACTTATTCTGGGCTGTGTTTCCCCTGCTGAATCATCTGCTCCATATTCTTCAGGTCGGGCGTTGTTTTCTTTCTTGGAGAAGACTGAGGCAAAGAAGGCATTGAGGAGTTCTGCCCTTTCTCTGTCCCCTGTTTGCATTTCACCATCTTCTCCTCTGAGTGACCCCACTGTTTCCTTGTTTTTCCTTTTGCTACGGACATACCCATAAAAGCCCTTTTTGTTGCTTTTAACCTCTCTGGCGAGCCTGAGTTCATTCTGTGCTTTAGCTTTTCTGACTTTGTCTCTACACGTGCTGGCTATATGTTTGAATTCCTCTCTGGAGATTTCCCCCCTTTTCCATTTTTTGTACATATCCCTTTTAAATCTTAACTCAGTCAAAAGTTCTTTAGATAGCCAGCCTGGCTTCTTTAGGCACCTTCCATGTTTCCGTCTCATTGGTATTGCCTGAAGTTGTGCTTTTAATATCTCCCTTTTAACAAACTCCCAACCATCATGAACTCCCTTCCCTTTTAGTATTACTGTCCATGGGATTTCACCCAGCGTTTCCCTAAGTTTTCTGAAGTCGGCTTTCTTAAAGTCTAGAATTTGGACCTTAGTATGCTTGGTTGCTCCTTTCCGCTGGATAATAAACTCCAGAAGAGCATGGTCACTCCCACCTAATGATCCTGCCACTTCTACCCCACTAACCAAGTCATCACTATTGGTTAGGACCAGATCTAAAATGGCTGATCCTCTTGTTGCTTCTCCCACTTTCTGGACAATGAAGTTGTCTGCAAGGCCAGTGAGGAATCTGTTCGACCTTATGCTCTTGGCTGAGTTTGACATCCAACAAATATCAGGATAGTTGAAATCCCCCATTACTACTATCTCACTTCCTTTGGAATGCTTGGCCATCTGAGATGATCAGTCTCAGTTCCTAATTCAGGTTTGCGCTGGTTAATCCTAACAGCTACTGTTTTGCCACATACCGTATCCTAGATGACAATTGATGTTTAGCATCCTTGAATCAATCATTATCACAGCATTCTGGTGGGGGGGGGGGTACTCCTGTGATATGGCTTGGAATGCCACAACTACCGTATTATTTCCTGCTCTCTCTTTGCATGCTGAGCCCAAGGATGGTTTCTACGGATGGGAGAGGTGCTTGTATTCTACACGGCATCGCCACTCAAGCACGAGAAGATTGTACTGGGTACAGAAGTCAACCCTGAATGATGTTGTTTACATGTAAAATAAAATTTCTAACACTTAAGGTTGCAAAGATGGGCTTTAAAGTTTGTGAATAAAATCTAATCAGTTTTTTGAAGCTAGAAACAAAAAAGCCTACCCATTACCAGCAGCCACAGCTCTCTGCCTCTCCCTGTGACTAAATGAAGCACCATAATTGATTAACTCATACAGGGGATCACAGAATCCATATTTCTTGACATGAAAGTTTGATTATCGACGTACATAATTTTAATGTCTTTCTATTGCTACGTGCCAAATATACACAATGGTGGCTCATTCTAATAATGACTCAATAGGCTACATCCTAGGAGTTTGATTTATAGCTTCCCCTTTAAATTTCTACCCATCTCCAGAGCTGAAAGCTGAAACCTGCTTATTCAGGGCTTAGCTGTGTCCTGTCCCTGACATTTCTTGTGTTCATTCCAGCTTTTATAGTTTCGTAGAATTGCTTGATAAAGTCCATCTTGCTGTCTTGCTGCTGCAGAAAAATTGCTTCCTGCTATATTATGCATAGAGGCAGTGCTTTTTTTCTTTAAAAATGTTTGGGGTACTCTCATTTTGACTCCAGAAAATCACCATTTTATAGTTCGAATTAGGGAAAATAAATACAGCAAATGGACAAAAGTACAATGATTCACAAAATATTTAGGGATATGTATACCCCTGCGCCCCCCCCCCGATAAAAGCACTGCATAGAGGTATCTCTATCCCTGTTTCATAACACTGGATCAGTCCAGCAATATAAACCCTGCATTTTATTTTTACAGCATCGTGATATGCCTTTAAAGAATTAATCTCCCTGTCTATTGTTTATTTAATCTGCTATATCTCTATTTAATCATTCTTCTCTGTCTAGAACTCAAGGTAATGTATTCCAGCTGTAGTCAAAACAGAAATATACGTAAAAATACTATTAAGCTGAAAGAGATCTGACTGAGCAACCTAAACCTGAACTGAGCATTCTGTTCCTGGATTGCATCCACACTCATACTCCCTATTCTAGTTCTAGACGTCACAGTCAAACCACCTGAGTATTTACATACCCATATCAGATACCCAACATGGAGCTCTCCAGGTGTTTTCTGGCTACAACCCCCATTAGCCCCACCCAGCATGACCAACAGTCAGAGTTGATGGGAGTTGTAGCCTAATACCATATAGAGAGCACCATATTGACTACTACTGCTGTAATCAGCTCTGAGTATGCAAGTGAAGAGAGATACAGTATAATTTTTAAAAGTGATAATAGCACTGCTGCTGCTCAAGTGAACTTCACCAGAAGTACTAATGGATTAATTATGAGGCGCCCTAGTTGGGTTGTTGAAAACATTTCCAAAATCACTGAGAATATTGTGGTAAATATTTTGGAAACAATAAAAAAGCTGGGCTAGAGTGAGATTATTCACTTTACAACAATCAAGTGCTTGACACAATTATCAAATCAGGAGCATATATTGGATAGAAACGGTACTAGCTGTTGGACACCCTATAGCAGGACAATCCAACTTTTCATACCAAGAGGACCACAAGAGTACTTCGACATGGAACCAGCAGGCAGTACACTGACTTGTCGCACAGGAGAGCAAGGCCAAAATTGGACACTTTCTTGCAGCCCTCATGCTGACTTCCCAAAGCCAGCTAAGTGAAGTGTTGGGCTTTGGGAAGGAGGTACAAGGCTCTTCAAGGGTCTTAGGGCCCTCCCATCTTCTTCCCAAAGCTGTTAATGTGCTACCTAGGCTTTGGGAAGGCGGCAGGAGGACGCTGGGACTCTTTCAAAGCCCTCACACTGCCTTCAAAAGCCCAGCACCTCATTACTTGGCTTTGGGAGAGCAGTAAAAGGCCTGGAGGGGCGGTGTCAAATGTTGCTGAGGACTGCCAGAAAAAGGCCTCAAGGCCTTCAGGCCATGTGTTGGACCACCCTGCTCTATAGGTTATCACAAGAGCAGAGTACCAACTGTCCTGAGCAGGCTCAAAAAAGCAGTATTCCACCAAACCTTTGATAATTGTCATAGATTTTGGTGTCTAGAATTGAAAGCAGAAATGAATCCAGTTCTGCAGTTCTAGATCAGGCATCCCCAAACTTCGGCCCTCCAGATGTTTTGGACTACAATCCCCATCATCCCTGACCACTGGTCCTGTTAGCTAGGGATCATGGGAGTTGTAGGCCAAAACATCTGGGGATGCCTGTTCTAGATCAACTGGTCCACTCTTGCAGGATGATTCTGAAGTCTGCTTAGCAAACCCCAAACATTATGAGTGGGATTCAGCAAAAGTATGATTTAAAATATGTATATTTATATTATAAATATTTAACATATTTATAACCCACCCTTTGTCATAGGATCTCTGGGAGAAGCAATAAAGAATTATTTAAAACAACAAATCCATTAAACAAAACATAAAAGCAGATAAAATCAGTAAACATCAATCACAAAACTACAGAGAATCATCTATAAAATTCCCAAGCTAACCATTTCCAAATGTTTGAATAAACAGGCATGTTTTAAGCTGGCGCCAAAAGAAAAGAAGAGCCAGCTACAGCCATATCTCAGAGGAAAGGATGTGCCAGTGTTGCATCAAGAGTTATATAATAATAATAATAATTTATTATTTATACCCCGCCCATCTGGCTGGGTTTCCCCAGCCACTCTGGGCGGCTTCCAACCGAATATTAAAAACAGTACAGCATCAAACATTAAAAATTTCCCTAAACAGGGCCGCCTTCAGCTGTCTTCTGAAAGTAGAATAGTTACTTATTGCCTTGACATCTGCTGGGAGGGCGTTCTACAGGGCGGGTGCCACTACCGAGAAGTCCCTCTGTCTGGTTCCCTGTAACCTCACTTCTCGCAATGAGGGAACCGCCAGAAGGCCCTCGGTGCTGGATCTCAGTGTCCGGGCTGAATGGTGGGGGTGGAGATGCTCCTTCAGGTATACAGGACCGAGGCCATTTAGGGCTTTAAAGGTCAGTACCAACACTTTGAATTGTGCTCGGAAATGTACTGGGAGCCAGTGTAAATCTCTCAGGACCGGTGTTATGTGGTCCCGGCGGCCACTCCCAGTCACTAGTCTAGCTGCCGCATTCTGGATTAATTGCAGTTTCCAGGTCACCTTCAAAGGTAGAGCGCATTGCAATGCACCACTCTGGCAAGACAGTCTGCGGGCAGGTAGGGTCTCAGCCTGCGTACCAGATGGAGCTGGTAGACAGCCGCCCTGGACACAGGGAACCTGTGCCTCCATGGACAGCTGTGAGTCCAAAATGACTCCTAGGCTGCACACCTGGTCCTTCAGGGGCACAGTTACCCCATTCAAGACCAGGGAATCCTCCACACCTGCCCACCCCCTGTCCCCCAAAAAGAGTACTTCTGTCTTGTCAGGATTCAACTTCAATCCATTAGCCGCCATCCATCCTCCAACCGCCTCCAGGCACTCACACAGGACCTTCACTGCCTTCACTGGTTCTGATTTAAAAGAAAGGTAGACCTGGGTGCCATCCGCATACTAATGAACACCCAGCCCAAACCCCCTGATGATCTCTCCCAGCGGCTTCATATAGATATTAAAAAGCATGGGGGAGAGAACGGAACCCTGAGGCACCCCACAAGTGAGTGCCCAGGGGTCTGAACACACATCCCCCAACACCACTTTCTGAACACGGCCCAGGAGGAAGGAGCGGAACCACTGTATGACAGTGCCCCCAGCTCCCAGCCCCTCTAGACGGTCCAGAAGGATGTTATGGTCGATGGTGTCAAAGGCCACTGAGAGATCCAGCAGAACTAGGAAACAGCTCTCACCTTTGTCCCTAGCTCGCCAGAGATCATCGACCAGCGCGCCCAAGGTAGTTTCAGTCCCATGGTGAGGCCTGAATCCCGATTGGAAGGGATCCAAATGGTCTGCTTCTTCCAGGCGTGCTTGGAGTTGTTCAGCAACCACCCGCTCAATCACCTTGCCCAAGAATGGTAGATTTGAGACTGGGCGATAGTTGGCCATATTGGCCGGGTCTAAATATGTTTTTTTAAGAAGCGGTTTAATGACCGCCTCTTTCAGTGGGTCTGGGAAGGCTCCCTCATAGAGGGAAGCATTCACCACCCCACGGAGCCCATCACCCAGCCCTTCCTGGCTCGCTTTTATTAGCCAGGATGGGCAAGGATCAAGGAGACAGGTGGTCGGTTTCACTCGTCCAAGCAGCCTGTCCACATCCTCGGAGGTAACAGATTGGAATTGATCCCATATAACATGACTAGACAGGGCTCTAGCACTCTCCTGCCCTGGCCCTGCTCCCAAGGTAGAGTCTACCTCCTTCCGAATCTGAGTATTGCAGGAGATCTTGGGGTCCCTACCAGGCCCCGATGATGAAGGTGGTTCCGATAAATTGCGAACCACCTGAAAAAGTCACCTGCTGCTGTTTTCTGCAGATGCAATAGAAACGGTGAAGAAGGTCCTCTTTGCCGTCGCCATTGCCACTTGGTAGGCTTGATGTTGAGCTCTAACCCGTGTCCGGTCGGATTCAGAATGAGTTTTCCGCCACCGGCGCTCTAGCCGTCTCAACGGTTGTTTCATCACCCTCAGCTCCGGGGGAAACCACGGGGCTGTCCGGGCTCCATGCAATCGGAGAGGGCGCTTCGGAGCCAGACAGTCAATAGCCCTGCTTAACTCCACATTCCAGCGGGCCACCAGGGAATCAGCTGAAAGGCCATCAACATGGGATAAAACATCCCCTACCACTCTCTGGAAGCCAATTGGATCCATTATGTGGCGGGGGCGGACCATCTGAATTGGTCCCACCTCCCTGCAGAGGGGAGTTGTGGTATTGCCAGTCTTAAATCAAACACATGAGCATCACATGGCAAGACCTAAAACTAAAACAGGATCACCAAGCAGAGAAGTAAGTATGTGTTAAAATTTTATGCCCTACAGTCACACTGACCAGGCCATACCTTGACCAAATCAGACACTCCCATAGATTTCACACCAATTCAACTCGCATGTTTATAGAATCCAAAGTTAAATGGATAGAGGAGAGCAATGGTGTGTGAGCATACCAAGTGTCATGGCAGTCTTAAAGAGCACACCAATCAGGAAGCTGGACAAGAACATGAGCTCCTGATTACACAGGATTCTCCCCTTTGTGCCCGTTGTGATGGTGGTGGAGGGAGAGCATCCTGGCATCTCTGCTCCTCTCCCAGCCAAGTAGGAGATGGCTGGGAAGGAGAGGGCAGAAGGACACCCGGGCAGACCTAAGTGTAAACATCATGCCTCTGGTTCCATTGGAAAGACTGAAATGGGTCCTTCCCACAAAGACACAGCCATTGTCTTCCACTGCCCATCCTTACACATTGTCAAGTTCTGGTCTGATGCCAGATCCCACAGAGAAGGCAGGTATTGTTGGACCCTTGATTGCTCTGAGTGAACAACTCACCCCAGCAGGTTGAGTGCAGACTGAGCTTTTTAAGCTTCCCACCTCCTCCACCTCTTCTAGGCTCCACTCTGTTGTGGATAATTTTCAGATTCTTAAAATCTTCTGGCCTGAAGATGGGTACTCCTCCATTTATAGTTTCTCACCTAGTGACTTCCAAGGCTGCTGGACAGGTGAGGTACTGTGGGAGACCTTTGATTTCTCAGGGGAAGGTGGCTGGGGAGCCTCATGCTTTTGATGCTATAAGGGAGATTTTTCTGGAGAACCACTCAGTAGACTTAGTGGTTCTCCAGCAGCAGGCTCTAAGCCCTGAACCTAACATGGCTACTTGTCTGAGTCCTCTGCTGGAGACTCTATAGCCTCCAGCTCTGAATCTTGTTTGCAGCTGGGCCCTGAGGTCGTGACACCCACCCCTTTTGCTGCAGGCTGGCATAATGTACTTTGAAGTAATCTAGGGCAAGATTGATCTGGGGAGATCTTCTTTTTGTTGTTTAATTGTCTCACATTTTCAATGTATTTCCTCTTCGCTTTCTAAACTGGGGAAGGGGGGGGTCATTGCGCTTGTTGATCTAGGATGATAGAGAGTGCCTTAATCCACTTTAAATGCACAAACCTAACATTCTGGTATGTGACTGAATCACTCCTGAATCACTGTGTGTCGGGAGGCACACATACCTATTCTAGTGTATAAGACGACTGGGTGTATAAGACGACCCACAACTTTTCCAGTTAAAATATAGAGTTTGGGATATACTCGCCGTTTAAGAAATATGACCCAGCCTATAAAACGACCCCCGACTTTTGAGAAGATTTTCCTGGGTTAAAAAGTAGTCTTATATGCAGGAATATACTGTACTTTGTTGCCACTTTAAAAGAGAAAGGTATTCTCAGCAGCTAGAGGAGGGTGATTGGAGTCTAGGAACTGTAGGGGGGGGTAGTGTTAAGCAGCCACTTCCACAGCTCATCTCCTGTTCCCCCAATCAAACTGGCAGGCTCTTGTGGCTCTAAGCTAATCATCACTTCAATTTATTCCAGCCAATGGACCAGAAAAAAACAAGCATTTAGTGTGGCAGCACATGCACTTTGAAACTCCCTGCCTCTTGAGATTAAGCAGGTGCCTGAACTGCACTCTTTGGCACCTGCTAAAAGCATTCATGTTTACACAAGGATTTCAACTTTTGTATGCTTTGAAGTATGGTTGTGTTTTATCTTTTTGTACACCTCATTTGGTCCTCATGTCTTATATGCATGAATCAGATATTTGCATGCCAGGGTGACTCGTGTACGCAATTTGAATTTTGGCAATTATCATCCAGTGTCAGTAAACATTAGAAACTTGATCCATGAAATTCTTTGGTGGTGGGTGGATTTTTTGCTACAACGGACTAACATTGCTGCCCACCATCAGCAAGAGCAACTGAATTCTGGTTTCTGGTGCACGAGCAAGGATCTGGATTCTGTGATTATCCCAGTATGAAGTTATTCCAGAAATATTATCATACTGTGAGAAAACTGATCATATGAATCATACTAAAGTGGCAAAATAAAGTTATTTTATACTCCAACATATAACTGGGATATAACACATATAAGAGGGAAGTGTTTGCGATCTAGAGGTTTATTCTCTTAATAAATCAGATCTTTGCCAGTTAACTGGGCCAAAGGGGACTCAACAGAAGTGCATGACATAGCATTGCAGCTGAAACAAGCTTATAAAAGTATTTTGTAATGATAAAATAATAGGGAAAGATATTGCCAATCTGCATAAATATCATTTCCCAAATAATTGTGAAATAAATGTAGACAGATATCCAGAAATAATCAAATATTTCTTCATCAAGACAAAGATGCTGATATCCATGTGCTTTTTGCCAGTCACATTGCAGAACTTTAATGCATTTGGTTAAATATTTACAGTCCACCCGAGGCCTGCTGGGGCAACATCCCATTTTCTCCCTAGAGGCTTGTAGAGAATGCAACTTTATAATCCTGGTCATCATCATCATCAATTACACGATCATTATTTAAATTTCTATGCCTCATCTGATATACAATACTATAATAGCAAACAAAAACACCCCCCACAAAGTTTAAAATGCCATAGATTGTTCTTCTTATTAATATTATCAAACACAAACCCATTGAAATGAAAAGGATTGAGTCTGTGCTGCCATTGTGATAGTCTCTAACCCAGGCATCCCCAAACTGCGGCCCTCCAGATGTTTTGGCCTATAACTCCCATGATCCTTAGCTAACAGGACCAGTGGTCAGGGAAGATGGGAATTGTAGTCCAAAACATCTGGAGGGCCGAAGTTTGGGGATGCCTGCTCTAACCCTTTTTGGTTTCATGTCCCTTTGCTTTTACCTGTTTCTACAAAAGGGGGGGTGGAACACTGGTGAGAAAACTCTCAAATGTCCCTGATTCTCTTTGATGCAAATTTACACTTATTAAATATATAATGTATTAGGCAATATAGCTGATGTTAGGCATTTTCCTACTTCATTCCTTCCTTTTTAAGTCACAGATGTGTCCAAATGACTTGTCCCCTTCATGCTCTTACGGTACTTATTTGGGTGTGCAATAGCTGACCTTTATCTGATTGGCATCTGATAGAGCATTGGTAGGTCATTCTGTTAAAGAAAAATATATGCACTCTGGTGCCCTGGAGTGGGGAGTGGATGGAAAATATTTTAGGAATTATCATTGCTATTCATGATGCTTGTTTGTTTTCTTATTCTTTGAAACATGGCATACATGCTTTCCACCGGACTTTGATAAACATCCATTTGCCTATAGAAGAAATAGGTCCACAAATGATGCGATAGCTACCGCCTTTCATCTTGCAGCAAGTCATCTAGAGAAACCGGAGAACTATGTCAGGGTGTTGTTTATTGATTATAGCTCAGCTTTTAATACCATCCTTCCGGACATCCTCATTAAAAAGCTGACTGACATGAACCTTTCTTCTACCACAGGCATCCCCAAACCGTGGCCCTCCAGATGTTTTGGCCTACAATTCCCATGAACCCTAGCTAACAGGACCAGTGGTCGGGGAAGATGGGAATTGTAGTCCAAAACATCTGGAAGGCCGAAGTTTGGGGATGCCTGTTCTACCATATATGGCTAGATTAAAGACTTTCTGATAGATCGGACACAAACAGTGAAGATTGGACAAGTAACATCTAATTCCTTAAAAATCAGCACACAGGGATGTGTGCTAAGTCCCTACCTGTATTCATTGTATACATATGATTGTGTATCATCTGACCTGTCTACTGCAATTATTAAGTTTGCAGATGACACCACCATGTTGTTGTTTAGTCGTTTAGTCGTGTCCAACTCTTCGTGACCCCATGGACCAGAGCATGCCAGGCACTCCTGTCTTGCACTGCCTCCCACAGTTTGGTCAGACTCATGTTGGTAGCTTCGAGAACACTGTCCAATTATTAAGTTTGCAGATGACACCACCATAATCGGTTTAATAACAGGTGAAGACGAATCAGCGTATAGAGGGGGGGTCCAAAAAATATCTACATGGTGCCTAGAGAACAACTTGCACCTTAATATCAGCAAGACAAAGGAGATGGTGTTGGACTTCTGGAGGAAGAGATGAGAACTAGCCCCACTGTACATCGACGAGGGCTGTGTGGAGAGAGTCTCTTCCTTTAAATTTCTGAGAGTTTATCTCAGTGAAGACCTTACTTGGAAAATCTATACAACCTGGGTGGTTAAGAAAGCCCAACAGACTCCATTTCCTTAGAGTATTGTGAAAGAACAATGTTAATCAACATTTGATGGTTTCCTTCTACCGGTCCACAATAGAAAGTGTCCTTGCATACTGCATCACGGTGTGGTACGCTGGCTTGACATCAACGGATAGGAAGTGCCTACAGAGAGTGGTGAATACAGCACAAGATATTATGGGCTGTCCCGTGAATACCCTGGATGACATTGTGGAAGACCGTTGCCTCAGTAGAGTGAGGAAAATTCTTAGGGATGATTCACACCCTGGCCGACACTTTTTTGATCTCCTGCCCTCGGGCAGAAGATATAGAAGCATGATTAGTCGCACCAACAGGGTAAAGAACAACTTCTATCCGTGGGAAAAGATAACAACAGGGCAACTGACTTTCGGGTTTGGTGGGTGTGCATCAGTAAATGAGGGGAATTAATACTAAGAGAGTTGTGTGGAGGTGCTCGTGTAATCTCACTGTGTACAAGTGACAATAAAGTATTTCAATTTCAATTTCAATACAAAATGCAAATGTTATGATTACTGTTTTTAATGACAGAGACAATGATTGTAACTATCACAATATGACAATACAGCCTCATTTCTCCCCTCTGAGATGGACAAATAAAATATTAAGAAGTGATTTAACTTCTTGCTTGTTTTATTGTTTAGAGCAGGGGTCAGCAACCTTTTTCAAGCTGTGGGCCAGTCCACCATCCCTCAGATCATGTGGTGGGCCGGACTATATTTTGAGGGGGGGAAATGAATGAATTCCTATGCCCCAAAAATAACCCCAGATGCATTTTAAATAAAAGGACACGTTCTACTTATGTAAAAACACGCTGATTCCCTGACCGTCCACAGGCCAAATTGAGAAGGCGATTGGGCTGCATCCAGCTCACAGGCCTTAGGCTGTCTACCTTGGTTTAGAGAATGTCCTGGTACAAAGAGGCATGTTACCCTTAAGTACATCAACACATCAACAGACATACCACTTCTGTTTAGATCTCCAGGTAACTAGTACATCAGATCCTATATATGTACAGTATTCTATCATATCAGCTTTTGATCACATTTGGATCTCTTAGATTTTTGGCTTAAGATCAACAATAATTCACAGGAATTACAGACATCAAAAGCAGACTACAGCAGACTACAGACTATTATCCTAGCATCCATTTCTAAATCTGCATTATATTCCAGCCATCTGAATCAATAAAAGCAGCATTCTGATGGAATAATTAAGGCAGCTTACTTAAAGCATTTACAAGACAAAAACCCGAATCGTTAATTCAGTGTATAATTCAAAAACTTTCCACTTTGACTTCTGATGTTTCCACCTGCATTAGATGTGCATGTTTAGTATTTTCAACTCACACATCATGATTTTAGGATTGGCCACCAGAAGCATGGTTCCTAAACCCAGATAAACTATTTAGGGAAGCTTTTAATACTGGATGAATCATTGTATTTTAATATTCTGTTGGAAGCCGCCCAGAGTGGCTGGGGAAACCCAGCCAGATGGGCGGGGTATAGACAATAAATAAATTATTATTATTATTATTATTATTATTATTATTATTATTATTATTATTCCCACTTTATGACCGTGATATCAAATGGATCAATGCAACTACAACTTAGAATGTTGTAAGAACTGTAAGAATGCTATATAATCTCACATTTATTTTTCATGTTAGTCTCTAGTAACATACAATATAAAATGAAAAATGTTACTATATATTAACTATTAGACTCAAAATATGTAAACACAAAGACAAAATATTGCTGCATCTCAATGAAAAGCCCATTCTCCTTTTCTATCCTGTTGCCATTGTGTATTGTTAAAGAGTTACATATCTAACAGATACAATATATAAGAGCAAAGAGAAAAAATAAAAAACATGAGTAACTTATTTCCAACAGCTGGATATTTTTTAGAAATAGGATGCTAAAATCTCTCTCACACACACACTGCTAACTCTATTTGTTCTTAGAGATATCACAAACCTTTGAAGAAAACCTCCTACAGAGTCACCTGTACCAGACTCAACCTGATGTTTTAAAATAAGGCACAGAGGTCTACAAGCATTAGGCTAGCCCAATCTGAACTATTTATTTGTACAGCACCAGCAACCAGCTAGTGTAGCAGATCATTCCCCTAAAAATGAATGACCCAGTAAAATAGCTCTTCCTTTTCCTGTATCTCTGGTTTAGGATCATTATCTGCTTACCCAGTCTAGTCTTAATGCTGTACATTTTACAGGGTATATAGTATAGTTCATTACATGACCAACTGGTCATGTTGTTCAGATGCCTGATTATCATTTTCCAAAGCAACTACTCTATTCCCAATTTAAGAATGGTAAGTGTAATGCCAGTGGACAGCAAGAGAGGTTTAAAGACACTCTCAAGGCAAATCTTTAAAAATAAAATGTAAACACCAACAACTGGGAATCACTGGCTTGAGAGCACTCCAATTGGAGAATAGCCTCTATCAAAGGCGTCATGAACTTTGAAAAAGCACAAACTCAGGACGAAAGGAAGAAACAAGCTAAGAGGAAGGCACGTTTGGCAAACCCTCACCGTGATCAACTCCTGCCCAGAAACCTATGTCCCCACTGAGGAAGGACGTGTGGCTCCAGAATTGGTCTCCACAGTCACATATGGGCACGCTGTTAAGACCATGTTCATGGAAGACAATCTTACTTAGCTACGAGTGATTGCCAAAGAAGAAGAAGATAGTTCATTAATAACAAATTAAGTACAGCTGATCTGACTGCTGTAAAAGTTTTTTAAAACTTCAAAGGGCTTCTTAAAGGCTGTGAATCAATCAATCATTTTACTTGTATGCCATTTTTTCAAAGATAGAACCATGCTCAAGGTGGCTTACACACACACACATATATACTACAAACATAACAAAAGTAGTCATAAACAATAAACAAAACATCAAAAGCTACACAACCAAATTGAACAGTTTCCTCATAAATCATAGGATACAAAATAAAGATACAAAAAAATTAACAGCAACAACCTCCTAGCTGGCCTAGGACCAGGTCACCTGAAGGACCCTTACAAAGCAACCAGATTGCTGCAATCATCATCCTGACTGTCCTGCAGCTGCCTTGCAGTCATTTCACTTGCATTCAAACCAAAGTTTCAGTGCAGTGCCATCTGGATTTTGGAACACTGTTCCTATTGATGTCCGGCCGGCACCCACAATTTTGATGTACTGATTTGATTGTATTTTGGTGTAGACTGCTTTATATATATATTTATTTTTATGGATTGGTAGTTTATTGATACCCTTGTAAGTATTGTTTAACTTCAAGCAAGGTGGGGGCCTAATATGCTTTCAGTTCATACACTGGAACAAGTTCTGGGCTATATAGAACAATGGTTTGTATGCCTCTCTGAAAAGAATTAAATTTCTCATTCTTCTAATCTCTAAAACAGGAGAGATCAGCCTCGGGTCCGGAGATATTGTTGGATAATTTATCCCTTTTTTTAAGGGATTTTCCCTTATGCTGAATAGGCTTCCTCGCGAGAAAAGGGAAAACTTGGCAGCTATGAACCATGGCCAATGGTCAGGGATGATGGGAGCTGCAGACCAATAATATCTGGGATCCCAAGGTTGGGGAAGCCTATTTTAGATAAACTAGAATTAATATAATGCCATTTGGGATAAATTCTTTTTGAAGCACATTCTAATAAGAAATAGACTGATCATTTTCAATTAAAGACGCTTTTAATCAAGTGTAAGCATTTCAGTGTAGCAGCCACCAGCTCATAAATCATAGGTTTAAAGTTAAAAATCCCAAGGTGGTACTTCTGAAAAATTAGATTCTAAAGTGCTCTGGAGATAATTAGCTTTGCTTTTACTCTGTCAGCAAAGTCATTCCAAAGCCTTTAGGGCTTATACAGAAGAATCCAAAGAAGTGCAAATGGAAGTCTCCTTGCTTTCATGCCCACCCCTTCTCACTACAGCCAATAGTCACTCTCCTTCCACCCCAAAAAAGACATACCTGGAGTGGCATGCAATGTTGTTGTGGGGCCTGCAGTTGGAGGCAGAATCGACAGAATTTGAGAAATGTCTGCCACTCATGGAAGAGCAGTTTAGATTCAAGTCATACCGTTCTGTAAAGCTGACTAGGAATATTTTATTTGAAAGATACTGGACACAGTTCAGAGAAACAGAAGTACAGATCAGCAAGTGGGAGCTGCACAAACATACAGGGTGGTAGTGAAAGAAATGGGGTGCAAAGAGGAAAGAAAAGCCCATTGCCACACTCTTGCACCTGCCACCCTTTCACAGTTTCCTATTTCCCACCTGTTCCCATGCTCCACCCTTTACCCAGCTCTCACCCATAGCCATTGTTGGTGGGGACAGAAAGAAAGTAAAGCACTGTATGTTCAATTTCTTACCCACACCAACTGGGCAGGACAATTGAAATATCCCTATAATCACTTACAAAAGATACAATCTATATCCAATGCTGGAATTGTATCAGCCATGAACAATGCATTTCATGCTACATTAACTCTGTGGAAATTAACTGATCCATATATAATTATACCTTGTGCGCTGTTTGTACTTCTAGAAAAGTCTGTGAAACTGAATTAAACATATAGGTAGTCTCAGACACACGGTGTATTTGTGTGTGTCTAGATTCTCTCTCTTACACACACACAATAGATAAACAGATAGACAGACTCTTCTGTTATCGTCATTATTCCCTAAAATGCTGAATATTCAGATATATTTCCAAATGGACTGAAATAAAATTAATTAAAATTAATAAAAGCAAGTTCACTGGGCAAACTCAAAATAATCTCTGTTGTCTGGGTAAAGCACAGGAGGCATGCACAATTTATAAAGAATTGCTTTTGTAATTTAAATCTACCCACATTCTTCATATATTGTCCTTTTTTAACTAAACAAAGACAGAATCCTGAATCCTTCAACCTGGAACATCAGTGGCTACATTCCCCCCCTCCTTATAGATAATAAGGTGATAGAAGACGTAACGGTTATTGAGTACAGTCCTATGATCCAGGGGTCCCAATGAACACGAGTGGGACTGCTTACACATAGGCTGCTTTGTTCTTTTCACTGACTCAGGTAATGCTATATACATCCTATGGGGAATTCCACTTCACATGTGGGAGTTCCCACATGCAACAGGGGAGCGAGCCCTGGATGTGTGAAGCTCCACCAGAGCTTTGGTTCAGGTCCTATTAAGAAAAGATATCTGTGTGAGATAATGTGCTTTGATTCACAGGGATTTACTTTTGGGTAGACATTTTTTAGCAAGTTACAGGTAGGTAGCCATGTTGGTCTGATACAGTCAAAACAAAATAAAAAAATCATTCCAGTAGCACCTTAGAGACCAACTAAGTTTGTCAAAGGTATGAGCTTTTGTGTGCATGCACACTTCTTCAGATACAGAAGTGTGCATGCACACGAAAGCTCATACCTATGACAAACTTAGTTGGTCTCTAAGGTGCTACTGGAAGGATTTTTTTTTACTTTTTAGCAAGAACATGCTGTTGGACCCTTAGGAAATTTGCCTTGAATACCCTACTTTTGCTCTCATATCCAAATGGGCCAAGGGGCAAAAGGCTGACTCAGTCATGATGCCTTAGGAATCCATCACTGCCCATGACTTTCTACCACACAGTGCCTGCAAAGTTACCAGATAGCAGCATATAGTAGTCTCTGCTCTGCCCCTGCTCACACTGTAGAGGTGGTAGCATGGTTGAACGCTACCATTCAACCATGAAGCAGATGAGATCATTCTCTTGCTACTTCCCATCCAGAAGCCCTTCATCAAAAGAAACACCACTACATTGTGGGCGTGAAGAATGGAGCTGCCGTCCAGGTCCATCATTGGTAATTGGTTTTTTGGGACCTGACTACTCCTCCTTGGTCAATTGTGACAGGCAAATAGTTTGGAGATACGTATGCCTGACATTTTTTGAAAGGCAATATGCAGCAGTGGTCTTCCTTTGTCCTATGAATCATCCAGTGACCTTTAAAGCTGACAGCGAATCTGACATTTTTTCTTTTGCCTGCTGTTTTCTGCAATTTGAAAGCCTTTGCTGAACATTGTTTGTGCTGATAAAACCCAATAATTAATGTTTTGCATAAGAAAAAATACGACTTCTGTATAGGATTTGCAGTGGCTGCCTGTTAATTACCAGCAATTAGGACTCCTCCCATTCCTAGTACCTGGGTGAAAAACAGCTATCCTTTGAGGTTCAAAATCTAGAGCAGCTTAAAACCAGATCTTTTTGCAAGTAAGGTTACCCCTTCAATATTTTTCCTTGATGTTAATACATTCGTTTGAATTTAGCGAGTCCACACTTTTACTGCTTTACCAGAGTCTACATATGATTTGTTTATATTGATTTTTTTTTTGGTATCCTCTTGTAGTAGTCACTTTAAGTCGTCCGTGGCCAAAAAAAGAAAGCAACTAATAAATTTAATAACAACAATAATATTACTTGCTAAAGTCCCCTGGAGATACTTGTTGGCCCACCTACTCTCTGACTCAAATGGCATCGAGATGCTGTGGACTACAGCTCCCATCTCCCCTAACCATTAACCACGCTGCCTGTGGCTAACTGAAAGTCACCATTTGGATCCCCCTTGCTCCAAAGTCATTTCATGCAACGTGTGCCAACAAATTCAAGTACTCTTGACAGGGAGACGCAACCAAATCTTGCCAGGAGAAGCAAATGTGTACTTACCGTGATAAGTTCCTTCTCCAGCTGAGGGGGCCCTGATAGGCCTGTGGCAAGTGGAGTGGGGATGGGGCCTGCCGGTAGGCCCAGAGCCTGTGTCAGGCTAGGCAAACAGGAGCCGCTGGAGCAGGCCTTTGCAGGTCCCTCGCAACCTCCATGGCTGGGGGACTCGCTGCTGCTGGATTCAGGGAGACCCCGGGTCCCCCTGCGGAGAGATCCATCTCTCAAGCAGCTCTGAGGAAAGGCCCTGCCGCTGCACTGGAGCCCTTTCCCGAGGCTCCCCACCCCACACAAAAGGCCTTCCAAGGCTGTAGGCCCGTGGGGGATGGGAAGGCCACGAAATGGACGCCAGGAGAAGGGAAAAGAGAGAGTGGAAACCCTGCAGGAGTTGCGGAAGGGAGCAGAAAGAGGAGCCAGGAAGAGAGAGACAAAGGAAGAAGAAAGTCCATTCCAAGATGCCGTTCCCGCCTTTTCTCTTTTGCCTAGAGCAGCCGGCAAAGCCACCTGCAGTGGGGCTGGTAGGAAGTGGAACTGGAAATGGGGTTGTCTCAGGTTGTCTCAGTGTATTCTATAAAAAAGATTTTACTGCCTGCCAGTGGGGAGATGGGCAGAGGCAACCCAAACAGGCTCTCCCCCCCCCTTACAGGAGGATGCCCTTCCTTTCAAGCAGCAATGTGTTGCATTCACTTCACTTTTTAAGGTGCACACTTTAAAGCTTGTACAGTAATCTGTGAAGCCCACCAATGTCTACAATCCTCCCAGGCCAGGATTGAACACCTGAAAAATGTTTTATACCAATCCGGAACACTGATACCAATATTGAGCCTATGAAACCAGTATACTTCCCCCTTCAGAAGTTCACTTGGATCATGCCACTGTAGGAGTCAAGGGTTATAATGCAGCCTTAGTGGGCTTGGCTAAATGTATACCCCTATAGCTCCCTTGTTGTCTCTTAGGGCAAGATTGCTGGAAGAGGGCTTCTATCTTAAATTGAGCCAGACCATTTCTCCATGTATAGCGTAGTGACATCTAGGTGTGAACTCCTTTTTTTTGTTTAGTTATTAATTCCAAGTGTTTATTTAATAAAGTTTCACTTAATTTCTTACTCATTTGCTACAGTTGTTTCATGACTGATGTAGAACTAGCTTATCATTTTCTTCAACTTCCATTTGTGTTGGCTTCCATTTATTTCAGTGCATGATCCAGACAGTTTTCTGCTGCCTGCAACTTTCGTGGTCTTTATCCGAATGTTTAGACACCCAACGACTCCCTCAGGGCATCAGATCTGCCACAACTCAGTTAGATTACCTATAAAATTGGGGGGGAGTTTCCATTTCAAAAGGTGCACAGGCACAGCCTAACTGTTCTCTTCCTCTCCCCCTGTAAGGCTGCTGCAGTCATACTTCAATTGAAATGAGTGAAACTAATTTTAAAAAGTGCAAATGTATTTTCATTTGGAACTAATTCATTTGCTCCCCATTTCTTTTTATAACTAAAATGGAGCTCACTTGTTTCATTTATTACCGGTATTCATTTTGAAAACAAATATACACTGCTATGCCCTATTCCAACTGGTCCTTTCAGCTCTACTTCTAAAAGAGACGCAGCATATTGAATGCAGGGCCCTTTTCAAGAAAAGTATGTGCTCACCTACTGAGCTATGGGGCAGGGGGTGATGTGTGAAGAATTGGTTCTAAATTTTCTGATCTGATTAAGTCTTTATTAATGCTGGAAGCTAAGACTGCAATTGTATGCACATTTAACACAGGACCACTTAATATAGTGGAATTCACTTCTGAGTAAACAGGCAAAGAACTGAGTTACAATGCATTTAGACTGCAATCTTAAACCAACTTACCTGGGTGTAAGTAAGCACCACTGAATTAGATAGGGCTTACTTCTGAGTAGACATGGTTAGGCTTGTGCTATTAAATTATCTAATCAATTTCAAGTTGATGTCAAGCTGTCTTCCCCAGCCCCAATTGGTCTAAATATTGCATGCTCCAATATAATGCCCTCCTTGGGACTGTGGGCATCATTTAAATGTTCACAAATTGCTTGTGATTTTATAGGATTCCTTATATTTCTACAAACATAAAACTGACAAATGTTTCTCAGCATGAAGTAGGCTCAAAACAGATCCATTTTATATGCACACAAACCGTGTACATGGCTACTATAATTTTTACTAGCTGAATATTTGTAGCATATTGTAATGCCAGCCAATTGAAATGGGGTTAAATAAAAGACAAGCAGAGGCAGCAGTAAACCTCCAAAGATTTATTTTCACACACTGATCAGAACAGTTGTTTAAAAGCAAACAGTAAAACAGAAAGTTTCTACTGTAAATCTATAGCAATGACATTTCTGTCAATTCAAATAGTGATTACTAGAGACTACAGTCCAAAGCTTAACCAAATTAAAATTGCAAGAGGGTACTTATTGTGGTGATCAATGTTCCTTATTCATGGAAATTTCTTGCAGCAGTCACATGATGTCATCAAATGGTAATCTTTTTCTTTTGTCTTTTAATCTCAATTTAAGGGAAAATCCAGTTAAGTTAAAAAACAACAACAACCTGTTGTTATGATGTTTCATATATATTTTCTGAAACAACCTAAGCAAATACAAGCCCCTTTCCCCCCTCCTCCCCCAAGAGCATTAAGCAAATATTTATAGGAATAGTTTGCAAAGAATCATTATGTACTTTAACCTATAAATGTTCTTTGCACTGTCTGGCAGAGTTATTCCAGGTCCTTGCCTATTTGCACATGCGAAATGAAGCCTTGTGAAATGTTTCTCTTGATTTTTGTATTCTCTGAACTGTCATTTCTGCTTTCAGCTTTTCTGTTAGGACAATTTGCCATATTCTGTTGAACTATTCTTCAATCTATTCTTCCAGTTCCTAGATGCTGTCATATGGGCTGCTGTCAACAAGTACATGGTAAGATTTTTATGACACAAATCCTTAGCCTCTCACTCAACAAGTTGACAGTAAGGTCATGGGGTGGGGGTCACTCTCCTTTGTTGGGTGATCTACAATCCTGAAAATCTCTCCAGGAAACCTGAATTTCTCTACATCACCACACCATTTGTGATACTTCAACAATCCATATGGCATATTAACCTATCACCTAGAAGCATCCTCAGTAGCTGGAAACTAATTGCTATACATTTATGATGATAAACAATATATGCCATAGCTGTAGCATGAATTTTTTAGGTCTTAATTCTGACAAAGGCCAGTTGATTCATTCTGTATTCTCTCTTCCAAACCCACAAATTATTGTATAAGATTTACTTTTATGGTGCTTAACTTTCTAATTATAGTTTCTATTTTTGTGGAAGCTCTTAGTATATCTAGATTAAGACAGCTATGTGTGATATTATCAAAAACAAAAATTTAGATTTAAATAATATAAATTAAAAATTCTCAAGTTTTGCTTTCAGCAGACACTAATTGCATAGTTTAATAACCCCTCTGAACTTTGTGCACATTGGACTTATTTTTATTTGCTCTGGCTAAACGAGCACAGAAGAGCATACTTTTCCATGAGAAAAGCGAATACTGTACTGTCAATATTAAAACTTATTTATTCCTATGAGAGTTGTAGCCACAGATTATTATGTCTTTGAGTTACAGTACATGAATACAAAATCTTTCCCAACTGCCCCTGTTTATGGATCCATACACAAAGATTTGTTCTTTTTATCCTTACCAAATAATTGGGGTTGATCTCCCACCCCCTGCTTCCCTTCTGTCCTCTGTATTTTCAAGCATTTCAAGCATGTGCAATCCTATGAACATTTAATTGGAAGAAGCAGGTATCTCAGTGTACGCACTCCCAGGTAATTGTGTACTGCATAGGATTGAAGCCCAAGGCACATTAGCTAGGAAGCACGTTCAATGAAATCAACAGATTTACTTCAGAGTATAGTCAAGAGTGTGTGCTAACCAGCTGAAAGGATATTTATTTAAAAGGTTTATAGATCACCTTTCTACAAATGTTCTCCAATACAACTTAGAGAGCACTGTCAGTTTCCATTGATTAAATTACAGCCAGGTGTCTCTGTGTGTTTTTATGAAAAAGAAAGAACTGGGAGCTTGAGTTATGAAAGTTTTGAAAAGCTATTAAATATATACTTAGCAGCTGGTATCCAATCTACTCACAGACAGCAGAACAGAAAAGGCAATTTCTGACAATCCCTCTCCCTACAGTACCCACTCCCCCCAAATCTGCCCAACCCTCTCGGGTAGATTCAGAGGGGACATGAGGAGCTGCATCAAAGATGAGAGGAGTCACAAAATTATTATCATACAGTGACCACAGCAGTTTTTGTGCCAAAACTGGCCCTAAACCCAGGTTGAAATCAATCTAGAAAATTAGTTTCCTTCAAGAGCACCTAAATATGGTCCGCGACCACCTGCTCAAGAACCTTGCCCAATAAAGTTTCTGTGATTCAATTCTGTTATTCTATGAACCTCTGCTTTAAAACCTCAAAGGAAGGAGAGTCTACCACTTCTTGTAGGAGTCTGTTCCACTGTCAAACAACTCTTCCTTGTCAGAAAGCTCTTACTGGTGTTTAAGCAGAATCTTATTTCTTCTGACTTGAATCCATTGGTTCAGGTCTTAGAAGGTCAAGGGTCCTGTGCACAAGTGGACCCTTGTGCACTTTGTCCACATCCTTGAGCCTTACTAACTGAAACTCATCCAACACAACCAGACTAGAAACTGCTCTGGACACTCTTTGATATCTGCTGTAACAGCAGAGTCAAGATCTCATTGGATTCAAACGATTTTATCCTCAAAATGCTTTGCATACAAGTCATAGCGGTTCTGCCACTTCCTTCTGGCTAGACTCTTAAGAACTGGAAAAGCTCTGCCAGTTGGCACAATGAGGATTCAATTCACTCCCACTAGGCAGGCATGGTGATGATGCTTCAACAGTGTTCGATTGTTTTCTCACTCTAAGCTCTGGAGTACACCAGGGAGCCAAGCAGGTTCCATAAGCAGGAGAGGGCACTATGGGGCAATCATGTCAACGGACTGAACCATTCAGATGTTCCAGAGGTCAGACAAGGTTTCTACAGCAGCACAAGTCATATCAGCTGGAAAACCTGCATAAAATTTGGGAATATTGTCAAATACAGATTTATTCGTTTTCAGTACTGCAGACCAATACAGCTGCTGTTCTGGAAAGCAAGTGAAAGTAACTCCTTTCTGACTTTACTGTGCTGTATGCACACAAACTGAAGGGGTAAGAAAGGGAAAAGCAGAAATGGGAAGAAATAAATTCTAACGGGATAACAGAATTGGGCAGCTTCAGAAAGCAGCAGGGGTTGCATAAAGTGGGGCTAGGATTCTAACTTGCACATCTGTGTCCATCTGTGTCCATCTGTGAGCAGTGCAACAGAGTGTTCTTTGCAGGATTTCGTGTTGAATGAGGTGGAGCTCTTGGATTCATCTTTTTTCTATTTTTTTTGTCCAAAGAATTCTGCAGCTGCAACTAATCTGTCATGTTATTCCCATTTGCTCTCAATTTTAAAAACTGGTAACCTGTCGTAAGAAATATAAATGAGTGATAGGTAAGAGGGAAATCAAAAATCCTGTTGAAGAGCTCTCTTTTTCAAAAAAAGAATCTTTGGCACAGTTTTTAGGATGTTCTTCATCTGTTAACTAAAGACAGTTGTAATGTGCCAGCTTGAGTAGAAAAAAACCAAAAGTACTGTAGTGGAGAACAGCTATAAAAAAGACTGGAAAGAATGCAAACTGGGATGCCTTGGTGTGAAAGTGCTGAACTGATTATTGTGTCCAGCCAAAGGAATATTAATGACTTGTGAAATACTCTGGGGTGAGCTGGGGCAGATGAACTGTTCAAAATTGAGCTCAGGGAGCGTCTATGAGCCAGATCCCACTAATGGATGACAACAGTAATAATGTTCTTTCCATTTTTAATATCCAGTGCATACGATGTTCAGCTGTAACAGAATGCTGTTTATTAAGATACTTCATGGGTATTGAACTTCATGGGTATTGATCTTCTGAAACATATTACAGACATTTACATTTTTTTAAAAAAGCACTCACACTGTAGGCCCTCTATAATTTTATCACCAACATTCGGTGTCAAATCCTGGAACATTTATACTAGCAAAGAGAAGAGGACCACGAGGACAGGAATTCTACTCAGTCTTCATTACTGTTACAGGTAGGTAGCCGTGTTGGTCTGAGTCGAAGCAAAATAAAAAAATTCTTTCAGTAGCACCTTAAAGACCAACTAAGTTTATATTTTGGTATGAGCTTTCGTGTGCATGCACACTGAAATGTATCTGAAGATGTATCTGAAGAAGCTCATACCAAAATATAAACTTAGTTGGTCTTTAAGGTGCTACTGAAGGAATTCATTACTGTTGCAAAGGGAACGTGTTCAGTGAAGAAGCTGCAATGACCCATCTTTCCTCACCGACATTTCTTTGAAGCAGACACAGGGAACAAAGTGATGTGGATGGGAATGGATCAGCCCCTCTAGACGAGTAATTATTTCATAGTCGGGAAGAGCAATGGTAGCAATATTGAGACCCAGCATTCGGGAGACGACTTCTCTGAAGTCCGCCAGCTGTAAAAACAAAAGGGGGGGGGGGGAGAGACATTAAATTAAATATCATGTCTCCTCCTCCCATACCAATTTGTCCATGCCCCAAGCATCTGAAGCTCTTCTTCAATTCTCATGCCATTGATGTTAAGGTGGGCAGGCAGAGAGCCTTTGGGGTGAGGCATCCTGCCAAGGAATCCAGGGAGTGTTCCTGGTGTCTGTTGTTATTTTGGTGCCAAAGGAAGATGGTTTTGCTTGTTTGCTGCCCTTTTAAGATGCTTGGAGTTTTATACCAAATTAAGTTTGAATGTTTTATGCTGCTGTTTTATTGCTATGGCTTTGTTTCTCTGAAAAGGCTTTTGTTTTCAATATTAATCCTAACAAAAAGGAACACATTGCATAACGAAAATGTAAATGAACGTAAATGAATATAACCAAGAGCATATTACAAAATTATAAGAGAAAAAATTCTTTGGATATACATTGTCCTCACCCTCAAGCCAAGCTAAAAATGATGATGCTTTCCACACTTTGTCTTTAGTCGTTTTTTAAAAAAGATTTGAACCTATTTCCAGGTCTAACTCTGGGACTGTATCTTGTAGATAATTCAGTAACAATATTTTTGAGTAATTTAATAACAAATATCCAGTCTTTTCTAAAATAAAAATTTTGAATGGTAAACCAACATGTCTGAATGACTGGACAGCTCATGTATGTGTATGTGTGTGTGTGTGTGTGTGTATACAATTTGCACATTGACCATTACATCTCCAGCACTTGTTGTCACAGTATATCCTAGAAAGTGCCGCAGGGCCCATTGTTGTTCAATATCTTTATAAATGGCTTGGATGAAGGAATTGAGCAGAGGTTCATCAAATTTATACATGACACCAAGCTGGAAAGGTAACTAAAGTTGCAGAAGACAGAATTGGATTCAAGATGACCTTAACAGATTGGACAACTGGGCCAAAACAATCAAAACCAATTTTAACAGGGACAAATATAAGCGCAGGAATAACCAGCAGCATAATTCTATGATTCTATGCTGGGAACATGCAATATCTCTGCAACAAGAGTGCTACTATAAAGAAGTTGTTCTCTTCCTGTGGCTTTATGCTGAGCTCCAAATTGTTTTTGTTTTGTTTGTGCTAGGAGAAAGGTTTTATATTGCTATTTTTGTAGGGGAGGGTTGTTTTAGTTATTATATTTTGCATTTCTAATGTGGTATAATGCTTACTTTTGCAGAGAATTTTATAGATGAATAGCCATAGAAATTTTAATGAAAACAATGATGCTCATCATAAAAAAGAGAGCTTATAATAATTTATAAAATGCATAGAATGCAAACTATGAAACAGGAAATTATTGCCTTTCTAGTATAAAATCACACCAAGAAATGAACCCAATGTCGCTAAAAAGCTTTACATGTCCTTTCAAAAAAACCAAACTGGGGTGTTAAAATTTGGCAGGGACTCTTTGCAAGGATGGGGAATCTTTTCTCTGTTGATGGTTGATACTCCCTTGGGTGGGAGTAGTTATTGGAAGAGGCTTCATGCGGATGGTGAGTGAGATCAAAGCCAGAAGTGGGTGGAGCCAGAGCCAATCGCATTTAGCAATGTACTTGAGCATCACCGTCCAAGGTGGTTTGTCAGATTTGGAGGCTACAGCAATGGCCCTTGACTTCCCCCCCTTGTCCTCCCTTTGCTGTTTCTCTCTCTCTCTCTCTTTCTCTTTCTCTCTCTCTTCTCTCTGTATGGCACATGTGTGTGTGTGTGGATGGGTGGTATATATGCATGTCTGTTGGGTGTGATGCAGTGGCTCTCTTTCTTTGTTACTGTGAGGGACAGGAGCTATAGACTGCCCCCTCCCATCGTGACCACCAGTTCCTCTCCAAGCACAAGCGGGAAGGAGATGAGTCCAGCGGGGAAACAGGAAGTAGAGCGCAGGGCTCTGACAGGGTCACAGAGCCCCTGCGCCGACCGGGAGAGGAAGGAAGGGAGAGGGAAAAGGGGAGGCAGGAAAACACGGCTAGAAGACCCCTCCCTCCAGTTCCGGAGCTGCGCATGAAGAAAAGGGGGCGGAGATTGGGGGGTTCCCAGACTACTTTGTTGGAAAAAGACGCGGGAATCCCCATTCCGGGGTACTGACCCAGACTGAGAACATGTACATTGTACAGCTTCTGCACTGTAAATAGTTTGCACTTAATAAAAGCATGAAAAGGCAACGTGTCGGAGTCGTTACTCTAGAGTAGCCGCCAGCGACCCTGTGACAGTTACATAATACTGAATAAAGATTATAAATTAAAAGAAATTATAATGAGGCATTATTGACCTCATTTTCACATACATGTTAAATTTATGGGCTTGGTCTATGCCACTTCAGGCAAGTAGGTACTCACATAAAACCATACAAAGTTGGAGAAGTACTTGTAAAACCCATCTAGTCTAAGTGCCTAAATGATGCAGGAAATCCAGAACTAGAGTATACCCAACAGGTGGCTGTCTAGCCTCTGCCTGAAGATGTCCAGTGTGGGAGAGCCCACCTCAGCAAAAATGCACATCTCCACAGAAAAAAAATAATTGCATGTGGAAATCTAGCATGTCGCAATAAGGCTAGATCCTTGACTTATCATTTTCTGTGCAGAAGGGATTTTTTTTGTATGAAAGAGCAGTCAGTCATATTAGTCCTTGGATTTTATCTGAAGTGATAAAACCTAGCTTCAGGGTTTACCACCTCCATGAAAAGTATTGAGTAGTCAGAAAGAAAAATGGATGGATAAATATTCAGGTTAGGTTTCCTGCTCAGTTTCAGGAAAAAAGCTGGAAGTGATTGTCTTCTGCAAAATATCCAAACTTGAAAGTTCAATAACTTTTAGTCAAAACAGTTGAGGAAGAATCTGAAGTTCTGTTTATTTTATACTGCAACCACACATTGAATATTACACACTTCATTGCATAACTTGAATAAATGTCAAAATGTATTCAGATCTTTGTGGTTCATTGTGTCCAAAAATGTCTTTTTCCAAATGCTTGCAATTGTTTGTGCTCTTTAATCTGGTGTTATTAGAATAGGTGGCATTTGATGCAACAGATTGCATTATCCTTGTTTTGAGAATAACAACAAGCTGTCAGAAATCTGCCCAAGAGAAGTGCTATTATCAAATGAAGTGCTTTCTATATCAACTACTTTTATTCATGGAAAAGGGCAACCACTTCTATTCTATGAGTGCTGTAGTATACTGTGTGGGCAGTTTAATCTCAAAGCTTTTGTATAAAATGCAGAAGCCACTCTGACTATGAAGGTGTAAGGAAGGTCTGTCCAATCTTTTTTGGGCCCTGGGAAGAGGCTTCTTCAGAGTTAGTACTTTCAAAGCAGAAGAAGCTACCCTGTAACCCCTTCGATTGTCATTGGACTCCAACTCCCATCAGCCCCACCCAACATGGTCAATGCTCAGGACTGAAGGGAGCTGTAGTCCAACAAACTCTGGAGGATTTGGAGGGAAGAAAGGTGAGGTACTTACATCTACTCTGTGACAATTTGAGGTGGATTGAAAGAATCTATTCTAGACCTAGATTATCGAGACCAACATTAGCTGGAGAAATAAACAGCTCTGGCTGAGGAACAGGCTGATTAAGTAAGAAGTGAATGGTTATTTGTTTCGTATGGAACCAACACATCCAATACACTGATCACTATGATGTCACTAGTCTATTGAAAAATCCTTTTTACATGTAAACCCCTAAAGAGTAGTCAGTAGTCAGTACTTTTATATTTGTAGCCAGTGCATCAGTGCATGTTCAAATATATAAAAGGATGTCATATAGAGGAGGGTGAAAGGTTGTTTTCTGCTGCTCCAGAGAAGCGGACACGGAGCAATGGATTCAAACTACAAGAAAGAAGATTCCACCTAAACATTAGGAAGAACTTCCTGACAGTAAGAGCTGTTCGGCAGTGGAATTTGCTACCAAGGAGTGTGGTGGAGTCTCCTTCTTTGGAGGTCTTTAAGCAGAGGCTTGACAGGCATATGTCAAGAATGCTTTGATGGTGTTTCCTGCTTGGCAGGGAGTTGGACTGGATGGCCCTTGTGGTCTCTTCCAACTCTATGATTCTATGATTCAGTATAATTACCAATATACTGACTCAATGAAATTTGGAAGTAGGATGAAAATTATGTATTTTATATACAGAAGCCTTTAAGACATATTATACAGCATCTACCCAACAAATTTGTGATCTACACGGCTCAGGGTGTTTTTGAGTGTGAGAGATAGGGCAAAAAGAGTTAATAAACAAAGATGGACTGGCAAATTCTTTTTGACACGGGCTACCTTGAAATGTACCACTGAGCCTAGGGCTTGCTGATCAGAAGGTCGGCGGTTCGAATCCCTGTGATGGGGTGAGCTCCCGTTGCTTGGTCCCAGCTCCTGCCAACCTAGCAGTTCGAAAGCACGTCAAAAATGCAAGTAGATAAATAGGAACCGCTACAGCGGGAAGGTAAACGGCGTTTCCATGTGCTGCTCTGGTTTGCCAGAAGTGGCTTTGTCATGCTGGCCACATGACCTGGAAGCTATACGCTGGCTCCCTCGGCCAATAATGCGAGATGAGCGCGCAACCCCAGAGTCGGTCACGACTGGACCTAATGGTCAGGGGTCCCTTTACCTTTTACCTATTGAAGTGAGAGCTGGACCATAAAAAAGGCTGATCGCCAAAGAATTGGTGCTTTTGAATTATGGTGCTGGAGGAGACTCTTGAGAGTCCCATGGACTGCAAGAAGATCAAACCTATCCATTCTGAAGGAAATCATCCCTGAGCGCTCACTAGAAGGACAGATCCTGAAGGTGAGGCTCCAATACTTTGGCCACCTCATGAGAAGAGAAGACTCCCTGGAAAAGACCCTGATGTTGGGAAAGATTGAGGGCACAAGGAGAAAGGGACAACAGAGGATGAGATGGTTGGACAGTGTTCTCGAAGTTACCAACATGAGTCTGAACAAACTGCGGGAGGCAGTGGAAGACAGGAGTGCCTGGTGTGCTCTGGTCCATGCGGTCACAAAGAGTTGGACACGACTAAACGACTAAACAACAACAACAACCTTGAAATGGCATAAATAATACACTAGTAAAAAAAGAAGTCTTCTTTCATTTATGGAATTTAACTTTTTGCAAACTAAAGAGTATTTTTAAACTCACACCAATAAAAAGGAATATAACATTCTAAGCACACACCCGAAATTGCTTCAGATACCAAGTTGCTAAATGCCAAGAGCTGCTTGTCGGTCATATTATTACACACCTGTTTCTCTCTTTTCATCACTGCCTGTAGAGTAGATTTAAGTGTTCCCAGTTCACTGGTAACAGATTCCAGTCTGCTTTTGGCCTTCTCTTTATCTTCCTTTGCTTCACGCTCTACATCATGCAACTCTGATTTGACAGAGGTCAGCTGCTTCTCAGCCTTTGTCTTCATCTTTTCCAGTTTCTCTTGGGACTTGCTTAGATCTTCTATGGTTCTGTCCTGCTCCAGTGTCCTGATCTGTGAAAATATTCCAGAGTTGCCTCAGGAGGGGTATAAACAGTAGGCTATCTAGTGCAAGGGGGTATAAGGTTAAACTACGTACATAAGATGTGAGAGATCCCTGCTGAGATCTCTTGAGGTTTACATTTTTATGTCAAAGCAGCCGGTTTTGATTGCCGGAGTGCAGGGGATGGTGTGGTTAACCTTCTGCATGCCCTCATGCTGTTTTATTGATCTAAATCCTGCTACCCCAAATTTGCTATTTGCCTTGCTGAATAAGGCATTGTATATCTCCTCCCCACCCCCTGGAATAAATTGCAGCTTTGGCCAGGTGGGGATGGTTAGATTAGAAAATGGTGTGAAGGGAAAGTTAAACTCCACCCCCCTTAATGCGGAGCTGAAAATGCATGCTTTGGAGTTGTAAAAAAAGGGGGGGAGACTAATCATTCTGCCATCAGAATGGTAGCAGCTGGAAGAGCAGCACAGGAAGAACATTTTAATATGAGGAAAAGTAACTAAAATATTTAGTTAATAGTAATCAGACGCAAAGAGGGGGAGAGGGGGAGAAGCCAGCAATTAATCCAGGGAATTTTTACACAGGGTGTGTGCTCTACTGCCAAGGCCCTTGCCTACGTTTACCCAGAAACAAGTGGTGCTGAGTAGACTTGCATAGGCTTGTGTTATTAGCTACTAAGACATTAAACAGAAATCCAAGATTCTGAAGAACACAAATTTCTCAGCATTTCTAAACTGTTCCATTTTGCCAAGTACTCAGCATGAGCTGGACAGTTTTGGATACACATATGTAAAATTTATGCCTGTTGTCTTTGTCCATGGAGTTTTCTTGGCAAAATACTGGAGTGGTTTGCCAGTTCATAAAGAAGGCTGACTGCCGAAGAATTAAAGTTTTTGAATTATGGTGCTGGAGGAGACTCTTGAGAGTCCTATGGACTGCAAGAAGATCAAACCTATCCATTCTGAAGGAAACCAGCCCTGAGTGCTCACTGGAAGGACAGATCCTGAAGCTGAGGCTCCAATACTTTGGCAACCTCATGAGAAGAGAAGACACCCTGGAAAAGACCCTGATGCCGGGAAAGATTGAGGGCACAAGGAGAAGAGGACGACAGAGGACGAGATGGTTGGACAGTGTTCTCGAAGCTACCAATATGAGTCTGACCAAACTGCGGGAGGCAGTGGAAGACAGGAGTGCCTGTCGTGCTCTGGTCCATGGGGTCAAGAAGAGTCGGACACGACTAAACGACTAAACAACACCACAATGTAAAATTTAAACTATCCACTGGCATCTGTACACCTTTTGAGCATGGCTTAAAACAGATATATATAATATTCCCTCACCTTCAGTTCGTTGGTGTCAGCCAGTTTAGCTTTCAGGTCTGTATTTGTTTCTCTTGCTAAGACAAGTTCATTCTGTAATCTGTCCAGCTTTTTTTGTAGCTTCCTGACCATCAGGTTGGCATCATCTCTCTCCACAGCCAGGGCTGTGCGCACTTGCTTCTCCTCCTCTAGCTGTGCTATCTTCTGACGCAAAAGTTTCATGTGTAGCTCTTTGCTGTCAAGCTGCTCTTTTTGAGTTCTCAACTGCATTGAAAAGTTAAAAAGCAGTGATCACACATACACACGCCACAAAATCAGACTTCACCCTCGTGAAATATAATGGTGAATATTTATTTATTTATTTATTTATTTATTTATTTATTTATTTGCCACCTGCAGGAAACATATTAATGTTAACCTTTTTTTGCAGATGTTAATAGGCTCTTTGAAGGGCAGACAGGAAATTCCACCAAAGATCAGCAGGAGGTGGACACTGACTTGGGGGCAGTGGAGATTTGGGTGAATGAGTGGAATGTGTTACTGTTTTAGGATGCTGTCTGAGGGTTTGCATCTTTCTGTTCTTCTCAAGGGGTAGAGATTGCTTTTAAAACTAAGCTGCATCTAGGCAGCAAATCACCCAACAGAATGGCTGCTGTGTGGTTGAGAAATAGGGCCACTAAAGCCATTGGGAATGACACTGTGTAGTGATGAAGAATTCTTACCTGGACACTACAAAAGGGATGACTGACCCCATAGACTACTCATAGAGGAAACCATATTTCTTTTCTCATACATGGTCCTAGTAATGATGTTCCCACTGCCCCTGAATCTCTAAGAACTGTAACCTCCTCTCCCAAACGTCTCTCTTTTGCTTCTGCTCAAAGGTCTGTCAAAAGTGATGGGGAGGATTTTGCCAAAAAGCTCAAGGCAGCATACATGGTTGTCACTCTCCCCCATTTTTATACTCACAACAAATCTCCCTGATACTGATCCGACACTAACTGCTAGAGTGACTACCCCATGCTGGTCTAAATAATCAGGCGCTGCACTTTATTATCTTTTGAAAGGTGGTATTCTCAAATCTTGCTCCACTTTCCCTACCTTTCTTTGTAGATTGCGAGCCATGATCTTATTCTCAGTTAACGTGTCTCCTTCCAGTTTGATCAATTGGTCTGCACGAGCCAATACTGCATCCAACCTCATATCAAATCCAATATCCGCTGCCATTCTGTCAAGATTCATCTTTTCAGAAAGTTGATCCAGGAATTTAAGATACTTCAGAGAGCGGGAAGAAATGTAGAAATAAATGAAAAGAGGCAACAAAAGGTCATCCAGTACATTCAAAAAGGAAAAGTGCTTTCCTTTTCCCTAGCAGGTGCTTTGATAATGTAATTATTTCTAAAAATAACTTGTGGAATTCAAGCAGGGTATGTGTGCACAAAACAGGGTCTGCTTAGCTATAGGAAGCCTTTATATCAAGTCAGACCATTGGTCCATCTAGCTCAGCAGTTCTGAGCTGGCAGCAGTTTTCCAGGGTTTCACCTGGAGGATGTTCCCAGTCCTATTTGGAGATGTTGGGCATTGAACCAGTGACCTTCTGCATGCAAAGCAGATGCTGTACCACTGAGCTGCAGTTCTTCCATATCTTCCCACTGGGCCAGACAGCAAAAGGCCCTGAACCACTCAGAAAAGCTATGCTGGATGACACCGTGGACATGCAATGGTAGTGGAGAAAAACTGCTTCTTCGCCATCTTCACACCACAGGGTAGGTTCAATAATGTTTCTTATGTTTCATTGGACTTGCCATAATTGGCATTTTAAGCTAGTTAGCAGTCACATAAACATAGCCACTTTTCTTCAATAAATGTACCGGATGATCTAGCAATAACTTCCCCTGAATTCCGTATTGATTTTTATCAGCATGCCTTCCCCCAAACACTCAGCCACCAAGGTCATATTACTTCAGCAAACATCCAGTTGAATGGCCCATTCCCTCCCAGAACCAGTGTCATAGAATCACCTGGCAGGTGGAAGAAATGTTGGATTTTGACCAAGCAGTCACTCCCCTGATTCATATGAGAAAATGACCTCCTGCAGACAGTTCTCTCTCAACACCAGGGAAGTCATTTAAAAAGCAACATGTCCTAAATATGTGTTTCTCACAGTAGGTGGTTTTGAAACTGGGGCCAAGGTTAGCTGGAAGGAGCCTGCATAACATGACCTATAAAGCAAATTAGCTAAGAGGCAATATGTGCAGGAAAGATCAGTTCTAAAGAAAGAAAGAAAGAAAGAAAGAAAGAAAGAAAGAAAGAAAGAAAGAAAGAAAGAAAGAAAGAAAGAAAGAAAGAAAGAAAGAAAGAAAGAAGGAAGGAAGGAAAGAAAAAAGAAAGATAGAAAGAAAGAAAGGCTTCCAGGGAGACATATTAGATTAAGCTATCAGAATTATTAAATGCAGAAGTTGAATTTATTTTCCAGTTGCTCCCATTTATGCTATCACATCAACCATGTACATAGCACATTTTTAATGTGTGCAAATTAGAAAGCAAACAACAAGGGCTGTTCAGAATAATGCAGGTTATTGGTCTGCACCAAAAACAACTCCATCCAAATAAATGTTAGTCTTTTAAGGTGCTACAAAGCTCTTTTGTGCATTTGCTGTAACAGGACTACTATGACTACATCTCTGGAGCCAAATTAACCAATCTGCATCATCTTGTAGATCCTAAGAAATGCACTGGATTTCTTTTCAAGCTTTGCTCCTAAAATTAGCTGAGGTGGTTTGTCAGCAACTCTTCAATCTCATATTAAATACTGTTTCATTTCCCCATTTCCCAACTTCTGGGCAGTTCCTGGAGAGCTTTACATAGTCAGTTTCCTTTAGAATAGGGATGGGGAACCTGTGGTTCTCCAGATGCTCCACAGCCAGCATCACCAGCTGTGAGGTATGGTGAAAGTTGTAGTCCAGCAACATCTGGAGAGCCACAGGTTCCCCATCCCTAATTTAAAGGCCCAACACCTTAAGATTCTTGGTTTAGTAATGTGTACAACTTTTACATTACTGTACTAGAGGGACCCAGATGGCGCTGTGGGATAAACCACAGAGTCTAGGGCTTGCTGATCAGAAGGTCGGCGGTTCGAATCCCTGCAACGGGGTGAGCTCCCGTTGCTCAGTCCCAGCTCCTGCCAACCTAGCAGTTCGAAAGCACGTCAAAATGCAAGTAGATAAATAGGAACCGCTACAGCGGGAAGGTAAACGGCGTTTCTGTGCGCTGCTCTGGTTCGCCAGAAGCAGCTTTGTCATGCTGGCCACATGACTCGGAAGCTGTCTGCGGACAAACGCCGGCTCCCTCGGCCTATAGAGCGAGATGAGCGCCGCAACCCCAGAGTCGGACACGACTGGACCTGATGGTCAGGGCCCCCTTTACCCTTTACTAGGAATAGCAGGTTGTAGGTATAGAAGCAGTCATGCAGCAAGCAGTGCTAATCTCAACTCCCAAGCACCCCATGAAACCTCAGCCACTTTTCTCAGCTAGCTTTGAAACTCAAAACTGACTCCTTTTCCTCTGGGCAAATGTAAAAGTTATCCTTTGGGGTTCCTGGCAGTGCTCTGCAAGTACAGTATAATCAGTCAAAAAACCTTGAGCAGCAGTGGTCAGTTACATGAGCTATTCTGATGACTGGAAATGGTCAAGCTTACTGAAAGACTTACTCATGCACCAGAAGATGTTTATTATAATATGATGATTGCACCAGCATATTGGAACATGAATGCTGTTGCATTTGGGGCTCTCTCTCTCTAGCTACCCTTGTGCACATACTGTGAATAGAAGCCATTACTTTTTGTTTCTCGAGCTTCAAAGCATCTCGTATCACGTCCCCAGATACCAGCTCCGCTTCCAGACACAGCAATTGATCGTGAAGTGTCTCAGATTTGTTTTCTGCTTTTCTGGTCCTCTGCAAAACTTCCTGGTGTGATACAGCCTGAGTCTCCAGTGCCTCAGTCAGTTTAGCTATTTGGTTTTCAAGCTGGGGTACCATCTAAGGGGGTGGGAGGAGAAAGGCAAACTAAAGTCAGAGGCTGAGCTTGAAACTAAACTGTGGTGCAAGAAAGACATTGCCAAACTTTCAGAAATAGACTACACAACAAATAAGCAAACGACAACTTGCATTTTAACACTGTATTCGAATAAATAACAAATAGCTATTTCAAGCCTGAGATTGTTTGCCAACCAGCTCTTAATTATGTATTTGATTACTTGATTGTATTGTAATATAGATAGATGATATCTTATATTGCCAGTCAACCATCACTGAACCATCACTGGAATCTGCAGTCCATGTGAGGTTTATGGATTGGATGTGCTGATTCAGTGTGCCAGGCACTTACAAAACTTAACTAATGGGGATCTGTCTACATGGACTTCTCCAAATCAGAAGTCCTTCTCAGAAACAAAAGGCTGGGGTGGGGTGGGGTGAGGGATGAGAGACAGATAGAAGACTAACAGGCTTTGGACCACAGTTTGTGGCAGGCAAGCTGGACAATGAACTAGGTTTCAAATTGGACAGATAGCCAGAGAAAATAAAACAAAGGCTGGTCTGACAACAAAATCCCATTCCATCATTGGCAGGCAGACCTGGGCTAGTAGACCACATAACAATAAAATATGACAGGCTATGGTGTGAGAAGACAGTAAGACCATACTCTAGCCAAATACCCAGGAACAAGGGTGTGGTCTATTAAATAGTAGAACTTGAAAGCAGCTGAGGCATGAGGCAAGCAATAAATTGACTTCTGGAACGAACTACTTAGTATATTTTAAAAACATATTTGACATTAAGACAGGGATGCTTTTAAGACACACATTTTACGCCAACTTAAAACAAAAAAAATCTAAAACAAGAGTAGCCAAAGCCAAAAAGACAGACTAAACCCTATTATGTAAGCCCATATAAATGATTAAAATGTGTTTTAACCATTAGACTCTTCTAATTAAGAGTATTAGAGTCCACTCACCACATTAATAAGATGGTTTAAATTTAATTGTACTTCTCTGTAGTGGTTTAGGTATTTATTTGTACAGTTTTAGCTCCATTCTCAAAATATTGTTAAATTGTATTCCTGATTAGCAGGTGTAATCCTCGTGTTTGCAAGCTGGCCTGATTTTGCAAGCATTTATGCGCACAACTTTTCCACTGCCCGCTTCAGCACTTAAAGATTGCAACATTTCAAATACAAACGAGTTGTGTTACCCGAGACTGAGGCACACAGGGTAAAGGTTGTATATAAATGCTATGAAATGCAAACAGCAACAAAGAGATGCAAACAAGTGAGCCGCACAGTTGAAAACATCAAGCCAAGCAATAATAAGGCACAAAACAAGCCAGCTGTTCCTAATGGAAAGATGGGGAAAAACCTGACAATCTACCACCCAACCAGGGAATGTGGGTCCCCCCCTCCTTTAGGGCCATTATATAAAGAGATAGGGCAATGGAGGAATCTGCTTCAAATAACAGCCTAAACAAGGGCAGAAAGTAAAGGACAAAAGTCTCGTAGCAAATTTAGTTAAAGCAATTAAAAATTAATGCTGTAACTTTTTAGTTTTGGTCAACAGGACAGTAGGAAAAAAAGCCATATGCCAGCTTCCTGTGAGACTTAGTGAAGGCCGGAGATCAGGCAGGGTAATATCCTTGCAGCTTCCCATTGGCTCTCTGACTGTAGCCTAATGTAGCAAAATGGGTTTGCTTATTGAATTTTTCTTTGGTGGGGAATGATGAGAGAATTGAAGCTTTGAGGCTCATGCGAACAAAGTGATAGCAGCAGTGTGGTGTTATTTGTTCTCCACTTCCAGCACAATAATACAACCCGCCTAGGGTGCAGGCAGTATGAGATACCACAAGAAGATTATTATATCATTTTAACCTTCTCAAAAAGATAGAACCACATAGTTTCCAAAGCTTCCACACGCTAGATGACATTGCCACCATCATACACTAGATATTTTTTAATGTGGGCCCCAAAGCCTCACTTCTACCACCTCGCCTGTCTCAATGAGTTGTTGGAATATAGGCAAAAATATCAGATAACATGATAACATTTAACAGCAAACCCTAGAATTTCTGTGGGTTTAAAAATATATATTGTTTGAGCCTTGCGCCTAAACACTACATGCTAAGATTTGATTTTACACACTCTCTTTTTTTGAAGAGGCCAGAAGATGATCGATCAAGTATAAGTGTATCTGCACTCCAGCCAAAAAACCTGATAGCACTTCCTTGGGAAAAACAAGTTTGGAGTATGCTCAAGTCTTTTCTGACACTGTTATCTCAGTTCCTGACCTTCAAATAGGAACTCTCCAGAGGCTGAAGTGCACTCTTCCTTATTGACAGACATCATTCTGGGGCAGTGTAAGCAGGACAAATCTGTACTATGTGCTTGTCTAAGGCTAACTTTTCTTCAACAAATCCACTCAGTACTTTTCCATCTTTGCTTTCACTGAGAGTGGGCATTTCTATATGGACAAGTACGCACCTTACTTTCTTTGGTAGCCTCAAATGTTTCTGCCAAGCCCACTTGTACAGCATTTCATGAGCCATGGCTCAGCATCTTTCTGGAAAACCAAACCCAACAATCCCATCTCCATTCCCCAAAAAAGGGTGCTCTAACTTCCCAGCCACCTGCTACCACAAGTCCCAAAGTTTTATCTCTTTTATCAAAGCAATTCTTGCCATGAGGATATCACTGAAATTCTAAAAGATCTTTCCACTCAAGGGTAACATTTAGAAGCTACATGGAGAGTTATCCCCACCTCACCAGCAGCCACCAAGACATGGAGTAGGGATAGCACCGCCATTGCAAGAATAACATGCTCTACTCCAACCATCATCACTCCTGTCTCCAGGGGTTCATTCACCTGCTCTTTTTCCAATTTAAAATATAAGGGGTTCTCAAACTTTCTAGCCCCAGGACCCACTTGAGACAGTTGAAAGTACAAAATGATGGCCGGTGGAGGTAGAGTGGTGCGGTGGAGCAGGCTGTTCAAGCCAGCCAACCTTCAAGACACCTTGGTACTTCAACTAATTTGCCAGATTCCTCAGTGAACTCCCTACTGGTGCTTTTCACCATCAACTTGCCACTGGCGCTTTTCTTGGCCATAGATAGCTATGCACTGGTAACCTCCACCTAAGTCTAACACAATGTATAAGGCTACTCAGAAACTTCAGTTCGTATAAAGCAGGGGTATGGCCTGCAGGGCCTCCCCGTATAGCTTGCACCTCCCTCTGCAGTGTCAATGGAAGTGGCTTTCAAGCCAGAGAGAGAGAGAGAGAGAGAGAGAGAGAGAATTGATGGGGGTGTGTGCATGTATAAGGGGTGTGGTAGATGTGGACGACATCAACTTTAGACTCCTGGCCCACTGTGGACATGCAGTGTCCAACAGATATCCCAATATACAGAACCCCTGAGGAGTCGAAAAGCTTCTTCACGCTTAGTGCGAAAACATGGAAGCTAAGTTGTTTCCTGGATTGGCTGAATAAAACACCAGTCACAACTGGTGCTGATACTGTTATTTTAACTCAACGCATTTTCAACTGGAAACCACTCTGAAAGTCTTACAATAAGCAAATATTCACTTTGGGTGCTGCACCACATGATATACTACTCAGATGTAAGTTTCATTAATTTCAGTGACTCTTTCTCTCAAGTAAGTGGGTCTACATTGCAGTGCAAGGCTGAAGTCAATGGGATTTACTTCTGAGTAGGATTCTGCTGTGACAGCTATAGAGATTAATTAATATGGAGACCCATAATAAATTAAAAAATAAGTCACAGGAGGAGCAGGTGGCGCTGTGGAGGAAGCAGGTGGCGCTGTGGATTAAACCACAGAGCCTGGGGCTTGCTGATCAGAAGGTCGGTGGTTCGAATCCCTGCGTCGGGGTGAGCTCCCGTTGCTCAGTCCCAGCTCCTGCCAACCTAGCAGTTCGAAAGCATGTCAAAGTGCAAGTAGATAAATAGGTACCACTACAGCGGGAAGGTAAACAGCGTTTCCGTGTGCTGCTCTGGTTCGCCAGAAGCAGCTTAGTCATGCTGGCCACATGACCCGGAAGCTGTACTCCGGCTCCCTTGGCCAATAATGCGAGATGAGCGCCGCAACCCCAGAGTAGGTCACAACTGGACCTAATGGTCAGGCTCCCTTTACCTTTACCTAGGATTCTGCTGTGACGGCTATAAAGATTAATTAATATGGAGACCCGTAATAAATTAAAAAATAAGTCACAGGAGGAGCAAAAGTTGTTGATAAAATTCAGTATTGCTATTACTGGTATTACTGGTATTGCCCACTGGCAATAAATTGAAATGAAAAGAAATTATATCATCAATATACACAGTTCTGCTCAGTCACCGAGTTCCAGTTCAGCGAAATTTTAACAATGAAAAGCAGCCTTGCACAATATACAGACAGACAGGCCTCCAAAAAGTGAAACCGATGATTTTTATTCCTAAAAACTCACCTGACAGACTTAAAATTTTATTCACAATTTGCCTGTTTCATTTAAAATGCCACACATGAAGCCTTCAAAGACAGGGAAGAGTGGACTCTGAAAGTTTTGTCAACAATTATGAAACCAATTCCCATCAGTAATGAAGAGACCAAACAATAAGATAATGATGAAAGAAGAAAACGATTGAGCATTGTGGTGGGATATGCTGTTGCAACTTGAAATCTGACAGGGTTCATATATTCTGCAAAAGCCTTGTGATCTGGCAATGCTCTGAACATCTAATGCTGTAATTCATGCATGCACATACTTTCATCATGAGTTTATATATCAAAATTTCCATGCAACAGAAAGGCCAAAGGGCATAATTTTATGTGCATAGATTGTTTTCCACCAGAGGACTTTTCTTCATTCTACTACTACTACTATTTTTGAAGGCAGCCTCCATCCATGCCACTACTATTGAGTGCCTGTTTGCAGCTCTGCCTCTCCCTAGTTAGATTGTTCTTATTTAGATCATCTCCCCTGCAATGAAAAAGAGGAAGGGCTCTGTATTGTCAAGAAAAGTAGGATCTGTGCCATACACCCAGGCTGGCCAAATATGCTCAGGCTGGCCAAGTTGAAATGTTTAGGCAGCAGCTGACTATTGCCAAAAAATGCATTCTCTGTGGGCCTGTGGTCAGGGAAAGGATTGGATAGGCTTTAATTTAATTGGACCTGCTTCTGTTATGGGGCTCTGGGATTGTCTGCAAAGTACCCGTGCTTACTTTCTGGGATGATGAGGCAGATGCTGTGATGCTTAACCTCCAGAGTCGAAAGGCTTAGATTTGTTTGTTTCTTGTTGTTTTGCAAAGGGTCTATGCAGAACAAGTCAGCCAACACGTGCAAGGTTTCAATTCACACAGAAAATAAGCTACAGAAAATCAAGCACCTCAAGCAATCACAATAGACATCCACATACTGTTTTTTTGCTCTCCTCCATGCGAATAATTTCTCGAATTTTTTCTACAATGTCCTCCTCAGATCGACTGGCTATAATGCAGCTGCTCCCAAGCAGGGTGATGATTTGCTCTTTAAATGCATCGTGCAGACGCTTTTCAGCCCTGACCTCTTCCATGCTTGTTTTCAGGTTCTCTTCTTTCTCATGGCAACATTTCTTTAGGTGGCTCATTTCCTCCTGTGACACTTCCCAAGCCCTTTGACTTGCAGCCAGCCTCTCTTGGAGAGTTCTGATCTCCCTCTCGAGGCTCTGCTTAGCTGCCGTAGTGCTGCTCAGATCCTAAATAAAAGCCATAGCAATCACATTGTAGCCCCAATTTTCCTTTTCTATATTAATGCACAAAGTTTGCAGATTCTGCATTCAGGGTAATCAACATGAAGTTTAGGACTCATGTCCACTGTTCACCATACTTTCCCATTTGAACAACCATGATAGGACAATAAAGCACAGCACAAGCTAGGAGGGAATATTTGGGGATGCTGACCTGGGCTTGCTTGTCCTACTCTATGCCATTCATAGAAGTCTAGATTACATAATCATCATCATAATAAAGAGAAAATATTAATATATTTCATAAAATGATGTAGGCCCACCTATAAATCACTAGATGACACCTACTTTTAATACCTTTAAGATTCCTGCATACTTATGAGGATTCTCTGCCCCATCACAAACTCTCCATATCAGCTCAGAATGGCCTTCTGTACACAAATGATGCTTTGGAGAGGCACTGTTGCGGTAGAGAGTCTAAATAAAATTTAAGTGCCCACACGTGCACACACAGTGCTTGGTTCTCATTCATACAATGTGCTTCCAAAACTCACCGCCTCAGAGAAAAAAAATACTGGCAAAGCAAAATTTTGGTGATATTTAATGAAAAGCTGTGGGAGTTTGGCAATAAAAACATTAGATGCTTGTGGACACAGAAAGAAACTGTTTAAATTAGGAGCAATCTATAAAAACAGCAGCGGCTATTAATACTACAAGTTTAATGCACCTTCTGATTAACAACTGGGAATAGGAAATACTTTTATTCTATGCAAAGTGCAAGAATTAGACAACCAACTGAGTGCATGTGGAAAGCGTGTTCTGTTTTTTTTATGACTTATCTGGTTCTGGAAGCCAAATGGAAAGTGGAATGCTAGATTTGAAGGGTCAAGTTTATTTCCCTAATTATTCCAACTCTAAGAATAGATTCTTTTTAAGAAGAATGAGAAGTGTTAAGTGCATGCTTCTCACCACTAAAACCTACTCTAATTGGAGACGTCACATTCAACAAAATCTGCCTTTGTATATTTTGGCAACCTTCCATTTAATTTAATTTTCCTGCTACTTTTCTTAAAAGATCTTGGTGGGGAGGAATCTGTTCTAGTGCCAAGAATTAAATTACTGATATTACAGAAAATTGAGGAAACAATTTCAGATTGCAATATTATTTCAACAAATGCACTCTTTCCTCATCGCAGGTGCAGCACAACATCGTTTAGAAACAAAGAGAAACAAATGGACAGATTCTTCCAACCACTCCTGTGAGTAACAGAAAATGCATGTTGCTTCATATGAAAGGCCCAGAAAGCAGCCATGTCCCTCACACATGTTGACACATGTGGGGCAGAGACTTTTTCCTATATGTAAAGCTCATGCAGAAAAGAAAGTTATAATCTGTGATGCACTCTTTCATATTGGGGCAATGAAGGACAAAATGAAGGGGAAATTACAAGATATTGGTTATGATACAGCTTAATTTGAAATCTCTAAAGAAAAACAGAACGATTACAAGTGGCCATCCTGTATTTAATGAGAGAAAAACAAACATTCCAGATTACACTCGTTTCATTCTTTGATGAAGAACTGCAGACAGTTCTTGGCACTGTAATTCAAAGAGTATACCAGAGAGGAAAGAATTCAAAGAGAAGAACAGCTGATAAGAAGCCTGAAAGAAACATCATATGAGGAAGGACTGGAGGAGCTTGGTATGTCTATCCAAGAGAAAAGCAAGATTTTCAAGCATTTTGCAAAAGATGCAAGAAAGGAAGCAACAAAAAACTTTCTCAGAACCGTGGAAGTGGGGAGGTTTAAGAGGGGACGACAAGCAAAAGCAGTGAAAGGGAAAACTGATTTAGATCAAACAATTAGGAAACGTTTCCCAACTATAGAGGGAAGTTAACAGAAAGCTGCGGCATTTTCTGATTTTCCAGGAGACTAGAGAGGCAGACATCCATTGCAGGAGAAAGAATCAAAATGGGGAACCCAGAGTCCCTTCTGCATTTTGTGGGTAGTGTCCAATGGCTTCCATCCACTGCCGAATGTGTCAGTGCAATCAGCAAAGGGGAATTTTTCAGTTAGTCCCTCCTCTCTGCAGACCCCTGTGTTCCTAGCAGATGTAGGGGAGGCACAGCGGGGCTTCAGAAGAAACAACCATTTGCCAAAAATTGCCTCCCGCCCCAGTTCTGCTGATGAATTCCTTCTATCGCTGGAAGTTATCTGCTGGATACTACCTTATGGTTTTCAGAGCTAATATCCATAATGCTCAAAAAGGCAAGGAAAGCAGAGATATCCCAGCATCCGTGTTTACTGCACGCAGTGATAAACATACTGACAATAAAGTATACATGCTACTTTACAGGAAAGCACCTTACAGCAAAATTCACCAATTCTCAAAAAGTGACCCACACTTCCAAGTTATAATGTGATCTCCTACTTCAGAACAGCCTTCTAATCCTAGCCTATCCAGTGCTAATGAGTTTTCTTTTACTAATTTCAAACTTCAGTTAACTATTTTTGTAGTACCCGTTATTAATTATAACTCAGACAGCAGCCTTTGCCGAACAAGCAATATGCTGATTTGTTTGTGGCACAGCTTTTCTGCTTGTGACATGAATTAATTATCCACAGTTAAGTGCATCTAGCACAGTAAACACACAGTACACAGCTCACAGGATCCAGTAGCTTAACAGTGAACCTGAAAGAGCAGAAACACTCTGGTCCTTCTTGACTTTACTTCCAAACTAGAAAACTATTGTTACTGCAAACCACGTCTCTTTAGGTGGGAGTAGCAATTGGTTAATGATTCTTGTGACAAAGTGTATACAGAAATTATGGACAGTGTAAAAGAACCATTGTATTACACCACACTTATCATTATTATCTTCATTTGAAGATGTAATTGTGGGCATCAAACCTAAAGAATTTCTGGTCTTTTTGCTAATGGCTATGCAGCTTTCAATCGCTCAAAAATGGTAAATTTTGGCCTTTCATTGTAGTACAAGAATGTATGGGAAATGGCCATTTCGGGCGGGGGGGGGGAATAGCAAATAATTTAAGAGATACAAACTAAGGCAAAGAGCAAATTCAGGCTTTTTATGTGACTTAGTGGAATTTCATAAATTATATGAACAATGCCATTTTGTAACGTCAAATGTCACTTTGCTTTTACAGATATACCTGCTTAATTTCTTCCATCTCCATCTCACATATTTCCCTTCTAACACGGAATATGCCACATGAGATTTAATATTGCCTCCCCAGGAATGTTATTACACTTCCATGTTTGTTTAGCCCAGGCATCCCCAAACTGCGGCCCTCCAGATGTTTTGGCCTACAACTCCCATGATCCCTAGCTAACAGGACCAGTGGTCAGCGAAGATGGGAATTGTAGTCCAAAACATCTGGAGGGCCGAAGTTTGGGGGTGCCTGGTTTAGCCTGTATTTATATTTATGTATAATAAAAATGATACAAACTTTTTAAAAACACAGAGAATGGGGCAGGACTGGCCTTGCTGCTGTTTTGACTGTTATAATGGTTTTCTTGATTTTTTAAATAGTTTTTCAAATTGTTCTTACCTGCCCCAAAATCATGTATGATGAAGGGTGGGATCTTACAGGTGAGTGGCTTGAATGCAAGTGTTCAAAACAACTGATATATTAAGATCTGATCATGTTCCCAATATCTCATGAAATAAAATAAAATGTTAATATTTGACAGATAAGTCACTGCCGTATTCTCCATTGTGGTTTTGGCAAGCAGTCTATGCTTACAAAACAGACTGTACTTCCTTTACAACAATTCCTAAGTGCACCACAGTTCCTGTAAACATGTGTGACTGTGTGACATCTATGCTGAACATTTTTAAAGGGCTTGAATTGAGTGACACAACTGCACAAGAGATCTGGGAAGTTCCATGAACACTAACCCTGAAAGCAGTATTCTTACTTCAATCCAAATCATTTATCAAATGTGTTCCATGATTTCATAAGTCGTATGACTGACTACATCCTTAATAAAAAACATATTTGTTCCTCTAAGTACTATCACCAACAGTATAGAAGTTTCGGGACTGTGTTGAGTTCAGCTGAGATGTGATCTGATGCGTGCCGTGTCTTTTGACAGAATCTATGTTTTCTGGAAAGCCAATATCCCACAAAGGTCCTGTTGTTATGCAAGTTAAATGTGACTGAGTTCCATTGTTTACCATAAAAGTTTTAATACAAAACATACGTTTAACTTTATATTTTGATGTACCCCTGAAGTGTTTTCAACAAGATTCATGTGACATGTTTATTGTTCCTTTAAAAAAAGCATTAACTCATTTAATGATGCATTTTAAAAGCATTTACCCATTTAAGATCTATTAGATAAATCAGCCGTTAATTTAAGCCAGATCAGCTGAGTGACTCATGATCTTTTCTTTTTGCTCACCTTCTCATATCTAATACTTGCCTGAACATCTGTTTCAGTAACTCTTGAACTCTTCCTGCACTGAGAACCACTACAACTTTGTGCGGACAACCACATATGATTACCTTATTACCATTACATGACAGGTTGCTTGAATGGCTTCTGAATTGTGTGTGTGTGTGTGTGTGTGTGTGTGTGTGTGTGTGTGTGTGCTTACTTCAGTGTAACAGCTGCCCCTGATTACAGTTGCTTGTTTAGCAGAAGAATTTAGAAACTTATCAATTTTTAAATGTCATCTGAAAATTGGCAGCTCCTTCACAGTAAGACAGAAGCCGCAAAGAATCAGGGTCCCTGCAGTTGGTATATGCTAAAAAAAGAGAGAAATGTCTGTGTCCTTAAGTGCAAAGTTTAAAAAACAAAACAAATGGTCAGTGTGTGGGGGGTCTGATTGGAACCCAAGTATGGAAAGTAGGGAAGCTTCAACTCATTTTCTCCTGCTATGTTCCTCATCTGAATTTGGATCGAGAACAAGGGTTAAAGAGTTAAAGCCCCTCTAGGATTCCAACTTTCCTAAGGAAAAAACTCCCATTCACATCAATGAGACTTTTCCTCCCCACATGGAAATCAGGCATGGGGCTCCAAGTTCAGATAGGGACCATTGTGAAGTGCAAAAGGTTAAAGCCCCATATGGCAATTTGTCTATTAAAAATGCTTGCACTTGTCTAGTTTGATTCTGAGAAAACATTTTGTCACATATACTTCTCTCTCCATCCCCAAACACACTTGTGACAAGTGACCACCTAGCTCTCTTCAAAGTAAAGACTCGATGCCCCATGACAGAAAAATGAAAAAGACTTACATTACTTAACTTTTCCATGTCTTGACAGCAGGATGCTGCCTGCTTCTGTTCTTTGCTCAGTTCTGAGACGAGCCTCATGATGGTTTCTCTATTTGCTTTTGACTCCATGTCATGAACATTCGTGGTCTCTTGGAGTGTGGCAATCTTTCTTTTTAGTACTTTATTTTCTTCATGCATGTCACTGATCTGGAAGCATGGAAGCTAGTTAAAAGTTAATACTCTTACCTCCCCCTCCCTGCTTTATGCACATTTAAATACTCTTGCTTATCAAATTATAATTATTTTCTTTTAAACTAAAGCCATGATCCAATCACAGTTAAACTCTTTCAAGTAATACAAATGCTTTCTGCCATAACCTAAACAACCTTACAGCTCTGCGCTATTGCTATTCCGTGGGTCTCACAACATAGATATTTATGCATTGCTGGGTCACATCTCACACATCCTAAAGAATAACCATTTCTGGATAAGTATGAAGCATTGCTTATGCTATATCCACCCACTGGCTTTACTACCATAATTACATCCCTTTTCAAGGTTAACAGTTTCTCTACCTCTCGGGCATCGAGCTGTAAAGCAAGGATGAATGTGTGGTGGTGGTGGTGAATATGGAAGAACCTGTCTTATGTCAAGAAACATTGCAAGGAGCTTGCTTAGGGCCAACCACCTATAAAATGCTAGCTTGTGCTCCACGACATTGCTCCAGCCTTAGGCCTTTTGCTGTTTTCATTATTACCATACTTATTAACCACTGGAAAACCTTTACTGCTGGCTTGTTTTGGGGGGACAGGATTTAGCTATCAGATTTATATTCCCTTGGAAATGTGCTTAGCTAGACCGATAAATATGGCAGAATATAGGATAGGTTTTATTTGAATGTTTATGATTGTTTATTTGTATATTTTTTGGTGGTTGTGTATTTTTTGTTGGAGTTTTAGTTGACTGTTTTGTTTTATAATTATTTTAAATTCAATAAAGGTCATACATGAATTTCAAAAAAAAAAGGAAATGTGCTTAGCGGGCTATAGTGGGTTCCTTGTGAATGCCTGGGAAAAGGAAGAGCTATCGTTAGGGTAATAAGGGGTATGTAGTAGAATGGTGGCAGAAGGTGGACACACCAGGAAGACGCAGCTGGTTCTTCTAGTCAATCATTCAGTTTCAAGAACACTCTGTGGTCCCACAAATCACAGAGATGCTGCTTTCAAATGTCAGATCAGTTAAAGGGTAAAACAGCAGCTATTTGTGATTTAATACGAGAAGAACATGCCAACCTGGCACGTAAAACAGAAACGTGGGTAGATGGAGGGGAACAATTGAGAAGCTCTTCTTGATGTGTCCACTAGCTTTCCAGATGCAACCTCAACCTCAAAGCGGGACGGAGGGGTTGCTATTGTCAGTAAGGATTCCATCTCCCTTCCCAGATATTCCTTTCAGCAATCTGCCCATTTAAAATGCCTGTACCTAATGCTGGGCTCTTGAGACAGGACTGGGATTCTCTAAGGGATTTTCTGAATTGGGCCTGTGGCCCTGGATAAGGAAATGAGCTTGACCTTCCAATATGAATCTGGATCCATGCCTGCATTTTTTTTCAGAACCATGTCCTTTCTTGCAAATTATGCTTTCCTGCTCTGGCACGTCCATTGTTGAATATTTGTGGTTTCAGACTTTCTCCTCCTCAAAACCCCTACGGCGCTATGTATGTCACACTTTCTCATTAGACTCTTCAATCATCTGTACATGACATGGTAAAAAATGGGAACTCTGGGTTTGGTGTGATATACATACAAATGTGGCTATGTCTCATATAATTATATAAAACATAAACCTTTGAGAGCAGCATTTCCTGTGGCTCTTCTTTCTCTATTATGCTCATGTCAAAGAAATGCCAAAGGTGTGCAATGAATTCATTATGCACCCTGCTGACCTTAGAGGCTTGGGTCTTGCTCTCTTCAGACTCATTCAAATAGGTTCTAAAAGGATATAAAACAAAAAAACAAACAGCTTATATGACGGACACAAACCAAAGAACATTTTTACATCAACACAGTGGAAACTTCAGCTGGTACAGAATTCAGCAGCCAGGCTGCTCTCTGCGACAAGACAGTATGAGCATACTGCACTGATCCTAGCCCAACTGCACTGGCTGCTCATTAGTTTCTGGCTTTGACAGCTCAGGACCTCAAGGCATAGCTGCCAAGTTTTCCCTTTTCTCGCGAGGAAGCCTATTCAGCATAAGGGGAAATCCCTTAAAAAAAGGGATAACTTGGCAGCTATGCCTCAAGGACCGCCTCTCTCCAAAGGAACAAACCTGGACCCTGTGTTAATCATCTAAGGCCCTTCTTTATGTGCCCACTCCATAAGAGGCCTGGAGGGTGGCAACATGAGAACGGGCCTTTTCTGTAGTGGCTCCCTGCTTGTGGAATGCTCTCTTCAGGGAGTCTTGCCTGCCACCTTCATTAGATATATTTAGGCACTTGCAAAAAACATTCCTCTTCCCCAGGCCTCTGACTAATCCATGGCCTTTTAAACTGAGGGGAGAGTGTAATGTTTTGTTTGTTATTATGTGTTTTTATACTGTAAACCCCCTATGATCCTTGGATGACAGGCGGTTTAGACATTTATAAATAAATAAAAATAATAAAAATAGTGCTTGCCCTGATATTTTGTTATTCTTCAGCAACTGGACACATGTAGGTTCATCAGTAGCAACAGCAGAATAGTCAGTCTGCAGTTAATAAAGGTCAACCTATTAGGTGAATTAGAGGGGATAGATTTTCTGATGTTTGCCTTTTAAAAAGTCTTCATAACAGTAAGTATTTCAATATGGTATGTATTTTGTGTTTTCACTTGTATTAAATTTGTATTAAAATACTATTAGTTTCTAATTTAGGGCTGCCATGTGTCCTGATTTTCCAGGACATGTCCTGGAATTTGCCTCTGGAAATGGTGTCCTGGATTATTTTTCAGAAACCAGGCAAATGTTCCAGAAAATCAGGAACAGGGGTTAAATCGTGCCGAAAATGCCTAGAAAAGCTCCAAAATTCACTTTAAAAGTTCAACAATTTCCGTGGTTTCCTAAAAAGAAGCTCAACAATTTCCGTGGTTTCCTAAAAAGAAACTCAACAATTTTGGGTTCTTCCTAAAGAAAACTCAACAACTTTCGGTGTGTCCTGGTTTCTACTTTTTGAAATATTGCAGCCCTATTCTAATTTGACACCTCAGTTACTATCCCTAAGCTAGCACTGAAAATATCAGTATTCAGAATTATTTATTTTCTGTATCTCGTATAGCCAATGTTTCTGTTTCTAATATATACAAAACTTTATATTCTTCCTGATCTGATATTCAACATCTGATATTCCCATATTGAGTCATTACCATTTCCCCACACACAGAAATTACCATTCACTATGAAATATGCACTTTCCCATGTAAATTGCACAGCAGGGGAGCAATGTGGTCAGAGTGGCCTCCTAGGATTGAGGAGACCCAAGTTCAAATCATCACTCATATCAGCCATGGAACTCACAGAGCGAGCTTAGGCTAGTCACACACACTCAGCCTAACATGCCTCACAAGACTGCTGAGATGCTTAAATGTGGGACACAACGGATGTCACCCTGAACAACTTGCAGGAAAGGTAGGGTGTAAATGTAATTTAACTAAGCCAAAATTCCAGATCTAAAACATCTGCCTTACATCAGAAATCAGGTCACAAACTATAGTAAATTGGAATCTAGGTCAAACTCCATAGTGCATTTACAAAGGTTTTTACATCACACCTCCCTATCTCCCAGCACTATCACTAGAGAAACAGGATAAAACCAACAAGCTACTAAGATCTAGTTACAAGCTTCATATATCAGGGGGATGCTGTGGGTGTAGCATATCTTGATTTCAGTAAGGTTTTTGACGAAGTCCCCATGATCGTCTCCTAAAACATTTACCCAAAAATCTGGTGTTATTAACCCTATTAGCTCTTACATACAAGCTCTCATCTTCCATATCACCACAGAAACTATAAAAAAAGTCAGTGGAAAATACATGTGCTTCCCCAACTTTGTGCCCTCCAGATGTTTTCCAATATAATTTCCATCAGGCTCCAGCCAGCAAAGTGTGGTCCAAAAAATCTGGAGAGTAGCAGGTTGGGAAAGGCTGCTCTAGGGCAATTATTTTAGGTTAAGATGTCAGTTTGTTTGATGTCCTTACCTGACTTGACTTTCCAGTTCATTGGTTTTCTCTTTCAGTTCCAAATTCTCCTGGAGAATGGCCTGTGCTTTCAGGTCTGTTTGTTTTTTAGAAAAGGCAATTGTTCCAGATTCCTTCTCAATCTCCTGGAGTCTGCTTTGCATGGAGAGGAGTAGAGAAGATTGCCTGGCATCATTCTCCTTATAGCTTTCAACGGCAGCCTTCAGTTCCTGAACAGATACTTCTTTAGAGGCTATTTTGGATTTAAGATCTTGAAGCTGTAAACAGAAATGGATCATGAAATGCAGGCATGCAAGGGAAATCTCAGTATGACCCAGTGAATATTTTAACCATTTTCAAGGAGCAGGAGAAGGGGGCATAAGTTAATTACTGAATTTCTTCCTTCTCAGGACAGTTTTAAATTTGCCTATTCACTTAAATTTGTTTTAATTTCTTGCATCAGTATATTAAATTAAATTCAGGGTGGACTGTGTGTGAAAAGAGCAAGCCTGATACAACCCTATGCACATGAATTTGAGAGCAAGGTCTACTGAAATCTGCAACTTTTACTTCTTAGTAAATGTGCATAGGATTGGTTTGTAAGAACCACATGGAAGAAATATTTCCCCCCACTAAATCAATCAGGGCATGTTAAGTAGACTAAGTTTCTTCAAAAACATTTTCTTTGCAAAACATGCCCCAAATGAACTGTTACTACAGATTATTGTTATAGCACCTTCTTGCCCCTAAAAACGCTTCTGGGCAAGCAACACAGCATAATAAATCTTCCATTTCTGAGCATCAATGTGAGGCTCTGCTTCCCCTCACACTTTTTGGGGGGGGGGGTCCTTCTTTCGTATTTAAATCTTTCTTTAAAAATTACTATGACACTAGCCACTTTCCAAACTTCTGACAAAGGAAGCTGATTTTAGCAAAGATTATTATTCTTATTTCACATGAAACTCATAAATGGAAGCCATTCTGCCTCATCGACTTATTACTTTTCTGTATTATCTGAACAATGATTTTTAATTTTTTAAAAAATCACATAAAATGAGTTATTCCAGCTAAAATATGGTTATAGAATAGCAATCTGAGTCCTTAAAGAACAATTCTCAATTGTAATGTATTTTGTGTCTTCATGTTGTAAACAGTCCTGTTAAAAACTCATAGGGGAAGAGGGAGTCAAAGTTTGAGTTGCAGAAATGAAATTAGCCACTTGGGGAAGGTTTTGCGGGGAGTTTGCCTTCCACTCAAAGCCACAGGACCTTCTCAAAGTGGCTCTCTCACCAAACTAGTTGAACCAAAGTGCTTGACCGAATATAAAGTCAATGCTGCTTTGTCTTGCAAATATCTGTTGAGACATGTTCAGGATGAGGGTTTTAAACCAGATTATTAAACAGGAATAAACAGAACCACTGCAGCATTTACACAGTTAAATTTTAATCTGCACAATAAGTATAATGGAACTGCCGTTTACAAAATTAACAGAATTTATGGAAACAGGTGCTTGAAAAGCTTCTGATTCACCATATGCCAAAGTGTTGCATTTGCACTTCAAAAGCGTGGGAACTATACTTAACATGCTAACAAGATGCAGTAAGGAAAGAAAATCACTTTTCACTCAAAAGTTAATTAAATGGATCTGGCAACAACAAATGTATTCACTTTTTGCAACCATGTAATGTATTTTGTGTCTTCATGTTGTAAACAGTCCTGTGATATTTGGATAAAGGGCAGTATATTTATTAAATAAATAAATAAATTCAAAAGACTAGTAAACTATACCTCTTAAAGCAAAAACCAACACCATCAATAAAAGAACAAGACAAAGGAACCAACTATTGAATGTGCTGAATTTTGCTACAACGTAAACGTTTATGCATTAAAGCACATTCTCTTACATGTAATTAATGGACTGTCCATTAATTAAAAACAGAAAATGTGGAAAAAGCAAAAAAGTCTGCAGATTCTTTTCTTATTTTGTCATGTGTGACCTACATGCATCAGATTGACCTGCAGATCAAGTAAATTATACTGCTTACCCATGTATTGAAGAAGATTCACACTGACTTAAACCCTATGAAGAAATTAAAGGAGTTTTAACAGTATGGATACAATACCATCAAATAAATGATGTTCTTAGGGAGGATAGAAAAATAGGATTTGAGGATAAAAGGTCCAAATTCCAAATAGAAGTGCTTGAAGGCAAAACAAAGCTTCTGTCAAAAATGTATAATCTGCTGTTAGAATGGTATACAAAAGATGAGTTGACAAAAGAAGCGATGATTATGTGGGCAAAAGATTTTGGGCATAATATTGAATATGACGCGTGGTTGAAATTATGGACTCAAACCTTGAGATTTACAGCATGTACTGCCTTGAAAGAAAATGTGTATAAGATGATGTATAGATGGTATTTAACACCAGTTAAATTAGCCAAAATGTTTAGAATGAGTGACAAAACTTGCTGGAAATGCAAAGAGGGAAATGGTGAATTTTATCATATGTGGTGGACATGCGATAAGGTAAAAAGATTTTGGGAGATGCTATATAATGAGTTGAAAAAGATGCTTAGATATACCTTCCCAAAAAAACCGGAAGCATTTTTGTTAGGAATAATGGGAGAAGAGATTAGAAAAGAAGATCAAGTATTGTTTATGTATGCGACAACCGCGGCTAGGACTTTGTTAGCCCAAAAATGGAAACTACAGGAACTACCAACAATTGAGGAGTGGCAGATTAAAATGATGGACTATGCTGAACTCGCAAGGATGACTTGCAAGATTCGCGACCAGGGGGAGACAAGGTTTCAAAAAGACTGGAGTAAATATGTGGATTATATGGAGAAAAACTGTAGATCTTTAAAAACACTTGCAGGATTGAAATAAATCCTACGAACTGAGTAAAAAGTCAAAAAGGAACTGCAAAAAGGGAGTTGACAAGAAACCCGCGTGAAGGGAGGGGGGGAAGTCGTAGCTCGGCAGAGCAAGATGTTAGATGAAATCTTATAATGTTTTGTATAAAAGAATGTTCTTTTTATTATTTTAATTGGTTAAATTTGGAAAATGGAATAAAATTTATTTTAAAAAAAAGAAGAAGAAGATTCACACTGCCACCCTCATTTCATGGACAGAAGTTGACTGGAATTGCAGTTGAGTATTACAACAACACTGCAGTTGAGGCAGCAGGCTACATATTAGGGAATGTATTATAAGGCTCTGGCACACATAGTTATACTCTCCAACAAAGGGGAATGGCCAAGGGACTCGGGACCAGCTTGGGCAGAGGGACTGCTGCTGCCCACATCATCTGCCGCCTGTTGATTGCCGCACTCTGCTTAATGGTTCCAGCCCAGTTCTAAAAAATGTCCTTAGAAGTAAGGTCCAGTCCACACATGATCACTTGAAAGTAGCTTCCACTACCTTCACAACCTTAAGACTAGAAAACCACCCTGAAATCTGAAAAATTAGAGGATGCCAAATGCCAATTTCAGTGCTTAGGCCATGCAAATCATAGAAGAATACCACCGTGAATATAGCAAACACTGTACACATGCTTATTCATGCACAGGGATGTCACGACACTCATGCTCCTTGCCTGAGAACAACTTCCTGAAGCCTGCAGTTTGCATGCTGTGAATGGGTAGTTAGGCATGGCCAATGCAAAGTCTTATTAACCAGAATAAACCATTTTAAAACTGGGAATGCCCTTTGAAAGCTCAGAGAGCAGCTGCCAGTCAGGGTAGACCAGGCTTCCTCAACCTTGGCCCTCCAGATGTTTTGAGACTACAATTCCCATCATCCCTGACCAGGGATCATGGGAGTTGTAGGCCAAAATCATCAGGACGGCCGAGGTTGAGGAAGCCTGGGGTAGACGATACTGAGCTAGTTGGACCAATGCTTTGACACATTATAAATCACCTTCTGCTGTTCCTCTGCCATCTTGCTCGCATTCCATTCACTTCAATAAGATTTAAGTAGTCTGTGGGCTATGAGACCTGGATGGCTAACCCAAGGGGGAAACAAGACTAAGGCTATAAGCTACTGGAAGGAATTTTTTAATTTTTTTGTTTCGCTATAGTCCAATATCAGCCGTTTTGGTAAGTGTAGCTCACTGGATGTTTTCTGTGGGTCAATAAACATTTGTGATACAAAAAGGTTAAGAAACATTTTCATGTCAGTTCCAAACTTACCTCTGCCTGGGAACATTCATACTTCACCAGGAGTGCTGCTAGCTCACTACGAGCTGTTTCTGCTGCAATCCGATAGTGGCACAGCTGCTCTCGAGTAACAGGAACATCCGACAGAAAATAATTATGAGCTCCCTAGTGAAAATGGTATAGTCAGGGTCAAAGGCAAAAAATAAGAACTCCTTGTTTTCTTTTTTTTCTGTTATTGCTTCATTTAGGATTGCAAAGGACCAATTTTAAAGACAGTTTGAGGTGACACTGATTGGATCCATTCCAATCTGGTGCATGACCTGGGCAAGAAAATCAACTGGGGGGGAGTGCTGCTGTGTTAATTTTCTTGGGCCTCTCGGGGACTTTCGATGCCATCAGCCGTGGTAGAATTCTGGATTGCCTTGCCAGAGTGGAATATGCAGCTAAAGTATTATGATGGCTATGATGGTTTTTGGAGGGATTGACCCAGGAAGTGGTGTTGAAAGGCCTCTGTTCTATATCATGGCTATTGGCCATTGGGATACTCAGCTTGCAAATTGGTGCTTGCAAATTGCTGTGACCCAGGCTTTCTAGGTATTGCCAATCAACTGATAAGAAGTGCCTGCCTGCAACCCCCTGTGGTCCAGCCACAACTTTGCCTGCCCTAATGGGTGATGCCATATATGACGTCAGGTGTGCAGTGTGTGTGACTAAGACAAAGCCTCATGCGTCAAAGTAGACATTCTATTAAACTGGAAAAGTAGAATATAGTTTTTAAATGAATACATGTTTGGATTTTCATTTTCATGGGTGACACAGTACTCAGGATGTTGGTGATATTTTGTAGTTTTGTACATTTCTCCTGCTGTACTTTGCTGTGTCAGAATCCTGAATATTGTTTCTATGGTCTGAGAACAGCTGGCAACAGTTATCCCCCAAAGCCCAATTATCTTAAATAAAAGCAAGGATTTGTGAAAGTGAGAACAATCAAATATGTGCCTTCCAAATATGCTTCTAACATGACATCTGGGCAACTGTTGCATTGTTTATTTGAATAAAATTAAACCTAATGTGTTTTTGGAGCAGAATGGTATTTAACGCTATGAAGAAAAGATAAACAGTACAACTATGATTAGAAGTTTAAGGAAGGCTGGGGTTAATCTTTATGTGTATAAATAATCAGACAAAGAAATCTAAACAAAATTCAGCTAACCATTCAGAAGGCTCTACTTACATTCAAGAGAATGTGAGTAGAAGCCCCACTTAACATTCCCTGCTCAATACGGTGAAAGCTGGGAACTAAGCTAACTCGGTGATATGCATGGGGATGGAGCATGCATGCCTGCTTCTACCCCTCCCCTCCCCAAATACCCACAAATACAGTGTTTGCCTGAACACACCTTGTGTCTTGGCTTCAATTTGTCTACACTCTGGACTGAATGAAAAATAAAAACCTAAACCTTCCAGTGTTTTTATTCCAGGCTTCTTTTCTGCAATTTGTCCGCTTGTTGTAGGCAACAAGGAATTCTGTGCTGGGAAGTGAGTGGGATGGCGGAAGAGGGATAGATTGTTGTGTTCTTCTTCCCTTCTTTCCGCCATTCCTTGCAACATTTTGGTTTCTGTGATGACCACAGACAAAGAAGGGAACCCCCTTTCTCTGCTGCTAGCTTGCATGGAAGAAACAAGCCTCATTTCCATTCTGGTTCCAGTTCAGAAGAGAAGGCTTTCAGTCATCTCCAGACAACATTGAAATTATGAGTCTCTTAGGTTGGCAAAATAAGGTGCAGGCTAGTAACTTTTGTGGGCTTATTTACAAGGATGTTCTATACTCAAACGGTATGATGCTCACAGACCCAAGAAGTGGGTTCATATTTCATATTGTTATGACTTAAATATTGTTGATTATTCCTTTAAGCACCTCATCTGAGGGGTTTTTAATGCCATAATCACTGCTTTCCCTCATTATTATATACAGGTACTCTCAAACTAGCACAAGGTCAAATAACAAAGTCTAAAAGCCAGCAGTAAACTTAAGAAAATCATTTCAGTTGAACCATTCAAAGCCTTTCTGAAGGCCAGAACTGATGTGACTGAGCTCCAGGAATTAAGGGCCATCACTGAAAAGGTCCTGTCTTTATTACCTACCGGTACTAGGTACACCTGACATGTGAGTTGTTTTGTTGCATTTGTAAAACACAACAAACAGTACTGGATGGGATGGGGGGGTAATGGCTATTAGATTATGTTTAGCAAGGCTCCTAGGTCTTTAAAAACTGTATATTAATGAATTGTACAGCACCTAAATTTGCTTGGCAAATTTTTATAAATTACTATTTTTGTTTGTTTGTTTGTTTAAAACAACTCCTGCTGTTTTACTTGTTATTTGTAGGTTGTATTATTTCACCAACAAATGAGTTTTTCCCAAAAGTGCAGTGTTGGCTTGTCTGTTGAATTTCTGCACAGATGGTCACTAAAGTATATACAATTAAAAGGTTACTGTAATCAGAGAAGGGGACGCGGGTGGCGCTGTGGGTTAAACCACAGAGCCTAGGGCTTGCCAATCAGAAGGTCGGTGGTTCAAATCCCCGGGACGGGGTGAGCTCCCGTTGCTCGGTCCCAGCTCCTGCCAACCTAGCAGTTCAAAGGCACGTCAAAAATGCACTACAGCGGGAAGGTAAACGGCGTTTCCGTGTGCTGCTCTGGTTCGCCAGAAGTCTCTTGACTCCGAGTATATTTCAGTCATGCTGGCCACATGACCTGGAAGCTGCACGCCGGCTCCCTCGGCCAATAATGCGAGATGAGCACGCAACCCCAGAGTCGGTCACGACTGGACCTCATGGTCAGGGGTCCCTTTACCTTTACCTTCATCAGAGAATATTTTAGCATTCATAAATCCACTGAGATCAAAGAAACAGGCTGCATAAAATAAAGCTGGAAAAAGTGCACAAAGCAAATACCTTTTGCTCATTTCTGTTCGAAACTGCTGGATGACTGGGCATCAAAAACCAGGTAAAATAATGAGGTAGTGGCTTCCTCTGCTCTACTTCAATATGAAATAGTATAGGAAAAGCAGCTGAGAGAAGAGAACAACCACTCCGAACTGATCCATGTGCCTAGACTGTGTGTCAGAATAGCTTTGGAACTACAGAGCCTAACACATCCCATCTACCATGCCAGGTGCTCAACCATCTCCTGTGTCTGCATTTCCAGTCAGGCAGCAAATCCATGGTATTTATGGAGCCTACCATATATGAGTGGTTTAAAAGTTGCACAGGCAAAAGCAGAGCATGCCTCCCAATCTATTATACTGTACTAACTGTCCTCGCAAGATCTAGGTAGCATCCCTGCAACATGTGGCCGAGAAGACTCCTACCAGCTTTTCCCATCTTGCAATAACCATCGCGTCAACCTTATATAATCATCTCAAATGTGATATGTGATTTTTGGATATTTCTGTTTCCCTTTAGTCTATGTGCAAGGAAAAACAGACCTTGACATGTTCTGCTGGGTTGGATCTATAAATCAGATATATTCATTTATTTTGGACTCTAATAGTGTCTCCATCTTCTTGGGATTATGCTTTACTGGCAATCTGTTTAAAATAAAGCATACAGCTTTGCTTATGTGTTATTCATAGAGACATTACTCCACACCAAAAACATTTAATCACATAATTTCTCTGTGTCCATCAAATCACAAGTGTATTTTTTTTAAAAGAAAATTAAAGTTCAATCAGGGATAAGGAAAGAAATGCAGAATAAAAATAAGTTTTAAAAAGAAAATATCTCTGTGATTTATTTTTTACCGAGATCTGGACGATGAGCAGCTGAAACGCAAACAAAAGAAGAGCTTGCTTGGATGCCCTCAGTGCCTTTGAAACTCCAAAAGTTACAAAGCACAGATTTATGGCCACAGGGAAAATTGCTTTCATCATACACAGAGTTTGCAAATTGCTTTTTTGGCAGCAAAAGCTCAGTGGTTTTTTTACGGAGAGTTTCAGAACCTAACAGATCGACTGGGTCATCAAACGAAATACTACCTTACTGATGACCAATAACCTTCAGGCTGACCAGTTTTATACTTCCATATCCCAAAAGCAACCCACAGAAGAGAACAGTTTTATGAAACTGACAGGCAATAAATGCAAGTAAAACCGCACCAAATGGTGAGCAGATGGTTACACTTGTCCTGGATCTCCCCCTCCCCCCCCTGTCCCAATAGGTTAACCATTTTCCTACAGAAAAATAATGTCCATTAAGAGAGGAAGTAGCATGCTCTGCATGTAGATACCTCATATGTAAACAGATATGTTTTTGACGATTAACTGATAAATACATTCTGTTAAATAAATAAATAAATATGTATGACATTCACACATACACACATTTCATGCCATATATTTTACGTTAAGTAGCTGCAATTGACTGCAACAAAAGAAACATATGTGATCTGCATGCAAGTTACATGCCAGCTTCTAAACACAAGGGCTTTCCATGCAACAAACATATATGCCTAAAAACAAGGTGCTCACAGAGTTATTTTATGTTGATTGCTTGTACACTTTACAAAATCACATCAGCCTAGGAGCCAACCATGCAAACACACCCTTAGGATTTAGAATATAATCAGTGGTTTTAGAATATAATCAGTATTGAATCAATGTGGGGTAGTGATTAGAGTGCTGGACCGGGGACTGGGAGGCCAGGGTTCAAGTTCACTCAGCCATGTAGCTCATTGGATGAGCTTGGGCCAGTCACTGTTTCTCAGCCTAACCTACCTCATAGGGTTATTGTAGAGATTAAATAAGAAGGGGGAGAACCATATATTTCACCTTGAGCTCCTTAGAAGAAAAGTAGGTTAATAATGTAATAAATAAGGAATGTTGTGCCAACAGTGTACAAGAAAACAGGTCCCTGTCCTGAAGAACTAACAATTTAAAATTTGACAGTGGGGAGGTTATGCCAAAGGCTTAATAGGAAAGCGTTACTTGCTACTAGAAGGTGCGGATGAGGAGGAGTTTAATTTATCTACTATAAAATAATAACAAATCCTATAAAAGGCCTTGCCTTTGTAGAGGAAGGGAGCCTGAAAAAAGAAGAACAGAGAAGTTGCTCACTGGCAAAAAAAAAATGTGGATTGGTTGTTTTTGTCTGGCTGCTACTGTTATAAAAAATGTATAGAGCTGTTTGTTTTTTGCTGTAACTGAACGAGATCCAATAAATCAATATGCTCAATTTTGCAATTGATGTATGTTTATGAATCCAGAAGGACTGCTGGTAATTATCTGGATATAGAGAAAAACAACACCGAATGTCAATCCAGAATCTTGACATGGAGGGAGCTTCTGATATGAAGGGTGCTTTCAAACAAGGAATTTCCCCCATGGGAAATCTGATGTGGTTACATTCATACAAACTCACATTTATGTTGTATCCCATCATGGTTTTAGTATCAATGAAGAGAGAGAGCTATAAATCCTTTGGGTGGGTGGACAAACAGACAGACAGACAGACAGACAGACAGACAGACAGACAGACAGACAGACAGACAGACCAATCCACTTCCACAACTGTCATCCATTTTAATTATTTCACTCTCCTATTTCCATATTCCAAGATTATGCTTCTACTTTGGTCCTGGGCTTGCACTACATTTGCACTGAGACTATGTTATTACAAAAGTACCCAGTGCTTTGTTGGACATCTTCAGGAGAAGAAAATGCTAAGGGTATACCCTACAAATATGTGGAGTGCAGTCCCTAAGGCGGTTGGATGATGTGGGATATTTCTTTTTAGAGGATGCAATTGCAGTTCTAATTTTAATTATAAATATCAATGAGTTTGCAGTATACACTATTATTATGGACTCTAGAGAAAAAGGTTAGCATAAGTTAAAGTGAACATACGAAAACCAGAATGGCAGCATAGCTGTTTTGACAAGAAGGGTCTCCTCTCCCACCACAAAGTGACTTGTCTCCATATGTTATGTGGAGACTGGGTATTACATTACAGGTGTTGGAACCATATGCAATATAAGTGTAGTGCAAATAAAATGCTACACATGAAATCTTAGTCTTTTGCCCCATCATCTGGAAAGGTCCTATGAGAAACTTGAGCAACAATCTTCTTGGGTTTCTCTGAACTTTAGATCAAAGCCATGAGTTGGATGAAAGATAAAGAACTGAAAAGAGGAAAACCTTGGAAAAATACTCCCTCTTGCAGCATTTTACAAGAAACAGTTTAGTCCTTGAATTAGGAAAGATAAGCTTTAATAACCAAGCTGTACCTAAGTATAATTGAAACAATAATCTTCAGTGCTTTATACCATACAAGGCACACTGCAGCTGTGCTCTATGAAATGAAACAGCAAATGAAATGGATTGATCTGCTACCAGACCTTGAGAAGTGACACAGAACAATTCTTTTTAGGGAGGGCCTTCCCTTTTGCTGCTTCCAAAACTTTTACTAGTAGTTAGCTTTCTTGTCCAAGAAAAATATAAATGAAGCAAGTTATACTGAACAGGTACTGAGTGGTCGGACAAGTTGATGATGTGTGGGTTTCTTCCAACAAGAGAGGAACACGAACGGAAGACTAAGAAAACATTCAGTCACCCATTCACATCAATGACATAATATGTAAGCAAGTAAAACAGAGACCATACACACAGAGTAACCTCTTCATGGAGGTACAATTCCCAGAGTTCCATAGGCATCAAGATTGACTTTTAACCACTTTGGGATAGGGAACTAGGGGTCTCCTAACAGCGTCAGCATCTTTAACAAACTACAGTTCCCAGCATTCTTTGGAGGAAGCCATGACTGTTAAAGTGGTAACAGTGCTTTATATGATGGGGTGGATATGGTAAGAGATCTTTACAGCAGCTATATTCATAGTTTACAAACAAAACCATGTTACATTGCTCACATTATTGAGTCCAATATAACATGTTTACTAAGGCTGTGTACACACCATATATTTAAAGCACATCTTCCCCAAAGAATCTCATAGAGCTACAATCAGTAGGACCCTTAACAAACAACAGTACTCAGGATTCTTGGGAGATGCTTATTTGTATACTGTGTACTTAGCCTACCCGTAACTCTCTGAATTTTTGTAGAACACATGTTTTGCTCTCAAAAAAATGAAAGACATCTGGCATCTTCGGTCATAGGTCTCAAGCGGCAAGTTTAGGAAAGACCTTTGCCCAGAATCCTAGGCAGCCACTTTTTTATTTATTTTTAAGGATGCTTGCAATTTGATACTGATGATAAATGGGTTAAGTACTTAATTGGTTCCAGAAGTCCATACTTAACCTGAAGCGAACTTTCCCATTGAAAGTAATGGAAAGTGGATTAATCCATTCCAGACGGGTCCGCAGAGTACTTAAATTGAAAGTACTCAACCTGAAGCGTACTTAACCCGAGGTTTGACTGTACAACATACAGCATAAAATTACTGTATAGTCTGTTCCTTATTATTCATGAGCAGTTTGTATTTATCTTTTATTTATTATATTTACCTGTGTTTCCCCCTTTTTAAGACACCGTCTTATAACTTTTTTCCCTCAAAAAACAAAGGGTGGCTTACTTTCGGTGGGATGCCTTTTTTTTTTTAAATTGTTTTATTAAGGGTTTTCTTGGTTTACAAAGATAAGAGGAGCAATGTCTCTCTTAACACTTTTACAGCTTGGTTTCATTTGTTGAGACATTGGTGAGGGGAGGGGAAGGATAGTGGGTGGAGGGAGGGAGGGTGGGAGGGTGGGATGGGGTGGGTTTTTTCTTGTCAGCAGCGCTTGCATAGGTTCTCTGTTGTTCGCTTGTTTTCCTTTTGATGGTGAGAGATGCTGGGGTTGGCCTCGGATATGGTTGTTCCTTTGTGGTTAGCTGTGGTGGTCTTGGTGGGATGTCTTTTTTTTATTTATTACCGCTACGGTTTTTACGGCTCAGGGCGCTGGCTCAGGGCGCCGCTGGGCTCTCCTGAGTGCTTGGCGCTGCAGCAGCCACCGGTTTTGGGTGGCGGGGCAGCAGGCGTCCTTGGCCAGGCCAGGCGGAGGCCGCTGGCTCAGGCGCTCCGCCCGCCGCTGCAGGGCGCTCCAAGCTCCTTGGCCAGGCCAGGCCAGGAAGAAGCAGTGAGCCCAGCGGTGGTGTCAAGCACGGAAGCGGCAGGGACGGCGGTGGCCGAGAAGGCGGCGCGTGGGGATGCAGCCAGGAAGGCGGGAACGCGATCAGCTGTTAAGCGGAGCTCTTGGAGCGCTGCTTCACAGCTGATCGCGCTCCTGCAGTGCCAGCCGCATTGAGTGACTCTGTGAGTGGAGGTGCTTGTGGGGGTTGGTTTCCGCAGCGCGGAAGTATGGCTTATTTTTGGGGTATGTCTTAAAAAAGAGGAAACAGGGTATATACCACCCTTCATCTGAGTATCCCAATTTGGCTCTGCTCTCTAACTTGTAGGGACGCGGGTGGCGCTGTGGGTTAAACCACAGAGCCTTGGGCTTGCCGATCAGAAGGTCGGTGGTTCAAATCCCCGCAACAGGGTGAGCTCCCATTGCTTGGTCCCAGCTCCTGCCAACCTAGCAGTTTGAAAGCACGTCAAAGTGCAAGTAGATAAATAGGTACCGCTCCAGCGGGAAGGTAAATGGTGTTTTTGTGTGCTGCTCTGGTTTGCCAGAAGCGGCTTTGTCATGCTGGCCACATGACCTGGAAGCTGTATGCCGGCTCCCTCGGCCAATAATGTGAGCTGAGCGCCGCAACCCCAGAGTCGGTCACGACTGGACCTAATGGTCAGGAGTCCCTTTACCTTTACCTTTACTCTAACTTGTAAAAACTCAGCAGTAAGTTCTGAATGTTGAACAACTGCAACTCCAGTGCGCATTTGTGCACATCTGTGCACATTAACATTGCTTTAAATGTTTTATTTATATCACGTTCCTGGTGATAATGCTTATGGTGGCTTATCATCTTTTTTAGAAAGATCATATTAAAAAATAGTTGACAATTTAAAAACAGACGTTAAGAACCTAACCAATATTTGTCTCGGGAACTTAAAATGGCTTTCTAGTATCTAACTGACATTGTAGGCACCAAGCAAAATTCATGGGGTGGGGGTGGGAGAGGCCCTGCTCCAGTAGCTTCCTGTTCAGACAGGAGCAGCTGAAGCACAACCTTCAAGGTTGGTCCAAATAAGGGGTCAGGAACCTGCAGCCTTCATGTTGCTACACTACAACTCCTATCATCCCTGACCACTGGCCAGGCTAGTTGTACCTGATGGAAGCTGGCGTCTAACTGTGACCACTTTTTATCACTGTTTGAATACTGTCACCTGTGTAGTTACAGTCAAGGCACATGACAAACACCGTAATCAGAGGCTTGCAGCACCAGAGTTAAAACAGGACTTCAACCATGACATCAATAAAGGGTCTAAAAAAAGAACTGGAAAACGAAGTGCAAACTAGGGGGCACATTTGAACTACTGTAATGACACAGAGGGAACTGCTGTACAGCACATTCCAACTTGTACTTTACCGAGATAGGAGTCAAAACTTTTTCTTTCTTTCTTCTTTGTTGGTGATGCTGCTATGCCTAAAACATCTGTGCGCTAAGTAAAATTCAGAAGGTGCCATTTTTCCTACCACAGATTCAATGATGAGGAAAGTTTCACCTGCTGAATTGAGGGAAAGGGCGGGTGCTGGCAACCACACAGTTACACATCACTACTGGCATTATAAACTCATGTAAATACCCGGTAGTCAACATGTACCAAGGGAATGTATTAATAGGATTTATCTTTCGACACCAAGAGGAAACCTTGCCTCTGGATCAGGCATCCCCAAACTCGGCTCTCCAGCTGTTTTGGGACTACAACTCCCATCATCCCTGACCACTGGTCCTGTTAGCTAGGGATGACGGGAGTTGTAGTCCCAAAACAGCTGGAGGGCCAAGTTTGGGGATGCCTGCTCTGGATATTATATTTGAGAGAACGGGGCCTGCCCAAAGCACTGAGCCGCACACCAGTAGCTCAGGACTGGAGCTGGGGGTCCATACCTCTGCTTCTAGCGAGGCTGCCGCCGAGGCAGGTGGCAGCAGCAATGGCGCGTTACTGGTCACATCGATGAGCCTGGCAGAGGCAGAGGCCCCGCGGGAAGTGCTGCTGCTGCTGCTTCTCATGCTCCCCCGGGGCCGCCACGCGCCAGCCCTGAGCTGCTCGGCTTCCAACGTTCGATCAGAACTTTACCCGGGAAATCGACCGCGCGCGTCCTCAGCACAAATCTTGCTAAGCGACGCCGGTCTCCATGGAAACAAGTATACACCGCAGAGCTTGTAGATTGGAAGAGACGGCTGATTAGTTCTTCTCGCGAGAGGTCTTGAAGTTGGATTATATCCAACGGAAGATCGTGTTTGTTTTTCTTCCCCTCCAAATGTTTGGAAACTGGGCAAGAAAAAGCATTGCCCTCCTTTTCATATTAGGCTGGTGGTGGCACCAGAAAAGCTGACGAGGCATTATGACTTTTAACAGCTCACAGGTTGAGTTAAAACAACGCAAGTTAATTTGTAATTTCCTGAGAATTCAGGTGGGTGCGGAGAGTTTGAAACGTCTTTTCCACACATTGTATTGTTGCGCTTTAAAATCTTGTATTCTTAGCAAATTCTCTATGCGTTTCGTGCACACTTTAAGTGCTTTAGGCGTATGTACACCAAATTATCTGCTAAATACAGAATCTGCAGTGATGCAACTACAGTATAGCCGACAGATATTGCTGACAGACGGCTATCCAGCCTCTGTTTAAATACCTCCAGCAAAGGAGAGCCCTTCTCCCTAGGTAGTCAGTTCCACTGTTGAACAATTTATACCTTTGGAAAGTTTATCCAAGTGCAGGGGTGGCTGGCCTTTCAGATGGACTGCAATTCTATTGGAAATGCTGGCTAGGTCTGATGGAAATTGGAATCCTACACCATCTGGAGGACCACAAGTTAACTACCCCTGTCCTAATGTTTATCTGAAATCTGATTTTCTGCAGTTTCCACCATTGGTTCTTGTTCTGCCCTCTGGAGCAGTAGAGAACGAGTCTTCAGATATCTGAAGACTGCTATAATGACACATCACATCAATTACTCCACTTTTGCCTCCATCTCTACCAGGTGGCCCTCAGAAGGTTGCTCAAAATGGAATGTGGCCCTTGGGCTGAAAAATTCCCCCACCCCTGCTTGTAAGTACCTAGCACAAATGATCCTGGATTTCTTTGCCTGAAATCTGGCACATTTCTTACCTTTCCTTATGCCTGCAATTTTCAGATTGTCCTGTCCCACAATGTAAACCCTGCCCTTTCAGGAAAGCCACTGCTTTCTTCTGAAATTTGGCGGGAATAGTGATCCTTTAAGGTATTTAATCAGCAATGGCACTTCTGGATTTATTTGTCTGTAATTTGGCAGGCTTTATCCACTCTGGAGGGGCTACTACGCCTTCACATTTCATCTACTTTTATAAAGGGAGTATGAAGGTATACCCGTTGTTTGAATTCCTGCTAGTGAAGTGGGGTCTGGGGAGAGGAGGAAGAGAAAATGAACTGGACTCGGATGGATGAATTGAATTGGAGAACCCACTAATACACTGAATGGAGGCCTTCTGTTTTACAAACTGCTGAATCCGAACTGAAAATTAAGCTGGTACACATCCATATTATTTTACCTTGCTAAGTAGGTAAGGGGAGAACTGATGGCATGAAACAATGTTTCAAATAATAACCATTCTTATGATTGATATCCTACCTTGTCCTCCCAAATCATGTATTTTAACTTAATATGCCAAAAAACTGGGATCTTAAAGTGCAGACTGCTAAAGAATTCAGCTTCTATTCTCTATTACAATTACCAAATTAGAACTGAGACCAGCTTATGAAATTCATTAGACTTCTAGGTCATCTTCCTCAGAAATCATATTTCAGCCCATAAAAGTCTACTGGTAAAGGTTTGTAAAATCCAGAACACTTAGTAAAAATCTTAGATAAGCCTTTAATCCTTTTGTGGAAACTTAGAAAGCAATTTAAGTTTTCTACTTGGGCAAGCTTCCACTAGAGTCCCATACTCATTTTTTAATTATTTATCAGTAGTGGGAGTGTGGGATTTTCATGACCCTCTTTAGATATATTTCAACCAGCTTTTTAAAATGTGCCAATTTCCTTTCCAAAAGAAGAACTCTCTCTCCTATTAATAAAAAGAGAGGAGGAGGGAACAAAGCCTTTGTTCCTCTTGTGGACCACTTTGCCTTGTCTAAGATAATTGCCAGATCTTTGGACAGGATGTTAGACAGATTAGATTTTTTTTTTTTTTTGCTGACAACTAAATATCCATGTACCCAAGATTTATTACAAACTGGCATTCTACCCGCAACATATGTAGAATCTTGTTTATAGAAGATCTTCAGAAAGAGGGAGGGGAGCATATAATTAGTATGTTTTTACTACCACTACATTGCATGAATAGAGATGTTATCATCAGGAAGATCAAGCTTTTGAGCTAAGAAAAGGACTGGATTTTCAGACTAAATCTTTGAAAATGCATTCTATTTGATTGCCTCTATTTCTAGAGAACATAAAATATTCTAGCATTTGCCAAGCACAAAACCTACAGTAACACAAGAGAAACTGTGACTTGGCTTCTGACATCTCTGAATATGTATACTGTATATTGTTTGTGTTGTTATCACTTCTGCATGCATTTATACCATGCTGCATCAGTAATTTTTAAACCTGTAAACTACTATGAGACCTCATACACAGATGAATGCGCGTAATACACTTAAACCATATACTTTATGTGTATTTTGTATGCATAGTGAGGAGCAGCAAATCTACAAATAAAAATTGCTTTTGATGCCAAAATTCACATTATTTGGCAAAGAGAGACCTTTTGTTCAGTCTACAGTACTCTGTAAAGTGTCATGTACATTGGTGGCATAATAAAAAACTGTACCAACACCTGGAAGTTCTTATTATAATGGTATGATTTAACTGTAGTCTAGTGATGCTGGTGTATGGGACACTGGTACAAAAACTGCCAGGTACAGGGAATGTATGGCTCTCCAACAGGTGCTCAGTACCCCGAACTGTGGTGTCTGCTGTAGGCCGAATAAAAAGTGGTCTCACGTATGTTTATGTTCTTGCAAACAATATCTATCTATATATAAATATTCCCACCTGCGTGCACGGATGTAACACCCTTCCTCCATAACCGCTGAACTGAATTCCAACAAATTTGGCCACAATGTTCTATGCCCATCAGGGAGGGATCTCGCGTAAAAATCTTTCCCAAAAAAGCACACCTTTCACACCTAAAATAATGATTAAACACACAAAAAGTGGCGCCCAAATTAAACATCACCAGCAGAAGGTCTGAAGACTCCACAACAGCATCCAATAGAAAGACAGATCGCACGCTGCTGCCTCCAAAGCCACGCCACCAGATGACATCACAAAATTCCACAGCAACCAACTGAAAACAGGCCTTTTGCAGCAACGAGGCCCAACATTGCCCAGCAGACTGAATAGGCTGCAGCAGACTAGGCTGCTTTCCAGAGGTAGGGGCCTGCCTGGGCGGGATGGGGGCCCCAATAGGGGGCAGGGATAGGTAATGGGTGAGAACAGGGTGGGGGGAGACACAGGGTTGAAACCTGCCCTCTCCACAGTATCTTGCCTCGGCTTTGCAGACTAGGCCACTTTCCAGACTAGGCCAAGTGGAGGTAGGGGCCTGCCTGGGTGGGGGATGGGGGGCGAATAGGTCATAGATTGGGACAGGGTGGGCCCAATCACAGGGATGAACCAGGGGATGGGGGGAGGAGGGACAGAACAGGGTGGGGGGAGACAGGGTTGTGCCTATGTAAACATAACACACGAAAAACAGGGGGACTCTGAAGGTGAGGGGAGTCTGAAGTGGGACTCAGAGGCTCCATTTAACAAACTGAGCCACCGCAACGCGTGGCAGGGCCAACTAGTTTAAAATATAAATATACTGTATAGCAAACACACATACATAATTTTCATCAAGGCCACAATATGCAGGAAGGAGAGAATCCATATTTTCATCTTCCAACACAATCCTAATGAAAAGCAGACATAGACAGAGCTATTAGACTTAGGAGAAAAGCTCAGCTCATAACTTTATTGTTTTCATAAAGCTTGTGGTTAAGAAAAAATGAGTTAGTTAAACCTCCCCTCTACATGTTGTGATCTTGATGACAATAATGTTCTCTTGCTGCTGGTGTGGTTTCTAATTAGCATTTTGTATCTCTTCTAGTTTGATCGTGTGTTGTCCCTATAAAGTAGTGATGGAATGTGATGGATAATGCACACAGTATATTAATTGCAACAGTGAGAACAACAAATGGAGGCATAATTTTATGTCTTTGAGCATGATGGGGCAAAAATCTCATTGAAAGACAACCATAGGCTTTGGAACAGAAAAAAAATTTGCACACCGGGAATGGTAATGATTCAAGGATTTTGAGGATCTAAATGCAAGACCACATGTTTAGATCTAAAAAAAAAAAAGCAAATTGAAGGCTCAATATCTGAGGGCTCAGACAAGGCCTCAGATACTGATATGTCTAAAGGCAACACTTGCCCACAGAAAGGTGGGGAAATGGCAGCAGTTATGGAGGTTGATAGAGACTCGGATTTCTACACTGACAGAATTTGCCAAGCCCTAATATGTGACTGGACCACTGCATTGGCACCACTTGCACAGAAATTTGAAAACCTTTCTAATAAAAGACAACTCTCAAACTGCAAATGAAGAACTGATTTTTGCCACCACTAATCAATCTGAAATACAATAACTGCATATGGCCACGGATTCTTGCCCTGTAGCTCGAGGAACAACCAGAAAGAAATAGATGTAAACGTTTTTGAATCAGCCTACCAGAGAATTAGGAAGGGGGAGATATGACCAAATCATCTGTGGAACACTTTGGAAGGATTGGATACTAATGTTGAATATAAATACCCCCAATCAATAACATATGTGGAGAGGCACACAGAGTCCCTGGAGGCTTAAATATTATGCAAAATGTGATTAGAGGTGATATGTACTATGCAAATTGATGATGCTATATATGGAGAAGAGGGTTTGTAGATTGTCTCAAAAGGTCATTATTTGTCACAGTACAATAGACCTAGTTCTCACAAACAGTACAAAAGCTGATGAACGTATGACTGGACAGTACCATTTTTGACTGTGCACGTGATTTAATGATTTACCATTCCTTCATGTTGAAAAGTGGGGATAAGGGTTTCTATCACATAGAAAACATGGGTTATCCCTGACCGTTAGCAATGATGATTAGGGCTGATGGGAGCTGTAGTCCAAATCATCTGTGGAACAGTGTTGGCTAAAAAAAGAGAGGCATATTGGTAACATTGTATCAGATAAATCGAGACACAGCTGTAGCTCAGTGGTAATCTGTTTTGCATGCAGAAGGTCCCAGGTTCAATCTCTGGCAACTGCTGGTAGGGCTGGGAGAGAGCCCCTATCTGAACAGCAGCTGCCAGTCACTGTAGACAGTATTGAGTTAGATGGACCAGTGGTCTGACTCAGTGTAATGTAGCTTCCTATGTTCCCATAAAGGTTATTAGAAACTGAACTTTGTTTCACAAACATCTTCTAGTTTAAGGTACAGACTCATCTGTTGGGAAGTACAGTGGCTATTGTGATTTTGAGAGGTTGCCTTAAATAGACATTGTTTCCATCCCAAAAATGGGCCTGAAATTGATTTGAATTCATCCTAATTATCATCCAGAATCATCCAGAACACTCCCTCTCCTGTTTCTTTAATCCATGAATGGGGAAGCTGTGGTTGTCTAACTCCAATCAATCAATCAACATTGCCCATATTGGCTGGGGCTGATAAGAGTTGGAGTCTCAAGAACAATGGGAAGGGCCACAGATTCCTCATTCCTGCTTTAAGCTACTGTCGTCCAATGATATAGCTGTTATACTGAAGAAATTATTGAGATGCTTATTTACATGTGTTATTTTATTAAATTTTGTCCAAATAAGCTATAAAAACATCTGCTAAATAACTGTAAATGCACAAGGCAAAGTGCTGCACTGTAATAGCTAAAACAGTGTAAGAGGACAGATGGGGGCAAACCATTAAAACACTCACTTATTGACTCTATCCATAAATGTTTTTTAAAAGAGGAAAGATAGCCTTTCAGATGGTTCTGATACTTTGAGAATAACAGAAAAGGGTTTGTAAACTTTCACAATTGCACACAATTTTAAAAATCTAAGAACTGTAGAAGAAAATAAAGAACATGAATATTGAACACAAGTAAGCCTTCCAATCTTAAACATCATAAACAGTATTCATGAACAGTGCTATGCTTTATACAAGCCAATCATGAAGCAGCATCAAACTGAACTATTCCATATTTCCCAATGATCATCCATTCAGGTTCAGTTTTAGTAAGCTGTTCACCTTGTCCAGGTTTCAGCCCAACCTGGATATCACATTTTAGCGTTCTTAAGCTACAGAGGGGGGCAGGGTGAAAATTGTTCAAGGCTTGATGGAATGGCACTGTGAATTCCCACTTCCGATCAGCTATCAACTTTCTGTAGTTCAAATCACCTTTAAAAATAATTAAATTTGACTTCTGCAATTCACTGTACAAATCAGGAGCCACTTGAGCCATCCTACAATATTCATGTGGTGATGTCCAGAACAAGTGATCATGATAAATCCAGACACCACTTTTCAAATAGCCCTCCCAGGAGATACCACACCTAGACATCCCTTTGTGATTAGCTGACTGCATTTGCTTAATTGTCCAATTCAGGTCACGCCTTGTAGTATCTGACACATACCATGGGATGCTTTTCCCATGGAAATGAATTTCAGTAGCTAATTTGGAGGATAACAAGAAGTCAGCCAGTATAAGGTCAGCAGTAAGTTCAAAACCAGCATTATCCAGGACTATGTCAAGTCTAGTAGTCTGCTTATTCATGTTCTTTTTGTTTATAAGCAGTGACCAAAGCTTTTCCATGTGATCCACCAAGATAAAAGGTTTTAACTCTTCCACAGACAGTAATGGGTCAGACTTCTGAGAATTATCTGCCCCAGCTGACATTGACAGGTCACACTTATTACCCCACAGAGAAACCTAAAGAAGGAAAAAGTACACCTTAATCTGTATGCCAAGTGATCCTTGCTCTACTATACACCAAGTGCATCTTTGAGGACTGCAGTTGAGGGGCTACTAACAAGAGAAAGTCGGTCAGAGTTGGAATATTTCTTTTTACTCCCATTGAAACCAATGGGGTTAGAAATGTGAAAAGGCAGTGGGTTAATTCCCAAAAGGCAAATATAATATGAATAAAAATTAATATGAAATGTAAGAAAAATGAGAATTAATCCACTTCTTTTGACCTTGAACAGGCTTAGGATGTAGCCGTTCCTCTGCCAAGACACACTTACTTCCATAAGACTGTTCTGTCAAGTTCCAATCCACTAAGCCAGGGAACCTCAGGCTCAGGGGGGCAATGTGACCCTCCAGTTCTCCTTCTTTTCCTCCCTCCCTCCTTCTAATGTGTTATGCATGAAACACCTGTTAGTGAAAGAACATAGCTAAACCAATAAAAACTAAACTTGTTAGTTGAATACTAACAAGTGATGTTACAGAAAAGTTGAGACCAAAGTATAATTAATACAGTTTCTGCTTATGCATTTAGAAGCCAGGGGTTAGTAGTTTTCTGCAGTTGGGTTAAATTATTAATCTCTCAGTATAAAGCAGTCTCCTGATTTAGATAAGAAGGGACGGGGAACCTGTGGCCCTCCCAATGTTGGACTTCTAACTTCCATTATCTCCATCAAACATGGCCAATATATATGTGCCCTCCTATAGCCCTATGTCGTTTTGGAGAGGCCCTTAAATGTTGTAGAAACTTTCTGAACCTTCTCTCTCATGGTAAAAGCTGTAGCAATTTTTTTTTGGCAGCATGCCATAATCAGGTTTTGGCAAAGGAGAGATCAATACCTATGAATTAATAGTTTGGCAAACTACAAAAACAAAAAGCATGCCAACGATAATAATTGATATACTGATTTCATCATGGGAAGGTATGTGTATGACTGAGAATAAATGCCAGAAACACTCCATAAAAATATTTTTGCCTTAGTTGTTAAATCCGCTATGTGCATGGAACAGATTTGGGGCTCCATGTATTATTCCAGGTCATCTGTCATGCTTGTTTCTAGGCCTTAGTAGTCACTATTTTCAACAGTATTGCAGAGAACAGTGTATGATGAGTTGGAGGTTTATAAGATACGAACTCACTTAAAATGATTCTGATGGCCTGAATAGTTTCTGAACATATTATCACTAATGGTTTCCATTAGGTCATATTTTAAACAAGAAATTTAAACTGGATCTTAACATTACAGAATATGTGCAGCAGATAAATTATTTAAACAAAAATTACTACCACTTTTACCTGTAGCAGCTTCAAAAATTCCTCCTTCAGGGATTTTTCATCTAGGCCCTTTATGTTTTTCAACAGCTCTTGTAGATAGGTGCTTAAAACAATAATAGCTTCCTGAGATTCAAAGAAACCATGATCCTTTTCTTTTTTAAATACATCATAGTCATTGATAGGTGGACTAAACAGAAAGGATAGAAACATAATAATACATTAGTTTTTTACATCACTGAATGTCAAAAACTGTCTCCCATAGCTGTTGCAGTCTCTGCTGAGACCGTATGTCATGTCTAGCATGGTGCTGGAGAATCGGTGTCAGCTGATGGGGCCTGAAGATGTGGACACAGTCATGGGTGTAGCCAGGATTTATGCCCAGGGGGGGGGGGCAGAACCTCAGCTAAATATTTTTATTTATTTACTTGCAGAGGGGAGAGCTCCGCTCCCGGCTACACCCACGGACACAGCGCTTGCAGCAGTGTGTCCAAGCTCTCTTATGACTGGATGGGTTCAGAATGTAGCTCACAGTTCTCTGTATAAGGGTCCCCAGTGTCCTCAAGGAGGGAGTAGTGTGGTCACTTCCTCTCTCTTTTTTTTTTTAAAAAAAAAGTTTTATTTGAGATTTTCTTGTGTTACAAAACAAATAAATGGAGGAAAGTACATATAGCATCTCTATTTCTGATTTATAGAGCCTTTTTCACATTTCATTTACATTGTGTATGAGACACTATCATTCTAGAAATGCAGTTGGGGGGAGGGGAGAGGTGGAACGGTAACGTTATTTTGTTCTATTGCATAGCATTTGTGTATGGTATCATGTCAGCATCATATGGGTAGGGCTTTTATTTGTACATTTAATTTTTATTGGCATTGTGAGAGAGGGTCCAGAGCCTGGTTGATTGTGTTCAACTGTTTGCAGGGTTCTGGTTACAGCCGTGTTGGTCTGGGTCGAAGTAAAATAAAAAAAATCCTTCAGTAGCACCTTAAAGACCAACTAAGTTTTTATTTTGGTATAAGCTTTCGTGTGCATGCACACTTCTTGTGTGAGGAGGGTTGTTGGGTCAGGTTAGTCATATTTCATATGCTGCTTGTTGTGCTGTGTATGTGATAAAGGGGAACCACACTGGGGTGAATGCGTTACTCTCCACTTGATAAGAGTTGTGTGTTGCCGATGGAAAGCCTGTTTAAAAACCTATCTTGCTTGACTAGAGCCTACCAAGCCAAATTCACAGTTTTACCGCTAGTATGTTGGGAAAGATTGAGGGCACTAGGAGAAGGGGACGACAGAGGACGAGATGGTTGGACAGTGTTCTCAAAGCTACGAACACGAGTTTGACCAAACTGTGGGAGGCAGTGCAAGACAGGAGTGCCTGGCGTGCTATGGTCCATGGGGCACGAAGAGTCGGACACGACTAAACGACTAAACAACAAATATAAAGACCTAAACAGCTTGGAATCAGCTGACTTGTGGGACCACCTTTCCCCATATACCTGATATTTTAAGTTGGAGATGCAGTTAAGGGTTCCATGTTTGTGTGGCTACTACAAGAGAGAAGGCATTTAAACATGACTGCACCTAGGTTGTGGAACTCCTTGCCTATTACTATTAAGCAAGCACCATTGGTACTTTGCTTCAGCTGCCACTCTTGTTGACACAGGACTGTATGTTCTTGCGTATCACTGTCCAGCTGCTGGCAAACTATTTTTTATATTGTATGATGGATGTGTTATGCTTACCACTGTTTACTATCCAATATATAAGCCTATGTACTTACTTCCGAGCGAGTGCCTCATGAATTCTACGATACATATAACACTCTGTATATAGCCAAGGAGACTGAAACCAGCTTGGTGGTCCATCTGATAATTTTTGATGATATTCTAAGCACTGGTTCCACAGAGTGGTGTCATGGAGGCTGTCATTCAAGGAAGTCAGTGGCTTGTCTGCCTGCAGCTCATCTCGTAACTTGGTGAGAAGGACTATAACGTTCTTCTGTGCTTCAATACCTTTCTAAAATAAAGTAGGAAATATTTTCAATCAAATGTGTGTGTTGATAAAACTTACTTTCCCCCCACAAAAAAACAAATCTTATTTGATACATAAAGTGCTTCAAGCACCAGAACAGCTATAAAAAGCCATTTTCTCACAAACAACATAGTACCGTATTTGAATTAAGCAGAATGAACATTGGCATTGCTAACCTGTCTGTGATTGTGGATGTTAATCAAGTAAATGTGGTTTAGAGTTAGAAACAAATTTCTAAGACCGGGGTTGCCAACCCTGTGCCCATGGGGCATGGTGGTGCCTGAAAGACTTTAGCTGGTGCCCCTAGACATGGTAAGTTATAAAGGAAAATGTATAGATACGTTTCTAAGCAATTTCTGTGAAATGAGCAAACCTGGCTGCTTTTACCAGTCAGGTGTTTTTAGCTGATGAGTGAAGTCAGAGCTGTGATTTGGGCGCTAGGTAATAGGAATCCACAGGGTCTTAAGGAGACACTGTTTCTACCTTAAATGTCCTTTCACTTTTCCTGCTTCTGTCTTGTTTTGTGTGCAAAACTTCAACAGATTAGGCATGCAATCCTGGGAAAATTTTCACTGTGATTGTATCCTTAATTTTGTGTTATGCCATGGCCACTCCCATAGCAGTCATGTTGTTATATTACACCTCCCATGATAGCCATTTTGTGACTGGAACCCCCAGCATGTTCTCAAAGTTAAAAACTTAAGGCCAATGAAAATAACTGGCAGCAGATTCAGGACAAAAGAAAATGCTTGTTCACACAAAGCATATTTTATTGATATCACAGTGCACAGTATGTGACTGCCGCAAGTTAAATGGCTTGAATGGGAATGGCAAATTAACGAGGAGGAAAAGTCTTATCACCATCTAATAGTAACAATGGCTAAACGGCCTCGGTCCTGTATACCTGAAGGAGCATCTCCACCCCCATCATTCAGCCCGGACACTGAGATCCAGCGCCGAGGGCCTTCAGGCGGTTCCCTCATTGTGAGGAGTGAGGTTACAGGGAACCAGAGGACTTTCTCGGTAGTGGCACCCGCCCTGTGGAACGCCCTTCCAACAGATGTCAAGGAAATAAGCAGCTATCCTATTTTTAAAAGACATCTGTTTTAAAAGACATTTTAAAAGGCAGCCCTGTTTAGGGAAGTTTTTAATATTCAATGCTGTATTGTTTTAATATTCGATTGGGAGCCGCCCAGAGTGGCTGGGGAGACTCAGCCAGATGGGCAGGGTACAAATAATAAATTTAATATTACTACTACTACTACTACTACTACTACTACAGAGAACCTCCATGTTCATAAGCAGCTATGCTACTGCAACCCAGTTGATAGTGAAATACAGTGGAAGATGCCTATTCCCTTCATTGTATCTAGTTTGCCACTGGAGAAGCATAATGCTGGATAAGACAGACCTCTGGTCTGATCTAGCATGGCTCTTCACATGTTCACATGAAAGCTGATGTTCTCTTCTAGGCATTCGAAACAATTCTCAAAAGGTATGGGTAGACCTAAGATTGCCAATAAAATGTCAAGAGAGAAAAGGTCAAATATACTGATTTCTTACTTCACCATGTTCTTCAAAGAATTCATTTTTATGTTGCTCCAGATTATTGATAACTCTATTCAGGATTACTGGCAGCTTGTCTTTAATTGTATTGTATGCAAAGGATCTATGAAGAACAAAAAAATGTATCTATATAATATCTAAATGTGTATATATAGCAATGTATCCTTTTCTTAGGATTTAAATATTTTTTTAATATCACAACTTTCTCCCTATGGAGTACAGTACCTGAAGTGGCTCACAGCATAAATTAAAACATACAACAACAACAAAATTGTTGTATGCATCAAAACACTGTAGCCCCAGGCTACAGTCCTAAACACACATCACAGTAGGGTGGGTTGGCCTGTTACAAAAAATAGAGCACTGTCCTATCAACCTGTCTTGGCTCCTGCCTTCTAACACAGCCAGCCCAGGGGGTGGACCTGGTTGTCAGTTTCCTCTTCCTTGGCCTCAGTGCTTCCTTTGTGGAGTTTGGAAGTGGGGTGAATGGGTACAAAAGTAGGATTAGTTGGTCCCCCGTCATTAGTTTTGCCTACTCTTGGCCACCCTACCAGTCATCAGGTCAGGATTAGAACTATTAATGTCGTAAACTTATTGGACACTTCCACATAGCAGTTTTTATAATAATAGAAAAAACTATTGGATTTTCCACAAAAACCATAAATTCACGTTAAATAGGGAAATACAGCCATACCTCGGTTTAAGTACGCTTCGGTTTGAGTACACTTTCAGTTGAAGTACTCCACGGACCCGTCTGGAACGGGTTAATCCACTTTCCATTACTTTTAATGGGAAAGTTCACTTCAGGTTAAGTACGCTTCAGGTTAAGTACAGACTTCCGGAACCAATTGTGTACTTAAACCGAGGTACCACTGTACCATGGTACATTTTGATGTAGCTGTGAGGATTCAGGTAAGGAGCACAGAGTCCACAGCGCACTGCTGTATGGAAGACCCAACTGTCACTCCATGCTCCCTCCAACTCTTATATTCAAAGTTGTTTTTATTATCTGTATTCTAATACGATTCGTTTTTCTATTGTTTTAATTCCCTTACACTTTATTTTTTTTTTAAGATCATTTTTGCAAGTTTCTAGCTTTTCGTATTTCATCCGCTTTGTTGTCATTTGTGCAAGCCGCTTTCAATCCCGGTGGGGGTGGGGTGGGGTGTGAGGATAATAATAAAAGTCCTGTTGAACACAATAGGATTTATGCCGTGAGAGAGAGAATGCTTACGATGCTCTTGCTAGTCAAGGAGGATGGAAAATTGATTTAAGATTAAATCTTAATAAAGCCTTGTGCGAAAAAGGAGACTTTGGACACCGGCCTTGTGCCCAAAGCAAACGTGGCACAGGATCTTAGGGTCTTGGTACGAGCGGGGGGAAGACCCTGGACACGAGCTTCCTCTCCCAGCCCCATTTCGCAGAGCCCCAACGAAGCGGCGGCGGCGGGACGCACCCCTTCAACTTGCCCACGAGCTGAGGCGGCAAAGTTGACGCCGGCGCCGCCATTTTGCTTCCCGGCACGCCACCCGGCGCAGCTACGCGCTTTTCCAAGCAACGCCTGTTCTCATTGGTCGGCGGCTGCGTTCCCTCGCGCAGCAGCCTTAGGAAGGAGGGAGCAGAGCGAATCAGCTCCCTCGGTAAGGAGGTAGAGAAGAGAAGGGGCGGGCGGGCGGGGTTGATGCAGAGGAGCGGAGGATCCTCCTCCTCCCCCCCCGCCCTCGAAAAAAAAAAAGGCCCATGGTCTCCTTCTGAGTGGCTGTTCGAGATGCGCGCGCATGGAGACGACTCCGATTAAAGCGCCCGTCCCAGGGCTGCGGCGGTTCCCCTGAGAGACTTTCTTCTGTCTTCTTCCGTCCTCAGTAGGACCGGGCGCAGCTGGCTTCCGCCTCGTATCGTTGGCGCTGAGTAGCCAAACTTGGACAGTGTTCTCGAAGCTACCAAAATGAGTCTGACAAAATTGCGGGAGGCAGTGGAAGACAGGAGTGCCTGGCGTGCTCTGGTCCATGGGGTCACGAAGAGTCGGACACGACTAAAGAAGAAGCCAAACTTGCGGCTGCGGAGCGAAGAGACGCGAAGAAGTGGGAGGAGTTGCGACTGTAGTTAGGAATCATGTGTACTGTATATTCTATTTCCGCAGACTTACAAAACGCAAGGGAGAAGGGACGGGGAGGAAAAAATTAAACTCAGGCACCAATTCTTAGAACAGTTGTTCTTATAATGACCAGCTGGCACAGTTGATGGGTAGGAGGTGCCTGATAGAGCTGGGCTTTCAGCAAATCTGATGAGCCTTCTGCCTCCCACCTCTCCCACTGAGAGGGAGAGGATGGAGCTGGTCACAGCAGAGCCAATGGAGACACTTCTAAATTATATATGTAGAGGCAGCTACCATTTTGTGCACCTCCAATTGATGCGTGACCCCCCCCCCCCCATGCACGTGTTTTCGGCGCTGGAACGGGCTTAAGCGCAACCACGGACGGGGAGTTGCTTGTCATTAATGTCTCAATTGAGATTATCCCATGTTGTCAGTATCCCTGAACAAGAGTCTGGGCTCTGCAGTAGACTTAAAGCGTAAGATCAATCTAGGCAAGACAAACTTAGAGGAAGAGGGACAGACTATACAGATGAGGAAATACTGTTCCTGGGTGCATACTCTTCTTTAAGGGTGAAGGAAGACCCTTGGACCTGGGATTGTTATTGGAGAACCAGGTGGCAATATTAGCTGATTCTTAATAATTACAGGAATAGAAAATAGATCTTGCCACTGTCTCACTGGCAGGGAGGTACAGAGGTGACAGCCCAACTTAGATGCTCATGTAATTTTGTATGCATTCTAATGGACTCCAACTAAAGAAAGTACTCCCAGCACCACAATTTTAGCATCATTGTGGGTGTAATAGAGGGAATTTGAAAATCCATTTTGATTCTACACTTTGATCCTATAGTTAAGATAAAGCTGCTTAACTATCCTTGCACCATGACTTTGAGGAGGTCCATTGATAAGATGCTGGTGTTGGAAAAACAAGAGCTTATTGGGATTGTGGAACTGTTTCAACAACTGAAAGTACAAATGAAAAGCCAGAATATATCTAGAATTGTGTAAGATGACTGCACCTGAATAGCTGCTTGTATCATAAAGCCATCTACCCAATAGTACTATATTAATTTATAATAATCTAAAGCATTATACCATAAACTATATTTCACAAGTCTCTTTATTTAAAATGCAGACTAGTGTGTGTACTTCTGTTGGGAATTCACTGTTGTGATTTCATGGACTGCCTAACCAAATAGACAAAAACCACACTTAGATATTCTTAGCAGCACCAAAGGGACCTCACCGGAGCGCAGACCTGAGGAGTGTGTACAAAGGTCCCCACCCATTGTTGGCCTCGCTGATGCAGTCCAAAGGAAAATAGAATGTACAAGGTGCCATCCAACCCAGTGACATTTGTTCTCCAACTAAATAATATAACTGCCTCCCAAATACTTTAGCAGGGTAGGGAAGGCCCTTTCCTCCTCACATTGTCCTCTCTATCTGCTGCAACACTCATCCATTGCTATATCTCCTCTGCAATTAATGAAATTGCTACCTCCTCTTGGGTTCCATGATCACTGCAGATGGTGACAGCAGTCACGAAATTAAAAGACACCTGCTTCTTGGGAGAAAAGCAATGACAAACGACAGCATCTTTAAAAGCAGAGACATCACCTTGCCGACAAAGGTCTGTATAGTTAAAGCTATGGTTTTCCTAGTAGTGATGTATGGAAGTGAGAGCTGGACCATAAAGAAGGCTGATTGCCGAAGAATTGATGCTTTTGAATTATGGTGCTGAAGGAGACTCTGGAGAGTCCCATGGACTACAAGAACATCAAACCTATCCATCCTGAAGGAAATCAGCCCTGAGCGCTCACTGGAAGGACAGATCCTGAAACTGAGGCTCCAATACTCTGGCCACCTCATGAGAAGAGAAGACTCCCTGGAAAAGACCCTGATGCTGGGAAAGATTGAGGGCAAAAGGAGAAGGGGACGACAGAGGACGAGATGGTTGGACATTCTCGAAGCTACCAACATGAATTTGACCAAACTGCGGGAGGCAGTGGAAGACAGGCGTGCCTGGTGTGCTTGAAGACAGGCGTGCCTGGTCATGAAGAGTCGGACACGACTAAATGACTAAACAACAACCTCCCCTACCTCAAAGCCCCTGAGCATAAGCAGGAAGGGAAAAATGGGAACGTAGTCTCACCCAATTGCCAATACAGTGGTACCTCGGTTTGTGAACGCAATCTGTTCCACGGAGGCGTTCACTCGCCGAGGTATTTGGTCGCCGAAGGCACGCTTTGGCACATGCACGAAGCAGATAGAGCGCTTCTGCGCATCCGAGTGCCGCGGAACCCGGATGTAAACACTTCCGGGTCCGTGGCGTTCGTAAACGGAGGCATTCATAAACGGAGGTAGGCGTAAACCGAGGTTCCACTGTAATCATGTGAGGGCAAAGCCTTCCATCTCTAGTTGTAGTTAACCCACAGTGCTACTTAAAGCCTAGCGTAGCTAGAAAGTGGAAAAAGGTGTTCCTTATATGCCAGGTTATTTATTTAAACTCCCACCAACTGATGCCGATAGCTCTTATACTGGAGGAAGAATTCAAGTCTATCCATTGAATCCATTTGAATCCATTTATTTATTTAATCTAATCTTGACCAGAGAAGTTCAGGCAGATTTAAATAAAGAGTTGAGCTACAGAAAAACCAAAAACTTTTAGCAAATCAAAGTGCAATATGTTGTCATTAATGTTAGAATAGAGGTCAGACAAACCGCAGCTACTAAAGCTGCTCTCACTCAGTGTTTCCTCTGTCAAGCGTTCTTTACTTACAAATATCCAAGAATGAAGTTTTCATTTTTTAAGACCATGAATATCAGAAAAGGGTTTGTAAAATGCCACAATTGCACACCACCTTAAAAATAGCAGTAAGACCCGTAGAAGAGAACATGCATATTGAAAGCCAGCGGTCTTTCAACCTTGACCAACAAAAGCATTTAGCACACCACTGTCCTTTAAACTTTGCACATCAATCATGAAGCAGCATCAAACTGAATTATTCCATATTTCCCAATGATCATCCATTCAGGTTCAGTTTTAGTAAGCTGTTCACCTTGCCCAGGTTTCAGCCCAACCTGGATATCACATTTTAGCGTTCTTAAGCTACAGAGGGGGGCAGGGTGAAAATTGTTCAAGGCTTGATGGAATGGCACTGTGAATTCCCACTTCCGATCAGCTATCAACTTTCTGTAGTTCAAATCACCTTTAAAAATAATTAAATTTGACTTCTGCAATTCACTGTACAAATCAGGAGCCACTTGAGCCATCCTACAATATTCATGTGGTGATGTCCAGAACAAGTGATCATGATAAATCCAGACACCACTTTTCAAATAGCCCTCCCAGGAGATACCACACCTAGACATCCCTTTGTGATTAGCTGACTGCATTTGCTTAATTGTCCAATTCAGGTCACGCCTTGTAGTATCTGACACATACCATGGGATGCTTTTCCCATGGAAATGAATTTCAGTAGCTAATTTGGAGGATAACAAGAAGTCAGCCAGTATAAGGTCAGCAGTAAGTTCAAAACCAGCATTATCCAGGACTATGTCAAGTCTAGTAGTCTGCATATTCATGTTCTTTTTGTTTATAAGCAGTGACCAAAGCTTTTCCATGTGATCCACCAAGATAAAAGGTTTTAACTCTTCCACAGACTGTAATGGGTCAGACCTCTGAGAACTATCTGCACCGGCTGACAGTGAAAGGTCACACTTATTGCCCCACAGTGAAACCTAAAAGAAGAAGAAAAAGTACACAAGTCATGTGAGGTGATTAATGCCTTGTTGCACTATCTATCACATATATTTAGATTCAGATTTAACAGCATACTTGAAAAAGCTGGATTCCCAGTAGTCAGCTGTTTAGCAGAGAAGTAAGGAGAATCAATCTCCTTACTTCTGAACAACTGATTGAGGGGATTCAATCTTATTTTTAAAATATCAGATACCTTTGTTGGATTAAGCTGGGGGACCATGCACACAGCACCCATTTACATAAGCTATTCCCTATCATGATAGGTTTAAGGATAGGGATAGGGACACTGAAGCCTTCTTCCAAGTACGTATATCCCTTATTTAGAGCAGAATGCTGATTTATGTGAAAAAAATATCATTTTATTATTTATTCAATTCATATTCTGCCCTTCCTCAGCACAGCAAATCATCTTGTGAATTGTGGAGCACAGCTAACTCCCAAGTTTCCAAATTCAAAAGCAGAAACTACATCAATCATATTTTAGTCTCAAGTTTAAGTAATGTTTATTAGTTTTCAAGGAATGGGCATCACATCAATAACTTTGTCAGGACACCAAAATCAGGTTCCAATGAAGAATAAGTGACAACAGATTATAAGTGAGAAAAGAAAAACAGAAGGAATGTAAATGCTATTTTGTGAAAGATAATCAGGGGAAGCCATTGTTAGCATAAATCCTATACAAGGAAAGAATGCTGCAGAATGTATAGCAGAAAATAAATTTCAGAGAAATTATCATCTCAAAAACATCTATTTCAGAGCTGTGAAATAGATTACGTGCATGAAAAATAATTATGTGCTCGTTTCTGTGTCCCAGTATTAGAGGTGCAGCTAATGATATGAGAATTTTACTCACCGTTTAAAACAATATTGCAGAGAACAGTATATGAGTTGTTGAAGGATCTTAACTTTCTTAAAATTATTCTGCTGGCATGGAATAGTTTTTCAACATTTCTTATCAGAAATGTGATACGTCTGATGTTTTACATTAGGCCATCTTTGAAACAAGAAACTTAAATTAGAGAATTTGTGCAACATTAAATAAACAGTATTACTAATTTTACCTGAAGCAATTTAAAAAATTCCTTTTTCAATAAATTTTCATCTAGCTTCTCCACGTTTTTCAATATATCTTGCAGATAAGTACTTATTAGAATTATAGCTTGTTGAGATTCAAAGAAATTGTGTATCTTTTCTTCTTTAAACACATCAAAGTCACTGATGAGTGGACTAAACAGAAAAGAGGGAAAACATTAATTAGTTTTTGACCTTAATAAATACTGAAGACCACATCCACATGTTGAGCTCCCCGCCTCACCAATTGCTTACCCTGTGACATGGTGCTATGTTGTATACTTCCACACCCCAGCTCAAAGTCATTGGCTTCATTCACAAAATGCTACGCCAAATACATGAACAAGTGTACTTGTGCATAGCTAGGGCACTTCACTCCTTCTTGGGTCCTGCTGTTGCTACGCTATTGGGAGCTAAGCCATGGTTTGGCTTAGAGTTACATGTGAATCTCGGCTTGTGGTTTGTCTTACTCCAAACCTTAGTTACAGAGCTCATTGTTTGTCTAGAAAAAAACAAGCTAGGAGCACATTCACACATAACCCTAAGCCAAACCATGTGCTAGCTCTTGGTAGTGAAGCAGCAGCGGGAGGCGTGAACTACCTGTGATTTCCTAACTGCACCAGCACATTTGCTTATTTATGTTAAGCCACACTTTGGCTTAGGGTTATGCCTGAATTCGGACACATAATGTAACACTCAGCCAACCCATGGCTTAGCTCCCATAGTGTAGCTACAAAGAACAACACGAAGTTCCATCCTTAGTCAAACAGGTTTAATTTTACTATGTAAATGTTAGAAAGGTGTTTGAGAACAAATACCAAAGTTCTCAGATTCTCCCTGCCCCTGCTCATCATACTTGTAGCATTCATCATCCCTCCCACCACTACTCTCTTTCCTTGGCTAAGAGTAGAAAGCAGGAATGTTTAATCTGGAGTTCCTATTTACCAAATAAGATACGCGCAACAAATAAATAAAATCAGAAGCTGCCTTCTGCATTGGTCCAATGTAGTTCAATACTGTCTACCCTGAATGGCAGCAGCTATATGAAAGGTTTTCATACAGAACATTCCCATCCCTACATGGAAATGCCAGGGATTGAAACTGGGAACTTCTGCATGATAAGCAGATCTCTATTACTGAGCTGCAGTTGTTCCCTATTACCCAACTCTGACCAGTGGTTTGGTTGTAGTACACAAATGCATGAGAAGGAAACAACAGCTTGAGTTATAAATATACCAGGAATATTTCACATTTCCCCCCTCCCTTATTAACACACATGGCCCCTTTCTAATAAAAATGACAGAAATACAGAAATCAAATATCTGAAGTTGTTCAATATAAAATGTTATTTGTTATTTAAAATAATTCATAAGCAAAGCACACATTTCTTGACATTTTAAGGAACTTTTATGACCTTTCATAGAGAAACAATTCCAAGCAATAATATATAACAAATAATCATTGTAATTATGAAACACAGAATGGTTTCAAAATTGAAACGAACTTTACATTTTTTTCTTCCCAAGAAACAAGGTATTCCTTCATCCTTCCAGGAACAGGAGAAAATAATGTTAACAATTTTTTCCTCATCATTTCAATGTCATCTGATAGGACTCCACATGCAATCTGTACTCCAGATTTTGGTAACTACTATATCCTGAGGCACTGTATAAGCTGTGAAAGTGGGTTATAAGTTACGTAAATTAATATAATTATTCTTAACACATCTTACTAACTTTACAGTATTTTTCAACTGATTTTTTTTCATTTGATGGCTGTTTTTCTATGGGTAGGGTTCAAAAAAGAAAGTACGGTACAGTAGTCAACAGTTTTCATTTCATTCAATTAAGCTGTAGGCTAAAGTGAGCAAATCACTTTACAGGTCTATCATTAATCAGAAAGCAAAGGAAGAAGAGAATTACAAGGACTTCAAAATTTGTAGCAAGAAGTGAAACTAAAATTCCAACTTGTAGTTATACTATACCTACTAAATTAGGTTTTGAGGTGGATTAGAAAATATTTAAAATGCATGAAATAGACAAGAGTCACTAGGAAGGAACAAAATTCACCTTCCCGTTTTCAGATGTTCCACTGGCACTCTGCTGTTGATCTGTGCACCACATAGCAGGTTTCAGAGGAAATAACCGAAGCCCAGAAATGGCTGTTGGACAGGGTGGTGTTTATTTACCCAAGCTGCTGCTATGTTGCTCTGACTCTTGGTGCCAGGTGCAAGAAGCAACTATCACTCTGTTGCTAAGTAGAAGTAGTCAGGAGAAGGAATAAAAAAAGGAAAACGGTAGGCACCTAAGATTGAGTTCTTTTCTCTGTTTTACCTTAAGCTTGAGCTTTATTCCCCAATTCCCCATCCCACAGACGGAAACCATACAACAGCAAACATCACACATACTTACTTCTGAGCGAGTGCCTCATGAATTCTACGATACATATAACACTCTGTATATAGCCAAGGAGACTGAAACCAGCTTGGTGGTTCATCTGATAAACTTTGATGATATTCTAAGCATTGGTTCCAGAGAGTAGTGTCAGGGAGGTTATCCTTCAAGGCAATCAGCGGTTTGTCTGTCTGCAGCTCATTCCGTAACCTGGCGAGATAGGCTATAGCTTTCTTCTCTGATTCAATACCTTTCTAAAATTAAGAGAAAATGAAGTGATGTGTTTTCAATCTGAATGTGTTTTGTTCATCAAGTTAGTTTTTCAATAAATTGTGGAGTTGCAATAAACTGATTGAATTCCAGTCAAAAGTGCCAGTCCAGAACCCATGTCAAACATGACAACCAAATGCTTTAGTCCATAGGTAGGTAACTTGTGGCCTCAGGGCCTAGGTGACTGAGACATTACAGGTTTATAAAATTACGCATGGCATGGGGAAAGTGGACAGGGAATTCTAGAACTTTGGGTCATCCGGTTAAACAGGTGGCAGCAGATTCAGGACAGAAAAGTACTTGGTCACACAAGGAATAATTTATGTAATTCACTGCCAAAGGATGTGATGATGGCCACTAGCTGAAAAGGCTTGAATGGAGAATTGAGACAAATGCATGGGCCACTGAGGATACTGGCTCTTTAGTTTGAGCTAGCAAGGGTCTTTGTATGTTCTTATGGAAGCAGAAAAATATTTCCTTAAGCATGCAGAAATAATTACAGAAAGTTAGATTTGCATAAGGTTTTTAAGAGAACAGCATTGAAAGAGAAAGAATAAAAGGCAGCAATTTCTTACTTCTCCATGTTCTTCAAAGAATTCATTTCTATGTCGATGCAGAGTATCAACAACTTTAGTCAGGATTAGAGGCAGCCTATCTTTAATTGTATTATATGCGAAGGATCTATGAAGAACAAAACAATATTGTTTTAGGCTTGTAAATAGCCACTTCCATCACCATCAGAATCACCATCAGGCAACTTTATTGAAGTTAATTTCTACACAGAAGGAGAAAACTGCTGTGTTCAGATATTATGATAACCCGTAATTATGTTGGGTCACAAAGTGAGCCGAGCCTCCTCCCAGGCTTGCATACTCCTTCCCTCCCTTGTTGTATATAAGAAGACAAGCTTGGAAAGTTTTACTTACATTTTCAATTAACCACTGTTCATCTTCTTGCTTGAACTTGACGAACTGGTTAAACTTTGTTTGAAACATTCCATATTTAAGATTACTGTAACCACAATTTATGGTTCAGATGGAATACCTAAACTGTAAAAAATTGAAATTGGAAGTGAAAGCTTCCCATCACCTTGTGGCTCTGGAGGAGAAGGAGCAAAGGGAAGGAGCCCAGGCCTATTATTCTTATACACAATAAACTATGGTTTATCATGATGTCTAAACACAGCCTTCTTTGAAACCTCTCATACCTCTCCACACCACATCTCAATGCAAACACAGTATTTATCACACTGAAACATTATCATTGAAGCTATTAAGATTTTGCCCAACTGATATGCAGTCCTAAGCAATACACTGATTCCAAATATGAAAATTAAGCAGAAATATTACTTCCAAGTGTCCAGACTTGTGGTCTTAATCTCACACAGTTTACCATGGAAAATAAAGGATGGATTATTGCAGTTCCATTTCATCTTCATATGTACAAAGCAACTTCCTTAAACCATGTCCCAGACCAATAAGAACTTGGTAAAATAAGCTTAAAACCAAAATGTCAGTCTTCAAACATTCATTTAATTTGTTGGAAGCTGCCTAGATTAGCTGGGGTTACCCAATCAGATGGGCACCATATTACTACTACTACTACTACTACTACTTACTATTAACAAATAAACTTAGTTCTCTTCAAAAAAGAGGAGGGGAAGGAAAAGACAATGCCTTGTTTCTGATGTCAGTACATCTGAATTATTGTCTAGAATAGTAAGAAAATGTATGATTTGTTAATCAATGGCAATTTAAGTCCTATTGCTAGGTTTCAGAGTAGATAAACATATTTTTAAAACTGGTTTTCATAGAATTGTACAGTTGGAAGGGACCACAAGAATCATCTTGACCCCCCCCCCTCCACAGCCCTTGCACTGCCTTTCCAAAACCAGGTAAGGAGGCGCTTGGCTTTGGGAAGGAGGCATGAGGGCTCTGAAAAGGTCCTAGAACAGGGGTCAGCAACCTTTTTCAGCCGTTGGCCAGTCCACCGTCCCTCAGAACATGTGGTGGGCCAGACTATATTTTGAAGAAAAATTGAACGAATTCCTATGCCCCACAAATAATCCAGAGATGCATTTTAAATAAAAGGGTACATTCTACTCATGTAAGAACACGCTGAGTCCCAGACCGTCCGCGGGCCGGATTGTGATGGTGATTGGGCCGCATCCAGCCCATGGGCCTTAGGTTGCCTACTCCTGTCCTAGATTTCTCATGCCTCATTCCCAAAGCCTAGTTAGCACTTCCCAGTTTTGAGGAGGAGGCAGGGCTCTAGGACCCTGCCAGAGAGTTGTGGTGTGTGTCAACTTTTGGCCTCACTAGCGCCCCCCCCCCATGACAAGCAGGATGCAGCCCACAGGTTCTGTGTCAAATAAAACTGCACGGTTAAAATTAAATGTAATACGTGAGAATACAAACATATTGATTAAATAGCCCTCTGTCAAAGACATTGCTCAAATCATGATTTGGACATCTCAAACTTAGCTTCACATACGCTCTGTTCCTCTTACTTCCTGGTTTTGCCTCAAACCTGAACTGGAAACTCACTTCTAATTCTGGCTCAGAGACACGTATGGCTTATGCTTGGTTGCGACGTAATAGAAAACTTGGTTTTGCAAACCACCGAGTGATTTGCAGGAGGAGCAGGGAAGACGTGAATACTCGAAGCACGAGGGTTGGAGCGGAACCCAACCACCCATTGATAGCCGAAAAAGGCCAACTGTGTTCCTGGCTTCTGTTGGGAAACCTCCCTTTCCCAGTCAGAAGTGGTTTAAAGTGCGGGGAACAGACACCCATCTGAGACGGCAAATGCCACATTCGCAAATAATTCGAATCTGGAAGCCGGCTTTCCGTGCAATGCAAACTGGAGCTCGGAGGAAGAGGAGCAGAAATGGAAAAGAACGGCTCACTAGGAGTGCCGCGTTCTCAGCCGCCCCGAGCGAGGAGGGGAAGAGACCCGGACATAGATCCCTACCCTTGTCCCCTGGTATTCTTACAGCTCCAGCCTCCCCGCGAATGGCCAACAGTTCACCCCTCGCCCACCCAGTTCTCAGAGCCCCCGACGAAGCGGCGGAGACGGGACGCACCCCTTGAACTTGCCCGCGAGCTGAGGCGGCAACGTTGCCGTCGGCGCCGCCATTTTGCTCATTGTGGCGCCGACCGGCGCAGCCGCGCGCTTTCCCGAGCAACGCCTGTTCTCATTGGTCGGCGGCTGGGCTCCCTTGTTCAACGGGCTTAGGGAGGAGGGGCGCTGAGCAAAGCAGCCCTTCAGGAGCAGGCGTAGGAGGCGACGGCGACCTTCATCGGCGCTCTTGGGCGGGGAATATGACGTCGCGCGTCAACCGCACAGACGGAGGGGGCGGGGCTGATTCTGTGGCTCCGCCGGCCCTCTGTGGAGTGAGCGGGTCCTCCTCCCACCTCGTGCTTCGGCGCCAGGTTGGTAAAAGGCTCCTGCGCGTGGAACTGGGTCTCCCTCTGATTGGATGGTGTTTGGGGCGCGCGCATGGGGACAGAGTACGAGGGGCGGGGGGGGTCATTCCTCCCGCACCCGTTTAAAATGTCCTAATCGGATACTGTGAGGGTCACCTGCGGCGGGTCGCCTCTTGCGCTCTAAATATGGTTCCCAGCAGAGTCCTTCCCCGCAACCTTCCGGTCTTGTTAGTGGGAGGAATGGAGGCGGTCTGAAGGCCCCTTAGCGTTCGTCTAGCATGAATGCGGGAAACGGTGTTGGTTTCACCCTTATTGTCACCTGTCACCTGGGCGCTGTGAGGGAGGGTTTCAGGGCGAGCCTGGGAAGATACTGAGGCCCTGCAGCTCCCATGATTCCTGGTCATTTGCCATGTATCCTGTAGTTCCTGGGGGCCCCGGAGTACAGCTTTTTCTGATCCAAATAATACTAATATGATTGGTGCAGGAATGGCCTGGCCTGAGGGAGAAAATTCTGCAGTGAAGGAAAGATTGGACCTGTTGAGATACTGTATGCGGCAGTTGTAGGGGGAACGATCATGTGAGTGACAGTCAAATGCAAGATAGACCATTAAGGCAGCACTTCTCAAGCTCTTGGAACTGGGGTTCTGCTTCTCAATTCCATTCCACCCAGCTCAGCGCTGACAATCTTTATGCAGAGGAGCGCCTAGCTCTTTCACACAGCTGTGTTTATGTGGCCTGAAGCTAGATAATATGGCAGTAGCTCCTCCATCTGTACATACATTGAGCAGAGCTGTAGTGCCAAGTCTCACCTGCAGGGATGAGAAGAAGTGGAAAGTGTCATATGATCATAGCTGTTAAGTTTTCCCTTTTCTCGCAATGAAGCCTATTCAGCATAAGGGAATTTCCCTTAAAAAGGGGGAGAACTTGACACCTATGCATTTGATCTTCTGTCACTATAATTTCATCTCCTCCTCACACCCCACAGCAAAGTTGTGCCATCTACTTGAAGGCAGAGGTGACTGAAATGCCAAACCTTCACTAGTGGACCCCAGCTACAGTAGGGCCATCCCCAAATAATTTTCCTTTAGGAGGTGCCCTATGCCACACCACAATCTAAGAATCTTAGACCTAGGGTCTAAGGAATACATTTTGACCTTATTCAGAGTACCATGCTATTCAATGTGTTTCAGTGTATGATATGTCTAATTTATTAGCTATCCTACTCCCTAGTTGGTGAAACTGAACTATCACTGTCTTAGTCATTGGCTGACTCACAGATTCTGTTAATATAGACTGCACTATTTGCCTTTGGCTAGTTAAAGTTATGCTACAAGGAAGAAAGATGCATCTCCCTGTTTGCCATTATCCAAACTTTAATATGTTTGAGAACAGATACTTTGACGAGAATATTCTGGTCTGGACCCATCTTTGGCCATTATGGTGCTGTGGTGGGTAAAGTAAATGCATTGCTGCAGTCTTCCTTGCTTGCTTCATTTGAAGCTGAGCCTATGAATGCAGAACAAGCCCTATCATTGATGTGATTGACTTGCTGTAGTGCAGAACTGTTTTTAATAAAATGATAAATATTGCTCCTTTTCAGAAAGTTGATGCACTATAACTCTCTCATTCAGGACACAGTGAAAAGATGGCAACTAAACTACTGAGATTCCTGGCTAGATCTTCACACAAAACAAGCCACTGCCAACACTTGCATAAATATGGGCTTTCAGCATCAAGCAACAATCTTCAATGGGTGTCAAGCAATTCTTTATTAGCGTGTAGATCCATCAGTAGGTGCATTCCAGAGGCAACAACTTCTTGCTTAAGCAGGCTTTGTGTGCAAGCCAAGGAATGGCACAGACCACAAGCTAATGTTCCTACTGCAGCAAAGACTGTGAATTATTTGGGTATGCATGTTTGTCCTCCACACAGGGAACAATTTTGTGCTCTTAAAAACACAAGTTTCAAGCACAATGCAAAGTGTATGAGAAAATTTACAGATATACCAAATAGACATTATTCAGTTTTATCAACTAGTAAAATTATGCCAAATCAACATATTTTGCCAGCTAAAAGGCTACCAAAAGCATCGAGGACCAAGCAGCCATCTAGAGCTAATCTGCCACTACTGTCTGAAACTGAGGTAAAGTATTAAAACTTTGAAGTGTAGTACTTATAACACTGAAGGGTTATGAAGACCAGAATAATGTTTCATAACAAGTATTATGCAGGAATGAGAAAACTACTGTCTTCCTAACAGTACAGGGTGGGGCAGCCTATGAAAGCATGAACTCTTTCTTGACCCAGTTCCCCAACTTCAGCTATGTCGATGACTACAGCCTAAGGAAGAGCATTCATGCACAAAGATGAGGTTTTCTTTTCTTTTTACTGAAGTCCCTTATGGCTCTTGTCATGTTACTTCTATTTTCATTCCTGCCTTAGTGGTGGCATTTGAGTGCTGTTGAAGATATGTTGCATCAGTTTTGGTGTGAGGGGGCTTGCTAGGCACAGTTTAAGAACCTCTGTGAATTGAAAATAATATTCACTTAAAATGCATGATAAAAACCCTAGATTGAACAAAAATGAACCTGCTTAAATTGTGAAAAGAAAACCAGTATTTGAATAGATGTGGCATTTAGATGTGGCAGCTGCTTCAGGGATAGGGAACTGAATCTGGATGGTGATCTGGATTCCTAATTTCCCCCAGCCCCTGCAGGCCAACTTGGACCGGTGGGCAGGAGCACCCACCTGTCAGTCACCTGCTATCATAATGACATCAGGTGATTGGTACCTATTAAATCTGTAAGGAGGTTGCTGTATCTGCCAATCAACTGACTAGTAGGTTTGGCAACCTCCTTTGAAGCTGTACTTTCAGCACCAAGCAGCTGATTGCTCCTTGGAGCTTGTCTTCAAAGAGGCTTGCTGAAAATACTGATTGGCTGACTGGCAGTTACAGAGAGCCCCTCTGAAATCTATGGGTCAAGTGGGTTGGCTGCTCTCTAGAAATTATCTTTAAAGAGCAGGCAGAAGGCTCTTCTAACATCAGAGATACCCCCTGCCTACTCTTTAAGAGTAAAAGGCAGCATTTCTACCTACAGTACCTTCATTCCAGCACTGAAGTGGGATGGAGAGAAATACAGCTGCTTAATCTGCAAAGTAAAAGGCAGTATTTTCAGCTACCTAGAGTGGACAGACATGGAAATGTTGGTTATGTGACTGCACCTGTGTGTGCACGTGTTTGTATGTGAGAGTGTATGAATGCATGTATGTCAGAGAGACAAGAGACCATCATGTCTAGTGAGAGTATGTATGTGCGTTGTGAAGGTGTGTGCATGGTGAGGGGTATGTTTAGAGTGTGTGTATACAAATGTGAATATATCAGCTATGCACGCCACTGGCATATAACCCTTAGAGGGGTGGTTGACCATCAATGCAGCCCTTGGGCCAAAGGACTTTAGTCACTGCTGCACTGTAGAGCACAGCTCTGAAAACCCTAGCTGGCTCGCAGATTGTATCAATATAGACTAACCATAAACTATGGTTACTTTTCTAGTCTCTAAACCAGGCATGACCAAACTTGCCCCCCCCCCTGTTTTGGGACTACAATTCCCATCATCACTGACCACTGGTCCTGTTAGCTAGGGATGATGGGAGTTGTAGTCCCAAAACAGTTGGAGGGCCAGGTTTGGCCATGCCTGCTCTAAACCATTCCTCTCTTAAACATCTGCAGTGAACCACACTGTGAAATAGGTATGAGAATTGTAGCTGGAATTGGTACCTGACAATATTTTTTTACCAGTCAGCTGAAATGTGCAAAAAGTGACTCTGAGCACAGGCAAGAATGCTTTTATCTTTCCACCAAACCTCTCCTGCTTCAAAGAAAGAGAAGGGCTTTCATCAGACAGAAGGCTTCCTCCCAGGCTGGAGTTCCTGTACTTTCCTATTTAGAAGCTACATTGCCTGCCCCCACCTCCCTTGCAAGTATCCTCAATACAGGAACTGAAGAATAGACACCCCATCCAGAAATAAAAGAAAACCACCATCCTTTCCAAATCAAGGATCTTTTTATAAAAATGTTTTCCCCACAGCTTACCAACTTTTTTTGGCCTTAGGCAGTACTTTTTTCCTTAAAAAATGTTTAGGGGTACTCTCATTTTGACTCAAGAAAATCACCATTTTATAGTTCAAATTGGGGGAAATAAATACAGTAAATGGACAGAAGTACAAAGATTTACAAAATGTTTAGGGGTATGCGTCCCCCCCGCGTCCCCCCAGAGAAAAAAAAGCACTGGCCTTAGGTAGGTTCTTTTTTTTTTGCTCCCTTCCTCAAAGACCATCGTTTGTTTTCATAATTGTTATATAGGGTGAAATTTCTGTGTAATTCATGATGCAATCTCCCAAGTGCTGCTCCTGGTCAAGTTACATTGCGACAAGTGTTGGTGTGTGTGTGTGTGTGTGAGAGAGAGAGAGAGAGAGAGAGAGAGAGAGAGAGAGAGAGAGAGAAAGTACATATTGTGCTATGTGGAATATGCTCTTAAGTTTCCATGTCACTGAAATGCAGGTTGGTTTCTGAAAACACTGATGTTTTAAACATACAAAACATTTGGGGGGTTGTAACACTGGTTAAACCACTGAGCCTAGGGCTTGCTGATCAGAAGGTTGGCGGTTCGAATCCCTGTGATTGGGTGAGCTCCCGTTGCTTGGTCCCAGCTCCTGCCAACCCAGCAGTTCGAAAGCACGTCAAAATGCAAGTAGATAAATAGGAACCACTACAGCGGGAAGGTGAACGGCGTTTCCATGTGCTGCTCTGGTTTGCCAGAAGTGGCTTTGTCATGCTGGCCACATGACCTGGAAGCTGTACGCCGGCTCCCTCGGCCAGTAATGCGAGATGAGCGCGCAACACCAGAGTCGGTCACGACTGGACCTAATGGTCAGGGGTCCCTTTACCTTTACCTTTAATTACACACAAGGGACCCAGGTGGCGCTGTGGGTTAAACCACTGAGCCTAGGGCTTGCTGTTCAGAAGGTCGGCGGTTCCAATCCCTGTGACAGGGTGAGCTCCCGTAGCTCCTGCCAACCTAGCAGTTCGAAAGCACGTCAAAATGCAAGTGGATAAATAGGAACCTCTACAGCGGGAAGGTAAATGGCATTTCCATGTGCTGCTCTGGTTTCCAGAAGCGGCTTTGTCATGCTGGCCACATGACCTGGAAGCTATACGCCGGCTCCCTCGGCCAGTAATGCGAGATGAGCGCGCAACCCCAGAGTCGGTCATGACTGGACCTAATGGTCAGGGGTCCCTTTACCTTTACCTTTAATTACACACAAATAAATGTTTTGCAGAGACCTTTTTCTGTTGCTGTGGTTTTTTCCATCTCAAAAATACAGAGCAAAGTGTCAGACATGGTGAAAGGGTAGGTTATTTCAGTGAAAGCTGCCACATGGTAAAATATTGTTCCAGAGATTGCACTGACTCAGACTATAGTACAGTACATAAAAACATTTGGAGTTACAAAATTTTCTCTTTCTTTGATGCAGAGCACCACCTGCTGGATGTTAATGTTGGATTTTTTGCAAGGGCAAATGTTAATCTTGACACACACCAGATAACAAAATATTTGTCAGTCACACATTTTTTAGATTATATGAAGTGTTGTAGTTGACCAAAAAATACTTTATTCCAATTACAGAAAATGAGAGTTATTTTTATAATGCTGCCTTTTTAAGGGGAGAGAAAGAAGGGGATAAAACGTTGTGGCAGTAATTTACTCAAGTACCATAGCTGCCAAGTTCTCCCTTTTTTTAAGGGAAATTCCCTTATGCTGAATAGGCTTCCTTGCGAGAAAAGGGAAAACTTGGCAGCTATGTCAAGTACTTCACTTGCAGCCTGGTTTTATTTATTTGGAATTGAATCCTACAAAATCTGTTGGGTTTGCACCCAACTAAGTTTGTATAGGATTATAGCCATATTGCATTTGAATTTTTTGCATCTCTCTAAACCCCTGCAAACTCCAGGATGCTTCCAGAGGGCCTGCTCTGGGTCTTGTTCAACAGGCAAAATGAATAAATAAGCCTATTGCAATATCTTAACACATGGAATCTTATACCATGGTATTCATGAAAGGCTTGCAGTTTGAATCTTAATTCTAGGATTTGTGAAGCACAGTGATTTTAACCATTAGCAAAATGCTAGGATAGCGCTCCTAGTATTTGTGTGACATTTGCATTTTGATACCAGGGGTCATAGAACAGTCGAGTGTATCACAGTGCTGGTGAATAAGCCAAATAAATGTCCTCTAAATATATCACTTGATTGTTTTCTTAAACTAAACTTTGTTCCTTTGGCACAGGATCTGCTGCAGTGCACAGCCTTTGCAACAGCAGATGAATATAATCTTGGTACCCTATGCCATGATCTGACGTCATGTGGCTATGTTGAAATAACAACATTACCTAGAGGTAGACCTCTGAACAGTTTGCCCCTCTTCTGTTGAATGCATGGAACACAGTTCCTCTTAGTAATAAAACTGCAGTGTTTATATCAATTTATCTGTGGAATTATCACCTTGTAAAATTCTCTTTCAAAACTTTCTGAACAGAAATGTGTCTTGAACATGCCCCATTGCATGCTGTAATGTGGCTTAGCTGCTACTGCACCAAAAACATACCTATTTAATATTTCTAATGCTATGAAATGAGATAAACACTTTAAATACTTAGAAGCGCATTGGCATAACATTTTCCTGTGACCTGTTCTTCGTGGTAATCCTCTCCACTTTCTTGTATATTTTCTGATATTTTTCCTGAGCTGTTTAAATTCATAAGAGCAATTTGGTAGACAAGCATTATAAAGTAATATGGTGATATGTCATGTATTTATTACATGAGTAAACTGAGGAAGGGCCTTGTATAACGGCTTATTGATTCTTAAATTGAGCATAAATTGTCACTCTAGATCAGAGGGTAAAACAATACCACTGTTGAACATACTTTTATTTGCAGATGTTGACAGCATTTCTTTTCATCAATGCCTGTAGTTCTTTAACCTGAAAATAGCACTTGTACACATGCACAAGTGAAAAGGAAAAATTGCCATGTATATTCTGCATGCAATAGAAGTACTCCTATTCACACCTCCAGCCATCCTAGAGCATGAATTCTGTAATGCTCTTGGAAGCGCTGTACTGCAAACTTCCTCTGCTGGGCTATATAGTGCTAAAGGGCTTGAGGCTTAGGTGTGGAGCTGTAAGAGTACTTCAAACCCCTAATTCTGTTTTCAGTATACTAGGAGCTGTTATGGACTCAAGCAGGCCAAATCTCTCTCTCCCCACATCAGCAAGTGGTACCCTTAACATTTCAAAGGTTCTGAAATAGGACTATATTAAATGGACACATGCAGTGCAACCCGGTAGTTTTACTTACCGGTAGATGTAATCACCACAGTTCTCAGTGGGGTTTAGCCCAAATAAATTATATGTGGGGTTGCAGGGTTTTTAATACTGTTTCTGTGTCTCAGAATATGATTCCAAGTATGCTTTCTTGTAAACAAGATGCAGCAAACGTTTTGGTGATTGGTACAGAAAGCTCAGCAAAAGAATATGATCCCGGAATGGTTTTTTTCTTCAGGTAAGTGATGCCCAACAATAAAGTGCATGTGAACTAAAAAAAATATTGTAACACAAATTAAAATGATAGGTTTTATTGCTTAGCTCGATAGCAACTCTGGGACTTGGGCTTCAAAAGGCCTTAGCCCCCAAGCAACTACAGATCTTTCCCTCTCCCTCTTTGCTGTAATGAAGGGGGCTGGGGTGGCAGCACTCAAAGGCTGCAATCTTCCCTAAGGCCATCAGCTATACACAAACTCCAGAGTAATTCCCAATGAGTACAGGGGCAGGGACTGACAATTGCAATTTCATGCCTTTCCAGATACAGTATGTACTGTATAGAATTGTACTATATGATGGCTAGCCTCTGTGCTCTTTATATTTTTTTGAGAATAAATAATTGCAACCATTTAAAAGTTTTTAAGAAGCTATTTAATATTTTCTGAACCCTCAATAAACACACCATAACCATAGTAATTGGTTAATTGATCACACTTGAAACCAGATAACTAAGATTTAAAATTTTGGATGAGTTGAGGAGTGTAGGATTAACTGTCTATTTTCAGTCAGCGTCAGTTTCACATCAGTACAGTCATAAATTGATTCCATCCTGTTTCTGCCTTATTCTGGATTTTTTTAAAAAAAGTCCATTAAAAACTGTATTTACTACATACGTATTTTTTAATCACAAAATATTATTTAAATATGTATTTTCCCCTCAGTAAATGTATCTGTATGTTTCTGAGCCAAGTATTGCCACTAAATTTGAAGAAGTATAAAATCTTAAAGTATAATTTTGTTTTGATTGTGTATTAATTTGGGTGTGAATTATGTCAGTTCACCTAAAGTGGACCAAACTAAATTCTTCTCCATCCTTATCTAGAATAGAGTCTTTCTTCTTGCCAAGAAATACATATGTAAGCGTGAAACATAATCTGTGCTGCTAACACCACCTTGGAATTCTGTTCATACAGGGAAGGATCTGTTGTGTTCTGGAATGTTGAAGAAAAAACAGTAAGTGGAAGCCAAATTTTATGAGTTAAACTCCATTGGTCTTTGCAGTTCCACGAAATAAATGGTTTGGTTAGATTTAAGTGTAGATTTAGCAAATGCTATTAATGTATCTTTTTACATTTTACAGTCTAATTTTTCAGTTTTTTAAAAAATTGTATATGAAGGGCAGTGGGAGTTTTTGTCCCATGTCTTTTGATGCTTTTATTATTATTTTTAAACTAAGTTATTCACAATGATGTATTTCTGCAAGTTGTTATTTGAGAATAAAGACAATGTTGTCAGTGTAGAAAATTGTAGGAAATCGATGAGATGAAACAGAGGATATTATGGGTCATGGCCATGTGCAAAGTAGAGCCAGACTCTGAGAGGAGTTACATTTTGCCTTTGCAAACACAGATTCCAACATCTGTGCCTAGCAAAGTAACAGAAATGTGGTATCACAGGTTGCTTGAAGTGGGAAAATAGTAGGAGGCAGGGATGCTTAACCTCTCTCACACCTACCATTTTAGACTTCCCTCGCACACCCTCCTCTTTTTAAGGTTTATTCTTCTAACGGGCTTGCTTCCAGTGTCAGAGCCCAGATTAAGAAAAAAAACCAAAAACTGCCCGAGACCATTTTCTGGGGGAGGGATTGAGAGATGGGAAGTGTGAAGCATCTCCTCTACTAGGTCAATTCTCCCTTGTAAGTATTCCTCTCTCTGCCCCTGTATTTGCATTGTAAGGAAAAGCTGGAGTTGTTTTCCTTGTGATGTGCAGTTCCACCCTCCCTCTCCATGGTATTTCAAAACTGGCTGAAGGCACCATGACTATTAGCTTGCGGGTTTATATGATGACCTCCTAGCATTTGTCAGCAATTTTAATATGCAGGATCTTTTCTAGATGAAGAATATCATGCAAATGCTGGAAGGGCATGAAATTCAGCCATACGAAGTTGCACTTGTTCACTGGGAAAATGAAGAGATGAACTACAGATTAGGAGAGTAAGTGTTTGTACGTCATCAAGTGCTAGTTTCTGTGCAATTTATCTTCTTGCATATATTTGTTTCCTGAAAACATTGCTAAATATTTACACTACTCTGCCAGCTTGTTTAGACTGCCCATAATCTTTGTAATAAAGCTGCATTTGGAATTCCTTTGCAAAGTAAGAAAGTATTGCCATTGCCATCTTTGAGACAGGGAGCACAAATAATATTACTTAAATAATAATAATAACTTTTAGGGAACTGGGGACCACTGCCTCTCGTAATGAGGTGTTAATAACTTCATTGGCCCTACTTGCTGGCCCCTCCCTGCTAGACTTTATAAGCCACAAGGGGCATGGATCAGCAAGCGATTGCACACATCCAACCAGTATCTTCAATCTGCACCAACTGACACTCATTCCAAGATAAATGACCCTTAAGAATCACCTGCACTAACTGTTAAGAGAAAGTAATGATGGATGCAACTGATCTTATCCTCAGAGTGCCTCAGAAAGGAATTACAATGGGCCACTGAGAGTTCTATCGCCTCAGTCAAGCCAGCATATATACTCGGCCCTTTAAAAAAAATCCACAAATAACTTGCTAAGCAGCTTCTGAAACTTTCTGTTAATGTGAATTGTTTTTCTTGTTTGACAAATACAGTAGAGTTGAAAAAGAAGCTCAACAAGTCTGAAGTTTTCTTCCATTGTCTGTGACGGGAACTAAGCATGTTCTTAGGTGCTCTGATTTGTTTTTGGTTTTTTTACAAGTACTGTATAGTATAGCTAGTTCCTATGTGTCATGGATTTATACTAGGCATATTCTATTTTGGTGCTTATGGTCAATTAAAGTATTAAAGTATTCCTTTTGCTCTTTACAGAGCGCAGTCAAAACTTCATAGAGGAGAAATCCTGATAAATTCAGAAATAGATCCTGACGAAGTTACACTAGAGAAGTTTGCTTTTTCAAATGCTCTTTGCCTTTCTGGTAAGTGATATATTGCATCAGGCTTTCTAAGCAGCTTTTTGCATCAGAATTTGGGGTGTGTAGCACGTGCTGCGAAATTTCCCCCCCAAAGTGTTACCTAAAATGTGTTTATGAGGAAAGCTTGGGAATGTGCGCCAGAGATAAGTTATATAAAGTAGTATTACTTCTGTATGATGCAAAGAACTTGAGAGGTGAACTTCAGAGATCATTACAGAGGTGCGCTGATAAAGTATCCTTAAAATGTGTGTTGCTTATGTCTGTTCTGGACAATTCCTTCTTGATATCAAATTCAAATGATAAGCAATTTATTGAGTTACTTCTGGAGTTCAGTGCCACAAAAAGCAATTTAGCTTTGCAGGAAGTAGCCTAAGGCTAATACCGTAATTTGTGGTGGGGACGATTTAGATTGGTAGTTTAGCACCTGCTACCTGCTGTCACTTCTAGAATCAAACCTGGAGATCCCTACTCCATTGCTGTTTTAAAGTTTGTTTTTAATTCCCAACAACTGGGAAGTCTGATTGCAAGTCTCCCACCTGACATCTGTTTTGGCCCTCAAGCATGCATTTTTAGATTTCTAGCAAATACATCATATGCCGAATTTTTCCGTTTATTGGACGAGGTTTCTTGACTCAAAAATAATGTCAAAAAATTGGGGCCGTCCAATACACGGATAGTAGCATGGGGGGGGAGCGGCACGCCACCAGCCAGCCATTTGGCGGAAGTGCTACTTCCCCGATGCCACAGTGAGTGATCTGGGGGGTGTTTCCTGCCTGCAGCTACGTGGGGGTTGGGGGAGAGAATCTGTGCGTTGCCAGCCAGCTCGTTGGCGGGATTGCAACTTCCCCCAATGCTGCTGTGTGCAGCGCGCGCTTCCTGGGTTGTTTCCCACATGTGGCAGCATCAGGGGAGGTTGCGCTCCCACCGACCGGATGGTTGGTGGGAGCACAAATTCCCCCGATGCTGCTCTGCACGGGAAATGATCTAGGGAGTGTTTCCTGCCCACAGCTGCGTGGGGGGAGAGGCTCAACAACTTTGGGCCATCTCCCCTAATTTTCCTAAAATTGAGTCCCACAAAATGGGAGGGGGGTCCTTATACTTGGGGGCGTCTTACAGACGGAAAAATATGGTAATTGAAAGTAGGGATTTGGTTTTGTGAAAACATTAAAGGGCAGTGAACATGAATAATAAATCTCTTGTACTTTTCCCTAATGTAGTGAAACTGGCAATTTGGGAAGCATCATTGGATAATTTTGTAGAATCTATCCAGTCAATACCTGAGGTATTCACTACTTCATTGGTCTTATGTACTATTATTAAATGGAGCTATTTGCAACATATATTTGTTCTTAATGTTTTACTACTATCTTTTTAACAGATACTAAAGTCAAGAAGGAAGGTGAAGCTCTCTCATGCTGATGTGATGCAGAAAATTGGGGAATTATTTGCGTTGAGGTATCTTCATTATAACAAGGAAACTTAACAATTCCCAGGGCACTTTGCTGTTATTTATTTCATTTATAAATTGCTTCCCATAAGGCATCCTGAAGCAGTTTACAATATATTTTGATCCTTCACTTCCAGCCACCTTCGTTTTCTACACCCTGCTTTTGCTACCAACAAGGTTATTGGTTCACTTTTGAGAAGCAAAACTGCCTATAGAAATCTAGCATCGTCTTTTTAAAGATATCCTAAGCTCACACCCAAAGTCAAACCTACCATTTGCAAGCGGATAAATTTAGGGCACCAAGGATTAGAAACAAAAATGTTAAATACAGTAGAACAACACAATGCAGTCATGTCTCTTTCTGCACTCCCCAATTAGCACCATATTGTCTGAACACTTGGAAATATGTACCCTGTTAATTGGTGTTTATTAAACATGAAACTAGAATCTTTATTTGAATGGAAATCCTATTGAATAACATTATGGATTTATTATAAAAGTTTTTAAAGCTACAGTGTATGGTGCAGCTGCATTTAAGCCTTCATATGTGATAAGAGCATAAGCAAGTGTGCCTGTTATAACCTTGACAAGTTCTGTATTTTCCCCAAATCCTGTTTCTAGGAATGTCTGTTACAGACCTATATGATTTGTGAAGGGTAACTGTAAATAAAGCTTAGATCAGCTGCTGAGAGCAGGGAATCTCTTTTTGTTTAGAGATGGGAGATAAGCCCCAAATCCTTTAATCATTAAGGATTTAGAAGTACCATTGGGAAGTACTAATCATGAGAAGTCCTGCTGCAGGAACAGGTCTTAACCAGAGAGCAGGATTGTTGCCATATTTTATTGGTAGGGTAGGGTAGTCAAGGAAAAAAAGCACTTCAGTAAAAAAAAGTTGTTTGTCAAAAAATAATGGGCAGAATTCAGTGTCTTGCCATTCCAAAAGTTCTATCTGCAAGCATATTAGTGTGCCAGACAGAACAATTCCCTTGTCCCCTCATGTGCTTTTCTGAAGCTTCTCCTGCACCAATGGGGGGGCATGAGGAGGGGGGAGCCCTGTTGCATAATCCCTTCTGCAGGACTTCCACTGACAGGATTCATTAGGTGAATCCCACCCAAATTCTTAATTAATTTTGTACCTTTTAAAAGTAATTAATATTTATTTTTTAAATTTATAGTTCTAAAGGATATGTATCCCGCTGATGCCCTCAGTTTTATATTTTTATATTTTTATGTATCCCTCTGATGTCTTCAGTTTTATATTTTTTTATATTTTTATGTATCCCTCTGATGCCTTCAGTTTTATATGTTTATCTTTGTATTGAGAAATGTTTTTGTTCTGACTATCGGTCGAATAAAGTATAAAGTAAGTAATTTATAGTTCATCCTTCCTCTCAAAGAAGCCCATGAGGGAATATGGAAATCATCACTTTGTTTTGAGTGACCAACAGAGCCTTCATAGAGCCTTCATGGTTTGGCACAAAAATGAGCCTGAAATACCTTTTTCACTGTGATAAAATCATATTTTCCTGGTGTGAGGCACACCATAGGTTGCCATTTTGTTGGTACTGTAAAATTATTATTTTTCTTCAAGCCAGGGAAGTGGCTGTAGAATGTGATAGAAAAATGGATTGTGCGGGCCTGAGAGTTTTCCAGTGCTTATTCATTTTGCGTCAAACCATGGTTTGGCATTACATCTGAACCACCTAGGTAGAATTATTAACTCAAATTAGGAAGGAAGAACCACCCATAATTGCTCTGAATCTATGTATTTACCTACCTTTTCTCAGGCACCGCATAAATCTGAGTTCTGATCTGCTGATGACTCCAGATTTCTATTGGGATAGAGAGCATCTTGAACAGTTATATGATCAAACTTGCCAGTTTCTCAGCATTAATCGCAGAGTTAAGGTAGGTACACAATTCCAGCTTTCCTGCCTCAGCAAAAACTTCAATTTTTGTCAATTGTTCACAGATTGGTTCTCCTCAAAGAAGTCTTAAACTTTTCATGCTTCTCCATTTTCTTCTTCTGTTTTCTTGGTCACCTTGGTCGTGTGTGCCACCTTGGGCTTCTTGGAGGAAAGGCAGGACATAAATTTAAGTAAATAAAGGCACTTGATGTGTACCAGTATTTCATTGTTGATGAGCAAGAATATGGGCATGGACTCAAAGTGACCCACATGTAGTTAGAAGATACTTCTGCCTAGTATTGGCTGGGGGATTATTGATTCTTCCTACTTCACAGGGTGTATACTACCCTCTTTACAGGCCATTCCAGAGGGCCCACCAAATTTTGGGAGCAGCTTTTCTAGGAGCAAAAGGCTTCCATGGGGCAGTGCACATGCAGAACATTACATGGTTTGGGGCTTCATGCCATTAATTTTAAACAAAAAAAAACCCCAATCCCTGTAGTAAACTGGTATTCTGTTTGCTTTCTTAGCAAGGTGAACTAACTATTTAAAAATCTTCTCTCTTTCTCTTGGGTAATATGTTCAGTTTTTCCCATTCCTACTCAGAGCTGGCTTGCTGGTATTGTATTTAATTTTGTTAATTGCGGTATAGTTTTCTCATATAGCAAACTCATCCCCCATTTTTATTATCTCTTCCCCAGCATGATCAGTCCTTCCTACGAAGCCAGGTTTTCTCTCCTAAAGGATTATTAATCTGCTTATAACAATGAATCTTTTGACAATCTATTAACTGCTGTTCCTGCTGATAGGTGTGGCTCCTTAGCTGTCTGTGAAAACTCTGGCAGGCCTGTACAAGTCTTGCATTAGTGAGTTTCTCCGATTCCTATGCGGCTGGTATTTGGTTTGAAAAAGGGTCTTCATTGGTAAGAACTAGGAGCCTAATGAGAGGTTCACTCTGTATTATGTAAACAAGGTTTTGAGGAAGTGCTGATTTTTGCCCTTCAAGTCATAAGAGTCCAAAATTGCACTTTTTGCTAAAATGCATTTGAAAGGAGCATTATTTTGAAAATATGTTGCACAGTTAGGGCAGTCCAGCTTGATTGTCACTTGATTGAACAGGCAGGAGGGTTTGATGGAGATATGAGAGGAATGCAGTCATTTCCAATTCATCCTTCATGATTTGCAGCTATCCCATGCTTATGCACACATGCATGTAGGGGAGGAGAAATTATAGTTCAGTTAAGTCTATGGGAATCCTTTACAAGTTGGTGCTTTGCACTGGATTGAGTTGGATTTTGCCTTCATTTTCCATTACTTAAACCCAGAACTTTAGAAACTGTTCAATTTTAGTAACTCTTAATGAACAAAGTTCCAGCTGATGTCATTGTGGTCTAATATTTGTAAACCACTGTTCAATAAATCTGCTAACACTGAGATGTCAAAACTCCTAAGACTAACTTTATGGTGTTGGGTGCTCTGCTGCATTCATTAATAGAAACATCAGTTCTGATATAGTTCTTCAAACTTCAGTATGTTCATTAAGCCCCATTCAGTGGATAAGCTGTTTAGGTGATACGGTAATACCTTGAGCAAGTTGTTTACCCAAGGATTTCTGAAGTATCAGTTCCTCTATTGCAGGTGGTGAATGAAAAGCTCCAGCACTGCACAGAGCTGACAGATTTGATGAGAAATCATTTGAGTGAAAAACATGCTTTGCGTTTGGAGTGGATGATTGTGATACTCATCACCATAGAGGTAAGTCTGCAACAATGTGCTGCTGTGCAGTGTTAGTATGAACTTAACAGCTTTGTTGAAACAAACATGCCTTGAGCTCTTTCCTTGTGAGTACAATCAGTATATCACTTCCTATAATGTTAGCAAGTTCGCTGAATCATGTCTCGATGAAATTTCAATTTAATTAAACATGATGCGGGCAAGTTGAGGAGAAGTTTGTAAATATCCTCTAGGAATTTATGTAGATATAGCACTCTCTAGTGTTCAAAATGCTTCACACACATTATTATTTCGATGATTCTGGCTACAGAACTATAAAGTAGGCCAGTATTATCCCTAAATTAAAAATGCTGAACTGAAACTGAGAGATTAGGGACTTTGATTAAATGAGATTTGAACAAGCAACTTGGCCACCACACTGCACCAGCATAATTTTTACCTATATGAAAGAAGAAATCAAAATTAGTCATCTAGGACTACTTCACATCACAAAATTACATCATGGGATGGTATGTAACCTGCATGTAGTTCAAGTGCCAAGTGTATTCATGGCTGAGTTTACATGCCCTGGAAGCCACGTTACATTGTCTACACTGTTTTCTATGTGACATGAAGCATTCCTAAATTGAGAATACATATTGAGCTATAATTCCTTCCTTCCTGTTACTGGAATTTGTGTACTTTCTTTTTTGCAAACTACAAATGCATTTGGTTTCTGGGGGCAATCAACAGCAGTTACACCTGTTAAGTTACACCTGTTAATGGCTGGGAACTGTTCCCTCCAGTTAAGGAACTGCTATGTGCAAAATCAGAGCCCCGGTCAGCCTCCACACACTGAGGTGCGAGGGCAAAGCAAAAGACTTGGAATAGCAACTCAAGTAGTACCTGCTGATGAAAGGAGCTGTTCAGTGACCACCTTTTAAAGTCAGTGTCTGAAAGAGGGCTGCTATCCTGTCATCCTATCCCCTCCCCACCTGCCTACCTCTGACTTACAGAGGCCTTTGCTTGCATAAATAGTGCTGTTTCTTTATCTTTCTAGCCACCAAGCTTATATGGGTGAGTGAGCAACATTAGAATCTTCCGTCACTCTTATGAAAATGTTAGCCATCCCTTTGCCTTAATTCACTTTTAGCTGCTGAACAGATTGCTTGTGCTGGAGTAAGGGGCCCTATTTGTATTAGTTAGCTTTAGGGTGTTTTTTTAAAGGGTGATTTTAAATATCACTGTAAGGAACAGTTTGGAGCAGTTGACTTTCATTACCAATAAAAACACTTTGAAAAAATATAACAAAATTGTATTTCTTTTGCAGGTCATGTTTGAACTTGGCAGAGTTCTTTTCTGATAACTTGTGAATGATAAGAGAAGTTTGAGAAGATTGTGAAGATAATCCCAACAGAAGAGAAGTTTGAGAAGATTGTGAAGATAATCCCAACAGCCTTGTGTTTGCTGGACTTTAGCTTTATTCTTCACACTTCTGAAAAGTTCAAGTGTCATAATAAATGTATGGACACTTGCTGCTAACGAAACAATATAATTCACTGAGGTTAGAACAAAGCTTGACTTGGGGGTTGTTTCCAAGAAATCATGGTTCAGAGTATATTGATCCTTTAAGATACCTTTTTTTTAAGAAAGCAGACAACCAAAGACTGGCTTACTAAAGCTGCATCCACACTTGCAGTTTTTTTATCTGCTGTATAGCAGGAAATTATGTAATGATGCAGTAGTCTGTGCCATGTAAAATAAGGCTTTTATATGGGTTATGTCTCACTGTGTGGTGTGTATTTTGCCACAACAGTGACACATATGCCAGAATTGAGGGAAGCGTTTCCAGTATTGTACTACTGTGTATGTGGGGAATAAGTTATCCATAGAAAAATAAGTGTTGGGAGAAAAATAGGCTGAACTCTTTTCCCAAACATGCTAATTTGTTTTGTGCAGTTTTTTAAACAGGGAAGGATTTAAACATGTTATCCCCTGTCTGCAGCATACGTAGGAACAGCTCAGGAAAAACACGTCCATGTTACGCTGCTAAGTATAAACTGGCTCTTGGCCTAGGCCAAAAGTAGGAGCCCAAACCGATGAACTAGTTCAGACTTGAAACTGAATCCATAAAACAGAAAAACCAGTAACTGTCCCAGGAAGTTAGGAGGTTCTTTTGAGGAAAAAGGACTCATAAAGTGAGTTATCATGCATTTATCTCAGCTCCCCCCACCAAGCACAACCTGTTTCTTTCCGATTATTTTGCTGTCCTGATCTAAATAAACAATATTCAAATTTGGAATTACCCCAAAATTTCTTTCCAGATGATGCACTAAATATGACGGACTGTTCAATCAGAAGCACCTAGCTAGTTCAGATTGACTTTAATGTACTTCTCCAAGGAGCAACAGACACTTATCAAGTTTGCTTGTGGGAGATTTCAAGTGGGACTAATAAATGTGTAGGCATAAATTTCTTCAAAATGTTTAATGTCTTAGTCCTACTTGAAATCTCCAACCAACAGACTTTGTCAAAGTGAAAACATGGGAATAGGGTTTTCTCCACTGTGGCACCCTATGGACCTTCACCTAAGAGTTTGTTTCCCTGCACAAATATTCCGCTGACAGCTAAAGGCCTACTTGTTTATCTGGATCTTTGGGGAAGGGTGAAAATGGCTGATGACATGTTATTCCTTGTCTGTACTGTGAATTATGTATTTTAAATTGTTTTGCTGATACTATTTTGTATCCCTTCAAGATTTTAACTGCCTATCTATTTGTTGCCCTGGAATCCTAAAGGAAGTGTGCAGTCAAATTATAGTTAATAGTAATAAAATATTTCATCTTTTTTTCCTAAGCCAGTAGTTATCAAACTTTGTGCTTTTGTGCATTTTGAAGTACTTCCATTATTGATTATCTGCTAATCAACTTCACTGGGTGTTTCCAATTCTTTCTATTAAAAATATAGGGGGGAAATTGCTTCATCATTCCAACTGTTCATGTTGTTGTTGTTTAGTCGTTTAGTCGTGTCCGACTCTTCGTGACCCCATGGACCAGAGCACGCCAGGCACTCCTGTCTTGCACTGCCTCCCGCAGTTTGGTCAAACTCATGTTCGTAGCTTCGAGAACACTGTCCAACCATCTCGTCCTCTGTTCATAGTTTTCCATGAACAGAGTTTTCCATGAACATTACAATGCTCTGTTCATAGTTTTCCATTATTATTTTTTTGGTGCTTGGTTGTTTTTTTCCTAAATGGAAAAACCCCAAACTTGTATTTTTATTATAGAAAGGCATCCTTGATCATTTCACATGCCAATCCGTTCTTCAGCTCTATATCAATTTTAATATGAGCTGACCAGAACAGTCATTGTTTTAAACAAGTGAACACTGTGCTCTGGGGGAAGGGGTAAGTGGACATCAGCTCTCTGAAACAGTGCAGATGGCATAGGTGGCTGCAGGGAACCAGTGAAAATGGTCTCTTCTGCCTACAGCAGGAAGCAAAGATTGCGTCTGCTGAATCAGTCCTGGCAGTGAAAGGATGTTTGGCGCAATCCACTATGCCAGGAGTGGGCAATTCCCCCCCCCCTCAAGTGTCACATACTACTTTGGAGGTAGGGGAATGTGATTGTGTTTGTGTGTGCATGCAAGAAATGGTTGTGGTAATATATATTTCTTCCTCTTCTCAGTGTTTTCTCTCATCACAACACGGTACAAGTATGGGGAATACAAGCTAGATACCGTAGTTCTAGAGGACACACAAAAGCAGGCTGAGGGTGGCCCACTCCAGCAGTACGCCCACCAAAAACAGCATTTACATGGCAAAATCTCCCTGCTGTAGTGTTCTAAGTACACTTGCAATTTGATAGGTTATTACGAGCTTCTCCCACCACCACTGGTAGCCAGTCATTTGAAGAGGGAGCTGGGAAACACTCATCACAATGCTTCATTGCATGCTGAGTACCTAAAATGCTACATGAGAGGGAGAGAACAAGGGCACCATTTTTGGTAGCATACCACCAAGACTTGGTGTGTGCTTGTTTTTCTTCTGGTCAAGTGAAATGACAAACTTCTGTAGGGTGTGTTGCTAGTACATGACATGTTTAAAACATTCTAATAATCTCATTTTACACTTCATGTAGCACTCAAAAGAATTTGATTACCTGTATGAAATGCATCAGAACTGCTTCATAGTGGGTTGAACAAGTTACTGAACCACTTCTGAAAGGCAACATGAACTGGAAATAAGCAGTTGAATGATGAAATTTGGGTTTATCAACCTGGGTAGCAGCTTTGATATGCTTCAAATTATCCTGAATCTAATCCCTTTTCTTGCTTAATGATGGGACACTTGACTGTTCTTAAAGGGGGATCTTCAAAGAGAGATCAGAGACTCCACTGAAGTACAACTTATCAAAAGGTTCAGTTCTATCATTTATGGGTTGAATTGGAATAACAGGGTTTTAATTACACAACATTTGTATTTTACAAGTGCCAGAACGTGTGTCCTTGTCAACAGTGCTTTATGGTCACAATCTACTTTCTGAATTACATATCAAATGCTAACTGCATTTTTAAGCAACTATTAAGCAGTGTTATTTAACATATTGAAGTAACAGATTCTGGTTTCAGATTGATTACAGTACATGGGTTACTTGAGATCAGGCCCCCTTGATGGGCTTCCCGCAGGTATCTGGTTTGCCAGTGGAGATGGTGGACTAGATGGGCCTGATCCAGGCTCATCTTTTATTCTGTAGTGAGGTAAACGAAGTCCGTAAAACAGACTTCTACAAGTGTGTTTTTACTAACTTTGTCCACAACTGTATTGTTTGTGTTCATATAACAACCACGAATTCCTTAATTCCAGCAAGTGTGAAGGGAGGAAAATTCTGCCCAGGTTTCTAAACGTATTTTAGTTTGGCAGCTGGGGCAATGGATTAACCAGTAACAGGAAGAGAAAATTATTCTACTTAATGGCGAATATATGGCGATGAACTGTAGATCCAGAACCACACACAAAATATGAAAACCTGTGAGGTAATTGGCAGGGGCAATTCCTCTTTTCTAGCATCTCTCTGGAAAAGCATCCATTTGTGAGTCTGCTTATTTTATTTCAATGTACTGAAGTTCATTTCCTATACTGCAAAAGAGGAATTTGAATTAGATGAGGATTTGAGCACCTAGGTTTTAATAACTTGAGAAAACATTGAGTATGTAAAGGAAATAATTTCAGACAAAACGAAAGTACCCTAAGAGGGTTTTCTTGCTTGCCACACATTTTTTTTGCCATCCAAAACAGAGTGGAAGATTTAATCCCATTTAAAGGATCACAGCTAGCAGGCCAGGGAAACACCTATCTTGCAATCAGAGCTGCTAGGCAGAATACACTACTAGGCTGCATGAACCAGTGGTATAGCTTGTCCCTAGTAAATTTAAGGCTTAAAAGGTGCTAGGAAGTCTAGTTTTTGCTGCAGCAGAATATGGCTATCCCTCTAGAAACTGGTTCACATAGCAACCATGTGAAAGGATGCCTTCAGCCTGTTTAAAACGAAATGCTCTATTCCAGCATTTACAACTCATCACTAAGGGGCAGGAGACAGGTGGGAAGAGGCGCTGCCAATGTCTCACCAACACTTCATCCTAGCACTACTAGTTGTATAGATCTAAAACAGCTGTTTGCCCTAGCCAAGCGTGGAGGCTATTGCTCCAGTTGTGCAAAACCTAGTGTTCCCAAAAGGGCTTCTATTCAGGCCTTGCAAATTGAAAGAAGAGACCCCATCCCCAATAGCTTGTAAGCAACCAGCAAGCTCACACCTCAATGTGTAAACTGAGCCCAAGGTATACAAATCTGAGTGGCATGGATCTCTTACATACCTGTGGCCCATTCCTGCTTTGTACTTCAGAAAAGTTTCTCACAAGTCCTAACTTGCTCTCAGCACTCAGAAAAAATCACTAATATTTAACATCCCCAAACAAATTAAGGTATTTTAAAAAATAAATCCAAAATTTGCAAGATTATTAGTTCTACAAACCTTCAGTGCATGTAAGGATTGTGTCCAATTGGGGTATTTGAAAAACAGCATTTTGTCCAATTCCATGGGTAGCTGCTACAGCCTTAAGTCCTATTAGGCACCTGACACTCACTACTGTGCTTCCAGTAAACCTTACAGGCAGTGATCAGCTAGACTATATAGCAGTGGTGGTGAACCTATGGCACGCGTGCCAGAGAGGGCACTCAGAGCCCTCTCTGTGGTCACGTGCCATCACCCCAGCAGGGCCATCGCTTCCGTGCCAGGGGTAGGGGAAGGGAGGAGAGGACTGGGTTAAGGTAAGGATTAGAATTAGGGTCAGTGTTGTTTTATGTTTTCTTAGGAGTTTGATTCATTTGTGGCTGGTTTGCTTTTTTCAATTGTGTTGCTGCCTTTTCACAAGTTGCAAGTTTGTTGGCTTTGTGGTTTTCTGGAAAGTTTCACCTTTTATTTTGAATGCAGCCCTGCAGCCCCCAGCGCTGAGTGAGAGAAGGCTGGGCCTGGGCGGCAAGCGAGCAGGCAAGGGATGTCGCCCCCCCCACCCCACCAGCCTGCTCCACTTCAGAGATCCCTGCCTCCACTCCTGCTTGCAGGCAAGTAGGAGTGGGATTGGGATGCTCCACTAGGCAGCGTTGCTGCTTGCATGGGAAAAGGAGCTGGATCGGGGCTGCTCAGCTAGGGAGGTGCAGGCTCCATCACACTTTCCGTTGAGGGGTTCACGGCTGCGCTCACCTCAAGGGAGAAGTTTAAAGGAGCCCCCACCTCTGCATCAGATCCCCTGCAACTCTGTGAAGGCAGCCAGGCTGAATAGTTGCTGGGGTTGGGGAAGGTGGAGGCAGCCCGGAAGCTGCATCTGAGAGTCCTTGCACCACCTGAAGGAAGCCAGGCGCTCCTCAGCTTCTGAAAAAAGTTGCAAAACCAGAACACTCATTTCCGGGTTTGAAGTGTTCAGGTTCCAAGTAGTTCGAGAACTACCGGTAATGTTCAAAAACTCAGGTACCACTGTATTTATTTTCCCAATTTGAACTGTATTTATTTTTCCCCTGGTGGTGATTTTCTTGGGTCAAAATTAGAGTACCCCTAAACATTATTTTAGAAAAAAGCACTGAGTTATACCATAAAATTATATATAAATGGAAAGATAATTTAATGACGAATGTAATGCAATAACTTATACAAAGCATTATTTATTACAAGTCATAAAGAAAAAACGTGAAACACAGAAAAAATGAGATGTTAAATTGCTGTGTTGGCACTTTACGATAAATAAGTGGGTTTTAGGTTGGTTTGGGCACTCAGTCTCTAAAAGGTTCACCATCACTTCTTCAGGAGTGTGAAGCACAATTTCCCACAAAAAACAAACAAACTGATTAATCACACCACCACCAACACTGAAATTCTGTCTTGTTCTTAATCTACATGTGTAGCTTTATTGTTTTATACCATTTCATTTAAGTAGTGAGGCATGTTTTGGTCTTATGACTGCTTTATGACTGCTTTTACCAAACACATGCCACGGCATATTTATCATTTCCATACATTAGATGTAAAGCAGCTCTTACACATACAAAATCTCACAGTTCAAAACTCATTAACCAATTGTTAAAAGCAGAACTCATACACTAAAGTCCTGCTAATTTATTTCACATTAATGTGGAAATTGCACAAATTTACTGACTTTTTGAAACTGCTTTTTAAAAAACTCTGCAATAAGTGCATGAAAGTAAACTTTCATGTTTTGTTTCAAACACCTGGATATGTACTACATATGAACACTTAAGTACTGGAAGCATAGGAGCCAACTTCCAGGGGCCAAGGGCCCATTTGTCTCCCCAAGTAAAATATTTGAGGGGGTCTCACCCCTGCAAAGTTGATGGGCATTGCCATTCAAATGGTGTGCATATGCCATGTAATGCGATTATGTGGGTCGAGGCTTACCTGCCCCCCATTTTATCCAATTTGGCACCCCTGACTGCAAGCATACCTCAAGGTTTGACAGGTGCGAAGAAGTCACTAGCAGAGCAATCAAGTGGGATTGGAGGAAGAAAACATGGTAGATCCACCACCACATCCCAAACACTGTTGGCTCATGCCAGCCAGGCTGAAAAGTGAAGGGAATGGTTTCTTGAAATTCATGCCATCTCCAGGCTGGCACAACTGTGGGGCCCAAGAATACACAACACTTTGGCTCTAAAACTGCCAGTATCCCACCTCCAGGGCTAACTTCTGGAGATAGCGTCTGCCCACCTGGGTAGTACCCCTCACAACTAGCCATGTGACTCAATGCCAGCAGAGTCAACTAGTGCTCAGCCTTCAAACATTAGAGATGGGGTTAGAATGGTATACCTACTTGATATTCAAAAGCTGTTTTTAAGACATGTGATTACTTGTTACTGTGTGGTTTAACAGAAGTGTGATTTGGATGTCTATCACTGAAATCCTGTGATAGGGTAGATCAGGGATGTCCAACAGGTTGATCGGGATCGACTGGTCGATCCCCAGGAGGTTCTAGTCTATCTCTGTCGATCTTGGGCTCCTTTTCCTTTCCTTTTGCCTAAGAGCACCTGGCCCCGCCCCCTCTCCTCTCGCTGCATTTTCTCCTTTTCTCTTGAACAGAGTTTTAGCTGTGAGGCAGACTGCTTCCACAGCGATATTTTGGTGAGCGGCTAATACGCCTCCCCCTAAAATTTGACCTGAACCCAAATAAAATGGGGGTAGATCACTTCCAGTTTTTAACTCTGTGAGTAGATTGCAGTCTCCTGGAAGTTGGCCACCCCTGGGCTAGATGAGCACTAAATAATCTTAACAAAACAGAGGTCCTGGGCAAAGGTAGTTTATTTGCTCAGGGAGATGGGTTTGCACTCTACCCTGATAAGATTCAGTCTGTGTTTATGGATCTTGTGTCTTGTGGTACATAGTACCTTTCATTAGCTGAGAGTGCTGTACCAGCCATCGTCTGGCTTGGACAGAGAGAGCCTGGCTATTCTCCATACATACTCTGATAAACCACCCAGTATTGTTTACTATAATGAATTATATGTGGACTGCATCTGAAGACTTGCATGATAGTGGTACAGAATACAGCTACCAAACTACAGGCACTACAATAGTAGGCTTAAAAACTTCACCGGCTCGTTTGTTTCCAAGCAGAATTCAAGGTATTGATGCAAATTTCCAAAACCATAAACTGTTTTGAGTACAGTACTGGGTTCCTAAAGGAACCCAACGATTTAAGTCAGCAAGCAAGCCTCTCCTTTTCATGAGAGGTAGATGGCAACCATAGGGAAAGCCTTTTCAGAGAGGATGCCACATTTACAGAATTCCCTTTCCAGGAATACCTGCCTTGCCTGTTTTATCTTTTCAGCATCAGGCAAAGACTTTTTTGTTGCCACAGGCCTTTTAAGCTCTGGACTACATTTGTTTTTATCTACTTATTCTGCTCAATCTTACTTTTTACTATTTTACTCTGGGTTTGCACTGTTTAATTGTTTTGAATTGCTCTGGGAACCAGTTGGGTGAGGTGATGTACAAATATATCCAATGCTTATCTTGAGGGCTGCACGTGGCCCTCGAGGCATTTCTGTGTGACCCTCAGCAACATTTGACACACACACACACCCCGCAGCCCTCACACTGCCTTCCCCAAGCCAGTTAAGTGAAGTGCTGGGCTTTGGGAGGAAGCTATGAGTGCTCTGACAGGGTTCTAGAGTCCTCCCACCTCCCTCCCACAGCTGGGAAGTGCTAACTAGGCTTTGGGAAGGTGGTGTGAGGACTCTAGGACCCTGCCAGCGCCTTGCACCTCCTTCCCAAAGCCTGACTCCTTGCTTAGAGGCCTATGGGAAGGGAGTGTGCATGTCAAAGGTTTCCATGTCAAAGTAGTCTTATGGCCCATTTGGTAAAGTTTGACTGCCTTGGTACAGGTACAAGGATGTGACCTGAGGCTACTACTGGTACCTTATGCACACTTAAGTCCGACTGAATTCTGTGGGACTTCATACAGGATGCTGAAAATGTCACAGAGAGAAAAAGGTAGTAAAGGGAGCCAAAGTGAAGAGCTGTTTGAAGACCATTAGACTGTCTTTCTATACCAAAATAGATTGAACCCCAATGCACAAGTCAGTCTGAATGAAATACTTAATTTCAAGCCATTTCAGATCCATTGAACTTATATAATAAAATTAGTGGTATCAAAGAAATGCAAAAATTATGTATTAAACATGTATGTACATTGGAGCCTCCATAACAAAACATTATTAGTTACAGGTAGGTAGACGCGTTGGTCTGCCGTAGTCGAAACAAAATAAAAAAATTCCTTCCAGTAGCACCTCAGAGACTAAGTTTGTCATTGGTATGAGCTTTCGTGTGCATGCTACTGGAAGGATTTTTTAAATTTTGTTTCGAAAACATTATTAGAACTCCTTTGCCTATGGCAGTTTTTAAACTCCACATCAACTTTCTGGAACCAACATAAATAGCTACACACAACAGCACTAGACAAAACAGAATCTTCAATTTTAAATCCTATGGGCTCCTTACATTTTCTAAGAGCAAGATGACAGTATATACATAAATGCAGAAAGAACAGTTTATTAGATCCTGGTTTGATTAAAATTTAGTAAGTAAAGCATTCTGCAACCTTTTCTCTTAGTATCATTACAACATAAAAAGTATGTATTTGTAACACCTAGCATTGTAGATGTTTGAAGCTTAACAAGAAAGGCAATGCACAGCTACAGATCATACAGAAAAACACAAATAGCCTGCAGGTAGCAATTCAGAAACAAAAGCAAATTTAGCAATTTTTAAGTACTGTATTCCAGACCCATGCCCCAACATGACGGGGGGGGGGGAGTATCATAAGTATGTATTATAGCTGCAATCCTATATATTGAGAACTCACTACTGCAATCGTATTTCTTTCTATCTTCAGATACTGTATAAGGACACCTATTATTCAAAGCACTAGCAAGCAGAAGCATATTCACTTTGGGGCAGATGATGCCATTTATAGATTAGGTTAATTCTCATATGCACTATTGTTATTCTGATTTCTCTCCTTTTTTAAAACACAAAAGGCCACTCAGCAAATAAAATCTTCAATGGTTTTTTTTACTGCAGTTCTAGAGTCTCAACACTCCAACATTTGAAATGGGAGTCTATTGCCACAATGCATCGAAGCATCAGGTACATGTAATCAAATCATTTCAACAGGTGCCAAATGCATGTATTTTTGTACTGATCGTGGCCTATATATTTATCCTGCCAACTATGGCATAGTACTTTTTCAGTTACTCAGGACACCACTGGATCACTTTTTTTAAAGGTTACAGGTAGGTAGCCGTGTTGGTCTGGGTCGAAGTAAAATAAAAAAAATTCATTCAGTAGCACCTTTAAGGTGCTACTGAAGGAATTTTTTTAAAGGGTTAACTCTCATCTTCAAACCTTTTTCTCATTACAACTGCTGATTGCTGATACATTCAAAAAATTACGTATTATCTGGCCCTCCATAAACACATACAAAAATGCACTGAAGAGTAAGCATGTTTGATATTCTAAGCAAGGCTTAAGTAGCTACTTAAAATTGCATATTATAAATATTGTAATGCCAATTCATTCCTTTGAAAATAAATAAACCTCACGTTAAAAATAGTATTGATCATTAACCCTAGCTCTCTCCCCACCTCACCTTTTCTTTCTTACCCTCAAATAACCGTATCTTATTTTTGTTTTGGCCACCTCGTGGCAATTCCCTCCCTCCTGTAACTGTAGGGGGGGGGGAGAGAACATCGCATGGAGCGAATGTTTGAAGATGCAGTTCTCGCTCCAGTACGCCGCCTATGTCCGTGCATTACATCCAAAAGCGGCCACAGCCGCCAGGCCCGGCTTCCCCGCCGTTGCAAATGAGCGCGAGCCCGCCCCGAGCCCGGCGCGGCCTGCGCTTGCTGCTCGCTGTAAGCGGCGCGCGAAAAGGCGAGGCGGGCGGGGAAGGAGGCATGGGGGGAGGGGTGGCTCCTGCTGCTGTTGCCGCCACAGCGCTCGTCGCCGCCTCCCCTCCCCCTCCTCTCTGCCTCTCTCCCCGGCGGGGGCTCCTCGCCACAGCCTCTCTGCTCCGCTCTCGGTCATGTGACCCTAACGTAACCGGACAGGAAAAGCCGCCGCCGCCGTCTCCGACTCCGTTGTTGCTGCTGCTGCTGGGCGCGCGCCGAGGCGGCGGCGGGGGCTCCCGGAGAGCGCGAGCCAGGTGAGCTACGTCTGCCCCCCCCCCACATACACAAGGTGAATCGGGGCGGCGGGGGGAAGGGAGGGGGAGGCGTGAGCGGCGGCGGCGGGGGAGGCCACAGCGCCCGGCTGCTCCCCCACCTCACTCCATACCCACCATTGTGCTGGCGGTTGGGCTAGGCCAGGTCGGGACCCAAAGGGAGAAAAAGGGCGGCCCGAGCACCTGAGAGGACTTTCGCGAGTAACCGGCGGCGGCCTCGAGACGGTGGCCGGGAGGGCGGTGGACGCGTCTGCCCCCCCCCCCGGTCGGTGGGTGGGAAGGTCGCCCGGTCAGGACCCGAGGGGGAGGATTTCTGTTCCCACCAGCGCTGGCCCGCGGGGTCAGCGTGAGCTGGGCTTGGTTCGGGCCCCTCGGCGCCTGCTTTCCCCCCTCCCTCCGGTCTCCCTCCCTCCCTCGGAGCCGCCGAGCTACGCAGCGGCCTTCCCCGCTTTTTCTCTCACCAGCGGCAGCAGCAGCAGCAGCAGCAGCCCGGCCTAGAAAGGGGGGAGGGGCGGGCGCTGAGGCAGCCGCGCGGAGCGGGAAAGGGAGGGGGAGGGAGGGAGAGAGAAGGAGGGAGGGGCGGGGGGGTTGATGGTGGGCGGCTCCGTCTGCGTCTCTTCAGCAGCCTAGGCGGCCCTGGCGACAGCGGCGGATCCCGTCTCTCGCGCGCCTTAGGCGCCGCAGCTCGCTCGCTCGCGCTGCTTACGTCGCTTCGCGCCGCCGTCCGTCCTCGCGTACGCCCCGCCCCCCTCCGGGAGCTGCGTGTGCGCGCACGTGGAGACCTCGCGTCGCCGAGGGGGAGGGGGGAGGACGGGGCGTAGGCGGAGCTGCTGCGGAAGCCCGGGGGCGCGCGCGATGGCTTGGCTTTGCCTGTCCTCTTTCCCCCGCCCACCCACCGAAGGGCAGCCAATAGGAAACGCCGTCAGTGCAGGCACCCCGTGATTCACCACGGGAAGCGCAGGTTGAGGAGTGAAAAGGAAGGTTGCAGCGCTCCTCCGCTATTGGTTGCTGTAGATTTCTCGCCGTCCGGCTGTCGCCTATGAGTGCCGTCTCGGAGACTCGCTGGCTCTTGTGGGTTGTTTAGAGGAGGAGCCGGACGGTCTGCTTCGTTGCCGAGCGAGCAGCCGCTTAGTTTGCAAAATGTTCTTTCCCCCGCTTCGTTTCTGGACGGGATGAAGACGGAATTTGCCACTTTTATTTGGCGCCTTAAAGCTCTTTAAGTATTTTATTTGCACACAGTAGCAGACGAACCAGGAGCACAACCACGAGGGCCTCAACTTTTTATTTAGTGCCCCAAACCCAATGTCCTGGTCCTCTTGACTGAAAAACAGATCCGTTAAAGGGGGATGTTTAACTTTTAAGTTATCACCAGATTCCCTGGGACTCCTTTTTCCAAGTGTTTCAGGTCTGTACATTGGAATAGCAATGTACTGGTGTGTAACTTGGAAGCAAGCACATTTATTTATATTTGTATATAACCCTTAATCCATTGATCTTAGATTCACACCATAAAAGTGCAATATAATTTTAAAAAAAACATACATAAAACAGTAAAACCCTTCCCTTCCACAAACACATTTAAAAGAGTATAGGATGTTAAATAGCCAAAGGTCTGGTGGAAGACGAATGTTGTTGCCTGGCGAGAAAAGACCTGTTTTTTTGTTGCTACCCTCCAGACATGAAGAAGATCCTCAGAAGATAATCTGAGGGTCCAGGTAGGTTCATATGGAAAGAGGCAGTCCTTGAGGTATTGTGTCTTGAGCCATTTATGGCTTTATAGGTCAAAATTAGCACTTTGAATTGGACCTGGAAACTAAATGGCAGCCAGTACAGTCAGGCAAGGAGTGGTGTAATAAGCTACAACCATTGCCCTGATGAGCAACTTGGCCACGGAATATTGTTGTTAATCTGGGGTGCAAGACAGCCTAAAAATCTAGATCAAGATGGTACCAGAATTTAATTAAGGTTTGAGGTGTTTAATTAGGCTTGTGTTACAAATTATGTGCCGTGGGAATTGATGTATTCTAAGCATCAGTAATTATTGTGGGTAAGCCACTGATTAAATTAGGCAGCTTTCTGAAGTTGTGTATCAGGTCAGTAATGCTAGCCAATCAACAAGTGTTGATTGAAAAGACTAATTTCCTTGTTTAGGTGAAGGAGGGGGAGGGGCATAGATCATTTGAAGTTCAAAGCCTCAAAAGAGATGTGTGAATCTGTGTGAAAAGGCTTCTATGGGGTTGCGAAGCTCATCTCACTTTCAGGCCGAGGGAACGGTGCTTGTCCACAGACAGCTTTCCGGGTCATGTGGCCAGCAGGACTAAACCGCTTCTGGCCAACAGAACACTGCAACAGAAATCAGAGCGCATGGAAACACCGTTTACCTTCCTGCCATAGCGGTATCTATTTATCACTTGCGCTGGTGTGCTTTTGAACTGCTAGATTAGCAGGAGCTGGGACGGAGCAACTGGAGCTCACCCTGTTTTAGGGATTCGAACTGCCAACATTCTGATCAGGAAGCCCAAGAGGCTCAGTGGTTTAGACCACAGTGCCATCTGCATCCCTTTGAGATAATTAGCTTTAGCATAGCAAAGGAGGGACCAGAACTGAGGCTAGGAGAGAAGCTGTGAGGTTAGGGCTGGACTGATGTAACCAGGAAGCAGAAAGGAACTGCTAAGCTACATTGTGGTCTGCAGTGCCAGATAGGCTGAAGAGAAAGGATGGTGCTGAGCTTAGTGTTGTTGCTGCTATGGAATAAGCTGACATGTTTTGGGCTGCTGCTGCGAACTTCCTCTATTGTAGGCTCCAGGTTGTATATACTGTATGTGTAAATAAACCCGCTTAACCATGAAAGAAGGACGGAGCTATATAGAGGCACTGGCTGGGTTCACAGTTTTCCCCGCATCGTGTTTTTTGCGCATGCACGCACACACATCATAGTCAGCTCAAAAATTATGAAACCAATATCACGACAGAGGACGAGATGGTTGGACAGTGTTCTCGAAGCTACGAACATGAGTTTGACCAAACTGCGGGAGGCAGTGGAAGACAGGAGTGCCTGGCGTGCTATGGTCCATGGGGTCACGAAGAGTCGGACACGACTAAACAACAATCACAATATGGACTTCAAACTGGTTTTGGACAATATATTGCCCAGCCCTAGTGACATCACACTACCTGTAACCTCCCCCTCCCAACTCTGCTATATACCCTGAGCTCAGGAACAGGCTCAATCACTGGCCATTGTCTGGTAATTGCACCTTGATTACACTTTTCCCCAGGGCAATTTCCTAATGTCGGGCATCTTCCCTTCATTAATTCAAATATTATCTAAATTTTACCATTTACTAATTTCTAACATTCACTAGCCCTAGCAGTTATGGGTGCCCTTTTACCCCCAAATTCTGTTTACCCTGGATCTGTAACAATGAGGAAATTGTTCTAAACAAGTATATTTGCTTTACAGAATTTAAAAGATGGATTTAGCCAACCATGGACTGATTCTTCTGCAGCAGCTCAATGCTCAACGGGAGTTTGGTTTCCTGTGTGACTGTACAGTTGCTATTGGTGATGTTTACTTCAAGGCACACAAATCTGTCCTTGCCTCTTTTTCCAACTATTTCAAGATGTTGTTTGTTCATCAAAGCAGGTACAGTAGTTATAAAATAATACACTTTAAAAATGGTATTTAGTTAAGGTAAAATAGTCTGAAGAAATTAGAAAGTGTTAAGGCAGCCTAATGTGAGTTGCTTACAAATCACAATAACTCAACATCTAGCTTCATCCACAAATCAGTTAACCTGATTACAGTGTTAATCCTGTGGATTTCATTGCTAACTAGTTTGTGGGTCAAGTTCATGAACTGCTGCCCTGAAGGTATGTATTCTGGAATAAATTAGTCAGATCACATTTTGCAGCGTAATTTATAAATATGTTGCACCAGTAGAAGCAATGCCTTAAACCATGATAACAGATATTTATTTTACTTTATTTACTTTATTTATATGAACATGTTCCAGGATACTTAAAATTGTGTACTTAGTTGTATACTTAGATTATTGCAATCCTTCAGAAGCATTTTATCTTCCTCTTTAATACTGTTTTGAAATTTCTTTCAGTGAATGTGTCCGTTTGAAGGCAACTGACATACAGCCAGATATTTTCAGCTATCTCTTACATTTGATGTACACTGGGAAAATGGCACCTCAGCTCATAGATCCTGTTCGATTGGAGCAAGGAATAAAGTTTCTGCATGCGTTCCCGCTTATTCAAGAGGCTAGTCTTGCCAGTCAAGGAAACTTTACACACCCGGAACAGATTTTTCCATTAGCATCTTCGTTATATGGTATTCAGATTGCGGATCACCAGGCAAGAAATTCCACAAAAGCAGCCACAACTGACAAACCTGTTCGAGGACCAAGGCCACAGTCATCAAGAGCAACTCAAGAACAGATGCATGAAGCCACCCAACTGTCACAGATCCCACCACCACCGCTGCCTCAAGTGCCCCCAACAAATATGTCCACTTCAGACCCATTACAGCCTCCTTTGTCTCCTGAACTGGTTTCTACTGCTCCTCATCCTTCTCCTCCAGGTGATGAAAACAACATGGAAGCCTCCTCCTCAGATGATCAGCCTGCTTCTCTCACAATTGCGCACGTCAAGCCAAGCATTATGAAAAAGAACGGAAGCTTCCCCAAATACTACGCTTGTCACCTCTGCGGTCGGCGATTCAATTTGCGAAGTAGTTTGCGTGAGCACCTCCAGATTCACACTGGGGTGCCTTTCTCATCAAGCCAGCATGGGGAAAGTAGTGTTCCTTTATCTCTTTGTAATAACGCTCTTGAAAAAGAGGCTATGGAAGTTGCTGAAGCTGGAATGATTAGCGATAGTGAGCTGCAGCAGATCTCGGATTCACCTATCATCGATGGACAACCGCAGGCTGAAACACCGCCACCCTCTGACATTGCTGACATAGACAACTTGGAGCAAGCAGATCAAGAAAGGGAAGTGAAAAGGCGGAAGTACGAGTGTTCCATTTGTGGGCGCAAATTTATTCAGAAAAGTCACTGGAGAGAGCACATGTACATTCATACTGGCAAGCCTTTCAAGTGCAGCACCTGTGACAAAAGCTTCTGCCGGGCCAATCAAGCTGCTCGACATGTATGTCTAAACCAAAGCATGGACACCTACACCATGGTGGACAAGCAGACTCTGGAGCTTTGTACTTTTGAGGAAGGCAACCAAATGGACAACATGTTGGTACAGACCAACAAACCCTACAAATGCAACTTGTGTGATAAAACGTTCTCCACACCTAATGAAGTCGTCAAACATTCGTGCCAAAGTCAGAACTCTGTCTTTACTCTAGACGAGGATAGATCCATTTTGCTAGGTGGTGGGGATGCTGAAACCACAGAGAGTGATCATTCGGTCTTAGACTCTATCAAAAAAGAACAGGAAGCAGTGTTGTTAGACTGACTGTGAGGCTCATATCATTTTTTTTTAAGAAAACAGTTTGTCTTACTCATTTTTACTAAACCGATCCTCCTCCTCTCCCAACCATAACTACACTGACATGGAAGGAAGTCTGGCTCTGTTCCTTTTTCCAGAAAAAGTATAAAATTAATAAAGGGTGTTGTATCACATTATAACAATTGATTTTAACCAAGAAGAAAATGTATAAGGGTAACTCAGCTAACTATGTGAATAATGCTAAAATGCATCTGTAACATACTCTAAGCGAGTTCTAAGACTATTTCTATATATATTCTGTACTTGAATGCAGTGAGATGCAATGTGAGAAGAAGACAGAAAGGAAACTAAACAGGTTTATTAAACTACAATATTTTCTCTCAACAAATACCGGTAGCATTTTGAGGGAATACCGAAGATACAAAATTCTCATGGTTACACACCTATAAGCTGTGTAAAGTTGTCATTTTACAAAAGCTTGGAAATTCCCTTAATGAACCAAGAACACTATTTTAATCCACATGATTATTGTCAAGTGTTTGTTTCCAGGTAACTTCATTGACATTATGTCCATTAAAAATGTATTATTAAGGCTTGACTCCAAGCACAGTGACTTGGTAGTCAACCCCACTAACTGCAGTGGGACTTAAAGCTTCCAGATAAATGTGTTTAGGACCAGATTTTGCTAAAATAGCAGTAATAATGTGATGGCAATCGTTTTATATGCATAAAAATGTATGTATGTGTGTGTGTGTGTACTTCAGGTAAATGCAGGTAAAATGTGTGCATGCACCCTTTCCAAACTGGCCATTGCTTGTAACGTCTCACCAATTGGTCCTTTTAAAATTGGTACAGGGTGTATGAATTTTTTAAAATCCTGCTGACTAGTAATTGATGATGAACAGTGCTATCACCCAAAACGTGAAGGAAATCAGAGATTAGAATTGTACATAGTGAGCCCTGTGCTAAATATGGGAATAATAGATTTGAGCCTTTATAGTGTAACTGAAAAAGGAAAAACATTGTGGCTTTTTTATTTTTATCAAAGCAGCAATCTGAGTTTATGTGATTAACATGTAGGAATTAAGGGAAAGGAAATCTGGTCTTAAATAATATTTAGCTACTGGCAGCCTCTTGTAACATAGCAAATGGTATAATGATGAAACTGTATCATGGTTGGTTTTTAAGTAACAGTGCAACATTGAGTGGAAAGCTACATATTCTTTATGTTCCTTCAATTTGGGCACCAGTCAAAGTATGCAAATATAAATAAATAAAGGGGACACAGTGTACGTTCAAGTTTCTGCTCTGGATAGTACCGTATGCAAATTTAAAATCAAGTTACTGATTTTTATCTTTTTAATATATAAATATAATAATATTCTCCAATAGTATAAATAACCTGAGAGGAGGGAGTCCATTGAAAGGTCAATTGTCCTGGTGGGAAAGTTTCAAGAAACAGAGGCATTCCACCAGAAATAGGGGCAGTGTGTTCTGATGGGGGGGAGAGAGGCAGATACAAATCTGCTTTTGTATACATGTTTTGAGTATCATCCTATTTTGTGTCTAGTTATGTTTTCCAGTTTGTAAGTTTTTATACATTATTTTATGGAATAAAAAAGGTATAAAATAAAATTTGATTTTTTTCAAGTCCAAGGTGATTGAATGTGAGCTGATCATACGCAGTACTAGTACATGCTGTGCAGACCTTAGAAATGGACTCAACATGCAGCACGAGGCTGTCTGGGGGCCAAAGCAGCAGGAACAACTGATGTGGGAAATGTGTGTGCTTGTGAGGGGAAAGTCTATGCAGTTCGCGATCATGGGCCTCTTATGTCCCCAAATTAAGGCCTGTCACTGCACAGCCACTCTGGAAAGGGACACACAGAATGTAACTGTTCTTTCTGTCATGGGCCTGTGCTTGCATCAGATCAAGTTTGTGAAGGGATAGAATAGAACTATAAGGCTTTCTCTTTAAAAAAAATTGAAGGACTAGAAGTAACCATGTTCTTAGTTATCAGATTTCATGGCTGCAGCTCAGAGTCCACAAAGAAAAAACATGTAGTCACCATGTTTAAACTAAGTTCCTGATCCAGGAAGCTGCATGTGAAGACCCATACATGGAGTGTGTCCCCACTGTTCCTACCCTTTACTCCATTATAGTTTGCTTGGACCCCAGAAATTTAAAAAGCACACTGCCCTCAATCTCATGACAGAGCCCCACTCCAGAAAATGTCAGAGCTAGTCTATGTGTGAGCTACTAAAGTGGACTATGCCAATTCAGACTACAAGGACATGTGTTGCATGTTTAAACCAAGCTCCCTTTAGGTAAAAACCTGGTACAACACGGAATAAGGGGCTAGTGCAGCCTCTTCCTTGCTGTGCTGTTTATAGGAAACAATTTACAAAGTGACGCCTTAGGCTACTCAGACCCACACAGCCTCACTGAAGTCAATGGCACAAATTACTTATACTTGCTGCCTATTAAACTCCAGGCTCAAATTAATTTATAAAGTGCTGGCATTAACCTTCACAGCTCTATAAAGAGTTTGGGGCCAGGCTACTTAGAAAGATAACCTGTACTTCTAGGCACCTAAGCGTTAAATCAGCTCTGGCACTGGTGAAAGAAGTTAATTTGGTACCGTGGTGACTGTATATCTGGAATGCCTTCCACAGGCTAATTTGAATTCCCACACCATTTTGGTGCACTCTAAAAGATCAACTAGAAGTCTATTAAATAAAAACTCAGAAAGAAGTCCTACTGCTTTCAAAGGGTCTTACACCTAGATTTATGCAAATGATTGCTACCTAATGGTTAAATTCAGTGAAAACCATGGAAAGGTACTTTTAGTCTTTCCCAACCCTCCTTTTCCCCTCCTCAAACCTGTTGACAGTTCAAGGCACTTGAATGGGGTGGCTTGTGGCACAGTGAAGCTTGAAGTGGCGAGATCAAAAAATCAAATAGGGTACTTGAGAGGAGACACTTTGGGGGGGGGATGGATTGGGATCAGGGACTGACTACATTCTGAATTTTTCTCTAAATTCAACCCTAAATCACCATTTTAGCTGGATTGGGTCAGTGTACATTTACCTTTTGGTTCAGTGATATGAGTATTCTAATTGTCAAGTAACTGCCCTTTTGGCATGTTCATAAAGCTTGCAGAGATTGTACTGAGCATCTTTCGTCAAGTCTATTGAGTTGAAATAGCAAGGTATGTTATGTGATACCCCACCACTGTTTCTATTGCAAAAGATGTCTGCATGCATAAGGGCAGGATCATGGGCATGCCAAACTCAAATCCAATTCTTGGTTTATTCTGCATTAATCTAATCTCATTTAATATTTGCTTTGTACTAGTAGGCAGTAAGGACTTGGCTCTCCAAAATCCTCTAGGAATGACAAGCTATTTGAATGACAGCGGATTAAAGAGGAGGAACTAAACTGCATAGAGTGCCAATGCTATCAGGACAGATATTATAAAGACAATATTAATGCAAAAAAAGAAATGTTTCCATTTCTAGATGTTCACATTCTAAGAAACTAAGCTTGCTGCACTGTCCAGAAATGTGGATGGGTTAAAACTGCTACACTATTGCACAATTAGTGCAAACACACCAGATGCTCTTCTGCAAGTCTTTAGAATTGCTGAACATGCTTCATTGGTAGCAATTTTCATAAATGAAACAACTGCACAGAATCTTACTGTAGCTGCATTAGTGTGGATCATATGGTGGATTGCTTCAACAATGCTTGCTGCCAGTGTATATTTAGCAAGGGTTATTTCATGGTTATTTGCAACAATATCATGAATTATTTCTATGTAATAAAAATGTAGATTATCACTTGACCCAAAATATATGCACATAAAAGCATGTTCCACTGATCTATGGAATTTATTTCAGAGTAACTGTGTTTAGGATTGCAAAAAGCAAGCTATACTAAAACTCCACAACCACAATTTAGTCTTAAACCAAAAGGTTTTGGTATTTCCAAGATGCCCAGGCTGCAATTTGGCATTTAAGCAGTAGGGAATCCCATAGCTTTATGTACACCTCTGCAAGTGGGCCTTGTCACAAGCCAAAGCCTGATTTTCCCTTACCCAGTTGGTAAGTTCCACCATTTCTTGGGATCAATGGAGTAATGGTGTTATTTCATGGCCCCTCAGCTTTCAGGAAAAGATGAATGCTAGTTCCCTGGCTAGAAGTTCTCAAAGTTTCTCTGCTCAGGTACAAATCCCATCAGTGTCATGACAAAGAGACTACAAAGAACAGCAATTATAAGAATGACAAAGGACACAGTCAGCATGAATTGTGTTTGTATTTTATTTAGTCCATGAAAATCTACCTTAAAAACAACATATAAAATCAAAGTATCGGTTAATCCAATACATTGGATTAAGAAGAAACTGCAAAAGCTTGGAGTTGTGGCACAAGCTAAAAGTTTGCAGCCTCGTCTTGAATATTTCTGAGGCCAAAGCAATACACTGTAACAAAGCAGTATCTGTGTATGGAGACATGCTCCCTGCACCATGGGAAAAAAATCTATTGGTGCTTTTGGTTTTTGGAGACGGGTCAGTTAAAAGCAGAAATATTGGTAATATGATTTGTGTTCTTTGCATTGCTTAGAAAGGCCCTAGATCAGTATTTATTTTTTAAAAAAAACAAGCAAGAACTAAGCGCTTGTTCCCCAACTTCTAGCAAGGTAATTTACATTGTGATTACTAGGTTTTATTTAAATGTTTAGATAACTTTACATATTTATTAACAGCCTCAGAGCTATAAAGATTAGAACCAGGATAACATAGGCCATGCCATTGTTTTATTATTATTTAGCTTGTTGCAGCTACTGCAATATGGCTTTCCATACACACGTTACAATTCACAGCAGGTTTTCCATTTGCTTAGCACTGTAAAAAAAAGGCTGTGAAATTCACAGGCCATGTTTTGTGACCTGCTGGGTGTGAGATAAACTTCTTTCAGGGTCCCCTTCGGCTATGAAAGGTTCATCAAGCATCTACTAAACCCATGACTGCTGGCCACATGAAGTTCAGGGACAATGACTTTGACAGACTTGTTGTAAAGCACACAATGAAAGTGATCAAAATAGCATTTGGCAATCAGAACAAACTTTCTAATTCATACTCTAACTGGGGAAGCTGCCACTAAGGTGGGGGAGAACCAAAGACTCCCCCAAATAATTTGGGAACACACCATGTTACTGAATGTTTTACACATTTGTACACATTGTAGACACACACATGGAATACATCTAACCGAACCAATCCACAAACAAGCGCCTACCTGTATTTCTTTCTTGGAGGCCATTGAGCTTTAACCTTCAATACTTTTTAAAGTTTCCATTTTGCACTGAATAAACGAAACTTTCTTACAAATTCATTCATATCAAGAAGTTCATATCTTATCACACTAAGTCCAGAAGGAGGCACGTGCTAACTTGTGTACATACATACACCATCTACTTTTCAGGGAGACAGATTGCTGCGGTGCTATTCACCAGCTCACTGTTTTACTTAGTAAAGAGGCTTCATGGGCTAGCACCCACTACGAGTGAAAGGGTTACTGGTTTTGATTATTCTCCTCTACCCTGTCTTACAAATGTAAGACACATTTATCCCAAACTTGATCCAAACTGAACAAGCAAACTGCTCACAAAAGAGATGTAGTGGCGGGGGGCGGGGGAGGCCATATTTTTGGAGAAAAGTTAGCAGGTACATGGAGAGCCTTCAGTTGATGGGCCTAGGGAGGTGGGTTGGGAGAGAATACCTTGCCACTGTTACACCGTGTTTACTAGCTGCAATCAAGAGACAGAGATGGAGGAGGCTTACTAGCAAGCAGCTGCCATCTGTTCTGGCAGCACAGCTCAAAAGTTGCCAGTAAAGAGATGGGGGGAGCCCACCCACCGCAATTTACTATTCAGTACTTCCTGGCCCAACTCATGGGCTAATTTGAAAGCTAAACAATTATCCAGGTTGCCAGTTTGGCAACTCTGTAATACAAAAAGGTTCAATGATTATACCAAAATGATGTTAATATTTCTTTGTGGATCTTTGTCAGCAAAGGTAGTAATTGAAACTGAAATAACGGCTGTAGATACCGTACATGTTTAAAGAATGGCCACTCACCTTTCTTATCCACCTAGCTATTTAAAATTATTTAAGAGTTATATTTTGAAACAAACTGATGTATTAGTGTTTCACTTTTCTGATGTTCAAAGAAACCCTGTTGTCTTTATACCTTTTAAGAGGGTTTATAAAAAGCATTGTTCCATTTTTAATTTTCATAAATCGGCTACTTCATCGCAGAACTGCAAATACACTGAGAACATTGCATATTATTATTTTGCATTTTATTAGCAGAGCTATTCCAGGTAAGTTAGATGAATTTTTAAAAAAACTCACAACTTTCCACATTCTATTTGAAGAAAGGCAGTATTGTTAGCCAAAAGTATTTATAAGCTACATTATGCATACAGCAACCACTAGATGGTACTATTAGACCAGTGACATTTTTCTTTCTTTACTCATTGTGCAGCTCCCCAAAGGTCTTATTTGGCTCACTTATCGATAATTTTAAAATAAATTACTATACATGTAGGACAATGAAGCTGCTGGGCCATGCAAGACACAGCTGAGATAGGTACAAAGGCTACAAAGTGCAATATAACTTGACCTTCTAGACAGGTTAGGTGTCTAGAAGATCAAAAACTAGATGCTTTGAATATTTTAATTATCTTTCAATTATTTAGCATTTCAAGCCTGCCCAGTTTTATGCACAACCTATACTGACCAGTACTAAACTCTGCAATTCTCCATTAATGAAACAGAAGAGTGACTCCTGCTCAATGTTTCCTAAATTGTGGGGCTTTAAAAAATATTAATTAAAGCACAAAGCTCAGTATAAGCCAAATTTTTGTTTAGATCAATTTTCAGAAATCAGTTTTCTAAATGTACACAAGCATAATGAAATATACTTTCCTACTGAGGGGACACACATAAAGAGCAAACATAATCCTTTACTCATCAAAAACTTTTTGAAAATGAATTGTCTTACTTCATGACATGGATGTTCCAAAAACAGGAGAGCATTAAATGTTACACTAAAAATTGAACCATCTTTATTTTTCTTGATAGCTTCAAACCAGTTCAGCATTTGCCTAAAGTTACGACGGTATGACAGTTTCTTAAATGGACTAAGAAAAGGCTGAGGAAAATTTGAAGGGGCCATTTATTTGTCTGGCTTCTAAAGACTTTCCACATTCCCTCAGAATTAAACTGTACTCAGATAAATGTGAAAGTCAGTGCAGACTTAGGAAGGCTTAAATACACTGAAATCTTTCTTTTTAAGTACGCCTAACTCTCCATTTGAATGTAGCTGACGTATTTTCAACACACAATGCCATAGTGCCATGCTTATAAAAGGCGGTGGAAAATAAAGTCCTGTTTAGTAAACCAGTAATACAACTATTCCAAAACAAAACTATGCCTTTCTGGAGTATGATTTGTACCAAATCAAGACCCAATACAACATTAAACATGGTTCTCACACCATTCTACACCATGGAAAGCCAATGCAAATGTATTCTGATCCATCTGTGGCCAACTGTAGCTCGCTCACAATTCTTCCCTATTGGTCACATATTTTGTTTCTTTACTGGGTGAGACAAGTGAGATCATTTTCTTTCATTCTCTTTCTTTCTTTCTTTCTTTCTTTTTCTTTCCACATATAAAGAGGAGGAAATATACATTAAAATCGGATTTTGCTTGAAGATATACACATAAATACACAAAGAATTACAATTCAGTTTTGGAAGCACTGATAAAATGGGGAGCTTAAAAGATGCCAACTTCCTTCCCAGGTTAAGGTATGGACGTCATTTCAGCAAAAGTTAACACTTTCTGCCCCCCACTACAACTCATCAACAAAAAAATATAAAAGAATATTGTGAAGAGCAAGTGTTGACAATCAATAGTAAAAGAAGGTGGTTCAAGCTCCTGATGGTATCTCAGGATTGTCAAGTATATTTCTCACAATGACATCAGACATCTGTTCTCTGATCCAAATCAGTGACCTTCAACCCAATTAAACAGAATCCATTATCTTCTTCTTCTGCTGCTGCTGCTTCAGGAACTGGTCCCTCCAAATATAAAGACACAGCTTTTCCAGAACTGTGGAAACAGAAGTAAAGAAAAATCAACAAAATCTTGCAGCCCGAGCCTTTTATCCAGAGTGATGGCAGTTACCATCATATTATAATTGATTTTTTTTCTATGCACATCATGAACCAAATCTAGATGCTATATCAATGGAAGCAGTCAGTAGTTCAGCATGATGCTGCTATGCAGTGGGTGGCAACAGTGGCACTATGTGGGAAACTGCCCAGGCTAGAGATGACTCAATAAGCCCTTAAAGGTAGGACAGACTAACCGTTCACCAACCTAAGGTAGCATTAAAAAGGGGCTAACAGTGTGTTCTTCAGCTTGGAAAAGTTAGCAAAATCTCATGACATAAGCAGCATAATTTATTCCTGCCTCCAGCACCCAGCTATAACTCGGCCCTCCAGATGTTTTGAGATTACAAACCTCATCCCTGACTACTGGTCCTGCTAGCTAGGGATCATGGGAGTTGTAGGCCAAAAACATCTGGAGGGCCGAGTTTGAGGAAGCCTGTATAAGGCTGAATTGCTAACTTTCCTTTGCCAGAAGGAAAGGAGAATGCAGTGGTGCAAAGGTGGAGAACCTGTGACCATCCAGATGTTGGACTACAACCCTTACTTGGTATTTCACCATGCTGGCTGAAACTGAAGGAACTGAACTCCAATAACATCTGGACGACCACAGGTTCCTCTTCATGCAGTAGTCGGTAAGCAAAAGAAGAAGCAGGCAAGCAGTGATTAGCTTTAATCGGTGTTTTGATTTGTCCGATAGTTTGCCTGTGAGGGTATGCTCTAAGCACAGCTGAGGAATATGCGGTTTACTCCTCTTTTTACATTAAGAAACCTAAGGGTTTCTTGGTAGCATGGGCTGCTACCTCACTAGATCTGATTGTTGTGCCTGAGAGAGCATGGTTTGGCTGCAGGAGCAGCCTGAAGATGCTGACTCAGCTCCCGCCTGCATATAAGGCAATATGTGGGATGGCGGAGGAGAGGCAAGCAAACACAGCAGCAAATACAGGCCCAGCCACAGCAGATAAGATTTAAGGTGGGGACAGCTAAAACAACATTGTGAGTCTAGCAACCACATGGTGCTGGTCACTGGATATATCCTAGGGCGAGAGAAAAGTGTATTTAAAAAGTTTGGGTAGTGATTAAAACTGTACAGTACAGTTAAGCCTCACAGGAACCTTATGGTAAGAAGAGTTTCAGACCACCTTAATAAAGGGGTAAGAGACTCAAGTTGCTTCTACAGACCTGAGTAAACTTGGGGCTCCGAATATATCCTGTTAACCTGCTGCATCATTTGGGGGACGGGACAGACTACAACAATGCCATAAAGCCATCTGTTGCAATTACAGAAATGAACATTTCCTATTCAGCCACAGCTGTATATAGCTTTAAGTTGTGCGAAGGCCTCCTCCTCTAGGTTTCACTGTTCTTTTAAAGAACATCCTTTGAAAGTGATGGCAAAATAATGGATCTTCACAGGCTCAATTCACACAGTGCTAGGCTAAAAAATAGGTTAGTATGAGCAAGCAAGTGTACTGGTACACATTTAGAAAACCAGTTGTTTTGCTCCTTTCTCAGCCCAGCTCCCATCATGCCATTAGGCACTAACCAGGCCATATGAAGGCAAGCATATGCACAAGGAGTCAAACTTTGTCCCATAAACAGCCTGTATATTAAGGAAACTTGTTAACTGGAACAAGGTTAAATTCTGAAGTTCAATTGAATGCAAAAGACGGCTTAGATATATTTCTAAAATACAGTCTCTCAAACAGGAAACTGAAAACCTGTTTTTAGCCACTTGACAATGAAATATTTTACCATAATTTGTAGTTCTGATAGCAAGTTATCTAGCTTAAAAAGCCACTGAAAATAGTTAATTATTCTGAATTTGAATAGCAGATACTTACATTAAACCTCAGGATTCAGTGAGCTCTAAGCTTAGCTGTGGACTCTCACTGATGGTGTAGTCTTGATTATTTATATCTTTCTCTGTGTATGTCTCCACGAATCCTGTTGATTGGCTGTGGTCATCTTTGTTTTTTGCAGGTGTTTGTTGGTCTATAAACTGCTGTTGGATCTGAACAGTCTGCCCAGCTTCTACATCCGTCAGCCTTGGTTGGGCCATTTCAAGTGACTCTTTGGGTAGATCTCCTGAGGCAGTATCTTCTACTGCTGGTCTCTGAATCTCTGTTGGAGTGGCTGTATCCCCTTCAGAATGGAGCTTTGATTCACCATTTTCTTTCTGGAAACCTGTCTCTTTCTTAATTTCTTTCACAATTTCATTCAGAGATTCAGGATCTTGTGCTAGTGCTGTCACAGTGCCTGATCGTGCATCTGGCTGCAACATCACTTTAGCATCTTCAGATTTATTAGATACAAAGGGAATTTCTTCTGCCACTTTGAAGGCCTCTTTATTCTCTGCAGATTGAGTTAAAATTATAGTTGATGGCTGGATCTCTAGATTTTTCTCTCCCCTGCCTTTTACAGGAAGAATCTGACCAGTCTGCAAACCTTCCTGAATTTCAGATTTATTTACACCCATTAGAAATGGCTCACTCTGTTGCTTTGACACAGATGGCAACTCTTCTGTTTGCTCCAATGTATCAACAGCATTCTGGATAATTTTCAGCACAATTTTTGTACTCTGTGACTCTATCGTCACCGATTGCACCACATCTTTTTGAAATTCTATATGAGTTAAAGAGGATCTTCTTTCTGGCGGTGCCTTTTTTTCACACTCTTGACTTGATTCTAATCTCTGAAGCTTCATTTCAGGGCTGGAATCCAATACAGACTTCTGGATCAAATCATCTTTGGTGCACGTTACTGCTGCTAAAACTGCCTCCTCTACCACTGAATCTGCTTTCCCAGACCATGACACTGTATCCTTATCAGGACCTAGAACCTCAAGTCCTGATTGAGCAAAGCTCACCTGCTGAACTGATTTGAATGTGGTTTCTTTTGGCTCCTCTAGGAGAGACTGCAGGTTTTCAGTTAATGTTTCTGTAACCGTGACATTCTCTGCAATAACTTGTTCTTTGACTGTTGCAGCTGTTACTGTTACAGAGGATTTATGAACTCCATAACTTTGTACTTCAGGAATGTCAGTGGTGATAACCTCCTGCTGCTCAGTGAACATTTCTTGCTGCACTGGAGCTGCACAAAGTACATCAGCACCAGCAAGTTCAATTTTCCCTGTTGATTTTTCTGTTTCTGTTACTAACACCTTCTCCGACAATGCTTGCTTTCTCCGAGAGCTATCTGAAATTGTGGCAGATTGTGAAAGTGGAAGGACTGTTTCCAGGGGCAATTTATGAGGACACATTTCACTCTGTACACAAACACCATTTATACCTGCTTCACTGCCTTCTGTGACAGAACTCTCTCCTTTATTTTCTGATAAGACATCTGATAAAGCACCAGAGTCCGAGATGAGGATGTCTCCAACTTTGGTCTTTACTGCTTCAGTTGTTACCATTTCTGTGAATTTCACTTCAGTTGCTAGCTCTATGTTTTCAATCTCTTTTTTCACAGGATCCACAGTTGCCTCACTTTTCACAGTGTTGTCCTCTGTTAACTCAGTCTCAGTGTGTTTTGATCCCAAAGTAAGTGCATCTTCCTTTTCATTCTGCACAGATCCTTCAGTTGCAGTTACAAGTGTGACATCCTTCAGTTCATTACTTTCTGGAACATCAACTGCAATTCCTTCTGTGCCTTCCAATTTCAAGGTATGGCTGGCATCTGCTACATGCTTCTGGATGACATCCACTGCGTTTTGATCAGGTGCTGAAACTTCAACTAGTCCCCTTTCCACAGATCTCTCAGCTACAGCTTGCTCTGTTGATGTTTTTTCTGAGGCAAGGTCATCTTCTACTTCATTCTTTGAAGGCTCCTCAGTAACAACTGTATCAAAACATTTAAATTCTAAGGAAAGGGAAACATCTTGCATTTCTCTCTGCTCAGGAGCTTCAGTTTGGTCACTAATTACAGAGGCTTTATCAGAAATTATCTCAACACATGTTGCTAGGGAATCTGAAGTATCTTCTACCTCAGAGTTGAAACTGACCTCATTCTCCACATTCTGCAGGATCTCTTTTAGTTCTGGCTGTTTGGTGGCTGCGGCTTCTGCTTCCATAATTTCTTCTGACTGTTCTGAAAAGACCTCGTTATGCACCTTCTCAGAAGGAAATTTCACTTCCACTTTTGCATCCTCCTTCTCTGCAAAGACCTTCACACCAGTCTTGATGGCTGCCTTCTCTATGGGGACTTCTGTTTTCTCTTTAAGAATAATATCACTTTCTGCTTTTTCTACAGAGGATGCCACTTTTGCCTTCTCTGCAGAGTCCTCTGCATCCAACTTCTTTGCAGGAACCTCCACTTCGCTCTTTGCCTTGGCAATCTCTACAGCAGACTCTATATCCACCTTCTCTGCAGGAGTTTCCAGATCTAGCTTTTCATCTGGCTGATCTGATGAGGCCACTGTTTCTGCCTTCTCTGCAGGAACCTCTGCTTCCACCTTCACATCTGGTTTCACTGTGATGGCCTCCACACAAACAGATGCATTTGATTCTTCTGCTGCAGCTTCTGTCTTTTCTATAGGGTCCTCCACTTTCATCATCTTTGAGGGAGCCTCTGATTCCCCCTTGTCTGTGGAGGTCTGCACGTCCATCTGTGTTTTGGAAATTTCAACTTCCACCTTTTCTATATCTGCCTTCACATCTACTTTCTCTGTGCAGGCATCTGCCTCCAACTTCTTTGCAGGAACCTCCACTTCACTCTTTTCCTTCGCAATCTCTACAGCAGACTCTATATCCACCTTCTCTGCAGGAGTTTCCAGATCTAGCTTTTCATCTGGCTGATCTGATGAAGCCACTGTTTCTGCCTCCTCTGCAGGAACCTCTGCTTCTACCTTCACATCTACTTTCTCTGTGCAGGCATCTGCCTCCAACTTTGCATGTGCCTTTTCTGTAGAGATCTGTGCTTTTGTCTCTTTTATATGTTCCTCCACTTCTTTTTCTGAGGGGGACACTACTTCTGCCTTTGTGGGAAGCTCCAAGTCCTCCTTCAATTCTGCCTTCTCTGCTTCTACACTCTCTGCGAGGAACTTCATTTCCACCTCTTTGACATGGTCATCTGTTTCTACACTTTGCTTATGGGTCTCAGTCTCTGCATTCTGCTTGTGGACCTCCACTTCCACCAAGTCTTTTTCTACAGTCTCAGCTTGGAGAGGTTCAAGTTTCTCATTTACCATAGAAATATTGGTTTCTGATTTCTGCAGTTGGCCCTTGGGTTCCACCTTCTGTACGTGGGTCTCAGTTACCACAGAAACCTCTGTGTCTTTGTTCTGGATGCAGGCCTCAACTACAGCATTCTCTGTGCTTCCTGGTAGTAAGCCAAGTGCGGCATGTTTGGCCATACTTAGGTCCCTGACTTCAGTTACTGCATTCTGCACTGGAACGTCAGTCATCTTGCTCTGGATAGGTGTCTCAAGCACGAAAACATCAGCACAGGGAGGCTCAACTTCTTTTATTTCATTTTGCACAGGGGCTTTTACCTCATCTGCAGTAGTTACTAATTTAGCTTCCAAGTCAGGTATGGTGTTCACCACTTGTTCAAGTTTCTGGGAGAACTGAGGCTTCTCTTCGTGTGATAATTTTGCCAATTCATCAACTGCTGGACCAGTATCGTCTGCAATCCCACCTTCAACTGCATCTTTTAAATTTGTTTTGGCTTCCTTTACTATGTCACCAACATTTACTTCTGGCCCTTCTTCAGGGGTTACTGTGACAATGACAAATCCTTCCTCTTCAGCAGTCTGTTTTTCAATGATTTCTTGAACAATTTCTTGTTCAATCTTTGAATCATGACTCTCATCAGTCTTATCCAAGCTAACAGTTTCTTTCGAGCTTTTCTTCACCTCTACACAAATGTCATTACTCTTTTCCAACGCTTCCTTCAGACTACTTCCTTTAGCTTCATCTTGACTTTGACTAACTTGGATATCAGTCTTCTCTGGTTCTTCCTTTGAGGGTTGTTCTGCCTCTTGAAATATGACAGTAGTTTCTTGCCCTATTTTCTCTGGCAGAATTGTTACTTCTGATATCCTTTTACTGATTTCCTGTGCTTCACTGGACAATTTAACTCTTTCAGCAACTTCTTGCAGAATTTCCTGTGTTTGTTTATTTAGTTCTTCTAGGTTTTGCTGGCTTTCCTCTACCTCCTGCACTGGTGTTACTATTTCTGTTGTATCAGGGGACTCAGTTAGCCTTGAAACTGCTGAAACCATTTCCGTTGTCTCTTCAGCACAGGATACTTCAGCTGCTTCTTCAACACCTGAAGTTTCTTCTCTAGCTGTAATTGCTTCTGAGGTTACCTCCAGGTCACTAATTAGAGTGTCACCACTAATCTCCTTTTGAATTTCTGGCATGACTTTAGTAACCACCACCATTTCTTCCACAATTCCAGTTTCAGAGATCTGCTCAATAGGTTTCTCTTCATCTTCCTTTGCATGTTCAATGGACTCTGTCACAGCAGCCGATATCCAAGATGGTGATCTTTCTTCAATACTTGTAACTGCTCTCTCTCCTTCTACCATTGTGACAGTAACTGCATGAACTAGTCCTTCATTGGACTGCTCAATAATCAAAGTACTTTCTGACTGGTCTGAGGTTTTCTTAGTTAAATCTTCTTGTTTTGCCTTTTGAGCTTCAAACTTCTCTTGTTCAGCAGCATCATACTCTGATAAAGGAACAACGGCTGGAACATCAGAATCGTCCTCATGGATTTCAGTCATTTCTTCTCCAGCTTCCTGAACAGGAGCATGTTCTGGTATTCCATCTGACTTCTTCTTCCTACGACCAGGCATTAGTTTTTTAAATGAAACCCATGATTCTTCTTTTCCAGACTCTCCATCTGAAGTATAATGTTCTAAACTTGGAACTGTAGAAGATTCTTCATTTCTCTCTTCCATTTTTGTTTTAGATTTTCTTCTTGGGGTTACTAGTCTTTTAAAGGACTCCCATGTTGAAACTCCCTCACCTTCAGATGGGCTTCCAGCTTGTTCTGGTGAAAAACCTCCTTGTCCTTGATCACTTTCTTGTGAGCTAGTAATGGTCATGCTTGGTGCTGTTTCTTTATTGGGCCCAGTTTCATCTATTTTCTGTCCTTCTTGAGCAAGTCTTTGTCCTACCTCTTCATCAGAAGTTGATGATTTTCTGGTTCTTTTCTTAGATGAACCTACACAAATTAAGGCTTCCCATGATACAGAAGTATCAACCTTTCTTTTGGGCTCATCTGTGATTTTTTCTAATTTCTGTTCCTCAACATTTTCTTTTACATCATCCTGCTCTTCAGAAGGTGCACTTTCAGTTGAAGATAGAGTAGCAGTCTTTGCCTTCTCAAGTTCTTCTTCCTTATCACTTTCAGAAAGCCTCCTGACCCGTTTCTTAGGAGTCACCATTTTTTTAAATGATGCCCAAGGTGTAACAATGTCTCTTTTCTTCTCCATATCTGAAGCAGAACCATCTTCCGTTTCAGTGGTGTGTGCTGCATCTGTAACTTTTCCTACAGATTCTGTTGTTTCTTCAGGGGAAGAAGCAGAGCTTTCTGCTCTTGGATCTTCTGGACTTTCTGCAGAATCAGACAACTGCTGTGCTTGTTCTGCTGCTTCCCCTAGCTTAGCTTCTTCTCTTTTTCCTTTATGTTTCTTTGCTGACAACTTCTTTAAGCTTGAACTTGTAAAAAGCTTTTTTAGGGGGCTGCCTTGTATCTTGGCTCTTTCTTGAGATGAAAGTAATTCAACTTCATTTGTAATGACTTCTAGAGGTTTGATTGTTGCTGAATCTCCACTACTTGGTTCAGTTTGCTTGAGTTCAACATTTACTAGTTCAACTAAGCTTTCTTTGACTTTTAGCTGTTCATCAGTGGCTTGTTCTTTAATCTCAGCATCAGTTTCAACAAATTGTTCAAGAAGAAGTTTTGCTTTTTCAGTTGGTTTTGGTTCTTCCTTCTCCACAGTAGTGCCAACATCAGTGCATATCTCTGTGTGTCTGTCATCAAAATTTTCCGTTGCCAGAGGAGCCTTTGGTTCGGATATGGCTTCAACTATTTCAAAATGCTCCTCAGGCGTTTCTATAGGCATTGGAGAAGTTGGGGCAGACTGATCTGTTTTTTCTTCAAATACTTCAGTTGCCAAAGGAGCTGCTAGTTCAGATTTTTTCTCAGATGACGCAAGAGGGCTATGCTCCAGGGCCATTTGACATTCTTGTGCAGGTTCCAAGTTTTCCTCCAAGTCAATCTTATTCAAGCTTATATTGGGTTCTATGTCTACACTTTCAGCAGACATTTGTGGTGATGGCTGTTCAAAGGCAGCAACAGCTTCCTCCTTATGTGTTTCTGTTGAAACATCTATCATTTTTGTTTTTTTTCTTTCTACTATAGCATCACTGGCTTCTATAGGCACTTCTGTCCTCTCTTTTTCTGGTATGGGTTTTTCTTTTTCTGATTCTTCAGTGGGAGTGGCTTCCTCTTTTATCACTCCTTTTTCTTGCTCCTGCATTTCTCTCTCAGTGGCTTGCTGTTCTTCTTCTCTAGGTTTCCTGAAACTTGTCCTTTTCCTAAACCCAGCCCAACCCTGGGTAAAGAACTTTCTTAGGGGTGATGCTGTTTCATTAGTTAATGGACTTGTTGGAGACTCTGGAGACTTGCTACCATCGCTTTTAATCTCTATCTCCTTGCTTCCCGCTTCAACAGGACTTTCTGTTACTTTTTCAGGAGAAATTTCTTCTTTTGTCTGCTCAGTCTGAGTTTCTTGCTCAGTCTTTTCTACAGGGCAGGGCACCTCACTTTGTGTTTCTTCCTCCACTGTATCTAGCCTGATTTCTTTACAATCTCCAGCTCCTTCCGATAGTACTTCTGTCTCATCTGCTTTCACATTCAGCAACTGAACAGGTTCTGCTTTCTCAGTCTTATCCTTTCTGACAGTAAATTTGAATCCAACAAACTTAAAAACTTTTTTAAATCCAACATCATTTGATGATGGAGATTCACTAGGTTCTGCCAGCTCTTCCACTTTTTCTTCTTCTGATGGCAATTGCTGATCAGCATCCTGTGCATCTTTCTGTTCCACATCTATGTTAGATTTATCGGGTGATTCTGGTGGCTTGGTCTCCATATTTTCAGCTGGCTCTTCTTTTAGAATCACATTTGCGGTTTCTCTTTGTCCAACTGTAGGAGACATTTAAAAGCAATAAATTAGGCATTCTGTTATCACAATTCTATTTAAATTGCATAAGAAGTAGAAATAATCACTATTCCTCTAATCCTAGGCACACTTACTTGGGAGTAAGGCTGTGGGACTTAGTTCCAAGTAATCCCATATAGGAATACACTGCATTATTATAAAATGTCAAATGCATTTAAATTAATGAGCTTAAATATATTCAATTTTGTACAAGATTGTGGAAACTATATACAGTTGTACCTTGGTTGCCAAACGCCTTGTGACTCAAACGTTTTGGCTCCCGAACACCGCAAACCCAGAAGTGAGTGTTCCAGTTTGAAAACGTTCTTTGGAACCCAAACATCTGGCGCGGCTTCTGAGGCTTCTGATTGAGTGCAAGAAGCTCCTGCAGCCAATCGGAAGCTACACCTTGGTTTTCATACATTTTCAGAAGTCAAACGGACTTCTGGAATGGATTCCATTCGAGAACCAAGGTGTGACTGTATGTCTTTTAAAATACATGATAAAAATATATTCCATTATTTTAAGGGTATCTACAGGTGAAACTCGGAAAATTAGAATATTGTCGAAAAGTGCATTTATTTCAGTAATGCAATTTATTATTTATTATTTTTCTTTTAATTTTTTAAAATGCTTTGTTTTGGAAATTCCACAATAATAAAGCAAATAGTTACAATAATACAAAAATAAACATCGCTATTACATTTCATTAATTACATTCCATTTATAAATGCACTTTTTGACGATATTCTAATTTTCCAAGTTTCACCTGTATGCATATAATTAACAAAACATAATTATATATAGAAATAATGAAGTGAAATAAAATCACTTCAAAATTTGGTTGGAAGCTTCATACTGGAAAAACCATGGGCATCAAAAGAATTTTTAATAAATTGTGGATATTGGAAAAAATATTTTGCTTTCAGCATTTTGATAATGTAAAGCCAACCACACCATGTTCCCAACCTGACATTCTTCTTCCAAAATTAAAGGAGTTAATTTTTTTAATACCGGTAGAATCTGAGTCAAGCTAGCAGCGGAGACCCTAGTCTATTTTCATTAGTTAAGAGGTTTTTCTTGTTTTATATTTTTGTAAACCACATTGAGGTTTCTTACAATCAAGCTGTTTATCAATTTTATAAAACAAACAATAAATTTTGGTTGTGATTCCTCGAAGACCTGCTCCATGCCTTGTAAGCCTTTTTCCCCACCTGGCCTAGGAGGGAGCGGCCCTGAATGATGGACTCCAGGAGGCTGCTGAGGTACTGTTTAGAGATTTCTTTCTTTCTTTCTTTCTTTCTTTCTTTCTTTCCTTTCTTTCTTTCTTTCTTTGTTGATATTATTGCTGTTAATTTTTGTATCTTTATTTTTAGTTATTATGATTTATGTTGAAATTGTTCAGTTTGGTTGTGCACTTTTTGATGTGTTTTATTTAGTTTAAGATTACTTTTGCTTTGTTTGCAATTATATAAACATGTTGTAAGCCGCCTTGAGCATGGTTTTAACTATGGAAAGGCAGCATACAAATAAAATTATGATGATGAAAAATACACTGTGCAGCAGAAAAAAGCCCAACACTTGATCTCAAGACAGCACAAATGCCTAGGTAAATAGATATGTGCCAAGTTGTTAACAAAAACTCCCAAAATGAAGTTATCTGATGTATCGCTAGAGGGAGCGAATTCCACAGGCAAAGTGACACAATGTTAAATAAATGAATTATGTGAAGAGCCGTAGTTTCGTCTGTCTGTCCTGAATCTCCTTCCTGAGCATCTGCTGGATTAAGAAACAGGAGTATTTTCTGACATGTTAATTATATAGCAAAAGAAAGAAAAAACAGCTCTCTGCTTTTACTGTAAAGGAACCTTTTAAATGTACCCCTCTATTAAAAATGCTCCATATCCTCTAACAACTAAATCATATCTGATCTGATTTGCATTATATTAAGCACATTTCCTGACCATGATCAAACCATAATAAATCAATAATCAATGGCAACTTGCCCTTCCATACAGATTGCTTCCATCTCCAGCCATCCCCAGAATAATTCCTCAAGAGATGTATGCATACTTTCAGAGAGCACTAACATTTTATAGTCATTATCTGCAATGCAGTACCTTCCATATCAACAGCCATAGCAATTCAAAGTTGAACAATTTCCAGTTACCTAAGAACCTTGACTACATATAATTGTACTAGATTTGGCCAAGTACAGTATTGGGTCTCTGTTTCCCAGGCTTTTTACAGGAGGAGAAATCCATGTCTACTCCAACTGCTGTAACTGGACCTGCTTGATCACAAACACCTACCACTACCGGTAGCAACCTTCAAACCATCCACCAGACTGATATGAAGCTGCAGTAAGTGGCATGAGAATGTTTGCTTGTCTTCTTTTGACAAGTGTCCACATTTAGGATGCTTCTGTGAGAAATTTATTATCCAGTTGCACCATAATTTAATACTGTGAGACTTTCTGGTGAATGCTTTGAAGACCAAAAAACCCCTCTACCTGAAGAACTGTTCAGCTACAATTTGTTACCAATTTTTCAATACTTCTGTAAAGACAAGATCTACCTTGCCAGACCTTTTGAGAATTTGGATTGTAAAATCTTATTATTAGGAATGCATTTTAGTTGCTGTTGTTCTTTTAATTGGATTGATTTTATGTTGTTTTATTCCATATTGTAAGTCACCTTGAAGACTACATGGTGGAAAATTAGCTACCAGACTAAGTTCAAGGTGCTGGTTTTAGTATATAAAACCTTATGCAAACTGGAATCAGGATACCAAAATATCATCTCACCCCTTACATATCCAGTTGACCCCTGCACTCTGCAGGTGAAGAAGGCCTCCTGCAAATACTATTTTATTTTGAGCTCTGTTCTGCACAATTTAGGAATTAGACCTTTAGTGCTGTGGTACCTACCCTTTTGAATTCATTCTCCTTAAATATTAAACAGACCCCCCCATCTCTGTTGTCTTGTTGGTGCCTACTAAAGACCTTCCTCTTCCTACAAGCCTTTTAGATCGAGTTCTTTCCCAGTTTGCATCTGTGTTCAAATTGTTTTTATTTATTGTTGTTTGCCACCCTAAACTCCTTTGGGAGGAAGTGTAGGATTTCTATGAATTTAAGCAGAATATAAGTTAAAACATAAACAAATTGATCTCAGAAAGCATTAGTTGTTCAGATACACATTCCTCTTCCTACTAACATAATGATTTGTGGAAACAACAATTGTTTGGTTAGAATTTACACAAATGCTTAGGCTTTGTTCACACACCATTTTAAACTATGGTTTAAAGGTTAGCACACAGCATGCGGATGCATACTGCTGAAAGGACAGGCATTTCACTTCTCTGCTCCTGCTATCACCATGCTGTTAGGAGCTAAGCCATGGTTTGGTTTAGTGTTATGTTCAAACCAAGGTTTGTGGCTTGTTTTCCCCAAACAAGCCACCTACCCAGCAGAGGAGCAAAACTGCTACAGCAGTTTGCAGCTTTAAACCATAGTTTAGTTTAACTCTCATTTAAAGTGACTTGTGAAGCAGGCCATAATATTTAGAAATTAATGTGGATGGTTGCAAGTTTATCAGGTGCTGTCTTATTGTTCTATTGTCATTTGACAGGTCAGAAGCAAAACCATGATCTTCAAAAAGAAAAACTAATTTGTTGACACAAATGAACAGCAGAGGGCAGTGTTTCACTGCTATTTTATTTAACAAACCTCAAGGTTTATGTGAAATACTAGGTGTATATAACAACATTCAATGTATTGTTTTAAAATCAAGATATGCTATGCTTATGGATTCATAAGAAAAAGCATGCCGAAACAAAATAACTTTCAATGATGCCTATGAATAGCAGTGATGCCAATAAAATAAAATTCACTGAAAAAGTATGATTACTGCTTGTAAGAGTACTACCATAATTACAATTCTAGAAAAGTTTACCCCAGATCAACTTGAAAATACTGAAAACCACTTTGTGTGTCAAAGAGTGGCTCCACCCAAACATCCAAATATTGTACCCCAAGGCTTCTTTAGCCACACCCTGTCCTACATCAAGTCTCCTCCATAGTTCCCTTCTGTGAGTGCCCAACAACGGTGCTCACTATTGGAAGAAGCCCTCCATTACTTTGCAGAGTAGCTTTATGTGCAGTTACATCAAAAGGACGGTGTAAACAATGTTGATTTCAGGTCTGAAGGACATTAAAAACTATCTGTCAACTAGAGAGAACAGCGTCTCTTAGTATAACTCTGCTGTTTGTGGTTTGCTTCTCTGAAATGCCAGTTCATACTTATATACAGCAGTAATGACTCAATGAAGCCAGCATTACTGACTTCATAATTGTTCAGTGTGAAAAGTGACGAGACAGCTTAACTGAATGTCATGAATGTCACATGTATACATGTAATGAAATTTCAGCTAGCTTTTTTTTTTTTAGGTTCCTTGGAGTTTCACCTACCCCTGTGCCCCCAACACTTTGGGGTAGAGGAATATTTTAATCTGAAAAAATAGGGCCTTGAAGAAGGATCAACTCCAGCACTGCAATCACAATTTTAATTTATACTTTAGACACCAGCATGACTTTTTCAGATTTCTAAGCTAGCCAGAATACCAGGAACTGAAATTCGCTCACTCCTGTACTATACCATTAAAAAAACCACCTTAATGAGGCGTTAGAATGATTTTAAGCCTTCTCTGTCACTGAATGAGAAGCAGAGTAAAGAGCAAAAGGCACCCTTTCTTAGTCCTCTGATCAAGCCAGGAAGATCTGGCAAGGTACGCATGCAGGTGGTGCAAATAAGAACATGCACATTCAAAATCATGATACTCATTCAGTCCCACTCCACAGGCTGGATGAGTCATAGGAATACACATTACATCTATATGGCTACTAGTTGTTGCAAGTACTTGTACTCAATCTCTCTTCACTAGAACTTCCCTTCGTATCATAGACAGGCACTCATTTATTCACACAGTTGATACTGATGTGGTTGGTACTAGAGTGTTCATCTTACTTAGAACGTGTTAGAAATTTAGGTCCAACATTCACAGTCATTTGACATACAGTGTAAAAAGAAAACACTTCCTTATTACTCTAAATAAATGTGTTAAAGTGAGTGTCTACTGCCACAATACCTGAAAAGTTACACATACATTTTACTTCTAACAAACATTTCAAACTTTTTCCGTTTCCTCCACCTTCTCACTCTCCTTACAAGAAAGGAGAGATACCATTTCTTGTAGTTGGAAGACAGAAAGTATTTCTCAGGCTGTAACAGTTAAGTCTGAAACACCTCATGTGCTTGCAGTCAACCATGTCAACATCTGGAGCTGGTTGACTCTCCCCCTGCCCCACCCCCCCCCACCCCCAGGATTTGCTGCCCTGCCCTGGATTTTCTCCATGAATTCTCTGCATTCTGTATCCATCAGATATATGTCATACACACCCGGGTCTCTAGTGTTCCAAAATCCTCAATCCACTGAATGTCTCCAAACAATTTTTAAAACAAAACTTAAGTTTCAATCTTTAAACATCTAAGACCAGAATAGTCTCTCTATTTCAGAGTTAATCCCACTACCATCAGTGTCGTTGGTTGTGTTAAACTGAGAGCAGATCATTGCTTTGAAATATTTGGTTTAAACCAACTGCTGTTAGAAAAATTCACAGCTCTATTTTGTACCTAGTGTTACAACATATTTAATGTGGAAAGAAAATTGCTCACTGTCATGAGTCTAACAACAGCTGGCCAACTGAACAATTTAAGAATGAATTTGAACTACCATATTTCTTCACTCCAAGTATAAACTGGCTTTTTGTTATAGGAATTCAATTGCTGGATACAGTTACATTGAGATTAGAAAAGGATATGCAGGGCAAGCTTTAAAATGTATTTTACCTATATTAAACAAATGAACTGACCTCTGTGGTGATGTCAGCTCAACCAGCACTTTACAACTGTAATAGAAGACATTTTGGCATATAACTGTATATGACATATGGAGTTTTAAGTTGTCCCAATTTACTATCAGAATGATAATAAACACATTAGCATTCTGAACGAGTTACTGTAAAGCCAAAACAGAATTGGTCTCTTTTGGTTATCCACATGGGATGCATATACATTCCACAGCACTGATATTGTAAAAGAAAAGAAAAAGTCATAGTTCTGTTTGTTAGTGCTAGTATTACTTAATGTTTATGAGAAAAGATCAAACAAAAATGACTAATAGGCAAAACTGAGGGGAAATCTCACAGAGATGCAGCAAAACATTTGCATAAGCTGAAAATATTTATTGCATATATTGCAATAAATATACTATACTGTCTACCATCACTGTTCTTTTTTCTATAAATGATGGAATGTTTCAACAAGCATCTCAGCAGGAAAGATAAAATTGAAGTTTCTAAACCCTGGGACTTCTAAGTATTGTTTACAGCAACTATTCCCAACCATTCAGCAATATACTGATGAATTTCCAAAGCTCTTCGTTTCCAAAATTAAATTGTAAAGGAGTTTGGGGGCAGAGGGGGTTATAGCTTCCCTCAAAGCACACTAATTAATTCACTCCAATTTAATGATTTTGTGTTTATGAGCAGCTCCATAGTCCACTTTTTAATGAATAAGATGAAGTGAGCACTTGAACTTCAGAAGTTAAAACAGATGTTTGCTACGTTATTTATGTAGAAAGGTTGTGCCTGGGGTCAAGGATAATGGAAATTAAGCAAAAGGAAGTTTACTTTTAAGACATGGGATGTTGCAAAAAAATATGAAACCAAGGATCAAATGGCCGAGAGAAAACTCACAGTGTAAAATTTAGTGAAATAATATGGTAATTAAATGACATGACTAAAGAGTAAATATGAGGGGAGAGAGAAATGAAACTTTTTTTATAACTTACAAGTACAGAATTCTCTGGCATTTGAAAGATCAAAAACAAGCAAGCTTCTGTGAGTACAGAAGACACCAGAGAATATAAAGTACCTCTGCCAATATAAAATCACTAATCCTAAAGTACTTTGTAATCTAAGAAATAGTGTTGCATTTGAAATACACTGTTCTATAAACTTCCTAATTTAAAGTGTAAACATGTAGGGAAATTGACCTAACTCAACCACATGAGTTCAACCAAATTTACACAGCAGTAAATGTACTTGCAAGAGATTTATTTCTAGGTAAGTGTGCATAGAGCTGCAGCTTTAGAATTTTAATCCAAAGACACTTCCCCACTCCTATTTAGACATAAATTACAAGGATTTAAAAGTTATTATAGCTGCAATACTTTGCCCACTTATCTGGAAATAAGAACCACTGAACTCAACGGGATTTACCTCCAGGTAGACATGTATAGACTGCGCTGTACATGGCTTAATAAAGAACTGCTCCAATATGTGTGTCACATGCTTGAGTTCTGGACAAAAGTGCTGCTGCATAGAATCACCATCGCAGAGACAACAGAACCATCAATACATTTCAAAATGGAAACATTTCATACCTGTTAGAGTGATAGTTCCCAGCATTTTCTGTACCCTTTGGCAATCTGGATTTTCCTCTCCTCAAAGCAAGACACTCCTTTATTTTTATTTCTCCAAGTCACAGTGCAATCAGAAGGAGGGGGGTAGGAGGGAAGCAGAGCTAACAGAAACACGCTTCAGTCCTTCAGTGTCTGATGAAAAAAGCAGACTGAAGTTGTGTTTCAGCAGACTGGTCCTTGACAGACAGCTCTCTGTGGCCCACCCCCCTCCTTAGCTGCTCATTGAGTGGGCAGGTTATATTCCTAAATTTAACAATGAGATCTCCACCCTCTGACCAAACCACACCCCCTATTGTAAGGGCTTTATGCAGATCACTGAAAGTCCTTTAGATCAAGGAGGGTGTAACATACCTCTCTTTCATATTTACTACATGCCTACTAAGTGAAAGGAGAAAAATTTCCAGAACCACTTTCTATATACAAAAATAAAAATATTCCAGCAACCAGACTCTTTCCTCTAGGAACTTTAATCTCATATATACAGTTTAATACCATACTGATTTATGGTTGAAAGTTCAGTGAAGAACCTTGCAACCTTGTAACACCTCAAAAGCAATTATTATGGCAATTATGGCATAGTATGTCATAGGCTGGAAACCACTGCATCAGCTGCAAGAAACATTATATTCAATTGACAATTATGTATACATATTTGGGGTGCAGGATGGGGGGGATTTGCACACAGTGGGATCAAATTGCAATGAAATACAAATAGTGTGGAACATTTTCATTAATGTTCAAATGTATGAAATTTGTCGGACTGCAGACAAGCAAATTACATACATGTCTAACATTTTGCTTAATCCATAGCTGTGGATACAATAAACTATGGTTTGGTTCAGCATTATGTATGAACATTATGTTAAATGTATGAATACATTTAATATGTCTAGCTTTCTCCTAAATAGCTTGGGCATATCAGGATTCTGTCACCACGGAGGGGATTCACCATGCCATTCCTATGTAGTCCTGATGACTAAACCCAGGAATAAAGCTTCTCTCACATGGATCCATAATGGAAGGGAAAGGCTGAAACCTCCTTCCTTTGCACCTTGATCCCAATCCCATCTAACTCCAGAGGCTATTATTTTAAAAGGGAGGGAAAAAATGAACACTCACACATTTAGTTTTACATTTCATTTGGCCCAGAGTGTGCACTGTAGAGGAAGGTGAGTAATGACAAATGAGTTGTCCTTCAGACACTATCTAACATTACTATTCTTCTCACTGAACAATCCCAATAACTTCTAACCCAGAATTCCAATGAATAATTTGAAAACCATTGATTTGCTTTTGCCCTAACCTTAGCAAAAACAAAACACAAACCCAAGACTGATAAAGGCAATGTTGCAACAGCATGACTCTTTTTCCCATGGTGAATGTATCACATTTAAAACTATAATTAAAAAAGTAGAAGCTGCAACAAAATATTGCAGCACGGATTGCTCAAATTCAGGTTGCCAGTCAGCTATGCTCTCTCCATGACACTCCCCTCCAAAAAAAGCAAGCCTTCAGTGGTCACTGACTATTTCAAGCTACTTTTGGAGAGAACCTTTCCCAATGAAGCTGAAGGCTGGAAGTCTCAGGACAGACAAAAGAAAGTACAATACTTATTCATCAAGCACAGTTAAAACTATGGAATTAACTCCCAAGTGGTAGTAATGGCCACTGAATTGGATAACTTTTTTAAAAAAATCAGATAACTTAATGGAAGATAAGGCTATCGATGACCACTAGCTATGATGGCTATATTTTCTACCTTCTACCTCCATGGCTTCTACATTTCTACCTATATTTTCTATGGTTGGAGACAGTATACCACTGAATACTCATTGTTGAGAATCACAGGAGAGGGGAAAGCCGTTGTGCTCAGGTTCTGCTTGCAGACTTCCTGTGGGCATCTGGTTGTCCACTGTGAAGACATGGAGTGCTGGACTAGATTGGCCTATAGCTTGATCTTTTGGGCTCCTCTTAAGCATTTATGCACTAAGGAAGCAAGCATTATGCTTATGTAGTCCTCTCTCCACTGTGCTCTGCTTAATGAATTGTGTCTTGGTTTACAGCAAACCAGTTTAGCATTATATCTGAACTGGGAAACTATGGTTTGCACTTGCCCTGAAAACCATGATTGTAAACTAGGGACATTTCTGATTCTCCATCAAGACCCTCCAGAAGTCAAAAGTATGTCAGAAAGAGCAAAGAAAAAAGAAAAAGAAAAAAGAAACATGAGAGCTGTAATCTGATAATGTCCAGAAAAATACTTCCTATTTTCTGCTAGGACTAGCATCTGACAAGCAAATGTTTGATGGAAACCAGATGTGTCTCAGTGGTAAAATAGAAATATGTCTAGCTAATCTCAAGATAAAGCAGGCACACATTTTCTGCACTTTCCATACCAACAGGTCCAGTTCTTCTGTAGGAAAAAGTAATGTGAGAAGTGGCCCCTTGACTCATTGGTAAGCCCTCTCTTGTATTTCAGTGATTTAGCTAGTCTGGAATGCAGAAGAATTTACCTGCTTTGTTTAAGAAAGAGTTCAGCTACTCCTATTACCTTGTGAACATTTTCCTTCAATGAAATGCCCAGCCCCATACACTACCACAAACCAGTCACCTCTAAATGAAAGAGACTGTATTATTTTTTGAATCCCAATATACGAGTTTTTAAGTCTTACAGACTTTTTGGTGTACAACCCTTTACAGTCTTCACTTCATTTATACCCCCATCATATTGACAAAGGAAGATGCTGTTGTTGAAGGCTACCCAGCAAGCTTGACAGATGCGCAGAGATTTGGTGTCCATACTCAATCTTCAACACTCTTACACATATTTCAGCACTTGTTTTTTGCTCCCAAGTTATGCTATTGTTCTGAAGACCAACATTAGTGAGTCTCCAACTTTTATTTGTTTTGGTATTAAAATCCTTACCTGAGGAGTTCCTTGTACCAAACATTCATTCTGGTATACGGTACTCTAAATTCCTAAGCTTAAAAGGTCTAGGATGCCTACTGGGCCAGGTAGAAGGTGCTACTACGGTATATAAAGCCCTTAACAACTCATGATCAGTTTACCTGTGAGATCACTTCATCCCATATATGCCCACTCGATTGCTTTGATTTGTGGAACTGCCACTTTTACAGGTGGCACATAATATCTGTTCCACATTTGTAAGAAATTAATTAGTGTGGCAGTGCATATACTTTGGAATTCCCTGCCAATTGATATAGCTGTACAGTCGTACCTTGGTTTTGGAACAGCCTAGTTCTTGAAGGGTTTGGCTCCCGAACGATCAAAACCCAGAAGTGACTGTTCCAGTTTTCAAATGTTCTTTTGGAAGCCGAATGTCTGACAGGGCTTCTGATTGGCTGCAGGAGCTTCTTGCAGCCAATCAGAAGCCGCACTTTGATTTTCAAATGCTTTGGAAGTCGAGCAGACTTCCAGAACGGATTACGTTCAACTTCCAAGGTACGACTGTACTCTTCTTGCTGCCTGCTAAAATCAATTGTGTTTAGACAAATGTATTTGGGTATCTAGAACACTGATGTGTTTTAATCTGTTTTAGTTTTAAATTTTTTAATGTTTTAAATAGGTTTTGCATGTTGATGTTTTTTGTAAACTACTTTGAGGTTGTTGTTTTTTAATCAAAAGGTATATAACTTGTATGAAATAAAAACAATATTCCTAATTGCCACCATTATCCCTACTGCGCTCTCTCTCTCTCTCTCTCTCTCTCTCTCACACACACACACACACACACACACACACACACACACACAGAGCTTCCTTTGGTTTTTCTCCTTTCTTCCCAAACTGAGTTCCCCACTTTCCCCTTCCTTCTACATACAAAGTAGTCTATGATACCTAAGCTTGGAGGGCGCAGACTGCACTGCAGACACTCCTGCCTACAAAAATGAAGCAAGAGCCTTGCTGAAAGAAAATATGCAGAGCACTGTTAGATAAGGCCAGAGGCCCATCTAGTCCAGCATTCTGTTCTCAATGGCCCATCATGTCTATGGGAAGCTCACAAGCAAGACCTGCATGCAGCAACGCTCTCCCTCATGCAGTCCCACCACATGGCTAAAGGATAGAGAGAGAGAATTCTACTCTCTATCTGCATAATAGGGGCTTCCATTTCAACTTTTATTTCAAGCAACTATGTGCAGATTGTTTGTACAGTGCTCTTAGGACATCAAGGGCTAATTGGCTGCACACAATTCATATCCGACTCGTGATTTCTCACAGACTTGGGATGACCGGCAGCATCTTTAGTTGTGCTTCTCAGAATGACAGAATAGGACGTTTTCTATGAGTTTTCTTCTCTACACAGTATGACCATTCCCTGACAGCGACATAAATTGCCATTTATGTAGGAAGTAGATGGAAATACGTAATGGAATGGGTCCTTCCTTTGCCACAAGGTGCATCAGTTCCCAAAGCATCTGGGAAAGAATGATTGTCGTCTCCTATATTCTGAGCTCCAAGCTTTGAGTCTACCAAGGTGGAAGCTCCTAAAACTTGAGAAGGAAGTATGTGGACCTCTGAACTTAAGCTGGACTTCATTGCTTTACAGTGATACCTTGGGTTAAGAACTGGAGGTCCGTTCTTAACCTGAAACTGTTCTTAACCTGAGGTACCACTTTAGTTAATGGGGCCTCCTGTTGCCGTGCAATTTCTGTTCTCATCCTGAAGCAAAGTTCTTAACCTGAGGTACTATTTCTGGGTTAGCAGAGTCTGTAACAAACAAGTGCAGCCCAATCTGAAAGAGTACCCCAGAGTCCATTTGTGGACCCATGCAGTGTCTTCAACCCCTGCTGATGCAGCATCATGCCCAGAAAAGCTATTGCAGGTGTGGAGGGAAATTGTACCTAAATGAGAACCCCACCCCAAGGATTACATTTCTGTAGCCCACTGCAATGCTTTTGCAAGCTATTTTGCTAATAAAATTGCTCTAATCTGGCTTAGCCTGCATGCTGTTAGGAAACTTGTTTATAAAAGACATCACTGAAGTAGCTATTCAAAATTGCTTTGGTCAATTGATCTTGTTTTCCTTGAGGATGCAGACAGTGTCCTTCAGACTCCTGAAGCAAGAAGTACCAATGATTGGACAGAAAACAAGGCCACTTCATATATCCACAGGAAAGAATCTGTAATTGTGATTGATCCAGTATTAGTTTTGGTTAAGAATGCAGAACTGACATCAAATCTCAATTACCAAGCATCATTGTTGGCTTCTATAGGTCATTCCAACTGCATTTCAAAAAAGTGGCTGAATTGGCAAGTATGTATTAATGATTACAGAGTAATGTGTTCTAATGAAATGGGTTCATCCTGATTCTACAGATTCAGTTTAGTCACAGTGGAACAGTTTGTGCTACTGTGATAAAGAAGCACCCTCTCCATCACTCCCAAGCGAGGTAGATTTGGAAGGTTATGTCAAAACCTATGTTTTGACCAATGACCTCACACTTTCACTGCATATCAGCCATGTCACATAAAGTGATGGAATCACAGCCAAATCAGCAGCGTATAATATTGGATACACTCCTCAGCTGCTTGCTTAACTACAGGTTGAGGCTAAAGTGGAGATTGAATTCTTATACTGGCTTAAATAACTTGCCAGTATGATTAGAGTTAAATATTTGAGGTTTGTACCCAAATAGGCCATGAAATGAAGAAATCTAGACTATAAACACTGCGTCATCCCTGACATTGCCCAATCAAACTGTTTAAAAGCTGTCTTAATCAGTAGGACAAAGCTGCTTTTAAGAACATCAGCTTAATTGGACTGTGGATAAGGCTGCCCAGTACATTTCCCCTTCCTGACTCACAATTGGAATTAAGAGAGCTTTGCCTACACAAAATCATTATCAAACATGTAAAAAGTGAATATGTTGTCTTAATAGCAGCTTTTGTATATAGAAAGAAGGAAGTAACAGAGTGTTTCCTATGAGCCCAAAACTGGATAAGCTTTAACTGCAGGGAATGTGCATATGAAAGTTTTTGAAGTTATGCCTCTATATCAAAGGGTTTCTGAAAAAACAAATACAATCTTAACAATGGAGAAGATGAAAAGCTCTTTATAACATCAACAGAAACCATATATACTGTTCCCTTTATAGCAGAGAATGATAAATTTAAAACAAAAGCTACTGTTAGTACTACTTATTTAAATCCTCATGTGACTTTTTGAAAACTTGTATCAGTACTAGTATCAGTCAAATACACTAGAACAACAGAAATCTGCACTTAAAAGCAGCTGGTCAGTCAAAATCAGTGTGTCAAGTTTCACCCTGAAGATTGTCAGGTTATGGCACTGCAGTGATGGGAAAAACTATAAATAATATGTGTTGCAAACATGGTTGGCGTAAAAAACAGGCTGAAACAAATTTGGTGAGATTTTGTACTACCATCTTTAATTAAAATAAAACTTCATTTCTGAGCTATGAGGCCTGCAGACATATGCCTTTTAAAAGTATGATTCTATTAATGGACAAGATAAGAAACAGACATATAAGAGGCTGTGGCTCAGCAGCAAGAGCAGGTGTGTTCAGGCAGAAAAAGTTTCTAACATTCAGAGGTATCTCCAAATTAAGCAAGCATGCAGTCCACTTGGGTATATTAAACCAACATAAAAACACCGAAACATTTACACAATGATTGAGAAACTCATAAGAGTTACTTGGGCTTTCTGACAACAGGTTTTTCTAGTGAGCTAGAAGAAGCCACAAGAAATCAAAGCCTAATTCTATGTGGATGAACTTGCTGTGTGTTTTCTTTGCAGCACAGTTTGTTCGGGGCTTCTCTAGAGATATCAACTATTAGTAAGGGAGTGAAGAATGAAAACATAGACTACTTCAAAAACACTGGGCCTAATCCAGTTCACCTTGGATACAACACCACACACAAGATTCCCATAGGGTTCAGAAAGCCCCATTTCTTATAAGGGTTTACACACAGGGGCTGTTGAAAGAAATGAAAGGTCCATGCATGGATATTGTGCACCCAATTTGACTATAACTTGTATATGCTCCAGAACACAAGTAACTAAAAAAATAGAGAGAAATAAGGTTGGATGAGGATATGGGAGGAGTGCATGTGCTTCCCTTTCCCTGCAAGGGCTCCTTATATAGCCCACACATGTAAGCACTTAGGTGAAGGCAGGAAAAACGGAGCCATATTGGGCAATACAGGCAACCGATGCATGTTGGTACAGTACCTGCAGGGGAACTAGATCGAACCTTTACCATTACAAAGAATCAGTAACATTACTGATTATGATTGGACCAGGCGGTGAGGGCTGCTCTATCCAGGCACCTGCTCTTCCCCAAAAGGTGGTCATTACTATCAAAGCTGGCAATGCCAATCATTTGTTTAGGGGAGGGCATCCCCAATTAAGGATCTTGGGATCAAAGTGTTAAATTAATAAAGTGAAGTTTTGTACTATAGGAAAGGGTTCGAGGTACCAATTTCCTTTTGTGTCTTCCATAGTCCTGGGTAAACTTCCATGTCATTATAGGCATCTACTTACCATCTGTTATGACTGCTTCTCCATGCTCCTTTTTCAGCTCTTCTGGCTTAAGGTTGAGCTCCACTTGTTCTTCTGCAATTCCATTAATAATGGATATCTGTCCATTCTTCTGTAAAAGCTGCACAGGCCAAGGGGGAGAGTGGAGGAAGAAAGAGAGCAACAACTTTTGTAAGTCAAGCCTCATGCTAGGGGGGGGAAATCACATTTACTTTTTTTCTTCATAGAGATGAACGTGCTTTATCATTTATAAAATACATTATGTACTACACGTTGTATTAAAATATTATCGACCCACATTTCAGCATAAACTGCATTTTTTAAAAACAAAAGTGTAATGCTAGACATCTCTAAAATCTTTAAAAAGTATGAAATACAGGATTGCAGAATCAAGCACAGATCAATTGCTCAAAATAAAACATCTGGGGTCAACTCTCAGGATGAAATTTGTGAGAAGTCCTATGTGCAGTTAGTATTTACACTCTTTAACTTATTGGTATCCAGGCCAAATATGGGCCTTGATAGCTTTAGATAATGGTGGGATGTGTGTCATAAACATTCCTTGTGTCTCTCTCAGACTTCTATACTGCCATACAAAGAATTACATGATACAAGGTAAAAAGACAGACCCTTGATCTACAAATCAAGAATTTATTTAAAAGTTTAGGCTATTTCTCAAAGAAAGCACCAGGTAAAATAAACAAGAGTACACAATAAGTCTTTATCTATGATGACTCTACAATGATACAACTGTAACCACAGGCAGGACAGCTATACAGTACTGTATACAAAAAGTTAAAAACTCAGAATATATTGTTTATCTTCTTACTGTGGGCAAAAAAAATCACAAAGTAAAAGTTATGACAGCATCTTTACCTCTCAAAATATTTTTGCATTAATGATGCACGGACTCTTTTGGAAAGGTACATTCTCCCACAGCACTAACTTTGTGGGTCAATTCAATCTGTCCCACTGCATTAGCACCTCAGAGCTACTTGTTTTACTTTGCACTCACATTAACTGCCTCATTTCTCAGAAAGTTCTGTTCTGCAATTTAATCCAATTATGTCAACTATATTAAAGCAGTGTTCTCAATTCCATTTGGAATGACTCAACTCAGTCAGATCCAAAGCAATTGTTTTGGAACATGGCTGAGAAGCAAAAAAAAACACACACAAAAAAACACTTTGCTAAGAACACGCAACTGAGGAATACAGGAAATAGCACTATGACAGTTTGACATTATTTATTCATTTATTGACATTTTCCGCTACCTTTGTTGAGGAGAGGTCATACTATATTTAATCCTCACAAAACCAATGGCTTATCCAAAGTCACTCACTTAGCTTCATGGGGGGGGGGGGACCCGGATTTGCATAACATCATTAAAAATGCATGCTGCATGAGCCAGCAATTCATTTACTGCTCACTTGACCTCTAGTTTATGTACTCTTTTAACATTTGTGTACTTGGGTAACTTATTTTCACACCAAGGATCACTGTCTGAAATTTTCATCCTCCCAACACAAAGAACACATTGCTAAAGGTTCTTTGCTTGATGTTTGTTTACACGGCAATAGTCTGTTCAACACTGTTTTTTGCAGCTATCCAGACAGGCAGTTGTGGCATGTGCACTAGAGTCAAAATGCAACTTCTAGAAACTTGACCAAGGACTGGAATGAGAAGAATTCTAGTACATGTGCACACACTAACGAGATATATCCCCCAAAGGCAAAACAGGGAAACTTGTTTTAACAGGAAAATAAAGTAAAAAAGGGACTGAAAGGTGTGAGGTTGCTACCAGATGACATTCTTCTTGAAAATTCATCCCAGGTTACATGATTTGGGGGGGCTTACATGATGATAGCTGTTTACTGAGCACTGGTTCTGATTTATTTGCAGGGAGGGTATATAAGGCTGCATCAAGCAAGTACTTATCCCACATTCTCCAAAGTGTTTTCCTGACACTTTCCGATTCTTTTTTTCTTTTTGCCAAATCCACTTTAACTGTACAACCTGAATTTGCAGGTATGCAACTGAATCCCATCCATAAAGAACAACAGTTTGGAAATGCCCAGGGGGTTATTCCTTCCATATTTATACAATACATAAAAACTAAGGGTGGAACCCAATTGATGCTCTTGGCTCACAGAAGAGCTTTTAATGTTGTGAAGGCATCTGTTAACAGAAAATGAGAGGATTTTTGCCTATTCTGCCTGCAGGCCCTCAAATAATCTTCCACCTTGCACCAAGTGGATTCCACCCTATTCTTATTTCCTAAAAGGAAAACTGATGAAACAATTGGCTTTAAAACACACAAACAATGAATTGTATTCAAATGGGTTGCATCCTTCCATGAATGGAAGGGGAACTAATTTCTGCTGACTTTCCATTCCCCCCTGTGACCCCCTCAACTCACCATCTCCTCAAATATAGCATTCAGAAACTCAGTATTAACATGCTGATGAATGTAGCAAGCTTTGCCCATTATTCTCAGAGAATAAGGCAGATACAGCTATGTCTTCCTCCACTTCTAATCACCATCATTCCCAACATTCCTCATGCCAGACCCAGGATCATTCCAAGGATTCCACATACCAGGCCCAAATGCATTAGTGCTAATTTTGCCCCCTTGTCTTAATCCTTCTACATCAGTTCTACTACAGATTCCTAAAATAAGCCAGATCCAGCTGTCTGAACAACTGATTAAACTAAATGGCATACTGAAATATTTTTACACACTGTTAAAACGTCTGTGTTGATAGATTACTCAGCTGCACCATATACCCTGTAACATTTGAAAATCCTTAACTGACACTGTAGTAACCATTTTAGTATTGATTATATCACCCTAGGTTATAGACTGAAAGCAGTTGACCAGCAATGGAAAGAGCAAAATAACGGCAAGTCTACAAACTCACACATTATTTTTAAAAGCAACAAAAAACCAGCAGAAGAGAGAGCCTTTCCGCATGAGCAAAAAAATCTAACACTAATCAAATCCAACCATTTCCCATAAAAATCAATCCACTGTAAGCAAGTAGTTAGCCTCCATACTGTCACTATAAAGATTTTACTGGGAGAGAAAAAAACAGAACTGCTTCAAGATCAAATGAGGCCAATCTAAACAAAATCACACATTTCCTCACATTTTTGCCAGTTTTGCTTGCTGCAGCAGGCATAAGATAGGGAAGAGGAGGAGGAGGAGGAGGAGGAAGAAGAAGGGAAAGGGTGGAATACCTCCTGGTCTCTCAAAGCTATAGCAGTGGTGGCTGGGCAGTCCTAATTCTAAATCCACACCAAATAACTATCCTAGTTTAATAGTGAACAAAAAGAGCAACTTGAATAATATATCTCCGTATTAGCTACCCAGGCACAAGTACATAGTCCCAGTGAGAAAAAGGGCAACCACACCAATCCACTGTTGGGGGGGGTATTTACTGGGTTTTTATATATTGTTTAAATTTTATTACAGTTTAATCAATGATTATCTTTTATATGTTTTTAGCTTTCTGAACTTTGTCTTGTTTTTTTGTGTGTAAGCCACCTTGAATCCCGGTCCAGGAAAAAGGTGAGCTATAAACAAATATAACAACAATAATAATATGACAGACACAATCCAGCTCCCCTTGCCCTTCTTAGGAGCAACAGCATCAGTAAAATGTTCAGGAGTCATGTGGATGATTGGTCTCTATTCGGATTCCCCTTGTAAGTCACTTTGATTTACTTTTGCTTAAAAAGTGGCTGGTAAGTTTGATAAATAATAACAAGGTAATTGTAGTTCTATGTGGACAAACTTTCAATGTTAATGAAAACATTAATAGTTGTTGATTTTCTTTCTTTTTAAAATTAACAAGCATTTCAAATAGTTCTAAATCCCTTAGTTCAGAAGTGGATACAGTATATAATTACTGTATGGTTATCAAGGTTATTGATAATTGTTCCGGTGGAGATTACGAAGATTTCAAGGAGCTAAGTACAGCTGACAGATATACACATCAGCAGGCCCAAAAACCAGTTAGAGAGCCTTCTTATATGCTGTCCTCTAGCTTTTGTGAGCGCTCAGCGGTCACTGAACCACCCTGGTGAGATCACCCAGGCAACTGTTTTCATTACAGAGGGGATAATTGTTTTCAAGCACTCAAATTGTTGGCCCAAGTGCCTGGTAATCTGCAAAAATCTGCCTACTGGATGGTGTTTTTAGTCTGAAATATCTCAGAAGGTTCCTTACCCATGCTTTTGTGAATGCCCTGCAAATATTAAATCATTACACACACCACAGAAGGCTGTTGATGTTGGATGTTATATGCTCAATCTTTTTAGGATTCAGCCACAAAACATGAACAATTAAAACAATGGGAAGGTAATATTTAATATGCCTAGCACTAATAAAGCACATGAAGAAGAGTTTTAACCCCATGGGGAAAGACCCATGCTTTGTCTTAATTTTTCTTTGGCAGCTTCAGTCACCACAAAATAAAAAAACCAGTACCAATTTTTTTAAAAAAATAGTTGTCATATATCAGAGCATATTTTTAAAGAGTACAGGATGCTCTTAATATGGCTCACAGTCCAGAACAGCCAACCCTTTTTCTTGTAAACGGATTTGAAGTATCAGCTCTGCCTAGAAGTCTCCATTTTTCTGTAGGATGTAAAGCAACAGAATTTCCCCAAGACTGGTGAAACAACATTTTGCCAATGAAATTAAGCAATTAAGCAATAAAAATGATGCATCAGATGTCAAGGAAATAAACAACTATCTGACTTTTAGAAGACATCTGAAGGCAGCCATTTAGAAGTTTTTAATGTTTGAGGTTTTATTCTGTTTTAGTGTTCTGTTGGGAGCTGCCCAGAGTGGCTGGGAAAACCCAGCCAGATGGGCGGGGTATATATAATAATAATAATTTATAATAATAATAATTTATTATTTATACCCCGCCCATCTGGCCGGGTTCCCCCAGCCACTCTGGGCGGCTTCCAACAAAACACTAAAATACAGAGATCCATCAAACATTAAAAGCTTCCCTAAACAGGGCTGCCTTGAGATGCCTTCTAAAGGTCTGGTACTTGTTGTTCTCTTTGACCTCTAGTGGGAGGGCATTCCACAGGGTGGGTGCCACTACCGAGAAGGCCCTCTGCCTGGTTCCCTGTAACTTGGCTTCTCGTAGCGAGGGAACCGCCAGAAGGCCCTCGGCGGTGGACCTCAGTGTCCGGGCAGAACGAAGGGGGTGGAGACGCTCCTTCAGGTATACTGGACTGAGGCCATTTAGGGCTTTAAAAGTCAGCACCAACACTTTGAATTGTGCTCAGAAACGTACTGGGAGCCAATGTAGGTCTTTCAGGACCAGTGTTATGTGGTCTTGGCGGCCACTCCCAGTCACCAGTCTAGCTGCCGCATTCTGGGTTAGTTGTAGTTTCCGGGTCACCTTCAAAGGTAGCCCCACGTAGAGCGCATTGCAGTAGTCCAAGCGAGAGATAACTGATGATGATGCATCAAGTTTCAGATGAGGTGCTATCAGAACTATATTAAAGCACACAAAAAGATTCCTCAACGTGTATTAATTTGGTAAGTCAAGAGAATTAAGTGCAAACCTGAACAATATTTATGAAATTGCATCCCTCTTCCATGCTACCTACCGGTAGTTCTTCCAGCTCTCCTAAGAGAAATGTGGTACATACTTCTACATAATCTTCACTATTGGGGCATGCTCTTAGAATCACTCCTCCAATGCTACTTTGCCTCTACCTGGTTCCTACACACACCCTCAAATCTACATACTGGTATTACTTCCTGAATGAGCTGGTCTTGCAAAAGAGAGAGGCCCACCAGCTTGCTCTCCCATTTAGTAACCTTAGTGAAACTGGTATATTTTCTTTAATCTTAACTAAGCACTAGTCCAACCACATCTAGAGTATTATGTCCCGTTCCAGACACCACATCTGAAGAAAGATATAAACAAATTGGAAAGTGTTCAGAAGAGAACAATTAATACAGTATGGTCAACATTATGGAAAGTAGGTCCTAGGAGGAAAGGTTGGAGGAACTGAGTATATTTAGTCGAGCAAAGAGAAGACTGAAGGGAACATGATAGATTTTAGTTCAGTATTTCTCTTACTTGCTTTTGTTTCTTATGTGTCAACATTTTGCTCTTAGCTATTTGCTGATTTCTCTCTGGATCAGATTCTGAGTTTTGGATCTGGTTCTCACTAGTATCATCTAGAGCAGTGGTTCCGAACCTGGGGGCCAAAGAATTATCCCAAGAGGTCTGTGAAACCCTGTGCTGAAGCTTACTTTTAAACAAAATGTTGGTGAAGAAAGGAAGGCGTGGCAGGATTATCCCTGCATGCTTAGGTACATGTTCAGGTTGCTTCTGTCTGCCAGCTGTAAGCACTTTCTTCCTCCTGTGCTGGGGCTAGCTGCAGGGTGGAAAAAATGGGTGAGGAGGACTCGTAGAGATATCACCACATGCTCAGGCAAATGCTGCCTGTCAGAGAGGGGCAATCATCTCCTTTGCCCCATGCTGGTGCTTGCTTTTTAAAAAATAAAGTTGGGGGAGAAGAAAGGAGTAGTGGGAATATCCATTACATACTTTGATTATAGGTAGGTAGCCGTGTTGGTCTGACGTAGTCAAAATAAAAAAATATGAGCACACGAAAGCTCATACCAATGACAAACTTAGTTGGTCTCTAAGTTGCTACTGGAAGTAATTTTTATTTTTATTTTTTGTTTCGACACTTTGATTATGTATTTGGTCAATTAATGGAAGCTAAAATTACAACAATCAGCATGTGGGGGTCTCGAGATTAAAAAGGGGTCCACTGGTCTAGACCCTAGGGCAGAGATTTTCAACCTTTTTGGGTCCATGGCTCCTCTGACCAACTACATTATTTCTGTGGGACTCATGAACCCAGTTATGTCACCCCTTGCCTGCAGAGCTGGCAGCTTCTCACCCTTTTTTGAACACCCTTGTGGAGTGATTCCTCAGCTTCCTCTCCATTCCCTTCTCCTTGGGAGTCCTCTGGGTAACTGCTGCTGCTGCCCCTGGTGTCTGAACTGCCCCCCCATGCCCCATCCTGGGGTGCCTCCTCACACTGTCCCACAGGGGCCTGGGACTTTTCTGTCCATTCCCAGCAGCAAGGAATGCTGGACTAGCTGGCTGAGCCCCCCGCTCATTTGCTTTCTCTGAGCCCACACCAGCTCCTAGCCTCCTAGCAACCAGCACCCCCTGGCCGGCCCCAGAGGCACTATTTGCCTGCAGAGCTTGTAGCCACAGCTGCTACACAAACAGCCACACAAGCTGGGAGCCAGAGACATGAGATGGCATCAGAGGAGTGAGGGACAGAGGCCAGGGTTGCTCACAGCACCCCTGACCATCATTCAAGGCACCCCAGGGTGCCATGGCACTGGTTTAAAGCCCTTGGGGCTTTTAAAAAATTGAGTGTTTTAGAGCCTTTCAATTAAAATCCTTTAGCCACACACAGACCACTGGTTGCAAATTTATATTGTCTTGAGAAGTAAGGGCCCATCTTTTCCCAACCACTTTTAAGTCATTATCTCCAAGATATGTGCATATGTTGTGAAAAGCAAATAAGCAGCTTAGAGTGGCTTGAAGGTTCTGAACTTCTTTTTCATTCAGGAACAGTTTCAATTCTACAGTGATATGCAGTCTGAGGGCACTAAAAGTAGTAAAGGTGAAGAAAGGTAAAGGTAAAAAAGATAAAGGACCCCTGGATGGTTAAGTCCAGTCAAAGGAGACTATGGTGCGCACGCTCATTTCACTTCAGGCCAAAGGAGCTGGCATTTGTCCGTAGAGAACTTTCCTAAAAGAAGTAGGGTGTTCTCAGTAGTGGTACCCTATTTATAGAACTCCTTCTCAGATGTGACCATCGCAATCTACCAAAAATTTTAAAACTTTCCTTAGGTCATTGGAACCTGCGGAACATTATTGCTGAATCTGTTGCACATTGTGTTCAAACTGTGGGTGATAATGCTGTTGATTTTTAAATTACTGTTCTACATATGAATTTATGTTGTCTCATTTTGCTAATCCTGTGCTCCTCTGGGGGAAGAGGTGAGATATGAAGCTGTTAAAATAAATAACTATTTACTTCTACCATTTATATACATCTCCTCATTCAGAATGTGTTGGTGTTGTCATCATAAGGCCAAACAAGGCTCCTCTTTGGGTTTTTTTTTGCTAATTAAAAGTCCCTGTTTTGAAGATCACAGTGATGCTCTGAGAGGCTCTTCAAAAAGGGTCTGGCTAACAGTACAATCCTATACATGTCTATTCAGAAGAAAGCACCATTGAATTCAACTGAATGTACTCTCAAGTAAGTGGACAAAGAATGACCATCTATAACTTTCAGAAATAGATCTCAATAGATGCCAATGAATTGAAAAATCTGGTACCGTCTAATATTTTAAAATTATTGTGGAACGCTGGTAAAAGCATAGTTCTTCTTTGTTGGGGATTCATTTAGAAAAGAAAACAGAGTGAAATTCACATATGTGCAACTTTAATTTTGGTGGGATCAGGATTTTCTCCACAGTAGCTGGAGGACAAGACACTCATTATTTCAGAGTTGTACATGTGTAGATTTCACTCTGTCAATATTTTTGGAGAACTGTTAACCCACAGAGAAGCTTGGGGGGTGGGGTGGAGAAAATAAGTGTTTCGAAATACTCTTTATTTTTTGTGGCATTAAGAAGCATTTTTCAAAGTCTGGCAACTATGTGAAAGTTTACTTTGGAACTAGTGAGCAGGAAGTGAAGCTAGGAATCATTTGAAAAAGGTATTAAAAATAAGGTTTCATATCACAAAATGCAATAAATCTATAATCCCAAGGATATTTCTACAACAATATGCAGATTCCATTTCTGTATTAAGATAATGAAACAAATTAACAGTAGGGCACCTTATCCCATCTTTATTACTATAGCCTAAACTCTGATGGTAATAAATGAGGAGAGACCACTTCATATAAGCCATCTAGTGCCAATTCACAAATATACGGAACTTGCACGATTAGAAACATAGGAAGGAGGGGCAGCTAAACATTTTGACTCAGATGGTGGCATTGCTTTTGGAGCAAACTCTCTGGAACTGGCCACATCTGAAAATGGACAAGCATGCAGTTAAACACTATCATGACAAGCCCTGACCCAACACTGGCCAACAAATCCTCTGAAGACCTGGTTCGCCTGATTCGCAGCCCAGGTGACAGAGCTTCCAACACTAGCCCTGAAAGGTCTACCTCCAAGGGATACCATAGAACAGGCACCCCCAAACTTCGGCCCTCCAGATGTTTTGGACTACAATTACCATCATCCCTGACCACTGGTCCTCTTAGCTAGGGTTCATGGGAGTTGTAGGCCGAAACACCTGGAGGGCCGCAGTTTGGGGATGCCTGCCATAGAAGGACCCTCTGGGTAGGTTCCTGACTTACCTCTATAGCATAGGGACCACTGGCTGAGTTAGATGTTGAGTCACATCCAGCCCTTGAGAGCAGCAATGCCAGAAAGTCCAAGCTCAGGCAGCTGGTTGATGATGGGAGTGCACATCTGAGAGCCCAATGTCATCATGCGACTGTTGAGGAAGCAGATGCTTGTGAGTAACAACACTCCTCTCAAGGGTAAAGACTCATACAGCAGACTCAAGCACCTGCGGTAGGCATTGGAGATGGTCCGAGAGACCACACTACACCAGGCTTCAGTTGGAACTTGCCAGTTACTGGAAACAATGCAGGTCATCTAGTTTCCTACACCTGAATCTGACTCCTTTTGTCTTGCCATGCTTTTTTCCTGGATCTCCTCAGGTGTTCATTCTTGCCTATTGATTCTACTCCTGGGTTATGTTTAAAAGGAACAAATAAGTACAGCATACATATATCTGCTGCAACCTTCCTGTTCACAGCACAAATCCAAGGTGGTTTTAGCACTGAAAATACAACCCCCTTCTCTTAGCATTGTTCAGAGATATGTTGACCTCATACTCATGTCTGCCAGAATTGATAACTTTCCAATTTTTTCTTTTTAAATTAGCACTCTACATTCTTAACAAGTTTAGCTAGTGCAGAACAAGGAAACGAGGGTGTCAGGTTTTCCAAGCTAATGCCTCTGTAGCAGCAGAAGTACACACACATGTGCAACCCATCTACTAGGAATCATATTTTTATCGTTTCAGTTTGCCTTTTAGTAAAATGCATTTCCAACTGAACTGCAGAGCTGGACTTGAATAGCACTGTTTTACCTTCAATTTTTATAATGTTTCAAATATCCTATATTACATTTCCTTTCCTGTCTAGTAAAGAATAGCACTTGCCAGGTGAACCTAATGTCAAACAAGCAATATAGTATTGCACTCTCTTTTCTTTGTAAATTTATAGATGACAGCTATGGGATTCAGGCAGGGCAATAGAATTCGACCCACTCTGCGGTATAAAAGTATTGTTTCAATAGCTTTTAAAATGAAATAGTCCATCCATTGTAAGTTTTATTAATGTGTAATGTTTTATTATGTTTTTATATTTGTTGGAAGCCGCCCAGAGTGGCTGGGGCAACCCAATCAAATGGCAGGGTACAAATAAAAATCATAATCATAATCATTTTTATAACTATATTCTCAAATATGAACTCTTAATAATATGCAAAAGTTTTACTGTATGGTATACTGTACTCTGAACATGCTAAATTCTCATTTCTGACATTTGAAATGTTCCTGATAGGATGTCTCTTAGTTATAAAAGACCTTGTAATTAGACCACAGGAGTGGTAAAACATCACTATTAATTTATCATATGGAAAAAATAATGATTCTATAAGCCAAATAATATTTTAAAATGTAACTGACGTTCACACAGAGTCCCTGGTTGTTCCACGGACTATTGACCCTGTGCCACCACATCTATTCCAACCAGGTTTCCCCCAGTAATATATTCACTCAGTCAGGTTATAACGTACTGTATTAACAAAGCTTCCAGTTTATTGTGAACGCAAACAAGTTTTAAATACTTTGAAACACTGTAATCCGATTCACTCTCTCTGTCATCACCTCTGTCTTTAACCCACTCTGACGCCTATGCCTCCTACCAAGAAACCAACCACAAGAAACTCTCTCTATTTCAGTCTTCCTCAACTGTCTTCCCCAACTGCCTAAACCTCTGGCTAAGCCTTTTAAAAGCAGGTAGGCTCCGCCTCTGGGCTTTTCTATTGGTCTACCTATTAACCCTTTCTCTCCCCCTGTACAGACATTCCCAAAAGAACGGACAAACACCACAGTAACACATTCTTTTAATCTTGCTTTTGAGAATTGGTGTGTAGTGTTATACATGTGATTTATGATTCTGTAGTCTCTCCCACTTTTTACCTGTGACAAACTGCAACCTGAATGAAATTATGCACTACAGATAATTCTCAACATGTATGATTTCAACATGAAGCAGTTGAAGGCTAGGTGGTTGAAACTGCACATGGTAGGCGGAGCTTAAAAGCTCTTTTTATGCATCTGGTTGACACAATAAAGCTACCAGAAGCCCATGTGCAATGCTCAGACATCTCTCCATTTTTGCAAAAGGAAGCAACAGAATGACTGGCAGCTATCCAAAGTTAGGCCAGGAAGGAGCAGACACACTATAATACCCCAGACTCCACTGGTTGTGTTGGCCAGGACACAAGGTGGTGGTGGGTTTTTCTGTATTTGTGCTATGGCAGCTCCCATCTGGCATAGATGAGGGATGGAAGGATTGGGCCCTTGGGAGATCTGCAGGCACAGCTGTGACTTCCATGGAGGCTAGGAGAGAAACACTGATATTCCATCCTAATCCCTCCAGACATCAACATCAAGGGGGGCAAGGGATAGGCATGAGCTCAAAGCCACATTTCTTCACCAAGATGCATGCAAACAGTCTTATTAATGTTCAGACAAAGTAATTTATTGCCTGGACCAAATAACTCTGCAAAAGAATTAATTTAAGAATGGGCAGCATGGGAGAGGTTATGGAACCAGGATTTAAAGTTTACAGCATGTGATAATGTGAAAGAAAACAATATGAAAATGGTGTGTTGTTGCTTTTTAACCTCCAGTAAATTAGCTAAAGAGAGACCCAGGTGGCGCTGTGGGTTAAACCACTGAGCCTAGGGCTTGCTGATCAGAAGGTCGGCGGTTTGAATCCCTGTGACGGAGTGAGCTCCCATTGCTCAGTCCCAGCTCCTGCTAACTTAGAAGTTCGAAAGCACGTCAAAATGCAATAAGATAAATAGGAACCGCTACAGCGGGAAGGTAAACGGTGTTTCCGTGTGCTGCTCTGGTTCGCCAGAAGTGGCTTTGTCATGCTGGCCACATGACCTGGAGGCTATACGCCGGCTCCCTCGGCCAATAATGCGAGATGAGCGCACAACCCCAGAGTCGGTCACGACTGGACCTAATGGTCAGGGGTCCCTAAATTAGCTAAAATGTATAAAGCAATCTCAAATGCATGCTGGAAATGTAAAGAGAAAGAGGGCACCCTTTATCACATATAGTGGGCATGTAAAGTAGTAAAAAAATTCTAGGAGATGATATATACAGTGGTACCTTGGGTTACAGGCGCTTCAGGTTACAGACTCCACTAACCCAGAAATAGTACCTCGGGTTAAGAACTTTGCTTCAGGATGAGAACAGAAATCATGCGCTGGCGGTACAGCGGTAGCAGGAGGCCCCATTAGCTAAAGTGGTACCTCAGGTAAAGAACAGTTTCAGGTTAAGAATGGACCTCCAGAACGAATTAAGTTCTTAACCCGAGGTCCCACTGTAATGAGTTGAAAAAAAAGTTTAAAATAACATTTCCTAAGAAACCAGAAGCTTTTCTTTTAGGAATTCTAGATGTCAAAAATCCAAGTGACCAGAAGAGATAATTTATGTACACGACTATAGCTCCCTGTACTTTGTTAGCCCAGAGATGGAAAGAAAAGACAGTCCCTACCAAAGAAGAATGGCAGATAAAACTGATGGGTTATGCTTAAATGACAAAACTGACTGGAAGAATTAGGAACCAGGAAGATTTATATTTTAATAAGAAATGGGGAAAATATATATTGTATCTAAAAAAACTACTGTAAACAATTAAAATCATTAGTAGGGTTAAATCATTAGAAGGATTGATATAACACTTGTAGCTAAAAGCTGAATTATGGATTATTTATAGACTTGATAAAAATGGAGTAATAGAGGATATGCAGGAGAAAATGCCAGCACAAGGACCTACAAAAGGGGGAGCGGAAGTCAAAGGAGATTCTATTATTGTATTTTAAATGTGTTCTTTCTTGTTGTTTGTAAACCTGAAAATGCAAGTATGTGTGTGTGTGTGTGTGTGAATTAATTTAGGAATGGATGGGAATTTGTATAATTAATCCAATTATAACTTTAAAGAATGTATCCACATAAAAATAATCCTTGGTACATCTGAATACATAATTATGGGTGGATTCCAGTGCTGTTTTCATTGTGCTGGGGTAACACTGGGAGACCATGTGGGTGGGGATTATATACACCTCTGTCCTACCTTAGTATCTATTTATTGTGTTTTAAATATTTTCAAGCTACCTCAAAATTTTTGGTTAATAGGTACAAATAAATATTCTTCAATAACACCTAAATATAACAAAAGATACATTTCCCAGTTTTGTTCAACTGTTATTTTCTTTTAGGTTTACCTTGGCACTAAAAAAATAATAATGGGGAGGACTAGCTGTAAAGATGGACCACAGAGAATGTGAATGCAGTAAGAATGGCACTGCATTGCCTCAGCCACATCAGAATTGCTTACTAAGGCGGCTTTTAATTATGCATCTTCTCCAAGGCCAGCTAAAAATACCACATGTACCCTTCACATACAAAGAGGAGAGATAAACAGAAAGCAGGGGTTTCCTTAATAAAATATGTGTGTGTCTGTCTACAAGAAAATGAGAATGCTTTGCAGAGCAAGGGTGTGGGTCAAAGCATGACTGCAAGTACTGTAATAACAGTATCAGATTCCAAATATAACTTGGCTGTCCTAAATCTGTGTAATTTTAAACAGTTACAAAACAAGGGGGAAACTAAAGTGACAGCACTGATTTCAAGCTCCCCGCAATTCTCACCTCTGCTAAAGCCACTAAAATGGATACAGACAACAGCCTTACAAGGAGAAACCACAGACAAGGAACAGTTTATTGATTTGGATGTATTTGGACATTCAACAAAGGAAAGCACTTTCAGCTGTTCTGTAAACGCATGACTTAACTGTGTTTTTAAACAATCCATGTATTTAAGAAAACAAATATTTACAAGGCGGCATATAAAAGATTCAAAAGAATAAATGGAATATATTTTTCTCTATTTCATAACATTTATATACTGCTTGATTATATTGGGGGTATACAATTTTTGTAAGTTCTTCCTATTCCTCTTTTAAAAGTCAACTTTCTTTTAAAAACAATTTTCCATTATATTATCTCTATATACATTTGCACAGAAACAAAGGTCTCAAGAATATGTTTCAACTGTCTCTTCAATAAGCACATGTATCCTGTACAGGGGTTGGGGATTAAACATGATGAATTGTTTAAAGAAAATTGCCTAAACTTCAAATACATTTCCTTAATGTCCAGAATCACCACCAATTAATAAATTATTCCATATTTGAAAAATGAAGGCAGCTTCTCTTTGACCAATTCTGTTTTAGGAACTGTTTCACTGTTTCATGGAAAAAAAAATATAACCTGCTACTTATCGAATTTTAGTAAAATATTTTTGACATATAATAAGACATCAACAAAGGATAATTTTTTTAATGGTAATAAGTTTAAATAATGATTTAAGTGACACAGCTGCTGGCATTCTTTATCAAGACCTGGTTTTAGGACTCAATCTATCCCAATTGGGAGAGGGACAAAGGTAGTGCAACCTTGCTTCTTTTGCTTGATCTCTCCATGGCTTTTGATACCATCAACCATGGTATTGTCCTGGACTGGCTCTGTGAGATGGATCCCAGGGTTTTATGGTGGTTACAGTTTCACCTTCAGGGTCAGTTCCAAAGAGTGGCACTGGAGGAATGCTCATTGGCCCCTTTGACATTTATGTAATTGGGTGCTCCAGGGCACTATTTTGTCCTCAAGGCTATTTAACATCTATTATGAAGCTACTAGGAGCAGTCATTATGGGATATGGAGCAAAGTATCGTCAGTATATCCTGTGAATGAGTGTTTTTGTGTTTGGGAGGTAGGTCAGTCACCTGTTCTTAGTAAGGTTCCACTCCCTCTGAAGAAACAGGAACGTTAACTGGAGGAGGGTGCTCCTGGATCCATCTTTGTCACTTGAGGCACATAAGATCTCTGGGGCTAGGAATGCTTTAAAGCAGCTTTCGTTAGTAAGATGTTGTTGTTGTTTAGTCGTTTAGTCGTGTCCGACTCTTCGTGACCCCATGGACCATAGCACGCCAGGCACTCCTGTCTTGCACTGCCTCCCGCAGTTTGGTCAAACTCATGTTCGTAGCTTCGAGAACACTGTCCAACCATCTTGTCCTCTGACGTCCCCTTCTCCTAGTGCCCTCAATCTTTCCCAACATCAAGGTCTTTTCCAAGGATTCTTCTCTTCTCATGAGGTGGCCAAAGTATTGGAGCCTCAGCTTCACGATCTGTCCTTCCAGGGAGCACTCAGGGCTGATTTCCTTAAGAATGGATAGGTTTGATCTTCTTGCAGTCCATGGGACTCTCAAGAATCTCCTCCAGCACCACAATTCAAAAGCATCAATTCTTCGGCGATCAGCCTTCTTTATGGTCCAGCTCTCACTTTCATACATCACTACTGGGAAAACCATAGCTTTAACTATATGGACCTTTGTCGGCAAGGTGATGTCTCTGCTTTTTAAGATGCTGTCTAGGTTTGTCATTGCTTTTCTCCCAAGAAGCAGGCGTCTTTTAATTTCGTGACTGCTGTCACCATCTGCAGTGATCAAGGAGCCCAAGAAGGTGAAATCTCTCACTGCCTCCATTTCTTCCCCTTCTATTTGCCAGGAGGTGATGGGACCAGTGGCCATGATCTTGGTTTTTTTGATGTTGAGCTTCAGACCATATTTTGCGCTCTCCTTTCACCCTCATTAAAAGGTTCTTTAATTCCTCCTCGCTTTCTGCCATCAAGGTTGTGTCATCTGCATATCTGAGGTTGTTGATATTTCTTCCGGCAATCTTAATTCCGGCTTGGGATTCATCTAGTCCAGCCTTTCGCATGATGAATTCTGCATATAAGTTAAATAAGCAGGGAGACAATATACAACCTTGTCGTACTCCTTTCCCAATTTTGAACCACTCAGTTGTTCCATATCCAGTTCTAACTGTAGCTTCTTGTCCCACATAGAGATTTCTCAGGAGACAGATGAGGTGATCAGGCACTCCCATTACTTTAAGAACTTGCCATAGTTTGCTGTGGTTGACACAGTCAAAGGCTTTTGCATAGTCAATGAAGCAGAAGTAGACGTTTTTCTGGAACTCTCTAGCTTTCTCCATAATCCAGCGCATGTTTGCTATTTGGTCTCTGGTTCCTCTACCCTTTCGAAATCCAGCTTGCACTTCTGGGAGTTCTCGGTCCACATACTGCCTAAGCCTGCCTTGTAGAATTTTAAGCATAACCTTGCTAGCGTGTGAAATGAGCGCAATTGTGCGGTAGTTGGAGCATTCTTTGGCACTGCCCTTCTTTGGAATTGGGATGTAGACTGATCTTCTCCAATCCTCTGGGCATTGCTGAGTTTTCCAAACTTGCTGGCATATTGGGTGTAGCACCTTAACAGCATCATCTTTTAAAATTTTAAATAGTTCAGCTGGAATATCATCACTTCCACTGGCCTTGTTATTAGCAGTGCTTTCTAAGGCCCATTTGACTTCACTCTCCAAGTTGTCTGGCTCAAGGTCAGCAACCACACTACCTGGGGTGTAAGAGACCTCCATATCTTTCTGGTATAATTCCTCTGTGTATTCTTGCCACCTCTTCTTGATGTCTTCTGCTTCTGTTAGGTCCTTACCACTTTTGTCCTTGATTATGGTAATCTTTGTACGAAACGTTCCTTTCATGTCTCCAATTTTCTTGAACAGATCTCTGGTTTTCCCCATTCTATTGTTTTCCTCTATTTCTTTGCATTGCTCATTTAAGAAGACCCTCTTGTCTCTCCTTGCTGTTTTTTGGAAATCTGCATTCAGTTTCCTGTATCTTTCCCTTTCTCCCTTGCATTTTGCTTGCCTCCTCTCCTCCGCTATTTGTAAGGCCTCGTTGGACAGCCATTTTGCTTTCTTGCATTTCCTTTTCCTTGGGATGGTTTTCGTTGCTGCCTCCTGTATAATGTTACGAGCCTCCATCCATAGTTCTTCAGGCACTCTGTCCACCAAATCTAAATCCTTAAACCTGTTCCTCTGTGTTAGTAAGATAGCTACAGTCATACCTGGACCAAAATAGCTTGGCCAGTGATCATGGCATTGGTAACCTCAAGACTGGATTACTGCAACACGCTTTATGTGGGGCTTCCCTTGGGTTTAACTCATAAATTAAAGCTGGAGCAGAATACATCAGCTGGATTATTTACTGGGGTACTCCCATCAGTACCATATAACACCTATGCTGAAGGAGTTGCACTGGCTGCCAATGTGCTACCAGGTAGAGTTCAAGGCCCTGCTGTTTTTAAAGTCCTAAACAATGTAGGACCAGGATATCTAAGGGACTGCTCTGCCCACTATATCCATACCCAGCAAGTGCTCCCTCCTCAGATAGGCACTGCTGAGAGTAGAATATACCCCAGAGATGCCTTCAGTTTGGACCAGAAGTAGGGCTTTTAGTGTTCCATTTCCAGCTCTCTGAAATTAATTAGCAGCTGAAATCAAACAGCCACCTAGTATGGTGTTTAGATGCCTAATAAAGACATTTTAGTTTAGGAAAGCTTGCCATTAGGTGTAATCCAGTCATTTATGGAATATCAGTTTTGTAACTGATGGAATGGTTTCATTGGTTTTAGTTTATATGGATGGCTTTACTGTTTTAAAGCTTGTGTTTCTGCTTTTTATTCCTTTTTACCCTGTACATCACTTCAGCAACTTTATCCTGTGAAGTATTATATAAATTTAATAAATATTAAAATAAAAGTATGTTTCATATCATATTAATTCAGTACCAACAGTACACATGGATAAAAACAGACATCATTTGTTCAGTAAAATCTTGGCAAGCATTTCTGAATACTGTTAAGTATTCCAGTTTTAAAAGTTAAGTACTTTCCAAAGCACTTTGCTTTAGCACATGCATATATACTGATGGTTGCCTTATTCACAATTGAGATCAATATGGATAAACAACACATTTCTATCAACACTGTATAATCATCTGTCATATGTACTACCTGAAAACACTGGTGTGGGAGTTTCAAACCAACATTAACAGTTTTTCCCTTGGGAACTTTACTACAGTGCATAACTGTTCAAGGCTGGAAGAAGACACAATATTCCCTTGTGTATCCATTTCCAATTAAGGAAAAATTTGAAAGAAAGGCAACTACTGCTGTGGTCATAATACAACTGCCAAATGTCAGAACAAATCACAGTCAAGTTATTCAATCCCTAAAGGCAATACAATACATTTTTTAACAGTAAAGTATTCTCATTGAGTTACTTTATTTTCCAAAAAATTCCCAATAAACATTCCTGACAGAAAGACTCAAAAAGCTTTGAAAAACGTATTTCTATTGTAGTCAATTTTGTAGCACTTAAATAAGGTGGATGAGAAACAATTTCAAGGATATGTGTCAAAAATTATTCTAGGGGAGGGGGGGTAAAAACATTTCCACTCGCTAGCATAGACACAATTAAGTTAGCATAGTGGAAAGTAAAGGGTGCTCAAGGATGTATGATCTCAAAGGCGGAACTCTAGTTTGTCCCAATACTTCTAAAACTGAACCCCTGCTATCAGCGAGTACCGTACCCAGAAATGAAGGTATAAAGCCCAAGTTTCCAGCAGCTAGAATAAAGGCCAGCATAAAATTCTCCTTCCATAATTACAACTCCATGATCTGCTGTCAACTGTCCTCCTTCCTTCTCTTCTATGCTATACTATTTTCAGCCAAAGTAACTACTGGTACATTTTTTGGAAAGCTAGGTCTTGGTAATACAGCAGAGCTGTTCAAATGAACCAATGAGTTGCATACTGAGAGGAAAAGGACCCCTGACCGTTAGGTCCAGTCGCGGACGACTCTGGGGTTGAGGCACTTATCTCGCTTTACTAGCGGAGGGAGCTGGTGTGCCGCTTCCGGGTCATGTGGCCCACATGACTAAGCCACTTCTGGCGAACCAGAGCAGCGCACAGAAACACCGTTTACCTTCCCGCCGGAGCAGTACCTATTTATCTACTTGTACTTTGACATGCTTTCGAACTGCTAGGTTGGCAGGAGCAGGGACCAAGCAATGGGAGCCATTCGAACCTCTGACCTTCTGATCAGCAAGCCCTAGGCTCTGTGGTTTAGACTACAGCGCCACCTGTGTCCCACCATACTCAGAGTAGACTCATTGAAATAAATACAGTAGACTAAGTTAGTAAAGTCCATTGATTTCATAGGGCACATTGTGTTTAGTATAATTTTACTGAACACCCACTATCTTAATGTATTCTCTTTAAGCAGTGCCATTTTAAGATACAGCATTATGTAAACTGAATTTGAGTTATGTATATCCCAACTGGCATGAAACACAAAATGTAAAAGAAGAGAGAGAGAGAAGCAACCTATTCAAATGGAACTTTTGAATAGTCAGCAGTTGCAGTTCTCCCCATCTTATACTTCATCAACAAAAAGAACTATACACCCAATAATAATCACTTATTACTCAGACCACAATGTAAGCTTCCTAACATATAGATAATTCCTTTTTTTAACCAATTTTTTAAATTGCTTTTCAATAATTTTTAACAAATTGTCTTGTCACCAAATTAATACAAAAAGTTCTAACAGCTTTTTATTTGAACAACTTTACTAATGTTAAAATACAATTTCATTTTCCACTTCTGGTTTATTTCCAAAATTATATTTACTGTAAAGTGCTCCAGTCCTTAATGACTTGGTTCAGATCCTAATCTAAACCATGGCTTAGCCACAGTGAACCACGAGCTCACCCAATCCTTTGTACACAAAGAGAATGAAAGTTTCTGCCCTCATTTAGGGAATTGTATTTTTTCAAATTCTAGTTATAAAATATTAGGACCAAACTGAGTCAAAAGTGGAAGTGGAAGATCACATGCAAAGTAGAAAAGGGAGCATACAAGACCAATATTCACTGCACATCATTCACAATACACATTCCTCAGCATTAAACTCCAGATGTTGCTGGTCAGCTCAGTCAGTGGTCAATGACAATGGAAGTTGTAGTCCAGCAACATCTGAGGACTGAAGGTTGAACAATGGTTGGTTTATCATCTGAACAAGATAAATATGTCCTATCATTAAAAGTTCTGCTGAAGTAAGCTGGACTTGACATAGAACCTTGGGAATCAAATTGTACTCTTGGCAAGGATGGGTGGGGTGTGACTGAGGACTACTACTGACACTCTCCAAAATCCTGTGATAAAAGCAACTTCTGCACATGCATCCCCCCCCCCAATTCAGTTATTTGTGAGGTGCATGTGGTGGAATATTTTGCATTACTAAAGATCACACATGAGCCCTTGATAAACTTAGCTCTACAGTAAAGGCAGGCAACTTGTTCACCACCAGGAGTCAAAGATGAAATATACCAGGATTTGGGAGTATTGCAGAGTATCAGCACAGGCTATTTGCACATAATAAACAGAGAAGCAGTTCACAATAAGTACACTGTAGATTACAGTCATCTTGGACATTATATTTTGCTGCTGTTTACTAAGACTAGTAAAAAGATGAAGCAACTAGTAACTCCATCACTGCTGACTGACTCCCCTCAAATATTTAAATAGATTTGACACGTACAAAAAATTTACTCTACACCCCCCCAAAAAAACCCAGATGCAGTGTAGTTAATCCTTCTATTAGCAATAAAGCTGCTTAAATCAAACACCATTCAACCTAGAGAGGTGCGGTGGGGTACTGTGTTCCAAGACAATTTGAGCATTTGCGTCACCTGTTGAGAATCTAATTCTGAAGCATTCCTTCCTTGCTAGTGAAAAATGCAAAGAATTTCTACTGCCTAGAATTTATCAGTGCATTACATGGAGGCTTGTACTATAAGTTAAATGTGGCAAGTCATTAAAAAAGTCATTAAATAGGTAATGTAAATAGTGAAGGACTGAAGGTATCTGAAGAAGTGTGCATGCACACGAAAGCTCATACCAAAATAAAAACTTAGTTGGTCTTTAAGGTGCTACTGAAGGAATTTTTTTTATTTTAGTGAAGGACTGAGGAAACTGAACAATGTGTTTTCAGCTAATACATAGTCCAAGAATTGAAATCTTAGAAGATGAAACATGTGAATCTGGTACTTAAACCTGGTACTAAAGCACCAGATCATAGGAATGGACATACATATTCTGTTTGTCACATGTTTTCCCTCTCACAGGATCCCCCCCAAAATGTACTGTATCTGACCCCTAGCTGAAGTGCTGGCACAGGGGAAGCTCTGCAGCATAGGTGTGCTATTCAAGCCTCCTTTTCAAGATAAGAGATAGAGCAGAGTCAGAGATTTCCTCTTAGTCAATACCTTACAGTTCATTTATTGGTCTAGGAATTGAGAACACTTGCACCACATTCCTTGGTTTCCCTGTAGTAAGGATGTTTTATGGGATGAGACAGCCCAGGACATCTGTGTCTAGTGTTAAAATAACAAATGACAGGGTAGCAACCACAGCAGAAACCACTGTTTTTGCTATGGTAGTGATAAAGTTTCAAGAGTTAACATAATTCAATGTACTTTTATATTTTATTGAAAAAAAGGATTTTTAGAAGTTCAGTGTCATGTTAGTGTATGTCAATTCAGGGTGTGTGTGTGTGTGTGTGTGTGTGTGTGTGCGCGCGCGCGTACCTATTGCTTGTAGTCTGCATAACCTTTCTAGCTAAGTAGAAGAAACTTAACCTCCTCTTTCCAGGAGGTTCTTAAGGATGTAGTGGCATTTTTTACTGGGATACTAGCTCAATGCCTGGTTATTTCACAAATGTCTGGACTGAATAGTGTATTGATTTTTTTAGTTCCCAGACAATAGGATTGCAAGGCACTTTTGCTACTTTATGACCTCAAAAGCAGTAAGAGAATATAAAGCAATAGCACCTCCCACTCTATTGACTTATGTTATACAGAATTAATACAAGCCAGGATTCCCTTTAAACCAGAGAAGAGAAAAATATGAAGAGAAAAATTGGGTTGCAGAGAAAACTAGTTTGTTTTACCATGATACCACGCAGAAATTTCTCCAACAAAGGAAAGAGAGAATGCAATATCCAAGTGGTTGCCTCCCCATTTGCAAGCCATTATTTTGTTGGGAACCAGCATTATATCTGAATCACATCACAGCGGCATACATTATCTGCAGCTGTATACCAGACAACTGTCAAGGCTAGCTACAGGTGTTTTCATGAACCATCTTTCCCACTACACACAAATGAACACCCTAGGCGCACACACACACACACACACACACACACACACAAAAATATATATATACGGACAAGGTACAAACAACTATTTTATTCCCTCTGTTTCTGATTAACACATTTCAAACAGAAGAGACTGTCAGGGGTAGCCAATCTGGTGCCCTCAATGTTGTGGACTAGACTTTTGATTTCTGATCCAGCTGGCTGGAGCTAGGAATGGACAGACCCATTAAAGTCTGGACCATTCCTGTTCTCAAAGTGGACAGCGTTAAGTCCATCCTCTCCCATTTACAAGCAGATTTTTAATTAAAAGTCTTTAAAAAAATGTTTTACATTGAAAAGCATTTATGTGTGTTGGCACTCCACTCTGCACCACAATTACCCACCCCCTTTAAACCCTTCAGAATAGTGCAGTGAGGTTCCCACAGCCTGAGCAGCTAGCAGACAGGGCTCCTTGGCACTATGCACTTTCAATGCCCACAGAGCATGTCCCTCTTCGAGTGATGGGACTTGTATGGAAAAACATGGCTGCTCCCATGTAAGCACTGGAAAACCTTTAAAACAAACCTATTGATGGTGGATCTATTGATCTAAATGGATCTGAAGTGAACCAAGAAATCCAAATGAGTGCTAAGGAAAGCTCGGATCCAGTTGGCACTAAGTACTTATGTAGAAAAATACTGAAGTAAATGGGAATGAGGTGGACCCGACCTACCTGCATCCATTTCCCTATTAAAAACTTTTTCCAAAAACAGCTATTTGTCCCCCAAGGTGCAACCACAGCAACAAGGGGGATTTGCAGCAAGAAAATGAGAACATGGGGACTGCCTTTTATTAAATCAGATAATTCATACATCTAGATGAGTGCTATCGACTCTGACTTGCAGAAGCTCCCCTGGATTTCTGAGTGGGTTCTCCCACTCCTACCTGGAGATGCCTCAGGGGGAAAAATGGCCAGGCATTCTGTGTGCTGCAATCACAATCCAGATTCTTTAATTATTTCAATTTTGAAAAAGCAAACAAACACATTGCTTTCACATTATTAGCATATCAGCTATTTGGAACCTGGTAAAGGTAAAAGGGATGCAGGTGGTGCTGTGGGTTAAACCACAGAGCCTAGGGCTTGCCGATCAGAAGGTCGGCGGTTCAAATCCCTGCGACGGGGTGAGTTCCCGTTGCTCGGTCCCTGCTCCTGCCAACCTAGCAGTTTGAAAGCACGTCAAAGTGCAAGTAGATAAATAGGTACCGCTCCGGCGGAAAGGTAAACGGCGTTTCCGTGCACTGCTCTGGTTGCGCCAGAAGTGGCTTAGTTATGCTGGCCACATGACCCGGAAGCTCTACGCTGGCTCCCTCGGCCAATAAAACGAGATGAGCGCCGCAACCCCATAGTTGTCCGCGACTGGACCTAATGGTCAGGGGTCCCTTTACCTTTAAAGGTAAAAGGTAAAGGACCATAGCTGCCAAGTTTTCCGTTTTCTCGCGAGGAAGCCTATTCAGCATAAGGGAAAATCCCTTTAAAAAAGGGATAACTTGGCAGCTATGTAAAGGACTGCTAGATGATTAAGTCCAGTCAAAGGAGACCATGGGGTGCAGTGCTCATCTCACTTTAGGCTGAGGGAGCTGGCGTTTGTCCACAGACAGCTTTCAGAGTCATGTGGCCAGCATGACTAAAACGCCTCTGGCGCAATGGGACACAGTGATGAGTACCAGAGTGCACGGAAACGCCGTTTTGGGGCCTGACTTAATAATAATGAGGCTTACTACCAGGTAAATTTTATTTTGCTACGAAATTGGTTTAATATACAAAATTAAAAATAGTTTAAAACTATCCTTAAGAAACAACTATAACTTCTGCCAAATTAATGGTCAGTGTCTGTGGAAGTTTAATGAACTGATTTGGTCACTGTATTCATTTTAAAATTTAGTCAGGTATATATTAATAATAAGCTTCAAGGATCACAAGAACTTCTTGAGAAACTGTCATTCACTTTTGTATAGTTCTATTAAACCGTGACCTATTTCCAAGATTGTTTAAGCATTCCCAGCATTCTTCTCCATCGCTGAAAGGCTATATATCAGCTGCAGTTCCACAAATGCCCAGAGATGGCTGGCAACAGATTATTCTTTACAAATTTAGGAATGGATATCATAGTCTACTTGAGTTTAATATTCACAATGCCTCATAAAGAACGGGAGCTTCAAAAATGCATTCAAAACACAACAGCATTATCAAAATAAAACCATTTTGCATATTTTCAATGCAATTCACACTATTTGCATTATTCAGGACTGCATTGCTGTGCACACCCTAATGAAAATGAGAGTTCTTGTTTGGCAAGGCCTTTTCCTGTAGATCCAAAAGACTGCAAAGGACTGTGGTACTCTTCATAAGCAACACTACATTTCAGTCTCTTATCTCTAGGAGGGAACATTTGCCTTCTAAATATTTCATGCCTCTGAAGATAGGCCAAGAAGACTCCACACCTTGTACATATATGTTCCACCATTAAGATCCTTTTTTACGTGATGACAGGTCATACTGGCAACAGAGGAAGGCGGCATAGAAGACCCATTTCTTATGCAGCATCACACTACATACAAAAGCATTGCCAAGGATGTAGTAGTGACACTTATCCAGTGTTACACAGGCTGCTTACTCTATCTTAATATCCAGTAATTGAATAGACATAGAAATTAAGAGTTGTCTAACTCTTAACTGTTGCACAGGTCACAAATACACCATCTTCAAAAAATATTTGTCAGTTCATTGTTCTAAGCAGGATTTGCTACCTATTTAAATGGCAGGGGGAAAAGAAGACTTGAGTAGAATTTTAGGAAAATGCCAGGGGTGCTATTTTAAATATTTCAAACACTCCATGCTCTGTCTCCAAGATTATGGGACTGAGTTTTAAATATATTTATAATTCCACATACATTCCGTTCTTACTACAAAAGAAATCAGGACACAAAAGCTGACTCATAGAATAGATTAACAAACTCAGGTTTAACTAAACCCTGCTTACATTACATTAGCTTGCTTCATAGGATTCCTGATAACCAAAGATGATCCTATCCATTTACTTCACTGATGCTTCTAAAGCAGGGTCCCCAAACTAAGGCCCAGGGGCCAGATGCGGCCCAATCGCCTTCTAAATCCCGCCCACAGACAGTCCGGGAATCAGCATGTTTTTACATGAGTAGAATGTGTCCTTTTATTTAAAATGCATCTCTGGGTTATTTGTGGGGCCTGCCTGGTGTTTTTACATGAGTAGAATGTGTGCTTTTATTTAAAATGCATCTCTGCTGAAAAAGTTTGCTGACCCCTGTTCTAAAGCATTTGAAATGAAATCTGGTTGGTTAATAAAAGCACTGAAATTCTGTAATTTACACTTGGCCAACATACGTAACACATGCACTCAACAGATTTTATTTTATTTTTTAAATCACTATAGTCTTACAGAGAAAATATTTACACTGCTATTTCAAAAGAGGCTGGTATACATTATGCATTTCATGTCCATTAAACTAGTTCTGACTTTCTGTATGAGTACCATATTCTGAAGAATCAGTGTGACCTACATACAATTGTCCATGTGCACAGTGGAGCTTTCTCACCCTCTCCACTGCACCAAATTGTTTAGGATGTTAAGAACAAAAAGGTATTGAGAAGAACTCCAAAAGGATCTCTGCAAACTGGGTGAAAAGAAATTAAAATTGATGCACTTCGGGCAGTGGTTTTCAACCAGTGTGCTGTGGCACCCTGGGTGCCTTGAATCACTGTCAGGGGTGCCACGGGCAACACTGGCCTCTGTCCCTCTTTCCTTCCCTCCCTCCTCTGATGCCCTCTTGGGTCTCTGCCTCCCAAAGGCTTGCACAGCTGTTTGCAGCAGCAAATAATGCTGCAAATAATGTAGTTAGTCAAGGGAGCCGTGGACTCAAAAAAGTCAAAAACTTCTGACTTACGAGCAAAGCATCCTAACCACATACTGTATACACTTAATGGCCTAATTAAAATCCCAGGAAGGGGATTTTGAGATCATTGTAGCTAGGCTCAATGAAAATGTCAGCCCATTTACTGAAGCTGTGAAAAAGACAAATTCCATGTTACCGATCATTACGAAAAAGACTGTAGGTGAAATGACTGACAATATAATGCAATTATACAAATCTATGGTGCACCTATATTTGGAATACTATGTACAGTTCTAGTCACCAAAGTATACTATAAGTGCAGAAGAGAGCAACCAAAATGAACCAATGGTAACTTCCCCATGATGAAAACACTGGGGCTTTTCCACTTACCAGTAGAAAAAAATAAAAGTCTGGGATAGGGGTGGGGAGAGAGATCTTTGGGAGATGTATAAAATTATGAAGTGAGCAAGATTTAAGTTTTTTCTCCCTCTCACAAAAAAGGGTCACAAATGCTGGAAGATTCTGGACAAAGGGAAGTATTTATTCACGCAGTACATACTTATCAACTACACAGCACATAGTTAAAACAATGAAATTCACTCCCACAAGATGTGGTGATGGCAACTACTTTGGACAGTTTTAAAAGGGAAGTAAGTAAGTAAGTAAGTAAGTAGGGACCCAGGTGGCGCTGTGGGTTAATGCACAGAGTCTAGGGCTTGCTGATCAGAAGGTCGGCGGTTCGAATCCCTGTGACGGGGTGAGCTCCCGTTGCTCGGTCCCAGCTCCTGCCCACCTAGCAGTTCGAAAGCACATCAAAGTGCAAGTAGATAAATAGGGACCGTTCCGGCGGGAAGGTAAACGGCGTTTCCGTGTGCTGCTCTGGTTTGCCAGAAGCAGCTTTGTCATGCTGGCCACATGACCCGGAAGCTGTCTGCAGACAAACGCCGGCTCCCTCGGCCTATAGAGCGAGATGAGCGCCGCAACCCCAGAGTCGGACACGACTGGACCTGATGGTCAGGGGCCCCTTTACCTTTAAGTAAGTAAGTAAGTAAATTACTGACAAATAAAGCTTACTAGTAATGATGGCTATGTACTACCGCCAATATACCTCTGAATAAAAAATAGGGACAGCGCTGTTCTGCTTATGTCCTCCTTGCAGGCTTCCCATGAGAATCTGGTTGAACACTATGGAACAGGATGCTGGACTATACAGTGGTGCCTCGCTTAACGAATGCCCTGCTTAACAAAATTTCCGCTTAACGAAAGGATTTTTCGAGCGGAGGTTGCCTCGCTAGACGAATGCGTTTTCGTCTAGCGAATCGCGGTTTCCCATAGGAATGCATTGAAATTCAATTAATGCGTTCCTATGGGCAAAAAACAATGCGAAAAAATTCAATGCATTCCTATGGGACTCGCTAGACGAATTTTTTCGTTATAAGAAAAGACCCGTGGAACGAATTACTTTCGTCTAGCGAGGCACCACTGTATAGGCCTTTAGTCTGATTCAGCAGGGCTCTTATTGGGTTCTTAGCTTAAATTTCCCTTACATTATTTAGAACAGGCTTCCTCAACCTTGGGCCCTCCAGATGTTTTTGAGACTACAATTCCCATCATCCCTGACCACTGGTCCTACTAGCTAGGGATCATGGGAGTTGTAGGCCAAAAACATATGGAGGGCCGAGGTTGAGGAAGCCCGATTTAGAACAAGAGGAAAAATAAGTCACTGAAATTCTGTGAATACACTTGTGTTGACATGCTCGACAAGCTGTGCGCATAAATACGTGCTTCCTAGGGACAGACACATGGGGGTGGGGGCATTACAAGAGAGACTTTATATTTGACTGGTATTGTATCTATTTCAGTTGCCCAAATTAACTTCTATTGTTTTCAATTATTATATAACTAATTAATTGTATGTAACATTCTAAAGGCAAATTTTTGTGTGGGCATGGTAGAAAATCTCCCCAAGATATGCTCACAAACTTTTTTTAACAGAATAAATGTAAGTATAAATAAATAAATCTGTTTGCTAAGGTTCCCAGGTTTATTATCTATTTATTGTATTTATATTCTGCCCAAATACCCAAGATGGTTTACCAATTTGAAAATATTAAAATAAATGACGAGTCAAGGTAAAGATAAAGAGTAAAGTTTGAGTGTGTGGGGGGACAGTCTGACTAGAGTAGGCCCTAATGTTGTTTTTTGCCTGCTTTCCTCTTTCTCTTCTTCCTTCTCACAGGGCAATTGGTGTACTGTATATTGGCCTTGTGAGGAGAGGAGACTTTATAAACGTGCTAGAAAGGAAACACAAAAAAGTCCTTTGTGTGAGCAATTGTGTCTCTGGCTATGTAGTCTTGAAAATCATAATATGTTTAGGATAAAGTTGCAAATTGCATGACTCAATGAAAAGGAAGAACTTCCATTAACATCTACCAATCAGAGCCCTGATATTAAAAACTTCAGCTTCTGTGCTTGCTAAAGCTTTCACTAACACAGTGGTTCTCAAACTGTGATGTAAGCTCCCTTTGAGACCACAAGAAACCTGAAACAGACAGAATAGAATAATGACATGAATTGAATGAAAGACTCCCTCATCCATTTAGTATTTGGGGAATAATATTCTCCTCCTACCCCATTCTCTCAACAAGGTTTAGGAAGAAGAACTGCTGCTTTGTTCTAATGTATTCTTCACGTGTCCTGTACATGGTCCACTTCTAAAGCTGAATACCCCCATTCACATATCTTCACATTTATTGCACATACAAAACTACACATGCTCACCTGTGAAACAAATTAACTGCTGCTGCTTCAGGTAAATTCTGAAGTGGGGTCCCAGTTGAAAAAATGAGTAATCTACAAAAACATCTATTTCGTTTTTGCATGATAATGTTGAGTTCCACATACCTGTATTTATACTGTATTTTTATATTGTGAACCACCCTGAGATCATTGGATGAAAGGTGGTATATAAATTTAATAAAACTAAAATGAAGATTTAATATGCAAACTATGGAAATGGACAGACTAAAGTAAAGTGCTAAATTACTTCCTTCCATCTTGCTGCTCGCTTGAATGTGCAAAAATAGAATCCTGGAAGCCTAAGTAGTTACATTAGCATTAATAATTAATTCTGATATTATTACTGCAGTTTGGAAAACAATGTAAAGGTCTCACAAAATATAATATAAAAGTCATATTCTGGACAAACATGACAATTGGTGTATTGTACTATACAAACTTACTTGGAAGTAAGTCCCAAAGAGCTTAAGTCATCAACAGGATCAGGTCTCACTTCTAAGAAGAAATGCATAGGACTGTGCTTTTAATCAACTAAAGAGTTTTTATTTTTATTTTTTAAAAAACTTATATCCTACCCTTCATCCTAAAATCCAGAGCAAGTAACAACAATTCATACATAAAGCAATTAACGAAGAAAACAATTAAAACCACCAATGTTCTGTTTTCCTGTAATCTGTCAGTGTCCTGAAACCCAGGCATCCTCCTATATCAAAAAGCAAAGCAACAGATCTTCAGTTGGTGCCTAAAGCTAAACCATGCTGGTGCTAGTCAAGCCCCTAGGGTGACTTTAAACAACAACTAGGATACCAATTCTGTGAAGACCCTTTGGTGGGTAATAAACTCCAGGATGACCTTTAAAGCTGCAACTACCAGCAGGGCCTTCCCAGTAGATCTCAAGTCACGGCAAGTTCAATATGTGGAGTGGAGTTTCCTCAGAGTTGATAGCATGATCAGGATCCACCCTGTCCCTCAAAAGATATACTGCATCTTGTAAATACTGGTAACTAAATAGTGCAGAATTTACCATAGGTTCTACCGAGGAGTGACTACTTTGAATATATTATTGTGGTTTAAAGCCAAATGGAGCGCAACACCATGGGATATGGGTAAACCTACTCCTGCAACTTTAGCCAGGAAAGGCAGCAGCAGTAATGTGGAATATGCTTGTCCTCTACCACCGTTCACTGTTTTGATGTGCTGTATTCTGAAGATCAATGGGTGAATGAGCTTATTGAGCTTGTCATCAAGCAGCTGACTTTACATTATAAATCATTTTAAGAGAAAGAGCTGAAAGTAAACTTCTCTTAGATTGAGAAATACGGGAACAGAACCAGGGATTCTTATTCAACTGCTGTGATGTATTATGCTGAAACTGACCTGCCAACTATTTCTTATTTTGCAATGGCCTAAAAATGCTCCCAAAAGTTGTGAAATAATGACTTTGCATATTTTGTATTGAAACATAGAACTATTATTTGAACCGATACATTAGTGGATTTTCAATAAATTATGTTGTAGTAACTAAAGTACTGATGTTACAGACCATTAACAATGGTTTCAGTGTACAGTGGTACCTCTGGTTGTGGACGGGATCCGTTCCAGTGCTCCGGTCAGATCCCAAGGTTTCCGCAACATGAGAACCTCTTCTGCGCATACGCGCATGGCGAAACCCGGTCAAATACTTCCGGGTTTGCCCCTTTCACATCCTGAAGTTTACTTAACCAGAGGGTTACGTAATCAGAGGTACTACTATACAGTGGTACCTCAGGTTAAGTACTTAATTGGTTCCCGGAAGTCTGTACTTAACCTGTAGCGTACTTAACCTGAAGCGAACTTTCCTACTGAAAGTAATGGAAAGTGGATTAATCAGTTCCAGAAGATGAAAAACACCCCCTATAACAGCAATTTAATGCAAATTTTACTGTCTAACACAGGCATCCCCAAACTGTGGCCCTCCAGATGTTTTGGACTACAATTCCCATCACCCCTGACCACTGGTCCTGTTAGCTATGGATCATGGGAATTGTAGGCCAAAACATCTGGAGGGCCACAGTTTGGGGGTGCCTGGTCTAACGAGACTATTGATCCATAAAATAAAGGCAATAATCAATATACTGTACTATAAAAATAAATAAGACAGTATTGTAGATGAAAAAATTAACATTTATTTTCTTATGTGCACTGATGATAGTCAGTTTGGATGGGTTTATTTTTATCCATTTCTGCAGTCACACAATCAACCAGTAGCTGAACTGGGTTCCACACAGGCACAAAAACAAGTCACAGAAACCATAAAATGAAGAACAAGTCACAGTGAAAAAACCGAAAAAGCCACACAAATCAAAATGCAAAAAAAATACAGTGGTACCCCAGGTTAAGTACTTAATTGGTTCCGGGGTGCAAAAGTACTTAATCCGAGCGCCGGTAGCATGCATGCGCAAAGCGCCAATATAGCACTTCTGCGCATGCGCAAAGCACGCAGATTGCTTCTGCGCATGCATGCGTGGCGGAACCCAGAAGTAAACACTTCTGGGTCCGTGGAGTACTTAAACTGAAAGTACTCAAACTGAAGTGTACTTAAACTGAGGCATGACTGTACTGTACTAAAAAGTTCTACATTTCCTGGATTAAAATGGTGAAAGAATCTGGAAGGCAGGTCTTAATTTTGAAGCCAGGATAATACAAGTATTTCTATTCAGAGTGATATCCAACTCATACACAGAGAAGTCCCACCGAAGTGAATGAATAAGTCCAATGATCTTTGAGTATCACCTACCATAGACTGTTTTAAAAAACATGAGAAAGATTTAGCGGGTGGGAGGGGTAGGTAATTGCAAAGAAGAACTGATTAAACTTTTGCCAGTGCTACAGAAGTACAGGAGCAGAAGTGATGCATGTGTCATTAATTATAGCAACTCCTCATTTACGCACACTTGAGACACCACAACCGTGCAAACCCGGAAGCGGCATGAAAAGGGGCAAAAACAGTCCTAAAAGAGCCTATAAATGGCAAACTGGCACAAAAATACCATTTACCATTCCCAGGAGCCTTTGCAAATGCAATCCTGGGAGCCTTTGCACCAACCTTTGAGGCCTGTGGGGCGTTGGAGCTTGAGCAAGGAGGTTTGGAGGGAGCGACTGTGGTGGAGTTTGGTGGAGTTTTTGTTTTCTGAATGGTTTTTCCAAGAGTTTCCAGAGGTTCAGAGGGTGTTCCCAATATACGCAATTTTATTTAAACCTGCAGTGCCTCGTAACATAACCCCCACGTAAATGGGAAATTGCCTGTATGTGTACATGCTTGCAGCATAAAATGTTTACTTTACATTTGAAGAATAAGAATAACACTATAAAAAAAACCTCAATAAATCAAAGATAAGCAATACTGGTAGATTGGGAATATGTCTGCATGTACAGGCAATGACTGATTAATGTGCGTTCAAATGATGCACAATTGTGCACAGCACCAAACCCAGAAGCAAACTGGAAACGTCACTAAACAAGTCACTAAAAGGGTGTGTAACAGAGGTGGAGTGGGACGTGCTTATACACGCTGCGCTGAAACACACAGGGGCCGAGAACGGATCCCCCCCCCAGCGCAAAATGGTCATCAACTGTACTTCTCTAAATTCCTGCTCAACTCCCAACATAAACTGTTTTCATTGTGCAGTACCTGAATTTTTTCTGTGTACTTTTAAATGAAAAGGGGTATGTGTATCCCCTTTTATTTAATGTGTGATGCATATTTAAGGTCACTTAATACAAATTATTTATCCCTTAACCAAATGCTACTTGTAGGTAGTACAGTGGAACCTCGGTTTACGCTACCTCTGTTTACAAACGCCTCTGTTTACGAATGCCGCGGACCCGTAAGTGTTTACATCCGGGTTCCGCGGCGCTCGGATGCGCAGAAGCGATCTGCGCAGCGCGTGCGTAGAAGCGCTCTATGGGCGCTTCGTACACATGCAAAAGTGTGCCTTCGGTGAGCGAACACCTCGGCGAGTGAACGCCTCCGTGGAACGGATTGCGTTCGCAAACCGAGGTACCACTGTACAGTATATTAATTTTAAATGTATGAAGTATGGATTTTAACCTGTTAGAACCAGAAAAGGTAGCTATTCCAGAATAGCCAGTGCAGCACTTAAGGATATTGAAATAGCTGGAAAGAACTGAAGCCCAGTCTCCTTTTACATTTGATTTTTACCTTATCCCCTTCACACACACACACACACCCACCCCTAAATAACATGCCATTTCCCCATTCCTTCCTGGTGGTCATTTTATATTCTATTCTTCCTCCTATAACAGATTCTCTCTCACATCCTTCCTTTCTATTCCTAATTAATTTTAATCTTTATGGTTATTAATAAATAACTTTTAATCTCACTTTTTTATGGCTTTCAACACCTCCAACACTTTGTTAGAAGAGATGTCCCTTCCTCCAACTGCTACCACTCCACCCCATGCACTCTTACTCAATATGCAAGGTGCTCTGATGTTGGCATTGGTTCAACTAAAAGGCTTTGGGGCACAGTAGGTGGGGGAGGGGGCCAGTCAGCCTCAGGCACTGAGGTTCACCTGAAAGTGGCCCAAGGCCCACTGCACTAGAGTTATGGTCTCTCATTAGTGCATGAGGCAAAATAATTTCCTTCACTACTGGCAATGTAATATGCATTCTAAGGAACGGCTCAAAATTACTGCAACTCAACCTGCTAAGTTTATATGGATCAAAAATTGGGTAGAAGCATATACCCTGGGGTATGATAGGGAATTTCCAGCATACATTCTAAAGTAGTCTGCCAGTATATTTCGCTTTGCATCGTGTTAATTAAGCACCTTAAAGTTACATAGAAACATAGCATACCACTTCTATGATTCCTTTGTGTGCTGCTGGGGACTGCTATCACAAACTCAGAATACTTGTTACAATCCACATATACCAAAGCAAGTTCCAAAAAGACAATTCTCTTGTCTCAATTTTACCTATGTTCTAAGAAACAGCAACCAGGCCATGGTAGGGCTTTGTAGTTAGTTGCTACTATGCTTCTCAGAGGTTCCCATTGAGCTTTACTGGACAAAGTAAAAACAAAAATGCAGACTGGGACTGTTTAGGTGGAAACCTACTTCTCATTACAGGCCCTATGATAATCAGGGACTTGGGACAGTTATCCCTATCCCAATGTGTGCATTAATTTTTTTCTACTGTATATACAGATTAATGGCTATCATTCATTCATTCACTCTCTCTGGAAGGTGAGGGGTAACCCTGAAGGGCAGACAAAGTCTTCCAACCACCAACAACACTGGGTGGCCTGGTTACCACTAAAAGAATCACCATGGGAGGAGCAATACTTTTCCTCCCCCATGTCGAAAGCATAGGCAGTATGTCTGATTATTCCAATCAGTCATAAACATAGAATTAGCTTGTGAAATCCACCACTGCAAAATGTGATATCCTCTAGCTTCAATGGCTTTTTAAAAGGGTTAGACAAATTAATGGAGGATAAGTTTATCAAAGGTTATGTTCAAAGACTGTGTAATAGCAGCTGCAAAAACAGGGATGAGGAACCAGTGGTCCTTCAGATGTTGTTGGAATGCCATCTCCCATCAGCCCAGGCCAACTTGGACAATGGTCAGGGATGATGAGAACTGTAGTCCAATGACATCAAGAGAGCGCCTGGTTTGCCACTGCAATGCTAAAATAATGGGAGTGGGCCATTTATTTGATACTATGCTTGTGGACTTCCCAGAAACATCTGTTTAGCTACCATTTGCAAAAGACTCAGTGGAATCTAGATGAACCCTTAGTCTGATTCAGCTGAATGTCTGATGAGTTTTATAAAGAGGGGTGAAGAAGGAAATGTGGAGACTCTTTCCCCAGAACAACCACAGTTATTCTGGGTTGGTAGTGGGAAAATGTTCCTGGAGGCTTCATTTGGAAAAATAAAAAGGAACAGGTTTGAGAAAACAGGCCTGGCCATGTCTGGCTCTGCCAGAGTCACTGACCTAAACAGTGGACAGACGTGAATGGAAGGGATGGGAGTGGAGTTTAAGAACCAGTACTGTATAGAGTGCTTTTGTTAGCAGCTCATGCTTTTTGGTGCTTGAACAGGTTAAGGAGGTGTGGTATAACTGATTTTATGTGGTCTTGAGGAGGAGTAGCCAAAATGATGCTCCCAATATGTTTTGGACTACAACACAGATCACCCTGCATACTAGCCATGCTGGCTGGGACTGAGGGAAAGTTACAGACCACAATATCTGGAGTGCACCATGTAGCCTATCCCTAGTCTAGAAGATTTCATGCAAACAACTGCATTTTAAAATGTATTATTATTGGCTAGATGTTACTTAAAATAATATATGTTTCTAAATAAACATTTTGTGATTAATTCTTTCTAGACACTGGCACAGCTAATATTAAAATAATCATATTGTTTATCTTTCTTCCAACAACTGGAATCACGTGGGTAAAATGCTTAAGTCCCTTCCTGGAACCTAAAGTACAAGAGGAGTCGAAACATAGTAAATAATTTATGCTTTTTCACATAGCTTAAGAGACGCTGGCTTGACCTTCGCAGGAATTTTCTTTCTCAAGCTTGAAGCCAGCATTATTTTATCATCTTGGTCGGATACTTTGGTCACATTTCATGATTTCTGCAGTTACATTTCTGTAGCTGAATTATCTCACAGCAACAAACTGTGGGTACACTGTGAAATTTTACTTTGGAAAGGTGTCATCAGAAGACATATTTCTTCCAAGTTATTAAAACTATTTGTTCCATTTTAACTTCTTTTTTAAAACACTTTTAAAAATACCACCCTCAACAGTGAACACTGTAGGACAGCAGCTACGGAAAATTCTTCCTGGGAGTTAAAAATCTGAGACTCAAGGTCACAAAAACAAAGTCACAACCAGTTCTCAAGCTTTAGAAACACCCACACATTAGATTAGGAAAACAGCAAGCTTGAAATGTTCCATCTAGAGTTTAAAATAAGTATCTAAATTGTTTTTAAAGAACTTTATTGAGCTAAATCGGTGTGCTTAATAAACCTGACTATATTTTAAAAAGTAAGAAAAATACTTATTGGACTATTGGTGGGAAAATAGCATAATGCAAGAAACCATCCTTATCCTAAACAAAACAAGAAATTTTGTCTGGAAGATTGCAAAATGTAACTCAAAGTGCACAGAAAATGTGTATTAAGAGAGCCTTTTTTGCTTCTCTAAGTTCTCTGTTGCTATTTGTATGTGTAACATTTATGAGAATATTCAGTAAAATTATTTGGTTAGTTAAGGATACACCTTATTACTGTACTTATAGGAATATCTGTAGTTCTAGCAACTGCAGGCATTTGTTTACAAGTATCTCGCTGCAACCAATGCATACACATTATTCATATAATATGCAACACTGAAGAATGTTCAATAACTTGTCTATTCTGAACACGTGCTGTACTTTGAAGCAGGTCGATATGAGGAGGGGGCAGGATAGAGCTGGTTTTTTAAACACTTGTCAGTGCAGAAAACACCAAGGGACTAGTTCTGTGTTTCCCGTTTGTTTTTATACTCCCACCCCTCACTTTCGGATTACACACACCTCTCACTTTCATCCTCTGAGAAAGAAAAGAGGCTACAACTGCAGCAGCCCTGGGTACCACCAAGCCCTGGCTGACTGCAGGACTGCAGTCCTGGCACAGCACAGTCTACTCCCTGCCGTCCGGCCATAGGGTGGGGTCTTTTCCCACACCAATCCGTACGTACACACAAAAGGAAAACCAAGAGGGGAGGGAGGCTGCCTTAACTCGCTCCCCACCACCACCACAGCAATACCTTGCGCACAGGAGACTAAACTAGGCGAGGTGCAAAACAGCCAAATACAATAGGGCGCCCCCAATAGCGCCCAGGGAAGAGGGCATGAGATGATCTGCGGGGGGGGGGGGGCGACGCCAGGCCGCGCTCGTGAGGAGCTCCCCGAAGCGCCTCGGCGACTACTCATCCGCCCTTCGCCAAGTACTTTTTTTGGCCGCCCTTCTGACAGACAAAGGGAAGAGAGTTTATTACTGCAGAGGTGCCGGTTGCGCAGTTCCCCGCCTCAGGAGAGCCGAGCCGAGCGGGCGCCACGCCCCACCCCGCCAAACTTCACCCCTTTTTGAGGGGTGGAAGAGGACGCGGACGGGTGGGGGGGGGCGAAGGGGAGGCAGGTGCCCGCCAGCCCCTTCGCAGGTGCTTAGGCGCCCCTCGAAAGTTTGAGTTGACTGAGGCGGAGCGGCCTCAAAACACAGACACCGGCCCCCCTAGCGCTCTCCGAGGCGCGCAGCATGGCACCGAGGCTCGTACCTTGGCGGGATCCTCCGGCTGCTCCGGCTCGGCCCCCGCCGCCGCCGCCGTGGGCGCTTCTCCCGCAGGGCTGCTGGGCTGGGACTCCTCTGCTGCAGTGGCCCCGTCCTGCGGGCTCCGCTGCTCCGCAGAACTGCCGGCTCCCATGGCTTCGCTCTCTTCGGTGCGTGGCTGCCTCGCGACGCCGGTTCCTCACCTCCGCTGCCCAGACCCAAAGCTTCCCGCCCAGTAATGATAAAAGAGAGGAGAGCAATAATGAAGCTGTCCAGGCAGCTGCGCCCTTCGCCTCAGTCTCGGCTGCTCAGCAGAGCGCTCAAGCTGCGACTGAAGGAAACCAGTAGCTTTCTGCAAACTCCTTTAGAGGGGGGGGGGAGGAAAGAACAAGCTCCTCTCTGGTCCTCCCGCCCGCTCTCCCTCCTGCTCCATCACATGAGCAGAGCCTCGGACACGCCTTGCAGCATCAAACCTGGTCTCGAGAAGGGGCGGGGGAAGAGAGAGAGAGAGAGAACATCCCGCCACCTGACCAAGGTGGCTGCTCCCCCCCGGGCCTTCTTTGCCCCCTCCCCGCCACAGAGATAGTTATTTGACTTTTCTAAGCGCCCCTTCTAAAGAAGAGTCGCCTTCCGCTCTCGCCATCGCGCTAGATTAATGGGCGTTAATTCCATTACCGATAGAGCTGGAGGGAAAGTGGCTCTGCACATTACGTCTCCGTGACCTTCCGCTGACGAGGCATTTTTGATGTGCTCCCCACCTTCCACCCCAGCAAAGGCAGGCGAGGCGGCCGTGCCTACAGTAGTACTCGAAGCATAAATCACCAGGGACTAGAATTGCCAAACGTCCCTTATTTCTTCCTATGCAGCAAAACACAGGGGGTAAATTGGAGTAGATCAAAGGTGGCCAGTTTCTATTTCTGCAAGTGTTCCATGCAGAGGCGTACCTAGGCTGCTTTGTGCTGTTGGCAAGGAGCTGTATCAGCGCTGCTGCCGCCCGTGTCTCTTGAACCCTTGGCTGGTCAACTGAGGAGGGAGCTGAGGCGCCCAGAGGAGCCTGTGTGCCCCACCTGGCACACAGGTAGGCGGGCTCCGAGCCAGAGTGGACACACTTTGTGTGTCCCTGGGCCTGGGCCATTGGTGGCCAACTTCAACGGCAATGTCTCACTACAGAAGAGACTGGCAGACCTGCAGACCTGACTCCTATCTAGGCCCACAAGCCTAGTTTTCATCATCATGTGAAGGTACCCTGTCCTGTGCTATCTATGTGATAGTCTACTGCTGGCTACCGGTAGTGACTTGTCTAATTTATTTTTCGGCGGGGGGGGGGGGTTGGCGGGTGCAAAGTGGATTAGCATTAGATCTGCTTGATTTGTCAGTAAAATAATTGCCATTAACCAGTAGCATTGCAAAGCCATGGAGAGACAGGCCTAATCTGAATCACTACCATAGGATCATATTTTGATGTTTGGAGATTTTCCAGAGATCAACAAGAAAAGTGCAGTTGCTGAAATGTACTAAAATATTGATGGCTTTTTATTTCTTCATAAGAAGATACTGAATTGGCAATGACACTGTACTGCCTTTCAATAAAATTGAACACAGATATTTTGTTTACTTTGAGTTATTTTAAAAAGTCCTAGCATTTTATACCCTGCAATCCAATACATGTGTATATGGGAGTGAGATGCACTGAATTCAGTGGGACCTACTTTTGAGTAGACATGCATAGGATTGCATTGTAAATATGTCACACATAGTTTTCCCCAAAGAATACTGGGAACTGTAGTTTATCTCTCATCACGGAGCTATAATTCCCAAGACCCTTAACAAACTATAGTTCCCAGGATTCTGGGACATAATAGTTGGATTTTCTCATAGCATATAGAACAGTTTACATTTCTTTTGTCGTTATTAAAGTGATAGCAATATCTGCCACTCACCCATTTTTACTAAAATGTATTTGTTCAGGGTTTTGTTTTGTTTTCCAGCATTAGACAAAGAGAGGTGGTCACCTCAGTTGGCAGATACTAGAGATAGAGAGTGGTGGCAAAATGTTGGAGGACAAAGCTGTGCCCTTCTCTCGCTATCTTCCCCTTGTTGTAAGAAAATACTGATTTTTATATACAGTATGAGACTTTAGAATTCCTATAACACCCTAAGCAGCAGCTATTGAGTATTGCCACCCCCCAATGTCCCTGTATCCCCTAAGCAATTCTGTTCCCCTTCAGTGTGATGGGAGATGCTGTACTACTGAAGTAAAGTTCACGCAGCTTCCCTAAGGAAAATGGAAAGGGGGGCACCATCTCCTTTGTCTGAGGTACTGTAGTAAACTCAGCCCAAGGTGAAATGCTTTGCTACCATGCACTGATGCTAATAGTTACCTGCTCAAAGCCATGCAATAGTCATGACTAGACTCTATTCTACCCATTGTTCTATCCATTGTGTAACTAATGTTTCTACCGGTAAGGTTGAGAAGGATGGTGAACAATGGTCTTAGCATAAGATTTAAATACACCACATATACTGTTGGGCTCCTTCTATAATGAAAAACAAAGATTTTGTGTGTAGGTGGAGCGTAAAAATATCAAAAAATGTATGACTGAGGAAGTGGTTATACAGTTATTTATTATGAACCCTAGAATGTATTTGTTCTAAGTTGAGCCTGGAACTAAGCACATATGCATAGCTGCCAAGTTTTCCCTTTTCTCGCGAGGAAGCCTATTCAGCATAAGGGAAAATCCCTTAAAAAAAGGGATAACTTGGCAGCTATGCATATGGAATAAGGTTCATTGATTTTGGGGGTTTACTATCCTGAAAGTATGATTAAGTGAAAATGTAAAATATATGTGCATTGGTATATTTTTAAAAATCCATAGTTAAAGGTGCAATTTCGCTCACAGTTTTGCAGAGGAGCCTATCTAACCCCCCCCCCCAAACATATTTTTCTTCCACCAAATTTCAAAAGGTATTGGAGTGAGGTTCTAACAAAAAAGAAGCCAACAAAGCAAGGCCTCAACCCCTAATGCTGCATCAGAATAAATACAGATTTCTTTTCATGCAAAACAGGTCCTTTATGCTATTTCCAATAGCTCAGGTTAAGTTACAGTGGTGAACAAAACAGAACAAGGAACATAGGATTGTGTGTCCTGATACTGAATTAATTCAACGTCCTTTCCCATGGTGCAGTAGTTGGCTCAATACAAGTACCTAACAAATTCATAATTGCTGTTTAAGTAAAATTTCAGCACAAATAATTGACTCACTGATAAAAGTTTAAAGCATTTTAAACTATATATTAATAGTACAGTTTTTTATGGTTATTTACTTTAGGTTAATCCCATTCCTTTTTTCGTACATCTAAACCTCAGAGTCATTTCAACATTTATTTCTGCAGTTGTTTGTAAGACCAAACGTTAATTGTTCCAAGGTAATCATTTCAACTAATACATTTTTTACTATCAGCTTCCCACCACTCTTCACACTGTAATAGCTAATACAGTTCCTCAGGATAGGAAATTATTACTGTACCATTAGGAAAAGGATACAGGATGGGTTGCCATGATTTAGTGATAAAACAGTTATTTGTTGGATAACTGATATGCTGTCTTAATCCTATTTAGAAGCAAGTGCCACCAAAACAAAGTAAAAGCATTTAGAATCAGGGGTTAACAGGCAGTATTTTTATTCTGTGTCTTACTCAAAACAACATGTTAAATAATTGAGACAGTTAGAACAGGATAGTGAATTATTGATATTATTATTTTTAAATGGGAGGAGAGTATGTGTAAGGTTTTCTTTAAAGTCTTTGTAATGTCTAATCCAGGGGTCCCCAAACTAAGGCCCGGGGCCCGGATGCGACCCAATCGCCTTCTAAATCCGGCCCGCGGACGGTCTGGGAATCAGCATGTTTTTACATGAGTAGAATGTGTCCTTTTATTTAAAATGCATCTCTGGGTTATTTGTGGGGCATAGGAATTCGTTCATATATTTTTTCCAAAATATAGTCCGACCCCCCACAAGGTCTGAGGGACAGTGGACCGGCCCCCTGCTGAAAAAGTTTGCTGAACCCTGGTCTAATCCTTCAGTACTCATGTATGCTATACTTTTGTTTTCACCAATCTTTGATTCACAGAGTTCTCTTTTCATGGGCTATCCCGCCTTACATGCATTTCTGTTAGTAGTACTTTATCCTTGAGTCCTTTTCTTTATTAACTTCCTATTTTCTTTGTGCTCTAATAATGACTTTCAAAAAGTGAGAGAACGACACCATTTATAACATAAGTAATTGACCGTGTACCAACCCTGCAGCTTCCAAACATATCCTAGGAACTGCAAAGCATTTGAGTCCCTGATTATGTCTCTTTTTCAGTTGTGTGCAAGAATGTAATTACCGGTACAGTATGTGTTTAAAATGAGTTCGTTTTCCTGTGATGTTCCCAACACATAAAAGTACCTGAATAGCTGATAAGAGTTGTAACCAATCTGACAGCTGGGAAGCAGTCTGACAATCAGTTGCAGTGGCATAGTGTGGATTGCCAGCACCCAGGGCTGTGCTTGGGGGGGGGGTGGAGTATGCATGCACATTCAACTGTCTAAGGGTGTCCACATCACCCAGAAGATTGTAACTGCAGAATTAAGAAGAGTTGTTCTGTTGTCTGGAAAGGTCACTTCCTGGTTTGAATGGAGAAACAGAGCCCCGTGATGGAAGCGCACAGCTGTATTGAGGCAGCACTGGGTGTTGAAATTTTGTGCCCCTAACAATTTTGCCCCCAGGGCAACCAATCACCCCTGTGACTCCCCCTGGCTACACCACTGTTCAGTTGCACTAATCACAAGGAAGTATCCCAATGTCCTATGAGAAGTGGCATAACAATAGGTAAACAGTAGTGGAGCCTTTTATATTCACCAGGTTCAAAGGTGCTAAGGTAAAGGTAAAGATACCCCTGACCGTTAGGTCCAGTTGCGGATGACTCTGGGGTTGCGTGCTCATCTCGCTCTATAGGCCGAGGGAGCCAGCATTTGTCAGCAGACAGCTTCTGGGTCATGTGGCCACATGACTAAGCCACTTCTGGCGAACCAGAGCAGCGCATGGAAACACCGTTTACCTTCCCACTGGAGCAGTACCTATTTATCTACTTGCATTTTGATGTGCTTTCGAACTGCTAGGTGGGCAGGAGCAGGAACCGAGCAACGGAAGCTCGCCCCATCACAGGGATTTGAACCGCTGACCTAGGCTCTGTGGTTTAGACTACAGCGCCACCTGCGTACAGTATTACATTTGCTGAGGTTTAGTGTGCTGAGAAACCGGTTACACAGAGAGAGTGGTTAATGGACTAGCTTCCTGCACTAGGTATCTTCTAAGATCAGACCAAGGAAATGTAACTACCGGTATGGGGAACCTGTAGCCCTCCAGATATTTCTGGATTAGAGCACCAATCAGCTCCTGACCATGGGCCATTACAACTGGGGCTGGTGGAAGTTGGACTACAGTAGCATCTGAAAGGTTCAGGTTTCCCACTCCGATGCAATGTATGTTATGCAACAATTGCTTGTCTTAAAAAGTAATGCCAAAGGCAGCTCTAAAACTTAACGACCTAGCACACAATACATTCTTGTCCTGATGCTTTCTTGCCACTGAACTTCCAAACAGACTTCCAAATCAATATTTCAAAACATGGTAAAACAATACAAATAGAACACCAACGTAAAATATCAAGGTGATACTCCATTATATATAAACACTTACCCAACCTTGTGAAGCTGTTGGAATACCACCAAGGGGAGATAAAAGCTCCTCTCCTTGAACAGATTCTTTCCCCCTGCCCACTGATGGTTTTGCTGCATTCTTAACTGCTGTTTTTCAACTGTCACAACTATGCACTAGATGACTAGAATGTTGGCAAAGTCCAATTGAAGCTCACTTTTAACAGGGGCCTATAGAAATAATAGCTATAGAAATAATAACAGGGTGTGTAAAATCAACACCCTTACCATAGACAAATTCAGAGAAATATTTCTAATTCCTCTATACCCTACCATTTAGCACCTAGGTACTGTATGTGTTTGTCAGCCACAATCATCCTTACCTCACTAATTCATTGGTGGGGCGGGGGGGGGGGATAGTTGTCAGACAAAGTTTTGCTGCTTTAACACCATTGTTATTGTTTTTCTCTATACTACCCTTCAATCAAGAATGACATGGCTATAATGATCTTTATGTGAATGAAGTTTCTTCCTGTTTAGGGTGATAAAATTAACCACATATTGTGATCGCCTGCCTCATCTAATAAGAGGTTTCTGTGGGCTAGAGAAGTAGGAGGGAAAGGTAGTCTTTCTCTTTTTCAACTTCCTTGTAAATCAGTGTTATGCTATGACTTCAGATTGTATTAACAATAAACCTTTGATGACAGAATGATAAAATATATGTTTACACCAAGGAAGATGTTTAGATAGACTGACTAGGGATCCAGACTAGTCATGCTTTAGTCCCTCTGAAATCAATGTGACTTAAGTTAGTCAATTTATCCCATTGATTTAAACGAGGCTAAAACATACTGTACCTAATTTAGTCTGGAACCAGTCTCTTGTCTGTTTGCACACATTAGGGACCGTTCATGGGTATAAAGAGAGATGAAGGTGTGGTTTGGGAAGATGTTACTTTTCTAATCTGATCATAGATTTACAAGATTTGTTTACCTTGCTCAGCTGCCTGTACAAGATTAAACTCTTGCTGTATTTTACTGCTTTTATGAATTTTAAGTGATATGTTATTTTATCAGTATGTTGGAAACCACTTTGAGGTCACAGTGTGACCAAAAGCAGCCTATAAGCACAATCAATCAATCAATCTCATTGAAACAACTGGAAACACAGTTTTTTGCCCTTTATTCAGCATTACAAGATACTTAATTTTGCAGTCTGCTTCTCCACGTACTGTCTGTCTATTCTGTACAAATGTCTATTTGAAGAAGTAGGTATTTGAATATAAATGGCTAGGAGACAAGCAGGGAAGGAGGGATGAAGCCTTCATGTCCTACATACCCCAAAGCATCTGGCTGCAGAATGCTGGATGTTAAATATGCTAACTGTATATTTTTATAGGTTTTTAATATATGTGCTGCCAAAGTGAGCTTCAGGGTGTTGAAGTAGATGGGTCTTCAGTCTCATCCAGAAGGCCATCCTAATAATACCTTTATGTGTTTAGCTTACTCCGAAACAATTTCAAGATGATTCCTGAATGTTTTGTTAAATAAATGAAAATAAAAACAAGAAAAATGTGATTATAGTCAGCACTTGGTAATTTAATGCTTTTCAACAAGCAAGAAGATTCAAATGTGGACAGAAGGAAAGGAGGGAAGCAAGTTTTGCTGCTCAGGGCAACAAAAAGCATTGAACTGATCTGATCACTGTATGTATACCATTAGGAATGAACAAATAAGCCTTAAAGTGTTTGTTTTTTTAAAAAAAAATAGATGTATTTGGGTTTTTTTTTAATTAGATGTATACATACATGTTTTGAGAACTGTCCTTATAGCAATAGAAAGTCAAGACCTTCCCATTCAAGCTAAGATTTTTTTTTATAGCAAGAGAATCACACAAGGAATCACTGGAGCATACTTCTGATTAGATGTATCACGTTGCATATTTATTTAAAACGGTGATACTGAACATTAATCATAGATCAGATATCTTGTAGATTTTGTTTAGCACATCAGTGTTATACTTTTGATTATTGAATAATTGAATACTTTATGGCAACTGGACTTCTCTAAGACAGATTGTTGTGATGATTGGTAGTATCTGAGACAAAAAAATTAAAGGCATATCTTGGGACACTCAAAGTGCCAGTGCAATGAATAAGAGGACTTAGCACTGAGCAAACTAATCACTGGAATCCTGTAAGGCTTATGCAACATTGTGGCACTATATAATTATCAAGGTTTTTTTTCATATATATATATATGTGTGTGTGTGTGTGTGTGTGTGTGTGTGTGTGTGTGTGTGTGTGATGGACTTAATATTTTAAATACTGTACTAAGAAGACTCTCTCCTATTACTAACAGTTTTAAATAGCAAATACATAAATGGGTCAGCCCAGTGAGTGCTCTTTAACAAGTCACTTTCGTTTTAAAAGACACTCTCACAACTGGTGTTATTTTTACAGCCAAGTGAATGTCCCATATGTCAAGCGGTACTTGGTAAGAGTTAAAGCAGGAAAAAGTAGATGAGCAAGAATACTTCCTTGGCTGACCTGTCAGCTTCTATTTTACTGTTTTTGGACTTGAATTTCTCAGCAAATTGATTAGGAGTTGCTTTCATATCTGATAAAATTATTGAACTGAGGGTGTTTTCTGAACTACTCTAGTCCATACATCTGTTTTTCAAGCATAAGTCAAATGGTATATTCAGTAAGCTTTGCACAATTGGGTCATCTTCCTTTAATAACTCTTCTTTTATTTTTCTGTTTTGTAAGATACACTACAGATTCAAAAGCTTTAGCCAATAACAGTCTTAATTGCAAGCAGAGGGTGGAAGACCATATGATCTTCTCATGATCCCTAGAATTCTTTTTCTATGCTAATTTTTATAATTGTTCGCTACCCATAAACCAGGCTTCAAACCCAGCAACAGACTAATGTGCAGTCAGGTACTTTGAAGGGTCAGATTTCCTTGTGCTCTGAGCCCAATTAATATGCGTTGAGAACTGCTTGCTGGAAGGCATGTTTTCTGTAGGTATCCAACAGCTACAAAAAAGAAACAAAGCTACTAACAGAACAAGGAATTTAAAAAAAACCAATATTTTGCTCTTGAATAGGAGCTTCAATATGAAGATCTCAAAGTTCCTTTAGGAATAAATGTCTGGTTAAACTGAAATACAAAGAAGTTTACTGACTTGCCAAAGTTCACAAAGGGCGATTTCCACAGGGCATGAAACATTACCAAAACCTACATGTACAAATTCTAGTCTTACCATACCAGCCTCAGCAAGAATCAGGGCTTTCTTGGTGGTGCCCCAGGTTGTGGAACAGCATCATATATAGAACATGCATCACAGCAGAACCATAGCAGCACTTAGAAGGAATTGATTTTGGGGGGGGGGGGTGTTGTACTGGACGTAATTGATGCGTACTACAGAATGTTCTGCAATACTTTTACTATTCTAGACATTGTTGTAAGCTGCTTTGATCACAGGGTAGACAGAAGAATAATATGATAAATGAATAAAACTTGATGGGGTTGATGAAATAATTCTCCTAACTTCAAGAACAAAAATACCCCTTTCTTTGATCATCGATCAATAAATGTGGAGGAGTGATACAGCCAACTAGGGACACAAGAAGCTGCCTTATACTGACCACTGGTCCATCTAGCTCAGTACTGTCTACACTGACTGGCATCAGCTCTCTATAGTCTCTTGCAGACCTACCTGAAAATGCCAGAATGTGGACCTGGGACTTTCTGCATGCAAGAGCCACTGCCCTTCCCTAGTTGGTCCTGTGCTTGTAATCACTACCTTGGATTAAAAGCCCACTTCTAGAAATCTGCTCTTTCACCACCTGCTTATGAATAGAAAATTGTGGTTTAAAACTCCCATCTCGTAGTAACAAGTGTGCAGGAACTGATTCTGATGGATGCAAGAGCATTTATCCAGTGTAACACAAAGGGAGGAAAACCTTGATGAAATATTCTATAGCTGACAGATGACATCTGCATAGTTATCAACTTGAGAAGAAATAGAGCTTTTACTTAGTCTGCTGTTTAGCTTGTTTATTGCATGGCTGAAATTTCTAGTCCCAGACCAAACTGTTCTGGGTCATCAAATTAAAGACATCAGATTCTTGCAATGTGGGTAAACATGTGTTAAAAGGCATGAGGAGGAAAAATAACAAGAACCATATTTTTCATTTATACAGTAGAGCAGGCATCCCCAAACTTCAGCCCTCCAGATGTTTTGGACTACAATTCCCATCATCCCTGACCACTGGTCCTCTTAGCTAGGGATCATGAGAGTTGTAGGCCAAAACATCTGGAGGGCCGCAGTTTGGGGATACCTGCAGTAGAGGCTAATGCAGCATTTTAGAGCATATTTCATGTATGCTACCTCAGTAATTATTCTCAGCCCTTTTCTCAGTATCATTATCACATGTTGCAAATGGAGCTCTGAGAGACCAAAGCTTGCGTAAGGCTGCAATCCCATAAAGCAGGCACATCCAACAGGTAGATCGCGATCTATTGATAGATCACTGGGCGACTGTGGTAGATCACTGGTAGATCACTGCCCCCCCCCAAAGAAGCTCAACAACTTTGGCTCCCCTTAAAAAAGCATTTTTGCACTTCACCCCCAAAAAGGGTTAGATCACTGCCAGTTTTTAACTCTGTGAGTTGATCGCATTCTCTTGGGAGTTGGCCACCCCTGCTATAAAGCATGGGTGGCTAACATTTTTTTACTTGAAGGCCACATTGAGAGTTGGCCATCCCTTCAATGGTCGTAGGCTAAAGTGTGTTTGTGCTCTTGGAACATATATGCACTGCGGCAGGCAGGTGGGTGAGGGGGGAGGAAACACAGATAAGTAGTGTGCAGAAGCACAGATGCAAACACTCAAAGCTGGAGGGAGACAGACTCAGCGGCTGCTCAGTAAAACACATACCCCCCAGGGAAGCTAGTACAGTACTACCCATGTCATAATTAAAACTCTACTGATTATAGGCTAGCAGTTGATTATTATTATTATTTTATTTTTTTAAAAAAAGAATGTTCTGAACAAGATATCGTAGTATTTCAAAGTGTAACTCCCCTTGGTTTCAGGAACAGTGAAAGTAGGTCAATGCCGGGTACCTTTTTATTGCTTAAGTACAGTAGGAAGGAGATTCAACAAAGCTTTCCAAGGCAGGATACTGAACAGCAACATAGTCAAACAATGACATCCCAGGCTAAGGACATTACATCATATGAACAAACACACTTGCTAATCGCACTGTGCAGTGTGATACATTGCCCATTAGCTTCCCAGTGGCTCCTTTTCATGGATGCTGGCACGTACCACGCCGCAAATCTCTCTGAAGCCTTGGAATCCAAGTTTCCTTTATTAAATTATCCTGCACTGCAGTTTTCCTGAAATGTCTGTTACTTTCACTAAATCGAGAAGACATTTCAGAATTTTCCCTTTCTTTACCCTGCAACAAATATATTAATAAATAATAATAAATCTGTCAGTTGTAAGATTCAACCCTACATTTCATTTTTACTTATTTTTAAAACTTTCACGGGTAAAATAATGCGTTTTAATTTCACAACACTTGGATCTGTAACTGGAAGCCAGTCAAGGTCCCCTTTCTGTTTCCTGGTGCACTCCCCACTTTCAACAGAAGATGGCTTTCTAAATAACTCATGATGTAATCAGGGGTCAGCCTAAGGGAATGCCTTTGTCTCTTTAAGGAAGAATCCCTGAAAGATTAGCTTTGCTGCTACCAGTATGCCTTCTGCAAACTTCATGTCCTCGAAGTTTGTGTAGTCCAAGCAGGTAGGGTTCATTTTCTGCTACATAATAGCGTTTGCAAAGAAGCTCTGCTGACATTGGTTAACTGGATTTTATTACCATAGGTGATAATATAGTCATTGTGCAATCTGCACAAAAGCAAATTTGCAATGAAGCTATTTTCACATTCTTTGCTATACTGAAATTCTGTTCAAACATCTTTTTCAGATAAGATATTGGTAATGTCGGGAGAGAGCAAAGGTGTGTTGCAATTCCTTAAAAACTTGAGTGGAGATTATACTGGCAGGTTAGGGTTGCCATATTTCAAAAAGTCAAAATCTGGACAGAAAAGTTGTTGAGGTTTTTTTTGGCAAAGATTTTAGTTTTGACCTAAGTTGGGTTGTTTTTTTTTATTAAAGCTGCCATACATCCCGAGTTTCTCAGACATATAGCCGATTTCCGTCCAGATACTGCTTGCAGCTGCAGTATTCCATATATGTCCAATAGATTCCAGACGTATGGCAACCCTACTGTATCTGAAGAAGTGTGCATGCACACGAAAGCTCATACCAAAATAAAAACTTAGTTGGTCTTTAAGGTGCTACTGAAGGAATTTTTTTTATTTTACTTCGATCCAGACCAACACGGCTACCTACCGGCAACCCTACTGGCAGGGCAGTTTTAACAAATTAATTGCATGATTAGTTTTCACAAACAAAATTAAATAAATGGCTCAAACTGTTTTTTATATATTAACTGCTTCCTGTCTTATCCTTCTGCTTAATTAGGGGGGTTTCAAGATCATCCAGTATTCACTCTAGTACCTAGTCTTGTGTTTTAAGAGAATCCTTAGCAGGCATATCTCAGGTTCAGTTCCTAGCCTCTCCAGAATTGGATCAGGTGATGAGAGCAATTTCTGCCTATAACCTTGGGTTTACTCTGCTAGTCAGAGTAGACAGAATTGGGCAAAATGCACAAAGAATGTGATTTTATGTAAATCAGAGCCTGGTGTTCCTAATACCTTGTCCCATGGAATAGATAGACACATAGATTTTCCACAAGTGATAGCTTGTTGTTGTTGTTTTGTTTTTGTTTTAAGGTAAGGCCTGCTTTTGTGGAAGGAAGGAAGGAAGGAAGATTGCATTTAGGTAGAATTCAACACTAGGCTAATAAGATTGTTCTGTCAGCACAAGCTGACTCCTGCTATAGCTGAATTGAATCTGTCCCTCTTACATCTAAGACATGTAAGAAACACGGGGGGGGGGAATAGTGGAAGCATACTGCCTGGTGTGGAGGGTGGACCAATGATAGAACCTTTCAGTGGCAGTGCGCTCTCCCTCATTATGGGGAAATTTAAAAGCATTCATATTTACCCAGGCATTTGATGGTTAATAGACACTGTTCCTGACAGCGTAGAGATAAGTGGTTCAGATGTATTAAATGGATTAGAATGTTCTTAACTGTTTTAATAATTTTTTAAAAAAGTTTTATCATTGCATTGATATGTCTATTGTGTCAGACTCCTTTGGAGGGAGAGATATAAATCAAACAAACAAATCTGTAGCATATAAGGGTTAGACTATATGACCCTTGTTGTTCCTTACCAACTCTACAATTCTATAATTCTAAAACAGCTAAAGAGAAGCCCCACTGCTCCCTTTCAGAACTTGTCACAATTTCCGCCCAAGCCCTCCCCCTCAGGTGTGCGGGGTTTGTGACATCGTGAGAGGCCTACCTGGAACGGGTGCCACCCACCTGCTCGGGTTGGCCTATGATCCGCCACCTGGCCAGGTAGGACAAAGGACATCTGGTCAGGCAGGGGGTGGGGTGTGGTGGAGTTAAGGCCAAAGAAAGTAGGCTGAGCCTTGCGGTCAAGCCTCTTTGTTCTTTCTTCCCGCTAGAGTCAAATAACAGTCAAGATTCTTGAGACAGGTCCTCTGCTAGGTATCTGTGGAGTATGCAGATGATTAAGAGGTGAGAGACATTTTGTCAGCTTTTCCACAAGCCTTTTGGCTCCATGGGGGGTCATTTAACAACAAATCTGCTATGAAAGCAGATGTGTCTGGGAAGAGATTCTCCCACACTGAGCTGGAATTATTCAAGGTAGTAGACAGACCAATTTGCATTGACCTAACCAGTCAGAAACCTGGCTACTCTGTATGAGGATCCTGGAAACTGAATTTAAATGACAATCCCACCAAATTTGAGATCTCCATTTCAACAATACTGTACTTAAGAAGCATTTGCTATACAAGCTTAAAGAAAAGCACCAATTGTTCTAAATCTAGATACATTTTGGTTTTTTATTAGGTCTTACAAACAGAAGAATTTTGCTAAGCAAAACACACCTCTCTTCTTCTGCAACTTCCAAGAAACAGGTAAAAACAGCTACTTTAGCTGTTTGTTAGTCTACTTATATTGGTGTAATTTTTCACCAAGTCACACATTTCAAAGAAGTCTCATAAATCAAACATGTAGCTATACATACTGATCTTCTTTCCTCCTGTTAAACAAATATGGTAAACTATGCCCAGGTAACACATACTGTTGAGCAGTTATGCGACTACTTTAATAATGGATTTTCTGATACTTTGCACAAGAGTGCTTATTCTTCCTACATCTCAATGGCTGGTACTTTGCAAAAAAAAAAAAAATACATTGGAAATTGCATTCTGTCTATAGGAACATATTAATCATTTAGAGCTACAGCGTGGGAAGAGAGCTTTGCTTGATGTTTGACCTTCAAAGTAATTCTCCAGGATTACTTTATAGTGCTTTTTTCCTTTTTTTGTTAATTATGCAACTAGGGTCACCAAACGTTCATGCCACTTTACAGAGATGAAATTGAAACGTATTTGAATCTTGAATTAATGCTTTAATTATTTGGCATGTGCCTTTGGTAAGGAAAAGATGATTTCCAGAAGAGGAGCCAAATTGGACTCTTGCACCAAAAAGCAAGAGTCCTTAAAGCACCTAAAAGTTTAACAAGCTTCTTTGGACAGATGTTTTGGACTACAGCATCCATAAGCAATAACTTATTGGTCATGCTAGCCAGGCTATAGAGAAGAATCAGAAGTTTAAGCTGGTTGAAAGTTGTTGCATTGACAGCTTGGAGCAAAATTGTTTACATTTTTTACGGTTCTATTGCTGCAATTATATCCTCTGCATGGAGTCAACTTCTCTCCTCACCTGCACATGGCATGCATCAATCCTGTATGAACTCTTTAAGAAACCAGCCTCTAGATGAGTACAAAGATATGCTTACACTTAAATTGCCAATGAAGAAATATGCAGCTGTTTCGTTTTGGTCTGTAAAAATCAAAATCAGAAATCTCTTCTGAGCATCTACACCTTAGGAGAGAAGTATGCAGTAAAATTGCACTGATTTCCTCTGCTGTCATTCCACGGTTTGCTTTTTAAGAAATGTTGTGCCTTAATCTTGATAGAGGGAATTCTATCAAAATTTTGTGTGGGTTGACAGCCTGTTACACTGGAGATATAAAGCAAAATCATATGAGTGCAGTTATACTAGCAACACTGTCCCGGGATCCTTCCTGAAACCTATTCAGATGACTTCTTTGCCAAAGTATAGTGTATGCTATTTTTTGTGGGCATGTTAACAGATTTATTTTTGTTCGTTTGTTTACAAAAATCAGACCTTGTGGTTTTCTGCATTATTCCTAACTAGAAGCTGAAGTTTCAGATTTTCAAGTTGAATTAAACACAGCTTTCTCAGTCAGTAAAACACCAAGTGGCTCCTATTGTGTAATGAGAAAAATTGTTCTGGCAATTAAAATACCTATCCATATCAAATATATTCTTCTGAATTACATCTTTCAAAAACTGTTTCAAACCAGGATGGATTTATTTTAAACAATCTGCCAAAGTAACTTGTCTGGGAAATTCCAGATTCCTGGCTGCTGCTGAAGTTATGTAGTAAAACTGCACTGACATAAAAGTCCTTTGTAGAACTGCATTTGTTTCCTCAGTTAAGATAACTGATAGATTCATATTGCTTAAAACACATTTGTTTCTAGTCACTATAAGAACTAGATTTGGGAGGGGGTGCACTCTGCCCCCCTTCTACAATCTAGATCCTTCTCCCTAAAGATATATCTCTTTCACACAAATTGTGCATTTACATGCTGTGGTATCTTCCAGCACTTAATGTAACTAAAATGAAAGACATCTGGTATCAAGTGTGCCTGGAAATTAAAAATCTCTAAGCTGGAAACCTTCCCTGTGACTTCCACAGCTGGTCATAGCTGCTCAGTGGATGCAGAAAGGCACACAACAGATGTTTAAATGCACCCACATCTTATTATTAGTTTCTAGGGATAATCTCAGCCCTGTAGTCGGCCTTCTTTGTTAGGTGGGACATTTGGGGAGGGTGGGGGTGCAGAGCACGAGTTAACACCCCCCCCCAATATACTGGTGTAGAGGATGTCTATTCTGCCAACCTAGCAGTTCAAAAGCATACCAGTGAAGTAAATAAATAGGTACCGCTGCAGCGGAAAGGTAAACAAATGTTTCTGTGCACTCTGGTTTCCATCATGGTGTTCTGTTGCGCCAGAAGCAGTTAATCATGTTGGCTGATGCTGATGGGTGATGGGTTCAAAAGCATCTAGGGCATGGGTGTCAAACACAAGGCCCGGGGGCCTAATCCGGCCCGCCAGACCTTGTCATGTGGCCCGTGTAGCCGCCGCCGACATTAGCCGCTGACAGTCGTTCTGGAGCCTGCGATTGGCCGAGGGTCAAAACCGGGGGCGGGGCTGCAGGCGGAGGCCAGGGCGCTGGAGCTGCGCTGACGGCCTTGGCCAGGGAATTTCAATTTCGAATGAGGCTGAGGGAGGCAGTGGCACAGCGGCCAGACGGGGAAGTGAGATGCAGGAGGAGGAGGAGGAAGCCCGCCGAGGAGGTAGGAAAGTCCTACAGGCGCCGCCAGCAAAGTTGGTGCCGGGACGGAGCAGCGCTGGATTTTTTTTGGGCGGGCTTTGCTGTTGTCTCCAAGAGTGAGTGAGGCGGCACTGGGGAGCCGCCGCCCGCTGCTTCCCTTCCTCTCCTCGGCTGCATCTGGGGGTGGGCGAGCGAGCGGGCGAAAGGGACGCGGAGTGAGCCTGAGGGGGAAGTAGGCGAAGCGCAACAGCCGCTCTCTTGATGGAGCCGGGTTTCTCTTCCCTCTTCCCCCGTTTTCTCCTCATAGACACTCGGGAGGGTGCCTGGCTTTTGCTCTGCCCCCCACCTCCGAGCCGCCCTTTGGCTTCTCAGTTCCGGCGGAGCTGCTCCCCGGGGGGCAGCCGGGAGGGAGGCGGCGACGACGGCACGGGTTCCTGCTCTTCCCGCTCTGCTGCCGCCTCCTCTCAGCCCCTCGTGATGTAGAGCTCCAGATGGAGTCGCCTCGCGGTTTGAGTAGGTGGGAGGGGAATTTTTTTTGGGGGGGGGGAGGTTTTCAAGCCTCCTCTGCCTGCAGTCCCGGTAGGGAGAGGCGGCGGCGAAGACGACAACAGCGCGGGTGGGGGGAAGAGCAGCTCTGAGGCAAAGATGCACGTCCGCTGGGGCTGCCGCCGCCTTCCTCCTCGGGAAATCCGCTGCCCTCCCTCAGTGCGAGGGGAAGGGACTCTGGCGCTGAGGAGGGAGGATGCAAAAGCAAAGCAGGGAATTGGCGCTGCACCGCATGTTCCTGCCCCTCTCCAAAGCATGGGGTGGGTTGCAGCGTGTGGCATCCTGCCTAGCGGGGTTTGGGTGTGCGCAGGGTGGGAGAGGGAAGCCCTCTTTCCATCTGCAGGTTTTTAATCCCAGCAGTGGCTTTCTCCTTCCTGCAGAAGGTTTAGTTGAGCCCCCCCCCCCTGGAAGCCGTCGATCACCACCTTTTGTTCAAATTTCCCTCGTTTACATCCCCTCCCACACACACGCCACGACGCAGGAATGTGATCCGCGTGGGGGCGGGAATGAGCTTACATTATTACAAAAAATAGTAATAATTGAATACAGTGACAATGATTTATGATAATAAAGAGTGGACACATAGTCCTACAGACACAACCGGCCCTTTGAGGGTGACCAAACTGCTGATGCGGCCCCCGATGAATTTGAGTTTGACACCCCTGATCTAGGGGCTTCTCATCTAAGTTCTAAAGTGAATTGTCCTTCCTCACATCAACAAAGAAAAATAGTATGATGATGTAGCCAATCTTAATCTTACTTAGAGTAGATCCAATGAAAATGACAGACATGACCATAAATTTCAGTATGTCTCTCCTGAATAGAACTTGGTTGGATATAACCCAATCTTCAACATCAACAAAATCATACCTGCTGTAGACTATAAGGACCTACAGCATGTGACAATGTAAAAATACAACTGATTGGCTCCACGTACCTTCAGAAAGTCAAGCATCTAATGTTCATACAGAATCTATATCAAATAATTGACAGCTCTTACCCATCTAAACTAAATTATATATTTTACCAGTTTTTAAAATAAGGGTAACTATAAATACAACAACCTCTGACCCCCACCCCACCCCCTTTTTTAAATACAAAAAGCAGGCAATTAACAATAATATTATTTGGTATGCAACTATTTAGTGATCATGAAAACCTTTAGTAATCCCTTTAAACCAAATGGTAGACTCACAAGCCAATCACACTAACTGATCCTTTAGTTAGAGTGGAGGTTTATCTTTGGTAAATAGAGAAGTATAGGAGACACATTTAACACTAAGCATTTAACACTAAGGTGAGAAGGTCTGGGTTAGTGATGTAGGAATGCAACTGCTAGTAGAACACTCCTGAATGATCCTTGAAATGTAATGTTTTGGCTGAACGACTTATACAGAGATATACTGTGCTTGCTTAAGGCATTTTTCATTCATTTCATTGAGGATTGTACAGGAGAACCTTCTTGGGAATTGTGCCCTATGTGAGCCAAGAAATGAATCACATGAAAGCACCAGTGTGATAAACTATTGCAGGGAAGAGGCTTCAAGGATAAAAGGTGACATTTTGTTTGCCCCTTTGTAAACACACTGATCCTTTGTTTTTGCTGTGGCCTTGTCTGTTAAAGTAAAGGAATGCAAAAGAAAAGAAGTTACCATGCTGCAGTGTGGTACAGTATAACTATGGAACCAAAGGATACAACAACAAAAATTGTGCGGCTTTGCAGAACACATTTGTAAAACGTATTATGCAAAAGCAGCATTATCGCAAACTTGTTTACTGATGTAGATTTTGAGAGGATTCAAACTTTTCTCAGGCTTATGCTAAAGCTCTGGCGAGGAAAGCAAACAATAAGTAACATATTAAAAATAGTGACCTCTCTCTGCATTTTATTTTTGCATCCTTATTTTTTTCAGGCGAAGGGAAAGGCGCTTTGGTAGCCAGAGAAACCACACTGCGTATCACAGTTAGTGTTGCAAAGTAAACTTTGGCACAACCCTCTGGGTTAAAGGCAGTGTATAGCAGTAGCATCCTCAGTTGTATACCTGATACAGGGACTGTGCCTGGAGAACATTATAATGTATATTTCAAAGTCCTCTGGTCATGGAGCTATATGATATGGAACAGCAGCAGACAGTGCGGTAGCATGGGTGGGGCTGTATTGCTCTGGTTATCAAGAAAGAAAGGAGCTTGGCCTGGTCACAGGGGTCAGGAGAACATCCCCACCCATGCTAACCTGCCAGTCATTACTGATACAGGGTATACCAAAGCTTACTTTGGTATACCAAAGCTTACTTGGGACATAAAAAGCTTTAGTTGTTTTCTAAGTTTTCTGATTGAGATGCATTTCAAAGTTTTGCACAAATAAAAATTGGGAACCAAGTTCTAAAGAAGAGCATTTGATTTTGCTATTGAAGTAGATTGCTTAACTTTCGCTGGATCATTTCCACGGTTTCCATGGAATATTATACCCTTGTAACTTGTAATACGTGAAAAATAGTTTCAGATTTTAATATACTGTTTTTAGAATCTTTCTGTAGAATTTCCTGTCTCAAGTGGTGGTGGGGGGACATCCCAAACCAACAGCTGCTCAAAATTTATTTCTGAAGAAGGAAGACAGGCACGGTACACTCCCACTCCAGTGGGTCCTCATGCATGAATCTTGAAGCAACTGGCTCGAAAATACTGAGGTCTGTTGTACTCAAATCCAGATTCAAAGAGTAAAGAGTGAGCTGAGATAATTTAACAATATGAATCCTATATATATATATAGAGAGAGAGAGAGAGAAATAATTTTCCCCCATCTCCAATTAAAATTAAAACTGAACCAAAAATGGATTTCCATTTTTAAAGATTACTATGTGAAGTGCACCTTTTAAGTGATTGTTTGGGAAGACCTGTTCACATGGTGAAAATGCTCATTTGTTCAGAGGGGTTTCATTCTGGTTTGGCTTTGTGGCATTCTTACATAATCAAATCTGATTGAATACTTGGCAACATAAAGAGGTCTACTCAGAGTGAGGGCAATGCTTCCTGCCCACAAGCTGAATTGGGTTTTTGACATTGTGATGCAGCCAAATCTTTTTAGTTGCATAGTTGCATGACAGTGCAACATAATCAGCATGCTACAAGGTGACGGCCCGAGAATCATAGAGTTGGAAGAGACCACAAGGGCCATCCAGTCCAACCCCCTGCCAAGCAGGAAACACCATCAAAGCATTCTTGACATATGGCTGTCAAGCCTCTGCTTAAAGACCTCCAAAGAAGTAGACTCCTCCACACTTCTTGGCAGCAAATTCCACTGTTGAACAGCTCTTACTGTCAGGAAGTTCTTCCTAATGTTTAGGTGGAATCTTCTTTCTTGTAGTTTGAATCCATTGCTCCATGTCTGCTTCTCTGGAGCAGCAGAAAACCTTTCACCCTCCTCTATATGACCCTCCTTTTATATATTTGAACATGGCTATCATATCACCCCTTAACCTTCTCTTCTCCAGGCTAAACATACCCAGCTCCCTAAGCCGTTCCTCATAAGGCATTGTTTCCAAACCTTTGACCATTTTGGTTGCCCTCCTCTGGACACGTTCCAGCTTGTCAGTATCCTTCTTGAACTGTGGTGCCCAGAACTGGACACAGTACTCCAGGTGAGGTCTGACCAGAGCAGAATACAGTGGTACTATTACTTCCCTTGATCTAGATCAGTGTTTTTCAACCTTTTTTGGGCAAAGGCACACTTCTTTCATGAAACAAATCACGAGGCACACCACCATTAGAAAATGTTAAAAAAATTAACTCTGTGCCTATATTGACTATATATAAAGTAATTTTCCCACAGCACACCAGGCAACATCTCGCGGCACACTAGTGTGCCGCGGAACAGTGGTTGAAAAACACTGATCTAGATACTATACTCCTATTGATGCAGCCCAGAATTGCATTGGCTTTTTTAGCTGCTGCATCACACTGTTGACTCATGTCAAGTTTGTGGTCTACCAGGACTCCTAGATCCTTTTCACATGTACTGCTCTCAACATAGCTGCCAAGTTATCCCTTTTTAAAGGGATTTTCCCTTAAGCTGAATAGGCTTCCTCGCGAGAAAAGGGAAAACTTGGCAGCTATGTGCTCTCAAGCCAGGTGCCTCCCATCCTGTATTTGTGCCTTTCATTATTATTATTTTTTGCCCAAGTGTAGTACTTTACATTTCTCCTTGTTAAAATTCATCTTCTTGCTTTGGTGGAGAATACACCAATGCTGCAGATTAGGGAAGGAAGCAACTCTGAATGAAAAAGCCAAGTGAGGTATTTTTTGATATACTTCTCAAGTTCCCAATGTTTCCCTTTTAATTCTTGTACAGCAATTTCCCAAACTTAGGTACCCAGCTGTTTTTGGACTACAATTACCACCATCCCTGACCACTGGTCCTGCTAGCTAGGGATGATGGGAGTTGTAGTCCAAAAACATTTGGAGATCCAGGTTTGAAAAACCCGTTGTAGAGGAAAATTTGGCACAACCATATTAATAACTGCTGATCTATGTCAAAATATTATTTGGCTGTGACGAAGTAAGGCAAAATACACATCAGAGCAGTATTTTTTATCAGGAACAACCAAGATGTAACAAAACAGAAAGCAAGCTAGAATTCTTCATAATCCTAGATGTTAAACAAAACATTGGGGGAGCACAAGCTGGCATGATAAAGTCACATCTGTAGAAACTATCATAAGGTGAATTCCAAGAACTGTGGTGCAGGCTTCGTAAGATTACCCTCTGCTAGGTACTAAACAAATTTTCCTGGCTGACCCTCACCCCTATTTAAGAAAACGTTGTTGTTTGGACTTGTCTGTTGCAGATAAGCAAAAGCTGATTACAGATAACATTCCTCATCAAAAAACTGTTCCCCCTTAAAAACTGTTTTATCTTCAATAGGCTTGCATAGACCTATATTACTCTCTGCTAAGGCGAGGAATTTGCAGTCTTTATTGATCTGAAAGCTAGCAGGTAAAGAAAAAGAAAGAGGTCTCCCAAGAGCACAGGATAGCTGCTACATATTGAAGGTCTTTTGACCAATAGCTCTGTACAGTCATACCTCGTTTTGCGGCCAGGATCCGTTCCGGAGCCCCATCTGCTAGCCGAAAAGGACACAGGGCAAAGCACCATGTCTGCGCAAAAAAACCGGTGTGCACCAGCAGTCTGGGCTGCATGTTCCTCCGCCACTCAGAAGGCTGTGCCTTTCTGTTCTGATCTGGGGGGGGGGGTTAAAGGGGGTATTGCATTGGTGATCCTGTAGTGCTTTGGGCTGCACTGTGCAAGTAGACAGCACAGATCACCCAGAGGGAAAGTGGGCCATGGGGGTGGTGGTTCTCCTTCATTACCCCTCAACTCTCTCACCAAAGCAAGTCCTCCTTTGGTTCCTTCCTCCACCAACGCCGCACCTCTGCGCCTTGCGACCTCCTCCTCTGCACACGGATTTCCACAAGGCACTTCTGCAATGCCCCCAGTGCTGCCTTTGGATTGCAATTTCCTGCTTCTCTGGGAAGCAGAGCCCGACCCCAGGTCATTGCCCACTGGAGGACTGAGGTCCCCCTCCCTCTTTGCAACCCTTACCCCTGCCCCACCTTTCCCTGCAACTGCTTGCAGCATCCCCAGTTAATGTGCTTTCCACACCTTCTTTGAGTGTCTTCTTTCTTTCTTCTTTGGTGATCACTTGTAGCCGAGTAAGATTGTCTTCCATGAACACAATCTTAACGATGAGTCCATAAGTGACTGTGGAGGCCAATACTGGATCCACACTTCCTTCCACTGTGGAGCCATAGGTTTCTGGGCAGGAGTTGATCATGGTGAGGGTTTGCCAAACGTGCCTTCTTCTTAGCTCGTTTCTCCCTTTCGACCTGAGTTCAAGCATCTTCAAAGTCCACAACACCTTTGGTAAAGGCTGTTTTCCAATTGGAGAGCTCACAGGCCAGTGTTTCCCAATTGCCAGTGTTTATACTACATTTTTTAAAGATTTGCCTTCAGAGAGTCTTTAAACCTTTTTTGTTGACCACCAGCATTACGCTTTCCATTTTTAAGTTTGGAATAGAGTACAGTGGTACCTCAGTTTACAAACACAATTGGTTCCGGAAGTCTGTACTTAACCTGAAGCGTACTTAACCTGAAGCGAACTTTCCCATTGAAAGTAATGGAAAGTGGATTAATCCATTCCAGACGGTCCGTGGAGTACTTAAACTGAAGCGTTCATAAACTGAAGCGAACGTTCCCACTGAAAGTAATGTAAAGTGGATTAATCCGTTCCAGACCTGAAGCGTACTTAACCCGAGGTATGAGTGTAATTGGTTCCGGGAGTCCGTACTTAACCTGAAGCGTACTTAACCTGAAGCGAACTTTCCAATTGAAAGTAATGGAAAGTGGATTAATCTGTTCCAGACAGGTCCGCGGAGTACTTAAACTGAAAGTACTCAAACCGAGGCGTACTTAAACCGAGGTATGACTGTAGTTGCTTTGGAGTCCTGTGCTCAGTGGGGCTTGCTGAGGATTCCCCCACCACCACCACCACCACCATACATCCCGGTGTTATGTTTTAGCACTGCAGCTGCTCTGGGGAGACTGAGGGGAGGGTTTAAAGGTGGGGGGAGGAGCACATTCCCCAGATGGAAAAGAGCTGGAAACGCCTGCCATCTCCCTCCCTGCTCCCCTCACTCAGGAGGCTTTTTGGCTGCTCACAGCACCACTCCCTCATCCCTAGCGCTTTTTCAAACAGCTTGTTTTCCCATATTTGAACCATTTTATGTTCTCATCTCTTCTTTTTCTGCTCTTTTAGAGGTGGCAGCTATTTTCTGACTGGTGCCCCTGGCACCTTCTCAGAATTCCCAAAATGTTCCCCAAAACTAGGATGACAGGTAAAGGCCAACCCAGTTTGGAAAAAAAAGCTCTACCAGAAGACACTAGGAATTAAATGGCTTACCGGTTCTTAGTGCAGATTTCAGTAATGACATTGAAGCTTTGTAATTTTTGACTGCTCATCTGCTTAGTGCTCTATATACATTGGGGGGGGGGGTTCCAAAGGACCCTGGATTTTTTTTAAAAATTACTTGACAATACTTCTTTTCTCTCAGCTAAAAGCATCATAAAATTTTATTTATCTATTCAATACATAAATAATAAAATGCACATCTTTCATTTTCAATTTCATACTCAGATCTTCCAGTTATTTCCGTTTGGGCATGCTTTCTTGGTAACGTATAAATAAAGAGTGGAGATCTCTAAAACTATAGGTTGCTTCACATACGGCATTTTCCTACATGGGGACAGACTAGTAAGAAATTGCTGAACTGTGGTAACTGAAAAGCAAACACAGACTTGTCCCTTCAGCTTCCTCAAACAATGTTGTTGTTTAAGCAGGTCACGTACTGCACATATTTGATTATTTTTTAGCTTTAAGAGTTGGATTTTTTATGCTGCAGGTTGCTGAACAAAAGCACAGATGGGAGTTCATTAATGATATTTTCTAGAAACAATTATAATCTCTATAACTATTTTCCATAATTGCTTAATCAACTGGAATACAAACCAGTTTTGCTGGACAAATATAATTTATACTACGCCTCTGTTCAAAAGCATTTTTCTCAAGTTTAAAAAGACATTTCACATAGAAATGTCAAATACGCATTTCAAATACGTGATTATATGTGAATTTAAAAGAAAAAGCTTTGATGGAGAATGTTACCAGACCCCACGGAAATATCTTGCTCTTTTGATTTCAATCACATTTTGGTTTAAGTTTAAGATGGACCACATTAAGATTCCAGTCTTAATAAATATTAAGAAATTTAATGAGACTTACTTCCAAATAAATGTGCACAGGGCAGACTTAGCCAATCATCCACCTTTTTGTTTTGTTTTTTTATTATTTGACACATCTAAAAATAACCTCCTACATTGGGCTGAGTCAGTCCAGGGAAGCTTACTACAGTGGTACCTCAGTTTTCGAACAGCTTAGTTGATTATTGCTTTCATTTTGTGGATCAATGGTCTTGTTAGATAGTAAAATTCATGTAAAATTGCTGTTTTAGGGGTTGTTTTTAAAAGTCTGCAACGGATTAATCTATTTTGCATTACTTTCTATGGGAAAGTGCGCCTTGGTTTTGGAATGCTTTGGTTTTGGAACGGACTTCCGGAACGGATTAAGTTTGAGAACCAAGGGATCACTGTATGCATAATTATTTCAATTTTCTCCAAATAAATACCTGGCCTTTTTCCCAGGAAAACACTTAGGCATTCAGTATTCAGAACTCAGGGTTGCCATCCAGTTAGTTTTTAACTAGCAGCATCAGATATTCTACAATAAACATTCTTTAGCTTTACATTTTTTTGTAATGGAACTGTGACCATCTTAAACAATAAAGATTGTAAATAGATTTTTGTGAAGATAAAAGTTGGACAAAGGCCCCTAAGGTTGGATAAAAATGTGTGCTCATGTAATAAACAAATACATGAAATATGTGCAAACTCAGAGGCACCAATACAGCTCTAGTAAGCTGTGTTGGACACAAATAGTGGTTTCAGATAGTGATTCAAATGCATGAACACTAGCATCTATAACAGACATCCCCAAACTTCGGCCCTCCAGATGTTTTGGACTACAATTCCCATCATGCCTGACCACTGGTCCTGTTAGCTAGGGATCATGGGAATTGTAGGCCAAAACATCTGGAGGGCCGCAGTTTAGGGATGCCTGATCTATAACATTCAACCAAGTCCTGAAGAGTATCATGTCATGCAAGCATCTGCATATATACAATTTTCATTTGTTGCACACTCCTCTTGCTGGATCAGGGAGAAACAGCTGCAACCTCAGTGATACAACACAGAATCTTGCAGCTATAAACCATTAGCAAGTAAACATCTGATTTTGATTTCTATATATGAGTGAAAACAGAATGTATGGATTACATTTATTAATACAGTAATCTAACTTTCTGTGGGAAAAGTTATGACCTGTTCTTATTTACTACCAAATTGGTGGGGAAATGTGAGTTAAGTTAAATTTACAGTTGAAGCCATTTATCCATTAGTCAGTGATTAATTGGTTGATCTGTTGATTACACATTAAGTATACAGTTGTAATTAATCAGCAAAGGCCATCTGAACTCTCCTGCTGCCACTGCTGTTACCTGAGTCTAAGGCCGATTCTCTGAAGGAATAATGCAAAGCGCACAGTATTATATTAGCAGAGGAGCTCTTAATATACAGGAAATAATTTTTACCCTGGGAGGCAGACTGCTTTACAGTTATATATAGAACAGAGAACAAAAGAGCTGGTTCGCTTTTTGTCCTATCTTTTAGAATGTTTGAGAAGAAAGGTCATCTTATGTATCAGTTACTGATTAAGAAATAGGAAGCAGCAAGCAAGAATATATGGGCAATAAAATGGGAAGCACAATTCAATGTAAGCAAGTGGAAAAAGATGCATATTGGTGCAAAAAATCCTAATTTCACATATGTACTCATGATGTCTGAACCGGCAATGACAGACCAGGAAAGTGACCAGGAAAGAGTCAATGAATAAGTTGACCCAGTGTATGGCAGCTGTGAAAATGATGTACCAAGCTAGATGGGGTCTTTAGGAAAGGGCTTAAAAATAAAACTATCATTTTCATAGTGTCATTATACAAATCCGTGGTATAGCCACCTTTGAAATGCTGTGTAGAGTTTTGGTTACCACACGTCCCAAAGTTATTGTAGAGCTGAAAAAATGATCAGAAAAAGGCAACCAAAGTGATCAAGGGGGTGGAAGAATGCCCCTATGAGGAAAGGTTACAGGTTTTGTGTTTTCTTTAGTTTTGATGAAAAGTGAGTAAGAGGAGACCCGATAAAGGTGTTTAAAATGCACAGTGTTGAGTAGTGTCTCTAGGCAATGAAAGGTCTTCCTCCCAGAGCTTGAGAAAGAGAACTGTCATTGTCTAGGAGAGGTTGTCGATCTCTGATGATGCATTGAACTGTTTTAACTTGGGAGCTGTATGTGATTACTAGTGGTGTTCTGTTATTTTCTTTTTGTGGGTCTGTCTTGCAGCAAGTTCTCTCTGGGTATCAGTCTGGCTCTGTTGATCTGTTGTTTAACTTCATCAGGCAGATATTTTAGTTCTGAAAAGGTTTGCTGTAGATCTCTTAGGTGAGAGTCTCTGTCTGTAGAGTTGGAATGTAGGCCAGGCGCTATGTTACAGCTGCATCTGTTCCAACTCTACAGACAGAGACTCTATGAGCTTTCAAAATTTGCTGTTAACTTTTCATTGATTTCTCTGCCTCTCTCAGGTACTATGTGTGTTAATTGGTTGGCTTTCTGGTAACTGATGAGTCAATCTAGATTTTTAAACAAAAGACTTAGGAGGTGTGATAAATACTTAGGAGAATTGTGTTATTTATTCAATCAAATTAAATCCCTCCTTCCTCCTGAAAGAGCTGTAGTGATTTAAAATAAGTTACTAGCTTTGTGGTGCTTCCTAAAGAATTGCAAAGAAAAAATCAAATTCACACACACAAAGAATTTAACTTTATTTCATATTAATCAACTACTAAGCAAAATATAAGCTCAGCTACAGCTATCTGTGAACAAACAATTTATCATTTTTTGTTGGTTTTGCATTAATGACAGCTGCAGGCTTCTGGCTTAGCTTCAAGGTTTCTGCAGAGACATAGAGAATGACCCATGTGTAAATGTACTGTATCTGACAAATGCCAGTGTCTGGTTCAAGAAGAAAGAGAAACATTTGGAGATACATATAAGCAGCCAACCATTTGTAAATTGGGGCTGGAACACATTTATGCAACTGGACTGGTGTTTAAATTAAGTAGGGAGAGATTAATTGAATATCTTGAGCTTCTGAAGGGACGTGGGTGGCGCTGTGGGTTAAACCACAGAGCCTAGGGCTTGCCAATCAGAAGGTCGGCGGTTCAAATCCCTGTGACGGGGTGAGCTCCCGTTGCTCGGTCCCAGCTCCTGCCAACCTAGCAGTTCGAAAGCACCTCAAAGTGCAAGTACAGCAGGAAGGTAAACGGCGTTTCCGTGTGCTGCTCTGGTTCACCAGAAGCGGCTTTGTCATGCTGGCCACAAGACCTGGAAGCTGTACGCCAGCTCCCTCGGCCAATAACGCGAGATGAGCGCCGCAACCCCAGAGTCGGTCATGACTGGACCTAATGGTCAGGGGTCCCTTTACCTTTTCACTGAGCTTCTGAAGTCAGACTTACAGCTTTCTAAGATTCAGAAGACTGATTCATTGCAAAACCAGATTTGACAGATACTTGCATGTAGGATCCAGTCATGCTGTTGTGTCCACAGAAAATCTTCCACTAGGACCAGGTAAAATGAGTGGAAAGCTTACTATATGATATTAGTGGCTTGAGCTGGCCAGTTCTCTCTCTACTCCAACACCCTCCCCCCACTTCTGCCTGTACCATCTCAGTATGTCATACATTCTGGTGGACATTTTGGTGGGGCGTTTATGCAATTTTTAATTTTATTCAAGCATTTGGTACACTGCTTTTCATCAAGAAAAAGATTGCAACCACTCCTATATCCACCCTCCTTATCCTACCGTACTGTATATTAATTTTATGCACCTGTGTACTCCTCTGTGAGTTAGGGAAGGACAGGCTCTGGCGGATTGGGCGGTTGGATGGAGCCTTGTATTTCTCTTTCCAGTAATTCCTGTAGCCAAGCTGCTGCCAAGCCTATTACTCTGATTTCCTTTGTACCACATCAGTGAGGCCAAGAGGGGGGCATCTTGTCATCTGGGCAGCCCAGGACCTCCATACACATTGCCCAGGCTTGCACCCCGGGAGGCGCAGCGGTTTGACTTCACTCTCAGATCTAATGATCCCTATCCCAGAGTTAACAACTGCTATATTAGGATCTTTTTTGTTTAGGGGAGTTGATCTGTACAGAGATGGTCTACTTCAGTGGTTCCAAAGCCTTTTTCTTCATGAACCACTTGAAAATTGCCGAGAATCTTGATGGACCATTCAATGATTTTTCTGCTTGTTGTAGCAATTGTAATGAACTTAGATGCTGTGTGCGTGTGTATCCATCCTATAAATTGTATTCATGAACATTTTGTTCTATGCTCATATTGCACACGATTCCATTTCCCCATGCTTTTTAACCCTCAGAGTGATTCCTCTTTTGCCAAGCCCTTTATTGTTTGACAGCTTGTGCAAGTTAACGTCTTCCAAATGTCCTTTAAACTTTTTGAATGAAAAGGTTTACTTTGGGAATAAATATTTGAACTTTTGCATGAAAAACACTCCAGCAAATGTACATTAACTCACACACATTATAATGTGTATATATAATGCACTGCAGTTTGGATTACTGATCTGGGAGTTGCAATTTTGACCACACTTGTAGAAATATTTGACTGTAACTGATTTGTTACATAAACAAATTGGTTGCAAACCAACAATGTACAATTACCCAGCTACACCCCAACAGCCATTTTCTTGTCACCAAATGTTTCTAAATGGATAGTCTGCTTTTCCACTTTATGTTGCCTATCATTCAGCTTATTTTTCTAAAAGGTGGGGAGGGGAGCACACATATCCAGGAGAAAGAGCTGTCAGCCATGCAACAAAGATACAGTGGTACCTCGGTTTATGAACACAATTGGTTCCGGAAGTCTGTTCATAAACTGAAGCGTTCATAAACTGAAGCAAACTTTCCCATTTAAAGTAAAGGAAAGTGGATTAATCCGTTCCAGACGGGTCCGCGGAGTACTCAACCTGAAGCGTACTTAACCTGAAGCATGGGTGTAATTGGTTCTGGAAGTCTGTTCATAAACTGAAGCGTTCATAAACTGAAGCGAACTTTCCCATTGAAAGTAATGGAAAGTGAATTAATCCGTTCCAGATGGGTCCGCGGCGTTCGTAAACCGAAAATTCGTAAACCGAGGTGTTCATAAACCGAGGTTCCACTGTACTGCAGTAAATATCTGGAAATCAAGGATAGTGTTTGGACCAGTGCATCAAGCTGTGCTGGTACCTTACACTGGTACTCCAAATTGGTTTAATTCTTAATGCATTCTGTTTATGAAACCTTGAGAATTTTAGTTTTGTAGGATGTTTAAATCCAAACTCTAGAGCCTCTTAGGATAAACAAGTGGTTTGCCTCACCCCTTTTAATCCACCAACTCCCACCAAGTTTGCAAAAGCATTTATTGTGACATTTATACCCCACCTTTCCTCAGAGCTTAAGGTGGTGTACATGGTTCCCCCCTCATTTTATCTTTACAACAACTCTGTAAGGTAGGTTAGATTATGAGACAGCAACTGCCCTAAGGATACCCAGTGAGCTTCATGAGAGAGTTGCAGATTTGAGCACTTGTCTCCTGCCAAACTAGCAGTTTGAAAGCACCTCAAAGTGCAAGTAGATAAATAGGTACCACTACAGCAGGAAGGTAAACGGTGTTTCTGTGTGCTGCTCTGGTTTGCCAGAAGCGGCTTTGTCATGCTGGCCACATGACCTGGAAGCTGTATGCCGGCTCCCTCGGCCAATAAAGCGAGATGAGCGCCGCAACCCCAGAGTCAGTCACGACTGGACCTAATGGTCAGGGGTCCCTTTACCTTTACCTTCTAAGTGAAATTCAACTCTCAACCACCACGCCACATTGCCTTATAATAAAATGCTCCTCAAACCACAAGTAAAAAAATTAAGATTTCAACACTTTAGACAAGGCAATGAGAAGCCTTGGAATTGCTCTTGGGTGGAACAGCAGAGGTGAAAAAGGATGGAATATGGTCTGATAGGTTCAAGAATCTCACACAGACAAGGGAGAAACAAGTTCTCCAAAAAGTGCCAGTTTGAACCCAATTGGCACTTTTTGAGCAAGTGTTTTTCCTACATCTTAGCTGCTGTCACAGTGCTTTACTTCTGTTGCTTTCCTTCCAAAAGCTTTGCATACAGCCTCATTGTAAACAGGAGTTTTATTATTTTCTTCAAGCAGATTTAAACTTGGATGCCGTTAATCCTGCTCTGTAGCTCTTACAGCTCATAGTTCTCCGAAGGAACAGGTGAAGATTTAGTAGACTATCTTGACAGGGTTGTGCATTCTGCTATTAACATGCTTTCACCATCCTAGGTGTTCCCCTCAAATCATCAAGTAGATTTGCCTACCACATCCTTGACAGCATGAAATTTATCTGAAGGTAGAACCAGTTTCTTATAATGTGTGACCAGTAGACAAATCAATTAGCACCTTTTATTATTAAGTCTCTCTGCTCCACCCAGTTCTGTATTACAGGGTTCTAGAAAATGAACCATATTTATCTTCAAAAGCGTCACACTGTTCTAACAAAATCATATAATTGACAAAATGAATGGACATCCAGTATCCAGAAACTCAGTGATGCAATTTTTGAGGATTAAAATTGAGTTTATTTTCAGGCACTTGTCATATGTTTACCAGATTTCAGACAATTGTGTGGGATGGATTGCTGAATGAAAGGAAGACTGCGGTGCCTGCCTGGAGTTAATGCAATCAAACTGTTTTCAATATGCAATAGATGTTGGAAGGGAAATACTGTGCATGCTATCACTCACACCAATAATAATCATGAAAAATGATTTTGAGAAACATTCCCAAATTATCTGTCAAAATAGTGTGTTCTGTTAACAACCTGTCAGTATAAACTTCATGTCAATGCAATTTAGATTTAGGGCTCCAGATTTGTAACATCCAAACTAAGGTATCATGGTATTTTAATCCAGTGCTAGATGTCTGCTCTTGCAAGGAGGCTTCCCAAGCCTTCCTTTTCACTGCAGCTTCCTAAGCACATCACCAAGGAAAGACCTAGGATGTGCTGCAATAGGATGGGAGAACTTAAAATCTGATTGAGGTAGCTTGCAAAAGCTACAGTACTTTTGCAAGCTCTCATTCTCCAATTCTTCCCTCTACTGCACTGACTTCTTGCACTTTCCAGTCCCCCCCAAGTGTCCCTGGTTCCTCAAGAGAGGGTTTTTGTGGGGGGGGCACAGTAGGAAAGAGAGAATGAGTGGTACCCTTGCATATATGCTGTTCTACTTACAGAGCACTGGATACTTGACTGACAGTGCCAACTGCTGACTAGAAGCAGCAGCAAATACATCATCCAATAGACAATAGTATTTTGGTTCCTCCTGTTAACCTAACACTATAACGCAGTACGTACAGTTATGTTAAAGTACTATCCAAAAAAGGGCAAAGCTTCTTTCAGAAACCCAATACTGTACTGAACCTATGTACATTTTTTAGAAGTGAGAGTTGCAGGCTTACACATAAAGATTTACTTCTATTGGCTGTAAAAAGAAAGAAAGCTTGTTGGCATTTGGTATATTGAGGACAGTACAAAGCAGTAAGCCAGAAACTTGAACTCATTTCCAAAGAGCAATAACAGTGAGATACATGAAGTTATGAACATTTCACAGCTGTTTGGCCACATGGGAAAACAACAACACTTATTTTCAATTTATATAAAATTCCTGGGCTATTTTATGAAATGAGAGATCCTGCATTTGAAATCCTAGCTTCCCCCAACCCCAGTAGGTAACACTGAAAGGTAGCGCAGACATTCCCAGATAATTTTGCTTGGTGCTACAGCTGTTGAATTCAAGAAGCTGCAGTATATACCCCATAAAATGCATTAAACTGCATCAGACAGCATTATTCTTTTAATGTTGATTTTCTAGGCTGACCCAAGTGAGGTAAAGCATCTTAACAAGTGAATCGAAATCTTTAAAAGTGGAAAAGGTATTTCTGTATCATTTCCCCCTACCTACACTCACTAGTTAGAATGCAGGCAATATCATGTCTTGAAAAACATTCCTTAACACTGCCACTTTACAATAAATTAGTACTGTTTTGTTTTGTTTATTTAAAAAGTTCTTGCTTTGGTTTTTTATTACAGAAAGGTTTCAAGAAATATTATATTTATTTGCTTTGGTGTATTCTAATATTGTTGCAGAGATACATGATAGGCATTCTTCAAATTCATGCTTGTCCTACTCCAGGAAAACATGGAAGCTGCAGAAGTCTGAAAAATAGAAAAAAAGTTAAGTATTTAAAGAATTCCTTTTTTCATTGTTTGAAGAAACGTCTTTTTTTTTGTTCTCTCTCAAAAAAGGATATAAGACTGCAAATTATCTGTAACATTACTGTGCTTGAATTATTTTGCCTGGAGGGTAAGTAAAGCAAAACACTTAACTGTTCTACATGGTGTAGTGTACTTTCTCCTAATATAGACAGATCCCTAATGTATTATCCCACAGGGCTGTGTATGTTAGAGCAGTGAAGAAAAAAATATTCTCATCTTTCAGATTTATGTCAGTGCAGCTACTCCAATCTCATACACGGAATAATTTGTGAATGCCTTTTTCTCAATTAGAATAATTAATTAAACTATTACCAGTGCTAATTATTATTACCAGCATTATTACCAGCTAAGGTCCAATTCTACATATATATTTTTCCTGCACCATAAATTCCTGTACCCCGAGTAGAGACCAGAATACTCCACATCACTGATCCTTGGAATTTGAGGTTCTGTTATGTGAGTGTGGCCAGAAATAAAGGGTATGCAGCAGCTCACTGCAGCCAACATGCTGCTACCCTGCAGGCCAGGGTGGAGATTTTTTTCACCTGAGAACTGTATTCATTCATGGGAAAGTGGTTGGGGGCCATATGCAGTGGGTAGTGACAAAGCCTGAAGTAGGTGAGACTAAAGCCCATTCACACACCCTGTTTCCTTTCGTAGCTTAGCTACCTTGCTGTGTGCTGAGAAAGGAGCACAGTGAAGAAGTGTAGAAGGGAAGAGATCACCAAGCGAGCATCTCTCTCCATTGTGAGCCTGCTGCAGATCAAGTAAGGAGGAGGTGAGGGAGAAGGGATATGGCTTGGGGAAAATGGAAGAGGCTCGATTAGGAGACCCGTGGAGCAGAGGTTCCCCATTTCAGCTGTAGGCCATGAAAATTGTGTTTTTCCCCCCCTGGCAATTCTGCGCATAGTGTCCGCGGTTTGTTTTATCAGATATAGATGCATTAGCTATCATTTTGTAACTTCAAGGCTTGAAAATAGTACTGCACTCTGAGGAGGTGCCTATTATGATGGTCTGCAAGCTTCAGATTGGTGCAGATAATCACACGCTGATCCTTTATTTTGTGGGGGAAGGAGAAATGGTGAAAGCACCCATGTTTCTAGCATTACCTTCTGGGTTTATGATCAAAGTGCTGATTAATGTCCTAGTTGCTGTTGGGAGTGACTGCCTCTTCTCTAACATCCCACTGGTATCTCTTAAACCTGGTGCTTGCTGTAGTCTTAATTTGAGTATGCTGCTTGCATAATACACCCATACCCATAAGCAAGGACAAGTGCATTATACTCCACTCCCACCCTGCACCACTCCCTGTCACCTTCCACAAGTTGGAAGGCCAAGTCTAAAATGAGGGCTGGGTATGTGTGTGCTCCTTTGACATGGAGGCATGTATAGGCCAGCAGCATGTCTGAATAGGGCTTACCTGTACGCTGAGTTTATGACCACAATGTCTGTAGAGATGTGGTCTGAACAGTGGCTCTATAGTTGTAGAATTCCCTTCCTCCTGAGTTAATCAAAGTCCAAGCATATTTCAGGAATGTAGGACCGGGTGATCCCAAGTAGCTGAGATCTTAATAACCGCTTTCCAAACACTCTAGCACTTTGTGTGCAATTCAGAGTACTGTAATTAAAATCAATGGTTGTTTTGCAATTGACTTTAATAGGATGCGACTACATCCTTGGAGTCGTCTTAAAATAATCCACGGTCCATTTGCAAGGAAAGCATAAACTTGTTTATCCAATACTTGCTGGAATTCTCTGGAAAATTCAGACAGTACTTTTTGTACTCCCTTTAACAAGAAGCTTGAAATGGGAACGAAAAGTATAATTGCAAAATGCACTTCATAAAGCCTGGGCGCAGAAGGTTACACAAAAGGGCTTTTGATATTTCTGTAAAAGAAGCTGGACCAAACATGATATTTTTATTTTTCATTTTTATTTAGCAGCATTTATATAGTGCTTAACCATCCATAAACTGTAAGTGGTTTACAATGGGTGAAGAGCTGGATGTCACCTGTAAGATTTCCTTTAGCCAATATCTGAATTGTTGCCATATTATGGAATGTTTTAAATCAGGCACCCCCAAACTGCGGATGTTTTGGCCTACAACTCCCATGATCCCTAGCTAACAGGACTAGTGGTCAGGGAAGATGGGAATTGTAGTCCAAAATATCTGGAGGGCCGAAGTTTTGGGATGCCTGTTTTAAATGCTGATTTGCATGATGTCAGGAACTGAACTCAAACTCTGGTGAACAGAGTGGAATATCAGCTTGACTCAAAGAAATCTGTGTAGGTACTAAGGACAGGAAGAGCTGTGTGATGGTCAGGAAATGGGATAGGCTCTCCAGGTTCCCCCTCCCCACTGACTCCTTGGAATGCAAGATATTAAACCTTGGGCCTTATTCAAGCACAACACAAGACTCTACCACTGAGCTATTTTCCCCAAAGAGATTAGAAAAGGTTGGGATAGAGAGCAGTATATATATCTCAATAGTGCAGAAATTAACTTGGTGGAACATATTCCCCAGCCTTAATTCTACGGATACTTACTATCTGTGGTGAGGGACACAGCAGGCTAATTTCCTCTGGCCCTCCCTGAGTAACCAAGTCTCAGCTGCTCTCAACTGTAGACTTAACTTATAGAGTCATGCAATTCGCTGGACTTCGCTGAATCCTGTTTCTTCCTCCCCACCTCCTCCACCCCATGGCGAAAATGAGAACTACCAATAGAAAACTGATGGGGCATTGGAGGAAATGATAAGCACTTAGTTGTATGCTTTGGAAGGTCAATCTAAATTCACTATCAGAAATAAAACATAATCACATTCAAATAAATAAATAAATAAATAAATAAATAAATAACATAAGTGATTTGCTATGAAACATCCTTGATATACCAATTTATTAAAGATTTAGGTATGACAAGGATGAAAGCCACAAGATGTGAGAAAAGAAACATTAAAAGTCCATTTGAAATATCAAATCTCTTTTGTTCATTACTACTGTCAAACACCAAAGGGACTCATCTTTAACAAGAACTTCCACTCACCTTATTTTTGTGCTTTTATTAAAACAACCCCTTGACTTGTTCTGTTTCAGGGTCCAGGTCAATGTCATAGAAGCAAGGCCTTGTAGGCAATCCTGGCATTGTACTCATCTAGGGGAACAATGAACCAGAAGTTACGGTCCCGCAATTGTAAGCTGATAACCACACTGTGCATATATACCCATGATGAAGTGAAAGACCATATTGTTCTTCGTGGGCTCATAATTTCACATGCATTGAAATGAAAAGAATCAAGCCATCTGTTACTCCAATCCCTTTTGCTAAATCAGGTTCAGAAACTTTAAACAGATTCACTTATGCCTCAGATTGCTTAAAAATGTGTACAAGAACTCATGGAAAAGCAACGTAAAAGCTATACTGTGCAAAACCCTGTGGTGCAGAATTTTAGGAAATGGTGCATTCTTCAGGAGGAATATGGCAAAGGAAGTAGAAATGTAGATAGTTAACAACAAAGAATACATTCTCCTCTAGCCAACACACATTTGAAAATGAGTTATCAATACCTAAATGTTATTTAATGCACATGTAGAGGTTATAGGCACTACAACAGCATTTTCAAGATCAAACAATTGTTCTGTAAACAGAAATAAACTTCCATAAATAATAAGTTAACTCATTTACACAAGTAACAATAATGTTAGACAATATTTTAAATTAGTTGAAACTAATTTTGGCCCTGATAGTGCAAAATGGTTTAGATTAGAATCATAGAGTTGGAAGAGACCACAAGGGCCATCCAGTCCAACCCCCTGCCGAGCAGGAAACACCATCAAAGCATTCTTGACATATGCCTGTGAAGCCTCTGCTTAAAGACCTCCAAAGAAGGAGACTCCACCACACTCCTTGGCAGCAAATTCCACTGCCGAACAGCTCTTACTGTCAGAAAGTTCTTCCTAATGTTTAGGTGGAATCTTGTAGTTTGAATCCATTGCTCAGTGTTCGCTTCTCTGGAGCAGCAGAAAACAACCTTTCACCCTCCTCTATATGGCATCCTTTTATATATTTGAACATGGCTATCATATCACCCCTTAACCTTCTCTTCTCCAGGCTAAACATACCCAGCTCCCTAAGCCATTCCTCATAAGGCATTGTTTCCAGGCCTTTGACCATTTTGGTTGCCCTCCTCTGGACACGTTCCAGCTTGTCAGTATCCTTCTTGAACTGTGGTGCCCAGAACTGGACACAGTACTCCAGGTGAGGTCTGACCAGAGCAGAATACAGTGGTACTATTACTTCCCTTGATCTAGACGCTATACTCCTATTGATGCAGCCCAGAATTGCATTGGCTTTTTTCAGTAGTTAATCTGGCCCTGGAGACTTGAATACATCTAAACTAATTTGAGATTAATTTGTGTGTCAGCAAAGAGAAAAAGTTAACTATATGACGGCTCAACACAAATTCTGCAGATGTTCCTACATTTAAAATTATGCTGAATGAGAGGAATGCTTAACCCTTCCCAGCTTCTCCTGCAAATACCCTCCCCATTTTTATCCCATCCCTATAAACTCTGAAACAGGAAGGTAGCCCAGCTGGAGGAAACAAGTCCCCTGGGAGACTTCTCTTTCCTTTCCATGAAATTTTCCTGCAAGTTTTCCTCCCCCCCCATTCCTGTTATCTCAGTCCTATAGGGTTGGGACAATACATTTGCTAAGAATGTCTCTTAGCTCCATTCTAAGATCATAATGATGGGAAACAAGACCCTTTCTCTCAGTGCACAAGCTGTCACTGGCATGATTCAAAATCCTTTACTAAAAACTAGATTAATACAGAATTAAAGAAAACCACTGCCAATTTAGAACAGCTTGCCAAGCGTAATCTCTTAAAATAAAATGTCTGCTTTCACTAAACATAAAGGATTTCTTCTTTTTCTGGTAGAAGTGGGAGCACCACTAGGATCCTCCAGAGACACATATTTAGAGCATGTGTGCAGTGACTCAATATGGAGTTGGATGCCATGCAGCTAATTCTCCTTTAAAACCGAAGCTGCCAGCTTAAGCATGCTTTCTTAAAAGTGTGCTTAATACGTTTACAGCTCAATTCTCAAATTCATAGTTTGCCATTGTTTTGTTAAAACTAAAGATACTTTGTTGTTTGCTAGTTATTAGTTGAAGTTAAATCTATTTCTTATTAGGTTATTTCAGAATAAAAGATTCTGTCAAATTTCCCCTCTGATTTTTGTGTCTAAATGAAAGTCTAAAGCATTTCAAAGTGCAGGTTTTGTGCCACAATCATCTCTAAACCAAAGCCAAAGCCAATACATTTGTTTTTACAACATCTCAGCAAAGTGGGGTTACTGTACACAGATCGCCTCCTTCCCTCAGCACGGTTGCCCCTTTTCAATCAGCCAGCAGCGGCAATTTATCATTTAAAAAAATCTTAACTGTAGAGCTCCCATTTATTTGGTTCTTAGTGAAGGGCTTTCTGCAGACACTGCTCATACATATTCATTGTCCTGTATCAGGGCTCCCCAAGTCCTCTCTCCAACAAACCATGGCCACCTGCCCCACACCTGTTGACACATATAATGAAAACAGGTAAAAACGTGGCTGCAAAGGAATAGTTGGGAGCTTTAAAGGGTGCTCTGCTGATTGCTCCTTGGCAAAGTTAGGCATGTTCTTAGTGCTGATCAGCAGTCCCATAGAGATCAGGAACGCTGTAGAGCAGCCAATCTTCCCTAAGCAGGGTTGGCTGTAAATGCTAGTCAGCTGAACAGTGCTTATAGCCAGCCCCCCACAGGGAAATGCTTCCTTCAGCAGCATGGTTCAATTTCACACTGTGCAGGCAAAGGGTGCGGGGTTGGAAGTTGCCACCAGTCACCACCAGCAGTTGCAAACCTTGCTTCCTTTACCCGCAGTTTAAAATTAAGCCATGCCAGCAAAGGAAAACACTGCTCCTGGCATTATGATGATGTCAGCTGGATCCAGTTCCTCAATCCTGTCCTGTATGTCAATAGCAAACTCATTTTTCAAGTGTAGTTCCTGATATGGGGGCACAGGGGAGAAACCATTTACACACAAGAAGAAGGTATTTGCAGGCTTGGGAGAACTCCAAGCTTTGGAAAAGTACAGGAATATTTTTAATAGAAAACACAGAAGGAAGGGGCGTTACGAGAATAACTCAATGAGACTAAGCTTGCTCAGTGGGCAAGCATGGGATGCTGTCTGACTTGTAGGCTGATGTAGAAACGGGAGAGGGAGGGGAGAGAGGATGAATGGAATAGAAAGAAGTATCCTGGACCTGGAAGAAGGCATGGCTAGCTGGAACCCTAGACAGCTTCCCACACTGCAATGTTTTGTTACAGACATCACTTGTGGAGAAGAATAAATAATTTGGTGAACACAGAAGGTCCACCTGATATTCCGACACTTCAGCAAACCCTGCCTGCATTGAACAAATCGCAGCCACAATTAGCAGAAGAGCGGGTTTTTATTTTACCTTTTGAAAAATGGAAACATTCTCAAATGCACAACAGCTTCTGCACAGTGAAGTGCACAGTACACATACTCTGCAAATAAGCATCTTTCCCCCAATAGTCCTGGGACTTTAATCAATTACTTAAAATGGCCCAATAGATTTGAGGTATCGTGTTCCCATAATAAATGTCAGCATTCCCTGTTTTACTCAGTATGACTGGGAAATGGTTAATGCTTAAATAAAAGAAGAAAAATTATGTGAGAGGGGTATAATTTAATTAGGCTTTAGTAGTATAGTTTGGCTCAAAGAAACAAAGGGCATATATACTAAAGCTATATTCAAGATGGAATTGGTTGTCATAGGCAATCCTCACAAAGCTCCCTTTCCTACAAAAATATAAAAACAAAATCCCAAAACCTCAGATTGAAAAAACAGATGCTTGGGGCAGGCCTTGGAAAAGAGTCAAGATTTTAAGAACTCTAATAATTTTAGACTTTCAGGCAACATTATTTCCCCAAAACAATTGATAATACCTAAACAATTCTTTAAAAACATAATCTCGCTGTATACATTTGGTACCTCAAAATAAATACATGGGTTTATGAAAGCCATTAATCACAATTTTAAGCAGTTGGGGTAGGGGAGATTAATAATGCACTTTTCTGAAGTTCTACTTGGATTTGACTACATTTTTATCCAAAGGTAAGAATGTACTAAAACTATCACCACAGGAACCAGATTAGCCATGAATCATGGATACAGAAAAAAAAATGCTATCAAAACCCCACCCTTCCTATCCAAGTATTTGTTTAGAGATACTTTATAAAAATTAATTTCATACAAAGAAATGTAAATATATAAATAAAGAGTTACTATGACATTTCTCAAATAGTAGGCTGGGCACAAGTGAGATTCATGAGCCACCACAATCCATCTATGCATTAATATAGTGAATTTTACAAGCTTCTGTTTTTTGAAAAGCACAAAATACATTGTGCCATTTAAAGTTAAGAGATGCTTCATATACCCTATTCTCTTTATTGTAATCTGTTATGTTTTTAATATATTTTAAAATTGTTATAACACGGCCTGGGACGTTATGGTGAAGGATGGGTAAGAAATAAAAGTAGCTTATATGTAGGAATTCAGAGTCTCCATCTTGAAATTAAGCAGTTACAGGTAGGTAGCCGTGTTGGTCTGAGTCAAAGCAAAATAAAAAAATTCCTTCACTAGCACCTTAAAGACCAACTAAGTTTTTATTTTGGTATGAGCTTTCGTGTGCATGCACACTTCGTCAGATACCAGTTTGTATAAGAATTTAGTTTAGTTTAAGCAGTTTGTATAAGAATTTAGTAGTGTCGTGTTTTGAGCCAAATTCTGGGATTAGAACACAGTGGGGGACAGTTTTCATCTGTCACTGCACATCTGTTAGTAACATGCTAATGACAGGAAAACTCATTTATTAGGCCTGTTAATGTGAAGCAAACTAATTGTTCCCTGAAGTAACAATTCCTGAATACAAATGTTCATATTTAGCACTAGTCCCCTAACTGCTTTTCTAATAAAATATTATTTTACTATGTCTTCTGCTAAGCATCCAAATAAAATTGTTTTACTAGAACAGCCAAAGGAGGAAACAAGTCCCTTTGTAATCCCAGCCACTGTATAGAACATACTGGTACTTCTTCCAAGATCTCTGTTCAAATCTCAACTTAGTTGTGGACTTACTGGGTGACTAAGGCAAGTTAATGTCTGAAATTCTACTCCCCAATCAGTTAAACAGAAACAGCACTCTCTACTTCTCCTCACAGGAGCATCCAAAGAGCTTTTGGCACCCATCTGTCTTGAGAGACAATGGAGTGAGCCTTAGGGGTGAAGTGAAACCACTGTGTTACGAGCACTGAAGTGACCTCCCTGGGGCACACACACTCCAGGGAAAGCCTTTTTTAAACAAAAGGTCTTCAATACCTGCCTAAATATCAAATTGGTAGCGATTTGTCTAATTTCAGTTGGTACCAGGTTGGGCCTGCAACTCTAAAAGTCCACTAAATGTACCTGTAGGATAGAAGCCATACTCCCAGCAGAGGAGCACAATTGCTCAGCTGGTGAGGTGGTCACATTAGTGTTTAAAGCAGGCATCCCCATACTGCGGCCCTTCAGATGTTTTGGCCTACAACTCCCATGATCCCTAGCTAACAGGACCGGTGGTCGGGGAAGATGGGAACTGTAGTCCAAAACATCTGGAGGGCTGAAGTTTGGGGGTGCCTGGTTTAAAGCCTTAACAACTCCAGCCCAAAATATCTGAAAGGCCACTTCCTTCCCTATACAGTAATACCTCGGGTTACGAACGCGATCCGTTCCGGATCGCAGTTCGTAACCCGAATAGTTCGCAAACCGAGCACGATGGGCGCCGCCATTTTGCGCATGCGCAAATCGCGCGATCGCGCGCGGCTTATGCGCGCGGGCGCGGGGCGAAAACACTTCCGGGTTTGCGCAGTTCGTAACCCGAACTGTTCGCAAACCGAGGTGGTCGTAACCCGAGGTACGACTGTAGACCCTAAGTTGTAGAACTCCACCCCCCACAGAGGTGTGTCTGGGAACTTCATTATGCCATTTCCTATGAGTGCTGAAGATGCTGGATGCTCTTTACCAGGCACCCCCCAACTTCGGCCCTCCAGATGTTTTGGACTACAATTCTCATCATCCCTGACCACTGGTCCTCTTAGCTAGGGATCATGGGAGTTGTAGGCCAAAACATCTGGAGGGCCGCAGTTTGGGGATGCCTGCTCTTTACCATGGCTTTTAAGTTGTTTACAATGTTTTTAATGTTGCAGGTGAAGGGTGGGTAATAAATCAATAACCTGCAATCTTACATGCTTCTTCTCTGACCCTACCTATTCAATACCGTGGTGACTGAAGCTATCCCATGAGCCAGCATTGCTCTGACAAAGTTAGAATCATAGAAGCATAGAGTTGGAAGGCACCACAAGGATCATCTCATCCAACCACCTGCAATGCAGGAATCTTTCACCCAATGCTGGGCTTGACCCCATGGTGCTGAGATTATGAATTTCATGGTCTACCAACTGAGTTATCCCAACTGTTAGAATCAGAACACATCTTGCAGTTATTGCTACATCTCGGCATATACTAGTTTATTCATTCTCCAACTACCAGGTTGTCAACATGGTACCCTCCATATACTGGACCATAGTTTCCACTATTCCTGGTCCTTGCCTATCTTGATTGGAACTAATGGTAGCTATAGTCCAACAGCATCGTATTAGCTGACCTTGCCCAAATATCCGCAGCTGGGCTTGGTAGTATAACTGAACCATGAAATAAACATTTTTAATACATCGCTTTTTTAAAAAATATTTGAACTGATTCAGGTTTCAAACAAACAAACCCAAAGGATGATGGATCAAAAGGAGCTAATTTCTGGTGAAGCATTTTTGGCACAGAAGCCTTTCTACAACATTACTGTTTAGCCAGAGGCAAAATCAGCCAGGAATCATCTAGAGTTCAGCTTGCCTCCTATTACTCCCCCTCTTCTGTGACCTCAAGTAAATTAAAGCTTTCCATCATGACAAGGTTTCAAATAATAAGCAGCTCAAGAGTTTAAGAAATTCTTCAGCATATTTAAGGAAAAGTGATGCCATCAACCAACTAAAGTATTTTCCCACAGAAGGCATCCAAGTAAGTTCACAGTCCCTCCTAGAACGTAACTCCTTGTACATTGCTGGCAAAGCATGCATGTTCAAACCCAGCCAGCATTTCCAGCCATAGCTTATGTTGAGCAATCTTGATTAGAGAGAATAATATTTTGACATTACCTTCTGCTGCAGATTTTTGTACTTAAATGTATAACATAGCTGTGCAGAAATGGTTACTACCTTAAACACAGATATCATTAAAAGAGCGATCATACATGCAGTTACTAAAATTAGTCCCCTGCTACATGACTACGAATTGCAACATATGACCCTTTGAGGGGGTTATTTAGGAGCAAGTTTAAGCTTAAGCACCTTAGTTTCTAAAGTTCCAAATATAATTGATTTTATTCCACAACTAGTCAATAAGAGTTAGTCGATACAGTATGAGACTCCCTCCCCACCCCCTGCATACCCCAACCCTCTCCTCATCAAGTCAGTGAGGATAATACTTTACACATCTGAAGAAGCAGGCTTGAGTTCATGAAAGCTTGTGCTGCAAGAACCGAAGAGTCAATTTAAGACCAGAGTTAGTGTGGCATGATGGCTAAAATGTTGGGTTTGAATGTGGCATTGTTCAAATCCCTACTACCCCTGTGAGGTCACGAGCCAGTTAATGTTATGTCCCCTGCATCCACATCCCAGTGAGGGAGGACTCAGGTTCAGACGTCTCACAAGTCAACCCCCGCTCAGTGGGGAGGTGGAACCCTCAGCAACCCCATCTACCCCATCCTTGCCTGAGGACACAGGTCTTCCAGCATCCTCAACTCTGGGGATGACTCCCCTGTAGCTTCTCCTGTTCCACAGCCACGCAGGAGCATGCAACTAAAATGAGCTACTTAAAAGATTGCACCCAGCTCACCCAAGAGGGTGGAACCACTAGAAGGGAAGCCTTGGCACTCTTCGGATAACTTTGGTTCTCTGCTGAAACACCACCTTCCAAAGCTCGACCAGAAGAGTCCATTGGGAGTAGCTAGAGTCCTGATAGGGCCTGGTTTTACAGGAAGAGACTCTGGTAATCTCTTTCATTTTTCCTGGTGAGCACCAAGTCCCAGCAGAACATGATAGTGTATCCCAAGCTTCGCCTTCCTCACAGGGTTGCTTGAGATTATAGCACCTTAGAGACCAACTAAGTTTGTTCTTGGTATAGGCTGGTCTCTAAGGTGCTACTGGACAATTATTATTATTATTATTATTATTATTATTATTATTATTATTATATATTTCTACTGCGCCAGACCAACACGGCTACCTACCTGAATCTAGAACCATGGGTTACTTGAGACAAACATATTGCTCTGAATACCTATGTCTAATATACAGATGAAGCAATATTCAGGTCAGGACACAACAGTATGAAGCTGTTGTTTTAAACGGTAGATTCAGGAGGAGTGCCATTTTCCTGCCTCCAATCTCCTTTTCTCTGTGCCATTTGAAATTGGCAGAATGTATTTAGATTTTTGAAATTGTGTTTACTTAACATTCAAGGGGTGAGCCACAAGGACAAATGCACTAGCTTCACACCACCACCACGGTTTGGGTCACATTCCAACTTGTGACTTCTACAATGGGGAGCCTTCCAAATTCATGAAAGCTCCCCATGCATTTTAGAACTCCATAAAGGTAAAGGTAAAGACCCCTGACCATTAGGTCCAGTCGTGACCGACTCTGGGGTTGCAGCGCTCATCTCGCATTATTGGCCGAGGGAGCCAGCGTACAGCTTCCAGGTCATGTGGCCAGCATGACAAAGCCGCTTCTGGCGAACCAGAGCAGCACACGGAAATGCCGTTTACCTTCCCGCTGTAGTGGTACCTATTTATCTACTTGCACTTTGACATGCTTTTGAACTGCTAGGTGGGCAGGAGCTGGGACTGAGCAACGGGAGCTCACCACATCGTGGGGATTCGAACCACCGACCTTCTGATTGGCAAGCCCTAGACTCTGTGGTTTAACCCACAGCGCCATCCGCGTCCCTTAGAACTCCATAGTTCTAAATATACTATTAGAACTCCATAGTTCTAAATATAACACTGGCTGTATATTGGTTTATAAATTATGACAGTAAAAGTAATTGCAATCCTATGTTGGCCAATGCAGTACCTCCAGAAGGTAGGAGGCATCATTTTATCAGGTACTCCAGGGCACAAGAAAAAAAAATTGTGACCTATTACCGGTATTGTGAGGTCAAGATACCAAAACCGGCATGCTGTGTAAATAATAGCCTAAACTACACATTTCAAGGTTTTCTTTCTTCTGGGTTACACACATTTACTGGTTTAGTTATTAGAGATTGGGGTTCCAGCTGCACAGCTGAAGTGGTACCCCTGCCCCCTGTGTCTTCTGTGGTTACCGGAGATATGGCAGAGCACAACAGCCCAGTTTTTAATATATCAGTATTTTTTTCTAGCACAAAGTGTTTTATGTTAGTTTTGCACATGAGGCAATCAGGCTCTGAAAACAGAGTTGAAGGTAGTATTGGCACAGCTTGGAAAAGTCAAGATTGGGATTTGCACAGATTTGTCACACAACACCTTTTCGCAGAGCCAAAGAGATAGTCTGATAAATAGCCATATGTAACGGATTGACACAGTTTTGAAATATTTATTCCTACCTGGCTGGAAAAGAGTTAATCCACCTCCAGCCTGACTGACATAACATTCTGATGGGGGCGGGACTGTTCCCAGTTTAAAAGGAGAGAGGAGCAGTTTGGTCAGTTAGGTGGTTGGCAGTTGGCAGTTGGGAGTTAGGGAGTTGGTAGAGAGCAGAGTGTTAAAGAGGGATGCAGGAGCTGTATGAAGAAAACTGTGTTAAATAAAAAAGAAGATATGTGCTTTTAAGAACCAAAGAAACTCATGTTTATAAGTTAAATAATAAAGTTAAATGTGCTTAAACGTTCACTGACTCGGCAGTGTCTCAGTACCTTCAGAGGTGTGACAAAGAGGGGAGAACAAAGCTTTCCTGGGGAAGAGGAAACTGTTTGCTGTTTCTCCTGTCATACAAAGGGCTGGTTAGCGAAGCCGAAGGAGCCACATAGTTGCCTAAGGGAGAGGCACACTGTAGCAGTAGGGATCCCAGGGAGGGAGACCCCACTGGTGGCAATAGGTTTCGAACGCAGAGCCTGAGGTACTCTGGAGACAAGTCCAATTTGGACTCTGGAGGTTTTTTTCTCCTGTTTGTGGAGAAGCACAGGGAGAGCCTCTGAGGTTAAAGCAGTGAGGTGGGGGATCCATCACACCATACAGTATAGAAGGGACAGCAGAGGCTGAGTAACTTGCAAGCTGAACCCTTTCCCTTGTATACTTCCTGCATTTGCAGCTGTACAACCATTTAAAAACTAAATTTCTTGTTTGGGAGATTTGCTACAGAGCATCTTATTATGCATTGAATAGTTTAGGTGGCCTCAGTGGCCCAGAGTGCTTTCCATCAGCTTCAGCTGGTGGCCCAGCTACGCCCCTATCTGGACAGGGATAGCCAAACTGTTGCTGTCTATGCTCTGGTAACTAGTGGTGGAGGAAGCCTCTCTGGCACCCGGGGTGGGGTGCGGCGGGGCGGGGCAAATTGCCCAGCTGCACATGTGTGGCGCCCATATGGACGGCGCTTGAGTGGCACCCCGTACGGATGGCGTGTGCGCACCCTCGGCTGCTCTACAGCTGGGGGGAGGCAGTGGGCCATCTTGTCACCCCCCAGGGTGGCACCCGGAGCGGCCTGCCCCCCGCCCCTCCTTCATACGCCCCTGCTGGTAACCTCAAAGTTAGATTACTACAATGCATTATACATAGGGCTGCTTCCGAAGACAGTTTGGAAACTTCAGCTAGTGCGGAATTCAGTGGCAAAGTTGCTCAACAGAGCAAGATGGTTTGAGCATATTATACCAATCCTTGTCTGACTGCTACCAATTAGTTTCTGGGCCCAATGCAAAGAGCTGGTTTTGACCTATAAAGCCTTAAATGGCTCAGGACCGCAATACCTCAAGGACTGCCTCTTTCCATATGAACCTACCTGGACCCTGAGATCATCTTTTGAGGCCCTCCTCCTTTTGAGGCCCTTCAAGAGGTCTGGAGGGTGGCAACACAAGAATGGGCCTTCTCTGCAGTGGCTCCCCGTCTGTGGAATGCTCCCCCCAGGGAAGTTTGCCTGGTGCTTTTATTATACACCTTTAAGCACCAGGCAAAAATGTTCCCTTTTAACCAGGCCTTTGGTTGATTTGATTGACATCCTATGCCCATTTAAAATGTGGGGTTGGGGGGGTATTATTGGGTTGTTTTTATTTTGATTATGTATTTTGTGGTTTTATATTTTGATTTTATTCTGTGAACCGCCCTGAGACCTCCAGGTATAGGGTGGCATAATAATAATAATAATAATAATAATAATAATAATAATAATAATAAATGAATAAAAATGCATTACACTAGTCATTTATTAATTATTATTATTATTATTATTATTATTATTATTATTATTATTATTATCCTATTTTATCCTATCCTCCTAGAGGAGCCGAAGGTGGCACACAACAAGTGCTCTCTCTCTCTCTCTCTCTCTCTCTCTCTCTCTCTCTCTCTCTCTCTCTCTCTCCTCCCTCCTTTATGGCAATTATTATTATTTCTGTGTATTAGAAAATGAAAATATCTTTTAAAAAAATCTTGAAAAAAATTCTTAAAAACCATTCCAATACACATGCAGACCAGGAAAGACCTCAGCTTTCTTTTTTGAAAGAAAAAGAACTTCAGTAGGCAGAAGAAACAAGAGAGAGAGAGTACCCGTCTAATATTCAGGGGCAGGGGATTCCCATAGCTATGATTCCTGTGTTGTGTGGAATAGACCTCTGAGTAGACTGAGTAGGTCTGAAATGAGTGAGACAATCTTTCGGGTATCCTGGACCCAAACTGTAAAGGACCAGAAACAGTAGCTAATTGTCAGTCAATGCAATTTTCTCAACAGCAGGGTAACATGTGGTAATATCCTGCCCCAGTGAGCAGTTGAGTCACTGCGTTTTGCACCAGCTGCAGCAACCCACCTAGAGTGCACTGTAGTAATCCAGCCTGGAGGTTACCAGCACATGGACAACAGTGTTCAGGCTATCTTGGCCCAGAAACAGCTGTCACTGTCTTATCAGCCAAAGGAGACCCAGAAGCACCCACAGACTGCCAACCTCCAAAGCAGGCAGTTGTCCAATTATCCTGATACAGGAAGCATCCACCCATTGTGGCCTCCATCTTACCAGGATTCAGAATCAGTTTACTGACCCTTATCCAGCCCACCACCAACGCCAGGCGTAGTGGCACCTCACAGCACAGCCAGGCGGGCAAAAGAAAATCACCCACTGCTATTCTCTGAAACTGACCCTGAAGATAGTATTGGAACCACTGCTAGATTGTCTCCAACACCCATTTCCCTAAGTTGACTCAGTCAGTATTATCAAAAGCTGGTGAGAGAACAAGGAACAATAACAGAGTTGCACTCCCCTGTGCTTATTCCAATAAAGGCCATACGTTACGGCAACCAAGGCTGATTGAGTCCCATAATCATGATCCAGCTTTCTATAATTTGATTTACATTTGAGGTACTGTATATTTAAAACAACCACTACTGAAATGCAAGAATGTGTGCCCCTTGCAGAAACAGCTTAGCACAGTAAAACAGTAAATCATTTTGACTTTCTCTTACTATATGCTAACAACATGGAGATAATGGCATGTTTTTATTTTGCTTTTTTACCATGTTTCTGAAAGACAAAAGGTTAACTTGTATTCATGTAACCTGAAGTCTATATCCATATTCAGCCTTTTGTGGGGGGCGGTTCACATACCCCCTTGAATCAACATTAATGCTGCAATAAGTATATTTATCTCCCTTTGCCAAACAGATAGCTATAATTTCCTGCACAATGGAGGGGAAAGATTGGAACTAATATATCTGTTTGGATAGCTGTGTAATGCATTCCTCTTCTGTTTTTCCTGTACTGCATTTGTAATCAGAGCTCTCTCTCAAAATTCAATTAAATGGAAGCTAATAAAAATTAACTTAGTCTTTTGACAGCAGCATCCCATGGAAGGAATACCTTATTCAATCAGAGGAAAACAGTATACTGTAGTAGAAAAATACAAAGCACATTCTCTCTCGCGTTCCTGCTTTGACCTCACTTAAAGTCCTTTCTCAACATTACCTTTGTGATTTAGGAACAGCTGCAGCAGGGCACCGCCTCATACCACAAAGGGAGCCAGGAGACCTGGGCCACATGGAAGGATCCACTGGCGTGGCTTTCTCTCTATTAGCATTAAGCCAGCTTCTGAAAGGAGCTATGCTAACATAGAGAGGAATAAAAGTTGAAATTGCCTTCTGCAAGTTTATTTCTCAGGTTATAGGCAGGCAAATGCCAAACCTTGGTTGAACAAAATATGCTTTAAAATAATGATGTCAGATTAACAGAACAGAGAAGAGGAGGTATATTGATTTTATAAATCAGAAAACTGAGCTGTAAAAACAACTTATTGTTTCTTGTGGCTGCACTGCATGGGCAGCCAACATCAGTGTGTATGTGGGAGAGAGATGAATGGGATTGATCCATGGGGACTACTGGAATACTTCACACTCATGAAGCCTGTTGGAATAAAAGGATCCTAATGTGACATTGTGACCTGAGGGCTAGCTCAGTTGGTTGAGCATGAGACTTAATTTCAGGGTTGTGGGTGAAAAAAATTGGGTGAAAGATTCCTGCATTGCAGGGGGTTGGAATAGATAATCCCTGTAGTCCCTTCTAACCTGCTTTCATAACACTGAACACGCTGGTTTCTTACAGACTAAACTGAACCAAAAAACTATAGGGTGAGGCAACCACATTGTAAAACACTTATCAGCTAGTACTAGTGAACTGAACATTTAGATATTCAAACGTAAATTAGTGACATTGTCAAACTAGACCAGTGGTTCCCAACAGGTGGTCCGGGGACCCCCAGGGGTCCGCGAGCTATGCCAGAGGGGTCCGCAAGATGCTATTAGAATAAAAAATATATTAAATATATTTTGTATGATAACAGTTTTTTTTGTTTTGGCCACTTCCTGCATGAGCAGAGTCTAGCGCAAAACTAGAATTAGATAGAGGCAGTAGTTCTGCTGTATGCCGTTAGGTGGCGCTTTACAAGCACTACTGTTTTGCAAAGAGGCAGCGCGCGCATTCTACTAACGCTCACCTCCCCAAGATGCTTTGCGCGTGTCGGCTTCATTTGTGCGCTACTGCGCAGGTACCCTGTCTTCTCCATTCCCCTCCCTCCTCCCTGGCGTGCGCTGCCTCTTTGCAAAACAGTAGTGTTTGTAAACAAAGTGTTGTTTTTCGCGGAAGCTACAGTTCGCGTAGTTAAAAATGGACAATTGGTTAAAAAGTGGTTCGTTAAAACGACAAAGGCCTACAGATGAAGAGGAAGAACTGTAAAAAAACGTATAAATATAAAATATAAAGACTCTTAATTTGGCTCTCACTTTTTAATTTTAGGATTAGGAATTAATGGGGGTCCTTGTCACAATAGCGGCTCGATGAGGGGTCCTCGAGAAAATTTTGTTGGGAACCCCTGAACTAGACAATCAGTGAATGCTATCAAATCAAGAAGAACTAATATTGATGGTAAAAGTTAGATTTCATACAGTACATGGAATCTGGGTTGTGTTGTCAGGTACCAGATCAATGGCATATCTACTCTTATCTCAGAGTCAAGACTAGGAGTCCCCTGACACTGTGAAGCACGCCAAATCACATCCTGCATTGATACATTTGAGGGAGGATACTGTAAGGCATCAATGGGAGCTTGTATAATGTGAAAATGCAACTTGATCATTAATTGCTCAGGTCAATCTCTGGATACCTGAAAGTGTACGGAAAGGCAGTCTATTGTAGCAGCACCTGCTGCATTTAAAAAAAAACATTTATGGTATTTATCAGATTTAAATGATTAATCAACATTTAGGGACTAAAATGGCCGGCTGGTAAAATGTAACAGGTAGGTAGCCATGTTGGTCTGACGTAGGCGAAACAAAAAAAAAGTAAAAAAAAAGTAAAAGAAATTCCTGGAAGGATTTTTTGTTTGTTTGTTTCGACTAGTAAAATGTAAGTTATTTGTACAGCTGTCCATTTCTTTCTCCTTTAATAACACTGTATTTAATAATATATTGAACTTTTTAAAAGACACACACACACACACACACACACATCATTTCTAAATATGTATTGTTCTCCTATTTATTATTATCATTAGTAGCAGTAGCAGTAGTGGCATCAATTTTATACAGTGTATAACGTAAGCTAGCTACTTACTTGAGTTACTGAGACAGATTACCTGGAGTTACTTTTCTATTCTGTTTATATCTGAAGGATTACATCTTAAGCAGTGCAATGCAACACATTGATTGCTTTTCTTTGCTAACTACAGTAAAAAGCAGAAGAGCAAATCATGAAGAGTAACTCGCTAAAGATAGAGATGTAAACCAAATTACAGCTAAAGCAGGAAGTCTAAAATATGTTAGGGAGTCATTTGGCTACCAAGCCAGGAAAATAATATTACGGTAGAAAATTAACATTCTGCAACAGTCATCTTGCAAAGGCCAAACACATCATTAAGAGGTTTTAGAGCAAACTAAGGAACCAAATGAGATAATAATTTAGGTACTTCTAATATGGAATTTTAGGTTTCCTGGTTGTTGTTCACTTTTAACATTCTTCTAGCCTAAACATACCTGTTGTCATAATTTTCATGCATGCCACACATTCTAAATGCCTCTTACTTTTCCTTCATAGCTGCCAATTCTCCCACTGAAAAATGCGGGATCAGCAGTGGCGCGGCACCGGAAGTTGCTTCTACGCATGTCCGGACATGCATAGAAGCGACTTCCGGTGTCGCGCTACCCATGTCTGGGCAACGGAAATCGGGCGGCGCCAGCACCCAAAACGGAGCCTCCCTGGCAGGTAGGAAATCTGGGGGATTTACAGGATTTTTTCCAATCCGGGCTGCCAGCGAGAAACGGTTTAAGATACGGGGGTTTCCCACGAAAAAGGGAGACTTGGCAGCTATGTTTTCCTTGCTCTCTTCCAAGGCCACTTTAGTCTTTTTTTTTTTAAGTGTCATGGAAAGAACTGAGCACAAAAACACCATCTGACATTTCATGGAAATGAAAATCAACTGACAAATCTGAATGTGATCTGGTACATAACTGTTATAAACATTCAATTATATCTCCTTCAAGTGTCTCATGACTCAAGTCTTTCACAAATAAAATTCACCTTTGGCCTGTTGTGCTTTGTTTTGCCTTTCAGGAGGTGCATTCCTGCATTCTGGATAACTTTAGAGCACGGGTTTTAAAAAATATTTCTATTGCACTTACAGCTTCTTCCTTTCGTTTCTCTCAGGAGATATTCATGATAAACAAATACTTCCAAATTCCAATCACCAAATTCCAATGGCCCAACCATTAAGTTTCTTTTTTCCTTTTAATGAATATTTCTATTGTTTCTTTTTACATAAAATACCTAGTTTACAGAACAAGAATATTAAAAAGCCAAAAGATAAACAAGAGAAAACAGAATGGAGAGAAAGAGGGGGGAAATACAGTCATACCTCGGGTTAAGTACGCTTCAGGTTGAGTACTTTCAATTTAAGTACTCCACGGACCCGTCTGGAACAGATTAATCCACTTTCCAGTACTTTCAATGGTTAAGTACGCTTCAGGTTAAGTACGGACTTCCAGAACCAATTAAGAACTTAACCTGAGGTACCACTGTACCTATAAGGCCTTTTACCATATTTATGGCATATTTATCCTGTCATTTATCTGCATGCAGCGAGTGTTAGACCCTCCCATCTCCCAGCTGGGGGCCTACTTCTTCTCCCAGTCTCTCACCCTGGATTTGTTAGCCTGCCACCTCAGCCAAAAGGCCCACCATTAAGTTTCCAACTTATTGTTCAGTAAGGTGAGGAAGCTGTGTGGGTGATTAATGTATGCTTCAAGAGAAAAATTTCTTTATGGATCCCAGGCACATGGTGATTGCAAAGTGGGGAGTGGGGGGATGTTTGGTTAGATGAATAGGTCCTGAAGGGTAGAGAAAGAAAGTATGACTGAAATATAAGGAAGCTGTCTTATACTGAGTCCAACCACGGGTCCATCCAACTCAGTATTGTCTACACTGATGGCAGCAGCTCTTCAGGGTTTCAGACGGGATATTCCCTGCCTCACCTGGAGATGCTGTGGACTGACCCTGGCACCTGTGTAAAAAGCAGGTGGTCTACCACCAACTTAAAGCTCTTTCCCTTTTCTGTACGAGTAAAACACTAGGAATTCTTTTTAGCACTGATTAATTAAAATACGTTAGCGTTATAAAGGGCCAGGTGAAATTGCTTTTGAGGTCAGATCCAGCCTTTCAGTTGATCACCTCTCACCTACATAAATTTTCAAAGAGACTCTCCCTTCCTTCTTGGCTTTATGCTCTCAAAAAAGGAAGAAAACATGGTGATCTGGTTTGCCTCTACGCCAACATCAGTAGGCACAGCATAGATAAAATGATCTGATTTAATGATTCATACCCAAAACATTTTACAAACTATGTCAGATGCCTGTAATAATGTGATCAATTGAATAAGCGATTGGTATTATTATTATTACGAAGAGTATTGGTATTATTATTACAAAGGTGTCGCAAAGAGTCGGAAATGACTAAACAACAATTATTATTAACGGAAACTCACTGAATTTAATGGCATGCAATGACTGGTACTTTAGTGTGAGTCTCCTGGAAGCCCATCTTCCAGTGCAAAGATAAGCACAACTCACTCAGGCTCCCTCGTTTGCAAATACAGTACATCTTTCTTCAGACTCCCCCCAAGATCACTGTAATCATTAGGGGGGAAAAAACCATTGAAAGAACTGTAAAGTACAGCTACAGCTTCATTACAATTCCTATGGACCCCATCTTGGGATGTCATCTGGATTGTGTCAGCCTTTGGAAATTTCATTCATTTGTTGGAGATTAAGGGATTAAAATGGAAAATGACAAACAAAAAATACACTCTCATAATTAGCCCTGAAAAGCTAGGGCACTCAAGCAAGACACACTCTGTGAACCTTAAAATGTGACACCCCGTCCCCTCTCACTGCCTAGAGGGGGAGACTGGACTAGTCAAAGCAGAGTAGTAACAGCTGCCACCACCCCCATCTTGCTTCAAACAGACACAATCAACTTGTCATTCAACCACCCAGCAGTGATTTTTGCCAGCCTCCTGTAGCTGCTCCGTGGTGTATTGTTTGCTCACTCTTTCCACTGGGTAATGAAGTGAAAAGTCTTACAAAAACCATTGCTGGATGGTCAAATGGAAGTCTGGCTGCAGCAAGGAGAAAAAGATTGTGGCAGTGAGTAGAAACAGCAGCAAGTTGGCAAAAATACACATTCGCTGCACATGAAGCAGAGCCTGACCTGTTAGGCAGCAGCTGGAGATAAGATGAGACTGAATCACAAGACAACAGATTGACTAGTGATCAACAGCAGCAGCAGCTTCAAACCTGCCTATCTAGACATGTCACTATTCTTGTGGCAAATTTGCCACCAGTGTTGTTGCCATGGGTAGTCTTGGAGCGGCTAGCAGGATAAACAATAGTGAACAGTAAAGGTAAAGGGACCCCTGACCATTAGGTCCAGTCGTGACTGACTCTGGGGTTGCGGCGCCGAGGGAGCCGGCGTACAGCTTCCAGGTCATGTGGCCAGCATAACAAAGCTGCTTCTGGCAAACCAGAGCAGCACACGGAAACGCCGTTTACCTTCCCACTGTAGCAGTACCTATTTATCTACTTGCACTTTGACGTGCTTTCGAACTGCTAGATTGGCAGGAGCAGGGACCGAGCAACGGGAGCTCACCCCGTCGCAGGGATTCGAACCGCCGACCTTCTGATCAGCAAGCCCTAGGCTCAGTGGTTTAACCCACAGCACCACCTGGGTCCCTCTATAGTGAAGAGTAGGTTTGGTAAATGTAGGAAGTTGCTGTCCTTTAATTTCCTTCTTTCCATGCCCTGTCTGGAATCCGAAGGAAAGGAATAAGCTTAGTGGTACTGACAACTTCCAACATATTTAGAAATAGTTTCACCCTTTCACCAAACTGAAACTCCCCATTGTTCTGAGGTTGTGTAATCTGTGCATGTCATAACATGGTCATAAGATTAAACTTGGTGAGCCAAGCTATGGGAGTAAGCAGATGATAGACTATGCTGACCCTTAATGCCTGACCTAGTTATCAATATTTAAAACAGATGGGTCCCTCCACTTCCCCCAAAAAGAACTGCTCCTGAACTAAATTCTTTTGGTTGTGATGAAAGTGAAGATCATGGTTACATATAAAACGTTTTGATGTAGAGCTTTTTGCTTTGATCAGGCTTGTGTTCAAATGATGAATAGGACAAGTTTCAGAGCCAAAAGACGGCATTAGTTCAATCAGATTTTCAAAACCACCAAATGACCTTCCCAATTCTCATTCAAACAGCTACCCAAGATGTGTGCTGAGATCACCTCAACAGCTTTGAAAATATATCAGACTATGTGTTGCATAATTTGTGTCATCAGTTTCTTCCCTCTAAAAAGCCGCCTTCAAACTGTAAGAAAGCAGAGTTTCCAGATGATCAGTGAACTCTGAAAGAGCGAAGAGATCTCATAATATTGTAAACTTATCTGGAATTCATAAAAAAAAATTGAGGCGCAGCAGAATAGTTTTTCCTTCATTCTGCTGGGTTACTTTTCCCAACTGCCTACACTCTTTAGCCAAAAAACTAAAAGACGAAGCCCTAATCTACTGAAAGCAGATGTGCTTAGGGTACTAAAGACAGGAAAGTCTTCAACAATTAAGCAAGTATATGCAAAATATTTTTGCCCTGGTCCAGTCATAGTGACAGACAACTAACACAATGGCGTGCAAGCAGAAAGCACCTCCACATGGAAGCAGGAGCACCACACCTTTCATGAACCACTCTGGGGAGAGACAAAGTGACTGCCATTTGGAGGCAGGTATTTGAAAAACCTGTGTGTGAACAATCACCTATTAGTAAGTAAAAAATAAGGACTCTTCAGCCACCAGAACCAACCCCACCATTTGTCCAGGTCTACAAGTTCTATAGTACCTTACCGCACAACAGAATTAGAATCACTTTTATATATTAAAGTGGTAAATGATAAACCAGGGTTAACATTTTATTTTCTTCCTTTAGGCATTTATTTTTCAGATAATTCTATGAAACTCTGAAATTAGCCCCTTTCCACTTTGTAATACTCCCTGCTTGCATTCCTTTCTGAATGAACTGGATAAGAGCAAAGATGGCTGGCTAGTAATGAAAAAAGCGAGAAGAGGGACTCTCCTGAGGAAAGGAAAGCCTTCAGATCAGTACAAAGGCATGCCAAAACTTTCTAGCAATGGATTAGATAAGGAATGTGAGCTGACAGTTTTCCTGGCTGCAAGGGAATGGAGAACAAGTAATAAGATACGATCAGTAGAATAAAGCAGCCAGACCTCATGGGTATGAGAAGCTTTGGAGATGATTCAGGCAGGATTGGTAACTGGCAAAATAGTATATAGCAAAATAGTATATACACCAGTGGCGGCTGGTCTATTAGGATGGATTATTATTATTATTATTATTATTATTATTATTATTATTATTACTACTACTACTACATTTGTTAGTCGTTTTTTTCTTGCTCAAGGCAACCCAAAGCAACTTACAAGCAAACAACCCCCCCCCTAAATCCCACACAGATACATGAAAACCAAGAAAGGTACATTAAAAGCATCCTACCCACTTCTAAAAGGCCATAGATAGCTAAAGGCCAAACGCCTGGTTATAGAGGAAAAGTTTTTGCCCAGTGCCTAAAGGTATATAATGAAGGTGCCAGGTTTTCTAAAAGGGCAGGTATGTTAAGAGAAAGTATGTTTCCCCCACCTATATTGTTACTTCCTCGTGATGGATTCCTCCCATTCTAATTTAGACATATTCTTGTGGATAGTCAACGAATTCCACTGCAATTCCGGTTCAAAGTTGCTTGTGCACTGCAAGTAACAGAGCAGCCCATGCTGCCAGAGACATTGTACAATGCATATAAGTAAATAAGAATTTTAAAATGTTCTGGAGGAGAGAATGAACAAAACTTCAGTGCCCAAAGTGGGAGTGTGTCATTGTCTCATTTTCCCTTAAACTTTCCCTCTGATATTTCTGGCCTCCAAAAATGAACACATTCCATTCTTTATGTCAAACTTATCAAAATTAAACTACCACCAGCTGCCAAAACAGCTACGGGGTGGGTGGGGGGAAGCATTGTTATTATATTATAAAGTGCTGCTAGCTAGCTGTGGGACTTTTTCCCATCCACTACAACAATACAATATAATAAAGCCCAACATATGCAAAAATATTGCACTGAATAGTACAGTACACATGGCGATTAAATAATAAACATGTATGCTACCCTAACACATTATATAATTAGAACCAATTGTCAGAATCAACTGAAAGTAGTCTGGAATGTAAAGCAGGAAATGAGAATACTGTTTTCGTATTGGACTCAGCACAAATGACCTTTATAATGCAATTATACTGAAATAAAGCCTACTTTACCATTGTGCTTAAGGTTATTATGAGAAAGTTTTCACACATCCAAACACAACTAACTATACAACTTCTCCAATTATAGAATCCCCCCTCAATTTTTACAATTCTCTCAAGTGCAAAAGTGAACATCTTGTCATTCAGAGCACGTTTTTCAACTGGCAAGTTTTCAAGAGGAAAATAATGACACATACACGCATTATAGCAATGTGTTCTCAGTTACCAACTTTGGGGCAAGCAGCATGGAAGCAAGTTGAGATATCTGATCAGATTGCACACTGAGAAAGCGATAGTGAAAACATAGGGCTATATTCAACTAAATCATTGCACTAGTAGAAGCCAGCACAACAGTCCCCCCAGCACAGCAGGACTTACCCCCCTTCCTCCCCTACTTCCCAAATCTGCTGTTGAGGGTCAGGAGAACCCCAAGAGCAGTTGGGTTATGCTTGCCTGACTGAACAATCACCTTAGCGCTATGTTGGATACAATCCACAGTGTGCTACCAAGCCGGTCTTTTGCATTAAAGTGTAGGCAGTGGAGCGTGCACTTAAACTGCATGGCTGATAAGGAAGGGACTTGGGCCCTCCTTGCATTCTGCACTATATAGATGTTTGGTGGCATGCTTTGAAAAGAAAGATCTTTAACAAGAAACCCTTAAGTAAACTTGCAACAAAAAGGTGCGATCTTTTCCACTCCTTAGATATTACAAGGAAAACATTTTAATCAGCAGTGCTCAATTATCTCTCCTGTTTTAACAAATACTGTATAGTTAATACTTTGGCTAATAAACAATCTATTCTAAACTGATGCATCAGTAAACATTAATGGATAATATTTGAAGAGAAAAATAGATAGCTGAAATACTATTTTTTAAAAAAATAACAAAACCATTCCTTACCCTTTTCTGTCAGTAAAACATGACTAAGTAGGGTACAATGAACAGCCTCTTAATATTTAGTTATTTTTAAAATTTTAATTATGTTTATAGTTTGCCTTTCTTCCATTAGGGAAGCAAAGGCAGATATCCAAGCATTGACCAGACTTACTTAGTAGCTCCCACAAGTTTATGGCCTTGTGTACCTTCACTATAAAACCAGAATAGCATTAAAGTGCTGGAACATCACTGTACAGTTTAAGCAGCTACATTTGGCTTGCACAATGGAACTTATCCCCCTCCCGCTCCACACCCAAAATCTGTCCTGGGGTTTTACAGATGTAAAATTGGCTTGATAAGAGTGACTTCAAAAGCTGGTACAGTGAAATGTTTATCTTGCCCCTATACAGAATACAGCCCTGCATTGTCTTTTAATGAGTGCTGTCACAAGAGTAAGCCAAAGTTGCATACTTAAGTACTGTATGGAATACACCACCATCACAAAAGCAGATTAACAGAAAATGTGGGAAAACACAAAGCTGTAATAACTTTTGGGCGGAGATGACTCTGTTTGCATGCACTAGAGAATCCAGTGATTCTCCACCCAAACATAACTCACCAATGACCTCACCAGTTTCCTAAATACACTCAACAAGGCTTCCTGCCTGTTCTCTCTATAGCCAAGCCATGATCTCAACAGTCCACCTGCGAGTATATGGTAGTGCCTCGATCAGGGTCAAAGGGAGAAGAGATAAAAGTCATGCCAGTGTTAATTAAAGCCCCCCCCCCCCCGGTTTTACTGCCAATTTCCTCTGATAAAGCCTGGTACATTTTTTTTTCATAAAACGACTTCCCCATTGCACAGGGAATTCCCACTGCAGGAAGAAGTAAAGCAATTACTGTTTATTATAAAGGACAGTTTATTATAAAGGAAGTTCCAAGATTATAGGTTGCTTTAAATTTATGCATTACAGGAATATACATGTGCAGCCAACCAGAATATCATTAATTCCTCCTCACATCTAGCTTAGAAAAGCAGGTCTGACAGCCAAAAGTGCACTGTATGGGCATGGAAGGGGCTAGATTTGGCCAGCTCATATCCCTGTGACTTGAGTGAGGCTAGTAGTAATTCAGCATTTCAACTTGCTCATAACATTCCACGAAACATGAACACATTTCCCAAGAGTGCACAAAAGGGCTGAAGTCACATTATGGATTACCTCCCTCTGCGGAAATGTTAACAATTTACTATGCTTGTGGTGAAAGAAATGTTTCCTGATCGTGTACATCGAAAGCACACCCCCAAGGCCAGAGAGTCCTCATGACAGAATTTCCTGAACTCCAAAAACACATCTAGTCAGGAATCACTTCCTTCCTTGCTCCCTTTCACTGGTAATGCAGAACAATAAGTCAGATACTCTCAGTCACTCCCCAATGTGTTGCTAATGTGAGGAAGCCGGCCTGTACTCTGGGATAATGAGATAACACCACAAGAGCACTCTCTATTTACATTTTTGCTTGGTCCTTGGGTTCCATTTCTAGCACAGCTACATAAGAGGTCTTCCGATTAGAAATAATCAGTGCCAAGGAACAGTATCATTAAAAAGTATAAAAAATCAATCAATCGATGAGAGCAACAAGATCAGTCTGAAACTTAAAAAGGGGAACATATATGCTAAATGATTTGTAAAGGATGAAAAGCTTACATGAGCAGTTTTCTCAAGCTAAAAGAAATGGACAGAAGCCTTGTGAGCTAGCCCAGCTGAATTCTTCCCTTTACAACTAATCCTCGGAAAATAAATTATTATTATACACCCTGTGGAACGCCCTCCCATCAGATGTCAAAGAAATAAAAAACTATCTGACTTTTAGAAGACATCTGAAGGCAGCCCTGCTTAGGGAAGTTTTGATGAATTAATGTATTTTAATATTTTGTTGGAAGCCGCCCAGAGTGGCAGGGGAAACCCAGCAAGATGAGTGGGGTATTATCATCATCATCATCATCATCATCATCATCAGAAATTGCTCTCCCTGCAGTTTCAAAAACAGCATCTGGTAGCTGCTATTTGAAGCTGAAAAGCCCATTTGGGTTTGTGAAACAAATTTTACACTTCTTTAGATCCTAGTCCATATATGTTGAGATTACAATGTACAGTACTGGTGTAACTTGCAGGTTAAGGCAATTTCTGGCAGGTGGTGTCATATGATGATTTACATTTTATGAATTTCTATACTCCTTTATATCACAGAGCTCCCAGGAAGATCTTCAAAGCGCATAACAGACACAGACTGAGAATGCAGTGGACCCTACTCACCGTTCCTACCAGTGGATAAATGAAACCAGCCCCGATACTGGCTCTCACATCACTAATAGGCAGGATGAAGCCAGTGGGGACACCTTTCTTCTCAGGCATGTGAGAGAGGGACAGGTGAGTTTTTGCCATACAAATGGGAAGATTTCCAAATCCCTGACAAATGACAAATGGAAAGGACAGGTTACTGTCAAGTTTGTATGTACGCTGTAATGGAGAAACAACACTCCTTCCAAGATCCTGTGCCAAAATAACATTCTTCAACAAATATAGCTAAATTCTATGACTAGTAAAAATTAATGGAGTATACCAAAAGAACTTGGGCCCATGCATACTTTTTCGTGGCCCAATGAATGTGTATGCACTTGCTACATCATACATGCTTTTCATGCTAGTGAACTGTATGAACTGGACCTCTTGTACCCAGAAGCCCTCACTATAAACTGGATAGTTCTCATTCATCACCCAAAAATATATATGCAATTTATAAAACAGTGGGGAGTGACCCCCTACAATATATCCCACAGCATACACCTTTATTGTTTTTACCTGCTGAGTGTAACGATTTATCTGAGATTGTGCTGTAGGAGACAGCTCTATATCCTCTGCTCCATAGATTTTCTGTGCTATCATTCTTATTTTTTCAACAATGGGAAGCTGTGGAAACAAAGAAGATGACAGAATGTTAATGCACATCGCCAAGAGTCTTAAGACACTCTCCTGATAATTATTTCAAGATAATTATTTCAACATTTTATATTGCCTAAGAAAATGTGCATAATTCAATGCTAATACTCCAGAAAATCATTTTCTAATGATTCCTAGCACTGAATTTGCCTTTTTTTTTTCCACAGCCCCTGCACACTGGGGTGACATCTTCATCAAACTAACTACTACAATCCCAAGGTCTCATCCCGGGTCAGTCTCTACCAGTTCAACCCCCTTAAGAATATATGTGAATTTAAGTCCTGTTGCCCTGGCATGCATAACTTTACACTGAATTGCATTTGCCATTTTGTCCACCAATTAATTGGGTTTGGAGAGGTTCTTCTAGAACTCTTCACAGACTCTTGGTGTTTTAATGACCCTGAACAATGTAGGATCATCAACAAACTTGGTCACCTCACTGCTCATCCCTAACTCTAGATTGTTTATGAACAAGTGAAAAACTTCAAGGCCTCTGGTCTTTCTTCTTATGGTTCATCTTTAAAATGGACTTGGGACAGGACAGCCCTCTAAAGGGAGGACTGTCCTCTGCAAAGCTGGGCCTTCGAAGAGAAGCAATCTTGCTGCCCCTTCCATCAACATATGGAACACCTTTCCCCAACCTACACATATAGAAGTGTTGTGTCAAAGTCTGAGCTTATAGTGCTGCCTGCAAGGCCTTCTCAGCTAGACTGGCTTCCAACAGCTGCGGTTAAGGAAGTGTAAGGTAATTTTAACTCATATATATTTAACTATATATAGTATTTTATTATATAGGTTCTTCCTTTTTATTGCAAGTTTGTCAACCACTTTGAAATGAACTGGGATAGAAATAAGAATAAATACCACCACCACCACCCCCAGGAAAAGAGGATAAAAGGATGAATGAAAAATCGGAACACAGGTACGAGTTAACACAAGTATGTCTCCTCTTCCCCCGCCCCCTGGCCACGTAACAGCAAGGTACCTCAGCTACATTTCATTTCGTGATTAAGGAGACGCTATAGTGAAAGCCTGATCCTCATAGCAGAGGGGATTTTACAGCAGGATGCCTTTGAAATCAATAGTGCATTGATCAAACTGTGACCAGCTCATGCTGCACAAGCTTTGATTGCTGCACTTATGCCTGTAAAGCACTTACAGGATCCCTTCGATTAAAAGTCCCAAAGAAACATAATGCTTCATTGCTTTCCTGTAAAATGACAGGGCTTAACCTGATCATTATCCAGTTTGAGAATAAACCTCATTATCACATTGCTTTTCAACAAACAGAGAGATTCCCACCCCCTCCTCAAACATGCATTCAAATAAAAAAGACAAAATTGCTTAAAGAAATACCCATGGAAGCATCAGATAATCCCCCCCTTTTCATTCATTTTTCATTCACATCCTATCCTCTCCGTTTATCTTTATCTGCTGTGTGTCACTACCCTGGCAAGGGCTGTCAGCAATGCTGAGGGTAATGGATTGACCATTGTCAGCATTGCTGCCAATGAGGAATTTCCCACAAACCAAATACCAGCGTCAGAAGAGGAATTTTCTCAGGAGAAGAGCAGGGAAAGGGTTAAATTGTTCCTCTACTCCTGCTCTGCTCCCATTAGGGAACACACAAGTCCAGTAGATGCAATTTGCTCTGAAGCAAAGATACACTTAACTTCTTATGTTTTTTGGCCCTAAGAGGAGGAGGATAATTAAACTCACTCAGAAATATTTTTCTTTTCTTTTATGAACTTGAAATTGTGTCTCTTGGAATATGTGTCACTTTCAAGTACGCTGAAGGATGCGAGGTTTGATGATATTCTTTAAATTGACCCTTTTAAATCCCAAAACTTGATTTTTTAAATATATTTTTTAGGGCTGAGCAAAGTGTTTGGAAGTAAACACTTTAGCCTGTTGTCTTTGTCCATGGATTTTTTTGGCAGGGATACTGGAGTGGCTTGCCAGTTCCTGCTCCAGGTGGATCACGTTTAGTCAAAACACTCCACTATGACCTGTCCATCTTGGGTGGCCCTGGACGGCATACCGTAGCTCATAGCTTCTCTGAGTTATTCAAGCCCCTTTGCCACGACAAGGCAGTGATCCATGAAGGAGAAGACTCCCTGGAAAAGACCCTCATGTTGGGAAAGATTGAGGGCATAAGGAGAAGGGGACGACAGAGGACAAGACGGTTGGACAGTGTTCTCGAAGCTACCAACATGAGTCTAACCAAACTGCAGGAGGCAGTGGAAGACAGGAGTGCCAAGTGTGCTCTGGTCCATGGGGTCACGAAGAGTCGGACACGACTAAACGAAAACAACTCACTTTAGCACCTTTGTTTGTTTCTTTGGGGGTGAAGGAGTTAAAAATCAGTTTCCCTAGCAATTATGAGGTTGTCTTGTAGTCAAATCTAATACGTCAAATGACAACACTGTCACAGGCAATTTTTTAAACAAACAAAATCATGGTGAAGCAGCAGGAAGGAACCAAAAGTGAAAATGCTTATTTTACTGAACAAAAATATTTGTAAAATGTGCCCCCTATTTCATCTCAGCCTCTGTAATCCATATCTTTTAAGAAACTGCTCTTAACCCTATGTCTGCCTGAAGATCTTAAGATACTTAACCCTATGTCTGCCTGAAGATCTTAAGATATCTTATTGATATGCAATCTTATTTCACTGCTTTTGTGTTGAAAATAAGCAATTGATGTCATTTTAAGTATTATCACCTGCATTTATAAATTGTTGTTGTTGTTTAGTCGTGTCCGGCTCTTTGTGACCCCATGGACCAGAGCACTCCTGTCTTCCACTGCCCCATGGACCAGAGCACTCCTGTCTTCCACTGCCTCCCACAGTTTGGTCAGACTCATGTTCGTAGCTTCGAGAACACTGTCCAACCAGCTCATCCTCTGTCGTCCCCTTCTCCTTGTGCCCTCCATCTTTCCCAACATCAGGGTCTTTTCCATGGAGCCTTCCCTTCTCCTGAGGTGGCCAAAGTATTGGAGCCTCAGCTTCAGGATCTGACCTTCCAGTGTGCACTCAGGGCTTATTTCCTGAAGAATAGATAGATTTGATCTTCTTGCAGTCCATGGGACTCTCAAGAGTTTCCTCCAGCACCATAATTCAAAACTATCAATTCTTCGGCATCAATTCAAAAGCATCAATTCTGGGAGGCAGATGGGCCTTCCTACAATGATTAGCTCTTTACAGAGGTATCGCAAGATGGGTGGCACGTCTGAGGGGGCGACAAAATGCTGTGTGGCAGTCAACGGCTTCCCGCTGCCAAAATGGTTCACTCTCAGCTGTATGGTTCTTCGGGCTCTTCGTCGCAAGGCAGGCTTGCAGGCTCTTCGTCGCAAGGCACATGATCTCCCCCAAAAAGCTCCACAACTTTGGCTCTGCAAAAAAAAGCTCCACAACTTTGGTCCCACCCCCCAAAAACGTGAAATAAAGTCAAACCATTGTTGCAGGCAAAAAAATTCAATGTGGGGTGGGGTGGGGGTGGACAATAAATTTTCCATACTGGGTTCCACCTGACCTTGCTCCACCACTGGCTCTTCAATTACTCCAGTTCTATGCCATGTATTTTAGCACAGTCCCAGATGGGATAATTGTATTTCTTCCTACACCAGAAAAGTTCCCCTGCTTTCTTTTGATTTTACAAATCTGTTGTTGCCACACCTCTGTCTTGAAAGACAATGGAGTGCACTTCCAGGGATGAAGTTAAACCGCTGGAGAATCACAGTGCCTGCTGTGGCTGCAGAGACCAGTCACTCGTAACTGCTGCCTCCCGTGTTGTTTTTGTTTTTGCTGCATGAGCAGCACCAAAGTGACCTCTCCAGGGCCCAGGCCTGGGCAGTGTGTTTGGAGGTCCTGGACTGCCCTTACAAATCTAACTTGTAAATTTAAAATCTGTCAGTGGAGACTACAGCAAGCCAATGAGTAGCACAAATAAAACCAGCTCAGGGAATAATCTAGAACTGGCATTTCTAAGCTTTGTTATTCACATAGTAACTATAGGAAATGTGCTTAATGAAATCCATGCCTTAAGACATTTTTTGAATCACAAGTTACGTGTTTATTGTGGTTAAACTAGATAGGCTGGTGTCACATGCTGGATTTCAGGCGTTTTCATTGGTGCCATTAAGTACAGTACAATATAATGAATGTCTGAGATAATACCTCATGAATAGCTTGGATATAAATCCTGGCAACCTGGACCCAGGGAGAGTATTCCAGCTGGCAGAATTTGCCATCGTAAAATTGTGACTCTTGTTACAATACCTCCATGTCAGCTGTCATTGCGAATGAAGGGGAAGAAATGCAAAACATCCTCATTAATGTAACTTTTGATTGCACTCTGGATACAGCCAAGAACAAAAAGTTGTAAGGAAAGAAAACATTCCACTGTCTTTTCTCAGAAAGCTCTCCTACTTCTAGTTCAGAGTTCCTTGCTGCTCCACTGTCTACTTTGCAAAATCTTTTTTTTTTAAAAAAAAAGAGACATTTGCCAAAATCTTCCCAATAAAAGTAGTCTCATAAAGGTGATTAGGCTTAAATTATATTTGATTCCAATTTCTATGATAAAATATTTAGAGCAGAGCAAGTTAAAAAAAAACCCTGAATGGGCCATGGACAACTCAACTCAGCTATAGGTCAGATACAGCTCCAAAATCAAATTATATAGCCCTAATGGCCCTACCAATGTTTAAACCATCTTTGGCAATAACTTTAATCAACTTTAGGATACTAAAAAACATGTCAATGCAGAAAACAAACCTCTAAGGATTAAGGTATACCGCTTCTGCTGCAAATAAAGCCTAGGGGCTGCCAGCTGGTGGAAATGGCAATAATAATAATAATAATAATAATAATAATAATAATAATAATATATTTATTCCCCAGCCACTCTAGGTGGCTTCCAACAGAAAAATAAAACAATCTATTAAACATTAAAAGCCTCCCTAAACAGGGCTGCCTTCAGATGTCTTCTAAAAATTTGTGGGATTGAAGGATCTCCACCCACAAATATAGAAGGCAAGGGATCACTAGCCACAGGCGGTACAGAATATGACCTTAAACTCCAGGGATGCATGGTGCCAGATTCACAACTGGTACTGTCAGAAATAGAAGGAACTGAACTTAAGCAACCTTATATACACAATGGATGAAGCCGGGAACTCTGGTCCCTTCTGTTGGGTATCAATGAAGATACAGCTAAACTAGAAAAACATTAGGTCCAAACCCATGGTGATCAGTGACAACATTACAGTCAAGTCCACGTGACAAGGCTTGCTAAACCTCTGTAAGAAATATGAATCACAGAAAGGCAAACAACCCTTTGCTGCAGTTGGATTAGCATGGACGACTGGAGCTATGTGGTTTCAAACAAACGCCACTTTGAGAGAAGATCTTGAAAAATCTGAATAAGATAGGACTGAAGAAGTGCAAAACATCTTAAAAGTTCAAGTCTCTGATGCTAGCATGGTTCAGGTATGCACTACTGAAAAATGGGCCAAATTATGCCACGTTTGCCAAGCTTATAAACAGTGAAAGGTTCTAAGCCCCAACTAAACAAGTGCCTGTCCTTCAAAGATTAGTTAAAGAATTGACTCTTAAAAGTCAGCTCTGTGGCACCAGCTACTGACTGTAAACAGCATGAGCAACAAATTAAATGACTTGAACAGAACTGGCAGTCAGATCAGTACAAATTGCTAGCATCACTCAATACCAATTCATCTAAAACAAAACAAAATGTTACTGAACATATGACCTAGTAATTGGAGTCAGACTGTCCTGATAAAAATTGACCTTATATTTAATGTCCACATAAATACATTTTGCAGTTTGTTTTTAAAGAGATGGCAAGCACCACCAGTTTTAAAACAAAAATATAAACTATCAAGTCCCAACACAACAAAAACTTTTCATAATGCCCCCTACCTCTATGCTGCTTGGAGACTATGATATTTTACAATCTTTGCCCATAAGAAAAAGTTTACATGCTCTTTGAGTTAAATCCAAACATTTAATTATCCAAACATCTTGTTTCTTTCAATTAGGCCTGCAGGACATTTCTGCATGGAATCATTTTTGTTATTTATTATTATTTTATTAAATTTGTATACTGCCCCTCATTCAAAAATCTCAGGCAGTTCACAACATAAAAATACAAAATAAAAACACAAACTAGATCAAGAACAGAAAAAACAACAACAATCTTCTTCTTCTTCTTTCTTTGGTGAGCACTCGTAGCCGAGTAAGATTGTCTTCCATAAACACGGTTTTAACAATGGGTCTGTAAGTGACTGGAGGCCAATTCTGGATCCACACGTCCTTCCACAGTGGGGACATTGGTTTCTAGGCAGGAGTTGATCACGGTGTGGATTTGCCAAGCGTGCCTTCCTCTTAGCACGTTTCTCCCTTGCATCCTGAGATCGAGTTTCTTCAAAGCCCATAACACCTTTGGTGAAGGCTGTTCTCCAACTGGAGTGCTCGCAGGCCAGTGTTTCCCAGTTGTCAGTGTTTTTACTACATTTTTAAAGATTTGCCTTGAGACAGTCTTTAAACCTCTTTTGTTGACCACCAGCATTACGATTTCCATTTTTAAGTTCGGAATAGAGTAGTTGCTTTGGAAGACGATCATCAGGCATTCGCAAAACATGACCAGTCCAACGAAGTTGATGTTGAAGAATCATTGCTTCAACACTGGTGATCTTTGCTTCTTCCAGTACACTGATATTAGTTCACCTGTCTTCCCAAATGATGTGTAAATTTTTTCAGAGACACCGTTGATGGAATCTTTCGAGGAGACACTCACACAAACACATTTTAAACGACACAGAATGTTAATCAACCAAAGGTCTGGTTGAAGAAAAACATGCTACAATACTGTTCTTCATTTGGCCTTAAGCCAAAGAATTTGGAAGTGAGGTTCTGATGTGTGCCTTCAGCAAATGTAACCAGTTGGGCACAATTTCCAACTAAAAAATGTAAAACAAAACTTACCCTTTCTATTACAGTCTAATAGAATTCTCTGTCCATTGTGAATAGGAACCTTTATTTACTCAAGCTACAATGTTTTCTACTCTGCCTTTCCTTCTCTCAGAAGCCCACCGCAACTGTGGACCAGAAAAAGGGATTTTCTGTACAAAGCTGATCCAAAGGCAGTAGCAGCATGTGTGAATGTACCCAGTGACTGAAAACTGTGAGAAGCTGTACAGCTACAACAGTTTATAAGTTTTGGATTAAGGCTTTAGATTCTTCTGCAAGTGTAAAAGTAGTGTTTTAGTGAAACAGAACCAGGCTGGCAAAAGTCCTTTTCAGCAGTGGCGGAGCTAGCTGCTCCAGCACCCAGAGTGGCGTGCACCCAGGGGCGGGGCTAGCATCCCAGGGGGGCGGGATGAGTGTCCCAGGGGTGCACCACCCGCAGCAAGCATCCTGGGGGGGGGGGGCTGTGCTGCCCATGGTGAGCGTCCCAGGGGGCAGTGATGTCACCCAGGGCGGTCCGCAGCCACCGCACCCACCTTGCTCTGCCTCTGCTTTTTGGCTCCCCTTTTCATCACCCTATGAGCTTTCAAGCCCACAACAGCCACGGAGATAAACACAAATATATAGAAACTGTATTTCATAACTGGAATAAGCACTGACTTTATGTTGGGTGGACCTGGTCTAAGTCACTTGCGAGACTTCCATGACTAGACAAATCCACTGTCTACTTCACTATAGTAAATGTGTGTTTTAAAACCAAACATTTATTATGATTCAGTACATTGTATCCTGAAATCAGTTGGGGTAACTAAAAAAAAGAACCCCAACCAAAAAATGTTATGCAAAACTGCCAGTTTTTCACATGACACTTCTTGAAAGATACTGCAGCATTCAGTTCAGTTGGACCTAATCTGAACCTGGGTATAGTGGTGCTTAAATCTGACATTGACTACATGGCGCAGCTCCCTTCAGATTCATGGTGAAAATGGAACTTATGCATCCTGACCATCCTGACCTTGGGGATCAGGTGTGCTTCAGCCCAGAGGTGGAAAGCGAGCGATTCAGCCAGCCATGCCCTGCTCTCCCTCTCTCCAACTCTACACAGGTGATGGCGTTGTGAATGAAATTAATGAAAGCTTTGCGGTCCAGGATGTTTATATCCTATGGTGAGTGGATGGGTATCCTAGAAAGAAAAGTACCTGTCCTGCCCTGGGACATTTTGTGAGGGCCAGATTATGTGTTATACTATCAGATTGGAAGCCCAGGAGAAATATGCTATCTACATGCAACACAGAATTTCCTATGGTGATAGGTAACAGCTGTACACCCCAAAGGACGCAGGTATAGTATTCTCCCCATGTAGAACGTATTCTATCTTGTTTCAAAGAGCTGCTTACATAAGAATTTGCTGTGTAACACAATGGCTACTGCTTATACTGTTCATCCCTACACCGGACAAAATAAAGTTGCCAGTATATGTCCAGTATGTGAGGAGTGCTATGATGCTGTTAAGGTGCTACACCCAATATGCCAGCAAGTTTGGAAAACTCAGCAATGGCCAGAGGATTGGAGAAGATCAGTCTACATCCCAATTCCAAAGAAGGGCAGTGCCAAAGAATGCTCCAACTACCGCACAATTGCGCTCATTTCACACGCTAGCAAGGTTATGCTTAAAATTCTACAAGGCAGGCTTAGGCAGTATGTGGACCGAGAACTCCCAGAAGTGCAAGCTGGATTTCGAAAGGGCAGAGGAACCAGAGACCAAATAGCAAACATGCGCTGGATTATGGAGAAAGCTAGAGAGTTCCAGAAAAACGTCTACTTCTGCTTCATTGACTATGCAAAAGCCTTTGACTGTGTCGACCACAGCAAACTATGGCAAGTTCTTAAAGAAATGGGAGTGCCTGATCACCTCATCTGTCTCCTGAGAAATCTCTATGTGGGACAAGAAGCTACAGTTAGAACTGGATATGGAACAACTGAGTGGTTCAAAATTGGGAAAGGAGTACGACAAGGTTGTATATTGTCTCCCTGCTTATTTAACTTATATGCAGAATTCATCATGCGAAAGGCTGGACTAGATGAATCCCAAGCAGGAATTAAGATTGCCGGAAGAAATATCAACAACCTCAGATATGCAGATGACACAACCTTGATGGCAGAAAGTGAGGAGGAATTAAAGAACCTTTTAATGAGGGTGAAAGAGGAGAGCGCAAAATATGGTCTGAAGCTCAACATCAAAAAAACCAAGATCATGGCCACTGGTCCCATCACCTCCTGGCAAATAGAAGGGGAAGAAATGGAGGCAGTGAGAGATTTTACTTTCTTGGGCTCCTTGATCACTGCAGATGGTGACAGCAGTCACGAAATTAAAAGACGCCTGCTTCTTGGGAGAAAAGCAATGACAAACCTAGACAGCATCTTAAAAAGCAGAGACATCACCTTGCCGACAAAGGTCCGTATAGTTAAAGCTATGGTTTTCCCAGTAGTGATGTATAGAAGTGAGAGCTGGACCATAAAGAAGGCTGATCGCCGAAGAATTGATGCTTTTGAATTATGGTGCTGGAGGAGACTCTTGAGAGTCCCATGGACTGCTAGAAGATCAAACCTATCCATTCTTAAGGAAATCAGCCCTGAGTGCTCCCTGGAAGGACAGATCGTGAAGCTGAGGCTCCAATACTTTGGCCACCTCATGAGAAGAGAAGAATCCTTGGAAAAGACCCTGATGTTGGGAAAGATTGAGGGCACTAGGAGAAGGGGACGACAGAGGACAAGATGGTTGGACAGTGTTCTCGAAGCTACGAACATGAGTTTGACCAAACTACGGGAGGCAGTGCAAGACAGGAGTGCCTGGCGTGCTATGGTCCATGGGGTCACGAAGAGTCGGACACGACTAAACGACTAAACAACAACAGGGCTGCCTAAAGAGTCTTGGGAAAGTATATCTCAATGTGGTTTGATGCAAGTTTTGTATTGTTGGAAACAGATGACAGAAGAACAACAGACTTTTGCATTATTAATTCCTTAATTTCGGAAACCGTGCTGTGGTTTTTAAGTGTTGTATAAATTTATTTGTAGCAAAATACCAGGGCCTTTCTTCCAGTGGAAGTGTTTTGTGAAATCTATACTACGAAACTGTCAATGTAAGCTTATATTGAACATGACACAAGGTACCATGAGGGTCAGATTACAAGCATACTTGCCTATGCCTCAGTAGCTCTGGTGCCGCTTTGAGGAACAACAGATCCCTTCCAGTTTTGCTATGAAGCACGTAGCCTGACTGAGACTAATACTTTAAGAACAGTATAACTCATGTGTTTCTTCCCATGTGTATGAAGAGTGCTGAAATATGCTCATTCAAAACTGCCAGCTGTTGGATCAATGTACAGAATTTACCCCTAAGCAACAACTTAGGATGCAACAAGTGACAGTAAATCACTTTCATCAGTGAAGTAACAATGAAAATCGGGTTGAAAAATATCAGCTGCAATTTTGTCATTTTGGGGAAAATTCACACTGGGTGAGGTGCCTATGAAGACACGTTTATCCTTAATAATTCGCCTTTAGCTAAAAACCAGGGAAAGTTGGCGATCAGCTCATCCTGGGCTATGGGGCAATTTTATCTGGTCTCACATTCAGCCATACCAAAGCTAAAGCGTGGCTCACGGTTTCACTCATAAAAAGAGAGGAAAGATTTTTTTTATTCCCAATATGTACGAAAAGAGAAACCTTGCACTTTCAAATGTTACAACACTCTGTCAGATGTTAACCCAGAGTGGCTGCTTGAATGTTGTCCCCCCACCCCACCCCAATACATTCCTTTACATACTCATGCTTTCTCACTCCTCCTCCATTCCCCTTCTCATGGGTGGTGTTCAATGTGTACTCAGAGTAGACCCACTGAAATCGATGCCTAAGTTAGGTCCATTAATATCAGTGGGTCTACCCTGAGTACCTAACAGAATGCCATTCCATGCATACAAAGTGAATAGACATTATTTTCAGCTACAGAAATATCTTCTGTCTCGGCTTTTACACACCATGGAGCAAGACAGAAACAAGGACAGAAACACCATGGGCAGAAGCATGTGTGGGGAGCAATGTCTGAATAACCTCATAATGCGACCTGTGTTCAGTGTCATGTGAATGCTTCCAGATTAAAAAGATTTAAAATAAGCTTCTGTTTTTTTTAACATAATGAGAACAAATCTTTGGATTTATTATTAGTAATATTTTCTCATATATATATATATATATATATATATAGCCTTGAGCTTGGGGATCAGTACTTCTTCATTTCTACACAGACTGGGAGAAATAATAAATAACCAACCCCCAGTAAATGAAGCCATCTATATCTTCCTCAAATCTATTGTGAGGAACACAGCCAAGACAAAATGCACAGTTCAAGGTGCTTTGGATTAATATGGCTTGGTGCTAAAATAGCAGCTGACTCTGCACATTTCATCTTTCATTTCTTTCTCTTGTTCTGTTCCCATTACCCTTTCCTAAATCTGTTTGTAATTTCAGCCTTCTCTTTTGATTCCACAAGTTCAGTGGATGACAGAGGGCAATTCCTAAACTCAAAGCCCCCTCCTTAGCTAGACTGCTGTAGGACAGAATTGACGGCCTAATGTATGGAAGAAAATGTTCACTTAAAAGTTTAAACTGTTATGCGAATCTACGCCTCCATCTGTGGCCATACGAGATTTGTTTTCATCTTCCCAACATGGAGCCACTTCCCACCCCATGTTTGAGAACATGAAAGGAACGGAAAATATTTAATAAAAACAAATATTAAAAGTGCCATGCTGTCACGTGGGATGGGCGGAGTGTGCAAATAAGAAAGGGACAAAGCTAGCTTTCAAACTCATCACTTAAAAAATAAAAAAAGATCAGGCAAAAAGCACATCCAGATTTTGTTTGAAAGAAATGCACATTAGGGGGTATTGTACACTTCACTGTATTTATGAATGCTTTCAAGTGCCATGTTGACAGATGTGACTCCTTGGAGGGGGTGGGGAAAGAAGCAGGGTGGCCTAGACTTCAAATTATGATTTGAAAGAGGGCTGTTGCAGAGGAACAAATAAGCTTTATTTGTCTCCCCACTGTGACTACCCCTCTGTAACAGGGGTAGCCAATATCATGCCCTCCAGACGTTGGATTACAACTCCCATCAGCCCCCACCAGCATGGCCAATGGCAAGGAGTGATAGGTGTTGTAGTCCAATAACATTTGGAAGCACCATGTTGGCTATCCCTGCTCTATAAGGACCAAAACCTCAGTGCACAAGCATAAAACAACATCCTTGGGCCACAGCCAAACATGTACAGTTTCTATAATTCCAGCAACATCAGATGCTGACTTAATATCCTGATTAGTTAACTGAGATCAAGCCAGAATTCCCTGGTACGGATGTCACAGGGGACTATGGCTTAATACAAGACGGGTTCTCCATTACAGAGAGCACGATTTGCGGTGGGGGCTGAAAACCACGCCTATGGCAAAGGTGGGGGCATGAGTGGCCACCGTTTGATTGGTTAAGGGCTGTTGTTGGGCAAATTGGTATGTATCATTTTGTGAATCAAACCTTGGGGTGTATTTAAGCTTAACGTTGGTTTTTTCTGGACCCTTCTCTTTGGCTGCGTTTCAAGGCAAGTTTATCTTATTATCAGTTCTGTCCTTAGGTGACAGTTGGGAACCAATGCCTACGCAACCACTCACACATTGTTTTGGATTTTAATAAAGTTGTGGCCAAATTCATGCCAAAAACCATTAAACTTAATTCTGTGTACGTTGTGATTTATTTAGGGGTGGTTTGGGGACCTCCACACGCAAGTACCAAAGCCAATGCAAGAGGAAGGAGAATTCAATCCTCCGATCACGTGGTGAAGGATGGGCTATAAATGTCTATAAATAAATAAAACAGATGATTGTTTCTTAATGGCCCTAGCTTAGCCACTTCGTTTTGCATAGGCTAGCCCAGGAATTCCTCTGCAGTTTGTATTCTCCCTTCATATCCCAAATGATCAAAATCCTAGCATTTATTATTTCTAGGGTTTAAGGGGGTCCTCCTGCCAAATCTACAACACCATTATTGATGAAATTTATACCTTAACCTTTCTCTTGGATGAGCCCATATCACTAATATGGCCTGGCAAAAATTTTCCTGTTTCCCACAGGCTTTTGGCTCTCAGTTTGAAGGGTTTTAAGTATTTGTGGCCACATTTAGTGGGGCAGCATCTACAAAACCACTCTTTTTTATTTGTATAGATGTGTGTGTTTTTGTTTTTTGTTGATTGTGCTTAATTTAAATGGTTTTAGTATTTCCAGTGTGTCTGGAAAGCCGCTTAAATCGTTTCCATTAGCAAAGTGGCTCATGAATAATAATAACAAACATTTAAAAAAGCATTCTAAAAGCAGTTTAAATCATTCAACCCAGTGATTTCAGGGTTTTTAGAAATCCTTATGTCCATCAGGGTTTGGCTCCTGATCTACAAACCCTGTATCTGTACGTATTTGATACTGCTTCAGTGTTGTTACTACAGTTGTACCTTGGTTCTCAAACAGAATGCGTTCCGGGAGTCCATTCGACTCCTGGAACCGTTCAAAAACCAAGGTGCAGCTTCCGATTGGCTGCAGGAGCGTACTGCAGCCAATCAGAAGCTGCGAAGGCTATGCCGGATGTTTGGCTACTGAAAATCGTTCAAAAACTGGGACACTTCGGAATCCAAGGCGTTTGAGAGCCAAGATACGGCTGTATTAGATTATTATTATTTTTGCCCACCTTTCATCCTAAAGTCATAGAATCATAGAATCATAGAGTTGGAAGAGACCACAAGGGCCATCCAGTCCAACCCCCTGCCAAGCAGGAAACACCATCAAAGCATTCCTGACAGATGGCTGTCAAGCCTCTGCTTAAAGACCTCCAAAGAAGGAGACTCCACCACACTCCTTGGCAGCAAATTCCACTGCCGAACAGCTCTTACTGTCAGGAAGTTCTTCTTAATGTTTAGGTGGAATTTTCTTTCTTGTAGTTTGAATCCGTTGCTCCGTGTCCGCTTCTCTGGAGCAGCAGAAAACAACCTTTCTCCCTCCTCTATATGACATCCTTTTATATATTTGAACATGGTTATCATATCACCCCTTAACCTTCTCTTCTCCAGGCTAAACATACCCAGCTCCCTAAGCCGTTCCTCATAAGGCATCGTTTCCAGGCCTTTGACCATTTTGGTTGCCCTCTTCTGGACACGTTCCAGCTTATCAGTATCCTTCTTGAACTGTGGTGCCCAGAACTGGACACAGTACTCCAGGTGAGGTCTGACCAGAGCAGAATACAGTGGTACTATTACTTCCCTTGATCTAGATGCTATACTCCTATTGATGCAGCCCAGAATTGCATTGGCTTTTTTAGCTGCTGCATCACACTGCTGACTCATGTCAAGTTTGTGGTCTACCAAGACTCCTAGATCCTTTTCACATGTACTGCTCTCAAGCCAGGTGTCTCCCATCCTGTATTTGTGCCTTTCATTTTTTTTGCCCAAGTGTAGTACTTTACATTTCTCCTTGTTAAAATTCATCTTGTTTGCTTTGGCCCAGTTGTCTAATCTGTTAAGGTCATTCTGAAGTGTGATCCTGTCCTCTGGGGTGTTAGCCACCCCTCCCAATTTGGTGTCATCTGCAAACTTGCTCAGGATGCCCTCAAGCCCATCATCCAAGTCATTGATAAAGATGTTGAACAAGACTGGGCCCAAGACAGAACCCTGTGGCACCCCACTAGTCACTACTCTCCAGGATGAGGAGGAGCCATTGATGAGCACCCTTTGGGTTCGGTCAGTAAGCCAGTTACAAATCCACTGAATGGTAGCATTGTCTAGCTGAATGGTAGCATTGTCTAGCCCACAAGTCCTAGAGCAGGTTCCAGCAACTCAAATAATATAAATTTAAATCAACTGAAATAAATAAAACAGATGAAATACTTTTGAAGCAGAGACCCACGTTTAGAAGCAGCCTCCCTGTGTTCAGTATAAACATTCTCAAGGATTGAACAGGGGGAGATAATTATGCAACTTTGTAGAACTCGGTTGTGCACAACTCTGATTGGCAGGTGTCCAAGTAGTTCTATACTTTTTCCTATCAAATTACCGTAATAAAGCAAAAAACAGGCTGTCTCATTTGGGGAAGGGCCATAGTTCAATGGTAGAACATCTGCTTTGCATGCAGAAGGTCCCAGGCTCAATGTCTGGCACCTTCAATGGACTGGGAAACGCTCCCTGTCTAAAATATTGGAGAGCCACAGCCTGTCAATGAGGACAATACTGAGCTAGACGGACCAATGGTCTGACTTCATATAACGCAGTTATACATGCAGCCTTTAAAAAACAAAGTGCCTGCCTGAAGCGTGAAGGCAGAGCAAGACTCACAGAAGTACCAGGATTTGATTTACTGGTATGCATATCTGTCAATCAAATTGTGAAGTGAGGAAAAAGCTAGGCTCATTCCATTGCTGAGGGACATGCTGCAGGCTCTCTTTTTAATTATGTCTGTCTTCACCCAAGTTGATGTGGTGAGAGAAGGCTTGTGTTATGTTTTCTGTACTTTGATTTCTCAAGAGGAGAAATATGTAGTTCTGACAAAAAAAATCTCTTGTCAGCAGAAATCTCTGAGAGCCAAATGGGTTTTCGGCTGGCCGCAAGTTGTGAGCAATAGGAACCTTATGCTACAATCTCGTAGCACAAAGGTAGGAGAACTTTTTCAGCATTCCCTTCTGGGCAACCACATGGTGGTAGTGGGCAAGGCCATGGGCAAAGGTAGGTGGAACAAGGATTGGAAACTTCCCCTTTCTACTGCTGACTGGGTGCTACACATACCTTCTCCATCCAGACAAATAAGGGGCATTGTCTGAGTTCAAGGACCCATTTGCAGTTAAGCAAAAATACTCTAGAAGGGTGTGAAGCAGGGCCAGTGAGGCAACACTCAAGGAGGGTGGCAAGAAGGACCAACGAAGGGGTGTTGGAGGGGAGAAAGTGTGGTGTGGAAAACAGACCCAAGGGCCAGAGCTTAGAGCAGGCTTCCTCAACCTCAGCCCTCCAGATGTTTTTGGCCTACACCCCCCATGATCCCTAGCTAGCAGAACCAGTGGTCAGGGATGATGGGAACTGTAGTCTCAAAACATCTGGAGTAAGGTTACCAGATGTCCCCGTTTCCCAGGGACAGTCCCCATATTTACAAATCAGTCCCCTGATAAAATCCATCTATTTAATAGGAAGTTGAAAAGTGCCCTGGATTCATTGAAAAATATATGGTAACCTTAAACTGGAGGGCCGAAGTTGAGGAAGCCTGGCTTAGAGGGCCACATTTGGCCCCTGAGTCTGAAGTTCCCCACCCCTGTATTACTTAATTACTGAAGCCTGGAAGGTTTGGGAAAGGGATGTATAGGATTCAACATCTACTTGTGCCGCCACTCTACCCTCATCTAGGCTTAATGCTAATGGTAATGAATGCACTTATGCTGAGTAATAGCTTTCTGCTTCAACTTAAAAACTTGTTCGAAACACTGGAAGGAAGACTTCTTAGATAGGAGCACTGGTATGTTGATGATCACTATTTGTATTCCAGCTGATACTAAAAAAACACACCCAAATCCTGTGAAATACAGATTGCTTCATACAGAATTCAGATGGCTTTTGTGGGCAATTCTCTCTAACAATGGGAAAGAAATAATAAACAACACAGAGTCAAACCATTTAGATGGGCTCTTGTGTGAAGACAAACATTGTTAATATTGTAAACTTCTCTGTGGTCTTCTCAAAGCTACTTGCCGCCTGTCTGCATTTTTGCAAAAATCCCTTGTGTAATTCCCAATCCCACAATTTATTTGGATATCTTTAGCTTCACCTTATTTCTTAGTATTTCAGCCCCTTGACAAATGATGTAAGGCTTTTCACATCTCACTCACGCTCTCAAATCAGGGCACTGTTGCTTCTTCACACCACATTCCAACTATGCCAGAAAGTTAGTTACTAATCTTGCTGCTAATTAACTTGCTTATATTAGCTAACAATGCACTGGTTAATCTATATGCTTGCTAGTATAAAATGGTAGGATTTAGAAGAAGGAAAAACAGAGCAACTGCATAAAATGGAATTAAATTTAAGACTGACTGTTTTAAAGGGCAATAATATGGAGAAATCCAACAATAAACAAATGTTCAACGTGTACTTACTTCTTAATTATTATTTTAAAAATCCACTCCCCCTTAAAAAGCAAAGATTGGCTCCCAGTAGTCTCTTATCTAGGCAATCATCAGCTCTCCTTCTCCCTCCCCCCCCCGCCCCAACAGCTTGCTTTCACAAATACTGTAACATTAGATGCTCCCAGACAGATTAAAGATTTGAGCTAAGGAATATTCTATTAGGCAGGGGCATATGAATTAAAATGGGACGCGGGTGGCGCTGTGGTCTAAACTACAGAGCCTCTTGGGTGTGCCAATTAGAAGATTGGCGGTTGAAATCTGAATGATGGGGTGAGCTCCCATTGCTCTGTCCCAGCTTCTGCCAACCTAACAGTTTGAAAGCATACCAGAGCAAGTAGATAAATAGGTACCGCTGCAGCAGGAAGGTATATGGCATTTCTGTGCATTCTGGCTTCTGTCACGGTGTTCCGTTGCACCAGAAGTGGTTTAGTTATGGTGGTCACATAACCTAGAAAGCTGTCTGTGGACAAATGCCGGCTCCCTCAGCCTGAAGCGAGTTGCCTTTGACCGGACTTAACTGTCCAGGGGTCCTTTACCTTACCTTTTTACCTTATGAATTAAAAGGGTAGCATGTGTGCCAGATCCTGAGTTAGACATTAAAACAGAGCACAATTCAAAACAATGCATACAGAATTTGGATTCCATCATATATATTTGAACCTAACAGTTTTCAAAGTGTGCAGAGTAAGAAAGCTTGTAACAGGACATGTTTGAATTAGAATTTTGACAAAAAACCACCAACATAGATATGATCCCATCAGCAGTAATGTGTACATCTAAAGATACAGAGTGAACAGCTACAACTTCCACTATGTGGAAATAAATGCACATACCACAAAGAAATTGGTTGGATCTTTTGCTTACCTCTAGGTCATAGAGATATCTGAAGCTATTCTGCTGACTGGCAGCTCTTCTTACAGCCTGAGCCAATTCCACAGCTCCTCTGCCCCCATATGACCAGTGACTGCATGGCACTGCATCAGAAGCTCCAGACTGCTTGGCAATCTCACAGACTAAATCAATCTCAGCAGGAGAGTCCGTTCTGCCAACAAAACAATCATTTCATTTACAACTTTATTTATCAGTCAAATTTGCTAAGTGGCTCCCCATACTAATGTACTTAGGGACAACAGCAGTTCATTAGATAAGAGCTAGGATGGAAACCCTGTAGCCCTATAGATATTTTTGGTAGACTCTAATTCCCATCAGCCACAGCCAGCATGGCCAATGGTCAGGGATTATGGGTGTTTTAGTCCACCATTATCTGTAGGGCCACAGGTTCCCCTGTGCCTGGGTAAGAGAATTATACAAAATATCTAAGCAATATGTTTATACAAACTTAGCACTATTCACAGTTTTAACTTAAAGGTAAAGGGACCCCTGACCATGAGGTCCAGTCGTGTCCGACTCTGGGGTTGCAGCGCTCATTTCGCGTTATTGGCTGAGGGAGCCGGCATACAGCTTCCAGGTCATGTGGCCAACATGACTAAGCCGCTTCTGGCGAACCAGAACAGCACACGGAAACACCGTTTACCTTCCCGCCGGAGTGGTACCTATTTATCTACTTGTACTTTGAGGTGCTTTCGAACTGCTAGGTTGGCAGGAGCTGGGACCAAGCAACAGGAGCTCACCCCGTCGCAGGGATTCGAACCGCTGACGTTCTGATCTGCAAGCCTTAGACTCTGTGGTTTAACACACAGTGCCACCCGCGTCCCAGTTATAACTTAGGCAAGACTAAAAACAATATGGCTTTATACACCATGGGTGCAAGCTCCAAGGTCCATTCACCACTGACTCCTACAAAATTGAACATGGTAACTGGCACTGGGTTACTGAAGAGATGAGAAAACTGGTCTCTCCTCCTTCCATGTGTGCTGCCACATATCAACTTGGCTATCTCTATTACTTTTTTAGTGTCTAGTTGCAATCAGCAGCCACTCTCTGGAGGAAGGGCTCATGAGTCAGAGGAGCAAGGATAGCTGCAGACCTCAGAAAGTACTGAGGTGGCTGTGGAAGGTACACATAGAAATAACTTAAAATGAATTCAAATATCCAGGGCCTGGTGAACTGCATCCAAGGGTATGAAAGGAGCTTGTGGATATAATTATAGAACCTCTGTCTATAATCTTTGAGAATTCTTGGAGAACAAGTGTGGTCACTATAGTCTGGAGGTGGGCAAATGTTATCCCCGTTTTCAAAAAGGGTAAAGAAAGAATACCCAGGTAACTACCAACTGGTCAGCTTGACATGATAAGACCCAGAATGGATTTCTAAAAAACAAGTCTTACTTGAAAACATTGAGAGCCACTACAACTGGAACACCAAACTGCTGGGCAATTTCAATTTGTTTCCGTAAGTTACTGCAGCCATCAGATACCAGCTTGAGATTCTGGTGGACAGAGAACAAAAAGTTGATATAAATTTAACTGCAATAAAAATACTTTTTACTTTCATTCAATGCTTCTTCTTTTTTTCTAAAGCTAGATAGTACAGTGAATTTCTCCTCAAGATCACTATATTAAGAGTTCTTAACCATCCTTCATTCTAAGTCCCCAGGGTTGCAGTATTAAAATCAGTTAAAAAAAACTTGCATTCAGACAAATTGGTAGCAGCATGGCAAAAAAATAGGCACCCAGTCCTACTAGCCACAAAAATGATGCTTATCATGCACTATGTCTGTGGATTAATAAAAACAAGCTCCTGGAAGTTGTATAGGCCAGTGTTTCTCAACCTTTTTTGGGCCACGGCACACTTGTTCCATGAAAAAAATCACGCGGCACAGCACCATTAAAAAAGTTAAAAAATTTAACTCTGTGCCGCCCTATATTGACTATAATTATGACTGTAAGAAACACTTGCCAATTGCTGTGTTGGTTGCAATCTCCTGTAATAAGGCTTCACAAGCTGCTGATTTCTCTGCCAGCACGTGCTCCTCGCCGAAGAGGCCGCTCACTCCCTGACAGAGTTACAGTTTGGATGCTGGCTGGACAAAAGAGGCTCTTCTCTTTGCACCTATGGAGTCCCTGTGCGATTTTTATGCGTTACAAAATGCATTGTTTCATTTCCACGTGGCTCCGCTCCTCCCGTCGAACCCGGCTGGGCCGTCCCAAGGTTGCGGTGCATGTTGGGATACTGGGGGTTCTGCTGCTTTTTCCTCTCTGGGGGGTGTGGGCTGAGGTTGCGGCTGCAGAGATGGTGAGTAGGGGAGGGGGAGTGCTCGGCGGCTTTCGATTGGGTGCGGAAGACCATAGACAACTAAGTCAAAGGGACGCTCGAGGAGGAACCATAGAGATAAAAGAGAGAGCGGAGAGTGGTGGTGGTGCGGGCGGGGCAGGCAGGCGGGTTATGACAGGAATCGCCGCCATCTTGTGAAGGGCGCGCTCAAACGCAGCCATGCTGAGAAGGTTCTCTGCACATAGGTACGGTAGTTCTGCAAATCGCCCTTCTCGTCGCCGCACGTCGCAGCACACCAGGCAGCGTCTCGCGGCACAGTAGTGTGCCGCGGAACAGCGGTTGAGAAACGCTGGTATAGGCCACAGCCAAGTTTCCTCAGTTCTAACCCACAGTTCCACCTAAAGGGTTTGTATGGCAAACAGGATTAAATAGATTTCTGCTTATCTCCCAAGTTGCAATCCTATGCACACTTACCTGGCAGTAAGCCTACTTCTGAACAGAAATACGTAGCATTGTGGTTCTTATTAACTTTATTCCATACTGCATAGAAAACTCTGTTCAACATGTGACTAGTTCAAGGAAGCTCAAATCTGGACAGAATCATGAAATCCAGTCTGCTGAAAAATCTTTCAAGCCTATTATGTCTGAGATTCGAAACTAATTTTGGACACTGCTAATCTATAGATCTCGAGATCATTACTTGTAGAACTGGTATGGCTGCTGAGTGAGTCTACATCTGCAGTTCACATGGGGCTGCTGGTGGCGCATGATGTTACAAGAACAATGAGATTCTTGCTGCTTTAAACTTTTCCGGAAGTGCCCCTCAAAAAAGCTTCTACATACACATCCCCTCCAGTCTTGAGATGCACAGAGGATTTCAGGACAAAGACTAGGTGATTACCAAGAGATTTTTATTTTTATTTAAAGATGTGTTGGGAAAGGGAATTGAAAGAGGATATTGAAATGTGGATGTGGGAAACCGTTAGCACTGCATGCCTGTGATATGCGAGAGAGACAGCAAAGGCAGGGAACACTCCTTCCAGCACTGCTGTTTAAGGGAACCACTGATGGATCTTGGGGCTACCAGAATTCTAGATCCTGCTGTTAGTGTGGGATTATCAAATTGGTCACAGAGTCACTCACTGTAAAACTATATGCATAACCTATGGTCAGAATATTTGTGGCATGAGCTTTGAGCTTTGTGGCTGGAAGTCTACTTCCATCTAAACCATGAAGCAATAAAAAAAGTGTTTTTTGGGGGAGAAACTAACCACATAAACAACACGAGAGCTGCAGATTGTAGCAACCTTGTTTCTTAATCAAGCGTTAAAGAAACAACGTGCATTTATTAGCTCATTGAAACAGGAACAAACAAACACTGTTGCACAATTTGTTAATACTACAGAAAGGTCTGGACAATTGCTTTGCTATTTCTTATGGAAAATATATGAAGTCCTGTGCATTTAGTTATCAAAATGAAGGAAAATGATCTTTTGTTGCAAAGTATTTGGTTACATCTATTTTTATAATCATTTATATCCTGCTTCCGTAGCCCAGCAAGAGTGTTCAGACACAACTAGGTGACTAACAAATACAACAGAAATGCCAAAAGCATAGAAAAACTTGGGTTTTTTCCTAAATTAAGAGTGGTAAACAAACAATCAAACAAATAACAGAAATAGGAACATAGGGAGCTGCCTTATACCAAGTCAGACCATTGGCCCATCTTTCTCAGTACTGTCTACACTGACTGGCAGCAACTCTATGGGATTTCAGGAAGGGAGTCTTCCCCAGTTCTGCCTGGAGATGCTGGGGATTGAACCTGGGACCTGGGACCTTCTGCTTGCAAGGCAGATGCTCTACCACTGAGCTATCACCCTTCCCCTTCATCCAGGAGTCTAGTCTTTGTAAATGTCAATTTTAACTCCTCTGTTGCCTTGACTGCCTGCAAAGTAACAATGAAAGATTTAAGTCTGTCAGGAAATGGTCTTACCTCTTCTGTATATTCTTTCTTAAGAGGGGCACCAGCTGTCACCTGAGATAACAAACAAGTAGTTAAACAATGGTCATAGAACAGAGGTTGCTTCATGGAATCTTATTTTGATACCTTTCTAAAAAGTAGCTTGGGTCAGCATTTAACAGTATCAACAGGGGGAATATTAGAATTTCACATTGCTTCTTTCATTAATTATTGTATCTACACAAGCAGATTATTGATGTTGTAGTGTGATTTGGCAATATCTAGTATTCTTCAAGCCAGCATGAGCTAAACATTGTTAGATTCAAGCCCTGAGTTCATTTTCAGCAGACCTCAAAATAAAACCATTAAGTTTTTACCAAAATGTTCAAGCTTCCATTTTGAAACTGAAGTTACATTGCATCAGCCCCTGCTGGAGGAAACCGTGGCCTGTGAGGAGAGGTTGTAGGGAAAACACTGCAAGTAGGGGGAAGGGTTAAGCACTCCTGCTTTTCTCCTGCAAAAGCCTCCATCCCTGTGTTCACACCATTCGTCTCAGTTGGAAACCCAATAACATGTTCAAATAACATGCTGTTTCAGGAACATTTTAAGACACTTAAGGATACTGTGAACCCTTTTTTTTCTTCAAAAAAATGATAAGAGACAAATACGGAGCACCTGTTGCCTATCATTTTTACCATGCTATATAATAAATTGTTCCCAGCTAATGCCCCAATGCCAGATGAGAGCTGCAGCCTATCCAACAACCGCAACTATTGTTACACACTCCTCTTTAGCACATGACTTAGGCAATTCTCAGCATCCTATCCCTTCCATTATTTTGTGTTGGTTTCCAGTAGGGGGGTGGATGAAGCAATAACCAGGGAGGATAGGTGGAGGAGTTGGATGTTGCTGGCAACATGATAAGGAGAGGGTAAGAAAGTGGAGAATCAGAGGAGGAGCTTATGGAGGGGAGGGGCTTGCTAGAAAGCCTCTCTGAAAGGTACAATTGGGAGCAGGGTTTATTGGGTTTGCCTCTTGAATAGGAGTTGTCAGGAAATGTAACCACTGTCCCACTTCCCCCTTTGAAATCTTATTCCTTGACAAATCTTGAACAACCCTGTTGCTTGTAAATAATTATTTTAAAAGTTCAAGTCTGTTAAGCTACATTTGGCAGTTCTTCAGAGCACAACACTAACAAAGTAAATTGACTCCAATTCCTGAAAACCAGCAGCCCAGCATAAATATGAAGCACACCTCAACTGGAAAAGTTAAGGAAGGAAAGTGAGCTAGAAATATTCGGGGGGGGGGGGAGAAATCTATTTACATTCTAATTTGTGAATTATATGGCTTGGTGCTTTCCTTGCTTAGAGTGAATGCTTAATTTGGCTAAGCGAAGAAGGTGAAACGAGTGTTAGAGATTTCAGTGGCCATGCTCAGCCTGCACACAGCTATTCGAAAGAAGCAGTCTTATTTCAACCAAAGTTCTCAGACAAGTAAATACATCCCCTTCAATCGGGGGTTGGGAATGGTTGGGTGCCAAAGCACTGGTCATTGTTACCCAGTCAACAGGTATCTGAAGCTGGATGATGAGAAGAGTTTAATAAATAATATTATGACTGTATGCCAAAACATACTCACATAGCAGTAGGTGTCATTGAGATCAATGGGGCTTTACTTCTGAGTAAACATGGTTAGGCTCATGGTGTAGGTAAGAGAGTGAGTTTGCAAAGTGTTAAGCAGAAAAGTAGTTTGCAGAATAATCTGAAAGGTGGAATCAGGACATGTATTCTGTGAGAGAGTTTCAGTGTAACATGAAATGGTGCATCCGCTAGTTTAGGAACAAAGGCTGCCCGAGTGAGCATGGAAGATGAAGAGCCAGGAAAGGCAAAAGCAAGAATCTGGTGAATGCGAAGGCAAACTGCAGAGAGGATGAATGTGATCATAGCAGCTACCACACAATCTTGGAAGCAAAAATTCTGCACAGAGGTTAAGATAGTTGAAGTGGGACCAGTAAATGTTTACAAACAAATAGCAATGGCCCGCAGGGAAGTTGGTTGCAAAAGCCCAGGAAAAAGATAGGAAGTCCAGCTCTAGTGAGAAATTAAAGTTAAGAAAAAGAGGGCGGAAAGTGACAAAGTAGATGAAAGCCAGACTGCATGCTTGGTTGACAGGATAAGGGAAAGGAAAGTACTCCAAGAACTCAAGAGGCAGGAGAGGGAGCTCTGGTTGTAATATATCTGCCTTGAGTACTGCTATGATCAGGATCAAAAGAAGTCAAAGAAATGGGGGCAAGCTCAGCACTTTCATTTCCAGGGATTTTAGTAACTCCATCCCATTATATTCAGCTGGTCTTAAATGTACTTAACAGTACTAGAGGATATCCCTAGTTAGTAGTTCAGGACTGAGGAAATGGCAGAAACAGAGCAGAGTGGGTAGCAGTTCAGACTAGAGGACACAGTGGGTTTTTCATGCTTAGAGAAGCATTAGTGAAATCAATGGGATGCCCATTGATTTAACTGGGTCTGCTCTAAGCACGACAATACTCAATTATAACCCCACTTACCTAGGAGTAAGCCCCACTGAATTCGATAGGACCTATTTCTTAGTAGGCATGGTTAGGATTTTGCTATAAATCTGGATGTAACCTTGTGAGTTTAGCCGTGGCATTTCAAAGGCCAGTGCTCACGTGTAAAAAAGAGAGAGAGAGAAAGAGTGGGGGAGAAGAAAAATTCCAAACAGACCTAATTCTCCTTGCTAAATTTTTAGTCCTTTTTAAAGCTATCCTCTTTAATACATCTTAATCCAACAAGCAACACAGATAATGCCACATCTACATGATGAAAGGCATTGAAATGAGAGTCTTTGTTAAATTAGCTAACATTGAGAACTATTCCAGCAATTCTGAAATTAAAGCGTTTATACATATTTCTAATGATAAGGGGCTTTCTCAGGCTTAGGGAGTTCTAAAAGATTTATCATTTGTTTTATGAGATAGGTAAAGAAACTTACATTTGGCCCACCTCCATGCATCTTCAAAGCCCGCACTGTAGCAACAAGCACAACCACACTGGGAACCAGGCCAGAAGCTCTGCATTTGATGTTGAAGAATTTCTCCATCCCAATATCAGCACCAAAACCAGCTTCAGTTGCTGTTAGGAACAAGGGGTTAGTTAAGAGGGATCAGAAAGTCAATTTGGCAGTCACTAAATACCTAGTTTACACGAACAGAGCTCCACATGTGCAGGGGCTTCTTCCTTCTCTTCTAGGAGTGGTGAGATGCTTTGCATATATGTGGGGCTGCCATTGGTCCAGAACTTTCAGCTGGTTCAAAACACTGAGGCTAGACTGTTGATGGGGACAGGCTATTGCCAGTACATAACTGGTGCTCAAAAGCTTGCACTACTCTGCCCACACATTTCTTGGTCAAGTTAAATGTTCTTCTATTGATTTGCAATGTCCTTTATAATTTGGGTCTAGGAGACTTCAGGACCTCCTGATCCCTTAGATCTCTACTTGATCACTGAGGTCTTTAGCTGAGCCACTGTTTGTGCTCTGGCATGGCTCAGATGCTCAGATCGTATCCACCAGGAGTTATATGTTCAGTATTGCAGTATTTTGTGGAACTCCTTCCTGTTGACCTTCCAGTGCTTACTGAAGACTTTTATTTCAGCAGGCTTTTAAAGTGAATTCTGATTTTTAGTTTTATTTCATTTTTAGTTTCATTGTATTAGGTCTCCTGTACACTGTTTAGAGATTACTGTAATTAAATGACAAATAGTTAAAATAAATGTACTGTATAGTCCTGCAATCAGTTGCAGCAAACTTATAATTAATGGAAATTCTATAATTATATGTAATTAAAGGCAGGATGCACCTCTAACTGGCCCCATCAGCAGAAGATCTGTGAACGGACTTCTGCTTGCACAATGGGGCTCCCCCTCTCTTCCCCCATCCCCCCAATTGGTTTGGGGTGTGTGTGACAATCCCCAGTTGAGCATGTGGAAGAGGAGAGGCAACTCCCCTCGCAAGCAAGAAACCAAAACAAATAACAACCCCCAAACCTCATTTCTAAGCAATATATTTAAAAACTGGGGACAAGATACTCTAGTCTAGTGGATGTGAAGGGGGGTATCTGGGGACATGGCCACCACACTGTGGACCCCATCTGGCTTGGGGTGGAGAGGAGGAAGAGGAGGAGAGGTGGTGGCGATGTAGGGCTTATCTCAAAAGTGAATAGAATTTCTTATTTAAAAGACTCCAACTTTCAAGAGAGGAAGGAAGCAGGATGCTGTATAAAAGCTGCTAGGATGAAGGCTACCAACTGCAAAGGAAATAAAACAGAGAGTAATTCTGAAGATAAAGCCATGTGCCAAAACCATGTACTTTGAAACCTGTTTGTGCTCAAATATTCAGCACAATCACTTTTGTATTATTTCCTGCCTGTAAATCAGAGTGCCAATGAAAACATGAGCAACTGGAGGCCAAAGAGCAAGAGAGAGTCATGCTAATCCCTAGTTCAACAATGACATAAGTATGAATAAGTCTTCTATTAAACCAATGGGAATCAAACGACGACTTGCAATACATTTTGCTGGAAACCCACAATTAGCCACTGGGACAAGCTAAGCCAAGAACCTGCATGCTGTGTAAAGAGCCACTGGAGGTTATCAGATTTACTTTCTCCTGATAGGCAGCATGGGAATTCATCACTAGATTTTTCTCTTTGCAATCTACAAGACTATCTGGGCTGCTTTCTCTCAGGAGCTAGAACAGGTAGCAGCAGTAGCAGGACAGGCAACTGATGGGGGTTAGATCTCCAGTTGCTAGAGCTGTCTTTCACAGAACAGTTTAATGCAATTTAGCCAGTAGTTCAAAAGACTCCAGGGAGTACTTTACAGTAGGTCATATAAGAAGGCACTCTATGTAGGGCTATTTTACAAGCAGCAGTCCCAGAGTCAGATCCTTGCTCAGCCATAACACTTAGGGACTTATCTGACGATATCCAATGTCAGCTTAAGGGCATATCTGTGATCTGATCTGAGTCCTTAGGCTAGGAAAAGGAAACCTATTGCAATTCCACAGCAGCCAATTTTAGCTGCTCATAAGAGTGTACACTCAACAGAGGGACATTGCCAATCCCAGCTCTCTGATATACAGTATGTATATACATGATGTATATACATCATGATGTATATACAGTATGTATATACATCATGATGTATATACATCATGTATATGCATGTACACATATGTACTGAATATGTACATGTGCATTTCAGCACCTGTATGTCACTGTCACTTTAAAATATTTAGGTATACACTTAAAATATCACTAGCATACAACTTAAAAATGTAAAGCATGAAGTTGTCCTAAAATAATGCAATCTGTGCCTTGGCCAAACACTTAAATTTTTCCATCCTCTCACTTTAGGTAATAATTTTATTCTCCTGACTTTAGGTATCCTATTAGTGTAAATGCTGTGAGTAAATAGAATTAACAGCAATACAGAGTTATGTATTTTCTTTTTTACATATTACTGAATCTGAAGAGAACTTTTCAAGAATAAAGTTAGGGGGAAAATAGATGTCCAGAATTAAACATGGATATAAGACCAGTATTATAGATTTGTAAGGATCACAAGAGTCATCTAGTTCAGCCCCCTGCAATGCAGGAATCTTTTGCCCAATGCAGGGTTCGAACCCACAAACCTGAGATTAAGTCTCATGCTCTTCTGACTGAGCCACTCTGAACATTTATAGCCACATATATATGGAAGGAAGAATGAAAGGCAAGTTAAGGGAAATGCCTTTAACTTTTTCATTATTACTTTAAAAGTATATACTACATTTTGGTGAAATAAAAAATACATCAAACCATTCTGGAGACTCAGCATTTGTGGATTATTTCATCCACTTTCTCAGTGCAAAATGCTTTTGGGAAATGTATTATTTCTTTTTTAGAATCCTGAATGTCAATGGCTGATTGGATTTCTCAGCCTTCAGAAAAAGAAAGCAGCAACTATACTGCAGTTTAAGCAGCTACACATTAGCCCTCAATGCAGCAGTGTTTTGACATGGCAAGGAGCCCTACAAAAAGCAACCACATGTTTCAGTTTGCAAGGCTGCAAATGGAACTGTCACAAGAAAATTAATTTATCTCACAATAAAATTCCCTGTAAACAGAAGCAAACTTTAATGAACGTAACCTTCCTGCAGTCAGCATTTACTATCAACATATCTAAATCAAAATAAAGAATATGCACTGGAAGACCCTAAAGAGAAACATGCACACTAGGCAAAGTTTCAGGACATGGAATTATGGAGGCCAAATTCCAGAACAATACAAAAGGAAATGGAAATTCTGAATTGCTAGCTGCCATCCACTTCTATGATGTAAACATATTCGTCCTGGTGCAGCTGTCAACAAGGAAACCATGGAAAGGAAGAGTTCAAAGTCACAGAAGCACATGAACTCTAACCCTCTGCATCCAAGGCATTTTGGCTGGTGCTTGCTGTATGCAGCAAATCACCAAACTGAGCAGCTGCCAAAATAAACCAGGAGATATCATGATTCATCTGAAAGGACACCGCATTTATGTTACTACAGCAAGGGTAAATGAACTGGCTGTTTGTACAATGTGAACCAAGATCTCTTCCTTTAATGACTGTTCACGGAACTTAATGCTCAAAGTTCTAACCAACTATTCCAAATGATCCCACAAATCTTTTATTTTTTTCTATGTATTTGTGAGATCTTTATGGTGCTGGAGTTATAGGATTTTTTTTTTAAAAAAATCATAATACAAGCCTGTGCAGCAGGAAAAATACATGCCCCATATAAAAATAATATTTAGTTTTTATATTATGCTTTTTAAGTCTTTAAATCATTTGACATTCCAGTAATTCCTACAGCAACCTTGTGAATTTTGTTGGTATTATCACCTCCATCTTCAAAATGTGTGTGTGTGGGGGGGAAGAGTTGAAAGATAGAGCTCACCTAAGACTACTCTGTGAGTTCGTGGCTGAGGTGAGATTCGAACCATGGCTCCCTGACTCAAATATCACACATTAAGCCACAACCGCAGTATGTTGAAGCTTGATCTCAGATTTTGATCCCCTCTTGAATAACCACATATTGACAGGAATTCCATCCAAGTTCATACCAGGCTCTGACGTACTCGGATGTACTACATGTACTACATGAGATGCTTTCCAACCACGCTCATTTGCTTATTTTGGTTTTCCCCAACACACTCTTAGAACTGGTTTATACCAATGTACTGGTTTAATGATGTCCTAGAGAAGGGATGGGGAACCTTGGGCTTGGGGGCCAAATGTCTTTCTATCTGGCCCTCAGGAAACTTTCCCCATGCCATCCCCCTCAGTGGTTCTGCTTCACATCTTCCCTGAGTGTTTATGCCTAATTGGAAAGTGTCCTTGAACTCTGACAATGCTTCTTACTTGTCTGAACGGAGAATAGAGAGGGTTGTGTCAGGGTCTGTAGAAATAAGGTAAAATTAACATTTGTACACATTCCACCAGTGGCACGTGCTCCACCCCAAAGGTTGCCTAGAAGGGAATGTGGCCCTTGGGCTGAAAAACATTCCCCTCCCATCCTCAAGCTTTCACCTTGAACGCATTATGACAAGGAATTAAGGAGAAGTGCTGCAATGGGCAACTCTTTGGAGAGCCATTGCTGACACCCCTGAGCTGCTGACGCCAGCTCTGTACACTTGTCGGTCAGGTGAATAACATATGCTAGAAATCTCCTCAAGGACACAAGGGGAGAACAGCAGCTGGGGGGGGGGGAAAGGGCTGGTAGAGTTTGAATAGAAAGCATGGGCAAATATTAAGCTCACTCTGGCCAGCCATTTCTCTGTTCCAATGTACATCTTCCTAAAGCTGCTTTTGGCCTTTAAAAAAAAATCTGAGAAAAGATACTCAGGTGGCGCTGTGGTTAAATCACTGAGCCTAGGGCTTGCTGATCAGAAGGTCGGCGGTTCGAATCCCTGTGACGGGGTGAGCTCCCGTTGCTTGGTCCCAGCTCCTGCCAACCTAGCAGTTCGAAAGCACGTCAAAATGCAAGTAGATAAATAGGGACCGCTACAGCAGGAAGGTAAATGGCATTTCCGTGTGCTGCTCTGGTTTGCCAGAAGCGGCTTTGTCATGCTGGCCACATGACCTGGAAGCTGTACGCCGGCTCCCTCGGCCAATAATGCGAGATGAGCGCGCAACCCCAGAGTCGGTCACGACTGGACCTAATGGTCAGGGGTCTCTTTACCTTTACCCATGACTGCATGTCAGGTCTAGATTGCCCCTGTACATATATGGAATCCACCCTATCATTATGGATAAACACATACACATTCTGGCTAAAACACTCTTCTCTTTTCCTAATGCCATATGGTATAGCACCATGTGCCTTACATAAGTTAAAGGCAGGCATTTCCTCAGTACTACTTGTTGAGCACTTTTGATTGGATCCAGTTCCCTCCGCTGGCTGCACTCCAGGGTCACCATATCCAGTCAGCTAAATCCTGGGTGTTCTATTGCTAAATACCAAACTTGTTAAAGGAGGAGCCTCTGCTCACTCACAGAAAAGTGGTGTGTATATTCAGAGAGTGCAGCTTACCCTACATAGAGATAACAGCAGATGCCACACCACTGAAGGCAGTGGTGAATCAGAATGATCAATGTCTCTATCATTTGGTGCAATCATCCAGGACACAGCAAGTTTCGGAATCATCAATCACAACAGCGCAAGGCTGCACCCTAATTCAAATTGCAGGCTGCTTCAAGCTGCTGAGTGGTAAAAAGTGTCCCTTTTCTGCCTTCCTTTTCTCCAACAATAAAATAAGGAGGAGGAAGACTCTCCTCCCATTCCAGGAACCCCCCCCCCCAATTGCACAGAGAGAGACCACTCTGCAGAGATGGTGTGTTTGTTTATTTTCTCACCCCCACCCGAATGTGATCATTATGTTCACTGTGATTTCTTAGGACTTTTATTACAGTATATAGCCCCAGATTAATATCACACTGACATATAAAAAGACTATGAACAGCCTGACCAAGAAGGCTTGGTGCAAATAGAAAGGCTTCAGTTCTCAATTATTCAGTAAAATCAACTGCTATAAAGGCAGCTCTGAGTGGAGTTTTTTAAGAGATGAAAACTCAATTATTATGGAGGCCAAACTACATGCTATACAGAGAGGTGAATATTAATTAAACTTTAGCACAGACATCAGCTAACATAAAATAAGAGGGGGGTGACTTTTGCCAATTCCCCCTTCCCATTGCAGTCCTCTGTGGCCCCCCTCCCCTAAGCTCCAGAGCAATCCTCCAGAACAATGTAGAAGGTGGTGTGGGAGAACACAGGCTGCAGCAGGAAGGGGAAATTGGCAAAAATTGCCTCCCCTTATCCAATGTTAGTGGATGCCCCCACTCGATCAAATGCCATTCTGCGACTAGATTGGTAGCAATGGATATCATTCAAACATGTGTAACAGTAACCCAAGAGTAGCCCTTTTAGGGAGATGAAAAGCCACTTTAGGAGGGGAATTGTTTGGGAACACACAAGGAGTGGCAGAAAGGGAAACTATTCCTTTCCTAGTCTGCCATTTCCAGCTCCAAATCTCCCTCTCAGCTGTCCCAAAAGGGCTTTCGAATGCAAGGTATCGCTATTCTAGCCTTGTTCAAATAATATATCGGCTTCCCCACCCCCACTTTAATAAGTTGATTCACCCATGGATTTTCTTATGTTTGGTTGTTTATGAGAAAATAAATTGTAGAAATGAGGTGTGTGTGTGTGTGTGGGAAACAGCTACTACTCTTTCTGCCATGCATATCTAATTGGAACCCCTTATTTTGTGAATTGATAGGAGTGAGCTATGAGAAGCAGCACTTTTGACAGTGTTGCTGGATTTGATTTATGAATTCTTAAAAACAGAAAGAGAGAGACTGACCTCTAGTATTTTTTTTGCCTGTGGGAGACAAAGAATTTTCCTGTGCTAGCTATATTTCACAGTGGGGGAAAATCTGCTGAAATGGCTTATATTGGAGTCTATAAATTATAATCAGAGATGGCGCTAGAGCAATGTTTGTTAGCAGGCGTCTAACAGGATATTTCAATTATCAGCAGAGCAGTATACATCAAAGTTTTTTTTTTTAAAAAAACCAAATGAAAATAAATATTAAAAAGTAAAAAGTGTAACTTTGAATATTTCAAACAACAACAACAACAACAACAACCACCAATGGTATTTATATAACAGAAGATAAGAGTTCAAGTCTAAAAGCTCTTGACTTTAATAGTGGCTTTCAATATACTGTCCACTACATCCTTCTTGTGGTCTCACCCCAAAGGAATGCTAGGAGGGTGATATGGGACAGGGCATTTTCCATAGTGCCCCCTAGCTGTCTGTGTGGAACTACAATCTACCCCCTCCCAACCGTGGATAGTTCTGATCTGCTGCTGTTATTTGCTCTGTAGCTTACAGAATTTTACTGGTGATTTTATAGTACAGTAGTTTTACTTGTACTGTATCGTGTGTGTGTGTGTGTGTGTGTGTGTGCTTTTGTGTACTTTTGTTTTGTTTTGGATCGTGGCCATTATTAATTTAACATTTGACCCCCCAAAAAGGAAAGGATAACTTTTACTGCTTCAGTAAGCACTGCATTTTCTTAACTATGAAAAGAAATGGAGCTACAAAAGCTAGAGAGTGAATGTTATGACATAAGTTAGCAAGGATTTTTGAATTTAACACTCACTGGAGCACTCAATACACAGTGATTTTTCAATGAAGTCAAGCAAAAACAACTATAAAGAACTCTGAACAATGCAAATATTAAGACATCACATGTGCTTTGGTGCCAAACGGGGTTTAAAGCAAAGCATTTACTTCCTTTTTTGGAGAAAGAACTCCCACGAAAGAAATACTGCAAAGCATTTTACAATCTATGGAAAAAAATGCAGATCATTCTTTCTTGTTTCAAACACATATGCTGGACTATTTTTACACAGTGATTTCTAAACCTTTTGTATAAATACACTTTTGAGCATAGATAAGTATATATAATATAAACTTAAATACTTTTGAGCATATACAAGGATTTTTGAAATACAGCTGTGCACACTCTGCACAGATCACTAAGCAGCTACTGCAAGTAGTTTTGTTCTGATGAGCATTTCCACTGCAGAATAAAGCAAGTAAATTATTCAGACAACTTATTAAAGCTTACCTCTGCTTAGGTTTACAATACACATGAAGCATGCCAAAATTTCTCCAATTATCTGATAGTGCAAGCACAGAAAGACTCCTATTTTTCTGTATGGGTGGGGGAAGGGTGTAGTGGGAATACTGTGTATGTTATACAAAGTAGGTTGCATCCAATGCTGCACAATCAGAAGGCAGCTCATGCAACATATCTTTACCTTCTTCTTCTACCCCACAGTCCCCTGTGTCCTCTAAAAAGCCTCTCCAGAGGGTCGGGTGGAGGGGGACCTACCATATGTTATCTGAATCCAGGGCTGCAGAGGGAGAAGGGAATTGCCTCAAATCAGGGGGAGGTATTAGAACTGACCATGCAGAAAGTCTTGAAATGGAGACCTTCAGGGAACTGGGCTAGACCATGACTTGCCACTTCTTTCTGCATATTGTGGCCCTCTTGAGCTACAAGCACCATTCACAAGCTCCCTGCACTGGCCTATCCCTCCTCCGTGTGACTGGTCTCTGCCTTTGTTAATCATATTACTTTTTGTTCATTTTTATGAGTGACTAATTAGTGTCAGTTGAATTAAAAAACTTATTTGTATTGATTATTACGAATGGCTTCACTCAGTAGAGGTTGTTGTTCTTATGAACACTGTTGTTGTTAACATCAATTCAACTTATTGGTTACTTTTTCTTGTAGCAGCTTACAATCATTATGTTTATTTCAGGTGATAGCATGAGTCAATGAGTTCAAGCTGTATCTGTGTTTAAGATGTCATTCTGTAAACAGACCTAATTATAAACCATTTGCTTAACTTGTCCGTTTACATAACATTTGTCTGTCTGTCTGTCTGTCTGTCTGTCTGTCTGTCTGTCTGTCTGTCTGTCTGTGTCTGTCTGTCTACCTATCATCTATCAAGTCTTTTGTGGATATTAAATATTAACTAAATCAGCCCCGAGTGCTCACTGGAAGGACAGATCGTGAAGCTGAGGCTCCAATACTTTGGCCACCTCATGAGAAGAGAAGACTCCCTGGAAAAGACCCTGATGTTGGGAAAGATGGAGGGCACTAGGAGAAGGGGACGACAGAGGACGAGATGGTTGGACCGTGTTCTCGAAGCTACCAACATGAGTCTGACCAAACTGCGGGAGGCGGTGCAAGACAGGAGTGCCTGGCATGCTATGGTCCATGGGGTCATGAAGAGTCGGACACGACTAAACAACAACAACAACATCATATATTTGAGTTTTATCATGGTCCTATCCAGGGCTGGTGCAGATGTAATGGCTTAACATTGTCCTTGCTCCTTCTCACTGCACTTCACCACCACCACCCTGCTTGTCTTCCCTAGCCAGTACTGCTTCTGATCATCATCAATTATGTTTCTAGAGTCTGCTGAACTTCTAAAAGGTACACTTTTCAAGAAAAATGTACTTTCGAGATCCTCAATGCTAAGGATAATTTTAGCAATGGAATTCAAGAAAAAGTTCTCTTTCAATCTGCATTGCTTTGGAACACTATTAAAGAGTTGAAAGCACCCCTTTAAAACCAACATTAGCCCACTGTGAAAACTGAGCAGAAGACAGGAAAACTAGCTTGCCTCTGATATCAGTGGAAATCTAGCCAGGCAAATGGATCCAAGTATAAACATGGAATTCCAAATCAACAATGCCTTTTGATCAAGAAAGTACAGTGGTACCTCGGGTTAAGAACTTAATTCATTCTGAAGGTCCGTTCTTAACCTGAAACTGTTCTTAACCTAAGGTACCACTTTAGCTAATGGGGCCTCCTGCTGCTGCATAATTTCTGTTCTCATCCTGAAGCAAAGTTCTTAACCCGAGGTACTACTTCAGGGTTAGTGGAGTCTGTAACCTGAAGCGTCTGTAACCTGAAGCCTCTGTAACCCGAGGTACCACTGTATCAAGATCACATACTAAAGTGACGCTACATAAACATGGTACACATCACTTGAGTTAAAACAGCACTTAGTCATTAATTTCAAATGAAACTACTCCAGCTCCACATAAACATTCCAAAACAAAATGAGCTTGTACTCACCTACAAATCCTTCTTTGCCAACCAATTTAAGGGCAATTTTGTCTGCCAAAACCGAAGAGTTACCATGAGCAATATTTGCAAAAGGCCCAGCATGCACAAAAACTGGGGTTCCCTAAAAGTATCAAAAGCAAAGGTAGAACTGTAATCAGAGCATAAGAATAAAACAGCAGTTAAGACCTTTTACATTGTACTGTACTATAGTCTACATCGCTCTTGCGGAGCAGTGAGGCTTATCGTCTGGAGTGAAGCAGGAGAAAGTGGGCTGCAGTAGGACAACAAAGAGCCTTTCTGAGAGACCTCAAGGACCATAAGACTGTATCCACAGCAGCAACAGAAAGCTCTGCATCCTCCTTCTATCAGGATAGTTTAGTAGCAGTGTATGCTAGGTGTTCCAGGAGGTAGACTGAGAGATAAGGCAGCTTTAGTAATTAAGCTGGTATTCATATTTAGGGTTCTGCTTTACTTGCTCAGGCAAAGCCATTCTTTATAGCAGGCATGGGAGCCTCTGATTCCAACTGGGACTATGGCAGAGGCAAAGTGTGAAATCCCCTATGCCATCCCATGCCACACTCCCAATTCAGCTAATCTTTTCTCCTTGCCCAACACTGGTTATTGTAGTTTTTGTTATTTACCTCTATGATAAAACATCATGTCTAGTTTGGCCCCAAGAGCTGTTAGTGCCCCTCCAGCAGCCATGCTAACCAGGGCTGATGCCAAAAATATGGCGGGAACCAGGTTCTTTTAGGGATTAAGTTGGTATCCACATTCAGGTGGCTGCTTTACTAGTTAAAAACCTTTTCTCGTAATGCTCCAGCTGCTGAAGCAATTCCTGCCTACTAAAGAACTCTGGAAAAAATGCCCTCTTTCCCATTGCTTCTTTTCGCAGGGAAGTGTCACATCTGGCACTGCAGTTTCCAACTATTCATTGTCACAAGTCAGCTGCTTTAACTTAGGCTCCTGAGGCCAGTTTCACTGAGGCTGCAATCCTATACATTACCACACTTACCCAGGAGCAAGCCCTATTGAACTTAGTGGGGCTTATGTCTGAGTAGACACATATAAGACTTCAGTATTCACGGTAATTAAAAGAAAAATAGTGTATCTGGTAGCTCTTTTTAAGTTGCATTTGATTCATGGGATTCTAATAAATGTCTATCTGATTCAACAGCTCTAAAATTCCTCTAGGAGACATATGAAAGGGAGAACCTATGGTGATTCCACCTGTGAAAACACAAGTTTTCTTTCATTAATGGAGGAGGCCAGGGGGGTGAGGAAAGGAATGTAATATAAAGACGGGGTGTGGGGGGAGTTATCCAAAAGATGGCATTTTGTATCAATGATCTGATAGCTATTCTGCTATGTGCACTTTGAAACTGAAGCCAGAGAACAATGGCAGAAACAGCAAAAATAGTCCCCAGCGGTATCAGTATCACTGAATAAATACAATATACATTTATTCTTTTCAAACTAATAGAAACTGCCACTGATAATTTGCTGCCAGGGAAATAAATTTCAGTAGTTGGTCCAGTATGCCTGAAGGAGCGTCTCCACCCCCATCGTTCTGCCCGGACACTGAGGTCCAGCGCCAAGGGCCTTCTGGCGGTTCCCTCACTATGAGAAGCCAAGCTACAGGGAACAAGGCAGAGGGCCTTCTCGGTAGTGGCATCTGCCCTGTGGAATGCCCTCCCATCAGATGTCAAAGAGATAAACAACTACCAGACTTTTAGGAGACATCTGAAGGTAGCCCTGTTTAGGGAAGCTTTTAATGTTTAATAGATTCTTGTATTTTACTGCTTTGTACAGCAAGCCTTATAGTGAATATTACTGTGCTTGGGTCCTCACTTGCAAAGCAGTATTTGATTAGTGGTATAACCCAATGAAAGATTTACAGTGCTCCATAAATGCATAGCACTAGTATTTGAATACTTCCTGAGGGGCTGATAGGAAACAGAAAAGGGTACATTTAGAGCTTTTTAAAAGCTATAATACACACCCACATTTATCTATCCATTCTCAGAGACCTGTCTCCACATGCTCTCATCAGGTAAGATGTTGTGGGTGAATACTGGGGAAGGGCCTTTTCAATGATGGCACCTAGGATGAAAAATGCATTCACCTGTTGCCTACTTTTCAGTGTTTTCAGGACCAAGTGAAGACCTTTTTATTTTACCAGGCTCTTTAAACTTTGTGTTAAAATTAAAGTTCATGTGATTTGTTTTTGTGTGTGTGTCACTGAGATTTCCCCGTCTCCCATTATACAGATTCTGCTTCATATTTTATTGTTCATAGTTGTACTTTTTATTTGTTATTCAGTAACATATAAATATTGTTAAGAAAACAAAGTGTCGAAAACGTCCATAGTCAAACACAAGCTAAACTTTGATATGGCTGCCTCAGACAGATAAATTATGTTGGGGTTTTCTGAAGAGGGAGGTACAACATCACAATGATGCTATACTGCTTTACTAGGCAATATCTTCTAACGGCTATTTCATCCGTGATTTATAATGCATGCTGAATAGTCATTTGGTGTACATATTAGGATAAACATTATTCATCATGATTCCCAGTTTTTTATGGAAATACTGTTATAACATCCATGTACATATCCTTTTTTGACCACATGAACTGATGTCTAATAAAACCAAACCAAAATTAGGCTCAGACAAGGCTGCTTGTAAAAAAAAATATTAAAAATTCACCACGTAAATGTCAACCAAGAAATGTGATCATTCAAACAAGTTTTCAGCCAAGCAATCATGTGTTCTGCTTTAAAGTGCACATGTGTTATACAAAACCTCTCTAATTAAAGATCCAAAATGAAAATATAATGGCTTTGGGTTCAGAGTGGCTCTTTCTCAAACGGAAGGTGGCTTTCTATTTGTAGAAGTGCTGATAATCCTACTAGGCTTCTATCTGCACCTTCAAAGACCATCTCCTGCAGGGTCTTCCAGAGCCAGAAGTGGCTCACTGGTTGGATATGAGCCACTATGCTAGCTTTCCAGTATTTATTTATTTATTTCATATTTATTTATTTATTCCATAAATTTTTTGGTTGTAGGAAAAACCTCAAAGCAGTTTACAGTGACCAGTAGGCAGGTCGCTGTTGCTTATCAGGAAGGCTAAGGTAGCAGGGTGGTCAATGCAGCGTAAATGCATTGGTGGGGCCAATCTGGCACTCCTCCTGGATTCTCAAAGGTTGTAAGGGGAAGCAGGGAATCGACCCCAATTTGCCATCCTTCTCCTTCTGTGAACAGAGCAGCACTCACAGTTTCTCTGAATCCAAATCAACAGATGCTACTGTTTTTTCCTTGTTGTTTTGCAAGCCAAGGGGCTTCCAAGTAAAACTGCCATGCTTAGAAGTAAGGAGCCCCTATGCCTCTGTTTCTGAAGTTGCACCAATATCTTTTTATGAATATATATTTGGATATGGTAAAAGGGTACGTCTTCACAGATACCATGTTTTCTTTAAATAGACATCCCATTTATTTACTGTTTATTTATGACAGGTGACACTTCATTTCTGTTCCTATAAAAGCTGAGGCTGTGATCTCTGTGGCATTTATGTATGCTAAACTCCCATGGAGTGGGCTGGGATTTAAGCTTGTATAGATTCCAGCCTCAATTCTTAACAATCCTGTGGATCCTAAGAACAGTAAGTGGAGTACTGATCACAGAATGGAGCTTTCCTACCTCTCCCCTCCACCCCCTATCTTCCCAGGCTGCTCCTGAGAGCATCTCAGAAACGATTTGGAGTATGGCAAGGGGTGCTGAAAGGGAGGTGGGTGGAAATGGCAGAACTCCCCTTGGGGCAATCCAAATCTGCATTTCTAGCACAGGTAATGCTAACAGAAATTGAAATGTTCTTGGACTTGGGAGTGGGGAACCCTCTTTTAACAACATGCCTTGTAAAATGCCCATGCAAATTAAATATGAAAAGGAGGAGTCATGCAGTACAAACAAGCAAATGCTTAATTTCAATTTTAAAAAAGAAAAACACTTTGGCAACTTAGATATAGTCCTTTAAAAAAAAGAGAAGAGAAAGGTTAGGGTTACAGATGATTTGACTGACCTCTAATGTCTGCATCAGTGTTGGTTTAATTGCATCCTTCATCAAAACTGCCAAAGCACCAGTTACTCCCTAAAAAAGAAGAAACTGCTTATAACTTGCAGATTAGAAGTTCAAGTAAAGTGGTTTAAAAATCAAAGTGTTTAGCCAACACACAGCTGTAAAAAACATTATGTAGGGTGATGCTAAAAGTTCTGGAAATGCCACCTCCATCACTATAAACTCTGAGTGGGAGGTAACAAAGCTTCTGAGTTATACAATTCAATACAACACAATTTTAAAAGTAAGACATTGAACATGGAAATATTTTAAGGCTCAGACCCACACATTGTAGCTTGCCTTTCTTAGACTGCCATGACTTGTTATTGCTTTCAGCCTCACCTACTTCCCCAAGATCATTGTACAAAATATGGTGGTGGTTGTTTGCTTAGAGGACATATTTACAGAAGAAAAGTCTATCGATAGCTTTCACTAGGAGAAGTGTGGTGGGGCTGTGCCACTCACCTGAACCACCATTTGGTTGACTAACTGCTGCATATGTATGTTGGGATGGAGATGGGGAAGGAGAAGGCAGCGGCATGGTCAGTGTAGTGCATGCACTGGAAGGAGCACTGAATTGTATCCATCAGGCGTGTTTGCACTGCACCAACCTTGCCACTCCCTCCCTCCGACAATCCATCCCAGTAAGCAGTAATGCCAGAGGTAGGTCAGGTGAGCAGCATAGCCACACCACTTGCCACTTATCTACTGGTCATCATAGTTTAATGCAATCTGCAGGTTCAGAGTATGGTCTTCAGTATGCTTCTGAATACTAGCTGCTGGGAAACAACAGAAGGCTATTGCCATCATCTTCTGCTTGTGGGTTTCCAAGAGGCATCTGGTTGTAGGAAACAGGGAGATTGAGTCTGACATAAGACCACAGGGCAGATGCCCTTTTCTGTAGGTGTTCAAACAGTTGCAGCCAGGAAGGAAAGTTCTGCATTAGGTGGCACTGGACAATTTGCTATTGATAAAAAAAGACGGCAGTCAACATCCAAGCTTCTTCCTCATGGGCATTCCTAACCCATTTTCCTGCTCTTTAGGGGTTGACACAGGGTCTCTAATAACACATTGTTTTCACTGAGGAACAGAAGTTCAGAAACTTCCCCCTGCCCAGATTAAACATTGAATTCTGTTTGATAACTGTCTCAATGCACATTCATGGTATGATAATCCAGATATTCTCTCATTGGATATTTTGCTTGATCGAGTTTGAAATAAAACCTACTAGGAACTGGTTGTTTTAAAAGGAAAGAAAGAACTCCATAAAGAATTAAGATGTGCCTTACATAAAGGTACCACAAACACAACTGGAGCCTAGGTTCCAAGACAATATCCTTATCTGTATGCTATTTGCAAAATGAGTATATTCAACGTAAAAAAGAGTCCTCATGCAGTAATTTGAGAAGCTTCCTTACTAAACAAATAGCTACATATTTATTTAATATTCCTCATGGCTGCTGAAATACTAATCTTGGGCATGCCAGTTTAATTTGCCATGGAGATATGGCATCTGTCTATCAAACATCTTGCTATAATACCACAGCCAAATTGCAATCTAGTCTTCAGAACCCTGCTCAATGAGCACCATATTTTGGCAACAAATTCTGTAGTTCAATTACAGAGGATGGCTTTTAAAAATCCATTACACTTGTGAAAGGAGCCTCTGAGTTTATGAAATATTCAATTTATCTTTTCTTTTCTGCCTCCTCCCACCTCCAGCCCTTGCAGCATCTGGTTTTCATCTCCTAGTGTGTATTTTGGATTTTATTACAGTACACTGAAAATTAGGTATAGCACCCTGAAATTAAGAGCAATTGCATATTTGCATGGTATATTAAACATTATTCACATATGAAACAAATGAAAGAGAGGAGGAATTAGAGGTTTAGGTTGAACATTAAATAATGAATTGAAGGCTACTTGTAAAAACATCATTTCAATATAGGGAAAGTTAAGCAACTTTAAAAATGGGTTCGTTTTGAACACATGATGAGTGTTAATGGAAGCATGCACTCAGAGTGACATAAAAATATTTCTGAGACCTAAAATTCAGGACACTGTTCTATTCTACAAAAAAATTATTTGCAGCTGCATTCCCAACGTTTAATTTGCAAACTCCAGTCCTGCTTTTGAAGGCTCAGGAATGTATGCATGTAAGTCATGTTTTTCAAACTATTTATTTATTTGGACATTTATATCCTGCCTTTCTACGATAAAATCATACTTAAGGCAGGTTACAGATAAAATTTTAAAAATCAAAACAAACAGCAGTAGAAACAGCATCATGAAGCATCACTTTCTAAACTTGTTCTATCCTCTTAGCCCATTTCTCAAGGAGAGAGGATATAGAAATGCTGGCAGTCATATGCATATAACTCGATTATCTGTGCAAAGGCCTGTGATTAACAGCAGGGGTGGCCAAATGCTCACCCTCCAAGTATCTCCGTCTGGCCCCTTGGACCGTCCCCTCCAGGCGACACCCTTCACTAGTCTTGCATTGCTTGGCTGGAACTCTGGCAATGCCTCTTACGTGCTTCGATGGAGAACAGAGCGTGGTGTGTGACCATATACATAAACTACCTTACTGTGAAAAATTAACTGCTCTGTCCACTTGTGCTTCTGGACTCACCCACCACTGGAATGTGACCTCCAGAAGGGAATGTGGCTCTGGGGCAGAAAAAAGGTCCCTCCCTCAGTTTAAAGTATTGATCCAACATAGCATTATAAAGGGGAACCAAACAAGACATCTCTAAACCCTTGCAAAACCATACACAGGGACATATGCAGGGCCGGCTCTAGGTATAGTCCCGGTGGCGTGGGGTGGCAAGGCACCGGGCCGGCAGGCGGGGTGCTGCGCGGCGAGGGCTTCGGAGCGATCTCCGCGCCTCAGTGCCCGGGCGCCCGACCTGCTCGAGTCTGCCCTGGACATATGATTAGAACAAAGCAGTACCTCTTCCTGAACCAGGCTGGTGTGATGGTACAAGTGGGACAAGCTATCAACCTGCCCTAGTTCTATGTGAATTAATAAAAATCCTTTGCTAAAGTGAATTAATCCTACCATATTTTGCTGGCAAAGGTGAAGAAGGTGAACAGTCTCTCTGTTCCTGAAAACTTTTGCCCCTCTGACAGTCTGTTGCTGCCCACCTTTTGAAAACCACTGATATAGGTAGGATGAGTTGTTAGAAACAGAAAATAAACCACAGTTTTAACCAAATTTGACTCTTCTGGCAATAAGGTGCACCCCAGATACACAATGTATCTGAATGTGGATTTTTTAAAAAGAGCTGCATTGTGTCTTAATAAGCAAAAGTAATAATAAGAATCCTGAGGTGATCCATACCAAATCCTCTGCTGTCACTGGTTGCCCTTTTTTGTCGTTAGCAACTACAATTTTCCCCATTCTTTCTTTCATATCTGACAGACCACTGGCCAGCGCTAGGATTGCCATGATTTCACTTGCAACAGCTATATCAAACTGAGTCTGTAAAAAGAAAAGTACAAGTATATGAGACAAGAGACACCTGGAGTTCTAATCCATAGCTGGGAATCTGATGAACGCCACCTGGAGTTCTACCATGGAAAGGTGGGCTACAAATGAAAGCAATAAAAGAAGAAGGTATACTACCAGTGGGCAAAGCTGATAAGGATCAACACAGTGCTGGATAAAAGAACATGGATAGTTGCCATCCGAGTTTGGATTATCATACTGACTGTATACAGATGAGCGCTGTGGCTTGGGCACATAGCCGCTTCATTCACTTCTCACTTTGAATGTGCCAGCAAACTAGTTTCATCTGAACTTGAAAACTAAGGTGAACAGCTTCGGAACAAGACAGGGTCTTAAGACTTAATACCGGCTTATTGATTTTCATTTTTATCCTTTTTGCTTTTAAATTGTATTAAACTTTTTATGCTTTTATCGTACGGGGTTTTTTAAATCTTGTTAATGCTGTAAACCACTTCCCGATAGGCTTTGTGATCTAGTGGTATATAAATACTTTTATAAATAAATAAATAAGGCCATTAATATTATTGATTTGGCTCAGGTGAACTGGAAAGTTATAGTACTAGTTACAGGTAGGTAGCCGTGTTGGTCTGACGTAGTCGGAACAAAAAACAAAAAATAAAATCCTTCCAGTAGCACCTTAGAGACCAACTAAGTTTGTCATTGGTATGAGCTTTCATGTGCATGCACAAAGAAGTGGTGTCTGAAGAAGTGTGCATGCACACAAAAGCTCATACCTATGACAAACTTAGTTGGTCTCTAAGGTGCTACTGGAAAGAATATATTTTTTTTGTTCCGGAAAGTTATAGTTAATTGAAGAGTTCCTGGTTTGTCCACCGGCTCATGCAAAGGGAGGAGCAAAGCAGCTGCATCCACATTCACAAGATTTGTTCATATCTCCGTTCATTAAACTGGAATTTGATTATCCAAAAGCAGCCTTTATCTGGACAAGTTCTTAAAAAGATTGACAAATGGCATGGTGCCTGTAAGACTGTGAGAAGGCTGTTCTCTTCAGGCTCAGCCCATGTGGTTAAGCCCAGCATTGTCATCTCCCTTCATAGCCAGTCAAATCTCTAGGGAAGTGTATCTAAAAAAAGCTTGAGCTGGTTTTGTGACACTTCACCCAGAATAACTGCCCTCTGTCTTCCACATAATACGTGAAGTGGTATAATATTTTCCACCTGGTAAACTTTCACTTAGATCTAACATATTAAATATGGCTACTGTTTAGAAGTAGGCTTGCCAAATGCAATGCTCACTGTTTAGTAATGTCATAACAAAGACGGTGTGCATGAAAAACAACAACAACGAACTGGCTTATCAGCAGAGTTACAATTATGAGTTCTCTTTTGGACACTTTCTCAGATATTGATATTCCACTGATCTGTTTTTTAATGAGATTACTTTTATACTACGTTTTGGTGAAAATTTACTAGAGTGTATCCCCTTTGGATGCAGGGGGACTTACATGCGAGTAAACAGACATATTTATTTATTGATGTATTTTCCCGCTACATCAATGCAATGTTGATTACCATACTACTTGATAACTATATGAAAACTACTGCTTTAGAATCACTACCATACACTAAGACAAGATTTGCTGCAAATTAATTCATATCTAAAAGCATTAAGCAACCAGTTCTTCAACAATTTATTGAAAATATATTAGGAAGGAAACATTTTCAATGATCAAAAGAAATATCTTCTCCAAACACAGACAGAACTTTACCTACCTGACGGGAAAATCCCTTTTCTGTGCTTGCTTGTCCAATTGTTATTTTTCTAAGAAATCGATCATTTGTATCTACCACTGAAAGGAAAAAAGAAACATTTAGCAAAAAAAGAGAGAAGGAACTATTTCTACATCTAATCCTGTTAATGTGATACATAAAGGCATTTATTTTTAAATGTGTGCATCTTCTCCTGTGTAACAAATCTAACACTTCTTTATAAGACTGGAAGCTCTGCAGCATGGCAGAATATTGTGAAAGCCTTGTGAGGGTTCAGGTTTGTTGCAAACTCTCAGGTAGGGGTAGAGCAATGGTGATGTCACCTTATCACAACATATTCTGCTACAGAGATTGCTCCGCCTTCTGATTGGCTAAATACGATTCTGGCTTTTGTTAGGAAACTCCTCTTTGACTTCAAGTTGTCAACACTCTAAAATGGATATAAGACCAGAAGATTCTTCCAGAAAGATGCTTTGTAAAAACTGAAAATTAGGATGTGAAACAAGAGCTTCTGTAATATTTTCTACACCCTATCAGTATGTTCAATATACTTTTGAGTATTAATGTTCAGTTCAGAGCATGATATAAAAGCTTTAAAAATCTCAGAAGATTTAAACAACTTCTGATTACGCTTACTATATATTGTTTATTAGACAAATACCATCTGAATAATCTAGATTATGCTTTGAAAACAGACATGAGGGATGTTGGGAATGTGTATATAATCTGAAGAATTTAAACAACTACATACTTACTACAGTATGAACAGAAACATGAAAAGGAAAACGTTAGGGGCTTACAAGAAATGCATATTCTTATCTTGTTGAAAAGATGCAGCTGGTTTTCTACTGCTACTTAAAATGCTAAAATTTAAGGGAAGGCACTCTTTTAAAAAACAATACAGTCGACAACATCCATGTCCAATGGCAAGGGTCAAAAAAGCATGGTACTTCCTACAGACAAAGTTTAAATAGGTTATCTGCAACCAGACTATCACTAAATCATTTTGTTTAAAACTCCATTGTTTTGAATCACTACCCTGCTGAATGTATGGTGCCAGGAGACATAGTCAGTAGGTACAGCACTGGGTTGTAGCCAACAAGGGGGAGTCTGAAAGTGTCTACAGACTAGCAAGCCATTGGTGTCTAATTCCAACACCTTCCTTTAACCAAGTCCTATGGCAGGGAAGGAAAGGGTATGGTTTGTCTTCCTTTGGGCTAGGCTCTTTTTGCCTCTTGCAGGAGATTATTCTGCCAAGTTTTCTGCAAGGAGAAGGCAAATTCCCAGCCTTTATTTTGGACTTTTGCAGAAAGCACAAACAGTCTGGATTCCTAGAATCACAGCTTTAAAAACATTTTGGGATTTCAGGATATTAAAAGAAAGGGGGGAAATGGCATTTTCTAGCTTGCTACAAGGGATATTTCTTCCATTCTCCACATTAGAAATAAAAAGAACATACAGAAAAATCATGACCATGTTTATTTAGAAATCTGTTGTTTTTCTGGGAACAGTCCAAGCCAATAACAAGGGCATAAATAATAGCCTGTAATAGTTGTGCCTGCTATTATCAAGAAAACTTAGTTCAGTTTATCTTTCCACAAGCATCTGGCCCACCATGGTACAATATGCACTAGATAGGACTTTTGATTTGATCCAGCAGGCTCCTCTTATATTCTGACACCTACCTCTTTGCCATGTTATCGTGGATGTGTCTATGTCTAGTCTTGCAAATCTGCTAATCTCATCAGCTGTTAATGAGTCAGGATCCATTTTTGTTATTCCCAGCCTCTAGAAAAAAAAACCAAAAAGAAAAATGATACATGAAGAAGATTGCTCCTTAAAAAAGCACCTACTCAGTTCTAAAACCCACCACAGTACATGCTGTGGCCAATTCAAACCACAATGGTGTGTGCTGAAGAGTTCGCATGACCATCTCACAAATGCAAAGCTTAATGGAGATTGGCTTTCAGCTCATCATTGCAAAGGCCAGCTTACATCCAGTTATATTTTTTAGTGGAAGTCCATGGTGAAGGAGCTTTGTGAGATTAAACAGTGAAACTGTCCATAAGGCATACTGCCCTAAGACCTACTGACCAGAAGTAGCCACATGCAACTGAAGGTGATTTTACTCTCTGTCCAATACTGATCGATCAGGACCTTGTTTGCTTGAAGGGAATATTTCTCTCCAGTTGAATTCACACACCTTTTACAGTATCACAATGCTACTTGTATACAATTTTTTCCTTCATAATGAAAAGCTCATCTGAGGGCTCAAGGTTATTATTGGAGCTGGACTCTTTTAATAAAAAAAGAGCCGAGGCATTACCCTTTAAAACTCATTATCCTAAAAATATATATTCAATTCCTTTGCTTTAGCAGACCTTACAGTCCAAAAAATTGGCCCCAGCAACATCTCCAATTAGCCTTACTATTTCTACCCTTTATTCTGTAAGAACTAGAGAATTGCAATTCAAAAGCTGGAAACAAAAAGGTCTACACACAATAAGAGACCTCTGTAGGGGAATAAAACCTCTTACTGGAGTAAAAATAAAAGCACAATTAGGTAACCTTGAAACAAATTAGTGGTCCATGCACCAAATTATAGATTTCTCTGCTGACCCAACAGTTCTGTTTCAAGCCACCAGAGCCTTAAAACCTATTGAACGACTAATTTTAATTTCTATCTACACATTCAGAAAATTACTCTGAAATATCTACAAGATTATCTGTGATGTGATGACAGGGGATGTAATCTCCTTAAAATCTATATGGAAAACAGATTTACTCAGTGAAATTGATAATGCAGACTGGCAAAAACTTTGGAGGGAAAAATCTTTTAAGTCAGTGTCACCTAAAATGAGAGAAAATAGTTTAAAAACAATTCACAGATGCCACCACACACCTGTAAAATGCCACAGTTTAAGCTCTCATTCAAGTCCTTTTTGTTGGAGAGGATGCCAACATTTAGGTTCATATTTCCATATGTGATGGGAATGCAAACCTGGACATTTACTTTGGAAAATGGTATTTATTATGGAACAGGTGATCAACCTAATCTGTTTATAGGTGGCTATAAGAATTTACTGTTTAAGGACCTACTAATCTTTTTATGTCTGCAACTAGAAATATATTAACACAATATTGGAAAACAGCTACTAACTTAACTTTAGAGACATGGTGGGATAGACTATAGAACAGGCATCCCCAAACTTTGCCCCTCCAGATGTTTTGAACTACAATTCCCATCTTCCCCGACCACTGGTCCTGTTAGTTAGGGATCATGGGAGTTGTAGGCCAAAACATCTGGAGGGCCGCAGTTTGGGAATGCCTGCTATAGAACATAGCTCTTGTGGAAAAAGCAGGAAAGCATCAACCAGAAGAGCACTAATGAGTGCAAAGTCCAAATAATATTTTGAAACTGTATGGCACATGTTTAATCAGCACACTGGAAAGGTGAATGTTATCCCCCTACAACCAGCTACCCATGCCTCACACTGGGACAAACTTTTAAGACTCCTAGCTGCTATAATAAACTCTAAAGTATCATAAAATCTGCTTAATGTTTGACTTTGTACATGCATGGGAATGTTTCCTGAGGGGTGGGGGTTATATGGAGATTGTTACATATATTTTCAGAAACTGAAAGTTAAAAAGTGTTATTTGCAGGTTTCTCTAGACCCGTAAAAAACTCGAAAGCACAGAAATAGTTCATTGGGGTTGATGTAAGGTATAAGGTAGTTTCCAAACAACCATCAACGTCACTTAGATCAGGCATTGGCAACGTTTTCCAGCCGTGGGCAAGATCATTCCGACGGATGATCATCCGTGGGCCGGACATGTGCTGGACATGCACTGAAGCAATTTCCGGCACCACTCGGTGAGTCCCCGTGCTGTGCTGCACTGGTTTAGCGCAGTGCATGGGGGACTTGCTGAGCGGGTGGCTCGGTGACTGGGCGGCTCATGGGCCAGATAAACGACCTCCATGGGCCGCATCCGGCCCATGGGCCGGACGTTGCCAACCTATGACTTAGATGCTGCCTAGTAGGAGTTGACTAGTTTGTCTGATTGGATAAATTTTCAACACGCTCGAACAGTGCACTCCTATGTGTGTTTACTCAGAAAAAGCCCCACTGGGTTCAAGAGGCCTTACCCCCAGATAAAGGTACACTGGTGTCAGGGGTTGTTACGGCTACTCTTGAGTAACGACTCTCCCCTTTTCGCGACTTTGACCAACATAACAGCCTCGGGACAGTGAATCTCCTCCCCTTTCTCCTCCTTCTTGATTCCAGTGCCGGGGGAAAGGGTCTACGCTCTGTCTTTTCCCTGCCCCCGCCTCTCTCTCTTCCCGCCTGTGGAGCAGGGGCTCTCCCATTGCTACCTGAGACCTGGCACTCTCTCTCCGCTTCCTGACTGGCCCCTTCAGACCCCGCGCTTTCATGGCTGGTGGGGACGAACTGCTCCTGATGAGATGGGGAGGTTCTCTGTAATCTCTCCCCCTTACATCCGGGTTGCAACTTAAAAGCTGAGACACTTTCTATAGACTGTGACAATCTCACTTACTGAATATGTGATGAAGTTGAAATACATCAAATAATGCCTTCTTGCAGAGACAACACAATTCTATCTGACTACATAAACATAAATCACAATGAGACGGGGACAAATGACTGATTCATTTGAACTTATATTTGTTTGGGGGTATTATTTTGGCCTTATTAGTTAAAAAATAGAAACTCTAATTATTATAAGCCAAATCAGTTTAAATTCATTATTATTTTTAAGAGACCCAAGGTCTCCTAAAAGAATCCATAAAATATTACTGAAAGTTTAAAAGCCTACTTACTTTCAGGCGTGCAAGCTGAATGGCTGAAAATTTCCTCTCTCCATGAACTAATGGAACCAATCTATTATATAAGGCCTGCAAAGAACATATAATGAAAATCAGAAGGCAAGGTGCCAGTCCCCCATCAAGGATCATAAAGTGCAGTCCTGATTCTGCTAATAACTGAGCATGCATTTTCCAATTCTATTCCAAATTTGTCTCCACCCATTACAGCTTCTGAGACATTCTTCTTACCATTTAAAGGGCAACTGATACAAAATTAACAACTATCATAACCAGCAAAATGTCTTTCATCTGCTCAGAAAAGAGGGTTTGCATACTGTGAGTACTTCCACCACACAGAGCCCATGCCACACTTCTTTTGGGATTACTCTTAGGGAAGGACTTTAGGGCTCCCATAAGTCAACTAAGTTCTGCAATTATCAGATGGCACTGCTCCTTAGGATCCTTATCAGTATGGACTAAACACTCAGTTTCCGGGACGGGAGACAAGAGTTCCCTTAATTACTGCTACGCCCTCAAAAACAGCATTTTCCTTTAAGAAGTGAATTGCAACCTTTCCATCATAAAGGAGAAAATAAAGGGGTATACTTGGGAACACTCTTGGAATGCAGCTTAAATCTCTTCTCTGGCAACCTCAAAAGCCCAGCACTGAGAATCCGAAATGCTGTTTCTTGGTCCGTCTAGCGTGTTGCCCTCCTGATGTTGCATGTCTACATTTCCCATCATTCCTAACCATTGGCTGTGCTGGCTAGGGCTGATAGGAGTTGGAGTCCAGCAACATGTGGAGCACAGCATGTTAATTACCTCTGCTCCAAACTGTGATAAAAATGCTGGCTCTGAACCTTCAGTGGAAAAGGTCTCTAAATCCATTGGATTACACCAAAACATATACACAAATTATTAAATGGTCAATAATGAATTATTTAAAATGCTTTTAACTGCTGTGTTTTAGGAAATATATAGGATTCACAGTAACAATCAGATAACATTAGTGATGGAAATTATAAAATGGTTGGCTTTACCTTATCAGACTGAGTATTTTCATGCAGAATCCTTGCATCTATAGCAGCAGCCATCAAATTATTTGCTGCAGTAATGGCATGAATATCTCCAGTTAAATGAAGATTGAACTATGGATGAATTAAAAATGAGAAAAACATTCATTTTGAGCCGATTGGTGAAACCCACCCAAGCCCTTTCACTTGTGGGATTAACAGCTCAGTTGAACAACTTTCAAATGGTTGTGGAAATATGATTAAATCATCATCATTGTGGCTGAAGAGATTTAATAGGCAAGAGAGGGTCTCAGTTCAGTGGAGGATAGTTTATAGCCAACACAACCAAAGTACAGATGAATTAAGACGAGCTGGAAAATAAGTTTTTGCTAGGATGCAGCAACCTGCAATTTGATCCATACATTCATGCTTTTTTATTTATGATGTGAATATTGAAGGACAGAATATACTGTGTACTTCAAAATGATTGTGTGAACTTGTATTAGAAACAGAATGCTGGCTGGGTGGGTGGTCTCATGTTCTCATGAATTTCATAACACAATTGAGCAAAAGTGTCTGAAACCAAGACAAAAAGTATGATAAAATGAACGGCATTACACAAGGGATGAAAGTTAATAGACTGATTAAAGAGATTTCAAAGAAATTAATATTTGTCTCTGTATGTATTTACTCTTTGTCAACAGAAAGAGAGGAGCTAAAGTCCATCTTTAATGGTGCGAAGAAATTTTTAGCTTACCTCTTCCATTGGGATGACTTGAGCATACCCGCCCCCTGCCGCTCCACCTACGCAGCAAATGAAATGCTTATGTTACATTAGTAAAACTATTCTGAAGGAAGGCTTGAATAAACCATTAAAGAAGAAATGGAATGATGCAAAATTTTGAGTCTCTAATGAGATTCAGAAAACAAAGAAGCATCACCAGTTCAAAAACCACATGTTTACAATGCTGCCGCCACCACTTTTTTTAAAAATTTAACTTTATAAAATAACAAATTATCTTGACTACTATTGTGATACCTTCCAAAGAGCATCCCACCAAACATGGTCCACAAGTATGGATGGGAAATCCATACACACTGAAAAGTCTACCCACATACACATTGACACCCCAGTGTGGAAACTGTCTCAGCTGTGTATCTATAAAACAGATAATCACCCACATGATAGAACTGTCTGCATATCTTAAAAGTCTACAAAAATTATTATGCACCATACTCTCTGGATATGCCTTTAAAATCAAAGAAACAGAACAACTCTAAAACACATGAATAGTTCACCGGTTTCCTTTAGCCAAAACAGTCCAGAAGCTATATTATGAAGTACTGTGTAATATGAAATAATGAGTACCTTTAACACCAAATGTAGGTCCTTGAGAAGGCTGCCTCAGGCAGGCGAAGGAATTTACTTTAAGGTGGGCTGTCAGAGCCTGAACGAGGCCAATTGTCACAGTGCTCTTTCCTTCTCCAAGTGGGGTTGGTGTAATCCTAACAACAGCAGAAGATGAAATGTATAAAATCAATAAGCCTGCTAACATCGGCTTTACTATGAAAAAGCTACCAATGCAAGCCAAATAAACATTAACAGTATAATCAATTTCAACAAAACAGTGTTATTATAAAATACTGTAGGCAATTTACATCCGTTACACTAACTTCGGTTGATATCCCATGGTATCAGTCTGCTTGTGGAACAGACTTGCTCTCCTGCCATGGCATTTTGCCCTCCTTTCCTTCCCCCAGGGCCCTCATGTACCCCCAAAATCTGCTCAAGAGTTGGGAAACCCATTGAAGCAGATTTTGGGGTGTGTGTGTGTGTGCGCACAGGGCTACAGCAGGGAGGAGTGGAAGGGGAAGTTATATTGCATCTGCTTGCATGATATTGGATAACACCCAAATGCCAATACCTCTTCTGTTAAAGCAACTGACTTAAGAACGGGGAAAACAAATTGTTTTGGCAACTGTCCTGAATACCTGGAACACACACTGAATTCGGTATAGATTTACATGGAAGACCAAAGCCTCTCCAACTTTCTTGAGAACTCATTCTTCAACATTTAAGGGGACATACAATGAATAGGCTTATCGGGTGTACCATTATTTAGTGAACCATTATTTCCTAACCTCTCCAAGCATGAATGAGAAGGGGGGAGGGGAGGGGAAATACATTTTGTATAAAAGCCACCACAAAAAGCAAGCAGTGTGAATGATATGTTATAATAATAAATAAAGACGTGTTAGTAAAGTGCAAATAATAATGCTTGCAAAAGCCTAAATCTACATGAGCCCTTGGGAGTATTTAAACAGAGGGGAAGTATATTCATATGCTGGATAGGAGAAAGGAATAAGAACACTATTTGGCCTACCCTGCTCCGAACAATAAAGTGTAAAGGATATTTCTCCCCCGTAGCTATATCCCACTGTCACAATTACAGCTGTGCAGCTGCATTCCTTATTTCAAGTTGTACATAGATACTTGCTAATCATGTTCGCCCTCAACAGCAGCTCTATTTTATCAAGGAACATCAGATATACAACTATCCAGATGTATGTTTTCCTAAAACATTTCAACTTTTAAAACAATTATCACAGAGAGGGAAAGATAATCATACAGGTAGGTATGGTTCTAGTAAGATTGATGGCAAGAGAACCACCATCGTATCCTTTTCTGATAGAGTTCTAATTAGAAAGTCTACAAGCTCAGTTTGAAGATAATGGCATGAACAACTAAGTGTGTCACATTCTGAGCCAATATACCTAGAAATTATGGTGTAATTGGAATCAATAAAGTAAACTTAGATCACAATGTTTTAAAGAGAAAGAGAATTCAGCTAAGTTCTGATAAAAAATGAAGTTATATGGGTGATATGAAACTACCGGTATATTTTTTTCCATCTTCTAATACATCAATGCTTGGTTAATTTCTATTCTGTCTTTTTTAAAATAAACCCTATATACACACACCTAAAGTTAAAGTATGATTAATGATTATGAATTACCCTAGAAAGATTTCAAAACCAGCCAAACAATTCATCTGGGGCATCTCTCTCATCAGGCAGAGAAAATTCAAGTTAAAAACAAAACAAAATAAGATTACGTTTTCATTCACATCACTCCCACTCAGTTTCTAAGGGGAAAGCTTGCCAAGATATGCTATACTTAACTGTTTAAATCTGTGATACTTTAGTACTTGCAGTGAAATAAGTAGTTTATTAAAGGAATGTGACATTAAGGATTACATTTTCATTCCCAGGGACATACAAGTATTCATGCATATGCTAGCCAAAAGGGGTAACTCCTATAGCATGACCTCCTGAAGACTCTAGCTAGAAATCCACCTCTAATTAGAAACATCTTTCCTTCAGCATTAGAAACTATGCAAAAGGACCAGCTGTCCTCTGTATGCTACGATCACTTCTGATGAAAGATACAGTCTGAAATATTTGTTTTATAGATTATCATCTTTTAAAAAATAATTGAGTATTTTGCCCCCACAGTTGATATGAAATAATGTGTTCTGCCTATACTCTCTTACGCTGCAGCAAAACACAAGCTCTCAAAGGCATAAAGCTTTTAACTATGATCACTGGTGCCAGGAGGACTGACCATTTTTCTTTTCCAGTCCATCTAGTACCGTGAAATATGTTGTTTCCCAGGAACCAATTGTGCAGTGGATTTTGAACCTGGAGGCTTGGAGGTGTTGTGGATCGAGTTTGTGAACTATCAGCACCAAGGATCCAAACAGAAGTAGTGTTAAAATGCACGTGTTGCCTGTGGAAGCATGTCCAGAAATCTCTCCTTCTACTGGCACATGAGTAAGTATATAAAAAAGCACCATGGTGTAAGTGTAAGTCCTAAGAGACATGACAGAAGTGGAGGCTAGATATGGGGCTATTTACATCAGTAGCCACATAGCAGAACATGTAGTCTCATTCCATACTTTGGCCAAAGAGAGAAATTGCCTGCAAGAGCTACCCAAAGACTTACTGAGTAGCAGGGTCAATGAAAAAGCCTATTTTTTGTGAGCTATTATTTGAATGTTCTGTTATTTCAGACAGACAGTGAGAGCACAGTTCATGCTGTTCTGAATACTTATTAAGAAATAACCCTTTACCGAAATACAAATGTTTCTACTGAATTCTTTGCTATCTGACAATGTGAGCTCATATAATGTTGCCAAACGCCATCTGCTCTCTGTGGAAAAACACACACGTTCTACTATATTTTAATTAAAAAAACAATGAAACTTTCAAATTGTAAGGGCATCCTCTCATTTTGCCAGTAAACTGGATATGTAAGGAAGTGGAGGCCTAGAAAGTAGTTAATATAGTATTCTGAATCTATTAGGACACTTCAAAGGAAAATATGGAAATAAGTTGAATTCCTCTCACTTTTCCTTTGGTTTAAAACAGATTTGCCAAGGGCTAAATTTGAAAGAGACCCTTTCTAAAAATGGACTAGCAAGCTAAACTTAGCCTTTGGCAGTTTTGCTTTTACAATTCCTATAGTCAGTGTCCTAAAATATTTTAACCTTTTAAAGACGTGAAGCCTAGAAGAATCTCTCTCCTAACCCCATCAATAAACAGTGCAAAATAAATTATTTCTATTCTGCAATCACTTCCCTTGATTTATTTTATTCATAAAACTATTTATTTACCAATTTAGCATAACAAACATGAAAGCGGTTTACAGTAATATCTATATATAATAGAAACAAATACAAATTTAAAATCAGAAACCATCAACTTTTATTTATGGGAAAATGTATTTTTAATGGCCAGCATAAACACGGTAGAATAACTGTTTTAAAAACAGGAAGCAGAGAACAGGAAAAAGATGGAGGGCTGTAGAAAGTGGAGATCCAAAGGATAGGTATTGGGGCCTGTGCTTTTAAACTTATTTATAAATTATCTAGAATTAGGGATGAGCAGTGAGATAGCCAAATGATACCAAATTGTTCAATTTGACAGAGGTATATAAGACTGTACATGGTAAGAAGAAAGTAGATAAATACAGTGGTACCTCGGTTTAAGTACACAATTGGTTCCGGAAGTCTGTACTTAACATGAAGCGTACTTAACCTGAAGCGAACTTTCCCATTGAAAGTAATGGAAAGTGGATTAATCCGTTCCAGATGGTCCACGGAGTACTTAAACTGAAGCATACTTAACCTGAAGCGAACTTTCCCATTGAAAGTAATGGAAAGTGGATTAATCCGTTCCAGATGGTCCACGGAGTACTTAAACTGAAGCATACTTAACCTGAAGCGAACTTTCCCATTGAAAGTAATGGAAAGTGGATTAATCCGTTCCAGATGGTCCACGGAGTACTTAAACTGAAGCATACTTAACCTGAAGCGAAATTTCCCATTGAAAGTAATGGAAAGTGGATTAATCCGTTCCAGATGGTCCACGGAGTACTTAAACTGAAGCATACTTAACCTGAAGCGAACTTTCCCATTGAAATAAAAAAATTCCTTCAGTAGCACCTTAAAGACCAACTAAGTTTTTATTTTGGTATGAGCTTTCGTGTGCATGCACACGAAGAAGTGCATTCTGAAGAAGTGTGCATGCACACGAAAGCTCATACCAAAATAAAAACTTAGTTGGTCTTTAAGGTGCTACTGAAGGAATTTTTTTATTTTACTTCGACCCAGACCAACACGGCTACCTACCTGTTTCCCATTGAAAGTAATGGAAAATGGATTAATCCGTTGGAGACGGGTCCGCAGAGTACTCAACCTGAAGCATACTTAACCTGAAGCGAACTTTCCCATTGAAAGTAATGGAAAGTGGATTAATCCATTCCAGGCGGGTCCGCGGAGTACTTAAACTGAAAGTACTCAAACCAAGGCGTACTTAAACCGAGATGTGACTGTATAAGTTTTTCTCTCATAATACTGGAACCTGGAGCTGAATGTTGAAAGGTTCAGGACAGACCAAAGAAAGTACTTTTCACACAGCATAGGAGAAAGGGAAAATCATCTCTTTCTCCACTCCAATGTTTAGTTCATGGAAGTTCCACTGAATGAAAGAGCCTTCAAGCAAGGCTCAAATAGATAGAACCCAATGTACTTAAAGCTACTTAACAGAACAGTCATAATTCAGAGCAGTGAGACGGGATAGGTGGATTCATGGCTTAACATGGAGAAAGGTGAAACTTATAAGAACACCACCAAGTATACTCCACTAAGTCTGAAAGCAAAACTGCATAGCATCTGCTGCTATTCCCCAGAATAATTTGAGATAAAATAAGCCCTGTGCTGATGTATATTTGCAAAGGGCTTATCAATTACATACGGCATTTACGATGGAAACAAGCATTGTTATTTTAATTCCTTCTATTAAAAAAAACATTTATACTTTTTATTGAGTAGTTCCCCATCCCCATACCTTTTAAAAAAATATATAAATGGACTACAAAGAAGAGAGAGAGGAAGAATATTTTTAAGTGCTGTGGACTTAAAATCTGGAAAAATACATATTAAATAAGTTGAAGTACAAGTTGGGAGAGTTTAGTAAGAAAATGAAACAAAATACTTCTTACCCAGCAACCAGCACATATTTTCCATCTGGTTGATCTTTTAACCTTTCCAGCAGGGACAGACGTACTTTGGCTTTGGTTTGGCCATAGATTTCAATTTCATCTGTAAGCAATCCTATCTCCCTAGCAAGGACATCAACAGCTTTTGGATTCTGTCCTCGGGAAATCTCAATATCACTGCAAAGGAAAACAAATTAGAGCCAGGAGATCTCTGTCAGCTTAGATGGTCACAAGCAAGGATGCAGATGGCAGCAAATAATTACTGAGAACAACAGTTACTATTGGCATGTTATGATCCTCTCATTCATTCATTTTATTTTGTGAACCACCCTGAGATCTACGATGAAGGACAGTATATACATTTAATTAATAAATAATAAATAAGATTGCAAACTTACACTGCTATCTTATGCATGTATGTTTACTCAAAAGTAAGCCCTGTGGGGCTTCCTCCAAATAAATGTACATATGACTGAGGTAAAATAAGTTATAAAACAATAATACTACCATTTTGGAAATGTCTTAATATATAGAGGTGGCTAAAACTAATTGTAAATGAAGGGCCAGAACTCAGTAGTAGCAATTATGGGGTGTGTGAAAGAGAGACGGGAAGAGTGTGAGAGAGTAAAAGAGAGAGAGAGGAGAGAGAGAAATTATGATGATAATGATTAAATTTATATACTGCCCTTCATCACAATATCTCAGAGAAAGAGAGAGAAGGAAGGAAGGAATTGAGGAAGGAAGGGGACTGAGTCACACATATATATTTAATAATATTCCACTCTTTTAAAAAGCCTCTATAATGCTTTCACATTTCCTTAGGCATAAATCTCTTGGCTGATTGATATTTATAAAGTCAAACCCATGGATTCATATATTTGAACTTGGGGGAGAGATGCTCACACACACACACACACACACACACACACACTGCTGCTCTCCCATTAGGTAGGGCAGATACAAAGCAGATACCTAACCAAGCAAGGGGGAAATATGGTAGGGATAGCAACACAATGCAAAAACAAGCAAAGGCAAGGATATTGTATCTGTGTCAAGCTTCATGAGAGTATACTGTAGTCAGGATAATGGGAATCGTATCAGTTGTACCCGGCATGGATACAAAGAAGAGCTTTGCTTGTCTAGAAGATTACAATGCAATCTTCCATTTTTAGAAGGCATTGGACTACTGTAAATGTAAATACTGCTGGGGGGGGGGGAAGCTTCAAAGCTTCACTAGAGGGCTTTTCCATCTCTGCTACAAAGTCATCTCAAGCCGTCTTCCCTTGCAGCAATTACTTTCATTCTGCCTGCCCTCAGCATGAGCTACTGCTATATGATGTTTCACATGAAAAAGCTGTGTGCTGGTAACAGCAGGATTCCAATGAACTGGTAGCAATAGATGGGCTCATAATTGTTAACCTTCCAACACTGAATCCTTTCAACTTGATTCATAAAGGCTCAAACTGGGTAAATGCTGGATGGCCAAGGTGCGTTGGAAAAGACCTGAGCACTCTTCCTTCCTGGCTCCTCAATGACAAACTCAACATATTATGAATACATTTAGCCCTGGCATATTTCATTTTAAAAGATACATAGCTAGAAGGGGGCGTAGCAAGCTGAACTGGGATTGTGGGGGGAAGGAAGCATTAAGCTCCGCCCCCCCGGTTTGGAACTGCCTCCACACTAGCCATTCAAAATGGGAAGAAAGGCCCCATGGGTACCACATGCTTTCTGCTTGGCACAGGTAAGGATTGAGTGACAGCACAAAAGCATCAGTGACAGTGTAACTTTGTTTTAGTCACCGTCACACTTCTTTACACGAGGCAAGATGCAGTTACGTAATGCACTGGCAAGCTCTTGGAAGTACCCGTAGATATATTGCAAGTCAAGTATTTAAGCCTAGCTGTTGCTGTCGGCAATGTTTGCCAGAGTGTTTTAGATAGCAAGTGTTACCAGATGTTAAATGTGTCAATGTATTCAAGAATAAATGCAATGTGCTCTTTCAGGATTCAGTCACCCCCACAATCCTCTGCACCAATACTGTACATTGAATTGAAAATGGACTGATGCTGCAGAGTTGGTTAAGCCAAACACATGAGTTATGTGCCTCATGGGACCCCATGCAAGAACATGACGGAAGCATAACAAATATGCAGAGAGCTTGCGCCTACTTTAATAATTTTATTATTGACTATTTTGGGGAGGAAACCCTGCAGATTTTACAGTAATATATTTAGAAATAACTCTAATTAATACTCGGAGTTCAGAGAGAGCCCCACACAGATGTTCACAGTTTCAATTCGCATGTTGCTTTCTTGTCACTTTTCAATGAATGACTCATCCGTTTTACTGTAATACAGCATATTATTGAATGAGGATACTTTATATCTTCCATCTGTCCACCAATGATTCATTTATGAGTAAAATAAACAGTTATGTAGTTCCAATAGCCAAACAGAAATCCTACAAATTATAAAATATTTACATGTATTTTAACCTAACCCATAACACAATATACATGTTGACCTAATTTAAGGGTTTGGTTTTTTGTTTCGTTTTTAATGTCTCCTCCCTGTCCATTCTGGCATGCTGGAGAATGCATTTATTGGATCTGTGAAAATTTAAAGATATTGAATCTTTTTCCTATAGCCATCTGGAAATGTTCTGTTCTGTTAGAAGCCTCAAACTCTAGAACTCAAATTGGTTGCAAGAACATTAAACAAAACAAAACAGACAGCCTGAATACATACACACACACACACACACACAGTATTAAGGCACATTAAAAAAAATTTGGGGAGAAATTTTAAAAATGTTATTTTGTCAAAAGAAAGAAATAAAGGCAATTTATGCACAACTCCTCTACAGGTGTAGGACAAATTTTGAATACTCTCATCCATCACCACACAGGTGTGTATGCACAGCCCTGACTTTGCTTCCATCCTGCCCTGCCCCAGCAAGCTGTAGTGTTGCTGGGATCAGTAAGGCAGGTCTACTCCACCTCATAGCCACTACTGATGAACGGCAGCCTGAGCTTCTTAGAGGAAGGGATGAATAAAAAAACCCACTGGCTATTTAAGAAATAAATAGTGTTGGCAAACAACTTACAAAACTGACCACTTTGGGGTCAGAAAAGATCAGGCTTAATTTAATACTTGAACCGCTTGTTTGAAAGCAATGCCTTATACTTCTTAACTTTTTACCCAGGCACTACAAATAGTTTGCCATTGCTTTCATTTTTAACTTTCAATTATTTGGTATTTTATTGTGATTTTATTACATATACTTAATATTCATTTTCAATCTATACTGTAAGTCACACTTAACAATATTCCTGCATTTGCAGGCAGTTGCACCAACTGACCTTCAGGGTACCTTCCATCTCTACAAATTGTATGATTCTATGTAGCTGAAAAGTGGGATAGAAATAGTTTAAATACATACAAACATACCTGGGAACGGGTGAAAGGGTTTGCAGCTTTAAGCAGCGAAGATTCCAGCTCTTATACTGTTGGGTCTGTATCCACTGCTCACTGATCTTTACAAAGTTCTTTTTCAAAATTGAAAAGGGGGGGGAAGGTTTAATATACCGTTTGAAAACCATATTCTGTTTCTTACACTTTTCAAGTCCATTTCCTGTTTTCATAAACTTTGGGGTATGAAGGAGGGGGATTTCGTTGTGGGAAATGCCTAATGAGGGATTGTGTTCCACAGGTTCCCTGTGTCCCACGCTATACACTCCATCCGCCTTCTGGGTTCTAAAATTAATTTTGGCAATTGTGCATGCACACTTTGCCACTGTTTTCTGTTTGCAAATTTTTCCTTATAGATTGCTAATGCATACTACTAGCACATGTGCACATTGATTAATTCACAGTACAAAAAAGAACTCCTGGTGGTGAGCCTGTGGGACTGTCTTATTTCTTCTCTCTTGTATTTCAAGGGCCAAAAAGGTAGTAGATAGTCTTACGAACCTGCATGCACATTGCCACTGCCAGCTGACCTATATCCTCACTCAGAGGGGAGTCACTGCTCCTAACTGACTGTTCGCCAGAAGCATTTTGTCCTGCAAAATATTTTTTCGAAAATATCACATAAATTAACTGTAAGGATTTCAATCCCTTCAGTATTGTCAGTTGGAAAGATCCTGAAAGTAGGAAAATGGCAAATATAAAGCAAGATTAATTGTACCTACCGGTACCTGCCAGGTTTTGCACATCACAAAAGGAGTAATCACCAGCATACCTCAAGCAGCCTTCAAACAGTAGCTATAATATACACCTCACCCCTTCTAATAATATTTTTTAGGAAGTTTGACAGAGAGTTTACATAGTGCATCCCTAAAATTAACACTGACTAAAGAAAGAAGGTCCATAACCAAACATTGCTAGGGCAAGTTTCATAAAATGTTAGGAAGTCCTTACAATAAGTTGAGAAAGACATTATGAAAAAACAACAACTCATAGTCTTTTCCAACACATTTTTCATTGTCAATATTCCCCTATGCAACACCAGATGTTGTACAACATTCTGGTGCAAATGTATTACATTTATGATCTATTCTGATTTCATTAAGATCACTTTCAGGCATCAGCTGATGCTGCAATCTTCAAATGATTTTTTAAAAAGACACTGACTTTGTGATAACTTGCTCTCTGAGAAGATGAGCTTCTCCATTATACTGTGACTACATTGAATAAGAAGTTACTACAGCACAGTATCAGTGAACCTGAATACCAAAACCAATAATTATAATTAACCTTAAGGAAATTCAAATATGAGTACTTCTCTTTTCAAGCCCAAGATGGAGAGAGAGGGAAAAACATGCCTGGCTTGCAGCAGCAGCCAACACAAATGGTCAGTTGGTACCACTAGCAAAGAACAGGCAACAGGACAACCATTTTGTTGAGCACAAATAATGCTGACCTGGAACTGTCCGTTAATTTCCTCCTAAACATTCAAAATTCCATGTTTTCACCATCATTTCCAATACCATTTAGTCACTCATTCTATCTATCTATCTATTTTATAAACTGCTTAATGCTTTAAAAATCTCTGAGCAGTGTGAGTCCAGTTCTTTTATGTCACTATGAAATTAGTTAATACAACAGGGAGGGTTAACAACTTTGCATAGAAGAAGAAAAACAATTAAGGGAACAATTAACTGTTCACTTTCAGGTGTATGTGGTGAATGAGTTACCAGTGTAAGAAGGTTACTGTGGTTTTAACACATCACAGCTACATAATTTCTATAGCTCTTACCTTTCATGCAAGGAACTAACATATAGCAAAATATAAAATAGCATCAAATAAAAAAGCAGGACTCAACAAAAAGAAACGACAAAATTGTTTAATGGTAACTTTTTACTCCAAGCAGCATTTTATCTGTTATGGTCTTACAGACTATGAGCAGGGCATTCTTACAGAATGAAATAACACCAGGCAATTTTTTAAAACATAAAATAAGAAAGAATTTAATATACATATAAAAATTAAAAGGAAAGAAAATGAAACATGCAGATTCTTTGGTGCTATGGTTTCTGTCATGTAAAACCAATAGGTGCATCAATAACTATATTGCAACTAAACTATGCGCATTCTTTCTACCAGAGGTATGTGTTTAATACAGATGCACACATTTAATACATATACTTTCTCCCACAAAACAATAAATATATATTTAAAAACAATAAATAAGCAGAGTGCTTCTGCTGTTCTTTCCAGGCTATTCCAGGAGACAGCCTATTACAAAAACATATGCCCCAGGGCACACAGACATTGTGCAGTCAGTAAACAAAACATATTTCTTTTATTAAAATCTTGTGGCTCCTCTTTTTTTTACCCCTGTATGTTCTGACACTGAAATATGTAGGTAAACATTCATGTGTGTTATTGGTAGGCTCAATCTGCACTGGCACAGTATAGACTGCATTTGTGAGTTGATCCTGACAATTTAAGTTTTCTGTACCAACCGAAAACTGATAGGGATAAGGTGGGAGAAGGGATAAAAATGTGAGTGGAGACACAAATACATTAGCTATTCAACACTGCACAGCTTGAAAGGAACTCACCCCATAAAATGTCACGTGAACAATCCACACTGGTCATCTCAGGTTTCATCCAAGTAGCTGGAATCTCTTTCGGTTTGGCACTACCCACTACCACCATATCAGCATCATGAAGCTAGGAGATGGGCATGGAGAGAAAAGTCACACAAATGAAACATTAGCTAACAATAAAATATACTAGATTGTGTTGTCAGATTGACACCTAACATACTGTAAGGATGCTATGCCCAGTGTGATCAGGGAGGGAATTTCTGGTGAATCCTCCTCTTCCTGGCCCTAGGTAAAGGTAAAGGTATCCCTGACCATAGGTCCAGTCGTGACCGACTCTGGGGTTGCGGCACTCATCTCACGTTATTGGCCGAGGGAGCTGGCGTACAGCTTCCAGGTCATGTGGCCAGCATGACAAAACCGCTTCTGGCGAACCAGAACAACACACGGAAATGCTGTTTTCCTTCCCGCTGTAGCAGTACCTATTTATCTACTTGCACTTTGACGTGCTTTTGAACTGCTACCGTAGGTTGGCAGGCCCTACAGTCTCCTAAAATCCACTCCACAGGAAACAAATGTTCAGTCCAAGAATAAATTATTCACCTCTTCTACCTGGCAAGATTTTGAATGGCTCCAACAGTTCCCCACACTGCAGATGTTCTGAGGCAAGGTATGTCCTTCATCAAAATTAATGCAAGCAAAGTGCCACTTGTAGGCAAAGAATGGTTTGGCAGATGCTTGAGTGGATGTGAAATGGTCTCAATGGGACTCAGATTGTGTCATTGTTTTGGGGACATTGTTTCCCCCATATGATTTAAATGGAGTGAATGTGTTCAAAATTAAAAGAATTAGAAAGGTATATTCAGTACACTGAAATGTAAAACTAAATTGGAGGTGGAAAGACCAATTCAATAATCAAGTTCATCTCCTTGCAAATGCACCATATGGTTTCCAAACAGACAGTGAACTCAATACAAAACAGATGCTACATATAATTGCAGCCAAATACTATCGAAGATGCAGGGAAGTGCTCACATACTTCCCAAGGCTAACTAGTAATGTTGAAAAATGAGGTTTGAGAAACTATTATTGAAATCACACGGAAAAGAATGAAGAAATGTCATACAAAACAATCACTTAGGCGAAGATCTCCAAAGACTCACTCTCAAAAGCGTAACCCATTCTAGCTGGCATTTTCTTCCTCCAATCTGGGGGAGATTAACACCAATACTTTGAAACTTTAGCTCGTAGCAGCACACAAGCTAATTTCAATGAGATTTTTTATTGATGTAAGTTTAGAAGAACCACCCATTCCCCAGATAAAAAAACTAAACACTAAAATAACATTAATACAAGCACTTTAAGCCAAAATATAATGATAATGATGCAAATGTCACAAAATTGGAAACCCTGCTTATGAAGAGAGTGGCATAAATATTACTTTTCCCTACAGTTGGAATCAATATCTATAAAATTACATCAGCACATCCCACTATCAAATTAAAAATGTATAGTTAATATATTAATGGGTTGTATGGGGTGTTAGGGGAGGGGTAGTACCTCTGGTGGGGGACACGTGCTTCTTCTGGGGTAGTTTGCTCACTTTTGGCTCCCACCCTGCACTCACCTGTGGCTCCTAGAAGCTGTCAGCATGTGACAGCAGCCACACCCTGGGAAAGGCTTCAACTGGCCAGCTAAACCTGGCAAGGCTAGCTGATGGGCCTCAAACTCTTGGTGAGTTAGGGATTTCCCCTGCCTGCAAAGACAGGCTCTGGAGGATTGAGCAGACATGACCAATAGTGAGTCCAATGGTCAAGAAGGTGATTTCTGCATGTGCTGTAGAGGGAAGTGAGGGGCAGAAGGGGCACATCAACTTGGAAATGTAGCCCCTCTAGGAGAAGGAAAACTCTGATCCTAAACCTCTGTCACCTTGCAGGATATCTTTGGGAGAAGAAAAGGCTGAAGAGCAAACCCTACCCAAATCCAGAGTGGAGTCCCTTCTTAATCTAACACACATTTATGATGAATTGAATGGTGTCTTGTATGCCTCCTTCAAGCATCTCCTGCAGCCCAGCTGCTGTCAAACATATTGCTCTGCTTTCCTTTTTGGACCACATCAGCGAAGCCAAGAGGGGGGTCATGTTGTCTGGGCAGCCCAGGACCTCTTTACACACTGCCCAGGCTTGCGCCTTGGCAGGTCACTTTGGTGCTTCTACAGCAATGGTTTGACTTCACCCCAAAAGGTGCACTCCATTGTCTCTGGTGACACATGGATGCCCACAACAATGGGTGCAACAAGGGCATGCGTTAGCTAAGAATGTTGTGGACCTATAGGTGGAATATAATTTCAATTTAATTTTCTCTCCACAAGGAATACATTATGCATGTTTGTCAAATAGCCATTAATAGCATTTCCTCTGCTAGTAAAAGGGTAAGAGCACATGATTCAATGCCATGGAAAATTATTGTTATTACAAGGCAGTATCTAACAGTGACTTTGTGTTCTGCTTTTGCGATAGCAAAGCAGAGTCTTTAGGATCTCAGTCTTTGCCATCACCTGCTATCACATCATACTTTTCATAAACGTATAAAGTTATTTTTCTACCAACAGGATCATTGAAAATCAGTTTGCTTCAGGAACACAGTTCATCATCCCCTCCCTCCCAAGGCCAGCTGAATGAATAATTGATTTTTGATTCAGGAAGCACAAATTTAAATATTCCCTGGCGTTATGTGATTGAAGTATCTGAAAAGCAAATATTTTCCGAACAGTGCAGTGTCTGCAAGTTTTCTACATAAATTTTAAGAGAGATAATAGGCAAGCACATCTTACCTAAAACATTTGCTATTAAATGTCTCCCCTCTTAATCTAACACACATTTATGATGAATTGGCATTTAATAAATAGTTGCTCTTTGTATTTACGTAGCCATCTCTGATCAAGTAAGAATTCCTGGGGGGGGGGGGGGACGACGACGACCTAAACACTCCTCCTCTGTTTAAAGACCATGCAAGCCTTAAGGCAGCTGTGCCAAGACAAATGGTCATAACTAAAATCAAGTTGATTTGTAAGTTAAAGAAATATGACTTGGGTGTCCACTCCACCAAAATCAAAGGAAATAAAATGAAATGATAGATGGCTACAAAATAATCTAAAGGCCAAATTACACATGAGATATGTGATAGAACATTTCATTGTTTCCCTTCTTCTTGAAGGCAATCACAAGGGTCTCCAAATTTGATCACAGCGGTGGGAGAGTTTTAAGCTTTTCTCCTGCACTGTTTCCCTGACCTAAGTACTCCCCCCAATGAAAGCTGCTTTTCCTTGTGGTGGGGGGATACCACGGTAATCCAATCTTGTTGAAGGTGGATAATTGCCAAGTAAACTTTTTCAAATATGTATTTTCACATTGCATTTTTTGCCGATGCTCTATCTTTGGAGGCCAGCAGAGATTTAACGTTTGCTCATCCCTGCAAGAGCACACAGTCTATTTTTCCAGCACTTCAGCTTTCCAGCTCAAATTTGGCACTAGTCATGGTTAATGCTCACTATATTTGCTGTTACGCAAGTGAGAAGCAAACTGGTTTCAAAACCCAACAGTTGAGAGGAATGGTGCTTGTAATCTGACAGTGTACTCTTGAATGGTTATTAAAGGATTGAGAACAATGCGTGTGTACTGGAGCTTGTGAAGCTCGCAAATACTCTTGGCACTCTTCTATTAAACCCTCATGCTTTGTTATTCTAAAGAGCACTAAACTCACACAGGTTATAGAACAATGTGGGAGAACAATTCACAATGTGTGACCAATGTAGCTAATTTTTTTTTTTTAAAAAAAACACCTGTTTTATAGATTTATAGCACTTCTCGAACTTAATCCATTCTGGGAGTCCATTCGACTCCCAAAACCCTTCGAAAACCAAGGTGCGGCTTCTGGTTGGCTGCAGGAGCTTCCTGGACTCAAGTGGAAGCCACATCAGACGTTCAGCTTCTGAAAAACGTTCAAAAACCGGAACGCTTACTTCCGGGTTTGCGGTGTTTGGGAGCCGATTTGTCCAGAAGCCAAGTGTTTGAATACCAAGGTACCACTGTACTTGGATTTCACGCGATCCAAATGTTTTGGGTCTCCTGTAGGTTTCACTATACAGTTGTACCTCCGTTTATGTAACCCTCTGGTTACGTAAACTTCGGGATGCGCACACGCCAAAGCCGGAAGTATTTTACTGGGTTTCACCGTGCATGCATGCGCAGATGCGGTCCTCAGGTTGCGGAAACCTCAGGATTTGACCGGACCTCCTGAATGGATCCTGTCCACAACCAGACGTACCACTGTACTTAAAAAGAATGTCTCTGTTCCTGAAAGCAAGTAATCTATCTTTAAGAACTAGGGAGATATTAATTGCTTGACAATGCAACTCCGGCTTATGAAATCAATTTTGACCAGTTTTTAAGTATCTAAGGGCACTGAGAAGATTCAAAAGTATTCCATAGGGGAATGTGTGTGTGTGTGTGAGTGAGTGAGAGAGAGAGAGAAAGAGAGAGAGAGAGATTATATTATATAAACACATACAACAGAAGCAGTGTGCTTCCCAAGTAGCTTTTCAGGCAACAGCAAACTAGATGAAATTGCAAAATTAATTGGCAAGTCACAGACTTCCTGCTACCTGATTCTTGAATTTTGTCTTCCCATCAAAATTAAGTTGTAGGATTTTTCAGAAAATTTACTATGATTATGAGAAAGCATTTGGACAGAAATAGTTGTTTTCTTGTTAAAAATAATAAGATAAAGGAGAATGGGAGTGATTGCAATTTATTCCCTGGATGGACTGTTTGAATTAATGCGGATTCCTCTATATGAGTCGCACAACCTATTGTTGTTTTTAATGCAGTCGCACAAAAAATGGGCACAAAATTCAAAAATGAAATATCAATAAAACTGCATGGTGTAAGGGAAAATCTCTAAAATAGAGGGGCTGTTTTACCATTGTGGACGAAGTTTATGCTCTTTCAAAATTCTGTCCATCATTTAAAGCATGTAAAATGTTGCTGTAACATCAACAGCTGTAAAAACAGTGCCTTGCCAAAGGAGAAATGTGTTAGCATCACAGCTGCTTTGCTTAGGGAAAACATACTTTGCGTTTTGAGTTTTGAATCCAAAAGATGAACTCCAAAGTCCAAAAGATGAAATCCCATGTAAAACTTTTTTACTTGGCTTGACTTGGCTGCCACCTTCTGGGAATGTCTATGAACCATTGGGAAACTTGAGCATAGAATATAAAGATGACGAGCAAGCTGTCAAGTTATAATTAATTCAACATGAACACACTGAAATACCAGCAAAATAACATGAAGCAACAAACATTAGCAATCAGTCAAATTAAATATAGAACACTCTAAAGAGCATGGCAATGGTGGGAAATTTCAGAAACGGCTTTTATGCATTTATGATTAGTTCCACGGTCAACAGAATTCTGCCAGTAGGATAAAGCAGGGGCAAAATTAGGCTTTATTTCAACCAGGTCAACAACGCAGTTTGGCACCCACACACACCCACACACTTGCGTACACACACACACACACGTACACAGGCTGGAAGCCTCAATGGCGCCACTCTGGAGGCTTCACCTGGGGCAAAAATCCCAGCTAGTTCCCCTGCAGCTATGGCTCTGAATAAAGGGAATATGTGCTTCTGTCCCAAACCTTGTTACAATATTTCTCCCTCCCTCCTTCCCTGACTTTACACAGACTGAAATCAAGAGCAGATCTTAGGCTCACATGCTTCCACCACCTGGGACTCTGAATAGAATGCAACACAACAAACTTGTCTTTCCCATGGTTATCTGAACACAGGGTCTCCGGTAGCTCTGGATATTAAAACCCCTCTTTTATATCAATTTGAATATGTTGAGGAGAGAGGCCATACTTAGAAATCTATTCTGCTGCCTGGATCAGAAGTTATACGTATTTATAAGGAAAGGCAGGGGAGTATGAGGGAATGCTAGAGAACATGAAGCTTGTTCTAAATATCACTATGTGTAAAGGATAGGACAGAAACTAAACAGGTCATTGTGCTAAGGAATGCAAAGAAAAATAAAATAAACGAGTGTAGTTTATTTAGTGAGCAAAAGTTCTTGGAACACACACACACACACACACACACACACACACACACTCTAGTTGCGGACATGATCCGTTCTGGGGTGCCGTTCACACCTGAAAAGGCCACAACTAGAGCGGCGCTTCTGCGCAAGCGCAGAGCGCAATAGAACACTTCTGCGCATGCGCGATGCGGCAGGACACTTCTGGGTTTGCCACATTCGCAAGCTGAAAAGACGCAGCATGAACCTAACGCAACACGAGGTATGACTGTATATAAAAATGAATGAACCTGGGATCTTGCTAAGTAGTAAACGTGAGAAAAAGTATGAAGCATTTGGTATATTTACCATGGTCTGAAGCTGCTTCATTTTCCACATGCAACTCATAGTCATGACCCCTTTTCTTTGAAGAAGGCACTGCAAAGAGACTTCTAGAGGTCCTTGAACTCCCAAAAGTAACACCTTTTTTCCATCTAGGGTAGTACATGCTGGATAGGAGAAGATAACAATTGCTCCAATTAGCTACACTGCTAGCAAACTGTACTGGGGAAACAAGTGAACTACAGACATGAATACAGAAGCTTGCCCCCTTCTGCCTGCCCTGCAACAATCTCTCATATGGAAAACGTTACAATTTTAAAACCTTGAATAGGACAGCATTATGCTCCAGAAACTTTTCTGATGACCAAGGCCATCATGTAAGCAGGACAGAGAGATATTTTATCAACTCTGACAGATTAATGGACAGAAGAAAGTTTCATGTATTCATAAAAGGAATGACAGTCTTGGCTTGAGTAGCAGAAACATTGATGACATCTTGCTAAATTAAATAAGCTTGCATATGTTGCTAATCTATCCAGTTTTAATTTGATCCAGATCCACACAGACTCAAAGGCACCTGACATTCCTTTCCTTACACACCCTGCCAACAAAGCCAATTCCCTTCCCAGGAAACGAAGTTAGTCCCTGCGTCACCCTTAGGCCGGCCAATCCGGTCAACCAGAGGGTGCTCCATTTAAGCAGCCCACAGCCAGGGACTCGCCCCCTTTTCCTGGTTCCCGCTCGCAGTGTTCTTCAGCATAAATTGACATCTGAGGTCATTCCGTCAACTCTCTCCTTTAACATTCCATAATCCCAGTGACAAAACATAATACTTTCCTTCATATTTGCAATTGTGGGGTGGGGTGGGGGTGGGCTTTAGGAAATCTTTCCGCCTTCCATCATAAGCATATGCATTATGAGTTATTAACATACCATATTCAGAAAGTAAAATATAAATAAATTTAAAAATGTGAGTAAATGCCCACTGCGGTGTTACCACACCAGCAAATGTCACTTCAGTAACTGCAACCCCTAGAAATCTCAGTCACCTCAGTAACTGAGCGCTATGAATCTTTTGCTGCAACTTGTCCTACTTCTGCGATTTCACCAGGCGTTGCTCACATACTTGTGAGGATATTTTCACAATCATGAGGCCCCAAAACCTGCTTTAAAATGCCACAGCTGAAGTAGATATTCTTAGGAACCTGAATTCTCTGACCAATTAATTACACATTTCATGGTTTTTCTGCATTTCCACAGAGTTAAAGCAACCAGAAGGCTTTGCTAATAGGTTAATGTAGGTCTATATACATATCATATTATGATGGCCTTGCATGATAGAGTCACTGCTTTTCAAGGGAGAAATTATTATCTGACCTGGCCAGATTAGTCACTGCATGGCTGAGCTAGCATGTGAACATATTAAGCACTGTTGCTGAATATAATAAATAACAAACAATTACTTGTACCTAGTTTTTCCAGAAGCTTGACCACAGCACTAGCAGTGGGGGGAATCACACATCCATGCATGTCTCCATGCACCAACCTTGCCAAGTTAAAATCTGTTACTCTGCAATTAATAATATAGGGGGGGGGAGAGAATATGTGAGAGACAGCATGTGCAGCACGTGTATGTAAAAATATAGAAATAAATGCTCATTTATTAACACACACAAACTATAATGGGGTGGTGTAAGCTAGAGTACATGCTCATGAAAAACTATAGCTTTATTAACCCATTTTCTCTCTGCAGCATTGTAGCTGCATCCACTGAATGTACATAAATGCTTCCACTATATTTTGGAATTGCCATTACCAATTTGGTTTGAAGCAGAACATCACTTCCAGAGAAACTTTGTCCCCTTGCCTCTCAATAGTTAAGAAAATTCTCACTTCCTCATCTGCTACATATTAAATATCTGCTTATACTCAGGTCAGTTCTCCTGGATTTTTTTTAAAGTAATGAAATGAATAATAGCTTTGAATAATAGCTTAGGCAATTAGACTCCATAAAGGGTAAAAACAAGAAAGTAGACCACAATTTGTCAGGCCAAACTGGAACATACGTAAATTAAATCCTTTATCTATCAAAGCCAAATTAATGGATGCCGTATATATTTTGCTGTCAAATTATTTTCAAAATTAGGAACTGGGAATTATGCCTAGGCTAGGATAAGGATTAAATTAAAACCCACTTTCTTTTGTTTTAAGAGAACAGTCAGCTGTGTTGATGCTTGAAGGCATGCATTTACAGCTGTTGCAAACTAGGTGGGTGGGGGGCACCTCATAGAGGGTTGGGTGTGGCTTAGAAAACATATAGGTTTGGTTCGTACATTAAGAGAAATATACTCATTGACTGCATTCATATGTCATAGTAACCCAATGATAAACAGTTCACCATGAATGCAGAGATTATGCCCACTTTGCTCCCTGTTGGCTAATGAGAAGGCATAGCAAACCATAATCCTTGGCTTAGCACCAGGGGCGAGTGAAGGCGTTGTGACACCCAGGGCGGCAAACCGCTATGTACGGCACATGTGTGGCGTTGCTGCGTACAGCGCATGCGGTGTACGTAGCGACACCACACAAGCGCCATACATAGCTGTTTGCCAGCAGTGCCGCTCCAGCGCCTTACAGACGGTGCTGGGATCCTCTGCCCACAGCTGTAGCAGCGATGGAGGGATCCCACCGCTGTCCATACGACGCTTGAGAGGCACCGGCAGCAAACCGCTATGTACAGCGCATGCGTGCGACGCCGCACATGCGCTGTACATAGCAGTTTGCCGCCGGTGTCGGGATCCTCAGCTTGTGGCTGCAGCCGTGAACGGAGGATCCTCCACATGCTGCTGCGGTGACGCGGTGGCTGCTCGCAACACTGCGAGTCCCTGCAGGGTGCCTTCTTGTCACCCCCCAACATGGCACCCAGGGTGAACTGCCCCCCGCTGCAACGTCACTGCTTAGCACTATATTTGGACTGAACCACAATGGTCAATGGTCAAGCCAAGAACTAACTTTGGCTTCAGAACACAGTTTGGTGCAAAACCTATCGCAATCTCCAGTTTGAATGTAATACTAAGCCAAGGGTCATGGTTTGTTGCTCCCACTTGCTAGAACAGGAGCAATCTCCGCATTCACAGCAAACTATTACCGTAACCATGACATACACTGACATGCAAATATGTACAGTCATACCTCAGTTTAAGTACGCTTCAGTTTGAGTACTTTCAGTTTAAGTACTCAGTGGACCCGTCTGGAACGGATTAATCCACTTTCCATTACTTTCAATGGGAAAGTTCACTTCAGGTTAAGTATGCTTCAGGTTAAGTTCAGACTTCCAGTACCAATTGTGTACTTAAACCGAGGTACCACTGTACTTTAATCCACACATTCAGTCATTTGTCATTTTGATACAGATATTACAAATGTATTAAAAACGAAATGAAGTAAGCAAATTTAAATATTTTTGACTGCAGGGGGAATGGGGAATCAGCAAGTCATCTCCCCTCCCTTTCACTGGTGGCTGCAACATCTGGATCCAAGCCCATATGAATCCACATTTTCTGGAGACTGAATAGCATTTAACTTGCCCATTCACATCTTTCTCTGGTTTCACAGCATTCAGTATTTTGCTTGTGTATGACTCTTTACTGAGGTGAAGGAGAAGACCATGAATTTTAGGATTCTCATTGAGCTTTACAATTTCATCTATAACCTAGAAAATAAAAGAAGGTTAAGAAATCAGGATTTTAAAATGATCAGCTTGAAGGACATTATCAAGTATTAGATTTTTAATATATAATGAAAACTGGATCATTGATAAATGGAATCAGACATGATGTTTCGCTTGCAGAAACTGAAAGAATATAGCAAAAATACGCTCACTATTATGATCATGTGTTGCTGTAAAAGTCCACCTTTGGGCACTTGAACACTCCTCTGGCTATCATTCAGAGCAATGAAATGTATAGTACCATAACTGCTACATCCCACAGTACAGTTGTGAGTCAGTACTATATTAGTCTAAAGATACCACAATAGGCTGAAGATGGGTGGGAGCTGGTCAAGTAGGGGATCACAGCACAGATACAGATATACAGTATTTCTCAGAACTAGAAGGAACCTGCAACAACCCACAAGGGAAGGACATGGTCGCAGGCCAATTGCAAATTTATTATTTGAAACATGCCATTTATTAAGTGAAAATGAGACAGCAAAGATAAAAAAAATCATCATGGCAAGGAAGAATATTGAATGTACAGTGGTACCTCGACTTACGAACAACTCGGCAACCGAATTTTTCGACTTATGAAGGGGGGTAATGGCCGCACACTTACGAATGTCTCGACATCTGGGGGAAAACCACGGCGGTTTTAGATAGGGATTTTTTCGACTTGAGAATTTTTAGATAGGGTTGCTTTGACTTACGAATTTTTCTGTTTCCAATGCATTCCTATGGGGAATCGTGTTTCCAATGGCATTTTTCGATTTACGAATTTTTCGACCTACGAAGGTGCCTTCGGAACGGATTAAATTCGGAAGTTGAGGCACCATTGTGTAATGCTTCCAAAATGTGGGCATACAATTTTAACAGAGTAGATTATTTCTACCACATAGGCAAACGTCTTCTATTTCTTCTGTGGAATATTCTGCACACTTAAGAACAATACATGGGGAAGAAGCTTGCCCCATGGTCAGCGGGAACAGTCTGCCTCATGAAAGCAGCTCTAGGATAGGGGAATAGGTTTCTAACACTAACATCAAGCTAAGGTGGTAGGATTGGCAGGGGTGGCAACCTCCCCTCCACCCACTCTGCCTCCTCTCCTCCCACCTTCTTTGTAGCTCCTGCAACCACCACTAGCTGCTCCTGCTTCTCTCCCTCATGCCCCCACCAGCACAATGTCTCTCCCTTCTCAGAGCATGAGACACTGTGGGATGACCAGGCAAGAGAGCCTCAAAGAACTTTGTAGAAGTTTTAATTCCTCTCCATTGTTAGAAGACCTGTTGATATTGTAAGTGCAGGTTATGACAGCTACTTAGGTAGGAATAAATAACTGCAGATTGAAAGCTCAGCCTTATTAATATTCTACTGTATTTGTAATGGTCTTAAAATGCAATATAACATACTATAACTAAACATAGCAGATTTCTTATTGAAATAATGGCTGGGTGAGAAACCTACAATCAAACAGCAGGCAGCCCTCAACACAGCTCAAGTATTCAGAGATAATGTAAATCTGTAGGCAAATGCAATACATAATATATTATTAACAGGGGTGAGCTGAGGACTGAAGACTATCAATCTCAACTTTGAATTCCTGTGTTATTTTTAGAAAGAGTCATGCTATCCTTAACTACTTCAATGGGACTAAAGATGCAATCCATGGGACTCCAACTCATGCCTACTCAGTACGTTCTACTTAATACAATGGGTCTTACTCCTAGGTAACTGGGGTTACCTCTGAGTAAACATTCCTTAGGAGTAAGAGTGTGCTATTGTGCTCATGTCCTGTTTTTAGGCTTCCCAAATGCAGGGCTGCTGTTATGGGTATTCAGTTGCAAAACTAACTGTACTTACTCACAAGGATGTAGTCCTCTGCACACTTACACTGAACCCCACTGAACTTGTGGACTTATTTCTCAGATGCATAGACTCAGGCAGGACACTTCAATGATATTTGCGAATATATGTGCTTTGGATCATACTATTAGGCAGTTTACAGGCATGTACCATAGACAGTGCTGGAGGTGTGTGTGGAACCACACATATAAAGAGTTTTCCTCGTATTTCAAGAAGCACCTCTGGAATGAGGTGGGCAGAAGAATTTTGCGGCCCCTCCTTCTCCGGGCAGCCCTTCAAATCCCCCAAGAAGCAGATGAGTAACTATATAACCTTTAAAAGACATCTGAAGGCAGACCTACATAGGTAAACTTTTTAAGGTTTAATGGTATTTTTTTATGTATGTTGGAAGCCACCCAAAGTGGCTGGGGCAACCCAGTCAGATAGGTGGGGTACATATAAACTGTTGTTGTTGTTGTTGTTGTTGTTGTTGTTGTTGTTGTTGTTAAACCTCCTGAATGTGATGGACTATGATGCAGAGGGAATAAGAGGATAGTGAGAGATCCTCTCATGGAAGGTGCCTCTACATAAATTTTCAGCAAGTTTTCCCGCACCACAGCCCAGCCGAGCTCATCCTGGAGGACCCTCAAACTTCAGGTAAAGCCTTTGGAAGCTGCTGGGGGAAAGGAGGGGTAGGAAAGCCAACAACCCTTTTCTATGAGCTTTTTTTCTGAATTCAATCAATTAGCCATTCAGCACTACTGCATAGGGGGAAGCCCTAAATTAATAAATTATTACCTCATGTTCAGTATAGTTGCGAGGGAGACAAATATGAACAATATTCAGGCCAATCTGCAAAGAAAAATGGGAAAAAATATTTGCTATAAAGCCCAATAATAGCTCAGTTTAATTTGGAATAAACAAGTATTTCCATACTCTCACCTCTTCAGCAATGTTTTTGATAATTTCTTGCCCCAGATCATCATCGCCAACCTTGAAGGGATTAAAGAAAAGTAAAAATGGAACTGTAACAAGTTAGAAATGGTGTCAAAGAAAATGAGACTGTAAACGATTTGGACCTAAATAAAAAATTGCAATCAATACTTGATCAGAAATTTGCAACTGGGTAAGAAATATGATTTACTGAACTGAATGGAAATGGTGAGTTTCTTGATATTACCAGGAGTATGTTGCACAATCAAGCACCTTTGGGCAAATTCTTGGCACTGAGTAGCTTGGCTTTGCAAGCCTTGTTCCCAGTTTAAAAACCTATCCCTGATGCTTGAACATTATTGTGGTTATATAGAAGTGAAGCAATCCTTGACAAGATACAAATGGAAACATACTAGCTTGACTTCCCAGAGCATTCCATAGAAAATTAGAGTACAGTACTGTACTGGGAAGTAGTACAGAGCATTATAGTGTTTGGTATGTTTTCAGGATGCCAGTAGCCTTACTGCGAGAAATCACATTGGTGGGTTATTTTGTACAGAAGAGTTATTTAGTTATCAAATCCAGCTTTGAGTAAGAAATCAATGTTTTAATTTGAACTACTCTTGCACCCCCAGCCCAATTTATCTCGAATCAGGTTGTTGGAAAGATAAAAATGAGATAGGCCACGTATTCCGCTGTGAGCTTCTTTGAGGAAGGGCAAAGTATGAATATTTAAGAATAGTAAAGGTAATATCTCCCGAAGGTTAGATACAGAACAATCCTCTTACTCGGGAGTGGGTGAGTTGATATCCAGTGTAGCCCCAGAAGAAAATATTCCACTTGTACCAATTTCCTTGCTCAAGCTTCAGCTCAGCATGCTGGAGAGCCTCCCTGTCCTCAGAACCATCAGCACCCTTAACAAATTACAGTTCTCAAGATCCAATACAGGGAAGCCATGATAACTGAAGTAGTGTAAGAGTGCTTTAATAGAACTGCAGAGTTAGAAGGGACTCTGAGGATCATCTAGACTAACTCCCTGCAATGCAGGAATATGCAGCTGCCCCATATCAGCACCACACTCTAACCAACTGAGCTACTGTATGGTGTGGATGTGACCAAGATTTTCAGAAGCTGTATCAGGAAGACCATACAAGAAGATTTCTATTTAGGGGAAGTAACATTAAAGATTGTGAAATGGAAAAGTTAAGTCCAGCAGAAATATGGTTTCAACAGCTTCTACTACTGGCCATGTTAGGGATTATGGGGCTTGTGGTTTAGCAACATCTGGAGGCCAAAGGTTCCTCACACTATCAAATATACCCAATAATGCATTTGTCTGGTTTAAAGTAGCTCTGTAGTTAAGAAGATGTTATGGTGTGCAAGATAAATTGCCATTCACAGATCTAGATCTGTTTTCATAAAGTACTGGTTTGTTGTTTCACTTCTGAAATCATAATCTATAGGGTTTTACCTGTACAACAGCAAGTGCAGGTTTAAATGTAGGATGCTGTCTCTGCAGTAAATTCAGGGCTTTCCTTGAACTCCCAATGATTTCACTTTTAAAAATAAAAATATGATCTGTATTAGTATATAACTTTATTTCCACGATCTCACCAGCTAGCATATTACCTTTGTGGATTACCCACAAAGACAATTGCTCATTTTCAGCATATCGTGAGCCAATATGCAATATCTAGCAACTTCAAAATACCAAAAATATCATCCAATCCTACAGCAACAGTTAAGATATAAAGGCTACAATCCTAAGCACACTTACTCCCATGTACAGTAAGTCCCATTGAAGATACATCAGATTTACACAGAAAGTCTTTGTTTTCTGAATGTTATTCACATTATAAGTAAACACTTATTTAAAACATTTTTATCTGTTTAGCCAAAAAGGCCCCCGGGCAGCTTACAAAGATAAGCAGTATGACCACTACAATGTTATCTCCGGTTATGAACTTAATTCGTTCCAGGGGTCCATTCTTAAACCAAAACTGTTCATACCCTGAGGTGCGCTTTCACTAAAGGGGCCGGATCGCTGTCGGCGTGTGACTTCTGCTCATATCCCAGGGCAAAGTTTGCTACCAGGAGCATCTACTTCCGGGTTAGTGGAACTCGTTACCTGAAGCGTTCGTAAGGAGGACGGTACGTAACCCGAGGTTCCGCTGTAGTTTTGGCCTGTAATTTGTTCTATACCAAGGTTCACTAGTATACGATATATATCTGTATATTTGGTCTTCAATGACTGATTTCCCAGTACAAAATACCCCTGAGCTATGTTATTTATGAATGAGACACACATGTGCAAAAGTGCACCATCATAGGAGCAGAAAAAGCTGCCTAATACCCAATCAAACCACTGGTCCAACTTGCTCAGTACAGCTATACCAGGCATCCCCAAACTGCGACCCTCCAGATGTTTTGGCCTACAACTCCCATGATCCCTAGCTAACAGGACCAGTAGTTGGGGAAGATGGGAATGGTAGTCCAAAACATCTGGAGGGTCGAAGTTTGGGGGTGCCTGGTCTATACTGACTGGCAGCAGCTCTCTTGGATTTTAAGCAGGGTTTTCTCCCAGCCATAGCTGGGGATGCTGGAGATTGAATATGGACCTTCTGCATGCAAAGCAGATGCTCTACCATTGACTCATGGCCCTGCTCCTAATACACATACACTGAAGAAGTGTGCATGCACACGAAAGCTCATACCAAAATAAAAACTTAGTTGGTCTTTAAGGTGCTACTGAAGGATTTTTTTTATTTTACACATAATACTGTTACATAGTTCCCTAATCTCAGAGCAGTGTGAGAGTCCAGGAGCTCCAGGGGCTCCCCCGCGGCCTGTGTTTCCTTTGGCAATGAGGCACAGCAGACTGTAGTGTTTTTTATGATATATGACTTATTTACACACATATACAATTTGAGCCTAGGATGGAGGGGTTTAAGGCATGAAACTTCAAGTCGGCTCCATTTCCCCCATTGCTCCAGCCTCCAATTCAAACTTTGTGCTCTGACCCTGCTTGCCACATTTAACAGACAGACACATTTTCCCCTCCCACTTACATCATCCCAAACTGAAATCCTTAATCTCTCTTCTAAAAACTCTGGCATTCTCTTCTGCTAACTCCCCAGAGCTTAGGGCAGGGCTCCACCCATTTGTGGCTGGCACATAGTCTTCGCTTTGCTGATGGCTTATCTCTCTGTCTGTGTGCTCTGTTAACAACTCATACTTAGCAGCCATTATCAGGCTGGCCTGTATTTTTACACTGCTAAATTCAGTCAAGCATTGATTAAACTCCAACATTTACCAAATCCAGGAATTATGGGTGGCTTGCACCCACAAACTCCGGCACCCACCAATGCATAACAATACATTATAGATGGAGGGTGATCAGATGCAAAAAGAAAAGAAAAAAGGCCAAGGCTCCTACAGTTTTAGTAGTTGTGTAGTTGTAGGAGTTTGTACACCTGCTGAAACTGCATATTCTACACAACTGTTAAAAGTATAGGAGCCCTTTTCCCTTCTGCATATCACGCTTCATCTATTAACATAAAGCCAGAGCTCATGCTTTATGAAACCAAGGTGTCCAACTGATGCTGCCTTGGGAAACCTTGATCCCAAGGTGTTAGTATCTCGAGAGGAGGTTCTTTCTGCACATATACCAGAAGCGTGTTCCTGTGCAAACCTGTATTTGTCTACTCAAAAGTCCCATTGCATTCAGTGGAACTTACCCCCTAGTAAGTCACCACAGGACTGCAGCCTTAGCATAGCAAACTGAGAAGATTCTGCCCTGCAGAGCTATTCAAGAGAGGCATTACTCCTTTAACACCACCAGTCTTAATTTGATTACTTGGAAGCAAATTTCAATGAGCTGAGTTTGGCTGACTTCTAAGTAAACATGCTTACATTTATACTGTACAAGTTTCAAAAAAGGCTGAATTTCTAGGACTGCCAACCTTTTCATCATCTAATATACATTTAGCAAAAGAAGCTATTTTTTTCTGCCACAGAGAACAATTTATGGAGATATACTTCCAAGAGATTAACTGCTACCTGTTAAGGGAGACTTAAAGGATAAGGAGTTTTTTACAATAAAAAAAAAATCGAGTGCTGCATACAGCGATGGCTGAAAGCCAAAGTAGGTTGGATAGCCATGTCTATGTGGCAATTCTGAAAACGGCAAGTGCCCTCACAGGATTCAGTCACTTGATTTTATTATTGTGTTTTTCACTGGGTTGTAAATCATCTTTGGGATTTATTATATTTCAATTTATATGTAGATTTATTTATTTTATAGCTATCTATCTGTTGGCATCCGTCTTTCTCGAGAGACGATGGAAGAGAGAGAGCGCGAATCTATAAATAATGGGGGGGGGTGTCTTAAGAGAGATATAAATAAGCAACTTCCATTGAACCTAAATGAACTCCGATTTGAGTTAGTACCGCTCTGGAAGCCGGGAGAGCTCACGGGGCCAATAGGAAGCCGCACTTCCCGCTTCTTCCCAGCGGATTGGCTCCCGGAGATGCCACTCCCTCCTTGCCCCCCTTCTCCTCCGCAATGCATCTGCGTTATTGCATCAGACACAACAGCCAGCCCGGAGGCGGAGCCCTCCTCCCCACGTGGAGGCAAGGGGCCGAGTGCCGGCTACGAACTAGAAGCGCTGCCAGCGGGACCAGGCACTTTTCTCCTTCTTGCCTTCCCGCCCCCACTTTCCGCAAAAGGGAAAAGGGGAACCGTCCGCTTACCTGGCCGCCGAGCTTCGTTGCCCTCTGCTGCCGGACCCTCGCTGCTTGTCCAGGCGGCCCCACGTGCCGCAGATGCCCCGGGGGAGCAGGAGCGCGCCTGGGCAGCCGCTTCCAGGGCGCAGCGGAGGCAGAGCCCCGCAGCCGACCTTCTTCCCGCCGTGCTTGGCTGCAGCCTGTGTCGCCGGTCTCCACACCAGGCGACGGAGGACAGAGAGCCTCATCGCTGCGAGAGGAAGGACGCGAGGGAAGCTGCTGCCGCTGCAGCTGGCGGGGAGGAGGAGTTGTTGGCTTCTGGGGAAGGACGTGGCGCGGGGAGGGGCGCCCGACGGGCAAAGCGTGGCCGGCTCCAAGAAATGCTTTAGAAAGGCGGGGCCCAGCGGAGCCCCGGCGCCTCGCTTGCACCTTCGGGCATCGAGTCGTCCTCAAAGCTCCTCTCAGGTGGTGAGCGAGCGGGTTGCCATCTCCAGCGGACCCTGGGCAAGTGCCATGGCCCTCGCTTCCCCTGAGCGAGCGTCGTCACTTGGAAACATTGGCCTTATAAATGTTAGCCCAGTGCCAACTAACTTGGAAATCTATTCCACGGAAAGCAGCTGGCCTTACTTCAAAGGAAATGGGACGAGGATAAATATTTGGTAATTAAAACTGCCAACCACCGCTTTAGCGTCTGCTGCTGCTGCTTAGAGAATCTTCCTTTGAACTTGAAGATCATCTCGCCCGGCCGGCAGCAGACTCTGGCTTTTCCCACAGCGTTGTGCCTTTTCTGGGGCATTGTGGGAAATGAAATTTGAAATGGTGGTCACCTACCACTGGTTACAGGGGGCCCAGGACACTTGGCACCAATTAGTAGGAAGAAAGGCTGTTGCATGATCAGTAGGATACTCAAGAGCAGGCATCCCCAAACTCAGCCCTCCGGATGTCTTGGGACTACAGCTCCCATCATCCCTAGCTAACAGGACTAGTGGCCAGAGATGATGGGAATTGTAGTCCCAAAACATCTGGAGGTCCGAGTTTGGGGATGCCTGCCTCAAGAGTTTTGAAGAAGCCCTTTGGCAAGGAGGGGAAATGGTTCTTTCTTAATAAAAGCTGGTGCTAGAGCTCACAAAAGCATCTGCCCATGTTTCTACGCTTTTATTGGTGCTTCGTCTGTGCCTCAGTGCCAGTGGTCCCAAGTCAGGCATGCTTCTTGTCTTCCTAAACCACAGTGGCCTACCACTATACAGATACTATGTTCATTTTTCTACTCTGGGAGAACCTGTCATACTCCTAGCCTATGAACCAGAGTGATATTTCTACACTAGCTCTTCAGGACCCCAGGGAAGAATGCTAATACCTGGTGTCTGAACAAATGAACAACAAATCACAGCTCTCACTTCACTTGTTGACGAAAAATACTGACCGCCAGAAGTGACCTACTAAACTGGCTCATTTCACAGAAATTGCTTAGAAGGATACCTGTATATTTTGCTTCATATTTCACCCCCTTCTCCTGGAGGGCTAAAGATTTATCCTTTTACCCCAAATGAAAGCTCACAAATCCAGGCCCTCTGCCCAGGGTGTCAATGAAGGGCCTTCACAGGCACCATGGCATCCACAGGCTTTAGCTGGGTGTCTCCCGTAATAAATTATACAACACACTCTTTGTTTTGGATCCGTATCTTAAATTAATACAGTGGTACCTCTACTTACGAATAACTCTACTTATGAATGTTTCCACTTACGAATGGAGCTCCGTCCGCCATCTTGGATGCGGTTTAGATAGGATTTTTTCTACTTACAAATTTTTAGATAGGGTTGCTTCGACTTACGAATTTTTTCTCCCATGCATTCCTATGGGATTTGACTTACAATTTTTTTTTACTTATGAATATGCGTTCGGAACGCATTAAATTTGTAAGTAGAGGTACCACTGTATGTTCATCAATGCTGGCCCTTCCCAGCTGATTCAGTAAATGATAAAAGCCAAGTACAGTGGCAAAAGTTGCAAAGGGGTGAATCCCCTTTGGTACACTGCACAGTGTGAAACATTTAATTAACAAAACAGACTACATTTTCTTTTTCAATTTTGCTGCAAATAGTATTTATTTTTTCCCCTAGGCAGCTATTACTTACATATTTTCAGGTTTGGCATGCTTTAAACTCCGCTTTTAAGCATAACAAAATGAGAAAAAGCTTTACTTAAGAATATTCTACATGTACATATTTTTTTTTTACATCTTTCTTAAAAAAAGACTCCTTACATGAAAAAGTGCAATGTAGAGGTTGTCTCTAACCAGTAGAATAAAATGCTAACAAATGATTTGCAGAAATTAGGAAATATGCAGTGTGAATCCATCCAGAATGACTTCATTTTGAACCCTGTTCAGTAGAATCATGCTGATACATTTGCAAATAATACAGAAATACATTAAAACCAGAGTATTTTACAAACAATGTTACATGGTTAAAAATTATACACCTCCTTTCAAATGTTCGATACAAAAAGTTGCAAAAGAGAGGTACGACTCTTCAAAAGAAAAATCTACCTAAAATGTGATGAGTGTGCCATGACCTATCTAGTTTGCAGCACATGTCATATTGACTCCTCTGCTGCATCCTTAATTCTCTGGCTCTATTGTTCCAGCTTTAGTAATGGCTGCTATTTCCCTACTGTGCCCTCACATTACACTTCTGTGCTAGCCACTGCCATGAATGAAGTAATGAGTTCAGACGGTAAAACTAACCGACAATGTGGGTGGTGGTCTTGAAGAAGACCCTCAACTGAACTCGCCTTTTGTGTACCAATAAACAGCTGCTTTTGATTCCATTCACATTTGTATTGTCCTGAGGCTGCAGAAAACATATATATTTAATTTTCTCATTTGAGAAGGCTGGGCAACAAAGTGAATTTAACCTTCCATGTTACAATATGAAGGAATATATATTAGTGACCAGGAAAAAAAATGCATGGTCTTTCCAACTGTTCATTTACCAAGTTCAAACCACGTTAACAATGGTATTCTTTTGCTACTTTGGCTACATAAGTTTTGCATGAGGAACTGTAGTATTTATAAAATCTAGATTTGCTTTTTTTGTTGGGAGTAGTTTTCTTTCTAACTGGTATTTTTGGGGAAATGGCAATTGAAGATGTTAGACAGCGTAAGTCAAGCTCCCTACAAAGCATGAACTAGATACTGTACTAGGTTGGCAGCTCATTTGAGAATTGAAAACCAGTATTGCCCTTGTTTTCATGGAAACATTTTCCAGGGCTCAACTAATTGTGAATTCAGCTGTTTGTTTTTTCTGCCAGCAATGTAAAAAGTACCCCAAACATATTATTGTTTGTTTCTTACAAAGCTATGTGTTTCATTGAGCATATATCTCATTATTTTATCAGATTAACAGAATTCCTCTGTCGTTACAAAGGAACCTAAATGTGCCTATTTTTAATGCACTCAAATTAATTTCTTTTACTATTTACATTATTTTACATTTTAATTAAATAAAAATTGAAGTTTGCTAATTTAATGTTTACTTACATTAGTCATAATCTATTTTTCTAGACATAGGTTGAATTGCAGTCAGCTCTTCTATGAAAGCGGGACAAACTTGTGTACGTATAATAAATTTTGAGATCGTGGTAAACCAGAAATAAAACCCCAACATTCTTGAAGTAGTATTTCAAAAATTAAAAAGCATTTGTTGCATGAAGTTCAGATAAATTCAGAAACCACAAAGCTTTCAATATCTGTTTTTGGTAGAATGGAATATACACTCATCACTTGCAGGATTTTGTCAAAAAAAAAAAATGCCTGTAAAAGCAACTTGTTGAAATTTTAAAATGTATGAGGGCTACTGGGCCTTGTGCTAGAGCAAAGTAGAGTGCTTTTAAGTGGAAAAGAGAGAACTCCCATCCTTGGCAAAATGCATTTCAATTTCATTTATATCACTGTTATATGTCCTTCATCTGAAAACTGGTTAAGCATTGAGTGTTTGCACACATTTCTTTTCAAGTAAAAATGCTACTGCTTCCAGGCTAAAGCTATGCAAAAAATAAGACGACAGACTAATAATACACAGCAGCATAAACAGTAAGAGTCAACTCTGTTCAGGTATTTGGTACCTGCTCGTACTAAATCTGTGAAGGGGTTATTGAGAAAGTACAGACATGGGTGCCTTTCATGTTCTCCCAGCCCATGTGTGATAAGCATCAGCCTAATAGGTTGGGCTATGTGAGCATGGATGTGCAAGTGAACAGCTCCTGCCCCAGGAACAGCTATCAATCAGCTCTGTGGAGGGAGCATAGCTGCCAAGTTTTCCCTTTTCTCGCGAGGAAGCCTATTCAGCACAAGGGAAAATCCCTTAAAAAGGGGATAACTTGGCAGCTATGGGAGGGAGCCATACCTGCATACAGATGGACCTATTCAGATGGATGCCAAGACATGGCCAGCATGTGTGTCAGTATTTAGATGGTGATAACGGCTTGTGGTATCTCAGTGTTCCTTCCTATGTTTGGCATTTATGGGTACTAAACACCTGCTTAGGGCTACAGTACTTACTACTTTCATGTGATAAAAGGGAGACAACATGATCTCAAAAGGAAAAAAAAGGAATGTAGTGTATTGAAATAAAAGGATACCAACTTAAAACAAATGGGGGAGGGGGATTCCTTTAAGCTAAATGGGCCTGAACCATCTCTAGTTTGTTTTCAGTAATGTATAGGTTTGAATTACCAGTGTCAGGAAATTGTTTCCAAAGCAGGGAGTTCCAGCTACCCTGCAGGCTTCAATTGAAGAAAGGTGCTTTCCTGCTTGATCCCCCAGATTCCATTTTGGTCTGTACCACAAGTGCACATTTTATTTATCAAACCTACTTGGAAAAGTGGGCTGCGGAAACGTAAGGAGGGAATCTTAATGCTATTGGAGTTAAGTGACAATACAACAATAAGCTTCAGTCCAATCACAGTATTTCATACCTCACTTGATGAAAATATATGTGCAGTCCTTTAAGCAAGTAAACCTGAGAGTACTCTTTCTTTATATTTCACTGCACATTTCACATAATAAGCCAGTCCCCCCGCCTCCCGGCTTTTAAGCATTAATGCCATTCCTAGAACAAAATCAGAATTCTGGCCTACATGACTGGCTCTCATAAAATCATTGCCATGATTTCAGCATAGGGGACACTGTTAAGAATGGATGCAAGGAAAAGCTAGCCAGAAATCTGCCTGCGACGTAGAGCCAGTCAATAACTTGACAGTGCAAAACTAGTCACTTTGAATTTCTCACTACATGATAGTTAAAATATACACACTACAATGTACACTACCAGTACAGGCAGCCCTATTATAACTTTGTCAGCATTAAGGCATAATGTTAGGAATAAAAAAAAATCAAGCAAAGCTGCTTGAGCTAAGACACTGAAATTTTTCCCTTAAGGACTGGACAATGTTCTGCTGATTAGGAGATGGTACCCTCCATAGGTAATCATTCAATTTATCTGAATCACTACATGTGGCCAGGAAAGAGTCTGATGCCTTAGCAGGAGTCAGGGGCATATTTTTGTCACTACAAGTTTCTGAAGCAGCGCAATGTACATTTATGTTTGGATCCGAGAGTTTTGTTTGGTTGTAGAAACACTCTAAATCGGAGCCCTCATCTTCAGATTTTATTTCAACGTAGTCATCATCATCCCCTTCTCCATCATCAGTGTCTTTGAAGTTAGAAAAATAGTTCTGGGTAGCTATTTGTGCATTTGAGAGCAAGTTTCTGTTAACTCTAAGAATTTTTTGAGAATCCTGCAGAATCATTTTGGAGCAATTCTCAAGGCTCTGCTTTGCTCCATCACATGCTGCAAGTCCTGGGGTGGCACCTGGCACACATTCTTTATAGTGTTCAGAGAGAAAGTTCCTGTCTGAATGCAGCTGCTTCTTGTCCATTTCATGTGGATAATTTATTGAATCCCCAGACTTGCTGGCCACAATAGAGGAAGATGATTGTGACCTGCTATATATCTGTGACTTTGCATTGTTTTCCCGTCTTCCTAAAGAGTTAAAAACCTGACTGTGGTGCAAGTTCTCTTTGTTAGGCTGACTTATAATTGCGCTCCACCTTTGTGCAGGAATGTGCGGGCGAAGAGGAGTCTGAAGGGAAGGCACTGAGCAGGCCGCTGGCAACTGTCTCTGCTTTGCGCTCATTTCCGAAGGGGAGCTTCTGCCCTTCAGGTGTGAGACTTCCGACCAGGGAGAGAAATCTGAGAGTTCCACATTACTGTATGTTGAGTGCAACCAGTCTTCTGCTCTGAAGCATTCCGCAGCTAACTGAGATGTTGACACTGGTGAGGAATACCTTATGTTTGATGGGTCTTGAGAACTGGTCTTTTGGGGTGAGGTTTCCCGAAAAACAATCTGATCGTAGAGCTGGGAATATTCAGCAATTCTGGCACCTAAAGAAAAGTGTGACAGAGGACACAATGGTCAAAACAAAGTTGCATTGCATATTATAAAAAGGCTGTAACATGGGAGTTAAATTTATAGCGTAGTAAGGACGCATCTTTTTAATAAGTCCTGTTGATTCTAATAGGTCTTACTGACAAGTCAGCATGCATAGGATTGTAGCCTTAGCTACATTCCCCACTCTATTAGAGCCTTATTTGGATGTTATTACTACTATACACGGCATTTTGAATCCCTGCAATGGGGTGAGCTCCCGTTGCTCGGTCCCTGCTCCTGCTAACCTAGCAGTTCGAAAGCACACAGTGCAAGTAGATAAATAGGTACCGCTCCAGCGGGAAGGTAAATGGTGTTTCTGTGCACTGCTCTGGTTCGCCAGAAGCAGCTTAGTCATGCTGCCCACATGACCTGGACTGTACGCTGGCTCCCTCGGCCAGTAAAGCGAGATGAGCACCACAACCCCAGAGTTGCCCGCAACTGGACCTAACGGTCAGACTCCCTTTACATTTACCTTTTACTAATATACAATTAAGATCACAGAGGGAGAGTGTGGGGTTGTATATGTTGGCCTCCACCAGGCCCACACCTACACTGTCCACAAAATAGGGGTTTCTCTGTAAAAGGCTGCTAAGTTACCTGTGTGCACCTCCTCCAAAGGTACAGGCATTCAAAGTATTCAATGTAAGAATGGTTTAAAACAACAACATTGTCAGCATACCAATGGCAGGGCCTCCTTGTTTCTTCTCTTCCAAAATGGCTGCTAAGTCCTTGTGCCTTGATTTATGTTGCCGGCTCAGAAGTTGCTCTTGTTCTGGGCTTTTTACTTTCAAAAGCTGGTTTGCCTTCTTAATTTTTTGGCTGTACTGTCTGGCCATTGTGAAAACCCGGTTCTTTGTTTTATCCACAGCATCCAGTTCATTGTCAGTACTTTCTGCATTTGCACTGCACAGAATACTACTGGCAGTTTCATAAAGACTATCTACAAAAGCTCTCTCATTGGAGAGGGAAGATCTGTTGAGACTCATCAAGGAATTTGCTCTACATGGTGTTTCCTTACATAGTGATGCTTCCTCCTCGAATCTGAGGTTGGCTTCACTCAACCTGGCAACTTTGTTGGGCAAAGCTTTTGGGAAAACAGGTGTTTCTGGCAATGAGAGAGGGGGGAGTGAATATCCCACATCTTTATTTAACTCACAAGTAGTTCTAGTAGGCGTGTTGTTGTCTATGTCATCTTTGCAGACAGGAAAAGCTGCAAGGACATGGTCTCTCGTCTTTTCCTCATTCTTCTTGATGTAATTCTCCAGGTCATTCCAGATTTCATCCACTTCCTCAGATAATTTGTCCGCAGCAGATTTGTGAGAGTGTGAATCAGAGTTTGATGAGCTATCCACTAAGCTCAAATAATCATGATCTAATGGAACACAATGATAGGGATTTTCATCTTCACTGAAATGGAGGCTTTCTTCAGAAACAAACTGTCGCAGGTGGTCACAGCATGCAAAATCTGTTTCCAGACCCAGAAAACTCCTCTTTTTGGAACACTTAAGGCGATCACATTTGAAATTTGTCACTGATTGCTCTGGGAGGACTATGGTATCATAGATATTTTCCTCACTGATCCTTAGATCATGAGAGCTTACAGGTGGAGTTCCTCTCCTGGGAGTAGTTTCATTTCTGCTGGTAGAAATAGAGGTCCTGCTTTGAGGTGCCTGCCTTTTATTGAAAGCAATGTCTTGGTCTTGAGCCTCATAGAGTGAGTCTCTAGCTGACCCTTGTGGAGCACGGTCAGACGCTTCCCTCCGAGTGAGGCCCATTAGTTTCAAATCTTCAAAACTTATATTGTCATAGACATGATCTATGTCATCAATAGTAAGTTCTTCTGAAGATTCTAGGTATACCTGCAGATTGTCCATGTCACTCCTGGAACTTTTTATTTCATTCCAAGTAGCATTCAGACCAAGGTCATTTTTTCTGTATCTTGAACCAGACGGAGAAGTTTTACTTTCCCCAGCACTGCTGGCCCTCCTCACAATTCTATGAGAGTTAGAGCTAGAAATGTCCCTCTGATGAGCTAGTCCTACGTGCCAGCTGCAAGGGCGGCCTGAAGGCCCTCTCTCTTCACAGGCGATGGAAACCAAGTTGGACGTTGATTCTGACGGTACAAACATCTGATAATCATCTTCATCCTCTGTGTTCTCTTGCGGGGGGCGTCTGCTTGGGAACAGGGCTTGCCGAATCTGGTGGTCTGTCCAGATGTTTCTCACCGCATCTGTTCTACCCAAAATATTTGCCATAAATGAGCTGTTTTGCGGTGCAAACTGCCGAGATGGATGACCACCTCCACTGCAGGAAAAGGAAAGCTTTGCGTTGACCTGGGAAGGTGCTTCATTTGCAGGCTCCTTTGCATTCTATGAAGTTTTGAAACAGAGCACACTATTAGTCTATGATCTAACTAATATGCAGAATCATAATCACATATAAGAGGAGGGCACCCTTTACTGAAGTTGAAGTCTCGAGACTTCCGGTTCGTCGCGGCGGTGAGAAGGACGCAGGGACTTTCGCGTGCCGAGGTCCCTGGCTTCTCGGAGGGGGGGGAAGTACGCAGAGCGAGCGGACTCCCCGTAAAAACATCGGATCGAGAGTTCCGATGACTCAGGAGCCCAGCGGCCGCTCCGTTTGGCGGATCCCCTGCCGCCCGAGAGCTCAATAGAGCGATCGTGAGCCGGCGGGGTTGAACCGCGGGAGCCATTTTGGGCCACATCTTGCCTCCGGGAAGCGAAGCTCCGAGTCCTGACCCGGCAAGCGGCGGATTCTTCCGATTTGAAACTAAAGATTCCTAAAGAAGTAAGTGGAACTTTGATTTGGACCTTAAATTTGCTGATTGGAAAATAGGAGAGACTTTAAAGAAACGGACCGGTCTCTTCCTAATGGGAAACTGGGAGGCGTTTGGAAAAAAAAAATCCTAAGCCGAATAACAAAAGAATTTGAAACTGTGGACCCGAGAGGGAAAAAAGACTTTTTGGAACCATCTCAGCCCCTGAGTCCGGCACCCCTTGAGGTACAGCGGTATTAAAGAGAAGAGCGTTTTGACAGCTGTCAAAAGCTGCCAAACTGTCAAAAGACCGGGTGGATTGATTGCACTGCTGTGAACAGGAAAAATTGTTTGGAATTGTCAAAGAATTACTTAAATTGGAAGTAAGAATGGATTTGGGACTGAGTTAAGAACTAAGAAAAAGAACAGCCAAAATGGAGTCGATCGTCTGAGAAAGGAATTTTCCAGTACCCATTGTTCCCTACACCCTGTTTATCTGCGGTTACGAGAGGTATGAAAACAAAACTTTCTCGAGCCTTCCAGGAGACTGTGCTGAACTACTTGCTGTCATGGGAAGATTTTTACAAGGAACGGCAACATCCCAGCTCACCACCAGTTGAGATTGAAGTCCAAGTCCAGGACTTAGAGGTTAATTCAAATTTGGAGATTATTGACTCTGAGACTGTGGGTGATAAGAAACAATTTGAAGAGGACTTGGACTATAACAAATTTGTTTGGGATGAAGCAAAAGATGACCTCCAAAAGGGAGAAAAACAAGCAGAACAAGAAGATGAGAGACAAAGGGACTTAAAGTCTAATGGAATTGAAAATCCTGGAAGGGTTAAAATGTGGAGTGGGGTTTTTGTGGGATGGGAAGGACAGGGGCAAAGGGGGGCAAAGGTCTGGAGATGGATCTGGGAAAGAATGGGTGTGGGGTAAAAACTTTAGTTAAAAGGTATTGTTTTGGTCTCTGAAAGACGGTTTTCGAAATCTTGGCTTGACAATGGAAACGCTGAACCAATTGGGGGAAAAAGACTTGGGGAGAGGAAATAGAATGTAAAAAGAAAGGGAAAAAAAAGTTATGTTTCCTTAAGGGAGTATAAGAATGGTTGGGAAAGAACTTTTAAGTGATTGTAAATTATTGCAGGTTAAGTGAGGTGTTTAGGCAGAAAGCTGCCCACCCTCCTCTTCTTATTCTGAGGCACTCAGTGGCAGGGGGTGCCCAGATGGGTGAGGAGGAAATGGAACCTTGGAAGTGCTGTTACCCTGCAGGTACCTCTTGTGGCAGGGGGGGGCCTGTGGGGGGACAGCATGAAAAAGGAGGAGGATTGAGTTAATATTATAAGATTAAGATTTGAAACTGAGTTGGAAAATTCGCCACAAGTAATCAGTTTTTGTTGGAAAACCATGAGGAAGACTACCGAGGGAGTCGCAATTAAGATGTTAAAATAATAAGAACTGGGAAGTTTGAATTCTTCCCAATTTTTTTCTTCTGTTTTTTCTTTTGTTTTTTCTTTCTTTCTTTTTCTTTTAGGTTTGTTAATATGATTAAGAAAGAGTTGGGGGATGCAGATCCCCATAACTCTTCCCTACCTGTTCTCTCAGTGGCAGGGGGGGGGGATATGGGGGGAGGAGGGAGGGGGGAAGCAGAACTCAATTCATAATTGGACCCCTTTGATTCTTAAAGCACACGGGTCCTACTGGTGGCAGAAGTGGACCGGTGTGTGGAGGGAAAACGAAGGGACAGGGTTATACTGTATGTTTTGTTTTGTAAAATCAATAAAAATTTCTTTAAAAAAAAAATGAAGTTGAAGTCTCATTCCCTTGAGGGAAACTAGCTAGGTGCTACATATTGGTGTTGGACAGAACAAATACAAAAAGTGGGTGGGGCCACCTCTTTTCCTTCTCTTTCTGCCTTTAATCATCCCCCCTTCAGCATCCATTCATCTCTTACACAAACCCCATGCACAAACACATACTCCATTCATCAACCATCCATTCTGCCTCTCCTATACCCTAGCCATTTACAAGCATTTGTCTGCAGGCTCCTCCAGATGGTTCAGAACACCCAGGAGCCTCTGGGTTCCTTAGGCTTGCACAAATGAGTAAGTCCCTTTGAACACAGTCAGTGGGATTTACTCTCAAGAAACCAGGGATAGGGGTGCACTGCATTATTTTCCTGGCTTTTTAAAAGCAAAATTTGAATGTTTCTCTCCTTAAAACCTCCTTTGAAACGCCTGCAAAAGGAGACATTTTATTTTGCACCACTTAATACATTAAGTTGACAAATTATAAAACCCCTTTTCCATAACGACTGTACCTGAATTTCACATTTACTGAGATTCACACTTCTTCGTTTCTCAAAATTTTCAGCAACTTGACTGTTTAACCTTTTACGGCCTCCTTTTGGTTTCTGCTGGGAATTTTGTTGTGTGGTCTGCAGAAAACAGAAGGGTTACAGATGACACATAGTCCTTTACACAGAAAGGCCTTGAGCCAAAGCCAAGTCTCAGAAATGTCAAGTGTTCAACAAGATATTGCATTATTACAGTGGAAAGGACTCTCTGGTGGGGCCTCCTAAGCTGACAGAGGTCAGCAAAAGGCAGTGCGCTAACACAAAATGTTTGTGACAAAGGACATATATTTTGCTTGTTGCAGGGTAGATGGTGGGCCCCAGGAAGAGTATTCTGGAATTGCTTTCTGATTGATATGGTAGCTGTGATGCCATCATTCTGAAAGCCTACATTTCATGAATGTAGGTGGTATTTGGGTGGTGGTATTTTCCTTTCAAATAAATGGACAACGGCTAGGAATATATGCAAGTCTTGTTACAAGCTCAGAAAGCCTGCCAGAGCACAGACAGGGAAAAGAAGAATGGCCCTTGGCCTCTAGAAATTTCCATAAAAAATGCAATGAATTATTACTATTTTTCAAAATAATATTATTTTAAAATAATAATCATGCAAAAAAGATTTTGTACAAATATACAGAAGTGTATATTTTGTATAAATATACACATGCAATCTGGGAAGTGTGGATCAGGTAGGTTCACATTGGAATTAACAGAAATCAATCCTTCAAGCACCAGTAATTCTCATCCTTTATGTACCCATATCTGACACACACCGTACTGTTCCTCTTTCCATTTCACAAAGCAAGTTGGCTACCTGTTCAGCCTCTTCCTCGTCGTCAGCATCAGTCTGATCCATAACACCAGTGAGGGCATTATCCTCTTGGTCGCTACTATAGGCCACTTCATTGGAGTCCAGTCCTTTGTGATTCAGTGAAAACTTTTTCCTAGGACTGAGGAGGGCTTCAGCCTGAGATAGCAGGGTTCCTTCAATACTGATCCGCTTGGAGGGAAAATACATATTTATATGAAGCACCAGGTCCCATCCTTATCAGTTTAAAGCTATATTTAGGTCAGCAGCTATTCTCATGTGGGTGTGTAGCACATTCAAACACACACACACACATGCATATACATAAACATGCAAATATATGCATATATAAATGTGCACAAACCACACATCATGTATTTGGTCTCTTTTTAAATCATCTCTCACATAAATTTTATTGCTCAGTAGTAGACACACACCGATGTATAGGAAATGTATGTGGCTTAATATCAGAACACGGAGCAGCAAAAGGAAAGTGAAATGACCACAAGTTTAGTGCAGAAGTGGGGATATTGCTATCTTCCAGATGTTGTTGGGCTCTTGTTCCCATCAGCCACAGCCAATGGTCAAGAATGCTGGGAGTTGTAGTCCAACAACATCTGGAGAACCATAGGTGGCCAATTTCTGGCTTAGAGGCATCAAGAGAGTATGTGGTAGGCAGCACTACTTAGTCTCTCTGGTCTCTTTCCCCACCCTTTGTTATGTTCCAAAACTGCCCTACCATGACACCCAAAGGGTAACAGAGCTGGGATACCATTGAGGGGGGCAAAACGGGAGACAGACATGTTTGACGCATGGCACATAATTGATCATGTTATTGCATAGCTCTATTCATGTCAATGGTGACTGCACAGGGAAACCTCCAGGTGGATTGTTTGCATGTTATGGTTTGTAAAGGTGGGGGAATATTCAGATTTCCTGCCTCAGGAATAAAATGCTGTATGCCAACCTTATTGTTTGCAGTTGTGCACAACTGGAGGTAGAGAAGGGGAAGACCATGACAGCCACTAGGTGGCAGGCATGGATAACAATCGTAAGTGGAAAAAGGAAAACAAACTGTTCTAAAGTTACAAGAAGAAGTATTTAGTACTTCAAATCTAACTTTTTCGAAAATAACTTTCAAGCCACTGGGGGTGCGGAGAATGATATGGCTTACCTTTTTCATGTCTGGATCCATTTCTGAAATTATTGGTGGGAAACAAAAACAAAACAATCTTAAGTATCACTTAGTAAAAATATTACGGTATGTTCCGCATTTGTGGAAAACAGGTTTAAGTCTAAAACACTAGTTGACTTTAAAATGGAAGTTATAAACCAAACTACTGCGTTTAACATGGGCCCCATCAATAGATAAGGCAAGCATGCTTGAACATTTTTGTAATAAATTTCTCCCATGTGAAAGACTCCCCCTGCCATTCAAAACTGAAAGGTTTGCCTGCTGGTTTTTGAAGGTTGCTCTTTTTGTGTGTCAGATATTTGACAAATCTGACATTCCTCCCCTGACAAGAGACAGAACACGACTCAACTCCTCCCCAGGACAACAGGTTTTTTATTTTTATTTGCATATACTTAATCAAACAGTCAAAGGTGCCATATGATTTGTAATACTTAATGCATAATATCACCTACAGGACACACTGTAACTCACCACTTGGCTTTATGATTTTATGGGCTCTGGATGAAGGTTCTGCGGGAAAAACACATGTGCTTTTGTTCAAAATGTTTATGCTGTCTCCTGATTTAAAAGATATTATAAAAAGTATCCTAAATAATCCCAACTATAACCAACAACAGGGACGCAGGTGGCGCTGTGGGTTAAACCACTTAGCCCCTTGGGCTTGCCGATCAGAAGGTCGGCGGTTTGAATCCCTGTGACAGGGTGAGCTCCCATTGCTCGGTCCCAGCTCCTGCCAACTTAGCAGTTTGAAAGCACGTCAAAGTGCAAGTAGATAAATAGGTACTGCTCCGGCGGGAAAGTAAACGATGTTTCTGTGCGCTGCTCTGGTTTGCCAGAAGCGGCTTAGTCATGCTGGCCACATGACCTGGAAGCTGTACGCCAGCTCCCTCGGCCAGTAAAGCGAGATGAATGCCGCAATCCCAGAGTTGTCCGCAACTGGACCTAACGGTCAGGGGTCCCTTTACCTTTACCTTACAACCAACAACAGCCAAAAGAGAAACAGTAACACCCGAGAAAAACTTAGTGGACTGCTTTGGACTTTGGTTTTACACCGAATTATATGTGTTAGTCAGTGCCAGGCAAAGAAGTTCTCAAAACAGGGCTTACACCAGGGATGGAGAACATGTAGCCTCCAGACGTTGTTGAACTTCAACTCCCATAAGCTCCAGCCAGCATGGCCAATGGTCAGGAATGATGGGTGTTGTAGTTTGCTAACATCTGGAGGACCACAGTTTCCTTACCTCTTCCATGGGGCTTGGTGCTGCTATTGAAAAGGCACAGCACAACTCACCACTTTTCTGATGGTGGGGGACCAGGAAGTACAAGGATATTTCGGATGACCTGACTGTAAAAGAAGGTTCATATAGGAAATCACAATAAAATATTTTATTACCTGACTTCCTTCTCACCCTCTGTGGGGCGATTCCTTCTTTAGAATTACTCGATGCTTTCATTTCTCCTTCTGGGCTATAATGGAATCCTGGGTGATCTATAAAGAAATTAGAGAAACAATATGTATGTACATCAGGTGAGCTCTTGGAGAAGACTTTAAGATTAGAGCATTACATTTCTCAAAGCTTCATCACAGTGAAGTGCAACTAACAAACAAAACCTAGAATAGGACAATGCAGAGAGAAGCAGGCTTGGTTTTAAAGGCTGGAGCAGGCATAGGCAAACTCGGCCCTCCAGATGTTTTGGGACTACAACTCCCATCACCCCTAGCTAACAGAACCAGTGGTGAGGGATGATGGGAATTGTAGTCCAAAAACACCTGGAGGGCCAAGTTTGCCTATGCCTGGGCTGCAGTCACCTAGGAACAATTTGAGAATGCCCCGATTGTTCCCAAGGATACTGTAAGGGGGAGGGCTTATAGAGAACAGCGCTCCCCATCAGGTTGAGCTCTTCGCAGAGCAGCAAGTCCAGTAGTGGATCAGATTACAGGAATCAGGAAGTAGAGAGGGAGGTGAGAAGCTCTGACAGCATGCGAGAGCCTCAACACCAAGTAGAGAAGGAAGCAGCTGGGGAGGAAATGACGGGATTGGCCACTGGAGAGCAGTCAGAAGGACGCCCCCCCCCGACGCCTGAATTGAGGCGCACGGCACCCCGGAGGGCGAGAGGGAGGCGCTTTGGGGTTCCCAAGCTGTTATGTTGGGCGCGAAACATGAAGAAGCCATTGCGAGGTTCTGACTCGGACTAAGCAGACATGTTTTCCAGATTCTTTGCACTGTAAATAATATGCACAATAAAAACACCTTAAAGACAAGGAGGTGTGGAGCGTCGTTACTCAAGAGTAGCCACAAGAACCTCTGACAGATACTTTTCAGTTTTATTTCATATTAGTGAATAGCTTTGAGAGGGGTGCTTGGGAAATGTCTTGGCTACCAACATGTTGTTGTTGTTGTTGTTGTTTAGTCGTTTAGTCGTGTCCGACTCTTCTTGACCCCATGGACCATAGCACGCCAGGCACTCCTGTCTTCCACTGCCTCCCGCAGTTTGGTCAAACTCATGTTCGTAGCTTCAAGAACACTGTCCAACCATCTCGTCCTCTGTCGTCCCCTTCTCCTAATGCCCTCCATCTTTCCCAACATCAAGGTCTTTTCCAAGGATTCTTCTCTTCTCATGAGGTGGCCAAAGTATTGGAGCCTCAGCTTCACGATCTGTCCTTCCGGTGAGCACTCAGGGCTGATTTCCTTAAGAATGGATAGGTTTGATCTTCTTGCAGTCCATGGGACTCTCAAGAGTCTCCTCCAGCACCATAATTCAAAAGCATCAATTCTTCGGCGATCAGCCTTCTTTATGGTCCAGCTCTCACTTCCATACATCACTACTGGGAAAACCATAGCTTTAACTATACGGACCTTTGTCGGCAAGGTGATGTCTCTGCTTTTTAAGATGCTGTCTACGTTTGTCATTGCTTTTCTCCCAAGAAGCAGGCGTCTTTTAATTTCGTGACTGCTGTCACCATCTGCAGTGATCAAGGAGCCCAAGAAAGTAAAATCTCTCACTGCCTCCATGGCTACCAACATACAAGCTATGTAAATGTCTTTCGCTCCACACACAATTTTGGAGAAGACATTCTGCATGCATAATAACAGTCCCTTGGAAGGGTGATATTAAAAATGAATTGAAAAGACAGCATAGTTCATCACTTTCTTCTCAAAGCTGCTCCTTTTTTATGTCCATGGAGTTTTCTTGGAAAAATACTGGAGTGGTTTCCCAGTTCCTTCTCCAGGTGGATCACATTTAGTCTAAACTCTTGGCTATGACCTGTCCGTGTTGGGTGTCCCTGCATGGCAAAACTCATAGCTTCCTGGAGTTATTCAAGCCCCCTCGCCACGACAAGGTAGTGATCCATGAAGGGGTCAAAACCAGTTACAGCCCTAAAACTGGGGTGGCTTAGCTCTATGCTGGAGGGAGAAACTGCCTCACCTTGTAGAATTCTCCCCAACAAGGAGTGTAAAAGCTCTTCATAAATACACATGGATGTAGAGCATTGCGTATCATATAATTTTGCTAGTTCTTAATAAAGTTCAAAAACTAATAGGTCATATATTATATAATCTTACTGAAATTCCTTACGAAGTCAGGTGACAACTTCAAAGGTCAGGTGACTGACACTGATAGCGAGATTTCAAAGGGACTTGTTGTAACCAACAATCAGCCAATGGGGAACTGCCTAGCAGAGTCAATCCCACTGGGGCTCACCGGCAGCACCAATCATCCAAACACTATTGCTGTTCTGCAGCCGTGTCTGAAAATATTTAATTAACTGCTACTAGCAAAGATTCTCCGTTACGGGTCCTGTAAACAGTGGTGGTAGCAGCAACTTTTCCTGAGCGTGCGTCATGTACATTCTCAGTAATCCTTACAAGAGTTCTGTAAAATAGGCCAGCAATATTATTCTCATGTTAGAGATTTGAGTTTAGACACTGTGACACATGGAAGGCTACCCAGTGACTTTGTGGCTAGTGTATCTACCTTACTGAAAGAAATTGTACAAGAGGAAAAGTATCTAAAAGTCTCACCCACGTTCTTATTCAAAAGCTCTGAGCCGGAACCAGAAAACATTGTGACAGCTAAAATTAATACATCCAGTTGTCTACTAAATATTTCCCCGAGTTTTTTAATTTAAAAAAAATTAAAATGCAAATGAATAGTTATATGCAAATATACTTACAGATAGCATCCATTTCAAGAATTGCTTGCTTGGCCTGAAAAAACAAAAAACAAATATTGTGCATAAACTATATGAACTTGCTTAACACCTCAGGTCAGCAATGGTCCTTCCCCCAGACTATGGGTCCTTGGCTGGTGCACCACCACGCCAACGCTTCTAAAACCTGAAAGGCAACATTGGTTTCAAAATTGCCCTGATTCAAGTGAACTTGGTGGGATGCAATTCATGTGCTGTTTATCATAATGTGGCTACCCAGATGGATCTATCACAGAGGACTAACATACAAATATTTTATTTTTAACATATACACACTCTTAAAAAGGCACCAGGCAAAAAAGTTTAACCAGGCCTTTGGTTGATTTGATAGACATCCTATGCCCTTAAAAAAATTATCTTGGCGGGGTTATCGGGTTGTTGTTTTTATTTTGATTACATATTTTGTGGTTTTATATTTTGATTTTGTTTTGTGAACTGCCCTGAGACCTCCATATATAGAGCGGTATAACAACAACAACAACAACAACAACAACAACAACAACAACATACATACATACATACATACATACATACATACATACATACATACAAATAAGGCAGTTGCTAATATTTTACCTTAGCTGGGATTTTGGCAGGGTGGTTTTCAAGAATTAATCTCTTCAAGTGAAGAATCCAAAGGCGCTTATCTTGCTGTGATTTGGCCTGTTACAAGTTGCAAGAATGCAAGAAGTTATAGCTAGAGTATGGTTACCAGATTTTTTCAACGAACCCGGGGACACTTTAAAAAAAATAATAATTACATGCTTTATTATCCATAATTACATCTATACATCAGCTGTTTGGCTGTCTTGAGAAGTCCAGAGGAGGAGAGAAACCTGAGGGGTGGAGTTGGAAGCAGAGTTTGAGAATACGACTGTGGGATGCTCACAGAATCACAGATTTGGAAAGGACCTCTAGGCCAACCCCCTGCAATTCTATCCAATTGGCCCCTTCCAGAAGGAAGGGGCCAATTGGATAGAATGTGATCATAGGAAATAGGACCCGGTTTTCCTGCACAAATCTGGAAGTGGAGTACTATCTATGTGGTGCAAACTTCAGTTACAATACATGGGATACCTGTCAGGAAAATTATATCCTTAATAACATGTTTAAGAATGCATTCAGTATGTTATGGATTTAAATACCTGAACAGTATGTTGCATCTTGGGATTTTTGTAATGGAAGACACTGAAGCTCAGAGGCTCCTTTGGTATGACTTCCACTAGCATGAGATTGCCACACTGCAACAGAGAGAAAGGCTTGTCAGGGGAAGATCTTGTGCACAGAATGGGCATTTATATTTTGGACATTTTGAAATAGACCATTTCCTCCCCTTTGCAGCCCTTGGGCTGCTTGTTCCCTTAACCTCCTCCTGCAAGTACAAACAGACCTACCAAGATATGAGCTTTGTAGGTGAAAGTCTCTTCCCGCTTCTTCGTAATGAGCAGCAGCTTGTCAAAGAGGAACAGAGTGCGCTCATTTTTGGCTCTCTGGATGCGGAATGTTCCTTCCAAAACCAACTCGCCGTAACTAGCAAGGTCCGGTCCCTTCCAGTTAGTGAGTAAGCTTTGTATCTCCTAAAAAAGGGGAGGAGATTAAAACACAACATTGGGAAATATCACATGGCAAGTGCTGTGTAATGAAGCCGCTATCATGTTCCCCTTCTCTAGTCAACAGTGTGAAAAAGCATTGCTTCTACATCAGGGATGGCCAACCAAGGGCCACATTCTCTGTAGACCTACCTTCCAAGGGCCACACCCTAGCAGTGGGCGTGGCCAAAGTGGGTATAACCATTTCACATTTGCTCTCCCTCATACACATATACGCACCACCACACATACAGGAAGAGCTCAGGGCAGCAGAAATGGCAGCAGGACCACAACAGGAATTGTGATGCAGTCACTGCTGCAAAGCCCCCAACCCCAAAACTGGCAGGCCTCCATGTGGTTTCAGAACCCTAATGCAGCTTATGACCATTTGCGTGGATGTGTGTGGATCAGGTCCCCGGGCAGAGTTTGCCTCTCCTGTTCTACATGAACAGAAATACTACAGCTGTCTCATGGTACGTTGCAACATACAGGCATTTGCCATATGACAGGCAAACAGAAATCTATTTCTAAATATCAGAGTTGGCGGATGTGTATTTTATGACACACAGTCAATTTGCACTGCACTGTTGTCTGATTATCTTACATGGTCCCCTAGAGATGATGCATGAGAGAAGGTTGGCACAAGGAGAGAGTTCTTAGCAAGCCATAAGGTTGGACGTTAGAGGGATAGATGGGCCACTATATGGAAAAGAATAGGAAGAAGGGGAGGGTGTTAGTTTTATAATGGTGGCAAGATGTGAGAAACAACACATGTGATCAAAGGGTCTTTGAAGTACACAAGAAGTGGAAAGTACTAGCTACTTTTCCAGCCAGCCTGCAATTGTATACTTCCTGTTAACCTATTGTAAGTTTGCATATGGTTGCTCTTTGAATTCACATTAGTCCTTGCAGTATCTGTAGTCCTTGCAGTATCTTTAGTTACATTATCAATGCAAGATGTATGCCTGAAACTCACAAAGCTTAACCACAGCAATTTAAATTATATTCATTAGAGTCTCAGATATCATAGAAGCCACACCGTATGAGATCTGTGCTCACCCAAATTAAGAGTTTCATTGCTTATGTGAATGGATTCACCCAAAGGATTTCTTCAAATAAGCAGAAGTCCAATATGACGTCTGAACCGACCCACAACTTGGAAATACGCATTTGTGAGATGTTTTGGGCAGCCATAAGCCATGTGGACATTTTTTTAAGACTACAAATGAATCACTGACCGCAAAGAAACTGGATGGGTGTACAAGCAAAACTTCATCTTCTGACAGAGAAGGAAGATTTACATTTGGGTTCTGATCTCTCCAAAGAAAGCTTGCAAGCACAATTGTGTCTTTTGTACATTCCACAGACACAGATTTCAGAAGAACCTCTCAAGCACACTTTGAAGGTACTTTCACATGTAACAGATAACACATCACACAATATTAATTGGGAGTTGCCATGGTTGAGTGGGATGCTTTAAAATATAGGAAGATCAAATTCAACATATGTTAAAATATGTTGTTATAGTTACCATGCACAGGAAAGCAAAACCAGAGCCATTTAGGATGCTGGTGCCCAATCTATATAAACCAAAATCCAGATAGAAAGATAAAAACTACTAATATGGAAAACTTGTCAACCCACCTGCAGCCTGACAGCATGTTCATGTTTCCTCTTCATGTCATTAATATGCCACGCCACTCTCTGCATCGTATCTATGGCTTCTAAAACCACATCGTAACCTTCAGTGTCCTTGTCAAGGTGGTTTTCTATCTCCTAGAAAATAAGCCAGTGAAGAGGGAACTATTTACAACTCCTAGATATCTGCAAAAATGTTTTGATGGTAAACTACGGTTAATAATCTGACACTTAGCCCCTTCCAACTGCATCACACTTCTTTTGTCTCTACAGCAGAATTCCCTGGTCTATAAAATATGCAGCACAGAACCCCTTACCCTCCATGCGAGAGATTTTCCTTCAGCCCCATTTTCCCACTGATAGCCATCTCCACTGTATATGTCTCTTTTCCCTTTTCCCAAACCCCTCTTGATTCCAGGATCCTGATAATGTAAAGGCACTGTGTTATATGTACTGGGATGGAGATAGAAAAGCTGGATGAGACTGGCAACCACATACAATTTGGGACAGATCAAGCCCACCAGGTACGTATTGTGGCGTACCAGGTGTGTGGCATTCTGGCCATTTTTGCAGTCTCCAGCAAGCTGCAAAAAAATAGGTGGCTTGCTGAGCCTTTGATGGGCTGCCCTAAATGGCTAGTGGATTGTGTTTGATTTCATGAGCCATAAGTAATATAGGCATCCTTACAACGACTGCATTACTCTGCTGCGTTATAGTACGGTAAAGGTAAAGGGACCCCGACCATTAGGTCCAGTCGTGACTGACTCTGGGGTTGTGGCGCTCATCTTGCTTTACTGGCCGAGGGAGCCAGCATACAGCTTCCAGGTCATGTGGCCAGCATGACAAAGCCGCTTTTGGCGAACAAGAGCAGCACACGGAAACGCCGTTTACCTTCCCGCTGTAGCGGTACCTATTTATCTACTCGCACTTTGACGTGCTTTCAAACTGCTAGGTTGGCAGGAGCTGGGACTGAGCAACGGGAGCTCACCCTGTCGCGGGGATTCAAACCGCCAACTTTCTGATCTGCAAGCCCAAGAGGCTCTGTGGTTTAACAGAGCGTTATAGTAGCAGCTATCAAAGCAGAATTTATTAACATTCAATAAGAGAAATGAGTCAGTCATTCAGTATGCTTTCTTGCCTCTACAGTGGTACCTCGGTTTATGAACACAATTGGTTCCGGAAGTCTGTTCATAAACTGAAGTGTTCATAAACTGAAGCGAACTTTCCCATTGAAAGTAATGGAAAGTGGATTAATCTGTTCCAGACGGTCCGCGGAGTACTCAACCTGAAGCGTACTTAACCCGAAGCATGGGTGTAATTGGTTCTGGAAGTCTGTTCATAAACTGAAGCATTCATAAACTGAAGGAACTTTCCCATTGAAAGTAATGGAAAGTGAATTAATCCGTTCCAGATGGGTCCACGGCATTCGTAAACCGAAAATTCGTAAACCGAGGCGTTCATAAACCGAGGTTCCACTGTACTTTTGGCTACAGAACCTCAGTTTGATAATTACATCCGAGCATTAGACTAAGGCAGACACTACAAATTAAAAATTCTGGACTCTGAAATGTAGTTACGGGTATAATCTCCTAATTGAAAGCACATGATAACTATTAAAAAGAAACCAGATTTCTGAAAATATTGTTAAGATCATGGGAAAGAAAGGAAGAGATATGTACTTTCTCTACCACCACCATGCATGCATGCAAAAAAGGGGAAAAAACCCTTTTTGTTGGGCTTAGATGACTTCATACCGGCCCACCCTCCTCACCAGCTGCCCTTGTCTGGAATTGAAACTGCACTTTTAAACACGCCAGCTAGTGCAAGAGCCCCAATGAACACAGTATTTAAAGATGTACAGGACTGCACTGCACTCTTTTTATGAAAATATGTATAGGTCTGTACTGCATGTTTTCTAAAGAAGCTGCAGCATCAGGGAAGAAGCTGTTTGATAAGCACAGGAGGGGAGAAAGATGGAGAAAGGGGCAGGAAGGGTTGGAAATTCTACATCTGCAGAAGCCTAGCATGTCAGGGTGAAGGCTAGGTTACTGTATTTCTTTCTGGCATATGAGCTTTCGTCAGAAAGTTTGTGCTTGCTTGTTTTTTGACTGCAGCACAAAAGCCTAGCTACACATTATATTATTTGCACTCTTCAGCAGGCCTCCTTCAAACTAGGCACTTTAATTTTGAAAGAGCAGCTGCAGGGCCCAATGTGAAACACACCGCTGATCTGGACTGCCGCCCCATGCCAGGTTCCTGTTGGCTATCCAAAGAGGAGACACTTAAAATGACAACGTACGTGCAAAAGAAGGTGATACTTGAGTATCCGCTGAACAGGTTTTAAGAGGTAAGATCCTAAAGGCAGAGAATGTTGTAAAGCTTCTTGTCTCTCTCTGAAAAACTTGGCCAGGGACTTGTTCCTCATGCATTCAGTAAGTACCGCCACTGACCTGTAAAGCAAATCAATACAGCTCTCAGAATCCTACATTATACTACATTATCCTACATTATACATAATTCCACAGATTTGGATGCATATGTATGATAGGTCCCACAAGCGACTGCCTGCTTAGGATCAACTTCAAGCATTATGCATTTCTTGTGCAAGATATACAGGAGTGTTATGTGAAGTTATGTGAAGTTTACAAACTTGTGATTGGCATGCATGCATGCCACACAAGTAACAAGTCTTAGCATCCTACTTTCAAAATACCTGATTACCATGCAACAAAATTAAAATAAGCATAAAATTACTTGCTTGCATTTTCTAACGGGCAAGGAAGCATTCATCCTCTTTGCCCTACTAATATTATCCACAAACAGTAAAGCATACCCTTTGGATTAAATGTTAGTCTGAAGCATTATGGTCATAACATCTATTCGCCACCTTTCAAATGATAAAAGGGAAAGAGCACACACAAAAATAAGATACTCCTACCTTGGATAATTGGTGCAATACTGTGTATATATGTGGAACTCTTCACTCTGAATATAAGGAAAAGGGGGGAAGTTGATTTAGTATATTGATTTTATTACAGCTCCCTAGAAATTCTGAAACCAACATTTACTCTTACCTATTGATAGGTATGCACTGTAATTCATGAGTTTTATTCCAGTCTGCATGTGAATTGGATTGGAAACTGATTTTTAAGTAAGTTTTTATTGTTGATGCTTTTATTTATTTTTTAACTGCTTTGTAATTTTGCAATTCATAAATGAAATAAATGTGTGATCTAAAAAGAACCAACAAAGCTGACTTGTGCCAAGTTTCCCTGCAGCCATTTCTTATTTGCCATAGGCAAGTATTGGTGCTATACAGAAGCTTATTTGGAAGTGTAAATACAATGCCACCATTTGGGGTTTTCCCCCTGTATAATCTTCAGGAATAGGGAATAGGATTTCCCATTCCACACCTAATGCAGTTTTCACATAGTTCCAAACACCAGGAGCAGCTCCTGAAGACTCGAGAACAAAACAAAAACAGACTAATTCTGTAATTTCAGCAGTTCGTAAGGTCTATTTCAGGGGTGGCCAACGTCCAAGAGACTGCGATCTACTCACAGAGTTAAAAACTGGGAGTCATATACCCCCTTTTTGGGGGGTTCAGGTCAAAGTTGTTGTGCTTTTTTTTAGGAAGGAGGAAGGCCCATGTTGGAGGGGGGGGGTTCCATGTAAAAGTTGTTGAGCTTCTTTAGGGAAGAGGAAAGCAACATTGAACTTTTTTTTTTAGGAAGGAAAGCCCTGTCTTTGGAGGTTCGGGTCATTTTAGGGGTGCAGGGCAAAGATGTTGAGCTTTTTTAGGGGAGCCAAAGTTTTTTAGCTTCTTTGGGGGAAGCCACTGATCTACCACAGATGTCCAGTGATCTACTAGTAGATCACGATCTACCTGTTGGACATGCCTGGTCTATTTCATGCAAACTATTTTGCTCTGCACCAACTTCAACATACATTCACGTGGAGGTTGTAACATGCAAATAAGATGACTGCAGTTACAGCAAGCTCATTCTCATCTTCACAAATGAGGGAAAGGGCTGTCATAAGTGCAATTGGCTTAACCCATGAGCCCCCAGTTCACATCTTGTATTTGTTTAGGGCAGTCAATGCCTGAAGGCCATGTTATCACCTGTTGCTCAGTCTTGTTCTGATTGGGGGATGGTGATAAGGATTTCTGGAGTGTTTCACAGTTTGTGATAAAGTGAGTGATAAGTGTGTGGTAAAACATAAGCTACCTGCCTTTTTCCCTTTTAGGATTAGTAAAAACTCCTTATCCTGCTTAAAATGCTATCCAGTGACAATCCACCCAATAATTATGGAAGATTACAGCTGAGCCTCTGCTGATATTTTATCTTTTATTTAAGATGGGAAGACTTACAGCTATCTTCATTGGCATGACACACAATAAGCTTACATCACAGCCTATGACATACACATGCTTTTAAAAACAACTCCAGCTATAGCAGAAACCTGCACCTACAAAGAACTAGTAATCAAATGAAACCACAATCTGCAACAGAGACGTTACAGTCTGTAATTCACTGGTGAAATCCAGTCACATTCTAGTTATCACATGTAATGGGGCAGGGGCCTACCAATGGCTTCTCAAATGCAGAATTCAATATTAAAATTATACCCAAACTGTAAATAAGAATTTAAAAAGGAAGAAAGTATGAAAAAGCAGAAGATAGCAGTCTAGCTTACAATAATTGTGCTCGGATTTCACAGTTATTAGATCATAATGTTATGAGTTGGGGGGAGGATAGGCTGTATGTTGAGACCCTTCTAAGTTCCATCAAACCTGCACTTCTAGTTTGCATTACTATAATGTATTCCTGAACTTGTAGCAAGATCCTTTGATGTTCAGCAAGAGCTCAGCAACATGGCCAGCAGAAAGCCGAAAATACTGTAGACCAGGAAAGTGTTAAATTCATGCAATACTTAAAACATAGAAATCTGTGTATATTTTATTTTTAGGCGTAAATATATATTTCCAGATGATTCTACTGTGTGGAGTTTAACATGACAAATAAAATCTCTCTTGTAAAAAAATAATAATAAAGAGGGGGTGAATGGGAGAGGGGAGGATGCGAAACAGATGCAGCCAGCTCACAACTTCCTTAAACTTTCCCCTTCTGATGTCCTCTTATTTCTGAAGCTAAAAGACATAAAGCCCATGGACCAGAGTCAAAAGTATGGGCATTTGCCTCTCTTAAAGCACAGTACTGTTAGTTCAAATGCCTCAGCCAACTACAGCTGATAAGAAGAAAGAATGAAAAAGGATGTTCCAATCACAAAGCCAAGAAAACTAACCATATCCACACTTTAAGAAAATAAGTACCGTACAATTCTTCTGAAATGCAATAATGCATTCGTCACTTGAAACCTGAAGCAAAATCCAGACTGAACTGAAAACATTTATTAAAAAATTCCTTCAGTAGCACCTTAACGACCAACTAAGTTTTTATTTTGGTATGAGCTTTCGTGTGCATGCACACTTCTTCAGATAATGAAAACATTTATGCTGCAGAGCTTCAAGTTTCAAAACTAGCTGGCATTTGTCAGGATATTTGCAACACAGTAAGGAGAGCCCTGGCCAAGTCCCACCACCAACCAAGAAAGTAAACTTCCTGATGTGACTGGGACATAAAGTCTTGAATTATACCAAAACTTGATGCATGGAAAAAAGGAGATAGAGAGGGGAACGTCCAAATTTCCTAGACTGCCCTTTCTAACCTAACCCGTGCTGACCTTCCTCAGGATACTCTTAGGGTTGCTGACCTCATTTCCTACTTTCTACTTCTTCATCCTCACCAGCTGCAATTGTAAACTATGGCATGGCTGAATCAGGTGGAGGAGGCAAGAAGAAAAGAAGTGTTAACTATATGTTTCACAACTGATGTTGCAACATGGCAGCGTAAAGCAGGACCCCATAAGGACATGAAGTACAGGGTCTAAAATTACATAGCTGCACCTTGGTCCAGATCAGACCTTGACCTGTTCAGCTTCAGCTAAGGATCGCCCTATGTACCTACAGAGCATGTTCAGGAACCATAGAACTAATTTCACCCTAGATGAAATGGAATGCTCTTACCATTATATATATACTAGTGTCATTCATCCCGTTTAATAAACGGGCGCTAGAGCATTCAGCCTTTTTTGGCGGTGGCGGCGCGTGGGGGGGCCGATTGGCCCCTCCCATGGTCGCCGCCTCGTCTGGGTGCTCCGTTGAGCCCAGCTGGCTAGCGGGCGCCCAGGAGAAGGCCGCGATTCGGCCTCTTTTGGCGGTGGCGCATGGGGGGCCGGCTGGCCCCTCCCACGGCCGCCGCTTCGTCGGGGCGCTCCGCTGAGCCCAGCTGGCCGGCGGGCGCCCAGGAGAAGGCCGTGATTCGGCCTCGTTTGGCGGCGGCGCGTGGGGGGGCGGTTGGCCCCTCCCACGGCTGCCGCTTCGTCGGGGCGCTCCGCTGAGCCCAGCAGGGCAGCGGGCGCCCAGGAGAAGGCCGCGATTTGGCCTCTTCCTGCAGTGGCGGCAAAGGAAGCAGCGGTTGGCAGAGGGGTGGGGGGTGGGGAGAGCACACACGTGAGTGTGCGTTCCAAGTCTCTGCGTCCAATCCCTGTGTCCGTGGGGCACATGCACAGTAGCGCAAACCCAGGGACACAGGGAATACTGGACGCAGAGACACTTGCACTTTATTATATAGGATAATGGAGTGCCTGGCGTGCTATGGTCCATGGGGTCACGAAGAGTTGGAGACGACTAAATGACTAAACAACAACAACAATATATGGTAAAGGACCCCAGTCAAAGGACCCCAGTCAAAGGCGACTTTGGGGTTGTGGTACTCATCTCGCTTTCAGGCCAAGGGAGCCAGCGTTTGTCCACAGACAGCTTTCCGGGTCATGTGGCCAGCATGACTAAACCACTTCTGGCGCAACAGAACACCATGATGGAAACCAGAGCGCACGGAAATACCATTCACCTTCCCGCCGCAGCAGTAACTATCTACTTGCAGTGGTGTGCTTTCGAACTGCTAGGTTGGCAGGAGCTGGGACAGAGTAACGGGAGCTGGGACAGAGTAACGGGGATTCGAACCGCTGACCTTCTGATCGGCAAGCCCAAGAGACTCAGTAGTTTAGACCACAGCGCCACCCACGTCCATAATATAAAACATGAGCAGTCACAGTAAAAAAATTAATAATAATCCTACACCAAATACAAGAAACAGCTGAGAATAGCACCATGTAGAATACTGGTGACTTCATCCACCATTCTCTGAAGCAGAATGTGGTTTCTAGTCCATGTGCAAAACTGGCACATTGGATAATCAAATATGAATTATAGGAGCTGGATAATTATGTGTAATCTTTGCAAAAAAAAAGTGTTAACAAAATCACTCATGTAACTCATTACTCATCCCATGGGATACCATATATGCAATAGCAGAAATGTACAAACAGTCCACATGTCTTGAGAGAAATTCCCACCCACCACCGCCACTTCAAAGGTTGTGGGGAAGAGGGGCATTAGAGATAGTCCTTTATATGTGAACCTAATTTCTTCCTGTTTACTCAAAAAGGTTTCTTATATCAGAGTTTTATAGTAAATGTGAGATTATGTCACACACCACAATAATTAGAATTACTAACAGAACACGGCATGCAACTGTGGATTTTTTTTAAAAAAATCCTTTTGACAAATGTGTTCTCAGTCTATTTTATGACAGTTCTAGAAGAAAATATTAAAGATGATAAATATAGCTTTAGCCCAAAGAGATGAGTCACATTTGCTTTTCTTCCTTTAAATGTAATAATCTACAAGAATTTAGCAAAAGCTGTACTGATCTGAGACACAGATGTACAATTGTACAGCTCTTAATCAATTCAATAAGTCTGTCCTGGTAGTGATCTGTGAGGGAAAAGGAAATGGTCTCAAAATGTTTTCATAGTTCTTGATCTGTTCAGAAATATTTAGGGAGGGAAGGAAATAATATATTTTAATGTCCATAAAAATATTTCTTTTAACTTTGAAAAACTTTACTACACAGCTAACTCAGTTGCAGACATTTGGGAATAGACTGAATCACCCTGAGTTTTATATTCAAAGAGGCTGTAATATGCTATAGCTCAGATCAATATCAAGAGGAAAGCAGTATTACTCACCTTAGAAACAAAACATTCTGCTATAGCTACAGGATCATTTTCACAGTTTTCCAAATCTTGCAGAAGTTCACTAGTTGACAGAAAGAAAGAAAGAAAGAAAGAAAGAAAGAAAGAAAGAAAGAAAGAAAGAAAGAAAGATATTGCATTTTTAAAATAAAAATATGGAGAACCACACACTGATATATACCATCTACAATCAAAATAAGCATTGCACTTGACATAATATTTGAAATAAAGTAGACTGATTAATAGTATGCCTTGCTATAGGGCTAAGTCCTCATTAGTTATTGGGGTTACTAATATTCCAACACTTCCAACCTTTATTCTTACCCTATCAATAAATTATGCAGCATTTGCCTTTGTTTGCCCAACATGCCTTCACCATTTTCCTTGTACTCTTGCCTCTACCTCCAGTTCTGTCTTCCATTAAAAGACAGCCGGTTCTTGTCTGTACTGACTACAAGAAAGTGGGAGCATGGAACTTGCGCGCCTCCACAGTGGTGGAGGAAGCCGCTCGGGCGTGCCCAGGGGCAGGGCGGGACAAGCCACCCATAGGAGCGGGGTGCACCACGGGGCCTCTGGAGTCTGCCTGCCTCCTCCCACTCAGCCGCCCTACAGCTGGGGGGCAGGCAGCGGGTGGACCGTTTGGGCATACCTGGGCCTGCCCATACCCACCACACACCCCTTCCTCTGCCCCTGCGCCTCCATAGTGCGGCTCTTTTACAAACATTGCTGTGCACCTTTCTGCATCTCTATCTCTCTCTTTCACACAGAGTATTATGTAGCTTAAAAAAAACCTTGAATGGAAGGGGCAACACAAACATGCAGAAGGTGCATGAAGAGCAGCACTAGGCAGGCCTTCCATGCACAAGCACAGTGATCCATGCACATCGTGCTGCTGTATATTAAGGAAGGATTCTCTCTCTAGCCACCTCGGTTGCTACTCCCTTCTCAACTGTGTACAAAAACCCTTGAATCACAACAAGGAGAAAAAAAACATAAGTCATTGCACTGCTTACCGGTACACTATTTTGGAAAGGTGGGGGAGAGACAGCAAAGTATAAAATGATTTCCTGAAGCAGGCCATACGCTCAAACAACCCTGCCCTGCTGTGTTTATAAGCAGGCTCTCACGTGCTGGCTGTTCTTTTAACTTTTGACACGCTGGTAGCCAAATAGATTTTGACATTAATTGTTGCTGTAAGTGGATGCATGCTTATTTTTAAACAAAACTGAGTGGATAATTAGCAGGGTACGTTTATAAACTTTACAGCAGATTTAGAGGCACCAAAGATAATCAGGATTGCCACAGTCTCATTAGTCTGCTGTGGGGAGGAAATATCAAAAGTGTCCATCAGTAACTAAATTTACAGTTAAAAACCTGATTCTTTGCATTTGACTTAGCAGGCCCTTTGAGATCAGTGAGGTTGTTGCTACGGAGCAGGCATAGGCTTGCAACATCCATTACAGACTAATACAGTGCACACAGTTGTGCTTTATCTCCACCCCAACTGTTTTGATTTGACTGTGGACTCAAGCCGGTCGGGCGCCCTGGCGTCATGGTGCAGAGATCGCTCCGGCGCCCCCGCCCTGGTGGGCAGGCGCAGCGCGCAGCGCCCCCCTGCCGGCCTGGCACCCTGCGCCACCGAGACTACCCCTAGAGCCGGGCCTGACTGTGGAAGAAAGAAACATATGTCTCTGTGTATCATATTTAGCCTAACCTTTGGCATGTGATCCTAACCATGGTTATTCAGAAATATGTTCCACCGACTTCAAGGGAACTTTGCCCTAGGTGACTGTGAAAACAATCCAAGTCTTATTGTATGCAGGTTGCATATAAGTTGCTATATATTGGCTAGGAGATGAATGGCAGATTCATCCCAGTGAGACACGGAATGGCCAAGCATTCCACAGCTACACAACGGCTTATGAGAGGGAATGCTGCTTTCAGTTGTGAAAAATAATGTCAATCAGCAACTCCAGTGAGGAACCTACCTCGCCTCACAGTATGTTCTTTACAAGAGGAGGAAAATGGCTTTAGCTTAAACAGTCAGTACAGTTGTGCCAAGGGGCATCTTGGCTAGTTATCCTTGATCATCTCATTTGAGTGGGTTCCCGGCATCCCTTCACACTTTGTCTCATTAGCTATGTTCTCGTTCCCACATTTCTTTATTTAAGTCATGGCCTATTTAATCTCTGTGCTTGGTGCCCACAGCTCTGTACTTCCTGTTCCTGCTTACAATTACCCTTTCCTGAAAGAGTTGCATGGTATTGGGGAGGGGGGCTGTTTGTAAAAATATTATTAGGTCCTTGCATCCCAATAGGATCAAGACATTACAAAACAGTAAAGGGAGGGAATCACTCCTTTTCTCCCAGTCCAGGCAGAATGTTAAATTTTACAAATGGAGAATAGCAAGTGGCTTCAAAGAATTAATAATCCAAAGCTGACTGTCATTTTTCAAATGCCTTGACAAGTCTGTGCTGTGCCTAGTGAACTTCAGGCTGCCAAAAACTGAAAAAGAGAGAGAAATGCAGTAAAAAGTCTAGCAGCCAAAACCACTTAGAGAGCCATTCTTTACACGTCTTTATCTTTTAATATAAATTTCATGTTTGTATGCATTGCCTGGCACTACTTAGCAAAGGCTTTTCTTGACAAGAAGCCAATAGGTCAAAGTGGAGAAATCGCTCAATATTGCATGTCTGCAGAAACGACTAAAATGTTTTTAAAAGGGGCATACATTTTAAAAGAAGGGGCGGAACCCTATGCTGGCCGACTCTTGATGCAAGATAACAGTTATCTGTGCCAGCAGCACTTTACACTAAAACCCATATTAGATCTTTGACCCTGTATTCCATCGCTCTTTAATTACATAAGCTAAATATGAACATGGAGCACTATTGTAATACAAAGCTACATCATCAGATGCTTAATCTCTGAACTAGAAGGGTAGTGTTCAGGGCCGTCTTAAGCACCTCTGGCACCTGGCGCGATGGATCCCTCCAGCGCCCCCCACCACCCCGTTTTCCAGCGCAGCGGGCGGGCTCAGCGCACAACGTGGCTGCCGAGGGCGCTGCTGTGCGGTGGGCGGGCATAGGCGCTGCTGCTGAGGGCGCTGCTGCAAGGCGGAGCGGCCGGCAGGCGGGCGCAGCTGCGAGGCGCTCCACCTGGGGGGCCAGCGCCGTGGCGCCCTGCGCCACCCAGCCTAGCCGTAGGGCCGACCCTGGTAGTGTTTGTGGGCGAACAAGTGCATGTGCACACACTGAACTGTTTTGGGAACCAACTATGGAGGAATGTGTACTTTATGCTATCTTCAACAACAGCACAAAATCTGACGAAGTAATGACTGGGTATTCAGCTTCTTATTGTCAGGAGTATGGGCAGGAGTCAGGCTCTGGGGCCTGTAGTGCTTTGCAGGACTGGGGCATGCCTCAGCTTGTGCTGGAGAAGCAAGGCGTGGCCACACAGGTGAAATCCTCAGCTTGTGCTGGAGAGGCAAGGAGTAGTCACCCAGGTGAGGCCACTTGAGATCTCACTGCACCTGGTGGCAGGAGCTGGGAGGGATAAAAGCCCAGCATTTCCCTTCAGCTCTTGGCCACAGCAACGCTATCCCTGCCTGGTTGCATTTGGCCTCTTGATCCTTGCTCCTTGGACCCTTGCCTTGCCAACGTCTTGATCCTTGCTCCGTGGACCCTTGCCTTGCCGACATCTTGATCCTTGCTCCGTGGACCCTTGCCTTGCCGACGTCTTGATCCTTGCTCCATGGACCCTTGCCTTGCCGACGTCTTGATCCTTGCTCCGTGGACCCTTGCCTTGCCGACGTCTTGAGCCTTCGCCTTGCTCCTTGACCCTTGGACCTTCGCCTTGCTCCTTGACCCTGCAACTGCCTGCTGCTGGACCCTCAGCCCTGCACCTGTTCCTGCTTCTACACCACCATCTTGCTTCTGGGCCTGACGCCCGCCGACCGGACCGTGACACTTATCCTCCCTCATGCTTTTCAACATCTATACGAAGCCATTGAGAGGGATCACCAGGGGATTTGGGCTGGTTGTTCACTAGTATGCGGATGATACCCAGCTCTACTTCTTGTTTAAAACATGTCTCAATCCGTACCCATGCATGTTGTTGTTGTTTAGTCGTTTAGTCGTGTCCGACTCTTCGTGACCCCATGGACCATAGCACGCCAGGCACTCCTGTCTTGCACTGCCTCCCGCAGTTTGGTCAAACTCATGTTCGTAGCTTCGAGAACACTGTCCAACCATCTTGTCCTCTGTCGTCCCCTTCTCCTAGTGCCCTCAATCTTTCCCAACATCAGGGTCTTTTCCAAGGATTCTTCTCTTCTCATGAGGTGGCCAAAGTATTGGAGCCTCAGCTTCACGATCTGTCCTTCCAGGGAGCACTCAGGGCTGATTTCCTTCAGAATGGATAGGTTTGATCTTCTTGCAGTCCATGGGACTCTCAAGAGTCTCCTCCAGCAGTCTCTACCCATGCATAGGTAGGGCTTATTCCAACGGCACTTATTCCAATGGCAGTGGGAACTCCCGTGAATGTCTTGTGCTAGCATTTATTTTCACAGCACAGATACCTTTGGGAGGACTTTGGTCTGAAGCACCAACCCCCCTATTTTAGTATTACTTTAATATTTAATCTGTTGGGGGGAGTGCACGAATGAACAAAAGCTTTGATTTGTGGTCCTCATATATGTTTTCATTTAAGTCAAATATTTACTCACCTGTTGAAATGGTAGATATCTTTTATGTTTCCAAACAAAGCTGATTGTTCCTCCATCCCCAAAGAGAGCTTGGATTGGTCAGTGATACAATCAAGGTAATCCTATGAAATAAATGAAAAGGGTTGTCTTAAATATGTCTGCTCTTTTGTTCCTCAGTAAATGGAACGATCTTTAATTGTGGAAGAGGAGTCTGCTCCAGATCAATTTCACTTTATATTACACTAATCCCTTCAGTAGCGCCACACTGAACAGTCCTTCCATTATGGAAAATAACAATACTTATCTGTTCACCAATACCAAAGGAATAAACCCAAAGACTGAATACTTTGCTGCTCAGACTGTGCACTGCATGTTTTTCAAGCTGCAAACGTATTCAGATTTCATCCACAGTGACAGCTGAATTATCTCCATTAATTACTCAATAAGGTCAATGACATCTTCCTATATTAAGCAGGGTTTCTTTTAAAAACAACATAAAGTATCATCACTGAAGCACATGCACTTCATACAGATAAGAGGAGACCTGGAAAAGTATTACCATATTTCAGAGCTATTGAAAAAGCACCTTTAAAACTCCCAAACACAATATACAGTAAATGCAATATAAACGTCCTGGTTCCCAGTTTATAAGGAACAAGGTCTCTCTTCTTCTGCAGCCCCCACCTGGTGTACTAATGAGAAACTGCATGTACTCGGGAACATATTGCAGAGAAGATTCATTTGTATGCTATTTGTGGAGATTACATTTTAGGTCACACGAACAAGAGAGCTATCAACCAATTGGGAAAGACTTACTTTAAATCAGTGATTTGCAGGTTACCAGACAGGCCCTTCCAGAACTGCAGTTCCAAGAGTGGTTTAACCAATGTTTCCCCCCCGTAAAAATGTTTAGGGGTACTCTCATTTCCCTACTCATATTAAAATACTGCCCCTCAATGAGGCCAAACTTAGATTCACAAAATCTTTTGGGGTATGCGTACCCCCAGGAAATGCACTGGGTTTAACAATCAGTCCCTCTTCACGGGGAACTCTGGAATGACAGCTCTATGAGAGGAACAAGGGTCTCCTAACAGCTCTCAGGACCCATACCCACCTACAGCTCCCATAATTATTTGGGGGGAGCCATGATTGTTTAAAGTGGTATCGCATTGTTTTAAATCTATGGTGGTAGTGGGGTTTTAGTGTGCAAATTGACTCCATTGAAAAATACTGCTTCGGGAGGCTTTGCTCTCTCACTGATGTTAGAAATTGAAGCCATCAGAATATGTACAAGTCATCCCTTGATATTATGATAATCAGATACCTGTGTGAACTAGCATTAAAACTACTATTTAAGACAACAACAAAAGGCCTAGTGTGCTTCCATAACATTTATAAAGAAACTCTGCAGGAGGAAGGAAAACAATAAACTAAGAGTGAGAACAGCTGGAACCATGTTAACAAAACCCTGACATGATCCTGAGCCTGAGGGTTTAGACAACGTGTGGTGGCATTTTACCAATGGCAACACAACATTCCATAGCACCAAATTCAAGGGATTCTGGGAAATGTCAGCTACACCATGAGGATCTTGTTATATAGTAACGGAATTCCAAAACCCACATGAGAGAATCAGATAAAAACAAAGGGGAAACTTATTTGAGAAAAATCACTGGGCATGTTCACAATAGGTTTACTTTTCTAAATAATTTGATTGTTTAAACAAGCAAGCAAATCAAAATATTGTAGCACCAAGAACAGCACATAAAGATGACATGAGTTCTTAACCAGTTCTGCCCACATATAAGCAAGTTTTGACTTCCAGCATCGAAGAGCATCATCTAACCAAAATGCAATTTTATATCTACACACTGGGGGCTTTACAACAAGGAAGCTCCATGACATTAAACATTCTGGCATACATGATCTACACCTCTACATTCCATTCCATCCAGCCTCCATTAACTTATGACCTCATCATTAAATCTGTTCTCTTAAAATATGTTTTTGCATTAAGTCATTATAACAATGTCCCGGGGGCTTCCCAAAACTGTGTGTGACCTTTTGTTTTCACTCACAGTCTCCCTTGGAGCAGATACTTAAGAGGCTTCATGAAGCAGAAAGGATTGCTACACACACACACACACACACACACACACACACACACACACACTGCAACCTGGGTCAAAAGGGTGGAAAAAATGAGTACAAAACAGGAAAAGCTCATTCCCAGCTGTAATTTCTAACACATATTTGCATTCAACAGAATGAGATGTAACAAACTGGGCCTGCCCTAACAACTACAAATCCACAGTAACCAGTTTTTAAAAAGTGGTTAAAACCTATATAGAAACCTTACTACTTTAAAGCAGTTCATAATTTGCTTTTGTAAGAACAAACACTGTTTGATGTGAAAAAGAATAAAAGCAGAAGTAGCTAATGAGGTCCCTCCAAGTGATGTTTTCCTATCATTTCTGTCCCTTGGCGATGCTGACGATTGCTTATGTGAGTTGGAGTCCAACAATAATGGGAGAGCACTACTTTGACTAAACCACACTAAAATATCATGAGAATACAGATGCCTATGTTGCACTGATACATAATGAAACACACAATATATTGCAATACATAATATCTGTATCACCAAAGTACATAATGATTGCTTTAAAAGCAGGCTAGTCAAGTTATCTGTTGGATATTTGGCACAACTATCAATAGTTTTGGACAAGTATTTGTAAGCGAAATTACTGAACTAGTCTACCTAAATTCTGATTCCTGCCCCCCAGACTTCTGGTTAGCCACAAGATAATGTCACCATGTAACACTACAAAATAATCTTCAGAGAACGATAAAAGCTTTACATTGCACAATAAACACTGGGCAGGAAATGGGCAAAAAATAAATAACTGCATCAACAGGGTTAAAGGAGAGTGTGTTATTTCTTCTAACAGAACTTCAATATCCCCTTTTCCCAGTCTGCAGTTCACCTCACATGATACAGAGCTACTTGTGAGGCCCTCTGGATGCTTCCCTACCGAACAGTTGATTGGAAGGGTTCCCTGTGCATCTTTCAGGTATGTCTGGGGAATAGGATTACATAGTACACCTGTGCACAGGTCCACACATCTGTGTGCTCTGCAGAGAGATGCAACTTATACCCTATTGGCAGGGGAAACTTCTTTAGCCCAAGGGCCATATTCCCTTCTGGACAACTTTCTGAGGGCCACATGTCAGTGGTAGGCAGGTCCAGGGCAGAGGCAAAAGGCAGAGTAATTAATGTAAATGTTACCTTCATAAAGTAGGCTAGTTTCTACCCACCCACCCCTCTCCATTCTCTATCCAGGTAAGCAAACGGTATCATCAGAGTTCATGGACAAATTGCAGCCAAGCAAAAGCACTCAAGGAGTGTATGATGCAGAGTTGGTGAGCGATGTGCATGGAAGGGTCTGGAGGAACCAATATCTATGGTCTATATGAGATCCATCTCAAGAGCAGGCTAGGTCACTAGTTTTTTGGACTATGATTCCTACAAGTCATAACCACTAGTCATGCTGACAGGGGCTGAAAAAAAGTTGTTGGAAAACTCTTAGCAGGCAGTAGGTTGTGAGGGTTGGGATAGAGTGTGACAAGAGAAGGAACAAGTCAACTTGTGCATGATCATGAAGTGTAATACAGCAGATGGAAGCAAAACAACAACAGCCCGGTCCTCAGAGATGCATCGTTGCATCATGTTATGCCTGGTCATTTAAGAGCTCTGCAAACTCAACCTAGAAACAGAAATGTCATTTAGAAATAAAATTGATCTCACAGTGAGTCTCTGAAGTAAAATGATCAAAGCTATGCAACCAAGATTCTGGTTTTGTTTTCTGTTTAAGGATTCTTTGACCCTTTAAGGTCAAACAAAACTACAGTGGCAAACAATGTCACAGCAGCTGCAAGCATATGAAGCCATAATAAAAAGGCTGGAAACTCCCTAATTGCATAGCTGGCAACTGTCATAATGAAATGGTCTATGAATCTTTATTAAAGCTATCAGAGCCAAGTCTTATTGTCTCCCTGAAATTACAGCAAAACATTCAATTCTGTTTCTGGAGAAGATAAAGGAGAAATGCTATCTTTTTGTGTTTTATTTATTTTGGGGGGGAAGCATAGGTGTTTTGCCATTTTTTTTCTGTGTGTGAGGGGGAGTGTCTTAGCATCACTAGTTTTGAAATGAGTATTTCTTAGTTTCTTAGATTGTCAAATATGCTCCCTGGGCATCAAAAGGTTAGGGACCTCTGTTCTATAGTCGAAACAGCATGATAAACATGGGAATGTCTGAGTTCATAGGTGTAAGCCCCAGATGTAGGAAAGGTTTGGGCATACACTGTGGGGAAGCATAATATAAGGCATACAAAAAAAATCAATGTGAGAAAAGGACTGTGGCTTTCCCATGCTATTTTCTCAGCCATGTAATAGTGAAGACATCAGATCATTTACTATTCATAGCACTGAGAAGAAAGCCTGTTAAAAGATTACTGTGTCTCACACATCAACAAAGCTGTATCAACAAAGACACTTCAGTCACAGAAACAGAATATGGGAATTAACTAGATTATTAACACATTTATCACTTGCTATATAAACGGTGCTTACCTGAATTGAGAAACAGGTTTAGCAAGAGGCAATAGATGCGCAATTTTGATCACTTTCTCAGACATGGAAAAAAACAATTCTGTGTTTTTCAATATTTATGCATATATAAAATAGTTCAAGAATGGGCTTGGTTTAAGCATTTTTGGAAGACTAAAGATTAAAAGCCTTTTCCTGCTTTGTGAAAAAATATGCAGGGTTACAAAAGATCAGGCTTTATTTCTATACAGCTAGCCTCTTTCCTCAGTATTTTAAAGTTATTTTAAAGTTTCAAATTTACGGTAAATAAAGCATGTTATAAGAGCAAAAACAGATCATTTCCTAGTGAGATGCTAATGTCAGGAGGCAGAGAACCAAAGCAACACAAACTTGCAAATAAAGTCAAAACAAAATTAAAAAATCCTTCCGGTAGCACCTTAGAGAGCAACTAAGTTTGTCATAGGTATGAGCTTTCGTGTGCATGCACTATGACAAATTTAGTTGGTTTCTAAGGTGCTACTGGAAGGATTTTTTAATTTTGTTTTGACTGCATCAGACCAACACGGCTACCTACCTGTAACTTACAAATAAAGTGTTATCCTAGGCTAGTTTTGCTAGAAGAAAACCTTAACATAATGCTTACTACTACAGATGTTTTTGCAACGGTTGTGCAGTCACACAAATATAAATCAATAGCCATGATCAGGACAGCTTAATCGGATTCAAATCAAATGCACTTGAAATAACCAAACTAACAAATTGAATTTCAATAGGGACAAATGTAAGGTTCTACACTTAGGCAGGAAGAACCAGCTGCACAAATATAAGATGGGGGACACCTGGCTTGTCCGTAGTACAGTACATGTGAAAAGGATCTAGGGGTCTTAGTTGACCACAAGCTTAAAATGCATCAACAGTGTGTTGCAGCAGCAAACAAAAGCTACTTAATGCTATTCTAGGCTGCATCAATAGATGTATAGTGTCCAGGTCAAGGGAAGTAATAGTAACACTTTATTCTGCTTTGGTCAGACCACACCTAGAATACTGTGTCCGGACCAGTTTAAGAAGGATACTGACAAGCTGGAATGTGCGCAGAGGATGGCAACCAATATGATGTTTGGAAACCAAGCCTTATGAGAAACGGTTGAGGGAGCTGGGTATGTTTAGCCTGGAAAAGAGGAGACTGAGAGGAGCTATGATAGCTATCTTCAAATATCTAAAGGTCTGTCACATGGAGGTGGGGTGGGGATGGAGTAAGCTTGTTTTCTCCTGCTCTGGAAGCTAGGACCTGGACCAATGGATTCAAGTTATAAGGAAGGAGATTCCGACTAAACACCAGGAAGAACTTTCTGACAGTAAGAGCTGTTCAACACTGGAACGGACTCCCTCAGGAGGTTGTGGATTCTCCTTCCTTGGTGTTTTTACAGCAAAGGTTGGATTCCTGCATTGTAGAGGGTTGGACTAGATGACCCTTGGGGCCTCTTCCAACTCTACAATTCTGTGATAACCCAAGCTATTGGCTGCTGCTCATGATGATGATTGTAAGTCACTGAGAGTCAGCCAGGATTAGTCCAACCTCCTATTACAGTAATACCTCCACAAACATCCGCCTTGTCTAGCATCCATCCCGGTGAACGTCCGCAGCAAACCCGGAAGTACTGGAACGGGTTACTTCCGGGTTTGCCACTCGTGCGTGTGCAGAAGCACAAACTGCTCTGCGTGCGTGCATGCGCAGGACGGCCCTTTGCCCTGTGTCCTTTTCGGCTAGTGGCTAGGGCTCCGGATTGGATCCCAGCTGCAAAACGAGGTATGACTGTATTAATGACCCTTTCAATCATAAAAAAACAGAACAATACTGAATAGCTTCTACCTACCGTACTTTTCAAGGTGATTTAGTAAATTTAAGAAGGTGATGGCAATTCATCTTGAATACTCAACAATCCTTAATGTCACACTTGTTATTTGCTATCCCATCTATAAAATCCATTTAACCATAATTTACGTCCTACAGAGAAGAAAAACCATGCTTCTTGACCCAGCCCATACTTCCGTATCCACTTGAAAGGTTCAGAACATAACCATAACAATGTCAGATACCCAGGAATTATATGTGGAAAAAGGAAAATATCTCTTGAATTTTTAACCCATGGGGATACTACTCTTTGGAAAGCATTCCAACCAAGGTTTCCTACTGTGGGTACATGGCAAGCTGGGGAGCTACACTAACCCACAGCAATTACAAGTTGGAAGTCAGATTTTGTATTTTGCAATGGTAATTCATAAGGAGGTCTCCATGATGTATTCTAGACCCTTCTGGGCACGTCCTGCACAGGGTTATCAAGAAGAAAACAGTTGTGCAAAATGGCTAGTTGACAATCATACAAGCAGCAACCTGCTTACAATAAGATAAAATCATTAGAACCCTATTGCCACCAAACTTACACTCTTTTTATTTATGTTTCTCTAAAGTAGCAGCACCATTTAGTTTTGTTAGAGGAATAACTTTTTTTGGGGGGGCTAACCAGTTGTCCTGTATATTGCATTTAACATTCTCTTCCCTTCCTTCCTAATAAAAGAATCAGAGATTTCCAAAAGCTGAAACAGATTAACTCTCACCCTTTTGTCTATTTTGATTTGCATACACAATAGTGCTTGCTAGTCAGCCAACCAACCATTTGGTTGAGTGATCCATTCATTGCTAACAAGAGCAGCAAGCACAATAGTGTTAATCTTCTGGGGCAATTCTATAGCTCAATACAGTTAGCAGTGCCAGCGAACTGTCTTTTCCACTCAGAAGGTGTATAAAAAAAGATTAAGGGAGGATCTGTAGAGCCTTCATTTATATTGCTGAAGAATTACATACCAATTTGTGCGGCGGCATCCCACCCAGCTGTTCAAATCAGCTTTGAGCTATTACAGGCAACTTTGAAATATTCTCCAATGGTCAGGATTAAGAAACTGGCATAGTTACTTTTGACTATTGGTGTACATCCATGGTGTGTGTGTGTGTGTGTGTGTGTGTGTGTGTGTGTGTCACAAAGATCCAGTTTTGCTGAGTTTCTGCCAACCGAGGCAGAAACGGAAAAACACCCAAGATCTGGAATGATGCAGCTATCTCCTCCCCAGTGGTGCTTGACCTGGAGCAATACTCCAAGCTCACCCCCCACCCCGACAGCTACACACCAACCTAATCACTGAGCAGTAAAATTACATTGGAACACAACTTGTAATGATGTCTAAGAATCATATGGTCATCAATGTTAATCATCACTAACACTTCAAGGGCATACAGCCAATGCAGGATTAAACCCTGTTCTCCATTGGCTGACATCACTGTGCGGAAACAACATGGTAGGCAGAGACTGACTGACAGGCTGGTGTTTCCTCATTCCTGCACTAGCAGGTTATGCCCCTTTCAGTCACTGCTACTCTGCATTGCAGAGGGTGTCCTGTGGGGAGCCTGCTGTATTTAAATCCCTGCATGAGCAAGGAGTACCCCATGAGTATAGCAGGGTCCTTGCTGAAGACCCTCACCCTCTAACATGTGGGAGGTGGCTTGGTTGGGTGGCAGGGACACCTCAGTGTTGGAGGTCAATGACTACATTCACTCTCTCCCTCATCATAGCACCCCTTTAATGCTTGAATAGGGCTATGGCAGAAATTGCTAACCTGGGGCTCTCCCAAACATTGCTGGGATCCCATCAGCCCCAGCCAGGATGGTTAGGAACAAAGGGAGCTGCCAGCAGCTTCTAAGATTAGCCACCCCTAAGCCATGAGCGCACCAAACTTTGAAACCAGGTTTTGAAACAGTTCAAAATCTCGGTTAAGAATGAATGGGGTTCGTCTTAAATTTTCTAAGCTGTCTTAAAAACAACACCACACAATTCATGGAACACAGGGCAAATGGAACACCTGAGTCTAGTACTGCTAGAGCAGGGGTCCCCAGACTTACCTGGCTTTGGGCCGGAGGGCGGGGGAAGTGCGCGCCCGTGCGCATGCGTGCACACACTTACTGGTGCGGTGGCGCGCTTCCAGGTCGGAAAAAGCGCCGGAAATCGTTTGTGCGCATGCGTATGGGCCTCCCCCAACCCGGAAGTGCACCGGAAATGACCTCTTCTGGGTCAGGAGAGGCCCATACGCATGCGCACAAATGATTTTCGGTGCTTTTTTCTGACCCGGAAGAGCGCCGCCGTGCTGCGTGCCGTAAGAGCGAGCGGCAGCAGCGGACGGCAGGGGTCACCGCGGGCCGGATTGGGAGGCCAATTGGGCCGCATCCGGCCCACGGGCCGTAGTCTGTGAACCCCTGTGCTAGAGGATATACCTATCAATCTGTGTTTGCTTCTCCGTCCGACAGATTTCATACAACCTTGTCAGCAAATTTTTTTTTTAAGGCTCAACTGCCCTTGAAAAACAGTAATGCCTACCTCTGCATATGTTGTAATGGGCCTGTGACTTTGAAGGGCATCATTATTCAAGTGTGCACCTAGTCTTTTGAACTGTGTATATGTTCAGAGAGAAAATGTGAGCTGGGAGACAGGATTCCGTGGCCACAATAAGCAGTCCTTCCTTTTCCAGGTGATATGAAATTCTTTAATCACACCATGGAGAATGCCATCTTACTTCTAATTAGCTACTAGATGATTATACCACTTGTCATAAAGCTAAGCATGTTCATGACTGCCTTCCCAGGAGGCCAAAGCGAAGGTAAAGCCTCTAACATTTTAGCTGCTTCTGACAAAGTCAAGCTGATTGCCACAGGGCAGACACTGCCCTGCATTTTTGCTTGCTCTAGAGACTACTTTCTGGGATAAAGCATGCTGCATGGACAAAGTAAATTCCTAAGAATGATAATTGACCCCAAATATGAGACAGCATAGAAAAAAGGGAGTAGAGTTGTACTCTTTTAGGAAGTCAGAGGGAAAGAAGCCCCAAAACAAGAGGAATCGTGTAGTGAGACCGCCGTTAATATTGGCAACCATGTAAGGCACTACCCACATGCCACATTTACTAAAACTCCTCAGCAGGGGCATCAGCTAACAGCTAGAAAGCAAGAACAGTCATTGCAACGTTTTTTTCAGACATGGCCTTTTAAAAGCCACGTGGTGTCTTCAACATCAGTAACTGAGGAACGTTTCAAAAATCTCAGCTCATGTACAAAAGCTCGAGACACTATGTTCTTCCCAGTCTCTATCTGAGCATGCTTATAGCTACTCCAATTCTTAACTACTCCTCAAAAATAAGAAGGGGCAGAAAAGGGATACCACCAAAAGGTGTATTTAATTCTCATGGAAATCTGTAATAAACCAGTTCTAAAATTATGACCCTTCCTTTATGCCAAATATGTTCCTACCTTCCATTAGAATCTCAAGAAAATATAGGTAAAGGTAAAGGGACCCCTGACCGTTAGGTCCAGTCGCGGACGACTCTGGGGTTGCGGCACACATCTCGCTTTACTGGCTGAGGGAGCCGGCGTACAGCTTCCGAGTCATGTGGCCAGCATGACTAAGTCGCTTCTGGCAAACCAGAGCAGCACACAGAAACACGGTTTACCTTCCTGCCGGAGTGGTACCTATTTATCTACTTGCACTGCATGCTTTCAAACTGCTAGGTTGGCAGGAGCAGGGACTGAGCAACGGGAGCTCACCCCGTCGCGGGGATTCAAACCGCCGATCTTGTGATCAGGAAGCCCTAGGCTCTGTGGTTTAACTAAAATATAGTTTTAGAGTAAATTGAGAGTCACTTCTGAGTAGAAAGCTAGTGAGAAATGAATCTACAATTACATAAATTAATCTTAGCAGGAAGCACTAAAATTGCGGGAGGAATTGGTGATATTGTTTAGGACACAGAAGGTCACCCATTCAAGCTTCACCTGCCTCTTTCCTTTTGCAGCCTCCCCACTGTTTAAAAAGAGACAGAAGGGGAACTGAAAGGTCAAAGTGGGAAGGAGAGAGCAAAGCCAAATTGTGAGCCCTGAAGGATACAGACCCCTGTAATTCAAACGTGTCTAAGCTGCCCTAAGCCTTGATGAGCTGCTGCAGGATGTTTTGTCCCCTGCATGCTGCAACACTGCCAGAAGGGCATCAAAACCAGCAGAAATTCCCATAATTTGGATAAGGCGGCGTCTTCCAGAAATAGTAGTGCCTGTGAGCCTCCCTCTCCACTGGCAGAGAAGCATTGTACCCCTTTCTCAGGGCTACTTGGGAAGGGAATGTAAGATTGCAGCTTAAACCAAATATAGTATTATTTCAAAAACAAAATTCTCCAATATTCAGCACTGGAGGTTACCAATGGTATCTCTTAACATGCGCTCATGTTTCCAACTGAAAAACTGGCAGTTATTTTATGTTCTATAAGTTAGTAAACACTGTTTTTATTGTGAAAATAAGAAGATTTGAAAACTGGGTTAGCACCTGTATTGAAATTTCTAAACCCTATTCAGATCTATGCAGGACAAGTATGTTGCACATAACAATTGCTTCCTTTAGCAGTTTTATTTAATTCTGGTTTAAGAACCTTTAAAATGCCTTCCGTATAGGTGATTTTTACTATAAACCAGCAGTTAAAGAACCTAATGCAACTGTGCAGGAAAAGACTTGTTTCTCGGAATTAATTTTTTAAAAGAAAACATGCCTTTGTATATCAAACCTTGATAATCTTTTTTGCTTTGCTGTCTGCTTTTTTGTGTCATCATCAGACTAGTATTTTCTTTTCCGGATTAGTGATGTACTTAACAGAGAGAATTGCCCGAAGCTACACATTATAAGATTTCCAGATTATGTGTTTGTCTCTATGATTTGTGTCTGCACTGGACAGGAGGCCAAAACTGACAAAGCAATAAATAAAATATAGTTCACCTAGGAGCATGGACAGGGGAACATTTGGAAGAGCTGGTCACACATTCAAGAATTCCACATTCTACCAAAAAGAACATTCAAATTCCACATTTGTTTGATCATAGAGAGAACTGGATGTGATAAGTGTGGTATTAATACTCAGCAGAGGCGGGATGTTTCTAGTCACTGGTAGAGTTCCATCTCCCTTGGCCACTCAAGGTTTACAATTTCCTTGTGGCTGGAGGCCCACTGCTGCACCTAAAAGTAGGAGCACCTTTCACTAGCTCCACATAATGAGGAAAACATGGTGTGTGTGAACATCCCAACATCTTTGCTGTGGGTGATGATAGCAGAAAACAGCTCTGAATACCAAGTACCATTTTAGAGAAACAGTAGCGATTCAAAGGAAATTACAGATACCGGATTCACGAGCGATTCCATGAACATTGGAACAGGAGCCGTTTTATAAACCCTAATGACAAAGAGAAATGGATTGGGGGGCAAAACTATCCAAGAGAAAATATCTAGCAAACAATGAATGATTTTTGTAAAACGCTACTACTGGAGCTACTACCAGCAATTCATATTGCCTGTCCAGGAAGACGCCTCTACAGATAGGAATTATGCTGCTGCCCCAATAGCATAACTGACAGAGCATTTATTCATGCACAGAAAGCTGGCTGAGCTGCCCACCACAGCATACCAATTTAGTGCAAGACTTGCAATAAAGCCACATGCTCTTGGTATTGTTTGCAAGAGGATTTATTTTGCACATTGTCTATCCCATTAGAGTTTAAGAGTGATCCACTTACCTTCATAATACTTTTTAAATCCTGCACATACGTCCTCTCTGTCTCCAGGATTTCTTGGACCACTCTGTCAACGTACAGGAGCTTTGGGCTTGGAGGCTCAGCAATCAAGGACATGACACAGTTTCTGCTACTTTCCTTAGATTCAGCTCTCCGTGGCATACTTGGCCTTCTCCCAAGACTTCCGTCAGAGGTCTGCTCCTTTGGGGGGTTGTTTTTACTCAGCTCCTTGCTGGAAAATCGTTGGGCCGGGCTCAGCTCTAGCTTTATGGCCCCTGTTTCCTTATCCTGGTTGAATAAGCCCAGGTGATTGTTTGAAACGAGTGTTGTTCTGCTGCCAAAGGAACAGTGGCTATCCCTGGAGGATGCAGAAGATGAGGTGGAGCTGAAGCTAACAGGACGGTCACTGTCTGACAGTTCCATGGTCTTAATCCCACAGTAGTGGAAGTGTCCGTCTTCTCTGTGCAGGCTCTCCCCTGTTGTCTTGGGGGTCGTGCCTACCATCACAGGAGGCAGCACGGCAAGAGGCAAATGGTAGCCATCTTTAAGGGGAGGAAAAAGAAACAAAGCCTTTGTTATAAAGTGTCATTATCATTGAGTCTCCTCCCAAAAAAGGGAGACTCCAACCTGCTTACCTTTGACAGCTATTTGAAATCATCACTCACAGTCCCAATTTACTATAATAAACCAACTTCCCTAGAGTCTCTCCCTAGACACTTCCTTCAGGCCTATATAAACAGCCATTTGACTGATTACTTGTACTGAGAAAGCATACCTTACAGCAGGCATGTCCAAATTCCGTTTCACGGGCCAAATGCGGCCCACCAGTCGGTTTCATCTGGCCCCTGTGGCAGTTTATTTCCTGGGGTAAAATCCTAAAAAAAAACCCTCAAGAACTTCAATCTTTTTTTAAAAAAAAAAAGCTCAAAAACTTCAATAGTAAAAAAAAAAGCCCAACAACTTCAATCCTAAAAACAGGTTAACAACTGTGGTCGGCCCTCACGGCTCTTTACTTCATCAAATATGGCCCTCTTTGAAAAAAGTTTGGACACCACTGCCTTACAGGTAAGGGAAGCTTCAGTAAGTTGGCGAATAAGCAAGTGAAACATTTGGTGGGCTAGTAACTGTTATAAACTGGTTTGTAGAACCGCCTTGTATGTTTTCCACTGTACTATACTCTTTTTCTCTCTCTTTCCTTCTTGATACTGTATGCGGACAGGAGAGCTTTCAGATTTAAGTTTTATCTTTCTATATGAGGATGAGATTATATTCCACCCCTCTTGTTTGGAGAAGGAACACTCAAATTAGACAGCTGAAGATCTCTTAGCATACTATTTACTGGGCATATCTTCTATTTTACATGTGTAAGCAATTGCTTAGCCTGTTCACAGTGACATTACAAATTCATTAGGTTTTCATACTTTAATTTAAAAGGGGAGGGAGAAGAGGAATATATGTACTTAAATAATAAATTTGTGAAGACTTTAAGGTGCGGGCAACACTTTCTCATTTTTTACTGCAACTGAGTAAGCAAAAACCCTGATCCACCATATTGGAGTGGGTTTGGAGGTATTAGGAAGACACTACCACTGAAATGAAGTGTTTTCAGAGAAGGGCTGATCCAGCACAGGATCTGCCCATATGCAATCAAGCAATAGAAGTGATCTGAGTCCCTTTGCTGCACTAGACTGGGAGCTGGCACAGCAAAGCACAGGCCCGGCTCTAGGTAAGGTCCCGGTGGCGCGGGGCGCCAGGGTGCCGGGCCGGCAGGGGGGGTGCTTGCAGCGAAGCCGCGCAGAAGTCGCACTGTGCGGGCGGGGGAGCGATCTCCGTGCCTCAGCGCCAGGGCGCCCGACTTGCTTGAGGCGGCCCTGGCAGAGCAGTCTCTGTTCTCCACACTCTGCCCTGGCTGGTGCTAGCAGTAAAGCTGTAGAAGGATGGCTGTGGCTATGATGATCCATTAAGCCTCACCATTGCACTCTTGCACAGCTCTCTCTCTCTCTCTCTCTCTCTCTCTCTCTCTCTCTCTCTCTCTCTCTCTCTCTCTCTCTCTCTCTCTCTCTCTCTGCCCAAGAAATAATACAAATATAATGTGTTTGTGATTAGCAATTAAAATTATTACAAAAATTAGTATATGCAGCTTCAGTGAAAAAGGAGTAATCTTCCTTGGTTTCTGATAAAGAAATATTTATGTGTGTTATCAGCATTAAAAACACCACTAAAACCAGAATAAAAATACACTGCAGATTTAGACTGGCTTGAAACCTGGATAAATAAGATAACTGGGAAAGTCTTCCGTTAATTTATCACAAAGACGTATAACTTAAAATCTGTGACAAAGGACACCTGATTAGCTGCCTTAGCTGAGGCAGAAAGAGTTCCTGTTTCTTTCAATCACTTTGTAGTCTTTCTTCCTGTTTCACTGATATGCTGTCTCACTTACAGATAACCTGAATGAACTAGTAAGTCATGTTTACTTTGTCAACACAGCACAGTTCAGTAATATAAACTACAGAAAAAGAAGCAAAGAATCCTCAGAGGGGGCCAAATTTAAGGCAATTCAAGCAAAAAGGAAGATATTATGCAATGTGAGATCTTGATCATTTTTTTATAACCACTTAGCTTTAATTAAGTTGTAATGTGCTCTGCTCTTAAAAGCCTTCAAGTTAGAGGACCTTGACCCAGGGTTTAGGACAGGGATGGAGAACCTGAGACCTGCAGATGTTGCTGGACTCCAGCTCTCATCAGCTAGCATGGTGAATGGTCAAGGGTGGTGGAAGGTATACTATATAGCAACATCTGGAGGGCCACAGGTTCCCCATCACTGGTTTAAGAGCATGAAAGCTCTGCAGCCAAATTCATGGGATTTGAATATTACAAAGCTGTGTCTAAAAAATTTAAGACTAACAGGTATTGAGGAGATGTTCATCGAACTTGCAGATGACACCAAACTGGGAGGGGTAACCAATGCTGCATTAAAGATGACCTTAACAGATTGGAGAAGTGGGTCAAAACTAACAAAATGAATTTCAATAAGGACAAATGTAAGGTTCTACACTTAGGCTGCACAAATATACTGGGGGACACATGGCTTGCCAGTAGTACATGTGAACAGGATCTAGAGGTCTTAGTAGACCACAAGCTTAATATGTGTCACCAGTGTGATGCAGCAGTGGGGGAAAGCTATTCTAGGCTGCATCAACAGAAATATAGTGTCCCAATCAAGGGAAGCAATAGTACCACTCTATTTTGCCTTGGTCAGACCATACCTGGAGTATTGTGTTCAGTTCTAGGCACCACAATTTAAGGATATTAACAAGCTGGAATGTGTGCAGAGCAGGGCAACCAAGATGATAAAGAGGCTGGAAACCAAGCCTTATGAAGAACAGCTGAGGGAATAGGGTATGTTTAGCCTGGAAAAGAGAAGACTGGGAGAAAATATGATAGCCATCTTTAAATATCTAAAGTGCTGTCACATAGAGGATGGAGCAAGCTCTGGAGGGTAGGTCCTGAACCAATGGATTCAAGTTACAAGAAATGAGATTCAGACTAAACACCAGGAAGAACTTTCTGACGGTAAGAGATGTTCAACAGTGGAACAGACACCAATAAGAGGTGGTGACTCTCCTTCCTTGGAGGTTTTTAAGCTGAAGTTGGATGGCTATCGTTCATGCATGATCCAGTTGAGATTCCTGCATTGCAGGGGGTTGGATAAGATGACTCTCAAGGTCATAGTAGCAAAGGAAACTTGCTTATGTCAGGCCAGACCAGAGTATTTAGTCAAGTAGCTCAGTGTTGTCTACTGTGATTGGCAGCATCTTTCTAATGCCACAGGCAGAAGTCCATTCCCTGCAACCCAACCATTTAACTGGAGATGCTAGGGATTTAGCCTGGGGCCTTCTGCATACTGCAATGGTCCTTTCTTTTGTCATATCTTAGAGGCCTTTAAGTAGGGGCGACTTGGCCAAAGGGAAAGCAGTAAGTGACACTGAAATTCTTAGTTCACGTGGATATCCAGGTCTGCTGCCAAATGGTAATGGATAGAGGCAACACTTGCTACAAAAAATAATGTTACAGTTATAAATTGTTGCCAATGTGAGTCTTTAAGGAGATCTAGAATTCTAATAAAAAAGGTAAAGGGACCTCTGACCTGTGACCGACTCTGGGGTTGCGGCACTCATCTTGTGTTATTGGCCGAGGGAGCCGGCGTACAGCTTCCAGGTCTTGTGACCAGCATGACAAAGCCGCTTCTGGCAAACCAGAGCAGCACACGGAAACACCGTTTACCTTCCCGCTGTAGCGGTACCTATTTATCTACTTGCACTTCGATGTGCTTTCGAACTTTTAGGTGGGCAGGAGCAGGGACAGATCAACGGGAGCTCACCCCGTTGCGGGGATTCAAACTGCCGATCTTCTGATCAGCAAGCCCTAGGCTCTGTGGTTTAACCCAAAGCGCCACCCGCGTCCCTCAGAATTCTAATAAACATTAGACTAAAAGAACAGGATGCTGCATTTTATGATCTATGAGATTCCTTTAAACACTGTAATCCTGTGGTACATACCTCTGCAGAAAACATATTTCAGTGGAAATACCCAAGGTCCTTGACATGTGGTTGCTGCAGAAAATGGCTGTCTGTGTCAAGCAAATTGTCCTACTTTATAAGATTTGGTTAGGCTTAACATTTCATTTTCCCAAATTCTGCCACCCTGCTCCATATCACTGGCTGCCAGTTGTAGAGGCAAGGAAGTATTGGGGTAAATCTGACAAAATAATACTGGAGTGGAGGTGGGTAACAAGAGGACTGCATTTTGGGAAACAGGTCTATATCAAGCATTAAATCCATTTTCACCCTTTTATTGTGCACTGGGGCAGGGGGAAGAATGCCAGCTCTATTTGCTTTCATAGATCTACAACTGACAGGGCTTTGGTTTGGTTTGTGCAAGCTAAGCAATGGAAAGAGGGCTAATTGCATGTTTATCAACACTCGCAGATAAATGTGTTTCAGCAACATGATCCCTTTCTTGCCCATACCTTTCCACAAATGTAGTTAAGCTCCCCACCCTGTCTGGCCTACTGCCTGTGAAGGCACATACCGCTGATATGCCAACAAGAGACTTTAAACACAAACAAATGCACAGAGTGAACTAAGGAGACAGTGTTACAATATAAGGCTGGGAAATGCACTCACAGGTAACTTTAGTACTAGAAACTGTATGTTGCAAGATCAAATATGAAAAAAATAAGTTTCCCATGGTTGATAGTCCAATATTAACCTACATGAGGTTTTGATATCAAGCATGCCATATTCAGGTTTTTGCCGTTCATTATGAGGGGTGGCACTGTGGGTTAAACCACAGAGCCTAGAGCTTGCTGATCAGAAGGTCGGCAATCCCCATGACAGGGTGAGCTCCCGTTGCTCGGTCCCAGCTCCTGCCAACCTAGCAGTTCAAAAGCACGTCAAAGTGCAAGTAGATAAATGGGTACCACTCCGGCGGGAAGGTAAATGGCCTTTCCGTGCACTGCTCTGGTTTGCCAGAAGCGGCTTTGTCATGCTGGCCACATGACCCAGAAGCTGTACGCTGGCTCCCTCGGCCACTAAAGTGAGATGAGCGGCGCAACCCCAGAGTCGTCCGCGACTGGACTTAATGCTCAGGGGTCCCTTTATGCATTTTAGGAGATGCTGATGCTTTCAATGGTTATGTTTACAGCAATCGCTGAAAGAGCTTTTATTTCTGACAGTTTCAAAGGTCAAAATCATGTAGCTTGATAAATCTAACAGTGCCACATTTGAGACTTCACACCCAATTGTATTCCTTATGCTAATAGCTGAAACTACATGGGAACATCTGCACCCCACATTAAAGCACACGATTCATGCTGTCGGCCACTCAATTTTAAAATTATTATCCACATAATCAGCATTATACCACTAAATAATTATCATTTATTCCATATGAAATCAAATGTTAATCTGAACTATTTCCATTCTTAATAATTTAATTAGGGAGCTATTAAGCAATTAAGGTCATGCTGCTGCACAAGAAAGGTTGCTTGTAAAAAGTTGTAATCAAATTTTATTTGAAAGGTAAGGACGACATGCTCCAGAGCTTGACCACCTTAAAGTGCGCACACACTCACAGGTGCTCTAAGCTCTTTGGTCCAGAAATTTGACAAAATGTTACTGGCACAGAAACTTCCCACACAGATACGGCACTCTGTCCCGAACACAGATGACATCAAACAGCACTTTGCATAGGCAGCATGGACAGCTTAGCTGCAACGTAGTAAAGAACAAACAAACCACAACCATCTTCCACAGTCTTCAAGCAGGGCCACTAAAACTGTATTCATTACAGCATACAAAGCAAATTCAGCACACTCCAGAAATATTCAACAACCCATTCAAGAACTGCAAAACCTGCAGCCAATGAAGCACTTCATATGATGGGCTCATTTCAAAAGACCCCCAAATTCCCATAGGCAACTACAAACTCAGCCACCAGTTTGCCTTTTGTTTCCCAAGCTCAAATAAGCCACCCGGCTCTATCACACAGTCTTCTGTCATAACGTACAACACGTTTGAGTCCCCAAGCACTGTTCCAAAGGCAAGTCCTCTGCAACGGTATCTCACCACTGTGGAATGTCTTCAGTGCTCCTTACGCAGTGAACGGACAAGCTTCTCTCTCTCTCTCCCCCTTACGCTCCCTCGCACAACTTGCAACCTACCTGTGTGTAATAGAAGATAAATGCATTCTCCAACTGCAGCAGTTCCCCCAAATCACCTCACTCCAGCACTAAGGTAAAATGAGATGGTCTCACTCGCCTATTCAGCTCCTTTGGTAGAAATACTGCATGAGTCAGCTTTCGGCTATCGAAACCCTAATGCACAAAAGGCTCCACAGGAACCTGAATCACAACTTTCTCATTGCCCACACCAAATGCAGTCGTCGGCATCGCTAAGAGCCTTAAATGAAACATGACATCATTCAATTCAGGAACAGGACAATAGACACCCGGATGCGACCCAATCGCCTTCTAAATCCGGCCCGCGGACGGTCTGGGAATCAGCATGTTTTTACATGAGTAGAATGTGTCCTTTTATTTAAAATGCATCTCTGGGTTATTTGTGGGGCATAGGAATTCGTTCATATTTTTTTCCAAAATATAATCCGGCCCCCCACAAGGTCTGAGGGACAGTGGACCGGCCCCCGGCTGAAAAAGTTTGCTGACCCCTGGCTAAGACTGTTTCTACTGTAAATATAAGTATTTTACCTGCATATGGCCTCTCCTACATATTAAAACCCATCCCACAAAACCAACTATCACATATTGATTTCAAAATATGCTGGACCTTGGTCTGACCCAGCAATGTTTTGTTTTTTGATGTTTTTTTAAGCAAAAGTGCATACTCAAACATCACTTCATACATATTATCTATGCCTTAAGTATTAAGAGAATGTGAGTATGTCATACTGGTTTGTAAATCAAAAACCCTATTATCTTGCCTTGGCTATATCAGTCCTTGGTGACAAGGCTGCATTCACCTTTGCTGCCTTCTACTTTATACCCACCCACCCACCGCCAGCAGCTGATTGGGGCCTTCTCTAGTCTCCTATGAGGCTCTCCTCTCTGTCTGAAGGACAGAGGGGAGAGCTAGCATTCCTGCTTCCTGTTCCATAGTAGCAAGATAACTTCCATCATCTAACCCCAGTTTCTACAACACCCCTCCCCAATTCTCCTTCATCCGCCTCATTTGTCTGAGCCTGCCAATCCATGCCTGATCCTGATAGGCCTCATGACTGATGACATCACTTCAGGTTTAGGTGATTGACCTTAGAAACTCTCAAGCTGATACAAGATATGAATCAGAGAAATTGAAAAACTACATTTCAAACAATGCACACTGGTCACATAAGGGACGTTGTCTCAAACTGTTCTGTGGACATGTTTCTGCAAGGTATGTGCCAGGGCTCAGGTGTGCTCATTCAGCATGTCTAAACCCTGCAATGTCTAAACCAGGCACCCCCAAACTGCGGCCCTCCAGATTTTTGGCCTACAACTCCCATGATCCCTAGCTAACAGGACCAGTGGTCAGGGATGATGGGAATTGTAGTCCAAAACATCTGGAGGGCCGAAGTTTGGGGATGCCTGGTCTAAACCCTGCAGCAACTATGCTGATCTCCATTACCATGTGGTACACTGTGGACCAGAGTTAGCACACTGAGTATCAGTTTATGTAGTTTTGTTTTCACATTAAAAGCTTAACTGGCAGCATGTGAAATTCTCACATAGACATGGTTTATTGCAACTTCGCAAAAAAGTTTTCTTTTTAACCTACAGTAAAGTTACCTTTAAGTACTATTAAATGTAACGACCTCTGATTCATAGAATTGCCAGAGCAGGAAATGGAAGATGTGGACATTTATAAAAGGATATCCTATAAAGAGAATATTATTTTGTCCAAATGGGGTCTCAGTTTTGTTTATTGCTGCAAGTCTCTTTTATTTTTATTTTTATCATTTTAAAAAGCTGTCTGTTTGAAATTTTCAGAAATGTATGGTTTTTTGAGTGCCCCTTTGACCATGCTTTCAAAAACATACACATTTTCTAAATCCAAATCAACTATAAATGACTGAGGGGGATATTGTGGTCTCAATTTAATGATTTGCAAGCATTAAGTTTCCTACTTCAGGAATCTTAACAAACCATAAATGAACTACAGTCGACTCAGGATCTTCTAGAGGACATCCTGTCTTCTTCCCCAAAGTGCAGGGCAATGTATTAATAACCCTCTGCAATGCAGTGCAATGATTATTTAAACCTGTACATCATACTGCAGAGATTTCTATATAAAACAAAAGCTTTTATCTTGCTGATACGCTGAAAACCCAAGTTTTGTATACCCATTGATATACATTGATTCCAGTTTGCAGAAAATGCTTCTTTTCTTACTTTTAAAAGTTTAATAAGATTCTTGACAGAATACTGCTTGAAAAACCCCACCCACCCAACCTTATAGCCAAAATGATTCCAGTTGTGATCTGCAATTTTTCCACTATATTCCAAAGCACTATGCAAGCAAATAAATTATCCTTCTAGTAGCAGACTGACAACACCACTGCTAATTCTAGGAGTACATTCCCACCAATAAGATCTATTTCCAGTTTGTTCTTTGTCAGTCACCCGATTTTCTTTCTCAGGATCGTAACACAGAAATGCTAGAAAGGTTTATTTACACAATGCTTTTGTTATTTTTGTAAACTCTGGATTATGGTTCTGTTCATAAAAATGCAGACTTCCTGCAATAGACTTCCTCACTCACCCCTTGCCCAAAAGCTTCCTACTGTGGAATTCAATTCTCCCAAACCACCATCACTGAGGTTCCATTTATTACTCTACTATTCTTTGAAGTCTGCACAGCTATCACTTCTGCTGCTGAAGAGATAAGCCTTTTTATTTAAATTTTAAAATTTGTACCAAAGACTAGCTTGTCTCTTCACCAGCTAAACCAGGGGGTCAGCAAACTTTTTCAGCAGATGGCCGGTCCACTGTCCCTCAGACCTTGTGGGGGGCCGGACAATATATTTCTGGGGGGAAATGAATGAATTCCTATGCCCCCCAAATAACCCAGAGGTGCATTTTTAATAAAAGGACACATTCTACTCATGTAAAAACACGCTGATTGCTGGACCATCCGTGGGCCGGATTTAGAAGGCGATTGGGCCAGATCCGGCTCCCGGGCCTTAGGTTGCCTACCCATGTGCTAAACAGTTAAATGGCCTGTCACCTAGACTTTGCTATTCTTACTTTCCCATTCAATTAACTGCACTTCAGAGATAACTGTACATGAAGACAAAGCAAATGACTCTTCCAAACAAGATTATTCCACAACTTTATGGCAGTTCAAGTCCAGCTTTAGCCTGCCCCTAAATTCAGAACACAGAGACATGTCTTCCTTCCCACATAATATACTAAACCAATTCTGACTTGAGGTGAAGGATCACTACTTGTCTCAAAACAAAGCAAAACCCAGATGAAGTGAAACTAACTCCTTCCCTGAATCCCCTCCTCACCACATTCTGGAATTATAAAAGATGTGAAGGCTTTGTGGCAACCACCAGTAATGCCCAGTTACCAATGACAACCAAAACTGGTTGACTCCTTTGGATTAGTTTGCACTTTTAATTAACAGCTGGGCTTGAAGCCTTGCCTCCAGCCTAATTCCTTACCTTACAAGCTTTTCAACCCACCAGCACTTAGGTCAACTCCGTTTTCAAAGTATTCCCCACTCCCCCTGAGAGAAGATTTGGAAAAGATGTTGACTTGTTATGTTTATGTAGAATACACCCTCCTTCCACACACATTACTAATTCTCCTCCAGTTAGTCCAAATACAGATGATGGATAAGCATATGGAAACATACCTGCCAAGTCCCGGACTGCAGAATCCGGGATTGGCAGCCGCGTGACACCGGAAGTTGCATAGATGCAACTTCTGGTGTAGCTTTGCCCATCTATGGGCACCGAAAATGGCCGGCGCCGGCTTCGAAAGTCGCATCTACGCACTTCCAGACATGCGTAGTCATGACTTTCAAAGCAGGCGCCGGCCATTTTCGGTGCCCATAGATGGGCAAATCAGAAGGAAAAAAATGGCCACCGGCAGGAGAATATAAGGGAGAATAACGGGAGACGAAGTGATATGGGGGACCGCCAGGAAAAGGTAAGAAAAAACGGGGGTTTCCCGGGGAAAACAGGGTACTTGGCAACTATGTATGGAAAGAATGAATTCTTAGAAGGAGGCTATATAACCGTAGGGTAAAGATTTTCCTAATCCTACATAGATATGAGATGATTTGGAATATGGTAACATTACTGGAACTTGGGTCTCAACAAACAATGTTTGGGAATGGCAAGTTCCTGGATAATATATACCATTATAGGTTATTTACAATGCTTTATTAATTGATCAGGTAAAATATATTAGGATACTATTTTTCTAAGGTTTGAAATAAAGTAAGGTAAGCAGTTCGAAAGCATGTCTGACTCCTTGAAGCTTTCTCCCAAGAAAATTGGTGGACTCCTAGTTAAATCAGGAGTGGGGAAACTCCAACTCATGGGACAAAATTGACCCGCAAGGCCATTTCCTAAAAACACACCCACCAGCTGTCACTGGTGATGCCAACTGATAGGTGTGAAGGCACCATTTAATCCTGCACTGGCAATGGGCATTGCTCCCAGCAAGGAAAAGGATCATGCAGCCAAGGCAGCCCAATTTAATCCCTGCTCATCAGCTGGGAAGTAAGGCTTAAAGCCTTTAGCAGAACTGCTGTTTGAAGCAGTTCTCCTCTAAGTCAATGGGTTGGCAGCAGTGGAGTAAGGAAGAGGAGTCCCCCCCCCCCAACCACCACTGCCACTGCCTGCCCACTTGCTTAAAGTTGTTTCCAACAGCACTGTGTTAAACTGGCTAATGCCTATAAAATCTACAATGAAGAACATTGTCTAGTTCGAATGGATTTAAATATAACTGCTGTATTTATTGTCTTAGGCATAAAGCAGCCAACTGTGTGAAAATAGTTTAAGAGGCAATGGCAAAATTGCCATTTTTAAATGCAACTGCCCTAAACGTTCATGAATACATTCAAGTGGCACAGGGCTTTGCTGCATTCCACCATGATCTTTCCCTACCCCATGGGGGCACAAGAAAGCCTTCCACACAAAAGTCTCCAACACAAATGAATAACAGCAAAAACACTGACCACACAGAAAGGTCAAGCTGCTCTCATTATGCGTGCACAGCAGGGACATAGCATGGTAAGCATCAGAAATTTCCCCGCAGCTATAAAACACTACACCTTTTTCACTTTACATTGTTGATTCTATTTTTTTGTAACTGAAGGGTCCATAATTAGGAACTTTCAGAGTACAGTATATTTATCTATTAGCATGAGTTACATTCAGGAGCAGCAGACACAAAGCTTCCTTCCCCCTTATCTGAAGTAATGGACTATCCTGGATTAACTCAATAAACTAGAAATTTACCTCTGTTTTGCAATTTGTAACTAATTTATGACCTGATCAGTACTGAGGTTCAATCTTGCATTGCAAGCATATTCTCTTTCCTTCTTGTCTCAAACTTAACACTGAGAGGGTTAGTGGTGGCACAGAAATGTCATCTGTGATGGTGAAGGCAGAAATGGAGCTTGTAATGAGGGATGACTACTCCACATTTATGCACAAATTTGGGTTTCCGCTACCTTGATGCCCACCTTATATACCCCACCAGTTTTCATGTCAAATGAATGAATAGTTTTGCAAAAAGAAAGAGGGATTTTTAAATTCACAATGTACTGTATGTTATGCTGATGTTACTCCTTCCAAATGACATTTCTTACCTTTAGTTGCTATGGAAACAAGTCGCCTATATAGGCCAACTCTTTAATTATGCAATGATCAATTTTCAAAAGAAAAATGGGGATGTCCCAGACTATCTGCTTGACAAAAGACACTGAATGTTGAACACTGTTCATCCATAGTTGTTGAGCTGTTTTTTAGGTAAAGAGATCAGATCAGAGTTGTTGATCGACCAGGATCGACCAGGGACAGCCCTGGTCAATCAACAACTCTGATCTGATCTCTCTGCCTAAAAATAGCTCAACAACTATGGTCTCTCCCCCTAAAGAAAGCTCCACAACTTTTGTCCTTCTCCCCACAAAAAGCTCAACAGTATACCTGAAGGAGCATCTCCACCCCCATCGTTCTGCCTGGACACTGAGGTCCAGCACCGAGGGCCTTCTGGCGGTTCCTTCACTGTGAGAAGCAAAGCTACAGGGAACCAGGCAGAGGGCCTTCTCGGTAGTGGCGCCCGCCCTGTGGAATGCCCTCCCATCAGATGTCAAAGAGATAAACAACTACCTGACATTTAGAAAATACCTAAAGGCAGCCCTGTTTAGGTAAGTTTTTAATGTGTGACATTTTAATGTATTTTAATCTTTGTTGGAAGCCGCCCGGAGTAGCTGGGGAAACCCAGCTGGATGGGCGGGGTACAAATAATAAATTATTATTATAAATTATTATTATAACACATCATTCTGGCATGAAGAGTTTTCACACTGGTATCAGCCTCCTTCCAGAAGTAGTAATGCTAATTCTGGTTACATCACTGAAGAAATGAGATAATTGCTACTTCTCAACTTTTAAAAGGAAACAAAACGTCAGTAACTCTTAGCCTGTGCAGACGTTTCATTGCTGAACAATGTGGCACATTCACTACTGAATGAACCCCAGAGCATGGCGAGTCTCTGGGAGGCCACTAGACTGGTTATTATTGCACTAAGCATAACCCTCTCATAAGAGCTATTAGCTGGCATGCTTGGTGGAAAATCAGTGTTTCTCTGAAAGCAGCTGTTAACCAGTACCACCCCACTTCAATTCTCCTTTTTATTTAAAAGGACAAGGAATGCCTAGGCTTGGCCTATTCCAAGTTTTCCATGCAAATTTTTATCTTTTAAAACTCTCTCTATGCAAATGATATATACAAAATATCTGGGCCAGAATCCAAAGATTTACTTACTGGTACTATTAAATAGTTTTGCCTACCCACCCCCCATCTCATGCCATATAACAAACTGTTCTTTAAAGTACCTTATGTTTCTAAAGCAGTTTGTCATGCCATATACTTAAGCTTAGGAAACACAAATCTAAGGCTGGCTGGATGTTTGGATAGGGTTGCCAGACTCAATAGAGGACAGGATTTCTGTGCCTTTAATTGCCCTGCTCTCTTTTGAGTCTGGAAACCTTAAAGAGAAACCAGCAGACCCTTTGTTTAATTTCCAAGCAAAGGGTCTGCTGGTTTCTCTTTAAGGTTTCCAGACTCAAAAGAGAGCAGGGCAATTAAAGGCACAGAAGTCCTGTCCTCTATTGAGTCTGGCAAACCTATGTTTGAAACTGCTTATACAGACTCATTGGGTCCCAGACCCGCCAAAAGAAATTGGCATATAATTTTAAAATTCAACTTTTTTGCTTTGGTACTAGGTAAAGATTATTTTTTAAAAAATAAATAAATGCAAGAGTAGTGAGCAGAATGAACACATGCATTAAAAACAGAATCATTTATACAGCAGACTTCAGGTTTGCATTTTTTCCAGCAGCAATTCACAAAGAGTCTAGCTGTTGTACATTAAAAAAAAAGAGCTTGCCTCTTTGGCAGTGAAATAAGCCAGCTAAGCTGTGACTGCATAGATAGACAATGCAGATACAAAGCCACAGATCAAGTTCAGTAAAGCCTGTAACTGTATCCAACTGTTACATTTAATTATACAAACTAATGAGGGAATACATACATTGTACTGTATGTATATTGCTTTAACTGTTCAGCACAACAAACACAAAGTGTGGAGTACCCACAGCAAGAGAGATTTTGATCAGATGTGTATGTAAAAGGTATATACCGTATGTAGCAGAGATCATGCTAAAACAAGAGCCCTCTCTTAATTTTTAAACCTTCTCCCTCACCTGTTCAGGAGGGACCCCATATCCTCTGGAGAGAGTTATGGGGGGGGATTACAGGGGAGGAAGAGAAAAATCAGTTTTGCAAGCTGCCTTTCACTCACACAAGCAGTGGAGACAACTCACTAATTAATCAACAATAGAGTTTGGAATGCAGCATTCAAAATCTTGTAACCTTGCATCTAGTGGGGAATGCTTTGTCTGGAAGCAAAAAATGGCACCCTATTATAGTTGCAAGGATTGTGGAAAGCACCAGACAAAAAGGATTACGGATCAATTTGTAATTCCATAGCCCTTGGCTTTGGTCAGAATTTATTAGCAGCACAAACTGTCATGGAATGTGTGCTCCATCTGCTTCTTGTTACCTTCATTCCTGAGAACTGCCATCTAAAAATGATAATTTCAGAGTGATTATTTCCATATACGGTACACACAAAGCTTGATAAAAATTCAAATGTCTCTTTAATATTATTGGTAAAGGACATTAACCTTAATGGGACATTGTAAACATAAGTAGTTTTGTGAAACCAAACTCATGGAGATTGTTAGGGTTTGTTTGGGTTTTTGTTTGTTTTTTTGTATTACTTCTACTGTACTACTACCACCACAACCACCACCAATTTAAATGCTTTCCCTAAATCCATAAATGATGAAAATTATGAACATCTGCATTTCCATAGGTTTGTATCCTTTACATATGGCAGCTCCTATTTATAGTACACTGTGCCAAAATGGGAGCATGAAGCAAAGTCATTATTTTGACATTAGCCATTCTGACCTCAAGATGACAGTCAGGATCTAAGACCCTGATGCTGATGCAGAACAAAGTGTGAAAAGGGTTCACCTCTGTCTGTCCTGAGACAACTGCACTGAGAAACACAGTGGAGGAAAATATCGTGGTGGCAGGCTAAGGGTTTTTTTTGGGGGGGGGATTGCCCTTCTTTCCTCTTTACCAAGTTCATCAGGTAAAGGAAGAGGAAAATGGACACCTATCCTCCCTAAGCAGGAGGTAAGAGGTGGCTTCTCTCTTTTGGAAGGCCGGGCAGAATGAACATCCGCCTCTTGAAATTAACTGAGCGGGGTTAGAGGAGCTGAATGAGATTTGAATGTTTTTAGCTAAGTTAGTTGAAGGCGAACGGATTTGGAAGGTTGGGAGTTTCAGAAAGCTCAGATCTCACTCTGCCTCAAGTTTGTGACCTTGGGCAAGTCACTTGCCATTCAGCCTCACTAGTCTGCCTTTTGCAGACTGGGTGGTGCAGAAGCAAATGTGGGATCAAAGGGAGCAACTGAATGTTGAGCCCCCGCCTCTGCCTTGCACTTAGATTGTAGACTTGGGCTATTCCATTCAATGCCACAAGCCAAAGAACAGTGATACCACCCTAAAAATATTTTACATAGTTTTCAACTAAAAGGAATTGTCATTATGAGATGGCTGCCTTTATCTCCAAGGATATCTAACTCCTTTGGAAGAAACTTCCAAGATGCTGTTATCTGAAGACTGAAATGCTTATTTCTGGACATTTATCAGGTTTATTTTCTAAGCTTTGGTCACCCCAAACCCCTAATCTATTTTCTTAGATTGTTGACTCTATAACACACACACACACACACACACACACACACACACACACACACACGTATGATAAAAGCAAAAGCAAAGCTGCTGCAGTGTATTTATAACCTTTTTGAATTTATAAATATTACAAGCAATAGGACATTGTTTCCATATATTGACATCCTAATCCATGCAAGTTAAATGGGACTTGTTTCCAAGGAAGCAAGTCCAGGACTGAAGGCTTTTGGCAATCAGAAGAAAGCAAGCTATGAAAAGGCATAATAAAGCTGAAGCTCACAAAATGCAGTTATATTCATTTTTGAGCAAAATCCTTTCAAACGTGCTTAAGATACACAGTTAAAAGAATGCAAGACAGTACGTGTAAAGAGGCATAAGAGGAGAAAACAGACTCAGAGGAGAGTTAACAAGAATCAAAGGAAGTACAAGAAAAGAATTGCTTACCCTACAGATGCTTCCTCTGCAACAAACAAGCTCATTTTTCACAGGACTGGATGGGTAAGCCTACCCACACTCCATTAAATCAATTGTCCATTCTGCAAATTGGCTTAAGGCTGCTCTTGGGCATTTTATACAGAGAGATGCAGCTGCCTAGAAATGCATCTGCAAAGTGAGGCAAAAACAAACAACACCACATTCACATACCGATGAGAGAGAGAGAGAGAGAGAGAGAGAGAGAGAGAGAGAGAGAGAGAGAGAGCACCCACAGGATCGCTAATGAATTCTCCGAAAGAACCAGCCTAAATGGCAATTCACTGAAAGGTGTTCAACACAAGATTAACAAGTGGCTAAGAGCCACCCTCCGGTTTGATTTTTAAAGCTGCAGTTTTTTTGATACCACTACTGGCAACCAGCCATCACTGCAGGCCTCAAAAAGTAGTGGAAAGCTTAAAAGGGGGAAAGAGCCTGCCGGGAAAATTCTTCTAAGCCTGCAGCTCTGCAGCACTCTCGTTCTTTACAATAAGGAAGAGCGAGAACCCTCATCCCATCGCCAGGCTTTCAATGCAAACTCTAAAAAGGAAATGTAAGGAGGTCTATGTGACGAATCACTTAGCCCAGCTCTAATATAGTCAATATTATGACCTGAGCATTCTGTCAATGTTTGAGCATGTGGGCTACTCTTAAAAATAAAACCACACACACAGAGAGAGATATCAAATATGCTCTCACCAGCAGCAACATGAGTAAAACAGGGGAAGAGAATTAAGATAATAAAGCTAAAGACATTTCTCAGGCATTTCTCCTGTTTCAGGAACTGACCAAGGGGAAGTTCCATAATCAAAGATCAACAGTATCAACCATCAAAGAAATCTTTATATTTTACATATATTGCAATTTATGGAAAACCACTTGTTTCAGTCTGACATAAACCACAGTCCTTTATATACACAATGTAAATAAGGTATGCTGTGGTAATAAAATGAGCTCCCTTTCCCTTAACAAGGAAAGACACAAACCTAATAAATATATGGTTTTACAATATAAATCACAGTGGAACAGCTTTCCTTTCATATGTTTTACAGTTGTACATTTCATTGCTTAGCTCTATCTATATTTTAGGATACTCAGCTTTATTCTTCTTGGAAGAATTATCTGTGTAATTTCCCTGTTAACTTTTATCTTAACTGCTGTCACACTGAAAGAATTCTGTAGAAGGTTTTAGGAAATGTGAGTTTAGGTTAGTTTCCAACATATTAAATTGCTGTGATTTAATGTTCTATATGCCACGTGAGTCAAAGAAGAAGAAATCTTGTAAAACTCAAATTTATTGAGTATAGATGAAATATAAAGTTCGGCACTGAGACTTGAAGAAAGTTTCCAAGTTTCAGCAAACTGGTCATAAGACACAAGTTTATTTTAAAGTTCTTTTGCTTGTTACATTTGCGGGAAAAGTGGGGAGATAAATAGCTGCCTTTAGGTGGCAGGTCAATCGTAACTTTTTAGAGAGTGTTAGACTAAGTCAGCCTTGCCCAGTCTGGTGCTCTCCAAATGTTGCTGGCCATATTGCCTGGGGCTGAGGGGAATTGTAGTCTAAACATTTTGTTTGGTGACTGCTGCCAATGTCACAATCTCCGAATTCCAAATCTGCCCAGGGTGCCCAAAAAACTTGTGACAACCAGATAGTATATTTTCACAACATCAGCCAACTCCTGTGGGCTGGGGTCCCATTGCCCCTCCATAAAATATTTGAGGGGGCTGCCCCCCTAAGTTGATGGGCATTGCCATTCAAATGGTGTGAGTGTGCTGCATCTTGTGATCAATTATACGTGGGGCCCTCAATTTTCAAGTTGACACCACTGTATAGAGAGGAATAAAGGTAAAGGTAAAGGCCCCCCTGACCATCAGGTCCAGTCGTGTCCGACTCGGGGGTTGCGGCGCTCATCTCGCTCTATAGGCCGAGGGAGCCAGTGTTTGTCCGCAGACAGCTTCCAGGTCATGTGGCCAGCATGACAAAGCTGCTTGAAATGCCGTTTACCTTCCCGCCAGAGCGGTCCCTATTTATCTACTTGCACTTTGATGTGCTTTCGAACTGCTAGGTGGGCAGGAGCAACGGGAGCTCACACAGGGATTCGAACCGCCAACCTTCTGATCAGCAAGCCCTAGACTCTGTGGTTTAACCCACAGTGCCACCTAGGTCCCATAGAGAGGAATAGGATTCTCTAAAATTATACCCTTAATCTTGACTTTTAACGAAGCTTAGCAAGTGTCACAATAGTGTACTTAAACCAGGAAGAGAAGGGTGGGATGCTATTTTCTTTAATCACAAAATAAACTTTCTGTGTTCAAACTAAAAAAGCCACCAGTGTTTAGGCTAAACATATTTGATAGAATTATTACAAAAGTAACCAAAAGATAGAGAAATGTTTGGATATTACATTCAGGGCTATTTTGTTGAGAAAGAAAAAAAAGTGATGACTTTAGATAAGAATCATGTGGATGTCCCAGCACAATCCTGTGCTGGAATGTTAAGACCATCACATTTTTCTTTCCTCAGTTCTCAGATATATTCTGTAATTATTTTAACTTGAACTTTGCATGGCCTAAAATGTAAAAAGCAAGCACACAGAACAGCTCTACTCAGTGCTATTTGGGTGGTATAATAAATAGGCATGATACTTGAAAATATCAACTAACTTCAAGCTGAGGTCAAGGGGAAGTTCCTTGGCGAATAAAAATATATTGCATCATTACATGCTACATTGTGATGAAAGATTAATGACAAATCCAGTCCAGGAAGGATTGTTGTTTGAGGAGTGACACCAGACAATTCTTTAAAATACTCAATTAGGAGATTAATATGACTGATCCCATTTTGATTCATACCATAGATTCAGGTTCTTTAGTCTGAAAAGGTAGAACACAACACACTGCCATTCAGCTATCACTTTAGTTGATTTAAAACTGGTGTTTACTTATTCTTTCAAATTTTCAATCCATTACCTAAAATGATGGACAAATGTATTATTAGAACAAAACAAAGGCAAATAGTCTATCTCCATACTTTCTTTTACTGTTCGGAGTAATCTTTGTCCAATCGTGTGAATGCAAGATGCAATTAGAATTAAAGGAAAATAAATCAGATGTAAAAGCCATTACCACCGAGGTTTCCTCAATGACTTGTCACAGGAGCCTTTCTTAAACCTTGATATGACCTCAAAAAGATGCCTGGTCTTGATGACAGCACTATTTCCTTAACATGAGAAGGCTTTCGGCAGCCTTCATAGTGACCCTAAGCACACGACTATTACCAACAAGGACTACCATCAAAATATAAGTCTTACTGTTACTTGTTGCAGGGGTGGGAGCATGTAATTTTCCAGATGTTGATGAACAACAACTCCCACCAGCTCCTACTCTTGGTCATGTTGGCTGAAGCTGATGAGAGCTGGTATGTAACATCTGGAGACTCACAAGTTTCCCATCCCTGGGCTATTGAATGGCCATGTTCAGCCAATCATATCTCAGCTCATTCAGATAAGATGTGCAACAACCTTTTGACCCTGTATGCTGCCCACTGATTTTCAGTGAGTACTAGGCACGATGGCTATGCTGTGCCTCCATGGTTGGAGGCGGTTGGCTTCTGAATGCCAGTTTCTGGAAACCACAAGAGGGGGGAGTGCTCTTGTGCACTGGTTGACCACTGTGAGAACAGGATGCTGGACAAGATGGACCACTGACCTAATCCAGCAGGCTCTTATGTTCTTAGGGAGTCTTAGGTGTACCTACTTCAGGGTTGTTGTGAGGACAAAACTGGGGAAGGGGGGAACTGTGTTCATCACTTTGAGATCCTTGGAAGAAAAATGGGGGATATGTTTTATACCTTGTTATGCCATTTTCAAAACAGCCTTTCGGCCACCCTCAGCAAGCAATAGGACAAAGTAAAATTTCTTCATTGAGGCTTCAGAATATCCATTTAACTTTTAGATATAAGATTTCAAAGGAACCAGAATGCAATGCACAACGTCTGAGTTTTAAAGGAGCCAGAACTCTTGTAATATCTATTACAACTGAAACCAATACCCTAAATGAATAGTTGTAACAATTGTATTTCCCAAGGCTGAAATATAAAGCAGCAAATAATTTTGCTTTTTGGCAGATGGCTAAAATACTTCTAGCTCTGAATCTTTGAACTGGAATTCTAGTTTATTCCATGTATCAAAGTCGGTCCGCCAAACACAATAATTAAATGCCTCCAGAATAAAGGAAACTTGCCAGAATTCGCAAGTTCAATTGAAAAATAAGCATCAACTTGCATAGTCAAGATGTAGCAAAAGAAGCTGAACTTTATACCTCAAGTGATAGATGAAAGCAGATGCTAATATTTTTGTTTGTGTTGTCTCCATAGGAACTAAAAGTAACAAAAGATGAAGATTTCCAAAGAACTGTTATCAGGTTTGATTTAGTACCTCCAGTTCACACGTACAGTACTAATACTTCCCTTGAGTCACAAATATTGAAATAACATGAAGAGAAGCAACGAAGACCCATCTTGAAGTCTCCCAGTCATCTCTAATCTGAAATATTACTTCCCTCTTGTGCTGGTCCCAATCTTTTAGATAAAAGTTGGATCATAGCAGTTAATGCCAACTTAAACATAGATACATACTTATGTCCAAGGGATCTGGACTGAGGGATCTAGCCTTCAATAATACTGGTCTCACGGAGAGAATCCCATTCACCTCCCAGCCTCAGGAAGCTGGTCTGTGTGTATGCAGCTGTTACGGCACACCTCTGCATTATTTCGGATGAATGCATTGTTGGGTCCAGTAATAGAGTATATACCCCCAAAAAACATTCCTCAGATGAAAATAGGGACATTTCTCACTCCCCTCCCAAACTGACCCTCCTTGACCCCTCATTTTTTATCCCTCAACCAGAGCATTTCCACCACCACCACCACACCAATGGGCCATGGCACCAACACCCTTCATGTTCCTGAAAACCCCTTAACTCTGATTTTATTTTATTCATTGGTAGATTTGCCAAAAGAAAAACACAAACCAATAAATAATTTTTAGAAAGGGGCAAGTTTTTTTCTGGGGGTACCCCTAAACATTTTGTGAATCTAACTTTGGCCTCATATTTCAATATGAGTAGGAAAATGAGAGTACCCTAAACATTTTTAAAGAAAAAAAGCTCTCTCTCTCTCTCTCTCTCTCTCTCTCTCTCTCTCTCTCTCTCTCTCTCTCTCTCTCTCTCTCTCTCTCTGTGTGTGTGTGTGTGTGTGTGTGTGTGTGTGTAAAGACTCTTCCTTTCTTCCCGCCCAGGGTGCCCCTGCCCTCTGCCTGCTTCTCAGAGCCAGTGTGTCACAGCCACTACTGCTGCCATTGCTCAGAACAAGTGCCTGCTCATTCTCCACCCCAAGCTCAGCAGGAAAAATAGGGATGTTTTGGGACCAAATCAGAAGCTGGGATGGCTTTCATACTTCCAGGACTTTCCCTGGAAATAGGGGCACTTGGAGGGTATGAGTAACATGGCACCAAGAAAAGTTGTCATGTTATTGGCAACCAACTATATGTACCTCCATGCAAATGTGTGCGCCAGAGGACTGGGGGGGGGGGGAGGAATAAGAATCTTAGGTGCTTTCTATTTACAGCACCTCCCGTCACAGTTTTTCTGCTATAAGACCCAGTTCACACCTTACTGCAAAAAAGAGAGCTTCAAATAAATATGAACTAGTTAATACTATGGGTACAGGATCCGACTTCTGCATTATTCTATGATTCTATGTCTTACAGCAACCCAACTGGTATGCCACCATCTACTTTATTTTCCTTATTCTCCCTCAAGTGGGATGAGAATTGAGCTGCAAATATAGTTTGGCAGAAAAAGAACTCCGCTCATCCCAATAGTAAACTGCACGAATGGAATACATATTCCCTATCACACACAAACAAACCCAAAGCCCAAGTTAAAGGACTACAATTAGTTGCTGTTGTTGTTGTTTAAAAAAAAGCTAGTAAATTTTAAGTCTTACAGTTGTCAATTACTTAAAGCACTGGATGTACCTTGAAGCTCTTATTTGGGGGGGGGATCCAGCATGGAGATTTTCTGAGGTTCCCAGCTCTATGGTTTGCTATATCAGCTTGCCAGTTCACCTTAAATTTGAAATTTAACATAATAGCAACTATACCTCCAAGCCTGATTTGCTGAAGAAGTAAGAGTTTAGTTGTTTGACCAATCTCACAGAAAGAACATATGCTTTTCTATTAATATTTTATTGCTTATAAAACATCAAAGCTGGCTGCCTTCCTACTTTGTCAGCAAGCAACAATTTCCCCCCTTTAAGCTAATTCAAACTACAGGGAGCCAATTAAAAAAAGTGAAGCTTAACACAACTATTTCCTTCTAGTAATCTCTCTAAATTTAGGGTTTATCAGGCCTTATGGGGTCTTCTTTCCAGAGCAATTGGCATTTATTCATTTAACTACTATGTGTATAGCTAAGGGAATGAAACAAGTTCAAACGTTACCACTTGTCTTGAAATTGAGAAAGACAGAATTTATTTAAAACACACTTGATATGTCTTCTGAAAAGTTTTTCTTTTAATACAAGGAAATATGTTACAACATTCCTTCTTCCTTTGTCAAAAAGGGGCTAAATTAGTATTTTGGCAGTCACCAAAGGCTTTTTCCAGTAATATTAAATTTCGCCATGTTACAGTATATGGACACTAAAAGGCTACTGAAGGCTAATGTTGCTGTTATTTTAAAAGAATCCTTAGTTGTTGTTTTTTAAGACAATTATGTGCTTCAATGAGGTAATATGAAAACATTTTCCCGTTTTTTGTTTTCGTTTTTCAGTGAAAAAAAAGGTTGGGAAGAGGGAAATAGAAGCATATACAGTCGTACCTGGAATTTGAATGGAATCCATTCCGGAAGTCCGTTCAACTTCCAAAACATTTGAAAACCAAAGCACGGCTCCTGCAGCCAATCGGAAGCCCTGCCGATGTTTGGCTTCCAAAAATAGTTCGCAAACCAGAACAGTCACTTCAGGGTTTGCAATGTTCAGGAGCCGAAACGCTCGGGAACTAAGCTGTTTGACTTCCAAGGTACGAATGTATTAAATTCTTAGTAAATCCAGTGAAGTTTCAACTTCTGTTATTTATTTATCTGATGTTTTTAAAACAAAAAGCACTTTTATCTGTCCTGACAATGCAAAATGAACTAAGTAATCTCAGCAAAGGAATGCAAACACCAACAATGCACAAGATGAACTGTCAGTCCTGTGTTAAAGCTATCCAAAGCTTCAAAATTTACATGCAATTGCATACTGAAAAACTGCATGCAATTGCAAAATCCATAACTTTTTTTTTGCATTATGTGAGGAATGTGGATCTGCCTCTTTGCCGAGACACTTTCACCTCTGCTTTGATTTTAATTTAGTAATATTTGCAGAGAAAGGAGATGCAATTTAATATACAATAGCAAAGCCCTTTTTGGCCTGAGGGCAGCAGCTTCCATACCCCTAAGCTAAAGGTTAAAGGATTCTGATAAACCTTCCTAAAATAAGCAAATCACAAATGTTTATTTGAGCAGCTAACAACACTTTGTATATAATTCTTTTCCATTTTGTTTGCATTTCATTTTCCACTCAGAAATAAAGCAGAATGGAAAATAAAGAAACCCTACAAACATATGTATATATATATATAAACCTGGCAATGAGGAAAGTGGGACATCCAACAATTTAAAAATTGTTCTCTATGGTAGAATTGACTATATGTCAAAATAAACTTTTTAAAAACACCTCCATGTGGTAGCAATTTTATCCAGCAAAAATCCTTATTTGGAGCAAAGAATTCCAAACAACAGAGCTGCATAACAAATTTCCAAATCACCCATGATGTGTAACAGGTGAAAACACATGAGCTGTGCTATTTAGTTTTGTTTAAGGGAACCTATAAAGTGCTTAGCCTCCTATAATTTGTTGAATATCATATCTATTTGGTTATCCTATCCTATATAATAAAGTGCAAGTGCCTCTGCGCCCAGTATTCCGTGTGTCCCTGGGTTTGCGCTACTGTGCATGTGCCCCACGGACACAGGGATTGGACGGAGAGACAGGACGCACACACACACATGCTCTCTTCCCCCCCACCTCTGCCTACCGTTTAGCCGCTTCGTTGGGGCGCTCCGCTGAGCCCAGCTGGGCAGCGGGCGCCCAGGAGAAGGCCGCGATTCGGCCTCTTTCTGTGGCTGCGGCGCCAAAACAGGCCGAATCGCGGCCTTCTCCTGGGCGCCCGCTGCCCAGCTGGGCTCAGTGGAGCGCCCTTGAGGAAGCGGCGGCCGAGGGAGGGCCAGCCGGCACCCCCCTGTGCTGCCGTTGCCAAAACAAGCTTCTCCCAGGCGCCCGCTGCCCAGCTGGGCTCAGCAGAGCGCCCACTGCTAAAGGGAGGGAAGGCCGCGGCCCCGCCGCTCCTCTAGCGCGTTTACTGAACGGGCTGAATTACACTAGCCTTTAGAGTAACAATTGGCAGCTAACTGCAATACATGAAACTCTCAGGGCTGCATCGCACATTACAAAATTTGTTCGTAGAAGGCTGTTTAATGAAGAGAACAATGCTATTGTTGGTATTTCACAGATTGGTGCTTACAGCTTCCCTCTCCATGTCCACAACAAAAAACAAACAAGCCATCAGCATATGTAGTACAGTAATCAGATTATCACATCATTTACAGACTAGTCACACAATATTTTTTTCAGAGGTGCCTTCTGCATAGGAATTCTGTAAACATGTGAGGAGAGTCAGAATCTACAACACGTGGAAGCTTTCACCAGTGACTGCTATTTTTAGCCACATATATACAAATCCAAATTGCTGCTAAGAAGGGTAAACAACATAGTAAATTCATGGCTATTTTTAGAAAACCGCATTTAGCATTGCACTTTGACATATGTATCATCTGACATATATTTAGTACCTTTCACTAGCAATAATCCATTTGCCAAACCCGTGTGCTGGCATTGATATCAGCATGTGATACCAGAGTGATTTAAGGATTCATGCCTCCTACCAAAAAACATTATCATCTATAAATAACAGGCAAGCACCCAATACAACTGGTACATAAAACTCCAAATATATTAATGTACTCTAGATCGCAGTATTTGCTAACAAGCCCCTTTAAAAACTCTTTTCTTATTTAATATTTATACTGGACAGCTCAGTTGGTTAGAGCAGTGTTTCCCAACCTTGTGCCTCCAGATGTTTTGGGACTACAACTCCCATCATCCCTAGCTAGCAAGACCAGTGGTCAGGAATGATGGGAATTGTAGTCCGAAAACAGCTGGAGGCACAAGGTTGGGAAACACTGGGTTAGAGCATGGTGCTGATAGCACCAAGGTCGCAGGTTCGATTCCCATGTGGGACAGCTGCACATTCCTGCATTGCAGGGGACTAGATGATCCTCAGGGTCAATTCCAGCACTACAATTCTATGATTCTTACAGTAAGAACAAAAGAATAGATCTGCTTAGCAGGTGAGAGAGTGGATTTTCATACAGCTATTTAAAATTAAAAAAATCATATAATGTTTGAGGCCAAAAATAAAGCAAATCAGGCAACTTCTCTCAATACTTAACCACCAACAGCACTTCAGTCTAGCATGGGGAGGGATTTTAACTAAGCTTAAGATAAGGAAGGAAGGAAGGGCTAACTTTCACGGAAAACTCACGCAAATAGGCTTGTGTCTGAATACACCCCCAACGTCTGAGCACAATTAGTGGCTGTGGAATACTGCCTGTGCCAGACTGCTGGAAAGGCAAAATGGATATCCAGGGGGAGGGAAGAGGGGAAGGAGTATGCTGGGAAAAGGTGACTGAAACTTTGTACATACAGGAGACCTCTCCACAATGCAACATTTTGTTATAGATCCCAAATGTGCTTATATATTACACACTATGATTTATGGTGCATGTTGTTTAGGATTTTAAAGAAATTCTTCAGAACACTGAATATTTCAGTCCCACCACCCATCCAACAGAGATTACATAATACACACACATTTTTGTGTGTGTGTGTGAGAGAGAGAGAGAGAGTGTGTGTGTGTATTATAAAGTCTCACACACCTTAAAACTCACAGGCCATTCAAATTTTACAGGCGTGATTAAAAGGAGTATTAGATCACAGCTGACTGGAAAGCTGAACTCCAGCTGGACACCAGCCAACCCAGACTCATGGTAACCATTGTGTTTTGAAAGATCCATTTTAAAAGAGTCATTAATATTCTCCGCAGGACTTCAAATGCATGGCAAATAATCCAACTTGGCAACAAACCTACGGAAGATGGTGTTACTTTCTACTTTTAGCCAACTCACTTTCTTGAGCAGATTTGAAAGGTTAGGGCCCAACACTTGTTTTCATGCATCAGGGCATAACCAGTAAGACTTCATGATGTAAACCGGGTAAATATTTGTTTTGTATTATATTCACAAATACTTAAATTACAAATTGGTTCAATCTAGGGTGCACCAAATACTATAGAGTTCTGATATTCCTTCAACTGTAGCACATTCAAAGACAGCTGAAGCCAAAAATACCTGCCACAAGATTTTCACATTCAACTTGTTTTTTACTTTCACAAATATTCCAAGCGGTGTTGGAAATTGAGATATGAAAGCTAGGAGCTAAATGCCACCTTAAGCCTGGGTTATGGGTGCAACAACGGAATGTCTAGGCCCACTTTTTTATAACAAGGATACAAAGCTGAAAATGAATGAACTGCAGCTAAAATTTTATATTCATTTTTCACATTGTCTAGTCCTCATCTGAAGACCGCAAAAAAAATAAAGCCATGCTTCCCCTGCCCACCCCACTAATATTCCTAGAAGAGGGTCTCTTCTCCAGTCTTCAGAGAGTAGCTGGAAGTGGGGAAGCAGAAAAAGGTCCTCCTTTCCTTCCACTATGCAGTTTCAATCTGAAATCTTAGGTGCAGTACTGTGCCCAAAGCTCAGAAATGGCTCGCACTAATGAAATTCCTTGTCACAAAATGCGCCTAGAACAATGGGAGTTTCGAACGGTGGCTTTAAGATAGCAGCCCAAATGCCTCTTCTTAAGCAATGTATATGGATGGATTAGCTTGAAAAATGACCTCTCTACAATTACCGTATAGTGGGAGTAATTTCTACAATCAGACCAAAGGAGGGGTAAGAGCACCAAAGCCAATACTTTTCAGATTTGAAAAAAATAACAACTTGCAATGCTTATGACTGCCTCATGAGTTGTTCTTCAATGTAGATTGTAAATTTATCCAGAAAAGGAACCCTTTCTCCCTGCCCAGTTCCTTCCCAGCTGCTCACTTACCTGCCCTGGAAGTAATAGCAACAATAGTAATAAATTTCTGGAGACCTTGATATCTGGACATGTTATGACAGTGTTCCAGGAGCAAGAGGCCATTATGTACTCATTTCAACAAAACTAAGTTTTACATCAGCTCTAGAAGATGCTCAAGCAGTGTTTCCCAAACTTGGGTCTCCAACTGTTTCTGAACTGTTTCACAACTCCCACCATCCCTAGCTAGCAGGACCAGTGGTCAAGGATGGTGGGAATTGTAGTCCAAAAACAGCTGGGGACCCAAGTTTTAACTCTGAGCTTGAACGCTGGACAACCTGCAGGGAAAGAGAGGCCCAATTTTTGAGAATAGTTGTTAAAGATGTCTGTCTCTCTGCCTTCACCATTCATATTTAAAACTCAACAGATTCTGGCCCATGTTATTTAACATCTTCTGCACAGGAAGAATAATTCAAGGTGTTCATTGTCATCTATATGCAGGTCACGTGTAGCACTTTTAAACTTTTCAACCTAATACAAAGGAAGCTGTTGAGGTTCTGAACTAAAACCTGGAGGCATTAATGAGCTGGATGAGCACTAGGAAACTGAAGTTGAATCTACACAAGACACACATGCTCCCGATGAGGAGGGAGATGGCTTTGGAACAAGAATTCTGCCTGGTTTGGATGAGAATGCACACATATAAACACATCTTGAAAAATCAGGTTCACAGTTTGAAAGTGTTCCTAGACTCAGTTTTCTATCTGGATGACCTGGTAGCAAAAGTGGCCAGTTCCAAGAAAGTCAGATCTGCCTACAATTAAGAAGAAAGAGAGGTTAAATCAAGATCAGATTAGTGCAATGTGCTCTATATGGGGCTACTTTAGAAAAATCTTTAGAAGATGCACTTGATCCAGAATGCAGCAGCAAGCTCATCTATAGGACCATGTTACACCTGCAATCTCTGTGCCCACTACCATTTTTTCCAGACACAACTCAAAATTTTGGCAATTACCTTCAGTCCAGGATAGCTGAATGATCACCCATACCATCCTGTTTGTTCCCTAATATCTGGAGAGGTCCTTCTATGAGATGTAGCCATGTTAATGGCTGCATCCATATTGTGGGACATTTTGCTCCATGAAGTGTGGATGTCCCCTCTCTAGATGTCTTTTGGCAGTAGGGAAAGGCATTATTATTTAGATATGCATTTATTCAAGTATCTGCTATAAATAATCATGGTTTATCAATGCCTTTTGTTATATTTTATGATATTGTTGATTCTGAATTATAGTAAGCCACCCTAGTGGGATAGAGTTTCTATGGAAGTATCACAAAAGGACTCTTGCACCAAGGAGATCAAAATGGAATATATAAGCCATACCTGAGCTACAATTTTTAACAGCGTGTCATGATAAAAAGTCCCCCCCTCCCAGAGTGACTTCGAAACTTTTTTTGTATTTAGAGGATGGTGTGGAGGGTTGTAGTAATATTACTCATGTCAAAGGATCCTGCTGAGCAGGGAAGATTAGCTACTCCGGTGGTCCAGAGTGTCCCATTACAACCCACTCGGGGGGGGGGATGGAAATATGTTAGATGCTGTGTGACAACTTAATCTACTCCTCCTTACAGTGTACAGACATCTGGCTCAGCCTGTATAGACATAATTCAACAGAAGCAATAGAGAAGGCAGAAGTTATCATCAAACAGACACATTTACTATCCTCTGCATTGTCATTTGAATTATTATAAGTTTAAAACGTGACTTCTTAAGTTTTTTATCTACATAAGAATTTTATTCTCCATTTGCAGCAATCTCTTTGTGTTATAAATTATCATGAACCAAGCCCTTTTATTTGGATACACACACAAAGGAAGATAAAAAAAAGGAATACAGAGTCTGGATAAATTTGTCTCCTACAGCTGTCCAGGAAGAGGTGCTAAAAATGATGGTTTATACAGATGCCTTGCAAAATCTAGGGGAAGCGGTCTTCAAAATAATGTGAACAACTTATCTGGCTCACCAGGAGAATACAAATGCCTTGTTAGGTTACTACATCCCACAAACTAGCCAGCTGCGAAGGAAACAGCCTGGTGACAAACCATACCAGGAAAGCAGGTCAGGATTTCCTGCTGTAATAGAGCCTGCTACTCAAAGAGAAGCTAAAAAGAGGGCCAAGCTGCAAAAAGATTTCCCTGTAAAAGCTATGTCATAAATTGATAATAAGTAGCAGCTTAGAATTGGATTTCCATCCCATAGCATTTTCGATTTTGTGCCAACCTTATACTACCCAAATTACCTTGGTAATCAAATTTTCCATAACCTTTGCACTACAGGTGCAAACATACAGCTTTAGCTTCTGAGTGGCAGGTAATTCCTTCCTAAATCCAAGGTTTTTGTATGCAGCCCACAAGCTTCTGTTAAAATGCTGATAAACTCATGGTGTACCTTTTTAATAATAATATTGATGTTATCTGGCCAATTTTTGAGACATCATAGAGCCCAAGAACTTAAAGGACTCTACCACTACAACCATGTTACCAAGCATGGAGATTGGCAACAAGATGGGAGGATGCCTTCTCCAATCAATTATCATTTCCACTGTCTTTTGGGCATTTAGCACCAAGTTATTCCTGCTGTACCACGAGACAAGATGATCTACTTCCCGCCTATTTGCAGATTCATCATCCTCCCGGATGAGCCCAATGACTGTTGTATCATTCGCAAATTTCAAGATCTTAACTGATGGATCAGTTGAGGTGCAGTCATTTGTTTATAGAGAAAAAAGCAGTGGGGAAAGTACACACCCCTGGGGAGCACCTGTACTGATGGTATTATTACACAAAAACACAAACACAAAACACAAAACACCACTGCTTTGGTGAAAGAAAGTAGACCACAACATTCATGGGTAATCTTTGTTGACAAAAAGAGCTTGGTGGGAGAGAAGATGAACAAACTATCTGCCAATTTTTAGTAAAGTAATCACAAGACTCTATTTTCTTTCGTTCACTTCTGTTTATTGTTTGTTTACATGCATATGCAATGGCAGCTGGTAGCATTTTGACATGGTGGAGCTGCAATGCCTAACCTTGCTTTGTTTAAACTTTAGGAAAGTGTGCCAATACACATGTGTTAAGTGCTACTGTCTTCGCCTCGCTAAATAATAATAATAATAATAATAATAATAATTCACCCTAATGTCTCAAAGCGGGTTACAACATTAAAAGACAATTGGAGCTATATTTTTATGCACATCTATGTAGTAGGAGGCGTGGTGGAGGCTGATAGGACATTGAAATGAACCAAGAAGTTCATTAAATCCTACAAACTGTAGCAGCACACAAGATAAGCAAACCAACACTGTGGAAGATACTGGCTGCTTTCAGGCTAGTTCCTAGCAACTAGTGAATTTACAATATTCAGCAGGCAAGGAAACTAATTGCATATTTATGAGTTTCTATGCTGAAATATTAAATATCAACACATGTCATTGAAGCAACTTGCATTGCAAGAAAAAGAAGCTTCACTGCTCATTTTTCTGGAGAGTTCAAAAAATAGCTTTTAGAGACTCTTCCCTCATCATAACAGCATCCTCTTCTATTTTTGAAGCACTGTCCGGAGTTCTAAGCTGTAACTTCACATGAAGGACAAAGTCCGCAGGGCAATAAAAATCTGAAACACAATTAATTCCTTGTTTGGCTATCTTCAGAAAAGGATAAGTGATAGCAGCACAGAACCCCAAACAGATGACTGACATTACCAGATAACCATTAGCTTCGGTTAATGGGTAACACTTCGTCAGGCTCCTACAAATGTCAATACAGCACATCAATAGCTATAAAACACCCAAGGGAATGGTTAGTATCACTCTAAGGCAAACTGCCTTATTGAGGAAAAAGATGGACTGGCTGATCAAGTCATTACTACTAAGTCATGGTTGGCAGTAGTAATGCTTCTGAACACTGGTTGTGGAAACCACAGAAGGGGAGAGTGCTCTTTTGCTCGGATCCTGCCTGCAGGTTTCCCATAGGCTTCTGGTTGGCCACTGTGAGAACAGGATGCAGGACCAGAGGGGCCATTAGCCTGACCCAGCAGGCTCTTCTTATGTTCTAATTATCTTTACCAAAATTAGGAAGCAAAACAACAAACTCCAGATTAACATGGAAAATGCAGAGCTTAGGCCTTACTTTGCTTTGGCTATTTATTATACAGTCGTAACTTGGTTGACGAACACCTTGCGACTCGAACATATTGGTTCCCGAATGCCACAAACCCGGAAGTGAGTGTTCCGGTTTGCGAATGTTCTTTGGAACCCGAAAATCCAATGCAGCTTCTGCAACTTCCTGCAGCCAATTGGAAGCCACGCCTTGGTTTCCAAACATTTTGGAAGTCGAACGGAATCCATAATGGATTCCATTCGAGGTACCACTGTACTTACCCAACACATAAAAATTACCAAGTCACCAAATCACACACACACACCATAAAGACAGGAACCTAACATGTCCCTAGCCACCCAAACATTGTTTGAATCATCTCTCTCACTTTCCCTCACCACAAACTTTTCAGAAATGAAACATTTCTATATAATCATGCCTAAAATAAGCAGGGAAGGGGAGAAACACTACATTTGAGATGATAGTTTCACAAAAAAAAAGATTGCTATTATATTTCCTACAATATGTATTCTGAGAAAATGAAAGAACAAGATTTCTCAAGAGAAAAACAATACCGACCTTCATTCCTGGATAAGGTTTCTTTACCCTCTGGTGTTTTATCTGGCATCTCAGCCGAGACCAATTCAGTGAAACCTGAGGGACATAAAGAAAGAAAACTGTTCTCATACCAAAGCCAGCAGGGGGACACTTTTCTATAAGTTCAGGATACTGTTACAAGTTAATTCACACACATCCTATAAAACACTTCAGCAAAAGGGCAAACAAAGCTAACAAATAACAAACGACCCTATCATGTGTCGTTCAGCTTGAGTAAAGTACCAACAGTTTGGGAAAACATTTCCCTTAGAGCAGGAATAGGGAACCTGGGGCATCCAGACATTGTCTGACTACAACTCCCATCATCCCTGACCAGTCCCATCACCAGCTGTTGGCCACTTTGGGCACCAGTCCAGGGCCTGACCACTGGCCATGCTAGCCATGCTGGCTGGGACTGGTGGGAGTGAGTCCCAAGAACAACAGGAGCTCCATGAATTAGCCATCCTCATTTAAGGAATACAAAGGCCCATATAATTGAAAAGGGGTTTTTGAGGGTGCAAGTTAACTTAAAAATTCAACAGAGAAGTCCTACTAGGGAACACTAGCCAGTAAATCAAAGATGAATGAAAATATCTGGCAAACCCTTTAGGGCAGGCATAGGCAAACTCTGGCCCTCCAGATGCTTGGGACTACAATTCCCATCATCCCTGACTACTGGTCCTGTTAGCTAGGGATGATAGGAATTGTAGTCCCAAACATCTGGAGGGCCGGAGTTTGCCTATGCCTGCTAGGGCCTTCAAGTCAAAACAGTAAAATCATTTTTGAAAAATAAAGCACACACCTCTCCATTCTCTCTCTAGCTAAGTAAGTCCTACCAAGTTCAATAGGAATTGTTCTTGTCTGCACAGCATCAACCTCAAGACATCCAGATGAATGCCAAGCAGAATAATTTAATCCCAGCCATTTCCCCGCTATTTGCTTCACTGTTAAAATATATCATAACCTCGCTTGTACATCAGGGTGATGTACAAAATAAGGCCAAAAATAGCAATGAGACCATAGATACAACCATAAAACAGAAGCAAATGTCAGTGCATATCCCTCAGCATCAATTTAATTACAGGTAGGTAGCCGTGTTGGTCTGAGTCGAAGCAAAATAAAAAAATTCCTTCAGTAGCACCTTAAAGACCAACTAAGTTTATATTTTGGTATGAGCTTTCGTGTGCATGCACATGAAAGCTCATACCAAAATATAAACTTAGTTGGTCTTTAAGGTGCTACTGAAGGAATTTTTTTATTTTGCATCAATTTAATATAATCCTCTCAAGCCACACCACTTAACATTCTGGCAGCCACATTCTGCATTAGTTGAAGCTTCAGGATCTGTTGTCCCTGTGGATCCTGCTGCCTGAAGTGGTCACCTCACCTTGTCTAATGTGTGGGCCAGCCCTGCTTCTGGGTCATCTTTAAGGTCGGCCCCACTTACAATGCATTGCAACAACCCAATTCAGAACATGGACTGCCATGGCCAGTCTATCCCTGAAGCTGGTAAAAGGCACTCTGAGCCACCAAGGCCACCTGGTCCTCATGTAGCATAGCTGGAGCACCTCCAAGTTATGCACCTCCTCTCTCAGAGACAGTGAAACCTGAGACAAGAGAACCACCTGCTCACTGAGCCTCAAACTTAGTGGGATTCAACTTCAGCTTTCTGGTCCTCATACCGTCCATACAACTGGAACCAAACAGAGTCAATTTAAGGGGGGAGCTGGGTGCTGCAATATTGAAAATTACCTTTCTCTCTGTTCCACTGATAAGATTCCTTCTGTAAGTGGACATAAGAGTTTTGCCTCTGATACAAGGACATAATTGGTATCTTCAAGCAAGTAACAAAACCTCACCCCAGCCCCAACCAACTAGAAATATTACTTCAATTACTTAAAATGGATTAATACTTGCTTCATCAACCAAACCGCAGAGGAGGATTGCTACCGTATTTGCACACATTTCTGGGAATAAGCCCTACAGAAGAACAAAATGAGACACAAAGCATTGTACGGTAAGTGATCATTTTGGACTTTTAGCTGTAGAATGGGAAAAGCCGAATGAGTATGTTGGGTTTGTTTGTTTTTAACTTAAGTGGCCTATTAAGTATCATGAAACCTTAGAATATCATCTTCACCCTTGCCAACTTCCATGACTAATTTTAGAGAGATGTGAAAACAATGTCAAGTAGCAATTTTCTCAAACTTCAATTAATCTTTCTTTGCTAACAGTACACTACTTGGCCATGAAAGCATCATGTTACAAGAAGCACTCAGTCACAACAGAACTGAAGTGATTTATTAAAAACCTTCCCTGCTTGTATGCTACCACAAGAATGAGCTGTGCTAGTTAATATCATATTGGTTAGACACATTTCGGGGCTGCATTGTTGCATTAGTTTTGCTGGTTATAATGCTAGCACTTCTGTCCTGATTTCTAACGTTCCTTTTCCACTGCAGGTTGTGTAATGGAACTGTGGCTTTTTGAATGATATACCACTTTGTTGTGTTAAATTTTAAAGGGCAGAAATATAAATATTAAAACGATAACAGTGGAATGTGAATTGCTTATTTTCCCCAACTATTGCAGTCCTTAAGCCTAAGGTCCCAAAAGTCTACCGGGGGGGGGGGGCACATGCAAGAGAATGAACTTGAAGATGAATGAGAAATCATTAGAAGTTCAATGCTGATACAAACTTAATTTGCATTTTGTTCACCCAACCATTATGGAAACGGCTTCTACAGGGCCAGCACACCCACGAGGCAGGGTGAAGCAGATGTCTTAAAGGTAAAGGGGCCCCTGACCATCAGGTCCAGTTGTGTCCGACTCTGGGGTTGTGGCGCTCATCTCGCTCTATAGGCCGAGGGAGCTGGCGTTTGTCCGCAGACAGCTTCCAGGTCATGTGGCCAGCATGACAAAGCTGCTTCTGGCGAACCAGAGCAGCACACGGAAATGTCGTTTACCTTCCTGCTGTAGAGTACCTATTTATCTACTTGCACTTTGATGTGCTTTCAAACTACTAGGTGGGCAGGAGCTGGGACCTAGCAACAGGAGCTCACCCCGTTGCAGGGATTCTAACCGCCGACCTTCTGATCAGCAAGCCCTAGACTCTGTGGTTTAACCCACAGCGCCACCTGGGTCCTTGAAGCAGATGTCTTAGGCAGTGCTTTTTTTATAGAAAAATAGGTGCCGGTATTCACCATGAAGTTGTTACTGTAAGTGCCACAATTTATAACAACAACAAAAAGAGGTGCCGATACTGCATACCATGGAGTACCCCCTTTAAAAATGCAGGCATCAGCTCCGATTGCCGCTGAATTTTTGCGAGATCTTGCGAAGATTTCACGAGGCTGTGCCAGAATCTGCTATTAGTGCTGCTTTGGAAGAGAGGTTTTGGTGAAGGCAGCGTGGCACAGGGCGGCACCTCCCATTTCACCTCAAGTGGCAAAATGGGATGCACTGCCCCTGTACTTCTACATGTACCGGTAGTTCAAAGATCACTCAACTAATTCAGTGAACTTTGTTAAACCAAGCTACTTCATTCCAAGCACTTCACAGAAATATCAAAACTGTGTTTTCATGATTACGTATGCTAAGGCAGGGTTTGGCAAGGTTTACCGGCCATGGGCCAGATCACTCCCACGGAGATTGTCTGTGGGCCGGACTGGAGCAGCATGACACCGGAAATTACATCTGCACATGTCCATGTTGCAAGAAATTGCTTCTGCACATGCCCAGATGCCAAAAAAAACACCGGCTCAGAAGTGATTTTTGACGTCTGGACATGCGCAGATGCGATTTCCAGCACTGCCCAGCGAGTCCCTGCACTGTGCTGTGCCAGTTTAGCGCAGCACGCAGGGGACTCACCAAGCGGGCAGCTCGATTCAGGGGTGGCTCGTGGGCCACATCCGGCCCATGGGCTGCATGTTGCCGACCCCTGTGCTAAGGCATCATATTCTTAACAATTCTTAACTCGATTTGACTGGTTAAGAAAAGAATCCTCCATTATCATGAACACACAAAGAATTACTGTAGTAGGGACCATGATTAGCATATAATGATGGAGACACTGGTATTTTATACTGAAAGTACTTTGTTATATGGTTCATTATATTCTCAGTCTAAATGGGATCTGCCCTGTCTAAAAATACATCTCTAATATTTTCTTCAGACTAAACTACAAATACAATAGCTATTATGTGTATCACAGGATATGCTTCCCCCGCCCCCCGTCTACTGATAATTGAGAATGGATGCATATACAAAAATGAAACAAATATCTAAATCAAATCTGAGTTCATCACGTCACATGCAGATTTGTAGAGAGGTTTTCATCAAGCTGCCCATGAAGTCACATAGCCTTTGTCACTAGAGGGAGTCCTGATCACACAGCATGTTCGGTAAGGCAAAACAAAAGGAATGAAAAGATGAGAAAACTGCCAGAAAAAAAGACTGCAGGCACCTTTGAATGTTTCTACAGATTTCATCGTAAGAAATGTTTAAACAAAACATGCCTGTTGAACAAACACACAGAGACACACACACTCCCATCACCCTGCATGACTAAAAGTCAGGTGGGATGGGAGTTCTTGCCCAGGAACACCTGCAGGGCCACAGGTGAGTCACACCTGCTGTAAGGGCTGCAGCGAAATGGTAAAACAAACCATTGCGTAGCAGACAAGCACAATACAGTAGTCTTTTGGTAGCTTTTTTTTTCTTTTTTTCTAAGCAGATAATGGATTCTACAAAATATATCGGGAAAAGTTCTAAACTCTTTTCCCTGGAGGTCACTCTGATCAATACAACTCTTTCCCAGACTGCTTTTCTACACTTAGGAGGAAAAGATATTCCACAACAGATAATGGGTGTAATGAATAAAACAGTTTCCAATGTAAGTGCATGAAAAATAATTACGTGGGCAGTCCAAATGCATAAGATTTGAATGTTTAGCCAGCCTGACCCATTCCAGTAGCTGTTTCAATTTAAGGTCTCACATTAAATGCAAAGGAGCTTACTGAGAGATGCTCATACATGGAAAAACACTCACTCTGAAGACAATTTAAGACCTGCAGCACACAAACAACTGAACTTTACACAAGGGCAAAATTTTACAACTATAATTTGTATTGGCAAGGAGAGAATGAGGAAATGGGGTAATGTTTGGCTTGGCATTCCTTTTGGTTATGCATGAGCAAAAGTCTATTTAAACCTTGCAAGCAGATCATTGTAACATTGCAATGTGGCAATGCTGCTGACTCATGAATTCTACCTAACAACCTAAGGTAGTTAACACTTTTGTTATCCCAATGAAGTCAGCATAAATAGCCTTTTAATAATCTTCCAAGGTTACTTAATGTGCTACCAAACCATGTATACCCAGTGCAACCTATTTTATTTGAACCAAAGCAGGAAGTTTAATTTCAGTTTGCCGAACTTATAGCATTCAGTCCAGGAGTAGATCTGCAGGTAGAAATATGAAAGGCATCCTGGAGAATGGTGTTATGAACAACCCAGACATTGAAACCAGTAAATTACTTAGGCCCTCCAGATGTTTTTAGACCCCAGCTTCCATCATCCCCCAACCACTGACCATGCTGACTAAAGCAGATGGGGACTGAAGTCAAACAACATTTGGAGGACCAAAACACCCCTCACCCTGCACAATACAGCCTCATATTGTTAAGTAAGAAAGCGGAGGTAAAGCCAATGGTTCAGTCTGATCTCACCACAATTCCCAGCTCTGCCTGTGTCAGTCAGAAGGCATTTCATGAAACAATGCCCTCAGCTATTCTCTGCAGTATAGTTGAGCAGATACTGATAAAATGAAAGCAAATCAAACAAGGCCTGACAGACAGACAGACAGACTTTTGTTACTGGTGTGCTTCCACATTATACAAAGAATAGAATGAGTCATGCCTACTGGGCAAAAAGAGTTTAGGGGATAGATGCCAGAAAGGTCACGGTGCCCTACACCACCATATTCAAAATGGTATGAAGACTCCTGTGCACCTTCACTGGCTGGCACATGTCAGCTTTCGAACAAATTCTTTACAAGAAACAGTTCTCTTAGAAGAGAAACCCTACAGGTTTCTGGTTTTAAAAAAAGGACTAAAGAACACATACAAACAGCAAGCTATTCAGAAATGCCAGTTCTCCAGGTGTGTTTGTGTGTTAAAAAAAACCACTACCTGTGTTTATTTGCATATACACTAATTCACTTAAACATAAGCATGAGTGCACCTTCTTGAGTACACTACCTGAGTACACTGTCTGGCACCACCTGTCCAAACTTTCTTTACCAAATCTGAATATATTATTAAATGGCAAAGCAGGCTGCATTTTAAGTGGCTAATTTAGAACCAGCTTGTTTTTTTCTAAACATTTTAAAGAAAAATAGTGAGCCTAAAATTGAGGTTGGACATGTGCACAGCAAGAGTCAACTGCCAAAAATCTTTTTAGGCTGATATCAACATGGCCAGTTCAAAGCCAGCTCATCAGTACTGAGTACATTTGTCACCCACAGATAGTTAGGAAAGGCAACCAGACACTTTGATGAATCATTTGAAATGGACTGTTGCCTTTATGTCTATTAGCCAGTATTCCTTTAGCGGCAAATTCTAAAGCCCCACATGCTGCAAATTCTGTAAACCCTTCCTCATTCCCAAAAAATTATGCATTTTTAAAGGACCTGTATTGTACTTAGGCCTTTGCCAGCACATGGGCACTCTGAGATTTTTTTCCTCAAGTGCTATACAAAGACACAGGGCAAATGTGGTCTAGTAAAAGTTCTTTGACTGCAATACTTCTAACCACGTCTAACTGAATAAAGTTACAAAAAAACACAGCAATGGGCTATGAACACATTATGTAATGCAATACTATATTAATAAACAATCCATGTACTCCTGCCAGCGCACTTCAAGGGAGGTCCCCTTTACAGATGATGACTCATGTGTACAGCTAAAACTAGGTCATCAGGAACAGCAGTCTTGAGCCAAGGAACCAGTTGGGTGAGGGGAACCCCCCCCCCACACACATATACTATAACCCAAGAGGTGGGAACACATTATGTTGCCAGAAAACACAAATAAGGAAAGGCCACACTTCATTCAGAATTTCTCACAGATTAGAATTTCTCACAAAACTTTGCAGGTCTAGAGGGGGGGAAAACATTCTGTTGACTCCGCAGAACTTTGCCAGAGTCCATGCTTCCATCCATACCAAGAGGGAAGATAGCAAAATAGACTGTTGTAACGTACAGAGTTCAGTCTCCATTGCAACTGTGGCTTGCGGGTGCCTTTCTGCTGAATCTGCAGATTGCTAAGAGCCACAGTGATGAACTATAATGTGGAAGGTAGCCATTCAGCCAAAAGCTGTCATTTTCCCAAGCTTATCCTATGTAGAGGTCTTTAATCATCTGCTAAGATAAAAGCAAGATCCATTTCCTACTTGGCAAGGGGAAAAAATGTGAATGTGCTCATTTCAAACCCATTAAATGCAACAATTATAATATTTCAGATTTTCATTTTTTAAAGGCAAAATAAACTTAAAGTTTTTGCTATCTTTCAGTTTACATATTAAAATTATTTAATGAATATTTTGCACTCCTTGTGGTACAAGTGAGCTCAGGGGCATATTTTTATAGGCACAACTTGCCTATGGAGCATCTGCATGTGCTTTTCAAAGTTCCCAGTGCAAAGTCAAGATGCTGTATTGAAGTTCACATCAAGTTTGATGAACTTTACTAAATAATTCAGAGGGCCAATTAGAATATGCAAAGCATGAGACTCTTAATCTCAGGGTCATGCGTTCAAGCCCCACATTGGGCAAAAGATTCCTGCATTGCAAGGGGTTGGACTAGATGACCCTAATTGTCCCTTCCAACTCTACAATTTGATGATTCTATAATCCTCCTATGATGTATCAGAAAATATGGACCAAGTCATTAGATGGCACAATGCAGGCAGAGGCAGAGCTAGCTGCTCCAGCCTATGGAGCTGTCTGCAAGGGTGGGGATAGCTGCCTGCAGGGGTGCGCCACCGCCATGCATCCCAGGGGGGTGCACTGGTGGCGGCGTGTGTCCCAGGGGGGCACTGCCTGTGGCTATGTCACCCCCCCCCCCAGGGATGGCACTTGGAGCGGACCGCCGCAACCGCCCCCACCTTTCTCCGCTACTGAACACGGGAATGAGCATATATCTTGGCCATGGCATTTGTCATTTTCCATGGAATTTGTGAATGGTTGTTGTATTTACTACGTGCATGAACACCAGCTGATTCACAACAGCTGTCAGCTTAGAAATTTGTGGTCGCAAATCATCAAAGTTCAGTCAGGTACCACAGCTCTCTGCTGCAATCCTGCCTCTAGAACACTTTGGTGTAGCTTTCCACACAAATGGTCAACAGATGTAATATGTCTCAGGAATAAAACCACTCTGACTTTTATACTGTACAGTACTTTCTGCTAAAGAGATTCCTAGTCAGATTAACAACCATCTCTTCTACAGGTCAGAAAATTCCACATGCACTCTTCAGAGGTGCAATAGAGGTGAATCATTTACCATGAGATATATGTTTAGAGGATTCTTACAGGTGTTATACGGTAGTGCCGCAGTCTCCTTTGCCCAGTATTTAATAGCAGTTTTGGAAACTGACACTTAAAATAAGTAAAAAATGAAGTTTGCATTTTCTGTGGAAATTCCACTGTTGCTGGCGCAATCTTAAAAGCAAAACAAAGCCTAAACAAACAACAGCTTTGACAATAGTGGCATTCCTTTGATTAGGCTGAATGCTCAACTCCTTCAAAATAAAAACTACTAGAAAAATATTTATTTTTACAAAGGGTCAAAGGAAAAATATATTTTTTCCAGAGGGAAGCCAGATGTTTAGTTTCTCCTCCTCCAAAAGTGATACTTCTACTGATAAATAGCATTTAGTCCCTGTTTTTAAAAAGGTTTGTATTTCATTTCCTCTACTTTAAAGATCCACATCACAACATTTAAGCCAAGTATTCCATGCATGTTGAAATCGTTCCATGTACTTTTGTAGGAGAAACAGAGACAAGCAGCATTTTCTTAGCACAAGTATAGTTGTTAAGGCATTCAGATATAAAATGCTGCTGCTCAACAAGTCACTATTAATTTCAGTAGCTAGTAGTACTACCTGATTGGTACTTGTTTACATCTGGTCAACTTGATCAGCAGCCCAGTATATGCTTTGGTATACTTGTACAGGTTCTAGGTTACTCCACAGTAGAGGTAGCAGCTCTGCTTATTCTATTCTAATGAACAACAAAGACCTTGGAAGTAAGGGGGATTTTGTGGGTGCACATCCAAGACCCTGCAAAGGGTTTATTAGAGATGCCAATAATTGCCTGTGATTCCAAAGATCTCAGTCCTTCATGGCGTAGTGTGTTACCAACCGTTTTCATGGTGACTATGGTCCCAGCTGCCCTGAGATCATAGACAAGTTCCCGCTGTGTAGTTCTGGGCTTCTTCATCACCGTTCTCATGATCATTGAAACTCCACGATATGAGATCTTGCATGGAGCCCCAGACCGAGGGAGGTTGACAGTTATTTTGTGTTTCTTCCATTTGTGAATTATTGCACCAACTGTTGTCACCTTCTCACAAAGCTGCTTGGCAATAGTCTTGTAGCCCAGTCCAGCCTTGTGCAGGTCTACAATCTTGTCCCTGACATCCTTGGACAGCTCTTTGGTCTTGGTCAGGCACCCCCAAACTCGGCCCTCCAGATGTTTTGGGACTACAACTCCCATCATCCCTAGCCAACAGGACCAGTAGTCGGGGATGGTGGGGATTGTAGTCCCAAAACATCTGGAGGGCAAAGTTTGGGGATGCCTGGTCTTGGTCATGATGGCTACTTTGGAATCTGCTGGATTGATTGCTTCTTTTGACAGGTGTCTTTTGTACAGGTACTGTAATGAGCTGGGTTTACAGGTAAGACCTCTGCCTTACAGCAGGTGCTTCTAATCTCAGCTCATTACATACAGTGAAGATACCAGGTAGCCTGACATCTGGCTGGTTGATAGGGGATCAAATACTTATTTCACTCATTATAATGCACATCAATCTCTGACTTTTGTCTTCTGGGTTTCTGGGGTTTTTCCTGTTGTTATTCTGTCTCTCACAGCTACAATAAACCTACCATTAAAATGATGGACTGGTCATTTCTTCTTCACTAATGCAAGTTTATGCATAAGGCAAGCAAGTCATGCTCAGTGCACATCTAGACAAATTTACAAATATCCCTTATGTTGTGGATTAGGCTGCAATCCTTACCCCACTTTCCAGTGAGTAAGTAAGATTTAAGTCTGAGCAGACATTGCTAGGACTCTGCATCAAAGGTTTTTGAAGAAGAAGAGAAGAGTACAATTACTGCATAGAACTACAACTCAAAAATGCAGACTATGCAACTGTAACTACAGAAGATGCTTTCAGTGATACGCATGATACAATATACAATTTTGTGACTAGCTTGAGGGAAATGAGTTAAGTAATTCATTTATGTCTGTAGCCATATCTGTAACTGTTATGACAAAGCAAACATATGCCTCCATTTCACCTTTACTATGTGTGTGTGTGTGGGGGGGGGATATTGAAGACAGTTTCACCAGCATACAGGATACTTAACACAAAACAACAGATGTGCAATAATCACAAATGTCCATTCATTTCCTTTATGTCAGCAAATACAAGCAGTCGCTAATTAAGAATCTCTATCTATTAGACACAAAAGGAAGTGTACACATTTCCCTGGTCATTTGAAATAGAAAATGTAGACAATAGAAAATGTCACAGGAAGAGAGCAATCTCTTTCCCTACAACTACCATGTCTTAGCGAAGTTATCTTTTTCCTTAAAACTGTTTTACACTGACTCAAGGAAGAACAGCTACAATAAAATACTAACTGCAAAAATGTAAGATCAGAACAGTTAGGACAGGCATCCCCAAACTGCGGCCCTCCAGATGTTTTGGCCTACAACTCCCATGATCCCTAGCTAACAGGACCAGTGGTCAGGGATGATGGGGATTGAAGTCCAAAACATCTGGAGGGCCGAAGTTTGGGGATGCCTGAGTTAGGAGCTGTACAATTATGTCTTGCCTTCCTAGAACTGTGAGGTTCCTAGAATAGTTCCTAGAACTATGTGGCGTTCCCAGAAGGTCTCCCACACAGACAATGGCAGGATTCCAGACCTGCTTAGCTTCAACAATGTGACTGCATTGCATGTTCTCAGACCATGGCAATAGATCCAATTTCAGCTCAGGGGTTGGAATCCTAAACTCCTGAAAAGAGCAGGTGGCTGTTGGATGCTGTGGACCAGGCACCCCCAAACTTCGGCCCTCCGGATGTTTTGGACTACAATTCCCACCATCCCTAATCACTGGTCCTGTTAGCTAGGGATCATGGAAGTTGTAGGCCAAAACATCTGGAGGGAAGCAGTTTGGGGATGCCTGCTGTGGACCATAGTTGGAGGCCTCCTCAGAGAGGCTCCAAGTTCCACCATGGTTGCTGATCTCCCTTGTGTCCTAAGGTCAAAAAGTGGGTGTTCCAGGGAATGACAGGGCGGATTAGGGGGTGCTTTGGATCTGCTGAATCAATAGGCCCCTCATCCCCCAAACATGTTTATGGAATAGGCAATGGGGGGCTATGCCAGCCTTGGAGCTGGTGTAGCTATTTTCCCTGCCACTGGAACAAAAAAAAAATTAACCAAACATTTAAAAGAAGAACCAGCAACAAAAAGGCAAGTGACTAGAAAAAGCCACACACACACACCAATTCTGTCCTTGCCCCAGCAGGGCTTTCGAATTGACAGCCCATTGGGTCAGACTCCTGTCCTTTCCCCAACCTCTGAAGGAACTACTCTATCCAAAACTTCAATAATTTCCCACAAAAATAAAGTGAGACTTAAGGTGTTGGCCTTTCCATTTGTACTCAGCAGCTGGCTGCGATCCAGATATTTGGCATGCCCTGTGGTTTATTTTGCCTTTCTTTTTTTTAGAACTAGTATGTCAGGCTATGGCATGTCAAGCTATGCCCTACTACCGGTACAAAAGCCTATTGAACTAATAGTATTTTTTATATATATAAAAAACAGAAAACAGTGGATTTAGAAATCCAACAGCTTATGAAGGGCCAGTGCAGCCAATGGCCTCATTCATACATCACTGGCCTTCTCAGAATATACACACTGTATATATGCACCATAGCTATATTTTTAATAATCTGTTTTTTACTTCTAAACCACTTAGGGAGCCATTTTGCCAAGCAAGTGCTTTATTAATTAGAAGAATGAAATCAGAAAGTCTTAATTAACCACAGTTTCCCATTTCTCCAAACCAGGAAACTAAAACCACCAGCTTCAGAACAAGCCATGATCTTAAGCCACAGTTTGAAGTTTTAAGATTCTGGCTTGTTTCAGAGTTGGTCACCATAGTCATCTTGTTCAGCAGAAATGGGAAACCACAATTTATTTCTTGTATTATTGAAGTGCACCATGAAGAGAACAGCAAAGGGGTTGGGTGCATGGGCAAAGGGTTGATGTTTATCTCAGTTTAACAAGCCATGGATACAAGAATCCAATTGCTTCTATCAGAAGATAGTTGGAACGACCCAACATTGGGAACCCCAAAACTGAGTAGTGTTTGCCTCTGTGGAGCTATGTATTATTTTCCAAAGCAAATATTCACTTGCAAAGGCAGTCATGATTTCTTTCTTCCACATTTGGTACAAGAGAAATATAATTTTAAAAACCACCAGAATTCTAGTTTGGCATGTTTTCTAACAGGAATTTGACTGAATAATTGTGGCTAATATGGTAGCTCTACTCATAATTACAATTCAAATTTAAACCACTGAAAGATCTGTAACAACCACAGAGAAAAATCCATTTTACTCAAAACACAACTGATTTTTGATTTACTTCTACAGAAAGAAGCCAGAGTTATTTTTTTTTTTAAAGGGACAATTTAAGGTTGGTAGTAAATGCTTTGCCATAAGCACTCTTTAACACTTCTAGCTATTTTGGGGGATGGTGCTTTTCAGACCTATTATTAATTCAATTACACAGAGATACCCATCACTTACCAAAGAAAAGCAAAAAGCCTCTTTTTTATATAAATATTTCATTTTGAGAACCCACATGCCTGTTTTGTCCAATATATGCCTTTTAATCCATGCTCTACATAATTTATTGAAGCTTTTACAACTCAGTCCTAAAGTCAATAGGGGTGGGGCAACTGGTGTTACCCCCGAAATCAACAGAAGAAATATTTATTATTGCCGGCAACTCCCAGTTTACGCAGGTGTTACATTAAGGCACCCGCATTTAAGTGAAATCACATATATTTGAAACACTATTGGAAAAGTCTACAAACACCCTGTTCTGCCCTTGCCCCACCCCTTCGTGTGGCATTTTCAGGCTACTTCCAGGTTTGGCGTGATGCGTCTGTGCGCAGTCACACACATATCAGACACCTCTAAAGTAGTTGCTGCCTGTACAAGTCTGTGTCCGGTATAAAGTTGTGACATCCATTGGGATTTAGCTTTGAAATGAAGGAGTACTGGATATGGTGAAAGTGTGCAATTCCACTGTCCACTCACATCTGTTAGGAGTTGTCTGAGGCTGCTTAAGGCACAATGCGCGTACACCCACCCACTCCAACAACCGAAACATTATGGGACTCCCTACTACGGTAAGTTGTCTGTTCAACTGAGATTACTAATTTCAAGCTCCACACAAGTATTATATTTAAAGATTATATTTAGATCTATGGTATGGTTGTAAAACACACAATTCCCCCATGTCTACTGCTCTGGAATTTTGTATAAGGGGTAGTCTATAAGTAAAAGTAAATAAATAAATAAATAAATAAATATGGAAAGCATAGTTCCCATCAGCCATAGCCAGGCTGTAATTAAAATACACTTCCTGGCAAAATACAAATATTGGTTTGGATCCAGAGAAGGGCTCCTTTCATTTGTACAAGAACTTGTGACTCAGCAGAAGCTGCTACTCATGTATGGGGGAAAAGAAGCTGAGTTTTTACAAATTCCCTCTTCCCCAGCAGCCCTCATCACCACCTCCCATGCTCTTACAAAGGGTCCTTCAATCTTCTGGAGAAGGTTTTCAGAGACTGCAGGGGGAATAAGCAAAAAACACTTCCTTGCCCCTTTCTGTGAGCTGAACTCTGCTCATGTGAACGGCGGACCCATAATACTTAAGGGTATGCAGCAGCAACCTTAGATGGTAAAGTAAAATACTGTCAAATAATTAGCATAAAAACAACAAGTTGTAAACAAGTTGTATTTAATTTACACCACACAGTAGTAAAATAAAGTGGTTGGAGAGATGTGGATATTATTAAGTGTATTATTTCTGCAGAATTCCTAGCTAAAGGGTTTCAGAACTTCCATGAAATGTGTGATTAATTACAATGATAAACCTTCTCATCCAAAGGATAGTATGACTGCACTAATTCTCACCAGATGTAAGTTATGGAAGGCATTAATTTAACTTCTGTACTGCGCCACCAAAAATCTGGGAATGAAAATGGTTATAACTAAGGCTGTAAACATAGTTGAATTCTCACTTTCATTATTAAAACCATTATGACAGGCTTAAAAAGAACCTCCAACGCCATCATATATTTTAGTTCTCAACACATTTTTAAGGCATAAGAAGGCCTAACGGCAAATAAGTTACAGCCAGGGTTCAAAATTAGCAGGGTGCCAGGCACATTTTGCACCCAAAGATTCCCCATTTGTGAAAAGTCCAAAAGTCTGGGTGCCATTTTTGTGCCTGGCTGACACTCAAGAATTACTGAAATTAATGTGCTTTGAAGTATATGCTAAGGATAGACAGTACAGTGGTACCTCGACTTCCGAAGGTTTCGACTTACGAAGTCGGCAAACCCAGAAGTATTTTTGCCGTGCCTGCGCAGAAGCGGCGTGTGCGGTCTCTGCAAAGCACAAAATCGCGCTTCGCACATGCGCAAAATGGACGCTTCGACATCCGAAGGTTTCGACTTACGAAGAGCGCCGCAGAACGGATTGCCTTCGTAAGTCGAGGTACCTACCACTGTATGTTAAGGAATTTAACAATAAAGAGTACAGTGTTTTGAAAACTGAAGTATGGTACCAATATTTTTTATTATAAACACCAAATTAAACATGTATTAACAATTTCTGAAAAAATGTGATATTAACAATGTGTCTCTAATGTGAATTGCATATTAATTCAAAATAATAAATAAAATGTGCTGACCCCACCCCCCACAAATGGTGGCTAGACATTCTGTTTTGGCGCCTACAACCCAGATCCCAGAAGCTACTTGGCTCCTAGCTTTTCTATCCCAGTTTCTAACACTGGTTACAGCTTCTGCTGAAGAACAGATTCCAACTGTAAGAACAGCTAATAAGAGGGAAAGAGGCTGTTTACTGTATGCCCATATGTCTTCCACTGGAATAGCTGTAAGAAGGTCATATGAAGGACAGATTAAGATGGAATGTAGGTGCTCCCCTAGAAATGCTGCTATAATCCAAGAGAAGATTATACATCTACCATCACAACTACACTTAGGCCTGGTTTGGAAGTGACACCAAACCATGGTTTAACTCATTGCTATGGATATGAGCAGCAGCAAGTCTCAGCAGCTCTAAGGATACTGGAAGCGTCCACCTTTAAACTATCTAAAGTTTCTCATTATGTCCAAACTGGAGGAACTCTAGTAAAAAACTATGCTTTGTTAAGAAGCCAGAAGCTCAAGCCACTGATCCTGGCTTATTTCACAGCCGTGCTGAATGAGGAGTACATGAAGCACGTAATACTAAACCATGGCTTAGATTGATATCTGAACAAGGACCACTCTAATCAGGGGAAGGAGCTTCTACAAATTTATTTCTGAGCAAGCGTGTATAACGATGGGCTTTGAACAATGGAGTACAGGACAAATCTGGCAATGACAACATTGTCTTCTTGTTGTAGGAAAAAAGTGAGCTTTTACAGAAAAACATGTGAGAGCAAGATCTAGGGGTTCTGATATAAACTATTTGGCAACTGGCATTGACATCTCAAGCTCCTTGACAACTGTGAACCTAACAGAACACAGTTTGAAGATGCCTATACAAATGGTGTATGATATCCTATCAACTAAACAAGAAATATAATTTGGTTACAGATGCTTGTTGAAGACATGGGGAACATGCTGCCAACTTAATCCATCTCTTCCAATAATGCAAAAACATTAAGAAATTTTTGAACATCATCTGGTTCCAATTATGGGATGAAAGATCCCAGGAGACCCTTTGATGAACTATTTGGAGAGGATTGTCAAAAATAAGATATTGAAATACTTTATTAAAATCAGCAATAATATACAGTATATAATCCATTGTTAGAGCTATGTATGCTATGTTTTTTTAGAGAGTGTGCCTGTAAGTATTGTTTGGTTTTTTCCAAATTTGGGACTCACAAAAATTGCGTATTTATCCAAGCTCAGGAGATTTAGTAACACAAAATAAAATGTATGCAAAGATGGACAGTGTTTGTTCTGTAACTGAAAGATAAATTCCACAATAATAATCAGTCATGCGTGCATAGGATCACAGCCCTAACATAACATAACCCAAAGTTGGAGAGGCAGAAGAGAGATCTGGAGCTAATGGCAGATCACTATATGATTTGGAGTATATCAGCAAGAATTTCCAACCCATTAAAACAAAATGGGTTTCCCCTTTCCTAAATAAGAAAATTCTCTAATATGCAGTTACTTACCCCATATGGATTTGTATGCATACCGGTATGTGCAGGTTAACTCAGTTTGTGGCTCATGGGTTTTAATACCAAGGAGAAAGAGGACTCTTGTAAATATGAATAGGAATTTGATTTGTCCCTGAGCCACAGCGTTTGTAACTTGGCTCTGGCTGATTCTAGTAAAAAACAAAAGTAGATCCAAAGCCTGAACATGCCTAACCTAATGCATTGGGATGGTTATTTCCTGCATTTAGATGTTTCCTAGGGCCACAATATCTACAGGAAGCATCAGTACTTGAACTAGGATCCCAAGACAGATGCAGATATAGAGGTCCTCATTAGTCACAAAGGGCTGCCTTTAAAAGAAAGGCTTCACACGTCTCCTAGGCTTCACACGCGTTTTGAATCCCAAATACCACGTTGCCAAAATAACATAGTTTCTTTTAAAGGCAGCAACTTTTAAGAAACAAGACTCTAGTGTGTGTGTGTGTGTGTGTCCCACTCAGTCTTCCAAGTCACTTTTCAAGGTAAGGCCCTGGATAAAGAAAAAACGTTTTTAGTAGAACACTAAAAGGTGTGTTCATATACTTGGAGTGGAAACTCTGTGCATCCAGCTGCAATTGATTTCCTGCATGGCAAAATACTGCAGGCATTTTACTAGATTGGAACATTACAAAGGCTTCCTACACATCACTAAGTTTTCAGACCAGGAAGATATTCCCAATGGCCATTCCCTTGTCAGAATAAACAGCCTCTACTGATCTTTCACTGTATATGCTTTGGTTCTTCCCAAACCATAAATAGGTGTGGGGGGGAGTGGTTTCAAAACACCCAATGACATGAAATATTCTCTTCCTTTGAAGGAAATGGCAAATTACAGTATTTAGGGGTTTTTCCCCCCCTCTCACCAGAAAGCTATACAACACCTAGCAACAACACATCCTTTCATACTTCTTTTTTAAAAAAACTAGCCAAAACCATCAACCCTACAGCAAAAGCAAGCCATGGGAGAATTTCAATGAAACACACTATTAAGACTTTCTGGAGTATTTATACTTCTAATCTCATACATGGAAGAAAAACTCTCTGTACATGTATATAGTGAGGAAGGACAATTCTCCAGGAAAGAAAGAGAGCAAAAGGTGAACCCGGCACCAATGGTGACCATGCTTCTGGGAAGCACACAAGCAAGTTATGTATGCACAGTCCTCCTTCCTTTTTTGACAATAAGCAGGAAAACTTTCTGAGACCTTTAGAAATTCCCTTCTCCAAAGCCCCTCCTTGAATGGAATGGGCTATCTGTGCCTCAGCTTTTCTCCATGAGCTTTGCTACCAGTGAGAATGTAGCATACTCACTCACAGTATTTAATTTACATTTATAATTGGGAATCTATAGCTATATATACATTTCACAAAGAGCATTAATCAATCTGAAAGCACAGGAACCAGCAGTATCTGGGAGCTGAAGATCAATACTAGAATTTAAAGTGGAAGAGAAGCCCAATACCAGTGTCTAGATGTCTTTTTTTTAAGAACCTATAAACAAAAAGAAATTTAAACACAAGAGACAGAGCTGTTTAAATATAAGTTGGCAAATGGTTATCTGGTAACGTCCAAGTAGTCAATGCAGAACCTTTGGCATCTCATGCTTCCCTCGCAAAGAGCCAGAGATGTGAAAAAATAAATTCTACTGTCAAACATTTGGCAATTCAAATCTTTTATTTCTTGACTGCTAGCAATCATATTACTTCTTAAAGAAAAGGGTGCTGCATTCAAAAGGTTCAGCAGCCCAGTTCCCAAGCTGACCCAGAGTTAAAGGCCCCACTGAAAATAACAGGGCTTACAACAGGGGGATGTGTTCATGATGCCAACAGCATGTTCAAGTTCAGAGTTCACACTAAAGCATCCTCAATCAAAGGCATATGTTTGCATTCCTCCTATTGTGGCAATGAGGGCCAAAACTGTGGACTGCACATTTCATGTTTGCCAAAAGGAATGTACATTTTTAAAAACTTCATCACAAGTCATTCAATCCCAGACTGCCATAATTTCCTCCCTTCGTGATCTAAAAAGTAATCAAGCCAAGACCTCCCAAAAAACCATCATATGTTTTCTGAATCCTAGCCAATTTACAATATCTTCCTGAATCTGAAACCTCTCCTAACAGATGTGATGTCAGTGTATCAAATCAACATTCCAATCTAGTTTCTGGCTATAGTATACCAGTATAAAATTGTTTCAACATTTGGTTTCGATTGAACAATAGAAGCAAGCCTGTAATGAGCTCCAAAGTACAACATCGTCTCCCGTTTACCAATAAAATATGCATTCACTGAAGCTTTTGCCATGAATTAAAATTGGAAAAAAGGGACATATCCAAAAGATACAGCTACATTCATTTGCAATAAGAATTACTTGAAAACGGCAGCTATTAATAGTACAGCTATCAACTGTTTCCATTAATGACTTTTTTCCTGCAGCAAGCCAGGGAAGCATGGCTCAAAAGGCAAAGTATATTGCTTTTGCTTACAACGGGACACTTGGATGGTCATTTCCAGAGGGTGATGCTTGGAGAGAGCTCTTTGGCCCCATGGAGCCTTCAATGTGGGGTTCCTCAGTTTTATCCCTTATGTTATTTAACATCAACATGAAACCTCTGAGTGGGGTTATCCAGAGTTTTGGAGTCCATGATCAGCAATGTGTTGAGGACACACAGCTCTACTTCTCCTTTACATCTGCAGGTGGTGCTGCAGAGGATTTGCTGGACCATTGTCTTGCCTCAGTAATGGACTGGATGAGAGCCAATGAACTGAAGCTCAATCCTACACCTTAGGGTGGTTCCCTAAACCGGATGGATGGGAGGTTGCCTGCTTTGATGGGATTATACTCCCTCTGAAGGAGTGGGTGGTGCACAGCTTGAAGGTACTTCTGGATCCATTGGTGTCACTTGAAGCTCAGGTGGCACCTTGGTGGTTCAGAGTGCTTGCCATTAGCTTTGGGCTGGTGGCCCAGTTGCGCTCCTATCTGGATAGGGATAGCATAACTTCTGTTGTCTATCCATCCTCTGGTAACCTCTAGGTCAGGCATCCCCAAACTGCGGCCCTCCAGATGTTTTGGCCTACAACTCCCATGATCCCTAGCTAACAGGACCAGTGGTTGGGGAAGATGGGAATTGTAGTCCAAAACATCTGGAGGGCTGAAGTTTGGGGATGCCTGCTCTAGGTTAGATTACTGCAATGCATTGTATGTGGGGGCTGCCTCTAAAGATGGTTCAGAAACTTCAGCTGGTGCATAATTCAGGTTGCGATGATTTGAGCATGTGGCGGCAATCCTGGCCCAACTGCACTGGCTGCCAATTAGTTTCTGGGCCCAGTTCAAAGTGCTGCTTTTGATCTATAAAGCCTCAACCTGCTCACAGGACTACAACTCTCCATATGAACCACCTCAAGACCCTGTGATCATCATCCAACACTCTTCTATGTGTGCCTTCTCCACGAGAGGTCTGGAGGGCAGCAACATGAGAGCAGGATTTTCTGTGCTGGTTCTCCACTTGTGGGATGCTTTTCCCAGGGAGGACTGCCTGGCACCTTCATTACATAGGCACCAGGCAAAAGCATTCCTCCTTTCCCAAGGCTCTGGGTTAAATTAGCCCAAGGTTAATTAAACAATCTATGGCCTTTTAAACTGTGTGAGGGGTGCTATTGTCTTGGTTTGTCATTATGGTATGTATTTTTGTGTTTTATATTGTAAAATGCCTTGTAATCTTCAGATGAAAGGCAATATAGAAATTTATTAAAAGGCCCACAGCTCAATAATTGAACACAAGTATTACATGGCCAAGATCCCAGATTCAGTCTCAGATAGCAGGGCTTGGAAAGATTTATCTCTGCCTAAAACATTGGATAACAGCTGTCAGCACCAGCCCTACCATTGAACAGAGTAAGGTGCAGCAGCCAGAACTATATGCCATGTGGTCTGCCCTGCACTCCTGGACTGCCAGTCCAGTAAGCTTTTGTACATGGAATGGAGCACACAGCTTCTTGTCCTTCTTCATAGGCAGCAAAATGTCTTCCATTGGACCTAGTGGCTGCTTGAGAGTTTGGACTCACTATAAAAGTCAGCTTCAAAGGTCATGATTCCACAGAAACCATAATTCCCTTGCCCAATTCCATTTTTGGAAAGCATCCAGGAAACTTCCACAAGGCCCAATAAAACTTAGCAGGTTTCACATACTGAAAACCACTTCTGCATGTAGGGAGATGTCATGCATTTTTAGTTTTATTTAGAACTTTCAGGTCAGGGCTTCTCAGATAAAAGCAGGGTTCCTCCATGCTAACCAAAGGAAAATACTATAGCCAACTTTCTTCCAGCAGTGTCTGGCTGAGATTCTCTGGAAGCATCATTAAAATAAATAGAACCATGTGCAACAGCCATGTATTAAATTACTTTATATATATATATATATGTCTTGTTGACTTCAAAGCAGTCTGCCCAACAGAAAAATACAATTATGAGTGTAAAGATGCTAGCAATATTGACAGAGAACCAACCTATCCATCTCAGAACCTGTGTTTTTCATATGCCTTCAAAGGTAAGTGATCAGAATTAAACTTTTAACTTGGTAGTTCTAAAATACTGTATAAGTTAATCTCCTGCCTGAAGTCAGAGGCTTCGAACTGATATGGCAGGCCTGCAACCTACGTGAGGGTTATGTTCCGGGGATGGCACCTGAAGCCAAAATTGTATACAGTCAAAACCCATTGGGCTAATGGAGAGTGGGATTTCCAAAGTCATTTTTCCCGAGACCCTGCCCCCTTTCTAATTTCTTTCTTTTTTATTGCCATACACATCAAGCTGAATCCACATAAGTTATGGGCTTACTTAGGGTTGCCATACGTCCGGAATTTCCCGGACATATCTGGAATACTGCAGTCAGAAGTGGAAATTGTAAAAATGACCAGGAAAATCTGGACATATGACAACCCATGTTGGCAATGTGGTTTTGGTGAATTTTCTTAGCGATAGTTCAAAAATGTCACTTTTTTTTGCAAATTTGCAACTTTTCTGTCCGGATTTTCACTGTTTGAAATATGGCAACCCTAGCTTACTGCATACACATTCAGAAAAGGAGCATGGCATAGCCTTCCAAGGACTGTACCACCAGAATCTGAATTGTGGAATCACTTGTGATTGACTATTCCATCACATAAATAGCAAGCAATGTACAGTAAACTAACACATCTGAAGAAGGTAAGCTAGACTTGTTTACTAGTATGCTACTTTTGCAAGGAATATCCATTCATATATTCCCAATCATACTCCAGTGTGGCATCAATCCAGACGGATTGTACGGTTTTACTTTTCCAACTGCATCAAGATCAGCCCACAGGGACAGTACACATAACCACGTTTTAGAGTTATTTTTGGCTTATCCTGCTTCTTTGGTGAATTATATTTAAAGGAGCCATCCTATCGTTAAATCAGCATTCATGCTTAAGGTAGTGCACCATGACAGCTGCCTCGCTGCCTTCACATTTCAAATCTCAGCTGGCAACAAGGGAGTTACTCAAAATAAACTCAGACTGTGGTTGTATGAATTGGCTCCTAAAATTAAGACAAAGATTAAATTTTCCATGCAGACTTCCAGCTTTAAAAATCTGTTTAGACATCCATAAGAACAAATATTTGTGCTATGTGAAGATGCTGGTATAGTATATGAATATATATAATTCACACAGAGAGAGAGACACACAATGTAAAAAATATTCTAGTACTTCTTTACCAGTCAAGCTAACTGAACATATGGTGCTATATTAATTTAGGACTACTGGGGGTCAGAAAAAAATATTAAAATGTAAATTGTAAAGTTTAAAGGCAGCCCTATACTTCGCCTTTCCAAACACAATTACTTATATATCCCATAGCTGCTATTTCCAGATTTAGCTTTACTACAAGCAAACAGGATTCCATTATAAATTTAGCTAGAGGCCAGGACCACAAGCAGTTGTGGAAATTTGAACCACAAGCCTTAATCAGTAAAGGCTGTTCACTCTGAAAACGGAAGGAAGGCATTAGATGAAGACTTCTTCTAACACTGCTATTTTATTCTAAAATGTTATATTTTCAATTATTATTTTGATCACATTTATAAATATATATTTCTATTTATTATTATTATAAAAACTGAGCAAAACAGCATTCATGGGAAGAGCTGAGTAGAGCAGCTAGGCCTCTATTGCTACTGAAAAACAGCAGTTTGAATCTTAACTTCCATTAATGGGACAGAGTTCATAGTTGAGGAATGGAGCTTTCTTGCTTCCAATTTCCCTCTGCAGTGCCTTGTGTTTTCAACAAAAAATATTCCTGGGATTGGGACAGTGCTGGGAATGGAATGGAAGCTGCAGGCAGAGGGATAACTGTGAGTAGTCAATGGAAAAGCAACTAACACTCCAATCCTTTGCAAATATTGAGTTGAGCTGGTGTCCATCTGTCTCAGGAAACAATGGACGGCTGCACCTTTGAGGGTAAAGTCAAGTTGTTGGGGAGTCACAGTGCCTGTGGTGGCTGTTGAGTCCAATATGGGAGAGACATGTTTTGTTGCAGCTGAGGCAGATGAAGGTGTCCGGTTGTGCTGATGCAGGTGTACCATGGCATTTCTTCTTTCTGACTTCCTCCCAGTGGTCATTCCTCCTCTGGTCACTGCTGTCTCCAGGCACTGAGGTCATCTGCGAGGGATTCCCATTTGGTGGGGTTAATGCTGCCAGCCTTCATGTCACATTTGCATAAATCTTTGTAACACAGAGTTGGTCTGCCAACAGGCCTGGTACCTGAAGCCAGATCCCCATAGAGCACTGTTGATGGTTTTAGTCCAATACTGTTTTAACCGAGCTTTATTTCATTTCTTGGTTCTACTTTTTACCCTCTATAGTTTCAAACATATGTACTTTGTGAATTGTTTGGGCAACTTTTTGTTAGAAGGCAGAACAGAAATGCTGTAAATAATATTCAACATGAGTTGAAACCCAGGAATGAGGGTTTATTAGTCTCCAGTTCCACATTTTACAACTTGTGCTTCAACAGAAAGGATTATTTACTATGCAATCCTGTACATGTCTATTTGGGACTAAACTCCATTGAACTCAATGGGGCTTACTCCCAGGTTAGTGAGTTTAGGATTACAGCTTTAACCTCCAACAAAAGCACCTCAGCCAACTAAACTGAAATCTGTTGGCATCACTCCATCATCACCTCAATTCTTTAGTCTTTCCGGTTTCTGACTGTAGGGCTTAGAGCTTACATTTTTTTCTACAAATATATGTATACTTTGTCATCTCATTTGTATCTATATGGCTGTGTTAAGTGCCTCAACTGTCATCCAACCCACGCTCTGATTGTGCTATTTCTATACAAGACCATTGCTAGGAATTATTTATACCACTTTGCTATGAGGGGTGAGTGGGAAGAGACAGTATTATCCATTGGCCACAGTCAGTAGCCTGAGAGACTTAAATCACACCTTTGCTATGAGCTCACTAGGAGATAGCATGAAAAGTATCATGTGTCACACAATAGCCTTGAATGTTAATGCAAGGAAACCGGATGTAAAAGCAAGTCATGCCTCTGACATAATATCCAAAGGGGAAATGTCTTTTGTTCTATGCGATTCAGAAAAATATTTTTAGAAAAACACAACTTAAAAGGGCATATATAATACGAAGTAACAGTTGACATTTAATAGCATTTTTCCAAATTGCTCATAATCTTCTAGGTACCACTTAGCAAAATAGATTTTTTCCAGATAGAAACAAGCCATATAAGTTAATCCAGTTCAGATATCAAAGCCAAACCATTATCGTTCATCATAAAGAAACTTTATACCTGTGTACTCTCCTCCTCCCAACTTCCCCCTGTACACTCCAATTCTGTCTGTCATTTCCTGATTCACATAACTATAGTTTGCTGTTGCGTCTGAAACAAGCAAACTGTGGTTACTGCAGACCACAGCAGAACTCTAAATCATAATTGGAATCCCAAATCAAGCTGTACTTTGCTGCTGTATCTTATTTTTAGTTTGGTATGGGCAACCTGTAGCCCTCCAGGTGTTGCTAGACTACGATTATGAGCCAACACTGAGATAGTGCTAGTTACAGGTAGGTAGCCATGTTTGTCTGCCGTAGTCGAAACAAAATAATAAAATTCCTTCCAGTAGCACCTTAGAGACCAGCTAAGTTTGTCATTGGAATTAGCTTTCGTGTGCATGCACACTTCTTCAGATACACTGAAACAGACATCACCAGACCCTTATATATAGTGAGAGGGTGGGGAGGGGTATTACTCAGAAGGTTGATGGGAATGGGTGATTGGCTGATAGGTGTGGTAAACCTGTTGACGACTGTTAATGACTGCTATTGGTCTTACAGCAGGCATGTCAAACATGCGGCCCTCCAGATGTTTTGACCTACAACTCCCATGATCCCTAGCTAACAGGACCAGTGGTTGGGGAAGATGGGAATTGTAGTCCAAAACATCTGGAGGGCCGCGTGTTTGACATGCCTGTCTTACAGGAAAAAGCAATGGGTGAGATGGCTAAAAATAGCATTATCATGTATAATGAGATAAGACTCCAATGTCTCTTTTCAGACCAGGTCTCTCCATGGTTTTAAGTTTGGTAATAAGTTGCAATTCAGCAATTTCTGAAATTCTTTTGTAATAAGACAGCTACTTTGAGATCTTGTATAGAATGTCCTGGGAGATTGAAGTGTTCTCCTATTAGTTTCTCTGTCTTGTAATTCCTGATGTCAGATTTATGTCCATTTATCCTTTGGCATAGGGCTTAACCTGTTTGACCAATATAGAGAGCTGAAGGGCACTGTTGGCATTTGATGGCATACACAATGTTAGAAGATGAGCAATTAAATAGTCCTGAGATGGTATGTTGGATGTTGTTGGGGCCAGTAACGGTATTGTCCGGGTGTATGTGGCAGCAAAGTTGGCATCTGGGTTTATTGCAGGCTCTGGTACCAGTGTCCATATTAAGTCTGGTGGTTGTATTAAGTTAAGATTGGGTGGCTATCTGTAGGCAATGAAAGGTCTTCCTCCCATAGCTTGAGAAAGAGAACTGTCATTGTCTAGGAGAGGTTGTAGATCTCTGATGATGCGCTGAACTGTTTTAACTTGGGAACACTAGTGGTGTTCTGTTATTTTCCTTTTGGGGTCTGTCTTGCAGCAAGTTCTCTCTGGGTATCAAGTCTGGATCTGTTGTTTAACTTCATCGGGTGGATATTTTAGTTCTAAAAAGGGTTGCTGTAGATCTCTTAGGTGAAAGTCTCTGTCTGTAGAGTTGGAACAGATGCGGCTGTAACGTAGGGCCTGGCTGTATACAATGGATTGTTTGGTATGTTTGGGATGGTAGCTAGAAGCATGTAGATATGTTTGTCGGTCAGTTGGCTTACTATAGTAGTGTCCAAAAAAAATTATTTCTTGCATAGATTGGTTCATTGTTAGGTTGATGGTGGGGTGAAAGTCATTGAATGTCTGGTGGAAGGTGTCCAGGGTCTGTTGACCATGTGTCCAGATAATAAAAATATCAATGTATCGCAGGTGCAAGAGAGGTTTGAGTGGGTAGGAGTTTAGGAAACATTGTTCTAAATCGTCCATGAAGATGTTGGCATCTTGTGGGGCCATGCAGATGCCCATTGCTGTGCCACCAAACTGGAGGAACAGGTCATCACCAAATTTGAAGTGGTAGTGGGTAAGGACAAAATGGCAGAGTTTGGAAGCAAAGTCCGCTGTGATTTTATCTGAAATGGTGTTCGTTATGGCTTCTAAAATGGCTGCAGAGTGAGTTCATAAGGTGACATTTGTACCAAAGGTCAACCACCTTCCTGCTTGCCCATTTAAATACTGAATTGCACTTGCTCAGCACAGTAGCATATCATCTCCACACTAAGATGAATAGCCCTCATGCATTTAGGCACCATGTCTCACACAATGCCTTGCATGTACTGCCCCTCCTATAAGCAGTCACCAGAAGGACAAAAGGTGGGTGTGTTCATGACTCCCATTTTTCCATGCTTCAGCGTGACATCCAAAACCACCTGTAGCTCTATATGAGACAGAATAGCACTGACAACTACATGTATCGCAGTTCTGTGAGAATGAGAGAGGTAACACTTGTAAAGTGCACCATGTTTCAGGAACTGCTATATAAAACTATCAGTGTGGAAATGCAGCACAATTCAAGGGAAGACAGCACCAACGGTCTTCCTTTGCTCTCTTGGTATAACTCTTCCTAAGAATTGACTTCACTTAAAAACACAATGGCTTCGATCCAATGCAATGCTAAGCATTTTATTAGTTCAAGGATGTTCACTTCTGCAGAGGGATTTTCTTGCCTCTTCACCCCCCCCCCATGCAGCCTCTAAATCTGTTCTGGGTTTCCCCCCTAACTTCCAGAGCAGATTTAGGGAGGGAGAAGGTCGGGGGGGGGGAATACTGTTGCACAAGAAGTTACCTTTGCACTGATGGGATGCTTACTTACTGCTGCGTTGATACATGTCAAAAATCTCTTTTTAAAAAACCTCTCCTACCTCCCAACGAGCATATCACCCCCACTGCAGTTTGAAACTCAGAAATTCAACATAATCTGCTTTTCTCATCTGTGAAACTCTAGGACAAAAAAAAACTATTTCGATTTTGCACCTTCAATTAGTGGTTAAAAGCTCAAGGGCCTGTCTCATTAAAAAGTTTACAATCCTAGTGAAAACATGACCTAGTACAAACTGAACCAAGAGAGCCAGTTGTGAAGGTGGTAGACCTAGTTAAATAAGCTAGTGACTGATAAACCACTTCATTAACTTCCCGTACTTTTTCAAATGAGCAATAACACCAAGTTTAGATGCAGTTTTAGAGTAACAACAAATATCAGCAACCAAGATGTCACTTTTATGGAGTAAGAAATGTTACAAAGATGACTACCAGTGTTTCTCATATTATAAGACACGTCTTATATTTATTTTTTCCTCAAAAAAACACACTATGGCTTATTTTCAAGGGATGTCTTATTTTTTACCTCCTCCTCCTCCTGCCGCGGCCAGCATTGCTGCTGCGCCTATAACTATGCCTTATTTTCGGGGTATGGCTTATATTCCTTGAATGCTTAAAAATCCTGCTATGGCTTATTTTATGGGTATGTCATAAAATATGAGAAACAGGGTATTTGTAATATGCTACTGAATAGGATTCCAACGTGATTTCTTCATCAAAAGAAAGCACTGTCCCAAATTAACTGTCCATAGCTCACATCACATAGCAAGTCCTATGAAAAAGTAAATGAGTTCTGTGTAGAACACATACCACATAAAACCATTTTTTAAGAAAAAGAAAAAACAGGAGCAATTGTTACAAGAGGAAGAAAACAGCTTATGCAGTCTAGACAAATTAATGGGTGTTGTTCATCAGAAGATATAATAACCAACTGAGTGGAGTTTATTCTAACAATCCTCTAGTGTGCATGGAGAAATCCCTTAACTAGAAGTGAAACACTTTTATTGAGAAGTTTCCACTGGCTGCGTGCTTAACAGAAAGAAATCAGAGAATCTGTCTACATGCCACCTGGAATAGCAGTTGCTTTCAAGAAGAGGGCTAGCATTGTTTTAAGTAGCAGCAAGTCTTTCTCCTCAGATGTCAGAAATCCAACAAAGCTGCAAACCACCAGGTATTTATTCCCCCATGCCACCTAAGCATATTTTTAAAAAGGCTCATTCCAATAAGAACAAAGAGAAAGGGAGGTGTTATCAAAAATATAACATTTGCCCAGAGATCTGACTCTACAAACATCCAGGGTTCTTTCTCTTACAGCTACTTCATATGGAACATTCAACATACAGATGTGTATGGGTGAGATGTGCACAGCCATGTAAGCAGTCATAGGTCAGGAATGCACACCTGTCTATTTAGCCATGCACACTAACTTCAGACACCCAGTGTAGCTAAGTGTAAGCTTTGCAATGGATGGATGTAAGACAGACAAAAACCAAACAAACCCCACATTATTCAGATACACAAGCCACCTCCAGTGCCAGAGAGGCAGCTTTAAAATAAATTTACACACACAGCCCAATGCCAATGCAATTCCATGCAGGAAAAATATGTATGCTGTAATGGGAGAGCAGCAGGCACACACACGCACACAGAGAGAAAGAGGGAGAGAGAGAGAGAGAAAAGAAAGAAAGAAAGAAAGAAAGAGTTACAAGAGCTTTAAAAACACCCCTCCTTTGCTGCTGTACAGTGTCTGTTGCCAAGTCCTTTCAGGTAACAACAGATAAGGATACTATGGGCACTTTCTGAACTAGCCCAGCTTTTTGTTTCTGCCTGCAACCTGAGAGCACTTTACATGGGCGTGTGCAGATTGACTTTTACCGTTCACCTCTTTAGCGGGATGTACTGTTTCCAAACTGATAAGCCACAGGGTTCCTGGGAACCTAAAGGAAGGAATGATGCTGTTGCTTTCGGGGGAGAGAGAAGAACGAGGGGGGGGGAACCTCAGGTATATACAGAAAGAGGGGCTTCCCCAGTCGCTCGCCCCCATCAGCTATACTCCTCAAGTACTAGTTACAGGTAGGTAGCCGTGTTGGTCTGACGTGGTCGAAACAAACAAAAAATCATTCCAGTAGCACCTTAGAGACCAACTAAGTTTGTCATAGGTATGAGCTTTCCTCAAGTACATCCATGTTCGGCCCCCTTCTCCAACAGAGCCCCCCTCCCCTTTCAAAGCAGCCGAGGGAACAATATACAGTAGAGTCTCCGCAAGTCATGAAACAATGGGGCGATCATGATACAACATACCTCGCGCGCAGGACATTTAACCAAAAAGAGAGGGGTGGGCGAGCGAGGGAGAATCAGGTGGCGCCAGATCACCCGCGCGCGACCTTCCACTGCTACCCCCCCGCCCGCCGGTTTCGGCGATAAAGAGATTTAAAGGGAAGGAGGCAGGGAGCCCGAAGAAGAAGGAAAGCTCGCCAGACTCTCTCGCCCACTCCGAGAAGTCCGGGGCGTGGAGAGGGGAGAGAAACAAAGCGGCGGCTCTTACTGGAGAGGCGGGCGGCAGCTCCGAGCAGGCGCGAGGGTCGCCCAGACTCCGCCGCTTCGGAGCCCGGCTAGCCGAGGCTGCGAAATCCAGGCGCAGCAGGCGAGGAAAGCGGCTCCCGGCTCCCGCTCCTTAATTCATTCCGAGGTGCCAAGCGGTTCGTCCCACCTCAGTGCGCTGCTCCGGCGACTGCTGAGGAACCCGAGTGGGCGCGCTTTAGAGGCGGGCGGCAGTAACTGCAGCAGCCGCCTCAGCCTCCTCTCCTCCCCGACTGCCTCCTCCCTCTCTCGCGTAGGAAGAAAGCCGGAGTTCCTCGTGAGGCCGCTAGGAAAACTCCTCTCCGGCGCTCGCCTTCGAGGGCTTGGCCCCTCCTCGCGGAGGGAGGCCTGGCTTCTCCTCGGGCTGCAGCTGGAGTTTCCCTCGAGGGAGGAGGGAGGGCGCGGAGTTCGTCACTTGGCTGTCGAGCAAAGCCAACGAGAAGAGCGAATCGCAGGCGCCGCAGAAATCAAAACAAAAACAAAACCGCCAACAGCCCGGCCACTGTTAATACGCGCAGCGAGCCCTTGTTTTAGCCAATGGGTAGGCAAACGAAGGCCCGGGGGCAGGATCCGGCCCAATCGCCTTCTAAATCCAGCCCGCGGACGGTCCGGGAATCAGCGTGTTTTTACATGAGTAGAATGTGTGCTTTTATTTGAAATGCATCTCTGGGCTATTTGTGGGGCATAAGAATTCGTTTCCCCCCCCAAAAAAATATAGTCCGGCCCCCCACAAGGTCTGAGAGGCAGTGGACCGGGCCCCCCCTGCTGAAACAGTTTGCTGACCCCTGTTTTAGCCCGACAACTTTTGCTTCTACAGTATCTTTCTTTCATTCATTTTCTAAAAACCTCCCCAACTAGCGTGCAATCCTCCCATTGAAACCAATGTAACTCACTTCCGGAATTAAGCTGTTCACCTTTGCCCGTCTCAACGTAAAGTTGTTAGTTTTTCTCCTCACTTACTCATTATGGTTTCTCCGTGTAATAGCCAGAAATTATTTAACAGGTGTAGTTTCCTAGCCAGATGAATGGGGAAACTAGACCAGCTGAATAATTTCTGGCTGGTAAGAGGATGCTGAAAAGCACTGCCCAAAGTTAAAAGCCAATCGTTTTTTATAAGGGAGAAATCCTGCTATCCCATCTATTTTCTCAGGGGTGGGAAGTTTGGCCAGAGGGCAACATTCTCTTCTGGACAACTTTCTGGAGGGCCACATCCCAGGTGTTGGCAGAGCAATGAATATAAGTCTTACCTTCATTTATTATTTTGATTTATGAAAGTATTTATACCACCCTGTTGTAAAACATCAAAGTGGGATACAGGAATGTAAAAACCATCACAAGCAATAGGGTTACTTTTGTGCAATAGGCTCGGTTCTAAATATCACACACCCCTCTCTATCCCCCATCCAGATGAGCAAAATGCCTTTCCAGAGTTCAAGGATTATTTGAAGTAAGGCCATTGAGGGGTGTGGCCTGGGGAAAGAGGGTGTGGCTGGGGAGGGTCCCAAGGGCCAGGCAGAGAGGATTGGAGGGTTACATTTCACTCCCAGACCTGAGGTTCCTCTCTCCCAGGGATAGCTGTTCTTGCCTTCCTGCCATGGACACACACAGTCTGCTTTTCAAAGCTAGCAAATGTGCTCTTTCCCACACTATACAAGAGTGCACACCTTCAAAAAATTAATAAAATGTCATAAAAGTAGGTCACTCACTGCACTGGGGAGTAGCAGTGTTCACAATGAAAAAAGAAACACAGACACTTAAATTTATATTGTTACAAATGTTGCACACACACACACACACACACCCCAAATCTGCTGAGCAGCAGCAAGATCCAGGAGATTCCGTTGGGAATCAGGATGCTCAGAGACTATTACGGTATGTTTTTAAGAAATATGGTTTATTAACACATATTTGCAACCTAGGTGCAGATGAAAGGACTGAAGAGTTTACAGCATTCACATCTAGAGGAGCATGTCCTTCATAGCTTTCTGCCCCACTTGTCTCCAGCCAGCCCTCGTGGTATCTGCCCCAGTGGCAGAGTTTGGGCTTTGAAATTTCAGCAGTGCCATGTGTGACACCAAAATTCCCACCTTTCGCCTTCCATAGTTTGTCATTGCTGCGGCACCCCCTGTGGTGCCCTCTCAGCTCGGCCCCCAGTGCAGCCAAACCAGTCACACTCCCCCAAATCCACCTCTGGTGTGCCCACGGCCCCCTGCATGAAGTTCCCCTCACTTCATAGAATCATAGATTTGTAGAGTGGGAAGTGACCCTGAGGGTCATTGATTCCAGGCCTTTCCAATGCCCCCTCCTTCCCAGAAAACCCTTTGCCAAGCAACTCCTCCCCTTCTGCCCACTTGTCCCATTCTCCCCACTATTCCAAGCCTAGTTTTAAAAGGTGACAACTTTCCTGTAACACGTCATTGCTCAGCATAACCTTGGCAACCTCTGCTGGCACAGACCCAAGGATTCCCTGTGATGCGCCATCAACACATTTTGTCAGGCTTAATGACTTCTATCTCAAGTGAAGCCTGGCCTAAGAAGGTAGCTTAGCCTGTATTTTTCCAATGGCCTCTCATCTCCCCTTCAATACTCCAAATATTATCTAAATTCTACCATTTATTAATTTATAACATTCATTAACTCTAGCAGTTATGGGTGTCCTTGCACCCCCACTCTCTGTTACCCAAGATCTATAACAATATTCTGGGGGAGCATCCTTATTTTTTTTAATGCACCTTTTATAAATAATTACAGCAAAACAAGATTTAATATACCTATAAAAATGGCTACTTAGGGCCAGTTCTGTCCTCATGGGATAGCTGTTTGAGACATTTATGGCACATGTTGTTGTTTAGTCGTTTAGTCGTGTCCGACTCTTCGTGACCCCATGGACCATAGCACGCCAGGCACTCCTGTCTTCAATTATGGCACATAATTGCAATGTATTATTAAATTGTTGCCTTAAAAACATTTGTATCTATTTGTGTTTCTTCTCTTAATTCTTTATTGGGCCATTAGGGGTTAGGGTTAGAGATAGACCCATCACTTGAAACAATACAAGGCAGCTTCATATAGTCATATGCTAGGAAAAGCTGTCTTTAAAATGAGCATCTGAACCAAAATGCAGCATTTTACATTACTATCCTATACATGTTTACTTAGAAGTAAACCCCACTTAGTTCAGTGTGACTTACTCCCAGGCAGATGTGTAAAAGATTGCAGCCTCAGAGTATTAATACAAATAGAATTGCCTAGAGTTTTGGATGTTTTAATAGAAAGCTTACAACAAGGATATGATTAACATATGAGCAGAAATTGGCAGGATTTTTAAATCCATATTAATCAAATTCATCTCTTCATTTAGTAGTATAAATTGATTTCTTTACTAACATCAGTTTATCTCATGCAAGTACTGTACTATGAATTAGTTGAAGCTCATTCATGTTTCACTGAGTGCATATTCAGTGGTGGCTGGTGCTCATTGGTGGGGCCAAAGGCAGGGAATTCAACAATAGATAAAAGTAGAGCCAAATAGGCGGAGCCAAATAATTATAGCTTTGTCTCCATCCTCCTCTTTACTGAGTCAGTAGAGCATAAGATTCTTAATCTCAGGGTTGTAGGTTTGAGTCCCATGTTGGGCAAAAGAATCCTGAATTGCAGGTGGTTGGACTAGATAACCATTGGGGTCCCTTCTAACGCTACAATTCTATGATTCCATGAACACTGAAACTAAGAAGGGGAGTGACAGGTAGTGCTACCACCCTCTAGACTGGTTGCAACTTGGAAAGGCGGGGCTGGCTGAGTGCAGACTGAGGATAGGGTTAGTCACAGTGGAGCTGTCCTGTTGGAGCTAGTGGGGAATTGCTGTGACTCAATTGTTTTAATTCAGTATATGCAGGTATAGTCTTCTTGTGCCAGCTTTTGTGATTTATTAATCGTGCCTTTTCATATTAGCAAATATGGTTCTTTTCCTCCTGGCTAACAGTACAATCTTGCTCCATGAACACTTACAAGCATGTTGGAAGCACTTATACCCACTCAGTTTCATTGACTTAACTTGGTGCCTATTTATGTAATCCTTATTACACAAGGTTAATCACCATGCTTGCTGCTTGTGTTAAGTCCTTTATACTTTTTAAGCTCACAATGTAAAGACTTTCCCCTTAGATCTTGTGGCCTTATAGCTTTGATTTTTATTAGACTGGTCACATGCCACATAGCCCTAAATGCTTAAAAAAACAACAACCATGAAGATAAGTTGTGGCCTAAATTCCAACTTCTGCACATCTTATAAAGATATAACCGCCAGATGGGTGGGGTATGAATAATAAATTATTATTATTATTATTATTATTATTATTATTGGAACACTAGCTGACCTGGCCACGCGTTGCTGTGGTTCTTTCCGGTGATCCCCCCCGCCTGTCCCGATCCATGACGTATCCTGCCCCTCCTCCCTCCACCCCAGCTAATCCCAGTGTTTCGGTAGGATACCCTTCCCTCTGTTGTCCCTGGGGAGTGTTGGCCCCTCCCCCATGTATCTCCATACCTTGGCCCCCACCCTTGGAGAAGGAACTGTCAGCTTCTAGGTTCTATTTCCCAGCATGCACTTTTGTCTGAGCCTTGTGTTGTCCTTGGGGAGTGTTGGCCCCTACCCCCAGTATCTTCCTACATTGGCCCCCACCCTTGGAGAAGGAAATGTCAGTTTCTGGGTTCCATTTCACAGTATTAACTTTTGTCTGAGCCCTCTGTTGTTCCCTCCCCCCTGTATCTCCATACATTGGCCCCTGCGCATGCATTGTGAACATTTCTATATATTTAGATTAAGGATCGGGGGTGATGATGTGCCCTGGGACGCAGAGAACTACTTAAAAAATCCTGACGGGGGGGATCAAATAGCGAAGCCCCATAGCCCCGTAGCAACAGACAGGCCCAGACAGAAGGAGGGGGGGTCATATGGGCCACTTGGCGTGGGCCTCCGAATCCAAAGGGGGCCTCGGTCAGCATATTCAACATCAGTAAAATGAAAAAAGTAACAGGTTAAAAACAGGGCCACATTATCTACCTGGCCCAGGCCCTGCAAGGGCCTGGCAACAGAAGGCGCGTTCTGAAGCACCCAAGTTGTTCAGTTCCATAAAAATCCCAGGAAGTGGCAAGGGTAAGGTAGGGGATTGTAAATGGGGGGGGGATTGGGCACTGCAAATATCTGAGGACGTGGTTGATGTTTTTGAAAAAGACGCAGAGGGTTGCATTCAGTCGTAGTATATGTGAAATGGAGGGTAATAGCCCCCCTTCAGATCCCTCTGAGCCTCAGAGTCCTCCTGAGTTGAGGCGAGATACTGTGGAGATGGCAGGTTTCATCCCTGTGTCTCCCCCCCACCCTGTTCTGACCCATTACGTATCCTTGCTCCCTATTCGGCCCTCACCCACCCCCAGGCAGGCCTCTACCTCCACTTGGCAATGTTGGTTCTTTTGTGGGGGATTTTTTTTGGGGGGTGTAGTGGTGCTAAATGGTAAAGTAAAAAACCCTTGCCGTACAGGGGCCTACATAAATCAAAGGCCGTGCTGCGTCCTGTGATCCATGCACTTGTCCTCTCCCTAGGAGCCTGGCAGAGTCTTAGGGGTCTGATAATGGCCGCCTTGGTGGTTTCAGTTGCTTGGTGGATGATGTCATTTGGTTTGTGGGTGTGGCTTAGATTTCACAGGAAGGGAGGGGTGGAGGAGGGTATAACACCACTTGAGGGCACTGTTTGACTTGATGGAAATCCAGGTCTATACCTGCCCAGGTGTGTGATTTGAGGGATTTTTGTCCCCAACAACGCACAGGGAGAGGCCTGGATCGTTGTGTCAAAATTTCAGGACGATCGGTCAAGCGGTTACGGAGAAAAGTGGAACCTGCAGTTTCACGATTTTTACATTTTTTTAATATATAGATTGTTGTCTTTTGTGGTTCATTCCCTCACATGACTGTATGAAGATTTCTCTGTCCTTTTAGTTGTGAGGGTTTGTTAATACTAGAGTGCATTCCACTTTATTATAATGGAAGCCACTTGAGGAGGTAGGGTGAAGCATGCCTCTAAAAGATTCATTGTTCAAAGCCATGCAAAAGCACTTGAGATGGATGCAGATCAGGGTGAGCTAGAGGTGCCGCCTAGACATGAAATGTAGCTTGAGCAGAGTCCTGGGGTCCAGATAGAGCAGGCATCCCCAAACTTTGGCCCTCCAGATGTTTTGGACTACAATTCCCATCTTCCCCGACCATTGATCCTGTTAGCTAGGGATCATGGGAGTTGTAGGCCAAAACATCTGGAGGGCCGCAGTTTGGGGATGCCTGAGATAGAGAGACCTGGAGGGCCTCATTTGGCCCCTGGCCTGAGGTTTCCTAGCCTATAGGAACCTCAAATACTTAAGTCTCTGAAGCTAAATGTTTACTGACACAGCAAAATATGAATATATTCTGAAACCACAACAGCTCAAATATAGAAATGTATTTTCTTTTTATGCCCCAGACCGTCTTCTTCTTTGGCGATCCAAAAACAAGTTAGAGATGAGCTTGCAGTATCTCCAAATCTGGGAGAGTTGTGTACAGCTACAGTATTAGCCAAATGAAAAACAACAAAGCCAGTGGACCTGATGGGATACCCAGATCTTAAAGGCATCCCTACAAAGCAATTTTACAATAAAAATGATATAAACAAAACTATTGAAAATGCTACATGCACTGACTCCTAACTGGCATTCAGCTGACATAAAGGGATTGGCTTGTGATGAATGGTTAAGATATTTTCCACAAAGCTGCATGCATGGTCTGATTTGTTGCAACTGCTGTTTGTGATTTTAAAACTGTAGATATCTTTGATGCTTTCTTGGTGTTGATGATGATGGCTGAAAGACTAGGGAACCAAGTGCTTCCATACACTATTGAAATCCTTCAGGACCGAAGGGTGTGACATCACCCGCTTAATTCTAGCCTTAACTCCCTACCATTGTGACTCAGCAGATTACATGATAATTGAGGAGAGGAGAGGGAGTGACCCTGGAGATGTGCTCAGATGGCAAAATTACTTCCTCCTGTTCTCTGTACCTAAAGGCTTCTAAGAAAGAGCAGAAGCACATGCTCTTGATATGTGGGGAAAGGCAAAACTTATAATACCTCAAGTTTCCTGAGGTGGTTATTGTTATTGTCATTATTATCATGATTGTTGTTGTTTAGTTGTTTAGTCGTGTCCGACTCTTCGTGACCCCATGGACCATAGCACGCCAGGTACTCCTGTCTTGCACTGCCTCCCGCAGTTTGGTCAAACTCATGTTCGTAGCTTCGAGAACACTGTCTAACCATCTCCTCCTCTGTCATCCCCTTCTCCTAGTGCCCTCAATCTTTCCCAACATCAGGGTCTTTCCCAAGGATTCTTCTCTTCTCATGAGGTGGCCAAAGTATTGGAGCCTCAGCTTCACGATCTGTCCTTCCAGTGAGCACTCAGGGCTGATTTCTTTAAGAATGGATAGGTTTGATCTTCTTGCAGTCCATGGGACTCTCAAGAGTCTCCTCCAGCACCATAATTCAAAAGCATCAATTCTTCGGCTCTCACTTCCATACATCACTACTGGGAAAATCATAGCTTTAACTATACAGACCTTTGTAGGCAAGGTGATGCCTCTGCTTTTTAAGATGCTATCTAGGTTTGTCATTGCTTTTCTCCCAAGAAGCAGGCGTCTTTTAATTTCGTGACTGCTGTCACCATCTGCAGTGATCAAGGAGCCCAAGAAAGTAAAATCTCTCACTGCCTCCATTTCTTCCCCTTCTATTTGCCAGGAGGTGATGGGACCAGTGGCCATGATCTTGGTTTTTTTGATGTTGAGCTTCAGACCATATTTTGCGCTCTCCTCTTTCACCCTCATGATTAGCACTTTAGAAAATGGAAATCTTATCCACACGTGTGCAAGCAGAAAATAAGGGATGGAAACAAATTGAGGTGCATATTACTAAAAACAAATAAACACTCAATAATTCGAAAATAATTAAAAAGAAGAAGTGGGGTACTAGCTACGGAAGTGGATGGATTGTTGGGTGACAAGACAACTAAAGGTGTAAGTTAATGCAAGCCCTGCTAGGAATGGTTCTGCTCAGGAGGTCCCAATTGGATCTCCCAAGACCTGAGTGAAGCTGATTCCTGCCAAAAGCAGGAGTTGCATTTGCAAGTCAGCTGATTGGCAGTGGCTGCACATTGCTTCCTTGGTTTGAAATCAAACATCTTCTATCTGTTATTTTCATTCTGCATGTTAACCACGTCAATGCGATTCAGGCTCTACATCAAATAAATTGTCTGCCTTTTACTAAAACATACTAAGTAGCCCTTTGAGGACGTGGCTTACAGGCCCACTTTGCCAATTAAGCACTGTCCAAAGGTCTTGTTTACAAATCAGCAGCATTGAAACTGATGGAATAGCTCACTAATGAGCTCAGGCCATCATTATATTTGGTCCACATCCATTAATCTAAGCTTTTTATTGAATGCATTTCTTAAAGCATATAAACTACATTGTTAATTTGGGTTGGAGGTAATGATCACTCATTCCCACCCCCCCACCCCTTCTGACAGTACTGCTGAAAGTGAATTTTTGATGTTGCTTCAGCTCCAGGAGCATAGTACCCTGGATCAGTTGGCAGTGAAGAACTGCAATAGTTTGCAGGTCTACTCATAAGTCAGTCTCACTGAGTTCAATGGGGCTAACCCCCAGGTAAGCCTATTATTTCCAGGATGAGGAAGGGCAGTATGTGTTGGGGAAGTGTTGTAGCTGAGCCACACCACCATATGCTCCACTGTCTTTCCCTGGGATAACACGATCTTTAGCACTGAATCGGACCAAACATCAATACAGTTTTTCGCAGATTGCCATTTGTTCAGATTTACCTCTAAAGAGCGGGTTTTCTGGGGAAAAGCAGTGAGACAAAGGCAAAACCACTGGGACTCATACGTAGAAAGGGCCAGACAAGCAGAAAACCACTTGGACTTGTGCTTTCTAAATACAGTGGTACCTTGGTTTACAAACACAATTGGTTCCAGAAGTCTGTACTTAACCTGAAGCGAACTTTCCCATTGAAAGTAATGGAAAGTGGATTAATCCGTTCCAGACGGTCTGTGGAGTACTTAAACTGAAGTGTACTTAACCCGATGTATGAGTGTAATTGGTTCCAGAAGTCCGTACTTAACCTGAAGCGTACTTAACCTGAAGCGAACTTTCCCATTGAAAGTAATGGAAAGTGGATTAATCCGTTCCAGACAGGTCCGCAGAGTACTTAAACTGAAAATACTCAAACCGAGGCATACTTAAACCGAGGTATGACTGTACAGGACAAGCGGAAGTGTGGAAGAGCCCTTATTAGTGCTAGAGCATTAGTGTTGCATGCATCTCCTGCTAAGTGCCTGTGTTAGTCAGTGAGAAACAATTCTGAGCTAGAAAGATCAATGATATGACTTGGGACATGGGAGCTTACTATACTCCTAGTTAACTCTGTTAAGGCAATCCGTTTCCAATTAAGTGTGCTTTGGCATCTATTAATCTTATGGACAGCTTATGCTGTAGTGATGAAGGCTTAACTCCAAATGAAGCCATTAACATGGCTCCAGAAAAGATTTATCCAAAATCTTAATGATATCCATCAAATTCTTCTACAGGTTTGCTCAGTCTGCTGAATTATTCAGTGAATATTCAGGCTACCTCCCTGTATTTACAGAGTTGCAACACAGACTCCATCACTACAGTAATCATCCTGTGCAACATGCTGTGTTCCTAGCACATGAGGTAATGGCTTCATTTCTCACATTAGCTACTTGGCATGTGGAGGTACATTTATTTTCTCTGTTGGATTGATGGTCAAGCAGGTTTGTGAAGCCATCATTCTCATTCATTGTATACTGGCAATATCTGAACCATTGGCTAGAAATATAGACATAGATACAGATTTGGATACACAGCGTTTGGTACTTATGCTATAACAACTTGGAAGGCAAACAGCTGTACATAGCTTGCAATTCATGTTTACATGCAACTTGACAAACTCAAAGTACTTTGCTTCTAGAAAAAAGGTGGGAGGGGCCCTAGCACATGCGTTATATGCAGAAGTTCCCAGATTCAATCCATTAGATGTAAAGACCCGACATAGACACTAGAACATTGCTGCCTGTAACTTGGCTTGATGGACAAATAGTCTGACCTGGTACAAGGTAGTTTCCTAAGTGGAGGAGTGGACTTAACTGTACAGTGCATAAAACCCAGGTTCCATTCCTGTTTCTTTTCACTTCAGTTTAAGTAGCAGGATGGGGAGAAAAAGACAGTGCCTGAGACTTTAGGGATAAACAAGCAGACAAGGAGAGTGAGGACTCCAACTCAGTGCTTTACATACATCCCATGTTCAATCCCCCACATTGATAGGTGGGCCTGAAAGACTTGAGAGCTACTGCCACACGGACAGTGTTGAGCTACATGGAAGAGTATAGGGCAGCTTCCTAGTTCCTTATCAATAGAAATAAATCCAAGTATTCAGGTTTCTATCATACACTGAATGGTCGGCAGCAATATGCCGATGAAAATATTGGAACCATGCAGAATGGGCCCGGTTCCATGAGATTAGAATGGCTCCAGAGCAAAGGTGAATTTTCTTAAGTTCAGTGTTGTACCTCCTTTTTAATCTTTCAAAAGCAGTGCAAGGCTCTCCTATTTGTTTGTTTTGAAATTATTATTATTATTATTATTGCTTGTTATTACAATAAAGCTAACTGATTTGTGAAAAACTTTGAGGCTAGAGCAGGAATGGGGGACCTGTGGCTCTCCAGATGTTGTTGAGCTACAACTCCCATCAACCCCAGCCAGAGTGGTCAATTTTGACCCCCAAAATGCACCCCCTCCCTGAATTATTGACAATTTTGACCCCAAAATGCACCCCCTCCCTGACGTGAGAATAAGGGGTGAGGGAATGTAGATCAGGAATGGGGGGGTCAACATTGGGATCTGCTGGCCTGGTGAATCCTGCTACCTGAGGTGGTCACCTCACCTCATGGGTGGCCTTGAATAACAATTTACATCAGGACCTGCTGCCCCTGCAGGTCCTGCGCCTCAAGTGGTTGCTTCATGTTGCCTCATGGATGGGCCGGCCTGTGGTTAATGGCAGGAGATGATGAAAGTTGTATCCCAACAGGATTGCAGGTTTCCCGACCCCTGTGCTAGACACTCTATGGTTGGGTCTCATGCTCTGATTCTTTCCCCCCTGATATTTTGTTTTTGTTAATTGTTGCTTAGCACATGAATCAAGTATTTTTTATATATATTAAAAAGGTGTAAGATTGCCACCTAAAGTTTTAGAGAGAGGCGGGAGAAAATGGATAAAATTAAACCTTTGCAATGTGCTGCTCACATAGGTCCCACACAAAGGAAGGCCTGGCATGGCATGCCCACCACAGTATCACCACACATTTGCTTGTGCAAATATTATTGCCCCACTGCTGGCTTTCTTGCTCTCTGCTCTGCTCTGCAGGATCCAGTTCAGGCTGAATTTCTATCGGCACATGAGCTGGAAGGATTTAATTTCCTGAATGAGTACACTCAGTCTGAGTGCAGGTAGGGTTTTTCTCTCTCTTTTTTTGTACAAATCATTATGCCAGCCCTTGCTATCCTGGTGCCCTCTGGGTGCTTTGTACTACATCACTGCTATAGCCTTTCCTATGATAGAACTAAACTGGTGGGACAAGCTTTTCTTAGAAGAAGAAGAGGAGTTTGGATTTGATATCCCACTTTATCACTACCCTAAGGAGTCTCAAAGCAGCTAACAATCTCCTTTCCTTTCCTCCCCCACAACAATCACTCTGTGAGGTGAGTGAGGCTGAGAGACTTCACAGAAGTGTGACTAGCCCAAGCCAAGGTCACCCAGCAGCTGCATGTGGAGGAGCGGGGAAGCGAACCCGATTCACTAGATTACGAGTCCACCACTCTTAACCACTACACCACACTGGCTCTCTTAAAAGTTGCACTATCAAGGCCTGACAACTAAATATTAGGCTTAGGTGCCTGCCCATCCCTGCTATTGTTATCCAGGTGGTGCTGGCAAATTTTTAATGTAAAGTTCACTTCTGAAAAGAGTGACACATTGCTTTTTAAGGAGCTGTTCAACACATTGTCTAGACCAGGATACCCAATCTGGTGCCCTCCAGATGTTGTTGGAGTGCATCTCCGATCATTGGCCCTGCTGGCTGGGGCTGAAGGGCCTTGGAGTTCAGCAACATCTAGCAAATCTAGAGGGAACCACATGGCCTATTCTGGGAAGTTTTGTTATACATGGTAAATGTAGCTTGGCCAGAGTAAGAGAATTGGTTTTACATTTTTAAAAGCAGAGGACTTTTGCTATAAAACTTCTGTGGACCTTTGATTACCAGCTGGTAATACTTAAAGCAAGTAAGAAAGAAAGAAAGAAAACAAGATCCAGCTAGCAAGATGTCAAGGCACCCGCCTGTTTCCTTTTCCTTAGATAACAAGGCCAATAGCGCCAAGTCGGACTTTTTCCAATACAGAGCTATTCTCAAAAGGCGACTCTGTTGAAGTGGTGCTTCACTTCAAGTTACCTGACTCAAACAGCTGGGTTTTTATAAGCTGCTGTGTTGTCCAATGTGACACTGGGTATAAAGACACCTTGGCGAAACACTGAAATGTATCCTACCAGTCTACCTAGGTTATTACAAAGTGCTAGACTTCTATGTTGAAGTTACTGTCTCAGCAACGGACATCTCTGGCACATACACACAGTGGGTGAAGAGTCTTGGGGGCCAGAAAAAAGCGCTACACCTCTGCTCTGAAGCCCTTTTCTCTGGTTTACATACCTGTAAGATCTATTAGTTTGGTGAATTCCAGCGACTGGGCCTTTTCTAGGGTGGCCACATACCCCCTGAATACCCTCCCCAGGGAAATATGTTGCACACATAGTCAGGAACTTTTATAGTCAAACTGGGCTTCTGCTGTGAGAAGGCAACTTTGCAAACCAGCCTTCTCACCTCTGCAATCACTCCCCATTCATTTCCCTTTCCTCTTTCCATTTCAGGCATGTTGTATACATATGCATACCTCGTCTACGTAAGTGATGAGGGCACTCTCCCTCTGAAGCTTGGAAATAGTGAAAATTAGGATAATCAGATAAGAGCCAGAGAGAAAAAGTAAAATTAACATATGTTATTGAGCCACGTGCTGCCTCAGAAGCATGTTTTTTCGTTGATAAATGTTTTCCCCTTGAATATTATAGACACAACCCAAGAAAGGAGCTTTTTATAGAAATTAAAACAATAATGCTTAAGTTAACAGTGTAGGGCAGTGTTTCTCAAACTTGGGTCTCCAGCTGTTATTGGACTACAATTCCCATCATCCATGACCACTGGTCCTGCTACGGTAGCTGGAGATGATGGGAGTTGTAATCCAAAAACAGCTCAAGGCTCAAGTTTGGGAAACACTAGTGTAGGGCAACCTGCTGTCAGTTACACATTTGTACAGCCTTCAGCTATGTGAACATAATAGGAACAGACATGGGCGTAGCCAGGATTTATGTTGGGGTGGCTGCTGGCTTCATGTTGGGGGGGGGGGCAGAACCTCAGTTAGTTAAGTAATTTTATTGGTTTACTTGATTTAGGGAGGGCAGCTGCCCCCCCCCCCCGACTACACCCATGGGAACATAGGAAGCTGCCTTTTACTGAGTCAGACACTGACTGGCTCTTCCTTTCAAACAGGAAACATTCATCTTGGTCCCATCTGGTGATGGCAGGGATTGAACCTGGGAGTTCCTGCATGCATAGATTCTCTACCACTAAGGTACTGCCCTTCTCCAAAATTGGGAATGTGTCCACCTGGCTAAATGTGTCAGGGATTGGAACTAGCTAGTGGACCTGAAGTGAGAGTAGAGCCACAATCCTCTATCAACTTACTAGGTGTCTGCTTCATTGAATTCAGGTAGCCTTGTTTTCAAGCAAACACACATAGGATCAGGCTCCACTGCTGTAATCCTATGTGCACACTTATATCCTCTCCAACGACAAACTTCATGGTCCCATGCCAAGCAGTGAGGGTTTCCTCACAGCCAAAACCCTTCCGTAGGAAAGGAACATTAGCTATATGCTCCCAAAGTGATGAAGGCAAGAGGAGTGGGGAAATTGGTCAGGAAGGGGGCCTTGTCAACAAAGATAAAAAGACAAAACTTCTGCATAAATATGGATAAATTGCCTGCACGTTTGTAACATTTGAACAGTGCCAAACAAAGTAAACTGCTTTTCAGCACAATTTTCTGCAGAGGTTTACAGTACTTGAATGTAAGCCTTGCAGAGTCAATGGGGTTTCCCCCCCCCCAGGAGGTATGTGTGGGACTGTGGCTTTTAAATCCCCTTCTTTACAATAGGAGATTTCAAGGATATACTTCAGGCTGCAATCCTATACTCACTTACGTGGAAGTAAGTTTCAGTGAAAATGGGACTTCCTTCTCTGAGCAGACATGCATAGGATGGTACTGAGGTTAGTCTGACTCACTGAAACCAGTGGGTCTTTAAAAAACTACCTTGCACAGAAACAGACCAGGTTAAATACTGCACTTTAAAGGAATAAAATGCAAGCTCCCCACAATGACCTTTCTCCATAGGTAACTGATTACTCACATAGTGGTTTTGGACAATTATCCTAATGGTAGTTTATGTGGTAATTGAAAGGGAACACCTGAATGTATATAACTGTAGTCTTCTCTTGGTTGCCTTAACGATTAAGAGAAAACAATATGAAATGGTGCTTTTGTAATGCAAGCTATGCCTTTCAACGTTGCAGCGTTGCAGTATAATTAACCTAATTGGTTTAAACTACCATGTGCATAATGAGAAATAACCATAGTAAAAAGTAATAAACTGAATCCATCCCTTGCCTCAATTTACTGACTTCTCAGGAGACACATGCAGTCATGGACTTGGTATTCTTGATTTTTCAAGCATAATTTTCTGGTTATGAATGAAAGTATCCTTAAAGGCCTATACCTAGTGACCTGGGAGTAAGTTCCATTTTCATTCAGACTTTCTTCCTAGTAGACGTTTTTAGGATTCTTCTATTAAAGATGAAATAGCCCAAAGTTGTTCACAAAAGGGTATTAAACCCAGTGCTTTGAGATCCTTGGACAGTTACACATTTTCAAACAGCCGAGAACCAAGGAGTAATGCTTTAAGAACCAGGGGTGATGATGATTGATTGATTGATTGATTGATGATGATGATGATTTTGCAGCCGATTTTCATAAAATATTGACTGCTGCTGATGGTCGGAGATACTATTTTTCCTTCTCAAACTAGAGATCTTTGTGTTGGTGGTGTTGCTGTTGTTTTTAAAAAAGAAGTTTGATTGCTTTTAAATATATGCCAACTGTAATCAACCATGGAATAAAAAAGTGACCAGCTGTAATGTAATATCTGATATAATACCAAAGATCCCCAAAACTGCTTTTGTCTCTGATTTCTCTAATTTTTTGTTGCTGATCTCAACCTAGGGATTGGGATTGCTAGAGAGCATGATAGCACAAGGTGTATACTGAATGGAAGGAATGGGTGCTGTTGTCTTTCAGAAAGGAAGTCGGCAGGCAATTTTTGTGTGTAACATTGTTGCAGACTAGGAGCAGTTTTGAATCATAGCCAAGGATTGGATTGTTGTTTTTATTTTGATTATGTACTTTGTGGTTTTATATTCTGATTTTATCCTGTGAACCGCCATGAGACCTCCAGGTATAGGGTGGTATAGAAATTCTAATTTTAATTCTAATCATCATTATTATTATTTATGCTGATGATGATGTCACTTGGTCCATCGACACCTTTTGCAATGCAGGCCCTTGGGTGGCTTGAGCTATGTTCATGTGTCCCAGAGTGATTATAAGGGATATTCTAAGAACTCTGTGAAAGGGGGAAATTGCAGACTTCTTAGGAACTGAGAATGTGGAAAGAACAAGCTGAAAAACTAGGTGAGTCATCATACTTCTGAGATGCACAACCTGCCTTCCTGACCTTTCCCAGTTTCCAGGTGCTTTGGTTACATTCTTTGAACCTTCGTCAAGGCTGTGTCAGCATTTCTAAACGGACAAGGGCATGCAGATGATAATCACACACAGTGTTTTGTCACACAAGACCATTGTGATCTGCATCATCATCTGGTTTGACTCATGGTGGGTGGCAGCTGGGAAGAATATAGACCCTGCCACTGTGTCATAACTTTTAAACATTAATCAAAATGAGGGGTGCTTCTGGAGTTCATGTCTGGGAGGCAGTTCCAAACATGAGTGGCAAAAAGGAGAAGGACTTGAGGGAGCACGAGACCTTCACATATCTAAGCACTGGGGGAGTGAAGGTCAGCAGCAGGGAGGTATCAGGTCAGGATGGGCAAGACCATGGAGGCCTTTGAAAGCAAGGGAAAGGAGGTTGTGCTGGATCTGGGAGGAAGCTAGTGTGCAGATCTAAGGAGCGAGTGTCACATGATTAGAGTGATGAGGGAAGTGAGCAGTTTTCACAGCAGAATGGTGGATAGAGGTGAGGAGAGTAAGGTGTGGCAACAATAGTCCAGAGAGGAGAAGATTACATTGTTCAAGGCAAGAGATGATCAGGGCATGAACCATGATGAAGGGGCAAAGCTGCTGTTTTTCTATGGCTGGCTGCATAAGAGGAGATCAAGTTTTTGTTGAATAAACTCTAATTTACCTGAATAAAATTATGTAGCTGATGTTAACTGATGGCACAGTTAACATACAGCTAGTGAATTTAAGTGGTTATTGGCTTCTTTGTCAATTCAGATTGTGAACTATTTGGACTTCATTGCTCAAGAAGTGAAGCAGAACTTCCCTCATCAATACATCAGTGCATTACTCAATGAGCCAGGGGTAGGGATGTTTTTTAAATCACTTAAGCAGAAATTTCGTGTGCTATTGCCTTGACAACTTAGTAATAAAGGTAAAGGTAAAGGGACCCCTGACCATTAGGTTCAGTCATGACCGACTCTGGGGTTGCACGCTCATCTCGCGTTATTGGCCGAGGGAGCTGGCGTACAGCTCCCAGGTCATGTGGCCAGCATGACAAAGCCGCTTCTGGCAAACCAGAGCAGCACACGGAAATGCCGTTTACCTTCCCACTGTACCGGTACTTTTATCTACTTTCACTTTGACATGCTTTCGAACTGCTAGGTTGGCAGGAGCTGGGACTGAGCAATGTTGGAAGCTGCCCAGAGTGACTGGGGAGGCCCGGCCAGATGGTTGGGGTATAAGCAATAAATTATTATTATTATTATTATTATTATTATTATTATTATTATTTATAAGGATGCATCTAAGGTTACTTTTGCAAAGCAGAGAAACTGTCATGGACATGCCACACACCCCTTACAAGAGTTAAATGAATGAGAGGAAGAGGGCATGGGTGTCGGGAGGACTTTGATAGGGGAAGTACACTGGGAGAGATTAGATCAGACCTTCCTTGGCTGGCTAGTTTATTGAACTTATTAATCACGTCCCACAACAGACAGTCCTGAAACAATTTACAAGAATACAGTACAGCTGAAAATACTTAAAGATGTTTTTTAAAAAACAATCAGAATAAAAATATGCAATGACTGGTGCTTCACATTTGCTTGCGAAACAAACAAAAAATATTTGCTTGCTGGAAAGATGACAAGTTAACCTCCTTTGACAGAGCATTCCATAGATGGGGAGCTACTACAGAAAAGGTCCCGCTTCCTCGTTGCCATCCTTTGGAATTCCCTAGGAGGCATAGCTGCCAAGTTATCCCTTTTTTAAAGGGATTTTCCCTTATGCTGAATAGGCTTCCTCGCGAGAAAAGGGGAAACTTGGCAGCTATGCTAGGAGGTGGCACACAAAGAAGGGCCTCAGAAGACTAGCTCAGTGTCTGAGCAGGTTCATATGGGGAAATCCTTTAGGTATAGAAGTCCCTGGGTCATTTAAGGATTTAAAGTTCTGAATTTGAACCTTTAAATCGGGACCAGAAACAAATTGGCAGCCACAGTAAGTGGGCCAGGACCAGCGTTATATATGTTTGTACCTTCCTGGCCCAGCTAGCAGTTGAGTTGCCACAATCTGTTTAGAATTGCACCTTCTCTGGAACGACAGCAGTGGCAGGATATGCATAAGAAAAACAGGAAATGTTTCCTTTACTTGCTGAAAACTAAATATTTATACAATACAATTGCAATATTCTCCCATTGGCAGCTATTAGATTGCATTGCATTGCCAGGTAGATTTTGTAAAAAAAAAAAAAGATGTCTGTGGAGAGGCCATATAAACAATGCCCTTAATGTGAAATGCTTTAAAAAATGGAAATTGGGTGATGACCAACTTTAGCTGCGGTCAGAGCAGACCCATTGAAATAAATGGGCTTCAGTATTAATTTGCTGGATAGAACTCTTTATTTATTTATTTACTATGTATATCAGATTTTACACAAATTACACAAAAAGAACCTGACATAAACTCTATTCAAAGTTTGTTAGGAGTAAACATCCTGGCATAATCAGGGGCTCTTGGTTCACTTTCTTTTCAGTCCAGGATAAGTGGTCACAGAAAAAAACCACGGATTGTTGTTTCTGGAATGTGCAGTTCACAGTTTCCTAGGGAAACACAGTGACCTGAGAATGATACAAGATTGCAAGCAAGGGCAATCTTCTCTTATCCTGTAGACAAATACATCTATAGAACATAGATATAATTTCTATTGGCTCCGTCAGATTTCCATACGGCAAAGGGTATGTTTCCAGCAGTAGGAAATAGCGCAATCCAATCTTAGGCATGCTTCTGGAAATAAGTCCAATTGAGTTCAATGTGTGCATAGATTTGCATCTTTAAAGTATTATCAGTGTTCCCAGCACGGGGAACAGAAAGTTGTTATTCTTCAGGATGGTGGGTAGGTGGGTGGGCTTGGTGGGCAAAAGGTGTGAATGTCAGCTGAATTTCTCTCTGTGTGTGGCAACGGAGGGGAAAGCGAGGCACAGACCACAAGAGGAAAAACAGATGCTGTGACTATACTCCAAGCCATTGATCATATATACCAACTAGAACTGAAATAAGAAACTATTGAAATTTGCCAGCCTAACATTCATATGACCTGGAAAGCAGTGTATGAATGCACACTTAGACACATAACGAGGACAATTTTTAAATGGATATTTTGCTAAGACATTATATTAAATTACATTAGGTCATGCTATATTTTGCAGAATTTTAAACCTTTCATATAATTGATTTAGCAGTTTAGGCTGAACTTCTACGGCAGTGCAAGGGGTCACAAGGCAGTGCAAGGGGTCACAAGAAAATAGAATTGGGGGGGCAAAGGGTGATCTATACCTTCTAATTAATTTAAAGATAGCAGTCCTGTTATGTAAAGACACCAATCCAGAAACGTTGAAACACAGTAGCTTTCAGCCCACACCCCTTGAAAAGAGGACACAAAAGTGTCTCCAGTTCTAATAGTTTTGGATGTTACTGAAGTGGTAAAGCCAAAAGGAGCCAACTCTTGGGGGCCATGGGGGCTCCCCCCCCATAAAATATTTGAGGGGGTTGGGCACCCCAAAGTTGATAGGCATTGGCATTCAAATGGTGTGTGTGCATTGCGTCATGTGATCAATTATGCGGGGTGGGGCTTACTTTATTCAAGTTGGCACCCCTGGTAGAGCAGAAGCATGATTGCTTCATACATCCTGTGTAGGTATTTCCTTTGTAATCTCCAAAGGGAAATGCATGCATCTCAGGGCCAGATTAAGACATTTAGAGGCCCTAATGATTTTGGTGCCCCCGTATATATCTAATTCAAAAGATTAACAATAATAAACCATCAAATAAAGTTTTCAAAATAGAACAAAACCTACAGTGTGATGGAAAATAATGTTTATGTTTGCATAAAGGTAAAGGGACCCCTGACCATTAGGTCCAGTCGTGACCGACTCTGGGGTTGCGGCACTTATCTCGTGTTATTGACCGAGGGAGCCGGCGTACAGCTTCCAGGTCATGTGGCCAGCATGACAAAGCCACTTCTGGTGAACCAGAGCAGCACGGAAATGCCGCTTACCTTTCCGCTGTAGCGGTACCTATTTATCTACTTGTACTTTGACGTGCTTTCAAACTGTTAGGTTGGCAGGAGCTGGGATCGAGCAATGGGAGCTCACCCCATCGCAGGGATTTGAACCGCCAACCTTGTGATCAGCAAGCCCTAGGCTCTGTTGTTTAACCCATAGTGTCACCTGCGTCCCATATTTTTGCATACTTCCACTTTATTTATAGTTAAAAAACATTTCTCCTATTTTTTTCTAATTACAGAGTCTTTGATCAGATCCTCAAAACTAATCTTATGTAACACATTTGCTTCTCTACTTAGTAAAGATAAGGCAACATCACATTTCTAGCTGTCTGTCCATTAAACAAAGTGGCAACTCTATGTGGGAACTATAAGACCATAAGGAAGGTCTGAGTCCTGACCTTGAGACTTACACAAGTCACCAGTGAAAAATCATGAGGTCCATAAGCAGGGCTAACCAGGTAGGTCTATGTGTGAGAGAGCCAGCCTTCCATTGGCAAAGGAAAGCATATTTTGGTGACTGAGGTCACAGTTTTATGGGGGGAACCCTCAAGATGTTGTTGGACTCCACCTGCCATCAGCTCCAGCCAGCATGGTCAACAACAGACAGAGGGCCAAAGCTTCACTTTCCCTTTTCTACAGTGACCTGCAACAGCTCTCCAAGATTTTAGACTGGAGTCTCCCCCTCTTTCCCTGGAGTAGTCAGGAACTGAACTTGGGATATGTACTGCACCATTGAGCTATAGCCCTCTCCCCAATTGGCTCCTGCAATTCCTGGGGCTGCTAGATACAGAACAATGGCCAGTAGTACAGTGAAGATGATTCACAGGGTGCAGGCTGCCCTGTGTGCAGTAGATTGTCATTACTGAATGCAAGCTATTGGTTCCAACCATCAGAGTGGTTTCCACCCATGGAAGTTTCACATGTTTCTTGATCACGCAGATCTTTGGCAACCTGAAGTTTTGTAGGTGCCCAGAATATGGTTTGACAAAGCATAGGGCCCTCATATTTTAATCCAGCAGTGCTAAACACAAAAAAACCAGTGGAATTTCTGGAAGTACTCTCTGATTTCTCTGATGCAAATTCCTGGCCCTCCATTGCTAGAGTCAGGGCTAAGCTACAGTAAACAGAATTTTACTGTTTTGTGTGAAAACAACGGATTCTGATCCCACCATTACGGAAACTCTCTTAATCTGGAAAGATCTGCTATTAAGAATCTGTGCAGATTTGTTTGATGATAACACATGGGGTAGTTGCAAGTTGTCCCCCCCCCCGACTTTGGGTTTACTGTTCAATGATCTCTTGTAATGTTTATGGGTGTCTGCATGTGTGCAGTGCATAGATGTTGTTGTAAGCACAAGCATATGCTAGATGCTGTAAAGATTTTTTAGAATTTATCTCTGTCTCTGCATGGTTTCTCAGTTGCTCATCAGCTTCTTGGCTCTGGTGTGCATTAGCAAAACAAAGCTTTTCTTGTGCTCTCAGCACGACTATTTTTACAGCAGGACCATTTTCAAAGTGCTGCCCTGGTACGCTTCCACCATTTTAAGAAAGGAGAAAAGTAGCCCATTGTACTTCCCAGGGGAGGCTAGAGGTGAAGATATTGCCAGCGATATTCCCCAGACGCCTTAATTGGACAACTCAGTATATAACAAAAATGGAACACTTTCTAATTCATAATAGTGTAAGATGGGGGGGGGGAGCAAAAGTAGAGACTGGAAGATTTATACAGCTCAGCTTTGTGAAATTATCATTGGCTAGTAGGACTCTGCCTTCATTTCTAGACTGAGTCCGCTTCATAGCCCCGGTTCATGCATTTATGTGCCAGCTCTGAAGCAGAGTGGTTGAAGAAGTAGTACTATGAATTCCTTCCCTTCAACCTGTTTAAAAAAGCCTTTAATGTAAGCTAATGCTAAGGCTAAGTCTGCCCCAGTTTGGCTTTATCTTCTTGACACAGAAGTTAACACTCTCTTAGTGCCAATTCGCAACACTGATTTCTTATGTCCTTTGGGGAAGAAAAGCCCTATTAGGTTACTGGGGTACATTGGGTCTCTCTTATTATTTACTATGAGACCAGTATTTCAACAAGGCACTTCTGCATTTGTTTCTGCTATGAGCCCAGCATTTCACAATGCACCTGAAGTTTCAGTTTTGTTCTTTCACCTTCAGGGCTACATGATAGCTCAGTGAGAAATTTGACATTGAGGGGTCCAATGTACCCCCAGTAGCTTTAAGATATTTTTTTTTGAAATGTGAGACCAATAATGTGAGACCAATAAAATTCTATTTCTATGCTACACTGGACCAATCATTAGCTTTATTTCCAACTAGGACTTTAAAAGGAGTTTGTTCATTAATAGATTGATAATATTCCTTGTGCTTGATCTGGAAGCAGCATTTAGTGCAGAATGCTGCAGTACAATTGCTGGCAGGAGTGAGACTTTGTCAGCATATAACACCTGTGCTCAGAGATTGGCACTGATTACCAATTTGCTACCAGGCCAAGTTCAAGGTGTGACTTTAAGTCTTAACAACTTGGGACCAGTTTACCTGCTTGATCACCTTATTCCATATATGCCCGCTCAACTGTTTCAATCTGTGGAACTAGCACTCTTACAGGTGCCATATATACCCATTCCGAATTGATCGTTTAGCATGGTAGCAGCACCTACACTTTGAAACTCCCTGCCGGTTGATATCAGGTAGGTTCCTTCCCTGTACTCTTTTCTGCGCCTGCTCAACACTTCTTTGTTTTGTTTAGAGCAGCCTATCCTGACAGTTATGTGTGTTTCAGTCTGCTGTTAGTTTATTGCTAATTCCAACTTTTTTTACTGTTTAAAATGGTTGCTGTTCATTGTTGAGGGTTTGTACAATCAAGTGGTGCATAAATTTTATGAAATAAATAAGATGAGGGTTAAGATAAGCACAGGTGGGGAAACGGATGCAGTGAAAAACATGGAATGGAAGAGTAGAATGATGAATTGATCGAACCTTCCATTGCATGAGGAACTAACATTACAGCAGTTCCAGAGTAACTGCACACACACAGAGATACAAATCCACGCCCCGACTTTTCCAACCTCCAACTGAAAATGCCAGAGATTGAACCTGGGACCCTCTCTGCATGCAAGGCACGTGCTGCACTACAGAGCTCAATTTAGAAAGTATAAATTACAGCCTAAACAGGCTAATCACAGTATAATCTAAGCTTATCGGCTAACACTGGGACCGTTAGTTTAACATTGGAGCTCGATGTCAGGGGAACAGGTCAGATTTCCCCAGAGATGCCCAATTCAGCTCAGTTTACAGTTGTCTCTCAAGGTCCAGACCACTAACTGCGCTGACTGCAATGTGGTCATTTAGCATTGACAGAGACTTGAAGCTGAGCCAAGGAAACCAGGTTTCGCATTCCACCCAGACATGGCCTCTCTGGGTGGCCTTAGACAAGTCACTGTATTCACCATGTTTTAAAACGGAGATAATTGGTACCTACCTACCTCATAAGATATAGGCTCATAAAACGCTTTCCACATGAGTGCAGTTGTGTCAAATAAATCATAATAGCTCTCTGACTGCTAGCTATGTCTCTGAGCTTTCATCCAAGGCTGAGGATGGATTGCTCCTTAGCCACATCTAGAAACATGAGGATTTGCTGCTGCTGCTGCTGCTGCTGCTGCTGCTGCTGCTGCTGCTGCTGCTGCTGCTGCTGCTGCTGCTGCTGCTGCTGCTATTGAGGTTTGCAGTAGGTTGAGAAGACAACAAGAGCTCTGCTAGGTGGGCCTTTCGCCTGATTTGGTCCAGCACCCTCTTCACATGGTGGCCAACCATATTCCTGTGGGAAGCCTGCAAGCAGGGCCTGGCTGCAAGAGTGCTTTCCCCACTTGAGGTTCCCAGCAACCGGTATTCAGTGCCATACCTCTTCTGGCAGTGGATGTAGAGCATAGCTGTTGTGGCTAGTTGCCATTGATAGCCTTAACCTCCATTATTTTTCCCTACTATTCCTCTTTCGAAGCCACCCAGCTTGCTGGCCAGTGCCACCGCATCCTCTTGTGGGAGTGAGTTCCATAGTTTAAATATGTGCCTGTGAAGAAGAATTTTCTTTTGTCTGTCTTTAGTCTTCCAACATTCAGCTTCATTGAAAAGACCCAAAATCTAGGCTTATGAGAGAGGGAGATCCCCAAACTCCACCCTGTAGATACCTTGTTATGCTTATTCCAGTGGTGCTATCCATTTTAATTTAATTTGTGCATTTTATATTCTACCTTTCCTCCAAGGAGCCCAAATAGGTTTACATATCTCTCTCCCTCTTCATACCTGAAGGAGCGTCTCCACCACCACCATTCAGCCCAGACACTGAGGTTCAGCTTCAAGGGCCTTCTGGTGGTTCCCTCACTGTGAGAAGCGAGGTTTCAAGGAACCAGGCAGAGGGCCTTCCGCCCAGAGTGGGTTGGGGTATAAATAATAAAATAATAAATTATTATTATCCATATAACCAACCCTATGGCATAGGTTAGGATGAGAGAGGGTCCATCTGCTGCATCATCATCCCTGGAGAATTCAGGTTACAAATCTGTACTCCAGTGAACCTAAAGCATTGAAAACCACAGGGGCAGCACATCCCAGTTCTCCACCTGAGGTGAAATGGGAATGTGCCATCGTAGTGCCACATCTCTTACCTGGGTTGTGCCACCATTCTCACAAAGTGGCTGTGGTGGTTTCTGGTGACATCTTGCAAGGTTTTTGTGAGATCTTGCTGGAAACTGGCAACACTGCCAGTGCCACTTCTCCACCGGTGGTAGGGACTGGCAAGATGCCTGCAGAAGCACCACCTCTGCGAGAAGCTGCTTCACCCTGCCTCTTGGGAGGGCTGGCCCTGTCCTGTACTGCTGGGTCAGTTTGAAGCTTACCTGAACAGCAATCTTTTTCCTGCCTCCTAAGCAGTGGGGGAAAGTCAGCATGGCTTCCTTGGGTTCTGCAGACCACACTGAGAATAGCCACATGCCTTGGCCCACAGGTTGGCCACATGTGTTTTGAGATACCTTTCCTACCTTGTTTTGCACTCCTGAAGTTCTGTGGTCTAGATTGCACCAGCCAAATTGGGAGGAGGCAAATTTGTGGGTGGCTGGACTAGACAACCTGGTTTCTGTCAACTCTATGACTACTCCCTTCCCAAACTTTTGCCTTTTCCAGCTGCTCTGAGCCCTGGTGAATTTGGTGTCTCTGGTGCCTACACTTCTTACTAGCCTCAAAGTTTGGGTCCTGGGTCCTGACACAATAGTAGTGTTTCTTTGGTTCCTCTCTGACTTGTACAAATAAGTGACTATCACACTAGAGCATGGGTAGGCAAACTAAGGCCTGGGGGCCGGATCCGGCCCAATCGCCTTCTAAATCTGGCCCGCGGATGGTCCAGGAATCAGCATATTTTTAAATGAGTAGAATGTGTCCTTTTATTTAAAATGCATCTCTGGGTTATTTGTGGGGCACAGGAATTCATTCATTTTTTTTACCAAAATATAGTCCGGCCCCCCACAAGGTCTGAGGGACAGTGGACTGGCCCCCTGCTGAAAAAGTTTGCTGAGGCTGCTTGGAATGTCTTGAATAGGAAGAAGGTCAGTCCTGGGGCCATGCCAGGGTCAATGACAGGAGTTTCAACACACTCCCAGCTAATCCAGGATGTTACAGAGATCTGCCACACCACACTGCTCCATTTTCTCACTCCACCCCCTACAAACATGTTCTGACACATTTTTTCTTCAACCACCTGCTTATAAGCACCATGGCAGAGGCAGGCACCTGTAATTTTCCTTATCCAAGCAGTCTTGCCCTGACTCTCTGTGATCATACTGCAGTTTAGAATTAAAGTTCTTACACAGTATTGCCTCAAGGACTCTTTCTGGGGCAACATGCAGGAGACAGAAAGTCCCGCAAAGAAGATGAGGGAGAGATAGTCATATTGCATTGCTATTAGTCGGAAGCAAAAAACGACGACACAAAGTTATCATCAAACTTCCATTATGATGACTCTTGTTCCACTTGCAGAACCATCCCTTCCTGCCTCTCTGTCTTAAACTCACCTAAACTCACATGCACATACCACCAGATGTCTCTATTTTAGTCCTTAAAATACAATGTTATAAAGGATATTAAAAATATATAACATTTCAGAAAATACAAAGACAAATGCCACTTGAGTACATATATCAGTATAGTGGTACCTCGGTTTATGAACACAGTTGGTTCCAGAAGTCTGTTCATAAACTGAAGTGAACTTTCCCATTGAAAGTAATGGAAAGTGGATTAATCTGTTCCAGACGGTCCGTGGAGTACTTAAACTGAAGCGTTGATAAACTGAAGTGAACTTTCCCATTGAAAGTAATGGAAAGTGGATTAATCTGTTCCAGACGGGTCCGCGGAGTACTCAACCTGAAGCGTACTTAACCCGAAGCATGGTGTAATTGGTTCTGGAAGTCTGTTCATAAACTGAAGTGTTCATAAACTGAAGCGAACTTTCCCATTGAAAGTAATGGAAAGTGAATTAATCCGTTCCAGATGGGCTTGCGGCGTTCGTAAACCAAAAATTCATAAACCGAGGTTCCATTGTATGAGAAATTGACACAAGTGCTAGGGTTGTCAGATGCGAAAGGAGAAGGCTACTGCACCTTTAATTACTTTGTGTGGAAAAGGGAACTTTGGTGGGTACAGCTTGTATGACCAGCTGCACCTGCTGAAATTCCCTTTTCCCACCCTGGGAGTCAAGATCCCACTGGATGCAAGTGTTTTTATCCTCAAAATGCTTGGCAAACAGGTCACATGGTACTGCTGGTTCTGCCAATTCCTTCTGGCCATCTGTAAAAAGGCCCCGCACTACCCAGAAAAACTCTGCTGGATGGAAGCAGGGGATGCAATGGAGGCAGCCAAGTATGCCTTCTTTGCTGCCTTTACTGCCACGGGGTAGGCTCTACAGTGAGCCTTTGTCAGTGTCCAATTACATTTTACTGAAGTCAGTCCAGTCAACAGCAGGGGGGTGATTTGGCAGTAGCACAGCAAAGGTCCACTTGATATTAGCCTGCTTCAGATGACACAGTAAGTCAAATTATGGCTTATCAGGGCCATGAAAACATACAGGTTCCCAGAGAGGAACTGGTAGATGCTCTGCTCCTTTCCAGTCCTTTTTTACTTCCTTGCCATGCTAAGCTAAGCTAAACAGAGAGGTGCAAATTGACTGCAAGCTTCTCTCTGGCACCTTGCACATTCACACAGTCCTGGTAAGCCATAGTTTGACTTACAGTGTAGAGCAGGCATCCCAAACTTCGGCCCTCCAGAGGTTTTGGACTACAATTCCCATCATCCCTAACCACTGGTCCTGTTAGCTAGGGATCATGGGAGTTGTAGGCCAAAAATCTGGAGGGCTGCAGTTTGGGGATGCCTGGTGTAGAGTGAATCAGGCCACTGTGTTGTTCATCTTATGTTTAAATGCTTTTAAAATGCTATGACTAGGAAAGTGCCCCACAACAGTGAAGGAGGATCTCTGGCCCTCCAGATGTTGTGGGATTTCAATTCTCATCAGCCTCAGGCAGTGATGATGGAAAGTGTGGTTCAGCAACATCTGGAGGGCCACAGGTCCCCCACCCATGATCTAAGTTACACCAAAAGCAGTTTGGCAGCGGGAGGGAAATTTGCCCTATGACATTACACTCCAGCGAAAAATGTCACGCTGCCACATGTTTAGAACAAAGCTTGCACTCAGGATAGATTTCATGAAGGACCCATATTCATACACAATATATGGGATATGTCATTAGTAGGTTATGGTGTGCAGAAATTATGACAGTCTTTTGGAATGAGACAGAGAAAGAAAGCTTTCCTGGAATACTTTTTTCAGTTATACCATAACTTGATGGTATATGGTTTGAATTAAACAGAAGCTTTGAATTAAATAAAGGCTTTTGAGCTTCCAAGTTTTGCACAAACTCTTGAAGCTTTCATTTTATTCTCTTTCCCTTCTTATACTATTTAACAAGTGGGACCTATGACAAAACTGTGTGTGTGTTTGTCTGTTATGTGTACATGCACACACACCAAGAGGTGTGCTCCAGTTCAGGACTCCAGGGAGCCTTGACAAAAGCTTTGTGGTGCTTTTCATTTAAGGAGGGCATAAAGTGTGGTGCTTTTCATTTAAGGAGGGCATAAAGCAGAAGAAGACAACCCTTTCTTTCCTCAGCCTTCCCTGGGTTGAGCAAATGCAAAAGAACATAGGACTTCCCTTTAAGGTAAAGGTAAAGGTACCCCTGACCGTTAGGTCCAGTCACGGACGACTCTGGGGTTGCGGTGCTCATCTCACTCTATAGGCCGAGGGAGCCGACATTTGTCTGCAGACAGCTTCCTGGTCATGTGGCCAGCATGACTAAGCCACTTCTGGCAAACCAGAGCAGCGCACGGAAATGCCGTTTACCTTCCCGCTGTACTGGTACCTATTTATCTACTTGCACTTTGAGGTGCTTTTGAACTGCTAGGTTGGCAGGAGCTGGGACCGAGCAACGGGAGCTCACCCCATCGCGGGAATTCGAACCGCCAACCTCCTGATCAGCAAGCCCTAGGATCTGTGGTTTAGACCACAGCGCCACCCACGCTTTAGTAACTGCATAAAAGAGGGAATTTTAGCAGGTGGAACTTGCCATGCAATTTGTGATAATACAAACTTTTTATTAAAAAAAACCAAACCTATTTTTTGTGGGGAAACCCAGCCGGATGGGCGGGGTACAAATAAATATTATTATTATTATTATTATTATTATTATTATTATTATTATTATTATATTAAGACACTGCAGCAAGAACAATTCAAATTGTGCATCAATGTAATTGGCAATCCGCTTTTCCTTCATGTGCTTGCTTCCTTCCAACTAAGAATGAAACTGACTTCTTGCAGAGCTATTAGATGCACACATCTGAGTAAACTGCAAAGCCTTTCTCTGAAAGGGAAATCTAATATGTTTTCCATATCTTCACTTCCTTAACTTACAAAGCAGCCCACTCCTTACATCCAACATATTTTTAAATTTAGGATGTAGTCTTTAAACACCCACACTCACCAACACCCCCATCTCTCTCTTTCAGAAGCCATGTGTACATGCATGTGTTTGAACATGTGATCTCCATAAATATATTTTCCTGAACTCAAAATAAAGGACAACTGGATTATTTCTGTTGGCACTCAGCTGGTTCAAAAATACACCAGTTTACAATTGTTCAGATATTTTTCTGAATGAATTCCAGACAAATGAAAATAAGTATTCTTGATGCAAAATCCAGATGGATTACTCATCTTTCTCTGTTGAGACTTCACTAAGATCTGAAGCCAAAAGGTCAGGAACATGCTGACAAAAAAAGAGCAAAAACCACACCTATTGTGATGGAGTTATTATGTTCAGTGGAACTCAGATTCAGCCAGATGGCTGGATAATTGTCTGGCTCAATTGTAGACCAAAAGTAGCCAATGAATTGCCATCCACATGTTGTTGGACTACAGCTCCCATCATCCCTGACCATTGGAACCAGTGGGAGTTGGGGGATGCAACAACATCTGACAGTGCATTTGTCCACTGACAGTGCATTTCTAGGCACAGTTACCTGAGAGTAAGCCCCAGTGAACACAACTTCTGAATACAGGAAGCTGCTTTACACCAAGTCAGACTGCTGGCCATTCTTGTTTAGCATTGTTGACATTGGCCGGCAGTGGCTCTCCATGTTTCATATAGGAATCTTTCTCCAGTCCTGGAGATGCCAGGATAAAACCTGGGACTCCTTTTTACATACAAAGCTTGAGCTCTACTGCTGAACTATAGGGACTTCCCATATGCATGGGGTTGCATTGTGTTATTATTTTTATTTTTTAAAAAGAGAAATGTTTTGTTGTGGTTTTGTCTTCAGGGATATAGCTTTTCTTATTCAGAATATTCAGTTTTCTGGGATGGAGATGGGAGCATGGTGCTTTGTCATTTTTTCCTGCTTTGGTCTGGATTGAGTGAATTCCCTCCCCCTTTGCTCTAATGCAGCCATTCTCTGCCCGCTACTCCCTTGAGCCTTGGCTGGGTTCCTTGATGTGGCCTGGTAGGGACAACTGGTACTCTGTTGTCTGCATCTACAACTTCTTGGGCAGAATTGAACTACTAGATTCTCAGGGATGCCAAACTACAGGTGTTGCCCCCCCAACACCCTTTTTTATTAGGCATTGATTAATATTCATGCTCATGGTGATATCAGGGTGGTTACATGCAATTCTGCTTTCAATACTGTACCCAGAGCTATCCCAACACATTTTGTCACCCAAGGCGGACCCCAACATATCAACAGGGAAGAAGGGGTGAGGAAGATGTACATCAAGAACAAGGGGGGGGCGGATTGACATTGGGATCTGCTGCCCCAGTGGATTTTGCTGCCTGAGGCAGTCACCTCCCCATGATTTGCATCAGTTAATAGCCTGGACTGCTCTCATATATGAACATGTTGTGGAAATCTTCATTTTAGGAGGAGGAGGAAAGGATGATAAATTGGCATGGTAATTGGAAGATGCATCAAGTTTTCTCTGGCCTAAAAAAGGAGGAAAGCTGAAACATCTGTTGGATTCGTGACTGGCTTGCTGGGATCATTTCAGTAAGCCAGGATGTCTGGAAGAGATCTTCTCTCCCCTCACCAGCAGGCGTCGGTGCAATAATCAAGGATAATTGCTGCAGTGGACTCCAGGGGCACCCCCTCCAATAATTAAAATGATTTGAAATTATAAAGGGCCACTAGAGTAATCACTTGACAGAGAAGCCAGCAGCAGATCCCTGTATTTATGCATGCATTTTTATTAAATAATAGAAAGACCACTGTTGACTTTTGAGCTTAAAGCATGGGTAGGCAAACTAAGACCCTGGGGCCGGATCCGGCCCAATCGCCTTCTAAATCCGGCCCATGTTTTTACATGAGTAGAATGTGTCCTTTTATTTAAAATGCATCTCTCGGTTATTTGTGGGGCATAGGAATGTGTGTGTGTGTGTACGTACGTACGTACATACATACATACATACATACATACATACATACATACATACATTCTCAAAGATCTTTAGTGAAACTTAACATATACATAATAATCAAAATTACCAATAATTCCCTAACATAAAATATAATACCTAAATTACAACAACTACATTATATGCTTATAAAACCTACCACCCACCCTCTACTTCCCTCCACAGCAATTCGACTTCTTTATATTTCTTCATACCTTTTCCCCTTGCATTCTATAGTAGATTATATTTTTGTTAAATTCTGATTTTTCCTCCTTTCTTTATTGGTTTTGTTATTGCTTACATTTTTTGTTCTAATGCTGTACCTGGAAGTAGCCCCAAAATGTCATAAAGATTTAACGAAAAGGGGCAGAACGGGGAGGGCTTATGTGTACTCCTCTGACATGCACAGGGGTCCAGGATGTAACCCCCACACAAAACGAGGATTGCCTGCACACACGCACTGAATAAATAAAGGCACTATGACCTAAGTTGTTATGGGTTTTTAAAATCATCTATTCAACAATTTTAGTTGAATGGTACAGCTCTGATAGTACAGCTCTGATAGTACAGCAAATATTACATAGTTAATGTAAGCCTTCATTGAGCCAAAGTGAAGTTCCATTGCTGTTCCTGAACGAGATAGTTTAGCACTGCTATGCCAAATAACATTCTTTCACCATGTCAGTCTGCAAAGAAGTAAACCAAAACCTGCAGGGAAATATCTCGATTTCCAGTAAGAGTGCCTCCCCCCCCCCCAGCACGCTGGAGGCACATGTTCTCTGCAGTCATGGCCTCTCATCAGGAGCTCACATGAAAGCACTTGGGCTGATTGTGTTTTGCATTAGCTGACTTGTATAAAGTCAAACCACCCTCCAAATAGTTTCTCCAAAATGTGTACTGTCTAAATGACAATCTGGCAACAACTTGAGAGGAATCTGAAACCACTCACTGAAGTGACATGATACCAGATCTACTGTACTTAATGATTATATGCAAGAGCTCCTTCTGAATCAAATAGTTCAAATTGCCCATATCTGATTTGTTTTTTTACAGTTTCTTCTCATCCATGCCTCTATTTCTTAGCTATTAATGTGACACTGTTGACACACTACCAAAAAAAAAACCCTACTGGATAATTTACACAAAGTGGCTTGAGAAATGTGTGTGCAGCTGCTTACATCAATGTGCATAACAGATTTCTTAAGTAAATGTGTCAAATTCTGCTCTGCAACTGCCCCAACGTCTCTCCACAGTTAAGCTGTGGAGAAAGATCAGTTGCAGCTGCTGCAAAAAGGTTGCTGCTCCTCGCATACTGTTAGCATAAGATAAATGTGTAGTGCTACTACAAAATCCTTGTTTCCTTTTTATATTTCCTGAGCTCCTTCCAGACAGGTGCCTCCTAGCATGACTCGCTTGTTGCTCTTTCACTTTAAGTGGCAAGTGGAACTGCAATTCACACTCTACACTATCAGAAGTATTACTGACTACATAGCATGATATATGCATATACAGACTTTTGTATGTGTACATGTTGCTGTGTTCAGTCCATGATGTAATAGCTGTGGATGGGGCCATTAGAAGCTCAGTGCACATCCACTACAACCCTTGTGGTGGTCACCATTTTATAACACCATATTTTTTTTAAAAAACAACAACTTTCAATTAATGCTAAAATGTTTTCCCCATTTACAAACCATGTGCAGTAAACCAAGAACAAACCTTGACTACACCTCGTGGTTTGCTTAGAACAAGAATCCTGCTTGCTGGTTTCCAACAGGCTAGTGTGAGAACAGGATGTTGGACTAGATGGGTCATTGGCTTGATCCAGCAGGCTTTTCTTATGTTCTTAATGATGATTTTATCAAACGTTTTTCTATTTGTGTGCTCAGTGTATTAGCAGTCAAGACCAGGCATCCCCAAACTGCGGCCCTCCAGATGTTTTGGCCTACAACTCCCATGATCCCTAGCTAACAGGACCAGTGGTCGGGGAAGATGGGAATTGTAGTCCAAAACATCTGGAGGGCCGAAGTTTGGGGATGCCTGGTCTAGAGCAACAGTATACAACAAGAATCAGAAAAAAGGAAATTGGATTAAAACGGGTGGGAGCTAATGCTACGACTTGTGTGAATGAGCCAGCAGGCACTTATGCGTACTGTGATTAAGTGGTAATTCTCCTACTGTTGCAGATTAACAATGCAGCCTGTGGTATAGAGATGGAATACAGCATCTCTTGCACCACAGCCATAATTACTATAATTCTGAGCAGCTTGCAAGCTAAGCCTACCGTAAGCTTTTTGACAACACACATGCACTTATCAGTTTGAGTGTTGTCAACTCCTTTATGTAGATTCAGCATTTAAAAATATTTGCAGGGAGGAAGAAACTTCATCTAAGGAATACTTCTTACCATTAGTCTGGCAGGCTTTTTCACTAAATATATATAACATGGATAATTGGTTCTGTGATATAAATAAGCTTTGGCTCATTATATACAACTGGAAATCATAAACCAAGGTAGGTTTGGCTATGGAGAAGACTTGATAGTTTATGGGCAACTTGAGTTTTTAGCAGACGCTTTGAGGTGCCAGCAGTGGTTAGATATGAGCATGTTATACTTAAGATAATAAGGGGAAAGAATTGCCTTGCTAAATCAGGCTGAAAGACCATCTTGGCTGTGAGTCCTGGAAGACTCGCGGTTGTTGAGCAATTTGAATGCTGGTAGTACTTTTCCTTAGTCCCAGAAGTTAATATAATCCAACTCTGATCCTTAAAACTGTTTCTAATGGCCAATTGGTGGGGGTTGGGCAGCGAATAGAGAGAAAGATGGAAAATCACTTTGCTGAAAGACAACACTTCATTCCCAACCAATCCACTTCCCTTTGAGCCTAATTGATAAGGTACAATAAAGTCTTTAAATATATATATTTAGACAGGGGTGCCAACTTGAATAAAATATCGGGAGGGCAGGTAAGCCCTGCATAATAAATCACAAGACACACACCATTTGAATGCCAATGCCCATAATTTTTTTTGGGGGGGGGGGGGCAAAGACACCTTAGCCTCATAGGAGTTGGCTTTGGCTTCTATGTATACAGAGATAGTTAATTAGCCGGCTTGCAAACAAATGTAAGGAAATGTGAAATGAAGATTCTGATCATTCAACAAATGGAGAATCACTGGTTGTTTAAAACACCCAACAATTGTGGGAGGCTAGTATTTTTAATGCACACATATATATTATAAATGAAAGAAATGATAAAAAATGGGGTACACTGGAATGTTCTCTGAAAATTGCAAATTGCAATGATAATTAGTCTCCTGCATGTTCATCTTCTAGCAGAAACACTAAAGTTCAAATTGTAGCATGGGCTAGCCAATCCACTGAGCACTTCCAATTTAATGATGCTAACTATAGATAGTTATTGTTCTGTGCTTGCCATGCTATTAATACAACAGGCAAAGCCCGTGAGAAATGCTGAGCTTTCAAATTTTTCTAATTTGAGTAGGGAAATGCAGCTGCATCTAGCTTCTCATTTGATAAAGCCTTAAGATCAGGTGCCATATGTCTGACCTAGGCTTCCTGCTATGAAAACTGCCCTGCAAGAGCTAAAAATGGAAACCAGGCACTGCAGTTCCTGTGAGATATCCTCCCAATGCCAAATGATAGGTTACGGCTTAATTTCATGGAACGATCTGATAGAGCCAACCTAAAAGCATTTTAAATTTGACAGAGATGGTGCCATCTCTGTGTGTGGCTCGCTAATGGAGTGACAGAAGCAAAGCCCAAGCAAGGGGCTTAGAGTCTACATTTAGACATTATGGAAAAGTCAACAGGTGGGAAAAGACAATCAAAGGAGCTAAAGGCAAAGATACATAATGAATGGATGCAAGCAAATATGATATCTTCATTCATGGATTGAAGAACGAAGGGTTAAGCCAAAGCATACAGGGAAAAGGTGGTTTTGTGATCTGGGTTCTGCTTTCTGGATTGCAGTGTGATTTGTGATCATTAACATGTTAAGTGTTGCAATAATTGTGCTATGGAGTATTATTCGTACTTTACAGTGGTACCTCGGTTTATGAACACAATTGCTTCCGGGAGTCTGTTCATAAACTGAAGCGTTCATAAACTGAAGTGAACTTTCCCATTGAAAGTAATGGAAAGTGAATTAATCCGTTCCAGATGGGTCCGCGGCGTTCGTAAACCGAAAATTTGTAAACCGAGGTGTTCATAAACCGAGGTTCCACTGTATTTATTTTTGTACCACACTTCTGAGCTAAAGAAAGTATGTATCCTAAATGTATTCAAAATAGCAGTAAAACCAGTAAAAAGTCGGTTACACCTCCAGGCTGGATTTAAATGGCAACATGGGACCAAAACAATCCCACGCAGCAGTTTTATGCAGTAGTCTAAGGGGGCAACACTATTCTAACTATCCGCCCTAAATGTAAGTAGGATGCTGGCCAGTTGGGCCTTTCCATGCAAGGAGTTGCATGGAGGAGGTGGCATCATGGAGAATGGCCTCAGCTTGATAACTATGCTGTGTGGTTTTTCTGGCTGATATCTGTGCACAAGAGGATATACTGAGTAAGAGATGCACCTTTTGATATAGAGCAATAAGGTTTCAAAAATCAAGACCAGCACTAAAAACTATTCCCAGAGGTGTAGCGGTATAATTACTTGAGAGCAGATACTGCATGTCCTTTTCGGCTGATACCAGATGACAATCTTGCTCCCATAATCTGGATTAGCTGTAGTTTCTGAGCATTCTTCAGAAACAGCACTATATAGAATTCATTGCAATTGTCTCTCTCTCTTCTCTCTCTTCCTCTCTCTCCAGTTTGTTTAAATTTTGTCCCTTAAAAAAAGAGTAAAATAAACAACAACAATCCAGAACAATGTACAGTATCTTTGACAATCGTAATATTTTTCAGAGGAATGCATGTGCTGCCGCTGTGGTTTGCTGCAGAAGCTAGAAAGACTCTTAAAACTTAGAATACACACACACACACACACACACACACACACACACACGAGCACATTACTATTAGTAGTATTCCTCACACTAAATCTTTACTTGGATCAATAGCTTGGACTCTTTCCTTGCTTTTTTACTGTCTACCTGTTTAGTAGTTGGTTTTGCCTTAATATTAGCTTTATTGCACCATTTGCAGGAAGGAAAACAACAAACAGAATCCAATTGTTCAAGCGGGTTGCAGGCATTGGGGGGGGGGGGAAGCAGAGTTCACAGCTACTGCAAACTAATTGTTTGAGGACATCAGAATGAAGAAATTGCTGGAGGAACTGGAAAAGGCATATCCCGAGGTTGCCTTTGAGGCAAGAAAAACAGCAGCCACAGTGGGACAGGAAATGCCACTGTCTTCCCCCAAGATTTCATCTATTTGGATGACAAAAGAAATCTAATTTTGCCTCAGGAAACAATAGGAAAACAGGAACAGATCTGGATAATATTCGGGAAAGGCAAACTCACTCTTCAGAGGAACTTCTCCCAGTCCTGATAGCCTTTCAAAAGGGAGTATATAGTTTCATGCTCTCTCTTCCCTCAAGCAGTGGGAAATCCAGGATAGCTTGCACAGAATAGATTTCCTTTAGAGAAGGAATTTCAGTCACAGTAGGTGTATAGTGTCTTTGATGTACAAATTTAAATACTGGGCAGATATTACAGGGATCCAACAGCAAGCTCTCAAGCTGCACCAGATTCACTGCATCGTCTATTCAGTTTCCCAAAAGTTTTAAAATGTCATTCCACTTCCTTTGTACACATAGCAGTTGTTTGCAGGGGCGGAGGAAGGGGGGAGAGGTGGGTGCTGACCGCCCCGGGTGTCACCACTGAGGGGGGTGACAAAATGCTGGGTGGCATTCACCTTGCATCCGAGCCACATGTCTGTCCTGGGAGAGACACAGCGGCTTGGGCATGCGCAGGCTCCGCACTGCCCAAATGGTCTGCCTGCTGCCTCCCCCCCCCAGCTGTAGGGTGGCTGAGTGGGAGGAGGCAGGCAGACTCTGGAGGCCCCGCAGTACGCACCACCCTGCCTCTATGGGCGGATCGCCCTGCTCCTGGGCTCACCGCCCCAGGCGCCCAAGCAGCTTCCTCTGCCACTGGTTGTTTGTCCTGGAGCTGAGCAAAAATGCCCTCCTAAAATTCTCCATGCTATTGAAAGTGGCAAAATGTGGGGATTGTGACAAATATTCTTTAGTGTGTGTGTGGGGGGGGAGATCCTCCATCAGTCCCCCCAAACAAACCCCTCTCTTTTGAGAAACTTCAGCTCATTTAATATTGAATTAAACTATTTTAGTTCGTATTGGTGAGTGAAGGGAGCAATGAGCTAAAAAAAAGGAGGGCTGGAGGGCTACAAAAAGGAGGACCCAACTCCATTGATCCCTTCAACAATATTAAAACTATTATTAAATGATATTAAAACTGAATCCACAGATGTGAACAGAGTTGACTCAAATCTTTTTTCTGCCTGTGGTGAAGGGTAAGATCAGGCATCCCCAAACTGCGGCCCTCCAGATGTTTTGGCCTACAACTCCCATGATCCCTAGCTAACAGGACCAGTGGTCTGGGAAGATGGGGATTGTAGTCCAAAACATCTGGAGGGCCGAAGTTTGGGGATGCCTGGGTAAGATGATATCAACCTCGTATTCCATTTACAAAAGCCAACTGGACTGTCAGCTGAATCTTACTTCACCCTTATTTGTTGTTTTCTACATTTATATCCCAGCCGTGTCCATGATTATCCCCACCTCCATTTCATCCTCACAGCAACCCTTCAATGCAACCTAGGCTTAGAAATAGTGAATAGCCCAAGGGTTCATCCAATGAGCTTTCTGGGTGAGTGGGGATTTGAACCCTGGTGGCGCTGTGGGTTAAACCACTGAGCCTAGGGCTTGCCGATCAGAAAGCCAGCAGTTCGAATCCCCACGACGGGGTGAGCTCCCGTTGCTCGGTCCCAGCTCCTGCCAACCTAGCAGTTTGAAAGCACCTCAAAGTGCAAGTAGATAAGTAGGGACCGCTACAGCGGGAAGGTAAATGGCATTTCCGTGTGCTGCTCTGGTTCGCCAGAAGCGGCTTTGTCATGCTGGCCACATGACCTGTAAGCTGTACGCCGGCTCCCTCGGCCAATAACGCGAGATGAGCGCCACAACCACAGAGTCGGTCACGATTGGACCTAATAGTCAGGGGTCCCTTTACCTTTATCCCAAGTTCTAGTCAGGACAATGTGCTTTATCACACCTGAGGGCAGCAGGGCAGCAAAGGGGACACAGCCAGAAAGGCTTTGTGATGCATACGGTATACCTCTGCCTTCCAAAACATTGTTGTCCCATCTCCCTCATTAGGCTGCTGCCTCACTGTAGGGCAAACCCCGGTTCTGCCTGAAATTCTCCATCCTATTCTCATGTGGCAAAATTGTGGAGGCTACGTCACCAAATATCATTCAGGAGAGGATGAGGTCAGGAAGCCATGAAAACATTTTTTTTTTAATGGTCAGAAAATCATTTTCTGATTTTTTTTGGTTCAACCTAGATTGTAAAAGGCTTGCATTCCAAACACTTGGAAGAGTCACTTACTGCCCTCTAAGAATAATTCTGCGATGCCAATCCCAGTGGAGATCGTGTTTCCTTTTTCCATAGCAGCATGGCTTCCAAAGTTAGCAATGCAAACCACAGACATCCTCAGAGAAAAAGTTATACTTAAGAAATGGACTCACTGACTGTGGCTTTGAATACACACACACACACACACACACACACACACACACACACACACACACACACACACGGGCTTATTTGATCCTAATCTCTTCCTTCTCACAATAGCTATGTGAAATGGGTCATTGCTCCTAGTTTATAGACTGAAAAGTGAGGCTGAAAGAAGTGACTTAAGGCTGAGTAAATCTAATAATTAAAGCATGCCACAGCTAGGGCAGGTGGTGGGGCAACTGTGGCATCTTGGGAGATGCAGAGTTAGCAATGACAACAAAAAACCCCAATGAATTTGATAGGGGCCTACAGTGAACTTGGGTGCCTTGAGTGAAAGAGCTCGGAAAGAATGAGGAGCACAGTGGAGCAGGGGCGTAGCCAGGATGAAAATTAGGGGGGGCAAGGGGCGGTGCAAGGGGAGGGGCCAAGGGGAGGGGAGGGGCCACAGCGGGGCAAGGAAAGCTCCCTTCTCCCTTGCCAGCTTTCCCTCCACCCACCCCGGCGATTGCGGAGGGGGAGGAGGGGATCGGAGCAGCCCGATTTCAGGCTGCTCCGACCCCCTCCTCCCCCTCCTCGAACGGCAGGGGCGAGGGGGCGCCAGGATCAGCCCGAAATCGGGCTGATCTGACTCCCTCCTCCCCCTCCACGATCGGCAGGGGCGAGGGGGCGCCAGGATCAGCCCGAAATCGGGCTGCTCTGATCCCCTCCTCCCCCTCTGCGATCGCCGGGGCGGGTGGAGGGAAAGCCCCAGAGCCGCGCAAAGCGGTTGCCTGGCTTTCCCTCTGCCCCTGCCTGGCTGTGGGGCGGGTGGAGGGAAAGCCCCAGAGCTGCGCAAAGCGGTTGCCTGGCTTTCCCTCCGCCCGCCCCACAGCCAGCCGGCTAGAAGGGACGTCTCCCTTCTCCCTTGCTGGCTGTGGGGCGGGCAGAGGGAAAGCCAGCCAAACACTTTGCGTGGCTCTGGGGCTTTCCCTCCGCCCGCCCCACAGCCAGCCAGGGAGAAGGGAGACGGCACCGGGCGGGCAGCGGGGCAGGCTGGCCAGTGGCCCTGCTACTAGGGGGGGCAATTGCCCCCTCCTGCCCCCCTGCCTACGCCCATGCAGTGGAGACAAAGACCACATTCACACCATACACTTAAAGCACCATGGGCAGTCTTTGGACAATCATGGCTTCCCCCAAAGTATTCTGGGAGCTGTTGTTTGTTAAAGATGCTGAGAGTTGTTAGAAGACTCCATTCCCCTAACAGAGCTACATTCCTCAGAGTGACTTAACAGTCAATCCCTCCACTCAGGGAACTCTGGAAACTGTAGTTCTGTGAAGAGAATAGGGGTCTCAGCACCCTTAACAAACTACAGCTCCCAGAATTCTTTGGAGGAAGCCATGGCTCTTTAAAGTGGTACCATAATGCTTTAAATACATGCTGTGCATGTGGCCAAAGTGGATGGGAGGGGGTTAGGAGATTGGTGAGGTGAAAGGCCCTGATTTGGGGCCCTGAAGGAGATGAAGTATTAGAGGCCTTAAGCATACAGGAAAGAGGGTCATGATCAGAGTGCGCAAACTTCTTAACCATGGACTCATTAAAGCAAAGCACATGGTTGTTTCAAGTTAAATCCATCAGGATTTGGACCAGAAGCAATGTAAGGTATTGAAGTGAGAAAGAAAAGCGGGAGCTTTGCTGTGAAATATATTTCACCCTTTCCCTCTTATGAAACTCTAACCAAGACATATCATGTACGATCTTTGGAGACAGGAATTAAGCTATGGAATCTTACACAAATGTTGAGAATGAAAGCCGTGTGTTCTTTGGGAATATTGGATTTCAGCCCCCTGGAATGATGAAGACAAGAGACAACACAGACTGCAATGAAATAATTGGAACAGAGTTTCCAGCCAGGGCACCTTTTGTGCTCAAGCGGGAACACTATTCCCAGTTGGCCTGGGCCTTCGATGGCTGAACAAAGAGGAAGAGAACAATGCAGATGGAGGGGCTCCTTGTTGCCAGCTCTAATTAAGTCCAAGAAGATCTCTTTGCCTGACCTACATTACGTGGGATTTACACTTGACAGGCAACAGGATGCCTATCTGCTTGGGTTAGTTCATTACCGGAAATCAGTGGTGACTGGTTTGAAGTGAACTTTTTAAGCATATCAAAAGCAGAAAGTGCGGGGTGGGTGGGAGTAAGACCAGCAATTCTTTTTCTCTTTATCCTGATAGGTCATGTCCATTTTGGATATGGGTTATCTAAAGTGCAACACTGCTTAAGCCAGCCAGAATAAGCTGTCATTGTACACTTGCTAATGTGAGACTGACTTATTTTAATTTAATATTACATTGATATGCCTGTGCCCATACAAAAGGAAAGCATACAGCAGATATAAACAAAACACAGCTGTAACAACAGCAAAAACCTCCACACTGCAGTCTCCCTCCACACTCCTGTTCAGGGTGATAAGACCATGGTGGTCAAGAACTGGGCAAATAGGGCCCCATCAAAAGCAACAGGGGCAGGACATCACCCCACAGGTTGTAGCAACAGAAAACAAGTTTCTTGTGAATTCTACCAAATGAAGTCACACTTACTTGGGTGAAATAATCACACTTACAAAGTGATTATTTGCATGTGCTATGAAAGTCCACTAGGTTCTTCTGGTGCTATGTGCAAAAAAAATCCCTCAGAACCTTCAATCTCTTTACCGACTTTTTCTTTCAAAAAATCATGGAATGATACTCGACTATTTGTCTTTGAGCCTCGTTTCCCTGTCTCCCTTCCCTGTGCTCTTCCCTTAACCACTGGTGTTAACAACAAAACTGTAAAAGAAAAAGAAAAACACCCAACATGTAATTCTCTCCATCATCCATATTGTTGTTCTACCCTGCCCACCCTTCATTCAACCCAGTTGTTAAATGACCTTTGACAGATTGGACAGCCCAGATGCTTTCTCTCCTCCCTGCTTCTGACAGTGTTTGCTGGGTCCTGTCCCCCCTCTAATTTATATCAGTGCTGAATGGCTTGGAGAGTCGCGGTAGACAAAATTGGACCAGGAGACCATTTTCTGGCCATCTCACAGCTATTGTGTCTGCTCAATACCCCGAACAAAGGTGACAGCCATTCAAAAGAAAAAAAGGGAGAATAAAAGCATGGAGGGAGGGGAGAAAGTAAGGAGAAGCCATTGTGTAACCGATCAAAATGAGTGAATATGCTGGTAGTCAAATTACTGTGAACAGAATGGGTTAAGGCAGGGGAGACTAATCGGAGACATTGTGAGGCCTTGAGGACTTGCATTGTATATGAACAGGGTATACCAACTGCTCCCAATACAATTAACAACTGGCATTGCCAACTATCCTCCCTCTCTTTGCTTGAGCCCCTGACTGTTTCCACATCCTTGACATATGTTGAACCAATACAGTGTTGACTGATTTCACATCCATCTTTTCAGAAGTATACAAGGCCAAGAGCAGAGGGAAGTTGGGGGTGGGGGGTGGGAATAGAACATTGACAATAAGACTAAATTTAAGCATTTTGTATGAAGTTGGTACAGAAGCAGGAGCGGAGCAAGGTGGGTGCAGTGGGTGCGGTCCGTCCTGGGAGTCACCTCCGAGGGGGGTGACAAAATGCTGTGTGGCACTCAACGTCTGTGAGAGAGGCTGTGGCTTTGGCATGCGCAGGCTTCCCGCTGCCAAAACGTCCCACCCACCGGCTCCTCCTCAGCTGTAGGGTGGCTGGCAAACTCTTCATCGCAAGGCACACGATCTCTGCAGAAAAAGCTCAACAACTCCGGCTCCCCCCAAAATATGAAATAAAGTCAAACAATTTTTGCAGGATTTTTTTTTCAATGGGGGGGGTATGACAAGACGTTTTCCGCACTGGGTACCACCTGACCTTGCTACGCCACTGTACAGAAGAGTGGCTTGGAGTCCAAGTTGTGAATCGGAAAGTCCCTGCTTCAAATCCCATCTCAAAATGCCCTTGGTCAATCATCAGCCCTCCATCTGCAAAAATAATGCTGACCTACAGTACTTGATGGGACGCAGGTGGCGCTGTGGTTTAAACCACTGAGCCTAGGGCTTGCTGATCAGAAGGTTGGCGGTTCGAATCCCTGCGACGGGGTGAGCTCCCGTTGCTCGATCCCAGCTCCTGCCAACCTAGCAGTTTGAAAGCACGCCAAAGTGCAAGTAGATAAATAGGTACCGCTACAGCGGGGAGGTAAACGGCGTTTCCGTGTGCTGCTCTGGTTTGCCAGAAGCGGCTTTGTCATGCTGGTCACATGACCTGGAAGCTATACGCCGGCTCCCTCAGCCAATAATGCGAGATGAGCGCCGCAACCCCAGAGTCGGTCACGACTGGACCTAATGGTCAGGGGTCCCTTTACCTTTACCTTACAGTACTTGATAGGGTTGAGAGATACAAAAGAGGACAAGGCACTTGTACCTTTAATAACTCTTTCTTGCCTGGATGGAAAGATGCACAAGTGCAGAAGCCTCTGGCATTGGAGTGGCTGGAATGTAGCGGACTGTGCAAGTGTAAGAGTCACCTTCTTTGTTGTGCCCAGTTTTGCATTTTCCTCTGAAGTCACCCACCACTGGCACCACTGGAAGGCTTCCCATGAGGCGATGCAGCTCTCAGACTGAAAAAAGAGTTCCCTCTCTTGCGGTATACACTTACCTAGCCGACAGTCCCACTCACACCCACTAGAGCACACATGGAGGACCTGAGAGCCTCCCAATGTTGTTTAACGACAGCTCCCTGTATTCTTGACTATTGGCCATGATGGCCAGAGCTGATGGGAGGTGGAACTTCCCCTTACTGTCTGCCATGGCTCAAATCCAGGCCACCTCTCTCTCCAGCTGCTTTTGTTATGGCCAAGTTATAAGCATCGTATTGAAAAGTGCTTTTAACATTACATGTAGTTTGGCCCTTGTGGCACAGGGTTGCGTTCCGAGAGTCTACAATGTCAACTACAACTAAAATTGGCTTGTTTAATTCAAAGCTGTTTGCCATCATAGGGAATATTGAAATGGGCAGCCTTGAACGGCGGCCTACAAAATAACATATTCAGTATTCTGTTTTGTAATAAAAAATAAAGCATAGCTGCCAAGTTATCCCTTTTTTTAAGGGATTTTCCCTTATGCTGAATAGGCTTCCTTGCGAGAAAAGGGAAAACTTGGCAGCTATGAAATAAAGTATTAAATATAGTATTTCCTTCGACCAATTGTTTATTAAACTGAAAATCATTTAACAATGTATATATTTCCTTTAGGAACCTCAAAACATCACCTTCATTTAGAGTTTGCAATACAAGGAGGACATGACATTAAAATGCCAGCTAATGATGCTTTTTAAAAATAAAATAAAAATCTTTAATTGGTGGCTTCTTGACAAGTGCCTGAAGCAGCTGCCCAGCCCAGTCTGGATAATTGCTTCTTGTTTTCCAGATCAGCTGCCCAGGACCGCTCAAGCATCTGTTGTATGCGTATCAAAGGCAGACGACTGTGGGACAACATGAAAATATGCTTGAATCTCTCTCTTGTTTATTGTCTGGATGGCTTCTTTGTGGCCTGTTTATGTGCCACTGAGAGAACTTAATGAGTCTCAGCTTCTCTAACATTCATGAAATTCTCGGGATAATGAGTATACAAAATATATTACTGCTGCTTTGGTCTGCTTAGGCAATAGGCATTCCACTCCCTCAGCAAGCTCATCCAGGCTTGAATAAAAGCACGATTAAGTGTGAAATTGGCCCAAGCAGCTGTTTTCAGTGAAGAGTTTCTCTAAACCTCCCACTGCTGTAGGAAGCAGAAGGAGCCACAAGGTATTTCATTGAAAAGAACAATGTGGAGTGGCAGTGGGTATCCACAGCCAACATCCCTCGACCTTTCCTTAATACCAAGTAGCAGCTAAGCATTCAGGTCAAAGGTTATGATGGGCTGCTGTCTGGCTCCCTGACCATGGACTAGGGTGCCTTATCATCACCATCATCTTCTTCTTCATCATCATCATATGTGGTCCTATGTGCAATTAGCAAGAAGTAAGTACTCGTGAGATCAGTTATGCTTATAAAAACTGCAGTCTTAGTTTGAAGCAAGAAAATTGCCCCTTGCAAGCTTAAGAAGGACTTTGACAGTATTTCCCTACATTTCCAGGTCAGTGCTACTGTAGCAGATGAAAAATTTAGACTGCTGGCATTTTTATCCAAGTTGCACGTTAAATGGATTCCATACCATATGATGGCGAAGAATTCCAGCTATTTCCAACCATGTTTGTGTGTACAAACACACACAGTCTTTTCTTGGCAGTTTTCAAAACTTCATTAATTTAAGAAATGATACTGCATTCTAGGAAGAAATATTTCAAATTGCTTAGCTGAAAATGAAGACCTATCATTGTGACCTAACAAACCCTGTTTTATTCTGAGGAACAGCATGAGGTCCTTGCTTTTCTAGTTCATTAACTTCATGCTGAAAGCTTTATCTGTAGTCCTGTGACAGCCAGTAGGAAAGCAGGCACCTGACATGACATTCTTCACTAAATGTGGCCATTGGCTTTATAAAGTAACAAGGTGATGAAATCTTCCAGTCAACCATATCCTCTGTTCAGGCAAACTTGTCTTCCTGTTAAACTATCTGATTCTGACAGCAACTTTTTTAGCCATCAGATAAACTCCCCTTAAACAGATAATACCAGGGTGTTCTCCATGTAGTTTATGAATTAAATAATGATGTCTTTAACTGGAGATAAATTAAGGTGTCATTTAGAAGGCTTGCTGTTCATTGAAATATCATGCTCACAGCAAGAAAAAGTAGCTTCAAATGTGCTTAGTTTACCTGTGCAGTAGTAACTTTGACTTTTTGTGTGCGATTTTACTCACAGTTTAATTATTAAGTTTTCCTATGAGGATGGGACCAGCTGACAGTGCAAGTGGTCAGAGAATTTTAATCCACTGCCTTTGTTCTTAGATGCAGCTAAGAGGCTGCTATAATATGCAATGCAGTAATAAGAGACAGCTTTACAGCAATTCAAAAGTGCTATCACCTATTAAGATTAGAATTAGGTTGAAATTAAACTGTGGAAACGAGGAATATGTTATGTGTATGATGCAAAATAAGATTATACGAGGTGATTATATTGGTATAGAAATTGCTAAAATGCTGTATGCCAGTGAACCACAGTGGATGGGAGCCCGAGGAGGTCCCTATATAAAATGTGAGAGGAAAATTAGGAATAAGTATTTTTGGTTTTTGTGTGTGTGTGTGTTTTAGTGTCTTTATTGTAATGTATTTTTCTGTTTGTGTCTTTCTTAGTAAAAATGCAATAAAAATTAATATATATATATATATATATATATATATATATATATATATATATATATATATATATATAAAGTGCTATCACCTAAACCATGGATTGCGATCCGGAACATGCAAGATTTTCAGTTATTTTCCACATAGCTACTGGATTTCCAAACATTTATGCATCACCCCAAAGATGAAAGTAATCATACACACCCAAAAAAAGACACATTTGCATAAAATTTGCATGTGCTGATTTATGTGTATACAGTATATGGAAATTTAGAAATAATTACAGTAATTTACATAGAAATTCAATATGTTTTACCATGGTGGAGAAGCCTGTGACCAGATGACCTATATGCTCTCCAGCCTTTTGGCCAGGTACTAGCTGTTGATAAGCAACGTCAAGGCATCTGCAATCTATTCTTACAGGTTTCCCTCCTCCTTAAGCCGAACTGACAACCTTTCAAATAAAGGGCTGTTCTCTGGCTACTCTTCAGACACTGTCCTTTAGAGTGCAGGATTCACGTCAACCATGTTCTTCATTAAATACTTACCTGCACATTCAGCAAAGCAAATACAATAGTCATACTTCCAGATCAAGATGGGGGAAATCATCTGATTGAAATACGTTAATATTTCATTTGTTTTAACTGTGATTTACTACCCCTGAATCACTGGATTGTTGTGAAGATGAATGAAAGGGATTAGTGAAAACTGAGGATATGACATTGTCAAGAGCAGGCTAATGCATTGTCATAGTATCATTATTAATGTTGCCACAGATACGTCTTAACCACTTCGCTGTCAATGAGCTACACTGCAGGGATGAGACAGCTAAGGGGAAAGTGTTCGCAAGCCTGACCTAGACACAGGTTCCAAGCCAACAATGAAAGAGAAACTTGACTGGGAGAAAGGAGCCAAATAAAAATGTACCTGCAATGTCTATTTTTGGTGCAAATCTAAGCACGCTTATTCAAAATGAATGGCATTGAGTTCAATGGGACCTACTCCCAATTAAGTGTGTCCAAGATTGAATTGAGGAAGGGCCCTAGCTCAATGGAAGACCATCTGCTTTGAATAGAAAAGGTCTCAGCTTCAATCTGTGCCATCTCCAAATAGGGCTGGGAGAGACTTCTGGCTGAAATCCTGGAGATTTGCTGCCAGCAAGTGTGTGGACAACGCTGGTTTGGTTCAGTACAAGTCAGCTTCCTATGTTCCTCATTCGTCTTTGTGTGCTGCTCTTTTCCTGTTCCATAGAGTCTCCGTTGGCAGTGCCTGTGGTGTACAACTGTGCTGTCACTTGCTTCCACATTAGTCATAAATCAGCTGAAAGGAACCAAATGACCAACTTCCTTCCCATTGGTTGTGGCAACATGCCATTAGTCACACAGAACGTTAAGCAGATTGTTTCTTTTCATCTTTTAAAACAGGACCTGCAGAGTTCTTCACTTGGCTAGATTTGAATTGGTGGAAGTGCAAGCAGTTAGTGTATCTGGATGACTTCACCGCTTTCTTTTTCAGGTTCCCCTTTAAAGGTTCCCACTCATAAAAGCCATCAGTGTTTTGTGATATCATAGCCTTGGTATTACAATGGCTGCTATTTAACCTGTAGTTTTAAATCCATTTTTTAAAAAGCTGTTGCCTTGATCTTAAATGTAATGCGACATGTTAAACATGCCTCAAATGATTTTTATTAATGTTTCCATCTGATTTTTTTTAGTAAGTGTTTTGAGGAATTAAAACTTTTTTTACCTTAACAACAGAATTTAGGGAGCAATCCTACCTGGTCTGGGGGAAAACAAACAAACCACAAATATAATTGTTACAATTTTCTTTATCCTGAAAGGCTCATATCCAGGCATAAGTTTGACCCCATTGCTGGGATGCTGTGTTCATTTTTGACCCATTTAGAATCATGGCTTGTGCAGAAGCAATGGAGAGGATGGTCATGTTTTTTCACTAGCAATGAGTTGGTCTAGTTTCAGGGAAGCTTCCACTTGCACGATGGAGGTTACCTCCCTCACCTCCCCCATGGTTTCCCCTGCATTCCCAGAATTGGCTCTGGGGTTGGTGGTGTCAGGAGAATCTGAGACAGCACACAGGAGCATTTTGCTGGCAAGCCCAAATCCTTTTGCTGGCGAAACAATCATAAGAATGTGATGTTGAGTTCCTCCGGTTATTTTATTTCACTCTACCTCGTGTTTGCATACTTTGAAATAGTCAGAAGCCAGCAACCCACAGGTTCCACTCATTAGGAAGAATAAGGGTGGCAAAATGTGTAGTGGAGTAAGAAACGAAGAACAAGCTTTCCATATGGTACACAGGAGAAGTGTATGTGTGTTGGGAGGTGGGGAAAGTACACTTAGGCAGGAGGTGTCTTGTGTTAACAAGACAGACCTGTTCTTTGTTCCATTCTCTATAAATCTGCATCCCCTCCGTTCCTTTCCCCAGAGGATCTATTTCCAACCAATCAGCATAAATGGAGACATAGTCCTTATTCACGTGCATGGCTCCTAGGGGGATGGTGGATGTCATAAAATACCAGGAAGGACAACCATTAAATCATACAGAAGGCTGAGGAATTTACCGGTATTAAATGGGCTGATCTGAAACCGAAGAACTCAAAAACAAACAAATGTTGTTTTCTGGCCACCCCTGATCTCCCACCCTTCACTTTTCCTCTCCCCCTTTTGGATTAAAAACCCTCCAAGAACATTCAGTCTCTGGGGATCTGGGGAGTAATTAAACATTTTGTGCATCGTTTCATCCTCTGCCAAGCAGCTGGCATCGCACAAAACCTCCCCTTGCCAGCCTTTTCCACTGATGCGAAATAATATAAAATCCACCAATCGGAAGAAATATCCAAATGCTTCTGAATCGCCCTTGAGATTCCATGTGACTTAAACATATGGATGGGGTCAGGAAAGCTGTGGATCTGATAGCTGTGCTGTGTCCATAGATACTGTTTGTTCAAAGTAGAGCCTTTGAGTAAGACAGCTTGCACTTAGAAAGTTTGGGTTCAAATGAGCCCTCTTGCTTTGTACTGCTGCAAAAGGCCACAATATTGACAACTCAGGCTGCTACAGTCAAATAGCATTGTGTGCAAGGGTGGAATTTTGGGAGGGCGGTTCCTCCACACCATGTTTTAGCACAGAGGTATGGAGAAAAGAGATCCAGATCTACAAACAATTTTGAGGGCAGTTTTAGAGTTTTTGTGTTAGGATCATTGATTTGCAGTTGCTGTTAAAACACATGGCTTCCCACATAGAATTCTGGGAGCTGCAGTTTGTTACGGGTGCAAGGAATTGTAGTTCTGTGAAGGATAACACTACAGTTCCCAGGATTCTCTGTGGAAAGGCATGTGCTTCAAAGGCAAAACCAGTCACCGCTGTTTAAATGTGACTGCAGTTCTATACAGTATTTGCACCTGCAGGTTTTACTACTGGATAACTCCTGGTGTGCAGCAGGTAATGATTCACTCCTCTACTCCCTGTACCTCCTCAGCTTCTGTTGGCTCTCTCCCCCCCACACACACACATTCACTGCCGGGTGAAAGCCAGCGGGAGCTGAGGAGTGTCTCGTTCAGGGTAAATCATCCCCAAAGGATGAGGGTGAAAATGCTTATGATTGTCCAAATGCGGGAGAGGTAGAGCAAGGCAATGAAAATGCAAAGGGACATGATAACAAGAAAGAGGCCAAAGCCCCATAGGAGAAAATGCACATTGCAGAGGCATTTTTGAAGAGACAACATGTATATTTGTTTTTTATGCTGTTGCTAGAAGTCTCTGAGCCAAGATGAGCAAGCAGAAGTGCTTGGGTTTTTGTTCTGTTTTTTTTGTTTTTGTTTAAGAGAATAGTTATAGTGGGCGTAACGGAAACCTGGTAGAATGGAATGGAAATCTGGTGGAAACTGCTGGACGTGGTTGTCTCTGGATACAAACTCGATTGAAAGTTGCTCTGGATATCAAAGAGGACATAGAGTCCAACAAGATAGAAATTCCACAAAACAGCAGCGGATGGCAACACTGGACTCCCAGAGTAATTTTGTAATGGGGCTGTATTGTTGCCCTTCTGATCAAAATGCCAGGATGGTGTCAAGATGGAAAATGAAACCAAGGAGGCATCAAAAGAAGGAAATGTAGTAATGGGTAAGTCCAATTACCCTCACATAGACTAAGTGTGTATTCATGCACTGTAAAATTTCTAGATCCTTAAAATAATAAGAACAACTTCTTATTAAACTGAGCAGACGAGAAGTGATCCTGGACTTAATCTTAAGTGGTGTTCTGGACCTGCTACAAGATGCAAGTCTTGTTGAACCACTTGGAGACAGGGACCACAGTGCAATGCAATTCAATAGATACACAAGTGGACAATTGACAATAAAGCTCAGTGGGCTCACATTTTGCTTCAAAAGAGGAAATGCCCCACAGTAAATGTAGCGGTCATGGGAAACAAGGACAGGTTCTGTTATGGATCAGCACCTGGTTAAACAACAAGAAGCAGAGAGGAGGGGGAAATGGACATTTCTCATAATGGAAGGATATAAGAAGTTGGGGGGTGGGGTTTCCCCAAGGAGTGGCGCTATATTAGGAATGGTAGTTTGCAACTTGCTCCTGAATGACAGGGGTGAACCATGAGGTAGCCAAATTTGATGACACCCAGTTGTTCCAGGTGGTAAGAACAAAAAGGTATTGCAGGGCATTCTGTGTACAAAATGTAACATAGGAAACAGCACCCATATTCTTGTTTCATCTCAACTGGGCAAAACCCCCCACATTTTATATCATTCTACCTATGGCAATAAGTTTTGTTAGTGCATGCTTATTAGACATGGTCTGTTCATAAGATACAAAAATGAATTCATCACTTAATTGTTTATTTTCAACACCCATCTAGCATTTGCTTTTTCTCTCTTGCAGCTGGCATTGAATACTGGCCAGACCTTGGAAAAGTACTTCCTTCCTGCTGGGAGTTGGTCAACAACATGACCAGGAATTCCACATCTGTTTGGGAACCACCCGGAATCTCTCTTTGCCATTCTCGACTGCTAAGTGTTGCTAATTTCACTTGTATCCTGAGCAATTATGCATTGATTTTATGCAATTGTAAAAGCAGTATGATTGGGATTGGTGTGTATATTCCGATGATGAATGCTTTATATGTTTATTGGGGAAAGGGATAAGAACAGAAGAAGCGTGCTGTTGGATCAGACAGAGGTTCACTCAATAATATCCCTTTCCCAGCATTCACAGTTGTTCTGCTCTGTTTTTTCAGTTCTAACACCTTTGCAAAGCTCATGTTAAGGTAAAGGTAAAGGGACCCCTGACCTTTAGGTCCAGTCGCGAACGACTCTGGGGTTGCGGCGCTCATCTCACTTTACTGACTGAGGGAACCGGCGTACAGTTTCCGGGTCATGTGGCCAGCATGACTAAGCCGCTTCTGGCGAACCAAAGCAGCGCACGGAAACGCTGTTTACCTTCCCACCAGAGTGGTACCTATTTATCTACTTGCACTTTGACGTGCTTTCGAAGTGCTAGGTTGGCAGGAGCTGGGACCGAACAACGGGAGCTCACCCTGTCACGGGGATTCGAACTGCCGACCTTCTGATCGACAAGCCCTAGGCTCTGTGGTTTAGACCACAGCGCCACCCGCATTATTACCTGCATGCTAATTACCGTACCTGTATGTTTAATAACAGGTAGGGGAGCTGAGTTCTTGCAGCAAGCTCTGCCTTGAAATAGCAGCCGAGCTTTTGCAGTAATGATGCAATTCCTCCTAAATAAATGTTAGATAAAATGCTCAAGCCAGAAATATAATACAAACTTCAAAACTGATTAGGGAGTTAGATCAGTCTTTCTCATGTTAGCCTGCTTCTCAGACAGACATGGTTTACAGCAGGCATAGGCAAACTCAGCCCTCCAGATGTTTTGGGACTACAACTCCCATCATCCCTAACTAACAGGACCAGTGGTCAGGGTTGATGGGAGTTGTAGTCCCAAAACATCTGGAGTGCCAGGTTTGCCTGTGCCTGGTTTACAGGCATGGAGTTTAACTTGAAGTAAAAAGTCTAGGTCTCCTTTCCTTCTAATTGTAAATCTGTAACACCCACTGACAAATACTGCTGGTTCACGAATTCTGCCATGTGAAAGTGGTTACTGATTCAACTTCACATATAAAGTCTCATTCACTAGCATAAGAATACTTTGCAAATGGAAAAGTATAAGCAAGGGAGCATAGGATACAATCAAAATGATAAAAGAACCATATGGGAAGTGATAGTCAACCCTCCTTTTGCACAATAAACTACAGTACAAGGAAAGGATTAGAATAAAATAGTTCTGTGTGGTTCACTTGGAAATATTAAGCATGACTTCCTGGAATTACATTCACTTTGTTGCCAAACCACCAAACAATAAGGAAAGTCCAAGAAAAAGTAACAGCAAAACAATGCCTCAGCTTATCTAAAGCAGGCCTGTCACCCATTCCCCCCACCCTTCTGAGTAATACCCCTCCCCACCCTCCCACTACATAAGGGTCTGGTGACTTCTGTTTCAGTGTATCTGAAGAAGTGTGCATGCACACAAAAGCTCATACCAATGACAAACTTAGTTGGTCTCTAAGGTGCTACTGGAAGGAATTTTTTTTTTACAGTATTTTGTTGCGACTATGGCAGGCCAACAGGCTACCTACCTGTAACTAGGTTAAAGAGTGCATATTTCAAGCAGAGTAATTGTGCCACCTAGTGGTCTAGAGATAACATCACAGTTGCATTTTTTGGTACAGTAAATTCTATATGGCCTTGCTAGTCATTTAAAAATAAAAATAAAATTATGTGAATTTTATTTTACTTGTTTAATTTATGGATTGTCTTCCACATAAGTCTCAATGTGATTTAAATAATTAAAAGTTACATCAAGTTCCATAAAATTTTCACAAGAAATAATAACCAGAAACACCCACTACATACTCTTCAATATTACTCTGTTGAAAATAGGAATGTATTATAATTATAATTATACCCCACCCATCCACCTGGGTTGTCCCAGCCACTCTTGGTGTCTTCCAGCATATAGAAAAACATAATAAAACATTAAACATTAAAATCTTCCCCTTCAGATGGCTTGGGGGCTGGATGACACCATACCCTCCAATATTTATCCAATGAAAAAGGACAAGTGGGACATTCCGGGATCAAATCAGAATCTGGGTCGGCTTTTGTAAATCCAGTACAGTCCCTGGAAAATAGGGACCCTTGGAAGGTCTGCTACTATATCTAGGATTAGTCTAAAGTGTTCCTGAGGAACAGAGTGTAGCTTTTCCACTAAGACTTCAGAAATAATTAGCATATGCTGTCTGTTATTCATGCCTTATGCCTGCCATGATTTTAAAATTGATTTTGGAACCATGTGTATGCATATAAGATGTTTACAACATGCAGGTAGCATTTCCTCCTCTCTCCTTGATTACTGCTGCCCTCATTTCATTGTGTCTAAACTGAGCCAGATATTTCATCATTGACATCACCAGCAGCTTCTTACTTTTTTTTTAATGGGAGACTACATTTTTAATGGCTGACAGGCTTGTGGTTCTTCGGGAGATTTCTCTGATGGTATGGAAATCATTTATCACTATGGCACTTGCATCTTGCTATATATCATGATGGATTCACATCGGGCTTGCTATTGTGGCTAGAGAATTTGTGCTGGGATGGTTGTTAGAATCAATGTTCTCCAGCATTTTTGCATTCTTCCTTGTTCAGCAAGCCATTACAGAGGAACGTGATGTCTGAAGAGATTTTCTTTTTCCAAGCCTGCTTACAGAAATCCTCCTAAAATAGTTGTCTTTTGGCCAAAGATTATATGCAGTTTATCCCTTTCAGTTGTGTGGGTCCCATCAACAGTTCTGGGGCTTGGCAGGAGCATCTATACAGTAATTACAGACACCCAGAGATGAACCAGAACTGAACCATTTGAGAGACTCTACTTCCCAACACAAAGAATGGTCAACCATCATAATGTTTGAACTGTTTATTGTTGTTAATGTTACAGCATAATAATAATTAAAAAAAACAAAAGCAACGTGGAGGCTTTAATTAACACATGTAAGATAAGTACATATTGATTGCTTCATTTTATCAAAGATATTATTTTAGGAGGAAGTATAAAAGCAAAAACATCTATCTTGGAATTCATAAGACGTGGCTGAATACTGCCAACTTTAAACAGCAGTGGTGTAGGAAATACCTATGATTTTTTCATTGGAAACATTTATTATTTATTTATTTATTTATTTATTTATTTATTTATTTATTATTATTATTATACTGCCCTACACCCACAGGATTCAGTGCGGTTCAGAGGATCATTTGCCATACCAGTCTTTAAAAGTAGATGTAATTCCATTTTTATACCTGGCCCTGCAGGCTGCGACGTGATGGCAATTGTGATCCAGCAACATCTGTTCTAGATGTTCCAAATGTTCCAAATGTTTTATGCTTCAAAATCCTGAAAAACATACTTTCAACCAGCATATTTACATCCTTCCATCACAGCTGATAACATTAGCTGATATAATTGCATCTGCTCACTCTGAAAAGCTACTGGTTGTATCACACTACAAGCAACCATCAGACTTCAACACAAGTTGGCTGCACAGCTGCAGTCTTATGCATAGTTACTTGGATGTCATTCAGATTGGGAAACAGTGGTATTTAATTACTTTTATCATGTAGATGGGTGGATTTCTATGGTGGGTGGGGAAGTGTGGGGGGGGCTTTGACTCAGGTAAAAAGGTAAAGGACCCCTGGACGGTTAAGTCCATTCAAAGGTGACTGTGGGGTTGCGGCATTCATCTTGCTTTCAGACTGAGGGAGCCAGCATTTGTCCACAGACAGCTTTCTGGGTCATGTGGCCAGCAGGACTAAACCACTTCTGGTGCAACAGAACACCATGATGGAAGCCAGAGTGCACAGAAACACCGTTTACCTTCCCACCACAGTGGTACCTATTTATCTACTTGCACTTTAACGTGCTTTTGAACTGCTAGGTTGGCAGGAGCTGGGACAAAGCAACGGGAGCTCACCCCATTGCGGGGATTCAAACTGCCGATCAGCAAGCCCAAGAGGCTCAGTGGTTTAGACCACAGCGCCACCCGCATCCTGCTTTGGCTCAACCCACCACTGGCATCTGGGTCCCAGAAAGTTACCCACAAAAGAATGTAGCCCTCACCCTAAAAAGATTCCATACTCTAGAGCTTAATTAATTCATTAATCAACAAGCACCAGAAAAGTGCCTTGCGTTATTACTATTCTGTCCTTGAAAGGAAGCAGATGACAGATGGTGCTGCAACAAAGGGAAGTGGGAGTTGCACAAAACAATACATTCATGTTCTATATTTAGCTGTCCAAAAAGAAAGATGCTGGTGAGGTAAACCTGTTGTGCTCTGACTTAAAACTCACTTATCCTAGATGTACTATAGGCATCTGCAACCTGGCGCTCTCCGCGACCCTAGCTATTGGCTATAAAGGCCATAGCTGCCAAGTTCTCCCTTTTTTTAAGGGAAATTCCTTTATGCTGAATAGGCTTCCTTGCGAGAAAAGGGAAAACTTGGCAGCTATGATAAAGGCTGAGACTGATGTTAGTTGTAATCCAAAACATCTGGATTGGTAATGTTTGGTAACGTTGTTGCTATAGATGCTTTTTTCATGGCCGTTCAGCTCAGAAGCTCCCTTCCCTATGATGATTTCACATGCTCCCAGACGAAGCTGTGAGTGACGCTTAAAACTATCTCTGTAAATATTAGCTTTCTCTTCAGAGCTAAAAGCAGAGAGGATGATGCACTGAGCAATAGAAACCTTATTGATATTCAAAGGGCATTGCTGAAGACTGGGAACTGACTGTATATATTCTATGCAAGTCAAAATCACTAAAATATTAAGGAAAGGTATTATGCGATTCAGATCAGGGGACTGTGAAAATTAAAGTGATGAAGGTCATTGAAATGCTATTGTGCATTTGCCCTTGGAGTAATCAATAATACTGATCAATTAACTACACTTTACTAATTCTGATTGCTTACTGTTATTAGCGAGTGCACCTGTTGTCATTATTGGAACCTGGATGGTGTCTAGACCTAAACAATTGGAGAGATACACATAAAATGCAGTTAAGACAGAAAAGGTGTATAGAATATGCACTGACTTAGACATGCTGCAGCTTCCTCTAAGCGGATTCCTTTGGACTTTACCACACTTTTGAGATTTTGGTGGATGCTGCATGCAAAATGCACACCCATTTAAAATTGTGTGAATTCCATGTGAGCAGGTTTGTACGTGCACCATTCTCCATGTGATTCTGGATGCACACGAGCCTGTGTCGCGGAGGCTGCTGCCCGCTTGAATGTGCCCAATGCAAGTGGCCAAAGGAAGCAAACAAACTGCAGAAAACTCTCGACAGCAACACAATTTCAAGGGTCTCCTTGACTGCTCCATGTTTATACAACCACCATAATGTCTTCCAGTGGTTTCCGTGTCAGGTCTGGCACAGTAGCATCTTTTCTGGGGTAGCCGACAGGTAACAGCAAGAGTAGCTTTTCATTTGTTGGGCGCTCAAGCAGCACCCTTAGGCGTGGGCCGCAATTCAGGGGTGTAGAGGTAACCGTCACCAGACCCACATTCTAAAGGGGAAAAAGGAAACACTCTAGGAACACAGCATCTATCATCTCCCTTATCTGTGCTCTGTAAACTTCCTTCTTTACATGTTCACAAAAATGAATAAATCTGTTATACTCTTTTGTCCTTTTTGCTATACATATTAGTTATTTTGTTGGTTCCCCTTCCCTTTATGTAAGGGGTAAAGCTCTGCAGCTCATGAAACTGCTCTCATAACATCAAGCCGTAATCTGAAAGTTATATGTGATGACATACAGCAGGCATCCCCAAACTTCAGCCCTCCAAATGTTTTGGACTACAATTCCCATCTCCCCCGACCACTGGTCCTGTTAGCTAGGGATCATGGGAGTTGTAGGCCAAAACATCTGGATGGCCGCAGTTTGGGGATGCCTGACATACAGCATGCTTTTGCAGCTGTTTTAGCTCACCATATTACCGGTAGTTCACATGGTATAGCCAAAGAAGAGCTGGATTTTAAAGTGAGGAACCGGTGTGATTGTTTTAAAATTCCTCTCAGCGATGAGGTTCACTGTGCAGCCTCCACCATGTCATTACTTCTAATCCTAGCCTACCTTACAGGATTGTTATAAGGCTGAAGTGACTGTCTTATGAACTCCACAAAAGAAGGATGAGAAGCAAATATGACTTAGAATCATAGAATCATAGAGTTGGAAGAGACCACAAGGGCCATCCAGTCCAACCCCCTGCCAAGCAGGAAACACCATCAAAGCATTATTGACATATGCCTGTCAAGCCTCTGCTTAAAGACCTCCAAAGAAGGAGACTCCACCACACTTCTTAGCAGCAAATTCCACTGTCGAACAGCTCTTACTGTCAGGAAGTTCTTCCTAATGTTTAGGTGGAATCTTCTTTTTGCTATACATATTAGTTATTTTGGACTTGCAACGATGTGCAAAACCTTATTTGAAGAATGGGGGCTGGGTCCCATTGAAACAAACAGCACAGTTAAATGCTTATGGCTGATGTTCTAACAAGCCTGCTTACTAAAATGCAGGCCCAAAGAGCTTAGTAGGCAGTGGTGTAGTAATGGGGGGGTGGGGGGCGTGCCACCCCGGGCAGCAGGCTGGACGGGGCTGACCACCTCCGACAGCTGCCACCGCGCGACGCAGCTGCCGCCATCGAAAAGAAGCCCCGATACAAGCAAGACTGCCTCACTCCGCAGCTTGTTCATGGGGTTTGCCGCATCGCCGCGTCGTATGCCTCCTGTGCACGCATTGCATGCGCGTGACGGACACTCCGCCCCCGGCGGGGTGCCTTCGCGTTTGCTGCCCCAGGCGGCCAGGTGGCTAGCTACGCCGCTGTTAGTAAGACTTTAAAAGGTAAAGGAAAAGGGACCCCTGACTGTTAAGTCCAGTCGCGGACGACTCTGGGGTTGCAGCGCTCATCTTGCTCTATAGTTTGAGCGAGCTTGCATTTGTCCACAGACAGTTTTTCCAGGTAATGTGGCCAGCATGACTAAGCCGCTTCTGGCGAACCAGAGCAGCATACGGAAATGCCATTTACCTTCCCACCAAAGCGTTACCTATTTATCTACTTGCACTTTGACGTGCTTTCGAACTGCTAGGTTGGCAGGCACTGGGACCGAGCATCGGGAGCTCACCCCATCGTGGGGATTCGAACTGCCGACCTGCTGATCGACCTGATTCGACCTGCCCTAGGCTCTGTGGTTTAGACCACAGCCCCACCTGCATTCCTTTAGTAGGACTTAATTTGGAATAAATGGAGAAGGGCCACAGTAGCTCAGGGATAGTTATGTGCTTTGCATGTTGGAAGTCCTAGGTGCAGTCCTGGCATCTCGAGGTACAGTAGGGAGAAACCCCTGCTTGAAGCTCAGGGGACTTGCTGCAAGTCAGTGTGGGCCGTACTGGGTTAAATGGATCTGACTCAGTATAAGCTTCCCATGCTTCTAAGCATGTTTAGTATTGGAGCCCCAATGGGCATGCTCAGCTTTCTCCAGTTTGTACCTAACTATATACTTATGTATACTTTACATTACAGACCACAGTATTTCTCTGTGTCTTTTCGGTCAAACTATCACTGCAGCCTATGCTAACCTAACAGTTTTGCCTAAGCATCTGCTTCTCTGTTTGGTAGCCCTAGGCTAGGGAACTTCCAGACTGTCAATTGCCTATTGACAAACTCAGATTGCACACTTTAGACTTGGTGCTCTTGTGCAACAAACCCATTCCCCTCCATGGATCTTCTGCATTCAGGAAAATGACAGGCACTGGGAATTGCTTGATGCCACATTATCTAGCCTCTCTGAAAACAAGTCAGGATGAATGCTCAATAGAGAGATAGCCTGGAAATAACCCTAGGGTTCTCCCACTGGTGTTTTTCCTGCTCTGGGATACCTGGATATATGGCCTGTTTCCTTTGAAGCCCTTCCCTGCCTCCCCCACCTTAGCCAATGTGACCCAGAACACAATTTAGGCTTCCCTAGAGGCTACTATCTTGAATGCTGCTGCACATTTCTTATGTTTCATCCACCTCTTGCTTTTTCCCCAAATTGCAAGCATACCTGGAGTGCAGCGAGGAGGATGCCGCAGGCAATAGACACACTGATCTCATTGTAGTAGTGGGTTTTCTTTTTCCCATTTGGAAGCCTTCCATACACCTGCTTGAAAATAAGAATCAGGTAGGGAGCTGCATCCAAGTATTCTTTTATCCAGTTTGTCCTAGAAAAGGATATTTGTAAAATGCTATTTAACATTTAGCTCCACATAAAATATTTGTATTGGCTAACCTTCCTCCCCTGGCTATATACAACACTTTGCTCTAATCTGATAAGCCTGGCAGTCTGTGGTCCTCGGAATCAAAATATTTAGCAACTGGTTGCTCCTTATTTTTGGTTTTAATTGCTTCTAAAACATGTGCATAGGTTGGTTGTAGTTTTCCCTCTCTGCAATATAGGTCCTGTGTTATAATCTATATCATTAAATGTAAAACTAAAAACAAAAACAAATGGGATGTCACAAGAAAGCAAGATGTTTTGAAGTACGGATGCTACAAGCCCTTCCATCTTATACTCAGATTGTATGCTTGTGAAAACAAAACCATATACACTATCCTAAATACACCACAATATCCAGTGACATCCATTCCAAAGAAACCAAACCCTGGGTAAGTGCTGGAATCTCTGGGGTCTCTCGTTGTTTGTGGGTTGGGGTGCACACAACAGTGTGTGTGTGTGTGTGTGTGTGTGTGTGTGTGTGTGTGTGTGTTCCATCTGTTTTAAAAAGCAATACTAATCTGCCAGACTTTTATGGAGAAGCATCTGTGTGTGGTCAGAGTCTTGGACTGGGCCACCCACAGGTTAAATTTTGCTCCTATTGCTTTTAGCTGTCATAGGGGGTGTCAGGGATGCCTTGACGGACAGAAAGTAGGGATATAAACAGTTTCAATAAAAAACAAAGACATGGTGATGGATTGATGCTATTTACATAGTGAACCCTGAAGTCTGGTGAAATTAGAAAAGCTCCCTTTTCCAGCTAGAAATTGTTCCCTTGAGCTTTCTATTTCAGCTTCAGAAAGCAAGAACGGCGTGTTAGAAATACATATTTAAACAGTGAAATAAGTGAGTTGCTTTTAAAGAGCAGCAAATCTCTCCAAGTTCTTTACTGAAAATCTAATCTGGAAACTTTCAGCCTAAGCTTTTTTAAAAATCCATCTCTCAGATTAATTAACAGCCCTGCCACTTTCTAATTTTTAGAAAATATATATGCTGCTCTTCAAACAATAGTGCCTGTTATGTATTGAAAATAATAAAAGAGGAATCAGCCATATACAAATAAAACATTGAACTGGAGCTATGATCCTGTAACCACTTATGTATGGGTAAGTCCCATTAAAAAAATATGTGACTGGCAAGTAAATCCACTATTGAAATCAGGCTTGGGCTCACGAATGCTGACGTTAGCCTTCTTCAAGTATTTTTCTGATTCAGTAATTCCATATGTGAGTGGGATACAGGGATCCTCTGCCCCATTGCTGTGATCCTCCATGGGCTGAATGGATGTTGCCTGAAGTGGGGTGTCGACTTCACTTATGTAGGCTCCCTGCACAATAGAGTGTCTCTGATTTTTCAGGTTCTACATTGTACAGGGAGGCTCCCCAGATCAGTTCACCCATGAATCATTCATGGATGAATAATGAACAGAAGGGCCAATGGTACAAATGTGCTAGCTGTGCCCGTCCCTCGTATTCTAAGCTTAGAAGAACACCTGAAGATACCAAACCCTTTTGGACTTTATGCCACTATCTAAGAAACAAGGGTTATGTATACAATCAATCATTCTAGAGCTTGTTATCCATGTGGGTGGAATATGGTTGCTTGATACATGTTTGAAAACTCTCTGCTTGATTAGCAAATTCATCAAAATCTGCACTTCCGACATGAGTTGCTATATGTCTGGATTTTCCAGGACATTTAAGCAATTTCCACCCGGTTGCTGTTACAGATGGCCAAATCCCACCTTTGTCTGCGAATTTCCGGACGTATGGCAACCCTGGGTTATCGATGTTCTTTTGCCCCTGCACTTGCCCCAGGTGAATGTAAAAGTGGTGATTTTGATCTTAGTATACTCCCACCCATGATATCATTGTGCAGATGTGAGCGCACACACACACACACACACACACACACACACACACACACTGCTCGGACTACAGACACCAGTATTTATCTGTTTTCCAATGGATTCATTGTGGGATAATGCAGAATTTATCTGCACTGAATGTTTATATTGGGAATGAAACCACTTTCTCAAGAGGCACTTTCCCAGGGCAAAAAGAAAATGCAGTAAATCTAGATTGTATCTAGGCTACATAGAAATAAAAATACTCTGTTTCCAGAATAAAATATTGTGTACACACAGTCCAGAAGAGTCTTAGAAGAGGAAGATTGGAGATCTGAAAATTAAAACCAGCACCTTGAATTATATCTATAATATCCTGAATTATATCTATAATATCCTGTCCAATATCCTGTCTCTCACACATTTTGATTCCCAAAAAGCATAATAAAAGATATATTTAAGCCACAGAGGCTGCCCAGAGCAGTCAGTATCACACTGGTATTGGTACCTCAATCTTTTCAGGTCATTAACCCATTTGTCTCCCATCCTTTTTTTGTAGTTTATTTCTTCTTCATCTTCAATGATCTCCCGGATCTTGTGTTTTATTTCTGCATCTTGCACTACTACAAAGGTCCAAGGTTCTGTGTGTGCCCCACTGGGAGATGTTCCTTAATCAAATCAGATAAATGCTCATATTAAAGGAAGCTGCACCGCAAACACATAATGACAATTAAACCTTGTGACACCCAGGAGATCTCACCCTAGTTCTTCAAATTCCATGATTTATTTGTTTTTCATTGGAGGGGTAATGTGGGAGCAAGGAAGGTGTCTGTGGGGAGAGGAAACAAATTCTGATAACACACTTTGCAACCCAGTGCTGAAATGCAGCCTGAGATGTTTAGATCTACTCTAGGCTCCAGAGCAAGGATGGGGAACCTGTGGCCATTCAGATGTTGCTGGACTCCAGATCCCATGTGCCTCAACCAGCACAGCCAATGGTCAGCTGTAGTCCAGCTGCAGGACCAGTGATCTAACACCAGTGTTTCTGGGCTGTGTCTCTTCCTGTGTGGTCCTTGGTTTCTCACATTACCCTGGCTGCATGCAAAGCCTCCCATAACACCAGCATAATGTAAAAAACATGTACACAGTTAGAATGCCGGGAGGGAATCCTTTGAGGACTATTGAATCCAGCTGTGAATTTTGACACAAAGGGGTGCCCTTCTCCTCCTCTTCACTACCATCACTGACTCCTATTGCAGGCATCATTTCATAACATCACTTGAACTCATTTGCCATTAAAGCCAATGGGATAATAGAATGTCTGCCCAAAGTTTTTGTCACTCCCAAGGAATTCATTCGGGCAGCGTAGTACCTGCTGTTTTAATCACGTTGTCAATGACCTCTCTTGGAACCGGCTCGTCACTTATAAACCGGACCGATCGTCTCTTATTGAGAAGCTCGTAGAAAGCCTTTGATCTCCTCACCATGTCTTCTTCAGCATATCGCTCGGTTGAAAAGGGGACGTGAGCAATGTTGTCCTCTAAGCCTTGCCATTCACCACCATCATCTGAGCAGGGAGAGGGAGGAGAAGCAGAGGAGAAGGTTACCTATTTTCCAGAAGGGATTTGCTTAACTTGCTGTGAGAAAAGAAATAAGCATGTTTTTTTCTGATATATATCAATGTAAAGCATTATTGATTGATTGATTAAATTTGTATACCACCCTATATCCGTAGATCTCAGGACAATTCACAACACAAAACTACACATAAAATACATAATAAAAACAGAAGCAGAAACAACCCAGTAATGTCAGTCAACATGCTTCCCATGGATAAAAATTATCTCTAGCACAGCTCATTGAAAAGACAGCCCTGGGAGAGTCAAGGGAACTCTGGGCAGAACACCTTATGAAAAAAAGGAGGTCTTCAAGCAGGGGAAGGTGGGACAGCCACCTGTTGAGGACGTCTGGCTCTGGGTCAACTGCATCAAGCTGAGAACTGGATTTGATTACCTGTCCAACTCTTATGATTCTATGGAGTCACTGCCCCTCTATGCCTCTAGTGCTCCCCTACCCCTCCAAAATGCCTAGTAAAATACCCCACACATTCTGATGGCATTGCATGGTGCATTTCATAGCCCCCACCAGTAATGGCAGAGATGTATAAATACACAGCATGATAATGTAAGGGCATGGGGGCAACTTTAACTTCACGTTACAGCAGGAGGAGGAGAGAACCCACCATTTTGGTTGGCTGTTCTGCCTTTTTTGTAACAGGTGGCTCTGCACCAAGAATATAGGTTAGGTAGAGATTCTACAGAGACAAATGTGTGTCACTGTGTGGGAGGACCAGTGCTTGGGAGTTGTGATGATTTTTGGAGTCCCAGGAAGAAGAACAAATAAAAAATGCTACTAATAATACATGTCATGAGTTATATTTTCTAATAACACAAATTGTGGTGGGACGGTTATAATTCGACCTTATAAAATCAATGAAAGCTGGTCTGCTTTGTAAACACTTTTTCCAGTGCCCTTGCAAACCCAGTAAAATATGAGAGTGGTATCCCCATTACTGTGTAAGCTATTTAAAAGACATTAAAAATCCATTATGAAAAGGGGTGCCCCATATAATGCAAATTTAACACTAGTAGCTGACATTGACTAGTCTAAAGTTCAAATCTCATTGGACCTGTTGTGATACAATAAGGAAGTGTAAAGATCTCCATTTCTTATTTTCTGATTTGTAAAGTGATTATCAGTTGAAATGGCCAGAATCAAACAGACTTTGGCAACCTGGTCCTATATATGTTTGCTTGGGAAGCAAGTCCCATCTTTACTTACTCTCAAGTATGCATTTTCTCATAATAAAATAAAAGAAGAAAACACACACAGGTTTGAAACAGGAAAACAACATTTGGCCTGCAGCAGTGACATTTGTGACGCTAAAACAGTATATTCTGCACCCTTTCCACTTAAACTATTGAGCTGCTGAAGGTGGTAAAGAGTTCTTTAGCTGCAGTCAAAAATCACAAAAATTGCTTTGAAGCATTCTTAACCTTTCCCAAACTGCTACCTCACTCCATTAAGTGAAGTCTTGTGACTCCATCCAAGCAGTTCAGGGGGCTCAAAATAATGGACTGCTGGGTTAGAGGTATGTGATTTCATTGGTTTCTGACGTCTCTCACTCACACACCCTTCCATTGTCCTGAATCTCCTGAGGCAAATCCTAAGGGCATGCTGGAAATACCGTATATTGGTGCTAACTATGGTGTATATACTGGTGTAAAAGGTAAACTGGGGTATATGTTGGATTAATCTGGTTTAAACCTATTTCTGAGTCTTGAGTTATTCCAAGCAGCCAAAGATCTTCATTGATCCAACATAGCAGCAACAAGGAACCTATGCTCCTTCCCCCCCAAACTGTTGGACTCCAGCTCCCATCAGCCTCAGTCAGGATGGACAATAATAGTTAATTATGGGAGTGGGAGTCTGGCAACATCTGGAGGGCCATAGGTCCCCCAACTCTCTACTACCGAAACCACTGATGAGGACTTTGTTGGGAACTCTGGAGCTTAAACCTGGCAACACAATACCCACACCACATTTCTTTATGGATCTCCTGTAAGACACAAAGTGAGAAAGGTGTTTGTGAAGCTGGGTGACTATCAAGATTGTTACTGTTATTACGGTATTCTTGAAAAATAATTGTAGAGAAATGCCATCAAGTCTCATGAATAGACTGATAATTTCTATACCTCCCCCCTTTTTTTTACTAGGTTTATTTATGTGTGTTCCAAGCAGACGTGGACTATTTTCAGAATGTGAGTTAATGCTTAATTTAAAAGGAACTTTATAAATAAAATACTAAGCTGTAACCTTTACTGGGTTCCTACCTAGGCTTCCTCTGCTCTATGAGAAATCTACAGAGCTCGGATATAAAACTTTGAGTAAATCAGAACAAACCTACCATGTCACTAATGAATGGTATACAGCCCATAATCCTGGTTGTGGAAGCTGCTTATTTTCTCTGACTATGATGGCTGCAGGTTTCCATCATATGGGTTGCCTGACTCATCAACCACAAAGCTTTTAACGTGGTTGACGTGCAAAATGTTAAGCATTTTTCTTTTCTTTTCTTTTTACGAATAATGCTTACATTGGACTTTGCATCCCTCCAGCCCAAATCTGTTATTAACTCCCCCCCCCAATTTCTTACATTTGGATTTCCTACAAATCTTCATTGGCTAAAATGCACATCTCATTTCTCTTCCGCTTTCTGCCCTCAGTCAGAAACATTAACACAGGGCATGCAACCCAGTTTAAAGCACAATATTGTGGAGATGCCCTGTTGCACTCTGATCTGACAACCTGTCCGCCACGCGCAGGCACCTGCTGTGGGCACAAAAAAGGACCAGAAACTGTCCCAAGCAGGATGATTTTTCCTTATGCTCCACAAAAACACTGCACAGAAGGTATTGTTCTGGGTTTTTTTGAGCCCTGGAACTGCAAACATGGGGATAAAAGACTATTTTCTCACAGAGGTATTAGCTTAGCTGCTTTAATTTCCTTACAGATAAAAGGTGCTTGACTGGCAGAGATCTTGGACTTTAATCAAGTGCAGCTCAAGCAGAAATTACTGTTCTGTTGATAAGAAGGTGTGTGAAGGTGTGTGTGTGTGTGTGTGTGTGTGTGTGTGTGTGTGTGTGTGTGTCAGAGAGGGCAGAGAGAGAGACCATGCTAAAGGGCTTCAGGAATGCTTTGCAGTTGTGTGTTCATTACACAGCACACACAACTGGATATTTCCCCATTACCTTCTACTTATAAAGAGTATTCTAATCTGAGGGTGGATATTTAGGGCAGCAATTTTATTTGGATCATTTCAATTCCTAGACTGAGAGACATGGGCATAGCTGGGGAGCAGCTGCCCCATCCTAAATCAAGTAAATAAATAAAAATACTTAACTAACTGAGGTTCTGCCCCCCGTTAACATAAAGCCTGTCCCCCTAAGATAAATCCTGGCTACGCCCATGGACTGAGAAGTAAAAAGCAAAATGAGATATGGAAGAAAAAGAGAATCATTTAGGTGAGACATCAAAAATGGAGACTTCTTATCTCACATTGGACACTTCCCTTTGTTTGAAAACTTGTTTTGGTTTAGAAAGGATTAGGGCACTCACTGTTAATTATTAAAAATCTACTTAGGCTCACCAGCGTCGCAGACACCCTATAGCACATGAAATTGACACACTCTCCATCTAGAAAGCTCACAGTTTATGTTAGGTAAACTTACAAGGCAATTCTATACATGGCTTCTCAGAAGTAAGTCCTGCTGAATTCAATGGGGCCAACTCCCAGATAAGTGACTATAGGATTACAACTGAACTGTTACCTTTAATGCAGAATTATCCACTCTTTGTCATTCTTTTTACGTTGAGAAAGAAATGAAAATCCCCAATCCATCCAGGGCCAAACATACACAGAAGCTGTACTTAGATCTGGAACCTCTTTCATGAACCCTGCAAATCTCTTTAACGTGCTTTAATCAGTGACACATAGAATCAGTTTCAATTGGTGATGCATATAGTGTTACTGTTACAGATCTTGTTCCTCACAGCCCGTATAATCACCATTGCTTATTCTCTCTTTCAGAATCATCACTACCTACAAACACTATACAGCCCACAGACAGAGATGCTGCAGTTACCATTTCGGGGTCTTTCTCTTGGACCCCATTGGCAACACTATGTCAAATGAAATGCACACAATTAGGAACTCTCACTAATTTTCTCCTTCACTCCAAGAGATGGGTTTTTACTGCTCTTGAGCCACAGGTGACTCCCAAGTCATGGGTATGGATGGGGGACAAATTCATTTTTGTTTCACCTTTCTAATTCACCTTTCCTGAAATAAATATATGCACCCAAATGCAGCTGCTCTTCAAAATGCAGACTTCTCCAAATTGTGGGTTGCAGTTCTCCAGCCAAATAATGTGTACGGAAATGCATTTATTAGAGGAGACTGTGCATACAAATGCATGCTATTAGTGAAGAAAGTAAACAAAAATGCATTATGTTAGAGAAAATTGCTTGCAAATACAGTATGCCTATATTTAGCAAAACTGCACATTCAAAAATAGCATATTAGTAGAAATGGGCACAAAAATGCTGGCAAATCTTCCTGGGAACTTCAACAATCCACATTTCCATACCTGTTTCAGACTGGGAAATGAGAAACTCAGAGAAATCAAAATTGGCAGATTTGCCATTCCCTAACTGTGAGTAACCAAAAACTGGCTCAACCCTGGGATCACATCTTTCTTTTTGTCCAAACTAGAGGAACATCAGCATGCAAATGCTGAACTATTCTCTCTTTTTTCTTCCTCCTCTTGCATACCTTCTTCATCCACAGGCAGATGGGTGCTGTCTTGTAAGTCCTCATCCACCCATGGGCGAGACTCTGTCTTCTGGCTGGCTCTGCTCTGCTCTTTTTTGCTGCTCTTCCTGCTTCCTTTCAGTATTATTACAATCAAGACACAGATTATTGCTACAAAGACAGGAGTTAAGGGAGAGAATGCCATAGTCCGCACGCAACAAATGCTTCCCTTTCTAAAGAGTGAGAGATTTGATGAGATCGAGACTGAAATGCACAGAAGGGGTGGAACTAATGGCGCATTGAATGAAAAAGAGCAATGTTCAGCTCTCTTGGCTCCCTGCAGCCAGGAACCTTTCATAACTGTTTACACAAATCACTTGCTCTTCAACCTTCAGCAGTTTCTGGATACTTTCCAAAGGCTGGAAGTATTTATTTTAGCTCAGTGTTAGTTAGACCTTTCTGAAAAAAACTGACTCAGTGTTAGAGTGCTCAGCAACTTTTTGACATATCGAAATTCAAAAACTGAATTGAGTTAGACACAAAGGATTGTATTCAATGTAGCGCTAAGCAAAACATTCCATCAGGGCAAGGATTTCTCTGTGTGCAATGGAATGTACTCCCAATCTCTTACATTTGCCTGCCTAAATCTCTTCTGGGTTTCCCCCAGTGCTCCAGAGCAGATTTGCAACAGCGCAGGCCGTGTGCAGGGGAAGGAGAGATCAATGTTTCAATGGTTCTCTCCATTCCACCAGGTTTCTGTTTTTCCTAGAATATCAATGTTATATTCTAAGACCAAACACTCAAGTTCATCCATCTTGGCTCAGAGGCTTCTAGAATTTGCGAATACAGTCTCTTTCTTCAAGTGTGTTTGGCACTTGTTTTGACCTGTGATGCTCTGGCCTCTCTGAAGTGCTATCTTGCGTCCTTGCACTCTCAATGCCTACTTCTACACTGCCCCTGTTTACATGTTCATCTCATTCTCCCTGACAACAGGGGAGCTATCACCATGGGAACAGGACACAGCTATAATGCCCTTGAAGGCTTCAAGGGAACCTCTCTACCAACCTCTCTGCCTTTTTTAGCTTTTCCAGGTCTGCTACCTTGGCCTCAAGGGAATGAACTTGTTCCCATAGAGTCAGGAACTCATAAAAGTGGTGACCATATTGCGTGTGGGTTCCATTCCTGACTCCCACACACATTGGTGGAGTGTGCATAAGCCTGTTACACCCCATTATGCTCTGTTATGTTCCTGTTATGCCCCGCCCCTGCCCCATCATGCATCAATTGGACGTGTGCAAAATGGCCGCCATCTGTACTACCTTGGGCACAGCCATGACTTCTATCCTACAGGGACTTTGTGACAGACAGTACAAAACTCTGGAAAGCCCCCCACTCCCCTGCTGCCATTTTACCTGTATAATTGTTTTTTGTAGGTTAAGTTACTTTATTGAGAAGCTGGTTTTTCTATATATATATATATAAAACCTGCTTGATCTAAGTGTCAGGGAGAAGAGGGTCGGAATAGAGTGTTCAGGCCTCCTCACCTTGCTGCCGAATTTGCATGTCTGCTTAACTCGCCTTGACGCTTTATCAGTTGGAGCCAAGAGGCTTTGTCAGCTGAGGGTCCCTGACTGTACTTTTCACACAGATAACTTAAAAGTTACTTTCCCTGAGGTAATGTGGTGTTTAATTTTCGAGTGCAAAGCAAAGTGAAGACAGCTCATAATGCTTGCAAATCCCTTTCCTATTAAATCTTATTTGGTAAGTCCTTTCCCACTCTTTAATATTTTCTACTAAAACATACACCAAGCCTTTATTTAAAGCGATTGTGTTACATTGCTCTCCAACCTCACAAAACTCCCGCAATGCCCTGATATATTAAAACCAGACTAAGTTTAATTAAATTCTCATACACACATTCAAACAAACATCCCCTCTGGGGGCTGGTAGTGAGGAAACAAATGATTTGAAATATTGCCAAGCATCTCCCTTAAAATGCAGATTATTATTGCACACCACCCCAATCTCCAAGCAGCGGTTCCAGGTGCTTCCTCAAGGTTTCCTTTTGTGAATGAGGCACAGTGGAGACTGTGGTGTCTTCATGATATATGGCTTATTTACGCATATATACAACCTGAGCCTGCAATGGAGGGGTTCACAGCATCAGCATCCCAAGAAGGTCTTGCTTCTCCTATAGCCACAGCCTTGGATTCCAGAAGATAGCAACCATGGCTCTCTCGCTCTGACTTTCCAGCCTGCATCTTTTGACTCTCATCTCCAGCTTTAATTGTTGAGGGAAGGAGCCCCCAACCATTTCCCATCTTGCACCAATCCCCTTAACCACCCTTTATTAAATTCTATGTATACAACTAATTAGCATGCTATCAGAGGGTAAATCCCCGGGGGAGGATATGATACCACCTGAGGTATTCTTATCGAACCGGACGTAGTGGGCCCCTATTTTAGCATCTCTCTTTACCACTATTAATGCTACTCTTAAGATTCCACCTAACTGGAAACAGAGCATAGTCATCCCAATACATAAAAAGGGGGACCCACAAGATCCACGCAACTATCGACCTATTAGCCTGCTGGACATAACATACAAGATTTACTCTAGATTCTTGCTAGAGAAATTAATCGAGTGGGCAGAAGAAACAAAGCTATTCCACCCGGAACAGGCTGGCTTCCGTAAAGGTCACAGCACATCTGGACAATGTCTTGTTCTATTTACTCTGATTGATAAATACCTAAACAGGTTCAACTGCAAATTACACGCGGCTTTCGTGGACCTGACCTCCACAGTTGGTTTCACCAATTAGAAAAGCATTTATCAGCAAAGTCCTCCTGATGTTACTGTATGGGGTTGAAATTTGGGGGTGGAATTTAAAAATACTACAACGGCTGGAGATTCTACAAAACTCATTTGCACGAAAGATACTGGGTCTCCCCAAGGGCTCGGTTGCTGCACAGTTAAGAACAGAACTGGGCCTCCCCTCCATTGTTGCGAGAGCCCACATAAGAATTATTTGTTTTTACTGTAAATTAATAACTGCCCCAGGTTCCCTATTAGCCAGGCAAGCCTTTTAAACTTGTTCCCATAGCAACAAATGGTCTAACGGCATGGAGACTATTATTACACGCTACTCCCTCCCAGAATTCAACACGCTGTCATCCTGGGACCAACATAAAATCCGGGCCTGGATTCTTACAAGGGACGAGGCCATGGACCGGGCACAGTCCACCACAACCCGCCTCTCTATGTGGTTTCCTAAAGTGAAAGTGGTAAGATCACTTGCCAACTACTTGATAGACCTGACGGAGCCCAATTTGAGAAGAGCGTTTACTATGGCCCGTTTCCATTCTACCGTATACCCACAGCCTTCCTGCAGGGGATTTATTCTAAGACCCCTATTACTCAGCGCCTATGCCCATGCACAATGAATGAAATAGAGGACTTTCTACATTTCTTTTTCTACTGCCCCATTTATGAGCCAATAAGATCTAAGCTCCTCCTCTTGATCCCGTCCACCATTACATCTAAGGAAGACTGTTTGAAATTGCTTCTTGTGGACGCAAATCCCCTAATTTCACATGGGGTGCAGGCTCTGAAACTCAGGGCTACCCTGACAGGGTAGTGTGTCCTAGACCTGGACCTGTTTTAATTCTCTCTATTTCATTTTTAACTGAATGTGCCGAGCCTATTTTGGGCTATTTTATGCTTTACATATATCTGCATATTAGAGTTTTGGTGCTGGCTCCTAAATCTTTGCATTATTGTCTTAGGGTAATTTAAATGTTATTACACCAGCAACATCGCCTTGAATTTTGCTTTGTTGCTTGTCTCTGGCATTTTGTATTGTTTTTATTTTGCTATGGCTGTATGCTAACGCAATAAAGGTTTCATTTGATTTAAATTCTAGGTACCTCAACTTACGAAGGCAATCCATTCCGTGGTGCTCTTCGTAAGTCGAAACCTTCGGATGTCAAAGTGTCCAATTTGCGCATGCGCGAAGCACAATTTTGCGCTTTGCGCATACGCAGACCGCACACAACGCTTCTGCGCAGGCACAGAATGTACGCGCAGCGAAAAGACTTCCGGGTTTGCCAACTTCGTAAGTAAAAACCTTCGGAAGTCGAGGTACCACTGTATAAGGTAAAGGACCTCTGGGTGGTTAAATCCAGTCAAAGGTAACTACGGGGTTGCGGCACTCATCTTGCTTCAGGCCGAGGGAGCCATTGTTTGTCCACAGACAGCTTTCAGGGTCATGTGGCCAGCATGACTAAACCTCTACTGGTGCAACGGAACACCATGACAGAAACCAGAGTGCATGGAAACGCCATTTACCTTCCCACTGCAGCGGTACCTATTTATCTACTTGCACTGGCATGCTTTCAAACTGCTAGGTTGGCAGGAGACGGGGCAGAGCAACAGGAGCTCACCCTGTAATGTGGAATCAACCTGCTGACCTTCTGATCAGCCAGCCCAAGAGGTTCAGTGGTTCAGACCACAGCGCCACCTGCTTGCTAAATTCTAACCCTTGCTTGATCCAGGGATTAGAGGGGTCTGGCACCCAGTTTAACACCCCAAACTCATAACACTATATTTCTTTCAATTTGCTACTATTTCTTCTTTCTGGCAGGTCATGCTGTGCACTTCAGACTTATCTCCTACCTCAACAAAGAGCAGGATTGGTTGTAGACAGAGAAAATGTCTGCTTCTCCTTTTATTATACTTGCCCTTTCTTTCTACAGCCCATCATGCATGAACAGAAATTGACTAGTTAACCCGCATCACCATCTGGATTCTGGAAAAGATCTGCTTTGTCAAACTACATGTGAGGTCCCTTCACTATTCATGTGCAGTTGGATCCCAGTCTGACTTTTGCAAGCAGAAGGCAAAGCAGGGGATCGGCTATCATTGTCACCCTATATGCAACTAGATCCCATGGGAGTTGTGTGCATTGTACCCATTTTCTGTTGGAAATCTCAGAAGCCAAGACTCAAGTTTGCGGCAAGTAAGCTTTGGTGAGAGTACACCAGCAGAGATTTAAAATGGCAAAACAGGCAGCACAGAAAAGCGTAGAAATGTAGATTATAAGACCTTTAAAATGTACTCTTTCCAGTGAATCCCAAAGTATCTCACTTCCCTAGCACACAGTTAGACCACACATTTGGTAAGTTACAAAAAAGATCAGATTCACATGCTTTCCCACACAGCAGGCAGAAAAAGTTGCACATGTAGTACAGTGTTACTTGGTTACAAACTGGTAAAAGTTCCTAAACTATTGTTCGTCTGAAAAAGACAGAAGTTGGGTCAGGGCTCGATTTAGGTTTGATGAGGCCCTAAGCTACTGAAGGTAATGGGGCCCTTTATATGTCCATCTGTCCTTTGTCAACAACAAATTGTCACTGTTTTTTGTGTTGAATATATGCTATATATGGTAATTTATGGACCTAATTGGTATCTAAAGCCATTTGTACATGCAGAATGTAGACACCCTATACTGTATATAGAAATGAGCAAACGAGTGATATTTTAGGGAGCAGGCTAGCAGGTGGGGCCCATTACTTTCATCATAGGAACCTACACAACACAAAACACTGTTGCTGTATGTAGGTTTTATTTTATTTGTTTTTTATCTTATCTTTTGGAAATGTACATCCAGTTGTTTTTTCCTTTAATTTTTTTTGGGGTCCCCAGGAGAGTAGGGCCCTAAGGTATAGCTTGTTTAGCTTATACAGTACGTAAATCTGGCACTGGGTTGGGTAAAGCTACACTTCATAGAGTGGTTTAACAATCAATCCCTCTTCCCAGAGAACTCTGGGGATTGTAGGTTGAACAGAAAATACCTGATAAAAGTGCAAATGAATGTTGGAACAGACTGAGGCACATTCATACATCCCAAAAACTGAGTAAGCTTTGTGCAAGCAAATCAGTATGAATAAACAGGTTTTTGGAGGAGCCCCGTTTCCCATGAAGAGGGTCATTGAATTGAGCAGAAGTAGTTCATGTTTCAGAGGCAAAAATTAATGGATTGCTTGAAATTCCAGGCAATGATTGGATCATGTACAGTCACTGAGCTGGCTCACATATCACATTTCTCAAAACAAACCACAAGTAGTAAATCAAAAACAACGCTTGGCTTCTCCTTGTGGTTTGTTTGAAGAAAGCCAACCGCAAGCCCAGGTTCAGATGATGTGATGAGCCAAACTATTGCTTCCCCAGCAGCAGAGGAGGAGCAAAATGCTTATGATTTCAGCCCACTGGCCATTCACATTGATCCACAGCTTATTTTAACTATGGCTTAATGTGATGTGTGAGCCAAGCTGCTCTGTTAAGAAATACCGTGTTTCTCACATTTTAAGGCGTCCCTATAAAATAAGACATGGCACGATTTTCTGGAGGCAATAAAATATAAGGCATCCCCCAAAAATAAGACATGCTGAGTGGGAGCAGTGGTGGGAGCAGGTCTGCATGGCGCTTTTGCAGTGTGCGCCTCGCCGAGCGCTGCTGTTTCTCCCGGGTCCCACTTAGTCGGGACTCTGCGCGGTGCGCGCTACTGTCCTTGCCGGCTCCCGCTGAGTCGGGGCTCGGCACAGCGCACGCAGCTGTCTTTGCCGGCTCTTTCTTGAATGAATCCCCCACCCCGAATTCGACCAAGCCCAGAACAGCCTGCCAATCACACCAACGAGCAACCGACGTCGCTTGCTCCCAGCGGCCGTGAAGGGGCGGGGCTCTGCTCGTGAGCAGGCCGGGGGGAGGGTGAGAGCAGAAGCGGCCATTGGGTGAGAGGCGTTTCGCGCCTGAAATGGACGAGCCTATGGCGGGAGCAGGGCCCACCGCGGCCGGTCCTGTCGCCATGGGTGGGGAAAATGAGGCTGAAAGCCGGCAAGGCCCCGCGGACCGGGCCGACGGAGAGTCGCGGCTCAACCTGTTGGACACTTGCGGGGTGTGCGGCCAGAACATCCAGAGCCGGCGGCCCAAGCTGCTGCCGTGCCTCCACTCGTTCTGTGTGCGCTGCCTACCCCCTCCGCATCGCTACCTCATGCTGCCGCCTTCCGCTGCACCTTCGCCGGGCGCTGGCGGCCCCAAAGACCCGCCGCTGCCTCCGCCGTAGCCTTTGCTTCAGCCTTCCCCGGCCCCCTCGTCGCCCGTCGTCACGCCGCCCTCGCCGCTGCACTGCAACCCGGGTAAGGAAGCCCGCGCGGCGGCCGTGTAACGACTGGGGGGTGAGGAGGAGAAGAGCTCATAGTTATCTCAGAGAGGGAGAGCCCCGACCCAGCGGGAGCCAGCAAGGGCAGCAGCGCGCGTCGCACCGAGCCCGACCCAGCAAAACTCTGAAAGCTTAATACCGGTAAAAAATTAAAAAGCTTAACAAAAAAAAATAAGACATCCCCTGAAAATAAGCCATGGCGGGTTTTTTTGGAGTAAAAATAAATATAAGACATGACTTAAAATGTGAGAAACACGGTATGTTCCTGCCTCTATCTACTTAGCGTGCTTACATTTATCTTTTTTCTGTCATCAAAGCATGTGGCCTTGTCTCCATAGTTTTAAAAAAGCATTCTGAACTGGCCACTTTTGTTTTGAAGAGGGGAAAAAAATCATGGGGTTCTAATTCAGAAAGTGCTGCTGATCCGGGTCCTTGCTGAAAATTCCCCCGTCGCCCCTCTCTCTCTCTCACACACACACACACACAGAGAGAGACTTGCTCTTGAGAGTGCTTGTTGCTACACACAGCAATTTGGGCAGCAAACAACAGCCAAGGAGGGGTTGGTGTTGAGGAGGAACACTTCTTTCTGGAAGAGGGCGCTGTGGTGTTTGCCTATGGAGAGAGTGATGTCATCCCCAGTATGAATGTGAAAGGGTTAAATATTTGAGGAAGCTTCTTTTGCAAAGGGGGAAAGCTCCAATTTTTTAAGGATCAGCTCAAAATTGTTGAGTTTCCTTGCAAAGGGGGAAAATCCTGTTTTTATGGGGTTCAACTCACAGTTCTGCAGCTTCTCTAGGAAAGGAAAGGGAGCCATTTCTACAGTTTCCAGACAGATAATCTAATCAGCCAGTCACATGTCTCCCTCTGCAGACAACAATTGAGGCCTAGGCAAGGGGCCGGGCAGGCTGGGAAGGGAGCTAACTGCTGAGCGGGTTCCTTTCAACACTCTCTTTCCCTCTTGTTAGCCTTTAGCTCTTTCTTTTTTCTTTTTTTAAAAAAAAGCACGATCTGCCTTTAGCCCCTGGGCAATTTGGCTCCAGGGACCACGCATTTGCTCCATAAGATGCATAGACATTTCCTCTTACTTTTTAGGAGGGGAAAAGTGTGACTTATAGAGTAAAAAATATGGTAAATCTGAGTCGGTGACAGCAGCTGAAAGGAACAGATAAGAACCTAGGCAGTTCTGGTTGGGAACTGGGAGGAGGTTGGTTGAATTGTGAACTTGAGGGTAGAAGGTATAGGCCGGTATAGGAACTAAGTTAATGTTGACTGAACACCATCTTTGAAACCATACGCTTGTTATACCTGTAAGAAATAAACTGAAGTTTTTGTTCACTTTAACAACTCTGATTGGACTCGGTGATTACCAGGAAGTAGCTGGTTGGTGGCAGCGAGTTACCGTGGTGGCAAAGGGATCAATCGACCATGAAACGTCCGGGGGTCCCTGTGTGATCGTCACAGGCTCCATGGCTGCTTTTTCTTCAAAATAAAAGTAGCCAGTTAAAAATGCATTTGTAAAAGACTTGAAAAGTGAGTACTGTATCACTTAGTTCAGTTGTAACAGGTTGGTTGAACAGCAATAGACAGTATTTGAATCGACACTTCAAAGCCACAGCTATTCTTCTCTCTCTCTCTCTCTCTCTCTCTCTCTCTCTCTCTCTCTCTCTCTCTCTCTCTCTCTCTCTATTTGGGTCCGTATGCTGCCTCTTTCTCCCCCTCTTCAGAGAATCTTCACTCATATTGCTAAGCTCTAGTGAGTTCTTGCACTTGCAAAGCCTTACCTTGGATGATTAATCCCTAAACATTAACCTTAGGAATGAATCAGAAAATAATGTTAATGAAGAAATGCCAACTTAAAGGGATTTCAATAATGCTTTGCCTTAAGAGGCAAGCACACGCCATATATGGAGCTTTACAAAGGTTCTGTCTTTCTTATTTCTCCCCAAAAGAGCATTTGGGTTAATTAAACAAATTCAAATCCTTAAAAGCAGGAGGAGACCCAGAAAACTTGCTTTCCAGAGGCCTCCTCTCTTCAAGCACTGCTTGTTGCTACGCCTTTTAAAGGGGGGAAAGAAGGAGAAAAGAATGGTTGCTTCATTCATTGTTCTGTAGAGTGGCCATGTCTTCTGCTTTTTGGAAACACTCTTGTATTTGAGGGGCTCAGAGAGCAGCAGATATCCAAGTACTGGTTAAAGATGAAGAACCATATGGAGGGATAGCCATGGCCTTGAAGTTGCCCATCAACAGAGAGCCGCAGGGCATGGACAGCAACTCAGCAGTAATTATCGCTAAACATGCTTGCATATGTGCATAAATATAGAAAAATTAGCATATGCAAATGTTATGCAACTTATTGTCTTCTTTTCTCCTCTTTTTTGATGATGTGACTCACCTTTCCCCCCACTTTTTTGGGTGTGTGTGGACAGTGTGGTATAAGTGGCCACCTTGAGCTACCAGTTATGAAGTCCTATCACACCTTGATCCAGACCTATGCCACTCCCAAGCCAGGTACTGCACCTTTTGGGCAAGAGGGGGGGAGAGCAGGTTTTTAGGCGTCCCAAAAGCAAACCTAGACCATGTTCACACAACTTGAGGTTTCTGTTCAGACACTGAAGGTCCTGGTAATAATATCCTAGAGCCAGTGATGCACAGGACCAAGTCACGATGTTGCGGGTGTCCGACCACTGCATTTGTGTGATGCGTCCTTTCAACAACGTTCTTACTTGTGTGCAGTTTTCTAAGTCTAGGAGGAGAATAAGGTAGCCCATACTGCTGCAGCTGCAGCTGATCTCTGTTTTGATATGTGAACTGTGTTCCTTGGGTGGGTCTTATTTGCTGCTGCTGTGCCATATTTAGCTGCAGAGCTAATTGGCATCCTTTCCTCCATTGTGGCTGGAGGTGGGGGCTCTCCATCAGTTTTAATAGGTGCACATTAGTTATAAAGGCTATTTTTCTGTTTAAAGTGTGAACTGGGAGAGGTGCCACATTTCTGTCGTTGTGGAAGCTATGATCTAGCTCAGGGGTCAGCAAACTTTTTCAGCAGGGGGCCAGTGAACTGTCCCTCAGACCTTGTGGGGGGCTGGAGTATATTTTGGAAAAAATAATAATGAACGAATTCCTATGCCCCACAAATAACCCAGAGATGCATTTTAAATAAAAGGACACATTCTACTCATGTAAAAACATGCTGATTCCCGGACCATCCGTGGGCCGGATTTAGAAGGTGATTGGGCCGCATCTGGCCCCCGGGCCTTAGTTAGGGGACCCCTGATCTAGCTGGAATCTAGCTGGCTGCTCAGTTGATCCACTCCAACTGAACCCCAATCCCTTCCATTTCTTCCCATATATTTCAGGAAAGTTACACTAAAAAGGCTTTTGGCCATTACATCACTGCACCATCATCACCTGGATTTATGCTAGTATAAGGGATTTAGTAACAATCCTACCTTGTCTGCACAGCATGGATTGCACGGTTAAGTTATTTTGAAAACCTGGGACTTCTGTGTTAAAGAACTTCTATGCTAAGGCAGGCAAGTAACTGAGAGGTCAAATAATTTAAAAGCTGCTGCCTCCCCCCACCTTCCAAAAAACATAAAATTATGAATCCAATTATTCATTCCAATTTTCACCTGTTAAATGCACTGAGATTCACGATGATTCTTCACAATAGAATCATAGAGCAGTAAACAGGGCGAAGAAAGGAAGTAATCTGAGGGCTTTTGTTCTCATTAGCTTAGTAGCAGATGGCCTCTTTTTCCATGTGACAGTGAAACAGCATCTCTTATCCAGAAAATTCACCCTCCTTTCCACACCTGCAGTTTTCAATCACAATTCCTAAAAGCACAAACCTGTAATGTTTCATGGCAGCCACTAGAGGGTGTGAAAACATCGCACCTTCCTTCAAGCACACTCACCTAAAAAAAGATGGTGAGCTCTCACCCCATGAGTCACAGAGCTGTACTTCCCATGTACCACACAGTAAAGCATTACCTTGCTAGCATTAGGCTATCAAGATGTTTTTCTTAAACAGCTAAACATTTAATGCAATCGTGTATACCACTTCCATTAAGATTTAACATCCTCAGATGAAGAAATCTCACTTTCCAGATTACCAACATGTATGGGTGTGGGTGTGTGGGTGTATATGATGATGATGATGATGATGATGATGATGATTTTATTATTTATAACCTGCCCATTTGGCAGAGTTTCCCAAGGCACTCTGGGCGGCTCCCAACAGAAGTATTAAAAACACGATAAAACATCGCACATTAAACTGCATATCATTTGCAGACTGAAAGCAACAACAACTAATACCAACTGTATTCTCAGATTGCTTGGAAAGGAACAGGGGAAGGAAAAGGCTTAGGCAATTGTGGGAAGGTAGGGACCTTCAGTCCTCACAACTGGGAAGAGTTTCAGCTTATTGCACAGATATCACTTGGGCTTGTATTTGCTGGTTCTTTACAGAAGATTGCAAGCACTGCTTCTGGTCCATTGCCCCCTAGCAGTGATCCATCAAAACTTGCCTGACAATTGGAATACTGCCACCAGCAACAGTTAATCGATGCAAGATTATCTTCTGCATCTGGCAATATAAACTAACTCACACACACCCCAATCGATCATTTATATTTGCTTATCACTGCATTTCAGAATCAGTTTGCTTTGGGAATTCATAGATAATGGGACTGAAGGGAAATTTGCTAGCTTAGTGTTCTACGACGTCATCAAATATGGTTTGATACAAGCATATCAAACGCTAGATTACAACTTTATCCTGTGGGTTGGGGGATCCTCTGGAAAAGTGTGCAGAGAGGATTGCAATGGAATAGGGGAAGTGGGAGGTCATGTAAGACATCTTGGGTCCAAGTCAATGAGTTTCCAAGCAGTATTACATCCAAGACCAGACCTATCTCTTGCAGCACAATTGTATGCATGTTTACATACAGGTAAAGTGCTCATAGGATCTTCCAAAGCAACTACTCTATCCCAACTTAAGAATGGAAAATGAAATACTGGTGGATAACAAAAGAGTTTTGAAGACGCTCTCAAGGCAAATCTAAAAAATGCAGTAGAAGCACAGATAATTGAGAAACACTGGCCTGAAAGCGCTCCAGTTGGAGGTTGTTGTTGTTGTTGTTGTTTAGTCATTTAGTCGTGTCCAACTCTTTGTGACCCCATGGACCAGAGCACGCCAGGCACTCCTGTCTTCCACTGCCTCCCGCAGTTTGGTCAGACTCATGTTGGTAGCTTCGAGAACAATGTCCTACCATCTCACTGGACATTAGCCTCTGCCAAAGGCACAAACTGAGGATGAAAGGGAGAAATGAGCTAAGAGGAAGGCACATTTGGAAAATCCTCACCATGATCAACACCTGCCCAGAAACATATATACCCACTGTGGATGGACGTGTGGATCCAGAAATGGCCACCACAGTCACGTACGGACCCACCGTTAAGACCGTGTTCATGAAGACAATCTTACTTACAAATGATCACCAAAGAAGCAGCATAGGAACACAGTCTTAGCATTGTTCAGACTTAGCTAATTATTTCTTGAAGGATAAAGGTTGCAATAATAGACACCAGTACCAGGAAACAACAAAGAGATCCAGTTTTAATATACAGCATACTTTGCTACAGAGAGAGAGGGAGAGAGAGAGATTCTGAGATTCTATACTGTACATTATAAACCATTGATTTGCTTCAAGACACAGGCCCATAAATCACATCTTACATTTCAGTACAATGAATAACTTAATACGGCAACAAAAGTTCATTTTTCCTATGATGACCCATGTTTCAGGGCACAATAGTCCTTACTGTCCAAAATCTGCCTGAGAAGCAGTCTTAGCTATGTGGTGCAACAAACCATTTCTTACTACTCTACTACTCTATGTCTATCCAGAGTAGAAGATTGTAAGTATATGTAAATGTCAGCATCTTGATATCTATCTAGACAAGAACATGTAGTACTCTGCAATACTTCCTTTGAGCAGAATCCATCTCACAAATAGTGCTTGGGTGCTCTGTTCTGCTCAGGTACAAGAATGTTGTAAATCAAAGCTTGGCAACCACACCTGTGTCCTCTCACAGGAGGCAAAGAATCTCCATTACAATCTGAACTTTCATGGGCTTGCCTTTCAGTTTGTGATTTAGGCTGTGTGTACACATTACAAGCTTAAAACACAGCTAGGTTGTTCTGTTTTTCAATTTGGATTGAAGTTGGTTTGGGAGGCGGAATGCATCAAAATGCAGTCTTTCATAAGAAGCAACAGGATTGATGCAGAACAGTGGCTAATGTTGTGTACATACCAGTTCCCAAACCAGTGGTGGGAGCGCACTGGATGCAAGTAATCAGGAGTGTGTACACAACCATAAGAGGGTGGGTAGTTCATTCCCCAAGTTGGCAGGATTCATTTGACAATAAGAAACTGAGCCTTTAGTGTCATTGGCCCAGGCATGTGGAATACTCTGCCAATAGAGATTCAGCTTTTCAACACCTGCTGAAAACCTTTCTCTTCCATCAAGCTTATGCAGATAATAATGCACCTTTCCATAATAGTTAGCTGATTTCTGATTTTAACATTTTTATCTGATCTGTATTGCATGGTTTTATGTATGATTTTGCTATTTAAAATAAATAGCAAAATATAAACATTTTAATAAATAAACGTAGGCCTTGGTATACACAGTGGAGGTGGCACATGAATAAATTTTATTTTCTTGGGCTCCATGATGACTGCAGATGGTGACAGCAGTCACAACATTAAAAGGCAGCTGCTTCTTGGGAGAAAAGCAATGACAAACCTAGACAGCATCTTAAAAAGCAGAGACATCACCTTGCCGACAAAGGTCCGTATAGTTAAAGCTATGGTTTTCCCAGTAGTGATGTATGGAAGTGAGAGCTGGACCATAAAGAAGGCTGATCGCCGAAGAATTGATGCTTTTGAATTTTGGTGCTGGAGGAGACTCTTGAGTGTCCCATGGACTGCAAGAAGATCAAACCTATCCATTCTGAAGGAAATCAGCCCTGAGTGCTCACTGGAAGGACAGATCCTGAAGCTGAGGCTCCAATACTTTGGCCACCTCATGAGAATAGAAGACTCCCTGGAAAAGACCCTGATGCTGGGAAAGATGGAGGGCACAAGGAGAAGGGGACGACAGAGGACGAGATGGCTGGACAGTGTTCTTGAAGCCACCAACATGAGTCTGACCGAACTGCGGGAGGCAGTGGAAGACAGGAGTGTCTGGCGTGCTCTGGTCCATGGGGTCACAAAGAGTCGGACACGACTAAACAACAACAACAACAACAACAACAACAACATGTAGGACCTATACTTGGTGATAAAGTGTGAAGCAGACTTTGGCATTTTATGATGTGTGAAGCTGCCCTTAGTTCTTATCATTGTATAGCTTTTAGATATGGATACATCTAAACATGGCTATTCATCCCTTCCATTTTTTTTTTTTTAATTTTAAAAGTCATCTTTATTTCAATCCTTTAAAATACAATACATCAAAAAAACAACAACACAACAAAAAATAATAATAATAATAATCCTAAATAATAGTAATAATATCAAACTTCACAATTTACATCTACTAATAAAGCATAAGAAAAAGAAAAGAAAAAACAAAAAAGAGAACTGAATAAAAATTACTTCCAGATCGCAACACATCGCTTAACTTTCCCTTTCCCTTCACTTGCGATTCCTTACTTCAAAGTAATATATGCCTCTATATTAGAAACTTTATTTTAATTACTCTTCTTATTCTCTATGTTATTTCCCAAGGCTATCTAATTTAAACAGACCATCAGTTCCGTTTTTATATCTCTTTTTTTAAAATATTCTTCCACCCTCTCCCATTCCCCTTTAGATTTTTGTTTTGGAATATTTCTGATCGCTGCTGTCATCTTCTCCATATTCATAAATTCTATTAATTTTAACTGCCACTCCTGAATTGTGGGTACTTCTTTTTTTCTCCATTTCTGAGCTACCAATAATCTAGCTGCCGCACACGCATATAAGAAAATATTTTTCCTGTCATTTGGCATATTATCTGGTAATATGCTTAATAAAAAATATTCTGGCTTCTTCCCAAAAGTGATTTTCAACATTTTTTTTAATTCATCATATATATTTCCCCAGAATTTAAATATTTCTTTGCATCCCCACCAGCAATGAAAATAGTTCCCTCCTTTGGCATCACATTTCCAACAATTATCATTTTCATTCTTATATATTATTGCTAATTTTTGTGGGGTCAGATGCCATCTATATACCAATTTGAGCATATTCTCTTTTATGCCCATACAGGCTGTGAATCTCATTGAGTTTTTCCACAAATTATCCCATTGTATTTTGTAAATTGGTCTCCCCAAATCCTGGGCCCACTTTGTCATTGTCTCTTTTATTTCTTCGTCTTTTAATTCCCATTCGAGGAGAAATTTATAAATTTTTGATAATGGTTTCGTATTATTCTCCAATAATAATTCTTGTAATTTTGACTTCCCTTTCCCGAATCCTATTTGCTGATGTTTTTTAAAAAGGCTTTGTATTTGGTGGTACTGCAGCCAGCTATTGCAATACGGTTTAATCTCTTCATAAGGTCGTAACTTCCATTGCTCATCTTCTCTAATTAATAAATTCTGATACGTCAGCCATCTCTTGTTTGTACCTTTCCCTCCAATTGATGTCATCTCAAGGGGGGATGCCCACCATGGTGTTTGGGGTTCTAGTAATGGTCTAAATTCTTGCCAAATTTTAAATAATGATTTTTTCGTCACATGATTAGCAAATTGTCTATATTTCTCTTTTTCTTCCTGGAGTAAATAGGTGTGCCATCCGGCCACATTTCTAAATCCCTCCAGTTCTAGGAGTTCCTCGTCCTCCATAACTATCCAGTCCTTAAGCCAGCACATACATGCGGACGCATAATATAGCCTTAAATCGGGGACCCCCCATCCTCCTCTTTCTTTGATGTCTGTAAGTAATTTATATTGTATTCGTGGTTTTTTCCCCAGCCAGATAAATTTACTTAACTCCTTCCTCCAACCTTCAAAAATATCTTTTTTCCCCAAAATGGGTAACATCTGGAATAGGAATAGAATTCTAGGTAAGATTGACATCTTAATTGTAGCAATTCTACCTGAAAATGATAAATTCAAATCTTTCCATCTTTCCAAATCCTTTCTAATTTCCCTCCAAACTTTCCCATAGTTATTCTCATATAACTCAATGTTGTTTATACTAATTACTATGCCTAAATATTTAAATTTCTTCACCACCTCCCAATCCAATTCCGATTTCAATTTGGTCATTTCTACTTGTCTTATGTTTTTGAGCATTACCTTTGTTTTATTCCCATTTATTTTTAACCCTGATACTCCCTCAAAAACTTTTAATACTTTTTTCAAATTTCCAATTGACTCCTTCGGTTCCTCCAACATAACAATCATATCGTCTGCGAATGCCTTTATCTTGAATTTTTTATCTCTTACTTTTATTCCCTCAATTTTGGTATCCTTTTTAATATCCCTCAATAGAAATTCTATTGATAATATAAATAATAATGGTGATAAGGGGCAGCCCTGTCGCGTTCCTTTCTCTATCTTAAATTCCTCTAACACCTCCCCATTTAGGATTAATTTAGCTGATTGTTTATTATAAATTGAATTAATTCCTCTCATGAATCTTCCTCCAAGTCCAATTTCTTTCAATGACCTTTTCATAAAATCCCATGATAGAGAATCGAATGCTTTCTCTATATCCAAGAAAACCAGGGCTGCTTTCTTCCCTGGTGACCAATCTAGATATTCCAATAAATCAATTAAAATCCTGACATTCTTTGACATTTTTCTCCCCGGGAGGAACCCTTGTTGATCTTGCCCAATGATCCTATTCAATATTTTCTTTAATCTATTTGCCAATATATCTGTAAAAATTTTATAATCTACATTGAGTAATGAAATCGGTCTAAAATCCCCTACCTGTCTGCCTTCATCTTCGCCTTTAGGAATTAATATCACATACGCCTCTTGCCACGATTTAGGTATAGATCCTTTATCCATAATATCATTTATTACCTTTTGGAGGGTTTCGCCTAATTCTTCCTTAAATATTTTGTAATGTCTACTTGATAAGCCATCCGTCCCCGGTGATTTTCCTAGTTTCAATTTTTTTATTGCTTCATATATCTCTTGTTTTGTTACCGGTTTATTAAGCAATTCTTCTTCCTTTTCTATAATCTGAAATTCCTTCCTCTTCGCAAAATAGTTGTCCAAATTTCCCCCCCCCTATTTTCTTTTCCTCATATAATTTCCTATAATAAGAATTAAAACATTTTTGTATTTCCTCAAGCTTCCTCAACTTCCCTCCTTTATACATTATCTCTGTAATTAATCTTTCTTTTTGGTTTTTCCTTAATTTCCATGCTAATAATTTCCCTACCTTATCTCCCCATTCAAAATTTCTTTGTTTAGACCACCTTATTTTGTTTTCAATTTCTTGACTTACCAATATAGAGAGTTCCTTTTGCAACACCTTTAATCTCATCAACTTTTTTTCATCCCTTGGATCTTTTACCAATTCTTTTTCCATTTCTTTAATTTCCTCTTTAATTTTCCCCATATTTTTTTCCCTTTCTCTTTTCACTTTGCTTTTTTGCTGAATATATAATCCCCTCACGAAGGCCTTACCTGCGTCCCATGTTGTCGCTAGCTCCACCTCCTCTGACACATTAACTTTGTAAAATTCCTCTAATAATTTTTTAACTTTTTTGATAAAATCTTCATCATTTAATATCCTTTCATCCATCCTCCATCTATAATTTCTCGTACCTTTCTTTTTTATTTTCACCATTATTTGATTGTGGTCGGTTATTGACTTAGCTAATATCTCACTTTTAGCTACGTTCTGTGCCAACCCAGGTGAGAGCCATATCATGTCAATTCTGGAGGCAGTCTTTTTTGCTCCTGAAAAATAAGTAAATTTTCTCTCTTTGGGGTTTTCCCTCCTCCAAACATCTTCTAAATTATAATTATGAATTAAATTTAAGAAAACCTCTGGCAACCTTCCTCTGTCTCCTCTCCTCTTCCCCGATCTATCTAAATCATTTTGTATAACTCCGTTAAAATCTCCTAGAAAAATTATCTCCTCATCTGATATGTGCTCCCCCATCTTCTTTCCCAATTTCTTGAAAAATTCCTTTTTACACCCATTTGGAGCATAAATATTCACTACACAAACCTTTCCTTTTGGCAAGTACAGACGCACCCCAACCATTCTCCCTTCGTCGTCTTGGAATAATTTTTCTGCTTTAATCTTTGGTTTGACATAGATGACTACTCCTCTTTTCTTCTTTTTATGTGATGAAACAAATTCCTCACCTAATCTTTTATTTATCAATACTCTTTCATGTTTCTGGGATACGTGGGTTTCCTGGAAACACATAATATCCCATGTACCTTTTTTAATTATATGTTCTACTTTATTTCTTTTCAATTTATCATTTAAACCATTAACATTCCAGGAGATGATATTAAGATCCATTTCTTTATTAATTTTATTAAAATAAAAATCACCAAATTTTCAAATTTCGAAAGGAAAAAAAATATTGAAATTCAAATTCGACAATTTCCCAGATTTCCCGCCCGGGATCTGGTTTAGAGGAGTGTGTCTGTACTTCTTCCGAGTCCTACCAAGAAAAAAAATTTCTGAGGTTATTTTCACAATCTCTTATTCTATGGGTTACCCTTTTATAATTAAATTCCCCAAGATAGAAGCAGAGGGGGGAAAGCGAGAAAGAAGAGAAGAGAAGAGACAGGAAAGCTGTTCTTTAAACAATGAGTGCTCCCCCCCCTTCCAAAGTGGGAGAAGCCACCCCCCCTCCTTTGAGAGAATTACGCTTTTAATATTACTTATTTTAATTTTACTTTGTTATAGGAGAGATGCAGTAGTCCTTAAGAAAATTAGTCACTTTGCTGAATTTAATTTTCGTCTTCCTCCTTGTCTTCTTCCAGTTCTTTAAATAATTCTTTCTTGTTTCTGTTGCAGAACTTCTCCGCCCCGTCCACCGTTCTGAAAGTTCTTTTCCTTCCTCTGAAAGTAAAAGTGATTCCTTCAGGGTACTCCCATGTAAACCAAATCCCTTGTTTCCTTAGGGCATCTGTCACTGCTTTGTACCCCTGCCTCTTGAGCCTGAGCCTCCTCGGAATCTCTTTAAATATGGCCACCGTTCTTCCTTCAAATTGCAAATTATTTTGCTTTTTCTTCTGTAAGATCTTATCCTTGAGCAGCATCGAGTTCAGGAATATCATAACGTCTCCCGGACCTTTAAAGTTTTTCGCTTTGTCCACTTTTACTCTGTAGATTTTATCTATGTCCAGGCTCAGATCTTCTTCTCTTACTTGTAGCCATTCTGCTAGGCCTTTTATCATTTTCTCCTCTATCTGTTCGTTTGACGATTCCGGGACGCCTCTTACTCTCAAAACCAGCTCTTTCTGCCTCATCTCCAGAAGAGCTATTTGATCCTCCAGGTCTTCTTGTCTCTTTCTCAGCTTTTGTGTCATTTCATCCTCTTTCTCTCTCTCTGCCCTCAGGTCTTTATTTTCTGCAGCTATTTTTTTAATTGCTTCATCTTGTTTTTCTACCTTTGTGTTTATGTCCTTCACTGCTTTATCCAGCTCTTTATTCTTACTATGTAAATCTTTCATCTGACCAGTCAGTTCTGCTATCATTCTAGAGTTTCCTTCTACTTTGGTCTCCAATGAATCTAGTTTCTCATTTAAGGTTTTATTCATTTCTATTATCAGTTCTTTTATATCCGATAAAGCTTCATTTTCCCCTGCATTTGGATTTGCCATTGTGATTGACTGTCTCCTTGTTGTGCTCCCTGTCGCTGCTGTGGAATTTACTGTATTTTCTTTGTATTTCCTTAAGGGCATTTTCCTTTTTTTTTTTTTTCCCGCTTTCCAGTTACCCAAAACAGAGTCCTAAGATTCTCTTTTCTTAGAGAGTACCCTTTTTTTAAAAACTCTAACCAGACATCTCTTTCCTCTGTAGCAATAGCTTCAGAAGGGGTGTGATTTAAAGAAAGTTCGGGGGGGGGAGTGAGGTTTTAACAAAGTCACACATTTAATGAGACAGTGTATCTTGGCAGAGTTCCAGCTTGTAACTTTCCTCCTCTCACAGCTAGATCCTTGCAGCTGTTGCAGTGAGCTCTTTGATCTTATCTTGCCTTTCCTCCGTCTCCTCCTCCTCCTCTCTCTCTCCCTTCGCCTTTCGCCCCCTCTCCGTTGTCTTTATTCTTTGTTCTTGGAACCGGAAGAGAAGCTTTCAAAATGATTTTACACAGCTCACAGACTCCATCTTGTAATGGAGATCCAAGTTTAGTTCTTAGTTCTTTATTTCGTTATTACGTCCGCTCTCCCGTCTCCCTCCTCCTCTCTGCCTTCCCCTATCACTTCGGGAGTTTGGTCTGTTCCCCGTAATAAAGTTGCTTTCGTGTCTGGGAATGTCTTTCGCAAAAAATCAGCGATGCGTTTAGTGATCCCTTCGACTTAGCCTCCCGACCGTGGTCCGGTTTTAAAAGCTTTTAAAAGAATTCTGTCACACTCACGGTCGGTATATTGTCTTGATACTCTTTGTCGAAGAGCTTCGGTGCTCGCTAGGCGGATTTTCCGGGCGCCGCTGCAGCAGACACTTTGTAATCGCCGCCCAGTAGCCACCAAGTAGCGTTCGCGAACGGCTCCTCTCCGCAGCTCTCACCGTTCAATGAGGTGCCGCTGCCGAGTTCTGCCGAGTTTTCGCTGCTTTTTTTAATCTCAATGAGGGACCCGTACCCCCACCTTTCTTTAGAAGGGTTAAGGCGCCTCACCCTTCTAATTTATATCGCTGTCTGCTGTTTTTCCGCTCCGGTATTGCAGGAGCTCTTCTTACAGCGATCCGCTCCCTAGCGCACCCTCACCGGAAGTCTTCTATTCATCCCTTCCATAAGGGCTGATAACAAGACAGAGGCTGCTCATCTTGCGGAGTCAGGGTCTAATATACAGTACATGTCGTCTAGTGGTGCAGCAATAAAGCTGCTAGCACATTTGCCCAGCTAAGCAGGATCTAGTATGGCTTCAATTTGGATGGGAAACCATGTGTTGAGATTTCTGCTTTGCAGGGGGTTGGACTAGATCAGGCATCCCCAAACTTCAGCCCTCCAGATGTTTTGGACTACAATCCCCATCATCCCTGACCACTGGTCCTGTTAGCTAGGGATCATGGGAGTTGTAGGCCAAAACATCTGGAGGGCTACAGTTTGGGGGTGCCTGGACTACATGGATCTTAGGGTTCTTCCAACTCCACAGAATTATATTCTATGAGTCCAGAAATCAGTACAGTATGTGTGAGATGAAATGAGGTAAATAAAAGCAAAACCAGAATCTGTTGTTATGCAGGCAATTCAAATGCAATTGTACATAAGCTATTCTGGCATGCACCATTATGTACCTAAGGGGACATGAAATTACTTAGTCATTTTTTATTTTGTGTAAAGAAGAACTTGATTTCACACACAAAACTGAAAATAAGTTAGCATTGGTGAAACAAATTCTGTTCCAAATGCTGAAATATAGCTTGCCATGAATCTGACACCATATAAATCTCTTTGAGCTAATTAGAAACTAGATCAGCATATTGTTTGCCTAAAGTCATATTAACAATTCCACTAAGGCATGAGCTTTAATAAGGCTGTTCATGGAAACAGTAGGAAGTGTTGCAGTTAGTTTGGGGTTTTGTCCCCCTTGAAAATTTGATCTCTGAAATGGGTTTTTGCAGGAGTTGCAGCTAACCCTTTGCTTTCTGCTTATTCAAAGTTAAAAATACCTCCTCATTTCTTTCTGCCACGTGAAGAACAATGGCTCAGTAATTATATAGCTATTTCAAACTCTAATCTACTTCTGGGTAATTCAATTTGGAGAAAATCATAGCTAAATATTTATCTTTAGATAATTGATAATGACAGCAAGCATATGGTGCCACTTACATTAGAGTAATGATTTGTTTTGAGACTACTTATTTTACTGGAGAAATGGTAGTGGAACTACCAAATGACTTCAGGCTACATGCATTGAAAGTAAATCAAATTATTGACAAGTAATACATTTCTGCCAAATGTATTGAAAGTACGTCCTCTGGCAAACATCTACAAACACAGAAATTCTGTTCACAGCGCAACCCGATCCCGGTTTACTCAGAATGACATCTAACCACATTCCATGGGGTCTGCACCCTGCAATGTGGGCAGAGGATTGCAGCCTCTTCCTTTATAGATGTACATGTGAACCACCATACACATGGACACAAACTTTGACAAAAGTATAAACAATGGAGATAGGAAAAAGAGAGAAGCATTTTATTAGCCACATTGGGATCTGACCATGTTGCTTCTTAAACTTTCTCTAATTACATCATGCTAGAGTGAGTCTGGGGTTCCCTCAGTGCAACCGTACAACCTCACCCCCAACCTGCCCAGGTAAGCAGTGTTGGGGGTGTCAGAAGGGTGGCTGCTCTACAGCCAGTGGCAGAGCTTCATGCTCCGGCACCAGGGGGAAGAGCAGCCAGGGGCATGGCACAGCGCACGTCCTGGGGGCGTGGCACCCAGCATGGGTGGGGAGGCAGCCACGATGGCACCCCACCTGGATCACGCTGCCAGGGGCAGTGCGCTCCCCCCGCACTTCTCTTCCTCCGCCAGTGTCTACAGCCCCACCTAACCACAGGTACCACTATTGTGTGTGTATGTATGGGGCATCTTGGCTTCAGCATCCTTCAATCCACATCAAAGCTGCTGAAGTAGGTGGAAGATGGAAGATGGAATGTCTATCTATAAAAAAAAAACATCTGTTTTGTTTGTCACTGTAACATAAATATGTCCAAGCTCAAAATTCTTTGTTTATTTAACAAATACTTGAGGCCAAAATTCTGAAGGGACAGCTAAAATTCCTTGTGATGGGCAATGCAGTCACTTGCTTGAAAGTATTAATTATTTACAAAATTCTATTCATAGAATCATAGAATTGTGGTGTTGGAAGGGATGCCTAGGGTTGTCTAGTTCAACCCCTTCCAATGCAGGAATTCAAAACCTAAGAATAATCTACAAGATGGTTAAAATAGAATATCACTTGTGAGTACTTTTTCCAGCCATTTTAACCTCAAGGATATTTTAACCTTCAAGAACACTCTGGGAATTCATATTGACAGCTGAAAAGTATTCAAAATGACCAGAGATTCACTGTGGATTAAACATCCTTTTATATTGTATATGCCAACACATCCAGGAAAGGGCTCTCTAGTCTGGGATCTTAAAACATGTTTACCTTGAAGTTACTCACAGAGTCCTTAAATGCTACTTAATATCCATGTGAAAGTTGACTCACACTTTTTTTAAAAAAAATTGTACTCAGATCCATATGTGTGCCTGAGAAAGCATCTGTTTTGTCGCCCACAGAACTGTATTAAAATTCACTTCTCATTTTATTCAACAGTATTTGGATTTCATTTTTAAAAATACTATACTAGGTTAAGGTCTGAATAACTACAATAACCATTTTTTGTAATGTACAGTATACAATTTTTGGTGGTTCTGTTTTGTTTTCTACATGGGTGCTATTTCTATTCTTTTCTTCTTCCTTTTTGTGTCTTCCCTTACTCTGTGTACTTGTAATTATGTATTGTTTATCTTTTCAATAAAGAATATGTATATAAAAAATTCATTTCATCTCAGTACATGTGACTGAGAGTCAATGCCATTTTCCAACATACATAATAAACTGTCTGCAGCACCCCCTTTTTTTTACAAAATCTGAAATCTTAGGCATTCCTGTGTTACAAAATGTGCATGTCGAAATATATTTAAAAATAAAAAAATTGTCCAGTAGCACCTTACAGACCAACTTTAGTTGGTCTCTAAGTTGCTATTGGAATAGATAGATAGATAGATAGATAGATAGATAGATAGATAGATAGATAGATATTGATTGTGTCAGACCAACACAACTACCTACCTGAATCTAAAATGTGCATGTGTTCACAAGGATAGAACCTAAGGATGCTTAAAACCATAGCTTTTGCATTCGCCACAGTTAATAATGCCACGCCAGTCTCTGAATGGTGTGAGATTCCAGGGGTTCCAAGTGCTTACCAAGGGTTCGTGTTTCCTTTAGAAGGAAGTACAGCAGACACTGCGGTGCCTTTATGATATGCAGTGCCATTTTTCTAGAAAAATAGATGCCGGAACTCACCATGAACGCCTCCCTTTTTCTCTTATAATGGCAATGGCACCCACATGAGAGGTGCTGGAACTGAGTTCTGGTGAGCTCCAGCTGGAAAAAAAGAAGCCCTGGATATATGGTTTATTAGCACATATATACAACCTGAGCCTACAATGGAGGGTGCCCAGCATTAACAGGCTCAAGAGGCTCTTGCTTTTCCTATGGCCAAAGCCTTGGATTCCAGCTTAAATCAACATGGCTCTGACTCTCTGCCTTTCCCAGCCTGCTGCCTTCCTTCCAGCTTCCACACACACAACTCTCTGCTCTGGGCTTTGTCTTTCTAACTACCAGCAGGTGGAGGGGGGGGGGCTACCCATTTGTCACCTGGCACAGAGCCACTTCCTTTGTTACCTTAATGACCCAAACCTAGAGGGACATTACCTCCTCAGGAAGGTAGGCTGGCTATTCCAGGAATTGAATCCATGCTGGATCCAGGAATTAGAAAGGGGCTCAGGCATGTCACCTACCTCTCCCAAACTCATAGCAATCCATACCCACTCAATTTCTCTTTCAAACTTTTTCTCTTCCCCCCCCCCCCTTTTTTGACAGTTAAAGGTTGGAAAGTCAAGAATTCAGTTGGGCAGAGTAATTTTCTCTACTGAACTGCAAAGCCATTTTTCAAAAAACTATTTTAAGGCTTGGAAGGAGGGGGGGCAGAAACCAGCCTGAAATAGTGCTTAGCTAGGACTACTTGCACTTAATCTTAATGATTTTCCACTGAATTGGCTGTCTGGATGTTCTGGCCAATCAGCATGCTAGTCAAGGGATAAATTATACTGCAGAGCAAAAACGGAGAAGAAAGGGGTTCTTATTTGTATTATTACTAGGATGCTGTGATTCCCTAAAGCAGAATTCATGTCAAATGTCCACCTCCGTTTCCATGGTATTCTTAGGAAACATTGAATTAGTGCATGCAAGTTGCGGTAGGTGCAGGTCACCTTGGTCGTGCTGAGCAGCAGCCCCCCCCCCCCTTCAAAAATGCTGAGGCAAAGTTTTGAGATATGAACATTAGAGCTAGTCACCCCCTCCTGTAATCAGATCAGGATTCAGTCTGCAGCCATTACACTCCCAGAGATGTTGCTGCCTGGAGTGGAACATCACTGGAGTCGCTCGACAGCATCCTAAATCAATGCTAGCCAATGTGGACCACACAAGGGACTTGGGGATCTGCCCTTCAAAATGCCTTTCAAAATTTAATCAATCTCTCTCCTTTCTTGGCAAAGCTCCTTTTATTATCTGAAGAAGTATTTCTCGTTTTCTCTCCTAGCGTAATAACAGCATGCATGGAGGGGGGTATCTTTCAGATTATTTATATTGCTGGAGTTCTGTGAAAGTAGAGAAACACAAGTGTAGTGTAGGCACGTATACAACACACACAGAGCCCCCTTCCCAACTTCTGGTTTTGCTGTCTGATTGCAAGGGTGGCTGTAGTGATTGTCTTTTTCTTTCTTTCCTTCTTTCCTTCTTTCCTTCTTTCCTTCTTTCCTTCTTTCCTTCCTTCCTTCTGAGGCGGGGAGCAAATATTCCAAACAAACCAAAATTGATGCATAACTACCATCAAATAATATGTCTAACAATTTTGGAAGATCTGGTGACTTGAGAAGCAGTGAGGCCTGGATAGATTTCACCTCTGATAAACTGGTATTCTAAGTTTAGCCTTCCATTGTTTCTTAGTGGATAAATGGGTAATCCTGGCATTCAGACTGGAAATGGAAATCCTCGGCTCTTTCTCTGGTTCCACTGCACATCTTAATTTTTTTAAATATTCACAAAGTGAGGGCAAGGAAGGAAACCACTTTTCCTTCTTTGTATGAGGTAAGACCTGTTAGAAAGGCTTTTAATTACTCTCATTGCTGTTCTAAAATCCTGGGTATCTTATTCTTGACCCTGCCTCCTAATGGAGCAGTAATACCTTCTTCTCCTGGAAGACCAAAATGAAAGGCTTGAAAATAGACCAAAAAGTTCCTTCTCTAGACAATGGGTGTGTCACTCTAACCTTCTCTTTATCTGATTGGCCAGATCCGCTATCCTAAATGTCAAATGAAGGATGAGGTATGCAATTTGGGAGTGCTTGTGGATCCACTGTTGTTGCTGGGGGCCCAAGTGCCTTCTATTAGCTTCAGCTGGTGGCCAGTCTGTAGCCTTATCTGAATGGGGATAATCTGGATTCAGTAGTCTATGCTCTGGTAACCTCATGGTTAGATTACTGCAATGTGCAATTCATTGAGACTGCCTTTTGAAGATGGTTCAGAAACTACAGTTGGCGCTGAATTTAATGGCCAGATTGTTTACAGGGACTAGATAAATAAAGCCAACTCTGTCCTAGCTGCACTGGCTTCCAATGTGATTCAGAGCCCAATTTGAAGTGCTGATTTTCCCAAATACCTCAGTACTTCAAGAAGCACGTCTTCTCAAATGAGCCTACAATGGACCCTGAGGCACTGGAGGTCCTCCTCAGTGTGCTACATCTGGTAGAAATCCAGAATGCAATGACAACATAGAGTGGAGATCCTGTTTGTGGCCTTCTCCTCCCAAGAGACTTGCCTGCTGCTTGTATTCACACATGTTCAGCAGCAAGCAAAGACTTTCCTCTTCTCCTAGGCTTTGACTGTTAAAATGCTCACAAACATCAGGTCTTAACTGGATAATTTCAGACAGCAATAGAAGATTGCTCCTCCTCCCCCATGCCTGCAATCTCCCATGGCCATTCAAAGGCTGGAACAGAACCTACAAACATATGAGTTGTAAGCACATCATAAGATTTATATGTGTAACAGGGACTCTGCAAAATGCAGGAGCCCTAATCAAGTGGGAAGGGCCTGTGTACATATATTATATACTAGCCTTCAGATGACCTGACAGGACAAGAACAGCAGGTGTTGGCAGAAGAGGGTCAGAGTCACTTGACTACCACTAAGCAGGTGTCATTCTCCCCATCTTCTTCCGCACAGTTATTCCGTGTGCATTTGCTGAGTGCTTATATGATTCAGTGAAGCTCAAGCTGACAACAGCAGCACAGATAGCACAGCCGTGCATTTGGATATCACAGGCACAGAGGTGCCCTTTTCAGACACGACCCTGACTCTTAAAAGAACAAGCAGCGAGGGCCGAGTCATGGTAGGAAGGAGTTCTGCTGCTTGTCACTCTTAAGGTCACAATGGAGTAGGAGCTTCTGACAACAGTGTCACGTCATTTAGTTATGGGTGCGCACCGAGGGAGGAATCACAGATTCCATCTCAGTAACAACACTGGGCAGTTTGAGCACTTAGAAAACTGAAATATCCTCACAAGAAGATTAACTTGGAGGAAGGCCCTAGATTCTGTGCATGCATTGTGTAAAGAAAAAAAAGACCTGCAGGGGTCTCTGGAGTCAGCACACGGTCGCTCAGCATCAGTGCTGAACAATTAAGGAGAGAGACAAGCCATTATTCTTTTACCTTTCTTGCTGTTTCCTTTTCTTCTGATTATGCAGGCTCACAGGTATTAAAACAAGCTAGAGACCCCTTGAAAAATAAGGTTGCATGCACCCCTTTGAAGCAGGAGAATTGCAGCTACAGTTCTCAAGATTCTTTGGGGAGTGCTTTCGATGCAAACAGCCTTGGGGAAACTTCTTTCTTCATTGTGAGGAATTGTAGAGGCTTGCAGAACCAAAGGTGATGCCAAGCCCAAATACTAGAGGCTAGGTATCTATCCAGGTGCGTATGATACAAACTAGGTCACTCACCACCACAGTTTTTTAACTTCTGTCTCCCAGTGCAGATGTTTTATAATGCCAGGTGAAATCTTGAAAGAAGATTAGCATGAGCTAACATCATTACAAAATCCATTAACAGAGAGATCAAATGTCTAAGGATGCAAAAATCTAACGCATACTGTGTGAGCCCTGCCTCAGCAAGAAGTCCTCGTTTATCATCGGAGGAAAGAAAGAATTCAATCAGCATTACTTTTCTCATTGTGGCTGCTACAGGTGGGGTGGGGGTGGGATGGGGTGGCGGCTCATGGCTGGAAAACAACTAGCACAAAAACCCAGTGGTGACCCAGCAAGGGATTTTTTTCCCCTGCAGCTTCTTGGAATACTCACATGACTGCTTCTTCAGCTGCACTTGCTGTATAAAAATGATTGCTGATGTCTGTTAGTGTGTTAAAATGGGCCTCTCTCCATCTTCCCCAAGCCCACCCAGCAAGTAGCAAAATGCACATGGCTGGGTAGGAGTTGGAACCCATACTTTTCTGTTATAGGTTTCTTATGCTAGGTCTTGCACAACCAGTGTTCTTCAGCCATGTTGATGTTTTATCGTGTTTTAAATATTCTGTTGGGAGCCACCCAGAGTGGCTGGGGAAACCTAGCCAGATGGGTGGGGTATTATTATCATCATCATCATCATCATCATTATTTTATTATTATCATGAGTCTCCAAATGTCTTTTGATTCCAACTTCCATCATCTCAGATTATAGTTTAGCCAGTGGTCAGGGAAGTGAAGTTCAACAACATATGCGGGCCAAAGGTTGAAGAATATTATGAGCATACACCATACAGCTCTCTTCTAGACTATAGAATCCTTATAGCATTAACCTCCATGCCTGTTTCCTATATTTTGTTTAACTATTTTATTTTATTACTTTGAAAAACTTAATTTTAGGACAGTGCCAAATGATAGGCTTCAGTGGGCCTTCCTGCTCACACTTCCTACAGCAATCTTCGATATTTTTCAGCTTTATTGAACACAGCCTGGTTGGTGAATTATAGGTTCTGTAAAGGAAGTTATATAAGGCACCTTAATTAAGTAACCGGCCAAAAGCAGAACTTCTCAGACAGGCAAATATATCTCCCAGTCTTTCCAGTCGAGGCCATCTTGCTGCCACTTTTTCAATTTTAACCTTATTAGCACCTCATAAGTTTTTAATACATTGTCCCTGTCATTTCCCCTACTTTCCCTGAAATGTCTTCCGTGCTCTACATCAAATAAAGTTGACTCCGGGTCCGTTTCCTCCTGGGAAAGTCTTAAAATTGATATTTGTCTAATGCAAAACTTAAGAATGGGCAATACAGGAATGCTGAGAGTTGTGGGCATACTTAATGTTCATCTGCAGCAACAAACTGGGTATCATGTCCCACTTGGCGGCAGTATATCTTCTTGTTGTTTAATGTAGATTTCCAAGTCAGTAGTCCTGAGGGGAAAAACACTTTGGATGTAATAACTGAACCTTAATACCAGGATACAGAACACATGGCCCTCCAGATGTTACTGGGCTCCAGCTTCCATCTTATTTGACCATTGGTCATGCAAGCTAGGGCTGATAGAAATGGACTCCAGTGTCGTATGGAAGGTTACAATTTTCCCACGCTTGCCTTATGCCACCATCCCATTTATTTATTACATTAACATCACCCCTTGTCCCAAGCAGCTAATAGTCCCAGGAAGTAAGCTTCCATTAACTCTGTTGCTTCCCTCCTGGGGCTAATAGCAATTTGGGGAGAGAGTATGTTCATTGGAACCACAGTGTAGCGTGAAGCCCTCATCCCCATGTGCCGTGGTCTCAAACCTGAACTTCCTCTTGCCTTCCCCCCTTTCAGCTGCTATTATTTAAAGAAAAAAAATAGGCATGTTTGATGCTTAAATGCATTTAACACTACATGTAGTTTGGCCCTTGGAAGGCTACAGTGTCATGAAATTCTACTCAATATTGATCCAGAGCAGAACTCCAATGTATAGTTAGCAGAGTAAAAACTTAAACACGATGCAGGATTTCCCCCCCCCCCCAAAAAAATAGACCGGAGGCAATTCTATTTCATCCAGCAGAGCTTTACTGCTACTCAGGGCTGGCCCTACGGCTGCGGAGCTGCACCCCCGGCAGTCGCGCTGTGCACTGCGCCCGGCCGGCTGGCCGCGCAGCTCTGGCCGCGCAGCTCCGCCCACCCGCCACACTGGGAAACGGGGCGGGGCGGAGGTGCCAGAGGGATCCGTCACACCACGGCGCCAGGGCGCCAAATATACTTAAGACGGCCCTGCTGCTACTGAAGGCAAATGAGCATAATGGTCTGTTTTTTGGGGATCCTGCAACATGTTTAAGGAGCATGATTTGATTGGGGGAGAATCAAGAGTTGGGGCTTGTGGGTTCCACTTGGGGGTCCTTCCTTCCCCACTCACCCAATCTGGTTCTACGTTGTTTCTTGAAGCTTTCACTTTGAAGAGAGAACACATTTCTAGTGTGTGCTGCATCTGCTGCCTTCAAAACTCCCATTTCACACTTGACTAGAGCCAAATAGCCCAAGTCATTGGCAATATTAGCCTGACCTCTCTGTTCTTCTTTATGTTCCCTTTCCTTCTAAATACTTCTTAACTCTCCCCCCAAAGGCAATCTGGTCACTGATGGCTTCCCTAAATCCAGACATGCTGGGTTTCATGTTGTGAAATCAACTAACGGAAACAAAGTCTTCATTTCAGCTTCTTCAGACTTCTTCAGTAGCGGTAAATATTTGTTGGTGGGCAGTTTTTTAAAATCATCAGAAAAAGCACCTCCACCTTGTGGGATAACCAGTCTCATATAACCAACATGCTTAAGTATAATTAATGCATAAAGGGGTTAAAACCATAGAGTAAGCTGTCCTGCCAGGCTTATCTCACCTTGGGAAAGACTAGGTCAGGCATCCCCAAACTGCGGCCCTCCAGATGTTTTGGTCTACAACTCCCATGATCCCTAGCTAACAGGACCAGTGGTCGGGGAAGATGGGAATTGTAGTCCAAAACATCTGGAGGGACTGGGGATGCCTGGACTAGGTAATCAAGCCCTCAGTAAACCAGAGAAACTAAACGTGTGAGTAGGTCTGAGCTGGTTAATGCAGCTCAAGCAGCAGGGCTCTTATGAGTCATTCTTGTAACTAAGCCACGTTTTACTGCCATTGCAACTTTTCCTGAATGCTCTATGGAAAAGCACATGAATCTGACCTTTGGAAAGTTTGTAAGTAAATCATCTTTATCTTGCCACAATTGTGGGCTTTTTCTATGCTAGAGGAAATGGGAAACTTTGGAAGGAACTTAGAAGGGCATATTTTAATGGTCTAAAAGCCTATATTTCCATGCTTTACTTTGCTGTTTATTTTGTGATTTTAAAACTCTGCTGGGGTTCTTTAACCAAAGAGTACTTGCCCCAAACCTGGATACCTCCCCCCACCCGCTTGCACAAGCACACCTTCCACTAAGGACTGCAAGAATCAGGGACTGTCACCCAAAATGGAGACACATATAAACTTCTCCACTTCCCCTCTGTAATAGCAAGCCATACCATTGATCCCATGGCCTGATGTTACTGTGCTGTGTGTGTTTCCCTGTCCTTTCCTAGAGAAGCCAAGAAGCCAAGGATGTGGACAAGGATACTTACAAGGTAATGGCATCGAGACATAGAATAAGCAGATATATATATATATATATATATATATATATATATATATATATATATATATTATTATTATTTTATATGCTTGCCTTTAGAGCCAGATTTACATAGAAGCTAAGTAAGATACAGTTTAGGGCCTCATATATTATGAGAGGCCTGTAAATACCGGGGGGGGCGCTAAGCTTTTATATACAGTAATTAGCTAAAGAAATGAAGGAGTCAGGGAAAACAGACTCTAAAACAGAGATCATTTGGATATGACAAAAACATATATAATGGCTGCACAGCTATTTATCACACTGTGTAGGTAAACGTGTGAAGAGGTAACTGGTCCAACATTTCTTTAGGGCTGGAGTCCATTAGTTGTAGAACAGTACTGGGGGCAGCTGAGGTCCGATTCGGGCAATGAGGCCGCTTAAATCTGACATGATTTAGGGGCCTTAGCTTGTCTTAATCTGGCCCCACTTGCCTTTAAAGCCTCAGAACATTTGAGGATTGCATACCTGCAGGACTACCTTCTCCAATAGGAATATGTCCATATAATGAGACCATCTTAGGAGGCCCTCCTCTAGTTGCCTTCTGAGGTGAGGCAGTGCTGACAGGAAAAGAGTCTTCTTTTACAGTGGTGGCACCCCACTTGTGGATTTTTTTTTCTCTGGGGAAGCTTACAAGATATCTACTCGTATTTTTTTGGCACCAGGCACCAGGGAAGGACCTTGCTCACCCCAGCCCCGAAGCCTTTTCACTCTCTACTTTTTCTGCAATGTTTTGTTACGCTTTTGTATGTAATTTTAAAATAACCTCTCATGTTTTATTTGTAAGCTGACTTGATTTTTTATTTATTTATTGAAGGAGGGCACATAGATTTAAAGCACAAATCCATAAAACAAATAGGTGTTACAGAGGTGGAGGGGAGAACTTGAAACAGGGCTGTCATTTCTAGTGAAAGCTTCACTTGCACATATTTCTCCTGTTACATTGGCTTTCCACCCCTAAAAGTCATATTAATTCCAGAATCACCTTGGCTTCAGCACTGGTTGCTATTCCTTCTCGAAGATAAGAGGCACTGAAAAGGGTTTTGCTCAGAAGGAACCGTCTTCACAGCCATTGCCAGCCTCTCAGCGTTGCAGAAGAGAGTGTTCAGCCGCATGAAGGCTGACACAGGCAGAGAGAACACATGATGTCCATATCAGACTCCTTTTCTCAATGAGAAACAAGCCATTCTACAGGAGTCTTTTGTTTTCCCGAGTGCTGCATTGTGGTGCAGTCCAGTGACCAAAGGCAAAGTCAGGCTTTTCTCCAGCATTAATTAGTTTGCAGAAGCAGGATGATTAAATAAAGATGATAGCCAGAAAAGTAACAAAGGCTGCTAGAATATAGTATAAAATATCAGGGTTTTTATATTTCAAGGTGATGCCTATTCAGTGGGGAAACTACGGGTTCAAATCCAGTCACGATCAAAGAAGGTAAAGGCTACCAGTCTGGGGCTTGCCGGTGGCCCATATAAAACAGAAAGGATATGTTAAAATAGGAGGGTTTCATGTGTGTAGATGTTGCCTTGCATCACAATTGGCACTGTCTTCAGCAAGAACAATTCCAGCTGTCACCCTGCTAACATATGACTGCTAACGGCCTCTCTCTTTTAAATATCTGATTCTGGCTCCTCTCATCTTGGGATCAGAGCTGCTGCTGCTACTCCTAATTATTTGTTTAGGTTTATACTATGATGATAGGTCTTGAATTTTGTTTCCTAGCCTTTGACCAGAGATAAATACCTTTTGCTTTCAAATAGCACCTAGATATTTAGTCTCTGAAGCCAAATTTGGTTTCATTCACTTTCTCCAATCTTCCATTCAGTTCTCCATATATGATTGATTTATTTTTAAAGTCCTTATAACATACATGCAATTTTGCCTAATATGCACATTTTTGCAAATCAATTTCCCCTAAAATAAATTTATGAATTCACAACATTTATGTACGACTTGACAGTAATATAATCTCAAAGAGGTTTATAAAGAAGTGCATTGTGTATGTTATTTTCACTACTTTATTAATATTTTTATAGACCTCTTACCCCATTACAGTCATACCTCGGTTTAAGTACGCCTCGGTTTGAGTACTTTCAGTTTAAGTACTCCGCGGACCCGTCTGGAATGGATTAATCCACTTTCCATTACTTTCAATGGGAAAGTTCACTTCATGTTAAGTACGCTTCAGGTTAAGTACTGGGAAATTTCACTTCAGGTTAAGTACGCTTCAGTTTAAGTACTTCGTGGACCGTCTGGAACGGATTAATCCATTTCCCATTACCTTCAATGGGAAAGTTCGCTTCAGGTTAACTACACTTCAGGTTAAGTACAAACTTCAGGAACCAATTGTGTACTTAAACCGAGGTACCACTGTATATGCATTTTTGCACACGTGACTCGGCTAGACAACTGCATTGCAAAATTCAGAGACATGACAATTTTGAAGAATGGCTGTGTTTCAGTTCTTGTATTGCTTCAGAAAGTGTGAATTAGTAAGGTTTTCCTTTAAATATAGGGACGCGGGTGGCACTGTGGGTTAAACCACAGAGCCTAGAGCTTGCTGATCAGAAGGTCGGCAATCCCCATGACAGGGTGAGCTCCCGTTGCTCGGTCCCTACTCCTGCCAACCTAGCAGTTTGAAAGCACGTCAAAGTGCAAGTAGATAAATAGGTACCGCCACAGTGGGATGGTAAACGGCGTTTCCATGCACTTCTCTGGCCACATGACCTGGAAGCTATACGCCAGCTCCCTTGGCCAATAATACGAGATGAGCGCTGCAACCCCAGAGTCGGTCACAACTGGACCTAATGGTCAGGGGTCCCTTTACCTTTACTTTTACCTTTAAATATGAACTGGATTGAATTTCTCACTAGGCTAGCAACTGCTCCTCTCAAGCAAGAGCAGTTACAAAACAAAACTACTTGCGGTAATATATATATTACAGGGGGGGGAGAGAGAGAGAGAGATTCTTATACTAGACCAGTACTGTTTAGATCAGCCTTTCTCAGATGTTGTTGGACTACAACTCCCATCATCCCTGATCATTGATCATATTGGCCAGGGATGATGAGAGTTGTAGTCCAAGAACAGCTGGGGACCCAAGGTTGTGAAAGGCTGATCTAGAGCCTCTACTTCAGGGTCCCAGGCAGGGTTTGTTCTACATTACCCTTTGATGAAGATGCCTTGGATTAAACTCCCTTATTCCAAGCCACAGTTGTTAACCTTCCCCTTTTTTGCTGGAAATTCCCTTATTCCAGCGCCATTTCCCACTGTTATCCTGGATTGTTAGATATACTGACTGTCCCTGGGACAGGTGAGGCTGCTGGTCCCTTATTTTCAAATCTGAAAGTGGACAGGTGAGGCTGCTGATCCCTTATTTTCAAATCCGAAAGTTGACAGCTATGATTAGACCACCAACCATCTGCATGCACTTATTTTGGCACAAATGCCTCTCCCTTCCCTGGTAGGTAAAAACTCAACAATGATACCTTGAATAATTAACTCTATTTAGAATTGTTTAAACAGAAAGACTCACAGACATACATGTACACATATAACGTTAAAATAAAGAGAACAGAACTAAGAAAAAAGAAAAAAAGAAATAACAATAACTTAAACAAAATACTATTTGTAACATAATAACATAAACCAAATAATATTTGTAATGTATCCAAATCATAATTATAACAAAAAAGCTAACATAAAGATCTTAATCATCAAACAGAAGATAAGAAAATTTATAGTAAAAACAGAAATAGACAAATCATGTCTTCCTTCAGATAGTCATTCATACTCAACGCCCTGATTCTTTCGGACTCTGGTCCAATTCATCTTAACCATTAACTCTGTTAAAAAAGCTTAATTACCCTCCCCCTTGCCCTCCACCCTGGTGACTTCCAGTCGTTCCTATATGTTGATTGTCTTTCTTTAGCCTTGAATAATTAACAATTTGCAGCCTTTCCATGACCTCCACCTCCAAAAATCGGTTACCTAAAGCATCTCCCTTGCTCCACTTAGTGGTAGGATTGTCCCTGCCATAAAGGTATAGGACCCCTGACAGTTAAGTCCAGTTGCGAACAACTCTGTGTTGCAGCGCTCATCTCGCTGGAGCAGACATTTGTCCGCAGACAGTTTTTTCAGGTCATGTGGCCAGCATGACTAAGCCACTTCTGGCGAAACCAGAATAGTGCACGGAAACACCATTTACCTTCCCGCTGGAGCTGTACCTATTTATCTACTGGTACTTGACCCAGGTGGCGCTGTGGTTAAACCACTGAGCCTAGGGCTTGCTGATCAGAAGGTCGGCAGTTCGAATCTCTGTGACGGGGTGAGCTTCTGTTGCTTGGTCCCAGCTCCTGCCAACCTAGCAGTTCGAAAGCACGTCAAAATGCAAGTAGATAAATAGGAACCGCTACAGCGGGAAGGTAAACGGTGTTTCCGTGTGCTGCTCTGGTTCGCCAGAAGCGGCTTTGTCATGCTGGCCACATGACCCGGAAGCTATACGCCGGCTCCCTCGGCCAATAATGCGAGATGAGCGCGCAACCCCAGAGTCGGTCACGACTGGACCTAATGGTCAGGGGTCCCTTTACCTTTTACCTTACTTGCACTTTGATGTGCTTTTGAACTTCTAGGTTGGCAGAATCTGGGACCGAACAATGGGAGCTCACCCTGTCGCAGGGATTTGAACCGCCGACCTTCCGATCGGCAAGCCCTAGGCTTAGTGGTTTACACCACAGCACCACCCATAGTCATGTTTAAAAGAAAAATTTGGGGGGGGGGTTAAGTATCACATTAAAAGAAAAAGAGACAGCTATTCATTCTCAGCTGAGAGAGTTTACTAGCTACTGATTGTGTGTCCTTAGAGAAATGTATCTTGTGCTGCACAGCTTCAAAGAGATTTAAAAGTAAATGTTATTTTTTAATATTTAGCTTAATCTTCTGTGGTTTTCCCTGCAGAATCTGTGTGTTCCTCCCTTGCAATTAAAAGATAGCATACTGTGCTTCCCCACCACCATAAAAATATCTTGAATACTTTTCATATTATCAACAAACATTTCTAGCCATTTCTACAGCTGCCCTTAGTGGCTGGGGCAACACAGTCAGATAGGAAGGGTACAGGTATTATTATTATTATTATTATTATTATTATTATTATTATTATTATTATACTTATAGTACAATACAGCCTTGGGCAGAAGAAAACTTTTAGCAGTGGCCCAGACCATCAATGATCATCTACAGAAGGTGGGAAGAAAAATGGGACTTGCAAGCCCTGAAGAAATATAATCCATAGGCAAGGGCTAATATAGATGAAGGGTCGGCAAGGCTTACCAGGCACGGGCTGGATCACTCCCGTGGAAACTCCCGTGTCCGCAGCACCAGAAATCACTTCTGTGCATGACCAGACGCCGAAAATTGTGCCTGCACAGAAGTGATTTTCAGCGTCTGGGCATGCGCAGAAGCGCTTTCCGGAGCCACAGAAAAGAGTCCCCGCACCGCGCTGTGCCGGTTTAGCACAGCATGCAGGACTCGCCAAGCAGGCGGCTTGGTTCAGGGGCAGCTCATGGGCCAGTTAAGCGACCCTCATGGGCTGCTTCCGGCCCATGGGCCTTAGGTTGCCTACCTCTGATATAGACAATGCACTTGGACTACATAACACTTGATGGTTCATAGCTGAATAGTTGTGACTGCCTTCATTAAAAACCACAACACATCATTTGAGAGTTCTTTCTGATGTGTGCTGGGTCATGAACAAATGCAAACCATTCCCTTCTCCTCTTTATCTCCAAGCTCCTGGAGTGTGTGCTACTTATTCCCACCATCTTTACTTTCCTCTTTATTCTTGAACCCTTCTAATCTGCCATCCTATCTCTCAGCACTCTGCTAAAACTGACCTTGCCAAAGTCACCAATAATTGCCTCACTGCCGAATCCAAAAGCCTCTGCTTAGTTGATCACTTTGTTTTGCCAGATTCTCTTTTTGCCCTAGGCTTCTTGTGAGTCTGTCCTGTTATTTTCTTCCTACCTGCTTAATCACTCAGTTCCATAAGGGAAGCTTTTACTTAACTCTTACTGATGGGATGCCTCAGGGCTCGGTTCTTGGCTGCCTGCTGTGCTTTCTCTATACGCTGTCCCTGGGAGACTTCATTGTGCCCATGGCTTTCAGTACCACCTAAATGCTGATGGCATCCAATCCTACATTTCTACCCTACACCTTCCAGCCCTGCATCTCGAAGTGCCTTTCTGATTTCTACTTAGATCAGGCATGTCCAAAGTCCGTTTCAGGGGCATAATCTGGGCATAATCCGGGGGCATAAACTGGTGCTGCGGTTAAATCCTTAAAAAAAAAGCTCAACAACTTCAATCCTTAAAAAAGCCCAACAACTTTGGGGTAAAATTGTAAGAAAAGCTGAACAACTTTGGATACCCCTCACACTTGTTCACTTCATCAAATTTGGCCCTCTTTGAAAAAAGTTTGGGCACCCCTAAAATGGTTCATATTCATTTAACATACAGTATGTCATCTGAACTTCCCATCTTTCTTCCCATCTCTTTATTTACTCTCCTTATCCACTAGCAGCTTCACCATTCACCATTCAGGAGGCATAGCCTTGTGTCATGGCTCCATTCTTGAGCATCGCTGAAGCTGGGAGATGGCGGAGGAGTTGGCTGATGCTTTGTCCACCATATCACTGTGTTGCTGAATGTGTGGTTGACCACTGTGAACTTGCAGAGCCTGAACTCAGACCCTCACAAATGGTTTTCCCTGAGCCCAGTTCCTCTGAAGCATCAAGCTCCACAACAGCTGCCAAATAAAGGAGGGAGCATAGCAGTCAAGAAGCCACAGAGGCATAAAAGCATTCACATTCAGGCCAGTGTGTGTGTATGAAGCCACAACCCAGAAAGGAGTAGTAATTTAGACTAGAATGAGTTTTAAGGCATCAGTTAGCTGTTGTGCACATGTTTGCAGACTACTCACATGCATCTGGTTGGCCACTGTGAGAACAGGATGTTGACTTGGATGGGCCATTATCCAGATTCAACAGGCTCTTCTTGTTCCAAAAGATTCCAAATCAAATGTCCAAATGTCAATGATAAGGAAAGGAAGGGGATACTCACAGGAAACCAGGATATGGTTATATCGTACTACATATGACTAAGGAGAAGAATGGAACTGGGCTTCCATTTTCAGTCAGAGCTATTTTTAACAAAGGCAATCAACATTTTTGGACTGGTGGGCACATTTACAAACCAACAAAATTATCATGGGTTACACACACCCTAATAAGGATACCTTTTCTATTGGCTGCGGTATAATGTCTATATCAAGCCTTCTTTCTAACTTCTGTGGGAGGAGGAGCAGGAGATTCTGTGGCCCACAAGGGGCTGCACATTGGCAGCCCTGACTTGTCACATGCAGGTCCACCCGAATTCTGATGCTGGAGGCAAAGTAAAGTATCAAATTTCAGCCAATACGCAAGTTGGTTTGCTATGCATTCTGGGATGAAGGGCATTCCCTTCCTTATTCCACTGTCAATAGCTGTGTGTTTTTCCATTATGCTCATAATCGGCTTTCCTCATATTTCTGCATGCTCACATGGTTCATGGAACAAAAAAAAAACTGAAATAAAACGCTGTGGAGGAACGGCGACATAACTCCCACGTGAGCAAAAACCAAACAAACAAACACAAAAACAGCTGGCTCCATTCATGGAATGAATTGCATAGAGACAAGGCGCTGTTGAAGATGGCCAAACAAAAGAACTATTATCTTGCTTGGAAACTGTAAGGTTACTTGGTCAACAAGTCAGTTCATTAATTTACACATTAGTTGAAGGGCCACTGCAAAGACAGCAACGCTTGAAAAATTGGAACAAGGAGTCATTTAAAAGGGCCACACTGACAGCACAACCCTAAACAGGAGGTGTTTGGAGAAGCTGAAAAGGTGGAAAAGTTATAACTAATGAAAGGTAATTAAAAACATAAAATTCTCAATGAATGTGTCTAATCCTCTTTTAAAGCCATCCAAGTTGGTGGTCACCACTACATCTTAAATGAGCAAAGTCAATTGTTTAACTATGCGCTGTATGAACAAGTACTGGTGCTATTTGCATATTTTAAAAAGCTGCATATTGAATGCAAAGATGCATTTAATACTACATCTGCTTTGGTCCTGAACAGTCCTTGGACCAGACACACTACTTCATTTGGAGGAGGGGGAACCCCACTTTTTCCAGCATATTATGTAGAATCCATTATTAAAATTTGGTGTATTCCATACAATGTGTTTCTGCCTAAAAATGAGGCACATCAATACTTCATTTTAGAGCAGAAAAGCACAATTTAGATACAGATATTTTTAGCATTTGAAGTGATCTTGCTATAGAAGTTGCTGTCATGTTACCAGAAAGATTATGGGTGGGTAGAATAAGACAAGAAGATGACGTATGGGTGGGGAAGAGTATAAATGGAAGCCTTTTCACAATTAGAAAATAATGACGGAAGGAAGGAAAAGCATAAGAGTTATATTTGGAATTCATGCAGCCACTTGGGGAAATGGTATTAAGAAGGCTTTAAAAGGATTCTTATCAACATTTTCTTCAGAAATTAAAGTACTGTATAATTTAGTCATCTTCAATTTTTCAATTTGAAATTGTATGTCAGAGAGCAGACAACTATGTGTACTAGCCAGTAAATTCTCAGCTAAGTCACATCAAAGAATGAATGTTGCTGCAGGGAGTTGGAATTAAACAGCAGTGGAGTGCTTCTTCCTGGCAGCCTCCCCTCCCCTTCCCCCTCCCCCGCAACCAAAATAAAATATTATTATTTAATTTTTAAACGGTAAGGGCCTCAGTTCCCCTGAATTCCTTCTAAGAAAAAAACCCTGCTTAGATTGTTGTCACAAAGGAATATTATGATGGAGTTGTATGTTAACTTGTACTAAGAACATACCCAGACCCTCCAAGTGTCCCTATTTTCCAGGGATGTCCCTGATTTAGAGAAATTGTCCCGGTTTCTGATTTGATCCTGGAATGTCCGTTTTCCTTAGGATGTCCCTGTTTTCATTGGAGAAATGTTGGAGGGTATGGAGTTATCCGACCCCCGAGCTGTCTGAAGGCAATCCTGTAGAGGGTAGCTTTTTTAATGTTTAATATTTTATTATATTTTTAGATATGTTGGAAGCTGCCCAGAGTGGCTGGGGCAACCCAGTAAGATGTGTGGGGTACAAATAGTAAAATTATCATTGTGGAATGGGACATCCCTATTTTCATCAGAGAAATGTTGGAGGGTGTGCACACCTGCTGCATCAGCTGTGATCAGTGGCAGCACTTGCTTATAGGTGTTAGGATCTCCTACACATGAGTAGGACCCTGGCAGAGACACATGCCCAACTGGCATGTTGTCTCCCTCCTGGTCGATCGTTCAGGAGCTTCAAAACCTTTCGTCAGTCCGAACATCACAGCGACTGATGCCAAGAAACATCAGCACACTCAGGGATCCGCAGAGTTTGCGCAGTTGCATAACAGAACTCAGCAACTCAGCATTTTGGCTAATCTACATATAAACATACATGGAGCACTGCAACATGGCTCCCTCTCTCTCTAGCATCAGGCAACAAAGAGCGAGAACGAAGGACAATAGTCCCACTTCACGGCACACAGTAACACAAACATCCTGTCTTCGTCACTTCCCACTCTGTCGAATGAAAACATACACCATCATATGATAGACAACAACCCCATGACTGCAGACACGGGGAATGAATCTCCAACAAGTTCCCGGGGTGGGGGTGTCTGCAAGAAGCCCCAGATGTCTCCAATCATCTCCTCCAGGTTCTGCCAGGCCAGTCTTGTAGCTGAGGCCAAAGCCCCTTGCACTCACACCTCAAGCAACCTATGAGGTTTAAATAGTCACATAGGCACTAGAAGAGCATTGCTGAATCAGCATTGTTGGATCAGACCAAAGGCCCAGCTAGGGCAGCATTCTGTTCTTGCATACAGCAACTGACACACAGAGGCAGAGTGTCTCCAACAGTGTCAAGCTCAAGGAGGGGCCTTTATCTCATACAGGGCAGAGATGTTCTCAACAATGATCCAGGACTATGTTTAAAACCAGACTTTTTGCTCCTTTTGTAATTTAATTATGTATCAAAGAATAAATAAAAGTAAAAACTGCAGGCTGAATTTAGGAGTACTCATTTTTTATTGCCAGTAAAAAGATAAAAGGCAGACAAAGGCAGATACTCCTTGCATTTTCTATAAATGTCTCTTCAGGTTCTTTTTATGGGCCACATTTTATTAGTATTAATACATATTTTCTTAAAAACTTATTAAAGGTATTAATAGCTGTGTTAATAAATGGCTACTTATTGCTACAGATACTTAGAGAGACATCTGGGGCAATAAAAATGTTTGTAACAGTTGCTCATAACTACCTGTCTCCTGCTGATGTGCTTGAGTCCCCATAAACATATGCAGCTAATTTCTATAATAACCTCGTAACGTTGGAGAGTCACTCATTGGCCATTAAAAGCAACTCACATTAAAACCGAAGGATGACACATTTTACAGAACATTTATTCAAGAGGCTTCCATATTAAAGCAGACTTTAATTGCGCCACGTATTGTAGTTACCTTAGAGTTTGTTAGAAATCAAGACACTTCCAATTCTTTAGGCTTTCACCAGGACAGATGTGCAAATATAGCCTTCACCACAGAGCCTTTCTTGCTGACAACGGAAGCATAGAAAATGCCTAGGCTGCATGCCATAGTTTCAAACTGGGAATTTTCATCAATATATTTGATAACATTTTGCAGCAGCTGTATTATCTCATAAATTTCCCACTAGGGAAGCTTCCTCCAACCAGTAGCGAACGATGCTGCTTGGCTGCCACAGTTACGGGCCGCTGTGTGCGAGCAGCGGCTCGTGGGCCACTGTGCGCCAGCAGCAGCGTGTACTGACTGCGCATGTGCGGCGTCCTGGCACATGCACACTCCATACGGGATGGTGCATTGTGCACACACGGGATGCTGCACATGCACAGTATGGAGTGTGCACACACGGGATGCTGCACATGCGCAGCCAGTATGCACTGCCTCTGGCGCACGGCAGCCCCATGGGCCGCCGCTCGCACACAGCAGCCTGTAATGGGCTGCTGCTCGTGGGGCAGCCCGTACGGACCGCGTATGTCCGTACGGCACACGCGGGTGGAGGCAAGGGGTGGAGAGCACCAGAAAATGGTGGCGCTTCTATGGGCACCAGAAAATGGTGGCGCCGGCGCCGGAAGTCGCTTCCGCGCATGACCGGAAACACGTAAAAGCGACTTCCGGCGCCGGCGCCGCCATTTTCTGATGCCCATAGAAGGGCGAAGCGCCAACGGAAGTCGCGTCACGCAACTTCCAGTCATGCGCGGAAGCGACTTCCGGCGCCGGCGCCGCCATTTTCTGGTGCCCATAGAAGGGCAAAGCGGCACCAGAAAAATGGCTGCCGGGAAGAAGCAAATTTAAGGGACAATGCCGGGATTTTTCGCCAAGCGGGAGACCGCCGGGAAACGGTGAGAAAAAAGGGCTTTTCCCGGCAGATACGGGATACTTGGCAGCTGTGGTAGAGAGGGGCGCCCGGAGTAGAGGCCCCCCCCCCCCCCGAGTGGAGCCCGGGGCACCCCCCTTGCTACGCATCTGCCTCCAACATGGTCTCTCTAGATCTTTTTGGACTTGAGTTTTTGGACAGGCTTGTGCTGGGCTGGGGCTGATGGGAGTTGTAGTCTGGAAGGCAGAAAAATGTGCTAGGTAAGATAACCACAAGCAGAATTATGGTAGTGAGAGTTCATTATGTTGAAGATGGGGAACATTTTTTCAAATCCAAAGGAAAATGTTAGCCCTGTTCAGTTGTGTGAAGCATGTTCCATGAATGCAGGAGACCATCGTATATTCAGCAAATGCATAAATAATATATTTAGTTACAAATTTGGGGTAACAGTTTGGGTGTATAAGGGCACCTATAACTGCTAAAGTTGGTGAATGTTATAAATTAATAAACGGTAGAATTTAGATAATATTTGGAGTATGGAAGGGAAGATGCCAGGCCAGTGAAAAATACACATGGGATACAAGCTGTTAAGAATGACAAAGGATTTTTAAAGTGACACTAACAAGTGCAGAACAAGGGTGTTTTGTTTTCTTTTTTTTGAAGGGAAAGTGGTGGGTGATCGTATTTAAATTGGCTGGAGCCTGGAAAGGGGAAGAAGCCCTTAGGCCAGTGTTGGCTGTTGTATGTAGGTGTTAGTAGGCAGGGTCAGGATAATAGTGATCGTCAAATACATTTAGTATCTTAAAATAGAAACAGCAGGATTAGCACAGTAGCTTGTTATTCCGGTTTAGCTCAGTAACCCGAACTCTCTTGCTGGCGGATGAAATGTAAAGCATCTCCTGTCGTTAGCATTAGCCTTATATGCCCAGCACTCCTGCAAGAGTTAAAAATAACCCAGACCATTGTGATATGGGGGAGAGTGGTTTCGTTTGTTCTATGTCTAAACCAAATGGCTAAGCAGCTTTCACTCAGGCCAGTTCATAGCATAGGGCTCAGTGATAGTATCTCTCCAACCCAAATGGGATTAGTACATGACAAAAAAGGCAAAATGTTATTGTGTCTTTAATTAGGTGGTGCACAGTTGTGGGAATGGCATTGCATTCAGACTCTTGTATGCCGCTGGCTAGATTTTTAGAACATTCCTTTGCAAATATAGTGCTTTTCAAGGTCATGAGGCTTGTGACTGAGAACCCACTGCCATTTGCTTTTCAAAATGGGAATAGGACATAGTGTAGGAGTCAACTCCAGGGGGCTGTGGGTGCTTGGGCACCCACAATAGTATAATTCTGGGGGCCAGGCACCCACAAAGTCAATGAAAAAAGCCAGCAGGAGAGAAGCAGCTCAGCTCCGTCCTCCGCAGCCAACAAGCAAGGCATCCTTTTCTAGGGGGTGGGGCTTGGGCGTGGAGTGTGACAGAGTGTGACATCACATGCACTACATGTAGGCATGAGCTTGTGACATTCGTGTGTGGTGGCAGGCACCGGGACATAGGTTAGAAGTGGTCCCAGCTGGACAGATGTTTCAGGGACCCAACACTGGGAGTGAGCGAGCTGAAAGGAGCCTGTACTGAGAGTAGCTGTTGTCTAAATGGAGAATTAGGTTTAAATCCTATACCCTCTTTATAGGGAGGAAGTCCCACTGAATGCCTTAGGACTTGCTTCTTCTGAGTAGACACATACAGGGTTGTGCCATTAAGTCACACGTTACATTGCATTTCATAACACATTGATTATTAATTTAACATTTCTATGCCACCTTCAATCAAATAAGATTCCAGGGTTGTGTACCATAATATAGGCAATGAATGATTTAAAACCTAATAATGTTGTTGTTTAGTCGTTTAGTCGTGTCCGACTCTTCGTGACCCCATGGACCATAGCACGCCAGGCACTCCTGTCTTCCACTGCCTCCCGCAGTTTGGTCAAACTCATGTTGGTAGCTTCGAGAACACTGTCCAACCATCTTGTCCTCTGACGTCCCCTTCTCCTAGTGCCCTCAATCTTTCCCAACATCAGGGTCTTTTCCAAGGATTCTTCTCTTCTCATGAGGTGGCCAAAGTATTGGAGCCTCAGCTTCACGATCTGTCCTTCCAGGGAGCACTCAGGGCTGATTTCTTTAAGAATGGATAGGTTTGATCTTCTAGCAGTCCATGGGACTCTCAAGAGTCTCCTCCAGCACCATAATTCAAAAGCATCAATTCTTCGGTGATCAGCCTTCTTTATGGTCCAGCTCTCACTTCCATACATCACTACTGGGAAAACCATAGCTTTAACTATACGGACCTTTGTCGGCAAGGTGATGTCTCTGCTTTTTATGATGCTGTCTAGGTTTGTCATTGCTTTTCTCCCAAGAAGCAGGCGTCTTTTAATTTCGTGACTGCTGTCACCATCTGCAGTGATCAAGGAGCCCAAGAAGGTAAAATCTCTCACTGCCTCCATTTCTTCCCCTTCTATTTGCCAGGAGGTGATGGGACCAGTGGCCATGATCTTGGTTTTTTTGATGTTGAGCTTCAGACCATAATTTGCGCTCTCCTCTTTCACCCTCATTAAAAGGTTCTTTAATTCCTCCTCGCTTTCTGCCATCAAAGTTGTGTCATCTGCATATCTGAGGTTGTTGATATTTCTTCCGGCAATCTTAATTCCGGCTTGGGATTCATCTAGTCCAGCCTTTCGCATTATGAATTCTGCATATAAGTTAAATAAGCAGGGAGACAATATACAACCTTGTCGTACTCCTTTCCCAATTTTGAACCACTCAGTTGTTCCATATCCAGTTCTAACTGTAGCTTCTTGTCCCACATAGAGATTTCTCAGGAGACAGATGAGGTGATTAGGCACTCCCATTTCTTTAAGAACTTGCCATAGTTTGCTGTGGTCGACACAGTCAAAGGCTTTTGCATAGTCAATGAAGCAGAAGTAGACGTTTTTCTGGAACTCTCTAGCTTTCTCCATAATCCAGCGCATGTTTGCTATTTGGTCTCTGGTTCCTCTGCCCTTTTGAAATCCAGCTTGCACTTCTGGGAGTTCTCGGTCCACATACTGCCTAAGCCTGCCTTGTAGAATTTTAAGCATAACCTTACTAGCGTGTGAAATGAGCGCAATTGTGCGGTAGTTGGAGCATTCTTTGGCACTGCCCTTCTTTGGAATTGGGATGTAGACTGATCTTCTCCAATCCTCTGGCCATTGCTGAGTTTTCCAAACTTGCTGGCATATTGGGTGTAGCACCTTAACAGCATCATCTTTTAAAATTTTAAATAGTTCAGCTGGAATATCATCACTTCCACTGGCCTTGTTATTAGCAGTGCTTTCTAAGGCCCATTTTACTTCACTCTCCAAGATGTCTGGCTCAAGGTCAGCAACCACACTACCTGAGGTGTACGAAACCTCCATGTCTTTCTGGTATAATTCCTCTGTGTATTCTTGCCACCTCTTCTTGATGTCTTCTGCTTCTGTTAGGTCCTTACCACTTTTGTCCTTGATTATGGTAATCTTTCGTACAAAACCTAATAATACAATATACTAAAACATATATATATATATATATATATATATATATATATATATATGGCATTTTCCTTTCATCATGTCCATGAACTGAACAAATGCAAACCTGTTTAGCTTCAGCTCATGTCACGATGCAGCTGCTGATAATTATTCACTAGTTTGATTTTACTCATCCAGCATATAAGCTTCTCCACCCTCAAAAATAATTTTTTTAGCACCCTTGCAATGAAATAGAGTCAGCATATTTTTTAAATTGGAAAAGGAGACATGATCTAAAAGGTCCAAAGAATGCCAGTAAAAACTGAGAAACTTTGTTCTAGAATAGTATCACTTTTTCAATTAGCAAAGTTTGCTTTTTCCTCCACTTGTAAATAGAAGGGGAAGAAATGGAGGCAGTGAGAGATTTTACTTTCTTGGGCTCCTTGATCACTGCAGATGGTGACAGCAGTCCCGAAATTAAAAGACGCCTGCTTCTTGGGAGAAAAGCCATGACAAACCTAGACAGCATCTTAAAAAGCAGAGACATCACCTTGCCGACAAAGGTCCGTATAGTTAAAGCTATGGTTTTCCCAGTAGTGATGTATGGAAGTGAGAGCTGGACCATAAAGAAGGCTGATCGCCGAAGAATTGATGCTTTTGAATTGTGGTGCTGGAGGAGACTCTTGAGAGTCCCATGGACTGCTAGAAGAACAAACCTATACATTCTGAAGGAAATCAGCCCTGAGTGCTCACTGGAAGGACAGATCGTGAAGCTGAGGCTCCAATACTTTGGCCACCTCATGAGAAGAGAAGACTCCCTGATGTTGGGAAAGATTGAGGGCACTAGAAGAAGGGGATGACAGAGGACGAGATGGTTGGACAGTGTTCTCGAAGCTACGAACATGAGTTTGACCAAACTGCGGGAGGCAGTGGAAGACAGGAGTGCCTGGCATGCTCTGGTCCATGGGGTCACGAAGAATCGGACACGACTAAACGACTAAACATCAACAAAGGCCTCTCTGGTTCAATTTTCCAGAACCTGCCCAGCTTCTGCGTTTTGCAGCTCTGGGTGCCAAGTACACTCTTTGTACCACTCACATATGTAGACAAACCTGGCAGCTGTCATGGAAGGGGCCTGAGTCGCATGTAAGTAAAGGGTGGCAAAGGGCCAACAGCAGGTCTAAAAATATTGCAGGATGGGGGCATAATAGACTATTAAGTAATCTGATAGATTAAAGGAGAAGTGTCTATCATGCCTGCAGAGATGCTTGAATATGGATTAGCATAGAAAGTGCTCAGAGCCATCAGTGCTGAACGTTCAGGGAGGTCCCTTGTTCCTCCAGCTATTACTCCACTGTCCATGTAACCCCCCCCCCACCCATTATAGCCTCTCCACTATCCTTACTTCTCCCCTTCCAAAAAAAAGAAATCCACATGTAGGCAAATAGCAATTTTGAAGTTGAGTATATGCATTTGGTTAATGTCATTCATGCATGTAACCAAACAATGGTTGAGCGCAAACAAGCAAATGTGTGGGTTCTCAGAATGAAGATCATGACCACTGTGCTCCTCGCCTGGCCATGCTGCTGCTCTGCTATCCAGGGCTAAGGCATAGTTTGGCTTAGTGTTACCTACAAATCTGGGAGCATGCCTCCTTTTATTCCAGACACACCATAAGCTAGTTACAGGTAGGTAGCCGTGTTGGTCTGACGCAGTCAAGAATTTTTCAAATTTTTTTTAAAAAAATTCCTTCCAGTAGCACCTTAGAGACCAACTAAGTTTGTCATAGGTATGAGCTTTCATGTGCATGCACACTTCTTCAGATACACTGAAACAGAAGTCATGACCGGAAACACGTAAAAGCGACTTCCGGCACCGGCGCCGCCATTTTCTGATGCCCATAGAAGGGCAAATCGCCACCGGAAGTCGCGTCACGCAACTTCCGGTCATGCACGGAAGCGACTTCCGGTCATGCACGGAAGCGACTTCCGGTCATGCACGGAAGCGACTTCCGGCGCCGGCACCGCCATTTTCTGGTGCCCATAGAAGGGCAAAGCGGCACCAGAAAAATGGCCGCGGGGCCGAAGCCGATTTAAGGGACAATACCGGGATTTTAACCTAAACGGGAGACCGCCGGGAAACGGTAAGAAAAAAGGGGTTTTCCCGGCGGATACGGGATACTTGGCAGCTATGCATTTGGGGACAAACGGTGTAAGTAATTGTGACAAAATGGAAAATTTGTAAATTCCTCACAAGCTGCCTTAATGCTAAAACTCCCACAAGATCTCCATAAAGACTTGATTACCAACGTGCCTGCCATTTTGCATGGGTGTTGTTTGCTAGACATGGGGAACTGGAGCCCAGGGGCCAGATTAGGCCCACCAGGCATTCTAATTTGGTACATAAGACAGCTTTCCTCAGCCCCAGCACCTGTCCCATATCTGAAGTCAGGTGTGGAGCAGGTAAATCTGTGACTGCAAAGGAACAAGAAAGAGTGTCAGAGTGCACTCCAGATTGCTCCTGTGCGAGTTGGAATTGCATTTAGCACTTTTTAAATTTGGCACCAAATATGAGCCCCACTGGGATTGATTCCTCTGAGAAGCTCCAGATCAGAGCTCCTGCATTAAGGTCAAACGCAAGAGTCATGGAAGAGTAATTGCCTTTTGATATGCATAGCATGTAGATTCATCTAAAGCCGCCACCAGTATGTGATACATGCATAGTAAAACACAGGACTCCCCTGAGGCTGCTCTGGCATTTTGTTTGGCATGTGGGTTGGTCACTGAGTACAGCAACTTTATCATGAGGTGGGGGAGTCTTTCTGCAAAAGCATAAATGCTTCTCTCTTTGCAGCACACCAGGAAGGATTTTGCTACTTGCCACACACACAAAACCACATAATGTTTCTTTTGCATGATATGTTTCACCATTGCATTCTTACGGTTTATGTTTTGACTTTTACGCTAAAAAGAATTATCTGCAAAAAAAAGAGAGAGGTGTGTGTGGAGAGAATGGTTTAGTTTAACAACCGTGTGGCTTTCAATAAAGTCAGTCAGCTGGACAAAAATCATCTGACAGGATGCATCCAGCAAGCAGCCAGCTGGAAATAGGATTAAGCCAGTACTGTTTTACCAGTTCTGAATCTTTTGCGGCACTTCACAATTACAGTTTTCTTCTGCTGCAATGGAACAAAGCACACCACCAATGGAACAAACAATTTATTGCACCCACTTACAATTTTGTTCCCCAACATATCTTTATTCAGTCTCTTCTCTCCAGAGTTGCTCTTTCACATAGTACATTTTGATGAAATGGGTCCCCCCACATCTAGATTCACTTCAATTTTGTCTTCATGAAGATGAAGAGTTCCTTTGAGGCCTTTAGACTTCATACAGAAAGCTGCACTTCTGCTTCCATCTGCTGCGTACATGGTGCCTCAGCAGCAAGTACATCTCTCTCACATATGTCCTTTGTTCAAGCAACGTTCAGCTGAATATTACATAGTTCTAGACCTTTGCTACACTTATCACTCAGAAATGTGTTACACTACACTACACTACACTACACTACACTACACTACTCTCTCTCTCTCTCTCTCTCTCTCACACACACACACTGCCCACAGTAGAATTTATCAGAACTGTCAGGTTGTACAATATTGCTATGCATTGTAGTGACTTAATTCACATGGAAAAAAAGAACAGAGCATGCAGGTATTGATGAATATTGGACAGGTACATATTATTGCAAGAGCAAGGATATACTAAATAAACAGTGGTAGTAACTTTAGTCTAAGATTCATAGTGCATTCTTAAATGTAATTAAATGGTACTTACCCAATTTTCATATTTACAACCATTACTTGTACCCACCTGAGTAAAATGTGAATGTGATATACACCTGTTTAAGCCCATGGCAAGTATGTTTCTGTTAGTGTTGGTGAAACCAATTTTTTTTTATCCTCAAGGAATGCACTCTTAAAATTCTCTTCAAGTCCAGTAGCAGAACAGGGACCAGGAAAGAAATCCTACTCAAGCGGCCTGGGGGTCACTGATCCTTCTAGACTCTACCTATTACCCAAACCAATAACATAATATGAATTTAGGTGTGTAATACTGGATTGAGAGAGATCGGCTGGGGAAGGCAAAAAGAGCCTTCTTTCTTCAGCTCCGACATCCAATTGCATCCAACAGAAAGGTATTCCTTGATGACATTTCCTTTGAAACTTTGCAAACAGGTTTTTCCGTCAGTCCACCAATAAGATCTGGCAGTCACAGGGATCATATATTTTAGTGTAGAAACTAAACTCAGGGGACAGTGTGGTAACTCAATCTTTGTTTTTGTTTTTCTTGCAAAACAGCCCAGTGAGAAATTCAGCATTTTCAGCATAAAAACCACATCACTTCAAGCACAAAACACAATGAAGAAAGCTAAGCCCAGACATGATTTATTTATTCCCAATATCTGTACAGTACAAAGGCCTCAGCAGTCCTCAGTTAGTCACTTTATTTTTATTTTATTTTTTAAAAAAACCTAACTAGATTTTATATTGTTAAGTGCGAACATGGTTGGTTAGCTTTTGGTGAAAGAACTTTAAAAACAAACAAAGGAGGGGGGACAGAAGAAACAAAGGAGGGGGGACAGAAGAAACACCATGCTCATATCGGTATGTAGATTAGGGTGTGTTCTGTAACCCTGATAATTACAGAACCACTTATTTTGTGACTCAAGGGGGGGGGAGTTAACCATTTGAAACTGTTGCGAAAAAACTCAAAGCTGTTAAAGGCTGTAAACTCCTTTTTTCTCACCAATCCCTCAAAGGGTCCTGAAAATATGCACTCTGAAATGAGCTTATTGTCTAACACTTCCTGGTAAAAACTTCACACAGGAGAGTGAAATCATTCCTTTGACTTAATTGGCTGCCAGTCGCAGCCTTGACACAGGAACAAAGGAGTAATTCAGCAAAGTGGTTAAAAAGGCAAAGGACCCCTGACAGTTAAGTCCAGTCACGAATGACTCTGGGGTTGCAGCGCTCATCTCACTTTACTGGCCGAGGGAGCCGGCGTTTGTCCACAGACAGTTTTTCCGGGTCATGTGGCCAGCATAAGTAAGCCGCTTCTGGCAAACACACAGCAACACACAGAAACGCCGTTTACCTTCTCGCTGGAGCGGTACCTATTTATATACTTGCACTTTGACATGCTTTTGAACTGCTAGGTTGGCAGGAGCAGGGACCGAGCACCCCGTTGCAGGGATTCGAACCACCGACCTTCCGATCGGCAAGCCCTAGGCTCAGTGGTTTACACCACAGCGCCACCAACATCCCACAGCAAAGTGGTGAGGATGATTGAAAACCTGCACGCTCATATCCAGTGCTTTAAAAGGAGTGCTCTCATTTTCCTACTCATATTGAAATACTGCCCCTCAATGAGGCCAAACTTAGATTCACTGCCCTGTGTTGCTCCATTCTGTTAAAGCCATTAGATTGATCTTCTACCTCTACAAAGATCTAGGATTCCATGCATCTAAGAGACAAATCAGCCTGCTCTCAACATAAACTTTTCTTTGTCCCAACAACAGAAGACCTAGCCTGAAAGAGGAGAGCGTTGGGATTAAGCTCTATGCACAGACACTAAGGCCAAGAAGCAAGTCAATACAACTGATTCAAGCCCATGCCAGGAGCACAGCGGAGGACAAAGAGAGAGCACTTGATAAAAAAAATTGACATCTTAAGGACTCCAGCATTATACACATTCACTGGTCCAGTAAACTGTTGTTATGGCAACCAGGAGAAGGGCTTTTGTCATTTGGAGACATGAATCTTGCAAGCTTACAGAACTTTCCATGGGCTTTCAAGCCAGTCTTCTACAGCATACGGTAGTTACAAACAGGAAGTGATCAGCCGCAGCATAAATCTTACCTTGAGCAGTTCTTAAAGAGTTTGCAAGCACCAGAAACTAGAAGATGCCTTTCAACAATGGCCTGCATCCAATTCTTAAGGAGTTCCAAGTGAGGAAAAGTTCCACTGATTCTTCTGTCCACAAGTCAGAGAATGGCAAGGCTATTTGCAGTCCCTGAATGTGACTTAACTTCTATTTAATTAAGTGAAAAAGTGGTTCATGGGTCCTTATTGAAATTCATATTAAACATGCCAGGGTTTATAGTTCTTTGGTACTTAATACTAATACATTACGCAGGTGGCGTTGTGGGTTAAACCACTGAGCCTAGGGCTTGCCAATCAGAAGGTCAGCGGTCTGAATCCCCGCGACGCAGTGAGCTCCTGTTACTCGGTCCCTGCTCCTGCCAACCTAGCAGTTCGAAAGCACATCAAAGTGCAAGTAGATAAATAGGTACCGCTACAGCGGTAAGGTAAACAGCGCTTCCGTGTGCTGCTCTGTTTTTGCTGGAAGCAGCTTTGTCATGCTGGCCACATGACCTTGAAGCTATACGCCGGCTCCCTCGGCCAATAACGCGAGATGAGCGCCACAACCCCAGAGTCGGTCATGACTGGACCTAATGGTCAGGGGTCCCTTTACCTTTACTAATATAGACAGTAGCAAAACCCAGCTATTGCTGGCAAAGAATTAGGATGATTTCAACATAGGAGCTTGACTTGCTTAAAGAACAGTATGCTCAGCCCTGTTTCCCCAGCCAGTGCACAAAGTGGAAGGTTTAAGAATGCCATTTCCTCCCTAATCAGACATAGACTAATGGAGTCCTACACTTAACACAAGCCAGGCCCTCTAACAGTAATAAATATTAGACATTGCTACAGATGTAGCCTGCTCCTACGGACAGCATTGTGTTTCATTTCGTTTGTAGCCGGTAGACATCAGATCTCACTTTTGAAGACTGACAATTCAGATACCAGTATTTATGGTAAAAGGCTAAACAGTATTTCTTACCATTTTAACTTTGTGTGCAAACAGGAGAAAAAGGCTGGCATGTTGAGACTGGAACAAGCAAGCAGCTGCACACTTCACCTGATGCCATTTGCCGGTCTAAAATTGGTCTCACAATGGTGGGGCTAGAATATAGCATGTCAGAATCAATGTTGGATCCCCATCTCCAGGACACAGATGACTCAAGCCACTGTCTTGAATGTCAACTCAAGTCGCTTTCTAATTTTAGCCTTCAGCCCAACCCTCAACCTTCATTTCTAAACCTCCCAACCCTCTCTCTGTCTCTTCTCTTCCTTGCACAGCTCCCTGCTGGGCATGTAATAATCTCAACTGGGACAGTAATCTCAACACAAGACAAGAAGGACAGAGCATCTATTCTATGTCCTCTTCTAAATCCAGCCAGCCACCACGGAAGGAGGGAAGGAAGCTGCTGCAGGCCTAAACTCCCAGATGCTCCCAGCTTCCTTTCAAGTCTGATGGCTACTACCACTGGAGTTTTTGTGACTGCAATGCTAAACTTTTGCTGTTGGAATGAAAGTAACTTACGTATCATAGAAATCATACCTCCCAAATGTCTAGCACCTTCCTGGGAAACACCATGCTATAGTTATTATTATTTATAAAATTTGTATACCACCCTTCATCCAAAGATCTCAGTGTGGTTCACAGCATAGTTTGATAGCTCTTGACCTGAAATATTAACATTCTCATAATAATAACCCCCAACATTTTCTAAATTCAGGGTCTGCTTAAAAGAGGTGGATTGTAATAATAATAATAATAATAATAATAATAATAATAATAATAATAATAATAATGGCCTATTGGCTTTTACAAGTCCCACCTCTTCAGCAGGGAGGACACTGGAATTAAGGGCTCATCCACACTCACTTAACCTGTGTTTTGATCATATTGTGCACTGATTAATTCCCCTGGGTCTGAGAGTGTAATACAAACAATGACTGAAGTGGAAGGAGTATGAAAGCTAGAATTACTCTGGCCTCACTCTGAAGCCCACCCATCCAAGCCAAAGTCCCAACAAGTGGAGATCAATAATGTGTACTCAAAACCCTCCTGCTGGCTCTTCTCCCTCAGTCCTATTTTAAAAGGAAATGCCAGAAATGGGCTTGAGAGCATGCACATTCATTCCTAGATAGGATTAGGTTTAATGGCACTCCCAATTTCTGAAGGTAAATGAAATTATACTGTGCCAAACACGACTCTGTTCATGCTACTTTTCCCACCTAAAGAGCCTAGGCTGGAGATCTGGTTTCTTGCTGTTTTAGTTCACGGTGTGCTATTGAAATGTCACTCCATTGCTAGAGGAACACCCACACAGCATAAAAGAGGTGAATCACAATGAGATCTCAACTCAGTGGGTCCAATTCTCATCTTACAAAAACATCAGAAGTAATTCTGTTAGATCACTGACGTTACACCACTGGGGGTGCAAAACCAGAAGCAAAACCAGCCAAGAAATGATTTAAAATTCAGTTCCGCTCTCAGATACATTGTAAATGGACAAAGGAATTTTCAGCATGTGTAATCTGTAGGAGTGCAAACCACAACACTAACTGTTTTATGCTCACGCATGAGACTGGATGCAAACAGATACTGCTTTTTAGCTCAGAGCTTCTCGTGTTTCTAGTGGGTGGGTGGTGGGAATCTTTTCTGAAACAAGTTTCTTAAAGGATGCCATTTTCAGCAACCACTTTGCTGTGCAATTCAGAGCCAATAGCACCAACTTGGTTAACCTCCAAGAAACTGCAGGGTGTTGTTTTTTAAAATACATTTTAGGTAAAGCTTTATGTTGTGCTATGTGATGATTTCAGAGTTGAAGAACAAGTGAAGATGCCTAGCTAACTGTCAATGTTTCTTTTGTTTTACTGCCAAGTATTAACAAATTATTCAGATGTCAGGAAATTTGTCATATTTTCATATGATGAACATGACTTATAGTGGGTTGTCTTACTGTCTGGCTTCCATTTTTAAAAGACCCAAATTACTTAATGAACCGGAAAGCTACTTAAGACACTTTGCTTAGCTGCCATCACTATGGGCTGGGGGAGACTAGCTTTCCCTCTTTCCATCCATTGTTCAGTCGTAAGAATCTTTTTGAAGTCCCTATTTCCAGCCCAGACTGACTTAGTGGGCTTCCAGAGTGGTGCTATTTTCAGATTGAATGCAAACGCAATGAAAGCTAGCTTGGTGCACTTGCACAACAAACCCACCCACCCCCCACCCCCAGTGGATATTTTGCTATGATGAAAGATATGTGGGATAATGAATGATGCAACACTACATAACCTCCCTCCAAGCAAACCAGAATATTCAAAACAGGTTGACTGGAAGTGAGCCTGGGCGTGGTAATCCAAACTTCTACTTTTACTCTCATGTGATAAAGAACCACAATGTTCTGAACATGGAATTGTAAAGCAGTACAAAAGGGACAACCAGACCCCCCCGCCCAAGTGCAACCTGTCCTCAGTTACTGTCCTGCAACTTGTTGTTGTTGTTGTTGTTTTTGTTGTGTAGTTTAATGTCCCTTTCATCCCGAAATGAAAGATTTAATTGTAATGAATAATAAATTCTCCTCCTACAGTACGTTAGGAGTTGCAAATAATAAAAATACTTAATGTTTAGCACCCCTTTAATTTCAGCTTGCAATAAACCAATATGGGAAAGTGTGTGTGCATATATGTTTAACTTTTAAGAACCCCTTTCAACCGTGAGAATGCCATATTTAATTCCCCGCCCCCATCCAATTCAGTTCAGGGTCCAATTCCAACATTCTTTAGTGAAATTATCAAGTTCAGATAATGAACATGTGCTGAAAAAGAAAGGTTCGTTTTACTCCGCAGGTGTTATAAACTGTCTAAGGGCCTCTCCAGACTGTGGTGCCTTGTTTTGTAGATGTATTCAGCAACATGGCATTGATGCAATAATAGCACATTTGTGGTAGATTTATACGGGACCATCCTTCCTTTTTATTAGTTTTGTGATACTTCCCCAGTGTCATTATATTATTGCTGTATGAAGGGGTTAGGGTTGACTAATCAGGATGGCTTTCAGTCTGTATGGAAACATGCCTTCCTAAAAAAAAACCCCAAAACCTCCAGCTATATAGATTCTCTTTAGGCTCTCATCCCTCTGCCACATCACTCCACGTCCAGCAAATCAGCTAACTATCTTTCTGTATACTCAGTCCAAAAGCATTGCCAAGGCTTCATGCTGGCACATTTAAACGCATTCTCCCCAGCAGTCCTGGAAGGAAGATACTTAAAAAAAAAAAAACCTACCATGAAGGCAAGTGCCCCCTAGACTTGACACAGGTCAAGTCAGTGACCCATGTCCTCTTCCTTTTGTCATAATCCTACTGAAATCTTTATTGAACCTTTCTTATCAAATCTAGCAGGATGAGCAGATGCATTCTATGTCCTTCTACTCCTTTTGGTTCAAAATACATCTATCACTCGCAGTGTGAACTGCTCCCAGCCACTTTGTAATCTTCCTCTTTGGAGTTCATGACATGATTACATCTTTTAAGTTGTTGATGCCTTTTTGTTCCACTCTATGCTACTCTTATTTACCTCATTCTTTTATTTTATTTTATCCTCTTTTACTCTATTAATCCACATTTAAGACTGCGTTTTATGTGCTTTTTATTTTGCTTCCTTGGTGCCGGTCATTGACAGCAACAATAAAGGGACAAAAACCAGAATATTTGTGGCATAAAGAGCCGCAGGATTTCAGCAGGAAGCAATGGAACATGCACTGACTGCAAACGAAGCAGCATCACTGCTCTCAATCTTTAGCAGGCATAAACAGTATTGAAATTAGGATCGTGTAAAACAGGCCCAACACCATCAAGAGCACAACTCATCATGAAGGCACAATAAAATGATGTGTGGAGGAGCCTTAACCATGTAGGTGTCTCAACATGGAAGATAAGGGGTTGGACATACACCCCAGGCCCTCAATGCACACTTTAAGAGGACTACTATACATGTGGCATGAGGTAGCAATCATTCCTTTAAAAAAGTATAACATCTTGTTGCCCTGTGGGTCAATTATGACCATGTAAGCTATTTATAATGTACTAAACGTACTGGCATATTTCCTTTGTAATAGGCATATGCCATTTTTTTAAATCTTAAAAATTAAATCTGAAGAAAAATCACCGCTATACATTAAAAAGCAATTAAGGTCCATTCTTCACACCTTTCCTGGGCACACTGGAATCTTTCGCCTTAAAGTAAGTTGGTCAATAGTTTCTTTCAATGGAATGCTGTAAGGAAACTTGAGTTAACACAACTTTATCAGGTTGCTTCTGTACTCAAAACAGATTGGCAAAGTAAGAACACCTTTCACTTCTGCCATTGGTTAAAATACACGTAAAACGAAGCCCCAATTTGTTGCATTTATTTGAGTAAATATCTGGTAAATAAAGTCATTGATAAAACATTACAAAATTAAATACATTTTAAAAAGCTTGCCAGTTTACATAAAGTCCACAAACATGTATTTATTCTTTTAAAAAATAATATGTTCAGAGCACCCTTGATATAAAATGCCAGACTAGCATCTACCAGCAGATGGTGGCTTGTGAAACATTTAGAATGTTTTCCTGAAGTGTTTGGGATTCCGGCTTTCACAACTAAGAACCAGTACCACCCACACACCCTACCAAGTTTGATGCCAAAGTTGGAGAATCAGTCTAATATTCTTGTCACAAGAAGAGAGGGTGGGAAGAAACTGCATTGGGCCAATATTACACTGTTTTGTTTGGTTTCACTTGCATTTCCTCATGTGGAAACCTTCAAATGGCATCTACCCTTCCCTCACTGTTGCATCGGACCCTTAGGCAGTAGGTTAACACAATCCTAACAGACCATGAGGTGAAGAGGAGATGATCTGGCTAAGCATCAAAAGTCAATAAAAATAAGTTCAAAGTCTACAAAATTAAGCCCTTGAAACCCCCTAGCTTGCTCATATGTTGCTTTGTGAATGAGTCTATTCACCCCAATGCTTTAAATGCATTTAGAAACAGTGCCAGCATTGACTTAACAAATTGCCTCCCTCCCCCACCACCAACATCACATCTGCTACAACTTTCATTTAAATTGTTAACTAGACCACATTTCCCTTCCAACCATGTGAAGCAAAACGTAACACTCACTCGATAATTTATGTACATAAGCACAAGAACCTTAACATCCATGAGTCTGGTGCACAACTTAATGAAACAACCCAAATGGTCGCCAAGGAAGAGCACCCCCTAGTAGTTTTATACAGAACTCATCAGGTAGGATTGCTGTCTGGGACAGCGGAAGTCTTTCTAAATTTGGCGTTTCCCCACCCACTTTGAGCATCCTCAGGTAGTAAAAGCAGCATCCATATTGTTGATATCCATGATATATATAAAAAAACAACTGACACTTTAAAAAAAAGCCTGAAAAACAGAAGTCGTCAAATTCATTAAAATGTCAGAACTCAACCAAAAAGTAATAAATTGCTCATAAAGAACTAGAAGTTGATCTATCGAAAGTCCCACTTTAGCAGCCACATCTCTCAAGAGGGCTCTGCTTCCAGTTATATACTCTTCTTCTGAGGAGGGCTCAATTTTCTCATCCCTCTTATCCGAGTTAGCAGTTCTTTGATAAAATCCTACAAAAACAAAGAATTGGAGGAAACGTGTCATTAGAAAAAAAAACACCAAGAAAGCGCAACCCCTACCCATGCATTCATTCTAACACAACATTCAAAGCAAGAAAGGCCATGGACTCCGAAATGCATGTTTTAACAAAAGGCTGCTTTCAAAATCCCAGGGATCCGGATTGAGTACAGTTGCACAAGCGGGAACCCAGAAAAAGACTGTCAGTGGCAGAAGAGGGGAACGTCTCCCCTAGTGACCCCACTTGCAACCAAAGGGCATACTTTGCCCAGACCTAATGCCTCCTCCCCACTCCATTTCTCTCAATCACAATGGTGGCAGAGGGAAATTGATCCCATTCACACACACACACACACACACTTCCCTCCCACCTGCCAGCGGAGAACATTCACTAAGTTTCTAGCCATCTCCGTATATTCCTGCTGTGGAGATGCATTTTGAAACATGAGCACTGACTTCTAAAGGAGCCAGTTTCTGTCCCCCATTTGGAGTTCCATCTGAATAAATCAAAAGACTACTGTATACATCTCCTGCTCAAACATGAATGGCACCTGCATCACTAAACACTCTCTGCTTTGCTGTGAAGTTTCAGAGAGTTCTATTTCTAGCCTGCTTACTGGGAAAAGGACAGTGTGTGTATTAATAGTACAGAGGCATTAGTCATTTACAATACCCAAACATTTCCTGGAGGCTTGTAAAGCCAGAGTGCCTCTTTCTAGGCAACAGATTTATGTGGCAAAGTTTAGTGCAATACTCCAATACTGTAGTATGAAAGATTGGCTGTTTCAGTCTGACTGAATCTGCTCACATACCATACACACAGAAGGTCAGAGATTTTCCCTGCTGCTTGCAAAGTATGTTTTTCCCCAGGTTGATGCCACATGCCCAGAAAGGTATTTTTAGCTGCTGGCATCCACTAAACAAGCTTACTTTTAAGATAAGGCAGCCACATCAAAACATTGTGTCATTCATTTCTTACAGATGACTAACTGCTGGGGGGGGGGAGAGACAGAGAGAGAGACAGAGAGAGACAGAGAGAGAGAGAGAGAGAGAGAGAGAGAGAGAGAGAGAGAGAGAGAGAGAGAGAGAGAGAGAGAGAGAGAGAGAGAGAGAGAGAGAGAGAGAGAGAGAGAGAGCTCTTTCTCCCTCTGTCAAAAAGGCTAGAAAGCAACAAAGGAATCATGGAAGCAGTGAACAACCTGACAAGTATATACAGTCTGCTTGTTTAGCACAGTATAAAAGCTGGTGTCTCAAATGCCCTTATTTTACAATACACGGAAAACACCCAAGCAGCTATGTGCAGCTGCACAACACACTTTCAAGTTACTAAACACAGGAAGCTGCTATATAATAATTTGGACCACTGACCCATCCAGCTCAATATTGACTATGCTGATTAGTTCACCAGGAATTCAGGCAGGAGATGTTTTCCAGCCTTACCTGGAGATGCCAGGGATTGAAACTGAAGGATGCACAACACAAGCTTCATGGCCCTTCCACAACAGTTAATTTTTCATTCCACAGGGATTGTTCTGTTTGTTATATTTTTCAGGTGGTAGATTTCATAAGACTCAACAAAAGGCTCATGCTAAATTTACAGTTGCCTTAAACAAGGAACAACTAGGAAAATTCTATTTGCTACATACGGTACCTTCATCCCCTTACCCTTTACATCAAGGATCAATTCAAGGCCAGGTAGATGCAAATATTTGTACTTAGTAACTGCAACAGAGGATTGTTGCAGGAAGACCATCAGTAGTCCACTACTGTTGCTTTTAACAAACAGGTTACATGTTAAACACATGTCGACATGGACCAACACTGCACACATTTATGGAAAATCTATTCACGTTCCCCATGCAACTACAGTGATGAGCATACACACCCATTTTAAATATGTGTGCAATGTCTGCCCAGCATGTGCTTGTTGCAGGAAGAACACCAGTGCTTCTCACAGCCACATGTGAAGCTGCCCTGAGTTAATAAGGATTTGAAACCTGGCAGAGGAGATCATTGGGCAGTGTGGTTTAACACAATTTGAGATCCAACTATCTAGCCAAAAGTATAACGGCAAAGTATTCAAACAACGCCATTAACATGGAACTAGATTATAGCTATCTGTGCAGGTTTATTCATTTGGGTAAGACAAGTTGATTTGTACACACTAGACTATTGTCATGTTCTTAAATTTAAAACAGTATAAGATTGGTTTACCTCTGTGGGTTTGTAGCAATCTACAAGCGCTTCCTAGAAATAAAATAAGAGCATCAGTGGTTTTTATAAGGGCAGTCTTCCTTCTTGCATCTAAGGATTGGACACTTTCAAAGTAACCACCACTTGCTGAGGAATAGACATTTTCTATGTCAGTATTTCATAGTCTAGGGGAAACAGTTAAACAAGTTCTACCTACTGCAATCAATGCCTGGATTCATATTACTTTACTCCACAATTAAGGGTTTATCTTTCATTTCTCACAAGTTATACCTAGAATGGGATTGAGGTAAAAGACTATTCTACATTGCAGCAGTAACCTCCACACCTACCCCAAAAACTCTGTACAGAAAATTATTCTAGGTTTGCGATTCAGACAGTGAAGATCTAATTAGGTGGCCCATGTATCTTAATTGCTGTCCCAAGTTGGTAAAATCAAACTAACTTGTAATTTGAGTGCTCTCTCCTCTTCATTAGCAGCATCAAGAAGGTCATCAATGTCAATTTCTACATCGGGCATCTCTTCTTCCTGGGAAAAAAGGGAAGTTCAAAACTATATCATTCAATTTCATTTTAGCCAGGTTAAAAAGCTGAATGGCAATCTCTCACACATACATTGACACCTCATTCTACCATCTGCTGAAGGCAGCCCTGTTTAGCCCTGGTAAAAAAAATAATGCAATTTTGCAGGTGTAAAGAGAAGCAGACTAAAGGAGAGACCTGCAAAGTATTCAAGAGGGTTACCTCCCTTTTCCCGCTTCATTTCAGCTCCAGAAAAAAATGTGACTTTTTATTTTACTTATATTATTTATTAGATTTGCATACCTACATTATGGGAGCAGCTTAACTAGAGAGAGAAAATGTATTTCCATTTTGATAATTCCTACAGCATGATTTTTATTATTTTATTTAATACTAGCTGATAATGTTCAGGGGCTGCCCATGAATTTTTTTGAAACCACTTTCCAAAATATATATATTAAACTTCATAAAATTTATATACCACTTGATTGTAAAAAAATAATAATCCTCAAAGCGATTTACAAAGAGAATAAAACAATAAAATTATCAATAAAAACGTTAAGCTATGTAAATCATTCAAATCAGCAATAAACTCCAGCAATAATTCCTAAATCAAATGTTGGGAACATGAATTCAGATCCTAAAAGGATACATTTAAGCCTAATTAGAGGTCACAACAGCTGGTTAGGACATTTAATTTTACACCTTTGAAGCTAAAGGATTAGTTTTGCCTGTTAATGCTAATCTAAATGTGTTGCTATCAGAGCACATTGTGGTTGTGAAGAGGGCATTTACCAGCCCTATGAAGAGAGACCAGGCTGGCAAGGAAGTTGCCATAAACATGGCATTGGGGAGAGTTGGGTTTCATTGAAGAATTGGGACATGAGCTAAAAGAGAGATTTGTTCAGCTGTGTGACCATCGGTCTACCATGGAGGTAGAAACTCAATTCCTTTCTTTCCCTTCTCTTACCTACCATTATAAACAGGAAAAAGCACCCTGGTAGTAATTGATTAGACACCAGGAAGCCACCAAAAGGCTAGAGCTCTTGTGTGGCCAGATTCTTTTCACAACAGACAATCTGTGGAATACTTCAAGGCAGAAAAGAAATCATTAGTATGGTAAATATTTGTTCTGTAGGACTAACTACGAAAAAAAACCAGCCAAGAAAGCCAAATAAATGCACACACAAAAGTCAAGGTAAACTGTGGAGAAAAAGGCTACAATTCTAGTCTTTGTGACTGAAGATTTCCCACAAGCCTTCAAACACTTGCATCTGGAGGGATCTTCATGTTTCTCCACATCTGTGGGCTGATCAGGTCTGCCCCTTAGTACAAGAACGAGACAGTTTGAAACAGCCTGTATGTCGGTGTGAGCTCCTCTACACCAACAGATGGGCAGCTTTTTTATTATTTTTTATTATTTAAAGAAGATATAAAGACTTTGAATCCATTAAACCGATTCAAAACAAGTCATAACATTATTTGCCTAAAAGTCACTCTTGGGTGCAACCCAGCTGGTACCAAGGCGCAAACTCCATTTCATTTCGCTCAACCTTGAGACAAACTTCCCATATGCCCAACAGGCATTAACAGAAGCTGGACCATACCCTTAGTTTACAAACTGTCGTCTGTATGCCTCCCCCCAATAGCTCTGTTTTCATAAGTTAAAAAAATAAAAATGTCAAGACTGACTACATCTGAGAGATGACAGCATGCTAGTCTATCAAGACATCTGCCCTGTCATTAAAAAAGGGTTATAAAAAGGAGTCAGTAATCTTAGAACAACAAAAATAGTATGATGGTGGTTTGAAGGTTTGTTTAGTTTGCTCAAATGTTTGGTAAGAAGATGACATTAACTGTAATTCTTGTTGTAGTCCTCTCAGCATCACTGAAGGGGAGGTAATGACTTTTTTAAAAAAAACACTTTTTGGCATTACTCTGTTTTCCAAGACTAATATAAGTTCATCCATCCCTTTTGCAATCAACTCCTTTACTTCAGTCCCTCTTGGGCTACTCTGAATACTCCTGCAATTGTAGAGATGGCTGCAATTATTCTGAATCCAAGGGCTTTGGGGCCCACCAGAAATATTTACAATTTGCTCCCTCTGAAGTGCTTGGCAATTAACTTCAAACACAACTCTTTAAAATTAAAGGCATAAGGAAAGCATGAAAGACACGTGGTGGAGTTTGTAGGAGTTGTTTAGAAGCAGGGAGAGGAAACATACAGTAAACCATACTTCTTGACAGATTGTGTTAAGAGGATTCTTAAATTTGAGGATTTGTTGAGGCAGTACTTTTTCAGTTTTGTAAAGTATCGCGGGGATTCGAACTGCCAACATTCTGATCAGCAAGCCCTAGGCTCAGTGGTTTAGACCACAGCACCACCCGCGTCCCCATACTACCGTATTTAAGAAAGCACCAAATAATGCTGCATCTTGACCCTTTGATCAAGGCTTCAGCTCTAATCAGGGGTTTTCCCCAAAGGTGGCTAACAGATTTCAACCCATAACAATCCTGCATCTGAGTTGTATGTTGTCTTGTATTTTGGATTACCATTTGCTCATGCATTTGCACTTTTATAAAATGTACAAGTTTTATGAACATCTCCCAATAAAAGTCAGTTGCATCCAGTTGAAAAAGTAGTTATTCCAAGTTGCTAGTTACTTGAATCAGGCGCTGGTTACTTGGAAGCTCAGCTGCCACCAGGCAATTCACCAAGCCAAGGGAAAGGTCCCTCTTAGGAGTGTGGCACTTTATATTTTATGGAGTAAACCAGAGCCAGGTGTTTTTTGGCTCCAACTCCCACCAGCCCAGCCAGCGTGGTCAATCGTCAGGAATGTTGAGAGCTGTTGATGAGCATCATCTGGGACACAGTAGATAATAATTTATTTGCATATTGGATATTTGGAGACCCACATGCAGTGTCAGCTACCTATTATATTATATTATATACTGTACTAAAATTGTCATGCAATGTTCATATTGAAATAGGAATTGTTGATCAAAATATTATGTTGCACCGAGCACTATTAATACCTAGTTTCTTTATCGTCTCAACCTGTGCTATATGACGCAATTCCTTCTTCTCATAAGGAAACAAAAGTAGCTTGTCTGTGGCCCATTTACAATTTTAAACTGTTCTACAGAATGACAGCTTCTACCACTGCTGCTACAGCATGCTGACAAGTCTTTCATAACAACACAGTTTCTAAATTACATGCATCTTTTTTTAGAGGTCTGATGGTATCCAGACACAAATATAGACATTTGTTTAGCAAAGAAATGTCTCTTCTGTTTACCACTCTACTTTGATTATTCATCCGACTGAAAGGAAATACCCTTTCTTCACAATAGCCAGTTACTGTAGCTCTCCTCATACCACTTTGGGGGAAGAGATTCGTTTATAGAATTTTAATTAGGCTTTTAATGGCAAAGTTTAATGTATGATGTTTGGCATAAGCCTATTTTTAAAAACATGAAATAAAAAACCAAAGTGTGCACAACTGACACCAATCATTGTCTTAGCAAGCCTACTCATGCCAGCAAAAGCAAAACCACAGTATTTGAGAAGTATCACTTCCCTCTACTTCAAAGGAAGTGTTGACCTTTCCACTGATCACTGCCCCCCATGAGATTATTCTAATTTGGATCTGGATAGAGTTCCATTCACACAACTGGGCTTTCCTGAACTCCTTCCCATTGCTGCTCCTCAAAAAGCTATTCCTCAAGAGGTCAGGTGACACTCCAGAACTAAAAGTGATGCAACAGATGGGGATGCAGTGAGCAATGGTGAATCTGAAACTAGGAACTTGCCTGTTGTCCAGCAGAAGTGGCCTTCTTTTCATCCAAGACTTTGGACCCAAGCCACAGGTGGTCAACCTGTGGCCCTCCAGGTTATCACTAGCAATGCTATCTGGGGGAGGAAGGACAGTTGTAGCAAAACAACCTATGGAGGACCACTAGGGTTGCCAGACTCAATAGAGGACAGGACCTCTGTGCCTTTAATTGCCCTGCTCTCTTTTGAGTCTGGAAACCTTAAAGAGAAACCAGCAGACCCTTTGTTAAATTTCCAAGCAAAGGGTCTGCTGGTTTCTCTTTAAGGTTTCCAGGCTCAAAAGAGAGCAGGGCAATTAAAGGCACAGAAGTCCTGTCCACTATTGAGTCTGGCAACCCTAAGGACCACAGATTCTCTGCTCATGCCTAAATAAAACGTATTTTACTAATTTACATCACCTCCTGTTTCTCTACTCCCCACCATCCCACCCACTTTATTGGTGAGAACTTGCACTCTGCACACACATTTTGAATAGATAAAACACACCTTGCTTTGGGCCACTTGATATGAAAAAAAAACCTTGCTTTTTCTGTGTAGCCAGAAAAAATGGATTGATTGTTAAGGAGCATATGTGCCTGTCTGCTCAGAGACGGAGCTTAAGTGTTTTCCTTTGTCCAAAGATGGATTTTCATAGAATCATAGAATCGTGGATTTGGAAGGGACCCTGAGGATCATCTAGTCCAACCCCCTGCAATACAGCTGTCCCATACAGGGCTCAAACCTGCAACCTTGGCGCTATCAGCACCACACCCTAACCAACTGGGCTATCCAGGCTTTTGTCTCATCCCAGCTAGTCCCAAGCTACTCCTGTGGCTGCTAGAAGAAAAAGATCAGAGCTTTCACCTCAGCAAGCTACCGGTACTATGCACATTTTCCTGCTACAAGAACCACTACTGCAAAGGATCAGCACAGCTGAAAAGTCAATTACTTCACTTTGCTGCAGTGAATGACTGCAATTATGACAGGAGTTGCAAATCATTATGCTCCATTCAAAGACTTTGTCATGGGCAAGCAACAGCAAGCAGGTCGCTGTGTGAATGAATGTCTGGATTTACTATTAAGTATTTACTATTAACAACCAGGGTTATTTTTAGACCATTTTCTAGTACCAAACCTAAAAGGGTGCTTTATATTATAAAGATTTTGAAGAATGAAAAATTAATTGGTGAAAGATTACCATTTAGGATGGGGTGGAATTATTAAGAGCTTTTGTTCTCTTGATCAAAGTTTAATCCTTTTCCATGAACTGTGACATTCAAATCTGGTAAGTGGGAAAGTCTGGAATATTTAGAAAATGTTCATTTAAATTATTTCTTTAGTAAAGACCACCAGGACTTCTGTAGTAGCTTTACTTTTTAGAAGCACAGGATTCTTTGCACCGTGCACTCTGGGTTCCATCATGGTGTTTCATTGAGCCAGAAATGGTTTAGTCATGCTGGCCACAAGACCCGGAAAGCTGACCCACATGATGCCCACTCCCTCGGCCTGAAAAGTGAGATGAGGATGGATGGTGGCTAACAGATTGAGGTTGAATCCTGACAAGACAGAAGTACTGTTTGTTTTTTTGTAACATACTTTTTATTAATTTTACAAAATACAAAAAAACAAAAAAAACGGTACATACTTAAACCCCTTTTCCACCTCCTTCCTACCCACCCACATGGGTCCTCCCCTGCCACAGAAGTATCCCATGTTTGTGAACAGTCAGAAATGGTCCATTTTATGCTTGGATTTCTGTCCTCCTCCCCCTCCCCTGACCCCAAAGCCCCCCCCTGCCACCAGGAAGCTCCAGCAAACCAGGGCAGTACGCAGGAGGACATCCATCCAACCATCTATTGTTATACCAAAAAAAGAGAAAAATAGAAATAGGAAAAAAAAGGGGAAAAAGAAAGGGCGAAAAAAAAAGAAAAAGAAAAAAACAATACAAAACAGAAAAATTTTTCTTGCATTCATAGTTGAAAAACCATATTTTATGGGCTTCCCCTCCCCCCCTTCCCCGGTTTTCATCCCTTTTTTATCATCTGCAACAGTTTCTTACTTTATAAAAATACACCTTTGTATCTTATACAACTTATAAATCAATTGTTAACATTTTCATCTAATATTCAAATCACTGAAAATTCAAACTCCCATTTTCTCTTCCCGTGCCTAATTTTTTTTTTCTCCCTCTATAAGCCTCCATATTTTCACATTTTCCAAAATCCATTCACTTTTAAAACTATAACTATTCTCAATTTAACCTTACATCCCCGATTACCGGCTCCACCCCCCCCAATCCAGCAAATTCCAAAATCAGCAGACCAGTTATAAACCTGTTAATCCATCCTTATAATCACAACATCACTTTCCCTTCACCCCACCCCCTGTTTACAGTCTCTTGCCATCCAGGCCACCATACAGGACCCCTGAATTTCTTCTCTTCTCTGCATATTTTTTCCTTCTTCCCTGTGGGCGTTCTGGAGTTCCAATAATACCAATCGTGCCCCCCTCAAAGGCAGGGCACTCCATCCAACTTTTTGTAGAGTAGAGTCATCATTTTTTTCATGGTGTGTTTCATTTTGTGTTGAATCATCACAGTCCTCATCTTCATCTTTTCCTTCCCCATCATTGTCATTCTCACATTCCTCTTTTTCAGTGTCAAAAGCTTCATCTCCCAAAAAATCATATTCCGCCATCACCTCCTGAAATTTCTGCTGTAACTCCTGTCGTCGTGTCTCCTCTTGACATAACTCTATTCTTGTTTCCCACATTAAGGTCAAAACAGACCGCTGGAACTCAGGGGAACACTTTTTTGTTGACATATTTCAGTCCTGCCAAGGTCAAAACTTATCACGTGGGGTGGAATATGATCACAGTTTATTTTCTCGACTCCATTTTAACAAGCTGGCTGCATTCTTCAAGTCTTGTTAACAATAAAGTTCGAACTCACATTTCACAAGCACTTAAGCCAAAAAAGAAATTCCACAAAGTCCAGAAATACAAAGTGAAGTAAAAATTGACTTATAAATCCTGATCAACTCACTGGGTTGCCTGGGCTGCCGGCTCCCGAGGGAAAGAAAGGTTTTTCTTAGGCTTTACCTCATTGCTGCAGGGCAGTCATAAACCACAGTCTCTCTCCCCTTTTCACCCTGCATCAAAGGGGATATTCTCTTTGATGCCTTTGAGGGATCCTTTTGAATTACAAATCTTCTGTTTATGGCTTCGGGTTTCTATTTACTGTCTCTTTGTTGCCGTGGGGGGGGGGGTGGCTTCCTCTTTTCTCCCCTCTCTCCCAGACCAAATTGTTTTATAATCCAAATCGTGAGGTTACTTACAGTCTTTTCCAATCGTTTTATTTTCGGAAGAATCCAGCGCTCTCCGCCTTCGGCTTGAAGCTTCTCCCTGCTAGAATAACGTTGCCGCTCAAAATGGCCCCCGCGACTTCTACCCTCCTCGCTCCGGAGCTCTTATTAGAGCTAGCCGAAGAGTTGGGGAGTCCGGATTGGGTCTGTGCCGAGCAAATTGCCCTCGGGACGCCCTTCCCGAGGTTCTAAGGGGCGCAGCGTTGCTCTCGCTGCCCTCCCCACTCCTAGCAGAGACGGGCCGTCTCGGAGACGAGACGAAACCCCGCCGATCGACGCTGGCGCTGAACCCGGAAGCCAAGACAGAAGTACTGTTTGTGGGGGACAGGAGGCGGGCAGGTGTGGAGGACTCCCTGGTCCTGAATGGGGTAACTGTGCCCCTGAAGGACCAGGTGCACAGCCTGGGAGTCATTCTGGACCATGGAGGCACAGGTCAATTCTTTGTCCAGGGCAGCTGTCTATCAGCTCCATCTGGTACACAGGCTGAGACCCTACCTGCCTGCAGACTGTCTTGCCAGAGTGGTGCATGCGCTGGTTATCTCCCGCTTGGACTACTGCAATGCGCTCTACATGGGGCTACCTTTGAAGGTGACCCGGAAACTACAACTAATCCAGAATGCGGCAGCTAGACTGGTGACTGGGAGCGGCCGCCGAGACCACATAACACCGGTCTTGAAATATCTACATTGGCTCCCAGTACGTTTCCGAGCACAGTTCAAAGTATTGGTGCTGACCTTTAAAGCCCTAAATGGCCTCGGTCCAATATACCTGAAGGAGCGTCTCCACCCCCATCATTCTGCCCGGACACTGAGGTCCAGTACTGAGGGCCTTCTGATGGTTCCCTTGTTGCGAGAAGCCAAGTTGCAGGGAACCAGGCAGAGGGCCTTCTCTGTGGTGGCGCCTGCCCTGTGGAACACCCTCCCATCAGATGTCAAAGAGAAAAACAGCTACCAGATTTTTAGAAGACATCTGAAGGCAGCCCTGTTTAGGGAGGCTTTTAATGTTTAATTATTTTATTTCATTTTTCTGTTGTAAGCCGCCCAGAGTGGCTGGGGAAACCCAGCCAGATGGGCGGGGTATAAATAATAAATTATTATTATTATTGTTATTATTATTATTATTATTATTATTATTATTATTATTATTACTGACTTACATTTAGCACAAGAAATGGTGAACCCTTTAAAGGTTAAAAACTTTGTCCCCTTTTAAGTAAATAACTTGATTGGCCATGACAAATCTGAATCAAAAATAAGTACAAGCAAAAGGGGTGTCGTGCCACAAATAATGGTCTCTATTTAGATCTCTGCGTCTCCCTTACAGTTCACTGCTATCTTGTCCAGGGTCTTCTTTCTTTTTTCTTTTTTCTTTTTTGCCACCAAAGCAAAAAGGATGACATTATGAATCACTGAAGCATTTACATCACCAAGAAGTCATAGAACCTTCTCTGCCAGGGAGAGACATATTTCCTGTACGGACGGTAAGGTAGAACAGCTGTGGGCTATAAAAGAAAAAAACGATGCAAAAACCACCTGCCCCCAATCCATGCAGCTTCTCACCCTTTTTTGAACACCCTTGTGGAGTGATTCCTCAGCTTCCTCTCCATTCCCTTCTCCTTGGGCAGGCATGCCATAGGCAACCTTTGGCTCCCAGATGTTTTGGAACTACAACTCCCATGATCCCTAGCTAACAGGGCCAGTGGTCAGGGATCATGGGAGTTGTAGTTCCAAAACATCTGGGAGCCAAAGGTTGCCTATGCCTGTCCTTGGGAGTCCTCTTGGCAGCCGGTGCTGCTGCCCCTGGTGTCTGAGCTGCCCCTCCTGCCCCCAAAAGAGGTGCCTCCTCACATTGCCACATAGGGGCCTGGGATGAGGATACCCCCAGCCTCAGTGGCCCAATGGAGACTGGCCAAAGGTGAATGTGAGACCAGCACATTACCTTGGGAGGCAGCAGTGGCAGCAGCAGGGGCTGCCGGGCCTGTGTGGCAGAAAGGCTCCCCTTCAGCACTGGGCACTCAGCTCCCAGGCAGGCCTTGCACACAGCTAACACAAGAAAAGCCATCGCGGGACCTGCCTGCCTGCCCGGCCTCCCACTAGTGTGTCCATTCCCAACAGCAAGGGCTGGCGGACTGGGCTCCCTTGCCTGCTTGGTTGCTTATTCCAAGGCCACCTCAGCTTCTGCCAACCAGCCCCCCCCCCGACCAGTCCCAGAGGAATCATTCACCTGGGGAGCGTGTAGCCAGGGATGCTGAAACAAACAGCTGTGCAAGTCTTTGGGAGGCAGAGATGTGAGAGGGCATCAGGGGAGGGAGAGAAGGAAAGAGGGAAAGAGGGACAGAGGCCAGTGCTGCCCGCAGCACCCCCGAGCATCATTCAAGGCACCCCAAGGAGCCACAGCACACTGGTTGAAAACCACTGGGCCGACTCCATCTCCTGCTCTCTCCATCTCAAGAAAAATTAGGTGAAAAGGTGATTATTGTCCCACTGTCTGCTTGTTTGCTCATTTGATCTTGTTTCCACATCCTATTACTCTGATCTTCCAAGTCTTCCAAGTATTTTCCACACATTTGTTGAGTGTGCAATTCAGGGTATACTTTCCCCCTTCTCTTAAAAATCTTGAGATTAAAAAACCTGCACCTTGACAGTGGTCAGCTATCAGTGAGGACATTTCCACAATTGACGTATTATGCAGGATAAAACTTAAGTTCTGGATTGTTTGGGTATGTTTGTGAAAAATAACTGAATGCTGTGGCTTGGGTGGAGACTCTATGGAACAGGATGCATTTGCAACCCTTGTAAATGGAGACAAATACGCAAAGTCGCAGATAACATCTAATAGGTCCAGACAGGAGAAAATGTGCACACACATATATACACACACACAATAAGGTCTCAAGTCACTCATTTGCTTACAGCACTGCATACACCAGAAAGCCTGCTATGCCCCATGCCATGATGTTCTGCCTCTGGCACAAAGGTGACAGCTTCATATTGAATTACACCAGCTGTATCATAGCAGCAGTGTCACCATCTCAAAATGAATTGGGGGGGGGAGCACAACTTCAAATTCCTTGCATCACAATGCAATCAACAAGCATTTCACAGGGGGAAGCTACATCTCCATCAGAAATCAGATATTCTACTGCCAGTGTTCTGCTTCCGCACCGTGGGGCGGGGGGAGAGAATAAGAAAGTACATGTAGTGACTGCCATTTGTCCCATTGGCGCAATTCCTATTTATATAAGCAGCCCTATTTATACAAACCACTTTTAAGGGCTTGCTTGGGCTACAGAGGGAAATCAGTCCAATGGACCTGCACAGACAACTGTGGTAATGAAAACTAGAGGCAGGCAGGGACTAATTACAAACCTGTATCAACTCCAGAGGCCAATGGGAGCTCATTACACTTGCTGTTCTCATTGAATTCTGACTACATTCTGCCTGCTTTTGTATTAACCTCCCCCTGATATGAATATACATATGAACATGTAAATCTACTCCAAGCCACAATAGCTGTCTGTGTGTCACAGTGTGTGCTAATCGTGCCTTAACAGCCATGCTTCGCTTGCTTCTTAGCTGATCATCTTCAAGTCTGCAGAGTCAAAACAACAAGTCACCTGCTCACCATGCAATGGTTGCCCACTTCTCCAAGCTGCCTATACTCGGGACTCCCGAGCTTCTGTTATTCTAGCTTCTCAGAGTTTGCAGTTCATGTGACCCAATTTCCTAGCTACTGCTATATAAAGCCCAGAATCTAAATCTAAACAGATTTCAAAGCCACCCTGTTGCTACTATCATTCATTTTTACTTCCCTACCAGTCCCTATTCTAACCTTCCTATGAGCTTACAGAATTCCTCTAGCTACTGCTCCCTGTGATTCTGAATGATACTTCCCTTGGAGTGGGCTGACAGTTTGGGTTCAGAGCCTGTAAGCTTTATTAACATAGTGGTATTTTGTGTGTTAGTTTCCAGGGAGAGCAGCAGTCTTTGGCGGGGAAGCTCCAAGGCTAACTTGCCTACGCCACTATAAATATCAAGAGATCACTACATTGTTTTAGACGCCTGCTGGGGCTTTATTTCAGCAAGACTAGCCAGACTCTTCGTCCATGGGGTCATGAAGAGTCGGACACAACTAAACGACTAAACAACAACAAGCCAGACATCATTCAGTTACTTATATTCCTTTAGAAAGCTTTGCTGCTTTTATCTGTGTTTTAATGATAATTATTTTATGCACACTTGTTTAACAGTTTCATGGATTTTAGTTGTGCTTTATTATGTGCACCGCCCTGAGAAAGCTTTTTGATTAAGTTTTTATAAATCTTTCTGAGTACATAAAAAAGTGTCCTCAACCTCAAAAGCCCCTGAAATTGTCAGACTTTGCAACAGAGACTTTGCAACATGCACAGAAAAATCACAAGCTCCAGCAAAGGCCCAGAGCTGTTAGGAAGATGTGGGTGGGCAGTTAGCCTGCCTACTACTCCTTAGCCTGCCTACTACTACAGATGTGTTAGGAAGTCTTCAGTGATGCCAATCCCATGATCTGCCCACTTAACTGCTGCCTGCCTGCAGTATTTGAGACTTCTAAATAGCCTGAGGCATTCTACATTTTAAAGTACAGATACATTTCAATTTCTACTGAGCAACAAAAACACTTCTGGAACTTCAGAGGGCAATACCTTCTGACTGGAGGTACCGGGTTTCAGGAATTCTGAACCCTGGAGGGGAAATATGGTCTCTTCCTTTAGGGGTGGGTGACATCAGTTTTGTATTCGTTGTTTCTTGACACAGAAAATGTACAAATTGAAGGACAGCTGGTAATGCTCTTAGTACCCTAATAAGTCAGCAGGATGCAGCAGCAGTGAGAAGTCTAGTCAAGAGGCTGTAATTGGCTCTGGTGCCCACCCGTTGGGAAGAGGGTTGGTGCCGACAAACAGACTAGAGGTGTCCACACTGACTATATATAGAAATTTTGGTTTCCCGCAGTGCACTGCACTCCTTTACACCATGCAAAGTTTCCAGCAACACCCAAGTACTTCTGAAGTACTGGTGTGAAGAAGGGGGAGGAGAGATATATATATATAATGAGTAATTATCTAATTCAGAATAAAATGCATTACCTGAGCAAGTTGCTTGCTACATTCTGTTCTGTCATGTTTTGGCTCAGTTCAAGTTCACCATGTGGTGAACTAGACAGAACAGATGGCCAATAAGCTCTACTAAACTGCCAAGACCAGCCACTTAAGACGACACATACCCAGATCTGAAATTTGAGCTCAGAAATATGAAAGGAAGAAAATCTTTTACTACTCCATAAATAGTTGTCTAAAATCAATCACAAAAAGACAGTAGCAGTGTTTTTTAAGGTTCTAATGTTAAAGTCTATCAACTAACAATAAAAAAATCCCTTCAGTAGCACCTTAAAGACCAACTAAGTTTATATTTTGGTATGAGCTTTCGTGTAGTGTGCATGCACACGAAAGCTCATACCAAAATATAAACTTAGTTGGTCTTTAAGGTGCTACTGAAGGAATTTTTTTATTTTGCTTTGACTCAGACCAACACGGCTACCTACCTGTAACTAGAACTAACAATAGGTTCTGAATGTTTGAGACCAGTAACAACAACAACAACTGAATAATCAAACACCAAGGAAATAGCTATCTTTCAAACTGCCTTTGTTGTTGTTGTTGTTTAGTTGTTTAGTCGTGTCCGACTCTTCGTGACCCCATGGACCATAGCACGCCAGGCACTCCTGTCTTGCACTGCCTCCCGCAGTTTGGTCAAACTCATGTTCATAGCTTCGAGAACACTGTCCAACCATCTCGTCCTCTGTCGTCCCCTTCTCCTAGTGCCCTCAATCTTTCCCAACATCAGGGTCTTTTCCAATGATTCTTCTCTTCTCATGAGGTGGCCAAAGTATTGGAGCCTCAGCTTCACGATCTGTCCTTCCAGTGAGCACTCAGGGCTGATTTCCTTCAGAATGGATAGGTTTGATCTTCTAGCAGTCCATGGGACTCTCAAGAGTCTCCTCCAGCACCATAATTCAAAAGCATCAATTCTTCGGCGATCAGCCTTCTTTATGGTCCAGCTCTCACTTCCATACATCACTACTGGGAAAACCATAGCTTTAACTATACGGACCTTTGTCGGCAAGGTGATGTCTCTGCTTTTTAATATGCTGTCTAGGTTTGTCATTGCTTTTCTCCCAAGAAGCAGGCGTCTTTTAATTTCGTGACTGCTGTCACCATCTGCAGTGATCAAGGAGCCCAAAAAAGTAAAATCTCTTACTGCCATTTCTTCCCCTTCTATTTGCCAGGAGGTGATGGGACCAGTGGCCATGATCTTGGTTTTTTTGATGTTGAGCTTCAGACCATATTTTGCGCTCTCCTCTTTCACCCTCATTAAAAGGTTCTTTAATTCCTCCTCGCTTTCTGCCATCAAGGTTGTGTCATCTGCATATCTGAGGTTGTTGATATTTCTTCCGGCAATCTTAATTCCGGCTTGGGATTCATCTAGTCCAGCCTTTCGCATGATGAATTCTGCATATAAGTTAAATAAGCAGGGAGACAATATACAACCTTGTCGTACTCCTTTCCCAATTTTGAACCAGTCAGTTGTTCCATATCCAGTTCTAACTGTAGCTTCTTGTCCCACATAGAGATTTCTCAGGAGACAGATGAGGTGATCAGGCACTCCCATTTCTTTAAGAACTTGCCATAGTTTGCTGTGTTTGACACAGTCAAAGGCTTTTGCATAGTCAATGAAGCAGAAGTAGACGTTTTTCTGGAACTCTCTAGCTTTCTCCATAATCCAGCGCATGTTTGCTATTTGGTCTCTGGTTCCTCTGCCCTTTCGAAATCCAGCTTGCACTTCTGGGAGTTCTCGGTCCACATACTCCCTAAGCCTGCCTTGTAGAATTTTAAGCATAACCTTGCTAGCGTGTGAAATGAGCGCAATTGTGTGGTAGTTGGAGCATTCTTTGGCACTGCCCTTCTTTGGAATTGGGATGTAGACTGATCTTCTCCAATCCTCTGGCCATTGCTGAGTTTTCCAAACTTGCTGGCATATTGGGTGTAGCACCTTAACAGCAAACTGCCTATTTCCCCTAAATCTAATGGAGCATTTACACTTTCAACCTGAAGCACAAATTTTACTATCAAGCTAAAAATAGAGTTCAAAAATAATAATTTACATCTGGAGAAGATATGGTCTTTTGTGGTTCTGTTCTGTAGTTCATTCTTCATTTCCTCAAATAGTGAGACGTGAGCACTACCTGATTTGGCTTGCTTCGAATGTTAAGCCACATAGAGGTCACCAACGCAGTGCCCTCTAGATATTCTGAACTGCAGCCCCCATCATCTCTGACCATTGGCTATGCTGGCTGGAAGCAATGGGAGATGTGACTTCAAGATTATTTGGAGAACACCATGTTGGCTACCCCTGCAGATTCCTGACAACTTTATAATAGTTGCTTTGTTCACAAATATACACACAGAACACAAATTATGAAAAGCTCGAGTACCGTACCACATAGAGATCAGCATTCTGAGCAATGATGGCTCAATTTGATGGCCCCAGTTTGGCAGCAAAACAGTGCCACTGAAAGAGTAGGGTTGTTGTTGTTTTAGGAAAATGGGGAAGAATTGGCTTGCTTGAGCCCATAATGGCTCTTGGGGATGTGTGCCATGAGATAGGTAGGTTGTCAGGAGCGGGGGAAAGTATGCCCCCTTCCATTCCCCCTTTGCTTCTGTATTATCTCTCTTCCATTTTCCTTCCCTTTTCTTTAAAGTTAACATTAAGCTCTTACTCTTTTCCATAATTCATTCAACCTCTCTGCCTGACAGTGTCAAACCAATATCAGTCCTCCACTTCTATCAAAGTCATAACAAAGGACAGCTGAAACGCACTGAAGAGCCTGCTCACCTGCGGAGCCAACAGCTACAAGGGCTCTATAAAGTTGTGACAGGGTAGATTATTCAACATGACAACCTGCGTGTGTGAAAGAAGGCTGTTCGTAGAGCTTACCAGACTTTTGTATAGATCAATGGCAACTTGAGAGTAAATAAAAGCAACATGGGGTGCGGGGTGGATTAACTCTATGGTGCCCAACAAAGCTAGGGAGATGGCTCAGAATACTGAGAAAGACCACTGAAATGAAGAGCTTTTGAATGCGATTGACAGAAGAGTGACCTTTTTGCTCTGAACTAGTTACGCTTCACAAGAAGTTGAAGGATGTTTGGGGCTTTTCTATCACAACCAAGCAATATATCTAGTCACTTTTTGTATCTGTACCAGTAGTTGCACAAGGAACCAACAGGACAATTTAGTAAGGCGACAAGTTGAACAGTTTGAGTAGCTACACATAAGGGCAGATTTAAAAAATAAACAGTGATTAATGTATCCAGTTACATTTTATACTGTTTCCTTAACAAAATCAATATACCGTATATATTAATGTGCTTCCTGTTTCTGGGGCCCTTTGAGTTCTTCTCTAGGATTCTTCCTGCTGCAGTGGTCAACCAGCTGGACTTATATACCGTACAATGTTTTCAGTTCCTCTCCCATCCCATTAGTCAATCATGAGGTGAGAGGTGTCTTAGTTACGGTAAGTTTCCATTTCCCCTTAATTGAAAGGGGCAGCATTCTGCTAATGGGCCCTATAAGTGCAAATATTTCCGCTTGCATAGTGGGACTTTCCCCCCCTCTTCTGCTTGTACCACACACCCCACAAATCTGCTTCAGAGGGTTGGGACAACTCCAAGAACAGATTTGGGGTGTGTGCAGGAGGAGAACGTTCTGTTTCACAAGCAGAAATCCTTGCTCTCACAGCACAATTGCATAAGTGCTATGATGGATTCCACCCTAAGTTCTTAGGATGAACGCTAGACCCTCCTGTGAAAACCTTTCTAAGCAAAACAATCTATTGTGCTTTTAACCTTCCTAAGAACTTTTGACTTTCCTATGCTCAAGTGCTAAAGAAGAAGGCTGATCACCAAAGAATTGATGCTTTTGAATTATGGTGCTAGAGGAGACTCTTGAGAGTCCCATGGACTGCAAGAAGATCAAACCTATCCATTCTGAAGGAAATCAGCCCTGAGTGCTCACTGGAAGGACAGATCCTGAAGCTGAGGCTCCAATACTTTGGCCACCTCATGAGAAGAGAGACTCCCTGGGAAAGACCCTGATGCTGGGAAAGATTGAGGGCACAAGGAGAAGGGGACGACAGAGGACAAGATGGTTGGACAGTGTTCTCGAAGCTACCAACATGAGTTTGACCAAACTGTGGGAGGCAGTGGAAGACAGGAGTGCCTAGTGTGCTCTGGTCCATGGGGTCATGAAGAGTCGGACACGACTAAACAACAATGCTCAAGTGCCTTTAAAGCAAAAAGCAACCATTTTACATCCCAAGCTTTACAAACAATCCAACACGAAGTGATTGAAAGCCCTGCTTCTTCACAACTCATTTTAATAAAGTATTAAGAGATTTTTTTTTAGTTTTCCCCAGCTGCATCTTGCCTTAAACCTCTCTTTTATTCTAATTAGCCCATTGCCAAAACATTCTCAGCATGATCTTACAAATCATAAGCAAACCATTTTGAAGCTGGGTGCAGCATGACGGAAAATGACTTTGTAGTACTCCCGGGTCACCAGTTCTGGATACTGCAGTGGCTGGTTACAAAATTTGTACATGAGAAACATGTGCAAAATACCACACAGTGTGCAAAATACCACACAGATCATTAGGTGTGCAAAGCACATAGTTTGTCACAACACAGTGCTAGGTTTCTGCCTAAGCTACAAAGAATAAATTTCGTGTTGAGTAATTGTTTTCGTTTTAAAACGAAAACTCAAATGGTATAAACAACAACCACCTTTGTATGGAAAATGAATCAATATAGCTTTATCTTCAACTTTACCTTTAATTACAACAAATGCACAGAAAAACTGCACATTTAATAGTGCCAGATATCACTGGCACTAATCTCAGTGTTGAGCCAAAGGACACTAGTTGGAGTACCATCATTTGATTACAAAACACAGTATTTTCTCCTAAGTGAGAAACACACAGCAGAATATGATTACATTCCATCCTATTGCTGAGGCACAAGAGTCAAACATACACCATTTTTATCTAAATTAGATCTTGCTTGTATTAAATGAAAACCCAGTGTCACGAAACCTTAAGCCAAGTGCCATGAATTTCTAAGGTATGGGCCTAAAGACTGACATTTCCTTTCCTATTTCATGAAAGCCCATTTAACCTGCTTCTGGAGATATAAAACAATACAAAGATGCCTATTGTTACTTTATCAACAGGATTCAGAATGATGTTATGGCCACCTCTAGGGTTGCTACGCCCCAGCTCCCCAAATGCAGGTTGCCCACCATATTACAAAGGCTTTTCAGCTTCAGCCCCTTGGTCAAATTCTTTTCTGTGGACTATGCCAATGGGAACCAGAATATGCATGTGAAACATTGGAAGTGAAGTGAGAAGGGGCAGAAAGAAGCCTTACTACTAGTGATTCCCAGTAGGAAATAATGGCTCTCAAGTGCTTGAGTCTTACTGATTACAGTGGTGCTTTCAGGACAGGACTTTGGTGCAAAAAGTCAGCAAGACCCCACCCCATAAGCACAGCAGTGCTAGCTTATAACATTTTAAAGTAATCCACATCATTATCTAAAAGACCATCCAGTCCCGAGTCTTAAGTTCCTATCGCCTCAGTTCATTTCCTGAGGAAGACCTTTCACTGCCTACAGCCACCCATTTTTTAAAAACTCTTCATCCACAAGAATACAACCACCAGACTTAACATGGACACTGGTACCAGAGCCTGCAATAAACCCAGAAGCCAACTTCGCTGCCATATACACCCGGACAACACCATTACTGGCCCCAACAACATCAAACATACCATCTCAGGACTATTTAATTGCTCATCTTCCAACATTGTGTATGCCATCAAATGCCAACAGCTCTCTATATTGGACAAACAGGCCAAACCCTACTTGGCCCTGAAAAGCAGAGACCACTCTAATGCAGTGGTGGGGAACCAGTAGCCCTCCAGATGTTGATAAACTATGACTTCCATTGTCCCTAAATATTGGCCATGCTGGCTGAAGTTGAAGTCCAACAACAACTGGAGGGCCACAGGTCATCCCTTGATCTGGAATCTGAAAAATCAGATCAGTCATTGGAAACACAATACACAGATGTACTTCATGATTGAACAACAAGAGGCCATGAGCCTCACCCTCTATAGAGGGACCAGTTTCTGTGGGGTTAACAATCTAGCAAGAAATCAGGGGGCTCTCAGGACTGAAGGGAGGGCGATCTAGCTTTTTCTGTGGAGGTAGCATGAAACAAGGAGCCAGGCTACCATGCACACCAACATGGCCGCCCAGGCTACCACCTCAAGTGAGAGCATGACCCAGAGGCCCCAGTGCTGCTGCGGGGAGCTCAGTTAGGCTCCTATTTCAAACAGGTGTGGGGCCTGTTCAGATTGCAGGCAGCACCTGTTGCCTCTGAGCTGGCTGGCCTCCATCAATGATGGAAGAATAAGCTAAGCAGGTCTCATTTTCTTATGCTTCAGCAAGTAGTTACCATATGACAGAAGGATTGGCAAAAGAATAAGCTGCACTTGCAGTTCTGATGTCAGGAATGGCCCCCCAGGGAATCAATTAGCAAATAGGCTGACCAGGCCTTATTAAGCAAGCCCCAAGTGGAAAGTAAGCCTCTTTCTCTCAGCCAAGTAGCTGCCTACCATCTCGCCTCAGGCCACCTTGAGCAGCCCACCACCATTTTGGGGCCAATGCAAACAGGCTGAGACACAGGATACAATAATACACAGTGGAGAGGAAATGTCTCCGTTCACACTGGCACAAAGCCCCAGGGACCAGACTTTTGTGAACACAAGTCAACAACCTATTCTCATTCACAAAGGATCCCACCTGGATGGCACAGAAATTTAAGGCTTTGAGCTGTAAATGATACAGTACATGGATATTTCTGCCTCCATATTACCAGTTACGAAATCCAAGACTGAAATTAACCTGGCGCTTCAAGTTAACAACAAACAAAAAGCATTTTTAAAATTCTGAAGTCTAAAAGCCTAACATGTCTACCTTATCCTTAACCTGTCTCGTAACCCAGATCTGCAAGCCATTTTCACACATTCAGGGCTACTCTGCACAGTCTGCAAATGTGTTAGGGACAGACTCCTCTTCCTGTATACTCCTTGCTGGTATCTGTGGAGCCTGCCATCCCCTAGCTTGTCCACAGTCATTTCAACACCCAAAGGAGTAGACCTGAACATACAGAAATGGCTGTAGCATACCATAGATACTAAATGCATAATAGCTATATGGTTATAGAGAAACAACATAGTTTCTGAGAACCAATTTCCACCTATGAGGAAACATTCCTTTAACCTGGGGGTGTTCTCTCATTTAGAGATCCCATTCTAATCAGTTTACAAAGTTCAGTCAATCATGTACAAATGAAGAGGTAACAATCATAACAGGAGCTTATAGTCTCTGGCTGGAATGCTGGAAGAAATACAGGTGCTGACTTGCTTCATACTGAATTTGGGCAGAATATTGGCTGCATATTGCCAAGTTAAAACAGAGCTAAGAATCTGCACCAGCTAATGTTCTAAGTAGGCACCACATGGACCATCTAGAATCTAGGCAGAGTAGTTTTTAAGTGACCCCAAGCACTCTCTCTTGCAAATTTCCTTTTCCATGGGTTACCAAACTATCTAGATCCAGGGCTCCATCTCTCTACTAGCAAAACCAAATCACTCACAGCGGCAGGTCTCCATGCCCTGACCTTAATTAGAGCCCTGTGGCTGACTGTAAAGATGTAAATGTGGTGGTATAGGAGTAGGCTGAACTTCCTCAAATAAGGAACTCGCAGCTTGGCTCCAGTAATTGCTTCTGCTGAGTAACCCCACGCAGCAAACAGATGTTCAAGCAAGGCTCAGCTGCTAGTCAGCACATTGCAATCACAGAGGATGCACCTTTGAGACAACTCTTTTTTTGCAAAGGATTAAAATCATTGGTACCCTGAGGCTCATCCAGTCCAACCTAGATATGCAGCTGTCCCATACAAGGATCCAACCTGCAACCTTGGCGTTATCAGCAACACACTCTAACCAACTGAGCTCTGTAGAAGTCTGCACACTTCTATGTAATTTAGGATATCATCTGCTCAGAGGCAACAGGAAGCTGATTCAGCTTCATGGGCTACATAGCCGCTTGACTAGTTTTACATTTCAAGCTGTTCTATTGAAACCTTAAGTGTCTTTATTAAAATTGCACTAAGTTCTAATCAACTATTCAAAAGGAAGTTTCTAGACATGATTCGGAATTCTGGCTTATCAAGACCCACAGAAGATAATATGTTTGGCTCTTGAACGAAATCAAGCTTTTCAACAGCATGAAATACAGAGGTCTTGCCAGATCATTATTACTTTGCCTGGGAAGGAAACAGCAGGTGCTACTAGGAGCTAAATTCAAAATGTAAGCATGTTATACATTTCTCTCTTGCACATATCAGAGGAGAACATTAATACAATGGTTCGTCTTAAGGTTTTAGCTGTTTTTTTTACATTGTTGGCTTCCATTTTAAAAGGGCAAAATTTGGAAACAGCCAGCTATGATGCCAGTTCCAACATTGGTGTAGACTCTTCAGTAGTTTGCGCACACACATGGGGGGGCAGCGGGGAGAATAGGGAGAGGCCAGGACAAGCTAATTTGGCTCTACCACAAACAAGTGTGGAGCACAACACTGTCCTGATTCACACATTCCTCAATGCACAGACCCATGCTTTCTACTAGTATGTGTCTATGAAGAAAGGGACAGGGCGTAACAGCTTATAATTAAGCCTGTCATTTGAAGCATAGGTAGAAATAGGTTTACACCACAAAGGAGATTGAATCCATTTTTTCTATTATAGAACTACAATTACCCTATTAACATTTAAATCAAAAGCAAAGCTTATAGTTACCGCAGAGTAATCCTGTTGAGAGAGCCTGATAAGAGGATTTTCACTAGGAGGCACTGATTGTGCTGTCATTCTGTAAAGTCCTGAGCACAATGCTAAAATTTAAAATCCTCCCATTAGCAATCCACTCAGGTCTTTGGGGACTGTGTTTTTACTTGATCATAAACTGCAGCATGGAAAGATCCATCTTACTTAAGGGGGGGGGAGAGAAAGGTGGTTGCATCCACTTGTGTTGATTACTAGCAATTCAAGGATGTGACTGAGAAGAATAATACCCTGAATCTTTTTCCCTGAATTCTCAGAATCTCTCGCCCATTCTCCAGACCCAAGGTGATTAGCGGCTAGTGATGCATGCAAAAGATAAAGGGAAAACAGACAAGGCTTATAATGAGATCAATGGTATGACCTTCAGCCTTCATAATGCTTCCTAATATGTTCAATAGACTTATGAATGGGAGGCTAACTGATCTCCAAGGAACCTTCTGCCTGTTCTACTCCAACTAATTTAAGTGTGCAGTCAACATTTTACCAAGCTATGTGGTGTATTGCAGTGCCTTAGGAAATTCAATTTAAATGTTAAATCTTCCAAATGTACATTGCTCAATGAACAAGTCGACTGTTAGAGACAAATTGTTTCCCTGGAAGGACTGGCAACATTATGTTGCAAAGCAGAAGCTATGAGAACCTAGCTGAATTGAATTAGAATCATAGAAACTTAAGAGTTGGAAGGTACCCAAGGGTCATCTAGTCCAACCCCCTGCAATGCAGATGAGGTTAGAGAAAGCCAGGTCCAAGTTTCTAGAGTGGGTGTGGGGAACATTTGGCCCTCCAAATGTTACTGAGCTACAACTCCCATCAGTCCCCAGAAGCATGGCCAATGGCCAGTGATGATGGGAGCTGTAGTTCACCAACACCTGGAAGGCCAACAGTTCCTCACACCTGTTCTGGAGGCTAGCCTTTGGTAGGCATAGGCAGCAGAAGAAAGGATAACTGCTGTTATTAGTCTCTCAACAGGTCACCCTATTTAACATTACAGTGTTCCTACTGACAAAGGGAGCAAATTTGAGCAAATGAAAGAATGTAGCTCAAGCAGGTTCTAATTCAGCAGTCCCCAAACTAAGGCCTGGGGGCCAGATGCGGCCCAATCGCCTTCTAAATCCGGCCCGCAGAAGGTCCAGGAATCAACATGTTTTACATGAGTAGAATGTGTCCTTTTATTTAAAATGCATTTCTGGATTATTTGTGGGGCCTGCCTGGTGTTTTTACATGAGTAGAATGTGTCCTTTTATTTAAAATGCATCTCTGGGTTATTTGTGGGGCATAGGAATTTGCTCATTCCGCCCCCCCCCCAAAAAAAATAGTCCGCCCCCCTACAAGGTCTGAGGGACAGTGGACCGGCCCCCTGCTGAAATAGTTTGCTGACCCCTGTTCTAATTCATGATGACTGGCCTACTGCAATGCTCCCAACATGGAGCTACCCTTAGTCCAGAAGCTGCAGCCACTGAAGAATGTAGCTGCAGATTATTGAGTGGGGTAGCTAGATGGGAGCATACATCACTGGTCCTGAAAGCACAGCACTCCCTGTAAGCTACCACACCATTCAAGGTTTCGATACTGGTGTACTAAAGCCATGAACAGTGCCAATGTGTATGACCCAAGGGGGGGGGCAACTCAGGACAGAGCCTTCTCTGTAGCAGTGCCCTGGTTTCTGAACTCAGCAGTCTACCCAGCATCAGTCTCATATAAACAGGCTCTATAACAAGTCATATTATTAGTCCATTTAGCCCAGTAATATGTACTCAGACTAGCAACATTTGGTCAACAGTAGGAAATGATCCTTGCTAATTGTTTGAGAAACAAATGAATTACTTTTTCTCATGGACCAATGGGTAACTTATTTACCTTCAGGGACAAGCTGCTTACATTGCAGTACTAATCCAATTTCTGAGAGGTCCCTAGACTCAAAACGATCTTCCGGGAATTACTGTTGTAGAAGAAAAGTTTGGTTTTCCTTTGAATGGAATATATCTGTTGTCCAAGTGTCCCAAGAGTTTTGACCATCATTGAGCCATCACTGGAACATCTTTGAGGCACCCTGCCCTTTCGAGTTGTGTGGCTCCCCCTCCTGTCTTTTTGTTTTCCATTTTTGTACATATTTGCTTTCTTACTTAGAAGCATGAAAACAAAGTCAGTTGTTAATAAATGTTAGCCTTTGTCCATGAGTCCTTGGAGGTAAACTAAGTTATATCAATTTCTAAGTAACTTTCTACAGTATTGAGAAACTGGCCTGACCTACTCTGCAATTGGCTGAGCCTTGTTCAGCTTTCCCTAGTAACTGTGCCTATTTCTGAAACACAGGGAATCATTACATACAAAAAATGTCTGCTTTAACCAGGTTATTTTTGTTTCAGGTATGTGTTAGCACAAAAATGAAAGAGGAGTTTCGAGCATCCTAGAAAGCTATGGGGCTGGTGGGTGTGCTCCAAAAGAGCGATATCTGACACAGTTCACAAGCACTTTGCATAAAGTATAGTTAAAACATGCTTTTGTAAGATGTTTCAGAGCATGGCGCTCTTTCAATCCTCAACTGCCAAACATGTAACTGTGTGCGTGCGTGTGGATGTGCATGTCATAGCCAGTTTGGGGAGGGGGCTGGGAAACAGAAACAGAAATCTAAGTATATGAAGCAAAATTAAAATGTTAAAACAATGTAATAAAAATGAATGAATGAATACTACAAGCGTGCTCAAGCATCACACTGCTTTCACGCTCGTTATCTATCACTAGAATCAGGTTTACATAAGAGGAATGGGATAGTACGTTTTCTGGATGCCTGATTTCTCTGCCTGAAAGAATGCTAGCCATCAGTAGCGTGTGGTCAGTGGACTAAGCTAGTCCCCTAACTGTTCCCCTGGCACCTGCTTCCCAAAGCCCAGGAAGCAAAACATTGTATACTGTCACACAGTGTTGACCTGTTGCCAACACCACATGACAGACGCAGTGTATATTATCAAATACCACAAAGAAAAGCAAGTAGATTGGGCATGTCTCAGTACATTTTTTTATTTATTTAATTTTTATACTAGATAAAAACACCAAAATACATAACCCAGTAACAAACAAAAACAATACCTCTCCGGTTTAAAAGGCCATAGATTTTAGTCAAAAGCCTGGGAGAAGAGGAATGTTTTGCCTGGTGCCTAAAGATATGTAACAAAGGCGAGCCTGCCTGAGAAAAGCATTCCAATGGAACCAGAAGCACCCCTAAGCTGTTCAGAGGGAGTTTAACCCCATCAAGAGTAGGCCACCTCCCATCCACCCAGTCTGACCATCCACGAATAGTGCCTCAGTCTTATCTAGACTGAGCCTCAGTTTGTTGGCTCTCATCTCGTCCATCATCTCGTCTAGCAAATCTACTGCTACCCCTGCCGATGTAAAGGAGAACCAGAGCTGTGTGTCATCAACATATTGCTGACCATGTACTCCAAAACTCCAGATTACCCCACTTAGTGGTTTTATGTAAATGTTAAACAGCATGGGGGTAAAATCAAACCCTGAGAAATCCCACACTGAAGGCCCAATGGGGCTGAACAGCACTTCCCAATCATCACCCTCTGGAAATGACTGTCCAAGTAGGGCCAGAACAACTGCCAAGCAGTTTCACCCACCCCTAACTCGGACAGCAACTCTAGAAGGATACCATGGTTGATGGTATGAAAGCTGTTGAGAGGTCAAGGAGAATTAAGAGGGACACATCTCTCTCTCAACAGAGGTCATCCTACTAGGCAATCAAAGCACTTTCTGTGCTAAAATGGGGCCTAAACCCCAACGGAAATGGATCTAGAAAATCAGTTTCCTTCAAGAGCGCCTGGATCTGGTCTGCAACCACTTGCTCAAGAACCATGTCCAGGAACTGGCCACTGGCCAGTAATTACTTAGATTTTCCAAACTCAGGGAGGATTTTAGTACATGAGAACCCACCCTAAATGCTGCAAAAGGCCTGCGACACATTGTTTATGCAGCCTCTGAACCAGGACTGTAAGTAACCATGGCAACCAGCTCAATTCTGAAGTGCACAGCAGATAAGTCAGGTGAGAAGCATTCACTGAAGTAGGTGCAGACAAATATTAATATTAATACATCAGTCATTGACTAACATGAATGAAATTCCAGGAGATGGAAAAAACACTACAAGCCAGATTTAAAGTAGGCCACAAAATGAGTTTACACACACTTGGGTGCCATTAACATCTAGCCATACAGCCTATGTTGATACACTATTAAACCTGTGAAGACGCAACACTTGAAAGGAAAATGTTCATTTCACAGTAACACATGAAGCCTTTACCTGAAAGCCTCTTTAGCTTCAATGAAATCTGCTCTCAAGATATGCTTAGCAACACAACATTTGTAATGCCAAAATGCCTTGGGCTTAGTTTGCTATAAGTAGCAGCATGCAAGACATTATTTTGAGTTTGGGGGAATAGTAGGCGGAATTGCTGGCTCCCCTTCTCATTCATGGAATAGATGCCTGGTGAGGTGATAGCCCAGGTAATGGGCCATTAAGGAGGGGCTATGCATGAGAAGACAAATGGGAAGGGGCCCCTCATTCAACTCATGGGTAGCTAGAAGAACAAAGGCAGAGTTGAGAGCTGAGTAATGTGCACTAGAAGCTGGGGGGGGGGAGCTGCAGGCTGGGAAGTCAGAGAAAGCCAGAGGGATGTATGATTTCTGCTTGAATCCAAGGCTGGGGCTTTGGGACAACAAGATCCTCTTGGGCTGTTGATGTTGTGAGCCCCTCCATCATAGGTTAAGGTTGTATATATGTGAAAATAAACCATATATACTAAAGACACTACAGTCTCCACTACCTTATATCACATTCTGGAGGAAAACAGAACCCTGGGTAACTGCCTGGAATCCCTTTTGAATGTTGCACTGCTTAAATCTTGGGGTGGCGAGCAACAATATATAACTCACCTCTTTCTATAAGAGTTGGTATCCTGCATCTTGTTGGAGAATAACTTTAGTGTACATGTTCCCCAAAAGAGTGCATTTGCATGTTTAGATTTCTTAATTAATGTCTGTATTATCACATTTTTGAGGTTCCGATTCATTACATACCAAATACTGAAGATGAAACAGCAATACACACTGCAGAATATTTGTTCTCCGTTAAATTGTTTTAATCATTATTTGATGATATATTGTAATTTCTATAAATCGCTTTAGGACTTCTGCTGGCTAAATTATACCATGAGGACAACTAAATTGTGCAGTGAGGAGGATTCCCATCCCTGGAGAGTACAGGAATGTAATCCCCAAGTTTTCCTCTTCTCTACTCTTATGCACACAGAAATAGCAACAACTACAAAATATTAATACAAACATATGAAGTAGCAAGAGCATATTATTCTGTGTTTTCCAAGTTGATTTATAGAAGAATTCAATAAACTGGTTTACTCTCATCACCTCATTATTATGTACTGTGAAATAATATGTTTAGTATTTTACCCTCCTAGTGACCCATTTTTTTATGTTATGTTTTAAGATGTATTTTTATATATATATAAAAGGAGGAGGAGCCTGATGAGACTAACTATGCATAGTATATGTATGTTTTCTACCCTAGTACAAGATGGGCCTTGCTTAAATAAAGATAAGCCACCAAGGTTTAATTTCCCCAAACCTGGACTGTAACCCCAATTGGCAGGTGAAGGGTCATCATGAAGAGAAGGGAAGGGGGGAGAAGAGAAGAGAAGAGAAGAGAAGAGAAGAGAAGAGAAGAGAAGAGAAGAGAAGAGAAGAGAAGAGAAGAGAAGAGAAGAGAAGAGTGGAATGAGTGGATTGCTGCCTAGGGCAAGTATTCTGAATTTCTGAAGAAGATTATGTGTTATGAAGGAGCTTTCCCAACATGGAGAATATACAATATAGTATAATTTTATTAGAGACTGATCAAGCCTGAAATACTCCTCTCATCTAAGGAACAACTGCAGCCATTCATTTATACTGTTTGCATAGCCTCATTCTTGCATGCCATGCTCCGAATGCCAGAGGAGGAAATACATGCTTTAAACTCAATCCAATATTAATTATGGGTTAAGTAGCTTTGACAGCCACTTCCAAGTCTGAAGAATGCTGTCAACTCGGAGAACCTTGCTACTTGAAGTAGACCTACACCTAGTTCAGCAGATTTTACAGATTTCAATCTAACAGCAGCATTGAGGAATTTGTTCAGTATGAAGTGCCACTTAAGGACTGGTTGCAGGTGATTGACAGTTTTCACTCAAATAGTTGTTCACTTGATTTTTAACATGGCAGACACCAATTCCAGATGTTGCATACGTAACCACAGCTTTACTGTTGGAGCCACCCTCAAATGTTGTATGAACAGGGAAATAAAGGCTTATCTAATCATGATCTTGCCACAGCATGTGTATTAAGATGTCATCTTGAAAACTTTCATCTGTTTAGCACAGGCATAGGCAAACTCCGGCCCTCCAGATGTTTGGGAATACAACTCCCATCATCCCTAGCTAACAGTATCTGTTCATTTCAGATTCTGTGGTAACCAGGTATGGACAACAATTTTTTTACCCTTACTAGCCCATACAACAATTACTGTCATTCCTTTATACTGCTTCCCTTGTCCTTACATTACTTATGAGGAAGCAGACAGGAAATAATTCCTGAAACTGGGAGGAGTATCCACTTCTGAGGGGGCTTTAAGTTTGTTGGCTTAGTTAACCCCTTCCCTGCATTGCCAACTGAAAACAGCTCAGTACAATACTTATTGCATAAAGTACAGTACACAAAAATAATGGATAAAGAATATTCATATGCTTTTTACAATAATCACTTTTCTATCATATACTTTTGAATTAGACAGCTGCCTCCTTGTTTATCTTACATGAATGGTCACAAAAAGCATTGCCCTCCAAGCACAAGACGTTGAATGACAGAATCTGTAGTATCCAGTCAAATTCATGAGTCTTTTGGATTCTGAATGTAGGTGTAAGCAAAGCCTACACATCTGCACAAATGGCAATTTGTCTGCTATTGATTCAGAATATGCTATTCAGAATCACTTCAGTTTCTGCAACTAAACTCTTTTCATGTATTGAAACAGTGCACCAAAAAACATTCTTTTCTTACTGGCAAGAGGGTGCAAGGAGCACCCTCCAATTACTCCAATTTTGGCACAGACTCCAAAAATATGTTGTAGTGGGTGAAGCCAGGGGCGGAGAAAGGGGGATGCAGTGGAGGTGGCCCGCCCCAGGTGTCACCACTCAGGGGGTGACTAAATGCCAGGCGGCACTCAATGCAGGGCCTGCAGCGCGCCCAAGCCACGCGTCTCTCCTGGGAGTGACATTGTAGCTTGGGCGTCCGCAGGCTCCGTGGTCCCCCAAACGGTCCGCTCACCACCTCCCCTTCAACTGTAGGGTGGCTGAGTGGGAGGAGGCAGGCAGACTCCTCGGAGGCCCCACGGAGCGTCCTGCCTAGGCTCGCCCCACCCTGTGGGTGGTTGGCCCCACCCATTTGTGCAAGGCACACGTGCCACCCCAGGCACCCAATCAGCTTGCTCCGCCGCTGGGTGAAGCACCTGCCCAACAAAACCAGGTATGGAAAACCTTTGACCCTCCAGATATTGCTGAACTCCCAATCCCATCATCCCAGGCAATTAGTCATGCTTGCTGGAGCTGATGGGAGTTGTATTTCAGCAACACCTGGAGAGCCAAACATTCCCAACACCTGAACAAAACATTTCCCTAGCCATTTCAGTATCATGTCTTTAAATCAAGGGCCTCTCCCCACCTGTTTTATTACATGTGTATCCTGCAACATCTTCTCGACACAATAACAGAATTAGTGCTGGATTTATCCTGCTTTAGCTTGTTCAGCAATACTTCCACAGTGCAACCATATTGCTGCTGTTCAGAGGGGCTAGAGTGCAACAAAAGCAGCCCTAAAATAAAGTAAACATTTGTGGTATAAAGAGGTGTGCTATTTTTCTGGAAGAAGAGGTGCAGGGACTCACCATAAAGGCCTCCCTTGTTCTCTTATAATGGCAATGGCGCTCACCTGAGAGGTGCCAGAACTGAGTTCCAGCAAGTTGTGGCTGAAAAAAGCCCTGATAAAGTGAGATAGGATCTCAGTGGGAAGTTACAGAATATGCACTGATTGGAAATGAAGCAGTGTGACCATCCCAACACCTTTGCATGTGCAAATAGCATTGGGAGCAGGACTGCGTGTAATAACTGCAGTAGCACTGTAAACACAAATCAACATGAATGTCCAATAAACAGGATATATGGAGGGGCCCCAAGGCACTATACTTCAACCTTGTGTTCTAACAAGGTTAGATTCAAAGTAAAGCACTTTTATATCCCAGGAGCTTATCAAGCATGTGCTCAACTTCGACTGGAAATTGGGTTTACAATATTTCTGCAAGTTAATTGTCATCAACACAGATATACAATTTGTGAGAGCACTATGTGAAATACAGTAATGAAATATCCAGCAGAAACTAATCATGTTATTACATGCTCCCCAATTTCTGGGTGGTAAGAAGTTTCAGGAGTGCAGTGCTTACTCAAGTTTGATTCTACTGTGGAATGAGGCCAGCAGTGTTTTGTAATATTTTTGCTTATATACAAATAAATGGGATAAAAACGCTCTACCACATGTTCCAATGTTCAGCGCCACATCACGGACAACCAGCACCTCAAAACGCTTCCAAAGCCAACTCAGCTCCCATTTGCCTTCCTCCCAAACCGCCATGTCTTCACATATATAGTACAACACCCCCAGGCAAAGGAGGAAGACAGGCAGGATTCTCTTCTCCAAATACAGTAGTCTCTGGCTATTTTCTTAGTCACTGCTAAGGCCAGCTATTGACAGCCATCAGCTAATCTCCTGAACAAAGGGAAAGAAGTGGGCAATTTTGCTAGAACTATCAACAAATTCTAGGCTCTGGAGTTGGAAGGAATCCCAAAGCTAAACCAAATCCCCCCATCACGTCAGTGTGAAATTTAGGGCATACACAACTGAACAGCAGTCAACACAGTTGGGTTTTGTTTTTTTTACTCCTGTGAATACGCCTTCCAAACTTTCATGCTTCAAGAGACACACTTACCTGTCTCAACCCCAAAAGATGATGTCCTTGTCAGTTTTGCCCTTCTCCCCATGGCTTTTCCCCTTTATCTAAAAGCATTATTTGCACTATCATCTGGTGTCCAACTTTTTTCCTTTTTAAAATTAAGCCACAAGACTGTTCAACAGAGAGAGGTAGGAGGATCCTTTGTGATATCCTAGCTGCTCAGCCAGTCAGCACACTGCACAGGTGAGTGGGGTTGGACTGCTGAGCAATCCCCAGTCAGCCAGGAAGCTCACTAGGTAACCTTGGTTCTAGTTACAGGTAGGTAGCCGTGTTGGTCTGACGTAGTCAAATCAAAACAAAAAAATTCCTTCCAGCAGAACCTTAAAGACCAACTAGGTTTTTTTATTTTGGTATGCAGGCTGAACAACATAGTTATCCAGTAGTGGCTTCAATATTCCACTTTTATTAGCTACAATATGAACACTCTCATTGTATATTAATCCCACCTCAAAATGCTAGACAATGATGAATGTATGAAGTATAGATTGCTTTTTTCTATCAAGCCAATCCATTTTGAGTCCCTGGAAGAAACAGGCTGATATGTATTCTGATTTGACTCTGTTCAAAACACACACACACACACACACACACACACACACACACACACACACTATTGTGTTTGAGACTTGGCTTAAAAATGAACCTCATCAAGTTTCAAAATTCTTTTGATCAGACGGGGGGCTGTTTTCCACATATACACGCTGAACTGAACATTTTCCTTTTCCTGTAGTAATTAATTTGCATTCTTACTGTAGTAACTAGCCATCCTGAAATCACTTCCTTCTGTTATACCATATCCATTACTTTAAAAAAAGAAAAGACAAGGGTTCCCTGAATAATGATTTATTTATGTTCTAAATATAGATCATAATCTCACTCACATCAGGTTTCAAGATTTTTAAAGTAATAGGCACCATAAAGAATGCTTTTAAAATCTTTACCCAACAGTTTCCAGATATGATCCATTCTCTGAAGAGTCAAGTCAGAAAATATTTATAGCTTTAAACATCACTTTGTTTGCAAGCTTTATTGCAAACTACTTTGTCGTAAACTAAACCTATTAAAAGTGCAGCTTCTAGGAGTTGTGTTGCGTGAGTGATCCACAGACCCACTACAATCTATTAAGAGGAATGACCTGTACTTAAGATTCTGGAGGGCAAAGTTAGCCAGTCACAACATTAGTCATCAACCTTGCTTTGCAATGCATTTATCTTGTCTAAGTCACGGTTTCTCAAATTCGGCCAGATGAGGCCACCAGGAACAATTGATGCAGCATCTAGGAAACTGGTTTAACGTGGCCAAAAGTGGTTTCTATGAGATACTAGCTGTTGTCTGCATCTTGGGTCTTGGGACCAGAAGGAGTGCTTTGCCTCTGGTTTAGAGCCCTTCTGAAAAGTCCATCCAGGTGTGCTCCCTGAATTGACAAAGTGATTTGGGGATGTGGGTCCCTCCTGATGTTGGGGGGTAGTTCCTCAAGGGATGCATGCTTAGAGGGTACAAACTCCCGAGACCTGTGGGGGATGGGAAGTCTCATGTTTCACTGCTCCTGATCTGCAGAGCTCAGACTTGGTCATGATGCTGGGACCTGGGTTGTCCTCCAGTGCCACTGGACTAATGATTGGGCTGGCCCTTCATTGTTGAGGCCTAGGTTGCTGTTCTAAGTTGGAGTCCACAAATCTGCCACTGATCCAGCCAGCAACTCCGCATCGGAGCAAAGGCTACTGCTTTAGGCAAGGGTTATGACAAGCTATAGAACTGTGTGAACTTGGCTTCTTGTTGAGCACTGGTCTGCATCTCTATGCTGTTGAAGTTGCTAGAAAGAAAGTCAAGAGATCCCTCAAAAACATATGCAAGTGAAGCTTAATATGCAGAGCCATAGCACAGGGTCTTAAACTATCGTTACCATGTGGGCTCAGATCCTTGCACAAGAGCCCTTATCCTTCTCTCATCCACACGCAAGGCTTCCCCCAAATGTAGACACTGCATAATGTCAAGCCAGTTTACTACATCACCCTGGCATCTTTGGTACCAAAAAAAGTCTTAATGGTACTGGGGATTTTAATACAATTTTCCAGCACTGAATAATGTTTTCCTTTTTTTGTGGAAGTGTCCAGTTCCACAAAAAAGGTACCGTAGCTCAATTGAGGCTTATTTGGACTTAGTTACCAATGAAAACTTAGCCATCTGAATCCACCACCACCACATCTGCCCTTGAAGTCAGCTAGAAGGAGAGGTGGCATACCAGTGAGGCTTATCTAAAACAAGTCCAAAAGCATTTGAGGTCAATAGAGGTATTCAAGTACCAAAATAACACCACAAGTATTTTGATGTGTGTAGATAAGGCAGACCATACAACAGGCCATCATAGAATGGTCCACCTGATAAAGCCTTCACATTGTTATAAACCAGCTACCATGGCTATGACCTGTAAGCTTAACATTTAGTTGTGCCTAACCTGGGACAAATAGGGACACAGAAGGCGCTGTTGTCTAAACCACTGAGCCTAGGGCTTGCTAATCGGAAGGTCAGCGGTTTGAGCTCCCATGGCTTAGTCCCAGCTCCTGCCAACCTAGCAGTTCAAAAGCACCTCAAAGTGCAAGTAGATAAATAGGTACAGCTCCAGTGGAAGGTAAACGGCGTTTCCGTGCGCTGCTCTGGTTTCGCCAGAAGCAGCTTAGTCATGCTAGCCACATGACCCGGAAAAACTGTCTGCGGACAAACGTTGGCTCCCTCGGCCAGTAAAACGAGATGAGCGCCGCAACACAGAGTCGTTTGCGACTGGACGCAACTGTCTGGGGTCCTTTACCTTTTTAACCTGGGACAAAGTGAATAAGTCCTACACCAGAATGCTCACCCATTCACCCATTCTCCTATGTACAATTCTCATGATCTGTGGGTGCCAGTGCCTGTGTGGAGCTGGGCTGGGCCAAACCTATTCCAGCATTGCAAGCCTGGGGCTGATCAGATTCTTTTAATAAATAAATAAATATATTTTTATTTTTCCAAGTACGTATACTTCTTCTAACAATATATCTTTAACAATTTTTCATATTTCCACCCTCCTCCCCTGGACTTTCCTCATATTCCCATTTTGTTTTATTTCCATATTGTTCACCCTGCGTGTTTCCCCAAAAATTTTCCAATACATATAGTCTTATTTTTTTGTTGTATACAGTTGTGATTGTTTACTCAAACCCTGCCAATGAGTATTTCTTTATGTTGCCTCGGGGCTGATCAGAATCTAGCAAATGTATAGTATTCACTTTTGATCCAAGAAATCAAAGCGCAACCTTTATAATAAGAGGACTAGTCAAGCTGATCTTACAAGTATCAACAAGGTTTTTCTAGCATACTTTTCTAGCCTCAACATCCTTTGAGGCTGCAAATATTCACATGTGTGTTATTGCCAGTCCTTCTGACAACAAGCAGCATATGAACTTTTGCAGCTCTAAATTCAGATTAAAGAACTTGCTTATTTAAGCACCATCATGTTAAAATGCACAACTTTAATGCTACCTTTCTTGCTGAAAATATTATCTGGAATAGAATAGGACAGGTTTTTACAATCTTCTCATCCCCCATGAGAATGCCAAGAAGAAGAAATCAGAACAAGTTTCTGGCTTGAGCATTTAATCACCACAATCTGTTTGAGAATTCACTTTCCTGCAGGCATAAGAACTTGCAGCTTCATTAACCATTTATTTTACAATAATTATACCTAACACATGTATGAATCCAAAGTCATTTCCTGTCTCTGAAATTAATTATGCTTGTGCCCTAATTATATATTTATATTTTACTTTTCTTATTATAACCTGAATGGTCAGTACAATTACCACTTGCCTTGATGCACCTAAAGGGGCTAAACAAAATTTCAAAAAAAAAACCACGATCAAATGAGGAATGAGCAACATTCAATGTCTCTCCCGAGAGCCACAGAGTCTTTAGTGGAAGATGGGGCAGGAGGACATGAATTCTCCCACTTGAGCTTTCCACATCATTGAGGAGGGAATGGCTGGCTGGCACCTTGAACAGAAGCACTCAAGTTAGAAGGCAAGAACACAGCGACATTTCACGTTCGCATCTTGCAAACTTCAGGTGATTCATTGACCAGTCTTGCAAAAGCACTTAACACCATACCTAACTCAACCATAGCTATACAGTGGTACCTCAACTTATGAATGTTTCAAGTTACGAACAGAGTTCCGTCCGCCATTTTGGATGCGGTTTAGATAGGATTTTTTCGACTTCGAATTTTTAAAATTTTCCCCCCCATTGGCTTCGACTTACAAATTTTCCGACTTACGAAGGTCCGTTCGGAACGGATTAAATTCATACGTTGAGGTACCACTGTATAGAATAATGTCCCTGACAAGTTGTGCATGTGTTGCACTATGCAGCTCCAGCTAATTAGACAAAACCATCAGAACAAGATCTAAATTGGCACAATTTACTGACAAAGCTTCTTCCAGCTACGACAGTACACTTCACTTAAAACAATGGAAGATGTATATTCTACATTTAGAAATTTTCCTTCAACATGTGCTGCAAGAAACTCTAATGAAGCCTGCCCTCGGGTTCTTAATTCTTTACTAGCTTTCAGTTAGGCTAGATGCCCAGTAAGCCATTAAAACATAAAACAGAGGAGAATGCATCCCAAATGCTTTTTCTGGCCTATTTCTAGATGCTATAGAAATAGCTACCTGTGGAGTGCCATAATGGAGGACCATCATTGGTTACTGGACACAATGACTATGTTCTGCCTCCGCTGTTAGAGGCAGCTTGCCTCTGAATGCCAGTTGCTGGGGGATCACAAGTAGGGAAAGCAATATCGCCCTCAGGTGCTGCCTGCAGGCTTCTGTGAGAACATGATACTGGATTGTTGGGTCTTCACCCTGATACAAGGCTCTTCTGCTAAATTCATTCACATGTTAAGCAGTCTAATTCTGAACCTCCCCCAATGTCTTACCCTTCTTCCATTCAATGACTGCTCTCTCCAGCCAAGTTCACGTCATGTACTGGAGTTAAACAGGCAGGGAAGTGCCTGAAACTATTGTGAGGCAAAGTGTAAAGAGTTCAAGTCTCTTTCCTAGCATACTTCTTTTTGTGACAAAAGTAGACCTTTATCCATTAATATGCTGACTGTGTGAACAATCGACTACCTCCACTTTGGCCCTCAGTGAGACAAAAAAGGGGAGGTCTTTAAGTGTGTGTACATGGAGCATTGCAGCAGGGTGATATGCTGCTACAAAACACTAGCATGTCAGTGAGTTGACTAAGCTACCACCCTTTGCCCTAACTTAGTTTTCTGTTTCCACAGGATTTTTGTATGGAGTTACATTCAATGAGCTCTCACCTTGAGTTTGAAATACTTCAGAGATTCAGGTCTGCCACCTCAATGACAACTAGACTTCCAAGGTCATCACTAGAACTAGATATGGGAGGTCGGTAAATAGCCCATTTCTTAAATTGTTAAAAGCGGCAACAACTGAATAGCACACAAATTTGGGAGGGGAAAAGAAAGAGAATTGAATCTGGACCATGGGGCTCGGGGTGGGATGAGGAAAGGAGTTTTGACCTTTTTGCCCCACCTTGGCACCATTAATCCCAATTACTATCAACCACAAGCTTCTTTGTTTCATAGGACAATATTACAGGTATGATACCTGTGTCCCCCTTGACAAGGTATTGGGAAAATAGCAGCTCGAGAGTGGGGGATCGTTTTCATTGGGAAAATAGTGCAGAGTTGCAAGTCTCCATTTCCCAAACAACCAAGGTTTTGATCTAAATCATAACCCCCCTTCCCAGCTGCTATTTATAGTAATAGTAATAATTATTTATTATTTGTACCCTGCCTATCTAACTGGGTTGCCCCAGCCACTCTGGGTGGCTTCCAGCATATATAAAGACATAGTAAAACATTAAACCTTAAAAAGCTTCCCTATATAGGGCTGCCTTCAGTTGTCTCCTGAAGGTAATATAGTTACTCATTTAATTCTTTAAGCAATTTATAGTTGCAAATAACACAAACACTCTTTCCCCAATTTGCTATTTCAACAGAAGCTAACTTTCATAGCAAAGTCAAAAGAACGCAAGTCCAAAATCAATTCAATCCTGCTAGAAATCAATCATTCATTCTTCCAATCAAATAAAAATTGTGCAAGATACTATTTGCTAACCTGATGAGCACTTGGCTTCCTTAGGGACAACTCATCATCCCAGAAGGAAAGCAGATTCTTGCTTTCCCCATTATACATACTGAACTGTCACTCACTGTTCTTTCACCAGGAAAATTCCCAACATGTAAGTAAGGGAATACGCAACATTCTTATTTAACATGTCCAAGCACAAGCCTTGACACATTCCACCAAACTCCAACATGAAACAGTCTCTGTAGGAGAAAAGAACTGCCAACTACGTTGAAATAAACCCCCAAAGGCACTGATCTATTCCCCCCCCCTCTGGCACTAAGTTGACTACAGACAAGATTAAGGCAGGTAGACAACGCTCACGATTTAAAAATATATCTGATCACTCCACCCCACCTCCCAAGCTCCTCTCCTTACAGAAACATCTACGTAGTAACATATGATCTCTAGATAGTATGCAAGCCTAACAGAAGCACTCACTGGTTGCATTGTGTCCTCCCCATTTTACGCATTAACCGAAAGCGGAGAGCCCACTTAGCCTAACAAATTAAGGTTGGCCTCAGATATTAAAACAGTTTCCATCTCTTTGCACTTTAAACCTGCGATCCGAGATTACACTGAGAGGTTAGCAAGCCGACAGCTCCGCGTACACTAATGAATATTATTACCAACAGTACGTGGTATGGCAGTCAGGTGGGGTTTAGAGCCAAGAAAAAGCAGCAAATAAACCATTCATAGAGGTGGGTGCGCTCCTCCTCGTTGCTGGCTGAGGATTTAAGCTAAGCCGCTGTAGGCAGAAGCGAGGAGGGTAATGAGCATCACATGATCCCGAGGAGAAGCGCCGCATGCAGGAACCCCCAGAACCCCCACTCAGCACATCTATGGCAAAATATACACGGATTTGTTTTAAGGGGCAACAACGTGCCCTTTTATTTGGTTTTGGGAAGTGGAATCTTGCAAAGCTTCTTTTTTCTTTCTCTCTTTCTCTCACACACATACACACCCTTAAGAGGGCGAAGCTGAAGGAGAGACAGAACACGGGAATGTCATTTAGAGGTGGCTTCATTCAGATTCTCTCTCACACACACACACAAACACACACTCCCGGCGTTTCCCTCAGCCAGGAGCTCTTCACACTCCGGTGCAATTTATAAAACGACCGTGATGAAAAGGAATCCCCAATATGCAAATGAGAGGATTAAAAATGGCATGCAGGTTAATTATTTTTTTATTTTAAAAAATTGCGCTCAAACCACGAAAGCGGTTTTGTAGAAGGCGCTGGAGAGGCAGCGAGTTGCTCAGCCTCTCTGCTCGCCAGGATGCCGCTTCCTGAGGCAGGGAGGGAGGGCAGATTTAAAGTACCGGTACTTGTGGCTCCTACTTTCTGGGCAATCTCCGGCCAACCGGGAGCCGCTGAGGGCTGTGGGGTGTGTCGGGGGGCCTCGACAGGGTGCCCTTCCCTTCTGCCTTTCGAATCCGGGCCCCGATCTCCCCGAAGGCTCCCTCCCTCCTGGGATCAGTTCCCCAGCCAGGAGCGGGGCAGGAGTACCTCGCAGCCGTAGAGCTGTCCGAGCTGCTCCACTATCCACTCCTCCAGCACGAGCCGTTTCCGCAGCTCCTTGCGATCGTATTTGACCGTCACTTTGCCCTGCTGGTGGCGCCGCTGCTGCTGCTGCTGCTGAACTTGCACCACCGCCGCCGACGGGGCCACCGACTCTTCCCGGGACGAGCCGCCGCCGCTCTGGAAGAAAACGCGGTTCCCTCCGCCTCCTCCGGTGGTGGCGGGCCCCGGCTCGCTGCCCCCGGTCGCCACCGACATGGTCAGCTTCAGCCCCTGCTTCGCGGGGAGACCCGATCCTCCGGGGGTCTCGGGCTGGCAAGGGGCTCTTGCTACGGCTGCCCACCGAAGTGCTCTATGCCCGCTACGCCGCCGTGCGAGAGCGCGCTGCCAGCCCTGCCTGCACCTGCAGCTCACAGCCTCTCATCGCGCTGCTCTCGCCGCCGGTTCAGCCTTGGAAGGAGGGGCGGCCTGGAAACGGGGCGGGGAGCGCGCCTTAAAGGCGCAACTCGCCGCCCGCCTGACGTCAGGCAGGTTCCCGCCCCCCTCAAGCTCTTCTTGGGGTCACCAGCGTTCCCCCCTGCCACTGCTCTTGTGCCTTTAACTAAGCATTAAGGCTACCACTTTGGGATACGATTCGTGACTGCATGGTGGCTAGGCTGGAAGCTTTGCCCAAGGTTCACCTGCTGAATTTCCTCCCACCTGTTTATTATTATTATGAATAATACCCTGCCCATCTGGCTGAGTTTCTCCAGCCACTCTGGGCAGCTCCCAACAGAATATTAAAAACAAGATAAAAACATCAACCATTAAAAACTTCCCTAAACAGGGCTGCCTTCAAATGTCTTCTAAAAGTCAGAGAGTTGTTTAGTTGTTCATGCAGGTGGGTCCTTCTCAAAGAGACCCTGTTCCTTTAAAATACTGACACCCAGAGGGTTTTCAAGTAAACAGGGGTAGGATGAGACTGAATTACATGGGAGAATTATACTGGGAAAACAAAAGCAGTGATGACACAAGCTACATCTGATGGAACTTCCATCAAGATGTAGCGCTTAAGGATACCAGAACGCCCTGCAGCGCTAAATCTAGGAAGGCTCATATGTGGATAGCCACCACCAGTCACTATAGGGAACCACTGAAATAACACTAGTCGTATACTGGAATATGGCATCGGGCAATTGGCTGGTCCTGCACACGCAATAAAGCCCATACCCTCCCCCCAAAGGAAACCAGGGAATTGTAGTTTGCTGGGAATTGCAGCTCTGTGACCTCTCACTACAGTTTCCAGGATTGCGGGGGGGGGGGGTGTACTTTAAATGTCTGGTGTGTACACAGCCACTATTGCTGGGAGCACAGGAATTTAAATGCACTCTCCTCCATGCCCTCCTTTTCCCTACAGTTAATCACCCCATAAAATACCCTCCTGCTTCTATTAGGCAGGAGGGTATTTTAAGAAGCCTTGCTAGCACCAGGATCCCAGCTTAGGAGATTTTGTTAAGAAAGAGGCATGCCTAGCATGCCATAAAACACAATACAGTACAGTGGTACCTCGGTTTAAGTACACAATTGGTTCCGTAAGTCTTTACTTAACCTGAAGCGTACTTAACCTGAAGCGAACTTTCCCATTGAAAGTAATGTAAAATGGATTCATCCGTTCCAGACGGTCTGTAGTAGAGTACTTAAACTGAAAGTACTCAAACCAAAGCGTACTTAAACCGAGGTATGACTGTAGTAATGTAACATGCTGGCTGGCCTGAAGCCTGAACATCTCCAGTTAGACCTGTTTGAGCTGGATTTTGTAGGTCACAGGTTGTTGTTGTTGTTTAGTCGTTTAGTCATGTCGGACTCTTCGTGACCCCATGGACCATAGCACGCCAGGTCACAGGTGGAGGATGTTATATATTAAATGCAATTGTAGTTTGGTACCCTTTTATCCCGTTTTAATGAGGATTTTTATAACACTTTTTATTCTCACACAGCTTTAGCCTTTTGAAGGAGAGGGCCTTAAATGTGCATAAATGGGACAGAGATTGATTCTAGGGCTTGATGGCCATTTCTGAAGCAGATTCCAGGAACTGCCACCAATAAGTAAATGCTAACAGCAAAACCTAAATGGAGGATCTGTTCAAGTCAGGGATCAATCTAGTGTATGTCTTGGTAGAATATAATTACAAAACGACTACATGATACCAGGAATATTGCCACAGGGAATATTTTACTAATGATAAATAGCAATCTTAATAGTGGTGGTGATGTCTGGAAATGGTGATAATAATATCGATCAGTCTGCACTCCTTTGGCACAACAGTGCAAAGACACTAATATTCCATTTCATACATCCCAGGGCTGGACCTGGAAACATGTTTTTGGGAAGTTCTTGGCTTCCACTAGTCCCAGACATGTGGGTACTTAGTGATGAGGGGAAAGCACTCTGCACATGCTCAAAAGTGTTCTTATCACACGTTCCAGGGACATACTTGGGGAATAAAACTGGGTCTCAAAGCAAACCCTGCATTACCTTTTCATCCATGTTTCTCATCTCCCTTACCCCAGTAACTGCAGTATTGAGAACTCTATTGTGTTCTCAACAGATTTTTGCCAAACACATTTGTACTGTATTAACCTTTGCAAAATGAGTGGGTAAATGTGATTTCTTCCGGCAGTTGGTCTGAGTTTAGCACCCAGTGACAGTAAACGATGATACTACACCTGTGAATAATGCATTATTAAAGGAGAAAGAGCCTTCAATGAAAGGTGACACCACCAATTCTTTCACTTGGCAGAAAAGGGGAAAAGCTAATTGAACATATGACATTGCTTTATCCTGAGTCAGCCTGCTGGTTCATGTTAGCCCACTGCAATTCACTCTGACTGGCAGCAGCTCTCAAAGGTCTTAAGAAGAGGTATCTCCCAGCCCTTCAGACAGAATATTATAAACCGAAGATGGCAGAGACTGAATCTCAGACCTTATGGCTACAGAGCAGGCCCTCTAACACCAGCTGCAGCTCTTTTCAACTAATTCCTTGCAAAATTAGTTGGACTGCTTCTAGTAAGGTGTACTGAACTACTGACAGAATCAGATCAACTGGATCTCCAATCTGATTGGGGTCAAATCTATTTTTAAATACTGATAATGCAACAGGAAAGTATGACCAGAATCATAAATTGAGATCTGGTGTATTATTATTAATTGGATTTCTTACCCACCTTCAACAATAAAAAATACAAGATTAAAATCAGTTTAAACAATTAAAATTAGAAGAGTAAGATATGCCCTACCATATACAGTAATCTCAGGGGTCAAATGCCAGAGGAAAGTGCTGTGTCTTCAGCATATGTTGAAAGCTATACAATGAAGGTGTCAGATGAACTTCCATGCAGACGGAGCTCCACAGGTTAGGAGCTGCCACAGAAAATATAAAAAGGCATTAAGGGAGTATTGGATAAATTCATGGAACAGAAAGTTGTCAATAGCTACTGCCCTTCAACAGCTAAGTTCCACCTCCATGGTCAGAGGCAGAAGTGTTTCTGAATACCAGTTGCCAAAAACCACAGGAGGAGAGAGTGTTCATGCACTCAGGTCTTGCTTGCAGGATTTCCACAGGCACCTGGTTGGCCACTGTAGCCTGATGTAGCAACCTCTTTGTATGTTCTTAATATGTTGCTGCAATTGTTGTCAAACAACATTATTCCAAAGATCCTGTGATACAAAGATCTGTAATGGAAGATGAATTGCCGAAAAGATAATTTGCCTGTTATCACCAAATATCTCCAGCCAAAGTGTAATTGGATTGTTTTGTTTCCACGGCATGCACCGAATACCAAATTGCACAATATGGTGGCTCTAGTGTATAATGCTTACTTTTCGTGGAGTGCAATTCTGTGCATGTGCATGTGCATGTACACACAGACCATAAGTTAATACACTCTCAACAGTACTATGGTAAAATGCCGTCAACAGGTTCTTTGAGAGATTACTTTTCCGGAGAATTCTCAGAAAGTATAACCTCTGCTGTCCTCTCCTCATCAGGTCTTTGCTGTTTTCTCCCCAGGTTAGGTCATCTCTCAACTCCATTCCCAGAAATCGAAACACCGAGACCTGTTCCACACACTTCCCCTCAATAATAAGTGGCTGAGTATTTGATTTACATTCCCCACCCTTGTAGTGCTAGTTATGGGACCCAATGTTAGCTGAGGAAGTGCCCTCTCTCTCTCTCTCTCTCTCACACACACACACACACACACACACACACTTACACTTCCGTTTTGATGTTATGTCACTGAACAGGGTGTTTCTGCTGTTAATGGGGACTGGCAACATTTTGGAATTACCAAGATATCAAATGGTTACTTTTACCACAGAGCAGAATCCACTGAAAAGACATTTCTGATTGCCCCACTGAAACAAATGGGAGCTGCACATTCATTTCAATGGGGCTGACTCAGGACAACTTTGCAGTGGATATAAGTGCCTGGTGTCCATGGAAAATTCCATAAGGGAATTTTCCCTTTTGGAAAAACTTCCCCATGAGGGACAGAGTCGAGACAGTCTGGTCTCCTAACTAGACAGCCACAAGGTAAAAATGAAAAGCCTGTGGTTGTAGACCGTGAAACAGATAGAGATCATTCTGTCATTGTTAAAATTCGACTCTAATGGATGAAACATTAAGACCAGCGTTTCGGATAAAGCAGCACACTTTGTTAATAAGGATGACATTTAATAATGAGGATACTACGGTACTAGGAAAATTAGAAGTAATATAGAAGCAGCATTAAGAAATAAGATTGCTTGAAGCTCCCTATTAATTTTGATGAGCAAAGGCAGGCATTCAGAGCAAAAGAAGCCATCATGTTTGTTCACCTCAGAGCTGTAAAACCCACCTTTTTACAAAGGACAGGTGGTGGTTGGCTGAAAAAAACACAGGATGTCCTGATCAGCTACTTACAAGCTGGAATACTTACAGCCCAGTCCAGTGCATATCAGTGTACTGTTTTAAATAGGGAACATTCCCTAGCTATGATTTCTGGCTAGTGGCATTGTTGATGCCAAAGTCTCATAAGAAGCCTTTATAAACATTCTGATACACTTCGGCGGATGTCCTGAAATGATGAGGCGATTCCGGTGTGAAATCAGCAGCTCCATCTCTATTCTCTTCCTGCTAAGCATTGTCCATGGCTAATCTCATTTTTAAAAATGCTTGATTGGAAAATCATTTCCCCTCTTTCTTTGAAGTGGCCACAAAGTGCACATTTGGAAGACAGCAGGGAAGAAGCTTTTAAGATCGACAACCAGTGTCCTCAGGCCTGAGTCAGTCAAAAGAGGTTTCCCATCTGGTCCACCTCCAGCATAGCTTCTGATCCCAAATCCTCTCCAGTTTATTTTGTATCTAAGCAACTGTCTCTTAGGCCAAGATGGAGACAAAGGCCTCTTATGCATCCCACCACTCTGCAGCTCAATGTCCTCAGGGTGGTTAAACAAACAAACAAACAGATAAGGATGGTGGAAAGAAATCTAGTATAAAACAACATATTTTTTTAAAAAAAACATGGCAAAAAAAGGGATGTGGCCCAATTAAGGGTGTGATGTTATGGCCCTTGGGAGAATGCTTTGTAGATGTGTGAGTGGGAGCATGAGGTCTGATCCTGGACCTCCTCACTGTGGTCACTGTCTCCCCTCTGCCACTGATGCTCCAATGGCAGGCCACCAAAAAAAAGGGGGGGAGTAACCCTCTGCTGGGTCCACAGAATTGGAGGGGTGGGCAGAGTAGAAATAGCCCTGCAAATGAATGTTAACTGGCTAAATTACTTAAACTGATATGTTTAATCAGCATATTTGCAAAGATTTGAATCTGGATAAAAATGATATTTCTAAAGAAAGAAGCGTGTTGTCTCTGTCTCAAGGTGATGTGTCGGAGCAGCCACAAGCACAGTATTCCTGCTCTGGGAGAAGATAGAAAATGGGCTTCTAGATGGTAGCTTAATATTACGAAACAGAGGCAGAGGCAGTATGAGAGCCACATTCCCTGTGACATCATTCTGCATGCTGTGACACAGAAGTACCTACGTGGAGCTGAGATCAGATCACCTCCAAGTGTCTTGCAGGTGTTGTCGACTGTTGAGCTCTGGTTGTTCCTGTAGTTGCCATTTGTGTGGTTTGAAAAAAAACAAAAACATTTTGCCTCTGCCAGGTTTGAGGATATTTTGGATTCAGTGGAAATACCACAGGCACAATGGCAGTGTTTCTCCCCACCCCACCCCCACACAATTGCACATATAAAATTGCTCTGTTAATCTCCTTGCAGTTGTGGCAGTCCCCAATACTGTATCTTGGAAGGAAACCTGTGATAAACATTGCCCAAGCATCAGAACTGATGCTTCCAATTTGCTCATTAAATCAAAGGGTTAACACACTTCTCTTTAAAGACAGCAGGGCTCAAGGGCACCAGGAAAATCAATATTACCAGAGCCTATGGGACTTTAATTGTCCATCACGGCTGTGCTGTTTTTAAAACCTTTTTGCATTATTGATTTCTCACTTTCTTCCCATAAAAATAAAAGATTTCCACATCTTTATAAATGAGACAAAATACACTTGCTTAGAGGCATGCATACAGATGCTGTCATGAGAGTCGATAGATTTTTTTTTCCGTTCTAAATTTTCATTGTTGCCTTGTAGGAGAAATAGGTGTGAAATATATGTGGCCATTTCTGATCCAATCTTGAGAGAAGTCCAGAAGGATTTTCTATGGCTAGGAAGCGAGGCTCCACCATAACACTCTATTGCCATTACATTCTGTCTCTTCTTCTAATGTACTTTAATATCCCATCACTTCAATCGTATCCTTGACAAGCATTCAAACTTTGTAAATAAAATATTGAGCATTCATAGAATCAGAGAATCATAGAGTTGTAGAGTTGAAAACGCAGCACAACCGCTTCCTCTCACTGCATTGCAAGCCCCATTTTTACACTGCTCTACGCACCATTACCTGGTTTGTTTTCTTGCCCCTGCACACACCCGGAACTTCTATTCAGTGAAGCTGCCATCTGCACATGTGCAACAGACGGCTGAAATGTACACACCTCAGCTTAACCACAGCGTACATTTTCAAATCAGATGGAAGCTGGTTTGAGGGGAAACACATCAAACAGGAGTGTTTCTCAATAAGCTACTGCATAATGTTATATGTTTGTGGGGTGCCTGGACCCCCCTTCTAATTCCAGGGTGCTAGACATTGAATTTAGCATGTTAAAATCTAAGCCATGTTAAAATATAAACTGAGCTGGTTTCCTGATGAAGTAATCGCCTGAAAAGATGGGCCATGAAGAGAGTACAAAAAACTGGGCTGTGGCCTATCAAGGAAGCCATCAACAAGACAAAGGCTCTCTGTCAGACACAGAGGGGTGGAGCCCCTTCCAGGGCTCTGGTAGTTAGCCAAAGACAATGCAGAGTTGGAAGGGGGAGTTTCAGAATTGCAGTGGGCCGATGTAAGCAAGAGGGAAATAGTTACGTTTTGGGGAAGCAGTTTGCAAGTTGGAGAAAAGGGGGTCACAGCACAATGTGGGCTGACAGTTTGAATCCAAACCAATCCATGGAAGAGACAAGGCCCTCCTGGAGTTTAAAGCTGGAAGCCCCACCACCCCCACCCCAGGCTCAGGTTGTATATATGTATAAACAAACCATATATCATAGAGACACCACAATCTCCACTGGACCTCATTGTCCAAAAGGAAACGCAGAGCCTGGTAAGTATGCCTGGTCCCCGTGGAATCTCACACCACTCAGAGATTGGGGTGGGATGTAACAATGCGTATGAATTGTGGCTTAAATCAGCAGCAGTGGGAGCACATTGTAGCCAGAGTAAATGGTAATGTGCACATAACCTTGATCAGCATTTTTGATTCACTTGTGGCTTGCCCCAGGCACCTCACTGCAGCAATCTGGACTCTTAATTTTACCTCACAGCAGGTAAGGACAGAGGGTGGGTGACACGTCTAGGAATGAAGGATGCCACCCCTGCATCTCTCCCCATGGTTCCTGGGTTATGAAGGAATCACAACCATTTTCTGGGTTGTGACCTGGCAGCCTGCCTGCAGCAAAAGGGAATATTTTCTGGGTTGTGACCTGGCAGCCTGCCTGCAGCAAAAGGGAATATGTTTCTGCAGAATGAAACTCTATTCATATTTGTGCTTGTTTCTTGTTTGTGCTTCTCCAGCAGTTTTTGTGCAGCTGTGAAATTCTTTGCCAGGTTAATGTGAACCTAGCTGACTGTTACAAGCATAATCAAGATCCTGGAAAAGTCATCTGAGTACTGTACAATATACCCTCTTGTTTGGTGTGTGGTTGATATCTGACTTTGGAAATGGAGTTGCATTAATAGATAGTGTACCCTTCAGGTAGATTGGACTGGGGGGGGAGGTATGGTAAGTGGATGGATGGATGGATGGATGGACAGATTTCAAATCTGTCTGTCTGATTTCAGCTGCAGAAAAATGGAAACAAAAATGTACACACAGTTGTACATCCCCCCAGTGGGGCTCCTATGGATTTAACATTGGGGGGTGGGTTAGACTTTACCCATCACTGCATCTTTCTGCTGGCAAAAAGTTTCACTGGTTGAACTTTTGCCTATCATGCCATTTTTAGGGGCATGGGGTCAAGGAGAGGGCTTGGCTGGAATCTCTCTTCCTGGAATGCTTACCAGAAACATTAAATGAGGATTTTTAAAAATAATAATAATGGTATGCCCACTTTTGAAGTGTAGAAGTGTTCATTCTGCCATTTTGGACTCTATCACCACATTCTGCTGCATGTGTAGATCTGGCCTAATCAACATGCAAAGGTGGAGGAGAGCCTTGGAAATAAGGGCTCGATGTCTGAAGCCAAAGTAGCATTGCAAAAGGTGACCAGCTGAATCTTTCACAATATTCTTTCTCAGATGTGCAGACAAACCCTTGTTTGCACCCTTTCTTGAGTCTGATCACCATAACAAAGTTAGTTTCTCATTGGGAGTTCTTAACAGGACAATTTCTATTTCAAACCAGTCCTCGGCATACATTGATTTGTTGTGTTATCAGCTCTGAGATTTCAGGATGTGGCAGAATGAAATAGATAAGGTCCAATCAACTGATTTTGAGATTATTATCTGTTTACTGATAAATTGTCTGGCTTCAACAAGGTGAAAAAATGAATTAACTGATGATAAATTTATTCATTGAAACTTTTCATTGGAAAAAACGCTCTTTTGAATTTTTCTTAAGCATGAGAAATTAAAATAAAAGTTACAACCCATTGTTTAAGGTAATAAAAATTACCTTTATCATATTCATTTACTTTGTAAATGTGGCTTCTTTATGTGTCGCAAGTTTAATTGATCATTTGTGTTACCAAGTGACTGGCTCCTGTGCCTTTAATAGTAGCTTAATCTGTAGAAATCAGCCTGTAAAGCATTATCATTGTTTGGAGATAAGCATTATAATCTGATAATGTCTGCAGAAGGAACACTGGGGCTGGTGAAAAAGAAAGAAAGAAAGAAAGAAAGAAAGAAAGAAAGAAAGAAAGAAAGAAAGAAAGAAAGAAAGAAAGGAAGGAAGGAAGGAAGAAAGAAAGAAAAAGTTGGTGACTCTTGTCAGCTTGAACCACGATTTTAAGCAAGCCACTTTGATATCGCAGAACATTTTCACATGTGAGGCTCATATAAATTTTCACTTACATCTGTCTGTTTACATAAATCTGTAGCATACATTTTGATTTCTCTTCCATAATCATCCCTGAATTAACAACATGGAACAAACAATATAAGAAAGGTACAGAAGGCACATTTAAGCCTAATTTGAACCCTGAATTGACTGCATGATCTTGTCTAGCCCAAAAGATCACTCCTACCCATCAGCCGAACGGTTGCTTAATGCTACATGTTTAAAAGGAGAAGTAAAGAAAATCACATATGTGACTGAGAACCTAGCCACATTTGAGCATTATTTAGCTGTTAATCTACTTCTTTCCTCATTCAGATTAGACACATCCACATGTATTTGTATATGAGGTGCAGCTTTGGTATTTTCTGTTCATACTACCAGGTGCTTGTTTTTGTGTTTGTTCCTATCTTCTAATTTGCGGATTGTATTATATCAATTAAGTACTGACAGAGTATGCACGCAGATAGCTGCATACACACCTTGTGTTTTTTTTTTAAAAAAAAACAAGTATCCCTGCACAAGAAGTGCTTAAAAGACACAGTCAGACAATTGAAAATTTGCTTGCATTAGTTTCCGGTTTTGTGCAAATCTGAGGGATCTATATCTGTCTGTCTATCTATCTATCTATCTATCTATCTATCTATCTATCTATCTATCTATCTATCTACTTATAGTCCAGCAGGCTAGAAAAGAAATAAAAGCAATTGTAAATTCTCAGCACACACTTTTCAGATTGCTGTGCAATTTTTGGAGTAAAAATGGTTGATGTGGTTTGCTTGTGCAGTTTTCTGCTTTTGTGCAAATCTGAGGGATCAAAAGAAATATACATATACAAGTTGTAATGTGGTATGCTTCTGGAGATTTCTCGTTGGGTGTGAATCTGAGGAATCAAGAGTAAGAAAATACATCCTTCATTCAGGAGCATGTCAGAAATAGAGCACAGCTAGAAAACAAATGGAAGCAGTGGGCATGGAAGGGGGACTAGTAGAAAGTGACGAGTGACCCACCCATCCTAAAAACTCAAGTGGAGCAATTTGGAACCCCATTTCCCCCCAACCTATCATATTATCCCTATATTGCATAATATTATCCCCATATTGCATAAATCCAACTTTACAGGGGAAAAGCTTTGAGACTGGTATTGTTTGAGGGTAACATCTTATTGCACTTAAATAAGAACACAAACACCAGCAAACGCACAAGAAACTCAAGGGTGGACAAGTCCTTTGACCGACAATGGAAAGGCAGGAGTTTGCTATGTGTGTTACTGAGGTGGCAGGTTTGGATATTCTTCCTCACTTGGATCTAGAGAACCTACCTAGTCCACAGCACAAGACAGATGGAATGGCCTTCATGATGGATGTGTTTTCTTATTCCAATACCAGCATCTATGACGCTCATTTCATCAAGTTATTGATGTGCCTGCAATACAATTTTCATTGTGTGACTTCATTGCTGGATGCAGTGTTGGGGACAAAAATGCAGTCTGCAATTTCTGTCTTCATAGAACTGATTAATGTTCAGAACGGGATCCTGTTCTGCCCCATAGTATCTTATGTCCAAAACTTCCTCAAAGTAAGTATCCAGTGTGACAAAGGGAGAAGACCCAAGAGGGGACTCTCATACACCCTTCATTGCCCAGCTGAAACACAACAACCCTGCACCGTTGTCAGTGGGCCTTGCTCTTGGTTGTTTCATTGAATGTTAGCTCTTTGCTTGCATGGTTTTGCTTTTAACCTCCGAGATAAGCAACTAACCCATATTACATTTGAACAATTTTATGAGTTTAAAGATGCACTGGGGATCTACTACCTAGAATAGAATCACTGTTTGTTTGTTTGTTAAATTTGTATACTGTCCTTCATCTGGATATCACAAAGCAATTCATAACATAAAAACACAAAATGAGAAGACAAAAATATAATCAAACAAGATCAAAAACAAGCCAAAAATCCCCCCTCCCACAAACACATTTGTATTACTGCCAGCAGGGAAGACTGCTGGTTTTTAAGGAAACAATTGTATCTCATCAGCTACATACACATATTATGTAGGAATTCTACCTCCCTCCTGCACTTTGCTTCTGCCTGGCCAAAACTGCTAGCAGCTGAAAACTTCTGGAAGATTTAACACCCAGCAACAAAACCTATTGGGGAGACTTGCTCTTGCCTGAAGATGCAGACAATAGAACAGAACACGATGGAACATGAATGTAGAAAAACCCTCCCTATCTGGAAGCAAAAAATAAATGTCAGTATTTGAATGTTGATAAAGGGAAATATAGGCTGCCAAAGGAAAGAAGTTCTTTTCATCTTTGCTGCAGCCTGGGAGTGACTGAAACAGAGAAAGGGGGAAATTACTTTGGAGTTCTGCAATGAGCTCTCATTTTTCTTGACTCTAAACAAATATGTAAGGTGATTTATTTATTTTTGGACCACCCACTGTTAATGAAAATATTGTTATAGGATTGAGAGGCAGGTCTGGATGTCATCTTTGGATCCCCTGACATATAATGTCAGTCAGATGGGATTCTGCAGAGGAAGAAGCTGCTTACGTGGTTAAGTATCTCTTTTTGCATGACTAAATAGTGCAGGTAAAGAAACAACTAGATGGAGATGCTGAAGGGGACAACCTTCACTCCTTTGCCTTGGCTGGGAATCAATGTCATCGGTGAGCATAAGAAGAATGGACCTCAGCTAGTCTGGGACTAGAGTTTCAAAGACACAGAGACCTGACTTGCTCTCTGTGCTGAAATCAAAGTATGACTTTGCCCACTGCCCTAGAATACTGATGGGGGAGCAAGATCTATTGGAGTATTGATGCTGAAAGTCCTTCCATCCAATATTCAGCCTGTCTACATGTGCAAATAAAACCATGTATCACAAAGATCCATCTCCAGTGACCTTCTCAGTGGTAGAGCATCTTATTGTTTGCAGAAAGTCCTTGGTTCAATCTCTGGCATCTCCAGGTGGGAATGTCCCCAGTCTGAAATCCCAGAGAGCCATTGCCAGTCTGTAGACAATACTGAGCTAGATGGATCCATGGTCAGACTTAAAACAAGGCAGATTCCTCTGCTCCTAAGGAAACCAAACCCAAAGTATGTGCTGGCAACCCAAAATCTCTCATTGCTTGGAGACTGGGGTGCCTGTAGCAGTATCTAAAAGGAAATTGTTGTCTCCTACCTTCATTTTCTTTGGCAGGGCTATCTTTGCACCGGAGTGCCTCCAGATGTTCATACGATTTAGTCCCGTCTACTTTTTGAGAAGTGCTTCAGGGAAGGTCTATCTTCCTTGCTCTTCTCTAATTTTCTGGGATTTTAACCTAGTATCTCTCTTGCTTCATCATCTTTCCTTCTCACTCTCTTCTGTCCCTTTCCTCATGAGAATGAATACTATAAACCCGCCGGCAGGGTTTTGTAATTGTTAATTTAATTTTATTATACTGTATTGTCTTCCATGCATGTGAGAAATAACCATGATAAGTATTCATCAGTTATTTATTATTAATACCTATTTCTCAGTTACATGCAGTGGAAGAATGGGGCATGAGGCACCAATTTTATGGCCCTTCAAGATGACAATCCTTTCCCTTTGTTTAAATATCATGAGCAGCCATGGGGATAGAAGTAGAGCAGATCTCCTCTCTCACGCACCTTCTGCCCTGATAGTGTGGTCCAAAGGACACTCCGTTTGAAAGAGGGAGTACATGGTTTCAAATCTTGTTCATAGTAGATGACGTCACTTCTCAGCCTTAATATTTGTCCATGATCAATATTTTCGGTACAGCTCCACAACTGGCAAGCATAATCATCTGCAGTTTCGGGAAAACTGTTTTGTACAGCAGAATCCCAGAGGTGAATCAAGAACCAGGCACACTGAAGAAATCCCACAAGCTCCAAGCAAAAAGCCTCTAATATAATGTGACACATCAGCAGCCAAGAGTGTGGCATTTGCAGCTATGCTCAGGGTAAATGTCTTGTTCTGGTACAATTAGTTGTGTGACATAATATGCAGTTGTGCTGCACCAATGCATGGTGACCAAGGTCTTTCCCTCTGACATGGGAGAATGGAATTTCACTTTAACATACATTATTTTTATTGGCCAAGGACACAATTCATATCTTTCTGAGAAATATATCCCACAATTTGGGATGGAAGGGTGGTATGTTCAGTATACTTTGCTTCAAATTCTGACTTTCTTAGCACAGATCAGCTGTCCATTTTTATCCTGGGTGACTTACAGGCAGGGTTGGGGGAGAAGTTCAATTCAGCTCAATTCAGAGCTTCAGAAGCAACATACAAACTAAAAGGCAGTCGTCCTTTGAAACTCACACTTCTTTGAATTTTCTAATGCAGTTCTTCAGCCAAGTAACGCATAAAAAGTATACACTAGGCTAAAGTGTTCCTATAAATGCATAATTTGGTGAGACTAACCTACAAAGGCACATTATACGGGGAGGAAATTGCTTGCAAAAATATGTATATTAGGGGAAATTTGCACTAAAATTCTGATAAACATTTATGAGGACTTTTTAAAAATGCAAACTGACGTGGAAATGTGGAGAACTCAAGACTGAAAAGATGAGAAACTGAGAAAAACAAAACATGATACAGTATATTTACCCATCCCTACTTACAGGCTAGTCTGTGGCAGCTTTCAAAGATACAGTTTTACTATATGAAAGAAGTTTCTGGCTGTCAGAAAAGTCAAGGGAGTGCTTAAGAACTGCTTTCCCACAGAATAATGCTCCTTTGTGTAGCACAGTATCTTATGTCCAAAATTGCTTTGTGACAGACACTGAAGTAACAAGTTAAAACACATGCTGATACCAGAGTCTGCTTCCTCTTAGCCTTCCTTAGCTAAACATCAGCTTAGCTTAGGCCTTGGGGCAAGCAGATGTACCGGTACAGCATTTCTCAAAACCAAGTTTTTACATTCTTGTTGAGTGCTGAAAAGTGTGTGTGTGTGTGTGTGTGTGTGTGTGTGTGTGTGTGTGTGTGTTTCACCTGGAACTGCTATTCATTTTATCCTGTTAACCTTTTGCCCACAGAGATCTTTTGTTACAAATGCCAAGAAATTATTCTTTATGATTTGTCTACCTGTATGAAATTCAAAAGACAACTTTCTGTGATCTCCACCCCCCAAGTCAACTTCAGTAGCTTCACACTGTAACCACTGCATGGATCATCTCATTGGTTGGCAAAGAGGCTGGTGGCTTGCTGCTTCCCCTCCCCGTCTCCTCCAAGGCTTCCATCTGGCACCAGACCAATGCCCCTCTCTCGTACTTACTCAACAGAGACCAGCAAAGCTTTCTGGCCAGAAATCACTGAGGGAGAAGCAGCTACGGTAGCCGCTCCGACTGTACCGTGCCACCAAAGGACAATAAGAAGAAGAATGCAGGCAAGTCGGCCAAGAAGGACAAGGACCCCGTCAACAAGTCAGGTGGAAAAGCCAAAAAGAAGAAGTGGTCCAAATGGAAAGTAAGATACAAGTTGAATAACCTTGTTTTGTTTGACAAAGCTGTGCAAGGAGGTGCCAAGCAAACTCATCACACCTGCCATGGTCTCTGAAAGGCTGAAGATTTGAGGGTCCTTGGCTAGAGGAGCTTCTCAGCAAAGGCCTAATCAAACTGGTGTCCAAGCACAGAGCCCAGGTCATCCACACCTGAAACACTGGGGGGGGGAATGCACCAGCTACTGGGGAGAATGCATGAAAGGTTCGTGGGTGGTTTTTAGACTCTGTACATCACCAAAAAAAATTAAAAAATGATTTCCTGAAGGAAAAAAAACAAATTTATAATGCATGGTGAATTATGTTAACCACCTGCAATGTAGGAAAAAAACACATTTTTGATGCATTCAGACTTGTAGGTTAAGAAACCACAGGTTCCTGTGTGGCAATTATGACAATGATATATCTCAGCAAATCTGACACATCAGATGTTAAGTCAGGCAAGAAGTACAGAACACAAGCTTCCTCCGAGTCACAAGGTCCAGCAATGTCCAGCTCTAGTAGTCAAATACTACCATCCCCTCATCAGAGGTAGATAGTTAAATTGTAAAAGACATGAGCCATTCCCTGATAAAATTACTAGGATGATGTTATTTCAGTCCACTGGCTTGGAATGCAATCCAACAAGCAAGATGGTCTCAGACAGGTGTCAAGCATAGGGTCCCTCTCCCTCTCCAACAGTGGAGGGTCTCTCTGCTAGTCTGTAGTTCTCCTCCCTCTCCATGGTCTCACCTGCTCCCACTTCATTCTCAGCCCCCCCTCCGTTGTTACTTTAGTTGTCATCCAACAGCTCAGTTGGTAGAGCATAAAAATCTTTATCTCAGGGTTTGAGCCCCAAGTTGGGCAAAAGCTTCTTGCTTTGCAGGGGGTTGGACCTTCATGGTCCCTTCCAACTCTATGATTCTATGATCCATCCATTGTGCCACAAAATTGCCAGGTGAACCCTGAGCAATACAAGACACAATACATACTTTTACCTTTTCATTAACACTGCTAAAAAGTAGAACCTTCTTCTTGCCTGAATAAAGAGAAGAGCCGCCCTATACCTGCAGTAAAGAAAGAATCAAGGGCTCCAGGAACCCACATGTTCAGCAGCCTGGAGGGGATCGATAGTTTATTTATTAATGCTGTTATTAAAAATGTATACCCTGCTCTTCAATGGTCAATCAGTGCAGCTCACTAAAGTCATGGGATGCAACTTCTGAAGGAGTTAAATGGGGGCTGTAGAATCCAGACAGCATTCCTTTTTTAAAAGGTTAGGATGGAATTCAACATAGCACTAAGTGGACACAGGGAATGAGGTCTACTTGCACAATGAGACTTCTCCACCCTCTCCTCTCCCTGTGTGGCCCACCTGCACGTACCCTAAAACTCTTCTGAGTTCCCCTCCCCAACACTCCTAAGCAAATTTAGGGGATGCACAGAGGGTGCAGGGGGAGGAGAAGAGGATAATTCATGTTTCATAAGTAACCCGAATTCCACACACAACAACTTAGTTGAATCTCATCCTGAGTCTGTAGTTCACAATAGTACTTTTTCACATTTTTTTCAGTGTTAAATCCCAACAGTGGTAACAAGTTTCAAGGCTAAACCCTGACTCAAATTAAACTTCAGGTGTTGACCTTCAAGCTTAACAAAGCTCCTTCACTCTGACCAAGTCTTTAGTTATTTCTCCATGGAAGGCAATACCTATTATCTCCCATGATTCAATGAATCCCAACTTTCCTTCACCAATCCCTGACAAATAATTCAAGACACAATGTTTCTAATTCCACAGAAAGAACTTCACTCTTCCATTTTGCAAAGAGAACAAATGATGCAGTTTATCACCCAAAGCCTAATCATTTTGTGATATACTGCTCTATCTGAAACGTGTGTGTATTGGTGCAAAATACATTAGGACTAAGCTGCCAGCAGCTGCATATGTACTAAATTGCAGTCCTTGCATCATGGTTCAGTCTATTTCAGCACAGAATGTTGCGACAGCTTGGTGCTAATGTGCATATCCATTTACTGTCTACAAAAAAGACACCAATGTTATCTAGTTATTCCTTGATGGAACATTCCTTCAGTAGGTTTTCTGAGTGATAGGGCAATGGGGAACTAATCAACGAGTTTCACTTAATGACACAGAATAACTCATATACTTTTGCAGAACAACACTCTTAAGTACATACAGGAACATGAGGAAAACCCTGATGGATCTGGCCAAGTGCCCAACTAGTCCAGCATCCTGTTTTTACAGTAGCCAACCAAGTACCTACAAGAAGCCCACAAGCAGGACCTGAGTGAAACAGCATTGCTTGAAGTTCACCACCAAACCAGGGAGCCTTCCAGACTCTGCAACATCAGAGAGGACGATCAGGAGCAATTGTGTCTATGACCTTTCTTTTATCACCATAACATAGCTCAACTAGCGCCTCAGGAGAATCACCAGCTCTAGCAGCAGAACATCCCTCAGAGTCCATAAGTCTGGGGTGGACTATTTTAATGGGATTTCTACCCCCACAGAGGAGATTGGCACCATAAGACCAAACTTTGCCACTGAGACTCTGACCATGGGGCAATGCGGTGATCACTGCTACTCCCTATTTTCAGACCACCCTTCTCCCACCCAGAAGCAAAGGTAATGAACCTTAGGGCACCATGTTGGGTACATCAGTGATACAGGCATTAACCATGGGTGCCAGCCTATGACATAAAAGGACCGTGCACTTAGCATTCCATACCACAAACTGGGCATGCACAGCTCAAATTCCCCAGTAACAAAATATTACAATTGGATAGCTGAGAAAGGAAAGTTTATAGGAATGGTTTTTTTCCATAAAGACAAGAAGCCAAGCCAAGCCAACTCTCTCTCTCTCTCTCCCTCCCTCCCTCCCTCCCTCTCCCTCTCTCCAGTCCCATTGATTTCAATTGGACTTACACATAAATGACTGTTCTGAAATGTGGCCAGAATCAATGCATGAAGTACAGTATATAAATCTGCCACTGGAAATCCAGGTAGAAATTTCACCAGAAAAAGCATCTATGGAAAACATAGGGAACCCTTGGAAAGCAAGGCATGATGACTGCATTGGCCACCCTCTCCTTCCATCAACCATGTGGAACAGTGAAGAATGAGAAAAGGTGTGGAATGATCCCAGTCATGTCAACGGTAAAGACTGGCAATGCCAAAACCGTGCAGCTGATCTTCTGTCGTAGGACTTCCTGTACTGTACATGCCATTGGGCTCTGATCAGTTTTAGAAAATAAGGCAGGGGTGGGGAACCAAGATGATGCTGGACCTCCACTCACATCATCCACAGCTGGCATGGCCAATGTTGAGGGCTGGCCAGATGTAGTCCAATAACATCTACTAGATGGACACTGTTTCCTCGCCCCTGAAATCAGGCATGCGAATCAATGCAGAACAGCAGCAACAAATGGTTGAACAATGATGGCAAATATGCACCAAATTCCCTCTGTGAAAAGAACAGAAACATTCATTTTGTGTGCTTTGGTGATGCCATTTCAATGCTAATGAGATAGCGGTAATCTACTTACTTGGCAAGAGTCAGCTGAACAAGAAAGACCACTGTTATTTTGTTTCATGTGGAAATGTAGGCGTGTTTTCATGAGATAAGCCCAGAGAAATGCCTTTCCTTCCAAATTATTCTTACTGGAGGAAAATGTGGCCATGTGTTGCAATTACGGCTCATTCTCATACATTCAAAGTCGCAGATAGAACATAATAGTAAATTTCAAGGGGGGGGAAACCTTGATTTAGAATAAAAACATATAAAGATTTTTCTGGCCACAATTCAGAGAAATGTGACTAACACCACACACAGCTAGCAAAGCTTTAAATGATTACACAGTATACATCACTATAAAAGAAGGCATATAGACCACAAATCAGCCCCAAACTCTGGCATATGGGATACTAGATTTGAGGTTTTGCAGCTAACACTGATAAATAGAGAGGACCTAGCAATCATATCCACTGTGCAAGCTGGTTCAGTTGTAGCCATTGAACAAGCAGGGAAGAGCTCAGAGGAAGAGCTTCCATTTTGCATGCAGAAGGTCCCAGGTTCAAACAGGGCCATAGCTAGGGGGTGGCGAGGCGGGCCCCCACCAGGGGCGCAGGCGATGGGGTGTGTGTGCAAAATCAGCTAAAAATATGTCCATAAATATAAATATTGATTATTGCCTCATAATAAATGGTTTTAAATAGATGGTGAATTGAATGGGTGGAAGGGGGAGGGGTTGGAGAGAGGCAGAAATAAGAGTTAATTTGTCCGTGGCTAGGGGCCGCAATCTGGATGGTTCTGTCAGGGGCGCAAGATCACCTAGCTACAGCTCTGGGTTCAAACCCTGGAGACAGGGGTGCCAATTTGAATAAAATATTGGGGGGCCCAGGTAAGCTCCACCCTGCGTAAAAGATCACAAGACGAGGCTCACGCGCATCATTTGAATGGCAATGTCTATCAACTGGAGTGGGGGAAGACCCCTCAAATATTTTATTGGGGGAGCCAAAGGGACCTTGGCCTGTAGGAGTTGGCTCCTATGCCTGGAGAGCTGCTGCCAGCCTGCATAGACAATGCTCAGCCAGATGGGCCAATGGTCTGACTCAGTATAAAGCAACTTCCAATGAACACCATTGTCAGGGTGCTGTCGATGGCTCCTGGCTGATTGCCCAGGAAAGCAGAGAGACAGAGAAAACACAGGCTTTTTATTCCTTTGTATTATTATTCCAGATGCCAAGGCAAGGCAACCAAGACTTTTCAGTATCTAATGATGTTCCAAGTGAAGCTCCCTGCCCATGCTTTTCTGTACTCCCCTATTCATCAGACCCCTCCCCCTCTTCTACAGTTGCTGTTAAGGGTCCCCTGCCTTTGAGCCCTCTGCTCTGCTATTCTCAGTGAACGCCTGGTTTTAGGGGAGGGGATGGGTTCTGGGAGACTCTCCAGGGACAGTGTGTCAGTCAACTGCTGCTTGGGCCCTGCCTGCTCAATACTACCTAGCTCCTCATTTCCCAACTTCTTCCCTCTTCTTCCTCTGGGGTGTGCCCTGTGTCAAACCAGTCCTGTAGCTCTATGTTAGATCTCTGGGAGGCTCCTAGGGAGGTGGTCTCCACAACTCCTCTTCATCTGCACAATCCCTGACAACCACAGGCACTTTCAGATGGGTGTTGATTGTGGGATGGGTGCTTCTTATGCCTGAAAGTTCTTTGCAGCTCCTATTATCTCCTTTATCCTCCTCTATCCTCCTATTATCTCCTTTCTTCACTATCCCCCTCCTCATTCTTTTCTACTCCTTCCTCTCCCTAACTACCGTGTTTCCCCTTTTTTAAGACACCGTCTTATAACTTTTTTCTCTCAAAAAAACACAGGGTGGCTTATTTTCAGTGGGATGTCTTATTTTTTTATTATGGTTTTTACTTTACGGTCTCCTCGGCCGGGCCGCTGGCTCGGGGCACTGCTGGGCTCTCTGAGTGCTCGGCGCTGCAGCAGCTGCCAGTTCCACTCACCATTGTCCACAGATATCAGATTCCCATGCCCTGGCCCAAATGGCAATGCTGCTTATTCAAAGGGTTGTCAGAATTGTGTTTTTATCTTTTGGAAATCCAGCCATTAGGCTAGCTTGTGTCTTAAATTTCAACTTCAGAATGATTTGGCTTGAGACCTGTTCTGAGGAAGGAGAAGGGCATCAGCATAATTTTATGAGCAATTGTTAGATATGTTCACTTACGGGGATACTGTATGGGATTGCAGACTTTTGTTTTGAAAAACAATAGCCCTCGAGACAGGGCTGGAAGACAGAGCCAGGGCAGATAGAGCAGAAGCAGAGTCTGGAAGTATCCCACTGACTGAAAAAGAGCAAGTTTAGAATCTACCAGATCAGAATGCAGCTGCCTCCAGAAGGTCAGGTAGCTCTGTAAATTGGAGGTTTTAAAAGACACCCCAGTTGTCACCAGAACTGGGTATCTCAATACAGGAATGCCTGAGCAGGGACCACAGAAATACTGGGCTAGCAAGCCACACTTGGCTCTCGTCAGGGGCAAACTCATCCTTTGAAGCAGACACACTCTGCTGTGGTATGGATGAGTGCCCACATGGCACTTTCTGCTGGGGAAAACAACAGAGGATGGAGTGCCGTGAAGCACACTTGTCTGCAGCAAGAGCCTTACAAGCCAAGGGAAAGCATGCGATTGTTTTGCTCTGGGCGGCGGGATGGCAGGCGTCCTCGGCTGGGCGGAGGCGAGGCCGTTGGCTCCGGCGCTCCGCCCGGCGCTGCTGGGTTCTCTGAGCTGCTGGGCGCTCCGCGCGCTCCAGCAGCCGGTTCAGGGCGGCGGGATGGCGGGCGTCCTTGGCTGGGTGGAGGCGAGGCCGTTGGCTCCGGCGCTGCTGGGTTCTCCGAGCTGCTGGGCGCTCCGCGCGCTCCAGCAGCCGGTTCAGGGCGGCGGGATGGCGGGCGTCCTCGGCTGGGCGGAGGCGAGGCCGTTGGCTCCGGCGCTCTGCCCGGCGCTGCTGGGTTCTCCGAGCTGCTGGGTGCTCCCCGCGCTCCAGCAGCCGGTTCAGGGTGGCGGGATGGCAGGCTTCCTCGGCCGGGTGGAGGCGAGTCCGCTGGCTCCGGCGCTCCGCTCGGCACTGCTGGATCCTCCGAGCTGCTGGGCGCTCTGTGCATTCCAGCAGCCGGTTCAGGGCCGTGGGATGGCAGGCCTCCTTGGCCGGGTGAAGGTGAGGCCGCTGGCTCCGGCACTCCGCCCGGCGCTCTGAGTTGCCGGGCGCTCCGCGCTCCAGCAGCCAGTTCCGGGCGGCGGGACAGCATGCAGGCCTCCCCCTCCTGCTGCTGCCACAGCTGGCGTGCTAGGTCCCGCTGGCTGGCTGGGGCGCTCGGCGGTCTCGCTCCACATGTCATGGGTGTATGTCTTATTTTCGGGGTATGTCTTATATTTTGCAAAAGCTTAAAAATCCTGCCATGGCTTACTTTATGACTACGTCTTAAAAAAGGGGAAACACGGTATCATCCCCACAATATTAGGCATTGCAATATCCTGCTATATTTATTGTAAGCCGGAAGAGCCCAAAGACCTCAGGAGACAGATCCTCACTTTCAGAAATCAGGGTGTGCTCCAGCAAAATCGGGTCCCAGTCTCCCAGTGACTCTAGAGTTATGGAGAAGACATAGTCATAGCAGTAAGGAAGGGGAGTAGTTCCCCATTATTATTTTGTTGTGGGATATGTGTGCTTTGCATGCCCAGGCAGAGACCCCCGACCCCAAGAGCCACCCAGAAGAAATGAATGACTCATGACAACATGTTATGGGATTAAATTGGCCACAACTTTACTTAAACTTTCAGATGTAGGAAGACCTTGGCTTAGGCATTGGGCGTGTATCCCTCCCAGTCCCCAGCTGGGGATCTGGGGCACATCAGGGTAATCGGGTCTGTCTGGGAAGTGGGCTGGCTCTGGAAGACATTTGTTTGGCAGAGTGCCTACCCCATTTCATCGCAACACTGGGGTGTGCACTGACAACCTTTCAACGTATGGCCAGTGACTCCCCTCCAACTTAGCCCCTTTAACTGAGAACCCTGGAATCAGAGCCGTGGGGGGGGGCAATCACCGCTTCATTCCCCCCCCCCATTTAGGGAAGATAAACTAAAGGATTCCGCCCAAGGCCTAAAACCACCAAAGTTGTGGCATCTGCTATGGGGAAGGCGAAATCTGCCAATGCAGGGAAATTCCTTCCCGGTCCCTTAACAGCAACCATCCTAAGACTGTAGCAGCGCCTGCATACCTGTAAAAGAAGTTAACCTGTAATAAAAGAGCATTAAAGAAAGGGAGGGGAGGGAGGGTGAAGCTCTGGAGCTGACTGCGTGCTCTCAGGTAGGCTCCACCCCTTTTAATTACATGAAGAGCTCCGCCTCCCCCCACCACAGATAGGTTGTTTAGAACCGAGGTTTGGTGGGAACATCAAAGGGCTGTGGACCATAAATTTCTGCCGTTGTCTCAGGGATCGGGATGCTGCGAGCGGCCACGCAAAGGGCGCCCTCCGGTTGATGGGAGAGCGGTCATTACCCCATTTTAGTCATATCTGCGTGTGCCAAGTTTGCCTCGCTACTGATCAGTTGTGACCTACTTGTCCTGCGGTTCTCACATTCATTCATCAGAACCCACCTTCTCAGCAGGTACTTGCCATGCTTTGGCATGATAGGGCCATTCACTGTCCTGGGTGAATTTCTCCCTAAAGCCACAGACAAATTAAAAGATAAACCCTTCAAATAAATTGCTTTTCTTCCATTTGCCATTTGCTTTTTTAAAAACAAGATTTGAGGGATTTCTCCTAGCATCAGTTCCTCGCTGTACTCATCTTTTACACCACGTGGTGTCTACTGAACGCTGTGCAGTCAATTATGCAGTATCTGGGCAGAGAAACAATCTCTGCACTCTCACGCACTCTATATAGTAGAATATATCATACAATTGACTTTTTTAATAATAAAAAAGTAGTTGGTGAAGAGAATCTATTTGGGGGGTGGAGCAGGAATGGAAACACTGCTTCTGCACACTTTCTTCTAATTTAATTCATATTAGGAAGGCTAAAGAGAAGTGAGGGGTGTGTGTGTGTGTGTGTGTGTGTGTGTGTGTGTGTGTGTGAGAGAGAGAGAGAGAGAGAGAGAGAGAGAGAGAGAGAGAGAGAGAGTCTGATTGTGTGTGTGCCACTTGCACTCAAGGCCAGAGAGAGCCATAGAAATAATCCAGACTGATATAAAAACAGTTAACTGGCAATATTTTATATAAATGAATGTCACGCACCTGTGACAGCTTATTGCTATTCGTGAAGCAATTATCTAAATTGGAAGAGGGGGTGTCTGCTATAACTACTGAAGGTTGGGGAGATGTTGTTTTTCTGTTGATTTATATTCAAATTAGCTTGCAATATTTTGAAGAAAAATGAGGAGAGGTTTATTCCCCTCCCTGTTGTTTTTAAAACCTCAGCATAGCTGTACTGTGCAGCTAAAAAAAAAATTCATGAGATTCATCCACTTTGGGGTTCAAACCCCAAAGTGAATGAATCCTTTCCCCTAACCTACTATCTACATGTATACGGTAACTGTTCTTAGCATCTCTGAGCTTGCCAGATATCTCTGAAGCTAATAGTAGTGAATTTTCTTCACCTAGACCTAACAGGGGCACACAGGGTTGAAGGGAAGAAGTGGAAACTGAAAGAGGAACAATCCTCTGCTACAAGCTCCTATCTTTTTCCATTACATGCAATTTAGAGCCCCAGATACTGATGGACTCCAGTTTAGCCAATGGTGGATGATGATGGGACCTGGAGTCCAGCAACATCCAGAGGGCTGCAGGTTCCCCAACCCTGGTTGAGATTCAACCTGACTAATTTATTCTGAGGAGTCTGACTTAGCAAGAAGGGGAAGCAGCAAAGGTTCTGGGGCCTCCATGAGATACCCAGGTGCCAACACCTTTCCTAACTTGAATCAGATGTTGGATGCAGCAATTTGTAAGCTGAATCCCATCAAGGTGTAGCAAATGTAAAATAGATTAATGAGTGACCCTATATACCGACCACTCCTTGCTCAGCTGTACGTTGCCACAAAGCTAATGCACAATCTCCAGATTTGTGCCTGTGTAGATAATCCAGGCTGAACTACTCTGTGCTTTCTAACACAACATGTCTTGTTTTCTGTATTTGTATCACACTGTCAGTTAATATGTTGGAGAAGAAAGCTACAGTGATTTCTGCATTTGCTTATGAGATTAAAGTCACTTATCTAAAAACCCTATAATTTTCCCGTTATACCAAATGCATAGTCTGGCCATAGTATTTAGTAAGAGTGTATGATCTGGATACCAAATGATTAATTTCTTTAAAAAGTTGCATTGGTCTAATCAGGCTAGAACACAGCAATTCTGGTTACATGGTTTTGTTAAACTGAGTTGTCATGGTTTGTTTCATCAAAAGGGCCTATATAACTTGTAACTGAACACACACACTTTGATACTATTCTACTGTAGCTCTGAAGTAGAACAACCAATTTAGGCGTGTCGGAATGATGCACAATCACGCAGGCATGCACAGCAATGAATCTGGAAGTAGCCACAAAATATCATAAAGATGTCACAAAAAGGGGCGGGGCGGGCTTATGTGTGCTCCGCCAACACAAATGGGGGTCCTGAACACAACCCTCACGCAAAACAAGGATTGCCTATATTCAGCTTCTGTCTTATTACATTATCTGTGCCACAGGAATCTGCCATGTTAGAAAGAATTCCTCCTACAAATTGTATTTATAAATCTGAGCACATTCCAGTGATGGAGGTGGAAGTTAGATTATAATAGCAACATTTTTACAGAGTGCTCAAGCCAGCAGCCTAATGAATCATAACTATGATTTTTGAGAATTTCTATACAGATTACATTAACAGCAGTTTGCTAAGCATTCTCATTCCCTTTTCCCATCCCTCTGAAAAAACTGAATTTTGAGCCAGACAATGAATAATTTACTTAACCACTGAGCTGATAAGCAATCTGGTTTATGTATATGTTTTATTCATTCTGCAATATCAGTCAACAAGTAATAAAGAAAGATGGGACAGACATCTTAATAACCCACACCCAAGAAGTCTGTTGTTGTAATAAGTAGTAGGCTGCTGCCACCTTCTGAAGAAAACCTAAAATTACTCTCTTTATAAAAGAGAGTATCTGAAGAAGTGTGCATGCACACGAAAGCTCATACCTATGACAAACTTAGTTGGTCTCTAAGGTACTACGGGAATGATTTTTAAAAATCTCTTTATAGAAGTCCATCTGACTGTGCATAATTACATACATATTCACAGTTAGGAAAGCTTAGTCCCTTCTCTAACCATTTGTGATATCACAGTCTCAGATGTGAAAACTCTCAGGCAGCCACCATTGGGAGACCAAGTGAGCCTGGCAGAACTGGGTGTTAAGGGGTTTTGGAGTGCTACTTTAGTCAGGAAATGAATTTCCAAGAATTTCCAAATATTATTTTGTTGATCAGATCAAGCCCTGCTCTGCCCCTAACTCAGAAATCACTCAGAACGCACACAGTCGAAGTTCTCTCTCTTTCTCTCTCATACACACACACACAGTCAAAGAAAGCTATGTTACAACAACAGCATTGAAAAAAAGAATGAGTTCATATCTTAGAGGAACACCATCTTCTATGCAGAGGCTAAGAATGTACCTAGGAAGGTACTTAGGCTCCCTTGCACCCTTGGGAAGGAGCTGTATCAGCACTTCTGAAGCCAGGAGAGACCATGGAGCAGAAACTCAAAAAGTTTGCTTTTCATTTCCTTTCCAGGCATCCCCAAACTTCAGCCCTCCAGATGTTTTGGACTACAATTCCCATCTTTCCCAACCACTGGTCCTGTTAGCTAGGGATCATGGGAGTTGTAGGCCAAAACATCTGGAGGGCCGCAGTTTGGGGATGCCTGCCTTTCACTCTCCGCCAATGACCCTCCGCAGACAGGTCTGTTCTGCTCCGCCTCCCCTTCTCCTCCTCCACTAGTCTATCTGTCTGAGTGCATGGGCAGGCAGGCAGGCTCTTAGACACTCCAAGCCAGAGTGGAGAGGAATGATTTTTGCACCCACTGGGCCTGCTCCCTTGGTGGGGCCTCACCTGGTACACCTAGGTACATCCCTGCTCCCATGCTTGTCTGAAAGCAAAAGGCTGCAGCCCAATGGATGGGTTGCAAGCCTCTTGGGCACTCACATCTTCAAAGTAGGGCAACTTCTATCTCCACCCTGACTTCCATGCGTTGAATGCCAAGTCAGGAAAGGATGCTATAGGTGGCAAGGAAAAGGGGATCTTGTTACTCTACCAATCTACCAAGAGCACTCATTCATAGCTACAGAAAGCATTTACATGTGTTTACATAGTAAAAGCATAACAGCATCTAACTATCTGTTATCTTATTTTATTGCAGCCTGTGAACAAACTATTGGATACCAAACTAATAAACACTAGGATGATTCTTCAACATCAACTTCATTGGAGTAGTCATGGTGTTCAGATGCCTGATTATATCGTCTTCCAAAGTAAGTTAAGCAACTACTCTGTTCCCAACTTAAGAATGGAAAGTGAAATACCGGTGACAACAAAAGAGATTTAAAGATGCTCTCAAAGCAAATCTTTAACAATGTAGTATAAGCACTGATAACTGGGAAATACTGGCCTACGATTGGAGAACAACCTTTACCAAAGGTGTCATGGACTTTAAAGAAGCACAAACTCAGGGCTAAAAGGAGAAACAAGCACATTTGGCAAACCCTCACCATGATCAACTCCCATCCAGAAAACTATGTCCCCACTGTGGAAGGACATGAGAATCCAGAATTGGCCTTCACAGTCACTTACGGACTCACTGTTAAGACTATGTTCACAGAAGACAATCTTACTTGGCTATGAGTAATCGCTAAAGAAGATCTTCTCTGTGTTCTTTGCTGTTACTACTGTCAAGTACTGCAGGGGAGGAAGAGCAAGATGGGCATTTGGCTTCTTGATAGATTATTTTTAACTAAATGGAAGAGATGCATGAAAGGAAAGAAGCACTGATGGCTACCTTCAGAGGTTTATTGCTCTGTATCATTCAGAAATGTTTTAAAATTGCATCTGGGGTGCTTGTTTAGTCTAATAAACCTACCACATATAAAAATTCAGATACTGTTTCCCCTCTTCTAAGAGAACTAACTAAGGTAAATTTTTATTTTTTTAATGCCAACTCATAATAATAATAATAATAATAGACATTTCAAAATTTACATAATTGAGTGTTCCACTACATTATAAAAGGAGTTAACTCTTCATGCAGAGTGAATGAATAGGGCCATCCATTCCATCAATGCACAGGCATTTTGGATAGTCAAAATGATTTGTAGAGGATGGACCACTGGCATTTCCATTCTCTTCTTACCTAAGGATCCTGCTTGCAGACTTGAGTCCCATAACTCTAACTATCTCATCCTCAGGTACAAATGACCAGGAGTGACAGTGAATTAATTATGTAGTGAGGTATTTCTTCCTATAATTTAAAGCCAAGGGGGGACAGAGGGGAGCAGCTGATCCCCCCACCATCAAGTAAAACAATAGACATACTTAACTAACTGACCAATCACATCTGTTGTGCCCCCCCTTAACAATGTCCTGCCCCCCAAAAAAACAAAAATCCTGGCTACGCCCATGAGCCCATTGACTCTATTTGTTGCAAGAGGTGTTTATAGGTTTTCTGTCCTATGTTTAAATTGTGTTCTTTACCACCCTTAGCATCTGTGGATGCAAGGTTGGTTAAACAAAAAATAAATCAAATACTGCTTAATGCCGTTTTTGGAAGGTTTTTGGAGACTCAGTTTGTTCTCCTTTGGAAGCATACCAGCTTGTTGCGTGCATAAGCCAGCGATCCATTTAGAACTGGGCAGATTAAGCACCAAAGCGCATGATTCACGAGCAGCCAAGCCCACTTGCTGTTTAGGCCTATACCCGGCCGGCTCTCGCGCATAAGCAGACCCGCACCTCCAAACAATCCCGCCTTCGGACGTGAAACATACGGCGTAGCGGAGAAAGAGGGAGCCGGGATCGCCGGTCGCTGGGCGGAGCTTTCCTCGGGTCGCCCTCCGCCTTTCCAGCGCGGGCGGAGGCTCGGAAGAGGAGGCGCCAGGGTGCGGGCGGGGCTTGCGCCTCGGAGCTGTCCAGCGCTCGGTGGTGCTGATCGGAGCCGGGCTGTTCCCGCCGCGTCCCCGGCTGGCGCGGGGAGGGGCCACCATGGGGCGCCCTTCGCCGCCTCCTCCGCCGCCTCCTGGGCGGCTCTGGTAGCGGCGGGGCTCTCCGCCTGCCCACCGTCCCCTCGGCTCTCTCCCTGGCCGGCAGCGCTGCGGCCCTCTCGGAGCCATGGCTGTGCAGGTGCCCGGGCCGACGGGCTTGCCTCTCTTCCTCTTGCTGCTGCTCTTGCCGCTGCCGGGGTGGACGTCGGTGCAGCTCCGGTCGCCGGCGGCGTCCGGGGTCGAGTCGCTGCTGGAGGAGTTCCGCCGCCAGCTGCTGCAGGAGGAGCAGGAGCCCCCGGGCGGTGGCGGAGGCAACGAGCTGGCGGAGGTAGCAGCAGGCCGCTGCCGCGGGGGAAACGGCGAGCCGTCGGGCTTCTTCTCGGCCAGGCCCGACACCATCATCCGCACTAAGGACTCCATCGCGGCGGGCGCCACCTTCCTCGACTCGCCGGGCTCGGTGGCGGGGCCCAGGCAGTGCCTGGACGCCTGCTGCGCCGAAGCCCGCTGCACCCTGGCTGTCGTGCAGCAGCCGCAGCAGTCGCCCGCCTCGCTGCGCTGCTACCTCTTCAACTGCACCTACCGCGGCCGCGCCGTCTGCCTCTTCTCCCCGCAGCGCGGCTACAGCAGCTACGGCCTGGAGCCCAGCAGCCGCCCGTCCGCCACGGGTAAGGAGGGGCCTTCCGTCCGCCGCAGCCGCCTTGGGGCCTGTTAGGTGGTTTGTTCAGTGGGCGCTCTGAGTCACATACGCCGACCCGGAAGACCGGCACTTGGTTGGGGGTGTGGGGACGAGGCGCTTTGCGGGTTCTTGGAAACGGAGCGGTTTAAGGCCTGGAACTGAGCCAGGGCTATTGGTGCTCACCTTAGACGTGTACCAGGAAGGAAATGGCAGTCGCTACAGGGTGGCCTTGTTTACATACTAGAGCTTCTGTCATCCTCAGAGACGGTTGGGGCTGGGGGCAGAAAGAGGGCTGCTCTTTCTCCTACAGTGACCCCATAGATGGAGTGAGATGAATCTTTGTACAGTATTATGTAGGCACCCACTACGCTTCAGGCAGGCAGAGTGCATCTTTGTGCCATACCCTTTTTCTGCCTGGGCCCCCTTGATTGATTGATTGATTGATTGATTATTTAGTATACCACCCTTCACTTGCAGATCACAGGGCGGTTCACAACATCTCTGTGTCCCTCTTAGTGGTGGGTGGTGAGCAAGATGGTGGGCTTCTCATTTTCTTCTTCTTTCCTTCTTGGCCCAACCTCTTCTCTTGTTTGAAAACTATACATAAAGCTGACAGACAAAGTGGAAAAAGTGTCACTCACCTCACCTCTCCTCTCCTCTCTCAATTCTATGGGTGATATACAACTGAGTCAGGGGTAAGCAACATGACATCCTCTGGATGTTACTTGACTACAACTCCCATTACTCATGCTGGCTGGGGCTGATGAATCTAACAACATCTGGTGGGCACCACCTTGGCTACCCCTGAACTAAGATATATTTAGAGGAGACCCATTGAAATAAGTGTCCTTGGATTTCACTGGGTCTGCTCCAAGTAGAATTTAGTTCAACATCACTCTCTGGGTGGTATTCAACTAAGTTTTACTCAGAGAGGACCTGTTGAAATTAAGGAGCCTAACTTAGCCATATTCATTCATTTCAGTGGGTATACTCAGAGTAAAACTAGTTGAATACCACCCAATGTATTGTTAAGGTCCTTCATGAACACACAAAGGCATGAATTAATTTCCTTCCTCAGCACGTAGCTGCAGTGCTTTTGCATTGGTGTCAAGCTGCTCCCGATCAAAGACTCTCTGCCCACTCAGGTGAGGATGACACAGTGTCTGTGTCATTGGCGGCAGCCCGTACAGAAGCATGACTCACTTGCTTCTCCGCAAGGCACTTCCATGTAGAAATTAGCACATTATAAACACGCACATTATAAACATGTTGGGAAAGATTGAAGGCACTAGGAGAAGGGAACGACAGAGGACAAGATGGTTGGACAGTGTTCTCAAAGCTACCAACATGAGTCTGACCAAACTGTGGGAGGCAGTGGAAGACAGGAGTGCCTGGCGTGCTATGGTCCATGGGGTCATGAAGTGTCGGACACGACTAAACAAACAACAACAAAAACATGCCAGTCATGATGTGCTGCAGACACACTGAGGACCTGCAGTGAATCACTGCTTTATATGTAGGAACATTGCTCATGCATAATCTTCAAATGTTACAATATTCGTCTGCACAATTTGTTGATTTCTACACATAGAAATCCTGTGATGAGTGAAGTGGCATGAACACGTAAGTCTGGCAGTTCCAAACATGCAAATGCATGCAGCTTTGGGCATTTGGGGAAGGTAGGACTTTCCTACCTTCAAATTCAGAGCACAAGAAGGTTATTGCAACTCATTTTACATTACTTACAGAAGATATTGCGCTCTTACAAGTAAATGGAAGGTTGCAGTTTAAGCATGCTAGTGCTGAGAAGACAAGGATGCCTTGATTATGAGCAGAGTGGGGGGTTTTCCCACAAGACTGGTGTGAACCACAGCCAGTTTTCAGACATATGAGTCAAGGTCTTTAGGTTCTAGAGAAAAAGGTGAGTACTCTCAGGCAAGCTATCTCTTATCTTTCTTTTTAAGTTGGTAAAAAGCAGGGAGAGAAACTTGCCTGGACTGAGAGATCCATGCCTCTGCTTCTATTCTTTGACACGTTTATTGCATTCCCTAGCAGAGAGAGCTTGGACAATGGAAAAGAGCTGCCAAAAGAGGAGAAGTGAACTGCTGCAGCAGCAACTACACCTCTGCTCAGACTGGCAAGGGACCAGCACCAAGTGACTTCTATGTTTGTCCATTAAAGAGTGAGGATTTTCACCCCTTGGGAGGCTCTGGCAGCAGCTTCCCCAGAGGAAGAGGCATTGAGAGCCCTCAAAAGTTCCATGAAGGCTGCATGAAAACTGAGTAGGATCTTAGTCCTCTCCTTCTAGTCCAATGAGTATGCCTGCCTCCCTTCTCTTTCCCGTCTCACAGTGCTGTGCCTTCACCATCCAGGTGTGTTTCTGTGAAGGCACTTGTGTGCCAGAAGAGAACTCAAGACTTGCCAGGGATGTGTGCTCTTTTCTTTTAGTAACTGGGTTGCTTTTCTTTTATTTAGAAACTGATGAGCCTCCTCTCAGCAAGGCAGGGAAAGACATTATGCTTCAGTTGCCCATTAACTGGGTGATTCTAGATGGCCGAGAAAGTAGAGATGACCATGGAATCATACAGTATGAGTGGAGACTGCTTCAAGGTGCCCCTTCAGTTGATATGAAGGTACCTATAACTTTGTTGTGCAAGTTAATTATTTACTAAATTTGGTCCTGGTATTGTAAAAATAACAATGTGAACTTTTCAGAGTGCAAGCAGAAAAACAAAACAAAATGAGATGTTTTAGAGACTGCAGACTGTTTAGTTGATATTCATTTCTCAAAGCTGGTATTTGTCAGGAAATTGGTTACTACATATATACATATACTATATGTATATATTACAAATATATTACGAATATGGGCATTAAGCCTTAAATGAACATGCCTTGCAAACATTCCTTCCTCATATTATGCATAAGGGAATGAATATGTGTTTACTATTGTCGTATATGGAATCCTGCTGTTTGGGTTTATTATTTAGCTCTGCAGTTGGCATGAAATCTTCATTAAGAAGGAAGAAGTTGAAATGGGTTGATCACCTTTCTGTTTATTTTTTGATAGGCCTATTACTGGATTCTTTTTTAACAATATGATGGTGGTCCTGGAAAAGTTGGAGCACTTCACTCTTAGGATATCACTGCACTTCTTATGGTCAAATGTTTATTTTCTGGGCCTGTGCTCTTTGCTACCAAAAGAGCACTGGTCCAATATGCTGAAGCTTTACTACATTTTTACACTACCACTACTCACTGTTTCCAATTTCAGTCTCTCGCACTCTCTCTCTATTCTTATCAGCTGCTTAGCATACTTTCAGGTCTGTGCTTGTGTCAAAGCATGGATGTTGGCTTCATTCAGTAGCATTCTACGGGCTTTTGACTGTGTTACTGTAACATAGCAAGGGTGTGAGGAGCAGGACTTGGTCAATTAATGCCTTGGTTTCTTTGGGACAGGTGCCACAACCCGGAACTCTGAAGCTATCTCATTTGCAAGAAGGGAAATATATGCTGGAGCTGACTGTGACAGACACAGCTGGCCAAAGGAGCTCAGATAATGTCTCAGTGACCGTACTTCCAGTGGGTCACTCCATGTTAGGTGAGAAAACAGTTGAAATAATATTTTTGCAACCACATGGTATCTGTCAAGCACTTTGAACTGAAGAAGAGAATGAGAAGTCTCATAGCATAAGCAAACTTACACTTGTGCAATGTTGATATTGTCCATAATTATGAAATTGTCAGAGCTTACTCTCTAATGATGAGGGGGAAAGGGTGTGCCATAAAAAGCTTTTGTTTATTATGTATTATGTTGTTGTTTCTATTATTATCATTATTTCATTTATATGCCACAATGCCAAAGTAGGCTTGTAAGTGGCTTTAAAATTTATTTATTTATTTTTTAGTAAAGCATTTTTGATGAAGGGCAGTATAATAATCTCATAACGTATAGTTTCTGTAACTCCCACTCCAGCATTTCCAGTTTTAAACAACTCAGTTTAGTGGTTCTCTTTTCATGTAACTTGAGAGTTGGTTTGTTACAGGATGTTTTGGGGTTTGTTCGCGCTACCAGTTCCTCTGTGATGATGGTTGCTGCATTGATATCACCTATGCCTGTGATGGAGAAGAGCAGTGTCTGGATGGGTCTGATGAAGCTTTTTGTCAGAAATGTGAGTAAACAGCACGTTGAGTTTACATGCATCTTTTACTTATGCACCTGCAAATGGAAATTTTTCCTCTACAGACTTGCAGAGGAAAAATGTCTGTTGACAGGAGGGGTTTGAATTCAAACCACACCTGCAGGTGGAAAATTTCAATTGGGCTTGCTGTCACCAGCAATCTCCTGATCAGCATTGAAAGTGCACTCTTAGTGTCAGTCATGTTATTATTATTTGAGTGTTTAAACAACATAAACACACACCATAAAGACAATGTCTGTGTTTTAATTTATTCAGTTACTTCAGGACAAAAGACAATAACTCACCCAGCCACTAGCTTCATCCAGCCAAACAGCATTGGACAAACTAATGATGTCAACAAGGAACTTGCATTTGAAATCACCCAGAAAACGACTGTAAGCAATCAAGCATCTGATGCAGACAAGATCAACAAATCATCCTCTCAGGGACCAAATAAACAAATTACTGGGTTAATGCCAGGTATAATGAATATACCTTAAATGTCTCTGACATTAGCACACTGCCACCACAGTGCAAGTTTGATGTCATGTTTTGCAGCATTAGTATAGTTCTCATATGCCTCCTCCTAAGCACTTATAGCCAATACAGGCAACACTATGTTGCTAAGCACCTGTAATTGCAAGACTAACTTGGGCAAAAATAAAGACCACCCTCCAGTGCAGAATTAAATACACTTAAGCCCATTGATCTCAATGAAATTTGAAGAAAATGTTGTGTGTTCTGAGTCTGATCATAGAAGTACCGTTTTCCCTCTCATGCACATCTCTGATCATGGAAGTATTTATCAAAGTGTTCTCACCCTGGTTAATTCTGATAGCTCTTACTGTCATGTGCAAATTTAGAGCTGTATTCTGCATTTCTGAATGATCAAACCTCATAGTATTGCACATGATTCAGAGTGGCAGGGTCTAGTAGAAAGTCTTCCTTGGCTGGTGTAACATGATACACCTTCATCTTGGACATGGGAAAGATTGTCGAAATGACCCTGAGCCTATACCACTTATCATTTTGCTGCATATTCCAATACACATTTCGCCCAGCATCTGGCTCTAATAGGTGCCATATGGTCTCCGTAGCCGATTACTTTTGCATGCAAATTACTCTTTTGCCTTTTCTGCTGTGATTCAATTAATAACGTGAGATGGACACAGTTCTAGCCACTGATGCGGAAAGAGCAGAAGTAGCTAGGCATGTTAAAGCAAAAACAAAATCAATCAGTTTCATAGTTAAGAAACTGACGTGTTATAAAATAGTGACAACCATTAAATCACATAATTAATGCAATAAGTACCAAACTTTAGAAAAGCTAAACCCTGGCTTATTTTTAGATGTTTTAGAAGACATAATGTTTATAGTTTCTTTTTCCTGCTTTAATCGCAGGGCTGTGCTTGGTGCCTCCTGCTGCTGGCCCCTGCAATGGCCATTTCCCTCGCTGGCATTTTGATGCTTTTTCTGGCACTTGCATACATTTCATCTATGGCGGCTGCAAAGGCAATGAAAACAACTTCCTTCAAGAATCAGACTGCCTTGCTGAATGTGTAAAAGCTCATGGTAATAATCAGTCACTTTATTTATTTTTTTAGAAGAGGGGAATATTGCAGTACAACATAGCTGCAGAATCTCTTGGTTTTTTAGCTCAGAATAAGCCCCTTGAAATCCCAGGAGCTGCTTGAATAATCCTCTTATTAGAAGACATTATTCTTCTAATAAGAATAATCCTCTTATTAGAAGAAATTTGCAGTGGCAGCCAGGAACAATACTAATGCATCTGCAGCCTGTTAAGAGATGCCGAAGAGGAGCACCTACGCTTTCGCTTGATGACAGCTCTCTATGTGCTGTAGTTACTGAAAAAAACATAGAAGGGAGGACAGACTGTAAAGCAAATGATTTGTTATGTATATGGAATATGACTTATAGCTATATATCCTGCTCCATATTTTCAGACTCTAAAACCTCAGGGAAAGAAACAGATTATAAAAATGAAAATAACATTGTGGTGTTAAAGGGCACTCCCATCGAAAAGAGCCATCCGGTTCCAGAAGCAGGTAATTACAATGCTGTATTTTCAAACTAACCCTCAGAGAGCTAGGTGTCACTGAATGTTTTAATTCCCTTTAATGTGCAGAGTGGGATTGATTAGAAACAAAACAAAATGCCTTAACGATACAATCTTAACAACCAAGTAAGGACAAACTACAGGAATAACATCCCTGCATGGTGGTTATGTCCTGGATTGGACAATAACATAGTGTCTGCTTTGGCCCTCAGTGTAGATAATAGATGGGTTTCCTGACCTGTTGGGCTTCTGGTATGCAGTCCTTCCTGTCAAGGACAGAAGGATGTCCTGCAGAAAACTCAGCATGATCCTGAGATAATATATGGGAGCTAGGTTTATAATATCATCCCTATGACATGTAGGTTAGCACTAAGTATTCTTACAGCAGTTGAGAATTGATGGTGTGCACTTCTTTTCTGACAAGGATTTGTTTAAGGAAGAGGCCATCTAAACAGTTTCATAAGGCAGAACAAGCTGGACCTTAAAGGGAAACTTTTTAAATCACAAAAGCAATGGTTGGCTTATTTCCTGGTAATGACCACTGTGTGAGGGTGCATACGGACTTACATAACTTTTGCACAACCACACTGCAGAAGCATATGCGCTGCATTTTAGACACACAGTCTTCTCCCTCGTATTGACCTCAGGGAAAACCTGTTCTTCCAGTTTGCAGCAAATGCCAGCTTTGCACAGTTCTAATGGGTACTGTGTCCATGCCAAAGCCTACAAGCTTATCCAGTAGGCAAAACGTGTAAAGCAAGTGTTACTATTATAAGAAAAAAAGAGGCAGATTGATCAGCTAAACATGCAGGATGCTCAGAATGGGGAGGAACAAAGGGGGAGATCAGCCTTCAGCTTAGGGGTTGTGTGTCCATATTTTTCAGAGTGAAGGCAAGGAGAGAGAAATCAGCAGCACTGTTTTCCTATTTGCAGCTACAGCTGTTTGCAGTGCTGATAGCCCTAAGCACTAACTTTCATGTGATCACATTTCTTTCCTAGAAGTAGGAGGATGCAATTTTCATGATCAGATATACAGTCAAAATTCTGCTGTTACTTGCAGCCATTGGTAATTAAAAAAAATGTATTGAAAACTGGCCTAAGCTTTATCTAGGTGCATGCTCAGACAGTAAACAGCATGGGGGGATCTGGCCCAATCGCCCTCTAAATCTGGCCCGCGGACGGTCCGGGAATCAGCATGTTTTTCTTAGAATTTTGAAGTGTCAGGCATAGCTCTAGTGGCTTTAGCCCAAACATAGAGTTTTTCTGCACAGTGCAGAAGCTAGTTGAGGTGGAAATGACTAGTCGGCTAGACGCAGAATAACTATTTACAGGATTTATTAAAAGAAAATAAAAGCAGCAGAGTCTCTGCATACAAAGCAAAGCAAAATAAATCCTCTCTGGCTCTCTCTCTCCAACCATACGCAGCACTCCTACTCCTAACACCCAACAAGAAACAACTGTGCTAGCATTCCTAGATAACAGAGTTCAGTGCTGGTCATTAACCAATCAGAGAGCTGCTGCCAGTCCAGTCAGACCTTGGCTTTCTGCCAAGAGTAAATTGACACTGCCTTGAGTTAATTGTGTGAAGCAAGAATCTGTAAGTTTCCCATGAGAACCAATTATCAGAAACTGAACAGTTTTTACATGAGTAGAATGTGAGCTTTTATTTAAAATGCACCTCTGGGTTATTTGTGGGGCATAGGAATTCGTTCCATTTTCCTTCCTCAAAATATAGTCCGGCCCCCCACAAGGTCTGAGGGACAGTAGACCGGCCCCCTGCTGAAAAAGTTTGCTGACCCCTGGTAAACAGCATTCTGTTTATCAAAGTGACATAGAAAACCATCTGGTAATATTACTACAAAGTCTCAATGGCAAGGTTGTTTTAAAACAGTTTCACTAAGCAAAAGTTATGTTTTTGTACCCAAGGGAAGAAAAGCACAGTTACAATTCATGGTAGCTGCCTGGCTCTTCAAAGGCACCTTTCCCTTCAGCCCCAGCACTGAGCATCATACCTGCAAGGCACTCTTGCAAAACGTGGAATTGTTTTACTGGAGACCAAGCATTCTCTGTTAACTTTTAAAGAAAATCCTTTTCTAGTACAGTAATTGGGACAGCAACCGGTGTCAAATGTTTTTAAGTGGGCTGACATTAGGGATGAAAGATAAATTTGGTTCATTTCACATTTTAATGCAAACCTACCTATTTTGTAGCTCCCAAAGCAACACACAAACCACAAGACAGCTGTCCTTTGAAATTCACACTTCTCAAAATTTTGTGGTACATCTATCCAATCAAAACTATGTATATTAGGTAAAAGTGTGCAAAACCAAAAATGCTAGTTAGGAAAAATAAGGTACAAAAATATTAGGGGGGGAATCACTTGGGGGAAAAAATGTATATTCAGCAAAACAGCATACAAAAATGTATGTATTAGAAGAAATGTACACTAACATTCTGGTTAATTATTATTATTATTGTTGTTGTTGTTGTTATTAAAAATTATTTGGCTTCATATAGCACATTCCTGATTAGTTCCAGTGTTAACATAGCACATTCTTTATTAGTTCCAGTGTTAACATTGTTTAACTGCTCCTTTCTTTCCCTTTCAAAGGTGCTGTCCTCCCTCTGGCTCTTGGGCTGGCCATCACTGCTATGCTGCTGCTCATGGTAGCTTGCCGACTTCGGTTAGTGAGACAGAAACTTAAGAAAGCCCGGCCCCTGATGTCTGAGGAATCCGATTACCTCATAAATGGGATGTATCTCTAAAGCAGGGTTCAGGTGACTTCCCTTTCCTTGAGCTTTCCTTAAAAAAAAAGTGTGCCTCTTGCATCTTACACTTTCCTCTCTCTTTTTTTAAAAAAGTAAAAACTCATGTTTAAAGAGAAAATGCAGCAGCTACCTTCTAAAAGATTATTTCTAACATCAGTGGTAGAGATGTTTATAGCTCCAGCAGACAGACTGGCTTTCCTCTGCCAGAGCTCTAGGACTATCCTGTGCTTGTCAATAAGGCAAATTCCATCTTACTGTGCTGTGTATCGGTTCAGTCCCACAAAAATACTACCATATCTAAGGGAATGTGGCTGGAGTTAGCTCTCCAATGGATGAAATGTCATGTGCTCCAAGAACTGCCCCTCTCCCTTGTAACCCATAATATTCATTCAGTTCTGTTTTGCAAAGAAGCATCATGCAGGGTTACAGCACTCCTTTGAATATTGGTGCCTGAGTGGCTGGTGATCCACATTGCTGCACCACTCCCATGTTCCAAGGGATGCCACAGGTCAGGGCATGGAAAAATACAACAGTCATATAAGATCCTAGACACATCTGTTTCCTGTTGTGTTGGCTCTCTGCATCTGGCCTTAGGTGAGAAATTAGATTTTACATAAATGACCTTTCTTTAGCTTCCTTTTACAGAGAGGATATTTATTAATTTAAAACTAGTATTTTATTTTATCTTTAAATAACATGGCACTATTATCACTTCAAAATTGGTTCAAATAGAAGCATGTTTTTCTACTCACCTACTTGCCTGGGGTTGTTTCTTACTTGTCACAGGCATGGGGTTATTTACAAACCACCCTGTTAAAGTGCAGAGTTTCTGAAGGTGAAACATTAGGCTGCATACAGGCAGCAAAATGAAGTACTTGGATCTTAAAGAGGTTTGAGTTGTTTGTATCACTTCAGACAGTGGAAAGGGAAGAGAGAATGTTTTAGTGTTCCGTTACACAAAAACAAACCTAGCAGCACAAGCAGAAGGACCATAGGGGAGACTGCCCTCTGCTATGCTACTTTTCTAAACACAGTGAGGATTCCCACCTTTCAAGCAATCTCTTTATCATGGGCAATGAGCAACATTATCCCCCGCTTTAAACTGAAGATCAAAAAAAGGATAGCATCCCCAGCAGTCTGAAGTTGTACACTCTATGCTAATAGCTCAGGACTCTGCCACCTCATTGTGCTACAGATATGAACTAGGCCTTATGTTCAGCAACACATCCATTGCTGCTATAGCCATTTAATATTGATACAATGCTGCCTGCTTTCATGGAGCTTGAAAGATTCTTGCTAATTGGACCCTCACAGCGAAGTTAAAGTTTCAGTAGTTGCATCAATTTTAAAGCTCATCCCATCGTCTGATGAATTCAATGTATGACTGAATTGTAGGAAGTGTTCGTTATAAAGTTTGTAGTCTGTGGGTCAGTTTTTGTGTGTGAACCTTCCTCTTTATCCATCTGTGCAAATAAGTTCCCATCCGAGGACCCAGGTACAAATCAATGCAGAATAGGCATGCAATGATTCTGTATGTCTCTCTTATTCTAATGAACTTACAACTTTGAATCCTACCACAGACCTCCACATTGCCAATGTCCCAATCTGATAATGTAAAGTAAGAGATAATAAACCTATTTTATTCTTAATACCTTGCAAAATACTTGTTTTCCTTTCAGTAACTATGTAAACAAAAATCTATGTTAGCAGGGTTCTGTGTTGTTGCAAAACGGTGCAACCACAGAACCAATTATAGAACCATAGAATTAGAGTTGGAAGGGACCACACAGTCTGTGATAGCTGCACATGCATTCCTTTCACATTTCTGTCCCATTGTAATATGAAGCTGTGTCTTCAACAGTAAAAGGAGACACGCCGTGTCAAAGCTGAGAACAGAGGAAAGGATCTGGAGAAACCGACTAAGGCGAAGAGAGGTAGCCAGGGCTCTTTTTATTCTTAGCATATAATTTATCTCCTGCATTTCATTAGCTCAGCCCCTCACCCAGTTTCTGCTTTATGTGCAAACTGGACAGACACATGAAAGATGCCTCATCATGTCTAGCTGGGTTCTAAAACCTACTGCCTGGGGATGGGCTTCACTGCTGAACATTAGGTTTTCATAGGACACTTCCACCCAAAACCATCTCCTCACATAGCAAATTAGCACACGGAGCAGCTTAGGCTAGAAACCTTCTCCTTGACAGCCAGTTTGCCAATTAGCACTTTGCTAAGAAGCAGGCCCCTGTGGAGTTTGAAAGTAACAGGTCTGCTGCTACCTGTTACCAGCTGCTTTGCATTATTAACTGATAGAGAAACATTTGTGTTAAGGCTATGCTGTGTTCTCTAACCAATAGTCCCATGTACAAATTACTTGTCACAAAATTATGATGTTAGGTGACTTTTAACAGTAGATTGACAGTACTTTCAGGTATGTGGAGCTAATGTATACTTTTGCACCTGCTTCCCAAGTGTGTTGTGAACCTTCTACTTTGAGAAATCATGTGACCCAGGGTGGAAGTGCTGCTGTTAAGGAAAAGCCCCACTACATGCTGATGTAGCTGCACGCTGCTTTGGTCCATCATCTTTGATTGCCTTTCCTTGCTTATCAGTTTGGAGTTACATCCTAATTTTGTTGTCCATATGCCAAACTTTACAAATAATTGTTATAATTTTTCACAGGGGCAGGACTGTAACTAGTGGATTTACTATTGGCAGTGCTATTATGAATGTGTTTCCCCCTTCTTCGCAGTATTTTCACTGCAGATCCATTTTAACAAGAAACTCCTGCTCTATGAGGCTACCAATTCTGTCCCTTCTTAATCTTACCATTATCTACAAATCTAAAGGCCACAATTCACAGAATCCTTTAAGGGCAGGTACAGAGAATATGGGGCCCTCTTGATTCCATTGGGACTCCAGCTCCCATCAGCCTCAACCAGCCAGTGCTTTCATCAATGCAAAGACTTCCGATTACAGTGGAACTTATTCTCTTCTCCTCCCTGTGTACCTGTTCTGAGGTTCCCCCCACCTGGAACCTCCAGAGCAGATTTGGGAAGAGGGGCACAAGCAGTGGGGAAGGAAGTCCTTGAACTTCTTGGATTTACGGAACTGCTTAACTGGCTATCACCCATGTTTCCTCTTTCCTGCTTTAGGATGTGACCCATGGATGCATTTTGAGTCACTTCATATATTTTTTGGAAGCAAGGTAGGAAATTTTATTCAAGCTGGCTTTTGCTGGCCAGGAATACAGCAAGATGAAAGTTTAATAATTTAACTGAGGTAATGATTAACCTTATTGACTGGCCCAAACTATTAGGCTACCGTAAATCTAAATAAATCAGTAAAAAGATAGCTGGGGATCATTGGGGTTGTGGGGAGAGATGAGTTATATCTACCCTGCCACGCCCATAGCCTCATTCTCATTTACTTAACTGAAGACATAAAACCTAGCCTGGACTAGCTAGCATTGTACAAAGGTCCTTTTCTACTGCTGTGAGCTTATTTCTCCAAGCTGTAAGAGGCAGTGCAAAAGAGCACTTTTTGGTTTAAATACTCACCTTAATTTTTCTTTCTTAAAACATTTCCCATTTTTTCAGTGCTTCTCAAGTTCTGTGTGCTCCTGTCAGGCCTACCAGCCTTTTGCTAGGCAGGCTGTAGCATAATCATTTTTGCAAACATTCTAAAAACAATGGTGCCATTACATATTGCATGCATTTTATGAAGAAAAATAAATGAGGTCCTTTGCAGCATTTGTAAACATGCTTGAACAACTAAAAGATGTTCAACGGGGCTATTGGAACTGGTGATTTATTCATCACCACATAACAACGTCTGCAAAGACAATCATGCCAGTGTTCTAAATTCCCCTAAACCTGTGTTTGCATAATGATTTGTATTGTCAGGAAAATAAGCTAACTCTCTATTTGCCTCTAAAATTATCTGACTGGCAACAGCAAAAATATTGATCCTCACAATGTCCTTCTGTAATGCTCAGATCTTTGGGATCTCTTCTCTCATCCTGTTCCTGTATTAGCTATGCTTTTCAAAAGGTCATATTGATCTGTGCTATTTTTCTAGAAAAAGAGGCGCCGGAACTCACCATGAACACCTCCCTTGTTCCCTTAGAATGGCAATGATGCCCACCTGACAGGTGCCAGAACTGAGTTCCAGTGAGGTCCAGCTGAAAAAAGCCCTGATCTTGATACTGATTATTTATCACAAGTAGAATAAAGCAGCAAAAGCAGTAAAACAACCACTACAAATTGCTGCTTTCATTGAAATTTATAGATTACACATCTTTGGGTTTAATGGAGCTTATTCTGAGGCTAAGTGAATATAGGATTGCCACCTAGGCTTTGGTTTAGGGTTGGCATAGGGGAAAAGCATGGTTATTGCGTCTTAGCTGTGTGGCAGGCAGAAGTTCAACAGGTTAAATATTTTCTAGTATGGAAATAATATGAAGGGCAAAAGCTTTACCTAGTCACATTCTGGGTACCTTTTATTATTTTTGTGGACACTGATTTATTTTTTTGACACTCCACCTACAAAAAGGACACAAATTTGCATGTGACCCAAATCATATGCAAATTCTGTGCAGATCTATGCCCTATCAGCACATATGAAACATCAGCGATTATGTACACTAACTGATAGGTAGCAACACACACACAAACACACACTTCTGTTACAATAAGCACTCAAAGGGTGTTGCTTTTTTTTTAAAGCAAGTGTCTCCTTGCAGGTACATCAGGATAAAATGAACATGTGTTTCAAAAACAACATAAGGATCACACGAGAACTTTCACACTTCTGAAAGTTAACTGTTGGTAAGAGTCTTTTCTAATGTTTAGCAAATGGGTCAACTACCCAGACACTTTCCCATTAAAAATAGCACTTGCAAACCCTTTTTGTTTTGAATTTTATTTGGCAAAGCAGCATTGCATAAACTGTTCAATGATTAGGACATAGCTTACACAGTATTTGTTATACAGTTTTAAATTCAGGTACATCAAATTTGCAAACAATGCTCTACTATAAACCTCTAAATTATTCTACAAGTAAAAGGGAGAAAACTATGTCAGTTATGTCCATCCTGAACAGCAGTGTATTCAACAAGAGCTGTCACTTCTGATGTCTTGAAGTTTATATACACAGTATCTGATTTTTAAAGGGAAGAAAGCAGCTGATTGTATATACTACATGCTAGTCTATGACACCACGCTGAAAGCTTTGAAGAACTTCATCTCATTTTAGTAGCATCTAGAAGACAGTTGAACACAGGAACCATATAGTGTGCATGTAGTGTCAGAAAGTGCAGATAAGCGATTTGATGGACGAACACTGGAGCTGAAACAAGTGTTCAGAAAGTTCCCCAATCCAAAATAAAGAAGATAACAAATTGCAGGTCTGTCTGGCTTTCTGCAGACATATTTCACTTCTTTAAACAGGTGAAAATAAGGGCATGTTGAAAAGAAACATTTGCCCAAATTTAAACTTTCCATCAGTTCATTATCAAACTTGCATTAACGTCTACAAAATAAAAAACACCACACTTTTCCATGCTGATAACAGTGTAACAAAGTCCAAAACAAGCTGCAATGCTGTTGGTTTTGAAAAGCTTTTAAGAATTGGAGATGAGCAGTCCACTGTTAACACTATGTTTGGGTCAGATGACGTAGCTTTTACATTTCATCCCTGCAAAAAGAGGACAAAAATTACAAGTCTAGCCTTCCAGTTTAACTCCTCAAAATTAAACTCGTTCTCAGATACTGCAGCAAAATTGCATAAGCCTGTTCAGGTACTTAAGCCAAAAGAAGGGTCAAGAACATCAAACTAGTAGTGACACATAAATCAAAGCAAAAATACTTCCTGTGCTTCAGTCAAGGTCATTTGAAATGCCATTAACTGTAAAATCACAAGTCTACCTTTTTACTGAAGAAGAGTATGCCTTAGCATATGGCTCTCTATAGACCATATAATGTAGATTCATTTGCCATTATAGTCCAATTATTCTTGGTACCTGCACCAAAGGCTGCAAAATGTGAAACCCGAGTTCAAAATTAGACTTCACAGTGTTGATAACAGGCGCCTCATCCAGTGAGCAGGGAGACATTTGTTCTGTCCAGAGGAATGCAGACCACCCTGGGGCAAAAATTTGTGAAATCCTTGTGGAGAGTGGCAGGATGATATATTTACAGGTAGGTAGCTGTGTTGGTCTGATGTAGGCGAAACAAAATTTAAAAAATCCTTCCAGTAGCACCTTAGAGACCAACTAAGTTTGCCATTGGTATGAGCTTTCGTGTGCATATACACTTCTTCAGATATATGTAGCTAAGAAACAGCAAGCAAGGAAAGGCTTATACTCTTCAACTATTCCTGCTGCTTTTCATTGCCTCTTAATGCTACTTTGTTATTTTGAAAAGGAAACAGGGTCTGCATCTGCATTTGAAGTCTAGTTGGCCCCCAATATGGTGGGAGTTCAGTTCAAGTCATGGACTTGCCGAGAGGGTTTGAGCTAGTTACTTTGTTTCAGCTATAGTTCCCTATCCACAAACCAGAAAGAACAGAGCCTTTGATTCTACTGTTATAATGATGAGGCATGAACCAAAGCAGTAGCCAATTACAGAACAATACAAATTATAAAATACTACTTGTTTTTCAGAACAGCTTTCTCAACTGAATTTAATTGATCCAGGACTAAACAGTACCTATATCACTGAAAGACCTCAAGCCAAGGACAAAGATTAAGAATGGAATATATGTGTGTAGCTTCTTCTATAGCAATAGTGATTAGACAAGCACAGTATTCAAGGATCTTTCTAACAGGCAAAGTAAAAGCATACATAAATGTCAGAAACTATATACGGTACATGACTTCATACTACTGCTATTCTATCAACTGCTGCTTTTACTTTTAACTTTGTATTTTAGAACAATTCAACAGATGCATATTAATAGGATTCTAAGCCCCAATGCATAACATGCTAAATCAACCACCACACACAAAATATGCTGACATATGCTGAGAACTACAAAGCATCCATATCCAGAAGCACTTATATTTGCTGTATTCTAGCACAGAATGGCAGTTTGTGCATCTGAATTAAAAGGTGTATCTGCATAGAAGCAGAAAATTGAAAAAGTGTGAAACAATACCTAAAAAGGTTGCTGTGTTATGTAGGATTTACACTTCCTTCCCTCCTGTCTGTCAACCCCATGCTGCAATCCAGTGCTATGAGCTTTGAGGGGATCAAGTAAGCAGAATCAACATGAGATCCCCAACTCGCAAAACTTTGTGAAGACATGCCTCAGAGTTTTCATATTACTGTAGCACTCCAAATTTTAAAAGTCTTTTAGCTGGTCTAGAGTCTGACCCTGCCTTCCAAATACATTCCATTTAGCATTATAATCTCTGACATTCTTCTAGATCAGGCATAGGCAAACTCTGCCCTCCGGATGTTTTGGGACTACAACTCCCACCATCCCTAGCTAACAGGACCAGTGGTCAGGGATGATGGGAGTTGTAGTCCCAAAACATCTGGAGGGCTGAGTTTGTCTATGCCTGGTTGTAGATCGATTACAAAAAGCTTTAAGTTCATAATGCCCTCTAAAGCAATTGCAGTCTTTAGCACTGAACAGCTAAAATTCCACTCAAATAGTAAAATCAAGCCATTTCTCATAGAAGGTACTATTAATCTGTTCTAAAATAATTAAGATTGCCAGAAGAAATATCAACAACCTCAGATATGCTGATGACACAACCTTGATGGCAGAAAGTGAGGAGGAATTAAAGAACCTTTTAAAGAGGGTGAAGGAGGAGAGCACAAAATATGGTCTGAAGGTCAACGCCAAAAAAACTAAGATCATGGCCACTGGTCCCATCACCTCCTGGCAAATAGAAGGGGAACAATGGAGGCAGTGAGAGATTTTACTTTCTTGGGCTCCATGATCACTGCAGATGGTGACAGCAGTCACGAAATTAAAAGACACCTGCTTCTTTGGAGAAAAGCAATGACAAACCTAGACAGCATCTTAAAAAGCAGAGACATCACCTTGCCAACAAAGGTCCATATAATAAAAGCTATGGTTTTCCCAGTAGTAATGTATGGAAGTGAGAGCTGGACCATAAAGAAGGCTGATCGCCGAATAATTGATGCTTTTGAATTATGGTGCTGGAGGAGACTCTTGAGAGTCCCATGGACTGCAAGAAGATCAAACCTATCCATTCTTAAGGAAATTAGCCCTGAGTGCTCACTGGATCCTGAAGCTGAGGCTCCAATACTTTGGCCACCTCATGAGAAGAGAAGACTCCCTGGAAAAGACCCTGATGTTGGGAAAGATGGAGGGCACAAGAAGGGGACGGCAGAGGACGAGATGGTTGGACAGTGTTCTCGAAGCTACCAACATGGGTCTGACCAAACTGCAGGAGGCAGTGGAAGACAGGAGTGCCTGATGTGCTCTGGTCCATGGGGTCATGAAGAGTTGGACACGACTAAACGACTAAACGACAAAATAATTAAAATGTCTTTATACAACAATCAAACAGAATAGCCTATGGTCGGGCACCCAAAAAACTAACTGTCATACTAAATATAACAAATCTAAGGCAAGAGAGCACTCAGGTTTAATAACATGTACTCCACCAAGTGTCATAGCCTCACGTTTCTCAAAAGAACATGAGATACTTTGCCAAGCCTCTTAGCATAACACAGATGTGTTCCAAATGCAAGATGAGAGTCATTAGATGGCTAAAGCACAATGATTCCTAAGCAGTTAATGTAGGAATGGATATCTCTACCAAATATACTTGATTATAGGGGTGCAAAGGATTAGAGTACCAACTCTGCAAGAGATTAAAGTACCGTAATAGCTACAGAGATCACAAAATAAAATTATGGCAGCTTCAAGTTGTGGAACATGTCAATTTGCAGGCCAAACTAAGGAGCAAGAGAATGCAGTTAAGGAAATACCAGTAAGAGTTGGGGGCAAAGGCTGTGCCATGGGGGCAAGTGTCCCCCAAAACAAAGAGATTCACCCACCTCCACATGACTCCCCCTTGCTGTCATTAGCATATTCTGTTAGGTTAATTTCAGAAAATAACTTGCCCACCATATACTCAGCCCCTTCTGTGCCCCCCCCCACAATTTTTTTCTGGTGCCCTCACTGGTTGTGGGGGGAAAATATAATCCAAGAATGCAATGATTTGGGGTGTAAAGCAGAGCAAAGGAGCAGCAGCAGCAGCAGCAAGGACTTCTGAGGTAGAATTGTGTCTTTTGGTCATGGTCTTCTAGAGACTTGCATTTTTTGTGGCTTAAGAACTTTTGCAGCAGAAGTACAACCCTGATATGATTTCCTCATAATTATATTTGTGGTGGTTCAAATTGAAACCTTTTAGAATTTTACGTACATTCAAATAAACGGATGTACATTTTAGTTTGTGAGCTCATTCTGAAATACAATTACTTTGATGAGCAGTATTTAAATAGACTGATTTTTGCAATCACCTTGTGATGACAGCCATATCTATCACCACAACAGAGTGCTGTAAAAAGTAAGGCTTGGGAAAAGAAAGCAGTTATGTGAACTGGCCCCAATCTAGCTTCTCTCACAACGAAGTGTCCAATGTGCAAATAACTAGACACATGGCTTGATCCCTACAGGTAGGGAGATACTGGAGATTAATTGAAATGTAAGCATAAAACCTACTGATCAGCTTACTCACTCTGCATTTTCTTCACTGCACTAGCTGTTAGCTTGTATCTTGGGAGTGTTAGCTGACATTTTTGTAAACTGAATCTTCTTCCCGTTGCTCTGATGTTTCTAAATTCTTTAAGCAACATCTGTATTAATGACTGTTGCAACACCTTCATGATCTTCAGTAGGCTTCATTCAGATCGGTCACTGTGAATATCGATAACCAATTTCCAAATGGAGGTTCCGTTTGAGGCACTTCAGTCAGTTTTCAAATAATGGATAGACTAATAGCTAAGCTCAAAAGAGTTTAGCTTTAATGGAGATTTTAATGAAAAGAAGACCTTCCTATTTTATGACACACTACACCATATCTTCTTAATCTATCTATTATATAAAAACAGAAAAATATACCTATCTGCCTTCCAAACAACAACTGCAGGCGTGAAGGTTTCTGTTTCTACCCAGGACCAGCTACGAGGACATAACCAAATAAGCAACCTTCACTGAGTGGGAGAATGTGAGTACCATGAATCTGTTGCCAGCAGTTTTTTTGAGGCTAAGAGGGCCATACACAGTCTATACTAGCTGTTTAGAGCTATCTCTCCAAAACACAACACAATTTTGGTGAAAATGGGAAATTGCACACTAACCTAGAGGTAACTGTTGCTTGTCAGAGGCTCAGTTTTTTTAGTAGCAGTAATAAGTTATAAGGCTGTACTAAATCTACTTTGGAAGCAAAGGCTATCCATCAATAAAGTATTAACATAGCATTTAAACAAATAGCAAATATTAATTTGCTCAGCAGAATCTAGGTCTCTGAATATGAAACAAGCTTTCTGTGGCAGCTTTTGGTCAGCAGCAATTCATTCATGAAGTTATTGGTATGCTACGCAGTAGCTCAATACTGCTCCCACAAAACAGTGGGCCTTCCATTGAAGGCAGAAAAACAAAATTAGTTTATTTTTGCACAGACATTTCTACAGCTGTAAAGTGTCTAGAAATGCTACATTTTATTAAATGTCAAAGTAAAACTTTATAGATTTGGAGAGCTAATCATGCATGTGTTTGTCCCATCAACAAAGACAGTACACAAGCATTTCTATTTAGCCAGTAGTGTGGAACTGCTGGCTTATTCATATGCATGCTAATGATAGGCTCCCTTTTAGGGAGTGCCCTAAACTACAAAGCTATCCACAAACCCTGATAGCTCCCAGAGTTAAAAATCTCTGTGACCTGGTGGCTTGTTGAAGAGGAACAGTTTGTCAGCTTGAAGGAAATATGACAAACATTATCGCATATCCAATACCAACTTCTTTGAAAATAGTAAATGTGAAGTATTTGGCTTGGGTTGCTTTTGATCAACTATAGTGAGCTTGTCTTAAAGCTAAACAACTACCGGTAACATTAAAAATATCTGTAATTAGATTGCTTGCTCTAAAGGTTTCTGAACAATGTTTAACTTTTGAAAACTGGGAAATCCCTTTCCTTTATAGAAGTCAAGTCAGACATTTGCAGTGTGAAACACAGTCTGATCTATTGCACCTTGCATATAATGCATACCTATCAAAATTTAACCCAAGACAGCAATAAGAACTTTGTATTTTGGGAATACTTTAGTCTCAAAATGCAGGTAATACAGTATTTCTAGCTTACACTAGAGAACCTCAAGAAGACACAAGTTACAATGAAAAATGAAATAAGTGCAATCCATGCAATGGTCTTTTCCCGCAGCATTTAATGAGACACACAAAAACTTGCATGTGGTGATGTAACAATGCAAGAGGTTGCTTTCGGTGGTACAGTCAAGCAGAAAGCAGGGAGCAAAAGCAGCCTTGGCAAGCTATGTCTTAAGAATCAAGATTCAAGACCCTTTCACCTTGTATGTGTAAGTGTGTGGCAGAAGAAAGTTGAACAGAAAATCACTTCCACCTGGACCACTGCTTCTCCTTATCTGTTAAAGGCACATATATCACTCCCATCAGAGGCTTCATTTTGACACTGCCATCTTCTAGCTTATCGTACTGTTCCAGCATCTGGTTTCCTCCAGCAGGTCCAACAGGTAATATTAACCTTCCACCAGGCTTTAATTGATCTATAAGCTATAAATTAAAAAAAGTTAATTATTCACAGCAAGTGTACCCCTAAGCAGTGTTAGTTATACTCAGAGCAGACCCATTGAAGTTAATGGAAATGACTAATTTAGGTCCATTAATTTCAATGGGCCTGCTCTTGAGTCTTAATTACTTAGTTGGATACAATTCTAAGATCCGTACCTTGTACAATGTAAAATAACAAAGAAGATTGTATTATACTCGTTGATGGTAAGAGCTTTTAGGCCTAATGGTCTCTAAGACACAGCCCACAGTTCTACCCCTTCTCCCTGAAAAACTGCTGGAAGCTAATTTCTGGAAACAGGTAAAAGGAGAAGGGATAGTTTAGAATGCCCCAGTCTTTATTTGCCTTGACAAAATTAAAAGGGATTTGGGCCTGCACTGTGCAAAGCTTTTCATTTCCAAACCAGGATTACCCCCAATTCCAAAAAACATCAACATCACCCAATTCCAAAAAACATCAACATACATAGTATACCAAATCAAATTCTATTGTTGTAATGTGTTTCAATTAATGAAATCTAATTTAAAAGCCCATCATTTAAAGCAGGTATAAGCATCCAATTAATCATTTTAATTAATAAAGAAAAATCATAGCAAACAATATGTACCATATATATGCATAAATCACTTACTGCTTGGGGAACAACTGGTGCAGCAGCTCCTACATGAATAGCATCATATGGAGCTTCATCAGAATATCCCAACCTTCCATCTCCCACTGCAAGGGGGGGAATGATATATACAAGGATGAGGAACAGCTGACTTCATATTGTCCTCAGCTTATTCAATGGAACCAGCAAAAAAAGTTGAAATTAAAAATAGCCATAATTAGCCTCCTAAATTTTAATCAGATTCCCATCTGAAATTTCTACTGGGAATGAATGACCTGGGTTCCAGGGAATTAGTACCAAACAGCAGCAGTTCACTAAATGCAGCCAGATGTGGACACAACAAAAGGCAGCTGAACATGAGGATTGGAAAGGGCTCCTAGTGATTTCTGCTCTTGTGCAACTGCAGTTCCATAAAGAGGAAACACTTTTACAGAGTGCACTCACAAATGAAACCCAGTTTGAAAGACTATGACTCCCTGTGCCAATGCTAAACTTCTTAGATCAGATCCCATGACCTGGTCACTAAGCATAGTGGCTTGCAAAATATTACAAACCTAAGCACATGTAACTGAAAATGAAGTTATTAGTGGGCTCAGAAGGTTTTTGTTTTTTAAAAAACCATCAAAAAGTAAATATAATAATTAAATATAATTATATAGGTTGGATAGTAAACCTAACTACTCTAGTTGTTTATATTTCATAGAAAACCTACTACAAAAAGTAAGACCCTTCATTGAACAAGCATATTTCTATACCTATTTTTACTGTTAATATACTCCAGTACTTACCAATCAGTTTCACTCTTCCTGAAGATAACAATAGGGGGTCGTCCTTTTTAACATTATTTATTGAGTCATCTACCAACTCTTTGATATGATCAATTCCTACAACTTGTCCATTGGGACCAACCTGAAACAAAAATCCAAGTTTATTTTGGTATGGAATGTACTATGTATGTATTCAGTTTCTTACTTTTACTTTCAATTAAAGTTATAAGCAAAGGCTACAGGAGATGGATGAAACCAAATACAGCATGGGTTTTTCCTATTATCTGTCTATCTGTTTCTCTTACATATGTCCAACCCCAGTTTCACCACATCCATTATGCCTTAGAATCTGTTTGGCATGCAAGTTTCTTCTAATAAAGTTTTTGCCATAAATACTTTTGAGTCTCTCATGGTTCATACTTATGAAGTCATTTCCCAATATGTATTTTTCATACTAATATATTTTAATTAACATTCCAAGAAGATATGAATGTTTTAATTCCTCAAACCAGTGCTGCATGTTAGCAGTTTTATTATGAAATACATGGATAACAACTATATTTTGTTATGTGCAGAACTCTTTTTTTAACTTAACATCCTATTGGCATTTTTAATGTAATACAATATAATCTGTTCAGCACTAGTACCGACTGCTGATTCATCTAAGCAGGATTACACAAGTGACAAGGCAACTTTTTAAAAGTTTATAGTTTCTTAAGATATACTGAGATGATGGAAAGAAGCCACTAGCTAGAAACAGAATACTGAACTAGATGGACCTTGGCAGTTCTTATTTTCTTACAAGATTACAGGAAAGAAATATGGAGGGTTGTGGGTTTTTTTAAATAAGAGTGTGTTCCATGTTGCAAGTTGATGTTAAAAGAAGAATGCAGAGTCTGAAGTCTAGTTCTATATAATGGCATGTCATAAAGGTGGCACACTCTGCAAAATAAAATAGAAATAGAAAATCCTACACACTCTTGCTTGCTTTATTACATGATCAGTAAGAAAAATCACTGAGGAAGGTATTGAAATGGGAAAGGGAAACATTTTTCAGCATGAAGGTCTCACGAGCAACCATCTGGGGAACCTGCATGCTGATGGTCAGTGGGCCAAAGGCAAAAGGTCAGCAGAGCAATGCATGCAATTCTTACATTTGTACAGTAAGCTTTATTCCAGCCACATACAAATCAAATGCTTCTACACATCTCTGCATCCTCTACCCAGACAAACAAGAGGCATTTTCACAATGCATATTCCAGCCAGGTAAAGCATTTAAGGAGGGTGCAGAACAGGGCCAGTGAGGTCTGAGGATGGGCATCACTGGGGGAGAGTCCCAAGAGCCAGACAGAGAGGTCTGGAGGGCTGCATCTAGCCCAGGCATCCCCAAACTGCGGCCCTCCAGATGTTTTGGTCTACAACTCCCATGATCCCTAGCTAACAGGACCAGTGGTCGGGGAAGATGGGAATTGTAGTCCAAAACATCTGGAGGGCCAAAGTTTGGGGATGCCTGATCTAGCCCTTAACCCTGAGCATCCCTAGCCCTAGCCCTGTTATAACCTTTTCCAGGTTATAATTACTAAACATTACACAGGAACTTGCCCCAGAATGGAGTACTTCCATACTTCATAGGCTGTTCTTTCTTCAAAATATTCAGTCCAACTATTAGGTGGCATTAAATGCAAAAAACAAAAATATGAGCTGATTTTAACTAGTATTGCTTCATGTTCTTTACTGAAGTATATGAGCTGGACATTATTGAAACAGGAAGGCAAGGGTTGGCAACCTAAGGCTCATGGGCCACAAGCGGCCCATGGAGGTCATTTAACTGACTCATGGACCCCTGCCACCCGCTTGGTCAGCTCCCGTGCACCGCGCTAAACCGGAACGGAGCAGAGCGGGGACCACCTTCTGCAATGCTGGCCAGCTTCCCATTGGCTGCAGGAAGCTCCTGCAGCCAATGGGAAGCTGTGCACGCCTCCTCCGCACCGGAAGGAGCGCTGGAAATAGCGTCTGCACATGCGCGCGCACACACACACACTCCAGCCCACTGTGGCAGCTGCGGGACCGTGAACTGGCCCAAGCCACAAAATCTTTGCTGACCCCTGCAGTAAGGCATTGCTGTAAAAGTACCCAAAAAGACATATCCTTCTAAAAGTATAAAATAATATCAGAATCAAGTCCTTGCAATTCTCTTGTAAAGACATAAAAAATAAAGCATTTTGTAATGCACACAGAAACCTAACAAGATTCATATATTTATCGTAAGTGGTTAAGAACTGTCCTCTCACCATTCGTGCAAAGCATGCAGAAAGAATTCCACTTCCAGATCCTACATCAAGGGCTTTGGCGCCTTCATGTAATTGTTCATATAGGAGTTCTAGAGCATATGCATGCTGACCGAAGGAAAAAAAGGAAAAAGATGTTGGTATTTTACTTTTGGTTTTGCCCAGTGTACAATGCTATGATTCTATGTTCTTTCATAAAGAATTCAAACTATGCAATTCCCTACAGAGAATCCAATAACTGAACTCAATCAAGCTGTTGAAGATATCAATTTCACAATTTAAGAGCTGCTGTTTCAAACCACATAAAGATAAGTATGTCAACTGTCAATTTGTAAATGTAAAAAGATCCCCAAACCCTTTATCTACCCAAATTTGATTTCAGGATTGTCCATTTATACTATAACTGTTCGGAGGATCAAGCCCAGGATACACAGAAATCTGTTACTAAATGAAAAATAGCTTTTAGAACCCCCAAAGGTTATCTGACAAGAACCCATGAGCTTAATATTTGATATTAAGTTTTGTATTTTTCTCTATAAACCCTAATAAAATCTACTGAGCTTACAGAATGAGCCTAGACACAGAAAGACAGAAAAGCATTCAAAAGAAACTTGTGCCAGGCAGACTGTGAATCTATCAATCAAGTCTACTATTGACAGCAACTATGATATGCAATGTTAACAGACATCACAGCTGGAAGCAAATCCCACCCACAAAGAAAAACATGAGGGAGAGAAAAAAACTACCTTCTCAAACCACTAACAACTAACAGTATCCTTAAAAAGGGTGTGGGGGATAAGCATTAAGGTTCCCCCCCGCCATGTACTACACTGGGATGTTAATCCGGGGAGAAAGAGGAAAATGAAAGTTTAGTTGTTAATGGAGGCAGGCTGAGAGTGTATAAATATAACGCTTACCATGTGTGGAGCACTGATTGTTGCTTGAAATCCTATAAAAACATTTAAAGAACGATAAGAATAACAAAACAGCTCAAAATGTTCAATATTAGCACCTTTGCTAGCCAACAAATGAGGATATAGATATCATTTCTAAAGTATTATAATGTCAAAGAAAGAGCAAATCATTAGCAGCAAACATGAACCAAAGATTTTAAAAGAGGAATACAATGACCTGGTTCACATGTTATGTTAATCTGGAATCCCAACGTGTTGCCCATGAGCGCAGGCGTGCCTGTCAAGGCCTTCCCTGGTACCCATGAAAAGACCTGAACCTATGTACAAATTTTAAATGCCCCCATACACCTCTGATTAGACACCTCGCCTTCTCATTGCAGGGCAGAGGCGAGACAGTAAGCTGTGGTGGATGTTTTTGTGGGCATCAGAAAGGCAGGATATGCAGGCATTCCCCCTTCCCACTCAAATAAATAAGTGAAACCAAGGTGACATAAAGGTAATCTAATAACCTGCTCTGATGTACATTCCTAAAATTCAGCGATATACTGCCTCTGAACACACATGTTGTATTTAGCTCTCATGGTTAGGAACCATTGACATACCTATCCCTCCACTAATTTGTCCAAGTTTTTTTTTTAAGCCATCTAAGCTAGGGACCCCCTTCATGGATCAATGCCTTGTCGTGGCGAAGGGGCTTGAATAACTCAGAGAAGCTATGAGCTATGCCATACAGGGCCACCCAAGATGGACAGGTCATAGTGGAGAGTTTTGACTAAATGTGATCCACCTGGAGAAGGAACTGGCAAGCCACTCCAGTATCCCTGCCAAGAAAACTCCATGGACAAAGACAACAGGCATATAAAAGTTATGACGCTGGAAGATGAGCCCCTCAGGTCGGAAGGCATCCAACATGCTACTGAGGAAGAGCGGAGGACAAGTACAAGTAGATTCAGAGCTGATGAAGCGGCTGGGCCAAAGCCGAAAGGACGCTCAGTTGCGGATATGCCTGGAAGCGAAAGGAAAGTCCGATGCTGTAAAGAAAAATATTGCATAGGAACCTGGAATGTAAGAACCATGAATGGAGGTAAGCTGGATGTGGTCAAAAATGAGATGACAAGAATAAATATCGACATCCTGGGCATCAGTGAACTAAAATGGAAGGGAATGGGCGAATTCAGTTCGGGTGACTATCATATCTACTACTGTGGGCAAGAATCCTGTAGTAGAAATGGAGTGGCCCTCATAGTCAACAAAAGAGTGGCAAAAGCTGTAATGGGATGCAATCTCAAAAATGACAGAATGATCTCGATACGAATCCAAGGCAGACCTTTTAACATCACAGTAATCCAAGTTTATGCACCAACTACTGGAGCTGAAGAAAGCGAAATTGACCAATTCTATGAAGACCTACAACACCTTCTAGAAATGACACCAAAGAAGGATGTTCTTCTCATTACAGGGGATTGGAATGCTAAAGTAGGGAATCAAGAGATAAAAGGAACAACTGGCAAGTTTGGCCTTGGAGTTCAAAATGAAGCAGGGCAAAGGCTAATAGAGTTCTGTCAAGAGAACAAGCTGGTCATCACAAACACTCTCTTCCAACAACACAAGAGACGACTCTACACATGGATATCACCAAATGGGCAGCATCGAAATCAGATTGATTATATTCTCTGCAGCCAAAGATGGAGAAGCTCTATACAATCAGCAAAAACAAGACCTGGAGCTGACTGTAACTCAGATCATCAGCTTCTTATAGCAAAATTCCAGCTTAAACTGAAGAAAGTAGGAAAAACCACTGGGCCAGTAAGATACAATCTGAATCAAATCCCTTATGAATACACAGTGGAAGTGAGGAACAGGTTTAAGGATTTAGATTTGGTGGACAGAGTGCCTGAAGAACTATGGATGGAGGCTCGTAACATTATACAGGAGGCAGCAACGAAAACCATCCCAAGGAAAAGGAAATGCAAGAAAGCAAAATGGCTGTCCAACGAGGCCTTACAAATAGCGGAGGAGAGGAGGCAATCAAAATGCAAGGGAGATAGGGAAAGATACAGGAAACTGAATGCAGATTTCCAAAAAACAGCAAGGAGAGACAAGAGGGTCTTCTTAAATGAGCAATGCAAAGAAATAGAGGAAAACAATAGAATGGGGAAAACCAGAGATCTGTTCAAGAAAATTGGAGATATGAAAGGAACATTTCGTACAAAGATTACCATAATCAAGGACAAAAGTGGTAAGGACCTAACAGAAGCAGAAGACATCAAGAAGAGGTGGCAAGAATACACAGAGGAATTATACCAGAAAGATATGGAGGTCTCGTACACCCCAGGTAGTGTGGTTGCTGACCTTGAGCCAGACATCTTGGAGAGTGAAGTCAAATGGGCCTTAGAAAGCACTGCTAATAACAAGGCCAGTGGAAGTGATGATATTCCAGCTGAACTATTTAAAATTTTAAAAGATGATGCTGTTAAGGTGCTACACCCAATATGCCAGCAAGTTTGGAAAACTCAGCAATGGCCAGAGGATTGGAGAAGATCAGTCTACATCCCAATTCCAAAGAAGGGCAGTGCCAAAGAATGCTCCAACTACCGCACAATTGCGCTCATTTCACACGCTAGCAAGGTTATGCTTAAAATTCTACAAGGCAGGCTTAGGCAGTATGTGGACCGAGAACTCCCAGAAGTGCAAGCTGGATTTCGAAAGGGCAGAGGAACTAGAGACCAAATAGCAAACATGCGCTGGATTATGGAGAAAGCTAGAGAGTTCCAGAAAAACGTCTACTTCTGCTTCATTGACTATGCAAAAGCCTTTGACTGTGTCGACCACAGCAAACTATGGCAAGTTCTTAAAGAAATGGGAGTGCCTGATCACCTCATCTGTCTCCTGAGAAATCTCTATGTGGGACAAGAAGCTACAGTTAGAACTGGATATGGAACAACTGAGTGGTTCAAAATTGGGAAAGGAGTACGACAAGGTTGTATATTGTCTCCCTGCTTATTTAACTTATATGCAGAATTCATCATGCGAAAGGCTGGACTAGATGAATCCCAAACTGGAATTAAGATTGCCGGAAGAAATATCAACAACCTCAGATATGCAGATGACACAACCTTGATGGCAGAAAGCGAGGAGGAATTAAAGAACCTTTTAATGAGGGTGAAAGAGGAGAGCGCAAAATGTGGTCTGAAGCTCAACATCAAAAAAACCAAGATCATGGCCACTGGTCCCATCACCTCCTGGCAAATAGAAGGGGAAGAAATGGAGGCAGTGAGAGATTTTACCTTATTGGGCTCCTTGATCACTGCAGATGGTGACAGCAGTCACGAAATTAAAAGACGCCTGCTTCTTGGGAGAAAAGCAATGACAAACCTAGACAGCATCTTAAAAAGCAGAGACATCACCTTGCCGACAAAGGTCCGTATAGTTAAAGCTATGGTTTTCCCAGTAGTGATGTATGGAAGTGAGAGCTGGACCATAAAGAAGGCTGATCGCCAAAGAATTGATGCTTTTGAATTATGGTGCTGGAGGAGACTCTTGAGAGTCCCATGGACTGCAAGAAGATCAAACCTATCCATTCTTAAGGAAATCAGCCCTGAGTGCTCCCTGGAAGGACAGATCGTGAAGCTGAGGCTCCAATACTTTGGCCACCTCATGAGAAGAGAAGAATCCTTGGAAAAGACCCTGATGTTGGGAAAGATTGAGGGCACTAGGAGAAGGGGACGTCAGAGGACAAGGTGGTTGGACAGTGTTCTCGAAGCTACGAACATGAGTTTGACCAAACTGCGGGAGGCAGTGGAAGACAGGAGTGCCTGGCGTGCTATGGTCCATGGGGTCACGAAGAGTCGGACACGACTAAACGACTAAACAACAACAACAACAAGCTAGTGACGCGGGTGGCACTGTGGTCTAAACCACTGAGCCTCTTGGGCTTGCTGATCAGAAGGTTGGCGGTTTGAATCCTCGCGATGGGGTGAGCTCCCGTTGCTCGATCCCAGCTCCTGCCAACCTAGCAGTTCGAAAGCACGCCAAAAAGTGCAAGTAGATAAACAGGTACTGCTCCAGCGGGTACACAGTGTTTCCATGTGCTGCTCTGGTTTTGGTGTTCCACTGCGCCAGAAGCGGCTTAGTTATGTTGGTCACATGACCCGGAAAAACTGTATGCGGACAAACGCTGGCTCCCTTGGCCTGTAAAGCGAGATGAGCGCCGCAACCCCAGAGTCATCTGCGACTGGACTTAACTGTCAGGGGTCCTGTACCTTTACCTTTTTTAATTAGTGGACATCACCATATATTGCTGCACTGAATTCTGTAACTATCTGTTATTTAACATAAAATTTCCTTTTGCCATTCCTGAACTTTAGGCCAAAAAAATTCATTGTGTGATTTGACTGCTAGTGCCATGAGGAAAAATCTATCCACATCTTAGTTACATGCATAATTTTACCAATTTTGTCCCTCCCCGTTAGCTATGTTTTTTCCTAAACGAAATATCCCCACACACATTTTTTGTAAGGGAGAATTTTCCTGTAAGGAAGTTGCTCCAACCCCCTAATAATTTTAGCCGCCTTTTCCTAGCTGTTGTTGCCATTCTAATTTGTGTTATGAAAGCTAACAACATTACACAAGTGTTTTGAACTGCAGGCCCATAGGAGGGCTTGTGGGAGTGGTTGGGTACAGGGATAGCAACGGAGGGTGTCAAACACATCAGACTGGCCAGGTGTAGTGCTTTATTAAAGAAGGTGTAGGCTTACAGCAAAGGAGCCTGCTAGGTTTCCCAGCCTTTACAGACACAGGACAGACCCCGCAGCAAGAAGGTGGCTTGTCCATGCCCATTAATAAAATTTTATACACAAAGCAGCTTACATCTCTTTGGCCAGGATTTCTCATCATTCCACCTGACCAGAGGAGGGCCTAGGTGACAAATATCAAAATCTTACAGATAGTTCCCCTTCCTGGGCTCAGAGCCCAGCACCCCAAGCCCACAGATAAGGATAACATCAAAGCAAACCAATTAGCTTATATCAAAGCAAGTGGATATAAACATATATGAGCTCATATGAACTACCTATTAATTGTGGAGTTATCTTAACTACCAAGATGGCATTTGCAACACTTCTGGAATAGTTAACCTTTGGTTCAACACAACAAGGCCGTAGGAAAATAAAGCTTTTAGTCATCGTTAAAGACCTTGAATACATAATTTTCATACCTATTGATTGAGGAGAATCCATATATGGGTTGCATTTTGCATAATGGCAGCGGTCTGTTGCAAGCATTACTTCAAATACTTTATCTGACTTGATTATTCCATTTTCTGGAAGAAAGGCAAATCAAAATATAAGGGAATATTATTCCACAATACCATTATACTGAAACTGCAAAATAAAATGTAGCAGAGTCTTCAGAAAAAACACAAGTGGTCATTCAATTGATGTAATGATCAGTTGTAAACTTTTATAGGAGAGAATTTTTCAAGCATCAAACAGCAATACAAATGTCTTCTATGAATCCAGGAAGGATTGAGTTAATTTTATTACAATATATTTATATAAAAAAGAGATTACATTCTTATAGCAAAATGTTTTGGCTTTTCCCTTCTTCAACGGCTCTGAAGTGAACCAATTCATATCGGGGAACTTCAGGAAGATGCTACTTTAAAATATAGCCTACACCAGGCATCCCCAAACTTCGGCCCTCCAGATGTTTTGGCCTACAACTCCCATGATCCCTAGCTATCAGGACCAGTGGTCAGGGTTGATGGGAATTGTAGTCCTAAACATCTGGAGGGCCGAAGTTTGGGGATGCCTGGCCTACACCAGTGATATACATTATGCCCATGTTAGTTTATCTGCAAATTATGAAAGCTGAAATTCATCACTTCAACATTACTATGAAAACCCACCATCAAAATAAATTAGGAGTTGGACGACGAGTCTTCTGGACTGCGTAGTGCTGATATTATTGTTATAGTCAGCTATTTACCGGTAAGGGTTCAGAATGGGAAAAGCGCTTTATCCTATCCCTGCCAGTCCCTTTGTTATTCTAGAGATGGCCTGGGTGTAAGTGCTTCCAGATAAAACCTGAATTTTGTGGTGGGCCAAATATTAGTCTTGCCTGTTTGGACAAATTCCTCATCTAGGACTTTGGCCTGTGATTGACTGTTTCTGGATTGATCCCCCTTTGCTAAGGTTATGTGCCACATTTCCTAAGTTCTTTAGCAGAGCAGCTAAGCACATAGAGCACTGAAATCCAGGCAGGAATGGACTGCAGCAGAGAACACATGTAATCAAAATTCAGCTATTGTATACTTGTTCTAACACAGCAAAGAATAGACCACTGCAACTCTTTGAGTTATATAAAGGTAAAGGGACCCCTGACCGTTGGGTCCAGTCGCAGATGACTCTGGGGTTGCGGCGCTCATCTCGCTTTTACTGGCGGAGGAAGCCGGCGTTTGTCCGCACAGTTTCCGGGTCATGTGGCCAGCATGACTAAGCCGCTTCTGGCGAACCAGAGCAGCACACGGAAACGTCGTTTACCTTCCCGCAGGAGCGGTACCTATTTATCTACTTGCACTTTGATGTGCTTTCGAACTGCTAGGTTGGCAAGAGCTGGGACCGAGCAACGGGAGCTCACCCCATCGCGGGGATTCAAACGCTGACCTTCTGATTGGCAAGCCCTAAGCTCTGTGGTTTAACCCACAGCGTCACCCATGTCCCTTTTTGAGTTACTGTATATAAAGCCTGTCAAATCCAAGGTGTATCAACACATCTGAGTCTCTTTAGTTCCACACTCTGAAAAATGTGCCACAATTTTCAGAAAGAAAATATGTGAACTCTAGATGAGGCTTTACCCTGAGAGTGTATCTTCTAATCTTATTTCAGGATAGTTGTCAATGAGGAAACCACATGCAAATTGAATTAACATCCACAATATGCAATCCAGTTCATGCCTGCCTTGATTACTGATTTAGCGGCTGGGACTATGGTACCTTTGTTGACAAGCATTATATAACCACATGTTTACCACTGAGACCAAGTCATGCTGGTTCCCACCCCCTGAATAAGTGTGTTGTTTTATTTACTTTTTGGTCAACCAGTTCCCAACCTCCCATTTTTTAGAAGAACAAAGGAGAAAAGCTTCAGAGTACAGCTGCAACAGCATAAAAATATATTTACAACTAAATATGATAACCGTGCTTCATTATTAGAATACTTGCATGGTCCCAATTTCTTAATATATTGCTTTAGCAATATTTGCTTCTTGGTCCAGCTTCTTTACCTCACTTTAAACTAATTAAGGGTTGTTCCTGTTTCTGTGGATTGCAGAAATAGATTCTTGCAGAAGAAATAATTGCAACATCTAAGATAATAAAAAAAAATGCCTTATTCCAAGTTGGACTATTTGTCCACATAGTCCAGTTGTGTCTGCTCTGATTGGCAGCTCCAGAGTCTCATGCAGATGTCTTTCCCATCTGCTACCTGACCCGCTTAACAGGTGGTGCCAGGGATTGAACTGGGAACCTTTTGTGTGAAATAATGTGCTCAGGTACTGAACTATGGTCTCTTCCCAACTATGTTGTAAAATAAGAACTACAGTACACTGTTGTGGTTCAGCAATAGTACAAGTTATAGATAAGCCTGAGAAGAGAGTTCAAGAAACTATGAATTGCTTAATAATATGTTCATCTTTGCTGTGGGAATGAACTAAATAGTCACAGGCAAGGGGGTTGGAACACCACTACATTTCATTTTGAAAAAGAGTTTTTTTAAATCGGGAAATGGCTACCGTGTTTCTCCAAAAATAAGACACCGTCTTATATTTATTTTTCCTAAAAAAAAACCCACGGTGGCTTATTTTCAGGGGATGTCTTTTTTAAATTAAGTATGGTACAATTTAACCTACAAGGTTAAACTGCCTATCACTATGGCTTATTTTCGGGGTATGGCTTATTTTCGGAGAAACACGGTAGAAGATAACAAGGGGGAAGGAGAGAAAAATAACAGTCTGATAACTAACATTTCACCCAGATGTGGAGCACTATCTAGGTACTAGTAAAGATTTTTCTTTCTTTTTTAGAGAGTTCCTGAAAAACAAGTTCAAAAACACATACTAGGAGCTGCAACAGAAAACATCTTTGTAAGAGCCTAGATTTTTTTCCAGATCATTTTTTTTCTAGACTTCAAACTAGAATGGTTTTAAGGGTGAATTTTGGAAGTAAATGTGCTCTTCGACACAGTGATTGGTTAGCTTCTATCTTGATCAGAAGATTTAAAAATGACAATTGAGCATGATTTTACAGGGGAAGAATCAGGTCTTAAAATAATATTTAGTCATGCTCATTAATTTCAATGAGTTCACTAATACCTAGCAGAATACCACCCTATCTGTGTCACATTTCTGGATATTTACTATTTCATTTTATCACATTTCTATCATTTTTAGGGCTGCGAAAATAATGCTGAAATTGTCATCCAAAATCTGCAAACCAGCACTAGAATTTATGTAACACTTTCCAAGGTTTTTAAGTACTAAGAGTCATATTCATTATTTAGTGGCAAAATTCAAACTACATCATGCTGTTCCTGCAAGCACCATACATATTTATGTTGCAAAAGGTTCTGAAACAAATCTGCAGATTAAGTCCCTGCTCACACCCCTACCTTATTAATAAACTATGATGTAGCTTTTAACTCTTCATCCCTGCAACATCAAGAATAAGAGAGGGGCGTAGGGAGAGAAATAATACAAGCCCACCTTCCCTACACTATTCTCAGGAAACCCTATTGTAAATAAGCAGGTGTCTCTGGTAGACATTATCATTGATTTTCCAGTGATGGGTTGGTGGAGGAAGCCATATGTTCATGATAGAGAAATGTTTTTAAATATTTGGCAGGCCAGGCAGAAAAGATTAACTTCAGCATACTTTCTCTTTTTAGTTAAATTTAAATGCCTTAAGTTAGAACTTTCTGGTGTTGTCTTTGACTCCTGTTCTGCTCTTAATTATTAATTTTGTATTTTTATTGACCTAGATCCTTTTGGCCACCTACACATATTTTTCTACAAAGGATAAATATAAAATACTGGAAATATATAAAAAAGAAACAAAATAAAATGAGTGTTGTGGACATACTGCAGTCATAAAATATAGCTATGCATGTGCTGTTGAAGTCAGAATGTTGCAAAGTTATGTTTCCATTATAGAAGTACACTCTATTTATTTATTTATTTAGTTATTTATTTAGTTAGTTATACCCTGCCCATCTGGTTGGGTTTCCCCAGCCACTCTGGGCAGCTTCCAACAAAATATAAAAAATACAATAAATCATCAAACATTAAAAACTTCCCTAAACAGGGCTGCCTTCAGATGTATTCTAAAAGTCAGTTAGTTGTTTATTTCCTTGACATCTGATAGGGCGTTCCACAAGGCGGGCGCCACTACCGAGAAGGCCCTCTGCCTGGTTCCCCATAATCTCACTTCTCGCAATGAGGGAACTGCCAGAAGGCCCTTGGAGCTGGACCTCAGTGAATGATGGGGGTGGAGACGTTCCTTCAGCCATACTTTTACTGAGAATGGGACAAGAGGAATAATTCCTTCCTCCTCCTCAATCTATCTGCCACTTTTGTTACCATTAACCATGCTTTCCTCCTAAATAGCTTATGGGGCATTGCAATTTTACCTACAGGACTGAGTCCAGAAAGCAAGACTGGGAAATTGGTTTTTGGTCGCATGACAGTGCCACAGGGTGTTATACTATCACCAATATTATTTGATATCTGTATGAAGCTGCTAGGAATGGCCATTAGGACATTTGAAGCAAGGTGCTGATAATAATTTATTGTATGCCTTTCCCACCCCTCAAAAGATGGTCTCAGGGTAAGAAAAAGCATATAGAAAGACTATCAGAACACTCAGCTCTATTTCTCAATAAAATCTGAAACAGGAGAGGCTGCACAAGCAGTGGCCTAGTGCCTGGATGCAATGGTAGGCTGGATGAGGACAAATAAACAGAACGTTGATCCAAGCAAGGCTGAGGCTCTGTGGGTGAGTGGTTCCTGTGTCCCAAAAACAGGCCAGTTGCCTCCAAGGATGGGAGTTACACTTCCTCAGAAGATGCAGGTACATGGTCTGGGGTTATTCCTGGATCCAGCTGTCGCTAACTAGGCTCAGGTGACCTCTGTAGCTAGGAGCACCTTCCACCAGCTTCAGCTGTTCCTCAACTAGGATAGCTTGCCCAAAGTAACCCAGGGCATTAGTAATTCTGAAAGTGGATTACTAAAGTATGATATATGCAGGGCTTCCCTTGCGATTGCTCTGAAAGATGCAGTTAGAGCAGAATGTTATAGCATTATCGCTGACAAGAGTGAGAACCTACTAGCATATTACACTGCAACTCAAAGAACTGCACTATCAGGCCAAGTTCAAGGTCTTACTATTAGCATATAAAGCCCATATCAGCTTGGGAGCAGTTTGTCTGTGGGAAGCCCCTTATGTGCCTACTTCCACAGCTTCAAAGAGCAAAACTTGCACTGAACAAACACCTTCATTATGCTGCTTTAGACACCGACTAAAAACTTTGTTTCAGCAAGACTACCCAGCCATGTAAACAAGTTATGCGTACCTGCTTTTAAATTTTGTTGAATAGTATATTGATATCTGTTTTGTGTGCACCAATAAGTGACTTTTTTTATTAGGCTGTTAATCAATTATTGTAAATAAATAAAAACAACAAATTATCCATTTCATCCAACTTTCTCATTATGGGATTCCCGTTTGCAGCACACATTAATATGGGTGGTGGCTCCCAGGCAAACAAAGATGTTAACAGCTGAACCGATGAGAAGCACCCCAAGAGACTAGACGGTTGCATAATGACTATGGGGAGAGCAAAAGAGCAGCTGCCACACTATCCAAGGGACATTTTAGATTTAGATGGTTTCATTCTTCTCTGCAGTCACATGAACCTGAAACCTAACTTTGCCTTTAATGACTTGAAAAACCTGGCACTTTCCGGCTTTTGTGAGCTACGCATCGGTTGTTTGCCTGTGGGTGGAAAACTACATCTAACACATGCCCCCTGCAGTAGGTAACCCGCATAGTTTATTTAATATTAAAAAGACGTTTGGCAGGTCCGGTGCGCGATGCTCACAGCTGACAGCCGGTCGTTTAGCTGCCTTCCCCCTTAAGACGCGGGAAGCGGAAACGGAACCGGGAGGGGGGGAAGAGAGAGAGAGGCACCCCCACCACGACTGCCGGGCCCAGCGGCGAAGCTGCCGCTGCCGCTTCCCCGCTTGCGAAACAGCGGAGGGACTCAGCCCTTCTCTCCTCCAGTAGTGGCGGCAGCAGCCACCGCCCTCAAGCAAGCTCCCGCCGCACCGAGACACACCCGCTCGACTGCGGGGACTCTCTTCTGTCTCCCCCTCGCGGTGCTCGCGACCACCCACCCGCCCATGTCTCCAGCCGCCGTCGGGCGCGAAGGCCGTTGGCGGAAGGCACCCCAGCGCGCGCTTCTGAGGGCCGACAACTAACGGTCACTCCCTAGCGACGGGGTTCGCGCGCGCGTTTGTGTGGTACATGAATGGGCTGCGCGCGCCCTAGCCCCTCCTTCTGCCTCCTCCTCCTCCCACCCCCTTCCTTGGCCACCACAGACGCACTCACTGCGGAGGTTGTGGATGAGCTCGGAGTGACTGGCGCCTCCTGACTTCCAGGCCATAGCTAGACAGACTCTGCGGAGCAGGTAGAGAGCCGCCTTCAGTGCCGCGACTGCGCACAGCAGTTTCCCCAGGAAGGACACAACCTCCAGCGCCGACACAGGCGCCGCCTCCTTCCCTCCCGCAGCAGCAGCTGCCGCCGCCGCTGCCTCGCGTCCGCCGGAGGGAGGGGCTGCTCCCCCGCCCCCCCGCGCGCTCGACATTCTGAACGGGCGCCGCCGCCGGGCAACCGCGGCTGGTGTGCGCAGGCGCAGTACATGGAATAAAGGGGAGCGGGCAAGGAAGGGGGGAACCTCTTGGTGATGAGCGGAGGGGCGGGGTAGGAGGCTGGGTTCTTGGGGTTGCGGAGGATAGCGAGGGGGATCGCAGCCGAGGTTGTGGGAAGCTGGCTGCTCCTTTAAACGGAAGCATGTGACTGGTTCTCCTGTCGGGCTATAAATAACCGTGGCATGGCCCATAAGGCACATTTGCAGTGCAATGTGGGTAGGCTTTTGAGGCAGAGCTCAATTTAAGGGAGTGAAAAGTCTCGAAGCGTCGCCGGCAAGGAGCAAAGCGCAACATACGCGCCTGGCTGGACACGTAACGCTTTCTATCGTGTGGTGGCGGCGGCGGCACATAGGACATATCTGTAATGGGGCCACATGATTTTTATTTATGTATCAAGAAAAAAGATTCATAGCCCACCAATCCCAGGACTGGGTACAACATAGAGAAAATCGTAACAAAAAATCATTGACATTCAAAAAGAGACAGTGAAAACAACAGAAGGGGTAAAAGCAAGTTGCCCACTAAAACGATAGGGCTGGGAAATGCTTGTGGAATAGGACAACACACACAAAGAAAATACAATGCAAAAATGGCAAACAAGCCCTCAATACCCCTGAAAACAGCCAGTGCCCATTAAGCTGTGACTGTGGTGCCAGCCATGCTCACATGCTGCCCACCTGTGGAGGGAGCCAATGAACTCTCAGCAAGATGGGCACATCTGCAGCACACACCATTGCATCACCATACATACAACACCCATAGCGATGCCACTGTGCCCCCACTCTTTATCAGCCCAAGCTGTACTGTACAGCCAAAACTGAAGCATCCCTCCAGGCAGGGATTTGAATCCCTTTATGCTCCACACAACCACTGTTTTGGAGCATAACCCACCAAGGACAGGAAGGGGAGCCCACACAACACGGAACCCACATAGCTCCCCAGGTAGGGCACACCTAAAGTATGCACTTAGCATTTACAGGATAAAGTTATAAGGCCCACCCAAAGAGGAAAATGCACTCTTGTTAAACAGCCAAGTCAAGAATGCTGTTCCATCTAACCTGTGAGGAGAATGAGGGGAACATGCTTCTTTAATTAATTTATTGGTAATTGCTTACACTTCCTCAACTCTGTCTAGATTTGGATGAGGAAGAATCCCAGGATCTGTAGTTTATGTACCTGAGAGAATTATTCTAACAAGAGCCATTTACTGTTCACTCCTCACTTAAGATAAATAACTATTTTATTATGGCAGCACTGTTCTTCAGAATTCCCTGCCTATAGGCAGGCATCTTTGTTGTACTGTGTGCAATGTCTGCTAAAAATGTAATTTTATTTTGTATATTTGTTTTTAAGATGGTTGATTTTATCTATACTGTATTATAATTATATCATGCCTACTTTTTAAAAAGTGATTTTATCAGTATTTTCTTATGAATATTTAATATTACCTTACATAAACTGCTTAGACTTGTAGGCATCCCCAAACTTGGCCCTGCACATGTTTTGGGACTACAGATTCCATCATCCCTGACCACTGGTCCTGTTAGCTAGGGATGATGGGAGTTGTAGTCCCAAAACATCTGGAGGGCCAAGTTTGGGGATATCTGGCTTAGAGGGTAGAACTTTGGAGCAGAAATTAAGGGCCCCACTAAGCAGGGCTGATTTACCATATTTTGAAGTAACAAAATAATACACACGGCCTTCTAAAGAGGGTACCCTCCGTAATACTTTTAAGTCCAGAGTCTAAAATTACCTAACTACACCACTTGCAATCATGTAGTTTTTATAGAAGCTAGAGTGGCTGCCAAGAAGCGATCCGATATTAATGCTATGCTATTTTACAGCCCAATTCTATTCAGAGCTAAGTGTGCCTATGCCCATCAGCCATTATAGCTTTTGAAAGTGCATAATAACCAATAACTCCTGGCCCAGTTTGAGTTTACAGCCACAACCCTATGTATAGTTATCTGAGAATAAACCTCATTGAACACAGTGAGACATATGACGGAGCAAGTAAGATTTGGGTGCATGGATGTGATGCTATTGAGACTGTCACATGAAATCGAGTGCTGTTTTTGTCTTGCACAAAAATGAATCCTCCAAACCAAACACATTTCATTCTCTCTTGCTGATGCAGTACTAATGCTCATATTTTACTTACGTATATACACTTCTTTCTCCCAGAACTGAGCAAACATCCATCAACCCATACAAATACCAGTATCATCCCATAATTTTGAAGCAACATATCAGGGAAACCATGACATGGTTTCTGAAGTATCAAGGTCTAGCTTTAGAAATTGTAGAAGAAACAAGGAAGGAGCATTACAGGCTTATGAATACTCTTCAGCTATTTCCACTGACGGAGAGTTCAATGTGGCTTATTCCAGAGTAAGCGTGTTTCAAATAACACTAGCATGATCCCTTGCATATTTACTCAAAAGTAAAAGCCACTCTATTCACTAGAATTTCCTAATAGGTGTGTTTACGGCTGCTGCCTAGCACACATGGGTGTAGCTGGAGGGGACAGCTGGCCCCCACATCAAGTAAATAAATAAAAATACTTAACTAAAAGTAGAAATTGCAGAGATTTTGAGATATTTTCCTGAGCACTTGGGGTGAAAAGAAAGTAATTTAAAACAACTGTTGTTGAGACATTTTATTCCGAATCTGCTAGACAGAGCCAGTTGATGATGACAGGTGGGTGGGTGTCCTGCCCCTGTCCTAACATAAATCCTGGCTACGTCCATAGTAGCATATAATGGGATGGTGGCCAAGAAGAAGGATGGCAGGGAGCCAAGCCTTCCCTCGTGCCATTAGGGTGCTCAATATTGACATATCACGAGATGTGGGGCATCACCACCACGTCCTGGGAAAAACCGCCAAGGAAGGAACGTCTGGAGATGCTTCACATCCCACCTCAGCATTTCCTGCAATTCTAGCTATTAGAAAACGAAAGGAAAAGCCAAAGGTAGAGCATCCCGCGTTACTCCCCCCAGTAATATCGGGAGTATGACGCCTCCTTGAGAGAGAGCAGCGCGGTCCTGGCAGGCTTTTGTCCCGCTTCCTTCGCCGTCTCCCGTGACGTGTGTCAGCCAATCAAGGGGGCGCATTTGAAAGCCGGCGGAGGTAAGACGCGGCGGGTTCTCCCCGCTTAAGCATGGAGGATGTGGCTGCCAAGTACGTGTCCCAGAAAGTTAGTAAGGCCCGCTGGCGGCCCGTGTCTGCTACTGCCCTGCAGCCTCCCGAGGTCTTCGCTACCGGCTCGTGGGATAACGAGGTAACGCGGTTTTCCACCCCTTTCCACCCCCGCCCCTCTCTCCTGTGGCCTCAGGGTGAGCTGCCTTGGAAAGGTTGGGTGCACCACTCTCTCCCCGTCTTCGGTGCTTTCCATTCCTACGTGCATGTTTTCCGTGTCTGAATCGGGGGTGGAGCTGTATTCGCTTAGACTCAGAGGTCCGTCGAAGCCCCAGACCCCATATTTTTTTCTTTAGTGTATTCAACGGCGCGTGTATGGTAGTACCGTAGTAGTTACGATTTAACTGGGCGGTTTTTGTGCTTTGTGTGATTCTGCCTGTTCTTATTTAACTGTTGAGCTCCCCGAGTCAGTGAGGATGTTAGGATGATAATAAATAAAAATAAATAAATAAATAAATAAATAAATTTATACCCCGCCCATCTGGCTGGGTTTCCCTAGAAAATGAACTCTTCCCCCCCCCTTTTTAAAATGAACGATTAAAACAACTACTAGCCATTTGTAATTAAGGTGTGGGGTGGCTTAGAAATAACTGGCACATAGGTACTAATAAGCATTTCATTCTGCGTTGGAAGTGTAATTTAATAGTTTTCACTCTGTTTGGTCCCTCTCCTCACTAATGCAATAAAATAGATTATGTGATCACTGAAAGCTTTTGTACAAAATTATAGAAACCTTGAAAGCTGTCTATTCAGTAGGTATAGTTCAGTGGGTACTATGTGTGTAAAAAAGAAAATCCAGCAGTTTTGTGTTTCCATTCTTTTTACCTCTATGTGGTGTGCACAATATACTGTATAGTGTTCTGTATCTACCTTTTAGCTCCATATATTGATGATAGTATGGTATTTGGGACGCTTTTTTTTAGCTTGGCAAGAAAAACGAAGTGTAGCTGAAGTAGGTTGCTATCCAAGTTTGGTTTTTCTTATACTGGTACAAGAGCTTGCTTTTCTTGTAATCCTACAGGAAAATAAGATTTCAATTTGGTCTGTTGGAGACTTCGGAAGTTTGACCCCAAATGGAGAATATAATGGAGAACCACATCTGCTATGTGATATTGAACACAGTGGTGATGTTATGGATATGGAGGTAAAAGTGCTATAAAAATAGCTCTTAATGGCATTTAATTTCTGTGTTAAGAAAGTTTAAGGTGTTGTAGTTATACCAGTAAGAAAGGGAGTTCCTAACTTCCACAGTTTGGGAAATTAAATATGAGACACTGATACAATTTGCTTATCAAATCTTGTGTAAATACAGATTTGTGTGTTAACATGTTTGAGGGTTACTTCTCCCTTAGTTTTTGGATCAGGAGAGAATTGTGACTGCTTCATCCACTGGAAGTGTGACCATATTCAGACATCATCAAAATAATCAGGTAAATAGTATTAACTTTCAGCTACTACGACAGTTGCTCTGCGTGTCTAGAATAAACAAGCGTGAAGCTGTTAAATATAAATGACAGCTAAAAAAAACTCTAGGAGAAGTGGTTAGTTCTTTCTCTTGCACTTAGTTGACTTAAAGCATAATTGTGTGATCTCTAGGCAGCTTTAGAAACATTTTATGAGAACTATAGCCATACAACTCTTCTGGTTTGTGTTGATGTATATTAGCTGAGTATACATTAATGTTGACAAAACCTTCATTGTGGAGTAGTCTGCAGTTCTAATCACCATTAATCTTCTGAGTACTACTGCTTATGATTGTGCTGTTAATATAAAGCTCAGTATACAAAAGAAAACAGTGAAACATTTCTACTTCATTAGAACACTTACAATGTAGTCCTATATTAGATGCCCCCCCCAAAAAAAAATGTGTCTGGAACTTCATCAAAGGCTATGCTCCAACTATCAGCAGTTATGGAACTATAGAAGCAAGGGCCAGACTCTGTCATTGGCCAGAAGAATAAGGATCACTGGGTACTTGTGTATTTTTAACACGTTATAAGCTATCTCAGAGATTATTTTATCTAAAGATAGTGTATAAATAAACAATGGATGAGATTCAGCTAAGTCATTAAATGACATGCAATTGGACCTTCTCTCCCTCCTGTACACTCCCTAAATCTGTTCTGGTGGGTTGGAATTCCTGGAATGTATTTGGGAGGTGTGCAGGTGGAAAAAACTGGAAACCCGTTTGCATGAGCAGACCTCATTCCCTGTGTACATACCCCACCTAACGCTATGTTGAATTCCATCCATAATTATTTGCCCTTGTCCTTGAATATCTGCTAATAACTTACCATTTGACTTGCTGTGTGTAATCAGTCTTTCAAATTAAATGCAAAACCATTTCTGCAGAATGGTTTGGTGGGACATGTCTGGCAATCTGATTTCCTAGGAGTTGGTTACTCATGATAAATAACTGCAAGGCACTGACCTGAAATGTTGTATATCAGGGTGGGGAACCTTTTTCAACCCAGGGGCTGCATTCCCTCATAGCCAGCTTTCTGGGGCCACATGCCATTGGGTTCAAAATGAAAGTAAGTGTGACCAGAGTGGAGCTAGAGCTGATGGTGTGGCCAACACACATAAATCTGCTGATGCTGTCATGCAGCATACACATATTCATTCTCTCCTGCCTTCTTGCTGCACTGAGGCTTTGAAAAACAGTAGGCTTTTTGGAAGCTAACTGTGACAAGCTAATTGTGAGTGTGTACACACTGACCCAATTTGCTTGTGTTAACAATAACAAATGGTTTGCCCTGAACATGGAGATTACGTCTGTTTTGCTCTCCCCCTTGAAGAAGCAACATTCCACAACCCATGGTTTAGCATCTTTTTCTCCAGAAAATACATAATTAAGTCAAGAACTAACCTTAACTTGACATTGCGGTTTGGAGTGAAACAAACCATGATTGCCAATTTGGATGTAACACTAAGTTAGGGATTGTGATTTGTAGCTCCTGAGTATGTTAGAAAGGAAGTGAAGTGAGAGCCACTTGCACATCTGTGATAAACCATTAATTAAGGTTTTCATGATGCTGCCCATCCAACATATCCTAGTTACCAGGAAAGTTGGAAACAGAATACCTCTGGGTCGCTTCCTTGAAACGTGGACATGTCACTCATGCATTTGAACTTCAAACATTTTAAAAATCCTTTGGAAGATGTGCGGTGTATAGGAGAAGCCAGAAATATAGTACGTGTCTGCTTGCAAAACTGAAGATATATTTACTGGCAATTTATATAATACATATACAGTATTGTTATCCTGAAACTTGAAACTTTAGTACAGGGTAGCTAACTTACGTAGTTGTTACTTCTGTGGCATTTTTCACTATACCATTTTATTTACAATTCACATTTATGCTGTCTTACCGCCCTCTGTAAATTGGTTTAGCCTAAGTGGTAATTTGTGTAAAGCCACCCAAAAACCTTTTATATCTGATGAGGTTTTGAACTTGAATGTATGCATCGCAGCTCTAAATTTAGATACTAACTTTTTCCACATAGCGTGGCTGTTTGATCTTCTCTTTTGTCTTTTAGACTCTGTCTTTAAACCAGAAATGGAAAAATGCACATTACTATGATGCATCTGGTGGCAGTGCATCATGCACTGGGATCATATGCAACAGTCCTGAAATCTTTACTGTTGGTGAAGATGGTAGGATAAATGTGTTTGAAGTTGACCATAAGGAAGCTAAACGTACTATAGGTAAGTAATTTGAGCTCAAGTCCTAAATATTTGTGCAACGTATTGTTGTAAACCTTCCTGCTGGCCTTTGAAAGCTCAGGATAAAAATGAAACAATTGCCTGGGGAGTCATTGGAGGATCCAGGAGTGCCATTTTTATGTGAACTTAATCATAGCTGTAGGCAACAAGAATATTAGGTACACTTTTAGAACAAAGTATATACAACTATGAAACACTGGAATGTGATTTACTGGAATGTGAGACATCAATTGCCATGTGCAGTATTGCTTACCTTACTCTATAAACTACCAGTTCATTGAGGCTCAGGAAGACATTAAATTTTGGATGGTGCCCTTTGTCATCTGCCTTAATCTACATGCTAAGGTGTTTTGAATGTTTTTAAGCAATGGGATAAACATTTTCTAAACTGACAGCTCTCCTGTTTGAACTGAAGTATAGCTCATGCTTCGCCATACTGTATGTTAGTACTTGCTATTAGTTGTTAAAACTCCATCTGCACACATTCAATTTCCATGGGAATGGTATACTCTGCTGCAATGCCTATACTTTGCTTTGTCATTAAAAACATTCTCTAATAAAATTATTAGGTTTTTTTTAGAGTAAAGAATATTCTCAGGGACCTACAGACAGGCATATGGTTAAAAGAGTGCTTTTGTAGTAATGGTTAGGAAAGTGAACAAGAAACAATAGCTTCAGGAAAATGGAAGCTGTAGACCAAAACCGTTTAGCCATTTAACAAAATCTAAATTGCTACTGGCCACTTAACTGTTGAGATATTTAATGATGAAAAGTGGCATAACAAACCAGCCAGCAGTTCTCAGGGAGGCAACACTCTTCTCTCATACACCAATGAAGTTATTCTCGTGTTGATCTTTTGTGAAGACACTGATAAGGGCCATGTGCACTTTAAAATACTTGACCTTTACTTTCATGAAGCTTCTAATTGGATTCTTTGCACTTTAATAAGCACTACAAAAATTCCCGACTCTCTTGGTAGACAGAAGTGTGGGCAATATCTCAGAAACAGTAATATTGAATTATGTGGGGATTACTCCCAGGTAAATGGCTATAGGATTACAGCCTTAGTGTACTCTTAATGAGAAGGTATATTAGTATATACAGCTAGTAGTTTACATGCCAGAAAATTCTCTCTAGAACATTTAATCTCCTGGGGTAAATCCTACAGCTACTTCTTAGAAACAATTGTTCACTCTGCTTTTCTGATATATAAACAAGCAATGCTTGCTAAGAGTGAGACATTTTTAGATTATATGAACTTTTTTTGTCTAATTTTCTGTAGATAATGCTGACAGCAGTACACTCCATGCAGTTACTCAGCTTCGCACAACAGAGATCCTGACAGTCAATTCCATTGGCCAGCTAAAAGTATGGGATTTCAGACAGCAAGGAAATGAGCCTTCACAGATATTTTCATTGTAAGCATGTACTCTCAGATAAGGAATGCTGTTAAAACCAAGCACTATAGCTAAATGTCATTTACTTCCTGGATTACAGCCTGTTTGATTCCCCATTAAAATGTGTGTTCCTCTTGCCTTGCAGGACAGGGGAAAGAGTTCCATTGCACTGTGTGGATAGGCATCCTAGTCAGCAGCACATTGTAGCCACAGGCAGCCAAGATGGAATGTTGAGTATTTGGGATGTAAGACAAGGTGGCGTGCCAGTTTCCTTGCTAAATGCTCATGACGCAGAATGTAAGTACCGATACAAACAAGTGTAATTCTTAATGTCAACAACTAGAGATACAAGCCTTCCACACATGAGCAGAGTACTTGGCCAAGGCAGGATTTCCATAGAGCTCAATAGACCCTTGTATCTCTCCTCCTTGGCATATACATGGGTATATGTTTGGGAGCCCCTTCATGGATCAATGCCTTGTCGTGGCGAAGGGGCTTGAATAACTCGGAGAAGCTATGAGCTATGCCATGCAGGGCCACCCAAGATGGACAGGTCATAGTGGAGAGTTTTGACTAAACGTGATCCACCTGGAGAAGGAACTGGCAAGCCACTCTAGTATCCCTGCCAAGAAAACTCCATGGACAAAGACAACAGGCATATAAAAGTTATGACGCTGGAAGATGAGCCCCTCAGGTCGGAAGGCGTCCAACATGCTACTGAGGAAGAGCGGAGGACAAGTACAAGTAGATTCAGAGCTGATGAAGCGGCTGGGCCAAAGCCGAAAGGATGCTCAGTTGCGGATATGCCTGGAAGCGAAAGGAAAGTCCGATGCTGTAAAGAAAAATATTGCATAGGAACCTGGAATGTAAGAACCATGAGTGGAGGTAAGCTGGATGTGGTCAAAAATGAGATGACAAGAATAAATATCGACATCCTGGGCATCAGTGAACTAAAATGGAAGGGAATGGGCGAATTCAGTTCGGGTGACTATCATATCTACTACTGTGGGCAAGAATCCTGTAGCAGAAATGGAGTGGCCCTCATAGTCAACAAAAGAGTGGCAAAAGCTGTAATGGGATGCAATCTCAAAAATGACAGAATGATCTCGATACGAATCCAAGGCAGACCTTTTAACATCACAGTAATCCAAGTTTATGCACCAACTACCGGTGCTGAAGAAAGTGAAATTGACCAATTCTATGAAGACCTACAACAACTTCTAGAAATGACACCAAAGAAGGATGTTCTTCTCATTACAGGGGATTGGAATGCTAAAGTAGGGAATCAAGAGATAAAAGGAACAACTGGCAAGTTTGGCCTTGGAGTTCAAAATGAAGCAGGGCAAAGGCTAATAGAGTTCTGTCAAGAGAACAAGCTGGTCATCACAAACACTCTCTTCCAACAACACAAGAGACGACTCTACACATGGATATCACCAAATGGGCAGCATCGAAATCAGATTGATTATATTCTCTGCAGCCAAAGATGGAGAAGCTCTATACAGTCAGCAAAAACAAGACCTGGAGCTGACTGTAACTCAGATCATCAGCTTCTTATAGCAAAATTCCAGCTTAAACTGAAGAAAGTAGGAAAAAGCACTGGGCCAGTAAGATACAATCTGAATCAAATCCCTTATGAATACACAGTGGAAGTGAGGAACAGGTTTAAGGATTTAGATTTGGTGGACAGAGTGCCTGAAGAACTATGGATGGAGGCTCGTAACATTATACAGGAGGCAGCAACGAAAACCATCCCAAGGAAAAGGAAATGCAAGAAAGCAAAATGGCTATCCAACGAGGCCTTACAAATAGCGGAGGAGAGGAGGCAAGCAAAATGCAAGGGAGATAGGGAAAGATACAGGAAACTGAATGCAGATTTCCAAAAAACAGCAAGGAGAGACAAGAGGGTCTTCTTAAATGAGCAATGCAAAGAAATAGAGGAAAACAATAGAATGGGGAAAACCAGAGATCTGTTCAAGAAAATTGGAGAAATGAAAGGAACATTTCGTACAAAGATTACCATAATCAAGGACAAAAGTGGTAAGGACCTAACAGAAGCAGAAGACATCAAGAAGAGGTGGCAGGAATACACAGAGGAATTATACCAGAAAGATATGGAGGTCTCGTACACCCCAGGTAGTGTGGTTGCTGACCTTGAGCCAGACATCTTGGAGAGTGAAGTCAAATGGGCCTTAGAAAGCACTGCTAATAACAAGGCCAGTGGAAGTGATGATATTCCAGCTGAACTATTTAAAATTTTAAAAGATGGTGCTGTTAAGGTGCTACACCCAATATGCCAGCAAGTTTGGAAAACTCAGCAATGGCCAGAGGATTGGAGAAGATCAGTCTACATCCCAATTCCAAAGAAGGGCAGTGCCAAAGAATGCTCCAACTACCGCACAATTGCGCTCATTTCACACGCTAGCAAGGTTATGCTTAAAATTCTACAAGGCAGGCTTAGGCAGTATGTGGACCGAGAACTCCCAGAAGTGCAAGCTGGATTTCGAAAGGGCAGAGGAACCAGAGACCAAATAGCAAACATGCGCTGGATTATGGAGAAAGCTAGAGAGTTCCAGAAAAACGTCTACTTCTGCTTCATTGACTATGCAAAAGCCTTCGACTGTGTCGACCACAGCAAACTATGGCAAGTTCTTAAAGACATGGGAGTGCCTGATCACCTCATCTGTCTCCTGAGAAATCTCTATGTGGGACAAGAAGCTACAGTTAGAACTGGATATGGAACAACTGATTGGTTCAAAATTGGGAAAGGAGTACGACAAGGTTGTATATTGTCTCCCTGCTTATTTAACTTATATGCAGAATTCATCATGCGAAAGGCTGGACTAGATGAATCCCAAGCCGGAATTAAGATTGCCGGAAGAAATATCAACAACCTCAGATATGCAGATGACACAACCTTGATGGCAGAAAGCGAGGAGGAATTAAAGAACCTTTTAATGAGGGTGAAAGAGGAGAGCGCAAAATATGGTCTGAAGCTCAACATCAAAAAAACCAAGATCATGGCCACTGGTCCCATCACCTCCTGGCAAATAGAAGGGGAAGAAATGGAGGCAGTGAGAGATTTTACTTTCTTGGGCTCCTTGATCACTGCAGATGGTGACAGCAGTCACGAAATTAAAAGACGCCTGCTTCTTGGGAGAAAAGCAATGACAAACCTAGACAGCATCTTAAAAAGCAGAGACATCACTTTGCCGACAAAGGTCCGTATAGTTAAAGCTATGGTTTTCCCAGTAGTGATGTATGGAAGTGAGAGCTGGACCATAAAGAAGGCTGATCGTCGAAGAATTGATGCTTTTGAATTATGGTGCTGGAGGAGACTCTTGAGAGTCCCATGGACTGCAAGAAGATCAAACCTATCCATTCTGAAGGAAATCAGCCCTGAGTGCTCCCTGGAAGGACAGATCGTGAAGCTGAGGCTCCAATACTTTGGCCACCTCATGAGAAGAGAAGAATCCTTGGAAAAGACCCTGATGTTGGGAAAGATGGAGGGCACTAGGAGAAGGGGACGACAGAGGACGAGATGGTTGGACAGTGTTCTCGAAGCTACGAACATGAGTTTGACCAAACTGCGGGAGGCAGTGCAAGACAGGAGTGCCTGGCGTGCTATGGTCCATGGGGTCACGAAGAGTCGGACACGACTAAACGACTAAACAACAAACAACAACATGTTTGGGAGGTCTGTACAACCTCCAGTTATTCAAATGGTTGTGGTGTGTCCATGTATACAAGCTATGAGGTAAAAGAGAAATGACTCTAAGCCAGCCTTTCTTATCACTGGGTCCCCAGATTCATAGAGTACTGTAATAGAATTGTAGCATTGCAAGTGAACTCAGGGGCATGTGTGTGTATTCATATCAGCAAACTATTCTGTATTCAGGGAATTAGCTCTTCCAGAACATGAATGAGTAAGAGAATTTATTACAAAATTCTTAAATAGAACCTATTCCCAGTACAGTCACCCCCTGTTCTGCTGGGAAACACGAGAGTTGGCACAGAAACTATGGCACATTTTACAAAATATACAAGAGTGCAGCAACTGTAACTTGGGAACATAGTCTAGGCAGTAGAATGCCCTTATAAGGTGCTCAAGAGGGAACAATACAGATTTCACTGAATTTTCTCAATAAAATTTCATTTCAGGAAAAGCTACAATCAAACCCCATGTGAGGGTTCTGTTCCAGAGGCAGTGTGCATACACAAAATCATTTCGTACCGTGTTTCTCATATTATAAGTCATGTCTTATATTAATTTTTTCCTGAAAAAAACACAGCATGGCTTATTTTCAAGGGATGTCTTAATTAAAAAATAAGTACTGGTACCGGTATCTGTACAGACCACAGACCTGCTCCCACCGGGTCTTCGCGCGCGGCAGGCAGAGGCTGCAGCCGGGTCCTGGGGCTGCACGCGCGCAAGGCAGAGGCTGCAGCCGGGTCCTGGGGCTGCACGCGCGCAAGGCAGAAGCTGCAGCCGGGTCCTGGGGCTGCACGCGCGGCAGGCAGAGGCTGCAGCCGGGTCCTGGGGTTGCGCGCGCGGCAGGCAAAGGCTGCAGCCGGGTCCCGGGTGTCCGCGCGCAAAGGCTACAGCCGGGTTCTGGGGCTGCACGCGCTGCGCGCTGAGGCTGCAGCCAGGTCTCGGGGGTTAACGCGGCAGCAGCAACCCTTCTTTGCCACAGACCTTCTTCCACCACCCGGTACGGCTTATTTTCGAGGTATGCCTTATATTTTTCCACCTCAGGAAAATCCTGCCATGCCTTATTTTGTAGGGATGCCTTAAAATATGAGAAACACGGTAGTTCATAGGAAAAATATACAGTATGAGTCTACTTTGTAAAAAGTCAAGCTTCTGTTCTACTTTACTTAGGCTCATTGTATCAGACTCAGCCTCTATAAATAGTCTATTATTGTAAAATGTTGCATGCCTTCTGGCTATATAGTATCCTTATTATGTCCAGATTAGTGTATATTGCAATAAAATTTGTTTACTTGTTCAGTATGGGAAGTCCACTTTCATCCTTCCAATCCTGATCATCTGTTCACTTGTTCAGAAGATGGAACTCTGTGGCACTGGGATGTTTCCACTGACATTTCTGAAAGAAAATCATTCCTTCACACAGGTAAATTTCCTATTTTTGAGAAACTTGAAGGAGCTTATCTTTTGTCAGTAGACTTGGGAGTGAGTGTAGAGGAAAAAGCATAGGACAACATGTCAAGTATAGATGTTACAACATTTTTGTGTCTGTTCATCTTTAGAGAATTCTTCCGTTGTGATGTTCAATTTGGCATTTTCTGTTTATTTCTAATGTGCTATGTCCCTAGCCAAATTAAGATAGAGCAATAAAACTTGGCACAATCTACATTTCAAGTTTGTAAACTGGCCTGATGTTCCTCTGCTATACCACCTCTATTTGATGTGAGGAGGGAGGAAATATATACATACAAAGGGATTCTGTGGTGAAAGCAGTACAGTATCTGGTGCCAATTTCCCAAGTTGGTGTGGTGATGTGGTATGTTTACAGTCACTCTTTTGGGGAATGAAACTTTCAGCAGTGACTTGCTGCTTTGGTAATGGAAGTGAAAGGTTGGTAGTGCTTGAAGGAAACACACAAATGTAGAAAAGAAGGTGCTAGAATGAAAGGCTCAAATTTTGAAAGCTGGGTGGAAGAGATCCCCTTGAAATCAAGTGGTTGAAGGCTAAGCCATGAATTTTTAAAACAGAGAGATGAGTCAGGGGAAGAGAAGGAAATAATGTGTTGCATTATGTAACATAACATGTGTAGCACCTGAAGAACAGTGGTTTTGCCCATGCTGCTGCTACTCTGTATTTTATTTATAGGCAGCCCTTTGGTGAAAGAGAAGCATACAACCCAAATAGTAAAACTCGATAAAAAAATATAATTTCCAATAATAAAACTCGTAAAAATCATAAAATTCAGCAGTCATAACAACTTAAACCATCTACTGTATAAAATCTGTTGAAACATATTGGCAATGAAGTCTTTGCCTGCCACCAAAAAGAAATTAAGGTTGATGCTAGGGAAGTTTCCCTGGGGAGAGCATTTAATACATGAGGCACTATGACAGAGTAAATCCTCTTCCCATTACCACTTGCCTGACTTCAAGGCAACTTGCCTAACTTGTCAAGAGGATATGGACAAGACCTGAAGAATGAAGTGTTCATGTGTTGGAAGGCAGTCCTTCAGATAGCCAAGTCCCAAACCATTTAGGACCTCATAGGTAATGAATAGGATGGACTGGTAACCTGTATACTGAACTACTGTAATGTGCATCTGTCTGTCTTTGAAAACTGTTTGGAAACTGCAGTTGGTATAAAATACAGCTGATAGCCTACAAACTGGAACTGGCTCTAGGGACCATGTCTCGCTGTTGTACTAGGCTCTCATAAGTTGAGAAGGTAAAGGTAAAAAAGGTAAAGGATCCTGGATGGTTAGGTCCAGTCAAAGGAGACTCTGGGGTTGCGGTACTCATCTCGCCTTCAGGCCAAGGGAGCGGTGTTTGTCCACAGACAACTTTCCGGGTCATGTGGCCAGCATGACTAAACCACTTCTGGCGCAGTGGAATACCATGATGGAAACCAGAGTGCACGGAACGCCGTTTGCCTTCCCACCACAGCGATACCTATTTATCTACTTGCACTGGTGTGCTTTTGAACTGCTAGGTTGGGAGGAGCTGGGACAGATTCGAACCACCGACCTTCTGATTGGCAAGTCCAAGAGGCTCAGGGGTTTAGACCACAGCGCCACCCCATCCCTAAGTTGAGAAGGCAAGAGGTGTAGGCTACATTTCTGTGATGTTAGCAGCAAAGCCAAATACTTCCAACTGTTAACAACATGAACAACGGTTAACCATCACATTTGCTGTGGAGAACAATGATTTTCTAATTTCTGCATTTAAGTTAAAAATTAACTCATTTTGTGTTTTATTTTAGGTGGGAGAAGTACTACTACATATCTGCCTCACAGTGCAGTTAATCAATCTGTAACAAGTGCCTGGCTGAGCAATGATCCCACTAAAGACCGCATGGAGATCACAAATTTAATTCCAAATCCAACATTATCTGTGAATAGTTTAGATGTTTTAGGATCATGTCTTGTATATGGAACTGATGCAGAATCTATTTATGTTAAAAAAAACCTATTTGCATAATTTTATCTCCACCAAAGCTGATTCTGAACTTCTAAATGCTGAAATACATACATTTTCTAGTTGTAATTAAACTAGGGGAATAATTTATGATGGCAGATAAACTACAATTCACATTGCAGCCTCGATTTTTTAACCGTGTTACATAAAAGAAAAATAATTGTCATTTCTATCTAGTTCATGGGTTGCCAACTCTTCTTTGCAATAAGCTACCTAAAGCTCAAAAATTTAAAAGGATAGTTCAGCCACTTTTACAGTTCTCCAGTAATTATGAAGAGTATATGATAATTAATGTTTAGGTTACTGATTGTGGCAATAGGCTAAATTTCTGAACAAATGCTTGTTTAGGGGAGACTTACGTTGCATTTTTATGTACCAATTAGGTTACAATACTTCTAATCAAAGCTGGGAAAAGTATAAATCTTGGCAAAGGAAAACGGAAACAGACTTCAAAATTTTAATAGTAAGCCATGGAATGGTTTTAAATAGTAACTTTAATGTGAGACTGCATACCTCCAACACTTACTGTATCTGACAATAAGTCCAATATTTGGTCTGTCATACAAATTCCATTTAGATTAGCACTGTTACTATGAATTTTTACTTGGAAGTAAGTGTGCTAAGGTTCAACAGCCTTATCAATTAAAAAACACAACTGCTTGTAAAATTGTTGAGAAACCACTGGCTGCATGTATCATTTATGAGAAAACTTTTTTATTAAACTGTCAATAGAAGTTGTTTTTCCCCCCTACACCTGAGTGCTTAAACAATTATTATAAAACTTGAACATATTTACTGAATAATAAAGCTGCCTTGATAGCTGTAAGCAGGGCTGCCAAGAGAAGGGTCTATGAGTCCAAGTGAGCCTTTTAAACCAAAGGTGAATAGTTTGCTCCAACCCCCCTCCAGGTGTATAGGACCAAGAGCTGTTTGGAGTTTTTGTTTGGCATAGGTGGGTGGGTAGGCACTGATGCACTCCAAAGAAGGCTGTCCTGTTACAGAAACCATGTGAAGGCTATATTTTTACCTCCACAATAAGTTTTCAGTTAGGGTTAAACAGGCCTATGCCACTTGTGAGTTGTGGCCCGATCCAAGGTGGGCCACAACAGGAGCACTACCACCATGCAAATGCACGGTAAGTTTAAGGAATGTGTCCCCAACTGCATGTTTGGGTGAAGAGTGGGTCCTGGATCTGAAAGGGCTGAAGACTGTTTCCCTGAAGAATGGGGTGGGGGGGGGATTTGCCGATTTGGCAAAGCCGAAGGTATCAGAATGCTTTGGCCTGGTTCTGTCCTCTGCTTACTTCCACCAAATGGGCCCAATCCGTCGTCCCCCGACAGCCAGAGCAGGCGAGGGAGAAGCGACCCATGAGTAGAGACCAGCTGTTCCTTGCAGCCACCTATTGCTCGCCGTCAACCGAGCAACGAAACTACCGGGTAGTTGCAAGAAACAGCTGCCGCAGCCCTCTAGCTCTCTCAGCGACACGTTCATATGCATATCATTGCCCAGGCGCTCCGCCCGCCTGAGCAGCCGCTTTCCCTCGATAAGCTTGCGCTGCGTGCTACTCTCCCGGGCAAAAGCAAGCGGAGGCTGCTCGTTGGCACTGCCATCTCTGCCTCCCTTTGGTGAGAGGGCGCCGTCTACCCGCAGCAGCCTCTCCGAGAAGCAGTAGCCCATAGGCGCCGCGAGGCATGCACGCGCCTGCCTTTTCGCACTGCTCGCCTGGCCTAGCTTCTCTCGCCAGTTGCATCACCCCCCCCCGCGAAGGCGGAGGCTTTTGACTCCTCGCATTCCAAAGCAGGGGGGGGGGGGAGAGAGAGAAGAGGAGGAGGCAAAAAGCCGGCGAAACACGCAAAGGAAGACGGGAAAAGGTTTTACATCCGGGAACCTTGGGCGACAGGCCCTCCGACAAAATGGCGGCCCGGAACTGAACCCCGGAAAAAAGGGGGTGGGTGGGAGATATTGCAGGGGGGAGGGGACGAGCAACTGCTGCCATCAGCACCGGGGACCGAAGCCTTGCAGGCCGCTGCAGAGACGCGCCGCTCCCGCCCCTCTGGGAATCTCGCCTTGAGGCGCTGCCGTCTCCTCCTTCTCCCTCTTCCTCAGGCAGGTGGGTAGGAAGGCTTGGCTGCAGTTCCGCCTCAGGGAAGGAAACTCGGTGGCTAGTTAATGGGGAAGGCCCTGCGCACCACACGCCTTGGCCTGGGGCGTTATAACGGGTCCTTCGCTGCCACGGCAAGAACGTCGCTGCCTCCCTTGCGTAGTGAGCGTCTCACCTTCTTTCTCCCCCCCGCATTCCTCCGTCTCCGTACAGCTTCTCTCAGGCAGGGTTCTGGCCTTTTTGGTGTCGTGGGCGTTCCTTATTAGACCATCCGTCCCATTCAACCTTAGACACCGCTTGCAGCCACCTTATTTATTTCCTGCTCTCCTCCATCCGTTCCCCACTTTTTTCTGCAGTGCTGACGAGAAGTAAGTGTAACGTATTAACGAAGTAGCTGTTCTCTTTTATTTCTCTATTTGGTATTTCGTTTTCCTGTCAGATCTCTCTATCTTGCTGACTGCTTTTTTTTAAAAAAAATGATCATTAAAGAAGGGTAGTCGTTAACATTCTCCCAGGGCACATCAGAATTGTTTGGAAACCTGCCTACTATTTCTCCATAGCCAGTTCTGTATTATAATTTTTTTAATGTTTCATCTTACTGCTTGGAATATTGATTAGATGAAAAAGAATGTTTGTTCAAGGTATAATACAAATGCATATCTGAGATTAATATGCAAGATCAAATTATCTACTTAACAGAGAACATTATCTAACTAATATGATGCTGATAGGCTTTTCTTTCTCTGGTTTACAGTACTGTATAGTACTTTGCTTAGGTGCAAGTTTGAGTTGAATTGATCTATAGTCATCAATAGCCTAATTGTGAAGAAAAACCTGCAGTTGGAGTTTTTTCTCTTTAAACCACAGCTCTACTTCCAAGTATTTTGATATTGATTGTCATTATTAAATATTAGGTGCTTAACGTTCTGTATGCTATACAAATAATAAAATAGCAAACCTTTGCCTAGATGGCTTACTATATTATCTTATGCCCAGGGTGAAGGGAGGGGAGATTGTAAACAAAAACACAGAACCTCAGGTGTATAAATTTTACTTAAGGGGGGGAGAATGAAAAGATTACTGTGCTTTATTTTCTTTTGTTTTAAAAGTGTGCCTCAATGTGATGTTTTTGAGACATAATTGTAGGTATTAACAATTATAAAATTTAGCTGTTTCTTTTCTCCTCATAGTTTATACCGTAGTATTGCCTTGGCATTCATGAGCTATTGGACTTTTGCTTCATTGTTATAGGTCTCCTAACAGCTTGATCTTACGCATATTTACTCAAGTTTCATTTATTTAAATTGGGCTTGCTTCCAAGTGTGTTTGTGATCTAAGGTAGTGGTTCCCAAACTTTTTTTTTAATGTTTAAAAATCATCTTTATTTAAATTTCATAAAATATAACAACATAAAATCATAAAAATCACAACATTTGTATAGGTCTTGTTATACAATATATACTTAATTCCAATACGAAAAAGAAAAGAAGGTTACCTTCCCAGTCATTTCACATCGCTTACCTTATAAATTCACTTTGAATTTGCGTTGCTTTCATTTATTATATATGTCCTTGATTTGTTTTTGTTTTTTTCCAATTTTGTTTTCCTCATGACCATCTAATTTAAACAGATCATCAGCTCCGTTTTTATACCATTTTTAAAAAAATATTCTTCTACAACCCCCATTCCAATTTGGATTTCTGTTTAGAGGTATTTCTAATTGCTGCCGTCATTCTCTCTAGATTCATAACATACCAGGATATTTTGGTAAGTGAGGATGGACAGTGGAAGTTAAAACCATATGAAGAAATTAAACAATATTGCAATAGTTGGTTGCTATATATGCAGATACGAAGCCTCTTCCAGGAACATAAAAAAATAGGATTCACAATTGGGAAGTCAAAATTACAAGAATTATTAATAGAAAACAAGGAGAAACCATTATCAAAAGTATACAAATTCCTTTTAGAGTGGGAGCTAAAAGATGAAGCAATCAAAGAGGTAATGACAAAATGGGCTCAAGACCTGGGGAGGCCGATTTATATGGCACAATGGGAGAGTATATGGAAGGTTTCGATGCAATTCACGGCTAGTACGAATATAAAATAAAACATTTTGAAACTTGTTTAAAGATGGCATCTGACCCCAAATAAATTGGCAAAAATATATAGAAATGATTCAGACAATTGTTGGAAGTGTGGTGAAAAAGGAGGAAACTATTTTCATTGCTGGTGGAGATGTGAAAAAGTTTATAAATTATGGGGTGAAATTTATGAAGAAATGAAAAAAATGTTGAGGGTGACTTTTGGGGAAAAGCCAGAGTACCTTTTACTGAGCATCATACCAGACAATATACCTGATAAGTGGTTCCCAAACTTGTTATCTCCTGGACCACCTGAAAATTGCTGAGTGTCTTGGCCAGGGGTCAGCAAACTTTTTCAGCCGTGGGCCGGTCCACTGTCCCTCAGACCTTGTGGGGAGCCGGACTATATTTTGAAAAAAAATATGAACGAATTCCTATGCCCCACAAATAACCCAGAGATGCTTTTTAAATAAAAGCACACATTCTACTCATGCAAAAACACCAGGCAGGCCCCACAAATAACCCAGATATGCATTTTAAATAAAAGGACACATTCTACTCATGTAAAAACACACTGATTCCCGAACCATCCACGGGCCGGATGTAGAAGGCGATGGGCCTTAGTTTGGGGACCCCTGGTCTTGGCAGACCACTTAATGATTTTCTATTTGTTTAGCAATTGTAATGTGCTGTGCTAGATGTTGAAGTATTTCTTAAAATTTGAATTCCATATAATGTTAAATACAATAACTTGGTGCTCAAGACTCTTAAGTGGAATTAGCAAATACTGCATCTCCCATCCCACCATTATACCTGCAAGAATGTCCAGTTTGCAGAGCAGCAGCTTCCTCTAATCAACACATTTCCATTAGAGAAGCCTTTTCATTTGTAACATAGCAGGTCTGAATGTAGCTCTTTGTGAATTTAAACATGACTAGTGATATTTAGCAGGAAGAGAAAAATAGTTTTAAACCTTAATATATTGGAAGAAAACAGAAGGGGCACAAGCCAATTCCTATCAGCTTTTAAAAAATAAGTTAATACAACATGTAATATTTTAGTGCACATATAGTGTTGAGCATTTCTAGCTGAATCCTATTCAAAGAGGTATTTTCATATTGGCCACCCCAGTAGGATATCTTTCTTTCTGTATTACAGGTGTTGATCCCACATTCTTTCACTACTGCTTTTGAAAGTACTATGCTTCAAAAGCTGATACTGGTGGGTTTTTAAAGCCCATACCTCATTTGAAATGTGGAACTAAATGTGCCATTGGTAAAGTGCGGACCAAAACTTTAGAAGCTGTTCTTTTTTTCCATTGAGGACTGTTCAGGTTCATTGAAATCAAAGTTGGATTTTCCATTGACTTAAGTGGGAAGTAGATCATTTTGTTGAAAATGCAGACTTTAAGTAGGCAGTCCTTTTAAAAAGGTGAGTGGATAGTCCTGCATGTCTTTGCCTCTTGGGTACCTACTATCTTTGCAGTATTTTAACTGGATTGATGGCCTATGTTCTTAGCACTACCTTGAACATCCTTAATTGAAAGCAAATATATAGGACGATGTCCGCCTGATTGTGCAGCAGATTTCTGTGTATGCAAAGGGACTTCCCTTCCTTTGCTCCCTTAGCTCCCCTGCATGCCCTCCAAATCTCCAAAGGGCCCTTTAACACCAGATGTGACTAGGGGGAACACAGGATAGGGCAGCTATTGGGAGGCAGGGCCAGGTACATGAAGATGGAGCTAAAGATAGGGGAAGTACCGTACTACACTTTTGTGAGACACACTTATTTTAGGGTAAACCTCATTGAACAAAGTGGGACCTACTTCTGAGTAAGATTGACTATGTCCTACTTCATAAATATAGGTAGGTTAGTCTTACGTAGTCAAAATAAAAAAAATTCCTTCCAGTAGCACCTTAGAGACCAACTAAGTTTGTCATTGGTATGAGCTTTCATGTGCATGCACACTTCTTCAGATACGTAATCATTTGCACATGAAAGCTCATACCAATGGCAAACTTTGTTCAGAAATATAATTAGTCATTTCATAGTGACGCTGCATCATTCTTATAGAGAAACCAGCGAAATGTTACCTTCAGGAACAGTTATTTTACCACATGCAGCTCAATCCAATGCATGATTTCTTACTGAATAGAATATGACTGGCTCCCAAAGTAGTGTCTATTGGATTGCATTACTGTGCCTTTGACAGTAGCCTAACATGCTGAAAGTAAACAGGTGAAGCTCTTCATAACATGGCTATCTCAATTGTGGGGAACACAGCTTCCAGTCAGTGTACTTAGAAGTGGCCTTATTCCTAAGTGCACTGGAGTACAGCCTTCATAGAAGCCCTGCTTTTCATATCAGGCTACTGCTAAACTCACGGAAGCAGGAAAATAAAGTTGGTAATCCTGCTGCTAATCTAGAAAGATGCCTTGAGGGACAAGTAGAATTACCACCTTTTTTTCTCACTGGATTATTGTGCCTTTAAACAGCTGCAAGGAGAAGCAGATTTTCAGCAGCTGTAACTTACCTAGGAATGGAAAATCCAGTTTTGGAGCCTGATCTGGGTATCAAAATGAACTTTCATTAAATTTGCCATAGGAATAAAACAGTTTCAAGTATCCATTTCACTGAGGATTGGTGAGGCTCAGAGACCAATAACATACTTGCCCGTTTCAGAGAGCGTAAAACTCAACAAAGCAGTTGCAAAAGCCTATTGTAGAGCAGAGAAAATGGTAGTTATGTTGTGTTTTATAAATCCAGATGTGCACCAGATGAGTTAGCTTCATTTAAAAATTTCAGAGGGGGGAAATGTACTACTGCTACTGAAAGTAAATCTGCAACAAAGCTTTTCCAAAAGTGCATTTCAGGGACACCCCACCCCCATTTTAAAAGCAGTTTAAAATATTTCTTTCTCCACAAACTAGACATAAGTTTAATTTTCCCCAACAGAAATGACTTCTTGCAAAAAGAGGTCTAAATTTTTGCATAATAGTCTGACTTGGTTAGCTTGTTTTGAGAGTCTGCAGACAATGCCAGAAGTATCCCCAGTCTTTGACAGCGCACAGAACACTTAGGTTGGGTGAGTTACCGTATAGATGGATACCTCTAAAGAGGTCTTCTTTATAGATTCTCTCCATGCCTACTTCCCTCAATTCAAGCTAGGTTATAAAGAGTAAAGCATTTTGCTAAAGCTGTCAGATCAAATCATTTGGAAACAAACATGTAAATAAAACTCTGGCTGCAATCCTATGCCCACTTAATTGAGAGTAAAACCAAATGATCCCAGCGGGAGTTATTTTTTACTAAGCATGCATAGGATTTTGCTGCTGGTGGGAAAACAGCAATTGGAAAATGTTATAACAATGACTTTTATTTATTTAGGTTGGCTGACCTAGGTTTGAATGAATGATTATCCTCCTGGAATCAAGGTCAACCGTGAATATTGAAGTTGCCATCCAACTTGTTGAGTATATTGAAGGTGAATCTTCGTTAGAGGTTATACAGTTTCATGAAGAGAAGTGAGAAGCCAGAAGGATATAGACAAATGAGGCCTAAAACTTTTCCTGCCAGTAATTACACTGGTAGCAGCCGGCAAATGTTGCTAGAAATACGAGAAAGCCTTAGAAATTTGCCTAAGCCTTCTGAAGCTGCAAAAGTTGAGCAAAATGTGAGTAAAATATCAGCTGATGATCCCAGACAGGGTCGAAATCCCCCTAAATTTGTGACCTACCATAAAGCATTACAAGAAATTCGAAATTCTCTGCTTCCCTTTGCAAATGAAACAAGTTCTTCAACAAGAGGAACATCTGAAGTTAATCGACAGATGTTGCAAGATCTACAAGCTGCTGGATTTGATGAGGTAAAATAACAAATTTAAGTGGTTTCTTATATTAATGATAGTGCAAAAGCCATATGAAATCATTGTGAATGTTTTGCTTGTAATTTGTTATTGGGGACTCAGAAAACAGTGTTGCTGCTTCCTATGCACATTCCTAGTATAAGCTTAATGTTCCTCTCTAGAATTCAGTCCAAAATACAGAGTGTTTAACTTTGGCTTTCTAGTGCTCATTATAGTTACCGTAGTTCTATTGGTTTTCAAAGGCATGTTTGTTTTTATTTACAGTATTGTGGTTCAGGTCTTTTCCACAAGCATTTCAGATTGCTAGCAACCTCTTGTTTGATTATAGTTAATATCATAAGTAATGTTAATTAAATGATTATTTTATGCACTGTTGCTCTTTTTGTGTTTCCTATTTCTTGTATTTTATTATTTTTGGGATTTCATTAGTGCATAAAATTCAAGTGCTTTAGATCATGCAACAAATCAGCCCAAGTACCCAACTCTTTCAGTGTAACTTGTATATTTTTAAGATGCATCATGTTTTTGAGGCTGCATTCCTAACATGTTTACCAGAGGAAGTCCCTTTGCCATCTTTCTCTCTTCTCTGGAGTCTGTCAATGATCTGCTTTGGATCATTTTCTCTTTCCTCACAATTCTGTTAGTTATTTTGTTTTATGCTGAACCTGCAGCTTCACTTCTATATTTGCTTTCTATTTCTGATAACTCTGCTTGAGTTTTTGCTATTTCTGGCTAGATGTGTTTCCATTCGCTTTCTCTTAACCTTTCCCAAACTGGGCTATTGGTCTTTTCTCCTTCTCTACGTACACTATATTTTCTTTTACTTTGCATCATTCTTCTCCTTTATGTTAAAGTTGTTTTTGATTCCTCTTTTTTCTTCAAGCAGTTTCAAAAAATTGTTCAAACATAAATATAACTAAGATGTATTTTTGTTGTCCTTTTCCGCTGCCAAAGCACTGGTGTAGTATTAATTATTAATTTATAGCTTAATAGCTTTCCTCTTCTCAGCTTCATCTGATCTCTTCCATCCTTTTAACTCTGCGGCTAATTTAGTTCATTTTGGCCATTGTCTTTGTTGTTTCAATTACCTTCATTGGGTTCCTTATCAGAGCCAGTTTAAGCTGTCACTTCCTTTTCTTAAACCTCTTCTCTATGGACACAATCTTATCTACCTTTTATTTGTCTCCTCATAGTCTTCACCTCTTGCTTTACTTCCTCTCACACCCAGTGTTTTTTTGTTGCGACTGGTGAAAGGAATATGTAATGAGCTAGGGAGTAGGAATTTCGAAGGAAAGTGGCAAAATATCCCCTTGCAGCTATTTCTGCTGCCTGCAACATACATCACTTGAGAAACTTACTGCATGATATAAGGGAGAGTTTTCCCTCTGTTTTCTTTCCTATTCCCTTGCAGCTGGGAAACATCCCTTTGTCTGGGTGGCAGGAATGGATTTGGTGGATAAATATATCCTCAGTTGGGTTGCTGCTCCTGTTTATTCCAGAAAGTGGTGCTATTGAAATCAGGCACAACTACCCTCTAAAAGAGAGCATCGTCCCTCAGTCTTCTGACTTGAGTCAGGAGACAGCTCAGGCATTAGCTCTTTACCTTTCCCCCTTCACTCTCTTTTTTGTCTGCCTTGAGTTTTCTTTAAGACCACTCTCTTATGTATTCTAAAGAGAGAGAAAGAAGCAGCTCAGTGTGCTTTTGACCCCACCCTGCCTCCAGCCTAATCCCCACACTCACTCTTTCCTCCTAATCCCGCATCACACTTTCTCCCACACTGCTAATCCCCAACCTTAAAATACATTGTACCAGGAGGAATAAATGTTAAATTCTAATAGAGCTTGAGGAAAGTTTGCCTCAAGTTTAATAGCTAATTGTCCAACACTATGCACTAAGAAGCCTAAGGCTACAATCCTGTACCTGCTTATTGAAAGTAAGCCAAATTGAATTTAATGGAATTTACTTCTGAATAGGATAGTATTGCATTTTCAATTTCACAGTGTCATCAGTATTGGAGTCAGATAAAATGCCATTTAAAAGTCTTAAGGAGTGACAAAAAAGGAGGCACCAAGCTACAGAGAGAGATAGAAATATAGTAAGGCACTTCCGTGCATGAGAAAAAGGACAGATTATGAAGGATGCATCAGCCTTTGCAAGAGAGTTGATAGTAACTTAAACTGTAAGTGCAATCATATACTGTACAGAAGTGGACTCACTGTGTCCATTGGGGCTTACTCCCAGAAAAGGATTGTAGTCTTAGAATTCTTACAATATATAAAATCTATTGAATTTTTATTTAGTCTTTGAGGGTTCAATTATACCCTCCATGGCAACGTAAATAAGAAGCCCTGTCATCTGGAAAGTGTAATTTGGAGGGAGAAACCAGCAGGAGATGGTTGATTCATCCTTTCCCAACTGCCCACATGATTTGCATAATTAGCAAATACTTTGCATAGTATGCAAATTAGGCCACATTGGGGAACTGAAATCTAGATCTTATGTAGACATCTTCACGCTGCATTAAAGGTTTGAATGTGTTCCTCCCTTTTTTGTTGTGAGTTATTGGAAGTTTATTTTAAAACCTTTCTCCTCCCACTCCCCAAATAGGATATGGTTGTACAAGCTCTAAGACAAACCAACAGCCGCAGTATAGAAGCAGCAATTGAATTCATAAGTAAAATGAGCTACCAAGATTCTCGGCGAGAACAAATGGCAGCGGCAGCAGCTAGACCTATTAACGCTGGCACAAAACCACCAGGTACGTGGAAAGATAAAAAAGGTAAAGTACCACTGGATGGTTAAGTCCAGTCAAAGGCAACTATGGGGTGCAGCACTCATCTCGCTTGAGGCCAGGGGAGCTGGCGTTTGTCCACAGACAGGTTTCTGGGTCATGTGGGCAGCATGACTAAACCACTTCTAATATATGGCATTGGAAACAAGAAATGAAACTGGCTACTTCCGCCATGGTTGGAAATCTTGTGGCAGAGGACAGGGAAATAAGCTGAGGTAAAGTTCAACAATCAAACAATAAAGACAAGACTTTTTAAAAAGTAGCATTTTCATTTATCTATGCTACAAAATTTTATGTTCAGGGTTACACAATGTTACAACAAACTATTGCAGCTCAATTTTGTGTATTCAGTTCATTTTGACATCGGGTTGGACGGAGATGGTGTTATTTAACTTTTGAAGTGGGTATTTAATTTAAGGCCTGTTGAAATGGGATGTGTGTGTCTTTTTGCTATTGCTTTCATTCTAACTCAATACATGAGGAAGCCCCTGCACAAAGAAGGGAAGTAAGTTGAGAATGCTTCCTCATCTCATCTGGCTAGCTGCAGCCCCATTTCTCTCCCACTTTTGGGTTGGCAACTGGAAAACTGGGTATAGCCAGAGAATGGCAATACATAGAGATCTGGACAAAGTTTTACAGCAATGGATCACTTAACATATTATATTCAAATGTGCATAACTAAGCCTTTAAAAAATAAATAAATGAAAAACTGCCTCAGGAAAGGAGTGTTCAGAGTGTAAGAGGGAGGAATACTTAGTCCATCCTCCGCCTGCCATGTCTGTGATGAAAATCAAATGCCTCCTTTCCCCAGAGACTTTCTTGTGGAGTTCCACAAGTTCGTTTGTCCTATCAAACTCATAAATTAACCACAAAATAGAGAATGCCTCTTGAGCATAGGAACAATTTGGTGCAAATAAATAGCTGGATAGTAAAAATAGTGTCCTGTTGCTGCTTTCCATTTGGAAAAAAAGGTGTTTGGGCTCAGTTACATACAGTTATTTGTAATATGTAGGTACACAAAATATCCATTTCACAGAAGAAACACTTGTGATGTTTCGAGTCCTCCGCACCCCAGACAGGTATCTTAATTCCTCAAACAAGAAATAATAAAATAAAGAAAGTAGGCAATACTCCCTAAAAAATGGACAGTGCCTCCCAACAAAACAACCAAGAGAGGGGAAATAAACTTTTAAAAATAAAAAATTGGTTGGGAAAGCATGCCTGAGGATATAAACCCTTTAGGATCTTCCAGTCTTTTTCTGTGCATAAATTTGAATTAATTCATGCCCCTTCTTCCTTTAAAGAAGTTCTTTTAAATTAATGTTTTTAAACTCAAATGAATCATATTGTGAATGAAACATTACATTTATTAATCCTATGAAATTCCTGTTCTGAAATAACAGTGCACTATGTAATCAAAAGCACATTGTTGTTTTCTTTTAAAAACAAACAGGGGGAGTGCAGCAGTCAGTCAACCGCAGGCAGAGCTGGAAAGGTTCTAAAGAATCCTTGGTGCCTCAGAGACATGGTCCTGCATTGGTAGATGGCCTGGCATTTCATTCCGAGAATCCCATTTCTCAGCCTGATGGAGGAAGACCCTTGTCTGGCTCTGGAATAACAGGGTTTGCTCAGGCTCATCCTTGTAATGGACAAAGAGCAAATCCACCACCTCCACCTCAAGTAAGGAGTGTAACCCCTCCTCCTCCACCTCCCAGGGGAACAACTCCACCTCCCAGAGGAACAACTCCACCTCCTTCTTCCTGGGAAACAAATTCTCAGACAAAACGGTATTCTGGTAGCATGGAATATATGATCTCTCGCATTTCCCCAGTGCCACCAGGGGCATGGCAAGATGGCTATCCTCCGCAACCTATAAATCCATCATCCATGAATCCTCCCACACAGGGACAAAGAAGTATTAGTTCTGTTCCTGTTGGCAGGCAACCAATAATCATGCAAAGTTCAGTTAACAATAAATTTAGTTTTTCATCTGGAAGGGCTGGAATACAAAATGGCAATTGTCAGACTGATTATATTGTTCATCAAAATATTGTGCCTGGTAACTCAGCAAATCGTCAACCACCACCGCCTTACCCCATGGCTCCGACAAGCCAGCAAAGCCCCACACCTTTGCAAATGCAAGCAGGAGGCTCTGCAGCCCCATCATATCCTAATGGGAACATTCCTCAGTCTATGATGGTGCCAAACAGAAACAGCCACAATATGGAGCTGTACAATATAAATGTTCCTGGAATCCCAACATCCTGGCCCCAATCATGTTCTGGGCATGAAATTCCAACTTGGCAACCCAATATTCCAGTAAGGTCAAATTCTTTCAATAACCCTCTTGGAAACAGGCAAAATCATGCTACCAATTCACAGACTTCTGCCACCACAGTAACTGCTGTTACTCCAGCTCCTATACAGCAGCCAGTAAAAAGTATGCGTGTACTGAAACCAGAGCTGCAAACTGCCTTAGCTCCTACTCACCCTTCTTGGATGTCACAACCAATGCAGGCTGTCCAACCCATCTCCTTTTCTGAGGGACCATGTACAAATATGGCAGTCATATCACCTGCGCCAGAGGCTCCAACATATCAAGGTCCACCACCACCTTATCCAAAACATTTATTACACCCAAATCCACCTGTCACTCCTTACGAGTCTGTTGCAAAGCCTGGCAAAGAGGATCAGCCCAGTTTCCCAAAGGAAGAAGAAAGTGAAAAGAATGAGAACAGTGAGGGAATGGATAGAGAAAAGAAGCAAATAACAACTTCACCAGTGCCTGTTAGGAAAAACAAGAGAGATGAAGAAAGAAGGGAGTCCCGCATTCAGAGCTATTCTCCTCAGGCTTTTAAGTTCTTTATGGAGCAGCATGTCGAAAACATACTGAAATCTCATCAGCAGCGACTCCATCGTAAGAAACAACTGGAAAATGAAATGATGCGGGTAAAGCCTTTTAATTAATTCCTATTTCTGTGTTGCTTCTGTGTGGAATGTTTTTCAAGCCTTCTGATTGTGTCAAATCTCTGAGGTGCACTAGGCTGACCTTCAGTGATTTACTCATGGCCAAACACTCTAAATCTGAGATCTTTCATACCCAAATGCCAGGAGCAGCTGGTGTGATGGGCTAGAACTGTGGAGCCATCTTCCTGGCAGCACCATTGCTGCAGCTTACCAGGGCAGTGCTTGGGTGGCAGTGCTTACCAGGGCAGTGCTTGGCCGTTACTGTTATATGCAATACTATCATTTGCCACAGCCCCCCAAAATTCATACTTAGATAATTCGTTGAATCTGAGTTGTTTCCCTTATATGTATTGTATCATGCAACAGTATCAAGGTAGATGTGTTAGGTATTTTGTGTCTAGGAAGAAAAGTTATAAAAAAATTGTTTCTGAAATAGTTGCATGAGCAAAATATACTTAAGCTCCTGCAAGGAGCTGTTTCAGGTTTTTTGGTCATTTCCATGGCAGGCGTTTGTGACATATGCTACTAACTTACCTCTTCCATGTGCGCAATTGATGATAGCCTGGCTCTGTAGGAATGTAGCATTTGTTATAGTTCTACATTTACTCTCTTTTGGAAACTATAAATAAACAATTAAATAAATATTATACCTAGCACATAAATAGCTTTGATCCTGAGTTGCTGTTTGACTACCAGAAATGACTCTGAGCCTAAGATCCAAGCCTGTATCTGTACAATCTCAAATTCAGTTCCAGAATATATTTGCAGAATTTATACCTTCACCTTCAATTAAAGTCCCAGGGCAGCATTTCCAGGATACTGTTTTGTCATATGGATTCTTGTTGTTCACTCTGTTTCTCTCTTTACTGTAGTGGTGGTATAATTCAGCCTCAGACCACAGGCGTTGTTACATATCTCTTTATTTAAGCAGTTAGCATCAAGTTGTGATGTGAGATGTAGCAATTAGCTTTGTCCAAGGGGTTTCAAACGAGTTTTTCTTTTTCTTTTTCAAAAATGAATACACACCAAAAAAACAACAACCCATACCCGCAAACAAAACCAATATCAAAAACATCTAAAAACCCCAACACTAAACACTAAAAATCATACATCTTATCATTTTTCATAAACATTGTCTTGTGGACTTCCACTACCCCCCCTTCCTGATTTTCATTTTAGAATCTTCTTTAACAGTTTTCATTTTTTTATTTTTCCCAACCTTTTCCACTTTAAAATCTTATTTCCATATTATCCTTTTTTTTTGTTAATTCTCCTCTTCTACCTCTTCCTCCCCTGATCACGGCATTTCCCTTCCAGCTCAGCAACAGACCAGTTCCAGACCAAATTTATCCATCCTCTTGGAATCCAATTGCATAGTCTTGTGTTGACATTTTTTAATCCTTTCAAGGACACAGTGGCGCTTAAGAAACAGGAAGTAGTTACAACTTATTCCTCCATTAACATTTTCTCCAGACTGGCTGCAAAGTATCCTCAAAAAGTCCTGTTACTTTATATTCCATATAACTATTCCAAAGGAGATCTGTTACAGTTCTTGATATTTAGCTGTCAAACTTGTCAAACTTATTTCAGCTCTCCCTCCTGCTATGCATTTCAAAGCCTCTAAAAAGCAATACATTCCTTTCCATTATGACATCATAATAGAACAACTTGCACACTTCTCCCCTTTACCCTGCCTCAAGGGGAGAATTTAGTTCAATCCTTGGAAATATATATAAAAAAGAAAACTCCAGTTCTTTTCCTGGCTTCGGGTATTTATGACTGCTTCTTAGCTCAATCAGTGGGAGGAGATCGGCTTCCGTTTTTTGGGTCTCTCACCCTTTAAATTTTCCAAATTTAAATCCAATGATTCTAATTACTCACGGTCTATTCCTTTTGCAGATTTTTTTTTCTTTGGAAGTATTGGCCGCAGCTGTTTCCCGGTCTCGCAGCTTCACGCTGTCAGAGTTAGCGGTCTTTGTCCGTGCGCCACAGCTCTACCTCCTTGCTCTTGGGGGCTCAAAACAGCCAAACCGGGGAGGGGGGAGCTCGCAAATGGCGCCCGTTGGACTTTCAGCCCCCAAAACACTCGATTTGGGGCTTTTCAGGGGGGTCCGCTGTGCTGGGGCGGTTCCCCCCACCTCTGAAGCGCCGAGGTCCGCTCCGCTGAACGGACCTCCGACTGGGAAGATGGCGCGGTCAATGGGAAGTCCTCAAATGAGTTTTTCAAGCACAAGAGAATTCTAATAAGAATTGCTTGCTGACTTCATTCTTTTACAGTCCACATAGCTCAAATCAAAGTGAGGGAACAGGGCTTTGTGAGTACTCTGGGAACTTTAAGATCCTAATGCAGGCTTCCTCAACCTCGACCCTCCAGATGTTTTTGGCCTACAACTCCCATGATCCCTAGCTAGCAGGACCAGTGGTCAGGGATGATGGGAATTATAGTCTCAAAACATCTGGAGGGCCGAGGTTGAGAAAGCCTGTCCTAATGGAAGGAATCTCATTTGCAGGGGGGAAACCATGAAAAATCGAAAGCTCTTCTAACAGTCAGCAATGATGCTGCTCTAATTGGGATATCAGGCTGGAATCACAGGAGAGCTTGAAGCTCTCTAGCCATTGTCTATACCTTTGTAGGAAAGGCCTACCTTACTTTTTGAAAACAGGGTCCTTGGTAAAAAAAGAATCTATCTCCTTATGTCCGCTGAAGCCAAGTTGGTATATTCAAGAAACTAGAAAAGGAATGCATGCAATCAGGAAGCACTGGAAAATGGGTAGAAACAAGTGATCTAAAAATGCAGTATGCCAACTTTCCACTTTATTGCTCAGAAGAGAAACAAATTGTTGATACCATGAGAGTTGGGGATGGGGAAGTCAGAACTTATTTATATGTGCCCAACCAAGAATATACACAAGTGTAGTCAGAAGCAGGCAGCTTCCCTAGGAATGTGTCAAAGAGATTAAGCATTATTTTCCCCAAACTCTAGCAACACTGATTTTGCTAGGACCATTCCTTCTAAATCTGAGCTTTGCAGCTATTTTTTGTGGCAGACATGGGCCTAGAAGTAAGTGACTCAGTAGACTGAGAGATTTACCAAATCCTGTGATGAATACAGGCTAACAAGATAGAAGGGTTTTCCTTAATCTTGCTAATTTTATGTTAAGCTATTTGATGGAATGTAAAACGCCTCTTTGAAAGAAAAACAACAACTGTATACCCTCCAAAATTATGTGGCGTAGGAAGGAACTGTTTTAATCAGTTGTGAGTTCTTTTGATTTGTTACAGGCAGATGTATTTTGACAAAGCAGTGGAATTGCCTTTATTACCTGTGTTAAAAATAAGCATTAGAATTTCAGCTGCATGTTATTAATTTCTAGTTTACACTTTCACTGGAATCAAGGGTGAACCTCTTTTCTCTGCTTCTGTGATATTCTTTAGAAATGCGGGTTTTTTTTCAAAAAAAAATAATCCCTGTTAAATTGTATCTTTATGTAATAGTAAGCTAACTGATGTGTAAATCAAATTCCAGTTCTTGCTTTTTCTACATGTTCATTCTTAGTCTCTTTCCTTTTCACTTTCACTAACAGCTGATTTAACTATTAAGGTGTTGGAACCTTTCCTGACATCTCTACCCTTCGTTACTGGGTAGGCAAGTAATATTTTGGAGACAAGTGTTGCATTTACAGAATAGCATGGACTCTTTCTTAGGGACCCTGCATGCTTACTTGCATTTGAATTAAGCATGTATTCTTTCACTGCACTTGAATGTATTTATATCAGATTACTAATCTTCCTTCCTTTTCCTGTTTTATAAAATTATTTATGGTCTGCAGTAGCAAAGGGTAATGATACAATTTATTTTTGTATTTTACTTAATTCTATATACTTAAAAGTGGCTGGTTTATTTAGTACTTGCATTACTTATTTCGCCAGACACTTATTTGTATCGCTTTCTACCCTCCCTTTCTTCTAAAGATTGTGTTCAACACAATTATAAATTGAGTCCTTTAACAGTGAAGGGTAGAAAGTCACATGGGAAGAAATAGCGCAGTTTCTTTAGTAAGCTTTGAATCCTGACAGGAGAAGACTACTTTGCTTGTCATGTATATAGAAGAAATGTGAATGAGATCTAGCTGTAGCTGACTATTGTTTCTATGAAGGAAAGTAGCCCTAGCCATCCTGTCCCCCCCCAAAAAAAACACTAAGCAGTAACAGAATGTTGTGTTCAGCTTGCCTATTTTCATCAGTCAAGGACCCTCATCAAACCAATTGTCCTTAAATCCTGAGCCTCGTTGTGCATGGCTCTTAGTGTATGGCTTTGTTATAATCACTCCTTTTAACCATCCCTGAAAACTACATTTTTTTGTCATATTTGTTCTGAGGTGTTTTCATTGACTCCTAACATATTGCAACACAGAAATTAAAACAATAAAAAATGGAGGCATTATTCCCTATTTAAGGACTGGTGCTTTGCTTGTCCTAAACCTGAGTTTGTAGACATTTTCCTTGAGCAATTCTTCATTTTTTTCACTTGTCAAATTTCATATTTGTTGCATAGGTTGGGTTATCCCAAGAAGCCCAGGATCAAATGAGGAAAATGTTATGCCAAAAGGAATCTAACTACATCCGTCTGAAACGGGCAAAAATGGATAAATCAATGTTTGTTAAGATTAAGACCCTTGGAATTGGGGCATTTGGAGAGGTGTGCTTAGCAAGAAAGGTGGATACAAATGCCTTATATGCAACAAAAACTCTACGTAAAAAGGATGTGTTACTTCGGAATCAGGTTGCTCATGTTAAAGCTGAACGGGATATCCTTGCAGAAGCTGATAATGAGTGGGTAGTTCGTTTGTACTATTCATTCCAAGATAAAGACAATTTATACTTCGTAATGGACTATATTCCAGGAGGAGATATGATGAGTCTGTTAATTCGAATGGGGGTCTTCCCAGAAAATATGGCCCGGTTCTACATAGCAGAACTGATCTGCGCAGTTGAAAGTGTCCATAAGATGGGATTCATTCATAGGGACATAAAACCAGATAATATTCTGATTGATCGTGATGGCCACATCAAATTGACTGACTTTGGGCTTTGTACTGGCTTTCGGTGGACACATGATTCCAAATACTACCAGAGTGGTAAGAGAAATGTTTTGTCCAATAATGGCATTTTGTTACTGCATATTAGCATATATAGTAGCAGTGTTTACCTGTATTTACTAGCAGGTATTCCGCATTGCTGCCATAACATTTTGTGAAGTCATTATCAAAGCAGAGAGAGTCTCAGTCACCCATTATATAATATTAAATGCCTTTTGTAATCTTGTCCCACTTTAAAAAATATTAATGACTATTGTGAAATGACATCATTTAATATATATATACAGCAAAGATGAGCAAGATTTTGCTTCCCAGTCACCCCCTTCATAATTGGTTCTATTGGTTCGCAAAATGTTTCTATTGCAGGTGACCACCCACGTCAGGACAGCATGGATTTCAGTAATGAATGGGGAGATCCGGCAAGCTGTAGATGTGGAGACAGGTTGAAGCCACTCGAACGTAGAGCAGCACGTCAGCACCAGCGCTGTCTGGCACACTCATTAGTTGGGACACCAAATTATATTGCACCTGAAGTATTGCTGCGGACAGGTAAATGTTTCCTGTTGTTTCTTGGCAAAGTAATTTGGTGCTAGTTTTTGAAAATGATTACCCAAAAACATAAACTGGTATAATAAGGAAGCACCGCTATAATACAGGACTGTATACATTGATACAAATGACAATTTATGGTGCTATATTTTGTAACACAACATAGTGTATCAATGTGAAGAACTCTTCATCCTAATAAGGGAAGATCACAGGTATCCAACATTGTATAGATTCCAATGCTTGTGGTACAGTACACCTGGATAGAAAAAGCACCTATTTTTAAGGTAGCTTCTCATTTCAGCTACAAATGCAAACATGAACAATGAAGTCCCCCCCCCCTCCCGGTTTGGTGAGCCTACCATTTTTTCAAAATGTTTTTATCATACAGATAACATTGTAATACGACTATACTGTGACGCTTTATGATCCTAGATTTTCTATTATTGTGCTACGTGTGATAGAGCTCCTGACTTTTAAGAGTCCTGCTACATAATAATTAGATTAGACTTCTGTTTGTATGCTGCCTTTCCACAAAAGAAATTGTGTTCAATAACATTTAAGAAAACGAATCAAGCCAAACTGCATACACATTAATGTGCCACATACAAAAGCATTACTAACCACCAGCCCATTTTTAAGACCTGAAAATAAAGTTATATGCAGTAGAAAATTGAAAAACATGGCAATGAAAAAAATTCAAAATATCAAATTGCTGAGTATTCTTCCGTTTCAGGATATACGCAGCTGTGTGACTGGTGGAGTGTTGGGGTGATTCTCTTTGAAATGTTAGTTGGACAACCTCCCTTCCTGGCACAAACACCATTGGAAACACAGATGAAGGTATCTGAGGAAAATCTACTTTCGAATGTGTTTCAGAAGTGTTTCTTCACTTGTTGGTGAGGGTAGGTGTTTTATTACTGAAACAGTCTTCTAATTTTGTTGCACTTGTTTGTGTTTTTAAACTAAAGGTTATCAATTGGAAAACATCACTGCACATCCCACTGCAAGCAAAACTAACGCCAGAGGCATCTGACCTTATTATTAAGCTCTGCCGTGGGCCAGAAGACCGCCTAGGCAAGAATGGTGCAGATGAAATAAAAGCACATCCATTTTTTAAATCTATTGATTTTTCAAGTGATCTGCGGCAACAACCTGCTTCATACATCCCTAAAATTACGCATCCCACAGACACATCAAATTTTGATCCAATTGACCCAGATAAATTATGGAGTGAGGATAAGGAAGGGAATGTAAATGACACACTTAATGGGTGGTATAAAAATGGCAAACATCCTGAACATGCTTTTTATGAATTTACATTTCGAAGGTTTTTTGATGACAATGGTTACCCTTACAGCTATCCCAAGCCTATTGAATATGAATACAGTAATTGTCATAGATTGGAGTCAGAATCAGATGAAGATGAGGAGAGGACCAGAAGAGAGGCCCAAAATCATGATCTAGTTTATATTTAGTGGAGGACTTAAACCATTCTTTGGGATTTCCAAGATGTATGCTACAAGAGAACCTGAAATACTGTTGGAAAGCTGGTTTTCTGCACACTTGGGTTGGAGAAAAAGGATGCATGATCATTGTTGATCTAGTGGTTTTTCCTGTCTTTCTTTTCTCCCTATCAACACAGAAGTCCTTTTTCAAGCATTCATTTTTTTTCCAGCATTGTTAAAGAGGAAAATAGAAAACAGTAATGTTAGGAAAAATAAATAGTTACACCTTTGTAAAGTATTGAGATTAGGAAATTGTAATTTCTTTAGGAAATTAGATACTTCTTTGTTTGTATATAGACCACATACATTAATTTTCCTCCCATAATTTTTTGTTTTTTTAATTGCCTTAGCTTGACCAAATATCATTAATACCATGTACTTACTAAACTGATAGTTGTTTTTCCTGACTATTTATCAAATTCTCACTCTAGATGAGACTGCAGAGAGTAAACTACAGTAGTAGGGATTTTTTGGCACTCTGTCAGGGTTGTGGATTTGGAACAAAGAAGCGTAAAATTATAATCCAAAACCCATTTAGAAGTAAACTGTTGAGAATGTAGTGGGACTGACTTCTGAGTAAACATGCATAGGAATGTTCATGTTTCTTCTGACAATAAATAATGAAGTCCACATATTAGTAATTATTTTAATTTTGCTTGATTGTTTTGTGAAGCATTACTGGCTTTGTGGTGCCAAAACATAAAATTGAGGCCGGGGGAGGGGGGGCGTGTGTGTAGAGTGATACTGGCCTATCACAAAATGTCTTTGCTGGTTGCTCTCATCCTGCGTAAAAAAGACTGGAAACACTTGAGTTCCTGTGATACATACTTACTATGAATTCTTATACTATCCCTGTAAGAAACACCATAACCAGATTCCCTGCAGTTCCATTATTACTGTCCTCATGCTGTATCATTTCAAACCAAAGGGCTTGTTTTGAAACAGGTGGTTCAGTTCCTTACTCCCAGATTCATTAACTAATTTGAACTAAACTAGTAATCCTTCTTACTGGGGATTAGGTATAATTTTATCTCTCCAGTAGACTGTTTCTGGGAAACCTTTGCAGTTGCAGCCTCTTGTTTCATCATTCCAAGAATAACATGCTAAATCCTGGTTTCCCTAGTACATGTTGGCATGAAGATATTTCTTGCTTCCTGCATAGAGGGCACATGCTGCTTTTGCAGGTAACTGTTGTACCCGCAAAATCTGTTTGTACCTCAGTGATTGCAGAAGGTAAATAGTTCTTCATCCCAGACCCAGCTTCTTTAAACTAAAGGAAAAACGTCAGATCATACAATTTTGCTTGCTTGATTTTTTAGAAGGCAGTTCCCCCCCTGCACAGATTATTCTAAACGTCCTGCTCTCTAACACAGAGATGCACAAATAGTTACCTTTTCAAACCCATATGCTAGCTTTTTCACCCTTGAAGAATTAGCAAAGGCATCCCCAAACTTCGGCCCTCCAGATGTTTTGGACTACAATTCCTATCTTCCCCAACCACTGGTCCTGTTAGCTAGGGATCATGGGAGTTGTAGGCCAAAACATCTGGAGTGCCGCAGTTTGGGGATGCCTGAATTAGCAGATTCAACATCCTGAAGTTCCTATCATACAACTACTTAAGAATATGTATATATATCTCTGGTTGTGAAAAATAATGTAATGTGCTCTGAAGAATCTCCTTCCCTGAGTAGTGCTTATTCTTTTGCAATGAGTTAATTTATTATTTATTATGATTCCTTGCTTTTCCTCTGATAATTACATAAATGGCTCATAAGAATCTTCTAGATAATCTTGTGCCCATATAGTTTAACATGGTCAGGGCTGCTTACTTTCAGCATTAGAATCAGATCTTGTGCCTTTAGACCATTCTCTGGCCTGCTTAGGCATGTTTAATATTTCTCTATTAAAAACAGTACTATTCATGGAGTATAGGCTAGTGCAAAATGCATATAAATAGATACCTGTCTTCAAGAAAAAACAATTGCTCCAGCACCTTTATAATTTAACATTCTGGTTTAGAATTTACCTTGTGTATGTCCTACATATGATGGGTATAAAAAAAACAGTTCACGAACGCTCCCTTAGCAGGTATATAGCTTTTAGTCTTAACTAGGGAATCTTGTGAAAAGTTCTGTGGGTGGTCAGATAGTCTTGTCTTGCTCCCCTACACTACGAAACATAAGTTCTGTGTTTGCAGCTGAAGTGTGAATCAGACCTTGGAATGTCTTAACTTTAGCATTATATAGGGTGCAGTGTACAGTTATTCTAACTTTTGAGATGTGTTTGTAAAAATAAAAAAGTCCTATTTTAAAGAGGATTTTGAAGGTTGTCCCTTGTTTATTATTGATAGGAGTTCCAGTTAAACTGGCAAGTTGTTTTTGTTTTTTGTCCTGCAATAAAATATAATATATTCCTGGCTAAAGCCAGATAAATTTAAACTGCTATCTGCAGTTAAGTGCATATGTGAACTTGCTTTCTCAGTTTCAAAACAGAATGTTCATCATCTAAACTCACAGAGAAAACAGAGAGATATTATGTGTCCCGAGTTCTCAAGTCCAGGAGATGGCCTGTTTTGGAAGAGGTTACCCTGACCTAGGAGCAGCGGGTCCATAGCTTAGGGGTTCTGGATTCAACTGAAGTTTCATTTATCCTTGGTGGCTATGAGTGCCTTTTCCAGCTATGCACCATTTTGAAAATAAATGATTTGGCCACTGTATTCCAGACCCTGGTAACTTCCCGATTGGATCATTGTAATGCACTCTCCATTGGTCTGCCCTTAAAGATTACTTAGAAAGCTCAATTGATCAGGATTACTGGCTGGGATTTCATTTTCAATCATATAATCCATTTTCTTAAACAGCTGCATTGGTTGTCTGGGCTCAGTTGAAGGTGTTCATGTTAGTGTTTAAAGTAAACGGTGCTTCCATCAAGGTGTTCCGTTGCACCAGAAGTGGTTTAGTCCTGCTGGCCACATGACCCAGAAAGCTGTCTGTGGACAAACGCTTGCTCCCTCGGCCGGAAAGCAAGATGAGTACCGCATCCCATAGTCATCTTTCACTGGACTTAACCATCCAGGGGTCCTTTACTGTTTACCTTTAAAGCCTTAAACTACTTAGACCTCGTATACCTGAAGGACCACCTCCTTCCCTGCAGACCATCTCAGGTGTTAAGATCAGCAGAAGAGGCCTCTCTTCATAGTTCTGTTGCCCAAAGAACTTTAGGCGAGGCTTAGAAAGGGCATTCTTGGTGGCAGCCCCTAAACTGGAACTCCCACCCCACAGAGGTGTGTCTGGGACCCTCACTACAAATTTTTCAGAGAATGCTGATGATACACCTCTTTATCTTGGCCTTTGGCACTTGAGATGTATATTTGTAGAACGTACCCTACTTTTGTGATTAAAAAGTTTACAACAAACTACAAAGTTGTATTCTAAATTGTTGTGACCCACCCTGAGACCTGAGGTTGAAGGGCGAGTGATAAATAAAAATTAACCATAATAACAATCCAAATTTTAAGAACACATCAAAGGTTTTAGGTGCACAAATAAGGCCTGTTAATTTTAACTGGACTCTGACCAAACAAATTTTCTAGATTTTGCCCATTACTGTTTTCAGCTAAGGAGTGATGATGTAACATTCACAAATGTAGACCCCAAATTATTTTAATTAAGCGTGTTAATATTTACATGCAGAGAAATTATGAATGTGATGTGTGACTCTGCATTTTAGAACATTTTAGAAATAATATTCTGCCTCATTTGTTCCCTACTTTCCATCCAAAAGATTCCAACAAATGCTACTTTTTCTTGGGGAAGGAGAGTGCTAAATTAGGATAACTGGTGTTTGTGAGAGTCCTCATATAAACAGAATGTCATGCTTTCCCAATCTTTGTGACTTATAGTCTTGGTGGACCTATTCTTTATCAGTAGTCAGACTGGATTTATTGTAGCATCAGTTTTTATTAGCAATGTACTTCATCAGTTTGTATGTCTTTATTGCCAAGTTGTGCCCTTGGAAAAACAAAAGATATGCTTATAAGCAATTGTGATGTTATAGTTGCCTTGTGTCCATATGTAGATTTTCTCAAACTTTTTTCAAAGTAGTCTCTGGTGTGAATTTCGAATATTTTATAGACTGCACAATTTACAATTTTCTTCGTGGAAGAAATTCTATTTTTTTAGTTTTGTAGTATTTTCAACAAAAGTTTGTGACGTGACCGAACAAAAGATAGAGAAAACAGAAACTTGTTCCACACTTGGTTTCTAAATAAACTTTTCAGTTAAAACATTAAAAATGTCATTGCTTTGCTTTTCCACATACACATATGACCTGTATTTATATAAAATGTTCTATAATCATGTAATTGTATTGTAAATACGGTTGTACTATTTGCTTACATTCCTTCCTTGGGCGGGCCCTCTTGCTGATTCTTTTCTACCTTGTTCGTAACCAACCCTACAGAATGTTTGACTAAAACTTTTCTTTCTTTTTTGGAGACTTAAAAAAAATCTGTTGTTGCAGTATGCAAAGCTGTGATGGAGAACCAGTTTTTTTTAATTTTGTTGATATTGTACATCTGCTAGAGAGTGCAGTGAGAGTGGGTTCATAGATGCTGCTGCTGTTACCCAAAGTACCTGTTAATTTTTGGCTGCAGATCTCTGGTATTTTAAACAAGACATTAGTATTTGCTGTAATGCAGCCAAAGCAAAGCAAAGGTATATTTGGGTAAACATCTGATAGTAAAACTTTAAAATGCCTTAATATACCCTCCAGTGAAAGGCACTATTCAAGTTTACTTTTATATTGCATTTTGTATATATGCTTTTTGTATTGTAAACACTCCTGGTAAACATTATACCATACTTTTATTAAGAAAATTCTGTAGTGTGAGAGAAGTGCCTTGACGGACAGTGTAACAATCATCTTTGCATATTTCTGCATGTAATAACTATTCGGTAATCCATTAAATTCCTTGAGTGTCTTATGGATCTCTTTCCACTTTTTAAATCAGTTTTCTCTAATGTACCATTTGCTGAGATAATAAAATTTAAATTCAATGAATAAGCTGCTAATCATATATAATTTTATATTGATAAAAAAGTGTTGGTTTGGTCTTCCTCCTCTTTGTTGAATGGGGATATTGAAATCCTGTTCATTCAAATGTTATGCTGTATTTGTTTTTACTGGCCATGATTACCTGGCTCACAGAGCAATCCAAATCCTTAACAGGGAGCAACGGATGGATGGATCCATCAGCTCACCCAAAACCCTGCCACATGGGTGGTTTTTCATACATTTTTCCTTGCACTAGCGTTAGGCTTGTATAGCTGTTGGGGACCTACGGGTCTTTGGATTTCAGAGCCCCAATGCCTCTAATGTCCTGGGGTTTGGGGGGGGGGAGAGCTTCTCTGGGTACCAGCAGCAGTAGCTTCACACTTGCCCTCACAGAACTGAGCCACTGGTACCACGCAGCCCCAACCAGTGGTGCTCTTCATCAGCTGATAGGCCTGCACACCATCTGACATGAGATCCAGGGGTTAAGATTTTGCCCCCAGTTATTTATTGTATTTCTAAAGCTGCCCTCATGCCATGGGGTTCCTCGACAGTGTACAAATAGAGTATAAATCTTGCCATGTAATGGAATCCCAATTAATATAGGTATTTTGAAAACCACAGTTCATAAAACTGGTAATTTCTTCCCAACCTAGGTACAAAGATCCTACATATATCCTGTTGGTCTTTATTCTCTTTTTGTTTATTTTTTCACCCCCTATTGGTCTTTATTCTAAAGTAACATGAAGTAGCATTCCAAAGTACAAATATAATAAAATATAAAATCAAACCTAAAAAAAGTACACACTTTATGCTGCTTTTCTATACACACCTGAAAGTAAGCCCAGTTTTCCTCTGTGAGGTCTACTTATTGGTAGATGCTCTGCACTGTTGCATTGCAATGATACTGCAATTTGTGAAACGTATGAGGCTTTGCGAAATGCTGAGTGTAGCGTGATCCTACAGCTGTCAGTAAGGTAAGGTAAAAAGGTCTTTCCTTGGCTTTGCTAGCCTATACCACTAAGCCATGGAAGGAATCTCTACCCTCCACATGCCACCTCCCATCAGGCAGCAGAGCCTATGATCAAGGATAATGGAAGATACCAACCAAAACCTCTGGAGGACCCCTTCTCAAAATCATATAGCCTTTAATTTCAGGAAAATGGAAGGCAACACAAAACCTGATGCCTCAACGCCTTCCACATGCGGCGAGTCAGAAATATTTTGGGCAGCACATTGCAGGACAGTCTCAAAGATGTGCTCTCCCAAGCCCACATTCCCAGCATGTTCGCACTCCTGTTTCGGTGACGCCTGTGCTGACTTGGTCATATTCACAAAATGGAAGATGGCAGGATCCCCCCAGGGTCATAGTTACAGGCACCAACCAACCTGTTGGCAGACCAACTCTGCCTTACAAAGACGTCTGCAAGCATGACAGACAGGCTGGCAACATCAACCCTGCCCTGCAGATGACTGCAGTGCCTGAAGGCAGACAGGCAGTTCCAGCAGGCTACTTTCTACACACTTAGCCCGCTCTCTATCCAAATTCAGACGTGCAAGATGCCTTGTCATAGATAAAGGGCACATTCCAAGCAGGCAAGAAGGCTCGGGCGCCAAGCGGGGCCAGCGAGGGGTGAAGCGGCAGAATGAGGCTGTTGGCTGGGAAAGACCTCCGAGAAGGCATCTCGGCCTAGGGATCCTGACATGAAGAGTCCAGGGACCACCAGCACCCCTTCCCAAAGAGAGCGAGAAATGAAAGGCCGGCCGGATCCTTTTCCCTCGAGCAAGACCTGACCCCTCGAACACGAAACCAAACAATGTGGCGGGTGGAGAAGGGGAAAGAAAGTTAAAAAAAAAAGCGGGTAGAAGAGCCCGCCCAGCAGTGACGCCACGAGTTTTGATTGGAGGAAATGAACGAAGGAGGAAGGAATCCCACGCCACTCAAAGTACCGAGGGGAAAAAAGAAACGCCTGGTGGGCGGGGCGTAGGGACGTTAGGACGCCGTGGGGAGGGACTAGAGCTGGCGCCTGCGCGCTAGTGACAGTGCCTCCGCGCGGAGTGGGCGGGAGGCGGCGCTGAGATGAGTCGGGCCCTAGCGCCACCGCCGCCGCCGCCGTTACGGAGCTGAGCGCGCCGAAGAGGTGAGTGAGCGTCCGCTTCCCCCTTCCGCCAGCCTCGCCTCGGCCTCGCTTTCCCCGTCCGTTGAGCCCGGAGCGCCCCCTCCCTCTCCGCCCGCCTCCTTTGGCGTCTTCTCTGACACCCCCCCCCCACGATAGCATCCGGAGTGGGATGTCGCCCCCGGAGCGGCGTTGGCGGGAGGGCTTTGAATTGGCTTTACTGCTCAGCCTCTCCTCGTCCAGGAGGCCCGAAAAGAGGCTGGAGGGGAGGCGCCCGCATCCCCAGCTCCCGGTTTCCTGCGGCTCCAGATCCTGTTTCGCCTCCTCCTCCTCCTCCTCTTGCGCTCCCGATCCAGCCGCGAGCGCTCAATACCTTCTTTGCATTCCCTTCCCCCCGCCACCCGTGTGAGGCATCCCGCGGGTGACTGGAGAGCCCTTTGCCCAGTTATGTGTTCTCTTAGGATTTCAGGTGATGCGGGAGACGTCACTGTCAGGCTACTCGTCCTGCCATTCCTTGGACTGCTTTCCGGAGTAAACAACACCTGCTTTTGGAGTAAGTCAGTCTCTCTTTTTGTATGGTTGGGGGGGGGGGCTTTTCCTTCCCTGTGCCATAGGAGTGGGATTCCCAGCAATTGGTGCTCAGAGACATACTGCCTTTGAAAGTGGAAGTCGAACCCCTGGCCATTGTAGCGAGTAGCCATTGAAAGCTTTATTCACCATGAATTAGTCTAGTCCACTTTTAAAGTTATCCAGGTTGGCGATGCTACCTCTCCTGTGAGTGAACTCCATAGCTAAACTATGTGCTGTGTGTGAAGAAGCCCTTTTTTTACCTGTCCTGAATCTTCCTGTATTCAACTTCATTGGATGTTCCCAAGTTCTAGTGTTATGAGAGAGAGGGAGGAAAAATTTTCTCTGTCTTCTAGTTCTAGTGTTATAGATTTGGGAGTCCCCCCCCCCGAATCCTAGAAATTAATAAATGGTAGTGTTATAAGAATAAAAACTGCTCCTTTCCCCTTATGGGGTACCCAGGAGCCCATATAGAGTCCTTTTAGAGGTTCTCTATCGGTAGGAGAAAATAACATAGACAAACCAGAGATTATTGAGAAGCAAAGCAGCTAGTAAGCCTCATCTTTATTAAAGTTGTTGCAGCAGGGTGCTCCCACACACACACAGGAGGGGGGGAGGGGCCTTGAGCACAGGTGTGCAAGCCTTTATATAGACATTTGAAGTTGCCCACCCTGGAGAACAAGACCACCCCCAGAAACATCATACATACACCACAGAAGAGATGTAGCTCAAGATTACCCCTAGATACATCATACCTACACTGGTGAAGGAAGAGGAGTGCAGGGGGAGCGCACCGCCCCCGGCAGCGCGATCCCAACGGGGTGCCATCGCGGCTGTCCCCCTGCCCTTGCTGGACGCCACGCCCCTACGGGCAGCGTGCCACGCCCCCAGGACACGTGCCAGCCCCACCCCAGCCTGCTCTCTGCCCCCCCTGCCCGAGCATGCGCCACTGCTTACATCACAGAAAAGGCAGTCTACAGCAGAAATCTGAGTGGGTTGTTTTTATCATGTCTGCCAGGTCACTTGTCTGTTAATGGTCACTTGACTGGATTACCTGGGGAGCCTGGCCATTCTTTTGTTATGATGTTGCAGTTTTCTGTGGGTTTCAGACATGTTGTTTACATATTTGTATGTGCTTGATTGGTACATTTATGAATATATATCTCTATGACCTTAAAATTATTATAACAGGTAGTATTTTGATGATTTGAGATGTGAAAGGAGAAATGCAAAATGCAGAGGAATTCCTGGGCTAGTCTATGCAAAGCAGGGCCATTAAGGAACAATAGAGAGCCATTCCTTTGCTACCATAATGATCTTTAGCATGGAAGTTGCCTATTTTCACTGCTGCTGCATGACTGCATTGCAGAATTCCTGAAAGATCAGGTGTGTAGTCTGGGTTACACCTTGAACCATCATTGCTACTGGAGGCATGGGTGGCCCCAGAGGCTAAGAGTGCCTTTTACTACGGTAGCTTTGACTGGTGCACCAGCCATAGCCATTCCCGGACAGGGCTAATCTATACACCATTAGCTTCCAGTTTGGATTATTGCAATGTGTTGTGCTTGATGCTGCTTTAGGAGCTGTGGCAAACTCAGTGGTTAGGTTGCTGAATGGTGCTGCCTACCATTGAGCATGTTACACTGGGGCAGGTTCAAGGTGCTATTGACGTATAAGACCCTAAACAACTTGGGGCCTGGTTACTTGAGGGAGCACCTTCTCTCATATCATCCTGTCTGTTAATAAAATATCAGGCCCTCCTAGTCATTCCATCACCTGCACACATGCATCGTGAAGCACCCAGGGGGAGATCTGTCTCTGGTGCAATGCCCAGCTCTTGAAATTCCCTCTTTCTGAAGTATGGCAGGTACCAACCTTGTGTTTTGGCATCTGTTTAATACCTACCACTTTTATCAAGCATTTTAAACACCTAGCTTTGAGTGAAATATTTTTCCACTGTTATTGTTACATTAATGCTTTGTGTTTTCTTAAAGAAATATAAGCTGCCCTGAAATTTGATAATAAGGATGGTATATAAATATTAGAAACAATTCTGATGTTTGTAGGAATAAATATTTCATTGTTTTGTTGTCGTCCTGTAGATAATAAACCCTGGGAGTGGAGAATTCAGTATCAGGATTGTGCATTATTACTGTTGTTGTTGCAAGTGAGCTAATGTAAAATGATTACTCGGGGTCTGCTCCTGAAGGTTGCAAGAATGGGCATTTGGTCTGGATAAAATTATTGCATCTATGTTGGAATTTTCTGGGTTTTCAATCTTTTGCCCTCCAGATGTTGGGCTACAGCTGCATCACTCCTGACATTTGGTTATGATGGCGGAGGTGTAGTCCAACAATATCTAGGGGACACCTCTTTGGTTATCCCTGGTTCAGTGGAAGGTCATCTTCCCAGTTACATGGGAAGTGGAAAGGAAGAGTTTGAGCTTGAGGCTTGCGATGGTTTGTGTAAGTCCCCCTAAACTAGCGGTCACCTTGGTTTTTAGACACCTTGTTTTTTAGACCCAAGAGAGAACATCCACACTCTTCACTTTTCCAAAGGATCTGGGTATAACTGTTGTGGTTAAGGCAGTAGTGCTAAGCAGAATAGGGTGAAGCTTCACTTTTTATCTTTCAGCACTTGGGTCATTGCTTATTACTGAGAGGGTCCGCAGAGGCAGTGGGGAGGTTGGCCCTGCCCCAACAACCACTACTGGACTAACGTGTTTTTTAAAAGATGCAAAGAGGCATATACATTTCTAAGTGAAGGCACCCAGACTCTAAAAGCTAGAAACATTGTAATCAAAATGTTGTTATTTAGTCCATATTTTATTTTTGTTATTATATGTAACCAATTAATGGCAACAAAGTGTTCTGGTTCTATTATGTACATGAGCATAATAAACAATCTTCAAACAGGTCAAAACTGTAGCAAGCTGTAATATGACAACAAGCATTTTCTCTTAATTTCAGTGTTCTCTCAAAATTAATATTGGTGGGACTTTGACTTTGGGTAGATTGTGCCCATAATGCTCTGGTTTTCTAGAGTAAAAAAATGAACAAAGTAACATGCGTATCAGAGGGGATGAAGGTAACAATGTTTTTGTCTATCCCTGTTATCCATTTACAAATAACTTTTCAAAATTAACTGTGAAACTATAGCAGATGGCAGAATTCTGAATTGTCATTTCAGAAGCAACACTCTCCTTATGTAGTATTGATCAGTGCCGGATCTACAAGTTTTGACACAGGATGCAAAAGTCTGTACTGCCACCCATTCTCCCTAAAGACCAGGGTGGATAAAAATCAATGATTTTTTTTAAAAAAATCAAAAAAATCGGATTTTTTTGATTTAAATCGGATTTTTTTGATTTAAATCGATTTTTTTGATTTAAATTGATTTTTTTAAAATAAAATGCTTTTTGAGGAAAATATATTACCATCCAAAGGTTATTCCATCATGAAATAAAGATTAGTTTTTTAATTATGTAGAATAAGGTTGTATATGTTTAATTTTTTGGGTAAATAAATTCCATTAATCCATTCACAATGTCATGCTCTTCCAGAGGTTTTTGTAAGATTATTGGGCAGTTTCTCTGCCTACAAGATGATATCACAGATGCTTGGTTTACTTTAGCAGTTCTCAAAACTGAATTTGACTCAACAGAGATCACATGCCTCTTCTTCACAGCAAAAATGTTATAACATGAACAGAGTTGAGAGAAAAGACCTTAATCCTATTGTTCTACAAACCTATGAATACAGAAACAACCCCTTTAGTGCTAAGTTTCAAGAAGTTCAGTGAATAGAACAGAAACAATATTTTTCTGATTGTTTGGAGTGGACAGTATTTAAGTTTTTCATGTGTAGGCTGGGCTGACAGTCTAAATTTCTTAAAATATATATATTTTGTTTTTGTTTAGCCAAATTAGTTAACAAGCATGGATGTTTGTTTAAGCAAATAACATATGCTGTAATGTTATTGTTTCAGTTGAATAAATCTATTTAAATTGTTATTATTAAGGTAATGATTATTTTTCTCCTTCCTAAGTACAACAGTAAAGTTGTCCAAATATGAATGATTAACCTATTAAACTGGGGATAAAAAACTAATATGAAAAGTTGTTATTCTAAAAATCTTCATCTACTTGCATATTAAAGTTATACCAGCAAGAATTGGTGGAGTCTCCTTCTTTGGAGGTCTTTAAGCAGAGGCTTGACAGGCATATGTCAAGAATGCTTTGATGGTGTTTTCTGCTTGGCAGGGGGTTGGACTGGATGGCCCTTGTGGTCTCTTCCAACTCTATGATTCTATGAATTAGTCTTTATGTAGAAAACTATGATTTAAATCAAGCCTTACTGACTAGTGATTTAAATCGTGATTTAAATCGTGATTTAAATCAGTTTGATTTAAATCAAATCCACCCTGCTAAAGACAAATGTGTTAAAAAGGCCTCATATAGGTTGGTGGGTTAAGTCAAGGAAAGGGAGCTTTGAAAAGGAGTTACCAGTTTCCTTTATACTGCGTTGTCAGTTTAAAGTGTGATTAAAAGCAAAATTTAATAATAATAATAATAATAATAATAATAATAATAATAATAATAATGTGTATAGTTTAGTAGCCAGGACCATCCAACACAGGAAATCAAGTTACATACACTTCTGTCCTCTTGGATTTATGAAGCTGTCAGTGTTCCCAATTTGCCCACACACAGGTTACTAACTAAAGCATAATGGGGGGGCCAGTATATAGGGGACTGCCTGCAAGGGGGCCACCCTCCTGGTTTGCTCTGCCCAGGGTTCATGTGCTTGCCCTGCTTGGTGCAGTGGGTACTAGGAAGCAGGAGGTGACTGGAAGGGAAAGGAGGCAGAGGCGCTTATCTGGATCCATCTCCTGTGGCGGGGTGTGTACCCTGATGACATTTACAGAAAGCTGAGGATCAGGGGTGGGAGAAAAAAGGAGGCATTTGATTACAGCACATCTGTGGGTGCTGCCCTGGGTATTTCTGGCAAGGAGGCAGAGGGGGTGCAGCTGCATCTGTGGTGGTGAAGTGGAAGGAAGAAGAAAACAAGGAGGGCTGCCCATCTGTCTGCCTTGGGACCTGCTGCGTCCTGGAACAAGGGCTGCCAGGCAACAGTGAGCCTAGGCAAGACAGAAAAGGCAGGGGAGGTTCTGGGCTCCGCTGTTGTTGGTGCTGCTGCCACTCTTGGATTGTCTGGCTGCTGTTTGCCTTCTGCTGCCAGCCCAACAGACCAGACCCAATGTTGGGATCTCCGGCAGAGTGAAGTGAGAGGCTCCTCCCTCCCATTTCGCTCCTTTCAGTGTTGATATGTGTGTGTGTTGAACCCAGTAATTTTGCAGCCCCCGTAATGTGCCATCCAGGGGCACTTGCCCGCTTTGTCCCCACATCCGATCCGGCCCAAGTATTGTTTTTGGAGAGATTCATTTAGCAGCAGAGCACACACGCACTTGCGTGCGCGCACACAGAGATCTTTGGAAGCTGAGCTTCTGTTAGTGCTGTTGTTAAAGTTACAAGTCTTGGAAACTGCTTTGAAGTTTTTAGTGTACAACTTGTGTGAGAAAACATGCTTCCAAGATTTCAGCAAGCTTTCGCATAGATGTTTAGGATGGGTAAGAATGGTTCTCATACCTGATACACCTGTTTGCTAGTATGAGCTGATGACTAAACTAGTTTGAAATTACAAGTTTAGCAAGATGATGAGAACAATTAAGCAAGTAATGGCAAGTCATAAAGGAGATTTGGTTTTTTTGGATTCCAGAGTTTAAAAGCATATTACAGTTCAGTTTTTGCAGTAAAGCACGAGAGATAAGAGTGCTCTGAAAAGTAATACTGGTAGGCAGTCAAAAAAGAAAGGAAGCAGATAATACTGAATGAAACTGTAGTAATGGTAAGCAAGGAGAAAACCAGAGGAAGAGTATTTCAAATGAGAGAGCACTGTACACAACGTAAATCCCATTAAAGAGCCACATACTAAACAAAGCAATGTATTTTAGCATTAATTTAAGTGTGGTTGGTATCTTAAATGAAATTGTTTTGTTAAACTTTTTTTAAAACTTAAGACACTTAAAATCAGCTTAATATTTTTTTTAAAAAAATCTAAAAGCAGTGTACAAAACTATCAAAACATAAAAATCAAAATTATATACCAATATCATAAAATAAAATTATAAAAATTACATGGTGATCAGTAGAATGTACAGCTAATAGCTGTTTATCAGGTCAATGTAGTAGTTTGGGCCTCTGTGTTATCGGCAGGGGAAGCTGCAAACTTGCTGCCCCGCCCTGCACTACTTACTGCCAGTTATGTCAGTGTGTTTTGAGTTTCTATTAATATAAGTTCTGTAGCCAGAAATGTTATCTATAACTAGTTTCAACGTGTAGCTCTGAATGGATTGCATACTAAATCTCATAGCAACACTTGACGTAGTGAAATGTGTTTTAAAAGGATAAAGCAGAGAGCTTTTACCAGCTTCAGTGACAGTCATTCCCTGAATTTTTAATCTTGTGTTATCTACAAACAAGCAGAAATCAAAAGAGTAAAATTGCCACTAAACACAAAATGCTGCAGAAATGATCCTGCATTTGTTTATAAGTGTAATTCTATCCTAAATCCCTCTTCCATGGATAACCAGATTAATTTACTTAGAACAAAATGCAGAACATGAAATGTAACATTTATGGCTGCTTATTTAAGTCTCACCAGAACAATGATCTTTTATGAATGAGCCATTAAGATACATTAGGTTTTCTAAGGGTGAACTCTTGGAATGCTGGGAGTAGATTCTAACTAACTCAATGGCACTTGCTGCTGAATAGGCTTGTATAGAATTGCACTGTCAGGCACACAGCACTTCTGAAGTGATATAAAGAGAGAACTTTAAATAATAATTAAGAAATCACAATTTGGTTGGGCAGCTACAGTGTGTCTTCTTTCATCAGCCTTCCTCCTGTTGAACGCATTTCTGTAATACATATGGGCAGTCCAGGATATTTAATGTATTCTGAGAAAAAAACCATATTTTTTCTTAGAGTATTTGGCTTTAATGGAGCATCTTCTGCCCATCATAGTTCTCTCATGTACTTATATGCTTTTAAAAGCCTTTGGGCACTCTGTGGACTCAGCTATACAGCTGCAAATAAAACGTTTAAGTGCAATATACGATGTGACACTATATGGCAGTGTTGAACCTTATGGAAAATTCAATGTATTTTTAAAAATACATTATTATTATTATTTTTAAAAAAAGCGTTTTCAGAATGTTTTTTATGTGTGTGTGTAGATTGCACGTGTGTCTCCCAGCCATACCGTGAAATGCCAGGGATTAAATTTAGGACTTCTGTATGCAAGTCAGGTGCTTTAACACTGGTAGGGGAAATCTTTCAGATTCTGAATTTGAATAATACAAAGCAATGAAACTGGGACTGGAGGAGAAGCCATCCGTCTGGTTGCTATATACCATAGAATTTAATTCTTCAGTTTTGTTGTTGTTGTTGTTTAGTCATTTAGTCGTGTCCGACTCTTCGTGACCCCATGGACCATAGCACGCCAGGCACTCCTGTATTCCACTGCCTCCCGCAGTTTGGTCAAACTCATGTTCGTAGCTTCGAGAACACTGTCCAACCATCTCATCCTCTGTCGTCCCCTTCTCCTAGTGCCCTCAATCTTTCCCAGCATCAGGGTCTTCAGTTTATGTTATAGTTATTCACAATTAACAATCTAATGTAAATTATGACAAATCTACAGACTATGTGCATCTTCTATCATTATTAAAAGTATAGTTCTTTGGAGATGAAACTGTTTGAACATGCTGTAACTATGTATTGAGTAATAATAGATTCAAAGGTCTTTGAGAGAGTTGGCTTTATGACAAAATGTAACTGTTCTGTAGTACTAAGACTATTTCACATAATGTATGAAAAATTGAAATACATCATGATGATCTTTCCATTCTTACACATTTCCAGCTTACACATTTGACAGGTTTTCTTTATAGTCCAGCTGTTGTATATTCCAATTGCTGCATTTTTTCCCCTCCCCAGCTTATGTTGACCATGAGTCTTGTCATGATAAGTGAGAATGTGAAGCTGGCCCGTGAGTATGCCTTGCTGGGAAATTATGACTCTGCAATGGTCTATTACCAGGGAGTACTTGACCAAATGAATAAATACCTCTCTTCTGTCAAAGACACATACCTCCAGCAGAAATGGCAACAGGTGGGTCATCTTTTTCCATTGATTGGGTTCTTATTTACACTTAATTCATAAGGTCCTTGGCTTTTAAAAAAATTGCTTGATAATAATTTGCTTACAGCAGATCGATTAAATTTTATAAGCATGCACATTTCTAAAACCTCCTCTTGGTGAATTCATAATTTACACTTACTAAAGAAAAGCTGCTACTAATTGTTAGAGAAAAGGGCACCTTTAATTTCTAAGTTTCCTATTGTTTTAATAATAAAAAGCCCAAAAATAAACTCAGTACTGATTAAAATCTGATTCCGGTGTCTTCTCAAAAGCAAGTCTTATATTGAATTCAATGGGGTTTTCTCCTAGGTATGTGGCGTTTGGATTTGCAGCTTTAGTTGATTAATCTAAAATTTACTGCTCTGTTGAATTGTCTTAATTAATCACTGTCATGTGAACATCTGAGCCCTTCGTTTTTCAAAAACACAACTTTATGCACACGAAATGTGATCTTTCTGGCATATCATGGTTCTTTCATGTGAATGATCATCTGAAATTTCCCGTCAGAGAATTTGCTCCTGCCGTGCTGGGAGCTGTATTCTCTCTCAGTACTAGAGGTATGTTCCAAAGGCACATGATGCAGCAACCTTGCTGAGATCAATGCTTGGATGGGAGGCCACATGGAAATCCTACATATGCCTCTGGAATATAAATATGTAAAGTGGGATATAAATAGAATAATAGTTCATCATTATGACTTGCTTATTTAGTACTGGAATATCTTGCAGTAGCCCAAGTAACCTTGAAAGGCCTACAGTAAACACCGGTGTGAGGGCTTCTGTGGTGCATTACCACGCCTGCTATGAAATTACAGAAGTCTGTTCTGGAATAACCCCTTTAAAGGGCACCAAGCATATGGGCGATCCTTAAGAGTAGCTATCACAGACAAGTAATACTGTACCTTTAATATGGAATGGTACATGCAAATGAACTTCCAAGTTAATTAGCATAATTTTGCAAACAGTACAAAGTTTTATTCTCTGGAATGAATTTTAGTGTAAAAAAGTTTGAATGCAAGATCCATTGAAAGAAAAGTCAGGCATATAATGGTGCATTTGTTCCCTATTTTGGTGCAGGATTTGGGAATCTTTGGTGGACCGGGTCCTCTAAAGTAACACATTTATCTTGAAAACTTCCAAATGGCCCCTTCATCCAAAATAAAGATAAAAATAAAAGACTGATACAACATCAAAACAAACAATTGAAGAAAATCAAAGTAAACAATTGAAGTTAAACATCTCTTGCACATCTAATGGAGCCCTAGAAATTTTCTAAAGTGACATATGCTTAGCTACGGACACGTTTCTACCTGTTAAAGCTATACTTTTCATGTTTTCAATCAGGTTAGGCAGGAGATAAGTGTAGAAGCAAAGCACGTGAAGGATATCATGAAAACACTAGAAAGCTTTAAATTAGACAGCACGCCTTTGAAAGCTGCACAGCAAGAATTACCGGCTCATGATGGAGAAGTTTGGTCCCTGCCTGTACCTGCCGAGCGTAGGTAAGAGACACCGAGAGTGTAAAGTGGATCAGGGAAGCCCAAAACATTACATTTAAATGTCTGTAAGGCCCACACACTGGTTCCAGTTCCTAAGTCGGGGGGGGGGGAGCATGCTGCGCTGTCCCCCATAAATATACCTTAGCAGCCCACATGGAGCCTCAGCACAGACCTTGTCGGGGGGTGGAGGATTCCTAAGATCTGTTGCCCCATAATGTAAACTAGTCAGATCCTCATAGGTCCAAACAAAATGCTTATGCACTTTTCCATATGTTGAAAGCTGCTTTAGTTTAGCTTTGATGATAAATATCTCTGCATGTTTACAGTTTTCTCTTTTACATTTTCTAACTAACCAGAAGTTCACCAGGAGCCAGGAAACGTCAGTCTGCTCATTGCAGTGATTACAGGAGCCAAAATAATCGAGCGAGTGCAGCGCCTAAAGTCTCCAGCCGTCCCTCCTCCCGAAGCTCTAACGATAAAGGCAAAATAATCCGTGGCCGGGAAAAGAAGGAGCCGCAGAATAAAATGAAAGAAGAAAAAGTAAGTGTCTAAAATGTGAATTAGCTACCCTGCACTTGGGGACGATTTTAATAGTTCCACCCAGTGCCATATTTCCATCTTGAATTTGCATTATTCTGGTATGGATGTAAGCTGTGTAGACTATGCCCACTTTTGCCTACAGGACCATTGCTTCTATTATAATTAAGCGGGCATTATGCCAGGTATAGTGATTCAATGTGTGGACAATTTTAAAATAACAAATGTAGGTTTGATATGCAAACTGTGTTTGTAATGCAGAATAAGCCCTCATCTGACATTTCAGAATCGGAGCCAAAGAGATTTGATAGCACTGGATACGACAAAGACTTAGTAGAAGCTTTGGAAAAAGACATCATTTCGCAAAATCCCAATGTTCGATGGTAAGTGTAACCAATCTCTGTAATTTTTTTTACTTGGGAAGTATGTGTGTAAGCTCAATCCTTTAAAGAGGGCAATGCTAATGCTTGGTTAAAAATTAAATTTAATCTGACAACAGATTGTAGGTCTTCCATTAATAAACTTTTTCATTCATTTTACGGCAAGATACTAAATTCAAGGAATTACGTGTATCAGGCCTAGCTCAGTGCTACATATTGTCCACTGTGACCTGCCACCATATTTGCATCGTTTGGCTGAATCTAGCACAAGGCTTCTATAGAGGGGATATCACCACATCATACCTACTGTGTACACAACTAGATACTATATCACAACATCAGTGGTCTGAAAGAATAATAATCATACCCTTTAACTAATGCTGCTAATTCCTTGCTTAGAAGCAATCCTGTTGCCACATAGCCAGCTGAGTAGCCATTAACAGAATTGGTTGGCATCCTGTATTTGCTGTGAACAGGATGTAGTTTTAGTGGCTGAAGTGTACATGACTACTGACCCAATGTGGGATAGTCAACAGTTAAGAGTTGCTAATTATCTGAATTAACATTTTTCTCCTTTGTGTATACATGAGGCAGGAATGTTATAAAATGAGCTTAACATACAGTGGTGCCTCGCTTAACGAATGCCCTGTTTAATGAAATTGCCACTTAACGAAAGGTGTTTTCTAGTGGAGGTTGCCTCGCTAGGCTCGCTAGGAGGTTTCCCATAGGAATGCATTGAAATTCAATTAATGCGTTCCTATGGGCAAAAAAAATTTTTTAAAAAAATTCAATGCATTCCTATGGGATTCGCTAGACGAATTTTTCGTTATAAGAAAAGACCCGTGGAATGAATTAAATTCGTCTAGCGAGGCACCACTGTATACACTTGCACCAAGAATCCCTGGAAAAGATGACCAGTTTGTCTCAACAGAATTTTTCTTAGAATATTACATGAGCCAGTTTTAAGTGAGGGTAGGAGAATGAGTTTGTGCATCTTAAAATTACAGCTTGTGTAGTCTGTGTTTGCACCTGTTCCAATGCCTGAAAGGGAAGAAAAGAACTCTCTTCTGACTTAGAGAAGCAAATTGCCTGCTTTCCTTGGTCTTTACTTGCCATATACAACCAATGGATTGATTTCTGTTTCTATTCTGAAGAAGTGTGCATGCACACGAAAGCTCATACCAAAATATAAACCTAGTTGGTCTTTAAGGTGCTACTGAAGGAATTTTTTTATTTTATTCTGAACCTGTACTTTAAAAGCAAATTCCTTCATACTGAAACACTTCATTCTTACTAAATCCTGGGGAATGTGCCCTGCTGAGTAAACTTGAATAAAATTAGGCTACTTGTGCCCAAAGAAAGGGCTGGCACTTACTGTACAGAATAATGTTTCTCCATAACGTAGAATGTAAGGGTAGTGATTGTTTGTTATTGAATTTATATTTTGAAACTCTCCAGAGGAGGAGGAGGTTTGGGGGGCTGCAGAGGGAGGGAGAATTGCTGGAAACAGCCAGCCTGCTCAGTCTGCTAATATATTTCTTCTGTCAGCAGTGGGACACCCACTGAATACCTAACTTTCTGTGATTTTTGACATTTTGAATATTCATAATTTGTATAACAAATACATGTATTTACTGTATAAAGCTTGACCTCTAGTCAATTTTACCCTTGGTTTATATATAAAATCCTATTTTGGTGTGTTAAAAAGTCAAAATTTAACTGAATGTGATGCCTGCATTCAGAGAGCATTTTAAACCAGGTTACTTTAAGGGATGATAAATATTACTGAAATGTTTAAATGAAAAAACACCTGAACTTTTTATATTAAAAACAACTTTATGATAGACTTCCATGTGAAAGAACATTTTGTACAAACAACAAGTGTGTTGATGTATTGATAGTTTTCTCCTGGAACAGAATTACAGAGCATGCAAATGTACTTGGAACAGAATGCTGACACCTGGGAGCAGACAGAATTCAAATGGGAAACTATTTATTTGATATTCTTCTGTAAAGAGTCATAGAAGGTTTCAGCTGCAGATAGGAATGCATCTTTTAGAAGCTAACCCAAGCTTACTGTACGACTGTGATAGGGACTCTTAAACAGAACAGTAATTAATTTCTTTTCTTAAACAGGGATGATATAGCTGACTTAGTGGAAGCTAAAAAGTTGCTCAAGGAAGCGGTGGTTTTACCCATGTGGATGCCAGAATTCTTTAAGGGGATTAGAAGGCCTTGGAAGGTAAAATCATGCAATTTACTTTTGAATAATGTTTTCATATGTCCTGATTGGGTACAATTTTAATAAGAGAAAATGATGAGTTAGTATTACCTAAAATCTGAAAGCAATTATTGTATGGCTAAAATTTCTCACATTTTAGCAATAGAGCAAAATATAATATATCACAATTCCACTGAATGCAATAAACAAGTTATGTAAGAATGCATGCTGTTCTGATCCTCAAAGCTAGTATACCATTTTCTTAAACATGATATTAAAGCACATTTGGAGAAAAGGAAGTTCTAAAGCAATTTCCAATGGAAAATGTGTTCTAGATAGCTCAAATAAGAAATTTCTGAACTTTTTTTTAAACTTACTTTCTTTTACATAGGGTGTTTTGATGGTTGGTCCTCCTGGCACTGGAAAAACGCTGCTTGCAAAAGCTGTAGCTACTGAATGCAAGACAACCTTTTTCAACATATCATCATCAACACTTACTTCAAAATACAGAGGAGAATCTGAAAAACTTGTTCGACTTCTATTTGAAATGGTGACTTTAGAGTTCACTGTTGGTTCTTTGATATATATTTTGGATGAATAATAGTTTATAGAATATGCAGGTGTTTCAAACACCTGGCTACTCGTCTGAAATTTATATTTAAGCTTTTTCAGACTTCTAGTTGTACAGCAGCTCAAGGACATGCATGCTTTGTATGTAATGGTTGTTATGTCACATTGGTCGGTTTCTGCTAGTTGAGCAGGCCTGACCAGCGTTGGGCTATCGTGGACAAGATTCCTTGTACTGTCATAATTATATTTTAACACAGTACTGCAATGGGCTATTATCCTTTACCAGACAAGCATGATGCAGTTGCATCACAAAGTGTGTGTCTGCCTCATTCCCACACTACCCCTCTCCATTAAAGTCTTACAGGTTGCTTTGCCACTTAGCAGTGAATTGCATAGTACCACCTCCCTTGGTTTCATACCATTCAAGTTAATGTATAACTTCTATTACTTTTTTAATGAATCTAGATTCAGGTAGGTAGCCATGTTGGTCTGACGCAGTAAAAAAAAAATGAAAAATTGTCCAGTAGCACCTTAGAAACCAACTAAGTTTGTTCTGGATATAAGCTTTCATGTGCATGTATACTTCTTCAGATACGTATCTTCGGTGTCTGAACAAGTGTGCATGCACACGAAAGCTTATACCGAGAGTTGGTCTCTAAGGTGCTACTGGACAATTTTTATTATTTTTTTAATGAAGCACTCCGAAGCCCGCTTGCACACTGCCCAGAATGTTATTTGAAAGTTTGTTGGGTCACTGGATGTTGGATTAATGCTTAACATTTGGCCGTGCTGGCTAGGAATGATGGCAGTTGAAGTCCAATGTCTGGGAACCCAAGATTGTTGCTTCAGGGGTGGACTTTGGTAACATGGTGCCCTGAGCAAAGGCAAAATCTGGCATCGTCCCCCTCCCCCAAAAAAACATTGAGTAGGTGCCCATATAAATGTGTGATGATGATGATGCACCCCCTCAGTTCGGCAACCTGTGGGGAGGGGGGAACCACCCGGATCACCCCAAATCCTTTGCTGGTTGCTGACTTGAGAGGGGGAAACCAGTTATATGGACTTTCAAGGTTATATGCCATGTTTTTTTGTGAAGTAAGTTGTTAAGCATAGCCCAGCAGTACTTCTGGTGATTTAAGTTCAATTGATGTTCCTTCATCTTGTCTCTCCAGGCTCGATTCTATGCACCAACAACAATATTTATAGATGAAATAGATTCTATCTGTAGTCGCAGAGGAACTTCTGAGGAGCATGAAGCCAGCCGAAGGGTGAAGGCAGAATTACTCGTGCAGATGGATGGTAAATAAGCTCAGTTCACATTGTGTTAAAGAGATGTGGAGCTCAAAGTAGGAACTTTGATGTGACATTATACTAGCAACACTGTACTAATATTTCTGCTTTGGATCAGAAATTATGTATGGCTGTTTAAAGTAGTAGCTTTGTGCTATATGTGTATCGTGTGGATGTAGCCGCTGTCTGAATTACTATGGTTGTGGAATCATTGAACAGTCTTAATTTTGGAGACCAGTGGATAGACTTCTGAAAAGTGTTTTCCCTCTTTACAGAGCTCAGTAGTTCTGCTCCTGTTTTTCTTTTTTAGTAATTAAATGCAGCAGCAGGGGGAGCTGCTACAATAGCCAAGAGACACTTTGTTCAAATTGTTAAGTGCAAATCTGTTGCCATTTATGCAGGTGATTGAAATTCACATTGGCTTTAAATTTGGATAGCTTCCAGAATTTTGTGACCTCCCCATATAACTTCTTCTTTCCTTCTGATTTAGGTGTTGGAGGGGCTTCTGAAAATGATGACCCTTCTAAAATGGTTATGGTACTAGCTGCTACTAATTTTCCATGGGATATTGATGAGGCCTTACGACGACGGCTGGAGAAGAGAATTTATATTCCTTTACCATCAGGTAGAACAACTTCATTTTAGGGGAAACCAACCTTTTTATTTATCCTGAATTTTGAATTCTGAACTTGAATTTGGTATAGGAGGACTGTATTGGGAAATAGGGGTTATGCTTCCAAGTGGCCTCCGGGGAAAATACTCCCCCAAGAAGTAGAATCCCAGATTTGTGCCTTCTTCTATGGAAGGGACAGAAATGCAATAGAGGCTCCACAGCTGCCAGTCTTCCCTCCCAGTGTTCCCTTCTCCCCTGGGAAGTCCCCTGAACCTCCAGAACTGGAATTAGGATGGCAGTTTGGGTTGCAGTGAAAATCATTTCCCTTCCTTGGTAGATTGTTGCTTGTAAACTTTGGCACACAAGATTCTCGGGTGGCAAAAAGCAGAACTAAGTGCATGTTTAGGAACCCATTTTTGAAAGCCTCAGCATTTTGTGAAAGCTAGTAACTATACTATGTGGTTCAAACTATTTATACTGTTACTTTTTTAAAAAATGTTCCGCTTTAGCCAAAGGTAGAGAAGAACTTCTAAGAATAAGCCTGAAAGAGTTGGAACTTGCTGATGATGTTGACCTTGCCAATATAGCACAAAATATGGAAGGCTATTCCGGGGCTGACATTACTAATGTGTGCAGGTACGTTAAAACTATAACACTTCTAAAATAATTAAGGCCTGTTTTAAGCATACCTACTTTGAATGAATTTGAATGAATAAATTTGAATGAATAATCATTTAATTGGGGCTTCTATTGGAATCCAGAATTTGTTTATGAAAATACATTAATGTTGCCACTGTTGTCCACTGGCTTACTGCTGCTTTGATTAAATATATATATACAGTATACTTCCCAGCCAGGCAGTCTTTATTCTTCTCCCTCTTCATTCTCCTCTAGTTCAAGGAAAGCAGACAGATTCAACTTATTTGTCTGCTTTCCTTGAACTTTGGGAATGACAGGTTTGTATACCTTTTCCCCCAGTCCCCATTCTCTGCCACATGATGAGTTTTTTCCTTCTTGGTGCACACTTCTCTCATGTATTGTTCCTCTCCACTCTACATTTTGTTTTATCCTTTTTCTCTGGGCATATTCACTTTTTCCTCATCCACATAAGTTACCTTCTCTTATTTCTTCCGCTCCCCTCTGCTCCCTCTCCATTATTATTTTTCCTGCCTCAGTAAATCTTTTCTCTAACCCCTAACCTGTCTCAACTGCACTACTTGTGCCTTTTTTGGTAGGTGAATCCACTCAGCCCTTGCAAAATAAAGAGAGGAGGGTAACGCCCATATCAGCCCCTCCAAAATGACTCCACACCCCTTCTGTGTTCTATTAGCCCAGCCAGGGTCACTGTTTGAAATACCTATATTCCTGTCTTCCCATTGAAGGCAGTTTTGATATTTGACAGAGCTGTAGCTCAATGGTAAAGCATCTGCTCTGAATGCATAAATTCCTAGGTTGGGAATATCCCTTACCTGAAATCCTAGTGAGCCACTGCCAGTCAGTGTAGACAATACTGAGCTGGATGGACCAATGCTCTGACTCCATATAAGGCAACTTCCTGGATTCTTGTGACATTTTGCTAAAGGGAGATACCAAAAATGTGTAGCAGTTTCTATGAATATACAAAGGATAAGAGAAAAGAACAATAAAAAGGAGTGTCTGTAAGCTGGGGTTTCGAGCTGGGTCTCAGATTCCAAATTACTGCAATAGATTTATGTTATCTACTGAACTGTTATTAATCCACTGTTGTAGAAGTCCTCATATGTATTTCCAATTGTGTGCTGAAGGTCAAACTTTACAAGCGGTCTCTTTGATATTATAAGCATGTCAGTGTTCATCTACAGCTACTATTAGCCATTTACCTAGGACCAGTGGCATTGTGTATTCTCATTAAGTCCAATCTTGGATACCAACAGGGATGCTTCACTGATGGCTATGAGAAGGCGTATTGAAGGCCTGACACCAGAAGAAATCCGAAATCTTTCTAGAGATGAAATGCACATGCCAACCACAATGGAAGATTTTGAAATGGCTTTAAAGAAAGTTTCAAAGTCAGTCTCTGCTGCGGACATTGAAAAATATGAGAAATGGATATTCGAATTTGGATCATGCTAAGCCTTCCTACCTTGAGATATCTGCCTTAAGTCTTCAAACAATTCCAGAAGTAATTAAAAAGTAGTGCAACAGGGCACTGAGTACTATTTTTAACTTTTGTAATTACAGTTAACAGCAATATCCTTAATAAAGTTAGTTTTTTAAACTGCAGCTCATTTTTTTACCTCTTGCAGTTGTCCCTTCTGGTCTCTGCACAAGGTATTTGCATGTAAACTAGCCTTACTTCCATCTATGCACCCAACTAATGCAATAGTATTAGTTGGGAAGTGTTATGGGTACCTATTTACAGATAACAGGGTGAAAACTGTTTGACATAGATCCACAGTTTCAATTTTTTATATTCAAATAGAGTAAGCTTGTTCTTCTGTTGTTTGCTTACACTTATGATAAGTAAAAGTGAGCCACCTGAGCCTCAAGCGACAGCAAAGGATCCAAAATAACACCCAAGCTACATACCTGCTCCTTCAGAGTATGTAAACCCATCAAGAACAGGCGATCTCCCATCCATCCAGTCCAGGGAACCACTCACTAACAGTACCTTAATTCTGTAACTTTAGCAATACAGTGGTACCTCGGATTGCGAACGCAAACCATTCCGCCGAGGCGTTCACTCGCAGAGGCATTCGCTTGCTGAAGGCATGCTTCTGTGCATGTGCAAAGCACCGATAGAGCACTTCTGCACATACACGAGCTGCGCAGATCGCGTCTGTGCATCTGATGCCGCGGACCTGGATGTAAACACTTCCAGGTCCACGGTGTTCGTAAACGGAGGTTCCACTGTAAGGAATTCCATAAACATTCAATGGGAATCAATGCTAGGTGGTGCTGGGAAACATGAATGGCACAAGGAGAATTCACAGGAGAAAACCAATGGCAATATATAAAGGGTAACATGGTGCTGGTAAGAAAATAAATATTTTGCCTTGTCTCACACTTTGCTCTGGAGACCTTATTCACCAAGCAGCAGTAGTGTTTCAGTATTATGAATATGTAGTGCTTTGTGTTCTAGCATGGCAGTTATTTCGAAAACGGAGGTCAAAGTATTTAAGTAGTACTTTTCGATATAAAATATTTGAAGCCATTCTTTTCACGTGAAGTCATAGGCTTGATAGCCACATGAACCTGCCCTCATGCTGCGATCACCCTGGGTTCTCCCATCTCCAAAGCTAATGCAGGTAGCAGCTAGGATATGGGCTTTTTCAGTTGCTGCATCCTCTGATATCTTTCTGGCCCCAAGCAAATATATTTTTTATTTCCCCAGGCCTTTTAGCTTTCATGTTACAAAGGCATTTATGTGCCATCTTTCAGCTGTAGAAAGAGCCCCCAAAGTAACATTTGATCATTCCGTTGTATTCAGTGCTGTTGCTTGGCTGAAGGTAAGGCTTCCAGCAGCAGAATGAGGAGCAAATCAATTTCCCTCCCTCTCTCCTCCAAATCTGGTCTGGAAACTCCCCAACCCTCCAGACTAACTTAGGAGGGATGTGCAGGGGAAGAGATGCTGCTTCCCTCCCTATTTTGCTGACAGACTCCTTATGGTCAGCTGAGCAACACTCCTCAACACAATCCTAAAGGTAAAGGTACCCCTGGCCGTTAGGTCCAGTGGCGGACGAGTCGGGGGTTGCGTGTTCATCTCGCTTTACTGGCCGAGGGAGCCGGTGTTTGTCTGCAGACAGCTTCCGGGTCATGTGGCCAGCATGACTAAGCCGCTTCTGGCGAACCAGAGCAGCACACGGAAACGCCGTTTACCTTCCCACCTACGGTATTTATCTACTTGCACTTTGATGTGCTTTTGAACTGCTAGGTGGGCAGGAGCTGGGACTGAGCAACAGGAGCTCACCCTGTCACGGGGATTCAAACTGCCGACCTTCTGATCTAGACTCTAGGCTCAGTGGTTTAGATCACAGCCACACCTGCGTCCCTTCAACACAATCCTAAAGCTTTTTAAATCTGTGATTGGGTCTTTTATCTGCTGCTGAGAATTTATTTTACGTTGCTGCTTTCCTCACCTCTAAGCAGTTAAAAAAAATTGCTGTATTTTTGTTAGGCATCTTTGGAGCAGCAATGCTGAAGGGTAGTCTAACAACTCTGTGAAATAAACCACCCCCTGTAAAATATACGAAGCAAATCAGTTTTGCAAAGGCCGGGCCTTGCTGCCCTAAATAGACAGGAATGATACAAGGCCTCCCGTTTCTCTCAACAGATAAGGATTTATTGTAAAGCTGTGATCGTACAAATCCATATGTAAAACAATTCTTAGTAAATTGGGATCTTGAAGACATTTTCTCTCGGGTAAGAGGCATTTATACTGTACTGCAACTTCAAGAAGTACAGTTTTACAAACACAACTTTCAGTGGGAAGAGGCCTTTTTTTTAAAAAAAAAATATGACTGAATAAAGTGCTTGTAATGTCAGATTGCCTTTCATGCACCAAAAAGCATTGCACCAATACTGAATTTGTTGTAAGAGCAGGATGAACCCCCCCTCTCTCTCTCCCATAAGGCACACTTAAGGACAGCAGGCCTAAATTAGCTTTCCTTTTCTCACAGGTGTGTACAATCCTGTCCACGCTGTTCCATGTTGTTGGGGTCTAATCACTTAATATTTTCATTGCTCTGTGGAGCTTAAGGCTGCAGTCTTAATTATGTTCACATATCATTATTGAAATCTCTCAGGGTGTTTCAAGGCAGCAGGTTATTTAGATTAGTGTGGCAGGTTCATGCAACCAGTGTAGTCGGGGCGATTTTATGAGGAGATGGGAAATTACTTCATAGAAGTTAGAACTTACTGAAGTCCTTATGGAAGGGAGACTGCTATTTTTCCCCCTTCTGTCAATAACTTATTAAGGTGGCTGAAGTGGAGATGTAGTCTTTGGGGCCTCTTAAAACATTTTAAAACACTGATCGTTCATAGTCTGTATAGGAAAGGGAACACAATATATTAAGAATCAAGTGTCAAATACCATGTCAACAAATTCAAACAATTAAGGTGAATGTGTTTAAATACATTTTTCCTCTATATTATCTGTCTTCTCTGGAATATCTGGAAGTAAGCTGATCCCAACCACAGGGATGACACTGAGATCAACCTGAAGGACTCCCCTGAAAAAGAAGCAGGTAGTCATTAAAATCTAGACTTCAGAAATTCAAGGTTTTCCTTAACCAGTTGTTATGCCCAGGTTAACAGTGTTCTTTCAGCTTCAGAACTGAAAACTCTACAACTAAAACAAGTTTACTTCAACAGATAATGTAAGCATGGTAAGCCAAGACTGTTAAAAAAAAGTTTGTCTTCTACGTTTATATTTATAGTGCCTATTAGGAAGAGCAACTGATCAAAACAGCTGCACCTGAGATATAGAAGAATGGCTTTAAAAGGGTCAATATATAATAATATTTTAGGAGAGCTACATTTGTGGAACTGGACTATGCTCACTAGAATTTTAGCAGGGAAAGAAAATAGTTGTCAGAAATAAGCTTTTTTTCCCTGAAGTAACAGTTTGCTTTCACAGAATGAAATGTAGAAAGGCATTTACCTGGGTTCACATGAGGGGCAAAACACTTTTAAGACTTTGATGATTAAAGCTGCTCCAACAACTCCAACAACAATGACCAACATTAGATTAAAGAACACTGGAAAGGACTGCAGCCAGAACCTGCAGAGCTCTTTTCTCAAGTATTCCACCCACTGGCACATCACCTGCAAATGCAACAATACTGCCAGTTAAATACCCATCACTGATGCCCTTATCCACTAAACACAGAAGGTGGTATATCTCTTTCAAATCTCAGACCATAGATCCTCTTCTGAAGCCCAGCTGCTCCCATTTAAATGATCTTTTTAGCTCTCAACCACTATTTATTTACTGATAAATAAACAGTGGGCTGACAGTAAAAGGTGGGCATGAGTCACTCCAAAAAAAGAAATTAAGGCTAGTGGGGGAGGATCAGACTGGTGGCTCTAGCCCTGCACTCTATCTAGCAGTGGCCAGTCTAGAGGTAAATTTTGCAAGCACCGCCTGGGGGCAGCAGCCTTTTCCTGTTCTATGCCTTCAGCACATGATAAATGCTGTCTCCAGACAGATACTCAGATCTTAAGATAAGTGAACAAAAAGATGATCGTGGAAGGAAAGTTTCCCTTCCCATCTCCCACCCCACAGTTGCCTAAAGCTTTTCACATTCCTTCTGTGCTTGCCTCATAAACTTGCACTTGTTTCGGGCAGATTTTGTTTTACTTCCCTCCTTTGTTCAAAAATGATACTAACTCGCCTTTGACAGCTTCCTTGACGTTGCTATTTAACCACACTGGCGTTCTCTTGGACTCGTTTGCACCTGTACATTTATATCTGACTGTTGTAATTATTGGGTGATAATGGAACAGCTTTTGATCTAGCAGAGGGGGTCTGTTTTATAAGAGGAGAGGTCGTTTGTGCCAATTTACTTCTTCTCTCTATAACCCTGCCATGTCCCTCAAAAATCTGTTCCAGAGACTTGGGGGACCATTGGTGACAGTGTGGGAAATGACTCTGGGGACTGCAGCAGTAGGCAGAAATTTTTCAACATCCTTTGTAACTAACCTCTCATTTATAGACACTTCCTCTTCTGAAATTGAACACCACTCTACTGGACTTTCTGGGCAAGCTTACACTGATTATGAAATGCTGAATTTGAGACACAATTTGAGACACATTGTATCTAGAAATTTCTTTTTGTTATGACCTGATATTTACTCAGAGTGAGGATAATTTAAGTTGTCCATTATCACAATAGTTTCTCCTTTGGCTACCTACGTGGCTTGTCTGTCTGAAAATCACCATCAGAGTTTTGGTCAGGAGCATAATAACATAATAATATATTATTTTGGAGGCCTGGTATTTCTGTGACTGGATTTCTTCTTTTATGATTTTTAATTTATTGTATGTAATGTCCTCTTTGATGCAGACTAACACCACTCCAAGTGGGGCCTGTGGATTTTTATACCCAGGAGTAGGAAATAGATTAGCACCATTAGGTTTCTGGTATTTTAACTCTGTTTTAAATATATGCTTTTCTTTAATTTCAGGCACTTTTAATTTGCTTATCTTGGATCTGAAACTTCTAGAATTAGCATACAAATACAAATGCATTTTAGCTCAAGGTATATATTTCTTTTTTGCATACAATTTTGACTATAATACATTTGGTTATTAGTTTGGGTTTCATGTTTTCTTTTTCATTTTTAAATTAACATTTCTAGTTTGTGTTCAGTTACAGGGCAAGAAACATTCAGCTCCTTGATGAACATCACATCTGTTCAATCATCTTGTAGAGTAGGACCATGCCCACAGGTCATGCTGCCAACCAGTAATAGTTCAGCTGAACGTGTAAAAGAGACACCTGTGCTCTCATATCCCAGGAGGAAAGGAGCTGAGAACACACAAGCTTGGCCCTGGGCAGTGTGAATTCTCATCTCTGAAAGGTGCATGTATGCCCAGCCCTTGGCCTTCCCTACCATTGGGGTTTGGGGTTGAAGTCCCTTCTGCAATAAGAATAACTATTATATTTTTCGGAAAGGGTAGGGAGCAGTTTCCTCTGTCCCAGCAGTACTCTGCCCTGCTGTCTTGTTGTCCCCCACATAACTTAGGCTCCTGGAATGTCTCACGAGCATGCCCCACCCTACAATAGTGGTGGAACAGTAACAGAAAAGACCTTATAAGAGGATGGAGGCTCTGTTCTGAGAGGAGTCTCTGGCAACTTGCCAGGCATTGTCTCTTCATCCACTGTAGTTTCTACTTGTCTTAGAAGGTAGTGACTGGTTGTTTGTAGCGGACTTTCAATATCTTTTTTTTATAAAAAGAAAGAAAGAAAGAAAGAAAGAAAGAAAGAAAGAAAGAAAGAAAGAAAGAAAGAAAGAAAGAAAGAAAGAAAGAAAAAGAAAGAGGTTAGCTTAACAAGTAGGTGCCTCCCCACCTCTATAGATAATTCCAGGGGAAAGCAAGCAAGCAAAATAACAAAGTAATGCTACATTTTGAGACTATCCAAATCTACTTGTGCATTTTGTTTCACAATACAGGTACAACATACTAAAAAGAATGACAAACGAACAGCAAACAAATTTGACCTGCCTTCAAAATTGAGGAGTCAATTTCTGGCCATTTCCCATAAGACTTGAAAGACTTCTTAGCTGGCATTTGGCTGATTCACTAGTTTGGGGATTGTTTTATCATTATTTGCTGCTTTCATCTTACCAAGTTGTTATTAAATGATGCACACCATTTAGAACATTGGAAAAGCAGCCTATAGACATTTTAAAATCAATCAACTTAAAATAGATTGGATGTTCTCCCTTTTGGTGTATGGATACTGAAAAGTAATACAGGAAAACTTAAATGAAAAGGCAAAAATTATGGCAACACTTTCTGTAATGAAGAAGTAAAACTGGTTTGTCAGAGATCAACATTCACTGCATACCTTTTCCTGCTATGTTTGGAAGTGTGAACAAGATATCGTTGTCTCTGGGGATGGAATACAGCATGCTTTCCTTCAAAGGAACAGTGTAATTTGAGTGCCTAAGGACTCTTAAGTCTTTTACCAAGATGTCTATTTCAGTCACTTCATCTTGCTGAACCTGCAAAAGAGAAGTATAACTATTTATGAGCAATCCTCTTGAAACCGGAGCGGTAGGTGCATTTTTGAAATGGTGAAAATAAAAGGGCAGATGTATAAAATATATAAAGAATGCCAAGATGAAAAGTCTGTAGGAAGTCTGTAGAAAAGTCTGTAGGAAGTGGCCTTATACTGAGCCAGACCAATGGTCCATCTAGCTCAGTATTGTCAATACTGACCAGTAGCCACTCTTCAGGCAGGAGCCATTCCCAGCCCAAACTGGAGATCCCGGGGATTGAACTTCATACCTTTTCATGCAATGCAGATGCTCTACCAGTGAACCATGGTTCTTCCTCATTAAATAAATATCCAACTCACTGTAGCCCTTTTTGTATTATCATTAAAGAGATATTAAAGTGAAGGGCAGAATGTGATATCAACTCTCTTCTAAAGAGCAACTCAGGCTCCCAATCTTTCATTAAAACATTACCAGGAAACGGGACCAGCCCACTACAACATAAACATGCTGAACATCTTCTCTCTATAATGAGGGCCAATGTGCGGAAGTATGAAAAAGCAGCAGTGCCATATGCAATAGGAATGCTGTTTGGTTTTAAAGTAACTGAAGAAGAGAATTGCGAATAATTCTGTGCCAAATGTTAATTCCTGTATGTGCATAGCATGAGCTGTCAGTTTTAGCTGATAATCTCAATGCTAGTGTTTCGTGCATCTGGCTAAAAGAACTATACACAGAACAGCATCTGTTAGCCGTGGCCTAACTGATAAGGAAAGGAGCTGCCTCTGTTAGGCTGGATGGGAGGGAATGAATGGCTTGTTCCTTCCCCCTCCCTTCCAAACGATGCTCCCGTGCTTGGACATGACTGACCAGGAACACATCAATTCCTGGAAAGTTCTACCTCCTGAGTTCCAAAATCTTGGGATGGAAGGAAGCTGCCCCCCTCATTCTAATCCAAACACGGGACCCTCTACCACCCCTACTACACTCAGATAAGGAAGGAATACCCCACAGACTTAAATAATGGCACCGTTTTATTTTCATTTCTGTGAAACTGGAAAAATATATAGTATAAGTTGCCTTATACCGAGTCAGATTATTTGTCCATCCAGCTCAGTATTGTTTACAGCTATCATGGTGCCCGTCAGACGTTGGGGCTCCAGCATGGCCAATGGTCAGGAAAGTTTGAAGTTATAGTCCATGGCACATGGAGAGTAGCATATTAACTGCTCAGTCAGCAGCTGACACCAGTGTTTCTCTCCCCTACCTGGACTGCACCCGTCTCCCTAAAATGTTTCTGTCTCTGTGTGGATTTGAACCAGTAACGTCCTGAGCTTGTCTATGGCTATGTTAACATAGGTAAAAGGTAAAGGGACCCCTGACCATTAGGTCCAGTCGTGACCGACTCTGGGGTTGCGCGCTCATCTCACATTATTGGCCGAGGGAGCCGGCGTATAGCTTCCAGGTCATGTGGCCAGCATGACAAAGCCGCTTCTGGCAAACCAGAGCAGCACATGGAAACGCCGTTTACCTTCCCGCTGTAGCGGTTCCTATTTATCTACTTGCATTTTGACGTGCTTTCGAACTGCTAGGTTGGCAGGAGCTGGGACCAAGCAACAGGAGCTCACCCCGTCGCAGGGATTCGAACCGCCGACCTTCTGATCAGCAAGCCCTAGGCTCAGTGGTTTTAACCACAGGACCACCTGGGTCCCTGAGCTTGTCTATGGCTATGTTAACGTCCTGAGTAACTAAGTAACTTGTCTATGTAACTAAGTAACTTGTCTATGTAAGTTGTCTATGGCTAAGTAACGTCCTGAGCTTGTCTATGGCTATGTTAACATACAGCCCCACAAAGTTCTATTTTCTGATCACTCATAACAGTGAAGTTGCCACCAAGTGTTAGGCTGATTTTCACAGGGGCTTTTTACCAAAGCCTCAAGGTGCCCCCCCCAGTTATCACTATAAAGGTGTAGGATTTTTGTTCTAATATGCCACAGCGGGTGGCGCTGTGGGTTAAACCACAGAGCCTACGGCTTGCCGATCAGAAAGTCGGTGGTTTGAATCCCCGCGACGGGGTGAGCGCCTGTTGCTTGGTCCCGGCTCCTGCCAACCTAGCAGTTCGAAAGCACGTCAAAGTGCAAGTAGATAAATAGGTACCACTATAGTGGGAAGGTAAACGGTGTTTCCGTGTGCTGCTCTGGTTCGCCAGAAGCAGCTTTGTCATGCTGGCCACATGACCTGGAAGCTGTATGCCGGCTCCCTCGGCTAATAACACGAGTTGAGTGCAGCAACCCCAGAGTCGGTCACGACTGGACCTAATGGTCAGGAGTCCCTTTACCTTTATGCCACATACCGAACTCAATGCAGAATATAATTTGTCATTCTGCTGTGGAGTCTTTATGTCATTTGTTGCTTGCAACAGTGTGGTGCAATTTACAAAAGTCCATGGGGAGAAAAATGAGGCGGGCATCTTGTGAATCATGTTGCCTGGAATAGTATGGTAATGAGAAATCTTTAATAAATGATGTGTAAACTCTACCAAGTGTGCTTAATTGGAAGTAAATTACTCTGAATCAGTAGAACTTGTTTCCAAAGGGTCTGTTGCTGTTATTTCAGCTTCAGTAATTGTACTTAATATCCTGACTGGTTCTCCCTTAAAAGGGAAGAGAAAGATCAGATATATATATATATATATATATATAAGTATTTTTACCTTACTCTTCAGCTGAAAAAATGCATTTAAACAAACTAATGGCTGCTTCCTAGAGGCATTTATCACACTCAGAAATAAGAAGCAGACTGAGTGTAGTGCCTAAAACAATGGGAGTGCTAAAAATAACACAACACAGACTTACTGGACAACAATTCCCCATTATGCATAGAATGCAACTGGATGGGGCAAGTTCTCGAACGTTGGAATTCAGAAAACAAAACTTTCTAAACAAATCACCAATCTATTAACTCTTTAGCAGAAGATGGGATACCATGACTGCTCACTGAATAAGTCTTGGCACCAAAATTAGAGCACCGTCATATATTAATTACAGAACTGGTTTGTTGATTTTCCTGACCTTTTGTCACTAGTAATTCAGATCATACTACCTGATGCCAACACTGACATGATGAGTTGTGGAGGGGGGAATCCAACCTGACTGTAATGTGCTAAACCCTAACAATTTAGAGACATGTCAATGAAGAGGAATGCAGCAGGATGCCGTTTGTTGATGTAAGTTTTATCGCTCAGCCCTCTGTCAGGCTTTCAAGTGCCCAAGCTGGAATGCTGACATGATCAAGAATTACATATCCACACTGACACTTCTGTTGAAATTTAGACTTGAGCACTGAACAGTGGAGTTGAAGCAAACAAATTCCTAGTGGTTCACTTCACACTTAGTTCATTTCACATTTCTGAGCAAATTGCATAAAACAATTAAAGCACTAAACACAATACAACACAGAATTGCTGTAAACAGTACTGTACTGTACACAGTGGTACACAATACTCAACTGGGTGTGGGAAGTTACCTCATGCTGAAAATTTAAAAACACCATACATTTTAAGCAAATCACCAGGCTACCAGAACTATTTGAGAGGAAGAGTTTTGTCCCTTCTATAGAACTCAGAACCGTTTTTCTTCAAAAGCACTATTACTAAATGTGTGTGGCAACAAGAGGAGAGATTCTCTTTTGACAGTTTCTTGTGTCAATTCTGTGTCCAGGTCAGCTGTTTACCAGCTTCATCTGGTATGCAGGCTGAGACCCTACCTGCCTGTGGACTGCCTCGCCAGAGTGGTGCATGCTCTGGTTATCTCTCACTTGCAATGCGCTCTATCTGGGGCTACCTTTGAAGGTTACCCAGAAACTACAACTAATCCAGAATGCAACAGCTAGACTGGCGACTGGGAGTGGTCGCCGAGACCACATAACACTGGTCTTGAAAGACCTACATTGGCTCCCAGTACGTTTCCGAGCACAAGTCAAAGTGTTGGTGCTGACCTTTAAAGCCCTAAACGGCCTCGGTCCAGTATGCCTGAAGGAGTGTCTCCACCCCCATCATTCTACCCGGACACTGAGGTCCAGCACCGAGGGCCTTCTGGCGGTTCCCTCACTGCGAGAAACCAAGTTACAGAAAACCAGGCAGAGGGCCTTCTCGGTAGTGGCACCCGTCCTGTGGAATGCCCTCCCACCAGATGTCAAAGAGAACAACAACTACCGGACTTTTAGAAGACATCTGAAGGCAGCCTGTTTAGGAAAGCTTTTAATGTTTGATGGATTACTGCATTTTAATATTTTGTTGGAAGCCGCCCAGAGTGGCTGGGGAAACCCAGCCAGATGGTGTGTGTGTGTGTGTGTGTGTGTGTGTGTGTGTGTGTGTGTGTGTGTGTATGAATCATTAATTTCTGCAGTACAGGAGTGGATTTTACAGTAAGATCAGACTACAGCTGAAAAGAGCTATGTACTAGAAATTCTGTTAACATGTATTAGGTCAATATCATTACGTGACAGCAGCAAGGCTGGCTCTGTATCCAATGGATCCCAGTCCAGATGAGCCCTGTCTTCTCTCTGTCCCTGGATAGTCCTGTTTGGTGATGATATACAGAATATACAGTGGAACCTCGGTTTATGAACACCTCGGTTTATGAATTTTCGGTTTATGAACGCCGTGGACCCATCTGGAACGGATTAATTCACTTTCCATTACTTTTAATGGGAAAGTTCGCTTCAGTTTATGAACGCTTCAGTTTATGAACAGACTTCCGGAACCAATTACACCCATGTTTCAGTTTATGAACGCTTTGGTTTAAGTACTTTGCGGACCCGTCTGGAACGGATTAATCCACTTTCCATTACTTTCAATGGAAAAGTTCGCTTCAGTTTATGAACGGTTACTCCGCGGACCGTCTGGAACAGATTAATCCACTTTCCATTACTTTCAATGGGAAAGTTCGCTTCAGTTTATGAACGCTTCAGTTTATGAACAGACTTCCGGAACCAATTGTGTTCATAAACCGAGGTACCACTGTATATAGATGTGGTGTTGTAGTTTCTTTTTAAATCCTATTTGTTTAACATCGGACACCGTTATGATATGGTGGCCCAGGGCATATCATACAACTAAACTACCCATTCACGGTAGAACAAAGTACCGTACTCCAATGAATTTAAAAACTGGCTAACAAATACAATAATTTAAAGTGGTATGACTTACCCGCTTTTCATCAATTTCTGTCACTTCCTCTTGAACGACAATCAACCGTAAGTTGGATCTGGATGCCATTGGCCATTCGTGGACCATAATGCGAACACTGACAATTCCTAATCGCTGCTCTTCCTGTAGTGTTTCAGAGTTACTACTCTCCACTATCAATGAAGAACTGTGTGTCATATAGTGGTTATATAGAGAGATATGATCTCTAAAAACAAGGTACATATAAATGGGTGATCGGTGCATTGCAGATTGGATTTGGCTCCTCACTGCACAGGAACAGCATTGCTTGTTGCTGGATTCAAGGCAGCTTTCAAAAGAAGTGGTCATGGGCCAAGAGAGTACAGTACAAAGGTTTTCCTGAATGCAAACAAGAGTACTTTTTATCATCTGTGTATTGGTTTTCCTAAAGATCAAGTGGAAATACAAGCAGCCTCCTCCATTCCATAGGGTTCCCAAGAACTAAGTTCAGCACTGCATTCCCACTAAAGCTGGGACTTGTGAAAATTGGTGGCAGAGAAATGGAAGCAGGAATAGTGTTCAGATAACTGCACACAGCACATGTCTAGGTAAAGGTAAAAAGGTAAAGGACCTCTGGACGGCTAAGTCTAGTCCACGGCGACTATGGGGTTGTGGCACTCATCTCGCTTTCAGGCCAAGGGAGCTGGTGTATATCCACAGACAGCTTTCCGCATCATGTGGCCATCATGACTAAACCGCTTCTGGTGCAACAGGACAGCGTGACGGAAACCAGAGTACACGGAAACACCGTTTACCTTGCCGCCACAGTGGTACCTATTTATCTACTTGCACCGGCGTGCTTTCGAACTGCTAAGTTGGCAGGAGACGGGGCAGAGCAACAGGAGCTCACCCTGTCATGGGGATTCAAACTATTGACCTTCTGATCGGCAAGCCCAAGAGTCTCAGTGGTTTAGACCACAGCGCCACCCGCGTGTACCTTGTCTACCACGACCAATCTCCTCACGACTTCTTGGCACAAAAATGAAGAAAAGCAAATGATAGGACATGTGCTTCCATTCAGTCATCCAAACTCCCTGCCCCAGGGCCAAGTACGGTATCCTTGCTCCTATGGACATTTCTGTTAGGGAAGGAGCGGCTGTCTTGCTGGCTTTGCACATGCAGGCGTCCAACCCTGTTGGTAATATGTAGGCAGCTTCTATCCACAACACACAAGTCAAATCAGTCTTTGGAGTTTCAGGCAAAAAAATAAGGGCTTGTTCCAAGTACCACTATTTTCTTCTGCAAGGATTGGGGTATTTAGTGTCAGTTGAGACCCCCTCCTACCCTGACTTCCTTCCATCCCTCCAGTAAGGCAAAGTGGATGTCTGAATACATTGTGGGAAATAATAACATGCACTCTTATTATACAACCCCAGAACCATTTTATATTCTTATCTTGGAAATTTAACAGAAACTCAAAGGTAAGGCTTACAGAACCAAGGTTTTATATTAAATCAATACAAATTTGTATTGTGATGGTTTGAGAGTTGGCTGCATCTGAGTAAAGAACAGTGAGAGCTCATTTCCAAATATGTTTATTGAGACATATGCCCTGCTCAGTTCAAGAGAACTTACTTCCTTTAGAAGATCCATACTATTTTTTTAAAGCATAGGAGCACTTTTGCTGCATCCAAACCATGATGAGCCACTGCGTGGTCTCCTTAAAGGAAGCCATGTTTAGTTATTAATGCATGATGTTTTAGGCTTTCAAAAGCCAATGCTTAAAACACATTAGCATCCCCTTAGTGCAAGAGCTGATCATAAAGGGTAGATGATCTCAGAACTTAACCTTGAGACCACCCATAACCAGTGCATCAAGAGACTACTCTGTGCATAAAATGTTCTTCCATGGAAAGTAATTGCTTTAGCTTCATTCATTATGTAAAATGTTGCCTGTATACCCAAATCAGGATGTTTCTGTCCACGACAAAGCAGATTGGGAAGGGGGGAAAACAATATTTCCATTTTTAATAACTACATTATAAAAATTACTGGGAAATATTTTCAATCTTTTCAATGAAACCTCTAGTTCTAGCAGAGATTGAACTTAAACTAAGAAAGTCTACAGGAGAAGAAAGTGTTTTGCAAAGATCTGAAAGACTCTCCCAACATTCTATTATTATTATTATTCTTTCTTCTACACCAACTCTATCTGGATACATGCCAGTTTAAGAAAGGAGACAGACAGGACTTATCAGGGTGGAGTCACATCCTTGCATTTATACTGCCTAGTCTACGGCACAAATTCTTTGCCTTTAACAAATAAATTAACTGAACAGGAACTTCGCTAACAGTTTCCAGAAAGGGAAGGTTTGAACTCATTGTTTTTTATGGGCAGAATATGTGAGCACTGTGGGTGAGAAATAGAGAGGACACTCCATTTCATATTTTATCTATTTTAAACATACCTTAACAGTGGAGATTTATTTTTAACAGTACAGATGTGTATATAGTATAATGTTACTTATTTGTTATACCATTATTCATGAGTGGTGAACTGCATGGAAGCACACAGCACAGGTAAGGAATTAAACAATACTTACATATTAAAGTCTGACATTTAATCCGAGCAACTCCACTCTTCAGCGGAAAGTCATTTACATAAACCTGACCATTTACATAGGTAATATTAAGGATGACCTAAAGAAAATAACAGAATCAAACATGTTAAATGTCCACATTTTGTAACACAAGGTCAAGCACAATTGTTAAGATTATTTAATCTAAATAATCATTTTAGCAATTACCAGAATTCAGACATTAAGAAGTTAAGGCTGCAATCATGGAACTGACACTCAACTGTTTTATGGGATGCAGCTGGCACCAGAGGTCCCCCAGAGTTTGGAAAGCTCTGCAGATGTAGATGTTTTGCTGGTGGTAGGGGTCAAAATGGAGCGGGCAAGGCTGAGGATCCACAGGATTCTGCATCCTTTCACCTCCACATTCCCTAGAAACACCCCAAAATGCTTTGCAAAGCTACACCAGCCATGTAGTAGGCATAAGCAATTCCCACTAATCACAAATATCTTTTAGGGGAGCAAAACAAGAAGTCACATGGTGCCATCACAGGATACCATCAAGGGTACCGGCTACTCTGTATCTATTACAGATTAGTTAGAACCTAAATACATGCTTGATTTCCACTGATTGATCACCCTCAGAAGATAAAATGCTAAGCTAAAGCAAGTACAGTACAGGAAGTCTGACATACCTGCCCTTCCTGAACATCCCTGTTGTTTTCCAGCATTGTAACTTTAATCTTGATGCTTTCCTGCAAGTGTGAGAGAAGGAGGAAGAGGTTTCAAAGAAAGAAACATGTTACAGATTTCTCAATATGGCATCTACCGTGTTTCCCCTTTTTTAATACGTAGTCAGAAAGTAAGCCATGGCAGCATTTTTTAGGAGTTGATATATACAAGACACCCCCCGAAAATAAGACATACCTCTCATACTGTGTACAGCGAGACCGCCGAGCGCCCCAGCCAGCCAGCGGAACCCAGCCAGCCAGCGGGGCCTGGAACCGGCTGCTGCCGGAACAGGCAGCTACAGAGTGGAGCGCTCTGGAGCGCCGAGCGCTCGGAGCGCCCCGCAGCACCAGGCGGAGCGCCCAGCCAGCGGCCTGGCCTCTTCCTGGCCCAGCCGTGGAGGCCTGCAGTCCCGCCGCCGGAACAGGCGACTGCAGAGTGGAGCGCTCTGCAGCGCCGAGTGCTCGGAACGTCCAGCAGCGCCCAGCCAGAGCGGTGAGGCAGAGTGGCGGCCAGAGGCCCGCTGGCCCTTCCGCGCCACTGGAACGTTGTGGGCCGCATAGCCCGAGGCAGAGCAGCGGCAGGAGCCCTGCTGGCCCTGCCATGGTGACGGGCGGCCGCGGGAGACTTGCTGGCCCCTTCCGCGCCGCCGGAACGTTGTGGGCTGCATGGCCCGAGGCAGAGCGGCGGCGGGAGCCCCGCTGGCCCTGCCATGGTGACGGGCGGCGACGGGAGACCTGCTGGCCCCTTCCGCGCTGCCGGAACGTTGTGGGCTGCATGGCCCAAGGCAGAGCGGCGGCGGGAGCCCCGCTGGCCCTGCCAGGGTGGCGGGCGGCGGAGGGAGACCTGCTGGCCCCTCCCGCGCCGCCGGAACTTTGTGGGCTGCATGGCCCAAGGCAGAGCGGCGGCGGGAGCTCCGCTGGCCCTGCCATGGTGACGGGCGGCGGAGGGAGACCTGCTGGCCCCTTCCGCGCCGCCGCAGCGTCATGGGCTGCATGGCCCGCCGCCGGAATTTTGTGGGCAGGGAAGCGGGAGGCAGGCAGGCGGGCTGGGCGATGGGCCCATGGCTGCGCTCGGCGGACCGGTAGTGGGCTCAACGCTGGTCTGCGCCGGCCTGCGGCAGGGGCTTTGGCTCTGTCCGCTGCCGGCGCACGGCACCTCGTCATGGCCGGGATCTGGGTCCTGGTTGTGTGAGTGCCCTCCCCTCCCATAGCAGCGCCCGGGACGAGGCTGCCTCTGAACATGCACAGAGAGACACCCCCTTCCCACCCCACCCCCGCTAGTCCAGTGCCGGGGAAAAGGTGTCTTGGAAAGCCGGGTTGTGTTTATAGCTCGGGATGGGGCCGGTCTCTGAGCACGCACAAAGTGCCTCCCTCGCCGCTGCCTTTGCACTTTTTTCCTTGTCTCTTTTTAAAAGAAGTTGCTCCCCAGGGTGGGTCCATAATAAAAACCTAATAAAAAATTAAGACATCTCCTGAAAATAAGACACCTTGTGGTTTTTTGAGGAAAAAAGTTATAAGACGGTGTCTTAAAAAAGGGGAAACACGGTACTAGGGAGCTGGTTCTATTTCCAGTTCCAAATCCCCTTCCAATACCAGTTTTAATCCGTGTTTCCTGTGTATTCAAAAAGTAGAGTAAAATTTTATTTAAAAAAACTAGATAACAGACCTTTAGACTACGAAGAACTGAATACAACCAAGTTTTCAAAAGCTGTGAGATCTAGCAGTCAGTTGATCATGGTGTGGTTGGTAAAAAAAAAAAAGTATAGTCTGTTGAATTGGCACCAAGTTACTTCCACATTCTGTAGTTTATCCTGATCCCCAGATATTGAATAATAATAAACATTGCATTCTACAAAGCACAACAGTTTCTCATCTGAGTTACTGGAATAGGTATCACACCAGTTGTATTCCATATCCAGGTTTTCCTGTACAGTATTAAAACAGCTGTTAAAATGATGGTACATTAACTATATCCTTATCTGTTGTATGTTCATATTATCCTTTAGATCACGTGTGAGGAACTTTTGGCTCTCCAAATGTTGCAGGGCTACACCTCCCACCATGCCATGATTGCTGGAGCTAACAAGCCAAAGGTTGCCCACACCTGCTTTATAATTTAATTAAAAAATTAAGGCAACCAACTGCTTATAAACTACAGTATATGCATGAGAGTGCCATGAATAGAGAGCACATGCCACACTGTGACAAATGTCTAACTTAACAAAAGTTTAACCAATACTTTACTTCTGCTCTCGGCCTTACAATTCAATTAGCACCAGAGATGGAATCCAAATTACTGCTGGCATTTATATTTTCAGGAAAACAAACAAAATAAAAAGCTCTTGGGGTGGTTTGCAGCTAGCAAACCTGTTTGCATAACCTCTCTGGAACTCCTTCTTCATTTATTTACTGTGGGGTTTTTTTTTTGCATTTATGTCCTGTATTTCCTCCAAGACGCTTAGGGGAATGTACATGATTTCCCAACCACCAAGAAGAGCTGGGCAGAGTCCATATTGTGATACTGGTTTCTTAATTTCTGACCTGGTGATATATCACGAATCATGATGTGTGTTAAGGCTGTCCAATATATTGTACAAAACCAATTTGAAGGCCATATTATGATATTGATTTCATAATGTTTGACCTGGCAATATATCACGAATCATGGTGTGTGTGTGTGTGTGTGTGTGTGTGTGTGTGTGTGTGTGTGTGCATGTCCTATGCAAAAATCGCAATGTGGGGGAAACCACGAAGCCAGCCAATGCCTCTACATAGCTCCATCCTTATTTCAGACACCGTGATATATTGGTATATCGTGATGTTGAAAACCAGATATCACCCAGCCCTACCACCAAGCTCATTTTATCCTCACAATTCACTGAGGTACAGCAGTTTTAATGCACATCTTAGGTCTGAATTTTACCAAATGTATACTAGCCTGCATATGTGCTTCACCTGGTGGTATGATGGCTTTGTATGTATAACCTGGTTTATATTTCCTTTAACTGTCACCCCGCCCAGCACTCTTTCCCCTCCCCTCCTTTTATCGGTGCATTTGTGCTGGTACATATTGTGAATGTTGTGATAAAACTTTAAATAATAAAAAGTACAAATCAATAAAAAAACCAGTACTTTTCACATTACATTATTTTCACACACACTACACTTCTCTTGGGTGTCCCAGCATTTCTTGCCCTGCCAAATACACACACTGCATGACTGGGTAGAGTATTTCTTGGGTGCACTTAATGACCCTTCAGTTCAAAACTCTCTGGCCTTTTCATCATAATTTTGCCAAATAGAGTTCACAATGTTCCTTTTGTGACTTGAATGCAAAGAATGACTAATTTATATCAACAGACCAAAGGAGTGGGGGTGGGGAGTCAACTGTGGAGCATATTCTACGTAGTTTAGAAAAATTGCAAGAAATTGTGCAATAGTGGTCATGTAGGAGGATTGCACCATAAGGAAATGACTGAACAGACATTTCATTTTGCCTTTCAATATCTTTCTTTCTTAGCCCTTTCCTCTAACAATTTTTCTAGAAGATATATTTCTAAAATAATTGTATTCTGAAGGTAAACTTCTACCAGCAGGTTCTAGTGGTGCAATAAGCCTTTCCGGAGGCTTTAAAATATAAGATGTAAAGGGTGAAAATGAGAATTCCTTAGGGAAGAGGGAGGCAGGGAAGTAGTAAAGCAACTGAAGGAAGATCATTCCAGATTTATGGAATGAAAACTAGCAGTGTTTTTGCCTGAAGGACAGAACTTCTGACCACTTTCCTCTTAGATATTCTCCTGTTGATTTTATAGTTGCTTGGAATCACTGAGATAGCCAGAGGAAAGCAAATCACGAAAGAACCTCAAAAATACTTCTTTTTGGCAGTCCAAACACTTAGCAATTCATTAATACAGTACTGTTCAAAATCTTTTTACCCTTATGTTTATGCAAGCAGCATCTTATACTGTACTTCTTAGGGGTTATTAAGAAATAAATGCATTCTTTATATCAAAGTTTTATGATGAGTGTCAACTATTCCTTTGCTCTTTGTGCATTACGCACCACAAAGACACAGAGGGCGATTCTTGCATTTTCCACTGTTTAATTCCTTGCAAGTAGCCATCAACTTAGTAGTGAAGAGTCCCCAGACTCTTACACCTTCCTTTTCTAAAATAAAAAAATGCTTTCAAGAAGCAAAGTTATTGACTTTTCTAGTACAGCATATTCATGTGAAACTTTAGTTCATTCATAAACGATATTAAAAAACATAGAATGTCTTATAAATGCTAACTTGAGGTATTTACTTTGCTAGTTCTTCATAAGGTGGATCTTTCCATATACTAATCCAGGCTTCCTCATGATCCCTAGCTAGCAGGACCAGTGGTCAGGGATGATGGGAATTGTAGTATCAAAACATCTGGAGGGCCGAAGTTGAGTAAGCCTGTACAGTACTAATCCATCACACTGAAACCAGGGATAAAGTTAATCCAAATATAATCATTGCTTGTTCAGATGTTTGTGATGGAGATTTTGGGTTATCTCTCTTAGCAAGTAGCTAGCTATCAGAAGTTGAATGCAGTTGTCTCTTAAGTGCTTGAAAAGGATGCTGTACCGAAACCACTCCTGTGCTTCAAGCTAACACAGCTATAACATGTGGTTAACTTAAAGAAACTACTAGTAACACCCACAAATCACAGGATTCGTAACACCCACAAATCACTTAAATATTCCTCTATATTTTCCACTCAAAAGCAATTTGATTTTGTTGGGTAGCTTGTCATTAAAGGCTTCCGCACAGAAACAGTTGAGACTATCATGCTCTTCTCTCAACGCAGACCATATGCATTAAAGAAAGCACTTAATCCCAAAAAATAAAATCTAATATTGGCGTTACCTAGCCCAATGAACATCCTGTATTCTCACGACATATTCATTCGGTCCCTTGCATGCCTGTGGGCAAACATAGCAAGTACACAGCTGACATACTTCATACGAACATCCAAGCCACACAAGGCCTGATGCCACATCTTATGCAATTCTGCATACATATTAATATACAAATCGCTCCTTCACGGGGGTGGGGGTGGGGGAGAAGGAAGAAACCCCCACCTTAAAAGTGTACAAGCCTGAGCATTTCACACAGGTGGGCACTAGGGCACCATCTCGGGAGGTCCACACGACGCTCCTGCACACTCCCACGGCACCTTAGACAAGACACAAACAATGCAACCCCGCCGCGCCTATCTACAGCAGCATGTCGATTCCTTACTCCGAATTAAAGGACAGATGAGCACGGAAGATTAGGGGCCAATCCACTGCATTTATTGTTTCTTGGTTTTATCTGACTCCTCCGGGGGGTCCACTTCTGCTCGCCCCTCTTCCCCACTCCCTCCGTGTGTACTCTCCGTCCTAGTGCCGCCAGAATAAAGATGAGGCTGCCCGGAGACCCTTCCTCTCCCTACCTGGTTATCGAGCTGGGAGAAAGCGGCTGTCGGCTCCGGGGCAGCCAGGCAGGAGGGCAGCAGAAGAAGAAGCCCCGGGAGCAGCCGCAGGAACTCGCGTGGCCCCAGCGCCACCTCCATCTTGGGAGCCGGGAATTAAAACAAAGTGAAACATCAACAAAGCCAGAGGAGGCGGCAGGCGGAGCAGAGGCGGGGAGGAGTCCGGCAGGGGAGGGGAGAGGAGGAGGAGGCTGCAGCAGCAACAACAACAACAGCAGCAGCAGCAGCAGCAGCAGCAGCAGCAGCAGCAGCAACAACAACAACAACAACAACAACAACAGAACCGGGAAAGATGCAGGATTAGGAGAGGTGCTGCTGAGGGCAGGAGAAAGGCCGTGTCAAAAACGGTTTCCCTTGGGAAAGGCTTAGGAGTTGGAGCCAAACAGCCCAGAGGAGATTTGCGCGGGGGAAAGAGCAACCTGTCTCAAATAAATTAGTCCTCCTTCCTCAAATGAGCAGAGATGAGAATAGGCATGCAGGTTTAAAGGTAAAGGTAAAGGGACCCCTGACTGTTAGGTCCAGTTGCAGATGACTCTGGGGTTGCGGCGCTCATCTCGCTTTATTGGCCGAGGGAGCCGGCATACAGCTTCCAGGTCATGTGGCCAGCATGACTAACCCGCTTCTGGAGAACCAGAGCAGCACACGGAAACGCCTTTTACCTTCCCGCCGGAGCAGTACCTATTTATCTACTTGCACTTGACATGCTTTCAAACTGCTAGGTGGGCAGGAGCTGGGACCGAACAACGGGAGCTCACCCCTTCGTGGGGATTCGAACCGCCGACCTTCTGATTGGCAAGCCCTAAACTCTGTGGTTTAGATTAGCAACAAATCCCGCTTTATTCAGTGTACTGTATACGGTACCACTGAAGGCTCCTCAGCATCTATCCCCTGATAATGCCCACCCAAGCATTATCTTTTTGTGTACGTATTACGATACAGAGTTATTTCCCGCCTTCGAATATTATTCAGGTGGGGTTTAAAACAGAAGAAATGAATAATGCCAAAACCAAAACAGAAAGCTGAAACAAAGCAAAAGGCAGCATTTTTACTTGAAAACAAAACAAAACAGCAGTCGAAAATTTCCCAAGTAAAACAGATAAAGTTTAAAAGCCTGGGAATTCAAAAAAGGTTATTCCTTGGTACCAGAAATACATTAGTGTGGGCACCTGGCAAGCTTCTCTGGGCAGAGTATTGCAAAGCTGAAATGTCACCATGGGAAAGGCCATCTCTGTGGTAGCCATCTGTTGTAATTGCAGAGGAACCTGGAAGATAAGAGTAAACAATGCAGTGGCTACTAGCCATGATGGCCACTGCTCTCTCTCTCTCTCTAAGGTGAGAGGCAACCGTGCTTCTGAATGCCAGCTGCTGGAAACTGCAGGAGGGGAGAGTGCTCTTGCTCTGGTCCTTGGGGATTTCCTGCAGGCACCTGGTTGGCCACTGTGAGAACAGGAGGCTGGACTAGATGGGCCCTTGGCCTGATCCAGCAGATGGCTCTTATGTTCTTAAGAGGCTGTGATGCTGCAATCCTGAGAGTGAACCCCAATGAAGAAGAAGAAGAAGAGGAGGAGGAGGAGGAGTAGTAGTTTGGATTTGATATCCCGCTTTATCACTACCTGAAGGAGTCTCAAAGAGGCTAACATTCTCCTTTCCCTTCCTCCCCCACAACAAACACTCTGTGAGGTGAGTGAGGCTGAGAGACTTCAGAGAAGTTTGACTAGCCCAAGGTCACCCAGCAGCTGTATGTGGAGGAGCGGGGACGCGAACCAGATTACGAGTCTACTGCTCTTAACCACTACACCACACTGGCTCTGGTTACCAATGCAATGGGTTTATGAGTAAGTTGTTATTCTAACGGTGGGTATGGTTGCCTCTCTAAAAAGAGTGCAACACTTGGCTGTTTTGCCATTTCATGAGGGTCTAAGGCAGGGGTCAGCAACCTTTTTCAGCCGTGGGCCGGTCCACCATCCCTAAGACCATGTGGTGGACTATATTTTGAAAAAAATAATGAACGAATTCCTATGCCCCACAAATAACCCAGAGATGTATTTTAAATAAAAGGACACATTCTACTCATGTAAAAACATGCTGATTCCTGGACCGTCCATGGGCCGGATTGAGAAGGTGATTGGGCTGCATCCGGCCCATGGGCCTGAGGTTGCCTACCCCTGGTCTAAGGAAGCACACTAAAAATCAGGGTGTGTTCGTTTTTTTAAAAAAATATTTACTATGAAGCAAAATGCATGTTAGTCCATTTCACATGGACTATCAGGACATGAATCAGCTCACTGCATGATCCTAATCCCATTGAAACCAATGTGCTGCATAAAGCCAGTCTATTAATGGGAAAGTACTATAGTAATTAAAATTCAGTATGTGCCTGGAAAGAAATTACTTTATCCCCACCCCACTCCAACAAAAAAGTGTTCATACCTGGGAGTCTAAACTTGTCAAGAGTAAAAACGTATTTGGAGAATTTGTGAATATACAATAATGTGGTTGATTCATTTGTGGATGGGATTGATGGCAATAACTCCTCCTGAACCACTTTGTTCTGTCAAATCAATGCCTACTGGGATCTCTTTCCATTTGTTTAGTGAATGATTTACAGTTGCTATGTTGAATGTTGATGGGGACATATGAATAATTACTTAGCCATTACTCCTTCACTGTTCCAGTTAAACTCATGGGCATAGCGGGGGGGGGGGCAGGGAGGCAGTTGCACCCCCCTAGATCAAGTACAACAATAGATATACTTAACAAACTGATCAATTACATCGGTTCTGTCCCCCCCCCCCCAAAGTCCATCCCCCCTAACAAAAATCCTGGCTACACCCATGGTTTAACGCCTGAGTTTGTCTATGCCTGGTGGCTCAGAGGGAAGGAGCAACTGAAAGGGAAACAGCAAATTGCAGGTTGAGTGGTGTTCTTGTGAAATATGTGTATGCTCTCCACAAAGCACAATTTCCTGTTAGATGCAGGCAGCGCCCCCTCCCCAATTTACTCGAGTTCGGAGAGGTTTGGCCGTGGCTCTGCAGGCACTGCTAGCAGCTGCTGTAACCATAGAGATAGGAAGTTTAGTTAGAGTGATAGAGCAGTGAAACCAAACATTCAGACTCCTTCTGAAGTTGTTTAATTCCAGGACAAAGAATTTGGAGCTGCCCATTGGAAAAATTCCGAACAGTTGTGAGCGGGCGGAAGGAAGGAAGGATGGATTTATGTCACAGTGGGTTTTTTAAAATGTGTTTTTGTGAGTTTAAAGCATTTGAAACTTTGCTCCACCAATGTCAATGCAATTATATTACGGGGTCTGTAGTCTGTGGTGGAAAGCGACTTCCAGGAGTCAATGAAAATCACCACTCTATCGCAGGCTAGAGGTAGGGATAAGGCAGTTCTCGGGTTGCACTTGCAGCCAAGGTCCGCGCAGGTACCGTAGTTCAAGCACCCCCGCTCGAGCGGATCCCCGGTCAGAACTGCCGTCACTTCCAGGCAGATGCGCTGCGCCTTCACCACGCGAAGCACGACCTGCCTCGCCGGAAAGAGCAGAAGCGTCTGCCTCTGCTGCGACCTGTTTTATGGGGAACAGGCTGGTCACGGTCCCGCTCCGGCCAGTCACACCAATGGGAAACCCAGTGTTTTCTCCGGGCGGTCTTTACCACCGCCACAAAATGGTGCCTAAAGTCAACGGAGGAGGCGGCTTCTGAACGCGTGAGTCTGTTGCCAAGCAGGGGAGGAAAAGGCGGAGCGGCGCTGAGGCGGCTCCTTCCGGGGCAAGAGAGGCCGTCGGGAAGCGGAGCGAGGCGCCATGGCGGTGATCCTGGAAACCACGCTGGGAGACCTGGTCATTGACTTGTACACGGAGGAGAGGCCGAGAGGTGAGAGGAAGCTCTGGCGTCCGCCAGGAGAAGGCCGAACAGGCTGCGGATGCCTTTCCGAGTATCCTTCTCCGGCGAGGCCTTCAGGAGCCGCAGTGGATTTTTCCCTCCCACGTTGCATTTCTGCTTTGCACTCGTTGGGTTTCAGCAGGACCGGTCTTGGGTATTGTGCCTCCAAGTGGCTCGACCTGCCTTCTCCCACCTCAGGGGGTGAGAGGGTGTCATCCAGATGTTTTGGACTAGAGCTCCCGTAGTCCATGTTGGCGGGGGCTGAAAGGAGTTGTGGCTCCCAAATTTAGAGGGCGCCAGGTCGGGAAAGGCCGGGCTAGACTGTGCAGTCTGGAAGCAAACCCCGCCACACACACACACAGCCCCAAGATCCTTTGCAGTGTTGTAGATACTGAGAGCAAAGCGTAGATCTTCTGGCAGTCTCTCTTGGGATATATATTTCTACAAGTACAGCTGCTTCCAGGACACAACTTTTGTTGATTCTTCAGGAGTCCTGCCAGGATTATTTTAGAAATGCAGTCTTTCTTTTGCTTTGTTTATTGGTTTTCCTTGATGCCTTAGTAGCTTGACACCCAAAGATTAGGCAACTGAAGTTTTTTCTAATTGCTTATCTATGCGATTAGGATAAAGACTGCAAGGTCTGGATTTGTTCATGTGAGAAGAGGCAGTCCTTGAGGTCCTGAACAATAGGGCTTGATAGGTCAAAACAAGCACTTTGAATTGATTACAGAAACTAATCAGTAGCTATTGCAATCTGGACAGAATTGGTGTAGGCTACTGTACTCAGACCTTCTGGTCACAGTTAGTAATCTGGCCGCTGAATTCTGCAACAGTGTAACTTCTGAACAGTTTTCAGAGGCAGCCCCGTGTATAAAGCATTGTAGTAGTTTAACCTGGAGGTTACCAGCATATAAATAATTGAAGCTAGATTATCTCTGTCCAGATAGAGTAGCAGCTAGGCCTCCAGCCAAAGCTGGTGGAAAATGCTGCACCATCCAGGCTATGTTTGCCTCCAGTGACAGCCGTGGTTCCAGAAGCATTCCTAAACTGCACACCTGCTCCTTTAAAGGGAGCGCAACCCCATTTAACATCTGAACATAATCTTTTTACTGTTGTTTTACTCAGGATGACTTCTTTATTCTGAAATTTCCATTAAGGGTTGACTAGAGTGACAACATTGGCACAGGGTTTGTTTCCACTAGCCTCTTAACTGCAGGCCTTGATGTGTTGTGGATTTTGTTGTTCTTACATGTAATGGAGGAACAGTGAAAGTTTCTTTTATTAAGCAAAACATGCAAACTGGTTCATTTGCTTTAAATTTCTTGCAGCTTGCCTGAATTTTCTGAAGCTCTGCAAAATCAAGTACTACAATTACTGCCTTATACATAATATACAAGTAAGTATTTGTTATGATTGATTTGTATTTGTCATGGTTTTTATTTTAACTGAACATTTAAATCATTGAACACTTTAAATGTTTTGTGCTATACAGTTGATAAAGAGAGTTCAACTTAGATCTAGGAGATCTGGGCAAATATACTCTTTCAAGCTGTGCACACTTTATGTACCCCTCAGCTCACTTCTTCACCTGTATATTGGAAATAATAGCCTTGCAGTCTGTGTCATACAGACGTTAGTGCAAAGCAATAAATGTTAATCAACCTATTTTTCTAAAACTCATCAACTGCCCTGTGATCTTTGGATAAAGGGTAGTATATAAATTTAATAAATAATAATAATAAACTAATAAATAAATAATAATAAACTATGGTGATGGGTAACGTTAAATAACTTTTTATATGTGCTTTGCATTCATTCAGAGAGATTTTATCATACAAACTGGAGACCCCCAGGGGACTGGCCGTGGAGGTGAATCAATTTTTTGGTGAGTTTAATTTAGATCTTAATTTATGTATGTATGCTTACCAGGAAGTGAGTCTCTTTGGACACTGTGGGACCTTTGCCCAAGTAAACATGCATTGGAACAGACAATTCATTGGGTAATTAAACCCAGCAGAAAGACCAATAGACCTTATCTGGACTTATGTGTTCTTCCCCCTCCAGTAATGCTGACAAATTTTGTGTTCAGCTGTCTAAAGAAGGGAAATTCCCTTGTATGGAACATTACTCTTTTAAAAATGGAAATGAATATTTTTCTCATCGCCGTGGCCAATCCAACAAGATTCACACCCCTCCTTTGAATACATGGAACTAGATGCATGCTTGATGGATCAAGGCAAATGTATTGTTTTTCTAAAAGCAGTTCTAAAAGCAGTTCGAAAAGCAGTTCGAAAAGCTTGTGAACATGGGTGTAGTTGCCCAATTAAGAGTTTCATAGGCACACAGAAAGCTCCTACATTATTTGATGTACCCTATTCATTTGAAAGGAGTATGTTTGCATCTTGCTCTCCTACTGAAACAAATAGTGATGATCTTAATAGAAGAGCTTTGCATGCATATTGGAGCATTTTAAACTGATTGCTGGACTGAGGCACTTATAATGAAGTTTAAAACACTAATTACCAGTATTACAAGCACCGCCAATAACTGATCATTTTCTATTCTTGTGGAGGAAAGATGTAAGTAGTAGACTATAACTTTTGTGTAGTTTTTTTGTCTGAATATTACCTTTGTGTGTTTCAGCAAATTGTATGGGGACCAAGCTAGATTTTTTGAAACAGAAAAAGTGCCAAGAATTAAACACAAGAAAAGGGGTACAGTGTCCATGGTGAACAATGGCAGTGATCAGCATGGATCTCAGGTCAGTCCACAGCACTGGAAGAGTCTTACAAGAAACTTGGGATAAGTGAAAGGAGAGATGCCACAAAGAATTAAAATAACGATTTGACTGGGCATAATCCATGCACATGATACAGATATGTTCTTAAAGAACATCTACTAACAAGACTTGCCACAACATTTAAAACTAATAGTTTTAACTAAAACATAGATTGGCATTGTGGATAAATAGAAGAGCATTGACTCTAAAAATCACAATAAAGCACATGCACAAAGTTTCTATACAGTACAGTATTGTCTTCCTTTTACTTGTTCACAATGTCAAGCAAGATGAGATAGATCTTAATCTTGCGGCAATTATGTAAATTTTAAAATGTGTTCCTAACCCCATTCAGAATATACCATGATTGATTGTATTGAAAGCTGCTGTTGATAGCAAACAGTCTCAAAGGAAACATCTTAAAATCCCTGGAGATTTCCACCATGCAGTTAACTCAAAATAGTTTGGGGTTTGTTTTTTTTAGTTTCTTATTACTACAGGAGACAACTTAGATTACCTGAATGGTGTACATACAGTCTTCGGTGAAGTAACAGAAGGCATGGATGTGTTGATGAAAATTAATGAAGCCTTCGTTGACAAGGATTTTGTTCCATATCAAGACATCAGGTTTGACTCTTATTTTGCTTTTATAGGCTACATTATATCAGAAAATCCCTGCTTGATCAGACCCAAAGGTCTTTCTAGTCCAGCATCCCCCTCAGGGGTCTGCCAGGTTCTTTTGAGAGGTCCACATGCAGGACATAGCAATCAATACCTGTTCCCAACTGCTGCATTCCAGTACCTTCTGATCAGTGGTATACCACCTCTGACACTGGAGGGTCCATTTGGCCTATCATGCCAAACGTTTTTGCTAGACCTAGCCTCAGGGAACTCGTTTTTCAAAGCCAATTGAACTAGTTACAATGACCATATTCAGAAGCAGTGAATTCCACAAAATAATGTATTTATTATTTATTTAATGTGTTTATATGCAGCTTTTCGTTGCCAAGTGACCTCAGTTGTGTACTACATGATGGTATTTTTCTTAACTTTGGGGGGGTCTGTTCTGAAATTGTTGCCAGTCAGTTGTATGACCATCGGCTCTTGGCTATTTTGGACGTGCTTTTAGTGCGACCGTCTTATGAACTGGCCAAAAATGATTTGCCTTCTTTTTTAGCCAAGAGAATATCTCTGCAGTCGTATGCTGCAGTAGGATCTGAACCTTCCTCCAACAAAAGCCAGCTCACATGCTTTTGGGAAACTCTGCAAGAGCCCTGCACTATACAGTGTTGCTCTGTTCATTGCCTGTCTGGCTGTGTGCCATACTTGACATACATACATTGCAACTGACCTGACTTTCTTACAGATTCTGATTAAGTGTGAGTGTATTTTACTGATGCATTTGTTGCCACAGTGCACACATATGCATGAAATTATCCTTTACTTTTACTGCAATTGTTGTCTAGGATAAACCATACAGTGATCTTGGATGATCCATTTGATGACCCTCCTGGTTTGGCAGTACCAGATCGTTCACCAGAGCCGACCAAGGAACAGTTGGATGTGAGTGTTGCTATTTAATTTCTTTTGATACTGGAGAGGGAGATAAGAAAATAGATAAACAAGGAATATTTACCACCATCACACAAACCCACAGTCCTTAATCATGGCGCATATTCAACAGATGCAAAGTGAAAAGAAGAGTAAAACAAAAAGAAAAAAGTGAACCTGAACTGGTGGAGATGGAAAGTTTACTACTGAAACAACAATCAAGCTGTGTCTTGACAGTGAGTCCTCTTCAAGGACAAGAGTAATGTGTGTTTTTCAGTTTCAGCAGAGTGCATTTTTTGGAGCTCTGACTCGCATGAGGAATGGTTCGCAGAGAGATATTCTCCCTCCACCTGCTGCTTTCCTCCCAATTCAATAAGCAATGTGATGAAAAAAGCATATCCTGAAAGGCATTCATCAATCTCTGATTAAACTATGTTAGACTGGAGCTAACATTTTGTGATGTGAAAGAATTTATATTTTCAAGGGCTAAAACATTCAAGCAGACAGGTTATTAAAATTGTTATTTATGGGTATACCTTCCATTTTTATTTGGAATTCTGGGCTGCACACACCCCAATGCCTGCAGAAACATGGAGGTGCAATATGTGAAATGTAAAAGATATATCTGTGTATTTTCCAAAGAAGGTATATGTCTGACCAAAGATAGGAAGGATAAGTGTCTTCACAGGCAAACAGGCATGTGTGCTATCCATGCCACATTATGTAGCTATGCCTTCTAAGGCACGGGTTTGTATGTCTGTGCTTCAGACATTAACATGGCAGGCAACTTTAGGTTTATAGATACACTGCTGCCTTGAACTTCAGAAATGGAACTACATCTACCCCCCCTCACCTGTCCAGGTTTTAAAAGGTGAAGAAAATGGGGAGAACAATTGGTGCATTCATTGTGGAATTGAGAAAAACAAGGGCCATCCTGTAACTCATACTAGAAGGAGAAAAATGCAAATTAACTGCTATAATTGTCATCAAGTTGTCACCAAGCATGTTCACGTGGTGGTTCACAATATAGATTATTCCTGATATATGTAAACCTGCATTTTGTTGAGTGTATAATTTCAATAAGGGTAAGCTACACAGTACAGTCGTACCTTGGAAGTTGAACAGAATCTGTTCTGGAGGTCCGTCTGACTTACAGAACATTCGGAAACCAAAGCACAGCTTCCAGTTGAATGCAGGAGCGTCCTGTAGCCAACGGGTTTCAATTGTTAGGGAGCCGATTTGTTCAGGAGCCAAGGCATTCAGGATCCAAGGTACGACTGTACTGTGGACAGGACTGTAACCAATCTCTTACGATTGAACTCACATCTATATAATGATTGTAAACTGCTTCTGTATGTCTTCCTGTGTATGTTTACAATTTGTGTTCAAGCAAATTGATACTTCTACAGTAAAGATAGTTTCAATTCAGCTATGCATTGAGTCACAAATGGATTGAAAAAAGCAACAATATGTACTCACTGGCTGTCTTTGTTTTATTTGTTTTAAATATAAGACAGAGTGGAAGAATAGGAGCTGATGAGGAGATTGATGACTTCAAAGGAAGGTCTGTTGATGAAGTGGAAGAAATTCTGGCAGAGAAAGAAGCAAAAACTAAGGCTATTCTTTTGGAAATGGTAAATATGTTCGATTATTTAACTCAAAGTCAGCCTTGCAGATACGCATGTGCTTTTTGTGAATAAAAATAATGTCATCAGGTATGATGACTACTTGGATTGTCTGTTGAATCTAGACGTAGGTTCAATTTTTTAAAAAATATATAATTATTGATCTTTCAATGGGCCGTAAAGATAAATCAGAAGGATTTTATGCATGCTTAAAAGTTTGTATATGTTAAATAATTACATGTCAAAACATGTATAAATGTGACTTGCCCGAGATTCTGTATAAAGTGGGACTAAAATCTCTCACATCACACTTGTATTCCAGGTTGGAGACTTGCCTGATGCAGATATCAAGCCTCCTGAAAATGTCTTGTTTGTTTGCAAACTTAATCCTGTGACAACAGATGAAGACCTTGAAATCATATTTTCCCGATTCGGGCCAATAAAAAGGTAATTATTAAAAATCGGCACAAGAAACAAAAAGTTTACAAGTAATTTTAAAACCCTTCCTTTCTGGGACTGATTGCTCTGCTTGGGTTTGTTTCAGTCATAAATCTTTTATTTCAGCCTTTGGCTATTTTAGAAATTTTAAAGACTTCAACAGCGGAGGCGGGTGCTGGTAGGTGGGAGTCGGGAATTTTTCTATGGCTGGAAGAAGGTGCTTGTTGGCTGCCCTCCCCTTCAGCATGTGTCCCCTAACAAAGTTTCTAGAACAAAATGCTTTACTTGTTTTTCAGTTGTGAAGTGATTCGAGATTGGAAGACAGGTGAATCCCTCTGCTATGCTTTCATCGAGTTTGAAAAGGTATGTGGCCTCGCAAATACTGTACCTACAGTTCATTTTATGTAGCATCTTTATAGGAGGGTAAAGCCTAAAGGTGTGTTCTACCTGTCTCTTATGAAATGGTTTTATAATGCTGCTAATAAAATTGCAAAGGAGGAGCAGCTTATGACTTTCAAAGCACCAGTACAACTCACCCACACCCAAAATCTTCTCAAACCTTCTGTTGTGAGTTTTAGGAAAGTATTTTCTGTTGGAACAATTCTGGTGTCTTGGATGGTGTATAATGCTCATCTGGGAAGATCCAAATGAGCTCTGCAGTAGGTTCATTTCTGTGGCTTCTGGGAAGTCACTGCCTCTCAGCTTTAGATCCCCATTCATAAAATACAGCTTACAGTGACCAGTCTCACTGGTTGTAAACGTTATATTCCCTAAACTTTCAGAAAGTCAGATCCTATTTGGGTGCCTGATTCCACAGTTGGTTATCCTGGGAGAATGTTGCTTGTGCTCCTTTCAATTCTGGTTTAGTTTATGTATTTAAGAAATCGAAAACGGCTTGACAGTTCTTAATGCATGGCAAGAACTAGGCACTTGATTTGTTTCTCTTAAATTAAGAGTAGTGTGGTGTGTAGGTTGCACAGGGCTGTGGCAGAAATGGTTTTGGATTCCTTGACCATACAGATAGATTAGTGCATTTTTGAATAACCACCGTGTAGAAACATTTGGGGTTTCATTATGCAAACTTGATACCAAACATTTAAGTTGAAACAAATCTACAATAATGGCTGACACAATATCACTGTGCCAGCACAACAGTTGGTGTTCCTCATCCGAAGCATGAGGACTTTATGGACTTTTAAGCTACTGGAATTTCCTTTTAAAAAAAAATTACAAAGTAAATACAGCAATACCAAACCATACATAAAGAATAATATAAATAAAAAGAATAAAAAGGAAAAACTGCAAAGAAAAGTAGACAGTAAAAGAATAAAGAACAGTATAATATTTCAATACAATAAACACTATTTTACAAAATAATAGTAATAGACTTCCATCACTCTCACAACACTTCATTTCACATTTCATATTTTATCTGTATTTCAGTATTATTTTCATCTTAATATATAGATGTACGTTTCCCCTTTTCCATTTACAAGGTCATTCTATACACAGCCAAATTTTTACATTAGAACCTTGTCTTTCTAAATAATCATTCAAGCACATTCATTCCTTCTTGACTGTATTCATTGGCTTTAGTCTTCTTATATCCGTCAATTTGACCAGTTCCAAATATTCACATACTGGAATTTCCTTTTCTCATTCATATACTGCCGTTGCAGGTTTATTTTTAAATGTTATTTTCTGATTTTAACTTTATATTTCTCCGAAACATGTACCAGGAAGAAGATTGTGAGAAAGCTTACTTTAAGATGGATAATGTTTTAATAGATGACAGGCGGATACATGTGGATTTTAGCCAGTCTGTTGCAAAGATTAAATGGAAAGGAAAAGGTAATTTATTTTACGCATTATATCTATAACTCTTTTATTATAACTATCAGTTCTCCTTTAGGAGAGCAGAAAAACATTAGCTTTTAATGCAGTCACATTCAGGTTTGTTAGTTATGCCAAACAACCATAAAATGTGATCTCTTCCCAGTTAGCATCCTATAAATACCCTGCTTCTCAAATTGGGTAGTGTATAGTATTTTGTGCTGATGAAGAATAAGGGCAAAGCAATCCAACCCTCTCCCTTACACCAGGCTGGTGGGAAGGCGTTAGAATGAACAGAGGTGCCCCTCCCTAGTTCTGTTAGCCAAGTCAGCTAGCCACTAAATATGCAGCCAATCAGGAAAGCCACTTGTGGGATCCCTAATGGTAGTAGCCAGTAGAAGCTGGGAGAACTGGGAGGTAATGAGCATTGAAAGTGAATGTTTCTCAAACTTTTTGAATTGACTACCTTTCTAAAAATCTATTTATTCTTCCTACTGAGAATCACAGACATGCCCAAACATTCAGAGCTTCTGTTAGGCAGATGACAATGTGGAGTTTCGGTGTGCAGCTTCACATATGCTCTGCTGTGCATGAGAATCTTTAGATCAAGGAAGAGAGACATTAATGATTGTTTTAGTAGGAGTCCTTCTTCCTCTCAATTCTTTCTTTTTGCTGAAAAATGAGGCATGTCCCACTGCTGTAGGTATTATAGGACATAAAAGTGAATAGTTCCTTCTTGCTAGCTTGGAACCTCAACTGTACAAAATATTTAGCCATTTGCATTTTGTGACCTTGAACCATGAGATGGCAGCACATAGCTAGAGATACTCATTTAAGCAGTGAGTTTTCCCTTTCCCCCACATTTTAAAAAGTTTTATATTATTTATTATTTTGACAATTCTAAATGTGGGGTATGGAGGTGACTAGTGATTTTTGTCCGGGTTACAAAACTGATACTGGATTTTCTCTAGAACAGGCATAGGCAAACTCTGCCCTCCAGATGTTTTGGGATTACAACTCCCATCATCCCTGACCACTGGTCCTGTTAGCTAAGGATGATGGGAGTCGTAGTCCCAAAACATCTGGAGGGCCGAGTTTGCCTATGCCTGCTCTAGAAAGAGTGTCTTGCTTGCATTCAAGATCAATGGCAGCTTATCTCTCTTCCTATAAACAGGTGGGAAGTATACTAAGGATGATTTCAAAGAATATGAAAAGGACCATGACAAAACTCCTAAATTAAGCTTGAAGGAGAAGGTGAAGCCAAAGCAAGAGTATCCTTTGCAACTAAATAATTGTATGTTATTTTTAAAAACTCCTATTTTACTATTTCTGAGTAAAACGCCTATAACCTGGATACATATGGTATATGTTTCTACCATAGTTTATTGGAATTATGCAGCAGGATTGCAAAAACATTTATTTTGGTAGATAGATTTTTATTACCTTGATGTCTAATAACTGTTTCTCAGACTAGTAGTTTTTGTATGGAAACTCCTTTGTGATATAACTTTGTGCATGTATAGTTGAAATTCATTTATTTAGTTAAAATCTTAGTTGAATTTAGAAATGTGGAAATCAGTTTTCAATTGGCGTTTCCAACTCCTTGACCAAAACAAAATAGCCCCAGCTAAATGTCTGTATTGGGCCACATTCCAGCTCTGTGGGCTTCAAAACAGAGCAGCTCCATCCTCAGGCTGTGGTTCGAATCAGAGTGGTTCACTTTTAAAAATGCATGTTTTCATATAGTGGGAACTCGGTGTGTTCTACTTGCCCTGCCAGTGCTGCCTCCCTCAGACTTGATTATGCTTGCCTGGATCATCTTACTGTACAATCTGGCTGAACCACATAATAAACCTATTACAGATGCTGTGACATGGAGTCTAACCATTATCTCTATGTGGAAATATCTTTTGACAGCTACCGTGCCATACTTGTGCCATTTGAATTGAGCCTTAGAATAGCTGTAAAATGGGGAGGGGGGAGAGATGGCATTTGTTTTTGTTATGCAGTTAAAATGATAATGTGCATTCACTGGCTTTGACCTTCCAGAAATGAATCCAGAAGTGCGCTTAAGTGAACCATTTTACTTTGTCATTTTATTCTCCTAGATCCAGTTCACTCACATTTTTGCCTGATAGTGCTGCAAGGTGTTACTCTGTTGGCCAACTTGTTTAAATGCAGCTTCTTCAATCAGGTTTCTCTCTTGCCTTTTGGCTAACCCTAATATCAGTCTCCCAAGCCTTCCTTAACAGACTGCTCTAGCTCAAGATATGACCTTGTATTGGAGGAGGAAGAGGATGACATCAAAACAAGTCACAGGCACTCTGATAAAAAGAAGAAGAAACGCCACCATTCAGATGATACCGATGAGGATGAGAAGAGGTCCAAAAAGTCTAAGGTGATGGGCTCTTCTCCCTTCAGTTGAATGATGTGTTGCTGCTTCAGGGAAATATTGGATCAGATGCATGGAATGTTCTCATCACACTTCAATCAACACCCAGTAGATATATTGTGAAATGTTCTAACATTGTCCAGTTCTTGGGGCTACATAATCTCAGCCCAAAGTCAGCTCCTGATTTTGCTACTTTCATATATATGTTAACCTTTCCCCACGTCATCTCACTGACCATTTATACTTATTCCTTATTGGCCCCACATGTAGCCTTGCTACTTCTACAGAACTCTTACTGGTTTCTCCCAGCCCTTCAGCTGTCCTACAGAGATGCCCTTGGTCTCTACCTTCTTCCTTTCAAGAGCTCTATGCAATCCTTTCTATTTGAAAGCTTCAGCCACCTAGATGCCAGCCTTCCTTGCATGCCAAACTGGAGCATATTTGGGTCAGAGTGTTCCTGCTGCTGCCACATACAGTTCACAGTGCTCCACAGTTGCTGCATAAGTTAGCACATTGGTTGCACAATTATATTGTTGAGATTTTCTTCATAAGCCACCCTTTTAGAAGATTTCTGTATGATACCAGTCCTCTTGTTTCTTCTCTTTTTAGAGAAAGTGAGCAAGTGGGCATTTGCATGTCAAAGAATGTGAATTGTTCAACAGTGTTAGGACCGAAGTCCATGTCTCCACAATGCATTCCCCATCTCCAGAGTGGCAATATCCATCTATATCAGGTTATTAGCCAGAAGAGCCAGATCATGGGTGGTAAACCTATGACCCTCCAGATTATTCTGGACTACAAATCTCATTATCCCTGACTATTGACTATGCTAGTTAGGATTGATGGGCATTGGGTGTCCCCCCCAAAATCTAGACTTCACCAGGTTGGTGAAGCCTGCCATACAGCCTAAACAGACTACACAAAATCAGGCCTTTTTCAATTGATTCATTTTCTCAGCTCAGGATCAGCTTCCCCCTGTCTTTTAGGAGAGTAATTTACATTTTTTTCCAGCATAGATACAATTTGTCATTTAGCTAAATAATAGGGGGTTTGTGGCCCTCCAGATGTTGCTCGACTCCCAGCTCCCATCAGTCCTAGTCAAGATAGCCAATGGTCAGGAATAATAGTTGTTACCAACCAGTTTCTGCAGGGCCACAGGTTCACCACTCAGGATCTACCTCCTCTGGTCCGGTGGCATCAGAAATGGGTTCAGATGGTAGTTTTCACAGTTAGTGACGGTGCAGCTGCTGCAAACTCTGGTCCAGGTGAAAGGAAGCTGATGCTGGTGCAGGTAGCATACTTGCAGAAATAAATGCTCTGGATCTGATTGCACTTCTCTTTTAAGGAGCAAGTTAATACAGCAGCTTTTCTTCTGGGCTGGTGTGTTCTTTGCTGCCACATTTATCTTTGCTGCTGCTTCTCTTCTTTTGCTTTCTGGTTCATGAGTTTAAGCTTTATCTGCTTTTCCCATTCCAGCACTTCACTTTCTGCTCTCATATCCCAATATATTCTTTCCATGACCTTGGCTCCTACAGCTGCACCATTCTCAGCTGCCTGAAGGTCTCCTGCCTCAAACAATTCCGCCCTTGCTTTCTTATCCTGGATGTTTCCTGTATGATTTATTGATACCATCTCTTTCTATGTCATTTTTCAAAACCAAGCAAGTTAAATAAAATAGTAGTGGACTTCATTTGTTTTAAAAGGAAGGGCATTGAATAATACAGTGTTGCACAACAGCATCAAAAGTTCAGAGCACACATGTCACAAAATATAATTGATATATATTACATTTCTTGATCCTGTAAAACATGCTTACTTTCCTTACTTGCTTGATTTTTGGAATCAGGCTTAGATTTTTCACTTTTGTTGGACTGAAGCAAAGCAAAGGGAAGGGCTTTTATGTAAGCATACAAAGCCTGTGAAACATGCATGCTTTCCTCATCCATTATTTATACAAGTTATGTTGGTTGAATATATTTTACTAATGACAACATTTGGGGGTGGAGTAGAGATAACAGATATGGTGAATTTATTATTAGGAAACTACATTCTTGTATAAGGAAGGGAGAGTTTAAAGTTTTGAAAATTGCCCATGATAAATTTTGTTTCTGTATTCTTTTGCTAAAGCAAGTGGTCTTTGCTGCAGAAACCCAACTTTACAAGGTTCAAAAAACAGGTGATTGAAGCAACCACTTTAATTCAGCCACACATTGCTGATAATAGGTTGTATCCAAAGATGGTTTGAGAGGAAGGCTGTTCATGCAACTGATCTTTTGCCACAGCCCCAAAAAAGAATGCTGTAGGCTCTGAATGCATTTACATCTGATTCTGAATTATGTCATTGCAAGCTTGTGTACTCTTCTCAAATTAATTTGTGTCATTCCTACCCCTTTCTAATCCTTACAACTCTCTGTACATTTCATCACATTTCTTAAAGCAGGACCTTGACCGAAGGCAGAAAGAAGAGAAAAGAAAAAACGAAAAGCGAGAGAGGCGGCGCAGCCGTAGCCGTAGCCAGTCTTGGGACAGAGATGACCGATACCGAAAGTCAAAGGACAAATACCATGAGGAAAAGAGGAAAGCCAGAAGCCCTAAGAAACCCAGAGAGAAGGAGAAGTCCAAGTACAGATGAATGAGGATTAAGAAAAACAAACTTCCCCCAGTGCTTTTCTGCCATTGAGACCTACAACCACTCCCCAAAGACCCTCCAGGCTTCCTTTTTGACTTTTGTTCCTGGGGTTCTATAGGATGACATCCTATAATGTGGGATTTAATAGAATTTTGACTGTATTGTGGGCAGGGGGGTGTTAAAGCATTTTGTTTTCAGTTTACAGCGGAATGGTGATGAGACCACCACATTATTTGATTTATTACAAACACCACCCACTAAAAAGGAACCTTAGTAATGTTAGCTGTTAACGGTAGAGGGCATACTTAAAACATTATTTTTGTCAGCTCTGAAGAGTTACTTGATTCATCATTAATTTCCTACTTTGTTATCTTTTCTGTATAGGAAACTGCATGCAACTGAAGGGTATGTCATTATGTGTGACTGAAGTGGGCTTTATTTTGCCATGGAAACTTGCTTCCAGTTGGGGCTTCCTGCTACATGTACTGAAGTAGTGTGGTGTGTCTTAATTACACATGCTGTATACACAGTTGGTACATCCAGTTCCTAAACAGAACTGATATCCAAGTAGAGACTTCGTCATGTGCAAAGTAGCTCTAAATTCCTTTGGTTGTGTGAGGCCTTCACTAAAAGGCCATCTTTTACAATACACGTTTCATAATTGTTTGTTTTTTAATACCTACGCGCTTCTCCCTGAAGCTGTTTTCTATATGCAGAGATCTAGATTCATTGCAGGAAGTAGTCTCTCCACTTTGTAGTTATTGCAAGGCAAGCAATAAGCAAGCTCCACATGAGAATTGAAGTTTCTGTATGTTACTTTAGAGGGTATGAGAAAAGAATCCTTTCTTCAGAAGCCAACAACAGAATTGGAGAAGGTACAATATCTCATTTGAGAAGATGTAGCAGTGAAAACAGAGACCAAGTCATGACCTGCTGGTGATTGGCTTAGTCCAAAAAAATTTCAGCTTAGAACAACATTTCACAAACAGTTGTGTTTCACCATGCTATAAATTATTAAAGTTAAAAACAACCACCACCAGGTACAATTTACAAATACAAATCAGAGTAGGGCTATTTAGTTTCTCTCTACTGCCTTCAATATTGTAATTAACCCCCCTTTAATGCAGAACGCTAACAGCGTTACAAACAAGAAATGTCTGAGTTGAAACAGCCAGCAGAACTTGTTGCTGCATGCAAAACCGAGCCAGCATAGAAAGGAAATGCTTATTAAACCACAACCCAAGGTATAAAATACTTGTAGGGAGGACTGACGTTAGTTTTGCCATGTGTTTATTTTCTTAATTTTTTTTAGATACTCTGTATTCCTCTGTTAGGTATTAATGTATATGCAGATCTCTCAAAGGTTGGGATGTAACTAAGCTGTTTTTTAAATGTTATCTCGGTAATGCATTCTTGTTTAGGAATATATGGGGTTTTTTCCCCCTGGACAAGAGAGGCTGTAATTCTATATTGATTTGAGTGGAAGACCCATTGAATACTGTGGGATTTGCTGCTTTGTAAACTGGCATGGGGCTGTGCTGTAGCTTTCATATATTCCCACATTCTTTTTAACTTTCCAGCACAAGCTCCCTGTGCCTGGAATACTATATCTTTTAAAGATGTGCTGCCAGGTTTTTTTTTGTAGAAAAATCTTTACAGAAGTGAAGCTTTCCAGGTGAAAGCTATTCCTCCAATATGAGCTTCCCATGTGTGGCAGACAGTTCCTACCTATTAAAGAGAGAGAACAGTTTTTAGCATTCTAGACCAGACTTCCCCAACCTACTGTCTTCCAGATGTTTTTGGACTACAACTCCCATAATATCTGACCTTTCAGCTTACTGCGTAAGGCTGGTGGGAGCTGGGAATCCAGAATATTTGGGTAGTACCAAGACACAAACATTTCCAGAAACCCATGCACTCATCCCCCTCAATCCCTTTCTCCTAAAGATCTCTTTTTTGAACTGGAGAGGAAGACTCACACACCAGCTTACACTCAGATAACACAATAATGTTAAAAAACTGAAACAGATTCGTCAGGGCAGTCTAGCAGCGAAAAGCCTTCACCCACCAGCTGCCTTCTTAAGCAGACTGATTTTCTGCCATGTTCTTGACTAACAGCAGCAAAGGGGGCTTAATGTGCTTCTCCTGAGAAACCAAACCAGCTAGGCCATGACATTTGTTGGGGCTAGGTGTGCACGAGTTAATTTCGCTTCCAAAGTACTGAAATATTCACAATTCCATTTCAAAAGGTTTCTCATTTTGCAGCACACTGAAACCTGGGTTCTTCTACCACTTGATTGCTTCCAACATGTGACTGGGATCCACAGGACTCTGCAGTGAGCTTACACAGCTGATATTGCTAGCTGTGGACCTCTGCTTATCCTCTTGGGGAGTATAGAAAGTGGTTTGTGACCAATTTTTGTTTTTTAAAGAGGTGCATACTCTAAGGTTGTGTATGGCTAAATCTGTAGTGGTGAACCCTCAATAAGTAATAGGGAAAAAACTTAGAAACAGAGATATGAAGCTAGGAGCTAAATGGCACCTTAAGCCTGGGTTATGGGCACAACGACGGAATGTCTAGGTGCGCTTTTTTATAACAAGAATACAAAGCTGAAAATGAGTGAACTGCAGCTAAAATATTATGTTCATTTTTCACAAAGTCTAGCCCTCCCTTATATTCTTAAGAGGGTCTCTAGTCTTCAAAGAGTAGCTGGAAGTGGGCGGGCAGAAAAAGCTCCTCCTTTCCTTCCACTGCAGTTTTAATCTGAAATCTTAGGTGCAGAGCTCAGAAACCACTCGCGCTATTGAAATTCCCTTGTCACAAAAGGCGCCTAGAACAATGGGAGTTTCAAACACTAGAAAAAAACACGTTCACCATTTTTAATTGAATGCTCAAACAATGAAAAGTTCTGTGTGACACAAAATTCTGTATGTGCCTACACTAAGAAAGGTTGTTCCAATAAAAGATAACGTGCTTTTATAAACCATATCTGTACTTATCACGAAACGGCTATGGCCTTTGTCCTGACACACCCCTCTCCCTGCCTCCTCATTTTGCAAAATCAAAGTCTAATGAGTTAAATTTTATGAGATGCCCAATTAAGGAAGTGAAAATGTTCCCATGAAATGAGTTGCAGTTTGCACATTGCACTTTCAGTTGGCACCAATAACAATGTGCCTTGAAAAACAGGCAGCATTTCCTTGAGTGAATAGAATTGCAAATGCACTGTAGCTTGCTGAATGAGCTGCTGGATAACAGCGATGGCTTACCCAGCCTCACATTTCTCTGGTCACTGAGGGAAGGCATTGCACTTCATTGTGAGTACCAACTATTTTTTCCAACATGTTCAGCAAATCCACTTGGATGGGTTAGCAAAGCAAAGCAGAGCTTAGTGTGAACCAGGGTTTGGACCTTACCCCACTTCTTGTAGTGTTTGCTACATATGTCTCCTGCCCTTCCAATATAATCCTTGCATGCATAGGCAGAGTGCTTTTTACCACAGAGTCGTAGGAAATTGGGGATGAGCTTCTGTAGGTCAAAAGGTCCATCTTCAAGGCACTGTTCCATCTTGAAGGATTCAAAACTGCATTCTCATTGTGCGCCGTGTCCTTTGGATAACATTACTTCTGATCAGAAAGCTCTTGCTGAAACATAGGAGGCAAAACAAATTGTGGTTTTGCACACTTTCAACTGCAAGAGAAGACAGAAAGTGAGAGACACTCATATTTACTTTCCCTGCCTGTAACCTGTAGCATTGTGCCATAGGCAGCTACTGCTCATTAAAACTTTTTTGTTTAGTCGTTTAGTCGTGTCTGACTCTTTGTGACCCCATGGACCAGAGCACGCCAGGCACTCCTGTCTTCCACTGCCTCCCGCAGTTTGGAGAACACTGTCCAACCATCTCATCCTCTGTCGTCCCCTTCTCCTTGTGCCCTCCGTCTTTCCCAACATCAGGGTCTTTTCCAGGGAGTCTTCTCATGAGGTGGCCAAAGTATTGGAGCCTCAGCTTCACGATCTGTCCTTCCAGTGAGCACTCAGGGCTGGTTTCCTTCAGAATGGATAGGTTTGATCTTGCAGTCCATGGGACTCTCAACAGTCTCCTCCAGCACCATAATTCAAAAGCATCAATTCTTCGGCGATCAGCCTTCTTTATAGTCCAGCTCTAACTTCCATACATCACTACTGGGAAAACCATAGTTTTAACTATATGGACCTTTGTTGGCAAGGTGATGTCTCTGCTTTTTAAGATGCTGTCTAGGTTTGTCATTGCTTTTCTCCCAAGAAGCAGGCGTCTTCTTATTTCGTGACTGCTATAGCCATCTGCAGTGATCATGGAACCCACCCAAGAAAGTAAAATCTCTCACTGCCTCCATTTCTTCCCCTTCTATTTGCCAGGTGGTGATGGGAACAGTGGCCATGATCTTAGTTTTTTTGATGTTGAGCTTCAGACCATATTTTGTGCTCTCCTCTTTCACCCTCATTAAAGGGTTCTTTAATTCCTCCTCGCTTTCTGCCATCAAGGTTGTGTCATCAGCATATCTGAGGTTGTTGATATTTCTTCCGGCAATCTTAATTCTGGATTCATCCAGTCCAGCCTTTCGCATGATGAATTCTGCATACAAGTTAAATAAGCAGGGAGACAATATTTAGCCTTGTCGTACTCCTTTCCCAATTTTGAACCAATCAGTTATTCCATGACCAGTTCTAACTGTAGCTTCTTGTCCCACATAGAGATTTCTCAGGAGAGATTTCTCATTAAAACTAGGAGCCAGATTAATAAAAGGGGGAGGGTTTCAGCTCAAGGTGTTATGTTGCTATTGTATTATGCAGCACATCTACAGTAACTTGAATGCATGCATATACATACATATACACACACCATGCCCTTTAACCAGGAACTTACCTCATTTTCAACAGTAAGGAAGAAAACACTGATGGGAGAGCCAAGGATAGGAAATGGCAAAAGTAACCATTTCTAAGTGGATAGCCATGTTAGGCTGTTGCGGACCAAAAAAAATCAAGGGTTGTAGCACCATAAAAGTTAACACTTCTATTATTATGGCATAACCCATGATGGGCAAAAGTATAAAACTTGAGTTCTTCATAAGCATCAATAATTAGTAATTGTTTCAGTTAATCTGTCCACCCCCTCAATTCACCACAAGCTTGACTGATACATCCTCAGTATAAAACATTTATTCTTGCACAGATTGATCTCTCCGATTCAAAGTAATTTTTAAGCAGTTAATTTTTGAAGTTCCTCTCTGACTGATTGGACTGAGTGCTGTCTCAATCACAGCACACAACAAACCTAAGCATGGCATCAGGCTTCCCATAGCCTCCTCTCCCACATCCCAAGGCTCCAGGTGGGGGGCAAAAGAGGTTGACCAGCTGATCCTGGCAAACAGGTGAATCAATTAGATAAAGGCAGAGGCGGAGCATATGCTCGCGCTGCCCAGGGTGGGGGGCGCTCCCGAGGGGGGCAGGGTACGGAGGGTGCCCTCCCACACACCACAGTTCAGGGTAGGAGAGTGGCAGGGATGCTGTTGCTCGGAGCTACTGCGGCCGCGTGCGCCTTGCCACAGCTAAGGAGGGCTGTTCTCTGCTGCCGGGTTAGAAGACCTTCTGCCGCCAGGTGCAGGGTGTGCCAGCCACTCACCTGCCATTTTGTCACCCCCTTCAGTCATGACACCTGGGACAGACCACACACACCACACACCCCTTCCTACACCCCTGGATAAAGGGAAAGAGAGTGTAAAATGTTGAGTGAACAGTGTCTATTGTGCCCCCAAGGCCAGTTGCATGCCCAGTGGAAGCATTTTTATCCGTTTTGGTTCATTCTTTAAATGATGCAGCTTTTTCTCCAAGGGCTGGAGCAGAGCTGGATGGGTTCAGTTCCTCTGCAGTTAGTAATGTGTAGAGGTACACACACTCATTGCTATTAGGCACGTGTTAGAAGCCAGTATTGAGCTGAGCAGTCTGGTAGCTCTTCCTCCTGCTAGGCTCCGGTTTTGTGCTGGAAACACTACAGGCTAGAAGGAAACCACAGCACACAGCTCGCGTGTGCAAGCTTCTTTGCAGAAAAGATAAGGAGCTCACCCTTTCTGTGTCATTTTGAAGTTGCTTTGGCAACATCTGATGTACTGTTGCAGCTGCTGGTCTAAATCCGACGTCATCCTTTGTCAGAATTGCCAAACAGCAACAACAACAACAACCCTGTAACATTTTGGAGCATGTTTGGTGAAGATACAAGCAGGGCAACTGCCATTGCTGCTGGTGCAACCCACCTGCTGGTCAGGGTTTTTTAGGACCCCCCCCCCACCAAACCCTAATGCCTCCCCTACTCAAGGTTGCTATTTGAAAGAAAAATCAGACTTGCAAGGTCAAAATACGCATTTGACATGTAGTTTGGCTCTCACCCCGTGAGGCTGCCATTTGATAAAGCCTTTGAATAAGTAGCTGCAGTTGCTATTAGTGTTTAGTTATGCCCGTGTTTCCCAAACTTGGGTCTGTTTTTGATCTACTCCCACCATCCCTAGCTAGCAGGACCAGTGGTCAGCATTGATGGGAACTGTAGTTCAAAAAAAGCTGGAGAGAGATCAAAGTTTGGGAAACACTGACTTATACACTACCTAGAGGTAGGTAGGTAGGTATTATATGACCCCATGTATAAGACGCCCCCTATTTTGGGGGACTCAAAATTAAGAAAACACCCCTCAGCACTAACCGTGTATAAGACGAGACCCAATTTTAAACCTAATTTTTTGGTTAAAAAAACACCTAGTCTAATACATGGAAAAATACGGTAAATTATGAAAGCCAAAACACCTCACAGTCAGCAAATGACGCTCCTTTGTCAAAGACCTTCGCAACCAGGGTCTTTTCATTGTCTATTAAATCTTTCTGTTGTTGCTAGTGGTGAGACAAATTTCCAAGATGATGCTGAACAGACAGAATTGCAGTGGCTTCCCCAGAGTGACTCTAGGGCACAATGGAGCCTGCATTCCATGACAATGCTGGACCCCATCATACAGGTGTTTCCCCCTCAGTCACAAAGCATTGCAGATGTTGATATTAGGGGTGCATGGTGGCATCATTTGGAGGGAAATATGCTCCCCTCCCCCCAAAAGTGCTACAAGTAAAGTATCCTGTTTCATAACCTCATCCCTTCCAATTATGAACAGTGGTAGTCATACCAGAAAAAAAAAATCTAGCACAGACCAGCCGTACTCAAAGAAACTGAAGAACCACAACAAGCTAGGCAGAATTTGTTTTTGTTTTTCAATGTTTAAAAGATATGTTAATTGCTAAGCAGTTGCGGCATTTGAAGTCGCTTCACAAACTCAAGAGAGATGATATCTGTATTTTACTAACCACACTGCAGAAGTGCAATCCCTCAGTTACGTTGTTTTTGGATGTTTTAATCAGAGATAAACCTGAGCTGCTTGTGCGTATGCACACATGTATAGGCATGTGCATACGTCACTCTTGCACACCTATTTAGGAACATACCTGCTATTCTGACGAATCTTGCTCGTCCAGTGGGTATATTTAATGAGAGGAGTTCATTTGTGCTCAGAATATCAGAAGAAAGGCTGGAGTCTTTTGGTAAGTCAAAGGCAGCTGATATGAACTGAGCTCTGTGCAGCAAGGGTTCTCAAATGTCCTCATGAGCTTTTCTTAACAGAAAACTAAACCTTATGGCCTCCATTTTGGCTTTAGAAAAAGGCAACTTACTGTTCATTCTTCTCAAGGTGCAAATTACTCCTCCCTGGTATTAGGAAAAAGGGGGCTGAAGTCTCTAGGAACAGGAACATTTTGGAACTCGGTATCATTTAATCCACATAAAATATGCATAATTGCACCAGTTATGAATATCTGTTAGCTCAACAGCAAGCTAGCAACAGGAGGGACACACAAAATAGATTATTGTATTTATTCACTTATTTTTAAAAGTTTAATTGATATATTAATGTTACTTAGTGACTACCTACACAATCCTGCCAACATGCTGATGTAACTACTTGTTTATTATAATATATAAAAACACTGTCTTTTTAAGAAAGCATACACAAATCAATGGAGGGGACCGTGACAGCTGCTTATTATCCATTAAATGATGCATGGTTCATACTTTGAAGACTAAGGAAGGTTGCTATCTTTAGTATTTACTAAACAGTAAATTACTAAATGAGTGTTTTCCTTTTGTTTCCTCTCTAAAGCTGAACTGGCTGCATTGGATCAATACCATTGACTGAAAGTCCGCCATCAAACAAGCACACACGAAACCACACGAGGGCCTCCATTTTTAAAGTGCCCCTGTGAGTTTCCTATCTTTGGAGAAGAAATGGAAGCGCAACACAGCAAGCTGGAATTTTTCCACAAGTTGGGCTACGGAAAGGAGCAAGTCTGCCATGTGCTGGAGAAGCTAGGTCAAGACGCCTCAGAGAACGATTTGCTACAAGAACTGGTCCAGGCAGGCAGCAGGCCTCAGGAGCCTGAGAACTGGACGCCACCTTTTCACCCCACCCCTGCTGCCCATGGATCATGCAGGCCTCTGCCAATTTCCAGACAGTCTACTGAGGAAGGAAGTGATCCCTCCAGTGTCTTGAGAGCTATTGTGATTGACGGCAGCAATGTTGCTATGAGGCAAGCATCTTTTTCATTTTGTTATCTCGGTGACTTCTCTGTTTCTTAAGCTTGCCCTGTGGTGCAAGCCAAACCTTGTCCGTAGATAAGATGGGACACCTGAGGTATGGGAAATGCGCTATGGGGTTCAGAGGAGCATCACCCCCATTTCCAAGTGAACCGAATAACTGATTTGCATCATGTTTGGAGCGATGAGAGTGAGGTGATCTGAAAGCTCTTCTCTTGGGGTGGTTGATCAATGATGGCACATTCATACAAGCATGTGTCATCAAGCAAGTGATAAGCATGCTTGTGTGAACTATCCCATTTGCCTCATTTCCCCAAACTGGCATGCCTCTCATCTCTCTCATCCCTTTAAAGTAAGCCATGCAGAAGTTTGCACATGAGGAAGTTGCGCTGTGCCGCTGACTGCTTTGATGCAAAATTATGTTCTCCAAAAGGAGATAAGAGTTATTTGTTATGGTAACAGGCCTCTATACAAACGGCCGACTTCCTGATGATAAAGCCAGAGGTTGGTTGGTGGTGACAGGGAATATAGCTGCAAGAGCTTACATTTAAGGGGAAATGTGAAGAGAGGGACAAACAGACTGGCTTGGCTGTGTCTGCCTATTAAGCACATATACAACCAATCTCTTTAGCATGCTAGAATTCTATTTCCCAAACAGGAACTCCCGAAGAGGTATCTCTCTTCTACAGACTTAATTTACAGCATAATCCTAAACATGTCTACTCAGAAGTCAATCCTTCTGAATTCAGTGCAGACTAGCAGGGCTAGGCTTGCAACCTTAGTTCAACAATGATGCCATTTCCCCAAGGCTCCTAGGAATTGCAGTTCTGTAAAGTGGACTGGGGATTCCTAACAAAGAATCCTCAACATCTGCTCCAAACTACAATCTCCATGATTCTTTTGAGAAAGCATGGCAGCATAATTGGCATATAATGGATATTAATTTCATTTTTTATGGCTAAGTATTCCTTTTCTCCTTAATTGTGCAGATTTTGGCGGTGTCTGCACATCATAGTAGACCATAAACCATGGTTTACTGATCATGAGCCACTTTGCTCCTTCCCGTTTTGCTGGATTCATGATACTATAGCACATGAACTGGGCCACTGTGACCTTCTGTTTCAGCTACCAACAACCTGCCCCTCTAGTATCACTGCTAGAGCCACAAACTCCATTACTGGCTTCCCACTATTGACACTTTCCATTTTGACTTGCCTTTATATATATATATCTTCTGATGGCTGTTAAATGATGAAATATCCAGGGACAGGAAGCCCTAAAGCAGTTAGTGCCCTCCAAATATTTTGGACTAGGTTGGATACTGTTGCCCTAAACTAAATTAAACTTCTTTGTTTTCATACTCAACAGGCTGCTGAAAGATTAAACAAATGCCAATAAAATCAATGACTCACCTCTTTTTATCCTGGTAAACAAGTGCAAGGTTTCTTTCTCTTGTGGGTGGAGTTCTGTTTCAGATAAACTCAAAGACCTGCATATGAGAGTCAATGATGTTAGAATTGTTCATATAGGTAGGCAAGGGAAACAACCTAGGGCAACAATCCTGGGGGTGGGAACTCTATGATCATGCAGAATCTCGTTGATAGAGAGGTAATAAGGATGCTGGCTTAGATTAGCTTTTAAGTTTGGTGGTCATAAAGTCCAGTGCACCTGGCCTGGGAGAGCATGGCCCTGACTGAATCCAGTGAAAAAAGCAACTGAACAGATTCTTGGGCTGTGGCATTGTTTAGGGTGTTTGGTTGGAATTTTTGTTGTTGTTGTTATAGATGTTAATTTTTGCTTTTGTTTTTAGATCTCATTATGATTTATGTGGGAAATTGGTCAATTTGGTTGTACACTTTTTGATGTGTTGTTTATTGTTTATGAATTTTTGTTATGTTTCTAATTATGTAAATCTTGTCATGTTGTCAGCCACCTTGAGCATCATTTTAACTATGGAAAGGCATCACACAAATTAAGTGATGATGGTAGAGGCTGAAGTAAAATTACTTTAGAAATTTCATTCATCCCTATACAACTTGGTTCCATGCCTTGCCTATTTAATATCCTTGCCTATTTAATTTCCTCCATCTACATATATTTCTGAGCTGATTTGCCATGATAAAGAATCAAGCTCTGACTCATCATTCCCCAAGGTGACTTCTGAACAGCAGGGGCATAGAAGGGAAGGAAACAGTCAGCAATAGTAGCTGCCTCTGCCCTCACATTTTCATGAGAATATCAATGATACAAAATACTAGAACACATGTAAACTGAGCAGATATCATAGGCAGTAACTGTCGAAAAGCAGCAAGACTTTCTGACCCTAAAACAGGCATCCCCAAACTTCGGCCCTCCAGATGTTTTGGACTACAATTCCCATCTTCCCCGACCACTGGTCCTGTTAGCTAGGGATCATGGGAGTTGTAGGCCAAAACATCTGGAGGGCCGCAGTTTGGAGATACCTGCCCTAAAACATACTTCCTTTCTCTCAGTCTCTCTCTTTCTCTGTCTTTTCTTTTTTTTCTTCCAGTCATGGAAATAAGGAAGTGTTTTCATGCTTGGGAATTCAGCTGGTGGTGGACTGGTTCAAACACAGAGGTCATCAATATATCAAAGTCTTTGTCCCATCATGGAGAAAGGAAGCAAGCCGATTTGATAACCCCATTACAGGTAGGCATGCCTCCCGTACATATTTTAGGTATAAAAGCTTGCAAAATTTTAGGTCACCATTTTGGCTCCTAGTTCAGACACATCCCACAGGATTTGGTGCAAACAGGTGTGCTTTGGAAAACTCTTCCAAGGCTGGTCTAGGATAATAAGATGGGCAAAATAGAGTACTGTAGATACAACTGAATTATTTTCTGTTATAAACACAGACTTTGATGTATTTTCTTTCAAACCTTTGCTGTATTGCTTAGAGAGTGCAAGAGGCCAATTACTTTCATTCTCTCTCCCCAACAAACATGTCTCCTACAAATAGCCTGGCATCTTTTTCTGCCTTGTGTTTCTTTCTAACAGTAATATTGAGATGTCCGAGACTCCAGGTCAATGGCTAGGGTTAATAGCTCATGAATGAAAACATCCCTTCTTACCTGTGGTAATGGTAAAAAGAAAAAAGAAAGAATATCACATTATGCATTTCCATAATTCACATGGATGTTGCAGGTACTCAGTAGCTAACACATTAACTAATAACATGAAAACATTAAAGGATGGTTATGGAGGAAGTGATTTTTAGACTACAGAGTGGCAAGGGAACCAAGGACCACATTTCCTCATGGACAACCTTCCAGGGGCCACATGCCAGTAGTGGGTTAATCCAGAAGAAAAAGTCTCAGAGCAACCAATGTGACACTTAAGGAAGGTGAGGGTTATGGCTAGAGGAGAATTTCAAGAGCCAGAAAGAGAAGTCAGGAGGGTTGTATTTGATTCGTGAGCTGAAGTTCCTCACCCATGTCAGTGACATTTGTTTCAACCTATCTGTCTATGCTTATCCCTGTAGAAATAAATTCCAACTCATAGTGGAATGTTATGCTTCCCAAAGTTAAGGTCTACTCTACTATGTGAAGGGCAAACTATTTTTTTAGATTTATACGCATCATCCTCAACTGCATCACTGTGATTCACCTAGTTCTCTTCCCGTCTGTTACATAAATTGATGACCTGCTTTATTGTCTTGGGACCGCAAGCCAACTTACTCTAGTGAAATGTGATAATGTAGACCTGAATTGTGCTTATTAACTGGTAGATCAGATCACTGATAGTGCAGATTAGAGCAGATATTAATCCGCCATTTTACTCTGATGACATCACTCCTACCACAAGCCAAATTGAGCTCTTGATTGGTCCAGTTTATTAAATGCTGAGCATGCAAAATCCACATTGTGGAGTTCTGGCCCTCTTTAAATTTAATCAATTAATTTACAGAACAGTTCACATTCCAGTTACACTGAAATCAATGGAATTAAAATGGATTCAATCCAAATAATTAAATTTAATTTGAGCAGCTGATTCTGCTGTTAGTTACTAATATAGTGAGTTGAATGGAGAAACCTTTAAGCACATTTTTGAGGATTCCTTGCATGATTTGTGGTGGTGTTCTTATTCCAAACTTCTACTTGGGATCTTCTTTTTTGTTTTGTTTAATTCTCTTCTCTTATTTTTACGTAGATCAGCATGTTCTTGAAAAACTTGCAAAGCAAGCAATTCTTGTGTACACACCATCCCGCAGAATGAAAGGCAAAAGGATGGTATGCTATGATGATCGGTACATAGTTAAACTGGCGTATGAGCAAGATGGGATCATTGTTTCTAATGATAACTTTCGGGACCTGCAGAATGAAAATCCTGAGTGGAAATGGTTCATTGAACAGAGACTACTGATGTACTCCTTTGTCAATGACAAGTAAGAGACTGGCCTATTTGCAAATATTATTTCACCTTGGGTCACATATCTGTGTGAAACTGAACCATAGCATAGTCAGCTGCAGGTCTCATAACATTATGGGTGGAAAGTACTTAGCTTTTCGAAAAGGCATCCTTTGAGACATTTTCTTTGCATCTGTTAGTACACATATTATTTGTAACCTAGGCCATAACAAAAAAAGTAACTTAATTGTATGTACCTATGTTGCCACAGATTGTTAATTCTGCCCATTTTTTATCCAGTTAACAGCTAGATATAAGATGCTACTATCTTCCCATCAGTGGAGGAACTGTGTACATGTTGCAAATCTTTTTTTGCTAAGAATCCCTTCGGTAAACTTAAAATACAATTCAGAAAATATGGTGATGTTTGTCCAATAAACCGATCATTTCCTTTTTAGATTTATGCCTCCTGATGATCCCTTAGGCCGGCATGGACCCTCTCTTGACAGCTTTCTCAGCAAAATGCCACAGATTCCTGAGCCAAAATGGCAGCTCTGCCCTTATGGTAGGTTTTGTTTAATGCCATTCACAGCTTTATCTGCCTCCCTGGTGAGATCCACAGGGAGATTAACTTGAGGCTCTAGAGAAAGAACCAAGACACAAGTGTTATTCAGACATTCCAATCTCTCATACAACCAAGGAGAGCAAAGGTGTACATGCTTGCTCCACTCAAGTTGGAGAGAAATTCTGAAGTGGGGAAACTTCCCTACTCAGGTAGACTCCACACATTATTTTTGCCTCCATTGCAGACATTTGCCTCCAATTTGTGGAGAATGATGAAAAAAGCAGTGGGAAAATGCACCTAGTGTGCTCATCCCAGCTCTCCCTCATGCAATTCTAATTCCTTTAGTGGGTGATTCATGCACCTGTTTTTCATGTTTTCAGTGTAAAATACAAATGGGAAACATGTGCATCAACCTCATGCAGAAATGCTCAGGCTCCCTCAACTTCTGGAGCTCACAAATATTTCAACAGAGGTGACAACAGAAGCACATAAAGCAAGTGTGCAAGCCACAACTTTTTGCCACCTTAAAAACAATTGCAAGTACTCCCCCATCTCATTGCAAAAGGTAGCAGGTAATATGTGACGTCATAGCTACTTTCCCCCACTCTGTATTTGTTTCTCTCTTTATTTAGAGTATTTTCACCCTTCTCTTCAGCCAAAAAAAGACTCCTAGAGTGGGTTACAGAGGTCAATACTAAGACTGTAAGCCTGACTAACAATTACATAAAAGACAGGGCATAAAAAGAAAAAGAAAGAAAATAAGAAGCAGAGAGAACAAAAGGGTAGAGGAAAATAACAAATTCAAACACTAGCTCTTAGTTCTAGATTTCAGCAGGTCATGGAGCTGGATCTAAGCACAGTGGAAGGTTCTGCGGCTTCCTCTCCCTCCAATGGCTTCTGTGATTGTTGCTGGTAACTGAAGGGAAGGCTCTCAGCTTGAGGGGTGCTAACTGCTGTTTTCTCTCCTGCTGGTGACCTTCTAGTGAATCTCACCATACAGATTGAACACCGGGGGGGGGGGGGTATTATTGAGCAAAGCATTATGATACACTTCTACATGTCTTTCAAGTGAAACAATAGCCTGTGGTATGATACCCACACTTCACATGTTGTACCTTCTTTGCATAGCAGGAATTACCACACAGTGTGAGAAATATACATGCCACATTCTCACTGCACATGCAAAGCTATCCTCAAGTTAAGAGAAGCTTGCTGTTCTGACAGTGGCCACAAAGGGGCTGAATGGCACTTCTGATACAAAGATGAAGTATCAGAATACTCTGGGCATACCCAGGGCAGCCAATGACTTGAGTTTCTGAAAAACATACCATTCTCTCTTAATATTAATTTGTTCTATAAACTGATTCGATCAAAAGCATCCAACAGGCTTTTATCTGCCGTGCAGGCATGCTTCCGCAACCGTATGTTGCATCCCACCGAACATGTCTTTAGTAAATTATCTGCTCTGTTTTCCCCCCCACAGGCAAAAAATGCACATATGGCATCAAGTGCAAATATTACCACCCAGAAAGACTGACTTGGGACCATCGCTCTGTAGCTGATGAGCTCCGAGCTAAGACAAAGACCAACTCACTTGCTCAGAGGACGGAGGAAGAGAAGACAAGAGCAAACCCAGTAAAGAACAGAGGTGGGAATACCGGTACATCACATTTACCTGGTCCCACCAGTGGTAGTGTTACTAGCAGGAGCAGCTCAGCACACAGCTTGGCAACATTTCACAGTAATCCCCAACGGTGGGAAGGAGAAGGCAACAGGGATGCAGCAAGTGACTGGACAAACATACATCAAGATAACTGGCAGCCTGAATCAACTGAATTACAACAAGATCAGGCAGGGGCCATGTCAAAGCAACTGACTGCATTGTCCCTCAGTGCCAGCAAATACTCTGGAAATACTCTTGCTGGACCTGGTAAATATGAAGACATAGTGGGTGACCCACGTAAGGATCACTATCTCAAATACAACCAGACTTCATCTCTGTCTCCTCACAGTCTGTGCTGGGATTGCCCTTGCTTACAAATATGTAATTTTCAAGGATGTTACAGAATGCAAACAACAGCAGTGTCAGTCCTGACCTCACAAACACCTTCTAGTTTGCTAAGGGATGGCTTGAAGGCCCAACATGAAGGACAACATGGCTCTATGGTTTCTTTGGCTGAGTCGTTTTCAGGCTGCAAGGATGGAGATATGAAATATCCTGGAAATCTGCAGACCAAATCTTACAACCCATTATTTTTTACGGATTCCAGCTCATTCCACGCACTAGACCATTACATACATTCTTCTGGTACTGAGGCCCAGCAGAATTTGACTCTGCAGTCACTTCCTAGAGAGCAAGCAAATGTCCAGCAAGCACAGTACTTTGGTTTCCCATATAATGTGGCAGAGCAAACTGGGTCCTCCTCCTACACCGATATTGTAGATGCGACACACTTAATGCCATTCGTTCAATGGCATGGGACCCTACATGGCAGATCTCCTAACAGAAAACCATGGTAAGGAGAAAGAGAGGAGTTGGTAATGCCCTATTCAAAGACTCCAGTATTCACCTTCATGCTCAACCTGAACAATTCTCAGTGGAAAGTAGTATTTATATGCTGGCCTTGAGATTTGTTTGTATTCTACTTCCCCTACCTTCCTCACAATTTCTCTTCTGCCATCATTGCAAGCAACATCCTGACCTTCACTCCCTCAAGCCAGTTTGTGTTCTCCTTTCCAGAGACTACTCACATGCCACACTTCCCAAAAAGCTTTTCCTAGATCAGTGTTCTTCAACCATGGATCCCTAGACTACAACTCCCAACATCCTTGACCATTGGCAAAACTGGCTGGGGATGTTTTGAGTTGTAAACCAATAACATCCAGAGACTTAAAGTTGAAGAACACTGTTCTAGATCACCACCACAACCTCCTCTGTTACAATCTGTTTAATTCCAGTTAACCCCTTCTCCACAAACAAATCCATCTTTAGCAAATCCATCTTTCAGCTTTTTCTTATCTGTGTCCGAGGTCTGTGTAGAGCTTATCCTTACCAAGGTTATACTGGTGTTACATTAGTGTGATATAAAGATGTGGATGAAAAATATATACAGCTAAATATTTGAGGATGTGTTGTTGGGCAATGCTGATAGGGATGCAGGCCCATACGCGGGGGGGGGGGGGGGCGGCAGCAGGGTACACTTGCCTCAGGCCTCGGGGGACCCTGCCAGGGACTGGTTGCTTTTTTTGTTTGTGTGTGTAATTTTATTCTAACAAGACTTCTGTCCTGGGCCTCAGACAAGCTCTGCATGAGCCTGCAGTGGGGGCCCTCTCTGGTATGTCCAAGTAATGTTTATAAATGTTCAGTATGCTTTGCATAGAATACACATGCTCAGCTGGGCAAACAAGGCCCTGTGTGGATGCTCGAGTGGCATCTGTGACCAGAAGCATCTTTTGCCAACTTTGACTGGTGCTCCAGTTGTGGCATTTTGCCACAGGTTCATAACGACCAGGTTAGATTATTATAATGTAGTATATAGTAGACTGCCTTTGAAATGAATTTTTGAAACTGCAGCTGGTCCAAAATATAGTAGCAGCTCTTTTGCTCCATTTAAAAATGTTTTTATATATTCTTCTTGCATTGTTTTAGCAGTTTATGTATATGCTGCCTTGAAGACCAATTGGTAGAGGGGTGGGCTAGAAATCTTTTTAATTAAATAAACAAACCAGCAACACACCCCTTGTGTATTTCATTTGACTCAGATACTCAGATATATGGTGATAAATATATGTCAAAGTATCTCCATCTTTTAAAAAGCTTTTGAAATAGCTGGGACTGTAGGGAGGAAAGAGATCCAGAATGGGACTGGACCACAGAGGAGAGGAGGAAAGACAAACTATTTCCCCTCACAGTGTGTCCTTACTAAAAACATAATAGCTTGGATTCAGCTAACCCAACGTTTTAACAGAAGCCAGCACAAGGGACACAGTCACAGGAAACAGTCCTGCCCCTCCCCCCATGACTAATACTGCTAAACTTTGGAGAGAGATAGAGATGCTATCACACTTCTCAACACATGTGTATTTTTGTGCTAAAAATCCAGTCAGAGGTTAATTTCTAATTTTTTTGGGGGGGGGTTACATAACCAGAATGATCAGTATAGCAATATATACAGACCTGGTTCACACATCATGATAAGCCAAAACTAAACCATAATTTATTAAGCAAACCACAAATCTCTGCTCATATGATCAAATAAACCTTGACTTGTTTTCCTCCCAGCTATTTTGTATTTCCCACCTGCTGTTGGATACAGAGGTTTGGAAAACAGATTCTTACTGTCTCATAGCATATGGAGATTGCTCCAATCTCCAATGGAGATTGCTCCAAGCACAATAAAGGTGACTTCCTCCACCTTTAAACTAATGTTCCCCACAAAAATACTTAGGCTAGAATAAATCACAGACTCTTAGCTTTGTAAATAAATGAATATTTTACTCACAGTTTCCAGAGGTTACAGCAAACAAGTCTCCATTTGCTGGCAGTAAAATAAAGATGAAGAAGGTTCCAAATGACTTAAAACATAAGGTACTTTGTTTCCGTCCAAAAATGATTGTGCTATCTTTAAATTAGCAAATATATAGGCTGTAAGATTTCCTTTTAAGTAGCATTTGCTGTGTTGGGAGCCAAGCTGCATGGCTCTTTCTTTGCTTCTTCCAGGAGCCTGAGAGCCTGCTAAGCCACACCCACTGGCAACCTGAGCTCAGGTTAAGACTTTCATGCATACAAGACTTGATAAAGATGACACTGCTGTTAACACAGCTAGTGGGAACTGTCAAACATGGGAAGCGGTTACATTTTTAAGTTGTTCTTGGTTAAGCCACACTTAAACCAGTTAAAGAACTGTTGGGTTGCTAAGCCAAAGTTAATGCCAGCAAGCCCACAACATACCACGATTTCTTTTAACAAACCACAGTTAAGGCACTGAGGCTGGGCTCACACATAATACCCAAGTTGATTAACGAAGGGTTGTTTTAACCTTGGTTTACAGTTGCATGAAAAGCAGGCTACAGTAAGGTCAGCTAGAGGAGCATCTTTCCCACCTGTAGGCTGGGATCCACAAGTGGTTTAAATAGAGACGTTTGTGAAGGGAAGAAGGAGCGGCGGATCTCTATCCCCACAAGCTCAGGCTGCTGCTACCTGCCGGAAAGCAGCAGCAAGACCTCGCCCCTCTTGGCAGGGGCTGGATAGCTGAACGGGAGGAAAGCATCTGGGGAGGAGCAGGAGCAGGGGTGTCCCTCGCAGGCTGGGGCCACAGGGCTCCTAGGCAGTCGGTGGCAGATGCCTCTTGTTCTCATCTAGTGTGTTTCAGACGGGTATGTACTATATAGGCCCCACTTCCACAAAATATTCGCATTAATATAGTAGGTATAGGGACCCAGGTGGTGCTGTGGTTAAACCACTGAGCCTAGGGCTTGCTGATCAGAAGGTCGGCGGTTCGAATCCCTGTGACGGGGTGAGCTCCCGTTGCTTGGTCCCAGCTCCTGCCAACCTAGCAGTTCGAAAGCACGTCAAAATGCAAGTAGATAAATAGGAACCGCTACAGCGGGAAGGTAAACGGCATTTCCATGTGCTGCTCTGGTTTGCCAGAAGCGGCTTTGTCATGCTGGCCACATGACCTGGAAGTTATACGCCGGCTCCCTCGGCCAATAATGGACCTAATGGTCAGGGGTCCCTTTACCTTTACCTTTAATATAGTAGGTAAAGGGGGGTGGCTTCCAAAGGAGAAGGGTGGCGATTGGAGAAGGACGCTTGTTATTCTTCGCTGCTCCTCTTAGACAGCCAATGCCTTTGGGGGGGGGGTTCAGTTTTTCTCTTATCCGGGAGCGAGCAGAGGAGGCGCCCTGACAGGGAGGGCAGGCAAGGCCAGGCCTCCACTTTTGTGCTTCAGCCAAGAGGAGAAACAAGTATGCAAACTCAGCGCCCCACCCCAATTTTCTGCCCATTTCCACAGCTTTGCTAAAAGCCTTTCAGCGGCAGCAATCTGTCTTTCCCGCCTCCCCGCCCTTTTCCCCTGGGTTCGGTCTACTCACGGATGTGTGCAACATTTCTGGGCCAGCCCCTTGCAAGCTTTTCTGCCGCTCTCTTGTGGACCGTTTTATCTTAGCGGCTCCCATTTTGGCGTTCAGTTACAAAATTAACCTTGCCTACACCCCTAATTGCTTCTATCTCTTCCGCCAGTCCTTATTCAGTTTATTGCCAGCTCAGCTAATTGCTCTTCGCTTATTGCAGTCAATCTGTTAAATTTGTCTCGCTCTTCCCAACTAGGGTTGTCACCTGTCCTGTATAATACAGGATCGTCCCATGTTGTTGTTTAGTCGTTTAGTCGTGTCCGACTCTTCGTGACCCCATGGACCATAGCACGCCAGGCACTCCTGTCTTGCACTGCCTCCCGCAGTTTGGTCAAACTCATGTTCGTAGCTTCGAGAACACTGTCCAACCATCTTGTCCTCTGTCGTCCCCTTCTCCTAGTGCCCTCAATCTTTCCCAACATCAGGGTCTTTTCCAAGGATTCTTCTCTTCTCATGAGGTGGCCAAAGTATTGGAGTCTCAGCTTCACGATCTGTCCTTCCAGGGAGCACTCAGGGCTGATTTCCTTAAGAATGGATAGGTTGGATCTTCTTGCAGTCCATGGGACTTTCAAGAGTCTCCTCCAGCACCATAATTCAAAAGCACCAATCCTTCGGCGATCAGCCTTCTTTATGGTCCAGCTCTCACTTCCATACATCACTACTGGGAAAACCATAGCTTTAACTATACGGACCTTTGTCGGCAAGGTGATGTCTCTGCTTTTTAAGATGCTGTCTAGGTTTGTCATTGCTTTTCTCCCAAGAAGCAGTTGTCACCTGTCCTGTATAATACAGGATCGTCCCATAGGTCAATGTAAATACTGCATCCTATATTGTTGGGAACTACTGAACTATAGAATTTTTGATACTCATTTCTCATAGGAGTCTAATATATGACCCTCTGCATAGGGTAGCATTTCTAGTTCATTATTGTTTGTATTTGATTCAGCGTTAGACTATTGATATCCATAAACCATAATCCAGTAGCATTTCATGGGCAGAATTCCAAGTATATAGTTCTGATTGATTTTAACAGGACAGGATCACTGGCCATTTAAAAAATGTTATAATAAATAAGCAACCCTTTGCATATATTTGCCACTAGCTTTTTACTTCTTTGCTAACATCTGGGAACTTGTTTGACCAAAGATGGTCAATTAAACTGTTCAAGAAGGGTTCTGGCCAATTTTATTTAATTTATTTTAGAGACTTATATGCCACATATTTATCAAAATGATGCCAGGGTGATTTACAATAATTAAAATAGAATTAATAGGAAAATAAATTTAAACATAAATTATTAATCTCTTATGGTTCTTCACTCCCCCCCCCCGGGAGTCATGGTTCTGGAAATGAAATCTCTTCATTGATGGGACTGTCCTTGACTTAAAATAAATAAATAAAACATTGGCATTGTGTCATAAAGTGGTTTGAAAACAGAACTCAAAAAAGGCAGTCAAAAATTACCACAAAACAAATATCTGGATTTCAAACGTAACACTCCTAATGCTTTGCTGGTTAAGGTTAACATGTTGTGAACCCCCTAGAGAACAGACAGTTGAATAGATGATATAACAGTTACAAAAAAAAAACACCAAACAGTTTTCAGTTTCAAAGTGTTTAATATTTATTTGAACAGTACTTGTAGGCAGTACCTTGCAGCATGTTGCATTTGAATCTGGCTTCCCATCCATCTTCTCATAAAACTAGCCAGGTGTTAATACTTTTTTTTTGAAGTGCGGTGAGAGAGGAATCAAGGCACTTTTTTTTTTGAAGTGCGGTGAGAGAGGAATCAAGGCACTTCAACATTTGACATTTCAAAATTTTCAGAGTAATTGAAAAAAGGTGGAGCATTTGTCTTATGTAGAGAAACTAGACTAAAGGAAAAACAATTGAAGGCGATTTCCTCCCTCAAACTGAGGACTGAGATCATCCAGTGCTTCAGAAAGAGTGATGATGGCTCTGCTACTGTATGGAAACTCAATACAAATGGAAGACTGTGATCCATAATTTACTACCACACAAGCAGCGGTGGAGAAATTACAGTGGGGAAGAGAACTTGGAAGATATGGTTCAACATTGCCAAAATACACAGAACTATTGGCACCAGAAACAACATCAGATGAGAAGTGTGTGCTTCCCACAGGAGGTCATCTAAGGATGAGATAATACAATTTCAGAAGCTACAGAAACGAGTAAAAATATTATTCCAGTAAAGCAAACATAGTCTTGATAAGAACTTGGAACCACAAAACCCCTAATTCACTATGCAATTATAATTGTACATTATGTGACATGCAGAACTCCTTTTCTAACCAATGGGAATGGGATGAATTCCATGTTAAAGTTACAAATTTAAAAGCTGTACAAGAAGAAGGAATGAAAATCAGCAGCAGAGGACAGATGATTTATAGCTGGCAAATCTGACCCTGTCTAATCCAGCCTCTGCCATCCTGGTGCCCTCCAGATGTTTTGGTTACAACCCCCATCATCCCCAGTTAGGTGGTAGTACAAAACATCTGGAGAGCATCAGGTTGGAGAAGGCTGGTCTAATACATATGTGATCAGAGGACTTGATGACTGTAGAATCCACTGCAGACTACAATACAGTGACTTGCCTGCTTCTTGTCTATTTGCCCCAACCTCCCTAGCCCTCCATCCAGGTTGCTATAAAAATGTACACCTGCTCAAGGCCCAGGACTTTGCTTTTCTACAGGTATAAACATCCAATAACTGATGAGATGCAAACCGTTTTTATAATGCGCTGATGATGAAAAGAAACCAACAGCCTCTTTCTGCCATCAAATGATGTGACAAGGGTATTGAGATGAAGGTCACATCTAATTCACAATTGTAGGACAAGATTACAAGTTTGCAGATAAAGAGTACTAGAAGAGTCGGCTTACAGAGCCTCTTTCAAAATTAAACCATTTATGTGTTTATTCGCTTCCTACTTTGTGCATACAGGACCAGAAGTATGTTAGAAACCTACTTTGTGCGAGTAGCATACAGCAATATGTGATTTAGTTAGTATAAAATTTAGAGTGGAGTACACACATAAAACCACGTGGTGTCACCCTAGTTTACAATATGGAAGCCTGAAGCTGCAAGGCAGGAGGTATCTAGTAGTGCCAAAGGCAGGATCTAATATTTGGCCTGTGTGTAATTTGTTTTTGTGGGGGTGAAGGCATCAAACTTAATACCTTTGATATAAAAAAACCCCACTATTTCTAAAAGCTGTTGAGGCTTTTATTCAACATGAATAAATATATTTTAGCAGTAAAGGTACCCTTGACTGTTAGGTCCAGTCACGGATGTCTCTGGGGTTGCGGCGCTCATCTCACTTTATAGGCTGAGGGAGCCAGTGTTTGTCTGCAGACAGCTTCCGGGTCATGTGGCCAGCATGACTAAGCTGCTTCTGGCGAACCAGAGCAGCGCACAGAAACGCCGTTTACCTTCCCGCCAGAGCGGTACCTATTTATCTACTTGCACTTTGATGTGCTTTCGAACTGCTAGGTTGGCAGGAGCTGGGACCGAACAATGGTGGGAAGTACCATGGAGCCAAGGCGTTCCCAGGTTCTGAGAGCCAGGAACTTAAATGTGCCCCCCCCCTTTCCCAGCCTCTCATCTGGAAGCAAGGGAATGCAAGGCCAGGTTTTCTTTGGCGGTCCTACCTCAGTCAGAAACAGATGGTGCCAACATGGAGGGGAGGGGAGGCCAGAGTTAGTGTTGACACTCCACAGCCAAAAATATCAGCCTGGCAACTGGAAGAAACACGTCCCTTCCTCTTTTTGCACAGGCATTACCAAAGCCTGAAAATCTTTGAAAACACATTTCAAATGCTATATAAAACAATGTATATACCCTTTGAAGACAATGGCTACAGTCATGTGCCTACTTAAATGGAAGCAGGGGTTTAGCAGGACTTACCTTTCAGAGTAAAGAAACAAAGGAGGCTATAAGAAGCCTAAGACCAAATTAACTATTTGCCAAGTGCAACAATTCGACAAACTTCAATGTGTAAGCTAATTTTAAAAAATAAACAGACAAGCCATTCTACAAATAAATTGTTCATTTCAAACACTGGTATGAATAGCAAACTAAATAAAGTTTAAACTAAACTTTAATAAACTAAATTCAGGAAGTGGACTTCTGCTTGCCTCATGGGACTTCCCCTTCTCATCCGCTCAGAGGGTTGGGGAAAAGATCTGGGAGGTATGGGGGTGGGAGAGGTTGCAGGGGATAAAAGCGTATGTTGGTGCTTACTGTGATAAGTTCCTTCTCTGTAGGGAGAAATACGATCCTGTGTGGGTTGTCACTGCCCATCTCACCACTGGCAGGAAGTAACTTTATTTTTTTAAAGAGTATACCTGCGGCTGGGACAAACCATTTATCTCAAGTTCAATTTGTGCTTAAACAAGTAACTTTACAGTCAGGAATGAACAGAAGGAAACCAAATAGCTAGGAGCAGGAAATTTAGCGGTCCCAGTGGGGCATGCCTCTGTTCCCTGGACCCCTGTCCCAAGCTTGCCCTAATGGCCCCTTTAGATAGTACAGGTGAAGGGGAGAAGGGGGACCTCCCCTCCCCCCCGTTATGTGCTAAAGAGCAAGAGGGGCAGGGAAATAAGAGGCCCCTGAACATTGGGGGAAGGCATGTCTGGCCCCCTTGGGAACCCCCCCCCCAATGCTCTGTATCTGATGACCTCTCCCATGCACACAGCAGTACCTGGGAGGGCCGGATAATATTTCTCCCTACAGAGAAGGGACTTTTAATGGTAAGTACCAATGTATGCTTCTCCTGTAGGGAGGAAATATGATCCTGTTCTCAAATTGAGTGAGAGTCGCTGTGGGCTCTACCTTTTTGGTGTTAAACATCTGTTGAACCACTTGTCTCCCAAGGAGTCCTCTGCTGAGGCGTAAGTATCTCGCTTGTAATGACTCATGAAGGTGGAAGGTGAAGGTCAAATGGTCTCCTCTCCCTGCCACCACAGGTAGCTCCTGCAAGGTTTAGGCCAAGGGTCTGCCACTGATAGAGCTATGAGTTCTGCAAACCATGTCCTCCTTAACCAGAAAGGACCCCTTACAATGATCTGCCCTGGGGTCAATCTGACCCACTTGACAAATCTCTGAATAGGTACTGTGGAAGTAAAGGCTTATAGTTACACACACACACACACACTGACCAGGTAGGAGTCAGGGAACCCTAGCCCATTGCTCCACCTTTTGGTTCTCTGGACCAGTGTTTCTCAACCAGTGTGCCTCCAGATGTTTTGGGACTACAACTCCCATCATTCCTGACCACTGGTCTTGCTAGCTAGGGATGATGGGAGTCGTAGTCCCAAAACATCTGGAGGCACACTGGTTGAGAAACACTGCTCTGGACTTGCCAATAGGACCTTGGAGGGTCGAAGCAATCTACCATTTGCTTGAGTGCCTGTGGAACTCCATTCCACCTGATAGAGCTGCCGGCGGCTGAGCCCAACTGCTCAAGTGTTGGAGGCTCTGCTGACAGGGATTCTGGGTGTTTACCCACCTAGGGTGGAAGAATGGTGGCCTCCTACATGAGGGCCAGAGCCTTGCTGCCACCCTCCTTGCATCTATATGCCTCGGTTGTCAGGGCGGATAGGCACATGCTTGCCCCATCAGCCTCCTGAAGTGATGGAAGACCCGTCTGATCACTCTGAGTTCCAACCAGTTGATGGATTGGATGGCTTCCTCCTTGAACCAGGTCCCTTGAGCCTACTGGGCCTGTGTGTAGGCTACCCACCCTATTGCGGCTTTCCTGAGCCCTTCCCCCACTGCTGCCCCTGGTGAAGGGGCCCTGACGGGCCTGTGGCAGGCGGAGGAAGGCTGTGGGGCTTAAGGTAAGCCCAGAGCCTGTCCCAGACAGGCCAGCCCTTCAAGATCCTGCAAGGGGTGCATAGGCTTGAGTGGTCCCCTTCCCCCTTTTCCCAGCTTACCAGAACCTCTGGGAGTGCTGGAGCAGGCTTTTCAGGTCCCTCATACCTCCATGGCTGAGGAACTCGCTGCTACTGGAGTCGGGGTGATCGCAGGAGCCCTTACACAGACACCAAGTGACTCTTCTGATCAATCTCCAAAAACAACTCTCCTCCTGAGAGAAGTCCCTTTGGTCTGTTTAAGCTCTTTCCAAGGCTCTCCTCACCAAGAACATCCAGAAAGCCTCCCAGGCTGTCGGCCCAAAATGCCCACACAATAGATACCATGCAGGAGGAGATCTATAGAGCCTGGAGAAAACAAAAACCCTGTAGGAGTAGCAGAAGGAAGTGGAAGTAGGATCAAGGAGTAAACAAAATTAAAATCCCTTCCAATATGGCATTCCTGCCTCTTCTCTTTTGCTGTGCCTAGAGAAGCCGGCAAGACACCAGTGGCTGCCAGGAAACTGGAACTGGAGATAAAGGGGTTGTCCCTGCCCCAGGTATACACTCTCTCTCAAAAGAGTTGTTTTCTCTCAGTGGTGAGATGGGCAGTGACAACCCACACAAGATCGTATTTCCCTCCCTACAGAAGGGAAAATCCATTCACAGTAGGTAGAATTCACAGAAACATCATTTGACACAAAATGTAAACTTTCAGTGCACTAGCAGTGCCATTACACCGTTTCATTCACAATACTCCCAAACGCTTTTAGTTTAGGGAGTTATATTGTCTATATAAGCTACATGTTTGCAATTCTCTCGAGCTGCTTCTCAGCACTTGAAAATCACGCTAATTAGCACTCTGCTAGCAATTACCACAAGGCTGGGCCTGACACTGAGAAAATTCCTTGCCCACATGAAAGACCACAATTGCACAGAAAGGCTCTTGCATACCCATGCATATGTTTGTGCTGTAAAAGTTGGCAACTCCAAAGACAAACAGAGTCCAGATTGAAGGATCAATGGTGAGCCAAAGGATTATCTTAGGGTTTGTTCAGGATGTCCATTTGCATCAGTTTGCTACCCTCAGTTACACAAAGCAGCAGTTCATTTTGCACCAAATTCAGTTGTTTAGTGTACCACTTCTATTTTTTAAAAAAAGAAACATGGGAATTTGTGCTTCATTTAAAAAGTGCTAAAACTCCTGCAAGTGGTTTGTACAAACCTCACTATGGGTCCTTGTGCCTTGTACAGTGTTTCCCAACCTTGTGCCTCCAGATGTTTTGAGACTACAATTCCCATCATCCCTAGCTAGCAAGACCCGTGGTCAGGAATGATGGGAATTGTAGTCCGAAAACAGCTGGAGGCACAAGGTTGGGAAACCCTGCTCTAGTAGAACTGATTTGAAACTGCAAGTTTAAAATGTCATTCCAGATTCTAGCATTAAAGGGCAATATTACCTAATATCCAGACGAGAGCTTAGGGCAGGCTTGTCAAACTTGCGGCCCTCCAGATGTTTTGGCCTACAACTCCCATGATCCCTAGCTAGCAGGACCAGTGGTTGGGGAAGATGGGAATTGTAGTCTAAAACATCTGGAGGGCCGCAGGTTTGACATGCCTGGCTTAGGGGATTGAAGTAGCAAAACTGAAAGTCTTGCATTGGTCAAAAATAGTCTATAAATTCTTTGAAGAAAAGCAACAGCTGTCTCATCATCATCTATGCATTCCTCTTCTCAGAAGCAGAAATGTTATTTGTATCTCAGAGGTTCCTATCTTCATAAGATGTCTACACTCTTCAATTATTATTTGGCTGAATTTATAGCTGGACTAGTAGGTTAAAAAGACACAAAACCATAGGTTACAATATTTTTTTTTAATTTTTATAAATAACTTATCTGTTACAAAGACAGTTTACCCAGCTAAATCACAAAACCATCAACTCAAGATATCCAAATTAGGTTTTATTAATAAAACAGGTAAAAATTGATTTGTCAATCTTCACATAGAACTGCAGATGAAGCTGAAAAACAAGGCTTCTTTTTTAATAAACAAAATGCATTCAATGCAAGTACTTTGGTTCTACTGACTAATTACTTGGGACAGTCATTTTATTCCCATATTGTAAAAAATTCAAAGCCTTTAAAACAAAGGCCTTTGTATTCATAGATCACTTGTAAAATTCCTGTTAAAAATGTCCACCGGAAATTATTTACAGTGGGTGACAGTCTACTTTGTCTCTTGCTACATTTAAGCACTCTCTCCTGTCTTATCCTAAGAGATGCTACATCATTTTTGTAGTATGCAAGAGAGCATTACAAAACCGTTTGTGGTTTCAGTTATGTGCTCCTTATCACCTGAATGCTTTCCTTTAGATCAAATAGCAAGGACTATGAAAATAAGAGAGATGCTTAGTTATTGCTTCAGTGTTCAAGTCTGCTTGATTTCTCTTTTCTAGCCTGTATTTCACACTATTGCTATTCTCTACCAAATCGGGTTTAGAAACTGGCTGCCAAGATATTGATAGCATTGATGTTATATGCTACTGCTACTGTTTTGTGTACTGTATGTACTTCCCCAGTAATCATCCCTTAAAGAATTTGCAAGATATCCAGCAGATGAAGCAAGCATATTAAGATGCTGATCCATTGGTGGGTTGAACATACTTTAAATTTCTGTTTCCTTGTGCCAGACAAAAATATTACATTGTGTCACCCACCGTAAAAATCAGTGTACAGAGTGAACTATATGCATATACTCCAACTTTTCCTGCATTTTCACCATGCTGCATCTGCAGATCTTTACAGATCATCAGCATTTACAAGAGCAACGTACAGAACAGGCAGTGGAGAGCTATTTGTGCATTATTATTGCTCTTATTTTAAGGCACTACTTCTCTCAGATCAAAAGCTTTTTTAAAAAAGGGTCATGATCGTGCATAATCACTTAAAGGGAAAAAGAAAGTTAACAAAAACTATTACACTATACATTAAGAAGTACAAGAAATAATAAAAGGTGAAGAAAAGAAGGGCACTTAAAGCAGCTCTAGAGCTATGTACAGTAGGAAAAGCTTTGGGGGTATTCACTGTGAGTATTGTACAGACAAAGCATGCAGTTTCTTTTTCATCTTCAGACATGATTGTACTGATTTGTGTCTTCACAGAGCAGAGCTGTGTTTTTGCTGGGAAGACAAGGCGAAGAGTACCACTGATTTGTGAAGTTCTACAATTCACGACCCCTATGCGGCAGCAAACAGTTTAACACACTTTCAGCTTGTTCCTTTCCATTTCCTCGGTGAATGTAGTGTTTCACTGAAAGCTTTACAAACAACCCAAAAGCCATCAATCTAATCCCTTCCCCTGTCAAAAATTCAGTAGTGACATCTGTGGAGAAGGCGGTTGGGGAACACCCAAGCACTGAACATGATGAGAGTTACTCTTACTGGGGTTCTGGTAATACTGTACATGATTCAGGCAGCTGGCAACCAAGTCTTTCAGGAGATTTCCTTCCAGCTGATGAATTTCAGCTGCCTGCAGCACAACACTGAGGTATTATCTCTGTAGCATGACATTTAACATTAGTAATAAACCTTGTCACACGTTCAATTTTACAAAATCCTATGCATAAATGATTATTTATCCCAAGGAAATGACACAATAGTCAAAAGGTTGGATTTACAGAAGATAAGTGAGCCTCCCTGGCTCAGAAATGCCTGGGCATTTCACACTGTTCACAACGGTTTAAGGCTGGGTGATTTAAAAAAGTACAAGCAGTACAGCTCCAATGATTTCCCTCGTATTCCTCCGTATCAGGTACAGTCTTTGGTGTTTTGACAATGGACCTCTGATCTGCTGAGGAGAAAGGGAACAATTTTTAAATACAAACAACAGGAGAGATTAAATTCTGTGAAGCTTTCCCCACCCACCCCCTGCAGTATTGTGTATTACACAGTAGAATAAGTTGATTATTTCCACTGCTGTGTTATTAAAAGTTCAGTCCACTACTCAGATGCAAAAAAGGCCTCCTCTTCCATATGCTTAAGGCTAGACAATCCTCTCTGTCTCTAAAAATGAACAAAAATTAAGCGATTTCAGCACATGGACAGAGCAGAACTAATCCACCTGTCTGCATGTGTGCATGCAACAGAGAACTGTAAATGGATATGGTGATTACATGTATGCTGCAGACCTCAAATAACTTTATGATGAAGAACTGACAGTATATATTGCAATAAATGGGCTCAATGTTTCGATTTCAGGGATGTGAATTTAGATAGAAAATTTAGCAGCAGTACCTTTAGGCTTTGGTGCCACAGGACCTAGAAATCCAATATTATCATAAAAATTATGAATGGCACTGGGATTAAAATGTGGTCCTGGAAAACAGAAAAAACACAACACAATGAAAGAGTTAGTGCAAAAAGGCAGCTAAAGTAGAAGCATTACAGAATGTGTAAGACAAGATGTTCACTGATATTGAAGGAAAAATTCTGAGGTCACCTAATGCAATCTACCAGTTTTGTGCCTCCATATATGGCTCACTAAAAAGCATTCAAAGGTGGCATTTTCTAATTGAAAATATGGAGTGGGGGCAGGGAAAGCTGAAGACAGTCAAAACAGTCCAATAGAAAGATAAGCAAGCCAGGCTGCAGCAACCTTCAGGTTTCACATTAAACCTCAGGTGAAGCGTCAATAATATTAGGTTTTGCTTTTCTAAATCAAGACATTGAACATGTCTTGGATATGACCCAAAGTACATCCACTGAAATCAATGGACTTAAGTTCATTGGTTTTAGTGGGCCTACTCAGACATAACTAACACTGAATTTCAATAGGATAAGACAAACTAAACTAAAGTATGTTTGTGTTAATGTAGAATATTGTGAATTTTATCATAGCACCATAGAATTGTATAACTAGATTAAAACAGGTTTAATTTAGTCTACCGTACTGATTTTAAGACACTTTTTTTCCAAATAACGTTTACCTGGTGAGAGCTCAGCTGGATATTCAGAACTGTTTCTAATGCCTAAACTGTATTTTTGGTATTATTTTAAACTACAAATATGAAAAACACCAAGCTAATATTTGTCTATTCGTGCTCCGGTTGCTAAAATGATAAGAACAAGTCTGTTAACATGTCTTTTTTTTCAAACCTAGCCCTACCCTATTCTTCTGAAGAACTAAACATAGCTTTTAGGCTTTGAAGAAGAGGAAATGGAATAACAGCCGCCGCCACCCCAGCCATTCTGAATCAGGAATGGGGGAAAGAGCTGGTTTTGCATTGTCTTCCTGCTTTCTATTCTATGCTAAACTTACAAGTCTTTTATTTGTAGGGTGAGAGAGTAACTTTAGAAATTATATTTTGTATGTAAGCTTATCTAAATCCTTGTTTTATTTTCATCATTATCTGAAAATATGTGGACTTGATCTTTTACAAACAAAGAATCCCAGATAAACAGTGACAAGGTTGGGCATTTTATTTGTTATGAAAATGCTCAATAAAATGTTAGCAACAACTGAATTACACAATGCATTAATCAATTATTTACATGTTCTATAAACCTCAAACCTTCAATGTTTAGCTAAATGGGCAAAATTATTATTTATACTGATAATACAGTACCTCTTGCTTGAAAAAGATCAATCTCTTTGGTTAGGCAATCTATGTCTATCTGAAGTTGTCTGTTACAACTTCTTAACTGTTGCATTTCTTCAAGCTGAAAAACACAGAACAATGCTGTCCATTAGATTACTAACTTTATCATGGGACAACAAAACTTAGTGATGACTGTGATTTAAGCATAATCATGCCATCTTCAACCCAAAACTGTTAAAGAACAATCCCATCAGATCTTGAGAGGAGGGTATTTATTCCCATGAGGTGTCTAGTCACTGAATTTTGAATTCAGATTATTACTGAAATTACAAAAGCACCAGCTGATACACAGAAATCAGTGATAACTTTTCCTTGTTGACAGTCCTAAAAAATCATTTTGGAAATACTTTTGGAAGTATTTTTTCTTTCACCACAAAATAATTCTAAGTGTATCACAAAAGTACAGTCAAGCAAAGAACTGGCTTGCCAGTCAGTACTTCTCTTGAAGACCATTCGGAACAGATGACTGAAAATGTGACTGCGTTTTTAAAATTGTCTTCTCGGTCTCCTGGTTCATGCATCATGGTAAGCTAAATGGGTTCACATTGTTCCTCCCTGATTTTTTGTTTATACTTCTGTGCCACACTGAGCTAAGCCAAAGTTTTATCCAAACCTGGGCTCGTGGTTAAGTCCTGGTTACAGCTTGTGGTTTAGAAAGAAGATAATGTAACCACGAGCTCAGGTTTGGAAACACAAAAACGAACTTTATCTTAGCTCAGTACAGGGAGGAGCATAGTGGCTGTAAGCTCACCTCCACGAGCCTGCACGTTTCCAGTGAACCATAGTTTGCTTTATGTCAGCTTTATGTCAACCATAGTTTTGCTTTATGTCATAGTTTAGGATGTATGAATCAGATGAAAGGTAAGCAAAGTATATTTTGCGTATCATTACCATTATTAAACTGAAATTCTATTTCAGACTTATCATACATGTTTAAAACCTCCAGAAATTATGACTTACTGAAGGAATTTGGGAAGCAGAATTTGATCTTTTCAGGCGCCTTCGTGTTAGATTATTCTCCATTTCATTGACTTCTGTTTTTAGTTTATCTAGCTTTTTCTTCTGAATCTCAAGTTCTCGCTGAAGCCGTTCCATTCTAGCCTTCTGATGTACTAGCAAAGCTGAAGGACATAAAGGTATCTCTTTAATCAGTGTATTGTTCTCTTCACAGCACCATTTGATATAATGCAGGGCACCCCTAGGTCAAACAATTTCATGAGAATTCCCACTTTACCAAAACTGAATTATATAAAGATTGTGTGTACTATACAGTTGCTTTGAAACATGGATAATTCAGATGATTGCCTATAACAGTCATACCTGTATGATAATTACAGATGTGCAGCTAAAGGTCTGAAAATTGACATGTGAAGTTCAGACGCCTCCCATTTGGCCTCCTTAGTTCACTTCCTGGCTCAGAGTTACCATACCTTCCCACTCCCTAGGTCAAGGACTCCCCATCATCCCTGACCATTGGTCACACTGGCTGAGGCTGATGGGAACTGCAGCCCACAACATCTTTAAGGAACCACACAGGCTACCCTTGCCTTATCTTCTGATAATCAGCCAGTGTTAGAAACGGAAAGATGAAAGCTAGAAGCTAAATGGCACCTCAAACCTAGGTTATGGGTGCACAACGGAATGTCTAACCGCGCTTTTTTCTAACAAGAATACAAAGCTGAAAATTAATGAACTGCAGCTAAAATATTATGTTCATTTTACACATGGTCTAGTCCAGGGTCACCAAACTAAGGCCCGGGGGCCGGATACGGCCCAATCGCCTTCTAAATCCGGCCCTCGGACGGTCCGGGAATCAGCATGTTTTTACATGAGTAGAATGTGTCCTTTTATTTAAAATGCATCTCTGGATTATTTGTGGGACCTGCCTGGTGTTATTACATGAGTAGAATGTGTCCTTTTATTTAAAATGCATCTCTGTGGGGCATAGGAATTCGTTCATATTTTTTTCTCTCCAAAATATAGTCCAGCCCCCCACAAGGTCTGAGGGACAGTGGACCGGCCCCCTGCTGAAAACATTTGCTGACCCCTGGTCCTTCCCCTGCTCACCCCACTAATATTCTTAAGAGGGTCTCTTCTCCAGTCTTCAGAGAGTAGCTGGAAGTGGGGAAGCAAAAAAAGCTGCTCCTTTCCTTCCACTCTGAGTTTTAATTGGAAATATTAGGCGCAGTGGGAGTTTCAAACACTGTAATCAGCCTGTGTAATCAGCCTCTTTCCCTACATCCCTCTTATTTTCTTAATCACCTGACATTCCTTTCAGTTTTCTGCATCTTCCACCCTTGCTTATTCAGTTTCCTTATTCCTTATTCCTTATTCAGTTTCCTTATTGACTCTTCGTGGGCCCAATGTCCCTTAACTATACCATCTAATGGTGTTCCCACTATGTTTCTAAGCCTACAATCTCTCTCTCTCTCTCTCTCTCTCTCTCTCTCTCTCTCTCTCTCTCTCTCTCTCTCTCTCTCTCCACCTGCCCAATCCCAATCCTATCCACAGCGACAGCGCAGAACTGTTTTTGTGCAAAACTTGTGCAAAGCTCTCTCAGTCAAAATGGCATACAGAAATAAAACCAATTTTCAATAATCTTACACTCCTTCCCGTAAGCCATCACAGATTTAGTTACAGACAAAGGTGGCATTGCAGGTGACAGGTTGTTCTTAAACTTATTACATGTAGACACTATTTTCTTGTGCTGTTCTTACATTATATATGGTAAGATGTTCAGCAAATTCATTCATTTGGTGGAACAGAGAGATTTAAAGGAAAACAATTTATTCAAAACCATGTTAAATTAGTTTCAAAGAAATACTGGCATTCAGTTTTAAACTGCTTCTGGTTTAAAGCAGCAGTCCAAGCCTGGGGTGAACAACATACAGCTTTGAGAATCATATCCTAGTTAAGGCTTCAGAATTACACCTATCAAAAGCTTTCAATCACAGATCTAGACAATTTAAAATTCAATTTTATTAAAGTTTGAAATAATCCAAAATGAATTGGTATGTCAACTCATTAGCTCCATGGGATAGTTGGGGTTTCATTAAAAAGAAGGTTAAGATGAAACCTGATAATTTTTTTATTCTACTGAATGGTTGTTGCTCTTGACTTCAAATGTCATTTCAGAATATACTGTAAAAATAATTGTATACACAAACCAAGTTTAGAATAGACAACATCATAATTATATATATAAAACTTGATTCTTCAGCAATTATGGCTCAATGATGAAAAACTGAAGCTCAAATTGCAACTAGGTGGAATCTGGCCAGAATCTTATAAAGACATTTATGGTAGACACAGCACATTCTGATTGCTTTGTATGCCATGGTTCAGAATCATGGCCATACAAATCAACAAGTAGTGTAGTAGGGGAAGAAGTTCCAAGAGATATAATGAAAGTCAAACCTGTACTAAACACACATACCAGATCACTAAATAAAGCTTTGAAAATGTTTTATACAGCTTTCTGCATAATTTAAGACCACATTAGCAGTCAAGTCTATTTGAGACATACATTCTCTTTAAGTGGCATAAATAACAACATACTTAAGGAAGATATTTTATTGCTCCTAGGTCCACAACTTATTTTAAAGCTAATCTAAATACCTCAGTTAAACAGGAAACACATTGCTCAAGCCTTTCTGTACCAGAAATACTGCCACAGGCACTTCAACACAGATAAAAAGCTCGTTAAAATGTCTGTCCTGCTCAACTTTTAGTTGAATAAATAAACATTCTTGCTCTTACAGATACATAGAAGCATACAGAGCTTGAAAATAAGATGGGAAAGTTCTTAAGACTCAAATATGTCTAGTTTGATAGATTTCAAAGCTTTCTCATGATTTTTGATAGGATGCTATAGAATTTGGGGTTAGGTCTCAACCACTGGGAATTGGGTTGACATCAATGCCAGAATCAATATCTGGAATTAAATTGGGATGGGAGAGAGAAGATCAGATTTAAAAAAAAACTGGGAGCATTGTTTTTTTTTTTTTTGGTAAGGGGAAGATGTATTCTTTTTTTAAAAAAAAGATTCATGGAAAGCTTATTGCTGGCTTCAAGGCAGGACAAGGCCCTCTTACTCTCTCTTTTTAATTAAAATTTGACAGACCTCCTTTCAACAGGTGCCTGTTTCCTTCACTAGGACACCTTGGATGCAGTACTGTTCTGTGCTGGGGGCATTATGGAAAACCTGAACAATGCTTGGGGCATTCTAGAGAAATGGTGGCCACTGAGAGAAACACCATCCTAATAGAAGTATTTTAAAAGAATGAAAGGCCATCACTGTGCATGGGTGGCCACCACCTCGTTATCAGCTTTGAAGAAGGAAAATTGCCTCTGAAAAATCACCAAAATGGCTTTCCAAACTATCCACAAATGGAGTGTCAAGCAGACATTTTATTTCAACACAGGCACACACACACACACACACGCCCCAAGCCCAAACTTATGCAGAAGCACATATACATGCAGCACCAGGAAATCAATCAATTGGGCACTTTTACCTGCAGATCGGATCCCCACTCACAGCACTGGGGTGCGTTTCTCTCCCACCACATGCCAGCCTGATCCCAGCTGCAGACAGGCAGCATCACCATCCCCTGTGTACACTCACCCATGTGCTGCGCAAGCCATGCATCCCTGCCCAGGCTACCACCACTGCTGGGTTGCTCAGCCTCAGACAAGAGATAGGCAGGCAGAAGGGACCAGAGCATATGGGATCAGTGCCTGCCTGCCTGCTGTGCTGCTGGGTCCTAAAGCACCTCTCAAGGGGACCCAGTGCCTTACTAGCTGTGCCGCCCAGGGCCAGTGGGAGAGATGCAAATCCATCTCCAAGTAAAGTGGGGCCAGAGCACAAAAGAGAAAAGGGGGACAGAGGGAGAGTGCAAATAGTTGAGTCAATCAGGTAGGTTGGGGGCAACAAGAGCAGATGGGTGAAAATGTGAAGGGGAGGGAGGGAGGAAATCAAAGAAAGTGAACTACTGCTGCCCGGACGTTGTTTGGGGCCACTGCTCGAGAGGGAAGGTGTGGCAGAAAGCGGCCCTGGTGCACGTGAGTCTCCCTCCCTCCCCAGATGTTCTATTATAGTGGCATGCTCCCAACATTACATGATTTCACTTATGTGCGTAGATGCCTGGAGCGTAACCCCTGCACAAGTGGGGTGGGAGGCACCTGTACTCTCTAGAACAGGCTTCCTCAAACTTGGCCCTCCAGATGTTTTTGGCCAACAATTCCTATGATCCCTAGCTAGCAGGACCAGTGGTCAGGGATGATGGGAATTATAGTCTCAAACATCTGGAGGGCTGAGTTTGAGGAAGCCTGATCTAGAACAACTGGCTCACTATAACAGATGGCTTCATATACTTTGGCACTGTGAACATTATTGAGCAAGTGCACATTTTCATAGCTCAACTGTCACAATAGTGACCACTCCACAAACACCCTATCCATTTCTCATCTCCCACAAAAAAACTGCAGAAGTTACATCCTAGAAGTGCATCATGTCCTTTGGAGCAGAGTAGTTCAACTGAGATTTCTTCAGAAATTATTAAGGATACCTAAATAAGAAAAAATCAGCAATGACAGCCAAGTTGCCTTGAAAAGAAAACTTGCCTAGCACCACCAATCTTGCTCTGCAATGTGCAGAGTTTTAGTATGTCACACACAGTTCATATGAGGCAACAGTGAAATTCAGCAGATCTGACCAATCAGTGCATTCCATGATCATGCTGTGGAATCCTTTGTGTGATGCTGGATATTTCTGGCAGTCAAGTCAAGTGGAAACTTCTCATTGAAAACAGAAAGCTTGAAAATCACTGTTTAGAATTATTTACTATACCCAAGTGAAAATTATGTAATGAGACTAATTATATTAATAATTATATCCATATGATGTTTTCAACTTGTAGATCTGGCCCTTTACAAGGTGCTACATAACATTTATTCTGTACTTTCAAGAAATCTATCCTGCAGTGCGGAAGTATTTTCTCTATGGAACTCTCTGCCTATTTGTTGTATTGTTTTCAGCAACTGCTAAGAACCTTTTTAATTGGATAAACCTACCCAGACATGTACTCACCTACTGACCACTGAAATTCTGAAATATGGGACCAAGTTCCATATCTATTTTTAGGATTTCATCACAAAATGACAATGACTTCCCAAAGCTTCTTCCACAACTACAAGGGGTAGCAACTTGTGTTTCCCCTGCCCTTCTAATAAAAGCAGTTATTCTCAAGGGGCTAGATTCCTTGCCAGAAGCAGCAGTCATGTGCACAATAATCTTTCCTAAAGAGAGAGGGAAATTTTCAAAAGCACATATAGTGCTGGTGTGTTTGTGTGTGTGTGTGTGTGTGTGTGTGTCAAAAAATTCCACACAGCAGTGTGAATCTAAGTAGCATTTTGCACCCTGACATTTGCCTCCTACTTAAGGTAAGCAGGAAAGACAACTCTGAAAATGAACTATTAGCAATAGCATTCAGAAAGAACATGGAGATGCCCACTTCCTGCTTTTGAATGGCTTTGGTTAATTCAATGATTCTTTTTTGTTATGGCTATTATTTTGTATCTTACCCTTCCCTTGGTGTCAAAGGGAAATATAATCTTTAAAATATATATGCTAATTGATCAACATTTCCGTTTATTCGAACACACTTTGGTCATTCTTCAGCCCTAAGTTTTGTGCGATCACTCATTTGTATGCCACCTTTTAATTAATAATAATAATAATAATAATAATAATAATAATAATAATAATAATTTATTATTTATACCCCGCCCATCTGGCTGGGTTTCCCCAGCCACACTGGGTGGCTTCCAACAGAAAAATGAAATAAAATAATCTATTAAATATTAAAAGCCTCCCTAAACAGGGCTGCCTTCAGATGTCTTCTAAAAATCTGGTAGCTGTTTTCCTCTTTGACATCTGATGGGAGGGCGTTCCACAGTTCGGGCGCCACCACCGAGAAGGCCCTCTGCCTGGTCCCCTGCAACTTGGCTTCTCGCAATGAGAAGTGCCAGAAGGCCCTCGGTATTGGACCTCAGTATCCGGGCAGAACGATGGGGTGGAGATGCTCCTTCAGGTATACTGGACCAAGGTAGTTTAGGGCTTTAAAGGTCAGCACCAACACTTTGAACTGTCATCGGAAACGTACTGTTACTTTTTCATTTCTATTATTAGCTATATTGTGATAATCATACTTAGTGTTATTACCGTATTTGTAAATATGCGTAAACCCTTAATTAAAAAATATTTTTAAAACAGCATTCAGAAAGGAAATGGCAATTTAGCTACACTCTCTTCTGAAACATATTTTGATTAACATCCACGTCAAAGTATGAGGTCCATAAATGCACTCATCAGGTTACCAGCAGCATGGGTATAGGTACAGGTATAAGTATGTGTGTGAGCCCAGTATATGTACTGTGGTGAGCCCAGTAAGTTGAATCCAGAAATATTGCCCTGGGTTTCTGAAGCACTGCACAATATCAGAGAATACTCCACCCATTTGACACATAAAAGATGATGAGTTTGGCAGCTACAAGTTGGCCTGCCAAAACTTGTGGAACTTTGATCAGACCAGAACTCATCTGCTGATTTAATCACATTTACTTTAATAAGCTAATAAGTGAATAAAGCAGTTCAAGGAAAAAAAGGTATCGCATTGCTGATGCAGCAACGTATTTGTGGTTCACCTAATTTGCAAGACAACCTCCAATCAATATGGTGCTGAACAAAATGGAGGGTTCACATTTTAAGGCATTGCTATCAATGGGAGAAAATAACCATGTGCTGCTCATCTATCCTAGCTTCCTTAATGTACTCAAAAGAAAACAATCTATTCGCTGTTCTTTATCCAGCAACAGACTTGAAAAGAATTTTACAGAAAATCCAGTTTCAAATATAACCCTTTGTTGTTGTTTTGATGGAAACTCATATCCCTCACATTGTACTTTTCTAGTACTTTGAGCATCTGTTTCTTATTAACAAGTAATCTGAAGCTGACAGAGTATATCAACTGTCATCGGTAAATCTGAAGATGTCTTCTAAGCCTCAAGAAATGTGAGGATATTTGCCAGCTGTCACACCTGCCTGTATTCAGCACATGCCACACAGTGCAGAAGTTACAATCTGCGCAACAGATTAAATCCCTATTAAATCATTTTGAGTCCTGATGGTTGCACTGAAGAGACTATGTGAAGGCATTCAATACATTTGCGTAAGGTTCAAACAACACAGTTCTACACATCTTCCATACATGAGCTGCTGTCTGCTATCAGCTTTGTTAGGCAATTCCCATCTCTAACATTTTCATTATCATGGTTCTCCGATAACAACATTATCAAGTGAAATCTTTACACGGTGCTGACAACCCCAATTGTGAGTATAAATTAGGTGCCTGTAAAAGAAACAAAACAAAACAAAACAAAACACCCAGCAACAACTGGTTAACATTCTAAGCGAAGAGTGTCTTTTAAGAAACAGTATACAGTACTAAGCAGGCTTCTACACGGCTGCTTGAAAAGTATACCTACCATCTTGCTAGCACAAGGGATGGTAATGTACAAAGGTTTAGGATGAACCTCAGATTAAAGTTTAGTTCATCTGTGAGTGGTAATCTTGGGCAAATAATTCTTTCCAATGCCATATCCTAATGTGAAATGACAATAGTTACCTCAATCACTAGGCTTACAAGGGTGTGCAATAAAGAAATGGCCTGTCATATCTTGGGCAGATGGTATACATAAATATAATCAAACATGCAAGGGAAGGGGGAAGGATATACTAACACCTCCACTTTTTTGAGATAATAGGGCAAGGTAAACATGCACCTAAATTACCAGATTGAATGCCAGAGAAAGCAATTTTAACTTTCTTAGCTGAGCTCCACAACCAGCAATTTCCTCAACTCTGCTTCCCTGTCCTAGCCTTTGGATGGCCATAAAATGGCTAGGATGCATGTATTATCCCAAGAGCAGCAATTCATTGGCATAATGTAAAACAAAATGACATTTCATGATTTATACTTAATACAGCTCAGTTTTGCATTTCTTATGGCTATTCTGTATTTTAAATAGGCACATTAACTCTTACAGTTTTCAGTTTATTGTTCAGTATAAATATACTACTAGAGATGGGAATTTCCTTAATATATATAGTTGTCAAACTATCTTCTGGCAGCTCTAATACTTTTGATAGCACTTGACTGTCTTATGTTTTATTGCTATGCATCAATTCAGCTCTCATGGGATATCCAACTAAGTCATAATCAGAGGAGAGCTGTTAAAATAAATGCACAAGCAGACCATTTTAATGGCTCTACTCTGAGTATGACTAACACTGGACATTATCCATGCTTTTTAAACCTAAAAATTGAAGGCTGTGAATTTTCAAGGCTGGGAATACTGAATGCATATAATCTGAGTGACTAAATTATGAATTGTTCTGAAAACCATGGTAGCGAATACATTAGAAACTGCAGATGACTGCTCTTTTTATATTAAAGATAAATGCATACACTGACTGAAAAACAAAACACTTTTTTTTAAAACACTTTACACAAAATTTTTAAAACACTTTACATTTTTAAATAAATTCACTTTCTGTATGCTAAAATCTGTTGTATGATCTAAATCACGGAAGCCAAAACCCAACCAGGAATTTAGACACCTATTAGAAAAGAGGTTAACTTAACAGAATTACTTTAATAGCATAAATCTACCTTCACACTAATGGGGACACAGGTGGCGCTGTGGGTTAAACCACTGAGCCTAGGGCTTGCTGATCAGGTCGGGAGTTCGAATCCCTGTGACGGGGTGAGCTCCTGTTGCTCGGTCCCAGCTCCTGCCAACCTAGCAGTTTGAAAGCACATCAAAGTGCAAGCAGATAAATAGGAACTGCTACAGCGGGAAGGTAAACAGCGTTTCCGTGTGCTGCTCTGGTTCGCCAGAAGTGGCTTTGTCATGCTGGCCACATGACCTGGAAGCTATACGCCGGCTCCCTCGGCCAATAATGCGAGATGAGCGCGCAACCCCAGAGTCGGTCACGACTGGACCTAATGGTCCCTTTACCTTTACTTTACCTTCACACTAATAAAGTTTGCTGGAGGCATAGAAGGAAAGTGAAAGTTTAAATCTTTAGGATGATAAACCGATCGCATGGAAGTTCCATAAGTATCTCACAGCTACCGGTAATACCTTGTGGCTATTTCAGTTTTTAAGTCTTAGGCTGAACTCTTTGGCACCCTTAGGATACGCAGGAGAAGGCTGCTAAAAAGGGATGTCTAGAGCAACAGGATGTAGGGGCAGCTGAGAAACCAAAAGGAAGCACTATTTTAAAACCATTCAACATTTTGGTGCACAGTGGGGCAGATATGTCAACTACACAATCCGATAGGTAAGAAATGTGATGGAAAAAATGCAGTATGCTTGAAATCAAAGTAGTATGTTTCCCCTTGTCCATAAGAGTTGAACAATGTGCTTTCCTACTGCATCAGTTCTGCCATCCTCTCAGTCCCTGGATTCTTTAAGAGATATTTGCACTAGATTTACAATTGCTACCATTCTCCTCTCCTACAAAACCATTTCCATAGTGCTAAAAAGGAAACAATCATTTGTTTCAAGTCTTTTATATTTTACCTATTGTCCTAGCAGATTAAGTCCGCATCAATCCACGTGAATCAAGTAACTTTTTAAAAATTGTGCTAATCTCTTTGGCATAAAGACCCTATTATGTGTTTACAAAAGGAACATATATTTTTTTAAAAATCATTTACTCTAAGACATGCATAAGGCACTGTGACTTAAAAGGATAAATTTCCAAAGCAAGTATTACTAAGATGTACCTGTCCATTATTTGTTTATTGCCCATTCTGACATACTTAAAATAAATAAAGTTGTAGAAGCCACCACTATTTCAGCATTGTGTTCGTTAATTCATGGATCAAAACAAGGCAGAAATCTCTACAACTTACATAAAAATATTACCTTGTGTATAGGCAGCATCATCAGATCCCATACTCAGTTTTCGTGCATCACTAATCCTATCGACATGTGCTAAAACAGGGTCAGGAAGGTGTTGGATACCTTCCGTCTCTGCAAAGTGATCTGGAAGGTTTAGAAGATTTGTAGGTTCAAAGGTTGGGGACACCACACCAGGTGAAACCGCAGGGGGTTTATTTGGAGAAACAGTAATTTTAAAAGTGTATTTTGTGTTAGGCTGTGTAACAACCACTCGGGGAGAAGTGGCAGCGGCATTGTTGCCCATTGCTCTGCTCTTGGGAGGGTGGTGGTGAATAAACGCAGGTCCCATGCTTACTTGACCAGACATATTCCTAGACGTTGCAGTAACTCCTGGATTTGTTGATATGAAGAGTGTGGGTTGATTCCGAAGTTGTTCATCTCCTGTAGAAGCATTGGCTGAAATGTAGACCTTAGGCTGACTTCGTGTGGTCATTTCATCAGTATTTGGTGGACTGGCAGCTATGTAAACAGTGGGCTGACTTCTACTTAGAGTCTGACTGTTGAGGGAAGAGGAGTTAGAGGATGAACGGGAGCCAGTTGAACGCAGTTTTGATGAACTGTTTCTTTGTGGTGGTTCAAGTTTGATTTCAATTTGGTTTTTACGAGGTCCTGTAGAGATATTTTGAATATTGTATTGGCTCTGGGTGGAAGAAGATTGTGAGCTACCAGATGAATGAATTGTAGGTGCTTGTGGAGTAGTAGGAGAACTTATGGGCATATAGACATGGGAGGTCTGATGGCCTTGCTGGTTTGGCTGTGTTGATTGTTGCGATGAGGTATGCGACGATGAACTGGTTGTGGGAAGGGTTGTCCAGGGATTTGTATGTGAAGGCTGGTAGTTTTGTTGAGAATGCATAGGATTATACTGAGACGTCCAGCCTGGATTTTGCTGAGTTTGGCGAGCTGTACCACTTGGATTTGTGATATAAGGTCTAATATAGATAGAATTGCCTTGTGGACTATTTATTGGAGGTACACCATGTATGTGCAAAGATGTAGGGGTATTCCGTCCGGGCTGAATATTTGGGGCTAAAGTTACCATAATGGGGTTGAATCTAGGTGTTTGCTGAGCCAAGCCAGGTGTTCCTTTGCTGCCCAAGTGAAATCCAAAATGCTGCCCTGGATTAGAAGTACTAACAGTATTCGATATGCCAAAGAATCCATGTGGAACCTGAACTGGAGCTGTCTGTGGTTCCTGATGAAACAGTTCACTGTTGGACTGGCTGGTTTGAAGGTTCCCATCACTAATGCTATGAGCTAAAGTCCTACTTCCATTCATTCTACTTCCTTCTCTTCCATGGAGAATCACATTCTGAGACTGCAAATCCAAATTAAGGGATGTCATGTGATTTCGCAGACCGGGAATCCCAGAATCATCTGAAAAACCAATGTCTCCTTCACCGTAGAGATATTTTGTGCTCTCTTTAGAGAGAACTGCGCAACAGGCATCCAGGTTATTATTATTCTATAAGAAATTACAAAAATGGGTATCAATAAAAATAATATGGTTTCATTACATTTAATTTAACAACTTAATTAAACGCTGGCTTTCACAAATATTGTGCTGTATGAAAAAGGAATAAAAAAACAGATAAAATGCAATACAAAATTAAAAGTAGGTTCTATTTTGCTGGTTAGGATTAAAAGAGGATTCTGAATCTAAAAATACTTAAGACTGTGAAATGTATCATGTAGGGTGTTTCTTAAACATTTGTTTTAATGCCCAATATCAATATCACTGAAATGATTAATCAGCAAGGAAATCCCAAACAATTGTATGTATTTGAGAGGTATGATTTGATAAGACTTTGCAGCCAACTGTCTTTGCTGAGGAAAGGAAGAGGGAATATCATAGAGAAGGGATAGGGTGGACCTGGCATGAATCAGGAAGACAAATATGTTGTTGGTTATCAAATGAGAAAAGTGCTCCAGGGCATACATCTTCAAAACCCAGTAACTCTTCCTCCAATTCCTTTCAGAATGAAAGGACACTTCCTTGGAGGATAGAAAAATGGACTCAGAGGACATATGCAACAGAGAGAATACTTTGATGTTCAAAAAACCTAGTAGGATGAGATCTGGGTTTGGAATATGTGTTATCCTCAGAGGTCAATCTCCCTTCCCACATTTTTTTCAGTGGCAAAGGAACTACAAAGAGCTTATCCACTGAGCCCAATTACCTCCTCCATTATGTAACTGTTTCTTTTTGGTTTTGTATACCTTACCTAGGCAGATTTTGAAGGTGATCAATGAAAGCAAAATATCCATTTTCTGTGAGGATGTTAGGTTAACAGAGGAAGCAAGATGGCATCATTAAACCTTTGCACTGACTATGTAATATAGTATAGAAAAGATTGTTTAGCAACTGCATGTTACTGGAAGGAAGTAAGTGTGTTGAACACACCTGACTCTGGCCAGCTAATGAATGCTAGTTAGGTTAGAAACAGCCAAGAGGTTTCTGAAACTTAGCTTTTGAGTTTACTCATGGGACCCAGAGCATACACAATGCTGCCTGACTCAGAGTCAGGAAGCTCTGAGCACCTTATAGATCTAATACTTCTCTCCTGCTTGATTGCAAAGGATTGCAGCTTTAGAATTCAAGTAAGCAATTCAGTTTATTATCCTTGTATGTATACAAAAAGAACAAGCTAAACTTTGTATCCTGTACCATACAGACAACTCTGAAGTGCTACAAGACCAAAAGATATATTGCAAACCAATACACTTTATTCCAAAAATGAGTTTGTATAATAACAAACACTAATAACTAGTTTCCATCCAGTCTATCCTATCCTAACCTAACCACCCATCCCCATAGCTGCCAAGTTATCCCTTTTTTACAGGGATTTTCCCTTATGCTGAATAGGCTTCCTCGCGAGAAAAGCAAAAACTTGGCAGCTATGCCCATCCCATCCTTCTATATCTATCCTTCTATCCTACCCATCCAATCTATATTTGTGTATGTACTAGAAGTACTGCAAGTTATGTAGTTAGTGTGCATGATAACCAGCCACTGTGCACATTTCTCCATCAATATGCATACTTCCCAACAGGCCTTGGGGAATGTGCATACCTCCTGCATTTTGTACACTCTCTGGGCAATATGCACATTCTCCATCTGCATACTTAATGTTCAGAATAATGCAATTTGTGGTCCCCTGCATGGCCCACAAAACATTTTCCCACTGATCAGCCAAGCAGAGGAGGAAAAGGTGGCTCCAGATAAAGATTATTTTCCCCTGCTGCAGTACAGCCTCCTTTTCTCCACTCTCAGCAATTCCCCAGTCAGCTGAGCAGCACAGGGGTAGCGAAGGGAGAGGAGTATTCATTCATTCCCTCCTCCTTCTATAATCCTGATGGACATTATCCTCCATGTTGCTCAATTGCAGCATGAGATCAGTCATTATTAGAGTTGCGGAAAGGGAAAGGGAAACAAGCTGAGAAATCAGGGAAAATCAGGATGGGAGAGAAACAGTGTGATGGTCCCACCCACTGCCATTTTTTACCACATCCACTGTGGACAGATTACCTCCAAGGCAATTTGGTTCTGGAAGTAATAAGTAGGTTAGTGGGGAAAGACTTTGTAAGTACTTTTATTTATCGGCACTAAAGTGCCTACATAAACAGAAACAACCTAGCACTGACCTGTAACATGCATCTGGACACAACAACTTCAGGTACCTCAGGAAATTTTTGGCGCAGGTCATATAAAACCTTAAAATTTATTTGTTGGCTTCCTTGGGCCATTCGTATGTTGCCTGGTCAGGACTTTTGTTCAACAGGCAGTTCCAAGCCTTAGTGCAAATGAACAATCATCTCTTCTGCCTCAGCATCCTGTGGAAGACAAGATTTTTTAAAAAAGTCAGCTACAATAAAATAATCACATGCTTTTGAATACAGTTTTCTTAACACATGATTAGTGACATTTTCTTTTAAAACATATTGCTTAATCATCACAGCCTCCAAAGATATCTCTCTTGACTCTATGAAGGGTATAAGCCCATTTTCAGGGTGTGTGCTTTAGGACAAATTTTAATAGGAACTGTTTATGGGCTTAAAGCCTACCAAGAATTGCATACTCACAACAACAGTATAAAGCAGGGGTAGTCATCTGTATCCATCCCCATAAGAGGCTTTTTGTCCTCCCCAAAAAAGCTCAAAACTTTGTAATTTATTTTTTTAATGACTTTTAAAATATATATTTTAAATAAATGCCTGCTGTTAAGGGTCCCATGCTGTACTGTGATGATGCAAGGTTTTCTGTGCCTGCCAAATTTCCCATTAATTCTTTAAGTAAATTAAAAAGCTGACTGATCCTATAGATACCCCACTATGGTACCAAAAGGTTTTGTACCATAAATAAATAAATAGTCCTCTGAAAAAAATGGCCACACCTTTACACTTCAGCTACATCTACCTTGATAAAGGACCCCTGGAGGGTTGACCATGGGTCAACATGGTTCTTCTATAAGCCAGTATAGCCTATACCAGGCACCCCCAAACTTCGGCCCTCCAGATGTTTTGGACTACAATTCCCATCTTCCCCGACCACTGTCCTGTTAGCTAGGGATCATGGGAGTTGTAGGCCAAAACACCTGGAAGGCCGCAGTTTGGGGGTGCCTGGCCTATACATTTAGTTGTGATTTCCAAGATAGTTTTAAAGATCGCTGTCATGGTTACTGCAATTGCAGTAGTCATGTAATAGGCCCAACATGGAGACGTCAATTCATATCCTTGGATCTCCTACTGAGCATTCCAGCAGCACTGCAGTATCTGAGAAGCAAGTGTTTAAGTGCTTCCAAGAGTCCAGTGAATAAGATCAATGTGCATCTAAGTTCAATTTGAAACAAGTCAACACTTCTGGCAATTAATACATTGTGGAACAACTCTGCTGTGAACCAAAAACTCACCACAATGAAGTTTCAGGATAAAATTAAGAAAGCATATCTGCATATTGTTTTACACATTACTCTGTGTGGGGCAGACATACAACTAAAGCACTAAAACTCTGTGTACCACACATTCCGTACCATATATTATCCTCTAATTGACAACAAAATTACTTCCAGCTGTCATATCACTGTTCCAAGCTAGCTACCCCATCCTATACATATGGTTTCTACTGACAATGAATTTTATAGTATTCTTTCTTTACCTAGGAGCAATTTTATTATCCCAAGTAGTTTCTACATATCTTTTCCAATGATCTTAGCAAAGGCTAATTGAATGGCTTACTGGGGAATGGATAGCCTTGAGCAGCACAAATTCAGGACAGACCTCCACATTTAGGAAGACAGAACTTACACCTTCCACTTTAGCAACAACTGAAACAGTTACATTTTTATAGATATGACAATGTATGTTAGACCTGTGACCTATCAATATACAACATAAAATAAATATCAACTAAATGACTAGGCAAGGACTGAGAAAGCACTGTTTTCCTCATCAGAAATTCTGACTTCTTAACTCTAAGAATATAAGCAAGCATTTCCCCTTTAATATATAATAATGCCTTAGGCAAAACTATCTTATTCTACACCCACCAACCCACACCCTGCAAAAGAATTAGAAAAAACTATGTAGACCATTTTGCAATCTTAAAAGACAAAAGCATTAATATTATAGCCATTTCATAATATAATCCAGAATTACCCTATTTCCTTGAAGTAGGTTAGGAACTATCTGATAATCAATAGGGAGGCTTTTAATGTTTAATAGATTATTTTATTGTATTTTTCTGTTGGAAGCCACCCAGAGTGGCTGGGGAAACCCAGCCAGATGGGAGGGGTATAAATTATTATTATTATTATTATTATTATTATTATTATTATTATTATTATTATTATTAATGCCATGCAACATGGAATTACACTTTGCAACTTTTATGCTTTAATTCTAAAATTGTAAAAGAAGTGTAGCTGAACAAAAATGAAGCTCAACCAAACTGAAACAAAAATATTAAAATAAACTGAAATCTAAGGGGGGGAAGGCTTTTAGAAATAAGAAATGTTTTGAGAACTATATAACTTAGTTAAATGGGTCAAACCACGAAAAGGCAGCTGTCACATTCTGTATGGGCTGACTGGACAAATCATAGAGATGAAGACTGAGCAGGGATTAATTAATAGCCAGCAAGCATTTGTAGTCACACTGACTCCTGGCAGCCAAAGAGAAGAGAAAGACACCACCCCTTCCTTAATTTTGCAGGTGCAGAGAATTCAGGAAGAAAATGGTTTTCTCTGCCTTCATGATGGGCTTCTCTAGAAAGTACAGGTAGTGCCACACTGCTTATTATGCAAAAGCCAGTGAAAACGAAGAAGCTACCGTTTACGTCCCCAAGTCCTTGAACTTGGGAGGCGTCTGTGTTGGAGTAGCCAGACCCCCTTCTCCAATCAGAGACAGGATGCCAATGGAAACCCACTGAGTAAGTTTCTAGAGCTGTAAAACTGAGTGATACTTGTCTTGCCAATGGGGAAATAAGTACTTCCACAAATTTCGATGGCACTTAATTGCATCAACTTTCAGTGCCACTGAACTGAGCAATTAATTTTCTCATTATGAGTACCAGGAGTGCATTTCAAAGTTCTAATCTATCCTGGAGGGCAGGTCTGAAGATAGTATTACACATTTCTGTTTGTCGACATGAGAGTTGACTTCTGAGGTCCTGCAGGGGAGCTCATCACAGCCCATTCCCCCTGCCCCCAGCAGCTTTTAAATCTCACTGTAAGTAACCTATGAAATTCTTGTATTTGAAATCAGTGAAAGGCTGGACATGGGCCAACAAACTGAAGCTTAATCCAAACAAGATGAAGGTAGTGGGGACAGCAGACCCTATGACAACCTGTTCTAGAGGGGGGGAGCAGGTACATCATCTGGGAGCATTGAAGTGGTGGCTTTGGTCAAGACAGCTTTTGACCAACTTTACTGATTCTCGTAACAAATTAACATACACAGAGTTTGGGTACAATGGCACATAAATCATTTTTCTGAAGGTATCTTACTAAATTTCTAATTCATGGTGTTTTATATTTTATACCACTTTGATATTCTTTATGATTAGCAGTATACAAATTTGCACAAATCAATAAATGTCCACTTTGCTGTCATTTGATTTTTGTGCTGCTGTTGCAATATTGTCAATTTATGAAATCTGATTACTGTTTCAATATATGTACTGAAAGCTGCTGCGCATATAAACAGGATGCAGATATATCAATAAATGTATAACAAATTGTGTACTGGACACCACTGAGCTAGTGTGGCATGTCTCCAAAGGAAGAAAAGACACGGGGCAAACAACAACTATGCGTGCAGACATAACTTTGCTTTCTCATTTTGCTGCAGTAGGAAGCAGGGGCGTACCCAGGATCAAATCTAGGGGGGGGGGGGCCAAACCATGGTCGTTCAGGGGCGGGGCCAAGGGAGGGGAGGGGCCACGAAGTGGGAACGTGGGCGGGGCTACAGAACCCACCCCCACCTTGAACTCTGGACAGTGAGGAAAACAGCAGCAGCAGCAGCGCCGACAGAAACTGAAAAGCAAAGCGAAGGAGTGCGCCCAGGAAACAACTCAACAGGAAGGGAGCGGCGGCGGCAGCGCTTATCTGGCCAAGGGGCGTGCGCCGTTCGTGCGCTCCGCAAGCTACCAGGCTCCGCTTCGCTCCGATCCCTTCGCCTCCAGCAGCCGCCTCCGTAGCCTCAGGGCTTGCCGTCGCGCTGCTGCGCTCCCTGGCGCTTCTGCCGCTTTGCTCCCTTCGCCTCCAGCAGCCGCCTCCGTGGCCGCTGGGCTTGCCGTCGCGCTGCTGCGCTCCCTCCGGTGTGTGCGTGGGTGGGCACTTCCCGCCCCGCAGCCTTGTTCGAGCCCGCCCCGCCCCTCCTAGTGCGGGGGACGCTTGTTTCCAGCACCGCCCGTCTTTTGAAGCACCACTGCGCTTCTGTGGTTAGGCCCGCTGCTGCCGTGCTCCTGGGGGGGGGCCTTGCTTTCAGCCGCGTCCCCGCCGACCTCGGCGATCTCCTATCGTGCCGCGAAGCGGCGTCACCCCAGAAGCTCTGCCGAGAAGAAGGCGGGGGGGAGAAGCATGGGCGTACCCACCACCCTGCTTCTAGGGAGGGGCAGCTGCCCCCCATGCCCCATGGTGGGTACACCCATGGTAGGAAGCACTGCCAAAAAGAGATCAGCTGAAGAAGCAATTTGTCTTTTCAATACCGAGAACTGCTGCAGTAAATCAAGGTCTGGCCGGGTATGCAGGGTTTTTCCCCTGCATGTACATGCATCAGTGTGCTGATCTTTTTACCATATTCTTATTAATTTTTTATTCCAGATTCTAATGTGCCCAAAACCTGTTCAGATTCTGGTAAATAAATTCACCATCTAAAATTTCATAAATATCTGCATGTTTTTCACAAAGCACTCAAGAAGCTCACTTTTTCTAAATGCTAGGCAGTTGAGCAGATAGCAATCGACTGGCTTCATGCTGAATGAACCATTAGCGAAGACATGCATAGTGTAAGCATGGTGTTAAGTATGTTCTATGTTTGCATGCGACTATATTCATCATTCCCTTATTTAATGACCCTGTTCAGGAGAACTTGCAGCATAGCTTAGCTCAGGCAGTCTACAATTGTCATTTGCTGCACAATTCTATTCCTTGACTGAAGACGCATTTGGGTAGCTGAAAAGCGCACTTCAAGATTCTGCATGTCATACTGGTCTATTTCAATTAAGCATCCCAAACATATACAAAACTGCACAATCTGACCACATACCTTGCCCTGCCGCCACCTCTTAAGGACATGCAGCAACCTGTTCCATGTGTGTAGATTAAGCCCTGAGCCAGAAGTGACCATTCAGTCCGGCAGTACCAACTACCAAAAAAAAAGAAAGAAAAAAGTTTATTCACTCCAAAACTAGCCTGTCCCTATCAACATGTGTGTGCACTAATGACTTTTATCTGAAGTGGGGGGAAATGTTCATTCCACTCACCATCCAATCAAGGACTTTCTTATTGGCAAAGGCACATTAATGTTCCCAGCATACATACAACAGGAAGGATACACCTGAGGGCAATGTAACCTTGGCATCAGTACTTTCAGAACCAGAAGGCTTAAATTGTTTTTCCTCTGTGTTTTTAACAGTCCTTATTTTATCTGTAAGCTACAATGAGGTAGGGTACAACAACAACAACAACAACAACAACAACAACAACAACAACAACGTTTCTAAAGAGCTAATGGGTATGTGCCGTTTGGTACCTTAACAACAACAACAACAACAACAACAACGTTTCTAAAGAGCTAATGGGTATGTGCCGTTTGGTACCTTAAATCTAGGTTACGGTCACCACAACAGAATGTTTATTCGCCAGGGGGTTGGACTAGATGATCTTCAGGGTGCCTTCAGGGTGCCTTCCAAGGCTACAATTCTATGATATCAACTACATTGCTTGACTGTATCTTGCTGTTGTAACAATTCACTTGTCCCAGTATGCAAGGAGGAAAAACACACACAGTGGGAATGGAACTGGTATAACTACGGACTAAGGCAGAGGTTTTTAAACTGTGGTCACCAACTTGGCGCCCAGAAATCTTCATAGTGAAGTAGCAAAACGTACCAGGCTAATTTCTAACAATGGCTTGCTAAGCTAATGTGTGTGCCCCTTATTCCCTGCTTTGTTTATCAGTTTTTTGAATAATCTTTCAGTTAGGAAATAGTATTGAAAGGGATGGGGAAGAAGGAAAAATCTGCATGTTAAGAAGAGAGGAATGATGGACAGCTACAGTGGTACCTCTACTTCGAATAACTCTACTTACGAATGTTTCTACTTACGAACAGAGCTCTGTCCGCCATCTTGGATGCTGTTTAGATAGGATTTTTTTCTACTTATGAATTTTTAGATAGGGTTGTTTCGACATACGAATTTTTTCTCCCAATGCATTCCTATGGGATTCGACTTACAATTTTTTTTGACTTACGAATGTGCGTTCGGAATGCATTAAATTCATTAGTAGAGGTACCACTGTAATGTCTTTTTTCTGCATTTGCTGGTATGAATCCTAATATTAACTTTCTTAACCTGCCACTTTTTGAGAAAGAAGTTTGAAAATACAGCCAACTAATTAAATGACAAATTAGAAATAAAACTGTATGAACAATTTGTATTTGTTCACTTGGCGTATATTATACAACTTTTTACAGTGCTCAACTATTTCTAGGCCTCAAATTGCAAACACTGCTGCTTGAAGTAGCCTCCAGAAGTTGGTGGAAAATATGAGAATGAATATCTATTGTCCGAGGGGGAGGGCGCACCGAGGGCGGCAGTCCCGGGAGAAGCCCGCCATGCGCCTTAGGAATAAAGCGGCTACCTTTTTACATCTGCCCGCCCAGACGGGACTCTTCCCAGGCTTTTGGTGCCTTCTCGACCGGGGGGGGGGGGGATGAGCCCAGGCAGCTGCCAACCGCGGCCGGCTCCAGCCCCAGTCCCGGTCGGGCTGTCGTTAGCCGCAGCCCCGGCCCCATCGCTTCCTGAGGGGTGCGGAGCCAGGCTGCCCAACGCCGGCGCCATCCTCTCTTCGGTCGCCGGCGCCGCCAGGCCCAGAGGAGGCGGCGAAGGGCGGCAGAGGGTTTCTGCACTCCTTCTGCGACTCCCTGCACAGCTGCTCAGCCGTGCTGCCGCTCCTGCCGCCGGAGCTGGGCTGGCCCGATCCACCGCTTGAGGAGGAGTTTGCCGCGGCCGCCTGCCCGCCGCCGCAGCCGCCCTGATGGCCCCCTCCGCTGCCTCCCCCCTCCGCCTCCCCCCATCGCCGCCGCTCAGCCACACTGCCGCTCCTGCCGCCGGAGCTGGGCTGGCCTGATCCGCCGCTTGAGGAGGAATTGGCCTGGGCCGCCTGCCCGCTGCCGCCACTGCCGCCGCCGCCTCCCCCCTCCAGCAGAACTCTCTGTTCTTAAATTTAGCCACAGTGAACTTTAGCTGAAATAATGCAATTGATTTTAGTCCTTCCACCCCAGAAGTATGCCACCTGTAATTGTATGGAGTTATTTTCCTATTTTCTAAAGCTGAATGACATTGGCCTTGATCACATATCACTGAGTAAGCTGGAGCTAGGTCTGCATGCATGATCCAGTCCACCAAGCCTTCCAGATTGACCTGTCAGCCCCAAACCTAATTTACTAGGATTGTTCTTGGGGGGAGGGCACCAAAACATGGAGAGTCAAGCAAAGACTGTGGTGGTGTGGTTATCCTTCCTAAGTGCTAGCCAGCCCCCAATTCAATTAACCACCAGTAAATTTGGGGCAAAACTAAACAAACAAATCAAAGCCCCTCAACCAGACAGTGTTCTATCCCACCCTGTGGTAACAGCCCTACTAACTCCTGTGTGGATCCAGAAATGGCTACATATTACACAGAATCCTCCATAGCCACTGTCCCCGAATGTGCTCCAAGCATGACTGGTGAGAGGGAGAATGATAATGGACTTGCAAAGACATGTGGATGCCACCTTGGAGGAAGGTTTTTGCTTTTTTAAGGACTTCCTGCCTTTTCAGGGTTGCTGCTGGGGAAGGTTGGTGCTGCTTCTTGCTAGACGTGGCCATCTCTGGTTTGCAGAAGAACAAAAGCAAAAAGGATGCTTTCTGTCTGCTTACTATTTGGGGTGATGTTTTTGTTGATTACAATCATTCTTTTAATAATATTGTGTGGCATTGTTTTATTTTAAATATTATTTTGTGTTGATTAAAATCATTATTTTAAATTTAAATATTGTATTGTTTTCCTGTTTTTTGTGCACCAAATGCAATATGTTCAATGTGCATAGGATTTCGGCTCTCCCCCACCCCCCAAAAATATAGTCCGGCCCAGCACAGGGTCTGAGGGCAGTGGACCGGCCCCCGGCTGAAAAAGTTTGGGGACCCCTGGTCTAGCCTTTCACCTAAATCTGGAATGAATGGGGAACTTCCTTGTAGCCGGGCTCTTCTTAGAGGTGCTCCAAAGAACCTCAAATACAGTGGTACCTCGGTTTAAGAAATGTCCGGTTTAAGAACAATTCAGTTTACAAACTCCGCAAAACCAGAAATAAGTGTCCTGGTTTGAGAACTTTACCTCGGTCTAAGAACGGAACCCGAATGGTGGAAGGGCACCAGCGGTGGGAGGCCTCATTACGGAAAGCATGCCTCAGTTTAAAAACAGTTTTGGTTTAAGAACAGACTTCCGGAATGGATTAAGTTCATAAACCGAGGTACCACTGTACAGCATAACTCAGACAAATTGCACCACTCCTTCTGAACCAGGAGGTGGCAGAGTAGTGAGAATAGAGGGAGGAAGGACCATGGTCAATGTCAACAGTACGGACACCTAATCGCATCCCTATTGTCCACAAATCCAACAATTTTTAACACATCTCTTTTTCAGGCGCAGTATCTTTTTTCTATACTATAGAAAAAGCAGTGTTCCAAATTTCATTATTGTTTCACATTGTATGTTGCTTTATGCTGCAGTGTGCTTTTTCTTGAGCTACTCTATTTGCACATGTATTAACAAATACATTTTTAAAAGCCTGGACACTTCAATTATTTGTGAAATTACTTAAATATTGCTTACTCTGAAATGCTGCAGGTAAAAATCAAGAAACTTACAGCAGAAATTGCTTATGCCTCTCTCACTCAGCAAGTCACAGAAACAGCCTAAAGCCCTGCCAAGTCGGCTGCAGTTTCTTCCAACCTGGATGCATGCTGGAGGATTCCCATTGTCTGCATAGGCTGCAGAAAGAAACAATATTACAGTATTTCCTTACAGATCTAACACATTTGTCCACGTGGCCATCAGATAGGAAGGCATGCCCCTTCTTCCCACGCTGGAGATGCTAAAACCATGGGAATATCACTCAGACTTATGAGACCCCCAAGCAAACATACTTGAGGGAACAACAGAGTCCTATCTTCAAATACAGATCATCTGCACTGTTTCTTCCACATGCAGAGCCAAAACAGTTGTGATGTTGAAATGTGTGAGGTGAAATGTTGCTCCTTTGTCAACAGTAGCCACAAGGGGATGTGAGAAGATTAGCTATGTGCAATCCTTTCCCCCACATTATAGTCCCTCCCAAAGTGTCTCCTTGAAATGATATTAGTCTTGGTTGGGAGAGATGCTTCCATTGGTACTAAGTAAACTTCCCGTCCAGGACTAATAGCTGTGTCAGGGTGTTTAGTGGAATCACAAAGTGGAGGTGGTAAAAAGATTTAACACCTCTCCTTATTGTTCCTTTCCTACTCACTCACTTCCCACAGCGTCTACTGTTAAAAGGTGGGGGGGGGGGAGAAGATCTGTGAATGCATTAGCCTTCCAGTACACTACTAGTCTCTTGCAACTCCGATTCTTTTAAGACGAGGTAGTATATATCAAAAAAACTTTGATGGAGGAAATGTGATAAGGCAGGGGTGTCACTTTTCCCCAAATCCACCAAGCTAGTACAGTGAGAAGATATTCACAAGTCAATTTTTCAAGATCATTTGGAAATTTGGGTGGGCTTTATATTCAAATGAAATGCTCCCTTGTATTAGGCCAGGGGTCAGCAAACTTTTTCAGCAGATGGCCAGTCAACTGTCCCTCGGACCTTGTGGGGGGCCGGACTACCATTGGGGGGGGGGGAAATGAACAAATTCCTATGCCCCACAATTAACCCAGAGATGCATTTTAAATAAAAGCACACATTCTACTCATGTAAAAACACGCTGATTCCCAGACAGTCCGCGGGCTGGATTTAGAGGGCGATTGGGCCGGATCCGGCCCCCAGGCCTTAGTTTGCCTACCCATGGATTAGGCAGTAATCCATGCAGCGAGCAGTAGGAAATATTTTGAATACTTACATTCTACAGAAGGTTTTGTGAGAAACCATTTTATTGAAACATTTCAACAAGAAGAGCAAGTTAAGACCAACAAACATTTTATCAGATCACAGTGAAAACGAGTTTACGGGTCATTAATCCTGCCTAACAATTTGAAATGAAGAGGGGAAAATAAACTACATATCTGGTATAGTGTTTTTCGGTTAACAGTATAACTTAATGTATTCACAAAACTAGTATTTACCAAACATGGCTCAAAGATCAAGTTACACCTTCTCTGGCTTCTCAACAAGCAGAAAAACAGAATGCACGTGTTCCAATATAAGAAGCCACAAGGGTTTAAATAGTTTGAAAGAAAAATCACATCCTCTCTTTACTCACATTTTTAAAAAACACCCTTTAAAACTCACTAGGTTGTTTGTTTGCTTTTTTACCCAAAGGTCCTGAATTGCTTTGGGAAGATGCCTGGCTTTGGTTTTAGGCATGTCACCAATGGGAACATATGCTACATTTTGGGGCAACCACCAAGAATGTCTTTCCACTTCCTTGTCATATGAACGCAGCACAAAGATGGTATAGGTCAAAAGCAAAAGGAAGAGAGAGTTATTGTAGGCACACAATGCCCACGCTACTTAATGCTTTGCACACCAATATCAGAACCCTGAGTTGTAACTTTAAGTCTGAAAAGCCAATGGCTGGAGAACGTTTGTGTCAACATGATTCTAAGAACCCACCTCTGACAGAGGAAGTAATGCTGCATTCAGTATCAGCTGTGGCATCCCAAAAGCACACTAGGGTAGATACTATCTAAGGGCATGAGAAAGGGTTGTCAGTTCTGAACCTGAAAGGATCAAAACGCTTTTTTCTTGCACTGGTTTAAAAAAAAAACACTTCGTACCACTCTAAATTTTAAGTGTAGTTGCTCCATTATATAGTTGTCATTTTAATGGTCAAAATTGCTCTTTCTATATTAACACCCCTTACCCATCTAGCCACCGCCTTTTCCCAAAAAGCAAAGAGGCCTTGATTGAAGAGGGTGTCTGGGACCACTGTTATAGTGCTAGAGTTTGAAGTGTTGGTGCTCTGCACTGCAACCCTTCAATAGCCATGAACACTTCTAAAATTATACAACAAAAGGGGATTTTTGTCAGGTGCATTCTCTCCCTACCCCCTTTGTTTAACATTCATCCTGGAGGATTCAAAAGTTTTTATTTGTGGCATTTTGGTTGGTCATAAGAGGATTTTTGACTTTTCAAAACAAAAGTAGTAGTTAACATAATCTGCCTCGGCCTAGTTTGTTGTTGGTTTCTCGTGCTGAGAAATGGCAAAAAGCACTCCAGGAGAGGACATCATTAACTGCTTTGGAAGCACATCACCCCTGTTTATCCTTGCTCTTGCTATACCCCTGTCTAGGAGAAAGTGAACTAATAGCCAGGATTAATTTACTGCTCCATAGGTTTATTCAAGTACAGTAATCAGGAGAGGTGTATTTGGCATTAGAGTTTTGGAATAATTTAATATAGCTTTTGTAATTAATTGATAGTAGGTTGCAATTACTGACTATTGGAAACAGTAGTCTTGTGACAAGATCAGGAAATATTTGTAATATCCAAATGAAAATATGTATGCCTATTTTACCAGATACATTAAAATGAAGTACTCTTTTAATCCACTCAGCAGGAAGTCTATCTAAAAATGAAAAAGTACATACCAAGAAGATTCTAGCCAGCTAGAAACTATCAGAATCTTTATTCTGTATAACATCCACTAATCTGTTCAGCCCGTAACTGTCTAACCATGTTCTTTGACATAGGTTGCTTCCAGACAACTTGTTTAGTAAGCATTCATCCTGATTTGTTTGCAGGGAGGTTAGATATTTGCTATTTAATGAGTACGCACCCTAATTTGTCTGAGGGACAAACTCCATTGCATCAAAGCAAATCTTATCACACACTTTCCAATGAAGTTCCACATCTCTTTCCTTATTATAAAAAGTCCAGTCTTCTGTGGAAGTGGATGCAGGAGCTCTAAGTCAAGTTAACTGCACAACCTGAATCTGCCAGTATGTGACTAAATCCCACCCGAAAACAGCAACAGACTGGAATCACTATTATCTAATATGCAATTCTGCATTATCTTTTTAATTGTAAACCATATTGAGGAAATTTTTACAAGCTTGTGTGATGTGAAAATGAAAATGAAAATGACATTTTGAAACAGAATGACACCCCATTGATTAGTAAATACCCACAGCAGTAAACAGTTGTAATTGGATAGAAAAATAAATTTCAATCAGTAACAGTAAAATAGTAGTTTTATTAGAAACAAACAAAATTCACAAAGCAGTTTGTGAGTTTTTGAATTCCACAGAACACTGCTTCCACCAGGAAGGGAAGGGGAAAATAAATGTTTCTGTAGAGAGCCATAAAAGTAATCTACATTAGGCAAGTAATCCACACTGTTTCTGGCAACAACGTTCCAAGCTACACAATGTTGAGGAAGACTTTAACATTTCATTTCCTATGCTCTTTCCCTTTTAAAGTAAATATTTTTCCAATAAGGAATGAAAATTGCTATTCTTTCCATAAAATAAGTCACCACCATGTTGGAAATGAACAGTTGGTTACATTAAATGAGGTGGCATAGTTAATTCCTGGTGTGGAAAGAAATTATCTCAAACATTTGAAATACTGTGGTTTTCTTTATCCGACAAAGCTTTGAGAGTCTACACTGGCTCATCTAGAAGAAAACTAGCAAATGAACAAGCTTAAGATCTGCACACAAAACACCTCTAACTTCAAATTGACAGGCACAAAAGATTTCAAGCAGGAAGCTCACTTGCATGTAAAATATGCTAACTTTGCACTAACATGATTTCATCCAATCATTCCTTCTGTACAAATGTAACTTTCCACTTGAAAACACTATAACCATAGTTCCAGAGTACCATTTTACAAGCAGAAAGAACGATAATGGAGCTTCAATAATTTACTCTCTCTCTAAAACTTAGCTACCATAGATTTGTGCATTTTGTTTTTCACTGGCAAAGTTTTTATTAAAACTGCACTTGGCTGTTGCGCCATATGTTTCCAAATCTCTTGTTCCTTGAGAAGAGACCAGGAAAGAGAATATACACCCATTTCCCAGCAAGCAAAGCCATCATTCCCTACCTTGTAATGTGGCCAGTTTTCATGCTTTACCAATGCTGAAAATGTATCGACCCTTAAGGGCCCCTCCCTCTCATGGCAGCATTAGAGAACATATGATGAGGTCCCTGCACCAAATTCTGTCTTATGATGAGGTTAGGCAAATACTCAGTGACACAACTAGGAAATGGGTTAATCCACCCATCTGCCCTGATGATACCAGGGTTTGTGCCTCTCAGCTCATGTTGAAACTTGTGTACTTTGTCCCACTGAACTTATTAGATGACCCTGAGACTCAGCCTCTACCTGCAAAGTTCTGCACTGGATTCTGATTTTGAGTCATGCCTGATTGTGATGTGATTAAATAAATCAAGTATCATTATTTCTTCTGCATAACTATATAAATCTGCATATAAATCTAAAAGCCAGCTTCCAACATTCACCTACTCCCAAAACAATAATATATAAACAGAATTCTAATAATCTGACAAAGTGTATAATGAACACATCTGCAAACCGTCCACAAGATCTTTCTACATCTAAAGGTCGGTTAAACTGTTAACTACATCTTTCTTGCATGATTTGGTAAACGCTTCTGGCAATGGCATGAATTGTATCTGGCAAGAAGAAAAGACATATTCCAAATGGTAATTGCGAATTCGGAAGAAGTGCAACTTACATAGGTCATCAGGAAACTGTGCATGCTACTGAACACCAGTCTGCCAAACAATTTCAACAGTCACCATTGTAGCAAAACATTGTTCATTTTTATTTTCAAAAACTTTATTTATAAAAGTAGAAAATGAGGTACAAAACAAAACTAAGTGCGTGAAAAACAAAACATAGTTCTTGATGCAGATGCACTATTTTTACAATCATGATAAACACAGCTTTATTTTTTTATCACTCTGTGGCACCAATGTTCATGGTTGTTGAAGAAAACAAAACAATGGAGAAGCAGTAGGGGCTAAAAGGCACAGAAAACAGGGTCTGGGCAAAAGGCTTGTGGACACCCAGATAAGCTTTTATAAAGGTTTGCTTTAAGCATTCATAACTAAAAAAGAAAAAAAGAAAACGTGGTTGCAAAACCAGATAAAAACATTTTAGTTTTCTGAAACTCTCCAGTTAAGTCCAAATTCAATGGCCGTCATCCAGCCCATGGTATGCACAGTTCTGAGAGAATGATGATACACCAACAGAAATGCAGGGAAATAATCTTCTTTGCAAAATGCATCAGGACAAGGGAAACTACTTATCAGTTTTTTGCACCCTACCCGTACCCGCAACTGCTGCCAGTTGCTGAAGCTATCTGCCCCCATACGAAAAAAGTAATTACAGTGGTGCCTCGCTTAACGTATGCCCTGCTTAACGAAATTTCCGCTTAACGAAAGGATTTTTCGAGCAGAGCTTGCCTCGCTAGACGAATGCGTTTTACGAAAAATTCATCTAGCGAATCGCGGTTTCCCATAGGAATGCATTGGAATTCAATTAATGCATTCCTATGGGCAAAAAAAATCCAAAAAAAAATCAATGCATTCCTATGGGATTCGCTAGACGAATTTTTTCGCTATAAGAAAAGACCCGTGGAACGAATTAATTTCGTCTAGCGAGGCACCACTGTAGTGTGCAACTGAAAATTGTGCAAGTGTGTACATAACATAACAGTAATGACAGGGAGCGGTATTCAACGATGTTTTACTCAGAGAACACCTAATGGGCTACCAATTTCAAGTGGGTCTACTATGGGTAAAATTGAGTTGAATACCACCCAGGTTGGTTGCGAAATATTGGAAAGGAAAACAGATACCCACAGATATCCTCCTTTACAGAGGAATGGCTCTGTAAAGTATGTGAATATTTAGAATTAGCCAAATTAACAGACATAGTAAGACATAAACCTAAAAGCTTAGTGAAAAAAGAATGGGAATGTCTGAATGAGTATTTTAAGAAACAAGATTCAAAGTTGAATATCTGGTTGAGTTTAGATTGAACTCATGAAGAGTCAAAAGGTTGAAGGATGATTTACGTTAACATACATTTAAGTAAAATATAAAGGGGGGGAAGAAAACAGTTAGATGAACAAGATGGAAGTGAAGTGCTGTGCGGTTGATGGAAGTCAATATTTTGTTTGTATTTTTTGTATTGTGATAATGCAAAGAGGATTATGGTGCTGATTCATAATTTGTCCTAAATTGTTTTATCTTTGCATTGTAAGATATATTTCTTTTTTCTATGCTTTCTTTTTTCTTCTTTTGGTTTCGTGTATACGTTTCTACTAAGTAGTTGAAATTGGAAATTTACTTTTTCTTAATTGTTGTGACATTGTTTATTATAAATACAGTAAAGGCTTTTTTTAATGGAAAAAAAGAATATCACCCAAGTTAAGAAATTTTCAACAATTTAAAGGCTTGGTTTAATGTTAGTTTTTCAAATCCCTTTATGAACCCTAAGCTTCAGCTATCAAAGTAGTACTAGTAGCAATTTTATTTGTTTAGCTATAAACCACATCAAGGATAACAAACACTCAAAGATGAGCCACAAATATGACTCTCCAATTTCCTAGCAGCTAGCACAAATACAGAGACACACAAGGTAACGCAATTTAAACCTTCTCTAACAGTAAAAAGCACACAAACTCACTTGGCGTAACAAAATTATTTCTGTGAGTAAACTCACAGCAAGTATTCTTCATCAGGATCTCATATAGAGGGCACTGAGTAATATAGTGAACAATGCCCTCAATGCTGTTTTACACCTCACACAGAAATGCTGTTCCAAGCAGAATTTCTTATAGCTGCCATCCAAAAAGGCAGAGCGTAAAACACAAAGTCCTAATTCCGTAAAAGCAGTTTTATGGGGAGCCAGAGTAATTAACTCCAAATAGGTAGCTTTTTCATGGTCTACCTTGAAAAATGGATACAAGTCTAAAAAATCTCAAAGAATGGATAGTTTACACATCATTCAAAGAAGCTCTCTCATACGCAAGGAAATTCAACAGAGATTGATATATGTCACTGGATGTTATGTGTAAAGCAGAATTTAAGGGGATGAGCCATAAACTATAGAAACCAAGTGGGAAGATGGCATAGTTAGCATTCTCTTTTGAAAATTTAAGAGCTGAACTTGCTTTTTTGCCTGAGCAGAAGGCCAACCCACTTCTGCATGGATATATGCAGTAGGAATACCATCAGGGAGGGCCAATACTTTCTTTAGAAAGGAATTTTGAAGATTCTGCAACTCCTGGACTAATGGTCAGTTGAGACCCCAAAGTTCTAAATCATGTAACATGCAGAAAACAATCTCTGTAAAGAAAAATAATAATATGCCATCCATCTGACTGGGTTCCCCCAGCCACACTGGGTGGCTTCAAACAAATTAAAACGCAATACAACATCAAATATTAAGAACTTCTCTAGCTCAGGGTTGGAGTGCTATCAAAATATATTTCTTCAATTTACAACTGCCTATTTTGCACATGGTTATACACGGTCATTTCTGATTAAACACCTGTGAAAAGTTACATTCAACATTTTAAAATACAGGGGAAATGCCTGAAAATGGATGATATACTGAGTGTACACTGGAAGTTTTGGGTGTATGGAGTGTTAGGGGAGGGGTAGTACAACTGGTGGGGGACAAGTCATATTCCTTCTGTGGCAGTTTGCCCACCTTTGGTCCCCACCCTGCACTCAGCTCTGGCACCTAAAAACTGTCAGCATGTGACAGCAGCCACACCCTGGAAATAGCTTTGACTAGCTGCCTGAACCAGGTGAGGGTAGCTCAGGCACCCCCAAACTGCGGCCCTCCAGATGTTTTGGCCTACAACTCCCATGATCCCTAGCTAACAGGACCAGTAGTCGGGGAAGATGGGAACTGTAGTCCAAAACATCTGGAGGGCGAAGGTTGGGGATGCCTGGGGTAGCTGATGGGTCTCCTATAGGTTGGAGGACTTAAAGAGGAAGCTTGGGATATGACACAGAAGCTACAGTGCAAAGGAGAAACAGGAGAAAAATCAGTCACAGAACTATAGGCTGAAACATAAAGGTAAAGGTAAAGGGGCCCCTGACCATCAGGTCCAGTCGTGTCCGACTCTGGGGTTGCGGCGCTCATCTCGCTCTATAGGCCAAGGGAGCCAGCGTTTGTCCGCAGACAGCTTCTGGGTCATGTGGCCAGCATGACAAAGCTGCTTCTGGCGAACCAGAGCAGCACACGGAAACGCCGTTTACCTTCCCGCCGGAGCGGTCCCTATTTATCTACTTGCACTTTGACGTGCTTTCGAACTGCTAGGTTGGCAGGAGCTGGGACCGAGCAACGGGAGCTCACCCTGTCACAGGGAATCAAACTGCCGACCTTCTGATCAGCAAGCCCTAGACTTTGTGGTTTAACCCACAGCGCCACCTGGGTCCCTAGGCTGAAACATACATATATACAAAGATCCACCACCATGTCGAAAAGAAAATTGACAGTCACCTTTGTGAAGAGCCCTAAGTAAATTCTTTTGTAGATAAACTGTAGAGAATGTTCAACTATTATTCTATCTCAAACACAAGGTTAACATTCCAAATCTCACCAATTCCAATTTCCTAATGCTTTCCCAGCAAAAATACTAAATTGTGGGTTTTAAAAGGGCCAATTAAAAAATGCAGATGTGGGCTTTTCAACAGAAACTGGCAAAAATAAGACTATAGCTTCATTTTCTATAGTAAAAAGGAGAATAACTACAGACCCTTAAGAGCACTGTATATTCCTGCGTATAAGACTACTTTTTAACTCAGGAAAATCTTCTCAAAAGTCGGGGGTCGTCTTGTACGCTGGGTCGTATTTCTTATACGGTGAGTATATCCCAAACTCTATATTTTAACTGGAAAAGTTGGGAGTCGTCTTATACGCCCAGTCATCTTATACGCCGGAATATATGGTATCTGTGCTGGATCAAAGAAACGGTCCATTTAGTCCCAACATCCTGTTTTCCTATAGTGGCCAATCACATGCCTCTAGGAAGCCCACAAGGAGGATTTGAAAACAGTGACCATATCCCTCTGCTGCTCCCCCTGCAAGTGGTACTAGGATACACACTGCCTCTACAGCTCAAGTTCAATAGATTTATTGGCATTGGTAGACTTATCCTAATCACTTAATCCATATCATGCATAATTTTATAACCTCTGCCATGTCTCATTACCCTTTAATCAGCTTTTGAACTAATAATGCCCAAATGTTGCTGCTTTTCCTTACAACTATGGAATTATCCAAGGCTAACTCAGCCAGTCTTCCCAGTTGCACTCTGATGGAAGATGCTAGTGTCTTTCCTCAGAGCAGAGTGGGGGCGCTAAGACAGCTGAAGAACCTCCACAATTTCCCCCATACTCTAACAGATCTTAAAGATTGCCATTCTTTAGAATGCTGAAGGAGGAGCACTGCAGCACACCATATATACAAACCAACTGAAACAACTGCTGCTTTAAAGAAAAATAATCCTATCTTAGGCCATGATCACCCACAACTAAGTGAGAATTTTTACCTAGATATCTCACATCAAAGCCCAACCCTTTAGTTTCCATTATATTTTTGACTGATAAAAAAAACCACCTGTGGCCAGGCTAGAGCTGAAGAAGAAACTGGTAGCACCTGCCTTAGAGCAAGAGAAGGCTAGAATGCAAATGAACAACAGGAAGTTAATGAAAAATACAGAGCACACTCCTAGACTAGATCATCAAATATGGTTCTAGGCTAGGCATCCCCAACCTTCGTCCCTCCAGATGTTTTGGACTACAATTCCCATCATCCCTGACCACTGGCCCTGCTAGCTAGGGACCATGGGAGTTGTAGACCAAAACATCTGGAGGGTTGCAGGTTGGGGATGCCTGTTCTAGGCCTTCTTGGTAGTTCCACAGCCCTGAGAAGTTCAGGGGTAGTGACCCAGGAGGAGGCATTCTCTGTGGCAGCCCCTAAGCTGCGGAATTCCATCCCAAAGATACATCCAGCAACTTCAATATACAGTTTTCATTACATACTGAAGATGCACCTCTTTATCCCAGCCTTTTGACACTTGACACGTACATTTTTAGGACCCACCCCATTCTTGTGATAGCAATTTGTTTAAAATTGTTTCTGATTTTGCTTAGATTGTTGTGCTCCACCCAGGGACCATATGGTTAAAAGGATAGGTAATAAATCAAACCAAGACAGGAGTGCCTGGCGTGCTCTGGTCCATGGGGTCACGAAGAGTTGGACAGGAGACTAAACAACAACAACAACAATAAATCAAACAATAATAATAACTTGAGGAAAAACAAAAAAAACTTTGCATACATGTAACATTTTATATGCCCTTGTAAAAATACGATACATGAATTGCTTGTGCCATGGAGATTACAATTGTCTTGGGTAGGGGGAGATGGACTTCATTGCTGGCTGTACCACCTCTGTTGAACCCACTATCCAGCCCTGCCACCCTACACATATTGGAAGGGCAAAGTCTAAAGTGGGAAGCTTGTTCTACATGTGTATGTTCCATTTCTAAACCACACAAGAAGCCTATAGAGTAGGTGCTCCACTTCAGACTTTCTCCTCCAATACAAAGAATGCGGTGCAGCCAGGCAGTGGGGGACACGACAGAGGGAGTGGGGCCAATGACTGTAGCCCCACTCTTCCCTGTTATGCATTTGTAATTGTGAGGATGCATGCCCAAATAGGGTACTTAGTTGGTCTCTAAGGTGCTACTGGAAGGAATTTTTTTATTTTGCCCAAATGGGGGTTTAAAGAAAAGTTCATGCTCCTAAACCCATTCAAACGTACCCATGCTGATGCTGCAGAGAAACCAGATGTTCAATGCACCTTTTCTTTCCACATCCCCTTTTCAAAGAAAGCTGTAACCAGAGTGGCATCTAGCTGTGCAAACACTACCAGGATTATTAACTTATTTTAATTTTAAGCATAAACATCTAGATGTCTGATTTGTATTTCTAGCCAGAAAAGCCAGAAAATTTATGCAGATGTGATAAATTTAGATACTGTTACCTAGGCTCTAGTATCAGAGGTTTAATTCATTTACTCATTTTAAGTTCTAGGCTACAAGTAGGTAGCCGTGTTGGTCTGGGTCAAAGTAAAATAAAAAATTCCTTCAGTAGCACCTTAAAGACCAACTAAGTTTTTATTTTGGTATGAGCTTTCGTGCACACGAAAGCTCATACCAAAATAAAAACTTAGTTGGTCTTTAAGGTGCTACTGAAGGAATTTTTTATTAAGTTCTAGGCATATAAATATTTTTAGTACCACTAGCCCTACTATACCAGGTACCTCAGTGTCCCTAGTATGGAACACTCCTGCTACCACAGCCTGTTGTCTCCAGTCCATAGGAAATTCCATAAACTTTGGCACTCTTTAGCATGTCACAAAGGATGGCATACATTATCTCTTAAAAAGAGTGGCAAGTATCTCTCTCTCTCTTTAGCAAGTTCTAGAGCGACCTCTAAAAGCACACTCACTTTCTTTGTTCTAGATCTGGAAGAAGGAGTTGGACCAGCAGTTCACTGTTCAGAATATTGTGTGTTCTGTTCCAACGCTGTTTCAGACTGCCTCTAGTAAATTTCATTATATCTAATCTAGCCATCTCATCCAGATGCACATAAGTTTGCATATTCATCTCAAGCACGATATACAATTTGGCTTCCATTCCCCCCCACACATGGCAATGGGCCAATTAGAACTTTGGGCCTCAACAGTGTTCCCTTCCTCAATTTCCCATGCTTGAGTTCGACTTGTGCAGAGTCCTGTGTGATGTTCTTGTAAAGGGGCACTTGCGAGTCTTGCGAGAATTTTATCTGAAACATTTAAGTAGGCAAGCATTTCTATAGAGACTATTGCTACTTTCTCCTTCCTTCAAGCTACCAATGAGCAAAGATAGCTAACATACATATGCATGACTGGCAGACTATTAACTTTTTTTGTAGGCTAACAATCCCACACATAATTTGCAGAGCTGCCTTGTGTACTGCCCTAAAACTTCAATCTCATCTACACTCACATGGAAGTAAGTCCAATTGAGCTTCCAAGTGCACATGCACATATTGTGGATATCCAAAGAAAGCAAAGCTTTGTCTGAATAACAGCCAAAGTTGCACAAGGCTGTGAAGCAACGAGACATGGGAAAGAATTTCTTCTTCTTCCTCTTTGACAATTACTAGAAACACAACAAAATGCTTAGAATTTACCAAATTATGTAGCCTTAGTATCATAAAACTAGTACTGCATACATTCACCTCTCCCTTAACCCAACTAGATCTGCCTGTGTGCATTACAGACAAGATTGCAATTTCACAGATTAAACAAACTAAGTTCAAAGGCAGCATCACTGATTCTATTTTAACTGATCTTCATAAGAAAAAGGCATGTTCCTTTATAGATATATGAATCTGGAAATGTTAAATACACTTTTCAATCTGGAAATGTTAAATACATATTAGCAGTTAATGTAGAAGTTAGAACTTGAATGTTGTCTTTTATCACTGACTTTTTTTAAAGGATGCCATGCCCTGCAGCTCCAAAACAGAAGTTTTACTCTCAACTACTAAGCACAACAACAGACGTACTGTTCTGAAGCATTTATTTCCTTGCAGTAAAAGCTGACTGAATTCCACACATGCTCTTAACAGGATTGAGTAAGTTTTAAATTGCTTATCACTAAAGAAAGTGAAATTTGATCTGCATGCATGCTCAGAATAGTATGGGTACAATTTTCCATATTCCCATAAAAAATGACCATGCACAGCCATTTTATAGAAGGGCATGTTTATCACAAAATGACTTTCCTTGTATCTGACTTAATTATTTCTAGAACTGTTAAAACACTGTGTCCTGCAAGAAAAACAATCCCCCATACTCCATTCAGATTTTCTGATGGGAAACTTTACACAGGTACAGCAACAAAACATTCTCTAGAAATCATTTCATCAATTGTTGGGCACATAGCCACTGAAAACTGAATTAATGGAATTGTACCTTGCATTTCATATTTTTCAAAAGTAATAATATATTTAGTTGCCTAGGTTTGTTTTTCTGCCACAAAATATATTACCATAAGTACGGATTAACTTGATTTTTCAAGATCTTCACTGACTTTGCTTTTTTACAACAAATTAACCGAAGTAATTATTATATACAACATAGATAGTACCAATGAAGTAATAAAAGTTTCAAAGAAAGTTTATGCTCTGCTGGAAGAAACAAATTTGAGTTTGGCTATTTAAATATTTGTACTTTGAGTACAACTGCAAATAACAAACTTTGAATCAATATGTATTTTAATTCTCTTTCTTGTAAAAAAGAAAAAGGAACTACTATATGACATTGAATGTTAAATGCTGCAGAAACATTCAAAGGAGTTGGATTGCTCAGCCATGAATTTGTAGCGAGTTCAGAAACTCTACTTTATTTGGCATGCAGACTCTTTCCATTATTCTTAACCACAATGCTTGATGGCAGATAGTACCCTATGTATTCAGTTATTTAGACTACTTCTGCCTTTAAAATACTCTCTCTATACCGAAGTTTCACTTTCCTATCACAAAATGGAAACTGGACTTTAAAAAAATGTAAGTCATACTCAGAGTAGATCTATAGAAATCAATCAACTTTAAGCATCTCACAACTAACTTAATCCGTTCATGTGAATGGGTCTTTTCTAAATATGACCGGGGCTGCAACCCTCTTCCTGGGGGTCAGCCCCATTGAATTCAACAGGAGTTATGTCTGAGTATACACGGTTACTGCTGCATTGTCAATTAGATGCAATTCACCCTTTTCCACTGACAAATATTTAATAAAGTAGGCTTAAATATCCCAGCAATGATTTGCCAGGCCAAAAACCACTTATGGGAGGCCTCCCAATTTCTAGGACAATTTTCTGATCCACACCTGTCACCAAAGTAGTATTGCCGTGAAATTCCTTGCAAGGTGCTCTCTATAAGCCCTAGTACAGTAATAAATTAATCTTATGGATCAGCTAGAACTAGATGTGACAAATAGGAATCTCTCCACTTAAAGTGGCTCTTGCTGATTAAGATGAAGGGGGAACAGAATATTCTCAACACAAAAGAGTAACAGAGTAAACACTACTGTACATTCTACTTCTGATATATATGCTTAAATCAGTATCTTTCCTCTAACTAATATTAAAATTAGGATGGGTTACACTACACTTTTCCAACAAAATGTGGTCTGGACAGGTACAACTTCTTTATGTGTGTCATTTTTGTATGTAGGATTAATTCCCATATAGGGAAATGCTATGTATGAAAAAGCGGCTAGATCATCTCTATGTAGAGAAAAGGCACATATGAAGAACTTGTACCTCTCCAGCATACGGTTTATGGTGGAAGTATAATTTATGTGAAAAAAAATCTATCCCTCCTCTATTTCCAAAGAGACCCCAAATAACAACAAACAAAATACTTAAAACCCCAACATACATTCAAGTTAGTAACAGCATAGCACATTAACAACAGCATGTGGGGGAAACACCACATGTAAAGCATGCACATATACTGTACAAAGAAACAATGAATGTCCAAGAATCAACATAGTGCCATGTCACTTGTGGGCTGCTTTTTCTTTTTAATTTTTTTTTTAAATTAAAGATAAAGAGATATAACAACTATCTATAATAACATCATAAAACATCCCAGTAAAAATGGTAATTTACCCCCACCCCAAGAACTACAGCTTCTTTATAAAGGTGCATGCTGATAGCTTTCATTATGACAAAGACACATTTGAAAGCATGATAGCTAAGATGCTAAAAGAAAAGGGGGAAAAGAAGGTATACAAAAGGACAAAATAAATTACTTTTTAAAAGTATTATATCTGTAAGATTTTTGAAAAACAATTAACAGTATATTTCAAAAACTAAATGTATTTCAGCTACAGTGCAGTACTGACCAAGATCAGAAAGTGATACAATGACATTATATACAGAGATAAAATTATCTAGAAAGCCACAGATTCTGACTTGAAAACTCATGCTAAAATGTAGAGACTGGCTGCAAGAATTCAATACCAAGAAAAATATGCTATGTACATCCTCAAAGGTCTTGTTTATACTGTTTCACATGTTTTAGGTATATAGGTAAAATTTGTGAGAGCTTTTGCAGGTCCACATACTCACTCAAACTAAGCCCTGAAATTAGCTTATGACAGATTTCTGGTGTGCCCCTCCGAGTACAGTAACGGGCATGCTTCTTTGCTAGTCCTATTCAAAACTTATGACTGCTAAGAGTTGAAACGTTTGCCCCTTCCACTGTCAATACTCAACTACTTAACTCATTCAGTAATATTAGTGAATAAAGAATAGTAAAATTTACACTGAACAAATTAGGCTGAACCATGTACATTAAGTGATGTCAATTTAAACTTTATATTATCATTGAAGAAAGATATGAAATGCAGCTAAGGCAGCATTTAATTTTTTATAGATTCGGGGTAGCAATACATTTCCATTCAAAATTCAAAAGGTAAGATGCTTTGCCTTTTTGATAAGTATTACTTAAATGAAAATTGACAGCAACTAATTAAAATGATTTCTGACTTTTCAGCAACTGACTCTAATGGAAGCTGCTAAGGTTTCTATGAAAATTCAAAATATTCTTATTGAACTCTTAACAACTGCATTAAAATTACTACTTTAACAGCAATCCCAGCTGTCAAGTGCTGACAGGATTAGAACCAAAACAGCACCAACTGGAAAAAGCGGGAGCTATCAGAGTGCTCGGGGGAAGCCCAAAGTTTGTAGACACACAAACAATATTTAGGAAAAAATGCTAAGAGGTAAGACATGAGCATACTCTGTGGCTACAGAATGCTGAGTATCAGGTGAAGGGGAATGGCAAAGTCAGAGAAGGGGAGATGGCTCTGGAAAAAGGGCTTAACTCTCTGAACTGGAGCACTCTACACTGCAACATTTTCAAGCAGATCTCACATGTTGTTATTACTGAATACAGTATGCATATTAAAGTATTATCCAGTGCTTTTGTGTTTCATATTACTACCACCAAATGCCTAGAGCTCCAGCAGTTACTGCATGTCTACTCAGCAAACATTCCACCAGTGGCACTAACTTTTTAAAGATTATAAATGTAGATGACACACATTATATTCTTAGTTAACACCCAATATTTGCATGCCATAGCCAATATGCACTAGACCAGGATCTAAACATTGCTGGATTCACCACATCAGCCCCATTGGGGAATCCCTGTGCAAGAATTTCCGCTTGCACAACAGGGCTCCCTCCCACCTCCAAGAAATGGCACTTTGAAGGTTGGGAGAAACCCCAGAGCAGCACATGGGGGGAGAGGGTGGATCATTCCATCTAGCAAGCTGCAATGCTTGTGCAGACAGAACAATTGTAAGAGCACAACACTGAATTCTACTCAAAGAGTACAGCATTCACTTCTGCTTCCTTCTTATAATTCTGTCCCTTCCAAATTCATACTTGCATACAGTTTAGAAAAAGAAAACTAGTGTTCACATTTTATCAATGGCAGTCCCAGTTTTACCCATCCTGTCTCAAACTCAAAAAGGGATATCTTAACTACGGTTCATCAAAAGTAATTGTTGAGAAGTTTACTTATATGGCTTTTAACAACTGCTGAACTCTTCCAAAAAATACACTTGATCTAGCAGCATGATAAAAGCAGCAAGCCAGCTGTTCCAACAAACAGAAATTGCTTTTAGCTAACTAAAATTAACCCAAACAAAAGAAAATACTATCATCCAAAAATATAGGCACAAACCCAATATATATTTGCAGCAAAGCTTTTTACTCTTAACTACCACTGCCAAATTTGGTAAATACACAATTTCATACAATGGAGCATCTCCTACCCTAGACCTACTACCCCCCCCCCAATACCATAAACTCTTTTCTCATTGTTCTGAGATTTAACAAGGTGAGGGAGAGTTGTCCTATGCTGCTGGCTGCAAACCTTTTTTAAAAACTAGTTAGTACATAGATTTAATGGGCTACTTCACATATGACACAAGGATGGTTTAGCACTACCGTATGTGCAAGAGCTAAAGTGAGTCACAGCAAAGCCTCAGGCTTGCTTACTTACACACACACACACCTGCTCTCACATGGCAAGAAGAAACCTTGAAGTTCCACTTTCAAATAATCCTTGCTTGGTATTACAGTATATACAAACCAGAGGTTGTGGCTTAAAACAAACTGATTTAAAAAGCCAGCTTCATGAACCATGGCCTGAAGTTGGTTTATCTGTAAACTGGTAGCAGCCTTGATGATGATGATTATATTTTTTATATGCCTCCTATCTGTATGGGTTTGTCCTAGTCACTCTGGGCAGCTTCCAACAAAATATTAAAACATTAAAAGCTTCAAACATTTAAAACCTCCCTGTATAAGGCTGCCTTCAAATGTCTTCTAAAAGTCAGATAGATGTTTATTTCCTTGACATCTGATGGGAGGGCATTCCTCCCATTTTTGAAAGTGAACATTAATGAAGCCCTGCTCCTGGCAAAATGGGTAGAGGAAAGGGAAGGGAACACCACGTTAGCCAGACACTTCAACACAGCTAATTCTAACTCATACGCATAGAACTAAATCAAGTTTTTCTTTATGAAAACCCATTGAAAAGAAGGAAAAAACCTGCTATATATTGGACAGATGAAGCACAACCTTCTGGGTTTCACAGGACCTCTCAATTGCTTTCAGTACCGGGACTGTGGTTTCATTCTTTACTGTCAGGATGGAGCTGGGCCTGGGACACAATTTTCTGGTAGCCCTAGTCCTCATTGACAGTAGGTTCCAGCTGATGGTACAGGGTGGGGGAACTAATGCTCAGCCCCATTACTTCCAGTCTGTAAGATTCAGCAGAATTCTGTTCTGCCCTCTATAGAATTTAACATCTACATTAAACTGCTAGGAAGAGTTATTGAGGAATTTGGGGGCACTGTTGCTGTGATGACACCCAATTCTATACAGTATTTCCATTTTGTCCCAAGTTCAAGGAAACAGTGGAGGCTCTTAGTTGGTGTTTAGCAGTAAATGAATGCATATGATCTAATAAGAGGGATTGCTACTGGTCAATAGGAGAGCTGATCCAAGAATGGGAATATAACCTGGACAGGGCTTTGCTTCTCTTAACAAAAATCAGTGCCAAAGTTATTTGCTCCTGGATGCCAATATAGCAATCATGGCCAACAATGCTTTAGCTCACGTTAGGTTCCTGGAAAAAGATGGTCTGGCCAGGGTCACACGTGTCTTAGTGACATCCAGGTTGGATGACTGAAACACACACTACACGGGGCAGCCCTTGAACAGTGCTTGCAACCTTTAGTTTGTGCAGAATGCAACAGTAAGAATTTTTACTATGGAAAGTGCTAGAGACTATGTGACCACTATTAACTTCAGCTGCTTTGGCAGGTTCACTTAACACGACAATTTTAGATGCTGTTCATTACCTTTAAAGTTCAGTGAATTAGAACCAGAATCTAGTGGGAACCTGGAAATGAGCCTTTCCACTGTTCAGTGGTGTTCAGACACTGGAATTCCCTGCTTGTATGCCCCCACCCTTGATGACTTTCCAGGGCTTAATAGATACTATTCTGCTTTGCAGGACTTTTAGGCTATGACTAAATACTGTCCAAAATAGTTGTTTGAATCTTTTAATTTTTGTACTGTATTTGCTTTTTAAATAATCGATCATTGTTTTAATTGAAATATTATTACACAACTTGAATGCTCTTTAAAAGGAATGGGAAATGTGGAATATATAAATATTTTAATAAATAACTAACCCAAACTTTCTAGATCAAATCCAGATAGTGGAAGTCAATGGAAGGAACTGTTTGTTGCAAAAAAAGAAGAAGCGGAAAACACACAAAGCATTAACTAAAAAAGACCTTCAAGATCATGAAGGGAAAGTTCTCTATCACCTCTCCAAGGCCTCCTCAGTGGCTGGTCCGAGTACATGCCTTCATACATGGCAAGTAACTCCAATATTACATCCTCTGAAAGGGTTCTGGATTCTAGACTGTAGTGCAAATCCCAGCTCATCCACAAACAGATTAGGTGGCCAAGCTCAAGGCTCTCCTCTTCATTTATACAATGGAATTATCACCACTCTGACTCACAAACCTATCCCCTAGTTCTGCAGTCTCGAACAAATCCAGGGTAGAGACCCATCTCTAACTCCCAACCAAGAACATATGACCCACTTTCACATTTTCACTTTTAATGTATACTTAATAGTGCTGGCATCTCACAACATATCACACACTGAGGTAGTGACATATTTCTTTCAGTACAAGTCAACCAATATTTCATGTACTGTTGATCACACTTTTGAATCCTTTTAGTAATTGTACCATCTCTTTGATTTCTAGGGGCTTTCTCCTCAGTGAAGCCTGTGGTTAATATTGAGCAAGAGAGCAAATCACAAATCACCGTTATGTTTGCATTTTCTTACAAAGAAAGCCTTTCTATCACTTTCTTGATTTCTGTACCTTTCACCACCACCTTTCCTCCTCTGTCACTGGTTGGTGCTTTTTTCTTTACCTACCTGGTTGCACATTTTGTCCACCACCACCTGTAATCCTTTATTTTTTCTCTCCACTGACCATATGTCTTATCATTGTCTCCTCCATCCACTTTTTTAGTCCTTTCTCTGTTACTTGTTCTCATCTCATCCTCTTTCACAACTTTCACCAGCTAATCTACCTGTTGCCTTTTTCACTCTGCTCATGCCTTCTTCTACATTCTCTTCACTTTCTCAAACATCTCTATCCTCCCTGCTCACCTTCTTCTATTTCCTTTCATCTGCTGGTGTTGCCTCTGTTTCCCTCTCACTTCCCTTTTTATGCTGCTCTCTTCCACCTTGCGTCACCTTCTCTGTCACTTCAATCCACTTCTCTATAACTCTTCCCCCTTCCTAATGTCAACTTGCCTGAAATCAAAATGAATAAGATTTGGGGAAAAGGTTCAGCACCCTCAGAACCTAATGTAGGCAGCAGTTCTTTTCTGTTGCCCTGTTCGTGGATGGTGAAGTTTGAAGAAACTCCCTAGATTTGCCCACACTGAAGCAACATAGAGTAGTACCGTAGTTCTAAAGCAAAGAGCTTTCTTTCTTTTTAACTTGCAAAGTCTTGTCATTTTACAATTCTTTTTTTAAAAAAAACAACTAAATAAAACTAATGTTCATTCCAAATCGACGTTGAAACATAAAAGTTCCAGTCTTGTGCATACTTACTTGAGAGTTAATCCCATTAAAATAAGTGGGCCTTGCTTCTAAATAGAAATGCATAGGATTTGCTTATTAATTTAATTAAGGCTAACTAAGGTTCTCCCTCCCTGAGTAGCCAAATTTCCTCTCCCCTTTGTGCAGTTTCCCCCCTTTTCTGTTATCTTCTACGGATGTTTTTCTTTCCATCTCACACCAGTTTATCTGCCCTCTCCTTGTGTGCACTTGCCTGAAATCTAATGTATAGAAAATAAATCTGAAGTTTCAGTACCATCAGAACCCTATATGGGCAGCAATTGTTTGCTGGTGTCCTAAGCCCACTTAACTTTGAGTAAGCTTCCTTTAAATGAATGGACCCTACTTCTGACTATGTCTTCTAAGCAATGTATACAGGCCAGAGCAAACAGGATTGTTGGGTGATCAGTGTGTAAACATGCATCATAGCACAACTCTAACCATTTCTAATCAGAAGGAAGGACTGGAATCCTACTCCTGAATGAAAAAAATCATTTCACAGAAAAGCTGCAATAATCCTCTGAGACTCATAGCAATCCTAAGCACACATCTACCTACAAGTAAAACCCCATATATGGTTGAACTGAATTAAACTTACTCCCAATGAAGAATACAAAGGTTCAGCCATTAAAATTGCCCACAGCCCTACCAGGAACACTTTACCTGGGAATAAAGTCTCATAACTGAATAATGCACAACACCTATGCACATACCGTACTTTAAATTATAAGTAAAGGAAAAAAAGATAAGTCCTATATGGCTAACTCAAAGAATCCTTACTCCTCCAGTAAACCTCCTAGGGGAATCTGGCTGTACAGCTGCAGTAATAGAAGTCCTATCCACACCAATACCCTGTTTCTCATATTTTAAGACATACCCATAAAATAAGCCATAGCAGTATTTTTAAGCATTCAAGGAATATAAGCCATACCCCGAAAATAAGACATAGTGATAGGCGCAGCAGCAATGCCGGCCACGGCAGGAGGAGGAGGAAAAAAAATAAGACATCCCTTGAAAATAAGCCATAGTGTGTTTTTTGAGGAAAAAATAAATATAAGACATGTCTTATAATATGAGAAACACGGTAATCAGAGGAATAGGGGCAGAGGTATAAAAACCCCAAGGGGGCTGGACCAAGAGCGACATCACAACTCCACCTCTATTAAAGGCATGTTCAACAGGGATTACCCCACCAGGACCACTGCCCTTCTATTCCAAGTGAAGTGTACTGAAATTGTAGTCCTTACTCGTGAATAAACCCTCACCTTGTGAGGCTTACTCTGCAGATCTGAGAGGGCGCCTGGATCCACTCCCCGCGTTCCTGTGACCCATCAGCAGCAAAAGTGACCCCATCCCCTCGTTTCCATGGAGAGAGAGGCCTCCCGCTACAACCCGCTACCCGTGACACAGTGGCACACGTGATCCAGGGAGACCACCGAGATCGGATGGATAGCCTCTTCCCAAGACCACAAGCAGCGTGTTTCCGTCAGGGGGTTGGTGGGGAGGAGGCAGCAGCCAGGCTGGGCTGGGCCAAAGAGGGAAGGAAAGGGAATAAAAAAGTCGCAGCCTCCGGGCTCAGCTGGGGAGTTCGCGTGGTGGTGACAGCTTTGCCTGGGGGGATCCTGACCCTGGGGCTGAACACACACATCTGCCTGGCTCAGCACCGCACTGCGAGCAAAGGCACTCTCTGCAGAAGCGACCCCGCAGGGCTGTCACCCCTCGGAAAAGAAGGCTGACTGGGGTTGCTCCCGCCTGTAACCTCAGGATTCTCCGGCCGCCTCTTCCCTCCGCCGGGGGGGGGCGGCTGAAAGAAGAAGGCCGGAGTGGGCCCGACCAGGGGAGGGGGATGCCCAGTCCCTCTCAGGCCTCTCAGGGCCGAGCGTTTTGCAGGAAAAAGGAGCCAGTCGGCGCCAGGCCCGCTCCGGCCGCAGAGTCCAGTCTTACCCTTCTTCGACACCGGCTCCGCCTCCCACAGCCGCCGCCACTACCGCCCGCGCCGCCGCCGCCTCCAACCGGCGAGGCGGACACCTCCGAGCCCCTCCTGAGCCGCCGCCGCCGCCGCCGCCGCCTCCTCCCGCCGCCGCCGGGGGAGGGAGGAAGGGGGGTTCCGTGACTGGTGCTGCTGTGGCGGCGGGCAGAGGAAGGGAGGGTTCGGCTGGGCGGGTGGGTGGGTGTCTTGCAGGCGCCGCTCCCGACCTCGCTTGGAACCGTTCCGGCTTCCCAGTCGCTCCCGTCCCTCCCCCCTCGTCCACCTCCTTCTTCTCTCGCTGCGCGTCTCAGCCAGCCGAGTCCAAATCAAAATAGTGTCACACAATATGGCGGCCACTCCAGTTGGCAAGCATCGCGAGAACTTGCCCCGAGTGCTAACGGGATAGCAGTGGGAGAGGAGGAGGAGGAGCGAGATGCGAGATGCAAGGCGAAAAAAGAAGAAGGGAAGGGCAGGCGGGGGCGGGGAATCTCCTCTCGTTGCCTAGGCGACGGCTACTAATGCTGAGCAGAGCAGAGGTCAGTTTGAGTTTGACAGAAGTGTGGCCTCTTGCAGCCATCGGCTTCAACTGCCCACTCTGTTCCTCACTAGGAGCAGCGCAAAACTTGCAGATCTGAGTGCCTCTTGGAAGAGAAATGAGGAGAAACGTGTTTTCCTCCCCCTCCACCGTTCTGTGAACTGTCCTGGCTTTACCAGAAATCTTTCTCCCTCCGTCTTTTAATTTATCTGCTTTCCCCCAGTTCCGCCTCCTGGCCGAATTCGCATTTGCTCTTCAAGTAATTGAAATCCAGAGTATAAGATGAAGGGTGTGGAGCTTGAATAACTTCAGCAGAGTGTGCTTCATAAAAACAAAATCAGCAAAAATAGAATCATACAACTGTAAAGTTGGAAGGGACCCCAGGGATCATCTAGTCCAATCCCCTGCAGTGCAGGAATCTGAACTAAAGCATCCATGACAGATGGCCATCCATGCTCCGCTTAAATATTGCAAGGAAGGAGAGCCCTCCACCTCCCTTTGGAGACCACTGTACTGCCAAACAGCTCTTACCAACAAAAATTTCTTTGTGATATTTAATCGGCATCTACTTTCTTGTAACGAACTCACTAGTTCAGGTCCTAGCCTCCAGAGCAGGAGAAAACAAGCTTGTTCCCCCACATTTAAGAGCCCTTTAGATATTTGAAGATGGCTATGTCTCCTCTCAGTTTCCTCTTTTCCAGGCTAAACATACCCAGTTCCCTCAACTTTTCCTCATAAGGCTTAGCTTCCAGACTCTTTATCTTCTTGGTCATCTGCCTCTGCACATATTCCAGCTTGTCAATATCTTTAAACTGTGGCACCTAGAACTGGACACAGGACTCCAGGTGCGGTCTGACCAAGGCAGAATGGAGCAGGACTATTACGGTACTTCCCTTGATCAGGACACAAGATTTCTGTTGATGCAGCCTCAAATAGCATTAGCTTTCTTGTTGCTGTTAAGCGTGTGGTCTATTAAGACCCCAAGATACTTTTCACATTTACTACTGACAAGCCACATGTCTTCCATCTTATATTTGTGCATCTGGTTCTTCCTGCCTAAATGTAGAACCTTACATTTGTCCCTATTGAAATTTATTTTGTTAGTTTTGGCTCAGTTCTCCAATCCTGATTCTGTCTTCTGCAGCATTGGCTACCCCTACCAGTTTGGTGTCATCTGCAAATTTGATGAGCACCACCTCAATATATTCATCCAAATGTCCAACAACTTGCATACTCACAGGCTCACTTGCTTTGTTTGAAGTAAATAAGGAAATCACAAGTATGATAGAGCAAACCCGTTTAGATAAGGAGGAAGCCATTTCCAGGTTCTTTCAAGTAACTTGACAGATTTAAATAAACATTTATTTTCAAGCCTAAGGACATGTTTGGTATTTCAAAACTCACCATTGGCACAATCTAAAATGAAGAACAAAGAAGGACCATTGGTTTAAAAAAATAATTATTATCATACATCATCTATATGTCACCCAGTAATTAACCTGCCTTTTGAGTACTGTATAAGTCTCTGAGACACCTATCAAGACATACTCAAATCATATAAACAATTTTTTAAAAGCACAATAAATACTAATTACGAGCAATAACAATCATTCTCTGCAATCTCAATGAACCATGTAAAAATTTATATTATTCTTATGCAGGTAAGGATAAAAATATGAAATCCACAGCTCTGCTAAGAGAGAGATAGCACTCAGCCACTCTGAGTCATCTCCGGGTATCACAGATTGACTGCCAACTTGGTTGTGCACACACTGTATTTTTTAAATAAGAAGAGGAGGAGGAGGAGGAGGATTTGATATCCCGCTGGATTTGATATCCCGCTTTATCACTACCCAAAGGAGTCTCAAAGTGGCTAACATTCTCCTTTCCCTTCCTCCCCCACAACAAACACTCTGTGAGGTGAGTGGGGCTGAGAGACTTCAAATAAGTGTGACCAACCCAAGGTTGAACATGGTTCACCAGATTACGAGTCTACTGCTCTTAGCCACTACACCACACTGGCTCTCTCAAAAGCACATTCAAAGCTGATTATTTCCCTCCAATAATTCTGGGCACTGTAGTTTACCCCTCAGAGAGTTACAATTCTCATAAGCCCTTAACAAACTGCAATGCCCATAATTATTTGAGGAAAACAATGTGCTTTGGATGTACTTTAAAGGTGTAGTGTGTAACAGCTGAAATCAGTTAGAAGAAAACCCAGAGCCATCTGGTAACCTTGAGGATACACCTGCTGTTAGCCTAAACCTCAACAGAGAACTGGCAAGGCAATCAATGTAAAATCCCTCACTTGCAGACTACCATATTCCCACCCAATCAATAAAACCGAGTCTAATGTGCACTCTGCCACATGTATTGGGCCAATGACATCTTGGGGCAGCCTCATGGTGGTGATGCTGATCATGACGTCCTGAGCTGCCCCCAACCTGGTGTCCTTTGCATGGATATTGACATATTCCCGTGCTAAGAACATGAGGCTCCTAAACACCATATCTACCGTAAGACCATATTGATCAACTCAGATAGGGAGACTGCTGGGCAGCAGGAGGTTGGCAGTACACCAGCAGAATCCTTCATCTGCCCCACTTACCCAACACAATTTGCAAACACCCTAGACATGTATTTGTCTAGACAGGGAGACTGGAAAGAGAAACTAACACACACACACACACACACACACACACACACACACACACAACCTTCTGAGTTCACTCTGATGCTGGTTTGGATTATGACATTAAAGGAACAGAGAAATTGTGGTCACTTTATTGCTATGAAATATTTGCTCCTAGCTCTTTGAGTTGCACGCTGTCAGTGACAGGAAAGAGTTTAAGCAGGAAATACAACTATTTCTGATAGCAGATGAATTGACTTGATCTGCTAAGTACACAACTTTTGCTTAACATAGTTGCTTAAATTAGTTTACATGTTTGTGGTTCCTTCGAGCCATCTTCCAAAGAAAGAATCAGCTATCTCCCAAATAAAGAATTGGTTACTGATACAACAATTTCAGACTTTGAGGAGAGCACTATGAATGGAAATATACCTATTTGGATCCCAATGTCAGGGGAAGGAAATTAATTTTTGGAATGTTACTGTCAAAGTTGGAGGTCATGGCACAGCAGCACCGCCTTAGAAGTGGAAGGGATGATGGGATAACCTGCACATACAGTATTGTGCAGAACAGGTCACATGGCAATGCATTCAGCCCAGAAGACGAAAATGTTATTGCAGGGCTAGCAAGGGGTCATGTGTGGGAACTGCTGAGAAACAAACTATCACAACCTGAGTTCAAAGTACTACCGAAATACTGTGCTCCCATGACAATTTTTGCCTTGTGCCCCTCAAGTTTTTTTTCAGTATGAGAGGTGTTGTGTCGTGGCTTAAGAAGTCCAGATACACATCTTCAAGAGAACAGTTCTTTATTCAGGGCAAAACAGGACTAGGGATTGGGGTAAAGGGAAGCTGTATTTATAGGAACAAGGCTTGGGTGAAGAAGGATACATTTAGGCAGGAACCAATAACACACTAACTTTCCGGCGGAACGCAATCATGCTGAGGATTGTGTTTGTCCCCTTTAAACAGACAAATGGACAGTTCTCCCACCAGATTACAGAATATTTGAATTAATACACAACAAGAGGGACCTTCCAAAGTGCAGTTTTTGATGTGGCACAGCAGGCTGCTTCTGTTCAGAAAAGAGAAGAAGTCTAAAATTGTACCCAGCTCTTTGGATCCTGGCCCATATTACCAGAGCAAAAGTACAGAATTACAACTTTTCATACCTTTTTCTAGTATGATTATTTCATCTACCATATCCACTGTGTTTGAAGTAAAGTCTTTTGTTAAACGTTTTGTGGCTATTGTTTAGCTGAGCCCAAATAGGAGGCAGGGCAAAGTAAGACTTGCTAATATTTCATTCAAAAGGGTTTCAGATTTAGAACTAGCCAGGCCATTTCCCCTTTAAAGTTTTGTTATTATTCTACAGTGGCCTTCAAGTGGAAACATATGCTTATTTAACTGTCATATCACATAGCATCAATTGCAATTTTTTATGAAAGCGATTTTACTGGGCAAAACCTGCATTATGAGACTTTGAAAGTTATACTTGTTGCACCAAGTTTAACTTGCAGGATTAGACTTCTGTACCTCTGATTATAGTTGATTGATGTAGAAATGTCAGCAACGCTGCAATTTGAGGGTCCTAAATCACATATTAATAGTGTAATACTAGAAACGTTTACTCAGAATTAAATCCCATTTAGTGGAATGGGAAGTTCTTTCCAATGTTATGGGTTTGCAGAGCGCAAGGATCCCTAAAATTCCTGGGTGCCAGATTCTCCTCATAATTTCTGAAATTAGTAAATGTGGGGTTTGAGCAATGGATTTAGCAAGGCCTTAATAAAAGCCCGTTTCCTCAGCAGATTGCCTTAGAGAGGTGCTTTGAAAGAACAAAGGTGATGACAGGGTCAGCATCAGACAAGAAGGGGGGGGGGGAGAAGTTCCTCCTCAGGCTGCGTGTTACTTAGGAAAAGGCAATAGAAGATTTGAGAGGGGAAAGTGGCAAGGGTAACTGGGTGTGTGGTGTCACCACAGGAAAAAAGTGTCTTTTGCAAGAGGCTTTTCAAACAGAGGTTGTCAAGGGCACACTGGGGATGATGTAATGGATGGAGGAGTTGTGTTTGGCAAGGGGTTCTGGGGGAAAGGAGCAGGAAGTGGAGGAGGAAGTCTCCATGAAGGGATTGAAGGGCGGCAGCCATATTGGCTGGCTGGAGCGGGCTGTTACAGAGGCATGGGGATGGTGCCTAGGATGCATCTGAGTCCAGTGCTGTGCTGCTGGGAAGGACAAGCCCCACTTGTGAATGCTGTGAATGGCCTCTCCATCTGAACTCAGGTGTAAATATGCATAAATAAACATTATTTAGAAGACACTGCAGACTCTCCGGGTGAGCACCTGAAATCATGCTACAACTCAGCAGAGATTGTGGGTGGCGTGGAACTCTAGATAGGTAAGTACTTGGTATAAGGCTGCGCATACACAAAGCCATTTGCAGCACAGAAATTAAGTTTTCCTCAATCCTGAATTGCTGGTGTTCATCCTGAACATGGTGCTTTCAATCTAGATCCATCTGCCATCCACACAGGTGGCTATGCTTACTTGAAAGTTTTTTCCTTGAGTAGGTTATCCATGCCTTCCTCCTCCCCTCCTGCACATGCCCCAGGTGAATGAAGAAAGAAGTAGTGATGGCGATGTTAGTGTGTATACCCACCCAGAACGTAATAGGGCAGCTGTGGACACTCTGTTTTAATCTGTTTTCAAATGGACATACTGCAGGGTAATGCAGAATCAATCTGAAGCAAATTTATATTCTTTAAATGAAACCGGTTTCTCAAGCACTTTTCAGTGGCAAAAAATATGCAATAGAACTAGACTGTGCATAGAATAAAATGCTGTGTGTATGCAACCTAAGTAACTTTCCATCTTATTAGAGATGCCAGTTTACAAAACATCAATAAACACAAGCAAAGTTCATATGTACTTATTGTACCCCAACCAGCATGAGCATATAATGTTAAAAAAAATAAATTAAAAATTATTTTTTTATGCACAGGTTCAAAATCTTTTGATAGTTAAAATCTGTGAGACATTGCAAAAACTGCCAGCTCTTTTGAAACCATTTATAAAGGCCCGTCCATCAGATAGCACTGTTTGTGTGCCTGGCTGTTGTCAACCTCTAGGTGTGGTAGTGTATCTTCCGGTAACATGCACATCTGCAACTAGGAAAGGATGAAAGTTCTATGGAAGTGGGGCAAGGCAGACCTGTGGGGAGGAAAGAGAACAGATCAGACACAAAGTACTTTTCCAACTATGCAGTATGCTACTAGTATTTGGGTCCCCCCCCCCAGTGTTTTGTTTCAACAATGGTTAGGAAACATTGAAAAAATATTTGGAATAGCACAAATAAAACACAAACTTACTTGCACAGAACTAAGTTTACAGCTATATGTCTAGAAAGAGCAATGGAATAATTTAGAGCAATTTTGGACACTATCAAGTGACACATTATTTTTTAGATTTTAATACTGTGGGTTTTGACCCAAATGCAGTAAAATATATTCTCTTAACTTGGATGTACCATGCAAAGTGCCATCAGGACCAGACACTATAAACTAGGATTGGCATATAATTTCAGGAGAAGAGATTGTAATAGAGACGGTATTGTTGCCTACTTTTATGAGGAGAATGAAGTGTTATAAACGCTGAAGATCCTTTCAACTAGAACCAAACATACTTCAAAAATATTCCCAACTTTTTGATATGCCATAATCAATGTAAGAATTCTTTATTGGCAAAAAGAATGTTTTTTCTGCATGTTACCTATTTACCCCAATATTAGATCCATACGTGCTTTAAAATCAGATGATTAATGTAATGTGCAGCTAGCAATTGCAGATTTAATGAGCGCATTTCCCACATGTTATGAATTATGCCACCTCTTTTCAGCAAGGAGTTGTTTTGTTACTTTATCGGTGTGACATCTGTATGACATCTGTTTCATTTTGGCACCAGAGGCTCCTGCTATCTACTCAAATACTCAACCAGAGAAAGTTCTATGAATAAATCCCAAACTCCCTTCCACCTACCCTTGAACTTGCCCAATTTAAAATGCAAATTAAGAAAACTAAGAGAAGCACCCCCTGTTACTCTAGCATATGCTGTTGCCCAGTGTGGGATCTTTGAGGATGAGAAAGTGCAATTTTTCAAAACCACTCAATGAGTCAATTGCCAGGGGTTCCTAACTGAGCATGAAAACCTGTAACTCCATTAAGATGGGGGAAACAGCGGGTCTGGCTGGGTCACTAGGATGTCTGTGAGAAGAGAAGATGGAATGGGGAAAGACAATTACTCCCAGCAACAAATCTGCTTAATTCTAAATGGGGAAGTGTTAGAAGAATTCGAGATAGGAAGAGGAACAAGGCAGGGGTGTCCCCTTTCCCCATTGTTGTTTGTTTTATCAATTGAGTTCTTGCTAATAGATATCAAGGAAGACAAGGAAATCAAAGGAATTAAAGTAAAAGGGAAGGAATATAAGATCAGCGCCTTTGCCGACGATATGTTGGTAATGATAGAAGACCCGGAAGAATCGGTTAAAGAGCTGAGAGAAATCCTAAAAATTTTTGAGGAAATATCGGGGCTTAGAATTAACGGGGAAAAAACTAAAGTGATGGTTAAAAATATAAAAGGAAATGAATTGGAAGAATTGGAAAAAGTTATAGGGTGGGAGATTGTGAAAAAGTTCAAATATTTGGGTATTATAATTAGCGTAAATAATATAAATTTATTTGAAAACAATTATGGGAGAGTCTGGAAGGAGGTCAAAAAAGATATTGAGAGATGGAGAGAACTGAAACTTTCTTTTTCAGGGAGAATTGCCGCAATTAAAATGGCAATACTCCCAAGGATGCTATTTTTATTTCAGATGCTCCCCATAATAGGTAAAAAAGAAATCTTTAATAATTGGAGAAAGGAATTAAGTAAATTTATCTGGATGGGGAAAAAAGCGAGGATTCAGTTTAAATTACTTACGGACACCAAAGAAAGGGGAGGCTGGGGGGTCCCGGACCTCAGATTATATCATGCATCGGCCTGCCTCTGTTGGCTTAGGGAGTGGTTTACATTAGAAGATGAAGAAATTTTGACAGTGGAAGGATTTAGAAACACGACTGGATGGCACACTTACCTGGTTCAGGGAGAGGAGAGCAAATTTAAAAAATTTTCGGACCATGTGTTAAAGAAAACCCTTTTCAAAAACTGGCTGGAATTCAGAGATTTGATAGAACCTAAAACCCCGTGGTGGGCTCCCCCACTAGAAATGACAACATTGGGAGGTAAAAATAAGAAGGGGAATTGGCTAACTTAACAAGATTTAATAGAAAAAAACGGAGACCAAATAAATCTAAAGACTTATGATCAGTTAAAATCGAATTGTGCTAGCTGGCTACAGTATATGCAAATTCAAAGTCTATTTAAGGAACATAAAGCCAAAGGATTTGCCAAAGAAAAATCCAAATTACAGGAATTAATAATTGATAATAAGGTCAAGTCAATTTCTAAGGTTTATAAATATCTCTTGGAATGGGAATTAAAAGATGAGGGGACAAAGTGTGTTATGATTAAGTGGGCACAAGACCTAGGCAAACCAATTTATACAACCCAGTGGGATCAATTATTGAGAAGAACATTGAAATTTACAGCCTGTGAAGGAATTAAAGAAAATATGCTGAAAATGTTATATCGATGGCATCTTACTCCGATGAAGATAGCTAAAATATACAAAACTGCTGATGGAAATTGTTGGAAATGTGGTGGCAAATTAGGAGACTATATGCATTGTTGGTGGGGTTGCATTAAAATTAAAAAATTTTGGGGAGAGGTTTATGAGGAATTAAAAAAGATAGTCAAAGTCACCTTTAAGAAAAAACCGGAATATTTTTTGTTAAGTTTTCTCCCGGAAAATCTTCCTAAGGATAGAAGAGATATTTTTCTTTATGGGTGTGCGGCAGCACGTTTATTGATAGGTCAGAAGTGGAATAAAGAGGAGATTCCTGGAATAATAGATTGGCAGATAAGATTAATCGAATTTATGAATTTGGACAAAATGACTGCCGCAATAAGAAATACATCGAAGCAAAAATTGATTAAAAAATGGGAATATGTAGAGGAATATTTTAGAAAAAATAATGTTAAAACGGAACTAAGGGTCTGTCTTAGCTAGAGGAGAACAGGGATTTGTTTTAAAGAAGTTAAAAGATAAGAAGAAATTAATATGTATATGATATTTGTAGTGAAATGACAACGCAAGAATAAGGAGAACACGAGAATTAAGCAGTACGTTAAGAGTTGGGAAGTGATTTTTACATGTATGGATTTGTTGTGCAGATATTTTTCTTTTTATGTATTTGTATTTCTTTTAATGGAAGAATCAATAAAGTTTGCTTTTAAAAATCAAAAAAAAAAAATCTGCTGCTGCATAGGCTACATACACATCAGTGGCTTAAAATGCAGCAAGGCCACCCCCCACCCCCGTGTTTCATATGGCATTTGCACACTATTCTACACACTCACCAGAGAGGGGTTGGGGATGCCTTCACCCAATGCACATTAACTGTTCGGTTTTCATGCACCTACACCCCCCTCCTAATCATTAAGCTGTTATCTGTGGCTGGCACTGTCATCAATATATGTGCAAAGGCTGTCTCAAACATACACACCTCAGTTAAAATGCAGCATGAATGTGGCCGAAGTTTTACTTCCTGATTGAAGTTGATTTGAGAGAAAATGTTTCAAGCAGTGGTATTTCTCAAGAAACTACAGGATAGTTCTGCATTGTGGGCAACGTTAGGCGTACATGGATTCAAAAAGCCGGAGGTGGGAGTGCATTGGTGCCAGAGTAAATGGTAATGTGTACAGAGCCATTTCCCTGTGTGGAGAGGAAAGACTTGAAAGCCAATTTAGCTGGGAAGAGAGGTGCCCAATTCTGTGTTGGTTGAATGAAGAAATATTGAAAGGAGAATTCCTGGATGCTAAGAGGCAAGTTTGGGGCAAGAATTATTTGGTGAGAGAACTCCAGCAGAAATTAAAAATCACAAAATAGGCAGCAAAGTAAGCCGTAGATAGTCTGTTAGACCTTTAAAATATGCTCTTTACAGTGAATTCCAAAGTTTCCCTCTTACCCAGCATAGAAAAAGACCACAAATTTGGTATATAAACAATGATTTACAGTACTTACAAACTCTTCAAAGGTCAAGTTTATGCGCTTCAGAAAGTTGCACAGGCAGTAAAACTTAATTACAAATTGTTGAAAGTTCCAAAATTATTGGTACAGTGGTACCTTGGTTTACGAACTTAATCCGTTCTGGAAGTCTGTTCTTAAACCAAAGCGTTCTGAAACCAAGGCATGCGTTCCCATAGCAGAGGGGAACTCAATTGGAATACACTCAACAGATGGAATACACTCAACAGAAAGCGAAACATGTTCTTATTCCAAGGCAAAGTTCACAAACCAAAACACCTACTTACGGGTTTGCAGCGTTCTTGATCAAAGTTGTTCATAAACTAAGCTGTTCTTAAACCAAGGTACCACTGTATAGGAATTCAATAGTGACCTGTGCTAAGCCTTACAGGACAGCTTATTCTGTGGTATTAACCCCTTCATGCATTAATTAGACTTAAGCATGCTGGTTATATGAGACTTGTTACCCACATTCTGAAGATCGATCCACATCCTAGTCTTCCCACTCCAACCTAGGTCAAGTCCACATGCTACCTGGGCTGTTTCAAAACAGTGACACAAACTCAGACACCACCTCTTATTTGGACCTTGCCCTTCACAGTTCTGTTAGTGCTCATGGATGTCCTGAACACCTAAAATATTTTTCACAGGGAGAGAGACAGAGAGACAAAAAGAGATAGGGATTCATTCTCCCTCCCTCCCTCCCTCCCTCTCTCTCACACACACCATGGTAACAACCAGCTACTAAACTTTTGAGGGTGGGGAAAAACAACTTTTATTTCAGAAATCTAACCTGACCCCATCCAATGTTCATAGGAGAAGAAAGAACACTCCGCTTCAGCTGCCGGTTGCCCTGGGACTTGAGAGCAGAAGAAAAGCACCCTGTGGCTTCTGCCATCAGCCAGGTGACGGGGTTGTTTGTGTTTAGGGTTTGTGCATATGGATCTGTGTGTATTTATTACAATCTATTGTAAGCTGCTCTGAGGATCATTCAGTCAAAAGGGTGGAAGAGATACGGAATCTTCTAAATTAGTAAAATAAAATAATCTGAACATATGGAAAGCTTAGTGACCACTGCTGTATGAGGAGAGATAAAGCCCCCAAGAGCTAGAAGAACCCAGTGTTTTAATGTGAGGAAAGGCTTCAGCGCCATCATCGTTATCTTTATGGTAGTGATGTTTGTTTTTTTAAAGGAGGTGGGTGTGGGTGCAGAGCAAAATCAATCTTTGCTCCAAAAGCAAGGGAAATAATTGGAGAGTAAGTTACATTTGTGTATTGTAGGAGCTGATTCTGAGTCTCCAACAGGTTCAGGCCATAGGAACATTGCTAAATATAGCAACCACTTTACTGAATGATGAGCCAACAGTTTTGCAAGATAATAGAAATACAGCTAGCTTCCTTTTTGCCATCCAAAATTATTGCCTGTAATGTACAAAATGTATCTCATTCATTATCTTGTCTCTCAGAGCCCTTGGCTCGGTCTGCTTGTTCTACTTGCTACAGTTACAAGAACTAAGTAAATTTAAATCCCAGGGATCATGAACATACACAGTTAAAAGATCACACCATTGTCTTTTTGGGGTGTGGGGGAGCATTGTGATGGTGGTGAAAGCTGGACTTCCTCCAAAGGGCACTTCTACATATCTTGCTACAATTAGACTATTTGGAGCCAAGAAATGTGGAGCCTTAACTAATTTCAGCATTCACTTCTGCTAAATTATTTATGAAGCTTTCCATGCAGGCTCTGGCTTTTTTAAAAAGCCACATACACGCCTAATGCTCTATGTTAGGTTCCATATGACAATAAAGGACTGATTCTGCACCCAGTGTCCAACTAGTACAGTAGTTTAAAACTCAGTAACTGATGTTTAAGCCAAGCATTTTATATATTCAGAGAGACCAGAATGGGAATTTCTGCCATGTACAGAGCTACTAAATCGTGTTCATTAATGATGAGAATGCTTAATGTTTTCACATAAGCAGCTGAAACAACATTAGAAACATTTAATAAAAATGCAGCCAGCCACTCCTATCAAAAACTCAGACACCTCAAGTATAAAGCAATGAAGATTAAAAAAGAGAGAAAGTCTCTCTGTTTTGCAACTGCAGACTCAGCATTATACTCTACATCTATTGAAACTGTTTGCTGGGGGAATCTTCAGCCTGAGCTTTGTGAAAGTGAAAATACAGAAAGGAAAATAGATGGTTTCTCCTTTTTGGAAAAATTACAGTGGACCAAATGCATCTCAGACTTTTAAAAAAGTGGGGCCAACCTGTAAACTTATCCAGTCCTTTTGGGGCCAATTTTAATCTAATGCTCTGCACATTGCTGGCTTAAAATGCAGCTAAGTTCTTCTTTGTCTCAGTTTGGATCAAAACTGGTTTAGGGAGAACACTGTTTCATAAGAAATAACAGAATAGATACAGGATAGATACGGATTGTGGTTAACATCATGCAAAAAGAGGCTGTGGGGAGCACGCTGTACGCAGACTAAATGGGAGCGTGTACACATCCTGACACCACCTTTCAAGCCATACCTTCACTCTCTACAATACGAAGCACAAGAATATCACACCAGTAGTTAGCTATGAATCTTTTATTTTTCTGTATAAATATAGATATAGGCAACATGTATTTGAGTGGAATTAAAGCATAATTAGGGAGGGAGGGAGACTTTAAGTCATCACACTAACGCATCACATCACACTGACGAGAATGGTGTGCTTTGAGCCTCATAAAAGGAAAGGAAATAAGTCCCTCAAAATGTGTGTGTGTGGAGGGGGAATCCTTGTGCAACCCACCCAGAAACACATTGGTACCCTTGGTTTGAGAAGCTCTGCAGGAGGCAAAGTAAAGAGCAAAACACACAGGTTTTTGGAAATTAGAGAACAAATAACTTCACTGATCAGTGGGTTGTCGAAATCAACAGTCGCAGAAACAGGGGATATAGAGGGAGACTTGTCACTCAGTTCTATCCAAACCAAGAAAGGGAATTTTGTAGATTTTTGTTTGGGTACTACATTTAAAAAATAATAATAGTTCAATGATTGGGGAGTTTTAATAAGGGTCGGTATAGACATGATGTGCGATATCCATGCATCAAGAATCTCCCACATTAAAAAAGTTAAAAGGAGCCAGAAGGGAAAACCATGGTGCCAAGGGAGGAGTTTTCAGAGGTTTTAGCACAATCCTATGCATGTTTATCTACTGGAGCTTATATAGGTTATGTAGAATTATAGGCAAAAATAATTGACCACCTGAAAGATAGAGGTACCATTACGATTTCCCTGGCTAAACAAATACTGTAGTTGATTTGGGAGAGGGCAATTTATATTGGGAAAACCGTGCAGCCCCAAACTGACCCTTGCCTAAGGTTACCAGATTTTTTTCAAAGAATCTGGGGACACTTAAAAAAAAAAGAGGGGAAAAAGTTATTAAAAGGAAAGTTATTTTAAAAAATAATTAAGAAGTACAGTGGTACCTCTACTTACGAATTTAGTGCGTTCCGAACGCACATTTGTAAGTCGAAAAAAATTGTAAGTCGAATCCCATAGGAATGCATTGGGAGAAAAAATTCGTAAGTCGAAGCAACCTTATCTAAAAATTCGTAAGTAGAAAAAATCCTATCTAAACCGCATCCAAGATGGCGGACAGAGCTCCATTTGTAAGTAGAAACATTCATAAGTAGAGTTATTCGTAAGTAGAGTTACCACTGTACTGGTAATATCTTCTCTTCTGTCACGCAGCCTTCCTCTGGGCCCTGGCCTGCTCTCTTGTAGCGCTAGCCACTGTGGAGTAGGGTTGGGTCGGGCCTGGAGTCCTCCCAGTGCTCTCCTACCTTTCTTTCTCAGCAGCGGCAGCAGTGGCGCAGCAAGGTCAGGGCTGCCCTCTTTTTTCTCCTTCCTCTTTCTCTGTCTTCCTTCTCCTCCTTCTCCCTATGTCAGCTCCGGGGCTTTCCTGGCCGCGGAGCGCCGCTGGGCAGTTGGGTGGGTGGCCAGGTGCTTTCGCTCCTGGCGCGATTTGGCTCACGTGTGTGTGTGTGGTGGTCAGCGATTCCCCCAGTTGATGCGCCAAGTATCCCCCGGTTCCCCCTTGGCAGTGGTGATGGCAGCAGCGGCAGTCTCAGCAGCCCAGAGCCAGCCTGGTGGTGCAGTTGGCTCTGGCTAACTTCAGGAGCTGCTCACTGCCGTGGCGGCCACCATTTTGCCTCGCCAGAAGTACCCATATGATGTGTCTTGTGCCGTTGAATCAATCACACAACATTCATTCCCTACTAATAAATCTACAACACTTAAAATATAAATCCAGGACATTAAATGAAATCCTTGGACATTCCGGGGACGGATTTTGTCCGGGGACAGATTTGTAAATCCAGGGACTGTCCCCAGGAAACAGGGACGTCTGGTAACCATACCCTTACCCCCATACACACATACATTCCAGTGGCTGCTTTTAACTTTTAAAAACAATAATAAGATCCTGATCTCATAGGTCCCAAAGCTCACCTCGTTGCACTCTTAATAGAGCTTCCAAACCGTCACTATTTTTGCATGAGATTCAGTCACATCCTGGCAAATTCAGGCTGCAGAATTAAAGTTGAATTGGAGCTCTTGCAAAGCAAACCTATTTTCCCCAAAGATCAGACTTCTTGTGATGAGGAAAGTGACCAGAAAACCTACTGGAAAGTGTGGGACAGCACATGCTTTGATGCAATGTGGTCCTTTTTGTTAAAGGGTTTGGCTGGAAGCAACCTAAGAAATGGGGTCCACACATCCCTATGTTGCTGCTGATATTTGCTTGAGGAAAAAGGTCCAAAAAATCTAGACAGAATAAGAACCTCTCAGGCTAGTAGCCGGAGGGGGGATATGCATATCTTTATTCACATATTGGCTGCTGCTCTTCTAATGAAAAACTGATGTAAAATGAAAATTATTCACACACATTATATGCACATATAGAAATTGTGTGCAATCTTTATATTTGAGCCTTTATGCTTCATGTTTTATTTTAAAATGTGATCTTTTTAATATGGGCCTTGTGATTTATCACACTTTTCCAAGCAAGCATAAGCAATTACTATTTTAAAAAATCCTGCAGGAATGGTAACACAATTCTCCTGTTCATTATCTACAAATCCCATTAAAAAGTACTCCAAGCAAGCCAAAGGAGACTCACAAATCATGAAGGGTTGCCATGGGGAGGATAAGAATCTCTTCTTCTCCTTACATAGCATAGTCAGAAGAAGAGATAAAAGTTCAAATGGCAACTCAAATGAGTTTGTCTTGACGTTAGGAAGAAATTTTTTACTATATAAGTAATGCTGAACATTGAAACAGGTTGCCTAAAAATGCAGTGGCTTCTACAACACTGGAGGCCTTTCAGAATAGTTACACTATATATTACACTGAATGCATATCTGAATCTAATGTTGCAGGTTTAAAAAAATGCAAATAGCATCAGCTGAGGTGGGTTGATAATTAATAGGATCAGAATAGGTGTGGAAAGGAAAAAGTCCTCCCTGTCCTCTACTGCTGAGGAAAACATCTCCTCTTGTTTTGAAGGGAAATTCCCTCATTGGTGTCGGTTTAAACTGCATAGGTAAAGGTAAAGGGACCCCTTGACCATTAGGTCCAGTCGCGGACGACTCTGGGGTTGCGGCGCTCATCTCACTTTACTGGCCGAGGGAGCTGGTGTACAAACCTTCCCACAGCCCTAAATGTGCACAGTGTGGTACTGCAAAGCTGATTCTCTAAAGCTGCACGATAAATCTGAACAGTGAATTAGAAAGCAATTGCTCGGAAACATAAAGTCTTGCAAAATGTTATAGAATGTTTCCAATGTGCAGACCTGGAGTTAAATGATCTGTTTGTATAATCCCTTTATGCCATAAAGCAACAGACCCTCCATAATTCTAATAGCTTGTCAATTACCTGTTGTTGTTTTTAAATGCAGTGGGTGGGAGAATAATCTAGAAACTTGAATCAATGGTGCTTCCACAGTGGTTGAATGGAGCTATAAATCATACAAAAATTAAGCAACAGTTTCTAGGATAATACTCCAAATTTACCTTGCATTTATTTCCATGATTGTAACATGATTTCCCATGTCAATAATATCTTATCTTGGTAAGAAACAGCAGCTCAGTTTGATTGCCTCTGCTTCCATATCCAAGATGTGGATGCAAACTGAGCTTAATGTTGTTCAATAGCATTCTGGGAGACATAATTTATGGCATTACTGTATAATCAAATCATAGAGTTGTAGAGTTGGAAAGGGCAACAAGAGTCATTTAGTGCAACCCCCTGCAATGCAGGAATCTTTTGCGCAACATGGGGCTTGAACACATGACCCTGAAATTAAGAGTCTCATGCTCTACTGCAGGGATCAGCAAACGTTTGCCACAGGGGGCCGGTCCACTGTCCCTCAGACCTTGTGGAGGGCCGGACTATCTATCTATCTATCTATCTATCTATCTATCTATCTATCTATCTATCTATCTATCTATCTAACGAATTCCTATGCACACTGTGAGGGGGGCAAGAGTCCTCCTCCACACCCACACCCAGTCGCCTTCTTGGTTTGCCACCTGCCTCATTCACCAAAGGGCTGGCGGTGGTGACGTGAAACGGGCTTCCTCCCCTCCTAGAGAAAGAAGGCGCTGCACTTACCTTCCCAGGGGCTGCTGCTTCTGCTTCTCATGAAGCAGGTAGGCAGAGTGAGCTTGTCCGCTCCGCTCTCTAGCCCACAAGAGCACCAGGGTGGTGGCGGCGGTGGTGGGAGGAAGAGGCCGAGCAGTGGTGGCTCTGCCAATCAAATGCCACTGAGGTAAGCCAGACACGGCATTTGATTGGCAGAGACATCCCCATGCCGTGCTGAGGTAAACCAGGTGCGCCGTTTGATTGGCAGAGCCACCACCGCTCGACCTCCTCCTCCCGTTGCCATCGCCAGGAGTCTTGGCTTTGTGGCGGGTTCCGGCTTCACGGCGCAAACCGGATTTAGGAGTCAGGTGGGCCTGATCTGGCCCCGGGACCTTAGTTTGCCGACCCCTGCTCTATCTGAGCTATCCCAGGAAACCCTGGCATTGAGTATACAGTATATTGCTAATCAACCAACAACCTATGTCCATTAACTGCTTTTAAGAGTTTAGCAGCAAACCTAAATCTTTCACCCACCACATGTTATTCTTCTATTCAACTTGCAGCTTTATGTACAACATTAACTTCTTCTCCTTCACAAGTATGGCATTATCTTGTCCAGCAGTGGATTTATAAGTATGTATGTATACCGGTTGGGACCCAGGTGGCGCAGTGGTTAAACCACTGAGCCTAGGGCTTGCTGACCAGAAGGTCGGCGGTTCGAATCCCTGTGACGGGGTGAGCTCCCATTGCTTGGTCCCAGCTCCTGCCAACCTAGCAGTTCGAAAGCACATCAAAATGCAAGTAGATAAATAGGAACCGCTACAGCGGGAAGGTAAACGGCATTTCCATGTGCTGCTCTGGTTTGCCAGAAGCGGCTTTGTCATGCTGGCCACATGACCTGGAAGCTATACGCCGGCTCCCTCGGCCAATAATGCGAGATGAGCGCGCAACCCCAGAGTCGGTCACGACTGGACCTATTGGTCAGGGGTCCCTTTACCTTTACGTATACCGGTAGTATACTGTTGAGGAGGCCCCAGGTTATTAGTATATGCTGTTAACTGAGAGCATACCTCTGAAACTTGACTACAGAAAATGAATTGCCATTGTTGAATTCCAGCATTTTAGTTTGTTTCCACTCTTCATTTATTCTGCTCCTCATTTAAAGTCAGTGGATGGAGCTCCATAAGAGTGGGAGTCACAAAACCAGTATCCGTAAAGGCCTTCGCTGGTACTCTCAAACAGACATTTTATGTAACCTAAGTTATTGAGTATTATTTTTAGCCCAAAAGGGGGGGGGGAATATTTGCGCCATCCCAGACTGTCAGTGTTTTCCGTTTTAGTCTGAAGGGATGAGTATGGATGTACGTATTAGGACTCCCTCCATACGATGGTTCAATGTGTTTTTAAGGCAGCCCGGTTTAGGGAAGCTTTTAATGTTGAATAGATTATTGCATTTTAATGTTCTGTTGGAAGCCGCCCAGAGTGGCTGGGGAGGCCTGGCCAGATGGGCGGGGTATAAATTTCTTCTTCTTCTTCTTCTTCTTCTTCTTCTTCTTCTTCTTCTTCTTCTTCTTCTTCTTCTTCTTCTTCTTCTTCTTCTTCTTCTTCTTCTTCTTCCGTGGACAGGCGGAGTCCCCCCAAACCCCCTGATGACCCGCATAACAACGTGCTATGGGATTCAAATTGGCCACAACTTTATTAAGATTCAGATGTAGGGAGACCTTGGCTCAGGCATTGGGTGTTATCCTTCCCAGTCCCCAGCCGGGGTTCTGGGAGGCTTTGGGGTTATCTACATGTATGGGGGTTGGGGCTGGCTCTGGAGAACATATGTTCAAGCAGAGAGAGCCCGCCCCCTGTTCGCCGCCGCTGGAAGGGGGAAGTGATGACGCCTATTGGCATGGTCAAGGCTTCCCCCAATACCCCACTCTTGTTGCCGCAAAGGGGGTGAGTCTCCACCTCATGACCCTTCAACAGTGGCCTTGACATAGCAGCGCCTGTGAACCTGTAGAGAAAAGGTTAACCTGCAAAGAATATGAATGAAGGGTGTGGAGGGTGGGAGAAGTTCTGGAACGGATTGGTGCTTGGAGGTAAGACTCCAATTCTCTTGTGCGAGCCGGACAGTCCCTCCCCTTACCTGGCCATCCCCTGGCAACACCTCCCCAGGCAGGATTGGACGCTGGGCTTGGGTAGGCGGAGACCCCTGGCATCCTACCTGGGAAGGCGATGCCAGCCCCGAACTACTAGGGAGTCGCCTCTGGGATCAGGGGGCTGCGCGTGTCCACGCAAAAGTCACCCCCCATTGATGTGGGGAGCAGTTATTATTATTATTATTATTATTATTATTATTATTATTATTATTATTATTTAAAAATGCATTTTCAGTCATAGCTAGCTAGCTTGCTAGGTCTTTCATCTAGATACCCCAAGCTATTTAAGTAACAGTTTTTGCTTTCCACATAGGATAGAAAAATGTGTAACACAATAGCAGAACCCAAAATATCACAAATTATTTTTGCTGTTGAAATCTGGTAATTGTAATGTTGAAAATCTTCAGGTAATGAAATGCACATGTACGCTTTAGAATAAATCCAAAATAATCTGTGTCACATTAGAATTATCTCACTGATAAGATCACCTTTTCAAACCTTAACTCACACAGCATGCAATGTCTGGATTTAACCACACAATGTTATGCAGGTCACTCATAAAAATTTCACTAGAGGGTCCATTTGTACAGGGACCTCCCTGTTCTGTACTCATCTGTGCTATCGGTACTGACTGTCAACAGGCCAAACTAGGTCTTTTGAAATTCTGCAAAGCTCCTTGGCCACATATATCTCAACTACAAATCATTACATGTAAAAGTGTTAAGTTTTTCTCTTGATATTATTAAAATCCTAATAATGTTGGCCTTGCGGGCAGACGATATATTTTGCGTTCATTACTCTCTCACTTAGCTCTACTTGGCATGTGTTATCAAGGTTGTTTTGTGCACAGGGTGGGTTTGTTCACATTTTAACATGTTTAATTCTTATTCTTTTTACTCCATTCTGCAGCCAAAAAGGCTTACATAAGATCTTTTTAAAAGCAAGACAGTCCCTCCCTGCAGGCTGCTTTCTAAAAGTCTCAACACAAAAGGGATTGAGGGGAGGGGGAAGGGGAGGGAAACAAGCAGATTCTCATAGTAACCAGTTGTAGTTTACCCCTCGCAGAGCTATAGTTCCCAGTACACTTACCATATTACAGTACAGTGGCCAGTGTCTTTGGGGCACGGTAGCGGAGATGAGCTTTAAATGCATGGTGTGTATGCACCTTAGGCAGACAGCAGCTTCAGGTAACAAATGCTAAAGGGGGACAATGGGGAAGTGTTGGATGGTAGAGCTGTGAGTGCCATCATGTGGTGTACTCTGTGCACCCTAAAGTTGCCTGTTCCCCATTATGTGGTGGATACTGTGTTGTCACCAGTACTGAAGTTACACTTTCAGTCCATTTGTCTTCTGTACGTGGAATGGGGTTGGGCATCATGTCACCTCTTGCTTCAGGCATCAAAATGTCTGATTGGCAGTGGATCTCTAGAGTGTCAGGCAAAAGACTCAGCACTTGATAACTGATCCTTCTCACTATCTAGCAACTCTTCTGCCAACTGCCTCTGGGAGAATGACTCAGCCAAAAGTACTTGGAAGGGTGGACGAGGTAAAGCCTTTTTAATTGGAGATGCTGGAAACTTAACCTGGTCATTCAGAAATGTAACTATGATATTTAGAGGCGAAGTTGCTTACAGAGAATTGAGAAGTTGGCAAAAATAATAAGCGTTATTGAATGGGCAGGATAATGCCTGAAGAGTAGAGCATCAACAATAAAATGTAGATGCACTGCCAAATTACAAAAGAGGGTTAGTAAATCTAGGTCTTTATGATACTCTAAGGGAGCCCAGATTTATTGGGTAGGTGATGGATGTTCCATGATAAGTCAAACATTTGGTACAAACTGAAACAAGAGCTAATGGAATTTCCCAAGGATATCTTCCATTGGAGAGGTGAAAACCAACAGCAAAGCTTTTAGACAGACGGTAATTTCATGGCAGTCACAGAAATCACGAGAAAATACAGAAATAGATTGAGTCTGGGAATTTCAGAATTAGATTCAGTCAGGAGAGATTAAAAAATAAGCCTGGAAGGTAAATTAGATATGATATCACACACTCTCACACACACACACACACACACACACACACACACTGAAATGTTGGTGTTTTAAACCATACAATTATTTAGGCTCGTAGAAAGATTGACCAACACATGGAGGAAAAGCAGGAGAATATATGCCTTAAAGACTTTTGCTAGGGATCACTATACAGATGCTGAATAATTAACTTGTTCTCAGACTCCTACACATGTCATGAGGTACGCTGAGCCTGTGGAATTGCTTGCCAAGTCCTTAAGGCAATCACACTTCATGGCACTCCCAGGGAAGATGCCAGATGCTGAAGGAATGTTCTGAAGTTCCTATTTCAGCCTATACAAATTTTTCAAATAGTTCTAACTACAGATTTAGGCTGCCAATGTTCATTTATGTACACCATGCAATATAAGCCATGAACCAAATTAGAAATTTCGGACCTTTCTGCTCTTGGAAGTAAAATATAGAATAAAATGTAACCCCCCCCCCAAATTGCTCTGCTGATTCTTAAATGAAACCACAAGTGTAGCAAATACAAAACAATCCTTCAATTATTATAGAGCATCAACAAGTGTTGATGAGTAGTTTAGAGGGATTTTGATGTTCAGTAAGGTATTTGAGCTTAGCAAAGAAAATAAACAGAGCTTTTATTAACTGCCTTGTGAGTGGGCTAGAAGCACACATTCAATTTGTAGGCAAGGTTAATGATCTTCCTCCATACCAAGTGATTAGTGCCTGCTGCATCATTTTAAAAAAAAGCCCATCTGATGCTCCATGGGTATTACCATATATCCCAAATGTCTGAGACATATTTGGGTACTTAGGGTGAGTGGTCATAAGGTAAGCCTACATAAAGTCCATTATACAACTTATAGAGCCAGAAAGGACTTTGTTCCAGTATCTAACATTTAGTTTAATGAGTTACTCTCAACTAATTGCGTATAAGATTGTACTTTGTAGTTGATTTGGCCAACTGTTCCATCTCTTGGCTATTATATTTTGATGGTTACTACTTTCTGTTCAAAATCCCACAAAGCCTTTCTATAAGCACTTGTGACCATAGCTGTCAAGTTTTCCCTTTTCTCGCGCGGAAGCCTATTCAGCATAAGGGAATTTCCCTTTTAAAAAGGGAGAACTTGACAGCTATGCTTGTGACTGAGAACAAATGAAAAGGTCTGCTAGTGTAAGAAGAAAGGGGTGCTTGATCAAGAGGCAGATACAGAAAGGGTTTTTATATTAGGTATATTTTCTTTCATTTTTCTGAGAGAGGCAAATGGACCTTAGTGGCAGCATTACCCATGTATAAAAGGAACTAAAAATAAATACTATTGGGAACCTTGACATACATTCAGATGCAAAGCCTAAGATGTGAAAACTTAAGTGTCATCATTCAGATTCCATCTGTGTTCTAGTTTACATCTGTTGTATTTATAGGAAATCACTGAAAATTCAAAATATTTGTTTGCTTATATATGCAAACTAAAATAAGAATAAAATGAAAATATATCCTTAGTTGTGACATAATCAAAATGACCGACCTTTCTTTGCTAGGTTCTCTAATAGCACATAAATAAGGAACCGACTGAAGCTCAACATCAAAAAAACCAAGATCATGGCCACTGGTCCCATCACCTCCTGGCAAATTGAAGGGGAAGAAATGGAGGCAGTGAGAGATTTTACTTTCTTGGGCTCCTTGATCACTGCAGATGGTGACAGCAGTCACGAAATTAAAAGACGCCTGCTTCTTGGGAGAAAAGCAATGACAAACCTAGACAGCATCTTAAAAAGCAGAGACATCACCTTGCCGACAAAGGTCCGTATAATTAAAGCTATGGTTTTCCCAGTAGTGATGTATGGAAGTGAGAGTTGGACCATAAAGAAGGCTGATCGCCGAAGAATTGATGCTTTTGAATTATGGTGCTGGAGGAGACTCTTGAGAGTCCCATGGACTGCAAGAAGATCAAACCTATCCATTCTTAAGGAAATCAGCCCTGAGTGCTCCCTGGAAGGACGGATCGTGAAGCTGAGGCTCCAATACTTTGGCCACCTCATGAGAAGAGAAGAATCCTTGGAAAAGACCCTGATGTTGGGAAAGATTGAGGGCACTAGGAGAAGGGGACGACAGAGGACAAGATGGTTGGACAGTGTTCTCGAAGCTACGAACATGAGTTTGACCAAACTGCGGGAGGCAGTGCAAGACAGGAGTGCCTGGCGTGCTATGGTCCATGGGGTCACGAAGAGTCGGACACGACTAAACGACTAAACAACAACAAAGGAACCGACTGTATAGGAACATACACAAATAGAAAAAATGGGTTCAGGCCGGCATACAAAGACACAATATATGGCAAGCAAAGTACAACGAATGTATTTGTCACAATGTACCCGCTATTACAAGGTATACATTACATGCACACGGTATTCCAGACCCATCAAAATGAGTATAGTATTACAATTAATGATATGTTTTCATTATCTTTGACACAAGGGAGATGGCAGAGCAGCTGTAGCAAACAGGGCTGGAGCCTGGTGATCCCAGTTTCCAAGAGAAACTTCTTATTCAGCTGACAATATAAAAGAAAATGGTAGCAACCCAAGCCAAGCAATATAGTGTAAACTTTTCCAGACCGTGAGCAGGCTGACTCACCCTGTGAAGTTAACAAGGTCGCACATTGGGTACAAGCAGAGGCAACTGCTGTGTGCTGGCTAGCAGAAAACAGAGGAAGCCCACTATGGGACATTTATGAGTAGAGACTGTGAAACACTGAGGGTTTCTTAAAGAGGTACTACAAGAAACAGCCCAAATTAAAAGAAGTATTTAACCTATGGGGTGTAATTGTATTAAGAAGATGTATAAACTTAATTTCTTGTCTCAAGAGTACCTTCTCAGTATTAATTCTGTTGTATGGGTCCTTGTCCTGTAGTATGAAGACTTTCTTTTAATTTCTTTCTTTTTTTAAAACCAGGGGAGGGAAACACACTGTGTGAATATTCAGTTTTGCTTTAAAAAAAAAGTAAATCATTAAGCTGACTCAAATAATAGCCTGGAAAGAAGAAGCACACCTTCCAAGAGTAGCACCAGGACATCAAGGGGTAAATAAAACAAGGAAATAGTTGCTGGCATATTTTTAAGCTAGGGAAAATGCTTTTTCAGCCTGAGGGACTTTCCAGGTAACCCTCCAAGGGCACTTTGCTTGTAGTGGGTGGGGCTAGAAGCAAAAGTGAGTGGAGCAACACATGGAAATTTTACCTTTATACCCGCACACCACTCTCTCTATCCGCCATCCTGGCAAGCAAGAGGCATTATCAGAGTTCAAGGACAAGGTCCAGCCAGGCAAAAACGTTTGAGGCAGAAACAGGTCTAGTGAGTTGTATGGCCTGGGGAGAGTTCCAGGGGCCAGATAGACAGGTGTCGGGGTGCCAGCTTGGCCCAGCGACTGTGGGTGCCCGGGGCCGTGGGGGCCATGCAGCGTACATGGCCCTGGCACTGAAATTTGTGGGTGCCCAGCCCCTTCTTGGGGAATTTGGTGGGTGCTTGGGCACCTAGGGCCCCAGGGAGTTGGCACCTTGACAGGCATAGAGGGACGCATTTGGCTTCCAGGCCGGAGGTTCCCTCCTGCCTTAAGTGAAGAGCTTTATAGACTAAGGAAGTAGTAAGACAGCAGCAGTAAAAATGCATGTACCTTTTCATCAAGTCTTCTTTTTTCTAGTTAGCAGTTAACTGTTCAATTTTTCTCCCCCATGTCATATTTGAACGTGAAATATTCCCTGGAATCTTTCACTGCAATATAAATAGATATTCAGCTTTAGCAAAATAGCCAGTAGCTGTAGTGCAGAAAGTCTATTATTTGGAATTTAGATAAACCCCCAAAGCAAAAATAACTGTGAGGATTTAACCAAGGAGGAATTGGAATCTGACAATTTAGCCAATCAAAACTCCTGACTGTTGACATTAGGAAAAGACTTGCATATCCTGTTCTGCAACATGCTTGTCTAATGCAAATGGATCCATTCATAAAAACCGTTTTCATTCTGCTTGCTGTTGCACTGCATGGAAAATAACATGTTGCAAGACAATGTGCTGTAAATAGTAACTCCTCACCGCTTAATGTTTACAAAACTTTTTTTTGTCTAGAAACTTTGCATTCTTTGCCAGACCCTTGTAAAACTGATACAGTGTGTGTAGTTCTCACTCTCTATCTCCTTAATTTTAAAGAGAGGATGCCACTCAAACTTAAGGGGGAATGGCTGGGCTATAGAAGAAAGTAGCTTTACATCTGTTTCCCTTCAAACATTTTCTGCCCCCACTTCCCTGTTCTTTGAGTGGCATTAATTCCACTTGGCACCCACTTCCTACCCACAAAGGGGGGGGGGGAGAAAGTGAGGAGGTGAATCTGAGTGAGGACGACACAAAGTGTTCCACTCTGTGATTCGGAGTTCCAGTATGTGCAATTTTACACCAAGGTCACCAGTACGCTACAAAGCAAAAGTTCAAGTATATACTTGGCTCTGCTCCCCTCCCCCACTTAAAAAAGAATTTTGCAAAATTGAATTATTATAGAAAAGAATTATGGTCTCACTGTTTGTGTTAGCCAATCTGATTAAACCCGCATAAGAGAAAATCCACACAAGTGACTTTTCTTACTGAGGGAGAGCCATTTTCTCATAATGTCACCATATCAGATTTTGTAGGAGATGGATGAAAAGGAAATGTTGGCAGAATAGAAATCCTATTAAAAAATATCATTGCACATGCAAGTCAGTACTGCCAGGCATGGAAAACTGGAGAGCCATTTCTGTTGACTCTGAATTGTGATCCGCTTCTGGAGGCAGTTGCTGTATGATAGCTGTGTGTCGTGTGCTTCAGCATGTGAGCATTTAACTGCAAGCTACATCCTTTTGCTTGTAACCAAAATCCAACAGCAGCTCTTTTTTTTGGGGGGGGGAGCTGCTTTGGCAAGGGGAAGATTTAGAGCAAAGAGCAACATGGAGTAGCAGGGCTCAGGGCTGGCTCTATCATGAAGCAAAATGAGGCAACTGACAAATTTGCACCCCTAGGCCCCTTATCTCTCTGGTCCACACAACCACGCACCCATTCAAGACATTTAAACACACGTAGTCTCATGGGCCACCCTGCCCAGAACGCCTCTCTCTGAAGGACACCCGGCTCTTGCTCAGTGCCAGACAGCAGGGAAAGAAAGCCAGAGACTGAGGCCCAGGCATGGCTGGTGCAATTGACAAGTAAACTGGGGGAGGGGTTGTGGAGAGGTAGCTATGCTGAGAGTGCTTATTCCTTTCCCCTTCAACCACATTTCTGTTCCCAATTGGACCTATGTGCATTCAGCATAACAGTGACCCAGAGCCTAAAGCTAAAGGGACCCCTGACCATTAGGTCCAGTTGTGACCGACTCTGGAGTTGCGGCACTCATCTCGCTTTATTGGCCGAGGGAGCTGGTGTACAGCTTCCAGGTCATGTGGCCAGCATGACAAAGCCGCTTCTGGCGAACCAGAGCAGCACACGGAAACGCTGTTTACCTTCCCGCTATAGTGGTGCCTATTTATCTACTTGCACTTTGATGTGCTTTCGATCTGCTACGTTGGTAGGAGCTGGGACCGAGCAACAGGAGCTCACCCCGTCGCAGGGATTCGAACTGCCGACCTTCTGATCAGCAAGCCCTAGGCCAGGCATCCCCAAACTGCAGACCTCCAGATGTTTTGGCCTACGACTGCCATGATTCCCTAGCTAACAGGACCAGTGGTCAGGGATGATGGGAATTGTAGTCCAAAACATCTGGAGGGCCAAAGCCTGGGGATGCCTGCCCTAGGCTCTGTGGTTTAACCCACAGCGCCACCTGCATCCCGGCCCAGAGCCTACATGAACACAAATCATGCACATGATAAAGGAATCCACTTTTGCAGACTTCTGCAGGTTCATCTTCACCACACATTCAAAGCACTATTATAAGAAGAGTTTGGATTTGATATCCCGCTTTATCACTACCCGAAGGAGTCTCAAAGCGGCTAACATCCTTCTTTCCCTTCCTCCCCCACAACAAACACTCAGTGAGGTGAGTGGGGCTGAGAGACTTCAGAGAAGTTTGACTAGCCCAAGGTCACCCAGCAGCTGCATGTGGAGGAGCGGAGACGCGAACCTGGTTCCCCAGATTATGAGTCTACCGTTCTTAACCACTACACCACACTGGCTCCCCAGTGTTATAAGACTTTAAACAGCCATGGCTTTCCCCCAATGAATCCTGGGAACTGTATTTTGTTAATGGTGCAGAGACCCCTATTCCCCTCACAAAACTACAATTCCCAGAGTTCCCTGGAAAGTGGGCTGTTCGTTACCACTCTGGGAAGTCATCATGCTGATGCTATGCTTACTGTGCTTGGGTAGAAAATAGGAGGAGGGTGGCCTGATCCTGCGCTTCCACATACATTTTCCACTGCGTACATGTAGATAACATTTTACAGCACTTTTCTTTTGGGCGATGGCCTTTGTGTTTCTAAACATTCAAGCTTGTGGTCAAGTGTAAGTTCCACAGTAAAATGTTAAAGTAGTTATACCAAAATGTAACTTCAGTATACAGTGAGTAGGTAGTTGGGTTTACACACACAGTTGTGGGCTTCAGCATGCTGTAGCCCACTATGCACATCTGAACGAGTTATTAGTGCTAATTTTAAGCAATGCAATTCTAAGCAACGCTGTATCTAGGTACAGGCCTGCCTGTATTTTGAGGCGTACCACACAAATTCAATCTCAAATTGCATGTGTGAATTCATCTACATATGCTACATAGTTTGGGTGGCTTTCAGATATGTTTTACTCAGAGTAAACCCATTGGAATTAATAAATCTAACCCATGCTCATTCATTTCATTTCATTTCATTACTCCTCTGAGTAAAACTTAGTTGAATACCACCCCTTGTTTGGAGTTCTCTAATGAATGGAGGGGAATCTTGTCTTGATAACCCTAAAGTGTTTCTAATCTGTTGCTTACCGGTACTTCACAACCCTGACAAGAGTGACAGAGTTTACTTGCTAAGAATAACTTCTTTTCTTTTTAGGTCAAAGGGAACTCTAAAGAGATTTGAACTTCCTTTGGGCATCCTAAAACCAAGGGGGTGGGGAACAGAGCCCTGGCTCAGTGTGAAATAAATAAATAAATAAATAAATAAATAAATAAATAAATAAATAGTAAACTCTGTCTAAGATGCCAATCAGATTAATGCAGTCCCTTTCATGTAAAATAATGGCAGGGTTCTGAACCTTGTTTTGAGGAAAGCAGATAACTGTAGATAAGATCAGAAAGCTCTGGCATTCAGTCAAAACAGGCAAGAGGGAGCTGAACTAAGGAATGTGCTGTGCCTGGGGAAAGCACCCTGCAAGCTAAACAGTCTAGGACACGCCTCTTCTCCGGGCATAAGCTTCATGGGTGGTACAGCTCACAAGCATCAGGAACTTGGGAAAGAAGCCTTGAGCTTTGCTTTTGAAATATTTTCTTCCCCTTTCCCTTCTGCACCCCTCTTCCACTTTGCTCCATTTCCTTAGGACAGCTCTACTTACACACTGAGTAGACAACAGAGCATATGTTTGAACTAATGTAATATTCACAAGTGCAACTTAATTATTTTCCTCAATATGTTTTCTTTAAGAAAGCCTTTATATCCCCCCCTTTTCCAAAATGTTCAAGGCAGGATACGAGCATTTTAGGAACACACACACATACACAGTTTTAAATTAGTAACTCTAAGGCTAAAGCAATTGTTACTGTCATCATTATTGTAGCAATTCATAATACCTAAATGTGTTTAATTCTTACTAAGTCCCTTGGAACTCAGTTTGAATACTTACAAGTTCTGATTTTGGAGATTGCATTGAAGAGTCTAAACTAGAGATAGTTGATCCATGGCCTGTGGGTCACATGTAGCCCCCAATATTTTTGTCTGTGAAACCTCTAAGACCCCCCCAAATTCATAATTGTATATACATATACACATACATATACACGTGTACTACTCCTATGAGTCCCCTGCCATAATGCCATAATACCAAAAGTTTCAGTCACTTTCATTTGGGTTTCCAGAGGACTTTGGTTAACTGACACTTGGAATTCCAGATGTACATAGAAAATCAGCAACCACATACCAGAGACTTCATCACTACTTAATCCTCATAATGGAAAAGCAGCTCGGAAATGAAGAGCTTACTAAGCTTTTGAAATATATTTAGACAGTTCTCGTGGTGCAAGCAGCTATTGCCAATCATGCACAGAGGGTATGATAGGCTAAACTACATCCTGTGTTCCTGTTAAGCGGGTGTGTCTGTGTGCCTATGTGTACAACCCCCCCCCTGCATTGGCCTAGATGAGTAAGATGTTGCTGAACCTTGTCCTGGACATCGTGCTATGCTTCCTTCTTCCTTATTAGAATATTTACAACATAATCAGAAAGGGTAGTGACTAGCCATGTAAAATACCTTGCAATCACATGGACACCTCAGTTAAATAGTGAACTCAGTGTGAAAAAGGTGCAGAAGGTAAATTCCATGCTAGCAATTATAAGGAATGTAATAAAATTGCCAGAATATAAGTATGGCCATTATACAGGTCTATGATCTGGCCATACTTACATTCTAAGCTACTGTTCTCAGGATTCTTTGAGGAAAGCCATGTGCTTTAACTGTGTGTTGTGTTGTGACAACATCTACATTAAAGCATCAATTAATAGATGCTCTAAGGCAGAGCAGAATGGGGAATCTGCAGCCATCCAGGTGTTGTTGGACTTCAACTCCCATCAGACTCAGCCAGCATTACAAATATAGTCACATCTGATCACAGCTTTCCTATCCTTGTTCTGAGACAACACATACAGTATTGATTCCTCCTGTACTCAGACCAACCTCCTCAGAAAGGGGAATCATTTTTAAATTTAAAGATTTTTTTCCACCTAGAACCTCTTGCCCTCTTCACCTTTTTTTGTGTCTCAGGGCAGGGTCCTGGTTTATGTCTTCTGTTTCTGCCTCCCCTTCCCCCTCCCCCTGCTGCTCTCTCTCTAGACTCTGCAATTTTCCCTCACTATCAAACTTCTTCCCAATGTGACTTCTCAGAAAATATGGAAAAAGCTTGATGGTGAATTGCTTATTCTTTCTCTTTCTTTCTTTCTTTTTCTTTCTTTCTTTTAAAAAGGAAAAACCAAAGGAAGTGGAATCTGTGTGCAAGATAGTTGTGCATAAAGCAATTTTCCTTAACTAGTCAATAGATTTTAGCTACTGCAATCTAGTTTCACTAGTATGGACTACTGGATAACATTAATTAAAATGCAATACAGAACTGGATAACATGGATTAAATTGCTATTCCAGCTGGTATCTCTCAGACATCTTACAAATAAAACAGTGACTTAATTCAGGAGGAACTACTCCAGAGAACTATGTTTGGTCTAATTTTTCTCTTTGTGGCAAAGGATAGATATTTTCCATCACACTACTTCCCAAATATGTTCTTTGACAGCAGTTTGTGGTCTTTTGCTACTATATGGCCTCTAGTACTGCCAGAGTTTAGCTGTATATATTTAGCTTGGAATATTAGCACACAGTAGCAGCACTACCACCAGGTTTTGTGCTAAGTGGGAGACCTCTGGTGTGGCCCTGTCTCTCCCATATATGCACAGGCAGCTGTTCTTTCCTTGCCTATGTGTGGGACAGCAGCAGCATCCTTTCTGGTGGACTCAGACAGAGGGCAAAGGAGTTGAGGCCAGTTCCAATGCCTGCAGGGCTGGGAATCAATGCCCAATACCTGCACAGAAAAGAGGCGTCCACACAACTGCTCAGACAACCACCAGCAATTTCTCAGCAGTTGCTGGGCTACATGCGACATAGCCTTGATCAGGCATCCCCAAACTGCGGCCCTCCAGATGTTTTGGCCTACAATTCCCATGATCCCGAGCTAACAGGACCAGTGGTCAGGGATGATGGGAATTGTAGTCCAAAACATCTGGAGGGCTGAAGTTTGGGGATGCCTGGCCTTGATCATCCAGGCACAGAGTCATCATCTAGGTGGTGGAGATGGAGATAACTCTTCATGTTAATGTGGGATCATAATGTCTGGTGAGACTGATGGCTTGGACAAGGGAAAGCCCTCCCAGTGCAGCAGGCATCCATGGCACTGGGCAAGGAGCTGGGGGCAGAGAAGAAAGGAAGATATGCTACAAATAATTCCTGCCTGTTAAGCTCAGGCCACTAGCATGGGATCCATGAGCACAAAGGCACATCTTGCTTCAGCCCCACTCGGCTAGCCTCAAAGACACTTGATCCAGCCAGGATGTTCTGTGCCACATTGCTATTACTATGTCACACAGGGGGATGGTGCGGTCAGGCTGGGTCATTCTGGGAGGCTGTCTCTATGATAGCCAACCTCAAGAGCCAAGTTCTCTCACAGCAAGTCTCAAACTTAGTGCAGGAGGAAGCAAGCACAGTGTTGGTTCCAATCAGTTAGCAGCTATCTGCCAGAGCAGCCAGTCTAGTCATGGTGATCTCTGAGGCTGGAGGGCAGGCCAGCCATTTGCAGGGCCAAATACAGTGCAACTGTCATAAGCCAAGCAAATAAAAGCAAGAGACTTTGCTCTAGAAGTTGCCACACCAATCTCAATGTTGGGTAGCAAGAGGGGTGTGGGGTGTGCACACACAGGGCAGCACCTTCCCATTTTGCCTCAGGTGGCAAAACAGGACAGGCTGCTTCTGGATGGAATGAGGCATTCCAGGGTAATTTATGAAGCCCACAGGTAGAATCTAGTACAGAAAGACAGAAAATGAATTCCTAGAAGTACCCCATCTCAATGACAAGATCATAGCCATGCCGTCAAGGTCCTGAGCCAAATAGAACAGGAAGCTGATCAACATATGCCAGAACAGAGTAAGCATACCTCTGCCAGGTAGCAAAATTTATTCACATTTAACTTGCGATTCCCAAGAGGCAAAGACAGGCCAGACAGAATACATAAATTTTCTTCCTGTGTATGACAGACAGGAAATTAAGCAACTGCCCATACCAGTTAGGAATGAGTGTTTTGCTAGGTTTTCCTTTTGCCCATATCCAAGTGGAATCTGTCAAATGACAGGAGCAGTGTCAAGCCCAACAGGTTCATTTTATGCTCTGCATCATTAAGCATGAGACCTATAAAATTATTGTTTTTTCCCTGCCCCTGATTGCTAGAACGTGTAACAAATGGCAGAGTGAATACTTTTGCTGTCCCATTAGAGTAAAAACCAGCCAATTCCAAAATTGCCCCTTTTATGGTTGTTATAGCCATCTGTTCTTAAAACATAGTTGTTCAAATCTGCTATATTTTGGCATGAAGTTAGTGAATTTATGACACTGTGGTAATATTGATAATCTGAGACGAAAGACCATTCCAATTCCTCAAGACATAATGAAAACCTTCAAATCTGTAAAGCTTAAATATGTTAAGTTTTTTTAAACAAATGAACATCCTCCTTTAAGACTCTTGCTTATGTTACTCTAATTAAGTAAGGGTGGCACTGATTACTTTCATTTTAATATGCAAATACTGTTTCATTTCAGCCGTGTACCTCCTAAAATATCACCAATCTCTGTTCCATAACAGACATTCCTTGAGGTTGCTAAAAACTGAAAATAAGGTAGAACTTTGGGTAACTATCTGTCCCAAACTCCACAGATAGCTCAGACTATGTCTGGATTGTCTCTTCCCATGCATTCTTTTAATAGGTACCTGTGCACTGACAGAAGAGGAAAAAATAAATTACAAATGGTAGAATTTGCTGATCAGGACAATCCAGAGCAACACGTGCACTACAACACACTGATGCTCAACCACTCACAGATTTCCCGATTCACTACAATGGAAGAAAAAATAGCTCTGTACCACCATTTCTTTGCATGCCTGGGACTTACCCTTCAATAAGCTTCTGTATGCAGGGGACCACTATGTATGAACCCACATACTTTAAATGGATCAGTGGAATTATAGGAAAGGAAATGTATTTGCATAGTTAAGAAACTCTAGCATCTCTTATTCTTATAAAACAAAACGCTTCAGTCTTAGTTTTACCACTTTTCCTAATAAAATAGAAACAAGTTATGCCTATAAATGTGGATCTTGATGTTTGTCCTGATTCAAATTCCTTTTGGTTTTACTGTTCAAGTTACTTTTGCAGTCCTTGTAGTATAGGAATCTTAAAAGCTGTTTACCCTGTATCCTCTTCTGTACGCTCCAGAAACTCTTTTAGACTGGAAAAATGACAAAGTGGAATCATCATTCCAGATGCATTTATTTCATAAAATCTTCCTGCTGGAACAGAGAAGATGGTTCCCAGGGCCCTTGAACAATACAGTGGGATCCTTCCTGCTTTGCCTTTGAAGAGTAACAGCATGTGTCTTTTGGCTTTTGTGGGCCCACAGAACACAGCATACTTAACATTCATAGAAACACATTGTGGGTCTAGTCTCATCCTGGAGCTGGCTGGCAGTTCTGTCACCCTGAGTGTCCCAAGAATGAGTGGACTACTCAAAACTAATTTTGTGTTATTTTAAGATGTTTTCTTGAAACACAAACAGAAATATAAACTGACTGTTGAGCAGCAGACTTCATTTAACTTGCCGAGAGACACTCTGTGTGGGTTTGGCTTCACTTTGCAAATATGGATGAACTTTTGAGAACATCTGCATCATAAGCCTCTCTAGTACAGACTTCTACTTCAGTAGTTTGTTAAGATCATGAGTATACTTGTAGATATCTATCTACCTACTTTTCTACATATACTTTATGTACACATACAGACGCACACTTTATAAAAACAAAGAAGTGACATGGAGTAATTTGGCTTCACCCGCAGAGGCATACTCCATTGTCTCTCGAGACAGATGCCAACAATAATACTAGACAATATTAGTAATGCCCACAGTTCTTTGAGCAGCCTCTCTAGTTAAACATGCATCTATCATCAATCCTCATTGATGTTCCAGAGAATGACGAAAGTTTATATGGGAAGAGACTCCTTCCTGCTCCAATTGGCTAAAACTAGTTCAACAGAAATCAAATAAAGCATCCAAAATATATTCCTCAGATTCTCCATTCATCACATTCCAGTTCTTAACTGCCAGTGTGTTTCAGGGGGAAGAACTCCAAAAATTATCTTGTTCTAATAGTCAAAAATTTTATCTGGCTTCTCAGTTTAAACCAGTATCCAATCTCAATTTTCAGCGAATAGATATCCTGTAGCTTATTTTATTTATTGTCTTTTTAAAACCCAAAATAGCTTCCTTCTCTTAGCTCTTCCTCATTTGATTTCCCCTGCATCCTGCATTCCACTCATGGCCTTATAGATCTGTATGTTTATAAATTGTAAGGGTGTTCATATTCTGCTTTACTGCTGCATTCTTTATATATGTATATATTATAAAAAATGTAACTTATTTATATGGTTAAGTCTGAGCATATTTTTCTGCTTTACCATGTTAATGGTTCATATAGTAGAGTATTAAATTGCCACGAGCGGCATTAAATGTAACAGCTATGTTAAACTTGAATAAAGCAATGCAAATAGAGAACAGATTTCTGAAATGGGCAAACAAACTTTCTTTGCCGAATCAGACATTCCATTGCAAGAACCAGTCATGTGGCGTTTAAAGCTACTGATAATTTTAAAAAATCTCTTGAAACTACTCACCCAGAAACATAAAAAGAGCTACAATTTCCCTCTTCCCCTCAGGCTGCAGAATTAAAAATCACATCAATATATTTCTGGTGAAGGAGCATTCCAGTAGGGAATTGTAGGACCGCTAGAAGTTGTCCCAGTTGCATTCGTACATAAAGACATTTAAGCACATTCCATGCATTTCAGATTTGAGGGTCCAAAAGGGCATCTGGCTACACTGGCTTTAGAATGGGCCTATTCATTTTGTGGGCCTCTTTTCATTCCGAGTGGCTATTCAGCCCTACCAGCAACCAGTGAGCAAGCAAGCTGCTCAAGGATCTCAAAGTCAGGAAGTATTTGTCAATGTCTTCATCCAGCAACAGATCAGGAGTCACGATTTTGATTCAGACAGTTCACGATTTGTCACTTCTCCTGTAAATACCACCACTGCAAAAGAAACACAATCAACATTCCTTTTTGTATGCAGGAACTTTGTGGCACTCATCAGCCATGTCCCTGCCCCAGTTCATATTTCATCCCATTTTCTACATCTGTTTCCGTGACCATGGACTAAAAGTGCACATTCACAAAAACTCTGAAATAAAGCTACAATATTACTTATATTCCTCCCATCCCATGTTTGTTCATGTACCTGAGCACATGTCATTTCCGTTGTAAATAAATAGAATTAAAAGCAAAACACAAAATCAAAGATGTGCTGTGCATTTGCTCTTACTTTCTCTCATATCACAAAACTGTAAGGAAGAAAAAAATTTCTCAGCCTTTTCCAGTTCTGGTTTTCTTCAGCAAATATAGCAATGGAGATTTCTAAAAATCCAGTTATTTACACATCTACATGTTTGGAAGGAACAGCTAATTAGATTGTGTTACCCCTTTGTTTATACATAACTATTTTACCTTTTTATACCTTTTAGGACACTCCATATTATATACCGTAGTTACTTCCCAAAAGCAAATCAGCAATGCAAAGAGTGTTCAAAACTGTTCTTGCCAAGTCAGTTTAAAATGTACAAGTTTTTTTCCATAGGCTCACGTGCCGCAGAGCCCACGTTTTGAGTTCTAGGAAACACCGTACATTCTATAGAGTTAGTTAGCAAAATGAATTTGGAGGGTTCCTGATCTAAGACAAATGCCCACTTATTTGACTTGGGGTTGATATTATTCATCCATGTGTGTCACCTAGAATAACTTGGAAGGGAAGCTGGGCGCTCCATTGCTCTTTGATGCAAGGGGTTAGCCTGCCTATGATACCAAATAGTTATAAACTACGTACCTTGCATGTGTTTCCCATCTGTGCAGGTGCCAAGACATCCACTGCTGGCTGAGAAAGGTAGATATGCCTGTGAGCACATGGGAGTGTTTTCCCTTTCCGCAATCAGCACTGTGATAGCCCTCGTCAGCTGCATTGCTGGATTACCAAAAGAGTTATATTTTCACTCGAGTAGAATTATATTCTCCACTCAAATGGCTGTTCATAACATCTCATTAGGAAAATAAGAGTTGCAAGAGGAAAATTTGGATATCGTTGTTAGGTTGCTTAATGATCAGGCAGAATAGTGTTAGTGTCAGCTGGAAATAGGGATGGATGAATCTGTCAGTTTCAGTTTCTTACAGTCCCGAATTGTTCAAGTCTTTAGCTCAGTTCTCCAGATTTCTGTTTCATAGAAACATAGAATTGTAGTTTGTGATTATTAGTTTTAAGTCCTCATGAAAATATGTCAGCATTTTAGTGTACATTTGTACTAACGTATGCAACTTTGCCCAATATATACATAACTGTTCTTTTCTGAAATAGGCATTTTATGTGCACTTTCCCCTAATACAGATTTGGGCTGGGGTATTGTTTGTTGTGGGGGAGGTTGTTGCTGTTACTGATATTACTTTTTAATCTTTATTTCAGATCTTATCCTAATTAATGTGGAAATTGTTTAATTTGGATGTGTACTTTTTGATGTCTTTCTTATTTATTAGTTATGACTACTTTTGTTATTTTTTGTAATGACATAGGTTTTTTTTTAATGTTGTAAGCCTCCTTGAGCATGGTTTGAACTATGGATAGGTGGTATACAAATAAAATGCATGTGTACACACTATTTAGAGAATTTCATATCTCAAAGGAGACGTGCATTTCCATTCATTCGGTGAACTGGATTTCCCCTCATTGCTAGTTAGAAGTAACTGTTTAGCTAAAATTTAAGTACAGCCACCCTATCATGCCTTTCTTGTGATCACTTTCTCCCCTCAGCCACAACAAACTTAAATCGCCACAGGTGTAGAAAGCAGCTGGAAAGGATTACCTGATAATCTGTGAAGAATGTAGTATTGTGGCATGCATTCATTCAACTTACTCTCATTTGTGCCACAAAACAAGAGCTTAGAAAGTCATAGTGTTGCTGGAGTCTATCGTACTGTAATTGATTTAATAAAAATACATAGGTAATCCCACCTGATGTCACATGGCTGTAAATTCACTTTCAGCATTTCAACATCACTTCCAAATTTCCAACAGTCATTTCACATCCACTTTGGTTCAGTTCCCCCCCCCCCGCCAGAAATTTTGGGCCACTGTGTGCATTAATGGATGCTCAGTGGCAGGGCAAACTGAAGAGTCTCAAAGTAGTTGGTTTATGCTAAATGTGTTGCATTCAAAAGTGATCTGGTTACACGAGCCATTCAACATAAATTAGTTGTAATCCAGATGGAGAGGGGTGGGGGACGCACAGGCCAACTTTGACAGGTGGGTGGAGCTATTTGTCTGTCAATTACCTGATATGAGTTGTCCTGCAACTGGGCGCTGCAGCACAAAGAGCTTTGCTGCTCCAACAACACCAAGCAGATTTCATTGAAACTGCTGCTAACCCTTTTGGAATGGGAACCACTGGGTTTTACTGGAGGAGGAAGGCACATTGGAGTGGCCCACACTCACCTTAAGCTCCTGATGGTTCCTGTCCAGCCATGTACCTACTTCACATGTGGCATCAGCTGTGGGGCAGGTGCTTGTGGTTTGAGGGAAATGAACTTTGGCACCAAACAGGGTAGCTTGATGGGCTAAATTTGTGCGGCCCACCCCTGCACTAAACAACGTATTCTAATCTTTCTGAGGGCAGGTGATTCACTGATAACATGTACCCAATGAAACAACATACACTAAGCCAGGCATCCCCAAACTGCGGCCCTCCAGATGTTTTGGCCTACAACTCCCATGATCCCTAGCTAACAGGACCAGTGGTCAAGGATGATGGGAATTGTAGTCCAAAACATCTGGAGGGCCGAAGTTTGGGGATGCCTGCACTAAACAGTGGTGCAGCTAGCAATGTCAGACCCTGGATTTACCACCCAGCAAGGTGGAACCACAGAAATAATCTCCTGGTTCAAGGATTGCTGCCACTTACCAGGATGGGTGAAATGGGGACGAGATTGCGGTTGTGCAAGCACACTGCAGAAGACAACCCAGGGGTCCTGTGGGTGTTCCTGTGGAACTCTGGCCTTGCTGCCGCCGATGCTAACTGCATAAGCTTATCAATAAACACCATTTTAATGTAGAAGAAAAATAAAAATTAGCCTCTGTAACCATGAACAAATTTGGCTGCCCCTCCCCTTACTATAGAATGTGTTTAAAAGTAAGCAAAATGCAAGGATGCTGTGGCAACCAGTGCCAGACCAGGTGGGCCTTGGCATGCCTATGCAAGCCCAGGGGCTTATGGTGAGCCATTTGCTACTGCCATCATCTGCAGCTGGGCTTGGGGGGAATCTGGGGAAGCCCTGGGTGCAGGACCTGGATTTTGGCCTGAGATCCAGCCCTAGCTGCATCACTGACTGTAAATAGGCAGTGAATCACCCTCTTGAGGCCTGTGTCAGCGGTGTGAGCGGAGTAGTAGCTACTATTTCCGAAGTCATTGTAAAGAAGCTGGGCCATTTTATTTTTATTTTATTTTTAATTTGTCAGCCAACAGTCTGAACTCCGTTATGGAAAGGGTTTTACACATTCTTTTCTAGTTTCCCTGACTTTATGTATCTTTAAAAATAAACTGTGGTGTAACATTACATGCATACTCATCAAGACACTTTTTCCATTCTTGTCCCTTCCAGCAAGATATATTGTTTCTGTAATTTATTCAGCAACAGATCCATTGCTGCTGCTTTGTTTTGTCTACTCTTCTTTCTCAGATTTATCCCCCAGCTTCATCCTCTTACTTTAACACACACACATACCTGTCTCTACCTCTTTCACTGGATGTGGGCAAGACCGTAGACCAGGCATCCCCAAACTTCGGCCCTTCAGATGTTTTGGACTACAATTCCCATCATCCCTGACCACTGGTCCTCTTAGCTAGGGATCATGGGAGTTGTAGGCCAAAACATCTGGAGCGCCGCAGTTTGGGGATGCCTGCCGTAGACCATAATTGTACCACTAACGTCTTATTCGCCCATATGACTTCAAATCTGATAACCTTATTTTTTTCCACAGACCAAAACTAGCTCCATGGTTGTTCGTTATTATTTTTTACTGAGGGGGTGAATCTCTGTTTGCCTTGCTCTTTGTGACTCAATCTCAGGTGACCCTGAAAAGCTCACCTGTAGTCACATTGTAACTTAGAATTGCAATTAGCCCTCACTGGGTATCTCAGTTTAATCCACATTCCTAATATTTCCTACTTTCTTTCTGCCCAGAGCTCCCTTTCATATTAGATAAATACACAATTCCTTTCAAAAAAAACCAAACAAATCTGTCATTCCTTCCCTGTAATGCCCTAGTTTATTTATTTCATTTCATTTAGTAATTGCTTTCCATTAAACGTGCTGAAGCTTTTCAACAATAAAACCCATGAACAATAAATCCAGATATAAAAATAATGTCAAGTCCAATACAGATACAGACTGAAAGGCAGTAGTCAAAGTAGGACCAAGTCGTTGCTTGTGTAAACCCAAGGATTTCTCATCAGCAGAAATCCTGTCCCCCTTAACTCCCTACATCTGTTCTAGGGCTTTCCCCAAGATTTGGAGCCAGCACATGCAGGGGAAAGAGAGGGAGGAGAGTCTTGTTCTGTTAACCACAGCTATTCACTTCAACACCACCCTATATCTCCACTTAAAAAGAAAGGAAGATCTAGTTGTGTCCCAACGTCATGGTGGGGTGCTTTTGTTCACTCTCTGCCAGTGTCTTCGCCCTTACTGCTGGATGAACTGAATTCCCAGTTTGGTTTAATCCATAAATCAGAGTGGTTCTTAGGAAAGGCGGATTGTAAAAAGCAGCAGATTCACAAGAGGCACATGGCTAAGTGTTAGCGAATATGTTGCTCCAATAAGTGCCATGCCCCCTGCACCTTCCTCTGGCATGTAGCCAGAGTCCTGGGTCTGGGCAAAAAAACAGGCACTCCCCAAGCTCATCCCATTCCTCCTCAGGATCCAAACACCCCCTCCAAAACACCTCCATAGGACTAATGACAGCCAGTTAGGTATAATGTCCTGCCAGGATATAGGTAAGTTGTCCTAGACATTAGGGGACAAGCAACTCATGGTTGCTGGTTTCAGTGGTGGCCATATAATGTAACATGCAATTCCACCTTCACACTCAAGACTATGTACACACATACCTTTAAAACCCATTCCTTCCCTCAAATAATTCTGGACAATGTCGTTTGTCAAAGGTTGCTGGGAATTGTCACTATGTGATGGGTAAACTACGATGCCCAGAATTCTTTGAGGGAAATGATGTGTTTTCAATGTGCTTTAAAGGTATAGTGTGTACACAGTGCAAGCTACTCTACTGTTACATAAGGTACAACTTTGACCAAGAACATTTGTATTTATCTAACTACTCTTGTCAGTGCCCTTCAATTCATCAGATTTAACCTCAACACCAGTCATCACTTGCAGCCATGATTCCTGCTGTCTTCTGTCCTTACAAAAGGAGAAAGAGCAAGTTATGGTTTGGAAAGGGGAGAGAGTTGTTGAGAAGATTGTTCTTTAAGCCACTTCAAACATCCTTGAATATTATCAGCTTTCTGAACTCCTGGCCAAATTTGGTACAGAAACCCTGATTGTCCTACGGGAAGATAAACGTAAGAATTTTTGTTTTGCTTTATAACTTATAATACACACAGAAGGAGACATGGGCATAGAGACTGCCTTGTCTCTTATGTCCCATCACAAACTAAGTTCAGCCAATAATGCTTCCTTCAGGCCAAATTAGATATGCAGGCAGCTATGTCCCTTGTTTTTCTTTAGCTCACTAGGAGAGCCAATTCTCATCACAAAGGCAGCATGCAGGTAGAGAAGCCCTACCTCTTCACTCTCCTGCCACAGTTGGAATTTAGTTTAGTTATTAGCTGCCTGAGGCCCCAATCTTTGTTCTGATGGTGGTAGGTGAGTGAAAAGCCTTCCCTCCCAGTGCTGCCCTTGCAGTCAGAACCAGGCTCTCCCATGCCTGTAATTAGCTGAGGAAAAACAAGATACATGCTACATCCATATTAAACAAAAGTCTAGTTTGGCCCTTGGTTCCTCACCCAGCCACTGTGTTCATAAAAGTACAGAACACAAGATGTCATGACTGTAGGAGCCCATTCATGGCCAAGGTTTAATCCTCTGCACAAGGACTGTAAGACAATATGATATGAGCTCTCTTTTGGTGGCTGGGGTGTTTTCCTAAGCAACTGTGGAGTTTTAATTTGTTATACCAGCCTAGAGCCTTCAGGGAAGGTGGGGTAGAAATGTAAAGAAATCAAATGTCACAATTAAGCAGCAGGCTATGGGGAAAGCCAATTTTCTCATTAAATGAATGTAGTAATTTCCTAATTAAACTTTATCAATGCTTATGAAGACATAAAGAGTGCTGTTTGCAGAGTTTCTGAAATATGTTTTCAATTATTGTTGTGATCAGGGCTCCCTCTAGTGTGCATAGAACCAGTTTAATATTTTTTTAAAAAAGGAAATTCTTATAATAAAATCAGTATCTGTTAGATTTTTGACAGTCAAAAATCTTATGTGCACTGTTCCCATCCACATCCTTCCCCCACTCTCTGTATCCACTACATTAACAAACATTGTTGTGTGTCGTAGGCCCTGTACAGATCAGAGAGTCATACTGTATTTCCTTGACCAGAAAGACAATCTACATAGATTACAACTAAAGGTTGGGGAGATCAAGAGCAGGAAATGCAAGTGGGTTATGGGAGACTGCTCTGTGGTTACCAGTGAAAGGCTCTGTGGAAATCTTTTAGAGGGCAAGTGTTTCAGGCTGGAAAAAAAGTTGACATTGATCAGAATCTCTGGAGATAAGACCTCTGCAACATGGATCTGAAATGATGTACTTAAGACTGGAATTCATAGTATCTACTGCTGACATTAAACAAAAAGCTCTAAAATATGTTTGGTATATGACTGTGAAATAACTTTGTACTATATTGACACTGACAGTACCTTATTTTCCAACAGTTCCATTTTTGGAAATAAATATGTGAATACATAAAGGCAAAATAAAAATGAAGTGATAAATTGTTCCCTGAACCATCTTGCTGAAAATAATTGCTTCCCCTCTTAACAATCAAAGCCTCTGTGACCCATATTTGGGATGCTCCTGCCTCCCCTCTATACAGGATGTTGGAACACCAAGGGGTAGTATAAACAGACACTTCTCTTGAACTTTTGTACAACATTTTCATGGAATGAAAATTCAGACTCTTAATTCTGAGATGATGTATACCAAAGGTGGGAATGTGCATGGCAGGAGAAAGAAGAGCCCATCTTTTGGAGAAAAAAAGAAACAACATGACTACAGATCCCCCCCCAAATGATTTAAAGTCATGGCAGTGGCTGAATTTTACTGCTCACTGTAAACACAGTGATCCAAGGCAGAATTGCAAACTGCCAAGTGGCTATCAAGACTAAAGAGCCCATTTGTCCTTAATACTTGGCTATTGATTTGAGATAATGGGCACAATCCAGGCTTCACACCACAGGGATGGGCTGTGCAGATGTGCACCATCCCACATGCCAAACAAACCATAATCCCTAGTTATGCAAGTCTGTCCAACTTTGCACATTTCACTGTAAACCATTAACTATGGTTTCCTGTGATGTGTAAATATCATGCACTATGGCATGGTATAGAAAGCACGATTAGGTTGCATACAGTTTACCGAAACTTAACAGAAATCTAGTTCCATGTAATTATAATGCAATCCGAAGTTACTATAAAGTATTTGTTGCAAAATGTATATTTATTGTTAATATGAAACATTTCAGAAGGAAAATTGGACATTATTTAGGGAAATGAAAGACCTTAGCTATTTTCCTTTGACTCAAAGAGTATTGTTTTGGAAAAAGAGAGTTGGCTGGACAATTATTCCTTCTGCCTCCATGATGAGGAGACATATGCAATGCTGTTTGACACTGTGATATTTGTAAGACAAAGTTAAGGTCAAAGTTGCTGTAAAGTTTCCAAATTCCAGTGTGGTTTATCATAAAGAGCCTACTGCTGCCGAGGCTTTAGTCAGTTCAAGCTTCTGTCTCAGATCCATGAATCCAGTCGTACACCCACACACATACACTCATTTGCCAATAAAAATCTGGAATATTTTTCAGGTTTTTTAAAAATGAAATAAACGGTTTCTAACAAGTTATTCCTTTATATATAATCAATTTTCATCCCTACAAGGGACATGATTTTGGAACCATAAAGATCTACCAAAGTTTTCAGGACAAATACATAAAGATAATTTTAAGACCATGCCCGAAAGGGAGATTGGCACCCATACTTTATTACTTCCTCCATTGCTCTTCAATAGGGCAGTGCTGTCTTCTGGACTGAGCATAGAATTTGTTGCCAGTTTTGTTCTATTCTGTGTCCCACAGAGCTATATTCTTGATTAGGATTATGCATGGGGATTTCCTTTTTGTTTTTATACTGTTTGTACTGACATTCAGGTGTTTGGAAAACCGTTCAATGGAATGATTAGTAGAAATATCCATGAGTCACCAAGAAGCTTCCCTTTACTCCATATCCTCTTTCACCCACTACAGGGACCTTGTCTACTTGATTTCAGAAACTTATATTAAGACTGGGAATATTGCAACTACTGACAATCTAGCAATGTAAGAATTCTCAAACCAGATAAAAAGCAAACACAGACGTACCCCATTATTTATTTGCATTCTGGATGCAGGAATTACTGGTAGTCATCTGCACAAACTCTGTGTCAATCTGAATAATCAATTACATTCAACAAAGATGCAGTTGTCTGTATTATATTTTTAAGTAAGCTGGTTTAAGCTATGTATTATAATAAGCAATTCATATACAAATTCTAATATCATGCAGCAGAGGAGCTGTTTTTTGAATGAATTTGAGTGTGCTGTGATAATTTCTATGAAAATAGGTGCACATGTTCAGGTGTTAAGTAGGCACGTTTATATTATAGATTGTGTTCAGGAGGAACAATTTTAGTTGAGAGTGCCCAAATGTTGACATTAATTGATCTGATATCTTCAGATGCTGAAGGGAATGAAAGCTCATTACAAATAAATTGAAAGAACATAAAATGATCTTTAATTAAAACGAATAGCCATTAAAAAAAAATCACACCCAGCAATTCCTGCATTATTCTTATTTAGATTACTGTACTGTAATTATTCTCCAGTGAATGGATCCATTTTTACTCTTTTGGGATCGGGATGATTTCCTTTCCTGTTGCCAATATAGTTTTACATGATAGATGCACCATACATGTTTTTTAAGTGATAAAAAGTGATAATAATATTGAGTTGCCTATAAACATTTAGCCACTAATCTGCAGATCACTTGCTCTGAAACTGGGCATTTTGCATCACTAAAAGCTGAAATAGCACATCTACCAGCTGCCGCCGCTAGAGATATGTAGGTGAGGAACAAGGCCAACTTAAGAGATGTTAGCAAGACTTCAACTTAAAAAGAATTATTTAACTATATAAAATTTCTAAAACTATTCATCATCCACTCAGTTTAAGACACAAACTAAGAAAACTTGTCATGTGTACTCCCATTGTTTTCATATTAAATCACCAAGCAAGGTATTAAAAGACTGAAACTCATCATACAACCCTCATATTATAGAAAGACAAACACAAACAGAAGGAGAGAATGCACCGTTCACCCTTGCATATTACAGGCATTTATTAGTTTTCATGGCAATTATTTCCAAATGTACTTTTGTAGGCAATAGGCAACAGTACCAGCCTAAATTCAATGTAGATTCTGGTTGCAAAAAAGGAATATGTATTACTCTTTTAAAAAACGCTGGAAGCCTGTCTTAACTGCTTTTATTGGTTGGAACCTGTTTATCTTAAAAGAGTACAGTTTTGATTTCTGGTCTGAGTTATCGAATTCTACCACAAATTAATGCAATTCATCACAAAAGCCACGTGGCACTCAAGACGCTCATATAAACTAAAGTATATCAGATGTACCTTTAAAAGAAACAAGGACATTCATGGGTTCACAAAGTGAGTGCATTTTGGAAAACTGCAATGCTATTGTATCTCTTCATAAATAAATTAAACAAAATGTACCATTTATTAATGTGATTTTGGAATTCAAAGCCATTTTACCACCATTACAGCATGTTATTTCTTGTGTGCTTGTGGTTTGACGCACACACTTCTTTAAAGTTTAGCAAGTTGCCTGAGAACTATGGACAAGGGGAGCATTGAGCCTGGGTATCAAATATCACCACACCCATGTCTATGTTAACTAGTAAAAAGCAATGCTTGGGTCAAAGCTGTTACCACTATGCATTAAAAATTATTCCACAACAGCAATAAAGCACATTGCCAGTGCAGTTTCAAATATTCACTGTATTTCTCATATAATTAGAAAAGGTTAGCTTTTGGGCCTTGTGTCTCAAAGTAATTCAAGGTGTAGCTTAGTAATCTCAAAATAGCTTGCTTAAAGTAAGTGTGGCCTTCACCAATAAACAGTGCTTTATAAAATAATCTTTTCTAGGGCGATTCAAATGGAAAATGCTTTAACCTTTACATCCAGGGGAAAAAACCCACAGAAGGATTACTGGTTTTGTGAAGAACAGCACAGGCTCCAAATGGAAATATTAGCGAACTAAACATAAAAAAGTTTAGATGGATCTCTTATGGTTTAATATCAAAACATCAGTGAATAAGTTAATGAATATTTAATTCAAACACTGTTTGCTTTCATTTACATCTAACCTAATGTACATATATGCTCTGTTTTTTTCACATGTGCCCTGAACTGACCTTTTCTCTCTCACAGAGATTAACAAACAAGTATGGTGCTTCCTAAAAGGGTGTCATGGGCTGAAGGCTTTATAACAGTGATTTCATTCTAAAAAGAAAAAGAAAGAACCATCAAAATAAAATCATTTAAATGAACTCGTTTCCTGAGCAACTTAGAATTTGGAATGTGCTGAAAAGTCACAATAAATAAGTCAAACGATTAACAAACTTAAAGTGTGCTTTTAAGTCATTTAAAGTAAAATTATAAAATCTATTTCATGACAGATAAATGACCTGTTGTGTTAGGAATCTTAAAAGCTTATGTGCCAAATAAATTTATGAAGTACCTTTCTGGGAGTAGAGGCCAAGTTGCTTTGTACAAAAAATATACAACACTGAAACCTAGCAAGTAAATTACCCGGCAGCCTGTTCTTTTTAACATTGCAAAGTATTCATGAAGAAAATATTAAATAGAACGATAAAAATAGATTTAAGCAGCAGTGAAATTGCAGAGAAAGTGAACATGTTAAGTGACCCAGGACTCTAGAGACACGGATAAAATCTGATGTTTTCTTTTAAAAAAAAAGATAAAAAAGAAACCCAATATGTGAATATTAATTTGTTTTTTTAAAAAAGAAAAGAAATCCACAGTGTGTAAACTAATCATTACTCTTTAAATGTAATTTCATAGAAACCACTTAATATACAATGCAGCATCTTGGTTAATTATTATTTACTGTATTTCTTGCTCCCACTGTGTTCCTTCAGAGTAGTGCATTGGAACCACAATATTAGGACCTAACTAGCAACAAGATAATTCATCCATGTTGTCATTGAGCCTTAACACAATTATTTTTGTTCAAATCCTGATAGTAGCATAGTAAACAACAGAATGCAATAGATAATGGTGATTTACAATATTAGTTGATGCTCACAAGCTCTGAGAAGGGAATTTGAGAAATAAAACACTAGAAAAGAAGTAGAGCTCCTGATAAACCAGGCATCCCCAAACTTTGGCCCTCCAGAAGTTTTGGACTACAATTCCCATCATCCCTGACCACTGGTCCTATTAGCTAGGGATCATGGGAGTTGTAGGCCAAAACATCTGGAGGGCCAAGGTTTGGGGGTGCCTGTGATAAACCAAGAAACCTGTTCCATCCTATTTCATCCTAGCTCCCTATCAGAGATGCTTACTGTACTACTCTGGCCAGCACACATTTGAGTATGACAAAGACAACAGTAATTCCTTGCTCCTTTGCTTTAAGTCAGGCATGGCCAAACTTGGCCCTCCCAGATATTTTGGGACTACAACTCCCATCATCCCTAGCTAACAGGACCAGTGGTCTGGGATGATGGGAATTGTAGTCCCAAAACATCTGGAAGCATGCTTGCTTTAAGTTAAAGGAGAATCTGCCCATGCCTAGACAGTTGTTACTGTGAAACAGGGGCAGGGGTTAGAGTGGAAGACACTCTGTAAGGAACGCAGTAAACTTTCTTCGTATCTCTTAAATAAATCCATCATGGAATACACCTCATATCTTCTTAGTTTCAACAGTCCAGAAGATATGAGGCACATTGAACAGAGACTTCTAACTTCAGCAGGAATCTCTCTCAGCTGGAACCGAATCATGCATTTATGACATAACACGAATGTTCTTTCAACTAGAACATCCCACATTTTTGAAATGTTGCCTGACTATTTGTGTTCCCCTCATTTAGGGTCTCTGTGTAATAAAAGGACTGGGAATAATACGCTAAGGAGGATTTCTCCTTCTAAAACCTGAAGTAAAGTTAAGTGCCTTCCCTGCTGCCTAGCTTCCTCAGTGAAACTCCAAATTCTGCAAACATTTGCACTCCTAACTTTCATCGATTTTGAAAGGTGTTGGAACTTTGATGTACCCACACATTTAACAAGATAAGCTTAATTTCCCCTGCAATTCCACTTGGTTTGTCAACAATGCCCTTATTAATTTCTATGGGGAAAACATAGCCTAAATAGTATCCATAGTTAGTGTAGCGGCAATGCATTTCTTTCTTTTAGCACAACAGTATTCCCTGTTCAGATGATAATGCAAACCTCCAATACCCTGCTCTTAATTCCAAGTGATCAAATGTGACTGTAAAATATTCGGTATAAATACAGTACTAACAAAGAAAAACAGGTTTTGAGAAAACTGCAGATGACCTATGCTGTGATCTACATCACTCTGCCAAATAGGTACCATATACAGCAATATTTTACAGTGACAATGTAATTTGTAATGAAATGGCACATTTAAAAGTATGTCCTAGCTACTATGATCAAGGGAAACAAATATAAATGTAAATTTAAAGAAATAAACCCTCTCAAAAAGAGGTCTCACAATCAGTTCATCCTGGGGGGAAATGCTTTTAAATGCTGTTGTGCAGTAACTCACTTCCTTAAGGATTTTTCTTAATAGTTTATGAAAACTCTGGGTGCTCCAGCCAGTAGAGAAGGTGATGCTTGTATCACCTTCTATAGATATCTTCCAACCACTTCTCATCATCTTGCTCTTCATCTTCTGTTACTGGCTCTTCAGTTTCCAAAGGAGAAGGAATGGCAAATTCTAGTCTAGGAGAAGAGTTACTATTTGAAGATCGTAGTCCAAACTTGCGCTTTAATAGATGAAACTGCTCTTTGATGTAGTAGTAAAACTCATATTCATATCTCATGCGCTGGTACAGGATCTGAAGGGATTCTGGAGAAGGGACTGTCTTTTTCACTGTCACAGTTAGATTGCCGAGTTTCCTATGTTCTGTAAGAGAGTTACATAAAGAAGAATTTGGTCAAATATAGTCTGCTGAAATGTAAATAAGTTGTAAAAGAGTTTTATTTTATTCATTCATTTATTTATTTTTGGAATTGTCAAAACTTCCTACCAGTTTCCTTCTCCTGGTCATAAATGTAGGCTCTCAAAACAAATAGCTAAGTATTCAATAGACTATGGATGCTTTGAAACTGAAATTTTGCCTTTGTCTACTGGATATAAGAAAGCAAGTACTGAACTCACTGAGAGGATGAATTGAGGATGGTGGCTTGAAGAATCATTGGAGTGGGAAAGGCCCAAGAGCAGCAGAGCAGAGATACTGTAGCAGGTGTGCTAGGCTTTGTTTGTTGAACTAATACATGGCTCATTTTAACAGAACTACGGGTGTGACTCCACTTTCTTAAGGAAAAGCAGTACTGTATGCAGTTTTGTGGCATGGATTGTCACTGGATAGAAGAGTCCCACTGAAATCAATCTGAAAAGTTAATAATGATAACTTAACTGATATTAATAGGAACTAAGCGCAACTTACTTAATCTGGATCCAACCCAATAGTGGGGGTTGAGGGGAGTAGGGAGAAATGCTGGCCTGGATTTGTTGGCATTGTCTTAGGAGTCTCTAAGGAGTCTCTTTTTCTTTGAAGGCTGGCAAATTTTAGCAAAAAAGCCTGTACAGGTATGAAGTGAATTGGGAAATCCTTTCAATGACGGAAACTGAACAAAGCTGGCATACACATCAGGGCTTTTCGCCACATGTGTTTAGCACATAGATTTCCATGTCCAATACCTGAATGTTTTGTGGTCCAAAGTTGAGATATGTTATCTGATTTCCCAATGACATTTCCTTTCGTTAAAGGTAGCACCGCAGAGAAAGGAGGGCATGTGGATTAAGGTTGTGCTTTTCTCCACACTATTTCCTCAGTTTAAGTTAAACTGTGCCCCCACCCCTGGCTTTACAATGGAGTGGTGGCATTTGTGATCTGGGGGAAATGTACAAGGGAAAAGGCAAAACTTTACTTCCTCCAGAGCTGCAGCTCAATCTAAATTGCACACCAAAGTGACTGATTTTTTACAAATTTGTTGAACTAATACATGGCTCATTTTAACAGAACTACGGGTGTGACTCCACTTTCTTAAGGAAAAGCAGTACTGTATGCAGTTTTGTGGCATGGATTTACAAAAAGACAAGCAATAAGAGATTTGATTATGGATCCACTGTGTCATATCTAGTTTGGCCCTACTTTTTTGCCACTGTGTGCAAGATTTTTAAGAAATACCCTGTGTGACATGGAAAGAGAGAGGAGACACGACACTCCCACTGCAATTCTGTTTGGAATTCCAAACTCCTTTGCTCCCCTGCTACTTGCAATGGGAGGAAAGTTTCCATTGGCAGGCATGAGGCCCGATTCTGATTGGTAAAGGTTAAAGGATTGGCAAAGGGTTAAAGTCCTTCCTCCTTCCACATTCTGGATCTGGTTTGCCCCCTCCCTATTGATTATTCACTACACATGAATGTCATTAGCTAGTTGGACCCTAAAAGATTTCCATGGGAGCCATTTGAGAAATGAACTCTATATGACCATGAAGTCTTTCCAATGAGAAGTTTCATTCCATTTTAATTATTATGGGACATTTTAACCCGTTCCCATTTTCTTCCAATTCATTCTCAATATTGATACCAATTTTTTTTAAAAAATAATAATTCCAACCCTCTCTTGAAGAATCAGGAGAACAAACTATATATGTCTCTCGGCAAACCTATGTAGTTTATTTATTTTAAGACAAAGTCAAAACTACACCCCCCTTAAGAAAAAACTCCCTGAACTGTGGGCAACATTCACTTGCCATTAGAGATCTAGTTATACCTTGTGGCCTTTTTATTTTGTTTACATTACTTTATATTCTCTTAAAAGACTCTTTTAATAAAAATCCAAAGTAACTCACAAATTTGCTCCTCCAAGTTACCACCCCTGCTCCTCATCTATCAAATGCACATAATGGAAAAATTATGCATGGCTGGCTCTGGGCCAGACCAAACACTCAGAAAATGCTGTGTAAACCCAGCTGTTCCCCCAGAAAAAGGCTGGGGTGGGGGTGGGAGAAGAGAGAACTACACTTTATGACCTTCTAGCCAGTGAGCCATATGGAGGGCAACAAACTGCACTATTTACTTTTGGAGATTTTGTTTTACAGTGTTTGCTTTGGCTTTGAGATTACTTAGGAAAAAGTATACTATAGTACAGTGATCAGGAGGTCCTTAAAACCAACTGAAGCACAGTTTGTTTGTGTTTGTTTGTTTGTTTGTTTGTTTGTTTGAAACCAAGCCAAAAACAGGAGAGTGGGAAAAAATAAATAAAGCAGGATGATGACAAACATTTGTCATGCAAAGCCAAACACAAACCTTCCTTTTATATGTTACTAAGGTGCAAAACCAAAAGTAATGCTATGTTATATGCTACATATTTTGTTATGCAGCTAACTAAATGAACTTTGTAAAACTTTCCACAGCATGAGGGACTTTGAAGCCCACTGACACTCCGATCTTAAAGCAATTTTATTTACTTTAATACCAAGTCCTGCAATGGTGTGTGCTGCCATCAGGATAGTTCACCTTAAGCATTTATTGGAGCAGTCAGCAATTATGAGATAAAGGGAAGTTGCAGAAGCCTCACATTTATACAGGATTCCCAATGTTTATAGAAGCTCTACTCTCAAGATGGGCAATCTTGCAAGAAACTTGTTTTGAGAGGGCAGAGAAAATCCAGTCACTGAGCCTCACAGAAAAGCAGAATTATAGAAAAAACTTTTGTATAGCTGCCTTGCAGGATATCTTCAGGAGAAGAAAATGCTAAGGGGTAAACCCTATACAAATCCAGAATGGAGTCCCTAAGACAGTTGGATGGTGCCTTGCATGCCTTCTTCTGGCAACTCCTGCAGCCATGCTGGTCCATACGTATTGCTCTGCTTTGCTTTGGAGCACATCAGTGAGCCTGAGAGGGGGGTCTTGTTGTCTGGACAGCCCAGGATCGCCATACACACTGTCCTGGCTTAGGCCCCGGGGAGGTCACTTTGGTGCTGCTAACACAACTGTTTGGCTTCACCTCTGGAGGCACACCCCATCATCTCTTGAGACGGACACATGCCACCAAAAGAACTTTATGGAAGAAGAGTTTAATTGACAATGCATCAATATCTAACTTGTTCAGAATGAATATTGGCTACATCTATTCAGTACAAAGAAATTGCCTTGACCTTTCTAGTACATCAAAATTGGTATTCTGCTACAAAATGCTGAATGACAATTTCGATCTGGAAAGGTGACCTGTGTTCCTTCAGGCTGCTTCAAAGCTCCAAGCCAAGACTTCTGCATAGTTGTGGCTAACCTAATCCGATGTTTTACTTTGGTTTTGAAGAACCAAAATATCTGGCCTGTTTTATCAGGAATCAAATGGAAGTGGGAATTCTAAAGTTAATTATGCATTCAACCATTAAGTAGCTAATTACACCGCTAGTTAGAGCTTATCTTCTTCTCTGACAACCTTGACTATAAATTGAATGTGAAACTGAACTCACTGTAACCCATTCGAATCTGTGGTGTAATAAGGAATAAAATAGATGTTTAAAATAGGATCTTTGCTTCAAGCAATGCCTGATCGTTTGGCTAACATTTTAAGGCATTGCATTGGATTTCCCAAGAAGGTAATATACCGATTCATTTAGATTTAAAGAAATGTTCCTTTTTCACATGACTGTGTGAGCTAGAATTGTCTATGTGAAATACCTGAAGATGAAACAAATCCCAAAATTAAGGGAGTGTTTTGGAAAACTCTGGGACCTAACCATGCTGAGTAAACTGACATGATTATTCGAGTCAAGTATTTATTAAATTTATATCCCAGCCTTCCTCCAAAATACATCCAGGACGGCAAACAAGTGATTAAACAATACAAACATTTTAAAAATACATACGCAGACTGGTAAAGATCCCCACGTAAAAGGCTTGATAAAAGAGGAAGGTCTTCAAGCAGGTGCCGAAAATACAAGAGAAATGATACCAGTCTAATACTCAAGAAGGAATTCTAAAGGGTAGGTGCCACAATACTACATTGTGCAGAACGGACACAACTCCCATTATCTCTAGATTGCAGGACCAGTGGTCAGGGATGATGTGAGTTGTAGTCCCAACAATATCTAACTAGGGACTCAAGGTTGAGAAAGTCTGATCTATACAGTAACATTCCAGTTATGTAATAAAAACAGGAAACAAATATATCAAGCAGTAAAATAAAGACAATTTATCAGGTGGAATTAGCTTAAAGCAGCAAACCATTAAACATAAGCAGTATGGCACCTGCCTGACACCTTGAGCCACAGCCAGCAACTGTTGACAATATTGAGCTACAAAGACCAAAGCTACAAAGCAGCTTCCTACGTACCTAATCTGCAAATACAGTGGCCTGGTTTGCATGCTATTGTATTAGTTAGGCTAAACTATTGTTTGAATGTGAAGGGAAATGTACACATCCTGGTGCATGATGGAAATCATGGGTGTTTTGCTCCTTCCTCCATTCCTGCCACCAAAAACAAACCTCACTGGGTTGCCAAAACGAAACCCACAAGCCTGGGTTTGAATGTAGCACTAAACCAGACTATGGCTTACATCTCAGCAGCACAACAGCAAGAAGAGGAGCGCAGGGGCAACGTGGCTGTGATTGCATCAGCCTGCATCAGCAAGCTGCATGTTCACATTTTAAAAAAGCATTTAGTTTAGCTATCATTTAAAGTTTGGAAAACTCAGCAAGTTTGCCAGCAAGTTTGGAAAACTCAGCAATGGCCAGAGGATTGGAGAAGATCAGTCTACATCCCAATTCCAAAGAAGGGCAGTGCCAAAGAATGCTCCAACTACCGCACAATTGCGCTCATTTCACACGCTAGCAAGGTTATGCTTAAAATTCTACAAGGCAGGCTTAGGCAGTATGTGGACCGAGAACTCCCAGAAGTGCAAGCTGGATTTCGAAAGGGCAGAGGAACCAGAGACCAAATAGCAAACATGCGCTGGATTATGGAGAAAGCTAGAGAGTTCCAGAAAAACGTCTACTTCTGCTTCATTGACTATGCAAAAGCCTTTGACTGTGTCGACCACAGCAAACTATGGCAAGTTCTTAAAGAAATGGGAGTGCCTGATCACCTCATCTGTCTCCTGAGAAATCTCTATGTGGGACAAGAAGCTACAGTTAGAACTGGATATGGAACAACTGATTGGTTCAAAATTGGGAAAGGAGTACGACAAGGTTGTATATTGTCTCCCTGCTTATTTAACTTATATGCAGAATTCATCATGCGAAAGGCTGGACTAGATGAATCCCAAGCCGGAATTAAGATTGCCGGAAGAAATATCAACAACCTCAGATATGCAGATGACACAACCTTGATGGCAGAAAGCGAGGAGGAATTAAAGAACCTTTTAATGAGGGTGAAAGAGGAGAGCGCAAAATATGGTCTGAAGCTCAACATCAAAAAAACCAAGATCATGGCCACTGGTCCCATCACCTCCTGGCAAATAGAAGGGGAAGAAATGGAGGCAGTGAGAGATTTTACTTTCTTGGGCTCCTTGATCACTGCAGATGGTGACAGCAGTCACGAAATTAAAAGACGCCTGCTTCTTGGGAGAAAAGCAATGACAAACCTAGACAGCATCTTAAAAAGCAGAGACATCACTTTGCCGACAAAGGTCCGTATAGTTAAAGCTATGGTTTTCCCAGTAGTGATGTATGGAAGTGAGAGCTGGACCATAAAGAAGGCTGATCGTCGAAGAATTGATGCTTTTGAATTATGGTGCTGGAGGAGACTCTTGAGAGTCCCATGGACTGCTAGAAGATCAAACCTATCCATTCTTAAGGAAATCAGCCCTGAGTGCTCCCTGGAAGGACAGATCGTGAAGCTGAGGCTCCAATACTTTGGCCACCTCATGAGAAGAGAAGAATCCTTGGAAAAGACCCTGATGTTGGGAAAGATGGAGGGCACTAGGAGAAGGGGACGATAGAGGACGAGATGGTTGGACAGTGTTCTCGAAGCTACGAACATGAGTTTGACCAAACTGCGGGAGGCAGTGCAAGACAGGAGTGCCTGGCGTGCTATGGTCCATGGGGTCACGAAGAGTCGGACACGACTAAACGACTAAACAACAACAACAAAATCATTTAAAGTAACATGGATTTGTTTTGCTGCTGGCAAATATATTGGCCCTGAAGATAAACCCAAGTGAACTCAAAAGAAACCTTATATTAGAATTGTAACAGAAAGATTACACCTTGAAGTAAGTTTTAGATAGCAAAATTACCACTGTATCAAACCAAAAAAATTAGATGGTATATTTCTATAAAATACTCGTTTCTAATATTAATAAATTAGTAGGGGGAAAAATCCCCTACAAGTCAGCATTTGTTCAGTTCTTTCACACATAAAAAACCTCTTGAGACAATCATGGCAGCAGGAGTTAATTTTCAACACAGAAACTACAGAATCCCCAAATAAAGGGCTTGCAATTTCCAGGTCACCAGGGCAAGGCTCCTTCTGCCAGTTTTTTGTTCAGCATCACAATACCATGGCGATGTAAGGCAGGACACCAAATTAATCACATGCTTTTATTTTGCTTTTCCCCTGTAAGTTCAGCGATTAACAGTAACATTACTGACAGTTACACATTAGGAAGAAAGTTCCCATTTCCCCTTCACTCAAGTTTGAACATTTCACAGCACTTATTATATATACTAAGTCTGAGGGTGGTCAAAGGCTGGGGACATCTGGCATTTAAAAAAGGAAAGGAGACAGACAGACAAAAGAATATCAGAATGGGAAATGAAACACTGTCTCTTTAAAGTACACTGCTTTTGACACAGAGCCCGACTTTTCTGGCCAACAGCCAGTAAGTTAGAATAAAGGCTTTCCTCAACCCGACCCTACAGGGAAAGAGTATCTACTGCTAAAAACTAAGACGTGCTTCAGAAAAGTAAAGTAAGCAAACAAAATGAAAAGAGGTGGGGGGCGGGGCAGGGAGATCCCAAAGTTTCGAAATGCCCAAGTGAAATCAATGCAGCTTTTTCCGAGGTTTCCTATGTCCTTTGGAAAGGGAATCCTTGGCTGTGTTCCTCACCTAGACTAAGATGAAACAGGGAAAAGAGGATGTGGGGTGTGTGTATGTGTGTGATCACCAGAGTTCTCATAGTCTTTGTACATCTCCAATGCTCTCTCTAGACTGGTGACTTTCCTAATAGTAAGGAAAATTGGGTTTTATGAATTACCTTTACATAGATCTTTCCAGCCAGTAGGAGGCCAATTTCCTATATCTGGCCAGTAGGAGGCCAATTTCTTTTTAAAATACAACCCTAGGAAATGTTGCTTCTTGAATGGTAAAATTACAAATTTCCTTTCATAGCACACACATCGCCTTTATTCATTTTAATTACAGGGCTAAATAATGTTTACAGTAATCATTAGAGGGCTGCTGAAAACATATCACTATTGGTGAGCAAATCTACACCCTATTGCTTGGGCTACATACTGTGTGGGCTACCACCATTGTGAATCTTCACATCCAGGCAAGCAGCCTCCGTCAATGTGAAATGTGTGGCTTGAGAGCGATACAAAAATGTTCGCAAGTGACAATCTGAGTATGGACAAGAAAGCTGTGGGGAATCACACAGCCAATGCTTTGTTTCTGATCAGCAGCTTGGATGGTGATGTCAATGGGCATTAAGACAGGAGTTTAACAAAATATTACTACGGGGAGAAACCTTCATTTGACTGAGGAAGTTGTTAAGGGTTGGTGGTGATATACCTTTTGATCTGTACTGTTTCAACCATCTCCTGTTCCTGGTATTTGCTCTATGGTGGAGGGGAGACTAGAGGGTGTGTGTAGGGCGTGTGTGATTTAGATTAGTACCGTACCTCACAGTGGTTTCTGGCAAAAATTGCTGTGTGAGCTGGATTAAGCGATCATGTTGTGAATGTCTAGAACCTCTTAGGTAACTTGTACACAGTGTTAGAAACTGAGATATGAAAGCTAGGAGCTAAATTGCACCTTAAATCTAGGCTATGGGCACATTCTTTATAACAAGAACACAAAGCTAAAAATGAATGAACTGCAGTTAAAATATAATGTTCATTTTTCTCATAGTCTAGTCTTTCCCCTGCCCACCCCCCTAATATTCTTAAGAGGGTCTCTTCTCCAGTCTTCAGAGAGTAGCTGGAAGTGTGGAGACAGAAAAAGGTCCTCCTTTTCTTCCTCTCTTAAGTTTTAATTGGAAATCTTAGGCGCAATACTGTGCCCAGAGCTCAGAAACTGCTTGTGCTAATCAAATTCCCTGTCACAAAATATGTCTAGAACAATGGGAGTTTTGAACACTGCTCATACAGAGTTCAATCCAAAATTCCAAAGATTCCAGCTCCATAAACAGGGTGTAACATCATAGATTCTGTGCCAGCCACCTTTTACATTTCTACTCATAAAGTTAATTGCACTCAGGAAGATGAATTAGTGCTGCCTTGACCCCACAGCAGGACTACCTGGAATTGAACCTGCCCATTAGGTTTGCACAGCTAGCCCTCCCAACTACACACAGGTATATTGGAACTCAGGTGTTTATATCCTCTACCCTTGCCTCCACAATAGCATTGCTATGTACTACTGAAAACCAGATGTAGAGAATCTACCCTTAGTTGGCTGCCATACAATAAGAAACAACTATTATTTCCAAATAAAAGGACTCTGGCCATTGTCCATAAAGTTTTCTCAGACTAAACTTCTTGAGGTGGCTGTCGTTTGTCTGCAATGTTGCTGACCCAGTCAAAACTAGGTGAGACAAAAGATTAGTAGCATGAACGAAAGCATCAAGCTAAACTTTGGCGGGGGGCGGGCGGAGAATAGCCAACAAGTTGCTGGTTGAACACATGGCTCTGCTTTAGTCATGCACTATTAACATGAGAAGGAAATGTCAGACTAGAAAGCATCAGAGCTTCTTCCTGATACAAGGAATCAACTTATTTAAGTTATTCCAAGGCACTGAGTGCCAACAGCTTAAATGTATCCCATTTATGCACGAGAGGCACAAAAGTAGAGATCAACTATTCCGACAAGAGTGTATTTCCAAGCAGCTGATTATCTCAGAAAAAAATTAATTTAAAGTGACATTCAATGATGTCCATCTGTTCACGCAACAGAAATATGGTTGTGCAATGGGACTTCTGTTTTTGTTTTTTGTTTTTTAAATATTTTCTCCTCCCTCAGCCCGCTGTACCCCAATCCTCCAGAGCATGTTTGGGGACACATAGTGGGCTGCAGGGGTAGGGAAGGAAAGACAAGGCCTGTTGTGTGAGTGGTTGGGTGCCTGCTTGCACTATATTACATCTCACACTTTTTGCCACTTGCTGAAAATTCAGATAAACAGTTAACCTAAGCTCACAATGAAGTGTTTTGAAAAGCCTGGAATGGGACGGCTGCATATTCGGAGGTTGGACTATGAATAATCCAGGAAGCTATTCTGAGTCTCAAGCATGATATTCTGCAATCACTTTCATATAATTGAAACATCACCTTGATTATATCATAAACAATAGTCAACAGTCAACTATAGTAGTCCATAAGCTTATTTGTTCTTAAAGTTTATCCTACCTCCAATCCCAATTACAACATATTAGCTAGAAATCAAGTAACTTGCCTACCATTTGACTCACTCCAACTGCTTCCTTTTTGGCTGAGTAACACATTAAATGACATGAATAGCAAGCCCCTCCACAAGTCCTGTAGAGAATGGGCACATTTAGAAGCCATAAAGACAGCCCAAATACAGCAACCAATGCAAAGAGAAAGTACAAGATCCAGAAAACCCAATGTCAACAGCCACGGAGTCTCTCCAGAGAGACTATGAAGGAGGAAACAGAATGAACAAGAATGTAGGCTAGGAAGCACAGAAAAGTGACTTGACTACATAACCAGGTAGGCTAGTACATATCAGGATTAGAAATGTATTTGGAAAATGGATTGATCTTAGCCCTTCTTGTCAAGCCCAAAATTGTAGTTGCCACCCTCCCACCCGGGGCATTTCCCGTGTGGTTGGGGATATACTGCCTGAAGACACACTGCTTGTCACATAGGCAGGGGCAGCCCATGTTCCCTCCCTGGCTTTCCCCAAGGGAACATGTGCTGCTGCCTAGAGAACATAACAACCAGTATTCCCCACTTGATTGACTCTCCTTGGGCAAAGTGCTTTGGGCACCTTGGCTACGCAGCTGCCAAACAATCCCCAACCTTTCTCCCTACAGGTGGCAGGAATCACTGGGCAGATCATTTGGGCAATACTCTTCCACCTCAGCAGCTTCAAAATTGGGGGGAAAGGCTGGATGCTCATCATGCTTACTAGAGAATAGGACCACACCCGCTGCAGCAAACAGATTTATTTGTTAAAGCCTGATTGCTCATTATTAGCACCAATGTCAATGTAATACTAAACCATGATTAAAGCCAACAAAGGAATGAGAAAATCTGCACAAGATGGGTTGGAGAAGGAGTGCTCTGGCTCCCAATTTACAAACTACAATTTGAGAGACCCAGGATTACATCTGCAAAGTCCCCAGGAAGCTAAAAATTAACCCATCACCTAACAGTAAGAGACGTTTCACCTGCTTCATTTCTGCATGCCAAACTGTTGCTAAAAAGCATAGAGAAGGGTCAGGTTTTTAATAAAAATGTTAGCCATACTAATTTGTCCCATGAGCAAATTTTGAAGCCCAGTAGCCTCGAAAAAATGCATTCACATCAAATTTAAATGAAGGCCCCCCATTAAGATTACAGCAGGGGAAAAACAGAGTGCTTTGCCTGTGCAATATTCATTAGTCCTGAGAAGATTGAACTTCTCCCCTTTTTAACAAAAGGGAGCTTGAAACAAATTCTACACACGACACCTTTAAAGCACATTTGAAGTGTATTTCCCATCCTTCAGAGAATTCTTGATACTGTTAGTTTGTGAAGAATTGTAACTCTGCAAAGCGTAAACTACAGGGCTCAGATTCTTTGAGGGAAAGAATGTGCTTTAAAGGTGTGTATATGCAGCCATGTATGTATGGGCAGCGGTGACTAACCTGTGGCCTGCGCCAGGCACACCATAGGTTTTTTATCTGTGTCCCTAATACCCACCCCCAATTTGTTACTTAATTTTGAAAAAGTACTGCAGCCAATTGGAAGCCGTGCCTTGGTTTTCGAACATTCTGGGAGTTGAATGAACTTCCGGAACAGATTAAGTTTGAGAACCAAGGTACCACTGTACATATATTTATTGACTGCTTCTACAGGTCTCCCTTTTGGAAAGCACCCTTGAAGACGGCAGTTCTCACCATACTTCTACGCTTCAGCCATACCCACTTTTGATGTTTGTTCTCTGGAGAGTTGGCTACAGGTCCAAAAGAGAGGTTAGCCACCCCTGATGTATGGTGTGGATACTAAAACATTAGATCTACTGGTATTTAGAAGGTTACAAGGACATGTACCACATTTATTATGTCAATGAAGTTGAAATATAACCTTCAGCAGGCAAGTTCTCAAAATTATTTATATGTTTATATTTTATTATTAGATTTGTTTCTAGAAGCTGCCTTGAATATTGTGAATGAGGTGACACATTAAAAAAATACAAAATTAGATGCTTGTTTCAGCAATTCTAAGAGCCAGAAGTGACATCTGATTTCTACAATGTTTCTTTGTGCTTTGATTTATTACTTAATACCATAGCTTGATGCTTTATAAAATAATGAGACATCTGCAACATGGAGAAATGAGGCATAATCATAAGAAGAAAATGCACCCATTCAAGTTAACTACAAAAAAGCTGAAGAATTCAAAGGACCAAAAATCAAAGGGGAGTGAGTTACATTAGAAAAGCAGTCACAAATACTTTTAGGACACTCCAGCTGTTCTTGCAGGGGGAAAAAAGATTTGAACTTCTGGAATTTATTAAGCTTGGTAAGCTTATTGGAACAGGAAAAATGCCTAGGTATTTGCTTTTGCCAAATGAAATTTAAAGCAACTCTGAAACTATAAATCTGTTTTCAAGTCCTATTTTTTTCAAACTGTAATCCTAGACGTTCACATTTTAATATTTTAAAATAGAACTTCTCAGAACAATTTTAACCAAACAAACTAATGACAAGACTGAGAAAGTGGTCTGTCTCAGTATTTATCCAGTAAAGATCAGCATAATGTACTAGTGTAAACTTCAGTTTTGCTGTTTGTGCAACATCTAAAAAAGGGAAACGTGTCAATCTCAGTTTGTAGGATACTAGTACTCAAGTATTCCAAACAGTTTCAAACATTTACGTATGACTCCACCATTATGGGTGATCCAATTGCTTTACATTTTATCTGGTGCAGAGTGGGCAGAAGGGGTAACGCCTTTTTCCATCTATAAGATGCCCTCGTGTAGAAGGGGGACTCCGATTTAAGAAAATGGGGGGGGGGAGTTCTATCCATGTATAAGATGCCCCAAATTTTGAACATTATTTTTTAGGGGGGAAACCTAGTCTTATACAGTCATACATCAGTTTAAGTACGCTTCGGTTTGAGTACTTTCAGTTTAAGTACTCCGCGGACCCGTCTGGAACGGATTAATCCACTTTCCATGGGAAAGTTCGCTTCAGGTTAAGTACGCTTCAGGTTAAGTACGGACTTCCAGAACCAATTACACTCATACCTCGGGTTAAGTACGCTTCAGGTTGCGTACTCCACGGACTGTCTGGAACGGATTAACCCACTTTCCATTACTTTCAATGGGAAAGTTCACTTCAGGTTAAGTATGCTTCATGATAAGTACAGACCTCCGGAACCAATTGTGTACTTAAACCGAGGTACCACTGTACATGGAAAAATACGGTAATTAAAATGGCTGCCTGGCAACCACAAGATCAAGATGGTCCAACACATAGCCCTCAACAACATTGAATCCTCCCCTCCCTGCAAGTCCTTGTGATGCCTTCCCAAAGCTGGGTAAGGAGGCACTAGGCTTTGGGAAGGAGACAATGAAGGCTCTGACATGGTCCTAGAGTCTTCCCGCCTAGCTAGTGCTTTCTCAGGTTTGGGAAGGAGGTGAGAGGGTTCTAGGACCCTGTCAGAAGGCTGGGGGGAGCATCAAATTTTGGGCTCACCCCCCCCCAGTGTGTAGCCCACAGGTTCCATGTCAAAGTACTCTTGTGGCCTACGTGGTATGAAAAAGTTGGAATAATGTACTCCTTAGTTGTTTCATCACTGTATAATGATAAGAGGCTAGTAACAGAGGGGCAGGAAGAGCCATAAAGCCATTCCACCCTGCTTCCTAAAAATGAAATGCTTTAATAGGTCCTAAGTTTGTTATAAAATCCTGCCCCAACTGCCCAAGTTATGAAAATATAGCAAGCTTGCAGCTAACTCACTACTCGGCTGCAAAAGACTGTATCATCAGTGCAACTTTAAGTCACCTGAATTGAAGTTTGAACAAAACACACAATGGAAAAAAATAGCCGAAGCCACCAAAGTTTGAACTGTCTCAAGTTACAACCATGAAAAATCTGCTGAGTATGATTTCTAACAAAACACTAACATGTGGAGAGGGAGTCTGCTTGCAATTCAGCTCAGATTTGCAAACACCAGCAAGCTTTTGGTGAATCACAATGGAGACTCAGACTTATGAAAATATTTTAAACCATTACAGCTTTGTACAGATTTCATGGTTATTTAATAGGTTGTTTAATGTTTATAAACCTGAGTTTTTCTCTGATCGCATGAAGTGATAACACAAGCCTGAATAACTGAGTTTTCAATACCATGTGACTATTAATGTACGAGGAAGAGAGGGGTCATACAGATACATCCTGTCTGTACTGATGCAGTCTGCGCCAGCCCCTTTCCAAGGCTCTCCTGCAAAAGGACAGCCTACCAAAAACGCCTAGGCCGTCCCTGTAAGCTGGGACCCTGATCTCATTTGGCAGGCTTCCTTACTGCAGACATTCCTCCAACCCCAGGGAGCCTTGGAGAGGAGCTGGAATGGGATGCAGGGGCACACATGGATGAACATATGCAGTCCTGCTCTCCTGCCTGGCACATGGTCTTGGAGGCTCAAATAGTGCTACAGGCTAAAATCCAAAACATAAATACCTTAAAACAATAAAATGCAAATAACAACCAGAACTAACACTGCAGTTCACAGTTGATCTCATCTAGATTAACCCCCTTCAAAGTGGGTTGGGTGAAGAGGACTTCAAAAACCAGTTAGCAAAAGTGCCAGTCGTATCTTGGAGGGAAGATCTATAAATGAGGTGTCACCACAGAGAAGGCCCTACCTTGTGTCACTGTAGGCTTTACCCAGCGGTTAGACAACAGAAGGACCTCTCCTACAGATCTCAATACAGAGGTATTCCTTTAGGAATTTGGGTCCCACGTTATTTAGAGCCTTAAACTGTAATCCTAATCTCAATTACCTGGGATTAAATCTAAGATAGCAGCAGTCCCCTGAAATACAACTCTTAAAAATAAACCACCCTACCATACTTTTAAGCACCTTTTGGGGTATCTTTGAAAGAATAATCACAAAGTATCCCCTTTGGTCTTCAACAGGAATACGATGCAACCTCAAGCGCCTACAGCTGGGGATGTACATTTATGTTTTCAATGTCTACTCTGTACTTGGTATCTATTCCTCCTTTTGTTATACAAATAGTTCATTTATTTGATAAGGAACTCTGGCAACTACTGTTGACTCTCAAAATTGCTAAAACCAATTCCTCCTGAAAATGATGCCTGAAGCTTAAAATCATACATCTCCTATGCACTAATTTCCACCTCACATTTTGGAATAAGTTATGTTCATACATAATTTTCTTCACAATAATTTCCCCACTTTGTCCTTTATCTGCTGCACAAACCACCTTAGAATTCCTAATATAGAAATCCAATAGTTTACGGGAAGAACTGTGTTATGTGTAGATGTTGCTCCACCCTTTAATTGTATTTTTTCAGAAAAGAAACATTCTCCTCCCTCTGGTGTCTATGATATATTAGCACAAGCTACTTAATGAACAGAGGAAATCGGCAAGAGAATGGGGGTTGGGAATTTCAGGTGTCAAACTTTTACAGGTTAACTTCTTTTCCCAAAATGATAGTAAAAAGACTCTACTGTATGTTTACTTTAAATATTAGAATACATGGAGACACATTGCAGTGATTAACATGTTCCCAAATGTCTTTTCATGCTTGCCCTGTTTTGCTCCTAAATGAGGTTTAACCCCCAATGAAATTCAAGTATTCCAGAACTTTTTTGAGTGTGCTTGCATAAAAAGCATTCTAAAGAGCATATTTGAACTCTGCTTCAAAGCCAACCCCTTGTGCTGAAATTCATATACAGAGGTTATTCTTAAGAATTCATTTCTAGGTATTCATTGGTTCTTCCTTCACCAATTACAAACCAAAACATTAATCTGCCATTATAAAATGCTACCAAAATATACCAAAGTACTGTGTGGCATCTGTCTGTGAATTACTGAAAGGCACGTAATATACAGAATATGAAAGTTCTTCACTGCACAGGAGACAGAATTGCTTTGTGCTTGTTTCAGATTAATGTATTAAAATTATTTTTCTTTAACAAGTGGAATATGCAATAGCATACAGCAAGATCAACACATCTCTTCTCTGAAATATACTTATTTTATACTAAATTAGAACTTGTCAGAAATTTCATTCTATAAATTCCTTTGAAAAGAACAAACAAATGCTTCACCTCTGCTGATGGAAGGCAATACTATCCCCCTCCACTTTCTGCACCTCCTAAAAACTGCTATGTGGAGAGTTGGGAGCCCCTCCAGAGTAGATTTGGAAGTGAGGGTGTAGGGGGAGATGGGGTCACCAAAAATTGTCTCCCTCTCCCATTTCACTGACAGGCTCAGTGGAAGGGAAGTGTTAGTTATCACCCAGGGTTTCTTGAGTCTTTTGTTCCAATAAAACCATTATTAAAATGAGTAGAAGACTTATAAGTTGTGCTACAAGTTAAAAGAGAAAACAATAAAATTCACAACATGGAGAAATCACTAAGAGAATATGCTATATGCCATCAGTCAATTTCTAAAACAGGCAAAATTTGCGCTGGAATTTCTTTTATGAAAAGCACAAAAGACCTTGCTAAAGAGTGTATTAAAATTTCAGTCAGTAGACCATAACTGGCCAAACTGATGCAAACTCAACATAGATAATCCTTCTATAAATCTTAATTTGTACAACAGAATGTTCAACATTTATTGAAGTCTATCATCTTGATCCTGAGTGTATTCAGCCCAAACCAGAATTTTATTGTGTTACTGGAATAAGATTTCACTCCTTTTCCAACATCTCCAGCAACTGATTCATATAGCTTTTTTTCTCATTTCAACTTCTTTTTGTCAACCTGGTTTAACAGTTGCATGACTGCCATGAAAACATGTTTGACAAACACTTATGCTCACTAATGCACTCAAGGTCATCAGGGCAATATGTGAAATACTGCACAGCCATTGATAGGTTTGCTGGCATAATCAGTGCTTAATTTCTGGGAAGAAAGATACCAGGGTCAAGTTGGGCTGCAGAAGTCACCCTCTGATCTGGAAGTCTGTTCCCTTCTTGTTGTTGTGTGGTAAATGCTCTGTAATTATGCACAGCTAAAGGAAATGAATTCTGCATCCCCTCAAGAGCACACGAGGCTTTAGAACTGAAAGCAGATGCCCAATGCTGACCCTGGAACAAATTAAGACACGAGCATAGCAAATTTATCAACACAACCAACAATTCTGAACAAATAAATCCTGGTTTAAAACAAGTCCCCCAAGGCCATGTTTGGACATCTCAATAAACTGTAAACAAGCCTGAGTGAGCCTTGGGTGCATATGGCTGAGGGAAGAATTCAGAAGCTATAGTGTCCATTGATACTTTACCATAGTTTGTTGTTTCATCAAAGCAACAAATGATACTTAATGTCTGAAAAAACATGAAACCATAAGCCACGGGTGGAGAACCTCTGGCCCATAGGCCAATCCTGGCCTGCCAATACATCTAGTTTGGCTCCCCCCCCCCAAAAAAAAATATGTGCCCAGACCCATAACAGATGTCAACAGGATGGGAGGACAAGGTTTAATTCTGCATTGGCTACATGATCTTGTTCCCAGGAACAAGACTGCACAGCCAGGGCAACACAATTTGCATTACATTCATCAGCTGAGTGGCAATTAAATCCCTAAAATTCATTTCAAAATAGGTGTCTCATGCAATCTTCTTCAGAGATGCTTCAAAACTGCTCAAACAGAAGCGTGAGGCCTGTTTAAAGCCTTTTGCAAGTTTCCCCTCTCATCCTTGGAGGCATAGATTGGAAGAGAGACTTGGTAAAAGGTTTGTGACTCTCCTCCTGCTCCTCTTTTAAGCCTCCAAGATCAGGGACTTAAAGGGGGAAGACTTGGAGAACTCTATGCAAGTCTCTCTATATTCTCTTTTGAAGCCGCTGAGATTGGGGGGGGGGGCTTAAAAAGGAGTACTGTGTTTCCCTTTTTTTAAGACACCGTCTATAACTTTTTTCCTCAAAAAAACACACGGTGACTTATTATAAGGGGATGTCATATTATTATTATTATTATTATTATTATTATTATTATTATTATTACTGTTTTTATTACAGTACCTTACAGCAGTTCAGGGCTTTGTATATCTACAAAAGAACTTGAACTTAGGGGAGAGTGGTAGGGGATGCTTTATCCCATGTTGATGGCCTCTCAGCCGATTCCCTGGTGGCCCGCTGGAATGTGGAGTTAACCAGGGCTATTGACTGTTTGGCTCTGAAGTGCCCTCTCCGATTGCATGGAGCCCGGACAGCCCCGTGGTTTTCCCCGGAGCTGAGGGTGATGAAACAGTTGCTGAGACGGCTAGAGCGCCGGTGGCGGAAAACTCATTCTGAATCCGACCGAACACGGGCTAGGGCTCACGTTTGAGCCTACCAAGTGGCAATGGCGACGGCGAAGAGGACCTTCTTCACGGTTTCTATCGCATCTGCAGAAAACAGCAGCAGGAGACTGTTCCAGGTGGTTCACTATCTATCCGAACCACCTTCGTCATCGGGGCCTGATAGGGACCCCAATATCTCCTGCAATGCTTTTGCAAAGTTTTTTGCAGATAAAGTCGCTCAGATTCGGAGGTTGGTAGACTCCACTGTGGGAGCAGGGCCGGGGCGGGAGAGTGCTGGAGCCCTGTCTAGTCATGTTTCATGGGATCAATTTCAATCTGTTACCTCCGAGGATGTGGACAGGCTGCTTGGACAAGTGAAACCAACCACTTGTCTCCTTGACCCTTGCCCATCCTGGCTAATAAAAGCGAGCCGGGAAGGGCTGGGTGATGGGCTCTGTGGGGTAGTAAATGCTTCCCTCTATGAGGGAGTATTCCCAGACCCGCTGAAAGAGGCAGTCATTAAACCGCTTCTTAAAAAACCATCTTTAGATGCGGCTAATATGGCCAACTATTGCCCAGTCTCAAATCCTCCATTCTTGGGCAAGCGAGTGGTTGCTGAACAACTCCAGGCACGCCTGGAAGAAGCGGACCATTTGGATCCCTTCCAGTCGGGATTCAGGCCTCATCATGGGGCCTGGTTGATGATCTCCGGCGGGCTAGGGACAAAGGTGAGAACTGTTTCCTAGTCCTGTTGGATCTCTCAGCGGCTTTTGACACCATCAACCATAACATCCTTCTGGACCATCTAGAGCAGGGGTCCCCAGACTACGGCCCGGGGGCCGGATGCGGCCCAATTGGCCTGCCAATCCGGCCCGCGACGACCGCCGCCGCCCGCTCTTACGGCGCACAGCACGGCAGCGCTCTTCCGGGTTGGGAAAAAAACGCCGAAAATCCTTTGTGCGCATGCGTATGGGCCTCTCCCGACCCGGAAGAGGTCATTTCTGGTGCACTTCTGGGTCGGGGGAGGCCCATACACATGCGCACAACGGATTTTCGTCGCTTTTTCCACCCTGGAAGCGCGCTGCCGCGCCAGTAAGCGCCCGTGCGCATGCGCACAGGCGCGCACTCCCCCGCCCACCGGCCCGCACAGGCGCGCGCTCCTCCGGCCCGCCGCGCGATCGGCGCGGTGGGAACCGGCCCAAACGCCGGTAAGTCTGGGGACCCCTGATCTAGAGGGTTTGGGAGCTGGGGACATTGTTATACAGTGGTTCCGCTCCTTCCTCCTGGGCCGTGTTCAGAAAGTGGTGGGGGGGATGAGTGTTCAGACCCCAGGGCTCTCACTTGTGGGGTGCCTCAGGGTTCTGTCCTCTTCCCCATTCTTTTTAACATCTATATGCAGCCATTGGGAGAGATCATCCGGGGGTTTGGGCTGGGCATCCATCAGTATGCGGATGATACCCAGCTCTACCTCTCTTTCAAATCAGAACCAGTGAAGACGGTGAAGGTCCTGTGTGAGTGTCTGGAGGCGGTTGGAGGATGGATGGCGGCTAACAGATTGAGGTTGAATCCTGACAAGACAGAAATACTGTTTGTGGGGGACAGGAGCGGGCAGGTGTGGAGGACTACTTAGTTCTGAATGGGGTAACTGTGCCCCTGAAGGACCAGGTGCGCAGCCTGGGAGTCATTTTGGACTCACAGCTGTCCATGGAGGCACAGGTCAATTCTGTGTCCAGGGCAGCTGTCTATCAGCTCCATCTGGTACGCAGGCTCCTACCTGCCTGCAGACTGTCTAGCCAGGGTGGTGCATGCTGTAGTTATCTCCCGCTTGGACTACTGCAATGCGCTCTACGTGGGGCTACCTTTGAAGGTGACTCAGAAACTACAACTAATCCAGAATGCGGCAGCTAGACTGGTGACTGGGAGCGGCCGCCGAGACCACATAACACCGGTCTTGAAAGATCTACATTGGCTCCCAGTATGTTTCTGAGCACAATTCAAAGTGTTGGTGCTGACCTTTAAAGCCCTAAATGGCCTCGGTCCAGCATACCCAAAGGAGCGTCTCCACCTCCATCATTCTGCCCGGACACTGAGGACCAGCACCGAGGGCCTTCTGTCGGTTCCCTCGTTGCGAGAAGCGAAGTTGCAGGGAACTAGGCAGAGGGCCTTCTCGGTGGTGGCGCCTGCCCTGTGGAACGCCCTCCCGACAGATGTCAAAGAGGAAAACAACTACCAGACTTTTAGAAGACATCTGAAGGCAGCCCTGTTCAGGGAGGCTTTTAATGTTTAATAGATTACTGTGTTTTATTTTTCTGTTGGAAGCCGCTCAGAGTGGCTGGGGAAACCCAGCCAGATGGGCGCGGTATAAATAATAAATTATTAATTATTATTATTATTATTATTATTATACCAGTTTCAGCTGGTGAATAAAAAACATATTGAGGGCAAGTCAAGGAGAAATCAACAGACAAGGCCCTGGTACTCATACGGAATGTATTTAGTGAACTGGGGTGGTGGTGGGAGAACGACTCACATTGAACAGCTATGTTATTTTAAACTGGTTTTATGTTTTATGCGTACAAGGCAGTGTTGGAATTTCAAAGTTGGCTTTTGCTTGCATTCATCATAAAACATGTTATATGAGGAGCTGCTGCTGCTACCACTAGCAAAACAGCTGCTGCTAGAAAATAAGCCAGTGGTCTTAACAATTTATTTTTCCTCTGGTAAGTACGCCTGATAAATGGGGTTCAGAATTTTATGGAAAAATTAACATTGTTTTCAGTCATTCTGTAGACACAGGCTTTTGAAAACAGACTTCTGAAATCTATTTTTATATTTCAAAATCCTGCTGATGTGTTCATTGTATCTAGAGATGGTGTCAATAGCTAGATAATGCCTTTTTGTTTGCTAAGAGATTGCCCTTATTTTGATGAATGACAGCTAAGTACTTGAAATTCAAAACAACAATCTATTCCTGTTTCTCTTAGACTTTTGCAAAGTGAAAAGCCACATTTGGCACCAATCAATACCAAATTCTTTGCCACAGGCCATGGACTATTAGGCTTTGGTAATTGAGTGGGACATTACTTCTCGAAACAGAAGCAATTAACAGACCTACCATTTCCTGGCAAAGCCCTTGTAGGGTTGCACTCAGGTTTTTTTTGTGTGTACTTGGCTATGATACCTGAGTACAAAATACATGAGCTGCACGTCAGCTATGAAGCATATTACATGGATTGTGTGCCCTTGTTTCTTTACAATACAGTATATGCAAATAGACACCTGATCTTTTCCGCTCCAGGGTTGATAAAAATATTCAATTTGCTTTTGAGTTATGTTTTGATACACATCAGAAATCAATCAGAAGCTTTGGCCTAGCTGTTGAATGAAGTCCTGATTCAAGTCTTAGCTTCACACCAAAAAAAGAATGTATAATCATCCGTTTGTTTTCTCCCAAACTTTAAAAAACAGAAACAGGAATGGAGAATTTGTCACTGTTACAGAATACAGGTGAAAAACAGTGTTGATTACATTAATTCTGGATACAGTTTGGCCATGAGTCCATCCTCAGAGAGGAATGAGTCCATTATATCACTTACAAGCATCCTTTCAGGATGGCAGAGGGAGGTCAAAGGAACAAGCAGGCAGGTCTCTATCCTGTCACCAGGGAAGAGACCCTGACAAAAATCTAGGACACAAGTGCTCTGCAAGCTGTGGATACCTTGGGAACATTACTGAGTGCAACATAAGACCTCTCCCTTGTTGCTCTCCTAAGCGGCACATCAAGAGAGTGTCGGGGAGGTGTGTGTGTGGTTTTTCCTGCTTCCTCCAAAAGCTAAAATGAAACTCCATCTCCTTCTAGAACTTCTCTAACATATATGTAGAATGGAAAAGAGCAAGGTTGATGGCGACAAAAAACTGGGAGGGAAATGGTTTAGGCTTGGGATCCCTTTTGATGACCTGTGGCTTACGTGTTAATCCCAGGAAGCTTCTTTCTCCTGTGACCTCATTCTGGCTGGCTGGTCTGTAAGGAGATTGGAGCTCTCTAATTCTGGCAGAAAGCAAGCCAGAGGTTCTCAAGGTTCCCTACTGTTTCTGAGGATTCCATCTTAGGCAGGCTTCCTACAGCTGTTTACAAGCTCAAGAGAGATGTGCAGAGACCACAATCAACTTGGGAGTATGTTCAGATTAAAACAAACAAAACCCCTGTGCTCAGAGGCCTTTGTGCTTATTAGGAAAAAGTTGTTGTCATCATCTGCAAAGCTGAGCTTCTTAAGAATAATCTTCTGGCACATGAATGGAGAGAGAGAGAGAGAGAGAGAGAGAGAGAGAGAGAGAGAGAGAGAGAGAGAGAGAGAGAGAGAGAGAGACTGGATGTAAGATGTTAGCTTGCTGATTCCTTGTGAATCTAGGGACTCACATACATTTCTTTTACTACATTTGAGCATAAAATTTAATCTATGTAACTTTATTATTTGGATTTCTTAGCGATTTTTGTGGAAAGCAAGCTGTGCATACCATAAATTTAAAAAGTGAAGTAAAACACAAGTCGTATTTTACATAATGCAAAATATTGTCATGACACAGGGAAAATAAAAGCTTGAACTTCTTATATTTTTATGCATGGTTTCAAACACCTAATTGAGGAAGATTTACCAATTCACTATGGAGCACCGTATTTTTCACTCCATAAGACGCACATGGCCATAAGACGCGCTTAGTTTTTATAGGAGGAAAACAAGAAAGCGGGCTGCTCATCCCTCCCCCGCCCCTTTGCCGCTGTCGGTGGCTGTGGGGGAGGGAGGAGCAGCCGTGCCTTCGCTCCATAAGACACACAGACAGTTTCCCTTTTTAGAAGGGAAAAAGTGTGTCTTATGGAGCGAAACATACGGTAGTTCAGGCTTGAGTACAGCAAGGAAGTGTGTGAACTTGTTTCTGGCAATAACAGAGATGCAGTAGCACATATATGGCTGCAGATACTAATCAAATTCATGCATCAGATCATTCCTTGGTTTTTCTGTTCTAAGGGGAGAGCAACCTTTTTCTCTGCAAGCAGCTGAAAAAAATGAATTTGAAAGCAAGGCCAGGGAATGGATATGGTGGAAGAGAAACAAAGCAGCCCATCAGCAAGCTGACCCCAAGAGAGGCTCCCTAAACTAACACTGTAACAAAGTAACTGCTATGCCAAGAAACCAGATGTGATCACTGAAAGAACAGCTCCACAGCTTGGTGCCCTCAAAAGACTATAAAATGTAAACAACATAATGCAAAGTCAAGGAGAAATAAAGTAAGCCTATCTAACATCTGAAATTAAGGCTAAAATCCTATTCCATGTGGAACGCACATCTCTAATAATGCATAACACATTGGATTCAACATTATATGAGTGCAAGTTCATTCCCCTATCTCACATGCAATTTGCATCTCTACAATACAGTGGTACCTCGGTTTATGAACACAATTGGTTCCGGAAGTCTGTTCATAAACTGAAGCGTTCATAAACTGAAGCGGACTTTCCCATTGAAAGTAATGGAAAGTGGATTAATCTGTTCCAGACAGTCCGCGGAGTACTTAAACTGAAGCGTTCATAAACTGAAGCATGGGTGTAATTGGTTCCACTGTATTTGTATTTGGGGAATGAGGGTTTTACTGCAGAGTCATTTACCTCTTTAGTTTTTGGGTTTATTCAAAGCTGGTTTATCCTCAGATTCAGGATAGTCATACAGCTACTGAACTCAGCTGCAAGTAACAGATATCAGCTGAGGATATTGTAAAGCTATATTTCCACCTATCCACCTACAAAGTTAGTGGAGAAAGAGCCTGTGCAACTAGGAAAGATAATGGATTAATTCTGCCTCCCAGATGTTCAGATTGTGGTGTGGTCCAATCATTTTATGATATCTACGGCAGAGAAAAGTATGTTTGATTTAAATAATTAAATGCTTTTACGAGGAAAAAAACAATCCACACTGTCAGCTTGGAACCTATACTGTTTGTTTTGTGCTCCATCTGCTAGCACTTTATAGAATTTCAACCAAACACTTCTTTGCCAAAGAAAATCCAGTTCAAGAGCAGAAACTGGTAACACCAAGAAATGGGCTCTCTGTTCTAGTTCATTCTGCATTCCAGACTCAGCTCCTGACTCTACTAGTCGCTGTGGTCTAAACCATTGAGACTCTTGGTCTTGCTGATCAGAAGGTCAGCAGTTCAAATCCCCGCAACAGGGTGAGCTCCCGTTGCTCTGTCCCAGCTCCTTCCAACCTAGCAGTTCAAAAGCACACCAGTGCAAGTAGATAAACAGGTACTGCTGCGGTGGGAAGGGAAACAGCATTTCCGTGCGCTCTGGTTTCCATCACGGTGTTCCGTTGCACCAGAAGCGGTTTAGTCCTGCCGGCCACAGGACCTGGAAAGTTATCTGTGGACAAACCCCAGCTCCCTCGGCCTGAAAGCGAGATGAGCACTGCAACCCCATAGTCGCCTTTGACTGGCCTTAACCCTCCAGGCGTCCTTTGCCTTTTTTACCTTTACACTGCACTGATTTTCTGATTTCAACTAAGCTCCCTCTATCTACACAACTGTTTTTATTTCCAGACAAGGAATGGGCTCTGTTTACCTCTACTGTTTTGAGCAACCAATGTGGAGAAGGGTGTGTGTGCTCAGGAGAGCCTCTTGCACCCATTTTCTTGCCCAACAGCCCTACAGTGCTGTCAGTCAGGTCTTACTGTCTGGTAGTTGCTGCCACCACCCTTTAACTCACTCTCAGAGCCCAATGGGAGGGGACTGGTGATGCATTAAAACACCTTGAGCTTGTGCATCCTTGGTACAACCTGCTCACAACTTGCTGGGGGAAGCAGGGCTAGCTTTCAGCAGGCTTATCCCGTCCAAGATAATAAAATAAATAAATAAATAAATAATAAGCCACTCTGGGCGGCTTCCAACAGAAAAATAAAACACAGTAATCTATTAAACATTAAAACCCTCCCTGAACAGGGCTGCCTTCAGATGTCTTCTAAAAGTCTGGTAGTTGTTTTCCTCTTTGACATCTGTTGCGAGGGCGTTCCACAGGGCAGGCGCCACCACCGAGAAGGCCCTCTGCCTAGTTACCTGCAACTTGGCTTCTCGCAACGAGGGAATCGCCAGAAGGCCCTCGGTGCTGGACCTCAGTGTCCGGGCAGAATGATGGAGGTGGAGACGCTCCTTCAGGTAAAGGGTTTGTTACTCTCCATTTAGGGCTTTAAAGGTCAGCACCAACACTTTGAATTGTGCTCGGAAACAATCAAAGCAGCTTGCTTGTTTCCCTGGTAGATCCCCCTCAGCTTCCTAAAGCCGAGGCCAGGAACTCTGAAACCCATGCACCCTGCATTCCCCAGGGCGTAGAGGCAGCCCATGCTCCCCTAGTCTTTCCCAGTGCTCCGAAGAACACGCTGGTCTCTTAGGACTCTGATCCTAAACTTTCAGTAAAATGGATTCCAAAACATCTAGTTGTCGGGATCCCAGATTCTCCTTCGTCTCTCAGTTGCCTTCCAGACCATCAGCCATGGTATCCCTTCTGGAATGGCTGTCCAAGTTAGCACTACATTTCAGTGTTTCCACTCACATTTGGTTCACTCATGATTATCCAACTCTTGGTAATTCTGCTGCCCCTGAACATTTGTATTTGTGTGTGTGTGTGCGTTTGTGACCTAGGAGAGGGCATTATTTGTGGCAGCTGCTAACCTGTGGAATTCCCTTTCAGAAAGGCGTTTAGCTTGTAATCGGTTTTAACTGTTGGGGTGGGGAGGCTTTTTGAGTAATTTTTATTTTTACTTGCTATTTTTGGTGCTATTTTTAGTGTCTTACTGTTTTCTGCTGCTATTTTAATGTTTTCATGCTTTTGTATTAAATCAAAGGCGACGTTTTGAATTGTTAACTTGTGGTTTTATTTTTGCTGCTAGGTGCCTTGAGCTTTTTTGAGGAAAGGCAGGCTATAATAAACAAAATAAATAAATAAAAATTGTGAGAGTGGAGACAGATGATTGCTGCTTTCCATGGATTACCAGCTGACGTGTGGCAGATTTTCAAGCAATCATTGCACTGTTAGTGGTTGTCTGCTTCAGTCCACAGATTGCAAAAATATAGCCTATAGGCTTGCTCTTGGGCCCATGCGAGCTGTACGCCAGCACGGTCCTAGACTGTGTGCAGCCATCACAGGGAAGAGGTGATCATTCTACAAATCCCTGTCAACTAATCTGTGAACTGGATCTTAGCCCAAGACACCTTTTTTCATGCTTCAGATTGAGATGTGATGGGACAAACCATTCTGCTTCTGTCCTTGATTTAATATTCATAGAACCCTCATTTTAGGGAACATAAAATTATTTTCAATCTGAACATCTTCAAAATAATCATTGATATGCAAAAGTCCACCAGAAAGTCCATTCCCATGATAAAAATACATATGGTGGGATTCACCTAACAAGTACCAACAGGAGACATTCAGTGGGGCTTGCCTCCTTCTACCCCTAAAACTGACTCGGAAGAACCCTCTGAATGATGCATAGGAGAAGGAGAGGGAGGATAGTCCTGTCTGGGAAGTCGAACTGTTTGCACTGACAGAACACTCACCTTAGCACAGTGCTGCGTTCCTCCTATATAAATCCTTCTCCAAAGATTACTATGACCATTACAAATTTATTTTAGAAGGCAAACTTCATATATAATACACAACAAAAACTATCGGTTTTAGGCACACTTATTTAAGCAGTGGTTTATAAAACATGGTTCTGTTCCAATCAAAGCATTTTTCAGAGTACATCTGAATCTTACAGGCTCAAGATGGTTTTGCCTACTAATCCTCTCTTCACTGAACAGAATATAAAATATGTGAGCAGTTGAGAGACAGAATGTATGTAACTGTTCATTCAAGTTTCATGTTTTATAATTGTATGAGAAAATAAGAGGGACAATGCCATCTTCTGGCCAAATCAAGTTAGCATGGAATAAAGATATTAATTAACTTCCATACTTAATACATGTTTGGCTCTTCAAAGTTTAAATTTCCCTTTCTCGTGATTTTTGGCATTATATGAAAAGAAATGTGCTTATTTACCAGAAGCACAAGCTTACTCTTAAAATGAAAATAATTAACATAGCATTCATCTCACTTATTGCTGCTGACTGTTACACAAAAAGATTTAGCATTATATATGCTAGATTTAGTTGAAACCAGTACAAAGAAGAAGAAAAACATTTCTTGTTATTGCACATGCAGACTGTTCTTCAGGAGAAGAGGCTTAAGACAAATAAAAAATTCTATGATCCGAGTTCAGAGTTGTATCCAGCCATGTCACTCATCTGACAGAATGGGGAAGGGGATTTAGAGAGGAGATAGATGAGCTTCCCTCCCCATTCTTCTGATAGAAGCCTTACCATCAGCTGAGTGCCCACTGTTGATACAACCCATTGCAAGTTTGCAGCAGAAGCTAGCTGTGGATGGCACTAACTGACAAGATCCTCTGATGTCTCCAAGCCCCCCCCCCAAAGATACCAAGCACAATGTTTCATGTATAAAAAGATCATTTCCTTGAAAAATGATGACAGCAAAGAAACAACAGAAAAATGCACATCGATGTTGTGCTTCTAAAAAGAAAAAAGACCACCAACCTATATAGTGGGAGGGGCAAGCTGGCATTCACTTGGCACCTAGCATTTCAGCTGCAGAGCTGCGAGAAAGCCTTGCTTATTCTGTGGCTAAGGGATGTGCTGTGAGTTATCTTTTTTATGTTACATCTATTTTCCCGTTTTAGAAGTGGGTTCTGTTGGTAACTGGATCAATGAGGAAGACGTGTTAGAAAGGAAGCCTCTTCTGAGACATATGCTCTGCCTGCCACTTCTCTGTTAGCTACAGCAAGACACTCCAAACATCTCTAAATCATAGTTTCCATACTGCGTTTCTGGGGGAGGGGGGCTTAGTTACTTGAAAACAATAGCTGAACAGAAGATGCAAAGAACATGGAAACATTATTTGCACTTTAATCCAACGAACACATTTTTAAAAGAGTGAACATTAGAGTTACAGCTGTCTTATTGCTTCTTCAGCATGTTATATGTGACATTTAAGAATATTACATTTGTTTATTTAAAAAGAAAAACCAATCAGGGATACATCAGAAGACATTTACCTGGGTTTTTGTAGATACTGAGTACATCCTTGAAATAATGAGGTAAAAATCTTTCTAGTAAAAGCAGCACATCCTCCAATTCCTCCAGAATCCCCACAAGTAGGAAATTTTCATTCACATTCACTTTTGCTCTTTCAAGGGCCCATTCCCCAGGCTCCCTTAAAGAACATAAAAGAAAATAATCTTTAAAATGAATTTGCAAACAAAAGTTTTATTCTGTAATAAAATCTGAGTTAAGAACAATTCACAATATTAAGGCTGCTAGGCAGCTAGAATATTTCACCAACTGCGGAATATCAATCATTTTTAATGTTCTCTATCTAAGTTTCTGTGACATATTTTAAGTCTTTCAAATAATCTTGTTTATAAGCCATCAAAATACCAAGAAGCTGACATATGGCTTGCCCTGCACAGCACAGCACAGCTTTCACTAACCTGGTGCCCTCCAGAGGTTTGGACTATAACTCCTATCAGCCTCAGACAGCACCTGAATTGTAATCTAAAATTTCTGGAGGGCACCAGGTGAGTAAAAGGTGGCATAACCTCATTAGGTTTAGCAACTTAAAGCAACAAAGGATCTGCCTAATCAAGGGATCTAAGCCATCAATAGTGGCCTATTTGTGGTTGGGAATGTTATATGGCCAGCAGGCCAAATCTTTATCTCCCGTACCCAAATTAGACAGTGGGGTGGCAACACTCACCCATCAATTACTTTGTGTTACTATGACACCAGGAGATGGTCACTGGAATTCCAGGCAGCATGCAAGGTTTGGAAAGAGCTCTGCATGATAGTTTAAAGTGCCTCTATTCAGCCTGAAATCACCAAACATCAGCTTCAAGTCAGTAACTTCAAGTCTACTTCTGGCAGGGATTGTCTGTGTCACCAGGTTCCGCTGCATCTCCACCTGCCGCACACCGGATGTCAGGTATGGGGCAGGTGGCTGTATTCTGGCAAAACCTGGATACAGTGGAACCTCGGTTTATGAATTTTCGGTTTATGAACGCCGCGGACCCATCTGGAACGGATTAATTCATTTTCCATTACTTTCAACGGGAAAGTTCGCTTCAGTTTATGAACAGACTTCTGGAACCAATTACACCCATGCTTCAGTTTATGAATGCTTCAGTTTAAGTACTCCGCGGACTCGTCTGGAACGGATTAATCCACTTTCCATTACTTTCAATGGGAAAGTTCGCTTCAGTTTATGAACGCTTCAGTTTAAGTACTCCACGGACTTTCTGGAACGGATTAATCCACTTTCCATTACTTTCAATGGGAAAGTTCGCTTCAGTTTATGAACGCTTCAGTTTATGAACAGACTTCCGGAACCAATTGTGTTCATAAACCGAGGTACCACTGTGTTGAATTCTGGACATATTGGTGCTTTTTGAGGTGTGAAAAGAAGAGGCTTAATAGAGCCATCTTGCTTTTACATTCCTTCTATTCAGTATTTTAGAAAGGAAAGGAAAGCTCGGTTGATCTGTCCTCTCTTTTTTTGTCCAATCCTTTAGCATTTGGCACAGCTTGCAATCTGTGAACTGGTATTCTGCACAACTCCTTGACTTTCAGATTAATTACCAGCATGATGTAGTTTGGGCTCTCTGCTGTTTTCTGTGGAACAGTAAAAAACTGAAATCACCCCAGCTCCAGTAGGTGGTAAGAAATAACTTTGAAAAGGGAGATAGCATAGTTACCTGCATCTTGGATGCTGTCCACAAAAATATGGAATAATATAAAATAACCTGGGATTGGAACATTCAGGGTAGTTCTCCAGAATGCATACGTTAATATCCTAAAAGAAGGGGAAGGGGGGAAGAAAAGAAAATGTTGTAAATGAACTATGAAGTTATCTGTTGTCTTCCAGTGATGGAGCACAGATCTAAGGCCCGAATTGTCAAACAAACCATTGCATCAACATGATTTACTACATTCAGAATTGAATCCTCATGTTTTACTTATATTGCTTTTGAAACTTACAGGTGTTTGAGTGTGTATATGCCCTTTAAAAACAAAACAAGATCCAGTTATACCCGCTTCCTTGCGTAACAGAAATCTGTTTGTGCAGTGGAACTTGTTAATTCTTTTCTCCCCTTTCCAGCCACACCTGCAATCCCAAAATCTGATATGGAGGGTCCCTCCAAACCTCTGAAGCAGATTTGGGGTGTACGAGCAGCTGCAGGGAGATGGAGAAGGAAAAGCCCCACTGTGCGAGCAGACAGCTGCTCATTGAATCTCACCCATAATTTTAAGCTCAGCATGAGTATTGGAAATATCAAGTTCCTTTACAAAATATTCAACTACAAGTTATCTAACTACAGAAAGATTTGTCAAGTGATGCATCCCTTTAAAATGCAATGTTTTATAGTATACACTTATGCAGCTAGGGAGGCTGAAACCTGGAATTTGTCCAGTGAACACCTTCCCACCATACCCTCAAATTGGCTGGGGAGGTTTTGGGAGTAAACCTGTGGGGTGGGGGAGCCATTATTGTTTTTGAAATATTCATGCATGGAAGTTAACACTTCCTTCAGCTCATGAATATAGTCTTTAAAATGGACAAAATGAATATAGATAGCGGGTTAGTGATAATTTATCAAGAACCTGATTAAATTTTCAAAAGTGAGTAACAATACGTTTAGTCTCAGACAAGAAATTATACAGATATATGTACAGATGTTTGTACGTTAAACCACAGAGCCTAGGGCTTGCCCATCAGAAGGTCAGCGGTTCGAATCCCTGCGACGGGGTGAGCTCCTGTTGCTCGGTCCCTGCTCCTGCCAACCCAGCAGTTCGAAAGCACGTCAAAGTGCAAGTAAATAAATAGGTACTGCTACAGCGGGAAGGTAAACGGCATTTCCATGTGCTGCTCTGGTTCGCCAGAAGCGGCTTTGTCATGCTGGCCTGGCTGTATGCCGGCTCCCTCGGCCATTAACGCGAGATGAGCGCCGCAACCCCAGAGTCGGTCACGACTGGACCTAACGGTCAGGGGTCCCTTTACCTTTACCTATGACAGAGGCACAGTTTGCTGCAAGAAATCTTCTCAAGTTTTTTTGGTGTGTTTTTTAAATCTTTAACTGTTTGATAATCAAATGTATAAATCTGGCACAGTCTTCACATTCATGTAACAATTCCAATAGCACACACTGTGCTGAACAAATTTGTGGAGGTATTCCAAAAATGAAGCATAAATATTCACAACCATATTTGAGGAATTATGTATTAGCAAATTAGAATAATGTGTTTGTAAAATGTGTTAAGGATAACCCTTAAATGGAAAAAGTTTTAAATACTACTAATTAATGGCTCCAACAATGCACACTTAAAAGCATATTACTCAACAGTACATATATGTGTGATCCTTATTACAGAACTAAAATAATTATATTGTTTTTAAAACTATGAATTTTAATTTAATTGATTTCAGCTCTGATACGTTGTTGTCTAAGGAATGTTAGCAGGCTAAAACTTTATCCCCTCAAATGTTGTCCCAGTATTTTGTCTGCTCAACCCTTTAAAGCCTAGGGGCTTCTCTCAGCTAATGAAAATCTACTTTATCTTCTGGCTTTGGTTAAGAAAACTAAGCTTTAAGAAGACTTGTTAAAATCTGGGTTTGCATAACATATTTTGAAAACTACTAAGAGGATTTTAAAAAACAAGCTAAAAATTATAAGCCTTAAAGCAGAAAGGTTTATATAAGAGCATATTCAAGTATAAGCTATCACAATGTAGACTAAAATAATCTGCAATGGCATATTACTTCCCATGCTAACTGATGATATTCAGGTTGCCATGTAATAAACTAGAAGTATCACATGCATGTGTACACCATCAGCATGGCAACTGAAGACAGAACTACAAGTGGACAATTTCTGGACCTTTTCTGCTTTTTCAAATGAAATAAGCTATTAAAGTTTCTATAAAATTTGTAAATCAGAGGAAGCATCTAGATCATAATACAGGAAATAAGAAGATATTGATATGAATGATTTCCTGGTCCAGTGCCTACAGATATTACAATGGATGTAAGCATACAAACCTGTACCACCCTTTCAGAGAAATGAATTTTGTTAAAACAGAAGAGCCAGGCTTTAGGTACATCATATGATTTCAAATTAGCTACCATTCCATTCCCTAAATAGCTTGATGTTAGAACTGAAGATAAACATGAGTAATCATCTCTCTACATGTCTATTTAGAAGTATGCCCACCTCAGCTCAATATGAATTATTCAGAGGTAAGCAAGTATAGGATTGTAGCCTGGTTCTTTTAGAGAGCCAGAGTTCTGATTTGTGGACCATAGCTTTCCCACTATAAATAGTGTGTGTTTAACACCACCAATTTTAGTGCAGTTATAAGGAAATATCATGGAGAGAGCACATACGAAAATAACTTCTGAATCCTGACCCCATTTATGTTCAGAGAGACAATACTTGTATCTACAAATTTAAGTACTGTCCCTCCCAACAGAAATGCATTTGAAGTAATATATACAAATTTTTATATATAAAACAGTGTGCAAAACTCCCATTGTTCTAGGCACATTTTGCGCCAGGGAATCTCATTAGCACGAGCAGTTTCTGAGCTCTGGGCGCAGTACTGCACCTAAGATTTCAGATTAAAACTGCAGATTGCAAGGAAAGGAGGACCTTTTTCTGCCTCCTCACTTCCAGCTACTCTCTGAAAACGAGAGAAGAGACCCTCTTAAGAATATTAGGGGGGTGGACAGGGGAAAGACTAGACCATATGAAAAATGAACATAGTGTTTTAGCTGCAGTTCATTCATTTTCACTTTGTATTCTTGTTATAGAAAAGCACACCTAGACAGTCCGTTGTTGCACCCATAACCTCAGTTTAAGCTGCCATGTAGTTCCTAGCTTTCATATCTCAGTTTCTAACACTGATATAAAATGCTCACATACAGCATTTTTGTACTGTCCTTAATGCACCTGTATGGCTTGAAATAAAATCACACAAAGTTAAAAACAGTCCCAATACAGTAATGGCTAATAAAAAGCAACAGATTAAAAGCAGGGTTAAAAAAAGAGAGAGCTGTAGTAGCTCTTACTTGTTCTTAGCCCTTTAAGCACTTAATCATGCATTTCCAGATACTAGCCAAATCTAGTTCATCATTATTAAACAATATAACCAAAGGCATCTCATTTTTTTTTACCAAATATTTTGTCTTAGCTTTCTATTAGATTTAATTGGTTTTTCTACTTTCATATATATTCCCTAATGAAGATGAAGAGAGATGTCAACTGAAGGCATATCACAAGAGCTGCAGAGGAAGTGGTGAACTAAATGAATGGTTTTCAACTAGAAAACAAAATTAAAAAGAAAATCAATTAAAAATATGAAAAAAAAAATCAATGTGTGAGCCTAGTGAGGGGTGAACTCTCCTTCTAAAAGGGTTTCCCTTTCTAACATAACAGCTTGTGTCAACAGTGCTCATCATTGAAAGCCAAATAAAATTTCCTTGTCCTAGTGAGAATCCTCAAAACCACTTGCCAAATTTCTAACACTCCCCCACTCCCAAAATGCTTATTTACATTACATTATTATTTACAGACAGAGCAAGCTGGTCATCATACAGGAAACTAGACTTCTTCCATCCTGTCTGGCATGACCCCAGACCACCTTCTCTTCTCTGCATTTATGGCTAAATTTATCGTTCATTTCCAGTCTACACTTCTGAACCATCTTCCTCTAGATTTTTAAAGAAACCAAAGAGCTGATAGGAGAACAAACAAAGCTAAAAGGCAAAGTACATGACCCAAACAGACTCTGGAAAATTAAGACCCCATTAAAGTCTACACAGATATCTGAATAAACTCTTTATTGTATTTTACACCATATTTCTGCTCATAAGGGCTCTCAATCTCTCAATAATACAGTCACTTAATACAGTCACTAAGTGTTTCTCTCTTCTGCTCATTCTAAAGTGGAGTGTTGAATCCCATTATCTATAGAGAACCATTATCAAAAATTAAGTACAAAAAGAATAAGCAGATCTGAAGCCTGCTTGTCCAGCTACGCTATTTAGGAGTCATGATGGCTTGAGCAGAGTGGCACATCAGGAAGTTTCTTGACCAAGAAGGCACTATAAGACTGTAGCGAAATTATCTGTGGAAATAACCCGAATAGCCCAGAGCATGAGTCAAAAACAGTTCTGCTTATAAGGAGAAGGGGTTGCTGGTCCTATCCTGATATTTAGGAATACAGTTGGAGAAAAGGAAGGGCAGCTGGGGTGAAGATTCCTGTTGAATGCCTCCATTTAATATTTACAAACATACCTATTAAAAATGAAATCAACAAACATACTATTAGGTTACCTTCATCATCAACCATATATAAGATGAGGGACACCTGGCTTGCCAGCAGTACATGTAAAAACAATCTAGGGGTTTTAGTAGACCACAAGCTTAACATGAGTCAATAGTGTGATGCAGCAGCGGAAAAACCTAATGCTAGTCTTAGCTGCATCAACCAAAGTTTAAGGTCCAGATCAAAGGAAGTAATAGTACTGCTCTATTCTGCCTTGGTCAGACCAACCTAAGTTCTGGGCACCAAATTTTAAGGAGGACATTGACAAGCTGGAACATGTGTAGAGGAGGGCAACCAAGATGATCAAGGATCTGGAAACCTAGTCTTATAATAATAATTTATTATTTATACCCCGCCCATCTGGTCGGGTTCCCCCAGCCACTCTGGGCGGCTTCCAACAGAATATTAAAATACAGAAATCCATCAAACATTAAAAGCTTCCCTAAAGAGGGCTGCCTTGAGATGCTTTCTAAAGGTCTGGTAATTGTTATTCTCTTTGATCTCTGGTGGGAGGGCATTCCACAGGGCGGGTGCCACTACCGAGAAGGCCCTCTTCCCTTGTTCCCTGTAATTTGGCTTCTCGTAGCGAGGGAACCGCCAGAAGGCCCTCGGCGCTGGACCTCAGTGTCCGGGCAGAACGATGGGGGAGGAGACCCTCCTTCAGGTATACTGGACCGAGACCGTTTAGGGCTTTAAAGGTCAGCACCAACACTTTGAATTGTGCTCGGAAACGTATTGGGAGCCAATGTAGGTCTTTCAGGACCGGTGTTATGTGGTCTCGGCGGCCGCTCCCAGTCACCAGTCTAGCTGCCGCATTCTGGGTTAGTTGTAGTTTCCGGGTCACCTTCAAAGGTAGCCCCACGTAGAGCGCATTGTAGTAGTCCAAGCGGGGGGATAACTAGAGCATGCACCACTCTGGCGAGACAGTCCGCAGGCAGGTAGGGTCTCAGCCTGCGTACCAGATGGAGCTGATAAACAGCTGCCCTGGACACAGAATTGACCTGCGCCTCCATGGACAGCTGTGAGTCCAAAATGACTCCCAGGCTGCGTACCTGGTCCTTCAGGGGCACAGTTACCCCATTCAGGACCAGGGAGTCCTCCACACCTGCCCGCCTCCTGTCCCCCACAAACAGTACTTCTGTCTTGTCGGGATTCAACCTCAATCTGTTAGCTGCCATCCATCCTCCAACCGCCTCCAAGCACTCACATAGGACCTTCACCGCCTTCACTGGTTCTGATTTGAAAGAGAGGTAGAGCTGGGTATCATCTGCATACTGATGAACACCCAGCCCAAACCCCCTGATGATCTCTCCCAGCGGCTGCATGTAGATGTTAAAAAGCATGGGGGAGAGGACAGAACCCTGAGGCACCCCACAAATGAGAGCCCAGGGGTCTGAACACTCATCCCCCACCACCACTTTCTGAACACGGCCCAGGAGGAAGGAGCGGAACCACTGTATGACAGTGCCCCCAGCTCCCAAACCCTCTAGATGGTCCAGAAGGATGTTATGGTCGATGGTGTCAAAAGCCGCTGAAAGATCCAGCAGGACTAGGAAATAGCTCTCACCTTTGTCTCGAGCCCGCCGGAGATCATCGACCAGTGCGACCAAGGCAGTTTCAGTCCCATGATGAGGCCTGAATCCCAACTGGAAGGGATCCAAATGGTCCGCTTCTTCCAGGCATGCCTGGAGTTGTTCAGCAACCACTCGCTCGATCACCTTGCCCAGGAATGGAAGATTTGAGACTGGCCGCATATTGGCCGCATCTAAAGATGGTTTTTTAAGAAGCGGTTTAATAACCACCTCTTTCAGCAGGTCTGGGAAGGTTCCCTCACAGAGAGAAGCATTCACCAACCCGTGAAGCCCATCGCCCAGCCCTTCCCGGTTGCTTTTATAAGCCAGGATGGGCAAGGATTAAGGAGACAGGTGGTTGGTTTCACTCGTCCAAGCAGCCTGTCCACATCCTCGGAGGTAACAGATTGAAATTGATCCCACACAACTTGACTAGACAGGACTCTAGCACTCCCCCGCCCCTGCTCCCACAGTAGAGTCTACCTCTTCCTGAGTCTGAGCGACTTTATCTGTAAAAAACTTTGCAAAATCATTACAGGAGATCATGTGGCCCGTACTGGGTGCTGATGGAGCAGGTGGTTCCGCTAAATTGCAAACCACCTGAAAGAGTCTCCTGCTGCTGTTTTCCGCAGATGCAATAGAGGCGGTGAAGAAAGTCTTCTTCGCCGTCGCTACCGCCACTTGGTAGGCTTGACATTGAGCTCTAACCCGTGTCCGCTCAGCTTCAGAATCAGTTATCCGCCACCAGCGCTCTAGCCGTCTCAGCGATTGTTTCATTGCCCTCAGATCCATGGAGAACCATGGGGCTGTCCAGACTCCATGCAATCGGAGAGGGCGCTTCGGAGCCAAACAGTCAATAGCCCTGGTTAACTCCACATTCCAGTGGGTCACCAGGGAATCGGCTGAAAGGCCATCAACATGGGATAAAGCATCCCCTGCCACTCTCTGGAAACCATTTGGATCCATTAGGTGGCGGGTCCCACCTCCCTGCAGAGGGGAAGGGTCGCGAAGAAGTCCAGTTGCACCAGGTAGTGATCTGACCATGGCACTTCTTTAGTTTCGCTTTTGCTTAGTGTCAGATCACCAACATCCATAGAGGTGAACACCAGGTCCAAGGCATGTCCGCGGTTATGAGTTGGGCCAGACTTATTCAGGGACAGCCCCATGGAGGCTATGCTTTCCACGAAGTCCCGAGCGGCCCCTTGTAAGGCTGTGTCGGCATGGATGTTAAAATCCCCTAGGACAACCAAACTAGGTGTCTCCAGGAGAACATCCGCCACAACCTGAAGCAGCTCGGGCAGGGAATCCTTGGTGCAGCGGGGAGGTCGGTACACCAAAAGGAATCCTGTACTGCCCCTATTGCCCAACTTCCAGAACATGCACTCAGAGAACTTGGTCTTCCCAATAGGACGCCTGGTATAAACTAATGACTTCCTAAAAATCACTGCAACCCCCCCCCCCCACAAGGCCTGGGTTTCTGTGCGTAAGAGAAAACTGGTGGACAAGCAGCAGCAAGAACAGGCCCATCTGCTTCATCCAACCAAGTCTCTGTTACACGTGCCAGGTCAAGTCCTCCATCCACGATCAAGTCATGGATAGCAGTGGTCTTATGGATCATTGACCTGGCATTGCACAGCAACACCTTCAGGTCGTGTGGGCATCCCTTGCTGATTCGAGTATCCATCCGGTCAGGACCAGACCCGGAGGCAGGGATAGTCCTCAGACTAAACCTCCCTCCTCAGTAATGACATGGTCTGGTCTTAGCGTAACTCCTCCACCTACCCGTGATCACTGAGATCAGTTGTCCCAGTGCATCCCCCCCCCCCTGTGGAATCTGCCCCAGCCATTTTGTTGGCTGGGACCCACTCCCCGGCAGCCCTGACCCCTCCCCTTAAAATCAAATTTAAAACCAATACTGTACAGAAAACAACCAAACAAACTAAACAGTAAACAAAAACCAAAAACAATAAAAGTTACAAACACCTCAAAATTACAAGGAGAGCAGCAGTGGCACTGTTTCAGGCCTCCTAGGAGCCTTAAAGCTGTGGTGGAGTGTGGGGCCCGCCCCCAAGCCCAAGGTGGAAGTGGGCTTCAGGAGGAGCAGTCCTCCCAAACACTCCCTGGCAGAGCAGCATCAGCAGAGCAGCATGAGGGACAGTTGGGCATGTTTAGCCTGGATAAGAGGAGATGGGAGAGGAGATATGATAGCCATCTTCAAATACCTCAAGGGCTGTCATATGGAAGATGGAGCAAGCTGGTTTTCTCCTGCTCTAGAAGGTAGGACCCAAACCAATAAATCAAGTTATGAGAAAGGGGATTGTGACTAAAAATCAAGAAGAACTTTCTGAATGTAAGACATGTTTTGACAGTGGAACAGACTCCCTCATAAGGTGGTGGGCTCTCCTTCCTTGGAGGTTTTCAAGCAGAGGTTGGATGGCCATCTGTCATGGATTCCTGCATTGCAGGGGGTTGGACTAGATGACCCTTGGGGTCCCTTCCAACGCCACAATCCTCTGATTCTATGATATATAAAAATGCATTATAAAACATTTTCCAGAGAAGTACATTATCAGCTTATTTAAATTTCCATTTTTTAATGTTAGTAGAACTTGAACTTGCTTATGAATGCAGGGGGATGGCTAAAGGAAACCATATGCTTAGCAGATGTGGTGCAAAACTGCATGCACAGGCTGCCAAGCTATTCGAGCCAAAGGTTTGCAGCCAATACTATTCCACCATGGGGCCCGTTGCAAGGAGATGTGCCAGTGATAATGCATCGTGCCAGATTGTGTGGGTGTTTCAAGAAAGGGTAAGAGTCTACTAGAGACTACAATAAGGCCAACAGCATTATTTCAATGTCCACACAAGACTGCTGGGGTGACAAGTTACAGTTTCCAGTCCATAACCCTATGCATGGCCACAGTTACCGCCAAAGGAAAAATGATTTAATCAAAATAAAACAAAAAACCCAGAATCCTCTTAGCCTCTTTATCTTCCAGAAATTGGTAACATGATGAAGGATTCCAAAGAACAAGATTACTGTCACCGGAAGCAATGCAAACTGTAGCTGTTACCAAAAAACAAATATTGCCCCTTTGACAAATATTTTCACATAATCTCTCTTCTTCATGCAGTTGTAGTGCTGCATCCAAAGATCTTTGGCTACTGTACAGTTTTTATTGCTGGGATGACTTTATTGAAATGACATTATTTAGTTGCTAATGCACATTTCCCCCAAACCAGCTAGCACCAGTATAGGTAAGCATTTCAAGCAACCATCAGATACCGTGTCTGTGATGTGACCAATTACAAGTGCCACAACTCACCCAGATTTATTGAGTGCATGTCCCTTCATTTTCCAGAAGGCACAATTGATTGCAAAATCTTCATGCAACCTAGTGTTCTGACTTGATTATGTCTTCCTTGGCTTAGCCTTTTAATCCATAGGCTTGAGAGACAATTTACTGCTATGAACCACACTGTTTTCAATGGATTTTTAATACTATATAAACATTTATCTAGAAGGCCTGGAGCCCTCCCTTGAAGGACTTCACGGTCTGCATTCAGATTGGTTTTCATTGTGCTGTACTTATTTGCTTTAAAAAATGCAAACTGCATTTTAAAATGCATAAAATTGCATCAATGCATTTTCAATTCTAAATGTGTTTTTGTGTGTGCTGCAAGCTATTGATGTAAAACATTGTATTCCACCTGGATAGCCATATATTTTCCTTATTAGATCAGTTTATACTAGTTTGCCTTAACTTTAGGCCTTTAAAAAAATTAAATTCAGAATTTAAAAGGTCTCTGGCATTTATCATAGACTTAAGGACTATATTTTTGCATTTTTAATGCATTTGCTGTAGCAAGCAGTTTCTTGTGTACCTTCAGGCAGTTGTTCAAAGACTATGATCAATAATTTGCAAATTAGTCTCTTCTTCAAACACATCAGAAGAAGCAATGTTCTTCTGCCTTTGATTTTCTCTGATCAATGTTTTCAACAGAGCTCTCTAAAGTGGTGCTCTATCATGAGTTCTTATTGACAACCTGCCAATACCTAGTTGAAAGTCATGCTGAAGCTGCCAATTTTCATGCTTCAAATGGGAAATTGAGAGATCAGCATGCTCTCCTTATAATGACCAAATAAAATGGCATGATGACTAATTTACAGTAAATCTCTTACTCTGTTACCTTGAAGCTAGGTTTGAAATAAAAGATTCTATCCAGGGCTCACACAAAGGTGCTCATGCCTGGGGAATTCTCCAACCTTCCTCCAAAGCTAGGCACATTTTCTGGAGGTAATACAGCTAACCTACAATAAAAGTGCAGTGGAAAGTGGCCTTAGAACAGCGTCTTTCAGTAACTTGTCAATTAACCAAAAACTTCACCAGCTTCCATGACAGCATCTCACCTGGAACATTTTAATGGTCAGAGCTAAAAGGTCCTTGTCCTTATTTTACAATAAGCAACAGCAAATTGTGTTACATGCAATCTGTATTTACCGTAGCTGACTTAGGCTGTATTACCTTGAATCTGTTCAAATGAAGGGCAATGATTCATTGGGGAAATGCATGGCATTTACACATAACCACAGCAGCCCATGTCATGGTACAATGCAGGCTGCCAAGTCACACTGGCGAGCTTATCCACACTATACTGGCAGAGCTACCTGGACGCTCGGATAATTTCTATATAGAGTGGCTTCTTTCCGACGCTAACTCTAATGTGTCAGCGAAGGTAGCCAAATTCCATGCTAGAGTCATAAAAATTCGGTCTAATCTAATTAGCAGTGTCCAAATATCTTCAGAACATCTTCAGGACTAGCTAAAGAGGACCCAGTGTTATTAATTGCTGTAGTCTACCTCCCTAGGTAGTATCACTCCTTTTAATCAGTTTTCTTTTAAACAATTGTTAAAACCTATATTTATTGCCTATTTTTAGATTATTACTGTTTTTCTTTTATTGTTTTATGTATTGCATATTTATGTGTGCTGGTCAAGAACCGTAATAAATCAATCAATCACACTGGCAGAGAACCTGGTTTACTTTTCTATTTCTATTTGTACTTGTAATTTATATTTTCAAGACATTTGACTGTAGGTAACTTTTTTTGTTAAATAAAAGGGAGGAAAGTCTTTTTCCATCTCTCTATTATTTTGGAATAGCAACAATTGTTCTATTAGTTTATCCTGCCAAAAGCTGCCATGGTATTTTCATTTTACGATGAATAGTTACAATAAGTTTCCTTTATTTTAATATTTCTAGCAATATCAGAGTTCTCTGGGAGTGTTCATAAGCAAGCAGAGAGGGATGATCTGGTAGACACCAAATTCCACAGACTTGCAAAAGTTTGTCACAAAGTCCCTCACCGCAGGTTCCCAAGTAAAGTTTGTAGTTGTTGGAAAAGAGACAGTTCCCCTTGTAGCTCAGCATCTGGATAAAGAACGAGTAGTAGAGAGCAGGAATGGCCAGTTATCACAATGAAGAGTTGTAAGAAGTGGGGTCCTGCAAGGATCTGTAGTGTCATAAATGATCTGGAGTTAGGGATGGATCAGTGAGGCAGCCAAATCTGCTGAAATCCAAATCACATATACTTCACATATACACTGTGGGGGTCTGAGTTGGCAGTGACTGACCAGGAAACCGATCTTGGTATCATTATAGCTAAAGATTAGCTATGATGGTTGTGTACTACCTCCACTGTCAGAGCCAGTATGTTTGTGAAGACCAGTAACTGGGGAATTCCAGATGGATGGCTTCACATAGGCATCTGGTTGGCTACTGTGAGAACAGGTTGCTGAATTAAAAGATCTGAGATGTTAGAGCTCTTCTTGTATTTTTATGGATAGCAGATTGGTGGTGTTGACCCAGTGTATAATAACTGTGAGAAGGATGAATCCCATGGAGAACATGAGGAAAGGGGTAGAAATTTATGGTGCAAGCACATAAATTTCAGTTCCGGCATCTTGGAAAGGAAGAAAGCTGGAAAACATGCAGAAAACGGCAACAAAAATGACCAAGGGGCAAAGGGCTGGTATTGACTTATAAAGCAGCCTGTTTTAATATCAGTAGCTGGGAGATAGAAAGGCAGACAGCACTTTAACTTTTCCCAAAGTCAATTCAAGTAGCAAAATTGTGCACACACCATGCAGCAGCTGCTTATACTGTATCTGGCTTTGGATAAAAGATTTGCTGGCTTTAAGTAAAGTCTTGATAAACACAGACATTCACCAAAACACTTAAAACAGCTTATCCAACATTTTGTACAAATTGATGTTTTCTTTGGAGCAGACTCAAGGCGTGAAGCTATATTTACACTAAGATTCCAAATGGTCAGTAGAATTTTCCACAAACATTTTTGATATTTCAAAGGCCAAAACCTTGGTACTTTGAGGCAGTAGCACATCACATTTGGTAACATAGTCACTGGTGATAAATTTAATCCTTTGTTTCTTACAGAGCACACGGGGCAAGCATAAGGAGACAATGAACATTTTGATAGGTCAAAAAGCTAAAACACAGCTCTGAAGTTTAAGTTATACTTTGAGGGTGAAGTTAATAGCCACAAAGAATTTCACTTATTAAATCTACATCTTCAGATAGGTGCCAAGAGGTCCATTTGGCTCTAACAAGCCAAACAATATCTACAACAACCCAATAAATAATTGTGTGTGTGTGTGTGTGTGTGTGTGTGTGTGTGTGTGTGTGTATATATATATATATATATATATATATATATATATATATATATATATAATTGTCTATAAGGAGGTGGAGAAATCGCCAGCAGAGGAAGTGGAGAAACTTGCCTTCCCCCCTACCAAGAAAATGGGAAGCTCTCTCTTCAGCACGAAGCGCAAATATGAAAATGCCCAGGTCCCAGTTTCTTTGCATAATGTCAAACCTGCGGTGGACCTGGCAAATCCTAGAATTGGAGTCGGAATGTTAGCTTTTAGCTCAGATAACTGCTTCCTGGCAACCATAAATGGTTAGTATTTCAAGAGGAGTGTATGAGGACCAACGTGTATCCTAGTGACTTCGAGTTCAAGTCCTGCCTCTAGAATTTACTCACTGTATGGCTTTGCGTATATGACTCACTTCCCATGTTTTAGTTTGGAAAGTAACTGCCCCATCTTACATGGCAAGGGTCTCTTTAGTAGGAGTGACCCATTGTGGAGGTTTCTCCAGTTCAGACTGAGCGGTGTGCTCAGTCGTTAGCACATGAAAATGCTCTTACATTGAGCACAGGGACCTGTCAGCTGTTAATATTCAGCACTGTGTGTTTTCATCATGACATCAGCTAGCAATCTTGTTTTATAAACATCTTGACTAGCTTGGAATATGAATTCTTGTTGACTCTATATTTTTAATATTTTGTTGGAAGCCGCCCAGAGTGGCTGGGGAAATCCAGCCAGATGGGTGGGGTATAAATGATATATATATCCTCATATATATATCTCCTCCCAGCAGCCATGCTTACAGCTGTCATTTCCAGAAACTAAACTACTTCCTGTGAATGTTTGAAATAGTTCCATTATATGCTACCAGTTTCCTATGAAATCTTCATGCTACCGTATATTGGTTGGCACTTAGTACTCCAACCTGAGCAGGGAGAAGTTCTGAAACTTTGTGTTTTGCCTTCAGTTTTAAACTAGTGGCTACAAAGTTTCTTTTCCTTGATCTCTGCTTTAAAGTAAGGCATGATTTTATAATTCAGTTGCATTTTGTTTGGTTGTAAATTTTCTATTATTTAAACTCTGTAAGCTGCCCAGAGACCTGTCATTATTGGGTGGCTATAAACATTTGTGTGGAAGACATTCCACAACAAAGGGTGGTGTTACCACTAGAAAGTCCAGTTCTATGTTACTATGCTTCTCACTACTGAAGAATTGAGTGGAATTGTTCGTTTCAGTGACATTGTTCACATATAAAATCCAGAGAACACAATCAAAAGACCACATGGGTTTACCAACAAATATATGGGATGGTCTTCAACAAACAAACATAAAGCTGTATGAAGCTGACATGCCAAGTTAGACTCTTGTATCATCTAATCAAGTGGGTCCCAGATATTTGGAGCAGAATACGAACAGAAACGAGTACAGCCTCTAGCATTAATACAGCGTGACCTATTCACTTCCCCTGTCAAAAAGGGAAGGTTGCCATGTTCTGCACCAGCTGCAACCTTGAACAATCTTCAAGGGGAGTGTCACAGAACATGTAGCATAGTGGCAGCCTTCCTTTTCCTCCTAGTTGGTTGCAACAACCAATTCACAGCTGGATCTGCTTTAATATATCTTTTGCACTGCAAAGAACATTTGGTTGGAAATCATGACCGGGTGGGGGTGGGGGGAACCCACACCAAAGGGGGGAAAAGCACACACATCTTTACCATTGAGAACAACTGACTTCTTGTAACACATTTTATTGGCAGCCAGCCAGTACTTTCCTCAAATACAAATAACAGTGTTCTTTGAGGAGGACAACTGTCAAGCAAAGACTGCCAAAAAGGATGATAATCCAAGAAAACGATTAGGCCTTTCTATACAAAACAGAAGAAACAGTAAGTGTTTCTAATGAGAAAGCTTTCAGCTCACCCAACAATGTTTTAGGCCACAGGGCTACCTTACAGATATTTAAATCCACTATGTTGTAACTGAACATAGTTCTTAAGTTACGCACAATAGGTAACCTCAAAGACTTTAAAACTAGCCTGGAAGGCCTAAATGCTACCTAGTTTTTCATTTTCAAGAGAACACTTGAGAGACAGCCAGCACTTGACTCCTACGTCACATGAAAGCAGAGCGCATGTAACACTTAGCAAAAGTCTTGAGGTACAAAGTGTACTAGAAACATTTCACATTTTCTACAGTGATGTTCCCAAAGACTTTGGCATAAATACACTTTTCCATACTCTTCTGTCTCCTGCACATATCAAAGAACAAACACATACAAACCGCACACAAAATTGTGAAGCTATTAATATGCTCTCAGAAAAAGATCGTATTAAAATTCACTGTCCCAAAAGACTGTTTAAAATTATCACTGTGACATTCAGAAATATTTACAATGAGTTTGTAATTATTAAGTAGATGGAACACAAGTTTAAAGGAATTGGTGTAACAGGCCTAACAGAATATCCAGTCAACTAATCTACATTTATTTACTGGCAAACAAGTGTTACACGAAATATAAACTATGATTGTTCATAGGATTCCTAGTTTATAAATGACAGAGGTGGAGGAGAGATGAAGAAACAACTGCTATCTGACAAAGCAGAAATGGCAGCAATTCTCTAAGAAAATAGATGTTATATCAGGCCAAAGACACATCTAGACCAGCATCCTGTTCTCAAATTGCCCATCCAGATGCCTGTGAGAAACTCACAAGAAGCATTAGAACACAACAGCACTCTGCCTTCCAGTAGTTTCCAGCAACTGGCATTCAGAAGCATTACTGACTAACTGTGGACGCAGAGCACAGTTATTATGGCCACAGCTATCCTAGCTGTCTCCTCCATAAATTTGTCAATGCTATTTTAAAATTATGCAAGTTGGTGGCCACTACTGCTTCCTGTGGGAGTGAGTTCCATAATTTAACTATGTGCCGTGTGAATAAGTACTTTCTTTTATCTGCCCTGAATCTTCCAATATTCACCTTTATTCTGAATGTCCAAGAGTTCTAGTGGACAATGAGACATTCAGTTCACTGAAGCCTGCTAACTTCATTAAGCTAAAGTTTGTAACCATAAGCAACCATAAACATAATGGGACTCACTTCTGAGTAAATCTGTTTAGAATTGCATTGTAAAATTGTGGTATGTGGCCACAAATTAAGATTCTTCTGTCAAAACTATCTGTCACAGTGGCGCTGGTGGCTACTCTAGAGTAACGACTCCTCACAGCTCTGCATTTTTATCCTTTTATTTAGTGCAGTCTATTTACAGTGCTGAAACAGTGCTATGTACATGTTGTCAGTCGGGTGCAGAACCTCCGAATGGAGATTCCCGCGTTTTCCTCCAGCAAAGTAGCCTGGGGATACTAAATCTCTGCCCCCGTCGCTTCCTACGCAATTCCGGGGTCGCTGGGATCGGTCTTTGTCCCGCGTTTTCCCTACTTCCCCCTTCCTTTCCCAACCTTGCCTGAGCCCTGGCTTCTGCTTCCTGATTCCCCACTAGAAACATCCCCCTCCCCGCTTCCACTTGCCCTGGGCGAAGAGCTTGTGTTTAAGATGGGAGGGGGCTGTCTATAGCTTCTGTCCCTCACACTATCTATCTATCTCTATCTATCATCTATCATTTATCTATAAAACACATGCACATATCTATACTGTATTGAATAACAAAAGGAATAAACTACAGAACTGCAGGCAAATGACTATTATTTTTCACTTTTACAAACTCAGATGTATTTTTATTTTATTTTAAGCAGCACCTTAAAGACCAACTAAATTTTTATTTTGGTATGAGCTTTCGTGTGCATGCACACTTCTTCAGATACACTGAAGCAGAAGTCCCTAGGCGCTTATGTAGGGAAAGGGTGGGGAGGGGGTATCACTCAGAAGGGTGGTGGAAATGGGTGATTGACTGACTGATAGCTGTTGACGCCTGTGAACAACTGCAAATGGTCTTGCATGAAAAAGCAAGAGTTGGGATGGCTGAAGATCGCTTTATCATGTATAATGAGATAAGAATCCTATGTCTCTGTTCAAACCAGGTCCCTCCATGGTTTTGAGCTTGGTGATAAGTTGCAATTCAGCAACTTCTCTTTCCAGTCTATTTCTGAAATTCTTTTGTAGTAAGACAGCTACTTTGAGATCTTGTATAGAATGTCCTGGGAGATTGAAGTGTTCTCCTATTGGTTGCTCTGTCTTGTAATTCCTGATGTCAGATTTATGTCCATTTATCCTTTGGCGTAGGGTTTGGCCTGTTATTTAAATTAGATACTGATTTACCGTACTTCCCTTTTTATATTCAAGGCAGCTTATATCAAAAACACCAAAAGATAAAAACAAATACAACTAGAAAAGGCCAAACCACTAAAAACATTCAGCCAACAAAAAAATTCCATAGCCTCATCAAATCAGCATCCAAAAGCCATTTAAACCAGCAAGTCTTACAGTCTCAATGGAAGCCTGGCGTAATTGCAACAAACAGTCTGCTTCCAGGTTACTTGAGAGACCACCTTATCCTTTATATAACTAGTAGTTCCCTGTGGTCTGCAAGAGATTTTCTTCTAAGGTTCAAAACTGATCACAAACTCACTCCACAGTAATACAGAGCAGAGCTTGTAGTGTGGCTGCCCCTGATCTACGAAACAGTGTTTATGCCATATGACACAGACATCCACTATCTGTACTTTCCAGAAAGAATTGAAGACATTTTGTTCTGGCAAGCTTTCCTGGCTGGAAGCACAGGTTTCTGCCACAGTTGCCTCCTTTTATTGTTTTTCAGTTCATTTGCTGTTATTTTCTATGCTGTTTCTAACCTGCTTTTTATTATATTGCATGCATCACCTTGAAACATATATGTGGAAGGCTACTGATTAATCATTATTATCTCCATTGCAACTGAACTGGAATGTTTTACACATAAGCATTTCATTTTTTTTAAAAAAAACCTCATTATAACATTTTATGCATGTTATTAGATTTCTATCTAAATATTTAGAAATTTTGCAACATGCCAGCACTGAGGTAATTTTCTTTTCCAATATTTCCTCCTGGGCCAAAGAAAGCATAAACATCAATGTATCATTAAGGGGTTCCTAGAAATGGTCCCCCCTTGTAACCATATAATGCTGTGAAGTAGGTTGGGAAGAGAGATAGTGGCCAGCCCAGGGGGGCTCTGGCTGAGTAGGGATTGGAATGTGCATCTCCTTGCTTCAACTCCCATATTCTAAGAATGGTTTGACGCTCCAGTTACTATATGTCCTTAGCTGATTTATGGTATAGTAATGCAGCCCAAGCACCTCTATGTGTTATTTTAGAAACCACTTGATACTCCATATTCAAAATCTACTAAAACAGAGATTGGGATGGGTCAGAAAAATCAAGAATGTTAAACCACAACTACCCAAATGCTTCTGAACAATTTTGCCTCACTTTAAATGTCAAGGCTAACTAATTCATTTCTGACTTAACACATCTACAGTGGTATCTCTGGTTACGAACGCTTCAGGTTACGAGCTCCGCTAATCCGGAAGTAGCTGCTCCTGGTTGCGAACTTTGCCCCAAGATGCAAACAGAAATCTCACGCCAGAGGCACACGCGCAGCGGGAAACCCCATTAGCGAAAGCGCACCTCAGGTTAAGAACGGTTTGGGGTTAAGAATGGACCTCCAGAACAATTTAAGTTCGTAACCAGAGGTACCACTGTATTTGTATTTATTTTGAATGCTTATATCCAGCTTTATAGCCTGAGTGGCTCCCAAAGAATATAAAAAGAAAAATCACACCTAAATCTAGTACAAGAACATAAATTATATGGTGTTCACAGAGAAACAGGATTATTCAGGCAGCATTTTGCATCCTGCTCTTCCAAACAACTCTTATCAAAGTCTGCTGTCACAAGGGATCTAATTCAGCAGTCTGGCCTTGCTGGTAGATGCCAGGCAATAGCTTTCACCAAGGGCCTCTGAGAAGGTAGTGGGGCAGAGCCACTTAGCAACAAAATGTGATCAAAACATAAACATAAAATGTAACATCCAGATCCAGGTAAGAGAATGTGGATGTACAATATATCTGCAGGGACTCTGAAATCTGGCAGACGCAAAGCTATGAAGTGCAATAGATTGACTTTATGAAAGACTTAAGAATTCAGAACTTACTAAGTATCTCTCTTCTTGTCTCATGCTTGGGGTGCGGATCATGTGGTTCTGCTCCCCTCTCCAATCTCCAAAGCGGCGGAAGAAGTAGTTGGATAAAAAACGGTTGATGGGATCTCTAATAATATTGATGTATACTGGTTGGTCTCCTCCAAACCTGGACAACAGAAACAAAGAAATATCAAATCACAGACAGCCATGTCAAAAAATGTAAAACTTCAGTGTCTGAGGAGGTTGCTTCTTGCATTTTTTTTAAAAAAATGAAAATTACAACTACAATATTATTTCTGAAGCCACAAGTATCAAGGCTTTTCTGTCCCTTAAAGCAGGGGTTAAATACTACACATTAGAAAAAGCAAACTGTAATCTGGCATCTTAGTATTAGAAAAGCATGCTGTAATCAACAAAATTTGTTTTACGGAAGCTTACTAGGGAATCTAATCTGATAAATCATGTGGTTGGTTGTCAGTTTGACTTTAATCAAGTTTCTGTGTAACTCATATTATATTGTTGTTGTTTAGTCGTTTAGTCGTGTCCGACTCTTCGTGACCCTATGGACCACAGCACGCCAGGCACTCCTGTCTTGCACTGCCTCCCGCAGTTTGGTCAAACTCATGTTCGTAGCCTCGAGAACACTGTCCAACCATCTTGTCCTCTGACGTCCCCTTCTCCTAGTGCCCTCAATCTTTCCCAACATCAGGGTCTTTTCCAAGGATTCTTCTCTTCTCATGAGGTGGCCAAAGTATTGGAGCCTCAGCTTCACGATCTGTCCTTCCAGTGAGCACTCAGGGCTGATTTCCTTAAGAATGGATAGGTTTGATCTTCTTGCAGTCCATGGGACTCTCAAGAGTCTCCTCCAGCACCACAATTCAAAAGCATCAATTCTTCGGCGATCAGCCTTCTTTATGGTCCAGCTCTCACTTCCATACATCACTACTGGGAAAACCATAGCTTTAAGGTGATGGTTTAAGGTGATGTCTCTGCTTTTTAAGATGCTGTCTAGGTTTGTCATTGCTTTTCTCCCAAGAAGCAGGCGTCTTTTAATTTCGTGACTGCTGTCACCATCTGCAGTGATCAAGGAGCCCAAGAAGGTGAAATCTCTTACTGATCTTGGTTTTTTTGATGTTGAGCTTCAAACCATATTTTGCGCTCTCCTCTTTCACCCTCATTAAAAGGTTCTTTAATTCCTCCTTGCTTTCTGCCATCAAGGTTGTGTCATCTGCATATCTGAGGTTGTTGATATTTCTTCCGGCAATCTTAATTCCATCTTGGGATTTATCTAGTCCAGCCTTTCGCATGATGAATTCTGCATATAAGTTAAATAAGCAGGGAGACAATATACAACCTTGTCGTACTCCTTTCCCAATTTTGAACCAATCAGTTGTTCCATATCCAGTTCTAACTGTAGCTTCTTGTCCCACATAGAGATTTCTCAGGAGACAGATGAGGTGATCAGGCACTCCTATTTCTTTAAGAACTTGCCATAGTTTGCTGTGGTCGACACAGTCAAAGGCTTTTGCATAGTCAATGAAGCAGAAGTAGACGTTTTTCTGGAACTCTCTAGCTTTCTCCATAATCCAGCGCATGTTTGCTATTTGGTCTCTGGTTCCTCTGCCCTTTCGAAATCCAGCTTGCACTTGTGGGAGTTCTCGGTACACATACTGCTTAAGCCTGCCTTGTAGAATTTTAAGCATAACCTTGCTAGCGTGTGAAATGAGCGCAATTGTGCGGTAGTTGGAGCATTCTTTGGCACTGCCCTTCTTTGGAATTGGGATGTAGACTGATCTTCTCCAATCCTCTGGCCATTGCTGAGTTTTCCATATTATATAGCAGTATTCAAAGGCACTATTTTATTTTAAAAATTGTACATCAAATAAAGTTTTTACTGTATTTATATTCTGTGTTTATGTAAGACTCCCAGTGGTTTTGATAGCCAGGTCCATCCACATCTACTTAGTTTCAATAATAATACTGTATCTGGCATTCCTAAACCATCCACCAGGCTTGTAGTGACAATAGTTAAAATCACAAGTGTGTTTCAAACAGTAAATCTTTGAAAAATTGGAGGGGGGGATGTTACTGCTTGTGCTTTCAAAGAAAGTATTTTCCTTATCCTTTTGTGAGTTGGAAAAATGAATGTACTTTTCAATGAACCAGTTGAAGGGAATCACTGAATTGTTAGCATGAAGAATTGTCAGTATTCCTCCTCCTAAAAAACAGCAGCCCATATGCATCAAGATAAAATATAAGGAAACTTGGCTAAGAATAAGAAAAATATTGAAATCCTAGGCCTGAGACATCCTGCAAAATATGACAATAAATAAAATCTCAAAGTGCTGAGAATCTCAAGTTCAATATCACACTTAAGCTAGGACAGCAACAGTCTGAAAATATAACACCAATTCTGGCACATCTGCACTGGCTACCAATTGGTTTCCAAGCTCAATGCAAAGTGCTGGTTTTGACCTACTGTAATTTCATCTAAAAGGATGAGGCTGCAATCTAGGGCTATCATATTACAAGACCAACCTTGCTTTCTCCATTCCCAGTTATGGAGTACCGTATAAACACTTCCCTGTGAGCATACAATACTTTTCCGCCCCACACCCAGCACTGGGAACCCCACAGATGTATAGGACACCATTCGATTTTATTTTCACATCTGTTTTCTGTCCACTAGGAGCACTCCATACTGTTACTCCCTCACAACAATGTCACGAGGAAGGTTAGTTGGAGAGCATGACTTCCCCAATACAGGAAGCATCATATATGTTATGCCTATGGCTATCATGAGTTTAAACCAGCCAACCACGTTTGGACAGTCTCTCGTTTCATAGCTAGAGATGGGAAGAAGGAACATGAATTTGTTCTACAGTTCCTCTTTTTGCTTTCCTAGGCCTGCTGCTGCTATGCCCAGTTCTTCTCTTCTCACTCTTTTTCAGCCAAGCTCACCACTTCCAAGCTGAGTCAAGTAATGATGCTTGCTCTGGGTCTGCAAACCACTATTTTAAGTTTTCCACCATGTTCCAGAGCAACTCTCTGCTGGTGATAATGTGGGAAGCTTATGGTGGCAGCTTTGTAGCTACTTGCAGCTGCTGCTACTAGGCATGCTTACTAACTGATGTAGGAAAGGGCTCACCAGAAGGCACTTTCCCATGGGAATCCTCAAACCTAGAGCCAAGAAGAACGATCCCTATCTGTGGAAGAGTTCCATACAAGCTGCAGCACCGTGTGGTTTTCAACGAAGCTTATTGCAAATTTATGTGCTGCATTTGCAGCTAACTTAGAACCATGTAGTAACACTCCCTTAAATGCAATGGTAGCAATATGTGTGGTTTTTTTTTTTAAAGAGTACTGCTCACTAGTTAAATCTGCTTTTCTTCAAACAGGGAAACTCTCTATTTTAAGAAGGCTGGAGCATTAGTTAAACATTGCGCAGGTGTGACAAGTTATCCTTGGAAAGAAAGTCAACCCAAGAGTTCTTATTTGTTTGAATGGAAGCACTGTTAAAATTTAGCCACAATATCCAAATTACAGTACCAATTAAATGAGTGAAGAGTAACACAGTGCTGGTTTGCTTGTATTTTCCAGGAAGGACGACTCCTTTACCCACTAAGTAAAGTGTTTTTTTTCTTGTAGTGAAATTTTAAAAAAACTTGTGGGAACTAAGCCAATGTATGTACATTTTGTATGCAAGACCAAGAACTGAAATTAAGCAAAAACAACTTAACTTGTTTTTTTGCAGCCAAATGTGTCTTTAAGATAAAACAATTTGCACTCTAATTTGTCTATTGGGTTATGCTTTAAATGATTTTAATGTAAACTATATGTTTACCTGTACAAAGCCACCAAAAATGAAAAAAAAACACCACCCATATGTGGCCAAATACTACAAGAGGAGGTTCAAAGTATCCATTTTCATATGCAGGCATAGGTGCTATGGTATTTTAAAATTATCCTTAGTGATCACAACAAGTGGCTGGGGAAACCCAGCCAGATGGGTGGGGTACAAATAATAAATTATTATTATTAAGTCAGGATCAAACTGCTTCTTCAAATCTTGGTTGTTCTTACTAACTGTAGTTTAAACAAAATATAATTCTTGAGTTTGATCATCTCAGGATACTACAGTTAGTTTAAAATGGAAAGAAAGTGCTTTTAATCTCATCCTGTTGGAAGCAAAACTCTGTTCACATACCATCGCAGAGGTTTTCCCCTGTGCCTGAACCCAGCCCACTAAGTGATTTTTTAAAAGAATGAGCAGATCAGGTTTTTTTGCTTGTTTTACCAATAATTAAAAATGTTAACATGATTACTAGAAAATGCCTTGTAGACTGAATTAAATTGAACCATGAGAGGTAACTTGTTGAAGTCAATTGCTGCAATAAACTGAGTTGATTAACTTAGCAGAAAAATCTAACAAAGGTAATCCTCTAGAAAGATGTCTACAATTTTACAACACTAGCAATATACAATACAAGATGTGCTTTATAGTGCTAAACCTCTATTTTTTGGCAAAGTACCACATCTCCCAACCCAATAGAACCAAAAGGGTAGAAGAATTTGCCTGTAATGTTATGCCAAGGACACACCCCAGAGGATTCTATTTCTACATTCCAGAAGATTAAGTAATTTTTCTGAGCATAACAACACAGCATATTTATCTTAAGACTGACATTTGACATGAACTAAGGTAGGGTAGCTTGGTTAATACAATTTTATTTTATTTATTGTTAATGGTATTGATAACACCCCAATGACTACACTTACTGGTTGGACTAAGCTATCATGAAGTAACATAGTAAATGTCCACTTTGCTTACATCAAACTTGGTACTGACTACTGCAGTATCCATTTTTCCAGAGTAGAGCCTTCCCCTCAGTGAGGGGCAGAGTTTCATGGTAGAGCATATGCTCTGAATGCAGAAGGGGCCTGAGTTAAAAAAAACCCAGCATCTCCAATGCAACTGGTATCAGGAATAGGGCACAGATAAACCTCTGCTGAAAACCTTGGAGAGCTGCTGCCAGTGAGGATGAACAAACAGACCAATTCAGCATGAAGCATTCCTCATTCTTCATGTTTGAGGCCCCTCCTGAAGGTTAACTTGAGGACCGCTTCACTCTATATATGGCTGCCCATGCAGGTCTTCAGCAGAGGGCATTGTTTTGGTGCCCCTACTATCAAAAGTGAGGAAGGTGGCTACAAAGGTGAGAGGGCTTCTCAGTAGTGAAGTTCCATTTGTGGAATGCTCTCAGCTGAGAGGTTGACCTAGCACCAAGTTTTAAAATATAAATTCATTTCTCTTGAAGTTTTTACGTTGCTTCGAGATCCTCTGCTGTTAGTTCTCATGTTAATTTAACAACACTGCTGCATTTCTCTATTTTAGTTACCTGATCATCTTTGAACGGCCTGACCCAATGTTGCATTCCCGAAAAGCTCAAAGTCTGGCTTCTTTTCAATTCCTTCATATGCCCAGATTCCCCATTTCCACCTAAACATTTCTCCCTTCTCTCCATATCCTTATGCATTGTTGTTAATTCTTATTGTTAACACTTCTATCCTGTTTTGGTCCTGTCAGGGCTTAGCCACACTTCCTCTTTTTTTTTTTTAACATACTTTTTATTAATTTTACAAAATACAAAAAAACAAAAAAACGGTACATACTTAAACCCCTTTTCCACCTCCTTCCTACCCACCCACATGGGTCCTCCCCTGCCACAGAAGTATCCCATGTTTGTGAACAGTCAGAAATGGTCCATTTTATGCTTGGATTTCTGTCCTCCTCCCCCTCCCCTGACCCCAAAGCTCCCCCCTGCCACCAGGGAGCTCCAGCAAACCAGGGCAGTACGCAGGAGGACATCCATCCAACCATCTATTGTTATACCAAAAAAAGAGAAAAATAGATATAGGAAAAAAAGGGGAAAAAGAAAGGGCGAAGAAAAAAAAGAAAAAGAAAAAAACAATACAAAACAGAAAAAATTTTCTTGCATTCATAGTTGAAAAACCATATTTTATGGGCTTCCCCTCCCCCCCTTCCCCGGTTTTCATCCCTTTTTTATCATCTGCAACAGTTTCTTACTTTATAAAAATACACCTTTGTATCTTATACAACTTATAAATCAATTGTTAACATTTTCATCTAATATTCAAATCACTGAAAATTCAAACTCCCATTTTCTCTTCCCGTGCCTAATTTTTTTTTTCTCCCTCTATAAGCCTCCATATTTTCACATTTTCCAAAATCCATTCACTTTTAAAACTATAACTATTCTCAATTTAACCTTACATCCCCGATTACCGGCTCCACCCCCCCCAATCCAGCAAATTCCAAAATCAGCAGACCAGTTATAAACCTGTTAATCCATCCTTATAATCACAACATCACTTTCCCTTCACCCCACCCCCTGTTTACAGTCTCTTGCCATCCAGGTCACCATACAGGACCCCTGAATTTCTTCTCTTCTCTGCATATTTTTTCCTTCTTCCCTGTGGGCGTTCTGGAGTTCCAATAATACCAATCGTGCCCCCCTCAAAGGCAGGGCACTCCATCCAACTTTTTGTAGAGTAGAGTCATCATTTTTTTCATGGTGTGTTTCATTTTGTGTTGAATCATCACAGTCCTCATCTTCATCTTTTCCTTCCCCATCATTGTCATTCTCACATTGCTCTTTTTCAGTGTCAAAAGCTTCATCTCCTAGAAAATCATATTCCGCCATCACCTCCTGAAATTTCTGCTGTAACTCCTGTCGTCGTGTCTCCTCTTGACATAACTCTATTCTTGTTTCCCACATTAAGGTCAAAACAGACCGCTGGAACTCAGGGGAACACTTTTTTGTTGACATATTTCAGTCCTGCCAAGGTCAAAACTTATCACGTGGGGTGGAATATGATCACAGTTTATTTTCTCGACTCCATTTTAACAAGCTGGCTGCATTCTTCAAGTCTTGTTAACAATAAAGTTCGAACTCACATTTCACAAGCACTTAAGCCAAAAAAGAAATTCCACAAAGTCCAGAAACACAAAGTGAAGTAAAATTTGACTTATAAATCCTGATCAACTCACTGAATTGCCTAGGCTGCCGGCTCCCGAGGGAAAGAAAGGTTTTTCTTAGGCTTTACCTCATTGCTGCAGGGCAGTCATAAACCACAGTCTCTCTCCCCTTTTCACCCTGCATCAAAGGGGATATTCTCTTTGATGCCTTTGAGGGATCCTTTTGAATTACAAATCTTCTGTTTATGGCTTCGGGTTTCTATTTACTGTCTCTTTGTTGCCGTGGGGGGGGGGGTGGCTTCCTCTTTTCTCCCCTCTCTCCCAGACCAAATTGTTTTATAATCCAAATCGTGAGGTTACTTACAGTCTTTTCCAATCGTTTTATTTTCGGAAGAATCCAGCGCTCTCCGCCTTCGGCTTGAAGCTTCTCCCTGCTAGAATAACGTTGCCGCTCAAAATGGCCCCCGCGACTTCTACCCTCCTCGCTCCGGAGCTCTTATTAGAGCTAACCGAAGAGTTGGGGAGTCCGGATTGGGTCTGTGCCGAGCAAATTGCCCTCGGGACGCCCTTCCCGAGGTTCTAAGGGGCGCAGCGTTGCTCTCGCTGCCCTCCCCACTCCTAGCAGAGACGGGCCGTCTCGGAGACGAGACGAAACCCCGCCGATCGACGCTGGCGCTGAACCCGGAAGCCCCGCTGGCGCTGAACCCGGAAGCCCTAGCCACACTTCCTCTTGTCCTGCTGCAATACCCCGGGGAAAGCCGCTCTTTAGCATTCAGTTAGAGCAAATGGCAATTCTGGTTTTCTCCAAATGGATTGCTATTTGTTCCATTTTTTCTCTAAAGAGCAAGTTTTCCATTGGAAAGGAATGGGGCAAGGGGAAAACCGCTCAAATCTATGCCTAGAAAGTGCGGGTCAAGTGGCAAACCGTTTGGACCCTTGCTTTCTTGGCATGGCATAAGTTGAAGATTAGTTGATCCCTAAATCACTCTCTTCAGTTGCTCCTTGTACCTATCACAGGCCCTATAAATATTGTTGTGCCCCTGCAGCAAAATAGGCTTCAGCATGATCATTATGCATTCCAATGTACACATGCTGGGTGTTTTTTCACCCAAGCATTAATGCTTTATAAAATTAAAGCATTTATTATGTTTGAAAGTTCTCACTTCTTGCAATCCAAGAACCTCCAGGCTCTCTGAAGTAATTTGAAGAACATAATTGATTTAGGATACACTTATGTAGTTACATCTATCATCTCTACACTCCACAAAAACTAGGCTAATTTAGTTCAAAGTCTCTGTCCCCAAAATGCTGCTTAAAGTATGGCTCCAAAATTTGGAAGAGGGGAGATGGACGTTCCCATATTAGTATACGTCACTTATTCCCCCCTTAAATTTTAAAAGCCTAGTGTTAATAAAAAGAAAAGCCAAAATGGTAGCCCTTCTACCCCATATCTATCTATCTATCTATCTATCTATCTATCTATCTATCTATCTATCTATCTAGGTAAAGGGACCCCTGACCATTAGGTCCAGTTGTAATGTGGCTAAAATGATGTCAGGTTCAAAACTGAGGCAAATTCTTAAAAGTCCTTTATATAGGTTAGTGTCTGCTAAACTAAGTAAGGGGATGAGGAAGTTTGCTCAAATCTTTGTAAATGCAAAACTTGCTATGCGGTATTAGCTTATGGTGGAAAGAACTACTGCAGCACAATACTGGCTGCAGTAGAGTCAGTGGCAAGCCTCCCATTGGCATAAAGGAGATTAGAATTTCATTGACAGTGAGCAATGAGCCCAGGAGTTCTAAACATCTTTCCAGAGCATACATCATTTCATCATGACACATTCAGATTGTATTGTAGGCACCTCCACCCTTCTCCTATTTACATTTACATAACATGGTAACTAAAGCAATTGCCTAAGCTAAAAAGTATTTATTGTATTCCCCCTCCCCCCAAAGGCCAAACAATGTTTAAGACCATTTAACAGCCGGGGAAAGTTGAGAGCTAGAATCTTTCTTTCTAAAGCTTAGGGCACATAAGCCGTACCTCAATTGCACATACCCTGACATTTCAGTTGATGGTTTAGTCAGGTACAGGCCCATTGCCAAGGAAATGAATCATGGGAAGGTTAAATGCCTTGCTTATGAATTTCTTTTCCCCTCCCATAATTTCTCTGCTCCATTGTTTGAATTTTGCTCCTTTGAGGACAAGCCTCTCTTAGTGCCTATTTGTTGAAGGGTTAACTTTCCTTTCTGTTTAAAAATGGCAAACATTTTAAAAATTATTGCTTTTTGTATTGTATTATTGTTTAACAATGCAAAACCATCTTTATTAGGCTAACTAGTAAATGTGTGGCCTCTCAATTGCCGCATAGAATTCTTCCTCGGGCAAAATGGAAAGTGTCAGTTTATAGAATGCAGGGCTGATTAAAAGGTCAGAAACTTTTATTCATCTGAGCTATATAGCTGTTTAATCAGGGGGATAATCGGGGGGGGGGAGTGTGCTTCAAATAAGTAATTGAATATGAGCTATAAATTATTATAATGACCCAATCATCCACTGCAGCAAACTGAAATGTGGAATTTTAAAGATTATACTTTCCATCTATGTGTAGCTCTCTCAACATAAGAACTCAGACCGCATTACTGCCATTCCTCTGTGCATCCACTGCATAAGTGTAGCATCGCTGTGGTGACAGGTTCTACCTACAATCTCTACATATCAACTAAACACACATAGTAGTTCCCTTCACATAAAGCTATATGTTCAGGGGTGCTGCTCAGATGGTCAACAAGTACACTGAGACTGTAAAAAATATTTAGGCTGTCTAAATATTCCGTTCTCCAACTTCCAATATTTAAGAAAATATATTCTGTTAAAGCTAGGAATATAACTTCTACACGCTTTCTTCTCATAGGCTTGGGTGGCAGGACTATACTTCTACTCAGCTCACCCCAGCCACTCTAAAACAGTTGCAGAAAAAGCCACACAACAGTGATATAGACACTGGAACCGGACTCTGTGTTTGACCCAAATACCACCTCTGTCTACATATCTATTATCACCCACAACACCAGGGGTTCTCTTACTTGCTCATATTTCACTGCAATATGTGCCATCATCTTCTAATAATGTCTTTCATAAGGCGAACATAACAGTATCTAAGCATAAATAAGAATAAGAATAAATGGACAAAAATCTGACCCCAGAAATGGCAATGAAGCCAGTGAGGGGACATGCCAGCAAACAAAGGAACTTCAGAGGGAGACTAAAGCGTGAAACAGCTGAATTGCAATACGCCAAGAAGTTTAGGGCTATATTTCAGACTAAATTGAAACAATGGATTTTTACCACACTATATGTGATCATTGGTGTCCCCATGTCAGGGTGATCTGACTGTTTATACACTTCCTCCACCTCCCCTGTGAAATAACCCTACAAATGTACCTGCAGTTCAAGACAACACGCATCTGATTAAGCATTCTGTAGTCAATGAAAGTTTATTTGCTTAGTCATGGGTACCACAGGACCTGTTTTTGCTGGAAGACACTAACACGGCTACCACTCTGGATACTGACATTTAGTAATTCACTATTCTTCAGCTCAATAGTGTTTTCTAAAGTTGCATCTGATGTAACATCACAAGTATATGTAGTTATAATTTGAAACCTCCTCACCCAAGAGTTTGTATTTTAAAGTGGGGGGGGGCTGAACAGCTAATGCATATAAAATTACACTGACAGAGGGAAATAAAAATAAAATGGAATTCTGGCAGGAGATTCTTTTTGACATACAGTAATGCAATATAAAGTTTTTCAGCTGAAAAGTTTATAAATTCAAGTGACCTATGAAAAAGCATGAAGTATACACAGACAATTGGAAACACAGACAAGGATGTATATTATATTATATCATTTACTGCTTTAGCCAGTGATGCAGGAATCTTCCATAAGGTGAGGAGGGGGAGGAAAAGATGGGGAATCCCTGCATCACACATATCTTTCATGCTCATATGGAAGCCGGCTCCTCATGGTTGAAATCTTATGGTGCTGCATATGTGTATACATACCAGAATATACAAACAGATACCAAAGCATACAGGTGGGTTTTTCCTAGATTATTGTTGCCCAGTCAGGATAGGAAGAGGAGTAGGAGCATTGGCTAGGTAAATATTTCACATTTTGCTCTGCCCACAAGGTTCTGGGAGATACACACATACAGTGGAACCTCGGTTTATGAATACCTTGGGTTTTGAATTTTCGGTTTATGAACGCCGCGGACCCATCTGGAACGGATTAATTCATTTTCCATTACTTTCAATGGGAAAGTTCGCTTCAGTTTATGAACCCTTCAGTTTATGAACAGACTTCCGGAACCAATTACACCAATTTATGAACGCTTCAGTTTAAGTACTCCGCGGACCCGTCTGGAACGGATTAATCCACTTTCCATTACTTTCAATGGAAAAGTTCGCTTCAGTTTATGAACGCTTCAGTTTAAGTACTCCGCGGACCCGTCTGGAACGGATTAATCCACTTTCCATTACTTTCAATGGGAAGGTCCGCTTAAGTTTATGAACGCTTCAGTTTATGAACAGACTTCTGGAACCAATTGTGTTCATAAACCGAGGTACCACTGTATTGTAGTGACTGTACACTAAACTGAAAATGAAAGCTTTAAATAAATCAATTGTCTGTTAAATTAAACATACCATATAAAACACTGTAAGTGAGGAACTATCTTACCTTGAGAAATTGAGGAAGTGAACATGTCTAGTGAATAAATAGGGCTGTTCGGCAGTGCTTATATTTTTAATCAATTCCATCTAAAAACAAGAACACACTGAATTTAAAATCAGGCTTGTCAAAATGTGGCACCCAAACAGCAGCCTTCAGAAGAGATTTGTTTCTTTGAGGTACTGATACATTAGATTCCAGCCACTGGCACCAACTATATGGGGGCCTGGGCACCCACAAAAAATTGTTGAGGATGCTCGGCACCCGCACCACAGGGCCTCTGACATGACCTCTGGGGCCTTGCAAAGCACTGTAAGTCACATCCAAGGCCTCATGGGGGCCTTGGGGATGGTGTCCAAGGCATTGTGCAGCCTCTGACATAAATTCTGGGGCTCCCAGGCAGCACGTGCAATGTAACGTGACATCATGACGCAACATGATGTCATTATGGCACGGTGTGATGTCATTTCATCACGCTACATTACATGCGCTGCTGGGCACTCATAATCTGGGGCTCAAGTCAACCCGCACTGTCTATCAAGAGTAGACAGTGACAGTGATGCCAGCACTATTTATCAAGAGTAATGGGGAAGAATAGAGATTGTCTATGCTACACTAAGACAGGAGAAAATAAGGCTACTTCTGTGACCTCCTAGCCTGCAAAAGTTATAAATGTCAATATACTTTGCTTCACCAATTCACATGCTTGTTACATCAATTTTGTGGGATAAGCAGGAATGTAGTTTTCTTCTCTTCCTACTGGCAGTTGCTGTGCCTGACTTTTGCTCTTTTTACTGTGGTGCTTCGGAAAGTAACAACTTCATAAAGCAGTAAGTGCAAGGAGAACTGTATTTCTAAGGTCAGCCTTTTTAATGTTGAATGAAAGGTTCCTTGGGACCAGTAACAGCATGGCCACATACATTTCTCGGAGCCTGCAGGGGATGTCCGTCCTAGGACTTGCACTTAATTGGAATACCTGCTCTAATGTTAAAAACCCATCACATTCAATCACCTGCCCATCAGAATATGTGCATGAAATTCACACATATTGTTCAAAAATATTACACCTCCTATATTTATTCAATGTAGAAATGTATTGCTTCTCTTAACAAAATTACAACTTTGCAGTATATACCAGGAGACAGATGTGCCTAAAAGAACATAAATGAATAAGTCAAGGTCTAAATAAACATAATGTAATTCTACCACATAGAACTTGCATTGCAAGGGTGTGATGCAGTGCTTTTTTCTGAGAAAAAGAGGTGCAGGAACTCCCACCTTTTTCTGACGGACAACCCTAAGTTGTTGAGTTTCTTTCAGGAGGGGCTTTTTAAGGGGGCGCCCGGAGTGTTCTGGCTGAAAAAAAGCCCTGGTGTGATGTCATGTAAGATTGTTTGGTTACTACTGTCTTGTACATTCTATTTGCCACCAACCATAGACCTAATTTTTGGTAACTTAAAACAATTCTTTCATACCCATGTGAGAGAAATAAAAGGTGTTTATTTACTGTGGGCCCTGACTTTATTCTTTCATTTGTATCTACTGACTGGTCAGGCATTAAGTCGTAATCTACCTTTTCCATTATTTAAGAAAGACTATGCTATTGTTTCCATGGAGATCGCTTTTCAAAAGCTGGTCTCAACTATCAGGATAGTTTTTCCTCTCCCCTCACTATTTTGGCCTGGTTGTGTTTAAGTCATTTTAGAATGCAGTTCCAAGATTTAATAATGCAAAGCTAAATATTACTTTTAATTTCAGAAGATATTTGTGAAATAGAGTTCTCAGCACTCACTTTCAGCTTTTAGAGTTTTCTGTAATATGTCAGACTCCTGAAAGCGTTAAATGAGATGTGTGCAAAAGAATTCCAGACATTCTTGCAGCTCTGATTTCCTGACTTCTGCTCTGCGCAGATTATTCTAATTGGCTTTAGAAAAACTTCTAGTTGTATTGGGGGGGGGGGACACCTGACTGTTACCATTCCTTTAACTTGAAGGCTACAGTAACTGAGCAAGTTTAATGGGGCTTACTCCCAAGTAAATGTGCATAGGATTGCAGCCTATGTTAAGTTAAATTGCTGGAAATGCTGCTCTAGTTTGGATGTATTTACTTGTTATAGAATAAATAGCACTATATACTGTTTTCCATACTACTGGAAACTTCTCAGCTAGCCAAAAGCAAGGCAGACTACCCAAGATGTTCTCCTGTGCACCTGTTTCATATGCCTACCAAGCCTACTCTGAGGCTCCCCTCTCCCCAGCTCAACAGAAGAGTCATGTGAAGAAGAAGAAGAAGAAGAAGAAGAAGAAGAAGAAGAAGAAGAAGAAGAAGAAGAAGAAGAAGAAGAAGAAGAAGAATTGCAGTAAAGACAAGAGAAGGGTTAGCTCGACCATATAGACAGACTGTGTAGGCCCCTTGGTTGGAACAAATCTAAGGGCATTCTCATGCTGATCACTCTACATACATTCTGTGCACCCTGAAATCCTCTAGAATGCAGGCACAGTCTCAGGTTCTACAGTGAGCAGATCCTGCCAGAAGAAAGAATATCAGTAGAACCCTGCTGGATCAAACCAAAAGCCCACCTAGTCCTGGTCTCACACTGGCCAAGAGATGTCTATGGTGTGCCCACAAACAGGGCCTGACTTCAACAGCAATCTTCCCTTCTGCGGAAGCCCAAAGGTAGATCTAGTCAAACTAGCTGAAGAATTAATACTGCCATATGTCTCTGCAAAAGAAAATCCCACCACACTGACCAAACAGCTCATATTAGGTATAGGAAATATGGAATGACACCTCCCTGACCCAGCCAATGTTTGCATTTCTTTTGATGCTTTTGTCCAGAAAGGTATAAAAACTGGACTGCTGAAGCCATATTTTGTTCTGGCTTTGCCTAGTTCCACTCTGAAAATCAATTGCTCAATCACCTACAATATGTGGTTTCAGGCTCCTCAGATCCACTCTGCTGAATACCACTGGGCCTGAAATCACTTAGCTAGCGAGAACCAGGGATCGGATTCTCCTGCTTTTTCCTTTACCGTCTCTGGACCCCTGCTTGCTGAAGCAGATGTCCCAGCTTGGTGCGGCTGCTTCAACAACCTATTCCCAGGCTTCCCTACTTTTCATCCCTTTCCCTGGATCTTTGCTAGCTGAATCTGAGATCCATGAAGCTTTTTTCATGTTCTGTTTGCTGCCTTGATGTTTTTCCTGCCACACCTAGGCAGGGAAAACAGGTGATGTAGTTAACATCTAGGATTGCTCAGCAGGGCACATGTTTCTCCCCATACTGTCTCTCAGAGCCTTGACACCTGCTCCATCTTCCTATCTTTGAGTGTGTGTGACTGCGTTTTAGAAGCCACCCTCTGGTCAGAAGAACAGACAAGTCAGCTGAATCTGGCCAATGGACCATCTAGCCCAACATTCCTTGTTCTCACATGGCAGGACCTGGATGCAACAGTGCTCTGCTCAAGTGAAGTTCCCAGAAGCTGGTATTCAGGGGCCTCCTTTGCCCAGAATAATCCTCCTGTTCAGCTGTGCATGAATGAAGCCTGGTCTGCAAGATGAGCCCGGATAAACAGTGCAGGCTGAACTCATCCCCCATCTCCTGGTGTTTCCTGCTCGGCAGGGGGTTGGACTGGATGGCCCTTGTGGTCTCTTCCAACTCTACAATTCTATGATTCTCCTCCAATGCCTTGTGTGCTTGTTCCTTCTTGTGTGTGTGCATTTAGTTGTTGGGTAGTTAGCTAATCCCCTGAAACCATAGAAATGTATGCATATTGTTACTGCCCACTGATGTTAATAGATATGAATTGTTGTGGAGCTATACCCCACTGAAATGTTAAATGTGTGTATTTAGATTCTCAATAGATATCTGCATTTTTAAAACCTGTGTGAGTATAAATTACTGGGTAAACCTGCCAAGATGCACTAATGCCAATGTCTAACATGCAGCCTGTTTATTCTACCATAATTTTGACTTACTTCCATTTCTGTACATTATAGAAAGTGACAGAATTATTAAACCTAGCACATCCAACTGTAGGGCTTATTTCTGCCTTTCAATTTTTGGAACCACAGAGCAAAGGTTAATACTGTATTGACACCACAATCTATACATGTTTACTTAGGAGGAAGTTAAACTGTGTCCAATGGGTCTTACATTCTAATAAGTATTCTTAGTACTGCAGCCTGAGAAAAATTTTGCTCCTTAATATCGTCTTGGATCTCCCAATAAGAAAGTACAAGATTGTTTAGTATAACATTGGGCTGCGTTTTCAGCAGCATTCCACTTGGTGGCGTAGAGAAATGGTTGATTCCTGACAGGTTAAGAGAAAGGCCACTCATATGAAGGATGCAAACAAAATCCAGTTTCATCCAAAGAAAATGTAATTGGTTACCTCGAATTAAAATCACCTTTTACTGTATCAACACTAAACATGTAAGTTCTTCAAATCATTCCTTGTCATTTTTTAAAAGGAAAACAAAAATGTTGATCCACTTTAAATAAAATCCAGAGAACTTTAACTTAGATTATAAATCAACAGGTACAACGTTTTCACTGCACAAGAATATTTTAATAAGCAACACATTTTCATATTCTACAATGATTTTTTGTTTTAAATCTGCAAAGATTTGGGAAATAATAAAAATAAATACTGGCTTTAAATTATACATATGTTGCTGTGAGAAAATTATTTTTAAACTAAAGTTAGGTCATTTACAGCACAATAATGTGCATCTCTAATATGAAGTAAGCCTTACCAAGTTCAATGCAGCTTAAGTGTTCAGATGTTTATGATCTTAATCATGGTCAATCCCACTTTCTTATAAAATGATGGTGTGTATGGTGTGATGCTAAAAACAACATAAAATGACTCAATTTATACAAGCCTTTAAGAACGGCTTCTAGGAATGGAGTTAGGAGGACTGAGGGTTGCGAGAGATTCTAGAGACAACAGCAAGGGCTTTCCTGGCTGTGTTTGGGGATGGATGCAGCCCAATCGCCTTCTAAATCCAGCCCGCGGACAGCGTGTTTTTACATGAGTAGAATTGGTGCTTTTATTTGAAATGCGTCTCTAGATTATTTGTGGGGTATAGGAATTTGTTCATTTTTTTTCCCTTTCCAAAATATAGTCCGGCCCCCCACATTCTCTGAGGGACGGTGGACTGGCCCCCTGCTGAAAAAGGTTGCTGACCCCTGGTTTGGAGCAACACAGAACAGGGAAGCAGCAAGTCTGCTGCTTGGGGGAAGTGGCAAAGTGTGGAATTAAAATAGACTTACTAAGCTTATGAATACTCCACTGCATGTGGATCTAGCCAGCTTGCTAATACTAGAAACATAATTCCTGCTTATTTTGCCATTCTCAATTGCCGCTGCTGTCCCTCCAGGGCCAGCCCACCCATGAGGCAAGGAGAAGCGACCACTTCAGGTAGCAGGATCCACAGGGGCAGCTGATCCAGCCTCCAAGGAATGCATTGGCGGTGGCTGCCACATGGCAGCAACAGCTATGGCTTGCTCTTTGGAGTCCAAATCTGTCACCTCGGCAGCACACCCACACCCCAATGTCACAGCGGCCTCTCGGTGAATAGGAGGTTCTCCTGGTCTCCTCCCACCCCTAGGGAGGAATTGGTGGGTGCTGCCCTCTGGGGTTTCCTGGGCTCTGCATCTGAATGGCATAATTCAGAGTGGGTCCCTTCCCATCTGTGATAGGTTTTGATTCCCACTTCAACCACCACTGTTCAATTTTTATCCCCCCCTTTTGATTTAGATCTTACTTACCCCATCTTCCCTGGTTGGGGGGGCACCATTTTGTGGTTCGCTCCAGGAGCCAAAATGTAATGGGCCAGTCCCGCTCTCCTCCAATATTCTCTCCCCTACCTGCAGCTTTCACCGCAAAACCCATTTACCCCATTCCTTGCCTCAAAGTTTTTTGATGTTCTGCTTCCACTTGGAAAATTCTAAACTCCCAGTCCTTACTGCAAGATCTGTCTCTGATTATTATTTTTGGACAACTACTATATACAGGGTTAATTGATCCTCATAGCATGCAGCAGCAGCTTTGATCCTAAAAGTAAGCATCAGTACCTTACACTGGATAATTTCATGGCTTGTTTTCAGGCTGCAATGACTGATTAGCCTTTTCGGCTTTCAGTGCAAAAGAAGAGCTTTTAGAGCAGGGCCCAGAAAGAAAGAAAAACAACCAACCTCTGAAAATGTTTGCCTTTCTCCATACTATTTGCTGCCATTGTTTCCCCAATCTGCTGCTGCTTCAGTGCCCATTTCCTCCCTTGGCTAGGAATTCTCTCTCTTTTAAACATTATTCTCAGACAATCCCAGAAAATTCAATGACCTCACAATGCTATATAGCCAATGAACTTTGCCTATGCACCAACACCACTGAAGGTTAAGGAAGACTGCAATCCTGACCCCATTTACCTGGGAGTAAGTCTCGCTGAATTTAATAGGACTTTGACTAAGAGCAATAATTCCTGGTTTCAAATGAGTGATCCTGGCAATTAAAAATCTAGGAGCAAATGAAGTCTATTCAATGCAACATTTCCGGAATAAGTGAACACTTTCACGTCACTTACAGTTTAATTCCCCACAAATTGTCGAAAGCAGGGCACCCTTCAATATTGATAAAACAGTAGCAAAAATGGACTTAATTATCAGCTCAGCTATAATTTACTTATGAGACCATTTGCCAGAATGATTAAAAATATATGTAGTTAACAGCTTGTTAGATAAGAAAAGTAATAATTTTTAATATTAAAATATTTCCAATTCTACTGAAAAATAATTTACTGCAATGCCCTATCAAAAATACTCAGAATTAAATTACTCTAAAAATGAAAACCGTAACATATAAAAAGACACAAACAACTTACCTGTTCATTCTTGGACAGCCTGGTTTTATTATGAATATCTGATGTAACCAAGTTGAACCCATGTCTCTCAGACAGAATTCGCAACAGCAAAACCACAGTTCGACTCCCACACTTTCCAACCCTGTTATACACCACTTGACTAGGGAATGGAAGTACCTAGACAAAGAGATACACATTAGCCTTCCTATTTAGAAATCTTTAAATACACAGAATAATTTTGCTGTAACTCAAGAGATGAGTATTTCAAAATTAAATGCACATATCAAAAGAAAGCACTGGCTCAGAAACCAGGAAATGTTTCTTCTCACTGTGTTAAGCTATTATAGCAATCTAATAAATCACATCTTAGATTTAACAGAATTATTGTGGACTAAAGTATTAGCCTACAAAAAGTTTATGTCGCAATAAATGTTAGCCTTAAAATGCCACAAACTCTTTCTCCCTAATTTCTTTGTCAAATGTACTAGCAATAAGATTCAATTAGTTATTGTTTCTATTACCTGGGAAGAACAATGAGCTGACTGCACTTTTCAATTAAAAGAGAGATCTATTTGCATCCTTGCCACTTCCTTCTCCTGTCTGGTTGTTACTCAGGGAGTGTTTTAAAATATGCATAGTGTGTTTCAATTCTAGTAAGTTTAATGTCCATCTTCAGAGTTGCACCCCCGTAGAAAGAACTGAGCAATGAGAATGAATAATCTTTGATGAAGAAATTTTAATTCCAATTAATTCCCATCTGAATAAATGCCAGTGTTGATATCAGAACAGCATTCTTTCTGGGGAGTAGCACTGGTTCATTCATTCATTCATTCATTCAAGCAAGCCACTTATTAGTCAATGCAAAAAATGTTTATTTCTGCATGCAGTCTTCAGCTGTACTGCTTACTTCACTAAACCAGCCTTACTTCAAGTGCATATCACTTTAAAATCTTATTAATGCAGCCTCTATAGGACAGACTGAGAAGTTAATAAGATTTTTCTTTCACAAAGCTTGCCTTTGGAAATCACAGCTTTCATTTAGTTTTCAATTTAATTTTTAATATTTTGAATTATTACTACTTCATTCCTGTTGACTGTTTGACACAAAGTCATATGGCTGTTATCTTCATGACTAGCCACAGGAAATGTTATTTATTCATGAGTAACACTTTGCATATTTTAAAAGTGCTTTAATAGTGCTATGCAACCACTGTGCTTTATATCAAATATTTATCACGAACTTTAAATAACTACCAATAAACTAACTGTATACCTAAAAAAATTTGACTGCTTAATATTGTAATTTGTCTGAAACTGTAAAAGTACAATAGGTGAAAGGTTTATAAAAAATACAACATACTGAAAGAAGACCTCAGAAGTTGCAAATCTCTCACCAGTTTTGACTGGATAATTACTATTCTGTTGATGCTACATTAAGTATTTGTGCCATTTATTTAGTTGGATCCTTCACTTACCGGTATGTGGCTAGACTTGCATATCAATTTGTGCAAGAAGCATAGCTTTCTTTAAGCACCTAAATCTGCTGTAGTTGTATGAAAATCAACTAGACTTGTCTGAAAAATGAATGTTGCAGACCTATTTCATCCCCAGAGTGTGGGGGAGTTCTCATCTCCCTACTCATGAGCCATCTCTGCTGCTTTAAATGTTTTTTACTCTTTTCATCATTTCCTAAACACATTTCCTAAACACATTTCCTATACACAAGATATGTATAGGATTCAACTATAAATCCAAATATTATTTGTTTACTTAAATCCAAACAGATATAGGAACAGTTACTCCCACGGCTTCCTCCACTGCCACTGCAAGCAGAGCTAAAGCTTTCGTTCCTGCTTTTTTTTTTTTTTACCTCAGCCTGTCATTGTGTTCAAACAGGGACAAACTGTAGTTAATCTTAATTAAGCTTTACTGAAACAAGGCAATTTCAAAGTATAGGTTATGAACTGGGTTTAACTGAACAGGCTGTGGTTAAGATTAGCCACAGTGCAGAGCTCAAACATAACGCTAAACACTAAACTGTCTAAGGTCTGGACACTGAGGAGTAGGATTGGAAGCCCTCTCCACTGCTCCACTCCACCCCAAGTTAATTTTCAGAAACAAGGATATTAAGACAGAAGGTGGAAGGTAGGTAATGCAGTTCAATTTGGGACTCTGTGCAAGCTTAAATATAGAAAACCAAAATCCTCCTTACTGCACCCAAGACCAAAAATGTCACCATCAGCAATGCCACATGAAAACCAAAGTAAAGAGAAAGGTTTTGGCTTGAGAAGGCAAAGACCAACAAATCTCCCTAAGTAGGGATTTCCATAGATTGGGGCCACTACAAAAAAGGTTGCCTTGTGCACCCCAGACTTCTACCACTTTAAGGATAGTGGGTGGTATTCAACTAGGTTTTACTTAGAACAGCTCTACTAAAATGAATGACCATGACTTTAAGTCCATTAATTTCAACAGGTCTATTCTAAATAAAATTCAGTTAAATGACACACATAATGAGAAGCAAAATCTCATTGGCTGACCTTTAACCTTTTTCTTTATTAAAATATTTATGCCTTAACAGGCCAAGTTTTTATCATCTGGCATCTCAAATATGTACATTTCCTTGGTTTTAACCAACGTCCCCCAAAAATGCAATTGCTCTCTGGAGAGAAAGGAAGTTATCAAGTGAGTGAATATCATTTCTCATCAGCTTACAAATATCCCCCTTGTAAGTTTTCTGTGAAAATCCATGTTTATGAATCATAGGAACAGATGGGATGGTCCTGGCCTATACCAAGTCAGATCCATCTCAGTAGTTCAGTATCGCCTTTCCACCTGCAGTGGTTCTTTACGGTCTCAAACAGGGATCTTTGATAGCTGTGCTATCTGACATTCTTTAACTGGAAATTTGAGGGTTCAAACCTAGCACACACATCCAAAGCTCGTGTCCTGCTTTTCTACCACTTTACACATTGAAAAACTTCTATTATCTTAGGCAGCAATGTCTTCTTGTTTTCAGCAAATGGACATTTCAAAGAATACAACTGTTGCCATTACTGGACACTTACCAAATGTATGCCTATGGGTAGTTCGCATAGAAACATTTACAGTTGATTGCACTTGTAGCCTAGCTCCATACATTAGTATAAACTCACTGGCTTAATTTATTCCAGTCACTGATCGCTGTGTGCTATGAGAATCCTACTAGCTCCACCCATTTCCAAAAGAGTTCTCCAATAAAGTTATAATCAGTTTTAACAGAAAGTTACTTCTAACCCCCCTCAATACTTTTTGAAGTCATTCCCTTTCTTTTAGAATATGCTGTAATTTCCACTGATATATCATATGCATTTATAAAGCTGACTTTCCATAACAGAGCCCATTAGACTAACTACAGATAAGCTAGTAACAAAACAAAATTAAATAAGTGGAGTAAAACCCTGCACAAAATACCACAAGGGATTCTGAGATGATAGGAGAAAGGTGTTTAACATGTATCTTTACAATAAAATAAAATAAAAATTAGTTCAGTTTTATGAACTTTATGTTATCATTTATTTATTTCCTTTATGAATCCCATGAGACATCCCAAAGTGATCTGCATTTTAACAACCATAAATACTAACAGTTATAGAGGTCCACATTATTTGAGGTTGCTACCGACACAACTCTTATTTCAAGTTGGCCAACACACTTGAAAGATTCAGAGGAGTTAGGTCAGCCTTAAGCTCCATGATAGGCATAGAAGACCATCAGAAGTGAGAGAGATTCCTGCTGCTTCACAGTATTGTTTTTTTTACACAAACGTTTGAGAAATGTCTCAAAGCTTAAGAGTGACACTTGGCACTTCCCACTACCCTCTTGCATGGTTCAGTAGGCTATTAGCAGCCAGATTAAGTGGGAGGCAAGGGGAAGAATTCTTTGTGCATTTCATGGGCCATCAGCTCAACATGATTCTTCAACTCTGGCATCTCAGAACATCTGGTTCACACTGTGAAGATCAAAGTTATAGCACACCAATTTGCAGGCTAGACGGATTTGGTCTTAAAAGACCAAAATGGATAGCAGAAACATTTGGTACAACAATCCCTACTGTTGTGACCTGGATTTTTGTTGTTGTTTACAAATCAAGACTCTCTTAAAGTTGAAGGAGAATGTTGAGAAAAATTAGGTTGTAAAAGAAAAGGGAATTGAAAATTTGAAACTGAAACACAACATTCCTTATCTTGATAGCTTCTAGTTTGGTGGGGGGGTGGCAATACAAAACACAAAATAAATCAAACATTTAATGTCAGCTACCTTTCAGAACACTCAAGATTCCAAAGATTTGACCATTGATTTATGGTGCTTTTCCCCAGTGACACACAAAAACCCCTCTTGAGTGCTATAGCAGACATGAAAACATTGTGGCAGCCAAGACAAAATCACTGATTTAGCCAGAAGATCAAATTTATGGCCAATTCTTTATTCACTGATGCCACAGCAATTGCAGATAGAGGTTGTGACCTCTATTCAACTAGGGAATTACTTTCAGAATAAGCAGGCATATATAATTTTTTTTTTGTAAAGCAGTACCAGTGGTACCTCGGTTTAAACCCTGTTTACTAACGATTCGGTTTACGAACTCTGCAAAACCGGAAGTAGTGTCCCGGTTTGCAAACTTTACCTCAGTCTAATAACGGAATCCGAATGGCAGAAGGGCACCAGCAGCGGGGGACCTCATTAGGGAAAGCGTACCTTGGTTTAAGAACGGTTTTGGTTAAAGAACGGACTTCTGGAACAGATTAAGTTCGTAAACCGAGGTACCACTGTATTTAATTTACTCATCGACCCTTTAATGCTTATAAATTAATCAAAAGTAACAATGGTCAGAGACATAAATAATACTGGGATAAAGCCCTGGGTATATACATTATATTTAGTTGTAAAAGGGGGGGTACATTTTGAGCAGTAAGTATTTTCAAACACACCCACTGATCATTTTATGCAAGTAGGCTCTTAGCGCTAATGGATGTTTAATGATCAATGTGTATTGCAGTTTTAAAACAAAACTAACCCCCCCCCCCTGACTACCCTATTTGGAAGATATGTTTAAATAGGAGAAAATTACTCACATAATACAAAGCTTTGCAATTATTTTCTTTCCCTTTTGCTCCCCCCCTTTTTAAACTTCTTTATTTTTCAGTTTCAAACAATCCCCACATACCCCCCAAGCCCTCAAGAAAGAGCCTGTGCATATACAATGTAAATAATACAATAATATAATTCTTTTGAAGATACAGAATTCACCTTACTGTTTGAGGCTAAACTATTGATATGTAAACCAAACCTGCTCAATCTGGAATAGATCCACCTCGAATTCCTGCTCACAATCATTTGAGCTTCCCAGGGGCAAAGGAAGAACACCTTGGCATCAGGGTGGATTTGATTTAAATCAAACTGATTTAAATCACGATTTAAATCACGATTTAAATCACTAGTCAGTAAGGCTTGATTTAAATCATAGTTTTCTACATAAAGACTAATTCTTGCTGGTATAACTTTAATATGCAAGTAGATGAAGATTTTTAGAATAACAACTTTTCATATTAGTTTTTTATCCCCAGTTTAATGGGTTGTTCATATTTGGACAACTTTACTGTTGTACTTAGGAAGGAGTAAAATAATCATTACCTTAATAATAACAATTTAAATAGATTTATTCAACTGAAACAATAACATTACTGTACAGCATATGTTATTTGCTTAAACAAACATCCATATTTGTTAACTAATTTGGCTAAACAAAAACAATATATATATATATTTTAAGAAACTTAGACTGTCAGCCCAGCCTACACATGAAAAACCTGAATACTGTCCACTCCAAACAATCAGAAAAATATTGTTTCTATTCTATTCACTGAACTTCTTGAAACTTAGCCCTGAAGGGGTTATTTCTGTATTCATAGGTTTGTAGAACAATAGGGTTAAGGTCTTTTTCTCAACTCTGTTCATGTTATAACATTTTTGCTGTGAAGAAGAGGCATGTGATCTCTGTTGAGTCAAATTCAGTTTTGAGAACTGCAAAAGTAAACCAAGCATCTGTGATAATATCTTGTAGGCAGAGAAACTGCCCAATAATCTTACAAAAACCTCTGGAAGAGCATGACATTGTGAATGGATTAATGGAATTTATTTACCCCAAAAATTAAACATATACAACCTTATTCTACATAATTAAAAAACTAATCTTTATTTCATGATGGAATAACCTTTGGATGGTAATATATTTTCCTCAAAAAGCATTTTATTAAAAAAAATCCAATTTAAATCAAAAAAATCGATTTAAATAAAAAAAATCCGATTTAAATAAAAAAATCCGATTTTTTTTATTTTTTAAAAAAAATCATTGATTTTTATCCACCCTGCTTGGCATTAGGCACAATCTGTCCACTTCTTAGAGGTCTTTTCCTACAGTGTATCTTATCATGAATAAGGTAAGTTTGGAAAGTGATGGCAGAAGTGAAGGCAATAGTAGGGCCTAGATCAGACTGGAAGGAGTCGGTGGAAGGGGGAGTCTGAACTAAGGGAACTTGTTCAAAAGCTCACAACCATCCCAGGTTGAAGCTGAAAATCAACAAGTTTTACTGCTGCCTTTTGTGTCTTCCCTTTCAGAAGGGAAAGAGCTTGCATCACCATACTTTCCACAGAGATATTTATTTCATATGTAAATAACCCTGTAATCTAAACCCATGACAGGTTGTGGTGGGCTTCCTGGAACAGCAGGACCACCACAAAGGATGCAAGCCCTGCTGCTCATGCTGGCTGAAGCAAAAGACAGGGCAATGTGGGAGAGGCAAATCACTGTGCTAGGTTGGAGTCCAGAGGATCTTGGGTAAGCTAAGCCTTTCCCCTGGAATGCCTTGTTTTGGGGCTTTCCACATGTTGCTGCCACTTGGATTCCCATTTGTGGCACATCCATCGGCTTGTGTGAATGCAAGCTGTAATGGGGATCTCCTTGCCACTCCATGAATAGAGGCTGGCAGGGCTGGGATAGAGTTGTCCTTCTGCCCAATGCACACCCAACCAACCTGGTGCAAATATAGTAGCTTACAAAAGAATTTTGGCTGAACTGAAAATAAGAAGTAGCTCACCTTACGAGGGGGTGGTCCATGGTCATCCAAGTAAGTGGAATTTCCTACAAAGAAAGAAAAGTGAAATGTAAAATAAATTTTAATGGGTCAGAAATTAAGCAGGTACTGTAATGTACATCGGATGATCAACTTCTAACACTGCTTTATATAAAATTAAAAGAAACACAATCCTTCTTTGCAAAGGGATTTCTGTAACTGATCGATAAGCGGTCTGAAGAACCTCTGCACTTCTCAAATAATGATAATAAAAATAAGACAGCTGACAAATGCAATTTCTATTATTGTTACATTTGTCATCTGCTTTTTACAAAAGAAAAAAGTCTTGAAGGTGAAATACAGCAAATTAAAACTATTTAAAAACAGGAATTTTCAACAATGAATGAAATACATGAAAAACTAATCCACTAACATATGCTACAGACAAGTCTACCCACACCATTAATGATGAGTGCCACCATTGGAGGTGGTCCCTGAGTACACAAAAAGATCTTAGCCTTAAACAGAGTTAATAGAGTGAATGCTCATGTGTATGGAACCTCCTGGAAGCCATTAATGATCTGCCAAGAGCTGTTGGTATTCTACTTTCTGAAGGACATACCGTATTTTGTTTTCTAACTTTTTATAACACTTGAAAAAAAATGGTGGTCAAGAAGCATGCTATGCACTGGAATAACATATAAAAGATGCCATACATCTTATACAACATGATATTTTAATGGCTTTTACGTTACCTTGATAATTTCTAAATGAACTTTAAACTGAATTGGTTTGAACAATTCTTCCCTAGACCATTTTCAAAGCTTAAAATGCATCAGCTATTATTATTGACATGAAAGGAATAGCTCTATTCCAATTTCATAGTAAGCACTTGTCCTTGTGTGACTAATTCGTCCTGTATTTGTTATTTAAGTCCTCTATTCCAAAAGATAACCTTGTAATCCAAGGTTTCAAGGCTGAAGAGTAATGCTATTTGAAGTAAACAAAGAACTCCTGTAAAACATATACAATACATACATGAACTTTGCAAAAATAGGTAAACTATATGACATTTACAACAGTTCTTGCATATTCTGGATGTGTACAGACATTTAAAAATATGAATGTTAGAAGTCTGGCAAAATAACAGTATTTTAAAAGAAAAAAATGGAACAGAGCCATTTTACATTGTGATAAGCCAATGAATGTATTTAAATAACTCTTTTTAAAAAATCTTCTAACAATAGGAAGGCCATACCTTCCTGAGCTGTATTCGTACCATAAAAATATTTATGGATGGTATTCAACTAATGAGTCCCATCAGTGGAAGCCGGCACAAATACTTCTGCTTGTGCAATGGGACTCCCTGCAAAAAACAAACAAACCAACCTTTGGGAAGCTGGGGGGGGGGGGGGGAGGTAGGATCATTCCATCTGGCAAGCTGAAATGCTTACTCTGGCAGAACAATCTCTACATAGTGCAACATTCAATTCCTCCTTATGCTATTTTTAGACTTTGTTTTTCACCCCCTTTCTCTTTTGTGCCTCATCCCTGTGAACCCCCTCCCCTGTTGCCACAGGGGATCACAGTTTTTGTAGTTCAAAACCACAATCAAGATGCTCCAACATAATTCTTAAGAGCTCTCAGCTGCCTGCTACCGTCCTCCCTTCCATTGCGTCCTCCCATCTTGAGGAAGAGTCAAATACTTTTTACTTCATCCACTTTCAGACAGAGGTGAAGTTCTATATATATATATAAATGTAGGCATTGCTCACGCGGAGGTCACCGCCTTTCTCTGTAACTATTGAACCGTAATGTAACAAATTTAGTCACAACGTTCCATGCCCATCAGGGAGGGATCTGGCATTCATTTTTTTCCAAAAACCCACACCTTTCATACCTAAAATAATGATTAAACACAAAAAAGTGGCGCCCAAATTAGATGTCACCACCAGAAGCTCTGAAAACTCCATCAGCATCCAATAGAAAGGCAGATCGCACCCTGCCACCTCCAAAGCTGCGCCGCCAGATGACATCACAAAATTCCACAGCAACCAACTGAAAACAGTCCTTTTGCAGCAACAAGGCCCAGCTTTTTCAATAGGCTGCAGCATTGCCAAACAGGGGAAACTGAGTAGGCCACACCATTCAGTAGGCCACAGGCAAAAACAAACAGAATAGGGCCTTTCGCAATTGGGGGGGGCACAGGGATGAGGCACAACAAAGGGAGGGGGGAACACATAGCCATGGGGGGAAGGAAGGACCCTGAGTCAGCCAAAGCAGTGGGGGTGGGTTGGGACAGGGAAAACTGAGTAGGCCGCAACATTGTCCAGTAGCCCACAGGCAAAAACAAACAGATTATGGGCAGGGCCGTCTTAAGCATACCCGGTGCCCTGGTGCGATCCCTCTGGTGCCCCCCTTTCCCAGAGTTGACCCCCCCTGGCAGTGGCGGCGGGAGCTGCGTGGGGCTCGGCGGTGATGTCTTCGTCGCCTTGCGCTGCCGCCGCGGCACCGCTGGCCGAGCTGCTGGGTGAGGCGCTAGGGCGCCTGACGGCTCGGCAGTGCCCATGGCCTCGCTCGTGGGGCTCTACTGCGGCGCCGGCAGCAGCACAGCCTGAGCCGCCGCCGCGGCAGGAGCCAGAGCCAGAGCTGAGCCAGGCGCGCAGCTGGCCGCTAGCCTGGCCGCCTTCTACACGTGCTTCCAGCCGGCCCGAGGCAAAGCTGGAGCCGAAGCGGCACCGGAGCAGCGGCAGCAGCGCCTGGAGATTAGCGCTGGTAAGAAGCCATACGGGCCATGCCAACAAGCGTCGGAAGGTGGGCTCTGCAGACGGAACAGGGTCCTAGTGCCCCTGCTCCGCTTGCTTTGCTCCCTGCTCTCCCGTGAGCGGCGCGGCTGGCGGAGGGAAAAGGGAGGCCGCCGCACAGCTCCCCCACTTGCTGGGGCGCCCCTCAGCGCCCCCCTGAACACCCAGGCGCCATGGTGCACTGCGCCACCGGGGGTCTACCTAGAGCCGGCTCTGATTATGGGCCTTTCACAGGGTGGGGGAATCACAGGGATGAGGCATAACAACAGGGGAGGGGGTTCACAGGGATGAGGCACAACAAAGGGAGGGGGGAACACATAGCCATGGGGGGAGGTAGGACCGTGAGTCAGCCAAAGCAGTGGGGGTAGGCACATTTTCAGGAACATGCATGAGTGGGGGAGTCTTATTTTTGAAACTTACAGTAGGGGAGTCAGGGTTGGGACAGGGCAGGTGAGGGGACTCTGAAGGGAGACTCTGAAGGTCAATTTAACAGAAAAAGGTCCATTTAACACAAAAACCCACAGCAACGCGTGGCCGGGCCAGCTAGTAAATTAATAAAAATTGTGATAAGTTCTGTTATATTATTACAGTGGTACCTCGGTTTATGAACACAATTGGTTCCGGAAGTCTGTTCATAAACTGAAGCGTTCATAAACTGAAGCAAACTTTCCCATTGAAAGTAATGGAAAGTGGATTAATCTGTTCGCGGAGTACTTAAACTGAAGCGTTCATAAACTGAAGCAAACTTTTCCATTGAAAGTAATGGAAAGTGGATTAATCCGTTCCAGACGGGTCCGCGGAGTACTTAAACTGAAGCGTTCATAAACTGAAGCATGGGTGTAATTGGTTCCGGAAGTCTGTTCATAAACTGAAGCGTTCATAAACTGAAGCGAACTTTCCCATTGAAAGTAATGGAAAATGAATTAATCCGTTCCAGATGGTTCCGCGCCGTTCATAAACTGAAAATTCATAAACCGAGGTGTTCATAAACCGAGGTTCCACTGTAGTTACATTTACTTGTAACATATAGAAATTGTTCATATTAAGGAATATACGGTAGGTTTATTGTATGCCTCTGAATATTATGTCTTCTCTCTTCCCCATGTTCTGACAGCGGAGCTAAATTTATGTTAACAGCACCTCTTTCCAACATTAGCAAAAGCCTAAGTTTCCCCATGATCCAGCTGTTAGCACATACCAGTTTTCCTTAACAATGAGAAGTCTGTATGAAGAAGCAACCCTTTCTGTAATTAAGACAGTCAGCAGAATGCAGCTATTGATATAAAAAGAATGATACTAGCATTCTCTTAGTTTCATGACAAGTATTCCTTACTCTGTGTTAAAACAAGTGATCTTTTGGTCTACACATATAAAGAAAATAGTTTTTTTAGATCTGGCACAGAGTTACATTTTAGGATACCAAGATTTTTTAAATAGTATGAAATAAGTATATGTGCCTTCCAGTGGTGTTTCATGTAGCCATAGGAAGAACAGCATAGTGTCAGAATATAGGTTTAGTGTTAGCTTTCATTATATGAAGGACTGTTTCCTGCTTATAGTTTAAATATATGAGGTAAACAGCAGACATACTATGTGCAGAAAAATAGTGTAATATATTGAGTGAGTTAAAATATTTGCCCCTGAACTGAATCCAGCCCCCGGGGATGCTACCTAGTCCATCCATCAGCAAACCTATAATTCAAATGTGTAATCTCCCTTCATACATTTCATGGAAAGCAGGCCTGCACCACTCCCCCCTCCCGTAAGAGGCCAGGGAGACACACAGACATTGGGGGTGGACAAGCGGTGAGGCTGCAGGAGAAAGGGGGGAATCAGCAGAGCATCCCACCCCCATTTCTAGTGAGAATTGGATTGGATTGGAATCACTTTTGAAACTGGAAGGAGCCCTTCTGTCTACAGAAGAGCAGGTCCAGATCAAACCCAGTGATACTGGATCTGTACTTTTAGTATGTTTATAGGAATTTTTTTAAAGCGTTCTACTACTTATTTTAATTACTGCTCTTTGGTGCCTTGATGTATTTGGTTTTTTAAAAAAAATTGAAAGTGTGCTCTTATAGAAATGCAGTGCAGATAATAAAAGCATCCCACACTAAACAATAGGGAGGAGAGCTTCTAAGTAGATGCTAAGCTTCAGCATCTCCCTTATTATAGAAAAGTATTTCTTGCCTTCCTCAGTTTTTCTTCACTATATTTATATACAGCCTTCTCACAACAGTTTTGCATTTCAGTATGTGCACGTTTTCCAGTGGGCAGAAATGGGTAAGGAGAAATGAAAGCTGTTTGCCTTTATTCCCTTGGATTTTTCATAATATCCATTTTAAAGCATGTAAACAAGGTAAAATATTTGCTCACAGAGACACTATGTACACAACACAGCTCTTATGTACAAATTGCTGCTAGGTCAGGGTTATACAACATAATTCTGTTAATCTACCAGCATAGTTTATATTCTAAATTATCTGCTGGGCCACAGTACATTGGCACTCACAAGATATGTTGCTGGCATCCACCACTGTGTAGAAAATACGTGGTAAAACACCACCACCAGTTAATTCACACACACGCGACACACACTTGTGTGTGTGTGTGTGTGTGTGTGTGTGTGTGTGTGTGTGTGTGTACCGTGTTTCTCATATTATAAGACACGTCTTATATTTATTTTTTCCTCAAAAAAACACACTATGGCTTATTTTCAAGGGATGTCTTATTTTTTTTCTCCTCCTCCTGCCGCGGCCGGCATTGCTGCTGCGCCTATCACTATGTCTTATTTTCGGGGTATGGCTTATATTCCTTGAATGCTTAAAAATCCTGCTATGGCTTATTTTATGCGTATGTCTTAAAATATGAGAAACAGGGTAATCTCAAGGCTACAACTGCTTAAACATTTTTGTTTAGGTAAGGCTATCCAGACACATAGGCAGTGACATGCTTTAATTTCTTTTTCTTTCAATTGTTTTGAAATGTTTAGTTATTTTTAACTTTTCGTTGATAATTTTAAAATTTATTATAAACTGCTACAATCAAGCATTAGTATATAAATTTTGTTAAGATCACAATAAGCATCATTACATGGTAAGGAGAGAGAAAAACCTAAACCCCATGTAATTGTGGACAACACAGTATAGTTTTTTCTCAGTATCATTCCCCAATTCACTACATAAATCCTACACACACACACACACACACACACACACACACACACTAGGCAGTGAGTAAAAAAATTCTTTCTTTTTTGGACCTCTGGTCTTGACTCTTGGAAATCACAAAGGAAGGGCAGAGGGATTAAATAAACTTTTTTTTTCAAAAGACACCCCAAAGCTACTTTTTGTTTAATAAATGCTTTGAAATACACTTGAATTCAGCTCTAAACTTCCTACTGCTGACAATCTTTTTAGGACGAAACTTTTTTAAAAAGTCTTACACACAGATGGATTATGCTAGATCCATCTGCCTATGCCAATGCTCGATTAACTCAATAAAAATGTGTCTGCTCAGCATCTTTACAAACCTGGCTAGGAAGCAGCATTACCAAAATCGACACACCCGATATTTTAGACAACCAATTTCTAATGTTAACAAAAGCACAGTTGTGAGCCATAATTTGTTGCTTGGGATTCAGACATCTTCCTTTGAGAAATCACTTCTGTTCTGGAGATTGTTTTCCCCCAATATTCATAACTTAACTGCTAACAGGAAACTCCAATTATTTGGAATATAACTGCTCAACTATCATGAGCATATAACCAGGCAGTGTGCATGACTTTTGATGAGTAGCCACTACTCTAACCTATGCTATGCTGTGATCCTTCCAATGATCACTCAGCCACCAAAGACCCTGTGTGGCGAAGCTCCTGGACAGAATGCATCCCAGAAGCCAGTCTTTATATTCTGTTCTGAGACTCTAGTTTGGCTTAGTGCTGGAAGTGAAACAGTGAAGAGCACTCACATCTTAACATAATGTACAATTATTTTCCATAATTCACTGCCACAAGGGACTAAAGTAAAAAACAGGCAGGATGGTTATTGATAAACTTATTAGCCATTATGGCTAAATGGATGCTCCATCTTCAATGGCAGCATGGCTCTGGATACTTGCTTCGGCATTGCGGGTGCATTACAGCACTATAGGGGATGGCTTCATGCCTTTCCCATCATGCTTTTCTCATAGGTTTCTCAGAACCATCTTGTTAACAATCTTGCTGCAGGTCTTGGTGCAATATAGCAAAGCTATATTGTGTTCCACATGGCACAAACATTGTGTGCAGGCTTTACACTCATATCACATGCTGCAGTTTGCATAATCTAGTCCTTTTTAAAAGAGGTGGAAAGTGCAGAGGACAGCTGCATGGCGATTGCAGAGCTCCGGACTCAACCTATACCTCTCTACATTCATTTTGCCAACAGAAAAATATATGCATAGTCTCTACTTCTATACTCATCCTGAGAAACACCAAGCAGGTTGGTATATGATTTTAAAAGGTAAAGGGACCCCTGACTGTTAACGCGAACGACTCTAGGGTTGCGGCGCTCATCTTGCTTTACTGGCCGAGAGAGCCGGCGTTTGTCCTCAGACAGTTTTTCCGGGTCATATGGCCAGTATGACTAAGCCACTTCTAGCGAAACCAGAGCAGCGCATGGAACTGCCGTTTACCTTCCCGCCGGAGTGGTACCTATTTATCTGCTAGTTCTTTGACGTGCTTTCGAACTGCTAGGTTGGCAGGAGAAAGGACCGAGCAACGGGAGCTCACCCTGTCACAGAGATTCAAACTGCTAACCTTCCGATCAGCAAGCCCTAGGCTCTGTGGTTTAGACCACAGCGCCACCCGCGTCCCATATGATTTAAAACTAGGAGTTAATTAATCCTTACTAGAAGGAAAGACGCTATTGCTTTTAATTGTTATGGGCTGCTTATATATCTATTACTTTTCATTCTTTATTGCTGGTTTGGTAGTTTCCACGTTCCTGAGACAGGCTTTTAATTTCAGTGCGTTCTGCTACCAAGTCAGTTAGCTTTGTAATGTACTTATGGGAAATTTGCTAACAGGCATCAAAACTTTATCTTCATCAATTAGGATTATACTCATCATCCACTGAACAGACCTTTGGGCATAAAAAGTTCTTTGTTCAGTTTGAGTTCTGTGTGAGAGGCACATACGCTATTCATGCTTGTAGGGGTTTCTTTTTTCTGTCTATTTTGAAATGGTCAAGACTAGAAAACCATTGGAAAAATGAAGAGTAGAAGAGAGAGTTAAATAATTTAGATTGCTCTTAAAAAGGACAAATTACTCTAGCAGTTTGTCATCTGGATGTATCCTCCCATAAAGTAATGTATTTTGATGAGAAGAACAGGCACTCTGCTCAAGTACTTTAAATATAAAGATGTTTTTAAACTAACCATGCCAAGTTTTAAGTAGGCATAACAAACCAAAACAGTATAAAATGGCTTGCTAGCCTTCCTCTCCCTTTGAAATGTGTCCACTGATAAGCAACAGTTTCATCCACTACCCTCTCCAAATGAAATGAGGAATGTATCAACTTTCCCCCCCACAAAGGAAGGCATTACCCAACCATTACTGTACCTCCTTATAAGTACTGTACAGTATACAGTTACAGGTAGGTAGCCATGTTGGTCTGCCGTAGTCGAAACGAAATTTTTATATCCATACTGTATATATCTATCTATATCTACTATCTATCTAAAATTAAAAAAAAAATCCTTCCAGTAGCACCTTAGAGACCAACTAAGTTTGTCATTGGTATGAGCTTTCGTGTGCATGCACACTTCTTCGTTCTGAAGAAATGTGCATGCACATGAAAGCTCATACCAATGACAAACTTAGTTGGTCTCTAAGGTGCTACTGGAAGGAATTTTTTTACTTTGTTAAAAGTATACAGTTCCTTCAGCTTCCATGGCATATGAGTAGCCAAGTCATGTATCTCTCACCTCCTCTGATTACACATTGTAAGCCTCCTTGACAGGATCTTGCCTAAGGACAGCCCAGCCAATCTCCTTGTGATCAATAGCTTCACTGCTTTATCCTATATTGCCGCCCCCCAAAGTACTTCCCAGAGTACTTGCACTAACATACAACTTCATTTATCTCACTGCTCCCTGTTCCTTATCCTTCAACCAAATACAAAGGCTACCACAGTACAGGTGACCATAAAAGCAAGTTTTGCTAGTATAGAACTAAACAGACCAACTGACTGCTTTCTGCGATTGCATTTGCTTGCTACTTTTTAATATTTGCTGTTTTGTTTTTTAAAATGGTCACACACTACTATGAGGTCAGGAAGTTTTGTGAGTTCTAGTCCAATAATATTTGGAGGACCTGCTCTAGGGACTGTACCCCGGCATTTTAATTTGACAGTGCTATGCACAATTTTAAAATTGTGTGCAACTACAAAATTTAACAAAATTTTTTGGAAGGCTTGTGTTTAAAAATTAGTTGCTACTTCATGTATTATATTGGATCCAGATGAAGGCTGCAATCCAAACAAGCACTTATGAGGGAGTAAGTAAACCTTACTGAACACAGCAAAAACCTACTTCTGAATAAATATGCATAGGACCGCACTGTTAAAACTTTCCTCTATTTTCCTGCATGTTATCCAGACCACCAAAGTAAAAGCTTTAATAAAAACAGCTAGAGAGTGGGAGAAGATAAGAAAAACTGCATGTTTCTCTAATTTGGCAATAAAGCAGCATCATGAAGATGACAAATGAAGGCCAGATAGTATCATCTGGATACAGTCAGTCAAGTTAGTGAGTCAAGACAAATATATCCAGTTGGAGAAAAAAACGCATTCCATTTCATGGTAATTACAAAAAAATATCTGGACTAGTCATATCTATAATAATTACCAGCAATGTTATGACTATTTAAAACCAGAATGCTTTTTAGCTATGCATGGGAAGAAGAGAATTATGTGAATGCAAGTTGAAAGCGAGTAATCCTCAAACACATGTCTTGTTTTCACTCTAATGTACCGCTACTATGAAGTCAGTATTAGGGTTGCCATATTTCAAAATGTGAAAATCCAGACACAAATGTTTGTTTTTTGCCAAAGTTGTGGAGCTTCCCCCCCACAAAAAAACCTCACCCCAAAAATGAAGTTTTTAAGCTACCGTATTTGCTACCTGGGTTGCCATGCGTACTGACTTTCCCAGACATTTCCGCCAGAGACTGTTTCCAACTGCCATATTCTGACTATGTCTGGGACGTATGGCAGCCCTAGTCAATAATGAACCAATGCTGAACTTTGCTAAAGAAGCTGCTTTTATTCGCCTGTGCTACTGTGCTCTGCCCCCATCCCCTTGCCACATATGTTAAGCACACAGTGGCTCTCTTTTCCTCCACCTTAAACAGCTCCTAGATAACTGCCTTTTAAGTTAAGGCACCCTAATGAGTAGTCTACATAACACTACCACCTGATAAAGGTCTCCTAACTTTTTAACCCTCAGTCAATAGTTGGGATCAAATGAACACCACCACCACTGGAGGAAGAAACCAAACTATTTGTGTCAATCTTCCACAATTCTTTGTTCCAGGTGGACCTCAGCTATAAAAAGGTATGGCCATATGTTGTTTCACCTACCCACCCACCCATTAATCTACTGTATTTTACTTTTTTGGACTTACCTCTACTCCTTCTGAAACTATTGAACAAACTGAAGAAACACGCAGCTATGATGCCAGGGGATGACCCAATGAAATAGTGTTTACTGTAGGTCTACAGGTGCTTAGTCCATAACCTGTTCTATCCATTTCATGTGAGAAAGGAGTACATAGGGTGAAATCCCAACATTTATCCATTTTCATAAAAGACAAACCATTCACTCCCCTTAACACACCACAAATGGGACTAGGCCCCAAATCATTTGGAGATTTGTATGTTGGCAACGTCACCTTGAATTGGGTCCAGTAATGTACAGCCAGCCAGTGCAGATCCCGCAGGACAAGAGTTTTGCGATATCATAGGAAAATGCCAACCAATGCTATAACAGCAGTATTCTACACTAGATGTAGTTTCCAGGTAACACAAAATAGAATTTATTACAGCAATCTGGATGAGAGGGTACTAAAATATGAATAATGTAACCTAGTTATCTTTGTCCAGGAATGGCCTTGGCCAGCAAACCAAATGTTTCTGGAAATACAGTCAAACATTTATTTATTTATTGGGCAAGCTCATGTTACGGTTGCTTCAGGTTACGTGTTTTCGGGTTGCGGACCATGGGAAACCCGGAAGTACCGGAACGGATTACTTCCGGGTTTTGCCGCTCGTGCATGCGCAGAAGCGCCAAATCGCGCCTGCGCCGACGCAGCGCTTCAGGATGTGAATGCTGTGGGTTGCGGATGTGCCTCCGTCATGGATTACATCTGCAACCCAAGGTTCCACTGTAGATGTTCCTTGCCGCTGAAGCCACCAAGGCCTCTAGTTACAGGTCCAGAAGAACTTTCAGACTTCAGGGAGAATGGTGTTCCATCCAGAACAGGCCAAAATGCCCAATTCCCCAAACTAACAGAATAATGATTGAAGCACTGAGTTGAAAAATCTGCTGGTGGGGTAACCTACATACGTATGTGGGTTTACATTTGCACTCTCTCCCCCCCCCCCGTGTGTGTGTGTGTTGCATGGGGCCCTTAGAGCATTAGTCAACCTTTAATGTGGTTCCGAAGCAAAAAAAAAAAGGTTAGCCATCCCTGTCTTAAAATCTTTATATAGGCTGCTTCACAGAATAATCTGGAGGGCTTTTTACCTGCTGTGACTAAAATTCACCCGGGGGCGAGGGGGTCTTGCAGGCAGCCCAGAAAAACAATCCACACTATCAAGGCTGAATCTTCTGCAAAGACCAAAATATTTAGAGTACAATGATGTAATAGCCATGTATCAGTCAACTCAATGTACCATGCATGCACAATTGCCACACAGTTGGTGTGCGGTATGCAGACTGCATAGTGGGAACTAGATTGGGATAAACATTATTAGAACTAGCTGCAGATCCTGGAACATGCACACCTGCGTCCCAAAATCCACAGTGAGCGCTACTCAGTAGGAACCCAGCTACCAGTACTGACTAGAACAGTGTTTCCCAACCTTGTGCCTCCAGATGTTTTCGGACTACAATTCCCATCATTCCTGACCACTGGTCTTGCTAGCTAGGGATGATGGGAGTTGTAGTCCCAAAACATCTGGAGGCACAAGGTTGGGAAACACTGGACTAGAACTTCACTGTAGTATTTCTTGATAAAACTAGTGAACATTTTTGTTTTGTTTTGTAATGTGTATTATTATGAAGATATATTTCTAAATATTTAAAACTGGAATTTTTTTTTTGTTATGCTTAGGGTGAAGAGAATTATCTGCATTACCAACAGGAAATTTGGAAGTAGTTAATTTCGTGAGCCCTTGCTTTATTCAAGGCTTGTTTGCACATCCTTGCCAGCTGCATTAGTTTTGATAATGGTACTTCAGGGTAATTAAGTTTAATGTAGGATGACAAATATTTGCTTTGATCTGCAGAAAATGAATATCTTACTGAAAAAATATATTTATTTCACTGCATTTAAATCCTGCCTTTCTTTTGCCATTGTTGTAAACAAATTATAAATGATTTTCATTCAAGTTCTCTTGAAATGGCAGTATGGTGTAAGCCTTGGAAGAATTAAATAGTTTCTTATATGGGAACCTGTTTCTTTTATGTTTCTGACAGATCGGTGAGTAAAATTTCATCAAGAGATTAGACAGACAGATGCACTTGGATCCAGTCAGGTTTAGCTGTTTGCTTTATTTTGGGGATTTGGAAATGCTCAAGCCAGCCTTAACATTTCACAATGCAAACAATAATTACTTAGACAGACTCTCTATTTCTTTCTGTCTCTCTTTCCTGTTTTTGTTTAGTTTGAAGAACCACAGAAGTATGCCATTGCTATGCCAGAATCCTTCAGAAAACCTTTAACACAGAGACAGTACTCAAACTCTGCCACTGATCATACCCTTTGTAAGAAACCTCTTCAAGTATGCAAACATCAGTATTAAGTCGGCTATCTCCACATAGCAATTGACATTAACTAATTTACTTAGAAGGCTCAGTGGCCTGCAACTCTAACTTCTGAGCTGTCTATACACAGAAATTAACTACAGCCTAAGTGCTCATCCACACTTTTACTTGTCCTGCCACTTTCCCCCAAGAAAACCCACTGTTTATCACTGAATCAGAATAAATGTGATTCAGTTTTTCTACAGACTGACATTTGTTCCAATTCAGCAGTAAACAGCGGGTTTTCCTGCAGAAAGAGGTGGAATAAATGAAAAATTGCTCAGACAGCACGGGACAAGCAGAAAACCTCTCGTAAGTGTGGACTAACCCTAAAGATCCTAGGTGAGAGCTGGGGTTGCCATATGTCGTCTTTTTCCAGGACATGTCCTCTTTTTCATAGTTAAAAGTAGTAGTTGGCAAATGTGTCCTCTTTTTTGCTATTCAAAATATGACAACCCTACCTTCCATGGGTGGGGGTGGTAAGAGTTAAGAACTACCTTTAAGAAAGGACTCTTTCTGTAGCTTTTGGTTTTTTATTTACATTAGTTTTCTATATGTTATTGCAACATGAAAAAAACTTGAATAAAAATCTTAATGCTAAAATAAAGATTGAAACACGGAGCTTCATCTCACTTATCTTTCAACATCTTACTAAATAAGGAACAGATTCTGTGATTCTGCTATACCAATAGCATCCCCTGCTCCACGCATCTGTTCATTCCTACCTTCCTTGTTTCCTTGGGTCCTCCTCTTTGCACATATCCACTAGAGTGGGAACAGCAAGGGAGGGGAATACCAATGGGAGATTAAGAGGTCTGTATGACCCACAGCCTACTTATTTAGGCACAACCATGTAAATACTTTTGGGGTTTTAATCTAGTATTTTGATATGGACAAAGTTCCTCCTTTCCAGCAAAGCACCTGAAGTCTGCCTGAGTAATACCACAGTAAAACCAAGAAGGCAGACCATGAGCAAACATTAAAAAAACACCAAGCAAATATTTTAAAGAAATCCCCGTACTTGAAACACAAAAGACATTCCTTGCTAAAGTCAGGATTTTATATTTTTAATTTCCTGTTTGGCACAGGCGTACTCTTTTTGGATGACCATCATTTATACAAGGATTATCTAAAGAAAGAAGAGAACCACTCTCATAATCTCCTTGCCACTCCACATAATTGTTTGACTCATATTGACAAAAACATCAGTGGTCTTCAGCTAAAATTAGATTTTTCTGAGTTTATTTGGATTTTCAAAAGAAAATCCACTGTTGGGGCCATAATTACTGTATAACAATTATTAATTATAAAAATTATTATTAGTAGTAGCTATTGTTACAATCTATGGAATTTAGTTGCTGAAACTGCTGATATAGAATATCCTGGTAGTCAGTACCGGTGGTGGTGGAAGAAGAAGGAGAAGGAGAAGGAGAAGGAGAAGGAGAAGGAGAAGGAGGAGAAGAAATGCAGACTACCAGGATAATCTACCATTACCATACTGCATAAGCACCAATGGAGACAAAAAAATTTTTTTGATGCAATCAATGTTGGTGCAGGGAGAGGGAAGCACCTGTCGTTCAACAGTTACACGTACACCTTATAATTAGATTATAGTCTAATTACTGAAATAACATGACAACTAGAGCAACAAAAGCAGCCCAAAACAGAGGTAGTCCATGAGGTCCGCAGGCCACCTCTGGCCAACAGAAGTGCTTCCCCAAACCCTTGGGTCTCCTGTAATCCAGGAAATACTTGCTTCCTAGAATTCAGTGGAAACTATGGTATGTTTTAAATTACGGTAAACAACAAGCAGTTTGACCTTGTGGAATCAGCTTGTATGATTCAGCTTGTACTTTCAAGATCCATTTTGCCCACTTTATGGCCCAATCGAATGAATTTACTAAGCACATATTGGGTATCTTAGAATGTGCAGTACCACACTGGCATCATGTCACACATTACTCAGTACTTCTAAGTTTGTCCATGTTTCCCAAAAATGAGTATTAATATATGCAACTGAAACATTTAAATATTAAACAGCTCTTAAAGTGGGTTCACTAAACAGCTCTTTCCCAACTGAACTGCCAATGAGTAAGCCAGTGTATGGATCACTTTAGTCACTACAAAAAGGGTTGTTTCATATACTAGGATCACTCAGGTAGTCTGTAGCAAATAGAAGATGTGGCGGGTGGCTGAAGAAGGTGAACTAGGAACAAGCATGCTGGGGAAAGGTCTGGGTCAGTTGTAGCTGTCCATTACAGCTGCCCATTGTTTAATTTATGGAAGGCACCATCACTCAGGACAATAAGTCTGGGGCCAGACTATCTGCTTTGGTTGCTACTAGCTCTTCACTGGCACAAGAAGAGGGCTACCTCTTAGCCTAAACCAGGCTGGTCCAACATGTGACCCAAGGTCAAAGCCTTTTGGGTGCCCCTCAGCAGCATTTGACACACACACCTGGCACCCTCCAAAGCCAGGTAAAGAGGTGCTGGGCTTTGGGAAGGAGGAGTGAGGGATCCAACAGGGTCCTAGGAGTCCTCCCACCTCCTTCCCCAAACCTAGTTGATGCTTTCCCTGCCAGAGCTTCGTGCCTCCTTCCCGAAGTCTGGCAGTTTGGTCAGCCAGCTTTGGGAAGGCAGCACAAGGGCTGGAATGTGTGTCAAATTTTGGGCTCTGCCACAAAAGCAGTGTGAGGCCGCAGAATCCATATCAAAGTACTCTGGTGGCCCACTTGGCATGAAAGGTTGGACCAACCTGGCCTAAACCCATGAGAACCTAAATGGGCTGCTGAAACAGTGGCTGATGTTTTAACCAAAACTCTGAGGTTACAGAGTGTTGGTTCCTTCCCCCGCCAATTTCACTTCCACCACTTGCAAAAATAGAACTGCAGTGGCATCCAAACTGATTTGGAATATTACTTATGCAGGTGCAAAAGCAGAAATAAAAGGGAATGTGAAGCTGTAGAGAAAGGAACCAACAGTCTTCCTTCCCTAGGAAAGTGAGAGTGAGTATGTATGTATAAGAGAGTGCGCAGGTTTTCAGTACGTTCAGTGGAGGGTAGGAGAAAACCTTTTATTATTTACATCCTCCCCCATTCAGGATGCTTTATAGCATATTAAAAACCACAAAATACACATGAGGGGAAGAAGCAGTTAAACAGGCTGTCGACTCGTGAGTAGTCCAACCAGCAATCAGACAGGATCAGTGGCACCTGAATAAGGGTAAGGCTGGTAGGGGCTATAAGCTGTCATGGTGGGGGTTGATGTTGGTTATAAGTCTCAGAAGAATGCCGGGAAGGGGGTTGAGAAAAGGAAACCCCTGAGGAAGGCAGAGTACTATAAATAAAGTGGAGTGTTGGGTGGCTTTGCTTACTTTCTCCCCACCCCCATGAGCAGGGCTTCCCTATTCTGAGGAGAAGATGGGAGGAAAGGTAGCATGTGCCTGTCAGAAACAAGGACAGCTGCCTAAACACTGTGGGGTCTGTAGGGTCTGAGACCCCGGGTCTGTAAGACACATATAAAATAGAACTGAACAAGAGACTGTTGAAAGCAGATAACACAATCTAGAAAACAAGGCATCTATTCAATAAATCTCAGCCTGGAAGGCCGAACGCTTGCCAAAAATGAAACCTCTTAACAAGCTGGCAGAAGGCCAAGAGGACCTCTCCAGGTGGGGACTTCCAGTGCCTGGGCACAGCCACAGAGAATGTGCTCAGTCACATCCAAACCAGTAGTTCTCTGCCATGACTAGTACAGAATTGGTATACTTCTGTAAAGTAATATATTTCTGTTTTCAAGAGTCTTCCTTGCACAACAAAAATTGGTACTTATCTTTCCCCTGGGAAAATACTACTGACACATTTCTGATCTCTTAGCCTATTTCTACAACTTTGCTTCTCTTTTACCCCTACTACTCCCAGATGATGCCTTCTTTTCACATTAGCTTCACATACACTTTTCAGTGGTCTGCTACCTATTGGCTATTTTCAATGGCATAAATTTCCCTTTTTATATATTATTCATTTTGTTGTGATTCAAACAGTACAGTAGCACCCCGGGTAACGTAAACTTTGGGTTGTGAAAGCGGAAAACCCGGAAGTGTTCAGCCCTGTGCGCATGCGCAGAAACGGTCTGCCGCCGCGCACGCATGCGCAGAAGCAGTCCCTCCGGTAGCGGAAACCTTGGGATCTGACCAGAGCTCCAGAACAGATCCCATCCACAACCGGAGGTACCACGGTACACCATTCAATCTTCCTGGAACTTAATAAATTATGAAACTACAATCTCTTAGTAGATCACATTAAGAATTGCACACAGATTTACTACCAAGAATTATCGGACCATCAAGTCCAACCCCCTGCAATGCAGGAGTATCAGCTAAAGTATCCATGACAGATGGCCATCCAACCTATGCTTTAAAACCTCCAAGAAGTAGAGTCCACCATTCCTCGTGGGAGTCTGTTCCACTGTCAGTTCTTCCTGATGTTTAGTCAGAATCTCATATCTCGTAACTTGAATCAATTTGTTTGGGTCCTACCCTCCAGAGCAGGAGAAAACAAGCTGTTCCTCCATGGGACAGCCATTTGGATATTTGAATATATCTCCTCTCAGTCTCCTGTTTTCCAGACTAAATGTACGCAACTCCCTCAACTGTTCCTCAAAAGGCTTGGTTTCCAGACCCTTGTTCATCTTGGTCCTCTGCACATGTTCCAGATTGTCATTGTCCTTCTTAAATTGTGCTGCCCAGAACTGGACATAGTGTGGTCTGACTAAGGCAGAATAGAATGGTACTATTACTTCCCTTAATTGGGATACTATATTTCTGTTGATGTGGCCTAGAATCAACAGAAATACAGCTTTTTTTCCTGCTGTTGTATCACACTGTTGATTCATGTTAAGGTTGTGATCTACTAAGATCCCTAGATCCTTTGAATAATTTGTTTCCCTCCGATACATTCAAAGGATCATAAAGGGATGCCTCATCTGTTTGCTCTACCGGTAGGTGCTGGGATTGTGACACAATGGATGAAACATAAATATGAATTAAAATATGAAACATAAATATGAATTAAAAACATATTCTAGTCTTACAGTCACAAGATTAAAAATAATTAACTTATTTGCAAAAGTATATTAGTTGCTCTTCCACTATTTGCTCAAAATTAAAAAATAATAAAACCTAAAAATGCAGTAACCATAATCACATAGATGTTTTATAGCAAAAGAAGCAGTGAAGATGTAATTTGAGAAGATCATATCATTTAATATAACATCCTGATTTACTACTGTATTCAAGATACTAAGCAATTTTTTGCCATTAAAAAACAAATTATAATATAAGTTAGTTATAACAGAAGAAGCATAAGTAAAATGATTCACAAGATAAGGCTCCTTTCTTTCTGCCTTTAGAATAATTTAAGAACGATTTAAATAACAGAAAATATTAAACTTTGAATGGTTTCATAATGAGCTAAGTAGAATGAAATAGAATCCAGTCCTAAAAACCCTACTTGGAATCACATCTTGCTAGTTTTATTGCTAGTTTTAATGAGTTTAGGATCAAAGAGGAAAATCTCCAAAAAACGGTTGGCAGGTATGTAAACAGACAAACAGAATTTGCATGAAACTGTCGGGCACAATTTGCTTTGGAATATGTTCCACTGAGGATGTTTTCTATGAGAAGCTTTGATCTATGTTACTTCAGCCACACACAAAAATCATCCATGTGTCTACAAATAGGATAATCTGAAACCTTAGAAGTGCTTCCCAGCTTTAATGAGCATAAAGCATATAGATCATAATCCATCATAATGAAGCCTTTACAAAAATTCATATACGTAAGTACAATGTACGCATGTTGATGAACTGTGAAAAGTCAACTTGGGGTACAGAATTCTTTCCATCTAGGTTTTAAAAAACAAAAAAAAATGTATGAAGCAAGACTACAATATTGCTTTATTTATCTCTTTGGCTACCTGCCCAAAGTCCCACCTCTTCTCCTGAAAAGCATGGCCTGAGCCACCCACCACTGAAACTTTTATGTCTGAATACCTAATTTGCTTGCCACCCACCAAGACTTTCTGAAGAGAGCTACTAGCAAACATTCCTTGGTCATTTAATCAAGAGAGAGTAATCTCACTGCCAACACTTAAAGTAGCAACTAGTCATCAAATGGAGTTGAATGTCTGCTTAATCCTCATGCCTACTTCTTAATACAGTCCTTACGTAAATCAACAGTAACTGCAGATAAAAGCAGTTTTGTGTCACTGGTTAATACACACACCCCACTGAATATTCCTGCTTCTGTATTAATGTATTTTCTACCACATCGTTTTACAACATAAAGAACATCTCAAATTACTTCAGGTATAGACTACACAAACTGGAGTGCTATTTTATCCTGCACTTGCACTTGTGTGTGTTATAGTGGAGAGTGAGCTGGTAACTGCTTTTGCTGGATTTCCCTTTCCTTACCCAAATGGCCATCTAACACCACTTTCTCTGTGGGAAACAAGAAGAGGCAGGCAGGCACCTGACTTCTGAGTAGCCCTCCCTAACCTGGTGCCCTCTAGATGGTTTGGACAACTCCTATCCCCCTTGGACATTGGGCTATGCTAGCTGGGAGTGAAAGAAGTTGGAATCCAACAATATTTGAATGGTCATAGGATTCCCATCCCTATACTAGGGAAACAGAGTTGTTTTTGGTTTGGCTCTACCATCACAGAAACACTTCCCAATGAAGTCCACTACAAAATTGTTAAGTGATCTGCTGAAACATTTTTCCTAGTCTCCACTATTTTTCTATTAATTTTTGAATCAACTTTTATATGTGTATTGAGAATGGTTCAGCCAACTACATAGTAGAGCCTTTGGGTTTCTAATGCAATTTCTAGAAATACAGGTTCTTTCCAACCAACTATAAGCTAACTGTTATTTCAGTGAGATTTTATGGCAATTTTAGGTAAAATGAACTGTAGGAAGATGAGCTATTAAAACCTAAAATAAATGTTAGAAAACAAAACATGACAAGCCGGACTGTCTCACAATAAGGAAGTCACCCAGAACATTAATTAATTACTCAATTATCCCCTTTTGTTTTTTCTATTACCTGCGCCTCCTCTTACTTTTCAAGGGGGTGGGCACAGAATGAAATTGCTTCCCATTATTCAGAATGACTAAAGGGAAAATACACAAAAAACCCTCTAAGTAATCACGTTCAGATGAAAATGCAGAACACAGACAATATGGAAAGTGAATTGGTTATTACCGAAGCTAATACAGCAGGATCATATTTTGCATTCATGAAATACGGTACATGCAACAACAACAACAAAAAAAAACCTAATCACAAACCCCGCTCTTTCCCTCCATTCCTGAATAGCAGGGTGTTTTCTCAAATGTATTCCAGCATTCTCTGCCAGATATTGATGGAAGACTTGTTTATCATTGTTTCTCTTGACCATTCCACAGACTTCTCATAAATTGCCATATAAACACATTTTCTCTACAGCAAAAAAGTTGTTACCAGTGCCCCAGCTTTGCCTTGCTTTTACTTTAACAAGGCAGTTTTAGTACCTGTTAAAACAAGACCATGTCATACCTATCCTTCACATAAGAATGCAGAAATTGGCTTCTGTTTGAATAGTGTAGGAAATGATAGCCACCAATTACTCCTTTCCCTGCAGTGCCCTGTACCTACTGCTAAGCTGCTCTGCTGGGTTGGGAAAGACTGGAGTGGTAGGAATCCTTCCATCTATTAGTCCCCTCAGAGCCAGAGCACTGAGGCTGACAGAACAGCAGTTTGTCTATACCCGCTCATAGTTCAGCTTATCAGTATTGGCCAATAGTAAATTTGGGAAATGGCTGAACCATTCAGATAATAATTTCATGAAGTGAACTTTCACAAACACGTTGATTAATAGCTAGGGATAAATGAATCCGTCAATTTCAGTTTCTCTCATATTCTCTTTTTCCCAGTCTTCAGTTTGCCACATTTCAGTCTGTGAAAAGTCCTCAAAAATGTGTCAGAATTTCAGTGCACGTATCTTCTAATATACCAATTTTTGCAAGCAATTTGCCCTAATATAAATGCAATTTTGTATTCACTAATACATGGATTTTTATGTGCATTTCCTGAATATACACATTCTGTAGATGGATCACAACTGCACCACAAAACTAAGATTTGCATATAGTTTGGGGGAATGCAAATTAGGTAGGTTCACACTGAAATCTCAACCAAACCAAATTTCTCCCTCATCATTACTCACAGCTATATGTTATGAACAAGTGTGCTAGTGCTATCTTTGTTTGAAAGGTTGATGTAGTTCTGGTTATGTTTTATGGGGGGAAATAAACAAATCATTAAAAGAAAACCCAGTACTCTGCCAAGGTCCTGTACTTCAAATACCATCATGCCATTAAAACAAGAAAATAAAGGTGTACAAATAATCCCCAATTGTTTGGATAAGAGTTGCCAAGTGAAGTCAACCACTTTCTTAATCTACCGTAGCTCTTTTGACAGCAAGAGTGATATTTTAGTATGGATAGCACGTCAGAACTACTTCCTAAACAGTACATGGTTCCTGTTCTCCCATTAAAGAAGGGACAAGATTAGAACATATTTCTACATGCATTGCGTGGATGAATGCATGCTTATGTGTGCACGCACACATGTACACAAACAGAGTAGAGAGTGCAGATTTTTTTAAAGTGAGATATCAAGAAATGGCCCCTTCCTGAAACCTTGATCATTTGATGATCAAAGACTACTAATAAAATAATTTGCTGGGACCAGTTTACTTGTGGGATCACCTTTCCCACCTGCATAATTGGCACTATTAAAGATGCCACACAATACTATTCTGCAGTTGTCAGAAACTGAAGAACTTGTAGCATGGCAGGACCTATACTTTGGAATTCTCTGCCCATTTACATCAGGCTGTACCTTCACTGTACTCTTCTCAACACCTTGCTTTTGTTTAGACGAAGCCTATGCAGACATGCAGATGCTGGTGTGTTTTAATATTTATTTATTTTTGCTGCTAACTTTAATCATATCTAAGCGTTTTCAATTAATTTTAATGGCTTTTAAGAATAATTTTAATATTTCTTGTAAACCGCCTAGTGGTTTCTCTATGATCAAGTGGCATATAAATTACTACAAAACTAAACTACAAAACCAAAATATGAAGTAGCTATCTCAATCCATATTCAGCTGCTAAACTGATCAGCCAGTCGTATGAACACAAACACTTAAATGTTGTTACAAAGCAACAGCTTATGAACAAATCATAATAAGCAAACATTTAAAACACTATTTATAGAAATGGTTTCCATTCCTTTTCCCCGCCCAAGTCAACACACAGTGAAAATATTGCAGCTTTGTGTAGGTCTACACCTTGCCACCACGCCACTTTAGGAAGGTGTATTCAAAAAACATTTTCCTTCTTGAATCAAACACTATGTGTGTATTTTGGCACCACAAGGAATTTTTGCAGAAAAAAGGAGACCACCTGTGAGTTATTTTCATTAAACAGACTCCTAATCCTTTCATGCATGTTAGAAACATTGGTCTACTTTAATAGCTGCTAAAGTACATAGAAAACAGAGTTTAAGCCTATTCTATTTTGATAGGTGACAAAACTAAGATCAGATACATAATGGATTACATCAAAATACGATAGAAAGACAATTACTTAGGGTACTGCAGGGGAAAATAACTCATTTTTTTAAAAAATCCTTTTAGCAGAGAGCCAATACAGCCCCCAGATTGGTTGTGTTTTATATTTATCACACATTAAAAGGAAAGTTATACCACTTACACCCATGTAAAAAAACATATTTGTGGTTTTCACTCATAAAAAAATTCAATAGTTTCATAGAATATAACAGCTGCTGAAACAGCCACAACATCAATGGTGCCTTTTAAATGTATTTCACCACAGAATATTTCAATCCCTATCTTTGAATCATGACCACTGTATGCCAAGAATGTATCATAAAATAAGGAGGAAGCCCCACATACCAAAGCATAGGCGTCCTGACATTTTAATGCTGTGATTTCATGGGATGGTTTACCACGAAACACTGTGTTGTGTTTTCTCCATATGCAGCTTGTCAAGATGATAGAGAACTTTCCATCCTATTCCATTAGCATGATAATCAGAGCCATTTCACATGCTACAATTTCAACATGTATATGTTATAGACCAGGGACATGTACCTACTGAAACTAACGTTTTGCTTCCCACTGCTTCAAGTGCACAGTAGAAACATGCACTGTGGATCTGAACTAATCATGGCTTCCTGCATCCTGTTTTCGAAGGGTACATTAGGTGAAATGAATGTGTGCTACAATGTCAGTAAATCTCAATGTGTAACATATTCTCTCTAAAATCTGAATGTGTAAAAACAGCCCCGTGAATGAAGTTGCTTGCAGAACAAGATAGTGCCAATGAGAGGTTACTACTAACTCTTTTTGTTTTGAAACATGAATGGTTTTATCAGATAAGCTTGCTGCATTATTTGATTTCAGTCCATAGCCTGAGTCCTTTTTTGGAGACGAGAACCAGCTAGAGTATGAAAGTATGTTGACTGAAAACAGAGTGTCCTGTTTTCCCTTTCAAATAACTATACTTGTGATAGTTACAGGTAGGTAGCCGTGTTGGTCTGAGTTGAAGCAAAATTAAAAAATTCCTTCAGTAGCACCTTAAAGACCAAGTAAGTTTATATTTTGGTATGAGCTTTCGTGTGCATGCACACTTCTTCAGGTACACGTGATGTTATGCTTTTGTCTTTTTTAAATAGCTTCCATAGTATAATTGCTTTATGCCCTTGCACATAATTACCAGAAAGGCCACCATAATCAAACTGTACTTTTTTGGGACTGTATGAGTCAGCTCAAGGCTGCAGAACATTTAAACAACACTGAGAAGCTAGGGGCCCTGATGTAACACAAGGTTTTTCTTTAAAAGTCCAATATTGCAGATAGAAACAACAAAAAACTGGGAGAAGGTATACAATATCGGGGGGGGGGGGTGTGGAGTTGTGTGCATGATTATACTGTATATGAAACTGCACTTTGCGCAAACACATTCAGTAAGACCTTAACAATGCTACAAATGTTGTGGAATATTGGCTCAGTAGAGAAACAGACTACCTTGATTATCAGATATAGACTTGCAACTGTTATGTTTCTGCAATAAAATGGACACGGTTTCTGATTTAAAAGAATCAAAGTCTATTTGCCTTTTACAAGTGTTTTTTTAAAAAACAACATGTGAACACTTACAAAACTGAAAAGCACCCAAATGTTCTTTAAATATATTGCCGAATTAAATGGAGACATAGCAGATAGCAGCAATTTTAAAAATAGCTATTTTGGTACCTTTATCAGAAATATTTGGAATATATGCTGTAGTATCGAGACAGAAAAGACTGAGGATATAATCCTGTGCACACCTTCCTGGAACACAATGGGATTTACTAATAAAACACAAGGAACTGTGGTAGCTTTGGGATGGTTTTGTTGACCACATGCAGGAAGAAGTGGAAGAGCTAACTGAGGGCCAACAGGTATTGATTGTTGAAGAGCTGGAGGAACTGGTCATATTAAATTCAGAATGTGAGGATGGGGATGGAAAGCATGAGCCAGCAAGCTGGAACCCGATTCCCCCCCCCCAAAAAAACTTTTCCAAATCATAAAACATGCAAATGATCTGACTGCAGAGTTTGACCTTCCATGGAACACAGCCTCAAAATAATCCATGGGATTACAGGCACTCTGAGACCACACTCTGAGATTAAATGTTTAATGAACTCAAGAAATAACAGCAGCTGCCAATTACCATGTTCCTCACACAGAAACCAGCACCAGCAGCAGATGTGCCCAGGCAACTCATGTCTGGATCTGAACCACAGCCAAGCATTTCTGGATACTGGCCAACTCCCCTGGTCCTCATATCATCTGCAGCAGTGAAGAACAGAAGGAAGAAGACCAAGAAGAAGAAGATTGTGAGCTACATTTGCCCCTCACCAGTAAGTGCAGCAATTTTTAACATATTTTAAAAATTGTTTTCAAGAGGGGTGGTTACACAATTTTGCTTATACGGTACGTGAATGGCCAGGAACGTAACTCCCATATAAGATGCAAGTTACCTGTACTGGCATTGTTATATTAAATTAACCTATCATTAAAGGGGGGGGCAATACTTATTTTTGTCTTGTTTCCAATTGTTTTAATCTCAAACTTCCAAGCTTATTGCCCACTGCAGGCAGAGTGGCCTGAATTATAGCCAACTTGCAAAAGCAATCTGTTTTACCACATAAATCTACATCACCATTTCCATGAAAACAAATTAGAATGTTTGGCCTGTTAGAACTACACTGGAGGGAGAAAAAAAAGATAACCAAGCCTGTAGCATTCTATGCCTGAAAAAGTAAAGAGGGCAAGGATAGTATCACACAAGGTCATGCCATCTAGACATAATCATATTCCTTTCTAATTGGATCCTGCAGCTTCTTTAAAAAGTCAGCTTTTGTTTAACATCTTCCAACTATTGCAGCTGCAGAAATAAGCCTGGAAACTTAATGGGATATACCGGTACCCTAAAGGTACAACACACAGACAGCAAATAAAAATTAAGAGCACCAGATTTTTTGTGTTTTCAAGCATTTTTGTAAGAATTGGAGTTAAGCAATATCAAAATATTTGCTTGCAGCTCTTTGGGTTCTACTGGGCTTATTTAGAAATAATACCTGCAAACAATTCTGAAACAGGAAAGTAAGCTCGCTTTACAGAAGTGGTATTAATTAAATGCTCATTAAAACAATGAGGAATTTAAAAATAATTCCCTTTGGTAAATTTCAAAAATGTCACCACAAAGCTCCCATCAGTCATGTCTATATTATACTCATAGCTGCCAAGTTTTCCCTTTTCTTGCGAGGAAGCCTATTCAGCATAAGGGAATTTCCCTTTAAAAAAAGGGAGAACTTGGCAGCTATGATTATACTTACACTATTCTTAAAGGGCTCAGATGAAATAATGCTTTCTGATTTTGTACTCTCTCAGGTTTACAACTCAAAAGTTACAAGCACGTCAGTTCCTTGGCCACCCTTCCATACAATCCCTTAGCTTCCTCTCTCAACTCTTTATGGTTAAGAGCACATAGCCATCTATCTGGAAGACGTGTGACCCTTTCTGACAGTCCCTGGCCACACACTTTCCCATATTAGCAGGATTGGATTCAAGTAGCTGTTCAACTATGATGCCCACTGAATGGTTTTCAGCCAGCCAGCACATCAACCCTTGACTCAAAACAATTGAATTTGCTGTTTCTGTTACTGCCAGAGCACACTGAGTTGACATTTCTACTAAACTTTCCTCTGTCGCCCCCAATCCCCAATGATTAATAGCCAACTTACCTCTGAAAAGTTAGGGTTTTTCTACTACAATATGTAATGTTTTGCCAATTTAATCACATGCTATTCAGTCTGCAATTTGTTAAGGCATTTGCCTAAACGTAAGAACACTCAAAGTGAGGATAGAGGCAGAGGTTGCACACATAAGCTCTTCCCCTAACATCCTTGTGTTCATCATGATTCTTCTTAGTCCTCAACCTTCCCCATGTTGCTTTGAGTGACTTCTATTTGCGTTCACTTCAAAGCATGCAATCAAGAACCTTATTAAAGCAGGGTCGCCGGTCATGTGGAAGAGTCTACTTCTGTTCAAGCGAATGTGAGAAGAAACACCCTGCAGAATATGCAGCAAAGGTCAGTGGGGGGACAATGACGGTAAGAGTGGCTGGGGGAACCCGGCCAGATGGGCGGGGTATAAATAATAAATTATTATTATTATTATTATTATTATTATTATTATTATTATTATTATTATTATTAAGACATACAAGGTGGTTTGGGCCATACAGGCGCACCACTGCCCCCACCCACACTTTGAGTGTTTCCGTGTTCAGGTGAAAGTCTAAACATGCCTGTTGTCTACTTGATATCATCTACAAGCCATTCACTCCTGCCTCCAGATCATCTGATCGACCCTGTGCCCAGTACATATCCTTGGGGAGGATCAAACTAAAAATTGTTTTTGAACATTCTTGAATGTGAAACATGGAAATACTGATTTTCACTATTTTCCCATTTCATTTATCAATAAATAAAAATATGACAACACCTAAACTTTAGCTATTAAGTGTAGGGTTAAACCCTGCTGCATTGGCTCTGCTATATAGCTAATCTCAAGTTATAACATGACATATGAAAGGGAAAACATCAAAATAAAACTGGTAAAATATACTCTCAAATCCAATCAGAGTTTTACTAACACAGATGCTATCTGCACTAAGACATCATTTCTGCTTCTGACTTTTATATAGTTCATCATAATCTGCGCTTTCAATAGAGAACCAGTGTGATGTAGTGGTTAAGAGCGGTAGACTCGTAATCTGGTGAACTGGGTTCATGTCTCCGCTCCTCCACATGCAGCTGCTGGGTGACCTTGGGCTAGTCACACTTCTCTGAAGTCTCTCAGCCCCACTCACCTCACAGAGTGTTTGTTGTGGGCGAGTAAGGGAAAGGAGAATGTTAGCCGCTTTGAGACTCCTTCGGGTAGTGATAAAGTGGGATATCAAATCCAAACTTCTCTTCTTCTGCCAAATACAAAATCGAGATAAGCGCCGCAACCCAAGAGTCGTCCACGACTGGACCTAACGGTCAGGGGTCCCTTTACCTTTTTACAACTGTCAGCACCTCCACTACAGGACTCCGGTAACTACTATAGAACTGTCAAGGGTAAATCCAGTTAAAAAAATACTGCTATTCCAATTTAAAACTGTTCCACTTTCTCCCAGCCTGCTCATCCTTAATTAAAGTTAATGCAGTAAATGAACAGTTAGAGGAAGACTTTCTCCTGACAAATTTAATTCCATTTTTCAGATTTCCATTTTGTAGACTCAAACAGAACACTGGTGTCTTAAACACAAGTTCACAGGAGTAGGCAAACTATAAAGGTCAAACTATCCTCAGGGACTGCAGTTCAGAAGATCTTGTACAATACTACAAGCCTAAATTCCAGGGAAAATAAACCCAAGACAAAGCTGGATAAGTATTAAAATAATGAAATGTATAGCCAATAGTTTTATGGGGAAACTGCCAAATACATATTTCGGGTTAATTTGGGTGAAAAATAAAGAAAAGACTAACTTGCTGTCTCAGTAGGAAGCTAATATATCAGAATTAGAAAAGTGAAGGCTGCATAAACATCTTATTAAGAAAAATAAATTATTAGTTATAACAAGCACCTTGCCAAAATCAAATTTAACTGGGACTAAAATAAGACTAGAGATGAGCATTGCTTTCCTTTCAGACACCCTGGAACAAAATCAGGAGCCTTAAAACTACTTTATAAGGTTGTTCATTGTTATACAGTATGCTTTGTGGCTAATCCCTGATTGAATAGTTGTTGGCATCCATCTGTCTCAAGAGACAATGAAGTGAAGCTTGAGGCGATGAAGTCCAACTGCTGGAGAACCACAGTACCTACTGTGGCAGCAGAGACCTCATACCTGCTGCCTCTTGCATTGTTTTTTGCTGCATTTAGTACCAAAGTGACCTTCCTGGGATGCTGCAAGCCCGGGCAGTGTGTATGGAGATCCTGGGCTGCCCAGATGACAAGACCTCCCTTTCGGCCTCACTGATGTGGTCCCAAAGAAAGCAGAGCAATACATTTGGCACCAGCTTGGCTGCAGTACAAGATGCCATCCAACCATCTTCACGACTCCACTCTTTACTCCCCAGCCTTTTCTTCTCACGAAGATGTCTCGCAAGGCAGCGGGTTCAGATTTTTCCTCGGAGTTTACTCCCAAAACCTCTCTCACAAATGAGTATAGCTGCAAGGCAGTGGAGGGTTGGGATAAGAGTTTCATTCTCGTAGATGGACTACCTTCCATGGTTGACAAGCCCCATCTTCCCCTCATTTCCCTCTACAAGATGTGCAGTAGCCACCTTCTTGACCATTGGAACCATTATGTGTCGTGTCCGCTCAATCCGCGAACAACATAGCTGCGTTGTTTCATATTTTCCACATGCCCCATTATCATATTATAAAGTAGTTGTGTTCTATGTTATAAATCAAGCACTGCTAGGATATGTTCCTGTTTGTTTTCCAATGTATTTCTTACGAATAAAAATATTCAGCAATTTTTTATTATGAAAGTGTGGTCCAGAGAAAAACTTTGAGACTCACTGTCCTAAGCCATTGTTTTCGACTCTAATTGGCAGCCAGTCTCCAGAGTTCTCAGGTAGAAGTCTTCTCTATCATCTGACACTTGAACCTTTCAGTAGGTGTTGAACCTGAGACCATCCACATGCTAAATATGTGGTATAGCATTGAGTTATGGACCTTCCCTATTAGTTTATGCCTGCCAAATTCCCAAGCTTATTATCACAACTGGAAATGACAAAAAATTTAAGCAGAAGCAGAGATTTTTCGGAATGTCCACTTCTAATCAAGAGATAGTAATCCCAGGAGATTTTTCTGGATGTCCACTTCTAATCAAGAGATAGTAATCCCAGGAGTATTTAACCTTTTATAACATTACTGTTTGCTGGGTATTAAGGGTAGCTGGGAAACCCCTTTAGTGACTGAGTACATCCTCCTGCCAAGTTAAAAATGGTGGCAGTTCTCCACCTTCACCCGGGTAAAGAACAGAAATATTTGTATGGAAGAAAAAGAACTATGCTATAACCACAGGTCTGTCTGGAACAGCGTTAAAGGTCACATGCCTATGAGATCAAGCACACAAGGGCTTAGATTTTGTTTCGTTTCTGAAGCTTAAAGCAGAGAGGTTAAGAGAAAAGGGGAAGGAATACATTTTATTTTTTATTCGCAGAACTAATTTGGAGCGCTTCCCTGAGCAAGAGCCAAACGGAACTACTAAGACTGTCATACTGGCACTTTCTTTGAAAATACAGACCATAAATTTTGGTTTGTGATGCCAACCATAATTTTCAGAGGAATTAGTAACTACTTTCAAAAACAAAACTGTTAGGCTTGAGTTAGGGTTCTTTTAACACTTCTTACATGGAAACAAACTCCCAGTGATGAAGTTGAATAATATATTTTACCAAAATGCCCATTGTATTATGCTTGTAATCCAAGATTAGCAACAAGGATGGATGAAATATTTTGCCAGTAGTTCATATTTGTCCATCCCTAGTGGCAAATGTAAAGCCAGGCTGGGGCCAGATGTATTAGAGGAAGGAAACTTCTCCCTCTATCTCCTGCACTTTGGTTTCTTTCTTCAATCCAGTCTTCTCCGGGGAAGAAAAGAAGTGAAGCACTGGAAGAATGGAAAGACGACTATCATGGCACATGAGGAGAGCCCTTAACAGTGATGCATCAGCTCATTGCCCGTTAGTTACTGAAGTTCTTGTGCACATTAACAAGGCATGTAAGCCTCTGATGATCCACAGCTATGTTCAAAGAACATTGCCCTATCTGTGAGTGCTTGGCTTCTCCCACTGGCTGGCATAACGCAGAGAGGGTGAGATGTGTAACTTTTGAAAGCCATTTTCATACCACACTATACCAGTTAGCTTCTGGACTATTGCTAGTTTTGGGTGCAAATGAATCACATAACCACAGTCCCCATGCTGCAACCCTCCAGACCTCTCATGGAGGGGACACCCAAAAAGGGCCTCAGGTAATGATCAAAGAGTCCGTGTCGGTTCATATGGGGAGAGGTGGTCCTGGAAGTATTATAGCCCAGAGCTGTTTAAGGTTCATATAACATCATTTGCTTAATGCAACATTGCCCTAGCTCCCTGCAGACAAGCCAGAATGAGTGATAATGAACCTACCCTCAAATTCATGCAAACAAATTGGCCAAAAATGCCTGGTAAACAAGTCATTTGGAAGCAAACTAAGATGCAGAAATCATTCTTGCCCTCACAAGCCTTGAACACTTCAGAAAGGTGATGTGGCAAAGTTCCACTTTGAATGTTACAAAAGAGAGAGGAGATAGAGCAAGAAACAAACATTTCTGGACTGCTTGGTAAGACTGAAAAGTGTGTACAAAGTGAAAACTCTGGACTTCAGTAACTGGACATCGTGGTTTTCACTTTGCAGTGTGGTGTCAAGTAAAGACATGAAGACTGCATAGCAGTGTTTCATCTCATTTCATAATCATTTTCACTTCAATTATCCTCATGCCTATTCCAAATATTACATGTTCTTGCTACCCAGATGTTATGACACTGAACAGCTCCTACACTCTCATCTTATGGAGAAGCTTGTTTGTTTGCTATAAGCTAAGTTAATTTTTAACAGAATAATTAATTAATTAAATACTATGGCAGGTGTGATAAGTTAATTTATTATATTTACATATCACTTCACACATTCAGAGGAGTCCTGGATTGATTTACAATAACAGAAAAAGGGAAAGAGCAATTCAAATGTTGACACTGCTTTTATGATCTCGTGCTACATAAAGAAACCTGTGGTAATTATCATCAACATGTATTTCATTTATATATAGAATGCTATGGCTAGAGTTTATAAGAACATAACAAGAGCATGCTGGATCAGGCCAATAGCCCATCGTGTTCTCACAGTGTCCAACCAGATGCTTGTAGGAAACCCACACGCAGGACCCAAACACAAGAGCCTCTCCCCTCCTGAAAAGGCACATATCACATTTATTCTTTTTCTGACTTTGGGGGAAAGGAGAGAGGGATTCAACTTGGTAACGGGAGCAGCAGCAGGAGAGAAAATGATTGATGCTGATCTGCAGCTGCCTGCTATGTGGCAGGCTGATTGACAGCCAGAGGCCCACCCCCTAGCAGTCTCCATTTCTTGTTCAACATTGCATCTTGCCATACTACTATTGCCATTTTGGTGGTGAATTCTCGTTGTCGTGCTCTTTGATTGCTCTACCTTCATACCACCTTACCATTTCTCCTACTGCTCAGCTCCTAGTTCTTGTCTAAACTCACAACCGGAGACAGATTTCTGGGGTGATTTCTGCACATGTGCCCCCAAGCCTGTACCTCTGGCAGGGGCCCATTTCATCAACCCCTAGGTACGCCTCTGACAATACCATTTTTGGCACTCTGCAGAATCACAGTATACAGCATAATGGAAGAGAATAGGATCCCGTATACGGGTCAGCTTCACAAGCTGAATTAGAGTCAGAAACTGTCATTCTGGAGAATGTGGTAGGTGTGGTAAAGATGAGAAAGAAGCCATATGGGCTAAGCAGCATTAGTTCTGCAGAAGTAAAACTGCTGGTGACCTTTAATAAACATTTAAAATCTGAAGTCAATGAAGGAAAGCAAAACTGGAAAAACAGGGCATACCCTAATTAAAATTAAAAACCAGAAACAAGATTTATGTTTCTTTATTGGGGGGGGGGCAGAACCAAGCTGCTAAGTATTTCTTTTTATTTACTTGATGGGGGGCAGCTGCCCTCCTGCCCCCCCCCGGTTATGCCCTTTACCACAAGTAGGATTTATATACTGTTTTAAAAAATTAAAGGGAAATATATCTAAAGACTGTACCTTTCATTTTCATTTAAAACAATAACCCCTGTACAACACCCAAGAGGGAAGAGAAATGTATTCCAATCATTCTGATCAATCAGCCAGGAATAACACAGGGAAACCCACCCATATATTTGGCATAGCATGCTATTCTACCATTAAGTAAATTCAGCAGGACATTAATACTGCAAGCCTTGCATTCTAAGGCACATGTTCTGCCAACTTGCGATCAGTGCCAGGACAGGAACACCTAATAACTTATCTAAACATACTTCATTTCCATTCAGGCTATACTCAAATCAATCAGTCCCAACACTCTTCATTTTACAGTACATGGAATTTTAAGATAGATCAGGGGTTCCCAACAAAATTTTCTTGAGGACCCCTCATCGAGCTGCTATTGTGACAAGGACCCCCATTAATTCCTAATCCTAAAATTAAAAAGTGAGAGCCAAATTAAGAGTCTTTTTAGTTACAACAGAGTACTCCATCAGTATACAGTTAGTTTTAATTTTCAGTTCTTAATGAGATGAGTTAAATCTGTCCTTTGAGTCCATTATTTTCCCACATTTAGCAACAAGCTGAGCCACCTCATAAGACGCAAGGGTTGCATTTTCATTTACATTTGCACCACAGTGTTTGGCAATTGTTTTACGAGATGTTTTCAACTCTCCTAATTTATTTTTGGAAAAAATTTAATGACGCCGATCCGGCGCGGGGGAAGGGTTTGGCTCCCACGCAGCAGCGGCTGCGGTTTGGGTGGCTTTCTGCTTGTTTGGGGGCAGGGCCGTCTTAAGCCCATCCGGTGCCATGGTGCAAAGGTCCCTCTGGTGCCCCCCCCCCGTTTCACAGAGTTACTGGCCTTTGGGGGGGATGGGATCCGGACGCGGCAGCCGGACGGGCAGGGTTTTATGAAAAACAAAGAACAAAAAAACCCACCCTTCATATCAGGGCCGGATTTAGGTTTGATGAGGCTCTCACCGCGGCCTGCACCTCCGCCACCCCGCTGTCCGCTACCCGGCTCAGCTCTGCACCGCTGGCCAGATCCCGCACGGGGAAGGCACCCACCGCTTGCACCCAGCAGCCTCCCACGAAGCCTCCAGTGTGCACCAGGGAACTGGCGAGTGCCGCTGCGCCCAAGCTGGTGCTGCTGCTGCTGCCGAGGCGGACGCCGCCGGGCACCGCTAGCCAGAAGCTAGAGCGACGGGAAGGAGGTGGAGGGTGAGCGAGCAGAGCTCGGAGACCCCGCGACACCCAGGGAGTCACCATGGCCTCGGCGCCTGGGAAGGGAGCGGAGAGGGTGGAGCTGGGGCGGGCGAGGGCAAAGGCCCTGCCGAGCGTGGAGCTCCTTGGCAGGCGGGTTTCGGACGACAGCACCGCCGCCAGTGGCCTCAGGACCCCCTGAGCTGGGAGCGCTTCCCCGCCCCACAGCACGGCCAACAGCAGGAGGAGCAGCCCCAACCGCCGCATCGGCACCTGGAGCGACGCAGCGAGGGCGCGTGGCCATTGAGCTTCCTCTCCTCTCCTCCTCTTGAGGCAGAATCAGCGAGACTCCTGCCTAGAGTGGCAGCAGGCATGTGGTGCCACTCTAGGCAGGAGTCTCGCTGGTTCTGCAAGAAGAGGAGGAGAGGAAGCTTTTGCCGCCTCACATGAAGCTCCTGGCTGCCGCGTTCAGCCAGACACCAGCCATTCGGCACCCATTCGGTGCCCCTTCGGCGCCTCTGGGGGCTGATTTGGCGGCGCTGGCACGTTGGCCGACTTTAGGAGCTCCGCGCCAGCGTGCCCGCCGCCATCTTGCCTCGCCAGAAGTCCCAGTCTTGCGGACCCCTCTGGCATAGCTCGCGGACCCCTGGGGGTCCGCGGACCACCAGTTGGGAACCACTGCGATAGATGATACATTTCTGGATTATCTTGTGCAAATAGAAACATGCCAAGATTCATCCCAAATTCACAGTATAAACCACAGATAGCCAAAACTTTAATCAAGGTTACAGTTCTTTCAGGGATTTCAGTATGAAAATAATTTTTAAAATAAACTAATATCTTTTCTAGTGCTTATGTTTGTTTTTTTGCTGTTTTAAATCACTCAACTACTATATTTTTAAAAGTACTACAAGGGGAACCCACAAATTTATTACTGAGCAGGTACCAAAATATCCAAACGGCTTTGTGTCTTATACCTTCTGAGATGGTTCGATCTTAGTCATCTTAGATAATTAGATTTATGGAGGCTATGATTTTGTATTTTACACTCCGTATTTTGTTTTTCTTGGCTGGCTGACCACAAAAAACATCTGATTGACTGACAACTAAGGCAATACCTATTAAAATGTGAAAATTTGCAGACTGAACTGGTCTCTATCATGTCCATTGTCCCTAAAGCATCTGAGCAAAATACAGAATGGTAAATTTACATTTGCACAGAACTGAACCTTTTCCAAAATGCATTGGATGAATTGAAAAACTGGAAAGTGTTGAGCCATAAAGGTAAAGGTACCAGTACCCCTGTCCGTTAGGTCCAGTCCTGAACGACTCTGGGGTTGTGCGCTCATCTCGCTCTATAGGCTAAGGGAGTTGGCGTTTGTCTGCAGACAGCTTCCAGGTCAGGTGGCCAGCATGATTAAGCCGCTTCTGGTGAACCAGAGCAGTGCACGGAAACAGCGTTTACCTTTCCGCCAGAGCGGTACCTATTTATCTACTTGCACTTTGATGTGCTTTCGAACTGCTAGGTTGGCAGGAGCTGGGACCGAGCAATGGGAGCTCACCCTGTCACGGGGATTCGAACCATCGACCTTCTGATCGGCAAGCCCTAGGCTCTGTGGTTTAGACCACAGCACCGCTCGCATACTCCGGCATTATTAGGGTAAACTAAACCCACTATCTGCTGCCCCCAATCCATTATATATGTAAACACCATCACAGCAAAACATGGCAGTGATGAGGGAGACCGACTTCCTGTTTAAATCTCCTCCCGTGACCAATTCTTTTGAGTTGAAAATTTTTCTTAAATTTCTTTCTCTTACTCACAGTGTCCAATGTCTTCAAAACCTTTTTAAAAAAATTTTTAAATCCACCGCTCCTCCGCTGCCGGCTTGGAGCTTCGCTCTGTGAGGGTAGCGGTGTGTGGAGCATAAGGTAATCAATATCTACTCCTCTTTGGATGCAGCATGCCTCTGTATACCATTTGCTGGGAATCACAAGTGGGAAATGACTGTTGCATTTATATTCTGCTCGTGAGCAGGTGTATCGGGCTGCACCAGCCAGTTACCTGGCGGATATCCACTACGTGGAATACCACAGATTTATCTCAGTTTAGTTCCCGACTAAGAGAATGGCAGGCAGCATATTTGCTAAACAAGCCCACTGGGAAAATAACCTTTTCGGTGGCTAAATTCCTCTTCCTGGCGCTCAAATGTCGGAAACGTATAATCGAATGCCTTGATGTGGGTTACCTGTAGGAGGTTCAGTAGCACAGTCATACTTCATTTATGTATCCCTTCAGTTTTATATATTTATATATTTTTATATTTGTACTAGTGGTTTTCAGCCCGTTCAATAACGGGCGCTAGAATCCTGGGGTTCGGAGAAGCGCTTGCGCAGCGCGTCTCCGAACCCTGGGACCTGTCCTTGCTGTCGGTGGCAGGGGGACAGGAACGGAGGAGGAGAAAGCGCTGCTTTCTCCTGCTCCGTTCCTCTCCCGCAGCCGCCGACAGGAAGCAGACATCCCAGGGTTCAGAGAAGCGCTTGCGCAGCGCTTCTCCGAACCCTGGGACCTGTCCTTGCTGTCGACGGCAGGGGGACAGGAACGGAGGAGGAGAAAGCGCTGCTTTCTCCTCCTCCGTTTCTCTCCCGCAGCCGCCGACAGGAAGCAGACATCCCAGGGTTCGGAGAAGCGCTTGCGCAGCGCTTCTCCGAACCCTGGGACCTGTCCTTGCTGTCGGCGGCAGGGGACAGGAACGGAGGAGGAGAAAGCGCTGCTTTCTCCTCCTCCGTTTCTCTCCCGCAGCCGCCGACAGGAAGCAGACATCCCAGGGTTCGGAGAAGCGCTTGCGCAGCGCTTCTCCGAACCCTGGGACCTGTCCTTGCTGTCGGCGGCAGGGGGACAGGAACGGAGGAGGAGAAAGCGCTGCTTTCTCCTCCTCCGTTCCTCTCCCGCAGCCGCCGACAGGAAGCAGACATCCCAGGGTTCGGAGAAGCGCATGCGCAGCGCTTCTCCGAACCCTGGGACCTGTCCTTGCTGTCGGCGGCAGGGGGACAGGAACGGAGGAGGAGAAAGCGCTGCTTTCTCCTCCTCCGTTTCTCTCCCGCAGCCGCCGACAGGAAGGACGCGCGCACACTCCCCCCCCGCCTCCTCCAACCGCCGCTCCTCACGGCCAGGGAGGGTTGTGAGGAGGCCTTCGCCGGCCTCCACCCTCGCTTTCCTGACGTGCCCTGCAGTGAGGCGGTGTCCGGCGGGAGCGGCGGTTGGAGGAGGCAGAGTGGGGGGAGAGTGCGCGCGCGCGCAGTCTCTGCTGTCCAATCCCTGTATCCCTGGGGCACATGCGCAGTGACCCAGGGACACACGGGACAGCTTGGACGCAGGGACATCTTGGACATTATTATATAGGATTGAGAATTTTTTTTCTGGCTGACTATCGGTCGAATAAAGTATTTTGATTGATTGATATTCTGCTTGTGGCATGGCCACTGTGGGAACGGGATGCGACACAAGATGAGCTTTTTGGTCTGATCCAGCAGGGCTCTTATGTTCAAAGTATTATTTATATAAAGAAGTTGCCTAGTAACATTTGGCACTACTTCCCAAGCTGCTTTATATTTAAATCTTCTATAGCTATTCCATTTCCCCCCTTAGGTTCCATAGGTTTTTAATAGAAATATAAACAATTGTGTGAGTCTGATAACCCACCAGAGCACCTCTTCTGCACTCTAGCTCATGCAATAGATAATGATGGGGGTGGGAGTGGGGGCAGTAGGTGACAAGAGCAAGCAGCCAGACAAAGGAAGTGAAAGGAAAGCAAAAACCTGAGTAAAATGGGGCAAATAGTGAAGCAGGTTACAGGAGAGATAAAAGGTACAGCAGGAGAGAAACGCAGCTAACACACACAAAAACCCTCACTGTTCAAGGTGGCAGAGAAAATCATGCCATATAAATGTAAAGGTGTCTGAAGTGTCACCCTGTTTATAAGGTAATTACATCTCTCCTTGTTTAAACAGGCACAGCTGAGCAAAATATAACTAAGATAACTTTACAAATAAAAATTCTAATGTCACCGGGAGGAGCATAAAAAGGCATACACCGGAGAAAAGCAGTTTTTGGTGTACTGCAGGTTGCATGCACATCTTTACTACTCCGTACTTAGAGAATTTTAAGTGCCAAGAAAACCAAAGAGCTTCCTACACATTATATGACAACAGTACCACAACACATTAAAAACGAAAAAGCCATTTGGGGAAGGGAGAATTTAGATCAGAGAAGTGACTCTTTTCAGACCCAATGCTTTTTCTGGCCAATTCCATTAGCAGTCATAAGCGATTTCAAATGTGTGGTTTGCACACTTGGGAGGGGGCATATCAAGCAGTGAAACAGAAGGCAGGCATATAAAGAGCTAGGCATTCCCTCCCTTCCCCAAACACTTCTTTAGTCTCAAATCTGCAGTCACTATCTGCTTCTGAACAGATGTTTCTATTACGTAATTACTTCCTGCAGATTATGTGTGCACAACTACTCACTTACAGTATCTTTTGGCATGCAAGTATGTGGACTAAGTGGGGTGCATTCTTAAGGCTGATTGAACTAGAAGCCTATAGGCAGAGTTTGTTTCAATTTAATTGTATAGCGCAAGTGATTTTAGGCACTTTTATATATATCTGACACCTCCAATAAATAATGCTTTGAAATGTAACCCTAGAATTCCCCCAGATACAGAGAGAAATTAATCAACCCTAAAAGAGTTTCAGCACAGGAAAAGCAGAAAACGACAACAAGCTTTGGGCAGTGAAAATTTGCTGCAGTTCTTCTCACCCCAGATCTTTCTGAAGGGGTTGTAAACTTATTTCTCAATGACTCCTTGATTGGAGCAACTGATTGTAATGCGCTCTGGTCCATGGGGTGACAAAGAGTTGGACACGACTAAACAACAACAAATAACTAACTTCAACCATCAGTCTCCACACAATGAATTTCCATGACGAAGAAGAAGAAGAAGAAGAAGAAGAAGAAGAAGAAGAAGAAGAAGAAGAAGAAGAAGAAGAAGAAGAAGAAGAAGAAGAAGTCCAATAAGGATCAAGATGGGTAAAAACAAACAAACAGAAGACACTGTTCTTACACTGTGCAACAAACAGATAATCAGTCATTGTAGTTTTAAGATCATCTATGTGCTAAAGCCTGCTGTTGAGTGTACTGTGGACATTTAATATGTCTCTCTTTTAAGTAACACATAAGTGAGGGACAAACCCTTACCTTCAGGCAAGAATATGAAATCCTGTAGGTACTGGGGCGAGAATGCACTTTCCCTCCTGTATCTGTGATTTGAATATGCATATTTTTTATTCAGCAAACTCTTACTGCCCTATTCAAGGCAGGTGAAAGGACCTATAGTAACAGACTGAATCAAAGTTTTTTTTTCTTTACCAAAATAATACTGTAGTACAGAGAAATCTATACAGGTCTGATGCATACTGCAACTTGACTGATGTTTGTTCCAAGTACCGGTATGACCTCAGATGAACAATACACATCTCTGCAAATTCAGGAAGGCAGAGTAAAGCACCAAATGCTTGTTTGTATGAACCGATGCATGTACATGATGCACATCCTTGTTGGGCCTTAAGAAGTTATGGCCTCATGGGGGGGGGGGGAATTTCGCCTCCACAGAGGTGACTTACTTGTAGGAAGCTGGAAATAAGCAGCCCCTCTTAGATTGAGGTTTGATAATTTTCATACCAAGGAGAATTTGGGCCTGGCAGCCAATGAGGCGCTCTCTCTCTCTCTCTCTGCAGAGACAAAGTTTTGTACTCACTGTCCAGTGAAGATTTTGCAGGGAATAAGATGTATACATGGGCGTACCCAGCATGGGACAGGGGGGCAGCTGCCCCCCCAGAAGGAAAAAATGAAATGAAACAGGCAGCAGCCGAGCGAGGAAGGCAGGCATCCTGCTGGCAATACAGCCGCCCAGAAGGGAAAGGGCTCGGCTCTTGCTTCAACGCCACCAGCAGCCCCAGCGCGCCGTGGCAGGTCCGTGTGGCTCCGACCAGGCAAGGCAGCTGCTGTGGCTGTTACTGGGCGTCCGCTCCGGCTGCGCTCTTGGTCCCCTGGGCGATGCTGCTGCCCCTCCCCGGAGGCGGCTGCTGCTGCTGCAATATGGCTAACGCGCTGCTGCGCGGGCAAGCGCCACAGGTCTCGCCTCGCCTGCCCTTCACCCCGCCTCCCTTCTGCGAGCCAGCTAGAGCCGCGCACGCGCGCTCAAGCTGCGCCTTTTCTCCCAGCTCGGAGCGCTGCGAACCTGCGGAAGGAAGAGGCGGAAGCGCTGGCCGAGGGTGCCTGCAGATGGTGCAGGCCCTAGCGAAGCCCTGTGATTTGCGCAGGGCAGGCACAGCTTTCCACGGAGTGCCTCGACGGCTACAGGAAGAATGGAGGAGCTGGAAAAGTCAAATAAAGAGCAAGCTCGGCCGCGGCGTCTCCACTGCAGCCCCTCCTCTCACGTGGTTTGTTTTCTAGGGCGTCCTAATCTTCCAGCCTGCAGCCCTAATCTGCACGCTCCTTTCTCGCTGCGAAATAGGCGTCTGCGGAACTCCTTTGCCACTTGACCAAGGCTTTAAGGGGCCAGCAATCACGCTCGTTAGCAACAGGGATCTTGGAGACAACGAACAAACAAGCACAAACAAGAGCCCCAAAAGTTTTGATAGTGCTGTATCAAGGTCCCGGGACAGCAGACAAGTGCTGGTTTATACAGTTCTGCCCCATGCCACCATTTCCTGTAAATCAGAGTTGTAGAATTGGGACCCTGAGGATCATCTTTCTAGTCCAACCCCCTGCAAAGCAGGAATATGCAGCTGTCCCATATGGGGATCGAACTTGCAACCTTGGCATTATCAGCACCATGCTCTAACCAGCTGAGCAATAATAATGCAAAAGGTTTTAAATTGGGAGTGCAATAACTCTTCCTCAAATTTGACACTGAGCAAATACAGTGCTCCTCCAAAATAAACCACAACAAGGAAAAAAGGAAACCCGAACAAAACAGAAAAGGGGGGGCAAATTAAGTAGTTTTTCCCATGCTTTTGTTTTTGTTTCTTCACTGCTTATTTATTTGCTCATCATCCAGTTCTGCCGAAGTTTAAATCTTGCACATTTCTTCGCAGGTTTGATTGGTTTTAATACTTACCTGCAAGTAATGAACTCAAATAACTTCTAAATAGAGGTACAGGATTGTGCAATTAGTTTTAAATTTTGATTCTTTTGATGGAGTTTATGCTGCTTTGACACATGCTTTCTTCTTGGGGGGGGGGTTGTGTGTGTTTTGTAATGTTAACTTTTGCCATTTTTCGTTTTAATGTCGATCAGCCTGGGAATTTGATTAAATTGTGGCATAACATACTCACAGCAAACAAGCCAGTATGCCCCTCCCTTCTCCAAGAAGCTCCGGGTACATACATGGGGTTTCCCTAATTCATTCTTACAATAAGTGTTTGTGGTACGCTAGGCTAAGCAAGAACACATGACTCAAGGTCACATACAGAGTTTCCTAGCTGAGCAAGAAACTGAACTTCCTCGCCCAGACCTGCACAACTTGTGATCCATCAATCTGGATGCAGTTAACTACTTACATGTAAGCAGAGGCAGGGAATCTTTGGCCCTCAAAATGTTGTTGGGCTCCCAGCTCCCATCAGCCCAGCCAACACAACCAATAATGAAGGATGATGGAATTTGTAGTTTAGCAACATGTGAAGTGCCACAGATTCCTTCCCCCCTAAGAGAGAAGCCCACAAAATAAGTGAAGCATGGCTAAATGTTAAAGTGTCACTTTCCGTTTCAAAAATTCTGAAGTCCCTAACAGAAAAGTTACCAAAAGGTGATTTGATTTGATTTATTGTTTTTCTGTCCCAGCTCCTGCCCACCTAGCAGTTCGAAAGCACGTCAAAGTGCAAGTAGATAAATAGGGACTGCTCTGTCGGGAAGGTAAACAGCGTTTCTGTGTGCTGCTCTGGTTCGCCAGAAGCAGCTTTGTCATGCTGGCCACATGACCCGGAAGCTGTCTGCGGACAAACGCTGGCTCCCTCGGCCTATAGAGCGAGATGAGCGCCGCAACCCCAGAGTCGGACACGACTGGACCTGATGGTCAGGGGTCCCTTTACCTTTACCTTTTATGCCACTTTTCATTCAAATGAATCTCAAAGCGGCTTACAACCAATAAATAACCGTAACATAATAAAACATAATAGCACATCGTGAATACGGCATATATAATAAAAAAATTTGGTTTCATTCGCCTTTTCTGTGCTGAAGTCACAACCTGAACGACCATGGCTTGCCCCCCCCCCGTTTTGATCCTGGATCTATATATATCTATATGTTGCAGCCTCTCTTCCAACCTACAGCACACACCTCACACAAGACACAGCCTGCTCTGTTGTTTGCCTCCTGTGAGGTTTCCCCACTAGTTACCAGAATTAAATTTCTGACCACATCCAACCAATTTATGGCCTAATTTAGCTAGGCTCAATTTAAATTTAAGTTTGTTAATGTTTATAACTTGCATCCTAAGCTCCAACTGTCAGCATGTCAGCTAAAAATGGATGGGGGAGAGAGATACTTAAATAAATGACACTCAGGATCCCTCCCAACTCTACAATTCTATAAATTTGAATTTCTACAGCTTGTACCACTGATATATTGTTTTCACCTGTGCAACAAAATGCTATGCTTCTACTATGCAGCTTTTAAAATAGTTTTGAAACCAACATGTTTCAGAATGACATTACACACTACATGTTATTTCAATGCCAATTCTCATTTACTGATTTTAACTGATCACCATTTTATTTTCTTGCTTATTACCAATTAGCACAGTATGTTGCCGTTTCATTGCACAAAACCAGAATAAAACTCAAAGCACATTTTTACTTCCAAGTATTTCATAATCCCTTCTTCCCCCCTGCCCCGCTCCCAACTCTTTTACTTGCAGTCTTCAAGCCAGAAGCCTGGATTGCACTGTTTTGATTGGGTATCACTTATTTCTGCTTCAGGAAACTAGAAGTTCAGTCCCTGCAACCCCCTGTGGTTTTCCCAGCCACATACTTGAGAGATTCACATTCCTTCAATAAAGTCTTCAGTGCTAAATGCATTCAGGAGGCACAGTGATTTGGAAAGTACCAAAAGTCACAATTTGGGGCAACAAATAAAGAGAAGCTTTAATAATTTTTTATTGGTGTTTACCTAGATTGTCATTTTTAATTACTGTAGATCACCTTGGGAGCAGAAATGCATAATTCATAAATACTTTCAATAAATTAAAATACATGTTATTTCCATTGCTGAAGGAGGAGAGGGGCAGAGCTTCTTCAAAAAAATGTCTTAGCAGAAAAACTGTATTACAGGCACAAAGATGTGATAACTGGTCCTGACAATGCATCCACCAAATCCGAAACAACCCTATTGAGAATAAAGTGATTCAGAAATAGGTGCTACAACATGGGCACATACAAAAACAACTATCAGTAAATGGTGCTGCAAGTGAAACAGAGGCTACTGGAATTTGAAATGAAGATAGAAGATAGTGGGGTGTGTTATATATACTGTGAAGACACAATGGTGTCTATATTAACTCAGAACAATCCTACCTCCCACCCATAGTAAATGAACAGAATAGCAGAGCCACAATCACAACTGTAGCCCTGCCACTTGCGCAGGCCAAGGCAGAAAGTAGGGGGGGGGCAGTAAAATTTCCTCCAAAAATTGCTGCACCAGCTTTGGGATGGCACAGCAGAGAAGCCTGGATCGTGCTCCACACCCTTGCAAATAACAGGCATGTGTTCCAGCAGACGCTTGGCCAGCCCAGCTCACCCCCCCTTCTGTTCCCTGAAACAACCCATTTTGAGGATTTACACTGGCTACTGCCAATGACAATACCACCACTGGTAGGTTCCACCAGTGCTTTCAGTGGAGACACCACCTCCCCCCCCCCACCCTCAGAAACTGCAACCACATTCCAACTTCCTCCAGCAGAGCAGTTTGAAGGTTAGGATTGTGCTACCCATTACAATGCAGGGTGGTAGGCACAAGATTTGCAAGGAAGCCTAACAACAAAATGCAAGAGTAAGCATGGCAAAGAGAAAGGAAGTGACCAGTTGAGAGCTGGACATGCAAGGTTTTGAATTAAAAATGCAGAGATTTTCTAAAAATTCAGAAAGAAAGAACCACATAAACTGACGTGTCTGTCTGCATCTTCTCAATGCACGTGCCAGTGATAGTTAAAAAGCACCAGTGTGGTGTTAGCAGTTAGTGTGTTGAACTAGAACAGGAGTCAGCAACCTTTTTCAGCCACGTCCCGCAGACCATGTGGTGGGCCATACTACGTGTTTTTTTTGGGGGGGGGGGAATGAACAAATTCCTATGCCCCACAAATAACCCAGAGATGCATTTTAAATAAAAACACACATTCTACTCATGTAAAAACACACTGATTCCTGGACTGTCCATGGGCTGGATTGAGAAGGCAATTGGACCGCATCCGGCCCACGGGCTTTAGGTTGCCTACCCCTGAACTAGAACTTGGAAGACCAGAGATCAAATCCCCACTTGGCCATGAAGCTAGGTGGGTGAGCTTGGGCCCTTCTCACACAAGTAGCCTACCTCACAGGGGTTTTGTGATGATAAAATGGAGAAAAGGGGAAACCATGTATTAAAGGAAATGTGGGAAACAAATGTAATAAGTAAGTAGCATACAGAAGGCTTATTTACACATAAGTAAAATCCCAGGAAGAAGCTGCTAGGTGTGAAATATTCCTTAATAAGTATGACAGCATTCATGTTGGAGAAGAAATGAAGCAACAATGTAGCTGCTGTCCTGCCATAGCCAGTTCAGCCCAATTGTAATATGTTGTGCTCACCACCTTTCGCTGTGCTCTTGTAAAATTCTTATTTTAATATTCATTGTAGCCAACTTAATCCAGTAATACTGTCATTTGAATTGCCAGCAGTCTCTTAATTCTAACTGTCAGTCCACAGCTCACATTTATTTTACCACTGGGACTGGCTGTGAACCACAATGATTTATTTTGTGGTCAGGCCAAGGGTGACCTTAAGGACACCCCCCTCCTCCTCCTCCTCCTTTCTCCAACACACATGCAGGCAGCTCCTCCAACACTCAAATAGAAAGTCCCCACATGGAAGATAAGAGTGCAAATTAGCAAGCATGCCAGCTGCTCCTGCTAAAGAAATGGGTTCATTTAGACTAGTGGGGGGGAATCACCATTGACAATTTTCAAGCATTTAAAAGACTATAGGGGGGGGGCAGATGGGGAGAACTTTTATACCGAATGCTGGATGAAGTATTTTTGTTCTAGAAGAGCAGTTTGTCAGTGGAACAAGCCTAAGGAAACAATGGAACTTGCTGCCTTGAATTAAAAGGCTAGGCAGGCATCTGCAGTGAATGTCTGGAGAATGTCTTACCTCAGGACTTACATGTTGGACTGAACCAGAGCTGTGAAACCGGTGGCCCTGCAGCCGCTGTTGGACTAAAACTCCCCCCCCCAACCCCCTTGTCTGACTGCTATGATGAGGGTTGGAGTCCGACAACTGGAGGGCCACAGATGCATGCCTCATCCCTGGACTTGACACTACCGGACTACATAACTGCAAAGCAAGTGACCTTTCAATGTCTTGATCAAAAGCACCATCTTCTGTACGATTAGCAGCAGCAGCAGCAGCTATAATAAAAGGGACCCCCCCACTTCCTCCTTCATACGGTCTAATGGAATACGAGAGGGACGAAGGGGCATGCAACCGAAATACTCCAAGACACTCTTCCCAACTGCAAAAAGTTTTCAAACATTTCGATTCAAATGCGACCATTTACCAACGCAACCGACCGCTGCAGGCGCACAGCTACTCGATAAGGCGGCAGTTTTCCCTAGTGAGGAAAAACATGCCACTTGCTCTTGCATGTTTGTGTGTTGGGAACAAACGCCCCTCCAACCCTTACTAGTAGTAGAACTTAGACCCTTTCACTAGGTAGAATGGTAAAGACGCCAAATAAGAAGTTGGTTGGGTGTCTCCTGACAGCGGACAGCACTACGGTACGTACCAACTTTGAAGAACTATAGCACAGACACCGTCCAGTAAGGGTGGGAAGAAACCAGCTCCGTCCAGTAAGGGTGGGAAGAAGCCAGCTCCAGACCCCCTAACGAAGACGGCTCGCTTCACAACTCACCACACAAGCCCACGAGGCGCTACCGGTTCGCTCTTCACCCCCCACCCCCACCCCTATATCCGGAGTCGTCGTCCTCCCTCCGGCAGCAGCAGCCCCACTCCCTCATCCTTCCCTGCGCCCTCCTTACCCAGATAGTGCCTCAGGTCCAGCAGAAAGCGAGGGGCGCCCCCGTTGAGCTGGTAGAAGAGGGAGCCCAGACAGAAGAGCAGCAAGGCGGCCATGCAGAAGCCGTAGTCGCGCAGGGAGAGGAAGGGCAGCAGCGAGAGGGGCCTCCTCCGCCGCCAGCCCGCTCCCTGCCCGGGAGCCCCCGCGGTGGGCTGCGGGGCCACATGAGGACGGGGCTCCGGGAAACCCGCGCTGTAGCACGGCGGCGGCGGCGGCGGCGCAAGCAGCAGCTTCTTCATCGTCGTCGGCGCCCCCGTCGCTTCCTTCGCCGCCGCCTCCTGCTCAGACAGCCCGCCGGGCAGAGCGCATCCTCCATCCGCCTGCTCCGCTCCGACTGCCCGGCGTGAAGGTGGGGGAAAAGTTCGCCGGAGGCTCAGGCGGCTTCCCTCCTGCCCATTACCGGCTTCGCCCGGGTGCCGGACGCCCCTAGGAGCGGCTGGAGGCGGCGGCGGCGGCGGCAACCACCATCCCCCTCTGCGGCTCCTTGGCGGGGCTTCCTCTTCTCCGCTTCTTCTCCTTCTCCTCCTCCTCCTCCGCTGCTTCGCTCCCTTTCTCTTCGCTCCAGTGTCAGGTTACAGTTCATGCACGACGGGCCGGTGCCTGCAACTCGCTGCGAAAAAGTTGTTTGCGTCTCTCGCTCTCGGCCGCAGCCCCGCCGCCACCTTCCTCGCCGTCTCCTCAGCCCGCCCACCTCCCTCTCTCCCTCTCTTGTTCCCCAGAGGCGGCCTTTATTTGCCGCACCAGCGACCCCTAGAGGCTGCCTTCTGGCGCCGACATCCCGGCGGGGCCCGGAAACAAGCGCATGTACATAGTGCAGAGCTCGAACTCCTTCTCCCCCGCGGTTCTTTCTTTCCCTACTTGCCGCTATATCACGTTCGTAGCTCTCCTCCCTAGTGCCCTTAACTTAGCACTGCCTGCAAAGCCCCTAAATGCAAAACAAGAGTTGGAAACTGAACTTTACCCAAACGCTGTTAATCCATGCGAAAACTTTACTGCAGTTCGCATTGGGAACTTTCACACCTGACACTAATAGTGTAGGTTTATAGCAATGTAGGCCAGGCAGGCAGCATATGTCTGAGGAACTGCAATCATCACAATATCTGCCTAACTATAAGAAATAAAGCAAATGTTCAGTTTTTATACAGCTGCTTTGTGCCACGTGCCATGGTGTAGATTTCAGGGTCCGGAACTGGAAAAGAATCCATTTCATGGCCTTTATGTGAGATAGGCAAGTTATATCTCTATAGAGCCAATGTGGTGTAAATAGAGTGTTGAATTGGGACCTCGGAGACCCAGGGTTCAAATCCCCATTCACTTACGGTAGGAAGCTCACTCTCACCCTAACCCACCTCTCATGGTCCCTTCCTGCTGCTACCCCTTAAAAAGTGGTTATGGGTGTTGGGAGACCAACAGCAGCACAGGATATCGTTCAGGAGGGTTGCAGAATATCGGGAAGATATCCATAATTGAGTGCCATGCAAACGACACAGTGCTTTCTGCTAGCTCAGATCCACCACTGTATTCAATCCAAGGTGAAAACCTTTACAGTACTTATTTTTTCTGCAAATATCCCCACTGCTAATGCCATATGAGCAGGTTGTGGCAGCTTTTTCTGGACAGTTGCTATTTGGTTACTATGCTGATATCCAACCAAGTCATACTCATAGTAAACGCACTGAAATTAATGAACTTACTCATGTCTGATTATTTAAATGGGACTATTCTAATTAGCACTGGATAGCAAGCTATATTTACATTCATTCTTGTACATATAACCTTGACTGCAGGTAATTGCCTTGACAAATGCCGATGTGAATCTGAATGTTCTTAAGCTGCAAATACAATTCTCTTCAAAACAATTTTGTATAAAACTATGGAACTTAACTTATATAGGAGCAGGGTATTTTTTTAAAAAATGATTGTTTTTATTTTTGATTAATGTTTTGAATGCTTCCTTTCATTTTAAATCTGCCACTCTCATGCTTCAAGCTATTTTTTCAGACATTTAATACTAAAACAATAAGGGAAACTGTAGTTATCATTTTTGTGGACTCTTACTCCTGAGATATCAAAGCAAACACTTAAATCCTGTTTTCCAGTAGATGATGATAAACATCTGGAAGAAAATTTATAGGAAATTGCCCATTAGACTCTGGCAGCAACACTGAAATTATGCAGGAACTCTAAAACAAAACTTAAACAGAATGAAACAAAAAGATGAAATGCAATTGGCATAAAGAATAAAGCTTGTTTATATTAAATATATGACAAACACTTTGAAGTGGTAGGACACGATCATTTTGTTTACCTACCTATAATGCTCTGTTAGTTGTGTTCTTAATCGACATCCAAGCTCTCATTCTGGACTGTTTTATTTTTGTACAGCCTTTGTCCAGAGTCAAATATTTGGAGCAAAAATTACTACTTGCCTTAATCATTAGCAGATGCTTGACTTGAACACTTTAACTGTAGAACTTCTTAAAGTCCAAATCATCCTTTAATAAAGGAAGGGCAGCATAATGTGGCTTTTATTTTCCTTGGTAGATATATGAAAACCTCTATCATACTGATAGAAGTTACCAATTAAGGTACATTGGTACCTCGGGTTACAAACTCTTCAGGTTACAAACTCCGCTAACCTGCAAGTAGTTACCTCAGATTGCCAGGATGAGAACAGAAATTGAGTGCTGGTGGCACGGCGGCAGCGGGAGGCCCCATTAGCGAAAACACCTCAGGTTAAGAACGGTTTCAGATTAAGAACGGACCTCTGGAATGAATTAAGTTCGTAACCCGAGGTACCACCATATTAAGTTTTGAATGGGTCATTCCGTGTTATCATTTTTCTACCCATCTCACCATTTATCATTGCACTGGTTGGGTAAGCAAAGTTTAGCTAGCTTGCTCATCATACTGTTTATTTGGATTTTTGTTTGTTCCTGTGTAGCCAGGATTTTTGTTAGGGGGCCAGGCTTTTGTTGGGAGGGGGAAGCTCCTCAGATTTGTATTCAAGAGCCGTCTTTCCCATAGAGCTTAGTGGTTCGTTGCGCCAGGGCGCCAGCCTCTCAGGGGCGCCCAGCGAGTGGGGGAGCTGCGCGGCTTTGCCAGCGACCTCCCCTTTCCCTGCACGCCCACCAGCTGCGCCCCATCAACCATATGGCTGGCCAGCGCATAGCTTCCCTCCCAAGCCTCTGCAGGGATTGCTCTCCCGTAGTGGGAAGAAACTGATCCCCACAAAGGCTTAGGATGGAAGCTGCACTCCGCCAACTGTATGGCTGTCGGGCGTGCAGCTTCCTTCCCAAGCCTCTGCAGGAGGAGAGTGATCCTTACAGAGGCTTAGGATGGAAGCTGCGCCCCACAAACCCCATGGCTGGCAGTGCACAGCTTCGCCCCCCCATCTGTGGTAATTTAGGGGCGCCGGGAGGATATTTGCACCCCGACGCCACATCTGCTAAAGACAGCCCTGTTTGTATTGCCAATGGTATGCAGGGCAAATTATAAAGTTCAAGGTCAAACATTAGTTTATCCCTTGCTCCTGATTGGATTACTGTAATGTGCTCTATGTAGGGCTGCCCTTGAAGTTGACCTGGAAGTTGCAGCTGGGGCAGAATGTGACAGCTCAACTGCTCACTGAGACAGAATATCACTACCATATTATGCTGCTGTTTAAATAATTGCACCGGCTGCCAATTAGCTAGTGGAGCAAATTCAAAACAATGATGATTTTATTATAATAATATTTATTACCTATCCTTCAGCAGCAGGTTTCAGGATTACAACAATTTAAAATTTAGAAATCATTTTATCTCAAGGTTCTTTTTGCATGATATTGGACTTGAGCTTTTAGTACTTAGTCTTTGAAACTCCCTCCCATTACATACCAGGCAGGCACTGTCTCTATTGTGTATTTAGCATCGGTTGAAAACTTTCCCCTTTCAACAAGCCTTGTAAGTGGAGGTTTTTTTTATCTCAGTCAGTATCAATTGGGTTAGAAATTACTTTTGATAGAATCATAAAGTTTTGGAGTTAGAAGGTACCCCAGGGTCATCTAGTCCAACCCCACTGCAATGTAGAAATCTGAGCATATGGTTCTTCATCCAGTCTGAAACCAGACCAGACCCTGCTTAGCTTTGTAAATGTGCTAGCAGTTTTATTGCTGCACCACTATAAATGTTTTCATATATGTAATTGTTTTAGATACATTTTATTGTACTGTGAAATTGCTTCATAAGAAGCGGTTCATAAATTAATTAAGTAAATTAATAAAAACACAGCAGGCCACAGGCAGTCTTCACATTAGGAGTGCAATGAACCACTCTGAATCACAAGCCCAATTTAACCACTAGAACAATAAGATATTATTAAGGAAAAAACATCTGAAAATAGGCAATAAACTTTGACCACTACACTGTTCCACCTCTAAATGCCTGCAGACGAAAATAGGTAAAGCAGGGTGTAAAAATGTATTGGAGTGATTTTATTTTTGAGAATGTTGCTCATCATTTTTATCTGTGTACAGCCCAGCCATCTCTTGGTGAGGCCTTAATCAACATACCATCTACATGGTCCCTTCTAGACATTCCTGAACTACAGCTCCCGTTATCACTAACCATTGACCATGCTAGCTAGGGCTCAAAATCAAGGTCCAATGTGGGCTAGTTATGCACCCTCTATCCACCATTTCAAAATAAAGCCATATGACCAATTCATAGCTTTCTAGTTAATGAACTTTAACAGCTGTTTATCCAGTAGTAACATAATACCAAACTTTTAATTAACTTACTCTTGGGATCAGTCAGGTCCAGACTGAGGTGTCATTTCTTTTGGGAAACCTGGGAAACAACAACAACTTCCACATCTCTGGGATATGTTCATTATTGGAGATGACTGCAGATCTCTACGATAATTCTCAATTATTTTATCTGACAGTTAGACATAACTTTGTCCTCTCAATTTCTGTATGATATGTAGGCTTTTAACAGCATAACCCTATACATGACTGCTCAAAAGTAAGTCCAGGTAAGTGAGTATAGAATTTCAGCCTATGCTCACTTACTGAGTAGTCCCTTCTTCAGCAGGACTTGTGTCTGAGTAGGCATGCATGGGAATATGCTGTGTATGACAGTTTCTATCTATTTGAGCAGCTGAGGGGGCACTTTGCAGCACATTTTGCAACCACTTTGGCTGAGCTTTACTAGGACATTAAATTTTTACCTGAAACCTCTGAATTATTTTTTTTTGAATTTCTGTTGACTATCATTGTGAGGTTTGCTACTCATTTAATTATTATATTGCACCATTACAGAGGCTGATTTTAGCTGTGGAAATTGAAGTGAGAAACTGTACTTTATGCTGACATTTTAATCAGGAAGACGTACTACTCTTTTGGACAGTTCTGATTTGTAAAATCCATGATTACATCATTTGCAGAGCCTGACATCTGGGGATAATTGGCTAATTTATTACACATTTCTGGGTCATTGGTTTTTCTGTGGAAGGAGGAAATTAGAATGAAACTAGCATCTATTACTTTCTTCCAATCAATCATTTTGGCTGTCATAAACGTACCATTTTATATTCATTTTCTGCTCCACATTTTCTATTAAAGGAGGGGGGCAATGAAATCTTTATTATACAGATAAAACTGCCTCAGGCCTTAGAATTTGGCTCAGGTGGTTTATTCACAAATGCAAATTTCATTCTGGTGCATTTGCAGGAATACTTCTGGCCAACAAAATTTGATTGACAAATGGCTGGTAATTTCATCTTCTATTCCTCTCAATTCCTGTGACACCATAATAGCATCTAAAACTCTTGTTTTGTTTTTAAATTGTTCCAAATTAATAGCTAGTTGATCTGGGCCTACAAGTTTCCATCCAGAGCCTCGTTTTCCAGTATTGTAAATGATTATGCCTTGATTATGGCAGCATGCACGTGGTAGGGGTGGAGAGACAATGAGTATGATCCAGCAAGAGAAAAGCACTGCAAATGAACCAAATCCCATTCATTTAAAGACAGCTTGTTTCCCGCATTTAAGTAAATTGAAGCCTATGTGTGTTTACTAAAAAACAAGTCCTGGTGTGTTCAATGGGGGTTACTCTCAGGTAAGTGTGCCTTAGAATAAAGGTTAGAGTGCAATCCTAGTCCCCCCTCCTATGAAGGGAGGGAGAGTTAGGGTGGTGTGTAGATGTCTCCTCTGCTGGGGTTCTTTCATGATGGGGACCTAGCTGTGCCTTGGAATGAGGAGTAGGAAGTTGGTGGTTTTTCTGTTGGCAGCAGCAAGCCCTGAAACAGGTGGGGCTCTGGTGATTTTGGATTAACTGGACCCAAAGGCATGCTGTTCCCCAAGGGTCCAATTCTCGGGTCCCTCAGCTATGCCAGGCTAGAGCTGGCATAGCAAGGTGGCAGGACTGCTCCTGCACCTTCTGTTCCAGCCAGTGAAAGGCAGGAAGGCTTGCAGCACAGCTGTGAATCCACCACTCTGCTCCTTCCCAGCTCCTGTTAGGATTGCTCTGCCTGTGTCCTATAGGATCAAAATGTTCAAAATTTTAAATTCACTCTTAAGGAGTGGTAAGTAGTTCACTCCATGGCCCCTCCTGCGGAAAACTGTTTCTCTTGACGGACAGATGCATTTGGCACACATTACAAAGTTGCAAGGTATGTTTGTTTTTATAATTCATTGGGAACAAAGAGTTCAGGATTTGCCCACAGTTCTTCTTAATCGTCCACCTAATATTAGGGAATCTGCTCCTGGATTTATGTGTTCCAGTTCAGGTTTTAATTGAAGCTCAAGAGAGCTGGCCCAACCCCAGAGAACTGCTCTCAGGTGCCTCCCATTATGCCTAAAATGCTGTGGGCAGCTGAGGGCCCTTCTGCCTCTGACCTGGAAAGAGGAAGTAGTCCTTCCTGAGAGAGGAGAGGAAGGGAAGGGAAAGGAAAGAAGGTAGAGAGACTTTGTGCATGTACGTGTGTGTGTGTGTGTATAGATATATATATGTAAAACGAACCTAGAGCTTCAGCTTAGAAGCCACCTGTGAGGACTGGTGAAGCACTGGAGTTGGGATGGACGCGGTCGCTGGCCACATGGGGAGCCAAGGTGAGTCTGGCTGCATTGGGAAGGCCGTGGAAAGAGGGCCCCAAGCCTGCTTTCGGACTGGCAGAAGGTTAAAAGTTTAGCTTCTTATGTTTTAGAACCCGTCCTACTTGGCCCCTCTCTGTTCCTGCCTGATAGCTGCTGGAACCCCCCAGAGTGAGTAGGGAGACTGCTAATCCCGAAGTGTCTGCAGCACTTGCCTCCAATTCTCGTTAGCACAACACAGGGCCCTTTCCCCCGCTCCACCCAACCTTCCTCTTTGGCTGGTGTAACTGTGAATATGGCATAGGCTCTGCTTTTCTGTCAGGTCCTGTTGCTGCTGACCAGGGGCTTGGCTTCTAAAACTATGTGTTGATTTTAATAGTGCGGATAACAAGTTCTTATTGCTTCAGTATGATTTCTTACTCTAGGCTCTTTGGGAGGATCTAGGATCCTGAAAAGTAGCACAAAAGCTATTTGAATAAATGAGCTGGAACTTTCTGGAAAATCTGTGCTACCCTGCTATGGCCACTGTTACTTGTATTCCTGGAGAGGGTTTGGGCTGCTGGCTCCCATTTTCCTGAGGAAGTACAGTATATACCAAAGGTTGTCTTATCAATTCTCCCCATTATGGCTATGTTTCCATTACTTCCATTGTAGCCTTACTCTTTTTTCTGGATACTTTTGTGTAGATTTGGCTAACCTTTGACCACATAGTGGCCCCTAGGGCTTTTTCCCCCAACCAGAACTCATTGGAACTCAGTTCTGGCACCTCTCAGGTGGGCACTGTTGCCACTCTTAAAGAGAACAAAGTTCATGGTGAGTTTTGGCACTTTTTTAAAAAATAGAAAAATAACACTGGTGTCCCTTATCATGTAGCGACCGTAACCATGTAGAGAAGCAGCCCACTATAGCTAATGCCATAGGGTCAAGTGGTTTCTACACTGCCACCCCTGGTGAAAATCTGGGGAAATGAGAAGGTTGGACAAAGGAGCTTGGTAAAAATAGGTTACTACTCGACTTGGGCTGAACAAAGCAATATCCTAACCCATTCCAAGCTGTCATACAGCAAGTTTTTAAGAAGCTGCCACATAGTGATCTGACAATTAAACCTGCTTTCTGAATGTTAGCTTCTTCACACAATGAGCACAAGTGCAAAAAGTGCGCACATTTTTATTCATATAGCTTAAGTATTCTGTACACAGAAACACCAATTGTATGTTTGTTGAATATTGCCTGTGAATAACTGTGTGAGGGTGCACAGCTTAACTACTTGTGTACACAGATTGTACACTTGTTGAATGAATGTAAAGTCTGAATACTATCTGTTGAGTCCAGGTTTAGGGAAAACCTGCCTATTTTCCATGTGAGATGAAATCCAGAGCAGAGCTTTATTGGAAGACCTTGGGCTCTTATCTGTTATCATCTGACTTACATTCATGGCAGGAAATTTCGGGAGGGTGTAAGGCCTGTGACAGTGGCCAATTTGTTACAGCCAGATTATTCAGTTGCTCATAATCTTAATTCCATATTTTCAAGACCGCATTTAAAAATAAATATTATCTCACTGTTCCATACACTCAGGACAGGCAGGCAGATACACCCACACACAATAGCCTGGTTCACATGCTACATTGAGCCATAGTAAAAAAATAAGCTCTGGTTTAATGTGAAGAAGCAATGTAGTAGTACATGCTGTTCAGTTGTACTTGCTTCAATCCTCTCCTACTCCAGCCTTTCCCCCAGCTGGGAGAAAACAAACAGTGCTGAATTAGCATTGTGTGCAAGCCAGTGCTCATGGCTTGTATCTCTCCAAGAAATCAGGGGTGCCGGTGTGTACATATGTAACACTAAATCAGCACTGTGATTTGTTTCTTCCTGACTGGAAAATGTCAGGAGCAGGTGAGGAGCAAAGCAAGCATGAGTGAGCAGCATCCACACGTGAACTGTTCTATCAGGTTTTAATTAAACTACAGCCTAAAACAACAATATGTAATCATAGTTCACACGAGGCACCAGACCTAACATCTTGTTTTACAACCAATTAAACTGAAATACTGAGATTAGCCCTATTAACTCAGTCCAATGTTAATAAAGTGTCTGCCAGACTGTAAGAGCCAGATTTTGGGAAGTACTGGACATACCTCTTTTTAACGTTTTGTGTAACAGGATATCCAGAGACCCAATATCAGTTCACACATCTCAAGATCCTTTGTGTGATGGTCATATGGGACTTCAGTTGGTTAAAAACTGTTTATCTGATAGTAGGGAAGGAATCAAGCAGTGTTAAAAATAGCTCTGAACAGTGGAATAACAATTATCAGGAGACTGGAAAGGAGACGGTGAAGAAATCTGTTTGAATAGAACCCCCAAATCGTGCATGTAACAAGTTCTTTTCAGGAAGCTTCCAATTTGAATATATCCCCAATACAATGCATGAAATGAATTATGAAGAATGAGAAAACAAGAAACACATGTTTGCACTCTGTTAGCCTTGGCCAATACAAGAAAAATAGCCGCTGCCAGTACTGTGCTAAGTTCTTACAAAGAGAAATGGGACATGATAGAAAGAAGAGCAGTAATTTAATGGAATGATCCAGAATGGAGCAATGAAAAAAACTAGGCTAGGCTTTCAACAGGTCTTAACAATGAAGTTCAAATATGGACAAATAATTGACATGCTTAATATGAACAGAGTTGAGCTGCATGTTATTGGGATGTGACAAAATTGTGGTATTTCAAAAGCACTATATATATACCAGAAGTAGGAAAAGTCACTTCAGGGTGTAATTAAAGACTCATGTTTAACAAGCAGTTTGTTGTTGGCATGGGGACCTTGGTGCAGAGAACAGACTTCGTTGCATGCAAAGGCTTTCCCATTCACTTCTCTCTCTCTCTCTCTCTCTCTCTCTCTCTCTCTCTCTCTCTCTCTGTGTGTGTGTGTGTGTGTGTGTGTGTGGAGTTGTCATTCTTTCCAGTCTCACAAAAAAATTATACGTGGCATTGTCTTCTAAAGTTATGAAGTGATGAGAACTTGGATTGAAGTATTTTCTATGGGATTAAGAGTTTGGCTTCATTTGAAACGTGATTGGCTGAGCAACATTTTTCATGTTATATCTTGTACTTCTGATTCAGTACCTGCATATGGAATAGACACACATAGCATCATTTAAGAATAGTGGGCATAGATAGCAATTATAGATTCTTTCAAAATACACACAAGCAGCAACCAAGGAAGGATCAAGTTTCTATGTGTATTAAATACACCCACCTACCCACAAATACAAAGCCATTTATCATTATTATTATTATTTATTGAATTTATATACTGCCCTATACCTGGAGGTCTCAGGGCAGTTCACAGAACATTTGATCTGATTTATTGTATTTCTATGCTGCTTTTTATTCAAATGAATCTCAGAGAGGCTTACAAACAATAAACAACAATAATGTAATAAATCATAACAGAGCATTAAAAATACAACGTAGAATCATAGAATTGTAGAGCTGGAAGTAATCACAAGTGTCATGCATAAGTAATATGAAATAATTAGGAAATTGGCTCCAGGTGAACTGCCCACATTGCTCTCGATAATCAGGAGGTCCATTCCCATTCGAGGAAGTCTGAAAACAGATTGTCAGTTGTTCCCTTTGCTTGCCAAAAAGTGTGTGTGTGTGGGGGGGGGGGTTAGCTTGGGATCCAAGCCAATAATTAAGTTATGGACAGTCATTTTCAGCCAGTAAGTCATGCCAATTAAGTACTGCCTGGGACCAAAGGTGATTACTGTGGAGAACAAAGTTGTTAAAATGCTGTAGTGAGATCCTCTCATCAGGATGTAAAAATACCTGACAAGAAATATGTGCAGTCCAATATCAAACCTTTCCCTTAAACAATACCCCAACTTGAGTCTGTAAAGCGCCCTAAGCTTTTGCAGCTGGAGTCAGTCAGGGCCCTCCTCTTCCAAGCCAGGTGGGAAAAGGCCTACAAGGTAGGGAGCAGGTCTTCCAGGACTGACAGCCAATTGAGGACATGTATAAAAGATTAAAATTCCTAAAGGTAACATACTGTAGTGTTATGAGTTTGGGACGGGGGTAGGCTGTATGCTTGAGCTGAGCCCCCTTCAAATTCATGGATCCAGCACAGCTTCAGTTTCTGGAATAGCCACCTTAGCTTCCTGGTGAGGTAATGGTCCTCTAAGTATGGGCCATTAAGGTAACAAAGGAAGTGGTTCTGTGCCAGACAACAAACTCTCTAATAGTTAGAAAGACAAAGGCCAGAGTTGAGAGTTCAGTTATGTGAGCTGGAAGCTGATAAGGCTGAAGGCTGGGCAGCTGGGAGACAGAGTTATGCTTGATTTCTGTTGGAATCCAAGGCTGTGGCTATGAGAGAAGCAAGACCCTCATGGGGTGTTAATGCTGTGAACCCTTCCATCGTAGGCTCAGGTTGTATATATGTGTAAATAAACCATATGCTACATATGCACCACAGTCTCCGCTGACCCTCATTCTGAGGAAACCAAACCCTGGATTCTTGCACTGCCCAGAGATTGGGATGACATGCAACAATATAAAGTGGCCTGTAGTCAGTTGTCCTGCTCAAGTACCGGTATGTGAAACAAAATGATAGCTTGCAAAATTGCAACGAGAATGTCCAATGCCTTGCCTGACAACACCTATAACTTTAATTCATAAAGAAACTGGGGGCAGACTTCAATCAGAATCCAGTCCAAGGAAACTAAACATAAAGATAACTCTGTGTGGCACTGTGGTCTTCAAATTTGGGGTCCAGAAAGTTAAGTTCTGTTGCCTTGAGAGGCGTACTTCAAGACATGATAATTTTGTTTAAATATTTTCTGTCTTTATGAACTTGAAAAGTTGGCAGTTTTTAAACCAAGGAATAGGAGGAAAGCTTGTTCCTTTGCGTAAGCTAAAAGGTGGTGTGGCTGGACTCCAGGAAAACAATTCCAGCCATTAAAGAAGCTGAAAAATGAAACAGATGCAGACTGTACTGTGGATGCTGTTTCTTCTAAGAGGTATAGGTTACGTATTAATTGCTATTAGCTTGAGAGAACAGCCAAGGCCATCATAATAAATTCTTACTTGGAGGACACCGTATGCAGAACAAAATGGAATGTTAAATATGTTTAGAAGTTACTTCCTTCACAAGAGATTATGCTGCCTTTGGTGCTAATGGAATTTATTTTTGGCACATGCATACATAGGGCAGAAATGCATTAAAAATATAGGTTTAATTAAAGCCAGGCTTAATTGCTACCTCTGCCTCATTAGGAGAATGGAATAACTTGTGGTGGTGCTTTGGTATCCCCAGCACAGGGGTCGATAGACTTCAGGGTTCCAGGATGTATATTGTTTTTTATTAGAACCTGGAGATCCACCAGATGGAACCTGGTGCAAAAGATAGACACATAAATTAAATAATTCTAAGCCAAGGAATCTGTTTTTAGTACTAAAACTGAATGGAGCTGACAGTCCTTCTACACAAAAATCTGTTCCTGCCTCCTGCCCTCTTGAAGCTTTCTTTATTTCCTCACTACAATTTGTGGGTGGGGAAAGAGTCTTTTGGTTACCTTTGTAAAATGATTGAGAGTCAGGAATTCTTACCAATCTATATGCAACAGTAGATCCTGATCTACCTTGTGCCTGCCCTTGCCCCAGTAAACCTGGGAGATGAAGATGACTCAGAAGCTTAGGTGATGCTAATACGCTAGAAGAGCTGCCAACATGAAATGTGGCAGTGGAAGGCTGTAATCCTATATTTACATTTAAACCGAGAGTAAGCCCTCATTGGATTTAAAGGGACTTACTTCTGAGTAAGGGACACGGGTGGCGCTGTGGGTTAAACCACAGAGCCTAGGGCTTGCCGATCAGAAGGTCGGCGGTTCGAATCCCCGCGACGGGGTGAGCTCCCGTTGCTCTGTCTCTGCTCCTGCCAACCTAGCAGTGTTGGTCACAACTGGACCCAATAGTCAGACAGCATTCTATGAACACTGAGGGTGCTTAGTCTTCATCCAGCTGTTTTTAGACTCTTCTCCCCTTAAAGTTATTTCTTTTTAAAAAGATTTACTTATACAAACCACAGGGGTATTCTGAGTCTTTGCTCCCTCTTTCACATGGGTGGTGCAGTTTTGGCTATGTAAGTGCAAACATGTGAAGACTTCACATCCTAGGAAGCTGCCTTATATCAAGTCACACCATTGGCCCATTTATCTCATTATTGTCTATAACAGGGGACAGCAACCTTTTTCAGCTGTGGGCCGGTCCACTGTCCCTCAGACCATGTGGTGGGCCGGACTATATTTTGAAAAAAAATGTGAACGCATTCCTATGCCCCACAAATAACCCAGAGATGCATTTTAAATAAAATCACACATTCTACTCATGTAAAAACACCAGGCAGGCCCCACAAATAACCCAGAGATGCATTTTAAATAAAAGGACACACACTACTCATGTAAAAACACGCTGGTTCCCAGACCATCCGTGGGCCGGATTGAGAAGGCAATTGGGCTGCATCCAGCCCATGGGCCTTAGGTTGCCTACCCCTGGTCTATAATGTCTTGCAGTGGCTCTCCAGGGTTTTAGGCCTGATGATGCCTTCTGCATGCAAAGCTGAGGCATCAGCCTTCCCTGTAATAGATTTGGAAACAAAACTGCTTCAGCTATTTCAGTGAAACTAATCACAGGGGCAAAATGGCTGGTTACATACAAATGTGTTTAATTAAGGCCCAGTGTTTGTTGTTTTAGAAAATGGAAAAGCTTTGGCAGGTTGCAGTTGAGAAGTAGCAAGGGTAGTGTAGGAGTATCTGCAGATATATATACAAAAACTTGTAATGTTGGGAAAACTACTTTGGGAGATTTTGAGCAGATAGATGGCTGGGAGCCAAAGGGTTAAATATCTCCCTCTCTCTCCCAGCTACATCCACTCAGAATTGAAGCCTCCTTTCATTTTTAGAACTATTGGGGCTTTATTTTATGCATTTGCATGTAATGTTTAGTTTTGCTCTACAGACTAATGCTAGAAACCCATAAAGTGGGAAAACAAAATTCCAACATTATTTTGAGGTCAAACTAGTATATAAATCCAAAATATTTGGTGGGTTGGCAACAGAGCAGTTTGGCATCTGAGATGGTAAGTGTCGAGCCAATCCAGAAGGTACACATAAATAATTTATTTTAAAACTTTCAAATGTAAATTCTGATCAATTTTATGGAAGGTTTTTACTTATTGTGAATAGGCAATCAAAGGACCGTATCAAGAAAAACAATTAACGAATGAATGCTATCAGCACATTCAGAAAGCATCCTTGGAGGCTGGGAGTGGGTTTTGGTAACTCAAAAGTAGGCCATGCATGAAAACTGGTATCCCTGTGCCAAATGAGATTGTGCTGAGATTTCCTGGCAGGTTTCTACTTGCACATATACAACACTGAAAGAATCAAATAAAAAAAAGAAGCAATTTGATAAACACAGCCAGATGAATTATGCTGCCAAAAATTTGTAGAAAATATGTCCCTACAGATAGAATGTGTACTTATGTATGCCTTATCAGTATTAAGTGCTAGGAAGCTGAATTTCAAGCATGTTGCTAAGTACGGTACTTGAACACACTTTAATGACTTGTCCAAACAGATTGTGCTACTTGCACTAACCTTATGATATAAGCACATTTAAGCCTTAAGGTTACTATATAAAGTATTTAAGTGTAGGGTGTGATTATTGGAGATTGTAAGGGAAAGTTGGGAAAGTGCTCAAGGGAAGAAAACAGGAATACACCAAATGAAAACATATACAGTGGTACCTCGACTTACGAAGGTTTCGAGTTACAACGGAGCTCCGTCTGCCATTTTGGATGCGGTGCGAATAGGATTTTTTCGACTTACATTCCCATGGGATTTGACTTCCGATTTTTTTCGACTTACGAATGTGCATTCAGAACGCATTAAATTCGTAAGTTGAGGGACCACTGTACTCAGTAAAAGGGGAAGACTGAAAGGTGATAAAGTACATACATACATAATTTTATGTGTTTGCCAACTTTCCACAATTCAAACCTTGCTTAAGACGGCTTGCAACATACAAAAAATACATAACTGCAACATAACAAAAGTAGACATGAACAATAAATAAAACATCAAAATACATAAACCACAACAAAATCTGAAATAAAGATACAGAAAACCAACAACAGCAACAACACCCCCAACAAAAACCCCCCAAATAAAACCCCAGCCAAAGTGTAGGGAAATGGAATCTAAGATAGAATCATAGAATCATAGAGTTGGAAGAGATCACGAGGGTCATCCAGTCCAACCCCCTGCCAAGCAGGAAACACCATCAAAGCATCATTGACATATGCCTGTCAAACCTCTGCTTAAAGACCTCCAAAGAAGGAGACTCCACCACACTCCTTGGTAGCAAATTCCACTGCCGAACAGCTCTTACTGTCAGGAAGTTCTTCCTAATGTTTAGGTGGAATCTTCTTTCTTGTAATTTGAATCCATTGCTCCGTGTCCGCTTTGGAGCAGCAGAAAACAATCTTTCTCCCTCCTCCATATGACATCCTTTCATATATTTGAACATGGCTATCATATCACCCCTCAACCTTCTCTTCTCCAGGCTAAACATACCCAGCTCCCTAAGCCGTTCCTCATAAGGCATCGTTTCCAGGCCTTTGACCATTTTGGTTGCCCTCCTCTGGACGTGTTCCAGTTTGTCAGTATCCTTCTTGAACTGTGGTGCCCAGAACTGGACACAGTACTCCAGGTACTCCAGATGTTAGAGCTATTGGTACTCCAGATTGGTACTCCAGTACTCCAGATGTTAGAGCTATTGGGTTTCTAACTTTTCTTTTTGGTTAATGTTTACTTCTGTGATTAATTCTCAAATTGCTATGCAGATAGACATTTTAGAGCACGTCTTAAGTGCTGACAAATCAACAAGTGGTTGTGACACTTGTTTAGTAATGATTAATGATTAATGATACATGACTAGAGGCCTGCAGCAGAGATTTTGGCTGGTGATTTCAAATCAATAGAGCGCCAGCCATAGTCACACCTGCATAGTCTCTCACCTCTGCCTGTTCTCTCTTAGTCTTCTTACATTCTCAGACTCCTCCCTGTGGCCTTCCCCATCCTCCCAGGCCCTAATTTTCCTCCAGGCTTGCCTGTCCAGCCAGTGGCAGCAAAAGACCACAAGCAACTTCTGCAACATTAGAGCAACTCTGCCAGTCATTGTCTGAGACTTTACTGGGCACCGTCACTAAAAACACGCTATCACTTAATGTATGGTCATGTACAGATTGCAGCTTCTATGCTACTGAGAGAGATACACAGCCATTCTAGAAAAGTCGAATGTATTCCATATAATGTGTGTGCAAACACATGACCATGGACTAATTGGCCACGGACAGGGCCAGCCCTACCACTGGGCTGCTGATTTTGGGTTGTTTCTTTCTGCAGCTTGTTTGCTTTGGACAGTACAGCTGAATAAAAATTCATGTGTATATACATATGTATACTTGACAATTTTCACACGATGCTTTTGTGGCACTTAATTTATTCCTATGGCTTTCATATGACATTCCCCCACCCCCAATCTTCTGGATGCCATGTTCCTTCCTCATGGTTAGGGTTGAATGAAAGGTCAGTCTTCATTTCAGCATAGGATGACTGAGAAGCATTAGGGAAAAGGGTGATTCTTCTCACTTATGATAATGAAGTGATATTTTCCAGCAGGGATATTCTCCCTCCTGCAGGAGAAAAGAAATGTGTGATGATGATCCTTTCACCCCTCCACAAATCAGATATTTTTCTGTTGTTCTGATAGAAAACCATTCCAACCAAAACAGACAATTAAAGTGCTTGTAATCCACACATTGTCTGGTTTAAGGAAAGAAATCATTGAGCCGGGTAAACACCTGCTTTCCATAGTGGGTGAACTCTAGGTTTTTGTTTATCATAATGTACATGGGGTTGCATGTCTCAAATATGTTTAGAATAGGCATTTGTCAGTGGATAGAATATGGCAAGTGGACCAGAAAGTCGAACCCATATTTTGGAGAATGTAACGGTTGCAATTCTACAGGATGTCCTGCACTGCCAACATTCATTGGAACAGTTTTACTTCTGATCTGTTGAGCCAGCGTACTGTACAGTAAACTGGAACATGGAAGAGGCAGAGCCAAGGCTTGACTTATAGTCAGGCTCGTGGACTGTCCTGCTCAGCAATGCCACGGACTCTGATTTTTTGTGTGTCATGTGGCTCCTCTTGTGGCATAGGTTGTCCACCCACCTGTTTCAGTCACTGATTCACCAACATTGTCCAGAGGGAGAGAGTAGTTGAATCTGGTGGCTACAGATCTTAGCCGCTGCTACCTTCCTGCCTTCCTGCCCACTTCATTCACTGCTGCTCCTAGCAGCTCTTGTCATTTGCCTGCCTTTTGGGCAGCCAGGTGCTTGGTAGCTGGAGACAGCAACTGGCACACAAGGAAGATGGGGAGGAGGAAATGAGAACAATGGTGGTAGCCTCAAACCTTGGGAGGAAAGTGTTAGATGGCATCTTGCTGAGCCCACTCCCCAGACAAAGCCACTGCCTTACACCAAGTCAGGCTACTGATCTTTCTAGCTAGAAGTGATAGGATGAGCTGTATGTTCCATCATCTCCATGACTAATGTTGGTCATTCTGAACCTAGTCCCTGGGCTTCAGGTACCCTGGGCACCAAACCTTGGTATGGAGAGATGGGGGCTGCTCCTGCGCTGGAAGGGAGGTTACTTGCAGCATCTCTGTCACAGTGCCTCATTGGCTAGATGGTATTCATATGCAGGTGGCGCTGTGGTCTAAACCACAGAGCCTAGGGCTTGCTGATCAGAAGGTTGGCGGTTTGAATCCCCGTGACGGGGTGAGCTCCCGTTGCTCAGTCCCAGCTCCTGCCAACCTAGCAGTTTTTAAGCACATCAAAATGCAAGTAGATAAATAGGTACCGCTCCGGCGGGAAGGTAAATGGCGTTTCCGTGCGCTGCTCTGGTTCACCAGAAGCGGCTTAGTCATGCGGCCACATGACCCGGAACCTGTATGCCAGCTCCCTCAGCCAGTAAAGCGAGATGAGTGCTGCAACCCCAGAGTCGTTCGCGACTGGACCTAACGGTCAGGGGTCCCTTTATCTTTATTCATGCTTTATACCTCTACTATATGAAATACGGTAATGCTATTTTTTATTGTTTATTGCTACCGGGAGCTCGACAGATTTTTTTTTTTAATAAAAGCAAATCACCCCAATTAAATTGTGATGGTATCATTTCTCAGAAAGCTTGTGCTAATGTTTGGGGGTGTGAGTGCTCTGTCAAAATTGCTTTAAATATTATTTATATATTGGATACTGCCATTCCCAGAAGCAGCATTAATTGATAAATGATATAATTCTAGCCTTGAGAACCAACAACAGGAAAATAGTGTAGATTTTCTGCATTTAAATAAAATACTAATGTATGTATTGGCCATGCACAGTTTCTTTGTATGCATCACTTAAAAGCTATTTATAACTGCTGACTAATGTCCAGTGTTAGTCATAAAATATATTTCCATTACCTACGATCATCCATTTCAATATAGCCATGTTAGCAATGACTCCCCAAAATTAAAACAAGCCCCCCGCAGCCCTGACAAATGTCAAAAAGAATAATTGCTTTTGAACTTGATCCCATGGATTCACATGAATGTCATTTTTTCAAGCTTGGCTGTTTGAAAACAGAAATGCAGTTACTCAGCATACCAGGGTTTTTTGCTCTTGGAAATAAGTAACACATTTGCTCAAGCTGGAAAAATGAGTAATCACACCAGCATATGCACTCTTTGATTGCAAAGAAATGCTTTTGTTAACAACTGAAGATTCAGCCTGTTGACAGCATCTGGAGGTTGATAGAGCAGACGGGAGAAGGAACGGTGAAGTCGAAGCATGCAGAAGAGCATTTGTACGCAGTGCATTTATCAAGAGGCAAACTGAACCAGGACGCAAAATCACACGACAGTAAAGGGTACTATAGTGGGCTAAAGGATTTGGTGGTAACAGAAGCAGTTATGTCAGGACTAGAAAAAGGAAAAAAGCCACAGCTGTTGAATATATGTTGAGATATTATTTATTTTGGAGCATTTATTTCCATTTAGATAATTCTCTAGGCAGCTTGCAAAATATTTAAAATAAATCAGTAGTGCAGCAGTTACTACAGTAGGGTAAAGGTGTCTGCATATTATAAAGTTCTCCCTTAGTTCTCCTGTGTTCCACCCAGGGCTGTCTTAAGCATATGCGGCGCCAGGGTGCAAAAATCTGCCCGGCGGCCCCTCCCGCCTTCTGGACGGAGCTGCTGCGGCCGGAGCTCCGCCGGATGCCGGGTGTTGGCGACGGGGGGGGGGGTTTACAAATCAAATAAAATGGCCAGAGACTCCACCAAGCCAATTTCTTTGTTGCCCGTGTTGTCCCCCCTGCTCACATGTTTCCCTTCATCTCCAGCAAGGTGCCTAAAATTTGGGAGGCAGAGAAAGGGAAGGAGGAAAGTTAAGGCTAGCGGCCACCAGGCACCCAAGTGGCAAGCCTCTGCGGGCGGCTCGCGAAAGCCCGTCCGGGGACTCGGAGCGCCCGCTCGCTTTGTTCCCGCAGCACCTTAAGACTTTGATGATGACTCCACTATCAGACGCTGGGCAGGAGGGTGGGGGTTGGGGTGGAGAGTCACCCGCAGAAGAAGAGCCCGCCGTAGCACTCCAACCGATGGGCGGGCTCTTCCCCGGACTAAACTCTCTGGCCCTGGACTCGCGACCTGGCGCCCCTGAGAGCCCGTCGCCTGGGTGCCCCGCACCCCTAGCGCCCATGGGTAAGACGGCCCTGGTTCCACCTGCCACTCTCCAACTGTAGCCAGGTGAATTTTGTCCCTTCAGACTTTCCTCACTAGTCTGCTGCTCTCTCTCTCTGCCTCTGGTAGCAGATATGTTCTAGTCAAGGTAGGATACCTCAGGCCCAGGGACTGAATATGGCTGTTCAGGCCTTTCTGTCTGGCCCTCAGGACTCTTCTTAAGGCTACAATCAGATCCAGACCTTTTAACCCTTCCTTTTAACCCTGGGCATTTTATAAACTATAATACCAGCATGACCCCAGCCATTTTAATTTGCTCAGAGGCTTTTGCTTTAGTTTTAGCAGCAGTTGTTACCAGTAGATTGTACACGAAGCAGATATTCAACCCACCATGTGCACTGTCCTTGGCTTGGAAAATTCTGTTGGCTTTTAGCTCAGTGCAAGCCCTCACAGCCAGAGTTTCCCCCCACTTTGAAAGTACACACAGATCCCAATGACCGAACACAATGCATTCCCTGGAAATCGTTTATTAGGAGAGTGTTCATGTAACAAGTCTGTGATTTCCATTATTTCCTATGGAAATATATCTAATGTGGGATTTGCCTGACCTCTTTCTGACCTTTCTCCATGTTTTCTTCCTGAAATTGCAGCAGCCAATCGGCAAAAGAGAGACAAAGGAAAAAACTGATTTTTGCGAATTCTCCGGCTCTGTTTTATCCGATCTCACTCCCCACTTCCTCTCTCAATGGTTTCTTGTCCAAAATGGCTACCGCTGACTAGCAAAGCACAAACAAGCAAGGAAGTTGGCTGTTTGAATATCTGAATCTGCAGAATGTATAGCGAGATTAGGGCATAATTCTTTATGAGTGGATAAGTAAATTTTTGGATAGTGAGCGTGCAGATAGTGGGATCTGCTTGTAAGCTTAAATTTGCACCTCTGTACATAAATTGGCATGTGCAGATGTTATGCAGTTTGTGCCCCAAGGCTTTTAAGTACATCCTATGTAGACAATGAGGCATTGGGAAATAAGCTGATCTGACCTAAGCAGCTACATTAAAAAAAAATCAGCAACCACCCTCATTGAGCATGATAAACTGGAATGATGAGGGATGGTTGCAGTTTGGGATCTTGCCTAGCCTCCCCAGCCTCCAGTGATGGTAGTGGTAACTCTTGGTCTTGGAAAGACACAGTTCCCATTACAATCAGCTGAAGCTGGTTAGCAAGGTGGGGGCCACCCCACCTTCAAGGTGAGCTGTAGTGGTGTCTTGAGGTATCCAGTCTTCATCTTAATTGAAGAATTTTAAGTAGACTCCTAAAATTCAATCTTAATGTAGAAGCCAACGTTCTATCAAGCTAGTGAGGTGTAGTGGTCAGAATGTTGAACTGGGACCTCAGAAACCCAGCGTTCAAATGCTCAAATTCTCACTCAGCCATGAAGGTCATTGGGCCAGTCCCCATCTCTCAGCCTAACCTACCTCACAGTGTTGCTGTAAGGGTAAAATGGGGAGGGGGAGAGACATGTATGCTCCCTTGAGTTCCTAGGAAGTGGGAATATAAATATAATAATAAATAATCAAAAACTGTCTTCCAACAGCAAAGCCACAGATTGGATAAGAACGTTTAATTATTATTATAAGGCACATATTGAATCAGAACTTATTACTATCATTAGGAACCTTACAATATGTTGGGATCTTGGTATTGCCTAATACTGAATGCCCCAGAGTCCTCCAATGAAGTACTGAAACACGTGCTTCCATCCATAAATATGAATAGCCTTTTTATTCCTTTGAGGTTACTCATGTGGATAAATGTTTGCCTTGACTGGAACTAAGTGATGGCAGGACATAAATTTTATTTGTCTTTAGACCTAAATTATAAGATAGCCATAGAGAAAACTATAACCGAGCTGAGGTAAGTTAGCTTAGAGTTGATTTTGGCAATAGAGGGAGCCAAGAACTAAGACAGGGTCGGTGTTGTTGTTAATGGAGTTGTGAAGGAGTGATGGGGCTGGCTAAAAATGCAAGGGCCAAAGACCTAAAGTTCCTTTACCCATCATTCTGCTACCAGCAGAAATTCCTGTTTTTCTGTTGCCTTTTTCTGAAACATTTCCAGCTCTACAGTGTCACTTTTGAATCAGTTAGCAAAAAATTCACAAATATTTCATATATGCACCATAATTTATCCAATAGCACTGTTAAACTGTTTTTGATTACCGGTAATTCCCTTTCTTTATGATTTTTAAAACTGATTTTTTCTTTACTGCTGCTCCACTGCAGTAGCTATTTAAAAATGAAACAAAACCCAGTGTGCAGTTGCTATTAACAGGCCATTTTTTGCAACCTGTTTTGCAGATCTCTACATTTTACCTAGGATTTTATATTCCTGTGTAATTTGATGTCATCTGCAAATTTAGGCTGCATTATACTAGCCACGCCTGACTCATGATCATTTATGAGTTAAGTAGCACTGGTGCTAATACACATCCTTTGGGGAGCTTGCTATTAACATCATCCTTCCAATTGTTGGTGTATCTTTGCTTTTCTTAACTACCGGTAGCTGGTATAAGAGGGCCTCTCTTAGTATCACTTGACTTCAAAGTTCCCTTAAGACTCTTTGATTTGTAGCTTTGTCAAAGGTTTTCTGAAGGTCAAGTATACAATAGGGATGCTCAGGAAATTTGATTTCTGTGAATTCCACTGCTAACAGACCCATACCTTCTAGATTAAAGTGCAGATTACAACATAACGGTAATTATCCCTCAGATTTTCCATCTACCTGAATTTTGTCATGCAGTTCTTGGCTCCTAAAATGTACCAAAATATATTAAAAATGTGAATTTTAGTGTAGATTAGATTTAGAAATTTGTATATTTGGACAAAATCTTAATTAAATATGTATTTTGATTAAATATATGCATATTTAAATATCTTTTTTGGAGATTAAAACAAAATTTGCAGAAACAGCACTGGAGTGGGCTTATAAATGAGCACATGTGTAATCGACAACATTAGGAACTGGTGCAGAGGGGTGCTGGGGTGCTCTTAGCACTGGTGTCATCTGTGCTGACTATAAATGGGGGATGAGATGGCTGGGAGGTCAGTGCTAAACTCCCTGTTGCCTCGCCTTTCTCAGTCTCAATTAGCCTCCAGGACTGGGATGTGAGGAGGTGAGGTGTACTCTGTTGCCCTTGCTTGCTGGCTGATCCTGATTGACAGGGACTGAGAACCGCCTGATCATTCCATTCCTCTTATACAACAGGATAGTTATGCTAATAGAATTTTATTCATAATCATTCCATCACAGCAAGAACATGGAATAATAGCCTGCTGGCTGGTTGGTTGTCCCATCAAATATTAAGTTCCCAGTTTTGGAAATGTTAGCATTTGTGCCTGTTCTTTCTTGGAGCTTGAAAATATGGTAGCTGAGGAGCAGAACAGCATCAGTAGTAGCACAGTGCATTTTAGATAAGGAATTTAGAAAGGTGTCACTTTTCTGATTTCATCAGAGTGATATGTTACAGCTTCTGAAATGTGATCCTAATCATAGAGTGGGAAAGAGTTTCCAGAGTTCAAAGGCCAAAAAGAAAACTGAAGCACAAAATTGTCCATAGAAATTATGAAAAATCCACATCCTCCAGTTTACATTCATGTGGCTCCCCCTGCATGAATGAAACTCAAGAAATACCTGTGGCACAGTTCTGAAATTCTCTTTTAGGAACCCTCATTCCAGCTTTTATAGGTTACTTTTTGCCACTCTGGTTTTTGGACTGTTCCAGCAACTTTCACAGCAAGAGCAAGTTTTCTGTTAACATGCTAGGACAGCATATGCAACCTGGAGCTGAAAGGCAAGCTATGTTCTCTCTGGCACATGCACACACTCCTATACTCCTGACTAAGCAAGTTACATTGCAGTTATATTTGAAGTGGACTATTTGATTTGTGAGCAGGAAATAACGGGTTTCCGCGGTAGGATCACTGGCTGCAAACTCTCAAATCTCTTAAACCTTGAATAAGCCAGGCAATGACCCCTCAAAACATCACCTAAACCTTGTAACAGAGCCATACTGTATATGAGACTGTATGGTCAGTCTTTTGCTTACATGGTAAACTAGCACCAGAAGTAGCCCTAAGACCTATGAGAAAGGGGAAAGAGGCTTCCGATAGAACAACTGGTTTCCTGATTATCCTATCCATGTGTCTCTCAGTTGGGATGGAGAAGACAGGCAGGACTCCCTGAGAGTCTGTTACACTCCCTTCTCTGGGGGTTGAGGGAAACAAGGCTTTGCTGGCCAAGTGGGTGGAGGAATTGAAGGCCAGTGGATGGAGAATATGGGTGCTAGAACCTGCTTAGTACAGGCCCCATGGAAAAGGAGGACAGCCCTCATAGGTCTTCCCTGTAGTCTGTCATGGGCTGTCTGCTCCTGTCATGGGCTGTCTGCTCCAAATTCTCCTTAGCCCCACTAGACAGCTGACTATTCTTCCTGTGCACCTGAGAGGAGCACTATTCCCAATGAGTCATCTAGTTCAGCTCCTGCAGAATCTCAACTAAAGCATCCATGACAGATGGCCATCAAAACTCAGCTTAAAAACCTCCAGTGGAGGAGAGTCCTCCACCTTCCAAGGGTATCTGGTCTGCTGTTAAACAGCTTTTATTACCAGGAAGTTCTTCCTAGTTTTTGGTTGCCATCGCCTTTCTTGTAACTTGAATCCATTGGTTCAGGTCCTACCTTCTAGAGCAGGAGAAAACGAGCTCTCTCCATCCCCCATGTGACAGCCCTTTAGATAGTTGAAGATGGCTATCACATCTCTTCCCTGTCTCCTCTTTTCCAGACTAAACATACCCAACTCCCTCAACTGTTTCTCATAAGGCTTAGTGTCCAGACGCTTGATCTTCATATCCAATGCGGATCTATGACCAACTCCATTTACTTTTTTGTACATTGCGGCTCATTCTAGAAAACCACAGGTAATGAGTTTGTTGGACCTGCTTCCTTGAAAGTTTTCAGGCAGCTGGTTGGTCAGGCATCCATTATGGATGTATTTATATATAGTAAAGGATCTCCTGATCCAGAGGAGGGAATTGGATCAGCTGTCCTGAAGGTTCTTTATGAGCTTCTCTATGAACCCTAAATATTATCTTAGAAACATCAAACATTAATCCAGTTAAGGTTTTCTTCTGTGCTTCGGGGGGGGGGGGAGATAGTAGAGGATGTGAGGAACATGAATAAAATGGCTCCAGCAATCCAGCTAAAATGATCAGGAACATATGGGGCCAACGCTGCTCAAAGAGATCCAAGTTTAGTGGGACAACTGCTTGATGACTAATGCGTTTTCTTTATTTAAAAAAAAGCTCTTGGTGCTTCTGCACCATAACAACAGATTTTGCAGTGCTAGAAACCTTCTGCCAGATGGATTGCTCAACCCTTGGAAGGAGCTTTTATCCCCACACATAGTCAATCATTGCAGGCACTGTTTGCAGGACAGCCACATGGAATGCAGCAGTAAGAGTTTTTTAGTATGCTTTTCTGAGGAAACATGGCAAGGAGCATTGAATACTCTAAGGTATAAGGCTTGAACTCACTGGCCTATAATTGGGGTCAGTATTTTTGAATCATATAGCACACGCAGGATTAGATCACTGATGGAGACAGAGCAAATGAGAAAAGCATGAACTTATTTTGGATCTATAAGACTAGGCTGTTGGCCTATGAAACAGCAAGTGCTAGCCTTCAAACTGCAAGGTGTTTTTCTTTCTTTCTTGCATGCTGCTGCTAGTTTGCTTTGCTCAGATTATTCCTAGACCAGTCTCTTGGCCACCCAGGGCTTGGAACTGAAAAAGGGTCCCAGGTAGAAGCAGACATTTTGCACAAGCAAGAATCCTCTCATATGTGCTACTAAGTTTCTACCCTTCAATCTGAAATGGTGTGGAGATTCCTCTCTTTCTTACTTGTGGATCCCAAGTGCCTCAATGTGTGCTGGCTCTGCCCCCCTTTTTGCTGCCAGAGCGGACCTGAGTGAAGCCTGCACACTCACGGTCCACTCGAGGCCCCATCCCCATCAGCACTGTGGATTGGTTAATTTAAATGGTGGGTTTGGCGGGAACCCCCAACGCTCCACAGTGCTGGGAAGGCGGGCCAGCCAGGGCAACCCGCCGTGTCTCCGCAAATGGCACCCACCTCAGATAGATGAGCACTTATTATTTACCAAGTTGGAGCCACATGTCTAAAACCTGTGGAATCTGGCAAAAGGCTATTTTTCTTTGTAACTGATAATTCAGCTGCCCCCACTCCAAATGTTGAAAAGAGTTATTATCTATTTTCTGCTATCAAATAAAATATTAAAAAGCTGCTGGGTTCTAAAGACAGTCTCTCGGGCTAGCCTGCCTCACAGTGTTGAGTTCACTTAGATGCTAAGTAATTACACTGCTGTGTTGCTTACGTGTCCCCAGGACCCCTTGACTGCCACACCAGGTTTAGTGGTCACTAATTGCCACTGGTCCCTGGAGTAAAATCTAAATGTTTTCTCTATAAATGCTTATTAGACAAACAGAACCACATTTAAGTATGGTAATAATTGTGCTTCCCATTCAATTTTGTTCAAGTTTTGGTATAGGAATTACAGGGGTGAAATTCTATAAACTACCTTTGCCCACTGGTGAGTTCCAATAGCTGGGAAATATGTAGTTACAGTGGTACCTCGGGTTACAAACACGATCCGTTCTGGGACGCAGTTCGTAACCCGAAATGGTCATAACCCGAAGCGCCATTTTGTGCATGCACAAAGCGCAAATTCCGCAATTTCCGTGCTTTGCGCATGCGCAAACCGCATGCGGCAAAAATACTTCTGGGTTTGCGGAGTTCGTAACCTGAGGTGTTCGTAACCCAAGGTGTTCGTAACCCGAGGTACGACTGTAATAGCAAAATAATGTGTACAAATTGTATTCCAGACTTTTGTTGTCATATTAAATATGTGGCAATAGATTTTTTAAATGAACTATCAATAAAGCATTGTAGTTCACGATGACTTTCCCAAAGATAACCAAGCGCTTGTCTCCTTGTGTTTTCAGAAGTAGAGTTGCTGTGGTATTCTGTTTTTTGTTCTGTGTGTGCTTGACTGTCCTCCAAGTGTAGATTCATGGTGGTTTTCTTGTAACAATTGGTTGTCCCATAGGGTGAGAATGTGAGGAGGGAGGACAAACTCCAGTTGTGCTTGTGCTGGACATGGTTCCACCATATAAAACGACGGGGGGGGGGGGGAGGTTAGCATGGGGAAGTGCAAATTCCAGTCATAAAAGTGGCATCAAAAGTGGAGTGCAGTCAAAATAAGTGTACTGAGTCTGGGTGGTGAATATGATTGGTGAGAGCTCTCAGATTTCTGGAATCATTCTGTATTATGCAAAACACGTAAGATGTTTTTCCCCCCCACAGTGAAGATGATTTATTGTATATCTTTGTGGTTTATAAGCCACTTCCTGTGTGCTAAAAAATAAAATATACTTGCTGCAACTTTCAGTTCTGCAGGAAACATATTCTACTGTTGTCTGCCATACTGTTCTGTCACGTGCAAATCCTGAACAATGAAATCAATGGGCTTTAGAGCCTTTTAACTTTGCACTGGATGTTTTGCAATGCTAAAGACAGATAGCCACCATCTTTCCATAAAAGACGTAAGATGCAATCTCCTTGTCGGGGTACAAGATCAGATACATATTTTAATGAGGAAGGTAAGGAAAAAACAAAGAAACGCCAATCTGTAGAGAGCAATCATAGGTTATATTATTAAACTTCTAAATCTGGGTAAATTCAAAATAAAATGGAGCATCAAGACATAATATAATTTTAAACAATTAAAACTGGATACTAACTGATGTGTGGGAGGGATCAACCAACAGGAAAAGGAGCATTGAGTGGCATATATAACAAATGAGGGATGCAGGTGGCACTGTGGTCTAAACCACTGAACCTCTTGGGCTTCTTGATTGGAAGGTCAATGTGACGAACTTACCCTAGTAGGAAATATTTTGGTTTCCACCTGTAAGAAAAAGGATTAATACATCTCCTACCTTGAGTGACAGCACATGATTATGGGGGGCGGGGTTAGGGACATTCTATAAGGAGGGAACGGCAGTTAATGACAGTTGAGAGGGAAGAAGAGGGACAAGGGAGTGAGAGAGATAGAGTGGGAGGTTTGGTTGGATATTAGGATTATTCGAATGTGCTAGTTTTATGGAATAATCGAATACTATGAACTAAGAGTTTAAACAAATGCAACCATAAAGAAATATATATGTTCTCCAGTTAAATAAAACTTTCATCTATGTTGTGTCAAATCGGATGTTCCTCCTTATTCCAGCAACGTATCTAAACTCAAAAGGGAGGTGACTGAAGAGTGGAGATAAAACTAAGCCTGAGGAGCAGGTGGATAGTTTGTATCTCAAAGTCAGCACAGAGGAGGCAAGTGAAGGGAAAGAGTGCCTTGAAGTAGCTAAAGTGATGAGGCAAACAGCTGCTGAGGTGAACCTGAGTTGAGAGGGAAACCTTACTGAGGGCACAAGATTGTTCCTGTAAAATTTGCCTGGAATTTTTAAGGATACAGGGCCACGTTAACTGTGAAGCTGGAATTGAACTCTTATGTACTAGCAAACCCATATATAAACAGGGTGTTTATTTGGGAGAAAGAAGGAATAGGGGTTTGTGTGATCCTCAACTGAATTCCTTCAGCATACTGTTAGTACAGTAATAGAGAAAAGAGGTTTGTTACAGTCAGCAGTTCAAATTAGCCCCTGCCAACCTAGCAGTTTGAAAGCATACCAGTAAATAAATAGGTACTGCTGTGGCAGGAAGCTAAACAGTATTTCCGTGTGCTCTGGTTTCCATCACGGTGTTCCGTTGCGCCAGAAGAGGTTTAGTCAACTTTAGAAGGAATAATAATTGAACCTCACAACGTGTGGGGGGAGTAGACTTGACAATTATAAGTTAGGATATTTGACAACCTCCATGCAGGATGTTTCTTACCGCTGGCAATATGACACAAGTTGACTTGATGTGTGGTGATTGCCTAAAATCCATCTCCAGCTTTGCCAATGTAAGGGCTACCATGTTTTCCTTTACAGTGATACCTCGGGTTACAAACGCTTCAGGTTACAGACTCCGCTAACCCAGAAATAGTACCTTGGGTTAAGAACTTTGCTTCAGGATGAGAACAGAAATCGTGCTCCGGTGGCGTGGCAGCAGCAGGGGGCCCCATTAGCTAAAGTGGTGCTTTAGGTTAAGAACAGTTTCAGGTTAAGAACGGACCTCCGGAACAAATTAAGTTCTTAACCAGAGCTACCACTGTACTTTTGTTCTCTGCCTTGCAGGGGACCTGTGTCCTTTTTCAGTGCTGAACCAAGTAACAGCTGCCTTCCATGGGGAATGAGCCCACCCTTTTCTCCTCCTGCAGCATTTGGTGCAACCTGGTGACAAGGTTGATACCAGGCATGACCTGGTAGTTTTACACAGCACCTCTCCCATTACTTTTTACCCTCTTGGCATTTTTGGATTGTAATGCACCAGCAACGCTACCTAAAATTCAAGATAAATAGTTCTCTCTTGTGTGTTTATGGTGCTTGATTCCTCTGGTCACCAGTAGATGGCTGTATGCACTTGGGTAAGAAACTGCTTTGTTGCCTTTACAAGGCACAGCTGCTTTTCTTTACTTTCATGCAGTAAACTGAAAATAGGACTCGGGGGTCTCATTGAATATCACTTTAGTTTAAGTGTATTATCATATTATACAGTGTGTCTGAGGAAACCCTTAAGCATTCATTGTTTGGCTAATGATGCATGGCGGCATTTTCAGAACCCCCTAATGAGTTTAATGTCACATTCTGATGATAATGTTGGAGCATCTCTGGCACTTGGTCTGATTCCTGCTATACAGATGTTAACTCTGCAGCTCTGTAATGCCTCTCTTTTCAGATTTCACATTATAACAGCGATTTAATTCTGAAGTTAAAGTAAAGGTAAAGGGACCCCTGACCATTAGGTCCAGTCGTGACCGACTCTGGGGTTGCGCGCTCATCTCGCATTATTGGCCGAGGGAGCCGGCGTATAGCTTCCAGGTCATGTGGCCAGCATGACAAAGCCACTTCTGGCAAACCAGAGCAGCACATGGAAACGCCGTTTACCTTCCCGATGTAGCGGTTCCTATTTATCTACTTGCATTTTGACGTGCTTTCGAACTGCTAGGTTGGCAGGAGCTGGGACCAAGCAACGGGAGCTCACCCCGTCACAGGGATTCGAACCGCCGACCTTCTGATCAGCAAGCCCTAGGCTCAGTGGTTTAACCACAGCGCCACCTGGGTCCTTAATCCTGAAGTTAAAGGTGGTTTAATGAAGGATTCAGAAATAAGGGGCTGGAAAATTACAGTTTTCCTATTGTGGGGCTTTGCAGAAGCCACTTGTGACTGCATAGAGAACCCTAAAAGCACAATAGGAAAGATGAATAATCTATCCTTCTGCTTTCTTTGGGCCAGGAAGATTTATTTTTGACTACTTACCATATTGCAGCAGAGTGATAAGGCAGTTTGCAGAGAATGGGGAACAGGACACTTTCCATCTGCTGCTGTCACCTAGGGCTCTATGGTACTAAGCCCACATCGACATTCCTTTGATGAAATGGCTGCTGCTGATAATAAGCTCTTCAGAAACTGTGATGCTGCAGTATTGACAGCCTTGTAGCAATCTGTTGACATCACTGTGGTCATGAAGGAAAAATGGGGCTCTTAGCAAGCTCTGTTCATGTCACACTATATTGACCTCTCTTTCAGAGCTGTTGGAAGGAGTGAGATAATGTATGTGGTGGTGGTCTTGTAGACTATCTAGTCCAGGCATCCCCAAACTTCGGCCCTCCAGATGTTTTGGACTACAATTCCCATCTTCCCCTACCATTGGTCCTGTTAGCTAGGGATCATGGGAGTTGTAGGCCAAAACATCTGGAGGGCCGCAGTTTGGGGATGCCTGATCTAGTCCAACCCCTTACTGAATGCACAGTATGGAATCCCCAGCCGATAGCCATCCAGCCTCTGCTTCAAGACCTTCCCCTCAGGTAATTGGTTTAATTGCCCTGCACACTCCTGATTAGCAGGTCTTCGCCTTCCTCCCCTCCCCTCCCCTCTGCAGCCCCATCTTGCACATGGACAGGGGTAGATGCAACCCATAAGTTTTGTAACTCAGTTTACAGTTGATCACACCACACGCAATAAAATAATACATCAAACACACAAAATATTACTAAAATGATTGCTAGATAAACAAAATACCCAATGTAAAATAGCCCGGATAAAACCAAACTACTGTATATTATGAGGAATGTGGAGAATGGAGTAGGCGGGGGTCTTTCCCAGCCTTACCCGGAGATGCTGGGAAATAAATCTGGGCATAGCTCACTTGGTTAATCATGAGACTCTTAATCTCATGGTTTGAGCCCCACGTTGGGCAAAAGATTCCTGCATTGCAGGGAGCTGGACTAGATTCCAGCTTCATGATCCTATGATTCTTTTGCATGCACAGTATGTCCTTTGCTACTGAGCTGTGCCCCGCCCCCCCATGTTTAAACTTTCAGAACTGATAGATCAACAGTTAAGACTCAGGGCTATATATATTGGGATGAGAAATATGATCAACATTTATACCTTTTTCAGGAAACCTTTAGGGTCTGAGGGACTGGTCCATTGCCTGTTCCAGATGGGGTTGCATTCTCTCTGAAGGAGCAGGCTTGTAGTCTGGCAGTGCTCCTAGATCCATCACTACTGCTGGAAGCCCAGGTGTTTTCAATGGCTTGGAATGCTTTCTGCCAGCTTCAATTTGTATGCCAACAATGATGATTCCTGGACAGGGATGTGCACTATCTGCAAGATTTGACTTTTATCTGTAGATTAGGGAGGCAGCCCAATCCGTTTGGAAGCAGCTCTATGTCTCCGTGTTGAAAGAATTGCACTGCCTACCTGTATGCAACTGGGCCAGGTTTCAGATCCTGCTTTTTAGTTCATAAAGACCAAACCAATTGAGGACCAGCTTATCTTAAACACCTTTTTGCCTCCTGTATCACAGCCTGCACTCAGCTGATGAAGTCTTTTTGGCAGTGCCACACGTTCAGTGTGTGGTTAGCGGCAACAAGGCCTTCGCTGTGGTGGCACCAACATTATTGAACCCTGTTCCTTTGGTGAATAGATAGTTACTGCTCTGTTTTAGACATAGGATGAAGACCTTTTTTTTCTACTTCAGCTGAATTATTGGTTTATGTTTTGAGGCCAATACCGTAGCTTTAGTTTATATTAAGTGGTTTATAAATTCTTAAAATAAACAAATAAGCTTTATAGCAGCAACTGTTAATTAGTTGGGTTTCTCAAAATGCAGAAGGGAACAGTGAAGATAGTTAGAGTCCATGTCAAACACTTGTATTTAAATAATTATGAAAATTAATCTCAGCTTCCCATGAAATGTGCTCAAGGTGCCTTCACAATTTAATATTGAACCAATGAACAGAAAAAGAATTGGTCACTGATGAAAAATAAAAACGAAACACCGAGAGAACTATCGGGATCAAAGATAAAAACTATAGTATCCTTTCTCAAAAGGAAACGGCCTTCACCTCTTACCTAAATGAGTGGGTGCCAGGCAAGTATCTCTGGAGAACAGCAAGGCAAATAAGATGCTCATAGGCGCAGCCCCTCAGTACAGGGGGACTCATAATAGGGTGTCAGGTGGAGATCTTAATAAATAGGCAGGTCATGTGGCAAAAGTCGATCCTTCAGTTTAAGTTTTATACACCAGCCTTAAAACAATTTGGAGAATTAGAAAAATATAAGAGATTGTTATGAAAAAGCAAATAAAGAATATTAAATTTAAAGGCTGCAATCAGGTAGGAAATTCTCCTGTACAAGTTACAAAAAATGTTTGACAAAGAGACACAGGCATTGCACCGAAGCACTTTCAGTGCCTTTCTGGAGAGCGGGGGGCTTTCCGGTTTTGAGACAGGGAGAGGGCTGCCCTGGAGCCTAGAGACAGTCCCAGGACTCCCAGCTGTACACACACACATGCTATCTCTGGTATGTGTGCTACAGGCTCATTTGAATCACAGCCAAAATAGTTTACTGGGACCAGATGGAACTTGGCAGTTATTTCCATTTAGCATTCAAAGTGGGATATTTCAATGTATATAAAGTAGGCAATAATTCGGGAATGTTTCCTTTCTCACTTCAGATAGCTTGCCATTTCCTCTTCGAGTCTCAAGAGCCAAAAGGCACTATCAACTTATCACTTGCCCCCAAACAGGGGACAGATCAAATTGCTCTTGTAATTTGCCTTATGTAATGTTTTTCTCTTCCTTAAATATTAACATCAAATTGCTTCAGACTTTTTTTCTGTGTTACAAAGACATCTATACAATTAAATCCTGGAACTGAATAAGTAAATTAGCCAAGTCAGCATCCTGATTTCAAGTCAGTATGTATTTAATGACTCTAGAAAACTTCATCCCTCATCATCTCAGGACAGAAGACTTTAGTAAGGAGCCAAGAAAATTGAAGTTTATTTAAATTCTCTGAACGCTAGCTTCAAACTAGCTTTCATGAGTGGTCTTGCCCAAGTCCAAAAATAAACCCTATAGGAGGATTTGAGAGGCCACAACTCTGAGGTGGAAAAACACAACCAAGTGTGGACCACACTGCAAACATACTTTGTATGCCAGTCTTCCCTCACATAGGCCAAAGCAAACTAGAGCTCAGGCCACCAAATTCACTGTGGCACTTTCTAATGCCTACTAACTATGGGTCTCTGTGCAGTGACTTAAAGGCCCACTGTGCCACAAAGGTGGCTCAGAGGTGAGCCATCTGAGGTCCTCTAGATGTTGTGGGACTCCAACTCCCATCACTCCCAGCCAGCATGGTCAAGGATGATGGGGTTTGTAGGCTGACAACATCTGGAGAGCAACAGGTTCCCCATCCCTGACAACTAAGTCAGTCAGTCTAGGCCAGGCATCCCCAAACTTCGGCCCTCCAGATGTTTTGGACTACAATTCCCATCTTCCTCGACCACTGGTCCTGTTAGCTAGGGATCATGGGAGTTGTAGGCCAAAACATCTGGAGGGCGGCAGTTTGGGGGTGCCTGGTCTAGGCCTCCCCATCCTGATGACATCCCTTTCTGGGACATAGCCAAATGTTGTAATCAAACCAGTTGTTCAATGTGTAAACAAAGAGACTTATGCCTGCTTGGATGTAGCATACTTTGATTTGTAACCCCTTATTCCCTAATCTATGATACAAGGCAATTCTCTGGTGAGGAAAAATGATATATGTACGTAATTATAGGCCAGGGATGGAGTTGGAGTCCTGCTTCCATCAGTCCCAGCCAGCAATGCTGAGGGATTAATTGGAACTGAATAAGGTCTGGAGAGCCATCCCTGTTACAGACCTTTTATAGTACAAGTGCTCATGTGGGAAGGCTAATCCCTCATGCATACTACAGTATAGGATCCTGGGCCAAGTTGTAGGCCACACAACTTAACTGATGCCAAAGGATCAAGCTGTGAGTCGATTCAAAGAGATCTTTAATTCTGTTTTTTGTGTACACTATTGTGCTTAATTATGAAACCTGCTTTAGTTCTACTGCATTGGGGCCTACTTTATAGTAAATATTGCAGTCTCAGATAATTAAATCTGAATGTATTTCTGCCTCTTAAGCTACAGTGGGGGAGGGAGATGTGATGTTAATAATAATAATAATAATAATAATAATAATAATAATAATAATAATATATTATTTATACCCCGCCCATCTGGCTGGGTTCCCCCAGCCACTCTGGGTGGCTTCCAACAAAACATTAAAATAAAGAAATCCATCAAACATTAAAAGCTTCCCTAAACAGGGCTGCCTTAAAGATGCCTTCTAAAGGTCTGGTAATTGTTGTTCTCTTTGACCTCTTGTGGGAGGGCGTTCCACAGGGTGGGTGCCACTACCGAGAAGGCCCTCTGCTTGGTTCCCTGTAACTTGGCTTCTCGTAGCGAGGGAACCGCCAGAAGGCCCTCGGCGCTGGACCTTAGTAGAACAATGGGGGTGGGGATGCTCCTTCAGGTATACTGGACCGAGGCCGATTACTTGAATAAGTGGAAATCACCCCCACTCACCCCTTTTTCTAGTGAGCAGATTGATTGTTAACTTTTTCCTGCAAGGCTTCTTGCTACTTTCTTGCTGTCCCAGCAGACCTTGAGCAGGTATAGAGAAAATAAACAGTTGAGATTCATTTGCATTCTGTCATAAATAAACTGTTGTGAGCTTCCAAGAAAACATTTAACTTTTCACCATAGGGTTGTATGAATATGAAGCCATCCACTGTTACGGGACAGACTTCTGCCAGTGCAATGGGACTTACTCTCCCTACCCCCATCTGCTCCAAAGGGCTGGAGAAAGCCCCAGAACAGATTGGACAGGGCAGGATAGGTAGCGGTGCACAGGGAGAGTTGAGGGAGGGGACCCTCATTGCACAGGCGGAAGTCCTTGCACCAACAGGACAACTTCATTAGATACAACCCAAATAATTTATCTCAAGAGCTGATTATTTTCTTTAAAGCTTTGTTGCATCTGAGACCACTTTGTACAGTTTGGAGACTGGGGGGCGGGTGGAGTGATAAGTACTGTATGAGCATCGTTTTGTTTGTGATATAGTACAGAATTTGAAATTGCACAAACTTTCTGAATACTGGTTTTGTGATGGTCTGCTTGATACATGGTGTAAAGCAACTGCCTGTTGGAGTAGACTGGAGGAAACTGGGCAGGCTGGAGACCTAGTAAACCACAGAGCAAAGGCTTTTAAAGAAGCTTACAGTAATAGCTGCAGTAAATCTGAGCATCTGCAGATTCTGAACCAATGATGTTTTTCCATAGTAATTTGAGGTTTTCAAGCTATGCAGCAGATTCTGTTTCATTAGCAGATTAAAAACAAAAATCAGCCGCCACATATAGAAGTTGCAGGGAAGAAACCCAGCCTAATTAATATTGTTGTCCATTTCATGTGAATGAGGAACATATTGGCTGTGTTCACATGTCATAGTTATATCATAGTTTACCATGAACATGAACATGGCTGGTGTTTTGCTGCTTGCCTAGTGAGAGCAACAAAACATGACTCTTAATGTTATGTCAGTCTGAACCAGGGATCATGATTTGTTTCACTCAAAGCATGATGTGAATCCAAGGTTTGTTCTTGACTCACCAACCATGGCTTGTTTTGAGTGAAACCAAGCATGACTTTCAAAGACATAAGGCAGGTATATATTAAAAAGATTTAAAGCAATAGGGTAATTTCCACCCTTTGGAAAATAGAACATTGTGAATTTTTGACTGAGGACTTGCTGTGTTATCTGTCTTTTGGAACTGAATGGTTTGCAGATGGCGTTCAGGAAGTGGTTTCTGTATTTTTGGAATGTGAATGCCATTCTTCACTAGTAACTTGGATTTGATCTTCGTATGTGTACATGTGCACACACATAGAGGAAATAAGAATACTTCTAGGATTTGTGCTTGACCCCAAAATATCACAGGCTGCAGCCATTTGGAAGGCATAATTCTTTCCAGATTAAGGAATGTATAAAATCAATTGCTGTTGCTGTCATGTTGCTTTTGTTTTTATTTCTATTTTGTTACTCAGAAGTAACTTGGAAACAGACTGTGGCTGTATCATAACTCTTCAAAATTCTTGCAGGAAAAGCCCAGTGTCCTATTTCTAGTTAAGCAGAACAATGCCCTCTGACCTACAGTCAGTGTTGACAGCAAAACACAATCTAATTTTACTATGTAGCTATGAACACCTTATGTAGACTTCTGCATGTTCATTCTTTGAATAAGAGTTTATGATGCAACTGCCCAGGATAATTTCCAAGAGAGAATTTTTTAAACTGTGGTTGATGGACTTACACATTCAGCCTGATCATCATACAAATGTGAGCAGTAGTCTTGAACCAGCTGATTACCAGCTACAGTGGTACCGTACCTTGGTTCTCGAACTTAATCTGTTCCAGGAGTCCAACCGTTCCAAAACCAAGGCACAGCTTCCGATTGGCTGCAGGAGCATCCTGCACTCAAGTGGAAGCTGTGTTGGACGTTCAGCTTCTGAAAAACATTAGCAAACCAGAACACTTACTTCCGGGTCTGCGGCATTCAGGAGCCGATTTGTTCGGCAACTAAGCCGTTCGGGAACCAAGGTTCCAATGTACTGTATTTTTCCAGGCTGTATATTAAACTTTCATTAATTTCTTCCACCATTCTGCAATATTTAAACTCTTGCTTTTATTTTGGAAATGGATACTTGGGGCAATTGTTATTCTGTGGAATATTTCCACCATTTGCTTTTTAAAAATCTTCTATTTCTATAAACAAGTGTATTTTTTATTATGAACTGGCTATCCACAACATCTGGTACCCAGAGGTTATGTCAACAGACAAAAAGATTAAACCAGTGGTCAGCTACCAAAAACATCCATTTGTCCACTGTAGGAAAGAGGATGCTGGACCTAATATGCTTTTGGCCTGAGTTAATAAGAGATAATTTATCACACACCAGTGAGTTTTAATCCTCAGTTTGAGAGTCACTGCAATAATATAGTCAGATGGCTGGGCCCAGGCAGCCTAGTGGAGGTAGTTGACTGTTAATTTGACAGGGATGGGGAAAAGCAGTTTGAAGTGAATGTGAACTCTTACAATGATTCCAAGCCTGAACTACCAATGCAACCCTGCATCTTTGATGGTCATCACCACCATCAAATAATAAATAATTTCTAAACAATTCACTCCAGCCCTTCTCTTTCTTTGAAAGACTCTTTTTCACATTTCTAGCATTATGGGCAAACATGCTACTTGGGTCAAAAGTAATTTTTGTTGCTTTTAAATATTTATAAATGGCCCAGAGAACTGTGGTCAATGGGCAACCTAAACGGAAAGTAATAAACTCAAGTAACATGTAAATCCATGAATGCCAGTTAGGAGACATTTCTGTAATCTCCAAAGCCACAGAAGGAACATTGGAGATCAGGAAAGAATCAACAGCTGATATTCATGACTTCCCTGCTCATGTTCAGCCTCTGCAGATTCAGCAATGCTCCCCGCTCTTTGCTAAACCTTATTGTGGGGATGAGAAAACTCTGGTCCCCAAAACTCAACGAAGCCCTCCATTCCTCTTTGCTTGTCCATGGAAATCTCCCAAGGCCACTCCCCTTGCTTGGAGCTGCTATGCACCCTCCTTGAGTGTTCTATTGCCTGACTAGAATGTGTCCTTGAACTCTCTGATAATTACTCTTTGTTGTCTGGATGGTGGACAGAGAGGAATGCGTCAGTAAATTAACATTTGTTGCTCCACCCACTTTTTCCTTCTGGAACTACCACTAGCGTGCCCCCCCGATGGTTTGTTAGGAGGGCATGTGATCCTTGGGTTGAAACAGCTTCCCTTTCCCAAGCAACTTTGTACCTATAGAATCATAGAATCATAGAGTTGGAAGAGACCACAAGGGCCATCCAGTCCAACCCCCTGCCAAGCAGGAAACACCATCAAAGCATTCCTGACAGATGGCTGTCAAGCCTCTGCTTAAAGACCTCCAAAGAAGGAGACTCCACCACACTCCTTGGCAGCCAATTCCACTGCCGAACAGCTCTTACTGTCAGGTAGTTCTTCCTAATGTTTAGGTGGAATTTTCTTTCTTGTAGTTTGAATCCATTGCTCCGTGTCCGCTTCTCTGGAGCAGCAGAAAACAACCTTTCTCCCTCCTTTATATGACATCCTTTTATATATTTGAACATGGTTATCATATCACCCCTTAACCTTCTCTTCTCCAGGCTAAACATACCCAGCTCCCTAAGCCGTTCCTCGTAAGGCATCGTTTCCAGGCCTTTGACCATTTTGGTTGCCCTCTTCTGGACACGTTCCAGCTTATCAGTATCCTTCTTGAACTGTGGTGCCCAGAACTGGACACAATACTCCAGGTGAGGTCTGACCAGAGCAGAATACAGTGGTACTATTACTTCCCTTGATCTAGATGCTATACTCCTATTGATGCAGCCCAGAATTGCATTGGCTTTTTTAGCTGCTGCATCACACTGCTGACTCATGTCAAGTTTGTGGTCAACCAAAACTCCTAGATCCTTTTCACATGTACTGCTCTCAAGCCAGGTGTCTCCCATCCTGTATTTGTGCCTTTCATTTTTTTTGCCCAAGTGTAGTACTTTACATTTCTCCTTGTTAAAATTCATCTTGTTTGCTTTGGCCCAGTTGTCTAATCTGTTAAGGTCATTCTGAAGTGTGATCCTGTCCTCTGGGGTGTTAGCCACCCCTCCCAATTTGGTGTCATCTGCAAACTTGCTCAGGATTCCCTCAAGCCCATCATCCAAGTCATTGATAAAGATGTTGAACAAGACTGGGCCCAAGACAGAACCCTGTGGCACCCCACTAGTCACTACTCTCCAGGATGAGGAGGAGCCATTGATGAGCACCCTTTGGGTTCGGTCAGTAAGCCAGCTACAAATCCACTGAATGGTAGCATTGTCTAGCCCACATTTTACCAGCTTCTTTACAAGAATATCATGGGGCACCTTGTCAAAGGCCTTGCTGAAATCAAGATAGGCTACATCCACAGCGTTCCCTTCATCTACCAGGCTTGTAATTCTGTCAAAAAATGAGATCAGATTAGTCTGACATGACTTATTTTTCAGGAACCCATGCTGACTTTTAGTGATCACAGAGTTTCTTTCTAGGTGCTCACAGACTGTTTGCTTAATGATCTGCTCTAGAATCTTTCCTGGTATTGATGTCAGGCTGACTGGGCGGTAATTGTTTGGGTCCTCTCTTTCCCCCTTTTTGAAAATAGGGACATTTGCCCTCCTCCAGTCTGCTGGAACTTCGCCTGTTCTCCAGGAATTTTCAAAGATTATTGCCAGTGGTTCTGAAATCACCTCTGCCAGTTCTTTTAATACTCTTGGATGTAGTTCATCTGGCCCTGGAGACTTGAATACATCTAAACTAGCCAAGTATTCTTGTACTACCTCCTTACTTATTCTGGGCTGTGTTTCCCCTGCTGAATCATCTGCTCCATATTCTTCAGGTCGGGCGTTTTTTTCTTTCTTGGAGAAGACTGAGGCAAAGAAGGCATTGAGGAGTTCTGCCCTTTCTCTGTCCCCTGTTTGCATTTCACCATCTTCTCCTCTGAGTGACCCCACTGTTTCCTTGTTTTTCCTTTTGCTACAGACATACCCATAAAAGCCCTTTTTGTTGCTTTTAACCTCTCTGGCGAGCCTGAGTTCATTCTGTGCTTTAGCTTTTCTGACTTTGTCTCTACACGTGCTGGCTATATGTTTGAATTCCTCTCTGGAGATTTCCCCCCTTTTCCATTTTTTGTACATATCCCTTTTAAATCTTAACTCAGTCAAAAGTTCTTTAGATAGCCAGCCTGGCTTCTTTAGGCACCTTCCATGTTTCCGTCTCATTGGTATTGCCTGAAGTTGTGCTTTTAATATCTCCCTTTTAACAAACTCCCCTTTAACAAACCTTACCAACCCTAATTCAGCTTTTATAATAAAAATTACTAACACTAACAAAGAAGATACATGAGCTTGAGAGAATTTATTTATTTTCCTATGAACAATAAGTCATAATTATAGAGAAGTTTTCATACACAGAAAATTCCTTTTGTTTCCTCTTTTTGCTAAATGTAACACAGCACAGTAATATTTACAAATTTGTAAGATTCCCCCCCCTCCTCATTTTCTCTCATTTTTTTTTTATTATACACAGCTTTTTCATGTTGAAGCAAACTGCAAAGACTTATTGGTACTGGTATATTACAGCTACTTACATTATTTAAGAACAGCAAATGGAGAAAAATAAGTTATTTAAATATTGATTCATATACAGAAAGTGCAACATTTGTTAGTTGTTACATAACTTGTTTTGTTTTCCAAAAAGAGGTCTTGAGTAAAAGTTAGCTTGGAGTCAATGCATTTAGTCTAAAAATAATACAATACAGATGTACAGCCATGACTTGGTGAATTGACCTTTATTGCTGCACTTAGATCTGCGTGAAAAGGGTTAATAAGGATTTGTGCTCAAGATCTTATTTCCAGAGTTTCCACTTGCACCAAAGCCAGGTTTACAATTACAAGTGTTAGGACCATCAGGCCTTACCTTGCTAACCTTGTGATTTGATGCCAACTGAAACAGTATGCCATGGAGACTTAAGTGGCCCTGTATGTCTAGAAATGAATTGAATTGAATTGGCACATGCTTCTGGCTTTGTGTATTTTGACAGTCTCCAATCCAACATTTACTTGGAACCCTGCATATAAGGAGATGGTGGTAAATAACATGCTATTGTTTACAGTGAGTTCATTGCTGTACATAATGTTTAAGAGGTACCTAACTTCTTAAGGCTTTTCCAGGATATATATAGTGTACTGTTGAAATGGTCAACTGCTAAATCAACAATAAACTAAAATAATCTGTAAGCAAAAGTCTACCTCAAGGATGAACAAATTGTAAAAACATTTAAAAAGCAATGTATATATTTTAAAAAATCAGGAAAATTGGCACTGGATTTGTAAACGGGCATAGAAATTCTACCCCTTTGTCATTCAGTTTAAGCAATCATCATTGTTTCATTCCTAATGTAGCTTAGGGGTATTAATGTATGCAACACTTTTGATAAGAGTGAACCTTGGTTTTTTCCTTTCCTGTCATTCAAGTTTGAACCAGTAAGGCAGCTTCTATAGCCTAACAAATTTAGACTGCTTTTGTTGTTTAAAAGAACAATTGTTGTTGGTTTCTTTCCTTTGCTCAATTGGCTCTTTTAAAAAGCAACTGCCTTTTATGGGGGTGTATCTAGAAAAGGAGAAAAAACTTGAGGTGAGGGCTGCATTCTGTCAGGGGACAGAGGTCAGGGGTTGCATACGCCTATGGAGGGGTGACACCCCATTCACACTAACCCACCCACATTTTTCCATGCAACTAATACCTCTGTTCACACAATTGTCAGGGCTATGCTTTCCTTTCAAAGGCTCCAGCAGGGAAAGTCTCCACCAGCAGCTTGCTGTTGAGGGTGCAGAGGAACTGCGGAGGAGATGGAAACCTGATGCAGGCCACATCTCACATACGTGCCCCTGATTCAGAAGGATAAATATTGCAAGGTACTCATTTTTAAAATATTTGTTTTAAAACACAACTTAACACCTAAATGAAAATTCTGTTGGTCATACCACATGTATTTGCAACCGTATGACCCAAATTCAGTGTACTACATGTGCTCTGATGTACTTTGTGCATTGCTTCATTAACTTCAGTTCCAGTAACACATTTGTAAATGTAAATGAATGTCCATGATCTACTTTCTCCATTTAATAAATGGAACACTGTTTCTAAGTGTGGCAACTGTGTGTGCCCATCAGAATACACCAAACAGATTTGGTGGAACCGGGTTCATTTTGGGGGTCCTTGACAGTCAGAAGTCATAGGGGCCACTTGCTATATTACGTTTTTTACTGCGTGAAAATATTGTTGTAAAGCACACCCCTACCAAAAATGGTCTCCTGGGAATTAGCATTGTACATGACAGTCTTGGAGACAGACAATACATGTTGCCACCAAGGAATGTTTCTACTTTTAACTTGGTCTCCACGTGAATCAAGTGACATGTAATGTGAGAAATGACTGACCACTACAGACTGTTGCAGGTGCAAGGCACTTTTCTGGAGATGGTATAATTTGGGGGGGACAGTAATAGTGAGGGAGGAAGAATATGTTAAATCCTCTTTATATGAAGCAATCCTCACTTCCCATGCACCATGTGTTCTGTTTTGCCCATATTTATATCTATGCTGGTAGGAAGGGTCATATTAGTCTATTGCAAAATGTATTATGGTTGTTTTAAAATCCACAGGTTTAGTCTGTAAATCTACTTAAATAGAAAGTGGACCTGAAAGCAATGCGTCATTGTGTATGGATATTGGAAGTATTTACGGTACTTTTTAACTACATTGTCCATATTAAATGATTGGAGGGAGGACAGTTTTATCCATATTACATAGCCTAGCATACTAAGCTTAAATACTGGACATAATTCAGTTAAATTGAAGCACCCTGAAGTCCCTTTTCATTGCTTTAATGCTCTAGTTTCAAAGAGCTAACTTCAACTGGCTTGTGCTCATCATGTGGAAGCTAACCTATGCTGGTATCTTTCAGACCCATGGTATTAGGCCCAGAGTGCAAACCTTTTCAGAAAATGAAACTTTTTTGTGCGCTTCAACACTTTTAGAAGCTTGTTCCATGTGCTTCGATGGATGCACTTTTAAACAAGTTTATTTCAGATTAAAGCCTTAACAACTGCTTTTGTCCATTTGTTAAAGGGTTTACTTACTAACCTCCCCCAGCCCCCACCCTGGCCCCCACCCAAAACCCACATTCAGCTGTCTCACATTCTCTACAGCCATCCTGTTAAAGCATCTCTCTTCCCTGTGTCTCATCAAAGGAAAGAAAATCCAGAGCAGCTTTGGACACCTTAGTTTAAATTACTTTATCATGTTTTGCTTTTAGCTTTTAAAAAATACTGCAAAAAGTCAAAAACACTTTTGGGGAAGGCTGTCTGCCTTTGTGACCCAACTTTCCTCTTAAGGTTGAATGTGCTTTAAGAGGTTGATAAACTACTTTCTTTTCATAGGCAGGACAAAGCAAGTTAGAGAGGTGACGAGACTTGCGTAAAATTACAAAGCTTTGAACCAGATCTGAGTTTCCAATTCCATGCTGAGCTCATTACATCTTCCAGTTTACTTGCTGTTATTTATCCTGAAAAGCCTCTACAATTTTAGCTTGTTAATGGACACTAAAGAATAATCTGGATACATTAGAACTCAAGCTGAGCTTATTTGGTATATAAAATGTCTGGTCATGTACAAAAATAAACTTCATCTATATTCACAGAAGGGAGTAAGAGATTCTACACTGCATTGTTTAATAGTTTTAGAAAACAAGAACATGGTGAAGAAAGAACAAGCTGTTTCAGCATCCCAGGTGAACCTAAGTAGAGCCCTGCTGGATCAGACTAAAGGCTCATCTAGTTTAGCAGCCTGTTCTCACAGTGCCAACCAGATGGCTTTTATTCTACTGTAATTGTCATTTTAACACCCATTAAAAGAGGTATTATATTGACTTTTTGCAACAATGACAGCTTAAAGTTTGTTTGTTTTCCCCATCAATACAATGGAATGTGATTCTTGTTTTGGTACTGTGTGGAGACACACAATTTTGTTATCAGTTAATTTACTTCCCTGGATAACCTTTTGTTTTTCAGAGACCAATGTTTTCCACTGATATGGTCAGGATACCAAGTCAAAGCTGCAGCATTTCAACTGACAATATAATACAGAACACCAAATTGCAAGTAACATGAAAAACCTTTTTTTTAATAATAATTATATATGTACATACACAAGGCAAAATATCTTTTAGCCTTTTAGTAATACCAGCATATGAACTGCCATAAACAAGTTGTTAGCCTGAGAACCAAAATCTGACTTCAAAAAGAAAACTTTACAAAACAGATGTTACAATCTACAATAACAGCTATAAGACACAAACCTGTCAGGTGCCAGATAATAGTGTCAACAATGAAATGCCTCTGAAACATGAATGCTGTAAGTGAACTGCTCAAAAGCATTTTAAGGCAAATAAAAAGCTGAGTGCTAAAGAAGCAGTTATAAAAATGACTTTAATTCTATACAAATAAGGAAGGGATTTTCTGAGTTGGTCTTGGAAATTGCACTGGCATAAAAGGAGATCCACAATAAAACTAAATCCATTGAGGATCTTTGGCCTACATAGAGGCTCAGAAACCTGAAAAAAATCCACCAAACATAGGAAGGAGTAGTTTTATTTATTTATGTAAAACTAATTGGTGGAATGAAAAGGATAAACATAAAGCTACTATGAAGAGATGTAATGTTTAAGATTTTTACTTGTAAAAACATCCCCTGTGGTGTTGTTTGCTTAGGACTGTAGATCCATGATTTATCAATGAGCTGCACTTTAACAAATGAGCAGCCCCAAAGTACAGAGACCTAACTCTACTCCTTCAAGTTCCTGGGGCTTAAAAGTTGATGTAGAGTTTTTATAACTATCTCCTAGCAAATAGGAAGTTCCCTTTTTTGTAATGGACAAGTATATTCTTAAATGGGTTGAAGCCAGCCTCACAGTCATAAAGAAACTAACATAACTTCTTGTGCCTTTTCTTTAAGGAGTAATAGGAAAGCACCATTTCCCTCTCAAAACAACTTCTTATATTCTCCTTTGTGAATCGTTGACAGAGAAACACAAGGGCCTCAACGTCTTCCCAAAGACCTCCATTGCCTGATGCCAAAGAGCTGTCTGGAGAAATTAAAGATGAAATTGACACGGTAGGAAACTCTGGCTTTTCCAACTGGCAAATACTACATTTCAGAGTGTGTTATATTGTCTCTGGGTTGAGGGTACTGAGTAGTCTTGCTGCCGCCAAAAGCTTGCTTATGTGCCTCTCCTCTGTGATGCCAGCCTCATGAAGTGATGTTTTTGACAGAGAAGGCACTTTGCTTAGGTCATTGATTCCTGCAGTCATGAAGGCGCTTGAGTACATCGGAAGGCCAATAGAAACCAGCCAGTCGGCTATGGAAGTGATATGGCCGGGGGACACAGGTTTTCGACAGATTTCAGTGAGGCCTCCACTTGGAATCTGTAGCAAGAGAAAATGCAATATAACCAGCTGGTTGACTTTTTCTTTTCTTTTTTTTTAAAAAAGATACCTCTTGGAAGTAAGCACCATGTGATCTGTGATGATATATTGTGAAGCAGAAATCTGGGCATTTCTAAGCAGTCCTTTTTATGAGTCTTGCTCATTTATTAGCTTAGCAGTAACATTTACTAGATACTATCTTGCTTAGTCACCTCAAAATTGGGGTTCTGCAATGCCAGCTTTTCAACATTGCAATGTATCACCAGCCAAACATTGTGATCTGACAATATACCAGAATGGCGGAACAAGCTGCATTGGAGCTGGGCTGAAATTGCAACCAAGGGAGATGTGGTGGTTTCACTCAGTGCCTCGCGGGGCTAATGCAGTTTGTTCCTCCCACTGGGTTTGGAGGGAACAAGCTACTGATGTGAGCCGGGGGGGGGGGGGGGAGATCCCTCAAAGGCGCATGGCTGCCTCTGCCCAAGTGGGCGTGCTGCATCTTTACTCCCAGGGTGACTGACCACCCAGGAGGAAAGACGCAGCCCGTCTGCCCTGCCCCAGCAATTGCCAAGTGCATGGAGCCTGTCAGGCTCTGTTTGCAGGGCTGCCTCTGCCTGGCAGAGGTGGGCTACCTCTTTCTCCTGAAGAGGTGGCCCACCCGTGTGAGACAGAGGTGGGTGGCTTCTTTAGACTGCTCCGCTGAGGAGTGTGTGGCTGCAAAGCAGTTGACCAAGCCTCTCCCCGCAGCAGAGCAGTCTAAATATACCACCTGCTGGAGCTATGAGGGCCAGAGCAGCTGCTGTTTCATCTGCGATATACCGCCAGGTGAAGTAGCCATTGCACTCTGGCCTACTCAAAATACACATTTCCTTTCCTCCCCACCCCCCAATTTCTTTTCTGCTGCTACCTCAGTATTGATTTCCTCAATCAAAATCATGCAAGTTCACAAATACGGCTTCATTGGCGGCAGCAGCAACAACTATAACATACACTGTTTTAACTTGAATGCTCCTCTGGGTTTCCATATTTCATGGCCATCGCTTGTGGTGTTACTATTATAATCACTTTCTTACTGGCAGAAAAGCAGCAGTGTCTCATCAGCAATAGAAGCAGCACCAAAAATTCTTTGCATATGAAAAACTAAGAAGCCAAGGCTATACAGTGGTGCCTCACTAGACGAATGCCGTTAGACGATTTTTCCGCTATACAAATAGGTTTTGCGATCGGAGGTTGCCTCGCAATACGAGGTATTTTTCTATGGCCACCGCTTCGTCTTGCGAAGCATGGCCATAAAAACCTCCGATCACAAAACCTACAGGGCATTCCTCTAGCGAAAGGGGAACGAGCTGCAGTGCAGGAAGAAGGCAAAGGAAGATCAGCTGAGAGGCGCTGACAGCTCATTCCCCTTTGTGTTCTGCTGGTCTCTGCCGGTGAGGGGCAACCAGCAGAGAGCAGTGGAACACAAAGGCTGTAGTGCGGGAAGAAGGGGGGGGGACAAGTGGATTCTCCCCCCCCCTGCCGCCTGGGGGGGGAAGCGGAGGATCCTCCGCTCCCCCCCACCGCCGGACACTGCGGGGATGGGACGAGGCTTCTCCAGCTTCGTCCGATCCTGGGCAGTGTGTGGTGGGGGAAAGCGGAGGATCCTCCGCTCCCCCCCCCACCGCCCGACACTGCGGGGATGGGACGAGGCTGGAGAAGCCTCGTCCGATCCCGGGCAGTGTGTGTGTGTGGGGGGGGGAAGCTGAGGATCCCCTGCTCCCACCCACCGCCTGACACTGCGAGGATGGGACGAGGCTTCTCCAGCCTCGTCCGATCCCCGGGCAGTGTGGGGGGGAAGCGGAGGATCCTGCGCTCCCCCCACGCCCAACAGGGGCTTGCTAGGCGCCGTTGGAACGGCGGCTAGCAAGCCTACTTTTGCGGGGGGCTGCTAAACACCCCCGCATCAGTGCGCTTTGGCTCCGGGTGAAGGGGCTGAAGCGCGCCGATGCGGGGGCGGTTTTGCCGGCTGCATTCCCCTTGCCAAGGGGAACACAGCCTGCAAAACACCCCCGCACCGGCGGATCTGCGGGCGGGGGGAGGGAAGAATGGAGGATCCGATGGTCCTCCGTTCTTCCCTCCCGCCGCCCGACAGAGCTCCGTGCCTGGGGTGCGGGGCGAGAGGCGGGGGAAGTCTTTCTCCCGCCGCCGCATCTCGCCAGCCTCCCCAGACACGGAGCGCAACTTCGGAGGTCTCCGAAGTTGTGCTCCGTGCCTGGGGTGCGGGGCGAGAGGCGGGGGAAGACCTTCCCCCGCCGCCGCTTCTTGCTGTGAAAAGCCGGCATGGGGCTTGGCAGCGGTGGGGGAAAGGCGCAGGATCGGTTCCTTCACCTTTCCCCCACCCTGCCCGACAGAGCCGGATCCGACGAAGCTTCTGAAGCTTCGTCCGATCCGGCTCTGTCGTTGGCAGCAGCGGCGCTTGCTCTCTTGGCTCGAGAGCAAGCGCCGCTGCCGCCACCAGTTTCCCCAGAGCCCATAGGAACGCATTAATTGATTTTTAATGCATTCCTATGGGAAACGGTGCCTCGCTAGACGAAGTTTTCGTAGGACGAATTGAGTCCTGGAACAAATTAATTTCGTCTAGCGAGGCACCACTGTAATCTTAATTTGTTTTTCTTTTTAAATGGAGATCATTCACAAATAGTTTCTGCAATCAGACATGCTAAAGCCCCAGAACTCCATGTTGTTTAGCTTTATTTTCCCATTTCCTGGAACTTGATCACTGAATGTAGACTTACCGCCATGCGGTGTTGCTTCCTCAGCTGCTTCACCCGAATTTGGTCCAGGTTTGTAGCAACATCCTTTTCAGCGTGCTCTAAGTCTTCAGAGTACCTTTGTACCAAAAGTTCAGGAATCCCACAGCGGCCATGCTGCACCCAGAGATGAGTGATAAAAGGGGGTGGGTCAAGTTAATGTGTCTCTTCACATAATAACAACAAAATGGTTGGCCCCTTTGCATTAATAAACTACAATAGGTTTTAATGTGTTCTTTCTTCAGTTTCACAGAAAATTACCTTTGTGAAATTTGTTCATTTACTTCAATAATTTGTACAGAGGAGGTTGTGAGTCTTGAATCTCATATATATATTCCTTAAAAAGGTTTATTAAAGTTATTGGGAAAGTATAACTTTACATGCTACTTTGTTTGAGAACTATGGCTGATAACTCAGAAAAGTGCTCTCTGAAGTCAACCACTTTAAAAGACCTCTTGAGTTCTACATTATTAAGTCTAAATTTAATAAAACTGAAATACCCTTAACTTTTGGTTGGCTGTGCCCAAGTCAAATAATGGACAAATGAACATTTCAAGCCTTGTTGCCACATGGCAGAGGTTGCTTTTTATATGCTACAAGCATTGATACTGACATTATTCAGTAATTTATTATATAATGTTGCAGAGCTGAGAGCTGTAAGGGCCAATGTGCATATGACCACCATAGGGAGACTACTTCAAATACTGAATTGTTTTACATGCAGTGGCTCACCACATGGATGAAACAAGCACGTAAAATGAAAAGTGAATTGTTAAATGGCAAATCTGCATGGTATACACATGGAGCCATTTGAGATTGCTTCACACTGTGTCTGAAATGTATGAAAAGTTTTAAGAATGTTTAGTCTAACATATCTTTCATTTTAATTGCCAGTTTAAGGCCCATTTTTAAGGAACAGCTCCAACACTCAAGTGGGGAAGGAAAACAATGCAAAATATGAACAGATTAAACATTTCTCAGCCTCCTCACACTGTACCTTGTCAGAATATGGGTCTTCTGTGAGATCAATATCTTCAGATTGCAGCTTGTTTTCTATCAACATTTCCAGATCCAGTCCTCTATTAGAAGAGATTTTTCTCACCGACAAAGGATCAAGTTTTAGCACATGTTGCTGGACAGTAGCAGTCTCTGGAAGATCTGAAAACCAAGGAGGTCGTACGCCCGAAGGACTACTGGGCTCCTGCCCAGGAGATGATCTACACACGGTCAGTAGATGGGAATCGGAGGACACAGGCTGGAGGCTCTTTTTCGCTGGCAAGGATGGCACATCTGGACAAGAAATGGCTGATGGGAGGTGACAATGTCCATTAGAAAGGCGTTCTCTGCTTTTTTTGGCGGGGACTGGTGGTGGCTGTGAAGATGTTTTTGGCTGTACTCTTGCCTCACCCGTGCCCTTCTGATGAGCTTCCTTGGGGAAGGGAGAATGATCGGCCCTTCCAAGATCATGCGTGGTCTTTTTGAAGTTTTCAAAAGTAGTCCAAGTTACACCACGTGAAAGTGAAGATGAATGAACTCCACAATTCTGAGGCAGAAACAGTGGAAATGTTTCACTAGAAGGAATGGTTGCAGACAAGTGCAGTTCCTTTGCTTTCCCATTAAGAGAATCAACACCTGCTTTGCTCTGCTCAGCCATCAACTGTTCTGCCATGTGCATACCTCCAGAGCCAGTTGGCATGTTTGTTAAATCCAGTACGCCTTGAGGGAAAACATCCAGCTTCTTTGCAGAGTCGGGGCCAGCTTCTCCATGAAGGTCGCCAAGAGAATGAGATCTTGGCCACATGTGAACCTTCTGACCACTTTCTAGAGTCTCACAGCTCCGACAGATACCAACTGGTAAACTTCTGCGGTTGTTCTTGAGGATGACGACTGCTGGGGGCTTGAGGCAGCTTTTCAGAACAGGATTTGTACAAGTGAACTGTGTCTTCTCTCCTTGCTGGGGGACATCTATTGATTTAGTTAGGGGCAGGGTTGGATAATTTGCCCGTGGATTTCTGTGGAAATCTTTAAAACTGTATTCAGAAGCCAACTTTGAGGGTAAGAGACAAGGCTTTCGAGTTTTAGCTGAAACAAAAAGAGGAAAAACATTTATGACTTGTGCATGTAATGTGCAAAAGAAAAGTTTAAATATATCATTTCTACTGGATTTTGCTGTACAAATAACAAAATAGAACATGAGAAAAAACTAAACCAAACCAAGACTAGCATGGGATGTTTACACTGGCCTGTGATCCTTTGTTAAGATAACTTGTTATGAGGACTCTGTTTAAAATATGTATTTCATTGATTTTCTATCAACAGAAAACCAAACCAAACAATAGTGGTATGCTGCCTTGTCATTTGCTTAAATTAAATGCAATGTCACACTGTATTTCAACTTATTTATAATACCAACATGTGTCACTGGTCAAGGAAGCAGAATTGATATCATAAGTAATAAACATAAACAATGTTGTCTCAGACTTGACCTCTAACCACTCTCCTGTGCTGAGTTAGCTTCATTATAAGGTCTCTTAGCCCAGAAGTAAAATATGGGCTACAAACCTGATTTTTATTTGCAAAGTATTTTCTTGAGTTTGTTTTCTGTGTCATAATTTATTTCATCTTCATTTATTCATGTGACTTCAGTTCAGAAAATAGGTTTTTCCTGGATCATCTGAAGTCTGTCTACATTAATCCTATAATGAGGGAACCTTGTGGAGCCCAAGGACCCTAGAGGTAAGAATACAGTACCTTTCTCTCCTACAAAGTTGAAGTTAGTTTGTTAAAGGAACTGATGTTTCATTCAATGCATGTACAATTTAGAGCTTTATCTTCAAAATGCTAAACTTTGGCACTGAATAATACACAGTTGACTGCTTTGAATCTGCATAGAATTCACATTCACTGCAGAACACAATGTCTCTTCAGATGTCTCAAAGCACAAGCAGAAAGAAAAACTTTAATCTAAAATAGAACACTGCACCTCCCTTGTTTTTTTTTCTTGCTATGCAGAAAGCTTTAGAAGCTGGTGGTGAAGAAGAAAGTGGATGATATTTCCTAACAGTAAATGGCTGTTTTCAAAGGTTTCCATCTAGGCTCCCAACAGCTTTCTCATTGAAAAAGCCTGCACTCATTACAAAATGTTAGCATTAAAGAGCAGAGAATGGGAGAAGCTTGTATGATGGCAAAATCAACTGGTTTATTCCTTCCTGGTGTTACATGTCCATATTTGCAATATTGTGTGGCAGCCTCATGGAGCCCCACGTAAGTTGGCCTCTTGAGTAAGGCACCACTCAGAAATGGGGCTTACTTAAGTATGCTGTTGCATGGGAGACCTGCTTACAAGGAAGTGTCTAATATGGATTTTACAAGGAGGTTGTGGCAAAGGACATATCACTGTTGAGGGAAAATCAACTTTTGATATCAGAAAGATGTCCAGGATTTTGTTAGGGTTCCTCCAGATTTAAAACAAACCCTAGTATTCATGGCACATGAGTTCACCAATGTCTGCTCGTTGCTTGAGGAGTACAGCAGTCCTTAGAAAAGAGTCAGAGACTCCATGGCAGGCCCCCTCCCTCATATTACTTCACACTGCTTCAGAAGCAGTGCTTATCATGGCAAGCAATTCAGCTGCAAAGTTCCAATATATCAATCACCATTGTACCTGTGCACCATGCCTGCACTCCTACATAACATCCACAGGAGTCAGAAAACTTCATCCTGAATTTATAGCAGGAGTGACATGAAAAGAGTGTGAAAATTGGTCATCATCTGGTAACAAGGAGTTGGAAGAAATGAAAAAATAAACTGAACTTGGGTACCAGGATGCAAGGAGGACTGCTGTCCTTCTGCAAAGAAGCAACTCTATATAAATCTTTATTACAGAGGCTGGGAATATTTTTGTGTAACGTGTCTCTTCCAGCTGCTACTCTCCACTGGAGAGAAGCTTATATGGGTCTCAGCTTTCTTCTGAGAGCTCATGACTGCTTCAAATAGAGGGGGATTTAATCTGAACTGCGGCACTGAGGGAGAATAGTAAAGGCCTGGCCTCAAGCCCAGTTTGAGGGACCCCCCCCAAACACTATTTAATGTTAAGAGAGGTATATGAGCAAAGGCAGATGCAGCATGCATAAGGAGTGAAATAGTGACAATCAATACAAAAACAGAATCTTTGATCATAAATGTTCTTCAGTCCTTGTAAGTGTGTGAGCTAGTTCCTCATTTACAGCACTTCCTTGTTATGCTTTTGTATCACAGAAGTAAATGTCCTCCAGCAAATAAAATGAGTGTGGCATCATACTGATCTGGAGGCAGTGCTCTTTATTCTCTCTCTTGACATGAAAAAGCAGTAATATGAAAGATAATGCTGAAAAACACTGCTGGGAGGGAAGCACATTTTGCTCACTGCCTTGAAACTGTGCCTTGACTTAAAATGTAAGATTCACTAAATAAGTATGTAGGGATGGGAAAACTAGGCCACACACAAGTCCGTCGTTAAATTATAGAGAGCAAAAGCAGAGCCAAAGAGTTTGCATAATTGCTTTTCTCAGCCACAAGAGTGTCCTTTGGCCCCTTAAAATCTAACAAATTTGGCATGCTTTTTGATATGGATATAGATCAATTGTTACCATTCTCCAGGTTTTCACTGCTTTCATAGCAGCCTGAATCCCGGGGAGAACATCCACTTAAGCCCTGACCATCTATGAGGAGTTTCTCCTGAGAACCTGACTGGTCACTGTTACCTGGAGTAGAGAAAGGAAAGAGAGGAAGTGAGAAAGCATAACTTACACAAAGAACAGTGCTAATAACCTCACTTCTGTCCTACCAAAATACCCAGCAGCATACTAAAAGGACATCCTTTAATAAGAGCCATGAGTCGTTTTCCGCATCAGATAATGCAGGAGTACTGCTGCCCTGAGAGGACATAGTGGAAGAAGGGAGTGGGGTGAGAGTCGATTACTGGGAATATTACATACAGTAGTTTTTAAGTTGCACCCACTAGGAATTTATACAGAAGTTGCAGCAATTTAATGCGCTAGGCAGCTGATCACATGGTTATAATGGGATGGACCTAACCTGCACCTGCAGATCTGACTAAAACAGTTGTGTGTGTTTTATTATGTTTTCAGTATTTTTTTTTCAAATTTAAATCAAAGTAAAATCCAGAATTCACAAGCAACCCTTGAACTATACGCCATATAGTTTCTTGGGCTTTACACCCTGACACAGCATATCCAGGAAACAAAGACCGGGGGGGGGGGGGGAGATGTGCTGCTTCTGCTGAAGTTGTAGAGGGAAGGGGGGTGGAGTATGCTTTGGAATCTGTTGGGAAGAGCCAAGATAACTATTTGAGTTGGAAGATAATTTCAGAGCTTCATTATAGGTGATCTTTACAAGCCTCCCACAGCTTATACCCAAGCCTAAGTTTGAAGTTATGAGTAGTTTCACCTGTGTTTATATGGAAATTCATCTGCCCTCAATGGCACTTATTCCCTAGTAAACATAATGGTCCTTCCGTATTGTCAAGTACCTCTACACAACCTTGACTTTTTCTTACAAAAAGCTGTTATTTACATGATCTCCTAAACTCGTTTCTTATTTTGTCTTGAACTGCTATCAGGCTTCCTCTTGTGTAGTGTTCTCCAACTTGGTGCCCTGCAGATGTTTTAGACTACATCTCCATCACCCTCACCCACCCAGTCCAACTCTTCTGGAAGATACCAGGTTGGAGAATCCTGCTGTGGTGGAATTGGCTGCTGCTAGAAAAGGTTAAAAAGTAGCAGTAATTTACAAAACCCTTCTAATGAAATTTGCAGTTTCTGATATTTCCATTGAAATCCAGATTTCTAGATGACTTAATTCACATTTTCATTATAAACTATGTAAATTATAGCTGGCAAAGTTAGAAGGAAAATAATGAGTCATTACTAATATGAAATTACCATATTTTTCCGTGTATAAGACTAGGTTTCCCCCCTTAAAAATAATGTCCAGAATTTGGGGGCGTCTTCTACATGGGGGCCATCTCCCCCCAAATAGGGGGCATCTTATATATGGGGGTGTCTTATAGACGGAAAAATACGGTACTCTACAAATGAAATCACTATCATAGATGTCTTGCCCTTACAATTTGGTCTTGCTAAAATGTTGTAATTCAGAGTTGGAAGACGGGATGGATCCTGAAAAAAGCATGTAGTAACTAGGCTGGTGGCAGCTGGGTTGTGGCCTGGAAGGCTGAGGCAGAAGGAATAATTGCCTCTCCCTGTCTGGGGAGGAGGGTCCTTCCTTTTCCCTCGGTTCCCCCTGCTACAGCCAAAACCATTCAAGCAAGGAGAGCCTTTTCAAAGGGTGGGATGTTGCTGGGGAAAGAGGAGGTGGGACGTGAACTTCTACAAGCCATGTTGTGTACACTTTTCTTTGGATCCAACCCCTAAGTGGTTACAAATCCTTAGCTGTGCATTACAGAAGAAATTCAAAGCCTCACTCACTATCATATTCCTGTAGCAGTTCAACTGCTGTCAGAAGAACAGCTCTATGCTGTGGGTCCCGTATGTTGAGCTCATCCAAGTCTTCTTCCTCTAGGAGCTTGAAAGTGTCCAGGTCTTCATAGCCATTGAATAAAAAGGTGGGCATGTGCTCCTGTGGCAAAGGAAGAGAACAGTTGTGGCACATAAGAAGGAAACAGCAGTGCGGAACTACTCAAAACAAGATGCCACTTTCCATGCCATCCATACATTTTCCACCTTTCTGATCAGTGATTACAGGTGGTTATTTATACTGACTGCAGGTAACATAAAAAAATCACTCAAGTAACTCCGTACCCACTAGATACAATAAAGATTGTATGTAGTATTACAGTTAGACCTCAGACAGTACAAAGTTCTACTGGCAACTGGTTCTGTATGTTATGGGCACCCAGTGTAGTGCCTGCTGTTGCACATGTGTCTGCAGAGGTCTTTCTTGGTTTTTGGTTGCCACAGGGTCCTGTCCCTGCTGCTGAAATTAGACTTGAAAAGAAGCCTTCTTGCGCAGAGGTGATTTTGGGTGTGGGTGCTTGCAACAGTTTTTCTGGTTTGTAAATGTGCTCAGGTGCATCAAAAGTCTGGCAACCCCTGAATTACGTGATTCTTTGTTAAGAACATAGATGTTGTCATCCATAATGGTAGCTAACTACTCTACATCAAAGTGTGCAATGCAGAAATCTATGCCTGATTTAAATATTAAATTGGTTGAACTACTGGTGGGGAAAGATTACTGCCAACACACAACACCAGTGCTTAAAAGCTTTTTTTTGCATGCCAATACAGTCAAACCTCTGTTCCCGAATGGCTGTGTGCTCAAACACTTTGGCTCCCGAACGCCCAAAACCCAGAAGTAAACGCTCTGGTTTTCGGAAGCCGAATGTCTGACGCAGCTTCCGCTTGAGTGCAGGAAGCTCCTGCAACCAATCGGAAGCTGTGCCTTGGTTATCAAACGTTTTGGAAGCTGAACGGGCTTCCGGAAGGGAATATGTTCGGCAACCGAGGTTTGACTGTACATTACCAGGCCAAGTTCAAGGTTCTTAACTTTTGGTCTGTTATGTCATTTAATCTAACCTTCTCATATCTATGATTAATGTACAGACACATAGTGTTAAAGAGAGTAAGTGAGCCTTGCAACCACCAATCAGGTAGTGGTACAGAAAGGATGGTTCAAAAGCCATTTGTTCTTTTATTCAGTCCCTTTTTATGTTTAAGCTAGCTTTGAAACAGTAGGCGATCACAGCTGCTGTCAATGATGCTCCAAAAAGATAAGTAACAAATGGATCTTGGAAATTTACTAGCACCACATTTATAAAATCACAGATAATTGCAGGATAATTTCCCCTTTCCAGCCCAGCATAGGTTCAACAAAACAAGAAAAGGAAACTATTTTTAAAATATAGGAACAATCTATTTAAAATGAATAAGAATCATAAGATTTAACGGCAAGACATAATACCTTGGGAAGAAAGCAGATTTATCCACCCGCCCTCATGCCATCATATATGCATGTTAGCTGAGAAAAGTAATGATTTTAAGCTTGCAGATGCCTCAGAGGGGTCTGAGGGTTGTTGTTTTTTCAAAAAAAAAGACAAGGGTAGCATTATATTCAAAAATAACCCATGTTAAACTTTCAGAAAGTAAGAAAAAAACTTTGCAACCCTTTCTCTCCTGCTTCAAGCTTCAGTTTGTGACTCGATAAATTATGTAACAAGCAAGAAATGGAAGAGATGTTGTATAACAAGAGTAGTGATTACTTTGGATTTCAGGGAGTGACGCCTTCTGGGGATGGTTGTGGGAAGCAGGGGTAGGGAAGGGCAAGCTTGAACATTTTCAACTTGAGGTTGTTTTCAGTTAGAAAACACAGTTGTGGCTCCAGAGTAACAGGGTATGTTTTAGTGAACATACATTCATATGGCCATTGCTTATTGCTCAAGCACTGAATCTTCATTGCTGAGGACAGGTGCTCTAATAATAAGTATTGTGCTCGACAGGAGCTCAACTGTTAGGAGGTGCTCTGTTCAAATAGCTTGATTAGCTGCACAGTATGCAAAAGGCTTTTGGGGTAAGGTAACAGGGTCCACAAATGAGTTCACCATTTGTTCTACCCTGATTGATTGCATTCCCAACAAGTGTTGGGTTGCTGTTGCCTTGGCTCCCAATTCCAGACCCTGGAATTCATCTTAGAGGAGGCCTCCTACCTATTCTCTCCTTAAAGCAGTTAAGATTTCAAGACCTTCTGAACTCTCACTACTTGGTCGATCTTTGTCTTGCCCAACACTTCATCCTTCTCTATAGCCAGAATTTCAGTTATAACCAGACCATATCTTGGTTCTGTCCAAAGCTGGACTTCCAGTGTAGCCTGCCTCATTTGAGAACTAGTCCTGAGTAGAAAGCCTTTTTAGCTGGATAGGCCAAGTTTTTACTGGCTGCTGTTGTTTTTACAGACCCTTAGTGGCTTTAAATAATGAAGAGAAAGGTTTCCCAGGCCAGTTAAACAGGTACAGTTTGTATCAATAAAGGGATAAAGTTATCATCACAATATCATAACATGATCCTGTGCATGGCAGCCATGAAAACAAAACAGTATTATTTTTTTACTCGTGATATAAAAACTCAACAGTTTAGAATATATTCACATAGAAAAGAAATTATGGGATCAGAGAATGTCTACGGAATCTATTAGCCCTCTAACAAGGTTCCTGCTGAATTCAGAATCCCATCTTCTTAAATCAGCTTGCTAAAAAAAAGGGGGGGGAGCCACTTCCCTTTAACAGCAGAGTAGGAAGGATAAACAGCAGGCAGAATGTCTTATTTCCAGCCTGCCTGATTGAGCATCAAGCAATACAAAATAAAAGTCCACTTAATAAATAAAATGCAAACACTTTGGGCTGGTGTGGTAGGGTGGTTTTGCTGTTAGGAGGCAGCTCAACAGCTGTGCTCTACTATATTAGCTGCTTCTGTTCGGTAATGCTGCTTTTGCTAAACATCACCTTGTAGGACTACTGAACAAATCAAATAAAACAGTTACACAGCAGACAATTTTCCTATATATGCCAGCTGTTTCCTCTTCTGGAGAGCTAATTGTACTTCACCTGAAGTAACCAGGGAGAAAAATGGGAAGAGGACTTAGCCTTCAAAACTGATGATGTCTCTTGTGCTGGCCCAATCAGTTTACTCCCCACTGCCTGCCCAGCTTCCTAGCTAAAGAACACACTATATGTTTAAATCTCAAGAAACTTGGGGTTTCAACTTGCTCTCACTTTCAACTATGAATGCCTTATAATCTGAGAAACGACCAAATCTTTAAACAAGGGAATTCCACAATGCCACATAGATCTTGCAAATGAAATCATGTCTTGATTCCTCACACATTATTTTAAATGCTGGGATACAGAAGTGCATATGATTTTAAGGCTGTGAATTTAGTCCTATTTATTGTATAGATATGGAGTTGAAGTGCTTGTAGAAGAGTAAAGTAAGTATAAGACAATTACAGCCCACCTTTAAGTTGATGCGATCTAGGAGATCCTCAACAGATTTGGGCTGAGGTGGTCTGCCTTTCCGTCGCCTTCTTGTAGGCCTTTTAGGCTTCTCTTCCTCTTCATGTAACACATCCACATAGATGAACTTGAAGGTACCCACTTTGTTGTTCAAAAGGCCCATCCAGGTACCCATAGGTGGTTTGCTGATTATATCAATTATATCGCCCTTCTGTATATGAGAGAAGCAGAATACATCTACCTGAAGGCTCCATAGTTACTTGCAAATTACTAGATCAATGTTTACTGTATCATAAAGGAATGCATGTTTTATTGCATGCAGACTTAAATAGAAAAAGGGGTGGGATCTTTATCAACAGAAGGATCTAGCTGACCAGGTTTCTTTTTTAAAATGACAATCCAGAACTCATTTCCCAACTCTGTAATACAGGTAACTTGCTTAATATGTGAGGGTTTGGTTCTGGGGGTCCACGCATACCGCACAGTGGTACCTTGACTTACGAAGACGATCCGTTCCGCGGCGCTCTTCGTAAGTCAAAGTCTTCAGTTGTCGAAGCGCCCGTTCTGCGCATACGCAAAGCGTGATTTCGCGCTTCTGCTCATGCGCCGACCGCGCACACCAGTTCTGGGTTTGTCGACTTTGGAAATCGAAACCTATGGATGTCGAGTTGTTCGGATGCCAAGGTACCACTGTATATGCAAAAATGTATAAAGCCAGGAACTTCCAGAATTGGGCCCCCTGCAAGGTGGAATGCTGCTTACCCAAACTTTCGGAAGGCTGTGCATCCCAGAGCCCTTGCTCAAGCCCAACAAGCATTTGTCCAGCTTTGGAAAGGTGGCAGGAGGGCTCTGGCAGGGTCCTTCCCAAAGCCCAAGAAGCACTTCCCGGCTCTGGGAAGGAAGTAGGAGGTGCTCTAGGAACCTGCCAGAACCCTCACACCTCCTCCTCAAAGCCTGGCACCTTTGCACAAGGGCTCTGGGAGGCTGCCAGAGCCTTCACACTGCCTTCCCTAAGCCGGGTAAGCCTACAATCACAGCTTGGCGCAGGTGGGTGGAAATAAATAAATGGAGAGTGGGTTTCTTCTGCTCTTTATTTCCCCCCACCTGTGCAAAGCTGTGATTGTGTAAGTTAAATAAATGTAAAATGTGAGTTACCAGTGTTCTAAACTAAGTACGGTATATAAAACAAAAACTTTTTCTTGTCCCACCCTTTTAAAAAGGGTTCACCTATGCAAAAGTTTTTGAAAACTGCATGCACAACTCTTCTTGACTACAATGTTCTTCTAATTGCCCGATGCAAGGGATAAATCTATGAAAATCTTTTGCTGATTTGTCATATCCACAAGTAGAGCAGAAATGAATTCATAGCATACATTTCCAGTTCTGTGATAATTAACTTTTTTCCAGCTCGCTGCTCATCTTTCTTCCTCTCTAGTGGGCCTCTCTAGTAAATTTCCTTTTTTAAAAAAAAATACACAGCATATTCATTTATTATTTACATTTCTACTATTTCTGAGGCAGAGATATAGCTTACAATTATCCACACACACACACCAAAAAAACCCCACCCATAACAACAAACATAAAATAGAATGAATACAAGGTTGCAGTTTGGCTCCACAACCATTTATACAGCAGCAGAACACAGCTATTATGTTGTCTATGGGAAAAGGAAAAGGATGATATTCATCATATTCCTAAAAGTGGAACTGACAACATATTCCATATTCCAAAAAATGGAACTGACAACCAACAAATTCCCAGAGGGTCACCTACTACCTTAGAGAGGGCAAAAGACCACTTGCTGGGGTACTACAGCAGATATGAAGTCAATGCAAGCACTTCGGTCTGTTCCTAGAACATAGCTGCCAAGTCTCCCACTGAAAAATGCAGGATCAGCAGTGGCACGGCACCAGAAGTCGCTTCTACGCATGTCCAGCGGAAATCGGGCGCCGTTGGCACCGGAGGTTGCTTCTACGCATGTCCGGATATGCGTAGAAACAACTTCCGGTGCTGCTCTACCCGATTTCCGGTGCCCAGGCATGGGCAGAGTGGCACCGGAAGTCACTTCTACACATGTCCGGACTTGCGTAGAAGCGACTTCCAGTGCTGCGCTACCCATGTCTGGGCACTGGAAATCGGGCGGCGCCAGGACTCAAAATGGAGCCTCCCTGGCAGGTAGGAAATCGGGGGGATTTACGGGATTTTCCCAATCCTGGCTGCCAGCGGGAAATGGTTTAAAATATGGGGGTTTCCCGCGAAAAACAGGAGATTTGGCAGCTATGTCCCAGAAACTCACAGAAAACCAGCGCTGTTCTCTGGATACAAGGGCTACATGTTCTCCATCTGGTGACAGCAATATTACTGAGGAGTATGTGATTCTGACAATAGGGCATGCCCAAGGTATTAATAATTCCAGCTTGTAAAAGATACCTATGAACACTCCCTGGATTCAAATATGGATTTATTCCAGAAAGAGTACCTTGAGTTTCAGGGAATCTGTATCATAGGGGCTGGGGGTAAAATCAGTGTGAACCCTGGCCCGGCCACAAAATGGTCCTCTGTATGGTAGTTCTTCATCATCACCATCTTCAGACTTGACACTCTCTCTGTTGCTGGCTGAGGAGTCTGTTGTGCTTACAGTTTGTCCACCTGTTTGTGATCAATAAAAAGGGAAGAGTTTACCCCCCACAAAACCCAACTATAAAATACACTGAAAAACATGATAGAAGAACTCATCTGATATTTATTTCCAGCAAGATTATGGCAGCAAACAGCAGGTTCTGAGCCTCTCTTGGATATTTAGGGCACTTTTAAAAACATTTACCAGCTCCCTAGGAATCTACCTGCTGCAGCACTTTCTTGGAATAGCTTGGCACAGAATCTTACAGCACATGCTGAAACACTGGAGGCCACACAGTCCCTGTCCACTGTTTAATCTAGAAGCCCAGGCTTCAGCTGAGTGCTCAATAGTGCTGGGCTGATTTTAACTGAAAGGATCCCCCGTACCTAAAACAAAGATATATAAAGAAAGGATGAGAAAATCTTCTTTCCTAAAGACTTGCCCAAGCATTAACTTTTTGCTGCAAAGTCTAGTATTTTTTTTTACTCCTCATTAAGTGAGAATACCTCACTTTTCACGAAAAATGTTGGAAAGCATTGATTTTTATGTACTACCAAGCACTGCTCGGTGGGAAAACTAACCATTCATTTGAGCCATGCACTGGATAATCACAGGCTCAATTCTCACTACCTCAAGCAAAACAATTTCTTTGAGTCTGACAAGTCTGCAGGTGAAAATACCCCAGGAATATTGGTGCACATGCTGTCTGTCTGCCCAAGATAAGAGCCGAAGTACTGCTGTTCTAAGAACCAAGTACCTTGCCCGCAAGCATTTGTGACTTCAACTACGCTTCAGAATTAGTTTTCTTTATGTGCTGCTGTAAAAAAAGAGAACTCTTGAGTTTCATCCAAAAAGATACAGTAGGATTGATTCAGACATAGGCTTCTTGCTTCCTTATCTTATGCATCTTCATAAAACACTTCCAGCTTCCCATTTTGGGGAATTTGTTTAATAAACCATGAAAGAAGGGAAGGGTGTAGACACATGTAAAGGGGGATGATTTTAGGGTGGCATATGCAAGCATAATGCTAGTCTTTGATCTAATAAACCATAATTCATTCAATTGTGAATGTTAAATCTAAACTGGACTGTAACAAGCATTCTATTTACTACTTACTCATTGAGCTCTGACCACTTAGAGAGCTCCTTAAACTTTCTACAGAACCACCAGCTTTCAGTTTGGGTTTATCCAGAGAATCAGTATCTGGTTGTAGTGACTGAGGAGATTCTGGCATTACATCCAGGCTGGAGTCCTGAAAGAAAATCACCACACAACTTATTGACAACTTGTGCTGGCTTGTGTAGTTGATCAATTGGTACCATATAGGTTAGAATCTGTTACAATATGTATGAAGATTAAGTAGCAAACCTAGGAAGTGTAATAGTATAAAGTTCTTCCTTCCCAACACATTGAGGGGTGGTTCACCAGGGTCCCAGACAAAGGTTGCATATCATCTGGCTTTATGCCATCTGCAAACTATTGAACCAAGGACCTTGTGCATGGAAACCACATTCTCTGCAACCAAGCTATAGAACCACCATTCTCTGTTGCTCTTGCCTTTGGAAAATGTTAGGTTGTGAAAGTAAAATTGTGTGTTCAAGGCTTTTTCTGTAAAAAGAAGAGGTGTGTGTGTGTGTGTGTGTGTGTGAAGATCACCCAAGTCTCTCATATATTGTTTGATCTCTTTGATCCATCTTACAGTTGATTTTTCTTTAGTGGTGGAGGGAGGCTACCATAATAAACAAGAAGATAACCCGTAAAAATTTCTCTTTCTTATTCGCTGAAATATCAGTAAAATGATTTGTTTTGTAATTTACTCTTCTTTTAACTGTATTTGTTGTGCAAACCAATCCTATTCATGTTTACTTGAAAGTTAAGTCACACTGTGTTCAATGGGGCTTGTTCCCTTACACCAAGCAAGTGTGCATAGGATTGCTGCCTTAAACATACAAAACATGAATACAACCCCCTCAGATTTGCAAAAGGGGGGAAATTACAATTTAAAAAAGTATTATCCTAGACACAGTTAGTGCAAATACTAATTTGACTAGAGCATTGCATTTCAATATTTACTTGTGATTTTGCTGTTTCATTGTGTATTCTGCAGTTGTGTTGCTTTCCTAAGCCTTAGAATCAAAATTTTCATGTGAAGTTTGCTGAACATAGTAGAAATGAAATGGCAGATGAAACAATAGAAATGTTACCATTTGGAATGAAAAACGAACACATTTTTGTTTGCATACAAGGAATTAAACCTGACGATGCAACTTATGCATGAAAATGGTAAACAAAGCAAAACCTGTTACTTGAAATGTAATGGACATGTTTTATTCATTCATCATTCAAGTAACAAGACAGATTCAAGAAGATCTCATCCATACTGATATTTTGCCAACTTGCTTGCTAAAACAATCATTTTTGGGAGCTGACTGCAGTCAGAGTAGTGTTCGTTTATGTTTGTGAGTGGATGTGGGTGCGTGCATGCGTGCTGGTGTCAAGAAGGCATTTTGTTTGATAAATGACAATGTAAGAAAATAACATGGTACAATGTTCAAGAGACTATCTGCAGCAACAAATTAAAAGAAACCTGCTGATATACAAGAATTGCTGACTTATTCCACAGGCATGCAATCACAAACCATCTGAATGAAGCCTGTTATTTGCATGCTGCAGAGTCATCAGGAAACTTTCCACAAATCAAGCAAATCTCCAGAGAGAATTGAAGAACCGAAGCCACAGATAGCTAATAAGAAAGTGCCTCCCATTTTTTTTCTAATGTTTGTTTCTTGTACACTAGTCTTGGAATACTTTTCCTGATGTGAGCTGCAGAAATGTCCATGCAGTTCTCAGAAAATTAGAATTAGAAATCAGAACTAAATTATGGGCACATCAGTTCCAATCGCTGAACCTAGGAATTGAAAGCAAATGTCGTGGTGGCAGTGCGAGGTGGTCGCATCCTTGCCTTGTGTCAGCTCAGTCACTGCCAATTGCCTATTAATGGACCATACTATATTTGCAGGATTGGGATGTGTTTCACTTTGTAAAAACGTGGTATTGCTTGCTGCCTGTATTGGAAAATCTTGTATACCTAACCTATCATTTCATAATCTTAAATGCTCATATTTCTGGTCTGGCCTGAACAGTGGGGTCTGACAGGACCTCATTTATCACCATGCCTGATTGTACACTACAGCAGGTACGACAAATTCTCTTTGGCTGACTTTGGAAGATCATATCTCCCTCTTAATTATCTGAGATCTATTTCTCCTGCATCCACACACAGCCATGTTACTTCTGACTTCATGTGAGTGGGGAAACAAGCTAGGAAGCCTCAGGCAACCACTGTTTCCCATTACATCTGAACCAGGAAACAATGGTTCATAGCTTCAATACAAGCCAGGTTTAAAGTTGGCTTAATATCCTGGCTTGTATGGAAACCAGTAACTATTGTTTCCTGGTTCAGATGCAGCAGGAATGCTGTATTGCTTGACTCATCACCTGCAGAGCTGTCAATTTGCTTTTGACACACTAAGGGAGTCAGTCCTATGAAATTCAATAGGGCTGACTCCCATGTAAGTGGGGCCAGGGGTTAGGAATGCAGCCCAAAATAAGTAATGACATGCTCTTTACTTCTGCTTTTTGTAGACTTGTATCTGCAATGCTTCAATGAGCAATGATCCAGATCAAGAAAAGATGGATCTGTATTATCCAACGATGACTTGGAAATATTTGGCTACGTTAAGGCAGAATTCAATTTTAGAAATGACAGGGGCCACGGAGATTGCATTACAAGGAGTCAGCATCATACTGGAGCTTTGTACCAATCAGATGCGTCAGAAATGGACCTTGGGAGATAAATGTGCTAATGTGTTACTGTCACCGAGCAACACAACAAATGATTCTTATTTTAATACCAGGAGTCTAACGCTGGGATGGTCTGGCAGACAACAATGAACTTTGCTTCAGGACAGACAAAAAAGATTGCCTCATTTCTCCAAAGATTCAGACAAATTCTTTATTTACAGCAAAAGCAGCAACTAAGGGCTTCAGAACCACTCTGACAGGGTACTGAGCAAAACGCGCTAGCCAAGTGAGAGTCCCTTTTTGGAGGCCTTCTGGCTTGAAATCAGTCCCGTGCCATTGGAGATAAGAATGAGACAAAGTAAAATACAGGAACTAGAGACCTGAATTTATATTGGTAATATTATTCTAACATATCTCAAAGGGCCTAAAGATAAACATGCTATGTCGTTCTGCTTATCAAAGACCAGCCTTCAGCTCCTGAACACATCATAATAGTATACTGCTGCATCCTGATTATTCAACAGTCCTCTAGAGGGCGATATTAAATCAATGGAAACTCTTTTCAAGGCTGATGCCAATGCCAGTAGTTGCTTGCCAGCAATTTACTTGTTATGCTTACAGTTCAAGTGGAAAGACTGATGAAAAAATAATAATAATAATAAAGTGTTGGGTATTCTAACAACCCACCAAACCAGATTCAATGAAGTCTGCCAAATGCAATATGCTTGGAAAAACAGATTGATTTTGGCCAGAGGAAATTGAAGGAGGAACTTTAAAATAATATATTTTCAGAATGAACTTTAAGGATCAGCTATATAGATATCTGCAATGTGGAATTTAATATGTTATAATAGGGGGGGAGAAATACTCCCCTCCCCTGATGGCTCACCATACTCATTTGAAAAGCTTGCTGGGCAAAACGGAGTTTCACAGATTTTAGGGCTTTATATAAGACTACTTTTTCTGCCCAGTAATTTCCATTAACAGCTCAATGGGAATAGCCTCTTGATACAGTGGCCCTCAACACAGCAGAGACAAATCGCAAAAGGACTGATTTATTTATTTTTAAGTAAAACAGGAAAAGCCACTGTTACTATTCAATGAAGTTATTTTACAGATCATATTTATAATGGATATTTATATTAAGAGGGATCTCATACATGGGACAATATTTTATTGAAAACAATCAAAGATATACAACGATAATGAAATGAAATTAGGTGTATGCTGAATGTAAAATTTCCTTATATGATCAGGTACCTGACCCAAGATAAATATTTTCCAGTGTTTTCTGTATAATTTATGTGTTTTACGTCTTTCGTTTGCATTTTTAAATAGTGTTTATATTTCAATATATTTTTAGCTAAACAGTAGGATTTAAATTGCTATTTTATTACTTATTTTAATGGTGGAAGATGTTACCTAGATGTTTCCTTTGTTTTAAGATGCTTTTACCTAAGTACTAGGGAACCACAAATATTTTTTAAAAAATAAAAATAAGTTATGTCATTACAACAGAGCACAAATTGCATTTTAAAAAGTAAATACATTCTATATTTGAAAGATGTTTCAATTTTTTGTAAAATTGGTGTAAGCATTTGTTGCAAGATGCATGTTGCTGTGTAATTCAGAGGATGTATTGGAGGCAGTTTGACATTGCTAGAGGACTAGGGCACAGTATATAAAGCCATTCATTTTTAAAACCAGCGTATATGGAATGAAATCATATACTTTATTGCCCTAACTCAATCCTAACTCCCCTTTATGATTTTATTGAAGCTCTTTTCACAGTAAATAGTTTTGAAAAGGCCTTGGAATTGCTTTACTACATTATTCCCACGGGGAGTTTTTTCGAATGACGCTGTTGTACTTTCCAGTAAGGTTGCAAAACATAGGCATCAACAACTCTTCAAGTATTTACTCAAACCAATAAAGCCCCCAGTTGTGGTTTAATTTAAAACAAACAAGCAAATGAACAAAACCACATACCTGCTCTGACAAGGAGCTGCTATATTTCTTAGACATCCTTTTCTTCATGGTTTCTTTAACAGATTTCACCTTTTTACCAAGGGACATGCGGGAAGGAGATGGGGATTTGATCACTTCTTTATAAACAAAATCACCATCTTTGCCCTGTAAAATGAAAGGAGGATGAAAACAAAGAACACCATTTGCCATTGTCATTTTTCTCTGCTCAAGTCTCAGATGAAATGCGTCTTAGGGAAACATTGACAGCTGAACTGCTTTTGTGCAGTCCCGAAGAAGCATTTTGGCAGCGGTGTAGCTAGCCGCCTGACTGCCCAGGGTGGCAAACACGATGGCACCCTGCTGGGGGGTGGGGTGTCCGTCACGACGCACGCGGCGCATGCCCGCACCGGAGGCATGTGATGCGGCGCCGCGGCAAACCCCGTGAGCAAGCCATGGAGTGAGGCAGTCTCGCTTGTGTCAGGGTTTCTCCGTGGCGGCGGCTGCGTCGCAGCGGCTGTCAGAGGTGGTCAGCCCCGCCGAGCCTACTGCCCGGGGCGGCATGCCCCCTGCCCTCCCCATTACTACGCCACTGCATTTTGGTTGGGTCTCTTGACTGAGTTTTTCTGGTATCATATACTTTGGCTGGAGCATTTTCATAATGGTTGATGAAGCTGTGAACAAGCACTCATTTTTTGCCCTCCTCCTTTTCTCCTCCCCTCGTGTGTATTTGGCACATCCATTCTGCTTTGCATGGTTACCAGGAAACTCTGGCTTATATGTTAGTTAACAAACAGGGTAATAAGTCAGGAACATATGTGTATGAACATATGGACAACCCATGAATGCAACTTTTATGTTGAAATTTGCCACCAATGTTGATGGGAGAATCCAATACTGGCATAGCCCTTTCCACCTAAAGGTCTCAATGGGGACCATGCCAAATACACTGGCCTGGAAGTAAATGTTACATTTTGCACAGCTTTTACACTTCTTGCACGAATCTCATCAAGCTCAACACTGTCTTCAATATATATTTATGTTCAACTTCCTTTTTTCTTGTTTAGGCTCAATTTTGAACACTTTAGAAGCTAATAAAAACGATTTCAAGTGCATCTAAAGTCTGGACTCCTATTGCTTATGTTAAGTTTCATTTTGGGAGCACTTTTTAGCAACAGGAAGTACTAACAGGCTTTCAGCGGAGTCTAGTGTTTATAAGGACAACTATATTCTTCTGCTTGACTAAAATCCAGGTAGATTGAACTGACTATGGCAGATGTTACATCTGGGTATTTACTTCCGCTACATGTTAACGTTAAACTTGCTCTCTGCTCTAGAGCCAGACTATGCATAACATTCAGTCAAGTGCAATTTGCCCTAATTTTTGTTGTTTTACAAAATGCAGCTGCAGAGGCTGCAAAGCAAAGTGGGAGATTGGCACTGGAATCAGGTTCTTAGCTCTTTTCTCTCAAAATATTTGTTACTGAAAAGCACCCCCCCCCAAGTTGCTTTATGTTCCCCAAAGGAAATACATTGGTAACAAAAATGAAAAAGAGCACTCAGAGTGATGAATTAATTCAACAGCACCAACGGAACAAGGAGGAGGAAAGGGCAAGTTCAAATAAGGTGGGGGAAAGCAAGGCAAGATGCAAGAAGAAACATCCACCATTGGAACATAATGACACAAGGATTCCCTTGCTGGATCAGACTGAGATCTAAGGAGTCCAGCATTCCATGGTCAAAGATGTCTCTGGAAATTCACAGGTGGGACACAAATGCTATTATCCCATTTAGCATCTCCTATTGAGAGGTTTACAACCCTGAAATCTAGATCTTTTAACTTTCATGAACAGCTGCTAATGACAGTACCTTCCATGATTTTGTCCTAGACTTTTTTTTTTAAAAAAAATTCCATGTTAGTGAGTGAATTCCTCAAGTTAGTATGTTGTCAGAAGTAGTGTTTCCCTTTGTAGTGATCTGAAATCATTTCAGATCAACTTCATTTAATCTGATGAGTCCTTGGGATGGGAGAAAGTAAATTTCATTCTAGGCAGAGGATTAATAACAAGACAGGAAAGGAAATACAAGGTTTGGGGAAGGGGCAGTGTGTCCAAACTCCAGCATGGACTAGCTGCCCAGTTAATAACACAAACTCTGTTCATGTGTGTTCCATGGATCAAGCCTTTCACAGCTGCACTTCCCCCTCCGCTTTGAGAGTCCAGCCACCTGGCCAGTGTTACAGCTGGGATGTTTTTAAAGCCATTTCCCTCATTTCCCCTCACACCATGCCAGTTTAAGAACTCAAAGGATTTGGATTCATGGAGACATGAGGAGGCTGAGATTCAGTAACAAAATCACGGGTTTAATTTAAATCCTCTCTTTCCTGCTTTCTATACTCTCAAAAATGCCGAGTCCAACAACAAAGTCAGCTCTGGGAAAGGGGGAGAAGAAGAAGACCTGAAGAACTTTTTAAGCTAGAAATGTCAAAAGGGGGTGGTGGTCCTTCCAGCACCACTCATGAGTAGGTTCTTTTCCCCATGGTTGATGAAAATGTGCCAATGGTAGCAGCTGATACAGTACATGAAGACATGGGGACAAGGTAGTCCCCATACATTGTTCTGCTACTACTATATAACAGTATGTTCCTACAGTCCTATTCCATCTTTTTATCTTTGGTATGTTCAAAAGGAGAGTGTGTAAGTCAAAACTATTCCAAAATATTGCTCTGGCCTGTAAATTACCTTGACAGGCATTATTGCATTTCAGTAATAATAAATCCGTAAGCATTTGGAATCAGAGTGTACTTCTATTACACACACTTTTACCAATTCATTTTTTCCCATTGAAGTGACTACTGAACCTAACATTCTTAACTGATAACATAATGTAGCAAATGCTTAACATTTTCTGTATGGTATAAAGCAGCTCTCAATACTTGGCATGTACGGCAGTATGCATAAAAACAAGTCTGAGGAATAGACTTGCTGGTGGCATTGAGAGTTTTTAGAGCTACGATTGTGGCAGTCACCATACATTTTAAACTCCATTATAAATTCCACCATTGTGCTTCATTATTAAAAAGATTCCTATGCGGACCTCTAGCTCATACTCACCATCTGATCCAAATTGTTTCCAATATGCAGTGAGCGATTTGTCAAGTCAAAGCCACCAAAGCTGCAGGTTCTCTGTGAAACAAGACAAATTTGTGGTTTAATGCATTACAATTAAATTCAGTACAAAGAAATAAATGTTTTGTAGGGTATAGGAAGACATGTGAGAAACCATCCAATTGTACAAATAATGGTAACAAGCAAAACATGATGAGAAATTAAAAATACTCTGTCATTACATTCATGCATCATGATAACTCTCTCTGGCCTTTTGCTTACCATTGCAAAGCCTCTGGCTCTTCAGCTTATTGTTGTTTATTCATGCTCCCTAGCTCAGGTTGCCCCACAAAACAGTATTTAAATATTTGAAGTAAGAAATCATGTTACATAACCAACTTAAATCTCACAACCTCTTTGACAGTGGTGCAAAGTAATAACAAAAAACCTTTTGACCCAAACCTATTCAGTACTTAATAAATTCTGGAAGCGGACACGCAACTAAAAACCCTGAAAATCTACTCAAATGCAATAGGGTCAATAGGACTCTTAAATAGATCCACAGTACCTTACTTAAAATGGCCAAATGTCTAAGCTTCCAAGGGATATATATTAATAGGAGATTCATTCTTGGAAAGCATTGGCCCTGCATTTGTTACCAAGTCCTTCATGGTACAAAAGAGCTTTGTTACTGCTACGAGAGAAAGTAGGTTATATTTACAGTGGCACAGCTTAGTGGAATGAGACGAGTGGAATGAGTCACTCAGAACATCAGCCCAAGCCAAAAATACTGATGCCGGTTATAAAAGTTCTGACAACCTAAACACGTCAGCATTTTGACACCACCTTTCTTCCAAATGCTAAAAAGCACACTAAGCAAAGTCACATTTTCAAACGGTCCTCATCTGTATCTCATGCAGTACTTGAAAAGTGCTGGTCCCTTTAAACTCCCTAGGGATGAACAGCTCCCTTTCAGTTCTACAAGCAGAACTTTTACCTTCTCTAGAAGTAAAATAGTCTTGATATACTCTAGAAGTAAAATAGTCTTGATATATTATAATATAAAATATTATAATAATAATTATTATTATAATATAAAATAGTCTTGATATACTCTAGAAGTAAAATAGTCTTGATATATTATAATATAAGCTCCAGATTTAAAAATTCAAGAGGTATGCTTCCAAAGGTGTCAGAGAATACTGAAGAGTTACTTACTAGCAGGTAAAATTGCAATAAAATCCCATAAAATTGCAATAAAATCTCCTTTAATCCAACCCAACTCCAGCTGTTCCAGGTTCTCTTCCCTTTCTGGGAGATTTCTCCCCCCAATTAGATAGAGAGTTCTCCTGCTAACTTCGGTTTCTGCCTCCAAGTTCCAGGGTTAAAAGTATTAATTCCTGTATTTCCGAACCTCTTTTTAAAAAGGAGTCTTTTGCTGCTCTGCGAGATATCGCTCAGCCTGTCAAATTGTATCTCTGCCCAGCTTTGTATCTCAAAGTTACTCTATAGGAGAGCAACCAGACATAATTGTATCCAAACTGTATTTGGATACAATATGTATCCAAAAGAAGGGAAATTTCTTGTATTTCAAAGTTGCTAAATAGTCTCCATTAGCTGCTACTACTATGCTTTGCTCCCATTCACAAAAAATCCCCTTGCAGAGCCTGTCCGCAGAAAACGGACGCTGACTTCCTTTTTCATTTCCGTTTTGCCAAATCAATTAATTTAAGCCCAATTTCTTCTTTAAAAGCTTTATTTGGTCTTTACATCTGATTGGAAAGTTAACTGCTTATGGTGACAGCATGTGGCTTCGACTGTAGGGTGCGATGGAGCCATGAGCGGACTCAAGCCTCTTCCCTTTCCCTCGCAAAAATGGCAGCGGGGAGATTGGGGTTCCGGCGAGTTCTCCGATGCTCTGCTTGACTCCTGGGGTTCCCACTTGTCTGCAGGGGTGTTTTTTTTGGGGGGGGCGCCTAGCTCTGGCACTCGCCCCGGAGTCCTATAAGCCAGAACCGTGTCGTCCTTTACTCGGACGACACGGAGCACGCCACCATTCCCTCCACAGCAGACCGGAAGTAACTCCTATGGCACTAATGTGTCACACATCTAATGCTTTATAGGAAATATCTCTCCCTTTAAAATTAATTATTGAGGTTGTTACCAAGTTGCAAGTTGACTAGTAAGCTGTATTTGCAGATCTGTACTAAGAGACATATATTCTATTCTTTCTCAATCAAGACTTTGTTGGTGAGCCCGTTGAAGCATTTCTGCTAAGGAAATTCAAAAGCTAGCATCAACTTAATAACAAAAGTCAAGAACTAAACTTACTTTCTCAAAAAGCAAGAAACAGAAACAGCTGGTCAGAAATTCAGAAATCCTTAAATATCAAATGCAGAGATCAGTTTTCAGGCAACACTGGTATGCATGTGCAACGGGTGTGCACTTATCACCCCAGAAGCCACAGTTCTAGCACATGTGATATCTGGCATTATACAGAGAAAATGATAGCCAAAGGATTGTTTTTGACAATGCTGGAATGTAACATGTAACTGAAAGTAGTGCCAGTATTCTCTTCAGGATTCTAGCAGTGCTACTATATAGTCATGACACAACTTGCCTTGAAATATATGTATCTAATAACTTCTAATAATTTTATGAGATACATGCCAAACAAAGTCTGTGGATAAAAGGTTGTAGGCTAGTCAATGGAATGGTCGTGCAATAAAAAACAGATTGGTGCATGTTCAAAAGGTTCTGTGCATGCCTGGACCACCAAAACAAATTTAGATGCCAAAAATAAATGTGAATACAAGACAAATAACTCATCATACTGAACAAGAGGCTTCCACAATTCCCTGAGGCTGCAGTAAGCATGAATTATGATATTAAAAGAGGTGCTTAAAGTTCACACACAGTTTAATTTTTGCCTTTCTTTTGAAAAGAAGAAAGCCACAGGATGTAGTTAATTAAAGGGTCTATCTGAATAAAATAAAATAAAAGGAAAGGAAATAAATACCTTTCTCTCCTATAGAACAGGGTAAACATATCACGGTCGCATAAGGAGATTGGGCTCCTTGCTACAAAAACCACAAGCTATATGAAATGGCCATTGCATTGACAACAGAATAATTTTTGGGACATTTCAGGTTCTTTATAAGGAATATGAAATACATGCTGCCTATTTATATATCAAGCTAAAATATATTATGTGTCACCTTCTGAAATGCTTCCCCCCACCTCTCTTATGGCTCCCCATAAGTAAGATCACTTGAGAGTACTAATTTTAGTGAAGTACATTACAAAGAAGGCCAGAATCAACTACTTATGTATGACACAACTGGAAGAAAGGATCTGTCCTAGCCAGAAATTAACATATCCACAAAGTGGCCGCTAGCCAAATGCAGGCACAAAGCTGGCTAAAAAATAGCAGCAAAGATAGGGTTGCCAGACTCAATAGAGGACAGGACTTCTGTGCCTTTAATTGCCCTGCTCTCTTTTGAGTCTGGAAACCTTAAAGAGAAACCAGCAGACCAATTGCTTGGAAATTAAACAAAGGGTCTGCTGGTTTCTCTTTACGGTTTCCAGACTCAAAAGAGAGCAGGGCAATTGAAGGCACAGAAGTCCTGTCCTCTATTGAGTCTGGCAACCCTAAGCAAAGATTATGTTCTTTTTTTGTCTGCCACAGTCACACCCTTAAAAATTAACTAACAAAAAGTCAATTAAACCTCTCATTGTGTTATGCTGTGTAATAGTTTCCACTGAAATCTCCTCTAGGTCTAATGAATCTATTAACAAATGTGCCTCCCTTCCCTCCTACAAAGAAAACAATCTTACAGCTGTAGAAAACTAGGACAGATGATCTGTTCTTTCCTCAGCGGCCAAGAAACAGGAGAGCTTCTGAAAACCAGCTGATGTGATTGCCTTGCCTTGCCTTGGGAGATCCTGGTTCAAAATGCCATTCGGCCATGGGCTTGTTCATTGTTATTTGGAAATATCAGTTTCCTTAAAACTGCCCCACTTACAGGCAGTTGTAGGAATTTGGCTGTAATCTTAAATCTTAATCCATTGAACACAGTGTGACTATGTTGTAAGGAAACCGTTTAGGGGCTACACTGTAAATGAGTTAAGGAACACTTGCACAGTGTAAGTGATCAGTAGGAATAAAAGAAATAACATACTGGCATAGGGTATTTTTGAAGGTTGCCAATGTGGCACATTTTCCCTAACCATCCTATGTAGAACTTCCATTCCCCGCCTGGTTAGGGAGGATTAATGCAATCTTGTTTTCATCAGACATGTAGAACCGGTTCTAATGATAATCACCTTCATGAGAAGGAAGGTGCTTCCCTTCCTATCTCTGCCACTCCCACTTGTTCATGGTGCTTGTACAGTCATCACACAATGGACCTTTCTGACAACAGGCATTAAAAAAGTTTGATTCTCTTGGGAAAGGACGGGCTTGCTGAATATACACTTGTGTGAACTTTCCGTCCTCACCTTGACTACCACTATACCCACTTCTGCCTCACACACGGTAAGGCTATTTTTTCTTATTTGAAGAGCCACATTGGGCCACATAGTGGGCATAGCTGCCAAGTTCTCCCTTTTTTTAAGGGAAATTCCCTTATGCTGAATAGGCTTCCTCGCGAGAAAAGGGAAAACTTGGCAGCTATGATAGTGGGTAAACAAATTGGGCCACACAGTGGGTAATGCTTTTAGACATATTTCTCTCCATCACCGCTAGAAGTAACATTTAGGAGGTTTGAAACCAGGTGCTGTGTTTTGACAGCTAAAAAGGAACAATATGGTCACATATTGTAGAGATCCATTGTATATTCCTTCTTTTAAATCAGGTGTGGGGAATTGATCTGGCTGGTGGGACAGATCCTAATGTCCCCCAACCTCTGTGGGCCATTTTGACATGGGGCGGGGCTGCCTCCTTGTCAATCACCTCTCAAGCACTGCCCATCAGCTGATCAGCAGGACCTGCAAACCATGCTTTTGGCAGGAAGTCACATCTTTCCCTGCCTCATACCTGATATCATATATGACGTCAGATGTAAGGCAGATGGGTGTGGCTTGGGGAAGATGGAGCCAAAGGCCAAATAACACCTGCAGCCCACCACTGCTTTAAATGTTCTACAGGATCACCTGATACTTTTACTGCCCTTTTATTATTCTTTAAATTTTGCAAACTGCTCTGATGCTTTTATTGTGGAAGGTTGGTGTATAAATATCCTGAAAACAACTAACTAACCTCCATTATCCAAGGACACCAAAAAAAAAAACTTGAGTACTCAAAAGTGGGGGGTAGCCTGTTTGTAAAAAGTTATATGGGTAAGGAGGAATATAGCTGAGTGAAGTTGCAGTTTTATCATTTTTGCTAAAGAATGCTATAGCTTCATTATTATTACTGTTCAATGCAAACCTGTGTTCCGCACCAAAAAAGTGTTTTTCTTTCCTTTAGTCATCCTGAATCATAAGGGCAATGTGTTTCCCCTTAATATTTTGCCAGTTTGGACACAGGGGACCAGAACACTCTGTCCAAACACTTACTAGAACATCCTGTTGGCAAATAATTGAGCGGAGGAGAAGAGAAGAAAAGAGAAGAGAAGACCAATGAACTATGCATTTCAGATGTTATGGTGGAGGAAAACACGCCATGCTGACTGCAACCTCATGGGAGCCAGTAAGCCACCGTCAGTGATAACTCTTGGACTCACAGACTTTTGGTGGATTCTCAAAAGAACCCTTTTAGTACAGCGGTCCATTGTGGCAGCCCACTTCCTCTTTGCCTCATCCTCTTCTTCCAGCAGACATCGCCTCAAATCCTGCTCTTCAGCTTTGCTCAGTGTCCTGTCAGTAACGGGCCGCACCAGATGTGACAGGTTCAGGTGACTGTAGAGACTTCTTTCTACCACATACGTGATATTGAACTCGCTGACAGAGTTGCGCCCTCGAAGCCTTCTGTTTGGGAAGCCACAGCCTCCTCCTCCTCCTACCCCCTTGGCTTTGTGACGAAGCAGCTGCAGGTCACAAATTGAGGGTGATATGTATTTCCTAGCAGGGCGCTGGCAAAGAAAAGCTCTAGAACACGAGTAGTTAGAATCTGTCTTTTTCAGTCGGATCTGCTTCCTGACACTCTGGATTTCTTCAAAGGATACCAGGACATGGTGCTTGCGCCTGTTGTCATAAAAGCAAACGCTTTCTTTACTTACCCCGTGGCTCAGAGAACCAAGGTTCTTCTTCATCTCTCCATCGGTCAAGGAGCGGCAAACCTTTGGAGTCTTCTCCTCTTCTGGGTAGGAGAAAAACGTTCCAAGTTTCTTTGGGGGTTTGATAAGGCCACGGCTTTCAGATTTACTGAAGGTCTTGAGCAATTTCCTGTTAGTACCCCAAGTATCTAGGCTGCTCGATGAAGGAGATGTAGTGAGTGAGTCAGAGTCCTCATCTGGCTGTTTCTCAGAAGAGCTATCTGAGTAAAGTTGCTTCTTGTGAACTCCAGAATAAAGTGCTGATCTGTCATCTGGTACTGGAGAGCTGTCAAGGGAATGCTCATCCACACCTACAAGGGGGGAAAATAGCACATTAGCTTTCACATACTTAACTATGAGTGTGGGGGAAAAAGCAACAGAGGTGCACCCCCTCCAACCAAAGAGGTATGCGGCCATTCTCATTTTCTGAAGAACAGAACCATCTGAGAGATACCAAGCAATGATACAAATGTCTGGAAATCAAGGCAGGGATACTGGTGTACACAGCTCAATATTCTGAATTCATTTTAAACAGAACAAATCTTATCTAGCTTTAGTTTTATAAAAGGGAAATAGGCTCTTTGCAGCAAAGTATTTCTTTAAAATTATTAGGACGGAAAGAATAGAAAAGAGCAGAGGAGCAAAAAGGAAACAAAACATAATTCCATTTAATATGCAGGAATAAATAAAACTTCAGTTATGGTTAATTAACTATTACAAGGGTGGGCAACTTGTGCTCCTCCAGAGATTGTTTGACTCCCAAAAGTTCCGGCAAGCCTGGCCTATAGTCACAGTCTGATTGAAAAAAGTGCTCTGCCTGCTATTTGGATATATCCTCTTTATATAGTAGACAGGGGGATCCTTTATCTCCAGTCTTGGTGCTATGCCACAGCGCTAAGAACAGAGATAAGATCCTATGACTGCTATTTACGAGTATAATAGGCCCACAACTTGCATGCATTTAACTTGTGCACATTCAGCTTTATGCACATGGCAAATTACATTAAAATAAAATAAAATAAAAAGGGGGTGGGGTTCCAGGAAAAAATATTTTAGTGATCTCACCTGCCATTGAACCCAATGGGTTTTGACTATATGTGATTTTGGCTTTAGGCATGATCCCTAGAATGGTGCCCCATGTTAAGTTGTGGGCCTACTGTAATAATAATAATAATAATAATAATAATAATATTTTATTTATACCCCGCCCATCTGGCTGGGTTTCCCCAGCCACTCTGGGCGGCTTCCAACAGAAAAATAAAACACAGTAATCTATTAAACATTAAAAGCCTCCCTGAACAGGGCTGCCTTCAGATGTCTTCTAAAAGTCTGGTAGTTGTTTTCCTCTTTGACATCTGTTGGGAGGGCGTTCCACAGGGCAGGCGCCACCACCGAGAAGGCCCTCTGCCTAGTTCCCTGCAACTTGGCTTCTCGCAACGAGGGAACCGCCAGAAGGCCCTCGGTGCTGGACCTCAGTGCCCGGGCAGAATGATGGAGGTGGAGACGCTCCTTCAGGTATACTGGACCAAGGCCATTTAGGGCTTTAAAGGTCAGCACCAACACTTTGAATTGTGCTCGGAAACGTACTGGGAGCCAATGTAGATCTTTCAAGACGGGTGTTATGTGGTCTCGGCGGCTGCTCCCAGTCACCAGTCTAGCTGCCCCATTCTGGATTAGTTGTAGTTTCCGAGTCACCTTCAAAGATAGCCCCACGTAGAGTGCATTGCAGTAGTCCAAGCGGACTGTAAAAGGTACCATTTCCACCCACACCCTATACCCATTGCAGGAGTGAGGTTGGGAGAAAATGCTGCCCTTTACTTTACTTTCCACAGAACAATCTGTGTAAAGTGAAAGGGAGCATTTCTAGCCACACCGCCACCCACTCCAGCATTGGAATGGGGAGGGATGGAAGTGCTGCTTTATCTGTGTGTAACAGTGATTGCTTGTGTGTTTGTGTGTACATGAGGTTATGTATGAGTGGGCAACTCTCCCTCCCTCTCCCTCTCCCTGTGTGTGTGTGTGTGTGTGTGTGTGTGTGAGAGGGAGAGGGAGAGGGAGAGAGAGAGAGAGAGAAAACAGGAGCAAAAAATGTTTAGCCACCCCTGCTTTACAGGATATGCTGTCCTAGGTAGGAAAGGGTATGGCTACAGAAACCAGTGGGTCTTTTGCAAGTCTGTGATTATAAAAGTCAAGAGTTAAAGAAAATGATAGGTAGCAAAATTCATGTTCTTTCTATATACTAGCTGCCAGGCTGAATATAAGGAAAGTTATGTATGAATAGAACTGCTGAGGTTTAAATCCACCCTACGCAAACCTAGATTTGGAAAGATAACTTTAAAAATAATAATCCTTTTTTCCTGTTATGGGTAGAGAGAGAAAAAACTGCACACCACATCAGAAAGCATTCATCCATTCTGACAGAGTAAAACAAAAAATAGCAATAAAATTGAATGAAACATGTATCTAACTTTGTATGCCCCAGATATTGTGGTTTTCAGGAACACCTTCAGTAAATGCTCTGTTGCAAAGTAATTTGATTTTCCTTTCAATAAAATAGGATACAAAAACTCCACCATTCACTCGTTTAACAAGGTGTGTGTGTGGGGAGAGAGAGAGAGAGAGAGAGAAAGAGAGAGAGAAAAAGAAAGAGAGAGAGAGAGAGAGAGAGAGAGAGAGAGAGAGAGAGAAAGCACTGTTGTGTCATCAAGTACAAAAACATCAAGGCTGTACTAAGAAAGGCTGTAATACAGAGTGGCATGTAACACCAACCAATATATTAAACCTGTGGAAGATCTACAACTCATCAAGTAAAATATATAGAAATATATATTTCTATATCCATATATATTTATATATCTATATTTTATGTATCCAGATCACTGTTACAGTCTCATTCCATACATGTTTAATCAGAATCAAGGTCCACCAAGTTCATATGTATTTATGTGTTCATTCATTCAATTCAGATTTATATGCCATCCTTTCTGCATGGTGCCCAAGATGACAACAATATAAGCAACATTATTTTTTAAATATATATATATATATTTATATATACAAAAAAGAGCAGATAAAAACAGCAACAAATTAAAACTTGCTAAATAAAAAAGCAGTAGCAACAAAATAAAATCTAAATAAGAGATTTGCAGGCAAAGCCCAGTTTGCTGTTTTGTTTGAATGTAGCCAGCTATAGCTTATCAAAACTAATTTGTTGTGGTGTATAATCCTAGTTTGTGGGCAAACTGATCGTAACAAACCACAGTTGGCCGCAATCATACAAAACAGCAAATTAGTGTTTGCCATAAACTAGAGACAGAAGCTTCTAATCAGCTGCCAGATCGTTAGCTGGTTCAAGCAAATAGATTCAAGACTACTGAATCTGAAGGATTTACATTAGCTACCTATGCACTTCTGGAGTAAACAAAAAGTGCTGATAAAGCCCAATTCCCTGGAGGTTAATTACCTGAAGACACCTTTCCTTGTACCAGCCTGTCCATGTCCTAAGATCCTCAGAGGCGGCTCTTCTCTGCATTCCACCCATGAAGGAAGTACATTATGCAGTGATGCAGGAAAACAGCCATCTCTGTGGTGGTATCCTACTCCCACTCAAAGGCTTGGCACTGGAACTTTTTTTGTTGTTGTTGCACCAAGTGAAAACTTTTTTTCTCTGGCATTTATAGAAAATTAAAAGGGTTTTGCTGACAGAGTGAACAGCCTGCTCTGCTGTTTATTAGTTTTGTAGTCTTCACATACCTTTGTTGCTATTATTAACAAAATGATGTACAGTGGTACCTTGGTTTATGAACACAATTGGTTCCGGAACTCTGTTCATAAACTGAAGCGTTCATAAACTGAAGCGAACTTTCCCATTGAAAGTAATGGAAAGTGGATTAATCCGTTCCAGACAGGTCCGCGGAGTACTCAACCTGAAGTGTACTTAACCCGAAGCATGGGTGTAATTGGTTCCGGAAGTCTGTTCATAAACTGAAGCAAACTTTTCCATTGAAAGTAATGGAAAGTGAATTAATCTGTTCCAGATGCCGTTCGTAAACCGAAAATTCGTAAACCGAGGTGTTTATAAACCGAGGTTCCACTGTATAGCTTATATGGTTCTCAGTCTATTTAAGTAACATGCAGTTTGTAATCTGTGTAGCGCACCCCCTTCCCCTGGGATCTTCTATAAAGATGCCACATAAATAAATAAATAATCTATAATGTGTGATGGAGGGGGGGGGGAGGAGTGGATGAGGCCCACCACCATCCCATTACTTGAACTCTGAACTGAGTATTGTATATATGTGCAGCAAGATTCTTTACATGTACTGTACATAAATTTTCACTCAAAGGTCCACAGAAATGCACTTTGATACCATTTAGCACGCAACTCGCCAAAAAGGGAAATAAACTACATCCACATGAGAACTAGGCCTTCCTAGTATGCATTATTATTAAAATGTTCTATGAACAGCTTCTTTAACCCTCAACAGATTTGTTTTTATCTGTAACTGTAGCTGTAAACAAACAAACAAACAAACAAACAAACAGCATGCCAAATGGAGCTGAATATCTGCTCTGAAGGGTTAAGTCACTCTCTGCCATGGAAAAAATTGTGGCAGCTTCCCACTTCAACCCAAGTGAACCACACAGATTTTCTGAGAGACTCGTCATTTCTATTCCTTGGTGAAAGAATAACTTGCAGAGACTGAAGGGAGTGGCTCTACTCAGGCAGATGTTTCAGCATCCCATGAGAAACCCACTGGCCTTGTAACCTATGGGGTAACCTCCCATTTGCACTTTGTCTTAACCCCCCCCCCCCCCCGGCAAAGCAGCACAGCTCACTGAAGAGTCACAATTCATAGCTCCAGAACTTGCAGAAAATAAAGTGTGAGTAAAATACTCAAAGTGGCAGGGACTTTCTGTGTTTCACATTAAAAAGAGTGCATTTACCAGAAAGGATGATGCCACCTTCTGCTTCTGCCAGTATTCTGCTCTCCACAAGTCCCTCAAGCATAAACTCAGTGCAACATTTGATCATGGAGAAATCTATGCAGCTTTTGAAATAGAGGATTTCCACAGACACCTTGGAAAGATCTGATTGAGAATGCATTTCTGATACCTTCTTCCAGGTATCCTTACTACACGCAGCATCAGAAAACTACAATGCATTTTGTTATTCTGCTGATAAAATGTGCTCCCTGACACAAGACCAACTGTGCTAACAATTTCAGCAGTGACATTCACAAACTAAACAGACACCCCCCCCCCACTCTTTGTAAAATATCAAAACATTATTGGTTTTGATCCAAAGACTTAAGGGGTGGAGTTCTGCTTATGCTGTGGGGCTTTCTTCGCCCTTTCTGTTGCAGCCTCTTGTACAGATGACCTTCTAGAATGGTGTGCAATATGACAGGGGGATGATGGTGATGGTGACTGCAGCTGGGAAGAGGGGGAAAATGGTAAGTTCCTTTTTCATTCATTCATTCATTCATTCATTCATTCATTCATTCATTCAAAGTATTTCTATGTATCCATTTCCACAATAAAATCACAATAATAAATCCACACTGAAACCAGCAAGGAACCATAATCAAAACCACAGAACAGTTAAAAGGACAATGAAAATCAGACACTCAATAAAATAGAGACCAATAAGAAAGTAACAGAAGAGTAAAATGATAACTTCCTTGTGTGAGGGTCTAATGCAAAGGGCGATCCAGACAATTAACTTTAACATAGCACATGGAAGAATGTCACACGATGGCAACCAGACACAGCCACCTCTTTAACTCATTACATAGGATTTTCCCCACCTACCCCCATAAGAAAAATGTCCATGCATATTTCAACAGAGAACGACTTCATGATTAGCAACAGACACTTTTTAATTTCAGCGCTGTTGGGTTTTTACCTTCACTGCTGGGCTTTTTAATTTCTTCCACTCTAATTAATTTCTTTCTCACTCTACGAGTTGAGTTGACCAGCTTATGCAACCTCTTAAACTTCACCGATTCTTCAGATTCATCATCTGACTGCTCTCTTGACTGGCAAGGAAACAAAAGGAAATGTTAATAAAAGAGTTATCCCGCAGCTCAATCACTTTCTGAAGTCAAGTCGATGCAGCCTCAGGCTTACTGTGCTCTGTGACAAGGAAAATCCTGTAACTTAAAACTGTTATTTTCAAGCTCGGGTCACACGTACTCTCCCCCGCTGCAACTTCTCTCTCTCACACACAAACTGCTTTAAAAAGAACAGCACATACCATTTTAACTTCTAAATTAGCGCACGGTAAGGTCTCAGGCACCTAAATGCATTGCAGCCCTCATCCTTCTCTCCGCCCATTGTGCAATAATAGCTACTTCCACGTTGTCTCTGAACGCATTTCAGGCAGAACTCTTTCCTGGGACTCTTTTAGCCATGCTAGTTAGGCTCCTGTGGTTTGGGTCAGGCACTGGTCTTGTCTGGCCTGGCGGCTCTTGACATTTAAAAACCTGGTTATAAACAGCTTCTCCAAACTGAACTGAAACTCTATCATTGACTACTTTTTTCCAGACTTCCAAGTAAATCAAAAACAGCAGCAGCAGCAAAAATGATGGGAGGGGGGTAAAAGGAAGGGAAGGGAAAGGAAATAGGAGATCTCATCCACTCTGACTTGTTTTATTAGCCACAGAAAGATCTTCTCCTTCGCTGTCTCGGAGCTTCTCATTCTGAGGATTCTCAAGGCTGACTGTTAATATGGATGCAGCATTCCTCCAGAACTGACCAAAGGAAAACTCTGACCTTTACAGGCACTGAGTATAGTCCATATTCCCCAGCATCCCATTTTGTCTCACATCTGATGCAGTATGCTCAGTTCCAGCTGTTTTCCCTCAAGTATCAAACATTACAGAGACCAAAAAAATCCACCCTCTCCAGCAGCAGTGACACCACAAGCTGAAACAATCCATTCCTTGTGAACCAAATCAGAGCTCCCATTTTCAAGCCAGATCCAGTCCTCAATATGCTACTTCCTCTGTTGTGCCCTGTTTAGAATCTGTGTGTGAGAGAGTAGAAAGCAGGGAAGGGGGAGGAAGAAAGAGTGGGGCTCTCTTTGCTTTTACAGTACAGAACTGCCACTGTACACAATGCATTCCAAGGAAGAGAGAATATTCCAGCTGGAAATCTCTGAAGACTGTATCCCTCACTTTGCATCCATGTAGAGAGCTCTGACCAATTCATCACATTCTGAACATTCAGCTTAGAGATCTCAAGAGCAACTTCCTGTCAGTGAACTTCAGGTCACTTGTGTTTCCATGTTGGAATGCACCATTATTTTCTGGTGATGTTTTAAGCCTGACAAAATAAGCTTTATTTAAAAAATGACTCCTACAAAACACGTAAGCATGAAGCTAACCATTTGGTCCAAGGCAAGACCAACAGGCACTTAGAGCATCATTTGTCTGGTGTATTTATAATGTAAACTAGGTTTTTTTTGGGGTGGGTGTGTTTAAAACACACACACCTTCTGAAATAAATTATACCGTTGCAAAAATATTTTGCAAGGATGCCGAGGTTCTGAGTAGTAATGACAAATATATTTCCTCAATCCTTTGGGTGCACAGAGTGATGTTTTTTAGGATGGACAACAGTTATTAGTCCAGTACTTAAGAAAGTAGATTCTATTGTTCTATACATTACTAGTGATAATTTTTTTTTAGTGGAATAGAGAAAACCGTACAATCCATACAACAAAAAGCAGCACCCTACACAGGGGCAATCTTGTCACCTGAAGCAACTTAGTGGCCTCCATATGTTCACCAGCCCTTAGGCAAATATGTTTCGTTTATACATTTGGTGGATGTGATGGTGGAATGAATGGATAAGAATATTCAATACCTCTTCCACCATGGATAGGAGGTAAAGTCTGACTTACTCCTGTACTGAAATGGGAGAAATAACTTCTCATGAACATTATTTTTGGTGCTTATTGCCACAAACAAACAAAAACCACTAAAAAACCCTCACATAAAACAGATTGGCAGTGATCTACTTCATTAATTAAGCTACCCTTGATAAATAAAGCCATTGCAGCCACACGGTGACTAAATAACTTTCACAAGCGTCTGATCATTGTGGGCTGGAATTGATTTTCCTGTCACATACACATCCTTTAATTTCAGGTGGGAACTTTCTGAAATGTGTTCATTGCTTTTATGTACCCAACCTGGAGCTTCATGAAGCAAAGAGGCCACCAGATTGAAGCATTAATTCCATAGCAAAAATGTTGACCCCATCCAAGTAGGATCAGAATCCAGCAAGGTGGGACTTTTCCTCCACAACACTCTCCTAGTTATTTTCATGCAGGGTTGAAGGATGTGCTCACCTAGGAGGCAGAGTTCTTCGGTGTCTCTTCCAACTCTACCATTCTACTATTTTATACTGTACTCCCAATATAAGGTAAATTTCAAAGCGATTTAGGTGGTATCCAACTCAGTGTTTCCCATCATTGCAAGGAGTTCCACTTACACAACAAAACGTCCCCCCTCGCTCTTCTCACTGTGTGCCCCTACATCCTTCCCAAATCTGCTCTGGAAGGTTGGAGAAAACCCCAGAACAGATGCAGGTGGCCTATAGGGAAGGAGGAGAAGTTATGTTGAGCAAGCAGGCGTCCTCGCACTAGTGAAAGCACTTAGCTACTGCCCTGTGTGAAGATGTTCCACTTGGCTGGAAAGTTCTTTCAGCAGTGTTACCTCCTCTCTAAGGCAACAGGGTCTTGGGCTATGGTAGTTACTCTGATAAAGAGGCGGTATCTGACCTAGCCAAGTGAATAAGTGGCTGGTGAGGGGAGAGCAACCAGCCGGTCAGCTAAACAGTGATCCTGCCTGGGGACAGGACATAGATGGATCTGGATAGACTGGCATGCAGCAATGATCTAGTACAGTACAGGTGCTACCCCTCCCTGTATATGAACATGAGAGAGATTAACTCTCTTTCGAAGACTCCCCGCGTGGAATAGGAAAGCATTACAGGAAATGCAGAACATTTGCCTTATGTTAAATGGTTCCCTACAGAGTAAGGTCTTTCCTCAGTCAGGAAAAGGGCATTTTGCAGAATGTTGCACTACAGGCATCTCACTCAGAAGTCAGAGCCCTTACAATACAAGTCCAAGTATTGTACCTCTAAAAGCTCACAGCTATCCTGTTCCAGAACACATCATCACAGCTAACAACACTGTGCCAAAAGCAGAGCCTTATAATATGCATAGCCGTTTCTGTATAAAGTAGTTCATCTCTTTGGATATTCTAAGGAATAAAACACATGGATCTGTAGCACTGTAAACAGGAACAGCTTGATTCTCATCCATGCTGCCACAAGTCTCTCCCCGCCCCCCCGCTCTCATCCAAAAGCCCCTAATGGCTCAAGTTGTAATTATTTTGGCTAATGTTGGATGCAGAAATTCTGTAGTGAATGCTTAAGTGTTTCATTTCTAGTTTCTATGGCAACATTACATCAGATTGCAGACAGCTGGCTCCACAGTTTTAAACCATAACAAATTGACCAAGCCAGTTCAGAAAATTATACTTGCTTTAAAGAGATAGCACACCATCCAGCTGCCAACAGAATGGTGCAAGACCAACGGGACCCAATTTTTTGGCATGTGTGCTAAGGCGGGGTCTCTTTTTCAGCTTCTTTTGGAACAAGTGCATCTCTGACACATCAGCAATGTTCTAATGCTGAGGGAAAGTGGGCCAGCTTGGGTCATTCTATTCCAGAATTGCACAGAGGACCACAGGGGAACAGGAGCAAAATCAACAGCATCTGCAGTTCCCAAGAACTGTGTACAGTAAACTGAAACAACCTTTTGTCAGATGGTCAGGAAACTATAAAGCCAAGCTGTTACTGCTGCTTTGGCAGTGCTACCCTGTTCCTCTGACAAAAACAAGTGTGACTGTAACTCAGGAAATTGCCCATATTCCCCATATGTCCTTTCCGAAGTTGTGCATCCTTCAGTTTTCTGCTCTTTATTTAAATCTCCCTATAATGTCTCAACCAAAGCTCACTTCAAATAATTTTCAGAGTTACATGTTTTGCAATCCAAAGAAGCATAACTTTACTAACACAAAAGCTAAGATTTGTTTGCATTTATGGATCTTATTTTCTGTGATTGTGGTTTTGCTTGCTGACTTTGTCAAATATATCAAGTAAATAAAGTTAATTCCAGGAAAGTACACACCAAGTTTAGGGTTGCCATATCTCGAGGAGCAAAAAGGAGGACACATTTGCCGACTTCTACTTCTAACTATGGATCGCTATGACGACTCTACCCATGAAAAAGAGGACATGTCCTGTAAAAAGAGGGCATATGGCAACCCTAAAATTTCACAGAGATGCTTTCCTAGGTCAGGCTTGATTTCCATCTGCATCACAATCAAATCTGTAACTATTAGATTTGTTCTTACATAAAATAAGTTGTTAGACAAAGTTTCAAAAGAAGAAGAAGAGTACTATTGTTTACTTTGCTTCATCTGTACATACACATACAGGTAAGTGCCAAACTTTCAGACATTTCATATTCCAGGAGTTCAGTCCTAGAGCACAGTGTTAGAGCATCATGAAGTGCCTCAGTTATGGCACTGTATTTAAATAAAGTGGAGCAGGTTTGCCTTACTATGCTGCACATGAAGACCTATGATTGTTCAAGTGCATCCTCCTATATTATCTGGCTTGCTGTTCTATGCCAAAGTAATTGGCTCTGTGATGACAAATACTTCCTGTGAAGCAATTTATTGGCTCCTATTGTATTGTATTGTATTGTATTGTATTGTATTGTATTGTGTATTATTTCTAGCTTCTTCTGGCCCATGCTGAAGCTCTTGAGTGTTAGCGTAGTGGCCCATCTCCACTAGGGGTACCAACTCTGGCAATCATACCTGCCATTGAACCCAATGGCTTTTGACTACAAGCGATTTTGGCTTTAGGCATGATCCCCGGAACATAACCTACGTTAGCTGTGGGCCTACTGTATAAAATTTTTAAATAAAAAAAAACAGGAATTTTAACATGAAAACTGTGTGCTTCCAGATGGGTGTGTTATTGTAGGTTTTCACAGCACCCACAGGATGTTAGCAGTGTCAAGATGCCAGCCTGTATCTCCCTCTCATTTAATGCACATCCACCATTTTCATGGAAAATCCGATGTCAGAACAAAGTATTGCCAATGTCTGCGGCATCTGAATATCCCATTTGCAATATTAAGCCCTATCTGGAAACACCCATAGTTAAATATAGCTATAGGAGCCCTCGCTTCCATCCCCCCCCAATCACTTTGCAAGATGGGAAGCACATCCTATGAATACTGAGCCACAGGCTTGATGACCTAACAGGGTTGGCATTTAGGAGACCTAACACTGTGTTCTGAATAATCCTCCCTTGAGTACTGCCCTTTCTCAGTTGTGTAACCTCAAAATTTAGGCTTAAGCATTTCTCCCTCAAAAGAACTATGCAGGAATCCTAACCTTGCCGCAAAACGCCTGTTGTCGGGAGTTACAGTACCAGATATAAAATTGGCTTTCCTAACCACTACTCGGTAAGTGAAGAGAAGCAGGGAACAATAAAAACACAATCAACTGGCTGGTCTTTCGCTGACATAAATCATCTCCCTCCCCACCCTCGGTTCCTCACTAGTTGCACAACTTACAAGAAAGGCAGAAGTCATCAGAGTTATATTTGCCACAAGGGCAAAGCTGGGGGGGGGGGGGAGGCGGAATAGAGTGTGTTGTACATGGGAAACAATCCCTGGTTTCACTGGCAGAGACTTATTGACCTCTTGCTGGCCCCTGTTTCTTAATTATTGTCAATGGAATTTCAGTAAAAGAAAAATGGGGGAGGAGAAGGAGAAGGCAGAGTAACCCACCCATCAAACACTATTCCCACCACTACAAGAGGAGACGAAAGCACTAAGGGAAAAACCTCCCACATATTTATTTAAAAAACCAAAATATGTTAAATTAAATGTGAAAGTTTTATTTCCTTAGAACACATGACTTTCTTCTCCTGCTGATTTTAAAAACCACAGAATATAACTTGAAACACAGGCTATGAAAAGTCCTAAGCAGTTTAGGGTGAACAAACCTAAGTGACTACTATGGCCAGGAATCAGGTATTTGAAGAACTGCTTTCTCTTGCACTAACCTGTCTGTTCACACAGTACCCAAGTCTTAGATCATCACATATCCTGGGAGTCTCATCTGCAGAGATCAGATGAGTGGTAAGTCTCTGGAACACTTCATCCCAGAGAGATATGCCTAGCACCTATGATTCTATTTTTAGGAGATAAGCAAAGACCATCATAATCTTCTGGTGGGTTTTCTTGACTGGATTTTTTTTTAAATTAGTGCTAGTTTTTAAGTGTGACAGCAAGCTGGTTTGCAAGGCAGGATGGCTCTTTTTGTTTGCTTAATTTTTATTACTGCTATAATGATTTGTTTCAAAATGTTGTATTGTGAGACTGCTAAAATCTTTCAATGCATTCTGTGCCTTGCTCAAGCGCTTTTGACGGATTGAAGATGTCCCTGATTTGTGTTAATGTCTCTTGCTTGCCTGATGGAGGAGGCTGTGCGTACACTTCTGACTTTTTTGCAAGGCTGGAATATAGCAAACTGTAAGGCTCATATTCATTGGTTCTGCCCCCTTTTTTTGTCTCTGGCCCTGCCCACCCTTTTGCATGAGGCCTCTAAAAAGTTGCTCACAAGGGAATGTGACCCTTGGGTTGAAAAAGATTCCCTACCCCTGGTTTAAAACCAATGGTTTGCTAACACAATAGGGTGTGTCACACAAGTAAAGCCACTGATATTGGTGGGTTAATTACCTTAAAGCAAACCCAACTGACACATAAACTTTCTCCAGCATGGAAAATTACATCCACATAGCATTAATGAAGTCTTTGCAATAATTCTATGCTGGGTGTCAATCCACTGAAGTCAACTAATGAATGCAGTAAAAGTGGGCATATGAGGCATGGCATTAATTATGGAAAAACCACAAAAATGCTCCAAGGCCACTTTAGTGAGAAGCACATTGCACATTAACCAATGATGAACTGCCTGGGGAAAATTAATAGAAAGTTCCTGTCATACATTCAAGATGGAAAAAATTATAATTCTCGTTTCTTCCCATTAGGTCCACCTCAACATTGAAATAATTGCTGAGGCATGCTTCAAAATGGTTAAACAATCACAGAGTTTTCAGTTATTTAAAAAGCACTAAACAATGGGTGTAACTTGATGGAAGGAAATGCTGTATCTCACTACAGGGGAACAAGTTCTTTCTTAATTCTAGGGACTTAAAATGTACACAGAGTTTGCTACTCTTATATAAATTCTTTACTTTTTTGTAATATAAAAAGCAGTAACTCAAAAAAATACATTGATCAAAATTTAAAATTTATGAGAACGTAAGAGCAACTCTTTAATGAAACCAAAGGTCTATCTAGTCCACATTCACATGTAAAAGGAAAGACAAAAATAGCATATAACCCTGTCCAGAACTGCTTGTTGTGATGTGGAAGGCGAGTTTTGGAAGCCTATAGCTATCTATCTATCTGGCGAACCAGAGCAGCACAGGAAACGCCGTTTACCTTCCTGCTTGGAGTGGTACCTATTTAACTTCTTGTACTTTGATGTGCTTTCAAACTGCTAGGTTGACAAGAGCTGGGACCGAGCAACGGGAGCTCACACTGTTGCAGGGATTCGAACCGCTGACCTTCTGGTTTAACCCACAGCGCCACCTGCGTCCCGTAGCACCTTAGAGACCAACTAAGTTTGTCATTGGTATGAGCTTTCGTGTGCATGCACACTTCTTCAGATACCCAAATTAACATATAGCAAATATGTCATGCAAATTGAATTCACAACAACAACAAGAAGACCCCCCCCCCGGTCTATTTATTGGTAAAATTAAATAATTAAAAAGTAAAGATGAACTGGGCTACAGGTTATAAAAACTTTTACAATTATAACACTCCCCCTCCTCTCCATTTGCTGCTTTTGGCCACTGGAATTTTGTTATATGTATTAATGCATAGACCCTATCTAAGATAAGTCCTGCTACAACACACATACAAACAAAAAATATGCAGTTGTGCAGATTAATCTTAGAAATTTATACTACCTCAATCAAATAAATTATTTTTTAATTGGAGGAGGGCCACATGAATACAATTAGTATGATTCTGTTGTAAAAATATTTTTCAATAAAAAAATGAATGAAGCAAACACTAGAAGCAACAGAAAGAAAAATCCTACTTGTGGTGGCAAAGAAATGGTTTCACCCGTAAAACCTTTGTCTGTGTCTGGGATAAAGAAGGACCCATTTTTACCCAGCAAAGCAATTAAACACATAAGCTTGAAGATAAGGATGGTTTTGATTTGGGAGAGACATGTGACTATGAGATGTAGCAGAGTTCAGGGAATTCATTACTTTTACAGCATCCCCTGCTGGCTGATTCACAGTCAGAATACTGTAGCATATTCCACACAAGGAACTTGTTAAGTCCCCAGTTTCTACTGAATATAAAATGAGGAATTAGGTAGCTGTCAGATGTGGGGAATGAGAGAGGAAGTATATGGCAATGTGCTAAGATAGAATGAAGGAAATATTAATGGCGCCTTGCTATTCTGTCCAATGTCCTCAGATTTGGAGGTCAATTAGGGCTAGCTCTGCCCAGATGCAATTTGAACATGTCAGCAAGTTTTAAATCCCATTTCTGTAAATCCTATTGGTGTCTCTTTTTCTATTGCTATCTGATAGGCTAGTAGAACAGTATCAAGCATGCCCTTAGCGCATATAGGGTTAGCCATCAGAGCACACCTGGCTTGAATTTGGCACACAGCTGGGAAAGTTCTCTGAACTGCAGTGCCAAATGTCAAACTAGCCAGAGAACGACCCACCCAGTCACTTCAAAGCTATATATAAACTTCCACATATACAGTGGTACCTCTACTTACAAATAACTCTACTTATGAATTTTTCTACTTACAAATGGAGCTCCGTCCGCCATCTTGGATGCGGTTTAGATAGGATTTTTTCTACTTGCGAATCTTTAGATAGGGTTGCTTCGACTTACGAATTTTTTCTCCCAATGCATTCCTATGGGATTCGACTTACAATTTTTTTCGACTTACAAATGTGTGTTCGGAACGCATTAAATTCGTAAGTAGATGCCTTTTTACAAGTCCGGACATGTACATGCCTTTATTTATTTATTTAGTCAGTCAGTCAGTCAGTCACAGTTGCACAAAGATATACAAAAGTACTATTTGCACATATACGAAGGTATGTGCAACCTCTTTGCTGCAGGCACTTTTCCCCCTGGCCCATGGGCAGACAGTGAAGGATAAGTAGTCTCTGCTCCTTTGTCCTTATAGACCAAAGGAATAATACACATGACACTGCCATATATGGAGTCAAAACATTTGTCCATCTTGCTCAGTATTTGCTAGTGGCCAGCGGCTCTCTAAGGTCTTTGTCAGAGAGAAAACTTTCTCAGCTCCACCACAAGAGATCTTTTAAGAAGAGATACTCATAGTAATTCTATGTTCCTATGTGGGAGGCATGGTTTACTAATGCTTTACCTGAAGATCTGGTCAGATATTTGGCAAAGCCAAATTAGACCATTTTGACATGGACTGGTCTCCATTTTTTTGATGATAGAAATAGGGAGTCATATAAGTACTACTTCCATGATTCGCTCCTTGTGATTGGGATATATAGACACATCTTAAAATACTGCATCTCTGTAATTTGCTTTTTATACTGAATATGCTTTGCTTGTTGCTTCTATTATTGTTTGTATGGTTATGTGTTAGTTTGTGCATAGGTTTATGATAAATCAATAAAAATTATTTTCTAAAAAGAGAGATGCTGGGGATTGAGCCTGGGACCTTCTGCATGCAAAAACATGTACTCTCCCACTTAGCTATAACCCTTTTCCTGGCTATTATGCTGTTTCAAAGAGATGGGGAAGAACAGAGAAACTAATCCTGTACAGCACCTCTCTAGGAATAAGTCTCACTGAACTCAATGGGACTTGTTTCTGAGTAGCTAGCGGTACCTTCTATTGACTCTTATTATGTGTTTCCGTGATGTGTGCCCTTGAAGACTTCAAGTGGTAATGTAACTTTTTTTTAAAAAAAGAGTAATTAAGGTACATTCTCAGTCATCCCAGCTTCTCTGGGAAGATAACACACACCTGTAAGTGTAATCATGGAGAATTCTAGGAGAGGGACTAGCTCTGCAAGTTATAAACTGCTTGCCATAACTAAAAACTCGGAAAAGGCCCAACAAGAGCAGTCCTTGTTTCCAAAAGGAAATTTGGATGCATTTTAAATTAGGGGGGAAGGTATGGGAGTGGGGGGGATGAAAGAAGAAAGCATGCAAGCCTGATCCAGAAACATTAACTTCACATCAGAAAGGAAAGACATGACTGGAATGGTAAAGTCTTTAATAATGCATACTTCCTAAAGTATGAACTGGACACACAATGAGAAGATTAAATGTTAATCTGCATGTATCTGGCACAAAGCCAATACAGCTGTTGGCTTGGCACATTCAAAAGAAATAGAATAAATGTAGTCCTCCAAACTGAGCTTAGAATTAACAGTATAGTGACAAGAGGCCAGCTTCTCTGCTGACACAGGGGAGGTGGCACCCTGTCCTTTGCTAATTGTTTTCGTATTTTGGCCTGGCAAGGGACTGAACATCCCAATTTGCCAATAAAAAACGTGTAAATGACAGAAAGAAGCAAGATCAATAGAAATTAAATCTTTTCAGCATGACACATGTCAATGGCATTTCCCCCTTTTTGCAAAAAACAACAACTGTGCTGCTCAGCCACACACAGTGCAAATCTGTTGTCTTGGAGTTTATTTTATTTTGTTTTTTAAAGCTACATTTCACAGTTTGATGGCTGTCCGCTAGAACTGCTTTCCTCAATAATTGCATGGTTAGGGAAGGCGTCACTTTGAATTGGGTTTACAAAACCATTTAAAGATTTTAGGCTGCAGTTCTAAAATAATTTGTGAGAGTTGAAGGTGAACTGAACACACTAGGACTTACTTCTGAGTAGAACAAGCTTAGAACTACACTATTACAGGAAAGCATTAGAAACAAAGTATATGGTATTAATGTCAATTGCCGTATTTTCAACAGTAATGTACATCAAGTATGACATGTTCTCAGATAATCCTTTTAATGTATACTTTGCAATAGAGCAGGGTAAAAGTCCAAACAAGCAGGCATATCTATCTAGCCACAGGATAAGAGCCAAAATGTTCACGTGGAAAAAGTGAGGCTTTGGGGGAATCTGAAGATGGAAACATACGAGTTTTGACACAGAAATGCTTACATTTCGTAACTCTGGAGGAAGTTTAATGTGACATGGCAGCTTAATTTAGGGCTGCATCCATGCGAATAGTGGATACCTGGCATCCATGGAAACATTAGCTTGTGCCATGTCATGAGCTAGATTGTTTTTGGCATGACACCACAAATGCTTCGAAATTTACTTTTGCAGTTGCACCCACAGAACCAAACCCTATGTACAAGAGCAGATACACACAACAGGCTGAGAGGCAATATGTGCAAACATCTGGTTAAAAAAGGTGTTGTGTGAAGAGAACCTGCAACTCAAGCAGAACACAGACATGAGTCTGTGCTGAACAAAGGATAAAAGAATACCAGCACTATATCCAACACCCATGAGATTCAACTGAAGAGAGTTGAAACTTTTTAAAAAGTGGAGTGATCTTTCCTTTTCAATGAGGAAAGGAACCGTCATGTCTGAGGCAAACATTCTCCATGCTTCTTGCTTCCCTTTCAACTGCCTTATGTCAATGTAAACAATATATGCAGCTGCATTGTAGAGACTGATACTCACATTACAATTGGAGGAACCGTCAAAAGATGGGTAAGGACTATCAGGCCATTCAGAAGACTCCATGCTACCTGACTGCCGATGTTGGGCCTCATATTCCTTAAGCTGAAATGAAAATAAGACCAAAGGTTTTCTACCTTGCTAAAGTATGTGGTTTAACCTGTATTGCATTTTCTTAAACTCTCCCCCCCCCCAATTATTCTGCTTTCTATCACATATTGTTATGATAATACTTTTCTTTTAAAAGAAAGCTCTGAAAAGTTCAGGGGAAAAACCAGACACAAATACATACATACTACTTAGCTCTGTTATAATTAAATATGTTGTTTAGTAAAGTATTCTAGTGACAAAAGAGAGAAATCAGCCCTCTGAAGGTTAATAGAGAGTAAGTTATGTGTGAACTGAATTGTTAGCTTCAAAGCATGATCTCATTAAGTCTTAACTGCAGAGTTGACAATCTTATCAGTGTGTGGCTGAGCTTTAATGCTTAGTTAAGCTATAATGCAATTTACTTACCCACCCATATATGCATACACTTACCACACAATTGTTCAGGTTAGCACCATACAATGGAACTGTTATTCTCAAACCTTTTAAAACCACTTACGCTACAATCCTATAATGAGTTAACTCAGAGTAAGCCTAGTGAACTTAATGGGGCTTACACCTGAGTAGAAATGTATAGGATCGCACTGTTATTCACAGAACTGCTTTCATATGGAATCTCTGGGCCTGGTCAGACAGGATGGGTGGGTAAGCAGGGGTTGCTTATAAGCAGTTCTGTGAATAACAGCACGATCCTATAAATTTCTACTCAGGTGTAAGCCCCATTAAGTTCACTGGGCTTACTCTGAGATAACTCATTAGAGGATTGTAGCGTAAGTGGTTTTAAAAGGTTTGAGAATAACAGTTCCATTGTATGGTGCTAACCTGAACAATTGTGTTGTAAGTGTATGTATAAGCAACCCCTGCTTCTATCCCAATCCACAAAGTCACCAAGCCAGAATTCCCCCTGCATTGTACCGTTCTCAGAAATTATGGCAACCTATTTAAAAGGTTCTAGTGTTTCACTGATATAACTGACATATCAAGGAATAATAAGGCTGAATAGTATGTATTTCATCACATACCCTTGCAAGCGCTTCCTCAATAGTAATCATCTTCTCCTTAACCATCATCATTAGTTGGATCCGCTCCTCGTCACTCATTGTGATCTCACTTGCTACATAACCAACATCCTCACCTGAAGACACAAAGGAAGAATAAAGATCTTTAGAAACAAAACAAAATTGGGTGGGTGGGGGGGTGGGTGGGAGATAACGTGTACCAAATCATGATCTTCCCAGGCTACTGAACTCAAAAAACTGGTTCCTATGTTAGTCAAGCTATTTGGGCTACTTAACTCCCTCCTTCAAAATTCTGAGATACATGGCAACATTTTTTTATTTGGGTTTTGTGAAATAAGATGATCTTAACACTGCCAGAGACCAAGGACAGCAGCCATGCCAGGAGAGCCATGGCCAGTTTCACCCCACAGCTTGATGACAGGAGCAGTGCTAAAATATTCCTCTCTAGAGACCTATTTTGCTTCCTCAAATCAATAGAGCTTAGAAAGAAGGCATGTCCTAGAATATATTTATCATACTTGGAAATCATTACAGACAATGACAGAGCAGCAAAGGAAATGCTAATCCAGAGCCTGGTATGTTGGGTCAAGAGATTTTCTGCATTGCAAACCGATTCCTACCAGCCTTTGTACAAATCTGCCATATTTTCAACCTATCATTTATCATCTTAGGAAACATCTGTCTTTGAAGGGGCAATATAACAAATAAGGATGGAATAAGATGGTATTTGTCCTATATTTTATGCTTAGGGTGCAGAATGACTGGACTTTTAATGTTGCTGTTTTAAACTGTGGTTTCATTCATTTATTTAAAGGCAATTATAATCTGCTTAATATTTTAAAATATTTAAGTGGTATTTTAATGATTGCATGATGTATTTTTGTGAGTACAACTGTTCAAGGGGGTGACTGAGAAGCTTTGGATCTATCAGGTCCATGATTGGCTCTGCTCCACCCTCGCCCTGCCCAATTCTGGGGTCCTATAGTTGCTGTTGCCGGTAGGAACACCACCAGAGAAGCTTCTCAACCACAGTATCTTCAAAAGAGCCTGGAAGAATTTGGCAGATGGACAACTCTTATACCGAACCAATCCAGCAGCACAAAACGGGATTAGGAGTATGCTGTGAAATGTGGGATATCTGACAGGCTAAAGGTGATCTGCTCATGAGCCTGATAATTTGAAAATTGCCAGTGAGGAATATGACTTGTTTAACATCAAAAATGGCTTTTGATGTTCTGACAGCACCCTGCTAATGCACACATAATTCAGACCAACCTGAAAAAAGAAACTTTCTACAAAGAAGGATACTGTGCAATATTATTTGCAATATACTGCTAACAGGCATCTCATCTGTCTTGAATTCTATAATTTTAGCATGTGTTGGACTGAGTGCTTTAAGTGACTATGCTTACAATTCAACACTACAACGTTAAGAAAGATTGGAGAGTGGGCCCAGAGGATGCTATGAAATACACTCAATTCTGTCAGTTCAAAACGTTTGGCTGAGTAACAGGACTACTCTGCCTGTACACCTGTGTCGCTCCTAAACCTGTTTTGGGTTTTCCCCCAACCTTCTGTAGCAGGCATAGGCAAACTCGGCCCTCCAGATGTTTTGGGACTACATCACCCACCATCCCTGACCACTGGTCCTGTTAGCTAAGGATGATGGGAGTTGTAGTCCCAAAACGTCTGGAGGGCTGAGTTTGCCTATGCCTGTTCTGGAGCATATCTGGGTTGGGCAGAGAGTGGAGAGGGGAAAAGGTCTTTTGCACAAACAGAAAACCTTGCATAAACAGAATCAGCGCACCACATTTTAACCAACAGTAATTCAAGTTGCTAATTTGTGTTAGTAACGCCTTCAGATAACTCAAGATTCACCAGGTTTTATCTGTCAAATAGCAGACATATACAGAGAAACCAGACCATCCTCAGTTTATTGATCACATGTTGCTAGTCTTCCCCATCCGCCTTCTTGATAGCAGACAGAAGGAACAAACCACAATCCTCGACTTGAACCAGGGGCTTCAAGTTTGTTTCAGTCCCAAAACACTACTATCAGTAAAAGCCAAAAACAAGCCACAACCCCTGGTAAGGACATAACTCCAAGCCATAATTCATTGTGTACTTCCTCCTAGTGCAAGTGGAGAGGAGTGAAAGAACCCTACTATTAGGCACATTCATGGTAAACTATTAATGCTGGTCTCAGTAGAACGTGACTCAAGCAGACTTGGAAAATGCATAAAATTGGTGTTATCTAAGGCATGTTGGGGAATGCACCTACATCACTGAAATAATTAAAGTTAGGTTTAATGAAAGTCAAATATATCTGAATTGTAGGATTGCAAAAAAGTGTAGACATTAAAACATAGCTTTAATATTAGTTCTTTTAACCAAAGATGCATCAGGCTAAAATCTAAAATTGAAGGTCACCAGAGACCAGATGCAATAGATAAAGGATTTAATCTATCCTGTGCATACCCACGTAGAAGTAAGTCCCATTAAACTCCTAGGAAAGTTGGCAAAGGACTGCAGATTCAGAGACAGACATTATATCTCAGAGTGTCATAACTAAAATTGCACTTATGAAAAATGCATGCGCTCACACACACAAAAAAAGAGAAGTTGGTGATCAGGAGGAGGCTGCTTTTGTATTCCTTGATGCAAAAAGTTTTGCTCCAAGAACAGAACAACCACACTATGAAACAGCTTCATCGAATGCTGAACTTTAGTTTGGTATGGAATAGTTCTCAGAGATAAAGCAGCTTCTGTTAAACTGGACAGGGTCTGACAGGCAGCAGTATATAACCTGCCTTTATAACCTAGTGGAATTCATTGAACAAAAGAGTCCTGTCAAATAATTAAGTCTACCCTTGTTTAATTATTGCAATTTAGTATGTAAATCCTGCTTAAGGCACAATTCAAACTACTCTCAGAACTAAATGTAACAAATATTAAAACACAGCAATACTAAAAAAAAAGCTGTACCTTTTGAAGACTGCCTCATTAGTCCCTTCTGATTCTTTCTGAAGTTTTGCCAGAAATACCTATTCTTCTTTTTCCAATCTGCTTTACCTAAAGGGGAACACAATATACATTAGAGGTTCAAATATGTGTACATTTTCAAAGGAAACCCATTCCCTCATCCTGTTTCAGTTATTTTTGGGCGTGTTTTTAAATTTTAATTCACACTTGGAAAGAATGCCATAAATAGCTGTCATAAGCAATCATTATTTAGGAAAAGGAAGGCGGTAGACCATTTGCAATAAGCAACCAAAAGATACTATGCTAGATGAAAATGAACACACATTTTTAATGTTCGTTTTAACTAACAATATAGATCATACTGAACTTTTGTTTTTAGTTCACCTAAAAAGTTAAAAGCTACCTAAAAGTTAATATGAAAATGCAATTTCAATCTGTTTGTGTAATCTAAAAGTGCTGCATGACCATTACTCATATTTCTACTTCAAGTAAGCTTCATAGTTATTTTATCTTGCACTTGATTGCAAAAATGAGATCTATAAATAAATGATAAATAACAGCTATCCCTGTTTAAAGCAAACATTGAGATGCAAGTGAACTAAATAAATTGTACCAGAAGGTTCCAATACATTTGTTTTCTTTACGGGAGGAGGAAAAGAGTGTCTGTGCCCCTCTCCTGGACAAAATGACTTCAGTGATTAACAAAAACTATCCCATGCTTCTGTCTACCTGTATAACACTTATAAAATGCATAAGGAAGTACTATCCTAAAGGAATAATAATAATAATAATAATAATAATAATAATAATAATAATAATAATTTATTATTATTTATACCCCGCCCATCTGGCTGGGTTTCCCCAGCCACTCTGGGTGGCTTCCAAAAGAATATTAAAATACAATAGTCTATTAAACATTAAAAGCTTCCCTAAACAGGGCTGCCTTCAGATGTCTTCTAAAAGTCTGGTAGTTGTTTTTCTCTTTGACATCTGGTGGGAGGGTGTTCCACAGGGTGGGTGCCACTACCGAGAAGGCCCTCTGCCTGATTCCCTGTAACTTGGCTTCTCGCAGCGAGGGAACCGCCAGAAGGCCCTCGGCGCTGGACCTCAGTGTCCGAGCAGAACGATGGGGGTGGAGACGCTTCAGGTATAATCCTCAAAGATGAGAAGGAAGTTGAAAACCCTCCCCCTTCCCCCCACAAGCAGGTAGCAAAACATGTGACATTACTGCAAAAGACTTGAAACAGCGAGGTAGATCAACACCGCTGATGGTATGCAAAAAGCAAGGCATCGGGAAGGGGTGGAGAAAGGACCAAATAAAGATGAAGTATACTGACCGACAGCACTTTCTTCAGAACTTGATTTATGAAGGGAGAACCTAAAACACAAAACAGAAACAGAATGATTGTGGCAAACGTCTGACGTGCCTTGAGAGTTGTCTGCAGGGCTGGCTGCCTTAGGTGAAGGACAAAATGCACCCTCTTCCCCCTCCCCCTTCCACGTACAGAAGCTGACCTGACCGACAGTTGAATCTCACTTCCAAACTGGCAACAGTCCAGTGTCCTCCACCACTGTACCTTGAGGGCAGCAGCCTAACTTAGGGGGCACAGGACAGGCTGCACAGCACACAGCGCTCTGTCTTCCGACAGAGGGAAGGGGAGAGGGGACAGCTGGGGGAGGGCAAGGACACACAGCATTTGCTGTCCGGGGCAGTCGCCTCACTCTGCCTCATGGTAAGACCAGCCCTGGTTATCTGGCTCACAGTAAATCAGGATCTGAAGCATCAAATGCCCCCCCCCCCGCGCTCCTTTTCCTATGAATGCACACTGAAGCCAGCAAGAGAAACTGTATCTCATCACCAGCCACACTTAAACAATGGCATTAGCTCAGCTCCAGCCTGAATGCTCTGAAACAAGCTTCTTGTGACTGATGCAGAAAAATATGTATGGAGAACAAAAGAGTTAAAGTTACAGGGTCAAAGGGGGAAATGTGCCAGAGAATGTCCTTTCCTCTCCTCCTCCCTCCCCAGGCTGTCAACATAGAAAATTAATACAACACTTCTACCAAGTGGTAATATATTCTATGTTGTGCATCTAACTCTGCCTTTCGACTACTGCAACAAACTGTAGCATTCTTTAATGCAAAATAATAATAATAATAATAATAATAATAATAATAATAATAATAATAATCACTTTTTGTGGGCTGGCAGTTTACCATACATGAAAATAAACAGCATTAAAATTAGAAATAGAAATAGTGGTAATGGTACTAATAATAATTACTTTCTTCAATTTAAGTTTACACCTGGCTGCAAAATGATTTATTATTGCTACCAAGCTTGGAGAAAAAACAAGGATTTGAAGTCTATATTCCAAAGTAATGTAATGTTTATATATATACATTCAGAAAACAAGAGGAACATTTTACTTCGAGTGTGCTTCAAAGCTTAACTACACACACAGGCACACACACAGTTTGACTTTGCAAACCCATCCGATCTGCACTTTCTAGGATTAGCAGTAGAGGGCACTGCAGTGTTTTTGATCAACAAAAGCTCTGAGAAGAAACCAAACTGTATTTTGTTTTAGACCAGTGCACACTGTAAATGATCCAAGTGATTAGAGGCCAACAGTTTATAAGCATGAAAAACATAATCATCAATTTGCAGGGACATCATGAAAGGGGAAACGATAGCATGAAGTTTAATTTTGATTCAGTAAATTCACCCAAGCAAAGGCAGTAACAGCAGTGTTTTGGATATGGCAAATCATCTTTCTTCTTCAGTCTGATTAGAAATTTAATCCTAGCCAGCCAGCCAACTGATGCAACCAAATTCCAGATCTGGGCTGCACCAGGTGCATGCTGGAAGGGGGCCATTGCTAGTTTCCTTACTGATGCAGTTTACACATGGGACAGCTTGTAAAAAGAAAATCAATGGCTTGGGTGGGTTCACAGCACTAGCAGCCAAGTGCTTGATTGTTAGGAAGCAGCTCAAACAAACAGGCACAGAAGAAAATATATAGCAGCCTTTAGATAGGCCCTTAGGGGCACAAAAATATTTAGGAGTGTAAGTGTGGTATATTTCTAAAACTCGGGGGTTTTGTGAAAGTACTTTAATTTCCTATATGGTCCTGCAAATGTTGTTCCACATCAATAAGTTTGTGCTTTCACCCTACATCCCAGATGGCTCCTCTCTGGGGTTCATTTTACTTTTGATCATAAGATGTACAGACATCACCCTAGAGCAGGCATCCCCAAACTGCGGCCCTCCAGAGTGTTTTGGCCTACAACTCCCATGATCCCTAGCTAACAGGACCAGTGGTCAGGGATGATGGGAATTGTAGTCCAAAACATCTGGAGGGCCGAAGTTTGGGGATGCCTGCCCTAGAGAAAGCATTTCACCTGGGACCCTACCCTGCACTTTAGGGTCACTATCAGTAATATAAAAACCTTAACTTCCAGCTTTTCAGGTTATGCAGGTGCATTCACAGCCACATAAACAAGCTATTAAAACAATAAAAATTGTGCCACAGAGAGGAGAAACAGGAAAGGAAGGGACAGCCACAAAGCATCATGCTACTTGATCTTCACTACAGCATCTGCACAACAGCTGTAGGAATCCCCACCATCCTTTAAAAAATGGTATTAGAACACTTTGCAGGAATGATACTGAATTTTTATCCCATAATACTGCAAAGTACGGAAAACAGCATACTTCTGCCACTAAAAGTTTACTACGATTTAGAATACACAACCTATATATTAATCTGGGGGTTCATTGCCCTTTTGATACAATGGGGGTGGAAGCCTGGGAAAACACACAGAAAGCAGACAGAAGTTTGTTCAGCCGCTAGAAAATATATTGGCTTTTAACCATGTAAAGCAGGGATGGAGAATCTGTAGCTCTTCAGGTGTTGTTGTTGGTTTCCAACTCCCATCATCCTTGACCACTGCTTATGCCCTGATTTAAAGAGTTTCATGAGAGGCAGAATTTAACAGCATGTAAATTATATTTTCAACCTTAGATGGCTTTAAAAAAAATAAAATGCTTCAAACCAGTCTACGGAAGACAAGCCTATTAACACCCATGGCAGATAAATGGAACCTCCACATTCCGTACATCTCTGAACACTGGTTACAATTTAAAGTGAGAACATTTCTCATACACCATACTAGATGTATATATAATTATCAGATAACAACCTATGCTTTTATTATAATATCTGTCAGGGGGACTCCCTAGAGGGAGCCTCCCCCCCCCCCATCATCCTGACCAGCACTTCGCCCAGCGTCAGTGCTAGCAGCAGGTAGCGGAATGGAGGAGGGAAGGCTCAGCGAGGCACCAGAGCCCTGCCAATGCTCTGGGGAACAGACAGTGGAGGAAGGGCTCAGCGAGGCATCAGAGCCCCTGCACCACTCTGACCAACAAGTGGAGGAGGGATGGCTCAGGGAGACGTCAGAGCCCAGGCACTGCCCCAGCCGGCCAGGGGAAGTAGGGGCACTGCTCCTTCTGGCGCCCAAATTGAGATGCGCGCCCAACCGCAGGGTGAAGGGGCGGCGTTTCGGGGTGCCCAGGTTATTATGCTGGCTCCGAAGCTGACGGGCGCCATTGCCGGGTTCTGAGAGTGACTAGGAGGTCATGTTTTCTGCTATCTCTGCACTGTAAATAGAATGCACAATAAAACCTTTAAAGACACAACGGACTGGGGTGTCTTTACTCGGGAGTAGCCGCAACAACTCCCTGACAATATCCATATTGAAGATTTGGGCGGGAGCATGGGCACCAGCTCTAAGGGACCCAGGTTCTTTCAGTCCCTCCAAGAAAATACCTCCCCCCATGTTAAGGACAATCGGGGCGGATTTCATAGGTGCCTACACTAGGGGGCTCTGGTCCATTGCACCCCCCAAAAAATCTTCTTGGGGAAGAGCCCAGACCGCATGTTTTGTCGCACTCAGCTTCCTGCCACACAGGAGAAAGGTGAGGGTAAGCAGCCCTGGACCAGAGTCGGAGGAGGAGGCCAAGCATCAGGGAGGAGGACCATTGAAACTGTGCCACCACCATGTTCAGCTCTGCCTCTGGCTCCTCTTGGCGTCATGTGTGCATCATCAGTCTTCCCAACCTTCTGCTCAAGTTGGTGCTTATGGATTGGGGGGGGGGGAATGATCATAGCTGCCTAAAGGCACTTAATCAGCTTATGACAGAGGCAAGATCAGAGCCAGGGACTTTTGGGTTAACTGCTCAATGTCTTGGCTACTACAATACACCAGCTGCCTTCATTGTTTCTAAAAAGTCCACTGGTAGCTGCTAGAAAGCAAAATATGAATTTTCCTATCTAGAAGGCATGTACCAGTTGTATATTTCTTTCATTCCTTTTCACAGCTGTATACAGCAATGTTTGCTGGAAGGGCGGGGAGCACCTTTGACTTTGTATTCTATAAAGTATTTTGCCTTCAAGGTGTGAATGATTAATTATTACTTTCCTTAAATATGTGGGATGAGAATTTATGGCACTTGAAAATGGCCTTATTGTTTGATTTGACAATTATGCTACTCTGACTGTGTTGAACCTGCAGCTTCTCTATGAACACACACCAGACATAATTTGTGTTCTTCCATTCATGGACTGACAACTTGCTCTGAAACTTAATGATGCAGTGACACTTGGCAGAAGTTTCGGCACTGCATGTCTGAAAAGGAGCCAAATGCCATTACTCCATGGCTTTGGCCCTTTGGTTTTGCTATGCTCTGATGTACAGCTTCATTAGCAGATTTCCCAATGAAATGCACTCCGACGCACATAGTAAAAGGGCTCTACAGATACCTGCTCATGTAAGGAAGAAAGACATAGAATAGATGGCCAATTACAGACCCTGATAAGGAGATCTGCTTACTACCAAATTCTAGTCCTGGTGTGAAATTAAAGCCATTAAAAATGTTCATAACTTTAATCTCATGCTTTAATGTCAACATTATTTCTAGGTCCATGCCCCAAAACTTGTTAAGTGAAAGAGGAGATGTTGAAAAAAGATGGAAATGGCAAACATATGACCTGGGATACAACCAGAATTTTTTTTTTGCAAAGCCTCACTTTCAGACCACAGAGTACGCTCCAGCAAAGCTGGTCTTGTTTAGTTATGGTCAAACAAATGGTCAAACTGAATGAGAAAATAGAATGGATGTTAGTCAGCAGGTCTGGTGCAAAAGCACCGAGAATGTGGAACACTCCAATACGAACAATTTTACAGGTAAATGATTTTATCTACCTACCTACCTACCCTTCCTTCCTTCCTTCCCTCCATCCCTATTCTTCTGGATACTCCTAAGTGACTTTTTGGGTTGCTTTTGAAACTATTTTGGCAAAGAAGAAATAAGAATTCTATTTTGAACCAGGCCCAAGATGATCCACCATTGGGTTGCGGTGGTAGATGCCACACACCTGACTGCTACAGTCACCCATTTCCAGTCTTCAAAACTTCATTTTCAAAAGTCTGGTGATCCTGGCAGTGGGGTGCACTCCACAGGCTGAGTGCATTGCACACAGATAAAAGGGAAAGCTACTTTCGGTGTAAACACTGTTTTCTGGCTCTCCTTCCAGTGAGTTAGTAAAGCTTTAACTTCATCAGACCTGTCCTCGTTCTAGTCTGTGTCAGGCATCTGTGGGGTTTATTTTGCATACACAGTAGCTGACTTTACAAGGCACTGAGTCCATTTGTGACCTTAAATATAAAATAGCCTTGTGCTTCTGCAATATGCAGAACAGTAAATGGAAACAAACACCACCATGTGTGCTGCTTTTATGAACATGCTGTTTAGATCTGAAAGGTCATTGTGTTTTTTCCCAGCAACACAAAGAGAAACCGAGAATAAGATTATCCTGATTGGTGGTTTTTTTGCTATTAAGAATCATAAATACAGATGTGCTCTAAAATATATCCAGACCTCATTTATTGAATGCAAATAGCACAGGTGCGTAATGTGGTCCTAAAAATTAGACCGCTACTAAAAACCGCCCATAAATCAATTATACTCTCTTCTCCCTTCCCAGCATCTATTTACAAAGCAAATGGAACAGATAGCCTGGTATAAAATTATTGCTTATATTTGGAGCACAAAAAGCCTTTTGCTTCCTTCCTTTGAAGGCAGTTTGTTTATCTGCCTGCTTTACACAATGCCTAGTGACTAAACTACTGTGAAAACTGACACCTTTATGAGAGGAGCTGACTGACTTCAAGATAATTTATTTAAGGGGGGGTGACATTGTGAGGAAAATGGGTCTGTAGTCCAATAAAGATTTGCATGGACCTGAAGGGAAATGCAAGTCTGAGGGGCTCTGACCCTGCTACCATCAGTGTGAGAAACATGGAAAGCAGAGAGGTTCCATTCAATTATCTTGTCATTAGGTCTCCATAGCAATGGCTCTTTCAGCAGGTCAAAACTTTCTCAGCAGTTACAAACATGGCACTGCCTTTGTTTTGTTTTGTTCCCCCCTATGTAGGCAACAGAGAGGTAGCCATGTTGATTGTGCTTACTTTACAGTGGAAGCAGGTCCCATCAGTTCACTGCATCCTTGATCATGAGTAAGATCATGGAACCTGGCTTCTAGTATGGTATCTCTATTGTATCTATAAGTCTCTAGTCCGAAACAGAAAACATAGGGGGAAACCCCTTTACTGGCATGACAATAGGCAGGAAAAGAACATGATTTTTCTCTTTGTCTCCTTCAAGCCATGTATGAAAAGTTGGAAGAGCCTTAAAAAAAAAAAAGCAACCACTAGGGAGGCCTTATAGGAACGGACCAAATACTGAAGGAAAACTAGGTCCAAAGCAGATATCAGAGACACCAATAGAGGATCAATATGTTCTATCATTCTTGAGTTGGGTGGAGGTAGAGAAAGATCTCCATCTCTCATTCAGGTTCAGAAAGATATCCTGGAAGCTCTGGGTCTTACAAAAGAAATTGTGCCAAGAGATCGTGTTCAGAAAATTGTGATGAATTTGAATAAAAGGAAGCCGTTTACAACCTACTTCGTAATTCCAAACATCCTCCATTACGATCTCACCTCTAAGAACTGCTTTATGAGAACCAAAATTGAAATAATATCCCAAAGGAACTCCCATACCTCAGAAAGTATTTGTAGCAAAGTTGAGCCCACTTAGAAGATCTGAAGCACCCATAGAAAGATGAGCAGTGGGAAATATCACCCTCAGTTGCACCTGAAGGCCTTCTATTCCCCCATCCCTGAGGGGGCTGCTGGCAATTCATGGCAATTCTCTTTGCTGAGACTGGGCATGCACTGTATGACTCAGAGAACAAGACAACGATTAGTGCTTTTTGCCCATTCTTCTGTTCCACCTCTGGCAGAATTACGTGCCACCACTTACGTGGGACACTGAGAGAGAACTACACTAATGTGAAGAGTGCAGCAATATCTAGATCATGCATCCCCAAACTTCGGCCCTCCAGATGTTTTGGACTACAATTCCCATCTTCCCCGATCACTGGTCCTGTTAGCTAGGGATCATGGGAGTTGTAGGCAAAAACATCTGGAGGGCCGCAGTTTGGGGATGCCTGATCTAGATCTAGTTACTCACACCTGGAACTGCTGCATTTTTTCCTCTTTCTGTAAAACCTTTGGTTCTTGAGGTGCCAGGTGCCAGGATCTCTAGGTGGAGCCATGCACTCTCCACCAGAGCCCAAGAGCTGATGGAGGCTTGAGGCCTGGGGTTGGGAGGTTACTCACTTCTGCCATCTGTCCCTCCAGTGATGATGGGCAATGTATCCAATGACCAGCAGAGCTAATTGTGGTTTGCATGAGAACATAGTCTGGACTGTGTTGACCCGTCCTAGTGATGGAACTAGTACTATCTGACCCTGTTCAATCTCCCTGCTTGAAATCAAAGGGCAGAGTACCACTTCAGAATTTTCTTGGCCAGCTGAGACCTATCTCCAGATTACAGAGGTGAGCTTCTTTTCGGCAAAGGTTGCCTGAAGGCCAGAGATGAAAAAGGAAGGGATAAAACCTCAGCAGCTTTCTTGCTCCAAAACATCTAGAAAGCGCTAAGTTGGGGGAATGCTGAACTATCTATTAATACATGAAGATCACCAGGAAACGTGTAAAAAAAGAGAGGCCAGTAAACAGTAGATTCTAAAGCTGAGGGAGGCACACACAAAAGCAGACTTGGTGTCTGAAAATATACAGGCAGAAAGATCGGCTTGGCACAAGGTACATAGCCCATCACCATCTACAAATGTGTTTGGGTCATGACAAACAGCATTAACTCGCAGCAACAAGCTCTACATTCTTCTGAAAGGAGGCTTTCGTTTCTCTGAGAACAATTGCCAGGAAACATTCCTTCAGCTGCTCAGAGGCACATTGGTCTGGCTTGTCACATGTCACAAGCACTGTTTGGCTGGTTTCTCACTCCCATTGTGAATGTTATTGTGGGAGTTTCCTGCCCTACTTCTCTCAGGGAAATTATTTGCAAGCAGCATGAATAATTTGGCCACCAATGAGATTTAGCTTCAAACATAACACTCCATCTCTTCTCGCCCATCCCCAAACACCATTTGCTTTGGAACAAGGTTAACCAAGTCTGAGAGAGACTGCTCTCCCCTCCCCTCTTTAATCTAGTTTATAGCGGTTAACAAAGCCAAGAGGAAGCATTCATTCTCTAGATTAAAAGCCAACATTCATACCAGAGTTTTCCTTTTTCCTTGCTTTGGCCTTTGCCCTTTCTTTGCTTTGCAGTTCTCATCACTGTCGTTATTCTGGCTTATTACAGATGAGCTCATAGTAAAATGTCATAGTTAATTTGGTTGCTGTGACAATCTGCCAGAATCAAACATGACAGTACTTAAACCACTCAACTGATAATATCACCCAGAGTACTGATTCAGCATCCTTCTAGATTAGGACTGCAGTCTGGACATAAACCACAATAAGATCAACAGTCTTATCTTTAGAATCCTGAGAAGTCCATTGTTTAAATCAGGTGAACTGTGCACCTGAGTATGGATAGAGAAACTGCATATAAATGTTAGAATTTGGAGATCTATACTGGGACCAGTGTTAGAAACTGAGATATGAAAGCCAGGAGCTAAATGGCACTTTAAACCTAGGTTATGGGTGCTGCAAAGGAATGTCTAGGTCCACTTTTTTAATATTACAGTAAGTATATAAAGCCGAAAATGAATGAACTGCAGCTAAAATCTTATATTCGTTTTTCACATGGTCTAGTCTAGTCCTCATCTGAAGACTGCAAAAATCAAAACCATACTTCACCTGCTCAACCCCCTCTAATATTATTGTGAGGGTCCCTTCTCCAGTCCTCAGAGTGGCTGGAAGTGGGGAGGCAGAAAAAGGTTCTCCTTTCGTTCCAGCAGTGGCAGTATTAATCTAAAAACTTAGGCACAGTACTGCTCTCAGAGCTCAGAAACTGCTTGAATTAATGAAATGCACCGAGCACAATGGGAGTTTCAAACGCTGACTGTGACCCATAGAAATTTGGCTGAGAATAGGAACTGCTTCTGTACATATACATAAAGGTAAAGGGACCCCTGACCATTAGGTCCAGTCGTGACCGACTCTGGGGTTGTGGTGCTCATCTCACGTTATTGGCTGAGGGAGCCGGCGTACAACTTCCAGGTCATGTGGCCAGCATGACAAAGTCGCTTCTGGCAAACCAGAGCAGCACACGGAAACACCGTTTACCTTCCCGCTGTAGCAGTACCTATTTATCTAATTGCACTTTGGCGTGCTTTCGAACTGCTAGGTTGACAGGAGCTGGGACCAAGCAACGGGAGCTCACTCCGTCGCGGGGATTCGAACCGCTGACCTTCTGATCGGCAAGCCCTAGGCTCTGTGGTTTAACCTACAGTGCCATACATAGGGCTTGCTAATTTTCCTTTCCAACTGCCTCCTGCTGCGTAGAATGTTGGAGAGTAATGAAAGGGGCAGTTTTTTGAAGTGAAAAGATCTGATGTGGTATCATGGGTGGGGGAACCAAAAATGACTGGGTATAGATATGTAGCAGCCCCACATTGCCCCATTGGATTAGAGCTCAAGTTGCAGTACAGCCTTAGGGTTTGTTTAAAATTGCATCCAAGACAATAAACTTTAAAAAACTACCGTATGTGAATGATTCCTCTACAATGGTAAGCGTAAAGCCTGCTTGCTGAGACTCACTGTCATTTAAATTAGCAAGTATACTAACTCTGCTGTACGATCTGCACTGACTCCTTCATTAACAACATTGGAGCTAATACATGAACCAAGTTAGTTGCAGACTCAAATCATAACAACATCAAACTCCTCCCTCTGGCTAGAGATCATATCACAGGGCATGCACTCAGGCTGAGTAGTTCATCATGAGATGCACACAAGACCAGCGCATAGCATGATGATTTCTACACTTGCAAAACAGCTGCAGCAATGAGCACATCTCACAGCTGCTGAAGACACAGAAGCTCCCATAGTCTGAAATGCATAGCTGCTCAAAAATGTCACACTGTTCAGAGTGCACAGACACCATTCATGACCATGCCACTCTGCAACATCCCACACAGGACAAATCGGTCAAAATTACCCCTGGACTATGGAGTAAAATGTAAATTTATAATAAATTTGGCAGAAAGGACTTTGGTGTATCTTGATAGATAAGGAAACATAGGTGTCAAAGTTCAGTTTGCAATTATATCACAAAACTTCCCTGGTTTAACTGTTTTTGTTAAACTGACAAAGAGTTGGGTTCAGAGAGTGATTAAACACCCGGTGTATGCTGTGCAAATTCACATTCAGGTGACAGTTGTCTTTTAAGTTAACTAAATGGGTCTCCTGAATGCCCCAAGTAGATCAAAAGAAAGCAATTGCTTTGGCTTCCCTATTCTGCTGGTAATAACTTCAGTTTTAGAGGCTGCAAAAGGTAGTCTGCTTAGATCGGTTTATTTCGAATCAAACCAAAATGTATTCCCAAAAGTAGGGGGAAATGCACTGTCCTCTTCCCCTGCTAAAAACAGGATGAAAGACAGGATGCAGAAGGTTTGACTTGGTTTGACCTGGATTTCCTTCCAAATATACAATGATCTCTCCTCCTTTGCTTGAGTAAACAACTGCAGGAGAGCTGCTGTCACTTCCAAGATATCACAAGGGGGATCCCTTTGTAACAAAGTTACACTTGTAGTTACAAAATTAATCAGTGGGAAAGCTCTCTAATTTTCTTTCACAAAGAAAAATGTATGTTCAATTTGAATCTCACATTCATTAAAAACAATACTTACACAGAATATACACAGAAAATAGATGCTGTTCCTTTTTATAAGGGACAGTTACAATAGCAATGGAAGCTTGCAATATATGCTACACACTCTTCTTTATTTCTGGAGGTTCCACTGTCCGATTCAGTCTGTATGCCTATTTAGTAAAATTTTACAGTAGGCAGTTGAGTTTTCCCTTAGTCTAATGCCAAGTGTTATGGTAGCTTTTGTGGTATTTGGCTAGTAGGAATTGGACCAAGACCACCAACTCAGTTCTCACAGGCTTTGGACAGATGGTAACAACCCTGAACTGGGGAGAATCTTCTATTTACTTGAAGGCTGGCATGGAGAAGTGCTACCTCCAAACAAAGAGCATGAGAACCTGTTTTTAAATCACAATACACAAAACTGTCCAGAGCTCCCCCCCCCCCCGGCAACTTTTGGCAACATAACTACATACAAACATGCATGCTCACAAGCACAAAGCAGGTTCAAATAACCAACATTCCAACCAGTCTTTAAGAATCTAAGGGCAGCTGAAATCCTTAAAGTTTGCAAAATGAACTTGGCAATACACACCTGGGTCTCTTAATACCATTCATTGCCAATTTCCCAGTACAGTAAGCTACTTTAAAGCTACTGTGCACATACTGAACCCTTGGATCTATAGACTTTCTAAAAATTGCAGTGGTGATCCAGGATTAGCTATACTTTTGAGGAAACTCCCTTTAAAGAATTTACTATGAAAGATTCAGACTTTTAAAAGTGTGAAAATGAGTTGCATTCTTCTCACTAGTTTTACTTCAGCCTTGACAAATCTAGTGGAGCAGCTGGTAAAATATTCCACAGCAGTGACATGCTTTTAAACATATAAAAGAACATGTTTTTTTTGCTGGCAAGAATCTACATCATGCAGATGGCTCCTGGCAGTTGCACTTCTGCTAAAATGTCGTGCTGGAAATTTCACATCACTCATTACCGTGACAAGAAAAGGGTATTTATTTCTAAACAAAATCCTACACATCAGAATGGGATAAATTGCTGCCTTCCTTCAACTATATAAGACTGCCTTGCTTTAGAAGCTGGCAGTTGCATAGCCAAACCCTGCTTATACATTACCTGGTGTATTATGACTGCTGCTGCCTCTAGTTATGGTCACACCATACATATGGAAGCTGTGGCTAGTGTGCACATTCAAGTCAAAGAAATGTGCTCCCCAAATTACTTGGGCCCATTGGAAAGTTACACTTAACTACAGTGAGACATAAAAGCAAACTAGACAATGGTTGTTGTTTTTTTGTACTTCAACATGAATCTATCTTTAATCATGAAATTGGAGAGATGGAGAGGATCCCCAAGGGTCATGTAATCCAGCCCTCTGCATAGAAAAGGTGTGTGGTGTTGGATTGTTAACAGCAGAAGGGCATAATACTGGTAAGAGAAACAATAGTGCAAAACTTTCCAACTTCTTTTCGCAAGCACTTTTTTCCACAGTATTTTGTGTGACAATGGCTGGGCAAAAAGTGCTTGGAAGCAGAGCTACAAGCAGGAACAGGAAGGTTCAGTACCTTTCACTCACATTTCAAAATGAGACCCCCAATTACATTTTTCTAGGTGATGAAGACTGTTCCAGGTTAAACACATTAAACTATCGCCCTTAGATCCAGTGAGGCCTCCATGGTAAAGGTAAAGGGACCCCTGACCATTAGGTCCAGTCGTGACCGACTCTGGGGTTGTGGTGCTCATCTCGCGTTATTGGCCGAGGGAGCCGGCATACAGCTTCCGGGTCATGTGGCCAGCATAACAAAGCCGCTTCTGGCGAACCAGAGCAGCACACGGAAAAGACGTTTACCTTCCCGCTGTAGCGGTACCTATTTATCTACTTGCACTTTGACGTGCTTTTGAACTGCTAGGTTGGCAGGAACTGGGACCGAGCAATGGGAGCTCACCCAGTCACGGGGATTCGAACCGCCGACCTTCTGATCAGCAAGCCCTAGGCTCCGTGGTTTAACCTTCCATGGTATATCCTGGCAAATTAGCTATTCACTAATACTATGTTATAGTTTTTAAATCAATGATATAATCCCTTATGGAAGGGAAGGGGTACCTCACCTGCATCATCATGCCATAGTATTCGAAATTTCAAATACTTTTCACATCTTTTGTGAGCCACTGCTTCCAAAACAAGAATGTTAGGGATGACACTTGGAATGTAATATAAATGCTGACCACATCATATTGAGTCGCTCATGAGCACTGGCTTGCCAGGTGACTCAGTAGATTCTAGACAATTTCTCCTCTGTCAGGAGAAACCAAAAGGTTTTTAAATTTTGGTGCTAAGACTTCTCACAAGAAAGGAAAGACTTGCTCTAGTGTATAGCTCTTCTAACTGTGTAATGCTTTTCCTGAGTTTACATGGCATGAAATGATTCACCGATTCAGCATAGATTGCAACTCACACATTTTCCATAACTTAAACCACTATCTGCCTCTCATCCCCACTGCAGTTTGTGGACTTTTATGACCCAACACCTTTTTCCTACTCAATTTAAAGAGTGTACAGCTGAAGTTTACAGATTTTTACATTTACAGATTTTTAAAATAGCTTTCTCCTTAAAATTATTTCTGTAGAGTGACCTTTTAGGGGAGATTTGATTCTTACAAAATGAGATAAAAGTTCTAGCAATCACTTAGGCAATCACCTCCAAGGGGCAACTGAGGCAAAGCAGGACAGACAAGCTGTGATCGGATTTTTTCTTCCACAATCAACTGTTTTAAACCTGTGGACTAAAATTCAAATTCCTCCAAAGGGCGAGTTGCTAAAATGAAAGAAGAGTATCATTGTGATACTTAAAATGGGAACACTACTTCTGCAAAAAAAGGTTTCAAAATGGACTCATCACACTGTTCAACCACCAGCAAGTCACACACAGACACACACAGAGAGAGAGAGATAGAGAGAGAGACGTATTCCCTGCCCCAGAAATGGGCCCAAGGAGGACATCAGACTAGAAATCACACCATCCCATACCCAGTTTTCTTTGGGATTCACATGATTTCCATCAATATCTAGATTATTCTGCTACTATCAAGCATAGTATCAAAAGCACATTATTCAGAAAACTACACAAGCATTTTCATTTACCTACTTTGCATAAGGAAAAGACAAGATGAGTTCAATGGCTAAGGCTAGAAGAGTAAAAGAACATTCTTTTGCAAGCAGATTTTACAAGCGTGTAACTGCCTGGATTGACGAGGCAAAACTGCTCATCTAGGGGAATGAGGCTAGCACCAATCAATCAAACTGTCACATTTGATGAGTGCAGGCCTAAATCATGTCTCTTTTGGCCACTCAAGTTTTCTACATGGCATCAAATGCCCATAACCTCTGGCAATTTTAAAATGACTTGCCCTCTTCAGACAATATTCTACCGTGCAGCTGCCTTAAGGACACTTCCTAAGGTTACAGGGGAAACTCATCTGTCTACCGACACAACAACTTCTGACATTTAAGGTATGAAACTCAGAGGCTGAGACTTATGTATAAAACTCTAAAGCATGAATGAAAATGCCTAAGCAGGCATTTGCTTTGCTCTCTGTTTTTCTCTCCCTTCTTATTTGGACAGCGTAAAAGGAACATATCTTAATCCTGTCAGTATTGTTATTTTAACACACTGTATTTAAAACAACAACAAAGTGGCAGAATATAATACAAATTGGAAAAGGTAGGGAAAGAAAAAAGGACACTAGCAGACAGAGAAAGAAAAGTTTGGTACTAATTTTGTTTTAGTAACTTATTTTGTTGGATTATTTAAAGAAAGTACTTTCATGTGAATTGGTAGTTCGTGTAAAATTTAATGAGCAAGGGAAGAGCAAAACTTACTTTCTTTCTGTTTCTGGTGTTGATAACAGACTGCTGAAGCCAAGGGATTCCTGTAAGAGAAGATTCATTGCTTTGAGTTGAGGCTGAACAACGACAGGCTTTATTATCTGACTGATGCAGAATACCAAATTGAAGGCAGAAACAAAAATAGATCATTGCAACCATTGTGCTTACTTCAATCTGGGATCGCAGCTGTAGGGATGTGGAACTGGCATCGGGTTTCTCCTAAAACAGAAAAGATGCCTGGTTAGGATAACATACAAGTGCAGCAGTATTAACAAGCAAAGCAGAAGCACATAGAAAAGGAGCAAAATAAAGAAACTGTGAATACAACTAGGATGGGGAAGTTAGGAGATCAGCAAGTTGTCTCAATCTAGATGCGTTCAGGAACTGACTGGAAATCACTAGTTCTGTACAAATACATGAATTCAGATAATTATTTTTTTTAAAATAACACACAAGGCAAACATGTATTCTAAGTTGAAATATCACTAAACCACCACATATCATTTCATTAGTACTGCCAAACTCTTATTTTTCTTCTCGGAGTGTTTCCATTATCTTTTGTTTCCCTTGCAATATATTATGTGGTCACTAGATGGCTCAGTGTTCTGTACACAGCACTGTAAATTGCAGTGAAAGATGAAGAAGTGATGTGGTAGTTTGACCATATTAATCTCCTTGAGATGACAACCTGCTTTAACTCTCACTATGACACGGTCCTATTCAAGCCCTATTGGTAGATATATTTACCAAAAGACACATAATTGGTTCCTTCTGTCTTACCTCCTGCCAACCTTCCTCTTCCTTCTACAATGGGAAGGCCCAGATAACCAACACAAGACTAGTAACCACCATAAATTACATACCCAGATTTGAACATCTTCTGCACTTCCATAACAGTTCCTTTCCCTCTGTCCTCTTCTACAACCTCAACACTAAATTAACTTTGCTTCTTTTCCCACTTCTTTTCAGTTCCCAGCCAGCTGCAGCTAATTCCTGTAACAATATTATCAAGATGTCTATCTGGGGCCAGTTGCTAGTGGGGGGGACGGGGACGATGACTTTGTGACATCAGCAGCCATTAAACCAATCCTGTCCTCAGCTCAGATTTTTGTATCTTGCCTTAGGTCTAAGCAGAGAGTGGGAATTAGTTTAATAATGTCTTTTTCCTGTCTCATTAACACACAAGTGAGACAAATGTACAGTCATACCTCGGGTTATAGACGCTTCAGGTTGTGCACCGCGCCAAACCTGGAAGTACCAGAACAGGTTACTTCTGGGTTTCGGCGCTCGAGCAGAAGTGCTAAATCACACTATGCGCAGAAGCACCGAATTGTGACCCGTCCATGCGCAGACGCCGCACTGTGGGTTGCGAATGCTGTGGGTTGCGAACGCGCATCCCGCACGGATCACGTTCGCAACCCACGCATCCACTGTACATCTATTTAAAAGGAATTACAATATGGTCAAGTTATTTTTCAGACATGATGCAGATGGGAGATTTCCGATTTCCCAGCTATAATTAGGAGTGCAGGAGTGCCCTGTGGGGTTGAGTTTTCCTTCCTGCTCCCTCCTCTGCTCTTATGAGTGAATTGCTCTTTCCGTTCCCTTTTCAGAGCTAGCATTATGTTTTCAGATGATACAGCATTGTGTCAACACTGATGGTAAAGCTAGACATGTTTGGATTCTAACTGGAGTTTTCAAGCATGGTCAGAAGCAGGCTTTGGCTAGGCATTTACATTGCTACAGACGTAACACTGCATGGTGGCAAGCTCTAAAAGGGGGAAGAAGGAATCATGAACGAGAAGGGAGAAAGCAGCAGCAGCAGCATATGAACCCATGGGGAGCTCTCCTTCGCTGAACCATGGGGCAGGTACCAGGAACCTCACTGGGCCAGGGGGTAATTGTAAATGCCCTGACATAACACATCTTAGATATCTGGAAAATCGTAAGTGTCTTGGTTAGCTTGATTTCAATTATTTTGAAGCAAGAAAGCAAAGCACCCTATGAAACCATCTAAGGAACTTTCATTGTCTCTTTTTCTGGGTTGAAACAAGGCACATGTAAAAACTTAGCAAAGAACGGAAGCATAACACCAAAGTAAAAACACTAGGAAAAATAATGCTAGAGCTTCTTCGGTCTCTCCCTGTCCCCTTCTCTCCAGAGCTATTTTCCATATAAAACAAATGCATGCAGTCTTCTTTTCCTTCATTACTTTGACCAAACCAAAAGCCAAATGAGCTTTCCAGCTGGAATGGCAACCGGATCACTGCAAGGTTCTCCCCATGACAAGAAGCCCGAAACGGAAGGAAGCGACAGCGTACCTAAGGAGAATACGGTTCATTCAGGCCAAGTTCTGCCATAGAAACAAAGAGAGAGGGAACATTTTACCCGCCACCTCACCCACAAACTGCACGCAAAGAGGCAGCAGAAGCTGCTACATATAAAAAGTAAATTTGTTCTCTGGTTTGTGAGAAGCAAATATTTGGCTTTGCTATGTTTATTTGGTATTTAAAAGAAAAGGTTTGTGCTGTAAGTGCTTTACCCTAGATATGATCTTTGTAAATTCATGTTTTCCTTTCATCTCTTTTAAGGGATACTTTGGTTACCCAAGCTGACTATAAACGAGTAAGATTTACACTGCACAGTAGATTCCATTGTCAAAGGAAGGTGGAGAGAGTCCTCCCCCCACCTCAAATTATCCTAGGGAAAAGTACCAGCTGCATCCTGTGTTAACAAAATCCAGATTCTACTCTGTCTCTCTACTCTTGTTTATGCTGTGAGCAATCTCTCTCGTCTCTGCATCTAAAAAGCCACGCTGTTCCTTGGAACTTTTGAGGGAGCATAAGAAGTATCTTCAGTTAGAATTTCACACAAATAGCATTTCCTTGGCAAATATTCAAAGACATTCTAGAGGACTCAGATGCTAATTACGGCCAGTTTTGATTATATTTTGACCCAGGGTGCTTTGGATCTGCAGGTAAGCACCAGGAATGCATTTTGTGAACGAACATAAAACTTCACATGATGGTATAAAATTAATGTATAAACAAAGGACTAGCTTCTGCCCAAAGCTTCTGAGAGCTGTCTATTTGAAATGTAGATAATCAGACCTCTCAAATATTTTACAAATTTGGCAAAGCTTTGAAGTAAAGTTTCCCTCTCAAGAGTGCAAAAAATGTCAAATTCTTAATTTCCTTCATTGCAAAAATTACAGCTAAAGGAAGCCTTGAATCTTCCCTGCTAAAAGACATGTAAACGTTTAAACATTTATCTGATTAGCTGAAGAAACAAGCAGACAATATTCTGGCTGCTGCAAAAAATGTCAAATAAGTCGAACTGCATGCAGTGTCTGTTTACTTATTTTATTGAGCAATATCCTTTCCTTTTGCTGCAGGAATCAACAAAGTTTCGAGTTACTTTGGAGAGTATCATGCAGTATGACAACAAAGCATGTGAGCTAGCAAGCAGATCGACTTTAGCAAGTCTTAACAAGAAGCATGTAAATATATTTAATAAGGGGTTATTTCTCACACTTCAAGATTTCAATTTGCATCATAGGTTCAGGTACAACTCTGATCATTTACAATGTACATTTATTAAGTACATTACAGTCTTTATTTAAATAATTACAGCCTAAAACCAAATGAATTGAGAGCACAATCCTAACTATGTCTACTCAGAATAAGTCCTACTGAACTGAATAGGGACTAGGTGGGACTTAAGATTTCACCCAAAGCAATGACAGTTAGGTTTGGCAAGATAAAGGGATAATGTTTGCAAGTCATATAATACATACATACATACATACATATTTTTATTTGTATGCTGCCTTTCCATGATTAATGTCATGTTTAAGGTGGCTTACAACATGGAAAAAAATACATAACTACAAACATAACAAAAGTAGTCATAAACAATAAATAAAACATCAAAAAGAACATGACCAAAATAAACAATTTCCACATGAGTGATAAGATCTAAAATAAAAATACAGAAAAGAAAAGAAAAGAAAACCAGCAACAAACCCAATATCAAATTAGTGGTAGCCAACATGTTGTTTTCCAGATGTTGTTAAATGACAATTCACAAGGCCAATGATGAGGGAGTTTTAGTTCAACAACTGGAGGGCACCAAGTTAGCTATGTCTGTGGCTAAGCAATAGTTTAAGCATGACATGAATAAGCCTAGGTAAGCTTCTGGTATAAACAATTCATCTTCCGTAGAGTGGCTATGAGGAGGACTCAGAAGCTTTGGGTTCTAGTTCTGAAAACCACAGCTTCTCCTGTCAGCTGAACTTTGATTTGTTTGAAACAAGCCAATTTGAGGCTATGGTTTACTTTAACATGACAGCTGTGCACAGCCAGTGAGTTACCCAAGGCCAGCTTGCAAGATTCATGGTGAAATGGAGATTTGAAGGCAGCCAAACACAGCAATCTTGCCCTCAGCAATGCTTAACCTCACAAACATGCTATCAAGAGTTCTCCATTTATATCTAATACAGAAAAATGCAGTCCTTGAAGCAATTTTTGTGTGTGCAACCTAGGGATATTAATCTAGGAAAATCTCAGTTTAAAGAATATTTATAGCTTCATAGAGCTATAGACTGTTTGAAATGTGATTGAAATAGAACAGCTCACAGAAGACGGCCTTGTTGTGAAATAAACTTGTGAAATGCTTGTGGACATATAAGTAAATGAATATATTTATTCCTATATATATTTTGCCTACTGCCCTCAAACTGGGTGCTTCCCTATCCCACAGGGGCTGCTGGTCAAAGGCATAGATTCCAAAGCCCAGAATCACATTGGTGCTAGTAATCTGAGATCAAAGAAAGATACTCAAACCATCACAATACTATAAAGCTCCTTTTGGCTCTGTCTGTCTCAGGAGACAATGGAAGAGTGTGTCTTTGGGGGTGAAGTCATACTGTTGGAGAGTTACAGCACCTGCTGTGGCTGTAGAGGAGAAACATGTTTTGTAGCAGCTGGGGGTGTCCTGCTGTCCTGCTACAGGTGCACCATGGTGTTTCTTCTCTCTGCACTCCTCCCAGTGGTCATTCCTCCTCTAGTCATTGCTGTCTCCAGGCCCTGTGGTTGTCTGCAAGGGATTCCCACATGGTGGAGTTAATGTTGCCAGCCTTCATGCCTCATTTGCAGACATCTTTGTAATGCAGTGTTGGTTTGCCAATAGGCCTAGTGCCTGCAGCCACCTCCTTGGGGAATCTGCCATCTTCCATTCTGTGGACATGACCAAGCTGAAATAGGCGGCATATCCTTGTTTGAAACTCTGTCCTGCCATGTGATACCCAAATTCTTCCTGATGCAGCACATGTGGAAGATGTTGAAGCAGATATTAGTTGTCCATGACTCACTTCCATAAAGCAGCATGCTCAACATGCAAGCTTGGTAGACCTTCATCTTAGTATTGACATGAACATCACATTCTCCCATACCCTTTTAGAGAGGCAAGCCTTTCCCATAGCTGTCTTGCCAATACGCTTGTCCAGCTTAGCGCTGATTGAGAGGTTGCTGGTTATAGTGGAAACCAGGCAGACAAAATTGTCTACCACTTCAAATGTGTGATCACCAATGCTGATGCATGGATTGCTGGCAACGTCCTGACCCAGGATGTTGGTTTTCAACAGGCTGATGGTAAGGTCAGTTTCCTTGCAGACTTGAGCAAAACGGTTGTTGAGTCCCTGCAGAGCTTCCTCGGAGTGCGTTGTCAAGGCTACGACATCTGCAAACATCTTTTGGATAAGGACCCAACATGCTTTTTTCTTGGTGCGGAAATGCGCTAGATTGAACAGACCCCTGTCACACCTTGAATGGATGTACACACAATCTTCAGTCAAGCCGAAAGCATATGAGAGCAACAGGAAGAAGAATATGCCAAAGAGAATTGGGGTGAGAACACAGCCCTCACCCCAACTCTCTTTTGGCATATACCTTTTCCTTTTCATTACCTACCAGCTAAACGAATTCAGGGAGATACACTTTCACTTTTGCAGGCTTCCAAAGACACTAGGAAGTTTTACCTGAAATTTGTTGGTCATTTAGATCCCCTCTGCCACTGCCACCACCATGTGTAAGCCTGGGGATGCTGAGCAGCCATCACCTACAGTTAGGTGACTGTCGTTACTCAGAAAGCCTGAAGCGACACCATATTGAGAAAATACTCAGCACATTTGTTATGTGTTGTGTCAGTGGTGAATGTTTCCCCTAGAATGAAGCTGACATCTCCATTGAGATCTTATTCCAGCAGCAGCATCTTGGTTTGATGTGCAAAGGAATGCCATGTCTATAGAACAGAGGTCACTCGAACAGCTTTGCCTGTGGGAATATGTTCTGGGCATTGAGCCTTTCCCCCTGTCACTCAGGAGGTTTCAATAGAGGTTTCAGATACACAGGTGCAGCACTGAAGCGCAAGAGGCTGCTGGCGGAGTAGACACGCATCCACAACCTGCCTACAAACACAACACTGTTGGGTGTTCTTTGCTCCCATTGCATGCTGATAGTGAAACTGGTGCTATGAGATGCTTCACAAGGAACCAGCCTATGGAAATAAATAGGCTACAGTCAGGGAAATCCTAGATCCCTAGGAACTGGAAACAGTATTCCAATCTTAGTTAATAAGCATCCTAACAACAGATGAATACACGGCCTTGTTTTGATTTGTCAATTAAATTCAGCTCATGTGACAGGAGTTTCTGCAAATTCTAGCGCAACTGAGTGGTAAAACCATATCTGAAGACAGACCGAGGCCTCAGACAAATATCTATTAAAAAGTATAATTGAGTGTGAATATGACATGGGCTATCCTTTCTCTGGTCATAGATGCGCTAAGGATGAAGACTAGCACACAAATCCCTGCAGGCGAGCCATAGGTTTTCTACAGGTCTTCAGTGTCACAGAACTAGTTCTGAGGCATGTCTCAGTAATAAAAACAGAGGCATCAACAACAAGACATTATACTGTGGCCACCAAAAATTGAACATATAGGCATTTGGGGAAAATTAATCAGATCACTGATTTTCCAATATTTCTGTTTAGCAAGGAATGTATTTTTAAGTTTCCATTTGCAATCCGCCAAGCTGTCCTTTTCAGTCATTATAGCAGGACATGGGAAATTTTCTGCTCCATTACTTTTGCATGTAACTGCCAGAGTTTGTATGATGTATTCTAAATGAAAACATTTTTGTTATACACAACATGAAATGGGGCGGGGGGCTCTGGGGCGGACAAAAGAAAAAAGGGTTGTAGAAGAATGGTTAAAACTGAGTTTTATTATAAATAATTCACATTTCCCTTTGAAGAAACATTAGCCTAAATATTTTCTTAATGGCTCATAAGCATTACAGATTCTATGTTGTAGGCATTACAAGATACAGTGGAACCTCGAGTTGCAGAAGTAATCCGCCCCAGAGGCCCGTCCGCAACTCGAAGCGTTCGCATCAGAAGTGCCGTGTCTGCGCACCCGTACAGCGCAATTTAGCGCTTCTGCCCATGCGCGAGCAGCAAAACCCAGAAGTAACCGTTCTGGTACTTCCGGCTTGCTGCGGGACGCAACTTGAAAAGATGTAACCTGAAGTGGATGCAACATGAGGTATGACTGTACCAGTGATAGCTTCTGAAATGGTACCTGAGTACGACATGGGGGAAATGTGATTTGCACACAAATGTTAAGGATTAATATATGCAAGTAGCATTTCAGTAGCCCTTCCAAATTTTTGCTTGAGTCAGTAAAAAATTCCCTTCACTATTATTATCTGGAGTGAAGAAACAGCAGGCACATTTATATATGGCAGGCATGTCCAAAGTCAGTTTTGGGGGCCCAATCTAGCCCACCGATCGATTTAATCCAACCCCTGCATGTTCACTCCATCAAATCTCTTTGAAAAAGTTTGGGCACCCCTGATATATGGGGTGCTATGCCTGATAAGACAGGGAAGCTAAGGACTCACTGGTTGGCCCAGGAATAAAGATATTCTTTTTTGCACTTAAAAGTGTAAAGTAGTGCACCAATCCTAGGGAGACTGGTAGGATGAATGGAATATTTTCTATTATTTCATGAAAAATAAATAAATCTGGTAAAATAAAATAAATAGGAATCTGAGCTTCTGTGGTAGAAAAGGTACATTTTTTAGTCCAAACAATAAACTCAGTATGAGACTCCAGCAAAGAAGCAATACTGTGGAATAAAGCTGCATGTAAAGGAAGTGTCTGAAGAGTTTGAGCTTTGTCCTAATTGAAAGTTTGCCTGCCACACACACAAATGCAGCTAGTTCTCAATAGCTTCCATAAACTGGGGCTAGCATGTGACCTAGATCCAGAGCTTTTTTCAGCCAGAACTCGCCAAAACTCAGTTCCGGCATATCTCAGGTGGGCAACATTATCATTACTGTATAAAAGAACAAGGGATCTGTTCATGGTGAGTTCCACTATATATTTTTTCCTGGAAAAACAATACTGCCTAGATCTGCCTCCCAAGTTTTTTTGTGCTCCCCGCAAGAATCCAAACTGTGTGGCTATGTTTTTATTTATTTTTTCAAAAAGAAACATTTGTTGTCACCACTAGGACAAAAGCAAGATTTCTCTGAAATGAAAAGTTCTTACTAAGGCTTTTTACTGACATAAACAAGCACTCCAGCTGATCACACTTGGGTGTCTCCAGAGAGAAAAACATTTCTTGTGTTTGGGGAAGCTGCCTGCCACGTAAAAACTTGAGTACAGTAACCAGAGTATTAATGAGCATCTTTTGTGTGCTAATTCTCTATTCCAAAATCTCCTTCAAAAGCCTTAATTGAGCCAAGTGAAATGAAAAGGATGACTACCAGGCAAAGTGATAGCACCCCAGTTGTGAAATACCCTTCTCAGAGACTCACCTGGAAACTTCTTTGTCGTTACTTCAGTTCCATGGGAAGTTTTTTAAGACCTATGATTTTTAAGTTCTGAATTGCAATTTGCTACATACATGTTAAATATTTTCTGCCATGATTTGAAACTAGTTTACTCTAACCTGTTGTTGTTGTTGTTGTTGTTGTTGTTGTTGTTGTTGTTGTTGTTGTGTTTCAATATTGCATTTTAGTGAGTCACCCAGATAACAATGTTATTGGGTGGCCTATATAAATACTGTTTTCGGAGAGAGAGAAACCGTGGGGGGGGGGAATTTCTCTGAAAGATTCATGTATAATCTTGTATAGAATCCCTAAGCGGTTTTTTTTTAAAAGCAAAAGAAGAGAGAAAAGCATATCACAGTTCTTGGAAAGAAATGTGACCAAATGAAGTTGATGTAGAATGATAGGAATTTTATACACTGCAATTATTCCTAGAAGAGGAGGTAATACGAATTACTGCCAATTGTTATAAGGATTAAACATCGAGTGGAATGGACTATTCCTCTTTCTTCCTTCACTGTACTACTACTATGTGTGCTTTCCTTACTTCCTCAACTAAGGATTACTAAGTAGCAAAAATTGAGAACACCCTTAAGCAGCTAAGTGGAGAGATGAGAATACATTACAGTGCTGACTCTCACATGCTAATACATTACTACCAGTGGCATGAGGTTATTGGACTAAGAGGACTAGGCTAGTCTCCTAAATGTTTCCCTGGTGCCTTCCTTCCCAAAGCCTGGGAAGCTTCTGCCCAGCTTAGGGAGGGCGTCACGATGCTCATGTGTGCAATGTCAGGACGCCACAGGCATGTCTTCGACCCCCCCCCCCCGCCCCTCACAAGCTATCGCCTCTGGTCCTAACTGTTCCCCTATGAAAAATTTCACTGCACACCACTGATTACTACCCACACTTATTGAAACAGTTCACTATATTTATTATTTATTTTCTATCTACACCCACCCACACCAAAAGTGATGTACAACACAGTATTGTAGAAGACAACAAGACAATTAATCACTCCCTGTGGAAATACATCAACACAGGACTGAAATTAATCAGCCACAGGAGGGGCATGCCAGAGCTCTGTGGCTACCACTAAAAAGGCCCAGCTTAGTGTGGACACAAAAACCTGGCATCCACTTTGGATGGTGCTTAAAGGAGGAGTTTGTTAGATGCTCTTCATTTTGACCCTGTACTCAGTGTTGCCAAATGCAGATCTCTTAATAGCCTTCAGACCATGGATGGGTAAACTGTGGCTCTCAATTTGTTGTTCAACTTTAATTTGCCCCAGGCAGCATAGTCAATGTTCAGGGACGATGGCAGTTGTAGACCAAAATTACTTTACTTTTCACTCTCAGCAGTACCCATAGTTTTGCACCCATGGGAGTATCAGCATTAACTATTTCTCTCCCACGGCATTAGCATGTATCTATTTTGACTTTGACAATGATACTTCCCAAAATTTGCATTTCTTTCTTTCATGATGGCTATTGTATTTATATATCATAGTGTTTTCATTTCATTTTATGATTTGTTAGATGCTCTTGAGAGCCCTTTCTAAAAAGAAGCATATATTTTCCATAGCAACAACAACAAAAATATATTTATTGGTGCAGGAGAACAGAAGTCATCGCTCTAAATCCTGGAGCTGACAGCACTATCTACTGTTCTCTACAATGTCTAGAATTTCTGAGAGCTGCATCTTCAGAGTTACCTAAATCAGACTTAACACTGCAATGCTGCATGGGGGAGATATATATATAAGCCTACTACATGCATTCCTGTTGGTGAACTGTTAATAGCTTGAAGCCAAGTATGAAGAATAACAACAACACACAGAATGGTTAATCTTTGTTTACAAAATTTAGCAGCGGTAGCAGTACCAAAATGACAACTCGTGCCTACAGGCAAGTCTGCAGGTATAAATTAAAAAAGCAAATGCTTCAAAACGTGCAATTAACAACTTTTACAACAGTCTTGTCATCCAGCTGTTGGGACTGTGATTCCCCCCCCCCTGAAGATCAACCATAAAGCTAGAAAGAAACAAATGTCTTTAAAATGTGAGTTTAGAATGAGCTGTGAAACTGCTCTGGAAGAACTGGGCAGTAATCAAGTCATTTTATATTTCAATGAAATATAAAAATGAAGTCTCCCTATTTCCTCATTTTCCCATCTATTAGAAAATGAGCTTACAGGAGGGATTGTCATTATATTTTCTTTCTCTACTACTGCCCACATTCACCCATAGCCAAGGTGTGTGGTTTGTTTAAATGTGTAATGTGTATGGTTTGTTTAAACCAGGGCAGCCAACGTGGTACCCTCCAGATGTTTTGGGCTACATTCCCCATCATTCTCAACCATTGGACATGCTGGCTGGGCCTGATCAGAGTTGTAGTCCATTCTATCGAGCTGTGTGGCTCTGTTAGTGTGGATGGGTGGGTGTCAAAAGACTGAAGGTTGGTTTAAATAACCCACACACCTTGGCTTGGCAGTTGGTGCTAGCACAGGTTTTTTCCAATAAAAACAACAGCAGAAAAAAGTGAGGATTGCGCCTAAAGCCCAAATTGAGTATAGTCCAGACACACTGGGTTCAATGGCAGGTGGGACTGCCAAAATCTTTTTACCCAGACACCTGCCCCCTTTCTGATTTTTTTTAATGTTGCCAAGCACATAAAGCTGAATGCGCACAAGTTCAATGCACACAAATTGCGGTCTTACTGTAATCGAATAACTGGAGCTAATCTGTATTCTGCTACATAGCTTTATCACTACTTCACAGCTCCTCAAAGGTATTTTTCCCACAGAGTTTTGCTGTAGCAAAAAAATAAAGAATTCTTTCTGGCCTACAATAGCCACCACACATAGATAAAGCCTCTGTCATCTCAGTAGGGTATCATCCCTCCCTCCTACCAGAGTGAAGTCACATTGATCTTGTTATCTTTTGAGGCTGAACATGTCAGAATTGAAAAAGACAATAGTAGTTACCTACTATTGGGAACAGTTTGAGGAACAATAGATTTCAGAACAGTTACCTACATTTTGTGGGGTGGAGGCATGCTGGACAAGACAAGGTGCTTTACAACTCATAAGACTATAACTTGTGTTAGAATGCAAAACATCCTAACTTCCTCCTATATAATTAATTGCATGGTCTTTCCTAATAGTAAATGCCTGAAGATGTGTTTTAACTTTTTTTTCCTGATTTGGCACATTGCAACAGACAAGCACCTTTGGTAACATGAAACTTTTATTCATAAGTATCTTACTGACCCAGGAATAGAGGACCATCAGCTACCGTAGGTTTGCAGTCTGCACAGGTCAAGCATCAACTCATCTTCACCTCAAACTTCCCATTAGCTTACATTAGTGTATCTCAAGTTATTTGGGCAGCATGAAGGAAACTATATCTCCTGAATGGGATAGAACCCAGTCAACTCTCACATTTCAAATTAATTAAGTTTATTAAAACACAGGAGAATTTTTTGTTTTGTTTTATGCTACCTGAATCAGTAAAGTCGTAAGTGGTGAGCCGACTGAAAACAAGTGCAAACCACAGGAAGAAAAACACAATTCCTAGTTAGCCATCAATAAGGTGAGAATTCCGTGTCAGCCACATATTAAAAGGGAGTTGGCACAGAGGGCATCTAACTATTCTAGCCAAGGGTATGGGAGTATTAAAGGAACAGGCATGCTAGCTTCAGGTCTCTGCCACACTGACATTCACAAAGATTCACTGACATTCACCCACACAGACTAGAAAATCCACTGTTTCAGAATGGCTATCTTCCATTTTTCTTATCCCTGTTATTTCAGAAATTGTAGATAGTCAAAGTATGCTTCTTTAATGTATAAGGAAATATTTTGAGCTTAGAAATTTCAAAAGTAGTAGCAAAAAAGAAAGAAAAATGGTATGGTCCTCACACAGATCTGCATAGGCTTAAAAGGTCCCCATTTGTCATTCATCTGCATAAAGGCAAGACACCAGAGCAATTCAGGCAATAAGAGCACCTCCTACCCACCCACCCAAACCTCTCCCAAAAGATCATGCCTACATCACAATAATCTGAATTAAATTATTTTGGAGGAAATATGTTCATGGAGTAAGCATATTTATAATTGCAGTCATAAAAATTCATTTAACACAATCAAATTGATTTCACATTCCAAGCCTCATTATTTGGGTTTTCCTGTTATCAACCATATTCTTTTGTCATCCATGAGATATTGCTAGCTTGTGAAACCACTTTAGCAAAACACGATAGTGTGTGTTTTATAACTCCAAGGACAAAGTCTTGTAATTCATTTGTTACCTGCATCTCTGACAAAGCCTTGAATTCTTTGCATAGAATTCAGACGCTATGACTAGTCGGGATACCAAAATATGTGGAGTTATCTCAAGTTAATCACTCCCACTCTAAAACTCTCTGGTGGCTTTGCAAGGTATCTTCTATAAAAATGTTAAAACACTGCATGGCCTTGCTTGCTTGTTGGTAAATGGATCTGCTTTCCTTGCACGTCTTCTGTTTCAACACACTGCTGAATGCTCCATTTTTTGGCTAACCCTTTCTGTCATCTCAAATCTTGTAGATGGAAATCAGCATAGCATTTTGTATTCACTGAAACCCAAGTGCTGCACTCGCATTTAGAATGCTACTTTCTTTATTCTAGTTTTGCAACTCATCCCTTCATGAATTTCTTTTGCTTTTATCATTATTTTAATAGTGTTGGGAAATTTGAGTAGCACTGTGCTTGTGCATTACAGCAGCAAGAGTACTGAGGGCAGACTATCAATTTTGTTTTCAACTTCACTTTCCTTTCTCTCATTGTCCTGTTTCCTTCCTGCCCCTTCCTTGCCTATTCCTTCTGCAGCTGGGGATCACCTATTAAGCTAAGGCTGTCATCTTATGCAAACCTACTAAGTGACAGTAAATACCAGTGAAAACAGGGGCTACTTTAAGAAAACATGCACAGACCTACTGCATGTATGGTGTTAGTTTTCTCTTAGTATCTGAAGTTTACAGGTTTGGTGCCAATATAATGCTAGCTCCCTGCAAACTACAGTATAGTCCTCCAACAAATACAGCCTAGGAATAAATACAAAGACTGCCTCTTCTCTGGCACCCACTCCCTCCCCTCCCTAAGTACTGACCTGATTGAAAGGCAACAGCAGAAGACAAAGTTTCTTTCTCTCAGCATGAGGTATGTCCCCTGATATAAATTGAGACACATCACGTTCCTTTCTAGCCTTGCTCTTTGGTCTGCTGAAGCTGTTAGCAGCAGCAAATATTGGGTGGGAGAACAAAGACTTAAGTTGGTATTATCTGTTAGATAAAAGCATCTGGGTGAAAGGGGACATAGATTTTTTATATATTCAGTTTCACACTGTGTTGTCTGCTAAACTCAAAGCATTCCAGAATATGTTTGTTCGTTTGTTTATGTCATTTATAATCCACCCTTCACCTGAAGGTCCCAGGAGGTTGGAGAATACATAATATAATATTTTAGCTGCAGTTCATTCATTTTCAGCTTTGCATTCTTGTTATTAAAAAAAGCACGCCTAGACATTCCCTTGTTGCGCCTATAACCTACGTTTAAGGTGTCATTTAGCTCCTAGCTTTCATACCTTGGTTTCTAACAAATGTAACAATAAAAAGCTAAGACAAAGTATTTCATCATCAGTATAGCTCATCGTAAAATCACAACATAATAAAACAACAAAGCAGCCACAGCAAAGGCATTCTCAGTACTTAATACACCTCAACCTGAAGGCGTGGACAGAGGTGCAGCTTCACCTCTGGACAAAAAGAAAACAGTTGAAGAGAGACACACTTTAAAGGGGAGGTCATTCCATGGGCATGAAGCTGCTGCAGAGAAAAGCCTTCCATGAATCCCCTTGCCATGGACCTCATTCATTCATTCATTTACAGTCATGAATATTCCAAAAAATATATTGAAGCAATTTTATAGTAAAAACATCAACAATAGCTAAGCAATTCAACATATACAAACAATTTTAAAATTTTCCACATATAACAACAGCTAAAAACAATGGCCATATCCTGGACACAGCTCTACCTCTCTTTCAAATCAGAACCAGTGAAGGTCCTGTGTGAGTGCCTGGAGGCGGTTGGAGGATGGATGGCGGCTAACAAATTGAGGTGGAATCCTGACAAGAAAGAAGTACTGTTTGTGGGGGACAGGAGGCGGGCAGGTGTGGAGGACTCCCTGGTCCTGAATGGAGTAACTGTGCCCCTGAAGGACCAGGGGTGCAGCCTGGGAGTCATTTGGACTCACAGCTGTCCATGGAGGCGCAGGTCAATTCTGTGTCCAGGGCAACTGTCTATCAGCTCCATCTGGTACGCAGGCTGAGACCCTACCTGTCGGCGAACTGTCTCGCCAGAGTGGTGCATGCTCTAGTCATCTCTTGCTTGGACTACTGCAATGCGCTCTATGTGGGGCTACCTTTGAAGGTGACCCAGAAACTACAATTAATCCAGAATGCGGCAGCTAGACTGGTGACTGGGAGCGGCCGCCGAGACCACATAACACCGGTCATGAAAGACCTGCATCGTTTTGCCCGGACACTGAGGTCCAGCACTGAGGGCCTTCTGGCGGTTCCCTCAGTGCGAGAAGCCAAGGTGCAGGAAACCAGGCAGAGGGCCTTCTCGGTAGTGGCGCCCGCCCTGTGGAACACTCTCCGATCAGATGTCAAAGAGAAAAACAGCTACCAGATTTTTAGAAGACATCTGAAGGCAGCCCTGTTCAGGGAGGCTTTTAATGTTTAATAGATTGCTGTATTTTATTTTTCTGTTGGAAGCCGCCCAGAGTGGCTGGGGAGACCCAGCCTGATGAGCGGGTTATAAATAATATATTATTATTACTAGCTGGCCCTGCACGCGTTGCTGTGCATTAGTCTGTGAAATGGAGGGTAATAGCCCCCCTTCAGATCCCTCTGAGCCTCAGAGTCCCCCTGAGTCGAGGCGAGACACTGTGGAGAGGGCAGGTTTCATCCCTGTGTCTCCCCCCCCCCCCGTTCTGACCCATTACGTATCCCTGCCCTCTATTGCCCCCCCTTACCTCCACTTGGCCTAGTCTGGAAAACGGCCTAGTCTGCAAAGCCGAGGTGAGATATTGTGGAGAGGGCAGGTTTCATCCCTGTGTCCCCCCCCCCTGTTCTGAGCCATTACATATCCCTGCCCTCTATTGCCCCCCCCCTTACCTCCACTTGGCCTAGTCTGGAAAACGGCCTAGTCTGCAAAGCCGAGGTGAGATATTGTGGAAAGGGCAGGTTTCATCCCTGTGTCCCCCCCCCCCCTGTTCTGAGCCATTACGTATCCCTGCCCTCTATTGCCCCCCCCTTACCTCCACTTGGCCTAGTCTGGAAAACGGCCTAGTCTGCAAAGCCGAGGTGAGATATTGTGGAGAGGGCAGGTTTCATCCCTGTGTCCCCCCCCCTGTTCTGACCCATAACGTATCCCTGCCCTCTATTGCCCCCACCTTCACTTGGCCTAGTCTGGAAAGCAGCCTAGTCTGCAAAGCCAAGGTGAGATATTGTGGAGAGGGCAGGTTTCATCCCTGTGTCCCCCCCCTGTTCTGACCCATAACGTATCACTGCCCTCTATTGCCCCCCCCCTTACCTCCACTTGGCCTAGTCTGGAAAGCGGCCTAGTCTGTCTGATAATGGCCGCCTGTTTAAGTTACTTGGTTGATGATGATGTCATTTGGTTTGTGGGTGTGGCTTAGATTTCTCAGGAAGGGAGGGGTGTACTGTGGGAGGAATTCCACTTGAGGGCGCTGTTTGACTTGGTGGAAAAGCAGGTCAAATCCTGCCGAGGTGTGTGATTTGAGGTTTTTCATGTCCCCTACAACCCTCAGGGAGTGGCCTGGATCACTGTGTCAAAAATTCAGGACGATCGGTCAAGCGGTTATGGAGAACATAGCGGCCGTCAATTTCAAGATTTTTACATTTTTATATATATAGATTATTATTATTATTGGTACAGGCACCACAGATTCTTAAAAACTAGGCAGGTTGGCATGGTTTCTCTGTCATCTACTAGGAATGACACAGCAAGTTATCAATTGCTGTTGCCCCTCCCGCCTAAAAAAATATTGGCTTTGTAGAGAACATCATGACTGAAGTGTGTTGAGGTTATCCAGTGCATAAGAATGCACATACACATCCTCCATACTTTAAATGCAATCTGATAGCAGATAACTTGAAAAAAATACCACTGAGCCTAAAAAGGGGGAGGTAACTCAAGCTGTGATCTTATGTACAGTAATTCCTTGGAGGAAGCTCCACTGAGCTCAATAGATCTTACTTCTAAGTGGACATGTATGGGATTGCACTGCCAGGCTCTCTAGTGAAAACAGATACCGGTAAGCAGATGTATCTGTTTATAATAGGGGTAAAGTAGTAGAATGCTCTACCATATATACTATATATTCCTGTGTATAAGACTACTTTTTAACCCTGGAAAATCATCTCAAAAATCGGGGGTCTTGTACACCGGGTCATATTTCTTATACGGTGAGTATATCCCAAACTCTATATTTTAACTGGAAAAGTTGGGGGTCGTCTTATACACCCAGTCGTCTTATACACCAGAATATACGGTATTTCCTGAGTGGGCCAAGAAAAACACCTAATTTTGACCGGCAAAATTAATGCATGTCACATATTTCTTTTATCCCTAACTTAAGCAGTATTCTAAGAATTATTGATTGCTGTCCAGGAAGGAGGATCCACAATTTTCCTTATCAATCTTGTAACTAATCTTGTGTATCCTAGGGTCTCCCAATCTGCAATAATGTTTGATGTAATGCTTTGCCAAGCATTTGGTATACCTAACAAAACATACAAACAAAAAGTTCATTTAAAAAAATTGCTCTAGGACACCCCTTCCAAGCTTGCACACAAGCACACCCCAAAAAGAGATAGAGAGCAGAATTAGAAGTAGTAACAAAAATTAACCCGGCACCTGTTCACTGGTTAATTTACTTTGAGCAATGATTATGTTACAACCAAAGGCATCAACCATTCACTTAGTTCAGGATGTAAGTCAAACCCCAAACTTAACTGCCACCAAAATCTTCTGATTCTGGGAAGGATTGGATGAGTGGAGAAAAAAATGGTCACCCGCTGTTGGAGAGAATGCTTTTTTGTTGCATTTTAAGACAAGACATCAAGCCAATAGCTCAATTATTAAGAGCATGGCTTAAACCAACCCAATTACCTCAAAATGAGAAAGAAACATGCTACCCTAGCTTATGACATGGTGGCTGCAAATAAAACAAAGTACTCACAATACTCTAATAGGATTCACTATGGTTTCTCAAAAGGCATTTTCAAACTCAGAAGTAAAATCTCCAGAACAGAGTGGAATATTGTATCAGTTACCACTGCACCAGATACTGAGGCCACTTCCTCAAACAAATTAAACCATCTTTCTGAAACATTGTAATCTAGCACTGTACAGATACATCTACCGTATGTTAAATATAAATTAAACCCAATACCTTCTTAATTCAATGTCTTTATTTGTAACGTGCTTCAGCTACCTTTTCTACTAAGATTATATCCAAGGTGACGTAATTGTGATCAGCCATAATTAGACCTTTCGACTTGCAATATGACCTCTGCATCCTGTTGCGAGGAGAAACAGCACTGAACCAAAATAAATATGGACACTACAACACCTAACAATAGGTATTCATCTGTCCTGGCTGATGTGTTTTAAAAGCCACAGTGGCAATCCATTCTTTTTGTCTCCCCCTACATATAAGCAGTGATGCTGATAAAATGCAGACTGACAAGAGAGAAGGGTCTGATGAATTAGCACATTTCAAAGAAGTTTCACATCAGGCTCTGTGAACAGCAATCTCCACAATTATTTACACTGAAATCACTTAAACAACATTCATTCCTACTTGTGCTTCTATGAAAATTTTAAAAAGTGAAAAAAGCTTACTCAAAACAGAGGTGCTAACAGTCAGTTTTGTATATCCAGGCCTACTTTAAATGCATTATTTTGCTGACAACTAATGCTGGCCATCACCCATATAATAGGGTGATGAAGACAGAAACACCGGATTTATGTGATCTGGGCTCTCTGAAACCAGTAGTCAGCAAAGGCCAAACACATGCATTCTAGCCGTCTCTTGCTGAGTAAGGAAGATTGGTGCGCCAATGCTATGTTTCTGTTGCATCGTTGCCTTTAATTTTCCAAGAAAATTAACAGTTTTGCAGGTAACAAAAGGAGGAGAAAAAAACCCACGAAAAGCAGCACATTTTGCCAACACATAATTTCTCCCAAGAAACGCTTGTTTGTATGTTTGCTTGTAGTCATCATGCTATAATTTGTGTTAATACAGAAAGCACACATAAGTGAAGTAAAAGTTTTCCTCGTTTTATTTCTCATCGGCAAAATTTCAGGTAAAAAATATTTATAAAATTTCAAGTGGAACATTTAAGCATTGTTACTTTAACTGGGAAGCTGGTGTAATGTGGTACCCGAGAGTTCAAATTTTACCTTTTCCACAAACACACTAGTGTTCAGTCTTAAGCTTACTATAGAAGAAGTCCCACTGAATTCAATGGAACTTTGTTCTGAGTAACATTCTGTAGATTGGCCTACTTATAGGACCTTTTACTATTTTCCCATAGAATGGGAGATGATAATTTAGCAGAGAAATTGGGAATTTTGATATAGTCGGACTCTTAACTCCCATCAGCTCCAACCAACATGGCCAATGATCAAGTCCAACAACATATGGAGGGCTGCAGTGTCCCTGTCCTTGAAAATTTAGCATAATGTGCATCTCCACCCTCATCGTTCAGCCCATTCAGCTCCAAGGGCCTTCTGGCCGTTTCCTCATTGAAAAAAGTGAAGTTACAGGGAACCAGGCAGAGGGCCTTCTTGGTAGTGGCACCCATCCTGTAGAACACCCTCCCTTTAGATGTCAAAGAGATAAACAATTATACAACTTTCCATAGACATCTGAAGGCAGCCCTGTATCAGGAAGCTTTTAATGCCTGATGTTTTGTTGTGTTCTTTTACATTCTGTTGGAAGCTGTGCAGAGTGGCTGGGACAACTGAGTCAAATGAGCACAGTACAATAAATAAATTATTATTATTATTATTATTCCTCCATTTTCAAGTAACTGTAATTTCTCATTATTTCCAAACCCAGACAACCTGTGCTTAGTTACCTCCAAGGGTCTTTTGGCAGTTCCCTCACTGCCTTTCAAGTAAAGGTGTTTAATACTGAAAGACCTATTTGGGAAAACTCAGAAAAAAAATTGAAAGGTAAATGCCACGAGCCAGAAAAGAAACTATGGGAAACTATTTGAATATATCTTTTTTAAAAAAAATAATTAAAGAAATAACTGAAGTGTCTTTCATTTCTCAGCTAAACTTAAAAAACAATGGTTTCTAAAGGTAGGGTACACACAGTGAGACTCTGAATTCCCACACCTACCACCGAACAACAGGCACTCAAACTATTAGACAAAATGCTTTTGGAACTCATAGGAGCCTGCGGAGCTGCTGTTAAAAAGAAAACAATGAGTTAAAATGCCCACAGACAGTTCACAAGTTTTTGCATGTCCTTAAATGGGCTCTCAGGATTGCAAGTCCAGTGGCTGTTGGAAATTATATTTGCAGCTGGGAAGGTGGGAGGAGGGAAACACCACAGAATCATCTGCTTCTTAGTTCACAGAACAGTTGAGTGTTATATTCAACATTTGAAAAATGAAATATTCATTTAGTACATTCTACAAAAACAAAAAAGAAATGACAAAAATGATATGATGAATAAAACAACTCTTTCATTTAGCCATGTTGTCTATGTGACATACACTTTCCTGAACCAATTCTATGTAACTTTCAACCTCAGTGTTGGAAACATTTGTGCTACAGCCCTAAAAGGACATTTAAATGGGAGGCTTCTTGGCACCTCAGAGACAAAACAATCTTGCAGAGCGCGCCAGCCGCCACCCTCGCACGCCGCCGCCGTGGACGGACTGCACATGTGTGGACATGCGCAGTCCATCCTGGCGTGTGCGTCATGACGTCACTACGCATACGTCAGGCCACGTTGTGACATCACAACGCATGCGCCAGGGCAGACTGCATATGTACCGCCCTGGGCAGCCAAGCAGCACCGTTCGCTACTGAGTCTATCTTCATTTTCTACTGCTAATTTTCAGCATCTTTTGATCACATACATGCACCTTGATTGGATCTTTAGTGTAATATCCTTGCTTGCTGGAAACCCTGTGGCATTCTGCTCCAGGGAGGGAATTGCTGAGACCAGGAAGAGTATTAAACATAAAATTCTACTAATTTCCCCTCCATGATTTTATATATATATCTCGTTTGTCCCCTGCTCAGAAAATATTTCAAATTAATTATTAAAAGAAAGCATTCTTTATACGGTAAAAAAATGAAAAAATAGAGCAACCAAAATTTTATTCTTTGCATTCCCTTTTCCATAGCAATGTTCAAAGAAATGTATACTTCAACAACAGTATTACTGAAGACATTCTGACAGTTCTGACACCACCTTCAAGATCTTTGATGCCTTAATTCAAAGTGTGCCATTTCTTCAGCAAAAAACCATGAGACAAGATAATATCATACTTGTCTGGGTAACATTCCATTTAATTTTTGCATTGTTTTTGCATGAATGCATACATGCATAAACAGGGCTGCTATCGCGCAATTCTCCCTATTTCTTTAAAGAGCTCTATAACAGGCAAATTCTCATCATTATGCTGCGTACTACAATACCCTCCTGTCTCTTTTGGCATGGACAATCTGAGGTCAATATATTTATAAGCTTTGTTAACCACTAACCACTATGGTGCAGGGCTGTGAAAGACTTGAGGAACAGTCTTGTTGCCTTTAATTACAGTGTCTTGCTGTTAAATATTAGGTGGCTGCTGTTGTGTATTGAGTCAAAGGATTTTATATCTGTATTATTATTGTCTGTATTTGCATTAGGATAAAGTAACTGCCTTTTGGTTCCAGAGGGTACAGCTACTATTGGTTCATTTAAGCTGCTGTATTTGGATCCTCTGTCTTATTGGTTTCCTCCAAAAGGCAGCACTGTGATTGCTTGATATTGTTCCCTCCAAAATGTATCCCTTCCTAGCTAGTCCCCTGTCCCTATAAATGTAGCTTTCCTCTCCTCAGTCTTCAGTCTTGTTCACTTTAATAAAGAGCTGTTACTAGAGAACTGTCTCCAGCATGTTATGTCAAGAGAGCTGAAATCACAAACCCCACGTCACAACAACTGGCGACGAAGGTGGGATCCGGAATGCTGAGGAGCGGTTAAACACAGCCCTGCCTCAGAGTCCGGATTGCAGCTTAGAACAAGACTCACTGGCCAGCTGAGAAGACGACCCTGCCCGCTAGGACAATGGAGAGTCCAAGGGTATTGGAGCCCTTCCAGCCATCAGAGCCCCACACATGGGAAGACTACGTCGAACGCTTCGAGTTCTTTGCAGTGGCTCAAGGGATCACCGATGCCAGCAAAAGAAGGGCCACATTCCTGAGCTACTGTGGGCCCGAGACCTTCAAGCTGGCCAAGGCATTACTTGCTCCAGCGAAGCTGAGTGAGACATCTCTCAAAGATATTCTTGCCTGCCTAACAAGCCACTTGGCGCCTACTGAGACCAAGATGGCCCGGCGGATGGAGTTCCATAAGAGGCAGCAGCATGCTGGGGAGTCTGTATCCACATTTCTGGCTGAACTCAGCACTGCGGCTTCCAAAATCTGGAAGAGACTCTCCTGGATCGGTTTATTGGTGGTCTGAGCAGCAAGAAAGCCAGAAGACGCATCGTGGCTAAAGAAGAGGTTACCCTTGCTTCAGCCTTGAAGGAGGCCACCGCCACAGAGAATTATGAAAGAGAGGAGCTTGATGCCAGTCGCAAGGCCACTAAGCCACAGATAGAAGTTGCGCATGCCATGGACGAGCTAGAGGCTACTCCGAGCCAGAGCCCAGTCCGTGGGGTTGAGTTGGTGCGTCAGGCCTGCACAGTGCACAAAGATCGCCGAGGCAGTTGCCCAGGTTGTGGCGGAAACCATGAGCGGAAGAGTTGTCGTTTCAGGGATGCTATGTGCCGGACGTGCGGAAAGACGGGTCACATCGCCAGGGTCTGTAGATCGGCGGCGTCGGGAGCGACAGGAGCACCTAGACTGGAGCATCGCAGACCGCCCACAGCACTTCGTTTTCTAAAGGACTGCCACTACGTAACGGAGATCAACGGGAGGGCCGTGCAGTTTCCAGCACAAGGCAAGGCACACGTCAAGGTGAAGATTGAGGGTCAGCAGTGCGACATGGAGGTGGACTCCGGATCTGCATTCACCATCGTGTCGGACCAGACTGCGAAGACATTCTTCCCCAGGGGTAAGTTGCCCCCTCTGGAGCCCTTCCCGGCAACCTTGCAGTCGTACTCAGCAGGCCGCATCCATGTTATGGGAATGTGTGCCGTGAGAGTACAGTTCCGGGACAAACAGGCTGTACTCAAACTGGTGATTGCGAAGGGCAGTCGCCCCAGTCTCCTGGGCACTGACTGGTTCCCCGCCCTGGGACTGAGTATCTCAGGGCTTAATTCAATCCAAACCTGCCCTGAGATGAGCGAGGCATTATGCAAGGAATTTGCTGGTCTCTTTAATGGAAAACTGGGTTGTTATAAAGGGCCCCCAGTTGACTGAGTTGGACCCCGGGGTGGCCCCAATCCGACTCAAACCAAGGCGAGTGCCATTTGCACTGCAACCCAAGATCGAGGCAGAGCTGGATAAATTGGTCAAGCAGGGAGTTCTCTCACCCGTGGACTCTGCTAAGTGGGAGACTCCAATCGTCACGCCCCTTAAAGCAAATGGGGAAGTCAGGATATGTGCAGATTACAAATGTACTATCAATAAGGCACTCAGGGGAAACTCATACCCCATTCCAGTCGTATCACATCTGTTGGCTAAACTGGCTGGGGGCAAGGTGTTCACCAAAATTGACCTGGCACAAGCTTACCAACAGCTGCCAGTAACCCCACAATCAGCGGAAGCACAGACTATTGTCACACATAAAGGGGCGTTCAGAGTTAACAGATTACAGTTCGGAGTTTGTGTGGCCCCAGGGATTTTTCAAGGGCTCATGGAACGCCTGTTAAGGGGTCTGCCGGGGGTCTTGCCATTTTTTGATGACGTTTTGATTGCTGGAAAAGACCCACAGGAACTGGTTGCGCGTGTCCGTGCAGTGTTGCTCAAGTTCAAGGAGGTGGGGTTGCAACTGAAAAAAGAAAAATGCAGTTTTGGGGTGCCAACTGTGGATTTCTTGGGGTTTAAAATTGATGCATCAGGCATCCACCCCACAGATGCTAAGATTAAGGCCATCATCGAGGCACCACGACCACAGAACAAGAAGGAGTTGCAGTCATTCCTGGGACTTATTAACTTTTATCATTCATTCTTACCCCAGAAAGCTTCGGTAGCTGAACCATTACATAGACTTTTGCAGAAAAAGACTGTGTGGCGATGGGGGCGGGAGCAGCAGAAGGCTTTTGACTCCTTGCGAGAAATGCTGAGTAGCAGGAGCGTCCTTGCTCATTATGATGAGTCGAAGCCGCTGGTCCTGGCATGTGATGCCTCTCAATACGGCCTGGGGGCTGTGCTGAGTCATAGGGAACCGGATGGGTCGGAAAAGCCCATCTCTTTCTATTCCCGTACGTTGTCACCCACGGAGCGCAACTATGCTCAATTTGATAAAGAGGCACTAGCAATTGTGTCAGGAATCAAAAAGTTCTATGATTATTTGTACGGTCGCCATTTCTCCATTGAAACGGACCACAAACCACTGTTAGGGTTGTTCAACCCAAACAAACAAACGCCACAAATTCTCTCCCCCAGAATGTTGCGTTGGTCAATATTCCTGAATGGGTTCCAGTACACCTTGACCCATGTGCCGGGGAAACAGTTGTGCCACGCTGATGCGCTGAGTCGATTGCCCCTTCCTGGCGGGAGCAATGAGGATCCTGCTCCGGCGGAGCACATTATGATGCTAGAAACACTTCCGGGGGCTCCTGTAACAGCTACTGATATAGCTGAGAAAACGAGGAAAGATGCTGTTCTCTCCCGTGTGCTCACTTGGGTGGGGAGGGGGTGGCCAGGTGGTCCGCATGAAGAAAAATTCAGGCCTTATGCGACAAGGCAGCACGAATTGTCCATGCATAAGGGTTGTCTCCTATGGGGAGATAGGGTGATCATCCCAGCACCACTGAGAAACAGGGTTCTTGAGACGCTTCACATGGGACACCCAGGAATGGTCAGGATGAAGTCGCTAGCCCGATGTTATGTGTGGTGGCCTGGAATGGACCAGAACATAGAACAATGGGTACGAACATGCAAGGCATGCCAAGAGGTGCGGCCAGAAGTGGCCAGAGCACCAGTCCACTGGTGGGAGCAGTCCAGGACTCCCTGGAGCCGGCTGCACATAGATTTTGCTGGGCCATTCCAAGGGAAGGTCTTTTTGGTTATCGTTGATGCATATTCCAAATGGTTAGAAGTGGCGATGGTCCCTAGCATGGCATCAGCTGCCGTAATCAAGGTGTTGAGGCAGCTGTTTGCTACCCACGGGTTACCTGAGACCATTGTATCAGATAATGGGGCAGCTTTTGTATCCCAAGAATTCAGGGCATTCTTGGCTGATAACTTCATAAGAGGGGTCACATCCGCGCCCTTTCACCCATCCTCCAATGGGCAGGCTGAGCGCATGGTACGAACAGCCAAAGAATCCATTGCGCGCTTAATGGAGGGTAACTGGTCGGCTCGCATTGCACGAATGTTATTTTTGCAGCATGCGACGCCGTGTACTGCGACGGGCAAGTCGCCAGCCGAGCTGCTCTTAGGTAGAAGACTGGTAACGGTGCTGGATTATGTCCACCCAGATAAAATGCCAAACCGTAATTCAAGAGCAACCCCCCAGGCTGAGACTGACACAACAAGGTATCTCGCCCCTGAAGATCTGGTCTGGGTGAGGAACTATTCACGAGGTCCGCGGTGGGTGGCCGGTGTGATCACCCGGGCTAGTGGACCTGTGTCCTATTATGTGACCTTGGAAAATGGGCAAGTTTGGAGGAGACATATAGATCAGCTGAGGCGCCGGGCGCTCAGCAGGGAGGAGTCAGATAATTCATCCCTGGCTAATGACGCACAGCTGCAAGACCAGAGTGAAGATGGCCCAGAGGTGCAGTCACCAGGGGCTTCAGCAAATGAACCAGGGTCTGCTAGTCCTCAGGATGACGAGGTACAGGTAGGGGACCCTGAGGTGTCTGGGACTCCATCTGTTCCTGACGAAACCCCTATAGCAGCCCCTCCACCACAGGTAACACCCAATCCAGAACCTGCAACACCTGTTGTCAGGAGATCAGGTAGAAGTTGTAGGACCCCACAGTACCTGAGGGATTACGTCTGCTGTGCTCACTAGGGGGGGAGGGGTGTTGTGTATTGAGTCAAAGGATTTTATATCTGTATTATTATTGTCTGTATTTGCATTAGGATAAAGTAACTGCCTTTTGGTTCCAGAGGGTACAGCTACTATTGGTTCATTTAAGCTGCTGTATTTGGATCCTCTGTCTTATTGGTTTCCTCCAAAAGGCAGCACTGTGATTGCTTGATATTGTTCCCTCCAAAATGTATCCCTTCCTAGCTAGTCCCCTGTCCCTATAAATGTAGCTTTCCTCTCCTCAGTCTTCAGTCTTGTTCACTTTAATAAAGAGCTGTTACTAGAGAACTGTCTCCAGCATGTTATGTCAAGAGAGCTGAAATCACAAACCCCACGTCACAACAGCTGCTATCCATCCTCTAACTAAATCTAGGCTCTCATCCAGCCCACCACCAAATTCAAGTACTGTCCAGGACAGGCATAGGCAAACTCGGCCCTCCAGATGTTTTGGGACTACAATTCCCATCATCTCTGACCACTGGTCCTGTTAGCTGGGGATAATGGGAGTTGTAGTCCCAAAACAACTGGAGGGCCGAGTTTGCCTATGCCTGGTCCAGGACCTGCAAGTCCACACCTGGCTCATGATGCAAATTAGAGATCTGAATTATCCACATAATGGTGACACCTCCCCCCCCCAAAAAAAACTATCCACAATGGTTTCATAAAGATGTTAAAGAACACTGCAGAAAAGAAAGAAGCCTGGAGCACCCATGGGCATAGCTGCCAAGTTATCCCTTTTATTAAGGGATTTCCCCTTATGCTGAATAGGCTTCCTCGCGAGAAAAGGGAAAACTTGGCAGCTATGCATGGGACCAAATTACAGTTACCCAATGCCATTTTAGGAAACTAGGCCCGTAGGTAGGACTGGGGGAAATGTAACACAGGGTCTCGTCTCGCACTCCCAAAACATAGAGTTAGGTCCAGTAGAATACCATGACAAATGGTATCAAAAGCCACTGAAAGATCAAGGAGAAACAGAAGGGTTACACTCCACCTGCCCCTCTCCCAATAATTATCTCATCCCCAGTACTGAAGAGGTAATTCAGAAGCGACAGTGTCAACAGCACGACACATGTTCCCATTCCCCAGCAAGTTCACCTGCTCTAACCATTGGAAAATCCCCCATAGCATTCATGAATCTCTGAGGTACCATAAATCTCATGGGGCAGGCAATATAGGTGGAAACAGTTCATGCTACGCCTAACCTCAGCAGGAAGCGTTCTGATTATGACAACAGGGTTATTGCACTATCCCTACTTGCAACCATCCTTCTTATGCTGAGGCAAAGACTGCAATGAGGGTATGCCTTGCCGAATGTATGAGGCCAATGACATGCTGAGACAGCCCCATGGCTGTCATGGAGACCATGACATCATCAAGGCAGCCTTCGTGTGACTGCTGAAATCCCATGACGCTACATTTTAGGATTTACCAATCTCACCTCTGAGACCAGCTCTTCCAACTCAGTCAAAGAGGCTGCTGGGTGGCATACCTTCCTGCCCTATAATTTGTGTTCATATTCAACCAAGAACTTGGAGGGGGCACGACTGGATTAAGTCAACCCTGCTCACTTGGCTACTCAAATAATACATGTTAGCCAAATTTCATTGGTGCCCCGTGTGACATGAAAATTCCACCCACCTTCTGTTCTAAGTCACTGTTGTAGCATCCCCTGCGGCGCCCTCTCAGCTCAGTGCACAATGCAGGTGAACCAGTCATGCTCTCCTAAATCTGCCTCTGTGTTAGCTTCCCCCACCCCAATCTTTGATCAAGTTATGAATGAGTGCATCTTACTATGAACCAATCTGGAGTTAAGGAACAGACCACCAGGCCAGAGGGCACAGTGGCAGAGCTACCAGGGACCCAAAAGGAAAAAGTGGTGGGAATTGTTTTATATATGTAAGTAAAGAAGGACCTAGAGGATCACATTTTCTATGCGCCTTTAAAAAACAACAACCAACAACACATTTTGGGCATTCCTGTCCCAAGTGATGCCTTTTATATATATATATACACACACACTATATATAATATATAAGCATCTGATCACAGAATTCTTTGTTTACAAGCTATTTTGCAGTAATTAAGACCTTGCATAATACTGAAAAATGACAAACCATGAAGAGATCAAAGCACTGTAAATGGTATGGGCACCATAACTTAAACCACAAAGGGTATGTGGAGCAGATAAAATCCCTTTGAGTTCAGTTTTAAACCAACTGTCCTCTGCAAATTGGTGTGTGTGTGTATGCTGGAGAACACCACATTTTTTTGCTTTTAAAAACCATAACTGAAAACCCATCCAGATGTTCAGAAATATTTCATAGAGGGTTGTAAATCCACTGAGGAACCTGCACTTAATTACTATCCATATGCTTTCTTCATGGCCCCAATACTGTAACTGTACTAGAACTACATATGATCCTCATGGACTTCTTTCAAGCCGCATTCTTCAAATGGATTAGCCTATCATCAAATGCCTAAAACACACAATAGTAAGCAAGGTGTGGGACTGACATTTTAAATGCATATAAGACATTTGTAAGATACTGCTGGTGCCAATATAGTGACTTAATGAGCCTTCACCAACCTGGTGTCCTCCATAACGTTTGGACTAAAATTGGGACTGCCTTGGGATGGTGGGAGCTGTACTTCAAAACATCTGTAGGGCACCAGGTTGGTAAAAGTTGGATTAAAATACTAACACAGTAATGCAAAGCATGTCTATTCAGAAGCAAGTCCATAAGTAAGTATGGCTAACACTCAGGCAAACATGTATTCCTATACAGCCTTAGTTAACAAATGCACAAACCTATCTTCGAGAGAGTCATTACCTTGTTTCAATACAGTGGTACCTTGGTTTACGAACACCTCGGTTTACGAACTTTCGGTTTACGAACTATCCTAACCCGGAAGTTAGTAAACCGAGGTGCCGGAGGTCTACTGAGCGTCCGATGCCTTCGGGGAGGCCGGGCCTTCGCTCCGATGGCTCCTGGAGGCCCGCAGCGAAGGCCCGGCCTCCCCGAAGGCATCGAAGCAAAGGCCAAACCTCCCCAAAGGCATCGGAGCGTCGGATACCTTCGGGGAGGCTGGGCTTCGCTCCGATGCCTTTGCGGAGGCCGGGGAGCGTTTCCGTGACTGGGCTGCAGTCACGAAAGTGCTCCCCGGCCTCCGGAAGGCATCGGAGCGGCTTCGCTCCGATGCCTTTGCGGAGGCCGGGGAGCACTTTCGCGATGCTCCCCGGCCTCCGCAAAGGCATCGGAGCGAAGTCCCGGCTCCGATGCCTTCCGGAGGCTGGGGCTTTGCTCCGATGCCTTTGCGGAGGCCAGGGACCGCTTTCGCGGCTGCAGCCCAGTCGCGGAAACGCTCCCCGGCCTCCGCGAAGGCATCGGAGCAAAGCGGTTAATCCGTTCTAGGGGGTGTTTTTCCTCGTCTAGAACGGATTAATCAACTTCCCATTACTTTCAATGGGAAAGTTCACTTCGGTTTACGAACACTTCGGTTTATGAACAGACTTCTGGAACCAATTGTGTTCGTAAACCGAGGTTCCACTGTTTCTTGAAAGATAGTGGCATGTGAGGTTTCTACACTATTTGTGAGCAAATATATTGGCAGCAGCCTCAGAATGTCATGACCAAAGCATACTAAACTTTTTTTTTGCTTTTGTATTTCAGCATATATTCTGCATATTACATTTTGGGATACTTTTTTTCTATGTCCTGGTATATCATCTATTATGACTATTTGCTAACAGTCTTCTTGAGTCATAGGATTGGGGCCATAATTATGATAACCACAATTATACCCAGATCTCATTTCCTACAAAGCATATAATTTGTGCTGAACTGTCACTACCAAGAAGTAGAGATTCTGCCTTGTGTTATCTGTAACCACAATAAAACTTTGTGGAATCAGATGCTAGTTGGCCACTGGCAGTGATGGATGAGACAGCACAGCACAACTTGCTCTTTCACAGCTATATTTCCTCTTCAGTGCTCTGATGATAGCAGTACAAACTTTTTTTTGTCAGTGAAGTGCATGGATGCAGTTCCAAAGTTAGAAGGGAAACAGATAGGATCACTAACAAGGTGTCATCTTCACAATGTCAATTTGCTGGCCAAAACATTATTTTAAACAGATGTCCAGCTAAATTCTATCAATGACATCCCATTTACAGGATCAACAGCTCACTATATATTTGTGATTGCAAAAATCGGCAAAACTACCACATGAACACGCCAAACTTTTGAACATGTAGAGCAGGGGTGGCCAACTCCCAAGAGGCTGCGATCTACTCACAGAGTTAAAAACCAGCAGTGATCTACCCCCTTTTGGGGGGTTCAGGTCAAAGTTGTTGAGCTTTTTTAGGGAGGAGGAGAGGTCCATTTGGGGGGGGGGGTGCAGGGCTAAAATGTTGAGCTTTTTTAAAGGAGCCAAAGTTGTTGAGCTTCTTTGGGGGGAGCCAGTAATCTACCACAGACGTCCAGTGATCTACCGGTGGAAGAGATGTAGGAATGAAGAAGTTTTCTCCACTGAGGTTAGACAAACCATAAAACCAGGTAGACTGAGTGAACACAGAGAATGAGGTTGAGGAATTGTGAGATTCAGTGATGGGGACAGGGTGCAGAAACCATTTTAGAATATTGCAGTAATAGTCACAGATCGGCATGAAAAGGGGAAATGTATTTAATTATTTAAAGCACACCACTGTGTGTATGGAAATACGCCAGATGTCCTTCCTCTCAAACCACTTTTCATGCTTTCCTCTTGCAAGGATGAGCCACAAAATCATCTGCAGTTCAGGCTTGCATTTACTCGTGTATTTTTAACACACCTTATAGTTCCACACCTTTGATGTGAACTAATCCAACACACATGACTTTTTCCAAACCACCTTTGTCAGCTGTGTAATGATGAGCGCCAAATTAGGCCCATCTGTTTAAATGGAAGGGAGTTCTCCTCCTATAAACTATGCTTCATTAACTGGCAAAGAAACTGCCAGAAGGTGCCTTCCAACATTCCTGAGTGGCTGGCAAAAGATTTCATTACTCTCAGTTGTTATCTGGATTAGTCAATGTCCTGCAGTTTGGAGGATAAAAGAGTATCACGGAACTGCTCCACTATACCATTCAATCTACCCTGTCATGAAAGAGGTTCTGAACTCTGCACATTATGAGATCTTAAATGCTCTATGGGGTATATTTCAGTGTTAACCTATAATTTAACACTGGAGCTTAAAACACTTTCCTTGGGCAATTGTTGGACAGCCTTGATGTGAAAATTAAGGATGTTAACAAACCTAAAATTAACAAAAGATCTCAATGTTTTGAATAAAGTATAAACTAGCTTTATAAAGTAGTTTAACCACAGTAACAATTGGAAATACTTTGGATATTCTATGCAGAACACAGAAATAATGGATTAAAGAAAACTGAGCATATGGGATGTATTCAACATTAATCCTACTTAGAGTAGACCAATTTAAATTAATGGGCATGAATAACTCATGTTTATTAATTTCAATGGGTCTTCTTGAAGCAGGGATTTAGTTGGAGGCAACCCTGAAGACTCATAGCCATGGCAGTGAATATAGAGAGCCGTATCTCTAGCAGGCCACTATAAACTTGGGATTTGTTCTACCAATATCAAGTTAACAAAATATATGAAGTACTATTATCATTCATTATTAATTCAATTTATATCATGCCTTTCCTCCATAAAGTTTAAGGGAGCTTACATAGGTCCCCAGGCAGAAAATCATCCAGACACTGACCAGAATTCAGACATACTTGGCTTCAGCAAAGCTGTTGCATTATGTGTGTTCAGACCAGGTCTCATCACTTGCCTAGTTCCTTGTCTAGCAAGGATCAAACCATTCATTCCTTGTCAATCCATATTTTGTCAATGTCTTGGTAATGGAATAAATGAAATCAAATCCTTGAAAAGCCCCTGGTCAGATTTGTGCAGCCTGGAACACGTGTGCCAAGAGCCACATGCAAGTGGCAAGAAAGAGGAAACTTGTGTTTTAAAAAAATTCCCTGGGTTTTCCACAATTACTACAGGGACTGAGCAGAAATCCAAGATTGCGGGGAAACTCATAAAGGAAGAGACAACAGCCAAGGAAAAATAAATGCATGTTAAGTTTTTTATGTCAGTTCCAGTCTTGGTAGTGCCCTTTGTGAAGTGAGAATATGTCCACATAAGTCCTCTGTAACCACATAAAAGTTTCTGAGGGCATGCTCTCGCCTTGTGCAGGAAGGGGCATCTGCCAAGTCAAAAGCAATTATTTCTTTTACATGCTTTGGGCAGGGAAGAGCATGGCTCCCTGTGTGAACTTGCAAATGGAGCACTGTTAGTCCTTGCCAGAAACAGAGCACCAGAAATTCAAATGAAACTTCCCAAGTGACAGCATGCCCCAGACAACTCTAGAACAATACAAACAAGTGTAGATATGCAAGCTTCCTCCTACTTGTCTTGTACTGGCTTGGAAATGAGCAGGGCTATTTCTGGGGGCACAGGGAAATGGCTTATTTTCTGAACCGATCAGACTTTAAAAAGAAGCAGCAGCAGCAGCCAAGCCCTTTCTCCTCAAAAGACCCTCTCCTTAAAGATTAACTAGCCACTGATGGTGTGAGCAGCAGCAGCAGTAGCACTACATTAAGAGAAGGAGATGGTGAGGAATGGCTTCTCTTTCTGATTCCCTAGCATGTTGCATATCAGGATGAAAGCCCTGGTGGCCCGTGGAAGATACAGCTCACCCCACATCCCACAAGGACCACTGAGCCTTTCATCCTAGTAGGCCACCAAAAAGAGAGAAGAGATCTCCCCCAAGACCACTACTGGTTAGTAAAGCGTGGTTGATCATCACAGCTTGGGCTGTGAAACTGAGCCGTAGCTCAGTACCACATTTACAGAATACCAGGACTAAATCAATGGAGAAGTGGTATTATGCAACATGGAAAGGTGCTTGTTTTAGAAAGGGGTCCTTCCTGGACTTTTCAACCCTATGATGCTTAGCTGGTCAGATTTCTGCAGCCTGGAACATGTGTGCCAAGAGTCACATGTGCCCTGCTGAGCCACAGTCTCCCTCCATCATGTATAAGACATGGCTGGCTAAGTCATGTGTTTTCCCAAAGAGCTGGCACAATCCTCACTATTGTGTGAGAGGCAACAAAGAATTTAGTTTGTCTAGGAGGAGAAAATAGCTAAGGTCAGCCCGGCTTGAACGCATCTTGCATTTTTTATTGTGTCAATCTCCGAAAGTAGATTTGTGTAACCAGATAATGACAAATAATGTAGTGACTCAAAGAACAATAAAAGACTGTCATATGCCTCATGACTCACAGCAATGGTGTACTCTCTTGCACAGCCGCAAAAAATAATTAAGATATTCAATTTAGAAGTTTTAACCCCATGCGGCTTTTAAAATCACAAACACACATCAACAAGCACTGTGACTTTGATAAGCATGGCTTTTAACACTTATCTTCCTGCCCAACAACCACAACAACTAGGTAACACAGGAAGCTGCTTTATATAGAGTCACAGACTGGTTCTTCTAGTTCAGTATAAGCTGACTGGCACCAGCTCTTCAGAGTTTGAGACAAGGATCTCTCAAAGTCCTACTTTCAGATGCTTGGAATTGAAGCTGGGACCTTCTGTGTCCCAAGCATATTCTCTACCACTGAGCTATGACCCTTTCTTTAGCAATTCAGGCATGTCCAACTCCCAAGAGACTGTGATCTACTCCCAGTATTAAAAAACTGGCAGTGATTTACCCATTGTCATTGGAGGGAGGAGAAGTATGGTGTGCGTGGGGTGGGTGGATTGCCCAGAGTTGTTGAGCTTTTGGGGGGGAGGGTTGCACAGAGATTTTTAGCTCCCCCCCCCCGTAACTTTTTGTACACAATAAGAATCCCGCGATCTACCGGCAGATCACGATCTACTGGTTGGACATCCCTGCAAGTTTAGATAACACCATCGTCAGATCTGAGCTGAGCAGCTTTTTAACCCAGTATCCTTTAGAGCAGTGTGGCTAACCTTTCTTGGCCCAAGGGCCCATTCACCCTCAGCCAAACCACTGGAAACCTCATGCCCACAGTGGGTGTGGCCTCACTACAGATGCACATGGACATAACACACAGTATCCCCTTCCTCAGTAGATCCATGTAGATCAGCTGAGGAAAGGGGTGTTATTACTCCCAACCAATAAAATTTTCAGTGTGATGACTGGTGAGTTGCCCTTAGGGAAGTGAGCTAGCTGGATAAATTTAATCCTTTCCACCCAGTTCAGTGTGCACCAAGGTAATCAGATATCATCAAGTGATGAACCTCAGCTGATGGGGAGGCAAATCACCCACTCCACTCATTAGATGACTGGCCCTTCCTTGATCATCAGATCAATATGCATTCCCATCAGGGTGCTGGGATAGACATAAAGGTTCAAAATTCTTCATCCACCCCAATCTAGTTTCTTTTTTTCTTTTTGTTGCCACCACCAAAATCAGTGAGCTCTTGAAAGGAGTGGGGGCGCAGAAAAAAATTGCTTAGGAGATCAGTGTAAAACATCTAGGGGACACCAGGTTAGGGGGAGAATGGGTTAAAGTGTAATTTAAAATGAGTCCTCCTCCCAGCCCTTCCAGAATACTATTAAAAGGATGGATTTCTACTTAACAAGGGTACTATTCACAGATTATATCTGTGTCTTTAACACAATGCAAAACTGATCTTGAATACTGTTTTCCTAGACACGAGGCTAAACATTCCTGAGCTCTTAAAATGAGTATTATCTTGCACTATTAATGCAAGTATCAGTGGGCAGTATTACTTATCCACTTACCACATCAAGGTCTTGGGAAACCCTCCGTTTGCGAAGTTCTTCCATCCTCTCACATACATCAGTAAAGCAGGTATTATAATAATCTGCATATTGCTCAGCCAGGTCATCAATGTTGCCCAATGATCCATCCTATAGAAAAAATAAGAAAGGAATGGTTATTATTAAACCATTTTCAGTGGACATGAATAAACTATTTTAAGTGCAATGTGAAGTTTGTGATCTTGATGTAAAAAGCTCTTGAAGAATTATAGTGACTACAGTGATGTAGTCACTACTTTTAAAGAACTGTTTTTGTAGACAAGAACGTTCCCCCAATATTCAAGTCTTCCCAGGCAAACACGTTTGCATTTGAGCTAGTGAATGATGCCAAGCCTTAAAAGCCACTCAGAAACTTCATAAGCAGTGTTTAAAAGCAAGAACAGATAATAAAGTATTTATGTTTATATTAGCATACAGGCGATACCTATAAACAACACAAAGGTAGTCTGTCAATATACCAGAAGATTAGAAAATGTATTAGAACTTGAAAGTTAATTGACTGAGCCAGTGCATATTTTCCTTCAGAACATATTTTTACCTGTACTATAAAGATAAATGAAACTGGAAAAACCAATTTCAAATTAATCCACAAAAGATTTACTGCTGTACTGCTCTGTCAATACTGAATCCATAGGATGTGTTGAAGATATACTCTAAAGCATTTGAGAAAGCCACTTTTATTTGCACAAAGCCATCACTTTATCAACAAGAATCTCCTGTCAAACCAGTGTTCAAATCATGTTGTTGGAAAGCACTGAAGTAAAATGAGACAGAACGTAAGCATGCCAGTGAATTACTAAAGCAATATGAATGTTTAAGTGGGTAGAAGGATATATATCTATATATCTATATCTATATCTATATCTATATAGGCTATAGATGTTCAGCGCATACTTAAGACTAGACTTGTATCTGCTATCAGATAAGTTACCATGTTCTACAGTTACATTAAGTAATTCCAAATGTAGGTTTAAAATAGTTGAATGTTACGGTCCAGGACTCTGGAAACTCCTGGTGTGCTAATAATTGGGGATATATTGTTTCTGGACTATCTAGCAGCAAGACTGCTCTATTTCTGTCCCTCAAGTGGTTCCTTGCTAACACTCTTGGATACCAATGACCTCTTTTCCTTAGTTTTGGGCATCCTATTTTTGCCACCATGCCACTCCCAGATGCAACAAGAGACACACCAGTTTTGCCTGAGTACTTGCTGTAGAAGAAATTCAATGCTCCGTTAACAGAAGTCTAAGCTGCAGAGAGGTGAGCCTAAAACATACACTTTCCTGCAGATAATTTCATTCCTGTTATTTTATCACATTGGTGTTTGCCATCCTGGGCTCCTTTGGGAGGAACAGTGAGGTAGAAATTTAAATTTAAATCCTGACACTGGACTGTCCTTCTGTGCATTTTGCTGCTGCCTGCTTGCTGGTCTGCCAAGTTCTGCTGTTGACCTATTGCCTTGAAGTGCTACAGTCTTACTCCTTGCAAAGCTTCAATCAGGGGACTCAACCTATTTGAAAATTCCTCCAGAAATGGCAGCGCTATGGAAGACGTAGCAAGAGATAGATAAGATAGAAGCAACACAGTGCTGTTTAATTGGATCCTATGAGTTGCTACCCGCCTCATAGTATCATAAATACCGGTAGCATGTGGTCCACAGCTTTCCTAATGTAAACAAAATCATTCACAACTTTGTACTACATAGCTTGAATTGCATGAGTTTGTTATAAGACCAAGAAAGCCAGTTCCCTATCCACAACTAATCATTATCATTCTTCAAAGGCCAATCTGTTTTATTTTAACCTTCCAACACTTCCATTTCTGGATGTTATTTTACCATGATGCTTTTAAATTACGAAAAGGTAAGCTGTAGATAAATTTAGCTGCAACCCTCAAGTTACTTAGTCATAATAAGTAGAAGTACACTTGAATAAACAGCTATAGGTTGCAGAATTAACTCTGAAAAATAAGGGCAGCTCCTCCAGCTCCATCAGTCTCAAACACAACCCACAACTCACCACTGCTTTCCTAGGAAATTTCAATCTGTATACTTTATAACTATAGCAGACCACCTTTGGGGAATTACATTCTTGACTAGATCAAGGAAGTTTGAAACCAGCCATAAAGAACTGTATTTGTGAATCCTTGCATGGGCCAAGAGCTGCCAGACCCACAACGTGAAAGTAACTGGAACCTCTGATTTATCCAGTACTTCAGCGAAAGATCAATCACTTGCATGCAAAGCACCTGGCAAGCTGATTAGAAAAACTTCTGAGCCTGTAGGTCTGGCAGATTAAATTCCAAACAAGGTTTTTTTATTTATTTTTACCTGTTTACCCAACAGTAACCTTATCACTTGTTCACTTGGAACTGCCACAGTTCAAACAATATAACAATGCCAACATGAAGAACAAGAAGCTTAACTTACTTTTATTTTCAGTCTGCTCTATTGTTTATGGCTTGTAGCTAATGCTGCTTGTAGATACACCAGTATACATATAAACACAAATAACAGCACTAACAATATCGAGTTTCCAGAAGATATGTACACTCGTTAACATGAGCGTTTTTGCCAATATCAGCTCTGCTGCCTCGGAAATTCATTCTATAGTTCAACCTTTGCCAGCCTGGTGCCCTCCAGGTGTTTTGGATTACAATGACTATGGTAGGTGAGGCTAATGGGGAGCTGTAGTCCAAAATGTCTGGAGGTCATCAGGTTGGCAAATGCTAAACTATAGCTGCTTCACTGGCAGAAACTTCTTCCAGAAGACATATTGCATAATTGATCCAACTCTTGAATCAAATAAGTTAAAACTTTAATAAAAACTAATAAAAGTGCTATCTCCTAGTACATACTGTTTCACAGCATGCTCACAGAATGCAAGGCTCAGTATAGAGGAAACAGCCAGGTGAAAGAAAAAAATCATATTTTAAGAGAGAAGAAGCAAACACCAAGTAAAAGTAAAGAACTTAAAGCACTTCAGAACAGCAGGTGTTCAACACTTCCTTTTGAGATTGTCATTTGCACTGGAATATTCCCATTTTATAAATGCTTCAGATTTTTTTTTGCAACGTAATACCATACAGCATAAATGATGAATTGCTATTGAATTCCTAGAGAATTAGTCTGGGACCATGTGAATACTAGAAGCAACCATCATGATTGATGTTAATGGAGTGAATAACAAAGACAAGTTATAATGATCTGGCACTTACTGAGCTAGATTTATTGGTCACCACACACCAGCCTGATGAATGTACTGGCAACATCATTTGTACTTGATGTTAAAGATAAAAGGAAGTAGCGTTTTGTCAGGTATCTTACATTAAGTAAATGAAATAAGCTTTGCCAAGAAGGAGTCTTTGGCTCAGATTTTTGTTTTTTAAGCCCAACCTAACTTAAGAACGTTCGTGGAAGAGCCCTGTGCTATGGACAATCATCAATAACCAGCAAGCCTTAGAATCTACTAGAGTTTACATGAACATATTGACTAATGGGCCAAGGTGGGAATTTGATGTATAGTGGGGGCACCTCAGTGATTTAATCTGATCTCTAGATGCAGAAAAAGAATTAGCATGATAAGGGCAACCTGCCTCTTGGCAGGATAGATGTTGAGGAGGACAGCTCTACATCATAAAACTGCTTATAAGAGAGGGATTATTATATTTTTAGTAAATATAAAGCTAGTGTAGCAAGTACCAGTTCTGATATATTCTTACATGCCATTTGAACTTGTGCATTATTGCTGCTTTGTTGGGCCAATGTGAGGAAGAAGGAAATGTTAGCCTTCCATGCATACAGATTAGCCAGTGGCCATCAGCAAAATATCTCCTGTATCAACCTGCCTGTGTTGCCAGGAGGCCATTCTCAGTGTGCCCATCTTTAGGAGAATTGCATTACATAGGTACAAAATAATAAGAGTGTTCTCTGTGGTGGTGCCCCAACTGTAGAATGCCCTCTTGAGGGAGGTATGCTTTTTGGCACCAGGTAAAAACCTTTGTTTGTCCAGGTGTTTTAGATTATGGTATTTGCAGCTAATTGAAAGGTTTTATTCCTCTTAATTGTACTGCATTTCTTGTTATGTTTTATATTGTATTTGGATTTTTCATATTCCTTTCTATACCACTCTGAATCCATTTTTGGATGAAGAGTGGTTCATCTATTTTTGCTTCTGCTAAAGCAGGCTTCCTCAAACTCACCCCTCCAGATGTTTTTGGCCTACAACTCCAATGATCTCTAGCTAGCAGGACCAGTGGTCAGGGATGATGGGAATTGTAGTCTCAAAACATCTGGAGGGTTGATGTTGAGGAAGCCTGTGCTAAAGAGTCGGTGCTAACATTTGTACCAAGTTACAGGTAATAAAATGAAATAGTGAGCTTGGGTGGAAAGACATACTTTTCTCATAATAGAGGAACTAGAAGAGAGAGAAAGGGTGTTCCTCCTGTAAAAAACTTTGCATGCTAAGCCCTGACTACATAGATAAATAAATTGATAGAAAGACACCATTTGAGCTAACTTGAGACATAAGAGTCAACTGTGTGGAAAGCTACTGCAAACATTAGCAGTTTATCTTTAGGACTTCAGCCTGAATAAGAAAGCCAGTCATGAAAAATTATGTGGAATATATGATCTTACATTGAATTAACATGTTTGGTTTGGATAGCATAAGAAATACAAACAGGAATGGTAAGATCTAAGACACAGTAAATAAGTTACAGATTTCTTTCTAATTGCTACACTGAAAACACCTGGATATAATTTATATATGGTACTGTAGTAAAGTTTCATCTCTCCAACAATAATCTGCACAGACCTTTCCCAAGTCAGAAACCTTTTCTAGCACAGCTGAACTTGGACAATTGGAGAGACCATGTTTAACATACCCAACACAGAAGCTATTATGGAATAAATTTAAACTACCCAATAATCTACACTTGTCTCCGTTAGCATTCATACCTTCTAACTTGTCCTCATTGTTCTCCATTAGAGATGGCAAGCTCACAGTGGCTTGGCCAAACAATAACTTGTCTTATTTTCCAAGACAATCAGGAAACAGGATATTAATACTGGTAATAACATAAATTATACCAATAATAGCATCATCATTTCCATTTTCCTTTGATTGTTTATGTCTATGTATACATAATGAAAAAGAAGTACTGTATATAAGTTGCTGTATATTACGGTACTTTCTTTAAAATACAGTACATGCAGCACCCTTAGCCCATCAGCTTGATTCCTCCAAATGCCGAGTGGCAGCAAGAGCAGTGATGGCTATGCAGAATGCCAGGGCACTAGAAAGAAAGGGGAGAAAGGGACAGACCTTCCTCTTTCCCTATCGCCATGTGCCACCCAACAATGCTAACCAGTAATTATTTTGAGGAAAGCAGGTAGGGTATTCTGGGGATCATGGAAAGATGCTGGAATTCCTTCCCTCTGGCTCCAATTATAATTCAAGTAAAAATAATAATATTGAGGCTTGTAAAGCTCACCTCTTCCTTAAGGCAAGTCTTACGTGCCTCTGAAGCTCATATCAAAGTCTGAGCTCAGCAAGCTCCACCACCATTTCTACTCTCCTCTCCCTTGATTATGGCCTCTTTATGCTCTCTTACTGGAACAGTTAGTGTTTGCCACATGCCAATTGTCAGCAGTGCTTTTGTGAAAGTCTGCAGTAGTTGCATTTGGCTTGTTCAGTAATAATCTTGAAAGGCTATGTCTTAAACTGCCTGGTGATTAAACTGCACAATATGAAAATACACGCATTACTAATGTTGCTCCTTTTTTCCACTGAACACTCCCAGCCTCTATCTCCACTTCTATGACTCCAAACATAATACCACAAGGGTTAAATTTGCCAGTCAGCTTAATCTGAAGTTTAGAAAATAGCCCTACATAAATGTTGAGCTACCGTTGTTTTAGTTCTTTCATATTATACTATGAACACTCAAATTTCTCATATGCATAAATAATTACAGAAACACAAATAAAATAAATCACAATTCCAGAACCATAAAGCATTTAGAAAAACCATGCTTTAACATGATCAGCAACACAGTTGTTTAATTTTAGTGGTCGCACATGTTCATCTCAAGAGATATTCATCAGCCTCGACAACTGTGTGTCTTCTTTACCAATGAACTATGTACAGCAGCAAAATAAAGGATATGAAAGCCCCAGAGCAACTTTTCTACCAAGAGGTAAGCCTAGAATCACTATAACAAAATTGTAAGAAAAAAGACAATAGGAAGCGTGGTTTCTGAAGTAAGAGCTAGTGCAAAATTCTAGAAGATTCCTTTTTGAAAAAAAGGAAAAGGAAAAAGAAAAACATCTGGAAAACTTAGGCATAGCCTGAATGCCTGTTTGCTTCTATCAGCTGTTCCATCTGCTCACCAATTCCTGTGCTTCACAAGTTTAGGAGCAGCTGGGTTAGAACACATCATATGAATACGTTCAGACATAACTCCCCCCCCCTCAAAACAACACACACCAAAATTCTGCTTTTCATAAACAGTGATGAGGCCCTCCAGAAGTTGCTGGGCTACTATTCTCATCATCCCTGAACATTGGCAACAGTGACTGGGGCGAATCAGAGTTCACTGGCAAGTTACTTGTGACAAGCTGAGCCCCCACAGCAGCTATTTTGTGTGGGTGGGTGGGGGTTCCCCATAACATTGTACTAATGGGAGTCTTCAACGTACTGCAGCCTTATACAATGTACTGCAGTAGCCCGGCGTGAAGGTAGCCTGGCCATATTTCCCATGCCTGATAATCTCAGACCAGTTGTTGTCAGAACTGGCACACAGGTCTCAGCTCAGATCAACATGTTTTTGCTTGGTTTGCCTCGGGACTGAATCATGTGATCATTGCTGCCAGTGGACCAGTTTTCTTAAGAAGCCAGAATTAGTCAGATTTGTATTTAATACTTATTCTACGTATACATCTTTAGTGAGCCTTCAGTTTTAGTATGACCAAAAAAAACTGTAAAATAAAAAATCAATTACAGTCATACCTCGGTTTGCGACCGCAATTCGTTCCAGGGAGCCGGTCGCTCCCCGAGTTTGTCGTAAACCGAGGGGCTCTTCTGCGTGTGCGCGAAGCACCGCTACAGCGCTTCTGCGCATGTGCGCGCTGCGCAGATCGCTTCTGCGCATCCACGTGCCGTGGAACAAAGATGTAAACACTTGTGAGTCCGCGGCGGTCGCAAACCGATCGGTCGCAAACGGAGGCGGTCGCAAACGGAGGTATGACTGTACAATTACAGATAGTTGTCTTTATTGCAACACTGATTGTTGCTTTGAGCTGTACTATGCTTATTCTGGCTTCCATCTTCCCTTCCCTATCTGCACACATTCCCACACATTTCGTCAGGGTACGTGTGTCCCCAAATCTTCTGGAGCAGATTTTGATGGTTTGCCAGAGCAGGGAGGGGTGGTGGTGTAAGGAAGAACAAAGTAAGGAGAAGTTTCATTGTGCAAATTGAACTTTCTTGCACAGGCAAAACAGCAGCACTGGACACACACATACAATTTTTGCTGTATCTATAAGCATGGCAGCAGCACTTTAGCAGATCTATGAAGTAATGAAGTACTGTACTCCACCCCAAGACAAAACTGCATTAAAAACATATGCTAAATGTGATTTGATCAGCCCCCTCCCCCCACACCTGCTGGTTTGCCTCCCCTTCTCTGGGGTGCCCAGCTAACTGGTGGTGTAAACAGCTGCGCAACAGGGAAAGGTATACAATGCGATCAATGAATCGATCATGGGGCCCCCACTCCCCACCTAATTGGAAATGTAAACAGCTGAGGAGCACATGGATCCATTCCATAGACAAATCCCTATTATAGTTTCATACATTCTATAGTGTAACAGATAGGAAGACAGAGGCATTATACAGAATCTCTCATATTCAACCTGCCTATAAAACTAAGTTATCTCCAATCATGAACAAAAATGATTTTAAAAAAAACTTTTAAGAACATTCGTATGAAAACGTCAAGTATTTTAATTATATTATGGTCCAGTGGAAGGCTCAGCAACCTTGATACCTCTCCAAACTACTACAGGGGTGGGGTTGGGGGGGAGGGAGGTGCAGCTATGTTCATTAAGATAAATGAACTGATGACATTTCTGCCAATTCTGGGCATTCTTAGAATTCCCACCTACAGGTTGTATCTAATGGTTTTCTCCATCAAAGGAGGCAATTTAATTTTTCTCCCCATTTGGTGCACCACTACACAAATTTGTTGTCCTGGTTATCAAAGTCTATGCTAAGCATATTGAGAACACAGGTTACATGCCAGACCCCACTTACCTGGGTGCAAGCTCTGTTAACTGATTAAGACTGGTTTCTGGAATTGGGCTGCTTTAAAAAAAGGCGTTTCTCTAAACAAGTACTATACTGGGAAGTACTGTATTACGATTAGTGTGCAACTACAGAAAACAGACATATGTAAATAATTCCCTCAAACTGTACTGTACACTCTCCTAACTGGCTTTAGGGCTACAGTAGCCTAGTTTGTGTCCACTGGTGTTATGCACTTGCAGATGAAGCCAGCTATTTACAACGCAGGGTGCAAGATTACTTGCTACCCAGCCTAATCCCAAAGACCTCAGGTTGTAGTAAGATATACAAAGTAAACATGGACTGGTTTTTACAGTCATTTTTTTTATCAGAAAACATATTTATCATATTTTTATCCTACTCTTTTCATTCTAACAACAACTCCATGCTGTAGGTTAGGCTCTGGCCCAAAGTCAGTCAAACCGATTATGGCGGAAATATGTTCCAACGTCATGAAACACAGCTTCCGAAAACTTCTATTATCCAAATCACATAAAATTTCTTACTAGCAGAACAGAAAGGGTACACAAACAAGAACTGTGCATTACAGCTCTGCAATCCACCCACTTCCAGAAAGAGTTCCTGTGGAAATCCTTAACTGCTACAAAATTGGGTGTTACTGCCTAAAGGATATAAACAATGACATTCTGTTTAGTTTTTCAGCTTGCAAAGTCAAAGGGGCTATACAATTCTGGAAGTACAGAGATAAAAAAGGCCGCATTTTAATAATGTGAGTACGAGGAGTTGTTAGAATAATTCACAAAAGTATAACTATGACTGGTAAATCAATCAATTTTTTCTGTTGTTCTCTGAGGGCCTTTGGAGGTAGGAAGGCAGATGTATTGAGGTTTATTGCCCAATAGCAACTAGGCCACATTACATCACACAATAGTCTTGTTCAATCACTTAACCAATCAAGTGTTTATTATAGTCAAGCAACCAATAAACAAATATATGTGAAACAGTATGTGAAAGGGTCCGGGGGGGGGGCAGGAGTTCACAGCACCACCACTTTACTGTGTTTGTTTCCTCCTCAAGTTACAGCACTGGTTTCAGAATCTGGTAAGTTATCAACTTCAGGATACCAGGTAAGTGGGTTCTCTGGCTCTGGGACAGGCAGAAGCTCAACCTGCTTCCTGATAGGTGGGGGTATTGAATTTGTACTCAGTGATGACAGCTGTCTCCAATCCTAGCTTCACAGGCTTCTCTGGTTATCCACCCAGATGTCGCTTCTGTCTAGACCGAATTCAGCGGAAAATATGGGATATAAATAATAGAATCATAGAATCATAGAGTTGGAAGAGACCACAAGGGCCATCCAGTCCGACCCCCTGCCAAGCAGGAAACACCATCAAAGCATTCTTGACATATGCCTGTCAAGCCTCTGCTTAAAGACCTCCAAAGAAGAGGTCTTTGGAGGTCTTTAAGCAGGTCTTTGGAGGTCTTTAATTAGGCTACTGATGTCCTCGGCCTGCCCCAAGTCAGCAAGTATGGGGTAGAATGCACATGGTAATAGCCTTTGCCTCTTGGTTCTCTTCTTCTCTTGACCTCGCATTTCTCTACTCCCTATTGACTCTACCCTCCATTCTCTCTCATAGACTTCTTGCCCTTATTGCTCTCCCAGGGGGAGGCTTCCTGAAACCTCGCACCTTCTCTGAAAAATTACTCGAGTATCACTTACTAGCGCTCCAGGTTCTTACCAGGGACCAGATAATAGTTGTCCAGTTTTCACCGGTCCATCTTCTTCTGGACTTCCAGGTCCTGTAAGTACTTCCTGCCTGTGAAGCTCTTTATTTCCCTTTCTCCTCATAAACAAGACAGGCAGCTGTGGTTTCAATGAAACCAGTCTGTCATGCAGACACACTTTCCTGGTAGCAGCTGCCTCCCTCTCAGTGACAGTGTGGTGACCATAACACTGTTCAATTCCCACCTGACTGCAGATCCCTCAACAGCTTGGGCTTGCAATAGTTTGGGCTTACAGCTGAGGAGACAGCAGCATTGCACTTCCCCAACAGAAATTGCACACCGAGTGGGTAAGGAGTCTGTTCCTTGGATCAGCTGCCAGAAGGTCACATAAGCAGAGATAACAATATACAAAAATACCAGTGATACAAGGTCAAATCTCATGGATCACAGTACAGTACTAGCATTTGGCTTTTTACTGTCCTAGCCAAGCAGAAAAAATCTTATGCACGAATACTATTCTATTTGGGAGGAATAATGCACCGTTATCCAGGGGAGTTCAGCTCATTTAATTAAAACAAGTACAATCACCCTCCTGTGGGCTTTAAATGTGAATATCCATTTAAATATTATTCAGATGCATATCTTCTAAGTACTGGGGACTGTGCTGAGCTTCATGTTTATATCAATTAGGGATATCAGTGGGATAATAAAAGCTTTATGTCTTGCCAGTTTATAAGCCTTTCCACTCTTGGATCTGGAATTTTTATTCCATTATGATCTTATATGCCCATATTGCTTCATCATGGCCAAAGTGCCTGTTGATGAGGCTAAACAGCCGGCTTTTTCAAGTAAATAGAATTTAATATCTCTCTCTACTCACCAGCAGAAAAACATGCTGCATTTTTTAAAAATGGAAAAAAGCAATCAACACAGCATTGCACATGGCCCTTGTTTGCCTGAGGCTTTAAATCTATAGCAGCAGTCAAGAACTAGATAGGCCATGAGATCAATATAAGGCTGGGTACTAGGGCGATGGACCACAGTGACTCCCTTGATTGCTTTGCCTTGTACTGCAATCTTTCTTAATACAACCTTTCACCCATATCATGTAGCACTACCAGGTCCTGACTAAAATTAGGCTCCAAAGGGGAAATGTAGATACTTTCCAGTGATTTAGTTATGAAAGTGCAAAAACATGACACGTCTACAGCAGCTTGGGTAAGAGAATAAGCAAAGGCTGAGGAGGCATCCTGGGTCAATAAAAAATCAGGGCCTAATAGATGCTACTCACCAAGCACATATATAAGTGTTAAAAGTATGCGTTAATCCACATCATGACAGCAGATGTTTTAGAAAGCACACATATTTGAATCTCAGTCCTGATATCTCTTAAGCTACTCATAGTCACAGATGTGCACTGAACCATAAATAGATTTCTCTGTTGTGAGTCAATATTAGTGAAAATCTTTAAATTTTGATCATTTCAGAAGCTTACTATGTCACTTGAACATTTCTGACTGTGTGTGCACATGTGCGCACACATTTATACTACTATAATGGCGCCTTTTTACGTTGCCTTCATAATTTGGCTCATTCCCATTATGCAAAAATGTATAGAAGATGACCAGGGCCACTTGGGAGGAGCCAATACCTTGGCTGCTTTCCACACCTGTGCTGCTCTAGTTCCAGGAGGGGCAGTGCTGATAACAGTGATAAGCTGCAACACAGGGTTCTCCTGCATGTCATTCCCCCCCCATGCTTTAAAAGAAAGGCTTTTCAAAGTACTTACTGCTAATTTTAACTGCTGTTTTAATTTATTTTTTGCATTCAAATTTTTATCTCTAAACTGCCCTGAAAACTGACATCAAAGGGCAGTATAGAATTTACATAAATAAATGCAATTAGCATACTGGGGCTGATCTGCAAGAATTTTTACTGCATTCAAAGCAAACTACCTCTTCCCAGAAGTTTTAAAAAATAGTAATAAATTCTGCAAGTTTGCAGCAGAAGCTGGTCATGGAGAGCACTGATTGATGGCATCCAACAGGTTACCAAGAAGCCTTCACCACTCAATTTCCAGAGTAGTACTGCATAATTTAAAAAGCTTATTTTTATTTCCAAGTTAAGAGATGAATGTAAATATGCATAAGCATTTTACATGACACTTTACAAATGTTCAGTTGTGCAAGATCTACAGTGCAGGAAGCAACAACAGCAGCCTTGACAGATAGTTATCTAGCTTCCACTTAAATACATCCAACAAAGGAGCGCCCACCACCTTTTGAAGCAGTCTGTCCCCTGCCCAAGTTTCTCCAAACACTTACCTGAAGCCTGCTTCCCTGCCATTTCCACCCCTAGTTTTTCCAGAGCAACAGAGAATAAATCTGGTCTATCTTCTATGTGACAGCCCTTTGGATATTTGAAGATTACTATCATGTCTCCCCTTACTCTTTTCCAAAGGCTCAGTAAAAGCAACTCTTTCAATAGCTCCTCATAGGATAGGCCTTGGTTTCCATCCATACCCCTCACCATGTTGATCATATTCCTCAGGACATGTTTCAGTTTATCCGTCTTTAAATGTCCAGCACTAGATAGTAGCATTCCATATGTGGCCTGGATAGCACAGAATAGAGCAGAACAATTGTTTTCCTTGATCTAGACCAGTGTTTCTCAACCACTGTTCCGGTGTGCCGCGACGTGCGGCGACGAGAAGGGCGATTTGCATTGTCACGTGCCTGGCGGCCGCCAATACACAACACTAACCCGCCGGAAACCAATATTTCTCCTCCTCTTTCCCAAAGCTCAGTGCAAACGGGCCTGGCGGCCGCCAATACACAGCACTGACCCGCCGGAAAGCAATATTTGGCAAGTGTTTCTTACAGTCATAATTATATTATAGGGCGGCACAGAGTTAAATTTTTTAACTTTTTTAATGGTGGTGTGCCTCGTGATTTTTTTCACGGAACAAGTGTGCCGTGGCCCAAAAAAGGTTGAGAAACACTGATCTAGACACTATGCTTCTGTTACCTTGCTTTATATGCGGCATTATCATAAATTATCACAAGTGTAAGGATCTCGAATACAGGTACATTTTGTGGTAATCAGACTGAAAGAAAAGCGAACCAAGTCAAATTGTCAGTAGCCAAGACAGACTATCAAGAACATTCAGAACCAGTATTTGAACTACATTTCAAACAAACTCGTATGTGATTTTTTTAGAATTTTACTACATCTTAAGTTTTTAACTTGGCACCCAGAACATCAAACAAGGATCCTATTTTCCTGTCACACCCAACTTGGAAAAAATATTTTTTATGTATTTATGGTGTTTCCTCTGTGAAATAGTACTATAAAGTCTGTCACGATTTCTATTAATTTATCCAACAATAATACAATTACAAGAAATACCTTCTTAAATAAAGTATCAGTTTCCAATAAGACTAAAAATAAGATCACATTTTAAACCTCTCCTTGAGTTGTTGAATCAATAATTCTAAACGGGGGAAAAGAGAAATGCTTCTCTTAATCCAAGAAAATTAAGACACATACACACATTTGGACTAAGCATCAAATATTCTGGAAGCACAACTTGTGTTTTTGATTTTAGTAGAGGTATTTAACATTAAAGAAAAAACAATTTAAATATACTTTGTTCAAAAAGAAATGTGCTTCATTCCATTTCTACCATTTTAAAAATTGTTCCATTACTGGTAAGGCCTCAAAGACTATTAAAAAAAACAACATCATATGTTCTTTCCCTATGAACAAAGACACTTTTGTCATGGTGGTGTGTTAAAATCTTCATAAGGCCCAGCTGCTTCTAAGGCATGGAAACAATTTTTGGCTCCTCTGACATTAAATGGGAGATGTACTTGTATCAGGAAACACCTACCTGTGCATTAGCCATCCTACTCCTTACAAATAGTGAATGGTATTTTGCTTAAGGATGATAGACTTTAAATCCAATTTACCCTACTCCCACCCTGTTATACTTTGCCATCATTTAACCAGAACTGCACCCCACCTTTGTTGCACCTTTGCCAGCTGTCCTCCCACTTGTTATATGAATTGTGACATACTATTTGAACAGCTTCTTAGCATCCTTTGTTTGGTGAGGGAAGATTGGTGGAGATCCATAACATGGCCTTTTCTGTGACAGCCTCCAACTTTATGAAAAGTGTGTGTGTGTGTGTGCAAGCAAAGAACCAAGCAAGCAGGGAAACTAGCAAGTATGAAAGTTTGGGGAGGGGGCAGGAAAAAAAATAATCATAAACATTGACAACTTTAGCTATAGTCCAGTCAGCACTCACCAGATGAGATCGCAACTGAAAGGAGTAATTACATTTTAATAAATATTTAAATTTATTGACATTATTTTATTGCAGAAGTTATTGTAATTTTATTACAACGAATGTTACCCCAAATTTCTTCTGTTTTTATATGATAGTGAGAATTATCTACTGTTTTTAAGCCTAGATACTAAAACCTGCCTTTGTTTACTAGTATGTTTATTTTGATATTCAGCTTTCTTTTTCCCAGCTGTACCAATTGGCAAAAACTAATTGCGGACCATAGGGCAGAGAGGTTTGTAGTCTATCACTAATGTTGGGCATATTTTATCATTGTTTGAATAAAACTATACCATTTATACTTTTATATTTCATGAAATACCTAACAGTACAATACTATGAAACATTTCATATACTTGTTGTAGTAAGTTTGGGTTTGTAAATAAGCACACTTACTAGTGAACACTGTGGACCTTACTTATGAGTAAGCATATCTAAGTCTGTATATATGAGTACTGCATATATGGCTTATATTTCAATCTTTCTGGGAGTATTTTTTTTTCTGTGGAGAAATGTAAAAAAAATTACCCTATGACTTTCAGGTTTCCATGCATTTTACACCTCTAAACAGGTTGACAAACCAAGATAGTTGGAGCCATTCAAAATCAGAATTCAGTAGTTTCCCAGGTATATGCCCATATTTTACCTGGAAACATTTAGAGTCAAGCCAAGTCAGAGAGAATAAATCAGCTGCTAGAAAGAGGGGGAGAGATGGGGGAAGCAATGTTGTAGGTTAGGAGAACAATGTTGCCCCTCCTCTTCCCCCCACCCTACAGTTTTGAATGGTTCAACCCAAGGGCACCAGTGTTGAAACCATGGTTTGAGTTCCAGTGCACCCTGAAAGCATTTGAAACAACTTATTTATTTTGGGTGTTTCATTTTAGGGCTCAAATCCTACCTCTGTTCATCTACTTGTTTTCTTAGTCTTAAGTAATACAACTTGTTGCCTTCCACTGCATTACTCAGTTTTCAACATCACCATTTGCAGAAAGCTTACAAATGGTATAAAGACATCACCCTATTCATCCCATGATAAAGTAGTGAAAGGTATACAACTCTGAACATGGAGGTTCAATTTAGTCATCGTGGATGGAAATGGAAGGGCCAGGTAGGTGGAGTTTTGTTGGCTGTAAGAGAATGGCTGAACGAGGATGGACTCGTTGGGCTTCCACTTTCTGGAGGCACTAACTGCCACTGGGTATCTGTTTAATTTCAACTGTGTGACAGCAACATCTGATGAGTTGCTGGAATGTAACATCTTAGTTTTCCTAATTCCCCTTGTACAATTCAAAAAAACTTCATTAACTTTTCTTTGACATGAAAAACAATTTAAACCATAGATTCCAATACATTCTTAACAGCCGGATTGTTTTACAGCCAAGTAAGACTCTACAAAAACATCTGCACTCATAAAAGATTGGTTGGTTGGTTTTTTTAAAAAGCAGAACATACCTGGCTCTCTGATGCAAAGTCATTCAAAAGGGGCATCACAAGAAGCAAATCAGACTTATACAGTATATTAAATGATTGAGCTCTGTTGAAAGAAAGATGTTTGGTTGACACATTTGTGTTATGGAAGGAAAAGGCTTGTATCAAATGTTATCTCATTCAGCTGTTGGGCCCTAGAAAGAGATTAAGACAGTCTGTCACGGTCCGGTCGGCGGGCGTCAGGACCAGAGGCAAGATGGTGGTGAAGAAGCAGGGTCGAAGGCAGAGGCGAAGGTCCACGGGGCACGAAGCAGGGCGAAGGCAAAGCGAGGGTCCAGGAACAAGAAGCAAGGCGAAGGTCCACGGGGCAAGAGCAAGGCGAAGGTGAAGCAAGGGTCCAAGGAGCAAGGAGCAAGGTGAAGGATCCAGGAACAAGAAGCAAGGCGAAGGTCCACGGGGCAGGAGCAAGGCGAAGGCGAAGCAATGGTCCAAGGAGCAAGGAGCAAGGCGAAGGATCCAGGAACAAGAAGCAAGGCGAAGGTCCACGGGGCAGGAGCAAGGCGAAGGCGAGGCAGGGGTCCAAGAAGCACGGCAGCAACAAGGCAAGGGTCCAAGGAACAGAAGGCCAGATGCAACTAGGCAGGGATAGCGTTGCTGTGGCAAAGAGCTGAAGGGAAATGCTGGGCTTTTATCCCTCCCAGCTCCTGCCATCAGGTGCAGTGAGATCTCAAGTGGCCTCACCTGGGTGATTACTCCTTGCTTCTCCAGCACAAGCTGAGGACTTCACCTGTGTGGCCACGCCTTGCTTCTCCAGCACAAGTTGAGGCATGCCCCAGTCCTGCAAAGCACTACAGGCCCCAGAGCCTGACTCCTGCCCACACTCCTGACAGTACTCCCCCCATAGGAATACGGGGTTCCACCCCCGGTCATGGCCCAGGTTTATCTGGGAACTTCCGATGGAAGGCCCGAACCTTGGCGGGTGCGTGCACGAAGTCAGCTGGTTCCCAAGATCGTTCCAGGGACAACTGAACCTTATCCCCAACCTGGAACGCAGGCCCTTGCCACCGGCGTCGATCCGCTTGCGCCTTACGGTCCGCTTCGGCCCTCTCTGGGTGCTGTACCAGGTCGGCTTGTGTCTCCTGGATGTGGGAGACCCGATCATTGGCGGAAGGCACGAGAGAAGCCGCGGGGGTGCAGGGATGATTGCGTGGGTGGTACTCTTGGAGGGCCCCAAGTTCAGGAGCCGACAAGTTCAGGGGGCGACGTCCGGTGTAGTGACGTTCCAGGAACAGCCAAACCTTATCCCCAACCTGGAACGCAGGTCCTTGCCACCGCAGTCGATCCGCTTGCACCTTATAGTCCGCTTCGGCCCTCTCTAGGTGCTGTGCCAGGTCGGCTTGTGTCTCCTGGATGTGGGAGACCCGATCATTGGCGGAAGGCACGAGAGAAGCCGCGGGGGTGCAGGGATGAGTGCGTGGGTGGCACCCTCGGAGGGCCCCAAGTTCAGGGGCCGACAAGGCATAAATGCGGCCAAAGGGTATCTTTGCTCCCGGCTGCAGATCAATGGGGCAATCATAAGTCCGATGGGGGGGGGCAAAGTCTCGGCCCCTTTCTTCTCAGACACGTCCACCAAGTCCCGGTAGGGCTCCGGGAATAACCGGACATCTGGAGATGCTATTCCGTCAGGGGCAGTCCCCTGTAAGGTGGAAGAAGTAAGAGTCGGCTGGTGAGACGCCCCCGGCGCTGGTGGCAATGGAGGTAACACTGGGGGTTGAGCGCAGACATCCTGGCAGAAGGATGATGAAAAAGACAGTGTCCGCTGTGCCCATGAAATGGCGGGGTCATGCCGGATCAACCAGGGACTACCCAGGACCACCGGGAAATTAGGCGTCTGGATCAGGTCAAAGACTAATAGTTCCTGATGTCGGGGTGCCACTAACATGGCCAGCGGGCAGGTCTCACGGGTAACGGGGCCGGAAGCGAGGGGAGTTCCATCCAACCCAACCACTGGAAACGGCGAGGCTTTCGCCACTGACGGTACTTGGTATTTTTTGGCGAAATTTATGTCCATGAAAACGCCAGAGGCTCCAGAGTCGATCATCGCCTCCAGGGTCAGCGTGCCTCCCTGGGGAAGGAGGAAGCAAACAGGGAGCAGGAAGTGGGGTGCGTGAAGACTGGGTCCTGGCTGAACCCCTCCTAGTTCAGCCGGGGCCTGACATTTTCTCGGCGCGGACCTCTTCGCCGAGCACTCTGCTGCGAAATGGCCCCTTTCCCCACAATACCAGCATAGTCCAAGGGTCCGCCTCTGACTCTTCTCTTGGCTAGAGAGGGAACAGCGGGCTGCGCCTAGTTGCATGGGCTCCTCTTCCAACCCCCCTGCAGCGCTAGCCCCCGGAGGGTCCCTGAACCCGCATTCAGAATCCCTTTCAGAAAGGCGGGTGTCAATATTAATACACAACGTGATAAAGTCTGCCAGGGCTGCCGGGGAGGTCACCCGCGCCAGTTCGTCTTTGATGCGGGGATGAAGTCCCTGATGAAAATAGAACCGACGGGCTGCCTCATTCCACTGAGTGTCCGCAGCCCAGCGCTGGAACTCGGCGGCATATTCAGCCACCGGGCGGGCCCCCTGCTGGACTTCCTGCAGGGCCATCTCAGCCGTCTGAGCACGATTCGGTTCCCTGAACATGCCTTCCAGGGCGGCAATGAAATGGTCCAAATGCCCCAGCAGAGGGTCATCGGCCTCAAGGTATGGTGTAACCCAAGCAAGGGCCGGGCCCGTGAGCAGACCCACCATAAAGCACACCTGGCTCCGTTGGGTTGGAAAGTCCGCAGCACAGGTGGCGAACAACAACCGGCACTGATTTACAAAACCCCGCAGGGCGCCACGCTCTCCCCGAACCTCTCTGGCGATGGGACTGGGGGAGCCCGTCGGGCTGGGGCTGCAGCAAGGGCCGCTCGAAGTCCTTGCACCTCCCCCTGAAGTGTAGCTACCTGCGTGTGGAGGTTCTGCACCACAGCGATGAGGTCTATAGGCCAGGCTTCGTCCATCTTGCACCCTGGCCGGGACGGGGTTTGGCCACAGCAAACTGTCACGGTCCGGTCGGCGGGCGTCAGGACCAGAGGCAAGATGGTGGTGAAGAAGCAGGGTCGAAGGCAGAGGCGAAGGTCCACGGGGCAAGAGCAAGGCGAAGGCGAAGCAAGGGTCCAAGGAGCAAGGAGCAAGGTGAAGGATCCAGGAACAAGAAGCAAGGCGAAGGTCCACGGGGCAGGAGCAAAGCGAAGGCGAAGCAATGGTCCAAGGAGCAAGGAGCAAGGCGAAGGATCCAGGAACAAGAAGCAAGGCGAAGGTCCACGGGGCAGGAGCAAGGCGAAGGCGAGGCAGGGGTCCAAGAAGCACGGCAGCAACAAGGCAAGGGTCCAAGGAACAGGAGGCCAGATGCAACCAGGCAGGGATAGCGTTGCTGTGGCAAAGAGCTGAAGGGAAATGCTGGGCTTTTATCCCTCCCAGCTCCTGCCACCAGGTGCAGTGAGATCTCAAGTGGCCTCACCTGGGTGATTACTCCTTGCTTCTCCAGCACAAGTTGAGGCATGCCCCAGTCCTGCAAAGCACTACAGGCCCCAGAGCCTGACTCCTGCCCACACTCCTGACACAGTCTTGGAAATAAGTGTTACAGAGGTGTGGTGACACTCACACTGTCTCCTGCCTACTCCTTCTCCTTCAGCTTCTGCCAATTTGAGAAAGTGTCTCTTACCAGTTACTAGAGAGCACAACCATGTGTGTTTGGTTTGATCCATCAAGGTTATTCATATGTTCTTACAAAAGGCAAAAGAGAGGAAGTGCTCACACAGGACGGTGGGTGGGTGGGTCCCAGCTGCAATGTTTATTTTATTCTCCACAGTTGAATGAAATGCTTAACTGTACAGCTAGGTTAGTGTGAGTGAATTCAACATTTAAGAAAACGAGGAGAAATGTAATACAGTCGTACCTCGGGTTACGAACACCTCGGTTTGTGAACAGTTCGGGTTCCGAACTGCGCAAAGCCGGAAGTATTTTCGCCGCGCGTGTGTGCGCAGAAGCGGCACACGCGGTTTGCGCATGTGCAAAATGGCGCTTTGCGCAGCGTTCAATTTGCGAACTATTCGGGTTACGAACTGCGATCCAGAACGGATCGCGTTCGTAACCCAAGGTATTACTGTAGATTAACAACGGAAGGAAAAATTCATACCTACACAACTTGAACCCCAACCATAAATATCTAGCCTGCACATAAGTTTTTAATTCGCTTGTATTCTTGTTTTAAATCTAGAATTCCCCAAGTCCAAATGCCACATACAGCTCTCTGGGTGTTAATCAATTGTTTAAAATCCATATGTTTGAACTGTCTTAGGAGACAATGGAAGAGTGCACCTCTGGGCTGGGCACAGTGGCAGCAAAAGACATGCATCATTTGCTGCCATGCTACCCCCGCCAAACACCTGATTTGCCCAGCAGCGCAGGAACAAAAGATGTGTTTTTTTGCTGCCAGGTGAATGTGTTTGGCGGGGTAGGGCAGTAGCAAAAGATGCCTCTTTGCTGCCATGCTACCCTGCAGGCCCCTGATTCGCCTGGCAGCTTTCTTTTTCTCCTGCAGGGCTGGAAAACAAATGGTGCCTAGACATTTTTTTTTTTTTGATTTAACCGATCTTTATTGAAAAATAATGTCTTACAGAAAATTTACAGAAGGAAAAGAAAATAAAATAAAAAATAAAATAAAGAACATTATCATTTCATCACCTAAGTAACTAATACATCAGAATTCTGCCATTGACTTCCCGTCACCATCTGCAACTTGTCTCCTTTATATTCTTTATGTACTGACATTCCTCATCATAATCTTGTTATTCTTTTTTGTACATAATAAAGCTTATCCTACCAATTTGTCTGAGTATTTGTTATATGCCCATCAATACAAAACTGCCATGAAGATTCCTTCCCTATTATCAATTTCTTGCATATAATTCCTAAATTTTTCCCACTTTTCCGTAAATGCCTGTTTGGATTTTCCCTTTAAACTATCAGTTAACTGAGCCATTTCCATAAAACCCAATAACTTGACTTGCCACTCGCCAACTGTGGGGATTTTGTCTCCTTTCCAGTTGGCAGCTATCAGCAGGCGGGCTGCCGCCGTCGCATACAGGAAATGCTCTCTATATTTTACTGGCAGATCTATGTTCAGGATTCCGAGGAGGAAAGCCTCTGGCTTTTTTGTGAAGTTGATCTTAAGCATTTTTTTCAGCTCCTCATGTATCTGATTCCAAAACACTTTAATTTTACGGCAAGTCCACCACATATGTATCATATCTCCTTTTGCCTCTCCACATCTCCAACATACATTTGCAATGCTTTTATACATTCTGGACAGTCTGGAGGGCGTAAGATACCACCGGTATATCATTTTATACATATTTTCTTTAATCGTGTATGATACCGTGAATTTCATATTGCGTTCCCACAGCTTCTCCCATTCCTCCATGCCTAGACATTTTGTTTTGGCGCCAACAACCTAGGTCCTGGAAGCCACATGGCTCCTGACATTCCTATCCTAGTTTCTAACACTGCTGACTGCTAAAAAAAATGTGGGTAGGAGTGCTGCAACATATAACAAAGTTATGTGTGCCAATAGTTAATATTCCTGGTGCAGATGTAAGCTGACATTATTTACCTCGATACAGATAAACTGTTCTGATTACATACTGCTAGCAATAGCCAACTAAACCATAATGAATATACTGTATGTTTTTTATTCACTTAGCATAGTTTTGCAAGCCTAAAGCAGACTATCTCAAAACGTTTTTCGTGTAAAATAAAATAAAATTGCATTTTCCATTTAAGGCTCATAAATATTATATACACACACATACTTAAGTAGTATATTATTCAGAAATCCATCCAAATAAAAAGATCTACCATCAGAAAGAAATTCTTATAGTAATTTTTTCTAAAGCATTCTATACCATAAGCAGAATTTCTTGTCCAACACTTTTCAGTACTTCTTATAAACAACAGGAATAATCATCTAGAAAGTTCTGCTGCACGTATCACATTGAAAAGAATGTTAGCTGGGTTATTCCTATTGCTGTAATAGGAATTAGTAAAATTACAGTTGCACCAGAGAAATGTAATTCTAATTTTAGTTTTGTTATGAAACAGAAACCCCACTGGCTTCTTTGAACATATATAATTTATTCTGATCAAGAGATCAAGAATGCAAAGTAGGATACATTTCAGATTCCCTACAAAGATTAAACTTCATAACTACAACTTGCACTAAACAAGTTACAACACTGAGGAAAAAAAATGCATAAGCGTATACTATAAAGCAATGCTTTCAAAACTGTGTGTCACAACACGTTCGTGTGTCAGCAGCAGTGTGTAGGTGCGTCACGCGTACGCTCCCCACGTTGCTCCCGGAGCTGGAAAGTGGTTAGTTTAGCCTCTGGTTTGCTAGTAAAACTGAATTACTGAGCCGCGAAATGATGCATGTCTAAAAAGTGTGTCACCAACATGAAAAGTTTGGAAAGCTCTGCTATAAAGTCTACACACAGAGAGTACACATGTATGGAAGATTAGTAGAACACTATAGCAGGATGTGTTTTTTTTAAAAAAACAATTAATTCTCCATTGACCCAATTAATAACCAGGAAAACTACTCTTACATGCTTACATTCTAATGCGATGACTAGTATTGAAATATTTCATGAGGTTAATTAGCTAGGACAAGCAACAGGACAGTCGTTTCCAGTTCAGCAAATCCAAATGCTGACTCTCATTCCTGCAGATTTTTCATCTGCAGTAAGCAAATGTTTTTAAACTGGCATAAATACACAACCTTCATGACACCCAGAGCAAAAAAATTATCTCATTATTATTACTACAGGGGGGGAAAATCGGACTGAAATCAGTGAAGAACTATATTGGCTCTATTTCCACTGCCAGCTTTCATAACTGCAATTTAACATAATACCATAATCAGCATCTCCTATTGTATCCTAGGATTTTTTTTTAAAATGTAATATTCAAAATATGCCTGGTAAAAGTTTTTGCATAGACCAAAACCAAGGGAAGATTTGATCCACAACAATTTCCTGAAAAAATGTAGGTTTCCAAATGAGATCTTTGCAAAGTTCTCATTTACTGCTGACCCTCTCATAGTAAATGTCTGTCAAAGACAAAGCTCCCCTAACCCATAATACCTGCTGAATAAGAAGAGCACTTTCCCACTACTCCTTATGCCTCTACAGATGCTCCCACAGACATGAGCATAAACATTTCTGTCTTTATTTGTTTCTAAAGTGATAAAAGTGCAGGCAAAGGAGATGTTTAGCTATTCCATCATTATAATGCTGAAACACTCTACATCACTGAATCCTCACACTGAATTACCAGCTATAATGACTAATTTTGCCCCAGCAACTGCACTATGAAACTGGCAAGACTATGGTTGGTGATTTCTCTGCTACATTAACTTTCTCCAGACACCCAGTTTAACTCTGTCTCACCTTGTACATCTCCCACAGTACCAAAGATTGCCAAAAATGCACTCCATGTAAGCTCCATTTTTTTAAAAAACAACAACACCAAAAACAATAAAAAGCAGAGCAAATAAATCCTACTGTTGTCACAGATCAACATATGAATGAATACATGTATTAATAATGTGGAATGTAAGGAATTAAAAATGCATTGATTGCTGCTTGTCCCCACCTGCTGCAAGCAACAGTGCCTGGTATCAGTGTCCCTTGTTTATTTCCCTATCCCTGGCATGCCTTAGTTTTTTAGTGTTTTTTTAATCTTTTTTCCTTCTTCCTTCCTCCCCTCTCCTCTCCTTTCCCCTATTATCTGAGTGCCAGACCATGATCTGAAGAAACATGGAGGCCAACACCTCACTGAAACTAAGCAATCTGATGGGAGATCACATGAGAATCACATGTACACCACTTTCAGTTCCACTGATGAAGAAAGGTGGGCTATAAATTTAATAAATACGTAATATTAATACATTTGTGGGGGAGAGAGATGGAAATGGAGGCCCATTGTGGGTATGATCTTTGTAACAAAAGTTGATACTGAGCATAAAGGAGGTAATTCTGAGTTACTTGCTTGTTGGAGATTACTGTACGTAGCCTACACTGTTTTACAAAAACAACTACTAATAACAAAAAGAACCTTTGAAATCTATGATAAGTGTAAACTGAAAAAAGGCAAATCAAGTTCAGATACATAGAACAGAAACTCTCACTTTTGTAAAACCTGTGATATTTTCTGGAGCTATTTATTCTACCTAAAACTTTTCAGCAGCACAGATTCATTCTTCGCAAATCTTCACACAACCATGTGGAGATAGTTTGGGAGTACTCCTGGATACAACCCTGGATGCTCAGGTGGCCACTAATGCCTAGCTTCAACTGATGCACCAGATACACTGTTAGATAACTTGGTTACAGAGGTCTAGGGGCAGAGGCGGTTTTAAGGTAGCGTGATGTGTGGTCGCACTGGGCACCACCCTGCAGGGGGCGCCAAAACAATGCTGTAGAACTGAGCGGGCAGGAGGGGGACCACTGAATTTTAGCGTTGCACAGCGCACCACTGAAATATGAGAGCCCAAAGCCCACCACTGGTCCATGCTCTGATAACCTCCAAATTGGATTCCTGTATTCTGCTGTAAGTGGGGTAGTCCTTGAAGATACCCATAGTACTGAAGATGCGGTTGGCACATAATATTACTGCCCATTTATTTCCTATGTGAAGCAGCAAAGTGGAATTCCCTGACACCAATCTTGGAGGAGGTGCTGCACTGCACTGGCTGTTCTGTAAGCTACTGGGCACAATTCCAGGTATTGGTACAGTACTTGAATATAAATCTAAATGATTCAGGGCCTCCGAGTTTGAGGAAGTGTCTCACTCAGTACCACCCAACGTGGGCTTCGTTCAGTAAGCCCTCAGCAGCAGCAACTCACTTGTGGAACTTCTAGTGCATATTCAGATTGCTATACCCATTCGAGCATCAACGAAGGGTGGTTCTGTTGATATATTTTATTGTGCTGCTGACTGCTTTGGATTGTGATAATTGTTATCTCATACTGCTTAATTCATTTTTAATGTGTTGTTCACACTATTTTTATTGTTTTATTTTATGTCTATTGTTAACCACTCTTCCTTTTGAGGACAAGGGGGTTATAAGCAATAAATAATAACAATACCTAGGAATGCATATAATTAAATTAGCCTGAGGTCACAAGGCTAAATACTACTCTAACAGTTTGAAACACAGGGGGGGGGGAATCCAATTATTGTTCTTTTTCTTATTATTTTTCTTACAGTTAACTGTCAGTAAACAGTTTCGATCACAGCAATTCTACACTCCTTTTGCTTGTCTGCCAATAAACACTTTAAAAATACCGAAAGAGTTACGGTAAGCTTTCCATTAGTCAGGTCTATCCCCATTCCGCAACTGGTGTGGTTACAGTGGGTGAACTAATTAAATTCAGGGCATGTATGGTATAGCTGAACATTTTTGATCTGCCGTAGCTATTGAATTATTGAACCTCAGGGAAGGGAGGAAGAGAATCAGCAACATGAAAGGAGTATTAGAAATATTTAATTATCTGCATGCATACTCCATAGGAGACCTGATAAATCACTCTACAGTTCTCTCTCTTAAAAAAGTGTGCGAAATCCAAAGTCACAGCTAAGAAAAATTGGTTCAGACAAAGTTGAAACTACATAAGTTTAACAAACCACATGCTCTCCTCAATACACCATATTGAAAAGAATACATCAGAGAAAAAAGTAGCAGAATTTACACATCAGCTTGGAAAAGGGGGTTCAGTCATGCAATACAGTATCTAATTGATAGGTATGCAAAATTCACTGGTCGAAATTACACTTTTACCACTGAAATTAAATCCCCAAGGATACCTGACTGATTATAAGCAGGCATATTGCTCATAATCATATCCAGAAACCCTGATTAAGCTGAGATGAAAGTGATCGTCCAAAAACAACAACACCTTAACATTAAATTCTTCCAACAAATGGAGACCTAAGCCTAAAGAATAGCCGGGACAAGCAAACCAACAGCGAGTAGAATAGTAAAGCAGGTGCTTGTAATGCAATGTTGATTTCATCTGATTAACTTTTTTAAAACAGGTGCTATTCAAAGGGGCGAGGGGAGAGGCAATTTGGGTCGTAAAGGGCTCACGACTTAGCACAGGCTCAAGAAACCCCATTGGATCCTTCTCCGTAAGCAACCCGTGGATTCCTTTCTTCTAAGCTTTGCTCCGCAAAGAGAAACTTTTGCACTGAGTCGCCCCAAGAATGACTTTCAGGAGATGTCAAAGCCACCAGCAGCCTCACAGCCAAGGCTGCGCCACTGAGTAGCTTTCGCGCCCCCGCTCCACTTCGCCCAATCCCACCCCCCAAAACCAGTCACTCACCAGTATCCCCATGACATCCGTCCAGAGTCTGGAGAAACTCTCCGACATGCTGCTGTCCTCTTGGGGTTCGGTGCCGGCGGCTTGTTCCTCCTCCATAGTCGCCTCCTCGGAAAGCGAAGCTCAAGGCGCGCGCTCCCCACCGGACCGAGACTCTAGCCAAGGGCAACGCTGCCCGCCTCACGCACCGCCGCCACCGCCGGCTCAAGCCCTGCGCTCAAGCCAGACCCTCCGCCGCCGCCTGGCTACTCCATCATGCCGCCTCTTCGCCTTTCCGCCAGGCTCCAGCCCCAGTGGAGAGCAGCGGAGGCGGCCAACGTTTCCCTCCTGCAGCTCCTTCCCGGGCTCAACTCTTGGCACGTCTAGAAACTGCCATGCCCCGCACAAACTTTGCCTGCTTGGAGCGGTGAGCAACAGGGTGGCAAAGCAAAGCTGGCCGTGACCACCTTTCCCTCGCGCGGGGGTGCTCAAGGGAGTCGTGGTCGCCTCTTCGGGGAGAGGGAATCGCTTCCCGCAGGCACAAACTAAATCTGGCACCAAAGGAAGTCTTTCGTTAAGGTTCCCCCTCCTCAAATCAGAAGCCCGGGCTGGGTTTTCAGCTCGTAGGTAACTCCAATTCTCTGCCTCCCCCCTTTCCCTCTACATGGGCTCTTCCATCTCCACATGACTGCTCTCTCTGTCTCTCTCCAGAGAAAAGAGCTTTAAGCAACAAAAGGTGCTCTGATGTCAGCCTCTTCGCATGGCAATGAGCCCCAGACAGGCGAACAAATCGCCTGTTGAAAGAGCAGCCTCGCTGAAGGTTCTGGCCGACTGGCCCAAGTTCTCCAGTCGCACCACGCAGACACGCACTTAACACACTTGCCACTCAACAGGGTTAATGTTTAAGCCAACCCAGCTTCCCGCAAGGATTCCAGGAATGCCCTCTTTAAGGTTTCCTTTCCTCCTTCTTTTAGGAACCCTTCTACTTGAGTCTGGCAGCCTAAATTTCAACCCACCTCTGTCAGAAAAACAAGCTCTTGAAACTTAGGCTGAAAGCCTTGCACTTTTGTCAGTGTGCCCACCATGATGTTGGCTTGGTTTTTTCAGCACAGGCACATTCTGTAGGAGGGTCTCTCACGTTTCAGCATCTCAGCAGGCTAGAAAGTCTCCTTGAGAAATAATAGTGCGTGTTTTTGGAGCACAATTTTTGTTTTTTACTGCTGCACAATAAAGGTAATTTTATACTTTGATCAGAGGCAAAGCTGTACTGCCAATCACAACTTCCTGATGTCTGTGGCTGTATTATTATTATTAATCATCATCATCATATGTGTGATACATGTTAGCATGTGTCTCTTGTATGCACACTAAAGTTGTACTTGAAACATTTTAGGTGCATGCCTAAATGCAATGAGTAGCTTATGCATATATTTTTGATAGTAGTGCTATCAAGCTCATACCAGCTAGCTCTGCCTCCACCAGCACACCTGACTTCTGTGCACTGGAAAGCATGTGTGTATATTTACATTTGTATGTAGATGCCAATGCACGTAGGCTCTAATCACATACAAGTGAAGCCTAAACATGCTGTGGGGGGTCACTATGCACATGTGCCATGCACATGCAAGCAGCCGGGGGGGGGGGAGAGAATCAGCCAACATTTTAATGATATGCACATTCCCCTAATGTAGGAATGTCTGCATAAGACCTGAGAAGTGGAGCAAAGTAGAGCATGCACTCAGATGTTTTATGTTAACTCATCACCCATCTCATCTGCTTCTACTACTCACTACAATGGACTAGCACCCCCCATCATATGGGTTACTGTGGTTTCTCCTACAGGAGCTGGGAATGCAGAATGGTGGCCTGGAGAGGGGACTCACAACATGTTGACACCGAACTACATGTAGATAATATGTCCAAGTCAGTAATTACTGTTCATATACAGTACTTTCAGAAGTTTTATTCATTCCTTGGGAAGGTGAGTTTTCCAGCTTGAATTATTCAACCAGGACTCAACTATAAGGTTTTATGTACACACAGTATATTAATTGACAGTATATGTCGTTAACAGAAAAGGCACCACATTACCATGATCCAGTGTTAACAACTGGGAAGATATTGTCCACCCAGCTTCAGTTCTTGTGTTCTGAAGTCATGTAACACAGGGGTTGTTATGAGGATATGAGGAGCAGAAAATCATATACACCTCCTTGAGCTCCATTGAAGAAAAGGTGGTATATAAATGTAATAAATAAATATTAAAACCCCTCAGTACTCATTCACCACAAGCAAAACATTATACTCATGAACATGCCTGTTCACAGAAGCTATTTCAAAGACAAATATTTCTGGGGCCCAACTACATCAAAGAATGTGTCTTCTCTCCCATGATTAATTCATTTTCCTCTTAATGTGCATTTCCTTAAGCATTTACCCTGGGACAATATAGACTGAATACAGCTCAGTCAATAGTGCATGAGACTCTTAATCTCAAGGTTGTGGGTTCAAGCCCCAAATTGGGCAAAACATTCCTGCATGGCAGGGGGTTGGACTGGATGACCCATGTGATCACTTCCAACTCTGCGATTCTGTGAATAGCTTCGGTCCCTACAGCCACAGCAGGGACTCTCCAACGGTTTGACTTTACCCCTGAAGGTGAACCCTTCCATTGTCTCTCAAGACAGATGGATGCCAACAACAACAACAACATGTTCAAGAAAACTCATAGAGGATTTTGTGAACGAGCCAATAGAACCAACAAAGGTGGGGGGTGGTTGAAGAACCCCACAATTACTTGTTTGTGCAGACCAGGGTGGCAAACAAAGCCCCAACGACAATGTTCAGAGGGAGGAAGAAAAGAAACTATTGTTAAACACAGCTACTTTATAATACAGAGGGCTTCAGAAATGACACAAGTGAAGCAAACAAGCCAAACACCCCAATTCCTAACCATGTTTATTTGATTTCCAAGCAATGGTGCTTAAGATAGCAGCCTAATGATAGCAACATTTTATTCACTTCTTTTTCTCTCCCTATTTCTGGAGGGGTAGCCATGTCAGTCTCTTGCAGAAAAAACAGCAACAGTCCTGTGGCACCTTTAAGACTAAACATTATCATGGCATGAACTTTCATGGATTCACACCCACTCTGTCAAATGCATAAACTGAAATCCCTTTCTAGTGAATTATAGCCGCACAAATGCCTTAGGAAGGGGGAGTGCAATGATCTATTATGCAATTTTTAAAAACAGTTGTTTATGGAAGCAAACAGTTCTTTATAAATAAACTATCTCCCAGGCTACATGGAAGAAGGATTTTTTAGGTTATGGTTTGAAATTAGACAAAATTAGGACACATTATGCTAAACTACTGTGGTATGGTCAGTCTCTACTTCCTGTCTCAACTCCCACCGGGACTCAAAATATCTGGATGTTTACACATAGTTCTACCATTTGCATTTCAATTAAATGGTCATCAGTAGGCGTTGACACTGAACAAACACTTAATCTAATCAGGAAGTTTGCACTTTTTAAAGCTGATGTTTCAGATATACAGTGAACTTCACGGAATTACAATGAATAGGCTAGCACTGTGAGTTCTTTTACATGAGCAAAATATACCCACTGTCCTTTCCTTGCTGATCTCATCCTTCCATTGCTGATAACACTCTTAACTGTTTTATACTCTGGACAGTCTTTTAAAAGCAGACACTCACATGTAGCATGCATACAAAAGCCAAAAATTGTACATGGACATGCCATTCATAAATGATACTATGCACACAAGAGAGGAGGCAAGGGCATGGTGTGGAGTGACATGTGTTGTTCTCTAATTCAGTACCAAACAGAACACAGGTCTCCAAACCTGTCCATTTATTGTTTCCCACCACTTAAAAGTGCGGCCCTATGCTTTGGCGGATATATGTATGGTGAGCATCTATGTGACCTTGCACCAGCACCATCCTCATCCTATTAGCCATCACCCTGTAATGGTGTGGCTGTGTAGCTCTGCACAAAACTGAGGCAGCAAAACTGCCACTGTGCAAATGTACAGCACAAAGCTTTGCATGACTAAGCAGTGGTCAGAAGCATGTACTGTGGGAGAAACATATTTGTCACCATTCTATCAATATTACCAAGCCTAGGGCCCTTCTTTGTGCACCCAGAAAACATGACTGTAATTCAAAACTCAGTAATTTACTACATGACAAGCACTAGGGAATCTCTATTGGCAGACTATACTAACCTGCAGTGAGTGCTTAGAAGCCCCTTGAGACAGCATGCGGCCACTCCACCCTGCAGATGAGTCAGGTAAACAGGCTGGATCCCAAATAACAGGAAGGGGGTCATCATAATACAAGCATCTTTGCCAGACAGTATCTAGCCCAGACATGCTGAAGCATGCTCAGCATGGAAAACCTTTCTGCTTCTGGTAACTTTCAGGCTGGCTGTAGTGTACTTACCAAAACACAGGAATATTTGAAAGAAAGTTGAACATTTATATCAGGAGTATAGCTATTATGGACAAAAGAGAGCTACACTTTAAAAAAAGGGAAGGGGAGGGGAGAAGAGAGGAGAGGAGAGGAGAGGCATTTTGCCTTCCTGTGGTGATTGTTGTTTTGATGTCATTGATATGCACTCTTAACTGGAGCTGGGCACTTTATGGAGTTTACCTTAAAGTTTAGACAAAAGTAAAACATTAGTCCAAAGAATCTGCAATAAACTCCCTCCACTTGAAACTCAACATAAAAAAAACTAAGATCATGGCCACTGGTCCCATCACCTCCTGGCAAATAGAAGGGGAAGAAATGGAGGCAGTGAGAGATTTTACTTTCTTGGGCTCCTTGATCACTGCAGATGGTGACAGCAGTCACAAAATTAAAAGACGCCTGCTTCTTGGGAGAAAAGCAATGACAAACCTAGACAGCATCTTAAAAAGCAGAGACATCACCTTGCCAACAAAGGTCCATATAGTTAAAGCTATGGTTTTCCCAGTAGTGATGTATGGAAGTGAGAGCTGGACCATAAAGAAGGCTGATCGCCGAAGAATTGATGCTTTTGAATTATGGTGCTGGAGGAGACTCTTGAAAGTCCCATGGACTGCAAGAAGATCAAACCTATCCATTCTGTAGGAAATCAGCCCCGAGTGCTCACTAGAAGGACAGATCCTGAAGCTGAGGCTCCAATACTTTGACCACCTCATGAGAAGAGAAGACTCCCTGGAAAAGACCCTGATGTTGGGAAAGATGGAGGGCACTAGGAGAAGGGGACGACAGAGGATGAGATGGTTGGACAGTGTTCTCGAAGCTACAAGCATGAGTTTGACCAAACTGGTCCATGGGGTCACGAAGAGTCGGACACAACTAAACGAATAAACAACAACAATGTGCACACAATGCTGATTTCTGCAAGCCAGAAAGGCTTGCAGTTCACAAAAGTTTCACTGTAAGAAGCAGCTTATCAAGCAGAAACTCCAGACTCCAGACTCCAGATATTTCTGTCTGTAAATATGGTCAATGTGGCATTCCTGAATTATGTTTGGGTCCCTCTGGAACTCAAGAAGTGTAATATCTATGAGGGACACACTTATTTATTCCATAGGATTTTAAACTGATATACAGTAATTGAATATTTTAGTATTACAGTACAGTATATGTGTGGCACTAAAAGTCAAATATATATCATATTAATCTACTATACAGCTATTTATTGTTTTATCTTTTTGTAAACCACTTTGATTACTTTTAATAAACAATCAAGTAGAGTATAAATCTTATAAAATAAATAAATAAATAAAAATTCCTGGGCCTCCTCTTGCCTTCTACATTTCTATTTTCCCTTCCTGACATGCCCCAGTTCCAATTCTCCAGGATTGCCTAACAGGCATAGGAAAGGTATCTCTTGTTCCTGTCCTGTCTTCCAGAGGTATTTTCCCTACACATGGCAGCCTCCACATCTGCTCCCACATCTGCTATAGTGAGGCTGTGCTTTGTTTGTTGCTTCCTGTATCCGTCTGTTTTAGAAACCAGCCTCTGGTACTCGCTGCCCAGCTTTGATTGTCTGAAGCCTATTCTGCAAAGTGAGCCCAGAGAAAGAGAAGGCTAGTTTGCCCCCCAGAGTTGCGCTGAACTTGACCTCCACCTCCTAATTTCCTCTTATGCCTAGCTCCTTCTTGTGTGTTATGGTGTGTATGTTAGCTAAATAACCCTAACCACAAACTAATTCCCTCACACCATCTAAATGCATATAGTTACTGAGCTACCCTTGTGGATATTAATTGCTGCCCAGCTATTCTCCATTGAAGTGTTAAATGTGTCTAGCTTGATTCTTTGGGGCGACACTCAGTTTTTAATACCTGTCTATTAAGTTACTGGATACGTCTGCCAAAAAGTACCGTACTATTGCCAGCACTAAAAATCCTACTTCACAAGACTCATTGAATGCATGTATGCAAAGCTCATTTCTGCAGAAGAGGCTTGGTACTATTGCTCTTCTTTCACACGTCGAAAGTGACTTGTTCGAGCTAAGCAGTAAAATTACTGCAGAAGAAGGAACTGAAACTAGATCTACCAGGAAGTAGTCCAACAGTCTATTCTATGGATTACATGAATACTCATCGGTATTTGCATTTATTATAGGATTTGCATGGTGGTGGTTTATTAAATTTCCATACCATTTCATCTGAGGAGCACAGGGCGGTTTGGAATATAAAAACACAGAAATACAAACCATAATGACAAACAAAACCATGAATGCACAAGTTGCCAATGAAAAAATAGCATTAAACACAGATAGCATTAAACATAATGAAGAGAAATGACTTATCAGTTCTATTAAAAGATGCTGGAATTACAGTACTTAGTAACATACTACATGCCATATTATACCATGTAACACATATCAGAGTCTGAGCTAAGAAGCCTTCAGCCCAAACACAAAAATTCCATCTGTGGAAAGCAGTTACCCAAGAAGAACTTTTTTGGGTGTATACATATACATATTTTGATCCATTCCATTTCACAAACAACAAAGTTCAACTGCTAACCAAAAGTGCACTGCAAACCTATGCTCATTTTAAATCTTTAAATCTACAGATCATAAAGAGGTGTGCCAGAGGCAAAATGCCGTCATCTCACAATATTTAGCCAACTCTAAACATAGACCCCTAGGACTGTATCAATCTTTCTGAGTCAGAAGGAAAAAGGAAAGGATCATATCCTTTTGTCCTGCACACATGTTCACAACAATAGCCTCATGTCCTGTAGACCTCTGATAATACATGTCTTATGCAATAGCAGCACTTAAAAGCCACTCCCATTACTACACAACAACTTTCTAACCAAAAATCAAACCTGAGTTTTAATCCCAATGTCATAAACATAGTTTCTGTTTTCTCTAGTTCTGTTTTCCCAAGTCTTGGTGGGCTACAGGCACCACCACCTTCCTCTTTATAGCTGGTTTTTATAACCCTCCAAGCCTTGCTATTTCATCAAAAAACCCAACACTGAAGACTGTTTCATAATTTATTAAGTATAAAGCTGTATTTTCTACCTCTCTCCCATGTATCATGCATTGAGTCTTCATGACAGGTTCCCAACAAAGTACTGCTTGCAACAAAAGAGTAATCTTAAAAACACACTTATTCAGAAGTTAGTTCTGTTGAAGACCATATGGCATATTCAAGAGTAACCACGTTGATGACAAATGAGTAGCTAACTCATAACAGCACAAAATGAATATGGAAGGCTTCTTGTTTGCAGAAGATTTGTGGTGGACAGAATACAAATAAATAACAAAAAATGAAAAAAGCCAGACAGATGGGAGGAGAAATGGCAGCAAGGACATATCAGGAAATAAATGCAATGGTTGATAGAATTCCATTCCCATTTTCCGTGCCCCCTTTCACTCAAGGGGATACATTTTCCTGGGGAGATAGTACAGTAAAGATCTACAAAACAAGGACAAGGTTAACTTCAAAGTGTCACAATCTTCATGTACTAATCTAATAGTGCAATCCTACTGCTCAGAAGTAAATTTAGTTAAATTCCCATGTTAACGTGCATAGAATTGCAGCCTACATATGACAGCCTAAACAGAGGGAACTGCACCAGCCTGAACAAGAAAAAAATCAAAATGAATTATTAATAATTATTTTGTTCCGCTTCAATTTATCTATTTGTCTTAAATTCCACTTCACCAAGCCACAAAGATTTACTGGTTACTGCCAACACATTTAACATATTAATAACACAACATGCAGCACTAGACAGTAGTTCAATATTTCTAATCTAATTGTCTGCCAGTTACATCTGTTTCTGGATTAGGATTAATCATCTGGGCCTCTGTTTCCCTTCTTGCCTTGTTTAATGTGAGGAAGAAATAAATGACCGTCTTCCCGAGGACAAATCTGGACTGTTTGCCAATAACAAAATACAGTATTGGTAACTTGGTATAGACATTCCAAACGGAAACTAGTATTTTTCTGTTGCAAAAAAATTGTTAAGAAAATAAATGCCCTGGGGGTTTCTTTAATGGGAAAAAAACAGTAGGAACTACTTGAATTTGAATTTATTTGCAATTATGTGAGGTTTTTACTGTCATATTCTTTGCAAGAACAACTTTTTCAACTGATTGTATAGTGTGAATAGAATACGCTTGATCACTATCAGTTTCTTGATACATGTATTGTACCTGAAACTGGTTTAATCCAGGCTTCTTCTAGTGCCTTTAATAATTTCTAGGTCTTCATCTATTGTTCACAATCAAGTGCATAAAACAGCAATCCTGACCCCCTATTTTTGCTGCTGGAGAGTGTTAGGCTATAGTAGTGTGTTCTTGTCCACTGGCCTCCACCAGTGAAGAAGTCTTCTCTGTGGCGATGAAAAGCACTGTAAAGGTAACGGTAAAGGGACCCCTGACCATTAGGTCCAGTCGTGACCGACTCTGGGGTTGCGGCGCTCATCTCGCACTATTGGCTGAAGGAGCCGGCGTACAGCTTCCAGGTCATGTGGCCAGCATGACAAAGCCGCTTCTGGCGAACCAGAGCAGCACACGGAAACGCCGTTTACCTTCCCGCTGTAGCGGTACCTATTTATCTACTTGCACTTTGACGTACTTTCGAACTGCTAGGTTGGCAGGAGATTGTAGATTGCACTGTAGACTGGTGTTAAAACCAGTGATGTTACCACCAACTGTAGCCAGTAGAAAGTTCTGAAATAATGTTTTACAGGGCTGTGATTCTGCTAGATCCCATGATGTGAGCCCTTCAGCTGTATGAGCCTGGAACTGCTGCAACAAATATGATATCCACCACTCAAAGGGCTTTGGATCTGGCAGCTGATCCGCTGCTCTCAGGGCCGGCCCTATGGCCAGGCTGGGTGGCGCAGGGCGCCACGGCGCCAGCCCACCAGGGGGGTGCATCGCAGCTGCGCCTGCCCGCCGGCTGCTCTTCCACGCAGCAGCGCCCTCGGCAGTAGCGCTGTGTGCTGAGCCCGCCCGCCGCGCAGCAGCGCCCTCGGCAGCCGCACTGCGCCTGCCCGCCCGCCGCGCTGGGAAACGGGGGGGGGCGCCAGAGGGATCCGTCGCACCACAGCGCCAGGGCGCTAGAGGTCCTTAAGACGGCCCTGGCTGCTCTGCTGCTCCTTGCAACAATGATCGCTCTATCCAACAATGAAAAATCAAGAACAATCCATAGAGTGTATCTGTCTGCCAACCTTTGTATGGCAACACGGAAAGTTTGTGATATTGTATTATAACCCACATGAACAGTCTAATTCCTTCAAACTTTAGGAAGCAGAAGGAGACTTCTTTCCTTGTGTGCAGACCAATATAGGGCACCAAAAGAGAGATTTCTCTCTTTCATAAATCAAAGAAGAATTGTAGGTCTCATGTCCTAAAATATTAAAGGTAGGGATTTGGAATGGGGGTATAGTTTTAAAAAGCAGCTGCTTCCATTTAGGACAGCTCAGCTGGAAAGTAAATGTGCCTGTCAAACAGTAATTAAAGTGAGAAGAGGCATTATATCACTTACTGTGGATTTTCAGGACTCACCCATCAACTTACTCAATTTTTTTAAAAAAAAAAGAGACAGAAAGGCAAGTGAATACAGGCTTAAGCACTTCTCGGAACGTATCTTCAAGCTATTCTCTCAATTAATATTTTGAGGAGTTACTGAAGAGAAGGATTATTATTATGGGGGAAGGATGAGCGGGAGGAATTTTTCTCTCCACGACCAGTCAAACGCACCAGTGATAATACAAAAGCTTTTCAAGTGCTGTTAAGATGCATTTCTGGGATAGTTTTTTTAAAAATAAAAAGTTTGACCTTCAAGAGTAGACTGTTGCTATCTTTTTTTAAAGCACCCCCATCCCCCAAAACGTACAGAACTTTGCATCTGTTTCAAGGACTGACTCAATAATCACATTTAATTAAAGATGGCAGTTTTACCTCATTTATGGAACATTCTTTTTGTAATGATACAACAACAACAATTTTTATTTATACCCCGTCCTCCCCTCAGGGCGGCTAACATCAGGTACAAAAACAATTGATTAAAATACAACTTAAAAACAGGATTAAAATACAGTCATACCTCAGGTTACAGATGCTTCATGTTGTGTTTTTTTGGGTTGCGCACTGCACCGAACCCCGAAGTATCGGAACGGGTTATACAGTGGTACCTCTACTTACAAATAACTCTACTTACGAATGTTTCTACTTATGAACAGAGCTCCATCCGCCATCTTGGATGCGGTTTAGATAGGATTTATTCTACTTATGAATTTTTAGATAGGGTTGCTTCTACTTACGAATTTTTTCTCCCAATGCATTCCTATGGGATTTGACTTACAATTGTTTTCGACTTACAAATGTGCGTTCAGAACCCATTAAATTTGTAAGTAGAGGTACCACTGTGTAGCCATTTTCTGGTCACTGTCTGGGAATAACTAGGCATTTTTTCCCCATCAGCTGATTGGCCTTGGTGCCTCCCCTGCTTTCCTACTACCGGTATGTACTCATTTGGTGGTGGGTGTACTTAACAGATTGCAGCCATTAAATCGATTACATTGACATATTTGAATGTAGGTGTGGGAAAGTCATTCGGTAGTTAAGGTTTGGTGAGCACCCTTAGGCACCTTTAAGATTGAAGCTCAAGCAAAGTGTTAGGGGAAACACAAAACCATGATTTCCTACGGTATGGCAGAACTGCTGTTAAATTAATCAATGTAGCCCAGATCACCCAACCGTTGTGTCTTACCACCTTACTACATTGTGTGGTTGCAAATCTGATGGACATTCAAATGCCAATGTTGCCTGTCTATACTTAATTACATTCAAATGTACAGTCAGATTGGCACCTTCATCCACATTGTAGTGCAATTAGTCATGTTTCTTGTAAAAACACAAACACACACACACACACACACACACACACACAACAGCACCAACAACTGAGGCTATTTACTTCTTATAATGTGCTTATATTATTCTATTCTTTGCATGAACAATACAGAAAACTAAAACTATTAAAAGTTCTCTCCTCAAAACCCCAGTCCAAAATATATCAGAAAGGAATTAACAGTTCATTCCTACTGAAGTCTTCTCAGAAGTAAGTTCTCTTCTGTTTAATAGGGATAACTTCTTAGCAAGTGTTTTGGATTGGATCCCAAGTATACCTTGGAAACTGAAAACAATAAGCCATTACATTTACTAGTGAATAGGAAGCAAGTCTCATTAAACTCAGTAGGATTCATTTCCCAGCAAACATGCATAGGATTAGACTGCCAACTGACTTGCCCTTTCAATGGCTTAGCCCCAGGAAAAGTCATGGCACTTAGATAAGTAGGGTTAAGATTGGCTCCAAAACTAAACCCCGCTGAATTCAACAACACTTACTTTTGAGTAGACATATGTTAGCTGAATCAGGCTACAGCAGTGGTTTTCAGCCTTGAATGATGGTCAGGGGTGCCATGGGCAACACTGGCCTCTGTCCCTCTTTCCTTTCCTTCCCTCCCTCCCTCCTCTGCTGCCCTCTTGCATCTCTGCCTCCCAAAGGCTTGCACAGCAGTTTGTTGCAGCAGCCCTGTCTACAAGCTCCCCAAGCAAATGGTGCCTCTGGGACTGATCAGGGGGTGCTGGTTGCCAGGAGCTAAGGCAGCCTCAGAGTAAGCAAGCAAGCAGGTGAGGGAACCCAGCCAGCCAGTCTGCCAGCCCTTGCTGTTGGAATGGACAGTCAAGTCCCAGACCCCTGTGGGGCAGTGTGAAGAGATACTTCTCTTTGGGGTGGGGTGAGCAGCTCAGAGACCAGGGGCGGCAGCAGCAGCTGCCCAGAGGACTCCCAAGGAGAGGGGAGAGGAAGCTACGGGAACTCTCCACAAGGACGAGAGGCTGCCATCTCTGCAGGCAAGGGGTGACATAACTGGGCTCCTGAACCCTACAGGGGTGCCGCAGAAAGAATGTAGTTGGTCAAGGGAGCCATGGACCCCAAAAGGTTGAAAACCCATAGGCTACAGTATCTCAGTGCTGTGCAGTGAAAAATGAGGACGTAAATGGGGATAGCAACTATATCTTTTAAACTAGAAACTCTGTTTACAAGGTGGATGTTTTTTCTGGAATTGGCTTCTCCTGTTTGAGAGGCTTCCTAACCAATGTGGAAAATTGCTTGCATCTGAAATACTGTTTACCAGTTCCCAAAATAGTGTGTAAATATTTGATATTCTTAGAACACAGGCAATGTGGAGAATATGCAGTCATTTCATTTGCTCTCTTTTAGAACTGACTGCCATATTAATGAATCAAAAGGTCTGATTTTTTAATTGCTGCAGCTCCAACTGATGATAAAAATCTGTATGCATGATGTACACAAATCTGTGTGACTCCCAGAAAAGCTCACAAAGCTGGTTGAAAAGAGGCAACATTTACATAAGAACATATGGAATAATTTTATGATATACATTGTTCTTAATATCTTATGAATATCTATTTCAAGTGGAATCTGCAACAAAATACTGCCCTGGGTTCCTTTGGGAAGCAGATCATGATATAAATTAAATACTGTAAATGATTATTAATAAGTATGGCACTGAGATGTGCTCCTGTTCAGGGTTCAAGGCTATCCCCTTCTCTAAGATACTCATTTCCACTCTTCCCATTTTTCCTATCCCAACAGATACTCAGCATTCTGTGGCCATTGAGCAAGGTCATTTCTCACTAGGTTGTTTGGGTTAAAGTTTGTTTATTTTGCTGTCTTAGGTTTCTTCTCCCTAAAGGTTTTGGTTTTTTTCTGGAACCCTGGGTGTCCCCTCGTTTCTCAGAGGTCCTGCTTTGGCTACAATCCTGTCAACACTCAACTATAAGACTGATATTGAAGGAAGAGTGCCCACACCTCTGAATTTACTGTTACACCACCAAATTACTCAAATTCACAAATAAGGCTATAAATGACTACTAGTCATTATATGAGGGCTATGAACTATGTCCAGTATCAGAGGAAGTATACCTCTCAGAATACCAGAAATAGTACCTCGGGTTAAGAACTTTGCTTCAGGATGAGAACAGAAATCGTGTGGTGGCAGTGCAGCAGCAGCAGGAGGCCCCATTACTGAAAGTGGTATCTCAGGTTACGAACAGTTTTAGGTTAAGAACGGACCTCCAGAACAAATTAAGTTCTTAACCCGAGGTACCACTGTATAGTGTCCTGATCAAGGGAAGTAATACCACCACTCTATTCTCTTTGTCAGCCCACATCTGGAGAACTGTGTCCAGTTCTGGGTACCCCAAGAAAGATATTGACAAGTTGGAACACATGCAGAAGAGGGTAAATATCTGAGGGAGTTGGGTATGTTTAGCCTGGAAAAGAGGAGACTGAGAGGAGATATGATAGCCACCTTCAACTATCTAAAGGGCTGTCACATGGAATATGGAGCAAGCTTGTTTTCTCCTGCTCCGGAAGCTAAGACCCGAACCAATGGATTCAAGATACAAGAAAGGGGAGTCCAACTACTGTAAATATAAGGAAGAGCTGTTCAACAGTGGAATGGGCTCCATCAGGAGGCAGTAGACTCTCCTACCTTTGAGGTTTAAAGCAGGGATTGGATGACCATCTGTCATGTATGGTGTAGTTGAGACCCCCCACATTGCAGGAGGTTGAACTAGATGACTCTCGGGATCCCTTCAAACTACAATTCTATGAATTTTACATATACTAATTAAACTCAGCAACACAACATCTTGTGTTGTGTGCTAGTATTCCACCATTTGCATTAACTAGTTTTTCCCTTAGGCGGAACCTGTGCAATTCATTACACATTATAATGTATCTGTAATGAATACTGAAGAACATGGCAATCCATGAAGTGAGTTTTGACTGCATTTTTCTGTAGATCATGACATCACGGAGGGAGTCTGTGGGTGTACATGAATGTATGTGCAAAGCTGTGATTATTCAAGCTCCCCTAGAAATAGAGCTAGGTCATATTATTAGACTGTCAGTGTATAGACAAGGTGGTTGGACAAATCTGGTTTTATGTCATTGATATGATTGTGGATGACAGTTGCCAGAGGGGCAGCCTGAAGCTAAAGGAAGACAAATTCTCATACACAGTATGTTTCAGCAGGGCAGGATCCATTCAGTTACAGCTGCCAGGGGGCAAGGATTTGTTACTAGCTCACATACAATCTGCAATTAAAATGTATTCATGCTTGGGATATTGCCATTCCTTTGTGTGTCTTGACTTGATCCCAGCTTTGCTAGTTTTGAATTAAAATCTCTCAGGGTAACAAGGCTCTAACTTGTCTGCTGATTGTGTGATTTCAGTTGTTGGTTTTTAGGTAGCTTTCATGTGCTTTCGAGTCATGTAGAAGTCATGCTTTAAAAGACATGACAAAGAACTCACTACCAAGTATGCTGACTTTCCCCACTTTTGTACACATACGGTAGTATTTGCAAGATGTTTCTACAAGTGCCTCACTAATGGAGGACATTCAGTTCTGTGCAACCAGCTTTGAATACTTATTTTCAAAAAGTGTAGATGCACAAGCTCTGTATCCGTAAAGGGAATATAAAGCCACAAAGTAAAAAACAAAGGCAGTAAAAATCATGATCACATGCTATATGACTAGGTCCCATTGTGATCATGTATTTCAGCCTGTCCCTTCCCCAAACGGCACCATTAAGGTGAAAAGAGAGACATATTTTCATAATCACCCTGGGGGCCCATAGCTCCAGACAGATGAGAGACGTTGGTTCCAAATGCAGTCCATATCCTGTCTTGGGTCCCCTAGCTCTGAGCTGCAAACCTTGGGAGCCTCCTATCACTCTCAAAGGTGCCTAAGGGGTTCACTTAGTTGACCCTACCAGGCTCTCTTTCTTTCCTGCACTTTCCTGGCTAATGAACCTGTTTAAACACAGCATTCACACTAGTGTAACCAGTCCAGCAAGACACACTGCGGAATGGCTAAAAAACCCACACACAGGTTCCTGCTTGGTCCCAAGGGGTGGGTACATGGGTGCCAATGATCAAAGGAGTGGGTGCTTATATAAGTATGGCCACCCTACCTTCTTCCGCCTTTGTCATGCACAACATATACAACATCCACATGTTCATGCCCTAGCACACCACCACATGGCTTAGACATTCAACCCCAATCATGTCCTGTGACCCAATGCTGGGATCAGGCGCACAGAGTGGGAAATATAGAAAGTTTTGTAACTCTGCGTGTAATGAGTACGGTACTTAAATTTACGAACATTTCTAGTAACCTACACAACTGTTTCTACACATAATTTTTACGTGGTCAAGAAACTACAGATGTGAACATGCAGCCCAGAGTCTTTGTCTTTGACCTGTATTCAAACCCAGAATAAGTGTTATACATCATAAAGAACATTATTTTGCAAGTTACCAGTACTCATGAGTGTCTGCTGCCAGGCTGTAGGGCATTACCAATTTAAGGGTTAAGAAGTTTCTGGAATCACCATGCTTCTTAAAAAATAAAACAAAACTTCCTTGTAGAAACAAATATATTTAAGTGAAAGATGTTTTATGTGTGATGTCAAGAAGAAGAATAAAAAACCATGAAAACAAAGTATGTTCTTATTATAGAAGTTCTCTGTCTCTGGCAAGCTAGTTAACAGGATATTTCTTTCAAGGAAAAAGAAGTCACTTTAAGTCCAATGCCCATATAATTTCAGACACTGAGAATCTCATGTTAAGACCCCATCAAATGGATGCACCATTAAGATGACACCCCATCTGCTCAGCAAATGTCCAAATCTGCAAAGCACCTGCTTAGGGTGGAGAAAGAGCAAACACTTTACTACAGGTCTTGGTATTTCTATAATACAAAGCAACTCTTGTGCTAGCTTTTACCACAGCAGTTGTCTTGGGGAAGTTTTAGAATATTTCTACCATACAGTTTAATCCTGTGAGTGAAACGGGCTTTAAATAGCATCCTGAGATTACTAATGTAGCACTACTGTAATATGGCCCTGAGGGTTTTTTTAAAAATAATGAACTTTAACTGATTTTAGAAGAAAAAGCTTAATTTATCAACATTTTTGGTTGGTTTTCTGGGGGACATGGGTCATGTCAAATGAGCTCCTCTCTAATTCAATTTACCTGGTTAACGTTTGGTTACTCTTTATTTGTTGAAGTGCATACAGGCTGAAAGATCAGTCTTCTTGGCAAATGGTTTGGGATTCAAAAGATGTGCCTTGAAGGGAAAAATTATGCAGCTCATGCAGAGCTGCCTGAGAACCAGTGACTTCTGGCAGACCACACAAACCTCAGTAAAGTCCCTGATTATATTGATGCTTATTCAATTTTCCCTTTTCCAAATGTTACTGTTGTCTCTGAGATGTAAACATGTAAAATAGCTTCATCTGAAAATGTTAACCACTAAAAAGAAAAAGAGAAAAGTAGTACAGTAATTAAGATCCTGCCTATACGCAGAATGGAGCTGGATGGCTTTGTAGCTTGCATGTCTGATTGGGTCATTGGGCCAGTGAAGGCGGTGAAGGTCCTGTGTGAGTGTCTGGAGGCGGCTGGAGGATGGATGGCGGCTAACAGATTGAGATTGAATCCTGACAAGACAGAAGTACTGTTTGTGGGGGACAGGAGGCGGGCAGGTGTGGAGGACTCCCTGGTCCTGAATGGGGTAACTGCACCCCTAAAGGACCAGGTGCGCAGCCTGGGAGTCATTTTGGACTCACACCTGTCCATGGAGGCACAGGTCAATTCTGTGTCCAGGGCGGCTGTCTACCAGCTCCATCTGGTACGCAGGCTGAGACCCTACCTGTCGGCGGACTGTCTTGCCAGAGTGGTGCATGCTCTAGTTATCTCTCGCTTGGACTACTGCAATGCACTCTACGTGGGGCTACCTTTGAAAGTGACCTGGAAACTACAATTAATCCAGAATGTGGCAGCTAGACTGGTGACTGGGAGCGGCCGCCGAGACCACATAACACCGGTCCTGAAAGATCTACATTGGCTCCCAGTACGTTTCCGAGCACAATTCAAAGTGTTGGTGTTGACCTTTAAAGCCCTAAACGGCCTCGGTCCAGTATACCTGAAGGAGCGTCTCCACCCCCATTGTTCTGCCCGGACACTGAGGTCCAGCGCCGAGGGTCTTCTGGCGGTTCCCTCGCTACGAGAAGCCCTCCCACCAGAGGTTAATTACCAGACCTTTAGAAGACATCTCAAGGCAGCCCTGTTTAGGGAAGCTTTTAATGTTTGATGAATTTCTGTATTTTAATGTTTTGTTGGAAGCCGCCCAGAGTGTATAAATAATAAATTATTATTATTATTAATTATTATTATTATTCTGCTATGGTAAGTGGAACAATTTGAACAGGTATATCATTTGTTTGGTCACAAAGTTCCTTACTGATGGAATACAGTACTTATTAGCCTTCCTCTCAGGGTTAGTCAAGCTGGAGAAACTCTCAAAGGACATCAGAAGGCAGTGGTTGCACACTGCATAGAGTCAGAAGCCGTAATGGGCTTTTTTTCAGCAGTTTGTCCATAATTAATTGGTATTCAGAAGCGTGTTACCTCTGATCCAGGAGCTAACATATAGCCATCATGAATATGTACCATCAATATATTCTACTTCTGCTGTTGGAAGCAGGAGTACTCTGAATATTAGTTGGAAATAAATATTTATCACTAATAAAGTTAAATTGCTCCGTATGAACATAATTTTTTTCTTTCTACAATGTTATAGGTTTGGTAATTGACCCCGCATCATTTGGCAGAGATATATCCAAGTGATAGTGATAAATACATATATGATAGAAGTTTCTAAAAATCATATATACAGGAAATGAGTGGTTATCACATAACAAGGTCATTGACAAATTCTTCTGCATTATCTTTAAAAATAAGGTGTGACCAGAAGACTATAATTTTGTCTTGCTAACTGGAGCCAAAAGAGCAGCTAACGAGTATTTACATATTATTCCAACTGTACAAGAATTGTTAAATAAAATATGGCATGTTGCCACAAAACTTACAAATAAATAAACAAACTTTGTGGTGAGTTCCCCCACCTCCCCCCCCCACAAGAAAAAAGCACCGTTACTAATTATTATTACTAATGAATATGTCTAATGGATAATCTCTTTTTCTTATGTTTACTGCCACTCTCAAATAAATCAGCAAGATTGTTATTTTATATGTTTGGTAATTCTATCTTTAATTATACTTCCCTCAGTTTTCCTGGAACACATATTAAGCATCAGCCAGTAATTTCACAGATATCTCCTGGATCCTACCGTATTTTAAAAACTGGTGTTACATTGATCACTTTCCAAGTATGATGACTGATCATAAGGACAAATTACATATTTTTGTTAGAAGAGCAGCAACTTCACATTTGTGTTCTTTAAGAACTCTTGAGTGGATGCCAGCTGGACCTAGTGATTTGTTAGCTTTTAATTAATTAATTAAAAATAATAATTATTAAATATTTCTTAGTTTACAAAAATACGTGTATTGTCTCTTTTCTCAAGTCCATCTCTTATCACTGCTATGTCCCACATTTCCTTAGACTCCCTTCCTGAGAAAGTGAATTTAGCCACAAGGATATGTTCTACAGGGGTCAGCAAACTTTTTCAGCAGGGGGCCGGTCCACTGTCCCTCAGACGTTGGGGGGGGGCCAGACTATATTTTTTTGGGGGGGGGAATGAACGAATTCCTATGCCCCACAAATAACCCAGAGATGCATTTTAAATAAAAGTACACATTCTACTCATGTAAAAACCCCAGGCAGGCCCCACAAATAACCCAGAGATGCATTTTAAATAAAGGACACATTCTACTCATGTAAAAACATGCTGATTCCTGGACCGTCCAGGGGCCAGATTGAGGCGATTGGGCCGCATCCGGCCCCCGGGCCTTAGTTTGGGAACCCTGTTCTACATCTTCCAGTGCGAAGATACAAAAAACTCATCCAGTTTTTCTGTAATCTCCTTCTACTCCTTTAACACACCTTTGACTTCCTTGTTGTCTTAAAGGCCCAACTGTGGTTTCTTATTTCTAATGTATTTAAATATTTTTCTATTCTTAGCCTTAATCATTTACAGTATATGCCGCCCTTCATCACAGAATAAAAAAAATAGTGATATGTTGCTCAAACTCAGCCCCATTCAGAATACAGGAAGTTAGGATTTTTTTGCCCCAATTTTTTGCTCTTTATACTTACATAGAATAACATTTGCTACTTTATTACACCACAAACATTGAATAGGATTTATGCATATGTGCAAATTACAGGGCATGAGCCAGTGTGAGGTAGTAATTCTAGTGCTTGAGGAGAACTAGGGAGACGTGGGTTCAAATCCCCACTCACCCATACAACTCCCTAAGTGACATGGACCGGCTATTATCACAGAGACGAACATATTTAACCTGATTATAACAAAAAAGACTGGATCATGAGCTGTGCCCTGGATGCAAGCACACACAAAAAAGTTACCCTGTGTATCTGGATGAGTAAGATGTACACATTAATCAAGGTTGTTATGTAGGATTCGAGTATTTGCAGATCTCCCTGTGTATATGCAAATATAAGTTAGATGACCAATTAAAATAGGTGTGACCATGTATGTGTGATTTCCTCATAGCATACTCTCCAATCTCCATGAAACAATGCCTTGTTTTTGTTGGAATTTTCATTATAAAAGAAAACAAGATCTTTTGCAGATCAAAGTGAGCGATTGCTATTTTTGGATCAAGCCCATGAACACAGGGACACACTTTGGCTTTGGGCAACACACGTTGATCGCTGCAGATCTGGAAGAGCAGACAGATGTAGCAGAAAGTCAAATGGAGTAAATATCCAAGAGAGGGGGGGGGGGATTGAGAGAGAGTGGTTTTACTAAAATATTGAAGTGGTTCATTACAGTCAGGGAACATGTGAATTCATGTGTATTATAAAGGCTGTTGTATAAAGACTAGCTGTTTGAAGAAAGTCCCTGATGGAAACAGGATTTTCACAAAGTTAACAAATTGTTGTTTCCAGAATTATTGATTTTAAGGAATGGTTCATGTGGCAGCAGCAATGTTCTGGATTGACCTCTAGAGAAAATGCATACCCTACAACCATCTGAGACATCCATGCCCCTCTTGGAATGAGGTTGTGACAGCAACTACAGGGAAGTTAAGAAAGTATTAGACTGCAGAATCACTGCTGGCTGCTTTGCTGTGAGGTTTTACATGAAAGCCAACAACGAAAAACGCTTTTTGTATTATTTGGCAGTACAATGGAAACCTAATTGTCAGGGAATTACCTCACATGCCCCATAAGAAAAACAAGCCCATCAATCTCTTGTGTGATTATTAGTCATGTTTGATCAGCACGGTTGGCTTTTCCAGCTTATTAGAGTGAACTTATGAACTTATGTAGAACAAATCATGCTGCATTTGATTCATCTCGAGACTCACTGTTATTCAAGTTCAATTTTAGGCAGGTCTTTATTTTAAAGTTTCAAAGTTTATTTTAAATTTCAGAGTTTAAAGATTTCCTCTGAATAAACTGGGGACAGTGGATCTTTTATAATGGCTTATAAACTTTATTTTTGCCCCCGAAGTCACTCCATAGCTGGCTATGAAAGACACACTAACACTGCCAACCGTTTAGGCTGGCTGGCTCCCAGGTGCTTTTTTAAAAGGCTGTTAAGGGGAAAATATCACAAAAATAAGCACTCTATTCCATATCCGCTGCACTCTTTCGCCACCTGGCAAAATCATATTCGGGCCTTTGGCCTTCACTATGCAAACAAATACAAGAAGAAAGTACATAAATTGTCAAGGAAATTCCCAAGTGTGAACACATGGAAATGTTTCAAATGATCCAAGCCTCTGGATGGGGTTTAGCTATGGCACAGTGCAAGCATTGACTTGTGTTGCCTGCGCCACAGCTAAGGCATATCCCTCAGATTAGATGTGAGAGGACGCTTAAACCCTATTCAAGTGAGCTGCCCCCACGTTCTAGATTAAAGCTGTATGTGGAGACATGAGGGCGCAGGGCTAGTTGAAGGGCATGTCAGGAGAAGAAGGCACAGTCCCACTCACATGCAGAATGTGTGAGGGGTTTGGCTGAATAGGACTTGATCTCTCTTTTTCTATGATCTTTAGTGCAGCAAAAAGGTTGAAAAGAGGACATGTGTTTGCTCCTTATTATACTCTAATGGAGAGACTGTATCTGTTTCAGAAGATCACCATTTGCTTTTTACATGGACATTACAACACCTACCTCCTCCTCCTGCACTTTTAGTCTCAACATACATACTCAGGCTCATGTACCTCTGGTTCTCATCCTGAAGCAAAGTTCTTAACCTGAGGTACTATTTCTGGGTTAGTGGAATCTGTAACCTGAAGCGTTTGTAACCTGAGGTACCACTGTATCGGAAGCTTTCATTGGAAGCAGCTCCCTAGGCATGTTAAAATATGCAGGTTATGCTTGCCGTGGGGAACACCAGTCTAACAGGGGTGTGTTAGCATAAATCATTTTTGCAACAAGCTTGGAGCCATCATGAAACCCACCCCATTCACTATATGCCACACAACCAAACCCCTGCCAACAAGCTGAATACACTTAATCAACATTATATATAGCTTATAGACCCCAGCTGAAGGCTTATGCACCTGTTTAAAAGAATTCTTTGTTCTTGTCTCACTGTGAGTATTGTCATAACTATTGCTGTTATTAACTATATAACTAACAAAAATTGTAAGTAGTCATACTGGCCCATGGAGGACAGGACTCAAATTCACAGTACAGTACTTCTTTAATACATTTATATCACACTATTTTTGTGTGTGAAAACAATGCTTAGAAAATGGCTAACAGCTATAGACAAATTAGATAACCAATGAACAATGCCAAAACGCAATGAAGTATTTTTAAATAGCCCCAAATTCTTTAAATAGCAACCATATAAGCTAGAGTCAGCCCAGCAGAATCATTAACAAAATCCCAGAAACACAAGTTGCATTGCCCCATAGTAGTGCTCCATAAAAACACTGGCAAACAAGTGAGTCTTTGGAATCCACTCAAAAGCATGTAGGAATAGAAGTTTGTCCAGTCTCTCATGGGATTGAACTCCACAAATGTCAGACCACAGATAGGCACCTAAGGTGATTATTAGGGATGGGGAGGCTGGTGTGAGTGTAACTGGTCCCAAACCATTTAGAGCTGTAGCTGGTCTGGGCACACGTTGCTGTGCCTGACTCAGGGTCCTTGTTTCCCAGGAAAGGGGGAGGATGTGTCCGTGTGCCCCGTGGGCTTTGTGTTTTATCCTCCCCACCCCGCTTGTGTCTCTTCCCTGCGATTCCTCCCATCCTGTCAGGGTTATGAGTATGCTTCAGGTTGGAAGTTAAACATAACAAGAGGGAGGAGGAGGAGAAGTAGGGGATGTTGTTAAAGTTCTTAATGTCTGCAGTTTAAAAGTTACAGTCTTAAAATGGAGTGCAGGAAGAATTCTGTCGGCAATTATATTAGTCTCTTGAGTGATGAACAGATTACAGGTTGCGTCAAGGACTACAGAGTCAAAGAAGCAATAGCTGTTCTCTCCACATTTTTCTTTAAAAAGTGAAACAGTTATTTCCAGTTCTATCCCCAGGATTAAAAGGAGAAAACACAGTGCTATTGTGGCATCCAGTATGAGAAAGAGTAATGAGCAAGCTTTTAAATTATTCATAGCAATAGTAGCCGAGAGCCAACAGAAGTAACACAGCACACAGCAAAACGAAGTACATAGGCAACCCCCCCCCCAATTTACGCAGTGTATATTTGAAATACCATTGAAAATGCATGCAAAAAGCCCGTTCTGCCCCTACCCCATCCCACCCCTTTTAGTGACGTTTTTTGGGTCACTTCTGGGTTCGGAGCAATGCACACGTGCGCACATCTCGAACCTGCGTAAATGGGGAGGTTCCCTGTAGTAGAGGCATAATAAAAATATTTATTAGGATCAATGTAACTATTTGGTATTTCAAATTTTGAGTTACATATGCTTCTGCATCAGGGTCAATATATGCAACTAGGTAAATAAATTAATGGGGAAATCGTTTCCAGGGGAGGGCATTGTGTTTAATGCTGTCTGCTGTTCTTTCAGACCAAATTAGGAAAATGTAGCATCAAAGCCAAACTCATGTTTGGTTGCATCATTTCATTTGGAATACAAGCTAAATATTGGTAGTTTCCTCCTTTGGCCATGTTTTAAATAAACAACTTTTGAATTAAATATTACCCCACCCCACCATATTGTATATTGGTGTTTATGTAATGCATGTATATTGGTGTGTATGTTAGTACACAAAATGTGTGTGCGTGTGTGAGCGAGAAAGTATTACAGTAGTTAAGTGTTTGAATAGCATTTGTTGGTTGGGGCCTGAATCCTAAGTACATTCACTTTGAAGAAAATTGATTTCAAAAAGAGCTTACGGTATGACCAAGTACAGTAATTGTTCCTAAAATGTCAACCTAAAAGTATTAAAGAGGTCTTGAAGGTACTCAGACCTAATAATGCAAATCTGTTAATTGAGAAGTGTTTAATGCAAAGTTAAAAACTGGCACTTTCTCTCTCTCTCAACACTAAACTTTTGTTTCTTTCAACACTATTTATGGAACCATTACCTGAAAAATTATTTGGGGTTTTATGCAGTAACTATATGAGAGCTATGCCATGATTATAGATATTTTACACCCTGAACCTAAACACATTTGCTTGAGAACCTAGTTCACTTAGTGAATCATTTAGTGAATGTAACTAACAATTTAAAATTTACTGAAGTGCAATTGGAGTTGCTGAGCAGTAAACTAAGTATAGGTTTTCTTTCTATATTTTGCATGAAAGATCAGATTAAAAAATCAAGAAGTTGCATATCCCAAATACATAATCAGTATAAAATGTAGCTGCAATTGACTTTGTGTACATAAATGAAAACACATCTGTGCAAGGAGATCAGTGTTACATGAAGGTTCAAAATATCCCAAACCCAAAATGATCTAAAAGCCATCATTACTTACCATGGCGTGCCAATACAAAAGCAGCTCTCTCTTCAAAGGCGGCCTTTCAGACGCTATTCTGTACTTCACAACATATTTGCCCATCAGTTAGAAACAACCATCTTCAATACAATTGGCACTTTATTTTATAAACTCCACATTAAGGATAAATGCCATCCGTTGAACCCACATATATCGTCCCGATCAGGGAAAAATAAATCAATGCACGCAAAGTGAGAGAAATGCTCGGCAGACACTTCATGCAATTCCTGGGAGAGTTAAGTCCTTTCTGGCCTCGCTGGGTCTCACTTCAAAGGAAGGCAGGGCCTCCCAGCAGCAGCGAAGCCTCTGGCCTTTTCTTCTCCCCCCCCCCCCCGGGCAATCTTAAGTGTCATTTTCAATACCACTTGCTTACAAACAAACAAACAAATGCAGATGGTGAGAATGCCAGGACTTCCTATGATTAACTGGCTTCCTGGCAATGATCTCTCCCCCTCCCCCATGTCCTGCTGATTCTCTAAACGGCCGAGCAATGTAGACATTTTTGCTAAACTTACCATTGTTGGGACTATTTTTTTGTCAGCCTACCTAATTCTGTAATCCTTTCCATACTACTACTTTTCTTTCCTTATTCCTTCTAATCAAGCTATGATGTCATTATTCAGGATTATTACCAACGACGGTGATAGATAATGGCAATTAGGACCAAAATGTGATACAGTACATGCTTCCCTGGAAGTAACTGCTACTCTTTTCAGTGGGGTTTACTCCCTGTGTAAATGTGTTTAGGATTTCAGCCTAAGAGAAGCATAAAATATTTCAGAGCGGCAAAATAATGGCCAATTCTCCCTTTAACACTTTGTGCTTGAATATGCATGCCCAAATCCAATTTAGAAGAGCCTCTCATCTACTGTGAAGCGCTCAGGCTTTAACAAGGAACAGGGTCACTCTACAGATGTATCTAATCAGGAATATAGCCCTGTCAACTGATAAGAATTATATACCCTCCACAATCTGAGTGACAATGAATGTTAAATAAAATACAATTTAATGATAGATAGATAGATAGATGATAGATAGATAGATAGATAGATAGATAGATATAGGTACCTCGGTTTACAAACACAATTGGTTCCAGAAGTCTGAAGCGTAGTTAACCTAAAGCGAACTTTCCCATTGAAAGTAATGGAAAGTGGATTTATCCGTTCCAGACGGTCCGTGGGGTACTTAAACTGAAGCGTACTTAATCTGAAGCGAACTTTCCCATTGAAAGTAATGGAAAGTGGATTAATCTGTTCCAGACGGGTCCGCGGAGTATTCAACCTAAAGCGTACTTAATCTGAGGTATGAGTGTAATTGGTTCCAGAAATCCGTACTTAATCTGAAGCGTACTTAACCTGAAGCGAACTTTCCCATTGAAAGTAATGGAAAGTGGATTAATCCGTTCCAGACGGGTCCGCGGAGTACTTAAACTGAAAATACTCAAACCGAGGCGTACTTAAACCGAGGTATGACTGTAAATGTAAAAAGGGCATGTGAGTGGGTATACACTTTTCTCCGAAACCGCTTGACCAATTGCGTTCAAATTTGGACAGAACGTCACATGCGAATATGCAAGGGATCATATACTGTTTGCGTAGACAGATGTCACACCTGGGCCACCTAAAACCCCCAAAACCACCTGTTCCAGAACTCGCAACTCAGACGAAAGTGCATGCTGGGAGCACAGGAGAGGTTGCAAAACAGTGCCTTCTAGCAACGGCTACACTGGTACTGCACCTAGGAAAGCTTCCCTCTCCACAGCATCTTGGCTCGGCTTCCAGACTGGGCGGAGTGGAGGTAGGGGCTCGTCTGGGTGGGGGAGGGGGGAGGGGGGCGGGATAGGTCATGGGTTGGGAAAGGGTGGGGGGGTGTTCCAGGGATGAGCCTGTGTAAACAGAACACATGTAAAACATTTCAACAAAATGAAGGCGGACTCTGAATGTGAGGGGAGTCTGAAGGGGGACTCTGTGGGTCCATTTAACAGACTGAGCCACAGCAATGCGTGGCCGGGCCAGCTAGTTAATAATTAACAACACTTCCAAATTTATATTTCTGCTCAAGGCTATATAGGAGGCTGATACATGAGCTAAAGATGATGATGATGATGATGAAGAAGAGTTTGGATTTGATATCCTGCTTTATCACTACCCGAAGGAGTCTCAAAGCGGCTAACAATCTCCTTTCCCCTCCTCCCCCACAACAGACACCCTGTGAGGTGGGTGGGGCTGAGAGAGAAGTGTGACTAGCCCAAGGTCACCCAGCAGCTGCATGTGGAGGAGCGGAGACGCGAACCCGGTTCCCCAGATTACAAGTCCACCGCTCTTAACCACTACCGGTACACCACACTGATCATGTGCAATTAAATATATTACCATGCTTTTTCTCCAAGATGAAAAATTAAGAATGAGTAATATTTGATTACCATCTCTTTATAAAGGCTGCAGTGCAAAGCCTGCTTGCTATAAACTATGTTCCATTAATCTCAGTGGGATTTATTTCCATGTAGACACATTCAAGGTGAGAATGAAAACACCCTTTTAGCATTCATTACTCCCAAGTGAATCTCCTCCCTGGCTTTTGTCTTTTTGTCTTCCAGTTCTTAAAACAAAGTACCTTTTATTGTTATATGCTAGTTCAAATTGGCAGTGTAAAATACTTTTATTAGCATTCCACAATAGTGAACAATCATAGACTTAAAGATTTATAGTATTCCATATTCTGCTTTCTGTATTTCTTTTTAAATAAACTACAATGCTAAGAAGTACCCAAGCTCCAAGATTAGAATCCTGCTATCAGAACGAAGAATGAATTTATTCTATGCAATAAATAAATAAATGTCTTTATTGTTCATTTGTTTCAGCTGTTTAATGACCATGCTGCTGTTTAAGCTCCAAAAACAAAGCAGTAACTCTGAGAGTACTATTGGATGCTCTGCAAAGAAGCTCTCCCTTTTGCCTTGTGTTCTGGCAACAAATACTTAGAGCACGGGTGTCAAACACAAGGCCCGGGGGCCAAATCCGGCCCGCCAGACCTCATCATGTGGCCCGCCGAGCGCCCCAGCCAGCGGGACCCAGCAGCGGGACCTTGCTGCTGAAGCGCCGCGCCGACAAAGCGCCGACAAACAGCTGGGGCCTGGGGGGAGTAGAAAGGCGGCCGGAGCAGCGCTGCATGGAGCACCCCAAGCCACAGCAGGAGAAGGAGGAGGCAGCTTGCCGGGTCAGCGCCCAGCAGCGCCGCACGGAGAGTCCCGAGCCTCTGCGACACAGCAGTTCTCTATAGCACTTTGAATCCTCCTCCTCCTGCCATGGCTCGGCGCCTGGAAACGGCGGCTGCTGCTGCTGAAGCACAGACAAAGCACCCAGCAGCGCCGCGTGGAGGAGCAGGAGGATTCAAAGTGCTACAGAGCACTGCTGCGTCCCAGAGGCTCGGGACTCTCCGTACGGCGCTGCCGGGCACCGACCCAGCAAGCCTCCTCCTCTTCTTGCCTCACCTCCTCCTCCTCCTGCCGCGGCTCAGCCTCATAAACGTGAGCTCAGCGGCGGCTCAGCTTCACGAACGTGCAACTCTGAGGCTTTACGCACTTCTCCTAAAATGGACACCCGCTGCCTCACGCTGCACGGGAAATGCTTTTTGCCCCTGGGTCCCTACGCGCTCTTTTCTGGCGCTGAATCAAGGCGGAGACCCCCCCTTCCCTTTCTTTCTTCCTCTCTCTCGTTCTTATTCTTTCTTTCCCTCTTCTTCCTTCTTTATCTCTGTCTTCTCTCCCTCTTTCTTTTTCTTTCCTTCTTTATTCCTTCTTTCCTACTCTTCTTTCTCTCCCCTCTTTCCTTCCTTCCTCTCTCCCTCCCACTCCCTCTTTTCTTCCTTCCTTCCTTCCTTCCTTCCTTCCTTCCTCCCCTCCCTCTCCCTCTCCCTCTCCCTCTCCCTCTCCCTCTCCCTCTCCCTCTCCTCAGAAACATAGGATGCTGCTTTATACTTCTGGCCCTTAAACCCTGGAGAGCAGCTCCAGTGAGTCAACCTCAGCCAGTCCCTTTGGTGAAGGGTGGTGGCTCACTGGCAGAACATCTGTCCTGCATGCAGAAGGACCCCAGCATCTCCAGGTACTAGTAGCTCTGCAAAGGTCCTGCATGAAACCCTAACGAGCCTCCACCACCCAGTGCAGTTACCAAAAATCATTTTTCAATAAATTGTACAATAATTGTACATTTGAATATCTTGCCATTATTCTGACTATGTTTCTGCTTTCAGAGCTAGTTATTACTTACATTATTACAAAAAACAGTAATAATTGAATGCAGTGACAATAATTTATGATAATAAAGAGTGGACACATAGTCCTACAGATACAACCGGCCCTTTGAGGGTGACCAAACTGCTGATGCGGCCCCCGATGAATTTGAGTTTGACACCCCTGACTTAGAGTATAGCATATTTGGCAAATCTCCCATTTGTTGAAATAGTTGAGTACTGTGATCCTACCTTTAAGAATAAGACATATAGGGCTCACCATGCATAGTAACTTTTCAAAAAAATATGGGGATCGATAAATCAACTAAATATAGAATCAACACAGGCAATAGTGTCCACCAATATCAATGTTATATAAAACACTGTAAAACAGTGTGTTTATATACCCACCTCCTCATACTACTTCCCACATTAGTGACAAAAAGCAACAAATTAATGATGTGGCAAGCTTATATGGCACAAAACCCTTCAGGAATTCTTCTCAATAAATATATACATCACTTCAGTTACCAATGGGATTCACCACTAGCAGGAACAAACTAACTTCCTGTGACTAAAGCTACATTCCAAAGTTTGCCTATTGTGCACATCTCAGGTTCACCTAAGAGCTCTGATTATTACTCAGAAGGTGAAGGAAATGAGGCAAATCATGAAGAAATGCATTTGGGAGACTGGGAGATAACCTTATCAATAATTAAAATAATAAATATGAACCTGTCACTTTTTATTTTAAAAGTGCTTTTCAGTTTAGACATTTTGAAACTGCCACTTTAACAAAATAATATTTTGCTAATGGATCCCTCAGTTTGGCCCACAAAAAAAAACATTCCAACCTTAAACATATCCCCTGCACTTAACAAAGAGCACAATCCTAGCCAATGTTTCTCAAAAGTCCTAGAGAATTCATTGGGCCTTACTCCCAGTAGTAGGGTCAGGATTCCAGTCTTAGACAACTGGCTTGCTTTTAATACAGCGCTTAGTACATTGTTTATATATCATCACACCAGGAGGCCAACAGTAAGTGTCAACATTGTGCTACATTCATAGCCAAATAAATAAATAAATAAATACATACATACATACATACATACTTTGGCTCTTTCTATGATAAATATAGATAACTATTGCAGTGATCAAAGCAAACAAGAGACCAATATTGGATAGGTGTAAAAATGTGAAAAATTTTTTGTGAAATTGCCCTATGCTAGAAGCCTATTCCACATCATAGGACAAGACAGCAAAGCAGGATAGTGGTTACAGAACCAAGAAAAGCTTTAAATTCCTCTGTCAGTGATTTAACTGAAGCCTTTTATGTCTCCAGGTCCAGAACAGCCCTCCTTAAAGGGACAGGCCTCCTCCTCCCTGAGTATTCTCTCTGGGCTCTTTGCCTGCACTGACAGGCTGACATGGGGTATGTGGGTCCCTGGCATGGAGGGACCAGTTCCTCAGAGGGTGCAGACTCTAAAGGCATGGAGGAGCTCAAGAGGTCTTGATTCAGAGGTCCCTGATTCTGGGTTCCAGTGATGAGTCATAATGCAGGGAGCCCTATATCAGTTTCCAGCACCATTCCCTCCAGTGCCACTGGTCTGATGGATCTGGTCAGACCCTCTGTGTCTGAATTGGGAGTGAGAGCCCAGGCTGCAGTCCTGAATAAATATTCCATATAATTTGGAAACACACATATTTTTACACCAGAAGAAGGTGACCCCGTAAAATATATAACCTTGTGCATTTTGTATCTTATAGTAAAAATGATATTTTTTGTTGTTGTTATTCACAGTTTTGCACTCGGCTTCCCAAAGCGACTAGCAAGTAGAAATAACAAAAAAGTAAAATGAGATATGAAATCAGCAATATAGAAAATCTAAAATAGTCATCCAAAAATCTATTCAGAAGGGAAAAGTCCTACCCACCCCACTTAAAGGATGAGCACAATAAAGGCCACTGAGTATATTCCCTTCTTCTGAACTTGCTGTAGCACAATGCTGTTGTAGAACTATCCCTCATCTGAATTCTTCTAAGCAGTCAGCAGCAGCACTGAGTGTGAAAATTTCTCAGTCCTTCTCAGTATTAGCAGACCACGTTTTCTGCCAGCAACATTCAGTACAAATACTGTCTGGTAAATAGCAGCTGCAAAGGAAGAAGACTGATGCCAGGGTACACAGTGGTAAACACTACTTCTCAGTGGCTCACTGTATCTTGGGCCAAGTAAACTGAATATACATTCAAGACTTCCTTTTAAGATTTTCGTTCAGAAAAGAAGATTTTAGGTTGATATGGGGGAAACACCAATTTAATTTTAAGCACATAATCAGGTGACATATTTGGAAGCTGCCACAGGAGGTATGAACTAGTTAGATTCAGCTCTTCTTGCAAAGTATTTGCCAAACCATTAGAACCAGCCTGTAACATTTGTGACACATAAAATAGCACGTGGCTTGAGCCCATTGTACCACTTACTTCCTATGTGACAGAAACTTAACACCATTCCTTTCTCTCACACACAGCCTAATATGTTTTTTTGGGAAGCGGTAAGAAGCACGAACATGCAGCTCACCTATCCAGTAACTTTGCCACCTATCCAGTAACTTTGGGGGAGGCTGTTGGCTGCTAGTTCTGGAGAGCTATGTGGCAGCACCAGGCCGTCAATCACAGTGTCACCATTGCAATGAGACCTCCTAAGCCCCATCCTCAAGGCGTTTGGATCTGCAGCCAACAGCATCTTTCAGACTGCTGCTGTTGGGAACGGGAGGGCAGGCATGGAGGAAGAACAGAAATGACACTGTTTCCCCTCCTCCAATTGCAGAAGTCCTTGAAGATAAGCTGCTGTTTTCTATTTCTGTGCGAAGCCAATTGTGTTGAATGGAACTTTCTCTTAAGTAAGTGGGTATAAGGGTGCATATAGTCTCACATGCAGCTGAATTATATGAAAAGACCATTGACGGAACAGAGTATTGTGGTCACTTCTCAATCCTGGACCTTTTTTCTGCTTCATGGGAAGTCATCTGCATTAGGGAACAGTAGGATGCTACTTGTTCTATACATGCAGGTTTTTTTAGTACTAGATGAAGGAGGGGTTGTTTTTAGCTGCTTGCACTGCATTCAGTTCAAGTGTGGATTAATTTTCCAGAAGTAAATGATTTTTTGTTTCACTATAAGTTCTTGGCAGGTTTTGGAGGCCTGAGATGGGAGTTCGGGGCAAGATGGGTAGCTGAGAGTATCTAAACAAAAAAAATATTGTTATTTTAAAATATACTGTATATTGATCAGAGGGCTTCCAAACTTTGTTGCTATTTTATTTCAACTGTCAGAGGAGCTGCATGTGGATTTCGGTAATGCTTGGGGTTAAAGTGTGTTACTGGTGGGGGCATTGATCCTCATGAAAGAGACAGGGTGACTCACATGACTAAGGTTGTAATCAATGATGTTGGTTTCAACCTGTGCAACAGGTGCCCTCTCCCTCTTCTCTCCCTGCATGTCCCCTGCCCCCTCCAGATCTGCTCCAGAGGCTTGGGAGAAACCCCTGAACAGATTGTGACAATTCTGAGGCATGCCCTCGTAGGATGTTTTTATAGTAGCAGTGTTAATTGAAGTTTGTTTCCCACTGCCGTTTCCTGGTGAGGAGGAGCCACAACTCACGAGGTAGGTCTCAGCTTCTTTGCTTGACAAATGTGGTAGTAGGGATCTGACTGCTTGGAAATCCACTGTCAGTCTTAGTAGAGGCAAATTTAGGGGAGTGTGAGCAGTGTGGCCACACTGGGAAGAAGAAGAAGAAGAGTTTGGATTTGATATCCCGCTTTATCACTACCTGAAGGAGTCTCAAAGCAGCTAACAATAATCTTTCCCTTCCTCCCCCACAACAGACACCTTGTGAGGTGGGTGGGGCTGAGAGAGAAGTGTGACTAGCCCAAGGTCACCCAGCAGCTGAATGTGGAGGAGTGGAGACGCGAACCCGGTTCCCCAGATTACGAGTCTACCGCTCTTAACCACTACACCACACTGGCTCTCAGGAGCCTCAGGAGTGCCACAACTATGATGCAGACTGGAAGGCAAGAGGCGAGGGGCAATTTTTGGCATTGCACAGCCAACATTTGAGCCCCCAAGGCCCACCACTAGTCATAGTAGATAATACTGGGATTGATAGCTCATTAGTTTGAATCAGAATGAAACACCTTTGAAAGTGCCACTGTAACTTTTCATTAGGAACATAGGAAGCAGGCTTATACCAAGTCAGACCCTTGTCTATCTAGCTCAGTATTGTCTACTACACTAACTGGCAGCAGTTGTCCAGGGTTTCAGATTCCCAAACACCACCTGGAGATGCTGGCTATTGAGCCTGGGAGTTTCTGCACACAAAGCAGTTGCTCTACTATGGAGCTACAGTCTTGCCTCATAGTTATCTCAGTTACAAACATACATTTTATTTATTATTGTTTCTGTTGTTATTTCAGTTATTGATATTTTCTGTTGCTTTTGTCGAACAGGAAAAAACATTATTATTATTACTAAACAAAGTTGTTTGCAATTGCTTAGTCCCTATTTTTCCAGAAATGATTGTCCAGTAGCACTGAATTTGAACTGGTTTTGAATATGTAGATGCACAAAAGAAATAGTCACAAACTTTAACTTTGTCATAATACAAACACAGATTGTAATGCCTGTTTCTGTCACGAGCAGCTTCATTGGTATTCATCAACAGAGCATGAAGCAAGCTGGTCTGCTTACTCCCAGTATGTACAGCACAACTGAGCTGGGGAGGCCTGGCAAATGGAGCGCTCATAAAATCTTGCATACAGAAAACTATTAATCTACATTTGTTTTCACTGTTCTTCCCTTTTCAGACAATTTTATGACTAGACTCCATAGGGAAATGAAGAGTTATGCTAGTTTCCTATGGTTATCCTTTTCTCTCTCTCAAAGGTTTACTGCTGAGCCATTTTATTAAAAAAGGAGAGAGAAATCAAAGCATTGTCAAGGCAACCAATCAAAATCCCTGTTTTTTAAAGTGTTACTGTGGGCATTTTTGTATTGGGATGTGAGTGTCTCAAGTCTACATTGGCTGTGGTTAGAAAATACAGCCAATTTACATACCCCCAACATTTCTCCAATGAAAATAGGATGTCCTAAGGAAAAGCAGGGCATTCTGGCATCAAATCAGAAACCAGGGTAGCTTCTGTAAATCCACGACTGTTCCTGGAAAATATGGACCTTTGGAGGGTCTCAGTTTTAAAATGGCGGCTTACCTGATACATGGCTGCATATCAGCAGGATAGAGCCAACTTAAATGATGCATTTTTCTTAGATTAATAACTTGCAGAATCCAGGATGTCCATAAACATAATCTAAACTTTATTAACAATTTACAAAAAGAGGAGTCTCTGTCAAGGTAAGTCATTGCTTCTTTATTGCCTTCTCCCACCCAGAGGTCCCCAGAGTCTCATCTGATTTACTTAAGCACAACCCACATAAAGCGAGTATCCTCACAATTGTCAGTCATAGGATCCCTATGTATTTACACCAGAGCGAACTCACTGTGCCTTTGCAGTACACGCATCCATGGAAGTGAAATGGCCATGTGCAATCCAAAGCTACTAAGATATGTTCTTAAGAACCTTTCTGTACCAACCTATTGGCATTTATTTACCAAAGCCAGACTAAATCTATTTCCTTTGGAAGTGCTAAATGGTAGACTGAGACGCATCCCTTATCAGAATAGGCTTTGTTTATGTTCTCAGGACATCGATTGCATGAATGTGGAGGAGCATATCTTACTGCATTGTGGGCAGTATGAGCAAGCAAGGGACCAACTGATCAAACCCCTACTAGAAAATCTGCCGGGAAAATCTGAAGCCTCCCATATTAAATATCTTTTGGATGATAAGTCTAATGATGCTACACTGGCCGTGGCAAAGTTTCTTTCGGAAGTCAAAAGAAACAAAGATCATCAAGATCGAGACAAAACAAAATGACTGCCTCGGTTTCTCTCTCTTTTGTGGTTGGCTGTCTTAACTGTATTTTGTTCTGAAATTGTTCTATGGGTCTTTGGACCGCAATAAAGATTTATTATTAATATTATTACTAAGATATGTTGGGAGCTTTGTCCTTCAAACCTGAGGGAAATGTAGGTTTTTGTATTTGTGAGTACAGTGGTACCTCTAGTTACGAACTTAATTCGTTCCGGAGGTCTGTTCTTAACCTGAAACTGTTCTTAACTAGAGGTGTGCTTTTGCTAATGGGGCCTCTGGCAGCTGCTGTGCCACCGGCACACGATTTCCGGTCTCATCCTGGGGCAAAATTCTCAACTTGAGGTAACTCTTCCAGGTTAGCAGAGTTTGTAACCTGAGGTGTTTGTAACTCGAGGTACCACTGTATATCTAAAGTATTCACACAGAGCACCACCAAATTAAAGAATAAATGTAAAACATAGAGTCATAGAATCATAGAGTTGGAAGAGACCACAAGGGCCATCCAGTCCAACCCCCTGCCAAGCAGGAAACATGAGCAAGAATGCTCCTCTTTCTCTTAATGATTTAAGTGCCTCTGGAGGATGCCCTTCACTCTTTAGTTTCTGCTTCTATCAAAGTAAAGAATGATGCAGTGGACTGTCTACAAAGTTCAAATTTATAAGTACAGTATCTGTACAGGGCAGTGGATGCTCTAATGAATAAAAGAAATAAGGTACACACTGACTATAATTCATAGATTTGAATAGGTATTTGCATGTGGTTCATATCTGTGAAATATGATGGTTTTTGACATAGTGAAAAATATATTAGTGATCTCCATTTTCTTAGCTCTCCATTTTCTTGGTAATTAAGACAGTCTATGGGTTGGTTTGAAACTGAGAGCTTCTTTCTGTTGCTCTAAGTATATAGAGGATAAATGCCAGACCGTACAATAAGATCAATAGAAACAAAAACATGCTGCAAATAGTTATGCACAAAAGAAGGTGGTGAATCAAAGATAAAAATCTAAAGACACTCCCTATAGGAATGTACGCTTTAAAAATTACTGCTTTTTAATGTTATTAGCATAAATCAATCACTGTTTGTGAGTACAATAATGCACAATTGAAAAGCAAAGGATGAGGCACAATAAGGGGTCAGCCATTCACAAATATATGGCTGTGAATAACCAGGCAAATAATCCCATTGAACTTCCTTGTGAATACTTCTGAAAGGTGACATTCTTACATGACTCCTATTGAGCTCATTGGACACACAAAATATCACCCCAAGACCTTCTAGATTCTGACCTCACAGAGTCCATATTAATCAACCAACCACAATAGACAAAAGGCCTTATCCAATGAGGTGACTCCACTGGCAATGTTTATGCATAATTGTTTATTAGAAGGAGTTTCTGTCTCCTACACTATATTTCAGACCAAGGACAGAAATCAATTTTGGCACCTCTTGTCTTCTAGGCCGCCAGTCACAGCCCAAGAACAGTAAGATTGTATTTTTAAAGTATGCTTACGTGAAAACATCAAAGTCCATCGAACACAGTATTTTTCAGATCAGGAATCTAGTCACTTTTAATATTTCACATCTCAGGTTTTCCTTTCTCCCCAGATACATCACTTAGATAATAATATAATAAGTAACACAATACAGCCTAGTCTTTTCTCAGAAACTGTAATATCTGAACTCCAAAACCATTGTTTACAAAACAGACACTGCATATATTCTCATCTTGGCAATAGGTATATAAATCTGAAATAATTGCACGCTTTTTATTATTGGCCCGATGCTTCACCTTTTTGTCTTAATTTGTTCTCTTTAGGCCCAGACAGCATGCATGCAAATAAAAGTTTTAAAGCATGTGTATTGGCCTGTTTTTCTGGTCATTAGCAATGCATCACCACTCAGGAAATCCAGGATTAATACTGCCTCCTAGAGGGCAGCTGGTCATGATGCAGCTTTCCTTGTGATTTTTTTTTTTAAGGTATTTAAAATCTGTAAAGGAAAGTACATATAGGGAGGGAAGTATATATACTTCAACTATTATATTAAACTATAAAAGAACAAAATTTCTTGCCTAAGTAGGTGGGCAACTGTGTTCCCAGCTATCATTCTCCTCAAACTTCTGACAGATCTTATTATGTCCAAGAATTGGAATAATGACTTCTACAAACATAAAAAGATGTTCTGAATATATTTCTAAGCCTACATAGACAGAATCTCTTCTAAAGGTGTGTGTGTGCACACACACAGAGAGAGAGACTCAACATTGGTTAATACATTATTTTGAGTACTAGGAAGGCCTAGATTTCATTTTCACATTTATGTTCATGGAAATGACTAATAAATTTTAATAATGAATCTTGATAATTTATAGTTCCTTTACTGATGAAGTTTGGAAGAGTATTTCCCTAGATATCCGGGTTCCCCAGAGCCCCACTGCAATTTCTTTCTGATGCTCAGCCATCTAATTGGCTGAGAGCCTTGAGCAATTCTACCTAGGTCATATCTGCCTCAGTCCAGCTTTCAGCAAATTATTGATCTCTTTTGTCCAGATTTACCTGACCTTGCCTCCTCTGCCGAATCCAACCCATGCATTTGAATACTGAACATATCTCTAGTATTTGTAGCAGAGCATTGAGCAATCATCTCACCTCTACAAGTGATGAAGGATAAATGCCAGTTATCAGCCTCATATTGTAGTCTGAGAGCAAGCCTGATTGCATTCTCTTACACCATCTGAAAATTAAGTGTGTTATAAAATATCATATAGTTTTGCATAACTAAAGCCTATGATGTTGTGAGTTTATGACAGCATCAGAATGACAAGCTGAGGAGGAGTAATTCATTTCAAATAATTTGAGTTTCTTTTTTTCTTTTTTAAAGTATATCACAGCTCTACTTCAAAACTGAGCAAACTTTTTATTGCTGAGTGATGAAGTCCTGGAAATTGAGGCCGATAACAGAAATGTCAGCAGATGCCTTCTGCTGCAAGGCTGCTGGGCACCACTATAGCCATCAGTTTTAATGAGATCCGTTAATATCACCTCAATCAAAATGGCTGCCCTGGGCTGACTTCTTAGGGGTATGCACAGGTGCTCTCAGCCAAAGATGTAATGAAGGTTATTACATTATCAACAAGGCACAGATGTGCATTCTGTCTGAACTCAAGGTGCTGCTTATTGCCAAGTGCATCACTCTTTGAGCAGATTCCTGCTCTGTGTATCAATATGCTGTTCCAGCTCACTTGAACTCAAGCACAGCCTTCTGCTTCCCCTGACATAGACAGTTAGTCAGCTAGGAGAGAAAGGAAAAGAACGTAAGGTGGGGCAGTTACACTACCAGCACATCACAATGTAACACAAAACAACAACCAAATATGTAATGTTGGATCTCTCTTTCATTATTCTGAAATATAAAATTGATTAACCTTTTTTTTTTTGCCGGGGGACTATCTTCCATTGTGGGGTGTGCAGAGAAATCTGGCTTCCTTAAATTGGCTGTGATAATTAGGTATTATTCATCTTGTAAGCTTCTCTTTCAGTGATATTCTCCCAGTCCTCTTATGCCCACTCATTAGTGCACATCCATCTTCTCCACACTTATACCAGTCACATCGCCTAAGAATAAGAGCTGAGCCAAATATCCACCAATCTTTTAAATTCTGCAAATCTTTCAGTTTCACCAGCTGATTATTGTATTTATATAAAGTAAATTCACCAGTTAATATTTCAAAATGTCAATGCTGTAGACTTGTTGACTTCTGTTGATTTTTTGGTTTTGGCAAGCTTCAAATAAGAAATCTCATAAGTTGTCAACTGCTAAATATTACTATATTTTATTAATCAAATGCTATTAAATCCTAATACCACTGCATGTAAACTACCAAATACTTTGAATGTCAACTATTCAACACTGTCAAGCATCAAATATATTGTTGTTGGGAATTTAAATATATGAATCCCTGTGGACCCACGTGTGTGGGTGAACAACAAAAGAATCGGCTAGGTGTCTGGATTCAAAACACAGGGCTAGCACAGAGCTACCCTTCCTGCAATGAGCAGACCACACACTGTTAAGTAAGTTTAAAATGATTTACTTGCAGATCCAATGTATCAATCATGTATTCTACTATGTAGCAGTAAGTATAATATAGTGGTACCTTGGTTTAAGTATTTAATTGGTTTTGGGGTGCTATTTGTTCCCTGAAAAGTACTTAATCCGAGCACCGATAGTGCGTGTGCGCGAAACGCCGATAGAACACTTCTGCGCATGCGTGGACTGCGCAGATTGCTTTTGCACATGCGTGCGCGGCGGAACCCGGAAGTAAACACTGAAAGTACTCAAACCGCAGCGGACTTAAACCAAGGTATGGCTGTATAGGTAAAATACTGTTGGGTAGAAAATACACACCTCTCCCTTCATTGGTTACACGGTGCAGAGAGAGAGAGAGAGAGGAAGAGGAGATAAGTTTCACTTTTTCTCCAGAGGAGAGGGTGTGTGACATAACTGAGTCTATCTTGAAATACAACTCTATGGTGTGTTTTCTATCCATTTAGAAAACACCTAAAGGCAGCCCTGTTTAGGAAAGTTTTTAATCTGTGATATTTTAATGTATTTTGGTATTTGTTGGAAGCCGCCCAGAGTGGCCGGGGAAACCCAGCCAGATGGGCGGGGTATAAATAATAAAAATTAAAATAATAATAATATGGTCCTTAACTCCTTAATTCACTAACTAGCAGCCGTACATAGTTATGTTTGACAGCATTCTCCCATAAATGTAACAGTGGCATTAAAAGTATTTCGTGGAAAATCCTGGTTTCTTTAGAGGCATATCAGTGCATGAAACAGCTTGTCCACCATCATGGATATCTGATATGCAGCCCAAAGTGAATACTGAGTCAGGAAACACACAGTTAATTAATCTGAAAATAATGTGTAGCCTAGGACATGCCCAAGATCTACTTCAATGTAACCTGGCAGACACACAGTGTTTCACTGGCATGAGCTGATGTAGACAGAAAATTTAAAAGCACTGTGATTTGATACACTATCTGTGCTGATACTAAATACCACTGGAAGTCATTGATTGAATATAGTGAAAATACCAGCTGTCACGTATCAGTATCTGGACAATATTTGAACATTTGGAGAATGAGAAGAATTTTAAGAATTTTCATGAGAATTGTGGGGAGCAAACTGGTTTTGGCTATAGTACACTAATCACAGCTGTAGGCTCAGCTAATGATTTCTTCATGCATGGATATACCCAGATAAATCCACTTTCAGTTATTGGTCATATGTGATATCTTCAGCAACTCGTATTTTGTACAGCAGTCAGTTTCCAATGCGGTCGCCTTGTTTTCCCAGGCTACACAATAGTCTAAGAACTCTGGTGTAAGGTGAAAATTAAATCTAATCAGAATCAAGATGTTATGGGCATGGTAATGAAGAGAAAACTAACAGGGTTTAACTGTGAATAAAACAAGGGAAAATAAGCCAGATCCAGTACAAATTCTCTCAATATTTTCTGATCCCAAACCATCAACACTCTGACTAGGACTTCTTAATCATCTCTTCCTAACATGTTAGGACATAATTTCTTTTGAAATTATACTTAATGCTCTTAATATGACTTACTGTGCAGTCCTATACATGTCTTCTTAGTGGACTTGCTGCCAGGCAAGCTTGTCTAGGATTGCAGTGCACTAAAAACAGCAGATTAAAAACTTCAAATATTTACTACTTCAGTATTGCTTGCATTATATTATTCATGGGATTTCCCCAGCCCACACGTGAAATGCCCATGGTTTATGGGCTACAAGTAACCCACTGGAGTCTTCTCTTTAGCTCCCCTTCTCCCAGGTTGCCTCGCCACTGATGCTGAGTATTTCCCATCATCACTGAATTTTATCACCGAATGACTTCCATGTTACCAAAATCTACGGTACTAAGCGCTGCCCCACTTCCACCAGCATGCAGACTTCACCCTAAATACAGCCCTCCACCTGAAAAGAGTTGACTGCTCCTGTTTTATTGTTTTGGGGTGTGTGTGTGTGTTTTAAATTGTAACCCATCCTTGGAGCACTTGTTGCTGAAGACACAGTTTAATAAACAAACAAGGCTGCCCTACAGCAGGAAAACAGTTGGTCCAACATGAATAGTTTGCTTCGAAGCTCCTAAAACATTTGCATTGCTTTTTATCTTTATCAGCAGTTTTACATAAAAAGGATGCAATCCGCCTGCCAGTCAGAATACATGAATAATTCTTTCTTATCACAAAGCAGCCACAACTGTCCTTGGGTCTCAGGCAAAAAGTTGTAGGAACTGATACAATTCCCCATCATAAGGCAATAACTTTTCCGATTGTTTGGGTTTTGGTTTGGTTCCCCACCCCCTCACATTTTCAACATTGCAGAACAACCTCTCATTCACAGGCTCAGAAATGAAGTGTCACAAAGACACAAATGGCATTTAAAAAATCCAGCTAAATTTATATACTGTGTAATTGTAGAAACACCTCTAAGCAGTTTACAAGAAATATAAAAAGTATGAATAAAAACAGCTTAGTAGACATGAAAAAAGCACAGCGAGGCACCTGCCTGATGTCAATGGGCAGGGAGTTCCAAAGTGTATTGATTTCTTATAGCTGTGGAACAAGTATTATATGGCACCTGTAACAAACAGTACCAGTTCCAAAAAACAAAGCAGTTAAGTGGGCACATATGGGGCAGAGTGATCCCACAAATAAATTGTCCCAATAAGCTATTAGGGACTATATATATATATATATATATATATATATATATATATATATATACACACACACACACACACACACACACACACACACACACACATAGCAAAGGCACTGTAAGACTATTTCCAAGTCAACATGCACAGGTTCGCACCCTTGCATAACTAGTATGGAACTGTAGAGCAGGCATCCCCAAACTGCGGCCCTCCAGATGTTTTAGCCTACAACTCCCATGATCCCTAGCTAACAGGACCAGTGGTCAGGGATGATGGGAATTGTAGTCCAAAACATCTGGAGGGCCGAAGTTTGGGGATGCCTGCTGCAGAGTTTAAATCAGGCATTCCCAAACTGCGGCCCTCCACATGTTTTGGACCACAACTCCCATGATCCCTAGCTAACAGGACCAGTGGTCAGGGATGATGGGAATTGTAGTCCAAAACACCTGGAGGGCCAAAGTTTGGGGATGCCTGGTTTAAATAGTCTCTTGCATATGGGGGATAAAAGGCTTTGATTCAATGCCCACTGTGATAAAGTGCAAATGAATTCAAAATCCTAGGGGTGGTAGTCAAGTAACTTTTAGTGCTAGGAGGAGGATTAGCACTACTTCAAGGGAGTTTCCCCTTCTTCTCCTTCCATGTCCCCCACCCCGTGCCATCCCCCAACCTGCTCCTGAGGGCTGGCGAAATCTCAGAGCAGATTTATGGGGAGGAGGGGGAGAGAATGTCCTGTTGCACAAGGAAAGCCTTAATGCTATGATCACCTTAGTGCTATGTTGAATACAATGTCAGTTGCAGTTTAATCCAGCCTCATTTCTCTCCCCTTCTAGGCAGATGTTTGAGCTCAGACTGGTCACATGTAATATATTTTAACCTTCTCTAAAATGTCAGTGTTGAAAGGGCAAATTTGGGCCCTTGTCTTCAAGTCTACAAATGCAGAGTGGAACGATGAAAAGCCCACCTGCCATGTTTGGAATCAGCTGTTATTCAAAAGTCTCAAAAACTCAATAGAGTTTACTTCTGAGTAGATTAGTATAGAATAGCACTGAGAATGACTAAATGTCAGAATAAATAATATATAATTAGCATTTAAAATGGATTAAGCAACCAAAAGCCAGCTGAAATGCTAAGGCTTATGTGCTATTTTAAGGATTTAGTAAGTGGGAATATATTTTTCAAGTTCCATGTGTGCAGCTTGTGTACAGTGACATTTCAATGCCATCACAAAAACATCTCTATACCAGCCTTTTGAAACATATACAGGTAACTCACACCTTTCAACTCACCGCATTTAACTTGTGTGCTTTCAGCTTTATATAATAGGCAAAATAAAATAAAATAAAAGGTGACAGAAAGGGGGCAGGCATCCTGGAAAAAAGACTTTGGCAATTCCCCCTTCCATTGAACCCAATGTGTTTTGACCACACATGATTTTGGCTTCACAAGCTATCCCTGGAACATAAGCTCAATGTAAGTTGAGAGTCATATCTATGGCAGGGCTGGAGATAAAACACGTATATAGACAAGTGCCCGGTCTATGCAGGTACTTAAACTTTATGTCTCAGGAATGCTATTCCTAGACATTATTGACAGGATTTTTCAAAAGTTTGTAATTTAATAGTGCATCATTTTAATGAGGGTACTTCTTCGCTGACTTTGGGGAGCCAAGGGTTAACAGGTTGTGGTCTCTGAAAGAAAAACAAAGTAATCATAGACCATGAAGGTTCTCAATAGATTCAGAATACAGTAGTTTCCAATATTTCCTCTTTGTGGTATTAGGTAGCTGTTCTTCTTGGGAAGATTCCCAGAGGACAACACAAATCAATGTGGCTGATAGAATGTGGAGGAAAACCAGTGTATATTCTGCACAGACAGAAAGTGTCCTCAGGTTCTCTCTGAAGCAGTGAACTGTTGAACCTGTTCCCTCCACTCCTTCGCGATCCAGTGAGATTATTTCTAATCCTTCCATCAAAGGCAACATAGTGTCAACCCAAAACTTTTATCAGATCCCCTTTGTACAAGGAGAGCAAGTAGAAGAAGGGCAGTTTGGGCATTAGCACAGTTGCTTCACATCCTTATCTATCTATGCATCTATTGATATTGCTGGGGAGCTGGAATGAACCAAACCCAGAAGGGTGTTCCCATTCATATACATTGCATATTACATTAAGACATATTTTTAGAAGCCTCAACAAATTCCACAAGATTATTCATTAGTATTTTCTGATCAATTACAAGATTGATATTTGGGCACAATATGCCATGACGTGTCTGATTTTAACATTTGACAGGCAACTGCTTTCTGTGCAGAATGTACAGATGTATACATAATGGCCTGGTTTGCACTAATACTAAGCCAAACCATGGCTTAGTGCAAACGAGGAAGCGGTTGAATGGAGAGAATATCATGATTCCTTTGCTGTTCTTCTTTTGCCATGGCTTACAGTTTTGTGGTTTCAGGTAGGTAGCCGTGTTGGTCTGGGTCGAAGTAAAATAAAAAAATTCCTTCAGTAGCACCTTAAAGACCAACTAAGTTTTTATTTTGGTATGAGCTTTCATGTCATACCAAAATAAAAACTTAGTTGGTCTTTAAGGTGCTACTGAAGGAATTTTTTTAGTTTTGTGGTTTGTATGGGACAGCTAATCGCAAGCCCATGTTTGGGCAATATGCTCAGTCAAACCATGGCTTAGTGCAGCACAGTGGCAAAACCACCAGGAAGCAGCAAAGTGGCTGTGATCTCTTCTCCAGGAGCCCAGACATTTGCTCATCCATTCCAAGCCATAGTTTGGGCTTAGCATTTTTGAGAAGGAGTGCTGTGTGTAAGTTGATAGTAACTGACTGCAGTAAATGACATGGGAAAGGGACAGGAGGAATTGGTCCTGATGTTTCAGAGAGATTTTGTTTTTATATGTCGTAATAACTTGCAATGTAGGACTTGGCTGTTTCCTGGAGTAAATAATAACTGCTTCCAGTTGACCAGGCACATATTCATTGCTGCCATAATTATACCCAAATTATCAGTGGGGCAGTCCAGCAGATCTACATGCTCACTGCCATAGCATTTCCCCTTTACACAAGGGAGTCTTATGTTCTCGTTCCATTTAGCCTTAAAGTGCTTCTGAACAGAGACAAGAATGCAGTGTTTGAAGGCTCTATATAGCATGGTCTTTGAGGATAGAAATATGGATGTAAGTCAGCCATGGAGCCTTTATAGCTTGGTGTTTAAAAGTATGCTGCCATAGAGGGCTCACATCTGACTCTAACTCTACCACCAGGAAAAGCATTTGAGAAAAGTATGATGAGATGACAGGTGGGACACCAGCAATGGAAGCAGCAGCAGAATCAGTATGGAGGCAGGGAAGAGCAGCACAGGAAGTGAAGTGAATATATTCAAGACTTAGCTCCAACATTGTGATAAATTCTAATGGTCATGTACATTTGAATCCATGGGTGTGGTAGCATCAGAGCACCCAGAGGAGCCAACCTCTAGGGGGCAAGGAGGCTTTGCCCCCCCAATAAAATATTTGAGGGGGCTACTCCCCAAAGTTGATGGGCATTGCCATTCAAATGGTGTGCATGCACTGTATCATGTGATTGATTATGCAGGGTGGGGCTTACCTGCCCCCCCAATATTTTATTCAAGTTGGCACCCCTGACAGTATCAGAAATATTTTCATTTAATGAACTTTTTAAAAAAATCCCTGTGGTCTTATCCTGTCATTTAATGTCTAGCAATCACCTGTTACAGTTTTTATGATGGAAAGGGAAGAAAACCCCTGCAGGACCTCCTCCCCACCTTTTACCAGAAAGCTAAGATGGCCTTTCCATGATGAAGAGCTCCATTAATATTACCGGTAGTGCTACAAGGGTGGTGGGGGGGGGAATGACTTAATTGGAGATCAACGACCTCATCTAAGAACCAAATTCCAAGCAGCTCGAGAAGAAAGCAACTTACTGCCAATCTGCTAAGACATAAATTAAGGAAATTACATTAGAACATAATTATGCTAATCAGTAATTATGCCATGAAAATGGTATTTATGGATTTGCACTTAATTTGACTTTAACCCTAAAGCCCAAATAAAATGCTTGCACAATGTGAGCAGAGTCTGAAAATTCAGTGTTAACGCTTTTGAGGACTGCTATTATGGACTTCATTTCATTAACATGCCATTCTCATTAAATTCAAGGTCTGTTAAAAGGCAGTCCTTTTCTCAGCTTTTTACAAACAAACTTCTGGAGCAACTCTTAGAAGACAAGATTTGGATGTGTGTTGGGAACAGGTATTTAAGATTTGGGAAAGGACCATGGCTCTGCCTCTCTTCAGTTACCCAAAATCTGTGATATGAGTTCTGTTTTATTATCATGGCAGCTGGACTTTTGCATCACAGATAGAACTATAGTGGTTACCACACTGAAATATTTTAAACAGAATGTGGTAAAAGTAAAGCTACAAGCAGAAATGCAAGTCCACAAATGGGCAAAGTCCAGGTGATAAAAGTGTAGGACTGGCAGAGTTTCAGGGAAAATTTTTCCATGGAAAAACAAGCCACAGAAAAAAATTCCACCCACATCACTGGAGGCTTTCCAAACAACACAAATTTAAAAACTTTGAATAGGAGGAAGAAAGCTTTTGAGTGGCAGCTGTATTTATGAGATTGTATGTGTTTGAGTATGTTTAGACATTCCCACTCTCACGCGTATATAGTCTATTTTGTTCAGTTACATATTTATAAGCATCACATTGTGCACAGAATAAGGGTCTTTGGCAGCTGAGGGCTCCCCAAGTTATTAGTCAAAGAATACCTCTGAAACATGACTACAAACAATGAGTTGCCATTGTTGAATTCTACTATTTTAGTTTGTTGCATTGTTTCACTCCTCATTTCTCCTACTCCGTGATTAAAGTCAGTGGAGGCTAGTTCATGGGGGGTGGGGTGGGGAGATAACCCAGTGACCATGAAGGCTGCCTTTGGTGTGCCTGAACCAGACTTTGAGGTTTTGTTTTTTCAAAAAAAAAAAAAAAAAAAAAAGTCTCTAGCCCTTCTAGAAATAAAGTTATGGGCTTCCGGGTTCAGCGCCAGCGTCGATCGGCGGGGTTTCGTCTCGTCTCCGAGACGGCCCGTCTCTGCTAGGAGTGGGGAGGGCAGCGAGAGCAACGCTGCGCCCCTTAGAACCTCGGGAAGGGCGTCCCGAGGGCAATTTGCTCGGCACAGACCCAATCCGGACTCCCCAACTCTTCGGTTAGCTCTAATAAGAGCTCCGGAGCGAGGAGGGTAGAAGTCGCGGGGGCCATTTTGAGCGGCAACGTTATTCTAGCAGGGAGAAGCTTCAAGCCGAAGGCGGAGAGCGCTGGATTCTTCCGAAAATAAAACGATTGGAAAAGACTGTAAGTAACCTCATGATTTGGATTATAAAACAATTTGGTCTGGGAGAGAGGGGAGAAAAGAGGAAGCCACCCCCCCCCACGGCAACAAAGAGACAGTAAATAGAAACCCGAAGCCATAAACAGAAGATTTGTAATTCAAAAGGATCCCTCAAAGGCATCAAAGAGAATATCCCCTTTGATGCAGGGTGAAAAGGGGAGAGAGACTGTGGTTTATGACTGCCCTGCAGCAATGAGGTAAAGCCTAAGAAAAACCTTTCTTTCCCTCGGGAGCCGGCAATCCAGTGAGTTGATCAGGATTTATAAGTCAATTTTTACTTCACTTTGTATTTCTGGACTTTGTGGAATTTCTTTTTTGGCTTAAGTGCTTGTGAAATGTGAGTTCGAACTTTATTGTTAACAAGACTTGAAGAATGCAGCCAGCTTGTTAAAATGGAGTCGAGAAAATAAACTGTGATCATATTCCACCCCACGTGATAAGTTTTGACCTTGGCAGGACTGAAATATGTCAACAAAAAAGTGTTCCCCTGAGTTCCAGCGGTCTGTTTTGACCTTAATGTGGGAAACAAGAATAGAGTTATGTCAAGAGGAGACACGACGACAGGAGTTACAGCAGAAATTTCAGGAGGTGATGGCGGAATATGATTTTCTAGGAGATGAAGCTTTTGACACTGAAAAAGAGCAATGTGAGAATGACAATGATGGGGAAGGAAAAGATGAAGATGAGGACTGTGATGATTCAACACAAAATGAAACACACCATGAAAAAAATGACGACTCTACTCTACAAAAAGTTGGATGGAGTGCCCTGCCTTTGAGGGGGGCACGATTGGTATTATTGGAACTCCAGAACGCCCACAGGGAAGAAGGAAAAAATATGCAGAGAAGAGAAGAAATTCAGGGGTCCTGTATGGTGACCTGGATGGCAAGAGACTGTAAACAGGGGGTGGGGTGAAGGGAAAGTGATGTTGTGATTATAAGGATGGATTAACAGGTTTATAACTGGTCTGCTGATTTTGGAATTTGCTGGATTGGGGGGGGTGGAGCCGGTAATCGGGGATGTAAGGTTAAATTGAGAATAGTTATAGTTTTAAAAGTGAATGGATTTTGGAAAATGTGAAAATATGGAGGCTTATAGAGGGAGAAAAAAAAAATTAGGCACGGGAAGAGAAAATGGGAGTTTGAATTTTCAGTGATTTGAATATTAGATGAAAATGTTAACAATTGATTTATAAGTTGTATAAGATACAAAGGTGTATTTTTATAAAGTAAGAAACTGTTGCAGATGATAAAAAAGGGATGAAAACCGGGGAAGGGGGGGAGGGGAAGCCCATAAAATATGGTTTTTCAACTATGAATGCAAGAAAATTTTTTCTGTTTTGTATTGTTTTTTTCTTTTTCTTTTTTTTCTTCGCCCTTTCTTTTTTCCCTTTTTTTCTTATTTCTATTTTTCTCTTTTTTTGGTATAACAATAGATGGTTGGATGGATGTCCTCCTGCGTACTGCCCTGGTTTGCTGGAGCTCCCTGGTGGCAGGGGGGGGCTTTGGGGTCAGGGGAGGGGGAGGAGGACAGAAATCCAAGCATAAAATGGACCATTTCTGACTGTTCACAAACATGGGATACTTCTGTGGCAGGGGAGGACCCATGTGGGTGGGTAGGAAGGAGGTGGAAAAGGGGTTTAAGTATGTACCGTTTTTTTTGTTTTTTTGTATTTTGTAAAATTAATAAAAAGTATGTTAAAAAAAAGAAAAGAAATAAAGTTATGAAGCACAATGTGCAGGTACCCTTCTAAGCATTTTATTTATTTGTTTTTTTTTTAAAAAAAGCCAGACTGGCTTTTCCCACCTGTCACTGTTTTTAGCCAATGAGTGAAGCTGGAACTGTGAGCGAAAAGCGAGTTGTTTTGACACCAGGCAATGTATCCCTGAGGCCCAAGGAAGGCAAAGCCAGATTTATAATGGTGGGATTTAAATAATTACAGCAGGGGCCATGCCAGAAGGGCCATGCCATTCTAAACTTTCATTAACCCCCCCACCCCCCAAGTCTATAGCCCTTCTAGAAAGGAAGTTATGAAACATAATGTGCAGGCAACCTTCCAAGCTGGGGCTGCCAACCCAACACAAGCAGAGTATAATGCTTTTTCTGGCTCTGTATTACATAGCTATCCAGTATCACCACCACTACCATTTCCCCCCTTTATTCTTCCCAAGTTGCTGGGTTTTTTTTGGGGGGGGGGAGCCCAGCTCAGAGGCATCATCAGTGTAATCATTTTCACCTTTTCTTGGATTGATAAAGTACAAAGGCATTATCATCATCTTTATTATTATCACAATTATGAGCATCATCACTATTTCCCATCATGATTTTTTGGAGGGGGAACCCATTTCAGAGGCATTATTATTATTATTATTATTATTATTATTATTATTATTATTACTACCATCATCATCTTTTCTTCCTGCCTGGCCCACGGTAGGTATTGTTCCCAAGTTGTTTGAGAACGGGGGAGCACAGGGCAAGGGCAGAAACGTTCTTGTTATCAGCTCTTCATACAACCATAATTTTTGCATAGTCATGTTTATTTAGGTGAAGGAATAGGGACCCTCCAAAGGGCTGTGCACTGGGCCTTGCAGACCATAAAATCTGTCACTATGTTGGAGTGTTGCTATGCAGTATGACATTATTGTCTGGAATTACCATTAACTAGATTTTAATGGAGACTGTCAAAGCCTTATATGATTGAATATGAAACAGGAGAAGTAGCAAATGCTGCTTTAAATTCCTGACTGTCAATTTTTCTGCCTACCATTACCGCTAAGCATTCTTCTCTGATTATAATTGCTGTAAAATTGCATGTTTTTGCCTGTCCCTTTGGACAAGTGGGTTGAAATTAGTAGTTGTGTGGAGCTGCAGTTGACTCATTAAAATACGAAACACTTGGGCGGGGGGGGGGGAGAGGTGGGGGTTTGGAGCTGTTTTATATGACAGAAATTGCTGAGTTCATTCTTAGACTGACTGTGTAAATCCAACGGTGAATGCATTCTTTTCAAATTATACACTACATAATCAATTTAACATGTGATACTTGCTGGAACATAACCTCACAGAGGGCAATAATAGTAATAGCCATTCTATGGTGGGTTGGATGTTTCTGGGAACAAAATCAGGGGAGACTTTCATAAGAGGCTGGCATGTAGCACATAGTTTCTGGTTTTTGACTACTTATTCTATTATCCTAATACTTAGATTTGTCTCTGTTAAATCTAATACATTTCACCACTAGAATTAAAAACAAAACAGCACTGTGATGTGGGGTGACAAATCAGCAAGCTCCATGTCTGCTTTCAACTAGTGCACTATTAAATAAGTAAAATAAAAAACTTCCTTCAGTAGCACCTTAAAGACCAACTAAGTTGCTACTAAGGTGCTACTGAAGGATTTTTTTTATTTTACTTCGACCCAGACCAACACGGCTACCTACCTGTAACCAGAACTATAAAATAAGATTATTCTGAGTGTGGATTATCCCTATCCCTATTTGCTTATGTTGTGAAAGCATAATTCTTGCGGTAGCATAATAGCACCAAGTTATGCAGGGTTTCATTAAACTAGCATTGTGTAGGCTCCATTATTAAGGGTGTATTTACTGACATTACAAATCTTAAAACTGATAATGTCCATTGGGATGTATGTGCATTGCATGATGTTAGACACCAGAGGGCCTGTTTCATAAAAGCATGGGTGGTACATTATCCCTCAGACTCAATGACTAGCAGTGAATGTGTGAACTGTGTCTACTGAAAAGAGGATAAGAACAAATGAGGGCTATTTTTACTGGTAAGGGCAGTTTGGGAGTATCTGGTCTGGCTGTCATATGAATGAAAAGTGGATTAAAAGCTGAGCTTTATTACTTGTTTTCGTTTCCCCACATTAAATATTTTCCATTTTTAAATAAATGTTTTGTGCACACCAATACATATCTCAGATGTCAAAGGCCAGGATAAGGAGATTATTCTTCTGCCTATGATGAAAGCTATACCATGAATAAGGCTGGACAATATATAATTAAAAACCAGTTTGAAGTCCATATCATGGTATTGGTTTCATAATTTTTGACCTGGCAATATATCACAAATGATGATGTGTGCGTGCTAGGCAAAAATCACAATGTGGGGGAAACTGTGAAGCCAGCCAATGCTTCTCTCAACTCCCGCAGGCACTGTTAACTCTGCCTGCTCAGCTCTCCCCACCCTCATGCAAACCTTCTTCTGGTCTGTCTATCTACCCATCTAAAAATGAAATTAGGTTTTCATTCACTGTTGGGAAAGGGGCATATGTGTGACCAAACTGATATATGAGCAGTTGTATCAAAGGTTATTGTAAATTAAATATTTTCTTATTTGCATATGTTTGAAAAGTTAATTCAAATGAAAAATGTAATTCAAATCCAGAGGAAAAGGCATTGTTAGTCTGAAGGAAGAATAAGATTAGACTGCAGGGATGAAAAAAATGCTATTACAATTAGAATAAGATCTTTTCATTTAATGGCTGCAGTAAAAATCCATTTTCTCCAATCATTTTTATTTTATAATTTAAGAAAGTGGATGATGATCCTGAGGATCAATTGCCCATTTGTTCCTCAAGAGATCTCTCTAGAAAGCACAATAGCTCTTCTTTCAAGAAAAGATTTTATTTTTTTTAAAAAAACTCACACTCCTTAGTTTTCTGTATTATAATTTATATGCAGGTCACTGTCTTATACTCTATGGGAAATGATACTTGTAGTAGTTAATTGTTCAAAACTAAAGCTTTCTCTTAGGGCTAGATAAAATACTTCAGCACAGGGCTGGCTCTAGGGGAACGCTGGGTGGCGCAGGGCGCCAGGCTGCCAGGGGGCGCCGCGCGCTGCACCCGCCCACCAACCGCAGCAAGAAACGGGGCGGGGTGGGGGCACCGGAGCGATCTCCACACCATGGTGCCAGGGCGCCCAACATGCTTAAGATGGCACTGCTTCAGCAATTTATATTGCTATGAGTTTGGCAGGATAGCTTTGTGCTCAGCGCCCTTCTAATTCCTGGATCCAGCACAGATTTCCTCCATTGCAGGCTCATGTTATATGTAAATAAACCATATACCAGGCACCCCCAAGCTTGGCCCTCCAGATGTTTTGGGACTACAATTCCCATCATCCCTGACCACTGGTCCTGTTAGCTAGGGATGATGGGAGTTGTAGTCCCAAAACATCTGGAGGGCCGAGTTTCCCTATGCCTGCCATATATCATAAAAACACCACATTCTCCACTGTCCCTCATTCCAAAGGAAATACAAACCCCGGGAAAGCACCTGGAATGACTGAAATCTTGCACCACTCAGAGATTGGGGTGGAGTGCAATAATACGGTATGTTCCAAAAAAATGCATCCTTAGATGTAAAGGTTCTCTCATACCCAACTTTGATCATTAGGCTGTTTGAAGTTTAAAGTGTATCTCTAATTCTATGAGGCCCCACCCACCCTCATCCAGAGCATGTATGTTACTATGTAAATGATTCATGGCCCTAGGACAAGTAGAAATGTGTCCTGTCCAACAGAGGTACTTGGGCAATTCCATCTAAATATAAATAAGCTGTACTGTATTGTTATTTCCCCCTTTCCTGTTAGTCTAGCCCTGATTCCTGTGTATTAATGTCTACATATCAAATACAAAAGAATGATAATTCCAGTTTACATCCGGACCATCCGGAAGGCAGCTAAGATTTGATTAAAACTGGGAAAGGGAAAGTGTATTTAATTTCTTGAATATCCTTGGAGCTTGAATTTCCTTCTGCTAATGAGGTTCTGCTCACAGGACACTCCTGTGGCCAAAAGGGAAAGGCAACTTTTGCCAATTTGCCCCTTTCACCTGCATCTTTGTGCACCCCTGAAAATCTGCTATACTTCCGGTCTGCCGCGCTGGCTGAGAGGCGCAGAAACCTCGACCTCCGAGGTTTCTGGCTTGCGGAGGGGGGGGAATTCCATGGGGGTGACGTGGACCCCCGTAGAACCCCAGGTAGAGCGTCCCGGGGGCAAAAAAGCTTGGCGGAGCTCCCGGAGCGACTCCTCCGCTGCCCGGTAAGCTTGTAAGAGCCCCAAGAGCCAGCGGAGTCCCAGTCGCGGGAGCCATTTTGAGCACCAACGTTACCTCCAAGAAGCAAAGCTCTAAGCCTACAGCTTGCAAGCGGTGGATTCTTCCCTTAAAAAGAAGAGATTTGGATTAAGTAAGTTAAAAATTTGTGAATTTGGACTGGATAATTGGCGCTGGGAGGAGGCTTAAAAGGGAAGTCAGCCCCCCCACTTGAGTTATGGACGATGCAGTAAAGCTGGGGAAAGCCCATAAATTTTCCTTTAAGAACTTTTTTCCTGATGCAGAGTAAGGGAAAAAGATAAAGTGTGTATAAATCTCTGCAAAAGACTGTGATTTGACAAGGGGAAACCCCCCGTGAACTTGGAGTCGGGTCAACGGAAGGATCGGTTAGCCGCCTTTATGATGTCACAATAGAAAAGAATGTGATTGCTTGTATGAGACTGAGACTGAGAGCTGCAGACAAGTAAAAGAGGAAGTTTTAAAAAATAGACTTCAAGGCTACTCAGTGTTGAATTTGAGACTGAATAATAAAAGAAAAAGTAAAGAAATAGAGGTTGGATCCCGTTCAGATGGGACTTTATTCTTTTTATATTTGGAAAATATAAAATAAGGACAACAACAATACCACTTCCTGCTCTGCCACAATTATGGAGGCGGAAAGCATCAACAGGAAGGAAGAGAAGGTTCTGGACCGTGAGAGGAATGGTACACAGTGGGACTTGATTTTGATAACAATCCTGGAAATGACAGAGGAGATTTGCAATCCTAAAGGAGTTGCAACAAGCATGGATGAGAGGACTGATGATCTAATAGAAATGAATTTTGAAACAGATGATCCATATGAATTTAGAGAGGAAGAAGAGGGAGAAGAGGAACAAGGACTAGGGGAAGGACTAGAAGAAGATGCATGCTGTGATTTGACTTTAGGGAAAATTCTGGAAACGACAGAGGAGAACCGCAATCCTGAAGGAAACACAATAACTACGGGAGAGAAGACTGCTGATTCAATAGAACTGACTTTTGAGACAGAAGAGGATGAAGAAGAAATCACTGTTTCACCGGTGGGAGGGGTGGAACAGGGAAGGGATGAAGAAGAAATCACTGTTTCACTGGTGGGAGGGGTGGAACAGGGAAGGGACTTGATTCAAAAGTCCCCCCAAAAGGGGAAAAACAAAAAGGTTGTTACCCCAGTGAGAGAGGGGGAGAAGGAAGCAGGTGGGGGGCAGAAAGAGAATGAGATTGAAGATAAAATGTTGGGAATACAGCAGGGGGGGAAGGGTTGAGCAAAATCTAGATTGGGACAGAGCAGGAGTGGGATGAGGAGGAACTGAGACGACTTTTATAGATGGATAAAACACGGGTTGAACTCGGAATGTATTAAGGAGCTGGCTGAAATCTTTGGAGACATTGATTCCAAGGAAAGGGGGTAGATTTAGTTTTGAGGGTGGGAAGAAAAAGGGGGAAAAAGATTTTGAAAATTAATTATGAATATTTTGGGGTAAAAGGGTAGAGAATATTGGGCAATAAATGTAAAGAGAAGTATGAAGGGTAAACGGTTAAAAAGAAGTTGTAAATTGGAAGAAAGAAGGTAATCTTAGATTTGGAAACTGCAATAATTAGTGATTAATAAGGAACTCAAGAAGGGGAAATGAGGAAGTCCGAAATGTTGGATTAGAAATTGGAAAATATGATTATGTCTCATGTCTTTTTATTTTTATTTTGGGTTTTTCTTTCTATTTTTTCTTCGCTCTTCTATACAAAATGAATAAGAATTATTTAAGAATAAGGTTATGAAATGGGACACAAAATGAATAAGAATTATTTAAGAATAAGGTTATGAAATGGGACACAAGACATAATTTTATGATGTCTAGCTAAGATTTGGAAATGGTAAGAGTTAATTATTAATAAGGACTCTAAGAAGGGGAAGTGAAGAAGTTTGAAGAAATAAGATGTGATAACATTGTAATTTTTGTTTCTTGTATTTTTGTATTTCTTTTTTAAATTTTTCTTTTTTTCTTTTTTCTCTATGTAAAATTCAATAAAAATTATTTTAAAAAATAAATGAAAATCTGCTACAGAAAGTTGGGGAACCCTTGGGAACAGCATGGAGGGACCTGCAGGGGAAGGTGGGGGATTGACTAATTTTGCCTTTCTCTACCACTTCTGCCAGTGGAATCTTCAAATGCCTCTCATGAACAAAAGGAGCCCTTCATTGAGAGTACTACAGGAAATGCCTGTGTAATACATAAAATGCAGACTTCCTACAAATGTATATACTGTATACATATGTAAACATTGTGTATATGCATTTAGGAACCCTGGCATAATGATATTTTCTAGACTTATGTATATAGGTGTTTAAAGAAACACATGCATATTTACGTGTATGATATCCATACTTTATATTTTCTGCAAGAATAGGGTTGCCAGACTCAATAGAGGACAGGACTTATGTGCCTTTAATTGCTCTGCTCTCTTTTGAGTCTGGAAACCTTAAAGAGAAACCAGCAGACCCTTTGTTTAATTTCCAAGCAAAGGGTCTGCTGGTTTCTCTTTAAGGTTTCCAGACTCAAAAGAGAGCAGGGCAATTAAAGGCACAGAAGTCCTGTCCTCTATTGAGTCTGGCAACCCTATGCAAGAAACACCAGTAACACCAGTTATTCTGCACAGCAACCATAATGTGTGGAGTCACCCCTTGATGCTGACACACTGCAAAGAAGCTTGTCTATGTTACCACTGGTGAAATACCTTTGGTCATTGCTTAAATGAAAGCTTGTTGTTTCTTTGGATAAATGAAGCTGTTACAGCTGGTTATAATAACTGAGTGGTTAAACATCAAATATGCTCAAGCTCTAAGTATAATTTTTGATCTAGATTTGAGAGGTAGGGGAGAGTCAGAACACTTAAGTGAAAAGACCAAAGGATAGGTGTTGTCTTTAGTGGAAATTCAGTTCAGTGGAAATTCTGGTTCAAGACTCATGAAGCTTTCATTAAGTTAGTTGCTATGCTTGCTTTCATTAAGTTAGTTGTTTTGCTTGTTATGCACACTGCAAGCCTAGGCATGTGCATACACTTCCAAAAAAGAAGTCTTGCTCACAAGGGCAGGGCACTTCAAATTCAATGAACCAGTACAAGTGACCACACCTGTTACTATGCCTGCATTTAGATTAAATTACTGGTATATAATTTGTGACGGCTAAGAGGAACAAGCATTCTATCAGTACCTCCATGCAAAAGATGATGGAAGGGGATAATGTTAAACTGAAACATTTGTACACTATGAACTTTTAGACCGGCAACCGATCCTAAGCATTTCCTTTAAAATAACAGCTTAAACAGAGCAGACCAATAGCAGCAACGGCTCCTAATGATAACTGCATTCTATTAATGCCAGAGACATTGCCTCCTGACAGCTTTCTCTGTGTTGATACTTGCATAAGCCTTCCATAAACCTAAACAGCCTGAAAGATATTATTAAGATTCTGCCTTTTTCCATTCTTGGGAAAGGTATGGAGTGTGAGACAGGGAGACAGAAGTGAGGTTACAGGGATGTAACCTCCCATCAGATGTCAAGGCAAAAAGCAACTATTTTACTTTTAAAAGACAACTGAAGGTGGCCCTGTTTAGGGAAGTTTTTAATGTTTGATGCTGTATTGTTTTTAATATTCAGTTGGAAGCTGCCCAGAGTTGCTGGGGAAACCCAGCCAGATGAGCGGGGTATGTATAAATAAATAAATAAATAAATAAAAATTATTATTATTGTCAGCTTCCTATCACAACTGGACATTTGTACCCTGAATGGGGACCTTGTACACAGCCTAATTGGACTATTAAATATTTGATTAAGGAAGAACCACAGCTCAGTGTCTGCTCTGCAGGTCCCAGGTTCAATCTTCATCTTATCCAGGTAAAACTGGGAATATCCCGTCTGAAACCCCGGAGAGTCACTGCAAGTCAATTTAGAATATAGACAATACTGAACTAGGTGGAACAACAGTCTGATTTATTATAAGGAACAAGTTCCTATGCTCCTGTTGGTTGATAGGGGAATATTTAAACTGTACGTACCTAAAGTTGTTCAGGATTGTTAGAATAGTCCCCAAACTATGTTTTGGAAAACTAGAATTGCCTTTCCCCCCCATGCACTAATTTGTGCCAGCCTGTCTTAAGAATATGCCATAAAGTGTTGGGGCTTGGACTCAGAATGCCATGGGTCTTGGTGTTCTAGTTTTTAGGCAAAATGAGCAGCATGAGATCTCACTGAGATGTATGATCTCAATTTACCCTAATTTACACAAACAGTAGTGACAATTGTATCAAGAGCTAAAAAGCCAGCCTCTTTTACTACTCAAGTACCAGTTTCATAATAGAACTATTTAATGCCCCTGTCAATTTAAGCCCACTAGTACCATGCTCTTTTTAAGCTAATGATAAACCCAAGCATTATAAAGACAGCCAGGGAGAACAAAACAAAGGCTTATACAGTCTCACCAGATCTGAGCAAAGCTGAGTTACGTGGCTTCAGCTGAAGCTCTAATGACAGTCGCCATATCAGCAGACATTAAGCCAACTGCAAGCAGTTAAATGTTATAATAGCTTCCCTCATGCAAATGTAAGAGCTGTGATTTGTGAGGAAGCTGAGAGTTTTCTGTGATGGTTCCTTATCCTCACAGGCTGGATGCTGTAAGAGAGACAAAGAGGCAGGACAGCTGCTCAGGCAGATCTTCTGGCCATATCAATAAGAGGAGGACTAGAAAAAGCAGTCCTGTGTGGCTCCATAGGCCCTCATGGACACCTAAGGCAACTTGATTCTGTTGGGCTTGTGCAGTACCCCCTCCAAGCCATCAGCAGTGCAGAGCTGCCAGCAGAGATCAGACCAACAGTTCCCTTTGCAAGCTTCCCTAGGGGTGCAGTCAGGCAGGCATCAAGGCTCTTCCAGTCTCTGGTTCTGAGGTCTCTCTTACGCAGACCTATGATTTCTTTGGTGAAACTATGTTAGTTAAAGTGGCTTACACAGTTTGGTTAGCTGGAGGTGTATCCAAGATACTCTGAACTGATTACTTCTGTGGTTTCGAACATCATAGATAAGAGGCAAAGTGATTCTAATGCAGCTGCTAAATGTGGCTCAAACATTCCACCCCAGAGAAGGCAACACACCAGAAATACAAAATGTTAGTGCACCCACACTCTGTCTCTTGTTGTTCTGTGGGAATACAACATCAGATGTGGCATTCTTTTTCCTACTCAGCCACACTTAGCAATGATAGGATAAAAAATGTTGTTAAGCCAGCTTTGAAGCCAGTTTTGATGGCAAGTACAAAATGTTTACCAAATCAAGCACACATACTCCTTTAGCATCCTACCTATTGGCATGAATGGGGTATCATGAGCTACATTTGTGGAAGGAATGGTTGCACCAGGTTGCTAAAAGCAAGACTGTAGGCCTGTTCTAGTGTTCAAACTCACACATTTCCCATCATGTGAGAAGGGAACAGTAGGAGTCATGTTCCCTACATGCACTGGAGTTGGGAAAGGTCTGGAGCAGGGAGCCATGCTGAGTGTTCTAAATCATGTGAGTACCCTACATACACAGAGCAAGATTTTTGTTTCAGACTTCCACCCACAATACATGTAAAGCAATGGAGATGTGATGGAGATGGTGGGGCGAATGAGTGCGTCTCCACTCCTCCCTCTTCATGTAATGGAGAATGTGTGGATCTGAGCATCTGAAAATGATTCTGAAAATGCACTCAACGTCATTTAATTGCATTACCAAATGCAGGTGAAAAGTAGCACAACTCATATGGAGGGTGGTCAAAGTATTGGAGCCTCATAGGATTGCTCTATCTGTGATTCTGATTGGGGCAACCATACTTTACTGCAAGGGATCTTCAAAACACCATAATGTTGAAGGATTCTGCTTAGAATGAAAATTCTGGGGATTCTGGGTCTGGGACTGCAAATAGAAAGGACAAAAGCTCAGTATATTCCTCACACTTGACTAGTTGCACTGGGAGCTGTTTTTGTCTTGCAATTTATGTTGCTGTCAGTTCTTGTCATGATTAATTTCTCTTGCAGCTATTCCACATAAGACAAGTGAAGCTTAGCTATTTTAATTCCAGAAGACCAGTCAGATTTTGACTGGCTCATGCAGTTTGCACACTGACTTGCTTCTTCCAGTTCTCTACTGCCTGAAGAAGCCAAGCAGTGCTGAGGAAGGTAAGCAGGCTCTATCTACACTATTTAGCTTCAGGGCCGTCTTAAGCATATCTGGCGCCCTGGCGCGAAGATCCCTCCGACGTCCCCCCTGTTTCCTAGTGCCCGCTGTGCGGCTGCCGTGGGTGCAGCAGTGCGGCGCCCCCCTGACGGCCCTGCGCCACCCAGCCTTGCCATAGGGCCAGCCCTGTTTAGCTTGTTTCTTTACTGCCATAAAATATTCCTTTTGCAGTGGGAAAGTGATGAATTGTGTACTGGTGGCTCATCCTCTTGAGAATATTGTCCAGAGGACTTTGTATGGTGGCTAAAGAAGTGTCCCAGATGTGTGATTAGTCCATCCAATATCAAGCACCGTTTGTATCACCTCAAAATGCACCCATCAATTTAAATATTATGCCTTTTCAGTTTGGAGTGGACTCACATCCAGCTATTCGTCAAGTTTTAGAGTAGCAAATGGTTTTTAGGATGTAGCATACAGAGTAAAAAGCCTGTCCAAAAGAGATATGAAAGCTCTGTGATTTGGAAGTCTTGGTGTGGATATGTGATACATATGTGCATGTAGAAGCCCTAGTCAGTTGCTGAACTGCAGGTTGACTTAAAATGAAGAGCTTTAGACCAGGGGTCCCCAGACTTTCTGCGCAGCGGGCCGGTGCCCGCCGCGCCGACCGCGCGGTGGGCCGGAGGGCAGGGGAGTGCGCGCGCAGCGGGCCGGAGGGCGGGGGAGTGCGCGCCCGTGCGCATGCGCACACGCACACGGGCGGGAAAAAAATCGCCAAAAATCGCTTGTGCGCATGCGTATGGGCCTCCCCCGACCCGGAAGTGCACCAGAAATGACCTCTTCCGGGTCGGGAGAGGCCCATACGCATGCGCACAAAGGATTTTCGGCGATTTTTTGCCGATTTTTTAGATCGTCGCTGCGCCGCGCGCCGTGAGAGTGGGCGGCGGCAGCGGGCGGCGGGAGTCGTCGCGGGCCGGATTGGAAGGCCGATTGGGCCGCATCCGGCCCGGGGGCCGTAGTTTGGGGACCCCTGCTTTAGACTTTCACACCTGTACCAACTGCTGCATTGCCAGACCCTTTGAACCGTAACAACTATCGTTTTTCACTTGTAAGTGAAATATCAAGCTGCAAACCTGCATTTGACTTTTGTGGGTGTTTTTTGTTTTTGTTTTGTTTGCTACCATAATAGGCACTTCTGCAGAGTGTTCCTTATAAGGCTTCCACCCTCTTCTGAATGCGCTTTAGTGAGATAAATCCTAATGAATACAATGTTTCAACTGCCTAGTATATTGAGAAAGTGCAGATGACTGAACTGGGACTGAAATGACAGAGGTTTAAATGCCACGTCCAAAAAGAAGCTTGGATTTAAAGGCCAGGTATGTAAACCAGTTCTTTAATATGTGGATGTTCTCTTGGTGCTGAAAGAATTGAGTGGCATTGATAAATCACCCTATTCAAGTGCTTGATAGCAAAATTCAAATATTTATGGAAATGTCCAATTAAGGCCTGAAAGTAGCAACAAACAGTGCCTCACCAATGACTAAGTTGGAAATCAGTGACGACAGAAATTGGGAAATAAGAGATACCTATAATGTGAACATAAATGGAAAACGCAAAGATCTGAGAAGCAACCAGATTACACAAAATAATATTCCTAGCTGCACAACCACAGTTGTATGCTGCTAGTGACTATACCAGTTTTTGCCAAACTGGTGTCATGGACTGAAAATCCCATCAGTCCCATTTTCAGCTGCCCATGCTGGTAATAATAATAATAATAATAATAATAATAATAATAATAATAATAATAATATTTTATTTATACCCTGCCCATCTGGCTGGGTTTCCCCAGGCACTCTGGGCGGCTTCCAACAGAAAAATGAAATGGTTGGGATTGATGAGAGTGTTAGGTTTTTCCTTTAAGACTGATGTGGTCAATGGTGCTACACAGAGATGTGTGTTTGTAACCTTGTTCTGAATGCTAACACACCTGTGAGCTTTTGCTAATTTGAATAATTGAAGGTAGAGTTTGCTTACTATAATGTGATTGGGTAATTGACTATTTTGAATTCTGTATTTAAGCTACCCAAATGGTTCATGGGTGTGGTGGTGGTGATGTATTGTGAAATCAGAGGAAAGGAGTAGAGGAGTGTGGTGTATATAATTGTAAATAAAAGCAAGCAAAGATACTGAAGACGACTTTGTTATTTCGTCGACCCTGCCGCTGTTGCTACTCAGTTGGTGCGTATTTTGCCCAACAGAGAGTTGTACTACAAAACATCCAAGTTGGCAAAGGCTGGGCTATTTAGTCTGTCATTCTTATACCAAACTAGACCATTGCTTCATCTAGTTTAGTACACTAGAAGTAGCCAATGTGATGCTGTCCAAATGTTGCTGGACTGCAGGTCCCATCATACCTAACCACTGGCTATGTTGGCTGGGATTGATTGGAGGCTGGAGCCCTGTATATTGCCATGTTGACTGTTTCTGGTTTATACTGACTGCCTGTGGCTCTCCGGAGTTTCAGTTTAGGAGCTTTCCCAACGCTAGCTATTGATGCCAGGGATTGAATCTAGGACCCTATATATGCAATACACTCTACCCATCCCCCAAGCTGAATTTTTCCTGAAGGGGTAATCTGCTGTCACTTTTAAATGTCAAAAGATGCTACTAAATATGGCACATCAAGGCTGCAATTGTATGCACCAGGGTGCAGGCCCCACTGAAAACAATCAGACTTATTTAAAAGAAAACATGTATAGGATCAGGCTGCAATCCTACTTGTTACTTAATGTAATGTGCCTTTTGTTTGTGGCACCACTTCTTATTTCCTTCAGAAATATTCAGTCAATGCCTTGTTTTCTTTACAAGCCTTTTGCTATTTATTCCAGAAAAAAATGTATCCCAACACACATAAACAAAAAATGCTCGAAAGAAGAAATGGTGGACAGAATGCCAGCTGACAATTATGTTATTTGGAATAAATCTATAGACAGCAGCAGCTCCATCATCCACTAGTCTTGCATATCTCCAATTTGAGAAAACTCATCTCACATAACTGCAGCAGCTGTTACTGTTTGGATTGAGAATAGTAATAAGCCATATGGTATGCAAGAAATCCCCATACATATTCTCACATGGACAAATATTATTATTGCACAGGATAAACACATCACTATATTGACTTTTCTCTGGGGAAGCATACAGCCTTCAACCTAATTTTAAAAATATTGCCTGCTTCCCAGTGAGCCAATTGTCTAAAAGGAATGCATTTAGTTACCCAAAATAAGTTACTTAAGGCCTGAATTTCAGGGACATTTTTAACATTGTAATTGGATTTAAGCATTGTTGTAGTAAAAAAAAACAAGCATAAAGTAATCACAAGCAGCCTTTAGGGAGAGATATTGGCCAAAGGGGAACAGACTTTTAAGTGTCTTTTAAAGAGGATGTAGGTGCAGAAAGTTTGTCAGTCCTGCACCTGTGTCAGATATAGGAGCTGGTGAATCAGGAGGAACAATGACCACTTGATATGGCTGCAAGATTGGTGTGCATATGAAGGAGATTGCAGTGGAACTCCCCAGGACAATGGCTGAAGTGTGTGTGTCACAATTACAGCGGAGCTAAGGCAAGGATATTAATACCAGCATATGGGCATTTATGACTCGATCCCATCCTATGGAAAGCTATGTTCTTAGAAAACAATAAACTATGTCTCCTAAGTGTTCATGTCAGTCCAGTAACATTTGTTGGGAATTCAGTTTTAACTGAGTGCAGAAGAATAAGCTTCTCAAACTGCATAGAAGGGACTCCTGTCCTACTGCAAGATTGAAAATGTCATCCATTGACAATAAAGGCACAGAGTTTTTCATTTTTCTCTCTCCAGAGGGCCTGGTCTGTGTGCATATATCATTTATGTTCAAGTTTACTGTTGCACTACCTGATATTTGAGGCAGAATTTGGCAGCTTAAGAATATGGTGACTGTGCCTAGGGAAAACTCAAAACCAAAGGATGGAAGGGTATTTCCAGTAAGGTAAAGGGACCCCTGACTGTTAGGTCCAGTCATGACTGACTCTGGGGTTGCGCCCTCATCTCGTGTTATTGGCCGAGGGAGCCAGCGTACACCTTCCAGGTCATGTGGCCAGCATGACTAAGCCGCTTCTGGCAAACCAGAGCAGCACACGGAAACGCCATTTACCTTCCCACTGTATCGGTACCTATTTATCTACAGTGGAACCTCGGTTTATGAACACCTCGGTTTATGAATTTTCGGTTTATGAACGCCGCGGACCCATCTGGAACGGATTAATTCACTTTCCATTACTTTTAATGGGAAAGTTCGCTTCAGATTATGAACGCTTCAGTTTATGAACAGACTTCCGGAACCAATTACACCCATGTTTCAGTTTATGAACGCTTCAGGTTGAGTACTCTGCGGACCCGTCTGGAACGGATTAATCCACTTTCCATTACTTTCAATGGGAAAGTTCGCTTCAGTTTATGAACGCTTCAGTTTATGAACAGACTTCCGGAACCAATTGTGTTCATAAACCGAGGTACCACTGTACTTGCACTTTGAGGTGCTTTCGAACTTCTAGGTTGGCAGGAGCAGGGACCGAGCAATGGGAGCTCACCCCGTCGCGGGGATTCGAACCGCCAACCTTCTGATCGGCAAGCCCTAGGCTCTGTGGTTTAACCCACAACACTAATTACTTGAATCAAACATTGGACTCAGACTTTAAAAAACCAACCAACCAACCAACAAACAAACGAAAACCTCTAATACTGACCACAATGCAATATTGACAGCGTCAATCTTAGAGTGAATAATAGCATTATTGTTCTACATTTGCTCCATTTCCCCTTTACAGTTCTTGCTTCAAAACCGTCTTCCTAAATGCTAAGAGACCTCTGGGTGGAAAATTAATTCTGCAAAGAACACTTAACCGCTATATAATGATTGCCTGTAATTTACCATTGAAGCTAATTAAAGGGGAAGAGGGCTGAGCTCTTTGAACTGCTCATACAATTGCAAGTCTGGCACTGTTAGCTGAAAAGCCTACCTGCAGATCTTCACTGCATGCTTTCCTGATCTGCATTAGAGTACTACTACTGTGGGGAGATCTGGTATAAAAGCATGATATCTTTCCCTGTATAAACCTAGTAAACAGAGATCTTGCAACAAATGTGGGATGACAATTAACAAGATTTTTTTTTTAAGCATAGCATGAATATTTCAGTACAGCCAGAAGTTTAGGATATAGTGACATAGTAAAGGTAAAGGTAAAGGGACCCCTGACCATTAGGTCCAGTCGTGACCGACTCTGGGGTTGCGCGTTCATCTCGCATTATTGGCCGAGGGAGCCGGCATATAGCTTCTAGGTCATGTGGCCAGCATGACAAAGCCGCTTCTGGCAAACCAGAGCAGCACATGGGAACGCCGTTTACCTTCCCGCTGTAGCGGTTCCTATTAATCTACTTGCATTTTGACGTGCTTTCGAACTGCTAGGTTGGCAGGAGCTGGGACCAAGCAACGGGAGCTCACCCCGTCACAGGGATTCGAACCGCCGACCTTCTGATCAGCAAGCCCTAGGCTCAGTGGTTTAACCACAGCGCCACCTGGGTCCCTTAGTGACATAGTGGGCCACTACAAAAACCTGTAGAAATGGAGAGAACCAGTGAGAAACAATTATCTCTGAATATAACACTATATAGGAAGGGCAGCGAAGGACATGCTGGAGGTGGTTTCACCTTGTTTATCAAAGAGGGCATGGAATTCAGCAAGCTAGGAATCCCACAAGCCACAGATTCATTGTAGGTGGTGAAACTTGCCTTGATTCTGCTTACTTGAGCATCCTGTTTTCCACTGCTCACTAACATATCCCCATTCCTCATAGGGCAAAGAATTGACCTAGGGGACCAGACATAGGGTAACTGATAAGTGAAGAGTTCTCCCTTGCAGATGGGAAAGGCTCACTGGGACCCTCCTTTCCCCGACTGTTTGAAAAGTCAAATGTGCTGCTAGCATTGCTATGTTGCCAGCATCTTTCTTTTCAAACTGTTGAGGCCCAGCGGCCCTCTTCCTGTCTTCCAGACGTTTAATCTTCACCTATTGAAAACTATAGGAATTTAAAGTGTTCCATTTTAGTTGGTTTATGCCCTTCTTTCTTAGGTAAGAAAAAAAGCCATTTATATTATTGTTCAATAATATATTTAAATTTAAATAATGAGAGACAAAGAATCCTAGTGATCTCAGAAATATAGATGAGCATCTGTGCATTCTACTTTTCTGAAGCTGTTATCTATAAGTGCACAACAACAATTCTCTTGGGATGTCTTAATTATTTCACCACCTGAAACAATTACAGACATATTCACCCTTCTGTTCCACAGTCCCTGGGGAACTGGTGGCCCCAAGGGGCCATCAAAATCATGAGAGTTTTGATGGGAGAGAGAGAGATCTAATGTTGGACGCCCTCTTCCCTCTGCCATGGAAATTTCTGTAGCCCTTCTTCCTGACCTCAGAGCTTTGATATCGCTAGGGTTGAAAAGGGGGCATGCCAGAGATGGACCAGGGGAAGGCACTGGATCCTGACATGCCCCCAAACCAGGAAAAAGCTACACCAACCCAGAAGCTGCCACGGCTCACTTTCCTCCCACAGTACTCAGTGGGATTCCCCCCCCCAAAAAAAAATCTGAAAAAGATGTAGAAGTGCAATAACAGTCCTCTGCCTTGCTTCTGCTTCTGCCTTAGCAATAAGCACTTCTACTTGTACAAGTAGAAGCACCTATGTTTTTTAGACCCTTGCTATGTGCTTGAGCACTCCATGCCATGTGCCAGAGGCTCCCTAACCATCCTAAATATCTTTGCAGAAGCTTACGAAAAGCTTGGCCTACCACTCAACATCCAAAAAGCCAAAGTGCTGCACCAACAAGTACAAAATAAACCCTCTGCAGCACCACAGATCCAACTCAGTGGTGTAACGTTGGGAAATGTTGATCACTTCTCCTACCTAGGCAGTTACCTTTCCACAAGGGCCAACATTGATGCCAAAATCCAGCATTACCTGAACTCTGCGAGTGCGGCTTTCTCCTGATTTAAGTGCAGAGTGCTTGAGGACCAGGACATTCGCAGGGAAACCAAAATGCTTGTTTACAAAGCTATTGTACTACCAACCTTACTATATGCTTGTGAAACATGGACCACTTATAAACGCCATCTCCAACTCCTCGAAAGATTCCATCAACGGTGTCTCCAAATTTTTTTACACATGACTTGGGAAGACAGGCGAACTAATATCAGTGTACTGGAAGAAGCAAAGATCACCAGTGTTGAAGCAATGATTCTTCAACATCATGTTGTGCGGATGCCTGATGATCGTCTTCCAAAGCAATTACTCTATTCCGAACTTAAAAATGGAAAGCGTAATGCTGGTGGTCAACAAAAGAGGTTTAAAGACTGTCTCAAGGCAAATCTTTTAAAAAAATGTAGTATAAACACTGACAACTGGGAAACACTGGCCTGCGAGCGCTCCAGTTGGAGAACAGCCTTTACCAAAGGTGTCATGGGCTTTGAAGAAACTCGATCTCAGGACGCAAGGGAGAAATGTGCTAAGGCACGGTTGGCAAATCCACACCGTGATCAACTCCCGCCTGGAAACCAATGTCCCCACTGTGGAAGGACGTGTGTATCCAGAAATGGCCTCCATAGTCACTTACTGACCCATTGTAATAAAACCGTGTTTATGGAAGACAAACTTACTCGGCTACAAGTGATTGCCAAAGAAGAATAAAAGAATCCCCAGAACCAGCTTTTCAGCTGGAGAGCTTAGACAAGCATGGGGGGCAGCTCAGTGAAACTGGATGGACTAAGTTGCATGGGTGGAAGTGGATACAACTCAATGAGGAGCCTTTTTCTCTCTCCCCTCCTCCTTAATTTCAAACATGGCCCAAACCTGCTATACATGCACAACAGATATATTTGTTGACATAGACAGTTATAAACAAACACATAAAATATATGGAAACAAACACCAAGGTATTCTGGGACAGACATTCGCATCTGCTACTTGCTTAGCAAAATAGTTAATCCGGTTTTAACAAGAAAGGATATACCGGTAGGTCCTGCTAATTGCAGGTCATCCACACCATATTACAGTTTCCCCTCCCTCACTTCAATCTTTTGAAGGGCAGAAAAATCAAATAGCTACCTGTTACCTTGAGTCTTGCTTTAGTCAGGGCTGTTGTTAGTGTCAGTGACAGACTCCCAATGCTAGAAAATCAGCTTTTATTTCATTTAAAACACACACACAAACACACACAAATAATTTTACAGTATTCCACTAAATCAACTATTTTCTTCAACAGTTTCATTCAGGGAGATATAAGCCTAAACTAAAGCTGTTATTTCAACACATGCACACACACAGGGATATATTTTAAATTCCAGTAAAGAAATCAGTTTCATTTGTTATATTCTACTCTTAAAAGTGGTTTTAATACTGCGTTAAAAGAAAGCTACATTTTACATTTCAAAACCAATGGGAAATTATAGTTAATCCTCAGTACAAAAACGCTGAAAGACTGATAAAGACTTTTTCCATTTTGAGATAGCCTGGATCCTTTAAACAGCATAACCACTTTCATCTGAGATTCCTAAACTTGTAAATTTCCATAGTAAGAAACACACTTTCACTCAGCATCCATTTTACTTACCACTTCCCTCTCAAACACAGACTTGCTTGCAAAAGTATCCATAATGAAAAGCTAATGCCATTTAAATTTTCCTTTTCAGAAAGGAAACGTTTCACTGCCAGAAGAGAATTATGAACGGGAATTTACTGAGCACTTCCTGACTCCAAGAGACTCCGTGGCAAATGAGTTTAGAACGATCTGGGTTGTGGCATTTTATTTTGTGATTCAAATGTTAAGTATGTCTCACTTGACTGGATGCTTGCAAAACATGTAATAAGGAAACAAGGAAAGAATAGACATCCCCCCAGCATTATTCGTATTTGAAAATGTTCGGCTCAAGTTACTATGTGTCATTCAGCCTGGCCACTCCTACATATACTGTTTCTCACATGCAAAACCCAACCTCTTAGTGGGTGTTATGAGGAAGGAAACCAAATATCAGACCAGATGTTTGTAATTAGATACTGCATGTTCAATGTGAATGAAAGTACATAACATACAAACCTTCTGTGCACTTTATGAATATTGCATGGAAAATTAAGGGAGCTGTTATAAGAGGCGTTACCTCTTTTAAACTTTCTGCAAATGCCTGGTGTTTTCGCATGGGAGTAAAACACTCAGCTGAATCCAATACCATGCCCTAACTTGCTAGAAACATTTATTTCTACATTTTAGATGCAATATCATTCTTGCAATTAGCAACTGCATGAATAGCTACTAAAAAGCAAATTGTTGATATGGGGTCATCAGTTTGGATGAGGACCTTGTTGTGGAAAGCCTTTAACCCTCTGTCCTCTGCAGTAGTCCTGATCTAGATTGAGACTCCCCCTTACTGCTATTTGCATTGGAAGTTTTATTTCCAAGGTAAATATGAGGTGCTAATCTAGTTGAATTATGGTGCTGGAGGAGACTCTTGAGAGTCCCATGGAATGCAAGAAGATCAAACCTATCCATTCTTAAGGAAATCAGCCCTGAGTGCTCCCTGGAAGGACAGATCGTGAAGCTGAGGCTCCAATACTTTGGCCACCTCATGAGAAGGGAAGAATCCTTGGAAAAGACCCTGATGTTGGGAAAGATTGAGGGCACTAGGAGAAGGGGACGACAGAGGATGAGATGGTTGGACAGTGTTCTCGAAGCTACGAACATGAGTTTGACCAAACTGCGGGAGGCAGTGCAAAACAGGAGTGCCTGGCGTGCTATGGTCCATGGGGTCACGAAGAGTTGGACACGACTAAACGACTAAACAACAACAACAATCTAGTTGGCTTCTAATCACCACCACAAAATTTCTTTAGTTAAATAAGAGTTTCTTATGTAGTTTGCTCTCCCAGATTGATTTTGCTTTAACAATTAGCTGGCAGGGAGGGGAGGGCGGGACAAGCTGGTTCAGGACTGTGATGTGGGTGGATATGTAGCTGTAGGCTAGTATACAAGGCAGCATGCTTCTGAATACCAGTTTCTGGATACCACAGGAAGGGAGATTACTCTTTTGCTTGGGTCCTGCTTGTGGGTTTCACACAGGCATCTGGTTGGCCACTGCGAGAACAGGATTCTGGAACAGATGGGCTATTGACCTGATCCAGCAGGCTCTTCATATGTTCTTAAAAGCAGTGTGCTCATATAGCATTGTGTTGCTAGATATACAGTGTTCGTTCTCACTATTGCCTCTTGTGCGCTGGCTAGAGCTAATCTGTATGGGGAAGGTATATATCAACTGCAGCCTCAGAACCAAGAGATAGTACTTGGTTGGGAGCAGTACTGCTTACTGATATCAGTGTTTATTTTAAGTAGTTCTACAGCATAATCCTATGCTCTGCAGCAGAGTGTCAGTACAGTGTAGGACTGGGTTTCAGCTCCCATTGCTGGCACAAGAACAAATACCTGTTGTCTGGTGCTAGTTTTTGACCGTTCTAACAGGCACCCATCATTCTAACCAGTTGAGCAGAAAAGGGAGGGCACTGGTGGCATCTTCCACTACTTACAAATTATTAAAGTGGTAGAGTGGTATTAGAGTAGTGTAGCCTTCCCCAACATGGTGCCCTACAGATGTTTTGAACTATGACTCACACCAACCCCAGCCAGTATCGCCAAGGATCAAGAAAGATGAAAGTTACAGCCCAACACATCTAGAGGGCACCATGTTGTGGAAGCCTGGAGTAGCCTATTAGAGTGGTAATGGTCCCTCACCAATGGCACAACACTGAGATACTGCTGCAAAGGGGTTTTAGTGGAAGTTTATAAGCCAAGTAGGTCATGGCTGAAGAAGACCTTTGATCCCCTTTGCTTTGAACACAATTACACTAGAAGTGGTGCATGTCTCAGCTTGCTCTGAAGCAGCTAAATGAGATGATGTGATCAGGCTGTAAATATCTTAATTATTAGTCTAAAACAGCCAGATAATTGTTAAAAAGGGAGGAGGTTTCAGCATAATATTTGTAGTTTGCTGCACAGCAAGTTTTTCATTTTCAAAAATGCCAAAATTCAGCTTATGAAATGCAGCTTCTTTATTTTTATTTATTTTTTATTCGTTTCCCCCTCCCCTCCCCTCCCCTCCTTTGAAATCTGCAGCCAAGCCACTGAATCTCTCTTACTTGGCCTCACATTTTGTCAAACACAGACAACATTGTCTCTTTGCAAGGAATTGTGAACCCTCTGGCCTTGCCAATTACAGTCAGGATGTCTCCAGTGCTTTATTTATTGTTTAGAACTGGGTGAATATAGGCCAAAGAGTTTCAAATATTTCCTTTAACTCAGCTGTTTAGCCCAATGTCCGATCATTTGTATTCTCGTCCCTACAGAGTTCTTGCATTGTACCTTGCCTTCTGTTCTTTAATTGAACTGATTATCAGCTTCCTGCATAGCACCAGTAATTACGTTTAGAAAAGTAAGGATGCATATTTGTACTCTAAACAGGAAGAATGTATTTATTATAAGGAATACAAAATAGCTATTCTTTGTTTTGCTTCTGCTTCTGCTGTCCTTGGCAGTAGAAAAATGCCAATGAAAATAAAGCAAAACTGACTTAGACTGCAATCCTATCCCCACGTACCTGGGAATAAACCTCAGTGAACATAGTTGGATTTATTTCCAAGTAAAGATCCATAGGATTGTGTTGTTTGTTCAGTTTTGGTTTGTAGATGTCCTCGCCGGACAATGGGAAGAATTTCAGTTGAAAGTAGAGAATGGAAGGTATTCTAAATAGAAGAATTAAAGAAGAACTGACTGTAGACTTCAAAATCTCCTGATTTCTTTTTAAAACCTGAGCTTTTCTGATGAGGAAACAGGCTATTTCCTCAAGATCACAGTGACCATCCATCAAACATCTTTTTACGCTTACTGAGAACGAGGCAAAGTAATTCAGTGAAAAGTCTGAAGTTCAATTGCAGCCTTTTGCAGAAAGCTAGCAAAGGGTGAGAAATGAATCATCTTTATGCACCATTTCTATAGTACTCTTTTTTTATTGATCTACTCACAAAAAGAGGTTTGAACATTTTGAAAGCCAACTCAATGCCTTTGATCATACACAACTCAGATATTTCTTAAACCTATAGCATGCAGTTGCTTATACAAGTAGAATTTTTAACATAGTTTTATTCCAATAGAAGAGGGGAAAGGGCCCTTTATAATGCAGCTTCAGGGCCAGTTCACATGAGCCTTAGTTATGTGAAGGGCTGTTTCCTTTTATTTAGAATGACCATTCACCATCTAAGTTCAAACAGTATTCTAAACTATGGGGGAAGGGGATGCCCCCCAGTATAAAAGTTAAGGACAGCTGTCTGTAAATGTCATTTAAAAAAACCTGATTACAGTTATGTAATGACTTTTCTGTTTGCATCTCCAGAGCCTTTTTAGCACCGAATTCTAAAATGTGGAGAAAGAAAACAACCTGTCTTTTGAAGTAGTTGTAGTAGACCTGCTGGCATTAAAATACATAACATTATTTTTATTATAGGAAAACAACTAAGACAAAGTGAAATACCTTTGTTGTTTGTTTCCTTGCTTTTATACAAGTAGACCCAAGTACAGTACAATAATGGCAGTCCAACAAAATGTGCTCAAACATCTCTGCTCAAACTGCTTTGCTCAAGCTGCCTGCTCCCCACTCAACTTATTCCTTTCACAGTCATTAACTGCATACTGCTACCAATTATCATAATTACGATGCCCAGGCTGTGCCCTTGATTGATCCTAGAAGTGAACACAATTTATACACAGGAGAGCTTCTGATGGAAATATAAACAAGTTATCTGACTTTGGAACAAACCCTTTAAAAATAAATCAGAATAAGAGCAGGCAGTCAGTATCTCCCCTCTGTCTCTTTTTAACCTGTCATATCATATTTTAATACACAGTTTTCTCAGACTAGTACTGCAGAAACTTGCTGTGATCCTATTAACATAGCCATCAAGCACTATGGGAAGACTTTTACGCTGTAAAGCAGGATTGACTGCCACGATGAGATTGATATGTCAAAACATGGCTAAGTCAAACATGTGAAAAGCTAAATCATTAGGATTGTTCATGCAACAAATTATATACCATTTCTGGAAAAGGAGGAACGGGTTTGTGTCTGCAGGCCATCTAGATCTAAGCTTGTTGGCAGAAACTAGTGCTAACACACTTATAAGTGATAGGCCCTGAATATGCAACTTGTATCCTGCCAGTACAGACTGCACATATGCAGCCTATGTGTGTGCATCTTGCGCACAGTAGACTCTGTTCGTTGACACTGTCAAGCTATAGAAGGATGCACAAATTAGATGCAAATGTGGTAAAACAATCTGTTCTCTGAGAGTCACTGCAGTCCTGGGCCAATTACATGAGCAAAGTAAGCCACTGCTATGAGCAACAATATTTTTAGTGGGTGCACACAAAGCTGCATATAATCAAAGGAGTGTACCTCAGGATCCCATGCAATGATACAAATGATGCTGGTGTATACCACTAAGATCATGTAACTCAATTGGTTTATGGCAGCAAAAAATCTTGGCCAATTCATGAGTTCATGATAGTTTTCCTTAAGATACCCATCCTTGCTATAAAAGAAACAAGGCAGGAAATAAGAGAACTTGTGGCCTTCCAGATGCTGTTTGACTACCACTCCCATCATCTCAGATCATTGACTATGCCAGCTAGGGCTAATGGGAGTTGGGTTTGAACAACATCTGGAGGTCCACAGGTTAGCCACCCTGTTGTAGAGATTCCATGGTAGGTTCTTTTTAACCTGTTTGAAATGTTCAGAAATGTCAATGCATTAGTATATGTTGGCATAGATTCAGAAGGCCAGTGTGCACATAATAAGCAGAACCTGTCAGCAATAATGGCTGCTGTCATGCCTTCTGGTCTCCATCTCCCCTCAAACTCAGAAGGGCACCATCCCTTCTTCCTGGACCTTCTAGGGAAGAAGATGCTGCTTTGCCAAACTCCTCCAGCTTATAAGACAACACTTCTAATGCAGTCCTGCTCACCATAGGAGCTGTTAACTGCAGAATTGGCCAATATTCCTCTAAGGGCACAGAAGGGGCAGGGTCAACACCAGGTCCAGAAGGGCCAGACTTAATAAGATCCTTGCAATTTTGAGTGAACAGGTCTCCTTCAACAATCAGCTGTCCGAGTGCTCTGTTAGATTTTGCCCCACCAGCAAATAATTCCCCTGAGTTGTGAGGAGACAGAACAGCTACTCAGGGATACCCATGTGGTGCATTTAAAATGGGAAGAAAAATGTGTTTTAGGGAGTTAAAGCAATTAAAGTATAAGCAGTTTGGCAAGGCAAGATGAATGAGCAAACCATTGTTTCATATACCTACATTTATCTTCTTGCATGGCAGTCATATAAGCATACTAAGAATCTCCCTCTTTTCCTGCCACCCACATTAATACAAAAGACACACAGCCATTCTGTTCCAAACACCTGGCAAGTGTAAATCATTCTACTACCAGAAACATAGCCTCTCCTTTCCTCTCCTGATGAAATAACAACCATCATGTTCTAACCTGTGCAAAATTTCGAGGGAGAAGGATGGATAAACTTCCTGCACCAGGAAGCACCCCAAAAAGAAGCACGTGGAACTAAAGTAGAGTTCTACCTCTACAGCACACATAACATAACTTGGAGGAGAAGCATACATTCGTTTCATAGATTTACTGGCCACTTCCCATTATGAAGAATTATAGTGCCAGCCCACAACTAGCATTAGGCATGCCACCCATGGGTCATCTTTCTTTTAGCTCAGAAATAATCTGAGTTACTCCCTCAGTATACTGACAAGCACTTTAGCTTATTCCTAAACTGAAGCTGAATTTACCTCCCCTGCACCATGAAATCTCAAATTCCCTACTACCCTGCTCAGAACCTGAACACTGTGCTAATTTGTTGAGTTCTGATCGTGGGGAAAAATTCTAAGCATATTCAATTGAATATATACACAAAGCCCTTCAGACCTTTGCACTAATTTCTTGGGGACATTGGAGGTGGAGCTGGAAGCATATGAATTGGGAAAAACAAAGTAGTCCCACCAGTATTTGAAATACTGGTAGCATCATGTATATATTTGTTCTGAAAATACAGTTTGGATGTGAAGTATGATAAACAAAAAGAGATGAATATGATTGGCTATTGTGGTTATTAGAGGACAGCTGTTTTATGGCAAAATTGGGAATGTATTGCATTGGGACCAGGGTTGCTATTTGTGTTTTGAAATAATACAAAAATACAAATACAAATGCTGGTTCCTATGCATCAATATGTAAAGAGGAGAATGATTTTCGGATTATGCCAACACTACCAGTTGATTCAAATCATGTGAACCATAGGAACACGTGTGGCATCAATGATATTCCCCTAACTGTGAGATGCCAGCTCCCACTTCCAAAATACACTTCTAATGCTGTGTCTGCACATTCTTTATTAAGTATTTGAAAATTTACTATCTGTATTCCATTTCACAAGAAATATGGTTCTAAGTGTCAAGGAACAAGACTCAGAATGATTAATTTAAGCAGCAGAGATATGTGGTTTTTAAAGACATCACCGATATACTTTTGTCCAGCTGCACACAAGGATGTGAAACAAATTGATTGTGGTGGATTTTAAGTGACAAGCAGAACTGCAGAAGGGCCTTACAATGCCATTGTAGCCACATTGGCATAAACTGCTTCATGTACCAATCGTGTGTAACCATCAATAAAAACAGGGTACAAATCACATGGAATTAACTGACAAATGAATCAGTCATTATTACATTAATCTGGGGGTGCATCAGAAAAAAAATGAAAAGACCAAAGTCAACCTTGAACTATAAAGCAACTAATTAGAACACCTACTAGATCATTAAAACATTAAAGGCACACCTTCATGCAGCGGATGAGCTTAATGCCATTGAATGTTAATCATTACAGAGCAGGTTAGTATCCCTGGCACCAGATATGGCTCACAAGCTTTCAGGGTCCCACTGCTGTTCCCCGGAGACTCCTGGGCCTGCCGATCCTCCTCTGTGCGGTCAGTGCTGATTCACCTGCCCTTTCTGAGTGTTCAGGCTGTGGCAGAGGGTGGGATTCAGCTATGTTTTACTCAGAGTAGACCCACTTAAATGAATGAACATGACCAAGTTAGGAATATCAATTTAAATGGGTCTACTATCAGTAAGAATTAGTTGAATACCACCCAGAGTGAGAAGTTGTGAACAGCATCTTTTACCTGCTTTGCACTCCCCCAGTTATGGGGATTGGATGCAGAAAATCAACAGTGGTGATGGTGGCACAGAGAACGGAGCCCATTTTGCCCATGGCTTTTCAGAAACTTGGAGCTGGCATAGTTGCTCAGTATCCCGAGCAAATGAATTCTATAACCGTGAAGCACCCACAGAAGATAAAGTCCTTACTCATCTCCAGGGCAGTCTCGAGCAGGTCAGGCGCCCTGGCGCTGAGGTGCGGAGATCGCTCCGGCGCCCTCGCCCTCGCAGCGTGCAGCATGGCTTTCGTGCGGCTTTGCCGCGCAGCGCCCCACCTGCCGGCCCGGCGCCCTGACGCCCCGCGCCACTGGGACTATATCTAGAGCCGGCCCTGCTCATCTCCTTGCATTGATTTTGTCACTGCCAGGTCAAAGGCAAGCGGCAACAAATGGAGGACAAAAAGAGAAAACTGAGGGTTGGAGAGACACTCTGGATGGGCAGGATCTCAAGAGTCAGTTCTGTATAAACTTAACATGGAAAGTCAACGGTGCAGGGGCAGATGGTGCAATGCAAGCACACAGATGGCAGACTGGAATGTCCGTAGGTAGAGAGACTAGAGGATAGTCTGGCAGTAATAGTGGAGAGTCACAAAGTCATGCCCAAATACTCCCTTGTTGTCCAAGCAAAGATCCAGACCTAAGCTGGAGCCATGCCAAGGGAGACCAAGGGGCTGCCTGGAAGCAGAGTCATCCAGAGGCCTAGGATGGTGAGACTATCCTTTTCACTTACAACCTTCAGTGGATTACCAGAAAGGACATGAGTGGAACGATAAGGAGTCTCTTTGGGTGAGTTCTGTTTGATCTCAGTTCAGAGGGAGTAGGCAGGAATTTGAAATAATTGAATCTAGGGATTCTTCTGGAAGATACGGCCAAGCAACGGAGGGCTCAGAGAAAAAGCTGAAGTCCAAAGCTTCCCACTGGGAGTTCAGTGCTGCTTTTGAAGAAGCAAGATAATATGCTCTTAGCAATTCAAGCTCATTAGTAATTAAGCTGCTGTGTTCTGCACTAGTTGCAGCCTTACCCATCGTATCCAAGCTAAAAGGGCAAAAATAATAACAATTTATATGCAAATCTTTTAAAGCCCTTTCACATTTTGTAAAGATAAAAGCAAAATTAAAGCAACTGTGGATGTAGGTTGACTAGTTTTGCTAGTGTATAGCCTTAGTAATGTAAATTTCATTTAGCTAATTATAGAGAATATGACCAGCATGTTCAAAAGGCTGCTAAAGGCAAACAGGTGCAGAACAACCTACCGGTACTTTGCAGACGTAATATACACTTTCTCTCTTTCCACTAGATGGCAGTAAACGTTTGTTCAGTTTCAGTGATAAAATAATGGTCATAAACAAAAATGCACAAAACGGGATTTGTTCTTTACAATCTTTAAAGGTTAATGGATTATTAAATTATGTTTACATAGTATGTTACTATGAAGTTGTAAATATTGCACTTTCAGTTTGGAAGACCATTTCTACTTGCACTTATGAACACAAACAGATATCATTTGGTGAGGCAAGAGGGGGTTAGCTCCAAAGCTTATACAAAATAGAAATATGGACAAAAATCCTATTAGTCACTACAAATACACTTCCTTCTCTGACAACCTCTGCCCCCGCCCCCACAGCCACAAAACACTCTGTCCTATTGTTACTACATTCTCTTTCTCTCTCTGAGCCATGTTCCTACCTCCTTAACTTGAAGTCTGAGATATGATTCTACTGTCAACCATACCATGCTACTCCCAGAGTGATGAACTGTAACCCAGAGACCTGCAAAACATTGCCACAAATGGGTTTTTTTGGGGAAATGTTTCTACCCTAAGCTAAATTCCAAAGACTCTCAGGAGAGTAAAATATCCCCAATCCAAACCAAGGGGGTGGTTTCAGAAGTCTGCTTTCCTGGACCAGTTTTTGTTTGTAAAGACTGTGGGATATATATCCCCCTCCCTCAATAAATTAACATTGGAGAAGATAAAACACAGTTGTAAACATCAATAGATTTATTGGAATATTTCTGGCCGGGGCTCTTTTTCATTTTCAAAAAGAAAACCCTAGGTGGGCACTTAAATGTGTATCACTGAGTCGATTTTTGATGAAAAGTTTTGACACCCAACACATACCATTAGCTGAAATAAACAAAGCACTTTGCATGTCATGTTCAGTTTGAAATTTGGTTGTTGTTTTTGTTCGGTTTGAAATTTGGTTGTTGTTTTTGGTCCTAGATGCTTCTTTGTGTACTGAAAGAAAATAAAATGGCTGAAATTTGGGGACATTGTTTGCAGTTGACAATGTCCTAGGAGGCCTATATTGTATGGCTACCTTTTGTCAATTTTGCAACAAATACTGCACGGGGTATAATTTTACCTCCAAACTGCTTTAAAATGAATCAGATTATTGTTTTCCTAGCCCAGTATTGTCTGCTCCGATTGACAGGAGAAAATGTCTCAGCCAATGCAAGCTAATCACAATGAATGAAGATGAAGAAGCTGATTAGGAGCCACTGAAACACTTTCTTGATATGCCTCTATCCTGAAAAACTGTAATCTGTGTTGGAATTACTTGCAAGCCACATATGGTCCTGAGGGCAAGTTTAGGCATCTAACAACATGGGCTGTGTCTAAAAATGCTTAGGAAATCCAATATTTGCAAGTTCTCATACAAACTGTCCTGATCTGTAGCCTCACAATGGTTTTTGGGCTTCCTGGATGCACTAATGAAGTTTTGGCACCCACCCACCCATTTGAGAGGTGTGTTCAGATTATATCCATTCCAGCAGAATGCACAGAATCTAGACAAATAGGGTGGGGCAGGGATAATGTGAGGGTGACGTAGGGTGTCTAGCACTCCCCAAAAGGCACCTGCATCCAGTACTGAATGCATAGTATCACACACTGCATACATGCCCTGAGAGGCTAGAATTCTGAACAGCCCCACGCCACACTGTAGCATTGTACTCTAAATCCCAGTTTATTTGCAAGAACTGTGCAAGTCAGTACAAACGTACAGCAGATGTTCTCAAACAAAGCTAATTTATAAACCATTATTCTGCCTTAAAAATTACAGCAGTATATATTTATCTATTTATTTCACTTTGTTAATATGAGTGTGCAAGGAATGATAAAATTCCTTCTGTTTTTAACTCTTGCAAGTCGATGCCTAGGTTGCTGTTTTTGATGACTGAAATTGAGGCCATAGAAAAATGCTTGATTACCTTCATTGTACATCCAACAGTCATGTTCATAAATAGATTGGGTTTTTGATTTTTTTAAAAAATGGAAGTAAAGGTTGAATGCTACTATAAAACACCTGCTTTTAACAACTGCACATTATAGCTTTACTGTGAGAAACACACGTTGATTATGTTTTTAAAGAGACCTTTCAAAGAAAATCAAAGTGTGTGTAAGCAGCGTACACACACTTTAGACAGCATATCCATTGGGCTGCCAGATTGGCACTCAGAGATTCATTTCCCAATTACAGTAACCAATATATATGTGATAGTAACCCAGCTTCACAGGAAGTCTTGTTATGAAACCAACATTATCAGCTATCTGCACACCCTCAGTTTCTCTAAACCTTGTTGCTAACAAACAATGATGGTAATGGTTAAGCTTGCTTCAAGAATAACATTGTTCATTAAGTTGATGAACATTGTTCATCAACTTCAGTCTGCCCTCAGCCAGCCCTGCCTGTCTGCCAACCAGTCCAGGGTGTAGAACTGCCTGTCAGCTCCCACCTCCTTAGTCTCAGTGTTGACCTTGTAGAACTCAGCAGAGAAGAAGATGGGGACAAAACTCAAATTACTTGGCTCGCCCTGTCATTGGCTCTGTTTCCGTCTACTGTTAACCTCCCTGCTTTCTGCCCCACCAGTTCCAATGCACCAGATACCACGGCTAATTCCCAAATCCCGTATCAAACGGAGCTTTTAGAAACTTCTAAAAGGCTTTGTCTTCTGGTTGACCTAGAAGCAACTGAGAAGCAGAGGAGGGATGCTGTTGGACTACAACTGGATGGGACTGATGGGAGTTGGAGTCCAATAACATCTGGAGAGCCACAGGTTCCCAGTCCTTGCTGCAGTGGATGATAACAGGAAGATTGGCTTGCAGATCTCCCAGTGGGTCTGAGCTTAGTAGCTGATGTTTGTCAGGGACAACTAGTCAGGGTCTGGCATACAATCACAGAATTGTAAAGTCCTGAAAAGTCATTTAGTTCAACTCCCTGCAATGCTGGAATCGCAGCTAAAGAATCACTGACAGGTGGCCATCCAACCTTTGTTTAAAGACCTCCAATGAAAGAAAACCCACAACATTCCAAGGTAGTCTGTTCCACTGTCAAACAGCTCTTACCACTAGGAAATTGTTCCTAATGTTTAGTTGGAATCTCCTTCCTTGTAATTTCAATCCAGTGGTTCTGATCCTACCCTCTGGAGCAGCAGAAAACAAGCTTGCTTCATCTTTCATGTGACAGATATCTGAAGGTGGTTATCATATCACCTCTCAGTACCCAGAGCCTCAGCTGCTGCCAGATGAAGCCTGATACTGTCCCTCTCAACTAAATCTACATTTGGAACATTTTGTTCTCTTTCCAGGATGCAATTTATATGCTACTCCTTTCCGCAATCATGGCTTGATCCAAGAAGAAGAGGAAAGAAGAGTAGGATGGCCACTAAGAAAGATAGGATGGAAATAATTCAGTTGCTTTCAGATATCTTGACTATGTTGTTTTCTCAGTTTTCCAGGTACGTAAATGAGGTTGTATTGTATGCAAAAATAACCTCCTCTCTTCCTCCTTAGAGGAAAGCCTCCCACAAAGATGCCTACAAAGAGGCTCACAAATATTTCAAGTTTAGATATATATTAAAACCATATGAATAATGCATGGCATTCCTCTAGTATCATTGTGTGTAGTGCTCTGTGATGCTGGCAGATATTCCAAGACCATAAAGACAGTGTTTCACTGGAAGTTGCATTGCTACCGGTAGCTCCCTTTTGTGCTTTTGAAGGGGCATCTTAAGAGGCTGTCAAACACTGGAAAAGGAACTTGCATTCTGATTTTAGTAAGACAGTAAATAAAGCTCTAATATTTAAATTTCACACTCCTTGTTGGTAGGAGAATCTCAAATAAAAGTTTCTGTTGAAAACAACTTTGTTCACTAGTGCTAATTTTTTCACCACCAGTTTTGGATAAATGCTAATACTGTATGTGGAAATGAAGCACTATACAGTACACATTTATATTTGACTTCCATTTTTTAATTTTCATTTGTTACTTCCATATAGTGTAAGTACACATCAGCTTATTTAGATAATTAAATGACTCACAAGGTACCTCTGAGCTGTACTATAAAACTGCTTCTCTGACAACCACCAAGCACTGAAAATGTATTTTACAGAGAATGGAGAACTTGCTAAAGGGGCAGACAATGTAGTGTCCTCCAGATATTGTTGAAACTACATCGTAATCCTTGACCACTGGCCATGCTGGATAAGGCAGATGGGAATTGGAGTCCAACAGCATATGGAAGGCACTGTGTTGACTATCCCTTCTTTATTTAATTAGCTGCCATCAGATGTTATGCTTGGCTCTTTTGTGAGAAATGTTAAATTGGACATACCATATACATTTCATTGGACATACCATATAAGATTGCATAATTTCCAGGATTGGTTTGGATAGCACATGACTTAACTGTCTCATTAAAAATAAAAATACTATTTTATTTATTAAAAATGTTTACTGTCCTTCATCCATAGATATCAGGGTGGTTCACAACATAAAAATACAATACAAAAACACAAAATACATAATAAAAACAGGAACAATAAACCAATAACCCCTTCCCCACAAACACATTTAAAAGGGGTATAAGATGATAATGAGCCAAAGGCCTGGTTGAAGAGGAACGTTGTCTCTTGATGCCTAAAAGTATGTAACAAATGCACCTTTATTTAAGGAACAGAAGAGCCCAGCAGAGGTCCATCTAGCCCAGCATTCTGTTCTCAGAGTTGCCAGCCAGACACCTAAAGGAAGCCCACAAGTATGTCATGAGCACAGTAGTATTCTCCCATGCCTGAACTCCAGCAACTTGTATACACACAGCTGCTGATACTGGAGGTACTGTATAGCAATCATGGCTAGTAGCCATTCATACCCTTATTCTCCATGAGTTTCCCTAACCCTCTTTCAAAGCTGTTCAAACGGGTCACCATCACACCTTGTAGTAGCCAGTTCCGTAGTATTAACTGAGTGCTCCATGAAAAAGTACTGTAACTAGCCATTTTCTGGACTTTCCCCAGTTCTGTATTCTTTTTGATATTTGTGTTACTGCTCCAATTTCTATAATGGCATTTCAGTGCTTACTGCTTTCCTTTCCATTTCTTCCCCACGTGCCTTTTAAACTCTACTGCTAGCAGTGAAGAATCCAATATGCACATTGTGCTGCTGTGCACTATAGTTGTCAACACTGTCAGGATAAATATGACCTATGAAAGCACAGAAAGCGACAGCATTTTTGACCTTTAATGTTTGGCTTCACATTTTCCCCAAAGCAGGTGACCAAAAAGAAAGAAAGAAAGAAAAGAGTCGGGGCCCTATTTAAAAGTCTCAAGCTGCCTGCATCACAGTGCCTGGTATTAATATGCTGTGATACTCAACGAATAAATATGACACTTATGGCTAAATCAGCCTTCTCTAACTTTGTTGTTGTTTAGTCGTTTAGTCGTGTCCGACTCTTCGTGACCCCATGGACCATAGCACGCCAGGCACTCCTGTCTTGCACTGCCTCCCGCAGTTTGGTCAAACTCATGTTCGTAGCTTCGAGAACACTGTCCAACCATCTTGTCCTCTGTCGTCCCCTTCTCTAACTTAGTGCCCTCCCAATGTTTTGGACTAAAACACCCATCAGCTCCATCCAGCTGACTATATACAACAATGCTGGATTTAGTTGTTCTTTTCATAATCTAGCAGCCTATATATAGCTAGGGTTGCCAGCGTTTGAGGTCTAGTGCTGGAGCCAGACTTCAGAACATGCTAGTTTGGTGAGGGGAGAGGAAAGTAATTGAACTGTTTATGAAGCTTTCCAGCTCTAAACCCCTCAAAATGTGTTCTGCCTGATCACGATTTTATTGATTGCACCTTTAAAATGAACGATTTGCTGGTAGAACATTTGGAAGGCTTGGGAATGAGGACCTACCACCATTCCCAAGTCCAACATGTGTATTTTGCTGCTGTCCATCCCCTCTGGAGAGAGGCAGCTGTTAACAATCTAGCCTGGGGAAGAGACCCTGCTCATTCTGGATTGTCTCTAAGCCAAGTTACTGCGTGGAAGGGCAGCTGGACTAGCTTTAAAAAAAACACAACTGTTAATATTCTATCTAGATTACCTTACCACTGTAATTATTGCTTTTAAAGTGTTTAAGTTTTAATTAAAAACTTCATTTTAATGAAGAAACTTAGGGATATTTATCACAGTGTTTAGTGCTGGGGGGTCAAACTGTTTGTGCAAAGATTAGAAAAGCCTGATTTTGTCTGCAAGAAATATCTATTTGTAAAAAAGTCAAACATAACCAATGAGCAGATAGTCTGTGTCTCTAGAGATTAATTAGAATTCTTCTGCAGCCTCGTGTGGATTTTAAAGAATGCAATACTTGCTTTTTCCAGATATTTATGGCTAAAGAACGATTCTTTTAGCATGTAGAAACCTTTTAAAAAAGAAACTACTATCAACAAATAAGGCTCAGATGAGAGGATTAAGCTTTAAGGAAATTGGCACTATAATTTATATGATAAATAGGAAAGTAGCCTATAATTTAAAAAACTGAAGCAGCATGACTTAATTTTGCAAAGGAGTACAAAAGTCCTATTTAAGTATATAAGTCCAAAGATGCTATGACTATGGCCCTAGTCGGATAATTAGCAAAAGAGCCAATTGATTGTTTGGAAAGGTGAACAGCAGACTGATTTAGTTCCCAGTAAGCTGGTTGGCACTGTTGCCTGTTATTCTACCAATGTTGTATGAGTGCAGTCCCTTTTGCAGGATTGAGCCATTAATCTGTTTGTACATAGGTCCTCTCATCTAGGTAGTGATAGATGTGTGGAAGCCTGTTTCAATACAGATGTGTTCCAAGTTGCGTTGGGGTGCACATGTGTAACACCAGGAATTTACTTCAGTACAAATGAGTTTTGTGGAAGTCCTCTTCATCTTGACTGTTTCACACTTGCATGAGAAAAGTTGACACTTGGTAAAAAAAACCCACACACTTTGTCCAATTATTAACAGCTTGCTGTGGTAAAGTAGTCTTCACATTTGCCATGACAGTCATTCCAACATTTCTCCCCCAATAAAAGAACAAAATTAAAGATTACCTGGAAGGCCTTATTCACACTGAAATATATGACAAGATCCTATTACCAAGTCTTCCCCAAAGAATATACACTTAAGGCAATTTAGATTTTGTAATACTAAATTCCCAAAGCTCTGAAGAGCTTCTCAATTCCTAGCATTAGCTAAAGACAAAACCAATTCTTATGCAGCTAGAATTAGGCTGTTTCCTTGCCACTGGGTTAGAATATTCACAGGTCTTTCTATACAGGAAACAAACTGGACTAGACGGGTTTTCCTGCTTTGTTGCCATTTTGCAAATATTTATAAAATGATGTTTCCTTACCATGCTACCATTATTTTGTCATCCCCCCATATATGCCTTAGAAATATCAACTGAATGAAACTGAAAAGGTTTATTGTATTGTATATCTATGACTCAGTCTGACAGTGCTTTGATTCTTCATAGGTATTCAAATGCAAATGCATAAATGTCAGCCATCTATTTACTGTATATAACATAATCAGTCATTTTAGCTGCAATTTTAAATTAGACCTTCTTTAACCTCAATTCTTGCTGCTAAACAGAAATCGCCACTACAGAAATTGCTACATGGACAGAATAGGAGACTGTGACAGGCGTTAAAGAAATAATGAGAACCACAGTAATGACAGGTGTTTGGTTCTGTATGGTTCCACCAAGAGGTATTGAAATTGTTTTGTTTATTGTCTCGCTTCCTATGTTGAAAACAAGAACAAAGGTTATGTGTATGGCCAAATCAATATCCAACGGATCACTGAGTCAGGGCTGTCTCCAGCAGGTCGGGCGCCCTGGCGCTGAGGCACGGAGATCGCTCCGGCACCCCCGCCCTCGCAGCACGCAGCACGGCTTCCGTGCGGCTTTGCCATGCAGCGCCCCCCTGCCAGCCTGGCCCCCTGGCGCCCTGCGCCACCGGGACTGCACTTAGAGCCGGGCCTGCACTGAGTGCTTCTGCACTATTTTACACATATCTGCACCAATCAAGTGGAATTAACCACTCACTTTTTTGCCTTTTCCTCCTCTGATAATTATGGCCATCAATTCCAGATGGTGTGAAAACTCAACATTGGCTGGAAGTGGACAGTTAGGGGTGGGTGGGCGGGCAATATATATTAAGCAGGGGTGACAGTTTGGTCCTGTTCTAACTTTTCTGCAAATCTGTAAACCAGGCACCCCCAAACTCCAGCCCTCCAAATGTTTTGGACTACAATTCCCATCTTCCCCGACCACTGGTCCTGTTAGCTAGGGCTCATGGGAGTTGTAGGCCAAAACATCTGAAGGGCCGCAGTTTGGGGATGCCTGCTGTAAACTCTAATTTGAGCTGAGTTGCAGAATAAGATCTAGATGGAAACAAATTTCCTCATGAAGTAGGTTATACTTTCTTATACAGTGTCTGCCAACCTGGGGCCCTCATAAAGTTTTGGATCACAATTCTCATCAGCCCCTGCCACCATGGGCATGAAACTGATGGGAGCTGTAGTGCAAAACTTCCATAGGTTGTTAAAGGCTGCTCTAGTGAGAAAATTATTCTTATGCAAGAATCTATTCTTGGGAATAGATTGCAATATAATTTATTCCTCACTACAAAGAATTATATTGCTGTACATTACACATGACGCAGCCATTGTGTCACTACTGCACATTAGGCATGGTCCAGGGGACATGCAATGCAGTGCCTTTTCTGCAGCTGTGCCATCACTAATATTGTGTAAATAAGTAATTTTAATGGTGCCATAAACTAGTTATGGTGCTTTTATGGGTTTATAAATGTAAACTGCCCTTGCCTTTTAAATTTTGCTATGTCTATTTATTTAAAACTACGCAATGATTTGTAGAAGAACTCAATAACTGGGTCATATATTGGTTTTGAACTTATTAGTTATGACTGAATAAATGTAATGCTCTAAGCAATTTAACTTAGTTCTATTTTAACAGAGTGATACATTTAATTTTAAGCATTTAGAATGTCAACATAATTCTTTGAGGAATCTAAGTCTAAAAATATGTTCTTAACAAATCATAGAAGGGATTATTGTAAGAAAAAAATGAATTGTTTCCTACATCAGTTTAAGTAATAACCCAAAGGATCACATTTTTCTTAAGTTCAGTTTTAAATTTAATTTAATTTACAGTGGTGCCTCGCTAGACAAATTTAATTCGTTCCATGGGTCAATTCTTATAACGAAAAATTCGTCTAGCGATTCCCATAGGAATGCATTGATTTTTTTTGCCCATAGGAACGCATTAATTGAATTTCAATGCGATCCTATGAGAAACTGCGATTCGCTAGACAAATTTTTCATAAAATGAATTCCTCTAGCGAGGCAACCTCCGCTCGAAAAATCCTTTCGTTAAGCAAAAAATTTGTCTTACAGGGCGTTTGTCTAGCGAGGCACCACTGTATATGATGTTTTTCCGCCTTGGACCATGCCAACAATAACTTACAATAAATATTAAAATACTGGATCATAAAAACAGTTAATTACAACCAGTTTCCCCCCTTTCAGATTAAGGTGCCAGAACGCACTTCCCTAAGAAGACCAACCCCAGAGGCCAAAGAGGATCTCTTTGGGATGGGTGGGGGCTCTCTTCACCAGCCAGAGGCTTGTTGAGGCTGCTCCACAACTGAGCAACTTAACAACACACACATGTACACGCCTCTCTGGTTCGTGTGAGCCGGAGCAGCATTGGGGCTTTCTCCACTCAGGCATGGAGAGACCTCCATGAGAGATAGTTCTGGCTGAAAAAACAACAACACCCTGGCTGGAAGGTTGGAAAGCCTCAAAAAAGCCCTGCCATGCCTCCAGCTCTATAATCTCCAGAGCCTGTAGAGGATGTTCCCTTTGTGCTTGGGGGGGGGGGGCTGTCTCCTCTTGAGCTGGAGCTGCAGCGGAGATTTGCTGAAGCTGGTCAGGTCACTCCTCAAACAGCTGAGAGGTGCCAGAATGCCATTCTGGAGTTCCGGCTTTAAAAAAAGCCCTGATTACAACATATGTCATAGAAATTCAAATAGAACGAAGTCAACAAGTCAAATCAATATTACAATAAAACCATAATAAAATATAAAGGAAAGATCCAAATTAGCATTATAACCCAACCTCTGCTGCTAATGCTTGGTATTGTCACACTCCATGGGGCTACAGCCACTCAGTTTAAATAAAATCTGTCTCAAGGAGGCACAGGCAGCAGCAAAGAGGCAATGCTGGGAAGCAGCAATTTGGGTAGGTTGAATATAAGATACAAAACTAATAGTTGGGCACAATCCACTGGAATGTTATCCTGCACTGATAAGCCCGATTGAAATAAATAGGAACAGAACTTGTGGAAGGGTAGTGAATATGAGGAAGATTCTGAGGGAAGGCCAGTCTCTTTTGCAGGATCTCTGTGCATAAATTGGTGGAAGGGAATGGGGCCCAGGCTAGGGCAGTGGTAACCAATGTGGTGCCCACCAGCTGTTGCGGAACTACAAGTCACTTTGTCTCTGACCACTGGTCATGGTGGTTGTAGTCCAACAACAACCAGAGGGCTAGCCAGGTCTTAACATTATTTATTGGGTTAGCCTTTAATGAACTAGAAACCATGGATTGAGAATACTGGTTCTCTGCTAGATTTTATTGATTCTAATGGCTCCTCCTCCTGTGCTGCTTTAGGAATTGTGCACTGAAAGATGGTCTAGAATGATAAAATAAATTCACACACAGCTTAAGCAGGCTGTATGCTTCACAGCTATGCATGTTATTCTATAGATGGCAGACACAAGAGCTTCCTATGGACTTTTAATTTCCTCTCCATTTTGTTCACTCTTTGCCCAGTAGTCCTCTAGTTTGGAGCAGCAAGAGCTGCTGGAAGGCTACCTGAGCTGCCCTGCCCCCAGTTCTTTCTTCAAAAGCCCTGTGTGGAAGTTCTGCTTGCTTGCAATCAATTCATTAGCGAAAATGTCAGATCATTACTGTGGATTACAAATAGCAGTGAGCAAATCTAGAAAAGCCTTAGTGGCGTTGGCAATCATCTAATAAAGAAATAAAGAGACATAATAAAGTTAGCAATTAACCCAGCCCTAATGATGGAGCTCGGTTATTACTCTTTTCCTGACCTTTGCCTCTAGGTGCCATTGACATGTTGATTTATGCATATATGAAAAGCTCTGAATATGATGTGTGTGTGTGTGTGTGTGTGTGTAGCACTTTTTGTTTCTGAACTCAGCACTAATCCATAATGACAAGCATGGCAGAGTTGGCAGACAATTAGAGGAACTTGTCTAGAGGAGAACTGGTAGTTTATATCCAGAAATCCTTGGAAATTCCCATCTGCAGTAAAACTGATCTATTTCCACCACTATGATATGTAAAGGGCTGTCTGTGTTTTGTAAGAATGATGTGTTCATTTTAGAAAACAGTTGTGATATGTCAATTGTATTCAACACTGATTATTCCAAAGGCATTACTGTCTTAGCCCACTGGCATTTCAATGCTAATTTGAAAGTCTTGGGTACAGCGACAGTCATTTGCATAGGGGTGACAGTAAGTTTAATCCCTGCACCCGTGCCTTACATCTTCGTTTCCAGAAAACCGAATTTTCTTTCACTCTAGACAAGCGAGGCTTGATTCAATTAGGAACCTGTCATGGATGCTTTAGCTGAGATTCCTGCATCACAGGGGGGTGGATTAGATGACCCGCGGGGTCCCTTCCAACTCTAAGATTCTTTGATTCTATTAATCCAAATATTCCTGAGAATGAATACTCTGTTGAACCTAAATTAATAAGTGCTGTCATTTTGCTACAATTAATTTGTGATGGCAGAAACAATGCTAGAAAGTGTATTAAAGAGCTATAGTTAATACAGCTAATATAGTTATAGTTATACATCTTTCCTTATTACTGCACAAGGTAAAAAAGGGGCTAAGCAGTGGAAAAGGCAGAAATGTCCCCCTCCCCTACCAATCTCCACATGCAAATGCTGCTGGATAATGTGCAGTATTTTCTTTTTGTTTTGTTTTTAAGTGAATGGGTGGTAATAGTTATTTTTCAATTCACTCACACAAAACGGAAACAAAAGCATCAAAAGGAGCTCTGGGATTAAGGGCTCTGCTGTCCTCAATCAATTATATGCCTGTAGCAGACAGCTCCCAGTTATGCACCTGTTTTTAAATTGAAAGCTGCTATATATTCCTGTCTAGGAAAGTGAGGGGATGGGTAGGTGGGAAAGAAATCAGTGAAACTATCATTCTCTTGAAGGTCAAATAGGGCATCTTATTAGCGTTCCTTGCTCTCTTCCCTTATTGACTACTTCTGAATAGAAAATAAATTCAAATTGTTATAATGGGTGGGGGGAGTGGGTGGGAGATGGGCATCATCTTCTCTTGATGGGAGGAAGGCACATAATAATTTTGTATGTGTGACAAATTCCTTATCTCACAAGCTCATCATGCAGAAGGATGGGAGGGATGAAGAATTTAGGAGCAGGCTGCTTCTCTTGATTACATTACCCCTTGCCCAGCTCTGCTATTAATTTCCTTTTGCTATGCTCATATCTCTTAATATTAGAAAAATTCAAAGGACATGGATATAGGATTGTTCCATCTCTGTACAAGGTGAAGAATGAAAATGGCTCAGGTATTTTATTGCTTGCATTCATTCAAATCACATTATGAAGCCTATGTGAGAAGAAACAGTACAGCCTCATTATTATACTTTGACTAATATGTCACGTATTATTAATTTGCTCCATGGTTGCAAAAAATAAAGTTGTATTATAGTGAGTCAGCACATTGGACAAGCTAGTCCAGTTTTATCTAACCAGACATGTCCTTTTATTAAGTATATTTGTTTTCTTAAAATGTTGATTTTATCTATATTTTCATAATTTTATTATGTCTGTTTTTATACTCTTCTTATTTTAATGGTATTTTCTTGTGACTATTTTATGTAAATTGCCTAGAAGTCTTTTTAATCTTACTAAGTGTTAAATATATCTGGAAAACATAATTGACACAAACTGGCAGTATCCAGAGACTCTGCATGTATTGGAAGAGCTGGATGCCCCTCCCTCCCATGACAAGTTGAAGAATGCCATAAACTCTCAGGCATGTGGGCACTGGACAGAACAGAATCCCGGCAGAAGTGCTGAAAGCCAGCCTCAACTCCACCCTCATAATGCACTTCCAGGGCCTTCTCTTGCAGTTGGGCAACAGAATCCGTGCCAAAAGACATGCACGATTCCAGCATTGTGACCTTCTAGAACAAAGGGGACCACCATGAGTGTAACAACTACTGTGGAATCTCCCTGCTGAGTTCTGTGGGGAAAGCCTTTGCCCATGTAGTTCTCAACCAATTACAGTTGCTTGTTGACAGGGTCTATCCTGAGTCACAATGCAGCTTTAGAGCTCAGCGGTCAACAGTTGACATGATTTTCTCACTATGTCAGCTGCAGGAGAAATGCTGAGAGCAGAGATGCCCCTTGTACATTGTCCTCATAGACCTGACAAAGGCCTTTGACCTCATCAGCCAAAAAGGACTCTTCACACTGCACAACAAGATAGGATGCCCACCTAAGCTCCTCAAGATGATTTTGTCTTTCCATAAGAACATGCATGGCACCACTCATCCTCGGTTCATCCTTTGTTCTTGCCTCAACTCTCTTTGGCATATTCTCCCTGGTTCTCTCATATATCTTCAGCTCAACTGAACATGGTGTGTTCTTTCATTCAAGGAGCAACAGGCCCAATACCAAGATGATGGTCTACCAGGATTGCGTGTTGAGCACGCTGCTTTATGGAAGTGAATCATGGGCAACTTACTGTACATTTGCCAGGGGCAACACCTCAATGCCTTTTATATGTGCTGTGTCAGGAAGATTTGGGACACCACATGGCAGGACAGAGTCTCAAACAAAGATGTGCTCTTCCAAGCTCACATTCCCAGCATGTTTGCATTTCAGTCTCAGTGACATCTATGCTGGCTTGGCCATGTACTTTAGCAGGAAATATTGCGGCTTTATATGTGTCAGGTATGGGGCCATACAACTGATCTATTTGATACAGTCATGCCCCCCAACTGCACTTCTTGAACTATCAAATATTTTTGTAGTTTAATATTTTAGAGCAGGACTGGAGAACTTTCAGCCTGCCAAGGGGTCCAACTTGAGTCATGAGGCTATTAAAAAACCCCCACAGCCAGTCCTTCCTGGGTGGGGTTCAAATCTGAATTGGCTATGTGCAGCCAACACGCAGCCGGAAGCTGTTTGAAAGCCCTTCTGCAGACAGCCTCATGCTGCTTTTTGAACCTCCAGTTTGGGGAGATGTAAAGGGCAGTGCAGGGCTGTGTGCAAAAGGGCTATCAATCAGCCCATGCTGCACTTAGAAGGCCCAACAAGTGGGGCCTGAAAGTGCAGCATAACATGATCTCATAGCAGCATGAGGTGGTTGACAGGTTGGTGGTCTCACCCATCACATTGGACCTGCCAGAGTTGGGGAGCTAAAGGTTCTCTACCTATGGGATAGGGTGCTGTGGTGCAGAGATTTCCTTACTTCATTGAAATCTTATCTCAGCTATGAAAAGGAGCTACAAGATAACCCTAGGCAAACCATTCTCTAATATCCACCCTAGAATAATAACTATTAATAAAAGACCCTTCTAAATAAAAACACTGAAGTGTGCTTCGGTGTTAGAGAGAGTTCTATAGTTTGGGTATCAAGCACATTATTTGCTGAGAAACATGAGGTTGGATTTGAGGATAACTCTCTTCTCATGGGAGAATTCTGCCAGAAGAAAGGTGTGTGTTTGTGTGTGTGTGTGGGGGGGGGGTGACTTTTGCTTATTTTACAACTGCAAAAAAGCTTCTTCAGAAGGTTTTGAGCCCTCTGGAACAGTATGGGAAATGGCATGGAGGTGGCAGGGGGAACATGCCATGCTCAGATAAGGCACAAGTCCACATTGATTCACAATGTTATATTCCTCTTTTAAAATTTTTCCTACAACTGGAATAAAGAGATTGTACACTGAGAAATTTCATAGCAGACATAAGCAGAAAACAGAATGTATTTATGAACCAAATGTAGGTTATTTTAAATAGCTGATTGAGCATACTGTAATGCATTGGTGGGGATCCTGTGGCCCTCCAGATATTGCCTGACTATAGTTCCCATCAGTTTCAGCCAGAGTGACCAGGGATAAAGGGAGCTGCAGTATGGCTAAAAGTTCACCACTGCATCTGCCTCATTTGTTTGGCCTCATCTGGTACAAAATAAACACAATAACCAAGAAGTTATTCAAAATGTAGTCCAAATACACTGGCCTCACTGCTTACTCTGAAGCAAGAGTGAAAATCTGATGTCAAAGGTAGGGCGGAGAAAAGCTGCAGACTAACATAGTTGAGTAACGGCTATTTATATCCACCTATATTTAGAATTCTGTAATGGCAAAAAATAGAGCAAATGTCTACTATCTTTAGAAATTATGCATATTTGCTTATTTTTTCTTTGCATAAATTATTCTGCAATTGTTATTGTTTTTGTATTTGTTACTCAGAGAGGAGTGGTAGTGACTGAAGTGCCAATCCCTGATCACTGGCATCTTACATAGCAATCCTTTGGGCTTTTGATATGTTGCCTCAGGCATAGGCAAACTCCAGCCCTCCAAATGTCTGGGACTACAATTCCCATCATCCCTGACTACTGGTCCTGTTAGCTGGGGTTGATGGAAATTGCCTATGCCTGTGTTACCTCCATACATCTAAGCATTCCTCCCGGAAGTATGAAATATAGAAAGTTGCTTTTTCAAAACAAAACAGAAATAAAATTCACAACAAGAAGAGCCCCAAAATGAAAGCAAAGTTTCTGAGGAAGCTCAATTCTGCACCAACAACTGCATCCTGCACCACAGCTCTTTGTACTTTCCCAGAATCACAGCACATGTGCATCCTTAGAAATAATGGAAGAGATTAACTTATGCTTCTTTTTCTTGAACTTGTCAATCAAATTTCTAGAGAAATAATCTTTACAGAAGGTGACAATAAAAACACACACCAAGCAATCATCACAAAAGCAGCTCTAGGAAGAGTGTGAAAACACATCAGCAGAGCATGGAAATAAATTCCAGCAGAAAATTGAAACACCAAAGAAGCAAATAAAGAACGCATGGAAACTTCCCAAGGTGTCGTGTTCCTTGAATCCAGCAGCAACCCAGAAGCAGCTGGAGGCTACAGAGGGACCAGCTAAGGCTTTCATTATGGCTTTCACCAGTAGAAGCTATAACGGTGAAGAAGAAAAATATGGCAGAAAACTGGGTAATTTATATAAATTTGTTGAAAGAGGGTGGAAATTTAAATTAAAAGTTTAAGGATTAATCAGGAATATTAACAACATGGATACAATATTATCATTTGAATGAAGTATTCAAAATGGATAATAAATGGGGAACAAGTATCTCAACTAGAAAGAGACTTGCTAGATTGCAATGTTAAAGTGATTCTAAAATGTATAGGATATTATTGGAATGGGAGACAAAAGATGAACAAGTGAAATCTTCAGTGATACATTGGGTAATACATATTGGTCATAACATAGAAATGGAGGCATGGGAAAGACTGTGGAACATGGACATAAAATTTACAGCATGTTATGGTTTATGGATCACTGCCTTGTCGTGGTGAAGGGGCTTGAATAACTCAGAGAAGCTATGAGCTATGCCGTGCAGGGCCTGGGCCACCCAAGATGGACAGGTCATAGTGGAGAGTTTTGACTAAATGTGATCCACCTGGAGAAGGAACTGGCAAGCCACTCCAGTATCCCTGCCAAGAAAACTCCATGGATAAAGACAACAGGCATATAAAAGTTATGACGCTGGAAGATGAGCCCCTCAGGTCGGAAGGTGTCCAGCATGCTACTGAGGAAGAGCATAGGACAAGTACAAGTAGATTCAGAGCTGATGAAGTGGCTGGAACAGAGCTGAAAGGTCGCTCAGTTGCAGATATGCCTGGAAGCAAAAGGAAAGTCCAATGCTGTAAAGAAAAATACTGCATAGGAACCTGGAATGTAAGAACCATGAACCTTGGTAAGCTGGATGTGGTCAAAAATGAGATGGCAAGAATAAATATTGACTTCCTGGGCACCAGTGAACTAAAATGGACGGGAATGGGTGAATTCAGTTCAGATGACCATCATATCTACTACTGTGGGCAAGAATCCCGTAGAAGAAATGGAGTGGACCTCATAGTAAACAAAAGAGTGGCGAAAGCTGTACTGGGATGCAATCTCAAAAATGATAGAATGATCTCGATACGAATCCAAGGCAGACCTTTTAACATCACAGTAATCCAACTTTATGCACCAACTTCAGTGCTGAAGAAACTGAAATTGACCAATTCTATGAAGACTTACAACACCTTCTAGAAATGACACCAAAGAAGGATGTAGGATGTTCTTCTCATTACAGTGGTGCCTCACTAGACGAATTCAATTCGTTCCACGGGTCTTTTCTTATAACGAAAAATTCGTCTAGCGAATCCCATAGGAATGCATTGAATTTTTTTTTGAATTTTTTTTTTTGCCCATAGGAACGCATTAATTGAATTTCAATGCATTCCTATGGGAAACCGTGATTCACTAGATGAATTTTTCATAAAACAAATTCGTCTAGTGAGGCAACCTCCACTAGAAAAAACCTTTCGTTAAGCGGAAATTTCGTTAAGCAGGGCATTCGTTAAGCGAGGCACCACTGTATAGAGAAACGGAGACTTAAGCATCCTGTGGACTTTATATCACAAATCATATATTCTATAAGCCAGGTGGAAAAAGTCTGACATAATGAATTATAAAATTCAAGTCATCCTCTTCAACCACACACATGATCATAAATCTATGATTTCTTTCAATAAATCCCTGGGATGCTACTGCTACAGTAGGATTGTGCTCCACGTTGATATTGAGAAGAGGAGAGACTGTTATAACTGTGTCCACACCAGACAATTTCTAGGCACATCAAATTCAAGGGGTTAGTTACAAATTCCTTATTACAGATGAGGCTACTTGTCTGTTCCAAAGGCAACACATTGTGTCCTATCTCAATTAACCTGTTTGAGGGCAACTGCAGATCTAGGTACTGTGTCTGGTAACCATACAGAAAGTTTTAACAGTGTTAAAGGTAAAGGCACCCCTGACCGTTAAGTCCAGTTGTGGACGACTCTGGGGTTGTGGCGCTCATCTTGCTTTACTGACCGAGGGAGCCAGAGTTTGTCCACAGACAGCTTCCGGGTCATGTAGCCAGCATGACTAAGCCACTTCTGGCGAACCAGAGCACTGCACGGAAATGCTGTTTACCTTCCTGCCGGAGTGGTACCTATTTATCTACTTGCACTTTGATGTGCTTTTGAACTGCTAGGTTGGCAGGAGCTGGGACCGAACAACGGGAACTTACTCCATCACGGGGATTTGAACCGCCAACTTCCTTTCTTATACTAAGGACCCATACTTAGGGGGCATTACAGACCTTGCCTGGCTAATTCAAATCCATTAGATTTTAACCCTTTTTGGATCCAGGAATTAGAAGGGACTCCGACATCATACAGCCTAACACACACACACACACAAAACTCACAACAAAGTGAAGTTCATCTTTATTTTGGTTTCTTAGATTTAAGCCACATTCAAATGTCATGTCTTCAGTGTATTTTTGCAATGGCAAATGCTGCAAACTTTTTTTTTCTAAAATCTTAATGCCAATATTCTTCCATAAAAAGAAAAAAAGAAAAGTTTTCAAGCGAAAAATAATTGACTGGTATGTGACATGCTGTGACCTCTTCTTTAAGTTCATGATGAGGGCACCCTCCTCTCCAGTAAGTCAGAGTTAGTAGGAAAATGAGGGAATAATTGACACTTATTCTGCATGTGCTACATTGGCTCTGTGGGTACCGTAATTATTTCTATCTATAGTACTGTCAAGCCAGCATTTGTTGTTATATCTATAAAGGTACAGATATGATGTTGAAGTTTACAGTTCAGTTCAGTGAAAGGATCCCAAATTGTGAAGGATATATAAGAATGGGAAATAAATTTTAGTTATTTGATCTTAATCTACTTTTAAAATTTAAAAATTGATTTTTCTGTGCCCCTTCTTCTCCTCTTAAGACTAGTATGATATTTTTTTCTATGTTTTTATCTGTAAGCCACCTTGAATCGCTGTTTGGGAAAAGGTGGGATAGATAGTGTGGGGATGTTTCGGATAATAGGCAAGGAAATATTTGTTAAGTATTATCCTTCATTCACGATGTAGCAGAGCAAATCCCCTCTATATTCATGGAAGCTAGTTGATTAGATGTGTTTGAATCTCTACAAAATGACTAGATGGATTATCTCTGGTGTCCCCTTTCCTCCCTCTTAAAATATAATAAAGACTCAGGAGTCTGTCTTTAAAAGTATAACAATAACTTTACTTACAAGTTGTTTACAGTACACATGCCAGAAGGCAGGCTTTAAGCTTCAGGTTACAAATATGTAACGTGGCTTACATCCTTTGTGAGGATGGGCCTAAGTGCTGCTTGCTGAGAGTCAGCAGCCAACAAAATGGAAGAGACTTAACTAAGAGTTGAATCAAACAGAACAAAGAATGAAATGGCTGGTGACTCTGCTTTTATAGAGTCACACTCATCAGCTGAGTCACAGCAGGAACAGGAAGTTACACATCCCCCTGTCTCTGTCCACTCTAGGAAGTAAAGCATGTTGTAATTGACGGTACTGATATAACACATCCCATAGATCAGGGGTGTCAAACTCAAATTCATCGGGGGCCGCATCAGCAGTTTGGTCACCCTCAAAGGGCCGGTTGTATCTGTAGGACTATGTGTCCACTCTTTATTATCATAAATTATTGTCACTGCATTCAATTATTACTGGTTCTTTTGTAATAATGTAAGTAATAACTAGCTCTGAAAGCAGAAACATTGTCAGAATAATGGCAAGTAGATATTCAAATGTACAATTATTGTACAATTTATTGAAAAATGATTTTTGGTAACTGCACTGGGTGGTGGAGGCTCGCTAGGGTTTCATGCAGGACCTTTGCAGAGCTACTAGTACCTGGAGATGCTGGGGTCCTTCTGCATGCAGGACAGATGTTCTGCCAGTGAGCCACCACCCTTCACCAAAGGGACTGGCTGAGGTTGACTCACTGGAGCTGCTCTCCTGGTTCCAGGGTTTAAGGGCCAGAAGTATAAGGCAGCATCCTATGTTTCTGAGGAGAGGGAGAGGGAGGGGAGGGGAGGGAGGGAGGGAGGAAGGAAGGAAGAAAAGAGGGAGTGGGAGGGAGAGAGGAAGGAAGGAAAGAGGGGAGAGAAAGAAGAGTAGGAAATAAGGAAGGGAATAAAGAAGGAAAGAAAAAGAAAGAGGGAGAGAAGAGGGAAAGGGAGAAAGAAGGAAGTAGAGGGAAAGAAAGAATAAGAATGAGGGAGAGGAAGAAAGATGGGAAGGACGGAAGGAAGAAAGGAAGGAAGGAAGGAAGGAAGAAAAGAGGGAGCAGGAGGGAGAGAGGAAGGAAAGAGGTGAGAGAAAGAAGAGTAGGAAAGAAGGAATAAAGAAGGAAAGAAAAAGAAAGAGGGAGAGAAGACAGAGATAAAGAAGGAAGGAAGGAGAGGGAAAGAAAGAATAAGAACGAGAGAGAGGAAGAAAGAAAGGGAAGGGGGGGTCGCCGCCTTGATTCAGCGCCAGAAAAGAGCGCGAAGGGACCCCCCTGGCCCCAGCTGTTTGTCGGCGCTTTGTCGGCGCGGCGCTTCAGCAGCAAGGTCCCGCTGCTGGGTCCCGCTGGCTGGGGTGCTCGGCGGGCCACATGACGAGGTCTGGCGGGCCGGATTTGGCCCCCGGGCCTTGTGTTTGACACCCATGCCATAGATGATAGATAGACAGATAGATAGATGATAGATAGATAGATAGATAGATGATAGATAAATAGATAGATAGATAGATAGATAGATAGATAGATAGATAGATAGATAGATGACAGATAGAAATAAGGCTTGAGATGCAGCAACCACTCCACTGCCTGAGGGAGCACCTTGAAAGAATCAATGCTAGGGAACTTTGTGTGCTATGCTCCTGTAGGATTACATATGGTAGTTTATTTAAGGGAGGGAAATTGTTGTTGTTGTTGTTAAAAATATATTTCTAAACTTGAATGCAGACTGTTACTATCTATCTGTTGAGCAAATTATGAACTTTCCTCCCCACTCCTTGCACGTCTTCTACATTAAACCTATGACCTAAGGAGCTATACCAACTTTTCAGATACGTAATGTATGTTAAGAAACAACCTTCGGCCCTGCTGGTGTAAAAATATTTAAAATAACATATATGTTTCCATATTTCAGATTTACATTGATGGAAACCTTTCCTATGCAAATCCCATTTAAATGGATTTGCACATATATGCTCAATCAAAGTCTGTTTTGGGGGACAAGATCTAAGATCCATGTCCCTCAACACAGCATATGGGCGAATAGCCCTTTATGTGCAGACTGGAGTCCTGCAGAGCTTTGGACTGGGCTGATAAGTGTTTTGCTGATATCATGATGAAAAATGCAGAAGAAAATAATCCATGTAAGGGTACTTTTCCAAGACTGGTGTGTAAGCAGACAAAACACAACTTTATTAAAAATGTGAGGTTCCAAAAATATATTTCATCAGCTAAAATATACTATTGTATTATTCAATGATTTGAGGCCCAGAAGTCTATTTGCACCTTTCCAGTAGTTGATATCAGTCCCTGAGCAGATGGGCAGCTTCCTAGTGTTACTTTAATTGTCACACATGGAATGAAATTCTCACACCTTATTTTCAGCTTGCTGCCAGAAATGCTTTACAATACAGAAAGACTTTTCCAAGGCAAGGACATCTGAAATGTGCTTTTTTTGCTTCCACCTTAAGGAAAACGCACTCCATCTTTCTTTTGGAATATATAAATGGCCAATTAAGAACACAATGACTTTCAAAAATTATTACATTATCAAGAAAATAATCATGTCAGCAAACCAATTTATTGTAACTCTTCCAAAATTATAATTTTGCAATTATTATATAGGAAATTATCGTGCCGATTTGAGTTCTGCAGCCTCCTCTTCTCTGGACTTTCATCATCACATGTCAACCCTCTCAGCTCTTTCTAGAACTGCCAAAATAATTTACTTCTCTCATGGTTCAGAGAACAACACGTTCTTTAAATCCCTACATTGGCTCCCAGAAGTCAGAGTAAGTTCCTCATCTTTAAGTTTTTCCATTGCCCTGTCCCCCAGTCTCATAGGGTCTACTTGCAGTTATTTAAATTATTGTGAAGAATGAATGAGAACTTAGGGAAAAAGTCAGCAAAAACATTCATATACTATGCAGGATTTGGAACAGCTCTGTTTGAAAAATGAATAACACAGAAAGCACTTTCAAACATGTAGTACATCATCTATGTGCCTTTCTCTGACCACACAAATGGAGTAATTCAAATTGCCCCACACTCTATTGATTTTAACATTTGTTTCTTTTGAACACAAACAACTTTAATACACAAAGGATTTTAGTACCTCTAGATAAGTATATATGATGTACCGCACAAGATCTGTTGAGGACAGTGCTGTTGCAGAGTCCTATTTATATTTCTAGGTGAAGCATTTGTAATATTGCTCCTCTGTATGCAAAGAAAAAGAAAGCAGGACTTGCACTCAGTCTAAAATATACCACAATTCCTCTGCTTTTTTCCTGCCTCCCCGCTTCTTATTATGCTTGTGGAAATGCAGCCATCAGATTCCACCAAAATAGCACAAAAGTAGCATAAACAGCAGTTCAACTAATACTTGGGACTAACAGTGCTAAAAGCCTCCTTTTCCACTTTAACCTTTTCATTAATTTCTATGTACTCTGCTTTTCTTTTCATGCAGTTTATTCAGTCCATTAGAATCTGTTGGCGGTAGCTCTATTATCTCTATTGTCCCATGTACTCACCAAAGCAGCACCATCTGTTGCACAGCTGCAATGTTTTCTGCATTGGCTAAAATATAATGGCCCATTAAAACAATGGGGAAAAGACACAGTGGAACATTTGGACTTCTGTTAGTCACCCGGTTATGCCAATCCAGTTCCCTTTGTTCCCATTTTTGTACTGGAATAAATTCAAATACAATCCTCATCATGCAAGGAAAATGAAAGGAGATTCACCCACAAATCTTTCCTCTATTGTTGCCACTTTTTTGTACTGGCATGTCACTCTACCCTGCTGATGCTAATACACAATGATTAACTTTTGCACATGACCATAGGCAGCAATTAAATCTTAAGGCTATACAGTGGTGCCTCGCTAGACAAAATTAATTCGTTCCACGGGTCAATTCGTGTAATGAATTTTTCATCTAGCGAGTCCCAGTTTCCCATAGGAATGCATTGAAACGTAATCAATGCGTTCCTATAGGCTCTGGGGGACTTGCAGCGGCATGCAACGGGGCTTCGGAGACCTTCTCCCGTCCGATGCCGGCTGTGTGCAAGGCGGCGTGGGGAGAAGCTCTCTTCTCCCAGCCACCGCCTTGCCTGCCTCCCCTGACACGGAGCGCAACTTCAAAGACCTCTGAAGTTGCGCTCCGTGCCGGATGTGCGTGGCGAGAGGTGGCGGCGGGGGAAGAGCTTCTGCCGCCGCCTCCCGTCTGCCTCCCCCGACATGAGACGGCGCTTCAGAGACCTTCTCCAAAGCCCCGTCTTATGCCGCTGGTGCGCAGCGAGGCAGCGGGGGAGAGAAGCGCTTCTCCCCCCGCCATCTCCCGCCTGTCTTCCCCGGTGGTGCGGGACCGGTTGCGGTGGCTCCGGGGGACAGAGCCGAATCGCAGCGGGTGCTGCTTGCCCCTGCCTGTCTTCCCCGAGCCAAGGGGAAGACAGACAGGGGCAGCCGCCGCACCGCCGCGTTATGGTTCCACCCCCCTGGCAAAGGAAGATTAGCTGTCAGCTTCCCGCGCTGACAGCTGATCTTCCTTTGCCGCTTTCTATGGCCACGCTTTGTAAGACGAAGCGGCGGTCATAGAAAATTTTGTCGTCTTACGAATGCCTCTCGCAACGCAAACTCTTCCGTCTAGCGAGTTTTTCGTTGTGCAAGGCATTTGTAAAGCGAGGCATCACTGTACCTTATTATTATGCTGAAATTCCATTGAGACCAGTGGGGCCTACAGAACAATAACTTAATAAACTGCAACTATAAACTACACTTATGGGATGCGGGTGGCGCTGTGGGTTAAACCACAGAGCCTAGGGCTTGCCAATCAGAAGGTCAGTGGTTCGAATCCTTGTGATGGGTGAGCTCCCATTGCTCGGTCCCAGCTCCTGCCAACCTAGCAGTTTGAAAGCACGTCAAAGTGCAAGTAGATAAAGAAGTTCCGCTACAGCAGGAAGGTAAATGGTTTTTCTGTGTGCTGCTCTGGTTCGCCAGAAGCGGCTTTGTCATGCTGGCCACATGACCTGGAAGCTGTAAGCTGGCTCCCTCGGCCAATAACGCGAGATGAGTGCCGCAACCCCAGAGTCGGTCACAACTGGACCTAATTGGATTGTTGTATCCTATATGTGCTCAGCCCAGGAGAGCTTGAAAAAAACTCCAAATGGTGGGGAAATGGCAAGCATGTCCCCAGAACCCCTAGAAACACCATCAAACCCATCTATCAGGGGTTGTGCCACTGCTCACATGCTACACACAAAGGGGGAACATGCACCTATGACTCAATGGGAATGCACATACAAAGCACCAGGGGCATACCCAGGATCAAAATTAGGGGGGGAGGGGCGGGGGGCGGGACCACAGTGGGAATGTGGGCGGGGCTATGTGGCCTGCGCCTGCCCAGCTCTTCCGAGGAGGCGGCCCCACGCGCCGGGAGCGGAGCTCCAGAGGCGTGCGGGGAACGCGAGCCCATGGCTGCCTCCTCCGCGCCTCCCAGGTCTTCTGAGGAGGCAGCCCCAGGCTCCCGTTCCCGGCGCGAAGCTCCAGAGGCGTGCGGGGAAAGCGAGCCTGTGGCTGCCTCCTGCGCACCTCCCAGGTCTTCCGAGGAGGCGGCCCCAAGCTCCCGTTCCCGGTGCGAAGCTCCAGAGACGCGCGGGGAAAGCGAGCCTGTGGCTGCCTCCTGCGCACCTCCCAGGTCTTCTGAGGAGGCGTCCCCAGGCTCCCGTTCCCAGCGCGAAGCTCCAGAGGCGCGCAGGGAACGCGAGCCTGTGGCTGCCTCCTCCACTTACGCTCCCCGCTCCCGCTTAGCGCTCCTCCGCTTACGCTCCCCGCGCGCCTCTGGAGCTTCGCGCCGGGAGCGGGAGCCTGGGGCTGCCACGCTGTGCCCCTTAGCCTTTTGCTTCTAGGGGGGGCAATTGCCCCCTCCTGCCCCCCTGCCTACGCCCATGCAAAGCACACAGCAGGCAAAAGTATGTCAATGCTCCTATGACATTACTGCCAATCCACTGCCAGCCCTATAGGCAGAGTTTCAAGTCCCCTTATGCTGCTTTCTAGCAGTGGTTTTTTTTTGAGCAAAACACAAAAAAGAAGGATAGCTTATGCAATGTAGCACCCCACAACTGCCCTGGAAGGAGGCCTGCAGAAAGCATACACAGCTCTCCTGCAACAAGGGTTCATAACTTCAAGGGTTCAAGGCATAAAGACATTTTTGGCCAAGCAGCCAAAGGGAGGGTCCATGACATGTAAGAAAGGGAGCTATGGGCACATACTGACAATAGTAGTATCTAGTGCTCACTTCACAGCTCCTGGACTGGAAAGAAAGGATATAAGAGCCCCAGCAGGAAGAGGCAAGGAAGATGCCCCCAGAACTTGAACCTATACAGTACAGCAAACACCACAGGGCTGTTCCCCAACTACTTAATCATTTAGCAATCAGGCAGACCATGGGACATCTGTTTTTCCCACTGGCCCCAGTTGCACAAACCATTAGTAGATGCCAGGAGCATAGGGACTGCAGGAGAAGCCCTAGCTAGGTATTTTTTTTCAAGGTATTTGAACCAAAGCAGTGAAGTGATATTGACTACAATGAATCTGAATGGGTTTTCCATGTTTGGCTGAACCATAATGTTTTCTGAAGTTGAAGGATTACACAAATTCACATTACTTTGTCTGCTTCAGTTCACACTGAAGCTTTTTCACTGCACAGTTGTTAATTATATAAAAGGCATAGTAGATATCACTGCCACTTTTATGTTCTGTTTTTCAGATGTACATTTAACTCTGTGGGAGGATTCAGTGACAATCTACAGTAACACCAGCACAACTTACCCCAGCTGAGGATCAATTCCCATGCTTAACTAAAATTCCCTTCATTCAAGATGGTTGCAGGAGCTCACCCTAAAAAGATGGAAAAGGGGATATGCAGTACAATGGACCTTGGAGGGTTAGTAGTAGTCAGGCAGTGTGTGGACCTGGTTATGAAGATAACTTTTTGTACTGGATGTGAACACTTAAGGTGGTATTATGTGAACCATATCTATGTGATTCCATCTTAAATTATGCACATGTAATAATCAAAACCCTGCTTGCAAGTGTTTTTTTTTAAGAGGAATAGGGATAATGAGGAAGCTTAGACACAGACATGTCACATTTTTTTTTATTTTTTTTGTAGAAAACCATCTCATAGAAAGTGGGACTGTGAGATTTCAAAGGTAGTGGATATAATTGTCTGAAAGACTCCTGGAAAAGCACAGCCATTCAGCAGATAAATAGCTCTGGGAGATGAAACATCATTGTGTAGCAGGCCTCTAAGAGATGAACTATTTTTATGCGATAACTCTCTTTTACTTAAGTTCAAAGTATTACAGGAAGTCAGTGTCATATAGGCATTGCATAATTGAAATCAGATCCTTTGTTGAACTGCAAATGTTAATGAAAAAGTCTCTGTGAAACAGTTAATCTTAAAGATTTCTGATCAAGCACAGATTATAGTATGAAAGTCATTTTACCCCCTTTTAGGATTATGTATCTTGATAAAATACTGGACAAGACAGATGTTGAATTAATTTCTACACATATACTAATCTACATAGCAGAAAGTTTACTGCATTATCACAAAAGTTAAGAACTGAATTAATAACAGCACATGATCTCTGTCTCATGCTTGCAAAGCAGACACCTGCTTGCATAACAAAACTTTCCCTTCCTCTCACCTACAACCCCCTTCACCCTCAAAATCTGCTTCAGATTAATAGAGAATCCTCCAGAGCAGTTTGGGGGGGGGCATAAAGGTTAAGAATAGGAAGGGGAACTCAGCTCAGGCCATGTTGGATACAACCCATAATTTGTATCTTATACTTGGCAAAACATATAACATTATATATGTATTTGATCATTTTTTCTACCTAAAATTTCTTTTTCTATTTTTTTGTTAAAGTTTGTGTTCAATTTCTCCCACAATTACCATTCAGGTACATAAACCTAAGGTGCTCAGTGATGAAGTGAGTTAAGAACTGAACATCATCTTATATGCTAAAAGGTACTACCGGTACTTAGTTTCTATGAAAGAAAGAGAACTGGAGGTGCTCTCATTTGATCTCCTGTAGATAAGATCAATGTTTTCCTAGTTGCCACCAGGGCTTTTTTCCCCAGCAGGAACTCACTGGAATTCAGTTCCAGCACATCTCAGGTGGGCACCATTGCCATTCTAAGAGAACAAGGGAGGCGTTCAGGGTGAGTTTCGGCACCTCTTTTTCAAGAAAAATAGCACTAGCTGCCACCATAAGTAAGAACACCGGTGCAAATTTAGCTTCTGTGGATCTTTGCAAGCTTTTTAAAAATAATAATGAAAAATGCTGAGCGGCATTTAATTTGCCCAGGCATCAAGCTGATCCCTTCTACAAAACTTGATTCTTTTTTAAAACACACACACACACACACACATGTAGTCAAAGATAAGAGTTGCAGCAAAATAAAGTCCTCACCCTCACCCTCCTATCCTAGGAGAGATGCTTCATGTTGTTTCTTGCTAACAGTAAACGTCATGCTAGGCTTAATGAAAGTTGTAGTCCAATTCATCTTGAAGGCACCAGGTTGACACCAGAGGCAGCTTTTAGATGTTCCCTTGGCAGTAATTTTTTAAAACCCACATAGCACCTGTTATCTAAAAGCAAGTGTCAGGTTTTCAAGGCCCTCAAATAAGATTTCAACAATCACAATCCAAACCATGTATTCCCCCCCCAAAAAAATCTAAATCTCTTTGCATTACAAATTTCTTACTCTGCTCTAGTTTCCAGAGAGAATTCAATTTACAAGTTCACTAAAGCATTGCAGAAACCCTGTATCCAATTTGGCAGAGGCTATTTTAATACACAAAGTTTTATTTTTCTGCCAAGTGGATGTTTTGTTTGCTTTCCCACAGTGGGAGACTTTTCTATGAATTCAAGCCTTAGATGGGATCCCTACACATAGAATATTATGTGAAAATTGCACGATTGAGCCTTTAGAAGATGTAATGTATAAAAATTCATAAGATACACAAAGAGCAGATCTGATTAATATTAATCAGTCTCATCCACTGTGAAATATATATATATGTTAGATGATTTCTCATTCAGATAAAGTATATTTAAATGAGTAGAAAAAGTAGGTGTCGGTACATTTTACTAAATTAAAATTTCATACGATCTGCACAGAGGGGCCAAAGGTGAGCTAGAAACGAAGTCCCCCTTTGGTAGTCATACATTCAACTGCTTTTTGATCTTTATGATCAAAGCATATAGAATTGCATAATACTGTAAAGTGGTACCTCTGGTTAAGAACTTAATTTGTTCCGGAGGTCCGTTCTTAACCTGAAACTGTTCTTAACCTGAAGCACCACTTTAGCTAATGGGGGTTCATGCTGTCACCGCGCTGCCGGAACACGATTTCTGTTCTCATCCTGAGGCAAAGTTCTTAACCTGAGGTACTATTTCTGGGTTAGTGGAGTTTGTAACCTGAAGCGTTTGTAACCTGAAGCGTTTGTGACCCGAGGTACCACTGTACTGAATATATCATTTTATTATAATGAAGTATAGTACAGTATTAGAATCTAACAGTAGAATCTTATGTATGTCTGCTCAGAAATATATCCAGCTCAGTTTAATATGATCTTTTCTCAACTATGTGTGTACAGGATTGCATTCTTAAACATTCTAATGCATTAATTGCATGCAGAATTCAATAGAAAACCCACTTGAATACAGACAAATATTAGCCTCTCTTTATCTTAACCTGGTAGAACCACAATGATGGTCAATAGATATGAACTATGTCGGCAGTATACATTCAAATCAGTGTAGCCCTTAAATTATGAATTAGATCCACAAATCCTACCGTACTTAAAGAATAAAAGGCACTGGGCCCCTCATACTTGCATACTGTATATATATACTGTATATATACTGTGTGTGTGTATATACTATATATATATATATATATATATATATATATATATATATATATATATATTCAACAGCCTATATAGAACATATATATATATATGTTCAACAGCCTCCGACCCTAATAAGTCAGTTTGGGGGAACACAGAGGACTGGAGATGAGGAGGGATATCAGAAAAACTCAAGTGCGGGATCTTTACGGAAGTGAAGCCAAGATACATAAAGTCTAAAGTTAGCCTACAGTGTTCTTGCCAGTGATGGAAAATGGAATTCCAGGTGTAAGGAGTGTGTAATAGATACCTGTCCCACAGCCAATGATGAAAAAAATCCTACTGATGTGTGCAGGATTGCATTGCAGTCAATGCCTTTGTGTTCCAAAACAAAACCATACAAAATATTAAGCTCTTTGTTTTGTAAGCACAATACATACTCAGGTGAATATGAGAATGCACAGTACAAAATATGGTGCAGAGAGTGCAGTAAGTGGGAAATTTGAAATCAGCTATTGTTCTCATTTTCTGCTTGTGGCTACCCACTTCATGGGCACATGATTGGCCACTGTAGGAAACACGGGGGTGAAGTAGGCAGGCCTTTTTATCTGATCTAGCAAGGCTCTGAGATATACATAAGAATATAAACAAAAGCACTTTCTGCTAGTACAAGGTCACCACTGAATACAACCTCGAAAGTATAATGAAATAATTATATGTACGTGGATGAAGTATAGCTTTATACAAGAAAATTGTGCTGATCCATATTTGGCAAAAGTCAGTGAGCTTTTGTTGCAATACTATGTAATGGTGGTTGTTTTTCATCTTTGAAATATGAAATAGCAATTTCAGTCTTCAGAATGACAGTTAAAAAGAAAACACTTGTATGCTCCTGAGTATATGGCAAAGTTTCATATAGCAGGCTTATCTATGAGGCAACTGTGAGAGGCAAGAAAATAAAGCTATTTTTTCTTTCTTGCTCTTCAAATAAAGAAGTCTCTTAACAGACTTAAGAGAATTATATAGATAGGCACTGTCTCATGAGGGAGAAGAATTTAAATAAAACAAAATAATGCTTCATTTGTCTTGCGGCGCAAGCCACACATTCCAGTGTGAAACAGCTCCCAACCTAGAAGGTATTTTGCACACAAATGGCACCACAGGAGTGATTTCAAGCATCCTTCAGAGAAAAGCAAAGATACAGAAAAGAGGCATTGAAGCAATGATATAAATGGCTGTAAGGGGTCCTGAAGGAACCGACAGCTCATGGCCTCTGATGATGATGATGATGATTATTATTAGAAAGAACTATTTTATTTTACATAGTCTGAGGGGTGATGGTAGAAAAGATCCACAAACACTGAAGAAAGCTGAAAGCCATCTGACAGCACATCAAGAATATACCACCGCCGAGACCACATAACACCGGTCCTGAAAGACCTACATTGGCTCCCAGTACGTTTCCGAGCACAATTCAAAGTGTTGGTGTTGACCTTTAAAGCCATAAATGGCCTCGGTCCGGTATACCTGAAGGAGCGTCTCCACCCCCATCGTTCTGCCCGGACACTGAGGTCCAGCTCCGAGGGCCTTCTGGCGGTTCCCTCACTACGAGAAGCCAAGTTACAGGGAACCAGGCAGAGGGCCTTCTCGGTAGTGGCACCCACCCTGTGGAATGCCCTCCCACTAGAGGTCAAAGAGAACAACAATTACCAGACCTTTAGAAGGCATCTCAAGGCAGCCCTGTTTAGGGAAGCTTTTAATGTTTGATGGATTTCTGTATTTTAGAATTTCTGTTTTGTTGGAAGCCGCCCAGAGTGGCTGGGGGAACCCGGCCAGATGGGCGGGGTATAAATAATAAATTATTATTATTATTATTATTATTATTATTATTATTATTATTATTATGTTCTTAGAGTCTCATAATATCAACAACATGGTGCAATGTTTGCTGCAAAGGCCTAGGTTTTCAATTTATTATTCTCTTTACATTGTGAATATTGGCTGTGCTCACATGTAACACCAAACCATAATTTGGCAATATGGGAGTAAACCTCAAAAAATCATTTGGGACTTATCAAACTGATTTAGCAGCAAGGTAGTCTGAAATGCCAAACCAGGATGCAAATTCAGATTTGATCAAGCAATCTTGATGCTTTCCACTGCTAGTTTCTTTAGGGCCAATCTATAATTTGGCAGGATGTGTGAATGCAGCTGGAATCAGTGAACACCAGCGGAACAGAAAATGAAATCATGATGCAGGGTTGGCATATCTAGAACTTCATTTATTGATTAATGGTATTAACATATCTGGTGCTTTTCACAACGAATGAGTTCAATGCTCCCTACCCCAAAAGGAAACACAAAGGAAACAGTTGAAGAAGGGGAAAAAATGGAGGCAAGGCTAAACACAATAAGAATGCGCTTCTATTTCAGCTGGCCTAGCTACGGTATTAGGGCTAGGCAAGGTTGTTCCAAAGGCTTCACACAATTTCAAGGAGGGGTTTGAAGGAAGTAAGGAATGTGATCACATGAAGGCATTCTGGGTGACAGTTTCAGGAATAAAGGGTAGCAAGGAAAGTTCCAGGACATGGTCTGAGGCTGCATGATGCAACTAGCTTTCTGCAGCTAAGAAAGCTGGCTCTTGCTAGTGCCTGGGTAGGAAATCACCTGGGAACTCCCAGATACTCCAGAGCTGGCTCACCTATAAGGCTGGGTGAGGCACCGCCCCCCAAGAGGCAGTACACCCATTCCACCACTTAGCTCTGCTGTTGGTCTCCCTGGGGCAGAGAGGGACTGGTGGCAAACCTCTGCTGAACGGCTCCCCTCCTGCTGAGTCAGCAAAAGAGGAGGTGTTCCGCTTCTCAGTGTTCCTCCTCAGCCCGGGGGGGGGGGGAAGATATCGCCTCCCCACCTGGCAGTATGGCAGGGCTTTGCACTAGCTTTTGTTGAAGGAAGGAGCCAATGCAAACCCCTTTGATGAGCAAGAGGGAGGACCTGGAAAGGATCTCCCCTCCTTACCCAGCAGGGGAGGTTCCTTAAGGAGTGTGCACCCCCATTGCAGCGGCAGCGGCAGGGCGCTTCTCCTCAGGTGCTGAAACGGGGTGCCCCTGAATTCTGTGATGGAAGAAAGGCAGTATACGAAATAAGGGAGAAAGGGCAGAATTGTTTTAGGAATGAAAAGAGCTTCAGATAACAGAGCAGGAAGAGTAAAGCTCACAGGTAGGAATGTGATGGGATAAAGGAGTAGGGAGATGAGGGAGGGGCAACCCTACTTAGAAGCAGAAATTCAGGCTGAACCTGTGTGGGTTGAAAATGTCTTGTAATGTATGTATGTGAAATAGAAACAGCTTGAATATTTATTAAATTATTGTAGTTTAATACTAAAATAGGGACACGGGTGGCTCTGTGGTCTAAACCACAGAGCCTAGGGCTTGCCGATCAGAAGGTCGGCAGTTCGAATCCACGATGGGGTGAGCTCCTGTTGCTTGGTCCCTGCTCCTGCCAACCTAGCAGTTCAAAAGCATGTCAAGTGCAAGTAGGTAAATAGGTGGGAAGGTAAACGGTGTTACCGTGTGCTGCTCTGGTTCGCCAGAAGCTGCTTTGTCATGCTGGCCACATGACCTGGAAGCTGTACACCGGCTCCCTTGGCCAGTAAAGTGAGATGAGCACCGCAACCCCAGAGTTGTCCGCAACTGGACTTAAAGGTCAGGGGTCTCTTTACCTTTTAATACTTAAATACAATTAATGAAAAGTAGAACAGAATATGCAACCCATCCATTTGTTTAATTTGGACAATTTTTCTGTATAATTAGTAATTATGCATATATCTTGCTAGTAAAGAGCACAGTTCAACCTTATTTGCATGAATGAAGTGCTGGGGGTTGTTTGCATCCATCTGTCTTGGGAGACAATGAAAGAATGCACCTCTGCAAGGTAAAGTCAAACTATTGGGGAGTTATTTGCTATAGAGCTCCTATAGCAATACAGTCTTGCCAATGATGGGTGAAATATTGCACTATGACGGGCTGAGGGAGTGTTCCACACTTATGTCTGACTGTGCATATGCAGGTATGGCATTAAGAATGCAGTAAGGTTAGTTGGCTTCATCCGGTGGAAGTTACAGAGATGACTGAATACAACAACTACAATGTGAAAAAGTGGTGACCCTACAAAATTGGTGTCAGCTGAAACCACCCTTATTTGCTCACTCTGAGAGCCTTCTAACCTTCTTTTCAGGGGGGTCTGCACATTACGTTAAACACATAGCCACACTGAATCTTATCATATCTCCCACTAATATTTAGTTAAAGTTGACACTTATTGTGACATCATTGCTTATTTAGCTGTTCTCTGCTCCACTTAATTTGCTTTGAGTTGCAGAGAAAGGGGAAATGGTGTGCAATTATTATGTCATGTCACATGTCTGTGACATTATCAGATGTGGAAAGCAGATGTAAGTTAGTGGTGGCCAGACATTAAATGTAGCATGTAGTTTGGTCCTTAGATCTTTTGGATGATGCCTCAGATTATTTTAAAGGCAACCCACATGCCTGGAGGAAGAACTGCGAGGGGAGAGACTCCATCAGGCAAGGCCTCTTTCCACCTGCCTTGCCCCACCCTCCAGTCTCTGCTTCCCATTTTGTATTATATTATGTTGTGCGCTGTGTTTTATTGATTGTAGTTTAGAAATTACTTCTTCTAACTGTTAAATATGGTCTGAAGCTCAACATCAAAAAAACCAAGATCATGGCCACTGGTCCCATCACCTCCTGGCAAATAGAAGGGGAAGAAATGGAGGCAGTGAGAGATTTTACTTTCTTGGGCTCCTTGATCACTGCAGATGGTGACAGCAGTCACGAAATTAAAAGATGCCTGCTTCTTGGGAGAAAAGCAACGACAAACCTAGACAGCATCTTAAAAAGCAGAGACATCACCTTGCCGACAAAGGTCCGTATAGTTAAAGCTATGGTTTTCCCAGTAGTAATGTATGGAAGTGAGAGCTGGACCATCAAGAAGGCTGATAAGAACAGCAAAAGTATGAAGTCGACCAGAGGTTAGCAGCAGGGGAAGCAACAGGGGATTAAACGGCCTCGGTCCTGTATACCTGAAGGAGCGTCTCCACTCCCATCATTCAGCCTGGACACTGAGATCCAACGCCGAGGGCCTTCTGGCGGTTCCCTCATTGCAAGAATTGAGGTTACAGGGAACCAGACAGAAGGCCTTCTCAGTAGTGGCACCCGCCCTGTGGAATGCCCTTCCAACAGATGTCAAGGAAATAAGCAGCTATCCTATTTTTAAAAGACATCTGAAGGCAGCCCTGTTTAGGGATGTTTTTAATATTTAATGCTGTATTCTTTTAATATTGTTTATGTTTTTGACCAGAAATATAGCCTCAGGCAGAATAGGGTGTAGCACAGTATGCAGCAAGAACGTGGGAACAATGTCAAGGGTGAAGAATGAAATATTTTACTTGTTTTTCTCTTACTTGTATAGATAGGCTTTTCATCATTTCTGTGCTTATCCCTCAGAAATTCAGATACTCAAATCTCTTTTATCTTTCTAGCATATTTGATTCTGAGCTAAAGAGAATATATTTCATATTTTAACAAAAGATCTGGAATTAATGGTATGGAACAACTTCAGAAAGCAAAAACCTAATTTTCAATAAAATTAATGGGGAACAACAGCATTCCACTGACTCACAGTGAACAACATATTTTCATCTAATCAATTACAGGTGTTTGAGATAAAAGGAGAGAATTTGTGATAGAGAGGAGCAGTGCTAGAGAGATTCTGAATTTTGAGTTCACAGAAAATAGGAGTATAGACTGAGCTGATAGACAAAACCTGACAAAGGAACAGAGCTCTAAGGCTTGCTACCATGTTATTGCAGGTCTGAAGCATCTCTATACGTACTTCCTATTTGCTTCTCTAAAAGCAGACATAAAAGGTTTCCAAACATTCAGACAGTACACCATTGTTAGGGCAAGAAAACATTTCTTACTCCTTCCCAATAAGTCATAGAGATTTGCTACAGAATGAATATTTCCCCCCATAAATATGTGAGCCTTTAACTGGAAATGGAAAATAAACAGAGATGAGCGGAATCATTCAAGTGCCAACAGAACCATGAGTTTTCTAATAATGTGCTCAGCACAATGACAAACCCTTCATTGCAGAATTGTTCAGTAATTATCAGCAAAATTGTTTATAAAAGGGATCTGTATATGATTCTTAAAAAGATTTTCATTTACATTTCCCCCCTCTTTTCCATTAAGTGACAAAACTGCCAGTATCTTCCACTGCACTTGAGGAGAGTCAGCCAGGCAGGCCACATGGCACAGCTCTGTCGATTCTCCGCACCTGAGACAGGTGCCTCACTCTGCCTCATTGTAGGGCTGGCCTTACTTACTTCCCAATCATGAAATTCTTAAATTTGTTCAGCACCCAATGTCTATTTCTATTACTTACATAAGTTTTTAAATTTACATTTAGTTATGTTTTCCATATAATGCATGCAATGTTTAACCAATTGTGGAGATTAGTTAATGTATGAAAGATTTTTTTCACACTCACAGGATTTGCAAAATGAATAATGTGAACTGTTACAAATGCTGAATTTTTAATATTTCACACCAAAAAAAGCCTCAAGGTAACCTTTAGCACAACATTGTAATCTTGGGAAATGAATTAATCATAATTCATTTCTTTGTGCATATTGTAAATCTGATTATTATTTCACATGCAGCAGTTGGCTCCAACTTTCATATAAGTGGGATCAGAAATCATACCAAATGGAGATATCCTGGAACAGGAACAGAAAAGTAGAATTGGGATGGGATGTCAGACAACCAAACTGCAATTACGTTAAGACCCCAAAGATGGACATGAAGAACAGACTGTAAGAAATATTGGTACGTAACGCTTATAACCATCTTTATGGCCTTATACAGAGACTTGATAACTTATCCTATTTGCTACCTATTGTTTTATTATTGATTGCTTTTATTTTTATTAGCAATTATTGTTTTAAAATTGGCCCCGATTTGCTTTCTCCTGTGGTGTGGTGCTGCTGCCAACGAAAGTGTGTGGCACGTCATGGTGGTGGTACTGGCGGAGGTGAATGGCATGGAGGAAGCACAGCAGTGTGGCAGAGTGGGCAGCACCTTCCATTCTGCTGCAGGTGGTGCTATAGAACACACCACCCCGCTTCCTCCTCAGTCTAGAAAGTTGGAAACGTCTCCCAAACCTAGTGATATGCAACCCCCCCTTTTTTGCATTAGGTCCTTGGAGATGCTAAATCTGAGTATTATGTTCCCAGAGTGACTGTACTAATTGAAAAGCAATTAACTTAGGCCTAGTGGTGAACTCCCTTGGTGAACTATAGTTGAATTCAGATAGAGACTATAAAATTGGGCTGAAACAGATCCATTTGTACAGTTCAACGTTGGCTTATTAGGAAGTCCCATTGAGTTCAGAGGACCTTACTCTTAGGTAAGGGGGTTTAGGATTGAAGTGATAGATATGAAAGTTGCTAAATTGTGCTATGTATTGTGATACCATAAAATAGTGTGTAATTTGATTCTCAGGTGATGCATAAATATTAGTCCATGAGTGTTTTCCTTATATTGTAATATAGTAATTTGAAATGGCAAAAATCTAAACACCTCAAAGCAAAAGGGAACCTGAAATCACTGTCTGGAACAAAATCTGTTAAACATAAACATCTCATATAAAGATGTAGAAACTGTTTAATATATGTCGTTTCAGTACCCATGGGTAACCAGCTAGAAATTACTATTGCTCTAGCATATCATTACATTGTTTGATCCACCATGACTAACAAACTAAAAATCTCACAAAGTAAAAAAGGCAAAAGATAAAAAGATAGCATTATAAAATATGCAATTCATATCTGTAGTGACTTACAGCCTTTTGATTAATCATTCTTGATGTATTGTACATCAATAATTAACTATTGTAAATACATATCACTGCTTATCAGAAAATTAACTACTTAGAAATTCATTACCCTTATCATTTAGCTAATTTTTTTATCTTTAATGTCTAGATCCCCCCCCCCCGCTCCATAAAATGAAATGATTTATGGTCATACACATGTTCTAGAAAACTGATCCCAAGAAAGAGCTTGTCAGATACCTTAAAGCTCTCCTTGGACTAGATCAGTGGTTCCCAATAGGGAACCACTGGGGGTTCAAGGAATGCACACAAGGGGTCTATTTTTTTGTTATTTTTGCATGGTAATATCACAAATTTTATGGTCTGTTTAACACTGTGAAATTTTTCAATATATTGGCCAAAATTGGTTTTGAAATCACACCGTGATAACGATTTTGACCCAGCAATACACTGGGGATAATGGGGATTGAATATGAGACCTTCTGCATGCAAAGCAGATGCTCTGCAACTGCCCTTACTAAATATTATTGCAGCTTAAGAAAGTCCATATTCATACACTTTGTTTTGTGTCTGGTTTTAATGCTTTTAATGTGCTATATTTTTATTCTTAGTGCCTCTGGGCTCCCATGAGAGGAAAGACAAGATGATGATGATGATGATTCCACATGTCCTGACAGGAGCATATCATTTCAATCCTATTTGGTCCAATTTTCTTTTCCAAACAGTTTTTTATTTATTTGCTAAGAACAAATGTTTATCTGCAGAGGAAAAACTTTACCAAGAGGCAAGCACATCTCCCTTATCTGTTCCCTTGACTTGTATATATTTACATCCACACCAGAGCATTGCTTCCAGGTAGAAAATGCAATTCCATTACACTCTGAGAGAGACAAAAAAAGTGTGTTAATAAAACATCAAGGGAAGTCCTTGACTTAAGGAAGTCTCACATCTACATAAAGTCAGCTGCTGGGTGCCACAGACACAGATAATAATCACTAAGCATTTTAAATCATTTTTTGAAAATGAAATCTTCCAGTAGCTCTAGGTATTCCAGAAGGATTTTCTAAAAATCCTTTTTTAATTAATGACAGCCTTGAGGGCAGGAAACAATGATTAATTAAAAAACAAGCCAAAAGGAAAATTGGGAATGGGCTGTGGGGGATGGGGAGGCTGAAGCAAACAGGGTTCTTTTCTATCCCATGTTGGAAAACACAGAGAAAGAGATTAATGTCTTTCAAAAATTAAAGTGCACTGGCACTTTACTCAGTATATATTTTAAATCTGTGATTCATAAGATGTCATTGCTATTTTGTCAGTTTACTGAGTTTAGTGTTTTACAGTCTGAGGCAGACATTGGAAACCTGTGATCCTACAGATATTGTTGACTCCTATCAGCCCCAACCAACACAGCCAGTTGCTGGGAATAATGAAATTTGTAACCCAATAACATCTGGAGGACCACAGATTCCCCATCCCTGGTCTAAAACAAACTATTTTATTAAACTATTATAAATCAAACCAAACCAAACAATTCAAGCAATTGCCTTGTTAAAAAAACAACACATTCTATACCCTTATATAAAGCTATAAAGCCTTGTGAATCAAGCAATTTTCTACCTACAAAGTCTATCAGAGTTGCCATTAAGGCACTATTGCTAGTCTGTCTGCCTGTGCTCCATAACATCTGGAATTCCTTTAGTTTTACATTTGAATGTTCTGTGCTTCATTTGTAAGCATTTGGGTTTAAATGGTGGGAATAGTAAAGTGCTACAGTACTGCAGAAGTAAAACAATAGGTGGAGGGAGAAAACAAGATAATTCTTCACCCTCAGGGCCATATATCAAAATAAGCTCTTGTTTTTGTTAACAAGAGCACTGGATCACCAAGGCAGTAGTGTGAACAGTGCTGCAGGCTAAATTTACAACAGCATAATTACTAGTACCATTAATAGTACCAATATTTTAGTAGCACTAATTATATCTGAATAAAACAAATAGCAATTCAATGGTAAGCATTAAAATAGCCCTGATATAATGCAGCATGGCAAACTATTATGAAAGAGAAAAATGAAGTCCCTTTATTAAGTTTTATTCTTCTAATGTTATAATGATTCAAATCTAGTGCAGACTGTGATAGTGGAAATAGTATTTTCATTTAAGGCATAGATCCTGACATTGTGAAAATTTGGTCTAATGCATGTTGATTCGATTACAGATATTTTAACTGGCATAGAAACTGAAATTTATATGCAAGAACCTTTGAGTACAGTGTGAGTTACTCTGTGTTGGAGTGTTTGGGATTATACCATTCATGCTTTCATGAATTCAAGATTCCAGTAACTGGTCTTTAATGTTCATAATTTTATTGATAGGGTTCTGTCTGGCCACAACTGTCACACAAGCATACACAGTTATATTTTAAACCAAGTGATCAATTCATGGAAGATATTCTATGAGAAGAACAACCAGCATCAACTTGAATGAAATGCAAACTAAGAGAAAATCAAGTTACCATTTTTTTTTAAAAGCAAGCAAACAAAAACCAGCCTGAAAGTAAATGAAATCTGTCCTCAGCCTTTCAACTACTCTAAAGTGATAGGCAATAACTGAGCTGACAAATCAGACTAAACCTGAAAAGAAACATTTTGTGGTTGGTGATTGAAAGTGAACATAAAAGAATGTCAGGTGGATGGATGCTTTATTGCTATTTCATATTTGAAAGCGGCAAACAAGGACGGAATGCAGCTGAAGATGTGAAATTGCAAGTCCTCCATCTATTTCAGGGGACTTGGCAGATGCAGCTAACCTGGTCTTTTGATCATGATCACACCCCCTGAGCCTTTCTACACATTGATCAGCTGTTCGACCTGATGAAAGCTTGTCATGGGAAACACTCTGGGGATTTATATTTATATGCACACATTTTCTTGCTATTATATTTTTTACAGCAAGCAAGCTATGCATGAAAAAGAAAAGAGGGTAGCAAATACCGTTGCACAGCAGGAAGTGAACTGATAACAGCTTCTGATGTTCAGAATGGAAAGCTTCAACTTCTGCTTTTTTTATGAATTGGGAGTGATGAAAAAAAAAACCCATCTATCAGCTTTTTTATCAATTCAACATGAACAACTTTCTCATCTTTTAACATCAAATCTCATTCTATCCCACTCCTTTCTATGCTATTCTAGCGCTGCGTGTTTATTCTTACAAAAAGTTCTGAGCCTTTAATTGGAAAAGATTTATTTCATTTACTATTATCTCTCCTAAAGTAGCAATGATTGAAAATAATACAAAATATCTTGGTAGTGAGGATTTTCTCATGCTGTTACTGAAAATTGTCAAGGAATTCGTGTATCACAGGATGAGAAGTGTAACTCAAAATGTTACCTATAATGTTCTCAGTTGCATTCATTTTAAAAATTGCTTAATGTGTTTCCATAACATCCTTATTAACTGGATAACTCAATAAGCAGAAGAGTGTTGACTAACAACGCTAGAAAGAAGAAAATGAAACAATTCTATTTATGCAATATAAAAAAGGTTATTTTAAAAACATGGAAGTTTTTGTTTCTTCAGTACCATTTTTCAGAGACTCAAAGGTGTGAAAAAATATGAATTAAAATAAATGTTTTCAGTTCTGGCTTCTAATTAATTGAAAGTGAGTGGCGACAAAATAACTTACTGTTTCTATTGAAGAATTTCAAGCAGATGTATACATTTCCCTTAATTTCAAGACAACTATTCCCTAATGCAGTGGTACCTTGGGTTACGAACTTAATTCGTTCTGGAGGTCCATTCTTAACCCCAAACCATTCTTAACCTGAAGTGCACTTTTGCTAATGGGGCCTCCCGCTGCCACCACGCGATTTTCGTTCTCATACTGGGGCAAAGTTTGCAACCCGAGGTACTACTTCCGGGTTAGATGAGTTTGTAACTCGAAGTGTTTGTAACCTGAAGCGTTTGTAACCCTGTACAGTGTTACTGAGATGTCAAAGCTACACTTAATCCCTATGACATGTTTCTTTTTCCTCAACTAGCCTACTCCACTGAACATTTCATTTCCCTAGGATATGTAATTTCTGGCAATAAGGTGACTAAAGCAAAATGTGTTTACTGGGTGGACAAAGTGTGAAGTGCTGAGGACTGGGAGAGGGTTTTGGGTTTTTTTTAAAAAGGCTTGACACTTTCTCTGTGTACACATTATACCTTTAAAGCACATTTGAAACACATTATTTCCCATACAAAATTCTGAACACTGTAGTTTATCCCTCAAAGAGCTACAATTCCCACTAACCCTTAACAAACATGGCCTAAACATGCTCTTACATTTGTCTTACATACAACATCTAGCCCATTCCACATACTTATCTTGAATGGACATAACAATACTAAATCCATGTATCTGTACCAAGCACAGTGTAAGAATCTAGTTAAGACAGGTGTTTAGAACTCTCCTACATAAGTACCTAGCTCCAGGTGGCTCTCTTAGGTATCAATCCAGCTATCTCATTTATCTTTTTTAGCTATGTAACCTGTCAGCTTTTAGAGATCAAGGAGCAAAAAGGAAGACTAGGCAAAGGCCACTGGATGCGTGGTGACAAGGAAGCAGTCAGCAAAAAGAATAAAATAAATTTCTTCAGACAACAATATTTTCTTTCTTTCTTTTTATTTGACAGAAAATGGTGTAATAAATTTGTTTCTAAATCCCGATCCATTTATCTGCAGGAAAACTGCACAATTTCCTGGAGACATCTTTGCATTTTCTGATTTAAGAGAAGGCCAGTACAAAATTATTGTGTGTGTATGTATTAGTATTGCACACAACCCTTCCAAATTAATCAGTACTGAACTGTATTATAGTAACAGGTTAATAAACATACAGAGCAATCCTATGAAAATGGTAGTGATGATGGGGAGAACTGATGGTGGAACCACCAACACTTCCCATTTACTGCAGAGATGATATGGCCAGGGGTGGGAGGTGCGACGGCAGCTTTTTATTATTCTTCATAACCCCTCTTGACTGAAGTGGGAGGGAATTAACAATGCCAGCTCCAGTGCTGATGATGTTTCAGGGCCTGGGGGTGGTGGTCAGGAGAATGAGAAGACTATGAACCTGTGATACCTACTGCCTTCCACAAGATGCTCCATTTTGGCCCCACTGGTGATGGTGGAACTTCCCACTACAGTGGAACCTCGGTTTACGAACACCTCGGTTTATGAATTTTCGGTTTACAAACACCGCGGACCCACGAATTAATTCACTTTCCATTACTTTCAATGGGAAAGTTCGTTTCAGTTTATGAACGTTTCAGTTTATGAACAGACTTCCGGAACCAATTACACCCATGCTTCGGGTTAAGTACGCTTCAGGTTGAGTACTCCGCGGACCCGTCTGGAATAGATTAATCCACTTTCCATTACTTTCAAAGGGAAAGTTCGCTTCAGTTTATGAACGTTTCAGTTTAAGTACTCTGTGGACCGTCTAGAACAGATTAATCCACTTTCCATTACTTTCAATGGGAAAGTTCGCTTCAGTTTATGAACACTTCAGTTTATGAACAGACTTCCGGAACCAATTGTGTTCATAAACCAAGGTACCACTGTAATGCAGCAGGAGGGCCTCTAGCAGAACAGCAAGACCTTTTTAAGTTTGGGGGATGTAAAGGTAAAGGTAAAGGGACCCCTGACCATTAGGTCCAGTCGTGACCGACTCTGGGGTTGCGCACTCATCTCGCATTATTGGCCGAGGTAGCCGGCGTATAGCTTCCAGGTCATGTGGCCAGCATGACAAAGCCGCTTCTGGCAAACCAGAGCAGCACATGGAAACACCGTTTACCTTCCCGCTGTAGCGGTTCCTATTTATCTACTTGCATTTTGACATGCTTTCGAACTGCTAGGTTGGCAGGTTGGGGGATGTAGTCTTACTTAAAACCCGTAAGTGGTATCACTGAAAGGCATGAATTTACTCCCAAGCGAAAGCTGACCAGAACGTTCACAATACTGGTTTATGTATAAACCCATATTTTCACAAAGATAATTGTACAAATGATTAACAATAATATTTCAATTTGTAACTTAACTAGCATTTCTGAGGCACTCAACACCTCTGCATAGCCAATTAATTTTAGCAGATGATACTTAATGGTAACAGTTTGCTAGGCACAGAATATACTGAAATGAATCATGCTATATTATTACTAGAATCCTTAAATATATTCTCAGGCTTTTTATGTTGTTACAAGTTGCCAGTTTCCAGCTGTCTAGCAAATCCTACATTGAAAGATTGTTACTAGGAGGCAGGGGTTTTTCTGTAGATAGGATGCCATTATCACTACCATAATGAGAACTGTCACTTCCTCTCATCTGTTCCTTATGGGAAACAGCTTTAAAGCACTAATATAAAGAAGTATACTCTTAAATTATGGTTATATGTCTCTCTTGCTGACCTAGTTTTGCTGTTTTAGCCTAATTCTCTCCCACAACAAAGATACTTTCCCACCTCTAAATTTTATTTTATTTTTTACTAGATTGCATTATCTTTTTATATAGACTACATGTGTAAAGTGGCTCTGATCCAAAGCTCTTTATATGCCCCAGTTAACACAACGAGCTTCTCCAAAGACTTTAGTTCTGAGGACATATTCAATGGCAACACAAAGTCAGAATTGTTTCTAATTTTATTTATTATTAAAAACGCATATAAACTGTTCATTTATGAATTTATAAAGCTCAAAGTAGTTCACAATATACATAAAATCAATAAATAGCAACTTAAAACATCCAAATATTTATATGATTTCTACAACTACAGCAGCCAGAACCAAAAAAAGAACTCAATATTAACATTAAGTAAATACCAGGGTAAACAGAAAAGTCTTTAGTTTTCTACAAAAGCGCCCAAACTTCATTGTTCACCTGATCTCCAAATGGAGTTCATTCCATGAAATGGCTGCCACAACACCCTCTTTCAAACTCCAGGCAATGTAACTTCAGCAGGTTGCATTACAGTCAGGAGAGCCCTACCTAAAGATTGCAATGACCTGGATAGACTATATGGCAGCTAACCAGCAGACAGTGCAGATCCTTTGCACTAGGTGTTACATGTAGGTGTGCAGCAGGAAGCCCCACTGAGTGGCCTTTCTGCAGCATTCACATGCTGCAATCAGCTGGCAATTTCTCCTTACACAAGAGCTTCATGTTATGTGAGACCTCCCTTCATGGTTAAAACTGAAGAAACTCATCATTCCCTAGATTCACAGTATATTTAATAGCTATATCTTGCTAGACTCAGCTGTGGTACTTGAATCAGCTATGAATGAGAACTGTTAGACAATGAATTAATTTATGAAAACTATTGTAATCATCTCAAACATGTTCTCAATTAACCAGGATATCTGTCTATCTATCTATCCCCACCTACCTACCCACCCCAAGTGGTTACTCATACAATAACTCCCCAGGGGTGAAGTACCTGTAGCCTTCCTGATGCTGTTGGACTAGCTCTTGGACTAGCTCTGCCCCACCTGGGCTATGGTCTGAGATGGTTGAAGTTCTAGTCCAGCAACTTCTGAAGACCAACAGGTTTTCATTCCTTACTTTCATAAATGGTAAGTGACAGGCGATATCTTGGAAGAGACATTCATCCTTCTTGAGCAGGCATGGTGAAATGCCTCTTCTAAAATGGTTCCCGCTTTGATACAAGTATGTATCATCTAACAACAAGGAAAGGGTGCCCTCCCTTGATCAACTGACAAAAACTCATACAATTAATTGGATTTAAAATAATAATAACAGGGTTATAGCAGGCATAGGCAAACTAGGCCCTCCAGATGTTTTGGGACTACAATTCCCATCATCCCATTGGTACTGTTAGCTAGGGATCATGGGAGCTGTAGTCCCAAAACATCTGGAGGGCCGAGTTTTCCTATGCCTGGGTTATAGCCTTATTATAACATTCTGCTCTAGTATCAATGAGCAACCACAACAGTTCGGGCACATCTGGCACAAGACAGTCCACATTTGATTACAGTAATTATGTGGTTTGTTTTCTTACATTTGAACCCTAACCCTTGAAACAAGAGAGGCAATGAGAAAGGCCTCTGTATGTGAGCATAATGGACAGGAATGGTGCATAATGTTCAAATGGAAAGACTTTGAAATGCAATCATCTGTTCTCTTGCAGTCTTGCTTTTTATGAGCTGGCAGTCATTTATTTATTTTTTGGTACAGAAGTCATCTGGGAATGATACCTTTCTCTCTCTCTCTCTCTCTCTCTCGTGTGTGTGTGTGTGTGTGTGTATGTGTTTGTTTGTGTGTGTGTGTGTGTGTGTGTGCACACGGTGGCATAGTGCAAGATAGTTCCTACTGGATTGTAAATTTTGAATATGTTCTGTAAGTGCGATGCTAAAATCTCTAACACTAAATTTGCAAGGAACTAAGCAAAAGTCTTCATTGTTGCCATATTCATTGTAGATGGGGAAAGTTACTTCAGGTAAATGGCCATTATCTTTAGAATACAGATGCTATATATTTGGCTTCTGATTTTATGCAGAAAGGCAAGATCTTCAAATTCTGAATATATCCTGTCAAATCTGAGGAATAGATATAATTACAGCCACTTTCACCTCTTGTATTGTATCTCACTGCCGTATGTTTCTTCATAGATGCTATTTCAGATTAGGCTGTAGGCTGTTGAGAGCAAAAGTGGCATGCATTTTGTCTGTCATTTGACAAAATTACATTTCCTAACAATAATTTGTGGGGCAGCACTGCTTGCATAACAAGCAAGCTAATCTTATCTATTTTAGGTTACAATGTCAAAATTTATTATACTGCAATCTTGCTGCATTAAAAATAATAGGCAGGAAGGAGAATGATTGTTGCCAGACAGTTTACTCCAAATGCCATTAAGGGATAAGGAATCTTTTAAAATATTATTTAAACAGCAAAGCAATTCAAGAGTTTCATTTCACTGGATCACACCTGTTCCTTTACTCTTGGAAATAATGTTCTGAAGTTTCTAATTTTAATTTCCCTCATTCTTACTATATTTGAATGTGTAAAATGTGCCTGTAATTAATTCCAAGGAACTCATAGAAACATTAGCATTATGCTGCCGTTGAAGAAAGTCCAATTCAGTTAGGGGTCTTACCCAAGGATCTAATCAGATATTAATAAAATTTCATGTTTTAAAAAATAATCTCATCTAACTTTCATTGAATAAAACTATTTAAATAAAAAAAACCCCTGAAACCATAAGACATGGTCAGCACACTTTGCATCGTCTTTCCATGTACCAAGAGTTAGGCTACAATTCTATTCACACTTACTTGAGAGTAAGCCCAATTGAGCTCAATGGGACTTACTTCGGACTGAGTAAACATGTACCGTGTTTCTCATATTATAAGACATGTCTTATATTTATTTTTTCCTCAAAAAAACACACTATGGCTTATTTTCAAGGGATGTCTTATTTTTTTCCTCCTCCTCCTGCCGCGGCCGGCATTGCTGCTGCGCCTATCACTATGTCTTATTTTCGGGGTATGGCTTATATTCCTTGAATGCTTAAAAATCCTGCTATGGCTTATTTTATGGGTATGTCTTAAAATATGAGAAGCAGGGTATAGGATTGCACTGTTAGTTATGAAGTCAAGAGCTCTTAGCCAAGGTCCTATTTTCATCTGTACTTAGTAATTTATACAAAGAGAGCCTAAAGTTCAACAATCATCTCAGCCAACTAGGATGAAATATGTAAATTGCCATGTAAATTGTATGCTGCCTTGGTTTGCAGGGGTTAGGATTCCATTAATATGCATAACAAGATAATAGAACAGACACTTTTGCACATTATTTTAAAGGAGATGGTATTGACTTTGAAGAGCTTTCATATTACAAAATGTTATGGCCTATACAATATATACAAAATGTATATTGCACATCCAGTATTTACAATATTACAAAATGTTATGGCCTATCCAATAGACACATTCAATGTATGCATATCCAACACATACACACACACACACACGTGCACACATGCATGCACTGCATTAACAGTGCCAGTCACAATTAACATTTAAGTAATAATTATTGCACTTGCACCTTTGGAACGGATAATTATGGCACTGCTTCTCAATTTGGAAGTAGGAGGAGTACATACAAATGAATCTGTCCCTTTTTTGTCGTATGAGCAAATAAATATTTAAGTCATAGGATTTTTCTAATTTCATACTGATACCACTAAAATACAGAAGCATTTACAGGGGTCTCTACTGGAAATGAGACTAAACAGAAGAGGCAGTGGGGTGAAATGTACAAGGATGGGTGCATAAGTCAAATAGGTGGGAAGACTTTGTTCAAATAGAGTAGTCTTGCAAGCTTAGGGAGGATTTCATTTCTATAAGAAACAGTGCACTTCTGTCAAGAGGCAGTCTACAGAAAGAAGATTCTGATTAAACACCAGGAAGAACCTTCTAACAGCAAGATCTGTTCAACAGTGGAACAGTCTCCCTCGGGAGGTTGTGGACTCTTCTTCATTGGGAGTTTTTAAGCAGAGTTTCAATGACTATTTGTCATGCATGCTTTAGCTGAGATTTCTGCACTGCAGGGGGTTGGACTTGATGACCCTTGTGGTCCCTTCCAACTCTACAATTCTATGATTCTGGAAACAATTAACATGTAAATAAGCACCAAATTTCCACTAGATTCTACTAGATTTCCAGAAGTGCATTTTATGTCACACTATTCATACTACATATTTCCCTACAGCACACACCTGAGAACTTAAGCCAGTATAAGCTTCCAAATGACTCAAATGCTTGGATGTCATCTATGGCTTCCCCAGGGAGACTTGTCTATTTCACCCTCTAATAGATCTCACTATGAGGAAATGGCCTATTTTTTTCTGTTGCCCAATTTCATCCCATTATGGTATTTTCCTCTTTCCTTGTCATGCTCTATAATGGCTTTCATTCCAGGGCATGAGTAGAAAATAACCTTTAATGGAAATGTTACTCCTTCACTCCTCTTTTGCCTTGCAACATTTGTAGTATACATTGGTCTGGAAGAGGAGGCAACATCTGTAGCTTGTATGAACCAGACCACTGCTACATGATACCAGTCCACTACTCAACTTCCAACCATAATTACAGAGTGCAGAGTTAAAGTAATAAAGGATAAGAGGTATGGCATTATCTTTGAACGGAGACTATCTAGAAGTCAATTGTGTAAATAGTCCAATTTTGTAAGCAGATACTGCTCACCTAACTGTAACCCCAGCGTACTTGCATTTTTAAAGTTGTCATTAACTTTCCTGTTGTTATACAATTGAGCAATTATATGCCAACTCTAGTACCATTAAATTGTAATTTTGGTGAAAGCTAATATGAAGCCCGTGTTAGCTAACCCAAATATAGTACTTGCTTAACTTTTGTTTTAGCAAAAATCGAGGAAACATAACGATCAACATATTTAGTACAACAGATTAAAACTACAATATTCAAATTGTGATTTAGAATTTTGAAAGGATGTTTTGCTTTTGGACTTTCTCAGGATTCCCTTTTAAACTCTCTTCTTTAAAAAAAGGAGAGAAAAGAATCCAATTCAGTCAGCCTTTTTGCACAATAAGCTATAGAGTCATAATGCCGCAAGTGGAAAGATCATTTAAGTATTCACAGAAATTCAAATATTGGTCTACGCAGATTTAATTCTGTACAGTCCTTTTAAATGTAACTAGATGTTTTCTTCATGCATTGGCACGATCTGTTCACATGGGCAGTATACAATCTGGGAGCTCATGCAGAACGCATTGGGAAAAGATCTACCCCAGAGGGCTGGTGGGCAAATTCATGAAGGTTATGGGTTATAATAGCTACAGCCACCTGAACACAATACCAGTGAGCCCTTCTGCAGTGACCCAGTTTAGCCAATAGGATTGCATTGGCTGAGGTCATCAAGTCATCTTAAGTAATGGATGAGCCTATGGGTGGGCATAATTTGAGCTATAATGGCATTTCTGTTTTTTGGCATGGGTAAATCACACCTGGAAATATAGGTTACGGGGTCTCCATCAGCTGCCCCTGGTGTTATTGATTCTGAAATGCTCCCACTGGCTATTTGTGTGCCGACATCACTCACAGTAACCAAACAGTTAATGAGAGCCCAACCCCCCCCCCTCAAATGGTCTCCTTCTAAAAATCCAATGGAAGATACTAAGCACATCTCCATTTGGCAATTCATGATCCACCAGTGGAGCCAGTTGCTCCTGCCTCTTCAGAGCATAAGTTGCAGCTGCACCTTGGATGAAAGCAATTTCTATAGTGGTTTCTAGAGCCTATAATACCTATAATAAATGGCTACAAATGGCAGAAATGGTGGCTTATTCAGCTAACCAAACCAACTGGATTTATGAGTTGCTTGCCACCACACCCCGTGAGAGGAAAACGATCAGCCGACATAGCAGCAGTTGCAGGTGGGGGTGAGCTCTCAGCAGTGGGGGAAAGATCAGTGGTCTCCAGAGCAGATAGTAGCCATATGCAGGTTCAAACCTGAAACGTATGGGATACGTCTGGATTGATTGATTGGTTCCCCAATTTAGGATGGTTTCTCTGCTAATCTTATTGCTCATTTGCTTGTGTATCCCCTGCTTTTTGCAATGTGTGCAAAAGATGATGCATAAGATGGTGTACCGAATGCTAAGGTCCCAATTTATTTTTGGCCTGGTATGTATCAGTAAAACCACAAATCATATCCTTAGTCCATGATTACCACGCCACCCCTGAGGACGCACTGGAAGAGAGTTCCAGTGGTCCAAGAGAAGAGCAGGGAATGAAGGGAGAGATTTGCCAACTGTGTTATTGAGCTAAATCTGATCATATTGAGCTAAATCTGATCATATAGTTTGCATTGTATAATTCTGATTGTATGGCTTAGCCCCCCATATCCCTGGGATGCCTTGCTTAAAAATGCTTTTCAGTGCTTCTGCGTCTCTGTACCAAAGTAGGTCAAAGTGTAATGAAAACATTTGATAGCAAGACAGGATGCCCAGCTTGCTAAGAGCTGACCTTGTCTGGAACACAGAATGAGAGGCAGAGAAAGGCTTATCAGCAGATGCACTTCCAGCCTGATGCTGGAAGCTGCTAGCTTGATGCATGAACTAGTCTTATTGAAGGCTTTGCTGAGTCATCATGTGTTTATGAGAAGGACAGGATACGGATCTTCCTTATATGTACTTGTGACCCCCTTGTGTTTATGAGAAGGACAGGATACAGATCTTCCTTATATGTACTTATAACCTGTGACCCCCTTGTGTGCGGACACTTACAGAGGAGGGGGAAGGAGCCCAAGAAGTGTATAATAATCTTTGCTAACTTGTCTTTCTTTACTCTTGTCGTGAAATATGGATCACCAAGAGTCTCTCTAATTAGATATTAAAGTCTTTCTCTGGATTCAACACTCGGTGTCGTTATTGACTGTCCCTGTCCCTGCCTGGGCGCAACTTAAGGACCCTTATGAGCTAATAAGGCTACAATAGTTTTTTCATTGTTTTAAAAGAAATTCATAAAGAAATAGGAGCACACATTTCTACCTAAAATTTAGCTTGATGAAAGGTGAAATGAATTGAAGATTTTATGACATGACATGTAAATCGCCTGCCACAGTGTTTACCTAGCCCATGCAAATTGGCTGTCTGCTTTTGATGAGAAAGATTAGGGCTGTCCACAATGATGAGAAAAACACATCCCTTCTCTCTCCCCCCCCCCCCCGCAAACAGTTTCTTTTTAAAAGGAAGAAGTTAACATCGAGAAAGAAAACAGCTAAGTGATTTATGGCTAGTTTAGATGAAAGTTGTGCAATTGCAAATGTCAGCTTTTCTCTTCCTTGCTTCGTAGGAGAAGCTCAGGGGGGAAAATACAAATAATGTTTTCTCTTCCATACTACCAATATTATATACTTTATCACCCAGTGGCTTTGTGTAATAACTGTTACTGAAAAGGCTAATTTAAGATCTAAATTTATTTTAATTAGGCTCTATAATGTTGGAGCAGATGTTAGTCTGTTTAAAGACAAACGTGCACTTGCTAAGAATCTCAATGAAGCCTCTGTTTTAGAAACCATATTAGAATTAGAACTAGAGAATAGAAGGAAGATATATTAGAATTGGAGGCGGAGTGCGAATAAAGAAAAAGAAGGAAGGCTCATGGAAAAAGCAAAGACTTTTTCATTTTGTTAGACATGCCCTGCTATCAGCTCCAGTACTATAAAGTTGGGGTCGCAGTGCAGTATTAATAACTGCCAGTTGTTGTTAACTACTATGGAACACTAGATAACCTTACTGAGAATCTATATCTAGATCTTAGGCAGCAAAGTAATGAGTCCCAGGGGAATGAAAGCACCAGCCTTCTTTGTTGTACCTATTGATCTACTGTAGAATCCTGATGTGATTTAGATAAGAGAGGAAGAGATAATAGCATTGATTATTCTATTTAGGAGCCAGCCAGACTAAACTCAGGTAAAAACACAAGCACACGCACACACACACATGCAGAACCCACTTCATCATTCCTTGTCTTTTCTTCATAGTTCAAGGCAACACGCCGTGTCACAGCAACAGCAACAGACAGAGACATACATCTTTGTGGGCATGTAGCTAAGCACTTTGATGTAATGAAACAATGACATTTCTTCCCCAGTCCCCTTTTTGCATAAGTAGGCCTACAAAAGAAAACACCAAATGAATAGACAGCTCCCCCCCCCACCCCCAGCAGCAAGGCCAGCACTGCCGAGGCTGAACTTTCTCTGACAACAAACTATGCATAACTAATGTTGATCTACATTCCCTCCATCCCATTGTGCCAGCCAGTCTGCTCACTTTAGAGGTTCACTCTTTGAAGAGATAAGTGCAGCAGCTGTGCAACACTGGCCATTGTGGAGAGTGATGCCAACAGTTTATCCCTTTGGGATATAGCACCAAACCTGTAAACACCAGATTAAGTACCCAGATTCAGGGTGAGGGTTTCTTTCTTTTTAAGAATCCTATTAATCCCATAAACTTTTGCAGGCATGTAAAACTTAACACACCAAACTAAAGACAGACCACTAACTATGTATTATGACTTGCCAGATGCTCAAGAATCCTTCCTTCTTCTGAAGCCACAGGCCTCCTGTATGCTAGTGATCTGCAATATATGGCTGCATTTAGTTTTGGTGATCACCAGTTATGTAAGCCAGCCTTTAATGGCTTGGGCCCTGCATATCTGTGGAACTGCCTCTACCCAATGCGTTTTTAGACTCTAAACTCTACCAAAATGACTTCTAGTCACCCACAATCCTACTAAAAAAAGGCTCAAAGCTATCTCTGGATGATTGGGCATCCAGCTCCGTGTGTTAATATCTTGTTAATAATCCACAGCAGGGGTGAAAATGTCCCTGCAGCGAAAAGGATTTAACATGTAGATAATATTCTGTCTTCTAGCATTTGATATATTGCAATATTTGTTTGATGCTGTTTTTGTGTCTTTATTATTTTAAATCTTACACTTTTAAATCTTATTATTTTAAATCTTACCAATATTACATTGGTCTGGTTTAACAAACAACTGTCTAGAACTCGTCAGAACTCAGGTACAGATCAGAATTATTATTATTTAAATGCATAGATGCAAGTCACTTATCAGGGCTGGTACACATCCCTGGATTGTATTCTACAGTACCATTGCCCCTTGTGAAAAGTCTTGACCATTAGAAGAAAAATCCTGTATTTGTCCTTAGCAGAATCAAACTTAATGCTATATTTCTGTATGTGCAAGATGTGCAAATTCTTGTCAGCACTGGAGAGCCAGTGATGATGATATTATTATTATTATTATTATTATTATTATTATTATTATTATTATTTCCCCCCAGAACCAGGACTCAGGGCAGCTCATAAAAATTAAAACAAACATGCATAAAACATAGACAGCTTAAAACAAATAAAAAATAATAGTTAAAAGTAAATTAATAGAATTAAACAAATATAACAATGTATCTATAAAACCAAGTAACCAAATATAGTAAAAAACAACAACAGCAAGCAACAGCACTATTCAAAGGCTTTTCCGTAAGAAGAGTCACTTCCCCAAAGCCTGCTGGAAAAAACACTCTTCACCTGCCAGCAGAAGGACAATAGGGAGGGAGCCAGTCTAGCCTCTCTAGGAAGGGTTGCTTCAAAGTCTGGGAGCAGCCACCAAGAAGGCCCTATTCCAGTTAGTTTTAGGTGCCAAAAGTGAGCAATGTTTAATAAGCAAACAAGAAATGGAAGGAAAAGGAGGGAAAAAGTGCTGTCTAGATTACTGCTTGCCCCGGCATTTTAAAGGGGATTTATTTATTTATTTATTTAGCTGTTGTATTTTTAATTGCTATATGATGGTTTTCATTGCATTTTATTGCTGTTGTACACTGGTCTGATTGGATGAAGAATGGGTTAGAATGTTCTAGAATGAATGAACACACACACACACACACACACACACACACACTATACACCACTGTGTGTTTTCTGACTTGCTTAGCAGAGTACTGAAGCCTGAGTCAAGATAGGGCTTGAGCAACTAACCACCAGGTAGTTATGATGGCTATATATTACCATCAGAATCAGAGGCAGTGTGCATCTGAATACCAGCTGCTGGGGACTATGAGAGGGTGGGAGAGTGCTATTGTGCTCCTGCCCTGCTTGTAGGCTTCCCATAGGCATCTGTGAAAAGAGAATGCTGGGGTAGATAATCCTGGTCCAGGAGGACTCCTCTTATGTTCTTAATTGCTGGAAAAAGTGTCATCGCTTATTTTTCTCCTAGTGTAGTGTTGGATACAACCTATTCTATTTACAAAAGTCATTTCTATGTGAAAAAATGATGAATATATATATATATATATATATATATATATATATATATATATATATATATAATGCGAAGGAAAGCAATCGAAAAGCATAATTACAAATATAATTGTGTTAGGCTTGCAGTTCGATGAAAACATTATTAAAAATGCAACCCCCTACCAGAAAAAAAGAGAGAGAGAAGGTGGTACTGACTAAAAAGCTTCTTAAATTCACTTATGCTAATCAGCAGTAAGCAAGTTCCTCTGCTGAGGAATTTTAAATGTTGTCAGATAACGGGTGGTCCAGTCAAGAAATGTAAATTAGTCACTTCCCTAATCCTAGTGAGAAATGTGATATCTTTCATAGAGCTCTAAGGACTGGTTCATGTTACAAAATTCCTATAGAGAATTACATGATTATATAGGCACACATTCATGAGTGCTCATTTCTGTGGGAACCAGGCGTGCTTGGCAATGCATGTTAAGAATCTGAAAGAGGCAAACGATTAAATTTTTGGAATTTGGAATGGAAATAGGATAGGTGAGCAAGGAAGAAATATGTCTAGGCAAAACAAGCTGAAAGTCATGTTTTATAAAATGGGCAGTGGGAGCAGGGTACAGGTAAACCTTACACTTTCCATATTGGAAAAGTTTCTATATCCAGTGAATAAAGATGGCAAGATCAAACAAATCTGGGGAAAATGTTAGGATACAGATGTTTACTGCCTTCAGAGCCTATTTTTAGGTCACTTGATTAAGATTATTTTGGAGAATTAAATTCTATTTGGGGTTGGACTAGATGACCCTTGAGGTTCCTTCCAGGTCTACAATTCTATTATTGTATGACTAGATAGCAGCTCCTTCAACACTATTCAGTGTATAGAAGCTGATGGGACTGGCAGATCATGTATTCCCTAAAAGAGGGCACGTGTTGCGGTAAGACCTGGAGACCGACCTCCTGTGTTGTGGGTGGGTAAGATTGGTCAGCCACAACACTCGATTGGTAGGTCCCTTGTTACTGGCCAATTGGGCGCAGTCCAAACAGATTGAGGGATCTATATATACCCATGCATGTGACCCAGAGCTTCCTCTTTCGGTGCGTGCATTCGGAACACCCGTCCACCTCTCCCTACTTTTAGGGCTTTTTTTGCTCTTGACCTTGCTATGCCTTCATGTGTTGTCTGTTATTGGGACAGGGGCACGGCAGGAATTTCCCCCACTTGGCTGATTGGCTGTTGCCATTTGGGTTTCGCCTGCCACATAGCAAATCATCACAACTTGTAAGGTTGTGGATAGGCACTAGTTCAGGTGATAGGGATGGGAGAACTCTCTCGTCATCCCTATGTGAAGGGTATTCCGTTAAAGGAATCCAGGGATTCAAATGGTTTGGTCAACCCCTGTGAGGGGGTTGCGCCCGTGCTTGAGTCCAGGGTGACATCTGGGTGGCGGACATAGCCTGTTCCCAGCTTTCCACCTTTCCAGGTGTTCACCCTTGGCTGAACTACAGTATGCTGGTGCCTGGGTCAACGCTACCTGCAAGTGTGCAGGGAGCTAGTCCCTATGCTAGTCTGACTATCTAATGATGCTGGCTCTCTGTGAAACCAGAGCCTATGCAACCACTCACTTTCTGTAATCAATAAAGTTGTGGCCTAAATTCTGCCAAAACCCAAATCAAAATTTGAGTCAAGTGTGAATTTATTTAGGGGGGAGGTCTCTGGGTCTGAACACGCAACTGAATTTTACTTCAATACTGACAGCGGGATGATGCCTACCCCAAGGCAGTATGATGATACAGACCCTGCAGCATATACATCTCTGTCCTGCCATAGCCACCCTGAGACAGTCATCTCACTCTGCCTAATAATATGGCCAGCCGGATTGTTGAGTTCAAAAACATATACCTAGATTTCTACTAATTTTACCAAAGGAGAAGTGGTTCTAAGAAACCCAGGAAGTCTTTCTTACAGCACATAGATTTACTTTAATATTTGTTGTTGTTTAGTCGTTTAGTCGTGTCTGACTCTTTGTGACCCTATGGACCAGAGCATGCCAGGCACTCCTGTCTTCCACTGCCTCCTGCAGTTTGGTCAGACCCATGTTGGTAGCTTTGATAACACTGTCCAACCATCTCGTCCTCTGTCGTCCCCTTCTCCTTGTGCCCTCAATCTTTCCCAGCATCAGGGTCTTTTCCAGGGAGTCTTCTCTTCTCAATATAGGAATGGATTAATCTGTCTGTTTCCAATCCCTGCCATTTTGCATTTGTTTGCCCATAAATCCAATCTACTCTGTTTCCCCATTAATCTATGAATTCCTATTGATTGATTGATTGATTGCATTTATATCCCATATTTTTCTCCAAAGACCTCAAGGTGGTGTACATGGTTCTCCCCTTGCTCATTTAATCCACACAACAACCCTGTGAGGTAGGTGAACTGAGGTAGGTGAACTGAGTGGCAGAGACTGGCTCAATGTCACCCACTAAACTTCATGGCTGAGTCTGAGTGGGGAGCTGAACCCAGGTCTCCCAGGTCCTAGTCTGACTATCTAATGATGCTGGCTCTCTGTGAAACCTCCATGACAATGCACATTTAACTATATATTTTTAAAATGCATTTTCTCTCCAAACATGTAATTCTAAACACATGTCCTAAAAACAAATGATTTTAAATGCACTCTTGTAATTGTTGGCAGGCCCAAACATTGCATCGGAATATTTGCTGCAAAACCTGGCAAATTACTGAGCTCTGCTCTGCACTTTCATCTGTGGGGTACCAATGAGTTCAAACCATGAACTAGTTCTAGAATTTGCAAATACTGAATTCCTCAAGCATCTACACACTAATCCATTTGTCCATCTGTCACATTTTTGGCTGCAGGCTGTTTAGAACAGTAACTTGTGCTTAGGCTTTCAAGCTGGTTGTAGTTCTGACTGAACGAAAGAAGCAAAGTGATTCTGGCAGTATTAACACACATTCCTTCAATCCACTTTGGGTTTACTGCAACACTTAACTCAATTCCACAAAAACTCACCCTTTGACTTTAATAGAAAGGGTAACTATCCTATTTTCCCATAATCTTTTCTTTAAAAATACAACCAAACAGCTAGAAATCTGCATGTATCATACAAAAGCAGCCTTAGTAAGAGAGCAACAAAGTGCAAAGCTACATTTTGTGAAATGGGCCAGAAAAACTCAGGAATTAAACAGAATAGAAATTGTGTTTGATTAAAAAAAAGCCTACTTAGCAAAACTGAAAACCTTGCTTTAAAGCTTTGATGTTTTTATTACTACACATGAATATTCATTTTCCAGGAATGATTTGTGTAATGTGCTATTTGTAGACATGCATATGCAATGGAGATAATAGAAGTCTGAATCCTTGAGGAACCATACTTTTAGTTTATCACATAAAGACTTGTAAATAACCGAAACACAAACATGCATTGGAACCTAAAGGCCACTGAAAATGACTAATTCTGCAGAGAATATGCAATCCACATTATGTATGCAGGTAGGAAAACGTACAGAAGGATCACAAAATACCATGTCTTAAGTTTAATAACCCATTTAATATTGCCTTTCAATTCCATTTCATGCTCAGTAAAGCAAGAATAACTGAACATTTCACTGATTCTGATGTCAGATGAATAGCTTTTGTTTTGAAAGCTGCAGTTAGAATGCCTTATTATGGCCAATAATTAAGGTCTACCATTGGGGTCATATTGGTGCTTTACAGTAATATAGTCAAAGACTGGAAAGTGAATCATTCCAATGATAACCCCAATGTGGGGGGTTTTTTTGTCTTAAACTACGGGGCTACACCTAACTGGGTTATAAACTGGTGCAATATTGAAATGTTTATTAGACTGAGGTAAACACAATGCAGTTCACTGTCCCATTTAGTAAAGTTAATGGCAAAAGAAAAGACAGGGCATCTAGACTCATGGTGTGTTAAAACTGTTATGGAAAGGTTAATGGTTGTAGCACTTCATGTTTCTAAAGGGGAAAAAATAGTAGGTGGAATTATTCAACATCAGGGTAAGGAGATTTTTGTTAGCACAATCATTTATCCTTGCCAGATGGAATGATCTCCCCTCTCCTCCCCCATGTGCACTGTGTTAGGGTTTCTCTCAGTCCTCTAGATAGGATTTGAGGAGGTATAATGGGGGGGGGATATCATTGTACTTGTGGAACACATTGCTAGTGGGACTAACTCATTAGTTAAATCCAGCCCAGCATGTTGGGATCCAGCCAACTAAGGCCCTATTTATACATACAGTTTATACTGTACATTTAGTAATAAAGCTGTTCTTAGACATCACATTGCAAACCTTCCTCCTCCAAAGAACTTCCTTTAATATAGAAAATTTTTATGTCGGGGCAAAAGTTTCAGCCTAGCATGGTATCATTCTCCCGGGAGTTTGTTTTCCCACCAGACTGAAGTGCTGAAGTAATAATTATAATAATTTTTTTAATCTCTTGATTATGCTGCAAATATAAAAATAGGACAGTGGGAACAATATAAGAAGAGTGAGGAATGATTAGAAATAAAAGTTACACATTCTTTCATCATTTGCCCTCTTTTGCAGTATTATACTACCATGATACTAGTGCTGTGGCTGTCAAAATGAGCAATCTTGTGTAAATGAAAAGTTTAGGGGAAACAAGGGTATTAAACAAGGTTATAAATTCAAAATTGCACATTATATTAGGCAAAATTTTGACTTAGCTGGAGATGAAAATGGTGGAAGTAAGAGTAAAAGGGATGAAAGTGAGAGTAAAAGAGAATATTGCAAGATTCTTTGTATGTTACCAATTCATTTTCAGTTTATGTCAGCCCCTACAGATTGTTGGTAGTTAAGTGTGTTCATGTGATGATGTGCCTATGTCAATTCCAAGTGCTCTAGCTAGGGTTTTGGAATGCCAGCTCACATATTTTTAGGCATCTTAAAACCATCTCACCTATTTTAAATGGATATAACTGATGCTTGTCTATTCATTTCTGTTGGGCTGGGAGCAGGAGACCCATTGAATTAAATGTGACTTAAGGTAATCATATGTCTAAAAAAACTATGGGGTGCAGTGCTCATCTCCACTGTCAGGCCAAGGGAGCCAGCGTTTATCCACAGACAGCTTTTCTGGGTCATGTGGCTTGCATAACTAAACTGCTTCTGACACACAGAACACCGTGACAAGAGCAGGGTGCACTGAGACACCGTTTACCTTCCTGCCGCAGCAGTACCTATTTATCTAAGCATGCTGGTACGCTTTCGAACTGGTAGGTTGGCAGGAACTGGGACAAAGCAACAAAGCAACAGGAGCTCACCCCATCTCACAGATTTGAACTACCGACCTTATGATTGGCAAGTCCAAGAGGCTCAGTGGTTTAGACCACAGTGCCACCCACGTCCCACAAATCATATGTCTACATCCATGTCAATGATTTTCTTTGTGTACAATAAAATGAAAAAGATGAAGAGTGCAGCTTAACAGATGTCTAGGATAATAAATGGTCAACAAAATCTAACATACAAATGATAGCAGAAAGTGATACATAGATATCATTTACTGAAGAAAAATGTAATAGTCTATAACATTTTGTAAAAAAAATCCAGATACTGTAGAGCACTTGCATTTTATAACTTCTGCCAAGAAACTGCTCAATGGAAGGCCAGTCATGGAAGGTTTCTTTCATATTTTCCAAATAAGCATGGATCTGAGTGCATATATTTCATTTATGGGTGGGGTGGGGTGGGGTGGGGTGGGGCACTTCCCTGATGAATGTTGTTTTCTATCCTGGAAACATGGTACTGACATAATTTAAAATGAATATGGCAGGGAAATGTATAGGTACCAAGGTTTTGCTTTGTTTTTACTACCAATGAACATTGTGATCAACTTCAGAAGTGCAACAGCAAATTATGTTTTCAGCAAAGCGTTAAAATGTATAAAAACATATTGTGCTGTGTTGATTGCTGGAGTGTTATGTTTTAGAAACTTAAAGGCATCTGCAAGTTTTAATGTTAAAAGAGAGGAAAAACCCTGACAAAATATTGTTTATTCCTCAGAAAATTATTGTAATGACTTTTCCAATTTTTTGGCCTCTGTTTGTCTTTTGTTTATCAACATGCTTCGAAGAGTTGCCTTTAATGGTGTGTGATTATCATGTTACATTCCTCTACACTATGATTTGACATACAAATCAAATTAACGTCTAGGAGATAAAAGCTCTGACTTAACGTATTTCTACTTTATGAGAAAAATCTTTGATCTTTAATTATCTACTGGAAAATTCCTATCTATTGCAAGGTAACAACACCTTCAGATTAGTTATATTGCTAAAAGAATATTAGGAAGGATATAGTGGACATAACTATCATGTGGACCCCTGACATGGACTTTTCAGAAGCTGCTCCCAATTTGTGAATTGCTCTTCCTGGTGAGGTATGTTTGCCACACATATTATTGACTTTCAGGAGAATTTTTAAACATTGCCATTTGACCATACATTTGATGGCTAAAAGACACTGTTCCTGGCAACCCTGTGACCACTTTCTAAAGAATGTATTAAATTGTTTTTAATTTATTATTATTATTATTATTATTATTATTATTATTATTATTATTATTATTCCACAGATATGTTTAACATCCTGGGCTCCTTCTGGAGGAAAGTTGGGAAATAAATTGGATTAATAATAATACCCCTCTAAACTATGGGACCCATTTTGCCTACTGTCCTATGCAGATTTCAGAATTTGAAGGCAACACTACTGCAGGTATTTTTTTGTCAACTGAAATCTGTATTTTAGATTTCATACTCTACTCTTTTGATATCTCTCAAAAATATTCCACAAGATTCTGTGGGATGGTAGTTAATCTATATATCTTTAAAGTATAACATTACTGACTTTTGAGTTTAGATCCTTGTGATCTAATAACATCTCAGATGGTCCCCAGTCAATATGACTTGTGCCAATAAATCTTAATATTGACAACAAGAGTCAATACCTTCTTAGGGTTTTTCCAAGTGGTGCTATAAAATGATGATGGTATGAAGCATGCAAAACAATGATGGCAATTCCTCTGATGTTTCATATCGACATCCAGTTTGATTTATTTTTCAGAAATCTGCTGACTCTATGTGCAGCATTCTGAGTCCACAGAACAGCAATGCTATTACTACTACTACTACTACAAGAAGTGTGCTTTCGTCTGTCACAAAACATTTGGACCTTTGGCCTCCAGGCCAAAAAATGAACAGCAGAAAGATACCTTAGATTTGTACTTATAGAGCTAGATCACTATTGATGTTCTGTATACAAAAGTTACTGCAATACAGTGGAGACTCCTGCTGGAAAGTGTGTGTGTGTGTGTCCTGATTCTCTCTTCTCTGCAAGTCACACACTGTTCCAGATAGTCCCTCAGTCCTCTGGAACAGGCTATCAGGGAACACAGGAAGCTTTTGGAAGAAGCAGAAATCAGTGAAGCTCATCTGTCTCCTTTGTCCAGTGGGAGTGTCCCATAAAGGACTCTGGATCCAGACCATACAATGAACATAAAAAAATTAATAGGTAAACAAAAATAGTTTATGTTACTTTAACATGCACATCCTATTTCAGTTGTAACTTATTGCCAATTGTATGACTGCTGTCCATACCTTGGAAAAAGAAGTAGTGTTCTGACTAATGTCTCTACTTTGGCACATCAGAACTATAAACACTGGCACATATAGCATCTTGTGTTTCAGATATAAAATTCAGTCCGCAGAAACACAACACAGAGGTCCATCTGTCTCAGGAAACTGAAATAGCAGCCAAACTGACCACGCAACTCAAAACCCATTGACAACCTCAGTCTTGGACGCTTTATGCAATTTCCGAAAAGAAAAATTAAACGTGTACCTCCTTGCAGTCTGCTCTTGATTTTACAGTGAGTTTTGTTGTTCAGAATTGTGAATTAATGTGTTCTATTTAATTAAATGCATCCAACTGCAATGTAATTTCCCATAGGTTATATAACCTCATCTGGAACAGAAGGTCTTCTACACTCCATACAATTACAATGAAAAAAAAATAACTAACTAAATAAATCTGTTTATATATTGGCAAGAATGAATGATATCAACAGAGCACTTCAGTTACACAGAGTATTGATAAATTTAATTCCTCCCCCATTGTGCTGTACAACAATATACTGTGGAAGTTAATATTATAATGGGCAAACTGGAGTAATTATCATCATTCTAATATTCCTATTTAAATGCATGAAAAACTGATTAGCTGAAGGAGACCCTATATATAGCAGCAATTGCATCTGCCTAATACTTATGCTAATGCAAAGTCCATATTATACTAAAGGTTAGAGTTTACAGAAATAGTGTCCACCAAAGATATTTTTAAAAGTACAAATATTACCGTATTTCAGTTGCAGACATTTAATCAATATAATACATGTGAAAGACCATGCATTGTATGTATTAGAGTGTATTAGAGTGCCAATATTTGTGACAATTCTTTGTTAGAATTCTCCATAATTAAAATTTTCCATTTTGTCTGGAAAGTTTAGCTGGTAAGGTCTAGCTTGTTAGAACATTATGCATTTGTATTAACACCCTAATGAAATGGAAAAGGTAGTGTTTCAGCCCTCTATAAATGGGAACATGCAGACTTGCTAAAACCCAATTGCCTTTCCCTTCCTAATCTAATCAAGACAACACTTATCACTATTGAGAGCCCTGAAGTGTGTGGCATTACACAGTAACTCAGAGCAGGGCTTGCAGTGTGTCTGCCCTTGTTCTGCTGAATAGCATTGCTGTTGAGACATGACAGGTGCCCACTATCTATCTGCACTTTCTGGAAATTGCCAGCCGACTTTCCTTGCTGGATGAATGGATTTCGGCCATGGGGCATCTTTTGTTTTGTTTTGTTTTAAAATCTCATTTTAAATGCTTTTAACTGCTTTTTGTTATTTTACAGTACGTCACTTTGAGATACCCGTGCAACAGGTGATTAATAAATAAATAATAATGGTTAGTACCATAATGAAGGGATGCGGGTGGCACTGTGGTCTAAGCTACTGAGTCTCTTGGGCTTGTCAGTCAGAAGGTTGGCGGTTCAAATCCACGCGATGGGGTGAGCTCCTGTTGCTCTGTCCCAGCTTCTGCAAACCTAGCAGTTCGAAAGCACACCAGTGCGAGTAAATAAATAGGTACCACTACAGTGGGAAGGTAAACAGCGTTTCTGTGCACTCTGGCACCCGTCACGGACCTCCATGTGCCAGAAGCAGAGAGAGCACCGCACCTCTTAGTCACCTTTGACTGGACTTAACCGTCCAGGGGTCCTTTACCTTTTTACCATAATAGATTTACCTTGAGTCATGCCCGACCCCCACCTTTGCCAGGAAGAAGTGTCAACCATCCTTCTCTTTTTCGCACCTGGCAATTTTCCTTCCAGTTGCCATGCTATTCTTTTACTAATTTTAGATTTTCTAAAACTATAGCTAGCCTTAGCCCTCTGACCTCATTAAAGGTTTAAGAGACTCTGTGAGATCTCACAAGCATTATGATTTCAGGCCAGCAGTCTTGCTTGGTTAAAGTCAGTCTGACTGACTCCTGGAGCTTTGCTGATCCCTGCCTGTAAAGTGTTGCCATGGCTGAGGAGCACCCAAACATGGTAAAGCAAATTTTACACACAAGTCCTGAGTAAACATGCCAACCAATTCCTTCAATATACCATACCCATTTTAGAATAGGCATTATGCTGATATTGTGCCAGTTACGAGCTAGGAGCAACAGTCCAGATACCAAACTGACAGTCTGGGCAAGGGCAGATTGTTAATGCTTTGTTAGGTGGTCCAAATTTGGCCCAAGGATTATCAGCTGCATACCTGCTATTACAAAAATGGGGAGACTTCAGTGAGAAGCAGATATCAAAGTTCAAAATAAAATTCAGAGTCTCGAATTTGTTGGGTGTGGAACTCAGATTTGAAGTTTTCTTATATGTACCCTTCATAAATTGGAGGATCTGTGAATAAAGAATTGTGGTCAAGAGTTTACTTGATTAAACATGCCATTTAATACTGCAAATTTCTTTCAAAAGCTTATGTAATCAGATGGAAACAAGTGCTTCAGACTGTCCTAACATCACCCAATTATGTCGATATTTTTCACTGCCAGCAACTGAAAACAAATCAGGTGTAGTTTTTAGATGAGCATATTTCTTTGCTGCCACTTTTTTTCCTTGTGGAAAAACAACAGCTGTTCCCCCCTGGCATTATAAGCAAGAATATAGTGATTTAAGAAACAACAGCAGTTTTAATTCAGGTACATATTAATGTCTTCTATAAATCAAAGAGTAGCAAGATAAGAATAAAAATAAACATTTGAGAGAATATTTAACAGTTTTCCTGATCCATAACTGTTAGCTGATATATCTATAAGCAATACAGTGGTACCAGGAAGTAAGTGTTCTGGTTTCTGAACGTTTTACGGAAGCTGAACATCCAATGTGGCTGTCAGCTATTGTTTCCGGGGTGCACCTTGATTTTCGAACATTTCAGAAGTCAAATGGACTTCCAGAACGGATTAAGTTTGTCGCTTTTGTTTTTGCTATTTATTTTGCATTTTTGTTTTTGAGGTTTTTTCAGTTAATTGTTTTTGTGACTGTGTAGAACCCAGTTCAGCTACCGGTACTGATTGATTGACTGGTGTGACCGCGGAAATGGATAAAATCCAAACAATGACTATCATCAGTGCAGGTGAGAAAAAAATATCTTAATTTTTATCACCTACAATACTGTCTTATTTATTTTATAGTACAGTACATTGATTATTTGCGGGACGCGGATGGTGCTATGGGTTAAACCACAGAGCCTACCGGTAGGGCTTGCCAATCAGAAAGTCGGCAGTTTGAATCCCCACGATGGGGTGAGCTCCCATTGCTCGGTCCCAGCTCCTGCCCAGTAGCGTAGCAAGGGGGGCAGTGGGGGCAGGCTGCCCCGGGCTCCACTCTGGGGGGGCTCCACTCGGGGTGCCCCTCCCTGCCCCTCGCCTCCGCCTGTGCGCACCGTATGGACACATGCGGTCCGTGCTGGCTGCCCCACGAGTGGCAGCCGTTACAGGCCGCTGTGTGTGAGCAGCGACCTGTGGGGCCGGCGTGCGCCAGCAGCAGCGCGTACTGACTGTGCATGTGCAGAGCATGGCATCAGCAGGTGGTGTGTGTGTGTGTCTGCATTGATATATGAGAGCGTGGGTGCAAATGTATGTTGGCCACATCCCCTTTCAGCCACACTCACCACTGGCATGCAGCCCCTGGAGGGTTAGTCAAGGTTGACTGCAGCCCCCAGGTCAAATCAGTAAGACAACATGTTGATCAGGATATATCTTCCTATCCCACCCCACTGCCTTGAGATGCTCACCCTTTTTTCCTGCAGACCTGCACTGAATCTTCCAGCTGTGATTTACCTATGCAGTGGGAAACTCATGCTTACCAAAATCACTTCGCCCCATCCATTTAACAGGGCGCAGTAGAACTTTTTAATTAAAATGTTGTTTGTGAAACCAATGCCAATTAATTCCTACCGAATCTGCTATCAGCTTATCTTGCACTATAGGTTGGAAGGGATGCCACAATACTGTTCCAAACTGGGCCAGTGAAGATGAATGGCAATTTTATATGGCCTTTGATTGGCCAAGTAGTACAAGACCCTTCTCTACTTGTGTGCCTCACATGCTCCACATTTCCCTAGGGATATTAGCAAAACTTCATCACAGCATATAGCTGTGAGATTGTTGGGGATAGTTGTTGACTGAGTGAATGTGTCTGAATTCCAAGATGATTCACAGAAAACAGAGTAATATTTTATCAACCATTATAATGAAGAACCTGTGACTAACAAGCAACTTTTAGAATCAGTGGGAAAGACCTGCACAGCTCACATGAAAGGTTTAGTGTTCTTGAGTTATGGGAACTTATTGCACTTTCAAGTCTCTTGTGTGCATTTTAGAAAACGTCTATAATCTTTTTAGCCTGGTGTTAGCAGGCAATAATGTCACAGGCTTAGTACTGGCATAGTAGCAATAGGTCTGCATAAATCATTGTAGCTATGGCAAGCAAAATATTAAGGACCCTGGCCACCCAAATTCAGAACCAGAATTCTTTCAAATATTATAATAAAATAATATTTCCAGTTTGTGCAGATTGAAAGGGGAGCAGTTCCTTTGCAAAGATGTGATGTCCAAAATCCATAGGAAGGTTCTTGATGGGTTAACGAGATTCTAGTGTAGAGGTTAGGCAGAGGGATGTTGTTCTGTGAACAGTGAAATCAGCCTTGAAAGAAACTTGGCAAAAGGTCCTAGGCCCTCTATTAATTAAAGTTGTGCTTGTTGTTTTCGTAAACGGCACACAGTTGGGATTTACTGTTTGCATAATTTACTCTTGCTGTGCTGGCTGACGCTCAGTGCAGCCTCATGTGGATTTAGTCAAGAATTGCATTTTTTGCTTCTGAAGTATCATGAAGTTTGAGTAATTAATACATTGAGAAAATATGAGCTCTAAAATAAGAGAGATTCAATGACCATTCAGACTGACATAGTCCTATTAATAGGGCCTCACAAGTATAAAATATAGCTGACTTCATTCTACAGTACTTCCATGGTTAGTCATAATTCCTAAAGGAAGTCTTTATTGCTGTTTTGTATATTTTGTAGTAAAATTTTCACACCATGTAAGTACTCTTACAGTTATGCAACAGAAGTACTGTAAGCACACTCAGTGTTTACTCTCTAAGGGCAGAAATGTGCAAGTAACAATGTGAAGAAGAAAAAACACGTAGTTCTGAAAATATTTGTGTAAACATGCCCTATTTATTCGTCATGTTTTATCCTCCCCATTCTCCAATCAGGCAGGAGCACAGGGTGGCTAACAACACAGATACAAACATAAAACCACTATTAAACTCATCAAATCAACAGCAACAAACATCTGTAGTACCACCGCAATCAAAATTAATTTCAGCTACAATACAAAGGCCTGGACAAATAAAGATGTTATTAGACTTTGGTTGGATGTTTCAACTGCAAGATAATGGCTTTGGCATGTGGCAACTACAACAAACGTTATGAAACTATTCACTCAAAACCATCCACTAGCAAGAGGGATGCACATATATCTGTCTATTGGTTGGAGGCAGACTGGCTCAGTGAATGCCTCCACCTGACTTACTTCCTGCTTCCTTCCCTTTGTCTCAGGAGCTAATGCAGATTCCATGGCATTCTCCTTATTTTCAATCCACAACTGGCTCCAAACCTCAGGTGTACTCCTCAATACACTCTTCCATCAATTCCTTAAAAGTGTCAGAGGGTACAGTGCGGCAAATTTAGAGTGCCATAAAGAGAATGATAAAAAAGGAAAAAGAATGGCTTCAACCTATATTTTTATTTATTTTTATTTTATTTATCAAGTGAGGTCTTGAATAGTAGTTGGGACCTATGAGCTTTCTAGCATCTTTCCGACTGCTGTGTTAATGCTCTGTCTTTCCTCAGGCTTTGGCAGGCATCTAACAACTGCAAGATAATTCTCCACCATGAACAAGCTTCACCACCTGAGGTGAAACAGGAAGATGACACACACACACACACACACACACACACACACACACACACACACACACACCAAAGCCTCAATTATCTAGGTGGTAGCAGGGACAGTGTCTGAGTTCCAGGAAGATCTCATAAGAGGTCCATGAGATCTCACCGGATTCTGGAAGCCACCACCACATTCATTTCTTGTTGCTACTTCAGCAGCAGCAGTGGCAGGTGGGGTCCCATGGCTATAGCGGCTGTGGCTGCTAGCGTTGAGATCTTGCAGGAGCCTATTGAGATCTTGCTGGAAGCCACATCTTCTTCTTCTTCTTGCTTCTCCAGTTGGTGGTGGGGTGGGCAGGTCACCCATGGCAGCAGAGGAGAAGCAGCAGCGGCTTTTGGTGAGATCTCATGACAGGACTGCAAGAGATCTTGCTGGAACCTGGAAGCTGCCACTGCAGCCACTTTTTCTGTGGTGGCAGTGCATGGGACACTGCCTCATGGATTCTGCCACCCGAGGCAGCTGCCTCAGTCTGCCACATGGATAGGTTGGCCCTGCACAGAAGGTTCAAAGGTTTCCGGTCGCCTTATAAAGTGCTCTCTCTCCCCCCCCCTCTCTCTCTCACACACAAACACCCCTACCTTGTTAAGTCCCATATCTAGGAATGAGCAGAACCTCTCCAGAAAGTCTGGCAGAGCCAATCATGGGTTGCTCTGTTCTTACAAGTCCACACCTCAGTATGGATTTATTGGATTTCAAAATGAATTCTGCAATTCACACCGAGTATGCATGAAAAGTTTAGTGCCACATGTCACCAAGCCAAAGAAAACCTAGGCCCAGAGAACTGCAATGTGGCACTGAACTGATTCTCAATATACCAGAAAACTAGACACAGGTGAGCCTGGCAACTGAAAGACATAGGCCCCGAACATCCCTAGGCTCAGTTACACTTTGCCTCACTGATGCATAGGCCTGTAGCATAACACTGATGGCATACGAGGACAGGGGAGAGCCAGGTTAACATTCTTGCTCACCCAGGAAACTGACTTCCTTGGACCAGTAACTATCTCTCAGCACAATGTACATCACAGGGCTGTTGTGAGGATAAGGTGGGGAAGGGGGAGAGGGAGTATGCCCCCTGAAGATCTTAAGAGGAAAGATGGGTTATAATTGTAATTATGAATAAATAATACTGGCAGACCTGTGAGGACATGGGGATACTCCATTATTGTGAGGCAGTCTATAGGAACAGCTCTCTCCATTTGTGTGATGTACCTGTCATACAAATGGTTTATTGCTAAAAGGTATAAGATTAATGGAGTCCTCTTTGATTCCCTTCACACCTTTCACCTTCTACTGCTATAAAACAGATTATGTGAATACAGGCAAGCAAAGAAGTAAAAGAATGCCTTAACGCAGTTATAGAAATGAGCAGTAAAACAACCTAATGTATGAAAAGAGAGGCCATAAAAGGAATATATCAGTAGAAAATATTAATTTTCTGTACAGCATAAATCATGATTTACAGCACAGTTTTTGAAAATAGATGTTAGTCGCTGGGTTGTTTTAACAGGTTAACATATTTTATATGACTTCTGGATCTCTCTTTAATAAGGAGGGGAGAAGACTTAATACACGAACCTTGAGATTACTACATTGTCATAAAACAAGGTGATTCCGCTTGTTTGAAATAAATTATTCTCAGAAAGTCATTCCCATGGCAAGAAAAGTGCTATTGCTATTGATTTCTCTCTTTATATACTTTTTGCCCCCATTTCCATAGGTCACCTGCTCAGACAGGAATTTCACTTGCATATAAAGTGACGGATGTTGTGGCAACATTCACAACCAATTTTCATAAAATACTTGTCTATGTTTTTCACTTGCAACACAGGAGCAGATGGTAATGCAGACTGCTTTACCAGCTTTATATTTTTTGCATTTACGAGGTTTCAGGTTAAGTCACTGCCATTTCCACTTGAAGGCTTTTGGGTTGCTGGCTTCAGAAGGACCTTTGCCTGGGACGCTTCCCCAGACAGCTGTTGATAGTCCTGATCTAGATGGACCATTGGTCTGAATCCTATAAAGCAGCTTTTTATAGCCTTGGGAGAAGTATTATAAATGTGTCAACGAATTTTGAACTTTTTCCATTGTTTCCTTGTGAGAAATATGGCTCTAAGCCCCAGCTGTACTTGGCAAAGAAGTAAAGGGGAGGAAATGTTGTTTTCCACCAATGAAAATGGATTCAGGTGACTCTAAATCAGTGCTGAAATCCCTGCTAAAATGTATGTACATTGATCATGAAAGATCTTCACATTGACATTACTACAGTACCAGTAAGAGGTTTTTTTTAGTGTTTTTGTATACTGTATTTGGGCTACACTGAATCAACTTTTGAAGTATATCCATGTAGATGGCCCTTCTAGTTGCTCACAAAAAAACAAAACAAAACTTAGCTGAACACTGAAAGATTCAGGACAGATAGAAGAAAGGATTTCTTTATGCACTGCATAGTTAAGCTATGGAGCTTACTCTCAGAGGACGCAGTAATGGCCACCAAGAGGGTGGCTTTAAAAAAAGAGCACAAATTCATGGATAATAAGTCTAAATGTCTATTTATTTATTTATTTATTTATTCATTTAATAAAATTCATACATACTGGCAGGGGCAGCCCATCCCATTTCACAATCTGAGGTGAAACAAGAATGTGCTGTCCTTTTCTCCCCACCGCCGCTGCTGGGAACATCCTAGAGCAGGCATCCCCAAACTTCGGCCCTCCAGATGTTTTGGACTACAATTCCCATCTTCCCCAACCACTGGTCCTGTTAGCTAGGGATCATGGGAGTTGTAGGCCAAAACATCTGGAGGGCCGCAGTTTGTGGATGCCTGTCCTAGAGGCTGGTAAGGATGGTCACTTGAGGGCTGGGAGTCTCTCAAGGCTCTTCCACAACCTTCCCAAACCCCAGCAAGCAGCTTTCCACCTCCGGGGGTGGGTGGAGGTTCTGGGGTATAACTTCTAGAAAGTTCCAGAGGTCAAAAAAACACTGCAACTTGATTTTTGTGTGCTTCATTGTGTGGGGACTACAATGGTGTGTATTGAGAGTTGTGTTTAGAAGTCTAGATCTGTACTTTTCCCAGATAAAGCAAAGTTTATTCCATACCATCACCTCCATCTCACTGCACTGGTAGGGGGAGAAGGTGCTATTGTTTGTTTGCCTCAAGTGCCTGGCCCTAGACTCTTTTTATCTGCTGTTTTAAATCTTCCTGGATAAATGGAATTAAAATGACAAATCCCAGCACCGCTGGAAGTTTTGAGCTTGCTCGTAAACCTCTGTTTTGTTGCTGGGGAGCTCCTGAATGAGTTGGAGCTTTCAGAAAATTTTCAGGAAAAGCCCAAACCAAAATTGACAGGTTTTGTATAGCTTTACTTTGTATTATTGTTATGGACCAATCTCTAGGAAGGTGTACAATCACATTATGTATATAAACAAGCCTGGTCAAAATATGCAAATCTAATTGTATTAGTTGGTACAACAGCCAAGTGTCAACTAGGTTTATTATCAAACTGCTCACCAGGCTTCACCTTTTATCACATTAATAGGACACATCAGGATGTCACTGCAGTTTAAATACATTTACTGAACCCAAAATGAATTTCCCTGATCTTTAAATGTATATAAAGTTTTCCCTGCTCAGCAAAAGAGTAAAATGTATGCCTGTTGTGAGCAGCTGTATGAATGCAAATATCTATTTGTAGACTTATGGTTATTATAGGTTTAGCTTTATTTAGGAATTTCTGTGGTTATCATAGGTTTAGCTTCATTTAAGAACTATTGCTGGTTTTTCTTCTTAGCTAGCTCATGTACACGTTTCTGCTTCACTTCTTACAGAAATCACCTCAAATGACATGAGCTTTAAAAATACATTTTTCTTTTTATAGCATAGAAAGATTGCAGATGCTCTCTTGGCAGCCACACTTTGAGTGTGAATGAATGCTATTTTATGGACACAGAAGTGTTGGTGGCCCAAAAAAGAGCTTCCAATCAAAACCCAATCCAACTTTTACTTTATGCTTCACCAAGATGCCTAAGATAAAAGTAAGGAAAGTTTTGAATAATGGAAGTTTGTGCTTTTGCTTGCCTCTGCAAGCAAAAGTAAGTTTACAAGTTATCAAAAATTACTTTCAAGGATATGATCCTAAGCTGATCTACCTTATATTATAAGTTTGTAGTTGATGCTGTCAAAAGATCATCTGCTATAAAATTTGCAGTTATGGGTACTGTGGTGAGCCCAATATATACCTAACCTATGCACTTTAATATGGCCAATGGCCTTTGAAAGACACACTAATCGTGGTGGAGTTTCATGCTCTGAACTGGGGGGGGGGCGAGCAGGCAGGGGCGGGGCTGGTGCGCATCCCTGGGGCATGGCACACTGCCCACAGGGGCGTGACGGGCGTCCTGGGGGCATGGCGCACTGCCTGCGGGGCATGGCGCCCAGCGCGGGCGGGGGGCAGCTGTGATGTCTCCTCATCAGGATCACACTGCCGGGGGCGGTGTGCTCCCCCCCACTCCTCTTCCTCCGCTACTGCTAATAGTACAGAGTATGACTTCACAGCTCTCCAGAGCAGCGTCCACAACAAAATGAAAATTTTCATTGCACCAGTAACATTTCTGTGGTTTCTGAGGCATGCAGCCTATCCTACTGCATGTCTACTCAGAAGTAAGACCCCCTGTGTCCAATGGAACATCCTCTCATTTAAGTATTCATAGCATTGTGTGCACAGTCACATTTTTTCAAATATTAATTCTGTGGACAAAATCTAGCACAGAGTTATATGAATTTGATTTTGATGAGATTTCAAGTCCACATAATTATGCAATGGATTGTGGCCGGAGACTTTAATTAAATTACTAAGTGCCTTCTGCTCTGCCAAATTATGATAGATGAGCATCCGTAATATTTTGAATATTAGTTAACTTACAATGATGCATACTTAATTATATCAGGTTCCCCCCTCTCAAACTGTAGCAGTTAAAAAAAGGTATAGAGAGCAGCATGTTTTCAGACTTGACATAAAACCTTTCACCATAAAACCAGGAGCTCTGATTTCATGCTACTTTAAAGTAACTTTGAAGTAATGAAAAAGCTATTTTCCAGCAATTGCTTCAAGGGCTCCTGTAATAATGTTTTTCACAGAGGACCCATATTTTTATTAAACAAGATAAGAGGGAGCATTTTCAAAGTTTTATTGGCATTTCTCTCACTCTTTCCCCCCCTCTCTCACTTTATTTGTTAGCACACATTTTAAGCAGTTACTAATTTCTTATTGAATATTCTATTTCATTGTTTTAGTAATTTAACTGATTTCAAGGTCCATATAACAAGCACTTAAATTAGGATGCTGCTTCTGTAGGTTGAGTATGTAATCCACAAATCATATGAATACTGCAATGAGCTTCTTGCATATGTAAATCGAAAGTTTGTGGGATTGCAACCACATGGGGCAATAAGGATGTAAGACACAAAGGTTGAGAGAACTGAGCCATGCTTATTAATTTAACACTGTGCATTGGAAAAAGGGAACCATGGTGTAGGATATTAACTGCACAAAGCAAACTGGGTGAGCCAATCCTACCAAGGGTGACTAACCCTTCCCTTAAGCCCACCCTTTCAAGTAAGTGGGAGGCATCCCAGGCATGTTTTTCACGTTGGCCTCAAAGGTGCTCCATATCCTGCCGTTGTGGGACCCCGCAGCCTTGAAAGTAACATATTGGGTCTACAGCCTTCACCTTTAAAGGTGCCTAAGGGTGCTCACAAGGGATGTGGGTGGCGCTGTGGGTTAAACCACAGAGCCTAGGCCTTCCGATCAGAAGGTTGGCGGTTCAAATCCCCGCGATGGGGTGAGCTCCCATTGCTCGGTCCCTGCTCCTGGCAACCTAGCAGTTCAAAAGCACGTCAAAGTGCAGGAAAATAAATAGGTACCACTCCAGTGGGAAGGTAAATGGCGTTTCCGTGTGCTGCTCTGGTTCGCCAGAAGCGGCTTTGTCATGCTGGCCACATGACCTGGAAGCTGTACGCTGGTTCCCTCGGCCAGTAAAGTGAGATGAGCGCCACAACCCCAGAGTCGTCTGCGACTGGACCTAACGGTCAGGGGTCCCTTTACCTTTAAGGGTGCTCACAAACCTTAACAACTTGCAGGACTATTATTATTATATATTTATTTATTTATACCCCACCTTTTCCCCTGGCATAACTCAGGAAAGCATACAGATAAAAATGAGAACCGGTAAAAAGAAAGAAAAGCCAATTATTAAAATACAACTAAACACTGATGGAATTAACACTATATACATATTAAAAATCTGTTTAAAATATACCAATACTGTAATTACAATAAATATGGCATGGCACTAGCCCTTTAATTAAAAGCAGTCAATCCCCCAAAGTCTGTTGGAAGAAGGAAGTCTTTACCTGCCAATGAAGGACAACAAGGAGGGAGCCAGTTTAGCTTCTCAAGGGAGGGACTTCCAAAGTCTGGGAGGAGTCACTAAGAAGGCCCTTGGTGGCATTACCTACAATGTGGCCAATTAACCTATTTAGCAGCAACCAACCACTATGGACATTAGCTGCAAAACCAATACAGAGTAGGCAAAAAGCAAACAAACAAAAAATAGCCAGCAATCAGCTGACAGGCAAAAAATAAAATAAAAAATCCTGTGTGGCCAAAAAATGTTAACCTGTACTGAATAACAGGAGGGTGGATACCAGGAACCCAAGGAAGGTTGAAGGAAAGGCGGGGTGGGCTTACATCTAGCTCTGGCCCTCCCAGTGCTGGTGCAAGATAAGAGGCAAGATGCCAAATATCCTTTCCCTAAGCAGCTGCCTAAACAATCTGCAAACACCTTATTGCACAGAGGTTCCCCCCATAAATACATATATTTAACTATCTTATATCACCACTTGCATTTTTTCTGCATACTTTTAATGGGGTTTGTTTTTCTTACAGTATTGTTGTTTTCAAAAAAGCTATCAGACTTGCTTTATATGTCCTGATGTATGAAAGGCAAAAAAAAGTTCAGTAACCCCAGCAGAAAGATGCAAATAATGTAATGCACAGCTAAACTTCAAGCCTTCCCTTGCAGCTATTGAAAGCTTAAAACTTACAAATGCAATTGCATCCTAAACACTGTGAGCTTGCAATTGAATGCATCGATGAATTCTTGCATATTTGCAATGAAAACACAAGTCTACCTGAGTCATTTCCCCTCTTCTTTGATTCCCCCCCCCAGTAGATCTCTGTGCAATTAAAACATTGAAATCCCCACTGAACTGCTGATGGACAGAAGAGGACCCAGAGGGCCAGGTGCCAAAAAAATTGATTGCTATTAATCATTAATGTGCCTATTTCCCCCCTTTGGCTTAAATCATTTTAAGAGGTTTTTCATTTTAAAGTAGGCAAGAATATTATCAAAAGCTATCACTACATAGAAACCCTTTCAAATCCATACTATTTTCAAGAAGAGTTTATGCTAATTAGTAGTCGCTTTCATGGAATGATTCACTAACTAATTAAGCAGGATCTGTGCAAAAAGTTATTTAGGCATATGTTTAAACAAAATCAATGAGAATTAAGTGTGGATAACCATGTGCAGCAGCATTGATTGGTTTCCTCCCACTGACCTCAAGGCTTACCAGTAATTAATCTTTTGGTTAATATCATCTTTTCCCCTGGTTATGTGTACACTAGCCACCCATATTGCTTAGGAAGGACAAAATATAAAGTAAAATTTTGACATATTTCATGCATGCTGAGTATGTTGCAAAGCACCACATTCAATTTCTCATCCAGTTGCCTTTTCACACCGATACACAAAGCACCTTAAGATAGGAGAGCTGTGTTCAACATGTGGCATGCACTACAGATTCTCAATGGCAAGAGCGGTCCAAGTAGTTACTGGTTGCCAGTGTGGTACAGTATGATTTGACAGGCATATCTACAACTTTCTATCTGTGTGGTTCTTTTGGAACGCCTCCCAGATTGCCACTGCCTTCATTAGTCCCAGGGTATGGTCTAAAGTCATACAAGGCTAATGCCTCCAGGTCTGGATCTGGTTAGTGCCTAAATGAGTGACAGGCTGGAGTAGGAACCACAAGTAAGCCTCAGTGAATTCCATGATGGAAGAACAATGGAATATAAATATAATAAAATAAATAAATTTTGGGCAACAGGATATATTGAGATAGCTCCCACATTACAGCTACATCAGAGAAAATAAAGACTAAATGTGTTACTAATGGGTTTCCTAATCCTGAGCTTAAGATATAATATCTCCTGGCCAAACAGTATTTAACCAAGCAATGATTCTTCAACATTACATTTGTTGGACTGGTCATGTTGTGCGGATGCCTGATGATCGTCTTCCAAAGCAACTACTCGATTCCGAACTTAAAAATGGAAAGCGTAACGCTGGTGGTCAACAAAAGAGGTTTAAAGACTGTCTCAAGGCAAATCTTTAAAAATGTAGTATAAACACTGACAACTGGGAAACACTGGCCTGCGAGCGCTTCAATTGGAGAAACTTGATCTCAGGACGCAAGGGAGAAACATGCTAAGAGGAAGGCACACTTGGCAAACCCACACCGTGATCAACTCCTGCCTGGAAACCAATGTCTCCACTGTGGAAGGAAGTGTGGATCCAGAATTGGCCTCCACAGTCACTTACGGACCCATTGTTAAAACCATGTTTATGGAAGACAATCTTACTCGGCTACGAGTGATCGCCAAAGAAGAAGAAGAACCACACAAACATTATGACATTCCATTAATCAAAACATAGGTTTGATTGTACTAAGAAAAAAACAGGAAATATTCTATAGTGACCTAATTTGTATAGATTACATTACAGTGGTATCTCGGGTTAAGAACTTAATTCGTTCCGGAGGTCCGTTCTTAACCTGAAACTGTTCTTAACCTGAAGCACCACTTTAGCTAATGGGGCCTCCTGCTGCTGCCGCGCCACCGGAGCACAATTTCTGTTCTCATCCTGAAGCAAAGTTCTTAACCCGAGGTACTATTGCTGGGTTAGCGGAGTCTGTGACCTGAAGCGTCTGTAACTCAAGCTACCACTGTATTAGCACAAAAGGGGTATATTTATAACTAGGTGGTTAACCCCATCACTTTAACCTATCAGGTTTAAATTAACAGTCGTGGCATAACATGTATACATGATACACCAATGGGTTAAGAAATCTGAGTAAAATGGTAACCCTTATGATTAGTTAAACATACATGTTAATAACCATAAAAATATGGCACCAAAGAAGCAGCCTGAATTAGACCTTTCAAAACACTTGTCATTAAAAGATGGATTGTTGAAACTTCAGACAGGTTAAACGTACACTGTGTTTTGAGTGAAATAATTATCTTTCCAGGGTTGCAATTACTAGAGTGCTTAGTTGCCATAGGAACCAGGCAACATATAGATGTTGTCAGATGAAGACATCAAGGGGCAGACAGCGGATTTTCAAATCACTACATGCCAAGTGTCAGCTGTCATACATTGCAGTGTTCAATTTTTAAGAAGGCATAGGAAAAATGAAAAGGGAGGGAGATTAGCATTTCAAAACAATGTATTAATAGCATTAATACTGTAACTCTTTATCCCACATACCACAGAAACAGGATCTGTACCTGAAATTTCTTTCTCTCACTTTCCCTCTTGGTTAATGCTTATCAAACACATGGAGGAATACAAGGAATTAAGGGCACAATGTCAGCCTTAATTCTGGACCTGCTTTGCTTTTCCTACAACTTTAATCCTACCTATTTTTCTGTGTTAAAATGTCCTGCCGTCTTGGGCTTTGATGCTTTTAGTGTGATGCCCCTGTTGACCTCTCCCCCACTTCCTTTCAAGCAAGTAAAAGACATAATAGGTCTTACAATCTGTCTGTAACAACAAGAACAAGGACCTGTGCTGAGAATGCTCCCTTGGTATGAAGGCTGCAAATGCTTCCAACTGCGATCTGTGTGTAAAGGATAAAAACAGGCTGACAATCTGATGTTAATACAACCTTTAGCTCACCTTCAACATAAAGATATTTTATGACTAATTTTGGTATATAGCTTCATTTAACCATGATAATGAAAGGTTCTCTAGCCAACAGGATAATGAAAGGTTTTCACTATTAATTTATCCTTTGACTACAAGAGTAGTTAAAATGCATCTGAAGCCAGATCTTTGCTTTTTGCCATATCCATCACAATCCCAGCATCAAATAGACATCAGAAGGTATTGTGAGCCTGAACAATATGCTCTCTCTCATCCTCCTTCAGCCAGTGTCTCAATATTTGACAAAAAGCCATTTGAAAGCAGAATTCTAGTCAAAAAAAATAAATTCAAAGCAACACATACAGGTATTTAAAGTTACAGGTAGGTAGCCGTGTTGGTCTGACGCAGTCAAAATAAAAATAAAAAATCCTCCCAGTAGCACCTTAGAGACCAACTAAGTTTGTCATAGGTATGAGCTTTCGTGTGCATGCACAGTTCTTAGTAGTAATCCTTCAGCCATAACATAAGGCCTAACCAAGTATTGGCTTCTAGGATAATTCCTGTGAATTAATAACCATGAAATAGGTGTACTACTTAATGAAATACATTTGTGTGAAGGACTTCTGGAAACATGGACAGAATAGGATAGAAACATGGACAGCTTCAGCAGAAGAAGCTGTCTTCCAGGAAGTTGTATGGATTCTATTTATATAAGAATCTATGCACCGCCTTTCTTGGCAAAGTAACAGCTTCAGGTTGCTTGCAATGTCATAAAATAAAATAAATTAAAACAATGTAAGACATAATCAAACTATAAAACAACAATATAAACAAACCTAATGGAAAATATTCAAGGAAATGCATCAATGAAAACCATACTAAGGGTCATTGCATCATGGAAGCAAAATCTAGAATTGTGTATACTTCAATTGGGATTCTGTCAGAAAATGTAGAAGAGCGGAGGAGGGCAACATTCAGGAGTGGAAATATTTCAGAAGGAGAACTGTCAATTCTGAGAAAGAACATTGGAAGAAAGGTCCATACTACATGGCAGCTTGATACTGTTTCCATTTGGTTCCTGTAATAAAAGACGAATTTATCTGTTGTTTACACTCACTCCTGTGGCTATGAATCTTTTGGCAGGCAACTGCAGAGGCTTCTGAAATAGCACACAAAAAATAACTGAAAAGATAGACTATTTCAAGGTAGCTGATGAATGTAACATATGAGCTGACATTTATGACATGACGAGACCAGAAAGCCAACTCAGTACATTTTAAGGTATTTTCTAATACAGAGACTATGTTTTTTAAATTGTTTTTCTTAACTGGCTTCTTAAATTTAGATAGTTTGATGGGTAAGGTCTCCTACAAAAACATCCAGCCTCAATAAAATTAGTGCATCTTTTTTCTGGACTCCGCACAACAGGAGATTGGCAGCAAGCAGAAAATTTCTCCTGGCTCCTGGGATGCAGAGATAACTACAGACACCCAGATTGTTTTAGTAAAGCTCCTGCTGTCCCCAGGCAAAACAAAATGCAGGAAAGTCACAGAGCTGAGTTGTAGTTCAGCAACTGTGAGAATGTTTCACATGCACAAGGGCACAGGTTCCATTTCAAGTATCTTCAGTTACAGGAACTCAGAAAATTTGAAAGTCTGAGATTCTTGAAGGCTAAATGCACGAGTCTAGCTGCACTATTGGGTTGAGGACCTATTCAAACATTATATTTCCCTTTTTTCATTTTAAAAGCATAAGCAGAGGAGCAACAGAAAAAAAGGGAAAGATGAAAATGCATGTTTGTGGCAATATTAGAACTGTCAGACACTTAACCCAGTTCATGCACAATCCACATGAAAGGTCTGGGTGCAATTAAAGGTTAGTAGAGTCATGTTCAATTGCCTTACTCCACTTGCAGCCCCTGAACATGAGCTGAAGTTCTGAAGGGGCAGCTACCGGTAGCTGTATGCTGCATACAGTATGCAAGCAAGTTGCATCTCATGTTTGGGAGTGCTCAAATGTGTGGAGAAGCATTCACAAGTCCAACCGCCTCCCTCTTCATGCTTCCTCTTGAATTCAGCATGCAAAAGTGGGGAAGGGTAGAGGGAGCTTAGTGAGCAGGCACAATGTTAGAGGCATAGCCCTGCTAGCCTTTAATTGTGTGAAAATATATGAAGAGGGGTTAAGACTAACTTCAGGAGTCTAGGAATTTCTTGTGCTTGACTCATGTGTCTGTCTTCAGTTACCTACGCACTCTCATTAGCAAATCTGTCAAATTACTTTTTATTTATGCTTCTTATTACAATAATTCTATTTTATGGGAAGCAATTCATAAACGGAACCAAACAAACAACATCTTTTTTATTAGCTGGGAGCTGGGGGCACTATTATACAGTGTTTCTGCTCCTTCTTCCTGGACTGTGCCCAGAAAGTGGTGTTGGGGGATCAGTGGTCAGATCCCTGGGCTTTCACTTGTGGGGTATCCTCTCCCCCATGCTTTTTAACATCTATATGAACCCAATGGGAGAAATCATCAGGGGGTTTGGGCTGGGCATTAACCAGTATGTGGATGATACCCAGCTCTACCTCTCCTTCAAATCTGAACCAGTGAAGGCAGTGAAGGTCCTTTGTGAGTGTCCGGAGACAGTTGGAGGATGGATGGTGGCTAACAGATTGAGGATGAATCTTGACAAGACAGAAGTGCTGTTTCTGGGGGACAGGGGGCAGGCAGGTGTGGGGGACTCTCTGGTCCTGAAAGGGGTAACTGTGCCCCTTAAGTCCAGGTGTACAGCCTGGGAGTCATTTTGGACTCATAGCTGTCCATGGAGGCATGGGCCAATTCTGTGTCCAGGGCAGCTGTTTACCAGCTGCACCTGGTACACCGGCTGAGACCCTACTTGCCTACAGACTGTCTCAACAGAGTGATCCATGCTCTGGTTAACTCCCGCTTGGACTACTGCAATGCGCTCTATGTGGGGCTACCTTTGAAGGTGACCCAGAAACTACAACTAATCCAGAATGCAGCAGCTAGACAGGGAGTGGCCACTGGGTCCTAAAGGATCTTCATTGGCTCCCAGTGCGTTTCTGAGCACAATTCAAAGTGTTGGTGCTGACCTTTAAAGCACTAAACGGCCTCAGCCCAGTATACCTGAAGGAGCGCCTCCTCCCCCATTGTTCAGCCCGGATACTGAGGTCCTCCTTCGAGGGTCTTCTGCTGGTTCCCTACTGCAAGAAATGAGATTACAGGGAACCAGGCAGAGGGACTTCTCAGTAGTGGCGCCCTCCCTGTGGAACATCCTCCCTTCAGATGTCAAGGAAATAAACAACTATCTGACTTTTAGAAGACATCTGAAAGCAGCCCTGTATTGGGAAGTTCATGCAATGCAAACACACTAGTGGAGACAATCCACCTTCCCTCTGATATGTTTGCATCAAGCCTCCCAGTAAGCAGTAGTGATGTGACCAGCCATAAGTCAGGTGAGCTACAGCTTTCAGTAACAAAATCATAGAACTGTAGAGTCAGAAGGAACCCCAAGGGTCCTTCTAAATCTAAAGGAAAAAAGTATGCAAGAGAAAGTCCATCCCTGGTGACTTTTTTTTTTTTTAAAAAAAACAATTATTCCCTCCTCCCCTTGTGGAGATACTAGATCTATATGCAGTTCATACATGTAGATATTTACATATTCTTGCTTGCTTGCCAGTTTATATTTGTGTTGAAGCAAAGTGAAACGTTCCGGAAGGCCAGCAAGCACCATCTTGGTAGTTAAGATAATCCCGAAAAATAATTGGTAGTTGTTGTGAGAATGAGCTCATATATATATATATAGGTTTCCTTTCTTTGATATATGCTAATCGGCTTGCTTTGATGCTGTGCTTATATGTGGACTTAGATATGCTGGGCTCTAGAGCCCGAGAGGGAAGAAACTTTGGATAGCTGCCATCTCTGGCCTCACTGACCAGGTATGATGGCAAGTTCTGGACAAATTGATGTATGCTGCTTTGTGCTTATAACCTGTATAAATGTTTGCTTGGGGGCGGACATGTCATGGCGACCTCTCACTGTTGCAGTGTTCATCCGGCGACTGTAATGGCAGTGAGGCCTGGCAGGCTGATTTACCACAAGCTTACAGTTTCTGATAATAAGCCTCTAGAACTGATCACTCTGCTGTTTTTGACAACCTTCTTTGGTATGCCTACACCAAACTGCTCACACGAGCCCACTTTTGCAATGGTGAATCATAACAATTTTGGAATGACCTTTTAATCAACATGTACTTCTAATTAATAGGCTGTGTGAGAAGATTCAAACATTCACAAACAGAGTGCAAGAAAGATGTACAATTCCCAACCCCCCTGTCCCAACAAGTTTAGGGCAGGAACAGAGATATTGCTTCCGTGATCCCTAAAAGCAGCTAACAAATATACTCATTATGATTTCTTTCTCTGACAGATAAAATTAAAAGAAATACTAGATGAACTGCAGCAGGAAGTATAAGGCTCCAAAAGTCTGTTACACTTCTCATGGTTTTCTTCTCTGTTTTATTTTAATAATGGCAACAAGAGGGAGAGGGGAGGTTAGAGTTTTCAGCATTCTGTACTTAAAATTCATTCAGAGAATAGAGACAACTAACAGAGACTAAAAGAAATTCCAAATTATTCCCAGCACATAATTCTGACCAGTGTTCATTTCAGATTCAATATCACTTACAACAATTGATATTTTAAAGCTCAGATTTGATTGGGATTCCCCCCCCCTGGATATGAGTAATTTAAAGAGATGTGTCAGTTTGAAAGTAATCAATGAACTAACCATATTATTGTTCTATGATCTGGATAGGGGGCGCAAATGGATGAAAGCACCTAACTTCACACACATTGATCCACAGTGGATGAGAAACTACACACATTCAAAAGGGTATTTCATGTGTTATTTCTTTCCCATGTGAGCTACTGTAAGTGGATGTTTGTAGCCCCTCAGAAAACTCTTGAGAGCACCAATCAGATGTTCAGCAGGGACTGGATTTTGCCCCTTCTGCTCATTGTCATTTAACATCTCTGCTGATTTTTAGGAAGGCCTATGCACAAAGAGGGACGTGGGTGGTGCTGTGGGTTAAACCACAGAGCCTAGGGCTTGCCGATCAGAAGGTCGGCGGTTCGAATCCCTGCGACAGGGTGAGCTCGTGTTGTTCGGTCCCTGCTCCTGCCAACCTAGCAGTTCGAAAGCACGAAGTGCAAGTAGATAAATAGGTACCGCTACAGTGGGAAAGTAAACGGTGTTTCTGTGCGCTGCTCTGGTTTGCCAGAAGCGGCTTTGTCATGCTGGCCACATGACCTGGAAGCTGTACGCCGGCTCCCTCGGCCAATAACGCGAGATGAGTGCTGCAACCCCAGGGTTGGTCACGACTGGATCTAACGGTCAGGGGTCCCTTTACCTTTACCTTTATGCACAAAGAGCCTCATCTGCTGCATATGAACACAGCTGGATCAGGACTGCGTATTCATCCGATAAGGCAATATTATGTTAGGATATTTAATATGCAGTCAAAATGATCCTTTTATTCTGAAAAGATGGCTACTAAAGAAGAATGGGGGGATCCTCAGGTCAACTTTCAAAACAGGCACAATTTATCAAACCTAATGGTGAATAATCTGATATGGTGGGGGCTGTGGATATTGGTTTTGAGTATACTGACATCACTTTACCTCTTCGTTTCAATATTCTGGATAATAGTGAATCACTATACAATTTTAAACCACCTTAAGAATTAAATTCTAGCACAAAAGTTTACTTTAACATTTCTTATAAAAGTCCTCAGATACAATAATTCATACACTGCAAGTTCCAGAAGGGTATAGCTACTATTTTTTATGTATTAATTATTCCCCTACTTCAGAGACATTTAGATCTTAATTCTTAATCTATCTGCTTAGTTATTTCCCCAAGTGACTCAGAGTGGAGAGGCTTAATGTCTATCCTTTGTTGCCTTAAATGACATATTTGCTTTTCAAAGAGATGGCTGACAGCTACAGCACTCCTCAGAGTGCACTTATACTCAAGCAATACAAGAGCACTAATGCCTGTTTACTCCACATGGGAAGAGATTTTTCTCCTCTCAGCTGGAGGAAGGACAGACATGCTAACCACATCATACTCTAGATACTCATAATCTCTCTTCAGTTCCTAGAAGTGCTAGCCATGATCATCCTTATGCACACAGAACAAGAAATAAAAAGTATATTGAAATACACTTGAACACCCTGAGCTACAATGTAGATGTTAATAATGTGGTTGGAAATGGGTTTTCAAGTCTTTTGCAGTCCTTGTGACTTGTCTGCTGCACTCCTGTTCCATTAAACTCAGTGGATTATTATTTTGCCAATTCTGTTGGAGAACAAGTACATCTGGAAAACTACTTATAGGTGGGGTGGAATGTGATTGGAATTAGTAGGATCTATACCAGGGGACCCAGGTGGCGCTGTGGGTTAAACCACTGAGCCTAGGGCTTGCTGATCAGAATGTCAGTGGTTCGAATCCCTGTGACGGAGTGAGCTCCCGTTGCTTGGTCCCAGCTCCTGCCAACCTAGCAGTTCGAAAGCACGTCAAAATGCAAGTAGATAAATAGGAACCGCTACAGCGGGGAGGTAAACAGCGTTTCCATGTGCTGCTCTGGTTTGCCAGAAGCGGCTTTGTCATGCTGGCCACATGACCTGGAAGCTGTACGCCGGCTCCCTCGGCCAATAATGCGAGATGAGCGCGTAACCCCAGAGTCGGTCACGACTGGACCTGGTCAGGGGTCCCTTTACCCTTTATACCAGGGAAATTAGTATTAGCAGAGTCAGGTTTAGGGTTGAATCATGCCCAGCATAGTGGTAACTTAAAACACTATTATTATTATTAAATTAAATTTGTATACCCTGAAGATCTCAGGGTGGTTCACAGCATAAAAATACAAGATAAAAACACAAACTACATAATAAAAAGAAGAACAAAACAAAAACAAACCAATAACCCTCCTTCCCCACAATCGGGGCAAGGTAGATAGACACTGGACAATGAAACTTAAGAAGCTGGGAAGGAATTCTGGACAGGCATAAGCTCTAAAGAATCATGGACAGTACAGTGGTACCTCGACTTACGAATAACTCTACTTACGAACGGAGCTCCGTCCGCCATCTTGGATGTGGTTTAGGTAGGATTTTTTTCGACTTATGAATTTTTAGATAGGGTTGCTTCGACTTACGAATTTTTTTGTCCCAATACATTCCTATGGGATTCGACTTACATTTTTTTTTACTTACGAATGTGCGTTCGGAACGCATTAAATTCGTAAGTCGAGGTACCACTGTATAAGCAAAAACTACTGGGGGCCAAATAATGAACTAAATGAGGGTACCTCCCACAGCCCCAGTCAACCAACTTCCAGCCACCAAGCCTTGTGTTGCTCTGTTTTTCAGTACAGTAGTACCTTGGTTTAAGAACAGCTTAGCAGGTGGCACTGTGATCTAAACCACAGCGCCTAGGGCTTGCTGACGGAAGGTCGGTGGTTCGAATCCCTGCGACGGGGTGAGCTCCCGTTGCTCGGTCCCAGCTTCTACCAACCTAGCAGTTCAAACGCACGTCAAAGTGCAAGTACTGTAGATAAATAGGCGGGAAGGTAAAAGGTGTTTTCGTGCGCTGCTCTGGTTTTGCCAGAAGCGGCTTAGTCATGCTGGCCAGATGACCCGGAAAAACTGTCTGCGGATAAACATCAGCTCCCTCGGCCAGTAATGCGAGATGAGCGCTGCAACCCCAAAGTCGTTCGTGACTGGACTTAACTGTCAGGGGTCCTTTACCTTTACCTTTAGTTTATGAACAACTTGAATTAAGAATGCTGCAAACCCAGAAGGAGGTGTTTTGGTTTGTGAACTTTGCCTTGGAAGCAGAACAAGTTCCGCTTCCTGTTGTGTGTGTTCCATTTGTAAATTGAGTCCCCCGCTGCTATTTTTAAGAATGCTTTGGTTTAAGAACGGACTTCCAGAACGGATTAAGTTTGTAAACCAAGGTACCACTGTACTCGCTACCTTTCTGTGTACTGTATTCCTATGTTTTTCAGTGTCTTTGTGTTTCTCTACTCTTGGTACATGGGCTTTGCAAGAAGTGAGGCTGCCTAAATGTGACCTGCAAAGCACTGAAGAGAGCTGCCACACATATGAAAAGTATAGCACTATATCTTGGAGTATCAACTGTTGTGTCCCAGCTTCTATGACTTCTTGTCACTGCCTATCTGAACACTGCAATGGTAGGAGGCTTAAAAAAAGAGAACAGGGGGGAGTCCACTGTGATTTACAACAGCATTTTAGTATTGGACTTACAAGTCTTCCAATAAGAATGCTGAAGTACTTGTATGCAACAAAGGTACTTGGCAGGTAATCTTTCAATTTATTCATCAAAGCACCCACAGTGTACATTTGAAGACATGTGAATTAACAATAGCTATTCAAGTATTCCAGAAAGCATTTTATTTAACAAAAACACACCCTCTTTTTGTATTTTTGTGATCTTTTCATACAATCTTTTTTGAATTTGCTATCTTTTACAGATTCTGACCATTAAATAAAACTGTGAAAGCTATTGAATAAAGAATTTCTTTTAAGCTTTATATTCTATGGCTATTGTATCTCCAAAGGACCAGCCAGTGGAACTTACCAGGTGGTGAACAGCCTATTAAATAAGAGTTCTTGCTGCAAAGAGTAACAGATGACTTCTGCCCACTGTGAAAAGCTTGCCTCCTACATTGTAGACAAAATTACAATGCATTTGGAATTACTGAGGGAGCTCTCGTTTGGCAGTGCAAGCACAAGACCAGGTTATACAATCAGCAGATTGAAGCAGTTAAGTTTAGAGCTTTCCCAGGTTTGTACCACTTCAAGATACAGGCAGAAAAAGATGACTGGCTTGAATGCGCCCCATATGAATAAAAGAATTGTCTGAAAAATCTTCCTAAAACTCCTTGTGCAGCTCGAAGTGGTATAATCTAATACATACATACATATGTTATCTTCCCTTGCTCTTTTGCAGCTACATGGTTTTTATTAAGACCAAATGTAGGGAGATATTTAGAAATAATTATGACTTTAGGGAAGGAAGGAAAGGCTTCTCAGGTTTTCCAGTGATTTGGGATATCAAGTATTAGTGCTGGTCATGCTCAGCCACCGGGGGCGGAGAGCAGGCACGCTGCCCCCAGGGATGTGGTGTGCGTTCTGGGGGTGGGGCACGCCGTACGCAGGGGCGTGGCACGCAATATGGCCCAGGGCATGCTGTGCGCAGGGGCGGGGCATGCATTTTGGGGGCGGGGCGCGCTGCGCACGGGGCGTGCGTTTTGGGCTGGTTGCGCCGCGCACAGGGTGGGGCACGCGTTTGGGGCGGGACGGGCAGCCCCCACCGCCCCTATCTTCCTACGCCCCTGAGTGCTGGAGATTGTTACAGAGTGAAATAGTAGCTAAACAGTGGTATAAGCAGCAGGGAGAAGCTGTGGTGGAAAGCAGTAGGGTTTTTGTCATGGCCAGGCTAAGAAATTGTGCTGCCTAACATGAAAGGCAAGATGCAGCTCCTTCTCCATTCCATATACAGAAGCCAACTGCACTGGCAGTTGAATTTTACTTCAACAATGGTAGTGACAAAACATTGGTTTATTTATTGCTTCTATCTCTCACCTTTCCTTCAAGGAGCTAAAGGTGGGATACATGGTTCTCTTCCTCTCCATTTTATCTTCATAAAACCCTGTGAGGTACCGTAGGTTAAGATGAGAGACTGACTGTCCCAAGGTCAATGTCTGGCACCACATCTCAGGCAGCAGGCCAGATTAGGGGGCCTAGGAGAGCCCCTCCAGCAATAGAGAAGGGCTGGGGGACTCAGGAGGAACATCCAGAAGCTCCTACTAGTCATCAGCGACTGCCTCCTCAGGTATTTTCATCACTCTACCTAGTGGTAGAGCTGTCCCACAGCTCTTAAACTTAGGGAATTTGGACACAGCAGGCTTCGAGGTGCTCATGCTTGCTCTTCCTATGTGTGGGTGAATACAGATGACCAGCTTACCACCAAGTGGTTGCAGAAAACATATCCAAAAGGAAAAAAATCCTTCCAGCAGCACCTTAAAGACCAACTACGTAAGTTTTTATTTTGGTATCAGCTTTCGTGTTCATGTACACTTCTTCAGATATACTGAAGCAGAAGTCTCCAGGCACTTATGTAGGGAAAGGGTGGGGGGGTATCACTCAGAAGGGTGGTGGAAATGGGTGATTGACTGACTGATAGCTGTTGACGACTGTGAACGACTGCAAATGGTCTTGCATGAAAAAGCAAGGGTTGGGATGGCTGAAGATCGCTTTATCATGTATAATGAGATAAGAATCCTATGTCTCTGTTCAAACCAGGTCCCTCCATGGTTTTGAGCTTGGTGATAAGTTGCAATTCAGCAACTTCTCTTTCCAGTCTATTTCTGAAATTCTTTTGTAGTAAGACAGCTACTTTGAGATCTTGTATAGAATGTCCGGGGAGATTGAAGTGTTCTCCTACTGGTTTCTCTGTCTTGTAATTCTTGATGTCAGATTTATGTCCATTTATCCTTTGGCGTAGGGTTTGGCCTGTTTGTCCAATACAATACCCCCACCCCCACCCTTTCCCTACATAAGCGCCTGGGGACTTCTGCTTCAGTGTATCTGAAGAAGTGCGCATGCACATGAAAGCTCATGCCAAAATAAAAACTTACTTGGTCTTTAAGGTGCTGCTGGAAGGAATTTTTTTATTTTGTTTCGACTACGTCAGACCCAACACGGCTACCTACCTGTAACATCCAAAAGGGTGTAGATTGATTATTTAATTTCGATACCACTTAATATATCAAAAATTTATCTAAGAGGTATACAAAAAATTGAAGCAGCAACAGACAACTTAAACAATTTTTTTTAAAAAAATTACATAGTTACAAATAAAAATATTACATTCATACTAAGTTAATAAAATATCTAAATAAATATCCATTCATTTTCCTTCTGACACACCCTCCCTCTCAGTCTCTAGGTTCTCACTCAGGGTCCGAAGAAACTCTCAGCTCACCCACAAAACTCTCACAACAAGAAGAGTTCCTGGAAACACCCCAGTCTCTCACTCTAGACTTGCTTTTTATGGGCAGGCACAAGGTGGAGGATACTTCCCCGGGCTGCCCACAGCTGTGTCCCATTCAGCTGAATTCTATGAACTCATTTTCCAACAGTTACAGGTAGGTAGCTGTGTTGGTCTGAGTCGAAGCAAAATGAAAAAATTCCTTCAGTAGCACCTTAAAGACCAACTAAGTTTTTATTTTGGTATGAGCTTTCATGTGCATGCACACTTCTTCAGATACACTTGAAACAGAAGTGTTCCCAACACTTCTTTCCAACAGTTCACTATAAACCAAACTAGTTCATAGATGTTGCATACACCATTCCCTTACTCCAGTTTAATGTCTTATTTGAACTGGCTAATCACCACTTGCATTTTAACATTTATGTATACTGGATGTGGCTCACTGGACTAGGGAGGGCAGTTGTTTCTGGCTTGTAATCAAAGCTGCAACTTGTTCTAAGTGCATAGATATATTTTCTATGAAAACCAATTTCTAAGCTCATCATAGAATACTACTATGCATTTGTCTTAAGTTACTTCTTATATTTATTTATGTATTTAAATATTTATAAACCACACTTTCATAAAAATTCAAACTTAATATTTCCAATGTAAAAAGCAATGGGAGAAGCAGACAAATATGAAAAATATAACCTTTACAGAGAATTTGAAACAACTTCATGAGGAAGTAGTGGCTGAAGAATTCCCTTTGAGATTTTTTCATTTAGTTAAAATAATAATGTATGAATAAAAGAAAAAAAGCCACAAGATTACTGTATCTTGTAGTAATGTATTACTATTACATTAGAATACCAAAATTACCATACCTTCCATTCTCACAGTCACGAAACCCACCATCTTCTGAAAATTAACTATAAAATTCTGCCATGTCAAATCCTGTCACAATCTAAGTTCTAAATGGATAATTAATACTTGTTAATTAAATAGCACTTTAGTGCCTTATTTTTACAGGTTGCCATAGTAAGCCTTGGGTGTGAAAACACTGCTAATCAATGCCAACAATGCTAAACTCATGCATTCTTAGAGAAACACATTTATATAAAAAAGTATGAAGCTCTAATCCAGAGTTCTTGAATTTTTACAAGCTCATTCTCATTTAAAAAAAATATTTTTTCACAGTTTTTTACTTTCAATATTCAGCTGATTTCTTTACAAATATGGTTAAGGCACACACATATACACTTTGTCTTGTGACATACATATCCTTCTACTTGCTTCCAGCAGCTTTAATTATTTGGTTAATGCTGTGTGAAATGGTAACAAGATGCAGCAGGAAACTGTAGATTTCGTTTAGCAAATGAGAAAAATACAGTAGCTTAATGCAACTTTCCATTTGGTAAGCATAACACATTTTCCTGTAGCAGATTTAATCCTTTTAGGAGTATTCACTTAACAGACCTCCAGACGGCATCACTGCTGTCACTTGATTTATGTAACACTTATTCATCATTTTTAGACCACATGTCATTCATGCCAATGATTGATGAGTTATTTACTGCCCTGCAACACACTCAGGCCATGGTCTTGCAAAACTGCAATGTTGTCCTCACATTTTAAGAAATACTCATAGATCAGCAGATGCTTGATTAGCATTCAATCATTTCTAAATGCATGCTAAGAATGTATGCCCATGGATTTGTTACCTCACAATGTCTCTAATTTGAAGGTTGAATGTGACTTGCTCCAGTTGCTAATGTGCTCCATTGTAAGCAAAACATTACTAATGGAACAAAAAACTGCTGTTTTCAATGCCAGCATTTATTAGTGGTGATATAGTTGGGGGGGGGGGATAGTTGAAAAAAACCCAAATTCTACAAACCAGAAAATATAATGTGAGTTTCCAGTACATTTATTACTGAGTACATGGTTTCCTAAAAGAACAATATCAATATAAATAGGTATGGCTCCTGCGGGAAGGTAAACGGTGTTTCTGTGCACTGCTCTGGTTCACCAGAAGTGGCTTACTCATGCTGGCCACATGACCTGGAAGCTATACGCCGGCTCCCTTGGTCAATAATGCAAGATGAGTGCCGCAATCCTAGAGTCGGTCATGACTGGACCTAATAGTCAGGGGTCCTTTTACCTTTACCTTGGGAGGAAGCTCCACTGAAATAAATGGTGCTTACTTTTAATGTCCATGTTCAACTTCAAAAACATGCTGAGCTTTAGCAAAAGATCATCAAGCTGAAATGCAACCTCAGCTAGAAATGCAAACATAGAATCACAGCATACTGGAAAAAAGGTGATACCATCTAACAGTCAAAGACGTGGTGAAATAGGGTACAGACCAGTTCCAGGGCAGGAACAGTGACATTATCTGCTCAAGTGGCAGGATAATTGATAAACCTTCCTTGCTCTAGCAAGTGAATGAGATGATAATTAGGTTTTCAAATGTTACTACAGTATTGTTTGTGACAGATTGGCACAGAACAGGGCTTGGGAACCTGTGGTCATGCAGATGTTATTAGACTTCAGCTCCCATCTGCTCCAGTCAGTGGCCAATGGTCGGGAATAATAGTTGTTGTTTTCCATCCTTGTCATAGAGGAAATCAGAAAATGGTGGAAATAAGCAGAGGGCTCCTATTTCATGCTGGCAGTTTAGATCAGGGATAGGCAACCTAAGGCCCGGGGGCCTGATGCGGCCCACTCACCTTCTCAATCCAGCCCACAGACGGTCCGGGAATCAGTGTGTTTTTACATGAGTAGAATGTGTCCTTTTATTTAAAATGCATCTCTGGGTTATTTGTGGGGCATAGGAATTCATTAATATATATATTTTTTCAAAATATAGTCTGCCCACCACATGGTCTGAGGGACGGTGAACCAGCCCACGGCTGGAAAAGGTTGCTGACCCCTGGTTTAGATGGTATCACTTCTTTGCAAGTATGTGATGATTCTATGTTTGCATTTCTAGCTAAGGTGCATACTTTGCACATGAAGCAGGACCAGAGAAGAAGATAAAAGCTGACATGGTAGTTAATATAAGGGCAAGTGCTCCCTCAGTTATAGGGGACCAAGACCATGAATTTCAGCAATGCAAACAATTGCTACAAAATACCTTACAAGTCTTTTTGTGGCAAAGCCCTTGGCTTATTTATTTTCTTGAGCTTTTCAGTCTAAATTTGACTTCAGTTTTGAGCTACCGTAACTGTTTTACTATGGATGTGCTGTTTTGGTTCTATTAAAGATGGGGAGCTCATGATAATTAATTTTAGTTGAAAAATATTCACATGCACAGAATGTACTCTGTAACAGTATGGACACATTTTCTGTGTTATAGGTAGAAACCGGAGAATATTAATTATATGCTAATATAGTAACCGAAGTTCATGCTTTGAAGAGATGCTGTCATTCAAGGGCATTAAGCATTTCTGAAACAGCTCTTTTTGCAGTCTGAATAATACATTCTTTATGGATCATTAGGCATTGTGCTAAATGATTTATGGTTTCATACATAATAGCTGGATTCTGATGACTAAAAAACAAACAAACCCTCAAAAGTCAATCGAAGCTGTCCTAGTGCACAGCATTTATACAAGAACATATTGTATAAATTTATACCGTAAATGTTTACATTGTTCACTCTGAAAACTAGAGGTCAGTTCCTTCGAGACTTTTTTTTTTACTTGTGTGTCAATACCAAAGCATGAGCAGCATATGAAACATAACACATGCATGTGTGCATTCTTATTCCGATTGTTCCTAAAATATATACACATGGGTCTGATTGCTGTTCATGTATGCTTTCAGGACGAATATAGAGAATAAAATACACGGCTGTGATTCACATTGGATGTGGTGCCTGTGTATATTTTCATGCCTAAGCATTCACATATAAGATAAAAAACAAAAGAAAAAGTCACATAGGAACTGGCCATAAACCTTTCTAGAAAAGCAAATGTTATATGGCATACTGTCATATAACTTATTCCTGCTCAGCAGCATTAATAGTAAATTGTCAGGACCAGTGCTGAAAAAGCTCTGCTTATTTTACTCATCAACCTCATATATGTAGGCCGGAGCTTATCTGATGGCCTGATAGAAAGGTTAAAATGTGGAGGGGAGGAAAGGATTAGGTGTCGGTGGTTTCCTTGGGTATCTTGAATCTAGGCTTTGAAAGCCATCACCAACACTTTAAATGGAACCTGGAAACAATCTGAAGCCAATGATAGTTTCTTCAAATTCAGTGAAATATGCTCTCCACAGCCAGTACTTGCTAACAACAGTGTCTCTGCATTTTGTATCAGCTGAACCTTCCAGAAATTCACCAGAGCCACCCCTACACAGAGTGCAGATACAGAATTTATTTTCTTTGTTTAACAAAGTCAACTTTTTCTGATTTTCCAGAGGAATCAAAGGTGGCTAACAAATCAGATAATAACAGTATTAAAAAAAAATCCACTCAAATAACAAAAAATGAACATGAAAATGTTTTCCACAAAATTTAGGATTACAAAATAGCTGTCAAAACACCACACTAAGCTAGAAGAAGATCACTCAGCCAAAGATCTTCACCAGCTGCCTGAAGCAATTTAATGATTGGGCATGACACTCCCTTTGCTCCGCTGGGCAGTCCACAAGGTGGGTGTCAGAACAGAAAACAGCAGCAGGGAAGTTACTGATGCATGTTTAATGACAGCTCAATCATACAAGTGAAAAACGACTGTGCTTAGGGTCTTCCCTTTATGTGGTAAGAGAAATATTGTGGTAAGAGAAATTTAAAAACAATACAGACAAATCTACTGCAAATGTATTACTGCAATTAACCAGGTGTAAAAGAATGTCAGGTTCCGATGTCTGTAAAAATTAAAGAATGTGGCACTGTGGTTAAACCACTGAGCCTAGGGCTTGCTGATGAGAAGGTCGGCGGATCGAATCCCTGTGACGGGGTGAGCTCCCGTTGCTTGGTCCCAGCTCCTGCCAACCTAGAAGTTCGAAAGCACGTCAAAATGCAAGTAGATAAATAGGAACCGCTACAGCGGGGAGGTAAACAGCGTTTCCATGTGCTGCTCTGGTTTGCCAGAAGCGGCTTTGTCATGCTGGCCACATGACCTGGAAGCTATACGCCGGCTCCCTCGGCCAATAATGCGAGATGAGCGCGCAACCCCAGAGCCAGTCACGACTGGACCTAATGGTCAGGGGTCCCTTTACCTTTACCTTTAACTAAACATCATATTTTACATTTATTAGAGAGGGGGTCCTTCTGTCTAAATTGTGGCTTTTCAGTGAGAGGATTTCAGCATCAACACATTACCCTATGAAGGGAGCAGGAATTGCAGCTTCCCTCTCCAAAATATGTGTGAGCAAGATCCCAGTTCTTTCTCAGTCACCACTCATGGGTATTTTGAAGAGAAAAGCCAAATTTGTGTCTTTGTTCTTTAAAGGGTCCAGCACCAAGAGAGCTTAGATACTGTTTAATAATAGCAGCATATATGCGGAATACTGAAACAACAACAAAAACTTCCATGTTCTGCTGAGAAACAAATTAAACTAATTGGAAACTAAATGGAACAATGTCAAAAAGTAGGACAGAATTACACAGAATGTATCAGCAATGACCCATGCCCAGTTGCCTTTGAGTGGCACCTGTATATTTGCTGCCCACAGCTGAGTAACTTCTAAGGATGGAAGAAAGCCTAGCATTGTTATTACTACATTTGTATCCTGCCTACCAAGGAACTTAGGGTGGCATCCCATTTTGTCTTCACAACAACCCTGTAAGGGAAGTTGGCCTGGTTTCTCTAAACCAGCTCAAACATTCAGTGTTCACTGCCAATTACTGCTGCAAAGAGTGGTTGAACAAAAACCCATGCCTTTAAAAAAAAAGGTTGCCCACTGAATTGGAAGTGCAGCATTATTAGAAACAAACAAATTAGCAGGGAAAAGGTCGAATCACTACCCAGTAAACCTTATAAGACTTTTTGCTGTCATTAAGTCTCAGCTGAGAGCTTTATAACTTGGGAATATAATTACTGTCAGGAAGCATGCCAAAGAAGCAATCAAGGGGAAGCAGAGAGCAGGAGGCCATGTCTAAAGCCAGTAATATATTCTTCCGTTATGGCCAAAATTAGGTTGGTATTTAGTTCTGCCACAAATGGTAGACATTAAGGGTGATAGTAGATCACAGCATGACAGACACATTATTGTGTGTTCATTTTGTGTGCATTTATTAAAAGGATGGTTCTTAATCTTCTAACCACAGCAAAGAAAACAAAAACAAAAGTAAACTAGGCATTATGCTTAATGCACTGTACGGTATGTAGCAGTGTTTCTTGTTTTTCTTAATGCCGGGGTGGGATGGGAGATTGTTATCAGGATCGGAGTGCACAGGGAGGCAAGGTTTATCTTATACCTTTCCTAGCTACACTGGGAAGAGCAAATTTCAGGGTGATGGACCTTGTGGCTGGAAAAAGGAAGGGATAAATGTCCATTCTTGCATGGCTGGACGTGATATCAATACTCACACCAACTGGAATTAAGAAAAGCAAGAGATACAGCTTTGTGTTATGCATTAAACACAATGTGAAGATTCTGAACTAAGATAAATTATCAGATGTTGAAGTGAGGACAGGAGTATTTAATTTTCCGCTCATGTTACTACCACAAAAAGTCTCGATTTTTCAAAGTATGCTTCTAGCAGGTTCTAAAAGGACTGCAGGTTAACTGAAATGGATTGATGGATGACAGGACAGAAAACATTTTAGCTATTCACTGTAGGGTAGAATAATCAGTAACAAATTTAAAATCTACAAGAGAGTAATTTGCCCACACCACCAGATTGTTCCATTGGGTATGATGTTGGATTTTAATCTCTTGGGTAGAAAAGTGTATGTGAGAGGAGATTAAGACTTGAAATTTTGGGAGGAAATGTGGATAACGTAGTTTTGAGTATGAGCAAGATCACACTCAACTCCTAAACCCCAGTAATAGTGGCACTGCAACAAGGGGCAGCCCATCCCATTTTGGCACCTGAGGATGGGCTGCAACTACAATTGGCTAGAACTAGAGGCCTTGAGAGAGAAAAGAGAAGCATTCCAGTTACCAGCTGGATTGGTCTTGGTGACACAGGCTTTAATCAGACTACTGCAATAATAGGGTAGCTGCAGTAGGAACTACTGCAATATGTTCTATGTGGGGCTCTGCTGTTTTTGATAACTGGAGCTGTTTCTCAGTTAATTTGTGAAGCACATAGAGCTCTCCTTCTTTGGCGATCACTCATGGCTGAGTAAGATTGTCTTCATGAATACGGTCTTAACGGTGTGATTGTGACTGTGGAGGCTAATTCTGGATCTGCATGTCCTTCCACAGTGGGGACATAGGTTTCCGAGCAGGAGTTGATCATGGTGAGGATTTGCCAAACATGCCTTCCTCTTAGTTTGTTTCTCCCTTTCGTCCTGAGTTCTACACAGCTACCAGAGGCTGTTTTAGGTGACCTCCAGTTTCTTTCGAATACTACAGTAATATCCAATGTTAATCACACTTGATTTCAGTGGGTCTACTCTGAGTATTAGGGATGCGGGTGGCGCTGTGGGTTAAACCACAGAGCTTAGGTCAGTGGTTCGAAATGGTTGTCATTTTGATGGAGTGAGCTCCCGTTGTTCAGTCTCAGCTCCTGCTAACCTAGCAGTTCGAAAGCATGTCGAAGTGTAAGTAGATAAATAGGTACTGCTCCGGCGGGAAGGTAAACAGTGTTTCTGTGTGCTGCTCTGGTTCACCCGAAGCAGCTTAGTCATGCTGGCCACTTGACCTGGAAGCTGTACGCTGGCTCCCTCAGCCAATAACATGAGATAAGCACCACAACCCCAGAGTCGTCCGTGACTTGACCTAATGGTCAGGGGTCCCTTTACCTTTTACTCTGAGTATTACTAATGCTGAATGCCACACCTAATGCTTTAATCCATTGATATCAATAGGCCTATTGTGATATCTGAGTATATTGGATATCACACCTAGAATTTTAGGTGTGACTGATGCTTACCTGGGCAGTGTAAGGGTGTGGCAGGGCAGCAGCAAGATGCTACCTGGCCCATCCAATCCAGATAAGAGGCAGTGATGCCACTATTGGGAGGGTAATCTATGATCCTGCTCCACCATAGCAGCTATTCCTTAGCACCTCTCTGGAAATACAATTACCAGTAATCCCATTTGTTCCGAGGTTGAATTTGCAATGAAACATTTTCTCAGACAACATATGAATTTCCCAGAGATGGTCTCTAGCTGACTGTGCTGAGTGACACAGTCACCTTTTATTCCTAGGTGCCAAACTGGAGTGAAGACCTTGTGACTCTGGTCTGTTGCCCAGGCTCCTCCCCACCGCCTGCCCAAGTTTGAGCAGTTCAGAGTCGTCCAAAGTTGCCGGCTGAGGGAGAACCCAAAGATATGGTTCTCACTCTGCCCCCAGGATAGAGAGGGAGACCGCAATGAGGTGCAAATGCCACCAATTCACAAGCAGGGTAAGTGGCCATTATCATTTTTCTGTGCATTCCTAATACACATACAGACACCACAGCCTCCAATTAGATTCAGTGCAATTCAGTTTCCCTTTATGAATTCTGTAGTCTTCGAAACCCACTAGGAAATAGCTAATAACCATGTTACTTTAGGAAAATAAGTAAGAAGTACTAGGCCATTTAGGGATTCTTTTTCCTACCTGGATGTAACTTACAAAAAAAGAAAAATAAAGCACAAATACATGTTTCGTTTAGAAAATCAATGTAATAAAAAGAGCCGATGGGGAAGTGAATAAGTATTGCTATACAATTTTACAATTCTTCCCATAGGCTAAATTCTGGATTTAAGGTATCACTATAAATTACTACTTGATAATGTTTAAAATAAAAAATAATAGCTATATATTTAGCATCATAAACCCAAACACCACACAAATATATCTGCAGCAGCACTGACAAATGTCTCTTGGGTTTTCAAATTGTTCATTCAGAAGTCAGTGTCTAAGTAAGTCAAACTGTTCTGGCTGATCTGCAAAAGGACATTAACCGCTAAGTAACAATGGAGTATGAGAATCAAAACTCACCCTAGTTTTCATTTACGGCCTCCCATATTTTCTGTAATTATATTATTATGTAAAATAACAATTTCTTTTGTGCTTTTATATTGTAATTTTATCTTGTAAACCTCCCTGAGACCTGCGGGTATAGAGCCTTATATAAATTTAATAAAATAAATAAATAAATAAAACTATGGTGAATTCTCAGTTCAGCAAATAAATATGGCAGGTGATACAGCCAGGCAAACACAAGCAAATGCTGCAGAATAGAATCAAGGCCCACCAGTGGCAACACGATTTCCCAAAGTTGCCTGTTTCTTAAAAAAAACCTAAGGGCTACCTCATACTTTGGGTTGGATCTAGACTTGTTCCTGCTAGTAGAAGCATTCCTTGCGTGCAGTTCCACTTGGGAAATGTCCTGACAGCAGGGAGAGCAATACTTCTGCTGATTCTACCCATCCCTGCAGCCCCAGTACCATCTCCCACTGTTCCAAAGGCTTGGGGACACTTCACAACAGTGATGCTAAGGACTGCAGGGATTGGAGGGAAGTGGCAAAAGGTGTGCATACTGAAAGTGTCAGTATCCAAACAGTAGGAACTGCATAGACACATAGCCAATCCCCACCCCCTGGCTGTGTCATAGCTGTGCTATTTGTGTACACGCATAGCTAGAGGTCCCCTGTCTATCCCAGAAAACTGTATGCCAAGGACTATCTGATCTCCTGCCGGCAGTTTAAAAAGTATAGGATTAAGATTTCTTTTCTGTGCTCAGTGTTATTATAGTGGTTCTAAATTGTTTATTCCATTACATAAAGCAACATAATATATCTTTCAATTGTTTCTGAGACAACTGATAGTTATACATAATAGGTTTATGATTTTTTGTTTGTTTGCACATAATACAATGCTTTCCAGGTAGGCCAATAAATGTGATCTGAAATTATGAAAACATAATTTCAGGGTATTGCAACAAGAGTTTGATTGGTATAAATTAGTGCAGGTAAATACTAGTGCCTTGAGTGAAAACCCAATCAACTCTTAAGTGTTATTGCTTAGCAAGTCAATGTATCATTGCTAACCTACCACACACTGAGTGTATCCATGGGACATTAAGCAAGCCAAGTAAAACAAGGCAATCTAAAATGTATCATTCAGTAGCTCAATATCATTGCTGTCCATATTGGTTCTATGCAGTGTAGCATGAAGGCACAAGTTTTGAGGGCTGTATACATTCTTTCCTTGGATTATGCTGTCCATTCCATTGCTAAACATTAAGACCTACTTGGTAAGGGCAAAAAACTGAAGCTAAAAGCTCATTATAAATCCTTTTATATTAAATTTACCGGTCTACAGAGTACAGTGATAAGCTTTCTGACCTCAATCCCTCTGGATGTGACTTCACAAATGAATGCAACTAATGTGCTTTTTGCTTTATGGAATGTGATTCAGGCTAATCCCACAAAAAATGTGATGGGGTGAAGGTGAGGTCATGGACTACAGGAAATAAAGACATGTGGTTATAGAATACATGTGTGTGCAAAAATCAGAGCAGTAATTTAATATTAGCCTGAGAACAAAATAGGAGCAATCTAACTGGATAAAAAGTAAAAATGGGTAAACAAAGTCAAGTGGAATTCAACAAAATTGTGAACATATGTAATAGCGATGTTGTTGTTGTTGATGATGGTGATTGTTTCACTATATGGAGAGAAATAACTAATAATGAGAACAAGTAGAACCACTGTGTACTAAAGATGGAGGGCAAATCAAAGGTGGTTCATCTGCCATAACAAATGCCCTGCCGGCATCCAAACCCTGTTGTCAGCAGGGCAGAAGTCAGGAGCACTCTTGCAATCTTACAGGATTGTCTTCTCCGCCCCCATCATATGTGAAGTAGTTCCCTCCCATTGTTTCAAATAAGAGTGAAATAAATGGGCTTGAACTGTGTCAGAATGGGCATCATTCAACATCCAGTTTGGCATGTGTGTGCTTATCAGACAACTGTACAAGCACCCCATCCTTTGCAGTCAAATTTTCTTTGGGTCTCTCCAGGCACATCCCAAACCTGCCCCACTTTCAGCCCTACCAAAGGGTCATGGAAGTTGCTGTGGCAGTAGGAAGAGGGAACCCAACACTGAATCTCCACCACCAAGGCTAGAGCTCTCTTTCCCATATTCAGAGCCAGATAAACCTCCTATGATCAGAACAGAACCTTTTGTAGCCAACAAGTACCTAGGAAGTGGCCCATGACAATCCTGTGGTTAGTTGGACAGGCCAGATCCAGCTAATGGCTAGTCTTACTTTAGGTCTAGGAATATCAGCCATACATGATGTAACATAGTCTCTTGTTGATAATACGGTAACTGTTTCCTTTTCACATTGGTTCAGGAAAGAAAATTTTGTCCTATCTTACTTGTTTAAAAACAAATGTTATTTGTAGGCATGTAACATTAATTCCAACCAGCATTTAAGTTCAGTTAAGCAGAGTTCTGCTGTTTATCTTTTCCCCTTTCCTGCATCCTTTGTTGTAATTCATATAATAAGCTAAATGCATAAATACACTGAACAATATATGTCAGAATGATTAATAAATAATATGCCAACACAAAACAATGTGGCTAGGACTCAATGAACCCTGCAGTGTGGCATTTATAATATACTCATATTATAATTAAATAGATAGTATTTCTAGACAATGCAAAATCAAACAGGCATTCAAAAACTGGCAATATATAGGCAATCAGACTCTGCCATATGAAATCCAAGGAAACCTATCATTGACCTGCACCAGACTACCATACTCAATTGTTTTAATTAAAAATCAGCAGTGATCTGACAAATAAACAGCATGAAAGAACTAAATGTTAAGAGCTTTTCTTTCCTATAACTAACATGATTCATGGAATTCAACATCCTTTCTGGTCAGAAGGTCTTAGAAGACCAAATCTGAATGATATCTGAAGAACTAAAAAAAGCAAATTCAAGAAAGATAAAATCTGTAAAGCTAAATAGCAGTACAGGATTCATTAAGCATTAACTAGCTAGGCTCCCCAGATAACACTAATTTATAGAGAGAAGCAGATCAGTATAATCACTCCATGAAGAGCACTTACCACAGTAATCAAACACTCTTTTTCAGGTAAGTGGAATGAGAAACTTCCACTTACCTGAAAAAGAAAAAGAAAAACTCGTTTTAAACTAGCTCCTCAGAAGCACTATTTCAACAACAACAAAAAGAGGAAAAGGTACTTAGCTTATTTTAGCTTTGCATGATATTTTCATAACAGCAGTATGAGATACCATTCTAAGCTACATTTATTTTAATCTAAAGAGGTTTAAAAATGGTGTGCATATGATACAACAAGTAAAACAAAACACAGTCAGTTATAATGTTATCTACAATTGCTCCACAACTGGTTTAATATTTCTTCAGCTTTTATTTGTTTGTTATATTTCATTAAAATTATTCACCACTTGTTGTAAAAAAAACTTCAAAGTGGTTTATGAAAGATAAAACAGTAAAATCAAGAAAAAATTATTACAACCTTACTTGAAAACATACAAAAGTTAAGATGCTAAGATTAAAACTTTGTCAACTTTCTGAGCATCGGGGTAGGCTTGTTCAAACAAGAATGTTTTTAGTAGGCACCCAAAAGAGTATGGTAAAGGCACCTGCTTGATCTCAATAGGCAGGGAATTCCAAAGTGCAGGCACTGCCACACTAAACGATTGAGTTCTTACAAATGTGGAATGGGTATTATGTGGCATGTGTAGTAGTGCCAATTCCTCTGATCAAAGCAGTCGAGTGGGCACAAGTGGGGTAAGGCAGGCTCATATGATCAAGCCCTACACACACACACACACACACCATTGCCCAATTACACTATCCTTGTAGAAACAACAGTCTTATTCATGCATTCACTACCTGGATTAAATAAACACACAAGGACAGAGTGGGTATAAGGATGCTAGCTGTGCCCCTTACCCCCTGCTGCTTTGCACAATTTCAAGGGTGACTGTCTCCTGTACTTGTGGTCCAGAATGCTGGAAAATTAGGGTTCTATATCACATGGGGCCCTTCAGTACAGGAGGGTTCTCCACTGCACACTTTCACTTTTGAATTCATAGAAAGTGCCGTGGATGCAGGTGGAAGTATCAGACTCATGTCCACTCTCCTCCTGTCACATGATTGGTTAACCAAGGTAGTGAATGCTTGAATAAGGCTAATGACACACAGAAAGGAGTTAAGAAACAGAAAGTTGGAACCGATAGTTTAGGTCAGATACTACTTCTCAAACAATAACAATGATCAGTTCAAGTCAAAAAGCTCAACCCCCTCTTTAGTATAGGAACCATCAGGTTTTGCTTTAAAAAATAGGGCATCATAAGGTGAAACAGCATTTTCCCCCAGAGGGTTGAAAGTGGTACAGTAGAAGCAGCATTGTCTGTAGTGAGCACACCAACATCCAAGCATTGTCTCAGGTCAGATGGTTTTGCAGCTGTTTAAAAATTCTGCATACCCTGTTTGAACAGAGGCCACAGCAGGACAGAGGCTACAGCAGGACAAGTTACAGTAGTGTGCGATTATGGAAAACTGTAGCTCTCTCAAAACACTTTCAACTTTCATAAAAATGACTCTCACTAGCCATAATAGGAATCTTGAATATCTGTGGCTAGATGCACTGAATGTATCAGAGGGAGCTGCCCACATGGTCCTTATTACTAGGAGTGTTGAAACAGGTTCACAGTTCTGAAACCCTTTCAGGCAGGGCCACAAGAAAGAAACACTTTGCTCCTTCAGACTCCTGGCATATGATTTGTGGTAAGAGAAACCTGAAGTATAAGTCCAATAAAGCGACACAGGTGTATCTTTGAGCACATAAAGTGGCAGGGGGAAAATATTGTAATTAGGATGGCCAGGAAAGAGAGATATTTAGCATTATAATTATCATTCTCTGTTCTATTCAAAATATTCTTGGGACTGAAGTCCACAGGAGAACTGAGGCATCCAAGTGAAATTACAGATAAGGCAGTATAATTGATATCTTGACTATTTATATTCTCACGCTGCATTGTGGCGCAGCTGTACTTCACAGTCTGGGTATGACTTTCTGACTAAAATTGGTAGAAACACACAGCATCATATAGCTATATCTGTAACATATGAAGAAGAAGGGAAGGGATGTCTTCACACTAAAGGTGGATGCCTGCTAAGTTCTTTCTTTGGCAATCACTTGTAGCCGAGTAAGATTGTCTTCCATAAACACGGTTTTAAGTGACTCATGGAGAATGCACACATAAAGAGGGCATTGTGCACATTTTCTGCTCAATATATAAAATCTCCCAACAGGTCTTGGGGAATGTGCATATATTGGCTAAATTTTCTACATTCTTCCTAAGCTTTTTGTACATTGTTCCTAAGCTTAATGGCAGCATGGGGGGGGGGGTGATTTCCATCAGAATTGTGGGAGGGAAGGGAAAATTTAAACATGCACATTCCCCAAGGGCTGTTGCAGATTATGTACATATACTGAGAAATGTCCACAATTCTGTCTTCATGGAAGGATTATGTGCACATTCTTCATGGGGCCTGGTGAATGTGCACAATGGCTGTTGTTCTACACATTAACCACACAAGTTGCATTCTCCTTAACATAACATACACATGCATGCACTTGGGATTTTTTTATATCTATATTTATCAATATAAAATAATATTGTGTTTAATATTATATCTGTGTAATGGAATCCTCCAGAAAATGGATATATAAAAAACCAGTTTTGTGGAGGATTCTATTACAGTGGTGTAATATTAAACATGGCTATTCAAAAGTAACTCTAAACAGAATTCCATCTTTTATCAATGCTTAGTGGAGACACCTCTGAGGGTATGGTACAATACTGAATGGAGACAATAAGATTCTCTAATCATTAACAGAAAACCTTCCTGTCACAGCTTGCTGACCAGAGATTACTAACAGCCATTGACTGAAGTCACAAGCGGCCTTGCTCATACGTAATGAAATAATCAATATAGAAGTATGTTTGCTGGGTAAGCACATGGAGCTTAACTAAGAGTCAGAAGTCCAAAATGAAAGTGCACAGCTTCCAATATATATAGTTATATGGTGTACAAAATAAATCCTAAGATTCAGATCTGGTTTACACATTCTATAGGGGCACACTTTTACAGAAAGTAAGCGAGTGAGTGAGTTATTTATAGCTATAGCTATAGGATTTTTATTCTGCCCTTCATCAATAATTCCAGGGCTTTATTACAACATGAACAATAAAATACAATAAGCAGTTGAACAATCAAAACAGAAATAAAACAGTAATTAAAGCAGCAGCAAATCATCAGCTGGAGTGAGTTGTCTCTGCATGTGATATCAGCCTTGACAAATTTCATGGTACAATTTCCAGCACTCACAGAAACAGCCATGAATGATTATCTAACACATTTCATTGTTCCCATGGAAACAGATGTGGGAGTGATTCCATGTTATTCTCTTTATAGGAGCACATGGGACACGGACACACACACACACACACACACAGGTCCATTTCTGTTTTCTCAGCAACATCAGCTACAGTTTGAACAACAACAACAACAAAATACACCTGAATACATCTGAAGAAGTGCATGCACACGAAAGCTGACAAACTTAGTTAGTCTCTAAGGTGTTACTGGAAGGAATTTTTGTTTGTTTGTTTAAAATACACCTGTAGTTTGTTAAGTTTTACTAATGTAAGCCCTGGTCTAGAAGCTTCTGCATGCAGTTAGGTGCCTTGGCTTCAAATATTCTATTTGCCAACTATTTTTCCAAACAAAGGAATACATTATATGAGAATTTTACAAAGACTCTTCCTTAGAAATAATAAAAAAAGAAATGGAAATCTATTTGCTTCTGTAAAATATAGTTCAACATTGCTCAGAAGTCCCTTCCTTTGTGTTCTCAAATGCAAGCCACTGTCTGATGATAAACTCAGATAACCTTAAGCAATAAGCAATGCAAAAGACATTAAAAATCTGACCAAAGTTGTCCATCATTAGCAAGTGATGTTATCATTCATCACTTACAATGTTTTATGTCTAGCTTATATGATAGAATATATCTGAATCATGGAATTTTCTCTTTTAAATGGATAAAGTTTCTGTATTTAGATAAGAATTTTGTTTTGCCAGTTGAATGGAATAAAAGGATTCTCCACAGCATATTTAGTCTATTAGGGAAAAAAAGTTTGCGTCCAAAAGATTTTTACTCTAACATAAAATAGATGTGCTTACTTAGTATGCACTTTCTAAAGTGCTTTAAATCTTTCTCGGTTTTTGGCCTAGCAACCAAAAAAACCCCAATTATTTTGAATCATAAAAGAATTTCAGTTTTAAGACAGAACGATACATCTCATGCGGCAGTTATATGATTCTGTTTCTTTTCCTCATTACAGAAGAGGGAGAAAGATGAATTCAAACTGTCACCACATGCTCTACCATGATTAGAGTTTCAGTGGGCCTGCCCAGTGCCCTTAAAAGGCCAGGGTTAAGTCATTTCCAGCAGATGCAGTTAACCACTCTTCCATAGGGGGCTTTTAGGCATGAAATAACCAGATCAATGTAGGCGCATAGTAGAATATATTTTTACCTTGCAAAGTATGTTTGGTGGGTCCATCTGTCTTAGTTTCCTACTTGACTTTCCCACCCAGCTCTATTTCTGAAGGCCAACAGCATTCTTCAGCAGCCATTTTATAAACATTACTTTGTCTCCAGCCATCACATTACTTTAATCATGTAAAAAAATGGGTGGTGGTTTACTTACTGGTAGATGTACAGTGGTACCTCGGTTTACAAACACAATTGGTTCCAGAAGTCTGTACTTAACCCGAAGCGTACTTAACCTGAAGTGAACTGTCCCATTGAAAGTAATGGAAAGTGGATTAATCTGTTCCAGACGGGTCCGCGGAGTACTCAACCTGAAGCGTACTTAACCCGAGGTATTACTGTATTTGTTTCCATGATGCTTTAAGGATTTCATTTCAAAGAATCATAAACAAAGGCTACAAACAATTAGACCCTAATCAACAAAAGCTATTAGGTATTATTTTAACACTGAGTGTTCTTTTCTATATTGATTCAGTACTTTGTTTTATAAACTCTTCAGAGAGTTCACCATTTCCAGCAGCTAGGATAGCTTGTTCCTACTTCCCTGCTATGATTTACCCCTCAAATTGTTAGTAAACTACTGCAATCTTGCAGCTGCTTACTGTGGAAAGGATGATAGTTGGAAGCACATGCTTTGCATTGAAAGTCCCAGGTTCACACCCTAATATCTTAAGTTTTAAAAGGGTCAGGTTGCAGGTGAAGGTGATGTGAAAGTCTAGAGAGGCATTGCTAGTCAGCAGAATCAATAGTGGGCTAGATAGACCTGGAATAAGGCAGCTTCCTATGAACCGAACTCATAAAAGCACAATGGAATAAAGGCTGAACTGTTGCAAGCTGTAGAATATGTCTCTTTCTGTTCAGTGTTGTGGGGGAGTCCTAAACCACTGAAGGAAGCAATTCCCTTCAGGCAGTATTAGCATTTGTTTATGAAACATCTGAGGAGATCCCTGAATTACTGCACAATGCTGATGAAGGGAGGGAAGCCCAATGACCAGCAGTACAATAGACTGTTCATCTATAAGGAAGCTATTCTACAAGCAAGAATTAATTTTTTGGTTCCTTAATTACAGTACAATACTATATCTACTTAGAAGCAAGTTCTATTGACTTCAGTGGGGCTTACTCCCAAGTAAGTGGGGTTGGGAGTAGAGCCTTAGCCATCCATTTTTGCTCAAGGGTATCAAAGATTATATATTTTAATCACTCAGACTTGCATTCTGAGGAAAGATTTGTGGACTGTCTCTTTTAATCTTAAAACCATTCAATATATGGCAAGTTCAGTTTTTTTGTATTCCCATCCGAACCGTTTTAAAAACAGGTTGCACCCTAAGCAGTTTTAAAACATACTATTTCTTTACAAAGATTATCAAATCTATTTCTCTCCTGAAACTGACATAATGCCTGGCTGCCTGTCAAATATTCCTGCCTTCCTAAGCTGTTTGGGCTTTTCTCACAGCTAAAATAATGAGAAACGGAGGTACAGAGTTTCTGCAAGGCTAACCGAAGGTCTGACATAGGTGTGCATGCCTTGCTATTAACTCTTTTGAAACTATGAACCTTAGTACAGCAGGTTAAGGGGACACAGTCTCTCCTAATAAACAGGCTTAAATAAATCCACACTAGGATTAGTTTGCTTTATGGACATAGCAGAGAAAATGTCTCACACTGTCAAATGCTCTGTTCTGTAAAGCCAACTAACATTAATTAAACTGCTGGCCCACAAACTCGGATTTTGCTTTGAAACTTGGCAATTGTAACAAAATTATCTACCTTATGGTGTTCACTCTTTTAAATATTTCTAATATGAAATGAATCCCTCCACACACTTGACAACTTCATCATCATATTCATGGGTTGCAAAGTTGGAACATTTCAGTGAAGGAGACCACACACATGGGGCAAAGTGTTTGCTCTGCAGTACTTGCATATATTTCCTCCCCTGCTTCCCTTTGCCGTTTATGCAATGCATCTTATGCAGAATATGCCGAAGTAAAGGTAGGAAGAATCACTTTCTGATCCTGACTTTACCCTGGACTTGGCTTTGTGAGGATGGAATGTGGAAGCAGGAAGCAGCAGGAGGTATTAATTAATTAACCAGGATTAATTAGCAGGCAGCAGAAAACAGTGAATGCAGGGGGCAAATATTCAGTCTTTAATCCTGGCACCAAGACAAAAGTATTCTCAAAAGAACTTTCTGTTAAGGTCTATTTTTAAAATAAATAGTTTTCTTATTTACTGAAAATGTATACGAACATAAATCTCCATACACTTTCCCTTTCTCTCACTCACTGACCTTTACATTAAATTACCCTTAATAGTAAATCAAATTATTATTGTGTGGGGTGTACTATGAGAGTACTATGAGAACTGAAGATTGCAGAATACAATATTGCCTAATTAAGTCTGCATTGAGTATCACTGTCTCTTCCACAAACCCTGCCCACAATTATTATTATTTTGACAAGACATTACTGAACTTATATTTAAAGGCAGATTCAGATCCAAAGTTGCTTGATCTTACACTGCCAATTATGTAAAATATCTGCCTATCCCAATTTTAACACCCTTTTAGGCAGCACTAGGAAGTGTCACTTAATAAAATGTGATTCCATTTAGACATGTCTAGGACTGCACAGGGTTAATTTCTTTATTGGCCACATTATCAATTTTCATATCGGCTTTAGAGTTCCACTTATTCATTAAACATTATTCCTCATAAAGTTCATTATGAAGTGACCACACTTGAAACTTGTGTTCCCTGCAGAATAGCATGCTTGTGTGTTTTTCAGAGAAGTGACTTTGAAAAGATTGCCAATGGGAGGGGTAATGCCAATGGGTATGCCAGCCTTTTTTCAACCAGATCTTTTGGATTCTAACTCCCATCAGCCCAAGCAAACACATCTGTGATGGCTGGAGCTGATGAGAGTTGAACTCCAATATATCTGAAGGTTGGAGACTATGATATTATAATGGGTCCTTGTCTTTTCCTGTACTTCTTTCCTGAGCACTGAAGAAAGGCAGGGATTCTCGCCTGGTGTGTTGGGACTTGTTAGCAGATCCGGTTCCTCCCTCTTAGGGAGATGGTGGTCATGGCAAGAACAAATTTTGGTTGTCTTCCGAAACAAGAAGGGGCGCTGTCACTTTACTGAAAAGAAAAGAAAAATCAGCCTCTAATAAAAAAGGGAAACCAGAAAGATTGAAGCTAGGGAACTAATCTATTCCCTTCCCCCAGGGAAAAGAGCTAGGGCTATAAGCAGCATTTTTATTCTCAGAATTTTCTGGTGGGAACAGTGGAAGCAGGCACCAGAAGTTAGTTGTTTGCACCTCCCCAGCAGTCAGCAATCCATTTTGTCCAATAGGTAGCCTTAGAAGTGGTTGTGATCTAGAAGCACTGAGCAACTTAGAATCAATGTCCTGTTAAATGCTGATTGGTAGTGCCTGCAAACTCCTTTTTGGCGCACCCACAACTTCATCTGCACAGGTGGGTGGTGGCTTGCCAAAATGGCCTGAAGGTTCAGAGGAAGTTTAGCTGGCCTAGTTAGATCTACAGCCTCCCCATTCCAGGCTTAGAGTGACCCAAGATAGAATTGGCAAGCATGTATTTGGAGGGGGGGGGAAGGAAGGAAAAGGAGACAAGTAGCTGAAGAGGACAGATGAAATAGAAGATGAGTGTCTAACTTGTGATATTTCTTTAAAAATATTCCACTATTTGTTTCAGTTTTTGCAACCATAAAGGACTAGACATTAGTTTCCCAAGAGGAAAAGCTGAGAATACAAAGTGCTAAATACAAGACAATGAATATATTAGATATCAAAATTGGTATTTGCATGGCATACAGCTGGATGATTATATTATCTCTCTCTTTTCATCACTGATGCCAACTTTGCTTTATCAGCCATACCATTCTAGTAAAAGTTGAGCCAAGGAAAAGAAGCAGGGAAATTGCCATGCATTGTGCTTTCTTTTCAGTTTTCTCCTTCCTTCCCACCATTCCTTGCAGCACATTTGGGAGAAAAAGGCTGAAGAGGTACCTTTGGATCAAGAGAATTCTCTGACCTAAGGCTGGATGAATTGAAACTTTTGCAGAGAATGTGGGAAATAACGGACAGCATGACAATGTTTTTCTTGCTAAGTCCTTGATCAAAGCTCCCTTCAGTGTTCTCAAGGGCCCAAACGCCATATTTGCCTTAACTGGAATGGGAGATTACAATCTCTTATTGATTTTTCAAGACTGTGAGCACTTCACAGAAAGGACTGCCTTTTACATTTGCTTCCATGCTTTATTTTGGAGCTCTTAATTGTGTAAAACAGATACAGCAGATAGAGCCATATTTGTCAGTGGGATTTAAGACACACACATCTCAATCATATCATTCTGCCATCAGTTTTTCTGTATTTATAGATTTCCTGAAAAATATAACATTAAAAATTCCCTGGATTAGACAGCATCACTAAATTATGTCCACTCTGACCACTTTTCTTGGACTTCAATTAAATGAATCTAGACAGAGGAATTAAAAGTCCAGCTTTAAGGAATAAATCACTGTGTGGGTCATGCAAAACTCCAGAAAGAGCATCAAAAACAGCACTCATTCAGCAGGCTTGCCTTAAGCAAAGTTTAAAAATAATAGGCACAATCTAGCCAGTTATCCCTTTCTAAGTCCTATGGTTTGCTTTGCCAAGGCAACAGGCTTAAATTCTACTCTCTACCATTTAGACTAGGCAATAAATCCTACTACTTACTTCTGAGTAAAATCACAAAGGATTGTGCTATTAACCATGAATCTAACTCTGATTAGAATCAGAACTGAAAGCTTTAATCTTGGCAGAATCATACGATTGAATTTATATTTATATATTTCATATGGGATACAGAAACACTATTATTCTTAACATAGAGTAATTTTCTGTGAAATATGTATACCTAATTACTGCATAAATTTAGATAAGATGTCTTCTCAAAAGGGTTATTACCAGCAGTCATGCATAGTAACTAGCACCCCTGTAGCATAATAAAAGCCTGAACATATCAAACAATCATATCTTTTTCCATACCATTCTGGGGTATTTTTTTTTTTGAGTTGGAAAGAAAGAATTAGTGATCCATAATGTCTGAGTCCTAGTTAATATTTTTTTTACTAATCATTATCTCTCTTCAAATTATACAAATAGGGCAGCCTCAACATGGAAGTGTATATATCCTGCCAACCTAGCAGTTCGAAAGCACGTCAAAATGCAAGTAGATAAATAGGAACCGCTACAGCGGGAAGGTGAACGGCGTTTCCATGTGCTGCTCTGGTTTGCCAGAAGCGGCTTTGTCATGCTGGCCACATGACCTGGAAGCTATACGCCAGCTCCCTCGGCCAATAATGCGAGATGAGCGCGCAACCCCAGAGTCGGTCACGACTGGACCTAATGGTCAGGGGTCCCTTTACCTTTACCTTTAATGTCTGAGTCCTAGTTAATATTTTTTTTACTAATCATTATCGCTCTTCAAATTATACAAATAGGGCAGCCTCAACATGGAAGTGTTCATATCACACTCTATGGTGAACAGTGAGAGTAGAGCAAATTTTCATTTCCCATTCCTTAATTGTTCTATGCACTTGCTCTGCCCTGTGTACCACTCCTCCTGGTTTCCAGTTAAATTAGGAAAATTTCTAAATTTATTGGCGTACAGCCTGGAACTAGAGAGTGGGCAGTTTACCACAATTTCTGGTGCCTTTGATTGCTTTCCTTCTTTTGTGTGTGTGTGGGGGGGGGGCAGTCTTGATGCACTGTAGATTTTTGTGCAGCATTTTACTGGTGCATAAATCTACTTCTGCACATTGATCAAACACCTCGCAAAAAGATCTTGATTCAACCATATGTACCATTACTTCAAGGGTGATTTGTTGCAGTGCTTAATCAACACACACAAGTAATACAAATGGGGAAAGGCAGAAATTAGTTGACAGCTCTTACAAACAGTGCATGCATACTGCTCTGTACAAAATTTGGAAATAAAAAGATTAAAAAATGAAATGAAAAGATAAAAAGTTCAGAAACACTGGAACTCCGAAACCTAGTGGAAATTTTGATTGAGGTTTACTGGGAAGAAATCATGCAAAGCAAATCCTACCCTGGTAAACATCTGAGTTGTATACTCATGGGCTAATTTCATGCTTATTTCTTGGGTGATAAAATAAGGAACACATGCAAACATTAACGTTTGGAGATATTTTGTCTGCAATGGCCACCAGATGAAATCAAAGCAAGGCTTCAAAAAGTAGCATTTTTGCTGACATATCCCTTTGGAGATTTTCATATGGAGGGTATTTTTGGACAAATGACTCTTTATGCAGAAAATTATATGATAAGCAGACTGTGCACTGTCTTTTACTACCTGAGAAATAAATGTACAAATTGACTTTGATGATGGCAGTTTCACACATTCTGGCTATCAAGTGATCATTGCAATCATCATATAAAAAGGTAACATGTGATCTCACCCTAAGTCTAAAAGCATTTTAGTTCAGATTATGGTTGCTATAAATAAAGACCAAATAAAGCTTTTCTCTAGACTTGCTTCTGTTCTGCTGCTTGTCAGGCAAGGCAGCATATGTTCTGCAAATGATGTGGAAATAAAAGAACAATAAAATAAAAGGTTATAGTCCATTTGTTTAAAACTAAAGCTTCCCATTTGTAGCAGCTTCATTCTGGGAAGGAGAAAAATGCTCAGAGCCAATTTTTGTTTTTTTTTATGGACCAAGATAACAACTATTTTTGTATGATCTAAATCACTAACAGTTCATCACTACATATTATTATCATTGTCTTTTTCTTCAACCTCATTAAATATAATTTAAGACTTTAGAAATCAAACCCTGGGTGAACCTAAAAATATGTCTGTAGGATGAAGATGGATGATGACCTCAGTTGGTGCTCTATTAGTTTGTTTGCATGTTGGATGTTTTTGTGATTATAGTTACTCTGAGATTTAACAGTAGGAGGCTAATGGAAATGTTTGCTGCCATGGCAGACTAAATCAGTGGGGGAAGAAAAAGAAATGTGTTTACACTTGAAGATGTCACATAAAGCAGCTGGTGGCTCCCACTTCCAGACCTGCACATTCCTTGAAGAACTCATCTGCATTATTACACACTCCTTCACACTTAGAAATCTATTAATTTTCTATTAGTTGCATTGATTTTCTGGCAGATTTGTAATTTCTGTAATAATTTACAGAGTACTGTAGAAATTAACTATGTCCCATAGAAAGATAAGCATTACTGAGAAATAGAACTCTGCACGAGTTATTGAACACATCATTGTCCGTCTGGCTTCTCTGCTTCAAAAAATTCTACATTAATTACAGCAGAACTGATTGGTGGATTTTGTCTCCCTGTGAAAAATTCTGACTGTGCCACCCACCATGATCCTCCAGATTCAACTCTATGCTAGGGATAAACATACAGTTTAATGTATAACATGCCTGATTTTGAAGTGGAGGTCATAGCTGCCAAGTTTTCCCTTTTCTCACGAGGAAGCCTATTCAGCATAAGGGAAAATCCCTTAAAAAAAGGGATAACTTGGCAGCTATGGTGGAGGTTAAAAGAAAAAGACAACTACAAATATTAGCAATCTGCTGTGCTTTAAAAATAATTGTGAAATACTTAACCTGACTCCGTTATACTTTACTTAATGAAAATATTTTATATTCCCTGCATTGCACCCTGCATCTCTGCTTAGATAGGAAGTTGTACAAATCATCACATGTGTTCTGTAATTCTGTTTCCTAATTTGCAACCCCCTAAACCACACTCAGGGAAATTTGAAAGGTAGTGTGTGATATAGAGCTGGGGAAAACTCCTGTCTGAAACCCTGGAGAGCTTCTACATTATCAGTGTGGTTACAGTAAATAGATGGACCAATTGTCTGCACTTTCCTAGGTGATACAGTCCTGATTTTTATTTTTATTTTAAAGTCCAATTGGGTACAACATATTGGCCAATAGCTGTTAATAAATGCTGGCACCTATACCGGTAGCTACAGTGTACTAACAGTGTCCTGTTTTTTATTAACCAATTAATGTATTTATAGGTTTTTATGGTGAAAGGTTATGTATAGTTCTTTATAGAGACAGTGTGGGGTAGTGGTTAGAGTGTTGGGCTACAGTGACTTTGGGATAGTCATAGCGCGAATGAGGATAAAATGGGGAGGAGAAAGCTATATACACTACCTTGAGTTCCTTAGAGTAAAGGTATATTTAAATGTTATAATAAATACAGCTAAAAACATGTATTAATTCCCACAATATGTCTACAAGTTATGCTTTATACTCCACAAATGAGGAGTTAATGCCTAAGTAACAGTGTTAGCCATGACTACTCAGGATAACCTGAGACTCCTGGACCTTTTGTTTCCAAGACTGGAAGAATACACATATCTATATTGAAAGGCTGCACAATTTTCCTGTGCATCTTGTCTGCATAAAGTAATGGCTTTCTTTACATGTATAGATGTTCTGTGCAATACTGAATTTTCAATAACCTTTGGATACCAGTGACAACACTGGCATGAAGGTGAACTTGATGGATGGATTAGGAGATAAGTTCTGGTTCAACTCATCTCCTTGGTGCTTTCATCAGTTTACAGAGAGATTGTAATGAGTTCCATAGAGGCACTGCTAGCACACACAGCATGCCTTTTCATTTCTGTTGCTAGGTTTTTCATCTCACAACCAATTTTATCATTTATGCCATTACATGGAGGGAGCATAACTTAGTGACTGCAAATATTTCTGGTAGTGCATTTTCGTATTTATTGCATAAAAATTGTATAATCCCCCAGTTAAGGAAGCATTTTGTCTAAATAAGTAGGACTTGCTTGTAAATACGAGTGTGTTGTACCTGATTCATTGCTAATAAAATGTATTGTTGTTTTTTTAAAAAAGCACCCTCGTTTTTCCATTGACTCTGCAAAGAAGCTAACAAGAAAAAACAACAGCACATTTATAAACATTATTTGATATTATGATCCTATTTGACACAGAAACTTGCCTGTGGAGGACAAAATCACAAATAGGGGTCAACATAAAATAGATAATTTCCCCCCTCCTTTTGCAGCTATACAGTCCCTGAATTACACAATGCAAGGTATATGAATTATTGGCAAGAAATAAATAGAGACTGGGAATGGATGGATGGAGGATCAGCAAACTTTGTTGGAACTCTAACAGTTCTAGGATTAGAATCACTTTTTTTATCAGTGCAGTTGCATGCATTGGAAAATTGTGTTTTATGACACAGAGCCTAAAGCCAAAGAGCAAACATAACCGTTAAACACTCAAAAGTGTCAGTGACATGACATTTGTCTGAATTAAAAATTCAGCACCTATTCCAGAATACCACCACAGGTCAAGAAAATGGAAACAGCCAGTGCTAGAGAAGAAGCGGATGATCACATGGCAGTCCAAAGATGGGAGCCTGGTTAGCACATGGCATGACTAACACATGGCATGACTAACAGACCATGGCATGACTAACAGGTGGCACACCTACTATGTTCGCCTTCTATAGGTACCATCTTGCACATGCAGAAAAATTAACATCTTTCCTGGCACAAATGTGCTTTAAAAAACAAACAAACCATAAGCTTATATTTTCCTCAAAAATAGACAACAGGGTTTTGGGTGACTCAATGAAATGATGTGTGTGTTGTATTAGATTTGGGATAAGAGAATACTCAGTTTTGACAGACTGTGCTGACCTTGCAGAATAGAGGGCAGTAAACCAAACAGCACAAAATGTGACTCACGCAGCCACAAAAGGAGGTCACACAGAATGTCTATGGATCATAGACCAGATAGATAGCTGAACAAAGAAAGATGTTCCATATTCATTACTGTTGGCTAGGAAAGCTGATGATGACACATTTAGCAGGGCAGCAGACAATAGCACTCTCTCTTGTGCTTTCTCTCTGCAGGAAAACAGGCTTTAGCTTGGAAAGTTTTCATTCTGTTAAACAGTTTGCAAGGATTCTGCACGTACAGTACAAGCCAGTTAATACCTTTCATACAAAGTCTGTTCATTAATAAAATATGTGAAGAATTTTCTATAGTCATACATTGAGTATTTAGTTAACCAGCAGCACTGACTACAACAGTATCCTTATACAGATGAATATTTGCCCCAAAGGAGCACTGTCAAAGCTACTGCTGTGTCTAATCTCTGAAAATTTGAGAAGCGTGAATGCATTTGATGGTCTTGTTTCTGGGCTGCAATGTACTCTCTGCCTACTTTCATCATCACTTGTAGCCTCCATCTTGTTGATCAATAGCAAATGAACCTCACATTTATAAAATGGTTTATAGAGATCAAAATGAGTAGCACCTGCAATTACTGCTGTTTTGAAGTAACAGTAATTACAACAATGTTATAATGTTTGAACACATTATGTGTGTTAATTGGTTTATCAATGTGAAGATGCCTAGGTCATCAAAAACTATTTTGTAAATTACCATTGGAAACAATGTTATATTTCATTAAAAGCTTGTTGGAACAAAAACAAAATACAGTATGTGATTACCATGTTAGTCCTTTTCGGATTTTCATTTCAGCCTGACCTCGCTTTTTTGCAATCTTTCCATGTATGCATGTCCATGTAATTCAGGATAACACTTCATGCATCTGATGAATTAGATTGTAGTTGACAAAACTTGTAGGTTTCCAGAGAGCCTCACACAGATTGCACAGGATCCAGACTTTATCTCCTGCAAATGGAAGGGCTCCTTCCACCCACGAAAGTCTTTTGATCCCCTGGTAGAATGGAGAAAGAAGTGATTCTGTTGATTCCTCTTCCCACTGCAATTCCTTATCTACCCAAACGGCTCTGGGAGGTTATGGAACACTCTGGAATAACAGTAGATGAAGATTTCTCTCTTGTTCCCAAATGAAAATTAGTTTCAGACAAGAGAGGCCACATAATGAATGGATGGATGGGCTTTTAGAACTTCAATTAGCCTTTTCCTGGCATGTTGGGTGTGGTGCCTGGAACCTTCTGTTCTATGGCAGGAGCTTCCTGAGTGGAGCTCTGCTTAGGAGTATTATTGCCTGTGGCAGCAAACTCTAAATCTAACCCAATATCTTGTAATCCTTATAATATCCACATTGGGCTATTTCATTAATCCCATATTGCAGATGTGAGGTTTAGGCTAAGAAAAAATGCATTTATGTGAATGCACAAATGCTGAGTCCATGGGTGCGAGGCAGAAGCACTCATGCAAGCCCTGCCCACTATATCCCTATGTGGATCTCCCAAACCTACCAGTTGTGTCCATTTTGAGTGGAGAAGGTGCACAGGGAGTTTTTACTTGCATTTGCTTGAATAGTAGAACACCTCACACAAGCAGAACACCTCATGTAATCACTTTATCAGGGTCCCTGATTGTGCAGACAATTCTACCCTTGCTTGAATAATAGTATAAGCCCCCTGCAGATCTTCCCTGCTCAACATGGGGAAGATTGGAGACAGTAAATGGGGAGAATGGGGTGGGGCTTATGCCCATGCACATGACTAAGAGCTTCCTCTTTTGGTCAGTGTGTCGGAACACCAGCAATGTGTTCGCTGCGAGCCGAAAGAGAGCGTGATCTACCTCAACGCTTACGGTGATCTATTTCCTTTATTCCCTTAATTTCCTTGTTTACCCCTTAGTCTATATTTCTCCCCATTAATTCCCCACCTTGCCTTTCCCTGTTCCCATTTTTTCTCCCCATGGGGCTTCGGCCCCTTGAGCCGCAGCTTGCCGCTGCCTCGCTTGCCGGATGGCTGTGTGTAGCGGCTTGCTCCTTTTCCCCCGACATTGCGGCTCAGGGGCCTGAATTGCTTGTAGCCGACTAAGACATAGCGGAGAGTTTCCTCTCCTAGCAGCCGCATATTTGGCATTTGGGGTGGGGATTTCGCCAGGCTTGGGAACCCTGCCTCCTTTTTCCGCGCCAACACGCCCGTCATTTCTGTACCTTCTTGTAGGGGACGTCGCTATTGGCATTTTTGGCGGGAGCGCCATCTTAATTTCAGCACGGACGCCATCTTGTTTTGGCGGGAGTACCATTTTAACAACGCAGTACTATTGAAATCTATTTTGTAGTTTTGCCAATTTTATTTGTTTCTGAAAATCACGATGCCTATTAAACGGAATCCAAGTCCTGCTCTCCCTTCCAAAAGGGTAATTAGAGGTCTGTCTCAGGCTTTGCATTCATCACATGTACCAGCAGTTCCCCAGCATACGCTGGATCGCTTGGGTACAATTATGGCCGATATTTGATCAGACCCTGCGGCCCTGGCCAGATGTAACATGGAGCTGGAGTCTTTGGCTCACCAATTCGGAAGGCACCCTGTTTCTCAGCCTAGCCCTTCCATGTCTTCCACTGTTTTTGAAGCTCATGGTCCTTCGGATGCAAGCGAAGGGAGTGAGGCTTTTGATCCTTCTGGTGCTTTATTTTCACAATTCCAGAAGTCCAGGATCACAGTGCCAGGCAGTCCCAAGGGTAGGCCCAGGAGCATGAGCGCCACGATGCAGCAGGCTTTCCAATCCGGATTGCCCTGCTCGCAGTCTGTACCATCAGGGAATGGGAGTTCGAGTTGCCAATCGCTGTTATCAGGTGACCATCTTAAGCATCTTCCATGGTCTTACTACAAGAGTGTTTTTAATGCCTGGAATGGAATTTCATATATGCAAGGCATGCATGCTTTGGATGTTGGTGAAGTTCCTCAAGTTTGTGCTTGGAAATTAACTTTGGGGGCTTGTAAAGCCCACTTATTATTGATAAGGAAGCTTATACCAAATACAGAAATTGCAAATATATATTACTTTGCTTTCTGCAGCTGTTGCTCTGTGGTGGATTTCTTAGCCACACATTTAATAAAGAGCAATAAAGCCATTCTGTCAAAACTCTTGAGACACAAAATAGACAAACTTGACAAAGATGGAAAAAACCCTGCAACCTAGAAATGACTTACTCTTGGGTAGGGTCACAAGAGTCTCATTGAAGTTTCCAGGACTGCTGAAGAACATATGGTTTGTGGACTGCAGCTATTAAATGCTAACATTTACTTCTCCAATGAAAGAAAACAGATAATAAAATAAAAAGCCAACAATCTTCTGTGGTGAAGTATCCTATATATCAGATCCATAGAAGTTCCTCTTCTGTTGTATATACAAGCATTGCTTCTGAAAATTATATGGCTGTGTTCCTAAAGAGTTGTTACCTGCTTGCTCTTCCTGGAGCAACATGTTCAAGCCAGTTTGTCAACATTGAGGTCAATTATCATTGGTGGGGAGAGCACCGTGATCTCAGGCTGTTTTTTTTATAAATGCCTGTTTTGTTTTTTCAAATGTACAAACTAAGAAGGCGGGGGAGTGAAGTAGCAACCAAATGTTAGTTCCCATACCAACTGTAACACCTATATCAGCTCTCTGGCCAGGATCCAGAGGGAAGTGTGGAACGATTCTGCACTCACATCCAAAAAGTTGTTCATTTGGAAGGTGTCTTTGAACTTCAGCAAATTTTAAGAAATACACACACCCACTGTCAGAGCTGAACAACAGACTGGGTGGAATGGGGGTTACAAGTCAGTTTTCCCGGGTTACAGACGCTTCAGGTTACAGACTCCGCTAACCCAGAAACAGTACCTCAGGTTAAGAACTTTGCCCCAGGCTGAGAACAGAAATCGTGCGGCGGCAGCAGGAGGCCCCATTAGCTAAAGTGGTACCTCAGGTTAAAAACAGTTTCAGGTTAAGAATGGACCTCCGGAACGAATTAAGTTCTTAACCCGAGGTACCACTGTATATAAAAACATACTATGAGAAAAACTCCGAAAAGTCAACATTCCTGGGTTCTTGAGGTAACTTGAACTGAAGTTGTCTAGTTACAGGTAGGTAGCCGTGTTGGTCTGAGTCGAAGCAAAATAAGAGAAATTTCAGGAACAGACTGGAAAGGGAAGTTGCTGAATTGGAAATCATTACCAAGCTTAAAACCATGGAAGCACCTGGGATGAATAGAGATATCGGATTCTTATCTCATTATGCATGATCAAGCTTTCTTTAGCACCTCAGCCCAGGACTAATTGCAGCCATCAGCAGCCATTAACACCCATCTACAGGTTTACCACTCCCATCAGCCCATCTCCCATTCCCACCCACCCCCACCACCCTCTGTATATATATAGGGTCTGACACTTCTGTTTCTAGTGTATCTGAAGAAGTGTGCATGCACACGAAAGCTCATACCAAAATATAAACTTAGTTGGTCTTTAAGGTGCTACTGAAGTTGTCTAGTCTGACAACTAGATTTTCAAAGAGTTAACATCAAAACTTTTGTAACACGTACACATTCTTTTTTAGCGTATCCACTTAAGAGACCGCTGAGACAAGTTTAAGTTTCCAAGCAGAGATAAGAGAAATGTGCCCAAACAATTTACAATACACACAAAGACGATAGATGGGAGACAAAGACTGAACTGAACAGAGTAGCGATGACCAAGTGAGATCTAGGAGAGCTAAAGAGAAATGATTTATAACCTAAGCTCATGAAAGCTGCTGCTTGATAGCTCAGGCAATCAGTGATAGGGCTTTGCACAAACCCTGAGACAGACATGCTATCAACAGCCAAAGGGATTTAGGGCAGCAGGAACTGCTGCTGTCTATTATTTGTTGTTTCTAAGGAACTGGAAGGGCAAAGAATTATCAACCTAGCACATGAAAGAAATAAAGTTGAACAGTGAAATCTTATTTTCAAGGTATTTGATTTAGCCAGATCCTCAAAAGAATACTTTTCACAAAAAGTTCTTTACAGCCGAACCTGGCAGCACAAAGGGCTTACAAATATCTGGACCAGTATATTTAGTAACTGGACCTTATATTAAGCTTCTGCAACTTTCCTTTTTGTTTTTTTAGCTAACAAGCTGCCATGATGGTTTCATGCAAATCATTCAGCCCTTGTTCTGTACAGTTTGCAGTTGTACTTCCAGTATTTTGCCTTTTAAAATCTGCCCCTAAACTAAACTTTGCTTTGCTTTTAGAACCATTAAAATGAATAGAAATTGCATTGCTGTTAAATGCTTCAACGATTTGTGTCATTTTATGACATAGAATGGTGTTCTATGGGCAGAAAAGCCTTCTAATTTATTTCTTCTAATTTATTTATAAATTGTTTTCCTAAGCAATATATTTAAAGCATTTACTGTTTGTTTCACAGCTGACATCAAGGCAATAAGTAACTATTCTACTTTCAGAAGACAGCTGAAGGCGGCCCTGTTTAGGGAAGTTTTTAATGTTTGATGCTGTACTGTTTTTAATATTCGGTTGGAAGCCGCCCAGAGTGGCTGGGGAAACCCAGCCAGATGGGCGGGGTATAAATATTATTATTATTATTATTATTATTATTATTATTATTATTATTATTATTATTATGACTGTAGGAGCTGCTTGACAGAAAAATGGACTCCCTCAATAGGTGGTGGACTTTCTTTCACTGACTTTTTAAAATCCATCTATCATGAATGCTCTAGTTGTGATTCATGCATTACAGGGGGTTGGACTAAATGATCCTTGGGGGTACCTTTCAACTCTACAGTTCTATGATGCTATGGCAATTTTTGTGATGTTCTTCTGCAGTACTAGTACTTGCTTTGGCTCTGCAACTGCTTCTCCCAAATCCCAACTAGAAAAGCAATGCAGGCAAATTTGGACCTTAGCATGGACCTCCATCTTGAAGCAATCTCTCTTTGGGGAGATTTGGAACTTTAATAACTGCAAGCTAAGCAATACATCTCATTTCTAAGATGACAGAAAAAATGAAAGTACCACTATATAAAGGAAGAACCAGGTTTGGGAGGGGGAAGAGGGGAGCTGGAATTTGCTCAGAGAGGAGTCTATCTGACAATCCAGGACTATTTCACCAAACATATTTCAGTTATGCTGCTTGCAAGGATTTTGTGATTCCCATGGGGATGTGGGTGGCACTGTGGTCTAAGCTTCCTAACCTCTTGGGTTGCTGATTGTAAGGTCAGCAGTTTGAATCCATGTGACAGGGTGATCTCCCGTTGCTCCTGCCAACCTAGCAGTTTGAAAGCATATGGGCAAGAACAGATAAATAGGTACTGCTGTGGCAGGAAGGTAAATGGCGTTTCCATGCACTATTAGTCATGCTGGCCACATGACCCAGAAAAGTTGTCTGCGGACAAACACCAGCTCCCTTGGCCTGAAAGCGGAGATGAGCGGTGCACCCCATAGTCAAATTTGACTGAACCATCCAGGAGTACTTTCCCTTTACCTGTGCTTCCCAGGAGGGTAGTCAGGGCCAGCCCAAGACAGTTTGGCACCTGAGGCAAAACACATAATGGTGCTCCACTCCTCATCAAGGAAGAAGGGATGAGTGAAGATCTACATCAGCAACAAGTGTGTGTGGGGGGGAATAAAGATCTACATCAGGACCTGATGCCCCTGTGCATCCTGCAACCAGAAGTGGTCGCCTCACCTTGCCTCATAGGTGGGCTGGCCCTTTTGTTGTTGTTGTTTAGTCGTTTAGTCGTGTCCGACTCTTCATGACTTCATGGACCATAGCATGCCAGGCACAGGGTAGTAAATAACCATCTTTAGTTAAAAAATGTCACATGGTTGTAGGTTAACAGCACATATACATAATTTCAACATTTCTCATGTTCTGTTGAATATATTTTTGAAGCTAAATGTGCTATAGCATATTTCTTTAAAATTACATCCTCTTATTTTCTTTTATCTTATTCTACTTCTTCAGTGACAAAGGAGGATGAGTTGAAAAAAAACTTTCACAAAGCAGTGGTATGGAAATAGCAATAAACCATTTACACCTTTACAGGAATAGTGCTTGGAGGTCTCTTATTGCCCATCACAGGTGGTGCATGTTGTGCAGGAGATGAAAGCTCCCTTGTCTGCTCTTTAAAAATACATATTTAAAGTGCAGCTGGTCTATCTCCCTCTTAATTTAATTCCTTTTTACGATACACATGTGAGAGAGCTATCTATTTAAAGTCATCCCCATTAGTTCAGGATTGTTGAATATTAGATACTGTTGAAAAACAGTTTATCTTTTCAGTTTTAACAAAAATACAGATGACAAAGCCTCAGTACAGGTAGTATATGTTTATACCAATAGAAGATATTGTGGGTTTGAAGATGTGGTAGCATCGCGGGCTTTGCACATGGAACACAACAAAGAGCACATTAGTCTGAGGTAGATCAGGATCTTTCATATAGACTGCCAAGACGGAACTAAGCATTATTGCTCATGCTCCCTACCAACACTTCCATATGCTTGTGATGGTTCATGATAAGATTTAATAGTTTCATCACATATTTAAAACCAATGGGAGGAATTCAACATCACACTAAGGCAGTCATTCCACCAGGACAAGCATTTCAGCTTGTGAGGTGGAACAATTCCCCACTCTCTTCTAAGGCTGGCCCAAGACATTTTGGCACCTCAGGTGAACTGCAAAATGCTTCCCTCCCCACAGGGAAGAAGGTGTAAGTGAATCTACATCAGGATCTACTATCCCTGTGGATCCTGCCACCTGAGGCAGTAACCTCACTTGCCCCATGGGTGGGCGGTGCTGCTCACTTCCCCATCAAATGCTGTTCCAGAGGTTCTCCTGACTCCCCTAGAGCAGGAGTCAGCAAACTATGCCCGTGGACCAGATCAGGCCTGCTAGGATTCTAAATCTGGCCCGCCCAGCCATTTAAGAACCTGCCACAAAGCTGAGACTCCCGGCGATGGCGACGGAAGAGACTGAGCAGTGGCAGCTCAGCTCTGCCAATCAAACGCTGTGCCTGGTTTACCTCAGCACAGCGTGGGGACGTCTCTGCCAATCAAATGCTGTGCCGCACTGAGGTAAACCAGGTGCAGCATTTGATTGGCAGAGATGTCCCCGTGTCACACTGAGGTAAACCAGGCACGGTGTTTGATTGGTAGAGCCACTGCCACTCGGCCTCTTCCTCCCATCGCCGTCGCCACTGCTGCCCTGGTGCTCCTGTGGCGGCTGCTGCTCTGCGTCCCCATGAGGGGGGTGGCAGTGGAGTTCTTGGAAGACAGCCAGCCCGGGCTAGGACTTGGCGGGGCCGCTGCACTCCCATTGCCGGCCGATGTGACGGTGGAGGACGATGAGCCCGGTGGCAAAGTAGCCAAGACAGCGGCCTTCAGCTCTGGGGGGCAGGATGACGAAGGGGCATAAATGCCTGCACAGGGCAGCAGCTGCAGGTGAGGCACCAGCTTGTTCTTGTCTCCTTCTCTGTGCTCCTTGAAGAGAGGCACTGGGCAGTGTGCGCCACTCTCGGCCAGCTCCTGCAGCCTCCTGGCTTCTGAGGTGCCCAGCTCCCATGAGCGCACCAGCCTACTTTCCAAAACTTCCTGTCTGGCCCCCCAACAGTGTCTGAGGGACAGTGTTTAATTTTTTAAAAAAAGTTTTAAAAGTTTGAGGATCCCTGCCTTAGAGAAAATTTGAGGGGATGGAGGCGGGGAAAGGAGGGTGGGGTGGTGACACCGCTTGTTCCCTGAGTTTTATGGCAGTCGCACAAAATTTGGCTACTTTTATCGTAATCCCAGGGCCCTTATCTTCTACAAGGAATTTTAGGCATTGGGATTCGGATTCATTTGAGAAATTTTGCATAACAGGAGAAATGAAAACCCGGCGTATGTCACTGTAGAAACGGCAGTGTAATAGAACGTGGGAGGCAGTTTCTACCTCTGACATACCTCACCTCATAGAAGTTTGAATTATTTGTGGCATGCTACTTATTATCATGAAAAAAAATGAGAATTTGGCCCATGCTTTAAAAATAACCCTTCTTCAAGATTCACAAATGCTTGATGAATTTATTTTTAAGGTATTCAGAATGGTTATGACTTAGATTCATCTCCCCCCCCCCACATATGGTTAGTAACAATGGACAATATAAAAGTGAAAAGTCTGGTTTGTAAGAGAAAAACATTTGGAAACAGAATACTCTCTGTGGTTTTCCACAAGGTATTAAATTTGTAAGAATTAAACCCCTAATGATGCAGTAAAACCATTTCCTAATTGCTATGTGCCTAAAGAGTCTCTAAATAGTAGTTCAATCCTTAACTTGTCTTTAAGAGTCCATTACTATTAGACCTTTTAACAAAGGATAAACATACAAAACAGAGTGCAATAAAAATCTCACTTATCCTGAATACTCCCATTCATTTCCATCTGTTTACTGAATATGTCAGCCCCTGCTCCTCCAAATTGCTATAAAATGTGTGCTTTCCTTCCACAGCCCAAACTCAGAAAGTAGGAAACACAATCAAGATGGAGGATGGGTAAACAAATGCTTACTTATTTCAGACAAGTAGCTGTGTTGGGGCTGGTTTAGTTCTTTTGTTAGTGGCGCCCACCCTGTGGAATGTCCTCCCATCAGAAATCAAGGAGATGAGTAATTATATTATGAGTAATTATATAATCTTTAGGAGACATCTGAAGATTATATACAGGCAGCCCTGTATAGGGAAGCATTCTCAATTCAATTTCTCAATCCAGATGTGTATAGGAAAACTATGCTGGAAGCAGTCCAGAGTGGCTGGGGCAATCCAATCTGATCGGCAGGGTACAAATAAATCACCACCACCACCATTAATGAGCCAACAAGATAGGAAATGATGATGATGACAGGGGCGTAGTGAGGCGCCGCGACACCCAGGGCGGCAAATTGCCATACACCCGGGTGGGCGCAGCATCGCTACGTAATGACGCATGTGTCATTACGTGGCTAGGTATCGCTGCCCCCCGCACCTCTAAAGCCGCACGCCTCCAGCTACAAAATTCCAGGTAAAAAGCCCGCTCAGCGCGGCGCACCCGCCGCACTGAGTGGGCTTTTTACCTGGAGTTTGTAGCTGGAGCGAGACACGTGGCTTTGGAGGCACCGATTGCAGGGCAGGGGCGCGGCCCCAAGTGGCACCCCCTCCAGGGCGATGTCTGTGGCGTACCGCCCCTGCCCCCGCTTGCTCCGCCCCTGGATGATGATATTTGTACCCCACCCATCTGGCCCTCTACACCACACCTGAAGGAGCAGACTTGTTTAGGGGACCCAGGGCACACTGTGTGGCATATACATATCTATCCTTCAACAGAGAAAATGAATGGGGTGGGGCTCAGAAGTAACCAGCAGGGGGCTCCAGTTGCTGTTATCTAGCATCTGCTGCTTGAGGCAGTCACTCCACTGCCAGGTGCAGAGCCGAATGTGGTGGTTGTGTGGCTTCAATGGCTGGCAGCTGTTCCTCCACCTCCTCTTGGTGTTGCCACTGGCAGGAAGCTGCTTTGACCCTCCTTCCCCTCTGCAACAGGAGGAGGAGGATGAGGAGTTGGCCACTGGAGCTGTGTCACAGTCTGCTCCGTGCTTCGTCCCCATGCTTTTTGGACATGGAGGCAGCCCCCTACCTCAGAAATAGAGGGGGAGGGCAAAAGGGTTCAGCCTCCAGAAGCTGGTGCCCCTCGCTCCTACAGATGATCTCAATGACTGAGCTGGGATATAAAGGCTCAGGTGGTCCTTTAGATATTCAGGGCCAAAGGAACTAGAAATCTGTGCATGCCTCACATATACCATCTAGTATGTAACTTTTTTCAGAACAAGGGGCACATTCCCTTCCAGGAACTACATGCCAGAGGTGAGCAGGGTCAGGCAAAAGTGGGTGGAGCAAAGAATGTAAATTTTACCTTTGTACACTAGCCTAGTTTCTACACACAGTCACACACCCCTCACTATCCTTCACAAAAGGCATTATTAGAGTTAAAAGACACATTCCAGCCAGGCAAAAACACTCAAGAAGGAGGGAAAGGGTCAGTACCGTAGGGGGAGCAGCTTTAGGATAGATAGACAGGCAATTTCCAGCTTTTGCGGCTATAGCTTGGCTTATTTCTGGGGCAATTTGAGACGGGGCACATCAGGTGCACTGTGTCTACATGCAATTTATGAACCAACATGGACCCTGCAATTATCATCCCTGGCCCTTCTTTGTAAGGCTCCTCCACAAGAGATGGCAAGATAAGAGCGGGTCTTTTCTGTGCTGGCTCCCTGCTTCTGGAATGCTCTCCTCAGGAAAGTTTGCCTGGTGACTTTGTTACAAGTCTTTAGGTGCCTGGTGAAAACACCCCTCTTCTACCAAGGTATTTGGCTAACTAAACTATCTATGGCATTTTAAACTGGGGGGCGGGGGCAGGCAACAGAGATTATTCTTTTTGTTTGTTACTATGTTGATATTTTTTGTGTTTTGTATTGTATCACCCTGTGATCCGTGGATGAAGGGCAGTGTAGAAAAGGAATGAATGAATAAATTTACACCAGACAAAGGGCTGGATTAAGAAAAGCACAGACTTCATATGTTCATAGTGCCCTTGCCCTCACCCATGAATCCATGCATTCACTAAACAAAGGTCTGTATAGTTAAAGCTATGGTTTTCCCAGTAGTGATGTATGGAAGTGAGAGCTAGACCATAAAGAAGGCTGATCGCCGAAGAATTGATGCTTTTGAATTATGCTGCTGGAGGAGACTCTTGAGAGTCCCATGGACTGCAAGAAGATCAAACTTATCCATTCTGAAGGAAATCAGCCCCAAGTGCTCACTGAAAGGACAGATCCCGAAGCTGAGGCTCCAATACTTTGGCCACCTCATGAGAAGAGAAGACTCTGTGGAAAAGATCCTGATGTTGGGAAAGATGGAGGGCACTAGGAGAAGGGGACGACAGAGGACGAGATGGTTGGACAGTGTTCTTGAAGCTACGAACATGAGTTTGACCAAACTGCGGGAGGCAGTGGAAGACAGGAGTGCCTGCCGTGCTATGGTCCATGGGGTCACGAAGAGTTGGAAACGACTAAACGACTAAACAACAACAACATGTTGATATTTTTTGTGTTTAGTATTGTATCACCCTGTGATCCGTGGATGAAGGGCAGTGTAGAAAAGGAATTAATGAATAAATTTACACCAGACAGAGAAAGGGCTGGATTAAGAAATGCACAGGCTTCATATGTTCATAGTGCCCTTGCCCTCACCCATGAATCCATGCATTCATGTATGCAGAGTGGGTAGAGATGAGGGGAAAAACATGATCATATTGAGCCTCTACACACAAGGACTGCATTCATAATGCAAGTAGATTGTGCCACGGTGTCATCAGGAATAGAGATGATGTAGTCTTATATGTACAAAGATTAATTAATTGTGACAGAATGTAAGCAAAGGTGATGAAAAGTCTCTTATTACGGTCATCAAATGTTCTGATTTCCTGCTTGGCTAAAATGAAGCTCAAATTATCTTCAAGATGCCAATTCTCTAACTCTAGAGTAGTTTTTGATCGGTTCTCATTTGCTTTATGAAATAATTTCTGTTATGACTGTCTGTGACAAGACCACTTTAGATATTACATTAATGCGGATAAGTATTTCCGCAATAATGGAAGGCTTTGCTTGAATCACTCACAAAATAGTGACCTCCCTCCATGAGAAATGTCTGTCTCTTGTTGTCCCCCCCCCCCCTATATCAGAAAAGTCTTTTTGGGAATAACACAAACACCAAATACTAAAGTTGTAATTTATTTTAAAAATATTATTACATTTATTTATTAAATTTATTATAACTCGGGGCATACACATTTTAAACAAATTACAATACAAAAATTATATTAAAACATATTGTTTTACTGATTGATTACAATATACTTAGGATAAAATATTAACCTTAATGTCTATGGGTTGCATTCAGTGTTAGTCCTTCTCAGAGTAGACCTGCTGAAAATATGGAACATAGGGCCATTTATTTCAGTGGGTCTACTTTGAGTACAACTTAGCTGAATGCAAACCCAATCCTTCTTCCAGGCTATGGACAGCAGCCATACCATTGGTATTAAGTTCCAAATGGTAAAGGAAATATCAGTATTTTAAAATGTATGTTAAACTACAGCAAATGATTTTTGATAACTGTGATAGTGTTATTAAAAGGTTGTATCCATAGTTAGTCATGCACAGAAAAGACCCACTGAAATTGAAGGATGCAACTAATTTAAGTTCATTCATTTCAATGTGCCTGCTCTCAGTAGAACTTAGTTGGATACCAGCTAAAATCTCAATGATTCCTGTGAACTCTGCCCATGGGATACTCCCACTGGAGGAAGATGGCAGGTTGTCTTTACTGATTCCCACTTTCCACTCAAAGCTCTCTGTGCCCCCTTAGTAACCTGCTCCAGAGGACTGTGTGTGTGTGTGTCTTATGAAATATGTGTGGTTGGTGGTACTTGCAGGGAAAGGGGGAATCAGAAAAAGCACATTGTGGTCTCCCCACTTCCTCCAGCATGAGCCTCCACTGAATTGTAGTCCCTTATGTAAACAAGACATCTGGACCTAGACGTCTAAGTATAAATATATTTGAATATGCATATCTTTGTTTTTCTCTTGTTTGTTGCTTGCCATGAAAGCTCTGTGTCTAAATGTTTTGTGTGTCTACTCTGAATAAAATTTAATTGGCAGCAACCCAAAGTATCCATGTTCATAAGCATAAAACTCAGGATAAGAAATAGTCTGACATGTGGAATATGCTTTAAGAGAGAATTTCAGCATAATTGACTATCAGGTAAACAAGTTTAGGATTGTAGCCACAGCTATTATACAGTTTGACTGGGATATACTGTGGTAGTGTAATAGCCTCATATTCAACTTTATATTGTAATTTGTCCAAGGTCAAATCAATCACATCCTCTCCTCCGGTCCTTCAAACTTCCTGTGTTCAGGTCATCATACAATTGTTGTCCCCCACCCACAAAATGTCTTATTTTCTAAAGGTGATTGGCAGAGAAGCCTAGGGAGAATTTAAAAACAAAAATCATTCCCTTTATTACCGTACTTCCATTTGCACAGTTTTATAGCACCAGGATAACAACAGGTATAAGTAAGGAGCAGAAGAGGCCACATCCAATATCATATCTTGGTCTGCCCTTTCTTCTTTCTTATTCATTGCTGGAAATGTCTCTCTCATTGCTTTTAGCAAACATGGACCAGCAGTAGAATCTATTTTCATTTCCATCCTCATTTTTCATTCTATGGAGTCACTATGTGGGTAGCCCTGACAAGAATACATTTATGAGAGACAAAGAAACAGGAGAGCCTGAATATATTTTAGTTAAAGGTCCTCTGGGGTTGTAGCAACAGCAGCAACAAAATAGTTCTTAAGTCATTATTTCAGCACTTTGGCAAGGACATTTTCTGGAAGAAAAAGAAAGCCGGGGCATCAAATTTGAAAGCCTTTAAGACTGCAGCCCTGTACATGCTTACCTAGGAGTAAGTCCAATTGACTCAGCATGGGCTTACTTCTGAGTATGCACTTACAGGCTTGTACTGTAAAAAGCTTAAATGAACAACCATTAACTCCAGCAAAATAATAATAATACAAAACAAGGGGTTCTCTCTCTGCACCAATAATTCATTTGCCTCAAGCAGAACTACTCAAATATTCTAGTCTTAGCCCACAACCAAAATGTTTTTCATATGATTTGATGGCTTCCTTCAATTTGAATTCTAGGTCGATTTCCTTTCTGTACATGTGTTCCTCTGTGAGACGCAGGTGCAAAGGGCATGACATAAGAGAGAATATACCCTGAAACTGAACATGCAAAGCTGCTGTTTTTTTCACCCCTCCTCTCCTAATTAGATACTGCAATTATAAATAATAAAACTCTTGAAACATACATATTGCCATTGACAAATGTCTGTTTGTATTGTTAGCAAGCCTGAAACCGATAGATTAGTCTGGGTGAAATATTGGAGAAGGTGGGGATAATACAGAGTTCAGCTCTATTTTCCTAGATCTGAATTCTGGGTAATTGTGTTTTATGAGGTATTCATACAGACCGTTAAAAAAAATGTGGTGAAGCATAAATGTTAACACATAGAAATGCCTCCACTGCCTGCACTTTATCTGATTGCAGGTTTTAAACTTTCTGTTTTCGTGATAAGTTTGTATTATCTATTTTATGCCTGTCAGATGTATTTGCTGAGAAAACAATAACCTTCTTTCTCTAATTCAGACATTTATGCCTTCCTACGAGCCAATTCACATGTTCCATACCCCCCAATGATCAGGACATCCTGTTTTGGGGCACAAGAGCACAACACTCAAAAACATGATCTGACGTGATAACATGGTAGCCAACAACACATGTTTTGGGGCTCTGTGTGGGTCATGCGATTCACCTGGGAGCACAGCCCAGAACATGCCTGGCCCAGTTTCGGGCTGCAACATGTTGGAGGATGTGATGTCATTGTACCATGTAGAACCTGGTATTTCCACTACTACTACAAAATGTGACAGTCCATTTCTTCCCAGGAATGAATCACTGAAAGCACATTAAAACAATATCACGGTGCTTGTAGCTGCATTCTAAAGCTACCTGAGCCACTTCTTACGTATAAAGTCTTCAATGGCCTAGGCTTGGCACTCCAACAGATATAGTATTCATTCATCAAGAGTGATGTTGCTTATCACTAGCCAATAACTATGGAACTCCCCCCCCCCACACACACACTCCAAACTCCACATATTGCACAGAAACATTATACCATTAAATGCCAACTGGTTTTTTTTAAGGACTCAGAAGCAAAAAAGTATTGCAAGCTGTCAATATATGCAGAATGTGGCACTAGTTAAAACAACAAACGCCTTGTACCTAGCTTCTGGAGTGGAAAAGTAATCTCACATTCCTGAATAGTTAAGCGTGGGTTTCTTTCACATACTGCCCCACAAGCCTTTTGTCATTTTATGGCTTAAAGGCACAGTGCCAACCTGGATGCAGAATTTGTTACTTTAAAGTATTCATCACCAAAGGTGCATGATGTCTCACAGCTCAGTGCACACAATACATGCTTGGCCTCCTGAAGCCAACATATGGATCAGATGATTCTGCACATAATGCTCACGCTGACAGCACTACTCCTGAAGTCCCAAAGCATCTGCCTTCGCTACCCCTACTGCTGTGTTTGGAATGCTACTACTTGCAGGTGTTTGTACAGGAAGAATACCAAGTTTTCACATTCCCAGATGGGGAAAATCAATTTCAGTGCCCCAAATGAAGGAAGCACTGATGCGGAATGCCACTAAACACTCAACTCTATTCTGTGGGGTTGAAGCCATAAGGGAGATTAAAAACACACACACTATTTTGGAATAAAAATATTGTCACTGAACCACTGCTCTGAAGAATCACAAGGGCACACATAAGAATTGTGGGGTGGGGAAGGGAATGACTGAGGAAGTGTAATTTTTATTTTTACACTTGATAAATTTGTTAAAGAAAGAAATGTAGTGATAGAACATGCACAAATAGCATAAAGCAAGCAAGCAAACAAACAAACAAACAAAAAACCCAGATCTGAAATTGTTACGTTCCAGATGTTTCTCAAAAGCAACCTTACTCCTATGAGGAATTAAGTATTATTACCATGGTCAGTGATACCAATATTTCCTTAGAGACATCCCTACCACACAGATATATATTTTTGTCACAATATTATTAGGGAAGAAAGTGTACAAAGTGAAATGATGTTTCATTGGTATTAGAAGAGCTAACCAGTAGTTCTGGATATCTACATTAAAATGCATGTTTTCATTTTTATTTGTTTGCATTTGGGAAATTGAACCAATTATTCCTTTTTGGTAGAGAGGCTATTTCTTGTCTTTTAAATACATGTGTATTAAAGATGCATGTTCCTTCAGTATGCAGCCAATAGTCTATGCACCATGAATAATAATGTAATGCTAATCACACAGCCGAAACTCTAGCATATTTTGGTGTGCATGAAGGCATGGCATAATGTGTAATTGAATACAGATCAGAATACATGCAGCAACATATCTTCCTCTGTTTTTTCAGTTCTGTCAGAACTTGCAATTATATCATGGTATTTCATAATATATAGGTTTTTAATGAAAGTCACAGTTCATATCCTGGCCGTTATAGAGTTGAAAAGTAATATACTGGGACTCATGTTTTTGAGACAAGGATTGAAGTCACAATTTTACTATATTTAACACATTTCCATCCAGCCTTTCAGGGCTCTTTGCCCTCACAAACTTACAGAAAAAAACTAAACATATAAAATTACAAAACACAACAAAACTAAAAAAAATACTGTTTCAAAAGACACAGCACTGCAAAATTAAAAAGTAGATAAATAGAATTGTACATAAAGTGTAGTTCATGCAATTTCATTTTTGAACATCATCATCATTTGTACACTACCCTATACCCGCAGGTCTCAGGGCAGTTACAACATAGAATCACAATATAAAAACACAAAATACATAATAAAAACAAAAATAGCCCAATAACTCTCCCTAACACATTTTTAAAGGGTATTGGATGTCAATCAGCCAAAGGCCTGGTTAATGAGGAACATTTTTTCCTGGCGCCTAAAAGTGTATAATGAAGGTGCCATTACTTGTGGGGGGAATTAGTTCTCTCACCTCTTTACCAGGGATGGCTGTGGGCAGGATTCCTGCATTGCAGGCGGTTGGACTAGATGACCCTCCTGGTCCCATGCAACTCTATGATTTAAAACCAAAGTCACCATTGCCCAGCAAAGACATGACAACATTAGTTGCAAATACTGCAGTACAACTGTTTCCAAGATGAGAATGTATTGCAATCCAGCAATTTACTGTACTTTGTTTCCTTTTAAGTACTGTATAAATAATTTGTAGCACTCTATACAAAAAACTTTGTTTTACAGAAGTCCTCAGTCAATCCTGGAATTTTCCTTTTGTAACTTTGTGCCTATTACTCAGAATGCTAAGTCTGACTGGAAAACATACAGAAGTGCACCCAAGAGTTTCTCCATTGTTACCACTTTGGGGCAACCAGTAGTCATGGGAACAATCTACTGAAGTACTGTGTTGCAACCTCAATAATTTACAATAATAGTTAACTCATTATTTGAGTGCCTATTGTTATGTAGTCAAAACAGCACCATGCAGACACAAGAGGTATCAGCAGGCTCAAGTGATGTCAAGGTTTGTACAAGGTAGCTCCGGCTACCAATTAGTTTCTGGGCCCAATTCAAAGTGTTGGCTTTGACCTATGAAGCCTTAAATGGCTCAGGACTGCAATACCTCAAGGACCGCCTCTTTCCATATGAACCTACCTGGACCCTGAGATCATCCTCTGAGGCCCTCCTTTATGTGCCTCCTCCTCAAGAGGTCTGGAGGGTGGCAACACAAGAATGGGCCTTCTCTGCAGTGGCTCCCCATCTGTGGAATGCTCTCTCCAGGGAAGTTCGCCTGGCACCTTCATTATACACCTTTAGGCACCAGGCAAAAAACATTACTTTTTAACCAGGCCTTTGGTTGATTTGATTGACATCCTAACCCTTTTAAAACGTGGTGGGTTATTTTTTTCAGGGGGGTGTTATTGGCTTGTTGTTTCTCTTTTGGTTATGTATTTTGTGGTTTTATATTTTGATTTTATTCTGTGAACTGCCCTGAGACCTCCGGGTATAGGACGGTATATAAATTCAATACTGTAACACCAATACTACTACTACTACTACTACTAATAATAATAATAATAATTTCCAAATTGAAATTCAGTTCTCCACATTTCTGCAGCAATATGCACATTTTTTTATTTAAAAAATCACCATGAAAATTCTTCAGTATTAGAGTGTAGATTTATCCTAATAATCTGATTTTTGTATGCAATTTTTACTAATACATGTTTTGGAAAATATAATGCATTTTTGTATGTTATTTTCTCTACTGTATACATTTTAATGCACATTTTACCCCAAAATATGCATTTTTGTACACATTATTTGGCTGAAGAACTGCATTGCAAAATTCAGATAATTTTGAAGGATGGCTGGCAGGCTCTGAGGTGTAGGGAGCAGTGGGAGTGGTGTTCTAGAAGGATGAGGCAGGCAAGGGCCCACAGCCCAGCTCCCTAGCTGGCCCATAGCTGCCAAGTTATCCCCCTTTTTAAGGGATTTCCCCTTATGCTGAATAGGCTTCCTCGCGAGAAAAGGGAAAACTTGGCAGCTATGACGCTGACCAGGTGGGGCTTACTAGCTCTGGGAGGAAGGGTGTGATTTCTCAGCTGGAGTAGACTTGGAACCAGTGAAGGTCACTTGCCTCATCAAGCCCAGATGCTGCGATTAGCATGCAAAATACAAAAGGGGAAGCAGAGGTGAGGTACTGTGTCTACTCAACTGCCCATGTTGATGGCTCTTGGCGTGGATGCTCCTGGACTGCTATTGGACCATGCTTTGGGTCGGACTGTGAATTTGGATTGACCCTGGAATGTGTTTCCTGACCTTTGGCCTTTGCTTATGTAGCTTGACCTCCCCCCCCCCCACATTGGACTTGACATACTGACTTGCTGTTATGAACTTCATGGCTGAGTGGGGATTCAAACCCTGGTCACCCAGGTCCTAGTACAACACTCTAACCCAGGCCTCCCCAAACTGTGGCCCTCCAGATGTTTTGGCCTACAACTCCCATGATTCCTAGCTAACAGGACCAGTGGTCAGGGAAGATGGGAATTGTAGTCCAAAACATCTGGAGGGTCGAAGTTTGGGGATGCCTGCTCTAACCACTACACCATACTGGCTCTTTTCCATCCCTAGTATGGAGACTCAGGAAAAATCTCATAACCCGAGAGTCAGTGCAACGTAAACCTTGCATTTAAGGCATAGATTCTGGGGCATATATTTTCATCATGGGAAATAATTTATTTGTATTTATCTTGTAAAGGGGCAGAGTTTTATGTGACATATTTAACTATGGCAGGAAGAGTTATTATCTATCCAGTCTATTAGTACTATAAATATATTTTATGTCCCACTTACATTAGTAGAAGGGTATGTATCTATAATTAAATATCAGTGTTATTCTTTTGTGGGTTTCAGTGCAACATCTTAAACTCACAGAATCACATACACTTATGTTCAAGTTTATGCTGCAACACCCTATTGACAGAAGACATTGGAATACAATGAGTAATCTGTGAAGGGTATTTATCATTTTTCCATATTTTATCATGTTACAAAAGCATGACTAAACTATGAATGGCTAGCGAACTCCAACAAAATGGAACTAATTTAAAGATCCAAGATGAAATGTAAAACATATTTCTCCCTTTCTATTAAGCATCCACTCTCTTACTAAAGCACTTTTCTAGCTACTCCAAAAAATAAAGTCTGACACATATGGAGAATCCAGGCTATAATATGTATTTTAGAATGCTTCATTGGGTATGGATTTTTTCCTGTCTGACAGACGTTCCATCAATCCATCAATCATTCCATTCCTAGCTTATGAATGATCCATGGAAACTAACCTAAGGTCAGGAGACTGTTCAGTTATGTAATTACTTGAGGGAAATTGTTTCGTCCAGACAGATTTTGTCAAAAAGTCTGCTAAAAGGCAAATGAGAAAACCAAAATATTTTTTAAGGTCAGACATATTTAGCATAAAATTATAATTATAATTATAATTAACTTAAAAGTTAAGCACTTTTAAGTGTAATGATTTCAACTGGAGATGGTTATTCATTTGCTTAATGCTCCCATTGAACTTGTTGGGATTTTGTAGCAATCCTGTTTGGGGAGATTATCGTTGTGATGGCCTGGGACTCGGGCTCAGACTCGGAACCAGAGGAGTCTCAGTCAGCACCAGATCCTCTGCCTCGGGCATAAGCTGAACCAAGTCTGGGGCCTGATTCTGAGGAGCCTCAGTCTGCACAGATTCCCCTGCAACAAGCACCAGCTGGGCTGAGTCAGGGGCCTGAGCCTGTCCTGGCTCCAGGTGCTGACCCACTACCAGCTGAGTCAGGAGAGGCGGAGGCGGCTCCTGGGTCTAGTAACCCACCGGCGTTTCCCGAGCTGCAGAGACTCAGGTCTGAGAGAAGAGGTGGTGCGAGACAGGCGAAGAGGTGGTGCGAGACAGGGTGGTGAGTCGTCGGGGGATCGGGACCGGCCATTACCCTGTCAGAGATAAAAGGTGCCCCAGGTTGCAGGAGCAACATTACTGTTTGCCAGATCCTGCCTGTGTCCCTGTTTCTGCCCTGTCCTGGTATCCTCGCTGTGTTCCTGACCTGCCCTGGTTTCCTGCCTGTGTTCCTGTTGTTGACCTTGCCTCAGCTACAGCTTCAGCTACATCGGACTGACTTGACATTGACTCTTTGGACCGCAGATCGGACTTGGACCTGGCCTCTTAGATTATCCATGGGACCAGCACAATTGTGCAGATATTATAAAACATTTTTACCACTATAATACAAAAGTACAGTGTGTAATCATATTACATTTACTGCCTCTATTATCTAAGAAAGTTCACAAGAGCCCTCTTCAGATGTGTATATTTAGTGTTAAGAAACACTAGAGGGAGGGGCTGCAGGAATGAATGTGCAAGCTCCACCAACAGCGTCAGTCCCATCACCCTCCCACTTGTGGAGGGTGACTGTCTGAAGTGGGGAGCCTATTTTAATTGTGTAGACTCCCTAAGCATTTCCCTAAAATCCTGGAAAATCAGGGTTCTAAATAATACAGCAGCTCTCCACTTGCACTTTATACAGGCACCTCCCCACCTCAGGGTGGCATTGATCCTTAAAACTTCTGGTGTGCACAAATATTGGTTTCCATGTGTAATCTGGTATCTATACATTATATAGAATGGACAGCCTGGCAGTCCTAAATTTCATGGACGAACATTTAATTAGCACAATTACTTGCCAATTTTTTATGTTCAGAATTTAGGTTTGACATTAATCTACAAGCAAGTTGTACAGAATGAAGATCTAAGGCAGGCATGGCCAAACTAGGCCCTCCAGATGTTTTGGGACTACAACTTTAATCATCCCTAGCTAACAGGACCAGTGGTCAGGGATGGTGGGAATTGTAGAATCAGCTGGAGGGCCAAGTGTTTCGATGCCTGATCTAAGGCAACCTCCCCCAATGTGGTGCCCTCCAGATGTGTCCTTCAGGGATGATAACTCCCATCATATCTGACTATTGGCCATGCAGATGGGAGTTGGTTTTCAGTATTAGCTGGAGAGTTGATGAAGCCTTGTCTAAGATGACTGTGTCAGGCAATATATAGTAAAAACGCTGGGCCAAGTAGATAAAGCATCTGTAAGAAGAGCTTTATAGCACAAAACTGAAGATAATTCACTTGCAACACATGGTTTTCAACCTATAACAAAATCTCTGTTGTAAACATAACCTGATAAATACAAGAAAAGGTCATTTATAGATTGAAGAAAAGGTTCTGATTATAGAAGTTATCTAATGCAACCAACAAACAAGTTTTCCCTATACCCTGGAGACATTTCAAATCAATACTATGAGGAGACATTTGGAATGCCTGTTATGTAGTGGGAACTACAAGGAACCCTGTTGTTGTTGTTTAGTCGTTTAGTCGTGTCCGACTCTTCGTGACCCCATGGACCATAGCACGCCAGGCACTCCTGTCTTCCACTGCCTCCCGCAGTTTGGTCAAACTCATGTTGGTAGCTTCGAGAACACTGTCCAACCATCTCGTCCTCTGTCGTCCCCGTCTCCTAGTGCCCTCCATCTTTCCCAACATCAAGGTCTTTTCCAAAGATTCTTCTCTTCTCATGAGGTGGCCAAAGTATTGGAGCCTCAGCTTCACAATCTGTCCTTCCAGGGAGCACTCAGGGCTGATTTCCTTAAGAATGGATAGGTTTGATCTTCTTGCAGTCCATGGGACTCTCAAGAGTCTCCTCCAGCACCATAATATTCAAAAGCATCAATTCTTCGGCGATCAGCCTTCTTTATGGTCCAGCTCTCACTTCCATACATCACTACTGGGAAAACCATAGCTTTAACTATACGGACCTTTGTAGGCAAGGTGATGTCTCTGCTTTTTAAGATGCTGTCTAGGTTTGTCATTGCTTTTCTCCCAATAAGCAGGCGTCTTTTAATTTTGTGACTGCTGTCACCATCTGCAGTGATCAAGGAGCCCAAGAAAGTAAAATCTCTCACTGCCTCCATTTCTTCCCCTTCTATTTGCCAGGAGGTGATGGGACCAGTGGCCATGATCTTGGTTTTTTTGATGTTGAGCTTCAGACCATATTTTGCGCTCTCCTCTTTCACCCTCATTAAAAGGTTCTTTAATTCCTCCTCGCTTTCTGCCATCAAGGTTGTGTCATCTGCATATCTGAGGTTGTTGATATTTCTTCCGGCAATCTTAATTCCGGCTTGGGATTCATCTAGTCCAGCCTTTTGCACGATGAATTCTGGATATAAGTTAAATAAGCAGGGAGACAATATACAACCTTGTCGTACTCCTTTCCCAATTTTGAACCAATCAGTTGTTCCATATCCAGTTCTAACTGTAGCTTCTTGTCCCACATAGAGATTTCTCAGGAGACAGGTGAGGTGATCAGGCACTCCCATTTCTTTAAGAACTTGCCATAGTTAGCTGTGGTCGACACAGTCAAAGGCTTTTGCATAGTCAATGAAGCAGAAGTAGACGTTTTTCTGGAACTCTCTAGCTTTCTCCATAATCCAGCGCATGTTTGCTATTTGGTCTCTGGTTCCTCTGCCCCTTCGAAACCCAGCTTGCACTTCTGGGAGTTCTCGGTCCACATACTGCCTAAGCCTGCCTTGTAGAATTTTAAGCATAACCTTGCTAGCGTGTGAAATGAGCACAATTGTGCGGTAGTTGGAGCATTCTTTGGCACTGCCCTTCTTTGGAATTGGGATGTAGACTGATCTTCTCCAATCCTCTGGCCATTGCTGAGTTTTCCAAACTTGCTGGCATATTGGGTGTAGCACCTTAACAGCATCATCTTTTAAAATTTTAAATAGTTCAGCTGGAGTATCATCACTTCCACTGGCCTTGTTATTAGCAATGCTTTCTAAGGCCCATTTGACTTCACTCTCCAAGATGTCTGGCTCAAGGTCAGCAACCACACTACCTGGGGTGTACGAGACCTCCATATCTTTCTGGTATAATTCCTCTGTGTATTCTTGCCACCTCTCCTTGATGTCTTCTGCTTCTGTTAGGTCCTTACCACTTTTGTCCTTGATTATGGTAATCTTTGTACGAAATGTTCCTTTCATATCTCCAATTTTCTTGAACAGATCTCTGGTTTCCCCCATTCTATTGTTTCCCTCTATTTCTTTGCATTGCTCATTTAAGAAGAGCCTCTTGTCTCTCCTTGCTGTTTTTTGGAAATCTGCATTCAGTTTCCTGTATCTTTCCCTATCTCCCTTGCATTTTGCTTGCCTCCTCTCCTCCGCTATTTGTAAGGCCTCGTTGGACAGCCATTTTGCTTTCTTGCATTTCCTTTTCCTTGGGATGGTTTTCGTTGCTGCCTCCTGTATAATGTTACGAGCCTCCATCCATAGTTCTTCAGGCATTCTGTCCACCAAATCTAAATCCTTAAACCTGTTCCTCACTTCCACTGTGTATTCATAAGGGATTTGATTTTGATTGTATCTTACTGGCCCAGTGGTTTTTCCTACTTTCTTCAGTTTAAGCTGGAATTTTGCTATAAGAAGCTGATGATCTGAGTTACAGTCAGCTCCAGGTCTTGTTTTTGCTGACTGTATAGAGCTTCTCCATCTTTGGCTGCAGAGAATATAATCAATCTGATTTCAATGCTGCCCATTTGGTGATATCCATGTGTAGAGTCGTCTCTTGTGTTGTTGGAAGAGAGTGTTTGTGATGACCAGCTTGTTCTCTTGACAGAACTCTATTAGCCTTTGCCCTGCTTCATTTTGAACTCCAAGGCCAAACTTGCCAGTTGTTCCTTTTATCTCTTGATTCCCTACTTTAGCATTCCAATCCCCTGTAATGAGAAGAACATCCTTCTTTGGTGTCATTTCTAGAAGGTGTTGTAAGTCTTCATAGAACTGGTCAATTTCACTTTCTTCAGCACCGATAGTTGGTGCATAAACTTGGATTACTGTGATGTTAAAAGGTCTGCCTTGGATTCGTATCGAGATCATTCTGTCATTTTTGAGATTGCATCCCATTACAGCTTTTGCCACTCTTTTGTTGACTATGAGGGCCACTCCATTTCTTCTACGGGATTCTTGCCCATAGTAGTAGATATGATAGTCACCCGAACTGAATTCACCCATTCCCTTCCATTTTAGTTCACTGATGCCCAGGATGTCAATATTTATTCTTGCCATCTCATTTTTCACCACATCCAGCTTACCATTATCCATGGTTCTTACATTCCAGGTTCCTATGCAATATTTTTCTTTACAGCATCGGACTTTCCTTTCGCTTTCAGGCATATCCGCAACTGAGCGACCTTTCGGCTTTGGCCCAGCCGCTTCATCAGCTCTGAATCTACTTGTACTTGTCCTCCGCTCTTCCTCAGTAGCATGTTGGACGCCTTCCGACCTGAGGGGCTCATCTTCCAGCGTCATAACTTTTATATGCCTGTTGTCTTTGTCCATAGAGTTTTCTTGGCAGGGATACTGGAGTGGCTTGCCAATTCCTTCTCCAGGTGGATCACGTTTGGTCAAAACATAACTTCTCTAAGTTATTTAAGCCCCTTCGCCACAACAAGGCAGTGATCCATGAACGGGACAAGGAACCCTACAAGTGTTGAATTGTAATCCCCATTACTGGGATGAAGCGATCAGAGTGTGCTTCTAAAATGTAAATATTTAAAGCTACCACTTGTTGTTGACACCATTTTATAAGTACAGTACAAGTGACTAACACAGCACATGCCAGGTCATGGCTTGGAAACAATGCCAATACTTTTAAATGTGCCATCATTGTGGTCCAGTCCATGAGAACACGCTGATGTGAGGCTAGGGCTCAAAAGCTACCGCCTCCTTTACTGTAGGAGATGGAAAGCTTCCACTTTCTTGAAATCAGGAGAAGGTGTCAAGGTCACAAGGCATTAGTTTGAAGTGAGAAGAATCAAGTACTGTAGTTGGACATGAATGAAAACTATACTGCTCTGGTCTGTACAGCAGCCAAATAAGAGGAATGGCCAGCAACCTGGCCATTCAGTTTCCAGCTTTTATAGAGGAGGTAGCACAGGGTGGTGACGCTAAAATTAGGTGTCCTCCTCCTTTCTTGTTCTGTTCTACATCATTGTTGCAGTGCCCCCTGTAGCGCCGGCACCTAGTGAGGCTGAAGTGGTTGTGCTATCCTAAAACTGCATCTGGGTAATAGCAGTGAAAGGTTGCAGAGAGAAGGCTCAGCAGAGAGAATCAGCAGGAGCAGTGGATTTAGCAGCAACAAAATGTTGGGCATCTGTAACATTTTTGGACATATTGTAACTTCAAAGTGTGTTTATTGTATTGTATTGTATTGTATTGTATTGTATTGTATTGTATTGTATTGTATTGTATTGTATTGTATTGTATTGTTGTTGAAGTATTATTTTATGAAGAGATTATTTCTTGCCTTGATTTTTTAATTAAAATATTTATATCACACCTTTAAATAAAGCAAATACATAAAAAAGAGAGATGATAACATCTCTGTTACCTGCTTTGCTCTAGCCAGGGGGTTGATCAGAGTACCGGTACCCATATCAAGCACTCTAGACCCAGGTCCTACAGGTGCAGCCACTATTTTACAATTGTGCTGAGTGACACAATTCTTGTGCGCTTCTAGACAAAACTATCAAGAAGAAAGACTTTATGGTCCACATAAAGTCAAGGATAAGAGGGCAACAGTGTCCTATAAATTCAATGAGGGCAAAGAGAACAACCTTGTCCTAACAAAAATCCACAATGCACTATATCACAAACCATCCCTGCCAAACTGTACAGATGCTTGTGCATTTGCAATAAAGGCCTTTGTTCATCTCACATTTGGGTGCAGCTCTCTTTGCTCCCCCTTCATTCACAATCAACTAGTTAATCTTGCCTATTGAAAAGCTTGTTGTCATAATAACCTCTGCAGCTGAAGAAAATGCCCAACACTTTTGTGCCTTTTGGTACAGCTTCTTACCCATATAGCTACAGAAACCAGAGGACACATAACTACACAGAAGCAAATTTGCACAACATTTGCGGCAATAAAATTGGAAGTTGTTATAAATACAATTCTGATGAGAGGCATCAAAGTCGCCTAAAAGAGCCAAATAATGCAATAATGTTATTGCATGCCACTTTTGCCTGTATGATAGCAAAGTGCATTACTGTATTGTTTTATGCCACAGGGCACATCTGATGCATCCTTAGTGGGAGAGTATACCAAAACTTCTATGAAGATGGCAAAATTTCAGAGAGACTGTCCTTTGCTCATCTTTGAGGAAGAAATCTAACCACAATAGACATTTATCCGTACCTTAAAGGAAAGGAAAAATTGAAAGTAAAGCAATCAATTGCATTGAGATCAGCAGTAGCAACTTACTGTATACTGCTTAGCAAGCATTTCCACAGGCGACTTTTGGAATTGCAGAAGATCAGTTTGTTTCAGTAATATAATATCTCATTTTACTTTATGTCTGTCTTGTACTGTATTGCTATATTTATCTAATCAGTGATTTGGAAAATTAGATAAAAGGTACTTGTTATTAAACCATGCTGGAAATGGGTGGCTATTATTTTTTTCAATTCAGTGACCACTGGAGAATATGAAGATATATAACAAGAGAAACAGAATAACATTTTGAAGACAGCTTCTAATTTATCATACTCAAAATAAAATAGTAGAACAGTAAGTGTTTTCCCAATGGAAAGAATTACCCTGGAAAATGCCATCCACACAGAAGAGGTTAGCTAGTGTAATTATCACCAGGAGAGAAATTCAACCCATTAGGGGTCATTCAATGGAGTTCAAGTCTATTCACCTCAGACACTTTAGAGCTGACTTGCTCCTAAAGATTTCAATTGCTGAACAAATTCCCACAGCTCTAACATCATAAGGCAGATACAATACAGTAGAGTTTGAGTGTTATAATAAGCTATTTTAATGTTTCTGTGCTGAATGGTTTTTAGTTGGCCTTATCAATTTTAGGCACTTGGTTGTTTCCCCCCCCCCCCATGTTACATCTCAATACTGTGAGTAAATGTAAAATAAATATATGGAAACCAGCAGAGAAAATGGATGAAGGTGAAAAAAAGATTAGAAGCAAGAGAAATATATGATACTGGTATGGATAAAGGCATGGGACCTTGATCTAAGTTCCAGTTCTAAACTGTGCCAATAATGTCTCTCATAAAAGCACCTGCAAAATTCCCTTCATCATGATGCATGGTACATGTTTGATGGAAAGGCATCTATATAAATTTAATATAAATAAATAAATAAATAAATAAATCCTGTAAGAAATATTGGTGAGCATCAGTGTCATTGGTGGAGGGCATGTTTTGTCCTCATTTAAAGTTTTCCTGCCTAAAGCACTTTACCCCATAGGATTGGAACAAAACAATATATGAAATAAAACAAAGAGGGCTTGTTGATTTTGAAAGCACAGTTGGCGTTGGAGTTAAGTCTGCTTCCTCACCCTGCTGGGTTGAGCCATTGAACATAAAGCTGACCCAGTGCATTTTCACATTTAGTCACACTGGTGGTTAAGGAAAATGGAATGAGATATTGGCTAATGGTTTTAATACAGATCAGCCAACCCTGTGCCCGACAAATTTTGCTGACCTACAATGCTCTTCACTCCTGACGCTGGCTGGGGCTGAAGTGGAGTTGTAGTCCAACAACATCTAGAGATGTTGGCTATTCCTGATATAGATAGACTGAGAAATATACCTATAGCTAATCTTTGGGGATAGTGATTTTATTGAACCATAACTGCATTCTCTCTGGTAATATTTCATAGAATCATGGAATCACAGAGTTGGAAGAGACCACAAGGGCCATCCAGTCCAACCCCCTGCCAAGCTGGAAACACCATCAAAGCATTCCTGACAGATGGCTGTCAAGCCTCTGCTTAAAGACCTCCAAAGAAGGAGACTCCACCACACTCCTAGGCAGCAAATTCCACTGTTGAACAGCTCTTACTGTCAGGAAGTTCTTCCTAATGTTTAGGTGGAATCTTCTTTCTTGTAGCTTGAATCCATTGCTCCGTGTCTGCTTCTCTGGAGCAGCAGAAAACAATCTTTCTCCCTCCTCTATATGACATCCTTTAATATATTTGAACATGGCTATCATATCACCCCTTAACCTTCTCTTCTCCAGGCTAAACATGCCCAGCTCCCTAAGCCGTTCCTCATAAGGCATCGTTTCCAGGCCTTTGACCATTTTGGTTGCCCTCCTCTGGACACGTTCCAGCTTATCAGTATCCTTCTTGAACGGTGGTGCCCAGAACTGGACACAGTATTCCAGGTGGTACAGTGGTACTATTACTTCCCTTGATCTAGATACTATACTCCTATTGATGCATCCCAGAATTGCATTGGCTTTTTTAGCTGCTATATCATACTGTTGACTCATGTCAAGTTTGTGGTCTACCAAGACTCCTAGATCCTTTTCACATGTACTGCTCTCAAGCCAGGTGTCACCCATCCTGTATTTGTGCCTTTCATTTTTTTGCCCAAGTTTCTCCCTCTTAAAATTCATCTTGTTTGCTTTGGCCCAGTTCTCTAATCTGTTAAGGTCATTTTGAAGTGTGATCCTTTCCTCTGGGGTATTAGCCACCCCTCCCAATTTCCCTGGCATAACTCCTTCATCTCACTCACATGGTAATAATGCATAGTAGATATTTTGCTTTATATTTTCATTATATATGTGCCTTTTGAATGCCTTTGTTTTCTTCGTGTCTAAATCTATTGAAAGATTAAACTTATTGCCAACATAACATTTCTATGTGATAAAGCTGTTGGAGTATAAATTAAAATTTCCTCCGTGAAACTAGCTATTAGGTAGCAGTGATAGGTGGTTTGATGGCTACTCGCAAGCACACAAACATAAACTAGGAGAAATAGATTTTTAAAGTTTTTCCCCAAAACTTTATTGGAAGATTTCTCAGCAAAACTATTTTTTTCAACAGTTCTCCAAGAAACCTAAGAATCATAGGGCAGGGGAAGGAGCGTGCATCCATAGGAACTCTTCATCATCCCCATTTCCAAAAAAGACTTAATACAGTGGTACCTTGGGTTAAGAACTTACTGGAGGTCCATTCTTAACCTGAAACTGGTCTTAACCTGAGGTACCACTTTAGCTAATGGGGCCTCCCACTGCCGCCGCACGATTTCTTTTCTCATCCTGAAGCAAAGTTCTTAACCCGAGGTACTATTTCTGGGTTAGCAGAGTCTGTAACGTGAAGCGTCTGTAACATGAAGTATTAGTAACCCGAGGTACCACTGTACTTTTTAGAAGCAAGAGTGGAAGATTAGAAAGGTGGCTAGAGGGAGGGGGAATAATTGTAGGCCTACTCTTTGATGTTTGGATGTTTCTTAGGATAACAAAAGATCATTAAGAATAAACCCTACACATAAACCAAACCCTTCTGTTATTGGCTCCCATCCCTTGGAAGGGTTTCATATTGGAGAGTAGTTGGGGGATGTTAGTGATGATAAATGACTGGCAGAAAGCCTTTGGAACTGGGACTGGATTCTGGTAAATTTGTGACCTTGGCACTGTGTGTGTGTGTTTGTAGGGTGAACCCTTCATTTTGCCATTACAAATCCCCGCATTCCAAACACCTATTATTCAATTACATTCAAAAATATTGTTTACAGTTTCTTTCCCCCCTTTAAATTAAAGCTTGAAAAAACAAAGACAATATACATAAATAATGATCAAGTATCAAGCATTTTTAACACAAAAAGAAAGGAAATAACCTCCAATTTTCTATCAGCTTTACAAACTTATGTAATGTTCTGACTTCATAATAAAACCAACTCTTCTACTTTCCATAAACCAACCGTTTTTATCAGTCTTTCAACCCTGATATCACAAGTACATTTTCCTTGTTGCGCAGAAAGTTCATAAGGGGTTTCCAATAATTAATAAATGTCAACAGTGATTTTTCTTTAATTACTAAGCACTTCAACCTTGCCATCTCAACCAAATCCATGAAAATATTGTTTACAGTTCTGATGCTCTTTCATTTTCAAAGAATGAGGCACATAATAGTTAAAATAATGGCCTTTGCTAGTAAGTTTAGATCAATAAAGTCAGCCCGATAAAAGGATTCAGGTGGCAGGTTAACGTATATAAAATCCCCCAATACCTTTTCACTGTGAAAACTGCTATGAAGAATGACATGTTGTTAACATAAACCATGGTACCAGAAGCAATTCTGATTCAGTCTTCATGGAATAGGTGATATACATCTCAACACAGGACACCTATCAGCAGCTGCTGAAAAAAATCAATAATTCAACGCTCTTTGCACATTTGTGGTAGTTCAGATTCTTTCAATTTTGCTGAAACGCTACATTTCACATTTTTCTGTAGACTGAAACTTCTTTCGCTTTTTATCATCTTCCTTATATTTTTCTAATTTTGCTACCTCATACACTGTCTGGGAACCTTTATTACTTTTGAAATAGTTGAAGCAATCACGCCACAAAAATGCTGCTCATGTTTTCTTCTGATGGCCTCTACACATTTTAAAGCAGCTGCATTATTTTTCACAACATGAAAGCCCTTGGAAATCTTACATGCATAAGGACAATAATGTTCCCCTGCATTTTCTATTTTAAGGCACCAAATGTTCCATTTACAGTAGTTATCATGGCTGACAGAAGGGCTACCATAGGCAGAGCTGGCATGGCTCCATTTGATTGGGGCTGGGGAAGCAAAGGAGAGGTGAGAGGGGCTTAGCAAAGTGGCTTGGAATTAAAATAAAAAAAATTCCTTCAGTAGCACCTTAAAGACCAACTAAGTTTTTATTTTGGTATGAGCTTTCGTGTGCATGCACACTTCTTCAGATACAGTGAAATGGAAGTTTCCAGGCACTTATGTAGAGAAGGGGTGGCTTGGAATTGTGGCATCGCCAGACGGGAAGTCACCAGTTGTCATGGATTTTTCTTACATTTTGGAATGGTACATTTTCAGAGGAATCCTAAACCCTTGCCAGGAACGATGGGATGGAACAGTAGACCCACCGCTGCATCTGAAGTCCTTCCACTTGTGCTGGCCAGGGTGGAAGACACGGGGAACAATTTTTGTTTTACTTTTTACTGTAGCTGTTCTAGACCGGTGCAGGTGAAGGAGCTAATATTTGGGCTGCCACCTTATCCCATCACATCCCAGCAGCACAAATCACAAGGCTATGGGTAGGTTTTCTCTCTAATTAGCTGGATCCTTCTGTAAGTCCACAGTCTTGAATTTACCCTTCTTCTCTTTCTTTGTATCTATTGCAATCCTGCTTATTCTTTAAGTTTCCTCTTTCTTTCCTTCCATGACATTCTTTTTCAGTATTCATGTATGTTAATCAAATTGACCTGATGAACAAGGCACACTAAATGGATCTCAGAATGTGTATCAGCTGGCTGAAAACATTCAAACCAATAATTTCCCTAATTACATTAAGTGTTGCTAGACCTTTTCTACCCTCTGTTTTTTTGCAACAGATGAGAAAAGCAGGGCACATATTATTTCCCTTAGCTGTTTTGTTACTCTCCGCCCCTTCATACACACATTTCATTCTTAGAGCCATTCTTCCCATCTCTCAGTCCTGAGGGTCTCAACTCTATATTTAGCTCTTCTGAATTTCCAGTCTAATGCATTTAAAGAGTCCACAGCAGATGTACAGAACCTTGAAGGTAATTAATTAAGTCCCACTGTTTCCACACTACACAAAAACAATTTGTCATTGCATGTAAAATTGTATAATTGAGTATTATAAATGTTTTCAGGCCAAGTCGTGCTATGAATTATTTAGTTCATCTGTACTAATTAAAAACCTATTGGAGGATTAATGTTTCGTAACCTGACAAACTACTTTACTAAGGAACAAATTATCCATATAATGACATCAGACAAAATATACAGGAACCAAAAAGTAATTTATAGGAGTATACAAAACTGCTTTCAGTGGAATATTGTTCGCTAAATATTCATACCAGTGTAAAATTTAAGTAAGAATATATTAGTGGCAAATATAAATTACCCATCAACATACATTTATCAGCACTTTACATGAAAGTTAAATTGTACAGTTTATTATTATGATGACTACCTAGCTCCTTAAGGAAAGATTCAGCAAATGTATCTCCTATTAGTTATGTTATATGAGTTTTAACCACTTTTATTTCAAGGACTAATTTAAAACTTGAAATTTCACAAACAATGCAAATGGCGTCAGAAAGATGTAGGTATGTCATTTATACTGGTATGTTTCCACACCATTTTAACATAAATTGTACCAGGACCAGTGAAGCAGGTTGCCACTCTGCAGATGGCCTCCTGGCAGTGGAATCACACCGGTTTTCTTTGGAGGAAAAGGCAGGGGTAGGGGTTGATGCTGCATGGGCACTTCAGCAGATCCAATCCAGTGGTCCCACTGATGTGCCAAATAGTGCCAACCTCACTGCCGTGTTGCCCGTTCCTCTCTCCCTCCTGAAGAGCAGCAGCAACTCCACTGCTGGAAAACCAGGTGTGTGGTGGAGCCCCTTCCCACTAATCACTCCTCAGTTTTATACTGCTTAACTCAATGGTGAAGAACCTATGGCTCTCCAGATGTTGTTGGACCACAACTCTCATTCAACCTGGTCATTAGCCATGCTGGCAGGGGCTGCAGAGATTTGGAGTCCATCAACATCTGGAAGCCCTGACTTTATGGGTCACCTCTATGTAAGAGCTGTGGCTATGTCAAACTAGGAGCAAATTTTGTAACAAATAATATATGTTGGGACTCAAAGAGGGCACAGCAAAGTCATGCTTCAGAGAAAGCAATGCCCACCTAAGCGGCAGACAGGTTGGTCAGAGTGTGCAGACCAACAGCTGGAAAATTAGCTCACTTTTTAAAATTAGGATTAAGAACAACTGATACAACCAAGTACTTTGTGTAAAATATTTGACAAACTTACAGCAACAAATCAGAGCAGCAGTTCAGGGTGGAATTGCTTACTCTTCTTGATTTTTCAGTATGCCAGCTACAAATTAGTGCCACTGAAAAGTCAGAGGACTGGGCTTCTTCAGTCTACACCTGTTTTAGGTGTAGGTTTCCACCAACTACTGCAAAGCTGGGGCCACTGGCACAACTAGAAAAAGTTAAAGCCTCCCCAAGTGGCAGCATGCCTCTCCACCCACAGAAGGGGTATTATGCAATATCCACAAACATCTGGGTGGATTTGAATTTACTCAAAATTAGGATACTAGTAGACATTGCTAGTATTATAGATATTGCTACAAGTCACAGTCTTCAATCTGAGGCTAGTTTGGGCATATCATGGGAGAACTCCTGCACTCCTGCATTCTGTCCATGTTCTGTTTATCTTTCTCTGTGCTGTGCTAGCTGTTGTTATAAGAGATACTTTGCATCCTGAATTTCAGTTGTTATGATATTTTATAAATCCTATTTTCAGAAATAGTTGAGCCAAACCATCCATGTACGTATGAAAATTGTGCATTTGAAAGCTAACTTTCATTGTCAATATCACATCAGAACTATTTTCAAGGAGCAGGCTGAACCAATTCCAATGTTCAGCTCTTAAAAGAGTGCCCTGGATACTCAGATACTACTCCCCTTTTAGTCTCAATAGTGGGGAGATTCAGTTCAAGTAAACCATCAGTGTGCCCAGAAAAAAACAAACTTAAAAGTACAATAATCACATTTAGACATTTGTTAATAGTTGGTTTTGGAACTCAAGGTCAAGTCCTTCAAGCAAAGTTTATCCAAAGTTTTATTCTTTCAATAATGTTCGTTCTCATGGAAATGTAATGTTGATCAATATGACAGCTACATGCTCTTATCAGAAGCAGAAGGAAGTCCTCAAGGACTCTTCTAACAAAGTGTTCTCATAATTTTAAAGAAATCTTTGATACTTCTAGAGGGATTAATATTCTGACTTAGAAAGTGCAAATAATGTTGCTTGCCTATTGCTTTTAACATCTGTTAGTATCAAGCAGTGGCTTTTTGTTGTTCAATTCTAATCCTGCTTCTCCTCCACAGCACAATTAGTTTTGACATTCTACAGAATGTGCTCACCAAACAGACATAAAGAGATCAACAAATACAGAATAGAAATTCTGAGAAGCAAACCCCGAGGATACATACTCCAAAGATGCAAGATAATACTAAAGTAATTAACTAAGTGCTTTACTGATAACGAGTTAGGGAGATTATGTGATCATTGTTGAAAAATGTAACCAGTAGTAGATTCGGAAAAATATTTTCCATACTGCAATTAGCTTTTCCAAACCCTCTACAGTGGCATTTAAACAGAAAAAAATTCTTTAATAACATCCAGTTTGGGAATAGCATTATTAATGTATATGTTGAGTAGCATTACTAAAAAACCTAGTTACATTGTTATACATTAGGTGCATGCAATTTTACTTTGGGAGAAAAATATTGTATTTCAAAGAAGAAGAAGAAGAAGAAGAAGAAGAAGAAGAAGAAGAAGAAGAAGAAGAAGAAGAAGAAGAAGAAGAAGAAGAAGAAATCCATTGCAGGGGAGCTTCATTGGAGCCATGGCTTACCACCAACCCTGCAGTACTAAATTTGTTCTGTATATGTGTAAAAGAGCACATATACCTTCCTGCAGATTGTCAGTTTAAAACTAAAGTGTTGCTGCAAAAAGAAACTAGCCAGGAGCTTCCTCGTTGCCAGTTAGAGCACAGGAAAGAACCTTGGGCATCTGGTAGGATTCTCTCCCACAGCTAGCCAGGGGAAACCTACACATCTGAGCCTTTGGATCAAGGAAGCCGCTATCTTCTAATGTTAATTGTGTTTTATTAGTTATTTAGAAACTTCCTTGGGATCCTTTTGGTTGAGAAAACCCATAAATACACATAAAATAAATTATTTAAGATTGCTCTGCCCTCGTGTCAGTATTGTTGACCTCATAGGAAGTAAACAGTAAACCACTCAGTTCTGACAAGTCCCATTAGTATACCACAAAGTACAACTCTGCTCTCATCTATACAGGAATAAATTAAATTGCATTAAAGCTTAGAGAGCAGTGATGTATTCAGAGAATCAGAACTAGATACACACAACTTCACAGACCATGTCCTTGCCTTTAAACCGTCTAATTGAACCTTACCTTTCCCTTAAATAATGCTAAGTCATGTAGGCTATCATGGAAATGTCAGCTGATAATTGAATCAAATCGCTGCAGGAGTTTAAATGGCAAGTGCCTTTGGCAGCAGCGGACAATAGGCTTCTCCCAAAGAAGCAACTCATCTGGACACAGGAGTCAGGATTATTGAAGCTAGCTGTCATGCTACTCTCTAGACTTGGTATATTTCTGTTAGCTGAGGGTATTGGCCCAAGCTGACCTTCTGTGCTCTGCTGGAGGCAATCACATCAAACTCCTTTTCTGATGATTGAAAGTGATTGGCACATAGCTAATGAGACTCTGCACCATGCTTCAGGATTCATCACAGCCTTGTCCAAAGAAACTATAGATACCCAAATCCTTTGTCCACACTTAATTAAATCTTTCCCATTCAAATTTCCATCTTCAATCTTATTGCTGATTCCCAGGACATCAAAGCGTCTGATGGCCCATTTCAAGAAATCTATTGGCTTTTAAATGCTTACTAAAAAAAAAAAATCTTACTGCTTTGGCAATATATCTTTAACAACAGCAACAAAAACCACAAATCAGTAAAGAAATCATTTATCACTTGAAAAACCTGACACATTTCATAAGCCGATTAGTTTACACACACCAGAACAAGAAGACACTTTCTTATTATCCATTATTTTTGTAAAAGAAATATGAACAACAATTATCTTAGAGCTGGTGTATTGACTGAGAACATGGTCTGGGAAGCCTCAAGTTCATATCTCATCTTAACCATAACTTTACTGGCTTGAGCTAAATAAATATTTATCTCCAATATGGAGGTAATAGTGTCTACCTCAAAATGATTGCTTTAAGAACCAAGGGAAGGTGGTGGCCCAGGGAAGGTGGTGGCCCAGGCAAGATGGAGATCAGAGCCCAGGATTCTGGAGCAGGCTGGGAACATTAAATAAGGGAAGCTCAGGACCTTGGACAAGGCCCAAGGTGCTGGTTCAAAACCACAGTTAGCATCCCTACCCTAAATGAGCAAGTTATTTCAACAGTGTCACGGAGCTTTAGAGTCTGGGCTAGGTAGTCAGGATTAAAATCCCATCCATGAGTAATGCACCTGGCTAGTGCCTTTTCCTTCAGCTATCACCCTTTTCTAGGCAGTGGTGTTTCACCACTGTCCTTTTAAACCTTTCATTCAAGCTTTTCAGGTCTTTCCTAATCCTCCAGGAAGTCCAGTGGTGGGGGTGTCAGCTAAGAGTTTAAGGACAAGATGTGGAATAAAATGCAGTAGTTCCACATGGGAAAGAAGATGAAGTGGATCCAGTGGTGTAGTGTGGGCTGCCAGTGCCTGGGGCAAGGTGCAAAAGGGGGTTGCATCACCATGGGGAAGGGGGTTAGCATGTTGTCATGGGTCCTCCTCTGGGACCATGCTCTGGGACCATGATACCAACCCAGAATTTCCTGCTCAGAAAACTTGCAGTATAAAATTACCCAAATAGTATACCCATCATTATTTCTGAAATTCTAAACTAATTAACATGGAACATCCAGCAGTCCAACGTGGGGTGGAACTTTTAATGAATGACTAATGTGCAAAATGCACAAAAATACAGGTTTTAGTATTTCTTATTAAGAATTAACCTATTCTGGTTCAAGAGCAGTTAGTGAATATTAAAGATAATGAATATTTATAAAGCTCTCCCAATAATGCAACCCAATCTTGTTTTTTTATCTTCCTAATGTTCCATATTTATTTATTGCAAGGCCACACAGCCCTATAATTTACCTCTTCTTTGAGGGACACCTGTCTCTTTTGCTATTTAGGTGTGACAGTCAGACAAAGGGCAGAGGTTTTCTGTAGTTATAATGGTATTTTCCAATTTCCTGGTGGGAGCATCACAAAAGGCCAAGTTAAATCTCATACTTATGCATATTCCAATGCTAAGAATCATTCATGTAAAAGTAGGCAGAAGTCCGCCCTCCAGCTGTTTAACAGCTTTCACCACAATGAACAACAACAGAAATTCCAGCAACTTCCACAAAGAGCTGCATCAGTTACAATGTTCAAAACATTTCATTCTCAGTGCCCATGAGATGTGTCTTTTGGCTTGAGCATTACTTATTGATCTGATCACTTAAGAAGTCATTTACTCAGACTTCTATGATGAGATATCTCTAAACCAATTAAATGTAGGTATGGTTTTCTGTCTCACAATGCTGAAGACAGAACTTGACTAGTTTTCTTCTTTTTGAAGATACTGGATAACCAGGTTATTTTAATTTTATTTTAAAAAGTGTATCAAAGCTGTGCACAACAGTATATACAAATACAATAAAACATAAAGTACCATAAAACAACACAAAATAAGCTACGGTGCTTGTCAAGAGAACTTAAAATTAGGTGAGGGGAAAACATTAATAGTTTCAAACAGATTGTTTTTCTTTATTAAACTGATATCTCATCCTTTCTTCTAAATACAGGCACAAGTCAGAAGAGTATTTCCTGTTTTGTGTGTGCTTTTAAAAAGAAGAAGCTTTAAATGTTTCCTTTTGCAGTGAAGTTTAGTCTGAGCTGGACTTGTGAGGGAGAAGAAATGGCAGCATGAAATATATATTTTTTAAAAGTAATGGGAGACTAAAGTCCCTCAGATAGTTCTTTAACTCCAGCTACAGAATGAATAGTCAAGACAAATGAATTTCATGACAGCTGCCGATAGTCACTGATCATGTTCCTCCCTCCCATTTTCTCTGATTTTATATGTATTTTATTTTGGACATGCCAGATGGCAGATGAAGCAAATATGATTTTTCTCTGAAAGAAACTGCTGCCTTAATGTTTCTCATGAGCAAATGGAGATTCACATATCTTGCTGGGAAATGGGAGCTTGAAATCTTATTAAGCTTTCCTTCAAAGGAGGGACTATCCTTCACAAAGCCGAACTGTATTCCAAGATAAGAAGAGGGACACTACTGATCAGTGAAACAACATTAATGCCCTCTCCATTCATTATCATCTCACAAGAAATGTATTTGTCACTAACAGAATGGTGCATTGGTTAGGAAAAGATAGAGATTACAGTAGCTTCCTTCATTAATCTCTTAGAATTAGGTTCTTTCCAAGGAAGGGCAATCTGTAAATATCCTAAATCAGACGTTGCCATGCTGACTGGGTGCAAGTTGCAATCCAAAACCTCTGGAGGGCACTGGGTTGGTGAAGATTGTATTAAATATATAAAAACATTTTCTGTCAAAAGGCTTGGGTCAAGCTTAGGTACTACATAGGAACCACTTAGTACCACAAAGGAAACTGCCTTATACTATGCCAGACCATTGGTCTGTTGAATCCAATGTTATCTTCACTAAATGGCAGGAATCCTTCTCAGCCCAAACTGAGACCTTCTCTACGCAAAAGCATAAGCTCTGGCATTTCTGGATCAATGCTATTGAATGAGCAACAACCAGCATCAAAAAATCTATTACAGAATTACTCACGCACTCATCCCCAGAAAGCAAAAATGTTTTATATGGAACTCTATAACAGAGTATGAAGAAGGAGTGAAATCCTGCTACATCAGCATTTTATATATCATATTATCCTTGTTTTCCATGTTCGTCTTATACATTGTTCCAGAAGGATGAGAAGTTTCAAAACCCTACATTTTTCACATCATGATATGAATCCCAGAAATTGTAGGCAAAGATGGTATCACAAAGCAAACCTAAAACAGCAAAAATTTAACATTCAACAAAGGAATGACTAGAATATGCTTGAAAAGTCATCATTGTTGGAATCAACCTGCCTTGCGGAACAATGTAGTGCAACTCCAGGGGTGAAGTCAAACCTCTGCATTAGCAGCACCAAAGTGACCTCTCTGGGGTACAAGCCTGGGCAGTCCTGTTTAGGGAAGTTTTTAATGTTTGGAGTTTTATTCTGATTTTAGTATTCTGTTGGAAGCTGGCCAGAGTGGCTGGGGGAACCCAGCCAGATGGGCGAAGTATGATGATGATAATGATGTATGGATGACCTGGGCTGCCCAGACAAAAAGATCTGCCTGTCAGCCTCCCTGATGTGGTCCAAAGGAAAGCAGAGCAATACATCTGGCTTAGCTGCAGGAGTTGCTGGAAGGAGGCATTCAAGGTGCCATCCAACCATCTCAGCAACTCCACTCCGGATTTGTGTAGGTCTTGGCCTTTTCCTCTCCTTAAGATATCCACAAGCAGCGGAAGTTTAGGGCTACCTTTCCAGGTTGACAACCACCATCTACCCCTCACTTCCCTGTATAGTATGTGCAGAAACCACCTTCTTGGCTGTTGGACCCCACTACTGGTCTCTTTTGCTCATTCCACCAGAGCATGCAGGGGAAGTCCCTAACTCATCGAGGGTTTGAGACCCATCAGCTACCCTCACTTGGTTTTGATGGCCAGTTGAAGCCATCCCTGGGGTGTGGCTGCTGTCGCATGCTGACTTCTAGGAGTCATGGGTGAGAGCTCAGTGCAGTGCGGGGACCAAAGGTGGACAAACTACCCCAGAAGGAGCATGATATGTCCCACGCCATCCCCTAGCACCTCATGCACCCAAAAAGTCATCAACATATTTAAAAATCAAGTATGTTTTGAGTCATCAAAATGAAACCTGCTTTCAACACGAACCTGCATGTGTTGCAAAGACCATACTTATTAAAGGAACTGAGACACACAGCATCCAGTAACTCAGGACCATAGTTCAGTGGTAGAACATCTGCTTTGCACACATATGGCCCCACTTTCCACCTCTGGCATTTCCAGCTAGGATTGGGAATGACTCCTGCCTGAAACCCTAAGAGATCCACTGCCAGTAAGTGCAGACCGTGCTAAGCTAGACAGACGAATGGTTTGACTCTGTTTAGGCAAGCTTTTTATGGGTGGCATACAACTCAGGTTTACTCAGAGTAGAGCCACTGAAATTAATGAATATGACCAAGTTAAACATGTTAATTTTACTAAGTCTACTCTCAGTAAAACTTAGTTGAATATCCTGTGCATCTCACTTGCTAGCCTTTCTTGAAAACTGGACTTTGATCTCTCTTAGACTTTCTTGAAAACAAGTGGCATTAGCCACAGTTTAATTCAGAAGTGTCACCTTGTTAACTCAACCCAAGTGTGTTCCTGTCTATCTTGGAATTGCTTATTTCCTTTTCTAATTTACTTTTGGACATAGTAAATAAATTGATGCCTGCTATCTAGGGTGTCTAGCAATGTATACTCAGAGTTATCACTACCACACAGAATTTCATTGAGGTAAATAAACCATATCCAGGTATGTTTAGCAGTTTATACATAAAGAGCAGCTTATTTTGACAGCCCCATGCAGGGGGACTCATGAGTATTTATTAAAATAAATCAATAAATGCTGAAAACATTGATTATCTCCCCACTGTTAATTTTATTGCAATATATCCCAAACTGTTCTGTCTCATTTTAATGCTATTTGTTGATAGCCTCATTTAAGTAGATCATCTCAATTAGTTCAACACATTAATGCAGTCCAACACATTAATGCCAATAGAACCTCAAACAAAATGAGAAAAATGTTGTTATCCCCGCAATTAAGCACACCTTAATTAAAGGGCAAAACTGGGTGCCCAGATGTTATGCCTGTTTATGACATGGAAGACAAATCATATTTGGAAAATATCAACTTCTTGATATATATTGAGGGATACATGCAACTAAATTGCTGTCACTATATTTATACTGCATGTCATGTCAGATATTGCAGAACCCATTGCAGTTATGTTGTTGTCTAGTCTTTTGGTCTGAAATAGTGTTAAAGAGAAAAAATGTATATCTAAGTGCATACTATATAATAGGGTTTCTGACTTGTGGCCCTCCAGATTTTCTGTCACCCCCGACCATTGGCCATATTGACTGGGGCTCATAGAAGTTGCGGCACAACAATAATTGGGGGGCCACAGTTACCCCATGCCTGCTTTGAGTAATAAGTTGTTCTTTACTAATTATGTGCTATAATGTTATGTGCTGCAAAATAATAACAATTAATGATAATAGTAATCATAACAGCAGTAGCAGTTAAATATAGTTCTATGCCACCAGTAGGTCAAAGCTGAGTAATGTAATCTGCTACACTCAGCACTTAAAATGCAAATAGATCAAATTTAATGCAGGTGATGCTTCATTCCCATTTCAGTTGCTAGAGTTCGAATTCCTGGCTGTGTGAAATGCCATCAGTCACAAATAATGGCATTAGCTATCCTTTTCAATTTGGTAAGAAGAGTGGGCAGTGATCTTCTAGTATGTAGGTCTAGTTGCTGAAGTATGCAATTTCCTCTAATGACTGATAGTTAGGCTACAATCCTACAGAACTATTGAGCAGACAGAGAAGAAGCATGCATAGAGTGAGAGGTTTTCTTTTTGCTTTTTACTGCAGCCAATCACATTTTCTTTTTAAAAATAACTGCAGTAAAAATATTCAAAATCTATGTTGGGTTGCATATATGCCTGCATATATGAATGTCGAAAATTATTTCCTCCTGCTTGATCCTCCTTTGAATTGAGTATCTCCTTGGAGTGAGGTGATGGCACAGGGCACTGAAGTAACTGCTTCAAAATATTCTCACCCAGACCCATAAAACCTTCTTACCTCCTTAGTATACTGAGGAGTGGAGGACAAGAAACATATGGGGCAACAAATATAGCAAAAACAGTGAAAGATTCTTGGGCCCATCACTAAGTTTAGTCAGATTTGTGGGTAACAGGGACCTTTTCAATGGTGGCTCCACACTTGTAGAATTTCTTCTCCCCTGGTGTCTGCATGACTCCCTCTCTTGTATTCTTAAAGCAGACCATACAGTGTGATGGTGATAATGATTGTTGTTGTTTAGTTGTTTAGTCGTGTCCGATTCTTCGTGACCCCATGGACCAGAGCACGCCAGGCACTCCTGTCTTCCACTGCCTCCCGCAGTTTGGTCAAACTCATGTTCGTAGCTTCGAGAACACTGTCCAACCATCTCGTCCTCTGTCGTCCCCTTCTCCTAGTGCCCTCAATCTTTCCCAACATCAGGGTCTTTTCCAGAGAGTCTTCTCTTATGAGGTGGCCAAAGTATTGGAGCCTCAGCTTCACGATCTTTTCCTTCCAGTGAGCACTCAGGGCTGATTTCCTTCAGAATGGATAGGTTTGATCTTCTAGCAGTCCATGGGACTCTCAAGAGTCTCCTCCAGCACCATAATTCAAAAGCATCAATTCTTCGGCAATCAGCCTTCTTTATGGTCCAGCTCTCACTTCCATACATCACTACTGGGAAAACCATAGCTTTAACTATACGAACCTTTGTTGGCAAGGTAATGTCTCTGCTTTTTAAGATGCTGTCTAGGTTTGGCATTGCTTTTCTCCCAAGAAGCAGGCGTCTTTTAATTTCGTGACTGCTGTCATCATCTGCAGTGATCATGGAACCCAAGAAAGTAAAATCTCTCACTGCCTCCATTTCTTCCCCTTCTATTTGCCAGGAGGTGATGGGACCAGTGGCCATGATCTTAGTTTTTTTGATGTTGAGCTTCAGACCATATTTTGTGCTCTCCTCTTTATCCCTCATTAAAAGGTTCTTTAATTCCTCCTCACTTTCTGCCAGCAAGGTTGTGTCATCAGCATATCTGAGGTTGTTGATATTTCTTTCGGCAATCTTAATTCCGGCTTGGGATTCATCCAGTCCAGCCTTTCACATGATGAATTCTGCATATAAGTTAAATAAGCAGGGAGACAATATACAGCCTTGTTGTACTCCTTTCCCAATTTTGAACCAATCAGTTATTCCGTATTCAGTTCTCACTGTAGCTTCTTGTCCCACATAGAGATTTCTCAGGAGACAGATGAGGTGATCAGGCACTCCCATTCCCTTAAGAACTTGCCATAGTTTGCTGTGGTCGACACAGTCAAAGGCTTTTGCGTAGTCAATGAAGCAGAAGTAGATGTTTTTCTGGAACTCTCTAGCTTTCTCCATAATCCAGCGCATGTTTGCAATTTGGTCTCTGGTTCCTCTGCCCCTTCGAAATCCAGCTTGCACTTCTGGGAGTTCTTGGGCCACATACTGCCTAAGCCTGCCTTGTAGAATTTTGAGCATAACCTTGCTAGCGTGTGAAATGAGCGCAATTGTGCCGTAGTTGGAGCATTCTTTGGCACTGCCCTTCTTTGGGATTGGGATGCAGACTGATCTTCTCCAATCCTCTGGCCATTGCTGAGTTTTCCAAACTTGCTGGCATACTGAGTGTAGCACCTTAACAGCATCATCTTTTAAAATTTTAAATAGTTCAGCTGGAATATCATCACTTCCACTGGCCTTGTTATTAGCAGTGCTTTCTAAGGCCCATTTGACTTCACTCTCCAGGATGTCTGGCTCAAGGATGTCTGGCTCATAATTATGTATAATTATGATTATACAAAGGATATTTTTTAAAATTGGGGCTATCTGTTTATTATTTTCTCTGGTACTGTTTTTATTATGTCTCCAGTTATTTTGTTTTTTAACTGATTGTTGTGAGTTTTTATTGGGGGGGGGGATGCTGTATGCCTGAGTCCCTTCTAATTCCTGGATCCAGCAAGCCTTACACTGTTGGAATAGCTAGGTCTGTTCTTGGTAATGGCCCCGTAAGTATGGGTCATTAAGGTAACAAAGGAAGTGGCTCTGTGTCAAGAAAAAAATATGGGTGGGCTCCCCTCCCTCAACTGGCTGGTAGTTAGAAAGACAAAAGCCAGAGTTGAGGCACGTGAGAGCTAGAAGCAGGTTGAAGTCTGTAAGGGAGAGACATGCTTGATTTCTGCTGGAATCCAAGGCTGTGGATATGGGAGAAGCAAGACCTTCTTGTGGTGTTAATGGTGCAAGACCCTTCGTAGGCTTATATACATGTGTAAATAAACCATATATCCTCAAGACACCACAGTCTCTGCTGCCCTTCATTCTGAGAAAACCGAATCCTGGGTAAGTGCCTGAAACTCTGAGAATCTCACGCCTTCTGGAGACTGGGGTGGCATGCAACACTGGAGTCAGGAGTGGGGTCTATGTTTCCTGGAGGAGGGCCTCTGAATGAGGTGTTCCTGAGCTGAAATGGAGGGAGGAACATTCCTGAAGCAGGTCAGGTTGATGGTCCATCAGCAGAAGCAGCCACCAATGGATCAGCGAGGCCAGATGCTTGACAGAATGGAGCAGCAATAAAGCCAGCAGTTTGATGAACTAGAGCAGGCATCCCCAAACTTCGGCCCTCCAGATGTTTTGGACTACAATTCCCATCATCCCTGACCACTGGTCCTGTTACCTAGGGATCATGGGAGTTGTAGGCCAAAACATCTGGACGGCCGCAGTTTGGGGATGCCTGAGCTAGAGCAACAGCATTGTCAGTGGTTCAGTAAAATGGAGCAGTTGCAAGCAGAGTGAGAAGCCTCCTTGGAAAGAAAGGTGTGACTTCATATGAGGCAAGACCTTTGCCTGATGAGATGCTATGGAAGGTTGAAAGTGACCCAGGAGCCCAGCTGCAAGGCACCCAGATCGAAGTGGTGGCAGCTGAGGGGCTGGGACTGCAAAGAGATGCAGTCAGTAGCTGAAGGCAAGGAGGAAGACAATGCCTCAGAGAAGGGTGAGCTGACTAGAGCTGAGGAACTGAGGAGCTGCTTCTGATTGATTTCTTTGTTCCTTGGGAGCCTGGTGTTGAAGAGGGGGTATAGGAGGAAACTGCCTCAGAGGACAGCAAACTGTTAAGAGAGAGGTGAAGAGCCGCTGCTTATAAATCTCTTTACTCCATGTGTGCCAGCAGTGCAGGAGGAGATGCAAGAGGTGTGCATATATGAGCAAGAGGAATCAGTGCCTGCAGAGATGATAGAAGAAGAGATGCAGCAGGAAGAATTGGAGGTGCAGGTGAACATGCAGGAGGAGCAGCCAGCACCTGAGGGAATGGTGGTGGAGGAAAATGCATCAGGAGAGCAGCCAGTGACTGCTGAATTGGGTGAGATAAAACCCTCCAATGACTATACCCCTTGGGCACCCCGATATAGCATTGTGAGGTGGGGACCAGTCTCTATACTGGGTGAAGCCTTTAAGCAGGTCCCAGCAACAAGGGATACCCAGGGTCCCATGAGTTCGGGGGGCAAGAGCCACTGGGAGGGTTGCCTCTTTTTGCCTGGGACCATGATGTGTTTGAGAGAAATTGAGAGTAAGCAGAGAGGGGAATTCCTGGCCGCCAACTTGCGTAGACTGGGCCAGCTAATCCTGAAGAAGATATCCCCAGATAAAGACTTGTGGCAGGACTTTGATTTGCAGCTTGGGGCAGGGGATGAAGTGGACTGGCCCAGTTAACAATATTTTTTAAACTGCCTTGTGAGGGCTTGCCCTAAAAGAGACATATCAACTAAAATTTAAAATCTCTGCTAAAAAATAGATTTTACAATTTCTTCCCTTTTTAATATTGATTTTTATATAAATTACAATTATTCATCATCCTATGCAGCTATTTTGTTATACAAACTATACTGGGACCATCCTAGTGCAGCACATTACTATTACTTTCATTTCACAGACCCAGGACTGTGACCCAAGCCACATGCATCCAAGGCAGGGGTCTCTTAGAGCTCCAGCTTGCTATTTAATGGATCACATTGACTTTTCCTAAAAGGCACATCTTACACAACTGCTATATCTTGCTTCAGATTTTTATATTCACTCCCTAAGCAACAACAATCAGCCAGACAATGATCAAACCTAATGTCCCTCCTTCATTCACACACACAAAAAAGCTTTTTTTAAAAAAAGGAATTGGCTGCCACTATGAGCTGAATATTCCACCCAGTCTCAGAATGTTTAGGATTCTCATACATCATAAATAATGCTGAAAAGTGTGAATTGAAAAATGTGACATATAATTTGTCTCAGAGATGCATGGTGAACTGACTCAGCTGCTGCCACCATAAAATGATGAAACATTCCTGAAGTGAATTACCCTGCTGTTGGCATCATGTTTCATACAATCTTATATGGAATCTCATTTAATATAAACCCTTCGAGGTTACTTTTTAAAAAAACTCAGAACCCCTTTTTTCTCCCTTGAGGGGACGCACACATCTTGGATTGGTTTCAGAATGTACTATAGAAACCAAAGACCTCCCTGTAATGAGGAAGTCAACTTCAATTTCTATTTAGACACTGCATGTTGGCCAAATTCCCAGCTTGTTAACCACCCTATTCATTCAGATCCATCAGTCTCAAACGATGAAACTAGTACTGACGCTAATCACTTTGCATGCAGCGTTTTTTTAAAGATGCGGGCACTGAATGAGGCTATAATGAATGCATCAGATTTCCCCACCCACTATGCCTTCTCTTCTTAGCAAAATATGGTTCTCAATGGGAATATTTTGATGACTCTGCAGTGACAGTATTATTTGATATTAAGCAACTATCTATTCAGTGCTGAGTAAAAAGAACATTTGAACACAAAAGCGTCTTCTGCTTTCAAACGTGGCTTCACAATGTTTTCTAACATCAAAAGGTTTTGTAGAATTCTCCCGACTGCTGAGGATTACTTGGTCTCCATGACTGTCATGCATCTGACCATTCTATTAACTCTCAAGTTGCCAGTGCACTGAGAGGAAGCTGTGTTTTCCTTGGCCAAGTTGTTCACCTACCCCCTGGTGCTGTGAATGACCTGGCTCACTCAACATGATCCCTGCATCGCCTGGGGCTAGCACTCAATGGTCTTTGGGTCTGAGCACTGCCAGAGCCACTGCCCTGTAGAAGAGTTATGTGAACAGCCACAATGAGTTGCTGCAGTCACAGGAAGAAGTGAGGAGCCGCCACTGCCATGAGTGGCCACGAGGAGCTGTGAGGAGTCATGGGATGCTGCAAAGAGCCACAAGGAGTCATGGGCTGCATGAGTGGGCACACAGAGTCTTGAAGATCTGAGGCAAACACTCTACCAAGGCTGCTCACAGGCTAGGAGGGTCAACTTCCACCCGAGTACCACTTCTTCAGGGATGTGATATACGAGGAGGCAGACAAGTTGCCACCACACCTGCCATACAACTGTGCAGTCAAGCTACTCCCAGGGGTGCATAGGAGTTCATGGATAAGAATTTGGCCAGAAGGACACTCCTCTGCATCTAGCCAGTCTATGATATCCTGTAACTTTAACTGCTCCCTTGGATGCGGACTGGGAACAGCTGCCTAGATGTGAGAACTTGTGTGCACGTGTACTCAGTGTCTTGTAGAAACTACTGTAAGTGATTGCTTCTGATAATAAATAATTAACTACAGGCCATGTACATTCCTTTGCCTGGGGAGTGTCCAGGACACTTGGGCAAATTTTAAAAATAGTTCCTTGCTTCACCTATAATTGACCTGTAATCAGGGATAGCCTGTTTATCTCCGCATGTGATCACACACCACTCCATTAAGCTACAGTACAGCATAGCTGACACATGTGAGCTTGTGGGAGTTTACAGAAAGGGTCCAATGGCACCAGGGAAACCCACTTAGCAAACCAACCCAAATACAAGCTTCTAAATTAAAATACTACACCTAAATGTTCAACAGCACTTGTCTGGAAAAGGAAAAAAATGAGTACAGCTCTAGATTTGTGTTTTGCTTAAGTATGGGAAAGACTGATAATGATGAACCTCATACTGTCACTGGGAGATAAGCCACTCAAATTGCATGACGTACAACCAGCGTTTATTGAATATGCAGAAGAAAACCTTGCCTCAGCACTGAACATGCATACATTGTGGAACTGCTCTGAATATATCTTGTAGGAATGCACATTTAAGGAAGTCGCTGTCCAATACCAATGAATTCAAAAGTGTGCAAAGGAACACACACACACACACACACACACACACACACATATACACAGAATGTATTTTTGTATATACTGTATGTATGTATTTCTTTATAGCTAAAAAATAAAGTACTTTACCACCACCCCAAAAAAATGCATTTAAAGAATTATTGCAGTCCAACTGCAAACTTGTGCTGGTCAACAGGAGACCCTGTTCATTATTGAAAAGTTTCTAACAGTTTCTAAAAGTTTCTAACTACATTTTTCATTTAATCTGGAAAGTCAGGATTTTAAGAAAGAAGACACTGGTGCCCAACAGTAATTCGAACAGGATAAATTTATCATGATTGGAAACCTACCAAAACAAAAACAAATCCCAAGGGACAAAACTCCCTAGCTGAGCTGAGGAGTCTTTCCCCTTATCTGTGCTTGAAGGAATCAGAAATAAGAGTGTGTCCTTAAATCTAAAGGTAGAACAATTGTCACACTTTTTGTAGTATCATCACATGTGCAAAAACAATTAACCTGTGTCAGATGTCAATCAGTGCATGTGACACATGTGGAATTAGGTTCATTAGGTTCAAGGAAATTAACCCTTGGCTTGATCAGTTCTAATGTAAAATCAGATGTAGAACAGAAGTTGGACAGGATTTGACACAAGAATAGGAGGCACAAGGTTTGCTTTACTGGTAATTGTAATTCAGGACATGTACCTGAGACGTAAAAGAAGCTCTTGTCAAACATTCAGCTAAATGGTGTAGGAAATGTGAGGTGTCTGTAGGCCCCAGCAAAGTTCCCCATTGTGACTCACGAGGAGGCTTCTACATGTATTCAGCTGAACACACTTGTTCTCAACTTGCATGTAACGCTAAGACCAACTATGGTTTTGGAAGCACAAGCAAATGTGCAGATTTCCAGAGAAAAGATTATGGTCACAGCACTTCTTCCCCTGTTTCCATGTAGCCCAGAGCACACTAGCCATGGCTTTGTACTATGTCTGAACCTGGGCCCCAAGGTTTGTTCTCTCCAAGGTTTGTTCTTAGTTTACCACTCATGGTTTGTCTGGGGGAGACAGTAGCAGCAGTAGTAAGGAGGGAGCTCAGTAGCTGCTATCTTCTCTCCAGGAACCAGTATGTTTACATTCATGCCAAACTATTGTTTGGCTTAGTAAATTTGATTACATGCAAAGATGGCCTTCAAACTTCTAATCTATGGGTAGGCAAACTAAGACCCGGGGGCCAGATACGGCCAAATCGCCTTCTAAATCTGGCCCGCGGATGGTCCGGGAATCAGTGTGTTTTTACATGAGTAGAATATGTCCTTTTATTTAAAATGCATCTCTGGGTTATTTGTGGGGCATTGGAAATCGTTCATTCCCCCCGAAAAAAATAGTCCAGCCCCCCCACAAGGTCTGAGGGACAGTGGACCGGCCCCCCTACGAAAAAAGTTTGCTAATCAGACCTTTGCACTGAACGTGTAAAGGTCAGGAGTGTAAGGGGACAGGCTTGTCAAATGAAGAGGTGCTGACATGCTTCCTACAGAGTTTGTGTCCTCACATGTTCAGCTGAATTCCTGAATAAAGCTAGAGAATACATGGTGACCAGAAAAAAACTGATCTGAAAAAAGACTGGCAAAATGTGGAACAGAGGCAAATTATAACTGAACACAAAACCTCTTGAATTTGGACCGATTCATAATTGCTCGCTTTGGCACTGCAGCACTCCTTGCCAATCCTCCCTTTTCTCAAACCAGTAAGACCTGGTAGCAGAGAGGCTTACTGCAGAGGACCTCACATCTAAGGCCACCAGTATCTAAGACCTCATATTTAAGGTATGGGCACTGATCGTTTCTGTCAGCTCAGGACTATGATTGGAGTCTGTGGCAATAAAATTTCTGATGCTTCCTGGCTCAGTGGATTCATCTAGGAGACACTGGGAACTCCTCCTTCCAGCTGCCCCAGGAGCTATGGATTTGTCTTAAGTGAGAGCCCCCCTTTGCCTCTGTTTTCCTGTTTCAGAATGTTTCTGTGCAACTTGAGATTTGTTCATTATACCAATCACAGGTCCACATTATTTTGGTTTTCTCTGCTACCATTTCAAGTCTGAAGTAATACTCCCATATATATATTTGCTGTTCTTTTTATATTCAGACAAAGGAAGTGATCTGTGCAACTCAAAGGCTCGCGTAATTTTACGAATTTCAGTTGGTCCATAAAAATATATTATTTTACTGTCCCTTTGACTTGTTCTAATTGGCAAACTGAGCTACATTTTTGTTTTTTTTAAAAAAAGCTTAACATCTCTAAGTTTTGCATTCTTTTAAGTTTAGCAGCCAGCCCAAAATATACTATGAAAAGTGTAAAAACCAAGTCAGTCTCTCAAGCCAAACAAAACTTTCCGAGCAATAAGTAAGCACAATATTCATCTACATTAAGCAAAATGAAATGTACATTTAGAACACCTTACTCAGCATATTCTCCTACTTGATTCTCCTAAAAGTTACAAGCTATTATGCAATCTTATCCTTGTCAAAAATGTACCTACTCATTTTACTCTCATAACATACAGCCTGCTGTTAAGTAATACAGCAGAGAATATAACCAGCTTATAAAATGTTAACATGTACAAGCAAGAAAATGCCTGTTATTTATCTTCCATACAGTATTCAGACATTCATGAAATTGAAAGTTAATGTACCAGAGACTTTCATTATCTGACCCATTCCATTCTAGCCATTAGAATTCCATAGTATTGGAGACAGAGGACCAATATGTCACAAATGCAAGACATAAAAGGTCACCAAAAACAAGCGTCAATAAAACATTACCTCTGTATTAAATTTCATAATGCTTAGCAGAAAATAAACTTGCTGAAACTGGATTTTTTTTTATTATGGAATGCTGCTAATTTGAGTAATGTATGTTTACCTATGCAACAGGATAAAGATTAGTTGTCTAGTAAAAATAATGGTTTCTTCCCCCATTTCTTCTATTAAGGGCAATTTGTTTTCTGAATGAAAACATGTATGGCTTTGTATTTTCTTATAGGTACTTTGAAAAATATAAACACACATACTGTTAGTTTCACTGCAGCTAGAGCTTTACTTCCAGACATTTGGGATGTTTTAAATATTTGATTGCCATCTTGGGACATACACAATTACACTTCCTTTTCAAAGCAAAATAAAAAAAAATTCCTTCCAGTAGCAACCAACTAAGTTTGTCATTGGTATGAGCTTTAGTGTGCATGCACACTTCTTCAGATACCTTTTCACTAAGTTTAGAGGCACAGATAAATATTTATGAAAAATTAAGTCATCTTCTGGGGAAGGCTTTCTCTTAGTACCACCATCTTCACAGGCACACTTGGCGAGAACATGAGAGGAGGCCTTCTCGGGAACTGCTCCCAGATTGTGGAATGTCCTTCCATGAAAGGCTAGGGCAGCCCTCTCTCTGCTTTTCTTTCACAAGCAGTCAAAGAATTTTGTTTGTTTGTTCAAACAGACCCTTGGCCAGAAATTGGCTGTTGTGGGTGGATATTGTACATCCACACATGTGTGTGCTTTTAACGGTTGTGTTTGCAGGGCTGTTTTTAATAAGGTTATTTATCTATTTACTTGTACTTTTTAATATTTATACTGATTGTGTGTTTTAGTCATAGTTGTCTGGATAAGGATATAGAATCAGTTTCTGGGATAAAAATATGAAGAACATAGATGAGCACATGTGGGGAATCAAATGGGAAGGGGTTTGGTACATACTTACCGTAGATGTAGGGGTTTGAGTACCACTTCTCTTTACTGGTGGGGTATTTAGCTGCTATTTATTTATTTATTTAATCAATTTATACACCACTTACTATAAAAACCACTTACTATAAAAAGTATCTCCAAGTATCTCCTGGATAACAGGCCTTTACCTGTTCAATCTTATGTCCATTTTATGAACCAACTGTGTAGCCTTTGGTAGAAGACCTTTTTAAAGGCTAATTTTAATTACAAGGGGAACAGGAAAAGCAATACCCTGTGGATTCATGTGTGCCTGCTGCATTGGTGACCCATGTTATAGAAACTTAGCTTAGAATAAGACTCATTGAACTAATGTAGGGTGCTACTGAAAGGCAAGGACTTATTAGAAAAGAAGCACATTGCAATCCCCATCTCTAGAGTTGAGACTAGCCTTCCAAATGTAAGACAGGAGATAATTTTTACTTTTATGCCTATGCTTCATATTTTCTCATAGGTATGAATGGCAGCTGATCTGTTATACCGTATGGGGAAAAGTCAAGATACACAATTAAGGATAGCTTTGGGTTGGGAACTAAACCTGTTACATCTACATAATCCTTCCCCACCTTCTTTGTTCACTTTGGATCCTATTTCTCAGAGCCAGTTTGCATGTTACCCCATGTGAACCTATTAAGAACATCTACTCTGATAACCTGTACAGGCTCACATTCCTCAAAAAGAAAAATAAGATATGGTTTGTAATGGTGAATGGAATCTAGGACTGCTCTGACATGCATTGACCTAGCCATGCTCCTCATTGCTCTTCTACAGACAGGGAAACGAATAGCTTTCTTTGAACTTTCAGGTAGCTCCTGTGTACAGTCTGAACAATTCACATACAATGAGAAACCCCTCACATACCTGAGATATATTCAAATATAGATAGATATAGATACAGTGGTACCTCGGTTTATGAACACAATTGGTTCCGGAAGTCTGTTCATAAACTGAAGCGTTCATAAACTGAAGCGAACTTTCCCATTGAATGTAATGGAATGTGGATTAATCCGTTCCAGATGGTCCGCGGAGTAACCGTTCATAAACTGAAGCGAACTTTTCCATTGAAAGTAATGGAAAGTGGATTAATCCGTTCCAGACGGGTCCGTGAAGTACTTAAACTGAAGCGTTCATAAACTGAAACATGGGTGTAATTGGTTCCGGAATTCTGTTCATAAACTGAAGCGTTCATAAACTGAAGCGAACTTTCCCATTAAAAGTAATGGAAAGTGAATTAATCCGTTCCAGATGGGTCCGCGGCGTTCATAAACCGAAAATTCATAAACCGAGGTGTTCATAAACCGAGGTTCCACTGTATTGAAATACAGATAGAAAATAGTCACAAGCACAGCCAATGTAGATTAACTTTCTAGTGGTATGGATATGAGATTACAAAATCTTTATTCAAAATTTAGAAGGGCTTAAGATTTCATGTTGACTGATTATCTCTTTTTCTTGCTAGCATGCTCCTCATACAGTTATCACTCTTAAAAAAATAAATTTCAAAAACTAGTTCTTAAAACATGATAAGTATGGGGAGCAGCCATGCATGGGCAAGCCAATATTTAAAAATCTTCTACTACAAAGGAATGAAATTTGCACTAAAAACCATGAAGGTCAGGCTGATAGCAGAGGAAGTGAGCAGAATGTAATAGTCATTAAAGAATGATATAATCCTGGCACTATTGAAAGATTCAGCACATCCCAAAATAATGTGTGGTTTACACAGAGTTTATAAGTGCACCACTAAGGGGTTAAAGACATTTTAAAAATTCAATTAAAATTAAGAGCAATACAGTATTATGGTTTAGGCAAGAAAATGAAAAGAGAAAGGCAATACTAACTCACTATTTATATAAGTTGTTTCATTTTATTGCTGCTTCCAGTGACAGCTATTCCAGTGTCAAGTAGATGTTTCTGCCAGCTTTTATTTTAGCAAACCTGGCACAGCACAAAAGTAATAAACTTGGATCTTTCGTAAATTGTTTTAATTTACTTTGCTGTTCAGATAAAAGGAATGATATTTCCTTTTATTTTTATTTTTAGTTTATTTTTAAGAGGTTGTAGAAGTAGCCAGAAAATTCTTCTGACATCATACAAGCAAGAATGGTTAATTTCTTTTAAAGAGAGAGAGTGGTGTCTGAACTCAAGGCTGCTTGAAAGCCACAACCTGTGTGGAAGTCCTGCCCCATAATATCATTATATGGGGACTGGCTCAAGGATTTGGCAGAGGGGGTCCAAACATTCTTTTCTAGGCTGAAACCATAGCATTAAACATTATGTCCCATTCTTACCGCTCTAGTACTGGGAATATAGGTTCCTCTTCCTTCATAAATGGATTCAACTACAAGTTCTGAAAATGCCGCTGTTGTGACCTTCTGTTCTGATCATGAAAGATCTCAGAAATTCTGCCAAGCAGTGTTAGGCTGTGTGAAAATCCGAGGACCTGCCTGTCCAATAATGGAATTCCCAATACTTTGTAAATATGATGCAGCATTGGAAGACTCTGTGATGTCAAATGATGATGGACTCTTGACAAATAGCTTCAGGCAAGACTGAGCCTGGGGAGCCTTAGCTCAAACAAAGCCCTGATGAACATTTTATGTATTGGCCAGACTTGAAAATGCCACTTTACGTATGCTCAATGAGTTGGATGTTGTGGTTTTTATTTTTTAACTTGCTTTCTTCGAATGCTTCAAACAAACTGTTTTTCAGTTTCCCCCAGTTTCAGTTTGTCAGGGGGTTTGCTGTTTGAGAAATATAAGCTCAAAGCCCTCTTTAGTTCAGAGAAGTAGTTTCATGGTTCTTTTCATTCTAGATAAAACTATGATGCATTCACAGGGATAAATTGAGGATGGGAAACCTCAGGCCTGGAAATAAAATGTGGCCCCCCCAGGGTTCTCTATCCAGGCTCTCAAGAATCTTCTAAAGTCACACCCTCTTTTCAGCCACACTCCCCACCCAAAGGTTTTTTGCCTGACTGGAAGTATTATGAACTCTGATACTGTAATACCTTTTGCTCAGGCACCCCCAAACTTCGGCCCTCCAGATGTTTTGGACTACAATTCCCATCATCCCTGATCACTGGTCCTGTTAGCTAGGGATCATGGGAGTTGTAGGCCAAAACATCTGGAGGGCCGCAGTTTGGGGATGCCTGCTCTTGCTTATCTGGGTGGAGGATAAATAGTGGTGTAGGAATTTGTGTGGAAACAAATCTACTGTACAAAGGTAACATTAGCATTCATTGCTCTGTACACTTTTCAAAGTGTTGGTGTTGACCTTTAAAGCCCCAAATGGCCTCGGCCCAGTATACCTGAAGGAGCATCTCCACCCCCATCGTTCTGCCCGGACACTGAGGTCCAGCGCCGGGCCTTCTGGAGGTTCCCTCACTGCAAGAAGCAAAGTTACAGGGAACCAGGCAGAGTGTCTTCTCTGTAGTGGCACCCACCCTGTGGAATGCCCTCCCATCAGATGTCAAAGAGATAAATAACTACCTGACATTTAGGAGACATCTGAAGGCAGCCCTGTTCAGGGAAGTTTTTAATGTGTGACATTTTAATGTATTTTAAATATTTGTTGGAAGCCGCCCAGAGTGGCTGGGGAAACCCAGCCAGATGGGCGGGGGTACCAATAATAAATAATAAATAATTATTTTGTCTCTGGTCCCACACACCACTGGCATGCAGATCCTGGAAGGTTGTCCAGAAGTGAATGTAGCGCTTGAGTTTATTATAGTCCCCCACCCCTAACATAAATCCTGGCATAAGACTTGCATGTTGGTTCCTTATATTCTGCATTAAAAAAACCTGTGGTAACAGTGACTTTACCAACCAGACATTTAAGTTAGAGAGCATAATTCACCAGGTACATCTCCAGGTCAAGCTCTGTTGAAATTGATAGCCGTTGCCTACGTGCAAAACTCTGCAGCTACCATTCATTGGAATGGAGCATGTGAAGAAGAAGATCACTTTTTCGATTGTGCCCATAGTGAGGCAAAAATAATTTAAAGAAGTATCACTAGGCTGGTAATGAATTATGGATTTTTCCACCTCCTAATACAATCTAGTTAGATGCTGGCTAACACACACTGCTGAATATTGTTTAGAGACCTTTGTGAAAGACAAGAGATTCAGCCAGTTACAAATGTGCATTTATAAAACGACAGGAGAAAATATTGTGACAAATAGTTATTAAAAACACCAATGAACCAAAGTGCAATTATCCAAAATACCAAAAATAATATAGATATTTTTAATAGTTGCATCTGGCTAACAATTCATAAATATGTGGGGTTTGCAACATTACAGTGCTCAGTTTATCTTAAGGTTGTTTTCCCCCATAATGGGGGATACTGCAGGATTTCTCATTCTGAAAAAAACAACCAAAAACTTAAGATATTCTGAGAGCAATGTATGAGAAACTTTTCCATGCCAGTGCCTGTGGTAGCCTGTTCTTTGAGGATATATAAAACCTCTGGAGATAGCAGCCCAGCACCAATGCAGTGTCAGTCAAAATTCACCTTTCCGTGTAAATGAAGAAATGTCTGTAGCCAAGCTCCCAGATGACTAGGTTGGGAAGCACTTTGATGCTGGCTAAGAATAGAATCAAAGGAAATGTAAAATGCAGTTGGCAAGGTGAACACAATATATGTATCTAAACTAAACTTATATTCAAACCATGCTACGACTGCAAAGTCAATCATAACAATGATTTGGGTTTTCCACTAGTGCCTGGATGTTTTCCTTATCTGATCACAATTTTTCTCGTTTTATTTCTTCAACTTTCATGGTTTTAGATTCTTGTAAGAAACCACTCTCACAAGAATAGAACACATGAAAAAATAATCTTCAAACAGTTTACAAAGTGATGGGGAATATAAGCTGGTACAGAATCTACATTTAAAATCTGAATTTCAAATGCATCATATTGTTTGCCACAAGTTCTGTACATATTGTATATAAAATTCTAAGAACTCACTGAATATTCATATTTGTGTGTTCTTAACATTTTAATACCCAGTAGGAAATCATAGAAAATTCCATGTCAAATGTGTAAACCTGTGGCCCAAGCGATGGATAGATGTAGACCCTGGGGCAGGAACTCTTCACCACTATTCCATATCAAGGCTGGCAAAAACGAGAAGAGCCAGCCCTGGTGATGCTTTGCAGAAAGTGAGGCGTACCTGTTGGAAGGCTCTAGGCCTGCTGTTAGGTAGAGCAAAATGGGGAAATGGCAGACATGAAGGAAGAGGTTGAGAAGCTGAAGGTCTTGTGGGGGTGAAAGAGTGGAGTTCAAGGCAGAGGGTCTGAAGCAGGGTTGGACTTTGATAATATGGCACCCAATGTGAGGCTAAATTTTGCCCCCCTCCCCTGACAGAAGGAAGGCAGAGGAAATAAAGTTGCTTCCTTGCCTGCCTCTGGCTGTTTTTGCTGTTGGTGGCCAGCACAGAGGAGGAGGAGGAGGAGGAGCAATCCTGATGGCTCTGTATATATAGGGCAGTGCACAAGTCATTCATCTAAATTAGCATAACTCTCCAGTCTAGGATGGCCACTTTGAAGGGCTCTTAAGTCCAAGTACGGTTTAAAGAACAAGGTAGAGCAGGGGCCCTGAAGATTCTGACAGCAGACTGAGCAGGCACATGTGGCACCTAGTCCCAGTTTCATGCATTTCCCCCCTCAGTTTCATGCATTATGGCAGGGATGGTGAACCTATGAGCCTCCACATGTTTTTGGGTTACAGCTCCCATCATTCCAACCCCAGTCATCTTGGAGGGCCACAGGTTCTCAAGCCCTGAACTAAAATTATTTCTAAGTGTGCATCTACACATGTAAATCAGCATATTCAATTTTAGGCAAACATCTTATCCTCTCTCTCTCTCTTTTGTCAATGCATAAATGGCTACCCTACTCTATCCACTTGCAGGGTCAGGTCTAATTCAGGCTTCCACCATGCTGTTGGATATGCAGCGTCACAACCAAGTTACAAGGTGAAGCATTCCATCCCACTCCTGGAACATCTAGGGTGATGCAAAAAAGAGATGTATTCTTGCTTTCAGTGATGTAGCCCTATGTGCTGAGGCTCTTGGAAAGTATAAACTAGTGCATTCTTGCAGGGAACGCTTTGACTTTGAGTGCAAAGGGTGCTTCCAATATGGAAGCTCCTGATGCAGGAGAGAAAACTTATATGGGTCAGTCCCTAATGCTGTTCAATGTGTACAAGGCCAGCAAAATTTCAGTCAGTGATTTAAAACCATATTGTGCCAAATTCTCATGATCCACATAATTTGGTTCAATAACAATAATCAATCTCAATTTCAGCTCTCTGCTAATTCATCTAAATGAATTCAGAATGCATTTGCTCGCTCTAATTCTTCTAGCTTGTTTAACTTTTCCCTCACATTCCTTTGGTTGGCTAGGGAAAACGATCTGATTAAAGCTCCTTTATAAGCAGCATAGGCTTCTTTTGTACTTTTCCAAAGCTGAAAATGATTGACAAGACATTAATAATAAACCATAATGCAGCGAGTCTCCATACTGTTAGCAACAACAGTGGCTGGTTCAAAGCCAGCTACCAATGGTTGGAAGTAATAATATGCCCACATACCTGGCAGCAACAACAGAACACTCGCTGATAGATGGGAATAAATATAAAGGCTGATAGTACTGTAATAAAACAATGATGATAGCCCAAAATTATTTATTACAGGTCAGGAATGCTGCTGCTTGTGCAGGCAATGCTATAAATGGGAGCTGACATCAAATGGATGACTTGGAGGAGGCAAGCATGGGAGTCACCATTTCATTTGTTTTAGAGTAAAAGCTATTATCAGGGTTGAACTAAATGTGATCTTCAGTGGCTCAAATGATAAAAGTGAAAGTTCATTTCCAACCTACTCTGCCTTTTGCATGAGCTTTCATAAAATAATGAATGTCTAATTTGCCATTTAAAAACATGAGTCACTTTTTTCTGGTATGTGAGCTGCTTCTATTATTGTTATTATACTTTTATAAAACTTCTAAAACATCAGTATTAAAATATACACTCTATGATTTAAATGGGGTGGAGAAACCTTTTCAGGCCACATTCCCTCCTGGGCAACCTTCTGAATACACATGTCAGTGGTGGGCAGGGCCAAATGATCAATAAATGTGTACAGTAACTAGCTTGTTTACATTCTCTCTCTCCTCTCTTTCTGCCATCCAGGTATTATCAGAGTCAAAGGACATATTTCTGCCAGGCAAAACTACTCAAAGAAGGCACAAAGCAGGGCAGATGAGGTATGTTGCCTGGGTTGTGTCCTGGGAGATGCCAAGAGTTGCATTTTACTCCCAGGGCTGAGGTTTCCCATCCCTGATTTAAATGGACACATTTCCGATGTCAAATTTTGTGTCTGTATGGGAAGAGTCACAGCATGTTTCAAAGCTCCTGGATATTGTCAACATGAAAAGATGGACATTTCACTAGGGCACTGTTTGGTTTTGTTTTTCCATTTTTAATATCTGGCTTTCTTACACTTCCTTTACAGCTGTATTTGAGCCTCAGTAAAATAGATGGACAGACAACCTCTAGTTGTCATTGATGGTCAACCTCTAGAAATCAATTGTCATGCTGACTGAGACAGATGAAAGTTTGAGTCCAACAACATCTGAAGGGCTACAGGTTCATCACTCCTGACACAGATGGTGGATATCAGAAAGTTCTGATCATATCCTTTGGAATGCAAGGGATACCATCAACCCAGTTAGTGAATTGCAAAGCTGCCTCTGTGACCCTCTTCCAAAAGCTCTCTGCAACGCATTTACATAGGTAAGGCTGGTACCCCTAGAATTTTGGCACCCTAGGTGGTTGCCTAGTTTGCCTCTATGGTTGGAATACCCTGATGTCACTATATTGTAAGCACAAGACAACTCTTCCTGCTTTTCTTGAAGGAAAGGAATATGTGCCTTGGTATTCATGCCTTGGCCCATGCACTTCATTAATAATAATAAAAGGTTGCTCCATGCATTAACCAGAGATATATAGATTCTTCTGAGGAGAAAAAAAAGCGCATTGCAAGAACATTAGGTGAATAATCTTCGCAATCAATGACACCATGTCAAAATGGATTTGCACCCAAGACCATGTTGATCTGTTTGTTTACCAATACAGGCTTGTTCTCTATGATGAGGATACATTTTTGAAGGTAAAGAAAACTATTAGAAAAGAGGTTGACATCTCTTACATGCAAAAGAGATATAATTAAATAATATCTGAATAAGGTGAGCCAAGGAGGAATATTTTCCCATCTTGTGAGGAAAAGGAAATGGCCTCGGCCTTGTATACCTGAAGGAGCGTCTCCACCCCCATCGTTCAGCCCAGACACTGAGATCCAGCACCGAGGGCTTCTGACAGTTCCCACACTGTGAGAAGTGAACTGCCTAGGGAACTAGGCAGAAGGCCTTCTTGGTAGTGGCACATAGGAATACCCTCCCACCAGATGTTAAGGAGATGAGTAATTATATACAGTATAACATTTAAGAAACATCTGAAGGCAGCCCTGTATAGGGAAGCTTTTTAAGTTTTAATGTTTTGTTATGTTTTTATATATGCTGGAAGCCTTTCAGAGTGGCTGGGGCACAAATAATAATTATTTGACGGAGTACAAAAGACATTACCATGTCTTTACCATGAGCAAAGACATTACCATGGGGAAACTGCCATAAGGTAGGCCAATTGTGACCCCAAAAAATTAAAATTAAAAGGAAGCTTGGTGGCAACCAAAATGGCAGTTTTAATATGTATTTACCTTATTCTATTTTGCAAACTGCTGTAGTGTTACTCAGATGAAGAGCAATTAATATTTTAAAATTATCAATTATGAATCATTTATCTAAGGTAATACCCCAAGAAAGATGAAAGAGACTAAACCATGTGGAACATCTGCACAGACAGCATAATTTGACTGAGTCTAGGGTAACTGCTGTTCTCTCAGAAAGGTACTGTATAGAAAAATATTTTTAGTGCTTGAAAATCATAAAGTGAGCAGTCTATATGAAGTGCCCTCCATCTTCAGCTGTCAATTATCTATTTTACAGAGTGGGTTCATTTCTCACTACAAATCTTCAAATTAGCTTTTTAATGCTCTTTTCACTACTTTCCTTCTGGCTCCATATAGTTATTATAAGAATAATCACTTCACTTGCTTCACTCCCCCACCCAATTTCTGAAAGTCAATAGTTGCTGCACTTAAAAGTAGCATATTTTTGTCATTAGTTAGGAAAGAATCTAATAAATCATAATAAATCATAATACAGTAATGTATACAGTAATACTGCTGCAGTGACCATTATTTAACATTTATTGAGTGCCCAACAGCATACAATGCTCTAAGGTACATATTAGAGAAGGTGTGTGTGCGTATCACACATATTGTAAACTGACAGGCAGATTAGTCAGTCATTGACAAGGATATATTTTGAGTGTAATTATTGATCTATATTTGTAGACGTTATTCAGGGCAAGTGGCAACAATTTCACTTTTAAGGACATATCCCCATTTGATAGATTTGCCAGTCTAAGAACAAAAATTATCACCCCGAGAAATAAAATAATTGCTGACCAGTATTTTGCATTTGGATTTCCCTTTTGACCTAAGCATGTTTTAAATAAATATATATTGACTCTGAGACTTATCATAGTGTGGGTGGAGTATCCAAGGCTCCATGAGAGGTACTTTTTAAAAAGAAAAATGTAGTATTCTCATTAAGCAGCTGTCTAGTGTGAGAAGGGGAATCAAGTTCTTTGTTCCCCACTCCTGAACAGCTTCCTTCCTTCCTTCCTTCCTTCCTTCCTTCCTTCCTTCTGCTTTTGTTTTTAGTTTATACTCAAAATTCATCCTCCCATGAATGCAGTTGCAGCTGTAGGACCTTACTCCAGCAGAATATGGTCCCTATCTGGATTCATGTGAAAAATTTTTGGATACTGGAAGAAGGACTTTTGATGTAGCTTCAGACTCTGTAGAAATATTCTACATACAGTATAATATTTTCAGAAAGTAGTCTAATAGTTCCTTTTTTATTAAAGTACGCATTCCTCCCCCCCCGGTGCATATAGAGCTTTCTATGCTTTTGCCTTTTAAAAAAAATTGTTAACCATTGAAAACAATCTGGGATTTTTTAAGATAAAAATAAAAATAAAGCAAATCTGCATATAACATGTTTTAATATGTAAATGATTGTTTTGAAAAGAATAAAAGGTTGTAAATATTTTGAGAAGTGGGCCCCCAGTGCCTCTTAAGAATTCAAAATTGCTCCAGGTGCCGGGTAATTATGTAATATATAGTAAACCAGCTGGTCTGAATGGGTCTCAGGGGGGTTGGATGATATCAAAACGCTCTACTCTCCCAGCGAGAGCTATAATCAAGCAGGCAGTACTATAAAGTCAGTTGAAAATGACATTGAGTGGTTGGCTTTTAATGCATTTTAAGGCAGATGTTAAACTATACATTGTGATTCTGTAACAGGATTTGGGGGGATATCTGTCTGACAAATTGCATTCTGCATGGTTTCACATAGAAAAAGTTTCATATTTTCTTAACAAATAGCTCAAAGGGACAAAAGTGTGTGTGTGTGTGTGTGTGTGTGAGAGAGAGAGAGAGAGAGAGAGAGAGAGAGAGAGAGAGAGAGAGAGAGAGATGAAAGGGTGTGTGTTATTATACTACCATTGCCAGCTATTTTTCTGACAAGGGAATAAGTTGAGAGGAGTAGATAATCACAGTCTCAAGCAGCCTTGCTGTGATTCCCATTGTCGCAGAAGTTGCTCATACACACCCCTCCCTTGCCTCTGGAGTTACCAATTACAGCTTGGGGCAGGTTAACCTAGGGTCCACTAGTTGTGCTGTGTGTAGCCTACAATCCAACAAGGCAGCCCTAATGTCCAAGTGCTGTTGAAACTGAGGAAGAGAAATTGGGAATGGTGACAACGATCATTGTTATGAAACCCAGTTGTCAGAAAGCAAAGTATGAAACAGAATGAACGTTAGAAGTCACCTAGTTTCCTCTGTTGAGTCCAATATCTGCAGTGCAGGATGCAACTGCAGCACCCCTGACAGATGGTCATGCAACTTCTGCTTAAATACCTTCAGCAGAGGATTACTCACTACCTCCCAAGACACTCTGCTGCTTTGTCAAACAGCTCATACTATTAAGAGGTTTCTCCTGGAGTGGAAGCCAGAAAATCAGTTCTGTCAATGAAAGTCCAGTACGAGGACTTCAACTCATGCAATGGGGTTTCCCCCTCTCCTCCCCCTATAAGCCCCACCCCCCATAATTTGCTTGGGATGGATGGATTGGTAGAACCCACAGAATAGTGTGCAGAGAGAGGAGAGGGGAATGCTCCATATGGCAAGCCAAAATGCTTGCCCTGATGTAATGATCACCTTAGCATGACACTGAAATCCTCCCAATGTTTTAGCTGAAATCTGCTTCCCTGCAATTTCTGCCCATTTGCAAACACACCTCCTCTAGGTCATTTATCCTACTCCCAGTTTGACAATTTTGCACCAAGGCAGAATTTCAGCAACAATGCAGCCAATATGGCATGGAAGAACAATGAACCGTATTGCTCAGGCATCAGAAGAAAGAGGCTTGTATGTAAATTAAGATGCTATCTAAACATTGCACAGAATTTTACAAGTGTAAAACTCTGCTTATGAGAATGTTTGAAAAGTAGGGCTCTTTTCAACTATGCCCATCAGTTAATGTGGTGGTGTGCAGCACTCACCTGATCTCCTGACAGCTGAGTTGCTGCTGCTTACCGGAAAGGAGAAGGGAAGAGGCGAGGCAGTGGGCAGGTCAGCACAGTGCAAATACACCAGTGAGGCTGAACTGGTGTTCCTGCTAGTGCATTTGCACTGTGCTGACCTGCCTGCCACCTCACACCTCCTCCTCTCCTTCCTGGTATGGGGGCAGCAACTCAGCCAATGGGAAATCAGTGTGTACTCCAACCCCCTGCATACTGTCTGCTACAGATGCCTATAGTATCTTTGTTTATACATGAGAGGTAGCCATCTGCTTTCTAGGAAGAAACCCTTCATATTAGCATTTTCCATCCTGCCACTTGCAAACTAGCAATTAAAATACCTTGCCCTCAGAGACTGATGCCTTCCAAAGGGCTCTGGGGCATTTCCCAGCTGACAAGTCTAGTGATACTGTCAAAGTCTGGATCAATCTGAGGAAATCAGAGATGACTTGGGTGGTTGACACACATGCATCCTACCATGCCCTCTTCCACTTCACCAAGCCTGGAAAGATCTGTGATAAAGCCAGATAGAGCTGAGGCTGATGAAGCAGATTAGAAAACAGCTAGAATGCAAGAAACGATTCTAGACAAATACAACCAAATGCAAGTGCATGCTCATTCTTGAGCTTACTATCTCTGGCAGTGAAGAATAATGACTTCTCTCCCCCCACTGTATCATTGACTTGTCCTCCAGTGGAGCTATACAGCGTGGTGTGCAGTCCAAACACATCAGGGACAAACACAGGGAATCAATTCAGGTCCAAAATCTGTTTGATAGATCAGGCTTCATTCCAAGGTCAATACCACAGGAAGTCCAAACACGGTGCAACTCAGCAAGGAAGAGTGACTTAGGGTAGCCTGGTGAAATTCTGAGCTGAGTGGGGATTTGCACCCTCGTCATCCAGGTTTTAGTCAAGTGCTCATATTAAACTGACTTTAATTATATTAATGCTATAGCTGAAAGTTTAGAGTTTCTTTTATAATTGTTACTGCATTTATATTGTTTATTGCTTATTGTTCTAATGTGTTTGTATGTTTTATTGTATAAGTTGTAAATTGCTTTGAGAGTTTTTGGTAAAGCAAAATACAGAATAACAAATATAATCAAATAATTATGGGAAGATATAGTAGTTGAGACCAGTGATGCAGTGGAATGCCCCCAAATAAATATATTTTTATTGAAGGAAAAACCAGGACAAGTGTTTCAGTGCATTAAGATATGTTGACATAATAGAATAAAGCTATTTATGAATAACCTAACAAATCTAAATAATTGTTGACACCTTTCTTTGTGTACAGATCTGTTGTCATCAAAATGGCATAGACCTTAGATTCCATACCTGCAATTCAAAATATCATATTTGTTCTTATAAAACACATGGCTGTAAATATCTCTTTCAAATGCTCCTTTTTTGCTGGTAACATCTACTACTATACTTCATTGATTACCTGAGGTTCAAAGACATGGGCCTTGCAGGAAATTAATCACAACAGACTAAATGGTTGATGTATAAAATGTATGTTGTAAATTGCTCAGCCACTATATGATAATATATGTGGAGAAAAGCTACAGAGCAGCTTTACAGACCACATCAATATCAAACTTCCAATTGGCACACACAGACACCAACACACCCACAACACACACCATGATTTCTGAGGCACAACTGTGATAAATCTACTTTAACAGCATTATAGATTTGCACACCCTCCCAAAAGGTGGTGCTCAAAATTCCATTCCCATCTCTGTCTACCCACATGTTTCCTATCTGCCTTGTTCACTACTTCCATCCATCAAATTCTTTGCAAGCATGCACTGTGAAAGTAGAAATGCTTCTCTAGCCATATGTTTTTGTGTATGTTTTCAAACTATTCACAAAACACAATACTTTCTTGAATTAAGTTCACAGAGTGTAATAACTATGTTGTTCTGAATGTTTCAGTCAGAAACCGGGCTTTAAATAAAGGACAAAACAAGAACAGCAGATGGTCCTACATTTCCAATGATTTGGGAGAAACAATTTATTTTCCCCATGTGATGAAACCTGGATAGAAATTTTGGGACTCTCATTATCTGTGTGGGTGTTGGCTATTTCTCAGCAATACCTGTTCAAGCTGAAATGACCAAAATGACAGCTGTTGGCACAGATCCACTGGCAAGCTCCCATTACAAAGCATGCTCATGTTCATGGCTTGCCAAATGAAACCTTGGATGGTCTTAGAAGTCAAAGAACTGCTAGGGGCACGGGAAAGCTGTGGTTTCCAAAACAGCAGTGAAGTTTAAGGTTTTTTTTTAAAAAAAAAATGCTTTGCAGGCAAACCTTTGTGGATTCAGAATCAATTGGAAGTGCCTGCAAATGGGTAAATCATTAGGTAGATTTGCATTTTCTAATTAAAGTTTTATAACATAGTAAGCCAATAAGAAAAGTGTAATGAAACTGATTAGTGTGGAATTTACTGCAAATGTTTCAAAATGGAATTAAGATCTCCTACATCGTCCGTTTGCCTTCCCAACTGAATCAGTTACAGTACTTAATTTGTAAAGGAGAATCTATTAAACAATAAAAAGCACTATATGACATTAGGGCAGTTTTCACAACATTTCTTGACCTCTTTGCTTAAAATTCCACCTTCTTTCACTAACAGCATCAAATTTCTCAAGGCATAAGATTTTGTGTGGTTATGACAGCTGATATTTTAAAATTGGACAGATGATATCTTTTTAGAATCCTGCAGAGACGCTTAATCTTACAGTCAATCATTTTTTTACATCTACCTGTCTTTAAGAGCCAACATTCTAGTCACCCATTGATGGGAAGTAACACCTGAGCTTTCACCTTATTCTTCCATCAGTAACTTCTGGGCCCATTCCAGTGACTGAATTATTGTAGTATTACTTTGCTACTACTAAAGGCAGTAGCAGCATTTAAGTGCCCACAATAGCAATTTCACAATAAGCACCACTGGTTATTATAGGAATTTCTGCACTAATCTGACTTATCTTGGGAAATAATGCAATAGATGCCAGTTCATCTTGCGCTGGGGGGGGGGGAGTTTATAGAAGAATCACAGCTGTTTCCAAATAATACAGAATAATACATTATACAAAACCCAACAATATCTTAAGAACACTGAGCAACTTAAGTTCAATTCCAACAAATGTCCAGGAGAACAAGTATATTTTTAACCTGGCATCAAAATCCCAGCAAAGTTGAATCATTCCACACCTCCTTGGTTAATACTAGGGCTGTCCCGAAGCCACATACAGTGGTACCTCTGGTTAAGAACTTAATTCGTTCCGGAGGTCCGTTCTTAACCTGAAACTGTTCTTAACCTGAGGTACCACTTTAGTTAATGGGGCCTCCTGCTGCCGCTGCACCACCACCGCACGATTTCTGTTCTCATCCTGAAGCAAAGTTCTTAACCCAAGGTACTATTTCTGGATTAGTGGAGTCTGAAACCTGAAGCGTCTGTAACCCAAGGTACCACTGTATCTGACTTCAGAAACCTACTTGGGGTTTTTAAACCTGCCGCCATTTCATATATTAAGAAGTTATTATTCAGTTACTGTTGTTGTTTGGGGCTGTGAACAGGAACAAAGTGTCTTATCCATCTTACTAGCAATGGCAGCTGGTGCCCCTCCCTCTTTCTTCAATAAGTGCAATGAAGGCTTTCTGACCTCACTCTGAATTGGTTTTAAGACATTGCCACATAGCCAAATCTTTCTCACATCTTCAATAAGACATTTCAGAGGTAGATCATGGAGCAGTATCTTCAGTCTAATCCCCAAATAGATGAAAGAATGTATTCAGTCAATTACCGGTAGGTAAGGTAAACTGTGCCAATGAAAAACTGCTGAGAGGGCAGCAAAGCAGTAAAAATTGTGCTACTTTTTTGTTGAAGTCCCAAACAGAACAATTTTTGTGTGCTTCAACAAAAAAATATTTAATTTCAAAATCTAAATTCTTTATGCTTAGAAGATTGTTTCAAATATGATATGAAAATAAACTGGTGCACCGGGGATCTTCAGCAACTTCCTTGTGGAGCACTTTACTTTAAACTTAATTGGCCTTGAAGGCTTCCTCTTGCCTTCAGATTTAATGATAATTAAGGCTGCATTTCATTATAATTCAAAATAGCTAAAACTCCTACACAGAAGCAGACCTGCTGTAAATCAGAGTGTCCTGGTGTTTTAAAAGACAAAATATTGCAGTGGTTTTCAACACAAATAGCATGCTTCTAGTAAAGGCATCTGTCATTCAATTCATTATCTTTTTGTAAATGAATTTGTACATTTATTTTTCCTCTCTGGTCTGCAATTTGAATCTATTTAGTCAAGTTTATTTCTACATAATCTGCATAATCTGTTTTGAAACTATGTGTCCTTTAAATAAATCTGCATTTTGGCTGTTCTCCAGCAGCTCCAATGCATGCATAGAACTCTGTGCGTGCAATAACCTATCCGTCTTTTTGACTGAGCAGTGTGTGTTCCATATCTACAAGGCAGAATTGTGCACACAAGATAACAGGAGGGGCTTTGGGTGACCACAATCCACTGCACAGTTCACTGCTTCAATCTCTTTGGAATTAACAGAGCTTTATAATGGCTAACTGTTCTGTACTGGGGTTTTGTTGCTGTTGGGTTTCTCTGCTATAAAGTATTCATGTCATGTCTATACTGTACTGTACTGAGATGAAAGTCTACGAGGCTTACATGTTGAGTATACTGCTTTATGGAAGTGAGTTACAGGCAACTCGCACCCACTGGGACCAATTTATCTATGCCTTTCATATGCCTTCCATATGTGCTGTATACACATGTATATTATGATTACAATATACTATTAAGCCCATTGTCTATTAAGCCAGGTTCCCATGGCTGTGGGGCTCTAGCCCAAGCCAGCTCCACTCCCATGGCCAGAAGAGGAACAGCAGGGAGCTTCCTTCCCCTAGGTGGTCTGGCTGCCTGCAACTCCTCATAAGAAGCAATACCTGAGAAGCGCAATTAATCGCAATAAAACAAATTTTATTTGTTTACCACAGCTATCATGAGTCTAGATGTAACTACAAATTTAAGGAGGATTTCACAACTTTCAAACCCCATGTAAACCAGGTCACCTCTGTCCTTTTTATGATCCACGATGGGCAACCTTCCCCATGGTTTCATATTTGGAACCAGGTAATTATCACTAGCTATATTATGTCATATAGGGACACGGGTGGCACTGTGGGTTAAACCACAGAGCCTAGGGCTTGCCAATCAGAAGGTCGGCGGTTTGAATCCCCATTGCTCGGTCCCAGCTCCTGCCAACCTAGCAGTTTGAAAGCACGTCAAAGTGCAAGTAGATAAATAGGTACTCTACAGCAGGAAGGTAAACGGCGTTTCCGTGCGCTGCTCTGGTTCGCCAGAAGCGGCTTAGTCATGCTGGCCACATGACCTGGAAGCTGTACGCCGGCTCCCTCGGCCAATAACGCGAGATGACTGCAGCAACCGAGTCAGTCACAACTGGACCTAATGGTTAGGGGTCCCTTTACCTCCCTTTACCTTTATATTATGTCATATAACTAGTAATTATGGCAAATTATATTGTAGTTATCATATTACATGTCCACATGATCTCAAACCCTTCATAAATTATGTTTACACTTACAGATTAATTTAGTTTGTTCTGTAACAATATGTTTTAAAGACACAAAAAACAGAAATGCCACATTTATTCCTTTCAAGGAATAGACTCTCTGTTACATAAAGTAGACAAATACCTTAAAAAATACACTTCTTACATCTCACAAAAGCAAGGGGAAACTTCTGTGTACATTTGTCTCATGACAATAGTTCATCTTAATACAATCTGGTTGAAACAGCTACCACAGAAAATTGTTCACAGTTTGCTGGCACCATGGGAGACCACCGTTACTGACAAGATTGAGAAAACTGTCAATGACAATTCAGGGCTTTGTCTAAGTGAGAGATCCAAGTGCTTTGCTTCTTTTATGTATAATTTTAGTACTATCTTCTCCACATCTCCTTAAATTTCTATTCATGTCCATTTGTCCTTGGCCCGCATCAGCTTCACTTAATCCAATGTCAGAAATTGCCACAATCTAAGTTTTATACCGTAATTTTTATGAATCTTTGTGACTGCTACTTTTTTTGAGCTGAGGAAAATAGAATGGTGTTTGTTGTGCTCTATATAATAATCCACCTGCTTGTACTACAGTTCCTCAGGGCCCACTGTTCTGCATATGTTAGTTTATTTTCTTTATCATGAATGTTTGACAGACATAAATAAACAATCTTATCCACCTATGGTATACTTTTATTTTAAAAGGTGTGTTTACAGCTGAAGCTCCAATATCAAAGGCAGTAGTCTTTTATTCACAGGAAAATAAATCTGTAACTTTTATTATCACATATTTTTCATTACTACACTATAAAGCCTCACCTGAAAAAAACCCACTTTAACTTAACAACCCTACTTCTATTAAAGTCAGAGGAAAGACTTGTGTTTCACCTTGTCTCCAGTCCTTAGCTTTCTATGCCATTTGAAATGCGAGATTTACAGATGTTGAAATAGACAATAGAAGATTATGTTTCCTTTTCTACTATATGTATAAAGCCAGTGTTTAACTATAGTCAGACTATTTGAAATGTATTGTCTATTAATTTCTTAAGGTTTGAGCTCCACAGTAAAGCAAATAGGTATTTGGCCGTGCAACAAAGCTTCATCTCCTCCTAACTGCAGGCTCCTATGTGACCCAAAATGAGCTCCAAGGGTTGGTTTCTGGAGGGGGGAGAAGAAAATCTGGAAGACCCATTGCACAAATGAGTGGATATTATTCAATACAATATTACCTTAGATTTGTTAGCTGTCTAATGCTGCAGCCTCTAGGCAATGCACAATATCATCTTAAAACAGTTTGATATAATGATGCAATAGTCAAAAAATAAACACATGAGCTGAGCATCAGTTTTGAGGGAGCAAGATAATAAAATAGGTTAAAATGGTTTCATTTTTATTTTTAAAAGGCTCTTTGTAAAGGTCTTTTGAAAGGCCTGGAAAGGATAGTGTCTATGTAGTTAGCTACTCTTTTGCATCTCTACATTGTTCTGCATAAAGAAAGGCAACAAATCCCTGTCGGCACAAAGGTGAAGAGCCTGTTCACTTTTGCACCAAGCGTCTGATGGGGAACTGAGCGGTTGAACTCAGAACAGACAAAATTCTTTCAGATCATGCAAGCTTAAAACAGAAGCGGGAAATAAAAGTCCAAGAGAGAACATATTGTGTAGAACAGGAAACCTCAGAAGAAAACCCAATGGTTACATGTTGAACAAATACTTTCTATATACTGTACTAGGTTAGTGTTGTTAGTTCGAAAGAGGGCATGATCCATAATTTTATAAATTGTGTGTCTTTGTTTTTCAATTTGATCTTTTTACATTGTATTTTATGCATTGTGATTTGAAGTTTTTTATTGATAATAGTTTAGTAATTATTTATTGTAATTGTTAAGAGTGAATTTCTGTTTAATTATTATTTGCTGATCTTCTGAGCGTTAATTTTATTGTGTACTATTATATTCTAATAGATCATTGAATAGTACTTTCTTTGACATGTCATTTCATTTTAAAGTTATGTTTTGTTATGACTCTTTGAATTGGGTCAGATTATTATAAGGTATGTGTTCTTTACTGTGAATTTTGTTGCTGCAAACTGCCTTGTCTATAGTAATATAGAAAGGCAGTATACAAATTAAAAGTGAAGTGAAATGAAATGAAATGATATGGTCATATTCAAGTTCCAAGCAGCGGCCAAAATCATTTTTAACATTCCTCACAAATTCCTTTAAAAAATATATTAATGGAATCTTCTACAATCATAGAATTGTAGAGTTGGAAGGGACGATGAGGATCATCTAATCCAACCCCTGTAATGCAGGAATATGCAGCTGTCCCACATGGGGATCGAACCTGCAATGGTGTTATCAACACCTTACTCTAATCAGCTGAGCTATCATGGGCTTAGGGGAAAAAAGAGATAGCATGAGATGGAGGTTTGCAGAGCTGTCTTTATTTTGACATTCTATGCAAAAATACATGAAGTCTTGCCAAACATTTTTAGATAATTTTACAAAATTAAATTCTGAACCCTCAGTCCTTCTGTATTTTCAGTTTTAGTCCTCAATTAGGTTGAGGGGCATTATACGTATAAATTCAAACTGGTAACCTGGGTAGTATGCTCACATTTGGGTTTGGGTTTGGGAGAAAGGTTTATAAGTGGGGGCTCCACAAATCTTGCTTGGCCCTGGAAGCCTAGCCATCCAAAAGTTGTGGTCACCTTCAATATGTTCCTTCCTTCCTTGGGAAATTTCTGGTGTCACACTGCATCTCAGAAGTGTGTGGTGCATTGGATGAACTGTTGACTAAGCTAAGGGATGATATCCTTCCCTCCTTACCAGCTCCAACCACAGAAAAAGAAAGGGGTTCATTTGGGAGAAGGGGGATAATCGTCAGAGTGAATATGGTAAGGGAGTTTGGTGGTCCCTGTTTACAAAACATAATCTTTTCTGATCTGTGTACAAAGTGTACGCCACTAAAAATGGGACAAGAAATTGTTAAGTTGCAATGTCAACTATATAATTAATGTGATTCTCAATGTTATATGAAAAAAAAAATATTGCTTTTAACACCACATCCCATAAAACAAATAGAAATGTATTATAGGTCTTAGTTTGTGGGCAATACTTCAACTATCTTGGCATTAAACAAAGATTAATCAAAGGAAGTCATGTCATTCTGGAACAGCAATTGGGGAAAAATGGCTGAAAACATAAATTTGGTTATAAAGAGGAGCAGATGAAAAACAGTTTTGCACTTGAGGTTCTATCAGTTACTCAGGGCAGCAATCAAGAGGCATTTTCCATCTGCTCACCCTCTTCATGCTACACAACATTTTTTCAATCAACCCTAGGACAGGGACATTGCAGAGGATGCAAAATGGTGGCTAAGCTGCCAACACAGTTGCGGTTGCTGCCACCTGTAGTAGTGGAGACTGGGGAGGGGTGAGTTGGGGCAGGGAGAAAGAATCTGTGGTTCCCCCATAATTAATGACGAACTCCACCCCAACAAATTGTTGAATAAGTTTTCTTCCCCCCTAGAAAAAAATCCTTGAAATTGTTTCCTAAATTTCTCTGCCCATAAATAAGGGTTTTGAAAGGCAATTCAAAGATGTGTGTGTATGTTTGTGTGGCTGTGCCCTCCAGATGTTTTGGACAACATGTCAGAGTTGTGCTCACAGGGCACATCTGGAGGGCATCTGAATAGTGATGCAACAATATTGCATCTTCACTGCTTATGGCCTCAAAGACAAAGAAGTGGTTTTTATTAAGATGATCAACTTTTGTTGCAAGGAGAGAAAGGACCAAAAATGTGAGCAAGAGATATCCTGTAAACAAGGCTCACACATTAAAGTATATCATGCCTTTTTTCAGGAGGAATCTAATTTCTGCAAGCTACCTTTTATATGTGACATTCTCTTTATTCATTACTTCATTAACATTACTAATTAGAAGTATTACTACCGGTAGTTATTTTCTGGCAAAATGGTAGGACTGATTGTGAAATCCTATGCATATTTGAATTTCTCAATCTGGGCACAACCCACCATTAGTGTGGAAAGGATAAAAACATACTTTCTAATAGCAGCGACATGTGACCAAAGCTGTAAACAATCTGCTCCAAATTCACTCTTAGAAATGTCAAATCAAACAGCAACTATGCCACTGTGCATTGTAAGTGCATAAAGGCTATAAAATAAAGCTGGAATAAATTTATCAATTGGATCCTATAGTGTTTTTTAAGGCCATAAAGTTATTCAGCAGCAGATGGGTTTCCAAAAAACATAAGGCTAACCCCAAGCAGTGTGTTCCATGAAGAATTTACTTCATTTGTTCATAATTTATTCACAGAGTTTTTCAATACAATATACCAAATTTCTGAAAAACTGTATTTCATTAGTTATTGAAAGTGCATGGATCAGTCTAAAGCAACACTGATAATCTTGGCTTGACTTCATCAGTTTTCTGTCATGATCAAAAAAAACATCACTGCTGTTTGACCACATTTGTGTATCACTTGCAACAAGATAAAAGGAGCCCAAGTTATCTAACACTTTTCAAGACAAAAGAGCAATGGGTGTAATCTTCCAAGCACAATCTCTTTATAACCTTTACCCAAAGGGGCTTGTTCGGAGGTTACAAAGCGTCTGTCTTTGGTGGATTGCCAGTAAAGCTACAAAGAAAAATGTGTTGGCTTCAAGGTTGGGATGTAGCGGAGGGAGGGGGGGGCAGCTGCTTTTCAGATCCAGTTCAGTTCACTGAAGATACAGGCATATTTACAAATGGACCAGGACGCCTACAAAACCATAGATAAACGTGGTACCTCTCTGCCCTACACAGTTGTTAATATGCACAATTCATTTTATTGAGAACCGTGTGCTCGAATACACACACAAATCATGCTAGAACTAAACAATTATATATCTTGGCCTTGGAAAATAACTATATAGCATACGCTGCATGTGCTAGATGGATGTCTCCCACAGAAGGTTAATGAAATGTTGTATTACATCAAGCCTTTACAGTGCAAATGCCAGGACTGTGCTGTTTCAGTGCCTCCCCTGCCTTTAATGAAAGCAAGGATAGAAGAATGAGCTTTTCCTATGGGTCTCAGTTGCTTGCCCTTCCATATGCTAATGTTTTCTTTAGTGCATGCTTGCTCCTAAACACTACCAACTCACTCTCTTTGTGTCAACAGGAAAATACCTGGGGCAACAAATGAGTGACTACTGGAAAGGCAGCTCAGCTATAGAGGGAAGTATTAAGTAAAAGGAAAAAATATTGCTTTCATGATGCCATAAATTACTAACAAAATATACACTGGGGGACATCCATGTGCATTCATTGCTCAGGTGTTACTTAGGTCACTAGTTTGTTCCTGTCAAGTGCCTGCAGAAACCTGAATCTTATCTATTCTGTCAGAAAGTAGGACTTGCTTGTTTTGTTAGCTGGGTAAATATTTCCAGCCACCTTGTTCATAGCTATAAACTGGAGAGTTTACAGCTCTGAAACCATTCCATTTATCTCTTTCTGTTCCACAACTATGTTTAAAAAATGAAATACCTTATAATTGTGTAGCTATGTTAGTGGAAGAATTGTAGTTCACATGTAACATGTTCACTCCCAGAGGCATCTCCAGTGTGATTGCATGAGTAGGTTTGACCTTTTTTGAATCACCACTCTATAGGTATCAAAGAAGCTGTGATAGAAATTTGGGAAGCTGACCTCACACAAGGGGTACCTGCATGCAGCTCAACCTTTAAAATCGCTGATGTGATGATGTGTGCTCTACTACTTCATATGTGAATCAGTCATCAGAAAGCAAAATTTGTGTGAACAGATGCTTTCACACTACATGGCCACCAACATTTCAGAATGGTGAAGGCTGAAGAATTTGCAGCTGTAATGTATATACCACATAGAGTCATATATCACGCATACAGCATCTCTGCAAATAACACTGTACACTCTTTAAGTAATTGTATGGTTCTGCCTTCTTTGTGTGAAAAAACCCTATGCTGGCTTTCCAAAATCCTAGATAATCTTCACAGTTTGAAATTCTATTAATGTCCTGGTATCAAGCCAATGTATGAATAAAGTTAGGTTAAAACAATAGGATTTAAAAGTATTCAATCGTAATAACTTCAGTTGGATTAAACTGTACAGATGTCAGTCCATTTTGCTTTATTTTGATATTACTATCATCATCATCATCATCATCATCATCATTATTTAAAAAAACACTGATGAAAATAGTGTGTGGTACAGCATTTTATTTGCCAGTTCAGACTCCCATCAGGAAGTGAGCAATTGCTGAATCAGGAACACATAGTGAAATATTTTTCTCTACAGCAGTCCTAACACTAGATTAGTTCCAGTCCACCTTTTTGTCTCCTTACTGAATTATGTGACATGGATATGTATATATTTAAAAACAAAGCCTTTGATGCCTATTATTAATATTTTCACATAAGCAAATCAGCAGTCTCTTTAATCACTAGGATTGATACTACGATTACTGGAAAAGCATCAGATGCCATCTGCCAATTTCCCAACTATCAGATCCATGACAACATGAAAGCACAAGATAAACTGCATCATAAAGCATGCCATGGTTGGAATTAAAAATTAGAGCCATCAGAGTGGAGATGGATTACTGTTTTATTGTACTATAATCCATACTGTAGTTAAATCTAGACATGTCATTCCCACTATGGCATCTTTCATTTCAAACTGCACTTTTAAGCAGATACACATGAATGCATTTCAGCTTGTTGGGTGATCAAGAGAAAGGAATGCAGTCGTATACATTTTTGAAAGATTTTTTAAAAAAAGCATTTCTAAGCCTTCTTTCCCTCTCTATTTGCAGCCACAGTGGAAGATCTTAGCAAAAACAATGAAAAGGGTATGTATTTGTTAAAGTTACTAGCTTCTAATCTGGGATCAAAATTAAGTAAAATTTGCAAACACTTTATATCTTGTTGTTGTTGTTGTTTAGTCGTTTAGTCGTGTCCGACTCTTCGTGACCCCATGGACCATAGCACGCCAGGCACTCCTGTCTTGCACTGCCTCCCGCAATATATCTTATATTGTGCTATAGAAAATAGAAATAGCTCTCCCTCACAGGTTAACTCTAATAACAAGTGTTCATTAACACATTTTGCAGATAATTTGTTACATTTATAGCCCAACCTTTTTTCCATAATGAAATTGAAAGTGACATACATAGGGTTCTTTGGAAATCTCCACCCAGAGCAAGATTTGCTTAGCTTTTGGGACTTCTTGCATATGTTTTCAAATGAACACACTGGCAGATAATGCAGAATCAATCTGCAATTAGCTTTTACTTTCAGAATAAACCTATTTGTCAAGAATAAACCAGTTGCTTTTCAGGGGCAAAGAATATGCAATAGATCTAGAGATTGTGGCTGGCTGACATTAAAAAACAAGTGCTCAGTCTATATTGATTCTAGAATAAATTGTTGTGTGTCTGCAGCCTGTATATTCTCTGGCTTCCTTTTCTTGTCTACAGTCAGAGATTGTGACTCATGCCTGCCTTTGACCATGTATTTTATTTCTTATAGTTAAGTGAAACATAAAGTATAATGCCTTAGAAACTCCATATCTCAAAAATAATCTTTCCCCTTTTGTCCTCCCCTCTGTAGCTCAATGTGGCTCCTTCAAAACAATCTCAGAGCTGCAGGGGAAAGAGAACTTTGCCCCCAAATTACACAAAGTTCCTCTACCAAACTCTGGGAAATCCTTCCTTCCCACTCAAGCCCCCTGCAAAACAGTACATGCTAGTCAGAAGGGCCCCTCAACATTTTGGAGAGGCTTTGTGGGGTACAGGGAAAGGAAAAATGTGCTCTTTACCAAAAGTGATATAGTGGACCCTTGGTTTTTGAACACAATCCGTTCTGGAAGACCGTTCAACTTCCGAAATGTTCAAAAACTGAAAACTCATTACAGAAGCCTTAAAACAGAAAAATTAATACGAAAAACTCAAACAGGAAGGTGCCTTGGAAGTTCGACTTCCGAGGTGCATTCGAAAATGGAAGCATTTACGGTAGCTACTTCTGGATTTGCGGCGTTCGAGTTCCGAAATGTTCATTAACTGAGACGGTCGAAAACCAAGGTTCTACTATATATGTCAAAGACTAGCACTACAAATGTATTATGAATATTGCTGTTAAGAACAATTTTTATACAATTCTGAATCAGTAATATAACATTTCCATTAATATTATTTGAATTTATGGGTTATAGAACTTGCCTTGCTGGCATTGTGATGCTAGGTCTACTGATTTCGTGCATATATGGTATTCTAAAGAGACTGAACTTTTTTGGGAATACAGTGGAGAAAGTGCTACAAGAAGAATTGAGAGAGGATAGACTTTTCTGCAAAAACTGATCTCTCATATGCTCTGTAAATAACACAAGTTATTAGTGAGTAGTATACCCTGGAAGTCTATTAGAATTCCATCTGTGAAAAAACAGTTCCTGAAAACATGGTTCATTATGAACAAGATTACTGCAATTATACATGTCTGTTCTAGATGAATCATTGCAATTCAGTTATTGTGTAAGATTGGAACTTGTTTGTTCTGTTTAAATTTATTCATGATATAAAGTTACAAATGTTTGCTACATGTTTAGTCTTTCAGATGGTACTGAGAGGATAAAGTGTTGGATTGGGAAATGTATTGCTTCTTTTATGGTTTTTGATTTTTCCATTAAAGACTTTAATGATGTATTTGTATTTTGTATCTATATTTTTATGGATAAAATAGTATAGTACCACATTTACAAAACCACACACACCCAAACCATATTCCAGGATATTAATCCAGAACTGGTTCAGTCCTCTTGACACTCATAATATATAATGTAGATTAGACTTACAACTTTATATATCACTATGCATTAAAATCAGCAGAAATATTCTACCAGTAGGGATCTGCACCAATCACACGATTTTGTTAAGATGCCAATTCTGTACATAATAAAACAGCTGTATTCAGGTTGGACCCATTTGGAGGCTGCTTCATTCAATTTGGGGTCCACCAACTAACCCTAACATTAGCTATCCCTCTCTATAGGTCTGGGCAAGGAGGTCATGCCATAGGCACACAGAAAGAAAGTGCTCCTACAGATACCCCCACTACAGACCACCAAGAGGGTGTCTGCAGCAAAACAAGCAGGTAGTTATGGGAGCAAATCCTGTTTATTTCAATAGGTACCTTTCTTGGGAAGGATTTTGTTGTAAGACCCAATAAAACCACATACAGACACTATACACATGCTGACACACACACAGAATGTCAATTTCAATGGGAAAATGTGGCAGTTATGGTTTTCCCTCAGGCAAGTACCCCAAAGGAAGCATGGTTTGCAGAACTATAGCTGCATTCATCTGCAAAGAGTACACAAACTGTAAAATGAATGATAAAGCCAAGTCGCCTATCATCTCAAAAGTGAAAGATAACAGTCCATTCTCCACATCACAAGCAATCAGTAAAATAATTGGAAGGCAGACCTTACATGATTGAATTGCTTTCTGTACAACATGTTGAAGCGAAAGAAAGTAAAGATGTCTGTGGCCTTAATGTAACACAATTCTGCAGTCTCTGAAGGGCAACTTGGAACATACTGCATAGTAGTTGGAATACAGTTAAAAATGACCCATTAGCTAGGGGGCAAGAATGAAACGTGCCATTTCAATCATTTACCTGGTCTGTTTCTAACTCATAATGATTTAGTATGCTATATAAATTACTGAAGATTTAGCCATGTAATAATAATTCAGTGGTAAGTTCAAATACATTGGTGTCCTGGCATAACATCAAAACATCACAGTAAGTTTCAAATGCTATTATCTGGCCTGGATTTTATTATAGTAATGTATACTGAGTACAAATAGTTAGATAGATTAAGACACTATCTAGGATTTAAAATACATCCCATGCAATTTCTTACTGAACCAACCAGAAAGTTAGTCTCAGAGCAATCTATTTGACATTTAGAGGGGCTGGCGCCAGATACTGTTTCTTTTTAGCTGTGCATTGTGCTAGTTCCCCATATTTTTGTAATACAACTCAAATTGGGTCATAAGATATGGTACAGACAGGTGTGAAAAATTCTTTATATTTTATTCATCTTCTGCACCTTCTTTTAAGGTTGTAGGGCATGGTTGAAGGTTGATACATGGGCAAATCCTATGAACTGCTATGGTGACAAAATCACCGACAGAATCCAATATGAATCCCAGTTTGGATTTTCATGCTAGTGCTGCAACTTTAACCAGTGATCACCATCACGGCTTCAGTAGCCACCACTGGTAGGAATAACTCTGCTAGTGAACATCACCTGTTATAACACACTTGTGTCACAAGCTTGGTAGGTTTCCATTGTACTACTGCACTTTATGGAACTCATTCAAGGTGCAGAGATTTGCACTGGCCACTTCTTGAAAAAAAGGTAGGGACCAGTAGAAAGTTGCAGAGATATACTACAGCTAACACTCACAAATAAGACCAGCCTATTCACTTGCTTTACTATATTCCTAAAATATAATTGAATAAAAAGTGTCTAATGTTGCAATCCTCACCACACTTACTACAGCGTAAACTCCAACGAGACTTACTACAGAGTAAACTTCTTTATGTTTGTGTTGTAAGGTTCTTTACAGTACAGATTATTCTCTCCAGTCAGTACTCACAGACTGCTACATATTATAAATGTCTTACATCACCCTTTACCAACCTGATTCACTCCAGATGATTTGTATTAAAACTCCCATCAGTACCAGTGAGCCATCACTATACTGGTGGAGACTGACAGAAGTTGCGATCCAAAGCATTTGGAAGGCACCAGATTGACAACGGTTTGCTTACACAGTATGTGCCATTCTCTACTTCAGTTGATGTCTTAATACTATATATTTATGGGTGTGGGTACATATGTGTGTGTCTAAAAGCTGCCTAAGGCAAAAATTAGCATGTGAAATACTGGACCAGTAGGAAAAGATGCACTGTGCCAGAAATCTATGTAGCTTTTAATGACACAAGAGTCCTGACTGGAAGCAGACAACATTTACTTCTTCCCATATTATATTCTGCAGATGTTTATTTCTGTGTATCCATACAGGCAGAACCATTTTGTAAGACTAGGCTTTATGTCTGCCTCCAAACCTACCTGTAAACTCAAAATTGCGGAAATAGTTTGGCAGTTGTACTGTGAAGGAGCCAGACATGAATAAATTATCTGAAGACTCTGTTTCCAGATAGGGAATAAAATAAGCAAAAAGAAAAATTGCCTCCTGACATTGCACCCTGACTAGGCTATCTCACACATTACTAAGACTGTGGACAGGCTGCTTGGATGAGTGAAACCAACCACCTGTCTCCTTGACCCTTGCCCATCCTGGCTAATAAAAGCGAGCCAGGAAGGGCTGGGCAATGGGCTCCACGGTGTGGTAAATGCTTCCCTCTATGAGGGAGTATTCCCAGACCCGCTGAAAGAGGCGGTCATTAAACCGCTTCTTAAAAAACCATCTTTAGATGCGGCTAATATGGCCAACAATCGCCCAGTCTCAAATCTTCCATTCTTGGGCAAGGTGATTGAGCGAGTGGTTGCTGAACAACTCCAGGCACGCCTGGAAGAAGCGGACCATTTGGATCCCTTCCAGTCGGGATTCAGGCCTCATCATGGAACTGAAACTGCCCTGGTCGCACTGGTTGATGATCTCCGGCGGGCTAGGGACAAAGGTGAGAGCTGTTTCCTAGTCCTGCTGGATCTCTCAGCGGCTTTTGACACCATCGACCATAACATCCTTCTGGACCGTCTAGAGGGGTTGGGAGCTGGGGGCACTGTCATACAGTGGTTCCGCTCCTTCCTCCTGGGCCTTGTTCAGAAAGTGGGGGGGGATGAGTGTTCAGACCCCTGGGCTATCATTTGTGGGGTGCCTCAGGGTTCTATTCTCTCCCCCATGCTTTTTAACAACTACATGCAGCCGCTGGGAGAGATCATCAGGGGGTTTGGGGTGGGTGTTCATCAGTATACGGATGATACCCAGCTGTAGCTCTCTTTCAAATCAGAACCAGTGAAGGCAGTGAAGGACCTGTGTGAGTGCCTGGAGGCGGTTGGAGGATGGATGGCAGCTAACAGATTTAGGTTGAATCCTGACAAGACAGAAGTTCTGTTCATGGGGGACAGGAGGCGGGCAGGTGTGGAGGATTCCCTTTTTCTGAATAAGGTAACTGTGCCCCTGAAGGACCAGGTGCGCAGCCTGGGAGTCATTTTGGACTCACAGCTGTCCATGGAGGTGCAGGTCAATTCTGTGTCCAGGGCAGCTGTCTATCAGCTCCATCTGGTACGCAGGCTGAGACCCTACCTGCCTGCAGACTGCCTAGCCAGAGTGGTGCATGCTCTAGTTATCTCCCGCTTGGACTACTGCAATGCGCTCTACGTGGGGCTACCTTTGAAGGTGACTCGGAAACTACAATTAATCCAGAATGCGGCAGCTAGACTGGTGACTGGGAGCGGCCGCCGAGACCACATAACACTGGTCTTGAAAGATCTACATTGGCTCCCAGTACGTTTCCGAGCACAATTCAAAGTGTTGGTATTGACCTTTAAAGCCCTAAATGGCCTCGGTCCAGTATACCTGAAGGAGCGTCTCCACTTCCATCATTCTGCCCGGACACTGAGGTCCAGCACCGAGGGCCTTCTGGTGGTTCCCTCGTTGCGAGAAGCCAAGTTGCAGGGAACTAGGCAGAGGGCCTTCTCGGTGGTGGCGCCTGCCCTGTGGAACGCCCTCTCAACAGATGTCAAAGAGGAAAACAACTACCAGACTTTTAGAAGACATCTGAAGGCAGCCCTGTTCAGGGAGGCTTTTAATGTTTAATAGATTACTGTGTTTTATTTTTGTGTTGGAAGCCGCCCAGAGTCGCTGGGGAAACCCAGCCAGATGGGCGGGGTATGTATAAATAAATAAATAAATAAATAATAATACTAGATTTTGCCAATATATTAAGTTGAAATGCACACACACAGACATTATGTTGAAATGCACGCACACACACTTACAAGAAAACTATACTGTTAGCTGCTGCTACGCTAGATACTTCATAAGGATAAAATAATGACCCAAGTAAAGAATCTAACCTGCTGTGTTTTACTAAGCACTGCTGTAAATAAAAATGTGAATGGCAGTAAAGAGAGAAAATCTATAGTAAGCTCCCCTGCCTGTCTTATGTCTAAGAAAGTAGTGTCCAGGGGGCCGCTGTTTAGAGGGCCATTAAGCTGTTATTGTGTCTCAGTGAGTCTCGATATAATCTAAGTTTATACTTTCCTCCTCACCCCCACCTTTCCTCTGGTCCCTTCAATCCACAACAGAAACCATATTTGAGATATATTTTTCTACACACGTCTCATGAACTCTGGAAGCCTGTATGACTAGCACTTTGCCCTCAACTCAATGATTAGGGCATATCAGCGTTTCAAAAACAGACCCTATGGTGCTTCAGTCAGTGCCAAACCTAAATCAGAAAAATGACTCTCTCTCCCCATGAAATAGCTCATACAGTCTGCCACACTGCCATCCTTTATTAGTCCAAAGAATAGCATCAAGAGTATCATTCAAATGAAAAATTTTCACTCCTTATAATCTATTCAGTTTGATATACAGTACATATTTGTGTGGCACAAACATGGATCACTATATTATTTGTTTAATAATATATGCGGCTTTATATTTAAATGCCCAGTAATATGCTCAAGGTAATTTACAATTTAAACCACTGAATATCTATTAAAGCAATAAAATGTAAATCAGCAGCAATTAAATGGCCCATACAACTGACTTCAACTTCCAAATAATTTTCCAAAATAAAGTTCTTGCAACCCCTTGTGAAAGCCATCAGGGCTGGCTGACAACCTCCTCTAGAGGACTGTTCCATAGGTCTGGAGGAACCAGTGGAAAAGTTCTGGTTTGATGTGAGGTCCACAGGCATGGAGCAATATACACTTCAAATAGCCAGGCAGATTATATTTTTAAAAAATGATTCTGTAGGCATGCAAGTCCAAGGCTCTGAAGAACATTAAGGGGGAGGGGGACAACACACTGAATTGAGCCACTACTCTTTATACAGTATTGCTTGTATATGCTGCCTCTTCACCTCCTCCAAGAGGTGGACAGCTGTGTTTTGCATCTTGTTTCCTAGGGCAGCTCCATGTAAAACTTGAAGTAGCCAATCCAAGAGGAAGAGAGGATATAAATGAGGGTTCCAAAATCCTTATTTTCCTCAAAAGAATACAATATATGTAACAGGTGTCTTTCAAAATAAATAAATCCCAGTAAAAAAGCCCTTATTATGCATCTATAGTGTGGCCATTATCTATGGTTCAGAAGAAGTACATTCAATCTGTTCCATCAAAACAAAGTCTGTTGGTATCTACATGACTGAATTACTCTTCCCTTGGTGGGACTCACTGTATTTATAGAGTTTTACACACACACACACACACACACACACACACACACACTTCTGAAGCAGGGAAAGATGCATTGACAAGCACTGGCTGTTGGTCTTGCCCCTTCCACCCAAAGCATTGTGTGTGCTTTTCCATTAAAAGTTTTTTGCAGCATAAATTCCCAAAGATTTCCAAATAAAATGAATATGAATTACAAATCCAAGTAAATGATAAAAAGTATGGGATTTATTTATAAACGAGGAGATAACTGGCTGTAAAAACAGAAATACAGTTCAAATAAATTGTCATTTTATTATAAAGAATGTTATAAATCTTTTTCTTTATGGAAATCCATTACATCACCATTGGCGTCAATAAATAAAACTGGCTAGCACCTTCATTCCTTACCATTATAAGATACACCCTTCCTATGCCATATACTTATCAAGAAGCTTTGCTTCCTTTACACAGCTCACAGTGCCAATGTGATTTATGACTGCTAGATCTCCTTTAAATTAAGATTTCTATTATTTTTTCCTATTAAGGCAACAACAACACTACTTTCCCTTTTCAGAATAAATGCATTTCATCATATAGCATCCTTCAGCCACTCAACTGGGATGTGACAGTGATTAATTTCCATTGATGAATTCCTTACTTCCAATAACTAATTTAGGACAGTCACCACTTTTTTTTAATAACTAAAGGAAACAAATTCTGCAGGGTATTTCTGCTTAGGTAATTGATATAACATCTTCATATTAATGACTATAAATTATGACTCTCATATAAAGCTGTCATACAGCAAGACTCCAGGAAAACACAGTGGCATGCAAACTGATGTGTATTGGTGCATAAAATTTATACTATTAGGAAAACACTGTAAAATGAGAAATGGTTTAAGATACAGGATAAAATAATATGTTTTCATTGTACTCAGGTAATTAGATTTTTAGAAGCTACATCTGTTTTAATTTCCATAAGAGTAGACTTGTTTTTGTCTCTTATGAGTAATTTAGACTGCAATCCTATGCACAGTTATGAACTCAAGGCACAGTTATGAACTCAAGGGGGCTTACATCTGGGTAGATAGGTGTAGGATTATGCTGCTACTTAATAGATCTTTAAACAATATTTAAGATCTAACATAGGGGTATCCTGCAGGTCTCACCTTATTGAAGTAATCTTTAAAATCTGCAAAAAATGCATTAAATATACTTATAAAAATGCATACCGTACTTTGTTTTTAGATATTGCATTTGGCATCATCTCAGAAGAAGCAATCCTCTTCATTCATACACAGAATGGAAAGGCTCCAAGTACTGCTCCAAGAAGTACTGTACTTGTATTAAAAATGAAAACCTGCTGCCTAAGTATGTCCACCTAGCCACTGCACAAATCATCTGTTGAGCTCTAAAAGTTCACAAAGCTCACAGGAACGATCAGGTGACGGCATAGATGGCACAACTCAGTTGACAAGATTGTGCAAAACTCAAACCAGATTACAGAAAACACTTCTGCAGCACTGAGCTAGTGCCAGCCAGGCAAACAAATCCTCATGTGGGCGGACATACACTTATGAGCTCTGAAACAAGTTTTAAAAACTCAGTTTGGAAAAGATAGCCGATGACTAGACATTTACACAGATACTAAACTAAATTTTTATTTGGTTTTTTCCCCGTAATTATTTTGTATGTTTTAAACAGATTTTTATATATGTATATGGTTTTAATTTTAGCAATGTTTAATTGTTTTTTAATGATTGTTTCCCTCCCCATGTTTTTATCTGTAAGCTGCCCATGTGGGGGAAAGGAGGGGTATAAATATGGTGAAAGGCACTGGTTGCTGTTGTTAAAATCTTTTTTCTGCCTCAGACTATAAAACTGCACGTGTGCTTCTGTTCCCCCATGAGTCACCCATGAAAATGGCAGGGAAGAACTGTATGCCTGATATTTTGTCACTCTATTCTCATTATTTTCTGGAATAACGGGGTCGCAAACAGATTTTTTATGGATATGATTAACATGGAAATGAGCTCTTAACTTGCACAATATTCCACTAGATTTCCAGAAGTGGCTTTTACATCATTGAAAGCTCAAATATAATGCAGAAATTAACAGGGAAGCATCAAGAAAATGGAATAAACTGTCATGTGAATGCAGCCTTTATCCATGAAAACACTAACTATCCTTTCTACCACACCAAATTGTCATGTAAAAGGGTTAACCCAAACCGTTTTGAGCAAGACGTATGCTTTTACAATAGTAGTTCAGCTAATGCCCTGGTTTATGTAGCTCAGTGTTTCTCAACCTTTTTTGGGCCAAGACACACTTGTTCCATGAAAAAAATTACGAGGCACACCACCATTAAAAAAGTTAAAAAAATTAACTCTGTGCCGCCCTATATTGACTATATAATTATGACTGTAAGAAACACTTGCCAATTGCTGTGTTGGTTGCAATCTCCTGTAATAAGGCTTCACAAGCCGCTGATTTCTCTGCCAGCACAATCCTTTGCTCAGCAAGTTTCAGGTTGAGCTCATCCAGCCAGCTTCTTTAAGTTTGTCTAAAACCACCCTTCCGTGGTGGTGGCTGTTGAGAGCTGCGCTCGCCCCGCGTCGTGACCCGGCCGGCTTCCTTTCCGGCGGGTTAGTGGTGATAATGCAAATCGCCCTTCTCGTCGCCGCACGTCGCGGCACAGCAGCCAGCGTCTCGCGGCACACTAGTGTGCCGCGGAACAGCGGTTGAGAAACGCTGATGTAGCTTCATGGTTTCTTGTTCCCTTTTTCTGTACTCTTAACTCTCAGTCTTTAAATCCTTAAACTTTAATATGGTGGCTGACACTAACCTATGGGCACAAATAAGGAGCAACATCATGGACTTATAGGTTACAATGACATGGCAGATTCAATTAGGTTATCCATCTGGCATGAGTTGTTGTTTTTTTAATTGCATTTGCCGCAACAAACACTCCTCAAATTTAGTTGTTTTAGCAGCAGTAACATTGTGTTTCAGAATCCTGATCCTTAAATTTAAAGACATTCCAATGTCATTCTGCCCAGTGAACTTTGCCAGGCACAAAGCAGTAATCGGTAACTCCTTGAGTACAGTTTATTATTATAACAAGAAATTTAAATTCTATCTGAATGTTGCAGTGTCTCAGAGCTGCCACTGAATTAAGCCTTCTTTAAAGTGAGGTTTACCACAGGCGCCACTGTTTGCCAGAGTCAATTTCGTCTAATCCCAAAAGGGATACTGTGGTTAAAATGTAGTTTTGTGCCTAAATAATACCTAATTCTTGTAAATAATAATACAATAAGATTATTATTATGCAGCAATTCCAAAACCATAGTTTCCAAGTCTCCTCCCCAATAGTACTTGTCCAATTCCATAGTTATTACTTTCCATGTTGAATAACAGTTCTATCAGTGTTGCCTGAAAAATGGGCTGAGAAAACTATATGGTGAGGAAGGAAGTAGCTGGAAATACGATGTCCCACTTCAGATAGAATGATAACTTTTTGGAGTAATCTATGCATCCCTCTGCCCTTTTCACTTCTGGTGTGATCAATAGACTGGAAATACCCCCATCCATTTTTGAACGACCCTAGTTTCTTGTTACAGCCAAACTAAGGGAACTTGGGTTAATTTAACAAGCTATAATCACAAGGATATTGGATTGGATATTGGATTGTTTGAACAAACTGTAGTTTAAACCAGCTTTCCCAAAGCTGACACTGTCCAGGTGTATTGGAATACAACTCCCATCTGCCCAAGCCAGCATGGCCAATTGTCAGGGAGTGACTGGATGCCAGCCAAGTTTGCAGACATCGTTATAACACAGAGTTGGTCTGAAGTCAGCTCCTGTAGAGCACATCCTTGGGGATCCTACTATCTACCATTCTGAATGCACCCATTATTCTCAGACTTTGAGGATGACTCCCTTCCTACTTCTCCTGCACCAGAGCCGTACAGGATCATATGGTTGCAGAACCAGATATGGGTCCTTTGAGGAAGACAGACAGTAATCACGAGGTGGGAGGGTGGGGGAACCACTGAAAATGAAGTCCTTGCAACCAGCCTCTTTAAGCCTTTAGATGAATCTAGTCCTTCACTAGGACAATTTCTCAAGCTCTAGTCCTTCACTAGGACAATTCTCAAGCTCAGCTTTCCCAGTGAATCCCAAGCCACAGCAGGACATGCAGGGCATTAGGGACAGTGTATACCCCTCCCCACTTCAATCCCAAAACATTTTCTGCAAATGCATCAGACTGTAAGAAAAATCCCAATACACTGTGGTGTTGCACTGTGAAAATCATTATGCTAGCTTAGGTGCATAAGATGCAAACTGAAGATTGGAACTTATCTATCTACTGCTTTTGCACTCCCCAAATGTTCTGATATAGTTCTTGGCTCAAAATAGTATCAAAAGATGCTTCCCCTCCCACCACCCACCACAAAAATGTAATTATGTTTTTAAATGCTCATTTTCAAAACAAATATGCTTAGAGATGTGTATACCCAGTCATAGAATAGGTTTTAAATACATATTTAATTGGAATTTTGTGTGTGGAGAAATCACATATTAATATGGAAACAGGGCAAATAGATCTATGGGTGAACACATGCAAAAGTGACATGGACTAGGGTGGGGTTGGGGTGGGGTTGGGAAATAATTCATCCATCCCCGCTTATGCAAACAGCAATAATACATTTTCTCATTCCGTTCAAGGTTCTTTGCATTCAGACCACTGAAACAAAATTTGTATGTATGTATGTTCTACATATTGGGGAGCTTAGCACAGTGCATACAGGACTTAAACTCATCACGGGTGTTTATGCTCCTTTCGGCACTAGATTCAGGCCACACCTGCACATTTAAAGTGGTACAAGAGTGCTTTAAATGTATGGTGTGGGTGTGACCCTAGTGAGGCTCCACACATGCGCACAGCCTGGATTTACCTTCTTAATTTCAAATTAACAAAGAAAATAAAGAGTCTCTTGGGAGACAATGGAGCAAAATTATCTGTTGTAATCAAGTGCAAGTTAATAATTGTTTACAGAAAGGTGGGCAATTTTAAATTGCATAAAGTGTCCTTTTGTCATAAGGATGGACAGCTGCAACTGTTTTGCATATTTTTTTTCCAATCTATTAAAGTCAAAATCATAGAACTGCTGGAGTGTAGGCCATTTAATCACATCACACTTAGCAACATAGTTTATATAAACAGAAGAATAAAATCCACCATCTTCTAGATTTTAGCAAGATGGCAATATCAAAATATGGATGGAAAGATGTCTAACAACAGAGGGCTAACAACAGACTATCAACAGATTTAAGTTTGCTCTGGTTGTCTGGCCATTAAACTATATTAATGCAATGAACATAGCTGCCAAGTTCTCCCTTTTTTTAAGGGAAAGTCCCTTATGCTGAATAGGCTTACTCGCGAGAAAAGGGAAAACTTGGTAGCTATGGCAATGAAGAGCACATTTGTTTTCTGTATCTTTGGGGGTTTACATCAGGAAAAGGAAACCACAATATTCTAGAATAAAGTCTTCAATTTCAAGTAAGCCAGAATAATTATTTTATGAAATAACCAAAAAAGCTTTTTGCTCTATATTAATATTATGCCTTCTTTATAAGTGAATGTTTGCCGAGCTAGGTAATTAATTTTGGGGCAGTTAAGCATGCATTGAATATAAAAGACTGTCTGGTGTACTGCAGGCAATTAGGAATGCGGAAACCAAGCAGATGGCCCAAATAAAAACAACTTACTTCCTTTCTTGCATTTATTTCTTATGCTAATTTCCCTATGCTTTAGATCTGCTTCTGCCTAGCTAAGAAGTTATATATTTCACTACTACAATGAGTATTACTCAGTTTAAAATATTCTCACAGAGGAGTGGACAGTAAACCAAATTATTCTGTGTTGAATGCCAGCAGACACAAAAATACAATTAGAAATAATGCTTACATAATTGGCATTACTGCAACAGAGTATAACATTCACAACTGAAATGCTCCATATAGATTTTTCTCAATATTAAATTCTCCTTTCCTAAAACCTAAAAGCAACTCCTAGATTGGAAGGTTTTGAAATGGGGCTGCTTGAAAGATCCTAATCTGAACTGGACCACATTGTCGTCTGGGCTAGACACTAGAAAAATGGCAAATGGCGGCAATAAATTGGTATCTGTTAATTATCTTGCCAATTCAGGAAATAAAGGTTTAATGATACATTGAGGCAGGGGAACCATGTATACCATGGTCTGAAAAAGAATCTATTGAATTTGCTGTAAATCGGGAGCTGCCAGTGCAGCATCTATGGGTACCAATGTGCCCACCACTTATTGTGAAAGGTCTCAGTAAACAACCCCCTCCCCAATCTACAATGCATGAGAGACTGTTTGCTGTTTCTGTTCAGTACCTGTTTGTATTGGATCAACCTCTGCAACACAGCACCTTATTTCATTGGAATATAGAGGTGGACACCCATTGTTCCTTCATTCTGAACAGAGACGAGGTGCAAAGAGCACAGTAGTAACTGAGGTAGGTGGCCTTTTCTCCTACTGAGGGGAGAGCATGCCTCTACCATTTTGTCGCCCTGCTTCTTTCTACTTTTTTTTAAGATATGGCAGCCATATTGTGTTGTGCCACACTCCCACAGCATCAATTTTGTGTCCATAGCACTTTCTCAAAATTTCTAATGTGCCTACTGACCCAAAAGGGTTGGTAATCCCTTCTGCTGAAAGGTTTTAGAATAGTGTCTCCACCTCCATCATTCTGCCCGGACACTGAGGTCCAGCACCGAGGGCCTTTTGGCGGCTCCCTCGTTGTGAGAAGCCAAGTTTCAGGGAACTAGGCAGAGGGCCTTCTCGGTGGTGGCGCCTGCCCTGTGGAACGCCCTCCCAACAGATGTCAAAGAGGAAAACAACTACCATGTTTAATAGATTACTGTGTTTTATTTTTCTGTTGGAAGCCGCCCAGAGTGGCTGGGGAAACCCAGCCAGATGGGCGGGGTATAAATAATAAATATATTATTATTATTATTATTATTATTATTATTATTATTATTATTATTATTATATTATCCAACATTGCATGAGCAAAATGCCTCTAGTGTGACAGGACATACCCTTTCTATCCTTTTGCCTGAAGGCCCCTGCCCTACAGGCACCCCATATATGCTTTATAGGGTCCCCCAACTCTCTGAATCAGATCTGGCAGGCAGGCAGGAGGCTGCAGGGAAAGAGGAAAACAGTGTCATTCATAGAAGTCTGTTCCCAGGGCCGGCCCTAAGGCAAGGCTGGGTGGCGCAATGCACCAGACCGCCGGGCCGCCAGGGGACACCACGCTGCTGTGCCCGCCAGACAGCGCGCCGGGAAAGGGGGGTGCCGGAGGGATCTTCGCGCCACGGCGCCAGATATACTAAAGACTGCCCTGTCTGTTCCACTTGTGTACTGACATAACTGGATATAGTATTTATTTCATTTATGAATTGCTTCCCATATCACCCATATTAGACTTCGTGCTAATCAATTAAAATGGAAGAAGGTAGCAACATAACAGCTGGGCTATACTACTAAAACAAACACAATGCTTTCCCTTTGGCTGGAAGGTAATGCTTTGCTGTCCAGGATGTACTATCCAAATGCTCCTGGTATGCAGAATATTATATTTCCCCTGTTTTTCAGCTATAAATTTTCCCCTGTTATTTTCAGCTATAAAATCAGAATAAAATCAGAATAAAAACAGTCAAAGGTTCTCATCTTAAAGAAAAAGCCACAACTGTTTATCTTCTGATTTCGTATTACAGTGGTACCTCTGTTAAGAACTTAATTCGTTCTGGAGGTCCATTCTTAACCTGAAAGTGTAACCTGAGGTACCGCTTTAGCTAATGGGGCTTCCAGCTGCCGCCGCACGGCTGCCACACAATTTCTGTTCTCATCCTGAAGCAAAGTTCTTAACCTGAACTACTATTTCTGGGTTAGCAGAGTCTGTAACCTGAAGCGTCTGTAACCCGAGGTACCACTGTATGTAGACAATAACAAAATAAAACCGGTCATACAGTGCACAAGAACAACTCTATAATAAATCTTATTTTTCATGGTGCATGGTCTACAAGACGAGTGCATGTTAACTGAAGTGTAGGTGGGATCAGGCATGACCCAAGACTGAGATTCAGCTCAAAAAGGATTTACTGGAACATCAGGAACAAGGAGAACACAAATGACAAACAGGGGCACTTGGCCCAGTATATATACCTTAAGCCAGCCCAGACAAAACACACACACCACCTGTGAGAGGTCGCCTTAATGCTGCAATTAGCGAATCACAACACTGGCCCTATATCAGCAAGGATTGGCAGCCTGTAAGCTACTAACAATGTCATTGGAGGGTTTTAGAATCCTCTCTGCAGATGAAGCTCCTGAGCTCCAGGAGACCTGGCTTCCGCCTACAATGTCTGCATGCATAACATTAACAATCTCAACAAAATAAAAAAATTCCTTCCAGTAGCACCTTAGAGACCAACTACGTTTGTCATTGGTATGAGCTTTTGTGTGCATGCACACTTCTTCAGATACAGTACTGAAGAATACTGATACTGAAGAAGTGTGCATGCACACGAAAGCTCATACCAATGACAAACTTAGTTGGTCTCCAAGGTGCTACTGGAAGGAATTTTTTTATTTTGTTTCGACTACGGCAGACCAACATGGCTAACTACCTGTAACATTAACATTCTCACTCACAGAATATACAGTAGTTCTCATCATAATAATAAGCAATAAATAATGAAGGTGAAATGTGACAGTGACTAATCACATAATAAAATGGTTCACTAATCACATAATAAAATAGTTTAAAATAAATTATAGTTTTATGTGAAAGAGTAGCATATTGGCACGCACTTCTGAATTGTTCCCACAGAACTACTCTTGCTGCTACTGCACCATGGATTAAACAAGCTGGAGCCTCGTTTATGTCATCCAGCTTCTAGCTGTTAACAATGGTAGGTTCTTGGCTTACTGTTCTTGACTGTTCATCCACATTGCAGTATGGTTTAATGTGACATGTGGTGTGGGTCAATGGATAACTAGTCAGCAACACACAAATCAACATTATTTTGGAATTATAAATTAGGTTTGTTTTCAAAGCGACAGTTCAGCCCTAATGCAGATCCCCAAACCCTTTAAGGCCCTAGTACAGACAAGACTTGCTTGACTACTAGCTTCGCACAGTAGGCTTCTTTAAAACTTCAAACTGAAATTTCAACAGGAATGCGTCAGGAGAATGGGAGGGATTTGTATCCAGTAAGTCCAAACCTCCCACAATCCATGCACAACATGCCCTCCCTTTTAACCCTTTTCTGCAATCAGAGCGCTGACAGCAGAGGAGCAGTGGTGGCAAACCTTTCCATGGTGGCCTACAGGAGGCCTCCAAATGCAGCTTTTCAAAGGACCTTTCTCTCTACCCACAGAGAGAAAAATTTGCAAAATTCTATGGTCCCTGGGAAACCCTGGTATTGTGTCCTTACTGGTGTGATCTAGTAATAAAAAATAAAAAATGGTGCTGGTACTCACCATGAAGTTGGTACAGTAAGTGCCACATTTTTAATCAGTACTTTTCTTCTAGAGAAAAAAAAAAGGTACCAGTACTGCGTACCATTGAGTTCCCCCAGGGGCAAAAAGCAAAGGCAATAATTCACCTTTCATTACATTTTTTGAAACATGCAGTAGAGAATGATTTAACATCCCCCTGATAACCCCACCCTGCAAAGTGTTTCAGTGTGGATCAAAATATAATATGCCTCAGTCAGAACATGTAATTATTTTCTCCATACCTATTGTAGAAAAGTGGTTTTTAATATAGTAGCTTTATTTTTTTTGTGCAGTTACAGTCACTGACTAGGAAAGGAGTAGAATCTTTGGAGTTATCTTGCTATAATAACTATTTTTTATTAGAAAAGCCTGTCATATCATTGCCTATGCCCATTCACAAGCTAAACAAGATGTGGGGAAAATCTGTTTGTAGGACATGTCAATACATCTCCTTAAAGCTAGAATCCAATAGCATAGGGCTGAAATTATTAAATTCGCAGCTCCAATAAAGAGCACACAAATTACCTCTCGAAGAGAACTGCATAATAATACCTGAAGCGTAAAGAGAGGAAATGCAGTTTAATTAAGTGTTGCCTAGCTAAATCATATGGGAGGAGGGGTGGAATTACACACCAAGTAGGGATTGAGAATAAAGAAGAGTTTAGTTCTGCAAAAGATGGAGATATTGAGTATCCATGTTAAAAAGCTGTCTGAAAATGTGCTGCAGCTCCTGTGGGTCACACATCAGTGGCTTTCTGATGAGTAAAAACAGTCCTTTTATCTCCCAAGTCACCTTCACCTTGCAGCCCTTGCCTTTTCAGCATGCAGCCTGTAACCAGATGCGAACATGTGTGTATGTGCATAGATTTTTTAAAACAGAAAAAAGGGACAAATGCCAGGGTTGCCATATTTCAAAAAGTAAGAACCAGGACACCCCAAAAGTTGTTGAGCTTAATTTTTTTTTAAAAAAATCACCTTTTGGAAATCCCCCCCCCCGGACATCAATTCTGCCTTTGAAATCCCGGTAATGTCTGGGAAAATCCAGACATGTGGCAGCCCTAGACAAACCCTTAATAACGAAGATGAAAAATGAGCAAGACGCGGTTGAAACAGCCTAATTTATGCTCAGTATGTCAAAAAAATACAAAACAATGACAAAGTAAGTTTTTATGAAGGTAGGAATGGAAGGCAGAGAAGATGCCAAGCAAACCAGATAGATCCATAATAGGGATGGGTCATACTGGAAGTACAGGTGAGTGAAAGGAAAAGCATTATTAAAACTCTGCTACAGAGATGTGTTTTATTAAACTGAGTAGCTATTATATGTTTAACAATGCAAGCTTAATATCCTCACCCTATTAAAAAAATTTTTTAAGCTATTCATTCAGGTTGCCTATTTGCAGAATGGCTCAAAGAAGAATACATGTATACTGTACTCAGTTTACATACAAGATAGTCTTTATGACTACATAGGTAGTACTTTTCACAAACAGGTTTAATGTACAGTACTCTGATACATGTTCTCATGTACTGTATTATCTGGGGGACTTGAGATTAAATATTAATGGGTTAAGTACAGCATCTATCAATAATATTTGACTCAAACCATTAAACTTTTCATTAATGTTGCTTTGTCCTACATAATTAAGCTCTCAAGAAGAGATAATGGATTAACACCATGTTCTGATTTTAGTAGTTTTGTTTTATTAATGTTACTTATCCTGGCAACATTTCTGACAATGAGAGATTCTAATGCTGATGGAAGCCTAGAGCACCACATTATTTTCTAAAAATAAAGTGTTTGTTATCTATGGGCTTAGAAAGAAACAGATCAATCACTAAGGAACAAGACGGAGAAAGCACTGGGCACAAGTACCATGGATGCTTAACCAGAGAGAGAAGTATATGTTTGACAATTGCTATTCTAATGTGAGTAGGAACTGAAGTGATTTAGAAATGGTTGTATAGGGGAGATCAGTAGTTCTGGTGAGACCAGAAGGGAACTGATGTTTTGGTTTTGTATATAGTTTTGCTAAGTGAAATATTGTAATTCAATCTGTGGATCTGTTATAATCTTGCAAACCTAAAGAGTTGGATGAATGTTTGTTTAAATAAAGTTTTTTGTTTCCTGGTTATTAATAAAATCAACCCTACTTGAAACACAGAAAACTGATTGGTTAGATAATGGAAGATTGTAGAAATGTCTGCAGGAGTCTGTCTAACTTCAGGTGGAAGCGTATTTGTGCAGAGGACAGCAAAGAATGTGGCATTAATTATTTTTATTTTATTGGAGGGGAATTTTTTTTTTTTGGCTTGCAGTTCTACTTACAATGGCTTGCCACAACTGGACTAGCACCCAGTTTAAAAGGTCATGGGGTTGTTTATGGGGAGAGGGGAGTAAAAATCCCATTGGTGGTATCTAACTTCTTGGACATACACTGAATTAGATGTGAATTCCATTGAATAGATACTTCTTTTAAATCAGGGAAACATGTTTTTGCTATTCAAATATTTAAAAAGGAGTAGTAAAAAGTTGATTCTACATACTGCTATGTTGGCAGTCACTATGGGCAAACTAAAATAAAACATGAAAGTACATCAGCTTCCAGCATTTGCTAATTATAGAGACAATTATCCACTAATTAACAAAGCAATAATTGAATATTGATCAAAGTTTGTCAACTTAAAAATAATTGAATTTCTCTCTTTTAAAACCATCCAGAAACCATTAATGATTTTAAGGTAATATGAATGGCTTCTTTTTCAGTAATGCTTGACAATTTCCTGAAATGAATGTTCACTTTCCATTAAATAAATATCCAATTAGAATGATGTTCAGGTGTGCTAATAAAATGCCTCAGATTGTATTGGCATGGAACAAATAATAGATTTAAAAGAAAACAAAAATTGCCATTTGAACTCTAGTTAGATCACTTCAGTTATAAGCTAGGTTCCAGGTTGATGATTAGAATAGGAATGGAGGAGAATTTCGTTTGGACCACCTTTTTAAGTGAACCCACTTAATTTTTACTTCTTGGCCTAACACATGGCTTAGAATATATTTATCCATTTTATGTCACAGTTTTTTGAATTTTGGAGTATATTTCTTGGCTCAGAAAACAAAAATATGTAAATAAATACATTATTTATTTAAAAATATGCTTTGTGATAAAATGCTTCTTTAAATACAAATGTTCATATTTAAATACAAATGTTCATATGGAAACAGAATGGAACAGACTTGTGAATAATGATATGAAACACTAACATGGACCAAAAGTATACTGCTCCATCTATCCCCAATGTGGGACTAAAGGATATATACATTCTCTGTACTTAGTCCCCCTCATCTGTCAGTGAGAGATAGCATAGAAGTTGCCCTTTGGATGTCATGACTGCCACCCACCAATAAACTCATATGTCTTGTAATTACGCAATTACTTTTCAGAGTTACAGTGGCAAACCACAACACTCTGCTGCAATAAATTTAAAAGAAATTATATGTTGTATGGAGCAATAATTTCTGTCAGGGGATTGTTGCGGCTACTCCCGAGTAAACACACCCAAGTCCATTCTTTCTTTAACGGTTTTGTTGTGCATAGTATTTACAGTGCAGAGATAGCAGAAAACATGACCTACTAGTCACCCGCAGAATCCGGAAATGGTGCCCTTCTGCTCCTGGGCCAGTATAAAAGCTTGGGCACCCCGAAACACTGCCCTCTAACCTTGCGTTTGGGCGCACGCCTCAATTCGGGGGCCGGAAGCGGCTGTGCTCCCTCTCCTACTTGTTGGCTGGAGTGGTGCAGGGGCTCTGATACATCGCTGAGCCGTGTCTCCTCCACTCCACTCCCATCCTCATTTCCTCCCCCTGACCTGCTGCTGCCGCTTTCACGGGTGAAGTGCTGGTCAGGATGATGGGGGGGAGGCTCCCTGTAGGGAGGGCCCCTGACCATTTCTTTTGTCTGTCTTAAACCAGCTTGGTTTAATTGTTTGATTGCACTTTTGTATTAAATAAAAGGGCTTGCAATCTTGTCTTGGGTTTTTCAATATTTATTGTTGCTTTTCCACAAACATTTTAAGACTACAATTTGGCTGATATTCCCAACATATTTAGCCCAGTGCCTTCTTCCTAATGCAGCGTAAGGTGAAAACACCTGTTTAAAAATAGGATTGCCAAAAGCTGCTGAGTCCCCTTTTTCAAAAGAAATGTAATAATTGCTGAGGGTTTCATGTCTAGTTAGACAACGGTTGTTTTAAGACAAGAAATGATACTGGCAGCCAAAGATTCATTCTACAGCAATAAAAAGGGAGGGGGATTAATCAGCTCTCAAACTGTTATTTCAGTTTTCAGCATCTGCGATTTTTTACAGCAAGTTCTGATCACCTACAAGAAATGAAGCTACTCTCATAATGCAATTTTACTAATTCTATGATAAGAGTATAGAGAATTCAGTAGTAGTTAACGGCTATCAAAATTCCACCAGGAGAGTCTGGTGGCTAAGTGGATTACTCACTGATATTTCACCTCTGAGATTCCAGTTCTGCGTGAAATGGCTAAAAAACATTTTGATCAGTCAAGTGCAAAAAAAAAGATCGAAGTGAAATTAGACTGGTGGTTTCAATTATTCCAGTGCCCTAGTTCTAAATAATACTTATGTTATAACCCTCAGCTTTGCAAAATGTAATTTGGAGGGGGTTGAGATTTGGAGACACAATGTGATTGCATTCATAAAGACACACCCATTATGAGGACAACCCAGAGTTCACCATTGATGGTTTTGTTGAAATATGTGTTTACAGCATTGAATAGCATTTCACACATTACATGACAGTAAATTTGATTTGCCACAGAATGTATACTCAACTGTGAGCCTCAATTCATAACTGCTCAATGATTACTCTACTTGAACGATACAAATGCTTGTCAAATTCTCACTCTAGAGTTTTAGCTATGTATCTAAAGCTAGTGATGTGTGAACTCCCTCCAGCCTGCACAGCTAAAATGAATTTTTTTTCACCACTTAATCAGCAAATTTTTCTGTTGTGAACCACCTCGGGATCTTTGGATGAAGGGTGGTATACAAATTTAATAAATAAATAAATAAATAAATAAATAATAATAATAATTTTTGCTCCATCAGTTCACTACCAGGCGGGGGGAAAAGACTTGGATGGCAGGGACTCCTGATTGTGTCAATGAACTCAATATGCAATCTGGGCTTAGCTCATAATGAGTTCAGGGAGCTGAAACTTGTGTTACAAGCTCCTGAATGAACCAACAATGCTCTTCTGAGTGCCTGTGATTTTGTACCCAGTTGGGAATGCTGAATAGGCATTTATCCTGCCTATCATAAATTGTGCATCCTCGTCAAAAAAAATTCAAAAACCCATTTCCCCCCTTTATACTGTGGACCAGTTAGTCAGAACTGACTGATCAGAACAACAACAGCCCTGCTAGTTAAGGCCAAAGGCCCACCTAGTTCAGCATCCTGTTCTAACAGTGACCAGCAGTGGGTAGCCTGCAAATAGAACCTGAGCACAATGGTACTCTCCTACGTGTGTTTCTCTGCAACTGCTATTCAGAAGCCCCTATGATACAGGATGTAAGGTAAGGTAAAGGACCCCTGGACAGGTTAGGTCCAGTCAAAGTAGTACAGAAGACACCAATTTGTCTAATCCCCTTTTAAAGCTAGTTAGTTAAGGCTAAGTTAGTAGCTTTTACCACATCTTGTGGGAATGACTTCATTAATATAACTATGTCTTGTGTGTGTTGAACCAGGAACTGGGTTCAAATCCCCATTAAGCCATGAAGCTCATTGGGTGGCCTTGGGTCAATGCCTTTCAGCTTAACCTACCTCACAGGGTTGTTGCAAAAAAATGGAAGGCGGAGGAGAAGAATAGAAAATGTGTGATATAAATGTATTGAAAAAGTACTTACCCTGATTCGCAAGAACATTATAGCAAAAGGAAGATCAATCTAGTCCCATGCATCAGTAAATAATAAATACCACAGACAATTCAGACAATCCAGTTCACACTCCTGTTTCTCAGCATTCTATTTGCCCTCATTTAATTTATGTCCTCATCTCCTTTCATTTGCTCAGTAAGAATAAAATGCCATCCAAGAATTTCTGCGGGCAATAGAGGCAGCTGGGGTTGGCTCCTGCTCACTTGGACAGCTGGACTGGATGAATCCTGAGCTGGAATTAAGATTGCCGGAAGAAATATCAACAACCTCAGATATGCTGATGACATAACCTTGATGGCAGAAAGGGAGGAGGAATTAAAGAACCTTTTAATGAGGGTGAAAGAGGAGAGCGCAAAATACGGTCTGAAGCTCAACATCAAAAAAACTAAGATCATGGCCACTGGTCCCATCATCTCCTGGCAAATAGAAGGGGAAGAAATGGAGGCAGTGAGAGATTTTACTTTCTTGGGTTCCATGATCAGAAAACATAGGGAGTAAAACTTGGCTTAGTTACAGGGTGAAAGTTCCTAAATTATTGGTATAGGAACACAAGAAAGGCTTGTTAGAGCCATGTGGAGAAACAAGTTCTTTTTAAATTATAAGTTAGTTTATAATTTTCATTTCTAACAAATAAACATTCCAACAAAGAACTTAACACAATTCTCACTTGATGAGGCTGCCTGCCACTGGTAAGCCCGGCTCTTGTCCAGTTAAGGATGCCAGGAAATATTTGTCACTTCGCCCACCTGGGGATGGCCCCTTCCTGGTTCATGAGGATGGGTTCTTGTTAAAGAGGCATCAATTTGCTGCAGTAATGCGTAAGGCAATCACAGCATGTAGCCTATCGGCCAGCGAGTTCGCACCTCATTCATTCGGCATTGGGGCAGCTACTACCGCTGCACATTGGGGCCTGTCCGTCGACAGGATTAAAGATTTGGGCCATTGGAAATCCAGAGCATACAAGGGTTATGTTCAGAAATGGCGCTGAGGTGCAGTTGATAAAATTATTTTGTTCATTCTTAGGTCCACCTCCCATGCACGTCTGGATAGTGGGGCACAGCATTGTCCACTGGGCAAGCAAGAGGGCGGTGGAGTCTGGATTTGGACATAGGCTCGGGCTCCCCGACCATGTGAGACTGTCCTGGATATCCAGACGAGGAATGCGTTGGGAGGAGCTTCCAACGGTGCGGGCGAAGGTGTCTGTGGAAGGCATGCCTGTGGCGATGGTGGTGCAGCTGGGCGAGAACAACCTGCCGGAAGCTCCCGGCTTAAGCCTGCAGACCCGCATGCAGGAGGACTTGGAAGAGTTGAAGGCAGCTCTTCCTGGACTCAAAATAGTCTGGTTGCAACTGCTGCTGCGACGCGAATGGAGAGGAAGTTGTTGCCCAGCTGCCACCAAGAGGGCCAGGGTGCACGTCCAGAGCGCAGTGGCCAAGAAGGTTCTGGCCTTGGGCGGGACGGTGATCCATTACCTATCACAATGCGTCCCTTTGATGGGGTTCCCGTGACTGGGAATGATATATGGCTGATCTCCGTGTCAGTGGGGTTAAGGGATTGGTTACAGGTGTGAGTGGTTGGCGGAGAGTGCGGGTGCTCTCGTGGCGGATAGCTCTGGTTCAGGTGATAGGGATGGGGAAACGCTCTCGCCATCCCTATGTTATGGGGTATTCCGTTAAAGGTATCCAGGGACTCAATGGTTTGGTCAACCCATGCCTGAGTCCAGGGGGACATCTGGTTGGTGGACATAGCATGTTCCCGGCTTTCTGCCATTCCAGGTGTTCACCCTTGGCTGACCTATGATAGAGCTCTGGATCAGCGCTACCTGCAACGGTGCCGGGAGCTAGTCAAACCAGAGCCTATGCAACCACTCACTTGCTGTAATCAATAAAGTTGTGACCTAAATTCTGCCAAAAACCAAACCAAAAATTCGAGTCTTGTGTGAATTTATTTAAGGGGGAGGTTTAAAGGTCTAAACATGCAAATCCAAGCAACATAGTGAACTGATGTTCACCTAGGCAGAATTGCTGTTTTCCAAACCCTCCAACGTTATTTCATTCCTAGCTGCCTCATTCATACAAATTGCCATGCTCCATTTAATGAGATTAGAGAATATTAGCAAACCTGTTATGCTAAGCCATTGTGTGGGAATGTATGTTTTTTTTTAAAGAAGTCAACTGAAACATGCTGCATACATAGAAGGTTTTCAAATATGGTTCATTGCAAAAGGCTTGATTAGCTGGATATGATTGCAATCACTAATTCTCTTCAATAGGGTCATAGAATTGGTTCAGATGCTCAGGAAATTTCAATTACAAAGCAAAACAGGCTACATCTGCTGCCAGCATTTTCCACCAACCCCCTTCAAATCTAATATTGCTTTCAGCAATATTACATTCCACTGGAGTTCAAATAATTGCTTTCTATCTGATTGCCATAATTTCACATTCATCTCTCTTCAGCATTCTTCATAATGTTTTTTTTAAAAAAATAAAAATAAAATGCTCTTCAAATGTACCTGTAAAAATTGTGTTTAGATAGAAAACTCAAATTAAGGTCTGTACATCTATAAATTTGAAGGCTCACAATCATTGCAAAAGATCTTATATTTAACAGGCTAACAGCCGCAACATAGATCTTCCTGACCTCTCTTCTTGAACGTATCACATATAGTGGTTCCCCCCCCCCCAAAAAAAAAAATTTGAACAGCTGCTATTTTACTGGTATGTCAGAATTTAGTGATGTCATAGGAGCCAACTCCAGGGGGCTGTGGGTGCTTGGGCACCTACAATATTACTATTGTGGGTCCAGTCACCCTTAAAATCAGTGAAAAAAGTCAGCAGAGAGAGAAGCAATTCAGCTCCATCCTCCGCAGCCAGCGAGCAATGCATCCTTTTCTGGTGGTGGGGTGGGGCAGTCTCTCTGCTCCAAGGCCAAGTTCCTCCCTGTGGAAAAGAGTGCCTCACTGGCTGTGTGATGTCACACACACTATGTGCAGGCGTGAATGTGTGACATCGCATGTCCACATGCAGCAGCAGACACCCACAATCCTGAGGGCGAGATGGCACCCCTGAGTGAACTTGTGTCTGTTTGGAGGCGGAATTTTTTATTGTTTTATAAGCTATCTCTAATGTATTCTATAAAAAGGCAGGTAGTAAGTTTTGAAATTAAGGAAATACATATTTATACTACACAGCTTCTTGTCTTGAAGAATATATCAACTATGTATATGGAATGGTTGTAAATGAGTTCTAAAATAAATATAAAGATGCATAACTACATCTTATAATAATAATGGGACAGATGTTGAAAATGCTGATCCCATGGCAAGTTTGTCCCCTAGTCCTCCATAAGATAGAGCTCAACTTACTTCATGTTCTGTCCCTGGTATCATCATGCTCTGTATTTTCCTGATCCTACCAACAGCTGCCAAATTTGAGTGGTCAAGAATGTAATGCAGATGGCCAAAAGACATTTACTTGAACAAAATCATAGCAGTGGCCTGACGGCATTGTTATAGAAATTATATAAAATGCTTGCCTTACAAAATACAGCTAGAAATTTACTATCAAGAAGGCAGAAGCATTTATCATTAATCCATACCCTCACTAGTAACTCAATATGCAATCAAGATATCACCTATGCCCTATTAACTCTTCATTTGATTATAATTTGACAGATGAACACTGTTCTGTTGTTGTTCTACCCAAGCAATACACAATTCTTGAACCACATTCCTTACAGTAGAGAAGTAATTAAAACTTTGTCAATATCACTGATGTTGTGAGCAGCCAATTCAATGCAGTAAACAACAATGACAGATAACTTATGGGTGTCTGGGTGGATACCATTTAGAAAAGCAGTTATTTGAGTTGAGTGGTTTTTAATACTGCTAACAAATATAACCATGCAATATCATATACAGTAACTTGCCTAATATAGCTGATTGTAACAAATTGTAAAGACTATGGACAAACTATTCCAAAATGGTATAATTTTGCTGAGGTAGTGGTGAAATAGCCTTCCTTGAAGGTTCACAACAGTAATTTAGAAAACATTACGAGGAATACAGTAACTTGAGACTTTTTGCTACAGTTCACATTTTACATTTACTGTATTGGAATTTCTAAAACCATATGGTTATCTACATGGCATATCTCACTTAGAGTACTTGCCAAACTAGATAACTGACTGTCCTGTCGAACTCTGTGATTACATGATGAAGGGTATGGGGACTGAATGAAGATATTTTGCTGACTGAAGCAAAGGACAAGATCACACTCATTTTATGTCTTGCAACAAACCAGAGTGGCCATCGGTTTTTTCTTTAACGCTGGTAACAGGACATGGCACACACAGCTCTGTCCTTCAACACTTCACTGTGCCTCTGTGCTCTCTGCACCTGCTGCCTGAGGTGGCTGCCTCACTCTGCCTCATGGTAGTGCCAGCCCCTTGTTTTGGGATTATTGGAGGGTGAGTTTCTCTAACACCAGATGCCTGCCTAATTTGTTTTCCTTTGAGTCATTGCAAAAAAAGAAATAAAATCTAAAGGTTTATGACAGTTAATGCCAAAATAAGTGCCTTGTTTGTATTTCAAATATATGAGCACGACAGGATTCACGATAAATTTCTCCAGTCCGGTCCCTAATGACTGGAGTCTGTGAAGAGTGAGATTAATTGTACACAATTCATAAAGATTGGTAGGCTGAAAATCAGGCCTGCCTTTTGCATGGATATAATGCAAATCCAGTGCTTTGCAAGTTCTGGTGTTTATCCAACATATGTCATTGGAACAAGTCTGAGCAGAACAACTTCTGCAGGTGGAGGAGGAACATATTAAAAGTGTATGGCATTATCCTTTGACCAAGACCAATTAATATCTGCCCTTATCAGATATTTGATGTTCATCTAGCATATGAGTTAGGCCCTCCTAAAAACAATTTAATTAATTATAATTAGGACTAAATTAGGACTGGACCTAATGGTCAAGGGTACCTTTACCTTTTTACTAGTGCAATCAATATGTATTTTTGAAGCACTTTCAGGATATAGATATTACTGTGACATGAACAAACTATAGCATAATAATGTATTTATATAGCATAATAGCCTGCATAATAATTGTCTTTTCACCCATAGTTTTGTCCAGAATGGTGACCCTGATCTTCCTCACTAAGTTCTAAAATCCTTCCTATGCAGGTGCAAATTAAAACAATTGACAGCATATAATTAAACTTCAATCAATAACTGGGTAGCTGCATTACACAGCAGCAGCACCAAGCAATCTCAGAGGCTACCTCATAGGAATATATTTTCTTTTGTGTGATGTTTAAGCTTCTTTCTCCCTCACACTCATTCTTTCTATGTATATGTCTCCCTCCCCCGCTCCCTCCCTCGTTTTTGGCATTTTGACTGATTAACACCAAATTAATCTTGGCATACTTGCTACTTGTAATGCAAATGATATAAAACAATTATGTGGCATTCCCCTCAATATTATAGTGATATAAATATTGCTCAGATTTCTTTTTTCCAAAGTAAGGAGCAGATTTTTAATTACTTGGAAAACACCGATGTTAATCAGAAGGGACTCAGATAAACAGCACATATGCACCAGAGGCCAAAGGGAGGCCAAAGATTCCATGTCCATTACAGACCTGTCAGTGCTGAAAGCTAAACACACTTGGTAGGGATCCCAGAAGTGCTGAGCAGATTCAGCTTAGCTGATGTGCCAAGTTCAACAAGGCGGGTGAAGCAATTCAATAAGGTTATCTTGATACTTCAGGCAGTCAGTCCCAAGGGTAGGACAGAGCTGTCTCAGTAAAAGCAGCCCAGGATTTTTCTGAAGCTTTTGCACTGAAAGAGAGAGAGAAAAGCTTATTTGCCCGCTTTTCTTCCTTTCTTGGAAACCTCTGCCACTTCCGTCTGTCAGGACAAGGATGTTTCTCTCTTTCCCTTGTTCGACCCTTCCAGCTCTCTCAGAGTGTGAAAAGCCAAAGCACCAGATCTGAAGACAGCACTTTTTCAGTGCCTGCCAGTTGTTATCTTGCAGTACTGCCTTTCTTCAAATACAACAGTTCCTGTGAAAACAGCTTTTTTTTCTCACTTTGATTTACATGGCGCATGTGGTTGTCTGTGTCTGGATTTAAGTGCAATAAACACACAAGCTCTTGGGGGATTATTGCTGAACCTGAACTAAGCCTGAAGCAGCCTTCCAAGCATGAATATTCATACACAAAGTTTAATTTACAGAAATACCACGAATAATAAAAAAAGCAAAGCAGCAAGTGTCACATGGAATATGCATCTAAAAGATTGATCCAAAATAACATCATAAAATTTACTTCAAGTAATCAGGTAGGAGATTTTTAGGGAGTGCCACAAAACAAATGTTGAAAATTATTAGTTTGGCCACTATGTTTCCCATTTAAGACATCTAAAATAGCTCTTTATTATTTTTTTTACATGACATGTCCAGTCACAATCCAGCCTTAATTGCCCTTAATGGAAATTCAAACCAATTCTAGAAAGCATTCCACAAAAACCAGTATTTTACTAGTATTCCTTAACAGAAACTTAAACAAGATTTTGCTTGAGCTGTGATCATGAAGAATGTCTATGCACTGGCTCATGATTGTTGAGTAATGGAGGTTACCACAAGGTGAAATACAGAAGTATCTAAATGTCAGAGGCCAAACACTGTGAAGAAGTGTCTCTCTAAGTTGACCATAGTTACCAGTTCAATAATCCAAAAATATGTAACTTGCATATTTGTATATCATTAATGTGGCAATTGTTTCACATCTTCCATTATACCTATGGTTCCCTGTTTTTCAAAATCAATGAAAACACAGAGTGCAAAATTTACTCTCATATTTATGGTATTAGAACTAGTCCAATATGCAAGGCCATATACACTGCACCCAGACTTTCTTGTTTATAACCAAAAGCACAGGCAAATGGGGGAGGTCTAATTGGAAAGGAATCTGGAGGATGATTTTCCTTGTATTGCATTAAAAAAATAAACAATGAATCATCACTCCCCCTATATGTTGTAGTGGTAGAGCTCATTTGTCATTCCCACTTCCTTTACCTGCTCGTTGACTTTCAAGTTGTGAAGTTCTTAAGTATGTGTTTTTTCATTTGTGAAGGTTAATTAGTCACTCTTAATAGGCCTCCTTTTTTAGTCTACACTTTGCTCTTTTTAAATGCTGTGCTTTTGTGTACTTGATCACTTATACCAGGAGCAAATAGTTTCCGAGGTCATGAGTTTGTTTGACAGCATGTTAATTTTGTTGTGGTGTTAACTATACATCTCTGATGTTGGTAATTTATTTTGGCAACAGGTAAAAATAATACCGTATGTCTTGAGGAATCAAGACCCTCTGAGTGGCTACAAGACTTGGTGAATATATTAATGGAATGGGAACTTAAGCTAACCAATGTAGCCATTTTGGAGATTTTTGGAAGGGATAAATCTCCATGTGCTAAAATCCCAAATTCAATTGCTCTTCCACCCACTGACAGCTGTAATTAATTTAAGAAAAACAAGAGATGTGGCTGCAGTGGCAGTCTAAAATTTCAGCAATGCCAAAATTAGACTCCCCCTTCCCGCCTCTTGTGTCCCATTGCAGTGCCCCCAAAGCTCTGTGCCAAGTGCAACTGAACTGGTCACGCTTCCCTAAATCCGCCTCTGGTAACTGAGTACGGTACTATGCATTAAGGATAACATGAAGTTTGCATCATAGATGTGTTATGAGCATACTCTTAGCTCACAAAGTACAATGTTGAAGTCCAGAAGACATAGCTACTGCTTCATATGAAATTAATATGAACACTAGATAATGTCACAAAATACTCTTCAAAGCACAGGCCTTCCACAACAGATGTGCAAAGGTTCCTTGCAGACAAGTTAATGCAAAAAGTGTTCCCTGGCTGTTGATAGGGTGAAAACACAAATGATCACAAAGCAGGGAGCTGTTTACTGTTTCTTCCATAGCAACAGTCAAGGTGAATACATAGGTAGCAAAAGCATTCATCTAAGTATATGGTACATTTGGCCTAGGAGATAAGTTATGTCTCCACAGGAAAGAGACATTTTCAGTTGGCCATGCTGAGTTTTCAGCTCTAGTTAAGTTTGCCAGCCAGTCCCGGATTACCGAATAGGCAGACTAAACACATGCTTAGGGCACTAGTAAAGTAGTAGCATACAGACACAAAGAGAATTTTTTTTAAACGACTTATGTTTGCCAAGCAATTTTGCGGATATTATACCTTGTAGGAGTCCTCTTCTACTTCTGAGTGTTTAGGCCAGGGGTCCCCAGACTACGGCCAGCGGGCCGGATGCGGCCCAATTAGCCTCCCAATCCGGCCCGCGACGACCCCCGCCACCCACTGCCACCGCCTGCTCTTACAGCGCAGCGGCAATCTTCAAATTCGGGAAAAAATCACCGAAAATCCTTTGTGCACATGCGTATGGGCCTCTCCCGACCCAGAAGAGGTGCACATCCGGGGCGGGGGAGGCCCATATGCATGCGCACAAGCGATTTTCGGCGATTTTTTCCCGACCGTGTGCGTGTGCGCATGCGCACGGGCGCGCACTCCCCCGCCCTCCGGCCCGCTGTGCGCGCACTCCCCTGCCCTCCGGCCCGAAGCCTGGTAAGTCTGGGGACCCCTGGTTTAGGCCATGGCATTGGGCTTCTATAGCCAAGTGCTGTTAGATATTCCTCTTGTCACCCAAACATATATTGCATGGTTTTTCATATATTTCTATAGATCTATCTTTAGATTGAAGATAGAGATAAAACAAGCAAGACTGGTTTAAGCTTTTGTATATCACAAATATACAAATTCTTTTCCACACCTATATACTCCAAAATGATATCCAGACCTTACACTTTGGGTGGTAAAAGCAGCCACAATCAATGTAGCTTCACTCAACTACCAGGCGAAAGTAAAGTATTTTTCCAACAAGCTGGAAATGATTTCACACACAAACAAATTAACAAGCCACTTCCTTCCATCCTGATTTACCCCACTCATCAATTACATAACTTTTATTTATGCCTGAGGGCTGTGCTGTGCTCACAACTTGCTGGACTGTTCTCCCAGTTAATCTATTAGCTAGAGATGTAGCAGAATTTAATCAGTTATTTCAATTTACCACTAGGAAACCACATTTATCACAATCATTTCCAATAGTATTGCTTCCAAGTACAAAGTGCATCATTTTATCTCACTTTTAAATACTCCTTTACCTAGTGCAGGGTTGCCATACATCCAGGATTTCAACAACTTTTCTGTCTGGGTTTTCACTGTTTGAAATACGACAACCCTAACCTAGTGCCAACATGATAAAACAGTTCTGTCTTTTGCTTCTTTTTCCAAGCTATCTTCTGTTACTTTATGCCAATAATTCTCAGTCTTTGAGGATGAAATGATAAAAAGTGAAGATGAAAAAGGGAATCTGTCCCAAGTGGAGGGTTTATCCAAAACAAGTTAGTTCAACACATGCTTGTATTGTACTTTAGCACTTGCAAGACAGAACCACAAGTCCTAAAATGAAAGAAATTCAACATCACACCACATCAATTTCATACATTGCTGTGTGGGGAAAGTAGCCACATGTAGTCATTAAGGTTCCCTCTCACTCCAGCTTTTTAAAAGGCTAGATAAATAGAAGACTCTTAGCATATAAAGAGACAACTTGTACAGGAACTATTGGGAAAGTTTATGAGGTATGAGTTATATATTATAGCCCACACATGAAGATTGACCCCTTCCACATGACAGGAGTAATATTTAAAAGACCATTACTATATAATACGGTTGCATTTACGCCTGCATCTTCTGCATTATAGTGTTTTCATTGCCAGGAGAATACAATGCTAGCATCCTAGCATGGATTTAGTGCCTTTTAAATGTTCTGCTGGCTGTATTGACAGGTAAGTGTTTATCACATGGGAGCTCTAATATTTTAATCAGCCTTCAGTTTTCCCTGTGTCAGACTCAGCCTATGCCTATGCATGGGGATGTGAATATTTAATTTCATGTGTAAATCCCCAAACTCAAGGCTGCATGCTAGTTAGTGCTGTCATAATATTCTACAGATATGAGAGTTGTGGTGCATATTATTTCTCATGCCACAAGCACAATGAAACAGATGCCCATGAGATACCGGTATGTACCAGCCCGTTTCTGGAAGGCACACACTTATCTCTAGAAAAAACTGAATTTTCCTAGTAGTAGTATATTATAGTTTGAATATTGGGACACAGTGTTGTTTATTTTTAACTATAAGTTGTACTGATATGGAAAAACTCAACTTTCTTAATAAATTGAGAGAACTCCAAAATGAGCAATTACTTATCAGAAAATGTAATGGATCCAGCATTACTAAGGAACAGAAATGGGATGTTAAGTGTCTAGAAAGGACCTAAACAAAGGTGATATGATTAGCAGAACTCACTTCCTAGTGCAAACAAGCCATATAAATTAGGACATTCCTGTTATCAATTCAGCCAGAAGCCTCCTTTTTGGTGCTCTGCATAGGCTATGTCTCAAAGATCTTCACAACCTATCCGAGACTTCACAAAGGACTTTTAACCTATTATTTTTCACAGAGCTGTAATCGAGCCTCTTTTGTTCGCACAGAAAGGGATGGGTTAAAATAATCTCAGTGAATTCAGTGGAGAAACCCACACAGCTAGCTCTACTCTCTCAGTCATGTTGTCTTGCATGAACACAACTAATTATGCAGCAAATCATAGGAAAATATGAGAAATACTGGTATATAATCCCTAGATTGGAAACTCTTATCAAGTCACAGGAGTACAACATTCAGGCCCAATATCTACAGGGCTACAAACACACAAGTGGCGATGGGGCAATGTGGTGAAAGATTACGTTGTACAACAGCAAACAACCAAGCCTTACACCACAGTAGGAAGATCAGATGAATAATTACATAATCCTTACAAATTCCTTATGATAGTATTCCAAACCCAAACACCTTTCCAAGGATTACTAGCTCCACTGCAGGAACTAGGGCTGCCCAAACAATCCACTGTATATAGACAAGCAATGATGAGATTAATCAGAGAGACTCCCAAACATAGGCTATCCCTCCGTCCCCCACACCCCAACAAAGGAAAGGCCAAACAAGTACTGCTGAAAACAATGGAGACAACAGCCATCTTTACTGATGAAAAGGAGATATTCTCCTCCACCTATTGACATAGCTGCCAAGTTATCCCTTTTTTTAAGGGATTTTCCCTTATGCTGAATAGGCTTCCTCACGAGAAAAGGGAAAACTTGGCAGCTATGCCTATTGATCTTGCTAGCCACACACTTATGAGCCATACTTAATTGCAAGATTTGAACACAGGTGGTGAAGAACCAATGTAACTAGAGAATGAGTTCCACCCCAATGTCCCTATGTGGGTGAGCATTTTCTTACTGACAGCATTATATATTCCTAAAGATGGGTTCCCAGTCACATCAAAATGAAAGACACCAGATATATGAACACCCAGTAAGACATTGGGAAGCTTAGCTGTGGCATATGGAATGGCAAAGCATAGCGGTGTTAGCACCTTTTGCTCAATATCATATTTAACAATCACTGGAAAATTATATTGGCTGCTGCAGCTGTTACCCATTATTCATCATTATTCTCATGTCTCTCTTACTCATACAAGAAACCAGGCAGCTGTCCAATGCTAGCAGAAGCACAAACTCTGTCCAATCTGATGCAGATCACAACTGGGGCTTATGGCAGCAGCCACTCCAGTGGATAACAAATTATTTGTGAAAATGGTTGCAGTGAAAGTGGAACAGGTACTTGTTGCTTCTCTATTTGCCACTAGTTTTTGATAGGAGCACAGCTATTACGGTAACTCCACTATTACCGTTCAAAAAAATATTTGACTGCTTCACTTCTCATTCTCCAACATACTGTGGATCACCTTAGATCATGATGAGACACACACTGGAAAGAGCCAGCAGGATATCCTGGCAGGGCTGGGAATCTGCATGTATGAAAAGGTTGATCAACTTCCTGGGAAAGCAAACTGACTCCTAGCAAGGCAAGTAGAAGGGTGAATCAGTCCAGGGTGGATTTTGTGTTAGCTGGGTGTAAGAAGCTAGTAGTTTGCCTTCTCTAGTCTAAGTAGACTCTGTGTTGTGCATGTTAATATTGAATGCTTGCTGTGTAACCAATAAAAGCCATAGATTTCACCCATAAGTGTGCTTATTGTTCTCAAATACAAAAGAACTGCTGCTTATTCAAAGGCAGTAAGAGACAAAAATCACCTTAGTTACACATTATGAGTTACTGAAGTCTATTCCAGAAGAGAAGGAAAAGCAGAGGTGCCTGTCCCTAGATAGAGAGAGCAGGCAGAGAAATAGAGGGAGACAGCAAGCTGAAATGCTAGGACTGAGGTGGCAAACATTCTGCTGAGGCAAGTGGAGAAGAGAGGGATCCTCAGTAGTAGCTTAGATCCAAAACAGGGAGGGCAGGTGTTCTCAGGTATCCACATGGGCTTCTGAGAGTCAGGCATTCCCAGGCCACAGTAAAGCTTCCATTGGGCAGATACACAAGATGATGGGATATAAAGGCAGAGACCAGTGAGAAGTTTCCAAGAGTAAGACAGAATGTCTATTAGCAAGCGAAAACCCACTTAAGCCTAGTGGTCCAAAAGCTGTGTGTAATAGTAGTAGTAATATTTATTTGCCACCCATCTGACTAGGTTGCCCCAGTCACTCTGGGCAGCTCTCAGCAAAATATTAAAAACACAATAAAAGCTGAAACGTTAAAAACTTCCCCAAAACAGGGTTACCTTCAGATGTCTTCTAAAAGTCATATACAGTGGTACCTCTACTTACGAATTTAATGCGTTCCGAACACACATTTGTAAGTCGAAAAAAATTGTAAGTCGAATCCCATAGGAATGCATTGGGAGAAAAAATTCGTAAGTCGAAGCAACTCTATCTAAAAATTCGTAAGTAGAAAAAAATCCTATCTAAACCGCATCCAAGATGGCGGACGGAGCTCCATTTGTAAGTAGAAAAATTCGTAAGTAGAGTTATTTGTAAGTAGAGGTACCACTGTAGTTGTTTATCTCCTTGACATCTGATAAGAGGGCATGCCACAGGCAGGGCACCACTGCCAACAAGGCCACTGCCTGGTTTCCTGTAACTACACTTCTCACAAAGAGGGAATCACCACAAGAACTGGACCTCCAGGTCTGGACCAAACAATGTGGGTGGAGACGCTCCATCAGGTATAGAGGGCCAAGGCTGCTTAGGGCTTTAAAGTCAGCACCAACACTTTGAATTGTGCTCAGAAATGTACTGAGAGCCAGTGTAGATCCTTTAGTACTGGTCCCGACAGTGGTTCCCAGTCACCAGTCTAGCTGCCGCATTCTAGATTAGTTGTAGTTGCCGGGTCACCTTCAAAGGTAGCCCCACGTAGAGCACATTGCAGTAGTCCAAGCGAGAGATAACTAGAGCATGCACCACTCTGGTGAGACAGTCCGCGGGCAGGTAGGGTCTCAGCCTGTGTACCAGATGGAGCTGATAGACAGCTGCCCTGGACACAGAATTGACCTGCACATCCATGGACAGCTGTGAGTCCAAAATGACTCCCAGGCTGCACACCTGGTCCTTCAGGGGCAGAGTTACCCCATTCAGACCAGGGAGTCCCTCCTCAGAAACAGTACTTCTGACTTGTCTGGATTCAACCTCAATCCATTAACATTCATCCTCCAACTGCCTCCAGACACTCACACAGAACTTTCACCACCCTCACTGGCCCCGATCTAAATGAGAGGTAGAGCTGGGTATCATCCATATATTGGTGAACACCCAGCCCAACCCCAACCCCCAATGATCTCTCCCAGAGGAAGAAAATGGAGCCCTGAGGTACCCCACAAATGAGTTCCCAGGACACAGCCCTATCTCTGGACACAGCCCAGGAGGAAGGAGTAGAACTACTGCATAGCAGTGTCCCCAGCTCCAAACTGCCCAAGACAGTCCAAAAGGATTCCACGGTCGATAGTATCAAAAGCTGCCGAGAGATCCAGCAGAACCAGGAAACAGCTTTCACCTCTGTCCCTAGTCCGCTGGAGATCCTTGACCAGCATGACCAAGGTGCTTTCAGTCCCATAATGGGGCCTGAGTCCCCACTGGAAGGAATCCAAATTTTTCACATCGTCCAGCAACCACCCACTTAATCACTTTGCCCAGGAATGGAAAGTGTGTGTGTGTGTGTGTGTGTGTGTGTGTGTGTGTGTGTGATTGCATTAGGCTGCAGGATAAAATATTTAGCACATCTAGGTGTTCTATGGCGAAGGTCATTCGGGTGCCAGGATATTCTCCTCTCCATTTCAACAAGCAGTGGTGTCTGATCATTTGTCGCTGAGAGAGAGACAAAATTGAAGTACAGTATGAGGACAAAAGTGGGGGCAACGTGGCAATAGGTTTGCTCCATGCTGATATTTGTACATCTGTGATCGAAAATCATAATATGGGTGCAGATTTAATGATACAGAGCATTTTACCAAATGTTGCAGTTGGGTGACACAAAGATAGCTCAGTTTTGCATTGTAAGCTGTATCTCTGTTCCTTTGTGAAGGGTAAAGCAAGCACAGTCCACCTCACCATTTAGGCTTTTAAAATGTGTTCCCTGTACTTTATGGAGCATATCAGGCTCATTAGTCTCAAGGGAATCAGACTGCCTTGATACAAATTTCGTTTTCAGTAATAGCGCAAATTGGTAATGCTAAAATAGTCACTCAAGCATACAACCTTTTCCTGGGCAACAGTAAATGGTTTATTGCTTTCAAGCACTGTCACTGGTACATAGTATCAGTTTTGGTATGCAAAAGCTATAATTGGGAGGTTCACAATTTAGAAGATGCTTGAGCTGTATATGACACTATATAAAAACATAATATTTATTTATGATGAGTGATGTGGTGAGTTCAAATACATGTTTCATCTTTTTAAAAAGTATATACTTAAGAATGAATTGGTGCCTGCATGGTGTTAACAGCATGCCACTGATTTCAGTGTGTTTCAAATCAAAGTGTACTTTTCTCACTAGTTTATAAGGTGCATCCCAGGTTTCCCAGTTCCCTTCATTTTCCCTGTAAAAACATGGGGCAAGATTTGACTAAGTAGTTGCAATAGTGGCAGCCAACCCAATGAGTCCTGCTAGTGCAGGCATAGGCAACCTTGGCTCTCCAGATGGTTTGGAACTACAACTCCCACGATCCCTAGCTAACAGGGCCAGTGGTCAGGGATCATGGGAGTTGTAGTTCCAAAACATCTGGAGAGCCAAGGTTGTATATGCCTGTGCTAGTGGAACAGGGATTTCCCCCTGAAATTGGCTCTGGTGCATCAGGAGAACCCCCAGAACAGTGAATGGGGGTGGGTGGAAAAGGGAGATTGTTTAGTTTGGCAAGCAGAAATACTTTCACTGACGGAACAATTGTAACAGCGCAATGTTGAACTCCACCATGGTATGTCCTAGTGTGAAAAATTGTTCAGTCTTTTTTTCTCAATTTATGAGAAAAGAAAATGCATTTGAAAATTACAGAAGGGGTGAGAAAAATTCAATGACATTCTCATGGGTGTGCTGCAGAGCTTTTGTTGTTTTTTATATTACTATTGTAATATATGTATTCATATTACTATTTTTTTCCCAAGTGGTTAAGGACTTTGCTGAGAGTCCTTTCATTCTGCAAACAATCACTTCAATGGTCTGCATTCTGCCACCTTCCCATATGCCCATACTTCCTGAAAACCCCAGTATGTCCTCACTTGGCTTTACTATAAGCCTGAGGAGATGAAGAGGTTGTCCATCATGCTCAAGATAGCTATTCAGTGTTGGTTTTTAAAAAGAGCATTCTGGTCATTTTTAAAGAATTCAGTGATTTTTTAAAAAAAGAACAAGGGTAGCCAACATAGTGTACTCCATATGTTGCTGGACCAAAGCTCCCATCAGCCCTGACCATCAGCCATGTGAGCCATGTGAGTTGGAATACAACAACAGATGGAGGGTACTACATCGGCTCCCGTTGTTTTATAAGGTAAAAGGAAGAACTTTCTTTTTTAAAAAACAAAACAGCTAGCATACTAAGCTCAGACACTTTGTACTCAACCTGTCCAGCTTTCAAGCTCATAATATATCATGGGTAGGCAAACTAAGGCCAGGGGGCTGGATGCGGCCCAATCACCTTCTAAATCCGGCCCGCGGATGGTCCAGGAATCAGTGTGTTTTTACATGAGTAGAATGTGTCCTTTTATTTAAAATGCATCTCTGGGTTATTTGTGGGGCATAGGAATTCGTTCATTTTGCACCACAAAAAAACATAGTCCGGTCCCCCACAAGGTCTGAGGGACAGTGGACCGGCTCCCTGCTGAAAAAGCTTGCTGACTCCTGTAATATACGGTATCATGAGGTAGCTCTCCTGTGGGGCTTCCAGGGAGACTGCAGAAAACTGGATAAATGTTTAATATAAAGTAAAACACACTCCACTATCACACATCTCAAATAAAAACAATAACAATAGTAACAATAATAATAAATGATAAAGCACCCCGAAAATGATGCAGAAAAAGTGATGCCAATTCAGAGAAATTGAGGGTAGGTTTCAGCACAGCACTAACATTTATTAGTACAGTAAGTGATTGGCAGCCATCAACAAACAAAATACATGGCTCTGAAATTACTCTAGAGTTTATTTATGTGACAAATATATTCAGTAAAGCTGAATGGTATCCCTATCAGGAAAAGGAATCATGTTCTGATATAGTGCACATAATGCTCACAAAATATGAATCTCTTTAGCAATGACAAATTTCTCAAAATTAGGCAGAACTTGTAACAAGCGAACAAAATTCACTAATTTACAGATGAGACAACAATACGCTATACTAATAAAATCAGAGCTTGCTGTTTCTTAATAACAATCTGTCAGAATAGCCACACAGAGTTTGCTTAGATGTCAAACTTCCTCTTCTCAGAAGACATCTAATAGATATGAGAGTCATTCCACTGGGATGTTTTGATTCCACTGTTTGCAAAATGGAATTTGATATTATATGTACTACAAGACAGCTCTGGAACCCTTAAAATAATTCTGTGTCAAAAAAAAAGAATGTACAGGAAGATACTTTACAGACAAACAAAATCACATCACTGCATCATGTAACTAGATTATTATTTATCAAGAGCAGATTTCCGACCCTATCTGGTACCCTCTCTCTTTTCCACCTTGCCCCAGGGCATAACACATTGCTGTGCAGCATATTGCCTTATGAATCTTCTTCAAGTACCCAATTATCCTGGTGCACCAGACTTGTCATTATCATGACAGCTGTGTGCAGCTTACTGTACATGTTGTCAGAGGTGAAAGATTGTGCACCAGCACCCTCATATCCCTCATTGAATTTCTATTACAATGCAGAGAAGTGAAGGAAAGACAAGGGACAAAAGTAGAAGATAAGAGAGGCAGCCACACACACGCACTCAAGAGATCATTTGAGAAGTCAATTAGGTTGAAGTCCACTTAAAATAAGTTACTGTGGAAATATGCTCTCTTTTTTAAATAAAAGGACTTTTCTGAGTAGATTATTCCTAGTTGATTCAGATTGCATTTTCAGGAACACTTGGGAGCAAAGTCAATTGTATTTGGTTGAATTTACTTATAAGTAGGGATGGAGGAAAAATTCAATTCAATACACATTTAAAGCAAATCTATCAAATTTGCATGTTCTAAAGCAATGTACTGAAACACAATAATATGCGGGTTAAAACACAAATTTGCAATGCAGTTCTCCAACCAATGTTTACAAAAATGCATATATTATGTTATAAAGATCATGATAGTAGTAAAAAATAGCCTAAAAATGCACTATATTATGAAAACTTGCTTACAAAGATGTGTACATTAGTCAACGTTGCATATAAAAATGTGTCTATTAGGATAAATTCACACTAAAATGCCGAGGAAATTTTCATGAAGATGTTTTTATCATAAAAAAATGACAAATTGCTGAAAATATGAAAAACTGAATTTAAGATTAAATAAATAAGAAACAGAGAGAACAGAGACTGACACATCCTTCCATGCCTACTTCCAAATAAACATATCTAGGCTGCATGGATGCAATCCTAAACAAACTTAAAGCAGCAAAAATAAATCCCACTATTATAAAAATGAATCAATACATTCCCTATTGCCCACAAGAATAATTTCAGAACAAAAATAGACCACTCTACATTAACAATAGTTTTGCCACTAAAGCAGAAACAGTTGTGCTCTTCAGTTTATACCTACACAAAACAAAGAATGTTCCACAATCAGACACCATACTTGGACTATGAGCTCAAGGAAACATGAAACCTTTGTTCACAAAATCAGTCCCAGCATTAGTTCAAAGTACAGGATATATGATTCCTAAATATGTAAGCAGAGTCCTAAAATTAATGGCTAGAAGATAGCCAAGCAATTGTCCCAATTTAAAGATGTTGTTCCACACAACTTTCGAAGAACAGGGTGGGACTAGTCATTATTGTGTTTCTTGTCCCAAGTGATAAGACTACACTGAAAGTATGTGCTCTTGCAGGTAGGCCATGTCTGTTCCTTGGCCCTGGGGCCAGAGTCAGTTCCTCTGACTCTTCAACCACCTCTGACTTAGCGAGCCCTGCTGGCTGGTCAGCTACCATAAGAACTTCACTTTCAAGGAATAGAGTAGGGGTTGGCTCAGACAGCTCCCTCTCTCCTTCTGTGATGTCTAGCAATAAAGAACTTCACCCAAGTCATTGCTTCGCTTTCCCCCACTTCTCAACTCTGTATCCTCCTCCTCTGCCAGATTTTGTCATCCCTATCCCATTCTCGTTGGCACCATGGAACCCATGACACAGAAAGGAGAAGAAGAGGTCATGATAAATGAAGAAAGGAATGAAAATATGTTACTTAACTTTACTCTTCACTTGTGTCCAGGTTAGCAACCAGTGATTCAACCCCTCCCCGGAACATATACAGAAAATGACAACAAACATGGTGAGAGGCCTGGAAGCCACGCTGAAGGACTTGTGTATGTTTAGACTGGATAATTAAGAGGTGATATGATAACCATCTTCCAATATTTGAAGGACTGCCAAATAAACTGATGAAGGAAATAGGTTCTCTCTTGCTTTAGAAGGTAGCAATGGAAGCAATGGTTTTAAAGCACATGAAAAAAGTTTTAGACTAAATATTGCAAGAACTTCTTGATGGGACAACCTGTCTCAGCTTGTGATAGTGAACCCTCATCATTGTGGGCATATCAGCATGCTTAATGTGATTATTGGAAATTGTTCTTCAGACTAGCGGAATGATAAATCAAAGCTATGTTAACATTATTAGGAAGAAAACAAGGGAGAAGAAGGAACCAATGATAATCCTAAAAGAAAAGAAGAAGAAAAAACAGAATTTCTGGGTTATCTAGTAGCAACATCTTACCAAGGGACTAATCTGCAAACCATAAAAATGCACCACTTTTATCAGTTGTTATTAAGTATTTCGTGTTTTATAGCAGCTAATAATTTCTATTCATATCACATGGCTGTAAACTTTTTTATAATAAAAAAGGTTAACAGTGGGGTGCTTTATTCTTTTTGTGACAATATTGCTGATGTTCTTTCCTCTTTTTAAATGGATTTTGTACTGTTTAAAGCAAATATGAAAGGTAGGTTCAGTTTTAGTGCGCACTTGTCTATCTACTTCTGACTTGAAGCATGAATGTGAACAATATCATCTTGCATTGTAAAAGGTTATCATAAATGTCTGCAGTAATTTAATGTTTTCTTTTAGTGATTTCCATCTTATATTTACATGAGTCTGATTCTGTCTTGCATATAGGGATGTTAAAATACATGTCTGGTTTGTTTGTTTTTAAGTTTCATTATTAAACCTATAGGACAAGATCCCAATGGATTCCTTAATTCTGTTTGATTTTATAGTTTAATATTGTACTTAGATTATATGTAGTATTTCTTCAGCAAATAAAAAGAATCTGACTGAAAATCTGCACTGCTGGCAAGGAATTGCATTGACACCTAGATATACTGAAAAACTTTGAACATGAAAACGCTGCAGCCCCCCTAGATTCAGTCTAACAGAGGGTGGGTCTGGCTGTCCTTCCGTCAACAAGAGCAGAAATTCACACAATACAGAATTCCAATTTCACGAGAGGAGGAGGGTGGGGGTGGGGAACAGTGCATTTCTGGACAGGGAAATAAAACCAGTAACTCCATGAAAATGGTTCAGATTAGAACCCTATGAGCAAAGCCTTGTTGTCACAATCCCATACTGATCTGCAATAAGATTTCCCTTGGAAAGCTATGTGGGAAACTCCCACCATTTCATGGAATGAAGCATCTGAGCGGGGACCAAAGTATCTGGATTCAATTCATTGGTTATCTGAAGCTCAAAGCCCAAGAAAAGGGACAGGAACACCAGGAGTGTTACCTCGATTATGGAATTGTCTTTGGTAAAAATAATTATTCCAAGGCTAGGGAATGAAGACAAGCTTTGTAAGTAATATGGATCTTGGAGGGAAGGAGTTTGATAGCTGCTTGGGGAGAGAAAGAAAGAACAAGTTCCGGTTCAAGCTGAGTTATCCTATGTGAAGACATTGTGAGGGCTCCAGATTGGTTTTTATTTTGTTAAGCAGCAGAACTCTTCAATGGAAACAGGAAGACAACTAGGATAGGGTTGCCATATTTCAAAAAATGAAAACCTGGACAGAAAAGTTGTTGAACTATTTTTGCAAAATCGCAAAGAAATTGGCCGTTTTTGAGCGATTTCTGAGGAGGAAAAGTGGAAATAATGACACTACCAACATGGGCTGCCATATGCCTGGATTTTTCTGGGCATTTTGTTGCTTTCCACCTGGTCATTGCTTGCAGCTGCAGTATTTTATACACACAGAGGATATAAATATTTCTCACAATGTTTCACAATAATGAAAGGGGTTGAGGATATGTTTGTCATGGGACTGATTTTATGTGCTGCATTCATGATTAACTTCCTTTTTATAAAATTAGAGAAAAGCACTATAATATGCTTATAGGCCAATAACAAATGAGGAGGACTGATGGACACTATTTTCTAAGTCATCTCAGGTAGCAGCAAAGACACTGCTTGTGTAAAGAGGCTATCAGAAGCTTTCAGCATCATTTATTAGAACAAGTAATTCTGGGGCATAATGAATTATGTTCTACAGTACAGTGGTACCTCGGTTTATGAACACAATTGGTTCCGGAAGTCTGTTCATAAACTGAAGCGTTCATAAACTGAAGCGAACTTTCCCATTGAAAATAATGGAAAGTGGATTAATCCGTTCCAGACAGTCCGCGGAGTACTTAAACTGAAGCGTTCATAAACTGAAGCGAACTTTCCCATTGAAAGTAATGTAAAGTGGATTAATCCGTTCCAGATGGGTCCGCGGAGTACTTAAACTGAAGCGTTCATAAACTGAAGCATGGGTGTAATTGGTTCCGGAAGTCTGTTCATAAACTGAAGCGTTCATAAACTGAAGCGAACTTTCCCATTGAAAGTAATGGAAAATGAATTAATCCGTTCCAGATGGGTCCGCAGCGTTCATAAACCGAAAATTCATAAACCGAGGTGTTCATAAACCGAGGTTCCACTGTACTTGGAATGCCAAATGTTCAGACTAATGGTATATTTTACCAATTCAAGTTCTCCCTTTTTGCTGACTTTCACTTGTTTTTTCTTATGGAATACAGAGTGGTTTTTGTTAACTCATTCAAGTTAGGAAGTGTAAATTCAAGGGTACTTGGTGTACATACACGCACACTGAATGAACACGTAATACTACTGACCAATACATGTTTGTTGTTCAGTACTATTCTTACATTGTAAGATGGATTCTCCCATTTTCCCATAAAAACAAAGTTGGGTGGCTGACTTGAAAATCAATCAATATTGCAAACTGAAAGTTAGTTCCATACTGGATTTTCCCCTTAACTGCAAATGGACATGCAATGGGGATACCTGTTTGGATAATTGGGTGTCATCCTTCCCTAGGCCTTTTGGTTAACTTTCAGTTTCTCTGTTGTCCAAAGACAGCTGCAAGTATTTATGAACGCCTCTCTTAAAATCTTACAAAAAAACTTTGCTATGCAGAGAAAGTATTCATTCATTCTGGACAATTCATATTTTATAAACTGGCATTCAAAAGAGAGCTGATAAGTTATTACAATGGCCATCAGCTTACAATGAAAACAAAAATGATTTGAACATACACATTTCCCCCCTGAATGAAGCCCCACTATGCTGAATAGAACCCACCCACAGGCGCACCTGGAAGATACTGAATATTTTAAAAGTATATAAAAAGGAAGGAATTACAAACATTATTATTTGTACTTGTTTGTAACCAAGTTGAAATAATTATAAAATTAGGACTGGCCTTGGATTTGATATTTTGTTTCCAATTCAGGAAGAAAAGGAGGAGGGGAAAAACACCATTTCTCTATATTAGATTAATTACACCCAACAAATGGCAAAACAAATTGTGACATGAACTTTACATAGCCCAATTTCTTTTCAGTCACGGGCTGGGGCAAAGTGTCATTTGCCTATTTGTTTCAACTAACAGTTGGACACACTTTTGCATGGTAAGCTGCCTCCCTAATAAACGATGTTTGACAGCATAATTTACGAACCTTCTCTGGAAGCAAAATGGAGGCGCCACAGAAATGGGCAAGACTGATCATTCCCTTCATAAGGTATAAATAATCATCCATTGCATGCCAATCTATACATTACTATGTGTATCTAACAATAAGCATGCATGTTTCATTTCTTCTGAATGCTATGAATAAATTCAAAAGCTCACCCCGCCCAAATATAATAGGAACATAGGAAACTGCCTTATACTGAATCAGGTCTATCAGGCTCAGGAATGGGTAACAATTTTCAAACCAAGAACCACATTCCCTTCTGGTGGGGCATATGCTAGTCGGGGGCAGGAGCAAAAATGGGCAGAGTAAATTTTGTAAATTTTGTCTTTCTACAATAAGTTAGTTTCTGCATACACTTACACACTCCTCTTTATCCTCCATCTGGGCCAGCAAGAGTATTGATCAGAGTTCAATGACACTTTGCAGCCAGGCAACAAACTAGGGGTAGGAAACAGAGGCTGCGAGCCTGGGAAGAATCCAGATAAAGAGGCCTAGACATAGCTGCCAAGTTATCCCTGTTTTAAAGGGATTTTCCCTTATGCTGAATAGGCTTCCTCGTGAGAAAAGGGAAAACTTGGCAGCTATGGGCCTAGATGGTTGCATTGGCCCCTGGCCTGGGATTGCTCATCTCTGATCTAGCTCAGTGTTGTCTACTCTGACTGGGAGGGGCTCTTCAGGGTTTCAGACAAAGGAAATCCCAACCCCACTTGGTTATTCAAGGGGTTGAATCTAGGAGTTTTTGTAGGCAGATACTCTGCCATTGAACTACACAACACCCTTCCCCAATCTTCCTTAGATTTGTAGATTATTGGGTTTGAAGTTGCTGAAGGTTTTAACCGAAGAAGTGGCCAGGTTTCATGTTAACGAACCTTCTCCTCTCCTCCTCCAACAGAGCCAAAAGGAGGAGTTAGAAATTATCACTTCTGAGTTTGGTTAATTATAATACATCCAAATGAGCACCTAGGGTTGACATTACCCATGGTTAATTTAAACAACAGGTTAATAAACCATGGTTTGAAGTTGATTTGTTTGAAAGCTAACCATAGTTGGATTAAACCCACAATTCCCAGATGAGCTGAAATGATGAACCATGGTTTACTAAACACAAAGCTTCAAAACTCCCTTCTCCTGGTCACAGAGGATGAGAAGGGAGAAAGTGTGTGCAAGTCTGATAAGACACACAGAGTTTCTGCCACAGCTCCCGCTCACACACACATTATAGTCCAAAAAATGTGCAGAGAATTTAGAAACTGTAAGTAGTAAGCACAACCCTCCTGCAGCCCCACCCCAAAAAAGGCACTGCAGTGAAAATATTTAGCAAAACCATACTTTCAAGAAAAATTTTCCATTAAAAATCAACAGGATTTTCCTACAATAACTTTAGTAGATATTTAGTGTAAATAGGTGTGCTGAAACGATTTGTGTTTGAATCAATCAATCCTTCTTTTAATTGAATTATTTGTATGTGTGTAACAGTGGATCTGGGCAATTCTAAAAACAACAACAACAACCTTGCTTTACTCTAATAATTAAATATATTCATTTTAAAAACTCAAAGTGCATATTTCTTACTTATTTCCTTCCTTTCATTTGAATGTCTTTTTCCAGCTTTGTTGGGAACATTTCAGGGAACCTTTTTGCATATGCTACACCTCAGGGATTTAACCATGAATTAATTTGATTGTTTTTTTTTACATATGGATGGCCATATGCTTTATCAACACATCTGTATGCTTTTCCTTTGGCTGTGCCTCAGCATATTTAGATTTAAAATAAAAATAAAAATGGCAAGTTTATTATCAATCATCCCTACATGCCACAAAAGCCTGGCAAAAAAATGCAGAACAAATTGCACACACGTCTGTAGCTGCTGTGGTCTTCCTCTGCATTTATAATATAGAGCACAGCATTTTGTTATCTCTTAGACGCATGGACAAGGGACTTGCATAGATGGACCCTCTAAAATTTGTTGCAGAAATAACCCTGAGCAAATGGATTAAGGGAGCCTCTACACTAGGCATCACCTTGCCGACAAAGGTCCGTATAGTTAAAGCTATGGTTTTCCCAGTAGTGATGTATGGAAGTGAGAGCTGGACCATAAAGAAGGCTGATCGCCGAAGAATTGATGCTTTTGAATTATGGTGCTGGAGGAGACTCTTGAGAGTCCCATGGACTGCTAGAAGATCAAACCTATCCATTCTTAAGGAAATCAGCCCTGAGTGCTCCCTGGAAGGACAGATCGTGAAGCTGAGGCTCCAATACTTTGGCCACCTCATGAGAAGAGAAGAATCCTTGGAAAAGAGCCTGATGTTGGGAAAGATTGAGGGCACTAGGAGAAGGGGACGACAGAGGACAAGATGGTTGGACAGTGTTCTCGAAGCTACGAACATGAGTTTGACCAAACTACGGGAGGCAGTGGAAGACAGGAGTGCCTGGCGTGCTATGGTCCACGGGGTCACGAAGAGTCGGACACGACTAAACGACTAAACAACAACAACAACACTAGGCATTTTTCATTCACTCGCTTTTTACTGAGCACCCATGCCATCATTCTCATCCTGTATTTTCCCTGTGTTTTTTCTAACTATTTTTGTTAGAAGAATGGAAGGGTAGTAGAACCTCCACAGCTACAGAAGCCTTTAGCACTACTCTTCTATTTTTTTTAAAAAAGGTTGGGTGTCAGTGGCAATGACACAGTCATATAACCTTTGTGATGAGCAATATTTTATGCCCCCCCTTTTTTTTTAAAAAAAGCACTAAATTGTTTTTCCAGCTGTATTTTTTTTTAATGTAAGAGACATATCACATTATGATGCTTTTGTGCTACAACTGTGTACAACAAAGAATTGTTTGAAATACCAGTCACATTTATGGCCTACCATCTCTTTTTCTGATGTCCCTGTGCTACTTTTGTTTTTATTCTCAACTAAAAAAAACTTATGCTGTGAGCCACCCTGAGATCTATGATGAAGGGTGCTATACTAGGGTTGCCATACAGTATTTGGAAGGGGGGAAGAGGACAGCAGGGGGGAGCACCAGGGAGAGAGGGGGGGGAGCACCGGAGCAAGTTCAGTTGGGGATTGGGAACCTTCCCATTCCCCAGCAGAGCCGTGCAAAGGTGCCCCAATGCTTGCCTGCTACCAAACAAAAAAAAAACCCCAGACATTTTGCCAAGTTAAAAAAAAATCCTCCCAGACTCATATTTTACCTCTCAAAAAGAGAACGTGTCCGGGAAAATCAGGACATATGGCAACTGTATGCTATACAGATTTAATTAATTAATTATAGCCAGAATGTGGATCCCTTCATGCATTAACTTCATCAAGGGGGTGTCCATGTGCTGAATGGGACCACATGCCTCCCTGGGCCCATCCCTGACATCCACACATTGAGCATGGACGTCAAAACTGGGAGGCCAATATATGACGAACACTAAATCAGGTTCCCAGCTTTCAATGAAACCTACATGCATGGGCTTTTTTTTGGCTCAGACATTCACATCTAAAGCAAGAATGTTGAGGATGGAGCTGGGAACTGCATAACCTCAAAGACAGGTCCAGGCGCACAGCATTAAATGACCTATCTTCTTGTTCTGTAAAATGCAGCGTATGATATCATTTTTGTATTTATATTATTTTAAAATAGTGATATTATTACTACAGGAGGAATATATATTTATATCTTCATAATTTTTACACATCTATAAGTAAAAGAATGTGGTTGTCCCGCCCTGATTATGTTTCTCGCGCCTTCTGGATCATCATGTATCTTGAGTTCTTCCTCAGCCACATATTTGCCTAGTATTTTCTTTCCTCTCCCTGCCTCCACATTGGGCACAATGTCATGTTATATTAAAGCCTTCTGGTCACAATGAGCAGGTGCTATGTGAAATGCAAAGCCACATGTCAGTTCATGACAACCTTGAAATCAAGTGTCATTATTGTAATGAAAAGGGCCAACCCTGTCTTTTCCATTACCCTTGCTTAAGGGTTATTTCTATAAGCCAACGTGGCCTTTTCTAATTCTTAAAACAACAATCCACAATACCCATAGGCAACTGAAGAGGACTGCAACAAATAGAGTGGAGAGTGCTAAGGAAAAATAAATGGTTGTAGGGGAAAACATAACCTAGTATAAAAGCTTACAGTATAGTAGTTCACATTTCACTTTGCTCCAGCAATCACCACACTTTGTTTAAACCTTTTAACATGAAAGAAAAAAATGATGCTGTTAACAAACGTCATGTTTTTTCACTTTAAAAACCTGGGCACAACACCCTGGGGTTTTCTTTCTCTGAAGTGCCTTTGCAAGATGTAATGAAATTGAAGGTAGACATCCAAGAGAACAGTTATTACTTCTCAGTTCCTCTTAAGAAAAAGAAACCTGTTGACTTCCTGCTTTTCATCCTACTCACCTTGAGCTTCTGTTCAAGGTAAGTGGTCATGCAGAGCACACTCAGGGATATCGAACACACCCTCAGATAGGAACTCATACAAACTGTTTCTGCACACACACCAAATGGCTAAAAACGCCAGAGAAATAAATGGAACTGTCAACTTTAACATTAGATTTGTTGTAAATAAAAACTTACTAATTGCATGCAGGTATCTTTACCAACCATGTGTAAGACTGACTGACGTGTAAGTGACTCATAATCCTATTTTGTTACAGCCATTGCTTAATACCTGATTCAGAACAGGAAGTGGTACTCAGGTGTGGCATGGGCAGATTTAAGATTAAAGTTCTCCTGCAGGCATAAAAGCAACAAATTGAACATTCAAATTCCCCAAATCTGATAGAAAAAGAGTAGTAACTGCATAAATTAAGATCTTTTTTTTAAAAAAATTCAGTATTACTTACTACTACACAGTCTAAAAGTAGTTTCACCAGGAAAAATGCTATTGGTGCTTGTGCCATTGATAGGACTCATATACACTACATTGGTAAAATACATTAGATAACTCCCATGAAGCAGAATGTACACCTATTTATATAGACTACTTGCTAGGAAAAGGCAAAAGATAGAGATGGTAAGATTTTATGGTGTTCTCCGCTTAATAGAAAAACCTGTCTCTGGGAGACAGTGATGCTTTCCTAAAATCAATGATGACTAAAGTTTATTACTAGTCAAAATAATTTTGCATATTGTTGGAAGAGCTGTACATTGCATCAACATTTCTGACAAACTTTCTGTTGAACCAACAGGAAAAATTGTGAAATAAAAACAGACCAATAAGTATTACGCGGAAGAGAAACTCTTGGTGTTATCTGGTCTTCGTTTCCTTCCTGTCACTTTTGAGTTTATCCTGCCTCCTCAGAAAAGGTGTGGCCCAGGACATTCTGCTGCTGTAGAAAAAATGCCACACTGCCCCCCAACACCAACTCCCCACAGATCTCCCTCCCTGCTCCCTGCACAGCACCCCCTCCTCTGCCTCCACCATTGTATCTGTTCTGACATCAACCTCGCTACCACAACTGCACCCTCATGACACAGTGCTGAGGGCATAGCAGTGAGGGCAAGGGCGCTGCAGTGGTGGTGGCGGGGATGGCAGTGGTGCAACAGGGGACGGGGACGGGGTTGAATCTGCTGCCTGAGGCAAATTGCTTCACCCTCACCTCATGGAAGCTGGTCTTGCCTCAAAGACAAAAAGAAGGAGCACATCTAGACTTACAAAGGAGAAAAGGATACTCCTCTAGCTTGTACTTTTTCTGTGTGGAAGAAAGGTTGGACAGACAAGGGTGTACATACAATGCTTTACTAAACATCCCCAAAATGGTGCCAAGAAGAAAGGGATAGGTTGGAGCTTAGTAAGTAGAGTGTATATAATTCCTCACTCCACCTCTCCACCTGAGCTTTGTTTTTTAAAATGTAAGAATTTTTAAAATGTAAGAAATGACCTAGGCTGGGGACAGCTAGACGATGCCATTCATCAGGGGACATTATTGGGTCAATGAGTTTCCTGCCAGAGGACAGCACTAACAAGAGAGCATGGTTCATTCTCTTGGGTTGTCCTGGATGCAAAATTAATATATGATAAAATCTAAGGTAATACATTCCGTTCAGGTTGTTTCTTAAAACTGAGAGTACTATATCAGATGATTAAACATTGTGGTGTGCATCTTAAATATGCAGTATGTTTTAAAAACAAAACACCAGTGTCTAGTTGTGTGCAGTTCTGTATCCTGTGTAAAACAAAACAAAAATCACTTCTAACAAACAGCCTCAGCCAATAACTGAAATTTAACAGCTTAGCCTGCAGTAATACCAGATGGAATATACATCAGGGAACAAATATATTCTTCATTGGGCAAATATGTTGAATGAACCCAGCTAGAGTATATTTAGAGATAAACCTTTCAAAAAATAAATACTCACCCTTATCCAATTACCGGTATCTCCAAGTAAACATGATGCCACAAACCTGATGTCAGTCCTTGATTATTCTAGGCAAAGTCTACTGTGCAATAGACTTACAAGCATTAAGCATTAAGAAATAAAAAATCCTATTTGATACATCAGCCTACTCAATCCCTCAAGGAGCATTGCTAACATTTATTGAGCAGATTCCTGCTGCTAGAGTGCAATGCAAATTAATTAAATTGATACAAAATGTGTAGGTGTTTGCAACCTTCTTGTTTATCTGACATGGCAACTGGAGAGAAAGGGAGAACCAGAACAGCAATTAACAAATTATATAAATGTTGTGATAGTGATAATTAGTTACTACTAATTCTATTTTAGTATCACAAAAATGAATAACTGCTTCGTGAATTTGTTTCCTACCCAGCTGAAAAATGCCTATGTGTGCGTAGCTTGCTTTTAGCTGCATCTTTAAAAAGTGGATCTAAATTGATTCTGCATACACACCTACAGTACTCTATACTTCTGTAAAATACGCTAGTAGAAAGTTGAATGACTTTGTGTTCGCTTTGCTTGTTTCAAATGTGTTGCAATATTGCTAACTGCAAATAATTTTTTTTAAAAAAAAACCTCATGCAATACTGCTAACTGCAAAGAAATAAAAAAATTATTATAAAGCAAAGCCTAATGTAATTCCCCATTACTTCTGTAAATCTCTGAAGCATTTTATGTAAAATAGACTATATACAGTGCTTTTTTTCTGGGGGAACGAGGGGGTACGCATACCCCTAAACACTTTATGAATCTAAGTTTGGCCTCATTGTGGGGCAGCATTTCAATATGAGTAGAAAAATGAGAGAACCTCTAAACGTTTTTATATAAAAAAGACCTGAATATATACATGTGTAAAACCCACTTTGCATAGGCAAAAGAGATCAACAAAGGTTAAAGAGGGGGGAAATTACCTTGCAGGTTGGGACATAAGATATGCTATGGACCTAATACAAGGCTCTTGTAAGTGGAACCTGACAACACATTAAGCAGAAAGGATAGTTAGCTGACAATGATCACTGGAATCTTTAAAGCCCCGAAGGAAACCACATTTCTTTTCCTTTTTAGGTAATATTTTTCCCAGGGAAAGGTCAAGACACTGTGACATAAAATCGTTCTGAGCTGAAGACTGTTAGGGATGCTCTTTGTATTAAGAAAGCTACCCTTTCAAACAGGAAGCTATAAAAAGGAGGGCAAGGGAATTGCTGGAACCTGTAATTTTCCTCCAAAAGAACATGCTTTTCCCCCCTCTGAAGAACATTAGCCAGATTAGCTAATGCACTCCAGAAATGCATGAAAGTTCAGCTACAGCAAATCATTGCTATTTAGTGTAGCAATGCCCAGCATTTTACTGGGCAAAATGAAAATGGGGCTTGGATCAACTGCTATTCTTCTTACACAATTAGCAGATCCAAAGCAGAAAGCTGGGCCTCCTCAAGGATCTTTCTATATGGAACCTTGCCCCCTTTCCAACCGTATTGAAAATGTGACAAGCAGTAGTTAAGAGAAGGAAGTTATGAATAAATGTGTTGGGCACCCATCATTTTATTCTCCTTTGATAACCTAGTGTGTATCTTGTGCACACCTCATGCCTGCTTACATCTTTACTGTCATATGTTCTATGTGCAGATACCTTCTTGCTGACCTGGAAGCTGCAGCTACTGCAAAATGCAGCAGTTGAGACAGCTCACTGGGTCAGAATACAGCCATCGTAGGAGCAAACTCCTAGGAGCTGAGGAGTCTTCACCTCCCAATAAAATATTTGAGGGGGCTGCCCCCTTCAAAGTTGATGAACATTGCCATTCAAATGGTGTGTATGCACCACATCCTGTGATCAATTATGTCAGGTGGGGCTTATCTGCCCCCCCCCCCATATTTTATTCAAGGTGGCACCCCTGATTGCCATCATGTTACATCAATGCTGAAAGAATTCATTGGCTACCAACCAGCTACTGGGAAAAGTTCAAGGTGATGGCGTTGATGAATAAAGCATTATATGGCTTAGAACCAGGATATGTAAAAGATTGCTTCATAGCCTACATATGCAACTGATCGCTGCACTCTGCGGGAGGATGCACCCGTCTTATCAGCAGGCCTGTTCTACTTGATGTGAGAATCAGGATTTTAGTGTGGTAACACCATCCCAGTAGCTTCTCTGCTGTCTTTTCTGTGCCTGCTAAATTCATCACTTTTTCAATGAGTCTGCTAATTGGAGATTTCCTAGCTGATATCTGTACTGGATGTGAATTGATATTATGTATTTTCTGCTGCTGTTTTAAACTGGTTTATATACACAATTGCTTTCTTTTAAAATAGCAATGGTTGAGATAAACAATAGTCCTCTACGTGATCAGGTAGGAAAACTGTATCGGCTGGACATGAGTGATGCCAACTTGATACAGTATTCATTTTTTTAGAAAAACACATATACAGGCATACCTAAATTGTCACCTGTCCTTTATTTAATGACTTGGCCCCAAGACACATGGATTTAATCAAGATTCTTAAACTCTTGATCCCTTTCCTCAAGATGAAATATGCTCTGATTTGCAAGTCAATGGAAATGATAAATGCTGACAAAAAATAGGGTGGGCTACAACCTACTCAGCTTCAAATTATGTTACTTTGAACTGTTAATGAAACTCTTTTTATAACTCTCTCCTGCATCGGCCTGGAGCCATGTCTTTAAATTGCCATTTAATGGAAAATTGAAGTGAACAGCATGCAGCCATGAAGCCAGACAAATTCATCCTACTTCTAAGGCTGCATGCTGTATATCAATGGGCACTGAAGACTTCACATTCAATGGTTACCTCTAATCTTGGGTGCAGGAACAAAGACCTAAGCAATTAAGTGGCTGTGAAGCAAAGCCTGCAGACCTTGAGTGCTAGGGCAGAAAATGAGCCTACCTGAATCACTGAAAACAAATATAAAAATGGAGCAACTGTAAAGAATACATGAAAATGGTCAAGGAAAATGACTGAATAACTTTCACTGGTATGAACACCAGTTTCTGGCATATGTCTATAGGTGCCATTTTAATTTTTCATCTATAGAAAGTATATTTGGAACTACTTAGAACTGATGAGAACAAGCCAGAAATGCAATTTTTACACTGCATCTACAACAAACAGTAACATTTAAGTTGTATGAGCTGCAGCACTACAGGCTGCACACAAAGTTCACCTGTCACTAAGTAAAATAATGGTTGCACTAGGGGTTGTGTAACAACCTTCACATGTTCAGAACATCTATTGTATTTGGCTGTTGTGGTGTGCTAAGAATGGGTGTTGAATGACTGCCACAATTGGATGCTACCTTTAGTTTTTGAGATAACACACATATGACACCATTTTAGAAAATGCATCCGCTCCATTCTAAGTGAGAGAAAGGGAATGGTGAATGGTGCTTGCTAGTTTCAGATTATATAAGCACTTGAATTTGAATATATATATACACACACACACCCTGTGTGGATACTTTTTTTAGCTAATTGATTAATCTATCCAGTGAGTAAAATGAAATTGCAGATCCTATACAAGCAACTTGCATTGAACTTGTCATATTGTTTCTCTAGTACAAAAATGTGAGAGCAAAACAATGTTGTGTGCCTTTTTGTTGTGTGAATTGAGACGCATGTTCACCCTGAACAACTAACGTAACTTCAAAATGGTGCCTGACATCCCCATGGTGACGAAGTCTGTCACCCCCAGTTCAGGAACTCTTGTGCTGAGCTTGGCCATGATAATATATGTGGTGAGCAAAAAATGGGCAGAGTCACACCAAAGTGACATTTTGGTCCACCATCTGGATTCAGAAGGTTGCCCAGTGTCCACCCAGCAACCAAGTCTGCCACCCCAGCTGACGACAATATTTTAAGAGGCATCCAAATGTATTGAGAATAATGTTAAGAGAATTAAAAAATGAACAAACCACTTTAAAAAATACAGAGTAGATAATTGGATATGTAATCATATATTGTTTTCTGAAAAGATTGCCTTCAAGATTAATTTTGCATCCTGAATATAATTCAACTAAACAATAATTATTAGAATTAAGTAAACAGAAACAAAAATCCATACATTCAAATCAATACTGAATGGTTATTATTAATTAGGATACTGTGAAGAATGTATTTGGCATAACAACATGCAGGAAAACTAAAATGGAAGGAAAATCTAAATCACTGAATGATAACAGTGGATAAATTAGCTGCACATTAATGAATTCTTCACAGTTTATACAAAGCATCAGAATTGAGCTGTATAGTCTTAATGTATTTGAAATTCACAGTATTAGAACATTGCCTCTTAAAAGGGGAGAATAAGGAAGCCAAATGGATTTGCTAATTTAAATGGGAAAGAATGATAAAACCATAAAAGTAGTTTTAACTGAAAGAATTAAAAGGCATTTCACACACTTTTTGGAAAGATATTGGACTAGTTGCTGTAAATAAAAAAAATGAAACATATAGGTATGTGTGTGTAAATTATAAAATTATCCAACTTTTCTATTTAGTTACAGTGCCTATAATTATCTGTACCAAATTCCATTTGTCTATTGCAGAAATGTCTTAACAATGTTGGTAAGATAACTCCATAAGCAAGTGAAATTGAATATTTTTTTAAAAAACATTTACAGTATCTGTCTTCAAAACATTGGGCAGTTTAGTGGGGGGAGGCAGCAAGTGGAAGCAGTACAAACCCACTAAAACATAATTTCCTGTGAACAGAATTTTCATTATCCTCTTGTTAAGATGTAACCAAGGCTCCCCAAAGTAAATGTGCTAAACAGCACAGTCTAGCAGTGTAATAAGCAGATGGGAGAATATGTCTTCTGCATGGTACTCTGCTAATTGATTTGTATAAAAAAAGCCCTCATTAGCCAAGACTTTTCACCGGTGGCAATCCCAAATGCACACTCATCATCAAATTCCATGCCCATATCAGTAAGCAGCACACCTGCTGGCTAAAAAAAACCCTGGCCAATATAGACGCTAGAGTATTTTCATCCACAAAAATAAAATCTTCATTCAGAAGCCATAAATAAATAACCACCAGTGGTCGTATTTTGATCAGCTTTTGATGTAAATAGTAAGGATCTTATGTCATTCTTATTGCAAAATTTTGCTTTCCTATGCTAACAGTGGATTCTGGTGCCATAGGAAGCCTCCACTTCAGCACTTCAAAAGGGTTCAAAGACTACAGTTTCCTTCAGCTTCATTTAGCCTTGTTTCTCTCTAGGACTCAAATGTCTGATTGGGGGCTTCTATAGGAATAACAGTAGATCCCTTCTATTTGTTTATTTTTATTGAACAAAATAACCTCTAAGCAGTTTACAATAACTATTATAATTATGAATTTTTAAAAAAAGTTTAAACCATTGAAAAATAATTAAAAATAACAGTAAAAAAGAGAGATTAAAACACACCAATATCTACATGTCTGGCTTTGCTTGCCAAAAGAAAGATGTTTTAAACAGATACAAAAAAAGCACAGTGAAGGCGCCTGCCTAATGTCAATGGGAAGGGAGGTGCCACCTTTTTTTTTTACAGCTGCACAATGTGTATTATGTTGCAACAGTAACAATACCAGTTCCACAAATCAAAGTGGTTGAGTGGGCACTTATGGAGTAAAGTGATTCCACAGCAAGTGCAGATCTCTGAGCATAGGTATTATATGCTGACATGGTCTGTACTAACTGCAGTTTCTGGGTCAAGGAGAAGGGAAGCCCCATATGGAGTGCACTACAATAATCCAAACTTGAAGTCAACAATGCATGAACTACTGTGGTCAAGCTCTTCTTGTCCAGGAATGGTCAGGCCTATTGTACCAGGTGCAGTTTGTAAAATGCATTTCAAGTGACTGAGGCTACCTGGGCCTCCACTTACAGAGCTGGATCCAGAGGTCTGGACTTGCTCCTTCGGAGGTAATCTAACCCTGTCTATGGCATGCACTTAATCAATCTCTTGGACCCAGGAACTACTCACCCACAGTGCCTCCATCAGCTTATTTTCCCTCATATACCCCATTACTGCATCCAGAAAGGACCTGCACAGTGTCTCCTGGTTAAGATGTTATCGAGAAACAGAGGCCCCAAACTCCTAATGACCTCAGAAACTTTTTATAAATATTAAGTAGCATTGGGGATAAAATTATGCCCTGTGGCACACATAACCCATAACTATCAGGGGGCCAAAAAGCACTACCCCAGTGCTATTCTCTGGATTCCAATTCCCATTGAGCCAGTCCAGAGGTATACCATGGTCAATGGCATCAAGAGCCACCCAGAGATCAAGAAACAGGAGAAAGGTTGTACTCTCTGTAAAAATTATCCATAAGGCTGACAAACTATGATTTGAACTTACTATAGTATAAAGTTTCAGCTAGATGTCCAATTGAGACTAAATGAGAATCAGTGCATCTCCATGTAAACTGTCACAGTGGCCGGAGTGGACTACTTCAGAGTAACGACGCTACGCAGCTCTGCATTTTATTCTTTTATTGGTGCTGCGTATTTACAGTGCTCAAGTCATTGCTATTTACACGGAGTGATGTGGTCAGTCGGTTTCAGAACCTCCTAATGGCTTTTGGCGCGTCTTTCTCCAACACAAAAGCTTTGGCAGACCCATCCTCTTTCCCCTCCTCTTTCTGCGTAATTCCGGAGTTGGGGGGATGGGTCTCCCGCCCTTATTCGCCCCTTCCTGTCCCACCTGGGACCCTGGCTCCTCTACCTTGCCTGAGCCTCGGACACGACTTCCTGCTTCCCCACTGGAATCGGAACTCTCTCTGCTTCCCCCTGTGCTCGGGGATTGGCTTGAACTTAGGAGGGGAGGGACTTCGCGATATCCCTTGTCCCTCACATCCACCCCCCTCCCAAGCTCTCCTTCACCCCTCCCCAGGTCCCCCCCAGGTGTCGGTGACGACTGGAAGCCTAAGAACTCAGTGCTTTCCGAGCCCGTTGGTGTGAACACCTCCCCCCAGTCCTGCAAGCCCCCCCCTTCCGCCTGGGAGGACGGGAATCCCAAAAAGTCTGTGGCGTCAGAGCTGGTGGGGGTAAAAATGTTCTGCCAATCTGCTCCTTCCTCTGACTGGGTGGATCTCGGTGACACCCATACCTCATCCTCTGGTTCCTCAAACTCCGCTTCCCAGCGCCATGGTGCACTGCTCTCCCGTGCTTCCTCCCCCTCCCCCTCCCTTTCCATGTGCCAGGGCTTGGGTCTATGGGGAAAAAGGGCGTGAAATTCTTCTACCAGGAATTCCTCCTGTATCTGAGTGGCTGGGACCCATTCATTCTGGGACGGTGGAGCATCCTCCCATGCCATGAGGTACTCCAGGCCCCCCACCCCCCACCTTGAATCCAGGATGGCTGTGGCCTCATTGAGTTGCTCCCTGCCTTCCCTCTCCCCCCCTCCCTCAGGGGTTTGTTCGCTGTCTCGGAGCCTGCTGCTTTCCCTGTACGGCGACAGCAGCGATCTATGAAACACTGGGTGCACCCTCATGTCCTCTGGCAGTGCCAGCCTGTATGCCACCGGGTTGACCTGTTGCGTGACCGTGAAGGGGCCCAACCTTCTGGGCGCCAGCTTTTTGCATCGCCCTCTGATGGGAAGGCCCTCCGAGGACAACCAAACTTTGTCCCCCACCCTAATGACCTCCCCCGGTCGCCTGTGGCGATCTGCCCCCCTCTTGTACGCTTCCTTGGCTCTCTCCAAGTGTTCTCTGAGCTGCTGGTGCACCGTCTCCAGTTCCTCTGCCCAATCCTCAGCCTGTGGGCCCTCCTCCTCCTCCTCCCCCTCCCTCTCAGGGAAAGATCTGAGGTCACGCCCGTAATTGGCCTTAAAGGGCGACACCCCTGTGGAGACGTGCACCGCATTGTTGTAGGCAAATTCTGCCAGTGGCAGGCGATCCACCCAGTCCGTTTGCCTCTGGCTGACGTAGCATCTCAGGTACTGCTGCAGAATGGCGTTGACCCTCTCCGCCTGTCCATTGGTCTGCGGGTGTCTAGCCGTCGACAAGCTGACCTCCACCTGCAGGAGGTTCATGAGCCGCCGCCAGAACCTGGAAACAAATTGGCGGCCACGATCCGAAATAACCCTTAAGGGTAATCCATGCAGTCTGAATACGTGATCCACAAACAGTTTGGCTGTCTCTTCTGCCGAGACCGCCCTGGCACACGGTATAAAGTGGCACATTTTGGACAAGAGGTCCACCACCACCAACACTGCGGTCTTGCCCCTGGAAGAAGGCAGATCTGTGATGAAGTCCATGGACACCACTTCCCACGGCCTGTGTGGCGTGGCTAAGGGCTCCAGCAATCCCGGTGGTGCTGCTCTGACCACCTTTGCCCGCTGGCAGGTGTCACAGCCCCGTACATAGTCTCGAACATCTTCCCGCACCCCTGGCCACCAGAAGTGTCTCATGACTAGGTGAGTGGTTTTGTCCCTCCCAAAATGACCCGCCGTTGGGTTGTCGTGCATCTGCTTGAGGACCGTACGTCTAAGCTGGGTGGTGGGCAGGTACAGTGCACCCTTGTAGAAAAGCAGCCCCCTGCGTTCTGCAAAGTCTTTTGCCTGCTCCCCCCCCTCTCAGTTCTCTGAAGATGCGGTTGGCAAATTCATCCGCTGCCGTCCGTGCTGTGAGTTCTGCCTCGCTCACCACTGCTGCTCCGCAGGACCATGCTGACGGGGGGAAAATGTGCCTGGGTGCCGGTGGCACCTCCTCCTCCATGTACTCTGGCTTGCGGGAGAGGGCATCCGCCCTGACATTCTGCTCTCCCGGGATGTAGTGTATGGAGAAGTTGAAGTTCGAGAAGAACTCTGCCCACCGTATCTGCCGCTGGTTGAGCACCCTGGCAGTTCTCCAGAACTCCAGGTTCTTGTGGTCTGTGCACACCTGGATGGGGTGCTTGGCGCCCACCAGGAAGTGTCTCCAGTGCTGGAACGCAGCGTGGATCGCCAGAAGTTCCCGATCAAACACTGTGTAGTTTCGCTCTGGCTGAGTCAATTTCCTGGAGAAGAAGGCACAGGGTCTCCACTCTCTGTTGGCGTCCAGTTGCAACAAAATGGCGCCCACAGCTTTATCAGAAGCATCTGTCTCCACGCGTAGGGGCGCGTCCTGAACCACGTGGAACAGGTTCTGGTCTGAGGCGAACACCCTCTTGAGGCTTTCGAACGCTGCTTGCGCCTCTGGTGTCCACCTGAACTTCTGCTTGCCTCTCAGGCAGTCAGTGATGGGAGCCGTAACGCGAGAGAAGTTCTTGATGAACTTCCTGTAGAAGTTGGCGAAGCCTAGTAGGCGTTGGGCATCTTTGCGAGTCCTGGGGCTGTGCCAGTCCAGGATGGCCTGCACCTTGTCCTTGTCCATCGCCAGCCCCTTGTCTGACAGCTTGTAGCCCAGGAAGTCCACCTCCTTGGTGTGAAACTTGCACTTCTCCAGCTTCACATACAGGTGGTTCTCCTTCAGGCGCTGCAACACCTCCCTGACATCTTTCACGTGCTGCACTGGGTCGTTGGAGTAAATAAGGATGTCATCCAGGAAGACCAAGCATTTCCTGAAGAGGAGGGACCCCAGGACGTGGTGCATGAAGGCCTGGAAGCATGCTGAGCCCCCTTGCAACCCGAAGGGCATCACCAGATATTCAAAAGAGCCCAGAGGCGTGAACATCGTGGTTTTCCATTCATCGCCTTCCCGGATCCTGATCAAGTTGTACGCCCCCCTCAGGTCCAGCTTGGTGAAAATCTTGCCCCTGCGTGCCGCTGTCAGGAGATCATCCACTCTGGGCATGGGGAAAGCCACTGGCTCTGTCACCGAATTCAGCCGTCTAAAATCCACCACAAGACGGCGCTGTTGCGTGTCTTTCTTGTCCACCCAGAAGACCGGGCTGCCCCCTGCTGCCTTGCTTTCTCTGATGAACCCCCGCTTGAGGTTCTTGTCGATGAAAGCGCGCAGATCTTCCAGTTCCTGGTCTGACATGGCGTACAGCTTGGCTGGGGGTATAGTTGCCCCTGGTACCAGGTTGATCTGGCAGTCAAAAGGCCTGTGTGGGGGTAGGTGGTCGGACTCCGCTTCGCTGAAGACCTCCTGCAGGTCCCAGTACGGCTTGGGTATCGCTTCACCCCCTTTGACGTGCATGGTGGCCACCGTGGCTATCGGAGGCCCCTCCCCTGGTTGGTGCTGCATGCAATGTTCCAGGCAAAAGTCCGATCCAAAAGTGATGCATCTCTGGTGCCAACTTATGGAGGGGTCATGGCGCGCCAGCCAGCTCATGCCCAAAACGATGGGGGGGTCTGAGATGGTGGTGACGTTGAATGCCAGTGTCTCTGAGTGCCTTCCAACCGTCATTCTCATGGGGGGGGTTTGATGAGTGATGGCCCCTCCCAGCAGCTCTCTGCCGTCAATGGTTGCCACGTGCAGAGGAAAATCCAGCTGCAGAAGCTGGATCTGGTGCTCTTCTGCAAAGTTTCTCGAGAAGAAGTTCGCTGACGCCCCACTGTCAATTAGGGCGAGGACTGTCAGGGGATAGCCATTTGGAAGCGTGAGCGTCACTTCTAGAACCACTCCTGCTCTGGGAGGGGTGGGCTGGCTCTGCTCCTCTCTGTGCGGGTGGGTGGGCTGGGGCTGTTGTCTGCTGACTGTGCCTGGCTGCCGCCCCTTGTCTCCTGCAGCCAGGCTTTCCCGTTTCCCTGCTGTGGTGCTGCTTCAGTGGGGGAGGGCACAACCGTTCCCGCCTTTCCTTGCCACTCCCTGCGATGTGGGCAGTCTCTGACGAGATGCTGGGGGGAGTTGCAGAGAAAGCAATTCCCACCCCTTCCCTCCTTGCGTCTTGGCGCCGCTGGGGTTTGAAAAGCCCGCGCGCGCGCGCTATCAATCTGCATGGGTTCCTGGTCCTGACTGGCCCCAGGCGTGGCTTGAAAGGGTTGTTGGGGGAGTGGCTTCTCCTGCAACCGTGGGAACCAAGCCCGCTTTGCGCGCGTTGCTTGCTTGTCGCTCCACCGGGATTCCTGTCTCACCCCCACCGCCAGAGCCGCTTTGCTCAGCTGATCCATATTACTGGGCTTTGGACCTCTCGAGAGCTCATCCTTCACCTCCTCATGCAACCCCAAGTAGAACGCCGCTTGCATTGGGGGGGACTCTAGTTCCCACCCCAATCTGTGCACCAGCATGGTGAATTTCGCCCAATACGCGCGAACTGTCATATTTCCTTGGCGTAAATTATGAAGTTCCTCCTTAGTCTGGTCCATATGACTATCGGACGAATACATCGTTTTCAAACCTTCTAGAAATAGTTTGACATTCTTCATGCAAGGATTCCTTGTTGCAATTAACGGTCTTAGCCACTCCCTGGCTGCCCCGGTAAGGTGCTCCACAATAAACGCTACCCTGTGCTCATCATCAGGGAACTCATCGTGGTGCAGCTCAAGAGCATACACAATCTCAGTCTCAAAGCCCTGAAATTCCCTCGGGTCTCCATTGAACTTGCTTACTAGGGTCCCGGCTCTCCTTCCTGGCAGCACTTGGACTTGGGGTGCCCCTCCCGCCTTGTTTTTCTCTGCATCCAGCTTGTTTTGGAGGTCTACCGCCACCGCCCTTAATTGCTGCTCTTTTTCCTGAAGCGCTCTCACCTGTTCCGCAAGTTGTAGCCGGTCGTCCTGGACCTTCTTAGTCTCCTCTTTAGCTGCCTTCAATTCCCCCTGCGCCTGCAGCGACAGCTGCTGCAGTTCTTGCTGGGCTTGCTCCGCGATCTGCCGCCATTTCTCCGCCTCTGACACGCTCATCCCGGCAACTCCAAAGTAGCCCAAAAAGGATTAGGAGGTTGCTGTCACAGTGGCCGGAGTGGACTACTTCAGAGTAACGACGCTACGCAGCTCTGCATTTTATTCTTTTATTGGTGCTGCGTATTTACAGTGCTCAAGTCATTGCTATTTACACGGAGTGATGTGGTCAGTCGGTTTCAGAACCTCCTAATGGCTTTTGGCGCGTCTTTCTCCAACACAAAAGCTTTGGCAGACCCATCCTCTTTCCCCTCCTCTTTCTGCGTAATTCCGGAGTTGGGGGGATGGGTCTCCCGCCCTTATTCGCCCCTTCCTGTCCCACCTGGGACCCTGGCTCCTCTACCTTGCCTGAGCCTCGGACACGACTTCCTGCTTCCCCACTGGAATCGGAACTCTCTCTGCTTCCCCCTGTGCTCGGGGATTGGCTTGAACTTAGGAGGGGAGGGACTTCGCGATATCCCTTGTCCCTCACATAAACTAAATTATTTTATAGTATAATGGAACACATGGGAAGTGCAATGGATTTTCACTTGATTGTTGCTGTGGATTAAGTCAAAATGAAAACTGAAGGGGATTCAGTAGCACAATTTTTGATGGCCAAACTAACCAAAAGAATACCACTCATAGAGCCAGTGACATTCTGGATCCCTTAAAAATACAGAACTTTGTGAAATTTATTTGCACAGTGATTGCAAAAATGTTACAGTGTAGAAGGAATAGTGGTAATCTGTTCTGGAAAAGGGAGAATATTACCTGGAATAGATTTCTCTGTGACCTGTATAGATTGGGTCTAAAGAAGTTAGTACAGTATAAAAATAATAATTCACAGGATTTGTAGAATGTATATATTTTTAATGTGAAAACATACTCACCATACCAAATTCTACTGTGTGATACAGATATCTGAAAACTGAAGTCATGATGCTTCTGCACAAAGCTTTCTAAGGCCTCAGGTGTTATCATTCAACACAGTGCAAGACACAGAAACCAGGTAGCATCTGGCTGTACCCATTTCTGTTTCCCACCTGCCCACATGGCAAATAGTTTGCACTGTGTGCAGTTCTTTACAAGGCTTTGCACTCAATTAGCAAGTGCTGTGGGCAGAGAATACCCTGTTACCACATCAAACTATCCCCCACCTCTCAACAGCCTGCTGATTGAACTTCTGCTTATTTGCCAGTTTATAAAAGGGAATGGGAGAAGCTTCTGATGCAGCTGCTCCCTTGGATGAGACTTGCTAGAACATTTACATCTATGACATGCTGCTGGTGCTATAATTATATTGCTACCTCAACCAAAAAAAAATATCCCAAAAGTAATGCAATATCTCATTTTCACCATTCTTCTTCTTTCCTTTGTTTCTTTTCAATAAAGAGGAAAGGGGGAAAAGGAACAAACAAGTAGCTTCCAATTCACCTCAAAATTAATAACCCACTGACTGCAGCTCCCTGTATACCCACCCACCCCCAATCTGCTCTGGAGGGTTAGTGAAAGATCCAGAACAGATTTTGGAGGTGCAAGCAACTGGCATTGGAAGAAGAGAACCAAGTGGATTTACATTTCACAAGCAGTGTTGAACCAGAAAGACATCATTGGATATTACCAATATACTTCACTTATACTCAAAAAAGGTTTACTTTTGGGGTAACCACTTTACTTAATACAAAAATAATTTAAAAATTCAACAAAGAATAAATATAAAACTTAATGTCGTCAATGTGAGTGATGCATTTCTCCTATTTTAATGTGGAAGTTTGACCTAAATCCATAGACAAATCACTACTGCAGAAGTAACTGTGGCTGCTCTTTTAATAGTAGATCCACATTTATTGTGGGTCCAGATGCAGTGAGCCTCCAGCCAGTGGGGGCCAAGGCATGGGAATGAGTAATAAACACAGGACAAACAACATGAGAACAAATAGGCCATAACTTTATTGATTACAGATGTCAATATGTTTTGGTGAAGGAACTGGTTGTGTATCCCGAATTAGTCTGCTGGCTGATTATTCTTCAGGATCAATCCTAGGTTAAGGATCACCCTATGATGTACTTCAAATCAGATTCAGAACAATCCCCTCTTCAGGCATCTGGACATAAGTCTCTTTAATTGGGTCCCCCATTCCTTGGGGCAGGGCAGGGTGGTGTTCCCTACCCTCCACCCTTCACCTAGAATAAGGATCCAACCCAATGTCTTATCCGCTATGACAATTGCTATGAGGTAGGGGGGGGGAACCCAAACAGACCCAATTTGTCTGCAGGCAAATTCCTCCCTGGCTCTGAATATAGCAACCAAATAATTCCATAGCAAGGTCTTAAGCATGACCTGCTCACTCACCTTCAGGCAGGGCCATAACACATTGCTTAGGGTGAGAGAGTGGGGAATCCATCGCAAGCTACGCTGAGTGTAGGCATAGCCAACTTAAATGTATTGAAGCTGGACCTGAGTGAAGCCAGGTGGCGGTAGGCTTCACTTTGGTCCACTCTGCAGGCCATGCTCCCCAGCTTGCCCATGAATGGCTCAGCCATGGGTGAACCCCAGCAACCTACATGGAAATGGAGGAGAAAGTGATGTCCCATCGGGAGTGTGCAGGAACCAGAAGACCGCTCCCAAATCATTCACAGTTGCACCAGGCCACAATTGCCACTCACCACCAGGATTATGGTAAGCTGTCCTTTCAACACTCAAACTTTCCTGGTGATATCTAGCAGACGAAAAGGTGGTAGCAATATCTTGAGTAGGATATGGGACTGGTAGATTGTGGGTAATTGCTGCAAACAAGGGAGGTTAGCAGGAAGTAACAAATGAGGTGGTAGTAGGGGCTTTGGATAGCTTTTTAAATCAAACTGTAAATTGTATATGTTGAACTGTTGGTATAGCTTCCTAAGAGCAAATATGTGCTTTTACATATATTCCCAGTTAGGTATGGGAACAAGTGCCCATGGGCTCTTTGGGCTGGACTAGATGACCCTCATGGAACTCCCACCTCTACAATTTTATGAAATAAAAATGCCATTGTAAGGCTGCAGTGCTAGGCAGCATAACTGGAGGAGCAGTTCAGTTGTCAGTGGGGAAAGCTTGTTGCCAGGTAGAATGAGAAACAAGGTCTGCAGAGGTGTTAATGAGACTAACCCTCTGAGCCGCATGAGTGGTTTCATTTTCAAGCCACACTTGTGTCTCTCTAGCCTGGTAGGGAGTGGGAGAAGAGTGATGCGACAAAAATTAAATGAGGAAGGCCATTGCTAACATTGCAATAAACCAGTTATCACATGCTGAAGTTTACAAGCCAACTTCAAAACGTTATTTTAGATTCTGTTCAGAAACATCGGCCAGAGAAAGTTTGGCATACAAACTATGCAGAGTTGATCTAAAGAAGTCATAGCTTAGTTTTATGTTTGAATGTAGTGTGTGAAAATTTCTAGCTTCATGACATTTTCCTAGATTACCAACAATAATTAAAAGCTAAATGCTTCTTTAAGTTTTCAGATAGTTTTCATGTCCTTCTGCATATTGAATGTAACTTAAAATATATTCAAAAAAAAATAAAAAAAAATCCTTCCAGTAGCACCTTAGAGACCAACTAAGTTTGTGATATATTGTTGGGACTAAATTTAGGCATTTCTCTTCCCCTCAAGCTCCTCACTTCCATGTACAAAGCTTCAGGAGGCTCTGATGGGAAGTGGTTGTCTCTTGGTTAGTTGCTTTGAAGACAGTTCTGTGAACTCTTTAAACCATAAACAAAAAGCAGGCTATTAGATGTTATTAGTTATTTGGTCAATGCTGCCCTTTTCCCAAAGCAATTCCCATCACCATCTGCTCTGCCCTTTTCAATCATAGTAGCCCCATTATGTTTTCAAATATCAGACATGGTTAGTGAGCACAATGTTGTCAGAAATAAATGGGTAAACCAGTTCCTTTTCTTCCTTTTGTTCCACAATGGATCCTGTTTGTCAAAAGAATGGTGCCAGGGATCTCCTAAATTATATTATTTCCTTCAAGTCTAATAGGAAAATAAATCATGGGAATGACAAAGAAATAAAGAAGGAGAAGGAGAAGGGGGGCAGGGACACAAAACAAAAGATAAACTATTTTGTATGTATCTACCCTATTCCTTTTGCTATCTGTGGCTTTTTTAAAAAATACAAATGGACTGCATTCAGCCCTGATATAACTGCTGCCATCATCTCCTCCACATAAAAACAAATAAATAAACTGGCTCCTTGTAAGAAAAACTTTTTGCCACTGTCTAATAATACATTAGCAGATAAGTGAATATTAATTACTTAGACTTCTATTTGACATCAAAACCTGCTCAGAAATCTGTATACATTGATTGACACTAAATAGTAAAGATCTTCCACCTGTTTTAAACTGTCATGCTTGTACTGAAGTCAACACTTTGTCCAAGCTGCAGGGTAACAGCTAAAACAATTTGTGTTACGAATAAATTGTGATTGCAGCATTGCACTGACACAACAAAACAGAAGATAGGCTCTTCGTTTGCATCTAGTAGCGCATGGGTTTATGGATTATATTATCAGCAGGTAACATTATGGTCGAGAAAGGATTTGCATGATAAAACTCTAGTTTAGCCTAGCTTTAACATTCTAGAAATTTAGGTCTTAGGTTGTAATTTCTTGTGCTTGCTTTCAACTTAAAATGTAGCAGATTCTTCCCATGCATATTTGGTTATGAAGAAATAAAATTATATACCGGTAGAAGTCCACTTGTTTAAATTATCTTCACTTGAAATAAATTGGTAGAAAATGTTGCCAAGATAAGATTTATATAAGAGGATATAAAAACAAAACATTTGATTGTATGAATGTAGGGGTTTGGAATGATATAAAGGTACAGTGGTACCTCTAGTTATGAACTTAATTAGTTCCGGAGGTCCGTTCTTAACCTGAAACCATTCTTAACCTGAGGTACCACTTTAGCTAATGGGGCCTCCCGCTGCCACTCCGCCTCCGGTGCACGATTTCTGTTCTCATCCTGAGGTAAAGTTCTTAACTTGAGGTACTACTTCCGAGTTAGCGGAATCTGTAACCTGAAGTGTTTGTAACCTGAGATGTTTGTAACCCAAGGTACCATTGTACATATGTCAAGAATGCTTTGATGGTGTTTCCTGCTTGGCAGGGGGTTGGACTGGATGGCCCTTGTGGTCTCTTCCAACTCTATGATTCTATGAGCCAATCCAGAAAAAGTTGAGATTGCAAAAAACCATTATTTATAACCAAGCAGGTTGCATATGCCTGTAATGTGACTTGATACTGTACTATTTCAGAATACACATTAACATGAGAATCCCCCAATCTCTGAGTACTTGTTAAGCCATTCCTTGAATTTATTCCGAAATTTAATTATTTCACTTTCTGTTTTCCCCAGGAGACAAAAGGTTTCCCTGCTTCAAAAACAGCTGCACAATACAGGCTACAGTTTCCTTCCCTTTTAAAGGACCACCCAGATATTACATAGTAAAATACAGTCTAGTATAAACACAGTACACTACTTCCCCACATAATTCTTATGAGACTGAAACTAAATGTCATCTCCCAATACATGTATCATTACCAACTGTTACTGGTACATAAACAGAACATGCTGAATTATGGCCTGGATTTACACAAGCATACAAAGCAGCCTGACCAGGGCAGATAAACAGTCTAAGCTGGGGGGAAATGTGGGAGAAACACACTTTGAAAATGTTGTCTATAAAATAAAATTACTTTAAGTTAGTATGGAGATGGTATTTAACACCAGTAAGATTAAATCAAATAAACAAGGAATATTTGGTGTTATGTTGGAGGGGTTGCCAGGATGCCGGGACTTATGTTCACATGTGGTGGGTGTGTAAATATGTACAATTTTCTTGGCAAAGGGTGTTTAAGAAGATAACAGAAATCACTGCGTTAAAGCTGACCGAAGGTCCAGAGGTAGCACTGTTAACAATTTACGATGGGGTGGAAGGTTTGCAGTCTATGAAAGACTTGCTCACAAATATATTGAGTTATTATAGGTAGGAAGTGGAAGGGGAAATGTGAATATAAAATGGAAGAATGGTATAAAGAGGTGTGGGATACTGTGGTACCTCTGGTTAAGAACTTAATTCATTCTGGAGGTCCATTCTTAAACTGAAGCTGTTCTTAACCTGAAGCACCACTTTAGCTAATGGGGCCTCCTGCTGCCGCCGCGCCACCGGAGCACGATTTCTGTTCTCATCCTGAACAAAGTTCTTAACCCGAGGTACTATTTCTGGGTTAGCGGAGTTTATAACCTGAAGTGTTTGTAACCTGAAGCGTTTGTAACCTGAGGTACCACTGTATAGCTATTAATGATAAATTAACAGGTGCTATTAAAGTAAGATGGGGAATATACAGGAAAAATGATTTTGAGGAGATATGGAAGGTATTTGTAGAATTTGTACTGTTAAAATGGAAAGGTGTCAAACTATTGCAAAAGGTGTTAAAATTTTGGGAGGTTGGATAGTTACAGTGGAATGGTCTTGGGGTGGAGTGCACATTTTATTTTATTTTTTATTATTACTTTGTTAAAATTAAAAGAAAAAAGAAAAGAAATTGGGGGGGGGCAAGAAAACAAGGCAGCCTGACCACAAAAGGGACCCATGCCAAATTCAAACATCTAAAAATTGTTTCCTTTCTCAATTCCCAGTATGTCTTTCCTTGCTGTAATTATACTGGGAAGTAAATTATAAGGGGGTAGTTATTGCCTTTCACTTATTTTACAAAGAAAAATCAGAAACAGAGCCTACCTTTCCTCTAGCAAACCCTTTCACATTATTTTTGGACCTATACCATATCCTCCAGGATATGACACCAGTTCTGAATTACAACTTGATTTCATTTTATTAGAAAACTAGATACCTGCTACTTCAGAAATTAACAAATTAGATTAATTGTGAAAGCAATAATTGATATTATGCCCATGAAGCACAGCACTCCATATGACACAGATCACCATGATCATAGTGTTCGGGTTTGCAGGGGGCAAGGATCCCCTAAAATTCCAGGGTGGGACGTCCTCTGCATAATTCCTGAAATTATTAAAGTGGGGTTTGAAATCAAGCCATATTCCTCAGGAACAAGGTTTAGAGAGGTGCCACCCAAGAACAAAAACAGGTGATAGCACAATCATTCCTGGCAAAAGGTGAGACATTCAGCATCAGAGAATAAACTGTAATTCACAAAGACCCTAGTCTCCACTGTGCCTCATTCAAAAGAGTCACAAATCCTGGTTAAGTGTCAAGACCCCTGGAACCTTGCTACCACTCAGGAGGACTGAGGTGGCCTGTAACAATAGCACTCCATGGTTAGCAGGAACAACCTCTAGAGCAGTGTTTCCCAAACTTAGAATAATCATACACCTCTTTTGAGAGTCTTCTTCTCAGGCAAATGTAATTTGAGCCCCAGGTAACTTTAATAACACTATTAACACTATTTTATATTTGAATTGTTTTCTGCAGTTAAAAGAAACCAATGAGAAAGTAAAATAAATTCTGCCGTGTACCCTCTGAAACTCTTTGGCATACTCTTGGGGCTACACATACCACACTTTGGGAAGCACTGCCCTGAAGACATGTAATATTCAGAGACTGCATAATTTCCTGGAGTCCTAAAAAACACAGCTTTTGGAAGCTTTTGGACAGCTTTGTCCAATTGTAGTTGTGATTAGTATCCAGGACATGGATTAAGAACAGAGAAACCGTTTTCATGCAATTTGCTTAGCTGCTGAACAATTAATTGTCTTTCATCAGACTTATGCATTTCTGCACAAAATTGGAACTCATGAACATACAGCTCAGCTTGATTCAAAATTACTCATGTGATCTTTAGGCAATTTTAACTGAATCTAAGTTCCATCAAAGCCAATGACACTTAATTGCATGCAGTTAGCTTCATAACTGAAACACAATACGTGAAAATATGCCTCCCCCCAAAGTAATATACCATTCTTAAGTATAGTAATGCAAATATTTTTTATTATTCTTATCATATGCGTTGCCTTTAATACTCAGCAGTAATAGATTCATGTGGATTGGGGGGGGGGCAGGACTTTAAGGCATAGAGGAGAAACACAGTCCAGGAATGAATATCCATCTTCACAAAAATATGAAGGTGTCAGAAACCATTCCAACTGTGAAAGGTCAAATGTGATTAGTTTTTTCCCCTCACAAAGGCTAGAAAGAATTTACAAGATGACCTGTCAATACTATTTCTGCTTATTCTCAATTTACTCTTAATTTGACAGTCTGAAGAGGAGAAAAATACCATAATGCAATTATGTTTGATGAATGATTTTATACCATAGTCTTTTTATGCTTTTATACTCTAGTCCTTTTATGCTGTTCATAAGGATTACTGTTAGAAAATTGTATGTGTGTGTACACATATATGTTTCATTAGTTACTCAGCAGGAGATTTACACACTTTAATGTAGCAGGAAGTATTAGAACTGGAGAGGAAATCATTTTCTTTTTGAGAGAGAGAAGGAAACCACAAGATTATAATGCCAAGGAAGAGATGGGCAGTAAAATTTGCACCTTACTGAGCAATTGTATGCAGATTGCAAGGGCGTTCTGATATTGTTTCAGTTGTTACTGCTTGGCAAGCAAAAACTGAGACAATTTGATGTTAATATTACATGCCTGAAAATTAATGGCACATTAATAGTAAACAACAAGAACAACAACTTGAAAGTATTTAGAGACTGCAAAGACCTGGGTGTGCAGACTGAACAATTTTAGTATCACAGATTTGTAGAATATGTGTAACATGGCCACCAGTCTTGCTTTTGAATCAGAAAATCTTAAGATTTGACTTATTGCCAAGACCTCCATTCCACCTTTGAGGCTCACAGCAAATGTACAATAGGTAGCTAACCATTTTCAGTTGTGGTACCCATGATTTGGAATAGTCTCCCATGTGAGGTACACTTGACTCCATCACTGTCTGTTTTTAAATGGGTGGTGAATACAATCTTATTTTGGAGGGCTTTTTTGGAACTTCATTTTTTAATACTTGTATTTTAAATTTTCTGTTCTAACCTGTTGTTTTATTCTGTTCTAGCTTTTCTATTGGTGTCATATCAGGACTGTAGTTTTATACTATGTATCTATATTATTATTATTTTTAAAAAAAAGTTCTGCTGCAAACTGTCTTGAATATCCCAGCAAAAAAAGGCGGGATAGATAGCAGCAGCGCCCCCTGACCATTTGTTTACAAAGCAAATTCCTCACATTCAGAGTGCAACAGGATAGCTCTTATCCATAAACCTGGTTTGCACAACATGCTAAGCCAAAATATGGCATACCATGCTTGTGCAAACATGTGGGCTCCTGAAAAAGAGCTGCAGGTGCTTTTTCCATTCCTTGGGGATGGGAGGGAAATTTGATTCAGTTCACCTTTAAAGGTGAACCTATCTAATATAGATTTTCTGAAACAATACACAACCATAACATAGCCATCCTTCAAAACACACATTTCAAATTTTGCAATACAGTTCTTCAGCATAAGTTAAATAATGTGCACCAAAATGCATATACTAGGGTAAAGTATACATAAGAATGCACATATTAGTGAAACTAACTTACAAAACTTTATTATATTACATTTGTGTTGCAAAATTATGTATATTAAGCAAAATTGATAAAAAGGTGCATTTTAGTGTAAATTTGCACTAAAATACTAAATTTTCATAGGGACCTTTGTGATGCAGAAATGTGGTTCACTTTATATTCTGTCTGTAAAACTTAGAAATGTAAAACTTAGGTGTGCAAACCTGAAAGTTTAATTTTATTCCATTTTTTTAATTAATAAAAATTACATAATATTTGGCTTGGCTGAGTAGAAATTCCTAATCATGCCTAAAGATGTGAAAGTCCATCTTCCTCAGTTCAAACTACAGCTGTACCTTGGAAGTCAAACAGAATCCATTCTGGAAGTCCGTTTGACTTCCAAAACGTCCAAAAACCAAAGTGCGGCTTCTGATTGGCTGCAGGAAGCTCCTGCAGCCAATTGGAAGCCGCAGAAGCCCCATCAGATATGGGGCTTCCAAAGATAGTTCATAAACTGGGAACAGTTACTTCTGGGTTTGCGACGTTCAGGAGCAAATACATCCGGGAACTAAACTGTTCGACTTCCAAGGTAAAATTGAAATTTAAAAAGACGTTGTTTATATCAGATACCATATTCTCCCAATTATCATTTTCTTCTTAAAAGATAGAACCTGAAGAACAAGTGAGAAAGTGAAAAGCCAATCTCCAGGATACAGTACTCCTAACTCCCCTTCCCATTTTCTGACAGCCAACTTTAGTGGCTATTGAGTATAATCAGTCCCCACTGGACTGTAATTTTGAGTGTTTTGCCTTCTTGATTATTTTTCTCCTACTCAAGACTTCAGGCTGGAAGGACAACACAACTTAGCACTTGAATGGGACAATGACACCATGAGCATAGACAAAACTTCAGTGACTTAAAATATAATTAAAGATCATGGCAGTTACATTACATGGTACAATTTCATGTATAAAATAAAATAGGCTGTGAAAGCCTTTTGAAACATAAAGTTGCATTAGGCAGTTTAATACTTAACAATTTCCTTGTCAGAATCTACATATTAAACATGTTATAATATATTACAATAGTACTCAAGGCCAATTCTGCACTGTTGCTATAGAATTAGCTTTGTTAGAAATACTATGTGGAATTTTTGTCCTGATTGCCCCCACTGTGTGTACTATGTTCTGTTTGATTCTTATTTTACAACAATGTGCTGATCTTGTTAGCAAGTCCTGAAGGTGGCCTAATTTTAAAAAACAAATAAATAACTAAGGTTGCAGCCACTGCATAACTGCTATTATAAATTTCACTGCACTGGGACTGTGTGTGTATATATAGTTTGCCTGCTTGTGTCTTCTATGCTACTTCCCTGCATTTGTCTATTGTCCCATCCTTGTATCTTGAGTGTCTTGGCTTTCTCCATGTGTTTGTAGGAAATAGGGAGAGATTGTGGAGTGACTCTATTTTGTAAACAGTCATGCAAACAGGGGGCACTGTGTACTTGGTGGGATTTGATTTCAAGCACTTGTGCATATGGCAATGAGAACATACACTGATTATTTTCATTAGTTTTGTGCTTTTTAAGATTAAAGTTTCGAAAGCACAGCACAGTTGTACCTTGGTTCTCAAACAGAATGCATTCTGGGAGTCTGTTTGACTCCTGGAACCGTTTGAAAACCAAGGCGTGGCTTCCAATTGGCTGCAGGATGCTCCTGGAGCCTATCGGAAGCCACGGAAGCCGCACTGGACGTTCAGCTTCTGAAAACCATTTGAAAACTGGAACACTCACTTTCGGGGTTCGCTCGTTCAGGAGCCAATTTGTTCGGGAGCCAAGGCGTTTGAGATCCAAGGTACGACTGTATGTAACATCACTCCTAATCCTGTCATTGCATATAGGATGTGAAAAGGCATTACTATACCTATGCCATTTCTTGTTTCCATCCATTTGGAATCTGTGTAGGATCTTGCACAATTTATTTGCACTACTAGTTCACCAGTTGGGTTGATTGTGGTGCAAGGTAGAAACTAATTACTTGCACTGATGCAAGAACACATTTTGTCATCACTGTTACATTACTTGATAGTAAACAGAAAGTGAGGCAATGCCTTATTGAAAAGCAGTGCTTTAAGTTGTATGGTTTGAATTGTAAGGACTTGTATGGCATTTTTAAATAGAGAACACACCTACTATGAAGTAAATAAGTTCCCTGATACTTACTGCGAGGTAAGTGCTTGGGAGTAAATTCCACTTAGGAAAGTGGGGTTTATTTCTGAGTAAATATGCACAGGATTGTAAATTGTAAAAATACTCTATACATACTGTGTCTGTGGCGATGAGAGACTTTATGTTAGGAATTCATTAAAGTGTTGAAATTATTTACTATTGTTGTTGTTGTTGTTGTGGTGGTGGTGGTGTTCATTAGTGTGTTGGTATTAATTACTACTGTTATTACTTTAGACAGAAGTTGGTATCAAGCACATGGAAAGATTCACTGCAATACTTACAGTGAGAATAAAGAAATGCTCCCTTAGGGAAGCAAGCAAGTGCACTATCTCTGTGGAAAGCTACATCCAATCACTTCAAGCTGAAAAAGTAGTAGTTATGACACACAGTCTAAAATGAAAATTCAGGAAGGGTCCTTAGGGTCTTAAAAGACTTTTCCAGCCCAGAGGAAGTAAGAAAAAGCCATTCCAGTTTCTCAGCTTTAATCAAGTCAGTTTCAAATTTGTGCCAGTGACCTAATTTTATTTTCTAAAGATTCATTACTTACGCAAGATCCCACAATGACCTCCACTGAGCCAACCCAGGAAACTGTTACATTGCAAGTTAGTAACATAGGACTTTGCATAGTAACAATGTATATTCTTCATGAATTAAGTCTTAAAAGCTTCGTTTAATTTTTGGTGGCCAGAAAATTTGTAAGACTTGATTCATAGGGGAAGGGCATAAATCAAACTAACAGAACATCATAGTATTGTTCATGCTAGCATTTCATTTAGCTTATAGATTCCATTTAGCTTAGCATATCATTTAGCTTATAGATTCCATTTAGCTTAGCATTCCATTTAGCTTATAGAAAAGCCAACAAAAACAATTTAGATGTATGTCTGCTAACCAGCATATTAAGTTGCCAAACATTCTACAACATTCTACACAGTGTCACAAATAAAGTCGGCCATGTCAAGTTACTAAATACGTTTGTAATCAAATATGTATGTTATATTTGACCAATCACCTTTGGCTATAATCCAAGAAGCTGTAGCTACAATACCATGTTTCATACACGCTTGCAGTGTCTCACAAACGATAACATACTTGTTAACATGGGACTTGGGAGGAGATGAGGAAGACTCTCAGACACTAATGATACTATTGATCTCCACACAGGTATATAGGATTGCAGACTATCTGGGAGTTCCATGGGACTTACTTTTGGGTAGAAATTTATAGGACTACAGGCATGGTAGTTTGTTTCTGAATATATAATTCCATATCATAGGACTGTTGTCCAAATGCTGCTCTGCCACATCTACCTTCTTGTAATTCGTGCAAGTTATACAGGTAACATTAAAACAGTGGTTCCCAAACAATTCCCCCATGGACCACTTGAAAATTGTTGAGGGTCTTTGCAGACAACTTAATGATTTTTCTGTTAGTTGCAGCAATTATAATGCACTGTGCATTTTTCTTGGTTATTTGTCTTTTTATTACTTCTTATACTTCTTGTATTGTACTGTAATTTGAATTTCACATAAATTACATTCTAATGCAACAACATACATACTGTAATATTAAAACCAATATGAATATTTAACGTGATGGATATACCGTCTCATGTCTTCAACTACAAATCCATAGACATGCTGCAGACCACCTGAATGAAGCTTACATTGGTGATATTTGTAGTATTTAATATTTGCAGAATTCCAAATAACCTTACTAAAAGTTAGCAGTATATTTTGTGGATAAATAGATATCATATCAGCAAGAAGCTTCCAATTTGCTGTTGCAATGTCAAGTTACAAGTACTGGATTTACTTGACTGTTCTTTAAAACTCTTCATATTTATTTTCAGCATGTCTACCCTGCCTTTCTAAAAACTAGCAGCTAACAAACCAGAAAAACTTAAAGCGATTTAATTTATTTAAAACATTTTATAATTACTTTTTAAAAGGAAGCTGTGCATCCTTAGAACTGACCCCGGAGGTGGCACCAGACTTAAAGGGCTCCTTGGCATGGTGCCATGAATGAGGCCTCCATGCTACAACACACACCGCCATTCCAATGCAGACACATTTTTTTAAAACAAAAACAAAAACCTGCCAGCACTGTAGGAACACTCTTTCTTTCATCTTTACCAGGCCTCTGGGCAAAGTGTACCATTGTGCTCACAGTGCTTCTGCTGCTTAACAGGAGCCAGGCTCAGCTCTCATCCATGGGGACTGTTCACCATTATAATGCAATGCAATGCTTGACAGCACTGGTGGGTCAAGCAGATGAGAGGCACCTCTGAGCAGGCTTGGGGCCTGACTGACCCATATATAGACAAGCTTTAACTTTTTCCCTAATATCAACAGAATTCACTTTAGTGCTTTCCACCTCTTCATAGTTTGCTTCTTTAAAAAACCACATGCTGTAGGTAGTAATCTTTTCCAAGGAGAGCAGTGATTCTCAAATGCCACTGAGTTTGAAATGTTCAGATGATTTTGGCATAATTTGACTTATTCAGTCTAAAATAGAAATAGTCTTGACTTCAAGCTGACCCAGAAAAAAATTGAGAAAGTTCATGTGGTCAAAAGGTACTTGCTGCACAGCAACGGCAGTGCACACTATTATTGTGCTCATGTCCTGGTTGTGTTTTCCACAGGCATCCAGTTGGCCACTATGAGAAACAGGATTCTGGGCCATTAGGGCTCCTCATGTTTTAATGTTCATAATCACCAAATGAAACCTCTATATGTTATGTTAAGAGGCAATATAGGTTGGATTTTCCAATGCTAGGACCAGGAAATTGGGAATAGTTCATACTGCACTTCTTGTGAGCTTCCTACAGACATCTGTCTGGTGCAGGGCCGGCTCTAGGTAGACCCCCGGTGGCGCAGGGCGCCAGGGCGCCTGGGTGCTCAGGGGGCGCTGAGGGGCGCCCCAGCAAGTGGGGGAGCTGCGCGGCAGCCTCCCTTTTCCCTCTGCCAGCCACGCCGCTCAGGGGATAGCAGGTAGGTAAGCGAGCGGAGCAGGGGCACTAGGACCCTGCTTCGCTCTGCAGGGTCATCCCTCACCCCGGTGCTGCGTTTCATTGGTAGAGGTGACGCCACATGGCAGGGTTGGCGGGAAGGCTGTCAAACCTGGAGACCAGGAGCCGCGCGGCCTCTGAGGCACCTTGGCTGCTCCTGCAAAGAAGGCCACTTGCTTCCTTGCTCCAGGCCCGGCGGTGGCGGGGTGGCCCTTCATCCTCCTTGGGTCCTGCCCCGCACTCAAGCAGCGGTCACGGGTGTCCCAAGTGGGAGGGCCTCTGGCTTTGGCGGCGGCGGCCCTGCTGGTGGCAGCGACGGGGTGCTGGGCTGGCAATGGGGCCTGCCGGACTTGGAGCTCGGCGGAGTCACGCTCCCCTTGCAGCAGCCTCCCGAGCTCGTACAGCAGCTCCTCCGCAGGCCCGTGTACAACAGGCCTCCACTGGGCAGGGAAGCGCAGCTGGGTGAGCTGGGCCGGCCCGTGCGCCTGGAGCTGAGCGCCACCGAGGAGAGCATCCGGAGCCACCAGAGGTGAGTGACTCAGAGCCGGGAACCGTGCAGGCCGAAGGGAAGAGGGGGGCGTCAATTATTATTTTTTGCACCAGGGCGCTGGGTACCCTTAAGACGGCCCTGGTCTGGTGGATCTGGTAAGAACAAAGAAACATCTTTAGTCCCAGGATACCGTAGTCAGAAGAGACAGTAGCAGATACTGATCCCAGCACTTGCTTCCTCCTCGTGTTGAGTCAGGAATAGGATTTTTTAAATCATTTCACACATTCCCTGATTAAGAGGTGGCTGAATATTACTACCAGTGTTAGGCATTTTTGGATATGATTGCTAATAAGCCATAAGAGGAATTAAATACAGGAAACAAGGCACTGACCACAATGGAATAAATTGTGTGACATGACTTACCCTTCCTACCCCACTCCCTGCAGTCACCTTTGTGTGCCCCCCCTCAATTCTGCCACAGATTGTTGATTGACCATTTGGAGCAGATTGCAGGCGAATTCTGATGTATCTGCTGTCTCAGTGTTGGCTCTTGTGCACTTTATCGGTGAAATAACAATAAGAACTCAATAGGAGGTAAAAGGCAGTGTGTTCTTTCAAATGGAAGACCTCCATTTGCAAGCTGCATACCTGTAGGGCATGCCTTATGACTTCTTTCTTACCTGTGAACTTTATCTCACATCCATAAAGGCATTCTTTCTCAATGGCAACAAACATTTCCCATTAGATAAAGTCAAATATGTTGTCTCATAAACAAAAATAGTTAAAACTGTCAAAACATGTTAGTACTCTAACAGACAGCGCTTTATCTCTTAGCAACTGGTTCACTGTTTTAGTCAGTTAGGTTTTAGTCAAAGTGCCACTAAATTTAACTTCATATGCAAATAAATAAGAATGCAGTTTATTTTAAAAGGTTTGATAATATATATATGCAACAGATCCATATGAAGTTGATTACAAAACTTTTCAGGGAGGAATTTCAACAATGTGGGTGCAGAGGTAGTTTCATAGGAATACAAAACAAATTCTGACACATTTCAAGTGAGACCACTCTTCAGATGTTAAACCCTGCTTTTCATAACTGAAATTCCAAGTTAATCAGTGACATTTCCCTTCCAAAATATGAGTGAAAGGTGAACAAGTTAGAAACCAGAAATCTTATTAATCATACGGAAAATAAAGGAACTTTCAAAACATGATTGCATTCTCCTGCTTTACAAGCCACCACCACACCCAAACCCCCAGTTTATAGTCACATTCAGATATAAAAGTCTGTTGTTTGAAAGCACAAACAGCAGAAAATATGAATGTGCAGCTTGACAGGTTTAGATGGTATGCACAATTCTTTAAAAGCATTATCAGCATTCAATAAAGATTCACCAGTGTAAACTCCTAATAAATATATCATAAATGAAAGTTATTAGTTCTTGCACTGTTCCTGTTTTTCATACAGAATGGGAAGAACATTTTTATTTGCCATTATTATTATTATTATTATGTTTGGTTAGTTTTTGTTTGTTATATTTGCTATATAACAAAATAAGAGGACTCAAGGAGACCTGCAACAAAATAAAACTTACTACAAATATCAAAAATCACACAATAGATTAAAACATGATAAAATACTAAAAGTTATTGGAAGGCTGAACTCAAGTACAAGAATGTAAGTCCAAAGTGGTAGGAGTGGTTCTTCAAAGGTATTAAGACTGGTGAAATTCATGCATTTCAAATTCAGAAATTATCAGAAGATTGACTATGCCAAGCCTGTTTGCTTGTCCCTCCATTTTTATAGGTAATTTCTATAATTAATTTCTGAAAATTAATTTCTGTTTTTAACCTGTTTTAACCTGTTTTTAACCTGTCAAAAGGCTACTTTGTCTGGTGGTGTGCCTATCGATGATAGCAATCGATGAGTGTTTCATTAAAGTCAGGGATTAATATCAAATAGCTTTTGTACGTGTATCTTCATAGGCATTTTATCAGCCTGAACACTGATCATGCATGTTCAGTATCTCGTGGGGGAAAGGATGTAATTCAATGGTAGAACATCTGATTTGCATGCAGGCAGTTCCAGCTTCAATCCCCAGCATCTCCAGGTAGGGCTGTGAGTGTTCCCTGTCTGAAATCCTGAAGAGCTGCTGCCAGTCAATGTAGACAATACTGAGTTCGATTGTATAATGGTTGGATTCAGTATAATGCAGTGTCCTATGTTCATTTTAACTTCCAATTATGAAAAGAACTTCTAGGGAAAGGTAATTTGTAATAGAGTGGAACATTACAATTCCTTTTTGCTTGAAAACTTCACCTGGCATTTCTGATATTCCTAAATTTGCTCTCCAGTCTAACCTCACAGTGGTGTTTTTGCAACCAAAAAACCTCTGTGTTTTGGGTATACCATAGGACAGTGATTTACCCAAAGCTGTAGACTGATTTTCTTTGCTAAACAGTGATTTGAACTGCTTCTTACATCTAACTCCAAGAAGTCTAGTCACTGCACCCCACCAACTGCTTTATAACCTGCATTAAGAATTCTTTTGACATCTACAGTAGCTACCTACCATCAAAGAGTGGTGATGATGATAATGACTCTGTACTAGCAATTTTTAGCACAATTTAGCAGCAGGAGAACAATAGTGGGACCCAAGAGGTGATTAGCTGGCACTCTAGGGGTCATGAGCTCATATTTCACATAATATAACTGCTCTAAATATCACAGTTGGGAATGTCCTAAGAGTACATTCTCCAGTTAAGCTGAACAGGGCAAACAAATAAGTTTATATTCATCTGTCTCTTATTTCCAAGCAGGTTTACCCACTGAATGTTTTAATACTATAACAGTAAAATTCTCTCTAACAGTAAATTCAGGTGTTTGGGTGTCAACCGGACTGGATCAAAGTACGGGTGCTGAGAAATTGCAACCAGGCTCGTGCATGCAGTTCTAAGATTACTATATTCTAACTTTCATTTATTTAATGATTTGTTTACTCTGTATTTCTTTCTTTTATCAGTGTTTGCTCTGTTACACAAAGTGCAGTCATTGTTATTGATAGCAGCTAAATGGTAACCAGTGTTTTCCTGGCAAGAGAACCCATGTCAGCGCCTAGCAAGTAACACAGCTAATTGCTGATTTTCCAGATACTAAAAAAAAAAACATTCCGTATTAAAGCAAAAGTCCATCTAAGTCAAGAATTGCTAACATAGTCTCTGGAAGCTCAAAACCAGGACATGAAGACTTTGGTTATGTCTGTCCCTCTGGTTCAGTATTCAGAGACAGACAGCCCCTGACACAGATTTTCTATTTAACTATGATGAAAATATTCAGCAATGCAACAATAATGCAATCCTACCGTATGCATATTTTCTTGTGAAAATATATATATCTTTATTTACTGTGTACAACTATCCGGAAACAGCAGATATCCTGGGTTTAATAGCTGTAGAATTTCAAATAAGATTAAAACAGGCTCTTTAACACCATTAAAATGGTATGTGTTGTTATAAACTGTGTTTATAACCCACTGAAACTATTATGCAGGTCCCAGAGGAAAAGGCAAATTAATTCACTAATACTACTACATTTTCATTAACTAAGGACATATTCTGCTGGGAAGTTCTCTTGTGGAAGCCTCACTGAATTTGAACGCAAACAGTGCAAGAACACAATGGTAAAGTTAGTAATAGTTTGGCAAAACCCATTCTCCCAATTTCTGCAGAATTGATTAAGATGAGGGTAGTAGACAAACATGGTGAGACATTGGCTCAGTTCACACATAACAGGAAGCCATAATTTTTTTCTGTGAGAACAAGCTGTAGCTCTTCCTCTGAATTGACAGTTTCCACTTTTGATTTTTAACTAACCATAATTTCTGGTCATGTCCAACTCTGAGTTTTTAAAAGCAGGTGTGGGAAATCTTTTTCAGTTGAGGGATGAATTCCTTTCTGAGCAACCTTTCAGGATGCATGCCAATGGTTGATAGAGCCAGGGGCAAAAGTAGGAAGAGCAACTTATTTGATTAGCTTGAATTGCAGACTTCATTGTAGCCACACAGAAGTCAGATGATTCTGCCCATGCCCACATCCCTACATCCAGGCAAGCAAGGGATTATCACAGTTCAAGGACATTTTATCTCACAACAATGTCAGTTTGAATGCAAAGAGAAACCTACAATAATTAAAACTCACAGAAATTTGCTCACAGAAAATCCTGCAACTCTATATCCTAAATTAAAGGTTATATCAGATTATATTGTTGGTAAGATCTGTCTTGAGAGACAAGACAGATCTTACCAACAATAGAGTGTGCCTCCGGGGGTGAAGCCAAAGTGCTAGAGAATCACAGTGCCTGCTGTGGCTGTAGAGACAGATAGCTTGTGACTGCTGCCTCCTGCATTGTTTTTGCTGCACTAGCAGCACCAGTGACCTCCCTGGGGCGCAAGCTGGTCAGTGTGTATGGAGGTCCTGAGCTGCCCAAACAAGAGCCCCTTCTCCACCTAACTGATGTTTGTCCAAAGGAAAGCAGAACAAAACATTTGGCACTAGCTTGGCTGCAGGAGTTGCTGGAAGGCGGTGTACAAGACACTATCCAACCACCTTAGAGACTCCACTGCAGTTTGCGTAGTTTCCTTACCCTTTTCTTCCTGCAAGGCAGCAGGTAATAGCAGATTTAAAAGGTAAAGGGGACCCCTGACCATTAGGTCCAGTCGTGCCCGACTCTGTGGTTGCAGTGCTCATCTCGCATTATTGGCCGAGGGAGCCGGCATACAGCTTCCAGGTCATGTGGCCAGCATGACAAAGCCGCTTCTGGCAAACCAGAGCAGCATACAGAAACGCTGTTTACCTTCCCGCTTGGAGCGGTACCTATTTATCTACTTGCACTTTGATGTGCTTTCGAACTGCTAGGTGGGCAGGAGCTGGGACCGAGCAACGGGAGCTCACTGCATCGCGGGAATTCGAACCGCTGACTTTCTGATCAGCAAGCCCTAGGCTCTGTGGTTTAACCCACAGCACCACCTGTGTCCACGATAACTGATACATAGAGTTCTTTTTTAAAATAAAAGACCAACAGCTAATGTTGCTCCTCAAGGGACTTTATCTAACTATCTAACTAGACATCTGGAAAACTCACTGATTAATTAATAGATTCATTAATTAGACAGATGTACTGTTAAAAGAGAATTTAATTGTTTGGATTAATAACCCTACTAATTAATCCTAAAGAAAATTACCAACCATACAGTTGAGAAAATGCTGATTTCCTAAATGCCCATCTGTGTAATTAACATCATTATTTGGAAACATACTAGATAAGGATAGGCTGACTTAAAGCACCATATGTCAAACAGCAACACTCTTGCAGAACCCTTATAGAAGTGGTCATGACCTTTGTCTTTAAACATGCAGGAACAGCTCTACTGTGATTGCACAATGCTTCTATCTCCATGTTTAAAGATTTTACAGAATTACAGCACTATGGAAACTGCAGTTAAAACAAACAATACGAATACATTTGGACATATAGGCTATGTTCCAACAGCAACAAGATGTTACCTCCCTCACTTTTACATCACTCCCTTTGGGAAGAGAACTGGAAAATGTAACTCATAAATTTATAAATGAATAAGGCTCTATTTTTAATTAATGTTAGCACTATAATATCAATATAATAACGTGTCATCATAAGATAGAAGGCAGGGTGGCCCTTGCCCTCAAAAGGTTTATAAAATATGGATTTGTTTTTGCTTGTTTTTTAATACACAAACACAGAGAGTTTATTAGGTTTAATACAGAAAAGTAACAATGTATCCCTATTTTCTTTGTAATGGAAGTTACATGGGAGAGATTCACCTCCACTCCCTACTGTTTAAAACAGTATTTTGTTTCTCAACAGTTCCTCTCATGCCATTACTATCTTACTATCTTACTATCTTTTCCCTTTCCCTCTCTTTTTGGCTAATCATCCAATGCAATATATCTTAATTTTCCACAAGTTAAAAATTGCCTGAAATAGTATAAGACAATTATGGAGGAAGCAGCTATTTAGATTGCTAAAGAGGCATATCCTTCTTCTGAAAGAGTGAGCAGTTTGGGTCTGTGACTAGGGTCTAGTCTTCACTGGAGAGACAAATTCATGCCTGAACTGTATGCACTTCAGACTCCAGGTGGTAGAGGTGTGCCATGACCACAAGGTTCACCTTGCAGCTGTAGCATTTGGAAGCAGCCCAGAATAATCAAAGGACTAGCAGAACAATACTGTGCAGAGGACATTGTAGCCAGCGCCGTAGCAAGGTCAGGTGGTACCCAGTGTGGAAAATTTATTGTTACCCCCCCCCCACACACACATTGAAATTATTAAAAGAAAGAAAAAATAAGATACAGTTGCAAGTGTTATTTTCTGTTTTATTTACTTAACATTGTGAGCATAAGCACTTAAAACCTTTTTTTCCTGATGGGAATTTCTTAATTTAAAAACATGTATTTTTGCCATTTTGTCACTCCCCTCAATGATGACACTCGGGTCGGGCCGCACCCACCGCACCCCCTTCCTATGTCACTGATTGTAGCAGTAAGTCAACAAAATATGGTGTTCTCAGTACTTGGGCAAAATGTAATCTAAAGTTACGACACCAACTGTTCAAGATTTGAAACAAAATAATAATAATTCAAAAGCTACAATAAAGGGCATGTATTCTCCTCACAGGACTAATAACAATAGTAAACTGTAGAAATATGTTTTTTCATACTATCCCTTCTCAACAAAAATAAATGAAATGCAAGATAGAAAATGTCATCATATGAGGAATGATCTTTGCTGACTTTCCCAATATTCTGAAATTGAAAATTTCAGATTTGGTTGAGGAACATGATGCAAGGGTTATTTCAAGGATATCTCTCCCTATATCTTATTATTGTGCTGTTAAGCAAAGACAGACACCTACTTAGAGTCTTGTGAGTGCAGTCAATAAATGTATTTCATCACTATTCTCACAGTAGCAAATATCCCTGCAGAAATATGTTTGACAAGCATAAAAAGAATTAAGAGAAAATAGCATGATTTATTGCTTGCATTAGATTGACCACTGAATGAAACTCAGAAAGATAGGCCAGCTGGGTAAACTGGTGAAGAATAAATCAAAGATATAGCTCTTTTAAAAATAGATTCCCTTAACTCCTGATTTCAAATGCTTGGCTTTCTGTTATTATCAATCATGTTTATTGTAGCTGAGCTGCAGGTCCAAACTGCATGCTTATTGTGCAAGGCCCTGTACATAAACAAAGCAATAAATAGTTCCTCCTCAAAACAATTTATAATCAAACACACACACACACATTACATACAGGAAAAGAGCCAGATATACAGGCAGCAGAGACAGTGCCAAGTGTTAGCCACATCACATGAACCCCACTTTGCCTGTGGCAGCTCTTTTGTGTGTAAGATTATCTTGCATCTATAGGGTTTGATAGAGAATGAGCACGTATGGTTCTTGAATATTTTTAGTAGTGAAGGAGTACTGAAAAGAGTTCATTGCAGAGCAGGGAGCTGGATATGCAGAAGGGCCTGAAGCAGCCCTTGAGAATAATGGATTATTATGCACTACAAGGCATGTCCACTGCCATTATTGATGGAGCTTCCCTTCTCAATAGATGCTGGGTAGTGACTATTGTCCAATCCAGGCATATGCAAACTCGGCCCTCCAGATGTTTTGGGACTACAACTCTGATCATCCCTGAACACTGGTCCTGTTAGTTAGGGATGATGGGAGTTGTGGTCCCAAAACATCTGGGGGGCCGAGTTTGCCTATGCCTGGTCCAATCCTTAAACAAGCCAGGTCAATATTCTTCTATCAGTTATTATATATTTGACCACAATCAAAGTACTGTTCACTCAAGAAGTTTATTGATCGTCTTGCTTTCCACAGGGGTGCCTTCTGGTCACAGCAGCATGTAACTGGCATTACTGGCACCCTAATCTAGATATGCAAGGTTGACCAGATTCATTTACAATCTTCTCCTTCCCAGTTTTGAAGATCTGCAGCAACCTACTGAGCAGCTGGGCATCTGAAGACAGAAGGAGAACTGCTGATAGAAAAGTCACATGGAGTTTAACCACACATGGCAGAAAGCTAGTTTGATGGCCTATGCAATGGTACTGATACTAGCGAAGAAGTCTGTCTTCTCTGCTACCATCAGTTGGCTGAATTGTGTCTAGCTGAGTTATTTCAGAGGCTGTTATGCCTCAGGATCAACCCATCAGAAAGCAAACTACTGTACTTGTAACAGTTTTGTACAATCTTTGCTGATAAAGTCACTCAGTTTGACTTGGATGAATGGTTAGCTCTACACCAGAGGGTGACCAAAGCATTTGCTTGTCATAGTTGCTTGAATCGTTTTGATCTATTCTCACTAAGGCTGTCAATGGGGCACTGGGAGAAAGCTACTTGAAGGTGGCAGTAATCTGCACTCTCATTATAAATAAATAAATAAATAAATAAATAAATAAATAAATAAATAAATAAGCAAGGGCATAGTCAGCTATAGGTTCATGTAACATTTTCCTTTTATGCAACGGTTTGTGGTGCATGTAGTAGTAGAACAGCTCCAGGTATTCCAGGATAAACCTCATTCTGCAAGTCCTTCAAAAGTGGCTTCTGACCTGGTTACAAGACAGAAACATATTTGGTATATATGGTTGGAGATCAACAGTGGAAATACCTCCTTGTTCCTTCAGTTCCTGGATTTAAATGTTGTGAACTGCTCTATTATTTCAAATTGTTTAGATTCATATTCGGTTTCTAAATTCCAAAAGGAAGTGATAGAATAAAATCCAAAACAATTAAAAAAGGCATATAATATCCTTTTGGAGTGGGAAACCAACTTCTTTGCTGATGGGATTGGCCCCCGTTCTAATAATGGAAGCCTAGTCTATGTCTTCTAAACTGTGGAATAATATGCCAAAAGAAACATTTCCTAAAGGGCTTCAAAGCCTTTATGTTTCAACATGGATTTGATTACCATGACCTTGACATCTGTAGCTGTGTTTTGTTCCTACTGTCAGTTACATTTGTTTTAATTTCTGTAATGCTTATATGAAAGCATTATTTTGATCATGTTTTATCTATAAATTTCTTGAGTATTTGGGAAAGGGGCACAATAATGTCTTAAATAAATATATTTTTAAAAAAACAAGAAATGCGATGTGCTCAGAAAATGCAGTTTGTAATACAATTTGATACCAGGGTCAAGATGTCAGTGAATAGTCCTGTTATTCTAAATAGCAGAGGCATCGGGTTTAATAATAGTTTCCAGAAGTACAAAGTGCATGAATTGCTAGTGACCCATATCAGTTTGAGATCACATTTCCATTTCTCTTCAAATTTGAAGCTTTTTAAAATTACTGTATATCTAAACAATACGATAGAGTACAGTATTGATGCCATGAGCATGAATATGAAGTTGGCCATAGCCTTAAACTGAATGAGATTTCTGTGATTGCGCCAAGTAGATGCAACAGAAAGCGCATTTTAAGTAGATGATAATACTCTCAAGGAAAAAATGCTCACTAAAATTGAATTCATTAGAGCTTGAGTAATTGGTCAGTATTAGGAGATGATAACTGGCCTGTTGAACAAGAGCTCAAGGCAACACCATGGGCTTCTGATGGTATATGAAGCAAGTTAATTACCATAATAAGGATGGATAAGGCAAGTACTGCTGCTCTTCCTAATACTGTACATTAACTGAGAGCTGAACAGTTCTATCTAACAATTCTATACTGGCTATAATAACTTCAAGAGGTTGAGCTATTGTGTACAAGCAGCAAAAACCTTTGCCATTTTAGAAGGTTAAGAAAGCCACCTTTTTAAACAAACAATATTCTGCTTTAGAAAACAGGTATGCAAGATTAGTTTAAAGAACAAATCTGCTTTGCTCTCAATTACAAATATAAAATGAATATACACCAGTCAAAACAAGGAGACTGGAAACATTATTTCCAGGTGGTTAAGGTCCTGTTTGAGTGCCTGGATGTGGTGGGAGGATGGATGGCGGCTAATGGATTGAGGTTGAATCCTGGCAAGACAGAAGCATTGCTTTTGGGGGAAAGGGGGCAGGCAGGTGTGGGGGACTCCCTGGTCTTGAATGGGGCAACTGTACCCCTGAAGGAGCAGGTGCGCAGCCTGGGAGTCATTTTGGACTCACAACTGTCCATGTAGGCGCAGGTCAATTCTGTGTTCAGGGCAGCTGTCTACCAGCTCCATCTGGTACACAGGCTGAGACCCTACCTGCCCGCAGACTGTCTTGCCAGAGTGGTGCATGCTCTAGTTATCTACGTGGGGCTACCTTTGAAGGTGACCCGGAAACTACAATTAATCCAGAATGCAGCAGCTAGACTGGTGACTGGGAGCGACCACCGAGACCACATAACACCAGTCTTGAAAGACCTACATTGCCTCCCAGTATGTTCCAAGCACAATTCAAAGTGTTGGTGCTGACCTTTAAAGCCCTAAATGGCCTCGGCCCTGTATACCTGAAGGAGTGTCTCCACTCCCATTGTTTGGCCTGGACACTGAGGTCCAGCTCCAAGGGCCTTCTGGAGGTTCCCTCACTGCAAGAAGCCAAGTTACAGGGAACCAGGCATAGGGCCTTCTCGGTAGTGGCACCCGCCCTGTGGAACACGCTCCCATCAGATGTCAAAGGAATAAACAACTATCTGACGTTTAGAAGACATCTGAAGGCAGCCCTGTTTAGGGAAGTTTTTTAATGACTGATGTTTTAATGTATTTTTAATCTCCTGTTGGAAGCTGCCCAGAGTGGCTAGGGAGACTCAGCCAGATGGGTGGGGTATAAGTAATAATTTATTATTATTATTATTAGTCTTTGGGTTAATCTCAAAAGGTCAAAAGGTTCCATATTTAGAATAATGTAATATTTCCTATAGTCATTCATTTCTGTCACTATGAAAGGATTTGGGGAGCTTGCAAAATTAGGGCCCGCTCTTAAGTCTGTTATGATTCAGGTGAGTCGGAGGCTGCAGCATCTCCATCTAAGGAGACAGACCAAGTACAGGACTGTGAACCTTCTGCTGGAGATCAGGACATCACCAAGGCTGTGGCTGATGACCACAAGCCCCTAGAATCTAGGGGCTCGTGGTCATCAGCCACAGCCTTGCTAGAAGAACCTCCCATATATGTAGACTCAGAGCCCAAACCCTCATGGTCACCTTCCACGAGGAACCAAATGCCTTGCACAGCACCTCACCAGTCCAGTGGTACAGGAGGAAGGGTAGAGAATAGTGTCTGTCTTCATGCCAGAGGTTTGGCCATTTAAGAATCTAAAGTTAGTCAAAATTGGAGTAGAGCCTGGGAAAGGTGAAAAAGGCTCAGTCTGCTATCAACCTTTGTTGGAGCAAGTTGCGTACTTAGCACCAACCCCTTTGCAATCTCTTATCAACCTTGCTGCCTTCTCCTTGGAATCTGGTATCAGACCAGAACATGACAATAACACCTTGTTGCTTCATTAAAGGGGATGAGCTGTTATGCCTTTTATACCTAATAATTTTGAAAGCTAGTAATATAACCCTATAAAAAATTATTGGTCTGAAAGTGTATTTTTATTTAACAGTGGTGAAATTATGGAATAACTATTAAACACAGGAAATTTGGTTTGGCCTGAGCACAGGACAGACAGCTCAGCAGGCTATGTTTATCTTCTTGCCACAGGCCTTGATCTGGTTTTTCTACAAATCATAGGAAGTTTACAAGCAATGTATTTTGTTATATATGGGAAAATATAAATGGAAAGGAAATATAGTAAGACCTAGGGAGAAATATATTTGTGAGAAATCTTCAGTGCTGCAAATCTGCCTAAGTGTTTCAAGCAATTGTGGACCTCCTTTTCTGAAGAAACAGTTATATCCACAGTTAAACTTTTTTAATGAATCCAGAACTACCAATTTTTATAGTTTCTATCTACAATATTAAAAATGATTTTCTGATTCAGTAAACAAAAATCCCATCTTAATCTTCTGAGAGTAAAGCCTCAGGAATAGCCTTCATCCTTGTATGTCATATTTGGACAAATAATGAGATTTATGGGTACACTTTCATTTTAGTAGGGTTGCCATATGTCTGGAATTTCCCAGACATAGCCAGGATTCGACTGTAGAAAATGGTGTCTGGGCAGAATTTGCAAAAATACTTTGATATATTTCCCTTGGGGGGGGCAATGCATTATCCTCTCAATCATTGGGACATACTTTGCATGCAAATTATCCCAGATTCAGTCCTTGCATCTCTAGTTTAGAAAACAAATTATTTGAAAAGCCTATCTCTGTCTGAAATCATAATATATTATATTGGGTCAGACCTTCCACATGTTGGTGGTTACAACTTCCATCATCCCTGAACATTGCCTATGGTGGGTAACGCTAATGGGACTCGGAATCTAACAACATCAGAAGGACCAGGGGTTCCAAACCCTTAGGCTAGACTGACCATTTCTTATAGGATTTTAGTCAAGTCTGATATAGTGCCTTCCAGGATCCCAGTCCCAGCTAGCCCTAGGAGTATGGGTGCCATGATGCAGCGGGCCTTCCAGTCTGGACTGCCTCATTTGCAGTCGGCGAAATCCAAGTCTGGATTCAGACACAGGCTCGGACTCCCCAACCACGTGTGCATCTCCTGGATATCCAGATGAGGAATGTGTTGGGAGGAGATTCTCCCGACGGTGCGGGTGAAGGTGTCTGTGGAAGGCATGCCTGTGGCGATGGTGGTGCAGCTGAGCGAGAACTATTTGCTGGAAGCTCCCGGCTTGAGCCTGCGGACCCGCATGCAGGGGGACTTGGAAGAGTTTAAGGCACCTCTTCCCGGACTCAAAATCTTTTGGTCGCAGCTGTTACAGCGACGTATGTGGCGAGGTAGCCGATGCCCAGCTGCCACCGAGAGGGCCAGGAGGTGTGTCCAGAGTGCAGTGGCCAAGAAGGTTCTGGCCTTGAGCGGGATGGTGATCCGTCACCCGGACATTACCTTCCATAATGCGTCCCTTTACAGGCTTGATGGGGTTTATCTGTCTGTGATTGGGAATGATTTGTGACTGACCTCCGTGTCAGCGGGGTTAAGGGATTGGTTACAGGTGTGAGTGGTTGGCGGCAAGCTTGGGTGCTCGTGTGGCGGATAGGCACTAGTTCAGGTGATAGGGATGGGAATACGCTCTCGCCATCCCTATGTGAAGGGTATTTCGTTAAAGGAATCCAGAGACTCAAATGGTTTGGTCAACCCCTGAGAGGGGGTTGTGCCCATGCCTGAGTCCAGGGGGACATCTGGGCAGCGTACATAGTCTGTTCCCGGCTTTTCGCCTATCCAGGTGTTCACCCTTGTCTGACCTATGCTGATGCTAAATTTATTTAGGGGGGAGGTCTCTGGGTCTGAACAAGCAAAATGAATAGCTGGAAATGGGGGGGGGTGTTTCTTATACAAAACACAGCATGCAGAGATGGGATGTTTAATCCTTCTCTCTCTAGCTGTGGTCCTAATGAAAGTCATGTGTGCACACACAACCTGCACTGGCATTAACACACACACACAAACACATGCAAGACCTCTCATTGGCACCAATTTCTAGAGCTTTTTAATTCTTCTAGGGCTAATAGTGGCACAGGGGCAACATTCAGTGGGACTGCACTGGGGTGTGGGTGTGTTTAGAGCTAAATATCTCTTCCCTGTGTGCTGCAGTCCTAATTAAAATCAAGGAATCTCTTGATCTGGAGCAGTAAAGGGTAAATGTTTTTCAATAATGCAATGTTATTCTGAATTCTGCCTTCATAGCCACTGGAATTTTCTACAGAGCCTATGGATATATAAGAGTAGAATATAGGTCTTCATGTTCACACTAAAACATTTGTTTTTCCTCTCAATGGTATATGTCTAAGATGAGCACACATTCGCCCTACATCTCTGATCAACTGCATTTAAATTCTGCAGGAGTGCCAACTTTAAATTCCCACAAAGCAAAAAATCGAACAGAATATCTACATGTACTGCTAGCCTCTTGAAGCCAGCTAATCCTTCTCACAGTCACAGCCTTTGGGATGCAAATACCGTTTTTTATCTCTTGGTTCTGCAAGTAATTAAACAGCTGCAGAACTGCCCCCACCCCCAAAAAAGCTGACTGATAAAATACATTTTAAAAGTAACATAGGACTGAAAAGCTACCTGTACCTAGATTCTGTTTGAACGCAACAGGCAGTAAAAATTATTACCAACTAAGCTGAAAACCTGCCTGCCTCATTAGGATTGGGTTAAAACCATCTATCCGTGTTTCTCCAAAAATAAGACACCGTCTTATATTTATTTTTCCTCAAAAAAACACATGGTCACTTATTTTCAGGGGATGTCTTTTATTATTATTAAGTATGGTACAGTTCAACCTACAAGGTTAAACTGCCTATCACTATGGCTTATTTTCGGGGTATGGCTTATTTTCGGAGAAACACAGTAAATCACTCTTACAGTGTGATCCTATACATGTCAACTCAGAAGCAAGTCCCCTTTAGTTCAAAGGGCCTTTCTCCTATGTAAATCAATACAGGATTGCAGCCTTACTCTGAGCAACCCAGTCATCACTATAGTTATTATCACAAAAAGTAATTATCAGCTCAAAAAATATACTGGAGAGCTAGAAATGGTTCGGAAAAATCCAACCAAATTGATTGGGGGTTGTAGCAATCCCCCCATGAGGAAAGGTTAGAACATCTGGGCCTTTTTAATTTATAAAAAAGGCAAATAAGAGGGGTACATAACAGAGATGCATAACATTATGCATACCGGTAGGCTCTCCCTCTTTAGTAGCACTAGAATCTGGGGCCAACTGGTGCTGAATGTTGACCAATCCAGGACAGACAAAAGAAATACAGTAATTCTTCATGCTGCACAATAACTAAGCTATGGAACTAGTTACAGGTAGGTAGCCGTGTTGGTCTGCCATAGTCAAAACAAACAAATTTCTAGTAGCACCTTAGAGACCAACTAAGTTTGTTATTGGTATGAGCTTTCGTGTGCATGCACGAAAGCTCATACCAATAACAAACTTAGTTGGTCACTAAGGTGCTACTGGAAGGGATTTTAATTTTGTAATTTTGTAACCTATGGAATTCACTCCCACTAGATGTAGTTATAACTACCAACCAGGGTGGCTTTAAAGGAGATGAAATTAGGGAAGATTAAGCTGCAAGTAGCTACTAGCCACAATGGCTATGTTCTACTCCAGTGTTTCTCAACCAGTGTGCCTCCAGATGTTTTGGGACTACAACTCCCATCATCCCTAGCTAGCAAGACCAGTGGTCAGGAATGATGGGAGTTGTAGTCCCAAAACATCTGGAGGCACACTGGTTGAGAAACACTGTTCTACTCCATTATCAACAGGCAGTAAATCTCAGTATATCAGTTGCTGGGCATCACAAATGAAGAAGAATGCTGCTGTGCTCAGGTCCTGATCGTAGGCTTCTCATAGGCCTCTGGGTTGGCCACTGTGAGAACAGGATGCTGGACTAGATGTCCAGCATGGACTAGATGGCTCATCCATTCTTATATAACTATATATGGTATACACCAGGGGTCAGCAAACTTTTACAGCAGAGGGCCGGTCCACTGTCCCTCAGACCTTGTGGGGAGGAGGACTATATTTTGAAAAGAAAACAAAGAATGAATTCCTATGCCCCACAAATAACCCAGAGATGCATTTTAAATAAAAGCACACATTCTACTCATGTAAAAACATGATGATTCTCGGACCGTCTGCAGGCCAGATTTAGAAGGCGATTGGGCCGGATCCGGCCCCTGGCCCTTAGTTTGCATGGTATACACATTGCTTACCTATCTATAGTTTTGCTTCTATGTTCCCAATAACTTCAGAATTTATGTAAAAACATTTCGCCTTCTTTTGCATTTTGTGACAAGTCCAGAAATATACCAATGCTTTCAGTAATCTATAACAGGTTTTAAAATATAGCATCATATGCTATTCAGTTGAAATTTGCATCCAAAAATAGAGGGTTTTTTCCTCTCTCCTACCACTCTGCTTTGGGAAAGAAAATGGGCTGCATGCCCAAAAATCAAAGAACCATGCCAATGTGTCAAGGGCTGCCAACTGCGGTTGTGAAAGCATGCTGGCTGCAATCATATGATCAGTGTGGTAAAACAACCAAAGCATGTGCTCGTTCTAAAACAGTTGGCTTATAACCATCTGATTGACAGCTGAGCTGCTTTAATTAATTGGAAAGCTGTATGCCTCTTGCTGCTCTAGAAACAAAGGAGTTCAGTGATGCTTTCATAGAATACCCATTGCTTGCCTTAACTTTGGCCCTTTCCACCACTTTATTTCTTGTTGAGGGTGGTTTTAGTTTACTTTCTTAAACTGCCCATTGCTGTATCCCACTTTCTGGTAGGGATGGGTGAATCTGCCAATTTTGGCAGCTTTCAGTCTCTCATTTCTCTGCTCTTAATTTCAATTTTTTACATTTCTGCATCAGTGTGCAATTTTTTTAAAAAAAAATCCCTCATGAAACTTCATTGACATTTTAGTGTGAATTTATCATAATAGACATATCTTTGTATGCAATTTTGCCTCGTATATAAAGTTTGGCAAACCAATCTCACCTAATATAATGCATTCTTGCTTGCAGTTTTCATGTACAGTATATATGCATTTTAATGTCAACTTTGCCCTAACATATACTTTGTACACATAACTTAGCTGGAGAACTGCACTGCAAAACATCGAAGTGTGAATTTCAAAGGATGGCTGTATTTGGTTTGCATATTGTTTCAGAAACTACAAATTAGGTAGGTTCACCATTAAAAGCAAACTGAATTTAACTTCTCCCTATCCCTACTTTCAAGTAAATATGTTTTAAAGGCCAAACTGTTAATTGTGCAAAATTACTACATCATCAGAGGCATTCACCTGTAAATGTGTGTTGGTATAACCACTATGTCCCAGTGATAACATTTCAAAAAAAAAAAAACTCATAAGCAATATTTCCTCAGATTAACCATCATAAAAGGTAACTGAACTTTAAGACTCACCTCCCCCTGATACACTTGTGCATTTTTCATTTGATAGAAGAAAGAGTCATAGATTTTTCATTAAAGGCATGTAGTTTGCTGTAGTATGTTCAATTCCTCATAGGGTATTTTTAATCAATTATTCTGTTTCTTATAGACTTTTCATTTAATTTAAAGAAGAACAGGCTATTTTGTCCCCCTTTAAGCAAGTTTTAAATTGGTTCTAAGGTAAATATATTATTTCAATAATATGCTCAGTATGAGCTGGACTACCTTATAAATTTCTTCTAAAACTTGGAATAAATTTGTCTGTCAGGTTTTTAAAGGAAGACATATCTGAAAGTTCTCCTACACATTTTTCAGTAATAAAAGGTATATATGTTCAGATGTCCACTTTAAGACACATAGCAGAATCCGTGTTTATGCAAGGTCTGACCCCCCAACTAGTTTTCTCATGTTTGGACTACTGCAATGCACTCTATGTGGGGCTACCTTTGAAGGTGACCCGGAAACTACAATTAATCCAGAATGCGGCAGCTAGACTGGTGACTGGGAGCAGCCACCGAGACCATATAACACCAGTCTTGAAAGACCTACATTGGCTCCCAGTACATTTCCGAGCACAATTCAAAGTGTTGGTGCTGACATTTAAAGCCCTAAATGGCCTCGGTCCAGTATACCTGAAGGAGCGTCTCCACCCCCATCGTTCTGCCTGGACACTGAGGTCCAGCACTACAGGGAACCAGGCAGAGGGCCTTCTTGGTAGTGGCACCCACCCTGTGGAACACCCTCCCACCAGATGTCAAAGAGAAAAACAACTACCAGACTTTTAGAAGACATGTTAAGGCAGCCCGGTTTAGGGAAGCTTTTAATGTTTAATAGATTATTGCATTTTAATGTTCTGTTGGAAGCCGCCCAGAGTGGCTGGGGAAACTCAGCCAGATGGGCAGGGTAAGAATATATTATTATTATTATTATTATTATTATTATTATTATTATTATTACCTCATAAACATGACCCCACCTGCTCGGTTTCTTGACCTTTCCCAAGGTGATCAGGAGAGGTGTGCTTGTCCTCACATTCTCATGTAGGCAAGTAGAACACCTTACACTGTGCAGGGTCCCTGCTTTATCAGAGTCCTGAATCATCTGCAGGATTCTGCTTGCTTGCAAACACTGCTTTTTCAGGAGGAACTCACAGGGACTCAGTTCCGGCACTTCTCAGGTGGGCACCATTGCCATTCTAAGAGAACTAGGGAGGTGTTCATGCTGAGTTCTGGCACCTCTTTTTCTAGAAAAATAGCACTGCTTGCAAGTGAATGTGATTAGTAGACTTGCACCTTGCACAAGAGTCCCACAGAGCTTAGTAAGCAAGGCAGAAAGCTGAAAAGCTTTCTTTGCGTCAGTTTCCCCCACTACATAAAGAGCTTTACAGCTCCCTGCCTTGCTTTCCAGGCTCTGGGGCAATCTTACATGCGCTCTTGTGAAGGCTTCCAGAGCCTACGCAAGAGTATCCTAGGTGGGCAGGACCCTCTGGCTCTCTGTCTTCTCCTTCTCCTTCTCCTTCTCCTTCTCCTTCTCCTTCTCCTTCTCCCTCTCCCTCTCCCTCTCCCTCTCCCTCTCCCTCTCCCTCTCCCTCTCCCTCTCCCTCTCAAGTTAGGGATCCTGTCCAAATGCTTGAGTTTGAAAGGGTGTGTGAAAAGCCATGTATTTAAGCTCTGGGTAGCCAAGCACAGACACATTTACAAATTCATATGTGTGCATGTTTGACAAAGTCCTGTTAGGATGCAATAGATTGTAATGGATTGCTCTGAAGTCACTTCAGCACCAGATAAAATAAAAATAAAAACATTCACCAACCGCCCCGCCCCAAATGTTGCCAGAACAAAGGTGGCAACCCTAGTCCCAGGCCCACAGCGAATGCCTAAACAGATGCCTGTTGTGTTAATTAAATAGTTCAATTCAATTGGAAAGACAGAAAGAACTATAAATAATTGTCTATCTTGCTTTTAATGCAGAGCACCTCAACTCCTTGCATTTGCTAGTTTCTATCATTTACTCATGACTTGCTAGTTGACAGCACAAGCTTCTTCCACATTATTATCTTCCCAGCACCACCAATCCCAGTATAAGTGAAGTTTCTGAGTTACCATATTAAAGCAAACAGTTCAGGCAAGACTAGACAGGTTATGAACTTATGGTGTGTAAGCAAAGATGCACAATAATATTTCAATAGGTGCTGCAGGACTCACCATGGTACAAAGGGAGGACATTAACTAACCCCCTGCTGTAGTTTCCCCCTCCAAATCACCTTCCCCACACAAACTACTTTAAGTCCTGGGAGGAAAGCTTTCACGGGTGATTGTCCTAGTCTCATTTACAGCGAATTATTTTTAGCCACCGACAAGGAAGAAACCCTCCTCTTCCTTGCTTCCCACGATTCACTTACGAAAAAGTTTAGGCTTTTTTTGGGTAGAGCAAGGTAGGCATCTCAAGCAGCAGATGCTGGGATAAACAAAGTAGAAAAGAACAAATAATAAAGTTGTCATTAACTTCTAAAATCTAGCAAGATTTTTTTGTCTTTTTAATTTCATATTGTGCACATGCATAACCATATGAACTAAGACTTACCATTATCGTCTTGCCCTTATTAAACACATCAGGCAAGAGTTAGCAGCTGGGTTATTCCCCTGTGATTACTGACCGCAATCAAATCATGGGATTACCATACTAATGAGTTAACACCATTTTTATATTCATAATTAACATTCTTTATCATCTTCTCTGGAACAAACCAAATCATATGTGCTTTTTAAAATTGAAATTATCTCTCTAATAGCACAAAGTGTAAATTATAATGTAACATGAAGTAAAATATTAGACTAATTATAAACTCAAGTGAATTGTTTTAAAGTCAGTTTCAGAAGAAGCTACACTAACCTAGCACAGGTTACTTAGTGCTCACAGTTAGAAGGAATCTCAGAAAGTCATATAGTCTAACCTTCTGCCAGGAACTTTTTGAGATTTACTCGGGAAGAATTCCAGTTGTTCTGCTAGGGACTACTACAGATCCACTATATTATGGATTGAAGTCCAAAGGAGAAAGGGTATAAACCTATTTATAGAAACATAAATATAAACATAAAGTAGGATATATATATATATATATATATATATATATATATATAGAGAGAGAGAGAGAGAGAGAGAGAGAGAGAGAGAGAGATTGTCAAATTCACATATGCTCTCTTAATAATATTCTGTAACAGAGTCTCATGTGCAGAACCTCCTGTTAATGAAAGGGATGCAGGTGGACAATTCTACCTAATTTCCCTTTCCCCTCAACCTCTGCACATCCTCTAGATGTTGGGAGGACTCTCTGGAATATGGTGGGAGGTGAAGTGCAAGACTGCAAGGAAAGCAGGTCACTCCCCATCCCCCCAAAACACACCCTTTCCTACCCCTTCTACAAGCAGCAACCTTTCCCAAAAGGTAATGCTGCTATTCTGCACTGATCCAGGGGAAGTTAAGTACAACTGGGCTAGGGCCAATAAGTCTGAGACTACACCCCAATGAATGTTTACTTGGGAGCAAGTTCCACAGAAGTCAGTGAAACTTAATTCTGACTAGAGATCAGGAAGCTTGCTGCTAATGGGAATTGCAGGTGAGTAGAGTGTTACATTAATAAAGCTCTAGACCAGTCAATAAATCATCAGAAACAGACCTTTATTGGTAACTTATATTGGAAAGATCAAATGACAAGTCATAAAATCAAACCTGTCTTGACCCTTGTTAAAATGATGAAGCCCAGTAATTGTACACTACTGAAATTTCCACAAAAACTGTAGAGTAAGCCCACTGTACCACACACACACCACATGCACACAACCCTTGAGAATATATTATAGCTGAAAATCGATAGTCCTTTTCATAAGATTAACTCTCAGACCAAAGGCTTATCTAGTACATCATTCTATTTCCAGCAGTGGCCAAACAGATGCCTCTGGGAAACCTACAAGGAGGGTGATGTCCCACTTCCACTATTGCCCCCATTAATTGTTATTCAAAGACTATGATCCAGAAAAGTGTGCAGGAGGATGGGGGATATTATTCTGTTGGAAAAGCAGAAATGCTTGTGCTGATAGAATGATCTCCCTACACTGACTAAAATTCTTTGTAGCCATTACTTGCTGTGCATACATACAATTCAAACATATGCATTTATTAAATCTACATTCTTCAAAAAGCAATGGCTGTCAGAAGCTACCAGAGCTGGAACTCTGAACTTTCAGTTCAGTGTAAGCTGTTGCCTAGTATGATAAGCTATCATATCTTCTTCTTGGATAGTCTTCATATTCTCAGGCTCTGGACTGCTTACTCAGACTGGCTATTGGGCAATCCTGTACAGGAAGAGCTAGGATCTTGCCTAAGCAATAAGGTATTCCTGCTCAAGATTGTTCGTTTATTTTCATTGACTCTGACTCTTGGCTTCCCCCACCCCCAACCCCACAGCTCTGTCTCCCTGATTCAGCTCCTGACTGATAGTTCTCCATGGGCTAGCCTATATACTCCCATTGATTACAGTGTCTGTGGATAATGCCAAACAATAACCTGCTGTACACAAGGTGAGTCATATTCCAAATTCTCCATCCGCCAATATACAGAAACAGAGATGTACAAGCCTACCCTGCAAATCTCCCACTGAGTTGAACAAGACTTATTTTCTTGTAAGCATGGTTAATACATGTTCTTATTAGACTGATCACTGAAGAATTGATGCTTTTGAATTATGGTGCTGGAGGAGACTCTTGAGTCCCATGGAATGCAAGAAGATGAAACCTATCCATTCTGAAGGAAATCAGCCCTGAGTGCTCACTGGAAGGACAGATCCTGAAGCTGAGGCTCCAATACTTTGGCCACCTCATGAGAAGAGAAGACTCCCTGGAAAAGACCCTGATGTTGGGGAAGATGGAGGGCACAAGGAGAAGGGGACGACAGAGGATGGGATGGCTGGACAGTGTTCTCGAAGCTATCAACATGAGTTTGACCAAACTGCGGGAGGCAGTGGAGGACAAGAGTGCCTGGCGTGCTCTGGTCCATGGGGTCACGAAGAGTCCGACACGACTAAATGACTAAACAACAACAACAACAACAAGACAAATTAAGCAATTATGTTTCCTTCTCAAGGGGAAGATAACAGTTTCTTCTGATAGCTTTGCTCATGCTCAGGAAAATGTGGAACACAACAAAATGCAGAGCTACAGCTCATGTTTAGGGAGGACAGAGCTTAACTACAAGCTAAGTTTCAGAAAATACTTTAAGCTGAACCTTGCCTTAGCACAGTGCAGCACAAGAATAAATAAAGAGAGAGGAGCAAAGCAGTATGAGCTCCTCTCCAGAAGTCTACATTTGTACACTCCCAGTAAACCACAGTTCAGTTTAAAATAATACCACTGTATAAGAAGAATATCCTACCCATTTTACTATATTCAGATCAGTTTCAAAACAATTTCTCTGGCACATCACATCAAAATCCAAAAAGGTACTTTGCTCTTAAAACAAAATAAATGATAGAGAACCAAAGCTGCATTTAGAAGAACTTTCCTACTAAACTGAAATCACGATAAACTCATTACTGCTGATTACAATACAGTCTAAATAGCAGCTACTATTTTGATTAGGAAATAGAGGAGTTTGATTTAATGCAAAAACTCAGGTTTCATCTAGCTAGCAGAGGATGAACAAAATATGCCTAAAATGCCATAAACTTGATTGCTACAGGTTATTTAACATAATAGTATCCATTCAACTTTATGGTTCTTCAGGATGGGCACAGAAGGGTGGAAATATGCAAAGTAGGTACAATCAATCACTCCTTAATTCTGTGTGAGTTCCAAATGCATTATCAACATTATCAAAAAATTCATATGTAAAACATGCTGTGTTAAACTTTAGACATCATTGATTTCATTTTGATCTCAAGGGGAAATAGTGTAAGACACCTGTAATTGTCCATGGAATATTCAGTTGCTTTTTAAAGGTAGATATTTCTGTTATCTATTTTTCAAACTGGGGGAGGATAGGTGACACTTCCAGCATCTGAAGCGTGTACATGGCTAAAGCAAAACCGCTTTTTCTTTTTTCTCAGATCCAGAGCACAAGTGGTCACTCTGACTGATCCAAGCACCAGTAAGGTCATTAATACCTCTTTGAAAGATGAAAGGGGGGGGGGAGGTCCCTGCCTGCTTCAAGGAGGTTGTGTTAAACCACTCCTCAAGAAACCTTCCTTAAATTCGGAAAATCTAGGTAATTACTAGCCAGTTGCCAATTTCCCCTTCTTGGGCAAGGTTCTTGAGTGGATGGACATGGACCAGATCCAGGCGCTCTTGGAGCAAATTTATGTTCTAGATCCATTTCAATTGGTGTTTAGACCCTGTTTTGGCACAGAAACAAGTATTTAAGGGAGCCATGAAAGGCTATTGTGACCTTTTCATGAAATTTTAATTGGACTGCTGAAATCTGTAATATAGCTATACTATCATAGTATAGTGATTTTAAGGTTGTGCTGGGCCTGCTTGCTCTTTTAGTGTTTTTATTGGATTTTTTAATGTGTGGTATTCAACTAAGTTTTTCTTAGAGTACTCTCACGGAAATTAATCAACATGTCTAAGTTAGGTCCATTAATTTCAATGAGTCTACTCTGAGTAAAACTTAATCACCCAATATTGTTGTACTGTATTTATTATTTTTAGTGTTGTTGCTTTTTAAAGTTTTAAAGTATATATGATTGCTATATATTCTATGATTGTATGATTCTATTCATTTGCACAAGGTGTCTTTTCTGCCACCTTATATGAGTATCTTTTTAAATGTGGGTAATAATTTTATTTAAATTAAATATAAATAAAATGCAAACACTAATTAGAAAAAAATTAGCTTCACTCCTTTACAGCTTTTATTGATTTTTGAGAAAAGCAGCAACATTAAAGCTGTTGATAACGAGAGTTTACATGGGTATAGTAGAAAGAAAAATCTATGGGAAATTACAAGGAACAGTTTGATAAAGCATTTCAGAGGAAGTCTGGTGTTTTAATTAGATACCATGGTGGGATTATAAATTACATGTGCTGACGCTGTATCAAATAATGTATGACACACTGAAAATCCTTACTTCCCAGTTTGTTTACAAGAAAACACTGTAGTTGTTTCTTTTAGAAAATTAGCCCAAGATATATTTGAAGCAATGATCTCTCTTTTTAGCTCTTTCAATCTAACATTAAAATTTTATAAAACCAGAATTATTCTATTAAAAAGGAGGGAAACCTTAGCTGTATAATTGCTTGCTGATGCCAGTGTGTTGTTAGGGTACAATTAACAGGATGATCTTGTTATGCTGATGTGCATTCAAGGCATTGCAGGGTCAGATTGGGCAATATCATCGATTATATTAAGCTATTCAACTCTAACAGAATGATAGTGTACAAGACAGGTTGACTATTTTTCAATATGCCTCTTATAAGGACTGAACAGGGAGCAATGGATGCTTCCATGTGGAAATACCTTAGAAGAACACAAACTGACAACCATAAAGAGCTGTGGTTCAGAGTCAGGGGAATGACGGATTAAACCCTGGAGGAATCAGATATCAAGTCACACTTCAATCAGGGAAGGAGGGATGTCAGCAGCATATACACAGGGAGCAGGAAACATAGCTAGTGTCCTCACTGCTGGGAAATAATGGAGGGTGAAGAACAGGAGCTAGCTAGCAGATGCCCTAGTCCTGAACTGAGACAGGAGTCAGATGTGGTAGAAACTGGACAGCAGCCAGTTGACACCATGTCCCTTGAAAGCCTTGTAGAGCCTCCTTCTCCTAGAACCAGGCGTATCCCTTCGTGTCGCTGAGCAGAAAGCCAGAGACAGAAAGATTCCCTTCCAGGCCACCACAGACAGCAGGAGGTGTCTGAGATGTAGAGGAAGTCAGCGGCCAGGGGGAGGAGCGGTTACTCTGGGCAACAGCTCCAGTTTGAGGAAGTACATTTCATGATCTCCATGTATTTCTGCTTGATTCCAATAAACGTACTGAAAAGCAGCTCTCTCTGTGTGTCTGGATTCTCTCAGCAGTTAGCCAAGCGCCGGCTTCCCACCATGACACCTGCCTTCTCCATTAGGTGTGTGTGTGTTGCTTTGCTCTTTCCAAAGGACTGTGCTGGTGTTTCCTTCCTGGGGTTGGATAAGCTCCTCATTTTGGCTTTGGTGGGTAAAGGGGAGTCCCTGGGCTGCAGGGGAGGGTGCTTGGGAAAGAGAGAAGGGGCGGGAAATAAACCCTGACAGTAAAATGGGGTGAAACAGTGTGTGGAAAGGGTGGATGGATGGGATGGATGGGAAGGACGGGCTAGCACTACAGCCCGACACAGTTGTCCTGCGCACCCCACAGGCACGGAGAGGACAATTCCCTTCGCAATAGACAAGGTGAGTGGGGAGAGAAGGAAAGGGAGTCTGTCTCAGCGGGCAGGATGAGCCAACAAAGGCAAAAATGAAACCACTTTGGACCTACGGGTGTGTGTGGCCAGACAGCCCAGGCACATTGTGGATTGGCTAGCAGGCTGATCGCATTGATGGCACCCTCTAGACTCTAGAGGCTTCACCCCAGGCAAAATTCCTGGCTAAATGCCTTTAGTTTGGGCACTGCATCCACTGCTGATTCCAAAGGAGTTGGAGGACATGCTGAATTAAGAAGATAAGTTGGATGAGTTTCACCAACGTTCACAATAGCATACTGAGGCCCTTTGCCAACCCCACCCCCCAAAAAGTCTGCTGCAGAGGATTGTGTAACTACCGGTATCTCTATAACATCATCAGAAGTTGCTTCAGGAGAAAGGCGAAATTTGTAAAAGTCCCCTCCCTCTTCTGTTAATCAAAGCCTCCACTGGAGCAAAGAGCATTCCATGAGTGTTGGGGTTGCATTTGGATACAACCTATTAAGCATAATTACTTAAAATTTGAAGGAAGAAGAGATAATTTTAATAAGATACTTTGATTTTAACTTTTCTAACACGGATAAAGTGTTATTTTTAGATGCAGCCACTGTAGTAATATTAGAGATCTGGCACATTTCCATTCATATTTTAGTGGCAAATACTTAAAATGTTCCAATACCTCTTCCTAATTGGTTCAGCAACTCCAGCAGTTGGATAGACAAAATAAAAAGCACTCCATGAGCCTTTGGGAGAATAAATCTGTAGATAATTATTTCAAAACAAGCTTCCAATATTAAAAATCTCAGATTTAGGAAAGTACAATTTCATTGTAAATAGCACCATTTATTTCTTAACTCACTTGCAACTTGCCTGGAAAAAAACTGAATTAGTAGCTGTTGTTTTTAATCTAACAAAATTGAAAAGTAATTGGGGTAATTTGTGTATCTTTCTGCTTCAAAAACATGACTGGGGAAAATTTAAAAGCCAAGAAACTAATCAACTCCTAACAGCCACTTTCTCAAATCCCCTAAAACCTGACCACTGGAACATTAAATACTAACTTGAACTCATTGGCTCTGAGTAATACAATAGTTAAAAAACCCGTGGTAACTATAAAAAGTGAATATAGAATTCATGATGGCCAAGAACTCAGGAGGAGCAGATTACCACTGTCTTCTGTAGGATTTTCAATTCTTTTATACCTCTGCTTGGCTAACATCTCTAAATCATTGGCTGCATCCCATCTTAAAATGTAAGTGACTGATTAATGCAAAAGCTGGAAAACTAAAGTCACAGGAAGAACCCTGCTGGAGTAGGTCAATAACCCATCTAGTCCTAACATCCTGTTCTCACAGTGGCCAACCAGATGTCTATCAGTATGCTCAAAAAGCTGGACAGTAGCATTTGTAATTCCCAGCAAGTGGCATTCAGGGTCACATTGCCTCTGACAAAACTGTTTAGATATATTTATTCTACCAATTTAAAATAAAAATAAAAATCACATTTGGCATTGTTCAGAAACCTGACTACTGTACTTTGAAATTGATTTTTTTAAAAAAAGTTTAAATATATAACAAATTATATATACCATTCACTAGAAAAATGAATTGGACTAGAGAAACCTAGCATGATCGAGGGGTGGGGTGGGGGCTAAAAGCAGGGCAGGAAAAAATTGTGAAATACAACTTATGGTCTGAGGAAGGATGAACAATTAAAAATAATTAAAACAGTTACATAAATCTCCAAGTAGTACTAGATATATGAACAGCAGCTAAATTGATTAGAAGGTGTAGAAAGATATGCAGCACAACTAAGAGTAAAAAGGAACCCATGGAGGGAGGTGTGGGGAAGTTGAATAATGTAGAAGGATAATGAAGAATATTGTGAAATGGATGTACCAATTTGCTGTAAAAGCATAAATAATAAATAAAGGAAAAATTAAATGAATAGGGCACAAATTAGAGACACGAATAAAACCTGATTAGATGAATGTTCTGCCTATATAAAATAATAATAATAATAATAATAATAATAATAATAATAATAATTTATTATTTGTATTATTTGTACCCCTCCCATCTGGCTGAGTCTCCCCAGCCACTCTGGGCAGCTCCCAATCGAGTATCTGCCTAAAAAGGCCAGATGAAGAAATAAATAACATAACTGGGCTTACTCTGATTTCTAATTCCCTCTGCCATTGCAGTCCTCTGTACCTCATGCCACACCATTCCAGATAACCCCCCCAATCCCCCCAAGGGTTTTTTAGGATGTTGTGTTTTGTGAGAAGTTTCATTGAAGGATCCAAGGTATTATGTCTTCCTATGAGTTGGGAAAATCTTCATTTTCTTTTCTTTACATATCTAGCTGCAATTGTTATAGGCGCAACATTGACAGTACAATGCTATGAGGCATGTTTAAACATGAACATGAATGCTGTGAGATCTGTAGAAATCTGCAGGGACTTAATTCTAAATGACAGTCTCTGAGGTTGCCAAGTTTTAGAAGCAGTGGACTTTGTATGTTGGGTACTGTTCTACAGAGAAGCAAAGCCCAAATATGAAAACCATTTATTATTTCCTATGGAGTTCTGGGTATTTTTAAAAAATGAAATGTTATAAACTTCCATTACACCACTTTTGACTCGTATCTGCTATTCTCCCTTTTTCACTCACTCACTCACTCACTCACTCACTCACACACTACCTCAGCATACCCGTTACATACTTTACTTACATATTTTTGAAGTTGTTGTTGTTGTTGTTGTTGTTGTTGTTTATATACCACCCTTCAAATGAACACAGTTTCATTGCTACAGAACATGGACCATGTCTACCAAGTCGTGTTGTTCTTTAAGATAATTTATAATGAATCCAGACTATGCAGGAGAAATTATGTTGACCTGCTCTTAATGAAAACATTACAGTATTCAAATTCCCCCTTCTTTGGCCATGTTCTGCATTCTCTGGCATTTCCACTGCTAAGAATGAAGTGTATTCCGCTGCCCTCACTTGTATATCCTCTTCAGGCTCCAGGGAGGTCTTCTTGCAAGCAATGAGGACTCCAGCTCTCTCCTGCCATTTCCTGGTTTGATTTTATTTTTTTATTTCTTGGCACTGCACATATCACAGTTGCGCACAAGTAGAATGCACGTATGTGGGGGGATGCTTGAATATATATTTAAAATACCGACAGCTTACAATGGTCTTTCTAGGTGTGAATAGATATGCAACAGTCTTTAATTTAACATATCATATTATTTATTTATTTATTGGTCCATTTTCATGAAGAACGTTAATAATTTATGCAGGATTATATAGCAACAGACTACAGGGTATTTATATCTGAGTGTATATTAAAGCTTGGATGCATTTTTTCATTTACTATATTGTCCTCATTCATGAGATGTCCTTGGCAACTAGCGATTTATTGCACCTGTTCCAGGAACCAAAATGAACAACTCTGATCGACTGGAATAAATTATTCCGGCTTTCAGCAACTCTCCTTCATCCATGTGGCTGCTGAATGGTACTGATTTCACACATGGAACCCAGGTTGGTATAGCGTATGTTCACATCTGAAATGAGCATTTCAACATTTTAAGTGATACGGAGCTGAAGCATTAATGCTCAAGTTTATACTACTGGCAGAAAACCTAGGCTCGTCACATGAAGAAACAGAACAGGATTTTGGGCACTACTTTTAAAATAATAATCTGTACTTCTGTTCTCTCCTAACTCTTCTCAGTATGAAGTAAGGCACTAAATGTACAAGGCTATGCATATCTAATCAGAAGCGAGTCCTTTAAGTAATTGGCTTATTTTTTGTCAAATTGTTTTCAGGGTAAAGGGACATTTTTTTGTTCATTTACTGATGTAAATGAAGGGTGGAAGGAAACGACAAAAACTACAACTGAGCCCATGATCACAGAAGCTCACATTTATGTGCTTTCATGCTTTCATGTCCCCCCAACTCTCACTAACACAAGTATGGAAACGAGAAAGAAACATTTATATGTTTGAAAACAACCTTCTGAAGAAACCTGTGAGGATTACTTTGATCCAAATAAACTGAAGTAGATACTTCCCCTCTGGGGCAAATCCTCACTAGATATTCACCTTCAAGAACAGATTTAGGTGGCTGCAGGAGGGGGCGAGAACTGCAAAAAAAAAAAAAAATGTTTCCCCAGTCCACTGGCAAAAGCATTTTCAACATCAGCTGAGTGACAGTGTTGGATACAACTCATTAGGTTTACATTTTGTACTGTGCCTCTCTATATAAACTGCTTTTCAGCTGATTCTGATAGGCTTGACACTGATAAATTTTGTAGTTACTACCAATAAAAAACAAATGTGATTGTTTGCACTCTCCTCTCTCCCACACACCAAAGAAACCCAACCCGCAACGTTTTAGGCAAATTAGTTTGAGAACATGGCTGGTGGTTTAGCATAGTCTGTTTATTAATCTGGGATTGTGTTTTTATTGTTTTAACTATGGGTGATAAGCCACTCTGGTTACATTTTAAAATAAATACTGGGATATAATATATATTTTAATGCACAACAGACTGAAACTGTTCATCCAACATTTATAAATTATTATTATTAATAATAATAATATACTGCCCTATACCTGCAGGTCTCAAAAGGTGGCTAACGTTTATGCATATATTTATGTTTCTAAAACATACGTCATCCACTTGGTATGTTATTTATAAACACACTGTACAGACATAGAAACAAAAAACTCTGCAGACTAATATATTTAACTACATATGACAGGTAATAATTAAAGCATTAGTCTAAACAAAGCTGTTCACTGTTGCAATTTCTGTGTGGGCACTGAAAATCTCTATGACATTTCTCCTTACAAACACATTAGATATGACAATATGACAGAACCATAAATGTAAACACAAGAAGTGTGGTGACTAGGCAATATGAATTCTGAAGAACTACTGTAAAAGGATACAAAGAACCTATTTCAGCTGCATCTGCAACAACAGGCACATGGGCGTACCCAGGATCAAAGCTAGGGGGGCACACCGGGGGGGCACACCAGCCACGCCCCCCAGCCACCCGATTGGCTAGCTGGCAATGACATGGCCAGGATCCCCCCTGGAGGCATGGTCAAATTCAACGCCCCCCAGAAGAAAGGGGGCCGTTTGCAAGGCAGCACACGGAGCCACCCGTGCTTGCACTCCTGCCTTGCCGACTCCTTTAATGGCAGAGGTGACTAAAACAAGGCAGCAGCAGCGTATGCAAATGAGGTGCCGTGGAGCATTGTGGGACAGCACTTTCTGTGCTGTGCTCGCTGTGGCTTGGAGTGTGGGCTGAAGTTAGCCCAGGTCCAGGTCCAGGTTTTCTTCAACTGAGGCAGCTTCGCTGCCGCTGCTGCTGTTTCACTTCAGCCAAGCAGGCTGAGGCGGAGCACAGCAGGCAGGGTCCCTGCCTGTCCTCTCCAGCTGCCCTGCTTCTGGAGGGGGCAGCTGCCCCCCCACTCCATGCTGGGTACGCCCATGAACAGGCATTTTACTACAGGTATGTTTGCTTCCCTATAAATTGCACAAAATAAATTACAGGGAAATTCTAGTCAAAGCAAACATCTAGAAAACAGTTTGTGCTATTCAATCAAACTAAACCAATCAGCTAAGAAAACCAATTAGGTACCTTACATTTTACCAGCTAAATAGAGATGGCATAATTTGTTATCCAGATAACAAATAATAACAAACACATAATCTCTAGAAACCCCCGGCTGAAAGAACTGGAAGGAAAGTGTGAAAGAGACATGGTAACCTTAACATAGCACAAGGACATCACTACAGTAGTGCAAATATCTTTGGCTGCTGTAGCACTGCTTGGTGAGCAAAAGAGGGTACAAGAGTAATCTCATTCTGCCCAGGAGGCAAAACTCCATGACAGGATTCCACTGTGAAAATCTCATTCACATTTCCAGTTCCAAATATATCATATAATAAATATGACATTTTAAAAATACTATTCCTCATTAATGCATTTTATGCAACAACCACACACCAACACAATCCAGAATCTTTGGGTATTTTTAGGAGGCAGGAACAAGCATAACAATAAAAGTATGAAAATGTACTTCTTGTGCAGATTAATGCAGGCAATCTCAACATTTGCAAAGTGGAAATAATTCACAAGACAATGTAATTTATACCATACTGGTTCCCTTCATTTCACTTTAACTTTCAATTAATTTAAAATAACAAAAGGAGATGCAAAAATGATACATGTGTTCTTCAGTGTACAAGGTTGTAATTAATATAACATCCGTTTCAAATTTATTATTATCTATTAACAAATAAATAATTTTACAGCTTTCTAATGTGTACCTCTTAAGCTTTAAATCACTTGACCATAACTAATAAGCAGTGTAGTGTCAGGAGTACTGTAACTACAACCTTAGACTGCAGTTTTGTGGAATGTAAATCATCATCACTTTTAATGCAAAAGCAACAGCAAATCTCTATAATTACTGGGTGCATTTGAATCACTTTTATGGTTACTGCTCAAGACCCATTAAAAATCCAAAACACTGCACTGCACAGGGTATAAAGCTGGAATTATGATGCAGTACAAGTTGTAATTGAAATCCATAAATTTCCTCACCAGTATTCAAACTTATTTTGATGCCAGAAATTGCTGTCGTGCAGAAATGACTTTCAAACATTTACTTTGTCTTGCAAAGTGGTTGTGGCAGCAGGACTTTGGTGTTCCGATAAGCTAAAAGTGTACAAATAACCTTGGTGATTTGTCTCTAAGCTTATGCTTAACATGAGTGAGTTTGCTCAAGCAGAAGTAATGCAGAGATTATGTCAATTGACAGGGGAGGGGGGACTATTCATGCTCCAAAGTCTTTTCTATGCTGCAATTCAAAATAAGTAATGATAAGTTTTGTCTAAATTTTGAACATAAATATGAAAACTTCAAGACATAATTAAGTACAAAACATAATTTAATAGTTAAACACTCACAGCATACTTGTCAGATTGTAAACAGTTAGAAACCTGAGAGTCAGGTTTCACAAGCTGGCTTGTCTAGTTTTTCCTATACCAATTTGCTCTTGAAATATTTCCTCTCTACTGTAAATACTCTGCTTCAAATACTTATCCCCCTCCTTTGCTTCACAGATGATGATGGTAATGCAAAATTCAATGTGAAGTATGTAGGTGCAGCTTTTGTACATAATAGTATTTAATTCATGATAATTTAAAGAGATTTAGGGGTGTGTTGATCCCCTGTGACTGGTTCCAAGCAAGTCTCTTACAGGTGGAGAAGTGACAGACCCAAAGGGGCACTCAATACACCTCACAGCAACTATCTAATTTTCTGCCACCTCCAGTACTTACTAGAGAGCAAGACCTGCATCAGAATTTAATACGAACTGCTGAACACCTAAGCTTGCAATGGACAGCTCAAGCCAAAAATTTAAAATTTTTAAACAAGGGGAGTATGTGTGCAGTGAGTTGATTTCTAAAAAGATAGGCGGTGTCAAGAGCTTGCATATCTGTGGAAGTGTTTTCCTCCAATGCCCTGAGGGAGGAGACATGACTGCTCAGCTGCAAGTGGTGGTGGTGGTGGTGGTGGTGTGGGGGGCGGAAGCACTCTACATGTGCTCAGAGGCATGCTGCTCTTTTCCAACACCAGCATTGTTCTGGTATTTTGCTTTGTGGGCACCACCTCTTTTGTTGAATTTATGCTGTTATAACACAGGTAAAGAAGTTCCAAATAGAATATAATTGTGATGATTTTAACTATAAATGTATATTTTCTTATTGGTGAAGAGCGGATAAGCAGCATTTGAAGGGCAGTCTATTCAAAGGTGAAAATTAGAAAGAAGAGGAAGAAAATGCAGGAAGGTATTAGTTGGCTGGCAAAATATGAAGAATAAATTAAGTGTCCTGGCAAAAAATGTCAATGAAGGATTTAGTAGCAAATATTACTTTGGACATCGCAGAAGACATTCAGGATGCAGAAATCAGTGATGGTGCAATGTAAAGATGTTCTGAGATATGTCTCTACACTCTGGAGGCATTGTGATATTGGAGGCCACTGGCATGTAAGGTAGGCCTAGCAAAGCCTGGGTATGCACACTGACTGTGCAATGGCTAGAATCATAGAGTTGGAAGAGACCACAAGGGCCATCCAGTACAACCCCCTGCCAAGCAGGAAACACCATCAAAGCATTCCTGACAGATGGCTGTCAAGCCTCTGCTTAAAGACCTCCAAAGAAGGAGACTCCACCACACTCCTTGGTAGCAAATTCCACTGCCGAACAGCTCTTACTGTCAGGAAGTTCTTCCTAATGTTTAGGTGGAAGTTCTTCCTAATGTATAGGTGGAATCTTCTTTCTTGTAGTTTGGATCCATTGCTCCGTGTCCACTTCTCTGGAGCAGCAGAAAACAACCTTTCTCCCTCCTCTATATGACATCCTTTTATATATTTGAACATGGCTATCATATCACCCCTTAACCTTCTCTTCTCCAGGCTAAACATACCCAGCTCCCTAAGCCGTTCCTCATAAGGCATTGTTTCCAGGCCTTTGACCATTTTGGTTGCCCTTCTCTGGACACTTTCTAGCTTGTCAGTATCCTTCTTGAACTTTGGTGCCCAGAACTGGACACAGTACTCCAGGTGAGGTCTGACCAGAGCAGAATACAGTGGTACTATTACTTCCCTTGATCTAAATGCTATACTCCTATTGATGCAGCTACTTCATTCTATTTCTTGAGCAAGCTGAGAATCCAGCTGGAAAATAGCAGCTTCTGGATCTGTTACAGAAATGCTTCTGTTCCAGTCAGAATTCTGAATTCCAGCCCAGATAATACTAATACTTTATATCCCACCCATCTGGATAGGTTTCCCCAACCACTCTGGGTGGCTCCCTGTGGGAATGCTGAGGTTGGCAGAACAGGATAATAGCTGTTAACCCTCCCGTTTTGCGCGGGAAACCCCGTTATTTCAATCCATTTCCCGCTGCTATCCCGGATTGTAGATATCCCATAAATTTCCCAGATAAGGAAGCAGCTCCTCTCCTTCCCTGCTGGCCAGGGAGGCTCCACTTGGCACCCCCCCTCCCGCGAGTGAGCAGCCAGCTGCCGCCCGGTAAAATGCCTCATTCGGCAGCTGGCTGCTCGCTCACTTGCCGAGTGCTGCCGGAAATCGCCTCTGCTCATGCGCAGAACCGATTTCAGGTGCCCAGACATGCAGACACAGGCAGCCCGGCATCAGAAGTCGCTTCTGCGCTTCTGCCACGCCACTGGGTAAGGCTGCTGATCCCTTATTTTCCAATCTGTAAGTTGACAGCTATGGACAGGATATATTGATTATTAATATCCTTCCTAACTTGCGCTAGCAAGTTTCTTCACTTAGCAGAGCGCATTCCCCCTTTACACAGCAGATGACTCAGATCCCTCTGTTCTCAAAACATACTGAGCTGTAATGGATTCCTAATACCTCTGAGAAAAGGGTTTCTTCTATTTGTGTTCTTTGTTTTCTGTACCCTTCCTCCTTTTTTGTAGTTCACATACTCTACAACAATCCTAACTAGGGATGTGGAAAAAGTAAGCATCTATGAAGACTAGAGGAGATTTATTGTGCCTTTTGATACTTTAAATTTCACATGAAGAAATATGCCACCTGCTTCAGGCGCAGAAAACTAATAAGCTGAAGCAGGGATGACATTATTCCTTTCCAGCTTAAGATAAGAAGAATATCTAGAGGAAAAAGTTACCCAGTGGCAGCAACTGCTAATAAGGATATTATCCACCAGGCTTTTATTTTCAGATTTTTCTTCTAGGTTTATTCTCAGAACTTACACATTTCCTCAGTTATTTTAACATTTTCATTTTCTTTGTCATCAAAAAGAGAAATAGAGAAACAAATGCAATTAAATTGGAATTAAATGGGGAGAACTTAGAATGTTAGATGAAATCAAGTTTCCTGTATCAGCAGAACATTCTTGGTTCTTGCGATATAAAGTGAATCAATTCCAAATGGCAAGAACTCTATCTCCTTTTTGTTGTTGTTGTTTAGTCGTTTAGTCGTGTCCGACTCTTCATGACCCCATGGACCATAGCACGCCAGGCACTCCTGTCTTCCACTGCCTCTCGCAGTTTGGTCAAACTCATGTTCGTAGCTTCGAGAACACTGTCCAACCATCTCGTCCTCTGTCGTCCCCTTCTCCTAGTGCCCTCCATCTTTCCCAACATCAAGTTCTTTTCCAAAGATTCTTCTCTTCTCATGAGGTGGCCAAAGTATTGGAGCCTCAGCTTCACGATCTGTCCTTCCAGGGAGCACTCAGGGCTGATTTCCTTCAGAATGGATAGGTTTGATCTTCTTGCAGTCCATGGCTCCTTTTAGGGCCTAGTTATACAACCAGTTCCTCTGAGATAACTCGTTTTGCTTCAGTTTGGTGGTGGTGGTGATCCGAGTCAGAAGTAACTTGGGAGAAAAAGATCTCAGTCTAGTTCAGAGCCTGATTCAGTTGTCTTCAGAAAAGTGACAGTGTAGACAGTGTAGACTAGGCGTAGAGGTTCCACACTCTCCAGATACCGTTGGGCTCCAACTCCTGCCTGCATGGTCAGTGATGTGGGAGTCTAGCAACATCTGAATGGCCACAGGTACCCTGTCCCTGGTGTAGACAATACTTTGATCATTATTTAGAGTATCTAGAAGTAAATGAAGTAAAGATCTATTCTATAGAAGATATATTCTATAGCAGTGTCTTTTCATATCCATCCTACTGCTGTTTTATTTGTCTCTCTCCCTCTCTCCAGTGAATCATGACAACTGTAGTTTTGTGAGCGATTAGAAATCTCTAACAGAAAATTCTCATAGTCCCCAAAACTCTAAAGACAAGCATTAAACTGGCATAAAACATTAGACATATTAAGTATAGATATGCTGTCCCAGAAAACATAATGATAGTGAACAGTGGTGTTTTCCTCAAATAATATTAGGCCCTAGACTTAGGGATTCCTTGCCCATTTGGACAAGAATTAATGATTCAGCAAAGCAAACCTAGGATAGGCTTTAGCTTTGAAGTCCCCACAGAATTTACAAATAAGCCATAAAGCAGCAATAACCATTATTTAAAAGAAATAATATAATTATACCTAAAAAAATCAGGGGACACACTTGTCCTTTCAAAGCTCATCTCAAAGGCAATGTAAAGCTGAATAATTGTATTCAGTAGCATATGCCAAATGTATTCCCCAAATACACATGCAGGATACCTTATTACATATAAATCCACTTATTACTACTGTAAATAATAAACTTGAAATGGAACTCCTCTCAAGAGATAATTTTATAAGAGTACATTAATGTTTCTAGCCTAGTCTACAGGTGAAATGTTAATAATAAGGAATATCAGCATCTCATGTCAGCAGTAACTTTATCATTTATACATACGTACATTTGGAAGCATTAGGAGCTTTCATTTTTTAAATAAACCCCCCCCCCCTCTTCTTAAGAAAGCAATCGAAATAGCATAAAATATATAACTGACAAGTATAATTATTTTTCATACTACTGTTTCACCTTCTGATCATTTTCTCTCATGGAAGAAAAACTATCCCCTGAGGATTTTATTATACCCCTTTGCTACAAATGTGAGCATGAATTTGACCTTGGAAACTGGGACACTCTATCAGCCTTATATTTTAAGGGTTTTCTACGGCTTCAGAATTTGTCTGTGTAGAAGTTGTTTTAATGGGTGAGATCCAATTCAATTTTACAGCCTCTTTCTCATGGCAAAGCTGGATTAATGTATAATTTTTAGACTGCAAGGAAAATAGTTTATTTCAACTCCTGCCTCTTCTTCCTTAATCCCCGAGGACTAGGTCTTTCGGTTTTAGAACTATTTTATAAAGAGCCATTTAAAATGATCTTTTCTTGAATGTTCTTCCCTGGTCCTACTAAGAAAATGCTATATTTGCTCATAATGGGGGAGGGAAAGAAGGACAGAAGGAGGGAAAGAAGGACAGAAGAGATTTGGCTATGGGGCTGGACATGCACAAAGGGAGATGATGAGGAAAGCCCCCTTTGCCATTGCAAAATGGGTTCTCCAATTCATGGAGAGCACGAGTTGCGGGAGGGGAATCAGGACACCCCCGGGTTGCTGGGCAGATTAGTCAGGCCATGGGATGACTGGGCAGTTTGGAGTTGTTGCTGGGGGAAAAGTCATGTTGCAAATTGGGTGACTGACACCCTGTGTGCTCCTCACGGTTTCACTTTTGCCAAATGCATCAGATCTCCCGCCCGCCCACCCTCTTTTAAGGGCTTCTTGCAATTGACATTGCTATGCCTGTCATGGGGTCGCCTGCCTTGGGACGGGGGCCCTGTAGGAATTTTGTCCATTTGGCTGATTGGCTGTTGCCATTTGGTTTTTGCCTACTGCGTAGCAAATAGTCACAACTTGTAAGGTTGGCTGTTAGGCATTGGTTAAAATTGGCTGGTAAGAGGAGTATGGAAAGGCTGGGCTATTCCGCAAAATTGCTGCTGCTTATAGAGGTATTCCGTTAAAGGAATCCTGGGGCTCGAAGGGCTCTTGTCAGTACCCCGGTAGGGGAATTGGGCCAAACACAGAGCAAATGAGCCTCGGGGAACATTCAAGGTGAGGACAAGTGAAGGGCCTGAGGTACACAGCTCCGTCCTCCCTCAGGGAATGTTTACCTACTGACTTCCAAAATGGCTAGAGGAAGTCAGTGCGGATCTGTCCCAGGGCGGGGCCCAATGCCTAAGCAACCACTCACATTTGATTGTATTTAAATGAAGTTGTGGCCAAAATAATGCCAAAAACCTTAAACTTAAATTGATGCATGTCTGTGAATTTATTGGGGGGGGGGGAAATCCTGTGACCTTGACGCACAAAAAGTTAGCTCAGTACCACCCTATATAACTAAATTGGTGTTCTGTTTAAAAACTAACATAACATGGCAAATGAAAACTCTACGTCACGCCTGCCTCTAATTGTTGTAGGATCCATACAACAAGCTAAGGACCTTGACCTTGACCCTGTATACCTGAAGGAGCCTCTCTACCCCCATCATTTAACCCCGACCCGAGAGCCAGCACTGAGGGCCTTCTGGCAGTTCCCTCACAGTGAGGCAGAGGGCCTTCTTGGTAGTGGCACCCACCCTGTGGAACATCCTACTATCAGATGTCGAGGAGATAAGTATAAAACTTTAGAAGACATCTGAAGGCAGTGCTGTATAGGGAGGTTTTTAATGTTTTGCTATGTTTTTATATATGTTGGAAGCTGCCCAGAGTGGCTGGTACAAATAAAATTATCCATATCATTAGTTCAGAGTGAACTATGATGTACATAAGGATCTTTGTTCAGAACTGCAGCGGCCCCAGAGCAGGGTAACCAAGGGTAATGACAGGCCTGGAAATTGAGGAACAGTTCAAAGTGCTGGGTACATTTAGCCTGGAAAAGATAAAAGGGCGGCATACCAATCTTTGAATTGCTTTGAAAGATCGCCATGCAAAGGGTGCGGAAGACTTATTGTGTACTGCTCCAAAGGGCAGTACTAAAACCAGTGGGTAGAAATTGTAGTGATGCAAATTTGGTTAAGTATTAGGAGAAAGTTCCATACAGTAAAAGCTGTTAGACCAGGCTTCCTCAACCTCGGCCCTCCATATGTTTTGAGACTACAGTTCCCATCATCCCTGCCCCCTGGTCCTGCTAGCTAGGGATCATGGGAGTTGCAGGCCAAAAACATCTGGAGGGCTGAGGTTGAGGAAGCCTGTGTTAGACAGTGAGGTGGACTACTAGTGCCTCAGAAGCTGGTGGGCTCTCCTTCACCAGAGGTCTTTAAGCAGAGGCTGAATGGTCATTTGTCACAGATGCTGCAGTTGCATCCTGCAATGCATCCTGAGCTGAGCAAGGGAGATTGGAAGGGACCTGATCTTCCCCTCTTCCTGCAAGGCTCATTTTTCAAGTTAAAAAAATGTGTGCCAAATATGTTTATACATTTAACCTATCATCTGGTTTGATAAAAAAGACATAGGTTAGTGTCTTCGGGCCATGCTACAAAAGATAGATCAGGCAAGTAATATGTTCTTCATTAATTTAGCGCATTATGTCCTTTCTCTCATCTGGGAATAACTGCTACAGTACTATTCCTGTCTTCCAGACATACAGAGGACAATGTACAGAATGGGGTTTTTACTATAAAAGATAGTCCACAGAGCCAAGATAATATATTGTAATGACAGCATTTAAACCTTATTTGCCAACAGTGTCACTAAAGCTCTAGTGTACCAAAGTGGCAGATCTGGGAGTGTTTTACACATCGAGCACATTCTGTTGCAGAGTAAGTCTTAAAATAGAACACCTCTGCTAAACATAGTACTGCCGTGATGTTTTAATAAATGGGAATCTCTACAGAGTACACAATCTCCACAATTTGTCAAGATGAGTATATCAATGTATGATGTAGCATTATCCAAGTGAAAAAGATTGACCTAGTTATGCTATTTTAAAAATAGCTACCTAATTTAAACTGACCAAGCAAAGGGGATTTCAGACTTGAAATTAAATTAAATTCTTCATTCTTCAGTCTCACTCTCACTCTCACTAAGTGCTCTAGGGAGCATGGCAGCACTATCTAGTGGTGCACAAAACAAATCCTGCTAGTGATTGTGATGTTTGTGATTCTAGAAGAACGCCACAAAGCATGTGCCTTGCATATTTTGAAAAGAGTCTATTAGCCACTGACCAACTTTCATATTTCATTTTAAAAGATGATGCTGTTAAGGTGCTACACCCAATATGCCAGCAAGTTTGGAAAACTAAGCAATGGCCAGAGGATTGGAGAAGATCAGTCTACATCCCAATTCCAAAGAAGGGCAGTGCCAAAGAATGCTCCAACTACCGCACAATTGCGCTCATTTCACACGCTAGCAAGGTTATGCTTAAAATTCTACAAGGCAGGCTTAGGCAGTATGTGGATCGAGAATTCCCAGAAGTGCAAGCTGGATTTCGAAAGGGCAGAGGAACCAGAGACCAAATAGCAAACATGCGCTGGATTATGGAGAAAGCTAGAGAGTTCCAGAAAAACGTCTACTTCTGCTTCATTGACTATGCAAAAGCCTTTAGGAGTTCCGCTTCCGCCTGCAGGAATGGCTGACCCTTGTTCCATCCCTCCGACCTTCATGAGGAATTCTGCGGTTGCCAGGGGAGTTAAAGGCAACCCCCTTACCTCTCCGGGGGTTACGGAGAGGGCCCGCGGGCCCGCGATGCCCCCAAACCCACTCCGACTGTTCAAGGAGTGGGGGGGGCTGGGCTGAGAGCACTCATGAAATGTTGGATCTCCCGGACGCCAACTTGCAGAGCGGGATCTCCATGATTAAAGAAGATAATTAGGCGTATTCATGGACATGCTTCGGAAGGAGGGGAAGAAGCTCTGTTTACTGCCAAGGAATTTGTGCTGTTGAGGGTGAGAAGTCAAAGCTGTATTTTATCTGGAAGAAAGATTGATGGGGACGTAACGAGAAGGGAAGCGAACTTTTTTATTTTTTTCATATACTCTACGAGTTACTCCATACCTTCCCGGACGGGACGTCCTTGTTTGTTTGGAACAAATGAGAGATAAAGAATACCTGAGTGAGTAATGAACTATAAACTATTCTACTGAGCATATCCTTTGAAGTTGTAAAACTACTGAAGAGAGAGGCCCCCCTTTAACTGGACGGTCGGAGTCCCTGGAATGCGTTCGGTGGATTTATGGTTGTGACGCACTTTGAATTTGAACAGCGATCCGAAGCTAAGTTCAGCTACAGGGCAAGGAGAGCCACAAACTTATCAAGAGTCTATACATAAGGTGACTGCTGTTTCTTTGCCTGAAAAAGCTGTAAATTTTACAAAGATCGGTGGTTTAAAAAATAAAAAGCTTAAGAAAGCGAAAGTGATCTAAGCTTTTTAAGACGGCGCTGCTCCGTGTTGAAAGGCTGACGCAACAGGACATTCCAGACAGAAGATATATGGGGGGGGCAGGACGATTAAAACTCACACAGGAGAAAGAATATATGTGAACTCTCGTTTGATACTTATTTCAGCAGCTGTGAAAAAATCGGATGAAAGAAGAAAATATTTTAGTGAATGGTGGGGAATGATCGGGATTATTTTGGATTTTGAGAGAAGATTTGGACTTTAGAAAAAGACGGCAGTAGACGGGTGCGAGGAATCCCCAAATTTTTGAAGCATGGGAACTCCAGAAAATATTATATGATTTGGCATAATATTCGGTTTAATTGATATGTATTTGTATAATTTGAAATAATGAATGTGATATAATCGTGTTTTAATTGGAAAATTAATAAAAATAGATTATAAAAAAAAGACTATGCAAAAGCCTTTGACTGTGTCGACCACAGCAAACTATGGCAAGTTCTTAAAGAAATGGGAGTGCCTGATCACCTCATCTGTCTCCTGAGAAATCTCTATGTGGGACAAGAAGCTACAGTTAGAACTGGATATGGAACAACTGATTGGTTCAAAATTGGGAAAGGAGTACGACAAGGTTGTATATTGTCTCCCTGCTTATTTAACTTATATGCAGAATTCATCATGTGAAAGGCTGGACTAGATGAATCCCAAGCCGGAATTAAGATTGCCGGAAGAAATATCAACAACCTCAGATATGCAGATGACACAACCTTGATGGCAGAAAGCGAGGAGGAATTAAAGAACCTTTTAATGAGGGTGAAAGAGGAGCGCGCAAAATATGGTCTGAAGCTCAACATCAAAAAAACCAAGATCATGGCCACTGGTCCCATCACCTCCTGGCAAATAGAAGGGGAAGAAATGGAGGCAGTGAGAGATTTTACTTTCTTGGGCTCCTTGATCACTGCAGATGGTGACAGCAGTCACGAAATTAAAAGACGCCTGCTTCTTGGGAGAAAAGCAATGACAAACCTAGATAGCATCTTAAAAAGCAGAGACATCACCTGGCCGACAAAGGTCCGTATAGTTAAAGCTATGGTTTTCCCAGTAGTGATGTATGGAAGTGAGAGCTGGACCATAAAGAAGGCTGATCGCCGAAGAATTGATGCTTTTGAATTATGGTGCTGGAGGAGACTCTTGAGAGTCCCATGGACTGCAAGAAGATCAAACCTATCCATTCTTAAGGAAATCAGCCCTGAGTGCTCCCTGGAAGGACAGATCGTGAAGCTGAGGCTCCAATACTTTGGCCACCTCATGAGAAGAGAAGAATCCTTGGAAAAGACCCTGATGTTGGGAAAGATTGAGGGCACTAGGAGAAGGGGACGACAGAGGACAAGATGGTTGGACAGTGTTCTCGAAGCTACGAACATGAGTTTGACCAAACTGCGGGAGGCAGTGCAAGACAGGAGTGCCTGGCGTGCTATGGTCCATGGGGTCACGAAGAGTCGGACACGACTAAACGACTAAACAACAACAAACTTTCATGGTGCCTACAGGAAAATTCAGTTCAAAAGCAAATAGAGCCAATAAGCAAATGATACAGAAACCTGAAATTGAGAAATGGGTGCACATTTAAAGGCAAAACACTTCTAAGTGCCTTCACTTCAGCTTTTATTTTCAAAAGCATACCACAAAGTTCTCTCTGTACTTGTGGTGGCTGATGTCCGGTGGAATAGTGAATAGGACAATATCTTGTTAGAGAGCCAGTCCACATGAACTATTTCATTAGTTAACTTCAGCGCTCAGCAACTGCAAGTTGAGAACACCAAAGCACCATGAACTGTGGGCTGCCCCAACAATCCTACACATCAAAAACCTATATAAGGTGGCTCACAAGCGTTTGTGGTTGAAATTCTCATCTCTGAATACTAGATATGAAGTATTTTGGTTTTCTGTTAGAGTTTGGTTTGGTTGTAGGAAATAGAATTCCTAATACTAATGAATATGGCATGGCATCTGTGGTCAGTGCAAGCCAACGAAATTTTTAATGACAAGTGTGTGAAAGATAGGTTACATAATGGAATTGAACAGCCCAAATATTGAAAATATCTGAAGTTATCCTAAATATAGTGTAGCTGTGTCTCCTAGATGCCCCTCCCCCAGTGAACACCAAATGTTGGTCACAGAACCAGACATTATAGTAGAGGTTTTAATAGCTCCTATTAAACTGTTGCACCCTTTCACAACCTGAAGCCTTCCAGGTGTTGTGAACGGCAACTCCCACCAGCCCACCCAGCATAACCAATGGTCAGGGATGATGGGAGTTGTAACCTAGCAGCATTTGGTTGAGGAGGGCTGCTATGAGTTTTTTAAAATTTGTATGGATATATGAGAGCCAGCTTATGGCAAAGAGCAGGCTAACCTACAGAAGAAATACAGTAGTACCTCTGGTTACGAACTTAATTTGTTATGGTCGGAGGTCCGTTCTTAACCTGAAACCATTCTTAACCCGAAACGGTTCTTAACCCGAGGTACCACTTTAGCTAATGGGGCCTCCCACTGCCACTGCGCCGCCACCGCACGATTTCTGTTCTCATCCTGGGGCAAATTTCTTAACCCAAGGTACTACTTCCAGGTTAGCGGAGTCTGTAACCCGAAGTGTTTGTAACCCGAGGTACCACTGTAGCCAAAATTAGACACCAAGACAGAGACACACATTATAGCTTCTTCCCAGTAAGCTTTTCAGGTTATTCTGTGTCATATACTGTATCTCAATTCCTAACATATATTCTTGGAAAGATTTTTGCAAAACTGATGGAAACAAAGTAACATGCCACAGAATCAGCATCTCTTTTCTTGGTTCTTCACAGTACACATACCCTCTCACTGAACCAGCATCATCCTCGATAATTCTCAAGTGTAACTGAGCAGCTTTCAAAGGCTATTGTAAAGCCTAGCTATGCCAATCAATATTGTAAAAATTAGATCAAATAAATAAATAAATAAATAAATAGCATGCAAGTACTGGTTGCTTGCTTTCTTCAGATTTTCTGTTTACGCGATATACAATTGGATTTAAATATGGTACAGGAATTAAATCCAGTACAGAATGTGCAGAGTGCTATATTTAAATAAAGTACATATACAAAGAGGAAGGAATATGGTTATTTAAAGGTATCTAGTGGGAATGTCTGGAACTATTTTTAGCTTTGTAAACATTGCTAGCATTTTCCTAGAAAATATTGTATTGTTACTGTTTATGCACAGCTGCTTTTGTCAATGGAAATACTTCCCAAGATACATTTGAGAATATGAAAATACTTGTATATGGGCCAACTCTGAAAGAAATTTCACGTTCAGCCACAGAAAAGGTTAACATTAAATTCTGCATAGCATTGCACTTGAATTTTTCTTTTTCTTAGAGGAAACAATGAAAGTTTTATATTTTTGTCCAAGTTAACCATTTTAATGTACTGTTGGCAGCAGCAACAAATACGTTTAAGATTTTACCTCTGAAAAAATGTATTTTATATAAACTAGGAGTGGGGAACTTTTAGCCCTCCAGGGGTTTTTGGACAATGGTACCTATCAACCCCAGCCAAATAAACCTTATACCAAGTCAGGCTGCTGGCCCATCCAGCTCAGTCTACACTGACTGACAGGAGTTCTCCAAGATTTCAGGCAGTGGACATACCCAGCCCTAGCTGGAGATGCTGGGGACTGAACTAGGGACCTTCTGCATGCAAAGCAGATCTACCACTGAGTTGCAGCCCATCAACACTGTACAATGCTGAACTTGAGAAGGAGGAAGATGGCAGCCAGTGCTTAACCTACTTAACTGGTTAAAAGGGCTTGCAGAAAACAGACTAAGGATAACGAGTCAATGTCCCATTTGCCGTAATGGACTAGCCTCCACTTATGCAGGTAAATGCCAAAAGGGTCAGTTGTTTGGATTTGTTTTCATGCTTTTGTGCTTATTTGCATGTGTTTTCATTTTATATCATTTAAGGTCTAAATATAGTTCTCAGAGTGTACTCTCAAGTTACCCAATCATCAGAATTTATTGAACAATGTTGTGAATGTTACTGAATTTTTACATATTCCTCAATTTTAGTTTTATAAGATCTCTCCACAGTAGGTAGTGATATGTCCATTGATTTATGTTTACTGTGGCCAAACAAATCGTAATTATTGAGATGAGGTGTTTTCAAAATGTGCTTCTGATTTAACTACGTACTTCATTTTGCCCATGCAGTACTCTGAACAATTCTCCATGGAACAAAAATTGAATAAAGTTCCTCAAGAAAGGGTCAGGTCAGGTCATTTATTTCAATTAGAAGCACTAATGAAATTTCACTAAACTATTAGATACCAGTTAGTCCTTATATAAGATAAATAGAATGCTTAATTCCTCTTGACATGTCCCACAGTTATGCAACCCTGACTTTCAGATATGGCCATTAAAACCCCCAAATTCTATTCAGTTTGAATAATTTTTCAGACATTTTAGTAATCCTTTATTGGCTGTGTAATTAATTATTCATTAGCTGTGCAGATTCCTATCACTGCTACTTTTCAGATACAATATGGAATAGCATGCTTTGATCTAGAATGAAATTGAGCTCACCATACCTAGGCAGCTGATTGGTGAAGTTCATTATCAACCCCATTTTTTGTCTCCAAAATGAAAATTTATATATTGCAGTCTTAATACTATTTTTTTAGAGAAAGATATCCGTTTTCAGTTCATCTGAACAGCCCTGAAGTGTAATTCTTATTTCACCGGCAATCCTCTTTTCCATGTCTTATGCAAAAAAAGTCACAGTCATAAAATTTACTGCACACACACATATTTTGAGCCCATTCTGTACCCTTGTCCTACTTGTTCATGGAATGCTAGACCCTATCAACTCACCTAGTTACTCTGTTATAGTAGAGTCCTGCCACAGCCCAAGCTTGATGCCATGTGAAGCCTAATAGAATGGAGAAAAAAGCTTCCTATGGAACCCTGGGCAGCAAATAAGAAGTGATAAAACAATAAAAACACTTTAAGAACAATTCCAATACAGATGCAAAATGGGAAAGTTAAAGTCTTGTTGAAAGAGGAAGGTCCTCAGTAGGCACCAAAAATACAACAGAGAACGTGCTTAATAGTTAAAGGGCGGAAATTCCAAAGAATTTGGTGTGCCATGATACTGAAGACCCAGTTCCTATTATTGGAGTATCTTTCAGAAATCTTTGTCCCAAGCTGTATAGGGCTTTATATACCAACACCAGCACCTTGAGCCAAGTAAAAAAGGCTCTTTTCCTATTCCAAGTAAATACCAGCAGCTGGCTTAAAATGGTATATAGGGTTTGGGTTTTTTAAAAGAACCCTAATTCTTATATTTTCGGTATCTTTATTTTGTTGTTTGTACGCTAGATGCATTTGGCGGTATTGAATAATTTGAATGAAACTAAACAGCAGTTATCAGGAATTATTATTCAATTATTTTTCGGAGGAACATCCTACACGAGTCATTAATTGTACTTATTTCTTGCATTTATATCCTGCCTTTCCTCCAAAGAGAAAATCTTCTGAAATAATTTTCTTTTGGTTTCTTTCTTTCTTTGCCATATACAGTATTATGCCAGTTTAATTCCAAGGCTAATTCTTCTGGTTATGACATCGCATCACCTCATGTTTTGAAAATGTAGAATAGCACATATGCGCTCCAACTGTAAACTGCTTACATCCCAAACAAGTACATGGAACTAACTTCCAGAGATTCCCTTTGTGCATACTTAAGTAGTTTGATTTTCAAATGGCACTTTTAAATTGAAGTACAGATATTTCTATCCTCAAAAAATGCTGAAAAGTTTATATGCATAAATACTGATTGGATATTCATGCCATCCATATAAGTGTGTTTAGTACAGTTTCAGATCCTACAATGTAATGGTTATGTGCTATGTAAATGAATAGTTTGTTTTGTCATTCAGTTGCTACTTCCCAACTTCAGCAACATTCCCCTTTGGTAAATGTATATGGCAATAAAAATGCAGCATTTTGTTGGCTTTTTAACTGGCGCATGCACAAGCCTTCTTCACTCAGTTACCATACCTAGAAAATATCGCAACCCAGTGCAGAAATGGGAAGCAGCTAGTTGGGCCGTGTGTTAAAAACTGTTTTAGCATATTCAAGACTTTGGGAGAAAGAAGGAAACCCAACCAGGTATCAAAGCCTAAATGCTACTTACTATGTTGCTTGTAGAAGATGTATTATTAACACTATACCTTAAGGTATATGCAAATACAACCAAGAAATGAGAACATAACTATTACAGAGAGAATACTGACATGTAAGTTACAATTAGTAGCATATTTTAAGTCACAGGTCTATGCAATGTGCAACCCAATACACCCGTACTGTATCTCAAATTACAAAGCATGTACATGCAGCAAGGCAGCTGGATCATGTCTAGGGGCACATGAGTAGCCTAGAGCCAATCTCATGTTTGACTACTATTTAGATGCAGTCTTAATACATTACCTAAGAGTCTAAAAGCTGCATTCCCAAGTGTCACAGTAAATGTACATACATACACACTACACACATAGAGATTTGTGAATATGTGTTTTATTGAAAAAAGGAATATGAAAAACAGGGCCTACAATAGGTCTACTACTTTCCTTAAAGACCTGCATCAAGTGAACGCATGGTGTGATGCATTATCACAGAACAAACAATTGTATGCTCTAAATCAGGGGAGGGTAATCTGTGCCCCTACAGATATCTATAAAAACTAGTGCAGCTGAGCTCAGTGAGGTGCAGCCGATCCCAGTGAGATAAAACTGTCAGCAAGTCCCATTTACAAAGGAATTATTGGAAATTCACTTTGGGCATGATTTTCAGAGAATGTCTTCACAGGCCAATTCAGGACCTATGCGGTCCACAGATTCTCCATTCCTGAATGATATAATGGATTCCAGCATGCAGCTATCAGTAACCTAGTTATCCTTATACTTGGTGGTCCCAGACACCTGTCTCTACCCACTACTGCTTCCCTAGCTTCACTTTGGCCTCCTACGGATTCAGGCCCCCTGTCATCTCTACATGCCGTTCCTAAGCAAAAGCACTACAGACAAGGAGGAATACTCCTCCCCAATTGCAGCTGTAGCACTAAACTACAATAAGAAACTTTTACAACTTCTGCATGCAGCTGATCAGAGGTGTTTGGCCACAGGTAAAAATGATCACATTTATTGGGGCTCTAAAGAACATTGTAACTACAGGATCTATTTCATTGACCAGACTGAGTACGGCACCTCTCAGCACCGTATCTGCAACGTAGATAGAATAATGATACTGCCTCAGCTACCTTACAGGGATGTTGTAAGTTATACTGAGAAAGTATGTGAAGCACTCAAGTGCTTTGAAGACATGAAATGTGTGATATCAGCACAACACATTACTTTCAAATATTAGAAATAATAGAACCAAAGAATACCGTATATGCTGATATATTTAAGCTGATTTATGAAACTGTTATATCCCCATGCCGGGTGCTACGTTTAAGCTAAATACTCCTTGTTTTATCCAGCAGACCACACATAACTGTAAACTCCGCACTAGTGGAGTAAGGGTTGTCTTATAGTGTGAGTTCATTTCTCCTATATGGAGCTATAGAGTACCAAAACTGCAAAAGTCTCAGTATTTCTCTAATTTTCTGGATACTGTACTGCCCAGTTGCTTTTATTACTATCATATATAAGGAAATCAGTGGAAAATGCATTCATTTGAAAATCACAAACTTGAAATTGCAAATAACTTTACAGTATATTCTCTAACCATAACAGCAAGATGTCATCAAGGAAGCAGACTGTTTATCTCTACAGGGAGAATTTCCAAGACTACAATAACAAATTTTGTTTCAATAGAAGGACTGCATTTCTGTTTTTAAATAAACCTTCAGGGACAGTTTGCTTCTTGTGGCTTTGTTTTAAACAAACTTACTTAAAATATAATATAAAATCAGCCTTACACCAGATTTATTTGCCATTTATTTGCAGAGGACAGAAATTCACACACTGTCTTTGCCAATTATATTATACTTTCAGTCCATTGAATGTGGTTTGCTGCTGCTGCTGGCAGAAGTTACTTGCTGACAAAACCTATCTATGCAACACTATCATGGAGCACAAGGAAAGACTTTGTTCCTTAGTCATTATACAGGATACCCTATTCCTACTAGAGTGATATAGTTTGCATAGTCATAAAACTATTCTGATAACTGCTCTGGCTAGCCTGTCAAGTCTTTCCTCTGACAACTTTTAAAAATGGTGGTTAGGTTTTTGCATGTGTGTGCAATGTGTGTGCACATGCAACTATTATTTTGCATTAAATTCTGACACACATTTGACAACCAGCATGGCTCCTACTTGACACCTTCTCATTTGATCAACAGCTTTCATAATATGAAATGGCCAGCATTGCCAATAGCATATCTCCATTGGGTGTACCATTGTTTTATAGGCTGACACTATGATTTGCCCTTCTCTTAAAAGTTTGTATTTCCAGATGCATTCATTTATCCATTTGCATTTAGAACTGTTTTTGCTGCAAGCTGGCCAGTCATCATCCACTATACTGTCCATGATGACTGAAAAATATTTTTGTGAGCTAAAAGGCTGCCTAAGAGAAGCTTACACTATTACTGCATTACAGATACCAGATTACAGATACCAATTTCACCTGTCATCCATATAAACCAATTTTGCAGTGAAAATAAATTAGTTTGAAGTTTCTGCATAACCCAATTCTGATAATCAGGAAACCCTATTGTGCTGTTGTCTACTTCTCTTGCAAAAGCATGATTTTCAAAAAGGCAAAGAATTCAAGGCACTTAACTGAACTCAATGGAAAACTTGCAGGTGTTGGCATTTGTATTAAAAATAATTAAAGCACGTATCAGCTATTACTAGTCTCAGTGTCTCCTCGGACATCTAACATGGACCTCTTTCCTCACAAAAGGTGGATTATAGCACTTTGGCTATGTAAACTTCCTTGGGAATAAGAGTCACTGGATTTAGCATCACTTCTGAGTGAGCATGGATAGGATGGTACTGCAAGTTCCAGAAGCAGCTGAAAATCCATTGTACAACTTTGTGTTCCAGAGGAGTCCTTCAGAATGCCAAAGAACAATATATTTTTCCTTGATTTCATTAATTAGTTTCACACTTCAATAAAGCTTTGGATCTTGCACCCTTACCATCTCATGGAATTTAAAAATTTCTTCTTACAGGCTTTTACTAGACACATTTACCACCACCAGGAACTAAATGGAAATAAGAAATGCACCACCATTAACTGTCACCTCGTTTCACAAGTATTCCAAGAAGCACTAAACCAAAAAGCCATCTAAGCAGTATAATAAGACCTACTAACTATCCATGCATACTAAAAAAAACTCTCAGAAAAGAAAAAGAACTACACTGAAACCTGAATCCTCTCAAGTTCTGTCACCAAACTTTAACTTCACAAAGAAAAGTTCTAACCTGCTTTAAAAACAACACAACCCCCCCATTCATCATGCCCACAGATTTTCCACAGGATGAGTACAAGGGTAACAAATCTCACTTTCAAACTCCAGACAAACTTCCAACATGCAAACTCAAGTCAGTGACTAAGCAAAAAAGGTTCTAGTTAACTCTTTGCAAAATGTGCAATCTGTGATATTAGAGTGAGAAACATGAGAGAAATCCTTTAAAATGAAAATACATACGTACAGCCAGGGCTAGTCCAAAAACATTTTGAGACAAACCACACCATGGCACCCTCCACTGTCTCTTTAGTGAGATGGAGGTGATGCTGTGGAATAAATTTTGCTTTGTCTGAAAAAACTACAAAAGCAAACTTCTAAATATGACTCCACTACACACCATTCTAGAGCCCCCCCCCATGAACCCTCGAACTTTCAAGATGTTAACAAGCTTTTTGCATTCCAATGCTGATACCAATGATCATTGAGTGAGCTCTGTGTTGCCCCACCCCACCCCACCTGCCCAATGCACATAGTAACACACTCAGATATCAGGCTCAAATCACACCTCCCTGTAAAACTTACATGGTCACCTTGAGTCAATTACAACCTCTCACCCTAACCAACTCACAAGATTGTTTAAGGAAAAAGTGTGCAGGGGAAGGAAAGTTCAAAACAAGTCCTACTGCCCTAGAATGCAAAATAACCACCTTTGCATTGCATGGTGCCTTGCAGTATGCACACATAATTATACAGTATGTACACACAGATAAAATGCATCCAATATCCAATTATGAGATTACTTTTACAGAGACTCTGTGATAGCAACCCTATGCACACTTACCTGTGAGTAAGCCCAGCTGAACATATTTCTGAGTAAGCATGCAAAAGTTTCTGCTGCGAATCCTAGACTGCCATGAAGCAACTTTTGGATACTAATGGATTTACCAACTTTTATATTAGTTGAGATAGTACTCAACTACTGTCTGTAACAGTAATCAAGAGTACTTATGAAATGAGAGATCTCTCCCCTCCCCTTGCCAGAAGCTCTAACACAATTCAAATAAAGAACTGCCCTTTAAAGTACCTATGACACTTAACAGGAAAATCAGCCATGCCCTCCCTCCACAAATGGACTGTATGTGCATTTGAATGATAGAACAAAGTTTATGTACTCACATTTGCCATATAACGTAAGGTATCATTTATATAAATTCCTGCCTATAGATTTTCCTTTTCTAGGTGTCCAGTCACAACTAAACTGAGATGTTTCAGTTGCATTATTTCCACAGCCTGCCTGCCACTTTCACCCAATGGGCTGGGGTGAAGCATGAACAATAACCAGGAAATCTCTTCCCCAAACAAAGTTGTCAGTTTACTTTGCATGTTCAGCATTAAAGCGCGGGCGCTCTTCTCCCTCAGCTATCTACCACTATAAGTCAACCTCCATTATATCCTTTGGGGTGGGGGGCGGAACAAGGAAGTATAAGACCAGAAGGCGCACATGTTTTTGTCCTCTTCATCAACTCCCTCAGTCTCTTGCTCATTAGCTGCAAGAAAGGGAGCGTCATTTGTCGCCCTCCTCTCTATAGACTGTTGCTTCTCTCCCCGGCGCCCCGCCCAGAGACATGGAGCTGAACTCTCTTTTGCTGCTTGAATTTGTTCAGCTGTACCTCCCGCTACTTCAGTTGCACACTTGCACCAGCACCAGCATCAGCACCACTCTCCCTTTTGCCGGCGCCTCAACCGCCGCTTCCTGCTCCACCCGGGCGGCTGCCGAGGCGCGCTGCTCGACTCGCTCCTGGGCTGCCCCGAAGAGCGCGGGGAGGAAGTCGGTGGTCCAAGGCGACTCAAGGAGCGCGCTTCCGCAGCCACCGGGGTCGTGGAACAGCAGGAGGAGGCTGCGGCCCTGAGGGCACCTGTGAGCATGGTGGTGCTGGACAGTGGTGTTGCTGCTGCTCCTGGCGAGGCAGCAGGAGATGGAGGGCACTTTGAAAGCAGACACTTCCTCTCGCCACAGGGCAGCCGCAGCTGAACAAATTCAAACCATCGAGGCGGCACTGGTGGCTCGTTATTCGCCGCCGCCTCGGGGTAGACTGGAGGCTCTTTCCAGCTGGCTATTATTGCCACTTGTTACGGCGGGCGCCCAGCGGTGAACAGCAGGCGCGTCGCGGGTATGTGGCGGCAGCAGTACAGCCGCGCTCCCGCAACTTGCCTGAGGCAACCGTCTTCTCTTGCCTAACGAGCCGGGCCTGGGTGCAACTGCAGCAGGGCGCTTACCTTGTTGGAGTAGGGGGGTTTGCTGAGGTTGATCCCATCCCGGATGAGTTTGTCCCTGATCATGATTTTCAGTTTGAGCTTGGGGTAGGTCATCAGCTCCAGGCTGCGGGTCCCCACTTTCCGAGGGACCCCCTTCTTGTTCCCCTGAGGATTACGGGGTTTAGGAAGTGGCTCCTTCCAAGCCTTGGCCTCGTACTGCTCCACCAGGTGGCTGGTATAGATTTCCGGCGAAGGCGAGCTGGGCTGGGGCGGCTGAGGCTCCAGGGTAAAGTAAAGCCCGGCGGTGGTCTCGTCTTCCTCCTTCAGCCTCTGCACGGCTTCGTGGAGCCGGCGCCTGTGCTGTGGTAGCGAGACCCCGATGGCGTCCAGGTCCGGGTCCCCGATCTGCTTGCACACCTCCAGGTCGTCATAGCCGTTATCCACAAAGGACTCCGCGTACTGAGAGAGCTTTAGGGTCTTCAGCCACTCGTAGACTATGTTGGCGCACATGATGGATGGAGGTTGGAAGGAGAAATCGGGAACAAACTGCAACTTCGCAGGACTCCAGCAGCTCCCTTGGCGGAAAAATAAACCCCCAGGAAAAAAATCCAGATGCAACAGACATCCGTGGAAAGAAAACAGCGAAGCCCTCGGTCAGCAAAACACCATCCCCGGAGAGAAACGAAACGTTATATCCCAAAGCAGCAGCCGCAGCCCTGAGGCGACTCGCCTGCTAAGCCCACCTTCTGGTTGCAGTCGCTCTCCTCAAAGCCACCAAACCTGGAAACCTCTGGTTCTCAGGAGGGCTCCCTTGAGCGGCCCCCCATCCCCCAGAGCTCTCTGCCCGGTCCCATCTCCAGAGCGCGCGCCAGTGATCTGCCCGTCTCTCGCGTCGCTGCCTCCCCTTGGGTTGGCTTTTGTTTTCCCCTCCTGTGGCTTTTATGGCTTTGGCAGTTCCTTTCCCCTCGTTAGTCTTACCTGCCTCTGCCCGGAACGACGCTGTGGACTGGCTGACGAGGTTGGGTGCGCGCCTGGATTTTAATCTCGCCCCGTGTGAAGGTGGGGAGGGAGGACCGGAGCACGCTCTCCCGGCGCGTGCGGCAGCCTCGCCGCCTTCTGTGCCTTCGCGTCAGCCGGAGGGGGAAAACGGAACACGCTGCCCTCAGCCCCTGCCTCGTTCTCCGGCTCACAGGTCCACCCAGCCCGCCACACTTCGCCAAGCCTCTGACGAGTCATCCGCCCTGATTCTCCCTCAGGGAAAGAAGGCGGCGAGCAACTGACATTCGCGGCACCTCACCGAGTGCTCAGAAATTCAACAGTTTCCCAGGCTCCCGCCTTTCCTGCGCTTAGTAATGTCTCACCTGAAGCCTTGGGAGAGGGAGGGAGAGAAGGCGTTTTCCTCAGCAGCGACAAGTCTCATTCTTAAGTATTTGAAAAAAGTGTGCTTAAGCCTGCCACTTTTATTTTGAAGGAAGAGCAGCCAATCAGCAGCTGTTGCTCGTGAGGAGAGGAACCGTAAACAGCTGTTTACCTCCCCCTTCCCCTGCCTTGTAGCAGCAGCTAGGAAAGAATCACGGGGAGCGGGAACAGCAGCACCCTTCAGACCTCCCCAGCGGGGCTTCTCGCTCTGCGGGGTCGGAGGGAGGGGCGAGGGTGGGAAAGCAGGCAGCTGCTCCGGCTCCTAATTCCTTTCACCTGCCCACCTTTTCATGGCGGATTGGCCCCGCGGGGCTGCAGAGGGTAACCAGAAGCAGCCACCTCTGTCCACTCTCTTCAGGTGGCGCACTACAGGCGATGGCCGTGGTCAGCTGCCTGAGACAAAGGGCAAAATGGAGCTCCCAAGAAGAGTGGCTGCTGCATCTTTACTTCAACGCAGAGAAGTAAAGGACAAGCTGTGTACAGTAGCACACACAGTCGTCCACCAGCATTCCTGAGCACCTGTCACCTGAGGTAGCCACCTCATTCTGTGTAGTGCTAGGGCCAACCCTGCAGGACAAGCCACTTCTTTCTCACTCTTACCTTTGAGAGGCACCATTGCGGGAATTGGGGCTGACTTTGCCCAATCCTCCCCACCACACCGCCCAGTGAAAGAGTGAACAGGCAGAGATCATGGCCTGCCTCCTGCCCTGCCCAAGGCAGCAGCCTCCTCCTTTTGCTGGCTAGGCTTCAGATGACTCCACAGGGTGAAACCTTTCTGTACTACTCAAAGAGAAAGGATGTGCGACTGAGGAGAGCAAGCAGCAACCATCCTTTGATAGAGCTGGTAGGGATGTGATGTTGGAGAACCCTCAAATGGTGCTGCTGCAGGACTTCAATATACATGCCAAGGGCCTCCCCACTAAATAGAATAATAGCATAACCACCCCACCCCACTCACCATTCCCCCTCCCCCTCTTCCCCCTTCTTCTTCCTAATTGTTTAAACCAATTCATGAACCAAGAACTTATACATTGACCACTAATAATGAAACATACGTTGTAGATATTTTTCCACATTTATTATGCTATTTTTGTGATATACAAATGACATGAGTAAACTTGGTATACAGTCATACCTTGAGTTACGGCCACACCACTTCAGGTTGTGTGTTTTCGGGTTGCACACCGCGCCAAACCCAGAAGTCCCGGAAAGGGTTACTTCCGGGTTTCGGTGCTCACACATGCGTAGAAGCACTAAATCGCGCTTTGTGCATGCGCAGAAGCACGACCCGTGTGTGCGCAGATGCGGCGCTGCAGGTTGCAAACGCTGCGGGTTGTGAACATGCCTCCTGCATGGATCATGTTTGCAACCTGATCGTCTACTGTACTTCTTTGTACTGTATGACATTACTGTATTCTTGTTTTTTAAACCCAATTACACACACGCGAGCGCACACATATGCCAAGGCTGCATCAAATGGGCCAGCTCAGGACTTCATGGCCTCCATGAGAACCACATGGCTCCCTCAGTACACCAATGGTCCTACACATGTAGTTGGCTGGGCATATGCTGAACTTGGCCTTCATGTCAGAGCAGATTCATAATACTATGTTGACTGGCAGGATCACTGTAATGTTATGGATGGAACATAACCTGGTGATATTTGGGCTAAATGTAGCTACCCTGGTATGCAAGAGTGGAGAACCCTTTCACACAGAGATGATTTGGCCACTGTACTCCATACTCTGGTAACTTCCAAATTGGATTATTGCAATGCACTCTATGTCAGACTGCCTTTGAAGATTACTCAGAAACTTCAGTTGATCCAAAATGCCAGAGTATTGTTTGGGATCTCATTTACATCTCATATAACCCATTTTAAAACACTTGCACTGGTTGACAGTTCATTTCTGGACCCAATTCAAAGTGTTCTTGATAAGTGTTTAAAGCCCAAAATGTACAGAGGCCCCAAATATCTGAAAGACTACCCCATTCCCTGCAGACCCTCTTAGGTGCTGAGATAGACAGAGGGAGCCCTCTAAGTAGTATTCCTACCCTCAAAGACTCAGGAGGTCAGGGAATGGGAAAGCACATTCGCTACAGTGGCCGCTAAGCTGCGGAATTACCTCTCACAGAGGTGAGTCTGGCATCTTTATTACACAGCTTTTGATGAATGCTGAAGGCACACCTCTTTACCCTAGGTTTTGTCACTCGCCGGGGTGTGTGTGTGTGTGGGGGGGGGTGGGCTCCCAAGAGGAATGTGCCACAGAGAGTGCCCTGCCCTGTGCCACAGTTCAGGGTAGGAGAGGGGTGGGGAAGCTGCTGCCCACTCTCCTCCTCCTCTCTGCCGCTGGGTCAAAAGTGACCTGGCAGCAGAGCTGCTGCTGCTAGCACAGGGTGTGCAGTCCTCCAGGGTTTCAGAATGGAGTCTCACCCACTGCTACCTGGAGACACCAGGAATTGAAACTGGGATCTTTTGAATTTAAAGCATATGCTCTATTCATTGAGTTAGAACCCTTCCCAACCCATCATTGCTGAGTGATCACTCAACCCTTGCACAGTAGCTTGGACTCAATGCATCCAGTCCCTACCATTGCACCACCCAGAAGGAGAAGGCAGGTGAAAGGATGATGTGCTTGCCCTCTCCATGACCAACCCTATGGGAGAATGGCTTAGTGGCACAGCATCTGCCTTGCATGCAGGTGCCTGGTTCAATCCCTGGCATCTTCAGGTAGGGCTAGGAAGGTCCCCTGCCTGAAACCCAGAGAGTTACTGCCAATGTAGGCAATACTGGGCTATATGGACCGATGGCCTGACTTTGTATAAGGCAGTTCCCTGTGTTTCTATGTTGCTCTCCATACTATACCACCCAGACAGAAAGTGATTGCTTCTGCTTTCTCGCAGGCAGCACCAACCAAAGGTGCAATCCTCCTGCCTGTGGCACCCAGAGAGGTGAGCAAGACAGAGGAAGCAGGAGCAACCTCTGTCATTCCCTGTTTGCAAGCTTCCCTGTCCTCCTCAGAAGTGGCAGAATTCCAACCAGAAAGCCTAGCAGAAGAATCTCTCATACCCTCCTTTCCAGCTTCAGGGCACAGGAAGGACAGCAAGACAGCTGCTACGACAGGAACATCCAGCCTTCCCTTCCCTGGGCAGCAGAAATTGGGGCAGGGATGGCTGCTGCTGCCTCTCTTTGCTTGTATGGTCCCTTTCTTTGGGGTGTGCAGAGGGAAACATTGGTCTAGAGCCAGCGTTCCCAACCTTGGGTCATTAGCTGTTTTTGGACTACAACTCCCATCATCCCTAGCTAGCAAGACCAGTGGTCAGGGATGATGGGAATTGTAGTCCGAAAACTGGTGGGGACCCAAGGTTGGGAAACACTGGTCTAGAGGGAGGGAGCCACTGACATTTTATAACAGCATACCCAGCAGCAGAGAGCAGGAGAGTGAGGCTGCTCTGTCTTGTACCACAGAGGAGAGTGAGAAAGAGCATGGGTAGCTGATTGTCTTTTATCTCCAAATAGTACCACATGGGGCCAGTTCTCAATGTGCAGTCTCCAAAGAAGGCAAGAAAATAAGAGGAACTCACTCTTTCCTGCTCCCTCCAGAAGTAACTGAATCCTACTCTTTTCTAGTCTCAATGACAGGGCAAGGGAAGAAATCTAGAGGTATTCATTTACCTCATCCTCACCAGCTGCTGGTGACAGTCTTTCCCAATCACATAGTCAAGCTCATGTGTTGTTGAGTCCTCTTGCGGGTGGCGACAGCAGTGATGGAGACGGATGGCCCGAGACATTTTGGCACTTGAGGCGAACCTCAGGTGCTCTCCCTTCCCGCTCGGGATGAAGGGGTGAATGAAGATCTACACCAGGAACAACGGTAGGGAATAAAATTCTACACCAGGATCTGCTGCCCCTGTGGTTGCCTCCCCTTGCCTCATGGGTGGACCAGCTCTGGGTCTTGGTGTAAGCTGCAGTCTAGCATGGGTGTGTGGGCCCATGACTTATTTCTATATACCGAAAAGGGCGGAGGCGGGGGAGGGGGGAAGCAGGCTGGTCCACTTTAGAATGGCAATACTGTCCGACCCCCAGCACTGGATTTGATACCCATTATTTCTGTTTCGGGAAAGAGCACATCCAGCACAGAAAAGCAGGGGTTACTTCCCCTCTCTTTTACCAGCTTTCAGGTATGCTCAACCCTTTATTCACCCTCTCTGACTCACCTGCCCACCTTCCTCTCCTCCTGGGGCCTTTCCCTCTCCTGTAATTCTCTCCCACTCCCTGCCTAAGAGCTCCTTCACTCTCCCTTTGCCCAAACCGGCCTTCTCAGAGCAGCAAAGCCAGCGACGGTTAAGGGGTTGCGCGACTGACCTTTTTTTAAAACAAACAAACAAACAAAAACCCAACGGCCACTTCCTGACAGAATTTATGCGGGGCCAAGAGCCCAGACTTGGCAGGGAGGACGGGGGGCGGATGTATGCTCAGGTTTTGTTTTGTTTTTGCTCTGGAGTTTTTCCAAGCGCTGCTACCTACGCTCTCTGAGAAATTATTTCCTCTTCCCTTGTCTCTTGCCTTCTTAGGAGAAACATATTGGCGGAGCGCTCCCTTTTGGTTGGGTGTAGCGACCGTTGAGGCCCTTCGGGTTTGGACCCGACCCCCCCCCCTTCACGCAGAAAGGCTGGAGGAGAATCGGGTAAGCCCGGGGGCGCTTCCTTGTGGCGATTATGGACGTGGATGCTTTTATCTTTCTCTCTCTCTCTCTTGACGTGTAAAGGAAATGCTTGTGGGAGAGGCGGAGACGGTGTCTTGCGCATACCTAGGTTTCAGAAAGGGAATGGAAAGGGTCAGGAAACGCCTGTGTCGAAAGAAGAGGGGCAAGAAGCAGCAAGCAGTGGCGCCTTTGCAATCCTCAGCTTTTCCCCCAACGTCTTCCCTCCCAGCGCCGCTTTCTCTCGTTTCTTTTGCCAACCCTGGAGTCACAGTGCCCCCTGACGGTTTCTGCTGAAAAGTGCAGCACTGGCTCCTTAACCCAGTGTTCTTTCACCTTCCTTAAAGGCTTCTTATTGAAATACAGTATTATGTGTTCCCCCATACCCACACGTACGTCCCATAGCAGGGATGCTTCTTTGCTGGAAGCCATACGTGAATCATTCCATGTGTTAAATGCGTAGGCGTTGGAACAGATGCACTTCCCGTTCTTCACACACAGCAGTGCATACACAACTTCCTACATCAAATTGTATGGTAAGGCATTTAACTTCAAGGTCCGCTTCTTCTACACATAGCAGTCTAGGGCTCCAGGAAATGATACAGTGAACTCCTTCCTCAATAGGAGTTCATCAAGAGGCTCTCTTGTGTGTCCCAATTTTGCACAAGAGGGGAGTGAGACTGGGCTCAAGTTTTGGAAGCTGCTGCCTAGCAGGGGGATGCTGTTTTGCTGTGCTAGGTGAAGACTATCCTTTTTGGGAAGGCCTGCAGTTTGGTTGTTTCTTAATGTCACTTTGTATTGCTGTATTGTATTGTATTGTTTTTATCTGCTTGCTGGCATTCTGCTGCTTGTTTCCTTTTTGATGATTTTTTTAAAAAAGCATCGGTATTATTGCAAACTTGTGTATGCACTTTTTGTACTGACCATCTTGAACTTTTAAGGTGAACTAGAAGTACAATTTGAAATAATCTGGAAAACTTGACATAATTTAAAACAGTTCACAGAAACTTGTTTGCCTCCTTTCTTGTTGTTTGTTCTCTCTTTCATAGGCTCTTACTCCTTTTAGGTGCAGCTGCATTTTACTGAAGTTGCAATTTGTTTTTTTAGTGTTGTTGGTTGACCCGAACTAGTTAAAAAGAACAATTGGGACTCTGGTAGGATAAAAATAGATGAGAAAAATGCTATGCATTAGACACTACTTCCACTTCAGCATCTTTATCAATGTATGCCTAGTCTCCAAGGCCTTTGTTTTATCCACTTTGTTTTCTCAATGCATTCCATTTCAGTAACGGTGGTAATACTTCAGTGCATCCTGATGGCATGGGGTTCTTTTGTGCATTAAAAAAATTTATGGATGACCCAAATGCAGACATCTGGTCCAAACTGGCAAAAGCAGGAGCAAATCCCATGTGTGCATGTCTACTCAGAAGTAAACTTTACTGAGTTGATTGGGCCTTATTCTCAAGTAAGTGTGTGGTGTGGTGTCTTGGTTACTTAGTGTTGATGAAAATACACTCAATCTGCTCAAAATAGCTCCATCTGTTCTTGTTCATCTCAGGTGAGATAGTCTAGATTACAAAGCTGTGTGCTTAGTTATCTGTGTTTGCTTCCCTTATGGTCAGTATTGTTACAGAGTGCTGCTTATCTATTGAATAAACTAAAAATATGTCTTACTTATTTAAAATAAATTGCATGGGAGCTTGTTAAGGAAAGCAAACATGATTCTCTTGCATTTTTATCAGAGGTTGCTTCCAGATGGATTGTTTCTGTTGCCATCCCAGCCATTGCTTTTCTACTGTAAGCTGCAAAAGGAATTGTAATTGATTTTCAACTGAAACTCAGTATGTATTCACTGTATTGTGGTGTGTGTTACTTTATGACCCCATTTATTTATTATTTTAAATTAGCATAAAACCTTTTTTCCTACTACGCTTACCGGTAACAAGTGATAAGAGCAGTACCGCTGCTTTGAATCCTCCCTGGAGTTGCTTGAATGCTGCAGTTTCTAGTGAACTTCAAGGCGCCAGGATAGCCAAGCTCTGAATGAGCAGTAGTTGGTGTTTTCAGTTTTTCTCTATTTTATATATGATAGAATTTTTATTATTACTGTTCATTTTATGTAAGAATTTTTTGATCCCAGGACAGGTTACCTCATAGTTAAAAACAAACAATTCTAGCAAATTAAGTACAGATAAAAGCATTAATAAAATTAAACATAATTCAGTCATAGTAATAACAGTTGCAGGAGTGGCTAATATGCCATTTATGGCTAATATGCCATAAATGACCAGTCAAACAGGTATTTGCCTTTTACCAAGCACTAGCACCAGATGTTTGTCCAGGGAGGGTATCATCACAGGTATCATCACAGAGAATGCCCTATTACATGACACCACCACAGATGATGTTCAGTTCCTCCACTATACCTTCTCCTCAGTAGCATAGAGAGGGGTGGGGCGCACCAGGCATCATGGCAGTTGCTGGGCAACATGGGTGTTACAGGGTGGCAGAGCCACTGCCTATCCCTCAAGGAGATATTGCCCAAAAAAGTTGAAACAACTTTGGCCGGTCTCCTAAAAACAGCTCAACAACTTTGGGCGATCTCTTAAAAGAGCTCCGCTGCAGGGTTGCTATGCCACGGCTTCTCCTGCTAACATTATATGCATTTGGGAGATTACAGCCACAGATAATGAACTAAGGCCGAGTAGTAGGCTCATCACACACTGTCAGAGAAGACAGTAATGCCATTATAATACTTTTCCTGCCTGGTTCTCGCCCTATATAATGGTCACAAGCGTGCCACCTACAGTCCCTGGCTTACAATTCTGTATCTTGACTGATGGCGGAAAAGCACTTGTCCCTGTACCTCCCTGAAGTGACAACCCAAAGGAAAAAAATTCCCCTTGTGTCATCCCCTTAGGAGATGACCTCATCATGGTCAACTGGACTCTGGACCACACCCACACCCTAGCTGTATCCACTTCACAACTTTATATTATCTCATAATACACAGCAATGAAGCAATGTAGAGTAAAAGGCATTCTTCACCTGAGCAAATGTTAGTTATGAAATCCCCCTAAGCTGTTTTATATTCTTCTTAAACTGAAGACCTGTCAAAACTAAACTGCTCTCTATATTGCTTAACTTTTTTTCAAGTACCTTTGCAATGTACACTGCTGTAGAGGACTCCACAGTATTGTCTGTGAGTAGAAAAGGTATTTTAAAGGCCAGTGGTTGTAAACACTGAAAGGTGAGAAGGGAAAATATAGTAGCTTTACTCTGTAAGCCACTCAGGGCGATCTTTTAAAAATACAGAGAAAAATATTGCAGTTCTACCACACTGCAACTATGGAACAGAAATCTAGATTTGCAGCAGATTTCTAATGGCCATAGTGCTGTACATTCAGGTACTGTTTACATATATTAATGAAAATGTCATACAACCTCTATCCTAAATAATTAGATGCTTTTAAATTTCAGAAAAGTGTGTGGCATAATTTGACAACACTATCTAATTAACATCAGTTGCTTAATGGAACTCTGAAGACATATGAAAAGCGAAGAGTGTTAAAGAACTGAGTGACATTCACAGGAGAATTTTCATGAGCTACATAAGGTATAGATTATGTACACCTAAATTATGATGACAGACAAACTAGTTTTATTGTCAGAGAGCCAGGGGGATAGTAATGTTTGGGTTGTAAGAGATATCAGCCTATAATAGCAATTTAGATAAATTACCATTGGTGTTACTTCTTAGTTACTGCATTTAAAAGAAAACTTGGCATTCAGTTAAGCTTTCATAAAACAAAACTTTTATAGCCCCAAATAATTTATTTCTCCCCCTCCACATTCCATTAAAACCATATAATGTACTCTATTATCTATCACTTCATTCTAGAAAATCATGACATAGATAATTACCACCCATGTATTTTTTTTAAAGATAACATTCAACTCAATGAAGCGGCACAATAAAATCAACATTACCTGCAAATCTATTTTTCAAAAAGTACTGCTTTCAACAAGATTTGTTGTTTATTAAATCAATGCATTTCTCTAAAAAGAGCAAGAACTTCTACTATGAAATTGAAAGCCCTATTTTATATTTGTCTGTGAAGCAAAAATGTTTATGGCAGAAGTTGGGCAGATATGTTTATGGCATTCTATTTACCAGCCATATATCATAATCCCTTCAGTATAAACATTTTTTCTTACTCTGAGAGTGAGAAACTAGCCATTCAACAGCCCCAGCAGCAACTCTTCATATATGTCTGCTGCAAAGTTCAGCTAAGGGATAAGAACAGCACATAGTATTGATTTGATAGACCACATAGGAATATGGTGCTGCTGATACTAAGATTGAACCTCCTAGCCACTGCTAATTTTCATGTGACCGTTTCCAGTTCTTAAATGCACAGCCAAGTCTTCACTGAGGTCAGTCTCCAAAGTACGTTTTAAATTTAAAAAAACAACCTGAAGCTTAAGCCTGAACTACTGTAATGTGCTGTGCATAAGGCTGCTGTTGAAGATTGTCTGGAAAAGACAAGTATTGCAAAATGCCGCTTCCCAATTATTGAGTGGCATTATTCTTTGTGATATGCAATGGCGTCTGTTTGCTTCTGAGACCAATTTGAAGTGCTGATATTAACATATAAACCTGTAAATTATTTGGGATCTAATTACTTGCAGCTTACTTAACATCTCAGTGTGTAACTCTCATGTTATCTAGTGCACTATTATCATCCCACTAGCTAAGTCTTATAATTTAGAGTAGTGCTTTTGAATTGTTTGATGTAAGCAACGAGGACATGTAACGTCCTCTATAAGGAAAGTCAATTCCTCACCAGGAACAATGTGCTTTAGGCAATAATGTTGTTGTTGATGATGATGATGATGTTAGGTATGGCTGCCACCCTGTGGCAAAAAATATGAATTGGAGGATTTGTTTGACATTATATTAAACTCTATTTCATAGTAATCAGATATGATTAGATATATTCAAATAGAAAGCTGGGCAAGATAGAAAGGAAAGACAAATGAAAAGAGAAAGCCTTGAGATCACATGAATAGATACTGAGATAACTGGGCTGTTAAGCTCATGGTAAACAGCAATTAAGGGAAGTTCACATCAAAGTATGCACAAAACAGCCAATCTAAATAGGCATTGTTAGGTTCATTTAGGGACCCAGGTGGCGCTGTGGTTAAACCACTGAGCCTAGGGCTTGCTGATCAGAAGGTTGGCGGTTCGAATCCCTGTGACGGGGTGAGCTCCCGTTGCTTGGTCCCAGCTCCTGCCAACCTAGCAGTTCGAAAGCACGTCAAAATGCAAGTAGATAAATAGGAACCGCTACAGCGGGAAGGTAAACGGCGTTTCCATGTGCTGCTCTGGTTTGCCAGAAGCGGCTTTGTCATGCTGGCCACATGGCCTGGAAGCTATACGCTGGCTCCCTTGGCCAATAATGCGAGATGAGCGCGCAACCCCAGAGTCGGTCACGACTGGACCTAATGGTCAGGGGTCCCTTTACCTTTACCTTTAGGTTCATTTACTCAGGGATACTAACAGAATTTTCTGAGCCCAGTATACTGTATGTGTATTACACCTCCCCCTCCTCACCAATGTATTGGTCATAACTGTTGCTTAAGTAGATACTGTATATTAGCTTAACCTAATCTACCACACAGGGTTGTTGCAAAGATAAAAGGAGGGGGGAGAAGATAATGTACATATTCTTAAGATCCTGGGTGGAAAGCCAAGATACAAGTAGATATCACCACTTATGTAAATAAAAAATAATCATGCACAAAGCCAGAAACCAGCCCCTCTTGTTTTAACTGTCATGTTTCATAGTCCTGATATTTACAGCAAAATAGTTAAACATAAACTGTTTGGCATCCCTTATGAGCAAATAGCAAAAACACTCAATTTCACAGTTCTGGTGCCTGACTCGCAAACCCTTTGCCTAGCCTACCTCACAGGGCTGTTGTGAGGATAAAAATGGAGAAGGGAAGGCAATATACACAGCCGTGAGTTCCTGGGAGAAAATGCTACTTACAAATATACAAGGAGCAACATATAATCAAAGTTATGTGCAGTTTCACAACTCTCAGCAACACACACACAAAGTATCCTTGGGTAAAAGTACAATCTACAGGAAGTTTAACTTGCTGCAGCTGCATGGTATTTGGTTATTGTATTTGTGGATTCATTTAGTATTTTAGAATTCATTGTATAGTTTATATTTTTGTTTTATGGTTACTGTATGTTAATATATATACGGTAGATAGAGCCCAGTGAAGACATGAAGACCAGTGGTTGTGTGGAGTGCCACAGAAAATCAGGGGGAGGGGAGACTGCAATATTACTTTTTTTCCAATAGGAAGCCTCATTTGTTTAAAGTATGTTATCTTTGAGTAAAACATACCTAAGGTAGCCAAAGTAGCATACTTGGTGTGTGATGAACAAAAACAACACTCCAGTACAGAGCTGACTCCTGCATCCAGCATCAGGCTAGCACAGGGGTCAGTAAACTTTTTCAGCAAGGGGGCAGTCCACTGTCTCTCAGACCTTGTGGGGGGCAACACTATATTTTGAAGAGGGAAAAAAAGAATGAATTCCTATGTCCCACAAATAACCCAGAGATGCATTTAAAATAAAAGCACACATTCTACTCATGTAAAAACACGCCGATTCCTGGACTGTCTGCAGGCCTGATTGAGAAGGCGATTGGGCCGGCTCTGGCTCCTGGGCCTTAGTTTGCATACCATGTGCTAGCAGCAACAATGAGCTTCTCCTGGTTTTTTCCTGCTGCCTTGGGGTGCTGCCCTCCTGATTCCCAGGTAAGCTGCTTAGCATTCCTTCCTCCGATTAAGTTGTTATGCATGCTTAGCAACAGCAGTATCTGCAGGTTTAGAATGGTGCCTCCATGATTTGTGTTCTAGTTTTATTTATAAATGTCTGATTGACTTAGCTTTCATTTTTTTAAAACAGTATATCAGGTCCCTGCTAGCTTAGGTCCTGCTACATGCTTCTTTAATCTACACTAAAGACAGGAAGAATCAGCTGCACAGATAGAAGATGAGGGACACTTGGATTGCCAGTAGTACGTTAAAAGGATTTGGAGTTTTAGCAGACCACAAGCTTGAGTCAACAGTACGATGCAGCAGCAAAAAAAAAAGCTAATGCTATTCTAGGCTGCATCAGTACAGTGGTACCTCGGTTTAAGTACACAATTGGTTCCGGAAGTCTGTACTTAACCTGAAGCGTACTTAACCTGAAGCGAACTTTCCCATTGAAAGTAATGGAAAGTGGATTAATCCGTCCCAGACGGTCTGCAGAGTACTCAACCTGAAGTGTACTTAAGTTCTCCGAAAATAAGCCATACCCCGAAAATAAGCCATAGTGATAGGCATAGTGTAGGTTAAACTGTACCATACTTAATAAAAAAAATTAAGACATCTCCTGAAAATAAGCCACCGTGTGTTTTTTTGAGGAAAAATAAATATAAGACGGTGTCTTATTTTTGGAGAAACACGGTATGAGTGTAATTGGTTCTGGAAGTCCGTACTTAACCTGAAGCGTACTTAACCTGAAGCAAACTTTCCCATTGAAAGTGGATTAATCCGTTCCAGATGGGACTGTGGAGTACTTAAACTGAAAGTACTCAAACCGAGGCGTACTTAAACAGAGGTATGACTGTATACAGTCCTGATCAAGGAAATTGTCCAGGTCTCATCTGCTTTGACCACACCTTCAGTACTGTGTCCAGTTCACAATTTAAGGAAGATACTGACAAGCTGCAGTGTGTGCAGAGGAGGGCAGCCAATGGAACATTTGAGGGAATTGGGTATGTTTAGCCTGGTAAAGAGGAGACTGAGAGGAGATAGTTGTCATATCCTCAAATATCTAAAGGGCTGTCAGATGGAAGCAGCTTGTTCTGGAGTGTAGGACCCAAGCCAATGGTTTCAAGTTACAATAAAGGAGATTCCAACTAAACATCAGGAATAACTTTATTATACTAAGAGCTGTTCAACAGTGGAACAGACTCGCGTAAGAGATGGTGGCCTCTCCTTCCTTGGAGGTTTTTCAGCAGAGGTTGGATGGTCATCTATTTGATCTAGTTGAGATTCTTGCATTGCAGGGGATTGGACTAGATGACCCTTGGGGTACCTTCTAACTCTCCTATTATTCCTATACCCCATAGTTAGCAGCCCAGCCTTTAGATTCCCTTATTATTCAAGTTAGTTCTGGGATTCTATATTGTCTCTTACCAGCTTCCAGAAATGCCTTTTGACTTTTACCAGCTTCTTTGATTATCTCAGTCTAAATGTTACCAGTCTTATAGCAATGTGGTTGCCACTAAAAATAGCTTCCATTTGTCCAGAGCTCCAGCTCACTGTATTAATGCCTGAAAATTAGAAAACTGAAAAATTCCATGTTTATCAACTATACTGTGCACTAAATACTGTGCACTAAATACCCACACCACAATGTGGGGCTCCAAAATGTCTGTGGCCAATGTTACTACAGACACACGGAGCAGTGGTGAGGGGTATTTATTTTCCTGTCAAGGGGTGCATTCACGTGGGGTCACATCCTGGCAGTAGACAAGAGCAAAGTCAAGTGGGGATGCAGGACACAAAAGTGGGCAGAACAAGGGTGTCTAACCTGTGACCTTCTAGATGTTGAACTACAAGACCTAAAATCTCTGATCATTGGCAGTCTTCCAAAGGCTGATGGGAGTTGTAGAAGAACAGCATTCGGAAGGCAACAGGTAACCTGCCTATGAGGCAGGCCCTCCACTTCTCTTTTTCTGTAACCCCCCTTTCCATCAATTTCTCTCCCCCCCCTTGACACCTGCATAAAATTTGGTAAAGAGGCCCTCATTTAGAACCTATAATATACAGGTGCAGTTTTTAGTGGCAATTATATAATTTTGGTAATGTTTGATTTATTGTCTACAGAAGCTTATATTTACAGGAATATCTGCTTTGAGCAGGCAGCATTTATAGACAGTGCTGCGTCTATATACTGCATGAGATGCATGGAATTATAAAAATGGCTGTGGGGGGGGGGGAGCCCACTGCCCACCATGTACCATAGCTGGGGGAGAGGGACCTCCACTCCCCTATTTTAGGGAGTTCAGCCTTTCTTTTCCCTTTGACAGCTGCCATGCACCTTTGGAAACCAAAGTGAGGTTCAAAGCAGAGAAAAAGCAGAGGTAAAAAGCAGAGACATCACCTTGCCGACAAAGGTCCGTATAGTTAAAGCTATAAAGCTATGGTTTTCCCAGTAGTGATGTATGGAAGTGAGAGCTGGACCATAAAGAAGGCTGATCGTCGAAGAATTGATGCTTTTGAATTATGGTGCTGGAGGAGACTCTTGAGAGTCCCATGGACTGCTAGAAGATCAAACCTATCAATTCTTAAGGAAATCAGCCCTGAGTGCTCCCTGGAAGGACAGATCGTGAAGCTGAGGCTCCAATACTTTGGCCACCTCATGAGAAGAGAAGAATCCTTGGAAAAGACCCTGATGTTGGGAAAGATTGAGGGCACTAGGAGAAGGGGACGACAGAGGACAAGATGGTTGGACAGTGTTTTCGAAGCTACGAACATGAGTTTGACCAAACTACGGGAGGCAGAGCAAGACAGGAGTGCCTGGCGTGCTATGGTCCATGGGGTCACGAAGAGTCGGACACGACTAAACGACTAAACAACAACAACAAACTCCTATTCCAAGTACTGAATTGCTGTGGCAAAAAAAAAACAGATCATTCATATTGGCCGACACATGTTAGCTTATTTTGATACAGTTCACTTAATTTTTGTGTGCCACCTTGATTAAGTATTTTTTTGTATACTAGAAACTAAAGGCTGAGCAGTAGGGAGACTGTTATATAATTGATAGTTAACACTAAGCATTGTAATACTCGCCGTATCATCAATGCAATCTTACATGAGTGTGACGCTGTTTGCAGGGCTCATTTATGGTTTGGGGTGGATGCCAGCTTTAAGTTTAACTAAGCATGCAGCAGCAGCAGCAGCAGCTATCTCTGGCATGAACAACCAGACCTGCAGATTAGTCACATATCATGGAGAACAGATTGCAATTGAATCTAAATAGTAAAAAGGTGATGTGCATACTAGGAAGGAGCCATGCCTCCTCGTGATAGATGGGATTTCTGAAGTCCCATTTGATCAGGTAACAACTTTGAGGATACTCTGCCTAAGATCTAGTGCTGTTCTTTGACAGGCTCCAACCTGATTCTCAAAGGCAGAAAATGCATACACTGGTAAGACTGCAATACTATGAAACTTTACTTATGTAAACACCCTGTTAAACAATAAGGCTTACTTCCAAGTAAAGATAGTGGTTGGACTCCAAAATTATCAAGATAGTTGAAAATTAAATTGTTCTAAATATTTTTAGTACACTCCTAGCAATATTTACTGAATATTGGTCTTGAGTGCAGGTATGCATAGTACTTTCTAAAGCTATGTACTGATAAACCAAACTTATTGCCCAAATTTAAGTGGATTGATTTTAATGTATGCAGCAATTGAGCATTTTACCAGCTATGTATGGATTAAATTCTTCCAAAATCTTTTCTTGTTATAAAACTGTTAATTCATTAATTGTACTGTAGACACTTATAGCCCATCTTCTATTAAAATATTCAAGAGTTACAAAATTAAATCTCCATTTAGTCTAAAATTCTAACAGTAATCAAGCTAATGCATCCAGAAGCTGATAAGCAGGTTATGAAAATAATGACCATCCATTGTGTGTTTCAAGCACCTGGTAAATCAGAGGCAGGTTGTGTCTGAAGGTGGTCATCTTCTGAAAATTCTGAGGTCATCTCAACCATCTTTCCTGTGTGATAAATCAAACAACATGACTGCTATAAACCATTATTTGAACAACTGAGAGCCAGATATACCCTTACATAGGCAATGACCCAATTCGCATGTAACAGTAAGCCAAACCATCCCTTAGCGTGAACAAGCTAATATGTGGGTTTCCAGAATGAACATGGGCTATATTCCTCCTCTGGCCTTGCTGCTGCCATGCTACCAGGATGTAAATCCTGATTTGGCTTAGCATTACAATAAAACCCAGTCTTGTGGTCTGTCACACTCAACAAACCACAAGCTGCAAAAAGCCACACACACACACACACACACACACACACCCGTTTAGTGCTTGTGGTTTGTCAGGGCAGGGGTTGGGGAGAGAAAATCACTAGTGTGGGTTTGCACATAACTAAGACAAACCATGGCTTAGCCTGGGTCACATGACAGTAGCAGGATCAGGGGTGGAACACATTAGACAGAGTCTGCTTTGTGAACCTGCACATTTGCGCTGAGCCATGGTTTGGCTTAGCAATATAGGCAATCTGGGCCATACTCACTAAGGAGGGGGTACAAACAGAAGGTGGGAAATTATAGGATTTACTCAGCCAGAGGCAGCAGTCCTTTAACTTTTCTACATCAAAGCACATTAGCATTCTCTTCTTCATGGAATAATAAATTTTATCTTCCAATTCATATAACACAGAAGAAGTCCTGAAGTGTGCGCAACATTATAGTATAAAGCATGGAGCCATGCATGGTGGGGAAGAGACTTCCCTGACCACCATGTTTCTCTTTATTGCTAAAAGACACAACAGCTTCTTACAGAGATCTGGCACACAATCACTAGCAAAATCAATGAAAGTGAAAAACAGATAGATTTTCAAAGTACAAATTAAACACATCCAAGATGACGAATATAGGAAAATCCTGAAGGAACATTTGCATTTCTTCTAGCAGTAAGAAATACCCTCAAGCATGGACTGCATCAAGAGGCAAAATGATTACATGAAACAAAAACCAGGTTTGTTTTGTTTCAGGAGACATTTGAATAGTTTATTTTGCCCATTCAGAGCCCTTCAGCATAATGACACATTCATATACACATATGAACAGTATTTTCTGAAACATTAATGTATAGTACATTTTCCTTTTAAAATACCAGCTGCACAGGTTTTTTTTATTTACAAAAATATCCCATACTTAATTTTAATGTTTGTAATGACATACTTTAGGATCAAGTACATAAAGTAAAATAACTATGCAGTCTAACATTTCCATTTGTAATGGTATGGATTGGAGTTCATATAAAACTATATTGGTAGACAGATGAATTTGCAACCCTATCCTAAGATGCATTTCCCATTTTCATCTTCAGAACACGTAGTGGGGCTCCGCAAGACTGAAATTAACAAGTGGAAGTGAGGAATAAATTAAAAACAAAAAAGACACAATGCACAGAGACTAAGATACATATAAGCTAGAAGTTCTATATCAAGCATGCTTACCCAATGAGTAATGTGAGAAACATTTATTGATGTTCTTAATCCCCCTGAACCCCCACCCCCAACCCTGCAATGATGCTTGCATAATGAAACAGTAGCATAACCAGAAGCCGCTCCTCCTAGATCTAACCAATATGAATAGTGGTGTATGAATTTAAAGTAAAATGAGTACAATTTATTTACAAATTTTGAAAGGGTTGTTAACACTTAACAGTTTCCCCATTTTGTATTAGCCAATATCAAATAGCAGCTCCATGGATGATGCCATGATTTCATCAAAAAATCAAAACTTGTTCATTTTTTAAAAAAAATGTAGTGGTCAAGAAGAAACACAAACTGCAGTCGCTTGAAGTTTAGAAAGATCAATTTCCTAAGTGCTTTATCAAAAAATGCTAATAATAATTTAGTTGCATCTTTGATTTCTATAATCAAAACTATATCTCAAATTAGTTTAAAATTAAAAACTACACTCATCTGTGAACTTGAAACAACCATGATTTATATAGGAAACATGTATAGTAATAGCCATGCACTTTTCTTGGTTTGATTCTCAATGCATGTTAAACAATGTTAAAAATTCAGATAATTCACATATACTGGACATTTATCTTTGTTTACCGCCCACCACCCTCAACTATAAAATTCATTCAAACAGGATCTTTATTATTTCTTTTGGCAGTAATGTCACTAACATTCACAGGGGGAAAGAATTCACAATACTTCACAGAAAATATCTAGACTGTGGGAGCAAGTGCAGCTGAGAATTTGTACAGTAAACAAAGGCAAACAATGAGCATTTTCAATCATTGGGCACACCACAACTACACTACAAGTGCAGTCATATTCTTATCTGTATGCATCAGAGCACTAACAAATAGGATGGTTCACCAACCACAGGAATATGCACTTTAAAAAACATTCTGAGGACAAGTAACAATCAATGAGTATAAAATATATGCAGAAACCAGAACTTCAAAATACAAAAGGAAAGCTTTAATTGACAAAAATACGTGGAATCCACTTTTAATTTTTGGAAATTTTAAAAGGCTGAAGAAAATACCTGAAAATCTAGAATTTTATATATACTCATGAAAAAGAAGAGTTATGGTAAATGTCCATCAACAAGCTGCAGCTATTTCAAACAGTTTTACAACTGAGGTGTGTGTGTATACTTCTTGTAGCAGTTCTTTTTAGATTAAACTATAGGTTTATTTTAAGCTAGTAACGCTAGAGTATTTCTAATTAATCAAGATGGGTTAATTTGTTACTGTTATCTCGATATGAGATGAATTTATTTCTTATTATAAGCTTAATTGTATGCATAATATATATACATTAAGTTCTTTGACAAACTTAACATCAGGTTTTTAAAATTAAAAGATAGAGCATATATTTTAATTTGGTAACAAACTATATTCTTATAGCATAATGTATAAATATCGCTGTGGCTGCAATCCAGCCATGGTTACCTGTGCTCAACTCTCACTCATTTCCATAGAACCAAAGCACATATTACTTGTGAACAAGATTGCAGTTTTGTGTAGTTATTAAACAAATCTGAAAGTGTTTCAGTAATTTAGAAATAAATAAAAAATTCAGAGAAATTGTATACCGGTCTTATGAATCTTCCAAATCTAGCACTGGAACTCTATTTCAAATGAGGAAGCAGGTCCCTGTATACAGTCTTTATTATCGTGGATCCTCTCCCCTTATGGGCATGGAGGTCCCTGCCCATAAAAGAATTTGTCCATGCAAAGGGTGCAAAGCTGTTTGTGTACAGAAAGAACTTTCCAAACTATTTTATGTACAGATAAGTGAATTCAAGACTCAAATGTACGTGAAAGGATTTAAGTACTCAAGGTTGCATTACTTAAGGTGCAGGGAAAAGAAATTCAAGTTTACGGTTCTGATTAGATCAGTGCTATAGAAAGCAAAAAGGAAACACCACTGCATCAAAAATCACCTTTGGCTATAGCTTTCTAATGTAGTATTTGTCAGATGAGGGACGCCTTGAGCAAAAATGTGTAACAAAACCATACAAGTGCAGGTGGAAATCAGCTGATTAACTTTATACCTACTATACTGTAATGTAATGAATGTTGATGGTGTCACACTTTCAGACTTGCTTGGAATACACACAATTATTTACATGAAGTAACATTCAGAAGTTACAATTTGGCAGTTTTCTTACTAAAGAAACATGTCTTTAGTTTAATTATAATTAAACACAGTAACATTACATGAAAGACAAGTAGCAGCAGTTTGTTTGCATTTTAGTAACATATAAAAAAAGTTTAGGCTGAGTTTAGATGCTCATTCCTCTGTAGCACTGGCAGCAAATTAACCCAGCTAATGTGGCATGAGCCCTGACCCAGCATCAGCAGCTTGATAAGTGTACAAATGGAAATTGGAGAAGGAGCCTTGCTTGGGCAGAGTCTCTTCTTTATTTTTGTAGTTCCTAAGTGCAGCAGCTTCCTCTAGTCACATTCACAAGTAGGTCTTTTACTCTGAAGGAAAACTGCACTCTCCTTTTAAAAAGGCTATGTGAGTGCTTCTTGCAGACTCCATGCTTTGATGTACTAAAATACCAACTTTTACTAAGTCCAAGAGCAATCTAGAAATCAAGAGGATGTACATGTGTGTCTGTGAAATTATGGTCAATAGCCAATAGGTATCTACAACAGTTTGCCAAAATATACTTCATTACCTATTGCAGCAGTGCTGGTAATGTTTCCAAAGGATTATCTTGGCTTTTCCAGGATATAACTTGAAGTGTGTGTGTGGGGGGGGGGCTAAATTGAAATATGCACATGTTTCATGAGGTTTTTTTTAATCTTGCCACAAAACATGTTTCCACATCTTGCCAATTTTTAGATAGAGGCTCAAAAGTGGCAAGAGTCTTCCTGTGCCTCTGAAAGTACAGCAGCTGCACAATCCTATTCAGTTTCCCCCTCCATAGCACATTTTTAAAAGTTTCTTGCAACAGCCGCTATTAACTGCTGCTTCAGCACCATTAAAATCACATCTGTATAACAGCAAGGGAAACCAAACTTTTGGGAACTTATTGTAACCAGAAGGAAACAAATCTTATGGGAAAAGTTCTCCTAGCCAAATCTGTATGCAACATGATATCATTAATTTCTAAGAAGAAATCAGATTAAATAAAAAATCATATTCCAGTAGTAATGTTTTGGTGTACTGAACAGCATCAAACTGGCATGAAAAAGATGGGAGATCCTTTCAGGGAACTTTATCCCCCACCTCTATTCCCTTTTTCAAGTCAAAATTCAAACCCTGAGAAAATTCAGCACAACACTACAAAAAACTTCCAGTATCAGTTTAACCAGAAACTATGGGAGGCCTAAAAAATAAAATAAAATAATGAACATGTGTTTACCATGGCCAACAGCAGCTCTACACTACTGCCTCCCAGTATCTAAAAGTTATCTGTACACAGCCTTATTTGATAATTTGATCAAATAATCAAATTCAAATTCCAGCCAAGAGAATAATGTTATTTCTCCCAACAGTATGCCAAACAAACTCTATACAAAGTAAATTTCCCTATTAGTACAACTTATCTTGCTGCAGTGAGGTTGGCAAACATTACTGAATTGCCAAAACTAGACAGACAGCCCAACAATTTGCTACTATTTAATTTCTGCATTTTTTTAAAAAAACAAAACAAATTATTTTATTTATGGTATAAAATGTGAGAACACATACACATTATAATAGATACTATGCTATTCTTTGTGCTAGCATGAACTTCCTTATTCTTCATTTCCTACTGGCTGTCAAATATTCGCTGCTCAGAAAGCTACAGATCCTGTCTCAAATAATTCAACTTCAAAAGGAGTGTACCACTTTGGGGATTTTCTGCAAAGGAATGTGGATAGCAGTAAATCTTCATTTACCATAGAGTTACTGTATCTTGCTCTGGGCATTTTCTATAGTGGGCAAAAGTGATTATTCACTATAATTTTAATTTGTGTGAAAAGACAGACTTCCTTCCCCCTTTTTAAAAAATAAACCAATGTTATGTTAGGTTCATTATTACGTTTTGTGCTTCTGACTCCAAATACAAAATACTTATTTGACACAATCCATATGAAGATTAGCAGTGAGAAATCAGTAAGTTATGTATCTCCACTTGAAATAAGTGGGGTTTAAAAGTGCTTATCTAAGGCTGGATCATGCCATTTATACACAAGACAGAATTTAACATTAAAAAAAGGAAATTTCAAATGCACAGAGAAGTTATCATAACGAACAGTTACTACTGTTTACGTTTGAATGTCCACATCACTTAACAATCTTTTATTATTTGATTTATTGATTTTTCTCAGTGTTTTCACATATAGCTAAATGCAAATAAAGTAATTTGTTTAAAACAGAAAATCTGTTTCCAGGCAGCAGAATGAAAAAGTGAATAACTAGTCCCTAAACAAGTTGCTTTAGTTTTGACTCAAATATTTGCTGTAGAGGATTGACTGCTGCCCAAAATCACATCTGTAGGCTTAGACTTAGAGCACTGTGTGGTTATGGAAAGAGTTGAATCTGCTTCCCATATGGACAACTGAATATCATGGCACTCTACCCAAAGCTGCACTGCGGGGAGGCAAAAAGCTGGTATAAGTACAGTACTAAAACACACCCTCCAGCAGCCCCAACCTGAAACACAAATTCAAACATTCTTGCAGATTGTAGTTTCCCACCCCCAAGTGACCTTTGGTTGCAACCAACATGCTGCAGCGATTTAGTTGCATCAAATTCAAAGGGTTATAACCTTATCTTAATCACATTTACTTAAGAGGCAAGTCTCATTATATTTGCGCAAAACACACTATGCAGGACCAGCCAGTAACTTTTTCAACCTGGACTGCACATGACATTTGGGGAATGGGGAACACAATTTTTAAATGCCAATGCTGAACCGACACTAGGGAATTTTATTTTGGCTCAAACTGCAGTCTATGTTCACAACGTTAGAAGTTAAGACAACCCATTCAACATGTACACAGCACCACCAAGTTTAGGAAAATAAAACCCCAAACCTCTGGCCAAACACTGGCACTTTCTTACAAACAGAGCCTCAACTAGTTCAGGCTGCTTGCAAATTATCACAAATTTGTACTATTTCCAGCTTCTAACATGACTAAGATTATTATTTATGCATTTTCATAAATATTTTTTTAAAATAAATTCATATATTCTTATTACATTATGGCTTTGGTGCAACCTTCATTAGCTAAAATATACTGCTTCAATTTGGCACATCTTAAATCCCTCCTCTCATACAAATCAAAGTAGGAATCTACCAGTTGCTAAAGTGGTAAAATATTCATTTTTTAAATGCCAAGTTCTGGAAACAATCCATTCTGACTTTAATGTCACTCGGCAATTCAGGCAGTGAACTTAAGAACACTTACATGGAGGAAAAGTCAATTCAAATCAACGGTACTTGCTCCCAAGTAAATGTGCTTGAAATTCTGGAGACAGCTTCTTTGCTGCTTTTTTTTTTACACTTGCTAACAGGTTCTTTGAACTGTATTGGGGGGGGGAACCCCCAAGAACTGTTTTAATCTAATGCAAGTGATAAAAATGATTACTATTAGCCATCAAGTTGTATCTCAAGAGTTCAACACTTTCTTGAAGTTCAACACTGCTTGAACTAAGGACTATTTAACCTGGTAGTTAAGTCTGATTGGGCATATAAGCTAACTACATATCTGATAGATCCTGTTTAAGTGCCTGCACTAATACATTCTCTTAAACACACAAAAGATGTACAGCATGAATTAAACTCAAAACCAATTACAAATATTTTATAAATTGACTAACTGTATTTTCAGGAAAATAAAAAAGGTAGGGTCGACTGAAAGATGACATTTTTTTCTCTCTCATTGCGGTAGACTTTTTTTTCTTTTTTCTTTACTCTTTACACTACACAGCCATAACACAAATGAAAACTTTCAGCATGATGTGCAGTTGAATCACTTTTTTTTACAATGCAAAAAACTTCTCTTGCTTTGCACTTGACATGGGCTGTGTTCAGATGTCATGCTAAGTCACAGTTTGTTGTGATGGGAATGAGCTGCAGCAAGCCCCATGTGTCACCTTTTTTCTTCTGGTGTGGCTGCGAGAAGTTCCGAAGCTTTTGCTTTGTTTTGGATTAACTATATAGTGTCAGGTCCAAACCTTAAACCATGGCTAAGTGTAACAATGGTTCATCGAAACAGGCCAGCTTTATAATCTATGGTTTGAAAGTATGTTTCAAAGTATGTTTCAAATAAACCATACCGAAAATTAACCACATTATGTCAAGTTCAGATAAGATCAACAAGCTACGGTTAATCAAAAGCTTCCAATGACCTCCTTGTAGCTACAACAAAGGAAAGAGAGTGTGTGTGCAAGAGCCGAAATGCTTGCTGCTTTTCATTTCTGTCACAATAAGCTATGGTTTATAATGACATCCAAACACAGCCACAGTATGGTGATGCAAATACAAGAATACTAGATCAGGGGTCCAAGAAGATACTATGTGCATGTTAACTATCTATAGATTCAGAATGGAGCTCGCATACTTCTTTTGTCAGATCAGAAAATTGGTGGCATCAAGTCATTTCTAGTAACAGCTATAATGGCGTGCTCTAAGGAGGGAAGGTATAGATCAGCTACTAGTAGTCCCCTAAGATGAACAACTTTATTCTAGCTCTTGGACCCCTGATTTATTGCAGCCTCCTACAGGAGGATGAAACACTGGCAGCAACAACAATAGCACAAAAACTTTTGGCATATGAAATATTAACACAGGATAGATCCTGCATTGCCCCTGCTCATCTGATACCAAAGTTTCCCTTTTTGTCCATGTGTTCTCTTGTTGACTCTGTTCCCAAGCTCCTAGTCATCCCACAGGTAAAGACACACACACACTGTGTGGGTGCCAGTTTTAAATATAATGACCCTCAGTTAAAGCTGCATGACTGAGGTAAAACAGTGTGTGATTTGTGCTAGGAAAGATCAGTATCCATTGGCTGACACCCTTGCACTTCTGCTGGTCCTGCAGAAGTTAATGAAAAGGAGATTTTTCTTCAAGGTAAAGTTATATAGATGCATTTGGAAATGCGTTGTCAGAACTGGTACCATTTCTTATCTTTGCATTTCAACATCATCTAAAAATGAAACAGAGGAACACAACATAGTTATGCATATGGTATGGTACACTGTACAGTTCACTTTTGAAGTTGGTGTAAGGAGGGAATTCTAAGAATAGAGAACTGCCTACTAAGTAAAGGAGAAGAATAACAACTAAATGATTAAGGAGATCAGAGATACATGATTAAAGCTGTGCATGAATAAGCCTTCTAGCCATCTGCCTGTGACAATAGAAAGTTTAGTCCCCATACTGCTGGACTCTGTGTGAAAGAAGGATGAGCACAAAGTATTTTGCTGCCTGAGGTGAAGCATAAGATTAAGGCTGGGTAATATACCGTATAATATTTTCCAAAACCAGTTTGAAGTCCATGATCATGATAACGGTTTTCTAATTTTTGACCTGGGAATATATTGTGAATTATGATGTATGTGTGTGTATGCTATGCAAAAATCACAATATGGGAAAAACCATGAAGCCAGCCAGTGCCTCTACAGCACCATCCTTATTTCAGACATTGTGATATATTGGTATATTGTGTCATTTAATTAGTGATATATTGTGATGTTGAAAACCAGCTATTGCCCAGCGATACAAGATGGCACCAACTTCCCCCATTCCTGGCAATTTAACCTAAGAATTTAATCTTACATAAAACCTGGTCATGGGCAGTGTCTTCCACTGCACCTGGAGAGCAGGAGATTAGCTTATGGAACATAAGGCAGACCATGTGGAACACACAGCTCTGTCCTTCAACACCGTGTCGCTGCTCCCTGCCTGTCAGCATCTCTCACCTGAGACTGCCACCTCACTTTGTCTAGTGAAAGGGTCACTCACCCAGTGTATATGAGTGAAAGGGCTAAATGTCTTTCTTTTTTAAAAAGATGCTTTTTAGTAGTTTTCTTAACAAACACACACATAAATTAACAAAAATAATAAAATAACAAAAGTAAATAAAAATCCAGCCATCCATAAATCCATAGGTTCTTACTGTTCTTACAAAAGAACTTATGCCACCATGTTCTTAATTCTCAGTTCCTTAACTTCCCCAATAGACTTCCATCTTTCTCAAAGCGGGTCTGTCTTATTTGTTTAATAAACTGCTTCTTTAATCATTTCGTCATTTCTACTGTTATCTGAATACTATACTTATAATCCATATTGTGGTTTGCGAAAATTAATCAAAGCATGTAACTTGAGGGCACTTTTTAAATATTCTTTATAAATTTCCCACTCCTTTTTGAACTTTTGGTTTGGCTGCCTCCTAATTGTCTCTGTCATTTTTGCCAGTTTGAGATATTCAAATAATTTATCCTGCCATTCCTCTTTTGTTGGTACTGATTCTCCTTTCCAATTTCTAGCAATTAATATTCTTGCTGCTGTTGTAGCATATAAGAATATTCTCTTTTTTCATTTGGAATATCTGAATCTAAAATGCCTAAGAGGAAGGCTTCTGGTTTCTTTATGAAAGCTTGCTTAAATATTTTTTTCAGTTCCTCATATATAATATTCCAAAAAAATCTTAATTTTCTAGCAACCCCACCACATATGAAACAGTGTCCCTTCTGCCTGTTTATACCTCCAGCATGTATTAGATCTCGTTTTATACATTTTGGATAGTTTGCTGGGAGTTATATACCACCTGTAAAACATTTTCAAAATATTTTCCTTTAGTGTATAACAGGCTGTAAATATCCATTCTTTATTCCATAATCTTTCTCATGCCAATAGTTGGGAACCATGTTGACACTTTACTTACGTCATGCGCATGCTTTGAGAAAGAATCTGCACTGGCCATCATGGCTGCTGTTCGTTCTTCCAGTTCTCCCAACTTCTGTCCTCTTTCATCTAGTGCTATTCTGGCTCGTGCCAATTCACAAACTATTCCCGATGCTGCTCCTTTGACCCCTTCAATACCACCAGGACCTGGAATATGCTGGGCAAGGCTCCTTGATGCCTTTCCAGCAGCTGATTCTCCAACTGAATATGAAAAAATAAAAAACAAAATCAACCAGATTCTATTTAGGATCCTTCCATACAAAAAACGGTTACTAGCTGAACTCAATACTGAAAGTGGAAATGTCATAAGTTTTGGATAAAACTAAAATAAAATAGAAATAGAAATACTTTATTGTCACTGTACCACTTGTTTACAGTGAGATTAAACGAGCCCCCCATCCCCCCCACAATCTCTCAGTCCTTGTTACACTCTGGGTGCTGTCGTACAACCACCAACCCCGAACGTCAGCTGTTGTGCATCTTACAATTGATTACACAACATATTTAACATAAAAACAAACTATTCTAATACAATAAATTATTTTTCTTTTCTGGTTTGCAATGAACTAGGAAGGCACTGAGAATCTGTATGGAAATTAGGCTATAAATAGCTGGGTAGGGGAGTGCCAGCTTAGCTTGCCATTGGTTTCATGAACACAATGCTAGAAATTCATGTGTAGAGATGTCATTGCATCATTTTGACATGTGATTCACTGCATTTGTCATTTTACATCTCTTTATGTTGATGTATTAAGTTGTTTTTTTCAAAAAAACTGTTCCATTAAAGATTGATAAATTATAAAATATTATAAAATATCTAAAAGGATGTCATATAGAGGAGGGAGAAAGATTGTTTTCTGCTGCTCCAGAGAAGCGGACACGGAGCAATGGATTCAAACTACAAGAAAGAAGATTCCACCTAAACATTAGAAAGAATTTCCTGACAGTAAGAGCTGTTGGCAGTGGAATTTGCTACCAAGGAGTGTGGTGGAGTCTCCTTCTTTGGAGGTCTTTAAGCAGAGGCTTGACAGGCATATGTCAGGAATGCTTTGATGGTGTTTCCTGCTTGGCAGGGGGTTGGACTGGATGGCCCTTGTGGTCTCTTCCAACTCTATGATTCTTTTCAGACAACGCCTGATAGCCTATAAAGTGGGTGGGTCTCTCAGCACTGCATCATGTGATGTGGATGCTACATTAAAAATTAACTCCACAGATAGGATAGTTCTCTTGCACCAAGGATGAAAAACTGGTGGGCCTCCATATGTTGTAGGATTGCAGCTCCTAACAGCTCTAACCAGCATGATGCCTTTTCATCTTGAGCTGCTGTTTCAGTGTTGATATCAGCCTTTTTGTTCTTGCCAAGTACTTGTGGATTAGATATTAGACCAGGACTAAGGGACCAGCTATTTGTACATTTTGTAATTTTATAACTATGTAACTTTGCTACTTAGTTGATTTTTTTACACTATGTTATTTTATTTATTTTTGGTTTTTATTGATTTTAGTCTAGCCTAGATTTATTGTAACCATCTGTGCCAGCAAAACTCCAGTAATCGCAAGCCGGTATCCAACCCATTATTCATTTTATCTGCCATTTGAATATTGTAATCTGCCTTGTGTATCGTGACAACAATATATACCGTTGAGTATAAATTAATAAGTAATTCTGCATAAGACTGGGGAAAAGTTTTATCTTTAGTATTCTACTCTAATTCAGAAAATTGATAGTACTCATGGGCATATTAATGGGAAGGTATGTGCAATGATATACAAGTAGTTAATACGAGGGAATATATTGCACTAATCTTAGTTTCTAGTTAATATTTTTGTGTTTCATTTTACACCTTGGGACTGCATTCAATAAATATATTCTACTCATTTTCTATTCTTTTATTTTTAAAAATGTAATGAACTTACAGAGTTCCTCTCTGTCAAGTGATTGTGCACCACCTCCAAATAGGCCTTTGAAGAACCCCTTGTTTGGTGCTTCTGGTGTTTCTACTGGTGTGAAGAGTTCACCCAACATTTCCTTCAAAGAAAAATCATTTCCAGTCATATCTGAAATTCTATTTGGATTTCATAACAAAGGACAAAAGTACTATTAATGCACTCTCATTGTATTCTCACTTGACTTCAGAATCCAAAGTGCCCCCTGTAGATTTTATCATTTTGCTTCCAACAATTTAGCATGCATTAGATCTATTAATTAAAAAGTTGTTAAATCGCAATGATAGCTTTACATCACCTTTAATTCAGATGGAAATTGGAGTTGCTGTTAAACTCTGCACTTTCCTCACTTTCTTCAACGTTGTCAGGGGGACTCCCTACAGGGAGCCTCCCCCCAGCACTTCGCCCAGCGACAGCACTAGCAGCGGGTCAGGGGAAAGTGGAATGGAAGGGGGAAGGCTCAGCGAGGCATCAGAGCCCTGGCAATGCTCTGGGGAACAGACAGTGGAAGAAGGGCTCAGCGACGTATCAGAGCCCAGGCACCGTCCCAGCCAGCAAGGGGAAGAAGGGACACTGCTCCTTCTGAATTGAGGCGCACACCCAAACGCAGGGTGAAGGGGCGGCATTTCAGGGTGCCCAGGTTATTATGCTGGTCCCAAAGCCGACGAATGACATTGCCGGGTTCTGAGAGTGACTTGGCGGTCATGTTTTCTGCTATCTCTGCACTGTAAATAGCATGCACAATAAAACCTTTAAAGACACAACGGACTGCATCGTCTTTATTCGGGAGTAGCTGCAAGAACTCCCTGACAAACGTTAAACTGGAAATGTTCTTCACTTACTACAATACGCTGCATTCAAATAAATACTTTACATTTGGTCTTACTGAATGTATTAAACTAAAGATTAAGCTGACAACAGACACGTACTGACAATTTTCTGCACTGACTGAAAGTGGGTTGTATCCTGACCTGCTGTTCCTCCTTGTGGAAGTGAGCCAGATCCAGTGGGGCTCCCTTTTAAGCTCCACAGTCACCTCCCATGCTGTTTCTAGCACAGTTAGGAAAAGTATGGGGAAATTCAAACCATAGTGTGAATGGCTCCACCCATTTCTCTTTTTTTAACAGAACACATACAAACCAACAACGAAAGCTATGACAGAGACAAGGAACAACTAAGAAAGCTGCAAGCCTGGTTGAAACAGAGAAGATGGAGTAAAGATCCAAAATGAGACTGTTCTGCAAACAAGGGTCGGGTCCTGAAAATGGCCTTGGAGCTGTGATTTTGTCTGCTACTATTTGAGGGCACTTGATACCTATACTGAAGACATCTCTTCAGTATGCATTTGATCATGTGCAACCTCTACAGCCCAACTGAATGCATATGGGTTGTGAGAACACAAGAGTTTTAAAAAAATAATATCTGATTCAATTCTAATTCCCTGCCCCCACATCTCCTTTCCATGCTGGAGAAACCCATCTGGACTTGTTTCAGCTCTCCTTCCAAAGCAACAGCTATAAATTAAAAGACAAAAGTAGTCTATTCTTCAAATAATGCTTTTACATTTAAAAATAATTACACAAGAATATTTTATACTTTACCTGCAGATTTTCACATGTTTCTTGACTATAGGTGATTCTCTGGATTTCTGTAGGTGAGACAAGGTACAAAGCTTGCCCATTGTTGGTGAAGCAAAATGTTCTGGCTATCCGCATGTTGGTAAGCGGTAAGTAATATACATCCAACAGCGGCCTTAAACTTGGCAAACTTAAGAAAACAGAAAAAAAAGTTAAAAGTGGGATATGAGCACTTTGTCTACTTTTCTAAAGCTTGATACAGTGCATAAAATGCCTTAAAAAACCCTAAAAGCTTACATTTTTCAAAACTATGTAGGCTTATGCAGATTCCTACGTCACCTACCCTAAGTCCTCCATGACTGAAAGAGTAAAAATAAAAATGTATGCAAACCATTTTTCATAAGGATATATGTATAGTCTAAGTGGTGTATTGTAGGTCTCCAAAAATGGTAGCCAGTTTGATTCTCTGGGATTTTAGTCTGTGTTTTTAAATAGGGCATGAAGAACCATTGTGATTTTTTTTAAAAAAATATTATATCTTATACACAACAGAAACATTCAGACAAAGAATCTAACTATTAAATGTACACTTAAAGCTCTGTGTGATGTAAAGAGTTGCTATATTTACTTTAGGCAGGGGTACCAACTTGAATAAAATATTGGGGGGGGGAAGCCCTGCCCCATTTATCGATCTCATGATGCAATGCACACACACCATTTCAATGGCAATGCCCATCAACTTTGTTGGGGCCTGGCCCCCTCAAATATTTTATTGAGAGACCAAAAGGACCATGGCCCCTAGGAGTTGGCTTCTATGACTGAGTTGCATCTAGGGGAAAGCAGTGTGTGACTGGAAGACAGTTCATGCAACCAAACTCTCTCCCACCACCCCCAGTGTAGCCTCCTGAAAACCCTCTCTAGAGGTTTGGGGACTGCCTGAACAATGCAGTACTGTTGTATGGGGCTACAGTGTGAAGAGGGAATTGCCGCTCCTGATCTTATGCAATTTCCCTCTCATACTGCAGCCATGTACAACACTGCTTCCACTGTTCAAGGGGCCTTGGGGGAGAATAGGGTGAGGAGGGGAAGAGAGAATTTGGCTGCATCATGAGCTGCCTTCCAGCCACGTAATCATTACATACATTCCCCACGTTCTTTTGAACAGTAGACCTCCACCTTCACACCATGGTCTCATAAGTTATTTTGGAGCCTCCTCAGTTTCAAAAGAGCTATGTAGCAAGGGGGATGTTTTTTGAGGAATGCAATTGCAAAGCCCCACTGGGCACACAGAACTAGCTGTAAAGTTTCTTAGATACTGGACTGTACAAAAATCCAAGTAGTGCTTCTAATTTTGGACACATTTCCTTCAATAACTCCAAGGTTGGAACACCAACCACAGACCCCACTAAACTTAGCAGATGCTTTTAAAATATGTATCACAGAAAAAAAGAGCAGAGTCTCTTCTTATAGATAATGACTAGAAACATTGCTAAGTCCTGCCTGGGAATTTAAAAAAAAACACACTTCAAAAGGTAAACAACAATACTGAAAAAATATAGCCGCTGGTAAAATTATGTCTACTGAATTGCACTTAATTAAACTTCACTGCACTTTTTCAGATATAGTACACAAAAGGTATTGTGAAGCACGTTGTGTTAGTCATTCTTCGTGATCATGAAACAGAGAAGTTGGTGATCTTCAGGGTATGAGCTTGAACCTATTTTATAGGTCACAAACACCAACTCTTCTTTGAATAGGACCGCTGAGGATAAAAGATTGGCAGAAACTAAGGACAACTTCATAGGTGGCTGGAAAAGACATCTGTCAAATAAATATGATCTAAGATATTCATGAGTACCATTTAAGTTTGAAGAATTTTGATACTTTGGATGTATAAACTGATCAAAAAGCAGCTTAACAAATTTATCATCTTGGTACAAGTTGTATCAGAATATTAAAACACAATGCAGATGACATTCAATTTATGCTGGGGTTACGTTACAGGGATAGTGCATAAAGCCAAAATCATGTATAGTCAAAACCTATAGGGTTTAGTGGTAGATGGGAATACCATCCCCTTAGGATGACCCCCCCCCCCACGGTTGCTTCTTCTACCTTCATGGAAATGAAATAGCGAGGCAATTGAGGAATTACATTCTTGGCAGAGTTTGAGCTCCAACAGATATCATGGTAGCTGAAGTCACCCATGTCTACTATACCTTTCTTTTTTGAATGTTTAGTAAGGTCACTTCTACAATTTTTACCCATATTCTCTCAATCTGCCTTCTATGTTCCAAGTCATGGATCTCTTCACAAGTGTACATTTTCTTATCATATAAGGCTACTCCTCTTCCCTTCCTGTTTGATCTATTGGTTTGGAGCAGGTTGTACTCCTAAATTTCTACATTCCAGTCATGAGTCTCATCCCACCAGGTTTCAGTAATGCCTATTAGGTCGTATTTGCCATCCTGCATTAAGTGCTCAAGTTCTAATTACTTGTTTCCCATATTCTGTGCATGTAGAGTATAGCGAATCAACTGTGTAGAGACAACTGAAACTATGGGTTATTCTTCTGCACACTGCTGCCTCTTCCGTAGAGAGTCACCTGCCACCACTACAAATCTCTTCCTTTTCTGGGGAGTGACAGGAATCCTTCTGTACACTGTACCTTCCACTGCCATCTTGGTGTGTTTGAGGTTTGCAACTGCTGCACTTGCTCCTCTGGCTGAAAATTGGTGTTCGAGGTGAGGGCATGGAACCAATTTTGTAGTTCCAGAGACACACCATGGGCTCCTGACAGTCCTGCTTTTTTGTGCCACATTTCTCCAGGGGTTCGTCTCCTGCATTGGGCAATTTTCCGCCTCCCTAGGGGTACCCTGTCTGCATCTCTGTTCCAGGACAGTCCACTCAAAGCTTCTTATCCCAGGTTCGTAAGTTAATGCAGGTAAGTAAGTTTAAGTAATTCAAAGATACCATTGCAAAGAAGCCAAACTCTTGCAACTAATGGTACATGCCCCACAAATCCATAGAGGGAAGATGACATAGAATATGCAATCTCTTTCCCTCCTACTATTAAATTGCACTTCTCCTCTGTTCACACTGTCTCTGTGTTTTTTAAATTCACATTTAGTCATGTCTAGCTGGAAAGCAGACACTTTTGAGAGACGGATCCGGATCTTTTAATGGCAATAGCAGCTGCCACCCAATAATATGCTCAGCACATGTGGGCACAGTTCCCTTGCATGATGCAGACAACTGGTTCCTTTCTTCCAGTCCTCTCAGCTGACGAATGAAACAACAATCTCTTGATCACAGCAAGCTGGTCTGATACAGTATTGGTTTTCTTCAGATATCATACTAAATCTTGGTCAAAAAAGTTTAACCAGGGTTTACACAATGTTTAAATTGACAAACTGGTTTACATCTGGCTGGCAAATAAAAATAAACTACTGTTTGAAATAGGTAACAAAACATGGGGTCAGATCCAAAGGTTCTGCAAGCCCAAGGGCCACTTGTAGAATTGATCATTCTCCTCCCCTCCTTCCCATTCTTTCCAGAGTCACTCCAGAACAGCATGGGCCGAATCATGGGGGGCTGTAACAGAATGGGGAATCACCCAAAATTAGGTTGAGGAAATGTACATTAGGGGAGCTCCACAGCTAGCATTCAATCTGTGGCAGCAAGATTCTTCTGCCTGATTTGGGTTAGCATTCCCACTGCAGCCTTCCATGATATAGCAGAGGAGTGGAAAGATCAGTTGTGTGAGCATTTTTGCTTACGATGGCTTGGTACAATGATTCATCTGACAAACCACAATTTGCAGCTGAGGCATTGCACCAGTTTATCAAGAGAATAACAAGTAGTAATGGAATTTTTGGAACCACAGAGTATTGTTTAGATTCTAAACTATGGTTAACACAAGCCACAATTTTAATATTTAAGCAGAGCCATATTAAGTCATAATTCCAAACAAAAATGATTTTAAATACCTATGAACTACATTCTTAATGTTAATTAGTCAATCCGAAAGAAAAATGCATGTAGCAAAGGGATGGCAAAAGTTATCTTTTGCTTCAAAGTCATTCAAAAACTTCATTAAATCACATAAATAGGTAAACAGGTGGCTAGTTTATCAGCAATCCTGCATACAGGTTGCATATGAAGTATGCATGTTATGACTGCATGTTCTCCCCATCACTTGTACAGCTTCAGTATGAACTGAAGAATCCTTTGTTCTAGGCTCTGTTGCAGATAAAATATGCAGCATCTGTTTGACGGATTTTAAAATATAATAATAATGGTTAATAATAATATTAATAATAATAGAATAATGTCTATTATTTATTTTAATACTGTGAATATATTACAGCTGCAACAATATTTACCTATCAAATCCTTCATTTTCCCTGTGTAGTTGCAGTCTTATTCACCTATATAACATTTGTTTTCTTAAAGTCTTTGTACATTTTATGTATTTTCAGTGAACACATCTATACTAATTAGATTGCCTCCTTTTAGTATTTAATGTCTTACCTAAAAGTCATTATATGTCCATTGGCACAGAAACAAGCAAGGCAGATACTGTTACTCAGTGCCACTATATCTCCACGAAGGACAAATGAAGTCTCTGTTATATTTTGCTTATAAGTACAGTTCTGTGAAGGCAGTGAAATAACTTTTGCTTGCTTTTCAGAACATATCACTGCATATTGGTTTTCACTGATTTCCTGAGAGGAGGATGGAGACACTGAGACAGGCCGGCGTTTCTTCACCTTATCCTTTTCGTCCTTGTCTTCAGGAACATTGGGTTCTCTCCAGGGTTCATATGCTGGTGGAACTAATGATCCCGTAGTGTCCAGAAAAGCCATTCTCAGTATAGCCCCTTTAAGCCTTAGTATGGTTCCTAAGATACAGAAATAGAAAACTTTGCTAAAATACCTGTACAATTTTTGACTAATAAAAAATGTTCAGCCAAATACACTGAAATGTATTCCTAATTTATAAAGCACTCTTGAACTATTGCCCTCATAATACCATGACATGTAGAATGTGATTAGGGGCCACTCCCAAATAAGGGTCCTTTCTGAAATCAAGTTTTCAAGAATACATGTAAGCACATAACTTGTTCTTTTAATGAAGGATCATATTGAAGAACCCATATTTATATGTACTTATGTATATGTACTTATGTTTGGAAGCTCATTTTTAATGAAATACTGCCTTGGATTTATTCTGTAAAAGGGGGGGGGGTTCCTGTTTGCAGATGATACTGAGTTCCAGCAGAGGGTCTATGCTGGAGGAAGGAATTCCCCCAGTTCCTTCTTCCATGTTGCTGCTTATGGGCTTCGCATAGGCATCTGGCTGGTTACTGTGAGCATAAGATGCTGAGCCTTTAATCTGATCCAGCAGGGCTTGTCTTTTATTCTTATGTACTCATGCCAGTTGCTAAAACCACTGTAACAGATTTTCAGAGATCGGAGAGAGCAAATTAGCTAAAATGGTCTCCCCCACCCCCACGTATAGCATAACTCCATGAATCACATGTCTGGATCAAACCACTTCGTTTATACATCTTTTCTCTTTCTTTAACCCTGTGTTGAAATAAGATAATGCTGGCAACATGATGGCAGCACACACACACAAACAGTTCCTGCTTATCTTTTTGGGGGGGTGGGGGGTGGAGAATTTTTAAAAAGCATCCCTCAGATCCATCCATCTATAGGAAAAAACAATACAGAAACCTATAAATAATAATAAAATAATAAAATTCAGGGGAAAGGACTTGCTCACAATTGCCCTCAAATGCTGTTGTACTTCATGGATCACTGCCTTGTCGTGGCGAAGGGGCTTAAATAACTTAGAGAAGTTATGTTTTGACCAAACGTGATCCACCTGGAGAAGGAATTGGCAAGCCACTCCAGTATCCCTGCCAAGAAAACTCTATGGACAAGATCAAACCTATCCATTCTTAAGGAAATCAGCCCTAAGTGCTCACTGGAAGGACAGATCATGAAGCTGAGGCTCCAAAACTTTGGCCACCTCATGAGAAGAGAAGAATCCTTGGAAAAGACCTTGATGTTGGGAAAGATGGAGGGCACTAGGAGAAGGGGACGACAGAGGACGAGATGGTTGGACAGTGTTCTCGAAGCTACCAACATGAGTTTGACCAAACTGCGGGAGGCAGTGGAAGACAGGAGTGCCTGGCGTGCTATGGTCCATGGGGTCACGAAGAGTCGGACACGACTAAACGACTAAACAACAACAGCTGTTGTACAGGATAGCCAAATCTACATATTCTCTAATCCTGTGCTTCCAAATCCAGATGACATGTCCATTTATACAAAGCACAATCTATTTGAGGCATATGGTAAGATATTGCAGTTTATGAATATTATTTTCTTTTTACACATATGTGAAGATGAAATTTTACAGATGAAAAGGATTATGTTGAATTCATATATACCTGATTATATATAAACTTTAGCACTATAAGAGAAGTTCACTTTTCTGGCAAAATACGCCAGAAGAAGCCAACGAATGGCCTTCTTGTTTTTGTGCTGATGACTGTCATAATCACAACACAACACCACATTGAGAATTAAAAGCACATAGTATTTTGCACACTGTAAACTCTGTCTTGTGAAATACATACCACTGGGAGATACAATTACTGGCTGAAGTAGTCTTTGCTCTCCTCCTGGGGGTAAATTCAATGCAATGACTAAAACTGTCCCCAATGTAGTCCCAACCCACAAGCAGGGTGAAGGTGCTGTATCAGCTTTTCGTGTGAAAGTCTCACAGAAATGAAGAGCTGAAATTGCTTCTCGAGATTCCTTGTCAATGCTGGTGACACTAGAACTCCTGGATCTGCTGAAGGAGTTGTCTCTAACATCTGAAATATTTAATATTAATTTAAACACAATGAAAAATAGCCCATCTTCACTTTAAAGGATAGTTGCAAACAGTTTAGCTATAAGGCATCTATAAAAACTCAATTCACTACAGTTGTCCATTTCACACATTGCATGTTTTAGGTAAACACTTAAGATTTTTAAACTTAATAAGTAACAAGTGTGAAAGAAATGTGTTTGAACATACACATATATGCTCACAAGAGCACCAACTACAAGTATCGACAAAGAAGTGAATCTATGGATCTGTACAGTAAAAGTGGCTTGCAGAATATACCATAGTTTATCATAATCACATTTATCTTTTAGATAGGACAACACAGCTGTGATCAAGTATTTTTTTAAAAAAAAGATATATATCATAACATTGCATGATGCGCCATTTCTCAGATCAGCTTGGCCATTTTCTTTTTGACTAGTTTTATTAGATGCTATGCACTATGGAGGAAATTGATGTAAACATATTTTAAGTTCTTTTACAAACACACACAAACACACACACTTACACACAGAGAACTACTGATTTCTTTTTTAGTTCAGATTAATAGTTCTCACTGTATTTTTAAAAGCTAGTTATTGCAGCTTTAGGACAGAGGATCTATTTGCTTATGTAAATTAGATGAACCCATAAATGTTCTATTTTGGGGAAACACCAATATGATGTCATGTCAGATTTCTGAGACAAAAACTAGAGCCCAGACACTTAAAATATATACTCTCATAGACCACTCAGCAACAGAATCTATTGAATGTGTGTATTTAATGTGGAGAGATAGGGAAGGGGATGGTGGAGAGTACGATACAGTTGTTCAGATAAGATTATGGGTGCTTGCTTTAGTGTATCTGTAGTCTACGGTTGGGACGCGGGTGGCACTGTGGGTAAAAACCAGAGCCAAGGGCTTGCCGATCAGAAGGTCGGCGGTTCGAATTCCCACGACGGGGTGGCTCCCATTGCTCGGTCCCAGCTCCTGCCCACCTAGCAGTTCGAAAGCACATCTAAGTGCAAGTAGATAAATAGGCGGGAAGGTAATCTGGTGGGAAGGTAAACGGCGTTTCCGTGTGCTGATCTGGTTTGCCAGAAGTGGCTTTGTCATGCTGGCCACATGACCTGGAAGCTGTACGCCGGCTCCCTCGGCCAATAACGCGAGATGAGCGCCGCAACCCCAGAGTTGGTCACGACTGGACCTAATGGTCAGGGGTCCCTTTACCTTTAGTATATGATTAGCAACACGATGACAGTATTTGATAAAGGCACAGGGCAGGACCTTTCTATGGCAGTAGCATTAACTGTGAAGGCCACTGCATAAGAAGTTTGTGCCCATCTCTTTTGATGTTAGTAAGTTTATCAGGAGCTCTTTGTTTCCAGCAGGGCTTTTGTTATTGATGTTGTTGTTGTTGATGATGATGCTTCTATTATTTTGTTATATTGCTTAATCTTATTGCTTAGTTTTAAAGTGTAGTTGTACTTTCAAAATTGTGGTTTTATTTTTATGGCAGAAAGTTTTATACAAAAACTCGATACTGTAAAACAGTGAGATTTCCAAACTGTGTGTCCCAAGAGGAGCTGAAATGTGCCCTGAAAAGTTAAGCCACCATGTTGAATGCACTCAACTCTTTATGCTAAAGTAGCAAGAACATAGCATTGTTCCTCCTATCCTTTCCCAGTATTTGAGCAGTGAGGGCATCTTGAAGGAGAGAGGAAGAACACACAGATTTTCTGACACAGTTCAGTCCATGTAAATATATTGTTCAGATCTTAGATCCATTGAAAGATCATGTTTCAAAAGTACACTATGTTAAAATCTCATTTTAATGTGAACACCAGACTTTTAAACCTGATATTATATAGTGATTTACTGCATTTAGTAAGCATGTTTGTAAAGAAGAACTGCAAAAAAGCAGGATCAGAAAAGTGTGAAGAAATACTGAAATTTCAAGATTAACATGCATATCCGAAACAAGATAAACCAAAAACCTTATAATTTACTGAAAGTAGGTAGGGGATGTGCCTGACATTGATTACTGCCTCTTTGAATTTTAGTTTGTACCTTTCTTTTAACAGAACTCTACAGTACTACAGTATTTCCTTAGTAAAACAGCAAGGGCTTAATGGACACATAAATTTGCTGAGAGATAGTTCAAGAAAACAGCATGATTTCATAAAGGCATTCAGATTTAAACATGAGCTTACGCCTACTGTACTACTAATATGTATACATGAATTTAGTTTTATATGCTAATGGTACAATCAAAGCCAATAAAATAAAGACCGACACACAATTATATCCCCATGGATCTTAAAACCTAAGGCCTCACTACTGAGGCCATGATCTGAAGAACTATGAAGTTCCATTTGCCAAGGGTACTTTAAATATATATTTTTAATTGTATCCCACTACTCCAGAATAGCAAACTATATTTAAAAGTAATGGTAGCTTCGAAGGCAGCTGTTTGTATTCTTGCCTAAGTTTCTCAAACTGTGTATACAGTTGCAGCAACACACCATTGTGATGCACATAGCAGTTCATTAAATACTTGTTTTAGACTCAGATGATTGATTAGATCTTAAGAAATATTATGTAGCTGAAGCAGCAGCCTATTTATTCAATTCAATTTTTACATTTATATCTTGCTTTTATTCTAGGGAGCACAAGGCAGCACACATTATTCCTCTAATGCCTCTTTTATTCACACAACAGTCATGTGGAATAGGTTAGGTTGGGAAAAAGTGAATGATTCAAGTAAGCCAGTGAGCTGAATGGCTCAATAGAGATCTGAATCTGGATCTTCAAGTCCTAACTCAACACTCTTAACCACTACACCACACTGGCTATGAAAAGAGGTGTATAGGATTTCCTTAAACTATTATTGTTTTCCATACAATGTCCAAACTGATAATAATGTGAAACAAGGCGATTAAAAAACAAGAACCTAAGAAGAAAATTAGATGTCTTATTTCAGTAGATTTCCCATGGTTTTAAATGAGAAGAACATAAAAGTGGCTCCAAGTAGATGGAAAAGCATTTTGCTCACATGCATTAAATACTGTCAAATTTTGGAATACAATAATGGAAATTAAATGGACTCCCCCCTACTTAGTAGCTAGGTCACTGTATGTGTTTCTTTTTCCACAGCCTTTTCAAAAATTGTAAACATCATTAATACAGGCTTTGAACAAACACTTACCTAACTCAGGTTTCAGTTCAGTTGGTAAGCTTAATTTTCTAGACATCTTTGCTGAAAAATAATGTATAGTTTTATAATAAAGCTAGAATGATCACATTTTAAAGAGTTTATGAAACTAAGAATTTAAGCTGTTGGTTTCCAAAATAAGAAATCATATACAACAGTTGTAAGCAAGGAAGGTATGCACATTTACACATATATTTGTAATAGGTTTTAGTGAAAAATGTGCAATCAGAGCATGACAGTGTACCTTCTTTGGTGTTATGAACAGTTAAGAACATTAGTAGTTAAAATTCTCATAATCTCTGATGTCTTTATTGTAGTGCACTGTAAGTCATTATTTTGTATGATTTCCTTGGCATTAAATGGATTCAAAAATTGAGTCATGTTTACTTAAGCATCTTTCCAACCACCTCTCCCAAACAATGGAATACTAACACTACAAAGAGAACAGAAAACCGCTGAACCACAAAAAATGATAATTTTTAGAAAAATTCACAGAATTACACTGTAAAGTTAAATACCACAAAAGAGTGGCTGTGGCTACTGGGAATATAATGGAGACAAATTTGTATAGAAAGTAAGTTCATGAACTACGGTATGCTCCTGGGGAAGGGCTCTTTTCCCCATTGATGAGGCCAAGGTAGCCAGAACCACCATTGACAGAGGGCAGATGGCAGCTCCATCAAGCCCCTACCTGCAAGGATTCTAACTGCTGTCAAACACACTGTTGAACAGAGGGAAGAACCATGTAGAAGAAGCACCCCTGACCCAATTAGGGCACCGCTGCTCCTTTAGTTGGGCGGGGATGGTGGGCAGCTGCTTCCACCCTATCCCATTGTCAAGGCAGAGACAAACAGAACTTGAAGCAGGCTGGTCCTGTGCTCTAGAATACATCTACATGTGGAAGCCAACCCTGCTGAGAATGCAAACTACAAGATACAAGCTGTCTTGACATATGCAAACCACTTTAAGAACTTTTTGTTGAAAAGCAGGATATAAATGTTCTAAATAAATAAAACAAGGTAATACTATGCTGCAAGTCAACTGGACAGGAAAGTGAGAAGGTGATGGAACAGTCGAAGAACATACTGTACTAGTTGATACCTAAAACTCCAAATATAGTTGGAGCAGCCTGTATACTTTAGGACTGGTGAACCTTTAAGACTACCTTTTTCATACAAACTTGCTCAAATCCCCACTCTGAACCTGAGGCCCTTCCTGGGAAAAGTATACATTTCCATCTTCAGGAAGGTTTGTTTGGCTCTCCTTTCTTTCAATAGGTTAAGATCATTTTGTTTAGATGTGCTTAAAGCGGGGTGGTGGGGGAGACAGGAGAAAGGGGTGCTGCTGCTTTTTGTTTTAGTTTGTTTTATACAGGTTGTTGTAAGATGCTGTTTTAAATTTTATTTTGTTTTATGTGATGTAAAATTGTTATGCTTTAAGTTTTGTTTGTATGTTATTGATTTTAACTTTTCTAGTTGAAAAATCAGTTCTGAGAGATTTAGTGTAGACTTTAATATGGTCACATATTACATTTAGATATCATTTTGAACGTTAATTTTTGAAGGCCACTTACAAGTCAGATTTTTAAAATTTTGCTAGTTTTGCATTTGCTTGGTAAAAAATGTATTTATTCACCCAGGTCACAATGGAGACCTTGACAGCCATAGGAGAGACAGACGACGACACATGCACACACAAAGAAAATTTGTAGCCATATTAAAAATGCAAGCAAATTTCAGTGAGTTCTGAAGACTTGATCAGAAGAATATATAAAGACACTCATTATTACTGAAGTATTTTAATGCACCTTCCCATCAAAATTGCACTCCACATCAGTCAATAGGAAGTATTCAGTGCAAAGCACCACAACAAACAGCTCTCAAAGCGGCCCAGACAAGTCCCATCTAGGAGGCATCAAACCCCAAAGCTCTAGATCTCATCAGATAGGGACAATGCACACATGCCTACAGTAGGAATGTTATTGGTGTTTTCAATGAAAGTGGCTCACTATACACAGATCTCAAGAACTCTAGATAAAAGCAAATCAGAAAGTAAAATCTCTTTTAAATCAAATTCACCACTCATTGTTTAAAATAGACAGCCACTATCAGAAGAACCTACCTGAGAAGGCCAAACATAACATCTAAAGAGTCTGATACTGAATTATGACCAATACAGATTTAAAATTGTACCAAGAGACATGACCACAGAACATAAGCAGGTGATCTAATCCTGCTCACTGAAAACACTGACCTTTGCCACAGAAGTAGCAAGTGTTATGGAAGAATTAGGATAATTCATACTTCTTGAAAGGAGGTCATAAATTATAATTATTGGGCATATCAGCCCAGCATGTAGATAAAGCAGAACAAACAGTGAGAATAGCACATAAGCAACAACTGAGGGTAAACCAATTGTCTCTTCTCCTTTACTCCTTTGCCACGCCTGCAGAATTTGTGCCATACCAACTTAACTGCAGTTTAAATCAGTAGGCAAAATTAACTAGCTATACATTTAATGGTGCCTGATTAATTACAGGAACCATTTTGAAAGCAGTTCATATAGTTGATCATCTCTAGCAAAACAGTCATCTGCAGTGCAGACACCAGAAAATACTTTCTACTGAGGAGAAGGGCTTGATTGTGGTTCCCCATATTCATGACACACACAATTTCAGAGGATATTTGGGATAACTAATAGTTATTTCCCTTGGCAACTCTCTTCTACTGCTGTGGGTTTATTTTCTGCTTACTTTATTATTTATCTGTTTTTATGTTGCATGAATTCTGTTCAACACAAAATTGAGATATATCGTTTTAAAATAATAATTTTAACATTATTTGTATGCTTTTTTCATTCACAGCTGAATCTTTGTGTGCCTTTGGGTCTGCTCCAAAGATACCCTTGCTATGTTGTGTGAGGCACAGATTAAAAAGGATGCCAGCAACTGCAGAGCTGCCCAGCCTGGCACTGAAAGATGAGGTCGTTAAAGTCAAAGAAGATCAAATTTCAGAAATATTGTGCCCACTACAGAGTCACCTGGCACACTACATCTCATTTCAGTGCCTAGACCTTTACAGCAAGAATACTGTGCCTGCCCAGGAAGCAGCTCACCTGGTCCAGAACAATTGGTTCCCCCCCAAGGTCCTCAAACTTAAATGGGTAGCTCTGCAGCATCTTCTCTCCAGCTGGCAGCCATCTGCTGCTGCTTGCACCATAGGTTCATGGGGTGGGGAATAGACTGCCTACCTAGGAGCTGCAGGCGCTGGAGGAACAGATCACCTGCCTAGGGGTAAATCCTGCACAAGTCCTGGATAATCTGAAGACCTGTAGGAGGAGCATGGCAAACTTCCTGGACTGTCCAACAGAAGTCTACAAGACTGGTATTCTGTTTTATCTTAAGATAAAGCTGATGAAAAAAAGTATGAATAGTTGTCATGAGCCACTGACTTAACCTCTAGGAGCCCTCTTGATAATATGCCTCCTCTTTGTATATCGAGTAACTAAGATTACACTCTTTGAAGTCTTTCTGCTGCTTCAGCAAACAGCAGAATACTACTACTGACTGCAACTGGACATAGCAGAGGCCACTTTCAAGAGTGGTAATTTGCCAAAGATTTTCTTTGTCCTATTGCATCCATGCAGAGCCTTATGGTGGATTTATTCCAGAGGTCAATGGTCTTCTGTACCCTCATTCATCCAGAAGGTAGAATCTTCTGGAACAAAGTCAGACATTTTCACTAGTCACTTTGCAGATAAAATGCTCACATTGTTCTAACCTTCATGCCACAATTAGAGCAGAGTCTGAACTACAGGTTTCTCTTCCTTGGATTTAGCTTTGCCACTATCTCACAGCAATAGGATGTTTGGTAAGGCACATGTGTCATATTGATACTGTACGCACATACACCTTGACTGGTAAGAGATAGGCTAGCATCTCAAGCGGAGAGAGGAGGGAAGTAATCTTTTCTTGCCAATATCAATCAACCATTGACTGCCATTTAATGTAGCAGACCAACCAATACCACTCATATGTCCCTGGGTGCTGGTGGAGTTGTGAGGCAAAACCTTCAGTTATTTCTTTCTCTCTTTTGACTGCACACAATGGCAAAGCAGCAGATTTTTACTTGAATGTAACTGGTGCTGCATACAGGTGTGTCATGCATATCATGAAGTAATACAGCTGGAGAACTAGTGGCACGATGGCAATATCCATCTCCATCCAGAGTTTGACTCTAAAAATTAACCTTATACTTTTGACTAGCATATCTAGCACACATCAATAAATTTGTGGCATCTTCTAGGATTCTTTTTACAGACACTTATCACAATACCACACAGGCTAGTTGGTTAGTTACACATTATACAAGTGCTTCCTTTAATCATGGAACTGCTTTGTGAGAGCGAATCTTCCCGTCATTTTTACTATGCTACTAAGTCAAGCCAAAAGACAGCAAGTAGAAACTTCCTTAATTTGAGAAGCTTCTGGTTTTATTTCCCAACCATTCAGCAGTATGGCTGTGACTTCTTTGTGGCTGGATACCTCATTGCTCTCTTGACATTTGAATGACAGCAGCACATAGAATGGGCATCACAGTATCCTAGAAGCCAGTCCTGTTGACACAGGAAGAGTAACAATGGAAGAGAAGCACTTAATTTGTAGTGACTCTCCCACAACTTGCATGTTTTTCAACACAACTTTAATGTGTTTCAACACATTAAAACTAAATCTATAAAATTCCCTTTGACACCAAACTTTGTGATAAATTGAAGATATTAAAGAAGAAACATGATCAAGAAAATAACAATTAGACAACATGTTGTAAATATGCAAATTTAAAAGAGAGATAAGCCACTGTGGTTACTGTTAAATATACATTGTTACACATAATTAGTAAAATCTAACTCAAGTAAACAATTAGATAGAAATAATGATAAATGGGAGGAAGTCTGCTAAGTAATTTAATTTCCATTCAAACAGATGACCCATAGGTTTAACAGATATACTCTAGAATAAAAAGCAGAATATCCATATCCAAGCAATAAGGTCATTTCTTATGCTCTTACAACAAAAGGGTTCAATCCACCTTATGCATGTACTGCAAACTTGGTAAGTAATTTCCAATTTAACTGTCAGTGATCAAAGATCAGTTAGCAACAAGGATTCAGACAGAATACACTTATTGCTGAAATACATGAATTAAAATGTTATGTACTTTATTCCCAAGAAGCTAAAACCATTGCTCATGCATTTCAGAATTAGAGTTAACACTTTGAGAACCTATGTTAGAACCATTTTATACGGCAATGCTCACAGGATTGAACCCTTTCAGTATTTCTGAATAGAAACCAAAACCTTTGTAGAAGGATGTGCATATACAATTAGAGAAAATTAAGAGCCCAGTCTCTTGGATTGTGTTAATAATTGAGCACAGTATATTAGCAGAGAAGCAGCCCAAAGGAACACCACTTATGGTTAGGAGAATATTAATTTAACAAATATAATGCAGCTTGCTTTGGTTTGCTGCAGAGTTAAGCGCTGCATAGAATAAGGTCCCAGGTAAGGAGCAAATGAGAATTTTTCTAGTTCCTACCTATATCATTGGCTACCATCTTGGAAAACTTTCTGCTTTTGGTCTTCACTGCAAATAATATTTCAATACAAAATGTCAATTTACTAAAAATATGAGCTAATGAAAATTTATGATATTTCTCTTAAAAATAAAAATACTATACCCTTTTCTATAAAATTATTCATTTTTTGATCATCATCAGAATTGTTGGGAGAACCAGAACCTAAATGAGTGAAGATAAGAATGAAAGGGACATACGAAATGGATATTAACAAAAAAGGATGCATACAAAAAAATTATGACAGATGACAAAATGAGAAAGACTATACAGTACATCCTAATCTGTATCATATGCAACAATAAACCCCTAAATAAACACCTCTTTGGGTATTATGGATGATTTATAATTCCAGGCTTTTTTCCTGCAAAAAAAGAAAGAGGGAGTATTCACCTATAACTCCTGCTTTATGCCATTAGAATTTGCATAAGGACATCAACATTTGAGACAGATAGCTTTTGCATCTTTCATGTTTCACTTTCATCATACACAGCTTTAATTTTTCAAACTTATGCTGGTGCTACAATTTTCTAGTACAGATGAGCCCACACAACCAAAGGAAAGCATAGAAGATACATATTTTCTGATGGGAATTGGGAAATGGGAAACAAAACAGACTGGAAAGGTTGCTTGAGCTCAGATTAACAAAAATATTCACATGATAATAATAGCAGGGATTCTAGTTCACATTTTAAATGTCAATTTTTGTATTATCAATATTCCCAAAATAATTCAGAAGAAATAGCTTCATTAAGGTTCCAGTGCACTTATCTCTGTGATAACAAATGAAAATACAGCTACTTTTGCCAATTCCCTGTATTTCAATCCAAAAGAGAAAAGATTTGAAGTGTGGTTGTTTTGCTAATACTTTAAAATCTAATTGGAAATAATATCCTTTGTTTACCTGTAAAAATGAATTTTTTAAATAGTTTTCTTCATACATATATACATTACATTTTAACTAAGAACATAAAAAACCTTCTCTCCTTTCTCTCTGCATACCAACATGGTACAGATGAAAATAAAAATTACTGATAAAAATTGTACCAGGAACTACTATTTTCAATAAGAATATTTGCTGAATTCCTTGGGAATATTACATTCATTTTCTTCTTGTGATGGGAGGCACTTTCCTCCCACCCAAGTCAGATTCATGGTTGGGTTCAGCAAATTAATACACATGATTAAAAAATGGCTCAATCCAGGGATCACACCTAAAGGCAAATTTGTGTCTAGTCAAAATCCAATGGTGGGTGGGATTGCAAAAGTCATTTCCCCCAGAACCCTGCCTGCTTTTTAAGAATGAATAAATAAATTTGCCGTGCACATAAAGCTAAATGTGCACAAGTTAAATGTGTGTAAGTTTCAGGCTTACTACACACAAAAAGCCCCTGTTCATACTCCTGTGGTGGCACTGTAAGCCCTCCCCCACCAGCTTGCTCCCTGGATTCTGTGATGATGTTGATTTTGCTGCCGCTGAAACAGCAGTCAGGGAAGCAGAGGGAGTTTTTTTTGCTAGGTCCAAATTAAAATCTAATCCACTGAAAAGTCTCAACTCGCATTTAAGAGAAAGATAAGTTGCCAAGTTGCATATCCTGAAATAAAGATTCTAAAGTTTAATGAAATTGCTTCCTATCCTTTTACTACTTTCCACCCTGTTGGTTAATTTTACTATAACAGCAGCAGAAGTGACAAAAGTGGGATGACCTTTTCCCACTTAAATTAGCTCTGGCAAAGAACAATAGAAGCACCTACAAATAAAAGACCATGATGAGAGTAGGCATTAGAACTAATTGATATATAGTTTGCAATTGAATTTAACTAGAGTGAGAGACCTTCATTGGTAGTACTGCTCTGAGATCTTTGGATGAAGTGCGGTATATAAATTAAATAAATAAATAAATAGTATTTAGAAAATATTAACCTTGATTAACTCATAGTTCATGCGGCTGGAGATGACTGTATGAAGTTTCCGGGACTTACATTTCTACTGTGAATAATCTCTTCTTGAAACAGATAGCCCAAGAGACATAAAACACATTCTCCTTATAATATAATATTTCCAACAGTAATGCATTCTAAACACTGTAAATAATAAATAATGACAAATATATAAGAATGGCTTTGAGGCAAACCAAGTATTCAGCTCTATGTACGGTACTTGTCTGAATTGTGTATATTTGAGAAAACCACTGTAAAGTTCAGTGGCATAGTAAAAATCCTTCTGGAGCACGAAAACAAAAGAGAAGTGAAGCCTGCTACAAGGCATTTTGAAGTACTATTTGTTCTAAAGCGTTTCCAAGAACAGTTCATTACCTGAGGTGGGTGACTTGCAACGATCCTCTTGTACAGCTGTGCCTTCATTAATATCACAAAGACCTGCTGTAAAATACAAAGAACACAACAGGTTTCAACAGCTGTGGACTACTTCTAATTCTTGACACAATCATTAAACGTAAGGGGTTTTTTTGTGCCCACTGGGGAGACAAACAAATCTGAAACTTAATTATATTTTTAACTAAGAGTTTTGACAAACGTGTTTTGCTGTTCAAAGTATCAGCGTTTCTTCTTTGGGGAAGAGGATGATTATGAAGATTCAGGGAGAAGGGGAGTTGGTATAGATGTGTATGAAAGCCATTTTTCAATGCACCATTTTGAAGTAGTAACTTACAAGTCCCTATGTAATATATGTGATTAATGCAAAATTACCTATATTGAAAACAGGTATATTACAAAGAAAGGTAATCAAGTTGAATATAAGAATGAACATGCAAGGACAAATAGATTACATACAAAAACCACCATAGAGTATAAAAAGCAAGCTAGAATTAGTAATATTTAACATGTTTAAGAATTTGCCTACCAGTGTCGTCAAAACAGATCAAATTTTGACGAAAGGCCTAAAAATACATACTTCAGATATATTGATCTATTTGATAACCTGTGCCCTTCTAGGCCCAAGAAACCACTAATTCCAGAAAACACCATGGTGGTGAAAAATCCAGGACTGTGGCGGCTGCTTAGAACTCTTGCTCAATCAAAGTCACAGTCAATATGTGATTTTGGCATCTAGACCGTTGATAAGTACCAACAACAGGCATCACTACAGATGATGAAATACTTGGCCTGCTTTGGAAGAAGATGCTGTTATGAAAGGTGGTGAAGTGTAAAGGTGACACTGAAAGGCAGAAGTGCAGAGCCTCACAAAGCCTCATGTCAATCTGTCATTTGTTATCTTATAGTTCTAGATTTCTCTAGGTCTATGGACTTTGCAATAAACAAGGCTGTCCATAATGTTGCTTGCTAGGCACTGAAGAGCTCTTGGTTTTTTCTGTAAAAGCACAGGAGTGAAAGCTTTTTAAACATATATATATATATATATATATATATATATATATATATATATATATATAGGTTAGTTAGTAATAAATAATCAAAAAACAAAAAACAACAGTTAAAACAGATTACAGTCATGAGGTGTGTGACGACGTGTCCCACTCTCTACTACTAAAATGCGACACAGGAAAACAGAAGTGAAACCACCCACCCTTTTCTCCTGCCGCCTTAAAATAAACCCCTTTTTACTTGTGGGTTTCTTAGTAAAGAGTGTCTTCCAGCTTACGTGGCCTGGTATCTTAAGGAACTCTAGGCTGTTAAACGGAATAACCTCTTGCCTACAGTAAAGGGTCTCACTCAATTTGATTCCCCACTGTAAAAGCTTGCCCTTTCCACTCTGGCAACTTCTTGGCACCCCAGGTTTATCCTACTCAGCCTCCTCCGTGTAACTCCAGGACACAAACTGCCGCCTCTCTGCCTGAGGTGAGTCTTGCCCTCTCTTGAGCCACCACGGCTGTGAGTCCTGATACCCCGCTGGAACAATAAAGACGAACCTTCTTGGCAAAACAGAGATGAAATTTGATTGTCTTAAAAGCATAAGTGTTTCTTTAACGTTTCATGTGTTTATCTGCTTTGTTTCAGTTGTACAATAACTCTGTCAAACATTTAACTTCAAGCTTTCCTAAACCTTATCTAAATTCACACTCTCCTGACCTCTCCACTTTCTTCACATCACACCACACCCTCCTCCCTCTCCCTAACTGACCAAACCGACACTCCCTTCTTTTAAACTGGGAACAGTCCCGCCCCCATCAGAATTCTATGTCAGTCAGGCTGGAGGTGGATTAACTCTTTGCTAGCCAGGTAGGAATAAACATTTCAAAACTGCGTAAATTTGTCACAAGGTGGATCCTAAAATATGTATCTCAGGTATCAAAGGCCAGAATAAAGAGGTGTGTTCTAAATGAAATCCCAGCCAGTAACCTGGCTATTGTATTCTGGACCAGTTGCAGTTTCCAAGTCATCTTCAAAGGCAGCTCCACATAGAGTGCATTGCAATAACCCAGCCTAGAAGTTATCAGAGGATGGAGTATGATGGTCATGCCATCTCAGTTCATAATGGGCTATAGCTGTGAACCAGTCAAAGCTGGAAATAGGTATATCTAAGCATCAAGGCCACCTGAGCCTCAAATGACAATACTGGATCTTGGACTATCCTCCCCTCCCAAGTTGTGCAGAACATGCCTTGCCCCCACCTCCTGGACTCGTAAATCGTATCCACTTTGGCCAAAAGTGGAAAAGATTATTTCCATGTTTAGATTCCCTATACGATTATGAACACATAATACCTGTGTTTTCAGGATTTACCTTCAACTTATTGGGTCACACCCCACCCATTATTGCCTCCAAGCATCAGTCTAGCACCCACATATTGGTGACACCTCACATCAAACCCCTGATGAGAGCTCCCAGCATTTTCTGATAGATGTTACATAGGATGGAGGACAAGATAAAATCTACAGCTCCACTCCCATGGTGTCAAACAATGCTCCTTCCCAAACTACTATCTGGAAACAGCCCTAGGAACAGGAACAGAACCAATGAATTGCATTGCCCTCCATAGCAAGAAGAGAACAGAGAGCATCATTTTACAGAGCCACTCAAAACCTGAATTACAGATTAATCCAGAGAGATAGAAATTTTAAGAAATGCACAGTACAATACTGGGGCCAGTACACACCCTATTGGGTCATCTTCTACCCTGCCATTTGCAATTACACCTTTGTAGTTCAGACATGTCTGCACATGCACCCCAAGAACAGTTAAGGTCACTTTTACTAGAATGAAATATACGGCATGTATACTATTGTATCATAATTTAAGTATATAGTGAATTCTTAATGAGTGCCTGGCTTTAAGTCCAGCACAGTAGGAGACATGCCTAAGCCTCTTTGCAAAGTTCACATTTTGAATTTTGCCATTTAGGGAGGGGGTGCTTTAAAATTCACCCACACTTATTGTGTAGAAGTATTTGCAGAAAATAACTTCTAGGGAGTATCTGATCTCAGGAGAACCCACCACAAGAAAGATGCATAGGAAAAAGGAAGGATAAACTTCAGAGATTCCAAGGACTACTAGCAAATAAGACAAGCAGGAAAAGTGCACTAAATGGAAAGTGCACTAAATGGATAGCTGTCTTACTACAAAAGAATTTCAGAAATAGACTGGAAAGAGAAGTTGCTGAATTGCAACTTATCACCAAGCTCAAAACCATGGAGGGACCTGGTTTGAACAGAGATATCGGGTTCTTATCTCATTATACATGATAAGCGATCTTCAGCCATCTCAACCCTTGCTTTTTCATGCAAAACCATTTGCAGTCGTTTGCGGTCATCAACAGCTATCAGTCAGTCAATCACCCATTTCCACCACCCTTCTGAGTGATCCCCCCTCCCCATCCCCACCCCTCCCCACCCCTTCTCTACATAAGTGCCTGGAAACTTCCATTTCACTGTATCTGAAGAAGTGTGCATGCACACGAAAGCTCATACCAAAATAAAAACTTAGTTGGTCTTTAAGGTGCTACTGAAGGAATTTTTTTATTTTAAATGGAAAGGAGAAACAGAAGGCTTTCCCAGCTGGATAAATGGGTATTTACAACAAGTGTAGGGTTTTAGGTTTGTTTTAAATTGATTTGTTTTTGTGTTTTTAACCATTTTTAATTATTTTATATGTAAATCACCTTGAGATGGTGTTTTAGAAGGTGATTAATAAATTAACTGTAATACCAATACTAACATTGTCTGGGGTCCATACAACACATTCAACAATCACAGCTCTGACTTCACTCGCTGGCTAAAAAACACTGACAGAGGCAGCTAGGCTAGCTCATTTCACAGAAATTGTACATTTTTGCTTCATAACTTCACAAAAATTTCACAAAAATTTACTTCTTTGTTAAAAGAAAAAGTTCAGAGTCTTGGTCCTTTGTCCAAGGGCACCAATGAAGGTCTTTGTGGACACCACTGCATGCATGGGTGACACAATTGTGACTTGTATTATATTATCTACTAATGCAACTTTTTTACTACTGTTTGCAAAAGAGATGAAGGATGTAATCTTGATCTTATTGTACCCAATATTCCATATTGATAGTATCTCAGGTAACAGTCTATAATTATATGAATAATATAGTATTAATCTCTGCCGATATGTTAGTGAAAGAAGCTGAAAAGTAAAGGCTATGGTAAAATATTCAGGGTGATGAATGCATATAATCTAATCAACTGGATGTTACAACACTTTATTCTTATGAGATGACTTACTTATATAAGAGGTGCGAAGTTTTTTCACAGACTCTGAATATAAGCTAGAGAGGCCACACATGCAAGAAGCCACAGCCAGCATGCCTTATTGAAGCAATGAGAAAGGAAAGACAAAAACACCAACACAGTATATTTGGAGAAAGAAAAAAAAATCTGCAGCAGAACTTTAAGATCCAAGCAAACAATCTATTTGTGGGAAATTGTTAGACAGCAACTGAAATAGAACAAATCGTGCATGTGCCAGAATTCATACAGTGTAATATAATTTACTTGTTGTCTTACGTAATATTTATAAAATTTCCCATTAATACTACTAATAATTTAATGACAAAACAAACCTATCCCTATTCAGCTGTTTAGCTGTTTCATTTAAGAGAATATATTATTAATATTATAAAATAGCCAGACCTACTTGTACTTATTCTTTTAATACAAGTACAATTATTTAACCATCTTCAATAAACAACCAGGAAAGGAAGAGCCCGAATTGCTGCTTATTCAACAGCCATAAATAGTTTTACAACCATTACAAAGTGGTAATTCATGGAATATTGCAGTTTATATCTGAAACATTTGCAGTGTTCCATGCGGCTATTGTAGTAATTCATAATTGCATATACACAAAAAGTTCCATTGGTTACTACCAGAAGAGCAGATCTTCAGTGCCAAATGAATGTTATTGGTTGAATATTGGTTCCATATCTGATGGTCAAAGGCAGGAACAAAACTTGTGGGAAGTAGGCAGTTCTGACATCCAGACAGCAAAGAGGGTGCCATAGAGATACTGCCATGATCAGGATCTCCAACAGCCACAGACGCCAAGGCCAGAGGGAAGCTAAAAGGACCACTGTGGCTTCCCCTCCCTGATTTTATGAAGGACCCAGATAAGAACAGAAATCAAGGAACGGTGTCCAATAAGCCCAGGCCCAAGGAGACAGCAGTTTACTGAACCTCTACTAATAGGCTCTAAGCTATAGTATTAATCAACTATGAAACCTTTTTTTAAAGTAGACAGAAATGGTATGGACTTGGTAAAGGATTTTGGTTCAACAAGAATAGATGCTCCCTTAAATGGTGCTGAGGTAAGTTCAGCAATGAAGTCTAGGGCCACTGCAGAGCAAAGGCACATAATGGGAGTCAGGAGAGAAAACCCATCAGGCCAAGGCAATGGTGAAGGCAAATGTTGTTAAAGGTCCAGACTGTCCACAGATATAATAAATGCATTCATCCCTTTCTAGGGATAAGGGCTGCCTATGAGATGTTTGGTGGTTGTTTATGAGGCAAATGCTAAGCAGGGGTCTTACATTTAGAGGAAGAAGGAATAGCTGCCTTAGCAGGCACTTTAAGTTTATTCAAAGGCTGAGTTTGGGCAGGAGGTGTGGCTATTGCCACCAGAGAGCACATTGACTGCCGTCCCTACTCTTCAGAAAGTCAGGATGCTGAGGCATGGATACACAGCACACACCAAACCAGAAGGTGCCTTGGTCCAAAATAGCTGAGGAGAATTGCCGAGGTTCAAATACCAACAAACCTGCCTTCATCCTCCACTGAAACAGTTACTGGTGAAATCAGGATGAGAGAAGAAAAAGCAAGCAGGCAAGGCAAAGGGGTTCTATTTATGGGAGAGATGCAAGCTGCAAAGAATGTAGAAAATGGCCAAAAAAGAAGGGCTCAGGTGACAAGACACAGGCTGAGAGAAGAAAGTGCTGGAGCAGTTGTGAGGAGGAGAGAAGGTTAGGAGTGACAACCATACTGCCCTGGTATACTGAAGGGAGAATGGGATGGCTTAGAAACAGTTAAGAGGAAGGCAAACACTGGAATGAAGAGGAAAAAGTAGAATTTAGAAAACCTGAGAAGAGAAAGAACAGGAGCTCAAAAGCAATGTGGCTACTTTAATGAAGGCAAGAGTCAACTAGGAGCTGCCTACTTCCCACAAGTTCTGTTCCCACCTTCAACCACCAGGTGGAGCCAATGCCCAACCAATGCCCTTCACAGGCAGTGTGTGCCACATTAAACATGACATTTGAAGCAGAGACACTTATCCCCAAACACTTGGGGGAATAAGCATGTTCTCACTACACTTTTACTTCTTTTACATTCTCCTCCTGTGGAAGAATGGTATACTGTGGTTACTGCATACTATAAGGTCCCAGGGCTCGTTACACTAAAAGGTGCCAGGGTGATGGAAAATAAAGCATTCAAAATAGATTTAAACAAACTATACTCACAACAGGTGTCTTTAAGCATATGACAAAAAGCTGTATAATGAAGGTGACAAATATATTTCTGTGGGGAGGGTATTCCACACACAGAATGCTCTCCTCCCAGGTCACATCCCGAGACCTCTAAGGACAGTGGAACTATCAAGTATCCCACCTCACTGATTTTAACACCCAAGAAGGTTTGTAGGAAAGGAGGTGGTCTTTCAGATATTTGGGGACTAAGTGAGCACCATGAACTGAGCCCAGAAACAAACCAGCAACCAGTGCAGCTCTTTTAGAACAGGGCGTATGTGAGTTCTAAAGGGCACCCCAGTCAGTAGCCTGGCTGCTGGAGGTTACCAGAGCATGGAGTACTGTGGCCAAGTTGTCTCTGTGCAAATTGGGCTGTAACTGGTGAAGCATCCAGACCTGGAAAAAGGCCACCTAAGCCTCCAAAGATAAGGCTGAATTCAGTAGCACCCCCAAGCTATGGACATGCTGCTTCCAGGGAAGGATAACCCCAACCATGACAGGTCCCCACATCCCAGAATCAAGAACCTGGAACACACAATACTGCTTTCTTTTCAGGATTCTGATTCAGTTTATTGGCTCACACACAGTCCATCACCACCTCTAATCATCAGTCTAACATCTTAACTACCTCTCCCAATCCATATGCAACAGGGAAACAGAACTGGGTATCATATGCATATTGGTGACACCAAATTTCCTGATGGCAGTTCCCAGTGGCTTCATATAGATGTTCAATAACACCAGGAACAAAACAGAATACTGCAGGACACCACAGGACAACTCTCATGGCACAAAACAGTAGCCTCCCATAACTACTTTCTGGAAACAGCCCTGGATGAAGGATTGGAACTACTGAAGTACAGTGCCCCCAACCCCCACCTCCCTGACATGATCCAGAAGGACAGTGTAGTCAGCAGTATCAAAACCTACTGGGAGGTGAAGGAGAATGAGCTGGGTCGCACTCTTCTCACCTCTCTCCTGACAAATGTCATCACCCAGGGTGTCCAAGGTGGCTTCAGTACCATAGCTGGGCCTGAAGCAAGACTGAAATGGACCTAAGCAAGTAGTTCCCCCCCAAGTGTTGTCCAAAAATTAGTTATTTGGTACTGGGCAATAGTGATTTAACATTTCTGGGTCCAAAAATGTCTTCCTGAGGAGGAGTCACACCACGGTGTCCTTCCAGGCAGGTGGTCAGTCCCTCTCCTCAAGTGAAGCATTAATCACTCATTGCAAACCCAGCCAACCTTCTACGTCTAGCTCTCAGAAGCCAAGGTGGGCAAGCATCAAAGGACAGCTGGTTGGCTGCATTTCTTCAAGCAGCTTGTCCACATCCTCAGGTATGAAGCACCTCTAATTTTCTGTTCACATGCACTTCCTCCCTGAGAATTTTAGGCTTGTGGTTTGCTGAATTTATGTGATTGCACCCATGTGCCAATGCATACCTTAACATACCTTAACAGATCAAATACAGTATGCTGAAATAATTGTGTCCAAAAATGAAGGGGGTAAGTGCTGAGTGGTTCTGTGAAGCAGTTAGTTCAGAATAAATTAACAGGGCATTTATGGTAACAGGGTGCGATAGCACAAAGGAGGACGAAAATTAAATCTCAAACAGAGAAAGGCAAGACAATGGAAGATGGTTGATGTGAGCTCATAAACCTTGGTAAAGAATAACACTTTTTGTATAGAAAGTAATGAAGTAGATTATACTGGGGAGGCTACCTTTGAAGGTGACTCAGAAATTACAACTAATACAGAATGTGGCAGCTAGACTGGTGACTGGGAATGGCCGCTGGGACCACCGGTCCTAAAGGATCTTCACTGGCTCCCAGTACATTTCCAAGCACAATTCAAAGTATTGGCGCTGGCTTTTCAAGCCTTAAGCAGCCTCAGCCCAGTATACCTAAAAGAGTGTCTCCATCCCCATCTCTCAGCCCAGTCAACGAGGTCCTACTCAGAGGGTCTTCTGGCAGTTCCTTTACTGTGAGAAGTAAAGTTACAGGGAACCAGGGGAACCAGGCAGAGAGCCTTCTAGGCAGTGGCACCCTCCTTGTGGAATGTGCCCCACCCCCCGATGTCAAGGAAATAAAGAACTACACAACTTTTAAAAGACATCTGAAGGCAGCCCTGTATTGGGTAATTTTTTTAATGTTTGACATTTTATTATGTTTTTATATGTTCTGTAAGCTGCCCACAGTGGCTGGGTTAATAATAATAATAATAATAATAATAATAATAATAATAATAATAAGTGTGCTTATTATATATGCTAAAATTGGCAGTCTAGAATACTCTTAAAAGAAGACTGTTTGCCTACCATAATCAGATGGTGTTTTCTAAAAAGAAGCCCCTACAGAATATTATCAACATATATAAACCTTTTGGTTTGTGCAAGTTACTTTCAAGGAAAAAGCTAGTCGCATGCACTCCTAATCAGCTTGCAGTCTGGTAAGTAGAAGACCAATATAAAAATTTATCAGCAAATATCAAATGTATGACCTTACCTCCAGATGGTTGTCTGCTTTTACGTGGAGATCGGGGTTCCCTCCTATAAGGATCATTAGAACCATACAACTCAACGGTGCCAAGGTTTAAAAGTGTGGTCTTTTGGATGTAATCAACCATTGCGATACCATTACAATTGCCAAAAACTACTCTGAAAGAAAATTTATTAGAAAGAATATGATGGCAATGAATGATTGATATCCAAATATATGCTTATGTTAAGTACAACATTTTACTTTCCATTTTTAGGAATTAGTTGAACTGATTATTTTTCAAAATCTATTCTTATATAATATTTAGAAATGTAAGTTTGCATGAAAACCTATTCAAAGAACAATTTATTTTAGTAGTAGTTGCTGAGAATAAAAGCAATACACTATTGCCTTACTAAGTAGCAAACCTCCACCTGACATAAAATGATTACTGTCCACTGCTTACTCAAGGGTAACTGTTTTGATGCAGTGTGGGAATAAGCTAATAGTTGCCTTGTTAGTTTGTCCTTGACATGCGTTTGTGTTTGGCATGGTTTTACATTAATATTTATTTCTTATAAAATAGGTTTGGCATGTAAGAATAGGCAGTAAGAACAATACATAATAATATGCAACTCTAAACAACAAGCAAGATAAAAACAACAGAATGAGCTGATTAAACGATGGAAACACCAACAGGAGCTTTTGATTCTGAACTGTTGTGATTAACCAAAGAAGCATTTTTACATCTACATAATGGGAGCTGAGACAATCAACCATCTGGCTGCAGAATATAAAACCATAATCTTCTCCATTCCTGGCTGCTACACTTGGGACTTGCCTCATCTCCACTGATGACTCTGTACTTCTACTTTTTACAAAACGCTTACACCTCCATGCCTCACCCAGAGGTTTCGTATGCTGGTCTGATTGTCTTAGCCACATCACCTAACCTTCTGCTCTAGAATTACCCAAATAAATACCCCACTGTACATCCAACATTCATTTACTTCATTCTCACCATCTTGTTTTAATCTCTGACAACTGATTAATCTGCTTGTCACAGTAGCACATTATTGTATTCTCCCATATTCTCTCTGAATGTCCACCTAGCTTAGATACAACCAAAAAACTAAACAGAAAAAGCCTCTTCACAAAATGGCCGGTAGTCTAAAAATATACAAGACATTCAAGAAATCAGAGATGGCACAGAAGATTGTGTTCTATACTGAGAACCATTTGTCAGCTTTTCTGAAAGTGCTGTGTACACATCTGACAGCAGAAGCTATCTTCCCCATGTAATATACAAAGATGGCACAACATTATTGTAATGAAAGGGAACCTTGGACAAAGACTGAAATGTGTTTGTGGCTGAATACCACAATAAATGAGAAGGCCCTTTAAGTACCTTCTTACTGAAAACATGGAAACAAGTAGCATATCAAAACAACATGAATCCAGTAGTTTAGCAGTAATGTCATATTCCTTCTGCAATAGGACAATGGGTTTTAAGGAAGAGAAAACACAGCACCAAATATACTTACAAGCCATAGGCAGAGTTGATTGCAAGGCTTGTTATTTGTTGAGGTGGTTCTCCACTCACCCATACTAACTGGATAACCAGCTCAACCTGGTAGCCTGGAGACTGCTTGAGGGGAGAGTTTCTAACTCTGCAATATACAGGAAAGGTAGACAACATTTATCCTTGTGAAAGTCTGCCAATAAATTTTACTAGAGTGGGAATATTTCATGACTGGTTGTATTTCTTACTCCAAGTTAGTACAGCTTCAAATGCTTACTCTGGAACAGATTCATATGACATGGAGGAGACTTTTTAATGTAAGTGGCCAGGTTCAGGTGTTGAGAAGGATCACGTGTAAGCACTGGAGTGCACATTTTCCCATCCCCACCCCGGTCCCGGTGTGCATAAATTGCTTAATCAGCCACATTTTAACATACTTTCCGATTCTGGCTTGCATGTAAATGGTGGTTTGCACACAGCAGAGCTTGCTTAGTTAAGATGAAATGGCAAACTATAATTTGCTGAAGTGACTGCAAAATTAAGCATTATATCATAAGGACTTACAATACTTATTATACCTTTATTTATTTTTATTTATTTTAACGCATTTATATAGCATTTATAAAGACAGAAATTCAGTAATAACAGAGACCAATCTTATGAGTCAGGGACTGCCAGGACAAAATGGTACGCCTTTACAAAGTGTCTAAAGCAACTGATAGATGATGTTTCACATATGGCAGAGGAAAGAGCATTTCACAGTGCAATTTGTTCTGCTCTCTGCCAAGTCTCAACAGAATAGAATTTGGTGGCTTACATGACTGGTGAGCTAGACCTGAGAGTTGGTAACTTACCTAAATTAATCTACTGAGTCCATGGCTCAACTGAAATTCGAACCAGGAATCTGCAGGCTCATAACTTAGTCTCTATCTCAAATATGAAGGAATAGGAAACAATACAGGAAAGGACACAGGAAAGTGAGATAAGGCAGGAGATTCTAAGTCAGGCATCCCCAAACTTTGGCCCTCCAGATGTTTTGGACTACAATTCCCATTGGTTCTCTTAGCTAGGGATCATGGGAGTTGTAGGCCAAAACATCTGGAGGGCCACAGTTTGGGGATGCCTGTTCTAAGTTAAATGTGTAGTTTGGGGCATTTGGCATCCAGTTCTCTCTGGAGGACTGAAAATGGGCATGCTGTTTTTTAAAGAAAACCTGAAGTATTAAAGGAGATTATACCTAAAAATATATTTGCTCTACAAATCTACATTAGACTATTCACTAAAAGAAGAAGGATTTCTAGGTTAACCTTTGTCTTTATAAAGGTACTGCTTTGAGATACTGCTTTCTTTTACAATCAAGCAGTATATAATTTTTATGAAATAAAGGTACAATGATGCAGTGTTAGGATCTAAACTTGTAGATGGAAATCATCTGTTCATGATGCAGTTGCTATATATCAAACTTTGACAATAGGCTCCTGTAAGCAATATATAATTACTTTGTACATTGATACAAGCTCAATACATGTGTCTTCTATTAGCACACCTTTGTAAAGCATACACTAGGAGGAGGTATGGGTGACCATATCCCAATGCAGCACATGTCAAAAGCCAAAAGTTTTTTCTACAATAAGATTAAGCAGTGTATGAAGGTAAGATACAATATTTAGAAATACTAGCCTTACACTTACTTTAAACATGGGACATTATCACGAAGCCCATCCGATGAGCTGCTGCTAGTGGACGGATGAGACTGGGGAGCAATGGACTGAGGGTTGGAACCTGTTCCTGGAGTAGGCAGTGGTGGCACTTGCTCAGAATCTGGAGACTCTATGTAATTTATTTCATACAATAGCCGTACTTCAAGCATCTGTAAATGAAAATGGAGAAGACGTGACACAGTCCTAGAGTTCTTTGCACTGCAAATTTTGCAGTTGCCAACTCACTACTTTGGTCTCAACAACTTCCACAATGTTAAATACAAAATTTCTTATTAAAGACAAGTGGATGGCCTCAACCACATTATCAAGCTACAATGTACCAATCAAATATCAGACAATACTATGAGGTTTGATTGACACTATCCCAGGGGTCAGCAAACTTTTTCATCAGGGGGCCAGTCCACTGTCCCTCAGACCTTCTGGGGGGCCGGAAAATATTTTGGAACAAAATATGAACGAATTCCTATGCCCCACAAATAACCCAGAGATGCATTTTAAATAAAAGGGCACATTCTACTCATGTAAAAACATGCTGATTCCCGGACTGTCTGCAGGCCAGATTGAGAAGGCAATTGGGCCGCATCTGGTCCCCGGGCCTTAGTTTGGGGACCCCTGCACTATCCTGAGAGATGCTGGGAGCTGCAGGTCAGTAACATCTAGAACGGCACAGATTTGCCATTCCTGTTTTAGAGAAACACTTGCAGCTGATTCTGTGGGCTGTGACCACCTCCTCAGAATCGAGAAGTAACACAGGATCAAGAAATACTTCTGAGTGGTGCACCTTTTCATTTAAAGGCAATGTAACCCCATCTAGGAGAGGAAACAGCAACATCTTTATAGACCTACATTGTCCTGTCATCATTCCTATCAGGAATAAGCTTCAATTTGTTAGTGCTCATCCAGTCCATAGCTACATATGTTCAGTCATTAATTAAATGCACAAACAATTGTTTCTTGGTTTGATGAAAACAAATAAAGCTGGGCGACATGAGTATATTGAGAAGAACTGCTGAACACTCTTCCTCCATAGCTGAAGTGTGGTGCTGAAAAGCACTGTGGACATCCATCTCAGATGATCTAGAAAAATTGATCAAATACCGTGATACTATATCAGGCATAGGCAAACTCGGCCCTCCAAATGTTTTGGGACTACAACTCCCATCATCCCTAGCTAACAGGACCAGTGGTCAGGGATGATGGGAATTGTAGTCTCAAAACATCTGGAGGGCCGAGTTTGCCTATGCCTGTACTATATTGTCAGTCCAGATAATGAACAATTTATACCCTCCTTGTTCGAGTCTAGATGAAGACAACCAAAGCCTTATGGTGTTCTCAAATCCTCCCAAATATTTACTGTTATGGGTCAACAAGGTCTGCCTCATCCATCAATTTTTTGATTTGATTATGAACAACTTATGAACCCCTCCAACCACTGTCTTTGATTTAATGGGTGAAAAAACTGAACAAACCTGTATAAAAATATTAGCTGCACTCTCTTCATAAGGCCCGGTATAAAGTACATGTGACAAAGGAGCTACTATGAGATTTTACCTTTAAGCAGGCATCTATAAAAGATTAAATTGTTCAATCCAATTTCAATTTATCACTTTCAAAATAAAGTGACTTTCAGCTAAATTTTAATTGTATTTCAAATGAGTAAGCCTAATGTTTTCAGCAAATCCTATTCCCAGGAAAGTGTACATAGGACAGCAGTCTTCAAAGCACAATTGCCTATTTAATGTACATCAGCTTCAGTGGAACTCAAGAATGTGCTAAAATACATATTGTCAGTATACAGAAAGTGACATAACTACTGAGCATGGAACAAACTAGTCAAAAAATGTTCATTAGTATTACTAGTTTATATATTGGCTAAATATAGGGATTAACAAAAATATAAATGCATGTCCAATATAGATAATTGTCAATTACCGGAATCACATCTGTTGTAATTTCTTGTTTGCTGAATCTGTAAACAATGACATGTGCAGAAACTCCTGCTATGCACAGCATCCTGCTTTCTGGACACCACGAGATGATCTGAATGGCATATGGGTCTTCATCTACTATGTCTGTGCTAGGTCTGTCATCCTTATTTTTTGATTTTTCAAAGACTTTAGCTGTTTTTAGTTTGTACAGCACTTGCAATGTTACTAGGAATAAAATATAAAATAAAGATAGTTAAATGTACAAACCAACATAATTTTATAAACAAAAATATTGTTCAAATAAGGCCATTCTGAAACAATGGTAATACAGTGCTCACATTTCCATTCACACTGATTGAAAGTTCCTCTGCAGGTGATGTGTGCATGTTTGCCAGTGAGATAGATATCAATTTGCATTCCGCACACATGTGGTTCCAAAATGTAACACTTTTCAGGATGTTGAGGAACTTCAGTGGGAAGACAAGGGCCAGGAGGGGCCTGATAATTTATATGCAAATCATTGCATGCAGCCCTTTGGATCCTGGGCATTGTGTATTATGGCCAGAATCCAAAGGGCACAGAAGCAAAAAGGCTTGGCAGCCTTCCCTTGTGCAGAGAAGGACTGTGCCCTCAATTACGAAATGGCATTAAGACAAAATATATAATCAAAAATAGTGATACAGCACCTTCTATGATCCAGGATTTCAATTTGTGTTACAAGGAGGTGATACTGGTTGCTTATGAGATATCAATTAACTATCATGTATGATTTGAAACCTCATCTCCTCCATCACCTTCCTCACTTCCCATCTTTCATATCAAACCTTTGGCTCAGAGGTTAATTACACTCAAGTCCTATTCAAGCCGAGCAGACAATTTAGTCACAGAGGCAGGGCAGAGGGATTGTGGTGTTATGGGTACACTAGCAGAGCCCCAACCTCACAGCCACCCTGCCTCATCCCCTACAGCAACCTGGTAAGAAGCAGTGCCGCATCTTATGGGAGAGGCAGTTCTGCAGATGCTGGCTGTTCCTGGTCACAACTAATTTAGGACCATTTATTCCAATGGGAATTAAGTACAGAAGATTTGACCAAACAAGGCAGAAAGAAGAGTAAACCCCAAAAGATGTCATCTATAAGGCAACAGTTTCACAGCAGCACTTTTTATACAGTTCTTCCATAACTTAGCTCAGTGGTGCTGTGGGTTAAACCACAGAGTCTAGGGCAGGCATCCCCAAACTTCGGCCCTCCAGATGTTTTGGACTACAATTCCCATCATCCCTGACCACTGGTCCTCTTAGCTAGGGATCATGGGAGTTGTAGGCCAAAACATCTGGAGGGCCGCAGTTTGGGGATGCCTGGTCTAGGGCTTGCTGATCAGAAGGTCGGCGGTTCAAATCCCTGCGACGGGGTGAGCTCCCATTGCTCGGTCCCAGCTCCTGTCCACCTAGCAGTTCGAAAGCACATCAAAGTGCAAGTAGATAAATAGGGACCGCGCCGGCGGGAAGGTAAACGGCGTTTCCGTGTGCTGCTCTGGTTCGCCAGAAGCAGCTTTGTCATGCTGGCCACATGACCTGGAAGCTGTCTGCAGACAAACGCCGGCTCCCTCGGCCTATAGAGCGAGATGAGCGCCGCAACCCCAGAGTCGGACACGACTGGACCTGATGGTCAGGGGCCCCTTTACCTTTTCCATAACTTAGCAAAACACTCACTTGCAGAGGCATCCCAAAACTTGATCGATCCATCTGCATGCCTATCAAAACAAGAATTTTTTAAAGCAAACTCTCTTTAGAAAAGGAATAGCAAGGCTGATGAGATTTAGTTAGTGATGTTAAATTGATGTAACAAACCCATATGCTCCTATTTTCTTCTTAGTATTAGCCTATCATAGGTGAGCTGCATGTTGAGGGAAGGCTTGCTGAAGGAAGTCCTAGGAAGATACAATGCATCTATGTGTACTCTGAGTGAGGAGACATTTAATACTTCCAAGAAGATCCCATTGGCACTGCCTAAGCCATACAGCATCAAGAATAATGGGCATGATACTCTATAATCATGTTGCTGAATGTAGAGTTTTACTTTTCCCAATAGAAGTAAATAACAGACATTCACTTATATGGAAGAGGTAAACAGTTGTACTTGAAACCACCACCAAGATTGGTGCTAAACTCAACCTCTTGTCATGGTGACTTTATAATCTGGGAGGAATAATGGATTTTGCCCTCTCTCAATAGAGAGAGGGGGCAACAGATTGCAAGTTTTTTATTTTGCTCTGTAGAACCAAATGATTTCCAGTGCAACTAAGGCTGCAATCCTAACAACATTTACTAGTGAGTAGCTTAAATGAGCTCAATGGGAACTACTTTTCCATAAATGTGAATAGGACTATGCTGCAAATCCATCCCATATGCATTGCAACACCAACAGCTGGTGTCCTCTCATGAGGGCAAATGCTAATTCTCCTCACTACCTGACTAATAGAAGTATGATAGAAAAGTCTGCATAAAACTAAATCCTAATTTTGAAACAGTTTAGTTCCATTCATCTTTTAATATTGATGTGCATAGTTTAAAAATTCTGAAATTCACTTCACTGTCTTAGATGTTGCCTTAGAACAGGCATCCCCAAACTTTGGCCCTCCAGATGTTTTGGACTACAATTCCCATCATCCCTGACCACTGGTCCTCTTAGCTAGGGATCATGGGAGTTGTAGGCCAAAACATCTGGAGAGCCGCAGTTTGGGGATGCCTGCCTTAGAACATGATAGCCCAAGTGTTGCCCTCCAGATGTTGTTGAACTACAACTCCCATCAGCCCCAGCTAACATGGCCATGCTGGCTTCGGCTGATGCAAGTTGTCACTCAACAGCATTGGCTACCTATACTTTATATAATTAACTTTTTTAAAAAAAAATTCTTTGTCTGAGGAATACTGATCTAGACAGAGTACAGTATATGTTGAAAACCATTTCCATAATCTATCAAACAAGTAACAAATAATCAAAGCTAATTTTTGTTTTTCTGATATGTTGAAAGCCAATAAAAAAGTAGTAGTAGTATCAACACCAACACTACTTAAAAGCCAACATATTATTCACAGTAATCACCCACAGAACTCACTGGGTGTCTGCAATTTTTCACATGCAATAGATAACAGAAAGCAACAGATATTTTTTTAATTCACAGATATACATGCTGATTTTTCAGATTTGCTCTGCTCAAATTGGCTACCACCTCATATGTCCAAGAAAACTTAATTAGATAAATCATACAACATTTAAAATAACTCAAACCACCAGCTGACCTTACTTAAATGTTTTTAAATACCTGGTTACAAATCACATGGCTACAAATGTGTAAGTTATTGCAAAGAAAGGTGGAGGCTGAGAGCCACTGGAGAAGTATCCCCACCTGTTGCAGATGTCACTCTCAAGTAAGCAGGAGAAGCTTTACTAGCTTGCTCATTTTAACTCTTCTGTTACACATTAGGATAATAGAAATCAGAAAAATAATATCCCTCTGCACCATAAGTACCTGCCCTCCACAATGCAATTTTAGCCTCAGATCAAGGATCATACAGTAATCTTTTCCGCTGTTATAATTTTCGACACTAGCCCTAACTCTTCATTTATATTTCTAATGAAAACTGATGGTAAATGCCAGTGAAATGTCACACACTAGGTGGCTGTTTGAGCTGTAAGTCCTTTTATTTCCTCCCAATACATTTCTCTCCTCCCCAAAAAGGGGCAAAGCAAAGCAATGATTTTCCATCCACCTCAAATTAGTTCATAATGTTACTTTAAGCATGACAGACAATTATTATCTAAATTACCCTAAAATAAGTATAGATTACAACATACCAGTTTATGAATAATTATCCATAAATTATGCATATTCCCACATTTACTTTGGCAGCCTTGGCCAAACTAATGTAGTCTTATTACTTACCCAGTAATAATGATCTCTGGATAACTCTGTGTGACCAAACCCCAGTTTCCACCATTGACAGGCCATTCCTAATTAAAACAAACAAGTTGATTAAATCCAAACACATGGAATACTGTTGCTTAATAATAAAGATATTAACTCCCTTTGGTACCTTTTTACTATAACCTTGACGTTTCTGGCGAGCCCCAACTGAATAAAGTGCTGGAATAAGGTCCACAGGACAATCGGCAAAATATTCACAACAGGTAACTGGAGATTCATGTATACTCAAGGGATAGGGATTTTCAAATATAGGATACCTTTAATGAAGGAATGAAAACATGAAAGCATTTAGTTATCTGATAAATAAAATTTGTAGGATGCAAAAATTTTGATTAACACTTTCTCCCAAGGTGGTATTAAACAATAATAGAAATGTCAATGCAAAAAAAACCCCCAAAAAGTAAATGAATACTGTACAAGCGAGGACAAAGTAAAGCAGCAAAGGGGCAAAAGAGCTCAAATATTTATAATCTATGTGTATAAATATAAATCACTTTGGAATACTAGTATACTTGAAACACGTTAGTAAAGATTTAATTGTAAACTGCTTGTGAAATATACTCTACGGAAAATTATCAGTTCAACAGAATGCTGGTGAATTGCTAAACTCAAAAATCAAGAATGTTCAGAAATTATCTTGCAATATCCCAACCCTAATATGATCTCCTCCTGTTGTTAAAAGATCTAACCAAATTTTATGTATAACTAAAAATTATATTTAAGATAAAAATTAGCAGCTATAACACAATGCATAGCCATAACTATGTTCTCCCTTTCAGGTATATGCAGGTATATTAAGTGTTTGAATCATCTTACAGTGTGCCATACTGGCCAGGTTCACACATCTTGCTGAATGCTAGTTTATAGTGTTACAAAAAAGAAGAGGTACAAACTACAGTGAGCCTCGGTCTTGGGTACTTCCCAATCCTCTTCCTGCATGGCCACGATTATGTGTTTGGAAGCTTCTGCCTTTAAGTGCAGCTTGCTACAGTATAACATCTGGACCCAGAAGTGTGTTTGTCAAACTGTGGTGAAGCAAAAGCTGCTGCAGCTGTCCTGATCACACAGCAGGAGGAGATCATGTTATAGTTTAGCATGATAGACTATGTCCATTATGTGGACATAGAATTACTGTAAAGAAGAATTCACTGTGAGTTATCTTCATTTCTTCATTCACCATTAGGAACACACACACACACGGGATATTTTCAGTTATGCTTTCAAAATATTTTCGGGGGGGGGGGGTTCCATATAAATCAGCTTCATACAAGCAAATCACAAAACTTAGTGTTTTGTTAAATGGAACAACCTTGATTGGTAAATCCAGGACAGCTACGAGAAACACACCTTTATATAACCTCATTATATTCTGAGTTCTTACCCATTTTGTGCAAGATCAATAAGTACTAAATCTTTTTCTAGAAGTACGACCACAGCATATGGCTCTTGGAAATCTAAGACAGAGAAAACAATGAGGAAGACTAATTAATAATTTAATAAAAGCAAACATTGATTCACTGATTTAAATTTTGTGAGGTTTAATGCAACATGGGAGGGAAACAGATTAATGGCATAAACTTTTTTTTTAAAAAAATATATACCACTTTTCACCAAATCTTTATAACTGTTTCCTAAACAGTAGTCCCAACGCACAACTCAGTGTACAATATCACTGAGCAATTAAAAATGTCTAAACAACCATAAAATATCTAAGGGCTTCAGCAGGAATCAACTCTGAAAAAATACAATAGGACAAGAGTGTCTTCATCTGCCTGCAGAACAACATCAAAGGGAGTGGAAAATAGAAGGTGCTTCCCACTCCAGAGACCCACAGAGTATGCAAGCAAAGAGGGACCTCCACTGCTGATGACTTTGGGGTGAGTCCTGCAAAGTCTTATTCATCTTATTTGGTGGATGACAGTTGTGCCCCATTTCTTCTCCAGTAAACAATAAGCCTGCCATCCAGAGTCATTGACAGCAATGAAACCCAGGAAGCATTGCTGTTGCCAATTCTGAGAGACATACGTGATGTAGCTACAACAACAAATATGACTGGCTGTTTGGTATTGTGGCATCCTCATATTCACAGTATGATCTGTGATTGGCTGGAAACCAGTTTTTAGGAAGAAGTTGCTGCGGAGGGCAATACATGAACAGATAGAACAGAGGAAAAATTGGGAGGTTACTTGAGAAGGTTCCAGGCACCCCATGTCACACTAAAAAGAGCCACTGGGCTTACCTAGATAAAAAGTGTGCTTATTTGAGTGAAAATATGCTCTCAGATGGGATCTAAGCTTCTTCGAGCTCTTACAGGGTTTTACACAAATATACAAGCTGCCACCATCCACAATCAACAAAAGAATAAAGATAGCAACAAGAAGATACACCACTCAGGGCTTCTCTGGATGTATGAAGCAGTGTATAAGCAGAGTCAGTTAGACAAAATCAAGAAAAAACTAGGTAGCCCAGAGTAATGAAAAATATATTTTACAGTCCAACAGTTCTTTTTCCTGTCAGGTGGGACATGCCCAAGATGACAATAGACAATAGGGTTATAAGCAGTAACAGCTGCTTATAACCCTGGAAGCGTATGCTGGAACACGCACTGTCAAAAGAGTGCCTCAACAAAGGCAGACATGTTCAGCCTAAAGGACAATGTACACAACAACAAACTGCCAAAGAACTTGGCTGAGGGAAATACACTCCAATAACCCAAAAGGGAGGAGGGAGCTCAAAATCAGTGCAAATAATAGTCAATGGAAAAGCATTTATTTTAAATAGGTGTAGTTGTGTGGAATTGATGCTTCTGAATTATGGTGCTGGAGGAGACTCTTGAGAATCCCATGGACTGCAAGAAGATCAAACCTATCCATTCTGAAGAAAATCAGCCCTGAGTGCTCACTGGAAGGACAGATCATGAAAGCTGAGGCTCCAATACTTTGGCCACCTCATGAGAAGAGAAGACTCCCTGGAAAAGACCCTGATGCTGGGAAAGATTGAGGGCACTAGGAGAAGGGGACGACAGAGGACGAGATAGTTGGACAGTGTTCTCGAAGCTACGAACATGAGTTTGACCAAACTGCAGGAGGCAGTGCAAGACAGGAGTGCCTGGTGTGCTCTGGTCTATGGGATCATGAAGAGTTGGACACGACTAAACGACTAAACAACAACAACAACAGTTGTGTGGGAAATTGGGGTGGGGGGTGGGGCAGAGTATGAAACACAGTGGGAAGTGGTAGAGCTGACAACAGAGGAAAAACAAGGCTAGCCAAGTGAACAAAACAGCAAACTCACAACCAATCAACTCACCGCCCTCCAGGAACACAAACATTAAACTACCACAAAAACAACCCTGAGGTAAAGACACAAACAAAACCACACACACATGGAAGACGCTACATTTATTCTCTCCCCTTTAATAACACAAAGAACAACCACAAACAACCAAGACCAGTTAACAAGAAGGTCAAAAAAGGGAGCCTGAGTCAAGGGAAGCAGGGAGACTTCTCTGCATGAAGCAGGGAGGCGTTTAAACTGATGGGGGTTGGCTGCTTGAAAGCACAACTCTAATTTAGCTGCAATCCTGCCTGTAAGCACTAGAGGGAGCTCACGTCCCACCTGAGAGCATCTTTAGTCAAAAGAAAAATGATCACACAACAAAATTAGGTTATGCATTAGACAGCACAGCCACCAGCCCATGGAAGATATTCCAGAATATGAGGACTACTCTTTCTCATAAATGCTAGCTTGCTGTCCACATAGGATTGTACTAGAGATGTATAAGTTCTCCTCAGACTACTCAAAAACTATTTACGATCTTTCAACATTTTTGAGGAACCTTTTGGAATAAATGCCCCCACCCAACCCTGCCATGATATATAAACAGTAAATAAAATTCTGGAATTGTTGCAGCAAAAAACCTGCTATTAAGCAGTCAAACAAGTGGTAAGAATCTTTTTTCAACCTACCATTAGGGTATGGAGTTTCACAGAGGGTTAGAAAATCAACTATTGAATAATCCATTTCTAAAACAGCAGTGCTCTTCCCGTGCATAACTGTTAAACAGGGTCTTCTTCCTACAGTGTCATATGACAAGCCACCTGACAAGATGATGAAAGGTTCTCTGGAAAGAAAGAAAGAAAAAACAAACAGTTAAGATTATGAGAGACAGCATTGGGAGACTTACCATCTGAAATCAAGAGAGTAACCAATAGCACTCTAAACTGTATATGTGGCACAATATACCACTAACCTTTTGTGTTAGGTGTGCTTGGCTTAAGAGTTGTGCAAGAACACAAGTTTGCCCAACAGACTGAACAACTAGCTGAAAAAAAAATCCATTCCCATTGTGTAGTTCTGTGAAATAGAGGCACTTGTTTGTCTTTTAAACCATATTTTAAGCTGTTGGACAAACTATTGTCAAAGATTCAGTACATCTCTCCACTTATTCAGAAAGTCCATTCTAAAGATGCATATGCAAAATGCTGCCAAGAAATGCAACTAATCTTACTAAAACTTGGTTTTGCTTCCTTAGGTGTGTCATACATGTGTGAGACTCAAAATTCACTTTTAGGCAGGACCAGCCCATCCATGATGTGGACTGAGACAGCTGCCTCAGGCAGCAGAATTCAAGGGTCAGTGTCTCCACGATTGCACCACCTGCCTCTGCAGGAAAAGCAACAGCAGCTTCTGGTGAGATCTTGCAAAACTTTTGTCAGATCTCACAGGAAGCCTCTGCTGCTGCCATGGGCGCTGTACCCCCTTGCCACCAGAGAAGAGAGAAGAAGCAGTGACAGCTTACAGGTTCTGACAAGATCTCCCTGGAAGCTGCTGCAACTGCCTCTCCTCACACTTCTGCCATGGCAGGGAGGACGCCCCACCCGCCATCACCAGAGAAGTAACAAGTGGCTGCAGCAGCAGGCTCCAGAGAGATCTTGTGGACTTCTTGCACTATTTTCTCTTTAGATACATACTGCAAACAAATGGAGACCCACAAAGTGATATATTTTGAATTACTAAATCTGAACATAATCCTGAATCTGAACAGTAGTGTGGGAATAATTCATTTCCCCTGCACATGATTTATAGAAGTCTGACAGGTTAAAAATGCATGCCACACCCTAATTCCATTCCCTTTCCTTATTCTAGGATTCTTTAAACTTGCAAGGGCAATGCAGAGCCTGCACATGTCAAATAAGTTAGGATTAAATAAAAATCACTTCCTTTGTGATTCAACACATGACAGGGGTCAAAGAGCCCTAAAAAACTCATCAAATCCTAAACTGGGAAGAAATTCTGGTTAATCATTTAGCCTCTCCCACTTCCAGATTACAGATTACAGAAAAATGTAAGGTGTTTTATGTTAATTTTGCTCTCTCTGTTTTACTTTCCACTACCCCCAAGCTCAGTGTTAAAACTTCCCTTGAGGTTTTTCTCTGTATCTGGAACTAGCTTCCCCCTTGTATATTCACAATGACATTTTTCCTGCCCAAAGTAACATCCACTTTACTACTACAGCAAATGATTTTAATGCATATTCCACACCCACATATAACAAATCTGTAATTTAAATTGTTGCAAGAATTTAAGAGATTTCTCATTCAATTAATTTTAACAAATGAATACTTTTTGCATGAAGGTTGTATGAAGACCAAGTGCATGTGAGTTTGAGAAACCATTTACTTTCACAATCATCCTTGCTTCCAGTCTATTTTTATGCAGTAACAACAACAACAACGCTGAATAGAACTGAAGGTTTCATGAATAAACAAAGTGGTGGTGGGTTTGTAACATTTTAAAATCATGGAAGTACTTCAATAGCTGTTTAGATTATTTTGCCTTGCAAAGTCCTTATTTTTCCTCTACAAATATCCAAAACAAAGTTAAGTAACTGTTTCCTAATTCTTACCCAGCTCTGGTAGTTTTGTATTCCACTTTAAGAATAGGTTTACAAGGCTCTGGCTTCTTTCCATCTTTTACCTGCTTTCCTAAAACAAAATATTTTCTTATTTACATTTAAAAATAATTTGATAAATCTCAGAAATCACACCAAAATCTTAAGAATAGTCCCATATATTTAAAAGGTTATATAAACACTACCAAGTGTACATCATGCTATCCTTGCAGATTTAATGCAAATAACTCAATTGCTTCTCTTATAAACAGTAAATATTTGGCTGTAATAACCAACATCCCATGTGCTCTCTTACTTGGGAGAAAGTCTTAATCCACTGAAGTCAATGGGATTTACTCCCACATAAATATGCAGAGGATGGAGTTGGAGAATTATGAAGAATAAAGAATTTTTTCTCCTTCATTGTATTGCTGTCAGAAAAACTATTTTATTTTAACATTTGGTTGTGATATATTTTAAAAGAAAGCAGGTTTGACCAGCAAATTGCCAGTTTCACAAAAAATCATCTCCACTATATAAACTCTGTATAAACTGATTAGAACCTTTTACAGTTACTAATTTACATAAATTGTGAGAACCTTTCCAGGGCTAATAGGCTAATTACATGTTCTGCTAATTTCTAAGAAAGCTATACAAAACTGCAAAACACTGCAAAGCAGGTAAAATCTAAACATTTTTACGTCAATGCACAGGTCTGATAAGGTGCCACTTCAGACATCTTTTTGGACATACAATAGTAAGGTTATAATCACACTACACATCAAAATTCCTAAAGATGTGAAAGGTGTACACAAAGGTGTACAGCAGTGTAGCCTCTTGGATTTTCTCTGGCAATCTTATGATAAATGTACTACTGTGCCCGCACTTAGGGTGAAAGTAATATTGGATTACAATAGTGTTGTGCTAGTTTTATATAAACTGTCTCCTTCCACCCACTCACACATTAGGTTAGTAGTTGGCATGCCCATATTAACCAGGAAAGCTAACTTTTGAAGCAGCTCTGCAGGCATCAGTGTTTAGCTCCACGGCATGAAAAGCTTCACCTGCTGCCTTCTGCACATCAACCATTTGTTGAAGCTACAAGAGGAGACCAGGTTGTTGCCTCTCCCTGAGCTAGTTCACAACCCTACTAAAATACGTAACCAGGAAAAGCTGCCTGGTCCTATTCTACCTTGGGCCACAAGAGGTGCACCTGAACTAGTTTTCTTTTGCAATACAGCCTAGATCAGGCATCCCCAAACTGCGGCCCTCCAGATGTTTTGGCCTACAACTCCCATCATCCCTAGCTGACAGGACCAGTGGTCAGGGATGATGAGAATTGTAGTCCAAAACATCTGGAGGGCCAAACTTTGGGGATGCCTGGCCTAGATTAATAAACAGTCTCCAAAGCAATGGACTTTCAAAGCCAAATCCTGACTACAGGAGACAAGGCAGGTGATATAAGCAGCAGCAGAGTTACAAATATATGGTACAGTTTAATACCTTCTTTCAGCACATGGTCCTCAAGAATAGAGTGGCATGAAGTAGCAGCCACCAGTAAGCAGTTTAATGACTCAGGCTGCAAATCACTCTAAAGACAGCGTTGAATAGAACACACCTCCATTTTGAACTTACCATGTGGAGTGATTGTCTGCAATGGCTTGGTAGGATTCCTTACATTCCATATAGTCAAGGTGCCGTCCGAATGGCTACAGATAAATTGCTTTCCTTCATGATGCCAAGCTACAGAATGGATTGCCTGATTGAAGGAGGGGGAATAAGAACTTATTCAAAGCAATAAGCAGAAATCTTAACAATTTAATTTAAATATTGTTTAAATACTCCACCATGTGATTAAATAATGTGATAAAATACTATTTTAATGCAAAACTGTAACACTGATTCGGAAGATAGTTTTCTTTTTTCAAAATGACTTTGTTTCAATGCTATGCTTCCTTATAGCAAAGTACTCTTTAAACCTATTAGCTAGCATGCATTTTGTATCAAGATTCAATTGCCATAACCAATGCATGTGGAAGTGAGCTAGCCTACAAAATGTTTCCTATACAATTGATTTTAGAAGTCTGACTAGTCAACTGGAATTGCATCATGTGATAATCAGTCAACCTCCTATCTGATGAAAATCATAAAACTCTCACATCATGCTATATTAAAAGTGTACTATTAGTCAAGAACCGAGAATTCTCCTGGTGTAAATCAGCATTCATCAACATCTCACCAACTATGCACAACTGAAAAAGTGACATTTGATTTTACAAGGCAATTACAAACTTGATTTATAATAATGCACTCCATGGCTTTGCTACCGGTATAAGCAAAAAAATGAATCCAGTTTTTAGACTTACTAAGACCATAGCTGCCAAGTTTTCCCTTTTCTCGCGAGGAAGCCTATTCAGCATAAGGGAAAATCCCTGTAAAAAAGGGATAACTTGGCAGCTATGACTAAGACTGCTGCATTAAAACACATGTATAAAATATATATCTTGTTATTTTCTACTTTGACTAGAACATTAGATTGCTGAAGTCATAGACATGAAGTGCAGGACTAACATCCTTTATAGGACTAGTGAAAGTAATAACAGTTTTGTTGTATGCAGCAGTCATCAGCTAACACAGCAAAATACTTGAGAGTAATACTTCAAAATAATTGCAATCTAACAGCTAATATTACTGAAATTTCTGTAATTTGGGAGCACTTGGACAATTCATAGCAATGCTAAATAACAACCTAGTACTGTTACCAGAAAAGCAGCTCTAAAATTAAAACTTATTTAGAAATTCAGCCACCCCTGCACTAGAGTAATAATCTGTGGCCCAGTCAGATGCTGTCCAATTTCTACTCCCATCAGCACCACTCAGAACAACCAATTGTCAATCATTAGGAATTATGGGGGTAGTACAATCCAACAACATTCGGAGGGCCACAGACTAGTCACCCATGCTATATAATGTTAAAAGCTTCAGAGACTATACCTTTGGTTTTTAGTTTTCCACTAGATTACATCTTCTCATTGCTAAGCTGGTCAAGAAATCCCAGAATTCCCAGAACATACTTTGTAAATAGTGCAATATGCTACATTGACTATTGGATTAATTACATGTAGACTTAAAAATTTTGAACTATAAAAACTCAAGGCCAATGATATTTTACATACAACACATTTGAAAAGGCATTAAAATGTAAATTGAAATTAGACCATTAGATCAAAACACAAGGTGAAAATCAGATCAACAATGAGCCCTGTGACTTGAATATTCCAACACTAAGTATACAACACTAATCCTGTATTAAACTATTATGAAACGAAGCAAACCACAATGTACTATGGTACTTTTATTTAAAAACAACAACAATTTTCTTTCAAGTTAAGGAATTGCTCATTTCCTAAAATGCCTGTAGGCTAGGAACTATTGTGTATTGCAGATAGATAAGCCTTTATTGCAGGGGCAGGGAACCTCGAGCCTCTAATTAGGTCTGCCAGACCTCCCCATTTGACCTAAATCCCAAGCCACACCCACCTGCCCTATATCATGTCAGGTGTAGGGCAAGTAAAGACATGACTGGGCCAAAGTGGGTTTTGTAGGCACTACTGATCATTTGCACCTCAAAGTCCTGGTGCACAGCACTTCGACTGTTGGGGCTTGCACAGCTCTGTAAATGGTCCTTTTACACCATCAGGTTTATGGAGGAAATTTAAAGTATTTTCCTGTTCTGCCTTTTTGAACTTGTTCTAAATGATTCTTTGATAACAGAAAGCACCCTTAAGAATACATTTCCTGGAGGTTTGGGTAGAAGAGATGCCAAGCCAAGCCTTCTCCTACACATCAAATCCCACCACCTCACACTTCCCATCATAAAAATATTGCTTGTTATCCGTCAGCTTCTTGACAACTGATCCTTTCCTCAATTCATGAGCAAGAACAGTGTAATTTAGAAGGCAACCGGGGTGGGAGGAAAGCAGGAATCTGGGGAGCTTTTCAACCTATATGCTTTAATAATACCAACTGCAAATTAAGACCCTGGTTTGCAATTACTTAACTTCTACAAGTGCACAGTGCTCCTTTCCTCTTCAGTGATGATGAGCTGGATATATAAATTTTAAAGGACATCACTTGGGTGCAATCCGTCTGTGGGGGCAAAACCTGTCTGCTACTCATGACCGCAGTGAAATAGACTCCACTAGCAGGGCTGACACAGAAAGCTGAGAAGATACAAATTGTAGCCCTTTGGGTCCCTGCAATATTTAGCACCTTCTTCCACCTACACCCCATTACATTCTTTGTCACATGGAAATGTCATGGACGCTTTAGCCGAGATTCCTGCATTGCAGGGGGTTGGACTAGAAGACCCTTGGGTCCCTTCCAACTATAAGATCCTATGAATAGGCAGAGAGATAGAAATGCTTGGAACCACTTGAAGCAGGGAAGGCACTGCATCCAAGATACATCCCCACCAAACTGGGGACCTAGTTTTGGAAGTGAAAGAAGTGGTGAATTTTGAAACTATTTGTCAATCTCCAGACTAAGGAGCTGGATTCAGTTGGGATTGTGAAAAGTAAAGAATTTAATCCCACTTGAACCAAGCTCCTTGCAAAGTGGAAAACAAGTACAGTATTAATTTTTTTTTTACATTTGTGACATCAGTATTCTAAGTGTGAAGCAAGTGCAAATCTGCATGAAGGAGGCAGATTCCCATCCATCACTGATGCCACTGCCAGAGGTACAGCCCTTTATTAGTCTTCTATGTTTTTAGAGCTGAGGCTCCAATACTTTGGCCACCTCATGAGAAGAGAAGACTTGCTGGAAAAGACCCTGATGTTGGGAAAGATTGAGGGCACCAGGAGAAGGGGACAACAGAGGACGAGATGGTTGGACAGTGTTCTCGAAGCTACGAACATGAGTCTGACCAAACTGCGGGAGGCAGTGGAAGACAGGAGTGCCTGGCGTGCTATGGTCCATGGGGTCACGAAGAGTCGGACATGACTAAACGACTAAACAACAACAATGTATAATATAAAAATATAAAAATATAGTCAATCAAATGGGCCTTAGAAAGCATTGCTAATAACAAGGCCAGTGGAAGTGATGATATTCCAGCTGAACTATTTAAAATTTTAAAAGATGATGCTGTTAAGGTGCTACACCCAATATGCCAGCAAGTTTGGAAAACTCAGCAATGGCCAGAGGATTGGAGAAGATCAGTCTACATCCCAATTCCAAAGAAGGGCAGTGCCAAAGAATGCTCCAACTACCGCACAATTGCGCTCATTTCACACGCTAGCAAGGTTATGCTTAAAATTCTACAAGGCAGGCTTAGGCAGTATGTGGACCGAGAACTCCCAGAAGTGCAAGCTGGATTTCGAAAGGGCAGAGGAACCAGAGACCAAATAGCAAACATACGCTGGATTATGGAGAAAGCTAGAGAGTTCCAGAAAAACGTCTACTTCTGCTTCATTGACTATGCAAAAGCCTTTGACTGTGTCGACCACAGCAAACTATGGCAAGTTCTTAAAGAAATGGGAGTGCCTGATCACCTCATCTGTCTCCTGAGAAATCTCTATGTGGGACAAGAAGCTACAGTTAGAACTGGATATGGAACAACTGATTGGTTCAAAATTGGGAAAGGAGTACGACAAGGTTGTATATTGTCTCCCTGCTTATTTAACTTATATGCAGAATTCATCATGCGAAAGGCTGGACTAGATGAATCCCAAGCCGGAATTAAGATTGCCGGAAGAAATATCAACAACCTCAGATATGCAGATGACACAACCTTGATGGCAGAAAGCGAGGAGGAATTAAAGAACCTTTTAATGAGGGTGAAAGAGGAGAGCGCAAAATATGGTCTGAAGCTCAACATCAAAAAAACCAAGATCATGGCCACTGGTCCCATCACCTCCTGGCAAATAGAAGGGGAAGAAATGGAGGCAGTGAGAGATTTTACTTTCTTGGGCTCCTTGATCACTGCAGATGGTGACAGCAGTCACGAAATTAAAAGACGCCTGCTTCTTGGGAGAAAAGCAATGACAAACCTAGACAGCATCTTAAAAAGCAGAGACATCACTTTGCCGACAAAGGTCCGTATAGTTAAAGCTATGGTTTTCCCAGTAGTGATGTATGGAAGTGAGAGCTGGACCATAAAGAAGGCTGATCGTCGAAGAATTGATGCTTTTGAATTATGGTGCTGGAGGAGACTCTTGAGAGTCCCATGGACTGCTAGAAGATCAAACCTATCTATTCTTAAGGAAATCAGCCCTGAGTGCTCCCTGGAAGGACAGATCGTGAAGCTGAGGCTCCAATACTTTGGCCACCTCATGAGAAGAGAAGAATCCTTGGAAAAGACCCTGATGTTGGGAAAGATTGAGGGCACTAGGAGAAGGGGACGACAGAGGACAAGATGGTTGGACAGTGTTCTCGAAGCTACGAACATGAGTTTGACCAAACTGCGGGAGGCAGTGCAAGACAGGAGTGCCTGGCGTGCTATGGTCCATGGGGTCCCGAAGAGTCGGACACGACTAAACGACTAAACAACAAAAGTCAATCGTTGGGTTTTCCCTTTGCAGGACTACAACTGTAAAAAAGAGATTTTCATCAGTTCTTAACACAAATGGGCAGTAATGAGGAAATGAAAAAAGGGAAAGGAAAGTTCAAAGAATTTCTTTAGCAATCTAATAGACCCAACATATTTCAAAGAATACTTGCTTCAGGATAACTAAAACAGATAACCAGTACTATATTAAGAACACTGAATATTAAAACATCCTTATGTAAGAATATGTGCATACTATATCAAATATGAAAATAAACAAAATTACCATGCAATATCTCCACTATTTGAGATTGTGGATGATGCACATAATTAGATGTAATGTGTAAAAAGTGTTTCTTGATTGGTGTTGCCCCTCCCCTTTTTTATCATCAGGCAGACTTGTTGCAGAAGGCAAAAAATCACACTGAAACATGGGAATTAGAGGTGGGAGAGCAGGAGATTTCACCTCTTCCCCAACATTGCTGAGTACTGTACATGCCTTGAGCCCATAAAAAAGGCACTACTTGAGCCCATGAAAAATGCTCCAAATATAGTTAAAGTCAGCATTAACTATATTTGAAAAAATAATTTTATTTATCACAAATATTACATGCAAACATACCAAAACAGATTTGGTTATAACATTACCAATTAAATAGCAATGTTCATACATACCTTAATTTTAACATTGAAACAGCTAAATAGAAACAACTTATTTACACTTACCATTTGTTCCCATTCTACAGATTATATCTTCACAAAAATGTGCATTCTACAACCAATATTTTCAATTTTATTTTTATGCAAGCTATTAACAGCTGCCATGTATCTAGTTCCAAATGATAATTTTTATCTATTTCTTATAAAAGCTGTTAACTTAATCAGATTTAACTGCTCTCACATTTTTCTATGATTGATTTGTTACTCATTCCTTTGGAGAACAGTTGGGTGTTGTCCCTAGGGGATACTGTGGTAGCATGGGCAAAACCTTTTTACCCTACTCACAATAGGTAACCTGCATCCACTCAGAGGAACTAATGAGGGGGAAAGGTAGTGGTGATGATTTAGTGTGTCACTGATTGAAAACTCTGGAGAGGGAAAAATAAAATAAAAAGGTAGTCTCCCGGACCTGCCATTATTGTAGGGATGCTGAAGCAAGTTCACTAGCTATTATGCCACAATATTTTTAGATGACTATCTGGATATGTTTTACAAATTTTGCTCAATATTCAATTTTTAAGTAGAATTATTAGTGCTAAATAACTGACACCAGAGTAATTATTCTTTAATACAATGTAAATGTTTCCATTGCTTCACACTGGCACAAAACAAGAATTAGATTTGGGACTCAAAGAATTCATAAACATCTGCTAAAGCATCCACCTCCAATGGAAATCAGTAATGAGGATACATCCCACTCAACTAGCAGCTTCCCTCCTGCACACAGATATCTTGGCAGACATGTAGAAAATGATACAACTCAATCATTGATAAAATATTGATTTATGTGCTTGTTATATATATTCCACCCTCTATTTCCAAGCAGAGGCATACTTAGGGGTTGGTGAACCCGGCCCCTGCCAGGGGGCACACAATTCACCTATCAAGAATATGGAGTGCATGGCGTATATGTGTGGTGATGCTCTGCTGCTGCTATTGTGGCTAGCTCAAATGCAAGAGAAGTTTCCCATCCTTCTCGCACCAGGGCAGAAAGGTGTGCAGACTTTTTTGCCCTTCCTCCTTGCCTCACTCTCACTCCGGATACTTTGTGTTGTGTAAAACGTAGTAATTTTTAATTTGGCTATTGTGGTAAATTGTTTTTCTTCTGGGGTGTGTGTGCCAATACAGCTCGTTGCCAAGGGCACAAGGAACCCTAGGTAAGCCTCTGTTTCCAACTAAAGACTGATTTTCCTCAATTTAAAAATACTATTCTAAATTGTGTTAATATTTCCTAATCCATAAATTGCAAAGCACTACTTTCATAGAATTGTGAGAATGAATCCTTGAGTATCTGTACACCTAGAGTGCTCAGCATTTATGTGAAAGGAACTCCAGAAGTATCCTTGATTTTTGCTATCTTTTAAAAATGGGTACTACATTAATGCAAATCATGTTGGAAATCAGCTTTAGAAAATGAAATTTCCAACTTACACCACATGTATTTAAATTCAGAAGTTCCCCCACCTTCCTTTCAGAATGATTTTAAAAAAATTGTAGGGCTTCTAGGGAGAAAAACACATCAAAAGTCTGCTCCTATAGACTACACCAGACATCCCCAAACTTCAGCCCTCCAGATGTTTTGGACTACAATTCCCGTCTTCCCCGAACACTGGTCCTATTAGCTACGGAACATGGGAGTTGTAGGCCAAAACATCTGGAGGGCCACAGTTTGGCGATGCCTGGACTACACTGACTGCCCATGAGGCTATCAACTATAATGAAACTAACCCCTAGCCTAATCACACTCACTAACCTTTGGGTGTAGGGCAAATTCCAGTCTTGGGGTTACAGCAGGGGGTCACATTAGTGACATCACACATCAAAAATAGGCTTCTGCCTCCTGAATGGACTGAAGACTCGTCATAAGATGTCCTAAAAAAGGAAAATATTTTCTCTCTTTTATAGAATGCTCCCTTAAATTAGCCAATATGCTCCTCGTTTTGGAGTAATCATGGTTACCAGGGCAGCATCTAGAATGAAATACCAGAAACTGGTATTTGTCTTTAAATGTCATTCTGATTAAACAAGTTGAGAACGATTTAGCATCTTAGTAGTCGTGATGATTTCCATATGCCTAAAAGTGGGTTTCTGACTGTTTGTATGGAACTTCAAATTGAAAAAAAGACTATTTGGCAGAGAATAAGCATACAAAAAAGCAACAGAAAAAAGTTATGTGACATCACACACAACCAATCAGTATTAGTTTCAATCTACTGTGCTTATTTCACAAACAATTATGTAAAATGTTAATTTGCTAGGTGAAAGGGCAACTCTGGAAAAGATACTCTAGCTACACAACTCAGCCTCCATAAGTTTACATATGTAAACAACAAAGAAAATGGAATAAATACCCAATAATGTTTTTGATTAAGTATCTGAACCACTGGAATGTGGGGATAGAGATACTTGCTGAATATCCTGTGTTCATAGGAGAAAGAGCATTACTACATCAGAAAATTTCAGTAACAACTGCCCTGAATGCTTTGAAATCAGCTGGAGAAAGACGTTTCTATTGCATTGCTATGAAAAAAAGCACGGTGACAGTGATCGTAACCTTAAACTGCAGTTTAAATAGACACCAAGGACTAATAGAAGGCTTAGAGACCTTCTCTTCAAAACTGTCCAAAAGACTTACCTGACATATAAAGGAATAAAGGGAGCTGCCCAAAGTGACTGGGGAAACCCAGCCAGATGGGTGGGGTATATTATTACTACTACTACTACTACTACTACTACTACTATTTCAATTTAAATTTCATTTAAAGTTTGCACTTCTTTTATTACTTAACTGCCTAGATGTAGGTAGAAAAAACTTCTGTCATCCTCTGTAAACATTTGCTAAGTTTTACAACTGGTAGAGAGAACTAATCACTACTGAAGGTGAATATCCCTGGCGTTCCTTAAACCTATGAACTGGTTGCCAATGAACCCTGACAAAAAGCAAGTGATGGCTACGGCTGAAGCCTCCTGAAATTAAAAAAAAGACAAACTCATTTCTAATTTCACCGAACAGGGTATCTACATGGCCAACCCATAGGGGAACCCTTCAAACTCCTGATGGATACATAAGATAATTCTATGCATTCATTTAGGACTGCAGCTGGTCAGAAAAGGAAATTGAGGTTCTGCGCTGCAACTCTTGGAAATGCCTTCATCTCTTAGAGAAAACCTTTGCATCCTTATGCAAACTCATGAAGCAATTCATATTCCGATTTGAAAGTGGCCCTGCAGAGGAGTCAACAGACTTGTCTGCGGTTACCTTGGCAACACCCTGCTGGCTCTTCAGAGGCTGGGGAGATTCAGTTCTATAAGGCAAAACATTTAACCTAATATTCTATTGCCTTCAGAAAAAGAGTGGGAAAACGCCTCAGCTTGAGGACTATCCTCTGTCTCTAACCAAAGGGTTCATATCCCTGTCTGGAATGGACACACTTAATCTCTAGTGTGAAAAGGTTGGAGGAAATAACTTTATAACCAGAGTAGGAACACTCTGGCGGTTCAGATTACCCTGATGCGACAGTGTTTATGCTACACAATTAAGTGGCTTCACTCCTTGGCCCCTGAAATTTTAGGGGTGGAAAACAAGAAATATGATACCTTAACCCCTGATTGGGGGGTCTTATGAATACCTCCTGTGTGACTGAGGCAATCTCCCCAAATTCCTGAATAGCATCCTTTTTAACAGGAGCCAACCTAGCAGTTCGAAAGCACGTCAAAGTGCAAGTAGATAAATAGGAACCGCTACAGCGGGAAGGTAAACGGCATTTCCATGTGCTGCTCTGGTTTGCCAGAAGCGGCTTTGTCATGCTGGCCACATGACCTGGAAGCTATACGCCGGCTCCCTCGGCCAATAATGCGAGATGAGCGCGCAACCCCAGAGTCGGTCATGACTGGACCTAATGGTCAGGGGTCCCTTTACCTTTACCTTTAAGGCAGGAGCAATGGCTGGCTTAGAACATAAAACTTTTTATCACATACAAGTGACTACTCTATAAAGCTTCATTCCACTCTGGGCTGACCAGTTTCTGAAACAGAGTGGGAGCAGAAACAGCTCTTCCATGAGGCTTTGCATCAGGAAGACTGGTGCACTGGGCACTGATATCCTGTACTGCCATGGCCTTACAATGTAAGTGTAGGCATTGTTTGACCTGAAAACAGTCTATTAGAGAAGATTTCTTTCTTTCATTTTTTTCCATTCAGAAACATCACTCCAGCCCCATTTAGTCTCTCACAGATCTAATGGTGTCTTTCAACTGTTAAAACTGGACAGCTCTTTGCACTTCGAAATTGCTAAGCCCTGTGGCACTGCATGAAAACCTGGAAACTCTTTCCTTCTAACCTCCACAGGCAATGGCCATCTGAGAGGAACTTCATCAGGGAATGACAGCCCTGGCAGCCAGAAAGTAAACCAAAGCAGCTGAAAGAATAGGAATATTTTATGCCCCAAGGATGGAACTCCTTTGCGTTTTGTTGTTGTTGTTTGCGATAAACCAGACAGGAGAGTTCCCTTTATTTGATTCAGGACTTCAGGATGTAAAAGAGATGGAAATTGGTGTTTAGCCTGCTGGACAGATCCAGATAAGTCTTTAGATAAGTCTGACAACAGTGCCTCTTTGAATTGCTGAAGCTTTTCAGTATTCAGCTGAAGCTGAGGTAGAGCCATGCCAATAGTATGTCAGGGGAAAATAGCAGTAGGCATACTTTGTGATGAGGCACTAGGCATACTTGACAGTTTTGATTACCTGTACTGATATTTGTGTAACCAAGCCTGAAGAAAAGAGCAGGAAATTAAACCAGACCCCCTTTGACATGGCAGCTTTAGAGGCTCTCTCAGTGACAGACATAGCAGTTATAGTACCTGGGACACAATGAAGGGTAGTAGCAAGACAGAAGGCAGGAGTGCCTAGCATGCTCTGGTCCATGGGGTCACAAAGAGTCCACAACTAAACAACTAAAAACAACAAGAAGCCTCATCCAATGAGAATGGACTAAGAGCTGGAACCCTGCACACCAGAAGTTGATGCCAACTGAGAAATGCAGTGATTAAGTAGTGCCTTATACATTGCCATAAGGGTTTTAGCCTTCAGCAGTGTTTTCTTGTCCATGGCCCACTATTTCCTCAAAGTTGCAGCAGCAAATTGTCTGGAACTAATGGGGAACCATAATGCAGTAGTTGCTGGCCATTGCTTTGCAGGATAGGTGATCTAACTAATCTGCTATGGTTGATAGTTCAGAGCTCTGGTGGGGCTTCAAAAATGGCAGAAAGGAAAACAGAGTACTGTAGCTGTTTAAAATTCCTCACACAGCCACAGATCACTAAACTTGCTTATCTAAGTAAAGGGCAAGCGGAAGCTTTATGAGCAAAAAGAAACAACCAAAAAGAAACAACCAAGTGGTCAGAGAGGAAGGGAAAACGTACTGGGAAATAACAACCAAATTCCCCACAATCAACACAATGTCCCTGCAAGATGCAAACATTAAACTACGTACAACACCCCAAACTCAGAATGAGATATAACTCACACAAGCTTTCACCTCACACAAATAACACGACAACCTTTTTTAAAAAATGGGTGATACCAACAGCACAAAGCCAAACTCCAGAAACACAGGTACACAAACACAGTCAAGACACAAGTCTGAGTCAAGCTGGATGGAGATTTTGGGACACAACATCTCAGCACAAAGGCAGGAATAAAAAACTGCTGGGGGCTAGTCAGTTGGGAGCAAAACTCTCCAATTCTGTGGCAATCCTGCCTTCAAGTGCTAGAGGGAGCTCACACCCTACCTGAGAACATCTTCATCCAAGGGATAGACATGCAGTATTTGCCAAGGTTTGTCCTGGCTTATCAGCATAACTCATAAGTGCAACTTGCCAAAATTTACTGTGGGGATAACAAGCAGATTAGAAATAGCACCACAAATATTCATAAACTGCTTCCAGATTAGAGCTCTTATTGCTGCTGGAGTGTTGCTCTTGTGTGATAAATTGGTAGTGATGCCACTCTGAATATAATAAAGCACTTCAGGTAGAAAATGATCAGTTTTCTAAAATGGTGTTATTCCTCCTAGCTGCACATATTGGGGCTCCTTCCCCTACTCCTCTCCCCTTCTAAGACAGGAACATTTTAATACCACAATAAAGGTAAAGGTAAAGGGGGCCCTGACCATCAGGTCCAGTCGTGTCCAACTCTGGGGTTGCGGCGCTCATCTCGCTCTATAGGTTCGAGGGAGCCAGCGTTTGTCCGCAGACAGCTTCCGGGTCATGTGGCCAGCATGACAAAGCTGCTTCTGGCGAACCAGAGCAGCACACGGAAACGCTGTTTACCTTCCCGCCAGAGCGGTCCCTATTTATCTACTTGCACTTTAATGTGCTTTCGAACTGCTAGGTTGGCAGGAGCTGGGACCGAGCAACAGGAGCTCAGCCCGTTGCAGGGATTCGAACCGCCGACCTTCTGATCAGCAAGCCCTAGACTCTGTGGATTAACCCACAGCGCCACCTGGGTCCCCAATACCACAATACAGAATAAAATATCCCAGATTAGAAGAAGGCATTATGGATCCAAGCCAAATATATTCACACCAGTTTGGTCATCGCAAGGGTTACGTTGGCACAAGTGTCCACAGTCAACACTCAGTTACATAATAAGGAAAACTTACAAATGTTACTACCACTTTCACACGAGCACTTTCTTAGATACTGTACTGTATGGCTTTTTTTGCAATCTGCATGTTGGAAGAATATTGAAACTGCCCTTAGCCAATGTTCATGAAGTGAGAATCCATAGCAGCCAATGATTCAATAGCTGTCTTATTTTTACTTTAAGTACAAATAATGTTACCAGAAACCATGCATCCAAACAGAAATAGGAAGGGTTACCCTTCAAATAGGCTGCTTCTACTGTTCATTTGCAAGTTTAAGATTACTCATTACTAAGGCAGTTTCCAATTGCATCTGAAATCCCACACAGAATTGTGACATTACATAGAACAAGAAATGTGAAATGAAGTAGTAAAATAGTTATGTGTCACATTTTTTGTAGAGTAAATATAGCATAAGAAATTCTTGACTGTCAAAAAAGTAGTATGCAATAACAGTATATTACTAAAGATTGCATTGTTACAGCAACTCTAGCTTCCACAGCTGGCATGCATGACAATATCCAAACTTAGAGAATGGGGGTTTGTTTGAACTATGGTTTGAAAATAAGTCAGGATGCGAAATCATGGGTCTAACCCAATTTGTTCTCTCTAGTCATGAAAACAAACAAGTTTTTCCATGTTTGGATATCAAGGGGAACTGTGGTTACTTGAAAATCAAAAGCTTCTCTTTTTGGTTACAAAAGAAACCGTGGATGGAAATGGAGAATATGACCCATGGCTTTGTTTCTCATAGGCTACATCAAGGACGAGTCTAATTCCTATCTTAGGCTAAATTTACATACACAGCAAAAACAAAAAACACAACAACTCCCCTTTTAGCTCACACGTTATTTATATAGATTTCTTATTTAACCATTAGAAAAAAGTAACCATAGGGGCTCAATTTGTCATTTTACTGTGCTCCTATTTCCCTTCTTCATATCCAAACTTCCTGCATAGATTGTAGACTTTTAAACCATAATTAGTATTAATCTTAGTATACTATAAACACAAAAGCTGAGTTGAGGACTCCTAGAATATTGGGAAAGAAATACTTATTGCACACATTATTAAGCATCACAATATATATTCATCTTTCCAATGAAAAAAGAAATGGTTCAACTGTGATAAAAAAGTTCCGTCTTGTACATGTTTTCCCTTTACGCATTTACAGCAGTAAGCACCAAGCAGGGTATATGCAGTTCTGTGTGAAGCAATTCTCAGAATGCTCCATTCCTAGGGTATAAATAAAGCCCAGGCTATAGCACTAGTGTTGGAATTGTCAGTTTTCCAACCTACACTCCTTTTGCTAGGTATGATTTTGCTGTGGACATTTGTTGGAAAGATATTATACCTACTGTCTTAATTGGCCTAACTAGGCTGAAAGGTTTTTGCCTACCCAGTACCTCAAAGCAAGGAAGCAGTTGTATTTATGTTTCAGCCATATCAGCTTTTTTGAGTGGGGCAGTGCGGTGGACAGGATCTAAAGCTTATGAGGGGAACCCCACCGGGGTCTGGAGGATGACACTTTAAAGACTATGGCTCTAGGCTCAGAGGGGTAGGGTGGGTGAATGGCTCCCACACACCCAGGTTGATTGCAGGACTCACAGTAACAGCCTTGGTTGCCCAGTAGGTGGGCTGGGAGATGTGTATGCCAGGAGGCCATCTGCCCGATACAGATTCTTGCCTGTTGCTGCGCCAAACTCCAATAAAATTATGGCCATTTTTGATCCCTATTCTCCTTGTGCCAATTGCTCCCCAAAACCATGCCTAGATGCACATAGCCAACAATTAACAGAAAAGCATTTTTCAAATTCCGTACTTCATTAATCCAGAGAGCAGAATGGATGAGTCAATTATGGTGTTTAAGATAATCAGTTCCTTTTCCACCAGATCTAAAAATGTCACTTCATTTAAAATGCAAATGTACAGTTGCTGGCCCAAACTAGTCACTGCTGAACCTAAACACATAATGGTTTGCTAAAGCTTTCTTCACTTTCTGACGTTCATACACATTTAATTATAGGAGGAAACTATGTTTCTTGTCCACTCCACACTTTAGACACAGATGTTTAGATATAGATGTTTTCTGAGGTTTTAGAAAAACCAAACTGGTAACCTGTAATAAACCGAGGTGGGGGTGGGGGTGGGGAGTGAGAAGCACATAAGCAAGGATTGCTACTTGTTTACCCTGACATCCCTCCATGCCATTGGAGGATAGAGAGACATCAGAGGATGCCTCAACTGAGGGTAATTGCACCCTTACTACACCCTTGGTTGCTTCAACTATAGAGAAATATAGTCTCTGTCACCAAAGTATAGAGATAGCTGGGCTAAGAAAAATATATACCCCTCTTCCATAGTCAATTTAGAAGCCAATTTCCCTATCCATCCCTTTTTGCAGGGCAAAGAAACTGCTTAGACTGAAGCCTGTGTATTGCTGTCTGATGAACACAACACCATACAGCAGCATGAGAGAACCAAATACGTGCAATCTTTCCTGTGGGAGGGGGGAGGTTGGGAGGGGGATCTTTCCAAACCTCTGACAATTTCCTGCATTTTTCTCCTAATCTCTCCACCCCCATCCCCCCATGTCTTCAACATTCACATTCAGATGCTGTAGCTAAGAACTTTTAAATACACACACTACGCTGAAGTCCATAGATGACATGCAAGTTTAGCAACCTTAGAAACTTTATTCCCAAATCTGTATGCAATCTAGCAACTTCAAGACATTTGCCATCTCATGAATTTCCCCCCCAGCAATGCTTCAACGTGTTAATGTATGAATCTGTGTAACTCATATACATATAGAATAGAATCACAGAATTGTGGTGCCCTCCAGATGTTATGGATGAAAACACCTGTGAATCACAGTCAGCACAGCCAATGGTAAGCTATAATGGGGGTTGTGGTCTACTAAAACATGTGAAAGGCATCAGGTTGGGGGAGACTGTTCCAGAGAAACACAAGCAAATAACTATGTTTTTAATGTTAAACTACCAAACTGCCAGATTAATAACTTCAGTTACCTCGTCATGTGTGTATCTGTAATCTGCCTTCTTGCATTTGAGGTCCCATAATGCTACTGTTCCTGATTCAAAACCAATCAATAGCTGTAATAAATAACCAAAGAAAATATTAATTTTCTGGGAATGAAAATGAGTTATTTCTAGTACCTGAATACATGTGATTCAATTCTAAAAAATTCTGGATTAAAATGCAAATGTTAAGGACAACTACAGAAGCATAATACTAAAAGGCAACAATATCCTAAAACATGCCTACTGACAGACTAGAAATATAAACATAAAAGAAATATACAGATACTATGATATGCAATTTCAAAGACTGTTTAAAGTACACTTGAATTGTCAGAAAAAGACAGACAAATAGTCTCATGTTTGCTTCAGTCTCAATCGAAATAAATGAATCTACCCATGGATGAACACACAGAGGTATTAAATCTAGGAAATAAAGATCATCACAGACTTAAACTCCCAGCTTGTGGCAAACCATTTATATGAAGCAGATACAGTGTAGTGAACTGAATTATTTTTGCATGCATAGTCTGATTATTACCCTGAAGGAACGCCAATCTTAAAACGTGATACAAGGTTGATTAGGGAAAATGAAAATTACCTGAGTCCTTATGTGATTTTCTGCAATGTTTTTATTGTAAGTATTTGTACGTCTTAAACATATTTTATATATGTATATAGTCCTAATTCTATTGTTTAATTGGTTTTTTAATTATTCTTTTTCTATGTTTTTATGAATTCTTGTTATTATCTGTAAGGCACCTTGAATCCTATCAGGGGGAAATGTGAGGTATAAATACTACTGCTGCTGCTGCTACTACGGTACTACTAAATTTCCCCAATATGGTTTGTCTCCTCCTCTTCTTTCAAGTATGCATGGTCACCTGCCATTTATCACATTGCAACTGGACTTAAAACATAGAATATTCTAAATGACTCACTACCAAAAGGGGCAAAGGGAAAGATTTACCCTAATGTAAATAAGTAAGAACCAATTCAGATATGCAGAAAGATACACCCTAGACCAGGCATCCCCAAACTTCGGCCCTCCAGATGTTTTGGACTACAATTCCCATCATCCCTGACCACTGGTCCTGTTAGCTAGGGGTCATGGGAGTTGTAGGCCAAAACATCTGGAGGGCCGCAGTTTGGGGATGCCTGCCCTAGACAGTACAAATACAGGAATATTCAAATGCAACTCCATCTAAACAAAAAACATGCATGATGAAAACTATGTAACAGGAAAAGTGGTTGTTTTGTGTTTTTAAGACACAGTTCTAGTATGCAGTTTGCCCTTTTAAGACACAGAAAAACTGAAATAAAGTACCTCACCTGTGTCTAAAGTGATTTGTTTTAATTTTGTACAATGCTCCTTTACTGCAAACTTAAAAATAATAATTCTGTTTTAGTAGTTTGGGTACATTTAAGGTGGACCATATTACATCGACTTGAATATTGGTTTTTAGCTTAGAGACTGAACATGGTATTGAACTAGAAGTTGCAGTCTTTCACAGATGAAATATAAAACCAGACCACCAAAAGTAATCTGTTCTTGAATTGAAATACAGGCAGCTCCCCACTTGTGCATGACCACCACATGTGTGACACACGCACCATTTTTGGTGCCAAAAGGGGATGGAATGGGGATGGGGGCAGAACGGGAAGGACTTGCGCATGTCCTGCTGTGTGCAGTGGCCACGAATGGAAGCCTCGCATAAGCAGGGATTCCCCTGTACAACAGTCAGCTATAGACAAGGGTCAATAAATAAAAGTAGAAGGCAGCATCAGGATCAAACTAGTTGGTTGACTGGTGTGGTACTCTAAAAAATAAACGCTTCCAACCATCATCTTCTACTATTAGGGAGAGAAGCAATACATGATAGTATGTTTATCTCATAAGAACTGTAACTGAAGACACAGATAATCCTCCACCTATACCCTATACCAGGGGCCAGCAAACGTTTTCAGCAGGGGGCCGGTCCACTGTCCCTCAGACCTTGTGGGGGGCCGGACTATATTTTGAAGGGGGAAAAAATGAACGAATTCCTATGCCCCACAAATAACCCAGAGATGCATTTTTAATAAAAGGACACATTCTATTCATGTAAAAACATGCTGATTCTCGGACTGTCCGCGGGCCGGATTTAGAAGGCGATTGGGCCGCAACTGGCCCCCGGGCCTTAGTTTGGGCACCCCTACCCTATACAAACACAGAATGTATTTTGGCTGAATAATTCAGGGAGGAAAATAGTTTTAAACCATTCTAAAAATCCACTACGTAAAAATTTCAAAAGTCACTCTTTTAAAAAAGTCAATTTCTTTCACAGCAAAGGTATTAAAGAGGAAAATCTGTCTAAACTTTTCTGCACACTTCATAAAATTTGGAAATAATCTTCACCAATCTGGTATGCACCCGTGTCAAAACTGTTATTATGTAAGGCCCCCGCCCACTTTTGCACAGAGATATCTTTAAGATCCCTTTGTAATCCTAGTATCAGAATATCGAGGGGATTTTATAACATTTAAGATTTATATCATAATCCTACTAAAAAAAAGCATTATGAAGTACTAATTCCATTTAATCCAGCAAATGTGGAAAATTAGACCTCTTTCTTGTATACAAATTATGTGTACTGCCTAAAAATGTCACTAAAATGTCATAAGTATGAGTTTACATTGGCAAGAAGTCTATGTATGCTTTATACATATAATTTTGAAACAGCATTGTGTCATAAGCAGCTACTTAAGAACCTCCAATAGCTATGCTTGCATAATAGTCCAGATGCTGGAAATGATTTCATTGCCAGTAACTACCGTTTTTCTGGGGGATCAGTCTCTAGGACATATGACAAGGCACTTCAGTTGTTGTTCTTAGAAGAGCACAAAATTATACATGAATGAAACGTGAAGGAAAGGATGGACATAAACCCTTTTTAATGTTAATTCACAATAAGAACCTTATCTTTTCAGTAAGAATAGGTTTCTAAGCCCTATCATGTCAATAAGCAAAGAGGAAAAAGAAAAAAGGCAAAGCCTCTTCAGTGGGGGAAGAGGGCTTTATAGTATAAAAGTAATGAGGGGGATAATTTTTCAACCCTTTCCCCACTTGAAAAAAAAGTTTTTGCCTTAATTAGCTCACAGCAATGGCCCCTGTGTGGCTCTCAATGCAGTCTACACGTTTTCCCAGGTGTGTGTTTGTGTGGCCACTTTTGCAAAGGAATATAGAACACTTCATCCAAATACAGGTAGGTAGCCGTGTTGGTCTGAGTCGAAGCAAAATAAAAAAATTCCTTCAGTAGCACCTTAAAGACCAACTAAGTTTATATTTTGGTATGAGCTTTCGTGTGCATGCACACTTCTTCAGATACACTAGAAACAGAAGTGTCAGACCCTATATATATACAGAGGGTATATATATACCCTCTGTATATATATAGAAAAAAAAAACCAGTAGGAGAACACTTCAATCTCCCAGGACATTCTATACAAGATCTCAAAGCAGCTGTTTTATTACAGAGAAATTCAGGATCAGACTGGAAAGGGAAGTTGCTGAATTGGAAATCATTACCAAGCTTAAAACCATGGAAGCACCTGGGATGAATAGAGATATCGGATTCTTATCTCATTATGCATGATCAAGCTTTCTTTAGCACCTCAGCCCAGGACTAATTGCAGCCATCAGCAGCCATTAACACCCATCTACAGGTTACCACTCCCATCAGCCCATCTCCCCATCCCACCCACCCCCACCACCCTCTGTATATATATAGGTCTGACACTTCTGTTTCTAGTGTATCTGAAGAAGTGTGCATGCACACGAAAGCTCATACCAAATTAAAACTTAGTTGGTCTTTAAGGTGCTACTGAAGGAATTTTTTTATTTGCTTCATCCAAATAGTTATTGATATTTACACCTAAAAAATGGTTCTCACCAGAACGTCCAAATTCTATTCCTATTATTAATAAATGTATGTACTTAGCATGCATATTTCAACATAAAGCTCTAAGCAGTTAATGTCAACAAAAATTAAAATTAAAAATGCAATAATTCATATCAAAACTGTTGCTAATGGTAATAAAAGTAAATTCCACATTTTAAGTAACAATTGATTTCAGAACCATGTAACTAAGCACATAAATAAAATATATACCACATTAATTGAAGCCTATACAAAACACCAAAATACATCAAAACACAACATCAAAATAAAACCTAACTGCAGCATTTATCAAGAAATCTCATAACTATTACAAAAAAAACCTAACACATGATAAAAGACAAGAATTCAGGAGCCATGCTGTCATCCCCAATCGGGAAGCATTCACACTCTCCTTGCACCACATCATCCACTCAGTTCTCCCTTCAATAAACAAGCAACAACCAATAGGCATGCACAAAAAGATAGCTCTGTTGAATAAGAGCATTTCAACATTAGAAAGTCCAATGAATAAGAACACTCCAATAAGAAGGGGAAACAAAAAAGCCATCTCTCACCCGGAGCAACACAAACATACTTTCTGTACCTCTCTCACCTAGGGAGATCAAAGTCTTTCCCACATAATATTACAGTGTGAAGTCGGACATAGCCACTAATGCACATGACACCTCACATTGTTTTACAAACTATTAGCATCCAAAACAGGGATGCTAAGTGAAATAAGTTAATGCTAAGAACAATTCAACTCTTAAACAATTTTTTTTATTTCCAAGTTTTAACCTACCTTGCCTTCATCCATTGGATTGTCACTAATATGGACAACAGGTCCTGGATGAGACTTGGATGACCTGAAAATATAAACAATATCTATTTTTTACAAACTAAGAATAGGAATGGGGGCACACAAAATACAAAAATATCAACACAAAGAAGCAGGCACCAATGCCAATGAAAAAGCCCATGCTATGTAGAAGCACATAATATTACAGACTAAGCATGTCCAGTTAGAAAGGACTGAGGTACTTAGAAAATAATGGTTTTACAAATTGAACAGTTATTGCAGTAGGTACAACTCAAACTATTATTATTAATAATAGCTCCCACTTATGGGACTCATTAGGTGCTGGCCATGATATTGATTCTCAGTGTGTAACTCAGTGTCAGAGAATTAGAAGTCTTTAAAAGAGAAACCTTTATTTTAAAAAGCACAAAACTGTCTGAGTATCCCCAAAAAACTAAAAAATATAATAAAGTACATTTCTAATCACATTTATCAACAACTAAACTCTTAAAATCACAATGGCTGACAGAATTTAAGACTAATCAAAACGTGTTAGTGGAAAATTGCTTCATAATTAGACAATGCCAAATTGATAAACTTCCATGAAGTATTATAGAAGATGCTTATTAAATGAAATTATGTATCCATGCAAGTCCAGAGTTCCATGGCACTTATACTGATGGAAAATATTGTATCTGAGAAAGATAACTAGTAAAACTTCAGGGTCCATAAAATATTTATATATTTAAGCATTCAAGGAATATTTATATTCTGAAAACAAACTCTCAAGAATAGTTACTCAATGTTTTAAAAGAAGCAACTATAAACAGTAATAGAAGCTAGAAACTAAGAGCACTCTCAGCATTCTCAGGAAATAGATCAGTTCGTAAAGCACTCTGATATATTGATATTTTGATGGGCTGGTTTCTCCAAAAATAAGACACCGTCTTATATTTATTTTTCCTCAAAAAAAGCACACTATGGCTTATTTTCAGGGAATGTCTTACTTTTCCTCCTCCTCCTCCTCCTGTCGCTGCTGGCATTGCTGCTGTGCCTATCACAATGTCTTATTTTCGGGGTATGGCTTATATTCCTTGGATGCTTAAAAATCCTGCTATGTCTTATTTTATGACTACGTCTTAAAATAGGGGAAACGGTACAGTGCCAGTTTAGTGACTTACAGAGACCTGTTTTAAAACAGTGACTAAGTGAATTTTTCCTCTTAGTTTAGAAATGTAGTATTTCTTAAAATTAATTAGTAATATGATGGTAAACACAAAACAGGATGAATTGTGCAATTGGAATAGTAGTCAAATCTAAAATCTAACTTGTAATTAGCTTTCTTTCAGATACTATCTCTAGGAAGTACGTAAAGAAATTTCCAGGGAAGATTCCATTTGGTTTGAAACTAATATTTGAATGAAGTAAAGCCAAGATAATACATAATGCTATGCCAAAACATGGCTATGTGACAACACATGAGCATGTAGATACTCACAATAAAAACAGTGGCTGCTTCTTTTCAGTTTTCCTGTTGCCAGACTACGAGAACCAAGAACCCGGGTTCACACAAAATGCTAAGCCAAACGCTTAGCTCCAGATAGCAGGACAGCAGGAAGACTAGGGAAGGAGTAACCAGCCACAATTTTTTCTTGCAGGTGCCCATGTGTTCTGACTTCCCTAAGGTTTGGCATAGTGTTACGTGCCAATCAAGAGTCGCTGTCCACTTTACCAAATGCCCCCCCCCCAACAAACTTCACTTCAAATACTTTTTGCTATTGCAATGGTTCTTGAAAAATCAAGCCATGGAACCCCTACTTTTGAAAAATTTGGTATCTCCATGGTAGTTTTTGTTATGTGAATGGTTCCACAGACTCCCTGGGTGGGTCACGTGGACATCCTGGGGTCTGTGGACCACCAACTGGGAACCACTGGCCTATTGGAAATCTTTTAAGATATTCATACAGCACAGTTAGCATGAAATAGTGTCGTTGTTTTTACTAAAAGTAAATAAAAACTCATGTGCAAGGTTACAAGCCCCTCAGCTACAGATCTGTCAAATTGTTCTATGTAAAGTGCCATAGATTAAACTAGGGAAAGCAACACAATTTTCAAAAGATCTGCATCACTGTATTTAAATCAGCCACAATTCTAGGCTTGACGGGACTCTCAAGCCTTCCTTTAAAAAGCCCTTAACCAGAGAGGCTTCAAAGATCCATACGGCTGCAACAAGTCACACATTAGGTGCTGATCTAGCACTTACTAGATCTAGATCTACCTACTCAAGTTAGGTGGTAAAGCTGTGAGAGCACACATGACTGTATTCTCCACCATACAAAATTTCTCTCAGACATGTGAGAAGAGCTGTAGCTTGGCGTTTTGCAAAACATCCAGCTCAGTTGTCTATGTAAAAGAAATGCCTTGCATTCTGAAACATTCAGCTCCATAAATGCAGTACAACCCAGACATGGCTCTGCTACTTGAGTGAGATCTTGACTGTATTTTCCAAACTAAAATTAAACCAATAACCAGGTGACCCTTCCAATTTGAAATGCTAAATATGTGCTCTATTAAATTGCCACCAGGAAACCAGTCTCACAGTACAATTATTGCCATGTCTACTCAGAAGCAAGCCTCACTGAGCTCAAAGCAACTCATTTCCAGGTAAGAATCAATATTTTCTGGGGGGTTTTCTTCTGGAAACATGCAAAGCAACGTCGCCTATGATAGTCTAGCAGCTGATTTGCTATGCTTTCACGACGACTCAGGCTGATACCAACTATGAAAATCTTCCCCTGCCCCCAGACAAATGCATGCATGCATGAAACAGACTAAAGCAATTAAGTCACACTTTTATCTTCTACCCAGTCAGGGCATAGATAATTATTGATTATAATCAATATCTTTTGGAATAATCAAACTTGAACAATAAAGGGCAACTTAGCCTAAAACTTGGGGGGAAATGAACAATTGGTTATGCAGTATTGTTGCCTTAATTAGATCACTAATCAAACTCTCTCCCCTTCAGGCCCTCCTCCCACAGCAAACCCTAAACATCAGCTCCAGAGGGTTGGAGAGCAAATTTTGGGAGTGGAACCTCAGTGGTTCAGCACTGGGTGGATACCACAAAATAAAAACCTCCACAATAAGACTGCTGGCTCCTAATACATAAGCTAATATCTAGGATTCCCCCCCCCTTTAGCTCCATTTTTTCCTTGCTCCCTTAACCACTTGTAGCAAATCCAAGGTTCCAAGAAACTGAACAAAAGACACTGGCTTCAGGTGATTATGCATGTCAACATGAAGTTAATGAATAGACTTCCTAAGTGGAGGACTTCCCATGGAGAATGGAGGAGTAGGAACAGTCATCAAAACCTCACGAACAAAATTATTGGGAAGACAGTGCTACTAATGAAAAGATGTTAAAGTACACCTGAACAGGATACTTTTAAAGTCCTTCAGTGTTTTCACAAATTGCTGTAAAATCTATTTTAAAGGTGGCACGGTGTGTGGGCTGCCTTTAAAAACTGGCAAAATAATGGCCCCAGTCCAGTGACTGAGACAAGACATATTGTTGACAGAGTTCACTGTTCTGAGCCCCAACATGATCAACTTGGCTCAAAAGTCTCCATTTGTCTGGAAAGGTGACTGGCAAGGTCTAACAAATTAGAAGTGTATTTTTGGGTTCCCACATTATACCAAATGGAAAAGAATATCCCAGCCCTCTACACACTGGCCTGGGAACTCACAGGTTTAGCAAAAGCAAATGGAAACTTTTATCTTCCTCCACTTCCTAATTCAATCAAGACAGCACTATCACTTATCAACTGGCTATTAACAGGGTATTCAAAAATCTTCTTTGTTCACTGATAAATTATCTTTCCATGACTACCTTAGTCTTTCATATTGTTCATTTCTAATATAGCTTAGTTTGGTTTCAAGAGAGCAGCCTTACTAGGGTAAACTCAGTCTAACTAAACCCTGAAGTTCCTGGTTTTGGGTGCCTGCCTCTGACACTAAATTCTTCTCGGGCTTACTACTGTCCTTTCTCCTTCCTCTCCTTGTCTGGTCTGGTCTGCAAAAGTTAACCTATAAATTGCCTTTGGTTTTACTCCCCCTCACTAAACCTTTTTATACCCTCCAACATTTATCCTATGAAAATAGGGACATCCCATTCCATAATGATATTTTGCTATATCACCAGTCTGGGTGACTTCCAACATATATAAAAACACAATAAAACATTAAACATTAAAAAGCCTTCCTTATACAGGATTGCCTTCAGATGGCTCAGGGGTTGGATAACTCCACACCCTCCAACATTTCTCCAATGAAAATAGGGACATCCTAAGAAAAAGCAGAACATTCCTGGATGAAATCAGAAACTGGGATGGCTTCTCTAAATCAGGGATGTCCCTGGAAAATAGAGACACTTGGAAGATCTGCCTTTTCTGTTGAAACTCTGATACAATCTCTGTTGTTCTCTTCCCAAGCACCTTTTAAAGGCACCCCAATACCAACAGAAAGGGTGGTCAAAAATTAAACTGCAGTCTAATACTTCTCTGGGTGATTTAAAGCAAATTGGAAATAATTTTTGCTTCCTGATTGTTAAACAATGGGAAAAAGTTGAACTGCTAAAAATGATGAAAAATAGGGAAGGCAGCCAGAAGGCACAAATAATGCATTCAGTTCAGGTCTGATAATCAAACCAATTCCTCAACTCAGAATTCTTTAATTCTAACTGAATATCTTGTATGTATTGGGCTACAGTTAGTGGATCTGAAGGTTCAAAGAAAGAAAGAAAGAAAGAAAGAAAGAAGCGTAAGGTTACCAGACGTCCCCGTTTCCAGGGGACAGTCCCCGGATTTACACATCAGTCTCCATACAAAATCCCTTGAAGTTGAAAAGTGTCCCCGGATTAATTGAAAAAAAATTTGGTAACCTTACTGAAGCGTCATCTCTGACCTAGAATAAAGAGATGTGCTCTTGTGTATTTTGAAAACATGCTAGTTTCTGGGCCAACTCGAATGTACTGACAGCAGCCTATCCTCTTGCAGAGGAGAGCCTGGGACACAGGACACAATGCAGAGAGCCTCCCTCACCCAGTCCTACAGTCATATTTTCTCTTCATATTCTGGTGTTCCTGAACATTAAGTTTCAAAGGCAAACAGAAACATGTCCCAAGCAAGTCTGATAAAAATACACTTACTAGGTTAGGCAGCAACATGAATCAGTCTCAACTCACTTGCTCTTCAATAACTTTTTGCTTTAAATTTACATGAGATGTGAGTTTAGTTAAATAAACAAAATGAAGTCTATAATTACATTTGTTTTATTTCTTTTTAGTTACTGTTTACTTTATCTTTTGAATATTTTTAAATACTTGTTTTAAAGTGTTTTTATCAATAATTTTAACCTTTTAGTTTATATTTTTGTAAAGCACTTAGCAGTTGTTTACAATCAAGTGGTATATGAAGTTTATTAAGAATAAGTAAGGAAACATGAAACAAATGTGAGTCAGACTCAGGAGATATTTGAAGCTAAAGTGGAAGAGAAGTTTGAGAAACTATGCTTAATCCAAAAATGCAGCCTGTTCTATACTCCCCCCACACACTTTTAAACTATATTGAATTTTACAGTTGCACACAAAAGTATGCAGTCACAGAAAAAACAATAACAGAAAAAAAGAAAAACTAATAATACAGAGTTGCAGTATGAAATAAGAACAGCAAACCAGTATACACTAAATATCAAAAGAATGAGAAGAATGGAGCTGAAGGGGTATGGGTAGATCCCTTCCTGTTAATATATTCAAGGGAAACCAATCTGCATAATTTCTGAGACACTCAACAAATATATACTGAATATATATATAGAGAGAGAGAGCTTCAAACACTATCAGTGCTTTTTAAAAAAAACTTCATTATGTACTGAAATTCCATTATGTACTGAATATATTTTTATCTAAATGACATACCAAATGTTTAAAATTTTACTTTGCTGGCATGCTGAAACTAGGATCCTGGCCAGGGTTCAACTAACAAGTCCTGCTAGCTGAAGCTTGCGCAAGGACTTCCACCAGTTCAATGGGTCTTCCTCCTCTCCTTTTCCAGCACCACCCGAAACTGGTTTGGGGAGCATGAGACCTCCCCCCACCCTGAACAGCAGGTGGAGGGAGGACAGAGTGGCTCTTTCCATCTGGCAAGCTAAAAAGCTTGTGCTGATGGAATGATTGCCATAGTGTTATGTTGAATTCCTCTGTGTTCTACATTGTATGACTAAGGCTGTAATCCTACAGCTGGCTACACTATGGATCAAATGCATGATCCAATGAATGCAGAGAGACATACTATTTCTGAATCAACCCATAGGATAGCATTCTAACAGTAGGAGTTTTATTTTCCAAGGAAATTTCTACCACTTTAGCCAACATAGGGAAATAGCCAATTAAGTCACTGAGTAGATCCATGGACACCAATGCTTTTCAGTTATTTAAATTCATTTTATTTTAATTTATCTACACTGAGTCTGACTAATGCTGGGTATCATACATATACATATAACAGGTCAGAAACCAGGGCTTCACAATAAAAAAATAAACACATCTACATTTTGTGTATTGTGTAAACTGAGAATAAAAGGTAAAGGGACCCCTGACCGTTAGGTCCAGTCGCGGATGACTCTGGGGTTGCGGCGCTCATCTCACTTTACTGGCCGAGGGAGCCGGCGTACAGCTTCCGGGTCATGTGGCCAGCATGACTAAGCCGCTTCTGGTGAACCAGAGCACAGAAACGCCGTTTACCTTCCCACCGGAGCAGTACCTATTTATCTACTTGCACTGGCATGCTTTCAAACTGCTAGGTTGGCAGGAGCAGGGACCAAGCAATGGGAGCTCACCCCGTTGTGGGGATTCGAACCGCCGACCTTCTGATCGGCAAGCGCTAGGCTCTGTGGTTTAGACCACAGTGCCACCCGCGTACCTTCAACTGAGAATAGTGTTGCCAAAAAGAATGATACCCAAATGAATTACATTTATTTTCACCTAGACCATACTCACAGTTCAATGGCTTTATTCCACATGATGACATAGCCTGAGAGAGAGAAGGACTCCACATTAACAATGTGTATATTTCCTCTTTCAGTGCCCACATACAGCCATTTACTCTGGAACGGCATATGGCAAAATGTTATCCTGAAAGAGAAAAAAAAAGTGAATTAAGAAATGCAGCTAAAATTAAAAATAAAAATCAAGGAAAGCACACTATTGCACTTCATGTCTAGTGTTTATGCTCACAAAAGCTTGTTTAATTCACACCCAGGTAAATCAAATTTCCTCTAACCTAGGTCTCTGGTTTTCAATAACAGATCATTAGTTCTCAACCGTATCTCTGTGTCGTTCTGTTAACACACGCAATGGAAACACTAGCTGCTCATCTGCAACACATATAGAATGCTAGGTCTCTATGTCTTTAAAATGGGGTGAAATGGAGAGCTGTTCCTATCTAAACATGAGAAATAACGAATGAAACAACTTAGAAAATCCATGATGAATGATTCTGCAAGAGTATACAAGACATTTCTCCTCTCACAAAAAAATCAGAGCTAAAGACAACCACTTAGCCTAGAGAGAGAGTGTGTGTCTTTATTTTACTTGGATAATGGAGAATATTTGTAGAATGGACTCATTCCATAAAAAGAAATCTGAAGTGCCCACTATTCTCAATTTGTTTCAAAGATCTGCTGTGCAACAGTAGTTTCATCCATAGCCACTCTCGGTTTAGGTCAAAGGATATCTGTAAGGCACACTGATCCACATTTCTCACAACTTTCTAATTTATTGTCAAGTACCGAGAGCAAACTACTATCCAAGATCTTCACTTTCTCCTTCCTTAACAGCTGCTGTTTTGTCAAATAGCATTCTCTAGAGAATATAATTTATAATTGCAATAATGGGCATCACAGACTTTGTAGCTGGATACATAAAAAATGACATTATTTTGGCTATAGGGACGTGAGAATCTATGGTAGAGCCACCATCAAATACTGACCCTCACTAGGGAAAGCTCTAGGGCTGAACTATTTACACTTCCTTAGTTGTTGGGGGGGGAGGTTGGGGGGAGAGGGGAGGGTTTATTATGCAAGGAGGATATTATCTCTCTCAAACCCCCACCCCCACCCACCGACACACTCTTTCGCTCCCTACCACTATAGCATGTATGGTGTGATAGCCATGTAGGTTCCCATGGCCACATTGAAGAGACCTGTATGGGCAAACCTTCTCCATCCACAGAAAAGAAGGAAGACAATATCCAGGGCCACAGGAGCATACCCTAAAATGCTTTATATAAGCAGAACTCACATACTGTCTACCATTGTTTATTTATTGTCTTCAGAAGAAAAGCTTGATCTTGTCTTGGTATTTCGGGACATGGCACAGACTAATAAAATAGAGTACACCTAAAGTGGAAGTGCTACAGCACAGCCATCCAAGTAAACATTGCTAAACACCTATTGAATCTAAGCACACTTTGCATAATTACTTACATAAATGTCTTAATAGTTAAGGAAGGTCACTTGAGAGGCAATTTGCAGATACTTGCAAAGGATTTCCTTTGCTAGTTGTGGGCCATATGTCTCCTCTGATAAAACTGTCAAAGCTACTTAAGCAAAACCTTTATCATGATTTGTAAAACTTAGCGTAGTGTGTAACAATTAAACAAACTTGCACTGTTCCCAAAAACAAGTTCATTGTAAAAATCTCAAATACTGATGCTTCAAGTGAAAAGCCAATTCACTCTTTTTCTAATTCATTATTTTAATCCAAGGTTTTTAATTTGGCAAAAGAGTTGTACCAATTTTTATCTGTGTCAAGCTGTTCATTTCAGCCATACTGTTTTTGTTTTTTATTTGCTATTTAACTGTAATTGGTTATTTAATGATGTATGCCACCTTGGGCAATTTTCTATTTGACAGGTGGCCTGGAAATACGGTAAATAAAAAGGTAAGAAGGAAGATTATGAAGGGGATCCACACATATGGCAGGTCTTTTTCCAAACAGCTGCCACATGATGGACTTGGCAACACAGTCTGGCCATAAAGGTCCAAGCAACCCAAGGCCTGCTGAAATAAGATGGCTAAAATCTGTTATTTTTGACACAGACTCTTCCTGCAGCATATTCATCAATAAATAAACAGGAAAGCAAACCTGAGAAAACAGTTATCTCTTTCCCCTTTTGCACACAAATTACCAGTATACACCTGGGATGTCAGAAACTTGCTATACAAAAATCCCAAGTAATCCTGTGGATGCAATTCCATGAAGATGGCAAAGTCTGCTTCAGCACATCCACATTTACTACTGCTCCTTCCCATTGGTAATTCATGCAACTGCAATGGCTCAAAAATGTGTAGTTTCCATAGCTGTACAAGGCAAGACATTACTTTTTCCACACAGCTGCTTTGCATAGAGCAATTTAGCCAGCTTCTAGGTAGCAACAATGTAAAAGGGATTGACAAATCTGCTTTAGTTCTATAACCAAAATGCAGGCATTCACTTTGTTGTGTCACTTAAAGGTGTGCACAGTCCAAATGTTCTACAAACACCATTTATGTGCTCCCCACAATAAATGCTGCTGGGGTGACTATGCAAGGGCCTGATGAAATTAGGAAATGGACCATCCTATGGTCTCTTAATATGTATTTTTTTTCCAGTACATTCAATGCCGTCTGGAAAACTAGCCACCAGACAACAGAATAAAACAGAGAAACGCATTATGCTTTTTGTCTAGGTATGCCTAGACAAAATATCTACTATTGGCCAGACAGATAGGAAAGAATATGTGAAAACATCAAAGAGATACGGGTTTTACAGAATTTAAGCATAAAGTAGAATGGTGAAAGACAAAAGAGTCACCCTGTTGAATAAACAATGTACTTCAGAAATTAAGACAGACTTCTTTTGGAAGAAATGACACAGTATCACATCTTCAGGAAGATCGGGAATTTCTTGAAAGGCGACTATGGAACAAGGGTGCAAGGCTAGGCATTATGTTTGAGCATTCCTACATCTATTTTGTGGAATTTTCTCCCTCTGGTCATCTGGCATGTATCTATGATGCTATGCCTTAGACCAAAAGTTCCCAATCTGTGGTCTGCAGACCACTTATTTAGATGGTCTGGTATATCCATATAAAATATTCACATTGATTTTGTATTTCATTTCTTCTATTATTTGTTATGTTGTTATCTTATTGTAATACAAATTGAACTGCATTGTCAAATGAAAAGGGAACTGAGAGCTCCAAAAGAATCAACAAGGTCTACTCCCAATAGCCAGTTCCCTGTTTAGATTAACCACTACAGTAAGCATGAATTTCCTTCTCAGGCCTAAAACTGGACTAAATGGACAATTTGTATCCACCCAGCACTGAAATGGCACCATGCCTTGAGCTCCTTACCTATAAATTTAACAGAGAGACACAGCCTCATGGAAACAAATACAGTGGTACCTCGGTTTAGGAACATAATTGATTCCGGAAGTCTGTTCATAAACTGAAGCGTTCATAAACTGAAGTGAACTTTCCCATTGAAAGTAATGGAAAGTGGATTAATCCGTTCCAGATGGGTCTGCGGAGTACTCAACCTGAAGCGTACTTAACCCGAAGCATGGGTGTAATTGGTTCCGGAAGTCTGTTCATAAACTGAAGCATTCATAAACTGAAGCGAACTTTCCCATTGAAAGTAATGGAAAGTGAATTAATCCGTTCCAGATGGGTCCGCGGCGTTCGTAAACCAAAAATTCGTAAACCGAGGTGTTCATAAACCGAGGTTCCACTGTAGTGAAAAGTATGGTTTAGTGAAATGTCTGAATGGACATACCAGAAAACTATCCAGACTCCAAGAGTTACATTTAAGAGGGAAAAAGCTAGTTTGGAACATGAAGCATTATTTTATTGAATGCACTTTCATATAGACAAGAGCTTGCACTTAATGTTTTAAATTTAACATTAAGCCATTATGTTAATAACTTATGGAAGTGCCTGGTACGTAGTGAAGAGTATTTTAATTGATTTATTAAAAATGCATACTCAAGCATTTATGATGCATCTTTTTAAAAATCAATGTAGTGTTAATGGAAAACACTGTAAACTAGGTCACAATTACACCTTTTTCTTCAGCATTCTTCCTTCATATCAGATCACTAATGTTTCTTTAGAGTACTAAAAGTATAACAAAGTTGCACTATTTGGCTAATTCTTCAGGACACTAAAGTGTTCAGAAGAAACTAAGTTAAAGGATATTCTCACATTCTTTGTGAGGAAGGAAAACAATCTCTGAGTTAAGAGAATGAAGTTGCCACACTGTTTAATTTTGGCAATAAGTTCCATGCTCTGTTTGACAGAAGAAGAAAAAACAGAGAGACAACAGAAGCCTCTAATCTTATCCTTTCTTAGTGACATGAAAAAACAAGGCTTCTCTCTAGGAAAAATGTTTAGGCCTCTGTTTGGTAGAAGTTTCACTCGAAAATTTTAGCTCTTCTTGTAAATTGGTTTGCCACACTTCCTAAATTGCTAGTAATCTAGTGTTACATTTTATCTATGTTACTACGGTAGTGTAGAATACTGGTTTACCATGACAAATTCATTTTCTGCAAGGAATAGAGAGGGCCCTTGGATGGGCTGTCCCTCCCACTTTATACACTAGGCAGGCAAGATTATAAAAACTGCCAGCATTTAGTCTGAGTGGGCTTGGTTTGTAAGTGCCACAGCTAACAGAAAGCAGCCCAAGAATAACAAGGCAATAACAAAAACAGAATAAAGTAGCAATAGAAATAAACAAAGCCATAAGGGGTGAAGAATAGCCCTTGGAGCTCCCTGCCTTGCAATTGACTGCATTATATTGTACTGGCAACAACACTTCTCCCCACTGCAGTGACACCAATCACAGGGTGGCTCAGATCCCTTCCATTCCCAGCTGAAAATGAACTTATCACAGCAAGTCCATATTTGCAGTGGAGGAGGAATATACCAAAGCAATATCTAGTAAGGTAGGTATGCTGTAGCCTGGAAACTACTTACAAACTACGTGCTACAATACACACCAGTCAGCAGATGTATACACATTTTTAACTTGTGGCTGCTCTGCAAATGTCCCACAATGGAACATTAGACCCAAAGGCAGAGAAGGAAGAAGCACTTTTTTGAAGAATTGTCAGCAACCCCACCAGGCACAGCAGCAGCAGAAACATCATAACACTTGGAGATACACCTTAATCCATGATAACTTCATAGCCAACAAAACCTTATTTCCCATTGTATTGGACTAGACAGAAACAAGCAGGTAATCTATTGTCTAAAGTCTCTTGTATGCTTAAGCTATTTGTGTAAGCCCCAGCCGATATCTAGGGAGTGCCACTTATGTTCCTTGGGAAGTGCGATCTCCAGACAGCACCAGCTCTATGGGAAATAAATGAATTTACCTTGGACATATATGCTGAGCCATGCACCACTAAGTCATCAAGAAAGATACATAATTCCATAAGTGCTGAGGGTGCCCACAAGCTCAGATCCCCAAGGACTGGTGTTACTGACACCAGAAAACAGCACCTTTCAGCTCAACCACTTCAGAGGCACTGTGCACATGTGTTCAAAGGGTGCTTTCATCAGGAACTTAATGAAAACCCCACGTGGGATAGCAATGAACTGGAGATGGCTTAAGCAAAGCTGTAAGAGTGGCAATCCAGAGATGCTCGAGCAGCATAAGACAGAACAGAGCAAAATACTACCACTAGGAACTTCAGGGTGTTTGGAGGCAACCCCTGATCCAAGTCTGACTGCAGAAACACAGGCATCCCTTCACAAACCCTTACATGTTACCTAATGAATGCAATATCTTCAAGTTCTACAGTATGCGCCAGAAAGGTGACCACTACACTATTGTTGCCCCTTCATGGATCACTGCCTTGTCGTGGTGAAGGGGCTTGAATAACTCCAAGAAGCTGTGAGGTATGCCGGGCAGGGCTACACAAGACAGACAGGTCATAGCCGAGAGTTTAGACTAAATGTGATCCACCTGGAGAAGGAACTGGCAAACCACTCCACTATTTTGCCAAGAAAACTCCATGGACATAAAAAAAGGAGAACCTTTGAAAAGTGAGAACTTCCAAGGCATGCTCTGGTTCATGGCATTACGGAGAGTCGATCACGACTAAGATGACTAAACAACAATACTACTATTGTTGTAGCCTTAACATTCTAGGTCCCTTCTTTCAATTGCCAGAAGTGTCACAATCACCCTAGATATGGGTGGACTGTGTTCCTGACCAACAAGATCTCTAGGCACTGGAAGAGCTCACCATCTTTCCTAAATCATTACAACTAGGTTGGACTGTGTGAAACCAGAGCACAACCACAAACACCATCTCTGTTCCTCTCTACCTCTAGATCAGGGGTGGCCAACTCCCAAGAGACTGTGATCTACTTTCAGAATCAAAATCTGGCGGTGATCTACCCCCATTTTGGGGGGTTTGGCTCAAAGTTGTTGAGCTTTTTTTAGGGAGAAGGAAAGGGGGGAGCAGAATTGCATAAAAGCACTCACAAAACTGTACACCGCACAAACTCCTTTACCCACTCCATTAACCTACCTATCAAGATTTCTAAAAAAATACATGCCTTCATCCATTGTTAGTGTGACACCTGCATCACCATTTTGGTAACCAACTGTTCAATATCAGACGAATACTGTGTCAGGGCCAGCTTCAGGGAACCCCACCCCCTCAGCTAGGGGCACCCACCCACCCACCCCTCTCCCGCTAGCTGATGAGGGAGGAGGAGCCGGGGAGCTCTAGGCAGGCAAGAGGGACAGGGAGCAATCCAGCCATTCTGTGCAACGCACTAACAGAGTCACACACATACTGGTAAGCTCAGTATCGAGAAGAGGGAATGAGCTCTCCCTGCAATTGCTCAAGGTTATTGAGCTTTTTTTAGGGGGAGAGACAAGAGTTCTTGGGGGTTTTTTTTTTTAGGGGGAGAGCTCTTTCTTTTCTTTTAGGCTGCCAATCACTAAGGAACCCACAATCTACCCGGGATCTACCAGAAACGTCCTGGGGATCTACTGGTAGATCCCAATCTACCTGTTGGCCATGCCTGCTCTAGATGATTGAATCTGCCCAGAGTCTCTGACTAAAATGCATTCTGGTGAATTTTATAATCAATGTGTGTGAAATCAGGCTGAGAGGACAGAGATTAAGCTGGCTATTCACGCCCTTGTGGGTGCACCAAATATACAAGATCCTCTATTCTGCAATCAACACAAAACCTTCAGTTGTCCCTGCCAAAGGTGAACAGAACCTGACAAATCATCTTACTACTTTAGTATAGAAAAAAGGAAATAAAAGGAACTGCATCTGCCGGTCGCATTTGCTGACAGCAAAACAGTTACAGCTGCATTTTTAAGGGTTATTGTTGTTGTTTACAGTTAAAGTAAATACAATCAGACCAAACTTAAACCCATCACTTCCTGGCATATAGAAGGGGAAGAAATTGAGGCAGTGAGAGATTTTACTTTCTTGGGTTCCATGATAACTGCAGGTGGTGGCAGCAGTAACGAAATTAAAAGATGCCTGCTTCTTGGGAGAAAAGCAATGACAAACCTAGACAGCATCTTAAAAAGCAGAGACACCACCTTGCCGACAAAGGTCCGTATAGTTAAAGCTATGGTTTTCCCAGTAGTGATGTATTGAAGTGAGAGATGGACCACAAAGAAGGCTGGTCACCGAAGAATTGATGCTTTTGAATTATGGTGCTGGAGGAGACTCTTGAGAGTCCCATGGACTCCAAGAAGATCAAACCGATCCATTCTGAAGGAAATCAGCCCTGAGTGCTCACTGGAAGGACAGATCGTGAAGCTGAGGCTCCAATACTTTGACAACCCTATGAGAAGAGAAGACTCCCTGGAAAAGACCCTGATGTTGGGAAAGATTGAGGGCACAAGGAGAAGGGGATGACAGAGGACGAGATGGTTGGACAGTGTTCTCGAAGCTACTAACATGTGTCTGACCAACAGGGCCGTCTTAAGCGCCCCTGGCGCCGTGGAGCAGCGGATCCCTCCGGCGCCCCACCCCCACCCCGTTTCCCAGCGCGGTGGGTGGGCGGGCAGGCACAGTGCGGTTGTCAACCGGCGGACCGGGCGGGCGCAGCTCGCGGCGCCCTCCTGGCGGGCCGGCGCCATGGTGCCACGACACCGGGGGTCTGCCTAGAGCCGGCCCTGCTGACCAAACTGCAGGAGGCAGTGGAAGACAGGAGTGCCTGGAGTGCTCTGGTCCATGGGGTCATGAAGAGTTGGACACGACTAAACGACTAAACAACAACAAGCAGAAGCTGGTCGACTGCTAGGTATTTGAGATACGTTTTCAAGAATGGGGCCTAAAAATACTTCTTCGTTTCTGCTACTGAAGTTGAATTCTAAGAGGCAGAGAAGCAAGAGAATACAAAAATATAGAAAAAACTAGAAAGAAAGAAAAATCCAATGCCTATTTTATTACTCCTTTTCCCTTTCCCACTTCCCAGCTGGGCTGGCACCTGCATGCTATGTAACAGTAAGCTAGCAAATGTACCATCATCACTTATCTTCTTATTTCTTACAGAGTCCCCACGTCCTCCAAGCCAATAGAAGAAGTGATTTGCAAATAAATTGTTCATGAAGAAGTAGCAGGCTAGAGTATGGCTAGGGCACGTAGGACTGAAACCATTTGCTGCCTTCACCCTATTGTGTGAAAATGAGCTAAAGTTGTCATACATTGTAAAATATTAAAGCAACAAATAATTCTTACCTTTCTCTGTTAAATTTTAGGGAGTGCAGTATAGCAGGCCTCTTCTGACGCAAATTCCATAAATGTAAGGTATCATCAGCCAAGGCACTCACAAGGGCTCCCTTAAAAGAAAAAAGGAAGCTTTGTCAAGGGAATCTGTAAATATTTTGGAATTATGGTGCTTTCAATATTTTTAAAGGGATTAGAACTGCTTCACAAGAGTCAGTCAAGTTACATTCAAACACATTTTAAATATTCCACATATCACTGCTCAGTTTTGCAGCAGAAAATGACAATTTATACATTATTCTCATTAAAGCTAGATCTTTGCTCCATTATATCAATTTGACTGTATCAGTACCAAGAGTCAGTGCTGGACAAACCAGCAAAAGGTAAATTGCCAAAAAATGAGAATGGAAACTTTCAATCACCTCCAACGTGTGCTCAAAAAAATGGGAGAAGAATGCAAGCCCAAGGCTGTTTGCACACATAACAGCAAAACATGGTTTGTCATTAAATTTGAATGCAATAATTAGCATAACTAAGTTCTTAATTTTCTTAATTAAGTTTTTTAATTTTAATTTTTCCATTTTTATTTTCCAGGTAATCTGACAACTCATCATTCCAGTCAATTTAGTCACAACCATTTGCACGGAACAGATTGCCTTCTACTTTTAATACACACAAAATTGTATGGATCATGCCCCAAAATGGATAGAAGTAGCAGCTCTGTTGAGAGAAGAATGGATAAAAAAACTTATGGACTATGCAGAAATGGCAAAACTTACTGGAATAAAAAATCAAGATAACAAACTCTTTATAAAAGAATGGAAATAGTTTATCGAATATTTACCGTACAAACAAATTGTAAACAGATAAAGACATTGGCAGGATTATTGTAATAACCTGCAGTTTCAAAATAATATATAATCAAAATAGATAAATAAAAGAAAAAGTTAATTTAGAATATGCAGGAGATGATAAAAATAAATTTAAGGAACAGCAGAAAGGAGGAAGGAAGTCGAGGTTTGAAATGTTACAACTATTTGTTAAGCTATTGAAATGTGTATAAATGAAAGCTATAAATAAAATTGTATCTTAAAAAATTGTTTGTATCACAAGCTTACCAACCTCATTGATCAGAAACTGAAGCTGGATTACTGCAGCACCACTGTCATGTTGGCAGTAGCATTCAACGCCTGGCCGACCAAAACTGACATTAATTTCATTAAGGAATATTAGCTAATATAAATCTGTGTTGGAAGCAAACAATCACATCAAACTTTCTATTTACAATTATGCTAAGCAACAGCTTCTACAAAGTCAGTTATACCACAGTGCAACTTTTTATAGAAGCCTCAATGAAAATCAGCAAGCGCCAAAGAACTTATTTCCCCACCATTTGTTTTGGACAGGCATGCTAGTTCATACTTGAAAATTTTATATTGAGACTGGTGGCAATTTAAGCCTCATTGTCATCACTACTTAGATGCTGTGAAGAATTTCTCACATAGGACCACTGTTGCAGGAATACTTAAACCACAGGAAAATGAAATGTTAAGGTGATTTTAACACATCAAAAGCTAGCTGAAAATTGCTAGATCAACACGCTGCTATCCTTTTAGTATGGAAGAACATCACCTTCCATTTCTGAAATGAAAGGCTTCTGGCTGTTGATTTAATAAATTAATTTAATAAATTAATAAATTATTGATTTAATAAATTATTTATTCTTATTTTAAATTGTTTGTATTGTGACCAATTTGTTTTAGTTTTCTGTAAGCAAACTCAGCCTTTAGAGAGCTGGGATATAAATATTTTCAACAATAAATAAGCAAGAGTGCCTATTCCTCCTGCATGGGTACATAAAAGATGTGCTAGAAAAACCAAGGGTCAGCTTGTTTTATTGCGGCCAAATCATTTGTCCTCCCACAATTCCTTCACCCTGCGTAGGGAGGCCCAGCATGTGAACTTTCACCCAGGAGGCAAGTAATAAGTGGACAGCTCACTATCATTATTAATTGTTACCATTATTTCTGTCCTCTTTTACTCAGTCAGTTCTCTGGTTGTTTATGAACAGTACATTAAAACATAGCACTTTAAATCTGTAGATTTTGAATACAAAATTTACAAACAGCAGAACTGAGGAGAACTAAGGGTTTCAGCTGACAAGTCCTGCTACTGCAATGGGGTTCTCCCATCTTCTCCCCCTGAAATTGGCTCTGGGGAAGCTCCAAAACAGCACGTAGGAAGAGGAGAGGGGGTTGTTTTGTCTATCAAGCTGACAAGCTTGTGCTGGTGGAATGAGTGCCATACTGCTATGTTGAATTCTTCCTTAAATATAAAGATGTGTTTGAATAAAATGTTTCCAAAATTTCAGTATAAAGGCCAAGGAACTCAGGTAAACCTTTCTAAAAACCTCAGTACCATCACCAAGAAGGCACTGTATCTCATGCTCAATAGGACAGAATAATTAAAAAAATGAGAAACATGCATGAAAAAACTACACTCACAGTGAGCTCAAAGTACATGCCTTCTTTCTTCTCCGTTTAGGTCCAAAAGGCACATTTTCAGTAAAGTACATGTTACATACAAGTGCCACAGTTGCCATTTTTTCTAACAGGCAGGTATAGTTAATCTTCCCTTGCCCATGATATCATCCACTCAACCCTATAGTCTGGGCAGTTCACAATTTATAATAAAAAGAAACCAACAGTAACAATCAACTACATGAAATCAATACAAACACTGCAGCACTACAAAACCTTATGAAGGTACATAATGATTTTTTAAAAACGTTGAAACCCTATGACAGACTGGAGATGTAGTTCTACAAACCAAAAACATTATATTACAAGACTCATGGAAACAAGGTATTCACCTAGCATAAAAAGTTCCTACTGTACATGCCTCCATATCTCCATATCTTGGAGGCATGTACAGTAGGAACTTTTTATGCTAGGTGAATACCTTGTTTCCATAAGTCTTGTAATATAATGTTTTTGGTTTGTAGAACTACATCTCCAGTCTGTCATAGGGTTTCAACGTTTTTTAAAAAAATTATTATGTACCTTCATAAGGTTTTGTAGTGCTGCAGTGTTTGTATTGATTTCATGTAGTTGATTGTTACTGTTGGTTTCTTTTTATTATTCTTTTTATTATAAATTGTAATTATACCAGAAAGATATGGAGATAGGGAGATATGGAGGTCTCGTACACCCCAGGTAGTGTGGTTGCTGACCTTGAGCCAGACATCTTGGAGAGTGAAGTCAAATGGGCCTTAGAAAGCACTGCGAATAACAAAGCCAGTGGAAGTGATGATATTCCAGCTGAACTATTTAAAATTTTAAAAGATGATGCTGTTAAGGTGCTACACCCAATATGCCAGCAAGTTTGGAAAACTCAGCAATGGCCAGAGGATTGGAGAAGATCAGTCTACATCCCAATTCCAAAGAAGGGCAGTGCCAAAGAATGCTCCAACTACCGCACAATTGCGCTCATTTCACACGCTAGCAAGGTTATGCTTAAAATTCTACAAGGCAGGCTTAGGCAGTATGTGGACCGAGAACTCCCAGAAGTGCAAGCTGGATTTCGAAAGGGCAGAGGAACCAGAGACCAAATAGCAAACATGCGCTGGATTATGGAGAAAGCTAGAGAGTTCCAGAAAAACGTCTACTTCTGCTTCATTGACTATGCAAAAGCCTTTGACTGTGTCGACCACAGCAAACTATGGCAAGTTCTTAAAGAAATGGGAGTGCCTGATCACCTCATCTGTCTCCTGAGAAATCTCTATGTGGGACAAGAAGCTACAGTTAGAACTGCATATGGAACAACTGAGTGGTTCAAAATTGGGAAAGGAGTACGACAAGGTTGTATATTGTCTCCCTGCTTATTTAACTTATATGCAGAATTCATCATGCGAAAGGCTGGACTAGATGAATCCCAAGCAGGAATTAAGATTGCCGGAAGAAATATCAACAACCTCAGATATGCAGATGACACAACCTTGATGGCAGAAAGTGAGGAGGAATTAAAGAACCTTTTAATGAGGGTGAAAGAGGAGAGCGCAAAAAATGGTCTGAAGCTCAACATCAAAAAAACCAAGATCATGGCCACTGGTCCCATCACCTCCTGGCAAATAGAAGGGGAAGAAATGGAGGCAGTGAGAGATTTTACTTTCTTGGGCTCCTTGATCACTGCAGATGGTGACAGCAGTCACGAAATTAAAAGACGCCTGCTTCTTGGGAGAAAAGCAATGACAAACCTAGACAGCATCTTAAAAAGCAGAGACATCACCTTGCCGACAAAGGTCCGTATAGTTAAAGCTATGGTTTTCCCAGTAGTGATGTATGGAAGTGAGAGCTGGACCATAAAGAAGGCTGATCGCCGAAGAATTGATGCTTTTGAATTATGGTGCTGGAGGAGACTCTTGAGAGTCCCATGGACTGCTAGAAGATCAAACCTATCAATTCTTAAGGAAATCAGCCCTGAGTGCTTCCTGGAAGGACAGATCGTGAAGCTGAGGCTCCAATACTTTGGCCACCTCATGAGAAGAGAAGAATCCTTGGAAAAGACCCTGATGTTGGGAAAGATTGAGGGCACTAGGAGAAGGGGACGACAGAGGACGAGATGGTTGGACAGTGTTCTCGAAGCTACGAACATGAGTTTGACCAAACTACGGGAGGCAGTGCAAGACAGGAGTGCCTGGCGTGCTATGGTCCATGGGGTCACGAAGAGTCGGACACAACTAAACGACTAAACAACAACTGTACATGCCAGGGAAACTTGTTTGAAGAAAGCATTCCATACCCAGGGTGCCCCACCCCAAAAGGCCCTCTCACCAAACAGCCTCCCATCACCTTATTAGGCTGGAGAGTCTCTGATGAAGATCTTACAGCCCAGGTAAGCAGATAAGGGAGAAGGCAATCCTTCATGCATCCTGACCCCAACCTATTTACAGGTAATTTTTTATTTATTTTATTTTCAAAAAAAAAATACTGATTGATTAATGAAGTGGTTTATAAAAAGAATAAAATGATCAAATTATTGGCAGAAACGATTTAAACTACTACTTTAAACATTCAAAACATTCAGAAAAACAATCAAAAAATTAAAACCAGCAATAAACTAAATATCAGTATTCTAGATACCTGCATAGGCTTGTCTAAACAATGTTTTATAGTACAGTGAAGGCACATGCCTGATAACAATATAAAATATTAATACCACTACTGTGCTTTGAAATGGGCCTGGAAATGGACTGGAAGCCAGTACAGATCACAAAGGACTAGAGTGATGTACTGATACCTATCAGTCAGCATTAATAATCCTGCTGCTCTACTGTGGGCCAGCTGAAAATTCCAGACTATTTTCAAAGGCACATAAAATGCATTGCAGTAATTGAACTGGAAGGTTACACAGGACATAGATAATTGTCCAATCTCAAGGTTAATCCTCCCAAAGTGGCTTTTAAGGCCAGAAATAAAGAAATGAAAGTGTATTGGGCTACTGTCATGAACATGTGTGTACGTGTAAGAATATTTTGTCTGGTTCCATGTTTTGAATTTTTATATTGGAACAAACCCTGAACACTGTGACCACAGTGGAAGGGATAAATACAAACTACCTTAAACAAATCAGTCAAATCTTTTATAATCAGTGCCGGATTTACGAACGGGCTGAGTGGGCTGCAGCCCAGGGACTCATAATCTAGGAGGACCAGAGCCTCTTGCCATTTTTTTAAAAAACAGGCATTTTTTTACTATCTAGGTGCAGTTGCTTAGTAACATTAAACATGTGCCGTATGAGTCTGTATATACAGTTACACAAGTGAGTACTTACTATTTAGTAAAATTCATGGAGGCTTTAAAGCTAATCAGAATCAAATGTTAAAGTCAGCAATGAAGCAATACAAGTGTTCAGATCACTGTCTATCAATATAGCATGCATTCTAAGAACAAATAAGGATTATTTTATATGATTGTGGATCACAATAATTTTGACTTTTTGTGAAAATGATAATGAGTAAGCAATATGAAAGTGGTGCTAGTAAATGAAAAGTGATGAAAAGAAGGAAATACTCAAATGTTTAAAGCCAATCATGTCATATGACTTTATACAGCAGGCAGAAACAGCCTGACATAATCCCTCAGATTCAGAACAATTGTGTTTACAAAGAGAATCAAGTAGACTACACAGCAGTCTGAAGAACAACTAGTTTATATACAGAACGCAACCTTCCAAGAACTTAGAGAAGTGTTGTCGTTAACTACCATTACAAATACCGATTCTTCGGGACAAAGTGACAATGAAGTGACCTGCAGCCAAAGAATTAACACAAGGTGCTGAAGGAACAAGCCATGAGATAATTATGCCAAAAAAAGAAGTTCAAGCTCATTAAAGCATCTTAAAGAATTGGAAAACAAAGCAAATTATTTCAGTGAAAACACTAGCAGTTCTGCTCTAAGAATTTATTCTATTCCACCAAAGTAAATGGAGTAACCTATCCTCAAGAGTGGCTAGTGCATTCTCCCAGAAAAGTCTACTGTTTCATGTGTGCACTTTTCTCTAACCAAACTACCTCGACTACAGCTTTACCTTCTACTGAATTTGATGATTGGCATCACACCTATCTTGTTCAAATCCATGGGAACTATAAAATCATAGAAACTCCATGCTAACATACATCAAAACTCGAAGTGCAGATCAGAGTAGGATTACTGGAGGCACTTACTTTAGCATGTTGCTGCAGTGATTTCCCATTCAGGAGCAAATGACTTGGCATTTAGCAGAAGACCCAGGCATTTAGGCATTTAGGCATTTGGCATTTAGGGGACCCAGGTGGCGCTGTGGAGGGGACCCAGGTGGCGCTGTGGTTAAACCACTGAGCCTAGGGCTTGCTGATCAGAAGGTCGGCGGTTCGAAGCCCTGTGACGGAGTGAGCTCCCGTTGCTTGGTCCCAGCTCCTGCCAACCTAGCAGTTCGAAAGCACGTCAAAGTGCAAGTAGATAAATAGGAACCGCTACAGCGGGAAGGTAAACGGCGTTTCCATGTGCTTCTCTGGTTTGCCAGAAGCGGCTTTGTCATGCTGGCCACATGACCTGGAAGCTATACGCCGGCTCCCTCGGCCAATAATGCGAGATGAGCGCGCAACCTCAGAGTCGGTCACGACTGGACCTAATGGTCAGGGGTCCCTTTACCTTTTTTAATGAAACATTTGCTCCACCTAACAATGGTAACTTTCTGTGATTGTTTGAATTAATCGCCAAATTGGTAAAGGCTCTAGTCAGTCATTGTACTTATCCAAAACCGTATGTGAGTTGATGGCTAATAGAGTTCAATAAGCTATACTGAGCAATATCAGACAGGCAGGTTATTTTACTTTATCAGTTGATTCATCCACTGATGCTTCTCATGTTGACCAACTTACTGTTATTGCTAGATATGTTTCTCCTAGTAATGGATTACCAGTCAAATGTTTTCTGAGGTTTTTTTGAACTGAAAAATCACAGCGGTGAAAGTATGGCTGAGCTGATACTGAACTTCTTGAAACAGATTTCAGTAAATGTAGAGGACAATCATATGATAATCCAGCCAATATGGCTGGAAAGTAAAATGTCATTCACCAAAAAATTATGGAAAGGAACAAGTTTGCAAAGTTTATTCCATGTGTTGCACATTCCTTAAATCTAGTTGGATGAACCCAAGTTGACTCGTGCCTGGATGGAGTAAAGTTTTTTAACACAATAAATGAGCATTATTGTTTTTTCTCTGCTTCTACAAAAAGATGGGAAGTGCTAAAAATTTATTCACTCTTGTGTCAAAAGTTCCTAAGCATTTATCAGACACAAGATGGGAGGCTCACACCAAAGCTACTACAGCTAATAGCAAAAGTTATATTTATATTGTTGAAACCCTCGGTCTTATTTACTGTGATGGAACTGAAAAAGGAGATACTACATGACCGGTAGAAAATCTTCTGCAGAAAATGGAAGAATTTGAATTCATTTTCATGCTTCACTTTTAGACACATTCACAAGACCAATTTCATGAAATTAGCAAGACAATTCAAAGTCTGCAAATCTCATCGAGCACATACAAATATTTACAGTTGCGATTGCAGTTTGTATCCACCACTTAAGCTAAATTTATACTGGATGTAAAGTACAAAACTGTCAAAAGAAGGCAGAGTGTACGAAAAAACCAAAACAATGATGGGACAGTGCCCTAAGCCTTAGATGAACTTTATCCAAGAGACAAGTTTAGAGTAAATTCATTTATCTCTCTTGTCATCGATCCTCTTGAAGTCAACCTAGACAGAAGAGCAATAGTGTACAGGAGTGTAGTTGGCAATTTTTCATTTTTGGTGAACCTGCAAGCGACCAAATAACTGATTTACAATGGTGTCAAAATGCTGATGCAAGAGTATCCAAAAGATGTTGACCTTAGCCTGGTCGGTGATCTCTTGTACTTCCACATGTATGTAAAATAACCTCACCCTGAAAAAGATATGTATTCAGCCACCAATATATGTATCATAATATTCCAGGAGAAAATTCAGATAGTTTTTCCAAATGTGGCAACAATTTTCAGATTGTTCCTGTGCTTAAGGGTTACAAACTACTGCTGAAAGATCTTTTTTAAAAAAAAAAGTAAAAAGAATAAAGAATGATATACAGTCATATGGTCAACCCAGGAATGGTTGTCTGAGCCAAACATTCTCTACATAGAAAATGATAAATTGTGCCTTACTGATTTATATAATTGGTAAGTGCTCAAAATAAACTGATCTGACGTTATAGTGTAATCTTATAGCTATGAATCCCCTTGAATGTTCTTTATCTTAATTTGATACTTTTGTAATCTTTGTTTATAAATTTATAACCTTTAATAAGGTGTCACTGTCTAGTAACAAGAAGCATTCCTCAGCACTAGGATAAATATACAAGGTAGCAACACCACCAATTTCACAAAAATAATTTAAGAGGCACCTGCACATTTTGCCCCATAACTTTATTTCTAGAAGGGTTAGATACTTACTATTTATTTATTTAATTTTTATATACTGCCCTTCATCCAAAGATCCCATGGCAGTTCACACAGTTCACAACATAAAAATACAAAATGAGAACACAAAGTACATAACAAAAAACAAATCAATGAAAGTTTGCCCATGGGTGCCATGTTGGCAACCCCTGTTCTGCGGCTTATAGTTAGCAAATGGTTTCAATAAACTTGACAGCACAAGGGTGGGATCTCTGAGGATGGTCTATGCCAAATTTGGGGTAGAAAGGATAAGGAATGGCTTATTCTAATCAATTTAAAGTTTGAGGAGACACTGGGATTCCACATGATTCTGCATTTTTCTTCCATAGATTTTCCTGGTATGCTTCTTCTGGAAAGATTTCTCTGCTTCTACTGCATGTTTTTGAAAACGTGTTGTTTTAGGTCAAGGGGAACGTTTAATATGTGCCTCCATCAGCAGAACAATGAGAGAAATGATTTCCATCCATCCCTTTGCCTCCGCCTGCAGACATTAATGTGACTTACTGTTCTGAATGCTCCTTCCACTAGTAAAAGGCGTGGGAATCAGAATCTCCTGTGTCCTACTGACAGAAGCTTCTGCTAAATCCAAATGCTTTCTGTCTGCTGATTATATTACAATGCTACGAAGGGTTAGCTGCTTCTGTGATTTAAAAAGGCTTTCAATCAACATCATTTTAGCAATTTTGTGGACCGGTGGTATCCAAACAGGTTTTTATTTTTTAAAAAAATTATAGCAAGATAAGCACTCTAAGTGGTATCTCACATCTTTAATATTTTAAATATTTTATGAATTTTTTAAAAAAAAGTAGCCAGAAATTTTAGGCCCTAATCAAAAGATTTATTTAAAAGGTCATCAAGGTAAAAACATGACACCAACTACAAAGTTTATAGTGAATATGTGCTAAGAGGGACACAGCATTGTACTGATGACACACACTTGAAATCCCCAGGTGATAGCTGTTTTATGTGGAATAGTATAGGAGACAGAATCAAACCCTTAGAAATCCCACTGCCCAGAAGCAATGGGGCCTAGCAATAGTCACCTAGTGCTACTCTCTTTTTCTGCAGGTAGGAGCAGAATAACTGCAACACAGAGCATCTAACTCCCAATCCCATGACAACTGAAACTGATCTCTCAGGCTGTAAACTAGATGATGCTCCAAGGACCTCCAAATGAAACTACATTAATTGTGGCATCAAGTTTGGCGCAAATCCAAGAAATTTTGCCCTCAAAGTGCTTTGCAAATATCACAGCTGGCTACTGAGTAGTCCATTGTTAATGATACCACACAAGTCTGAAACCTGCCCATTTGTCATTCTAAACAGCTCTTCTGGGCAGTTCACTGAAGATGCTATGAGGGTAAAAAGTGTGTTCTCTTTGCTGCCACCATTGTCCCAAGGTAGGTGTGACTATAGTCTTGTACCCATTTGATCAAATCACATTGAGACTTCCATCAGCTCTGCTCTAGCAGACTCCCAGTGTACTTCATCCCCATTAAGTTAGTAACATAATAACTAAATATAATACAATTAAACTGGAATGAATAGAACAGGAAGAGAAATTTAAAATCATACTTCTAAGGAACTTTTTTCCAGGTGATCTCTAGGAACTATCACACAGAGAAATTCAGGCATGATAAAATTAGTAAGTTAACAAGTAATGCAATGAAGAAGTTTTCCAAGTAAAGTTCTGAATTTATCTGAACATGATTAAACCCTACATGCACTAGTAAAATTAGCATGGCACATTTTATTTTTGTTTACTATCAAGTATCCTGAATCAGATCTTTATCAATTCAGGGCATTTGAAAATTTGTTTCCAATTTTTCTGGAAAACCAAGATCACCGACTCTGAAATGTTGGTATTAACCATTCTGCATTTTATCCATACATACAATAGTTGTGGTTTCCTGGTGTGAGGCAAAGACCACCTTCTCTTGGCTCCACTACAATTCCTTCCCCCATTTGCATGGAGACCCAAGGAGCCCTGAGAGAAGACCTCCTCAGTTTCCCCAGTCCTACTGAAATAGGGTTTGGGAAGTCCTGGACAGTAGCCTAAGGGTAATCCCAAGGAAAGGCTAGCAGCAGAGCCCCTGGACCTTTCACACACATACACACGCCAAACACTGATTTTTTGGGGGGAAAGGCTATTTGGAAGCTGTGACTGCACCGTCTGGGAAAGACAGGTTGGAATTTGGGGCCTGATCCTGTACCTACTATGAAAGGTCAATAAAATGGAGTAGCTGTGCTCGTCCTGTCTAGTACTCATTTGGGGCCTGGTCTTTAAATTTATTTCCCCATGGACCCTGAGTCATTTAATGTGTCCTTGCCCTGTACTTCCAAAATTGGTAGCTAAAGTCCTTTAAGTCTCTACAGTTTTTAATAAATGTAATTCAAACTTCAGAATTCTGTGAGAAATGAAATCAGTGTCAACGGTCAAAATGTTTGCAATGCTTTTTTCTGTTTCATAAGTTCATTAGTAACAAAGAATAGATTGCAGATACAGTATTAGGCAAGCTTGGCAGTTTCAAAGCACTTAACTTTGTTTGTTTTACTTGTATTTAGTAAACATCCTAAACCAGATCACTCTAAGCAATCAATTTCCCCCAAAAAATTCTCTTTTCCAGGAAACCCACATCACTGGATGCAATCGTCAACAATAGTTTCAAACTGCATCTGTAAATTACATCCAAACTACAGTCAGTCTATTCAATGACAGATTACTGCATTCTATTTGCAGCAATGGCATCCAATAGTAAGACAAACTTCTTGGCTTACTGAGAACAAGTAGCATATATGGCTGCTCTTTAAAAAGTCACAATCAGCAAGTCAACAAACCAAGAGTTCAGGTAATTATCATAACTTGTGATGAGTGGGGAGTAGGAGCAAGCCATGTTCCCTGGTTTCAGATGGAACACAAAGCCAATGCTTCCTGGTTTGTTTACCCTGTTCATACTGGGGGACAACCAAAATAGGAGTGATTGAGTACCGTGTGCCAACATGCTGCTTGATAAGTGTGAATGCAGGAGCATCAAGGCAATCACTTGCTTTCTCATCAGTTTTGAGGTTAGCAATGTAATATCTGGCAATATTAGGAGACAGCAGCAGACTAGTGGTGTTTTAAAATTTTAAAAATACTGTTAGAGAAAGTACAGTCCAATTAAACATTTTTTAAAAAAATCTACCCAGCATTGGGTTCACTGTGCATTGGGTTCACATGTTCAAGAGAAACAATTTAATTGATACAATTTGCCAAGTGATACAAGTTGTAAGGAAGATATCAGAGAATCTAGCAACCTTGATAAAGCCAGTCTTATTTTACAGGGCCTTAGAAAGCACTGCTAATAACAAAGCCAGTGGAAGTGATGATATTCCAGCTGAACTATTTAAAATTTTAAAAGATGATGCTGTTAAGGTGCTACACCCAATATGCCAGCAAGTTTGGAAAACTCAGCAATGGCCAGAGGATTGGAGAAGATCAGTCTACGTCCCAATTCCAAAGAAGGGCAGTGCCAAAGAATGCTCCAACTACCGCACAATTGCGCTCATTTCACACGCTAGCAAGGTCATGCTTAAAATTCTACAAGGCAGGCTTAGGCAGTATGTGGACCGAGAACTCCCAGAAGTGCAAGCTGGATTTCGAAAGGGCAGAGGAACCAGAGACCAAATAGCAAACATGCGCTGGATTATGGAGAAAGCTAGAGAGTTCCAGAAAAACGTCTACTTCTGCTTCATTGACTATGCAAAAGCCTTTGACTGTGTCGACCACAGCAAACTATGGCAAGTTCTTAAAGAAATGGGAGTGCCTGATCACCTCATCTGTCTCCTGAGAAATCTCTATGTGGGACAAGAAGCTACAGTTAGAACTGGATATGGAACAACTGATTGGTTCAAAATTGGGAAAGGAGTACGACAAGGTTGTATATTGTCTCCCTGCTTATTTAACTTATATGCAGAATTCATCATGCGAAAGGCTGGACTAGATGAATCCCAAGCAGGAATTAAGATTGCCGGAAGAAATATCAACAACCTCAGATATGCAGATGACACAACCTTGATGGCAGAAAGTGAGGAGGAATTAAAGAACCTTTTAATGAGGGTGAAAGAGGAGAGCGCAAAATATGGTCTGAAGCTCAACATCAAAAAAACCAAGATCATGGCCACTGGTCCCATCACCTCCTGGCAAATAGAAGGGGAAGAAATGGAGGCAGTGAGAGATTTTACTTTCTTGGGCTCCTTGATCACTGCAGATGGTGACAGCAGTCACGAAATTAAAAGACGCATGCTTCTTGGGAGAAAAGCAATGACAAACCTAGACAGCATCTTAAAAAGCAGAGACATCACCTTGCCGACGAAGGTCCGTATAGTTAAAGCTATGGTTTTCCCAGTAGTGATGTATGGAAGTGAGAGCTGGACCATAAAGAAGGCTGATCGCCGAAGAATTGATGCTTTTGAATTATGGTGCTGGAGGAGACTCTTGAGAGTCCCATGGACTGCTAGAAGATCAAACCTATCCATTCTTAAGGAAATCAGCCCTGAGTGCTCCCTGGAAGGACAGATCGTGAAGCTGAGGCTCCAATACTTTGGCCACCTCATGAGAAGAGAAGAATCCTTGGAAAAGACCCTGATGTTGGGAAAGATTGAGGGCACTAGGAGAAGGGGACGACAGAGGACAAGATGGTTGGACAGTGTTCTCGAAGCTACGAACATGAGTTTGACCAAACTACGGGAGGCAGTACAAGACAGGAGTGCCTGGCGTGCTATGGTCCATGGGGTCACGAAGAGTCGGACACGACTAAACGACTAAACAACAACAACAAATTTTACAGTGAATTGGCTCTTCAATGCCAGCACATACAGTCGTTAGGTATATTATGTACTTCACATATCACATGCTTGTGAATTCTGTGATTTACGTTTTATATGGTAGCTTTACCAACTATGGGCTTAGCCAGACACAATGCTATGAAGAGTTCCTACAATCCAACTTATGGTTGACATTTCCTGCTTTAGGGTTTTTGTTTTCAATAGCAAGCTCCCATGACTGCTTTCAAGATCAGGTTAGATAAGCACTGGGTGAAGATATTTAACTTGACCCCTGATCTAAATAGTCTCCTAAAGCTATTATTAGCTGGGGGGAAGGGGGAGAGTCAGGTACAAATAGCTTAAACACTCATGCTGTTTCAAAGCATATGTCTGCTAACAAGTTAAGAAAAGAAACAATGGAAAATTCTAACTATGAATCACATAATGTATTGTATGGCTCCAGGTGTAATGAACTTACTCCCCTATAGGTATTATGGTGGACTGTTGCAGTTTCTCCTAATCCCTCCTGACCTAACATTATTTTTGTTAGCTACCTTGAAAACAGGTTTAAAAGTTAGGAATAAAATTCTTAATTGAAATTAATTATAACAGTGAAACCTATGTTTATGTATTATCTGTTTAGGGTCCAGGTCCTAATTGTGTTTTTCTCCAGCTTTCAAAACATCATTTATCAATTAAATTACCACATTTTATTATCCACATAAAATATACTGAGAGAGAAAACAGAAGCTCGATATGAACATATATACAAATAAGGCTGCAATCCTATACTTACACTGGAGTACATCCTGCTGAACTTGTCAGGGTTTTTTTTCCCCCAGTGAATATGCACAGAATTGGGCTGTGTTACTAAGTTTTAAAGGACTACTACTCTTATTCATGATTCTTCTACCAAAAATATGTGACACAGTGTATAACTAAAGCACTTTAAACTTAAAAACTTTTGTTTCCAATTCAAGCAGCTATCCAGATGCTTAAGTTCCAATATCAAATACTTCATCTCTCTGAAAATATCCTCAAACGAATACCAAGCCTGAATTTCATATTTGATGAAATATTTCACTGATTACAACTCAAGCGGAAAGGAATGTTAAATTAATACATTATTCAGTGTGAAAGCATTCATTCAGCACTGAGAAACACACTATTATCCTTACTGCTTTTACATAAGCAGCTTTATGATTTAGCAGAGTCATGCCTTTATCATGCAGTAAAAACCCAGTTGTCAACTTCTACTGCTATTAACTTGCAGCCAACGTATGTTCTTTTTATAAAAATAGTAACGGATACCATGTCACTGAAACTATAATGCACAATTGCAGATACACAGTTACTAGGAACCAGTATCTCCTATGGTCCAATCACAAGAAAAAATAGCATTTTCATGTTATTGCAGCATATTCCAAAGTCTATTAACCCAAATTTGTTCCATTTTGTTTAACATGACCTTCTTCCTATAAAGTATGCTTAGGACTACAGCCTTTGCTCACACCAACAACCATCAGTTAATACTATAGTACTCAAACTAAATGTTAGGACCAAACAACTAGATAGTCACAGGTTAGCCACCCTACCTTTCCCTCCCAGTATGTGCTCAATCTTGCCTATTTACACATATTAATTTTACACTCTTCACACTTGGTATATTTCAACTGCATCTTGATGATTATTATATCCCAAAATACTTATGAAAACACTGATGAGCTTTAACAAAGCTCAACTATAATACAAATGTTTTGTCAATTGTTCAGTTCCAGCACTTCACTCAGAACAGTGTGTAGTAATAAAAATGTACAGGGTGCAACAGATATTAATGCATTTGTGCAGTACTTGAGCTTTCAGTGCAGTTCACACATTGTTATTTTAATCCTCACAATACTCCTGTAAAGATTATTGGGGGGGCTGATGGAAGTAAGAGCCTAAGGCCATTCAAAAAGTTTATGGTAGAGATTTGAACAAGACACATCCCAGTTTGTAGCCCAGACTTTGTAAGAGCAAAGTGCCAGTCCCAAGGATACAGATCCATTTTAAAGGGACTTTGACCACCTGCAGGTTAAAATAGGGTTGGGGACAGTCCCGGGATTTGCAAATCTGTGCCCGGACAAATTCTGTCCCTGGGATATCCCCAGATTTACAAATGTGTCCCTGGAAAATGTGGCAGCAGCAGCCTCAGCAGCCCAGAGCCAGCCTGGTAGCACACTTGGCTCTGGCTGGCTTCAGGAGCTGCTCGCTGCCGCCGCCACTGCCAAAGAAAACTGGGGACGTCCAGCGGTTCAGATCTCCTGCCCCCTTCCTCCTTTGTTTTGACAGATTGGGGAAGGCTTGGGAGGCTCAGGCAGGTGTTGCCCAGTTTTTTTAAAAAAAAAATTGCGCATTTTTGTTTCACAGGGTGCAAAAGAAGGGCTTTGCACCTTGCCTGGCAGAGAAACCGCGCTCCTTGTGCCCCTCCTGGGCAACGGCCGCCTGCCCGCGACTTCCGAGCCTCCCCCGATCTGTCAAAACAAAGGGGGAAGGGGGAAGGAGATTGGGGGAGGCCCGGGAATCACAGGCGGGCAGCATGCCGTTGCCCAGTTTTTAAAAAACTGCGCATTTATGTTTCACAGGGTGCGAAAGAAGGGCTTTGCACCTTTATACGACATGCATGTGTGCTTCGGGCCCAGAGTCCTTTGCCTCACTATCCCCACTACTGACTCCCTGCTGCTACTCAGCTTTAAAAAAAAAAGTGTCCCTGGATTCATTGGGAAAAAAATATGGTAACCATAGGTTAAAAAATACATTTCCAGACAACACAAGTGGAGAAGGTGGGAGTTGGGACAGGGGGTGTAGATCTGACTGACAGCAGTGGTTTCCAACCAGGAATTCATTACATTTATATAGCTTTGCCAACGTTGCTCTTCAACTTCTAATCACAGTGATTTTGGATGGGACATAGAAATAAATTATCAGAAAGCAACTGCACCCAGTGCTCTTAACATAAAGACACAGTAGTGAGCTGAGCTCCTGAGCTCTGAAACAAAGAGTAAGAAGGACCCAAACATTTTCTTTGCCTGAAAAAGTAGTTGCTCAGGGGGCTTTAACATACAGGTAGGGCTTTACAGTGTCCACAAAACAGTACTGTAACACTGTTACAAAGCCACACAAAGAATTTAAATGTCAGACATTTCTAAGCCGTTTCCAAGACAATAGGCTTCCCAGTACATTATTACAGTATATACAATTCCATTAAAAAAAATGGAAGCATACCATTCAAATTTAAAGCATACCATTTAAAGCATACCATTCAAATCACAGTAGAACAGCCTATTTACATATGCCTAGTACAATAAAATTCAATAAATACCAGTGAATACCCCATAACCACTTACATAGTAAAATATTTCCATGAAAAGTCAAGGATAACTGGTTTTTGAACCTTTCTTTAAAACCTGAAGGGAAAAGATTTTTAATTAAACTAAAACCCTAGAGGAACACACTAAATTTCATATAGTAAGGGAGGGATGGAGTCCTGTTTAAAAACTGCAAGCTTTAAAAAGCTTCTCTTAAAAACCCCCAAAACCCTTTTAGCTGTCTGTCTCAAATTCTGTAGCTTCATCTCTTCATAATAGACTATGTGTTTTATGGTTTGTTGATTTTAGCTGAGCTGCCTACCCATAACATCCAAACTGCAAAGCCATATTTAGTAGTAGTAGTAGTAGTATAGTAGTACCGGTAGTAGTAGTAGTAGTAGTGCACAGGCCTAACATATAGTAGTGTAACCTGCAATTTGTGAAACGAGGAATGATAGGTTAATATATCAGTTTTATATCATGTTTTGAGATTACAACATCCTCTGACAAATAGCTTGTGTCAATTTGTGTTCATTGTTATCTGCTGATGTTTAAAATTATCTGTTTACATCATGGAGACTACAAAATAAACTGGATGAGGGTTCAGAAACAAATGAACATTTTTTTAAATGCTGACATCTAGTTGTCAGCTTAAAGGAATATCTACAACCTCTTAGACTTATTCCTCACTGTGTTCTGCAATTTTTCCAATTCTAGACATGCACATTATCACCATAGCTGCCAAGTTATCCCTTTTTTAAAGGGATTTTCCCTTATGCTGAATAGGCTTCCTCGCGAGAAAAGGGAAAACCTGGCAGCTATGATTATCACTGGTTTTACGATTCAAAGATTAAGGAGTGTAAAGACAAAGCAGCTTGCTGCTGCCACTCCTATTATCCCCTTAATTTTTACTATTACTATCTTTCTTCCTCTACATTTGGGGCAAGTACCAAGTTCTGTTCTGTTCTGTTTTTTTTGTCTGAGCAATGTTCAAACAGAAAATATAAGCAGCAGGCCTGTGCATTCTCCCCCCCCCCCCGAGCCCATCAGCAACATGGATCGGCCTCAGGATGACCTAAACTGAACTGGGGGCCTTGCACATTCCTAAGTTTAATTTATTAGGGTTTTAAATTCTAATTAAACATGGATAGCAGTGAGGAGGGAGGAGAGCTTCTGTCTGTCTCTCCTCCTTCTCCACCCCTCACAGTTGATTTAATTAGGGTTTAAAACTCTAATTAAAAATGTGCTTGTCCACTCACCTCCCTTTTGACAGCCCCAGATGGACCCAACTGAGGGCGATCTGGGATTTTTCCAGAATCTGTGCACAGCTTCTTGAAAATATAGCTCAGGTTTGTTGATCACCCACGCTAAAAATGACTCGTTTTATTTTTTTAAATCACCTGTCTGTCAAATTATACTAAAGGAATATTGCAACCTGTTGTAAGCCAAACACTCACTCAACTCATCTAATAACAGAGGTCAGTGTGTGCCTGCCTTTTGCTCCTGAATCCCAGTGCAAGTAGCAGTTAGAACTGAGTGTCCTCTCTTTGGGAGAACAGTAAGCTTCCTGCAGCTGCTCCTTCTCTGGTAATAGGTGAGGCTAGGCTAGTACTTCCCTTGAAACAAGTCCTCCAGGGTGGCAGGGGATGCTGCCTCCTAATAGTCCCTGGTCCCCTGGCTGATGACAAGCCCAGTGTGTCTGCAGGCCCAAAGCAACTCTCGCTCTTTTAACTTCCAGGTAAATTTGCCGACAAGCTTTTGTAAATCCATTGCCCTTGTCCATCATTAAGTCTAACAACTGCCACTAAACCTTCCCCAAAATATTAGCACAAGCATACAGGGATGCTTATTAGCACAAGCATAAAAGCTGTTCGGCAGTGGAATTTGCTACCAAGGAGTGTGGTGGACTCTCCTTCTTTGGAGGTCTTTAAGCAGAGGCTTGACAGGCATATGTCAAGAATGCTTTGATGGTGTTTCCTGCTTGGCAGGGGGTTGGAGTGGATGGCCCTTGTGGTCTCTTCCAACTCTATGATTCTATGAAAAGTCTGATCAACAGCTTTTTTGAACTTATTGGCAAGGCAGATACAACTTCAACTATGAAACATAAATGTCGTTATAAGAACCTTGCTATATTTACATATGGCAAGGAAGCAGAAATACTAAATTACTAAGGTACATTATCCATCTGATTGTTCTGCAAAACTGCACCACCAAGTCAAAGTAAGCCAGGTATAATTACAATTAGGTTTATTTCTTTGTCATTTGCCTAATTGGTTCAAATATAAATACCACCCTATGGAACAGATGCCCCCAAAGGTAGCAAATCATTATTTTACAGCATTAAATGAAGGTTTCTAACGGCGGACTTCAGTGCCTGTCTACTCAAAAATAAGTCACACTGAGTTTAATGGGACTTAGTTCGTGATAAATGTATATCAGATTGCAGTACAAAAGTGTAAAAAAAAAAAGGATAGACCTGGCTGTTCCTCCTAGGGTAGCCCACTTTCCTGCATGTAATCCCTTGTTACATACAGCAATTAGGCAAACAGCTAAATACAGGATGGATTGACATGTTACTTGAAGATGAATTTAAACTCACAAAAAGTATTGCAAGTACAACTAAGGAAAATGTTTCCATTAGTATGTTATTAAAATCCAATTTTAGTAACCAAATCAACTTGTGCAAGGGTTTTGTTTTGTTTTTAAATGGCCCACTTTATTAGCTATGCCAAAAAAATGTGATCACCAGGACCCTTCCCTGCATATCCACACAAGGAAATGGGTAATTCCTGCTCCCTTCCCCAGATTGGATTGGATTCAATTCAATTCAGAAAGCACATTTGAATGTTTTCCCATTTAAGGCTGCAATCCTAGTATCACATACCTCTGAGTAAGCCCCACTGAATTAAACAGGACTTACTTTTGAGTAAGCAATGTTAGGATTGTGCTGTTAACTGTTGTGTGGCTGAGGCACTCCAGGCATCTTGGCCATATAAGGGGCAAGGAAGGTGGAAGCTTGCTGGGCTGTGATCAGGTGTGGCTGCCCAGACAATACACACCCACCTATGCAATTCCTAAGTTGGGGGGGGGACAGCAGGGGTGCGTCACTCTTTAGTGGCACACTAAACACGCCAAGCAAAAATGTGGAACCCTCAAGTGACACTTAAGAAGCTCAGCATACAGAGTCATCATTTATGAAGCCAAAGTTCTAAGACCTAAAGCTGCCTTGACACTTCTGGTGCCAAAACCTTGACAAGGGAGAAACTAGACTAAGGTCAGAAAACTGCTGAAATTAGAAAGCTAGAAACACAAGCCTGCTGTGAACAGACTATTAACAAACATTTGCAGAAAACAGATTGCAATTTAAATAAAACTAACTTGCTTGAGGAAATGCTTATAGTTTCTTTTACACTATAAACAAAGATATTTTAAATAAGCTTGATAAATACACTAAGTTAACTGAGAGTGACAGGGCACATAATTACAATACTGCATCACATGGAAACTAGAATAACACGAGCAATTACACATGATGTGTAAAAACATCTCCTGGACATATTAATTATCAAAGAAATACAGGTACCACAATCAAACTCCCCAAACTAACGATTAAAATATGGTTTCAGTCTCAGTAGGAAGCTTCTAAAACATAAGATCACCAAACCAATAAAAACTCAGTCAACTACCTGGGTGGAATTGAATGAAAGTACTCCCACTATTATCCTTCTGAAGCAGCTGCTAAACCTCAACCATGGAAAATGGTCCACTAACATCTTGGCATTGCACAACTTGCATGGTAACTTGCATATGTGTATATTTACAGTATACCTATAATGGCATCGTACTCAAGTTTGACCACAACAAGGAAAGCAACAAGGACTGGAAAATATAAGAGCTCCCAAGCTTCCTCCAAAGGAAGACTGATAATGAAGAGCAAAGCTCAGATTCAAGTAAGACTTGATAGCACCATAAAATAGCACCAAGCAGAATAAATGTAGGGATACTCTTGTATAACTGAACAGGGTGATGCCAGAAGGAGGTTGCACATTCTGCAATGACTTTAATCACAAGACAGAGTATGGGTCTGTTTTACCCTTGCAATAACAAAAAGAAAATGCCAGAACAACCAGATGCTTCAATTTATAAATAAAACACCTTTTTATGTAAAACATATGGCTATGTTCTACAAACTAAAAAGAATAATTTGCTACAGGTCTGTTAAGTGTCACAAATAACTCTACCAGTATTCTCAAGAACCAAAGCAGAATCCTGCATGTGAAAAAACTGATGATGATGTCTTCAGAATACCCACATTTCAGGTGTTATAGTGAAAACTTTTGAAGCTTCCATTTAAAGGGTATTCAGAACAAAAATAGCTTGCTGCCTACTAAACAGAGAAGTTCAAAAGAACATTTGCATCCAAATGTTGGAGTTGTTTACACCATTTTTGGGTTAAATGGTTGTGAGTGTTGTGGTGGAGCAACTATAGGTGTTCCTAGAGTAAAAAATTGTCTACATCCATTTCAAACTAGGTTCAGACCCAGATTCAGGACTGCATCAGCCTCAGTCACCCTCTATATAAAGCTATTGGGAGTTTGGGGCAAAGGTGTCATCAGTATGTTGATGACACCCATCTTGATTCTCAGTTACACTGAAATTAGGAGAGGGTGTGAAAGACCTGGACTGGTGCCTGGATGCAGTGGTGGACTGGATGAGGGCCAATAAACTGAGTCTGAATCATGGGAAGACATGGTTTGTGGGTGAGTGATTCCCAAATCTAGGAGATAACTCAGCTACCTACCCTGGATGGGATTGCATTTTCCTCTGTCTCTTCTTTACCAGACCAAACATATCCACTTCCTTCAACTTTTCCTCATAAGACTTTGTTTCCAGACCCCTACAAAGGACAGGCGCCTAATGGTGAGGGGTGATGGGAGTTTTAGTACAGCAATACCTCATTAGCTTCCTCTGACCTAAAAGGTCTCTTTATGAGAAGGCATTTTGTCTTTCGTTTACTACAAAATTAGCATTGCTAGTTTTTCTTCCCCATCTATCAAATGACAAAACTAGGAAACATGTTCTTGGATAGCATGAAACTATTTGCAGCTCACTCACTTACTCTTGAGTATTGGGTATATTCACAATTTTGTTAGTACAAACTAAGACATTTCTACTTTTGAGGTACTAGTCATACATAGGCTTATATTGGATAAGGTCTATTAAACCAGGGGTTTACTTCTGAGAAAATATGCACAGGACTTTATGTACATTTTTAAAATATACCAAATAGTACTATTATATCTATTAACTAAATTATAATTGATGTGCTATAGGCTCATAAAGCAGTAGAACAATCTGATGGCTGTTATTTAAGTATTGCCTACATCTCATTTTTCTCAAAATGTTGTTTTCTTTGGAGGGGTAGTTTTTTCCATGGTTTCAAAATTTTCAGAATTTTTATGTCTCTAATGACAACCTAGATTACCTGTCTATTAGCAGAACCTGTGACTGATTCTTGGATTAGCGTTATTTCCAAATTGGGAGTAGTGAGTAGTTTCAGTCCAAACAAACCACAATCAGTAAGCGAAGAACAAACCTTAGCTACAGATAATGCTATGTTTGTTGCAAAATAAATCACAACTTTCAGTTTGGATATAACACCACAGCAAGGATTGTGGTTTGCTGCCCCCACCTTCTAGTAAGGAGGAGCAGAACAGCCCAAAGAGGTGCCAGAACTCACCATGAACACCTACTCGTGAGCCCACCTGAGAGGTGCCGGAACTGAGTTCTGGTGAGTTCCAGCTGAAAAAAAGCCCTCGCCACACTATTTATTTGCAGAAGACACTGAAATTCAAGGAAACACAAACCACCTGTGGTGTTGAAAAATCACCAAGCTAGTAAAACAGGTGGCTAAAAGGAGATACTCTGGACATACTGCTTTATATATAATCTTCAAATTGCAGAGATCCACTGTTTATGAGATTTTCAGTGCTGAAAGATACTGCATAGGGAGATCTCATAGGGAGATCTCAAATAACCTTTCTTTATAGGTGCAAAGGTTTCTAACAATTAGTCAGTGCCTGAACGGATGACAAAGATTAAGAAGTTTCATCTCAGTTTCTATTAGCAAAATCACTGGATATTGCCACCTAGACGTAATAAACATCCTCATACAAAATAGAAGTTCTGGATTATAAAAGGGAAGTCAGGTGATGAAGACTGATGGTGACTCAGAAGTGTAAAACCTACAAGCAGTATAAATGTGGGAAACTGGTGGTTGGCACACTACTCTTAGAAGTGACTGGAATAAACTTACTATCATAAGGGAAAACACTAAATGGGAAAGGCTAGTTGTACAATTTACTTGTGCTGTGAACTGACCAATTTTTTCAAATTGATTTTAGATCAAAGTACAAAATGCTTACATTTGATGCTTAATATGGTTTATGTACTCAATAATGCAAAGACATTTTTAGAAAAGCAATTAAGATTTGATACCACTTTGTCATATATATGCAAGCAAAGCATCAGAAAGAAACAAAAGCAGCTTGGAAGATTTGTTAATCTGTTATACCTATTGGAATTTTAAAAGGAGGTAAAGTCAGTTGAGTCCATTGTGCCAGAAGGTAAAGAGGGAAAGGGTTAATATTGGAGGGGGGAATGGGAGTAGGTTTTTATTTGTGAAGTGACAGTTCTGGGACTACAGGCTACTTACTACAACAGTGGCTGGCTGGATGGTTGTGAAAACATTTGCACCAGGAATCTGAAGACTGGGAAGGTGCTGATAGCCCCCCCCCCCGACCTTAGGTTAATGTAAGAAGAATACAATTTCTCTTCCCTAGCTCCAAGACATTTCCCTAGACTTTCAAGGCCTGCTGTACACACCTCTTCCTTTGCATTAGGAAGATGGGAAGGTAAAGAAATAACTAAGAGGGCAATGAAGAGGGCAATAATCCAGATGACAATATCAAGCTGTGCTTCTATGTTTCATCAGGTGTTTAGGGTTATTTGAAAAGCATGCTAAGGCACTCTCTCCATAATCCAAAACTATTTTTCAACAAATGTGACAACAAAAGCATATAATTTTATATATATATATATATATATATATATATATATATATATATATATATATATGATGCTCACCAATGGACAAACTGATCATAGGTGTAAATTGCTAAAAGCTGCCTATGTCCATTGTTGACAGTCAGTTCGACCATGAGTCTTTGTGGTTTCATACAGTGCTACAGGGTATTGTCATAAACAGTATTTGAAGACCAAGTCTTTTATCTAGGTAAAAGACACAGTGGTAGATAGAGCTTTTACAAAGTCTATTGTTCTGTCCTATTTTCTTCTCTAAGAAGTGATATGTAGCAACTCACTCCAAACTATCAAACTGATTTGAGTCTTCATTCACCTTTTTGTAACATTCCAAATTAACAGGAATCCCTTCTATGGGAAGCAGTGTCAGAGGAAGGATATGCCATAAAGAGCTTACTTCCTGTTTGTCTCACCCCATACTGAGCATCAGCCTCCACACATTGACCCATTCTCAATCTAGGTGGGTCAATACATGGAACCTGGTGTTCACTCTTAAAATCAGCAATTAAAAAATAAACAACAGCCATACCTTGCTGACTCTGACAACAACTACTCTTTCAGCTAAGGAAAGGAAGCTACTGCTAAAATTCAGAAAGAAACTGCTTCACATCATGAAATGTAAATGATTTTGAAGGTGTAAAAAGCCATATGCAGATTCAACATTGTGAATCTAAACTTGTAACTAAAAACAAAATAAGCAGTGCAAACAAAGACAAAACACACACACTATTTTTAAACTATTCTATCCAATGGGCAGACAGATTCTATCAAAGCTTACTCAGAAGTACATTTTGTGGCTAGTAAAAGCTTGTTCTTTCCACCAGAATTTTGTAAGAAAAAGGTGTGTGGCACACGCCTGCCCTAGCACTGCATGTGTCTTTAGGACAGGGGTGGCCACCCTGTAGCCCTCAATATGTTGCTAAACTATGTCTTCCCTAATTCTTAATAAGTGGCTATACTGGCTGGGACCAATTGGAGCTGTAGTTCAATAACATCTGGAAGGCCACAAGCTAGCCGTTCCTACTTCAGAAACTACAACCCTTTATAGTCACCATTCCAAGCAATCAAATCATGAAACCATCATCATTTTTGAGTGCACAAACTGAGAATTCCTTTGCTATGGTCAATATGCCAGGAATAGACCAACAAATCTCATTCATTCAACCTCAGCCTGTGGTTCCAGAAGCCTTCCTGCCCAAGCGCAACTCAGGCCCGTGGCTGAAGTGAGGTCACATAAGGCCACCAGACCTCCAACAACACCCAAGGGCAGGGGTCAGCAAACTTTTTCAGCAGGGGGCCAGTCCACTGTCCCTCAGACCTTGTGGGGGGGCTGGACTATATTTTGAAAAAAATATAAACAAATTCCTATGCCCCACAAATAACCCAGAGATGCATTTTAAATAAAAGGACACATTCTACTCATGTAAAAACATGCTGATTCCCGGACCGTCCGCGGGCCGGATTTAGAAGGCGATTGGGCCGCATCCGGCCCCCAGGCCTTGGTTTGAGAACCCCTGCCCAAGGAAAATATGGTGCCCTGTTCCTTTATTTCTACCTCTGACCATCAAAGAATGCTGCATGTTGAATATACACCGAATGACCTTAATGGAATTTTTCCATACGTTTGCTGGCTTTAAAAAAATAAAATATTTCTTTTCTTAACACCACTTACTCTCATTTAAGGGTGCATAGTATTGCAACTTTTATCACTGGACATGCTGTTGCAGCAGAAGAGACTGTTACTCACTATTTAATATTTTTAAAAAATTACTCCAACCCCTATTTATACCTTAGTGAAAAGTTCTACTGATCAACCACCACATTAACAATTCTTTTCTACTCAACTCATATCTAATCCAGCTAGCGTCCCTGCCACTCAAAGTTGTTCCATAAGAGCATACGCTATGCTGCTATGCATTGAATATGGGTTACTACCATTATTCTTCATTAAAGCTTTCCCTTAAAACATGTGCATTTCATCAAAACTAGTAGCGAAGTCATAGTGTGGGCATAAGCAAACTCCAGCCCTCCAGATGTTTGGGACTACAATTCCCATAATCCCTAGCTAACAGGACCAGTGGTCAGGGATGATGGGAATTGTAGTCCCAAGCATCTGGAGGGCCAAAGTTTGCCTATGCCTGTCACAGTGCAAGGAGAGCCACTGTGCTGCTGTCCAGAAGTTGTTGGGTGCAGCTCCAATCATCCCCAATCACCACGACCAATGCCCAGGGATGAGGGAGCTGGAGATCATCACAATGGTTACCTGTGACATAGAGCATATGCAATTATTCAACAATTTTTCTGAATCATTTCTATTTCCTCAAATTCAGCTACGAAAGATCTAGGCTTAATATTTGTTCATTTTGGTTTTAAGGACACACATCAACACAAAACAATTATTTCATTTACAGTAAAATTGTGTTTTACTTGTAAAGGAACACCTTGGAATGATTTATAGTAAGAACACCATGCAGCCAAATACATACGGTAGTGTTATTCCCCCCCAAAAAAAATTTCAAATTCATTTCCAGTTACAATGTGTAAAATAATGATTGCTATACAGAATCCTTATTTTCTACACTGAAAACATTATCTGTTGCTTTAAAGCAAGGAACCCTTACAGCGATATAAAAGAGTGATAGACATAAGGGTCATATTTCTGGTTTACAAGATAAAAACTAACTTATCTGCATTAAGCACCGCTAGGTAAACTAGACAGGCTGTTAGCTGGGATACTGCAAAAATGATCAGGATGATTTCCCAGAAAAATAAAAGTACTGGTTCCACTGCTAGTACACTCACATCAGATAAACAGAAGTAAATGCAAAAGAACAGCAGCTTCTCCCCGCCCCCACTCAAATGCATACCTGACTTGCAGAGTGAATTGAGACTAACTCCAGCACAGCAGAGTAGGCAATGGCAATCTTCTTAGTAAGTTTCTTTTAAGAAATACAATAAAAGGATACAGCCTTAAAGCGCCAGTCTGAGTCCCGATGGCAAGTATCTTCTGAACAGGATCAAAAGCCAAGGCCGAAGGCTGATAGGGGAAACCATGGCGTACAGTCTGTCATGTCAGAGTGGTGAAGCAATGGTGCAATGGGCGGAAGAAAAATAAAACAAAGAACAAATGAGAAAGAAGCAATGTCATTTTACTTTCACTTAATTAAAGGAACCGCAAGTATATGAAAGAGCAGAATTATCTTTTAAAAAGGGTAAATAATTAATTCAAACCTCACTGAACATGGATATGCTAAAATGAAACCTTAATTCTATCCCTACTCATGTATTTTTAAACAAAACAATCTACCCATTCACCTCTCACCTTTGTTGTATTCCTAGCCTAATCTGCAATTCTTTCCATAAATAGCTGTGGTTAAGACATCTGAATTAGAATCAAGAGTCCCTGGGAAATGTGATGATGCAGCCAGTTCTGTAAATTAAATGACCACTAATTATTAAAATGGCTCTTCAGAGAGCCATCACTATTTCTCTGAAGCAGGCCCTGAATGATATAAGCTTGCTAGCCCGGGGTATCTTTCAAAAAACTCTTACCTACACAGACACCTGCAACTAGAAATTGCAATAGCAGTCCCCTTCTTTGCAATATCTGAGCCAAATAAATTAAGGTGGAAAAAATACATTCTATCACATTCAGTCTCAAGTGCATGTCCCCCATGCCTTATAATTACAGAAATAAGTGTGCATCTCAGTTCAGCATTTTGTGGCACTAAAATGTAGGGGGGAATCTGCAAATAAAAGTATACTTAAGTGAAATACATGTGTCATATCTGAATCATCAAATTAGGCTAGCTGGTGGGAAGTTGCAGGGGAAAGGGGGGGCGAGTACAACACAGGTAACACTAAATAAAGTGTTTTAATCTTTAGGATCACCCCCCCTTTTTTTAGAGAAAGTGTTCAATACACAAACAAGTCAAACTATAGCAGCTTCGGCCACAGGTGTTGTAAAGGTAGAGATGAGCATAACATCCACATCATTTCCTATTTCAATTTGGCACAGCTGGTGAATTAAACTGCTGCATCATCCTTTTGGAATTTAGACCTCAACTGCATATACTGTGCTGTGTCTGGATAGAAATGTTACTAATTCATCCAACCAAGCACCCCATCCTAAAAAATTTAAAGGACTATACCTCTATAATGAATTGATTGTGCTGAAGCTTGTTAAAATGCCTGTGCATGGAATGATGGGGAAAATTCGGTGCCAGGTCCTGTTACCCCCCCCCCCTTTAAAACACTGATGAACACAACACTGATGTTTCTCCTCCAGAGAGAGGCATCTCAAGATCCGCGAGTGCATTTTAGGAACACTGTAGCCTGAAACGCAAGCGGGTGAATTGTGGTTGGAGGGGGAAAAGATGCTGCTAAATAAAAGCCTAGAGTCCATCATAGCATCGTCGTCATCACCGTCGCCTCCCCCACCACCATAATTTTTGTATCAAAAAAGAAGAGGAGGAAGATAGATGCAAATCGACAGCTTTGGAACTGGAAGCATAAAAGTCCAGAGGCTGCAGAGCCCATCATGGCTACATCATCGTCCTCCACCCCCACCCTCTTCCTTCCTAACTGGCTGTTAACGGCTGCAGCATTCACCTTGCAGAGCTGGAAGTGCTCGGACTGTAGGGTCTCCTGGATGTCGTTCTCCCGGGTTGCAGGCGGCGGCTGCTGCGAGGAGGAGGCAGCCGAGGAGGAGGACGACGAGCCCGCCGTCAGGCCGTCCAGCACCTTCCTGATGTTAAATTTCCTCATGGTCTCTTCGGCGGCGCACCCTATTCTTCTCCCTCCTCCTCCTCTCCCTCCTCCCCCTCGCCACCCGCCTCTTGCCGTGGCTCCTGCTCCCGCCTTATCACACGCACCTCAGGCAAAGCACAGCAGAGGCGAGCCGAGGAAGGGAAGAGGCAGGCAGGCAGGCGGGAGGGCAGTACGCCTGGTCCCGACGGGGTCGAAGCGGGGGGGACACCGAAACAGAAACGCCTCTTTCTCCCCTGCTCTCTCCCCACCTTCCCCTTCATCCAACCATCCCCACCACCATGATGTGCACGGAGGGGACCGAGAGCCAGACGCAGAGAGGCGAAGGGGGCAGAGCACAGACACCCTCGCCAGGTAGGGAAAGGGAGTGGACCTGGCCGAGGAAGAGGAAGAGCCCGACAGGAAGGAGGGAGCACGGAGTAAATAAATATAGCGCGAGGTTAACGCAGCAGCAGCAGCAGCAGCGCTTCCTCCTCCAGACACGCACGGAAAGACACACACACACAAGCGAAAGCCGGGAGGCGGCGGCGGCGGCGGCTTCCCCCACCCTCCTTCTGCCGGGAATACTCTGAGCGCCTCCCGCCTCGCTTCTCCCTCCAAGGCTCCTCCTGGAAGGCCTCTCCCTGGCAGCCTCTTGCAGGCTTCGCCGTTCCCTGCCTTGCTGCGCCTCGCCGCCCAAGCCCTAATCCTGGGCCCTCTCTCCGCCACTGGCTTCAGGCCCGTCCCTTCCCCACGCACACACGACACGACACGCACACCCCCCTCGCTACTGCGCGCCTGTCAAGCGAGCGAGCCGAGTGTGTGTCTGCCTAGCTGCCTCTCTCGCTCTCTCTGCCTCCGTCTCCCCCCCGGCGCCCGTGCGGCTGCGAGCCACCAAGAAGTGACAGCGACGGCAGCCTCAGCTTCCCACCCCTTTCCCCTCCTGCCAGTCGCGCATAGTGGGAGCAGCTACGGAAGCCGCTGTCATCCCGCCATGTGCCCCCCGCTCCGCCGCCTCCCGCCTTCCTCCCTCTCCCTCTGCGCCCCAGACGCCGCTGCAACTCCGCCCGCCTCGGACTCCGGCCTCCCCTCAGTGCCACTCCTGCCCCGAGAGCGTCACCTGAGGCGCTTCGCAGTGGTGGTGGCGGCGGCTGTGCCGCCGGCTGTCACACGCCCCCACAACCATCCTCTCGCAAAGGCTGCGCCGGGCTTCCGCTACCTCCTCCTCCCTTTCCCAGCCTCGGTTCCCCTCCTCGCTCGACAAACACGGAAATTCAGCCCCCGCCGTGAGAAAACAGCGGCAGGAACGACGCTGCTGCTGCTGTCGCCGCCTTCCTTCTCCTCCTCCTCCTCCTCCCTCCCCCACCCGCTCTCCACACGCCACCACTGTGGCAGCTGCCGCTGTTGCCTCCTTAAACTGCTGGTGGTGGCAAAGCCACAGCGAGTAACGAGGAGCATGCGCGCTCAAAGGCCTCCAGCAGCACCCGGATGTCACTGCTTTCCCCCCACCTTTCCCTCTTTATTTATTTATGCATCTCCCTCGCTTCCCCCAATTTATTTATTGCTCCTTAGTAGTGCCTGGTCGAGGTCGGTGCAAAGAAGGCCTTTAGGGCCGCAATCACTTACTCAGGGAATAACACCCACACCAACCCCTAACGTGCATGATTAGATCCAGCTGCACGTGTGGTGGGTTTGGCCCCACTCTCTCGCGTTAACTCTCCCTTCTGATGTGGCTTAAACAGCTACGGCTAAGAGTAAGCCCCATGGAACGCAGCGGGACTTGTTTCCTAGCTGAAAGTGCATAGGAGCGGGCTGTATCTTAACTGTTCAAAGAAAGGAGTAGCAGCGCAGGGCCACCTCGGAAACTGATCAGCTAAGGCAGTTATTCGCCTACCGTGTTTCCCCTTTTTTAAGACACCGTCTTATAACTTTTTTCCCTCAAAAAAACACACGGTGGCTTATTTTCAGGGGGTGTCTTTTTTTCTTTCTTTTTTTTAAAGTGCCGGTACAACTGGGTCCCACTGGCTCAGGATGCTCAGCGCTCTCTTCCACGCGCATTATCAGCACCACACTCTAGCCAACTGAGCTATCCAGGTTTTACAACATAATACTGTAACATAATGCACAACATGATGTACATAACATCCATTAAATGAAACAAGAAAATAAGGAGATTATTTAAATACAATACATAATACATAGCAAGCAATTGCAGCAATTGAAACTGGGATTTTTTAATGCTACGTGTGTCCTCTACCATTATTGCTGTCAACCAGGCTGGCAGCAGCTCTCCAGGATTTCAAACTTGGGGGTACCTGGGGGTTAAACCTGGGATCCTTATGCATACAGAGCACAGGGTGCTCTGCCACTTTGTTATGGTCCTTTCCGTTTTCTGCCTCTTCTATTCTCTCCCTTTCCCCTCCTACCCATCCTGAGTCAAGGGCTCTCCTTCCTTGGAGGCTTTTAAGCAGAGGCTGAATGGCCACCTGCCATGTATGACCTAGCTGAGATTTTTGCATTGTAGGGGGTTGGACTAGATGACCCCCGAGGGTCCCTTCTAACTCTACAATTCTACCGATTCAACAAAGGGCATCATTATCACCATCACCAAACTGGTCCAAGCAACTAAGGAGAACGTCTTGCGTACACCCCTGTCCTTTTGATTGGCAGCTAAGCTTCGCCTGGCCGGCTTCCGAGTTGCAGCACCCGATTCTGCAAAGCTCGCCGCGCCGATGGGAGGACGCCCGCCTGCCTGCCGCGCAAGAAGTTAGGCAGAGCCGCACAAGCTGCACAAACTCTGCAAAGAGGCGGGGGCGGGGGCAGTCCTGCCAAACGGGTTGAGTAACCCCGCCGGCGGGATACGGAGATGGCGTAAGGGAGCTGCCTGCTTCTGAGGCGGCCTTTCGAGAGCCTCGGGCGGCAGAGAGGCGCTCCAGGGCCGGCGGCTCTCCTCGGGGACGGGAAGAGCCGCATTTCCTGAGGGGAACAGCCTGCGGGCTGGGCTCTGGGGAGGGGTGGGAAGGTGCTTGGCCCCTGCTGCCCCCTCAGCTGTGAGGTAAACCTGCAACGAGCCCACACTTTTCCCTCCGCAAGCAACGAGCCCCTCTCTCTTTCCTCCTGACGCTCGTGCCCTTGGTGCTCCGTGCGGGAAGGAGGGGGAGAGGAGCGGCGTCAGCTCTCGGCAAGGAGGCCAGGGCAGCTGAATGATGAGCCAAAGAGGAACCTGCGCGGCACCTTTTCTCTGTCGGGGAGGGGGGGGGGAGAGAGACGCGATCACAAACATACAGAGAGAGACAGACGCGCACACAGGGGGAGAGAGAGAGAAAGACGCACGGGGAGAGAGAGAGACGCGCACGCACACACAGAGAAAGAGACGGACGCACACACACACACACAGAGTGTGCAGCGCTGCTTCGCACTTTGTCAGCGCTGCAGCCGCCGCCACTTCCGAGCGCCAACCCGACCTGGCAGGCTTCCTCCTCCTGCCATCGCCGGCATTGCAGGAGCTGGGTCCTGCTGGCTTGTGCCCTCGGTGCTCCGTGCGGCACTGCTGCACGCTTTATCGGCGCTGCAGCAGCAGCCACCGCTTCCGGGCACTGACCCGACCCAGCAGGCTTCCTCCTCCTGTTGCAGCCAGCATGCTGGGTCCCGCTAGCTGGTTGGGGCGCTCAGTGGTCTTGCTCCGCACATCGCGGAAGTATGGCTTATTTTCGGGGTATGTCTTACATTTCTCAAATGATTAAAAACCCTGCCATGGCTTACTTTTTGACTACGTATTAAAAAGGGGGAAACACGGTATATATCCCCCGCCCCCAGAGTCTGGGTCTGCTGATTCAGCACGTTCTCTTCCACGTCCGCCCGCCGCCAGTGCTACAGAATAGTGCGGCGGCCCTTGGAGGTGATTTCCGCTGGTGCCTAGGAGAGCCCGGGGTTCTGTTCCGTGTTCTAAACTCCGCGCAGTAGTGGAGAGTATAATCCCCTCTCCCCGTTGCTTTCCACAAACGCTCCTCCTCCGCTTTCCACGCTTCTCCAGGTTTGTGGTGGCTCAAGCTGAACTGGAAGAAGTTTCCCGAGAGAAAAGCAAAAGAAGAGCGAATACAGTAGCGTTTTTTGCTTGCTCTCTCGTGTTTTATGATGCTAGTAGTGGGATAATGTTCTGTACAGTATATCTGACATGAGAGGAGAGCGTTCTGCAGGATTTTGATTGTGGCAAGATACTGTTTTTAGAAGAGAAACGAGACAGTGGGGTTAAAGTATTGGATGTGAACCCTTCCAAACTTTGACAAATCACCTAAATCTGAAGTAATGTGAGAGAACAGTTGTGCAAGGATTCACCAGTTTGGACCCCACCATAAGCATAGCTGCCAAGTTTTCCCTTTTCTCACGAGGAAGCCTATTGAGTATAAGGGAAAATCCCTTAAAAAAGGGATAACTTGGCAGCTATGCATAAGTGCAGGCCGATGGGCGCCTTTGGCAGGTACACAAAGGATGGGAGCAGGAGGGCACCCCTTACTAGGCACAAAAGACCGGGCACTGATACAGCTCCTTGCCAAGGGCATAAGGGAGCCTAGGTACACCTGCTGTTGTGTAACACTTGGTGCATTGAAAAGAGCTACAGAAAATCCTGATAATGTTATTGTCACCCTACTGTGTTTCATCAGGCAATGGCGAATAACTGTTTGGTTCTGTTTCGGACCAAGCATGGATGCTAGTTATTGTTTTCTTCCCATAAATTTGTGTCCCACCACATCTTAAGGCTGAAAGGTATTTAAAATAGGGATTTATAATGAAATGAAGTAGCAATTCATTTTTAAACCGTAAAGCCTAAGCCTGAATATTGAGGCTTGTTGCTTTTATAAACAAGAACTACATTAGATATTTCAGTGGTGGTGATTCAAGGTTATTGCAAGACCTTTTCTTTGATTGGCAAAAACATCTCGAACACCCACAGAATCTCAGGGCATTTTCAGATGTGCCATTATGTGACCATCTGGGGGCGAGCCTGATTGAGCGTGGTGGGACTTATTTCTGAGTGAACATGTATCGGGTTGGACTACATGAAATACATTTGAACCTTTCTGGATTTTTGTGCCATGTATAGGTGCTGTTAATTTGGAATTTGAAAGAAACATCCAAACTACATTTTGGCACAGGGCATGTTATATACCAATTTGGAGCAAAGCTAGTTAAAGCTTCATGTGTGACAATGACCTCAATCTGTTGATGTGGCTAAGGATTACACTTCTGTCATTAAAACCTTTTTTTGTACCCTGGTGACTCTTTTGGCCACAATCCAAGACAGATTTATAGGCATGTAAACTAATATAAGCATGCTTAGCTCTTCATCCTAGTAAACTGTATTGTGGGAAGAATGTGCCTACCTGAGCTTCTGAACAGTCCATTGCAATTTCTAGTCCCTTCTTCGAGAGGTGCATTTGGTAGCTTTCCAACTTTCGGTGAGTGCTGAAGATTCACTTCTTTACCCTGGCATTTGACACCTGAGGTCTGTGCTTTCAGGACCTGCATTATTCTCATCATGGTGATTTTTTTTAACTTTTTAATTCTGAATTTTAAATCCTGCTGGTGAGGGGCAGGAATGAAATAATAACAATAATAATAGTCTTGGACTGACTCTCCCCCCCCCCCGGTTGCTAACTCTAGCCATGGCAAAGATCATTTTATTTTATTCATTGGCTACTAGCCATTATGGCTATGCTCTGCCTCTATAGGAGGGGAGAATGTTCCTATGCTTGGGTCCTGCTTGAGAACATGATATTGGAGTAGACGGGCCATTGGCCTGATCAAGCAGGCTCTTCTTACATTCTTACTTTACTTTTATATAAAACATCCTGTATTTCCTTCCACAGTTCAAAGCAGCTTAAAAAATAGTAAAATGTAACACAATAAAAAACAGCACTGTACAATAGAAATAGCTATAAAAGCCAGCAGTAAAACAGTTTAAAAGTTGCCTGTAAAGATCATAAAAGAAACAAGATAATAGAAAAGGTGAGGAATGACTAGAAAAGCAAAATAGTTACATATAACTATGGTAAAAGGTAAAGGGTAGTCAGCAATAATAATAGCCCAGCCTCTAAATGCCAAATGTCTTCCTAAGTAGGTCTGGTTGTTACATTCATTCATTCATTCATTCATTTATATCCTGTCATTTCTCCAGACTCAGGGCAGTTTGCACAAATTAAAACTATACATACGGAAAGGTAAAACACAATCAAATTATAATTAAATTAAAAACACACAAATCTATTAAAATACAGATGTTTAAAGCAGCACAACACTATTTAAAGCCCTTTCCTTACAAAAAACAAACACACACACACACACACACCCAGTTTCCCAAAGCCTTTTGGAATGAAACAGTCTTTACCCTCCATTGGAAGGGGAACAGGGAGGAAGCTAGTCTAGCTTCTCTAGGAAGAAACTTGGCATAAGGCCAGAATGGAAGGGAGCAAAACAAAACAAAGCTTGGCATTCCAGAGTATGGGTGCAACAATAGAGAAGGCTTTCTTCATCTAGGCCTGCATGTGAAGAAAATGGGAGAGGTGATCTGGAGATGTGGACTAAGGTGTCACCAATATGCAGATGGTGACACCCAACTCTATACTTTTCATCAAATCCAGGTCAAGCAGTGGGTGTTCTGAATCACTGCCTCAGCACGACATTGGATTGAATGAGGGCCAATTAACTGAGATTCAATCCAGACAGGATTGAGGTGCTCTAAGTGGATGACTCTATGATTCTGAGATTCTGCTAGTGGTTTGTCATCTGCAATGGCTTCTATTCTGCGTACAGGCTGAACTCGAAAGTGCTTGTATTAATCTTGAAATCTCTAAAAGGTTTGGAGACAAGTTATTTGAAGGATTGGCTCTTCCCATATATACCTATCTGGGTGCTGAGATCTTTTTGAGGCTCTTTTCCAGAGGTGCCCTTGGTAAATGAGGTGTGGCTACTTAAGAGAGAAGTCTTTTTCCACAGTGGTGCTTCAGTTATGGAACAACCCCTTAGAGAGGCTCGCTCGGTGCCTTTGTTGTGTTCTTTTTAGTGCCTGGTGAAGACCTTTTATGTTTCCAAGGCAGTTCAGCCTTTCAACTTTTAATATATTTTAGGCTGCACTCCTATTCCCACTTAGTAAATGAGACCTGTATAGGATGACACTTAGTGACGTAAAAAACCTTTCGATATTTCTGGAAGCTTTGGAGCAGCTGTCAGTTTTATTTTGTAGTTGTTAGCTTCTGTGGATCGCTTTATGCTATGTTGTATTTTGTGGTTTTGTTTTTTTATACAACTGTTTTTAATGAGTGTAAACTGCACAGAGAACATCGGTTACTGGATAGTCTATAAATATGGTAAATAAAATAAATGGCAATTAAGAGAAATGGCAGTTTGAGACAGAGAGCTGAGCTCTGTAAGCATATTAGGGTGTTGACTCTCTCCTTAGAGATCTGATGTGGGAGCAGTGACCTAGATATGACTCCATCTAGGTACAACCTGTACATTTGTATATAATCCAAATATTACAAAATGCCAATAAGCATTTAGGAACCTCATTCCAAAGGGGAGAAAACCTGAGTAAGTGCTGCACCCCTGGAACAGAGAAGTAGGGTGAATGTAAAGCAATAACAATACAGTATGCTAAATCCAGAATATTTTGTACCCCTGGTTACTTGCCAAAAGACTAATAGCCATAGCTCTTCTTATGCTCTCAGTTGATGAAGAACTTGGAATAATATTTTTTTGTTTTTTAAAAATTCACCACCTCATCTTTTAGAGTAGAAATTGGTATTTATTTATTTATTTACTTACGTTTATATACCACCCAATAACATAGGTTTTCTGGGCCATTTACACTAAAAACAACACAAAGCTATTGGCCACAAGTGAAATATATGAACAAAGGAATTCTGATTATGCCTGCCATTTTAAAAAATGAGAATGAATCTAATGTGCTGTATTGAACATAGACCAATGCTTGTATTTTAATGGAAGCTGCTACCCTTAGCTATATTTTTTGTATATCTGTTTGGCATTACTGATGCGGGGGGGGCGCTGTGGTCTAAACCACTGAGTCTAGGGCTTACCAATTGGAAGGTCGGTGGTTCAAATCCCTGCAATGGGATGAGCTCCCGTTGCTCAGTCCCAGCTCCTGCCAACCTAGCAGTTCGAAAGCACGTCAAAGTGCAAATAGATAAATAGGTACCGCTCCGGCGGGAAGGTAAACGCCGTTTCCGTGCGCTGCTCTGGTTTCACCAGAAGCGCCTTAGTCATGCTGGTCACATGACTTGGAAAAAACTGTCTGCAGACAAACATTGGCTCCCTCGGCTAGTAAAGCGAGATGAGCGCCGCAACCCCAGAGTCGTTCACGACTGGACTTAACTGTCAGGGGTTCTTTACCTTTTTATGGCATTAAAATTCAACGATTGTGAAGTCATATGTACCTTCAAACTTGAAATTGATCTAGCCTTGCAAGTTATTGCACTAGAAAAATAAAAATGTTTAGGACAGAGCAGTGTTGGCTACACAACACATCACAACCTGTCAGGTTGCACAGGTGTCGCCAGCCTGTTGAGGGTTCCCTGTGGGCACAGCAATGTAGATCGCCATTCCTGTGCCAGGAGGATCAGTGCCAGAGTAGTGTCACACCGTGTGTTTCCTGACATAATGCTGAATGCAGCAGAAGAAGGCTATGATGCTCCTTTCTCCGGTTTCATAAAGCCATTTTGACCATGATGTACTATAACATTGACACAACACTACAACCCTAAAAATGTATAGTAGTAACATTTTACAGTGCCATTGCAACTGATGAGTAGCAGAACTGAACAGGCAGCCCACTTACCAAGGAGAGGCTAGTGCTGCCATTGTTGTAGCAGAAGCTGTTCAGTTTGCCATTGCAGATACAGATATCGAAAGGACTTCCAGCTTTTTCAGATTGCCACATTTATTCTGGTAACAAAGGAAGCATCTTCAGCTGCAGCTGAAGGTAAGAGGGCAGGAAGAACTTCACTGTTCTTGAGGATCAGGGGGCTATGAGGTTACAATGAAGTTAAAGGTTGTTGTTTTTTTATCTTGAAGCATGTGCATTTGAAGAGAGCAGTGCAAGGTGGAGATGCTAGCATATTGCATGCATGTAGCCCAAATGGTACCTGTGACTGATCCCTGTCATATGTATACAGATCAGTGAGATAACTGTTGGAGTCCCCTAGTCATATTGATGTTGACAAGTGGTGGTGGTGAAATTGGAGAAGAAGATGGAGCCTGGTGGACAGCTAAGTCAGACTCCAGAGTGTCGTGAATACAGTACATGTATGTTTGCTTTAGACTACTTGTATTGCATGTAGGTAACTATCAAAACAGCAAAAACAGCAACAATGTGTATCCTCCGCCCCCACTCAGAAAAAAAACAAATTGTTTTCTGCTAGCCTAGGCCAGGGGATACATGGGGCAGCCAGCCTGGAACATCAGGCTGTATGCTTGTATTCAGGGTTTTGTTTTGTCCTCTCAATTTATCCCTTATTTTCAGTGTTTTCCTCAGGATTTAAGCTTGATTGCCTTTGCAGTGAATTCCCCGAGGTTTGACTCTGGCTATTCCTGTAATTCTATCACTGTTTGAAGGAGTAATTTATTTTTCTGCTTATCCAAATCTTCTTTAGGCCAGGGCAAGGACTTAATTAATTTCCTTCCTCCAGTCTAAAAATGCACAGTACTCTGTTTCCTTTCCTTTTGTTCACATAGTCCATTGAGTTCTGCTTGCAGTTCTGTGTTCCACTAAATATCAGCTTTGGCCAGCTTGAAATTGACAAGGACAGCTTCTTCAAGGGAGTATCTGCTTCCTTTCCTGTCTCCAATAGCAGATAATGGAAGTTTTGTGAGCAACTGCAGCAGTATCTAGATATAACCTTCAATTTTTGTTTAATATATATTATGCCTTTATCAGTTCAGTTGTGCACATCTTATATGTATAAATCAGCACATCTTAGAAGTAGCCACCACTTGCCCAATAAGGCTGGATTTGAAAATTGCAATTGTTTTGCTTGATTACACATGTTTCTGCAAGCAAACATTCAAATTAAGGCTGAAATCCTATACACACTTAATCAAGATTAAGTTCCACTGAACTCAGTAGTGCTTACTTTCGAGTATGTGTACAAGCCTATACTTGCCTAATCACATTATCAAAATCTGCATCAGATAAATTCAGTGACTGCAAATCTGGCTGAATAATTCGGATTTTTCAAAAAACGGGGAGTATGACCCTCCAAATGTACTTTTAAAAACACATTTTTTAAAAAAAAAAGAGGAGAAATTGTCACCAACATATGTGAAGAGGGAGGAACTGGGACTTCTGAATATTTTATTTATATTTCTTCTTTGTATTTTAGATATTTCATTGCTTGAATATTGTAGCCTGCCCATAATACCGAGGATAAGGCAAAATAGGTGAACATTGTTATGGCCTGAGCATTCCTTCATTTAGTGAATTGAAATTTAATTTTCCAGGAGATCAGTTGATGTTTCATTAATAGGAGCTAATGTGGCTGTCAGTCAGTTGGAGTGGGTATCTCTCTTGGAGGAGGTGATATCCCTCCAGATGAGAAGAGTGGTGTGGGAGATGGGGAGAGAAAGGGAGAGTGCAGTTCACTGTTTGGGGAGTCAGGTCCATTATAGCCTAGGGCCCATTTTATGACTGCAGGAGCTTTACTCCTCCACAATACGCTATTAGCAGAATTAAACTGATTCTACATTCAACATGATTCTAAGTATGTTTGACCAAGTTGCTGAAAATACATACACTAATTGGATGGAGTTTTGTTTCACTTGGTAGCCCAGGTAGATCTCTCAACCAAAGCAACAACTCTTCTTCATAATATATAACAGTCTTTCTGGTCAAGCCAGCCTGTTGTGACAAGTGGTGGTTTTACGTTGATTTCAGTCCCAGTAGTAATGCTGGAGACCCACATGACTTCTGGAATGTCTGGGTGTGGAGAAAAGTAAAGACCACACCAAGCTAGTCCTGATCTACTTACGGTAACTCTGCTCTGGATCCATTTCTTTTGTGACATAGTGTTTGGAGAGTGGGGGAGGTTGCTTTATAGACAGATGGCTTGTCCACATTTGAGCATTATTTAGCTTTCCCCCTCATTTGAATTAGGCTAGAGTAGTTTACACCCACATGTATTTGGACTTGCATATGAGGAACAATATTGGTCATTTGTGTTCATACAAGCAGGTGCTTCTTTTTGTATTTGTCCTTGCCTTCTAAATTGTTGATTCTATTATGTCAACTAATTACCAATAGGGCATGTGTAGAAATAGTTGTGTGCACCTTGCTTTTGTTTGTTTGCTTGTTCTTAAATTCCCCTTCCAAGATGTGTGCAAAAACACACAGTCATACCATTCTAAATTTGCTTGTTACATTTTCTGTTTTGTGCAAATCTGAGGGATAATCTGATGTGCCCTTTTCTGGAAAAGAAATTAAAGCCATTGTAAATTCTCAACAAACACTTTTCAGATTACTGCCCAATATAGCTAGTGCAGAAATTTTTAATGTGGCCTGCTTGTGTAGTTTTCTGGTTTAGTGTAAAGCTGCAGTATCAATAAAAATAAAAATCCTCCGTTCAGGAGTGCACTAGAAATTGTTACAAGGACAGCCAGGAATTAAATTAAAGCATTGAAGGAGTAGTGGGCATGGAAAGGGGAGTAGAAGAAAATGACAATTGATCCACCTACCAAGAAGCACCAAAACAAATTTTCTGCAACCCAGTATAGAGCCCAATTTCCCCCATTTTTTTGGATTATATCAAACCAAGAAAACCCAAATTTGCAGAAGGAAATAATTGAGGTTGATGTTGGTTGAGGGTAATGTCATGCGGCCTGTGAGGGACAGGGAATACCGAGAAGTCCCTCCCATCTTAAGGTCCAGCCCATCCCCAAGCGCGGGGGAGAGCTCTGCCTCCAGCGGAGAATCAGGAAGTGGTGTCCGAGGCTCAGGCAAGGTTGTGGAGCCACTGACCCAGGTGAGACAGGAAAGGGGAAGCCCGGGGGGGAGGCCAATCCCCCCGACTCCGGAATTGCGCAAAAAACGTCGGGGGAAGAGGCTGGGTCTTCCCATTCGGAGGTTCTGACACCTGACCGAAAGCATGTATATAGATTGCTCTGAGCACTGTAAATAATCAGCACTTAATAAAAGTCTAAAAGGACTATGCTGTGAGGAGTCGTTACTCTAGAGTAGCCGCATCAGCGCCTCTGACACGGCCTATGCAAATTAAATGAGAATGCAAACAGCTGACAAAACACAGTAAATTCCAGTGGACAAGCCCAGATAATATATATGATACATCTTAATTGGGTGTAATAAAATGCTGTAACCTGTGTGATATATTTGCCAAAAAGAAAGTAGTTCGTAGTGGAGTAGGCAAAAGTATTGCAAATTTTCCTGATTTATATAATTCTAAGTGACTATTATGATGCATTTTGAAAGCACTGTTCATATCACTTTTTAATATTTTACAGAAACTGTATAATTCTAGGTAATAATTCACTGGTGATACATTGTATATGACTACTTACATGAAAAGGAAGATCTAGCATTATATTATTTTCACTGTAATTGCAACACATTTCATTGTCAAAGTCTTGTGGCACTGTCACTTCAGTATATGTTGATATATTTTAGTAATACCTGTCCATAAAATAAATACCAATGGGATTCCAGTACATTATTCACTAAAATATTATGCTGCGACTTTTACGTTTTGATTGTGAGTAGCTCAACCCAGAAGGTTAAGATGATACAAGAACAGGATATTAATGATGTGAAATACTCCAAAGTTACATAGCAACCAGACCTTGATCAGGAGTAGTGTGAAGAAATCGGCAAAAGGTCTCCAACTACAAATATGGAAATTGCATCACTGAAGCTGAACTATGTGAGAAGACTAAAATGCCAAAAGAAATAGTTCTTCATTTCATCCTTAAAAGAGACCATTCTACCAATTCAGTTTAACATATAAAGCAGTATTAAACTCCAGGCAGCTGTGTTGTCAAGAGGGCTAATTCTGGCAGGGCTAATTCACCTTTAGTGTGTGAAGTGTTATTGGACTGTGTGTATTTTGCTGGGAATATTCTCTACATGTTATATTCTTGTAATGACTATCAACTACCAGTACATTTGCTCTTAATGTTTTACAAAGATTAGCTGTATACAAGTGAATAGTATTGGTAAAAAGATGGATTTAGGTGAAGGTCCTCAAAATGTGACCTCCCTCACATTGAGATTTTTTGTGTATGTGAAGGAAGGACCAGAAGGTTCGATAACCATCTCTAAAAGTTATTTGCTTGGATGGGTGCCATAGAACTTAGGAGAAATACTTTACTGTGTCATTTGAGGCAGCTAAGATAAGGATATCTATGTGTTGGTAAACAGACAGAGTGTGCAAAGTGTGCCTAGTACTTAAAGCTTACTACCCTTTTGATCCTGACATTGCTACTGTTAACTTTGTATTCCCGCCAGTGTGGTACAGTGTTGGACTGAAGTCTCACTTCAGTCCAAATCTCAGACAAAGTCTATTAGCCTGAGTTATCTCATTTGATAGTTTCATGTATAAAAGGAAGGGGAAGAAAGGAATCATGTATTGCCTGAGCTGCTTGGAAGATGGAAACATAATGGTGTTTTAATATGTATATTAAAGCAGCTTCAAATGAACTTTCTACATCTTAGTGCAGAGAAGCTGATGAAACTTGTACTTCCTTGGCTGATATGCAAACTTTTTTTGTGGGGGGTGTTACAATGCTTACAGGGGCGCCAACTTGAGCCCCAGGTTATGGGTGCCCAATGGCACCCACAATGTAACGTGACTCATGATGTCATGACGTCATGTTACATCAACCTGCCCGGTGGCGCTTCTGAGGTCTGGCAGGGCCTCCGACATGATCCCTGAGGCCTTGAGGAGCCTCGGAGATCATGCCCAAGGCCTCGCTAGACCTCCAGTGCAACTTAGTTTGTACCAGAAGTTGCGTAGGAGGCCTGGCAGAACCTCCAGCGTTGCCTTGGAGGTTGTGTTGGGCCTCCAACGTGACTTTCAGTACAAACTGGAATTGCATCGAAGCCCGCACAGTAGGTGCCAATCACCCACAAAAAAATTTTGTGGGTGCCTGATCCCCCAGGGCTCCCTATAGTTGGTGCCTATGGATGCTTGTGTAAAATATCAGGAACCCTGAATTCTTCATCTCAGGTTAAAAGCCAAGCCAAATAAGAAACCATGTCTAAGCCTGCTTGCAACTTTCTAGCCTCAAATCGTGTATAATTATTATACTATTGCTCCCTCCCTCCCTTAAAAAAAAAAAAGAGCCTAGGGTGGCATGACTGGTGAGGGGACACAATTTTCTCTTGCTGCCTGAGCCAAGGGATTATGTGATCTTTTGCACTGATGCCAGGAGGCCTGATCTTGTATTCTGCTGACAGTGAGCAGGATGGAAACCCACAAAAAGGATGCAAACCTGCTTTGTCTTGTGATTTTTTTCTCAGCATTGCTTTAACGTACTCTTCAAGTAGGTGCATTGACATGGAACAAATATGCAATGAGGACCAAATATGAATCTTCCTCACAACTCAGTGCTCTTAGAAATCTACTGATTTTTCAATGCAGCCTTTTGGCTACAGGAAGGCCTGGGTAAGATATTAGTTCGGCAAAATGACCTAAAGGTCAATAAATGCAGGCTCTAGTGGATTAACTGAGAAAGTACATTCTATCCTTCAGTTAAAAAAATGCCTTGCTTCGTCCTGCTTCTGATTAAAACTGTAAGGCTGTGACTTCTAGCACTTTGGTTGATCCTCTTTGGTATTATGAGAAGACAGACTCCCTCTCTCACACATTCATTCAGGTATTAGTGATGTGTAAACACCTTGGCTCACCTAAATTTTACAGCTCACTTTTTGCAGTCTTTCTGTGGAAGTGCTGAAAAAAAAGCACCTTGAGTCCTTTTGGGTGCTCACAAAAAGATTACATAAAACAAGTGGCCAAAGCTTTTCCCCACAGCCCTACTTCTCATTATTTATATGGTAATTAACTGTCAAAGGCTGCTTTTGTTCAAAGATTATCTGCCACAGATTTGCAGTTTGGTCTTGGACACATTACCTCCCAACGTGACAGAAGCTTGTGTTGGAGCACCTACATTGGAAACTGGTCCAGTGAGGCATGCTTACATACTTACATACAACCAGTCTGCAATGCTTACATACAACCAGTCCAGGGGAAGCACTGGTGGTCAGACTTCTCCACCTTGGTCTCAGTATTATATCAACTGGGAGGAAGATTGTGCTCTGAACTGCCCACCCATATGCTCCCAGGCCACTACTCTGGGCAACTCAGAGGAACCATGGTCCACTCTAGATAAACAAACACAGAACCTTAGAGCAGGGATGAGAAACCTGTGTCCTTCCAACTATTGCTGGACTACAGCTCCCATCATCTTTGACCATTGGCCATGCTGGCTGGGGCTGATGGGAACTGGAGTCAAGCAACATCCAGAGGGTGACAGGTTGTATTCCAACTTCAAATGTAAAAATGAATTCCACCAGTTCAAACACGTAATAAAGACCAAGATCCATTTCAGCCATTCATGACTGACATTGGATAGCAAGGAAAACAAAACATTACTTTCTGACTTTCCCCCCATGAATAATGAAAGCAGCTCATGATATGTGAAAGCGTTTTTATGCTTCTTAAAACACACATTGGACAAAAGGAATACTTTGTGCACCTATGTAATAAAAATGGTAAGCAGGACACCAACTTTCTAACACACACACACACACACACACATTAAACATATGGTTTGTGAAACAAAAAACAAAGTACTTTTAAGAGTGAAATATTCCAGTGTGGAAAAAATAGAAAATCAACCCTAAGCACTCCTGATATGTCAAACAGCTAATTGATCGCCGAAGAATTGATGCTTTTGAATTTTGGTGCTGGAGGAGACTCTTGAGAGTCCCATGGACTGCAAGAAGAAACCTATCCATTCTGAAGGAAATCAGCCCTGAGTGCTCACTGGAAGGACAGTTCGTGAAGCTGAGGCTCCAATACTTTGGTCACCTCATGAGAAGAGAAGACGCCCTGGAAAAGACCCTGATGTTGGGAAAGATGGAGGGCACAAGGAGAAGGGGACGACAGAGGATGAGATGGTTGGACAGTGTTCTTGAAGCTACAAACATGAGTTTGACCAAACTGCGGGAGGCAGTGGAAGACAGGAGTGCCTGGCGGTCCATGGGGTCACGAAGAGTCGGACACGACTAAACAACAACACGATTGAACCATAAACAAAATAATTCCAGTATGGTTAACAAACAAGATTAATAATAGATTATTATTATTATTTTTTTAAAAAAGCCAAAACATGTCAACATCATCTGTGGCTACAGTTTCATGCAACCACTGTACTCCCTAAGGCTGCAATTCCATGTGCATTTGCTGGGCATATCTCCTTTTAATAAAATCAGTGGGGCTTAGTGCTGCGTAAGCATGCATAGGCTAATGTAGCAAAAGTCTTAAAGAGGCCCCATATATTGGTACATATTTGGGATTATTTGAATGTAAATTATTTGAGGTATGTGAAAGCGTTTTTATGCTTCTTTTATGCTTTCAGAGCACAGTAACTAATGTCAGAAAACCTGGTGGGTTTCACCCAGTCTTTGCTGTGAAAATAATTTCTCTTAGTCATGCCTGACAGAGGGAATTCCATCCTCTTCTCTGTCTTTCTTTTACTTTTAAAGCATGTTGGAAGCACATTCCCCCTCAAAGAATTATGGGTATTGTAGTTTGTTAAGGGTTGCTGGGCATTTTTAACTCTGAGAGGTAAACTACAGTGCCCAGAATTCCTTGAGGGGGAAAATGTCTTTTGAATGTGCTTTAAAGGGTCGGTGTGTGCGCAGCCTCTCTCTCTCTTTCTCTCTCTCTCTCTCTCTCTTTCACACACACACACCCCTATTCTCCATGATCTTTTCTGATTTTGAAATGCCTTTCCAAGATAATAATCCTTTTTGATAATGATATATAGCCATCTGAAGGCTAGAGGAGTACTTATCTTCCTAACTAATACAAATCAGTAAAGGTCTTTTCTTTTTGTAGGGTCGTGGGGGTGGGGGAGAAATTTCAAAATTGCGAAGTATGAATATTGAGAAACACAGCATCTGACATTTAATATCTTATAACTATTTGTACTAGAACTCTAGAATAGAAAGTTGACATTTCTCCAGTGTGTTTGCCTCGACCCCCCCCCCATGGAAAGCTATTATTAACAACAGATTTGCTTTATCTGTGCAATATTTCCAGGAAAGTGATCTACGTCTAGTTTAAAGTACAGTTCAATTTAGTATTATTTGTGAGAAACAAGTATTTCAGAAGTAAGAATTCTTGAGAGCACAAGGGAGAAAATATTCCCCATCCTCCACCCCGCCTGAGTACATCGGCTTGGATCCTAAGGTGCTCTTCTGGAGCTGCAGAAAGCTACAATGGGAAGAGCAGTAGGAAACCCTTGTTCCCAGTAAACCCATGAATTCTGATCATAGAAGTAAAACTAAGATCCAAACATATATTTATATGTTTATTATTTGTTTTGCTGATTTAAAAAGACCACAAAATTCATTACACACAAACAATGCATATTGCAATTGTTAGATATATACACACTGCACCTTCATTTCTCTTTTTAAAAATAATATTTTAATTAAAAGGCAACTTCATTTATATAACCATGCATCTAGGTGCAAATTGGCCCCCTGCAATGGGCATCATAAAACCACCACCTTTAGCTAAATAAATAATCTATGGTCTTTTAAACTGTGGGAGGGTGGGGTTATTGTTTTTGTTTGTTAGAAAGTTATGTATTTTGTGTTTTTATGCTGTAAACTGCCTTGTGGTCCTCTGATGAAGGGCAGTATGGAAATTTAATAAATAAATAAATTCATGATAATAACTCTAATCTTTATTATAAAAAAAGAAGAGTAGATAGTTCATGCTCTTTCTTCTTCTTTGTTTTCTGAAGCCACCACTTGGAACAGGTCCATGCAGTTATCAAAGCAAGGACAGCAGCAGAATGCAAACACTCATGAATATGAACCTTAGCCACCTTTTAAAGATTCTGAGAATATTCTAGTGTGGTAATAATTTGCAAGGTGGTTGGCATCTGAAGCTATTTTAAGAAAGGAGAGGTTTATGTGTTTGCATTATAAGCTGGAACTTCAAAGTGCTCATTTGAAACCATCAAAACGATATCTCTCTTTGCTGATATTTTGAGTTTTAGACATGTTATATACACTTTGAGAAAGCTGTAATATCACTCATTATAAAAGTATCATTGTGGGCAATATAAAAGTTACAATTAGAATTATGAAGCAATCATCTTAAATTGTTCACTTTACTTGCTTTTGATCTTTTTTTTTAAAAAAGTACAGTATCATTTGTGATCCTTTACAGTTATTGCAAAATGACATTCTGGGTGTCCACCTTCACTTCCTAAACTTCCCACTAATTTTGTTGCAGATTGCTTTTGGTGTTGTAATCATTTGCTCCTCCTGTGATTTGACATTTGAATTAGTTTTTATTTCTTTGGGGTGTGTAATTTTTGTGCCACTGGTTCCATTGGAACTGCTTGAGAGTAAATAGTTTGACACAGCTGGTATTGAATGCTGTTGTGGCACTGACCCAACCTCCCAACAGGAGAGTCTGTGTTGTTGCTTACCGGAAGGAAAAGGCAATGCGGGGAGGAATCAGCATGGGGCAAATAGAATACTGAGACAATCTGGTGCGCCTCCTGCTGTGTTTTCACCATGCCAACTCCCTTGCCACCTTGCCCCTCTCCTTCTTGGTAAGCAGCAGGATTTCAGTTTTCAGGTGATCACTTCTACCCCCACCATGCTGTCCACCACTGGACACAAAATAATACACTAATTCCTATTTCCAGGTTAAGGTCAGATCATACACCAAAAGAGTCAAGTGGAGAAGCTTTTCCTGCATAGCTTTGGGTGGTGGTGTATAACTTGAATGCTCCATTAAAAAACCCTAATAAAAACCCTCTCTGCATCTAGAAAGCTACTATGTCAGGAAGAAGGCTTAGCATAGCCTTTTCTTCTACCGGTACCACAAGGAGTTTCCCACACCTAGGTGGGAGCATTCAAAGGTTTCGTTCTTCATCACAGCCTGAAGAGATGCAATCTGGGGGTGAGGGTGGGGGAGCTTTACCACTTGATTCTGCTGATTATATAAGATGACCCTTATTCTGCTTTGATTGTAAACAGGAAAAGGCCACTGTGCTAAGTACCATACTTGGTAAAAGTCCTTCTGAAGCCAGAGTGGCATATATATCCAGCATATATCCTTCCTTCTAATTGTTTTCTGATAATGCTCCCAAAGAAGAATTTAGAAGGATAGAGATTAAGGCAATTTTATGTTGTATCACTAGTCTAGAGATAATTTTACAAGTCAGAACCTAGGCACACTAAAATTATCTGGATTATGGAGGAATCTGGGTCACTGATACCAGTGGGGCACTCATCAAAACCTATATATTGATGGCAGAGACCATGGCCTAATCATTATTAATCATACCCTGCTGGAAGGGAGTTTATGGAACAATGAAGGGAAAGCTCCAATATATGTTAAACATGTAAGACACTCTTCTATATTTTCCTCTGCTATAGTAAAGTAGTTGTTTAGAAACTGTTATGCTTTCTGTTACACTAACTACGGTAAATCCTTCATGGCCAAAGATGTTTGGGGCAGATACCCATGCCCCAAAACACTTTTCAGAGAAGACCCAGTGAAGAAGGTAGTCAAGTCGAGGTGACAAGAAATGAAGTTACAGAACTAATTGACGAATTAAAAATTATCAAGTCACTGGCTTTGGACAGCATGCACCAGAGAGTATTTAAGGAACTCAAGTGTGAAATTGGCAGTAGATTCAGGGGACAGGCAAAAGAAAGTACTTCTTCACAAAGCCTGTAATTAATCTATGGAAGTTTCTGCCACAAGTTGTAATGATGGCCACTTATTCAGATGGCTTTAAATTCATGGAGGACACATCTATCAGTGGTGATTAACCAGGACAGTTAAATTGACTGCTTCCAAATGCCAACCGGGGGTGGAGGGGGGACAATGGGGAAGGGGTGTTGCCATCATTCTCTGTTTGTGGGCATTCTAGAAATACCTAGTTGGCCTTGGTCCTGTATACCGTCCTGAAGGAGCGTCTCCACCCCCACCGTTCAGCCCGGACACTGATATCCAGCGCCGAGGGCCTTCTGACGGTTCCCTCATTGCAAGAAGTGAGGTTACAGACAGAGGGCCTTCTCAGTAGCAGCACCTGCCCTGTGGAACGCCCTTCCATCAGATGTGAAGGAAATAAGCAGCTATCCTAATTTTAAAAGACATCTGAAGGCAGCCCTGTTTAGGGAAGCTTTTAATATTTAATGCTGTATTGTTTTAATATTCATTTGGGAGCAGCCCAGAGTGGCTGGGGAGACTCAACCAGATGGGTGGGGTATAAATAAATTATTATTATTATTATTATTATTATTATTATTATTATTATTATTACTGTTGGAACCTGTATAGAATCATACCATTATAGAGTTGGAAGACACCATGACTGTTGGAACCAGTATAGAATCATACCATTATAAAGTTGGAAGACACCATGAAGATAATCTAGTCCAACCCACTGCAATGCAGGAATATTTCACCCAACGTGGGGCTCAAACCCACAATCATTAAAAGTCTTGTGCTCTGGCTGACTGAGTTATCCCTAATTTCTGTATGTTGGACAACATAGGCCCTTGAACTGATCCAGGAGGATTCTGCTTAGATTTTCATATTCAAGGAAGAAGGTGGATATCTGAAAGTAGGGCTTAGCCAAAATATCTCAGAAATGAGTTTTCTGACAATGGGGGGGGGGTATTCAGTGAAATAGTCGTCCTGGTTTTGCCATCCATCAATTTTGGAAGTAACTCTAGATCCAGTTTTAAAACTACTTAATGATATTTCAGTGTTGTTGAAGAAAACAATGGGCTTGCCCCCTGCTCCTTCCAGTTCCCCTTTTTTTAATTTGGTTCACTAGGACTAGCAAATATTTTTTTCTGCCCAATGTGAAATGCAAATTGGCACCAGCCCCTCATTCTACGAAGGAAAACTCAAACTGACTAGGCTGGTGATTGAATCTTACTTCCCAGTGGCAATGGGACACCATTCTCCACTGCACCTAAAGGAAGCAGGCTAGATTAGGGGGGCAGGCTGTGTGCCACATGTAACTTTGACACTTTGTCACTCCTCCTCATCTCGCAGCATCTGCCACCAGAGGCAGCTGCCTCACTCTGCCTAATGATAGGGCCAGCCTTGTAGCTCACTGCTTCTTTCCTCCACCAGATGAATGAGCAATTGAACTTCATCCAACAACAAGAGAGCCAGTCTTTCTCACAAAATAATTTTCTGATGAATACATAAATTTTTTAAAGGTTTTTCTGAACTTTTGGAGAATGTTAGTATTCACTGGAGAATATTTTAGCAATATTCACCCATGAACAGCATTTTGAGACACCTTTTTTCTCTCACTCCTATTTGAAAGTGTCCTTTATTTCCAACTGTTTCCAGACTGGCTTTCCAGTTTGAGGCTCCAACCTAGACTGAAATGCATGGGTTGCAGTCAACTAACCTGGAAGCCAATGCAAGGCCTCCTGCTAGTGCAGTGGGGCCTCCCACATTTATACTTCCAGCACCCTTACAGCTTCTCAAAATGCCCCCTCAGAGCAGTGCATGGGGAAGATCTTTCCATTGAGCAAGCAGAATTGCTTGTGGGTTTCCCACAGATATCTGGCTGGCCACTGTGAGAACAGGATGCTGGACTAGAAGAGTTATGGCCTTATCTAGAATACTTTTCTTGTGTTTTTAATGATCCTATTAGCACAATATAGAATTCCACTGTGTTTTCTTTGCTAAGTGCTTTAAAATATGTAAGATTCGTTATGCCAACACCTGAAGTTTTTTTTAATGCACCAATAAATAGTTCTCCTAACAGAATGTAGCAGCCGAAGTGCAAATCAATCTGTGTGTATTTCTTTAAAGGTGGTGAGTATCTTGTATTATATAATAAAGCTGCTATTTAAGGCAAGCTTCTTCTGAAGTACAGCTGTAAAGTGTGTGTTCAATGAAGTTTTCCATGAAAACATCTAATCAAGACAGTTTAATTGGCTGCAATTATGTATATTCTGATGCTTTTGGTTATCTTCAAGATAAAATATGACATTAATGTTATTTCGGGAAAGTAGATCTAATTGCATTATTGTTTGTTTTGTTTACTGCCATCACCCAATGAAAAACAGCCATTTGCCAAGTAATGTGGGCACTATCACATTAATTAAGTATATAAGACTGTGATGTATGTGTTGAAGTTGAAAAACATAAAAATAGCATTGCTTGAATTAAATTGATTAATCTTTACACTTGACTGTATACATTTCCTGCTGTTTCCATTCTCATTCTTGAGCAGAAATGAGAGGCAGGCCTTCATTTCAGATTTGCTTTGCTGACTTTGTAGTTTTTCACATCATGCACAGCTAAGCTAGCTGGGCCTATTGGAGCACATTGTGTGTTGTAGTGCGCACGATGAAGATGTCCCAAACTTCACTGTGGTGCTCCATGTAGGGACTGTAATATTGACATGTGTGGGGTAGTGCTTAGAGTGTTGGACTAAGACCAAGGAACACGGGATCCTAATCTCCACTCAGCTATGAAGCTCATTGGGTGACTTTGGGCCAGTCACTGTCTCTCAGCCAACCCTACCTTACAGGGTTGTTGTGAGGATAAAAGGGGGAGAGGGAGAACCACGTATTTCACCTTGAGCTTCTTGGAGGAAAGATGGGATATAAATGTATTGAATAAATAAAAATGAAAAATATGGAATATCTACACACCAGCAACATGAGTGGCTACCAGGCACATGTGGCACTGGAGAAGCTTACAAACACAATCCCCCCATGTGCAATGCCCCTACATGGAAGCAGTTTTTGTTACCATCCATGGGGGTCAGGGCATAAAGCATGGAGAGGTTGTTTACTGCTTTAGACAGGCATATAATTTTTAATAATATTTGTTTACATATTGACCACTTTATTCTAATATTCAAAAGTGTTTCACATTATAGTGTCTCAGTAGTCCCTAACGCAGGTGGTGTAGTCTAAACCACTGAGCCTCTTGGGCTTGCCGATCGGAAGGTCAGCTGTTCAAATCCCCATAACAGAGTGAGCTCCCATTGCTCTGTCTCAGCTCCTGCCAACCTAGCAGTTTGAAAGCATACCAGTGCAAGTAGATAAATAGGTACCACTGTGGTGGGAAGGTAAACGGCGTTTCCGTGCACTCTGGCTTCCATCACAGTGTTCCGTTGCAGCAGAAGTGCTGGCCACATGAACCAGAAAGCTGTCTGTGGACAAACGCCAGCTCACTCGGCCTAAAAGTGAAATGAGCCTTTGACTGGACTTAACCGTCCAGGGGTTCTTTACCTTTACCTTTTACTTTTTAGACCTTAACAACAACATAGCTGCCAAGTCCGGGTCGTAAAGATCCGGGATCGGCAGCGCGCGCATAACCGGAAGTTGCGTGACGCAACTTCCGGTGGCGCTTCGCCCTTCTATGGGCATCAGAAAATGGCGGCGCCAGCGCCGGAAGTCGCTTCCGCGCATGACCGGAAACACGTAAAAGCGACTTCCGGCGCCGCCATTTTCTGATGCCCATAGAAGGGCGAAGCGCCACCGGAAGTCGCGTCACGCAACTTCCGGTCATGCGCGGAAGCGACTTCCGGCGCCGGCGTCGCCATTTTCTGGTGCCCATAGAAGGGCAAAGCGGCACCAAAAAATGGCCGCCGGGAAGAAGCGAATTTAAGGGAGAATGCCGGGATTTATCGCCAAACGGGATACCGCCGGGAAACAGTAAGAAAAAAAGGGGTTTTCCCGGCGGATACGGGATACTTGGCAGCTATGAACAACAATCCTGTAAGATATGTCAGTATTTATCCCCATGCTGCAGTTGAAAGGCTGGGGCTGAAAAATACTGAGGTTGAGGCTAAGGCAGCACTTCACATCTCATGTCACACCCTCTTTGCCAATGCACTGTACCCAGGCATAGTATCAACAGTCTGCTAAGCATCACACTCCTACATCACTGAACTCTCAGAACGATACATAAGCTTCCTGGAAGCTTAGATTGGTCTAGCTTGCACCGCTTATATAGCACCATCTTGAGAGATTGATTCAACCTGACAATAGCTTGATAATTAGGAATTCTCTCAGGGCCAATTCACACAACCTCTGGGGCATGTAGCCAACCACTTTCCCCCCCTCCGGGCTGACATTTTCATCAGCCTGGATTCCAGCATGCTCTTGTTAAAGCGGTCATCCAAACACTGTCATAAGCACATATTCTTATTCAACATCATTCTGAAAACAACAATAAAATCCGTTTAGCAGCAGCATGTTGTATCTGGGGGACTGAGGGATCAGATGACTGCTTCACCAGAGGCACACAAGAATTCAAGATGACAGACAAGGCCACAACAAGAAAGTAGGTGGTCAACAATGCAATGCTCTCCAGCAGAGCACCATGTTCTCATGCTCTCCACTTAATAATCACTAGAGTGGCATTGGAGGCTACCACGTGGTATAGTGCTCAGGTGAAGGCTGCTTGAAAACTTCCTCTGCGTTGCTGCTGCACAACATGGTAAAGTGCTGAATGCATAACTTTCCACATGGCTTGGGTGCTGGGTCTCTAGGACATGCCCAGAAATCCAACCTGTTCACATGAAAGGATGAAGAAGCCACCATACAGAGTCACTTTCAATTAGTTTCCACACAACTGAATGGGGTCACACCACCAGTGTGGTGTAGTGGTTAAGAGCGGTAGACTCGTAATCTGGGGAACCGGGTTCGTGTCTCCGCTCCTCCACATGCAGCTGCTGGGTGACCTTGGGCTAGTCACACTTCTCTGAAGTCTCTCAGCCCCACCCACCTCACAGGGTGTCTGTTGTGGGGGAGGAGGGGAAAGTAGATTGTTAGCCGCTTTGAGACTCCTTCGGGTAGTGATAAAGCGGGATATGAAATCCAAACTCTTCTACTCTTCTTCTCATATAGATTGCATACAAGTGACTTTGCCACACAGTGGCTACTAGCAGAGTATGTGTCATGTAGTCATGCATCAATAAAGTGAATTTTAGCATGACACCACAACTGATCAGAATTGTGGACACTTAAATGTTAATAAATTGGCCTCACGAACCGTCTTACAAGCTTGCTGTTGTAGCTCTAAAATGGCTTTAAATTGGGGAATCAGATGGTCACCATTCAATATTCCCAACTGTATCTACTCCTAGCATCATGATGTTAGTATTTTTGTTATTAATTTAAATTTCTATGCCACCTTTCATTTGACATTGCAAGCTGCTGCCGTTTTTTGTAAAAACAAAACACTAAAATTTCACTACAAAATAAAACACTAATCAATAGGCTGGGGCTATATGCATCCTACCTTAAATTAATGCTGGATTGTAGTTTTTATTATTATACAGTCATTTTTTGTTTTCTATTGACCCTTGGCTGTCATCTGTATTTCTTCCTTTCATCTTGATTGGCCTCCAACATACAGGTTACTTTTCAGAAAGAGCTGCTGCATTTTTAATTTCACATCAGCCAAGACTGATGCCAAGAAGCTCCACCACCCACCTTTGGTCAATAAATATCATTACTGCAAACAAGCATGAATTGGAAGAGCAGAACAAATCAAGAAGTGCTTTTGACAGGCTTCCCTGGCAGTGTAGGAGGATATTCTACCATTCTAAAAATAGCTTCAGCAGATTTCATAGACAATTTGCAATGTCTCCTTAAGTCCTCCCTACAAAAGATAGTCCCAGAGTCCACATCCTGAATCTGGCACATGACTTATAATAATAACCTTCTTGAGCAATACATTATCTTCATTTTGTTTTTCAGCTGAGGAACGGAACAGTAATCAAGAACCGTGATCAACATAGTTTTTCTTCCTTTCCTCAGCAGATGATCCTTAGACTTGCATAAGTGCCTTGGAGCTCCACAGCCAATTGAATCAGTGCAACTTCCCCAAATGAGTCCTCTTCACAATGCCAGCGTGTCTGCCCTTTTCTCTGCTGCTCCAAGTGGTTGCCAGTCCCCCAGTCCTGATTAGCATATCTGCTTGAACTTCATTGTCAACATTACAATTTCACCTCCATTTTGGATCCCTGCACAATCATTTTAGTTTAAACATCTCCATTGACACCTTGTCCAGAAACGGAAAATTGGGTGGCCAGGGATCAATAAAATGTGCAAAAGTGGACCCTGGCATGTCCATATTAGATTTGTTTGCCACCACTATCCACCAGCTGCCTCTGGTGTTGTTGTTGTTTTAGGGCTGCACAACCTCTAGACTTTTTTAAAAAAATCCTTCCAGCAGCACCTTAGAGACCAAGTAAGTTTGTCATTGGTATGAGCTTTCATGTGCATGCACACTTCTTCAGAAACTACTGAAGGGTGCTACTGGAAGGATTTTTTAAATATTGTTTTGACTGCGGCAGACCAACACAGCTACCTACCTGTAACTAGAACCTCCAGACTTTGTGAGCATATTCCAAACTTTAATATGCTACCTCTTGCTGGATATATATACAGTGGTACCTCTTGTTGTGAATGGGATCTGTTCCATCCAGAGGCCATGAAAAAACGTATCACGAAGTGTCACATCTGTGCATGCGTGTGATGCAATACAGTGCTTCTGCGCATGCACAAAGCACGATTTAGCGCTTCTACACATGCATGCAGGTTACGAACATGCCAAAACTGGAAGTAACCCGTTCTGGGACTTCTGGGTTTGGTGCGTCTGTAACCTGAAAAGCCGTATCATGAAGCGGAGGTAACATGAGGTATGACTGTAGTACAAATTTACAAATTTGTAATACAGTCATACCTTGGGTTAAGTACGCTTCAGGTTGAGTTCTTTCAATTTAAGTACTCCGCGGCCCCGCCTGGAACGGATTAATCCACTTTCCATTACTTTCAATGGGAAAGTTCGCTTCAGGTTAAGTATGCTTCAGGTTAAGTACGGACTTCCAAAACCAAATAAGTACTTAACCTCAGGTACCACTGTGCTATGGTTATCATACAGAGTCTATACTGGTTTATCACACCTCTATTATGGAGCCTGACCGACCACTCATGGAGATCTAAGAAAATTTACTTCTGACCTTCAGCTAAGTCTTCTTCTGCTGCTGCTTTGATGATCACTCGTAGCCAAGTAAGCTGGTACATGGGTTGGCAAACTAAGGCCCACGGGCCGGATCAGGCCCGATTGCCTTCTGGATCCAGCCCGCGGACGGTCCGGAAATCACTACGAGGATCGCCAGCACGTGTGTTCTTTCCCTCTCCCTCACACGGTGGCAGTGGCATTGCCTCCTCCCTCCCTCCTCCTGGCTTCTCCCCGCCCTGCCTAGAGGAGGAAGGGGGCTGGGCTTTGTTGGTGCCGGCAGCAGCAGCAGCGCTCAAGCAGCCACCATTTTAAGCAGCCCCCTCTCCAGAGCCCTTTTACGCGCCGCTCATCGTTCCTTTGCTGGCGCCGCTGCCAGCTCCTGCCGCTCAAAAGACACAGGTAAGCAACCACCGGGGCTTGTCTGGTGCTGTGGAGAAAAGAGGGGAGAAAAGTGGGGTGGCGGCGGCTTATAGTCCGACCCCCCACAAGGTCTGACCCCTGATAGATTAGCTTTAACAATATGAAAGCTGGCCATACCTGTTATGTGGAAAGACCCATCCTAATTCAGCTAACGTGATTCATGCATTTTGAAATTATGAACACAAATTAGCTGCACATCCAAAATGAGGATGCAGACTGCACTGCATTACTTTGACTGAGATGCACATTCTAGTCTGTATGCACATCCCCATTCCTATCCACATGCAGCTACTCATACAGTAGCACAGTGCATTGGGGCCAGTGTTTCTGGGACTGGGGCCACTGAGTGGTGGGCCTCTGAATGCTTCTGGCCTAATTGGCACTTAAATTTAATTGTACTGACAGAATTTGTGAAAACATATGAAGCCCCAATTTTAGTAATGCAGCATGGTAATAACATTATGAGATTCTTCTTCTTTGCTGCAGATTATTATATTTGGTGACATTTTCAACGCCATTTGAAAAGTACTTAAAAAACCCATTCTGTATTGTTACATGCAAATAACTTATTAAATAAAACTAGCAGTCTGTCCACCCCCCCCCAATATCATACATTTTACTGCCTCAAAAGCAGAGAAGCTACAGAACATCCATGTTTCTTTTAAAGCAGGCTTCTTCAAATGGTGATAGGAACGTCAACAGAAGGCGATGCAAAATGTATTACAGCTATTCATCATATTCGGCTGATGTTCCTACTCTGCCAATAATTTAATTAATCAGTTTGGATAGAAACAGCTTATTCATTCATGCACAGTGTCACCACGCCTGTGCCAGACTGTTGGTATTCTATTGTTTAGACTAAATTAGCTGTAGGAGTACCAATCACAGATATTCCATCAGCTCGACAGCATAATGGATGTCAGAGGCAATATAAATGTTCTATCAAGTCAGCAGTGCCATGTACGAAGGCTAGGCTGTTCTGACCCACCTGCAATTGGACACCCATGAAGCAAGGCAGGTCAGTGATGCCAGCACCATGGAAAGCTCCCAGTGAGCAACTTACTCCAGCAAAGGCTGGAGGTGTACTGAGCTTTACAGTCATTTTATTTATATGAGAATTTCCCCACCTGTCTAATGAGTGCACGTCACTCAAGGTGGCTTGCAACAAATCGGATTACACATTCATAACAAAACTCCAGTTTTGTTTTAATACACATTTAAACACAATAAAACAGGCTAGAGGCAGGTTGCATAGATAAAACAATCAATTCAAATGAAATGTCAGCTGGTCAGTAAGACAAAATTGAATTGTTGGGTAGCTGTTGCAGGATCTGATGGGCATATGATCCCATCCAACTGATGTTTTCAAAGATTCCTCAAAGGTATCCACATAAAGAGTGTGCTGGAGTAATCCAGTCTTACTGTAACTAATGCATATGCTTCTATAACCAGATCTCATCTCCTCAGTAATGGGTGCAATTAGTGCACCACCTTAAGCTGGGCAAATCGGTTCCTAGCCATCACTGCCACCGGTGCATACAAGTGCAAGGCTGAATTCAATATAACCCCAAGGATGAACCTGGTTCTTCAAACTGAGTGCAAGCTCTGTATAGAAAATGTGAATCCTTAAAGGCCAACCTCCTGGCCTGAAGACAAGTGCTTCTGGCAGGTGCTCCCTGTGCCACTGGGCAGGTGTGGGAGGTACAAAACTCAAGTGAATCAAAGGGAAGGTCTTGGCAGGGGTTCTGGTTCAAATTCTGAAGCCTCCTGACCACCAGCTCAAGGCTCAGCACCGGGGACATGGTTCTTTGTTCCATCTATCAAAATCCAAAATGGTGCCCTTGTTTCTGGTTCTCCAGTATTTTGCTCAGCTAGTCAAAAAGTGAGCATCTGTTATAAGCCTGCTCTAATGGAGAGCACTGAAGCTAAAGGCCTTTATTTCCACCAATTAGCCAAAATTACTCAGATCAGTAATGAATAGCACAAAGTAATTCTCCTTTCTTTGAGCTTTAATGACCAATAAGTGATTACAGAACCTTTGTTAAACACCACTCTTCTTTCAGCTTTCAATTTATCCAAGCTATGAGTTCAGGACTTAGCTTTTTTGCACTCTAAGCCTAAGAATGTTTATATAAGTCCAATTTGTTAAACATGTGTTTAGGGCTTCAGCTTTAATTGGTCATGGGAGAGTTGACTGCATAACATTTAACTTCATGGTACGGTATTTGGGAGTGACAAAATTCCTCTGAGTCATTGCAACCAGAAATGAAACTATCGGCCATTCCAGCACCTTGGCTTACTCACCATGATGCTGTGAAATTACCCACTTTGGGCGGCACATTCCAGAGGAGGCAACCATTCTGCCACTTCCATTTCCATTGTTATGTGTTCTGTAGGATAGTGTGACAAGTACACATCCTACAGTCCACAGTAGGATGGTGCTGGCAACTTTTACTTCATGTGCAAAAATATAGAAGCTGCAGAGTTACAGAAAGTGTAACCTACAATTTACTAAAACAAATCAGTAACAGTCCCGAATCAGTTACACAAGCCCCATCTACCACCTCATTTAGGGCTGCAATCTTATGCACACTTACCCAGGAACAACTCCAGCTAAATGCAGTGGGTCTTGCTTCCATGTGAACATGCTACGCAGGATAGAGCAGCATGTCAGAATGCCATTGCCAAAAAATCATCACTCCTGCTAATATTCTGCCAAAAATCCTTGGAACTCTTTGGAACACTCACTTTATGGGAAGTGACTCGTGGGCACAAAGATTATAAACAGGGCACGTGCTTGGTTTGCTCAGCTTACGTACCATGCCTGATAAATGAAAATAATATTGTAAATAATTTGCATCTCTATTGCAGAGAATCAAACTAGACTGCCCTCTTTTTCTGTTTGGGCTTATATGTCCATACAGTATGTGTAAGAGAGATTGGTGGTGGTGGGATTTCAGAGTAAAAAATCTTATCAAATTCATGACCAGAAAAAGATGTAGCAAACTAACAAAACAAGATCGATTCTTCTATCATTGTATATGTTTGTTCCCATAGGGCTGACAGAGGGTTAAGTGCCTGTTTCTCCTGCAGGCTTCCTGTATGGTAAGTCATCAAACATGCTTGACAACAGCCAGAGAAATTGCTGCTCAGAGTTTGATGCAGCTGCCAGTTATAAATACTAGGTTCCAACAGCTCCATCCCGTGTAAATGACCAGATTGGAAAAGTCACATGCAGCATAGTAATTGTATGGATGTATTGTATACAAACCGACATTTTATTTTGCAATTGGAATTAGGATTGGGCATGGGATTTGACTGGTTTGGTGCTTCATAAATGAATGCCACCATTGAGAGGATAGAAGCATTAAAAATATGGTATAACTATCTTATCTTATCAGAATTAAAATTAATGGTTATAGGATTTGATGTTGCTATGGCCCTATCCAGGTTGTGTCCCCAGTGGCAGCCTGGCCTATGAGAAGCAAATAGATGCTTTTCCTGAGGCAAGGAATAGTTCAGAAGAAATATCTCACCCTCTGAAATAAATCCAAACAATTATGTCGTGCATAAGATGAAGAATCAGGAATGACTGACTCGACCCAGGACCCTGCAGGCCACAATTGCTTCCCTGCGTCACTCTGTTTATTGGGTTTTCTTTTAATCACACAAGCTTGGAGATGTTATACAATTGTGATTGGGGTTTGAAGGCTTGTGGAATTGGAAAATATTGTTCAGTTTATAAATAGAAGCCATACCTTTGTTTCAGCGACAGTGCCTTTTTCAAAGTAACCAGAACTGTCTGAAATTAACAGGCTTTTCATAACTCATTTTGGAGGCTGTCTCTCATCTGGCTCTTTGCCCCAATTTTAGGAACACTGCCTCCAATCACCAGGCCATGGAGCTGACAAGTACTGTGGCGACATGTGTTATTTCCCTCTCTACTTCCTGATATGGAGCAATGGTCCTCATTTAGTGTCAAGCTGCACGTTTTTTTTTTCCTTCTATGAGGCCTCAAACTAATCAGAGTATATACAGTTCAATCTGTGGAGCAGTCAGGCCCAAATACAATTAGATTGCTCAAAACAAAGCTGCAGATCTGAACAGCACAGAGGGAGGAAGAGAGAGCATGGATTAATTCAAGCTTATTTCCAAATAAGGTTGGATAAGGTTTTTCTGTGGTTGATTTCACAAGAGACAGGGTGGTCATGTGTCCTACTTCACAGAGCCCAGTCCTTTATTTGAAGGGCTGTCAGAGGACATTCTTCTGTTTGAAGCAGTCCTCTATTTGAAGGCCTGCCCAGGTCCAATCTGGTTTTAAGATAAAGAACCAAAAGAAGGGGAAACAGCAGAGTTGCCAATTAATAGCCAGTACCTGGACAGCAGGTGCTGGCACCTTCCTATACTTAAAGTACAGTTACCATGGCTAAATTTCAATCCATATTCATTTTTATGCAAATCTGCCCCCCTTTTAGCTTTTTTTTTTTTGAGCATGCACTTCTTTCTTTATAGTGACTCATAAGTGGTTATGGTATAATGAAGTGGGTTTGGTCCTCTCTTTTTTTTTACAGGAAACATCCCTTACATCTGCCCGTATTGTCAAAATAGAACTCAACAGAAACAAGCTTCGTAGGGACCATAGCTGTCAAGTTCTCCCCCTTTTTAAGGGAAATTCCCTTATGCTGAATAGGCTTCCTCGCGAGCAAAGGGAAAGCTTGACAGCTATGATAGGGGCATGAGAAACTGCCTCATACTAAGTCAGATCACTGGTACAGCTAGCTCAGAATTTCCCACATTGACTGGCAGCTGTCCAGGGTTTTAAAAGGTAAAGGGACCCCTGACCATTAGGTCCAGTCGTGACCGACTCTGGGGTCGCGGTGCTCATCTTGCTTTATTGGCTGAGGGAGCTGGCGTACAGCTTCCAGGTCATGTGGTCAGCATGACTAAGCAGCTCCTGGCGAACCAGAGCAGCACACGGAAATGCCGTTTACCTTCCTGCCGGAGTGGTACCTATTTATCTACTTGCACTTTGACATGCTTTCGAACTGCTAGGTTGGCAGGAGCTCGGACCGAGCAACGGGAGCTCACCCTATCGTGGGGATTCGAACCGCTGACCTTCTGATCGGCAAGCCCTAGGCTCCGTGGTTTAACCCACAGTGCCACCCACATCCCACGTCCAGGGTTTTAGGCAGGAGCTTTTTCCAGCCCCAGCAGGAGACACCAGGGATTGAACCTGTCACCTTCTGCATGCAAAGCACAACTGAGCTATGGCCCTTCCCTATAGCCCAACAGCGAAGGACGTAAGGCAAAGGGGCTTTTGAAAAGGGTTCCCCTTAGATGAGTACTAGGTGCAGAATAAAGCAGTTTCTTGGTTCTGCATAGATTTACACTGTCCACTTTCCCATAGTTGTAAAGTCCAAGGGACAGTCTTGTACATAGGGCATTTCCATGTAACAAGATAGTAATGGAGGGGCTATGCCGGAGAAAGACTAGAGGAAGACATACATCAAAAGAATAATTGATAGTTTCCCCAATCCTCCGACCTCACCCTACTCCCACCCCCCAAAAAAACCATGGAGAAAATTATGCCAGCCTAGGAGCTGAGTGATTCAATCCTGTTTATTGTGAAACCTTTTTTTTTTCATTAAAGGATTGATGAGCACAAGAGTGGTGCTCTGCTCTAATTTATGCCGTGCCAGTGGGAGCCCTGCAGAGTGTTGAATAAGGCGGAAGAACCACATTCTGTTCCACTACCTCACTCAAGCCTTAGGATTGCAGAACTGGTGCCTTTAAAACATTGCACACTGTGTGCATCTCTCAGTTGTGATGAGCCTGTAATGCTGACAGTGCAGGGATCTCCATCTATAACAGCTACTGATATCACTTAGTCCATTTATTTAGTCTCCACAGTCTTCTTCCAACATAACTGAATTTTCTATATAATTTTAAAATAAAAGGGTTCAGTTTAACACTAAATCTTAAGGCCATTCTTATGGACTCGTTGGAAAAGGAGGGGGGCAAGGAAAGAGACTGCTGCTGTTCCTCTTTTTCTGCCAGCAAGGAAAGGGACAGCAGGACGCAAAACTGCAATTTTATTTCTGTTTTGACTTTTTGCCATCTCACATTTCAGTGCCCATTTATATTACATTTTAATTTTTGATAGAAGACTATGCTGGAGGGCTGTTACAGATCAGTTTGTTCAGGTAGAATGTATTTATATTAGCTACTTCAAAAGATATTGGCAAAGAAGTGACACCCCATTCCTCTGAACAGGAACTTGCATCAACTAAGAACCATTTCACGTGCTGCCTATTATTAGCAGGAGCTGGCACAAGTCCTGCTAGTGCAGCAGTGTTTTATCCCCCATTTGCCCCTGCACACACACACACACACACAAACTGACACGGGGGTGGTGTAGTTCAGGAGAACTCTCAGAACAGTGCATTGTTGGGGGGGGGGAACGGGGAGAGGGAAGATTGTTCCGTCTGGCGAGCAGAAATGCCTGAACTCAAATAACAATCAGAATAGGGCAACAAAGAATTCCTCCCTATATATATGAATCAACTTCCCTCAAGAATAAAACAACCTAAAACACACAAGTAATATGTACAGATTCAACTCTACTAAAAGATAAGCACCCAAAATTAAGATGCCAGGCATCTAAAATCAGATAGCAATGGTGTCAGGTGTGCCCCCCGGGGAGAGCATTCCATAAATGAGGAGCCACCACTGAGAAGGCCTGTTCTTGTGTCATCTCCCTCTGCACGTCCCTCAGAGGGAGCACATGGAGACGGGCCTCAGATGAAATCCAATTTCTCGCACCAGACTATTTTCCCCAAACCACGCCCACCTACCTATCAGCTGGCATCACTCATGACATCAGCTGATGGGGGAGAATTAATAATAATGCAAGGTTGACTATGTTGACAGTTCTGTGAATCTTGTGTGTAATGTTCTGTAGGCAAAGGCTGCAATCCCAAGCACACTCACCAAGAAGCAGCTCCAATTCAATGGGACAGGACTTACTTCTGATTAATAGTGGGCCTGGGCTGTTCAGAACTCAGATATGATTTCAGACTTTGGCTGTCTTTAGTGCACATGACACAATTTTCCACCGTACATATTTGTACAACATGCAGTTCAGCTTTATGGCCTAGTCCTGGCAGCAGGATCCAGTTTTCACAAGTATCCTTGAAAAAATATTGCAGCAGCTGAAACCCATAGACCTGGTCAGTGCATGCATTGCACAACCCTTCAACAGTTCTGCAGAAATTGTTGTGGCCACTACAAATGTTGGGACAGACAGAGGAGGGGGGAGCCACAGAGGAGTCCTTGGATACTGACACCGAGTGGTTTTGGTGAAGGGAAGCAGGGACTGCATTACATGGTTGTTAAGAAAACTCTGACATTCAAATACCCTTCTCAGATGTCTAACCTCGGTGTTAAAGGGCCAGATGAGCAGTAATTGGTTCCATTTAGGCACTTATTATTTTTAGATGATAATATATTGTTAGATGAGCATGGATGCATGTGTAATACCTGTTTCCATCAAGTGTTTTGTTTGCACAGTCATATCCTTGAATTAGGAATTCTCTGTTAGTTTAGACCACCAGGGGTAGTCAATATTTTTATACCTACCGCCCACTAATGCATTTTATTTAGGGTAAAATTTCCTTACTGCCCACCAGTGCTTGATGGAAGGAGGATTTAGCTTGTGCTGTAGAACCCCCTACCGCCCACCTAGAATCCTGAAACACCCACTAGTGAGCAGTAGGAACCAGGTTGACAACCCCTGGTTTAGACTCTCTTCCTAATTTAAAATAGGCCAAGCCCTATTCATCAAAGATAACCATTTCTTTAGATCCTGAGCTGAGAAATACACAAAGACATGGATTTTAAATTAATAATATGGCATCATGATATTAGCCAAATTTAATGAAATAGATTAGCAATGCTGTGGTTAGGTTATTGAGACATTAAAACCTTTTATTAAAATCAAAGAAAATGGCAAAGCTCAGACTGTGGTTTGTCCATTTAAATATTACTTAATTTTTTATCAGTGGACCCTTGATATAAGATGGCTTAGTTTTCTTTTCTTTTTTAAATTAAACAATGGCATGATTAAGAATCTACTACATTCAAAGCATACTCAGCACACATTTAAAGCACGTGAATTGATCCAAAGAATCCATGGAGCTGTAGTTTGTCAAAGAGAGGGAAGAGCAGACAAACCATCACAACACTTTAGAGATTGGGCAAGAAACAGCAGAAGCAAGAAAGTTGTGTTCCTTTGCTTTATCAAGACAAGATCATGTGATAGCTGTGCTGTGTGAAAATGACTTCCTTTCTTGCAGCACAGCGCTTAAAAGCTCTTCCTCTCCTTAACCATTCAATTTCTGCTCCCTCCAACTCCTAGCGCTCTGTGTGTAGAAATAAAGGCAGTTTTGGGGCCAGGGGGCCGGTGACACAAATAAATTTCCCTGTAAAAAGGCAGACAGAGGAGCTGTAAGTTTTAAAAAAACAACAACTACAGAAGCAGGGTTGCTGATCTGGAGATACATGGGAGCAGTTGCTTATATAGGGATGATATGCGGTTAGGTTCCACCTATGCTCAGTGTGTGTGTGTGTGTAAACTCAAACATTGCAGACACACCCCAGTGCCTCTCTCTTTCCAAAGGAAAGCAGTCTGAGGTACATACTACCCCTCTTGGAGATGTGCGGCACACATTGCAATGATATTGATTAGAGTCCACGGACACATATCAAACTTGCCCTTAAGACTGACACTATTAGGAAGATCGACACTATTATACTTCATGTTTTGTAGTTCCTGATTCGAACTGGTAGCATTTTTTCCTGTTTGATAACCTAAAAGTAAAACTTCGGGGTTAAGAGTGTATCACTGTTAATTGAGAAAAACCTGTGCCATGACTTCAGAAACATTAAGATACACTGTCCTGCCTGATCTCCAGTCAGAAGGTGCAGAGGATGCCCAGCTAACTGTCACTGGTGATAAATCCACATACAGTAGTAAGAAACTTTCTATGTGGTCTTCTTTTTAAAGGGAAGAAAACTATAGCCCAAATGAAAATGAGTGTTTGTAAGAATCCTCCACTTGTGATCAAGCTTGTAGATGATTGACTTTGGTTGATAATGGGCAAGGGAATCACATGCTTGGGCAAGAGAGGTTTTCTTCCTTTGCCAGCCACTGACCCACCCACAACTTGGACCTACTTAACACAGCCCTGTCTCCTACAGGCTTTCAATTGCTAACACTATCCATTTCAAAACTAGCTATTATTCATAGCCTGCGTAGTGAGTCTTTTGTTTCACTTCACTCTTGTGTGTTGCTTCTGGCTCCTCCAGGACTGTTAGCTGTTGCATTTTCGCTGCCAGTGCCATTATAACTACCTCTTTGGCTGCACAGCTTCTGTTTATTTCCAGTGCTGCTAGATTTGTGGCACAGGTGAAAGAATTCCTTCACCTGAAAGGAAAACAACCAAGGAAGAATGAATGGGTCCTTGTGTGGAGCTTGAAAAGCAAAGTGTCCGTTTCATTCCACATGTTGCCTAGTTTTCACTGACACCGCTACTTGACGTCCTTTAGTTGAAGATTTGCGAGTAACAGGGATTCAAAAGTGATGTCAGAATTCCACAACATAATTTCCAATAAAACTGATCAAATTTATGGGCAAAATTGGATGTTATACTAAACAAACGGCATGGTTACTTCCAAAAGTAGCAGCAGTGAACCTTGCCCTCTCTAATATCCAGTAGAACTTGCCCATCTTTTGATATCAAGGCCATGGTCTCACCACATCTAAAGAAGAAGTGAAGAAGTGTGCATGCACACGAAAGCTCATACCAAAATATAAACTTAGTTGGTCTTTAAGGTGCTACTGAAGGAATTTTTTTATTTTTATTTTGCTTCGACTCAGACCAACACGGCTACCTACCTGTTACCACATCTAACTTGTTTGGGAGTCAGCACCTATGACATTGTTGGGACTTCTGAGTAAACATAGATAGGCATAGGCATAGGCACAGGCCATAGGTCAGGTATCTATTGTACAAAAATATTATTGTTGTTAGCCACTTTGATATTTTCTACGATATAGTCATCTATATATATAAAAATGTAGGCATTGCACGTGTGGGTGTAACAGCCTTTCACCATAACCGCTGAACCGTAATGTAACAAATTTGGCCACAACGTTCCATGCCCACCAGGGAGGGATCTGGCATTAAATATTTTCCAAAAAACCACACCATTCACACCTAAAATAATGATTAAACACAAAAAAGTGGTGCCCAAATTAGATGTCACCACCAGAAGCTCTGAAAACTCCAGCAGCATCCAATAGAAAGGCTGATCGTGCACTGTCGCCTCCAAAGCTGCGCAGCCAGATGACATCACAAAATTCCACAGCAACCAACTGAAAACAGTCCTTTTGCAGCAACAAGGCCCAGCTTTTCAATAGGCCGCAGCATTGCCAAGCAGGGAAAACTGAGTAGGCCACACCATTCAGTAGGCCACAGGCAAAAACAAACAGAATAGGGCCTTTCATGACCAGGGAGGGGGGCACAGGGATGAGGCACAACAAATGGAGGGGGGAAACACATAGCCATGGGGGGGGGGAGAACCCTGAGTCAGCCACAGCAGTGGGGGGTGGGTTGGGACAGGGAAAACTGAGTAGGCTGCAACATTGCCCAGTAGGCCACAGGCAAAAACAAACAGAATATGGGCCTTTCACAAGGTGCAGGAATCACAGGAATGAGGCACAACAACAGGAGAGGGGGCTCACAGGGATGAGGCACAACAAAGGGAGGGGGGAAACACATAGCCATGGGGGGGAGGTAGGACCCCGAGTCAGCCAAAGCAGTGGGGGGTGGGGGACTTTTATTTTTGAAACTTACAGTAGGGGAGTCAGGGTTGGGACAGGGCAGGTGAGGGGACTCTGAAGGGAGACTCTGAAGGTCAATTTAACAGAAAAAGGTCCATTTAACACAAAAACCCACAGCAACATGTGGCTGGGCCAGCTAGTTAATAAATATTTTTATAATCTAATAAATGAGCTAATCATGTCTGGACAACCAATCAGATCAACTGTTGTGTAACAGCAGAATAGAAACAACAGACACCTTGCTTTTTTAAAAAAAACAAATCTGGTTAAGTGTCAGGGAAAACACACACATCTGGGAGAAAAATGGTTTAGGTTCCTTGTTTGTATTAGTATTCATGAATTTTTAAATTCTGATGAAGAGTATATACTTTTACAAGTAAGATCAACAAATAAAAGCACTCTGTGCTGAATAGCTGTACCAAAGGCGCTGAACACAAAATATAAAACAGCAATATAGTTTATTTTGAAAATAATATACCAACTGCCATCTGTTTTAGTTGGTATTTCATTAATATTTTCCAATACTGAACATTTGTAAGCAATAAACCTGATTTTCTTTTTTCTTTGTAAAGAAAAACCCAAATGTGTTATTCAATAGATATAGTGAGTTGTTTGACTGGCTGCAGTCCAGCACATGTCCTCTCATTGAGCATTCCAGCCTGTGTTTCAAACATTGATAAATGTGCAGTGAACTGTGTCCATTACCATTTTCTGGGCCTATATAACATATGGCCTGCAAGTGAAATGCAACAGCCCTTGTCAGTTTCTGGAGCCTGCCAGCAATTCATCGCCTCCATTATCCTGACCACCAGCTATGAGATGGCCAAGGGCAGCAGAATACTGAAGGTTGTGTTTTGTTATGGAGAGGGGATTAGAAGGAGTGCAAGATAGAAGGGAATGCTCAAGAAATGAGCCAGCCAAGAGACCCAAATCCCCATTGAGTAGAGTTGCCATGGAATTTTACCTAAAGTGAAATTCTGAATTGTGAGGGAAACAGAAAATTCCAAATAAGTCTAATGACATTTCTCAGGGGGTTCTGATAATCCCTCTGTTACATTATCGGGAGTGCTACGCATCCATTGGTTCTCATGCATTTCTAGGCGTGGTGAGAAGAGTGCCCCACAATCACAATTTATGTGAGCTGAACTTGCATTCAACTTCAGCACTGCACTGCATTTTCCTTGCATTTTCATGACCATTAAAGGTTTATTCCATTTATCTTCCACTTTCTTCCATGGAGAAGTCAAGGCAGCATTTATCAGATTCCCAGCAGATTTCCATTCTGGACACTGATCAGATCAAATCCTGCTTAACATCAGCAATATTGATGCATCACGTACTTTCAGAGACAATGACCTTTCCCAGTTCATGGCCAAATGCAGCCCGTAGGATGGCCAAGATGGGGCATCCAATGAACTCTTAAGGATAATCAGATAGGGGTTGGGGATTGAGCTGTACCCGCCATTGCTTCTCTCTAGTACATTGTTTTGTTTGGTTTTGATTTATTATACGTGTATGTCACTTTACAGCATATGCCTAATGGTATAAGACATAATAAAACTTATCAAACAATGCACAATATCAGTACAGTAACCAGTGATGTCTGGTGCTCATTGGGACTGGCAAAGCAGAAGGCAAGGAGACCAACAGGAGCCAATAACAGGTAGAGCCAACTATTTCTAGCTTTGCTCCCATCCTCCTCCCTGCTGAGTTCTACAAAAGCAACTCAGAGATTAGGGGGCAGGCAGCTGACAGGCAGTGCCACCCCCAGACTGGTAAGTAGGAAGGCAAGCAGGTGATGGTGGTGGCTGAGAGCCAGCTGAGGTTGATGGGGGCAGCAGCCCATTCACCCTAATGGATCAGCCTCCAATGAAAAAAATACACACTAAAACTACGGTGGAGTAAATGATGAAGAGTGTTATCAAGCAGGGTCATCTGTACTGATGCTGTCCTGAAGTAAGAGCAAAAGCATATATGATCGCAAGAGCAGTTCATCTTAATATTCTCTGTTTGTCTTACATAAGCAGTAGGAAAGATGTGTATTGTCCAGTGGTTTTCCCAACGACGGTTCGGTCTGAGGGAGTTCCCAATACAAATAAAATGAGACAATCATCTCATGAGAGCCAGTTTGGTGTAGTAGTTAAGAGCGGTAGACTCGTAATCTGGTGAACCTGGTTCGCGCCTCCGCTCCTCCACATGCAGCTGCTGGGTGACCTTGGGCTAGTCACACTTCTCTGAAGTCTCTCAGCCTCACTCACCTCACAGAGTGTTTGTTGTGGGGGAGGAAGGGAAAGGAGAATGTTAGCCGTTTTGAGACTCCTTTGGGTAGTGATAAAGCAGGATATCAAATCCAAACTCCTCCTCCTCCTCTTCTTCTTCATGCTATATAGCTATTGCTAATTTATATTTGGGGGCAACATTTGCACAATTGACAGGCTCCACCTGGAAAAGTAATTCATGCTTCATCATATTTTGAAACTTGAATTGCTTTCCGAATTGTTTTGAGGTAACCAGATCTGAGAAAGCATTTCAAAATATAGAAATTTGTGTCAGATGAAGATCTGAATGTCGTTTGGACTAGTGTTCATTCTAGTCTAGTGTTGCCTATTCTGGCCAGCACTAATTCTCCAAAGAAGTCTTTTCCAGCTCAGCTGTGTGGTGATATCATTTCAACTGGAGGTGCTGGGATTCAACCCCAGCCCTTTTAGATGCAAAACATGTGTGCTGCCACTGAGCTATGAGCTCTTTCCTATGTCCTAGTCTACTGCACTTACTTTTCTCTATATTTACTTGACTATTCCAGTACATCAATATTTTCAACACCATCATTGCGCTTATCTTCCGAGACTGCCTGAACCTTGATAGCAGCTGGTAGAGGTGGCCATTATACAAAATTCATAGAGCACCTTAGTAAATTGGTTAGCGGTGCTGATGTAATAGATGGGATAGAATAAAAATGCAGCTGCCTGTGAAGTGGAATGAACAAAATAATTCTCCTGAAGAGAGTATCAAACTGGGACGAGAACGGTAGAGAAGTGTCCCCAGGCCACCTTGAGCACAGAACAATGGCATTACACATGTGTTGAACACCACTTGCAAATCACTTAATATTTTGTGAGCTCTTTTTTGCTTTTAATGGGTGTGGTTTTTCTGTACTTTTTCATCTATATTTTGCCTTCTGCAGGCAGCCTACTCAGAAAATGGTAAGTGAGGTTCAAGTGACCAAAAACGAGCAACTTTCCCTTTTTTCTGGATATAGCCGACAGGCGTAATTTGTTGCTTCCAAACTGCACCACTTTGAAGAGGAGCAGATGGTCCCTTTAAAATGTAACAAGCTACAAAAATATGTAGATATGATCAGCTGAGCTGACCTCTTACCAGGCCATCATGAGGTGAATACAGATGAGCATGAATACATGCAAACTCTTGGTAAGCTAACTGTCTATATTGTTTTGCCAGGAGGTGAGGAGAATGTTGCTACTTCCCTGTCTCTTCAGGCGTCTGATCAGATGTGGTGTGGCAAAATTCTCTTCAGTATTTATTTATTATTTAACATATGTTTAACCTACCCTTGATTGCAAAGTAAATCCAGGGTGGACTATAAGGTGCAAAGGTACTGGAGCCAATTCTACAACAATAGCCCTATTTTTAAGAACCTTATGTCAACTAACCCTGCATTTAGACCTTTATGCTGCTGGTCTGGGCCTTAAAGCATCACGGTTTGCCAACTTCTGCTTCTCAACTGGTGTTAGATAATTCAGTGCATATCAGCACCCTCAGGTTAATCCTTCGGTATACCTTGCTAAGAATGCAACCAATGAGCATTTTTGGAATCTCTCTTCCTTGGATTCCCTTTTCCTATTAACTTCCAGCTCTTACTCCTCTGAAAAGAAAGCCTGAAATAACTTGGTTGTGGTTTTTTTTTTGTTCTGATGTTTCTGATGACAACAACAACAACAACAACAACAACAACACAACCACCCCCCTCCTGAATCTCATTTCTTTCCAATGTGAACATCATTCACAAGAAGTTGAGCTATTCACACAGCACTGTAGACAGTGATGGATGTATAGGTGTGCACAGAGTTAGGACCCCATTAAGCTGACACCCCACACCCAAGTTATAACTATTATTAACTGAGAGTATACATTTGAAACTTGACTATAATGGTCATAGTTGAATTTTATTTTTATTTTGTAGCCATTTTACCCCTTTTATTCTACTCTCTGATTAAAATCAGCAGAGGCAGCTCCATCAAGGCAACCACGGCTTAGGCCTACCAAGTGAAACATCAATTTGTTTTAAAAAACCAAGTTTTCATCAAGATCTCAAAGGTATACCCTTTCCTTTCCCACACATCCTTCAATAATCGGTTTGAACGTAGAAGGCTTGGGCAACCATTTCTGTCAATCTCCTGTTTACTGCTTGATTTGTATGTGTAATGTGAGAGTGGTTTGCTTTGTGCAACCATCATAGGCTGATACAGAAGACCAGCCATTATTTTTCATCTGATGGTGCACAATCTTCAGTTGTAGTCTTTTGCACTCAACAGCAGCTAAAGGTTAGATGAAATGTTTCTGAGCTATGCATGCTTCTTGTGTCCTGTTTTTCCTTTTAAAAGTAATAGCCAGGGTGGTGGGGGAAGTGCCAGATTATGTACGGCATATAGAAAGGGAAGATTTAAACCTTGCTGCAGTCCTTGTGAAAACCCACTCCCACTGGCTTCTATTTCCTTGGAGACTCCCAAATTCAGAGAAGAATTTGGAATGGGAGATACCCATTTTTACTCTGGACTCAGATTACCAATTGCCTTTGCTTTCCCAGGTCCTGTGTCTCTGTTGGAGCTTTCTCCAGCTCTTTTGCCTGGAGCCTATGATTCACTTACTATTCCTGAACAACTCTAGTTGCTCATCCTCGGTTTGACTTATGACTTGGCAAGTCCATAATAGTCTGGCTGGGACAGGGCAACAGCTTTAAATGATTTCCTTGGCACACTTGTTTTGGGATCGCTTGATGAATTTGCACAGATAATTTATGCTAACGTTGTAGCTTAGTGACAACTTAGTTAATATCTGGAGCATCTTGTGCTCAATTGTTTGACAACATTGCTTCATCAGTCTTCTGAGCCATCAGACACAGTGAACCACTACTTGGAGTGCACACGCATGAATGGCTCAGTTGATTCTTGTATGTGAATGCTTGGATGATAAAACATGGAAATATAGCTAGAGACGCAGATAACCAACCCAATTATGCCACATTGTTTCCACGTTCTTGGCTTCAGCATTTTTAATTGTTTTTCAGGCACAAATTATACAAGATAAAGGTCAACATGGGCATACCATGTCATGCTGCTCTTGCTTGCTCAGAAACTGGTTTGTCAGCATTTCTCATGAACAGCTGTATGGAGGTACTAAACGGAGCAAGCATTTTCTTCCCCTTCAAAAAAAATGTGGAATAAAAAAAAAAGTCTGTGCAGGATTTTGAAACAGATAGCTCTGAGCTAATAGTGAGTCTATTTCTTTAAACGCTGGAATCACGCCAGTCCTCTTTTAGCAACAGTAATATTTACATTAATCTTTTCTATGGTCAAAAGAAAAAGTAGATTACCGGTATATAAAATGAAATGAGGTCCCTTGGCACAAAGAAAACGTAGTGATTATGGATGGCTACTATCCTTGGGGCTTCTCAGATAAGTAATGGAATTAAAGAATTCACACACTAACAATGCAATCCCATTGCATGTTTCCTTAGCTAAAGGTCCCAGTCATATACATATATGGTCCCATTGAACTCAGTAAGCATCATAGCTGCCAGGTTATCCCTTTTTTTAAGGGATTTCCCCTTATGCTGAATAGGCTTCCTCGCGAGAAAAGGGAAAGCTTGGCAGCTATGGTAAGCATTCATAGGATTGTGCTGTAAGTTGTTTACACTGTAAATTGATTATGATAACCAGAACATGACATTGCTTGAATAAGCTTTGCAGGATTAGACAATACAGACTACCTCTTGCAGTAACAGAAGAAAAGAGTGTTATAGGCCAGAATAACCACTTGATCTTTTCTTAATGGCTCAAGACCCTGCCATAGAAATTAATAGTTGAGATATAAAGAGAAAGTCTAGACTCTAGAGTGTGAAAGCAATTTTGGACAAAGTGGCTCATTCCTTCTTCTGTCTTCCTCAATAAAGGGTAGGTCTTGATGGTGTGAAAAGAAAAAATATAGACCTTGGGCCAGTGGTGGCCCGCACCCCACTTCCTATGCCCCTGCCTTGGGCAGAGAAAGCTGAGCTGAAAACCTCAGGAGAAAAGGGTACCTTTGAGAGTGCCTGGCTGCCTTTCTGGAGGCCCAATGTGGGACAGTGAATCAGCTGCTTGACAGAATGCTATGCTCTCTACCTCCACATCCACTAAACTTGAATATTTGTAAATAAACCCAGATATTACAAAATACCAGAAGTCTCCAGTGAACTCGCCTTCTAAAGGAAGCCGAACTCTGGTATGTACTACTCTGGAAGTTCTTGTACAGGGAAGTGGGGAGCATGAAACAATCTGAAATAATTAGAAAGTGAGAAAATTCCTCCTAGCAGGCAGAGGGCCTTCTTGGTAGTGGCGCCTGCACTGTGGAACGCCCACCCATCAGATGTCAAGCAAATAAACAACTATCCTACTTTTAGAAGACATCTGAAGGAAGCCCTGTTTAGGGAAGTTTTAATGTTTGAATTTTTATTCTGTTTTTAAGGTTCTGTTGAAAGCTGCCCAGATTGGCTGGGAAAACCCAGCCAGATGAGCGGGATAGAAACAAATAATAATAATAATAATAATAATAATAATAATAATAATAATAATAATATTACCATCTTTCTACCTAATGAGCATGGTTGGGAGAGCCTATATATTGTTGGATCGTGCCAAGAACTTTAGTTTCTCAGCAAGTAAACTTCCGTTACATTTAGTAAAGTTTTTTGCTCCTTTCTCCCTGTACTTTATGTTTATATTCTAAAGATTGCCATCTGGTAAGGAATAAAGCTAAATATAAAGCCTAACCTAGTTTTTCTTCCCAAATCAACACTGCAGGTTTTGTGGGTTTTTTAAAAGGCTGATGCAGTCTTTAGACTCTTGCTTCATTTTCCTTCTGAATAATACAGGGAAATATTCAGGGTTCCCTCCCCCAGGCTGATAAGGTTTCCAATAAGCCAGACACTGAAATTCGGAATGCAGATATAATGGTCATTGTAATACAAATTTATTAAGCTTCAAATTAAATAGGATAGCCACCCTCTTTGGACATTTTTGTGACTGTCTCCTTGTCCATGGCACCTGAATGATGCACAGCAATGCAACTGGAGCATAATCTTTTTCCGACACTGGGCAAATCCAGCTTTCTCACCCTTTGTATTCTGTCCAACTGATTTATAGATGTTGGCACTACAAATCATAGAAGCATGACAATCTCCTCAAAGAACCTGGGTTCTCCCTGCACCTTACTATGCTATGCTATTTAAATTGCAAGCAGTTACGAAATCTATGTTGTTGTTTTTTACCAGATTTGAATATAATTACAGTCTGTACAGTCATACTGTTGCATTGGTTCATAGGAAGAAACTCACCTGTTCACTTGTTTATTTATTTTCTATCCCTTGCTATGCAAAAATAAAACACATAAAGCTGTTCTCGTATCAGAAAAGTTATACTGTACCAGTATCAGACTACAAGATTAGTGAATAAGGTGATCAGCTGTAAAGAAAGATAGGCTCCTTTAACTTCAATGTTCAAAGCCAAGTGGGAGTTCTCTGACAGATTTTCTTACTGCTGCATGTTAAGCTGCACTTGAAAAGATTGTCTCTTCCATAAAACCGGCAAAAGTACAGTAGCTCCATCATTGCACATGCATACCTACCTACCTACCTACCTACCTATCTAAAAATGTTTCTATCCTGCCTTCCAGAATGAATTAAAAACACCATACAATACAATCAGAATATAAAACCAACGAAATAAGAACAGAGTGTTCAGAGATAAATGACAAAAGTTGCTTGCATTGTGCAATGTGGAAAAAGCACAATCAATCATGCAATGGGCAACAGAATGCTGAAAGATTGAATGGTCATGGGAAAAGTAACAAAAGCTAACTTTGGCAAGAAACCTTCTGAAACCAACCAATTTTTAAGGCAGTGGATTAAAAGAGCGCCTGCTGCTTCTGGTCTTACTATCATCCTACTTCCATCTTTGGTAAACAAACTCAGCAAGTTGTGTTTTTCCAACAACAACAAAAACAAGTGATAAATGCCTTTGAGTATCTGGCAGACTCTTCGGACCAGTGGGCTTGTTTTGAAAAGGTGCCAGTCCCAAAATGGGAGCACTGCATAACACGGAATTAGAGACTGTACAGCCATTGTTGCTTTCTCCCCCATCTCGGACAATAGGAAGTCACCTATATCATGCTGGTGCTGATTGTGAAGATCACACAGTATTGATCACATACCTAAACACACAATGCTGCTGCTGCTGTCTAATAATGACAGGGAACATTCCCCCAATACCAGGAAAGATAGACAAGGCAGCCACATGCTCTATCACACATACAGCACACACTCAGAGCATTGAAATGAAACACAGGCACATATGCATCACTTTCACACTCATACACTTCATGAATACACCCACATATCTTCCTCTTTGCCCAAGTGCATCTCTCTCACGCCCACCCCTCTCTCAGACTGTACAGAAATACATACCTCAGCTCCTCTCTCTCATGCGCCTCTCTCTGCCCAACTGCATTTCTCTCAATCACACACACACACAGCATATCTGAGCCCACCTGCACCCACACATTTAGAAAAGTGTCTCTATGGTCGAAGGAAGGGGCTGCTATTTTTTATTTTATTTTTAAACCCAAAATAGATGCCAGGTTGGTGATTCCTGCATATACACTTAAACTGAGAGTAAGTCCTATTGAATTATGACAATACAGGCAATACTGAATTCACTAAGGTTACTTAGTTCAGAACAGACATTCAGTAGATGATGCTGTGAGAGAGCTCAGGGAGCAGGGAATTTTGTGTGTATTATATTTAGTTCATTTAGCTAGTATTGCTTGTTCTCAAAATTAATAAAAAGCAAAAAAACAAAAAAACAAAAAGCAAGCTATTCCGAGCCTGGCAGCAAATGTTGTATTAGTTCTTTTAAGAGACTGATTTGTGTATTCTGCTGATGTATAGCTTACCAGAGGGCAAAAGAAAATCTCAAAATGCATTGGCTGTAAACTTATGATAGTGCAAGTAATTTTAATATCCAAAGGTGGGGGGTGCAGGATGGATTGCAATTTGTCATACTCACTGGGTTGGGGGATGCTGGCAGAGCGAGAGGAAAAAGGAAGGGTCTATAATGGCTGCCAATAAGGGCTGAGAAAGTCTCATTTAGCAGGGCTGCTCCTACCGTAAGGTAGCTGATTGTCTCACAAAGGGGCAACAAATGTTAGTTATTCTGTTTATCACTGTTGCATTTCTATTGCCAGGGAGGGGAGAAGAGCATGTTTGGTCTGCTTCCCCAGATGTCAAAATAACTTGGCTGGCATTGGGTACTCTGCCCCTTGACTGACCATTTGTCAGCAAAATGCCTTAGGTCAGCTTCTGCTCCCACCTCCTGCCTGGATTACCAAAGGCATCCCCAGCTTTCCTTCAGCACATCTCCTTTAATTTTTCTCATTCAGGCCAGCAGTTAAAATGAGATACAGGGTAGTCAGTTAATAGGGGAGGCGAGAAGCGGCTGTGTTTCCTTGACAGAATAACTGCAGCAGTAGGCGAGGCAAATTCTGTGCATCTCCCCATTCTGAAAGCCCAGGAGAGAGGCCGCCCTGCCCTTCACAACCTCCTCTCCACCCAGCCAATGTTTGTGCTGACTGGCAAGCAGACAAGCGAAGTGATCAAACACCTCCCATTATGTGCCAAACAGTAGGCACAGCAGCATGCTTGTTGCTGCACGGCTTCCTTTGCAGAGGGGTGGGGGTGGAGGGGTGTGTGGAAATCAAATGTCATTTGTTTGACTCCAGCTGCGCTGATATTTCACTTCTTGGTTGTGACTCTTTTTTCCATTGTCAACCTATTGAGTGCATTTCCATCCGCAATAACAAGAGAGCCTGCTGCCGAACAGCGAGAGAGAGAACAGTGTGATACAAGTTTCATCATAATGGCAGCATAATGGGGTCCCCAGGGGCCTAGACCTGAGTGCATTGGGACTCTCTCACAAGGTAGACTTTCCTGTGGAAGTAGCAGCTCAGCCTCTCAAGTGTGTAAACAAATGTAGGAAAAATCTCTGCTGTTGACATTAGGTTTCTAGTTGGAAATCTGCATAGTGCTCACTAAATCTCAGCATTAGCTAAGTAAATAGCAGCACCCACCCCATTGTCTTTACAGGATTTGAGCCCCTTTGCCAGTTATAAGGCACATATCCATAATGCACCATCACTTCCCTACAAGTTAATTTTTGTATTATTTGTAGCCTTTCAGAGCTGAATATCTTTCTATGTCCCTCTCTCTGTGTGTGTCCCTGTCCACATACCAAAATAAAAACTTAGTTGGTCTTTAAGGTGCTACTGAAGGAATTTTTCTATTTTGTGTCCACATATGTGTACAGTATATGAACATCTAAAATGCGCACAACCATTTAGACAGTAGGGGGGTTTATTTTTCATTCACTGTGGAGACGGTTCACTTCAGACAACAGTAGCCGATTCCTCCTGATTAGGTGGCAATGAGCCAGTGCAAATTCATTTCTGCAATGGAGAGAGAGAGAGAGAGAGAGAGAGAGAGAGAGAGAGAGAGAGAGAGAGAGAGAGTAGTAAATCCTGCTAAAAACAGCAGCATTGGTATTGTAGCATTTGGAAGCAGGATAACCTGCGGAGAAATCAGCACTGCCCTCTGGATGACATTCAATACTCCGGATGGAAATATGTCATGTTCAGAAGATAATTTACCGTTAAGGACTGGAGAAAGAGAGGGAAATGGCATTACAGTGCTAAGGTGGGAGGTAAACTTTTTGTTACTGGTTTCAGTGCATATTTTTGGAAAACAAATATGGCCTTTTAAACTTAGGCCCTATGAAATTAATGCCACTTGCAACCAGTTTTCCAGGCTTTAAAATGAGGATGCCAATGAATTTCACACCAAGGGAATAATTGTGAAAACCATTTAATTTGTAGCAGCCTGGAGAAGAGTCACTGAGAGCTCAGCAAAGAAGCACATACATAGTAAGTCCCTGGCATCTCCAGTTTAAAAAGGTTAGAAGATAGCTGGGAAGACAGTGACCTTTAAATATTTGCTTTGGGTGAATGGACATGACTCAGAATACCTGAACATGCAAAGAGGGATCAAACAAGGATGCCCCTTATCACCTCTATTATCAAGGGAACTATTGTCTAATCCTATTCAAAACAATCCTAAAATAAAAGGAATAGTAAGATATGGGCAGATTACCATTGAACCTTTTTGCTGATCAGATTTCCCTGACGGTCTCAGACCCAGAGACATCCCTGTCAGAGGCCATAAGAGAAACTGAAGGGTTTTTTTTGGGGGGGGGGGATAGCAAGATTGTCCATCAGTCCAAAATTGGAACTATTAAGTCTGGATGTCTCCTCAAAGATGCAAGCAAAAATAGAAACTAAAACCAATTCAATAGTCAATTCTCAAGCAATTAGACCACTGGCATCATTTGAAAAACTAATTCTGAACATGACTGAACTTTTTTTTTTAAAAAAAAAAATCTTATCAACCGTACACAAAATACTCATTGATCTAGCCCTTGGACAATGCTCAGCTATTGAACAAAACTGGGAAAAGGACCTGGACACAGAATTTGAAGAAGCAGATTTTATCTATGGACAACACCACCACCCCTAAAATCAACATCAACATCAACCCACATCACAGAAAACTCTTTTAAGGTAATACGCAGATGGCATCTAACACCTGTAAGACTCAGCTACATAGACAAAATATCCTCTTCGGCATGCTAGGTAACTGGTATGACTTTCCATATGTGGTGGACATGTGCAACCATTTTAAAGGTAAAGATAAAGGTACCCCTGACCGTTAGGTGTAGTCGCAGGTGACTCTGGGGTTGCGCACTCATCTCTATAGGCCAAGGGAGCCGGCGTTTGTCCGCAGACAGCTTCCAGGTCATGTGACCAGCATGACTAAGCTGCTTCTGGAGAACCAGAGCAGTACACGGAAACAGAACATATGAATGTTTGCTTTAACTGAGAAACTAAGTGAGTACACACCCAGAATGACATATGATTTGAATATAAAATATTCAAATGAACACCCTGATGGCTGGTATCCACTCACTACGCACATAAACGTATGGGAAAATTTGATGCATTACTCGTCTGTTCTGGGGGGAGGGAGTGGGAAGGGGGGAAACCAATTGCTTTGATAATGTTTATGTTTATTTATTTTTGCTCTTGAAAACAAATAAAAATCTTTGGAACATGAAGATTTGCTTCCACTGAGGGCCAAGCCACTCAGGCGACTCATGTGATGTGTGTCTTTTATTTGCTTGGGGGGGGAGGGCGGAGCTGCTCATTTATTAGAGAAGTGTTGCTGAGGGAACGGGTCAGAGGTGCTTTTTCCCTCAGTGAAACTGTCCCTTTGGGGTCTTAACTAACAGCTGTGTGGAAGGGTTGGTGTTAGAATTCAGAGTATACAAAAAACACATATGCATTTTGATTGGTTGGTGCAGGTTTAGAATTTTCAGTTAGGGAGTGTGAATGGCTGGGGCTGGACTAGAGGGGCTGGAGGAAGAAGTGTATATATGGCTGGGCACTGGAGAGTTGAATTAGTAGGAGTGGTTGATGTTTGTGGAGAGAAGAAGAAGAAGAAGAAGAAGAAGAAGAAGAAGAAGAAGAAGAAGAAGAAGAAGAAGAAGAGGAACCTACCTGCAGTGCTGAGGGAAGAAGTGAGAAGCAGCTTGGGATGTTCATCTCTTTTGATTGGTAGGAGTATCAGAGGGGAGATTTCCACGATGGTACAGAAAAACAAACCTTTGCTTCAATAGGCCAGAAAAAAGTAGGGGGAGAAAGAGACTTCCAGCAAAATTCTCGGAGTGTTGGTGTGGCTTAACATGGGTGGAGAAAACAAAAGGGAAATTTGGGTAAAGGGTTTTAATAGGGTAACTAACTGCTTCCTTAAAGATGTCTGAGTGTAATATTAATAGTTAAAGATTGGAATCAAAAGTGACAGCTAACAGGTTAACAAAGCATATACTCACTTGAAAAACTTGTGTACTTAATAATCTTGCAAGAAGTAAATGCAAATACCTTTATTAAATATAATATCTGTATCTGAATGTCTTTGTACCATGCCTGTACTAGGGCTGCCATATTTCAAAAAGTGAAAATCTGGACGCAGATTTTTGCAAAACCTCAATAAAATAAATAAATGGAGTTTTGGCACTATTTTTAAGGAAATTCGCCAAAATCTACACTACCGACATGGGTTGCAATAGGTCCGGATTTTCCCGGACATTTCAGTGATTTCCGCCTGGACACTATTCCTGACTACTGAATCCAGGCTACGTCCCGGACGTATGGCAACCCATGGCTACCAGATTATTGGTAAATTAAGCATCCAGAGGGACAAAGTGAGACTGAGTGGTGGCAGTGGCACAGATTTAGGAGAACTACTACTATAGAAGTTGGGTTTTGTTATTATAGAGTGAGTAGGAAAATATTCCCCTTCTGTCTACAGGAAAAATTGCACAGAAGGACATTTGGAGAGGGTCACAGTGTACACGCGTTCTCATAATGCTGGATCAGGCAATGAAGCTGAATGTTGGGAGATTAAGGACAGACAAAAGGCAGTGTTTCACAGTGCACTGTTGATTTCTGGAATTTGTTATGACAAGATGCAGTAGGGGCTGTCAACTTAGACAGCTTTAAAAGAGGATTAGACAAATTCATGAAGGATAAAAAAAATATCAGAGGCTACTGCTAATGATAGCTGTGCACTACTTTCAACATCTGAGGCAGCATGCCTCTGAACACCAGTTGCTGGGTTTCACAAGTGGGTAATGGTTGTTGCACTGGCAGGCTTACCACAGGCATCTGGCTGGCCACTGTAAGAACATGAATGCTGGGCTAGATAAGCCTTTGGTCTTAACCAGGAGGACTGATGTTGTTATGTTTATATGCTAAAGTCTGAATCCTCAAAACCTAGAAAGGGTAAAATTGGACAGTATGAAAAAAAGAGAGCATAGGCTGCTCACACACCATACATTTTAAAAAAAAAACATGTTAAAGCACACACCTTCCCTCAAAGAATCGTGGGGACAATCATTTACACCCTCACAGTGCTATAATTCCCACAACCCTTCATAAACTACATATCCCCCTACATTTGGGGGAAGACATGTGCTCTAAATGTGCATTGAATATGCTTTAAATGTGTGGTGAGCATTCTTCATTGTGCTATTGTTTACTTTTAAAAAGAAAAGAAAATGAAGCCATCTTTTATCAAGAGTTTGCTGATGAAAAAGAAAGTATTCAAATGTACACTACACAGCTTGAGTTTTGCCACTTTATTTGATTTTTAATAAAATTCAAGGTTATAATGTCTCAATAAGCCTGACCACAACACCGCTAATATATTTTCTTAGGTTTGAAGTAGGCTAGTATCAAGATGCCATATTATTTAATGTCTCTCTGTCTGTTTCTCATTTCAGGATCTAAGAAGATGGGCAAGTTATGTGCTCAAAATGTATGGAGTGTACAAAGCCCTAAACTTTATGAAAACCTACTACAACAGTGATAATCAATGGAATATGGTTATCTTTGGACAGAAAGTCTGTAGATAGCCAATATGGTGAGCTGATAGTGTTGCAATTGGATTGAGATACTCGTTTCTGCTTGGCCAGGAAACTCATTGGGGGACTCTTGGCCAATCACTTTCCTCCAGTCTAACATCTCTCACAGCATTGTTGCAAGGATAATATTTGCCACCCTCAGTTCCTTGGAGAAAGGGCAGGATAAATGGTAATGTTTTTTTTAAAAAAATAATCAAACAAGAAAGGATAAGGATGGTTGGATTCAGGGTGATGCAGCTCCAAGGAGAGTCCTAGAAAACCTTTAAAAAGAAATTGCTGTTGGTGAAAATACCAGGTCTCAAAAGTAACTTATTTTTAGGCATATACTATTGCCCCCCGGCAAATATTCTGATGTGCTCTTGAAATGGAGAAAGAAATCAAGGGGGCAGTCAAAATAGGATATTTCAGCAACTTTGCCTACCCTCGTAGTGACAGATTTAATCATGAGAAAGGTACAAATATTAATCATATTTCTAAATGTGATAAATGTCTGTAGTTATTAGTGGAACTAAACAGGCAGCAGCCATTCCTGAGGGGTGGTCAGGATCTATTTTTATAAACAAGTCAGAGGTCTCTAAAACTACAAATAGCATGGAGAAAGCAGACTAAGAATTTTTCCCTTCCTCTCATAATATTAGACCTTGAGGTCGTTAAGTGAAATTGATTAGCAGTAGATTCAGGAAAACAAAAAAGCAGTTTTTCACACAATATATAATTAACATTGAATTTACCTCCACAAGTTGATGGCCACTGGCTTAGATTTCTTTAAAAATCATGAAGGATACTGTAAGTCAACAATTATTGGGCATGATGGTGTCAGAAGAAGGGAAGAAGAGTTTAGATGTGTTAGGCACTGAGAAATATTTTGTGGCCAGCTATAATAAAATGGGACGGACTTTGATCTTTCAAATTTCAGCGGAGCCCTGGGCAAGGCAAAAATTTGGTGCTTCCCCGCCTCCTATTCTGCTCAACTCACTACATCATAGTTGTGATGCCCTGCAGAGCCCCCTAGGCTCTGCACCCAGTGTAGTGGAACCCATTGTGCTGCCCTAAATCTGCCTCTGAATGGAATCAGGTTGTGTGTGTTCAGGAGGAGCATTCTGCCTCTGAACACAAGCTGTGGTGACCAAAAAGTGGTCCACCTGCTCTGCCAGAAGCTTCTGGGTGGCCACTGGTGAGAGCAGGATGCTACATGGACTGACTATTGGTCTAATTCAGTAGAGCTCTTCTGACATTGCTAGACTTCTAGAGCAATGGTCTTCATAGGGCTTCAAAAACTAGATGAAGGGTGGTCAACTTGTTGCACTCCAGATGCTGTTGGACTACAACTCCTACCAATCCTGACCTTTGGCCCTGCTGGCTTGGGCTGATGCAAGCTGCTGTTCTGGTAGTTGCCTCGCAGCAACTGTTGAAATAGTCTTTGAGAACTGTGTGTTCAAAGTTACATTTCCATCCTTTGGAGTTCCCCCACCACTGCAATAGGTTTTTCCAGGTGCTGTCCACATCTCAAAAGCTTCTGAAAGCATACATTTCTCCCAGAATCTAGCAGCCTGGAAGATTGATGTTATGGCCTCAGTCTGATTTTGACACAATGTTTTTCATTGACCAAGTTATACACATGAAAACTTCTTGACCAGCAAGGGGCCACCATCATCTTGAATCACCTCTCACAGTTTGCTCTTGTATTGTGAGGTTTTGTATGTATGTCTTAAAAATGCTTTCTCTGCTGAAGAGATACTGCCAGGTCTAAATATAGCCTCGGCCCAGTATACCTGAAGGAGCATCTCCACCCCTATCACTCAGCTCAGCCTGGACACTGAGGTCCTCCTCCAAAGGTCTTCTGGAAGTTCCCTCACTGCGAGAAGTGAAGTTACAGGGAACAAGGCAGAGGGCCTTCTCGGCAGTGGCACCCTCCCTGGAGTATGCCCTCCCATCAGATGTCAAGTAGATTAATAACTATACAACTTTTAGAAGGCAACTGAAGGCAGCCCTGTATCAGGCAGTTTTTAATATTTGATGTTTTATTATGTTTTTATATATGCTGTAAGCTGCCCAAAGTGCCTCAGGAAACCCAGACGACAACAACAACAACAACTTTTATTAAATGCTTCCTCCTCTCCCCCAGCATAGGACAATGAGGGAAAGCCTGTTTATATGTAGCTTTTGGAATTTTAGTCACTGCAATTATCATTAATTAATGGAGTATCAACATTACTGTTCATTGTTATTCTTGATTAGGTTTTTCTGAAACCAAATAAATTCTTGAATTCCTGGATGACTTTCTAGCTTCCATTCTTATGAACTAATCAGTTGTTATGTGCATAAATGTGACCACTGTGCATGTAACACACTGAATATAATTTATGTTGCAACATCTGATGGTAAGTGCATCAATACATTCCTAATGACTATTATTATTGCTGCTTTGCAGATCTCAATAAACATTTCAGCATTGGCTCAGAAGAGTCATTAACACAGAGCCTTTTGTGTCAGGTTCTGCAGCTGAATCTGTGAACTGACTACAATGAAGAGGGTTGTATATGGAATTTGATCTGGAATGGCTCATCCACATAAACAAGGTACCTCTGCAAACTGCAGTCATTAAGAGATTGATGTGTAATGGATATTAGATAAAAATAGATTGATTTTTCTCCCATAAGCCTTTGTACTCTTGCTTAAGCATTCTTATTGTGGTGTCTGGCAGGGCCATAGCTAGGGGGTGGCAAGGTGGGCTGCAGGCAATGGGGGGGGGCACAAAATCGGCTAAAATATGTCCATAAATATAAATATTGATTATTGCCTCATAAGAAATGGTTTTTAATAGAGGGTGAATTGAATGGGTGGAAAGTGGGGGTTGGTGGAGAGGCAGAAAGAAGAGCAAATTTGTCCATGGCAGGGGTTAGGGGAAGGAGCTCTACTCTGGCAGAGGTCACAACTTCATCCTGCCAGGCAGGAAGCAACCATTAGCAGATCTGGTGCTGATGACAGGGAAGGGTGGGAGAAAGACCACCGGGAACGACCTGCTGTGCTCATTAGGACTGACACTCAACCAAGTCTGTGGAGATCATGTTTTTTGCAAATAAAGAATTAACTTCATCTTTGAACTGTGTGATTACTGACCGGCACACACATCTGTGACACATGATGTTTCTTCCTAAGTAAAATGAGAAGGGTTACAGATGCTTCAGGTTACAGACTCCGCTAACCTGGAAATAGTACCTCGGGTTAAGAACTTTGCTTCAGGATGAGAACAGAAATCGGGCAGTGGCGGTGCGGCGGCAGCGGGAGGCCCCGTTAGCTAAAGTGGTACCTCAGGTTAAGAATAGTTTCATGTTAAGAACAGATCTCCAGAATGTATTAAGTTCTTAACCCGAGGTACCACTGTATATACATAGCAGGAAAAGCTAGCCAAAACTTATTGTTTCATAAAAGACTCCAAAACATTGAAAAACAGCCCAAGGCAGAGCATGCAACTAAGCAAACACCTAGAAGACCTTTCAGGTTGTTAAGCAACAAAGGCCACAGCATGCTACTGTATCTTTTCACAAGTTCCTTTTGTCATTGCTTCAACTTGCCTTTCTTGCCTTACCTTTTTTCTGCTCAGCCATCACGGTCCATGTGGGTGTGGGCTGCAGCTCAGTGACACATGCTCCGCATGTAAAAGGTCCTAAGTTCCCCGGGTAGGGCTGTGAAACTGACCTGCCCGAAACCCCAGAGAGCTACTACCAGTCAATATTGACAATACTGAGCTACATGGTCTGACTTGGGAAAGGAACCTGGGAAGCTGCCTTATGTGTATAAAACTGTCTTAGTAAAGGTAAAGGGACCCCTGACCATTAGTCACAGACAACACTGGGGTTGCGGGACTCATCTTGGTTTATTGGCCAAGGGAGCCAGCATACAGCTTCCGGGTCATGTGGCCAGCATGACTAAGCCGCTTCTGGTGAACCAGAGCAGCACACGGAAATGCCGTTTACCTTCCCACCGGAGCGGTACCTATTTATCTACTTGCACTTTGACATGCTTTCGAACTGCTAGGTTGGCAGGAGCAGGGACTGAGCAACGGGAGCTTACCCCATCGCGGGGATTTGGACCGCCAACCTACTGATCAGCAAGCCCTAGTATACCTGGCCAGCAATGACTCCACCAGATGACACCACCTACCAAGGTCTAAAAATAGTTTTTAAAAGTGTTTCTAGCCATGTTTCAAGAAAATCAGTCGTTGAATTCACATGAATATTGACCCGAAAATCAGAAGGCAAATACTGTTCCCCATTGCTTCTTTAGTTGCAAGTACTTGGGCTGGAAAACTGCTGAAGAAGGTTGTCAAGTGGTGAAATAACCATGTCCCCCCCAATTCTGTTTAAGTTCTGTGTCAATAACTATTTATTTGCCTTTACTGCAGAAATTCCTATGCTATGGACTAAGAGACTGATCAGTGTCAGATTTCTTTCTTTGGGTACTTCTTTCATAAACCAGATCTCCTTTGTGGTCAAAGGACACAATCCACAGAAAAGCAAGGCTTGTTGAATTTAATGGGATCAAGAGCTTAACTTCACTTTTCACTCTTTTGTTAACAGCAGCAGTACCTAGGTACGCATCCTTTTCTACGGATTGAGCTCAAAGAGACCAGGAAATTATTTATTATTATTATCGCCAATGCTTCACTTTTTACTTGTATGTTGCAAAATGTTGCTTTAGGCCTTTATTGGAAGGTTGATTCGGGGTACTACATCATATTGGTGACAGTTTGTTTAAGTGACATCTCATTCAGTTGGATCTAGTAACACTCACTCTCATCTGTCATTAGTATTGACATGGACCAGTATTACCCCCGTGGCCTGGAGTTAGAAACCATGAAGCCAAAACTTTGCAATGAATGACTAACGGCATTGGGAACGGTATAGCAAAGGCCAAATATCCTACTACAGGACTTGCACCAGCAAGATTATGATGTGAAGAGATGTAGTAGGAACAAAATGGCATTGTTGAGGGATTTAATGATGACATGACTGTAACAAGATGACACAGGACCTCCACTGACAACTTTGTTCTGATGTTTGTTCACAATGCCTGACTATTTGCCATGCTGGCAGGGCTGATGAGAGCTTCACTTCAATAAAATCTGCAGGGCAGCACATTGGCTACCAGAGTTCTGGAGGTTTGCAGTATCACATTTATAAATCTGTGTGATAAAGACAAATCTGCATAAGCAAAGGCTATTCTCTGTCTACAATATACTTCTAGTAAAACTATTTCCCTGCCACAGTAATCTTTATAATACAGTTTCTTTTTGCATACCACAGATCACCAGCATAACTCTACAACCACTTTCACAAGAAATCATGAAACCAGAAAATGGAGTCTTGCCAGCCTTACTACTTCTGTGCAATGCTGTAGCATATTTTCAGGTAAGAGAATACTTCACAGCAGAGGTCGTTCTGTTAAAGTGAAATATCCCATTCCAAATGCGACTGTTTTAAAATGGGTGGCTGTGAACCACTTATATGCACACATATTTAGACATTACAGGTGCACTCCTATGCACACTTACCTGGGAGTAAGTCCCAGTGAATTTAGTGGGACTTACCTATGAGCAGACAGACATGTACTATTGTAGTAGTACGATTGTAGTAGTAGTAGTATTGGCATTTGCATGGTGCCTCATAACATACAATTATTTCGTGGCTTTAAATACAAAAGATGGCATAAACACAGTTGTGCAGGGAGCGGGGACTTCTCCCCAACCCCAATGTTAAAACACAGGTTTAAAAACCGAGGCCCAGACTACATGGGTTATACTAAAAAGGCAGGTTGAACAGAACAGTATTTGCCTATCCCCAAAAGTTCCAAGTGAACCTCTCTGAGATGGCTCAGGTTGTCTCTGTCAAAAGAAAAAAAGAAAAAAAGCCCATAGTGGTTACCAACTCACTTCTTTTATTTGGGACACACAGAACCAGGCATCCAAATAAGATCTTAAGGTTGCGGTAGATACATATTGGGAAAGGCAATCTTTCAAATAACCTGGCCCCATATATTCATAATATTCATAATTTGTAATATGGTCAAATGAGACTCGGGCAGAGCATAGATAATTTTGGCCAAGATAGCTCTATTCAGGTGAGGTCACAGCTGATAAAAGGTACTTCAAGGCTATGCAACCTCAAATGATAATGCTGAGTCAAAAAGCACCACCAGACTATGAACCTGATCTTTTAGAGGGTGTGCGACCCTGTCTAGAAGAGGCTGAATACCACTCACCCAGATGGATGAATCACCACCAACAGTACCTCTGCCTTGTCTAGATTGAATCTGTTTGTTGGCCCTGATCCAGTCTATCACTGCACCCAAGCATTTGTTCCAGATAGCAGTCTCACCTGCATTTGATGAAAAAGAGAGAAAGCTGGGTGTCATCCACATGTTATTTGACCTCTCTTAGTGGTTTTAAGTATCTGTTCAACAGCACTGAAGAAAGAATGATGTCTGTAGAATCCCGTAGTATGACTGTCTAGAAGTCAAGCAGTAATCTCCCAGTACTGTCTTCTAGAAATGGCCATCTGTGCGGAATTGGACCTCTGACCCCCTAACTTGGCCAACCTGTCTAAAAGAATACTGTACTCGGAATAACCCATTCACCTCCAGATTAACCAGGATCCAGGCAAATAACAAAAAGAGGAGTAAACAGAATAGCACCTTCATGGTTCCCAAAGGGGTGTGCCTGTCAGCACTGTGCCTGCCATCAAGGCAGCATTCCTTTGAAGTCCCTGTCCCAGGAAGCTGATGCAGCCTGATGAAAATTGGCAGAAGGTTAATGCAAACTGCTGAGTCAGGTCTGGTTCCCTCTTGTATGCCAAATTCTATAGGCATAAAGAGTCTCTGGAGGGGAACCTGGGACAGGCAGGTAGGCAGCAGATGGTAAGGCACACTGACTTTCTACCTGATTTGATGGCCTGTTCTTCTTCCTCTCCTGTTGCTTAGGGGTGTGCATGTTGGCAGTTTTGTTTCTATATGCCAAAATTGCTGCTTAGGGTGCTCCCAGATTGTCACTATTTTCAGATGGAATTCAATCACAATTTCAGATTGTGCAATTACCATTGATTTAGAGATCTCCAAAAGTTGTTGTGTTTTTTTAATGCAATAAGAAAAGTGATAGGAAAATGTGCTGGAAAGTGTGGGATGACACTTGCTTGATGCAGCACCATCCCACAGACAAATTAGAATGAATGCTCAATAGTCAACTCCTCTGGAAGAAATCTTAAATTCTTATTAGTTCAAAAGAGTGAGTTGGGAACTCTTCAAAGGAAAGCTTGTGGACAAATCAGTAGCAATTTCCATTTTAACTGCTCATACCAAATATCAGCCAAATACCAAATATTGGTGTGTGTGTGTGTGTGTGTGTGTGTGTTTAGAACATATGCAGAGAGGATGTTTCAGAAGAAACAAGGCATTCACATGTATCCTTTAGTGACCCTCCAGATGCTGTTGGACTCCAACTCTCAGCACCCCCCGTTTTAAAACTGCTGCAAGATCAGACATACAGAAAATCAGATATTATTATAAAGCAACACAGCTGAAAATCAAACAAAACCAATGATAAATTCTGAGTGTCCACTGGTTTAAGAGACAGTCCTAAACAGCCCATACTTCACAACTTGTTATTCCACACGAAGTCTTTTTTATTTCCTCCTGTCTTGTCAAGGAACGCTTTCCAAAAACTAACAGGAATAGGCTGAGAAATGCTCTAGAACAGTTGGGATACCTGAAAGAGAGAACCCTACTGCTGCCTTCTTTCCCCACATGATGTGCTGAAATATCAAAGGCTAAAGCAGGGTGATAAACCTCAAGCTCAGAGGCTGAATGAAGCCTTCTGGCCCTCGGGAATCGCAAAGGCCACTCTCTAAGCCACATCTTTCATCGTTCCTGCTCCATGCTCTGCTTGAAGACTTTTTCCTCACTGAAATTTTTGGGACTGTGAGAGACTGTGATGCTTCTTGCTTGTCTGGATGAAGAGGGGAGAGATATGAGCTTGTATGCAGAAACTTCTTGCTTTTGTGTCTGAAATGTAGCATACTGCACAAAGTCAAGAGACACATCTTTTGCTCCACCCACTACTGCTTCTAGCCATACCCTTTGTTGCCTCTGACCCTGCACACCATTTCCTACCCCTGCTCTAAACTAAGAGTTGGGCAAATACAGTTGTTGGTATGTGTGCCTTCATGCCTGCTTGAGAGTCTAATGTCACAAATCTAGAAGAACACAGCAATGCTGGAATCATTTGCATGTTCAGACCCAGAGACCTCCCCCCTAAATAAAGTCACACTTGACTCAAAATTTGGTTTGGGTTTTTGGCAGAATTTAGCCCACAACTTTATTGATTACAGAAAGTGAGTGGTTGCATAGGCTCTGGTTCAACTAGCTCCCTGTTCTGCAGGTGGTGCTGACCCTGGGCTCAATCATAGGCCAGCCAAAGGTGAACACCTGGATAGGTGATAAGTCGGGAACAGACTATGTCCACCACCCAGATGTCCCCCTGGACTCAGGCATGGGCACAACCCCCTCTCAGGGGTTGAGCAAACCATTTGAGTCCCTGGATTCCTTTAATGGAATACCCTTCACATATGGATGGCAAGAGCGTCCCCCCCCCCATCCCTATCACCTAAACCAGAGCCTATCCTCAACCTTACAAGTTGTGACGATTTGCTAAGCGGCAGGTGAAACCCAAATGGCAACAGCCAATCAGCCAAATGGGGAAAATTCCTGCCGTGCCCCTGTCCCAATGAAAGACGACACACGACGGCTTAGCAAGGTCAAGCGCAAAAGCCCTAAAATTAGGGAGAGGTGGGTGGGTGTTCTGAATGCACGCACCAAAAGAGGAAGCTCTGGGTCACGTGTGTGGGCATATATAGGTCCCTTGATCCGTTTGGATTGTGTCCCATTGGCCAGATTGAACCCAGCAACGAGGGACCTACCAATTGGGTGTTGTGGCTGACCAATCGAACCCACCCACAACACAGGGAATCGGGTTCCAGATCTCACCGTAACACGTGTCCTCTTTTAGGAGGATCCGATTTGGGAATAATGATTAAGGCACAAGGTACTTCCTGATAGATCAATAACCCACTGGGAGGAATTAATGGTCCAATCTATGCTCTGCTTTACTAAACTCTGCCATCCATTAATCCCCAGGTAATGTTCTGTGCTGAGGCTGCGTCTGTTGGTTTAAATTGACAATAGTTTTTATTCTCTAATTCTGATTATGGTTGTATTCTGTTAATAATGATATTAGATATGAGTATGCTAGGATGTAATGTCCAGACAGAGAAGCTCTGTGGAGTTGTAACTTTGAAGACAATGAAGCTATTATTTACTCCAGCTGCAAGGATCAGGAAGACTGAAATAATACATATAAAATTTGAGCATTCTAAAATGTTACATAAATGCTAAAAACCCAATCTAGCTGACCTTCTATGTGCATTGTTTGGCGGGTTCAGCTCTCTTGACATAGGGGGTGGGAGAGGAGGCCATGGTGCTATTGTTAGTGGTAGGCAAACAATAAGACAAAACCACCGCAACAACTCCCCGAAACGAGATGTATTGTGAAGACAACTTAAAACTAATGACTATTCAAAAATATATATGTCTCCCAAACTTAAGTAAATAAGAAAGAAATTAAACTTTTTCTAACTGACCTATAAATCAAATCACCTGACGAGATGCCGGCTATAGCAGATTTTGGACTCCCATCAGCCTCAGCCAGCATGGCCAATAGTCAGAGACAATGAAAGCTGGATCCATCTTCAGTATCTTCATTTTACTGGCTATGTTGTTCATTTTGCAACTTTGTACATTATTTGCATGCATAATCTACCCGACATATATGATGACAGAATTGCATGCATGGATCGAATCACAATTGCTGGCAGTGGCTCACACATACTCCATTGGCTGAATGCGCACTGCTATTGTAAAGTTTCTCATGACTAACAAAATAAAATACAAAACATATGAACAATGTTGGTCATGTAGGTCAGTGTTGCAAGACTTCCAGCTGAAGATTAAGTATGTGGAGTAGACAGTCCATGACGGATACCATCTGAATTTGGTGTGTCTTCTCCTCCATCGCAAGCCCTGCACCCCAGTTCATTGCCTGCCACTAAATGCATTCATGAGTTCACAAAACTATTTTCAATTTTATTTGGATACTGGCTCTAATACTTGGTTATGTAAATATACTAAGGGTGAAACTCACTCTATAGTTATACACTTGGACTAGTTTATATCTTATCACACCCTTCCTCCAAGGAAGTCAGAATGACATTTTTAGTATGTTTATGTTGACAGAGAGTAATTTGCCCAAGCCTATCCAGAGAGAATCATTGTTCAGTGAGGAACTAAACTTTCTCCTCATATCCAACACTTTTTAAACCACTACATCACACAGTCAGCATGTTCTACTGGATATGCAATATACTTTCATCAGGTTTTAAGTGTGCATAAGGTTAAGTTCACTTTTCAAGTTCAATTTCTTGCACAACTGCCACTTCTGTGAACAGAACCGCTCACAACTTACCCCTGTGATTAATATATACTTGACTCATTTGCAGAGTGTTTTGCTATCTTGCAAGCAGCCCAGAGAACTTCTGTTATAAAGTGGACTATAAATGTTTATAAAATAAATAGACAATTTCACTCCAAAAGAACTCAGTACTCATTGGGATCATACACATGGTAAATAAATATGTGTGCTTTTATTTTACATGATGATATACATGCAAAGTAGCCAAAATAATTTACACAGAAGTGATATTTGTCATCTGTAAAGTTCCTGCAGTGAACCACAGACTATTGATATCCAACTTGTATAATGGCAATATTCCAGTTTATTTCAGAGATCTTAAACTATGCCTCCAAAAGTTATATACTCATGGACTTCCGGCCACCGCAAGCGCTGAAGCCGGCGGGGTTTGCCTCGAGCTCCGAGGCAACCCGGCTTCGCGAGGGGGGGGGGAGGTGAGATAGCGCCTCACCTCCCCAAAAGAGCCTCAGGTCGAGCTTCCTGGGGACGAACAAGCTCAGCGGAGTCCCGAAAACGTGATCCCTCAACTCCCCGGCAAGCCTCAGAGCCCCGGAGAGAGTCGGAGTGGAGTCGCGGGGGCCATATTGAGCACAACCGTCACCCTCGTGAGGAGAAGCTACGTGCTGGCAGCGGAGAGCGGTGGATTTCTTCCTTTTATTTTCAAGTAAGGATTTTATATTCGAACCTGTTAGCAAAAAGCTGCATTTGGAAAAATTATTGAAAATATCAAGAATTGGCTGCAGGGGGTGATTTAAAAAGGGAGTCGATTACCCCCCCTTTGAGAGACTGCAAAGCAATGAAAGAATCCCTAGCTGATAAAGTGGGAGACATTGAATTTACCGGAAAGTGGACATAAAAACCCTCCTCTGTTGCAGGCACAGGGGAGAGGATTGAGCAAGTGGGAAATCCTGCAAAATGATGATTTATTAAAAGAAAGCCCTTCTGGAAGCTGGTCCCGGGTTCTCAGATGTGTCAGTGAATGGTGCTTAGATTTTGGCAACAACAAAGAATGATTTAAAAATAATAATAATAATATTAAAAGGATTGAGTAAGATTTTTAGAAATTATCTGGAAAATGGTGTTTAAAGAATTTATGCAGTTTGGACTTAAAAATGGCATTAGAGAAGACGAAATTTGATCCCAGCCATTTCCGGCCGCACATTCTGCTGGACTCATATGAAATTTGAGATGACAAAGATGGCTGTAGCCATAACAACATCATCACAGGACCTGGCTTGGCAAAGGATCTCTGGGTTACTGCTGGAGATTAAACAAAAACTGGATGAGAATAACAAGCAACTGAAAGAGACCACCAAAGTGTGGGGAGAAAGTAATGACAGCTGTGATGCAAAAAATGGATCTGAAAAAGATATGAATTTAATGAACAAAGAGGATTTACAAGATGACCAAACACAAATACTGGAAGAAGAGGGAAAAGACGAAGGATACATTGTTCCACAAGTGAGAGATGTGGAACAGGACTTTGGTTTGATACAAGGAGGCCTCAAAAAAGAAACAGTGTATACTGTTGGACTCCTAGTGAGAGAGGGAGTCCAAAGTCTGCACTGGGAACTGGATAAAAAAAGGAGAGAATTTGAAGTTGTTCTGGAATTGGACATTGTAAAGGACTGGTTTCTTCCCACAGAATCAAAAAACAATGTAAAGTCAGTGGAAAGGGATTGGGCAGCAGGTGTAGCATGGAAGAGACGGCTCAAGATCTGGAAACAAACTCGAGGAGTTTGGTGGGAAAGGGTGGGAATGGGGTGAATTATAAAGGGATATTGGATTGGATGGATTTAAACGGTCTGAAACTGGCTTGATATTAGGAATTCACTGAGGGGTCTGGGAAATTTGGTTCCAGCAAAAGGGGGGATGGTTCTAAATATGAAGAATTAAGAAAGGAGAATAGAATTTTAAGATTTGAACACAAATTGCATTTCTGGTAAAATATTAAGTGATGGGAAGAAATCTAAGACAAGGAAAAATTGGTAAGATTAGATATGGATAGTGGAGTTATAAAAAGGATAAGATTGTAATGTGTAAAGGAAAATAGTAGAGTCAGAGAACATTGCATATATGGTTATTACAAGGGACCCAGAGCGGGGGGAGTCGGGGAAGTCCAAGATGTTATTGCAAAGATTACAAATAAGATGTTTTTCTTTTTCTTTTTTCTCTTTTAAATTTTTTTTGTATTTTTGTATTTTTATTGTTGTTTGGCTTTTGTTTTGTCCCTGTTTTCTTTTTTTTTAAGTTTTTTTTGGGGGGGAGGGGAATACTTTCTCTTTTTTTCATTTTGGGAAGGTGGGGAGGGATATGTGTACTTCATGTGTTATTCTGTAAAATCAATAAAAATCATTTAAAAAAAAAGTTATATACTCATGGTAAAGCATTCCAATTTCAGGGAAATATTACAACTCCAAGGCTTACTGCTTGGAAGGTAGTCAGAACAAGTTCTGCACACCCTATATTGTTGTTCGTGTGATGTTGTGTGAAGTCTCCAAGAGCAGAATTCTGAGACTTCTCTAAACATTCTAGAGCACCAGCTACAGCCAGTGACCTTTCATTACTTGGTTTCACAGGCTATATATAGATGATTGCCTTGTAGACAAGGTATTTAATTGCTGCTACATTGATTCACGAAAATAAAAAGGGTAAACAGATTAAAGTCTAACATCTAAATATAATACTTGACAGGCGAAACAGAAGCATGACACTGAAATTTACCAATAGAAACCTTATAAGGCAGAGTTCTTGAGATAGCCAGAAATGTGAAATTAATATGCCTTTTCTTTTCTTTTTCTGCAGAATTACATCCAGAATGACTCCCTCCTCACACTGCATACTACTGATACCAATGCAAAGTTTCTTTGTTTTCAGAAAAGCTCAGGCAAAACAAGACTCAGCAAGGGAAAGAAACTGGAATCTCAAAAATACAATGCCAAATTATAAGGTAACTTTGGTAAATGGACAACAGCCATGGTTCTTGCTGAGCTCTTGGATTCAAGTGGGAGGCACTTGAGGATGAGGGCTTGGAAGAGGAGGAGGGAATGAGACTACGCAGCAAAGTCCACTGGGGGAACCTACCCCCCCCAATGACCCCAGATGCACCAGTACCCGATGGGACCCAGAGGTTGCCACTACCCAGTCTGTGGACAACGATGGAGGTTGAGGGGAGCAGCCTGCTGTGACAGAGCAGGAAAATTCAGATGAAAAGGCATGTCCAGCAATGTCTCCCAGGTAAAAGTGGTTCCTCAAGGTAAGAGAGGAGATTTATCTTCCTTGGAGAAATGCTCGCCTTCAGGCCAGGAATTTTCACAGAGATTCTTGCGAGTAGTTGAGCCTTTTGTCTCTGCCTACAAGCTTGGCGGGTAGGTGTGGAAATTTGTTGGAACCCTGTTGCAGCTGCGGTGCGGTGTCTTGGAGCTCTGGATACTCATCTTGGCTTTTTCAACCTTGGCCTTTGCTTTTGCTTTGGATTTATTGTTGTCATGCCTCTGCCTTGAAAGAGCACCTAGATAAGATTCCATTTCCTAGCTGTTGAATTTGTACTGTTAGACTGCTGTAATAAAATATAGATGTCAGCGACCACTTTGAGGATGTGATGGAAGCAGTGAAGCAGTCACTGCTTTCACTGCCACACTGTAGACATGATTATGTGTTCTAGCATGTGCTTGGACCTCTTTGCAGTGGGGCTTCTACCACCTGCCACTGCCTGGCCTGTTTTGTTGCATGTAGCTCCCCAGAATATAAGGGACCCTGATATGCTCTGTGGTGTTGGAGAGGGCACTCAGAAACAATTATCTCTCTGGCCCCATCTACACAATGGGAGGGACTTCCAAATGGTAGGTTCTGAAGGACAGGGTCACGCTGTCACTCTATCTAATGCATTGCTCTTCAGATATTGACATTGGCATTAGCCAGCAGAGTGGTAAACTAGAATACACAGGCAAAGCTGAGCATCTTTACAATGAAGCCCCCAAAAAACCATCTACTCATTCTAATGCTCATTGTTAAGGAGAAGGAACAGAGGCAGCTCAGAGCATTCATACAAGAAATATATTGGATTATTTCTCAGAAAGTCACTGGAGAGGAAACATGTGCTCCCTTTCTATGATATATAGGCATGTCAATAACACCTCATGATCAGCATTACAAAAGGCAGCTGCTACATCTAATAATGTCAGCAGGGACACCCGATTTATCACTGCAAACTGTGCAGACTTTGTGCTGTATGCAAGACAGCCATAGAAATCAGAGATATGTACATGCTGCAGAAGTGACAGGGGCACTCGTAATAATAAATTGCACACTACCTCTGTGGTCACCAATAGTCAGATTTCACAAACAACAGTGCTTTTTTAAAATAATAATAATAATAATAATAATAATAATAATAATAATAATAATAATAATAATAATTAAAGGACATAAGAATGGTTGTGCTGGGCATCTGAGAATTTAATACACCCATGAATAAGAGTACTGGCCTAATCACAATTCCTTCAATTTGCATATTGTCTCTCTGTGTGTGCTCATGCCCCCAATCACTTTCACAGTGTGGGCAGCTTCATGAAATCAGCAAGAATTGACTGCCTGGAGCACACTAAAGTCCATTTAGCCCAGCGTAACAGCAGCGGCGTAGCTAGGAGGAGGAGGAGTGTTGGATTTGATATCCCGCTTTATCACTACCCGAAGGAGTCCCAAAGCGGCTAACAATCTCCTTTCCCTTCCTCCCCCACAACAGATACCCTGTGAGGTAGGTGGGGCTGAGAGACTTCAGAGAAGTGTGTCTAGCCCAAGGTCACCCAGCAGTTGCATGTGGAGGAGCGGAGACACGAACCCGGTTCCCCAGATTACGAGTCTACCGCTCTTAACCACATGGTGCATGGTGCGACGGCGTGTCCTGCAGCCAGGGGCGGGGCAATCTGCCTATGGGGCGGGGCAAGTCTCTCCGCTGCCTCCCCCTCATCTGTAGGGCGGCTGAGGGAGAGGCGGTAGGCAGACTCAAGTCCCACACTGCTGTTTCAGGCAGCACGGAACCTTCAGGCATCTAAGTCACCATGTCACTCCTAAAAAGTTTTGTGAGCCCTTTAAAAACAAAAAACAAAAACTCATTTTGTCACACACCTGGGGCGGGCCACACCCCTCTCACTCCCCTTCCTCCACCACTGCATACCAGTTCCAACAGGAGCCAGCTAGATCCTCTTGGAGAAGAACTACCAGGACGTGCAAGTCACAGCTATCCCCTATTGCTTCTCCCTTCTATACTTCCCCTGAACATGCTGCTACCGCAGCTATTTCACTTGCTATAAATATCTTTCCTCTATAGTTCTTATGAATGATGGAGCTCTTCTGCTCACAGGAAATTATTGAACCAGGGTTGTTAGTCTGGTTTGGCTCTACAACTGTTGCACCCTGTCCCCAGAGAAGTGGATTAAGGGTTATATCCAAATCAGTCAATCAAACCAAGGAATCCTTAAAGAGAGATGCCGCTGAAAACCACTTTTTGCAGGTGGGTGAGAAAAATTGCACAATATGTGCTCATACAAAAACACCTTATCTTTGTTGGAAATGGGAAGTTAGACAACACACAGCAGTAGCCCAGACTTGCCAGACTCTAGCTATTATCATCACCCCTGACTGGTCTGATGCATGGGCAGGCAAATTAAGGCCCGGGGGCTGGATCCGGCCCGTGGACAGTCCGGAAATCAGTGTTTTTTTACATGAGTAGAATGTGTGCTTTTATTTAAAAATGCATCTCTGGGTTATTTGTGGGGGATAGGAATTTGTTCATATCCCCCCCCCCAAAAAAATATAGTCCGTCCCCTCACAAGGTCTGAGGGACAGTGGACCAGCCCCCTGCTGAAAAAGTTTGTTGACCCCTGGTCTGATGTGTGTTGGAGTCGAACAATATTTGGAGGACTGCATGTGCCGCATGCCTGATCTATGCACACTCCTATAGTGTATCTAGAAGGAGATTGCTTCTCCCTACTGTGTGGTTGGGCTGTCTGTGATTTCTTCCCATTATTAGTATCAGACACAGCTATTCATTCATTCAGGATCTGGAATGCCTTATTTCAGTAACTCTTATTCATCACAAATTTAATTCACTGGCCAGTTCTGTGCTACTTCTCCTCATTGCATTACCATTATTGCTACCTTACCATTATTCTTCGGGAGCACAATAACCTATAAAATTCCTACCGACTGCATGGTAGGTAACCCAGAAGACAAAACCCTAGACTAAAGCAAAAATTATACCAAAAAAAGTTGTCACACTGTCAATTTGCTGTTTTCTCTCTGCGCCCAAGGCCCTGTTGGCACAAGATTTCATACTGTCCAGATGGTCTAATTTCCACTTCCTATGCATGCAACCTTTTATTTTTGCCCAGCCGGTGAATGCCAAGTTTCTGGTAAAAACTTTAATTCATTTATCTAAAAGGCTCGTGAGATCTTTCTTTTAATTCCCTCATCATGCTGTACTGATGACTGCTAGAAAAGCTCCCCCCCCCCTGCAATGTTCGACAATAGAATCACAGAAAAGCAGGAAACATAAACAAAGGGCCATTCTCCAACCAGAGATAATAAGTGTTTGGAAATTAGGAGAGTCAAGCAAATATTCTTCTAAGTATTCTTTTAGAAGTGTGGCTGAGGCTGCACACATTTACTGGATAGGCGCTGGGCTGTGTGTTTTGCCGGAGAGCAGCATTGCAGTGGCAATTTCTGCTTCCTACTCTGCATGCCTTCTCATCCGAGTATGCAGTGTTCCTATACGCATGCCAGTGGGTGTACATAGGCATCTTTCTTGTTGGGAACCCTACAAAGTCAAGCGCCTGGTCAATCATGAGGAAGATGTGAATATGCATGTAGGCACACTGTAGATTTTCACTGGACTACACCAAGAACCTACGGCCACAACACAACACCCTAACACCTTACGTGAATTTACTAAGCACATGGCGGCCCAGCTGCATTTTACTTTCAGTGTAATCACTGGATAAAGGGGACTAACTCTCAGTGTAATTGGTGCTTAATTTGGCAGGATCATGCCCCCCACCTATGTTGCTACACATAATTTTTTTTATTTGCTTGTTGGGGTGGGGAGGGAAAATACTTAACAGATTCAATCCCTGGTCCTCTCCATTCTAGTACTGTATACTATATCTAACTGTGTGTACCTTATATGAAACCACCTTGTAAGATATAGTTGTGTGTCAGTATTTTAAAAAAATAAACCAAAGAATCATCTGTTCTGGATTACTTGCTCTTTCTGAAGCACACTATTTCCTCCTGTGGTGTAGGGAATTTGAAAGACTTCCTGCCCCTGTGATGGACACAATAGCCTAGAAAGATATCTGTTCACATGACCAAGAACCACACAGATGTTACGGAAGACCAGAGACATTTTCATTGTAGCTGATGGGAAATCAGCTTGCCTCTCATGCGGTAGAAACTTCAGAAGAAACCTCTGGAGTGTCAGCAGTTTCACTCTAGGGTCCACTTACAAAAGAATGCCCTTTTCCTCTGGAGCCTTAACTCCTTCTGCACCATCCTTGCACAGAAGTTCATTCATTTCTCTAGAATCTGCCCTGTATAGTACTCCATTCATGAATGGACTTCCTATGTCTACCTTGAGCATAAGTTCATTCAGTGCACCCAAGCCATACATGGTATATGGTGCTCATTCTGTGCCCACCCTGATCTCCCACCTTAACCCTTTGCAGTGCACAAAGGACTGAGGGGCATAGCACAGGTAGTGGCGTCTAAAGAGAGGAAAGGGCAGCGTTGATAAGCTTGGGGGTAAACACAGGGTTTCCTTATGAGTGCGAATACACTTTATGGAAATTTTCATTCAGATATGCCAGAAAACAGGGATGGCTAAACTTCTAAAACTCTCTCTCTCTCTCTGTGTGTGTGTGTGTGTGTTGTATTTATATATTGCATAATATTATCATTTAAGAGCAGTATACCTTTAAGAATAATAATAACACCACACAGTGTTGGCTAACCCTCAGAGGGCAATAAGCCTATAACAAACACAAACACCACATACATGCATGCCACATTCATAGACACCTACCAACACTAACCTTGATCATACTGTAATGCTGAGCTGAAAGGAGAGACTTAAAAGTCTCCTCTCAACCATGTCTTCAGTGGAGATTCAAAGCACCCTATCACAGCACTGGGCTGAGAAGAGATGTTTAACCCTCTCTTTCCAGTTCAGCACTGTGACAGCATCATTTATCCATTGCAATGCTGAGCTGATGGGATTGTTTAACCTCTCAGGTCGGTATCATAATGGTGTGATTTTTCCATCACAGAGCTAGGCTGCGTAGAGAGGTTTAAACCTCTCTAACCAAGTCGAGGGCTGCAATGGGAAGAATGCCCCATCGTCTTATCTTGCAGAAATGCTTCTCCTCCCTCTTGTGCAGTGCCATTGCTTAGGGTTTTTGAGGCTCCTGCAAGTCTCCTTCATGCCTAAACACTTAACATGTTGTTGTTGTTGTTGTTTAGTCGTTTAGTCGTGTCCGACTCTTCGTGACCCCATGGACCATAGCACGCCAGGCACTCCTGTCTCGCACTGCCTCCCGCAGTTTGGTCAAACTCATGTTCGTAGCTTCGAGAACACTGTCCAACCATCTTGTCCTCTGTCGTCCCCTTCTCCTAGTGCCCTCAATCTTTCCCAACATCAGGGTCTTTTCCAAGGATTCTTCTCTTCTCATGAGGTGGCCAAAGTACTGGAGCCTCAGCTTCACGATCTGTCCTTCCAGGGAGCACTCAGGGCTGATTTCCTTAAGAATGGATAGGTTTGATCTTCTTGCAGTCCATGGGACTCTCAAGAGTCTCCTCCAGCACCATAATTCAAAAGCATCAATTCTTCGGCGATCAGCCTTCTTTATGGTCCAACTCTCACTTCCATACATCACTACTGGGAAAACCATAGCTTTAACTATACGGACCTTTGTCGGCAAGGTGATGTCTCTGCTTTTTAAGATGCTGTCTAGGTTTGTCATTGCTTTTCTCCCAAGAAGCAGGCGTCTTTTAATTTCGTGACTGCTGTCACCATCTGCAGTGATCAAGGAGCCCAAGAAAGTAAAATCTCTCACTGCCTCCATTTCTTCCCCTTCTATTTGCCAGGAGGTGATGGGACCAGTGGCCATGATCTTGGTTTTTTTGATGTTGAGCTTCAGACCATATTTTGCGCTCTCCTCTTTCACCCTCATTAAAAGGTTCTTTAATTCCTCCTCGCTTTCTGCCATCAAGGTTGTGTCATCTGCATATCTGAGGTTGTTGATATTTCTTCCAGCAATCTTAATTCCGGCTTGGGATTCATCTAGTCCAGCCTTTCGCATGATGAATTCTGCATATAAGTTAAATAAGCAGGGCTTAAACACTTAACATAGCAAAGTTAATATAGACTCTGTTGGTGATTGACTTCATTGACTTATTAGTAACTTAAAATTTCCAGACAGATCAGACCAGGCTTGCACAACTTGTGACTTATCAAGCTAATGTAGACCACCAGCCATGTATTGTACCCTGCTTAGGTCTTGGCAACCTGCCTGTTTTTGCAGTCTCATATAAGTAGCAGAAAACTGTAAATTTGCACAAATCCCTAGTGGGCTGCATTATTTTGATGGGTCATAAGTTGTCAAGGCCTGAATTTTAGTTAGTACTTGAATGTAAATTTTAGTCATTTTACAACAACAATCTTTATTACGGTCCATAGACCCATCAACTCGTTACCAAGCGATACACAGCTGGGACACTCCACCCTCAAACCACTCAGACATCTTACTCAAATTCGGAATAGGAAACTTTAGTTCTTGTGACCACCAATAAAAACTTTGCCACTGCTAGTGTTCTGGCATTTGACCGGTCATTTTAAGTCCCATTGATTTTAATGAAATATTTAACGATGTTTTTAACTCTGTCATTGAAATCAATAGGAATTAGATTCTGAACTGTATGATATACAGGCCCTGTCCCTTGGCTATTCTATTAAGGCAATTATTGTTGAAATAAATGGAAATTGCACTGGAAGCAGTCTTCATAGCCTTTGGGGCCGTAATCTTTTAATTCCTCACAGCTATGTTAATTAGTATATTATCTTGAAAAATCAAAATAATATTTTGATGCAATCTTGTGTGCCATATAATTATGTTTTCTTCAGCTGCCATGCAAACACTTTCTAGGTCATAAATAACCTTCACATGGGAAAAATCGTTCAATATCTATAGTTTATATATATATATATATATATCTTGAGATACCTTTTAAAGTGCTAAAAAAGAATAAGTTTTTTTAAGTGTCGTAAGTGCTGTTGTTGCAAGAAATTTTGGACTAGCAACCCGTTATAAGGGAAAAGATCCATGAACAAAGAGTGAGACAATCAAATGAAACAGACAATCAAATGATATCTTCATATTGCAATATAATTTTAGTACAGTCCAGCTGAACGTTATTTGAATGTTAAGGGCACAACACACTGGGAAGTTTTCATGCAAACAATCCCCATTAAATTAAAGAAGAACAGTGGAAAAACACTCTTGTGCTGTGCCTGTTCAGCTGGGCTGGGGTTATAAAACATCCCAGTGAATTTCCTAGACATCACACATCACTATCTCCCCCGTCCCTCAGCCACCATGTTAGTCCTTCCCTGTGACTTAGCCACCTCTTAATCAACTTCTAGATGTGAGCAATTACTGTCTTGTAATTGCTCAAGCCTTTATAGCTGCAGGGATAAGCCACTTGTAATGTTGTACAGCTTCCCCAATAAAGTGATGCTGATGTGGTAGCATCAGATGGTGCAAAATGATGCAACTGGGAACCCTGAACTCCAAAATACCTTGTTCCTTCTGTGGCTGCAGTCATTCAGTTCATCAGTCTGCATTGTTGACAACATGTTGCCCTCTTAGTCTCCCTTCAAGGCAGTGCCTCTGCCGCCACTGCTAAGTGGTGACAACAGACTAGGGGGACAATTGCTGGCCATCTTATAAAACGTTTTTGTAAATTCTAGCATCTTTTCAGGGTTGGGGTTTTGTGGGAGGAGGACACTTGGACTGAAAGTGTATTTGCTAGGCTGTACTTAATCCCCCCACCTTTAAAATCTGTTTTCTTTTTATGTATTTATAAACAGATTTCCACTTTGCACATAAGAACCAAAACAGTGCACAATAATAAAACAACTGTCGTTAAAATAGCATAAATGCACAATAAAACAATGAATATACTATAACTGGGAAGAAAATTAGTGTCCAGTAATTCCCTGGGTAAAGAAGATTTTTTCACTGCCTGTAGAGACCTCCCTCTAAAGGCACTCACTGTATCTCAGGGAAAGAGAGACTGTACGAAAATACTGGTGCCATTATAGATCAACTGATGCAGGTCGTGGTGCCACTAAAGGGGCTTCCTTGAAGATATTAGTGAACAGAGTGATTCATATGGGAAAAGATACTCTTTTGGACAGCCTGGTCCTGAGTCATTCAGGGCCTATTAAATCCAAAGTAAAACCTTAAACTGGGCCTGGTAGCTAAAAATGCAGCTCCATTTTTTTCACACAAATGCAGGTAGTAGGCATGGCAGTTAGCAGCCGAGCTTCAGCTTTCTGCACTTGTTGTGTCTTCCAAACCAAGCCTAAGGGTAACCCCACCTAGTGTGTACTACAGTAGTCCATTCCTGAGCTTACTGACATTGTGGCCAATATTTCTCAATCAAAAAATGATCATAGTTAGGATTCGAGCCAAAGCTGATGAGAGGAGCTCATATTCACTGTGTCTACTTGGATGACCTGATCATCACTGGTGGCCCGTCAAGTTGACCAAGGCCATTTCAGTATCACAACTAGACCTGAACTCATATTGGAAAATATCTAGATACTCAGTATCACCCAAGAGTGCCTGCAGCTGAACCACCACCACACTCTCAAGCACCTTATCTCAACAGGGGGCAGGTTAGAGACCAGGTGGGAGTTGTTAACAACCTCTAGGCCCATAGTGGTTTTCTTTCCAGGAGTGGAGATGCCACTAGCTCCTTAATTTTGGCAGGCACCACACCTTCAAGTAGCAAGGCATTAACCACATCCTGGACCCATCCTTTCAATCCCCCTCAGGTAGCTTGAATTAGCCAGGAAACATAGTCAGGTGAGCAGCTACAAGCACCTTGGTCACAAAACCGCAAAAGGCTGCAAAAGCTTAAACTCGTAAAACCAGACCAGACAGTACACCTTATATGGACCTGTCATGACCATAGCATGCAAATCATTGTGATCAAGACAATGCAATTCTACTCTCAATGTGCCTGACAAATCCGTCATTGCAGAAGAGTTCCAACATGCCATGTACTGGAACAGATGCTAACCACCTCTCACCACTCAGAAAAGCTCTTTTGGGTGGCTACTTGAAAATGCAATAGCAGCAACACAGTAAAGCCCACCAGGATAAACCATTGTGGGGTTCGCAAACACCATGCTCGAGAGTAGGGATGTCAGATAATTCCAATGGAAATGGAAGAGAAAATGGCCAATGTTCACTTATTTGTCCCATATCTGGAATGGAAATCTATCCAGTGAATAAAATCAGTAATGGTTGTGGTGGTTGCTTTCGGTCCATAAATATGTGAGCGATTACATTTCTCCTCCTCATGTGCTTTGTGTTTCCTTTGCACTGAAATGAGTGGAGTAGAAAAACACAATGACATTGTAATGAATTGTGTGAATTATGAGAGTTACGTAAATAATTCCACCACAGCAGAAAGCAATATGAATAATATAGTTTTTGGCAGAAGACGAAACGTATGGGGATGGAAACAGTGTTGCATGAGATGGATGCAGGGCGGAATGAAAAACAATGCCTTCTAACATCCCTAGTCAAGACCAGCTCAGTCAGGGAGGCTGGTCTAAAACAAATTGCAGGTCCCCACAGCCTGCCCCAAGCCAGGAGATCTCCTGGGGAGAAAGAAGAAATTTTCTTCGGATATTAATTTGGAGATGTATGAAGTTTTTCATACTGTGTGCTTTTATGTGTGTCTTTTTTTAATAATAAAAAAGAATACACAGGCACATGGGCAAGCTAGAAAGATTTTTTTTTAATCTCACCAATTATAACAAGAGATGCAGTGATGCGGCTATGGTGCCTCTTTGTCCAACACACCAGTTAGGAAGACACTCTCGATTTGCTGGGAACTCTTCCTGTCTCCACAGTTGGTCTCTGTCTCTACTTTGAGAAACTGAATCACTGCAATGCAGTCAATGTGCAACAAACAAATGAGGTGAAGGAAACACCATAACCTTCCTGAGCAGACATATTTTTCCTATCGAAATGCTCTCAGCCAGATATCAGGCAAAGCTTTTCCATCAAATGAGCTGGAAAAGTTAAGTATCAGGCAGGCTGGGGTGAAAAACCCATGGCAACTGATATAAGAGGCCATTATGCAACAGAATGCCTCTGCTTACAGGAAACACAGTGTCGAACAGATCATTTAACCAGCTGCAGCTAATTTCAGGTCACACATCTCTTCATTAATATCAAGCTCTCACCACACAATCTGTGCTCAGCGGGCAGCCTGCTTTTCGATCTACGGTACTTATTATCTGGGTGAAAAACAAACAATATTGGCAGTCATTCTAGGAATGAGATCATGCAGGTGATCATGCAGGTGTCAGAAGCAGCCCTTGCATTTTTATGTAGCGACATTCTTTATATGTAGGGAAATAGACTCAGGTGGCTGGAAAGATGTATGCCTGTGTCATTTCTGAACCATGTGTTGCATGTTTACCAAAAGAAAAATAAAGAAAAAGCCATAAGTATGTGAAAAGAGGCTGGGTAGAAATATGCAATGACATTTGCAGATTACTTAGATACAAACCTCCCGGAGATTTCAGGTCTATTCCTTGAACGCGTTTCAGAAAATGACATAGGAAGTGGCTCTCTTGGTCTGGTGGAGAGATTGCTGACTTGGCTCTGGCTTCTTTGCTTCAAATTTGGCCCTTGGCTAAGTCAATCTCTCAAAATGTGCCTCCATATTATTTATTGTGGTATGACCAGTACAGGTAACCATATGGCAAGCAGTCATTGTTTTCATTCCATGTTTTAACTTCTTAAAGAAGTCAAAATTTATGATTGCTTAGACATAAAGGTCATGCCCATCACCTTCCTGGTCATTGTCCTCTCCTTTATGCATCATGGTAAGATAACTTTAAGAGAAAACCTATTCATTCCGTTTGCCATTTTCTTTTCAGAAGAAGAGCTCAATTGGATCAGTTTAGCATCCAATTTCCAATACTGGCAAGCCACATGTTATTTAAATTACCAAGTGAAATGATCAAAAGCTCTCTATCATATCACAAGGTGGAAAACTACTTACTGTAAAATCTTACTCAAAACCAAAAGAATATACAATGAAAAAATAATCTTTACAATGTGAAACCATCAATACAATTAGAAACTGAGAAGACTAGCCAAATTACAGAATGCAGATCAAAAGCTGTCTCAATTACAATACAGTGCAACAAAAATTAGAATTTAGGATTGTCACGGCAATCCTAATAAGCAAATCAAGCTAATAAGCAAATCAAGCTGCATTTACAGTACATGCTTCTTATATGAAACTGAAGTTCTGTCATAGCTTTAAGAATACAAATAGGCTAGTCAAGTGTCACATTAATATCTTATTCTAAGATAGTGCAAGTAGATAAATAGGTACCGCTCCAAGCGGGAAGGCAAAAGGCGTTTCCATGTGCTGCTCTGGTTCGCCAGAAGCGGCTTAGTCATGCTGGCCACATGACCTGGAAGCTGTATGCCGGCTTCCTCGGCCAATAACGCAAGATGAATGCCGCAACCCCAGAGTCGGTCATGACTGGACCTAATGGTCAGGGGTCCCTTTACCTTTACCTTTTTACGGCTTAGTGAATATATGACCAAAGTTGTCCTAATAGATTGATCAATGTTTACACAGAAGTAAGAGCAGTTGATTTTAATGGGACCTTTCAAAACTAAATGTCCACAATCCAATACAGAGTTTAGCACACTTAAATTAACTGAAATAAATGGCCTTAACTGTGCTCACCCTTGTATTGGATTATGGATAGTACACTTATGGAATTAGTGTGGTAGCCAATATAGGCAATGAAGCTTGTATGTAAAATAATAATCCCCCCCCAATTTTTGGACAGAATTCAATAATACAGTGACTTTCCTCTTCCATATTTGGTGGTTTCAGGCAAAAATGTGCAGGCAACCCCCACCCACCCCGCAATGTCCTTGCATGCATTTACACTTGAATGTGAGCAAAATGCCTCCTGTGATTCATCATAGTCCTCAGTCACACAGGTTGTCCTATTTGCATTCAAGTGACCTCCCCCCCCCCACTCAACATGGGGATGGTTGGTTGGTATAAGGTGCACCAGGAAAACTGGGGCTTGTATGCACACCCTGTACCCCCATTAATCGATACAGAGTATGCATGGTCAGTGAACATACAATTTGTCTTCTACTAACAAGCCTGATGGGTGATGGTTAAAAACCTTTTAACCACTGTTAGAAGATATTTCTCTCCACAAAATTTAGTCTGAATCAACACCAGCATATTTTTTAATCATAAAGTAATTGACCTCACGATTTTGGAATTAAGTTGGGACATGAATAATTCAGCACTTTTCTCTTCCTACACAGCATGGAAAATACTTGTAATTTCGATTCACGGTTTCAGCTAAATAAAAAGCTGACAATGCTATTTTCTGACCAGCCACCTGGCATGTTCTTTCAAAAGAGGTGCTTTGGGCCATAACTCCCTTTAAAGTAACAAATAAAAAGAGAATGACCAGTAGGAAGAGAAATTTCCTTTATGGGAGCTATTCCCTATCCAGACATGCAAAGGAGGACCCACATATACAAAATGCCAGAGGCACACTCTGCAATCAGGAAGGCATTGCAGATTTTGCTAGCATCAAAATAATCATTTTACAAAAAAAAAATTTTTTTAAACTGTCTTGATGATTTAACAATTCCATTTCCCACTGTGCTATATAATCACTTGAAAAATGGTGAAAGATTCACCCATGTGATCCTGCTGTTTAATTATTTTATTTTATGCATTTCCAGAACTTTCTTTAAAAGTTGGAAAGATTTGTTTTGTGCTCCACAACTATCCTATGATGCTTTCTTTAAATGGCATCTGTGCTGAAGATGCTCTGATACATGCAGAATGGATTGATTTTTCTTAAATAGAAGATATAATCACTCTTGCTTGTCTGGTCATAAAATTTTATTTAAAAGAGATAGGGGTAATGAGGCCACTGAAATACTGAAATTCAAGCTCTAGAGCAACCTTTCCTAACCTGATATATAATGCTTGGAAACCATTAAAAAAAATATTCTGTGTAAAACCTGCCAGAACCCACAATAACTTTAGGTAGCTACATTTCCTTCATGGGAGATCTTAATACCACTGAGTTAAGCTGGTAACTGAGCGACAGTTAAATACCAGGGATATGAAACTTTCAAGAGGGGTGAAAACATAATAAACTGTCCTTCATCAAATGAATTCAGGGAAGTGTACAAAGGTGTGAATAAATCGAATCTATCATTTAACATATAAATACAATTTAAAACCAACAAATGAATATCATAGAACACAAGACAAAAATAAATTGAAACCTGAACAACTAAAGAGTAAACTAAAACAAACGATAGCATAAAACACTAAAATGCCCATCCTCTTTCTGGCCTTGACTAAAATGTCTTTTTCTGGTGCTGGAAAGCATGTAAATGTCAGGGCTAGGATTGCCTCCTTGAGGATGGAATTCCAAAGCTGAGCACCCTAATAAAAACATAATGACTCTTCACTAAAAGAGGATATATGGACTGTTATGGGGCAAGAGAAGAAGAAATCCTTCAGGTATTTGGGGCTGAAGCAATTTAAGGATTTAGGGGCAAGCACTTGCACAGGTGGCACTGTGTGTTACACCACAGAGCTTAGGACTTGCCGGTCAGAAGGTCGGCAGTTCGAATCCCCACGACGTAGTGAGCTCCCGTTGTTCAGTCCCAGCTCCTGCCAACCTAGCAGTTCGAAAGCACGTCAAAGTGCAAGTAGATAAATAGGTACCGCTCCAAGCGGGAAGGTAAACGGTGTTTCCATGCACTGCTCTGGTTCACCAGAAGCGGCTTTGTCATGCTGGCCACATGACCTGGAAGCTGTACGCCGGCTCCCTTGGCCAATAATGCGAGATGAGCGCCGCAACCCCAGAGTCGGTCATGACTGGACCTAATGGTCAGGGGTCCCTTTACCTTTACCTGCACCTTAAATTAGGTTTGGGAGCCAATGTAAGACCTTCAAGTTATGTATAATAGGAACAAGTCTGGTTGTACCCATCAGAGGCCTTACTGAGGCTTCTGGGTCACTTTTAAGGGCATTATACACAACACACAACACATTATAGTAACAGGTCTGAGAAGCTACCAGAGGATGAAGCTGGTAAAAGGCTCTCTGAGCCCCTGAGACCACCTTGGCCTCAGTTATTCTTGCTGGATCCAAGAGTGCACCCACACTGTGAACCTGTTCTTCCAAAGCAAATGAAATCATGCACAGAGCAGGATATACACTGGTTTCCCATACCTGAGAGTCATCCACCCACAATGCCTCCATTGTGTCAGGATTCACCTTCAGTTCATCAGACATTAGCTCTTGGAAGTTTCTTCTGATAACCTAATTTACTTGGCAGTTAACAGCTATGCATGATTCTTTCTTCTATTATTAATTACTGTATGTCCTCCTTTTCTCTCTCTCTCTCTCTCTCTCTCCCCAGAATTCTGTACTGTACTAATGGAAGTTTCTTCAAAACAATTATTTTTATAGCATTAGTGTTTCCCAACAAGCCACTTTCCATAAGTGGCAGTGGAAGGGAACAAGTAGTACTGAATTCCACTCCCACTTCTAATTCTCCTACATCCACCCATATATATATAAATGAATGAATGAATGAATGAATGAAGCTGGGTGTGCCAACAGTAGGAATAGTTTTCCTATGTGCATCATACGACTGCTGGTTCAGGTTAATTACCAAGAAGCCTGGAATGAACTTTTATTCTTTAAACATTCTCTACACTCTCTCCTAACTAAATTCCTCAAATGTTTGATGTTTAGTAATCCATTATTTTTTGTCATTCTAAACCACAAAATTAGATGCAAATTTCTGTAGATTTTCTCTTCCTTCCATAGATTTTAATCTGAACATTAATTTAGCCTTGAGGCCAGCTAACTTTCAAGTTCAAAACATTCTCAAATTTTGTACAGGAATAGCCTCACGTTGAGATTATGGTGAAACGTCTCTTTTTTGCTAGTGTGTGTCACCTTCTGACACTTTAGGAATTCATTATTTGATCAAATGCAAGCTAAGGCCAAGCAAATTAAGCTGACACGTAGTCCCAAAAGATTAACCGTATATCATTTACAGTATCAGAGCAAGACATTACTCTGAATTTAGGTAGTGAAAATTAAACACTAGTCAAAGCAGAAACCTGAATCCAGTTTGTTGTCATCAGAGCTGATCTTACAGAGCACAAAAATTCACAAAACAGGTAAGTCCATTGGGTTCTCTATTCCAGTGGCAGTATGTATTCCAAATGGGAGCAGTTATTCCTATCATGTGGAGGAATAAATATGGAGGCAGTATTATGTTTGCTATCCTATATGTACAATACACAGATACATCCATAATTCAGACTGTTGTAGTGCAATTTCGTAGTGCTTTTTTAAACGTGGTTTTAACTGTGCTATTATACTACTGTGCAAAATTTAAATTCTGGATATTCAAATTCAGACAGGTGAAAGAGGAGTCAACTAGATACTGTAATGCCAGGGATTACATTGGAGGCCAGAAGAATCAATGCTTGGCTTCAGTATGAGATGCGAATAGCATTGTTTATGTGCACTTGTGAATTGACACCTTACTAGCCTTTCATTTTAAACAATTGTAGTGTGGATTAAACACTCGTGTTTGCAAGCCCACAATTTCTCCTGCCTTTAAAAAAAAGCTGAAAAATTAACAGTCGTGAATTTAGGTAGTGAAATGATTTTGAAAAATTAATTTGGGAAAAATGATGAATGAATGAATGTTATCTCTGATGTATTTAATTATACTTTCTAAGGAATAGGGGAACAGAATCAGTTATACCAAAGTAACAGCAGGATGATTCTAAGCCAAGTTATGGAGATAGTTACAGGTAGGTAGCCGTGTTGGTCTGGGTCGAAGTAAAATAAAAAAATTCCTTCAGTAGCACCTTAAAGACCAACTAAGTTTTTCTTTTGGTATGAGCTTTCGTGTGCATGCACACTTCTTCAGATACAGTGAAATAGGAGTCCCCAGGCACTTATGTAGAGAAGGAGTGGGGAGGGGAGGGGGGATCACTCAGAAGGGTGGTAGAAGTGGGTGATTGACTGACTGATAGCTGTTGATGACCGAAAACGACTGCAAATGGTTTTGCATGAAAAAGCAAGGGTTGAGATGGCTGAAGGTCGCTTATCATGTATAATGAGATAAGAATCCGATATCTCTGTTCAAACCAGGTCCCTCCATGGTTTTGAGCTTGGTGATAAGTTGTAATTCAGCAACTTCTCTTTCCAGTCTATTTCTGAAATTCTGGGATGTTGGTATATAGAGATTCCACATCCATAGTGGCTAGTATAGTATTGTTAGGAAGATTGTTAGGAAGAAAATCTGTGTGACACCACAGATTTTCTGAGGAAAATACAATCTTTGTTCCCACACAATGATGGTTTACAAGCCATAAGGAACACCATTTCAGATAAAACCACAGCGGACTTTGCTACCAAACTCTGCCACTTTGTCCTTACCCACAACCACTTCAAATTTGGTGATGACCTGTTCCTCCAGATCAGCGGCACAGCCATGGGCACCCGCATGGCCCCACAGTATGCCAACATCTTCATGGCAGATTTAGAACAACGTTTCCTAAACTCCTACCCACTCAAACCTCTCTTGTACCTGCGATACATTGACGATCTTTTTATTATCTGGACACATGGACAACAGACCCTGGAAACCTTCCACCAGACATTCAATGACTTTCACCCCACCATCAACCCTTGCTTTTTCATGCAAAACCATTTGCAGTCGTTTTCGGTCATCAACAGCTATCAGTCAGTCAATCACCCACTTCAACCACCCTTCTGAGTGATCCCCCCTCCCCTCCCCATCCCACCCCCTCCCCACCCCTTCTCTACATAAGTGCCTGGGGACTCCTATTTCACTGTATCTGAAGAAGTGTGCATGCACACGAAAGCTCATACCAAAATAAAAACTTAGTTGGTCTTTAAGGTGCTACTGAAAGAATTTTTTTATTTATGGAGATAGGTTTTTTATGGTTGGTTACATATTAATAAATATGTGGTATCACTCCCTTTAGTAGCTATCATATTAAAAATGTGAACAAGCTGGGACCTAACCCCTGTCAAATGATCTAGGGTTCATAATGTTAACACCAAATGTTGGAAATGGACAGGGCTGACTTTTTTCATTGCTGGTGGCCATGTTCTGTGGCAAGGGATTATTGGCAAGAAATCCAAAGGAAGCAGGAGCACACATGGATTCAAAACTTTTTAATTAGCCGAGTTAAAATACTCTGTCCCAAAAGAGAATGATAAATTGTTGTTTTATATGGTTATATTCCATATGTCTGTGGGTGGGCATAGCACATTTCTTATATTTTCCCTTTTGTTTCTTATGCATATCTGGTTTTACTGAGATACCTTGGGAGCTCACTGTTGCAACACAGCAGAAGATGATTTCACAGATTACAGCATAACAAACCTGAAACAACCCAACTTTAAAAAACAAACAAAACACATTTGCAACCATGTCATATAATATGTGATCAGCAATGATGGGGAATTCATCATGAAATGTGATCCTTTTTCTTTGGGGTTGGAAAAATCTGTATAAAATCTATAACAGCAAACTTTTTCTCTTTAGCCTTGTGCTGCACATACGGTATTGTTTAGCACTCCTGTAAATCAATCTATAGCCATTTCTACCAAATGCCCTCACCACTTCTGTAAAGCTTAACAAACCTTTATAGGGAGAAATTTATAATCATGTTAGTACATCCCATGTTGCGCTGTGTTCAGTTGAATGTTTCCTTGAAAAGTATAAAGGAAAAAAAATGAACCCCATTACGTCACTGTCCACTGCCAGGTTGTTGTTGCTGTTTTAAAAACCCACTCCTTTTCAACATTCATTGCAACTTTCTGCAATGGAAAGTGGTGAGGGTGGGGGTAGGGAGAAGAATCTCACTGTCCAGGCTGATCAGGCAGGCAGGCAGGCAGAGCGTCCTCTCATATCTGCTGACAAAAAGGTCACTTTGCTAGCTTTTTATTATTCAGCTTCCACTCCAGATCTTGATTTTTAACTTGACACAAATAAGTCACTTCATGCTCGCCAGATCCCCAAGGTTGCCAAGCTGTTTTTGGATTATTTGGGATAATTTACTTTGAAAGCAGCCTGCTGAGTCTCTTTCCATGTACTGAGAATGTTTTAATGCTGTTTTGACTGTCACCCACAGGAATGAGGCTGTACACCTCCACTCTCTAATGTTTTATAGGAGAAATGTAGGAAAAGAAGGGATTAACGTCCCACACCCTCTGCCTATTGCACTTTGGGCTTTGACAGATGCTAACCTATTATTTACCACACTCTTTGGGTACTTCCAGATGACTTACTTATTGAGCATTTGTTTTGATTTGTTTGTGGGGAAGTTAGATGATGTGTCAAAGCAAGCATTATCCAACCCTTTCCGATCATCATTTTCCTTATCTCAAAAACTCATAAATATATTGGGGAAGCAGGTCTGGTATGCAAGGCCTCCCAATCTACTAAATTTCTGCAACCTGTATTTGCCACTATGTGATTTTCTTTTGTTCTATAATTGTATCCATCTTTTTCTCAATTTGCTCAAGGGGCTGCACATGGCTCTCTCCCTTCTCATTGAATCCCCACAACAACTCTGTGAAGTAGGTTAAGCTGAGAGGCAGCGGCTGGCCCAAGGTCGCATAGTGTGCTTCCTGGATGAATGGGGATTTGAACCCTGGTCGAGGGACCCAGGTTGAGGGACCCAGGGGGCGCTGTGGGTTAAACCACTGAGCCTAGGGCTTGCCGATCAGAAGGTCGGTGGTTCGAATCCCTGTGACGGGGTGAGCTCCCATTGCTTGGTCCCAGCTCCTGCCAACCTAGCAGTTCGAAAGAACGTCAAAATGCAAGTAGATAAATAGGAACCGCTACAGCGGGAAGGTAAACGGCATTTCCATGTGCTGCTCTGGTTTGCCAGAAGTGGCTTTGTCATGCTGGCCACATGACCTGGAAGCTATACGCCGGCTCCGTCAGCCAATAATGCGAGATGAGCGCGCAACCCCAGAGTTGGTCACGACTGGACCTAATGGTCAGGGGTCCCTTTACCTTTACCTTCTGGATTCTAGACCAACACCTTAACCAGAACCACACCACAACATCTTGCATCCCATCCAAAAAGAGTCTCTTCCAGTTACTAAAATGATATGTTTGCTAACCAGTCTCATGAACCACTCAGACCAGTAGACTTAGCAAATGTACAGTCTATAAAACATACACAGAAGTAGCATGCTATTATTATAGCTGTGGGTAAGAACATTTCCTACTACAAGGAAATGTTGCTTGCTTTTTCATGCAAGACCAATTGCTCTCATTAACAGTCGTTAACAGTCATCAACAGGTTTACCACTCCTATCAGCCCATCACCCATTCCCATCACACACCCCACCCTCTGACTATACATAAGGGTCTGGTTTCTTCTGTTTCAGTGTATCTGAAGAAGTGTGCAAGCACACGAAAGCTCATGCCTATGACAAACTTAGTTGGTCTCTAAGGTGCTACTGGAAGAATTTTTTATTTTTATTTTGACTGTGTCAGACCAACACGGCTACCTACCTGTAACCAGTACTACAAGACAATATTCTTGGAGGAGAAAGATGATTTCTGAAATGTTCAAAATACTTAAGTAAAGGCACCCTGTTTTCTGGAGATCCCTTTCTGGACTTTATGTATCCATATGCAAATTCAACCCAGTGCTCAGTCTTGGGCTGGTGTTCTGTCAATCTCAGACAACATTGTCAAAAGGGAAAAATACAAAGTCGCAAAAGACTGAGTGCAATCTAAACCTTCACAGCATCTAGTCTCCTCTCTTTGCTAAAAAATGACAGGCCTTATAAAAGTCCACATGCCCATGTGTGCTCATACTTTCTCCAAATCTACCGGTACATGCTGTCAAAATTGCCTTTGCAGGGTTTCTGCATGTTTGGTGCTGGTATATTATACCATCCCAATTACTTCAGATATGACATGCATTATTCAACCCCCTCCCAGGCACAATAAAATAGTCTTTTTGTGAAAGAATTTGCTTGGAATTATGAAATGTGCGCGTGCGCGCGCACACACACACACACACACATGCCTACAAGATTATCTCATTTTTAAAAGTTTGAAAGTTTTGTTTGTTTGTTTCAGGAGAAAGCATGATTTCAGTTTCTCCAAGTAATGACGTTAGCCTTTAGAGCAATGTGATTTTCTGAGATTATGAAATGTTATTGATTGGAGAAAAGGGGTAGCAAATGCATGTCACAAAGACAGCTGAGCGATTTCAAAACAACACAAGCTATTTATGGTCCACAGACAGGAGGCAGTCAAAGAAAAACAATGATTCAGAAAATATACTGCTGCATAGGTGTCTAGGAAATATCCTCATTTTTGTAGGTAATGGCACCTGTACTATAGAGACTTGTCTTTTGTCTGCAAGCATTGCATATTGCAACTCTCATCAACCCTGACCACTGACTATGCTGGCCAGAGCTGATGAAAGTTGGGAGCCCTCTCTTAGGGAATTAAGAGGGAGATTGAGTTGGGCTACCCAGCCACTCCAAAGTGCACCAGGTCTTGATGCAGTAAAAAAAATAAAAATAATGTTGGACAGGGGTAGCCAACACAGTGCCCTCCAGATGTTGTTGGCCCCCCAACTCCCATTAGCCACAGCCAGTGTGGCCAGTGATGAGGGATGATGGGAAATGTAGTCCATTAGCATCTGGAGAGCACCGCGGTGGCCACTTCTGACATAGAAGCTTGGCAATACACATTGTTGGGAGCCCTTCCAGAGCTAAACAGCAAAACCGGAACTGGACTGCAGCTCTGATGATTTTCACGGGGAAAGCAACCCAGAGAGCTGGTTCCTGTTACTGCCATGAACAGCTGAGAGCTGGAAATTGGGAGAACAGCCCTCTCACTCTCCCTCCCCTTGAGGGAGGAGGAGGAGGTTCACCTCCTGTCAGACCTCATAATGACTCAGATGATTACAGCTTTTCTACACACACACACACACACACACACAGCAAAGTTGATAGACACATGAAAGGGGCTTGTGAGCCTACTATGGCTGACACCCGTCTGAGCCGAATGTCCATTTTATGCTGAATACGTAGCATGTAGCAACATCTTCATGTTTTCTTTAGGTAATGACATGTCGGGAAAATGGTTATTATTGCGAGAAAGGAGGCTTCTTTCCCCACTTTCCAGCAACCATTAAAATGACACACACACTCTGCCCACAGTTTTTCTTTCTTTCTTGGTCACCACAAACACTTGTTCATCTTCTCATGGAGGAAACCTCTTTGTTTGATGCATTTATATCCCACCTTTTCTCCAAGGGGCTCCTTGTTCTTTCCTTTGCTTCAAACATGGACAAACACGTCCTCCCCTCTGCCGCTTTGTTGTTTTTAACACTTCTCAGTCAAGCTCTGATCTGGGAAGGTGGTCTGTGTTCTCCTCCTCCTTCCCAAGTAGCATCATGTGGAGCTAGCCAGCCTTTTCAGTGGTAGCCCTGGAGCTCTTCCCAAGCAATCCATGTCCTTTGCTCCTGAAGCTCTGGAGAGCTGAGCTCTGGTCAGGAGCCCAGGCAGCTGGTTGGGGGAACCAGACAGCTGGGGCAGGATACGTACTACAAATCCTATGGCTCTTCTGAGTCACTGGCAACAGGCAGATCTGCTGGGGGGGGGGGTTGGTGGTTCTTGCTTCCCCCTATGAGATTTCAGGTTTCAGTTCTGGTCAGGCCTGCTTCTGCTTTGCATGCGTTTACCTCATCCAAACCTGAAGCTTCCTTGTTTGATGCTGTCTTAACATACATGCACTCTCCAACTCTGACTAGAACCCAGTCCAGCTGAATCAACTGCCCAGGAAAGAAATGTCTGGAAAGGGAAAGGGAAAGGGGTGGTGGGTGGGAAGAAAAAGAAGCAACTGTCTGCTGGATGAAATAAAATAATTGTATGAAATGGCCACTAGTCTCCCACATACTCGTTTCCTCTGCGGATTTCAGTTGTCAGCATGACTTCTAATCTTGGCCTTTCAGACTAGTTTGCCTTTCCTGTGTTTGACCAGAGTGTCAAATATAAATATGTTTCACTGGCACTTCCTGAACACGTTCTGAACCCATGTAGGTCTTGGATTGCTTCTCCCCTCCTCCCACCGAAGTGTGGGAAGAAGTCAAAAATGATGGATGGTATCAAAGGAATTGTCAACACCCTGTAAGTCCTAGGGCAATAATCCTTCTTCCCCACTCCCCACCCCTGCTTGGCACTCCTCTGCTTGTTTGCCCACTTCTGGCAACGGTCCATTAGTTAGACCAAAGAGTTTCGGATGGTTGGATTAAGACAATAAAGCTCAAACACACAGCATACCAGATAATCAAATATATGTATTCAACACTGCTTAATAACTGTTGCCAAATAAGACGGCAAATTCTTATTTGTCGTTTCAGTTGCAAGTCAGCTTCCCACGTCTCATATCTCAATTCTCAAATGTCTGGTTTTGAGCACAGCATGACATTTGCAAAGGAAGAAATGAGATGCAATCATACATCATAAAACCAGGGAATGATGTCCACTTAAAGAGAGGCGGCTTGCTGAGCTGGGGTGACCATTTCTAGACAGCGCTTTTCTGCATCTGCTGCTGATAAGGCCAACATAATATGCTCCAACTAATGAGGAGTTCTTATTTGTATCAATCACAGCTGAAGTCAGTGGGTAACATTGATCCTAGCATCTGCCAAGAAGGAGATGAAGCATATTAATACAAATTCAGACAGAAAACCAAGCTCCCTGTGTTGATGACAATGAATCTTTCCTGAAATCTACTTGGTATTTAGAAAATAAAGTCAATTCTCAGGCCCACAGCCAGTAGGTAGGCCTTGTGGGTGGGTCCAGTATTATCCTGTACAGTATTTTCATACTTCCTACACGGATATAAGAAACATACTTTCTGTCAATTTCTGCCACTGAATTCTTCTCACTAGAAAATTCTTATTTCAAAAACATTCATTCACATATGTATCTCAGTAAAAACAGATAAGCTAAGTATGTTACATTGCATTATTAAAGTGCTTCATCTACATTATCTCACAACACACGCACCACCTTGCCCCCATGGTTGGGCTGTGTGATGTCAGTGCGGTGTGTACACATGAGTCAGTGCCTGCTATGGCTTGATGTTGAACATGTGCAACAAGGAGTGCTGGCATGCACATGGATGCCCCACAGGATGCTTGTGTGGCTGGCATAGAAGTTTGGGGGTGGCCGGCTCTTTTATTTGGAATTTTGTTGCGGACTTGGTGGCCTTGGTCTCACAACAGAATTAGGCCACTGTGTTTGCCCATTAGGATTGTTTTTAAAAATAAAATATGCAATCCAGAATAGTAAAAAAAGTTGTCAAGGTATCAGCCAGCTCTTGAGTTCTCCAAAATGCCTAATCAGGCTGGATGCTAAAGAAATTGAAGGTGAAGTAATAAATGCTGAACATGATGTCGCTTCATCCAAGTCTGCCATTTTTAACAGTCTTAAAATGAAGCACAAGAAAGGTTATGCAAGTATAACTGGATTAGCCTCGCAAGGTGCTAAACAGTTTGTAGAATTAACCCTGGGGCTAATGGGACAAAGAAGCAAAAAATCTCATAGCTACTGGAGTCTGCTCCAGCACTATCAGAGTAATCCTTTACAGTAATCCTGTAAAAGGTATATGAAGTATTACTCCCACGTTGCAGATCACTGGCTTGCCTTAGAAAATTACAGTTAGATGCTTATAAGTTTTGCTAAAGCACTCCTGTCTTAGAACCTTATTTCTATTTACCTTTATCTAGAAGAGAACACACCATTTTAATATGTTCTTGGAATCCAGCACAGCATTTAGGGTTTCACAATTAGGCTTCATAGATCTAGCAGATGGAGGCACTGTGCCGCTTCTACAAAGACTCTGCCGTCACACAGTTTTGTAGCCCTATTATTTACTTGTATTAAAGCAGCTGGCATCCTACATGAAAGTACTTAACAGCAGCTAAGGAACCGCAATATGCAGCAGACAGAATTTAAAATTGAAAGTAATATGGGTTGTGTGTTCAGACCCAGAGACCTCCCCCTATATAAATTCACACTTGACTCAAATTTTAGTTTTGGTTTTTGGCAGAATTTAGCCCACAACTTTATTGATTACAGAAAGTGAGTGGTTGCATAGGCTCTGGTTTGACTAGCTCCCTGCACCCTTGCAGGTAGCACTGACCCAGGGCATCAGCATAGGTCAGCCAAGGGTGAACACCTGGATAGGCGAAAAGTTGGGAACAGACTATGTCCGCCACCCAGATGTCCCCCTGGACTCAGGCATGGGCACAACCCCCTCTCAGGGGTTGACCAAAACATTTGAGTCCCTGGATTCCTTTAATGGAATACCCTTCACATAGGGATGGTGAGAGTGTTCCCCCATCCCTATCATCTGAACCAGAGCCTATCCACAACCTTATAAGTTGTGACAATTGGCTAAGCGGCAGGCGAAACCCAAATGGCAACAGCCAATCAGCCAAGTGGGGGAAATTCCTGCCGTGCCCCTGTCCCAACGACAGACGACACACGACGGCTTAGCAAGGTCAATCGCACAAGCCCTAAAAATAGGGAGAGGTGGGCGGGTGTTCTGAATGCACGTGCCGAAAGAGGAAGCTCTGGGTCATGTACATGGGCATATATAGGTCCCTCGATCCGTTTGGACTGCGCCCCATTGGCCAGATTGAAACCCAACATCAAGGGACCTACCAATCAGTTGTTGTGGCTGACCAATCTTACCCACCCACAACACAGGGGATGGGTCTCCAGCTCTCACCGCAACACATGCCCTCTTTGAGGGAGGACATGATAAAGCAAAGAGCAGGATCTTTTGTATCTTGTTGACACACCCTTCCAAAAAAGGAACATGTTGGAAGAGAATTCTTTTTCAAGGAATTGGAAAGTATCTGCTAATTGCTAAGGAAGTATTAAAGGAAGGTTTCCACACAATCCCAAATTAATTTAAAAGTTATATACACCGCGATTTCAAAAGTTTGGGTTCATATATATATATATATATATATTCTGGATTAAAGCACAAAAAGCATATTGTCCAGATTTCTTTATTTACAGTAACTAATATAGAGGATTAAGCACAAAAACCTTTAACTGTTTAAAAAAAATAATTTACAACTAACTCAGAATGCTCTTTTTTAAAAATAACAAGTAGTGTGTTAAGAGCAAGGTAACCTAAAGGAAACAATGTCATTAGCGATTATATTAGCAATTATCATTATTCCTGTTGGATTTTTACATCTTTGTGCCCACCCACCTTTTTGCTGAACTTCTTCTTGGTGCCTAGCAACTGCTGCTTTTCAAAGGGCTAATGGTGACCATCTTCTGAATCCAATAGGAGTGTGAGCGTGTCAGTGTGTGTGTATTTGTGTGTAGTTTAGGCTGTTCATAGGGAAACAGTAGAGTGAATTAATGCAGAAAAAGATCCAAACCTGGTAGCTTCATTCTAATGTAAGAAATAAGAGAGCTAGTTTCAGCTGTGGGTTTTTTTTTATCACACAGGCAGAAACTAGGTGGCTTTGCAGTCAGCCTGCTCAAGATGCTCATATGTAATCACAGACCTGGGATTGCACAGTGCTTATGTTCTCGAGGATGGATCATAGCTCACTGGTAGAGCATGGGGCTAAGGGTGGGGGGCATGAGGGCCAACTGGCCTGGGGCCTCAGGCTCCTTGTTAATTACGTAGCATAGGATAAGTTTCACAACTTGTTTTTGTGCGCAGCAGACCAAATTGTGATGCACTCGAGCAGCTTAAAGCTACAAATTGAAACAAGTAAGACATATGATTTGGTAAATGACATAATTTTTGTTAAATGATAATAGAGTTTGTCATACGCTTAAAATCAACTGTGACATTGTGTGAAAGCAAGACTATCCCTCAATAAATAGTGCATTTGCGCAGAAAAAAGACAAGAAAAGCATTTGTTAAATTTTTATTATTTGTTAAATTTATATAAAGCCCTTCATCCAAGGATCACAGGGTGGTTTACAGTATAAAATCACAAAATACAATGCATAATAACCAACAAAACAATACCACCACCGCCACTCCCAGTTTAAAAGGCCACAAATTGTTTCATTAGCCAAAGCCTTGGGATAAGAGAAACATTTTTTCCTGGTGCCCAAAGATATGTAGCAAAGGTGCCAGGTGGGCCTCCTTCGGGAGAGCATTCCACAAATGAAGAACCACCACAGAAAAGGCCCATTCTCATGTTGCCACCCTCTGGACCTTTCATGGAGGAAGCACATGAAGTAGGGCCTCTGATGATTATCACAGGGTCTAGGTTGGTTCATATGGAGAGCGGTACTGTGGGTACTGAGCCTTTTAAGTCTTTATAGGTCAAAACCAGCACTTTGAATTGGGCCAGAAGCTAATTGGCTCCCAGTGCAGTAGGGCCAGGATCAGGATAATATGCTCAATCAGTCTTTCCCTGGTGAGCAACTTGGCCACTGAGTTCTGCAACAGCTGAAATGTCTGGACTGTCTTCAGAGACAGCCCCACATATAATGCATTGCAATAATCTAACCCCCATTATGTTTCACTATTCTCTCTCTCTCTCTCTCTCTCTCTCTCTCTCTCTCTCTCTCTATTTTGCTGCTTCTTTTTTATTCCTTGTTTTGCTTTCATGTGTTGTGATTTTATTTTTTATTATGACTGGAGACCTTAGCTTGTTCATTAGTGCAATTAGGGCTTAGCCCTACCAAGAAAAATGTCAAGCAATTTTTTAGGGAAAAAATCTTCATAAAACTTCAAGCCTTCTTTTCTCGGTGAGGAATAAAATGAAAGGATATTAAGTGGAATAGGACCTAGAAGATCATGATAAAAACCACACTCAATGCAACTCACTGTGGGACCTTGGGCCACTCACTATCCATCAGCCTATCTTCCCTCACAGGGTTGTTGTGAGGAGAGCATGGGGAAGAAGAGACTCATGAATGCCACCTTCAGTTCTTTGGAGGAAACATGGAATGGCAATAAACATAATACTTAAAAAGAAAAAGAAAAAAAATCTCTTTCCAGTCTTCTTCTACCCAATTCAGAACTGGGGAATGCAGGCAAAATCTTGTCAGCATCAGCTGAATGTACAGTATTTTGAAATTACTGGTGCCTAGCATATTGAAAGGACGCGGGTGGCGCTGTGGTCTAAACCACAGAGCCTAGGGCTTGCCGATCAGAAGGTTGGCGGTTCGAATCCCTGTGAAGGGGTGAGCTCCCGTTGTTCGGTCCCTGCTCCTGCCAACCTAGCAGTTCAAAAGCAAGTCAAAATGCAAGTAGATAAATAGGTACCGCTCTGGCAGGAAGGTAAACGGCGTTTCCGTGTGCTGCTCTGGTTTGCCAGAAGCGGCTTAGTCATGCTGGCCACATGACCTGGAAGCTGTATGCCAGCTCCTTCGGCCAGTAAAGTGAGATGAGCGTCTCTTCTTGTGTTCTTTTCTAATGCAAAACGTCTAAAACAAGCAATTCATGCTGCCATATTACATGTAGGCTTTGCATGCAGAGATCTCTTCTGAGCCAACTCTGGTGCCATCCTACTTTTTGTACTGTAACAGCATTTTAAATTTGCCAGAGTGTTATATATTCTTTTTATTCTCACAACAGCCCTGCATAATTCTCACAACAGCCCTGCATAAATCAACAACAAAGAACGGTTCTTGGATCATAAACACCAATACATTTATTACAGCCTGAACTTTGGGGGGCTAAAGTCCAGTTCAGCAGATGAATCATTCTTGGTAATCCATGAAAACTTATGGAATAATACATATGCTAGCCTCTAAAGTGCTACTTTACTGCTGTTTTATTTTTGCTGAAAGCCAGGGCTAGTCTGCTACTCCTGTGATTGAAAGGATACCAGAGTAATATATCCTACCTCACAGAATAAGTTGGTGACAAAGAAGAGGATTTTTAAACTTAAGTCTTCAAATCCTCTGGTATGCTTGTTTTTTTTAAAAAAAATGTACAAAAGTATAAAGACAGGGAGGCTTTTTCCAATTGGCTTACCGGGAAAGAAAATGTGCAGGCGATATTCTATCCAATTAAAGTATGATGCAGCCCCAGGGGGTATAACTATCAGCACCACCACAGTCTCCTCGCAAACCATAGCCTCCTCTACAAACTTGAGCAGGGGAGACCTGATTAGGAACTTTGAACCTCAGAAATAAGTGACATGATAATGCACAAAGTGTACAGTACTGTACCTGCCTCAGCAATGAGGAACCTCTGTTTGTATTTTAAAAAGTTCTGCAACAGATTATCTTTTCTATAAACAGTGCAATGCAGAACTGGCACAGTAGAAGGCCCATCCATTGCAAGAGGCCCATCCATTGCAGCATTCTGTTCTCACAACACCCAACTAAACACACGGAGCATTTTTTAAACCTAAAGAAAAATAGGAATGCAAAATATCCACACTTCTCTCAAACATAAATGACACACACATTTATACCTATAGTTCCAAACACAAGTACACAAGAAATTCAGAATTTTTGACATAATAGTTATTCTGACTTATTAATATTTCTGTAAAGTTATTATGAACAGACTACAAAATCAAATGACAATTCACATTTGGGGAGTCATAGGTTGGCAAATTTACAATTTTGTAGGAGGAGGACTTTAAAAGTAAATAAAGGCTGAAGACACCATTGTGTCTAAGAGTTAAAAGTTTTATGGGAATCATAAAACTCTGCAAAGACAATTCTTTCATTCCACCATCATCTCTCATCAAACAGGTTTTTAGCAGCTCTTCAAACCCTGTAAAACCTGTTTATCAGAGATGAAAGTGGGATAAGTATGCATATCATGGGTGATGCTGGTTGTCCTTCAACAGTCTGAGAAATATGTGTAAGCCTATGTACACTTTAGTGGCTTAAAACCCTGTAAATTCATTTCCCCAGCTGCAGTCCAAGTCATATTTTTACACCAGAGATGGGGTGAGTGTCTCTTCACCTGATGCACATTACCCGATTTCTTTCCCTGCACCTGCAACCCTCCAAACTCTTATTCAATGAAGTTGCCATCTTCTCATGTGCAATGGCTGTTGGAAATACACACACCTCAGCTTACCTGCAGCTTGTGTTTTCAAATCAAATGGAGCTGGTTTGAGGGGAAATGTATCAAACAGCTGTATTTCTCAAAACCCACAGGCTACAAATGGATAATATCATGGTACTAAGTTTCAAACACCAGCACTGGGAGAACACGGGAGAAAATGGTAATGTATACACAGCCTAAGTCTCTTGCCAAAGTAATGCCCAGTTCATTAACTGAATCTTCCACCCTGCTTCCTTCTGCATCTACTATATAGTTTGGGAAATAGTTTGGACATTTGTCCTTTTGTTTGTTTTTCATCTCCCAAGGTTGGGGTGGCAGTCCTTATTAATGTCTGGACACGGGATGTCCTTCTGAATCAAGATGGCTGACTGAAACATCACTTCACTTACTTCAAGGTGCGAAGACTTGTAGCTCAGTGCCAGAGCACATGCTTTGCATGCAGACGGTTCCAGGTTTGATACTGGAATCTCAAAGTATGACTAGAGAAGACAGCTGTTTGAAATGCCGGAGAGCTGCTGCCAATCAGTATAGACGAGTAAGAGCCAATGTGCCGCCCTCTAATGTTGCTGAACTGCAACTCCCATCAGGCTTGGGGAACACGAGCAATAATCAGGGATGCTGGGAGTTGTAGTCTGATATCTGGAGGGCAACGCATTGCGTGTTGAGGTCCCCAAGCCACCCTCAAAATAAATCACACTTCACACAGAATTTCTGTTTAAGGTTTTTGTATTGAATACAAAATGTGAGTGGTTGCTTAGGCATTGATTCACGACTATCGGTCCCCGCCCAGGGACAGAACTGACATCCACACGCCTGCAAAAGTCAGTAAGGGAAAACATTTTTGGGGAGAGAATAGAGCTGGGCACCAGACCCTCACCTCTCCCCAAATGCTCCCAGGGGCTCTTCTGTGGCCCTAGCCCTTTGACAGGGGTTCGGACAAGAGCACGGCAAGCCCCTGGATTCCTTTAACGGAATACCCTTGCAGCAGCAGCATTGGAGGGGCAGGCACAGCCTATCCATACCCCTCCAACAACCAAATTTAACCAATGCCTAACCGCAACCTTAAAGTTGTGATGATTTGCTATGCAGTAGGCAAAAACCAAATGGCACCAGCCAACTGGACAAAATTCCTACCAGGCCCCTGCCCCTCCCCCAAAAGCAGACGACCCCATAACAGGCATAGCAAGGTCAACTTGAAAAGCCCTAATATCAGGGAGGGTGGGTGGGTGATCCGATGCCCGCAGCGAAAAGAGAAAGCTCAATGCTCCGTGCAGGGTATGCATAGACTCAAGGCTGTCAATCAAAATTAGCAACATCCAAATCTCCCCAACAACTCAGAGGAGCCCAATCACATTCGTGGCTATCCAATCAAAACCCGCCCAGCAACAGAGGGATGTCTTGCTAGACCCCACCACAACACGTGCCCTCCATGAAGGATAACACACTTTGGCTGCCCCTGGTTAGACAACGCGGCCCTAGATCAGCGCCGTCTTAGGCACCCCCGGTGCCGTGGTGCGCCGGATCCCTCCGGCGCCCGCCGGATCCCTCCGGCGCCCTCCCGCCCCGTTTCCCAGCACGGTGGGCGGGTGGGCGCCGCGCGCAGCACGAGTGCAACAGGTGCTGCTGCGCGGCAGGCGGGCGGGCAGGCGCAGCTGCACGGCGGACCGGTCGGCCAGCGGGTGGCCGCAGCTCGCGCCGCCCTCCTGGCGGGCTGGCGCCATGGTGCCCTGCGCCACCCAGCCTGCACGTAGGGCCGGCCCTGCCCTAGATTGACTAGTGGTCTGACTGGTATTAGACAGGCTTCCTGTGTTATAGGTCCACATGGATCGTTATCCCAGTATGTCTCTGTATCAGATTTTTGATTGCTATAATTCTTTGTATATATGAAACTGTGCCATTGGTTTTTATTGCTTTTACAGCGAAATCACTTTTAGATATTTTGATGGGAAGCAATTCAGAAGGTAAATCAAATACATACATACATACTACACACATACGGTGCTTTTTTCAAAAAAAAATGTTTAGGGGTACTCTCATTTTCCTAGTCATATTGAAATACTGCCCCTCAATGAGGCCAAACTTAGATTCACAAAATGTTTAGGGGTATGGCGCCCCCCCGCCCCGTTTCCCACCGTGCCTGTCTGGCGGGTGCAGCGCGCAGCGCAGCTGCCACAGGCTCAGCAGCACGGCACCCCCCTGACAGCCCGGCACCCTGCGCCACCCAGCCTTGCCGTAGAGCCGGCCCTGGTTACCCCTGTGTCCCCCCCAGAAAAAATCTACTGCACACACACACACGTATTCTACTTAGATTTGTTTTCAAGGAGGGCTCCTCTTCCTAATATATAATAGCTTTTATCTCTGCCTTTAAAAGAAAGTATTCTTCATCCATCTCTAAGACAGAAACAGCAAGTTCCCCTTTGATCCCCTCCTAAAGCCACTGAACTATAATAGGTTCCAGTGTTTTCATAATGCTGTGTGAGGGCACAAGTGCACTTTACAGAGGATGTTGCTATCTTCACCTATGTTTACATAACACAACAACATTCAGAAAGCAAATAAAAGAGAGCGAACATGAATATCCATTACGAACAGCCATCCACACAGAAATGCATGGGTGGGAAGAACTGCTTTTGGAGCTGCAATGTTTTTGAAGCTGTTTGTTTTACCAGCTCAACAGACAAGGTGCTTTTAGAAATGAACTAATTTCCTCTGTGGCAATGATAGCTAATCCCAACTGCACAACGCTGCAAGACAAATTCCAAAGAAAGTCCCATCTGCACAGGTAGCTCTTATCTACCAGTACATTTATTGGCTTCTTTAGATTGTGTCCAGCATTGTTAACTACTGGGAATGTCAACCCCACCTAGGAAGCCTTCAACCTTTGCAGATAATACCCTAAAACTAGTATCCCAAGAATCAATGCATGCACTCTGCACTGGAGCGAACTGAAGGAAGGTCTAATTTGAGGAAGACATTTCAGCAAGGAATCCTTTGGCATGGGTTTGGATGGGATGAAGGGATAAGCTTTAATTTGCATTCAACTTTCATTAGAGCTATATAATCCAGGAAAAGTGGGGAGGGAGGTATCTATTTTGGAGTTTGGTGAATATATTGCAGCAGAATGCAGAACTAAATAGCCTGGTAAGACTGCTGGTTGAAAGAATAAAGCAAACTACGGTAAGTTTATTATTTTTGGCAAACAATGCCATTCTGACAGATTACAGGCTTTGGCCAAAATGAAGTTAAGTAGCTAACACCATCCTATGCTTACACATGCTGTTAACTAACTTGGAGAAGAAGCAGGAAGGAAGTAAAACGCAATCATGAGAACGCAATCTACATGAAAACAAGTCATTACTAAAAGAGATGGAATCAATCAGGATAGAGAACAGGTTGCCTTTTCAGGGAACCTATTTCAAGTATTTTATTTTTCTGCTGGAAGCCGCCCAGAGTGCCTGGGGAAACCCAGCCAGATGGGCGGGGTATAAATAAATGGTTATTATTATTAGTAGTAGTAGTGCTGCTTTACTCTCAACAATTTATTTATTTTAAAATTATTTATCACCTTTTCTGTGGTATACTAAAGTGGTGTAGAGCATAATTAAAGGCATATTACATTAAAACAACTGAAAATATACCAAAAAGGAATTGCATAGTGAACAAGTAAAGAAAAGGTAAATGAGCCAGTGAGCAGCAATTTACAAATGCATTGCTTCTTACATGAAAAAGCTACATGTAACCTCCCCATACATGTAACCTCCAAAACCTCCCCATAAATCGTCCTGCAAAACCTGCTTTTGTGCTCAACCATTGGTGCTACCTTGGAAGTAGGGACCAAGGAGTGCCTAAGAAATGATCAGGTAGATTTAGAAATGATCCTAAGGAGTGCCTAAGAAATGATCAGGTTTGCAGACATAGAACCTTCTTATACACTGCAAACACTCTGTGTTTCGGCTTTCCATTTGCAAACTATACTAATATAGAATTATTAGAGGATTATAACCCTACATGTAAATGACCTAGCAAACACTGAGTGTCATCAAATACTGAATCTATGAAGCTCTAAATAAGCACTGATTAACATATATCTGGACAAATTAAATTGTTATTATGCTAACCATCCAACCCCATAAACTTGACAGTGCTTTCCATCAAATTCTCTAGGATCAGGGTTAAAATACACATTTTGAAAAAGCTAATTATTCACATCCTGATCTTGTTTTACAGTAGGAAATTTTTCTTGAGTTCCCATAATAAATACATTAGACTCTATTTGCAACAAGACGTTTGCTGGTTTTGCTGCAACAGACTGACAGGAATGTTTTTGAAAATGTTCACATTACAGTATGATTAGCTATTGTTATTCCCCAGCATCTAAGCACCTGATTTTGGGCAGAAAAGGAGATTGGTACAATCTTAGTACTGTACTGGGTAAGTTTTCAAGTTACAGTATTTTCAGCCTTTGTTTTCTTGTAGGGAGGGCAGTTCAGAAAAGTACAGTCTGTGGGCTATTTCTATTCAAGAGGTTGAGGCTCACACATAGCCCCTCAAATCTCCCCTGGAGGATTGGCAGGGGATCCAGAACAAATCCCAGGAGGGCAGGGGTGGAGGGGATGTGCTATTCCAAAAGCAGAAGTCCCTGGAGCCAACTCCAGGGGGCCATGGGTGTTTCGGCACTCACAATAATATATTTGTGGTGCTGGGCCCCCACAAAGTCAATAGGCAAAGTTGAAGCCCTTTGCTTCACACCATCTTCGGCACGAGATGGCACCTATGACAGAAGTCCTTGTGTAAACAGGACAACTTCCTTGGATACAACTTGTAGCACCTGTGTGACACATCACAAGTAACATGGAAAGGAAGGATTCAGGCAGATTCATTTCAGCCAGTCTACACTGCTGGCTGATATTGAGTTCAACAGGCTGGTGGCAAACCACACAGGTAAGGCAGGAATGACTACATTATCTCACAATGTATTGCTTGAGTGGTACTGCCTAATACCTGGACTTGAACTTGCCCATGTGCCAGTAATTTTGCTCTTTAAGTGTCATAAATATTGATGGCACTATCTAAACAGTGATACATTGAAGTGTCCTATTATTCTTTGGATTGACTTTTCCCTGTCTTCTGCTCCACCTTTGTTCCAATTTGACACAGATAATTTGCAAAACTAATTTTGAAACCGGCACGTGCGTAGCCCCCCTCCCCGCTGTTGATTCTGTTCATTCATATCTTCATTTTCTTTCACATTCAGGTGACTGACCTGCATAAGTGCCTATGCGCACTAAAGGTGCAGGGAAGAATCTTAATGAGGCTGAGTGCTCCATCAATCACATCAAGAATCCTTTTTGTGCTGTTTTTCTGCCAGTGTCACACATGCTTGTGAGCATTCACAATCAACATTCTGGCAGAGGGGGAGGATATGAATTAATAGAAGGAATTGAGAGCTATAGCAATCTACCCATATGCTGCAGTCTGTTTAAACTCCAAAAACGAAACCCGGAAGAATAGCAGATTGCCGACATATCCGTGCTACTCTCCAAAGAAGAACGGATAATTGGGTTCTGTGACAGGAGAAATTCAGGAAATAAATAATTCAAGACCCACCCCATTTGGAGCACGAAAATTTCATAAGCATCCTAATAACTAGCCTTTTCAAAAGCATTCACCACCGGAGTCAACATAGGTCTATGATGAACACCCTAGAATATCTCTCTTCTCCCCCCACATTTCACTGTTGCGGGTTATGTTAGATCTCATCATTTACTTAAATGCATTATTCATTCATGTAGCAAGAATGATGAACCTGAACTCAAAAGCAAGTCCAGATGTGGGATAATTTCTCTCAAAGCATGAAAGCAGCCATTGTGTTTGCAGATAATGATAATTTATCACTTATAAAGTGTCTAAAATTTTCCAAGCACTGTACAGAGATTAAAAGATAAGGACAGGATCAGAAAATAAATAATTATAACAGTGAAAGCTAGCTTGTTGGATGTGTTTGACTTGGCTTTCCCCCCCTTTTTTTCTTTTTGCTAGTATCTATAACAACCGCTATGTGAGAACAAGTCATACAAGATTTCATCTACAAGATAAATTATTGCATTCATGAGCCTTTATACAGCTCAAGTTACCAGACTTTGCAAGCATATTTGACAAGCTCAAGTGAAAATGAATAGCAAAGCTAGCAATAAAGAACACGTGAAAGATTTATAGACGAAGCTATAGAACCTGAATAGATAATTCAATAGCAGATTATATAGTGGAACTACAATAATCCTATGGATATACATTTTCCTTACTGTGAATATCAGTAGCCATCTTCAGGTGTTTGCCTGAATGTTTAAGTATTAAAAGCGTGTATAGAGACCATTGTGTGCACATACACAAGCCTCCCCCCCCCAGTGTCCCCAGGCACACAAGCTCCTCTTAGAAGCCTCTGTGAGTTGAGGTGTCCCATCTTTTCAGGATTCCTAATAACATGGAAGGTTCTAAGCACATTCATTCCAATGCTTGGAGAAGCCTCCTTCAGATCTTTGCACTCAATGTTGGAAGAGAAGCCCATACACCAGGGGCCATTGGGCCAGAGCTTACAGGCACACACTCCACTCCTCTACGCACTTTTAACCTCCATGTGTTCAGTTGAAAGCCTAGAGAAGCCTAGAATTCCTGAATGCCATGCATATATGTAATTTGAATACCTTTGTGATAAGAAAACTCCCCAAATTTACCTGACATTGACACAAAGCTGCTGCAACTATTTGGACAGTGAGAATGTTCCCTCCCACCACATTTTCTGATTCCTGGGATGTGATTAATTCAGCTTCTATGTGATTAAACTTTGCATGCAGTTGTTGAATGTATAGATAGCTTAAGTACAAAATGTATCCAAAATGGGGTGGCTTCATCACACCACTCTTTATAAAAATCACAGTTATGCTAACAATATCATTAAACATGTAGATTGGTGTTCAACTGTTACTCACAGAAGACCTAATGAAATGAACAGGTCTAATGTAGTCACGTTAATTAATTTCAGTAGGTCTACTCTGAGGACAACTGAGTTTCATACCACTCATTAATATATATTTTTTTCTAAGTGAGAATAATAAGTTAAACAGCAAGGCAATCACCGCATGGATACAGCTTGTTTTTTATTAGTACAATCAGAAGGTATAACACCGCTAGATTAACAAACACCTATTGTCAAAAGAAAAAGTGAAAAGAAAGAAGAGGCATTGTAAACTAACTAAGCTGGTCAGGTGGACAGTATAGAATCACCATAGTGTTTTATAGGTGTGTAATATTCTGCAATAAGAGATTCATTTGAAATTCCTTTGGGGGGGGGGAGGTTGTAGCATATGCTTTCCATATAGAAAGCCCAGCATATCCAGGCAGGTCTAGGCAAGTCCTACCTGAAACCCTGCAGAACACTTGCCAGCCAGCATAGGCATTACGTAAAGAGCAAAATGGATAGTCCAACTCTGCATAAGGCAGCTCCCTATGTTTTTAAAATAAAACAGCATCTGGCAATTCAACAGCCCCCCATGTGATTTGATTAAGGCATGAGTACAAAAACTTGGGAAACATTTCCCTATTTCCTGGTCTGTGCTGAATATATCATGGTGATTATCAGTCCTGGAAAGCAATGCTCCCTTCTTCATTGTTTTCAAGCTTCAGCTTTCCTTTCCTTTCATCCGCCAGGGATCTTAAAAGCACACGGTGGGCTTCTCTATACTTGCAGTCTATTCATTCCCTCTGTTTCCTTGCTCTTGGCATGAGGACAAGAAGAGCTAATAATGCCATACAAGCATTCACTTTGGAGTTTTTTTTAGTTACACTTTGGGAAATGAGATGAGGAAAGGGAAAGTCAGATATGTTTTCTTTTTTTACTTAAAAGTTAGTTTGAAAATCTTAACAAAGGTGCAGATCATATTTATACAACAAAAATACAGCATTAAATGTAAAGAAGGGAGACTCTACAGAGGAAATTATAGTTACAGATAAAAGCCGTGTTGCTCTGATGTAGTCGAAAAAAAATAAAAAAAATCCTTCCAGTAGCACCTTAGAGACCAACTAGGTTTGTCATTGGTATGAGCTTTCGTGTGCATGCACACTTCAGAAGTGTGCATGCACATGAAAGAGGAAATTATGTCAGACTTAGCAGTGTTAACCCAGAAGAAAACTTTAAGCCAAGATTTTAATAAAGGGAGGTTTGGGTTCTTTTTAACAAGTACTGCTACCACTGAGACTCCACCTCTAATTATCACAGGCCAGAACCCCTTGTAAGGGTTAATAGCAGTTAGTTGCAGTTTCTGCTCCCTATGAAAACTCAAGGAACAAAGCATCTTTTAATTTTTACTGTGAACAAAATACAAACACAGAGCATGGGGCGGGGGAATTACCATTTGTGTGGCATGCTAAAGCTATAATTAAAACCAGAATTCTGTCAGGCAATTTTACAATTCCCATTATTTGTTACTAGCTGCCCAGGCAACCAATGGTGTAGTAGTCTCTTCTGTTCCTGCAGAAGAGATTGTTAGATCTTTGCCCTAAAAATCAATGATGTTATTGTCTTGATTAGCCAGGTGACATTAATAGAAGATGGCATGGCCTTTCAGAGGACACCTCCTTTCTTCTCAATAATTTTAAATAAAGCACTCAGAAAAGGAAGTGGCTAAATTCCAAAGAGAGAATTCAGAAGTCTGTTAAGTTGTGCCCTATCCTCTTAGTATTCTTGATTGAATGATTTCCATTGTTGCTGAACTATTTTAAATGTAGGGACCCAGAAGTTAAAGAGCCCAGGGGATAGATTAAGCAACCGAACCGTTGTATTAGACCTATTTGTGTGTAATATTGGTGGGAGAGTGGAAATTAACATAGAGGAACTATGTAATATATTTTCTAAGGCAGGACACATTTGTGACTGATTCAATAACACAATAACCTAAAATAAATAAATCCTATTTATAGAATTCCTTCTGTTTGTCCTAACTGGCTGCAAGCTAACCTAGTTATAAGCACTTTGCTGTGATCCAGATGAAAGCATGCATCCTTCAGATTTCCACAGGGCACAGAGTCTCTGTATTGTGTGTGATGTGGACCATAGCTGCCAAGTTTTCCCTTTTCTCGCGAGGAAGCCTATTCAGCATAATGGAAAATCCCTTAAAAAAAGGGACAACTTGGCAGCTATGATGTGGACTAGTTTTCAAAAAATAAAGAAACAAATATAGAGATTTTCCTAAAACAAAGATCAAATCACTGAACTAATTTCATTACTAATACCATGTGCTTATTCACAACTTGGAACAGTTTCCTTTGATTTAGTTGGAAAGGAGAAAAAAAGTTGGGTATCATCATTATATTGGTGACACTGAACTCCCAATGACCTCCCCAGAATTTTCATGTAGATGTTAAATAGCTTGGGGGACAAGATGGAAGATGGACATCACAGACCAATGGCTAAGATGTCAAACAGGAATTCCTAGCATCATCTTCCAAGAAGGACCAGAACCACCAAGAAATGATGCCTCAAAGTCCATTGATTGCACAATGAGAGCCACAAAACCAACAGGGTCCTCCTCCTACCTATCAAGTTCCTGGTATACATACATACATACATACATACATACATACATACATACAACCTCTGGGGGAAGATGCTTGCTGGAGGAAGCCCATTGTTATGGCAACCACACAGCTTGATCGTATGATAGAAAGGTGGGGCCAGTTCTTAAAAAGAAGGAGGAGGATTTGTTGATATGTAAAACTGTAAGGGGGGCAGTTTTTCTGCAGAAATTCCAAATGTCATCACAAACAAGCTGTAGACAGTTCATTACATTAATTTGCATAGTCCCTGAGGTTTCCTGTAACGTGCCGTCAGTTTTCATGTCAACATCCACACCCATTGCAAATTCCTTGAACGTACATGTCCCACTTGAACCAGCAAATGAAAAGTTCATACCAGCACATGGGGAAGGAAGCAAAGAAAAAGAAAAATAATATCTGCCAATATGCTGCATTCCCCCCCCCCCACCCCGCCAGCAATGTTTTTTTGGCAACCACTATATGAACTGCTTATGCAATGTACGGTAGAAGGATTAAGCAAACTGGCATAAGGTTGCTTTAATTCCTGTGAGTGCGTTTAATCCCAGAGTGTTTATTTATAAGAACGGAACACAGTTTAATCATAAATGGGGAGGGTCTCTTATAGAGATGGAAAATAAGAACTTTACATCAGCAGCTGGAACCATTTGAACGTGTAGTTTTTGTCATATTTCAAACTCTGTATGTACTCAAATTAACAACCTAGACTTCTTGTGTATTAATTTATTCAAATATTTGAAACCTGTATTTTGGTTCTAAAATATCTAAAAGGTGGCTTTCGAAATTTTTGAAATACATAGTACAAAAGAAAATAATCAAAGCCCATAATTTTTCCTTTAAAAGCCCATCCACAATAAAAAAATAACAATAAAAAAGGAAAGTGACAACTACTTGAAATTAGCAGCAGGAGCTGATGGAAAACTCTGACAATCCCAAATGATTGCAGGGGATAGGGACTGTCCAAGCTCAGCACCTAATGATCTGTAGAGATGTGGTAGACTGTGACTCTTCCTCAGGTGAAACCAACAACATTGGTGCCACTGCTGAGTGGGCTCTGTTATGTAGCCCTCCACCATAACACCAATGCCAGTGGGACCTAGAGCATTGCCATGAAGAAAGATCTTAAAATGCAGGGAGATTCATGTGAGAGATTGAGGTCTTTATTGTATTCTTGATCCCAACTATTCAGGGCCTTAAAGATCAAAGCCAGTACTTTGAACAGAGCCCAGGAACAAACTGGAAGCTGACAAAGTTACTGTTGACAAAGGCAGTTTCATGTAGAGCATTCTGCAATAATCTAATCTTGATGTCACTGAAATATGAATCCATCACTTAGGAGTCTTCCATCCACCTCACAGCATAACCAAGGCAGCAGACTCGATCAAAAGGGCCAAGATAATCAGCATCATTCAAATATCCCTGAAGCTAGGTCAATGCAACCTGCCAATGGTTGAAACCTGATTTAATGGTCTGCTTGTTAAATAAAACCAAAATGTTCTCCCTGAGTTTATGACAGCCATGGATTGGGGGCGGGGGACACAATCTACAGAGGATAATGCAAATGTTTGAAATGGTTTTTGTACAGCAACTATGAAAGTTGCAGCTGGATACAGGGTAGGGGTGGTAAATGTTTGACACTTTGTAGACATCCATTTCAAAAAATAATTTGCCACCAATGAACAAACAGAATGATGTTCAAGTCAACACGCAATAAAGGCTTTAAACATGTCACACACAATGTTGTTGTCTGCACCTTAAATCTGGTTGCCACATTGGCCTTATAAACTGCCACACCAGTCTCCAAAAAGGATGAGGACGACATATAGTTTGAAAAGCATGGCTATTGCCTCAAAACAGAAGGAACAGTGCAGCTCTCTTATCTGTTTACATACTCAGATAAGGGGTTCACAAAGTAGAAAGGTTAGGCAACACCCAGCCACCACTGGCAGATAACTAATCTCTCAGCAAACAGCTTCAAAATCCTTTGAGTCTGAGGCAAGGGCACACTGCACTCTTGTTTTACCCAAGTGAGTATAGGATACTAATCCCACAAGCAGGCCCAAACTCGGCCCTTCTGCTACAAAGTGCAATAATAAAAGTAGTGTGAGGTAAAATGGCATAATAATTTATTCCATTGAAAAGCAAAAGTAACAAATACCGAGGAATACTAATAATAATAACGATCAATAGCGTTTGATACCTGCATTAAATCAAACCACTTTGAAAGATCCCTTCAAAGTCATATCTGCATTTCTGAAGGAAGATAAGAAGCATGCTGCCTTTTAGAAAAAATATTTAATTTTACTTCTTCAGCAAAACCCTAAAATAAATCCAACCCACAGGCTTGGCAATGTTTGTGAAAGCCAAACTCCTGTCAGCTCCAGGCAGTTCACTGTGACGCACAAAGTCTATCGATGCTCACAGCATCGCTCAGTGTGACCATGTGTCACATAGGCTGCGCAGAGTGCGTGAGGAAGTGGCCATTTTCATTGTGAGGGTCTCCCCCTTCCCAGTGGTTTCCCTGCTTTCCCCCCATATAGTCCAGGGATGGGGGCGGGCGGGGGAAATCGGCAAGAAATAAAATTACAGCTGTGGTCCAGGCCACAGGTTCATTCACGGCAAAGACCCACACCCACTTGCACAGAATGCTTTAGCTGATCATATTCCAACTATGACTAAACACAGCTTGCATTTCCATGAGCTGTTTTGCCCGAGGAAACACAGTGTGCAAAGTGTGTGTGATTCATCTCAGCAAGAGACAGATAGAGGGTGACAGTGAGAGGCTCTGACTTCCCCAGCGCAGCCACAACACAAGAGGGAGGAAACCCAAATAGCTTCACTTGCATCACAGTGCCCCTTCCCACCCTCATTCCTCAGAGCAATATGGGCTACTCATGGCTTGCAAAAGATTCCCTTGCCTTTCCAAGCCTCACTCTGGGCTATAATTAGGAAAGCTGATGTAGCATATTGGCCTAAGAGACAGAGGCTATATGCACATTAGTGGCCTAAAACACAGCAAGGTCATTCTCCCTCCTACTGCATTTCAAGTCACATTTGCACATTGCTGTACACACCAGAGAGGGTGTGGGGATAACTTTGCCCAATACACAATACTTGCGTGGCTTTCCTGTGCCCGAACCCCTCCCCCAATCCTATTCATGAAACTGTAATCTGCACATGCGCAATAGCTGTCTCAAATGTACATGCCTCAGCTAAACTGAGAAATAAATGTGACTTACCGTATTTTTCCGTGTATAAGACTAGGTTTTCCCCCTAAAAAATAATATCAAAAATTAGGGAGCATCTTATGCACGGATAGTGCCAAGGGTGGATTTTCTTAAATCTGAGTCCCCAAAAATTGGGGAAGTCTTATACATGGGACGGGAAAAATACGGTATGTTTTCAAATTGGATGGAAGCTGGTTTGAGGGGAGAAGTATCCAACAGCAATATTTCTCAAGAAACTACAGGATGGGTGTGAAGTGTGGTTAATGCCATGTGAACATGGTTTCAGCAGGAGTGCACTTGAGCCACAGTAAGTGGTAATGTGTATACACCCTGCATTATAAATCGGGAAGTCCCTGCTTTGAACCTTACCTTGGCCACTAGGTGGACTTAGCCATGCCATTCTCACTTAGTCTCAGTCATTCCAGCCGCAAAATGGGGGGGGGGGTCCATACTATAGACTTACCTTACAGCAGGACTGGGGAACCTGATGTTGTTGGACTCCACCTCCTATTCACTCCATTCAGCATGGAGTAGTGACTGCTGGAGAGGAGTCATGAAGTCACCCTCCTGACACCAGTCTTGCTGCAGCTTACTAGGACAGTTGTGGGGTGGGGCAGGCTGGAAATGCCGTTGGGGGGGGGGGGTTGCATGGATACACTGCTGGAAGCGCATATCCTCTGCTGCTCAGAGATAATGGAAGTTGTAATCCTACCAGACTTGGAAGGCCACAGGCTCCCCAGCCCTACATTACAGATGGTTATAAGGATTACAAATAGATAATGTATAGGAAGTGCTCAACATGTATTTTAATTACCAGATAAAATTTTTGCTCCAAAGGGGAGAACTGATAAAGGTTAAACTGCTTCCTACTGAGCCAGACCATCGCATTCATCTACCCAGGTAATGCCTACTCCAAAGCCTTTCTCAGCCCCATTACTTAGCAAGTATTTCAACTGAGCACTTTCAGCTCTCTTTGCCTGTGGCTCTTACTGTCCGAAGGCAAAGCGGGTTTGCCTAGAGACGCAAAATGTCTGCCAGTGTTTGATATAAACAGTAAGGCAAACCATGCTGGAGAGACAAGTGACTGAACCTTTCCTGGAAAGACCATTTGTATAGAAAGCTTTTGCTCTGCCCCTGAGATATGGGCCCTGCTTGGCAGCTGGATATTATGAGGCAGCATAGAAGCCAAAAACAGGAAAGGCTGTCCCTGTTCTATGAGGCAGTCATGTTCTGCATTCTCCCCGCATAATCCATCACAAGACACAGTGCATTTTATGGGGAGGCACAAAGGGACCTCAGCCCTTAGGAGTTCACTCCTATGGGTGGTTCAATATACATTATATGGCATAGGTTTGGCGATTTTTGCAGGTGCCAGCTTCTGAAGAACTATTAAAGGAAGTGACAAGAAGTGGTATTTCAGGTTCGGAGTGGGGAGGCAATATTCCTAGCAAGGCTTGATTTGATCTGCCCATCTCCTTCCATGCCCATGTGTCCCCAGTCCACAACAGGCCATTTCTTTGCATCACCAAGAGGGATTCCCTGAAACCGAGAACAGGGCTATGCCTGACAGTCATCCCTCTCGGCCAGTGAAGCATGCAGGTACTTGTGAAAGAAAAGGGAACTGGGCTTTAATAATTAATTTTTATAAATAATCATAATCATAATAATACCCCGCCCATTCTGGCTGGGTTAAGACTGGTGTGCATTTTCAGAGCCCAAGTGGTCCTTTCAGCAGGGAAATTGTATTTGTTTATTTATTTAAATAACTTTTTAGCCAGCTTTTCACACACTCAAGGCAGCATACGGAAAGTAGAAAAAGACTGCAAAATAAGAACAAGGGAATAAACAGCACCAAACAAGCAAACTAGCCAGCTGAGCTAAAGGCTAAATCTTCTCAGCGGAGAAAAAAAAGAGGATGTGTTTTGAAAATTCACCAGAGGAAAGGGAATAGAGAAGGGGAGTTGTTTACCTCAGGGTGAGTCTATTCAGCAGCCTCAGGGAATTGTGTGTAAAGGCTGTGTTTCTTGCCACAGCATAGTATTGAAAAGCATATTGAAGTGGGGGGAAATTAAGGAGAAGTGTGAGGGAGCCCTTCCTTGAAAGGAAAGGGGAGATTTTACTTTCCTGTGAATTTTTAGAGATCTCTATAGTTGAAGACTATGTGAAAGGATGTTTATTTAAAACATCTCCAGCCTTTCCAGATAGGGTGTGAAATGTCTCCTATCTGAACCCCTCGAGAGACTCTGCCAATCACAATAGACGATACTGAACTAGATGGACCAATGGTCTGACTCAGGCATGGATATAAATCAGGAAGTTTCCTAGAAATCACCAATAAACCGTAATTCCCAGACCCAGTTTCCATTTTAAAAATAGAAAGTTTGTAGCATTTGTAGAACCTGAGACAGGAGACAAAATGTACATATGCATTTCTTGGTGAGAAATCAGCCTGCTCTTCCTTTCAGTGATTTAATTTACCCACCAGGGCCGTCTTAAGGTCCTCGGGCGCCCTGGTGCAGGGATCCCTTGGGCGCGCGCCCCCCCCCACGCTTAAAAAAAAGAAAAGAAGGGAAACTCACGGCGGCCCCCGCACCTCACAGCCGCGCTGTGCCGGAGGCCGCTGGATAAGCAACCCGGTGCTGCTGAGGCGCGACAGGAGCTGCTCGCAGCCGGGCTGCCTCTGAGTGTCGCAGGCCATTTCCGTGGCCCGCCTGCCGAGCTCTGCGCGCCGGCCAGAGACGCAGCTGGGTGAGTGCAGGATGCGGCCGTCGGGGTTTCTTCCCGCCAACAGGGAGCTGCGTTTCATTGATAGAGGAGCTGACATGTGGCTTCGCCTCTACCAATGAAACGCAGTGCCGGGGTGAGGGATGACCCTGGCGCTGCAGAGCGGAACAGGGTCCTAGTGCCCCTGTTCCGCTCGCTTACCTCCCTGCTCTCCCGGCGCGGCTGGTGGAGGAAAAAGGGAGGCCACCGCAAAGCTCCCGTGCTTGCTGGGGCGCCCCTCAGCGCCCCCCTGATCGTCCAGGCGCCATGGTGCATTGCGCCACTGGAGTCAATGGGCGAGCCGGGCCTGTTACCCACAGACAGAGAAAATTGCTGCAGGAGCCCGTGGTATCAGGCAGCTTCTTGTGTTCCTAGGTGTTCCTCAGAAGAGCCACTGAACTTCCCTTCTTGTGCCCCATAAACAGGGCCGTCTTAAGCATATCTGGCGCCCTGATGCGAAGATCCCTCCGGCGCCTCCCCGCCCCGTTTCCCAGCGCAGCTGTCTGGCAGGTGCAGCGCAGCTGTCGCAGGCCAGCTGCGCGGCGCCCCCCTGGCGGCACGGCGCCCTGATGCCCTGCGCCACCCAGCCTTGCCGTAGGCCCATCTATGCCCATAAATCAGCCTTTGTCTATTGTTCTCATCAGCCCCAGCCAGCTGTGCTGCCCTAAGTGGTACTCCTGAGGTGCTGAATTGTGTTAGCACCAAAGTCCTGCCCTGCTATGGAGCAGGGAGCTGAAGGCCTTTGCTTCTTTGGATATGACAGTACTACCTCAGATCAACTACAAGAAGAAATGTTTTCTTCCACAAGTAGCTCTTATCAGTCGTTTCTTTTGTAAAGAAATGAAGCAACCTGACTGATACTATAAAATGTACAGAGTGCCCCGAGTCATCACATCACATCAGAGGGAATTAATCTGACCTTTGTAATTTCGTGAGCACAGAACTATTATTTTCCAGGCAGTACATATGTGCCATTTAGATGGCGGGAGCTGCCTTTCTCACAGCATTTGTACTGGCATGGATTAACCAACATTGTAAACAGCAGAAGAAAGGCAAATATTTGACCTCCTTTATTTATTGTTATACAAAAACACCCTGTCGAAGCAAGGATGTTACAGCAGCTCAAGCTAAGAGAAGGGAAAGAAAGCTTCTCTGGGTAGCATGTTCAAGCATGGATGTAACCAGTGCGAGCGATAGCAGTTTTGAACAGGGAGGGGTGATGGTTCTAATTATCAGTGCCTCAATGTCACAAGTGCAAAGTGGGAGAGATAATGCCAGGGTCTGGCGGGGCAAAATTCAGACAGCTTGTAAGAACCATGATCTGTAGGTTGGGATAGGTGAAACTGCCAATTGCGGCTTCTCTTGGTTTTCCATTTTCCAGTCTAAGGTTCGGTTCTCCACACTTGCACGTCAATTTGCAATTAAAAGCACCATCTTCAGGAAAATGTATTGGTATTTTAGTGTGGATTTATCCCAATATACCTATTTTATATGCAATTTGGCTTAATATACATACTTATGCAGAGCAACCTGTCCAGTGCCCTAACGTAATATGTTTGTATATTTTCCCCCCACCCATATATGCAGTTGTGTGCACACTTCACCCTAGTATATGCATGTTGTTGTTGTTTTCTCAGTACTTGGCTAGAGAAACTGAATGCAAAATTCAGAAAAGGATGAATTTTCAGTTTGTGCATTGTTTCAGAAAGTGTGCATTAGTGAGGTTTGCCTTTAAATGTGAAATTAATCCAGTTTTCCCCCATCGCTATTACTGGAGGTGAGCATGGTGTTGGAGGGGGGGGGGCGGATGCTGAGGAAAGGGTTTTGAGCATACCTCTTTAAGAGCCTGGTTTTAGTTTAACTGGGCTCAACTGAAATCCTGCTGAAGACTATTGAGTTGTGCAGAACCACTTCAAAATATACCATTCGGGGAGTTCAGGAGAGAGCACACATTGTTTCGCTTTCCCCGAGCTCAGACTACCTATCATTTCTCAGGACTCCTCTGTTTCTGGGCAACTGGTCACACACACAGACTAATATAAACAATGGACATCACTATGCACACTGATAGGCATGCACAATAAAGGCCTATTTACTTGGGTTTTTTTAAGGGGGAGGGGGTAGCTGAGATATATTGACTGATCATATTAAACCTTACGAAAACATTGCTATAGTTATCCTAGCATTTGTTATGCTACGTTTTTCATGCTTCACATACATGCTTAAAATTAATTGTGAAAATATCCAAGGCCATGTCTTGAACCTTGATGAGAATATTATCCCACCTATGAACTCTGAGACGGTGACCTTGTCCAGTACAAATTCAGGAGACATATTCAGAAATTCTGTCTCTTTGCGGTTATTGCTGTGATTACACATTATTAGTGTGCCAGTTTAATACCTCAACTATGGTGTGTTTAGGCTGGTCCAATTTGGGCAGGTGAGCCAAGGGGATATGGGGGAACATTTGTGTTTTTTAGGAGGCCCATAAAATTAAATTGTGATTTGTGTTTCAAGGCCTTTTGTGTGTTTAATTTGAGTTTATATTGCAAACAACAGACTTTCTTTGACTGATAACACTTTTATTGTGTTTTGTTAGGGACTTTTCTTTTTTTAGACTGTGCTATTGCAGAATTCTGTATTGCTTCTGCTCTTATCTGTCCTGATCCCTTTGCCTTCATTAACTGTTAACCTTTCCTACGATAACAAGAGGAGACTCTTTAATTTTCTTCTGCCCGATGAGAGAGATTTGAGAGGCATACCAAGGCCATGCATTTCACTTCCCTTGGAATCTTTTCCTTTTTCAGCTGCTAGTTTCTGGCACAGTTTATGCCTGTGACATTTTCAAGAAAAGATAAGGCCACTCAAAATGGTGACACATTTGAGCTCGGTTCACTCATAAGTTGTTCTGCTCTGAGCTAGAAGTGAATCAACTGAATCTGAATAAATGCCATCTCACTTATTTCTGTTCTGAGCAGAATTTCAAGGATGCTGCTATCCTGAGCATGTTTACTTGGAAGTAATTATTGTTTGCATGGATTAGGGTGCTAGAATTCTGAAGTATACCTGGATAGAACTAGAACCAGCCAAAATTGAAGATGTCTATAATGTTGGATATTTTGAATGGCAAGTTGGATATTTTGAATGGCACACACTTTCAATGAACTTATTATAGAAGAAGTCCTTCAGAAAATGCCTGTCACTGCAGAAGGTCATTCATGGGACTCTACCCCCCTTAAGGTTCCTGGCTCTGTAGGGGACAATCTCCATTCCAATTATGGTGGGAAAGTGAAGAGGTAACCTCCCCCTTCTCATATGCTTCCTTCCCAGTTAGAATCAGAATCCCTTGGATCTTGTTTTTAAGGGAAAACAAAGTTTGTAATTGCATACAACACATTAAGAGAATGTCTACCGTGGCCCTCAGTGACACTTCTGGTGGAAACAAAATAAAAAAATTCCTTCCAGTAGCACCTTAGAGACCAACTAAGTTTGTCATTGGTATGAGCTTTCGTGTGCATGCACACTTCTTCAGATACACTGAAACAGAAGTCACCAGACCCTTTGTTGTTCTGGTGGGAACAACAAAGAGTCTTGCAGCACTATATTAGGACTGCTGACTCTAGCCTGAGACCTGCGGATATAGAGCAGTATGCAAATTTAATAAACAATAATAAGGTGCAACAAGGTTCTGTGGTTCTTGATACAACAGACTAATGTAGCCCCCTAACTAGAAAATGCTGGTAAGGGTCGTCATGACCATCGCCTTGTAATCTCATTCCTAACAAAGATCCGCTATCCTGGCTTTTATAGTTATTCTGTGCTGAAGGGAAAGGCATTCTACCACCTCAGGGGCAGCTTCATCTATTTTCTGAGCTTTGGCATACCAAGATTGAGCCCAAATTACGGCAAATTCTGTTTTTGGCTCAATCCTGTGAGTTTGGAGGAGAGGCCTCATGAGATGAACACAAAAGTCACCTTGCAATGAAAAACAGCTAATGAGACTCCACCGTTGCCATAGGGTGGCTGGAAAAATCCAACTGAGCCAAGAGAAGAAGAACCCACTCGCAAAGGGCTTGTTATCATCTTATGATTACCTATCTAAAAAATGTTTGCTGATTCAGCATTCACCTTGAGCCTAGTAACCCATGTTCTGACATGCTAAGTGAGTTATAAACATTCCCAGATCTCTAGATAACATTACTAGATCCTATACTGCATAGCTGCCAAGTTTTCGCTTTTCTCGCAAGGAAGCCTATTCAGCATAAGGGAAAATCCCTGTAAAAAAGGGATAACTTGGCAGCTATGTATACTGGATGGGCTCCTTGCTCAGGAAAGGATGCTGGAGTGGAGGAAGAATGGGTTGTGAGCAACATGTAGTATACAATGGATAGACAAACCTCACTAAAATAAGGCAACAGTTGATTTGGTAGAAACACTTAACAGCACAGTCCTGTACATGCCCACTTGGAAATATGTCCTATTGAGTTCAGTGAAATCAATGCCATCAGGCTCACTTCTAGATAGGCATGTATAGGAATGTGCTGTGAGTCACTATCAAGCCCCGTGCTGAGTGAAGAGAGCCTAGTCATATTGAGTTTTAACAAAAAATTCAAAGGTCCCAGAAAAAAAAATGCATGCATAATAATTCATAAAATTTTTACACAGGCTTTCTTGTGGGTAAACAGAGATTCACTGGTTGAGGTTCATCAAGGATGCTTTCTGTCTTCCAGCTTCTAAGTCTCTATTCTGTTCTAAGTTGTGTGCCCCCGCCCCCTTGCCAGGGCACACAGACAAGTGGCAGGCAAATGACTGTAATTTTTTTTCCATTGTTCAATAGCAGGCTCAAATTAAATAGTGCCAGGTGCCATATTGTCACCCACACATCTGTTTGTTTCATTCTATAAGAGCCTTCAAAAACAGATGGTATCTTGGGTACCCCTTTCCTCCCAATGAATCAGCTGGCCTTGAGACACTAAGATCTTCCTCAGATTTCCATCATTAAGAGAAATGTCACTGTAGCTGCAATATGTAGCATTACCTGTCTGTAGTGCTCATGCCTAATCACTTCTCTTAATTAAGGCTAATTCCAAGCACTAATGTTGTACCTTCATTAGCTATCTCATTTTTCTCTACGGCAAATATTAGAGCAAAAAGCTTCTGTGGATCCAATATAACTGTTCAGTGTTTTTAACTACACTGGATTTTGACTGATTTAGCTTGGGAACAATCCTAATTATGCTGGCAGGAAGACTGACGTAATTAGTAACATGTTTTGGCATTGTTTGTATATCATTATCTGCAGTATATTATCTGTCTGCTTAATGAATCCAGATTTTTGATAAAAATGTATTATTTTAATCAGATCAGGTAGAATCAGATTAAGGGGGGAATATGTCCGATTGTTTCTTGTAGCAAAGAGTTGCCACCTACTGAACTGTACTTGCAGACCCACCAAGTTTCCCTATTTTCCAGGGACATCCCTGATTTAGAGAATGTTCTGCTTTCCCTTAGGGTGTCCCTATTTTCATTGGGGAAATTTTGGAGGGTATGGAGATATGCGACCTCTGAGCAATCTGAAGGCAATCCTGTATAGGGAAGTCTCTTTAAATGTTTAATGTTTTATTATGTTATATATATATATATTGGAAGCTGCCCAGAGTGGCTGGGGCAACCTAGTAAGATGTGTGGGATATAAATAGTAAAATCATCATTATGGGATGGGACGTCCCTATCTTTCATCAGAGAAATGTTGGAGGGTACGTGCTTGGCCCTCTCTCTAGCCAGGGCGATTAGGAGTGTTGAAATTTGAGCGGAGGTACTCAAAGACTCCTATTCAAATTCTTGCAAGCAGAATTGAAGCAGGCATGCCCTGCTGTGAGCAGACTGTGCTAGCCTCGATTCTGCTTGCCCTCCACCACCTGCTCCTCTATCCCTTGAATAACAAACATTCAGCAGGCTTCAGAGAGGCCTACTAATCCTAGAGCACATGATTTGCATGCAAAAGGTTTCAGGTCCAATCCCCACCATCTCCAGGAACAGCTGGGAACACCTTGGAAAGAGACACTGCCCATCAGTGTGTCGCAGTGCTTAGTTAGACGACTCTGGATAGGGCAATTGCCTATCTTCTTTCCTCCAACTCTTTGGAAAGTGAAGATGCTGTGGGCACAATGAAAACCCTTGAGGGTCTTTTCCAGCAATTGCCTGAAATGCTCAAAGATGCATTTTGGGATGGCCACAAAGCTTCTCACTCATTTTAAATGGCAATGAGGGTGTTGATGCAGACAAACATATGCCACATAAGTGGTTACCACTCACCTGGTCCCACCCTAAGAATTCTGGGAACTGTAGTATAATTCCCAGCACTCTTAACAAGGCACAGTTGCCAGGATTCTTTGGGGAATGCCATGTGCTTTAATTGTATGGTGTAAATATGCTGTCAGCATAGTCCAATTTAGGCAGGTGAGATTGCTGGATCACTTGTTTGAAAGTAGCTCATTTACTCTCCCCGCTAGGTGACTTGTTCTTCATTTATGTACATGCCACACTTCATGATATTAGATTTCAGTGCCGCATACAATAAAAAAGTACAATATAATAAAACACAAAAGCTAAGACTGCAGAGTTAAGTACTGAACTTTTTCAACAGCAGGGATGCTCATGAAGGCGTACACAACTAGGTTGGAGTAAATACCTTTAATTTGGCTGGGTGCATTCCTTGATGCAAAACAAATGTATTAGCCTCTCTCTAGAAATAAATGATCAATTAAGCCCTGTTGGTTCAATGGCACTTAAGCATGACTAATGCATTCTGGATTAGGACCATAAGCTTCTTGCTTATTGGTTAATTTTCATTCATCTTTTATTTCAGAAGTCAAAGAAGGTGAAGAAAACAAGAGAAATTCTAATAATTCATTTGCAGTATGTCGTAGGGCAGTTCTAGAAGGAAAAGGTGACAACACTCCACCCTTTTCTTTTTTTGGAGGCTATGACTCAGTAACCTACATACTTCAATAAGTATATGATTGTCTGAAATAATCTGGTATTTCTCATGGACTCTCCTAGGTGAAAAAATAATAGTTTCTTCTTACATCTTAAATGAGCTCATCATTCTACAAACCCTCCTGTGGATCTTAGATAATGATGCTTTACAAAGTTGGGCGCAGAGAGAAGGTCGATACTCTGAAGCAACATACAGCTGCACCGCCTCATTGACGTCAGTGGCATTACACTAGAGAAAGTGGTTTGAAAACAGTATTGTAGTTTCTTCATGGTGGCTGAAGGGGCACTGAGGGGGACTCTTAAACTGGAGGTAAGCATCATACAGACAAAACAGTGAGTCATTTGAAGATCTCTCTCATCAGCCGCACTGAAGAATAATGATGGGCTTTCCAGTAAAGAGATTCATTGTTTTCCTTAAGTAGGTTATTCCTGCAGCAGCCATTGTCAAAGACTCTATAGCAGGCGTGGGGAACCTCTGGCCCCTGGAACCTTCTGGAAGCCACACCCCCACCTATCACTCACTCTGCTTTGTCCCCTGAGGGCTTTTGCTTAGGCGAACTCTGAGAATGCCTCAGGCTTGCCTGGATGGAGTTTAGAGAGGGGTGGGTAAAAACTAGGCTGCCCTACAAAGATGAAATGTTCATGAGGATTTTTCAAAATTGCAAATTGATGCAGAAATATAGAGAGCTGAATTTCAGGTTGGACAAATGAAAAATGGACAGACAACAAAGCTGTGGTATTTGCCCATCCCTACTCTCTCTCTCTCTCTCTCTCTCTCTCTCTCTCTCTCTCTCTCTCTCTCTCTCTCTCTCTCTCTCTCGTGTGTGTGTGTGTGTGTGTGTGTGTGTGTTATTTCTTTGCACACCAACACACTAGTCTCTGCCCACTGCAGTGCTGTGTCTGTTTTAACTTTTTCCTTGCCAAAATTGGTGGAGTCATAGAGAACCAGGAAAATATGGTGTTTTTTTGGGGGGGAGGGGCTGGTTAGCCATGCTTGCTATGCAGCGAATGCTGGCTCAGTGTTTTTGGCCCACACTTGTTGAAGTACCATAGCACAGATCTGGGCCTGGGACATCTCTTAATGAATGAAAAGCATTCTAAAAAGCTTAGCTGCATGTGTCCTTCTCTCACTGGTGTGGGGGACTAGCCTTTGTGCCATCATTTGAAATCTGATTTTGAAATGTGCTTTCAACTGGAGATGCCACCTCTGCTCGGATGACTGAGCCAGCCTTGGTGTCACAGTCCATCATCGCATAGAAATACAAAATGTTAGAAGTGAGAAGAAACATAGTACTGTACTGGGTTCCGGTTCACTGTAGAATATGTTTCTCTTTAAAGCCTCTTCCCAACCACGGGACTGAGGTAAGCTCTGAAGCCCTGCCCTGAACATACCTGCTGATGAAGTATGTCAATACTACAGATCAAACAGTTGTGCAGTGCAATCCATGGTGCAGGTAGCTGTCATGATAAATATTCATATAAATAGGAAAATAATCTGAGTAGTAGTGGCTGGATAATTTATGAGGTAGCAGGCAGGTTTATGTTTATGATTCTCCCCAGAGTGGATGAAATGCTTTCTGAAATAATGAACAGTCCTTAAGACAATCTTTAGCTTGTCTGAGTCAGTCCCCCCCCCCCACTCTAGGCTTATTAGCAACAAGCAATCAAGAACAAAACACAACCACCACCCCACTCTCTGTGCATAATAAAACAACAAAGGTTGATTTTTCTGCAGGAACATAGCATTAGTTTTTCATGAAGCCTTGGATCATCAGGCAGAAATGATCTGCAGAACAGCTGCCTGGGTGCTGTGCAAACAGTCTGAGGGCAATATTTGTCCAAGTATTCAACCTTTACAGCTCTTCCAACACTTATATATTTCACACTTTGCCCTGAGGAACAAAACCCATGTTGACGTGGGAGCCCAAAGGGATGCTGATAGCCCCAAATAACCCAGAACAAACTGCTTTTGAATGTTGCCTATTGGTTTATTTAAAACTTATCTATCCTGCCTGATCTTTTTAAATTCTAAGTAACAACAATGCTCTGAGGTAAGTAGTTTGCAAAAAATTCAATGTGAGACAGTGAACAAAGAGAATCATTTTAAAACAGAATATACACCGAATGCTCTGAGAGTACTGAATTTCACTGTGTAATGCTCGTAATTTTAGTGCCAATCTTTCCCTTCCAAAAAGGGGTGTGTGGTTGTGACTATTACGCGGGGAAATATGAAAGTGCTACCATTATGCAAAGAAAATGGTCCAAGGAGCTGGGCTGGTGGAATAGGGAGAGCAAGCGTGGACCTTTTGCTGTAGGAGAAGTGAGAGAGGTGGGAGGCTAAAAGGCTTTCTCAAATAGCTCCTCAGATAACCACGTGGCCTTTACAGGAAGGGATTTTTATATCCTTCTAAATGACAGATAAGAACGCATAGGCAATGCTAGCATAATCAGTCACTACCCATATCTGTCTAGTCTTCTTAGCATAAGCAGCACCCACCCACTAACTCTCATCCCACCATCAATCTGCCACACACAGAAAAGGTGACCAGATTCCAGTCTATGGTTCCTACCTAAACCTTTGAGGCTGAGCCCCTATGCATACTTAGTGTGCAATATTTCCGAGTAAACTGGCCTAGGTTCTATCTGCAAACATTTCAAGAGAGTGGGAAGAGAGTCTCATCCATGCGTCCCTTTACCCATGCAGGACTACAATGCCTATCGTGTCCCACCCAGACTGGGCCTGATGGGAATTGGAGTCCAACAACATCTGGAGGCTCCCCATCCCTGCTCTTTAGTAGAGAGGGTTATAATGGATTCCACAGATGAGAGAGAGAGACAAAGAAACATGGTAGGAAACATAGCTGTGGTTTCCTCTCTCATTCCTTCTAAAGGTACAGTATAGGCAGGATGTCTGAGGGATTGACTGTCCAGCCATGTCAAAAGACCCTCCTACAGCAATGCCTCTTGCTTCAGCGGAGTCTACAGGATATCCCAGGGCAATGATGGTGTGCATTGCTTCCTGATACTCCACCCAGTATTTTTTTTTACAGTATGAAGCCCAGGATGAGAAAGAGCTGCTGATTTGAAAAAGAGGAAAATCAAGACTCTTTGGGTTCTGATGTTCAGAGCTGCTGAGGTTTATAGACCAGAAAGCTGGGGCCTATAAACCCTGGCTTTATAATTTTGGCAAAATCCAGCAACTGTGATTCACCGGTGATTTCCCTTGCATCACTCTCAGTGGCAAGCAACAAAAGAAACTAGCATCAAGAAGAGCCAACTTTTCTATCTGTCAGCTTGCCTTTCATTCTCTCTTTTTAGAAGGAAATCGTGGTGGTTGTTTTTTTTTGACCCAGGGGCTTCTGCAGGGAGCTTGAGTCTGCCAGTCCGCCTGCATCAGCATTAATGAAAGGAACTCAGCTGCTGATCATCCCTGCTGATATAATCTCGGGAGAAATTAGAAAGGCAGAGGCTTGCTTGTGAGGGGAGAGAAGGGGCTGAAGGAAAGCAATCACAGGAGCAGCGAAGAGGGAAAATTGAGAGTGTAAAGAGGAAGAACAGGAAACTGACAGGCTCCAAAAGCATATTGTTTGGCAAGCTGAATGCAGTACCTACACAGCCAGTCCAAATCTATGAGGACTCAGTGGAAAAGGTTTCATACTGGTTTTGAATTCACCTTGTAATGAGGAAAGAAAGGGCTTGCCACTTCTCAGGACATCAGGGTTTGAAAAAACAACAACTCCACTATTGGGCACAGTCCAGGCATGTGCAGTTAGGGTGGAAGAAGATAGCTGGAGAGGGAAGTGCAGGAAATCCCATCCTCCTATCTATCTGATGTTACAGCAGGGGCAGCCCAAAGCGTTTTGTTGCTTCCCCATCAGGGCATCGACTACATCTAAGGGCCACCAAATTATTTTGCCACCCAAGGCAAAAAATCCCATGAACACCTACCTTCCCACCCTTGGTGTTTCCCTGCACCCACCTCAATCAATGCTCTCTCCAGAAATAGTTGCATTCATGCCTGAATGATTTCCAGCTCAGGGGCTTGCAGTTGATTGTGAGACAGGCTTCATACAACATATGAAGGACCCCCTGAACACATACTTTGCCTGGAGCAAGTTACCTCCATTCCATAAAAAAGAAAAGGTCTAATTGGCTTAGTTTGTGTGCATATTAAGTTGGAGCAGAACAAAAGGTTGGAAAAGCAACTTTTAAAAGTGCAATGGAAAAATATTTTTTAATCAAGTTGTACACAACCTGCACCATTCCTGTACAATTCCTGCACCAAAAAGGAATGAACGAACTAACGAACTAACTAACTAACTAACTAAACTAAATACATAAAGGGCATCCGTTACATTTCTCTATTCAATTTCAAAGCAAGCATTAATGAGTTAAGGAAGATGTCTTTTTTTTCTCCAGCCACTAGATGTCAGACTAGACTTTAGAAATGATCCTCACATTGAAGGAAAACCTGTACAGTATTTTATGAGGCTTGCTAATGAGGCCTTCACATCTAAGGTGTGATGGGCATAAACCATTCCTAGCCAATTTGGGATTATATATTATTATTTTTTATGAGAGGTGCACAGCCACAAATTGTTTTCACAAATTGTATCTGTTTCTGAACCAGTATTAAATAAGACCGTCTTGGAAACAATTTCACAACAATTAGCCCCTTCCCATTGCGGAACATTTGAGGGTACAGTTTCCAGGTAGGCTGAAAGCCCAACATGGATCTTTTGAGAAAGATTCACTACTGCAACACCTAGAGGTCAGGCACCTTCAATTAATGCATTGATAAGGCACAAGATTTCTGTTTTCGTTGCATTTGTATTCTTCCCTTCCTCCAATCTGCTCTGCATGAACAGGGTTTCACAAACACACTGCAAACCTGTGAGGTAGGTTTGACTAAGATTTGGCTCAGGGTCAAGTGAGATTTATGAATAAGTGGGGATTTGAACCTTGGCCTTTCCAGTACTAAGCTGGTACTCTAACCATTATACATCACTCTACTTGCTAAGGATGTGGTGGTGGGGGGTGCTTCAATCTGCATTTTAAAGCAAACCAATCTAATTTGCAAGTCCCTGATTTACATGTGGATTGGAATGCAGTTATTGGATTATGTACTTCTCCACATTTTTCAGCGCAGTTTAGATTTTTTTTTTTAGTAGTCAGAAACATCTATATTTTTACAAAACAAAACAAAGAAAAGGATACCAAATATATACATTGGGGAAAATAAAGGTTACAAAAGTGTATTTTTGGAGGAGGGGGAGAATGCATACAAAATGCATGTAATTAAACTGTGACCCCCCCACACACGCACAAAATGAGCCAGCATAGATCTATGATGGAGTGCCTATGAAACTGACATGGAATGGAAATAGAACGATATGCAGGCAAGTTATAATCAATTAAAAAGTGCTATGATAAAACATGGGGCTATGTTTCAATGGATAAATTTAATCCTCTGTATCAGATTCGGAGAATAAAATCAGAGAGAGGATAAGGACAAATGGGACAAAATTTATTGTGGGGTGTACAAGTGGTTACTCAGTGCATGTTATGGCTTCTCAGTGTTTTTATAAAAGGAAGTTCATGTCACCCCAAAGTCATTTCTTGTACTACTGTATAATTTCCTTGAGACAATGTCTAAACTTTAATAACTGTAAGATACTTTTTGTTATCTATTCTACTTATTTCAAAAAACATCCATTGCAACATAAAGTGAATTCAAATAAGCAAGCAAAGAAACAAATAAGCAGACGCAATTGAATATGCTGTCTACCCCTACCTGTGGCTGCTCCCACCTTCTCTCTCCACAGGCTTTCATTTTGCCCTCTTCTCTCGCTGGCAACAGAAGGGCAAGTCTCCATGTTCTTCCTGTTGCTGGCTTGAGCAGCCACAGCTGTTTCATCTCCTATTTACTGGTGCATTTAAAGGAACGTGTTTCATTTTCTGGAATGCAGTTTGGTAATCCTAGTTAGAGTTCATGAGATTTTTTTGTGTGTGTGCAATTTACTTCTGTCAGGGTTGCTGAAAGTTTTCCTGACAAAGGCGTCTGTTTCTTTAAAAGTAACATTGCTGCAAATAAGTCAACAGGTAACATTTCCCCCCAGTCACAGGTTTAAGCAACTGAGAAAACACTCTCAGTTGCACTTCTTGTAATTGTGCAGGAACTTCTTTCAAAATAGGTGGCAGACCTTTTTTTTTGGTGCCTGGAGGAACCTGCTACAAACTTATCACGATGTAGAACTCCTACTAAACCTCTCATATTAATTCAAGGCTATAATCCTTATGTCTACTCAGAAGCAAGTCCCTTTGAGTTGTGGGGCTTACTCCCAGATATCTGGGGTTGGGATGGCATCCTTGGCTGGAAGATCAGCTCTTGACATTATGAAGTTTTCTTGTAAGAACAAAAAAAGAAGAAATAAAACACCTGGCGCATCTACCAAAAACTGGTATTCTAGGCTGCATCAATAGAAATATAGTGTCCAGATCAAAGGAAGTCATAATTCCACTCTGTTCAAGGTGAGTACTTTGTTCCACGTGGAGTACCATGTCCAGTTTTGGGCACCACAATTTAAGATGGACATTGACAAATTGGAACGTGTCCAGAGGAGGGTGACCAAGATGATCAAGGGTCTGGAAAACAAGCCTTAAGACGAACAGTTGAGGGAGTTGGGGATGTTTAGCCTGGAAAAGACGAGACTGAGAGGAGATACGATAGCCATTTTCAAATATCTGAAGGGCTGTCTCATGGAAGACAGAGGAAGATTGTTTATGCTGCTCTAGAGGGTTTGACCCAAGCCAATGGATTCAAGTTACAAGAAATAAGATTTTGATGAAACAGAATTTTCTGGCGGTAAGAGCTGTGTGACTGTGGAACAGATCTGATTTTTAAAAGACTTTTAGAAGGCAGCCCTGTTTAGGGAAGTTTTTAATGTTTGATGTTTTATTGTGCGTTTAATTCTGTTGGGAGCTGTCCAGAGTGGTTGGGGAAACCCAGCCGGATGGATGGGGTATGTACGTACGTACGTATGTATGTATATCATCACCATCATATCAGGAACATGACACCATAGTGCATGCAAGACTGAAAGATGGCAATCAAATAGCAAGGCTCAACAGGAATTAAAGACTGAAACCAAACAGATTCATAAAGAAAACTGAAAAGCTGTGTGGTCTGAGCTTAAGCTAGAGAAATAACATTGTTGGTGAAGTTGAACAGAATCTGGCCAAAGTAAATGTTAAGCACCTTCAAAGCAATCACTCTTCCTTACATAGGAATAATCCACTTGGAATGCAAATTCAGAGCTCATTTACATGGTGCCTGAGGCTGCTGAAACAGGGTTTGATTCTGAACCAACCATTTTTCTTTATACAAGCAGGAAACCTGAGGGTGCTTTAGCCACACACCCTTGCACATCACTGCATATCGAAGTGTGGGCGCAACTCTTCAGGGTTGCTGTTGATGATGTGCTTTCAGCTGTGACAAAGAGACATTCAATAAATGGGTCTTCTCTCTCTCTCTCTCTCCCAGCATGGAAATGCTCCAAGCAGAAAACATTTCCTATCAAATTTATGACTGTCATGCAGATATTTAAGGCACAGAGTCTCTGTCAGAAAGCATCAAACCTGAGGGCAGTGCAAAAATGAGTAATGTCCACATCATAGCTGTCAAGTTTTCCCTTTTCTCGCGAGGAAGCCTATTCAGCATAAGGTAATTTCCCTTTAAAAAAGGGAGAACTTGACAGCTATGGTGCACATACCAAAGATACTATCAGTGATGACGACATTCCCTTATTTATGCTGGTTGACCCTTAATTCTCCAGGTGTTTTCCCTTCTCCTCCACAGCTTCTGGATTATCAGAGTGAGTTTTCTGGTGCTCTGGCCAAAACAGATCAATAAAGAAAAGCGTTGGGCTGCTTCATATGATGTAACAGTTGATAGTTTTCTTCATTTGTAGAAACAGTGAAAAGTATAGAGAGCTGTTTTATACCAAATCAAGTTACAAGAAAGGAGATTCTGACTAAGCATCAGGAAGAACTTTCTGACGGTAAGAACTGTTAGAAGATGGAAAGCACTCTCTCAGAAAGTGGTGGTCTCTCTCTTGTGGAAGGTTTTTAAGCAGAGGTTGGGTGGCTATCTGTTATGCATGCTTTAGTTGAAATTCCTGCATTGCAAGGGGTTGGACTAGGTGATCCTTGGAGTCCCTTCCAACTCTACAATTCTGATTCTATGAAAGTGTTTATTTATTAAAATAGTCATGATGTCCTGCTAACAATCTTTAGACATCCACACTAATTTTAAAATTTGAAACCCTTTGTCCTAATATAAGTGATAGAAAAACCTTCAGCATTGCTGTTCAAAACAGGAGCAGGAGCTCTTGCTGTCAGTTGTTGGACCCAGTTTTCTAACTTCTTGCTGTGTTGTGTCTTGAGGCCACATCAATAAAATCATATCACATTTGCGGCAGGCCAGTGTTCAGACAGACGCTGAGAAGAACAAACAATTGATCTGCTCCCCACAAAAACTTGCATTTTCCAAGTTTACTGTTCTTGCACAGGGTAATTCGCTATCGATATTCCAGCATGAATCTTTACTGCAGTGTGATCAATACCATGTATCGTTGCCTAACGGGTCAGGAGCAGGGAGGTCATCTAAGGCGTTACACTGCCTGAGGACAAAACAAAAAACAGCTTCTAATTACCTTCAGATCTCAAAAGTCCACAGCAATTAGATCTGAGGGCTGTAATATTTCACACCAGGCAAGTTAATTACATTCTGTATTTGATATAATAGATCTTGGCTATTGCATGTAGAAGAATAATTACACACATGTTAGAGCGACTCTGCATGTTATATGGCAGTCGGCTGCAAGTTTTGCCTCGGCAAATACACAAAAAGTGTTGATTGCAGGATTCCAAGGCATGGTTCCAAAGGAAAGAAAGGCATTCACTTCCTTATCCATCCTTCTATCAAGAAGAACGACCCAAGGTGAAAGGAAAAGAGCACAGTCATAATACAGAGAAACTTGAGTGCTGATGCTTTCTGTCTAGGAGGTCAAGATTTTCTATTGGCCAAGATAAGAGTGCAGCTTTTAGTGGCTTGAATAGCATCAGACTTTTTGCTGTTTTGCCAGCCAATGCTTTTCAGCGATGCTTTTGATTTGGGCTATTTATTTATAGCAACTACTCAGCACTGAGTACAGCTCTTGCTGTAGGGAGGAGATTCCAGCAGTATTTAGTATATGGGATAAATAATAATAAAAAACCCCAACTGTGCCTATCAACATTAACAATCACATCTGTGCTATTTCATTAATAGTTCAATAAAATGGAACTGTAGGGTGATTTGCTAGCTGACATAAAGGAGGCCTTGAACATTTTGTTGATTGGATTGGCAATAATCAGATAAAGACCATAGATCAAGTGAGGGGCTGTTTGGGAGATACATAATTTATGCTATACAAATATTTTCAGGTTAGAGACTTTAAAAATTATTGGTTGCCAATATACAGAGGAGGAGTGAAGCAGCCAAATAATTTTGTCAAAACCCAGAAAAATGGTTGCCTCACATATGTCAATCTGTTATTCATATGGGAGACAGTACACAAGTTGACTATGTCACAAAAAATGGGAGGAAATGATTGGGGCATCAATAAATATCTGGAAACATATATGGGAAAATATTACCAAATATACTGCATTGTTAGCATTGATAGATAATTCTATTAAACTTTGGATAGTGTGGTATCTAACACCATCTGGGATATCTAGAAGATACAAGACAGGAAATGATAGATTTTGGAAACGTGGAGCAGATAGAGCAGATTTTATCCACTGCTGGATTTCTCATCCTCAGGCTAAGAAATATTGACATGAAACTGTGTCTAATATAAACAATACAAGCACTCAGTACAGTTAGACCCCAAAGCCTACTTAATAACTTTCTTTAAGGATGCAATCCCCCAAGGACAGAGAGAAAGTCTTATATCATATGGTTCTAGTAGCAAGGATTTTGTATGGGAAATATTGGGAGGGGAGAACACCTCTATTTAAGGGAATGGTTTATACAGTGATACTTTTGGAACTTTAAGCACAATCACCTGGATGCTTTGGGTCCAACAAGGCAAAAGGAAAATTGAAATATACTCGGAGTCGAGAGTGAATTTCATGCTCTTTATTCAGCTCATAGTCATCAAGGAGAAGAAGAGAAGAATGGCTCTTTCCCCAAAACCATCTGCTTATATACATTATTTACACAATGGGCCTTGCGTGATTGGCTACTTCAGGGCTACACCTGTGGGCCAATCAGGTTGTGGATTGACTTCTGCCTGCAGCCTGATTGGCTGCTCCTACAGGCCAATCAGGTTGCAGATTCACTTCTGCCAGCCGCCTCATTGGCTGCTCCTGCAGGCCAATCAGGTTGCGGATTCACTTCCACCTGGAGTTGGATTGGATAGCTCCTGCTGATTCTGAATCCTATTGTTCTAGGATTCAGCTCAGTACATAACAAAAATAATATTCTTTTCTTCTCTTTCTTTTTCTCACTCCTTTGGTTTTTTTATTATTTCTATTTGTTTCTTTTTTGCTGATTTTATATTTTGGATTTAAATGATAATCTCTGTTATTTAAAGTTCACTTACAATCCGATGCATCTTTGTAAACCAGGTAATGATTGTTTGGATGTCAGTCTGTTTCTATTCCACTTCTTCTATTTTTACCTCTACTAATAATAACAACAATCAGTGCTTTTCTCTCTCTAAAAAAATGTTTAGGGGTACTCTCATTTTCTTACACATATTGAAATACTGCCCCTCAATGAGGCCAAACTTAGATTCACAAAATGTTTAGGGGTATGCACCCCCTGTGTCCCCCCAGAAAAAAGCACTGATAACAATCAGAAAATAAAAATTGTAAACCCCTAGCAAGCCTTTCTGTCAGCTGTACATCAGCAACAACCCTATATTTCATAGAAAATTATTATTGTTTTATTTACTTATTTTTGTTAAGCAGCCTTGAGGAAAAGTATATTTTCCACCTCCCCCCCCCTCTCTCTGTGTGTGAACCTTGTTTTGTGCATTATCCGATTGTGCAACATTCCAAACCTAACAAAGTCAAAACCTCATTGTTGCAAGTAGCTTCCTATGCAGGAGCTGTTCATCTGCAAACAAACCCGTATCGATGCAGTAAAAATGGCTTGGAAACAAAAATCTTTGCAATATACAGTATTGGGCATACAGTATATAGAAATACCCCCCTCTAGTGACTAAAGATGGTGATCTCTTTCAATAAGGCAACCTTAAACCTTTGCTGTAGATTTTACCTTCCAGGCGAAGAAAATTATGCATGAGCAATTAAATTTAATAATGATGATGGTGATACTTTTATTGTCAATGTACAGCCTGTGTACAATGAAATTAACCGAGCCTCCCCCATCCAAACAGTCAATCTCATTGCACTCTGTGTGCTTGTCGCACAACACACCAACCCCGAAAGTCAGTTGCACTATTTTATTTTCCGCTACTGTATTAGGCCCCCTGTGAAAATAAAGAATTTTAGGCTGAAATACTTCAGCTTAACTTGGTTAACTAAACTTGGTGCAAAACTTCACAAGAGCCCTCATGCCTCCTTCCTAGCACCTCAGCACCTCGTTTACCCAGCTTTGGGAAGGCAGAATGAGGGCTGTGGAGGCATCAAAAGTGGCCTTGGACTGTGTGTTGGACTGCCCTGAGCTGGCAGTATTTTTGTCACCACATTGCAGATGGGGGGCTGAGACCTCCAAGGAGTGCTATTTTTCTAGAAAAAGGGGTGCTGGAGCTCACCATGAACACCTCCCTTGTTCTCTTAGAATGGCAATAGCACCCACCTGAGAGGTGCCAGAACTGAGTTCCAGCATGTTCTGGCTGAAAAAAAAAGCCCTTCCCCCAGAAGAGAGTGGTTTGACAAATGCCTACTAGTGAGTTCATGGCTGAGGTGAGGCGTGGATTCTCCAGCTCCCTGCCTTTGCAATCATATTATATGAAATTTGAATCTTACCAGCTTAGCATGTGGGTAGGTAAAGATGATGTCAGTCCTGCACACTGCAGTTGGGCCCGGTACTGGGCTCAGGAAGTGGTGCCATCAACTTGTCTCTCCTCCGATAGCACTTGTGAGAGGCTTATAGCACACTTAGATGGATGAACAGATTATTACTGAATTTCTGCTAGAACGGATGCAAGACCTGAAACAAATCTCAACTAGCATATTCTCTTCTACCACAGCAGCATCTTTCTCAGATGTAACAGGGATAAATTATACCTTTAGAGAGCATCAATTATAGCCAATTACTCGCATCTAGAACATAATGAAGATTACTGTATTTTAATCAAGATGTGTGGTTTTGTAAGTGACAAAGCCCTTAGAATTCAGGAAGTGAAACTGTTACATAATGTATGCTAGAGAGGTATACTGATAATGTACTCATTTCAGCCTACTAATTTGGATGCTTTATTATCATAGGTACACATATTTTGGGGGAGAAGGAGTTGCTGAGCAGCTGCTGTAGCATTTTCTGCATGAAACATGTTCGTTACTATCATGGTAGATGAAGATTGAAAACTAGTAAGGGCTGCATACTTCCTTCCTTTACTTTAGACCAGGGGTCAGCAACCTTTTCCAGCCGTGGGGCGGTCCACCGTCCCTCAGACCATGTGGTGGGCCAGATTATATTCTGAAGGAAAAAAATGAACAAATTCCTATGCCCCACAAATAACCCAGAGATGCATTTTAAATAAAAGCACACATTCTACTCATGTAAAAACACACTGATTCCCAGACCATTCTTAACCTGAAACTGTTCTTAACCTGAGGCACCACTTTAGCTAATGGGGCCTCCTGCTGCTGCCACGCCGTCGGAGCACGATTTCTGTTCTTATCCTGAAGAAAAGTTCTTAACCTGAGGTACTATTTTTGGGTTAGTGGAGTCTGTAACCCAGTGTCTGTAACCTGAGGTACCACTGTATCTAAAATGTATTGAACTATAAAAGGGTGGTAAATGAACAAACATTGTTCTATGCTACCTCTCAATTATTCGAAATAAATAGGTGGCTACAACCAATAATTCATTGTATCAATCCGGTTTAACATTGCACTTGTTGTTGTTTAGTCGTTTAGTCGTGTCCGTCTCTTCGTGACCCCATGGACCATAGCACGCTAGGCACTCCTGTCTTGCACTGCCTCCCGCAGTTTGGTCAGACTCATGTTGGTGGCTTCGAGAACACTGTCCAACTATTGCACTACAGCATTTTAAATGTGGCTTTAAAGTGAAAGGTAAAGTCAAGTATTAATAGGCTAAGAGATTGTGAGTTCCTCTATTTTTCAAATCCTGCAAGAGAGAGGTGAACATGTCGGTCACGTAGATGGTCAGTCCAGATGGAGATGTGAACTGCTTTCCAATGAGCCTGATGGATGCTTCTGATATGGAGGGATGCCTTCTGAAGTCATTAGGTGAGGTGCTCTTCTTTTTCTTAGCTCAGCATGGATAGTGGTCTGGTCTTCCTAAGTTTTATATTTTCTTTTTAGCTTCTTTTTTCTCTGAAAGGCACCTTTACCCTCCCTTGTTGATCTGTATTTCCTATTTTTCTTAAAAAGAATAAGCACATTTAATTTAAATTAAGCCTGACACAATCTGGATTAATGTTGCATAGTTCCCTGCTTATACTTACGGTATTTGGGGAGGGAATACACACGATCCCTCCTTTCCACAATATGAGGGGACATGAGAATTGCATCGCCAAGCCATGACCCTTTGCATCAGACAGCTATGCCCTCTCTGCAGCGCATGGTCGTAAGCGCAGCCTTAGTGGGCATTATAAACTCAACATTCCTCCATGGACTCCTGGGCCAATCAAGATTCCCCATCATTTGGAGGAGCCCCACGCCTGTGCATCCTTACACATGCAGGGCCCATTACCACTGAGCCTGAACTTGCAACCATCAGAGAGGCATGGCTCAGCCAGCACAATCCCACTTTCCCCTCAACATGCAGGGGGTGTTTTCGTGAACACCCTGTTGCCAACCTGTAACTACCGACTGTTATGTTGTGTAATGTCAGTGACACTGGGTCTCTGTGTAGTTGTGCTTCTACAGCTTTGTACTTAAAAGTAAGTTAAGATAGGAGCCAGCTCCTAGGGGCCGAGGGGTCTATGCCCGCTCCAATAAAATATTTGTGGGGGCCAGGAGCTCCCAAAGTTGATGTGCCTTACCATTTAAATGGTGTGTGTGCACCATGTCATGTAGATTGCTTATGTGTGGTGGGGCTTACCTAGGCACCTCAATATTTTATTCAAGTTGGCACACCTGTAAGACACTGAGCTTTGTGCATCTGTGAAGGGAAGCAGTTTCCTGTGACCACAACTCTGACCATGTCAGCCTATAGTGACCACCCCTACTCCTCAGGTTTTTGTAAGACTCATATCTGTCATGAGTAATAAGAAAAAGCAATTTCTACATTTATTAAAAATCATTTTATTTCTCATATTATTACTAGGGCTGCCATTCAATTAAAAATGTAGCTGATTAATTCTGTAAGATGTAGTCAATACTTCCGTGCATAAATTTGCATATGATAATACAATTGTGCTTGTAAAAGTCTTGCTTTTAGACAGGAGCAAAAATGTTGCCACATGGTAGAAAAGGCATGCCTCTATTCTAAACTGTCACACTGCGGTTTTTGTAACTGTGCATTAAAAATACTTTTTTATAAAGAAACAACCTGCGACCTGGGAAACAACACGAAGGGTGAGTAATATGGAAATAAAACAAAATTGGAATATGAGGGAAGTCCAGTGGAGGAAGGGGGAAAATATGGAAATTTTTTAGAGAAATATTGTTAGAGGATGTATACATGGAAAAACCAATAAAAATATTTAAAATAAAAAATATATATTTAAAAAGTCTTTATTTCTCTTTTAAAAACATTACATAGGAAATCATCGTACATAATGTAAACACAAAATAGCACAAAATAAACTTGAAAAATGAAAGCGAAATTACAAATTATATATGCAAATTATATATATATACATAAATTCCAACACACAAAAAAAATTGAAATGAAAAAGAAAAAGAAAACTAATAGGTAAAGATAAACATTAGGATACGAAAGCAAAAATTTAGAAAAGAAAAAGATTAAAAATTAAAAATACTTCCGATTGGATATATATCGTTTCTAACCATTTCTAACTGTATCCTGTTTTCTTTATTTTATTTTTCCTCGCCCTTCATGGGTGAATCTTCTTCTCCTTACTGTTTATATAAATCAATTTAGACAAACTACCAATCTATTATTTATACCTTCTGTCTTCAAATGTTCTTCCACTAACTTCCACTCTTTTTGCACTCTCTGTTTTGGTGTGTTTCTTATGGCCGCTGTCATTTTATCTAAATTCATATATTCTACTAATTTGATCAACCAATCTTGAACAGTTGGCACCTCCGATCCTTTCCATTTTTGGGGCTGTTACTCCTGCATATACCGTGTTTCTCATATTTTAAGGCATCCCCAAAAAATAAGCCATGACAGGATTTCTAAGGGTTAGTGAAAAATAAGACATACCCCGAAAATAAGCCATGTCGTGTAGCCCCGACCGAGCGAGAGGCGAAGGCGCGGGACCCAGCAGGAGCTCCCTGCCTGCTTCCCCGAGCCGTCGCGCATCGGGGGACAGAGCCGAAGATCGGCGGGCGCTCCTTGCTGGGCTTGACAAGCCCGGGAAACAGCGCCCGCCGATCTTCGGACCTGTCCTGTGTGACAGGCGGGGGTGGGGGGGGAAGCGGAGATCATGCTCCGCTCTCCCCCCACCCCCGCCTGTCACCGAAGATCGGCGGGCGCTGTTTGCTGGGCTTGACAAGCCCGGCAAACAGCGCCCGCCGATCTTCGGACCTGTCCTGTGTGACAGGCGGGGGTGGGGGGAAGCGGAGATCGTTCTCCGCTCTCCCCCCACCCCCGCCTGTCACCAAAGATCGGCGGGCGCTGTTTGCTGGGCTTGACAAGCCCGGCAAACAGCGCCCGCCGATCTTCGGACCTGTCCTGTGTGACAGGCGGGGGGGGAAGCGGAGATCGTTCTCCGCTCTCCCCCCACCCCCGCCTGTCACCAAAGATCGGCGGGCGCTCCTTGCTGGGCTTGACAAGCCCGGCAAACAGCGCCCGCCGATCTTCGGACCTGTCCTGTGTGACAGGCGGGGGTGGGTGGGGAAGCGGAGATCGTGCTCCGCTCTCCCCCCACCCCCGCCTGTCACCAAAGATCGGCGGGCGCTCCTTGCTGGGCTTGACAAGCCCGGCAAACAGCGCCCGCCGATCTTCGGCCCTGTGCTGTATGACGGGCGGGGGTGGGGGGAAGCGGAGATCGTGCTCCGCTCTCCCCCCACCCCCGCCTGTCACCAAAGATCGGCGGGCGCTCCTTGCTGGGCTTGACAAGCCCGGCAAACAGCGCCCGCCGATCTTCGGCCCTGTGCTGTATGACGGGCGGGGGTGGGGGGAAGCGGAGATCGTGCTCCGCTCTCCCCCCACCCCCGCCTGTCACCGAAGATCGGCGGGCGCTCCTTGCTGGGCTTGACAAGCCCGGCAAACAGCGCCCGCCGATCTTCGGACCTGTCCTGTGTGACAGGCGGGGGTGGGGGGGGAAGCGGAGATCGTGCTCCGCTCTCCCCCCACCCCCGCCTGTCACCAAAGATCGGCGGGCGCTCCTTGCTGGGCTTGACAAGCCCGGCAAACAGCGCCCGCCGATCTTCGGCCCTGTGCTGTATGACGGGCGGGGGTGGGGGGAAGCGGAGATCGTGCTCCGCTCTCCCCCCACCCCCGCCTGTCACCGAAGATCGGCGGGCGCTCCTTGCTGGGCTTGACAAGCCCGGCAAACAGCGCCCGCCGATCTTCGGACCTGTCCTGTGTGACAGGCGGGGGTGGGGGGGAAGCGGAGATCGTTCTCCGCTCTCCCCCCACCCCCGCCTGTCACCAAAGATCGGCGGGCGCTGTTTGCTGGGCTTGACAAGCCCGGCAAACAGCGCCCGCCGATCTTCGGCCCTGTGCTGTGTGACAGGCGGGGGTGGGGGAGAAGCGGAGATCGTGCTCCGCTCTCCCCCCACCCCCGCCTGTCACCGAAGATCGGCGGGCGCTCCTAGCTGGGCTTGACAAGCCCGGCAAACAGCGCCCGCCGACCTGTGCTGTGTGACAGGCGGGGGTGGGGGGGAAGCGGAGATCGTTCTCCGCTCTCCCCCCACCCCCGCCTGTCACCGAAGATCGGCGGGCGCTCCTTGCTGGGCTTGACAAGCCCGGCAAACAGCGCCCGCCGATCTTCCGACCTGTCCTGTGTGACAGGCGGGGGTGGGGGGGGGAAGCGGAGATCGTGCTCCGCTCTCCCCCCACCCCCGCCTGTCACCAAAGATCGGCGGGCGCTCCTTGCTGGGCTTGACAAGCCCGGCAAACAGCGCCCGCCGATCTTCGGCCCTGTGCTGTATGACGGGCGGGGGTGGGGGGAAGCGGAGATCGTGCTCCGCTCTCCCCCCACCCCCGCCTGTCACCGAAGATCGGCGGGCGCTCCTTGCTGGGCTTGACAAGCCCGGCAAACAGCGCCCGCCGATCTTCGGCCCTGTGCTGTGTGACAGGCGGGGGTGGGGGAGAAGCGGAGATCGTTCTCCGCTCTCCCCCCATCCCCGCCTGTCACCGAAGATCGGCGGGCGCTCCTAGCTGGGCTTGACAAGCCCGGCAAACAGCGCCCGCCGACCTGTGCTGTGTGACAGGCGGGGGTGGGGGGGAAGCGGAGATCGTTCTCCGCTCTCCGCCCACCCCCGCCTGTCACCGAAGATCGGCGGGCGCTGTTTGCTGGGCTTGACAAGCCCGGCAAACAGCGCCCGCCGATCTTCGGCCCTGTGCTGTATGATGGGCGGGGTGGGGGGAAGTGGAGATCGTGCTCCGCTCTCCCCCCACCCCCGCCTGTCACCAAAGATCGGCGGGCGCTGTTTGCTGGGCTTGACAAGCCCGGCAAACAGCGCCCGCCGATCTTCGGCCCTGTGCTGTGTGACAGGCGGGGGTGGGGGAGAAGCGGAGATCGTTCTCCGCTCTCCCCCCACCCCCGCCTGTCACCAAAGATCGGCGGGCGCTCCTTGCTGGGCTTGACAAGCCCGGCAAACAGCGCCCGCCGATCTTCGGCCCTGTGCTGTGTGACAGGCGGGGGTGGGGGAGAAGCGGAGATCGTTCTCCGCTCTCCCCCCATCCCCGCCTGTCACCGAAGATCGGCGGGCGCTCCTAGCTGGGCTTGACAAGCCCGGCAAACAGCGCCCGCCGACCTTTGCTGTGTGACAGGCGGGGGTGGGGGGAAGCGGAGATCGTTCTCCGCTCTCCCCCCATCCCCGCCTGTCACCGAAGATCGGCGGGCGCTCCTAGCTGGGCTTGACAAGCCCGGCAAACAGCGCCCGCCGACCTGTGCTGTGTGACAGGCGGGGGTGGGGGGGAAGCGGAGATCGTTCTCCGCTCTCCGCCCACCCCCGCCTGTCACCGAAGATCGGCGGGCGCTGTTTGCTGGGCTTGACAAGCCCGGCAAACAGCGCCCGCGTGCACTTTATTAAAAAATAAGACATCCCTCAAAAATAAGCCATGTCGTGTTTTTTTGAAGAAAAAATTAATATAAGACATGACTTATAATATGAGAAACACGGTAGTATTATATTCCTTCTATCTTTCGGTGTATTTTCTGGCAACATACTCAATAAAAATAGCTCTGGTTTTTTCCCCAAATGTTGTTTTTAAGATGCTGAAAATGACTTACAGGTGGCATCTCACACCAGAGAAATTAAACAAAATTTATAAGACGGGATCCAACAAATGCTGGAAGTGTCAGGAGAAGATCGGCACTTTTATGCATTGTTGGTGGCAATGTAAAAAGATACAAGAGTTCTGGAATAAAATCTATGAAAAATTAAAAATACTTTTTTATAAAGAAACAACCTGCGGCCTGATTAATTAGAGGTACTTTTAGTCAAGTGAAATGTTCTAAATTGATTAATTTATTAGCCTAATTCCATGAATCTTGCAGTCTTTACATATCACACATTTAACGCAAATAGATAACAAGGGAGGGAAGCAACAAAAAATAAGTAAACAAAATATACAAAGGTGAATGAATCAGAATTACATAGCATACAACTGAAAATGATTCAAAATACAAATAAAAACTAAGAAAAATGATTAAATAATTTTTCCATTACCAGCAAGTCCCATTTATTTATGAAATGTATGCCCTGCCACAATGGAGGCCCTGCAAGGCTTTCTCTTAGTGGGAAATGGTGAATGGAGCGTCACCTCCTCCCATACATCATGGAAAATATAACTACAAAAAAAGTTGCAAGCTCTACACAGGTTCTATTAAACAAGAGGTGTTGCAGGGTCTCTCCAATATGAAAGTGAGACCTCCCTGATTCCCATTACTCCCCCCACCCCCACCATGCAAATGTGCAGGAATAATTGGATGCTTGTGGGCACAGGGTTCAAATCCCACCTCAAGTCAGAGCCAGGTCAAAACGAACTACACCTGATACAAATAAGGTCAGACTTTCCAAGTGTGTGTGCCTTTCAAAGAGAATAACATTTTAAATCCTTCTCTTCCCATTTGGAGTCTCACAGCCTCATTACTCAATGTGCTTGAAGTTGAATGACAGAGTTGGAAGTGACCATGAGGATCATCTCGTCTAGGGTTGTCATATCTTGAAGAGCAAAAAAGAGCACAGCCCGAGCCACTGCCAGCCCAAGCCAGGAAAAGAGGCAGGCGGATGCGCGGGTGTGTGGGGCTGCCACACATTTCCCTCCCCAGCTTGGGCTGGCAGTGGCTGCAGTGTGCAGAGCGCCCATGCCCATCTTTCCCTGGATTGGGCTGGCAGAAGCCATGGCATGCAAAGTAGCCTGAGCTGCCCACGCCCGAGCTGCCTGCACCCCCCCAAAAGGAACCCCCCAAACCCAGACATTTGCTATAACTGTAAACATCCCCCCAGATGGGTGTGTAGGCACCCCAAAAGAGGATGTGTCTGGGATTTCATGGACGTAAGACAACCCTAATCTATTCCAACCCCAGCAGTGCAGAACTCTTTTGCCCAATGTGGTGCTTGAACCCATGATCCTGAGATTAATAGTCTCATGTTCTACCGGCTGAGCTATCCCTATACAGTGGTACCTTGGTTGTCAAACTTTACCTGTTCCGGGAGTCCATTTGACTCCCGAAACTGTTCGAAAGCCAAGGCGTAGCTTCCGATTGGCTGCAGGAGCTTCCTGCACTCAATTGGAAGCTGCGGAAGCCGCATCGGATGTTCAGCTTCCAAAAAAACGTAAGCAAACCGGAACACTTACTTCTGGGTTTGCGGCGTTCGGGAGCCTATTTGTTCAGGAGCCAAGCCGTTCGAGAACCAAGGTACCACTGTAATGCTGCAGGAAGCAAGGATTTCACAACACTCTTGCTACTGCTACTAGTTAATATTTATTAAGTACCAAGATTCCATAGTGTTGGTTCAGAATGCAAACATGATGTATTAGGAGGGGAGTGAGGGAGAAGCCATGTCAATCACCCCCAACTCCTTTGAAACACCATAAGCAAGCAATCAAAAGGAGAAAATGATAGGTACTATGGGGCCCAGCCTCCATCAGTACAACTTGAGTGAAAAATATGGGCTTGGTGTAGTTACAGGACTGCTTCACACAACTATCCAGGCTAGGAAAGTACTAGAATTCTCAATTCACAGGCTTAAAAATCAGATTATCTGTGCTGATAATGTTGTTGAACCTTAGAGCTGGCCCTTGGTCCTTAGGTTAAAAGACAAGTTTTTACTGCTGATTAGAGAAGAGATTTCAGGCAAGCAATGCACCAGCCTCAATATTGTTGCCAAAAGACTACTGTTGCCAAAGTCTTTAAAAAGATGCTTGACAAATCTGCAGTGATTGTGCAAATGGTATTGCTATTGTGTGCATGGGGGAAGACTTCATTGGCTTTCGCATGCAGCCATTCACAGAGGACAGATGGAGAAAATAGGGATGGAAAATAAGGTACTAACTTTGAGAAATACACTGGTGACAAAGAGGATGTAACAGAGGAGCTAAAAGGTGAATTTCAGTAAAGGCTTTTCAGGAAAGTGAGTGCTGAGTAGTGATGGGTGATTTCCCATCAGCCAATATCAGACTGACTTGGAAAATAAGTCAAACTACTTTACAAAATTGAAATACCTTAGCTTATTTCCCGAGCCAACCCAATTTCAGAAATTATTTACCATCCCAGCCTGCAAAACATTCACCACCTATGATTGCCAATCCCCCAATATTTATTTCTAAGCAACAAATTTTCCAGCTTGGAGTAATAGAATGCAGTGTTTTCTGGCACAAAAAGTATTTTGTTGCTTCCTTTTCTTTCTATTCACCATCCAGCTAGGGTGCTTATGAGAGAAACATCTTCCAGCTGGACAAAAGAAAGGCCAGTGCAGATGCAATGCCACAGAATGAGATTAGTCAGCACTAGCCTATGTGGGCTAGGACACACTGCCAATAAGCAATGTCTGGTAGTGTGAGTAAGGTTCTGGGATCCAATACCTGTGTCATTAAAGGAAATTGGATTCAATTAGTCTGCTGCGTTTCTACAAAGCAAAATTATTTATCATGCCATCCTTCTAATTCAAATGACAGGATTTTGCCAAGTATTTGTTCAAGCTTATCTCAGAACATACCATACTTCTCTAAAGTACTAACTGTTGCAAAGGGAAACAATACTCTCAGTTGGTAGAGACCTAAACAAGAATGAAAAATGATAGGTCGTGTGTAGGATTTGGATGAAACTAGCTCCTTAAGAATTGAAAGTAAGCTGATAAAAATATATCATTTAACAATGTTCCGAGCATAATTTGTAAACATTCCATTAGTTATCACACATGAGAATGACGCATCCTTATGTTTTGTCATTTTTTTTGTAATACTAGGCAATAACCTTTCACAAACTCTCTCTCTTCACTAGAAAAGGTGAAGAACAAAGACAGCCCAAAATACCAATACTGAGATTCCTAAGAATATTTTAGCGTTCCTCTGCTGGGCCATGTACTTTGTAGGCTGTGTGTCTAGATTCATATATCCTCCCCCCCTCCCCCAATAGTTACTTCTACAACAAGGGATTCTATAGCTGTTATTGCACTTCATAAAATCCATAAATATATAGCAAAATGGCAATCAGAAGCAGGCACATGGTCAAGTTTTGCTCAGAATATTCTTTTTCAGGATTTTTTGCTTGAATCACCACCTCTTGGCCCAGCAGAATGCTTGAGGGTGGTACCAAGATAACTCTCCTCTCCATTCCACTAGACTTTCTTCTTGATTTAGATGCTCTTTTATTCTAAAAACTGTCTGACAATACTGAAAGGCATATTGGTAATTTTGTTGCAAACATTTATTGCAATTAAAGCATAAAAATATAATGCCAAAGTGATGGCATACAATTACAATTTTAAAATCAATTTTAAAATCAATATCATTTAAAGATTATAAATGGATTTTCAAAAATAACACTTGGAAAAAAAATACCGCAAAAACTGGTGCTCTTTTCTGACCACTAAGGAGGTTTACCCAGCTTCTATTTCAAGCAAATTTACTTTTTCTTCCCTCCTTTTCCTCCTTTTGCTCCTCCTTTTGCTCCTCCCTTTTTCTTCTTCTGCACATCTGGGGTTTTCTTCTCTTGCTCTGCTCGAAGAGCGGCTTCTTCAGCTGCTAGTGCTTCTAATCTTAAGCGCTCAGCTTCTAATAGCTTAGCTCTGTATGCTTCCCGGACGCTGAGCACCCTGCCTCGTGCTTCATCTAAGGATGCCTATCCAAAGACAAATACATCCACTCTATTCAAAAATAAACCTTTAGGTATATAATAAATCTAGTGCCTCTCTAGTAATATTTTAAGTACTTCATTTATTCCATAAATATATGGGTCCTTTCCTTTTCCCATATACATGGCTTAATTGTCAGTTTTGTTTAATTATATCAAATGGGAGAAACTATAATTTACCTTTTCAAGTGTATACTTATATATCTTGGGTGGATACCTACAACAACAACCAAATATTTTGAACAGATTTCATTGCTCTAAAACTCTGTAATGCTTACTTCACAACCAAGAAAATTGCACAATGACTTCCTTACTTATTATCTGACACCAGGCATTTTCTACCTATGGAAAAATTCTTCATCTTGATACAAGAATGTTAAAACTCAACAAATGTTTTAAAGTATAAGACGCATCAAATGTGTATGCAATTTGTTTGATTTCCAAATTATTACAAGATGTTATTTCCCAAAAGTCTGTAGTAGCATAGAAGAACTGTAATTAAAAATCCTAAGTATTATCTCTTCAATACTGTGGGTTGCACAACTTTTATAAAAGCATGGATATTTTAGTTACCTAGAGCTCAAGTATATTTCCTCACAAAGTTTTTATTTTTCTAATGACTACATAGATGTATTATACTGAAGGCTTTTTAAAGATGTGTGTCTAGGGGCTGCTTGTTCATACATAACTTTAAGTACCAATACTAAAGAAACTGCCTAGGGAGCAAGCCCCATTGAACCCAGCAGGACTTGCTCTGAGTAACCATGCACAGGATTATGTTATTGCAATTTCTGGTCACTATAACTGCATGTTGTACTTCCTCTCCATCCTCAGCCTGCCAAATTTTGATTGATGATAAAAAAAGAAAGAAAATGAAGTGAAAGGAAATCAGGAAAAATATGAACCGAGCAAAAATGTAACAAGCATACCCAAGAATAAGACATTTATTCAAATGATTAGCAGAATTGTGCATACTTACCTGAAGATCGTCATACATATCAAGTACATTTTGCTTCAACCGATTCCTAGCCGTGTGTTCTTGCCCTCTGTGTTCTCCAACCATCTCTCGAAATTGTCTAAAATGATTTATTTCTTCTGCCTTACGCATCTCTTGCTCTTGAATAATAGCTTCATTTTTCAAGACAGGTTCAGGTAGTGTTTTTCTGTGGGTAAAGCAGAGATTAAATAATTCCCTTTGATGTGCTGCTTAGTTAGAATTGATTTCAGGGTGCTCGGATCCAGATCCACTCCATCTCCATAGCTTTGGGAGCAGGACATGCTTAGACAGTGGGACTAGGCACAAATGAGACAACATGGTGTACTGCTAAATATAAAGGCATATAAAGGGCTGTATCCAAGGAAGCCAACCTTTTCGCAAAAGCACTTTTGACTGAGCAGAATGAACTTTTCAAGTGCATGTTGGTTCTCTACCCTCTAGAGGGGAAATGCCGTCACACAAGTACTGTAGGAGTTCTTGTGCTAGTGGGATAACTTCATGGGATACAGCTAACCATAGGATCTAGATGAGTACTTTAAAATATTAGGGTTGCCATATATCTTGAATTTCCTGTCCATATATGGAATATTGCATTTGGCAGCAGTGTCAGGCGGAAATCGGCAAAATGTCCAGGATGTATGGCAACCCATGCTAGCGGTGTCAATTTTGCCCGAACTTCCATCAAAGTCATTTTTTTTTTGCGAAACAAAACCAAAAAGCTGAACAACTTTTCCGTCACTGTTTGAAATATAGCAACCCTACATTTCTTAACTTTTACACATTAAAAATAAATAAATTGTTGTAACCGAAATTTAAACACTTGCCGCAATTTACCTAATATAGGGAGAGAGGTCTAAAGGTTCGAATTCCTTCTTCTGCGTTTCAGCAACTACTCCAGGCGGGGACACCACTGGTTCAACAGGAGAAGCAGTCCCTGACCAGAAAAAAGAAACTGGTCAAAACTTTAGTACCAAGTTATCCCAGACTATGAATACATAGACAGTTATATATTGACCTGATCCAAAGATATAAATATTCACCAGTATGTATATTTGCAAAGTGACATGATGATCTGATGGCCATTGAAGTCACCTTTACCTAAACTGAACTGCTGCCTGGTAGATGAGCTTGGGCTCTATCCCAGTCTATAGAAACAGATTGTCAGTACTGTCAAAGCTAACAATTTTTTACCCATCTGAATGAAATTGCACCTCCAGACCATGGTCTGGCTATGCACAGCAAGGCGTAAGCCTTTCTCCTTGTGCCTTATTTCCTATATCCTTCCACTCACTAGGCTACAGACTTAATTAGCTGGCTTCCACTCCATTTCCAGGACCAATACAAAGTGCTGTGTTTACCCTCTAAAGCCCTAAAATGACTTAGGGCCGGGTTACCTGACAGTTCACCATCCCTCATACATATCTGTCCAGACCCTGCAACTTCCTTAGAATCCCCTTTCCAGGTTTCCTACCTAATTGAGGAAAAACAGCTACTAGGGAAATGTGGTAGTGTCTCCCCAAAAAAGCTTGCCTGCCACTTCACTATGGTCTTTATGACACCAGAAGAAGACCTCCTTGTTTTTCCAGGCCTTTTATAATTACAACCCATTGAGTGCTTTCAGCTTTTGTGCCAGGGATTTTATGCTAGTGTTAACTATTTTAAATTCTAGGTTTCTGCTTGCTTTAGTTGCTTTTTTGCTCAGCTTTTTTGTTTTTGTATCCTATCTTATTTCGGTTTAAGTGTTTCAACTGTGAATTATATTTTGTAATTTATGTAAACTGCCCAGAAAACTTAGTGCATGAGTAATATACAAATGATACAAATGAAACTGACAGAAAGATAGATACCTTAAGTGCATGATTAAATATGTGTGTATATACAAGAGCCATTAGGCATTCTGACTGGGAGTCACACAGTGGATGTTAATCCTTCCTTCCATGCTGTTCTCCCAACAAAAATGGCCAGTGAAGCTTCCATGGGGGAAGTTGATATGGACACAAAGTCCATGGGCCAAAAGTCTTCCTAGGCCAAATGTCAGACTGCCAGGTGGATTTTCACTAGGAATAGCAAGGGAAACATCCTTCTTCCAAGCTCCTGCCACTGACTTGGATCAGGGGCCTCTGCAGCAGGGTTGTTTATGTCGTGAACTGCCCTGAGATCTACAGGTATAGGGTGGTATACAAATTTAATAAATAATAATAATAGTTTGGACTGCAGTATTTTTGCTAAAATGCATTCCAAAGCAAGGTATATTCAGAAGTGACTTGAAAGCAGCATACGATAGGTAATGACACCCATTTTATGGCGGGCAGAAATTACTATTTCATTCCACAAATCCTACACCTGAAAAAAGTTTCTTCAAGGTTTTCATAGGGAAGAAAGCTTGTATTATTTTAGGGTTGCCATGTGTCCTTTTTTCCAGGACACCTTTCAGCAGTAAAATTTGAGACAAATTGCATTTGCTTTGAGTGGCTGTTATAGCCGTCATAGCATCCTCTTTTTTGCTCTTCAAAATATGGCAACCCTATTTATGTAGGCATATACATACCTGTTTCTCCTGAATCCACTCTAGTGCTGACACTGTCAGCCTCAGATGTAACAAAAGCTTTCCGCGCACATTTATTAATAAACTGCTGGCGCTCCTGAAAAGCCTGCAAAGAGATTTTTATTGCAAATATTTGAAGTACTGCATGCTATATTAATTATCAAGCCATTTTTATATTGGAACATTTTTAGCACTGGCAAAAGATATATTCAATAATTCATGAATTTTATAGATGCAAAAGCCATAATTTTAGGCTAAAAGCTTAATAAACCATGTTTCTCCGAAAATAAGACACCGTCTTATTTTTCCTCAAAAAAACCCCCACTATGGCTTATTTTCAGGGGATGTCTTATTTTTTCCTCCTCTTCCTGCTGCGGCCAGCATTGCTGCTGTGCCTATCACTATTTCTTATTTTCGGGGTATGGCTTATATTCCTTGAATGCTTAAAAATCCTGCTATGGCTTATTTTATGACTACATCTTAAAATAGGAGAAACAGGGTATGATCATAAAAATTCTATGCATCCATGCACAGGCGAGCACTGGTTATCAACATGGATTTAAAACCTCTTGGTTTTATCAATACCAACATGAAACTAGCACAAATATCTAAACGCAATTCTAATAGTTTCCCCACCCTCAAGTCTGTTTAGAAGATGCTTCCAAAGCCAACATCTTGATTATGAATCCCAGTTCACATGTAAACAAACAAGATTGGCTTCCCCTGTTTGCTGTTGGGTTGGCTTTGCAAACAGACTTGGGACATTGGGAAATAGGGTTCTTCTATGCAGCAACAACTGGTGACTTTTTAAATTGATGGTGAAGCAATTATTTAACCCTCCCTTCCTTTCCCACATAATATTGGTGTTTATTGTAATAATGTGAGTCCAAATTATCACACTGTAGCCTTGGGATGCCTCTGTTGCCTCTGTTTGCTCCAAATCAAATCCTGCCAACAGAAGGTCCTTTCATGGCTGACAGTCTCCAGGAAAAGGGTTCCAGGCAGGAATGCTTCCCTATATTTTATAATTTTGAAATGACTGACAAAACAGTCCTTGAAGCAGATCTAAAAAAAAGCCAGGCAATACAAAGGTCATCCACAACCTTCTTGTCTGTGGTGGAGAATGAGCAGGTGGTCACTCCCTTTCTTCCACACATTCCATTTTCCTTAAAGTAATTTGGAAAGCTATTATTCCCTTTCCCCTTCAAATAAGTGGAACTCGGGGAAAGGAGATTACCTTTTTTGGAGGCACAATTTTTCAAAGAATGTGTCACAATTAAGAAAATATCTCAATATATGTCATCCAGATGGGATGGGGGAGGATTTGGCTTCTCAGACAGGAGAGCAGAGGAGGAGAATCCAAAACCAGAGGCAATCTGGTGGGGAGTAGCTAAATACACAGTTCAAAATTAGGGGAGACAGGTCCAATGAGTAGGTGATGGGTGTTTGTCTTCTTTCAACTTCAAAAGGCAGCTATTGTGTCTGACTTTGTATGCAGAAAGAAACTAATAGGCAGCCTACAGAAAGCCAGGATTTGACACTTCGCTGGTTACGTTAGGAGACACATTAGGGCAGTCTTTAGCATATGTGCTGCCCAACGTCCCAAAATTTAGTTTAGCCGCCCCCAAATGAACTTTTATTGAGCTTTTTTTGGAAGGGGGGAAGCCAAAGTTGTTGACTTTTGGGGGGAGCGAACTCAAAGTTGTTGAGATTTTTTTTGGTAGGGAAAATCGCTCACCTGTAACAACAACACAGTGGAAAAAAACTGCTTTTGTTTCCTAACTCGTCAGGAATATTTGACGCTACAGGGTAACAGAGCGATGGAGGAGGGGGGGCGAAGACTTTTGCTCCATTGCTTTTCACTGACGGTGATCGAGAGGGACCGGTATACAGCAGTAGGTATACATTTGGCACCCCCCCCCCAAGAATTTGGTGCCTGAGTGCCCTGCACACCTTGCACCCCCGGGTAAAGACGGCCCTGCAAATACTACCACATCTACTTCATGTGAGGCACTTAAATGCATACATTTAAGTGCCTCAGGGTGCCTCAGGGCTCTGTCCTCTCCCCCATGCTTTTTAACATCTATATGTGGCCGCTGGGAGAGATCATCAGGGGGTTTGGGCTGGGTGTTCATCAGTATGCGGATGATACCCAGCTCTACCTCTCTTTCAAATCAGAACCAGTGAAGGCGGTGAAGGTCCTGTGTGAGTGCCTGGAGGCAGTTGGAGGATGGATGGCGGCTAACAGATTGTGGTTGAATCCTGACAAGACAGAAGTACTGTTTGTGGGGGACAGGAGGCGGGCAGGTGTGGAGGACTCCCTGGTCTTGAATGGGGTAACTGTGCCCCTGAAGGACCAGGTGCGCAGCCTGGGACTCACAGCTGTCCATGGAGGCACAGGTCAATTCCGTGTCCAGGGCAGCTGTCTATCAGCTCCATCTGGTACGCAGGCTGAGACCCTACCTGCCTGCAGACTGTCTCGCCAGAGTGGTACATGCTCTAGTTATCTCTCGCTTGGACTACTGCAATGTGCTCTACGTGGGGCTACCTTTGAAGGTGACCCGGAAACTACAGCTAATCCAGAATGCGGCAGCTAGACTGGTGACTGGGAGCGGCCGCCGAGACCACATAACACCGGTCTTGAAAGATCTACATTGGCTCCCAGTACGTTTCCGAGCACAGTTCAAAGTGTTGGTGCTGAGAAAGACAGGAAAATCTAAATCACTGCATGTCTGCTACATGCCATCTTCTCCCCTGTCTGACTACTAGTTTGTGTTTGAGCTGAATACTATCTTAGAGAACAAAAACAAAGAAATAAGCTTGCATTTTCTCACCCAATCCTTTGCCCATTGCCCCATAATAGAGCCACTGCTGGTAAGATAGCCACAATATACCAAGCATAGTCAATGTTAGGGCAAGCAACAGATATAGTCAAAAAGCCTGACATGGCATAAGACAGCTTCCTGTATTGCCTATGATGTTACCATAGCAACATAGGCACATGCATGTAATTGCAGTGGCATACGAAATAACAATCTTCAGATTTGGTCTGGCTGTACAACAGTAGCATGTTATCATTGCACACCAAGAGAACGTATCATTTAAATTTTGAGCTGAGTGGCTTAATTATTTTAATAAGTGATGGAGGCCTGGCTGACAACTGAATGATGAGTCACTGAATTAAGGCACACACATGGGTAAATGACTCATGTCACAACATTGCACTGCAGTGCTTGGAGTGACAGGAACAGAAACAAAAAATCAATATTTTCTCCTTAAATTATGCAATTTTAAGCTGTTTGACTACTAGCTGTTAAATAACAAAAACAACTTTGGGTACATGGAAAATGTACTGAATAAAGCACAATATTTTTTAAAGCAACCGAAAAGGGGAGATTATTAATGCTTATAAAAGAAAAAGACCTTGTTTTGTTTTTGCAGTCATGTTGATGCTCAGTTATTAACATAAAATATGCTGTGCTGGAATGGATCAAAGGCCTATCTAATCCAGCATTCTGAATCCAACAGTGACTGGTATTGTTTTTAAAAACATATTAGGCTGGATTAAACTAAGTTGTTGTGCTAGCAGAATCCAGTGCAATGAGTAATGAGTCCCACTGTAGGACTCCCTTGCTCCCCCCTGTTCCCAAATCAGCTTGGGAAGATCAAGAGAAACCCTAGAAAAGTGGGAGGGGTGGGAAATCATTCTGTCTGGCAAGCACAGGGATGCCATCTCCTAGGGGCTGAACCCCCACCCCCAAGTCCAAAGCATGCATCTGAGCACAGTGTAGCCTCAATAGCAATGGCTCCTTCTCCTCTTCCTCCTCCTGCTATGGAGGGGGAAAAGGGTGAAAGCAGCCCCAGGTCGGTAGCGGCAGCAGCAGCTGGAGAAACCACAGCCACTGAAGCTGTGCTGCCACTGCACTGCCACTTCGCTGAGCTCTGTCCCAGCTCCTCCGACATCCTGACATGCACTGTGCACACACACACCCCAATTCTTATTCAGAAGCTGGTACGTGTGGGCAAGCAGAAACACTTCTGCTGAGACGGCAATTCCTTTGGCACAAAATTTAATTGCACCCATTGTAAGCCACCTCATGTTGGCTCCTGTGATGAAAACAGCAATGTTAAAAATTGCAGCCATAACCAAGTTTGTAGCAGTGATCTTAGATTGATGTCAGCAAACCACATCAAATAGAAAGCTAGCTGTCAAAACCCTCAGCTGTCAAATGCATACAATAGTTTTAACGTACAGCGCTGGCAAACCTTCCTGTACGTCAGTATGCATAAACACGCATTCACAAGTTGGGTCAATGGGACATCAGAGGGCAGCAGGTCACTACTGGACTGGCCAGAGTTGGGAGGATCCTGATGGAACCGGTTAGAGCAGGGGAGGCTGGTCCAAGCCTGAAGGGTCAGACCCAGGTTAGGAGGAAGACAATGGGAAAATGGTGGAGTTGGGGGGAAAACACCAAGAGTCACAAGATGGAGAGGAGGGGGGTGTTTAAGGAGTAGGCCTGTGACAGGGAGAGGTCTGAGGAGTATGTGAGGACCAGGCACTTCCTCTATGGCGGAGTTTTAGGGTGTTGGCAGGATGTGACATACCCAGGAACACCACCTCTTTGGGACTTGACCAATTGTCATTGGATGAAGGATGCACCTCTAGTTAATCTTTGACAGTTCTGAAAATTTACAATAAAAGGGGGCGCCCGCTTTCGTTCTGGGCGACCTTCCGGATCCACATTCTGTCTCCACAAGTTGGAATGTTACCAGCCAGCACTGTAAAGCACAGATGAAAATTCAGGGCTTTCACTGCCTAGTTGCCTAACGTGGTTTATTCAAATCAATCTCTCAGTTCAGCCTCAGCACTCACTCTTCAAACAGGAGTTTGATACTGAAAAGTCTCTGCAGGGATTTGACTTTTTGGTTGGCATTTCCACGCTACCCTGCTGAATCTCGAAACTCATTTTAAATGCATGTGTAAAACAATAAGCCCTGGTTACCTTAACAGCTCTCCCTGGCTCCGCAGCCTCCCATGCTTGCTTCATAGCTTTGATCTCATCTGCTCTCTCAGTGTCTTTCCTCAAATCCAGTGCTTCTATTTCATTTTGTTCAACGACTAGACGTAAGATCCAGGAGGGTTTGTTAGGATCAGATTGCTGGAAATGAAATGCACAAAGCAAAATCAGAAGAGCACATATTGCTTTGAAACTCTCAAATGAACGAAAGAGCCAATTCATTATCGAGAAGCACTGTCTGTTTCCCCTCCACATGCAGCAAAGGCTGCTTTCAGTCAATATCTTCTTTAGCAGACAGGAGCAGTAATGGGTCAATGGAGGGCTGGATTTGAAGTGAACCCCAATGTGAGTTGTTTTAAAACCTGGTTTCTAAGCTGGGGTTCAGGCTTATTCATGGCTAGCATATGACTGCAATTAAAAGTGTCAAGAGAAATTTGTACAAATGGGGTAACTGCTGGGGAGGAAAGAGAGCATGTGATTCTGCTACCCAAACTATGAGTAGTCATGGAGTAGCACTATGTTTATCATGGGTGCTAATCATCTGCAGCACATCAGTGGCCTGAAAGGAAGGGGGGGACACACCTCTTTTTCCCTTTACAAATGCTTGCTTCCTTGTCCAGTCACCTGACGATGGCTGTTATTTGCCATAGCTAAGATATCAAGCAAGTTGCCTGGGGGGCTCTTGTGGATAATTAGTATTACCTGGCTTATCTAGGCATCACTATGTAAAATGAAGAAATGTGGAAGGAAACAAGTTAACGAAAATAAACAAGAGAGGCCACTCAAGTTGATCTAAGTAGATAGACAGAAGAGGACACCCTAAAAAGTGTGGCAATGTATTTCCACCCTCAAGTGGAGGAATCAAAACCTATTAAGGGTCATTAAAATAAAGGCGATGATAATTATGATAGTGGAAGATGTGAATGAAATGTGTATGACGGGCATAACAAGTTGTGAAACCTCTCAGTTGTCACAACTATCACATTAGTGATGCAAATTGCGGCTGATATTAATATTTCATTGCTCCAGCAAATTCAAATAGAATTTGAATTCAATTCAATTTGCATTCCATTCAATTATACAGGATCTCAAGACAGCTATCTACCCAGGCAGAGCTGAAATATAGCACAATATAGTGTGAGTTTCAGCCACAGCACTAATAGGGAGGTTACTAGAGAGTGAACATATCACTTTTTTTTTACTACTTTCCCCTTCACTCCTGGAAAAATAAAGAAGAAATTTACCTTATAATTTTACCTCATTCAGAACATTTGAAAATTCACTTTATGAACTTTATTATTACCTGTGATTCGGGCCTAACAACAGTTACAGGTTTTTCTTTAGCAGCTTTTTCTGCCTTCTCAGTTGTTTTCTCCTTTACTTTTCGACCTGCTTTGGAAGAGCCTGCAGATTTTTGTCCTTCCATGTTGCTGTGAATGTCTGGACTTAGGACACTTACACTTTCTTCATGTTTTTCAGTAGGACGTGCTGTGTAAATTTCATTGCAGTGTTTATTTATGCTTTCCATTTACGCTTGTGGAGCTACATAATTGCTTGTTACTGAAGAGTTTACTTTTAGGAAACAGGTCTTAAAAATTATGCACTCTCCCTTATTTATGACAAACTGCTGTAAATTTCACTTTAAAAGTGAAGTGTTCTGTCCTAGCTACTTAATTTAGACACTAAAATCTACCCTAGATGGCACTGTTGTCTTACATTATGAAATATTAGGATGAGAGATGAAAGCTTATAGCAGTGGTTTTCTATTTTTCCATTTACACAATAGCATTTTCTGGAAATTATCAAGTGACATGTTGTTTTGATGCAGGACTGTATCAGCATCTTTGAATAAAAAATAATTTTGACTACATCCAGCATGTCTGCAACATTTCTTGACAGCCTCTTTCTGAAAATGGATGCTTTCACACTCAAACACTACCACTACTTTTCCAAGTTAATATAATGATGGGCTTTCAGGAGGTACTTTAAATATTTTTTTTTTTTAAAATATTTTTATTAATTTTCCAATTAAAACCAATTATATCACATTCAATATTTCAAATTATACACATATATATATCAATCAAACCGAATGTTATGCCAAATCATCTAAATAATTTATTTTTGGGTTCCCATGCTTCAAGAAATTGGGAATTCCTCGCAACTGTCCACTGCCGTCTTATTTCTAAAGTTCAAATCGTCCTCCAAGCTCATAATATTCCAAATCTTCCCCTTACAGTCACCTAGATGTTTTCCACTTTCATCCGATTGTTCCAGCTGCTGAGATAAATGTCAAACGAAGTTTCACAGATGTTCTTTCTCCTGTGTGAGTTAATCAGTCCAGCCTCCCCATAAATCTTCTTAGTGGAGCTCCCTGTTGCGACGGAGTAGCAGCGCCATCTTAAAAGGCTCAAATCACTTTCATTTTCTCTCATAGCCATGAAGATTTACGATTTATTTATCTTTATAGAATTTACAGCTTTTCCAGGCAGGAGACCCAAACATCCAACCATGAACTCTTGGTAAATTAATGGATCTCCTTGCCCTATAGCTGAACTTAGCTTCAGGTCGCTGCTCCAATTTAAAGTGCGTCACAGCTCATAAATCCTCCGAACGCGTCCAGAACTCCTTCCGTCTGACTAGGGGGGGGGCTTTTCTCATCGGCAACTTCACACTCACACAGTCTTTTGCTTCTCTTTCACTCCAAACAAGCCAGGACATCGCGTCCGGGAAGATACGAGGCAACAATATGAAGAAAAAATAAAAACTTGCTTCCCTTATCGCTCCGTCCCCATCAATCCTTCTTCCAGATGCCGTACATTCTTTGACTCCTCTCGCTCAGCAGCATAAAATTCTCAGCAGTAAACAGCGCTTCTTCCCCTCCTTCTGAAGTATGTCCATAGATTTAAGCCTAATTATCTTCTTTAACCATGGAAATCCCCGCCATGCAGATTAGCGTCCGGGAGTCCTGGCCGTCGTAAGTGCTCAGCCCAAGCTCCCCCCACTCCAAAAACAGTCGGAGTGGGTCTGGGGGCATCGCGGGCCAGCGGCCCCTCTCCGTAACCCCCGGAGAGGGTAGGGGGTTGCCATTTACTCCCCTAGCAACCGCCAAATTCCTTACGAAGGTCAGAGAGATGGAAAACAGGTCCGCCATTCCTGCAGGCGGAAACCGGAACCAGGAGGTACTTTAAATAAACAAAAAGTAACTTAGATCTTAAGAACAGTTAGTTGGATAACAGTGAGTGGTCTTAAGAACAGTCAGTCACAAGGAAGGTGTGCTGGCCAGCTGATCCTAGAGAGGTCCAGGTGGAGCACACAGTCCATTGTATACAGAAAATTGTAGAATAAATAAATAAAAATCACAGGCAACAGCTTCTTCCGATAGCTTCAGCCACAAGGGAAATAGGGCTGGCCGCACTCAGCCCTGGACAGAACCATCACCACCTAAAAAAACGCAGTTTCATATCCTTTGACATGCATAACTATTTCAATCATTATAAAGGATGGTAAAAAAGTTATCATCATTAGGGGGCATAATTCAAAACAAATGGCACTCCAAAGTAGAAGAAGTTGGAATAAATAAATAAATAAATAATGATATCATTCTCCTAGTATCAGAGCAACAGTTCATCTTCAATTGTATGTTCATATTTGTTCATTTCAGTACACTGTTTCTAATGTCTTGGTGTAAGAGAGGTAATAAGGTACACTAGCATACTAAAGAAGAAAAAAGCTACTCCCAGAGAAATTTGCACTCCAGTCTTATTGAAATCCTAAAACCACCTACTAGGAAGAATGTCCCATTGAAATTCATGGCACATATTTCGGAGTAAAAATGCATAGGATTGCCCTGAAACTTAAGCACCATAGTTTTAATGGACTTGAGTACAATTGATTTTTTCTGGTTTGACCTCTCTTTCTCTATTTGATAAAGTTTTGTGCTACCATTCAGTAAAAACGTTCTCAGGGTGGTATTAAAGGCATTTATCAGAAATAATTAAATTTGCTATTTGTAAGTTCTCATCAAAATTCTGTTAAACGTAAGTTACATAATTAGCTAACTGAAATCAAAGAAATTGGTGTTTCAGTTATGACACATTTCAATAAAAAAAGCATGTAGCAAAGTGACTCACTCACCTTTGATTTCATTTTTTTCCAGTTCTCTCAGTGCCTGAACAAATACCAATTGGTTCTCAGTAAGTGGCCAACTATTATGCAACACTGAGGCTTGTATAATATACTTGTGAGGCTGTAAAAGACAAATGCAGTAAATTACTTTTTCCGGAAATAATCACAGCTTCTTATTTTAATATTTTAAAAAACCTTGCTTTTAGCCACCACTCCCCCCCCCCTTTGACTGCTATCTTGGATTTCTGTAGGGAAGGAAAGAAGGGTCAAATAAGGTGCTTGAAGAATATGTGGTGAATTCCTGTACAAAGCAACATGATCTAAATTTCTCAGACTGAAATGCAGGTTGAAACTTAACTAGCCACTTCTCTGAATGCTAAAATTCAGTTCTAAGCTGTTTAGTATCAAAATATGCACTTAAATATGTATTTTGAAAGGACTTTTAGAATAATTTTTAGAAATGCACAAATTAATGCAGAAATGGAATTATGGGTAAAAGAGGCAAGAAATACCATGATGGTATATTATATGCCCCAGACAAGGGGGCTTGGTTTTGAGGAGCAGAAGAGAAAGAGCGGGTTCGGTGCCCTATTGCTGCCTGCAAGGAAAGACAGAGCACTCTCTAAGACATTACTGGGCTACCTCTTTGACAACTTGAGCATGTCCCTTAACTCCTTGTTTCCTACAGGTTTGCTCTGCAGGTGACTGTGCCCAGCAAAGGCAGGGGGTCAGCACAAGAGAGGAAGCAAACCATGACATACAAAAGCTGCCTTCTCTGTTACAGGTAAACTTGCACATATTACTTATATATTCGAGTTCTTAGTCGCTTGTTACAGAGAGGTAACCTGCAGCTTATTACAAACATAAGCATCAATACATTATAATATGAACATGTACCTTGGATACCAAATATTGTATTACCATGCTTTTATTTATATTGTATAGATTTAATATCAGCTGAGGAAGCCCTTCGGGGTGAAATAAGGGAGCTATCCGGAAACCTTGTTCTGCCCAAGTTAGCAGTTTGCACCTGCCCCAGCCAGCTTGTGCCAGCAGTCTACACCAGCTGTGTTGTTCTTGTTACCTTGAGGACTCTTCTATTTTCACCTAAGGATTGTGTTATACGGGAACTTACAAGAAGAAACAATAACAAAAGATAAGAAGAAATGTATTAATATTGTAAAAACAAAATAAAAAAAATCCTTCCAGTAGCACCTTAGAGACCAACTAAGTTTGTCATAGGTATGACCTTTCATGTGCATGCACACTTCTTCGGATACATGCACGCACACGAAAGCTCATACCTATGAAAAACTTAGTTGGTCTCTAAGGTGCTACTGGAAGGATTTTTTTATTTTGTTTTGACTACATCAGACCAACACGGCTACCTACCTGTAACTATTAATATTGTCATTAGTCTCATAGGTTATATACCGTACATATGAACTCTATATGTTGCACATACTGGGCTAGACCTTTACGTTAGAAAATAACCAATAAAATGTTTAGTTATTATTATTACTACAGTTATTATTATTCAGCTTGTTGTGCTTTGTGTATTGTGTTACACCTGAATACAGCCACCACAAGCATGTGGTGACTCGGCAAGATAGCCCCACTGCTGGTGGTGCCTTGTTCCGTTTTGCACAAAGAGTTTTGTCCTTCCTTTTCATCTAATTTCAAACCCATATTTAGCAAGAATCTTGAATTACCTGAACCTTGTTTCAATCCTCTTGTTTTAGATAATGCTCCCCTTAGGAAACACGATACCTAAGAGTTCACTCTTGGAGAACTGTTTTGTTTAACATTCCACAGGAACTTTACGATACGATGTTTATTACACTATGAAGCAATGTAGTAGGAATTATTCTCAAAATTCCTCCACAAATATATTTAAGATCTCTCACCTGCTGAAATAAATTTTCATCAATAATAGGGGTAACAATTGTTTCTTCTTCTATTAAAGTTGGGCCTTCCTGTAACATCTTCGCTGTAGACTTGACATTCTTCTGAGTTGCCACAGAACCTTTTTTCTTAGAGGCTGCAACTACTTCAGGTTCCTTTTTGGGACTTTGGGCAACTCCACCTTTACTTGATGTTGCTGGAAGAGGCAATAACATTTTAAAGAGTATTTTAGTATTTAGTCATTTGTCTTACTAATTTCAATTTTATATCTACTTCTGTAATTCTCTCCTTTTCCTGCTTTACCTACTTACCTACTGACTCTTTCTAAGGATTTACATCCCACCCTTTATAAACTTTCCCAGGGAATTTTAAATAATATAATACTAAAATACAGATAACCACAACTTCCAAAATGCTGATATCAAACAGTATAAAAATTAGATAAAATACCTGTTTAAAATGCCATGAAAAAATAAGAAGTCTTCACCTGACACCTAACTGAGAGAGCCAAGTCTCTTCAAATACAGCATGTAATAATTACGTACCACCACCAAAAAGGCCCAAACCGTTTTTCACCTATTCTATCTTTTAGAATGGGAGACGATCGAGGAGCAAACTAAAACTCCAATGATTAAATGGGCCCAAGACCTGGGTTATAACATCAACATAGACCAGTGGGAGAGATTGTGGGAGAAAGATCTAAAATTTACAGCATGTTTCAACCTAAGAGAAAATTGTATGAAAATGATACAGTAATACCTCGGGTTACGAACGCGATCCGTTCCAGATCGCAGTTCGTAACCCGAATAGTTCGCAAACCGAACGCGATGGGCGCCGCCATTTTGCGCATGCGCAAAACGCGTTTTTCGCGCTTTGCGCATGCACAAACTGCGCGATCGCGCGCGTGTGGCTTATGCACGCGCGCACGCGCGCCGAAAACACTTCCGGGTTTGCGCAGTTCGTAACCCGAACTGTTCGCAAACCGAGGTGGTCGTAACCCGAGGTACGACTGTATACCGCTGGCATTTAACACCATGTAAGCTGGCTAAAATGTATGGGGGTATGAATCCGAGGTGCTGGAGGTGCAAGAAAGAAGATGGCACGTACTACCACATGTGGTGGGCCTGCAAAAATATAAAAGAATACTGGAACAAGATATATGAAGAACTAAAGAAAATGTTTAAAATAACATTTTAAAAAATGCCTGAAATGTTCCTTTTAAATATCTTACCACCGGAAATAAATAAGGAAATAAGATCTTTATGCCTATACGCTGTGACCGCTGCTAGAATCTTGGTAGCTAAAAATTGGAAGAGCGAGACACTGCCCACAGTAATAGACTGGCAAACACAAATGTTAAATTATATTAGGATGGCATGGTTGACAGACTCAATGAGAGATATACCTGTACAAAAGACAGTGAAAGAGTGGAGAGTGTATAAGAACTATCTCAAAACATATTACCCAAATAGCTCTCTACTCACGGATATTGATTGATGCTTGAGAGAAATAGAAAGGATTAGAATAATAATGAGGAGGAAAAAGAGATATCGTTAACATAAGCCTGTGAAACATAAGATATTGAAAAGTGTGCAACAAAAGGGACAGGAAGTATCTATATGTAGATGTGATGAGTGTATCTGTTTTATATTCTTATTTGTTTTGTAAATCTGTGAGGATAAGTTTTGACGAAATATTGTAAGAATAAGGTTTTTCTTGCCCTTTTTTTCTTTTTTTCTTTCTCTTTTTTTCTTCTTTTTTTGTTATCGATCTTCTTTATTGCATTGCTGATTCCCCCCCCCTTATTATTCTCCCCCACCTTATTATTCCTTTTTATACGTAAGTGTGTATTTGTTGTTCTGCTGATTTTAAACAATAAAAACTATTTAAAAAAAAAAGAACAGGCAGGCCCATATGGAGATTGGTGGGTGGTCTCTCTCTCTCTCTCTCTCTCAATATTTTAAAATGGAATTTGGTCTCTTTGCTCTTTATTCTTTTGAATAATACACGTTTGAATAATAATTAATCCAGAAAAACAGCTCAGAACTGTTTATAAGGAGCTTATGAATGTAGATTAGTCTTGGCAAAATAATTGCTTGATTGGAAGCTTGTTAGTTCTAAGTAAAGCTTAACTGTCAGAATGAGGAGGTATCACATCAGACTTTGCTATTCCTGCAATATATTAGCTGCTGTGAGACTCCTAATAGCACCCTAGTGGAAATCTCTAGAGACAATGCCCAAATAGATGTGGTGTAGCAACATATGAGATGGCTCTCTTGGAACACCTAACTTACCACTGTAGGGTAATTTGAGGGGAAACAGAATTTGAATCACTTGACAAGGAATGGTATACCCATTCTGCATGGTCTGATGGCTCCATATGCCAGAAACCGATTCTAAATATGCAAGCCTGATCACTCAGCAGCAAGCATGACAAAGCAAAGTCAGTAATCCTTAAATGAGGTCTTAGCATATGCCACAAATCATTAACTCAGTTATTAAGTACATATGCAAATGTATTGGCAGTCTCTTTGTCCACAATAATCATAGCAATTCAGTTTACCATACTTACACATGCTACTTAGAGGCCGCTCATTAGATATGAAATAAAATGCAGGAACAACAGCATGACCCTTCCCAACAGAGTGCACCATTTCTTCCTCAGAGTCCAGAACTTGCACTTTAATGATTACATCTGGCTTGCAGGTCTGTACTTGCACAGTAGCCATAAGTGGTGTTGTTACTTTTACTACATACCTGAAGGAGAAGGAGGAGTAAAGATATATAATTAACTGAGCCAGATTTTATTATCTTCAGCAAGTCTAAGATCTCAATCCATAAAATAATGTTATTCAAGAAGGCAGGCCAGCCCCAGCTCAGTAAACTCTGAGATGGAAGTTAACACATATGTTTAGAACAGGCCATTTGTTGCTATGGAAACCAGTTATCAAAATGAAACTGCAGTTAAAATGTCAAGATTGACTACAATAAACTTTCTGAACAAACATATTATACAAATGATAAAAAACAGGCCTATGCAAGGCCCTGAGTACCTTAGGAACAATCTCATACACGTTTGCACAGAAGTGAGTCACTACTGAGTTCAGTGTGGTTTACTCCTTCATGTTTTTAGAATATAAACCTCATTTCCTAGATCATGCAAATGTCTTGAGATGAATGTAATAGAGAAAAACAACTTTCATGTCTGACTTTCAGAAAGACCAGGACTTTCAGAAATGCCCAACGAGGTATATTTGGGCAAATATACAAAAGCATTACTGGGACAGCTCAGTTGGCAGAGCATAAGACTTATGGTAATCTTGTGGGTTTCAACGTATGAACACTCAAATAGGGTACATATGCAAATACCTTTGCTGTTTCCTCAATTTTACCTGAATATAATATTCTTAGCATTTGGTACATAATAGTCTTTAACTTCTTTAATGGAATATACATTGTTCATAGTCTCACGAGAAAGAACTGGAAGGGGACTGTAGGAACCTATGAGTCGAAGCCTCCATTTCCCAGCCAACACTGGTGACTCACCAGTTTGAGCTTCGGCCATAAAAGTATATCCTCTCTGAAATTAAAGTTAATTTTGTTAGCTATTAACACATGTAATATGATACAATAAGTACTGGTAAATAAAGAGCAAATATTAGAGCTGCTGCTGATGCAATACTATATATCCCAAAATGGCCCTACAATAGTCAAGACTTGTACATTATGAAGAATTACATGTTGTGTTGTTGCATTCACAGTACCTGGGGAAAATAATTGTTATTTATATCAGTGTGTAGTAACAGGTCCTTTGTATCGTTTTGTGTGCGCACTAAATTTTAGTTTTCATACAATCATATTTTTGCATATTGATTTCTTCATTTGAATATGCTACTGAATTGTGTGTTTTCAAATTAAAATAACTATTTAAAAGAGAAAAAAAGGATTTCAGTTTCTTACATATTTGGGCAAATAGTTGTTGCTTGGGGAGTATGTCTAAGAGGAAAGGGGGAGAGCAGTGGTTCAGGGTAGGGGGAGGTATGGTTTGGGAGGTGGGGCAGGCCAGGTGGGGCCTAGTGGGGCAGGCACATGGCACAGGCTGTTAGTGACTGTGGCACATCCCAGTCCCTCCTCTAACCTGGGGAATTGTGGTTGTCCTATCAGCCAGCCCTAGGATCTGCAGTTGCTCCTCCTCAATGCCAGGTCAGCTTTGAATAAGACCTCCCTCATCCATCGTCTGATTGTGGGTGTCAATCTGTATCAGTGAGACCTGGATGGGTGAGAAGGGGGCGTTGGTCTCACCTGCATACCTGTGCAGCACCAGGGCAGATTTGAGGGTCGGGGAGTTGCTGTGGTCCAGGCTTCCTCAAACTCGGTCCTCCAGAAGTTTTTGGCCTACAACTCCCATGATCCCTAGCTAGCAGGACCAGTGGTCAGAGATTATGGGAATTGTAGTCTCAAAACATCTGGAGGGCTGAGGTTGAGGAAGCCTGCTGTGGTCTATAGAAATTCTCTCTCTCTCTCCCCCCAGGCTCTCTGTCCAGATGTGGGAGGGGGGGATCTAGACTGTATGTCTGGCATTAGACAATCGAGACACATTAGAGATCCTGCTGGTTTACTGCCTGCTTTTCAAGATCAACATGAAACTGCTGAGTGAGGTTGTCAGCAATATGCTAATTGCACACAGCTCTGCTTCTTCTTTACATTGGCAGGTGTGGCAGGGGATGTGCTGAACCATTACCTTGCCTCAGTGATGGGCAAGATAATAAACTGAAGCTCTTCCCAGTGGGTTGCTCCCAGCCTGGATGGATGGGAGGTTGTCTGATCTTGATGGTGCTACACTGAAACAGTGGGTATGCAGCTTGGGGGTGCTTCTTGGTCCATTGCTGTCACTTGAGGCTCAGGTGGCCTCAGCGGCATAGAGTCCCTTCCATAAACTTTGGCTGGTGGCCCAGCTGCACCTCTATCAGGACAGGGAAAGCCTAACCTCTGTTTTCTAGGCTCTGGTAACTTCTAGGTTAGATTATTGCAATGTGTTATATGTTGAGTACCTCTCTCTTTTCTTTCTCTTTCTTGTTTTGTTATCATATTATATAATGAAAAACTTTAATAAATATCTTACTAAAAAGAAGAATATTCTTGGACTATGTATGCTTCACATTTTAGATTTCATTCTGTTGTGTCAGTAATAAGTGTAATAATTGTGTCAGTAATATGTGTGTGTGTGTGTGTGTGTGTGTGTGTGTGTGTGTGTGTAAGGTAGTATTACTGTAATTACTATGAAGATGTTTGTGTTTATCACCTTATTCTTTGTATAAAGATGTGGTGCAACCCTGAGAAAGATCCGAGGCATTTCTTCCAATGTATCATTGTCTACGACGTGCAATACGCATGTAGCAATGGAAGAATAAAACTTTGCTGCTATGATCATCTCTTCTGGAACATAAAACACCTCTCTACAAAAAGGGAGAAAGGGGTAAAGTAAGGATAAGGGGATCTGTCTTTCTCCATTTCGTGTCATTTTTGCAGGTTTTACCCATATTTTCATGTCACTTCCACCATGAATCTAATTTTTTTAAAAATTCATTCAAAATGCATATTTACAGGCAGATTTTGACATGCTTAAACTGCCTAGAACTGCATTACAACATTCAAAGAAGGGTTGAAATCTAATGAGCATCAAAGTTCCGATCCACATGTTAGTTATAGAGATGTGGAACAGATAATTTCATATTGAAATTAATGAAGACTGAATTCCTCAAGCATGACCTTCATGAACAAGTACAATAATTTTTCAACATGTGGTTACTTGGCTTTCAGTCACATGAACAGAATTAGCAGTTAAACTATAATATGATAGATGGTCTGTATGTGACTCATCAATAATAAACCTCACCTGAAGACCACAAACCAAAAATTTGCTGGCTGGTCCCCATATGTTACAGTATAATCAGCAAAAGATGTCTTAGTCCACTCATCTTCAGCGCAACGGTATTTTTCAAGAGACTTACATTTACTTTTGAACATATCCCTATGAAAGACAACAAACAGAATATGAAATAATCAGTTGAGGTCATAGCCAACAGTACTGAGCTTCAAGCTGCCTCCACTCTCTATATATACATAAGATATAATAGCATCCCAAAGATTAAGCAGTGGCAACTGTGTTATGAAAAAAAAATGCCTTCCTCAACAAGCAACAAATTACTTGTGGCAGAGGCATATCAAACACTTTTTAAGTGTGGGTGTACTCAATCTCACAAACTAGGGATCAGGCCTTCCAGATGCTGCTAAACTACAACTCCCATCAGCCCAAGCAAGCAAGGCCAATCGCTTCCCACACCCGAATAAACTGTAGGAGGTGATTTAAAGGACAAAAGGAATATGGGGATGAAGGGTTCTGAACTATACCCCAATCTGAGGATTACCTCTGTTTAACTGGGATTTCACTTCTCTTGTCAGCTTAAATCTAATTGGGAGGTGAAAGCAGCTGGAGCAAAAACCGCAATAAGCTCAGGTTCAAAGCCTCACTACACATCATTTTTGTGTGTTCTTAAAACCAGACCCCCTTTGTTCCTTTTGCTTTATGCTTAATTAGCCAGACCTATATTTTAAGAGCTGGCGAAACTAGAAGTAGCATGGGAGATGCTCAGATGCATCTTTCAACATCTTTTTCCCTCCTGCTAAAACCAGCTGTGGGCCCCCCACTTTGGATCACGGCCGATCCAATTCACACATATACCAGCTGCTATTAGCTGTGCAAGGAAAGTGTGCTGTGGAGAGTGAAACTCATACTGTTTCTATATATTTTACTGTCTGAAACGAACAGCAGTTCGCAGAGGGAGGATTTAGATTAGCAGTGTGACCCAAATCTAGCCCTACCCTCTCTCTGTGGCTGTTTTTGGAGAAGAATAAGATGTCAGGGGTTGTATTTCTGAATCTTTCACATTACATCTAATGTGGCCCTGAGGAGTAGTAGAAGTTCAAAGGGAAATTAAGATATGATCATCCAGCTTTATCACTTGACACTAGAAATATATTCTACCGGTATACATTCTTTTAAAAACAATGGTCTCTGTATCAATGTAATAACTATGCTACCTCCGGGCTGGCATAGTTTAGGGATCCAATTCTGGGGCCTATCAGGAAAACAAAGGAACTTTGGATCCAGCGGGTCAAAGGCTACCTTTGATCTGCCTCTGCAATACCCTGTTTCAGACCTTTTTGCTGGCTGAAGCTGAGTTGTCAACACAGAACAGATGTGTACATTGGGGAGGCAGGGTCTCAACCTGTGAGCAAGAAGAAACCTTGTGTGTGATCAAGCCACAAGTCTGTTCTTACTGTGCGGTGTAAAATGTATAAAGCCTTAAATGGCTCAGGACCACAATACATTTCCTTTCCTCATATGAACCAACCTAGTCCTTGCAATCATCATTCAAGGCCCTTCTTTGTGGGCCCCCTCCATGAGAGGTCTGGAGGGCGGCAACACAGGAATGGGCCTTTTCTGCGGTAAGCTCAGCACTTGTGGAATGCTCCCCCCAGGAAGGCTCGCCTGGCACCTTCATTACATTATCTTTAGGTGCCTGGCAAATCTACACCATTATAAACCGGGGTGTGTGTGTTTTTGCTTGTTACTATGTTATGTATTTTGTGCTTTTATATTGTAATCTAGTCTGTGATCCTTGGGATGATGGATAGAATAGAAATGTAATAAATAAAATTATAAATATATAACCCTTTCCTCATGATAAAAAAATTAAGCAATTTGGCTTCCACCTTATCAACTAACACAGTTTGAAGAGAACCATCTCTACTCAGTCAGACTATAGCCCATGGTTTGTAGATCTGTTCATGCAGGGCTCAATCATTTATCTGGGACAGCAATCTGGTATCCTTCATACAGATGTGAATGTGGATCAATAAACAGAAGAGATGTTGCCCCATTTGCCAATTTGCACATACATTACATTTAATTCTTCAGTAACAAATTTATGTAAAATTCATAGTCTCTTGATTTTTTTATCCCGAATATAAAGCAGAATAAAAATTGATTCAATGGTTAAGCAGGATGGTCTTTAAATTTCACTTTTACATCTGAAACACTAAATATGGGGATGCCCAAAACTGGGCTACAGTACTTTCCCAATAGCACCTCCACAGGTGCAGGCCAGTTTTTATGAGAGAAAATAGAGGGGGGGGTGTTGTGAGGCAAAACATAGGATTGATATATGTGACCCTGCAGAAACCATAGTGTGTATTACCTCAAAAGTGTCAAAGAACATTGTTCAAAATTTGGCTCTATTAGAGCCCACAACCTTTGAAGTGTGTCTTTGACTTTAGTATTCTCCTTAGTACCTGAAAAATTAAAAGACAAATAAAACAAATCCGGCTATTAGTAAATATTCAACATAGTTATCATTCCTAAACACTGGCATGAAGAAATAGGGTAAAATATAAAGCCCTGAGAGTAAACAGAATGAATGCATGTCTAGCTGAAAAGATTACAGGTAGGTAGCCGTGTTCGTCTGATGTAGTCAAAACAAAATTTAAAAGATCCTTCCAGTAGCACCTTAGAGACCAACTACAATGCCATGTTTTGTACAAATAAATAGCTTTTATGATATAATGACCAACTGCATTATACAAGCACTGTGGTGATTCTTATGGCATTCTGTGAATAGTTCAAGATTATAGGTGTCAAGAATGGGCCCTGGCCCCCCAAGCCAAAAGTCAGGAAAAATGTGTTTGGCAGCCATTTGGAAGTTCTATGCCCTTTCCACTCCTCATCTGGGCTTCTGGACAGAATCTTCCATCCAGATCCCTTTTACAGGAGTACCCTGATATACCACATGAGCTGGCACCCAGTGCAGCACACTTTATACTTCAGTGGTGGACCAGAGTGAAGTCTTGGTCCCTTCAGTCCGTTTCTGAAGCCCTGCCCCACCCCGCAAGTAGGCCTCCATTGGCCAACTTAAATTTAGAGTTTTGGTGGGCTATCCCATCATCCTCCGTGGCTGGTTGAAGCCAAAGCAAATGGCTGTCTGCAAAGGAGGAAGGTTCTGCCCTGCTCCATATCCTAGGGGCTGTGCCGGGTCACAACTGTCACTTCCCTCAGAAGAATCCTGACCTGGTTTTCTGCCATTCATTAGTAGCCGCACATAAGACCCTTTCCAGGCAGCTTGCAGTTTAAGTGCAACTTTCTCCTCTTCAGGTGTGGGATCTTTGCTTTGCCAAGCAGAAACATTTACCTCTGTCAGCTCTAAAAAGAAATTAATACAAAAGTTACCTGCCTGTGAGATTACAATACAAAAACCAACCATGTCTACAAAAACCAACAATGGAGTGCTTTGTTGTTTTATGATGAAATCCTATATACTAATATTAAATTTGCATCTACAAGTGTGGATTCTTATGTAGTCACACATAAGAGGATCACTGCAACATTTGATTGCAGTTCCTACTTGTTCATTACAATGCAGTAACTCAAAGAAAGAAGTCTAATGCAACATTTCTGATGAAAATATATGGTTGTGTACTGTTTCACTGCAAAATGTTTTCAGGTAACTGGATACTGCAAGACATGACAAAGAAGCCATGAAGTATTTACATGAATTTAGATCAGTTTGATGGATCTGAAACATTTTTCTCATCTAATGAATGTTTATTAGACCTTATGTCAGCAAGCTTAGTGCTGCATACATCAGTAAAAACCCAGATAGTCCAGGCAGCAAATCAGGATAGTTGGCAGATTATGTCCTCCCCCACCCCCGTGCCCACAACTGGCTGGCTGCCTTTCTCTTCTGCTGCCTGCTGCCACCTCATCCTGCCCCTGCTCCCTATTTGCTACCAAGAGTGGCGGCAGGTACTCCATGAATTGCTCTGGGGATGGGGTATTTCCCCAGAGTAAGATAATGTCAGTGAAATCTCCTAGATAGTGTTTGTACTACAGCTGTAAATTACAGCTTAAGTTGCCATTAAAAAAGAAAAGAAAAAAGATTTAAAGAGTCATTTGCTGCCAATGGAGAAAAATGGCAGCCCAGAGCATCTCTGAGATGTCTTGCCTTAAGAAAGGAGTCCTTTGTCGGAAGAGCAAGAGTGGGAGGGAGTAGTTGGTGGAGGGGAGGAAGAAGAAGAGGGGAGCAGCAGAAAAGGTGGCGGCATCTGCTGCCATCTCAGGTGGTGCAATATCTACTGTTGGTCCTGATTAATCCTGATTGCCAAAAATAGAACCTCAATTTTCAGAGGCAATTGACTGCTAATTTTCAGATGCTAGGCACCAACCACAGTAGTGGCTTGTAACTTCCCGAAGCTTGGCCTGGCAGCTGTTGGAGATAAAGCACTAGCTAAACAAAGTACTTAGTTTTGGTCCAGGATGACCTCAAACAGACAGCTTGGACAGTTTCATCCTCCACATTAGATGCAATGCATTTACACTTTAAGTCTGGGAACATAAAATGCAAATTGATTTTTGTATCGAGTGCTAGACTTATGTCTTGCAAGCTTAGGTAAGTGATGTGCTGTTCTCCTAGTGTCAAATGCTAATTAAAACTGAAATCCAATTAAAGTTTAAGAACATATATATGACTGATTTTTTTGTAGGTCTTGCAGAGCATTTGAATGATTGCAATGCTGTTGAAATGGGAAAAGGATGTAGCTCAGTGCTAGAGCATATGCTTTGCATGAAAAAGCTCCCAGGTTAAATCTCTGGCAACTCCACATACGGATGTAAAAGACACCTGCCTGAAATCCTGGAAAGCTGCTGTCAGTCAGTGTCAGCAATACTGAGCTAGATGGAACAATGGTCTGTCTAGAGAATCAACAATGTTCAAGTGTTCCAGGGCTGTTATTGCTAACGTTGTCCTAGTCTCCCTTTGTATTCTTTTGCTTTCATCTCCACATTGATGCCCCAAAAGTTGGAATCAAAGATGGGTAAACTTCAAGAGTATCACACTAAAACCAAACAAGTTCAATGGCATAAAGGTGTGCTGATACAGAATTAAAGTTAGCAGCATCATGTTAGCTCTGCTGTATGAAGTTAAAAAAATCTGTAGGCTCCATCAGTTATATGAGAGAATACCACCTAAGAATTTTGTGTCTGGTTTCTTGTGTTCAAAATGGCAGGACAACTCAACATTCAGCAGAATTTTTCTGTAATGGTATCTTCTTAATAGATTATTTAAAAATAAATATTGCTGATAAATTATTCATGTTTTCCATATACCTGAGGAGTCTGTGTCTTCAACAGACACATCACTGTCTTTAAAATCCAAAGTGAAACATCTGTAAGCAAATTTATAGTTGAGAGGAACATTCCCCAATGTCTGTTTTATCAAATGCCAAAAAGCATTATTGAAAGCCTAAAATGTAAAAGAGAAATTGTCAGTAAATTATTATAAATAAATGTTCAAATATTTTCTACCACTGATTTTCAGAGGAAAATATTGCCGAACACATACCCGAACCTGTGTATTTGACTACTGGATAGAGTGGATTTGTAGAATCTATAAAATGGCTCACTCCAACTAAATGAGTTTTCCTTTTGATATTTCAAACCAGCCACATAATGTGATCACTATCTTAAGATTTGATGGCATATAAACAGTATATTTTCAGAGTATCAGATATTTGCCTAGTGACATTACGGTTTCCAAAATATTTAATTGCAGAAGCAACCAGAACAAAAAAATGTATCTTTTCAACATGAGTCAAAGGCTGGGGACAATTCCAGATTTTGGGGCACTGTGGTGTTTGAACAACTGGCAACCCAGCAATAACAACAACAACAGTTAGCTGAAAGCTACATCCAAAGTCAAAGTCTGAGAAATGGGCAGTTCAATAACATGTTAGCTACTGCAACATGGGCAACATGATCCTAATACTTGCACAGCCATAGCAAAAGGGACAGTCCTTTGAGATTAGAGGAACACAGCTGCTCAGTGGAGCATATTGTAATTGTCTCTAAAACCCATACTTCACTTTCTCATTATTTATATAATATACTGAAAAATTAGGGAGTGGAGATCTGTTCTGAAGACATCCATTCTTCACTGTGTCTTCATAATTTGAAAAATGGCCCTTGTGTGCCACATTGGCACAAGACCATAATTTCATTTACAGCGTGTCTCCTCACTCCAACAGCACAGCTGCTGATTCTATGCTCTTATGTCACTAAGCAGCCAGAAAACAGGCATCAGTGTGATTGATTATTAGTTCATACCATCCAGAATACGGGGTTAGGTTTCTTGTCAACACTGAGGAAAATCTAGACTTTTCAGATATTAGAAATTTTTTTAAGGTGATAAGTAGAAAGGAAATTTAAATAGAATTTAAAAGAATTGTTATTTTGTGAAAACTGCTTTGTAAGGAATGGAAAAAATGAACCAATGAGGGGGGAACCGGGGAAGTCCAAATGAATTGATGAAGATATAAGACTATTGGACATTATTATAATTTCTTTTTTTTCTTTTTGCTGTTGATGTTTTTTGTTTGTTTGTTGTTCTCTTTTCTTTTTCTCTTTTTTGTGCTTATTATTCTTTTGCTTTTTGTATTTTATGTGTAAAATGAATAAAGATGATTTTTTTAAAAAAGAAAATCTAGACTTTTCAAACTATCTGATGTGAAATTCACAAGAGCATGTTTACAGGAGTTAATGGGAGACAACCTAAATTTTCATTATCAGGAGTTTCAGCTAATGAGCTGCACTAGAAAACAATCATTTGGAAAGCACAATATATTCTGCATGTTAACAGAAGGATAAGATTCATTTTCTTCTTCTTCTTCTTTTTTACCTTGAAGTGTTCTCTAGTTGTTCCTGGAGCACAGAGGCCAGGAGGACAATGTGTTGCTTCCAGTGCCTTTATGGCTGCGGGAAGGTTTTCTGCATTTCCATAATTCAGTATCACATTCCCAATGGCTTTCATGATAGTGGTGGCTTGTTCTATGAACCGATAGCTTTCCTGAGGAGAAAATACATAAACTACCATTAGTCAGAACTATTAAAAACATAGCTGCCAAGTTATCCCTTTTTTAAAGGGATTTTCCCTTATGCTGAATAGGCTTCCTCGCGAGAAAAGGGAAAACTTGGCAGCTATGTTAAAAATATATCACCATTTCAACAACATCACATGTTCAACTCATTAGGAATTACTGTAGCCCTAAACCTATGTTACTGACTATTACATTTATACGTCATTACTATAAGGGTTTTTCCAATGTCCTTGATGAGAGAGAAGAGAGTTCAACATAAGAATCAGTTGAAAAATCTATGATTTCAATATTACCGCATTGGCCCGAATATAAGCCGCACTCACAAATAAGCTGCACCTTTAAAATTTGGCTGCTTGTGGGAGGCTTGGGAGTCGCGGACAGGACAGGCTCCATTGCTTCGTGCTCCGGGGTGGGGGTGGGGCATGGAGCCGCGCCACTTTGCTGGTGGTGTAAGGTTGCGAATATAAGCCACGCCTTAGCTTTTCACGATCAGAATTTGGGGGGGTGGCTTATATTCGGGCCAATATGGTAGATCAGATTGGGGGAACCACAGAAACATAAACACAGTGAATAAACAAAAGGGGGAAAACTACTGAATGAAGACTGAGCATGCTCAGTGGGTATGGAATGCTGTCTGTCTGCTAGAAGAAAACTTAGAAAAGCAGGAGATGAGTGGAGAAAGAATAGAATGTCTGGAACCATGAACAGAAGGACTTTACACTTTAACTCCACTTGTATAAATGTATTTGCTAGCTCTAGAAAGAAAATCCAGCAGAAATTGAACCACCACTACTGTTTTTGAAGAGCTATGTGAGATTCTCATGGAGCTCAGTCTGTAGCCATTTTGCAGAATTTCTCCCTGTATGATTTGGAGAAAAAATGCTGGGCACTTACCTCTGCCCATCCATGGGGCCGGCAACCAAATTTCAATATTGCATAAGCATTTGTATGTTTTAGCATTATTTTGTGATTATGCAAGTGTCTTCCAGATCCTGCCCATTTTTAAATTAAATTGCAGGATAATTATGGATCTGTGATCTTTTCCATTCAGAAACAGACTAAGTATATCTCAAACAAAACTCTCACTTCAATAGGAAATAAAACTTGATAATGAACATTTGTTACTCCCAATGGGAACATAGCTCAAGTTGTTATGGTAACAAATACCTTTTCAAGATTTGGCAGGACAATATCCTCTTCACCAAACACACATGGGACCATGCTACAAATATGGATATGGTGCCCTACGGGAGAGCTCGCAGTGAAGAGTAACACATGGCGCCTACATTTAAAATAAGCACACTAATGAACAAAGAAACTAAAACAGAACAGAAATTCTAAACAGTCAGTATAAGTAAATCCCTCTTGTCTCTTTCATTATTTATTGCTTGGCTCTCAAAACATTTAATGTATAAAGGAAAGAGACGGCTCTAAGACTATTTGGTGGACCACATGTGTTTGTACACTTTGAAAAGAGTTATATGTGAAAAAGTGCTAAGACTTATTGGCATTTCATCCACCCACTAGCAAATAAATATGTAGCTTATTTTGCAAAGTAAGTAACCATAGCTATGTTCTTCTTCCTCGTGCAAGAACAGATGCCTCAGGTGGGAGTTGAGCTCTCCCTTGTGGCTGAAACTGAGATGGGAATCAGAGAGTTCCTGGCATAAATCTGAGCTTTCAACAAGGCACATGAGAAGAGGTGAGGGACTAGTGAGACACGTTAGCACTAAAACTCCAAACCATACTGAGGTAAAAAAACAACAATGACAGCCAGGGAGGGAAACTACCACAAAGGCACCCCACCTTAGAAAAAACACACATACAAAACTGACAAAAATCACCAATGGGTTAGAAAGAAGAGGCCAGAAAGGCAACACAAGCTGTGTGAAACCAAGAAATCAGATCGTGGCTTTCCAAGGGAAAGGCACACAGCAACTTCTTTGAAAATGTCAACATTTCCTGTCCGCAAGCACAGGGAGGAACAAGATCCCAGTTGGAAGTGTCCTGTTGCCCTCTAGAAAACAGAGAGTTCTTATGCTGAGGCTTAGCCCTACCATGAATTAATTAATTTAAATATTTAAAACTGCATTTTCCATAAAAGATACAGCAAGGGGGTATACAACATACAAAGTGACAATAGCTTTGATAAAAGCATAAAGGTGTGTTTATTTATTTAAATATTGAGGTAGCGTAAAAAATAAATGCTTATTTCTCAGCCTCAGTAACTCCATGGAAAGAATGGCACTGACCTATTTTACAGGATTGCTGTGAGGATTAGAAAATCTGAGGAGGTGTGTAAAGAACTTTGAACACTTTAAAGCCCTATTGCTATGCTTCTAACTCCTGGATCAAAAGGGTGGAGCAGACTGGCACTTACCCAGCAGGAAGACTTATCACAGCAGCTTTAGTGGCATATGTATGGATCTTCAGGATTAATTGTCCTGGAGCCAAATTTTTCCATGAGAATTTTTCAACCATGAGTAATCCCTTAGGCAAAACATGACCTTCTTTTTGTGCAGCTGCTATAAAAGTGTACAGAAAACCTGTTTTTTAATCACCAAAATGTAACAATTTCCAATATCTTTACATATGCTGAGGATTTTATTTATACCCTGCTCATCTGGCTGAGTTGCCCCATCCACTCTGGGCGGCTTCCAACACATAAAACATTTAAAAATGTCAAACACTAAAAACTTCCCAATACAGGGCTGCCTTCAGATATCTTCTGAAAGTTGTTCTTAGATGTAACCTGTAGTTTGTTGCTTGCAAACCTCATAGAACATGATTTATATCTTATAAATATCAGCAGGCAGTCTTTCAAGAGAGTAGACAATAAAACAAAAGGAAAGGGGAAGCTCATCAGCTTTTTCCTTTCTGCCTATAACATGTTAAGTCAAGTTGCCAGGGAAAGCAAATAATTCAAATTTGTAAGCAGTTCTACTAAGAAACAATGAAATCCTCAAATCCTACATATGCCTACCACTAAGAGGCTTACTTCAGGTACATGAACAAAGAATTGCAGTCTAACATGTTTCTCTTCTACACCTTCTTGAACAGGTCAAATCTTGAATATGCAAGGAGTGAGGAACATGCTATGCTACCCTCCCCAGATCTCAGGTAATGAGATGCCTCTTGTGGTGGACAACAAACCAAACTCAAGGCACTGATAGGAGACGGAGTAGACTGGTCCTTCATAGGTTTCCTTGAGCCTCATGTTCACTGAACTAATGCTGAAGGGACTATGAGTACTATGTGCCTTCCTTAAAGCCTAAAATAGAAAGCTTAGTAGTTGTGTGGACTGGGAAGGCAAGCTCTAGGAGATTAATGGAGGGGGAATAGTAGGGATGGTGGTGAACCGAGCAACCAGGGTTGCAGACCCTAGAACTTCAGTAACAAGTGAGCCACATGTTCAAGACATTTGTATTCTGACATATGCCTTGAGGCTGTTTTGAACTGCAAATTATGGCAAACCATAAAAGCAGCTTCAAATTAGTATGAAGAGGATGGAAGTTGATTGAACTTTGATTTGTTCATTAATAACTTGTGCGGTCCTACTACAGACTCTGGGCTTAAGAACAATTAATTGAATCCAGTACTTTCACCAAACACTCATGGGAAAATGAGAAAGTCGTGTGTCAACATAGGAGAAGATCACAAATACTGCAGCTCTATCTTTGAGTACTCCTTTGTGAAAAAAAAATCATAAAAATCAATATTTGCATTACCTATATTTTTGTTACTGATCTTACCTCCTGATTCTCCCCAGTGTACTAATGCAGAAAAGCTAATCAGCATATCAATAGGCTTCAAACTATCTACAGATAAATAATATACAATACGTTCGTCCAACATCTGTAAGGAAAAAAAGAGTATTCATGTTTATTATTTATCTAGTGTTGGAGCAACTAGTATTTGGCAGCATTTGAGTTATATTTTAAATACTGTTTTTCAAATCAATGTATGATATAAAGTGAACAATGTAAGGTCATCAAGGAAAACCTTGGGTTTTGCTTCCCCATAACATTTAGCTTTGTCCATGGAGTTTTCTTGGCAGGGTTACTGGAGTGGCTTGCCAGTTCCTTCTCCAGGTGGATCACGTTTAGTCAAAACTCTCCACTATGACCTGTCCATCTTGGGTGGCCCTGCATGGCATAGCTCATAGCTTCTCTGAGTTATTCAAGCCCCTTCGCCACGACAAGGCATTGAAGAAAGTAGGAAAAACCACTGGGCCAGTAAGATACAATCTGAATCAAATCCCTTATGAATACACAGTGGAAGTGAGGAACAGGTTTAAGGATTTAGATTTGGTGGACAGAATGCCTGAAGAACTATGGATGGAGGCTCGTAACATTATACAGGAGGCAGCAACGAAAACCATCCCAAGGAAAAGGAAATGCAAGAAAGCAAAATGGCTGTCCAACGAGGCCTTACAAATAGCGGAGGAGAGGAGGCAAGCAAAATGCAAGGGAGATAGGGAAAGATACAGGAAACTGAATGCAGATTTCCAAAAAACAGCAAGGAGAGACAAGAGGGTCTTCTTAAATGAGCAATGCAAAGAAATAGAGGAAAACAATAGAATGGGGAAAACCAGAGATCTGTTCAAGAAAATTGGAGATATGAAAGGAACATTTCGTACAAAGATTACCATAATCAAGGACAAAAGTGGTAAGGACCTAACAGAAGCAGAAGACATCAAGAAGAGGTGGCAAGAATACACAGAGGAATTATACCAGAAAGATATGGAGGTCTCGTACACCCCAGGTAGTGTGGTTGCTGACCTTGAGCCAGACATCTTGGAGAGTGAAGTCAAATGGGCCTTAGAAAGCACTGCTAATAACAAGGCCAGTGGAAGTGATGATATTCCAGCTGAACTATTTAAAATTTTAAAAGATGATGCTGTTAAGGTGCTACACCCAATATGCCAGCAAGTTTGGAAAACTCAGCAATGGCCAGAGGATTGGAGAAGATCAGTCTACATCCCAATTCCAAAGAAGGGCAGTGCCAAAGAATGCTCCAACTACCGCACAATTGCGCTCATTTCACACGCTAGCAAGGTTATGCTTAAAATTCTACAAGGCAGGCTTAGGCAGTATGTGGACCGAGAACTCCCAGAAGTGCAAGCTGGATTTCGAAAGGGCAGAGGAACCAGAGACCAAATAGCAAACATGCGCTGGATTATGGAGAAAGCTAGAGAGTTCCAGAAAAACGTCTACTTCTGCTTCATTGACTATGCAAAAGCCTTTGACTGTGTCGACCACAGCAAACTATGGCAAGTTCTTAAAGAAATGGGAGTGCCTGATCACCTCATCTGTCTCCTGAGAAATCTCTATGTGGGACAAGAAGCTACAGTTAGAACTGGATATGGAACAACTGATTGGTTCAAAATTGGGAAAGGAGTACGACAAGGTTGTATATTGTCTCCCTGCTTATTTAACTTATATGCAGAATTCATCATGCGAAAGGCTGGACTAGATGAATCCCAAGCCGGAATTAAGATTGCCGGAAGAAATATCAACAACCTCAGATATGCAGATGACACAACCTTGATGGCAGAAAGCGAGGAGGAATTAAAGAACCTTTTAATGAGGGTGAAAGAGGAGAGCGCAAAATATGGTCTGAAGCTCAACATCAAAAAAACCAAGATCATGGCCACTGGTCCCATCACCTCCTGGCAAATAGAAGGGGAAGAAATGGAGGCAGTGAGAGATTTTACTTTCTTGGGCTCCTTGATCACTGCAGATGGTGACAGCAGTCACGAAATTAAAAGACGCCTGCTTCTTGGGAGAAAAGCAATGACAAACCTAGACAGCATCTTAAAAAGCAGAGACATCACCTTGCCGACAAAGGTCCGTATAGTTAAAGCTATGGTTTTCCCAGTAGTGATGTATGGAAGTGAGAGCTGGACCATAAAGAAGGCTGATCGCCGAAGAATTGATGCTTTTGAATTATGGTGCTGGAGGAGACTCTTGAGAGTCCCATGGACTGCAAGAAGATCAAACCTATCAATTCTTAAGGAAATCAGCCCTGAGTGCTCCCTGGAAGGACAGATCGTGAAGCTCAGGCTCCAATACTTTGGCCACCTCATGAGAAGAGAAGAATCCTTGGAAAAGACCCTGATGTTGGGAAAGATTGAGGGCACTAGGAGAAGGGGACGACAGAGGACAAGATGGTTGGACAGTGTTCTCGAAGCTACGAACATGAGTTTGACCAAATTGCGGGAGGCAGTGCAAGACAGGAGTGCCTGGCGTGCTATGGTCCATGGGGTCACGAAGAGTCGGACACGACTAAACGACTAAACAACAACAACATTTAGCTTCTATTTTAATCTACTGAAAAAAGTTAAGTTTATCCTAAGAATAATTTTATGTATGGCTTCCTACGAGGGCTGCTCATTAAAGATATACCCTGACCCACTTCTGTTATTGTAGGAGGATGAAATTGTACATGTATACATCTCTCCATAGGTAACGTGGTAATTTGTAGCTGCATAAAGCGATGGGGGAAGTGTGTGACTCTTGTTGGTAGCTATGTAGAGAAGGACTAATAACTGTGCCCAGTTTCATTTGCCTCAGTCCACGGGAAGTACATCAGGAGAAATCTTTAATGAGCGCCCTTCGTAAGCTACTGGTCTAAATATTTTAAAAGAGAGGACACAAAAGCAAGTTAACATGATGAAGCAATGGGTTTAGGAATACTGCAAGTAGATTTTACTTAATTAGCTCAAAATACTTAAACCATAGCTGCCAAGTTCTCCCTTTTTTAAAGAGAAATTCCATTATGCTGAATAGGCTTCCTCACGAGAAAAGGGAAAACTTGGCAGCTATAACTTAAACACAACACAAGTCTCCTCTGCATTTGCCCCCCCCCCAAAAAAAATGGCCCTGAGGGGTTCAGGAGAATCCCAGAACAGTATGAGTGAGAGGAGAAAGGGGATCATTCCATCGGGTGGAACAATCACTTTAGTACAACACTGAATTATTTCCCATGTATTGGTCCAGAATGTGCGGCTTGCTTTTAAAATGTAGAACAAGTGAAATTCTCCTCAATTTCTTCTAGGCCTTAGGGTACAAGGGGTACTTGAATTGGCTGAATGCCTAATAACATTATTCCACTGTATTCCAAAATGTTTTGGATCCACAGAAAATTCCACAGCAGGGGACTGGGATAAGTTTTTTTTTTTAAGTGTCCCCGGTTTCATTGAAAAAAATCTGGTAACTATAGGCTAAACTGTCTAAGCAACTAAAGGAATTTCGTGGGTCAGAGGCAGATTGACTGAAGTAACTGGATTGGGTTGTGGCTGTATTTGACTGGGGTAGAGGAAAATATTAGTATTCCTTTGTGCATAGTATCCCTTTTAATTAGCCAATGATCTTAGTTAAAAGTTCATCTTATCTCTCATGTTGTTGTCCAGCTCATATGTCAGCCTACTATACTATAAAACTACAAAAAGGTTTCAAAGTATTCTAAGTGAATTGATGGCAGAAGAAAAATTAAAAAATACAATTATCTAAACTTGTGTTTATACAAAATGAGGCTAAGGGAACTAGTTTCCCTGTCAGATCCAAACTGAAATTCTGCAAAATAAAAAAAAATCCTTCCCGTAGCATCTTAGAGACCTGAAGAAGTGTGCATGCACATGAAATCTCATAACAATGACAAACTTAGTTGGTCTCTAAGGGGCTCCTAGAAGGAATTTTTTTAAAAAAATTCGACTACAGCAGACCAACACGGCTGAAATTCTACAGTATCCCTGATCCCAAAGTATCATAATAACATTGTTTTTAATGTCTGTCATTTATATTTTAGGATTTGTATCAATTATTTCTGTGCTAGGTTTTTGTAGACAGTAACATTTTACTGGCAAATGCAAATGTTTACAGAATGGATACAAAACTGGGATTCACAATGCCGCTTTAGTTTACAAAGAGATGAATAAATCATGTAGTCAGTGCACTTACTCTAAAATCTGACTTCTGATAGGTGTAGCCATAGGTGTTTGGCTTGTGGAAAACATACAAATTCCTAAGGAAAGCAAACATTATTATTTTAGCATTAATTATACAGAAACCTCTCCCTTATGCTGTGCTTCACGTTTTACTGAATTATAAGACAGCTGAAACAAACCATCAGTATTCTTTGAACAGTTACTCAGTATGTTATTATCATCTAGCAATAGAAGTTAACTTCCAAATACATGACAGCTTCTGAAATTGAAAATGTGAATAATCCGTCACCATTCTGAACTGCAAGCAGTAATTAAGTCTAAATTTCCATTGTTCATTTAGGCTACAATCCTGTACTTCATTGCTGAGAGTAAGCACCATGGAATTGAATGAGACTTATTTTTTAACTGATGTGCATAGTTGTGGTTGCAGCCGTGACAGAACTCTTCCATTACACCTTTATCAGGTTCTGGCTAAATTTAGGATGTTTATCAGCATCAAATCTGATGGAAAAAATATAACCATGTGCTTAAGATTTCCCTAAATGCTAAAATATTATATGAAAGGACCTTTTTACTTGTACATTGTTTTTTATTTCACCATAACTGTGTTTTCATAAATAAAATAATATTTGGCATATCAAGTCATTTATGTATGAGGGAAGAATGTGTCCAGTGAGCCATTCTTATGTCCAGGAGACACAGAACCAAAAACCAATGTGAAAGCATGTACTGTAGAGTAAGTTCAAAGAACCTGGTTTCAGGGACGGGGCAGCAAGAGGCAGAATGGCAAGAACTGCAAGGGACTAAGAGCTCTTTGTGGAGGAAGTAAAATGGAGCTTGCAAAGGTGCTTTTGTAACCAACCAGACAGGCCTACAGACCTATGGGCTGAGATGACACCTGTGACCTTATGGGTCTAGCAGTTGGGTTTGTGCAGCTTATTCTCTAAGGAACAATGGAGGGGGAATGATAGGAGTTTGGCAACTGCTTTTGAAGACACTTATTCTGGAAAATTGATGATACATTTATTAAAGAAGGTTATCAGACATCACAGAAATCTCTTACTGGGCAACATCCATTGTTGGATGAGCGGACTTTTGCTTGCACAATGGGACTTCCCCTTTTTCTCTGCCATCATATCCTCCCCAGATCTACTCCAGGGGGTCCCTGAACCATCAAGAACAGCTTTTGAATGTCAGCAGAGGGAAGGAAAGGAAGGGAAAGTTCTGTCACACCAATAGAAGTCCATTCTCCTAGTGGTGGCCACCACTGGACACCATCCATTGTCTTAAAGAAAAAACAGAATAATTTGTTAGGAATCATCAGATGGAAGATTTTTAAGGAAATCTGCTGGATTTCTAGTATGTACCACAGGGGCTGAGGATGCCTTTTGTGTAGCAGCCATGAGTCACCTACACAAATTTGAAGGATAATTTGCAAAAGTCCACAAAAGAAGATCTAGTCTCTGTAACAATAATAAAAGCATGCCTTACTGAAAACTAACACAGAAATCTTCATAGTCCATCCATATTTCCTTGGAGATGGGGCTCTTTTCTGATTCAATCTCTTCCTGAGATTTATTTGCTAACTGGTTATTAGCAGGTTCTGTTGATTCTGGCATTGGAGCTGCTTCACTACTTATTTTTTCAGTCGATTCCCCTGCACAGATAAAAGGGGGGATTTCCTTAAGATTACACTCAGAAATGAAAGACTATATTCTACTGGTAAACTTGAGAAACATAAACAGGGCAAAATTATCCTAGTAATTTATCATAAACAGCTTAGCAATATATGTATACCCGCAACAGCCTAAAGCCCCACTGATTGCTGTGAAGCTGCATGAACTACAAAGGCAACTGCTTTGTAGGTAAATGGACTGAACTATTCTATCTTCTATTTAAAAAGGCAAAGAAAGGAGAGAGAGATTGAATTTCTAACTCCCAGAAAGCAGCACATTAAGGCAGATTTCTTAAACCTGGTGCCATTCCAATATTTTGGAATACAACTCCAATCAGTCCCAGCCAGCAACACTGTACAAAATATCTGAAAGGTACCAGGTTGGGAAGGGCATGTTTGTCCAGCAACATAAGCACAGATGAACTATCAATACGTCAGAAGAGAATTCTCAAAAGCAGACAAGCATTTTTTTGAATACACACCAAGACATCTGCTAAATAATGACTGAATCAAGGAGGATTTGTCCATAACCACTTGAAACAGGGCCCTAAAACCAACATATTGCTTGCATATTAAAGATTTCATACATCTTCCAAAAGAAGAAATAAATTATTTAACGACTGTGAATTGAAATGAAGGTTGTGAAGCTGTGAACCCTTTAAACCCAATTCACAAAAATAACGAATAAATGAAAACGTAATGGTTATGCTTCACCTCTAGAGGGCTCTCTAGGTTAGCCCTGAAGCATGCTGGCAAAGAATGCTTCTCTGCTTTACCTAATCTCTAGTAAAGAAGTTACAGAATACAGGGTTGTCAATACACATCCTTGAAACTATCTTATATACCATATTTTAAAACAATTTGTTTTTAAGAGACAAGCTCAACTGAAGTTCTGGAAGCGTTGTGCTCCAAGAAGCCAATCTGTGCTAACTCTGATAAGAAGGGACCTGAACAACATTTCCTGGTTCAATATGACAACCTGAATTTAGTTAACTGGCTTTTGCAATTCCCTCGTGTTTGGTGCAAGGTTAGGTTGATTAGGTTTTGGCTCAAAAAGTATTGAAGTACATTTTTAAATGTGTATTTTGAGAGAAAGTAAGTTAAGAAATGCAGATTTTGACAGAAAAGGCCTATTTAACCCCCCCCCCCAAAAAAAATTACAGATTGTGGAGATGCAATAAATGTAATTATAAGTGAACATAAGAAAAAGTGACACGGAATATAAACAACCATCTATCCCTAATTAGGTTACTGCTATGTGATGTTTCTGTAGTTATATAATAACACAATGTGAAATATTAACACACATGCTTTTTTTGAGAGAAGCACTCATGTACTATGTCATAGTTTGAGAATAGCATGAAGCATTAAAAGAGATTAGGCATTATTAAGAGGGCTTCAGAGAACACAGAGCTTTAGCATTTGGGAGTATGACACAGGATTGGTTCACATGTAAACCAAACCATGGTTTAGCATAGACACGATGGAACATAAGACACATTGGAACTAGCTATTTACAGAATTTTCACTTCATTTATAACTAAATAACTGAATGAATAAATATTTTCCTATTAAATATTAATTACCTTTGGTGGATCCTTCCATAGTATGTGGTGGAGCTAAAGTAGATTCCTGCAGAGTGGGGGAAAGTTTGTTTAGAACAATACTGACACAATAGCAAAAAGCAAAATAAATGTGTCATAAATTAGAAGTGTCATAGAAAGCTAGTCATCTGTAGTAAACGTCCACAGTCTGGCAAACCTCACTACACACTCATTTCCATGAGACAGTGTGTGCATGTGCACACATGCATGCTAATGTTGGCTTCACTGCAGGATGTGAGGCAATAACTGAATGCTTAAAACAACTCTGTTCTCGTCCCTAGGGAAAACTCTTAAATCAGAAGTATGCTCAGCCCACTACTACCAAATTGCCTCTATGCATGGTGGCAGATTTAGGATCATGCCCACCAACTCCATTTTAGGACAATTGTTCTGCTCTCAGATCAATATGGTACTGGGAGTCCAATTTAAGGGAATATTTCTGTATTTTTACAAATTGTGTCCTCCGTGTTACAGTCTGCTTAATAAAGGTTATAAAATGATAGAATCTGGAGTCCAGTCGTACCTTGGAAGCCAAACGGAATCTGTTCTGGAAGTCCATTTGACTTCCAAAACGTTTGGCAACCAAGGTGCTGCTTCTGATTGGCTGTAGGAGCTTCTTGCAGCCAAGTGGAAGCCACACCAGACATTCGGCTTCTAAAGAATGTTCACAAACCGGAACACTCACTTCCAGGTTTGCTGTGTTTGGGAGCCAAAACGTATGGGTGCCAAGGCATTTGGCTTCCAAGGTTTGACAGTATAGCCTCCAGAAGAGGGATGGTGGAAGCTGAATTTCCCAACTCATCCACACAGCCCCTTAAAGCCTCTCATGGGACTTGGGAGACCCTGGTGAATGGAACAGAGGTTTATACAACCTGTCACTAGTCACATTAAATGCAGCCCAGCAGCATTTTGTGCTTGATAAGCATCCTGTTTTTGCTGCCTACCTTGGACTGCCAAAAAAAACCCCCCAAAAACCCCAACCAGGGCCAATTTCAAACCCCAACAGGTTATACATGTATGGCTGGTAGGCTGAGTTGTGCTTGCTTGGCAAGTTGTGCAGGACTGATCTAGAATGATTTGTGAACATCACTTTTTTACTTCAAACTTCAGATGAATCACAGTCTTCAGATTTCTTCAAATGCAAAGAGAAAGAGCTCAGCAACATTTTTCTTTTTTCAAAAAACTGATCATACAGGAAGTAGTGTACACAATTTTTAGAGTGAGTAGGGAACAACTCATGCAGAGTAAAATCTTAACCTGAGAAATTTCTTCTGTACTCGTTAAATATGAATCTGCAGAAGAGTCAATTACACTTTCATCATTTTCAGTGACAGCAGGAAGACTGGATGCTGGAAGAGATCCTTTTTTGAATGTAGAAGGTGGGAAATGGCTAAATAAAAGACAGATAAATTAACATTCATCTCTAAATAAAATGTATATATTAAAATGTCCAGCCGAGTGACTCTACTCCATTAGCAGTTACCATAGAAAGAAGTCCTACTGGAAAATAGGGAATATCCAAGGAAAAATAATTTAAGTTCAGAAATCAAAACACTTCCTTGCACTTTGAGTAGGTGAGATTTACTAATGAAGCTTCTAATCCTGGTACTTGTTCTATAAAAGAAGGTAGACTATTTTTTAAAGAGCAGAGGCTCTGCTCACCAGAGGCTGGGCTAGTTGTTCTAAGGAAGTGGAAGGCCTATTTGAGGCTTATTCTGGGTTCACTGTTTATTGGAGCTACATTCAAGCTTTCCTTGTTTCATTGCCAACCTAGGTGCTACTTGGAGCTATCCAGGGTGCTACTTATCTAACAACCTTGCCGGTTTGCCTCATAGACCTTACTTTGCTTATTTAGGCCAGGCATCACCAAACTCGGCCCTCCAGATGTTTTCGGACTACAATTCCCATCATCCCTAGCTAACAGAACCAGTGGTCAGGGATGATGGGAACTGTAGTCCCAAAACATCTGGAGGGCCGAGTTTGGGGATGCCTGATCTAGGCCTACATTTTCCTTTGTCTGGCTGTGCCTTACTGGGCTGGGCTTCCTGAAGGGAGATAGTAATATGTGACAAAGAGTCCCTGGGACCTTAGAGGAAATACACATTAGAAATGAAATCATCATCATCATCTCCAATTCCTTATGTACCCCCCCCCCTCCCTCGCACATGCATGCTGCCTCTCACGCTTCTCTAGGGAATCTCCAAATCCTCTGGTTCAGTTTTTCAAGGGTGTGGAAAAGAATCTGAGAAAAGTGCCTCTCCTTCCTCTAACATGATTGCAAGTCTGATTCCACCATATTGTCTTTTGGACATATAGGAAATTATATATGTCTAATGGGATTTTTGAAGTTCATTTTTTAAAAAATATTACAGCATTACCATGAATACAAATCACTTGTTGCACATCTCCCCTCCTTTCTTCCTTTTCTTCCTCTATTGATACACACACCCCTTTAATACTTTGTAGTGTTAAATTGTTCTTGAATTCACCTTTATTGCACAAAATATCATTATTTATTAAATTTTATATAGCGCTTGATTGTATAAAACCTCAAAGCAGTTTCCAAAAATAATTCACTGAAGCCCACTGGTTCATATACTTACGTGTCTCTTGGTATTGGCATTGGAGAAAGTCTATAGCTCAGAAATGGGCTAGCAAGCTCAATGAATTGTTCTGGCTTTTTTATGACAGGTTCTGGAAGGTAAATAACAAAAACAGGAGTTCTTCGTAGTTTAAGAAACCATCCACAAAGCCCTCCACAAAACAAGACTCTCATTGAAAAATAACAACCTGAATCCAGGGAATAGTATATTATCTGCAAGTTCTACACAATTAGACTGCCTTTCATTCAGGAAGGTGAAATGCACACACAGACAAACATGGTTAGCAGGTTTATATTAAAATGTTAACAGCACAGTTTTAACAAGAAAAAATGTTCTTAATGTTGTAAAGAACATCAGCCTCACCTTCATGACAGTACCAAAAAAAATGACCCCAACTGGGTGATCCCCTTTCATGTCACCCCTTTGGGGTCAGCCTACCAGCAGCAGTCTTGCGTTGTGGGCAAGACTGAGGCTAAGATGCCTAGAGTCCTTCAGTTGGTTCTGCCACAGCTATAAAGCTTCAAAGACAGATGTTGACTATTAGGAGCTAGAGCAGGCATCTCCAAACTGTGGCCCTCCAGATGTTTTGGCCTACAACTCCCATGATCCCTAGCTAACAGGATCAGTGGTCGGGGGAGATGGGAATTGTAGTCCAAAACATCTGGAGGGCCGAAGTTTGGGGATGCCTGGCTTAGAGCAAGCATCCCCAAACTCGGCCCTCCAGATGTTTTGGGACTACAATTCCCATAATCCCTGGCCGCTGGTCCTGTTAGCTAGGGATGATGGGAGCTATAGCCCCAAAACATCTGGAGGGCCGAGTATGGGGATGCCTGAGCTAGAGGGGGATAATATGATAGTAATATTCTTATCTGCCACTCTCTTTTCTCATTAGTCTTGGCCCAAACAAAGAAAAACTCAACATTCCTCCCATCAATATGATAACACTTTCCACATTGCAAGTTTCTGTGCCAAACCAGAGAAATGTCCTATACCAGGCATCCCCAAACTCGGCCCTCCAGATGTTTTCGGACTACAACTCCCATCATCCCTAGCTAACAGAACCAGTGGACGGGGATGAAGGGAGCTGTAGTCCCAAAACATCTGGAGGGCCGAGTTTGGGGGTGCCTGTCCTATACTATATTTTGTGTATGTATGTGTATTGCTGTGGGTTAGATAGCTTTCAGAAGACACAATACTGTATACCCCTATGTCTCAAAAGTGGTCAAGACAAGGGAAACACAACATAAACCACACAATAGTAATACTTTCAGTATTTATTTCAAGCACAGAATAATACTTATTAGGTAACCGATAAAGTAAAAAGCACCTGAATTTTCATATATTAATCCTTTTGATCCTCTAAATGGCAGTGTGGGTGAAATCAATAGAGACAAGTATTACATTTTGGCTCATTGTTTGTTAAAAATATACTGCAAAGCCTGGAAAGACAAACCTTGGGGTTCATCAGTCACAATAGTTTCTTTTTTCTGGCGGATAAGTTTCCAACGAGGAATAGATGGTGGTTTTGGAGGAGCTACCAGGGGACCGGACCTTGTTCTGGTTAGCAGTGCAGGATGACTGTATATGTGGGAAAGACCATATTGCCGCAACTGCTCAGATGAATCAGCCTGCAAAAGAAAGAGGAATAAAATGCACAATGGAGGCTGTGATACACATAAAAATATCAAGAGGAAACTAATTTTGGCACAATTATGTAATTTCTGACTATCATAATTGTTCTAGGACAGAGAGCACCGCGTTGCCTCTGTATGTGGGGCCATCAACAGCCCTAAACTCCATTTGAGCACTCCAATCCTACTGTTGGCAAGAAGGGGAGGGAGAAGGGGAATATAGAGGAATATAGGAACAACTGCACAGTCCTGTAAAAACAATAAGATTCAGGTTTGGAGTGGAAATAAAATATTGCACTGTAATTGAGCTGTAATTTCTCTCAAAGACTGTTGGCAAACTTGGCCAGTCACTAGCATAATTGCAGCCCCGTCTACTTCTAGATTATCCTTCATTATGATGGGCAACTTATTCTTGGCTAGACCTATATGGAACGTCTCCAGTAACATTGGGAAGATCTCCTTGTCAAAGGTAAGAATACTATACATGCCAGGATTCCAATTAACTGCACATTGCTGTACCAAGTTTCAAAAGAGGAACGTTTATGAAACATATGTTTCTTTTTAATAAGTCAAAGCACTTAAGGTTTAAAACCACACAACCAATCACAAACCTGAGTTCGACAGAGGCAGAAAATTGGTCTACAAACAGACCTTTTTACAAATACGTTTTGTGTTCTTTGTTGATATATTTGCTGTTTTTATTGGATTATTTGTTCATATTTTAAAGGCAAAATAAACAAAGCCTTACCATTTTCCCTAATACAAATATCTTTCTTTCAGACACATAAAGAGGCATATAGCAAGCATATACCACCATCTGTGGTTGCAGTGGTGTTGCAGAACCTATTAAAAAGAACACATTACGTATTATTATTAATTAGATTTATATACCGCCCATCAAAAGATTTCAGGGCAGTTCACAAGATAAAAATACAAGATAAAAAAACCCCAAACAGTAACAAAAACCCCTGAAATGGTGCCACAGATAATAGCTCAATATTATCATACGGTAAATATTATAGACCTTGTTAGGTGCTATGTTGCTATAAAGGCAAGAAATGAAACTTGATTTCACCAATTTTGTTCAAGTTAAGTAACCTTTCAGGCAGATGAATGGAGCTACTTCAGAACAGTGGTTTCATGATCAGTTAGGGCTTTACACTCAAATGGCATACATTTTATTCACTTTTTTCCTAGGGCCTGATCTGCCCCTACGTGACCTCTTGTGCTTAGAGCAAAAAAAGAGCTAGCCAAACCATGGAAGGAACCAGCAACCTCCAAGTGAATTGTTCCATGTACCCTCCCAGCCACCACCTGCTTTTCCCACAACAAACCCAAAATTTTAGCAACATGTTCAGGATTGCAGTTTACCTGAAGAGGTTAACTTCTTCAGACCACCTAAAAGAAGAAGGGAATGTGGGGCAATATACACTTTCTCTGAGGCTGAAACCAACTATGAAGTACTTTTTGCCTGCCTTTGACATTCATTTGTGTTTCATGCAGACTGGTGTGATTTTTTGCAGTCTCATTTAGCTTAGGAAAAGCCTACAATTCTTAATTATGAGCAGAAAATAAAGTATTTGCTGTTGAGATCAGTTGTTACATATTACATCTAGGAACAATGATATTTTACCATCAAGAAAGAGAGAATTTTGAAAGTCAGAAGACACACGTCCAGAATGAAGCCCTGGCCTGAATCTATCCCTTTCACCATCCTTGCTTCTCTTCTTTCCAACGTCTTTTTGATCTTGTTTCTCTACCAAAGAAAGACAATGCACGTGTGAATACTACCATACATGGTTACACAACACTCAGTAGTCCTTGTCTCAAGCAATGGATAATCCAGAAAACCGTGAACCAAAATTCAGGCCTCTGTTTTAGATAAATGTTAAGTTCAAGATAAATCATGATTCTGTGTTTAAGGCAATCTTTACTAATGGCTCGCCACTCATATCTTGTCTATAACCTTTCCAGTTATTTTATTTTAATTAAATTTATATATCACCTTTATCTTCCAAGGAGCTCAAGGTGGTGTGCATGGTTCTCCTCCTCCCCATTTCATCCTCTCAACAACGCTGTGAGCTAGTTAGGCTAAGAGATGGTGACTGACCTATGATCACCCAGTGAGCTTCATGGCTGAATGGGGATTCAACCCTGGTCTCTCAGGTCATGGTCCAGCACCACCCATTAGCAACTATGAGAATCAATAACTAGCGCAGAGACTGTGATCTTCATAGATGCCCCCATGCAAAGTCCCAGCAAAGACTGGAATGCCAACGCAGGGGCTTCATGAGCAGATAATATGAGTCTCTCTGTAAAAGAACTAACACTATGCCTGTTTACAGGCCTGCCTAGTGGTTTTATAGCAGAACAAAGCACAAAGGATAAATAATAGTCACCTTTCTTTCTAATTTAAAATGTTTTTACACTGTACTTTCCAATCTAAAGAACCTTTAAGACACTTAACAACAATATTGATGAAGACTATTCATATACAATAAAAATATAATGCTTATGCAAAACTATAAAATATTATAGAACATTATAGTAGTAAAATTCCAGTAGGGATAAAATAAAATAAAAATTACAAATCCCAGTAGCCTAGGCCCATGGAAAAAATGTTTTCACCAAAAACAAGTTGTTAATCTGGGCTTCTTGTGGCAAGGAATTCCAGAGGTAAGGCATGACAACAAAAGTCTTGACTACATACTGATCAACCACACTTAGTCATAGAGCAGAGCCTCTAAAGGTTTAAGCAGCATGGGCAGGATTACAAGCTTTTCAGGTCTTTAAAGGTGAGAGCCAGCACTGCGCTCAGAAACAATTTGGAAGCCAATGAAGCAGCAGAGTCCAATGATTTCATTTTATTTTTTAAAGAATCAGGTTAAGTTAAACTCTTTCTGCCACCATTTGCAGTAGATGAAGTTTCTGGACACTTTTCAAAGGCAGCCCTATTGCTGCAATAATCCAGTTTCAAGATAACTAAGGAATGTGTGAGGATGGCCAGCCTTCTCCAGGGAAGGGCACAGCTGGCTCACAGGGTCTAAGCAAAAAACAACACTCCTGGTCGAAGCTGTTATGTGCTAAATGTAGAGCTCTCCTCAGTTTCCAAGGGCCAAACTTGTCATGACCCCATTCCATGCAATTAGAAAGTGCACTAATACACACACACACTATATATATATATATATAGAGAGAGAGAGAGAGAGAGAGAGAGAGAGAGAGAGAATATGTGACAGGAATCAGGCACCAACAGAGATCCTTTACCTTCCTGTGGTTCCTGCTATTTACTTTACAAAAAATCATGCAATTGCTATTGGTGCAAATGTTTTTGGCTCTGAACTATGTTATCTAAAGAAGAAAACCCCAGATAATATTTAAGACTTGATTTAAAAATATTAACGTGGAGAATATGTTTTTCTGTATCCTATTTGAGCAGTACTTACAACTAGACTTGCACTATCCTGTGCACAGTTAAGTCTACTGAAATTTGACTGAAATCAACAAGGCTTAATGCATTGGTCCTGCTAGCTAGGGATCATGGGAGTTGTAGGCCAAAACATCTGGAGGGCCGCAGTTTGGGGGTGCCTGGCTTAATGTATCTCCTGGCGCAGTGTACTGTATATTTACTCAGAAGTAAGTCTCACTAAGTTCAGTGGTGCTGAGTTATCTGACAGCAGTCCTAAATTTTCAATCCAGCACACTGTTGCACTGATTTCAATGGGATTTAAAGGTACTTTATTGTACACTGGATGGCAACCTTACATCGAACCTCAGTTCTCTCTCACACATACACGTAACACCTTCAAGTCTGGTAACTTCTTGGATTCCTTCGAGTTTAATGTGATTATTTGACGCCTATACAAAAAAGTGCAAAGGAATAAAGATGTTGTTTCTCTGTCCAGAGGGTGTCCTTTGTTGCATATCATTTACACTCTTCATCATGTCATACCTTTGGCAGTTTTTTCAGGTTTCTCTACCTTCTCTGGTGGCTTAACTGCAGGTACGGCATCATTTTTAATGTCAGAAGATTTTAGATCTTTTTTAGTGTCTTGAAGTGACATCTTCATTTCAGGAACTGATTCTTCTGGTAACTTAAATTCTGGCAAGGTCTCTCTTAAGAATTCCCATACTTTATCCATATATCCAGATCTTTAAAATATACATAAACATTACTTTGAAATGTAGTTCTGTCTGCTGTTTATTTACTACATATGCATTATGCTATTCAAGTAATTCTTTTTTTTTAATCTATAGGAGTCAAGTAAAGAAGCTGCCATGCTAAATTTTACTACCATTTAAATAGTGTGGTTATCACTGGAACCAGTGACTCTTGGTCACTCTTGGTACCTAGTGTCATCTAGAATGTATCCACTCCTTGAAAAGAAATGCAACCTATTTTTTTTCTGGAGTACTGAGAAAATAACTCAGAAAAAAACCATTCAGAAATAAGCGAAACAAAAAAACTAAACCAAGCAATTACAAAAGCAGATATTCAAAATGATCCTTTGATACGATGAAACATAGTTTCCCCCCTACATCCTTGGACAGCACGATCCAATGTATGTTTGCTCAGATGAAAGCCCTACTGAGTTCAACAGGTCTAACTCCCAGGTAACTGTGAATTTGCCATTAATTTAGGCTGGAATCCTATAGACACCATTAACTACCAGACAAACCCAACAAATAAAACATGTGTACAACAATTTTAAACAGTAATATTTCACTAAATAATCATAAAGTGATCAAATAGTGAGTGAGTATTGAGCAGGCAGAAAGGAATACAAGAAGACCCCAGCAACAAGCAAGTTATGATCTTTTAGGGTTTTTTTTAAAAAAAAAAATCACAGAGTTGATTTTGACTGCTTTTAAGTTTTGAGTCATACTGTGTATCTGTTCACCCCATCCCACCCCAAACACCAGATCAACCAAGTATAGGGGAAGCAAAGCGGAAGGAACTGCATATAAAAGTAGAACTTACTGGAGAGGAATAATTTCTGGTATCCATCCAGTAAGTGCATGTAGAACTGTGAATTCCCCCAGTTCCCTTTTTCCTACGTCATTTATGCTAAAACAAATACAAATATGCATATAAGCAGATCAATATTCTATTCAGACAGTAATTTTGTCTCAACAATCACTCATATCCTTCCAAATTCTTCATATTTCATATATAATTTCCATTGCAAGCAAACAAGAATATTCACAAATCAATTCACAGTACAGCTGCAGTCAGAGGGGTACAGGCCTCTTCCCCGAAACAAAATATAGCATCAGATAGGAATGAAGCATTAAGCAATTCAAGCTTTCAAAGGTTTGAAGAAAAACAAAAACCAGGGCCAATGACTTTTTGCTGTAACTCAGTGAACAAATTCAGTTGACAAATTCCAAGGAAAACTTGTTAGCCAGCTAGTCTTAAGGTAACTGAAAAATGAAAAATTATCTTGAGCCATAAACTTTCATGACAATAAAGACATGCTTCCATATTAAATGTCCATCTATAAATCTATTTAAAATTGCCATTCTACATCTTCTCAGTAAAATTTTAACATATGAACACAAAGAGAACCTGCTGGTTCAGGTCTATGACCCATCTAATCCATCACCTTGTTCTCAGTGGCCATTCAGAAGCATGTGGGAAGCACATTGGAATTCAGAGTAATACTGCCTCTCACAATGGAGGTGGATTTCTGCTGCTATAACATCTACGTTTCTTTAATGCCTTCATACAATTTTTTTCATTATATTTGTTCCAAAGCTATGCAACTGAAACTGCTAGACACAAAGTTATAGAATTATTGGTCAAACAGGCCAACATGTAGGGTGGCAATGCAAATGTACTTTATGTTATAGTTGTTGTGTTAGCTTTCCAGCTGCCAACACAATTCATGATCTACATGTTAGGGTTAAAAGCAAAATCAGCAGAAACTGGTTGAGGAACTTACACATAGAGACCAAGGCTTAAACAAATGCTTGGTTTAATGGAGAAAGGAAAAATTACAAAAGTAAATTAAATTAGGCTTACACAAAATACCCACACAACCAAACCACCCACCAAGAGCACACTGGGAAAACGCCCAGCACAGAGGCAACACACAACACCCCTGATATACCCTGCATCATCAGCTTCACAGCAACACCTGTAGAGCTGCTCCACAGCTGCAGAGCCCCAGTCATTAAATCTTTCCTGACTCTTAAAGATACAGTGAAACAATAATGACACTTTTACACAATCATTCAACATATCCCCTGCAGTTCATTATTGTGAAACAGAGACAAACTTTGTACATGTCTTTCATGCGCAACTTTTGGAAGTGCTTTAGTAAAGATGTCTGCAACTTGTCTGTCACCGGGGACATATTCAAAAACAATTGTTTTGTCAGCAATCAAATTCTTTACAAATTGTAAACGTAATCTCAACACTCTAGTGCGCTGTGTGTTGGTTTCTGAGCACAGGATAGCAAGTCCACTCTGGGAATCGAGATAAACTTTTACTGGGAGTGATGCTGGCATCTTTAAGTCTTCAAATATTTGTAAATACCACTCTATATCACGAATGGCCTGAGTACAGGCATATAACTCACTTTCAGTTGAAGAAAGACAATTAATCCTTTGATTCTGTGCTTTCCATTCAAAAGGACACCCATTATAAAAATAAACCATACCAGATGTACCTTTGTAATTATTTTGCTCTACAGCATGAGATGCATCACAATATATTTCAAAACCTTTGTCAATAGATGGTGTAAACTCCAACCTATAATGTTTTGTGTGTTTGAGGTACATCACCACTCTCTTAAGAGCTTTGAAGCATTGGGTAGTGGGTTTTTCTACAAATTTTGCCAGAAAATGAAAAGCATAAGTTACATCTGGCCTTGAAACTCTTTGAATAAAATTGAGCTTGCCTATGGCAGAGCGATACAAAGTTTTGTCAGAGAACGTGTTATTGCCATCTGTAAAAGTAAAACCACATACCATAGGCGTTTCTTTCCCATTTGCATTCTTTAAACATAACATTTCAACAAGATCATCTATTTTTGCAGTTTGATGAATCAGATAAGAACCATTTTTGCCTTCTTCAATTTGCATGGATATATAGTTTTTAGCTTTGCCTAATTCTACCACATCAAATTTTTCTTGTAACAGTGACACTATCTGTGTATATTCATGTTTAGTTTTTGTAGAAATTAATATATCATCTACAAACACACACAATTTGGTCACAGAATTTCTATTTTCTTTTGTAAATACACAGTTATCTGCCTTGCCTTGTGTAAAACCAAAATTCAGCAATTCCTTCACTAAAGTCTGATGCCAGTTTTTACCACTCTGATGCAAACCATAAAGAGATTTATTTAATTTGCACACTACTCCTTTAGTGGCGATTACGCCATCAGGGACACGCATAAAAATTTGTTCTTCTAAATCTGCAAACAAATAGGCAGTTTTTATATCTACATGATAGACAGAATGTCCACGCTGGGATGCATCTTTTAACAAAAGCTTAACAGATTCATATTTTACGCTCGGTGAGTAACACAAATCATAGTCTTCACCTGGGATTTGCTGGAAACCTCTGGCTACTAACCTAGCCTTGTACCTTACAACTTCGTTTTTATCATTCATTTTCACTTTATAAACCCATTTTGAATCAATAACTCTCATGTCTGGGGTTTGTGGTACAAGAGACCAAGTGTTATGCTCTTTTAAAGAAGCTATTTCAGCATCCATAGCTTTGTACCAATTTGCAGCTTCATGCAAAGGTAATTTTTGAACATCGTTGTAGCATTTTGGCTCAAAAACTGCTTTATTGGCATACACAGTGTATAACTGCTCTTTTGAAAACCGTCTTGGTTCCTGTCTCTTTCTGTCTGAACGTCTTAGTCCTGAAGAAGAGCTAGGCCCTTCAGAATCAGTAGAACTATTTGGACTTCTAGCTTCAGACTGTAAATTGCTATCATCAGACTGATGAGACTCTTGTGGGCTTTTCTTACTTTCAGAAAACTCAGAAGAACTTAACCTTTCTTTAGGTGTCTGTGTCTTTAAATTTTCAAACAAATCACCAGACACAACAGGCTTTTCGTCTTCAGATCCACTAGTATCCCCTGCTCCAGCGTCTTCCTCTTCTACTTCTACTTCCTCCTCATCAGCATTATCTAAACCATCTCTATCTTGAAAAATAGCAACTCTATTCCAATTTACAGTTTCAATCATGCTTCTGGTAATATGAAATTTGCCAGTTGCTGGTACATAAACTCTGTACGCCCCCTGCTGGTAGCCCATGAACTTTCCTTGAACACTACGTTCATCCAACTTGTGTCTAGCAGGGTAGTGAATAATAACGTCTGAACCCCAAATTCGCAGGTATTTCAAATTAGGGCGTTTTTTAAACAACATTTCATAGGGTGTAACATTTAAACTAGAATGATAGGATCTGTTTTTAACAAAAAGATAGGCATGAAGAGATTCCGCCCAATATTCTTTCCCCAAATTAGCATCATGCAAGTAAGTTTTAACACCTGCCTGCAAATCACGTTGCACTACTTCTACAATCCCATTCTGCCAAGGACTTCTAGGGCAGGACAACTCGTGAACAGTCCCCTGCGCTTCCAGGAAATGTGAAAATTCCTCAGAAACAAATTCTCCCCCCCTGTCAGAAAACAAATGCTTTATAGGTTTGTTAAAGTGGGTTTTTACCCAGTTGCAAAAAATCTTGTACTTCTCAAGTGCTTGTGACTTTTCAGCAATGGTGTAAACAAAACAATATCTGCTGTACTGATCAATAAAAGTAAGCCAATATTTTGAATTTCCTAAAGAAGGAGGGAGTGGCCCTACTAAATCACAATGCACGCGTTCAAATGGCTCTGTTACTTTCCTGCCTGAGCATTTACCCTTTCTTGCAACCTTAATCTTATTCTTACAGCAAGATACACATTGCATATAGTATTTACATGGCTTTAAGTTTAGTCCATCAACAATCTTCTCTGTCTTTATCACATCTGTGAAATTTAAATGTCCCAAAAGTCTATGCGCCTCATGAATACATCCGGAGTGAGGCTTTACATTTCTCAGCCCCTGACTTTTTCTCAACCCTTGACTTGGCTGGGTTACTCTACAGTTCACAGGTGGCTGTGAATGCTTTTTAAAATATAGTCTATATAAACCTTCAGACTCTCTGGCATACAATACACGTTTTCCCCCTTTGTAGAACTCACATAGTGATTTTGTGAAGCACACAGTTACTCCTTGGCGTGCAAAGCAACTTACTGATAATAAATTGTCCACTGATGGGCAGTAAGTGCAATTTGCTATTGTGATGTTTAAGGAGTCAAGTTTCACAGTACCTCTGCCAAGCGACTGTAGAACGTCGGAGTTGGCCAGATGAATGGTGCCAATTTCCTCTTCGAAAGAAACAAACAGACTTCGGTCGTTACAAAGATGAATTGACGCCCCGGAATCTACTACAAACGATTTCCACGTGCCATCTTTAATTACTTTACGACCTAATTCACGAACATGGAATGCTCGCGGCTCACGTCCATCTTTACGATGTGCTGCCGACTGCTGGGTTGCTGTCTGTGATTTACGAAATGGAACGGACCCTGAAGCATTTTGCTTTTTAAATCTGCAGTCCCTCGCAAGGTGCCCCTGCTTTTTACAAAACCAGCAATGCATGGAAGTTTTGAAAGCAGATGAATCACCACAGACTTGCATACGGCGTTCCTCATTATTTTTAGAAATAGGAGTGCTAATCCCACAAGCCTCCCTTCTGTCCAGCTCGCCCATCAAACTTGCTGTTACCCCTTCCACAGTTAATTGTGCTGGAGGTACAGCAGATATCTGGCTAGCTATGGCAGACGCTGACTCCTTTCTAACGTGCACTGCCGTAAGACTGTCCCACATTTCTTTGGCAGTCTTCTTATTTCTTATATACACAACTTGCTGATCACTAACAGACAAGTTAATTAATGCCCTTGCTTTAGCATCACCTTTCGACCAGGCTTCGGTCACAGGAGCAGCAGGAGGGTCCTCGGTCACGTACTTCCACACATCACAGGAAGTCAGAAGTGCTTCCATGCGAAAGGACCATAGACTGTAGTTCTCGGCCGTTAGTTGCAGGAATGTTAAAGCCTTCTCAGCCTCAGCAACACGGTCTGCCATGCTGGAACTTTTCAACCACCAGCCCACAAAACCGTTGCAGCAAAAAGAAGGAAAAAAACCTTTCTAAACCTTTCTCCAAAAACTAACATGTGCAGTTCCACGCTCAACCACTGGGCCCATAACCAAGATGTTAGGGTTAAAAGCAAAATCAGCAGAAACTGGTTGAGGAACTTACACATAGAGACCAAGGCTTAAACAAATGCTTGGTTTAATGGAGAAAGGAAAAATTACAAAAGTAAATTAAATTAGGCTTACACAAAATACCCACACAACCAAACCACCCACCAAGAGCACACTGGGAAAACGCCCAGCACAGAGGCAACACACAACACCCCTGATATACCCTGCATCATCAGCTTCACAGCAACACCTGTAGAGCTGCTCCACAGCTGCAGAGCCCCAGTCATTAAATCTTTCCTGACTCTTAAAGATACAGTGAAACAATAATGACACTTTTACACAATCATTCAACACTACAATGCAGTGAGCTCTACAACATACACCCTCCTAAAACTCTGAATCTTTTTTCCCCCAACTTTCCAAGCATTTCCTTGCTTGGGTGGCCTTGGGTTTTGAGAAACCAGGTCTATAGCTCCCATGCTGTCACAGACATTGGCTGAAGAGGGAAATAATTCCATCAATCCCCCTCCCGAGAGGATTCTAACTGCCATCAAGTCAGTTAAGGCAGCTGCCTTAGGGAAGAAAGGTGGCAGAAGCTGCTCTGTCCTGCACATTGTTCAGCAGTTCTGCTCCTGGACTGGAGGAGAAGAGTGCTTTTGGCGAAGAAAGCCCTGGCCATAACTGCCTCTGACACCTGTGAGTAGATGCAGTTATTCTACACAAACAGAATCTTATAACAGTTATAAGAACTGTAACGTTACGAATTGAGCTCCAGTGTGCTTCCCCACTCCACCTTGCTCCCCGACCACTCCTTTTTCCTCATGTGTCATCTTTTTAGAACATAAACCTTAGGGCAGGGACCATCTTAAAGCTGATTTTTTTTAAAAAAAAGTCATTTTGGCAGCCTTTTGGGCTAAAGGGTGCGATATAAATACCTCATTAACAGAGCCTTAGAATCTACAACTGCAAAATGAGCTCAAAAAATGGAATGGGGATTCCCCACTACTTCTTCCTAATACAACTTCATGTAGGAACTTGTCCACTTCCAAAAGCTTCCTTCCCCCCCCCAAAAAAAATAGTGTTCAGTGGGGTACAGGAGATTGCAGCAAAGGGAAAGGAAAATCAAAGACACCCTGGGCCTCTGTGGGATTGAAATGAAAGTGTTTGTTCATTAATCCTATATAATAAAGTGCAAATCTCTCTGCGTCTAGTCCCTGTGTCCATGGGATTGCGCTACTGCGCATGTGCCCCACGGACAGCCATTGGGACTTGGAGCGCAGAGACTTCGGACGGAATAAACCAGGACCATGAGAGAGATTACATGCTTGCATATACATAACCATACAAAAAAAAGTGTGCGGCTACCCCTTGCCTCTGCTGCGCTACGGAAGGATCTCTCTCTTTCCTCCTGGTTTCTTCTCCGTTAGAGGGGAAGGAGAGGAGGCAGGCGTGTGCCGGCGAAAGGGAAAGGGAGGGTAGGTGGGTGTGGATAGAGTGTGTGCGCGAGCCGCGAGTGATGCGGCTGCTGGGCTGAAGGATTGTTTAGCCTTTACTGAGGGGCGAAAGCAGGAGAGCCGGCGGTCGGGCGCACCCACGGGGGAAGGGGGAATTAGTCTCTGGAAGTGTGTGTGGATTTTTTTTGGAGGGGGGGGGGGTTGGAAGGGCTGCTGCAACTGGGACCAGCGAGGGGTGGGAGAGAGAGAGAAGAGGAGTAGAAAAAAGAGGGTGGGAAATGGGGAGGGAGAGAGGAAGCTGAGGAGGCAGCTGGCTGGGGCGGGGCGCGCGGAAGGGACTGAGTGAGGGGCTGAGGTGGTGGCGGTGGATGAGTCACCGGGGGGGAAGCCCGCAGAAGGGAGAGGCAGCCTTTTGGGGGGGGAGGGTAGGTGGGAGATGTGAAAGGTGAGCGTTGAGGGGCCAGGGAACGGGTGGGGTACCTCCCTACATATCCATCTTCAAAGCAGCAGTGGGGGCACCTCTTTTGGATAGAAAGGTGTCGCCCTCTGAGGAAAGCTGCGCGGGCGGCTCCCAACCAAATATTAAAAACACAATATAGCATTACAGAGACTTCGGACGGCCGGGCGGAACTGTTGAAGCGGCGGGTGTGTGCGGGCACACGGCAGGCAGCGCTCTGCACATGTCCCCGAGGTTGCTAGAGCAACAGGTCTGTTCTAGCACCCGTTAATTTAACGGGCTTCATGATACTAGTGTAACTATAATCCAGTTGCATTTATGTAACACTAAACCATTGCTTATTGCTATGTGGATGAGCCTGAACAAGTCTGAGTAAAAGGTCTAAGCTAATGCACTGCATTCTCTCCTTCTCTTGTATAGCTGGAAAGGGCCAAGTTTAACTTTCAAAGAATCCCAGCTTAGCATTATGTTCAAACCACAGTTCCTGTTTAAAACAAACTCTAATTAAGTTTCAGAAGAAAACAATTTCAAACCATGGGTTATGAAGCTCAGTTCTTAAAACTAACCAGTTTGTTTTAAACCAATGTTATTGGTTTAACAATAAGCTGGGGTTCTTTAAATGTAGGACTAAACTCTGCCAAAGTCCTCCTCCCAGATGTGCAAGAGGAGTAAAGCAGGGAGGATGTAAGCTTATGCTGCAGTCAGACATTTCAGGCTCATCCATGTAGCATTAAACTATGGCTTAGTATATGATGTGTTAACATACCCACTGACTTTGGCTGCAGCTGAGGATCTTCCTTTGTTTGCTAAATTTTATAGGGTTCAAAAAGCACCCCTATCAATTCATTCATTCTTAACAAACAAGCATCCACCCTGTGTATTAAATTCTAGCTTTGTTTCCCATAGCTCTATTTTGATCTCAAAACAGACACAAAGCTTAGAAAACATACTCATTGTTTGCTAGTTTAATTATGGCTTTGGATAATATCAATGGCCAAAGTTCAATTTCACATGTTGTTACTGGAAGCAGCATTTCATTGTCTTCATTGAAAGGTATGCTGTCATCCACAATGATCTTTCGCCAGCTCCCCTGCAAAAGAGAAAGGAAATTAAATGTGATTAGGTGGCAATGAAAAATAGTGTCAGCATGAAAATCTGTGTGACCTTCCAAGAACTTGACCCTCATTATAGATAATTTTAATAAATAGGGAGGGAGAGCAAATATGAAAGTCCAGTAGATTCCATCTGCACAATGGAAAGCAACACAGCTAGTACTTTTGAAATTGTTTGCAGGGTACTAATGAGCTATTCCTCAGTTGTCAGCTCTCATGTGGTTTTCACCAATGCAAAACTATCCTCTCAGAACTAAAAGGATTAGTTGGAACATTCTCATCTTATAAAAGCATAATGATAAAAGCAGTTTGTCATCTATCATTATTACTCATATGAAGTGGAAGTATGGGGTGGGACAAAGTGTGCTACTCAGATGCCACTGAACAACCATTGAGGGAGAATGTTATTGGAATATTCTGCTACTTTGGGAATGGCTTGTTATGCTTTCATGGCAATATATTCGAATCCATTTTTCTGGAACTTTCCAGAGCATCTGGAACAAGGGAGAATTATTTCCTCCTTGTTTACCTATGCTGTCTATATAGGACATCTCACATATGGGATTGCACTCCTTTTCAATACATGGTTTGAATCGGCCTGAATCTACATTCACCTAAGTGTGGTTTCTCTTAAACTTAGTTGGTCTCTAAGGTGCTACTGGAAGGATTTTTTTATTTTGTTTTGATCAAATGGTTTAGTTACTTATATATATATATGTAACTTGTGGGCACAGCTTAAATTTTAAAATGTATAATTTCTTCCTGAAGAGGTAGAAATTTGTTTCAGCCTGTGCTCTCTTTATATTCATGCATCATATACTGGTCAGTATTTTGGTTCAATATTTGTCATTCATTTATTAAAATCATTGGCCATGCTGGCTGAGGCTGATGGGAGTTGCAATCCAATAACATCTGGAGAGTTGTAGCTTTCCCAACCCAAGGCTATAGGAAGCACTGGATTTCCCTTTCTGCAGACCATGTCAGATCTCAGATAGACGTAGAGAGATCCAACCCTGTATGGCCCCTCCCTGTCATTGCAGAAGTGTCCACAGCCTCTGTGTGGAAAGGAATGAAAGGGGTGTGTGCTGGAGGAAGGTACTGATTCAAAGGATTCCTAGCCTGTCCAATTCTCTGGCACACCCACCCCTACAAACCAAGAAGAAAACCATGCCAGTTTTGGAGCTATTGCTACTAATGAAAGGAAAACTGTAAACTAAAATAATAAACTGGAGGAGGACATAAGAGTGCAAGAACTTCACTTCCACCCTTCCAGCGAAAGATCATTAAGCCTTTGGATGAGGCCGCTCAAAGGCTTTCAGCCTTCAACCACCCCTCCCCACAACAGGATTGCAACCTATGTAAAATAAATGATGTGCATAATATATACAGTCATACTTCTAGATACGAATGCTGCGGGTTGCGTACAACATGGGTTATGAACGCGCTGAACCCGGAAGTAACAGAACAGGTTACTTCTGGGTTTGATGATTCGCGCATGCGCAGACGTGCCGAATGACATCATGTGCATGCGCAGAAGTGCTGAATCGCACGGCGAGCATGCACAGATTCGGCATTTCAGGTTAAATACTGCTCTGGATGCATACGGGGCTCCGGAACGGAGCTGTACTAAAAAGATTGATGCATACTTACCATCCAATAAAGCTTGACTACGTATTTTCCATAGCTATTGTACAATGGCATATGTCCCTTGATAGCTCTGCATAACGAGTATATATGTTCCCATGGCTTCCACAAAAGCTGAGGTGCTTCAGTTGCAGTAGCTTTAGGATCAGGACTTAAAGCAGGTGCATTATACAATTTCCAAACTGCATAGATTTCACTTATTATCCATCTTATCAGCTGAAGTCAGGGTTTGTTTGTTTTTTGGGTGGTGGAACAAATAACAGAAGTCAGTTTTGTTCACAATACATATACATATACACACATATATAGTCTAACTCTACTTTAAAATGAAATACATAATGATAACAATACCATTTAATTGTACAGAAGCTAATAAAGCAAGTGCTGCACAGATAACATTAAAAAAGAAGTCTGTGCTCAATACAGCAGAATCTAAGCACCAATATGACATGAAAGAGAAGGGTATGGGAGACAGAAAGACAGATTAAAAGGTGCAGAGAATACTTTATTTATAAATCACCAGGCCTTTATAAAAGTAGGCAATCAATGCAACCAAAGAAAAATCAAAATAAAGATGAGTTTATTGAGGGATCTCTTCCTGGATCACGCACAGCAAAATAATCTGAAACAAAGACACCCTAGCAAGCATGATCTGGAACCAAATGTGGCCATACATTTGCTAAAGAATGTTGTCAGGGAGAAGGAGCAGAACCCTGTCATCTGGGAGAATAGATGACTCCTTTCCTCTCCTGTCACCACACAGTTGTTCACCAGCAGCAGCTCTGATAGCATGGATCATATGCGCATAGGGACAAAGTGGAAGATCCTGTATGTTGTTGTGGGTGAACAGCATCTAGTCTCTAGACTAGGGCCAAGAACTTGATATCCAACCTGGTAACAGATTAGTTAATTTTAACTAAAGCCTAATGCATTCCCGTATGTAGCCCTTCCTTAATTAACAGTTCAAGTCTATTATTACCTACTCAGATGCAAGCCTTACTGGGTTCAGGGGAACATATTCCTAGGTAAGGTGCAATCCAAATGTAGGTAAGCTTAAGGCCAATGACATCAATGAGACCCCAACATGCTTAAATTCACCTGGATTCCCCCACTTTCCCCTTTTGGTAGCTCCCCTATAACACCAAGCCCCTTGTTAAAATTTCCCAAAGATGGAAATTGTTCTCAATCTATTTGTCATCTCTTTTTTTCATATAAGCTGCCTCTTCAGCAGCTGGCACTCTTCCCCCAAGCCAATTTTTTTAACTCAGTTCATTTTGAATTTTAAAGTAGCTCAAGGTAGCTTATATACTATTTTGAAAATGTAAGTGCGCTTATACTTCCCTTCATCTAACCCTCCTTCTGTGGCATCACTTGCAACAGGTCACTTCGGCTTGCAGCATGGTAGAGCCATCTCTGCCCTATCAAAGGCATTTTACCTGTTTTATGACATCAAAAGTGTCCTCCATTCATCTACACAATTAATATGCTTTCTTTTTAAAAGAAGAGATCGTACACATACCTCACTGCCCATTAAATGTTCATTGGGTGAAAAAAGGTCAAACCCTGTTTCATTTTTCACTACCACAGGCACCTAAAAAGATAATTGTAATTATTTTATTAAAATGTTTATGAAGGCTTATACATGTTCAAAATCTTGAAATAAATTATAACTGCCTACAAAATGTTATTCAAAAGTTAAGAAAGGTAATTTAAAGTGATCAGTGCTAAAATTCTGTAAAAGACTGATGAACCGTGGTTGAACTGAGTTTGGACATTAGTGAAAACATCACTGGGTAACATACAATAGTGTTAAAATAAAAAAAATTCCTTCAGTAGCACCTTAAAGACCAACTAAGTTTTTATTTTGGTATGAGCTTTCGTGTGCATGCACACTTCTTCAGAAAAGCTCATACCAAAAAAAAATAAAAATAAAAATAAAAACTTAGTTGGTCTTTAAGGTGCTACTGAAGGAATTTTTTTTATTTTACTTCGATCCAGACCAACACGGCTACCTACCTGTATACAATAGTGTGATAGTGCCATTGTTTACCATGGAATACATGCCCCCCCCCCAATTGCTATACACTGGTCAGGCAAATTTTGAAGGCAAACACCCGCAAAACCTTTGAATATAGATAACAGTGGGATCTTTAAACAATATTGTCCCAGATTGGACAATGTTTGAGGGGGAAAGTCATCTACAAGCTTCTCAAAATTAGAGGTGTATGAGGATATGATTGTAATTATGTTTCTACCATTGCACTATGCTCTCCCCTACTCAAACAACTTGGAAACAGGCAGGAACAAATGGTGATGATCATAATGATGCCTCTGAAATGGGCACCCCCCCAACCCCCACCACTACAACTTTGCAGGCAGCAAAATGACTGACAGGGAATTCCCACATTCTTTCTACTACCACAACACAGACACTTTTAAAGAGCCTTTCAAGTAGCCCCTGCTCCATGTGGCTGGCAGGCAGAAAAACAAAATAAACAGAGTGGCTAAAAAATAAAACACAAGCTGGAAAAGTGCACTAAAGGGCAGGGGAAAACAGAGACTGCAGGACTCAATGGATTCATGTTGTCTGGTGTCCAAACAACTCACTTATCAATCACAGCTCTGACTTCACTCATTGGCTAAAAATATTGACAGGAAAGAGAGCTAGGCTGGCTCTTTTCACAGAAATTGATTAGAAGCATATCTGCATATTTTGCTTCATAACTGTATTTCTAGGAAGGGAGATGCTTCTTTCTTTCTTTCTTTCTTTCTTTCTTTCTTTCTTTCTTTCTTTCTTAATCTGGTAGGGGTACCAATGGGTGCAGAGTTAGCAACCCCTGCTGTAAAAAATAAACATCAAATAAGAAACATCTTCTCACCTTAGTGACTAAGATTTCTTGTGGCCTTCTCCAGGAACTCACTTTTAAAGAAGGGGGCATTTCAATTTTTCCTTCTGGATCTTCAAAGACATGCTGTAAAAAGCATTCACACACACACACACACACACATATCACAATTATATGCTTATCCTGAAGAGATTCAATTACACACAATTCAAAGACAAGTTGCAAACTTTTCACTTGCAAGTCTTTTTAGTAGCATATCTAATATTGTAATAGTGATTAAAAAAAACCCTAAAGCTTAAACAACTGAGAGAAATTAAAGAACACTTGTATGAAATGGAAACTATCAATTATTTTTAATTCTGAATTTTTATAGATGGCATAACAACAATCATATAAAGAAAGCAACAATGTGTGTTGTAGAGACTAGCATTAAAAGACTAGCATTAGAAGAGCATAAATAGCTCCATAGTAACTCAGGACACCAACTATCTATACCTTCCAGAAATAACTGAAGACTTCTTTTTTTTGTTTTGACAAGCTTTTCCAGCTGCCTTAGGGTTTTACGTTGCATTGTTTTAAAACCTATCTTGTATTCTTTTTGCAGTCCACAAAATTATTTTCGCTGTTTTATGATGTTTGTAAATTGCCTTGAGACGCATGTAAAAGGCCATTCAGAAATATATCAGCAACACCAACATCATGATCATCATGATCATCATCATGATCATCAATCTGGGGCAGGTACCAGTCAAAGTCTGATACTTTTAAGCAGGAGTAAACTATTTTGTTTGCTGCACACATCGTGATAAGTACACAGATAGCTCTGGGAAGTGTGATGGGTCTCAGGCTTCTTCTCAGCCCTGCAACTATTGCAGGTGGAGGGAGAAGAGAAGAGGAAGCACTGGAGAACAAGTCTCTGCCTCCACCCTACAGCTCAGAGATAGAGGAAGAAGGCAGAAGCATGTTGGCTTAGCTTTGTGCTTGCCAGTCACTTGGGGCACTTGGTGAGCAGAGTTGCACAAGGCTCTTTACCCCTTCCGCATGGAGCTGTTGAGGGGCGGGAGCTCATTATTACTATGTGTAAAATCCCTCTCAATGCTGTCCAGCTCATAGCTTGGAGTGGGAGAGAACAGCAGATAGTTATCATTGAGAGCCTCACACTGGGTTTTGATAGCACAGCACCAAGTCAGTTATAAGACTTTGGCCCTTACGCGAAGGTGTATGATCCTAGAGATCACAATATTTTGGTTGCCCATGAAGGTCAGCCAAAAATTGGAGAGCTCAACTTTTAAATCTTACTGTTTTTAATACAGTATAGAACACAGATGTACACAGATCTGAGCAGTTCAACCAAAAAGTGCTTAACTTTGGCTGGACCCTATCAATATATCCAAAGCTATTGGTGATCCCACTCAGAAATGCCTCATTTACAGACTTTCTCCTTCTACTGCTGGTGGGAAAACCTCCAGCAGTAGCTCTCTGCCACGCTAGGCAAAGCTGGGACCATCACCATAGTATAGCCTCCCCAAAGGGCAGCATTATTCTTAGTGAAAGATACCAGCAGAGTTAACTTTGCACAATCCTGATCAGAAGGTGTTAACAAGGTCCTTCTATCAGTGCCGTGCTCTCCTTCCTCTATATGCTGTTCTGGGAGGAGAGAGGGTGCCGAGATACCCACTACAGTAGTCAGAGTCCTTTTGCTGGCTTCCACTAGCAGCTGTGTTATAACTGGTGCCCACATCACTCTCTTAAAATGCAAAATGTGACCACCAGTTGGCAATACTTGACCTAAGGTATGATTCAGAAACAGCTTAGCACTTTAAACTTTAATATTAGTTTAATGAAAAGCCTCATTGCATTACTAGAATGGTGAGCACTCATTCAATGATGAATCTTTAAAATGTGTGCTTAAGAAGATAGTGTTAATACATATTTTCATATACTGATGAATCTGAAAGAACTTTTCTGATTACTATAGAAAACTTACTAAAATAGGACTTCTTCCAGATTTATCTTTTTCCTTTGCACCTTTTCCAGCATCCCACTTCTCTGCATTGATATCTGCTTCATTCCATTCTGGCCAGATAGGAAATTTTGGCTTCCTAGACTCACCCAAAGGACCTTGAGGGTTTACAACAGAGGTTGATCCAGTAATACCCCAAAGGCTGAAATGAAATTGGAGTTCTTGGTAAAGTCCAGAAATAAACAGTAAATTGAAAGAACTCAGGCCAGAAGAAAAATGGATTTCAAATAAATCTTCACAAGGTTTTATTTGTGTGATGAGGAGTTCAAATAGGAGTCAATCCCAGTATTGAAGGCAAATAAAGATAAATTCCAGTAAAAATCAGGACAAGGCCGTTTCGACAATTCGTCAGCAAAGATTCACAGGTCAGAGTGTACCAAGTCTGTTTGCCTTTTTGTTTTTGTTTCTACAAGACAGATCACAATATGCTCTACTGTGTGATCAGGAAGCCCACCTGAAACACACACTGCTCACCCTCCAGTCTTAAAAAAATGCCTGCAACTTTTGTAGGAGACAAATGACCCCAAATAATGAGGGTAGCATTTTTGTCCAAGCCTACTACTATCCAGTTGGCAGGGAAATAGTGAAAACTCTACCAGTAGTAGCATCTAACTGAAGAGCCATGTACCTCTGACCTGTTTGACATTCAAAGTGAGACTGCTCAGCATTGTGCCAGTCTGATAATCAAGGGTGCCTTTAAGATTATTGACAAACAGTGCACATCACCCCTTCACCAAGCTCAAATGAATCCTTTACATAATATAAATGTTCACTGGGGCTGCGACTAAATGTCTGCACCTGCACAGAGAAGTAGACTTTGCTCTTGCACTCCTGTTGCATTTCTACCACCTCACCCTTTGAGGAGCTGTCAATGGAACCTGAATATCCTTTTCAGTTGTGGCTTTCCATCTGTGGAATACTCTTCCCAGTGAGGTCATGACATATTTTTGGTGCTAGGTGAAGACTTTTTTCCAAAGCTGAGCTGATTTTGTTCTGCTGCTAGTGTGCTGCTGAAGTTTCCTGCAGATGTTACCCAGGGGATGGGAGGATGTCTTAATTGTAGGTGTTTGCATGAGAATGTATGAGAATATTAATGTTTTATATGACTTTTTAACAGTACAGTATACTGTATTTATGTTTATGTCCCTAAATGTAAGTCCCTTGGAGACCCTCGGAACAAGTGACTAATAAACAATAAAAATACTGTAAAAAAATAATTCAAATGGACCAACAATTGAATCTTACTTTGACAGTGCCAGGACAACACCACTACCCTAACTGGAGGAAGCAGGCTAGCTTAGGGGACCTAGGACTATTTTGGAGAAGATGGAGATTGCTGCCCTGCCTCCTCCAGCATCTGAGGCAACTGACTCATTCTGCCTAACAGTAGGGGCAGACTTGCTTGACTTTAAGGCAGCTGAGTCAGATATGAATTTACAGTTGTGCAACCAGAAAGTTTCAGCTTGGACTATAGGTTCATAATTACTGAAATAATATCTCAGGAATTACTATGATAATTACTCTGAAATAATCACAAATAATACTGTGAAACAGTTTGAACGGCAATAACTAAAAGCAATACAAATCTTGACTCCTGGATGTGCTACTTTCATTACCAGACAAAATACTTAAGCTACATTTATATATAATGTAGCTACTGTCAGTGCACCCAGTTCCAGTTTCAGACTAGTTTCTAAGTACCTATTATAAAAAAGTATTTCCATAAAATGTCTATAAAGACCACAGTAATTACTTTCTTCAACATGTCTTCATTATTGTACCAATAAGGCAAACATCAAAAGAAATTAACAAAGCAGGTAAAGTGCAAGACAGCAGAGAAGCAGATTTTCCAATATTTTCCCATTGTGTTATAGTCTGTAGGGTGGTGGTAATTCATTTCCTCTTATTATATTGAATGGTGACAGCTCCTTAGATAACAGTTTGTGTCTTTATTTACTTCAAAAAGACATACTGTAGAGCTGGAAAATGTGTGGAAAATGGCAACTAAATGATCAAAGGGCTGGAACCACATCTCTAAGAGGAAAGGTTACAGCATTTGGGGCTTTTCAGACTTATGGAAAAGCACGTTCATTAGTCCAATTTTTAAAAGCTGGAAGGCTTCCTGATACTTTACAGGTGCTTTATTTATAACATACAGACTTAAATATTCAATATTATGCATACAGACGAATGTCAACAAGCTAGGAGAAAGAAACTGACCTCTTTGAAATATGTATTTATAGTTAAAAATGTCACTTAATAGATGACAACAAGCTGCCATCAACATCTTGATTTAAATACTATCTACAGTTCAGCAGTAACTAAACTTAAATATTTCCTGACAGCTGGGGCCAGAAGGCTTAGCTGGTGGTTTGTCAAAGTAGAAGAGAGATATGCTGCTTTGACCTGACACTATTTCGAGTACAGCTTCATAAAAGACTTCATATATATATATATCCTTTGGGATATATAAGCAGTGACTTGACTAAGGTCAATCTGCAGAACAATGTCAGGATTGGTTGTTGTCGTCATTAGATTATTTGTTTAAGGGTTTCTTCCCCACTTTCGTATTAGACAAGACAGCAAAACAATCCATCGATAAAAAAGAAACTGAGCTTGGAAACTTCTGCCTGAACTTGAAAGGGACTCAGGACATATATAGAGCACAGCTGTGGAGTTTGTTCTACTTTTTAAAATAAAATTGGAAAGCAGACGATTATAACACATTTGGTACTACATTTTATTTCCTGTTCATCCCCAGGTTCCCCCCTTGCACTAGGACTAGGAGTGAGTGAGGCCTCTTTATGCTATATTAGTAAATAAATGAATTGGATAAAAGTGGATAAATACCCCCAATACTTGCTTATCAGTGGCCACGAACTATGATGGCTGTAAGTGTATTTGACACTTCTCAGCTGCTGAGAATAGCTATCATTATCTTGTGTTGGGGCATGTGGCTAGCCACCATCAAATCCACAGTGCTAGAACTGATGGCTCTTTAGCATGACCCTGAACAACTATTATTACCAATCAGCTACTGGTTTAGCCAGCTCCTGCTGAAATTCTGTTCCAACCCTTCCAAAAAATAGTAAATACGGTTAGTTCTCAGGTAGGCATGACATGTCTTCTGGCCACACAATCAGTCTTACACTCCTTTCTTTCTGCATCAGAAGACGTTAGTATTCAAGGCTTAAGAAAAGTATGAGAGCTTTCTGATATAGTAATTTATTTAATTCCCAGGTACCAGGAAACAGCTGATATACTCATTCAGAAGCTCCTGGAGATTGATGTGGCATCTCCTCTTTTAGTTGATTAGGGGGAGCGATGGTGAGAGAGATAGACAGACATCACTGAAGACAAAGAAAATCCAAGGCTTACTAAACCAGAGATAGTACAACACCCAGCAATTTGGTACTGTACCCAGAATCTCAATAGCACTCATTCAACACCACTAACTGATGACAGTTCTTCCATTTTTCGTATGAATTCACTCTTAACCGCGGCAGGTATGCTTACTGTGTACCAACAGGGTGCACATTACATGTGAAGAGGAAAGCCTGTTTGCAAACATCCAGCAGACAGAGAGGTGCAGTTAACCTTATCTTCCCAAAACATATCCCCAAGTGTTTTGAAATCATAAAAAGCCCTGTTGCGTTAAACAAAAGGTTCACCAACCAAATATTTCCTGGAATCCACAAGCAGAGGGTATAAGCAATAGCTTTTCCCTGTTGTTTATGATTCCTCGGTGTCCAATATTCAAAGATATACTTTCTTCAAACATGGAATAGTATTAAAGCTAATAGCCAGTGATAAACGTACCTTCCATGAATTTTAGTAATAAAGCTACCAATGCTAGCAATCACCACTACATTCTGTGGTAATACATTCTGCAAGTTAATAATGTTTTGAGTGAAATAGTCCTTCCTTTCATCTGTCCTGAGCCTACTGCCAATCAATTTCATTGAAGTTAAGAGCCTCTCCTTCCTACTTTATATGCTGCCCTTAACGTACATCTGTGCAAACAAGAAAACACAGCTACTGTTTTTAATTGTGGCTGACTCTAGTTGACCGCTACTGCTCTCGCTGCCTCTTACCTGCCTGTGTTGCATTCCACCCAGACTACATTTTCTGGGAGCAGAGCAACACTTCTGTAGCAAGTCTGCATATTCCAGACAAGAAAAATATCTGACACTTCTAAGATTCAGCACCCATTTTTTTAAAGGAAAAGTAGACAGTGGAAGGATGATTGCAGCGGAAAGGCCCAGCTTCAGTCTCTGCTTAGCCTTCACACTCACCCAGGCCGATTCCTGTACCTGTTGTTAAGGACTGGGAAAGGGAAGTGTGTATGTCACACGATGAGCTCCTTCCCAAGTTTCTTGAAGGAAGGGAGAGATAATAAATGAGCAATCTACACAGAATCGTTTTAAGGTTTTGAGTCCCAGCCAATCCCAGGTGCTGCAGTGCATCAAAACAAGGCCACTGACAGCCGCAAGTACATGTGGCAGATATGGCATGTGGCCTATAAACAAGAATCAAGGACATTTAGCACAGGCAAGACTTACTTGAGTAGCTGATGGCTAGATATAGCTAAGCTGCAGCTGGAAAGAAAAATATTAATCATCATATGCTCAACCTTTCCCTAGACCCCAAACACTGCGGGTATGATTTGGCAAGGACAGTGCACTCTGCACGCGCCCAGAAACACTCTTTCCCGCTATTATCGCTTCACATCTTCCAGGAGCGAGTCCTTAACCTTAGAAACAGAAATGCATTGAAAGAGGCGGCGAGGTGTGCGCAACCCGCAAGGAATGGGGGCCGCTTGAGAAGCGGAGGGTATTGGAGCCTTACTCTTTAGAGGAGAAGGGCGCCTGGAGAACGTTGTTGCTCCTCACCAGCTCCTTCTTTTTGCTTAACTTCGACATGCCAGGCTCCCTTAGACGAGCTTCAGCGCCGCCGCAATAGCTCGCCTCCCTCAGGCGCCGGCGTCCATTCCGTTGCTAAGAGACGCCGACTCAGCCGCCAAGATAGAAACGGGACACGCATCCCGTACTTCCGGCACAATAAAAAGCATGGAAAGTCTGAGTCGCCCACACCAGCCTCGCAATCATCATTGCCCACTTCCGGTCCGGAACCGTCCCTCCAAAGCACAGTAGACAGGGAATGTTCTTTACCATAGAGCTGCCGCCGGGTAGACGGACGCCTCCCTGAGTCCATAGAGGTAATAACACGCGCCTTCTGGCTTCCTGTTTTTATTTGTCGTTTGTATTTTTACGCTGTTGGGCGAAAATCCCGACGAGTGAACAAAGCCGGAGGCGCAAGGGGTTCGCGCCAAGCTGAGCGCAGGGAGGACGGTGTGGCTGTGTGTTTTCAGGGAATTTAGATACTTGATTTTGTTGACAGTATGCAATTCAATTGTATCTGTATCTTGCGTAAATCGTTCTTCTGTCCATATCTTGATAACATGTTGAATACAGTACTGTATCTTCATAAATACAAAGAATGAGAAGGTGATGGCTCTTCAGAATCTGCATTAGTGTTTGTTTATTTAGGTGGCGGGGCGGAGTTCAACTTGAAACATATATAATGCACAAGAAATAAAACAAATTTGAAAAACCCAACGGTGTACATCTTTTCTGCTGGAGGCAAGACACATGCTGAAGTTATTTGTCCAGAGGAGTTATTGAAAGCAAATATTTTATCTGTTAACATTAGCCTAATCTGAGAAGTAGAAGATCTCGAGACGGAATAGTTGTGACGTCTTTCCATCATTAATGTGGCGATATTAGTCTACTACATTACAAGGGTATCAGAAGCCACTCTTAAATTTAGCCTGTCCCCATGTATGACCTACAGTACAGAATAATGATACTGGAGTACCCAGAGCTGGTCCACCCATGAGGCAAGGTGAGGTGACCATCTCTGGTACCGGGAGCAGAATCTGCAGGATCAGCAGATCCCTAGGTAGATTATTATTCCCTGCCCTTATTTCTGATGTAGATCTTCACTCACCTCTTCTTTCCTGGCAAGGAAGGAGCACCACTTTGCAGTTTGTCTCAGGTGCCAAAATGTATTGGGCCTGCCATGGGAGTGTTGGAAGATTCATTCCCTGTGTCTGCTGTCATGAGATACCGGTAGTTGTTTATCACATGGTGGTGTGTGCTTTCATCCACAGTGGGAAGTGAAGACAGGATGTTTGTGTTACTGTGTTCCCTGAAGTGGGACTATTGTCCTTTGTTCTCTCTTTGTTGCCTGATGCTACAGAGAGGGAGCCATGTTGCAGTGCTCAGTGTGTGTTTATATGTAAATAAAATAGATTAGCCAAATGCTGAGTTGCTGAGGTCTGTTACGCAATTGCAAACACTCTGGATCCCCAAGTGTGCTGATGTTAGTTGGCATCGGTCACTGTGATGTTCGGGCTGATGAAAGCTTTTGAAGCTCCTGAACAATCGACCAGGAGGGAGGGAACATGACAGTCAGGCATGTGTCTCTGCCAGGGTCCTACTCATGAGTAGGAGATCCTAACAGGGAGTACCTTACCAGATCAATTGTGCACAGTATAAGCAGTAAGGCACACACTCAAGGAAACAGGAGTAAAAGCAAAATAGTTATTGGAGGCAAGGTAAGGGAAACAAAACATTGCAGGGAAAGGAGTCTGGCATTCAAATGGAACAGATTTTCAAGTAACTCAGATTTGCAAGGATTGGGGATCCTGTGGCCCTCCAGCTGGACTACCTCTGAAGGACTGGTCTATACATACAGCAGAATGGAATGCACCACTTAAGACAAGAAGTGAGTGGTGTTACTATTAAGTACTTGCTTTTTAAAAAATCCTGCAAGCCGAAGACAATGCACCGGAGAGAAAGTTTTTTGTCCAACTGCATTGGCTTTCTGTTGGCAGAGAGGTTTAACATAGCAGTGTTGGGGGAAAAATCAAACAAGTCTGAAATATGGACCAGTCTTGAATGTACACAGTAGAGAGCTGCAGACTATCCAGTACTCTTATTAAGACTGGTGAGATTCAAGTCTGGCTCATCTCTGTGAACTGTTTGAGTTGCTTGGGGTTCTTTTTTACAGTATCAGTTGCAGTTACGGGGGGTGGGGGTGGGAATGTACAGATCACTGCATCTTCTAAAACTTCTCCAACGAAAGCTCATGACACCTCCTAGAATTTAAGGGAATAATGGATCATCTGAGGAAATGAATTACTCAGTTACTTCAGATGTTTGTTAATCCATACTCCGTTTTTACCAAAACATCATCTCCCAGTACTTAAGAAGAGAAACACAATGTATTGACTACAAATTTTATTTATACAAAATATAAAGAGCACTTTAAAGTTTTAGAAAACAAAAATAGTGTCAAAAAAGCAAGGGTGGGAACAGAAAACAGATCCTGAGCACTGTATTGGAGCAAGTCAAAGTAGACAATTGCTTTTGCACACACAAACAATTGGATTTAGTATTAAAAACTTGGTGTACAAAGTAGAAAAAACGTTAGCTGTTAAACATATATTTTCTTCCAAAAAGATTTAGAAATATATAGTACATATTCTAGTGCCTAAATAGACACAGCCAACACATGGTGGATTCCAAAAGGGTTCAGTGGAGACCCATCTTCCTAGTTAAGTGTGGTGCAGAGGGTGGCAGAGGCTGGATGTGGAAGGGATATGCAGGCTACATATTCCCCCAAACCGCCCTGTCTCGTTACCTGCTCATGCACCCATGTACTTATGCTAAGCAGGAAAAGCAGGGACTGTAACTATCATTAGCCCTGGCAAGCATGTCAAAATTAACCTCACGACAAGGCTGTTAAAGGAGAATATTAGCTTAGAAATACAAATATAAAGGCTTCACACACCAGGACCATCATTCCATTTTGCATAGTACTGTTTACTCTGACTGGCAGCAGCTGTCCAAGCACATAGCAGAGATCTTTCCCAGCCCTTATAGTGTAGGAATTTTAACTAAATATTCTACAGTGGGAGCCATCAGCCCTTCAGTCGCTCATCAGGGAGCAGTAAGGTCATTGTGTAGTTTGAGAAATACACTAAATTAAGCCAGGGAATAAATCACATTTCATTTCAAATTTAAGAGTGACAATCATAGGACAGGAGTTGAATGAACTTCAAAGGGAGAAAGGGGGTCACTGCTGTTGGACTCGCCTTCTCTGGACAAGAGTGACTTCTCAAGAGCCACGCATGGAAGTCAAGTTATACAATTATGCTGCTAAGGTTAAAAGATATAGAAAGGAGGTGGAGCTATCAACAACTTACTTTACAACATTATTTCTGCTACTCACAGAGAAAAGCAGGTACTAATGCTCCCCCCCCCACACACAAACTAGAGATTACATATAATACCGCCTCTGGCTTTTGAACATCACCAAGCATTGCCTACATGCTTTAAGCTAGTATAAGATGCACAAAAGTTATTTTTTTAAAAAAAAAATTAAGCTGAGTTCTACAGCTAATACCACATTCTGTACTATATAAACAGTTAAAGGTGCAATCACTGAGTATTCTATGGCCCCTATGCCAAAAGGCACCACCATGCCCCTTTATGCAAGTGCTTTGCCCCCATTTAGAACAATGCAATATCCATGGAAGACCCCCTATCAACAGTAATGTGCATTGAATAGTTAAATGTGCACACCAATAAATATTTGGTAAGCTTGCTACTATCACCAAGCTAGCAGGTGTCTCTTTCCCCACCTTTGGTACATTTCTAGTGGCTATAGGATGCTTTACCATTACCTAGCACAAATCATGTGATATGTATTCAGCCTGTTTTATATGCTGCAATGAAGTTTAACTTTTGAATGTTTTAAGAATTCTAGAAGTGATCAGAGCAGCTTGCTGATATCAGAGCTCTAAACACCCACTGTCAAAATGCAATGTAAACTTCTCACTTAGATTTTGGGAAGAAATATTCAAAAACGTGTAATTGGAAAGCTAAGATTTGACTAAACTGTTTAATTAAAAAGCTGCAGAAGTGAGAGTTCCTTCTTAAGAAAAAGTGGTGCAATGCTTTCTCAAGGACAGCGTGAACTCACAGTAAGTATACAAAACATTTTTCTTCTTCTTGCAAATTGATATCATATTGGACAAGTATCAACAAGTAGTGTGATGTTATCCGTCTTGCTGACCTGTGCATGATTGTTTACTTACAAGCAGAGATTACTTGTGCTCAAAAGACTGCCATGTTAAGCAGAATGCTGAAAGCCTGGCCCCCAAAGAATGTTTCTTGTTTATTGCCCTACTCAGAAGTAAAGAAGTGCTGGAGGCTAGCAGACCGCATCTCCAATGAGGTTTTATAAACATGTTCATTTGCACACATCTGTTAATGTAAACACAGTTACCTACCCCCTCCACATCCAATACAGCAAGTTTGGGGTGCAGAAGGTGGCTATAGGATGCTTTACCATTATATTTACCATCAGAAAGTGCATTTTGATTTTTTAAAAACAACGAGTTACTCAAGCTCACATTTAGAGTTTGCACTTCATGTGTGTTAAAAGCTACTCCAAATGTTTTTATTTATTTTAGAAAACTAAATGATAACCACAATGGGTTAGGGGATTCAGCATTAAAAGGGGCTTTGACTTTTGTGGAATTCAACAAAATTAGTGCAAGCCTAGAAACAGAAGTCTAGGAACATGAGATGCTCTCTTTGGATTCTTGACAAAGTGCCTGAACATACCTTCTAAAAACTCTAGGCGTGTGCATTCACATCATAAAAATATTTGCCTGGTATTTAAATCATATCAAAACATCTTTGGTCACATACCGGTAAATAGATTTGTGACCCAGTTTAAGCTTTCAGAAATATTAGGTCAAAAGTACCTTAAGATGTCTAGCGGCTGGCATGCTATGTTATATAGGTGTAAGGTGCAGAAACCAAAACAGGATTAACAGGTTTTAAGACTGTAATAAGCAATGTGTTAAATATTTTACAGAAGTCACCCCATTTCACACACACCATAAGAAAAAGGCAGTTTTTGCACAGATACTTCAGACTTCTTATTTTTGCGCGCACGGCTTTAGCAGATAGCAGAAGTAATAAAACTAATAATATATTCCACATTTGCAAATTGCTCTTGTGCAAGACTTGAATCAAGCGTTACTCCTTGTGTTAAATAGTAAAAGTGGAAAAATACAGGTACTGTACTATAAATATAGCATGATTAAGAAGAGGTCTCTACTAGTACACCTATAAGTTAAAAGATCGAAGTTGACAGTGTTGCAATCTGTTTTCATTTTTAAAAAATTCTTGAGACAGCTTAATCAGGCACATTATTCATTTTTAACCCATCAGATACCCTAAAAACATACAGAATTAATTGTGCTTGTGCAAGAAGGGAGGTTTTCCTTAAGAGTTTAATTGTGCACAGATGCAATGTATGCAAGTGTACTGGAATGTTTGTTCCCATTATCTGAGTCAGAAGTGGTCAGATGGGACAGCACAGACTTATCCTTATCACTCCCTTTCAAACAGCATAATCTTCCTATCCCGATTTCCAAGCAATAGAGTTTAAGATTACCATTGCTTAATATCAGTCTTGTGCTATTCAGAAATGAAGTGTTCTTGGGTGTCAAGTGTCCCTAAAGGCTTGGTGGCCTTGGTGTTCAAGACAAATGGAGGAGACATTAGAGGAAAAGGAGGCAGCTATAGGATTTTGTATGCATTAAAGGGGGTATAAGCAAACGATAATAGCACTTATTAAAATGAACATTTTCACTCATAGGCAGATGTTCCTATTCTAGTTCTGAAATTGCACTGTGAAAGATAAATATTGGGATTGAGTCACCCATACTGACCCTTGCCTTGTAGGATAAATACTGCCTTTTCGTATTGGAGGCAGCTTTCAACTGTGCTAAATGGTTCACAACCAGACAATGATATAGTGTAGACGGCAATTTGAAGTCCTACCCAACAAAGGAAAAGGTGTGTAAACGCCTGAAGTGTGACCAACTCTACAAAAAACAATTCCTCATTAGGATTGTTGTGATGAAGCACCATAGCAGCAGTCCAACATGAGGAGCAGGAATCTCACTGCTCTGACATAGTGTGTCACTGCAAGATTGGATGTAACTAACAGCACTGAGATTTGCTTTCTGCTGTCAGAGGACCTGATTCCAGTTTTAGTCTCCCGACATCATTCTCTTCACTAGGACAGGTTTTGAGATTTGCAAGGATGTTTTCTACCAAGAACCGAGCAGCTTCGTCTATGTTGATATTGTCCTGTGGAGGAAACCATAGGAGACAAATTAATGCTTTCCTGTGTAGAAGAATCTACGTAAGAGCGCCACCTCTTCAGCATCCAAGCTTTTTACAACAAGCCTGCAACTTAATGCACATTCAGCTTTACATGCTCGGCAAACCTTTTCTAATTTTTTTTAGAAGGGGACAGAAAGGGGGTGGGCATCCAGGGGGGGGGGAAGGCTTCAGCAATCCCATCCGCCAATGCACTCAATGGGTTTTGACGATACACTATTTTGGCTTTAGGTACGATCCCTGAACGTAAGCCCAGCGTAGGTTGCAGACTTGCTGTATATGTGTAAAAGCTGTTTTGATACATTGATTCAAACAATTTAGGAAAACTGTTCAGAACTAAAGTTTACAAGCAAACCACTTCATGACTGTTATTTCAGCTTCCATGCAATTGGTTTAAGGTTAAAGTCTGCAACTTTACCTTTCTAAAACCAGTGCAAAACAACTGCCATGTTGAATTTCATTTTCTACACAGAAAAATGATCTTCAGGTGGATAGAAGAAGCTGCATTAAAAAGCTTATAATTTAGTTTCTCTCCCCCCCCCCTTTTGCCTGCTTTGGCATCACAGATACACTCCTGCAGCAGCAGCAGCAGCAGCAGCAGCAGCAGCAGCAGCAGCACTAACATTTTCAGAGCTTGCTTCTCCCCCGCATGAGCCTAGCTAAGCAGGGATCAGACAGTAAATATGTTGAGAATTGACATCAATCAAGATTACTTCCTAGCGCCTTATTCACATCTCCCTTTCTTGCTGTACAGTCAGTTCCACTGTCCATCATTGCTATGGGACAAGATTTCTCCGCATCTACATATGTGTGGTTCAGTTAAGTAGTTGGGGCAGAAATGTGGGTGCCAATTTATATTGGAATGCCCATTTCTTGTCAAAAGTAATATGCTACTGATGGACAGCATTTGCACCTGAATGCGTGATTTTCAGAAGGATGAAATTACTAGCTCCCATCTGCAATTTTGCCCCAATTAGTCAACTATGTGTGGCAGCATCAGCTGTCCTACCTCAAGCCATTTAAAGCAGAGATACATGAAACTTAGAACTTGGGGCCCCTTAGAACATCAAGGATATACAGTACTTAGTTACACATCTTCCCTTCAAGAACAGCTATTGAGTGAACACCCAGAACTGAACTGGAACTTATAGTCAAATGTTCTACCAGTGAGCTATGCTTCCTTACACATTTATCATGAGAAATGGGTTGCGATTCTAGTTATTCAAATGTTTGCTCAAAGCAAGAAGCAGTGGGGTTGCCATTTCTTTTAAGAGTCACATGTGTCTGATCTTCCTAGAAGCTTTTACTGTTTCAGGCGATGTGCTCCTCAGATCAAAAGCACAGCCGTTAACTATAAAGTTTGGTCTAAAGTTTCGTTTCCTGGATTTTACTGCTTCACCGTCCATATGACTAAAACACGTAAGTATCATATACCACATAATTACATAGCAAGAAGATTCATTTACACTAAATTAAGAACCACATCAAAATTAAGAAAGGATAAGCAATAAGCTCTGGGACATTTGGCTTTTTACATAATCAAACACAGATTGACTTCAGTGGTAAGGGCGATGGTGCATACACATAAGTTTTAAAGCTTACCCTGGTTTAAGAATATTCTTACCTTTGCAGAGGTTTCAAACCACCCAGCAAAACCTCCTTCTTTGCAGAACTGGTCCATCTGAGAAGGATTTTGGCCACTGTCTTTCTTTTGGTCACATTTGTTGGCAATTAGAACTGCAGGGATTGGGCTGCCATTTGGGAGAAGCACTTTGCTGTCCAAGTCATGTTTCCACTTGGAAACTGCCTCAAATGTTGAGCCTCTTGTGACATCAAATACTACAAAAGCACCAACAGCTTCTTTATAGTACACTCTGGTCATGTTGCCAAAGCGTTCTTGACCTGAAAGACAAGGGGGCAAATGTTACGAAGGGCAGCACGAGGCACTGTTTTCTTAAAGTAGCCAAAGCAAAAAGGGGTTGTTAAATACTGATAATCAGGTTATGCGGCAGCCGATCATGTGAATATGGGGAAAATGTATGTCCAATTGAGCTAGCACTCAGAAGAGCTAGAGATGAGTGAAATAATGAAGTCTGCCTGCACAAGACTTTGAGGATCCCCCCCCTCCCCAGAATTTAGGGAATCCAGCAGTAAACAATTGATCTGGTCAAACACCACTGGCCTGCATAGCACAGATCAAGCGCTCTTGGAAAGGGTCAACTGGAAGAGTGAAGAATACAGTTTGTACAAGTCCTGAACACAGTGTCCATCTATGGTGAACAGAGTTGGTGCCCTGCATGCAGAAAGTGTTGCGTTCAGTCATCAGCATCTCCATATAGATCTGGGAATCTCCACTCTATGAAACCCTGGAGAGTGGGCTGCCCATCAATGTAGGCAATACTGAGCTAGATAGACCAGTGGTTTGACTCTGGGAATTGCAAGTGGGGGTTGCTGTTGCACCCAGGTTCTATTTTCAGGCTTTTAATATAAATGTAGTTGGCCACTGTGAGAACAGGATGCTGGACTAAATGGGCCATTGGCCTGATGCAGCAAGCTCTTCCGCTTGTATGCAAGACCTTTCCTATGTTCCTAGAGCCTAGGATGTCTGCACAGGGGGTGTGCATGTCCTGAAATGTTGGGGGACCCATTCTTGTTTCAGATAACCTTTGGCACAACCCCTTGTTGTTGCAAAGTAGGCTTGAGACACAGACACACCCTGGTCACATCTACCTTCAAGCTAATCCCCACAGCAATAGCTTTACTCAGCTTAGCAGTGGATTAGACGTTCAAGCAAAAGCCATCATTCATGGCTGAAGGTGTGCACATTTTATTGCAAAATTCATGTACCCTATTTCCAAGGGATCAAACTAACATTTACACATTGATAATAACTTAAAAGAATTCTAGTTGCTTAACGGTCAAGCATTGAGTAAGTACTAAGAATGCTAGGACGTCTTTCGATGAACAGGAGATTGAGATCCCTTGTCAAGTGCTGGAGGTCATCTGCCTAATGACCCTGGGTACAGTACAAGCAAGGTAGAAAGGAGGAGCGAGTTTTTACAGATCCCACCAGAGCACATGCCAAGGTGGCCAACCCGAAGTCCCTGACATCACAAGCGATTTTCGGCGATTTTTTTCCCGCATGGGCGCGTGTGCGCATGCGCACGGGCGCGCACTCCCCCGCCCTCCGGCCCGCTGCGCGCGCACTCCCCTGCCCTCCGGCCCACCGCGCGGTCGGCGCGGCGGGCACCGGCCCGCCGCACGGTAAGTCTGGGGACCCCTGACTTAAGGTGTGTGGGGATTTAATTGGCTTTTGGCCTGTTGAGAGCAGGCTGCTTAACCAAGCCAATGGGCTAGGACTTAGAACACACCTTTCTTCCACTGCCAGAGAATTGCTTTGACCGAGTTGATTTAGGTAGACAGTAGCCCCAGCAATTTTGGGTTATGGGCTCCATAAGACTTCCTATAGGAGGGGGAAACAGTACAGAGAGCCCCCTCCCATCTTGAGGAGCAGCTCTTCCACCAGCAGCGGAGCCAGCGGGGAGGGAGAAGAGTCCAGTGGGGAAGTAGGAAGTAGGAGACAGGGCTCTGGCAGGATAGCAGAGCCTCTGCTGCACGGGAGAGAGGAATAGAGAGTGGGGGAAAGGGGGGAGAAGGAAAACATGGAAAGGAGACCCTGTTTCCCTCCGGTTCCGGAATTACGCAGAAGGAAACGCGGAAGGAGATTTGGGGTGCCCAGACTCTTATGTTGGAAGAAAACGCGGGAAGCGTCACTCCAGGGTTCTGGGTCAGACTAAGAACATGTACCCTGTACAGCTCTAGCACTGTAAAAAGCTTGCACACAATAAAAGCATGAAAAGGCAATGGTTTGGAGAGTCGTTACTTTAGAGTAGTCGCAACGCTCCCTCTGTGACACAAGGCTTTTCTCCCCCTCCTCCCCACACCAATTGATTTCTGCAAGAATGCAATACGCTATATCAACCAACCCTCCCTTTCCCCCCTTCTGACCACATATGCCAAGTTTGTAAAAACCTGTATAATTATAAACAATCAAAGTTATCTTGGATATCTTGCATGGAAGGCTTTCATCTTTTGTAGAGACAAAGCACACAGTCAAAAAGAGGATTATGCATGCTGATCTTAAAAACTGCAATAGAATTAAACAGGGCACGGGGAGGCTGTTTCTATGGTACTGGGGTAGGCACTGTAATGAAAAATTGGATCATTATTCCACATTTTATGTTTTAATTTGTTCATGTATGCACTGTTGTAATATTAACCAGCCAAGTTAAAGACATAAAAGCCTCTCACTAAACTCATTATAAAACTATACTTGAGGTGCTAGGATCAAACATTTGAAGATGATGGATCCAGCACCAGAAAATCAGTGCAATTTTCAGCTTCCCATGGAGTCACACATACCTGGCTACAACGCAGCATTCTGTAGTCTACTGAAACTAGGTCCATCAGCTAAAGTAAAGCTGACATCAGTTCTAGAATAGACCTTAATCCATCCCTAGATCAAGTCATGGGCAAACACACAAAACACCTTGCCCCATGAATCCTTCAGTATACTCTGCAACATCACAGAGTTTGAGAAAAGTGGAATTCCCAATTCACAAAGTTAGTTATTGCACACAGTGCCTGTTAAAACACTACTCCTGTGGGCATCAACTCCAGCAGCAAGTTCTGTTACCGAGAAGCTTGCTTTAACTGAAACTCTGCACATGTACCAGCATTGTGCAAACCTAACTAGTCTTCAGAATGTCTACCATATTTATACAAACCAATGAGGTAATGGTGAAGGTGCAGGCAAATTCTGTCAAAACTTAGAACAACAAGAGTTTACCCTTCTCCTTGTTAGATTGTAAGTATTCAAAACTGGGCAAAAGTTTTGAAGTTTAACATGACAGAAACCCTTTATGGTAGCAGAGTTCAACAACATCCAGGGCAACATGTTCCCTACCACTGGTCCACTATTTCTAGTTACTGAATCAAATTACTGCTACTGCACCTGAAAAAGGAAAAAACAGATCCCCGTCCAAGGCCAGACCCCTTCAGTCTCGAATGCCTATTCCATGCATGTCAGCTCACTTCTCTTCTGTGACTATTGCCTTCTGAACCTTCATTACTCTTTCCCCAAACCATTCATGCTTCTTTTACAAGTTCTGGTTAACCACATCCTGCTTACACCTTGGGCACTTCTCCAACATTTCCCATGCTGCAGATACATGGTAAAGTTGAGCTTCTACCAAACAATGTTTGATGGGGCTATATGTATAATTATAGAAGTGTTATTAGGAAGTCACAAACCAGTTTTAGTCCCCTGAAATGTATGTTCCATTGTATGTTTTTAAAAAGTTGGTTTTAGATACATTTTAAATTGCTATAGTTGGTTTTAGATACATTTTAAATTGCTATAGTTGGTTTTAGATATAGTTTTAATTGTTTCTCCCGCCATTTTAAGGGTAAAAGTTGACCCAAAATTAAAACAGCTCTGGATACTGAAAATTCATTTCCTTTAACAGAAGGAAGACATAATACACTTGTCAGCTCTGAAGAGATGATTGCTCAAAACCAGTTTTAACAGTCACCTTGCCTTGTCTTAGGGGTTTCAACACTTCATGCAGTGTGTAGACTTCAGCCCTGTTCAGTGGTTCTCCATGTATAGAATCCAAGTGTGGAGAAATGAATGGAGGTTTCTATATTTGCATAAAACAAATGGCAACAAGTTGCATACTGGAAACCCCATCTGATCACCACTGACCACAAGCAAAGTATACAATTTCCTTTTGTTTTAAACGGCTCAGGACCTCAATACCTCAAGGACTGCCTCTTTCCATATGAACCTACCCAGACCCCAGATCCGAGGCCCTCATTTGTGTGCCTCCTCCTCGAGAAGTCCGGAGGGTGGCAAAACAAGAATGGGCCTTCTCTGCAGTGGCTCCCCGTCAGTGCAATACTCTCCCCAGGGAAGTTCGCCTGGCGCCTTCACTATGTACCTTTAGGTGCCAGGCAAAAACATTCCTTTTTAACCAGGCCTTTGCTTGATCCCATTTACATTCTATGCCAGGCATGTCAAACCTGCGGCCCTCCAGATGTTTTGGCCTACAACTCCCATGATCCCTAGCTAGCAGGACCAGTGGTTGGGGAAGATGGGAATTGTAGTCCAAAACATCTGGAGGGCCGCAGCTTTGACATGCCTGTTCTATGCCCTTTTAAAATGTTTCTTTGGGGGGGGGGCTATTGGGTTGTTATTTTTATTAATGCATTTTGTGGTTTTATATCTTGATTTTATTCTGTGAACCGCCCTGAGACCCCTGGGTATAGAGCGGTATATAAATTCAATTAATAATAATAATCCACCGTGACGTACCTTGCTTGTTTTAGCCAGACCCAGGTGGCGCTGTGGGTTAAACCACAGAGTCTAGGGCTTGCTGAGCAGAAGGTCAGCGGTTCGAATCCCTGCAACGGGGTGAGCTCCTGTTCCTCGGTCCCAGCTCCTGCCCACCTAGCAGAACTTCGAAAGCACATCAAAGTGCAAGTAGATAAATAGGGACCGCTCCGGCAGGAAGGTAAACGGCGTTTCCGTGCGCTGCTTTGGTTCGCCAGAAGCAGCTTTCTCATGCTGGCCACATGACCTGGAAGCTGTCTGCGGACAAACGCTGGCTCCCTTGGCCTATAGAGCGAGATGAGTGTCGCAACCCCAGAGTCGGACACGACTGGACCTGATGGTCAGGGGCCCCTTTACCTTTACCTAATAATAATAATCCACCGTGACGTACCTTGCTTGTTTTAGCCAGACCCTAACTGATAGTCTACCCCAGTGAGAAACAGTTGCAACTGCAGCATAGCAAGTGGTGTGACAGCACCTTCTTCTCTCATTTCTTCCCTCCTTTCCCATCTGCTTGCCACAAGTTTCTCTGGAAAGCAGCCAAGGCCAGAAAGCCAGCCTAACATCTATGCACAACACTGTGTGGCATTTTACAGCCCATGCTGAAGCAAGCTCTCACATTATTCTGCTCTGCCAACAACTAACAACTATCACAGGTTTTAAACATATTGAAACCTCTCGAACTGGCAGACCTGCCATACCACACTTCTTCTGCCTTATGAAATTTTAAAGGCCATTCATCTTCTGAAGTAACACAAACAGTTAGAGGAATGACCCAATTTATACAGAGGGAGGTGTTGTAACCTCTGGTGTGTGCTTCTTCCTGGTTCCTTTTAAGAGACTCGAACTAACTGCTAAAATGCTCTGTAAGTTATTTGACTTATTTGTGTCTAGCAGAGAAATTTCAAGGCCAGAGTCATGTGCAGTTTGCTCTCCTCTCCATGCTACCATTTCCTTAGCCACACACACGAATCCAGGGAACCGAATTCAAGCAAGTCAGGAATCTGCATAAGATGTGATACAAGGGGCTGATTTCATACATACTGGCCTCCACTAATGTTATCCCTGATGTGTTAGTGTGTTGGGATGGGGGCTCGGTTGCACTGTTTTAACTTTAGTGCATTTTAACTGCTTTGCAATGCCATGAGTCTTGTTTCGGAAACGACAGCTAAGAAATTGCATAAACTAAACTTAAGAGCTCCACTTTACCTGGAGACATGCACACCATGTTGCTAATAATATCTGAAAGGAAATCCCTTCCACCTCAGTATCCTTTCAACACCTTCTGCTACCTAATCTAAGCAGACTTGGGGAGCCGTTTGACATAGCTTTAAAACTCATATCCCAGTCTAATTTTGCTAGTCTCTTCTGTTTCTCATTTTAGATTTACAGTTTGAGGCTTGTGATTCTTCTGCTCACAGTCAAGACTGTGCCCTTCTACGATTGTCCCGGCAAGCCCTGCACTGGAAGCAACGTATTTTGCACTAAAAGTGCTTGCCTCCCAGCTTCCTTGCAGAGAAGCAAGGGACCTCATGTTTGGGATCTTTGCTACAGGTGCTTCTTCTTAGGGTGGTTGTGCATCATGGGACCAAGGGCCATCTAGTCCAACATCCTGCAATGCAGGAATCTTTTTGCCCAACATGGGGCAAAATGACCCTGAGATTAAGACTTTTATGCTCCACCATCTTCAGTCCACTTATCACCAGTATACCACCATGAATGACTTGCCAAGGGCACCCAGAAGCCTTACTGGCCAAGTGGAGATTTGGGCCTCCATGATATTATTACTGGATACAGAGAGACCCACTGGGCACCATTCCTCTCAACTGTCATGCCAAGACTATTTTATTTACCCAGCTGATTTCATGTCAGTGCCTAGAATTTATACCAAGTGATTCCATCCTGCTGCTTTTAAATCTGGATTTTATCCCGCTTCTGTGTTTTTCATTTTTAGCCATTTTAATTTGCAACTTTATAATTTTCTTTGGGGTTTTTGTTTGTTTGTTTTGTTACCTCCTACTCTGGTGATGTCGTTTATACGTTTTGAAAAGTGGACAAAGTATCTTCAAGACATACTCTTTTAAAACACCTGGGGAAAGGTTAGTGGGTAGACGAGTGTTGCAGCTATTTTCTGTAACTTTTCCTGTTTTTCTAGTTAGCCTCAGATGTTCATCAACTTCTGGCAGCCTGTGATTTGAACCTCCAATCCCTAGACTTGCACACTGGCACAAACTTGAACATATTACAGTGGTACCTCAGGTTACAGACACTTCAGGATACAGACACTTAAGGTTATAGACTCCACTAACCCAGAAATAGTACATCAGGTTAAGAACTTTGCTTCAGGATGAGAAGAGAAATCGTGCAGCGGTGCCACAGTGGCAGCGGGAGGCCCCGTTAGCTACAGGGGTATCTTAGGTTGAGAATTTGTTGTTGTTGTTTAGTCGTTTAGTTGTGTCCAACTCTTCGTGACCCCATGGACCATAGCACGGTTGAGAATGGTTTCAGGTTAAGAACAGACCTCTGGAACAATTAAGTTATTAACCCGAGGTAACCCTGTACAGAAGAATATATTGATGGTGCATTATCTGGACACCTTGGTGAAGTTCTGATAAGGTGCAATAATGTCCTTTATAATAAGGGGTGTGAAAGAAGATGGGTAAATGAGAGAAAAACTATTTTGGGGGCGGGGGGTATTTTACTGTGTTAATAAATTTAGCTGTCAGGTTTTGTGTTTTTGTTTTTTTAAAGGTTTTGTCAAGTAACAATTTCTATGGCCAAAAAATAAATACTGTCGTTGAAGAAAAATTACCACTGTGGAAGAAAAATAACGATATTATTTCTGAAAGTGTAGATCGATAGATATAAAAGACCTGGTACATAATTGCTTTGGCCATTCTTCCGCAAGTACTGAGTGCAGCCAGTAGGATAAAATGACAGCATTAATTTAGGCCTCATCCACACTTACTTTTTGCCCTGTGCTTTCAAGGCACAAGTCTGCATTTTAAACCTCTGTGTCCAAGCACCTCCCCCCTGGGAAAACCTGCTCTTTAACATTGAATCGGAATTAATGGAAATTTGGGTTTTCAACGAATTGCCATTTGATCCGATTCAGCAGTAAAAAGTTTTTGTGGTTTTTGTGGGAAAGATACTTGACAGAGCATCAGACTTGGAATTGATTATGACAGCATGTTCCCCCCCAACAAACCCTAAGCACAACTCTTGAAGAAAGCTTTTGCATATTTATCTTTTGCTGGTATTTAGCACCCATAAGGCTTTACAGGGTAGAGAGGAGAACAAATATATGCTGGAAGTGTAAATCGTGAGCCACGCTGATATGTCTGGTATTTTTGGTTCTGCCTGAAAATTTAAGCCTTCTGCAGTCATAATAAATTAAATCAAACTTGCAACAGGATATGACTCTTCTGAACACTCATTAATCTTGTCATTTGGCTATGCATGATTTGGTTTTGTCAACGGATATAGGAATGTTACTTCATTTATTAACAGTGGCACATATGGCAACTTGTTTTAATGGGGGGGGGGACTCCTTTATCAGACGAGTGGATTTTGCAGGTCTGGGAATTGGCAAATACATTCTACTGTAACGATTATACGACGGCGAGGGAAGGTGGACAATCTAATGATTTTATTATTGAAAAATAGAATTATGCTTATCCTGTACTGGTGTAATAAAATGTAACAATTTCCACCCGCATTTAGGAACACCATAAAAATATATTGAATGGATTTACTACTGACTATTTGGGAAGAATTTATGGATAACAGAAAGTTTTGTTTGTATTGTGATAATTATTCATCTGGCTATTTTGTCTTTATAATTATTTTATTACATTATCCTTTACCATACTTTTCATTGTAATAATAAAATTTTAAAGTAAAGTAGTAGTTGGTAAGTAAAAAACATGCCTGCAAGTGAGTGGATTCCGGGTCTGGGAATGTGCATATTCTGGATAGGATTGTATTCCCTCCAAAGATTGGGTATTCAGTCCTCAGTCCATTTTCATCACTGGAAGCCCAAGCAACCTCTGTGTCTGGATATTGACAAAGGCCGAAATAAAGCATGTTCATTTCCCCTTTTGCAGTAGACATCCTCCTATGTATGTACTATGAGTGTTTCACTATGGCATAGGAATCAGCTTTTCTGGAAAGGCAGGCTTCTCAGTACACCTAACTTGGTCCTCTTGATCCCAGCCCAAGTATGTTACTTGCTTAATACAGGTTGTGGATTGCAAGAGTAGATCGCAATGTTCCAGTTTAGATGCAACTGCCACAGAAGGACTTCCAAAAATGAGTAGTGTGTACTAATGCAAGACTTAAGCAAAAGTCCCTGAAGTCTTGTGGCTTTAGTTTTGCTCTTGTGGAAAGACCTGGTAAAATGTAGAAGTGACTATTCATTCTTTTTATCACATGAGCTAAGTCTTGTGAATGGAGACCCATTTGTCTGAATTTTAAGCTTATTTTCAAGACTTCTGATTAAGCAAGATAATAAGGAAGTGCTGTTTTGTGTAAATGTGTGGTTTCAACTCGATTATGAATTAGAAATTTGTTTCCTCTGAAGCAGAATACTCTATGTACCAAGTCTTATACATCAGCAGCAGCCATCACATGAATATTGAAACAGTCTCAACTCACTCTTGATTCCTGCAATTAAATTCTCTACCCCAAGTTAGCTACTCATTTCCACTTGAAAATACAATTTGTTTTTATACAGGATATAAATACCAACTTTGATTGATTTTAAGCCTGATTTAGATGAGTCATTTTCCTATTTGCTTCAGATAACCACATTTCATTTTAAAAAGCAAAACAAGCCTAGAATTATTTTGCCTGTCGCCACACATCAATACTGCAAAGACAGACAATAGTCAAAGATAGTCAAAGAGAATGACTATCACATGCTCACTCTGGAGCGTCACTCCCTTTTTCTAAAGGGCAAGCTTTACTAAGAACTTGCACGTTTGGTTTAGCAATGCATCTGACAACTGGAAATCATCTGTAGGAACATTGAGACCCTTCCATTTACTATCTGCATGCACCCCAAATACTGAACATATTTACTGCTGCAAAACATTCATTGGGTAGCTAACCAAGGACAATTTATTGTAATGCAGAATAGGCACACTTAGGACTGCAGCCTACAAATCTTCTAGGTGAGTTGTCAGAGGAATGGTTAAGAGATTATCAGTGTGGTACTTTGCTCCTTTTGAATTCTTCAAGTGAAAAAGAACATTTTTAATTTGAGACTACTGTAAAATTTAATAGAGTCTCATTTATCTTAATCAAGAGTGGTACTTCAGAGAAGTCTACTGCCATGCACTTTTTATTTTTTTAAAAACCTGTTGCTCAACCACTCCTGTTAGCTGCTCAACCACTTCCCATTAGCTTATGGTGGATACTCTCTTTGGAGAAGCAACTTCCATGTTCAGGCACCACATATTCAGCCTAGCAAACAGTTGAGCTGCAGCCTCATATCCCTACTATAACTTCCTCACAGCCTGCCTGCTCTTCATTACTGCTCCCATTATTAGTTCTCTTGTCACAGGACAGTCTCTTTCCCTGCAGGGGATCTCTGCACCAGAAGCTCTGCTGGTTGTATGCATCACCACACCATTTCCTTTACAAATATGCACTGCTGAAAGCCATAATCCAGTGATGGCCAAACTTGGCCCTCCAGCTGTTTTGGGACTGCAACTCCCATCATCTCTAGCTAACAGGACCAGTGGTCAGGGATGATGGGAATTATAGTCCCAAAACAGCTGGAGGGCCAAGTTTGGCCATCACTGTCATAATCCTATAATTTGTTACCTGGAAGTAAACCCTACTGAGTTGATCTGAGCTTGCTTTTGAGTAGTCATGTTGAGGATTACACTGAAAGTCACACTGAATTTAATGGAACTTGCTTCCAAATGCTTTCCTCACCTTCCCACCCCAAACCCCTCATGATTTAACATTTAAAAGAGTCGGGTCCTGCGGACTGTCATGAAAAACAAAAACAAAGTTGTTGAACTCAACAAACATTGAAATAAGGGCCCATAAAAACTTATTTCCCAATTTTAAGGAGATGGTAACGTAAATTATGCTGGAATAGTAAACTACCGGTAGGAAATCCTGGGCAACTTTGTGCTAGCATGAGGTTTTGTAATGCACATACACAGAGACACTGACATTAGCATGTACCAAGATTAGAGCCTAGTTAAGGGCTCACCCCATTGCAGGGGACGCTCAACATTCATTCATTCACACACACACCGCGATATTCTTGGAACCTCTACTTCTAACCTTCATTATTTCCTCTTATAGCAAACTCAGCTGGGAAGCATCATCAGGAGATCAAGTGCAGTCAGTGAGGGGAAAAAGAGGGGACATCAGTATGTTTAAAGGTAAAGGTAAAGGGACCCCTGACCATTAGGTCCAGTCGTGACCGACTCTGGGGTTGCGCGCTCATCTCACATTATTGGCCGAGGGAGCCAGCGTATAGCTTCCAGGTCATGTGGCCAGCATGACAAAGCCGTTCTGGCAAACCAGAGCAGCACATGGAAACGCCGTTTACCTTCCCGCTGTAGTGGTTCCTATTTCTCTACTTGCATTTTGACGTGCTTTCGAACTGCTAGGTGGGCAGGAGCTGGGACCGAGCAACGGGAGCTCACCCCGTTGCAGGGATTCGAACTGCCAACATTCTGATCAGCAAGCCCTAGGCTCAGTGGTTTAACCACAGCGCCACCTGGGTCCCTTTTTAAAGGTAAAGGTAAAGGGACCCCTGACCATTAGGTCTAGTCATGACCGACTCTGGGGTTGCGCGCTCATCTCGCATTATTGGCCGAGGGAGCCAGCATGCAGCTTCCAGGTCATGTGGCCAGCATGACAAACTCCAAGGGAACTCCAAGTTTTGCATTAGTGTGCTAATAATGGATTGGAGTATCCTGTAAGAAAGCATGGTTGGCAGGGAAATAGAAGTTGAGCATGCCACAATGTCAATATTTTGTTGTAGATCCTACTTGTTTCTCTCAGAATATAATCGGCTCCAGGGTCAGAGTGGCTCTTGTCAGGCATGTGTGCTTTAGCTTCCCTAGTTGCAATCATCAACTCAGATGTCTCAGTAACCTAATTTGGGCACACGTATTTCAGCATGTAACAATAAATCCGCTTGAAATTAAGTTACATAAGTAATGGCTGTATGTCACAAGATTTTGAATGGCATCTTGCAAGTACAAACAGGTTGAATGGCTTGAACCTTTCTATGGGCAGACAGGTAGACTTGCTTGAATGGAAGCAGAGTTTGAAGGTTTCCAGGCACATTTTGCACCTGGCTATTGACCACTTCTGATGAAGTGAAAATGCCCGGGCGCCAAGATGGCACCCGATGTCTCCAGCATCTGGAGGTGCATGCCTGGGAATCCTTACACTAGCAACACATCCGGTAGAATTCTATCCATTATACTTTATCTGCACAATCAGACTCCTGCCCACCTAGCAGTTTGAAAGCACGTCAAAGTGCAAGTAGATAAATAGGTACCGCTTTGGCAGGAAGGCAAACGGTGTTTCCATGTGCTGCTCTGGTTCGCCAGAAGCGGCTTTGTCATGCTGGCCACATGACCTGGAAGCTGTAACGCCGGCTCCCTCGGCCAATAGAGCGAGATGAGCACCGCAACCCCAGAGTCGGTCACAACTGGACCTAATGGCCAGGGGTCCCTTTACCTTTACACAATCAGAATGAATTTCAGGAACCCAAAAGTTGCATAAAAAATACTACTTCCGAGCTGTCTGGCCCAAAAATGGAACTAGGCATTCCATTTTGGTGACTGTGACCCTGGTTTGAGGAGACATTTGGCACCTAGCTTATATATATATGAGTTTCTAACACTGCGTGGAAGATTGTCTGCTCATAAAAGGAATAATCAGAACTTACACAGCCACCTTAGTAAAACTTCAACTTTTCCCATTTTGGTAGTTTCTCCAAGAACGTATTATTTCTGTACTTCACGTGATTGCTGTGTTTGTACCTTGCAATAATTATAATGTTCTATTATTGCAGTAACCACTTCTGTAGAAAGTGCAGTGCAAAATTGTTTTGGACCCACTTCGAAACATCTAGGGGATTGACAAATGGAACACACTGGTTCAGCAGGCTCCTTGCCAGGTAGGTTGCATTCTCTGCATTGTTATGTTTCGCTCTACTGACTTGCACTTCATTAACTTATGAAGCGCAACCAATTACAAGTACATTTCATGGCACTGATTAGCTGAAAACTGAAAGGTGCCAGACCACAGAAAGATCAGACCATTATGTAACACAAAGCTTTGGAGACCAGAATTTGGTTCTTCACACACTGTGCTTCGGAACTAACTGGACAAGAGACTTAAACCAGCCAATTCTCTCATCCTGATGTGATGAAAATACAACAGTCACAAAGGAATTCTAACCAGGAAGATATTCCCGTGTATCTCTTGTGCAACCTAAGCCACATTCTAACTGCTTCTGGCCCAGTTTTTCTCCCTGCGGTGGGTGGAAGCCCAGCACAAACTTCACTAGCTTCCCTTCCACTGACTCCTATGTGGTGCATTTCAGTTACACCAGTGACTCTGCTGGCAAAAGTTACACCGAGTGCTGAATGAAGGCAGTTTTAGGATGCTGCATAACTTCGTTTATCCCTGTCCCTGCCATGCCTATTCCCATCGCTGACGCTGTCTGGGACAGGTTAGGATGTGGAATATCTGAAACTTAGTCCTTTATCATCAGTCTCATTGGTACTGACAACAGGTTGTCATTTCCTGTTGTTCTATCGAAGAAAATAGTAAACACTATTTAGATTTATTGTTTTAGAACAGCCTTAAGATAAACAAAAATAAAAGACTAAATCAAAAGCACCCAATATCTGCAGATCAGTACATCAATCTGCAACCTCATCTTGAAAAGATAATTTCAATAGAACTCAATGAAACCCAGCATCTGAAACAAACATTTGCAACAGTTTGGCTGTCAGTTGAGACTCATATATATGTTACTGAACACTGGTGTCCTGTTTTTTCAACCCTTACACCTGGGGTGGGCAGACTTGTTGGATGTACTTTTGTTTACTAGAAGATCACAAAGACCCACCCATCAGAATCAGATGCAAAGGACATACTGTTAAAATTAATCAGCAATTCCTTCGGAGCACATTCTAAGCCCAGGAATTCTTTTCCCATGCCAAACTGTACCAAGTTCATAGTTCTTTCACACAAAAATCCATTCCTGATTTGCTTGTTTCATTCAACAGCCTAATTTAGCTGGGAAAGTCATTTTACTGCGGCTCTTTAACAACTAGGTGTCAGAAACCTTTGCTGAGCTATTACAAATGAGTCCAAAATCAATCATCAGACCCACTCCCCCACCCTGCCCCCAAATTAGGCAGCAACAGCAACAGAGAAATTACAGGTGGTGCTTGTTAGCACTGTTAAATTGTACTGGTTGTGTAGATGTAAGTATATGTAACAAGGACCATTTCTGGGCTACCAGCGGAATGGGAAAACCCACACCAATATAAATGCTCCCCATATTAGTGACTGCTTTGGTAACACAAATGTTCAAAAGAGAAGTGAACAGCCTTCATTTTTAATCAACTATTAGAATGGAGTTTTTAACAGTACGTTTATATAAAAGCTGCTTTACAGTCCTAGCAACCTTATTAAGTTAGTCATTATGATTCACTTTTACAGGCTAGTATTTGAAGGTGAGCAACTTGCCTGATGCCACCCAGGTTAAAGTACACTTGCAAAGCTCAAATGCTGCTGCATGAAATCTGGCCTACTCAAATATGTCACTGTAAATCGGCCTATGTATCACCCCCAATTCGAAGCTGCTCTGCAATCACATCAATTCAGCCAACTAAAAGGTCAGAAGAGCAAAAGGTTTGCACCAATCACATTACTTTTTTAAATTAAGGGGGCGGGGAATTGCAGTTTTAGTAGCTTTCCCCCAACTGACCCACTCTATACCGTAAGGTAAAGGTAAAGGGGCCCCTGACCATCAGGTCCAGTCGTGTCCGACTCTGGGGTTGCAGCGCTCATCTCGCTCTATAGGCCGAGGGAGCCGGCGTTTGTCCGCAGACAGCTTCCGGGTCATGTGGCCAGCATTACAAAGCTGCTTCTGGCGAACCAGAGCAGCGCACGGAAACGCCGTTTACCTTTCCACCGGAAAGGTACTTGCACTTTGATGTGCTTTCGAACTGCTAAGTGGACAGGAGCTGGGACCGAGCAACGGGAGCTCACCCCGTCACAGGGATTTGAACCGCCGACCTTCTGATCAGCAAGCCCTAGACTCTGTAGTTTAACCCACAGCGCCACTATGATAAATAGTTGCTGGACTCAGTTGTGGAGAGGGAGGGGGTACTAGGAAGAGAATGCTGATCCCATAACTGGAAAGTTGTCAACTTGGCAGATGAAAAAGAAATCCTTCTTGCATTCCACTGCTATAGAAAAGAATTTGTAGTCTTAAAAGGTAAACTGGGAGCTAGCAATTGTCTAAAGGAAAAGAGGAACCGAAGAGACTATTACAACGAAATTTGCAAAACTGGGAAGACTTCTCTTTCAAGACTACATCCAACTGAAGAAAATGCCACATCAAAAGCTCCCTGCAACTTACTGTTACTAGATGTTTGTCTAAAACAAGAAGTAACACCTTTTATTGAACAACACAGCAACTGCCATAAATCATAAGAAATGACACTCATTTCCAAAATCCAGAGTTTTTAACACATTTCACCAGAAGTCTGGAATAATGTAAAAAGTACACTTAGAAATATTCTAGTTAAGCTGATACTGATAACTTCTGGAAAATCCAGAATGCAACATAGAATTAGCAACATCTTTGAAACCCCACAACCTCCACAGCTGTCACACATGCAGACCTTTAACCTATGCCCATGTTTTAAAAGTTTACTACACGTACACATTTTACACATTAAGGCTTAGTACCTCTGCTTGTGAGTGGGTATATACAAAAGACTACAACTTGTGTGCACGGAAAAGCATAGATAAGATACCTACATGAATAACTTTATCAAACTGTATCTCCACATAACACAAACATATGCATTTAGAAAACTGACAGGGAGAAAGAGGCTCTTCCCCCTCCCCAACAAGTAAATAATGGCAGACCCATTCGGGTAACCCTCCCCTCCAAGCAGCTCTGAGTGGCATATATGAATTCTACTTACCGTATTGATCATGCCCATCCTATAAGGCGTGATCAAAAACTAGCTGACCTAGAGACACCCAGTGAGCAGGAAGGAATATGAATTCGCATCTTCCCTGGACAAGCCCGGCCCTCTCTCCATTACACCACACACTGACTTTCCACCCAAGTAAGCAAAACCAAAAGCAAAAGACCGCATAAAGCCCGCATAACGAGGGATTGCCTCCGAGCACATGCAGAGAGCGCCTTTTCCATACGAGAGCCGGCTCCCCCAGCAGGCATCGCCCGCCTGTCGCCTCCTCACCTGCGATGTCCCACAGCTGCAGCCTCACCAGGGTCCTGCTATCCCAGTTGAGCACTTTCAGGGCGAAGTCCACGCCGATGGTGGCCCGGTAGTGCTGCGAGAAGAGCTGGTGCACGTAGCGCTTGATGATACTCGTCTTGCCCACGCCTAGCTCGCCAATGACGAGCACCTTGAACAGATGCTCCCGGCTCTCCGGCAGCCCCGCGCCGCCGACGCCGCCTCTCTCGCCTCCCCCCGCCATTCTCGCGCCCCTCGCCCGCCTGCCCGCCTTCCCCCGGGAGCTCCCCAGCCGCCAGCGACACTCAGGGGGAGCGGGGCGAGAAGGGGAAGGTTCCTAGAGCTTTGCTGCGGCTGCTCGGCAAACCTTCTTTGTTCAACTCCTTCTTTTCTGGGGGGAAGGCGCGTCCTCCCGTAGGCAGCTGTGGAGAGCGAGGGAACCACCTGACCGGAGTCACAGGACGCGGAAACCCGGCAAGTTATAAAACTCCATAGAGGGGCGGAGACAGCGCGGGCGGAGGAGCACGAACAGCCGCCGCCTCCTCCTCGGCTCTTCCCCGCCTCTCAGCCCAGCCCCAACGCTGTAAGGCGCAAAGGAGGCTGGCGCTCTCTCGCCCTCACGCTGCTGCCCTGCTTTGGGTTAGGCTGGCCTCACCCCCGCTGACATGAGACTAAGCCCCGACGAACTTCTTCCACAGAGGGGAGGGTCTCTCTAAAGATAGTAGGGAGCCTTCTCGGGCTTAGGGTAGCGAAACCAAAAAGAGCCCTTGCGCCTTTAATGGCTGCATGGAAAGGGGAGATTGCCGCGCTTCTTCAGGAGAAGCTCTGTACCGGATTCCCTCTTCTGCACCACGCAACTCTTAAAGCTGTCTACCCCCTTTGCCGCCTGGCCACGTTAATGTGTCGCGGCCACATCATGGATGCCACGGGATGCCCACTATCCTGTGACACTGCGGAATGAAGTCGGCGCGGTGTTCTTTTCAGGAAGCATGCATATATGCTCAGTCTGCAAGTGTGCTCAGGAATGCGGGCCTTCATCAGACATAAGCCACAATAAGATCTGTCCTGTACAATTGTATAAAATATTGCATTGACTGAAGTGAGCTGGGAAGAGGAGGTGACTGATTTCAGGGTGAATATAAAATGTGTCTGGGGGGAATATGATGCAACTATCTTGTTGAAGATAAGCAGGTCTGGTCTGGGCAGTGCTTGGATGAAAGACTACCTGAGACGTCTATGCCATCTTGAGTTACACAATGGAATGAAACGGGGGGCATTAATGTACTATTTAAATAAATTCTAAGGAAACAAAATGTAGCCTGACTGATTAGGATAGCAGCATGTCATTAGCAGGTAAATAAAGGTAAGCACCCTTCCAACATTAAGCATCTAAACTCACAGTCCCACTCCAACTCATACCTCTTCCTCTTAGTCGAGTATGGAGTTTACTTTGTTACTCAGCAGAAATGAACCAGGTGGAGTGCCCCAATAAGTCCTCTTCAGTAGTAGAGGTGCTGGAGAATTCAAACTATACATCCCAGCAACCCCTTGGAAGCCACCACAGTTTTGGAATATTGGAGAGAAGAGTGTTAGGAGATGGTTCTCAAAAGTACACAGCATGCTTTCATGATCCACCAGATGGACCTATTGTGAACAACTCTCACCTTTTAATAATAAAATGTTCATAACTATCGTTTTAATCGGCTCTAATTAAATCACAGTGTAAGTCACATTGAAAGGCATTACACAATGTAAACATAAGCCATTTTAAATTTACTTAGGCAAATTTATTTAGGCATGGGGAGAGGAGAGGGAGGGGAAGTTCCTTTCTTCAGCAGAAGTTCTTGCACTAATGGAACTACTTTGGTTAATCACACCCATAGTTAAGCTATTTTCCAAGTGATGAATTTACTTTCAAATGTTATTGCGTTGTACCTGCATTTAGACAGCACTTTATTCCATTTTCCGGACATTTCCTTACCTGGTAATGTCTACATTTTATGTGAGCTTTCACACAATGTAAAAGTCGCTTCTGGAAATCTAGCAGAAGTTTAATGCTCCTTTCTGTGTTAATTGCTTCCAGAAAAAAAGATTTGTTTGCAACCCCATTAACACAAAAAAATTGTGGGAGTTTTGCACTGTAATTTCCCCACTGCTTTCATGGAACATGCCATGAGACAGAATTTGTGGCGGTATTCTGGTATGCAGCTCTTTCCTGCCATTATCATGAGGGGAATCATGGGTGACCAAAGCATGCATGCACGTTACAGGTTATGACATGTCTAACACCCTCTGGTGTGATTGAAAGTAAATGTGACATAGCAGTATATCGATCAAAAAGCCACAGTTCTATAGTGGGTCATGCAGTATAAAAGGAATGTTAGAAACAGTCCTCGCCAACTGTAGCAACTAGTGTTCAGCGGCATATTGCCTCTGAATCTGGAGGCTTCATATAACCCTAATAACTACATAATAGCCACGGTATTCCCTGGACTCAATGCATTGCAGAGTGGAGATCAGTAATTCAGGGCAAGTTGTTTTCTTATCATTCTTCTCACCACATAAGCCCTTACAATTGTCCATGAAACAAAGTTAGAAAACTGCTCAGGAAGACACAAATGTTTCATACGCTTAATAATATGTGAGGACGAGAGGTGTCTTTTTTGCAAGGTTTGTCATATCTACAAACCATGTCTTGGCTTGTCATCTAACTTTCTCTTGAAACTTCCAAGTTCCGATACATGATGCACTTAGGGAAATGTTGTCAAGCAACTAGGAGTGCCCCAATAAAGTTAACTGAAACTTTCTGCTTGCTTTAATATGAACTGAATGTTTGGTACAAACTTTCACTTCTCTTTTCTTTATGGTTTGGTGAAGTCCTTTCTAACCTCAGGCAGCAGAGTACATGATTCTGTTTTCTAGCTAGAAAATTTGCACTTGTCATATTTAATAAGCACATACTGCTTATTTATTGGAATGATAAACAATGTTGTTCATTTGCTTATGACTACTGTTTTGCACAAACCTGCCACAAGAAGCAGCATTTGATTTTAACAATTAAGTTCAGGACAATCATGTAACTCAGAGCTAGTTTTACAGTGGGAATGAAATCTACTTCAGGACAAATTGGAAGAACAAACTTGTCATTCTTAATTAGGGTCATTTGCTTGACAATGGAAGGTGATATGAATTTTAGGATTCTGAAGATTAGCATGCTGCAGTCTTAATGCCAAGAGCCACTGGTGTTCTGTCTTGTGGACCAAAGTCCAGTGACCTTGGAATTCATTCAATCAATCTCACCGGTTGTCCATTCAGTTTCTTGCCCAGGAGCATTAAAAACATTGCGAAATATGAAAATGGATTTTCTGAGCTGGAATGATATAAATGAGATGAGACACTCTCCTTGAAATGGGAATCACATAAGACAAGCACTAAGCAAATCACCATCTGCACATTTTGTGTGGAATAATGAAAACATAAGAAGAGTCCTACTGGATCAGATCAAAGCCCTATCTAGTTCTGCATCCTGTTGTTACAGTGGCAAACCAGATGCCTATGGGAAGTTCACAAGCACGACCAGAGTGCAATAGCACTCCCCACTTGTGATTCCCGGTAACTGGTATTCAGGGGCATCCTACCTCCAACATAGCAACTGAGCCTGGTAGCTATTGATTGCCTTATCCTCCATGAATTAGACTGATACTCTTTTAAAGCCATTCAAGTTGGTGACCACCACTACATTCTGTGCAAGTGAATTGCATAGATTAACGATGCACTGTATGAAAAACTACTTGTCTGTCCTGATGGTCCCTAGCTCTAGCATTATGAGACAGGAAGAAAATACTTCTCCATATGTACCTTTGTATAGTGTTGTGTTAAAATGATATAAATGCTACAGCTATACACCTGTATCTTCTCTCCCCTGACTTATTTTTCCCGCTGAACTAAAAAGCCCCATATAGAACTTTTCCTCATATAGAAGTTGCTCCAGTCCTTTGATAATTTGGCTTGCCTTTAACCGTGAAGTGGTTGGCCACTGTGGGGAACTGAATGCTTGACTGATCCAGCAGTTCTTATGCTCATATATAAGGATTTGGTACATACATCTTGCACACAACTTTTACTCTTTTTAGCTTTCCCTTAAAGTTTATCATAGGTTTTATTTAAGCAATGAACTCTTACTTCATCTTATATTTCCCGTTAGGTGAAATCAGGGTTTCTCTCTCTCTCTCTCTCTCTCTCTCTCTCTCTCTCTCTCTCTCTCCCTCTCCCTCTCCCTCTCTCCCTCTCTCTCTCTCTCTCACACACACACACTTAGTTCACTACTTTACTGAAAATCTTTTCACTTTCCCCAAAATCCCTCAAAAGCTTTTGCCCAGGCCAAAGCATCTAAACTCAGCGACAATGTTACTGAATTGCATTGTGTTCTGAAAAGTTCTGTCATGAGATGGGAAGCTGTTTTAACATTAGGCAATCTTGCTGTCTGGTATATTCCTGACCAGCTGAAACTGATTGCAATCATACACTATCACATGTACTAAAAGCACATGTTGTGCATTGCTGGACCTTTTGGGCAAGACTTCATTTCCAGATACTTCCTCAGTAAACATTGTGCTTAATTGCCCTGTCCTTTAATGGCATATAATCTGCCTAATCGGATTGGTCAAGCTTCAGAAAAATTTAACAGATGCCTCAGAAATTTCTTTTGGGCCACTGATTTCATGCAATAAGAAGTATGTTCTGCATGAACAGGTCCCACGCCTGCAACATGCTCTATACATGTATTTAAAATGTGGTTTCTCCATTAATCAACAGTGGTATGCCATCAGCACCAGACACTGGAAATTGTTGCTCTGCTTCATAGACTGGCCATTTTGACAGTGCTGAAGGGTGCAGGGAAGCTTCTACGGTAGAGGGGCAAGTAGCAAGAATGTGGAATGTTGGGAAAAAGGAAATACACAGGGGATGGAGCCAGCATTATTATATTCTTTTCTATGCTCAAATATCAGCTTTCTCCCACAGGAGGATGCTGAGGAGTTGCCAACTTACTTTCTCAAGAAAGGGAATGTCTCATACAGCTCAGAAAAGGGAGAGCTTGTGCTCCAAAAGTTCCTGAAGGAATCCTGAGAAAGCTCTCCAGAAATCATTGTGATTGGCTTAAGAGATTGGCTTAAGCCCAAATGGATGTGGAACACAGAAACATAAAATGGAATAATGCAAACAAAGACTGCTTAACATGTCACCAAAGTCGGAGGTTGGAGGTTTTGGTGTGTTGCTTGCATCTTGCTATGCTTGCTGTATCTTTTCACTGTATGTAAGGTGCTGCTTTCTGTTATTTCTAAGTGGATTCAGAGGCATTTCAGCGGCTCACCAGTTCTTCTAGCTAATAAGGAATTTTTCAATGCCAAGAAAAATCACAGTGCTGAGACACACCTCTAAAAATTATCTTGGTTCAGAGTCTCTTGTTTTGAAGCTGATCAATTCACAGCCCCATTCCATTAGCACCACCCCATACATCGTCTCTCTGATTACATAAGGGATGGTATAGTATCTGGTCAGATAAGCAAGTGTCAGGGAGAGGCACTCATTCCTGGAAGAGGCGCACTGAGCCAGGATTTTTCTCTATTGACAACAACTGTAGAGAGTGGAGTACTGTGTAGTTCACGCAATTGTGCCATGATTTATTATTATTTTTGTAATAAATTACTGTGTCATGCTCAGCATCAATGGCCAGTTGTAGACTATAGATAACAGCAACATGATTTCTTCTTCTTCTTCTTCTTCTTCTTCTTCTTCTTCTTCTTCTTCTTCTTCTTCTTCTTCTTCTTCTTCACAACGACAACAACATTATCCACCCTTCACCAACAGGTTCAGGGTAGGTTACAACAATTTTAAATTCAGAATTAAAAACAGTTAAACCATATTACATGCACAAGAATAGAATGGGTCCCAAAACACGTATCTCAGCTGTCAGAAGTACTTGTATTATTATAATATCGTTAATGAAAAATTGAGGCTATTACACCTACTTTCATGATTTCTATTCTATGCAAAGATTCCAATGTTATTTAGCAACACACCAGGGTTATTCAAAGTGTGCTTTTTGTCAATACTACTGACCAAGTAACCTCTGAGGTTTAATGGAACTCACAATAGGAAGGAAGAGGATCTTGGAATGCCAATCACTGAAGAAATCTCTTTAACGTTAATAGCTTCAGGAGGCAGTCTTTTAATTAACAATACACTTCTCATGAAATTAATAGGCATTTCTACCAGGCAATTTGCCAAAGAGGACATTTAAGTGTTTGGGAAGTGCAGGGCATGTCTGAGAAGCTGTAGCAATTAGAGTTGCACATGGAATTGGCCATGACTGTTTATGAGACAAAAACACTCATCCATTGTGGGGCCATAGATATCATTAGACCACACCATCCATGGGCATCGGTGCTTTTATAATTGGTTGAGCAAAACTATGCTCAGAAAGCACAGCTCCTTGCCTAAATCAAAACAACAACACTAAGAAGATAACATTGGGAGTGGAATGTATTCCTCAATACTAACACAGTTCATGTGCTCATCTGACAATAACAACAGATAAAAGAGGGATGATCATCTTCCAGCCAATGCTGGCTTGCTCTCCATATTCTAGTTGGGCAAGATGGAGGCTTATCATGGCATCTCTCTCTGCTTGTCAGTCTGTATACTCATACCCAGAAATTCCATGAGAGATGGGCAGGAAGGTTTGTCTAGTCTTCATGTCTAGAGTTTTGGGGTGTGACACATTTGTATTGGGATACCTGAGTACTCCTGACTGAATTTCTTTTTTAAAAAACATGCTGTCACAGTGGCCTGGGTGGGCTACTTCAGAGAAACTCTCCCTGCTTTCCCCAGCGCTCGGAGATGGGCTGGAGCTCAAGATGGGAGGGACCTCCCGATATCCCCTGTCCCTCACACATATGAACAATTTACTACAGGTAAGCTATTCAGAAGTTTAGTGACACATCCCATTATTTTCATGCTGTTCTATGTGACATTCAATTTGGTTCCAGCACAGGGTATTTTGAAATTTTTTGGAAAAGCAATTTCTTGTCAAGAATGGACCTGGGAGATTTGGTGTGGCTCTCTATAATTCCTATCTAGAGCTTTGGGGCATCTCAGTCTGGTTGCTGGGATATATTAGAATCAAGTAACCTACAACTTCTAACATTTAATATATGAAATGGACCTTCTAAACTTTTGTCATGAAGTGGGAGAAGCCCATCTTGAACTCCACAGTGTGGATAATACCATATCTTGGTTATTCAACTTCAAGATGAACAATGCTGGAAACAGAATGTGTCAGACTCTCTTGCTTGATTAATTGTAATGACAACAAGAACACAACATAGCATCATTTATACTGTCAAATCACCCACAGATGAATAACTTCCTTTTTGTTAAATAACTTGGAGAGGAACAATAAGTGCTGAATTGACAACAGGAAAATTAAAAAATTCTTCATTTTACATAATATATTCCATATTCACTTTTTCAGACAGATCCACCTATTTCATACAGGGAACCTATATTTCTGAGAGAGAGAGAGAGGGGAGGCTGGGGGCCAGAAACAATATTTGGGGGCATAGGGAAGCAGCCCCAACACTCAAGTTCTGGACCAGAAATGAAACCCAAATCCTACGAACTTCTCCCATTCAATTGCTCACTATCACCATGTAGTCAAAACAGATATGGGGCATCTGAACTAGGCTAAAACCATTTGTTTCCAGGGCAGAAAATATACATACTGCAAAACCACTTTTCCCACACTTGAAATGCCTGTCTGTCTGCCTTCTTCCCAAGTCTCCTTAGGATCAAAGCCAAAATTGGATTGAATTCAGATATTGTGGCTTATCTTACTTCAAGAAATGAAAACTCTTTTGCGAGGCAGCAGTGAGGAATGATCCCTTTCTTCTGAAAATATGCAGGCAACTGTGATAAAATGCCTTGAGGCAAAAATAAAACCAATGACAATGCCTTAACTTGTTGCCTAATAAGAATAGAAGAAGAACCTGCTGGATCAAGCCAGTAGACCATCTAGTGTAGCATCCCATTCTCACAGGTGCAAAGCAGATGCCTAATGAAAGCCCAAAAGCAGAAGCTGAGCACAAACTCCCCACTTGTGATTCCCAGCAGCTGGCATTCAGAAGCCCGTACATGCTAATATATAGAGAAAAGCAAATTGTACCTTAGGCTTTTAGGAGATGTATGATGACCACGAAGTTCTTTAGGGGGCGGAAATCATCCTGGTTATCCTTTAATTAATATTTTGATGATCCTTCATCTCTGCAAAAGCCTCTGTTTTTATATTAATATGAGATTTAATTCAGTTTTATCAGCTGTGATCTGTTTTGCCGACTCTATTTTTTATAAATTGTGTTTTAATATATATTATATTTTTCCCCTTCTTATACCTGCAAGCACTTCATGTGTCTGAAGGAGTAAGCTTGAGTCCACAAAGCTTTAGGCCATAATACATTTGTTTGTCTTTAAGCTGCCACAAGACTGTTTCACTCTTTTCCTGCAAGAGACTAATGTGGCTACTCTTCTGATATTTTATGCAATAGTTTATATGCATATTTTATGTAACCAACTTTTATCCTGCTATTTTTGGTCAGTGGACCATCAATGACTGACCAGCTGCAATAGCCTCTGATTACTGCCGTGCTTTTGGACTGTATATTTCAAAAGGTGATGGGTTGGACGTGGAAAACTACGGTAGGTGTTTGCATTTTTCAGTTGTGAATGGTTAACCTTTCAAATACAGCACAGTATTATGATAAGATGCACCGGTTTAGAGACTGAGAATATTCCCACATCCTAACGGAAATGGCTGCCTTGAAATCATTGAAGTATTATTATTATTATTATTATTTATTGCAACCATGAAAATTTGAAAGTCATTAATGATTCAGACTCAATTTATCCGATTGAATACTATTTTTGAATTTTGCTTCAGTTGTACAGCCTTCTAAAAACTGGATAAGGAACAAACTATTCGGGTCTTATTTAACAGATTAGATGGGAGGGAGAGAGAGGAAAAGTCTATCTAAAAAAAGCTATTCTGTGTATTCAATCTTCCTCTCTCTTTTCTATTGTCAATTATTCATTTGATTCCTCTGGGGATTTGTGAGTCCTGCCAATCTTTCCTTGCAGAGCTGGGGAGGTGTTGTGGGGGGGGGGGGAGGCCTAAAATATATATGCAGTCTCAATATTGGGAGTGTCAATCTAGCTACCTTCTGTACCAGCAAACCTGCTTTTGACTGTAAATGCCCTAGCAACAAGCGCCCGCCTCTTGGGAGATCACAAATGTCACCAGAGATATTTTGAATGCGTGAATTGCCAAGTATTTCACCCCCAAGGCAACAGGAAGCAAAACGCTGAGGAATCAGCCTGAGGTTTGTGTAAAGGTGAAAACTACTGTACAAGAAGTCTTACCCAGGGCACACACATTCCTGTCTCCAGTGAGGATTTTGGAGGAAGAGATGTGAAGACAACCTTTTCATGACAAATAATACATTTTTGGACTCATTTAGGCAATATGTGATTGAAGACAGAGGAGTCCCTTCAAAAGAGTGGCTGGGGAGACCCAGCCAGATGGGTGGGGTATAAATAATAATAATAATAATAATAATAATAATAATAATAATAATAATAATAATAATATAAAAAATAAAAAACGTCTTTTTCTGGCAGGGCTCAAGCCACGCTAAGCTTTAATGCATGACAACCAAACCTGCTGAAATTGTGTGCTTAGCCTACACAACTAATAAAGGTTGCAGGAGTCCATGGTTGTTTTTTGTTTTTTTTTTCAGCCTTGCCACTGTAGCAGTAGAACTACATTGGACATTTGACTCTCAGTTCCTTTATTTACATCATACTTTGGATAATTTCTGCCGGTCAGAAGCAGATGCTATAGAATTGGATGGGCTAGTGACTTTGCTGAGCATAAGACAGGTTTATACTGTATATCCGTAAGGGAATTATTCAGCTTCTTTTCTAATGCTGCAAATTGGACTGTACGATGTGTTACTATTCCTTTTAGTCATCCCAGACAATGAGCAAGACATGCTGTGGTTCAGGGCATCTTTTTTTTTATTAGACCAACTGCTGTTAGTTAGTTTGCAAGCTTTCCAAAGAGATCTGCTCTTAACATCTCATTTGCGAAAGTAGCTGGACTCTCAAAGGCTCTGGGCTCTGTTCCAGAAGATGATGATGTAATAATCACATACATCACTTGCCAGCAGGATGTTTTTTTTTGTTTTTAAGAAGTGTCTGTTAAATACCTCATTAAGAAAGGCATGCTGTAGGCTGGCTGCTTCTTTCCCTTGATGAATTTGCAGGCTGGTACTTGCCAAGTATCATTTTACTGATCCAATTATATAAAAATACCCTTCAAGAGGTTGTTAAGATATACTCCCAAAGACTTCAGCTCAAGTAGTTAGGATTACATAGGAAGCTGTCACACCATCAGTCCATCTAGCTCAGCATTATCTTCATTGACTGGCAGAAGCTCTCTAGAGTTTCACTCTGGGAGTCATTCACAGTTCTACCTGAGAATTGAACAGGGACCTTCTTTATGTGAAGCAGATGCTCTACCCAGGGCCAGCCCACTTGTGAGGCAGCCTTGGGCAGTAGAATCCCAAGGGGTGGCACCAGTGGAGAAGGGAGGGAAAGCTGTTTGCGAAACCCCTTGATAATAATAATAATTTATTATTTATACCCCGCCCATCTGGCCGGGTTCCCCCAGCCACTCTGGGCGGCTTCCAACCAAACAGAAATTCTAAAATACAGAAATCCATCAAACATTAAAATACAGAAATCCATCAAACATTAAAAGCTTCCCTAAACAGGGCTGCCTTGAGATGCCTTCTAAAGGTCTGGTAATTGTTGTTCTCTTTGACCTCTAGTGGGAGGGCATTCCACAGGGTGGGTGCCACTACCGAGAAGGCCCTTGAGATCTCATGGAACTCTTCTGAGATCTCACAGAGCTCACACAAGATCTCGCCATGGCCCCCGATTCTCCTCACTTCTCCCATGGCTGAAAGGCACCCTCTCTCCCCACCCCCACTGCTGCCACTGGAGAAGCAAGGAGAAGTGGCTGTGGTTTCTAGGTTCTGGCGAGATCTTACAGAGCTCTGGCAAGGTTTCACAGGAACATGCGCAGTAAGCAAGGCTTCAGCAGGGGAGTGGTGGGATTGGCTGCTTCTGGTTCTTCCACTCAGCAAAGATTAAGTTGTGTCCCATTGACCTTTTTAAAAATGTCCTCTAGCCAACATTTTTTTAAAATAATAATAATAAATGATTGGAATTACATTTCAAAGCTTGGTTCTCACTTCTGTTCTTTTCAGAATTCATTCACACAGCATGCATATGCAGTGATTGATGGGACAGGAGAGGACGGTGGTTTAGAAATCACCATCCTTGGGAAAGCGCTGCTCTCCATAGTTCATAGGCAGACGTATTTGGTGTTGAAGTAGGCACTTTTAAAGTCTTAGGGCTGGCAAGTACAACCAGAACTGAAATGTTATGCTTATCTTTTGCTTGCATCTCTTGATACTTCTCTCTGTGCTTAGCAGTAAACATGAGTTTTGTTGTTTTAAATGGTCTAAATTGGTGCAATTCAAGTTGCTTCCTAGGTAATGTATTAGAGAGGAGTGAGGGCCATGAGGTTGAAAAGATACATACAGAAAAGATACATACAGAAGAGGAGATTTTTAAGTAGACAAGATCCTGTGCAAAATGGTGCGGTGACATTCCCTCAAGCAAGTAAGTTTGTTCCAGAGACAGTTTACACATTGAGCTAAGTCCTCTCTCACTCATCAAGCAGCTTACAGTGGTACCTCTGGTTACAAACTCTTCTGGTTACGAACGCTTCAGGTTATGAGCTCCGCTAACCTGGAAGTAGCTGCTCCTGGTTGCAAACTTTGCCCCAAGATGTGAACGGAAATCACGTGCCAGAGGTGCGTGCGCAGCGGGAGGCCCTGTTAGTGAAAGCGCACCTCAGGATAAGAACAGTTTCAGTTTAAGAATGGACCTCTGGAACGAATTAAGTTCGTAACCAGAGGTACTACTGTATCTGTGATTCTATCCCATGTGCTGTGGTAAAAGATAAGGTAAAAGACCCCTGGACAGTTAAGTCCAGTCAAAGGTGACTATGGGGTTGCTGCGCTCATCTCGCTTTCAGGCCGAGGGAGCTGGCATTTGTCCACAGACAGCTTTCTGGGTCATGTGGCCAGCATGACTAAACCGCTTCTGGCACCACAATGGAACACTGTGGCGGAAACCAGAGCACCCGGAAACACCGTTTACCTTCCCACCACAGTGGTACCTATTTATTTACTTGCAGTGGTGTGCTTTCGAACTGCTAGGTTGGCAGGAGTTGGGACAGAGCAATGGGAGCTCACTCCGTCATGGGGATTCGAATCGCCGACCTTCCGATTGGCAAGCCCAAGAGGCTCAGTGGTTTAGACCACAGCACCACCCGCTCTGGTATGCCTCAATGTCACTAGAACATACCAGGGGCCAATCTGATGGGTAGGCCCACCTTCATTTGGAAAGGAACTACATGCTCAGCCTCACACATGTGGTTGTGGTCAACCTTTTAGTGAAAAACCGCACCTGTATAGGAGGAGCCAAGAAAAATGGCCGAGTTTTGCAAGTGACTGTGGGATGGGGACTTGAAGTGATCAAGTAATGTGTTAATCAGCTCACCAGGGCCGTCCCTAGGCCCAGGCCGGGTGGCGCAAGGCGCCAGGGCGCCTGGCCATCAGGGGCACGGAAGGGGTGCTGAACGCTGGTGTCTGCCTTCGTGCACCTCTGCTGTTGAGCGGCTACAGGCAGCTCTCCGGAGGCGTGCAGGGAGCACGAGCCTGGGGCTCCTGAACAGCTGAGAGGCGCAGCGCGGTAGCCCCAGGCTCGCACTCCCCTCGCGCGTGGAGCGGGAGCCTGGGGCCGCCTCCTCCGCGCCTCTCAGTTTTTGATCGGCTTCAGGCCGCTCTCCAGAGGCGCGCAGGGAGTGCGAGCCTGGGGCTGCCTCCTCTGCGCCTCTCAGCTCCCCGTGCGCCCCTCCTGCCCGCCTCACACACGGGGGGCGCCAGAGGGATCTTGGCACCAGGGTGCCAGATATGGTTAAGACGGCCCTGCAGCTCACAAAAGATTATTACTGATTTAAACTCTTTATGTGGTTTTTGATGTATAGTTTTATGTATCATTGTTGAATAGCAGTATATAAATATTTTTATAAATTAAAGAATAACAACACTATGTGCAGATATTAAAACCCCTGGAGTGTTACTTTTTCAGATATGTAGTTTGTATCTTAAATCATGATAACTTCACGGAGTAAAAATATAAGAGTATCTTCTTTCAAAGTAAATATAAAATACTCATTAGACAGTGTTATAAAGGCAATTTTAATTAATCATATGACAGGCCCAAAATATACTTTTTTACAGAAATCTTAGAAGTTTGTACAACCACACATGTGAAGGTCTTAACCTTTGGATAAACATTAGAGACATATATCACAGTTCCAGTTTCCAGTTACAAACTAAGAGCTAATATAAGGAGCCTCAATATATATGTAAAATGATTACTTATTATGTTGAGATTGACTAGATCAGAGTACAAGTTGCCACCATCAAATAGGCGAAAAAATAGGTGCAGGTAGATGATGTGCTTCCTCTTCACATTTTATTTTTGAATATGGAAGCTATTCTCACTGCGGTACTGATTTTGTATCAGTCATAACGGTGAGTTATCCTATTTCAAATGTTGCCTTCTTAGTAACTAGAGAGGGCTTATTGTAAGATTTTGTTCAAACAGTGTTTCTTCAGTGGTAGAGTAGGACCGGCCCTGCCATTAGTCAAGGTGAGATGACCACCTCAAGCAGCAGAGGCTAGATGGCAGCAATAGCCCCCTGGCAGATTCTTCTAAGCCCCCAAGCCATTCCCTGTGTATGTTACATGGACTGTCCTGCCCCACTAAAGCATTCTGCTGTCAGGTGCAATGAAGAATGCTGTCTTCAACCTGTGTTGAAGCAATAGCCAACTGAGGAGTCAGGCCAGTTAAAAAAAAAGTCATTCTATTCTTGTATACAGTGATATTTACATGGCAGGAGAAAAATATTCTGAACTTGTGAACTGCATGTGTAACATGCATGATTTCACTAAGGTAACCTATTTGGGGATTGCTAAATTTGCCAAATAGTACAAAAACCTTATCTTTATATCCTTAGCTTTTGCTACATGTCTCTTTACGCTGGCCTTTGTCAGTTAAGGTATTTAAATTTTTGGGGACCTTGCTTTTTTGCTGAATTTATATTGTTCTGTTTCATTTGGACTCATTTTACATGTTTTATAATAAGAAAGCTGCAGCCTTTTCTGTCAAATCTACAGCCTCAAGAAGACAGGCTACTGTATTGCAATGAGATTTGGGGGGGGGGGTTACAAGGGGCGAAGGGATTTGACAAAAATTGGGCAGAGGCACTTCGCATGAGCAGAAGCAAAGTGCTCCAGCCTTGTTCTAACTTGCTGAGTTTCATGATACTTTAGAGCAGCCTTTCCAACCTGATGGATTACAAATTAATTAAATTTAGTCTTACTTAATTTCCCTTGATTTCAATAATTAAGTGTGGATCAAACCATCTATTACAATGGCTAAGTACTCTTTTGGGCTTCCCTAATATTCACCTTTTTCAGGCAAAAATAGTGATTTTGGTGGTGTAAAATATTTCCACAAATATCCCTTTAGACTACGTAAACATTTACCATCACCATCCAGTCATGTTCAGTGCCAACATTCTGGCTTCCTGATATTATTTCCGTGCAAATTCCTGTTCTCCAGCTACTGTTTCTTCCTTCTGGATTACATATGGGGGTGATTGAAGGTCCCCTCAACTTATTGGGTGGGCAGTGTTGCGTTGATCCAGCCCAGGGACAGAGACTGGCACCCTCCCCACCGCTGCTTGCCACGCCATCGGCGCTGCATGGGGGCCCTGCTCAAGGGGCGGGCCCCAGTGACCAATCAGCACCAATGGGGGTGGGGGTGGCTGCGGAGAATTTAAACCATGGCATGGCAGGGAAATTGAAGCCAATCAGGGATTAAATAGTCGATGGAATTGCATCACAATGCTAAGTATGGTCAATTAAATTTGGCTGCATGATGACATCACCGACGGCATTCTTTGAAATTTACACTCCTCCAAATTTTGTGAGGCAGTTCTCCAACCAAACAAGCAAAAATGCATGGATTACGGGAAAGTGTGCATAAAATGCATATATTTGTGATGTACAATTGTTGGGGAAAAAATCATTGCAATATTCATATTAGGCAAAATTGTATATAAAAAATGTATATTCCAAACTTCCACGTTGACTTAAAAAAACCACAAACTGATGTGTAAATGTGAAGGGTTGAATTTAAGATTGGGGGGGGGACATAGAAACTGAAATAAAATGAAGTTGATAGATTTGCCCACGCTTACCCACTGTAAGATCTGGGTAACATCCTATGCTGTTCTAGAGCTTTGCCTGATCTCAGGTCAGGAGCTCACGGGACTGATGTCAGGAAGAGAGAAATAAAGTCCCTTTGCACAAGCACCCCTACACTTGTGTATCTTTGGATACAACTCTGTGGGTATCTGTGTCTTAGTGGAATGCATCCGTACACCCTGGAGATATTTGCTTGTTTCCAGTCCCCACTGCCCATTTAAGCCCAGCCTGAAATGCTGGTTTTAGGAGTAGAGAAAACATCAGCAACAGAATGGGATATGATGCAGAGGGCTGCAACTGGTAGGATCATTTAAAAAGTGGATGCTTTCACTTGTCCGTGCCCAAAGCATTTTTAGCTAAATCAAAGCCGCCACTGCATACAACATTTTCCAGTTACATATTCTCCGAATTCAATTCTGTTATGCATTTCCTTCAATCCCTTATATGAAAAAAGTAATAGAAATAGGTTGTTAAAACAGCATGTTAATAATTGACAATGATTTCGATTATTAGAAAAGAAACCTACACAAAATCCGGAAACTGGGGGAAAGGGGGGGGGGAAACAGCATGAGAGGAAGAATAACAATGGTAGACAGATTCAAGCACCATAGAAATTTCTTTGCCACAGGTATGGTCTTTGAGTTATCCATAACGAGAAATGGTCTAAATACTTTTTCCAAATTTGCCTTTACAGTTTTTTTTTTTAATTCTGGTGTGTGCAAGATTTCTAAAAGAGTTGCATCCTTTATTAAATACATTTGTTTAAAATACATGAAATAACAAATTATTGGAGCACTGGTTATTTTCAACAGCATAATTTCACATGGCAAAAATATCAGCAAAATCAAGCACCCTATTATAAGGGAAGGCTTAGCTTATTAAAAATGTTTCAGCACAGCTTACAAACCTTCAAAGATCTATAGTATATTTTTAAACAATGCAATATAAAACATGATCGAAACATAAAAATATCGATAATATATTTGTAGGACAATCATCCAGTGGCAGTTATTAGATGTTATACAGCACATGTTCTATACAGTTACACACGCACACACAAACAGACACAAACATACACTCATTCTCTTGCCTCTACCATGAATCTAATGAGCCACGGTTAAGAATTGCTTTTTGCTTTAAAGTAGTAACTGTTGCTCAAAATATATAATTATTTCATATGTAGTTGTTTCCATAGTAACACAAACAATGTAACCACATGGCAAATGCATCAGATTATGAAAGTCGAGTAGGTAAATATTGTTTTGCTACAGGAAATGTAGTGTTAACAGTTTAGCCACCTGGCTTGCAATCATCTACAAAAGGGCAAAGGCTCAACACTACAGGAATTTCTACCTTGGTTCTCATCGGCAGCCCTTTCGTGTCTTCACTGTGTTTATTCTGGCTCTTTTTAAAATCAGCACAAGTGGGGGGGGGAATACTAAATCAGAGGTTCTAAACATTCCTTATAAACTATATTCTCACATGCTATTTTTTGCTTCTCTGACACAAACTTCACATGACAACTTGTTATTTCCAGGTCACCCACTTAAGAAAGCATAAGAAAAGATATACCCAGGTGTGCTGTCCGCAGAGAAGTCTTTTATTCCTTCCTTTCCAAGGGAACGTTGCTGCATTCAATGAAGATGTCCAGCGGTGAGATGTGCTAAGGTCTCCTCTGTGGTTTGTGTTATGCAGAGTCCTATTCAAGTGTTGCCAAGAGAGAGTGTGACAGTGTGTGTGAAACGTTGTGTACTGTACTTATTATTACCCCTTTGAATTTTGTTTTTGCTATAGAAGTTGTAGATGGGATTTGTGCTTTGTCAAAATGCCTACTGTCTTCTCAGAATACAATACTTTGAAAACAATACAACACTTCCCCTTTAAAACACGTGCACGCACACACACACAACAAGAAAGGAATTGAAGCCCTCTAATAGATTTAGTGCAGGATACACATTTGTTCGTTGTTGTTGCTGCTGCCCCCTCCTATACACAACACCATGTTGGTTTGCCTTCTTTTGCCCTCACATAGCTTGTGCTGCTTTGCCCCATCAAACCAAAGCTGACCAAGGAGATGTGGTCCACTTGCTTTCATCACCACAGCCTCCGTTCTACAGGGTTGATGAAGTTTGCTTATAATCCCTCAGAACAACAGAAGCATAGGTTGCAATGGGAGGTGTGCAAAGCACTGATTCAGATACCGGGGAGCTGGGCACAGAACTGCCTGAGGCCACCGAATCTCGAAAAGGAGATGGAGGCGTCAGTGCTGGTGAGTCTTCTAGAGTCAGTTTGCTGGTTGCCCGCTCCTCTTCCTCATCTTCATCCTCCTCTAGGTTCCCTGGCCGCTCATACACGTACCCTTGGATAAGTTTAAACTTTTCGTTTTCTTCCTCCTCCTCCTCTTCCTCCTGCCCCTCTTCTTCAGCTGGGGATGAAACTATCTCTTTGCTGAATGTACCCATTTGGAGTGGCAACACCTGCTGTTGCAATAATGGAGGGTGATAGATAGGCCTTACTCCGTTCCCGGCACCAGGTGCGGGGATCACAGAGTTGAAGTCCGGGATGCCAGTGGCAAATTTGTTGACCACGCCTTGCAGCTGCTCCATAACGGATCTCTGTGGTGGTGGAGGTGGTAGGATTTGCGGAGTCTGCTCGGACAAGAACAGGTGGGTTTCCTCTGCTGTTGTCTGCAGGGGAGGCGTCGCCATGACTCGCCGATGAACAACCATGGAAGGACTATTTAGTTGGCTGAAGCGCACTGGCTCGCTCTCCTCTTCCTCCACCACATTGTACAGAGTCTTACTGCTGATGTCTGAAAAAGTCAGGCTCTTGCCTTGGCCTGGGTAGCTTTTAGTCAAGGGCTTGATCACTGCGGTCTGATTGCCTCCTGGCTCCTTGCTCTTCACATGCACTGAGAGTCTGTGCCACATATGTTGTCCCTTGGGAACGTCTCTCCCACCTGGTTCAGACCAGGACACAGACTTGCCGTTGGAACTATGAAGAAAGCAAAGATGGTTGGTTTGCGTTTGCTTCAGGAAAACAGAGGCAACAATAGCAAAACTGTCCTTAGTTCTGTTCTGTAATATTGCCTCCATTCAGAAGCAATTACTGTACAGGGAAATACTACATTGAGAAACAGCAAGGACTTTTAAATCAAACACTTGCTGCTTTTTAAAAAAGGAAAACCAAATTATTCTTTGTTGTGGGGGCAACATGTTGTAGAACAGAGGTCACAAACGAGGCGCCCATAGGTACCAATGTGCCTGCCAGTGCCTTCTATGCCACTCAGTAAATAGTCCCTAAAAGATCCACAATATACAAGAAACTATTTGCTCAAATTCTCCTACATTGAGCACACCTGCTTAAACATTCCCACAACTTATTGTATGCACTGGAGGATGAAGGGGGGCGGGGGGGCGGTCCACCCCAGGTGCCATCCCTGTCAGGGTGCCATCGCAGCCACCCCCAGGACACGCGCCGTACACCCCCCAGGACAAGCGCCACACCCCCGCCTGTTCTCCACTCCCGGTGCCAAAGCATGTAGCTCCGCCACGGATTGTATGCCAGGACTGGGCACTTACTATCCCTTTCATTCTGAACATTGAAGAGGTGCAAAGGGCATCTCTCTTTGAGTGAGTATGGTGGCCGCTGTAGGTGCTCCCCCCACTGTGAATTGATGAGGGAGTATGCCTGCACCATTTTGTGGCCCAGTAGCTCAGCCGTTTTAGATGTGGCAGCCATTTTGTGTTATGCTGCCACATAACACCCCCATGACAGCAATTTTGTGACTTGCAACAAAGGCACTTTCTCAAAGTTCCAAATGTGCCCCCTGGTCAGGCAACTTGGATGACTTCAGTTATTTTGGTTTCAAAGTTCTCTGCAGGGATAAGGAACCACTAATCAATGTTAGATTCACTTTACTTGAAAGTTTTGGAAGATGCAATCCATAATCATTAGAACTCATCTAAATCTATGGCAGTAGAATTAAAATATTTAATGTTATATTCCCACGTGCCATACACTTTACATTTCTGGGTCCCATCTAAGCTTCTATTGTGCTTTTTTCTCTGCCACATTTCTCAGGCAATTCTAGTATACAGAATCCCAACTTATTCCATCGTGCTTTAAAAATAATGATCAGTGTTTGGTCCACTCATAATAAGTATATTGAGGTTCATGATCAAGCTTATTCCCTTGAAATGGTAATAATCTTATATCCAAATAAAATTTGATAATGTCCCTCATACATTTTTTTTTATAGAAAGCACCAAAGGAAGAGATTTCAACATTGCTCCAGACAAAGGATTCCATGGCCCATGGAAGGAATTGCGTATTGATGTTTCGAGTAAATCTGTTTTGCCAGAACTGGAAGCTGCAGTAAAAAGTTGATTTCTCCTTTATTTGCCGGTAAATGATGCTTTTAGCTGTTTTGGACAGTTACCATGTTCCATTAAACAGTTTGTAATTACCGTTGGGAGTTTTAATTGTGTCTTTAAGACATCGAAATAGTTTCACGTCAATTGTGACTCATGATGGCAGTTTTTAAGGGAATACCAGAATGTTAATTTCATTCTGAAAAGTAGAAAAATTTGAAGAATTTGGAACCAGGTTATCCCCAATAACACCTTAACTTCCTGGTCACTTTGATCCTCAGGCGAGGCATTCTTAGAGGTGCTGTATGTTACTGATGTCCACTATGGCCTTTAGTGTGGTGTTACTAGCCTTTGGAATGTACTCCCAAATCAATACCAGGCATGCATTTGGAATTCAGGTGCCCTGCTTAAAACTCATGTTTTCACCCAGGCTTCCCTTGAGGGGGTGAGCCAGCTATGTTGATGTATTAAGCTAATGTACACATTTGTGATATTTTTTGTACTTGTTTTATGCATGTAATCTCGGTGTTCAATTTACAGCTGTTCACCAGCATGGTCTCCCCACCCTTAACATTAGTGGTTATAGACTTCTTCTTTTTGCAAATAAACAATATGCTAAACTACTTTCTTCTTATCCTCACTAACAGCCTAGTGGGACTTAAGTCCCATTCATTTTATTTATTAAACCTAGCTCCCACCCTTCCTCCCAAAGGAGCTGGAGGCGGCAAACACACAAATGAAAAAACAACAAAAACATATTAGAAACCATTCCAATACAGACACAGACTGGGGGAGATCTCTACTTAAAAGGCCTTTGTTGGAATTTCCAGCAGACTTAATACCAGCCAACTTGGGGGTGCTTCCAGACAGGGGCCTGATATTGCAAGTCGGCTGTTCAAAGCACATTAACTTCCACGCATTCCTGTTTTTTTCAGTCATGGATATTCATTGCTATTCTGCTGCTTGCTGTCCACACAGGTGGGTGAAGGTTGAGGAAATGTACCTGGAGGGCTTCCCATTTCATTCCCCTCAATCACTCATTTCCAGCCCTCCAATGCTGTTGTTGGGCAAGTATTGTGGTATTTTCTCTCTGTGTGTGTGCTCAACTTTTTAAAAAACAACAGTAACCCAGGAAGCGCTTATGAGTGCAAGAGGAAATATCACCAGGCACAACATGCAAAATGGGAACTTGTGATTTGAGGGATGGGTGTGAGCAATATCCATTTCCATTTAAAAAAAAAAATACTGAGGACTTGCTTATGAGTGATGTTTATCTAAGCCTAGTACAAGAGTGATACTGAGATCTTGCACAAGATCACTGTATTGGTTTTGTTGATAATAATTAAAAAGACAGATGTATGTATTGTGAATACAACCTCTGAGGTAATTTAGGAGATCTTTTAAGAAAACTCATAGCAACTGGTTTGCTGAAATTTAGGTGTGCCCTCAGCATGTGACAATTGCTGGAAATAGGCACACTTGCATCACTTGAGCCCATGGAAACAGAACGGCTGGATGAGTGTGGCATTAGAATCCATCCACTAAATGCCACAATATGTGACAAACCATGGTCCAAGACTAAATTAATGTGCTGATAAGTGACTGCGGATCACTAAGGTTTATTTTTATGAATCAGATTTCGAAAGGGGAAATCTGGACTAAAATTTTAAAAAGTACGGGCTGACATTTTGTTGACAAGGATATTGTGTGGGCACTGCAAAAAAAGAATTGTGTTCACGAGCACCAATTACCCAATATAAACTCCTGTCTGGAAGCATCCTTAGAGTGAACTCAGACAAACACTTAGCAGCCTATTTACATAGAGAAGTGCTTTTTCAATGGTGGCTATTGGGATGGAGGCTTCCAGTGACTTGGTTGTCATGTGCTAGCACAAATAGCAAATTAAAAGCATTATTTTTAAAAAATGTAGCCTTAGTACACCCATCCAGCACAAGTCTGCAAAATCTACAACGTGCATTTGGCCCGCATTTGTATCACTTGAATAAATATGGGAATTGATTTTTTAAAAAAGCAATGCAAAATTGGCTCAAACTATGTGACGACTGAAATTCTACCTATCAGACATGTTGTCACTCATCTATCCCATCTTGCCAATTTTCTCTATCGCTGTATATGTCCGTGACCATAATGAACTGATTCATTCATTCATCTTGCCGATTAGAGACACAGAAGCTTGAAGGGGTCCCTCTCCCCCAATTATGTTTAGAACAAACACACAGGTTCCACGGTACAAAATTCAGCCTCAGTAATCACTAACACAAAAAAAGGTAATAAAATACAAATGGAGACATATTTGATACCTATGACTATACAATACAATTGTGTGTGTGTGTGTAAGTAAGTAAGTAAGTAAATAGGTACATCAAAATTTTCAAGAAGTGTGGGGGAGGATGCAAGGTAAGCTGCAGGAGCAACCAGTTGCCCTGGAAAAACCCAAATATGTTAAAAACAAGGGTGTGCTAATAATATGGCAGCATCCAGAAGATTGAGACCATTGGGTACAAAGGCACTGTAAACAGTGAGACTCAATACCACATCCATTTAAAGCAAGGGACACACAAAACTTTAAGCAGGACTCAGGCATCATGACAAAGGGAGTCGTAAAGGTATGGATGCTAAGGAGATTTGTGGCCCAGGCAATCTGTTGTGTCTTAGCTAGGAGGTGAGGCAGGATTTTGCTCTCAGGTAATAAGTCTCTAAAATAAGGAGAGCTTTTCCATTTGGGAAGGGCTTGGGGAGAGTTAAAGAAGAACTAGGAAGGGGGGTGATTGGAACTCAATGATAAAATGCATTCTTTGCTGCATAAAGAAAGTTCCTGGTTAATTTCCTCACACTCGTTCTTTCCTAGTTCTGCTGGATCTCTCAGCCTCCTTTGATACTTTGACCATGACATCCTTCTGGGCCATCTAGAGGAGCTGGGGGCACTGTTATACAGTGGTTCCGCTCCTTCCTCCTGGGCTGTGTCCAGAAAGTGGTGTTGGGGGATGAGTGTTCAGACCCCTGGGCTCTCACTCGTGGGGTGCCTCAGGGTTCTGTCCTCTCCCCTATGCTTTTTAACATCTATATGAAACCGCTGGGAAGGATCATCAGGGGGTTTGGGCTGGGTGTTCATCAGTAAGTGGATGATACCAAGCTCTACCTCTCTTTTAAATCAGAACCAGTGAAGGCAGTGTATCTGGAGGCGGCTGGAGGATGGATGGCAGCTAACATATTGAGGTTGAATCCTGACAAGACAGAAGTACTGTTTTGGGTGGACAGGGGGCGAGCAGGTGTGGGGGACTCCCTGGTCCTGAATGGAGTTACTGTGCCCCTGAAGGACCAGGTGCGAGTCATTTTGGACTCACAGCTGTCCATGTGACTAAGTTCTGTAATTCTATATTTGTATAGAATGGAAGACAATACACACTACACTATAAAACATTTTTGAATAGTTATACTGATTAATACATATAAACACAAACAGAAAACCTACCTGCATGATAGACACAGAACTGAAACACTTTTAATTTCCATTTTAATAAGGCTGCTTTGATGAATTTAATCTATTTACAACAGAACCATGCTTTGAAATAGGAAATCCTAATGGACTTTTGATATTATGGTATTATAGCAGGGATGATTTTCTGTTAAGGAAAGGTCCAATATAGCTGACCTTACATATAATTCATCAGGACCTGTTTCCTAGCAAATCATGTTTTAATTCACCTTACTCAGAAGCAAGATCTGCTGGATTTGCACTCAACATAGATAAAGGTTTGTGCTGCAGTTACAGTTAGATGGTTCTAAATGGTGTTTCAGTCACTATAACTGACATTTCATGATTTGCTAAAAATCTGGGAGCTGCCAGTAAATAATGCAAATCCTGCTTCATTCATACTATGCCTTTGTTACATATCTTCAGGTGCCAGGAAAAAACACTCCTCTTCTTCCAGGCCTTTGGCTAATTAAGCAATCTACGGTTTTTAAACTGTGTGTGGAGCGTGGGCTGGGGTGGTGATGGTGGTTGTTTCGTTGGTTACTTTTTAATTTTCATATTGTAAACCCTTCTGTGATCCCCAGAAATTTAATAAATATTAATAAAATATATCAGAAATAGTTGTATACCAAACATTTGTTTTTTAAAACTGCATACATGAATGTGTTAGACTTTCAATCTGATTCAGAGATTAACAGTGCAATCCCAGCCATGTCTACTCAGAAGTAAGTCCTATTGAAGGAAGCTTACTATCAGGTTAGGATTGCAGCCTAAATTTCACAGGCCTTTGGAATTTGGCTAGCCTTGTTGAAACTCTTTTTGCTTTCCTCTAAAGCAGAGGTGGAGAACCTGTGACCTTTCAGGTGTTGGTGGACTCCCAACTCCCATCACCATGGTTATTTGTGAGAGATGGGACTTGTGGTCTATTAATAGTTGGCGGGCTACAGGTTCCCTGCCACTGCTGGAAAGTGTTGAGTCTAAACTTAAGGATGTTTCTCCTAAGACGTTACATCAGAATAAAATAAAATACAATAATCTATTAAACATTAAAAGCCTCCCTAAACAGGGCTGCCTTCAGATGTCTTCTAAAAATCTGGTAGTTGTTTTTCTTTTTGACATCTGGTGGGAGGGCGTTCCACAGGGCGGGTGCCACTACCGAGAAGGCCCTCTGCCTGGTTCCCTGCAACTTGGCTTCTCACAACGAGGGAACCGCCAGAAGGCCCTCGGTGCTGGATCTCAGTGTCCGGGCAGAACGATGGGGGTGGAGATGCTTCTTCAGGTATACTGGACCGAGGGCATTTAGGGCTTTAAAGGTCAGCACCAACACTTTGAATTGTGCTTGGAAATGTACTGGGAGCCAGTGTGGGTCTTTCAGGACCGGTGTTATGTGGTCTCGGCAGCCGCTCCCAGTCACCAGTCTAGCTGCCGCATTCTGGATTAGTTGTAGTTTCCGGGTCACCTTCAAAGGTAGCCCGTAGAGCACATTGCAGTAGTCCAAGCGAGAGATAACTAGAGCATGCACCACTCTGGCGAGACAGTCTGCAGGCAGGTAGGGTCTCAGCCTGCGTACCAGATGGAGCTGATAGACAGCTGCCCTGGACACAGAATTGACCTGCGCCTCCATGTCAGCTGTGAGTCCAAAATGACTCCCAGGCTGTGCACCTGGTCCAGGGAGTCCTCCACACCTGCCCGCTGTGAATGTTGCTGTGGGTTAAATTTGGTGGTTACTCCAGAGGTTTGATCTTTGTCAATTGCATGGAGAGGTTCCCCAGAAAACCTGAACCCGCAGCATATATTTGGTGCTGGTGAGATGCTGAATTTGCCAACAATACAGCTTGTCAGTCAATAGCATGCATCTTTCTATAGCTCCTAGGTGGGGGTGCACATCCTCTATGCAAAGAATATTTTATCATATTGTTGGGTGCTTTGTTTCCTTCCTTGAGTATTTTGTCTGAGTAGGAAAGTCAACATTTGCTGTGAAGATTCAATTTGGGTTTCAGTGGCAACTCTGTTAAAACACTGAGATGACCACTATATCTGTGAAGTCTCTTTTTCTTGGCTAACAGCTGTTTCACGGCTTCTGTCATATTCTTATTTCTACTTGGTTCATGTTCTCACTACTTTTGTCTGGCACTACCTTCTCTGTGTTAAATTTCCCAACCAGAATACTGCTGTTCTCATTATCAGCTTGATTTGAACTTTAATAAAATTAATTATCTCCCACTTTCTACCACAAGCATCATGTTGGAAAACATACCGCTTCTATAACGACTGTTTTCTTCTCCTTTTCCTAACATAATTCTGCTTATTAACCAGTTTTCACCAGCCCCAAAATCTTTGACATAGCACCTACTAATCTGTAGACACATGTTAATGTGACGAGAAAGGCAAGAATCAATTGGGTTTAATTATTACTTTCAAAAGTAATAATTAAAATCTTCTATCTCATTGCTTGAGTGTTTGCATTTCAAAATTCATGCATGGCCAGCTAGAGATCCCATAAATGGTTGTCAGCATGAAGCTCTGTGTTTTGCACACTCCACCAAACCAGTGTTTTGTGAAAACCTGCAGCCGAAGTTCACCAACCCAGGCTGTCAAGAAGGATCGGTCACAGCAAAGCTGCAGCAGCCACTAGAGAAAATATAAAGCTGTCATTGAAAGTAGGCAGGATTGTTTCAGCTCCATGCAGAACTCTGAACAGGGGGAAACAGTGTTGGCTAAAGGATGGGGGTTAAGATAAAACGAACAAGAAAAGTACGTATTTTTGTTTTCGTTTTGCAATTTGATCAGCAGATGCTGAAAGTGACAACCATGGGGGGGGAAAGAGTTTCTTTCAAAAATTATTCCACAGTGTCCTTTGAAGAATATATGGACAAGCAAGAGTCAAGGCAGTGTGAAAAATGGGACACATAAGCAACTGTTCCATCATTAATGGCATGCACCACATTTGTCCCATTATCCGGAATGAGAAAAGTCATGAGAAAGAGAAAGCAATGGGTAAAAAATAAAGATAAAAAAGATATAACAACAAACACCACTGTTTGTCATGCAGCTTCTCTTACACATTCACTGCAGTTTGGGGGTTTTTCAAAGCTGCACATGGGCCGACGGACACTGGCTGGTGGGCGAGAATTCTGGCTGCCTCTTCCTGAGGATTGAAAAGAAAAAGACACCCAGTGAGTGGTTATCCACATGCACATTCATGGCAGCTGTACCACTCAGTTGGGTGCTTGTCCCTGGCCTACTTCCAGCCTTCCTCGTGCCGCTTCAGGTGTCTTCTCCCGGTCTGCATGACTTAAGTGGTTCTATCTATCCTGTTCACCTTTCCTTTCTTCTTCACCTACCGACTTGCTATGCAGTTAAAAATCAGGGTGGTTATGCAGTGGATACAGTGCTGTGAGTTTTTTTTGTTTTGGAGAGGGGGGCAGCCAGGTGGAAATCCCTGTGCTTCATGGAATGGGCAATGCACTAGCACCCTTAATGGCTTATGTTGGAGCTAAAATAAGAGAAATGTATAATGGTTGTCCTCCAGAGCTTCCCACAGGAGAGCAGGAAAGAAATCTAAATAACATATAACCTCCAGATCAGGCATAGGCAAACTCTGGTCCTCCAGGTGCTTTGGAACTACAATTCCCATCATCCCTGACCGCTGGTCCTGTTAGGTAGGGATGATGGGAGTTGTAGTCCCAAAACATCTGGAGGGCCGGAGTTTGCCTATGCCTGGTCCAGATGATAATGGTGCTGTGCATGAGTGGAAACACCTCTTAGTCATGCTTAAATAGCTTGTAATTAGCTATTTGTTTGGTTGCCTATGGTGAATTAGACCTGATTCTGAGCAATCACGGTCAGCTGGTTCTTTTCTACCCTTGGACTACTGATTGTCAGAAGTAACTAGCACAATTAACACGTAGGGATAGCCAGGCTTAGGGGGGAATTGTGGGGTAGTAATTTATTTGCAAGGTGGGTCTATATGCCACATTCATATTGGAAACTTGCACAATATATGGAGGTTTTCCTTTCCCAGTGATCGAGTGCTTGGAAAGAGGGCACATATATTCTACATCCACTTTTTTGGATTGCTGATAGCTTTTCGCAATGCACAGGCCCTGCCTTTCCATAAAAGCCATTGTCACTATTTGCTTTTCTCATTTTTTATTTATATTTTTTATTTTTAGAATTTGTTTCCAAACTCAGAGTCTCAGTATGGGTGACATTTTGTGCCATAGTAATTAGGGAGATGACAAATTAAAACACAGTACATTTACTGATATAATTGCAGTTATGTCACCATCAAAAGTGTCACAGGAACTTGAGGGAAAAAACGAAGTGCTCGAAGTCAGCATAGGCTAGCACTTACCTGAACTGGTGAGAGGATAAGAATATTCACAAACATTCTGTGCTTCATTTACTGAGCTGCTAGAGAGGAACTACTAGCCTGTCCTCGTCCCCAACGCCACTTTTTTTTTTTGCTAGAATAGTAGGCTGGCCATGGTTTCACATGATATATTTGTGAAAATTATGTAGATAAATTTGTTACTTTAAAAATTATCCAGTTTCTGGCACACCCCTGAGGCTTAGTGAGGCAGATGCCTCAGGACAGCAGATATGAGACAGTTGGGATGGATGGCGCATCCGGGCCCATGAGGAGAGCATCACCCCTCCCCCTTTGCCTTTCCCCCTCTTCCTCCCCTCCACAGGTCTCATTTTTGGTCTCCCTTTTCTCCCTTTTTTCTCATAGTCATCATTGCAGGGGGAGTGGCAAAGGTGGTCAGTGAAGCTAGGGCAGACACCCCCAAACTTCGGCCCTCCAGATGTTTTGGACTACAATTCCCATCTTCCCCGACCACTGGTCCTGTTAGCTAGGGATCATGGGAGTTGTAGGCCAAAACACCTGGAGGGCCGCAGTTTTGGGGTGCCTGGGCTGGGGGGTGGGGAGGATTTGTCATCGGGGGTGGGGGAGGAGTTGGTGAGGTGGCATTTTCTGTTTTGCCTCAGTGGCAAAATGTCCTGGTTTCAGTTTGTGGACAAGAATGAACCAAACTGTAGGAGTGATGGAACAGACTGTCTAAACCAGGTATGGCCAAACTCGGCCCTCCAGATGTTTTGGGACTACAGTTCCCATCACCCCTGACCACTGGTCCTGTTAGCTAGGGATGATGGGAGTTGTAGTCCCAAAACATCTGGAGGGCCAAGTTTGGCCGTGCCTGGTCTAAACCTTGCTTCTCCCCCCCCTCCTTTTTATGTTAATTACAGTACTTATTATAGATGTGTGTGCTATATTGTGCTAACATTTGTGTCATATTGCAAAGACTTCACAATAAACTGCTACTTCTGCTACAAATATTCTTATAACTCTGGGCTAAATTTTCAGTGTGAAGGGCCAACAGACATATGGAGGCATGTGCTATTGTTGCGAATGGGGTGAAGATGCAAGGATAAATGAATTTAGAAGAAACTTGTTGGAATATCTTACTGCAAAAGGTTTCTTGGACTCCTGAGGAACTATATGGTTCTCATGTATATGCAAAAGTTGCCCTGTAAAGTTAAATAGATATCTCCCTTTTAATGTATCTGGCTTGGAAGTTATGATTGGTTGGAATCCTATAACTATAGATATGTTAATTACATTTCATTTCAGTTTTCTTCTCTTCGATGAACTGTGCAGTGGCAAGCTGCCAATGCAATGTTCCCAAAGTTAAACAGAAATGTTTTCTTTTAACAAGTCATGAATGCTACCTTTCTGCTGGCTTGGACCAGCAATTAAGTCTAATCAGGATTTTAATGTCAGCTAGCAGGAGCTGATTTAGTGACCATGAACTACTGCAACCATAAGCCGACATAGCATTACGTGCTATTAGCACATTCAGACTTAGGATTTGGGGGAGGGTGTGTGTTGATGTGTCTGTTTACGTGGAGCACTAAACTACATACTATGATAAGCGGGGGGGGCACTTACATGTCACTAAAAAAAGAGAAGACTGTGACCGGTTGATCTATATGTGATTGCTCAGTCAGCTCTCTAGGTGATAACTGTTGATGGGCAACTTCTAAGCCTTGTACTCTATCTTCACATGGTTCTTTGTCTTTAAACTTGACGGGCTGGACAGTCCTACAAACAGAGGACTGTCCCCTGACTTCTCTTCAAAGAGAGGACTCTAAAGTAGGCCACAAAGCCACCATAATGAGAAAGTTGCTCCAGGTCTGGTTCTCTTGCATCTGCTGGCTCGGAAGAAGAGGCAGGTGTTGGTGCCTGGAAATAGGTGCCTGGAAATATGTGACAGAAGAGGCAGGGAATTTCAGATCTGGGAGCAAAGTATGGCTCTCTGGGGTTCTTTATTCAGTCCTCAAAACTCTCCCCAGATCACACCTGCTCACTGGTCTTGCTCCATGCTTTCCTATAGTGCTTTTGCCTGGATGAAGTGTGTCTTTGTACCAAGCAAATGAACCTTGCTTGACTGAATGAATAGGTATAAATAAATAATTATTATTATTATTATTATTATTGGTGTGTGTATGTAAAAACCTTTAGACTTGTGTGCAGCTGTAATGGAGCGTACTCTACAATGGTAGAAGTCACATCTGTTGCTCTGCTGACCTTGCCTCTGGCCCTGTCCACAGTTAGCATGTGGCCCCTGGAAGGGTGCCTACAAGGGAATATGGCCCTCAAGCCATATTCTGCCATCCCTGCTGTAGGCTTCGCGACAATGAGGTGCCTAACAATTTGCCCATGGAAGGCTTGGGGTTTTAATGAATGGAACTGCTTGAAGCAGAATAATCCCTTGGGGTAGAGGATGTCTTATAATTGTTGAGAAACTGTAATGTAAGAACCATTTTTCTATGCAGGACCAGGGACCCTGGGAGCAAGATTCTTGCAGGGCATGGATGAACATATGGGAATATTTTGTTTAGTGTAGTTGTGTTAGGCTTGCTCTCTGTGTGTATGCAAGAATTTTGTTGCATATAGCTGATTGGTTAGTTTCACCAGAATAGAGGGAACTATAACCATGATGAGAAGGAGGGATAGGGTGCCCTACATATGACATTCTGGCAGATTGCGTATTTCACAGAAGATTTGATCCCAGATTTCAAAGAAAATTTATTCACCTAGTGTCCTGGCACAGATCTTCTACCGGACAGAATTCTACAAAAAGAAAAAGAATGCATAGCTGCCAAGTTATCCCTTTTTTACAGGGATTTTCCCTTATGCTGAATAGGCTTCCTCGCGAGAAAAGGGAAAACCTGGCAGCTATGAGAATGTAGTTTTGCTCTAAAAGCATGTAGAACAAAACTCTGCAATTTTTGCTCTCGACCAAATAATCAGTATGCATAGTATTAAGATTGCATTTGGCACAGATAATGAAGGATTCTTTGACTGAATGATTACTTGAATTTTTGGTGTAATTTAAAGGTGCAAGTCAGTCTCATTCCAGGGTCGTTTCCTTACGTTCATTCCATTCACAAGAAATTCTACATGCAATGACAGTCTGAAGCTTAGCGACTGTGACCTTTTTTATTAGGCCTTTCAAATTCACAATGCTTCTGATTAACTAGTCCAAGTTGAAAGGCAGCCTGATATGTGAACATTTGACTCCTGGTTGAAAAATGATGTGCATCATTATGTGTTAATTATCTACTTGTCTTGGTTCAAATTAGGGAGAACAATATGTTCAGGTAAGGGATTTGATGCTATAGGATTGAAAACGCTAGAGCTGCTCCCCGCCTGCCCCCCCCCCAAATCCTAATGCACGGTACTCAATTTTGTTTGTCACATATAGTTTAAGGGAAGCGACTGAGAATCCTATCTGCCTATTTCCACTTCTTCATTTGCATAGGCCAAACTGAAGGGTCGTGCCCTGATTACCCTGTGTCCATTAACACAGTGCAGTGATGAACAGCTCAATCACAGACACTTGAACATATATAATGCTCCAAATTTCTCCCCAAGTGTAGGGTGCTTGGTGGAGATATAGAACTAATCACAACTAATCACAAAAATCTCCACCCACCAACAGCCCTAGCGCAGGCACCTGGGCCACAATATCCCACCGAGTTCGATGAAATGTGATGTTGGTTACTAATACTACATTCCACTTTTCCTCTTAAGGACCTCACAGAGGCCTACATGCTCCCCCACCCTCTCCATTTTATCCTCAGAGTAACCCTGTGAGGTAGGCTGAGAGAAATACTGGCCAAATACACACAGTGAGCTTCATGTCTGAGTTTGGATTTGAACCCTGGCCTTCAGTGGCATGTCAGACTATGTTAGTCCCCTAAAATGAAGCAATGATTCTTCAACATCAACTTCGTTGGACTGGTCATGTTGTGCAGATGCCTGATGATCGTCTTCCAAAGCAACTACTCTATTCCGAACTTAAAAATGGAAACCGTAATGCTGGTGGTCAACAAAAGAGGTTTAAAGACTGTCTCAAGGCAAATCTAAAAAAAAATGTAGCATAAACACTGACAACTGGGAAACACTGGCCTGCGAGCGCTCCAGTTGGAGAACAGCCTTTACCAAAGGTGTCATGGGCTTTGAAGAAGCTCGATCTCAGGACGCAAGGGAGAAACGTGCTAAGAGGAAGGCACGCTTGGCAAATCCACACCGTGATCAACTCCCACCTGGAAACCAATGTCCCCACTGTGGAAGGATGTGCGGATCCAGAATTGGCCTCCACAGTCACTTACAGACCCATTGTTAAAATCGTGCTTATAGAAGACAATCTTACTCGGCTACGAGTGATCACCAAAGAAAGAAAGAAAGAAAGAAAGAAAGAAAGAAAGAAAGAGTATTAAAGCCTGTCACCTTCTTCCCAAAACCAGGGAAGCTTCTTCCTGGCTAAGGGAGGGAGGCCTGGTGGGGTCCAGGAGCTCCCCACCATCGTCCTCACAAGCTGGCGCCTCTGGCCCTAACTGTTCACCTATGGAAAATTTCACCACACACCACTCCTGGCCTTCTTAGGTCTTGCATAACCACTACACTGGCTTAACTCTCAGGGCATCTTAAGTTCCAGGCTAGATATTTTCATAGCCAGCAGCAGGTACTTGTGCCCACAGATGCATATCAGGATCTCCCTTCTGAACAGACATGTAAGGGTTATTTTTAGGTGAAAAGTCTGTGACACTCTTGGATCTCAGGAATTCTACATCATAAATACAAGTTATATCCCATGTTACTGTGAAAGGTGTAAAGAAACCTGAAGCAGTTCAGAGCTGTAGAATATGACTCTCTTTTGCATTTCATTTTATTGCAGCAATTCTCCGTATTGGTGGACAGCGACACATATATATCTTTGTTTTGAGGAGAGTATATGCAGCGAGTCCTCAAGTGCAGTGACAAAACACCCCATCCCTGAGAACAAACATTTAGAAAACATAATTTTCATGACCCATTGAACTACCGTACTACTCTGCTTATTCAGTAAGAAAAACAGTTTTTATCACAATGCAACCCCCCCCCCCCAATAGTTCTACCCTAAGTAAGATACTGTCACTGCAAGTTCTACGAGAAAGACTCCATAAAAAGGAAAGATTCTCATTTGTGCACCAGATACTTATCTGCAAGGCTGAGCTTTTATCTGAGCCAGTAAGAAGAGAAATGGAACTTATGATATGGATAGAAGGACTTCAAAATTGGATGGCACAAAAAACAAACAAACACTTGATACAGGTGAGAACAGTTTTCACTGTTAAATAGAGACATTTCTCCATGTCAGGCTAACTGAATTGTTGTGAGTTTCTTCCTATTGCTCAAATGAAATATACGTATATCAGTGTGGTGTCCAAACTTTTTCAAAGAGGGCCAGATTTGATGAAGTGAAAGGCTGTGTTGACATTTTTTTAGGGTAGAAGTTGTTGAGCTTTTTTTTAGGATTTTACCCCAGGAAATTAACTGCCACAGGCGCCGGGTTAGGCTCCCAAAATGGACTTTGGACATGCCTGGCGTATATTCACAAAGGTACCAATACAAGAAAATGTAGTATGAGATCCAGCCAAGCAGGAAATTAAATTATAACTGGCGTGTGCATTACTTCTGACATGTTATGCCATGTTATTATTTCTGACATGTTATGCCATGACCAAAGCATTTCCTTATGTTTTCCACAGTGATACATTTGTGACCTCCAACTTTATTTTTTATTTTTACCCACTCTGCAGTTTCCAAAACATTTGGACATGGGGCATGGAGCTGGAAAGTCTAAGACCCTTTTGGGCTGTCCAAACTCATTTCAAGGTCCTTTGGATCCTCCTACCATTAAGGTGATACTAAGCTAAAGCACGTCAAAATGCAAGTAGATAAATAGGTACCACTCTGGCAGGAAGGTAACAGCATTTCTGTGCGCTGCTCTGGTTTGCCAGAAGCAGCTTAGACATGCTGGCCACATGACCTGAAAAAACTGTCTGCGGACAAACACCGGCTCCCTTCATCTATAGAGCAAGATGAGTGTGCAACCCTAGGGTCGTCTGCGACTGGACCTAGGTTACCTTTTAAAACTATTTCACTGAATATATATTGCAGACAATTGCTGACTGAGGTGATGGTAAAGCACTTAATTTAACATGCTGATTTCATACAAAGGCTGGATCTAGACACATCAAAGAAGCATTTGAGTTAAACGTGCCATAAATTTAAACAGGGAAAACAGGTGGAGAAAAATGAGACTCCGCAGTGCCATCTGGTGGCAGACAAACGCCGGCTCCCTCGGCCAGTAAATCGAGATGAAGGTCGCAACCCCAGAGTCGTTTGCAACTGGACGTAACCATCAGGGGTCCCTTTACCTTTTTATGACATGGTATAAGGAAGCTTCCTATGTTCTTAGGTTGTTCCGATTCTCATTCCATCCCAATCTGACTCAGTAACCTATACCTGTCAAATATGGAATAACCTGTGTGTGTCCCTATTCATTTGCATTGGACAGGGCCACAGCAGCTTACACTATGAAATTAAATGCAAATGAGATGAGGCAAAGTATAAATAGAGAGACTGAATCGATTGAGCAAGCCTTCGGCTTTCGTGCAATCAAGGTTTAAATGTTAATTCGGATCTCGTTGGCTGCATTAGTTTCCGTTGTATTCCCCCACCCACCCACCAACCCATTTTAACTGTGACAGTTCCTTTAAAAAATTGTTGCCCTGCATCTCGCGGGGGCTTTAAATATTCTCTTAAGTCTATAAGCTGACAATATAAAACACATCTAAGCTTGTTGAACTTCCTACTTGAAATTCATCTCACACAAAACGAAGAGCTGGAAAACAGCCATTATTTGTCACAGTCCTGTGTGTCCTACAAAAGGACTGAAGTTGAGCCAGCAGTGTTGGCAAACGTGTGACTGTCTGGGGTGGATGCTTGGCACTTAAATCTTTAATTATTGTTTTGTGTTAGCTGCACACCTGCCTGCAGAATTTGGGGAAAGGTGCATTTACCGAAGTCAGAATAATTGGTAAAATCTGAATAACAAACAGTAAAGAATAAAACATGGTTTTGTTCTAAAGTTTGGGGGTTTGGGAACAAACCCGTCCTCTGTCTGCCTAAGATACAAATGTAAGTGCCTCATAGAGCAATGCAATACCATTTTTAATTGAGAGATCTGGGAATCCAGTAAATCAATTCTGTTCTTTGTAAATATATGGAAAGCATTATTTAATATAGAATTACCAAGCATGTAAAAGAGCAAGTCTTGCTGAAGAAGAATCAGCATGGCTAGTCTTGGCTCACTTTCTTTTTAGAGTTCTCTGGAAGTGTCAGCAAATATGTGGATGGGGTGATCAGGAATGGTGATCTCTGCTTTGACTCTCAAAAATATTTTGACAAATTCCCTCACCTATCAGCTGTATCTAGCACATGTTGTATAAGGGAATTCCATCACAATCCTTACTATTTCCCTATTCTGTCAGGCAGAGTGACTGTTAGCACAGAGGCATAGTGTGGGTTGCCAGCGCCTGGGGTGGTGGACTGGGCAGCGGTCAGGCCCTTCACTGGGCAGCGTCTAATCAAGGGAGTCTCTCCTTGCAAACTAGCCCATGTATTTTATGCCCTGGGGCCACCTGCTGGAGGGGGGCATTATACATTTCACAAAGAAATAATAAATAACAAATACCCTGTTTCTCCTAAAATAAGACGTAACCATAAAATAAGCCATAGCAGGATTTTTAAGCATTCAAGGAATATAAACCGTACCCCGAAAATAAGCCATAGTGATAGGCAGTTTAACTTTGTAGGTTAAACTGTACCATACTTAATTAAAAAAAATAGGACATCCCCTGAAAATAAGCCATAGTGTTTGTTTGTTTTTTGAGGAAAAATAAATATAAGACGGTGTCTTATTTTGGTGTCTTATTTTTGGAGAAACACGGTAGCGGAAAAATGCACTGAGCATGAGCGATAGCAAATACAGAGACCAAAATTAGAGGCATGGCAGTCTTCTCTACTGAAAGGGCAGAGGAACATTAGATATGGAGCTGGTGAACATGTTTTCAGCTGCACCTCTGATCAAGTATGCATTCTTCCGAGGGCTTGTCCTAGTGCTCCAGTGGGAGACAGACTTCCTATGATGGAGACATTTCTATGAGAAAAATTAAGAGGCATCTGCAAAGGTGGTAAGAGCCAAGGCACATTTTCACCAACAAGACAGGGATGATGTGCTGGCCCAGGGGTGACCACAGCAGCTATCTATCTATCTATCTATCTATCTATCTATCTATCTATCTATCTAATCTATCTATCTATCATCTATCTATCTATCTATCTATCTATCATCTATCTATCTATCTATCATCTATCTATCATCTATCTATCTATCTATCTATCTATCTATCTATCTATCTATCATCATCATCTATCTATCATCTATCTATCATCTATCTATCTATCTATCTATCTATCTATCTATCTATCTATCATCTATGTGATTTATAGCCCACTCTTCCCTTCATTAAAATCAATCCCAAAGCAAAGTACAATATATGGGGTCCTCTGACCCATTCCAAAGATCCTGAGGAGTAAATGTTTCCATCCCACAGGATTTCTGAGGACATTTATGGATTCTCAGTAAAGAGATACCTTTGATTTCCCTTCCTTCATGGGCATCTTACAATGTAGAAGTGTTTATCCTACAGCAACGAGTAATTATTTGATTACATTGTATTCACTCTAGACTCTTTGCTTCAGGGGTCAGCAAACTTTTTCAGCAGGGGGCCGGTCCACTGTCCCTCAGACCTTGTGGGGGGGGCGGACTAATATTTTGGAAAAAAATATGAACGAATTCCTATGCCCCACAAATAACCCAGAGATGCATTTTAAATAAAAGGACACATTCTACTCATGTAAAAACACCAGGCAGGCCCCACAAATAACCCAGAGATGCATTTTAAATAAAAGGACACATTCTACTCATGTAAAAACATGCTGATTTCCAGACAGTCCGCGGGCCGGATTTAGAAGGTGATTGGGCCGCATCCAGCCCCCGGGCCTTAGTTTGGGGTCCCTGCTTTAGTCTGTGCCAAAATGGTACGGTGAATGATTTGTGGTAAATATATATTCATGAACGGAGCTACAGAAAGAGGAAGGATGAACTCTGGGTTTAATAGCTGAGTTGGGCATTTAAAGGGTGAGTTATCACCCTGGCTTTCCAGCATACAGTGTGGGGTGTTGGCCAAATCACTTAATAATAAATAGCCTATCTTTCAGAATACTAAACTAGAAATTCTTTATGGAATTATTTTTATTAAGTGCAGAATCTGGAGAGTTTTAAGTGAATTTATTAGGCAGAGTCACATGCTGAAAGATTAAGCTAGAAAGAAATGCTTTTTCATAGCTGAGGATAACTCATTTCACACCCTCTATGTAATGTATGAATGAATCTTTTCTCTTTTTGCCCCGCCACATATCCTGCCTTCCTGTCTGTCCTTATTTTCCTTTCTTGATTAATGTTGTTTCATCTTATTTCTCTGTTTCCCAGGGTTGTTAATTTAGTTGTTTAAAAACAACAGTTTAGCCCCTTTCTCCAGGAATTCATCATGTGCCCTTAAACATCATCACTTGGAAATAAACCCTATTTATTTCAGTGGAACTTAACTTGAGTTAAGTGAGTTAAAAATGAGCTTCCAACAGCTTTTTCACTTACACAGGGGCATAGCAACGAGGGGCGATAGGGGCGGTGCGCCCCGGGCTCCACTCTGGGTGGGGCAGCACCCCCTCCCCACCTCCACTGACGACGGCCACTGCCGCCATGACTGCCATGGCAGGGGTGCACATCTCCAGCTCCCCAGTAGAAAGGCTCGCTCGGCGCGGGTTGCCCGCCGTGCTAAGCGGGCTTTCTACCAGGAGGCTGGAGGCTCCACTTTGGAGTCGTGGGGGGGGGGCACTACCCGCTACGTAGTGTGCATGCGCATGCGATGTTATGTAGCAAAACATGCGTCGTTACGTAGCGACGCCCCGCCCCCTGGGTGCACAGCAATTTGCCGCCCCGGGAGACACAGTGGCTTTCTACGCTGCTGCACTTACAATCAAAATCAGGCTTTGGACAGGTGAGCATTCAAGAAAAATGAAGATGAGCAACAATTTAAAGAAAGTTGTCTACAGTGCCTACAGAGCAAGTAAGGACAGCTGTTTGCACTGACTTAATCCAATTTGAGTTCTGTTTAACACCAGCACTTGATCTTTATCTCAAGTTGTATTGTTTTACTTTCCTTTTTTGAATTGCTCCTTTTTCTGAAGTCTATGTCTCTCAGTGTTTCACCAATAAAAGTATCTCACTTGATCTAACATTTCTAAGACTACTGTTAAACTGTTGTTAACAGTTTGAAAAGTGTCTAGATGCTTTGCAACATGCCTTTAGCCTGGGAAAACAAAGCAGTCCATTGAAGGCTGATGGCATCAACCTTCTGCTCCAAAGAAACTATCTTTAGCCAGAACTTATGAGACCTTGAATAAAGGAGGTTAATGCCCTAGATCTATTGATAAGTATTATTTGACACAGGAATTAGAAACCAGCTATCTACACACATTTCTGTATCTATTACAAATGTTAGAAAGGTAAAATAAATCCTCTGAAATTGAATTTTAAAAAGTAGAGAATAAACTCATACTTCCACTATTATGGTCCTATATTTGCAATGCATCCGCAGGACATTGAGTCTCCTCTTTCTGAATTTATCTTCCCAGATATCCTCCCAGAATAGCAACCGTTTCCCTTGCTTATTCCATTAGGAACCAGCAACTGGCTGAGTGCCTTTTCCTAATAAGAGGTAGCAGATTTACAAGACGAAAAGGTAATATTATATTTTATAGTCAGAAAAGTGGGGAGCTACTGGCCAGGGAAATAGATGGAGAAGCTGTGTGGGCTTTCTTGCCTAAAGAAGCTGAGTAAACATCAGTCAGAGATGGCTTAGTCATGGCAGATCCAGCCTCTCTGCCTTAGATGATCATTGAGTTCTCCCAACTCTATGATTATCTTCTCAAGAAGTGCAAATATAGCTTATCTTGGGCTGCTGACGCAGTGCTTTAAAGCCAAAGTTATCTTCTGGGATGCCCATCAGCATGTTTACGTTGGTGCATAATAATAGCATGGTTGTGTGCCCCCACTTGAAAACAGATTTGCTGTAGCAGCAGCATATTCCTGCCTTGCAAGCAAGCCCTTGTGAATGCTAAGGCTGGCAGGAATAGCCTATTAGGAGACTTAGGTCACATTGCTGCTTTTATTTTGGGTGTGTTAATGATCCATGTGCCCCGAACAAACACAAAATACAGAAGACATATTAACAAACTAATTTGCTTTTAGTTCCAGGTCACAGTAGAGGTACAATGACCGTTTGTTTTTGTTTGTTTCAATCATTACATACTTCCTGGGTGGAGAAGAGCCAGAGGGAAAGAGAAAAGGAAAATATCTCAAGAATGTGCTCAGTGCTTTTCAAAATGCATCAGATTGTTTAGTGGCCGAAGGAAGAGAAATGTTTTCTTGTAATATGTACTTAAGGCTGAGTGCAAAGTCTAAATTATGAATGAACAATATAGAAGGCGAATATTGCTCCTCCAGTTTAGTTCCATTCTCTGTCATTCAAAATTACATTTGAAGGGGTTAGTCCAGGTTCTGTTATTATTTGATTTGAAATCTTTGCTAAGAGTGGAGAAAAAGAGTGGTTGCTGAAGTTGCTCATGATTCAAGGCACACAAAATAACTTTGGTGAGGATCCTTAGAACCCAGTCTGTTACTGACTGTGAAACATCAACAGCAATTACCCATGACCTTTACCCAACAAATAAAGTTATTTCAGAGAGAAAAGATACTGAGAGTTGTGAAAATTAGGTTGAATTACATTCAAGGAAAATAGTACCTGTCTCTATATTGCAGTTTACAATATTCTGTCTCTTTGGCATGCACTCTGTGAAAGAAACATATGGCCAGAAAATTGGTTCAGAACCATCCAAAATTTGAAACCTTGGTGACATCAGACTAGGACATCTAGTAGAGTTGAAACTTCTGCAGAATTAATCAAGATTATTCTGTTCATCTTTATCTATTACTCTAAGATAGACAACTGTTGCCAACAGGTCCAAGACTGAAATAAGACTGGCTAAAATCCTATTAGTTTAATCAAGTATGCATATAATACAAGAGCAATAGTCTGATGATGTTCATGAAACTCTCCAAAACCTTGTACTATAAAAGTGAATGTATATTTCTGTATTTTTCAGTTGAGAAATCCCTTTAATCTTTCTAGATTTAGACGTTCCGTTCCATTCCATCCCATACTCTCTATCTAGCTCAATAAATATCTAATTGTTAATTTCCATTGGAAGGGTTGTATGTAATTATATCTCTAGACAGAAGAATTACTGGGATTCCTCATATTGAAGTGTAAAAAAAAATATATGTTTAGGTTAACTTTTTGTAAGGCTCTGTCACTCTCATATAACAGAGCAAGAAGATGTAATTTCCTTACCAAGCCTTGAAACCTGATCCATAAACAATTTGAGAATTACTATTTCTTAGGGAAATATTCAGTCACCTGAAGACTACATTGGTTTAAATTGAATTTGACTGATTGCTAGAAACGTGCTGCATAGTTCAATAGCTTTCCCAGACTACTTGAAAGGTGGTTTGGGTGAGAGTAGCCACTCCATCATGGCTGTTCATATTATGCTAAGCAAGAGAGGTGAAAATCCTGGATTTGGAATAGCAGTTAGAAATCCTTCCAGTTTACTTACCTGCCATAGATGGGACTACATTGAAATCTCACTGCTGGGGTTCAGCCCTGCCCAGACCTCAAATCTGAGGTTTCCTCAGAGGAGGAGCAGGGGGTGCAAAACCATCCAGCAGAGCTCCACTGGGGAGCAAATGGACCCAGATACCCCTGCCCCAGGACGAGAGATCTCCACACCAGCTGCCTGGGTTGCTGGTTGGCTCTCAGATCTCCCTACCTCCCCCTGGGCCACAGAAGCAGAAGAGTCATCTAAACAAGCAGGAGCTTCATAGCCATTGATGAAAGGCCTGGGTAGCTGCATGTGAAGCTACATGGGAGGAGTGGAGGTGCATGGAAGCACCTGCTCAGATCAGGGGTTGGCTGACAGCTCCTATTTAAACTTCCAGTCTGAACTGCTTCATTGCTTGAAGCAACAGCTCTCTCCTAAGCTCTAGGCGAGCGGGGGGGGGGAGTCAATGCACAGCTGTATTTCAGACTAAATATTTCTTCCAAGACAGGAGTGTTCAGGTTAGCTTTTTCAACTCAGTCTCAACCAGTCAACAAGTATAACAGGGATTACTGCTCACCAGCCAGGGGCCGCCATCTTCATATGTGGCAGTACTGCGATAAGCATAAAATATAATATTTTGAACAAATGTAGAAACATGGCTACCAAGATTTGTTGCTACTTTACAGTGCTAAAAAGTGACCGCGATTTTGTATGCATGTCACTGTGGACCGAAGCAGAATAGGTTAAACGCAGGATTGGGGGTCAATGGCAGAAAAGCACGTAGGCCTGTTGCACCTGACACGTAGCACAGGAGAAGCAGAGGGGAAGAACAGGTTGTTCTTGCAGACTATTCCAGAGTTCATGTCTCATTTCCTCCCTTGTGTCCTCATGCAAAGAAGTTGTAGCAGAATCACAAACCTTGTTGAAAAAGTAAGAAGGTTCCTGAAAACGGGAAAAGACTAAGAAAGTGAAAAACAAAGACTGACAGATGCACAAAATCAAGTTACTTACTTTGGGTTTCCAGTACTTGGCTTCTTCCGCCGGAATATGCTGAGGAAATTGTTGGACCTGCAAGGTGTCTTCCCATCCCCAACATGCATACGCACCACATCTGAAGTGGTGAAGGCACTGCGGACATTCCTCTCGGGCTTGGCAATGATGATATACATCTTGGGTGTGAACATGCACCCCAGGGCTACTGTCACACTCAGGCTCACCGCAAAGCAAGTAGTGATGATCTTGTAATTGCTCCCAAAGTATATAGGTACAAAGGCCAGCCAGATGATACATGTTGTGTACATAGTGAAGGCAATGTACTTGGCTTCGTTGAAGTTGGCGGGCACATTGCGAGTTTTGAAGGCATAATAAGTGCAACTCATGATAAGGAGTCCGTTGTAGCCCACTGGGGCCACCACACCTAAGTTGCTGGTGTTGCAGATCAGGAAGACTTCCTTAATGCTAGGGTAGGAAAGGATGGGGAAGGGGGGCTCCATGATGATCAGGGTAATCACCAAGGTCAGCTGCACACTGATTAAGATGGAGGCAATGAGGACTTGGGCCCAAGCACTCATGAAGCGCGGTTTGCGGGTGCAAATTTTTTTCTTGCTCCCTGCTAGGATGCGCGCAATGCGATTGGTTTTGGTTACAAGGGCAGAGTAGCACATGGCAGAGGAAAGCCCCACGAGGAGGCGCTGGAGGTAGCATGAGGTGACAGTGGGCCTAGCAATCAGGGTAAAGGGGCAGATGTAGCCAAGGAAGATCCCGGCAAGTATAATGTAGCAAAGCTCCCGGCTGGAGGATTTGACAACAGGGGTGTCCCTGTAGAGGGCAAAGATAAGCGTAACAAACAGGGTGACCAGGATACCCAGGCAAGAGAAGGCCACAGCCACAATGGACTCAATGTCACTCCACTGGAGATATTTTACAGGGATGGGTTCACAGCCTAAAGGATACAGAAAAGAAAGACAGATAAGTTTTTTCCCCAAAGAGAAACTTTGAATTAACAGATACTTATTTATCAAGCGTAATTTATTTTTAAAATCTATACCCAATAACTCTAACATTTCTAGGGTGGCTTACACACACAATAATGATTTGTAACTTCATGGGCGTACCCAGCGTGGGGCGGGGGGCAGCTGCCCCCCTAGAAGCAGGGCCGGCGCACGAGAGCGGTGCTGCCGGCGGGGCTGGTGGGCAAAGACGGAGGCGGAGTGCAAGTTCGGCGTGTCCGCCCGCCGCGCCGTGCCCTCCCTCCAGCTCCCCGTCACGCCCTCCGGCAAGGCCAAGCGCGGTGGGGAACCAGAGAGCACGATGGGAAGCTGGAGGGCGCGGCGGGCGAGAACGCTGAACTCACGCTCCGCTGGGCTGTGCTCCTCCTCCTCCGCCTGCCTCTGGAGACTCCCCGGCTGCCACCGATCCAGCTGCTGCTGCTGCTGCCGCCGCTGGCGCCCCCCTCACCCGGCAGCCATCATGCTCCAGCTCCTCCCCCACCCTGCCCCGCCATGCGCGCTTCCTCCCTTCCCTCCCGTGCCTTGGCCTTGCCTCTCCCTAGTTTTGATCCTGGGTACGCCCCTGTGTAACTTAGAGTTTATACCTCCATCCCAATATTGGAAGGGTAAAATTCTTTCACTCTATGCAAAAACTAAATTAGAGAGAAGGAAAGAAGGAAGAAAAGAAAGAAAGAACTTGGAACATTTTGGCTATTATTAAGCAAAGCTAGATAATAAAAGGATTAATTATAGTCATTACTTTTCTTTTAAATATAACCACACACTTTTAATAACCCGTATGCCAGTTTTTATTCTGTCTGGCATAAGAGCTGCATGATCATTTGAGAACATGGCTTGGTGGTGTGACCTGTAGAGGAAGGTTACCAGACGTCCCTGTTTCCCAGGGACAGTCCCCAGATTTACAAATCAGTCCCCTGACAAATCCATCTATTTAGTAGGAAGTTGAAAAGTGTCCATGGATTCTTTGAAAAAAATCTGGTAACCTTACTGTAGAGTCAGAAAACTACATCTATTTGTACTTTATATCATTTTAAAAGTAGCCACATTTTTATTTTCTTAGCATGTTTATGCTAACTGACCAATGTCATGTGCTAACATATTTGATTAGCTAAAAGTTATTGTTTTGAAAGTGTAGGCATGGGAATGTACAGTAATGTCTGTATATGCTTACATTATATGTGGCTACTGTGCACAAGAAAAAGGCATAGAAGTTTCCAAGAAATGTATGAGTTGGATGTTTTAAATAATTCTTTGTCACAAACCATTTTACTCCCTCACAATGTTCCAACAGACTCAGTGCTGCTTTGTCAAGCATAATAATGGTGATAAACTATTATTATGCTTGACTATAGCAGCACTGAGTCTGTTGGAACATTGTGAGGTGATAAACTATTGTAAATATACCTGCTGTTTTAGATCCTTTAAAATACACATTTCTAAGCTTTTGGAACAGAGCAGTTGTACAACCTTGAGTTAATGACTTGAAGGCCATCTTTAAGGGGAAAAATGCCTAAAGACCCTTGATTTATTTATTTGCCACTCTTTAATTCAACATTTTCGGAGTGGTTTATAATACCTGATAAACACACACACACACACACACCCCAAAGAGAAAAAGGCCATGCTGGAAACAATAATAGCAGGGGATAAATACATGGAATTAAGACATGGGGAAATAAAATGTTCTGTGCCTGGCAGATCAAAGGCACTAGATGAGCTTTAAGAAAAAAAATTGCCATACATGAGTGAGGTGCCACAGCTCTCTTCTCCATTGATCCCCACCTTAAATAGATGGCATGGGCACCCAGAGAAGGGCCTCTGAGGAAGATCTCAGTATATAACAGAGGTGTGCACCAGCCATAAGATTTCAATTCCTGGAATGGAGCATTCCACCGTGAAACCTTGGAGAGCGATTCCCAGTTAGTGTCAACAATACGGAGCTCAATGGACCAATGGTCTGACACACACACACACACACACACACACACACACACACTTTTGTTAGTGTCATGGCATTTCCCCTTTGTATTTAAGCACACTTTCCCTCTCAGTTCCAATACCTGTCAGTTCTGTGTTGGGCCACCATCCCAGGTCACAAGCTTTGCATGTGAACTCATCCTGCACAAACTCGTTTTCCTTACAAGCTGTGCAGATCCAGCAGCAGCTCACTTCTCCCTTTCTTATAACCTGCAATAAAAAAAACAAAAACAATGGACGTTATTTAAAAATATATTAAATGGCATCTCAATTTCACTCTGTTCCACCTACAGTAATATAATGTATAGTATAGTGCAGTGAAACACAGCCTTGGGAAATAGTGATAACTGAATCTTTCAACTTGTATTCATGTCTCAACTTGCTTGGTCTAAATTAATTTTTTACAAGTACAAATTCTCATTTGTACTTTCCAACACTCTTTCTCGTCTCCCACTCCACAAACTAGCAAACAAATAAACCCAGAAACTACAATGGATACAGATTCAGTGCATAAGATCACATGGTTTGCATGCAGGTGTTCCCAAGGTCAGTCCTTGACATCTCTATATAAAAGAATCCTTGGTTTCAGCAGGGGAGAAGTCAATACCTTTGTCTAAAAACAACCCTCCATGTAAATACTGAAATAAATTAGTGATGGAGAACCTGTGGCTCTTTAGATCTTTTTGGACTCCAAGGGTGTCCCGCCACAGCGGGTGGCGCTGTGGTCTAAACCACAGAGCCTAGGGCTTGCTGATCGGAAGCTCGGCGGTTCAAATCCCCGCAACAGGGTGAGCTCCCATTGTTCGGTCCCTGCTCCTGCCAACCTAGCAGTTCAAAAGCATGTCAAGTGCAGGTAGATAAATAGGTACCGCTCTGGGGGGAAGGTAAAGGGCGTTTCTGTGCACTAGTCTGGTTCACCAGAAGCAGCTTAGTCATGCTGGCCACATGACCCCGAAGCTGTTTGTGGACAAACCCCGGCTCCCTCGGCCTATAGAGCGAGATGAGCGTGCAACCCCAGAGTCGTCCGTGACTGGACCTAACGGTCAGGGGTACCTTTACCTTTAACCTTTAAAACTGAAGGGTTTTTAAAATTTATTCCCAGTCCCCTTTTAAAGGAATGTTTTGCTTCTGCAAGCTAACTTTATACATGCATTATATTCTCATTAATACCTCCTTTTATGCCACACGAGCATGGTGGATGGCGAATTGCTGTTAGTGAGATACAAACTGAGTTGGTAGATAGGTATTTTGCATGCCGTTCAAAACTGCTCGTGAGGTGGGAGCACAGATCCCACCCAAGGGATCTGCTGTTACATTTAACAACTTGCTAATATGCTGGGTATTGATTGGATTCAGTAACATTTACATCACATATTGTACACATAATGCGGTCTGCCCCATTAAGGAAAGTCAATTGAGGAAGAAACCAAAGTTCTAATTATACAAACTAAAGCCAGGTTTCATGTGCAAGATCAATAGGCTTTTCATGTATCCAAAGGGACAAGCATTTGTTAGAAGTTTAAAGAGAGAATGCTAGTGAAATGAATTAATGTCACAGTGGCAGGATGATACCTAGGATACAAACTGAAACTTGGATCCAGCCTCTCCTTCCAAGAGTGGAAGCGGGAGATGACTTCTTATCACTCTCGCTTCAGCCCCTCACACCAAAGATATGCTGAGGAGGGTTGGGTCACCATGGGAGGGTGGGGAGGGCATAGAATGGTAAGTTGGAAGGGACTCCAGGGGTCATCTAGTCCAACCCTCTGCAATGCAAGAATCTCAGCTAAAGCATCCATGACAGATGGCCATCCAACCTCTGCTTTAAAACCTCCAACAAAGGAGAGGCTCGTAATAATAATAATAATAATAATAATAATAATAATAATAATAATAATAAGGCTGTACACATGGTTCCTGGGAGCAGAGAATTTTTTTGCAAAGATATGCAGATTTACTGAAATGAATCAGAATTTGTCATTTCTTTTGCCCCCGGCAAAGATTGCACTGCATCCCAAGGGAGGGCTACAATTTATCTTAACGCTAACTCCCCCACCCACCGCACAATAGAGATACCTCAGGTGAGCAAGCACTGGCAACATACCTTAATTTGACCCTTCAAACAGGGGTCACTACACACCGACCGGACCATTCCGCTTTTGTTCATCTGAATCTTATTGTCATCAATATTCAACACCCCTTCGTGCCATGTCCCAATATAAACATAATCATATTGGTTAGCTTCTATGTGCTGCAGGTTCATGATGTCATACCTGGGGAACAAGAGCAGAGTGTGGTAAGTCAAATTAAAATTTTCTAGGTGGACCAGAGTCTCATTTTCCTGTTCCACTCAGCTTCTAAATGGAAGACTTCTTCCAATTAACTTCTTTCAGTTCATGCTCTTCATGTGCAATAAAATCATTACAAGTGACTGTTTTGGCTGCAACTTCTCTTCAGTTTGTCAGGATCAAGTCAGGGCAATGAAATAACTGGCTAGTCCCAGAGCCAGCACAACTCTAAAGATAAGCTAGGCAACTACTTGGGGTACCAAAATTCCAGGGCACCTGCCTGTTAATGTAAATTTATCGAAGAAAGAACCACCATCTTGCTGGTACTTTTGGCTTTAGCAGCATGAAGATGCCATCCTGTGTCAGTGATTGTATGTGTTTCATTTAAATTAAGTAATGTAAAGCACAATCATGCAATGCTGAGTTATTGAAATAAAAATGGAAATAAGGAAATAATTGCATGTATGATTTTCATTTTAAGACAGAAAAAGCTTGGTGGTTATTTATTTGTAATATTATTGTCACCTTTCCACATTAATGTGTTCAAAGCATCTCACAAGACTAGAACAGAAATGCAAATTAATAGTACCATTACAAGAGACCAGCTCTAGGATGGATTCACTGCAATCAAACAAACCGTAGTTCATTTCAATAATACTAGTATTTTAAATTCACTATAAAATCTGCAGCGCCAGTCCTTAACATACAGTATCAGATGGATGTTATTGATCAGTTTCTTTATACAGAGGAAAGGTTTCTGACTGAATGTATTTTAACAGTGAAGAAATCTCTGTAGTCTTTTTAGCAGTGTCTGAAAGGGAAGAGTAAGGAAGAACGGCTGCGGTGTGGTCACCAGAGGTTTGAACTATCAATGGCTCTCCAACACTCATGGGGAGTGGCATTAGTTTTATCAGTCTCCATTTGTAATTTTTGTATGGAACAGCCACTAAAATTCCATTGGCCCTTCAAACTGCACCTCCCCATTTTGCCTGTGAATGAGGCAAGTCCCAGGTTGAAATAAGTGGTTCTGTCATTGATAAGATAAGCCGGAAGGCTCAGGGACCATTCTTTTCTTTTCTCTTCCTAGCACCTTCTCTCAGGGAACAGCAGGCAAATCCTTTTAAAGTGGTCTGGCAGATGAGCCACCTGTCTTTGTTAAACCTGTGGAGGCCCAAGCCGTGTTCTCATTGACTTACGGAGGTTTCTTATGATGTGCTCAGAGAATCCTTGACATAAATTAATCACAGGGTTGTGTTTAATAATGGATGGAAGGCAGCTTTGCAAGCATCTCATGAACATTTAGTTATCCAAGTGGAAAATCTGCTGTTCGCCTGCTCATGGGAGGTAGGCTATGTTTGCAGAAGACCAAAACAAAGTCAGCCTACATGTTTCCAAAGGCTTTTCATCCTCTGCCCACGCTCCTTGCCCACCACATACCAGCACTACATTGTCAGGAGTCGTTTGCTGCCACCACGATATGCTGCTTTTTCTTCTTACAGGGAAAAGGGATTGTGCAAAAGGGAAGATTGACGGCAGTAATTTCAAGGTGGGGGGAGAAAGAAGTAGGAGTGAAAGGAGCAGAGGAAGGAGGAGGCGGAATCACCACTGAGTCTAGACAGACAAGCTGGTTGTTGGGATAGAGAAGAAAAGATGGTTGTGGGTGGCAAGCAGAGGAATGTTTTGATCAAGATTCAGGGACAGGAAAAAGAAGCAGCTAGAAACCCTTTACTTTGCCTAGAAATTGCAAGAGACAGGCTTCTTTCAGGGCAGCTGCTTGGTCTGTTTGGCTGGTGGCTTTAGGCTCAGGCAAAGGCATTTCCCCCCTTGAGTGTCACAACCATACAGATGCGGAGAAAAATTGTACAGAAAAGCCAGACAGGTGCTTGTGTCCTGCATAGTAATGAGGAGCAGGCAAACAGATTCTGAAGAGCAGAAGGACAGTGCCCCAATCTTTCCCCCCCTTGAGGTTGAAACAAGATAACTCCTGTCTCACATTTCTGCAAGTCAATTGTAAACTGTATTTTCGGAAGATTTCCTGCCCAAAGGTTCCAAGGGCATCTTACTTCAGTTTCTGTATGCTTGAATGTAAACATTTCAAGTATTTTTTTTTTCCTGAGCTTCCCCCAGTTTGCTAGGGGCTCTTAAAACAACAGGGAATGTGGGTTTGTGCAAAGAAGATTTTGGACCAGTGCAGTTGTTCAGTCTGTTGCACAGTTGTCAACTGTTGTGTGGCATCTTCAAGGCACCTGCTCTCCCTTCTTACAGTTCTTGATCTTAGACTGGACAGCTCTTAAACTAGAGGATGACTTCAAAGAGAGGCTTGCCTTCTTAAGGCCCTTCAAATAGAAGGCTATTCTAGTTAAAGCAGGATGCATTACCACCCTGGGCAGCACACAAACCTGATGCACATTGTCATGACAACATGGTTTCTTACATCTGTAATGTCACCTTACAATCTTATGCTTGCCCTATTGAGTTCAGTGGGGCTTAGTCTACAGCCTTAATGACACACCTGCTGTTGACAGAGCCTAATTCTAATGTTCTGCTTTTGAGCATATAGCGGACACTAAAACCTGACTAGAATTTGCAATGTGTTTTGATAAAGTACAGACAGATGGCCAGTCAAAGCTGTGGCCCCTAATCTGTCCATAAAATGCCAGCTATTTATCACACTTTGCCAGATGCTCAAAAAGTCTCCCAGTTTTGGAAACCCCAGGCTGCATAAACATCATTTATCTTTTTTCCAGAAGCCAGTTATCTTCTGTGAAGGAACATTAGATTAGTCTGTTTTGATGCACTAGTAAAGGACTCAGGGCTATTTATGTCTCACCTGAAGAATTTCCCCCTTTAATATTTGTTATAGATCTTTACTATGGCCAACACCAGCCCACAAGCTCTACAGGGATATATTCACTTAATATTTCTTAAGTACATACTTTGCAGTAAGGAATTAGACTGTGTCAGCGTAGAACAGCTGTGCCCAGGTATCAACACTGTTTGCCAATTTGCTACTGGGCTAATTTCAAGGTGTTACTAGTAGTATATAAAGTCCTTAACAATTTGGGACCAGTTTACCTGTGAGATCACCTTGCCCCATAATATGCCTGCTCAACCACTTTGATGTGCAAAAGTGCCACTGTTACAGGTGCCACACAATACCAGTTCCTAATTTGTGTGGCAGCATCTATACTCTGGGAACCTGCCTAGTGACATCCGGTAAATGCCTTCACTGCACTGTTTTCAGCACCTGTTTTTTACTCCTTTTTTTGGAATATTTTAAATAGTTGTTTTTACAGCATGCTTGTTGTCACTGATGGGAGTTGTAGTCCAAAACATCTGAATGAGCAAATGTTGCGCTGGAGTACTGGATATCTTACATGAATCATGTTTTGGAACAGAACTTTGCTTTCTATCATTAATTTGATACACACAGTATGCAAAAGATTAAAAACACTTATATGATCTGACAGTCTACAGAGTTTATTTAAGTTGTGGCTTGTAATTAGAACCATCAAAGAAGTCAATTGTGAAATAATCAGCAAAGCATAAAATGTTTTTGATATGTATCATTGCATTTTATTTTGTTCCTGTTTTGATACTTACTGAATATAGTTGTATAGAAACATGGTCAAATATAAAGGCCTCTGCTATTTCGTCAATGAAGAAAATAAATGTAATTAAGAATTCTTAATATAAAAATGAGTGATTCTTTGTGAATAAACTTATATGGAGTGCATTGTTGCTCAGCTTTGCACACCTTATGTTAAGGCTTTGAGTCCATCAGAGGCTTCTTACACAAGTGGTGTTTGTTCATTATTATTTTTTTATAGGAAAAGTGTTACCTTTTTGTTATATTCTGTTGTAATGCTGCGGCAAAATGTGTGAATTTGAAGCCTAATAGCATAACAGTATTTTCATATAACTGAGCTTTAAACCTCTACTGCAGGTAATTAACATAAAACTATTCTTATTTTAAAAAGTATGAAAATGAATTATTTTCCGCCAACAGTTCTTTACATGAAACTTTTTTGTTTGTTTTACTTTTGCTTCAATGGAACCTGTGCCATGCCTTCTTTACTGGTGCTTAACGCTATCATATGAAAGAAGGAACTCAATGGCCTTTTCTTTTGTTGATTAACATGGTGGTTGGCTACGTTGCTCCCTCTTACTGGTACTATCCATCTGCTGTACTATATAGCAGAGATGGGATATCTGCAGCCCTCCAGATGTTGCTGAACTACAACTCCCATTATCCCTGACGATTGGCCATGCCGGTTAGGGCTTATGGGAGTTGAAGTACAGCAGCGACTAGAGGAGCACCATCCCTTATTCACAGTGTTAAAAGTATCAGCTTCTAACTGCACAAGCTAGGCAAGGCAGGGTGACATAGTTGCTTACCTTCCAGGAGCATCTCCATTTTCATCAATTCGAACTTCCTCTCCTGAAACGCCGATGAATGAAGAATTGAGCAGAAAATCCAAGAGTTTGCTGCCATCAATGGGCTTCATGGCATCGCACAGTCCAATGTGTCCTGGGCAAAGAGCATGATGCATACTTTGGAGGCCGTGAGCCATAGCATAGATGGCATTGATAACAAATCCCATTTTACTGTCCTGGACATAGTTTTCTTCCAAACTTTCATTGCCTGTAAGTTAAAGATATTGCGTAGGATGAAATTTAAACATACAAAAATACCAGACCTTATTTATATATAAACATTCTTATTTATTTTTAAAGGGAGCCTGTGAAGCAAGTTCAGTGCACACCCACATGCTGCTTCCCTCTTCTGAATTACCCCCTCAAAAAGTGACTGCTCTTTTCTTCTTTTTAAAAGGGTCTGGGATTCCATTATCCCCATTTGTATATACTGTAATGCACTGTTAGCCTCCCCTGCATCTCCTTTTTTCACTATTCTCCTATGATGAGATGTCCCCATACATATCACTGAAAGGAAGACATGCGATCACAAAAAAGACTCGTATGTTCGCTTCCGGCGCTTCTGTGCCATTCTCAAAGCCTCCCTCATGTATTGGAGGGGGCCCTCAATTGTGCCGTATGCCAGAAGAGATAAATCCAAAATGTCAGCCTTCTTTCCTTAATCCTTCACAGGACAGCTCTTTATCTCTCTGTTTTCATGTAACAGAAAATATGACAATTCTATTATGATTCTTACGATCCTATTATGCAAAGTTGTCTTCTCTGCTTGCACCTATGGCTTAGTATCAAGTACACAATCATCCCCAATAGCATCAAAGTGTTGTTTTCATTATGTGTGGCATCTGTGTGCTCCTCCACCACATTTTTGGGGAAAATATGTATCAATGTTTAGCGGTGGCAATGTAAATAAAAAGGTAAAGAACCCCTGACAGTTAAGTCCAGTCGCGAATGACCCTGGGGTTGAGGTGCTCATCTCACTTTACTGGCTGAGGGAGCCAATGTTTGTCTGCAGACAGTTTTTCCGGGTCATGTGGCCAGCATGACTGAGCCACTTCTGGTGAAACCAGAGCAGTGTACGGAAACGCCGTTTACCTTCCCACCGGAGAGGTACCTATTTATCAACTTGCACTGGTGTCCTTTCAAACTGCTAGGTTGGCAGGAGCTGGGACTGAGCAATGGGAGTTCACCCCACTGCGGGGATTCGAACCGCTGACATTCCAATCGGCAAGCCCTAGGCTCAGTGCTTTAGACCACAGCACCACCCGCATCCCTTGCGGCAATGTAAATATCTGAAAGTTTTGTGTTTTGTGCAAAAAAAGAAAGAAGGTATTTGAAACTTCTTAATATTTAGGCAAAAGGATCAAGTGATCAAACAGCATACTTAGGCTCTCCTTAGCCACATCTTGAGCAAGGTGGGTGATTACTGCCTTCCACTAGGTTGCTCTCAAACCCAAATAAATTTGACAAATACAATGTTCTCCATTCAGCAGCCATACTCACAGCCTAACATTTCTGATATCTCAGACTGGAGCACTGTTACTTGTATGTCAATCACATGAATTTCAGTGCGATGGCATCACCTCCATAGCTGCTCAAATATTGCTCCAGGAAAAGTATAGAGCTTCTTCACAGAACGGTGCAAGCAAAGCATCTCCCAGCGGAATAGGTATCAGTTGCATGTTATGTTAACATAGTAACAAGCAATGACAGATAACCCACAGCCCAGTGGTGTACATGGGCTGTGGATTGTCTGCCATTGCTTTCTGTGGACTCCCAAGACCCATCCCCATTTGTTATTTTAAAAAAGAAATAAATTTATTAGCATTATTGTTATTTTAGTGTAGGTATGGGTCTTCCACTGTGATGTCATTAGGCCAAAGGGTTTTTTGTTTTTGTTTTGCTCTGCAGGCTCCCCATTTTGGTGTGTGTGGTGTGACAACTCCTTATAAATAAAAAAAACTTTGACTTTGGGCCACTATAACCCTTGGCTTGAGTAAGCTTAGGCCCCTCTGTTCTAAAGCAAAGCAATATGGGCAGAAGTTTTAAATCCAAATCCAAATCACTTTATTTCAGCTTTAAGCTCATAGACATAATAAAACAAGAACAGAAACGCGCACAATTTGATTTACAATTAAAAGGTAAAATAGCTTAAAGGATATACAGAATTAGATAAGGATATAATAAAAGAATTTCAAATTGTATATAACAATCCATTCCGTCTCTTATATGTCAAAACAGAAGTTAATTTTTTTGCCATTTGTAGAGTTACAAACGGATTTGTGTCTTGCAATAAAAAAGCAAGGTGAGAATCTTCCAGATGCCCAGGGAGTTTTTGAATTAGTGGGAGCTATAAATTCTTCCGGACAGCACAATATAAAGGATATATAAACACTATGTGCTGCAGGGTTTCAATCGAGGAGTTATCACAGGCACATAAAACCGAAACTTGGCCCTTAGAAAATCTGTGAAGGAGGACATTTGAGGGGAAGACATTAAAAACGTGCCTTAATAAAAGCAAAACGATGAGTGGCAGTAAGAAGGGATGATAAGTAAGTTGGCACATGAAATGAAGGAATAACGCCCAAATGTCCTGGGGAACATGTCCCCCCACCAAGCTTAAGATTGCGTTGCTTCTCTATATCGCCCACCCAATCTTTGGATAATAATCTTTTTTGCTGTAGTAAGAGAAGTTTTAAAGCATTTCTGAAGTAACATTGGAGGAATCACATGGAACTGACACTCAAATGTTTCAAATTGAGATGTCAGAACCTTTCCTTTTTACATTACAAAGGAGGTTAATTGAAAACATTAATTAATCAATGCATTCTATTGCAACTGTAGAGATTAAACTGTCCCAGATCTATTCACACTGTGCTATTGATTGAGGTTGTGAAGATAGTGGTGGTTATCGATTGCAACACAACCTTCAATTCCCCCCCCCCCCAAAAGCTGTTTTGGCTAGCTAATAACAGCTGCAACAACCAGAGAGGTGATGGTGCAAAACATGGGCTGCTAAGAGCAAGCAAGGCATCCTGTGTCTGAATAAATTGAATTTACAGAGTTGCAAGAGACCATGGGGATCATCTAGTCAAACCCTTCCTCTCAATGCAGGATTTGCAATGCAAGTTGCATCTGTAGTGTCCCTGATGGATAGCCATCCAGTCTCTGCATCAATACGGCAAACAAGGAAGAGTCCACCACCTCCTGAGTCAATCTGTTCCACTTTTGAATGGCTCTCACCCTTGGGAAGTTTCTAGTGATACTTAGCTGAAAGGAATTTTCTGGACAGATCTGGAATACTTCATTCGGCAGCAGTGTCTGAGCAGATGTACGACAGCCCAATAGGCAGTGCTGTTTTGGCCAAAAAAAGCTCAGCAACTTTTCTGTCCGGATTTTCACTGTTTGAAATATGGCAACCCTATCAAAGGTCCATCTAGTCTAGCACTCGGTTCTCACAGTGGCCAACCAGATGCCCATGGGAAGTCTGTGCAATCTCTACTCATTGGTTCTAGTCCTGTCCTTGGAGAAAACAGGGAACCAGCCCATCTTCTCCAGACTGTATTCGAGTCGTTGTGAATGATAACAATCACTGTAGTTATGGACCCAAAGATCTAGAGCAGGGCTGTGGGACTCCCACTCCCATCAGCCCCAGCCACAATGGCCAGTGGTCAGGGATCGTGGAAGTTGTAATTCAGCAATGTCTGGAGGTGTTCCAGCCTTGAGCTAAACTCTCAATCCAGCACTGAGATGCAGATGAACTGTACCTCAACACTGCAGCTAATGGGTAAGAACAGTACAATTAAAGCATGTCTATACTAGGATCAGTCTGTTACTTATATAAAGCATTAGAAAATGAAATTACAATTAACTTCCCTTCTATGTTCATTTGCTAAAAAACTACTACTTACTTTTTATGACCAGTAAACATGACTGCTGGTAGGGATTAATAATCACTGGAACAATTGACTTTCCCTTGAAATAACATGCCACTTTTAAAAAAGAAACATGAGGGCTCAACTCATTAATATATGCAATAATAAAGTGTGAATTAGTTTCCCATTCTTTTGGGAGTATTGGACAACAAATTTCATTACATTAGAGCTGAAGGCATTATGTTAGTCATGCATGAGAGTCGGAATTCTTCAGATGTGTTTAATCTATACAATGAAGCCTTTCTGGAGTAGAACCACCACTCAAAGTTCTGGTGGTGCGTACACAACCTTCTTTGTATTATTAGCTACTATTAATTTTTAACTAGTTTTTCATATACAATATCATACAATATATACAATTATCTATGTAAAACTTAATATATTTATAGCAACTGATCAAGCATTCTCAGCTCACTAACATTTTACTCCTAATTTATTCAAATCTTTCTATAAACGTATGTGGTGTTTTGACCCGCATTAATACATGCCTAAATTCCTTGTGCTCTCCATACTACACCAGGCAGTGTTTTTACTACAAGTCAACTCCATGCTTCAAAGTACTTGATAATGAGGCAAGGGAGGAAACTCAACATCCTTCCATTGGACTGTGATTCCTGGATGCCCTACATAGCATTCAAAAGTAGGGGTTTATTACTAAAGAAACATAGGAAAATACCAGTTCTATGATGATACTATTGTTTAGCATTTTTTTTCTACTTTGTGCCTTTGCAAACACTATGTAATCTTTGTGATTTTAAAACTGTTTTTAACACAACACATACAACCAATCCCCTCTCTACCTGAGTTTGTCACTACATAGTTAGTAGAGACTGTGTTGTATCACGAACTCTGGTTAACTAAACAATCCAGCTTCCTAGCTCATGGTTTCAGTTTGGCTTGTTTTGAAATTGACCAGGGTTTGTTTTAAACCACAATCACTGGTTTCAAGCGAGAATTTGTGAAACTGAAACAAAGCACTGGCAAAGACCTTCTGCCAGTCATGTGGGAGAAGGACAGAGTAGGGAGAGTGGGTGATCCCAAGGCTTTGCTTGAGCTTAAACCATGATTTAGCAGGACCGGGCCTCTTTTCACAGAGGATCTTGGAATATTCCAAATGGATAAAGTAATAGAATGAGAGCTCTCTATGCAGAATGGTTTTGCACACAGGCACTCCTGCAAACCTTAAACTGAATGTGTGGTAGTTGGTGCCATCTGAATTGCTCCTCCGCACATTGGGATGGCATCCAAACTGAGCTAAGCTGCGTTGTTACCAAGATATCTTATTACTCTCTAAATAAAATGATTAACAGATTGTTACTGCAACTGAAACACTATGGCCAGTGGACAGCCAGATGTATGTAGACTTTTGGATTCTGTGGCCAGAGGTTAAATTATTGTTCAGCCACGAGGTCAGGGGTGGTCCTGGCAGCTTCAGTTGTTCCCCATTTGCAAAATGAGGTTGGTATCAGCCTAGTTTCTGGAGCCACTGGGGGGGGCAGTGGAAAATGCTGTATATAGGAAATATTGTATACATTGTTTTTTTTTAAAAAAAGATTCTTCGATACCAGATGCATATAAAAAGAGAAATTATTTGAAATTATTATTTCACACCACACCAATCTCTGAGTGGTGTGAGATTCCAGCGTTTCCAGACATTTACTCAGGGTTCACATTTCCTTTTGGAATGAGGCACAGCAGAGATTGTGGTGCCTTTATGGTTTATTTACACATATATGCAACCTGAGCCTACAATGGTGGGGTTCACAGCATTAGCACCCCAAAAAGGTCTTGTTTCTTTCATAGTCTCTGAAATCAAACATGGCTCTTTCTCTCTCTCTAGCTCTCAACTCAGGCTTTTTCTTTCCACCATTTGCCATTTCGCACAGAACCTCCTTTCTTTTGTTTTCTGAATGGGCCATCACCCAGGCAATCACCTCAACACAGGAACCCAACGTGGCTTTAACACTTCCTAGATCTAGGGTTTAAAAGGATCCTGCATATAGCCTACTTTCCTCACCCAACTCACCCAACATTATAATGTGTTTTTAGCGCTAGGAAGCTTTTTGCTTGGCATATTACAGACTTGAACAAAATCAGTGCTCCCTGCCATATGCTGAGTCAAGCTCCTTTTTAGCTGGAATACAATAAACTTCACCTTTCTGCAAGCAGCAATTGGAATTAAAATACATCATACAAGCACTTTGCTGAGGCCTGAAATGCATTAAGCATCTGGGAGCTTGCAGGGCACCTGAAGCAATAATGAGTTCAAAAGGCTGCAGACGTCACATCCAAGATGTCACTAAGTGAGTGCGGTTTCATTCCAGTGCTCTGAAGTATTATTTTATTTGCCAAGAAAACAGAGGCTTTGCCCACCCACCCATTCAAAGCCACTGACATAATTCAAGTTTGCCTTGTTAACGAGAGAGTAGAATCACAATAGCTGTTAAAGGATCTGCATTCTAAATACTGAAAACAAAAGTGCCTCATGTAATATAATACAGTAGGTTATATATTGGATGTTGCTTGATCGATGGGACAGTGCCACAGTGCTAGCTACCTGGCAGTTGCTTACCAGAAGAGGAAGACAAGGTGGGGGGGGGGGCTATCATGCTCTTTCAGCACAACCTGCCTCACACAGTTGCGTTAGGGAATCATTCTGGCAGAAACAGATAGAAGTTTCTAGAAGGTTCCAGAACATTTGTGGCCCTTTAAGCATGCCTATAAAAGGAGGAACGATCAGTTTCGCTTTTGCCTGACACCTGACGGCAGATGGAAGACGTCTGACAAGGAGAGCTGCATCAGGACTGCTAATGAGATGATGGACTGTTCCTGTAATTATGCCGTGCTGAAGAGACTGAAAGACTTTTAACTGAAAGAATGCCATTAATAGCTGTTTGCTACTGGAATGCTTTTTATGACTGGTCAGGTAATAAATCTCTTGACCGTGATATCAAGACGTCGTTGAGTGTTTTATCACAGAATAACTTGCCTACTGTTCACTGCTTACTGCCTACTGTTCACTGAGGAAATGACAACTCTGCTAAATAGTTGGAAAGCGGTTTACTGAGGTGCCATCATACAAGTATCTGCGCAGCAAAAGTGTGATGGGTGGTGACCTGTTGCTTTAATAGGTTGTTGTGACGATAAAAATGGGGGGGGGGCATGTACACACACACACACACCGCTTGACTCCTTGAAATGAGCTATATAAAAATAATACATTGTTATGTTTTCTGAAGAGATATAGAGACCTTGATTTTGAGTATAAGGCCTTCAGGTCTGAAATCCTTGTGCATATATACTATTATTTATTGTGATTTGTTATATAATACCCTGTGAAGCTGCAAAATATCTAGCAGTACTTGATGCATTTTCAAGAAGTACCTTTAAAATCAAGCGCTTATATTAATTTAAAAGTTTCAGTGGGTTTGAAATGTCACTTTAAACCTGAATAGCAGAGCTATTGACATTTAAATAGCTTTGTCTGTATTACATAGAATATAGAGTTAGGAAGCTCAACAATATTGCTTGGAAGATATTATACAACATTTACTAGTAGGAACCCTCAACAGCTGTCCCTAATAGGAACGCTCCTTTTTAGCACTACAGCCCATAGCTGCCAAGTTATCCCTTTTTTAAAGGGATTTTCCCTTATGCTGAATAGGCTTCCTCGTGAGAAAAGGGAAAACTTGGCAGCTATGCTACAGCCAGCCTGCAACAGCAGCCTCGTAGTGCTGTTCGAGGCTTTCAATGTTGGGGGACACCACACACACACACACACACACACACACACACACACACACACTTTTCTTTCTTTCTTACATTCCTGAAACCTTCCCCTGCTGCACTGTGCTGAAGGTTCTGGCCAAGCTCTCAGCCCCAAAACTATGTACTTTATTTCTCTACAGCAGTGGAGGAAAGTCTCTAGAGACTGGAAAAGGGTACCCGGAGTATTTTTCCTTTTGTCCCTTCTGAAAACTCCCTATAATGTCTGCCAACACTTTTGACATCCTCTAGGATATTAAGGAAGACTGACAGGCCAGTACGCCCCTCTCTACTTTCCTCCCCATGAACCCTAAACATGCCATGTATTTTACCCACAACCAAAGCTGAGGCAGAAGTTGTTAGAAAAGGTTTTTCTGGGGGAAAGTAAAAAATCTCTCTTGCTCCCTTTCCACTTCCCAGAATATTTTCCACCTTCTTTTGTGGCAGTCACCTATTTCTCTCTACAATGCCCTGGAACAATGCTAGAGCCAACACAAATTAGGGGGGATGAGGGGGAAAGAGTCTGAGCCATGACTAATAGTTAGCCCCACTTCCAAGAAACTGGTGAATTTCTCCTTTACCCAGAGAATGAATTTGTCTGACACAAATCTTGCAAAATATTGAGAGGGGGAAATTTATACCCTCAATATTCTATGGAACACAGGAACCACTGAGCTAAGGTTCATGCTTCTTTTTTTCTTTTAGTTTACAAAATAATATACTGATGCATACCTTGAATATTCCCTGCCCAGGTATTTTATGTATTTATTTCATAGATTTATTGTATCACATACACTGCTGTTCAGTGGATGAGGTTTCTAGAGTGGGAGAGGTTTCAAGAGAGGGGAAGGAAAAAGGACATCTTTCCAGCTCTTTTGAAACCTCCTGCTTCGCCGACCCAGGTGGCGCTGTGGGTGAAACCACAGAATCTAGGGCTTGCCGATCAGAAGGTCGGCGGTTCGAATCCCTGCAACGGGGTGAGCTCCCATTGCTCGGTCCCAGCTCCTGCCCACCTAGCAGTTCGAAAGCACATCGAAGTGCAAGTAGATAAATAGGGACCGCTCCGGCGGGAAGGTAAACAGCATTTCTGTGCGCTGCTCTGGTTCGCCAGAAGCAGCTTTGTCATGCTGGCCACATGACCTGGAAGCTGTCTGTGGACAAACGCTGGCTCCCTCAGCCTATAGAGTGAGATGAGTGCCGCAACCCCAGAGTCGGACACGACTGGACCTGATGGTCAGGGGCTTCGCCATAAAGAGCTCAGATTTAGGGAAGTTTCTGAAAAGGGGATGTTCAGTATTCTAGCCCTTCATGGAAAGCCCATGTAAACATAGTCAAGTCCTTCTGAGGAGCCAATATATGGGAACCAGGAACATCATTCTTCCAGAAATGAGTATTAATTATCAATAAGAAGAGAATGTAAGTAGTAGGTGAGAGGACAGAAGTGAATTTCCCCCAATGGTTTAGATACCAGAGTATTTTCTATAGTGATGGGATATTTTGAAACAAGATGTAGTTCCACCATTTTATCTGCTGGCACAAACACTTTTAGGATTCTGAGCCTAAATGTGGAGAATGTTGATTTTGTAGTTTCAGTGGATTATGGCATAGCCTAAAGTTTCAATCCAAGCAACTATTCAAATCAGTTACTAATGCATTGTATTCAAATAATATGCATGGACCTATAGTCCTTTTGAATCCAGCCCACTTCAATTTACCTTTTCATGTCTCAAGATTGAAAGAGATCCAGATATACACATTAATTACTGTATCTCAAATAGCATTCACAAAGGAGAAATGACTAGATTTTGCCCACAAGAGGGAGCACACCATTCTTCTCTGCCATGAACTTTTGTTTCTTGCTCAGATACAAAGCTGGAAAATTAGGGAAAGTAAAACATTCAACAATTTGGAATCCTTCATCTGACACGAACATTGGTGTCACCAGCTCCATGTTAAAATTAGAATATCTCACTCTCAGTGGGGGGAAAACCGGGCACCTTAATATTCATTCCACTTAATTTCCAAGGGATAATATTAGAAAAGGTGAAATTAATGCCAAACCCTCATCCCTGTTAACGAAGCAAATTAGTTATCAAAAATTGAGGTAAGCAAAAATGAAGGTCAACTTGTATGGTAGCTATTGCAGAGATTGACATTAATGAGATTTCCTCATTCCTGAGGTAAAGGAGATGGAGGGAAACCGCTGCTGGGTTTCTCTCAGCAGTGGTGGACAGAAATGAGTCCACCTTCCTCACAGGTCCGTCACAAATCCTACATATTTATTTGGAGAGACAATCCCTCATACGCCCCCCCCCCCCCAACAGCATTAAAAAATGGAAAATAGGAAAGGGGTGGCAGCCCTAAAATGCTGCCAGGAGTCCACTGGATGTCATTATATATAAAAATGGCACTACTCTCTTCATCAAATGCTGACATCAGCATCCATATACACATCTGAACACAGCATTGTGTGCTTTCCCTGTACATCTGTTTCGTCAACACTTCCCACTTAATTACAGTACACAATTATACCATGGAACATGTAGAATACAGAGTTGAAGCAGGTATTACCAAATATTTGATATTTAAACTCATCAACATTTCCAATGCTGAATGCAACATTTTACCCTCCTGAATTTGAATACATTAAATTCTTTTGATATCATCTGTTAAACGCATCGTGCTGTCTGCAAAATATTTCAGATATTCAATACTATTGTGTATATAGTTAAATATGAAATACTACTAAATACACTTTTGCAAGGTATCTGATGAAATGTATGGAGTCAGTAGTGTCATGCAAGAAACCTTTCATTCACTGTACTCATTATTTCCTTTTTCTTTGGAAGGACTGTGTGGTTTCTAAATAAGAAACCTCTGGCTAACTGGGTGAACAACCGCCTCACAAAGGTTAGCTCAATTTGAACTATCAGCTAGTAACACACCATGATTAAGCCATCACACTAGCTCTCTGTTGTGAGCTACCAGACAGAGAGTTTGCCTTACCAGAGGCATAGTAATGGAACCAGTTACACGATCATCATATAATTCAAACTATGGAATTCGCTGCCATAAAATGTAGCAATATCCACCAATTTGGACAAATTCATGGAGGATAAGGCTGTCAATGTCTAATAGTCATGATGAGTGTGCACTACGTCCAGTAACAGAAGTGGTATGCCTCTGAACACCATTTGCTGCTTTTCCCAAGTGGGGAATGTGCTTTTGCAGATGTGTTTACTTGCAGGCTTCCCACAGGCATCTGATTGGCTAGTGTGAGGACAGGATACTGGACTAAATGGGTATGTGACCTGATCCAGCGGGGTTCTTCTTATGTTCAGCCTCAGGGTTAATTCAGTTCTTCCGTCTCTGTAGTCTGCACATAATATCCCATTCTTCTCTGTTCCTGAGCTCTTTGTTCCCTTGAGTGACTGTTCACATCATTCAACATGACGAGCTTGTTTAAGACCAAGACTGATGCTCTTAGACACAGGGAATGCAGACCTTAACATGCAATCTGTTCCATGCTGTGTTTTGTCCTTAGCTTTGGTTAGCGCATTGGCGCTTTCCAGTGGTGCTCAAGGGACACAGTGCCAACACAAGACTAACCCTAATTTCAAAGACGTGACAGAAAGCTGCAGGGTGGATAATGCACTCTCCTCCTGTAATATGGACCCGCTTAATGTTGTTGCTTTAATGTGCCAGTAAACCAACCAGTACCCACAGTACAGATTGCATACCAAGGCACATTCCATATGTCCAAACTTATAACGCCATTTCGCAAACAGTCCCAATTCCCAAGGAAGCTTAAAATGAAGATCACATCTGCAGTCTGTGGGGGGAAATCGCATGGGGCACATCAGCCATGTGCGGTGCGTCCTAAAGACATGGCCAGATATCTAGGCAGGTAAAGCTGGGGCACATTAATTTGCTATCCCTGATCTTTAGTGTTGTATCTAGGCTTCTAACATAAAATCCCATATTGCACATATTAATTCTATCTCTTCTGATCAATAAGGGGTTAAAATTAGTGCTTAGAACAAAAATCAGCTGTGCTGGGCCTTTTCAGAGGAGCAAAAATGTACAAACACAGCATATTTCTGTGATTACTTTGAAGAAAACAAGGGCGGGGGGAATCCCACACATTTACATTGCATTTCCTGTCTCTTACAAAATCTTTTCCAACCCCCTCAATATATAAACTAGCATGGAATGCATTTCAGAAACGATAAGAACAAGTTTATGGGAAATAGATCTATGAATCCCTCTTATTTCTAATCTTGGAGGGGAAAATAGTTTTACTTATGTAAAAAATGTGCCAGCACAGACAAGAGGGAGGTGTCAGCTGGACTCAGGGGACACCATGAGACTTGCACAGAGTACAAAAAGGGTTTTCGAAAAAGATAAAAGAAAACACCTAAGGGGGCAAAAATCCCAAACAACCTCAAATAGCCCAGTGAAGGCCGAATATGCTCAGTGGGCTCAGAACACTGACAATGAAATGGGGAAATGAGAAATCAGAGAAGAGAAATGGAGCAGCTGGAATCCTGAACAGCGAGAACTCCATACTTGTTGCACATCAATGGCTACTACCTATGATAGTTACATGATTACTGTACAGAGTCAAAGGGTTTCAGTAAAGGGACAAAAAACAGGAGAGGGCCTTAATTCCTTGCCAGAAGTCCCTGGAAATCACTTCTGAAAAGAAACAGCTTATTAAAGTAAAGAAAAGTGCCACCCTGATAGGGATGGGTGAATCTGCCCATTTCAGTTTCACTCTGCTTTCCGTTTCCCCTTCCTGCCCAAACTTTATTTCCATTTGCCACATTTCTCCACAAGTTTGTGAATTTTTAAAACTCCTCATGAAAATTCACCAACATTTTAGTTCTTGCTATTTATCAATTCATTGGCATTTTAGTGCTAATTTTAATATGTGATTTTGCTGAGTACACCTGCACATTGTCCAAGCAATTATTCTTAAAATGCACCCTGAAAACCCAAATTATGTATTTTTGAACATGCATTTTTATTTGCGCCTTCTGTCATTTCCACCCCCTCAGTATGGGGGCACTTGCTGGTTGGGAGGGGGACACCTATCCCAGCGGGCGAGAAGAGGTTTGTCCATTTGTCACGCAGAACAATCCTACTGGTGGTAATGGTGGGGAGACCTGGGGTGCCAAGCCCACTCTCCCAGAGATCATAGGATTGTCTCTAAATAATAACAGGGAGAGACTGCACCTCATTGGTAGAGCACATTCTTTGTATCCAAATGGTGCTTGTCAGGTTCCGTCTCCGTAATATCCAGGGAAGGCTAAGATAGATTCTCCTGTAAATTTCTGGACTAGAGCTGCAGCCAAACAGTATGGACAATACTAAGCTAGATAGACTATTGGTCTGACTTGGCATAAAGCATCTTCCTTAGTTCCTAAGAAATAATTGTATTAACAATTCATTCAGTTGGGAGCAGGGATGGCTCACTAGTTGTATTATAACCTCACTGTCTTTTTGGCATTTCACTGAAAGCAGGTTTTTGTGTGCTTTCCCCATGTATGTAGCAGGCGTGTCCACCGGCTCTACTGCGCATTTGATTTACAAATGGCTCTTGCCTGCTTTCCGACTGCTTTAACAATGTACACACAAACAGCAGGGTAGAGGCTGGAAGGCACTTTCAGCACCTTGTGTGAAGGTCTGAAAAAATGCCTCAGGCCTTGTCAGCAATCAAGCCAGGTTTTCACTCTACAGTATTCTCCTATTTTACCACCTGCAAATTCATTTTGAAATCAAACAAAAACTTCTGCTTTGCTGCGGCAGGAGAGAAAAACCAATTAAGAACCGGTTAAGCACAGCCAGAGGACATCTCAGGCAGCCTTCCCCATCATGCGATGCTCTTCAGATGCAGCTGGATTACAGCTCCCATCAGCCCTGGCCCTTAGGCCATCCAGGCTGGAACTGATGGAGACTGGAGTCTAACAACACATGGAGAGCACCACGATGGGGAAAGCCTGACCTAACACACCAGTTAGATATCCCATCATTGAACATTCACCGCTGGAGTGCCAGGGACAGAGTTCCTTAGTTCATCAAAGACCAGTAGTAGCAAAGTGGAGATTGCCCCATGTTGACACAGCACCTTGCCTACCACCCCACCATGATTTGATGGTGGGGTTTCCTCCATGATTTCATGTACTGTATAGGCTTTTACTGCAATGCTCAAGCAGGAAAAAGAGAAGACACATGGCAGGGCAGGGCAGAGCAAGGCAGGGCAAGCTCTTGTTTGGAAATTATTATTAATAATATATGTATATATTTACCAGTGCAGTTCTTTTGAAAGTTGGGGTTCTCTAGAGGATGTCCTGGAATGCGACACTGGAACCTGTGCTGCCAAAATTCTGGGAACCAGGGATTCCGCGTGTTGGTTTCCAGCCGTATTTTCAAAAAATAGTCATCGAATGACACGACGTCCGGAGACTGCAGCTTGATTGTGATGCCCCCATTTGCTTCAGCTTCGTACCCTTCAATGACTTCGTCTCTATCTGCCCATCCATCACTTTTAAAAGAAGAAGGAAAAGCTATTAGGAGGGAGCCAAAAGGAGGGAGGAGAGCATGTCAAAAGGCATCTCGGTCTTGTTGAAGCAGATGCCCCTTAGCAAATCAAAAGGTCATTTCAATATGATGTATTAGAGGAAACTATGAGAATATATGCTTCGCCTCCCACATCACCTCTATGTAATATAACTTTCTGTTATTTATCCGGCTTGGTACAGCACTCAAAATCACTTGCAGAAAAGAAGACTTTATAGAGACGGTGGCTGATCTACTTTCTGTAGCAGCCCTTTTGTAGCCAACAGCACTCAAGAAGGGAGTGTTAACTAGCTTGTGGAAACTTCAAGATGTGCAGAAGTATTAAAAATAATGGTGGGAGTCCTAACTTGCTGCTTAAGTGGGGGCAGGGATGGAAAACACAGGGGAAGTACGCATTGAATGGAGTATCCTGGAACAGGGCATGACTGGCTGTCTGGAATCCTGAACAGGAGCACTATACGCAGCAACATTTTGTTGTCATCCCCACTTGCAGTACTGCAAATCTTTATTCTCCAAGTCTCTAACTCCCGGGCCCAAAGAAGTGCTCAGCTGCATCCTTGCTAAAGGACACTAGTCCTTGTTCGCTTACACTGGTTGCCAGGGCATGCCTAAGCCCCATTCAGGGTACCGGTTTTAATCTGTAAAGCTGAACATGGCTTCGGACAAGCATAAAAACATAAGAAGTGCCCTGCTGGATCAAATCAACAACCCATCTAGTCCAGCATCATAGTCCTCAAGTGGCCAACCGAACATATATGGGAAGCACACAAACAGGACATGAGCACAACAGTTCTCCCCCACTCATGTTCCCCAGAAACTAGTATTCAGAAGGATACTGGAGATAATATGTAAGCCATAATTGTATTTATTTATTAGATTCATACCCTACCTTTCCTCCAAGGCGCTCAAGGTGGCATATATGGTCCCCCCCCCTGATTTTATTGCTGTGGAGGGTGTTAGGCTAAGAGACAGTGACTGGCCATTGGTCACCCAATGTGTTTCATGGCTATGTGTCTACTAATTTTGTGCTAGCTTAATCCTCCAAAAATTCATCGAATCCCTATTTGAAGCCATCCAAGTTGGCAGGCGTTACTACATCTTGTGGTAGTGAACCCCATAGTTAACTATATCCTGTGTGAAGAAGGACTTCATGTGCCCTGAATCTTCCACCCTTCAGCTTCTTCACTTGCCTCTGAGTTCTAGAGTTGTGTGTGTGTTCTCTGTCCACATCATGCATAATTTTACACACTTCTATAATGTCCCCTCTGATTTGCCTTTTCTCTAACTAAAGACTTTCCTCATAAGAGGAGCTGATCCATCCCCACGATCGTTTTGGTTGCTCTTGTGTGCACCTTTTTTCCAGCTCTATAATAACCCTTTTGAGGATTCAAGCACAACTCATAAAGCTGATGATCTAATTTAAACCAAATACAGTGAAACCGTTCTTAACCTGAGGCGCACTTTTGCTAATGGGGTCTCCTGCTGTTGCCGCACCACCGCCACACGGTTTCTGTTCTCATCCTGGGGCAAAGTTCACAACCTGGAGCAACTACTTCTGAGTTAGTGGAGTTTGTAACCCGAAGTGTTTGTAACCCAAGGTACCACTGTAAGGACCAAGAAATGCATCCCAATGTGTCAGAACAGGGAGGAATGAAACGTACGTAAGAAAATTCAATCCACTGAAAAACCATCCATCTGCTATTCATACACAAACACTTTTTTCCAATAGGCAAATAATCCTTTTCCTCCTGTGATATTGTCAAGGCAAATTGGCTGTGCTAAAAATGAGAAAGAATTCTAAACCCTTCCAATACAGACGGACATATTTTTATTGGTGATATTTATCTGATAAGATCCACTTTAATGCTTTTCAAATGAATCACTTGGGTGAGGAGCTTTTGACTTTGTAAAGGTTAGCTCATAAACTCTTTGGATCATAGTTTAGTGGTTTTCTCCAAATCTTTCTGTTGTCCCCCAGAGACTAATAGCTTGGAGTTTAATTTAAGTGCAAATGCAAGTCAGTCTGCATTTAATTTTTAATGTGTGTGGTCATGTCGCTAAAGAAAAGATTATGTTGGCATCTTAGAAATGGTGGCATCCTTGTGGAATGATACCAGCAACTCTTTCTGTCGCTTAAAGAGCTTAATCTGCTTGCTTCTCAAAGCAGCAGAGTGCTACAAAAATCAATGAGACTTACCATAAAGAACGTACAGCTGACCTAAGCCACAAGATAAGGAGTTACTTGCAAGAATTGTTCCAGACACCCAGGAGACAAAATGTACCTGGGTTCCATTGTAAGGGTCAATGTGCAACCTTAGAGTAAATCTGGTGTAAAAACAGATCAATACAGGCACAACTTCATGAAGATTTAACTAGTCTTTAAGTCATAAGGGTATCTATGGTGATTCTCTCACTCTGCTTATAGTATGAACCTAATCAAAACTGCACTCAAGGAATTGGTGATTTCAAACCAATATTTAAAGAAGAAGCTTTCCAGGGCAGATATCTGGTCAAACCCTGTCTAGGCTGTTATGTATTTATTTACAGTGCAAGCCCATGCAACCCTCTGCTCAGAAGTAAGTCCGATTGCATTTGATGGACCTTACACTCATAAAGAAGGCTGACCGCCGAAGAATTGATGCTTTTGAATTATGGTGCTGGAGGAGACTCTTGAGAGTCCCATGGACCGCAAGAAGATCAAACCTATCCATTCTGAAGGAAATCAGCCCTGAGTGCTCACTGGAAGGAGAGATCCTGAAGCTGAGGCTCCAATACTTTGGCCACCTCATGAGAAGAGAAGACTCCCTGGAAAAGACCCTGATGTTGGGAAAGATGGAGGGCACAAGGAGAAGGGGACGACAGAGGACGAGATGGTTGGACAGTGTTCTCGAAGCTACAAACATGAGTTTGACCAAACTGCGGAAGGCAGTGCAAGACAGGAGTGCCTGGCGTGCTCTGGTCGATGGGGTCACGAAGAGTCGGACACGACTAAACGACTAAACAACAACAACACTCTCTAGCAAGTATACATAGAACTGCAGCCGCATTCACTTATAAAAGCATTTGCATGCTGCTTTTCAGGCACAATGAAACAACTTAATACAAATTAAACCATGTCATACATGAAAAACAGCAGCAGAATAAAATACAGATTTCAAAAACTGATGTGAACTACAGATGTTTTAACAGAGAGTGGGCTGCTAAATATTTCTAGGAAGTAAGTTCCACAACCTGGAAACTTGAACAAAAACACCAAAGGAATTCACGAGACCTACTTGTTCTTTTAAAACTATAGGGCTTTGCAGAGTGTCAATACTTAGGTAAGGTAAAGGGACGCCTGACCATTAGGTCCAGTCGTGATCGACTCTGGGTTGCAGCACTCATCTCGCGTTATTGGCCGACAGAGCCGGCGTACAGCATCCAGCTCATGTGGCCAGCATGACAAAGCCGCTTCTGGCGAACCAGAGCAGCACATGGAAATACCATTTACCTTCCCGCTGTAGCGGTACCTATTTATCTACTTGCACTTTAACATGTTTTCGAACGGCTAGGTTGGCAGGAGCTGGGACCGAGCAATGAGAGCTCACCCCGTCGCGGGGATTCGAAGCGCCGACCTTCTGATCGGCAAGCCCTAGGCTCTGTAGTTTAACCCACAGCACCAATAGTTAAATGGGGTTAAATTGCAGCCCTCGCCAGCTAGCATGGTCAATGCTCAGGGATGATGGGAGTTTTATTTATTTCAAAAAGATTCAGATACCACTTGATTGCTACTCACAGGTAATATAATTGATGCATGTGACAAAATGGACAGCCGCACTCCACTCAGCTGCTGCCTATTTTGCTTTTGAGATGGCTCCAAATAGGACACTTCACTGACACACACACCCCAACTACCTCTTCACCACCACTCATAATTTCCTTTTAAGTTCTCCTCTGAGTAGGCAGTCCCAATTTCACTGTCTTTTCCTAAAATTTTATGTAACATCTTCTTTTTAATTGCTTTCTGCTTACTTTTGGTAAGCAGTTGCTAGGCATGAGAGGCTAGCAAGATATGCTACCAAGGTATATTTTTGTGTTTTTGAAAATGGGGAAAAAATAAAATATATAAAGCATCCCAAGGACTAAATAGTGCTAAAATTATCTTAGAAACATGATCTTTGGGATTAGCCCTCCTCAACTATTGTTTCTCAGCATCTTTTCTTCCTCCCTGCAACCATTTTTCAAAAAGTGTTTGTAGTCTTGAATGCAAAGCTGTTAGTTCTGCCAATCAGATGCAAGATTCTCACAAAAATATTACAGAGTCTACTCGGAAGTTAGCTATCCTGAGTTCACTAAGGCTTCATCCCAAGAAAGTGTGCATAGGATTTCTGCCTAAAATATTTCCCCAAGAAAAATGGCTAGGGAGACTTCAAATGAAGAAAAGAAAAGAAACCAAAACAAAGGCTGTGATACAACAACTGTTGAGCTATAATAAAGAATTGTACCATTGGAGACTGGAGCCCCTTACCGCCCCCTTCTGTTAAATCATTTCCCCACCAATAAAATACCAGTTTACAATCCTAAAATCTGAACAGTCAACCTAAAAATTAAGATTAGCTGACAAATTAATAAATAACTGCACACAAGCCACTAATCCACGTTTAAAACCTACTTAACTAGCTTGTTTTGTCATAGCGTAACCTTGTAGTTTTGCTCTGAATCTGGCAATTTGTGCAACAATTAAAAGTACTGATGCTCGGCGAGGGCGTTGAAAGTGTGAAGGCAGAGAGGTTGCTTGGAAGGGACGTGCGTGTGTGGGTGGAGAACCAGCAATCGCACTCCTCACTGTCATGAAGAAAGAGACAACCAACTGTTTTCGTTGCTGTTTCACAGTGCGTTTGCCACAGTAAAGTGGCTGCCAGTTTTCTACAAGCTGCACTTGTTTAGATGCCTCATGTTGTACAACAACAACAACAACAATGTATGCGTTTTACAGGCGATTTTTTTTTAATCCAATACAAAAAGAAATGGTGCAAACCTAAGGATTACTCCCTGTTGTTTTGGATTAGGCATAGCTTCCCACTGGCACCATTTCATTTCATAAAAAGGAAGCCTGAAGGGGGTTTCCTTCTGTGCTACTGTGCAGCAGCTGCTATTTCTATTTGTTTCCACTGTTTGTACTGATATACCTGAAATTGAATACAATTATAGATACCTCTCAAGTCAGTGCTTGGGCCTGCATGCTTCCTTGCCAAGTGTTGCCTTGGGGGCAAATTGGCAAGGCGTAACTGCCCTTTTCATCGACCTACCCTTTGATTTAAAGCATTGCCAGGGTCTGTGTGAACTTCTCATGATGCCGAGTTGGATTGTGTGGCTTCCTACTGACTTCCTCTAAGCCAATACTCAGTGTAGAGGCTTGTACACCTCGCTGCAAAGCTTTTTGCAGCATAAAGTTTAGGAAGATTTGAGGTTGCAAGGATCTTAAACTTCCAGGCAACTTTAATACTTCAGATCTAGGGGTCAAATCTATATTATGTGGAGCTCTATAGGGACGTGGGTGGTGCTGTGGTCTAAACCACTGATCCTCTTGGGCTTGCCGATTGGAAGGTTGGCGGTTCGAATCCGTGTGACGGGGTGAGCTCCCGTGCTATGTCCCAGCTCCTGCTAACATAGCAGTTCAAAAGCACAACGCTGCAAGTTGATAAACAGGTATCGCTGTGGCGGGAAGGTAAACGGCGTTTCTGTGCGCTCTGGCTTCCATCACAGTGTTCCATCAAAGCATTCCGTTGTGCCAGAAGTGGTTTAGTTATGCGAGCCACATGACGCGGAAAGCCGTCTGTGGACAAAGGTCGGCTCCCTTGGCCTCAAAGCGAGATGAGCGCAGCAATCCCATAGTCGCCTTCGACTGGACTTAACCATCCAGGGGTCCTTTACCTTTACCTTATGTAGAGCTCTATGACTAACCACCCTGGCAGCTGCAAAGGGCCGCATGCTGGGGGGGGGGAGGTGGAATAATTTAATACTTCCCCTACACACCAATTTACTAATTTAAAAACTTAATAGATGTGCATATTGGCTGTGAGCACGTGACTGTTTTTATATGTTTGCAGGTGCTTTTATATGTTATTTATTCATTTGCTTTTAAAAGTGTGTTGTTTTGCTGTAAATACCCAGAAATCAACTTTGAAATCTCTCATTCTGTTAGTCCAAAAGCAAGCTTATGTTCATCAAGTCACCCGTAAACATCCATTTGCTCTTGGACAAATAGAATGAGAGATTTAAGTGTTGACTTCTGGTATTTACACAGATGATAATAAGAGCAAATACAGTCATATTATTAGTCCTGATGTAAAACTGCAGGCAGAATTCTGCTCCACGAGTTGCATAGTTCTGAGAAAAGTCAGTCATATTTTAGTAGGATTTATGTTCCTTCAAAAAACCAAACCTGATATATTACAGTGATAGTGAATATGGCTCACTTGGCCCAGATACAGCATATAAATGGATGGTGTGTCTGAATCTGCATTCTTAGTACTATTAAATAGAAGTAGGGCACTGCCCTGAAAAAGTCACACTGAAATTAGCAATCAGTCAATGTGGCTGAAGGTGGCTGTGGTTTTAAATAATTCACCCATGAAGAAAATAGGCTCTCGTGGGAAAATCAGCAACTTTCTATCCTAATTATTTTTAAAATGTAATAGATGTCCTTTTTTGGTTCAGATTAGTGAGCTTCAGTTGAAACACCATCAGTATTTTAGGAACTAGTTAAGAATGTTAATGTAATATTAACTATTTCTTCTTTCTTTGTTTAAGAAACAATAGGGTCACTTAAGCAAATGAAAATCTCTCTTCTTGCAATTCTCATCTTTCCTGTGCAAATATTGAGACTGGGCTCCAACCCCAATCGCTTGGAACTAGATGAACATTTTTTTAAAAAAAGGGACGTCTGCTTCTTGATGAAGATACCTGCGCAATTCATAAGATTCCATGATCTTGCACCGTGCATATTTTGTGATTTTTAAGCACGCATGTAGATACTTTGTGATGAATGGAATTGAACAGCATTCCTCTCCAACAGGTGGATGACAGGATTCCCTCATAAACAGATATTTCAGGGTCTCACTTCTTAAACTTCCAACAGATATTTCACAAACCATGAAAAATATAGGTTATGTCTTGTAAGACTATGACAGTCTGTTTTGTAAATATGTATTCAAGAATCAAAAGTACCATATGCACTGCATATATTTATTTTCATAATGCATTTGTATCGGCCTATCACACGTGTCATCTTGGAATTGTTACCATGAGGAGCCCTGACACTGTTAGCATTTTCAGCTTTTTGTCGGAGTGACTGCTATGCTTGTATATTAGCTCTTCTCAAGGATGCCTGTTATAGCACGTCTTGGTAAACGTGGGCTCCCGTAATCCATGCTCTCACAGTTAACTGTATAGATGGTTTTCTAATCAAGGTACATCTAGGCGATCCCAAGCCCTCTTTATTAGAGCAAGTATACATTGTGTGAATTGCTTAATGACAAATAGCCTATTGAAAATAGCCAGCACATTTTTATGGGAACATGAAGGAGACACTCAGTGTTCAGGTTTGGGCAAGGTGACTAGAGAGGTCAGCTCCTAGCACATTTGGTAATGGGAAAGTCAGGGAAATAATAGTAATAATAACTCTGGGCAGCTTCCAACAAATATAAAAGCATAATAGAACATCAAACATTTTAAATTTCCCTATACAGGGCTGCCTTCAGATGTCTTCTAAAAGTTGTACACAGTGGTACCTTGGTTCTTGTACTTAATCTGTTCTGGGAGTCCTGAAACCATTCGAAAACCAAGGTGCAGCTTCCGATTGGCTGCAGAAGCTTCCTGCACTCAAGTGGAAGCCGCGTCAAACGTTCGGCTTCCAAAAAACATTCGCAAACTGGAACATTCACTTCCGAGTTTGTAGCGTTCGGGAGCCGATTTGTTCAGCAACTAAGCTGTTCGGGAACCAAAGTTTGACTGCAGTTATTTATCTCCTTGACATCTAATGGGAGGGCATTCCATAGGGCAGGCACCACTACCAAAAAGGCCCTCTGCCTGGTTCTCTGTAACCTCACTTCTTGCAGTGAGGGAACGCCAGAAAGCCCTCAGAGCTGGATCTCAGTGTCTGGCCTGAACAACGGGGATGGAAACACTCCCTCAGGTATGCCAGGTCGAGATCAAAATGCTTTTCATGAACAGTTGCAACCTGCCCTTTAGGAGAATGTAGTAGTATGGCTGTGTAAGGGAATTTGTTCTCAAATTTCATGTTCAGAAAGCATTATTCCCTCCTCAGAATTGGTTTCATGTGCCCTTAGTGACAGAGGGGACAAAGATCCAGAAGAAGATTCGGCTGAAGGAGGGTGGGAGTGGGAGGCAGTTGTTACTGATTCTCCTTTTCCTTTGCAACTACCAGTTCTACCTCCCTTCCAGAGGATCCTCCAGAACAACTTTTCATTGGCCACAGGATAGCTGTAGAACTTGATGGGTGGGCAGAAATCACTCCCCACTTCCTTCAGTGAGACAGCCTCACAGGCAGAGCTCCCCCACAGTCTGGATCAAATAGTATATAGTTTCTGGTTGTCTAGGGTCATATAATGAAGGAAAATAAAGCCTTGGCTAAGGGGGAAAAATAGGATGGCAAATCAGAAACAGGTTGACCTTATCTTAAAAGATGGGCATTTTCTCTGGTTTGATGCCCCACACAAAACATTATCTTTCCCAGAAACAGGCAAACAATTGGCACAGCCCTAAACCTCCTCAGGTATTTACCACAATTCAGTTCAAGACTATGCATGGGGATGCACACAAATTCTAGTAATTTGGATGGTTACATAAATCATTCAACCGATTTACAGAAGTAACACCATGAGACTTCTGACCCCCCCTAACACCACATGAGTAACACTCCAGCTGCAATGAACAGCTTGTGGAGACTTTTCAGATGAATAGCTGAAGAAATGTGAAGGTAGTTCAGAATAATGAATTCATCTGAGAGTTTGGCAATCTGTTCATATGTAAATAGTTGTGGGAAAAGAAGTCAGAACGCATTTCTCTTATATTTGTCTTAGCCTTTTCAGCCCTTCTGTCACCTGAACAACTGTTGCTTTGAACAACTATAGCGTACACAAAGCTCAGGCTTGTTTGTTTCATTTCACGTACACATGGTTTCTTTTCTGAGTGCTTTCTGCAAAATCTAAGATGTTGGCTCAAGCAAAATTACACACAAACACACACACCCTATATCTATCTCTATCTCTATCTCTATCTCTATCTCTATCTCTATCTCTATCTCTATCTCTATCTCTATCTCTATCTAATCTATCTATATCATAAGTGAAGAATAGCTTGGTCGTAGGTTGTATTTTATATTGTATATGATTGATGGCAACCTGTCTGTTTCTTATCCAACATACAGAAATGACGAACAGCTCACTCGATAGAGCATGAGACACTTAATCTCAGGGTCGTGGATTTGAGCCCAGTGTTCCTTCATTGCAGGGAGCTGGACTACATGACACTCAAGGTCCCTTTCAACTCTACAGTTCTATGTTTCTATGAATAATAATAATAATAATAATAATAATAATAATAATAATAATAATAATTTATTATTTATACACCGCCCCTTTGGCTGGGTTTCCCCAGCCACTCTGGGTGGCTTCCAACAGAAAAATAAAATAAAATAATCGATTAAACATTAAAAGCCTCCCTAAACAGGGCTGCCTTCAGCTGTCCTCTAAAAGTCTGGTAGTTATTTTTCTTTTTGACATCTCGTGGGAGGGCTTTCCATAGGGTGGACGCCACTACCAAGAAGGCTTTCTGCCTGGTTCCCTGTAACTTGGCTTCTTGCAGCAAGGGAACTGCCAGAAGGCCCTCGGTACTGGACCTCAGTGTCTGGGCAGAGTGATGTAGGTGGAGACGTTCCTTCAGGTATACTGGACCGAGGCTGTTTAGGGCTTTAAAGGTCAACACCAACACTTTGAATTGTGCTCGGAAACGTACTGGGAGCCAATGCAGGTCTTTCAAGACCGGTGTTATGTAGTCTCAGCGGCTGCTCCCAGTCACTAGTCTAGCTGCCGCATTCTGGATTAATTGTAGTTTCCGGGTCCCCTTCAAAGGTAGCCCCACGTAGAGCGCATTGCAGTAGTCCAAGCGAGAGATAACTAGAGCATGCACCACTCTGGCAAGACAGTCCGCAGGCAGGTAGGGTCTCAGCCTGCATACCAGATGGAGCTGATAAACAGCTGCCCTGGATACAGAATTAACCTGCGCCTCCATGACAGCTGTGACTCCCAGGCTGCGCACCGGGTCCTTCAGGGGCACAGATACCCCATTCAGGACGAGGGAGTCCCCAACACCTGCCCGCCTCCTGTCCCCCACAAACAGTACTTCTGTCTTGTCAGGATTCAACCTCAATCTGTTGCTTATATGTTGCTTAGATGCCAAAATGCTTCCAAATGACTTCTAGAATGCCCCCATATTAGTATGCAAAAAGCAAAAAAACCACACCAAACTTCTGATATTGTACAGATGAGTAGACTCTAGTCCACAGAAGGTTATGCCGAAATAGAAGTTGTTGATCTTTAAGTTGCCACAACACTCTTTGTTGCTTTTACTGCAACACAACCAACTCTCTGTCACTGCAGAAAAACATGAGCAACATTGCAGGAGCCCCAACTACGCTTGGGCAAAAGCTTCTCTATGTTCCCCCTCCCTGAGAGGTTTGAAAGGTGGCAACACAAGATTGGGACTTTTCAGTGGTGCTTCCCTGACTGTGGAATGCTCTCCCCAGAGAGGCTCGCCTGGTGCCATCATTGCATGTCTTTAGGCGCCAGGCAAAAACATTCCTCTTTACCCAGGTTTTTGGCCATTAAAAATCTATGGCCTGTTAAAGCTGCAATGTGGGGTTATGGCTATTTTATTAATAAGGTGTCTATTATTATGCTTTATTATTATGCTCGGTAAAATGTGTTCTTAATGTTGTATACCGTCCTTGATAAAGGGAGATAAATTGAAATAATAATAATTAGGAAGAGCTTTGAGGTTCTGCAAATGTGCTTATGTGATTTGCTCAGTAAAATTTCAGCTTAAACACGATCCCAGAATGCATATGCTGTCATGTCTCAAAACAAAAGGTGCATTTAAAAAGGAGGGGGTGAGAAAAGGGGTATTGTTTTAGTTTTATTGTTTTAAATTGGAAGAACTTCCTTCTTCTAGGGCAATGTCAGGGCTCTACAAAGCCCGGCTTGGCAGGGAAGCTCTCTTCAAGGGCAGAGAAGCACACGGTTCATCCCAAAGGCATCCTCTAGGGATGCATTTGATAAAGGAGATCTATATCTGAAGATGACAGGGAAGAAATTGAGATCATACAGATAGAAGCTGGTAACAGCCACAAGTCTTTGGGGACTGGCTGGTTAATTACAATTTAGGATACACAGTAGTGAGCTGTTAAGCAAAAGAAGAAATGTTCTGTCATGTAATGTACAAATGCTGGAAGCCTAAAACAGAGAGGTAAAATCCCGCAGCACGTTTCCAGCTCAGCATCCATTTGTATGAATGAGGGGCAAGCAAGTACAGAGCATGGATAAGCTGCTCCCTTGAGGTAGATGAATGTCAATGTCTGCTGCTGATTAATACCTTAGAAACTGACTGGAAGGAGAATAGTCGGTGGGCCTGGCCATTCCAGCACATAAATAACTGAGGAACGACAGAGCTAATTCACTGAACACATCTAAGAAGGTAGATGTCTTTTAAGAGAACTAAAAGCTGTCCTACAGAAGTTATAAAAATTGGACATGCAAATAATTGGCGAACTGTTCAATACTTTGCTTTTTCCCATTGAAGTCAATGGCTGCCATTCATTTCTAAAGGATAAGGCATGGTATATGCTCAGGGAGCCATTGAACAGGAGCCGAATCTATCCTTGTTCAGGATCCCTGTAGTTCACAAACCCACCTTCCCTTCCACAGCCCACCATAACATTTGACATTTTATTAGTTTTATATATTGTGAATTAATTAATCAGGCAAGTTTACACATCTACCTACTAAGGAGCAGCGTGTGCTATTAATTTATGACAATAAGCAGATTATTAAGTGGAAGAAACCCCAAGGAGTTTTAAATCTGTGAATTGTGATATCTTCACGCTGCATTTTGGGTCGCCTCATACAAGGTGTGAGCAATTTCTGAGATTAGAGGGAAGGAGGCTATGTAAGTGCTGAAATATTTGTTTACACAGTCAATTATGCACGAGCTGTGCCTGTGAAGAGTTGTAGATAACACCTCAGCATTTGTTCAGAAATTATTTCTTATCTAGGACTGTGTATTTGTCTTTGGCTAAGCCCAAGACAGCACCATACAGGCATCAATCACAAGTAGCATGACTCTTTAGGTGGCAAGCCCAAGGGCAGAGTGATGCTACGTCGGTGTTTTCTTCTGCAAGCCCTGGAAATGCAGAAGATGTCATCTATGTACCAGGAACATTAAATGCATGTGCATTTAGGGACCTTTGGGGGGGGGGGCAGGGACTGGTTGGACACTGGGGAATGGTGGCAGGATTCCAATGAGTGGCACTGGGAGAAAGGGGCTTGGAGACTGAGGGATCAGTGAACTGGGTGGGAGGCTGTAAAACCTAGGAGATGAGAGTCAGAAGGCGCAGGAGAAGGTGAAGGACTGGAGAGTGAAGGACAGGTGCAGGAAGAGGGAGAGATAGGCCAGGCTGGTATAGAATCAAGGGCTTCCACACTTCCTCCTTCTGCTACTACTTCTCCTGCTCCACCGTCACCCAAAACCAGAAGAGGATTGGAGCAGGAGGAGCAGGAGGCTACACGCAAGGAGTCTTCACTTAGTTGTGTGCTGTTCTGTTGTGGCAGCTGCCTCATTGGACGCACATCTAACAGTAGCTGAGAAATGCCATGCCTTTTGCTAACTTTTAAGGGTAAGGGTAAAAGTAAAGGTACCCCTGACCATTAGGTCCAGTCGCAAACGACTCTGGGGTTGTGGTGCTCATCTCGCTCTATAGGCCGAGGGAGCCGGCGTTTGTCCACAGACAGCTTCCGGGTCAAAAAAAATGAAAGGCACAAATACAGGATGGGTTACACCTGGCTTGAGAGCAGTACATGTGAAAAGGATCTAGGAGTCTTGGTAGACCACAAACTTGACATGAGTCAGCAGTGTGATGCAGCAGCTAAAAAAGCCAATGCAGTTCTGGGCTGCATCAATAGGAGTATAGCATCTAGATCAAGGGAAGTAATAGTACCACTGTATTCTGCTCTGGTCAGACCTCACCTGGAGTACTGTGTCCAGTTCTGGGCACCACAGTTCAAGAAGGATACTGACAAGCTGGAACGTGTCCAGAAGAGGACAACCAAAATGGTCAAAGGCCTGGAAATGACGCCTTATGAGGAACGGCTTAGGGAGCTGGGTATGTTTAGCCTGGAGAAGAGAAGGTTAAGGGGTGATATGATAGCCATGTTCAAATATATAAAAGGATTTCATACAGAGGAGGGAGAAAGTTTGTTTTCTGCTGCTCCAGAGAAGCGGACACGGAGCAATGGATTCAAACTACAAAAAAGAAGATTCCACCTAAATATTAGGAAGAGCTTCCTGACAGTAATAGCTGTTCGACAGTGGAATTTGCTCCCAATGAGTGTGGTGGAGTCTCCTTCTTTGGAGGTTTTTAAGCAGAAGCTTGACAGCCATCTGTCAGGAATGCTTTGATGGTGTTTCCTGATTGGCAGGGGGTTGGACTGCATGGCCCTTGTGGTCTCTTCCAATTATATGATTCTCTGATTCTATTCTATGATTCTATGTGGCCAGCATGACTAAGCCGCTTCTGGCGAACCACAGCAGCCCACGGAAATGCCATTTACCTTCCCGCCGGAGTGGTACCTATTTATCTACAGTACTTGCACTTGATGTGCTTTTGAACTGCTAGATGGGCAGGAAACTTTTAAGGGTACTTTTGAAAATAAAGAGTTAATTCCTCACTCTGGACATTCTTGCCTGACAGCATTGTGGCAACAAGTGTATAAAGACACATTTACAGAAGGTACATTTATTTCACTTTGTTTGTGGCATTAAACACACACACACACACACACACACACACACACACACACACACCACCCACTTATGTGCATGCAACAACTGCATCTTTTTTATTATTTTGACAAAGTAATAATAAATAATAATAATAATAAATGTGCCCAAGACCATTCCATTGTAACTATCCAACCTCCCAAAATTTCAACATATCTTGCGATGGTTTGACCCCTTTCTGTTTTAACAATACAGATTCTACAAATACCTTCCATATCTCCACAAAATTATTTCTCCTGCTTATTCCCCGTCTTACCTTAATGGCACATGTTAACTTATGATTAATAGCTATATCAGCAACTGCATCTTTTCTAAGCTTTGAGAGAGGAGAGAAAAATAACCTTTCTTAGATGAAGGCACAGAAACCTGCGCAGGAAAGTATGAATTTTAAACACAATAATTACACTGTACTGTACACAGTTATTGTAAAGCCTTAACCAGTATACAATAATGACATGCCATAAAAATGGCACTGAGAGCCAGTTTGGTGCAATGGTTGGAGTGTTGGACTAGGTTCTAGGAGACCAGGTTTCAAATCCCCACTCAGTCACCCTACTGGGTGACCTTGGGCCAGTCACTGCCTCTTAGTCTAACCTACCTCACAGGGCTGTTGTGAGAATTAAATGGGGGCAGGGAGAACCAAGTATTCCATCTTGAGCACCTTGGAGAAAAAGGTGCCCTATCAATGGAATAAATAAATTTTAAAAAATCCCACAAGTGTACCTCATGTTCCCTTTCTCTTGTAAGTAGCACTGAGTGTGCCATACAGTGTTATAACTCCCCTATTACTTTCTTCACAATGTGACAACCCATTAGCGAACACCTCCACATATATATGATGTAGTTGGCGAGCCAGAATGGGCAAGCCCTGGTATCCTCTCTCCATCATCTCAGATCTCCTTACCTTACCTCACCCAGGACACAGTGATCCAGTTGCCCCCATGAGAGGCATCAAAAGGCAGACATACCTGCAAGGCCCAACCACTGAGTGCGGCAGCTAAAACATTATTTGGATGGTATTGATGGTAATTCCAAGGGCAATTTAAACGACATTTCTTTCCTGGCACCCCACCCGTTCACCTTCCTTCTTGGCATTTTATGTGCTGGTTATTTCAAACAAAAGCCACCACCGAGTAAAGCATTTATTCTGGTTTGTATTAAAGGAATTTCATGGACAGCTAACATGGATGCCTGTGGCTTCTTTCTGTCTCTGGTACCGAGTCTGTTTTGCCTTGCGGCTTTAATCAAGTGAAGCATCCTGGGGGGGAAATACAGCCATAGCGTTTCACTTATTGTCTTCCAAATAATGTGAATGGTTGCAATAGGAAAGATTATTCTCTTTGTTTTGCAGCTGCCTAAATAACGTCCAGAAATAACTAAGATTATTAAGCTGTGAGAGGATGACCTGAAAGACATTCATTCAGTGAGATGAACAGAAACAGTGCTGTCTGGCTATCCCCAGAGAAGTCCTCTACCAAAGGCTACAACTACAATGTGGAAATAAGAATAATTGTAGGCACTGGAGTGTGGATAGATTAGTCTGAAGGTCTTTCTATTTTGTCTAGAATCATCCAGACTAATTAACTAGCTCATTGTGATCTTATCGCCGTGAAACGAAAAATACATTTATAGTAGTGAGCTCCTTCTAAAATAATGGGAAATTGTTTTGTTGTTGCCGCTTGTGCTGAGATATCTAGACTAGGCCCTCTGCCCTGGTTTCATTTATGCACACAAAAATGTGGTAGCCCTAATTGTCCAGTCCACTCATTGTTCTACGCAGAGGATGCTTTTGACCAGGCATCCCCAAACTTCGGCCCTCCTACAATTCCCATCTTCCCCGACCACTGGTCCTGTTAGCTAGGGATCATGGGAGTTGTAGGCCAAAACATCTGGAGGGCCGTGGTTTGGGGATGCCTGCTTTTGACTGTAGATACAGAAGTGCCAGATTTTGGTGCTGGTTGATTTTTGAGGGAAATGTTACCATTTTGAAGGAAAGGTGACTGCTGAGAGTGAAAGTAGTATCTCTAAGCTTGCCATAGCACCAGGGTGGAATGCTGTGGTGAGGCAGGGGGACTGGGTATGGGGAGAGGGGAGAGGAACCAAGAGCAGAGGGGAAGGGACACTGAATCGTTTTATGAGACGATATTTAAAGGTCATTCTACTTTGCAATTACATTCCAGGCTACATTTCATTCTCATCTCCAGTGTTTTCCTTCTCAACAATTCACCCCCACCAACAAGCTGCTTTTGCCTCTACCGGATAAAATACTGCATATATAGAAACCTGTATGTTTTCCTTTCTATGCAGAAACACAAAAGTTCATGAAGGTCTGGCCCTGTTATCTGCCTGAGTAGGAGACTGTCCCAGAGCCCCTCTCTTTGCACATTATCTGACACCGTCACATTATAAATTTATTTACCTCCACCAGTTGTAGCCAGTGATGTGGGGCAGAAATGCATAGTCTAGTAAAGCAGGATTCAGTGTGCCGCTAGTAGCAGAGTACCTGAAAGGAGCAGAAGAATTTCCCCTTCCCCTGAATTTAAAAGGGGAAAGTATATAAATCTTTTGAACGCAAGTTGACTGGACAGGGATTACTTCTTTGTTCTGCATGCCACCTAATTACAGTTGGCACTAAATATATATCTAGCTGTAGCAATCTGTAGTCTTCATTCTGCTGATTACAAAGTACTCTGGCCATAGCCTGGACTAAACCAAAATTCGGCTGAGGAGCAAAAGCCTTAAGGCACTGGGGACCATTGCAGCTCCAACCATAAGTCATTCTAATTAAGCTATCATACTCCTCCCGGACTCCTCAGATGTGATATAACCAGTGAGGCTAAACTCAATTATTCCTTAATGATCAGCCTTCCAGGCAATATGAAGCTTACTCCGAGGAAGGACACAATAGTAAATTTTAAAATAAAATGAGATGAGTATTGACAAAAGACTGAGTTCAGAAGACCAAAGTTGGGTTTTTTCTCCTTCTCTGATTGAAATACTTCCGACCTAATTTATAAATCAAAAGCCTTTCTACTAATGATGAAAAAATACATCAGTGAAGAAAACAACAACAACAACAACAACAACAACAACAACAACAACAACAACAGAGAAATCAGTCCAGCATCATCAAATGGTACCATGAGATGTAAACTGAGAAATCTTTAATAATATCAAATGGTACCATGAGAAAAGAGATCCAGGACTATTTTTAAAAAAGGCTTTCAGGGGGATACAACCTAAGCAGGGACTGTTCTAGAGACTGTAAATGTCAAATAATGAACTAGACTTCAGAAAATATCAGCAGGATATAAATACCTTCTCCTTGTGGTATTGGTGAAAGTTTGAAATTAGCAGAAGAAAAGTGACCCAATATTTTTTTTGAAAGTGACCTGGAAGACAACCGCCTGAGTTCCTAAGACATGTCAATGAAGCACAAATAAAACACAGGAACAATGCAATAGCAACAATTCCACAAATACAGGACTGATGGTTTCATTACTAACATTTGCAAACTTTTCTGCAACTCTCCTTATAACTCCTATTATGTATTCCCACAGAGACTGGCTCACACATAATGCTACACTATGGCATTGTGTTATATGTAAACCCAGCCCAGGTGCTGCAGCACTCATGTCCAGCTTGCAGGCTTCATACAGGCATCTGGTTGGTGGCCATGGTGCAAACAGGATGCCATTGGCCTGATCCAGCAGGCTCATCTTATTCTCTTATCACTCCAGTTCTTAGCTGCATAGAGAGAAAATAGAAACTCTTCTTCCACCCCTAGTGGCTCTGCCTTCTAGGCTGCCAACCAGATGAGAGAGCATTTATTTGGCATAGAGCATTTCTTTTCTTTCCAGAGTTGTATAGAATGTATAATTTTGCCAGCTGCAATTTTTCTTTTCAATGCAACCCTTAAAAGTAAAGAAGCCTTCCCCAAGTTTGGCTCTGGCACAGCTGAAACTCCACACTGATTCTGTTTCCAAGCTTCATGAGTTAAGTGAATATACATACGTCATCTGAAAAGGGCTTGTGGGGATAACATTGTTGGTCTCTGATATATAAGGACACATGATTATTCATACTCAGAAAAGAAGGGATGTGTTGTCTAGATTTTTGAGGACTTTGCATTTCGTCTGATATGAATTTATTTACATAGCATTCAAATCCTCGCTTTGGGGCATCACCAGAAACGTCCATTTGCTTTGTTGTCCGAAGTATAGGTATTTTGCTTCCCCATAGAACACAAATTAACAATTCAGTCCACAAGAGCAATGTTAACAGCTTCAGATTTTGGAAAGGGTAGTAGTAAAAGCTAATGAACAGGAGACTGGTTGTCCACTTCTTTTCACTCTTTGTTCTAGACTTCCTGAAACCCCACTGAGTCCACTTAAATATTCATTGTTTAACTGGGAAGTCTGCTCCAAATCTGTATCCCTGGCAGAAACAAGAAAATAGCAGTAGGTAATGACCTGTTTTGGCCCAAGACTCTTTCCCCTGCTGGGAGGCCTGTTAACTCACACACACTCCTTGCTTTCAGGGATAAGTATGAGGATGTCTATCATTAATCCTGCAAACAAAAACGCCATAAAGCACACACCACAATGGTCTCAAGAACATCCTTTGAAGGTTGATAGGAGGTTGCCAAGAAAGCCAGTAATTCCAATTATTGAGCCAAAACAGTGCAATTTTGAACTTTTCTGCATCACCACAGAAAAGAAATAAAGCACATCTGGAGCAGACAGCCTGCATATGAATTCCTGACTCACTGGGAGAATTCACAGCAAGAATGTTGAAGAAAACACACACACTGAGAGAAAATTATAAGGTATGAATATCGTATTGACTCTTTCCCAGTTTTAAGAACCTTAGCATTTGACTATTCAGTCACGGACATAGAGAATTAGAAACCTGCTAGGAAGAGCTTAGTCCTAACAGAAACATTAAAATAGCTTGGAGTAATGAATGTGAATACTTCCAAACATGTAGGCATGGCTAAATGAAATCAGGACTGCCACTCTCTGTACAACTCACCCACTCAAAAGTCCTTGAGCACCTTGTAATTACTGATCCATTCTAATGCACTCAAAGGGAACAATAGTTTATGTGTTTCCGTCCCCTACCCCCTATGGAGTAGGTATGGTGGTTTTTATGGGATTTTGCCTAGAGGTTTTCCAGGTCTCAGATGCTAAATGTTTCACAATATTTACTTCAAGTTTTACTATAGCTTTTAGCTATTAGGCCATAAGTACATGCAAAAGTAGAACTTGCCAGCTACTGAATCATTTACCATTTAACATCTTCCTGTTCCCCTCCATATTCTATCTCAAAAAAACAGTTGTTGGAGCAAGCTGGATTTCCACAGTCATGAGAATTATAATGGAAAATGAGTGTGCTGTAGCAAATGCCTACTGGGCTCTACAGTAATCTTCAGTCCATGTTCAATTTCTTGCATGAGTGAAATGCCTCCTGAGGTATGATGCTAACATATTGTGAACATTTGGGCATGTTATGCACAGCAGTTAATTCCAATCTTTTTAGCTAGCATCTCCTTGCAGCCAAGCAGGCATCCTTTATGTACTATATACTTTTAAAAGTTCAAGAGAGTCATAATTGGCTTCCGATGGAATGATCAACAAAATATTTTCTTCGATAGGCAAGTGAATGTGACCCCTCTCAAAAATTATTATATTCTTTAACCAGGTGTTTTCCACAATTGGTTTTAAAGGGACTTCTGGTCTCAGGTTCTCTTTCAGATGCTCAATGTATTGTAATATTTAGTTCTCTCTTCATCTCTCTCTTCCATAACATCCCATACAACTTATCCTGTGCTCTGATGACATTATGCTATGTTTGTCTCCACCCTCCAGCCAATAGCATTCAGTGGGATCCCTGCTTCTGCTGCACAGCACAATATTAGCAGAAGTAAAGGGAGAACTTGGAATGATGTTATCATTTCCAGTAACAACCCTGTGTTCCTTGTGACGTTTCATCTCAGCTGAGACTTGTGAGCCACGGAATGCTAGTCAACATCCAGTCTGTTTAGTAGACATGACAGCTAATGGTCCACCTATCTGAACTTCTCATCTCCCCTCCGTATCCTTACAGAATATTTAATATTTGAGCCAGATCTAGGAACTGGACAAGGAAAACATATTCTCCAGGTAAGGAAAACATACATACTCCTCTATGATTCTTACACCCCTCCCAAAAAAACACACTAACCACTTGCATTAATTATAATCATGCAGTCACATGGGTGAACTGAATGTGCAGAACTTTAAAAGGGCAAAATAAAGGTTCACCCACCAAAACGCCCCTACCATTTAATTAATGCTAGTTAAACAGTGGTAAGCTTTCTCTGTGAAGTACTTTAAATGTCAGCTTTAATCTTCTTTGGATTTTATTCCAAAGCATTTCGCTTTATAGCAAAAAGAAACAAAAAAGGCATATGCGTCTCCCTCTATTTTTTTTCTTCTGTCTTTGTATCCTTCCACTGGGAATATGTGTGTTTGTATGTGTGTTGGGGGGGGGAATAAAAATACTCTATTTTGTTATGTACCATAAACTCCAATCAATCTTACAATTATAGTCTTAGTTTTGCTGTTTGCAGTTAAAATGTGCTGCTGCATGTGTTTCCCTTTCCCTTCAATATTTTATTTTTGATTCAAAGTCTTGGCCACTTGAAGGAAGTGAGAAAAAGTTCCAATGCAGTTCCTGTGCAACCTTACAGGGCCAGGCTTGAGAAAAGTCCCAAGCCTTGGGAATAGGAGGGCAAGGCAATTTCAGAGAAACTTCCTAATGGACTGAGATAAAGCAGGTGGTGCTGTGGTCTAAACATTACCTTTGCAATCAAGACACAGAAGGAATTCAGCAATTGCAACCCCTTTCTTCCCATACTGGGACATGGGTGGCACTGTGGTCAAAACCACAGAGCCTAGGCCTTGCCAATCAGAAGGTTGGCCGTTCAAATCCCCGCGACGGGGTGAGCTCCCGTTGCTCGGTCCCAGCTCTTGCCAACCTAGCAGTTCAAAAGCACGTCAAAGTGCAAGTAGATAAATACAGTAGGTACTGCTCCGGCGGAAAGGTAAATGGTGTTTCTGCACGCCGCTCTGGTTTTGCCAGAAGCGGCTTAGTCATGCTGGCCACATGACCTGGAAAAACTGCCTGCAGATAAAAGTCGGCTCCCTTGGCCAGCAAACCGAGATGAGCGCTGCAACCCCAGAGTCATTCATGACTGGACTTGACTGTCAGGGGTCCTTTACCTTTACCAATCTCATTATTTGGTTCCCCCCCAATCAATGTATACACAGGTTACAGGTAGGTAGCCGTGTTGGTCTGGATCGAAGTAAAATAAAAAAATTCCTTCAGTAGCACCTTAAAGACCAACTAAGTTTTTATTTTGGTATGAGCTTTCGTGTGCATGCACACTTCTTCAGATAATGTATACACAGCTACTGAATATACCACAGGCCATGCCTTGTGTCCTTTAAAAGCTAAGGCAGCTTGATTCTCAGCACCTTGGATAGCTCCAAGTGCACAATTTGCTGAGTTTTGCCTGGATCAGCTATTTATTGACTGAGAAGTTAGCTTGCCCAGATTACCCCTTGCTTGTCAAACCAACAACCATTTCACCAGCATTCCAGTCTTTGTCCTAACATTTCTGCCTTCACTTTTCTTTTCTTCAAAACATGTTCTTCTACAACTCCTCATTATCAACAACTCTGTCCACTTCGTTCTATTCTGTGTGCACATTCAGAAACGCAAACATGTATATGTGGTTTTTCAAGTATGGACATTTTCACATTTTGTTATCTGCCCTTCATCACTTATTTGTATTTTAAGGACCGTTAGGTATCAGAAGAGGAAATACCTAACCAACCTGACTTCTATGTGCCACAGTATTATTATTATTATTATTATTATTATTATTATTATTATTATTATTATTATGGAGGGTGGAACAGTCTCCCTCAGGAGGCTGTGGACTCTTCTTCCTTGGAGGATTTTAAGCAGAGGTTGGAAGGCCACCTGTCATGGATGCTTTAGCTGACTTTCCTGCATTGCAGAGGGCTGGACTAGAATGACCCTCAGGATCCCTTCTAACTCTACGATTCTATGATTGGCTAAGTGGACCCTTACTATATTTTCTACTCAAAAACCTGAAACATACAATTCACCCTTGGCATTCCTCTTGCAGCATAAACAGGGTGAAGCTAAGATTATAGCAAGGTCATGAGTCATACTTTAAATATTCTGTATATCATAAAGGACACTGTCAGTTCAAGTTCAAGCCTTATTTTTTTTTAAAAAAAAATCTGCTTAATCAAAGCTTGAGGCAATAAAAAAACTTGGTTTATTTCCTCTACTCACACCCCAAGTCTCACAGGGTATAATGTAAATGTTGATTTAAACATCTCTAGAAAATATTGTACAGCATTATATAATATTGTATATTATCAAACTGCCCATAATCAAGCCATGGCTTATACATTTAGTGGGTGGCAGTACATAAATGGTGTGGTGAAAAAGCAGAACAAGCTCTTAATAGCACCATGCAGAAAGCCTTCCTTGTCAATTGGATTCCTCAACATCAGGCATGGCCAAACTTTGCCCTCCAGATGTTTTGGGACTACAACTCCCATCATTCCTAGCTAACAGGACCCAGTGGTCGGGGATGGTGGGAATTGTAGTCCTAAAACATCTGGAGGGCCAAGTTTGGCCATGTCTGCTCTACATGAATTCTACTTGGGATAAATTTAGGTGATTCTTTCCCTTCAAAGAAGTGGTCAAAGACCCCATGAACTGGGCCTCTGAACATATGACAGGCCATTTGTGCAGAAAAGCATAATTGTGCAGAAAAGCATACACACTTCTTTCTTTCCAACCTCCCCATTTTCCTCCTACCCATTCGTACAAGCCACTTCCCTCTTCAAAATGTATCCAATAGCCCTTGATGTGGCTCCCAGTAGTTCCTCTTCTATGTCTAATTTTATTCATGGCCAGCAGAAATCATGGGAAATGTAGTGCACAATTTCACCTAGGATATGCATTTTTGGAAACATTGTTTGGTTGGAGAACTGCACTGCAAATTTCAAAAAAGAATGAATTCTGAAGAATATGGTAGCTGAGTTTCAGCTTGCGTGTTGTTTTGGAAAGTGCAAAATGGATAGATTTAGCTTTAAATCCATACTGAATCAAATCCTCCCCCCCACAAGATGAACACCAAAACAGACAGTGACTGAGAAGGAGAAGGGTCTTGGGATTGTGGAGGGATAGCCTGATGAAAACATTAGCTAATGATCCAAGGATCATTAGAGAAGGTATAGGAAACAAAACTACCAATATCATAATGTCTTTATTCCAATATCTGCTTTGACAGCATTGGAAGACATTTGATCTAGAGGCTAGAACAATTGCCCTATGAAGAAAGCCTACAATGTTTGGGACCTTTTAGTTTTATTAAAAAGGCAAGTAAGGAGAGACTTGATGGAATCTTATAAAACTAGGTGGTGTGGATGAAGAGAGTTCTTCTTATCCCATAATATTAGAACTTGCTTACAGCTTTTCCATCTGGTTGACCACTTTGAGAACAGGATGCTGGAGTAAACGGATGTGTGGTCTGATCCAGCAGGGCAGTGCTGTTCTTATGTTATTCTCAGCTGTTGTTGTTTAGTCGTTTAGTCGTGTCCGACTCTTCGTGACCCCATGGACCATAGCACGCCAGGCACTCCTGTCTTGCACTGCCTCCCGCAGTTTGGTCAAACTCATGTTCGTAGCTTCGAGAACACTGTCCAACCATCTTGTCCTCTGTCGTCCCCTTCTCCTAGTGCCCTCAATCTTTCCCAACATCAGGGTCTTTTCCAAGGATTCTTCTCTTCTCATGAGGTGGCCAAAGTATTGGAGCCTCAGCTTCACGATCTGTCCTTCCAGGGAGCACTCAGGGCTGATTTCCTTAAGAATGGATAAGTTTGATCTTCTAGCAGTCCATGGGACTCTCAAGAGTCTCCTCCAGCACCATAATTCAAAAGCATCAATTCTTCGACGATCAGCCTTCTTTATGGTCCAGCTCTCACTTCCATACATCACTACTGGGAAAACCATAGCTTTAACTATACGGACCTTTGTCGGCAAAGTGATGTCTCTGCTTTTTAAGATGCTGTCTAGGTTTGTCATTGCTTTTCTCCCAAGAAGCAGGCGTCTTTTAATTTCGTGACTGCTGTCACCATCTGCAGTGATCAAGGAGCCCAAGAAAGTAAAATCTCTCACTGCCTCCATTTCTTCCCCTTCTATTTGCCAGGAGGTGATGGGACCAGTGGCCATGATCTTGGTTTTTTTGATGTTGAGCTTCAGACCATATTTTGCGCTCTCCTCTTTCACCCTCATTAAAAGGTTCTTTAATTCCTCCTCGCTTTCTGCCATCAAGGTTGTGTCATCTGCATATCTGAGGTTGTTGATATTTCTTCCGGCAATCTTAATTCCGGCTTGGGATTCATCTAGTCCAGCCTTTCGCATGATGAATTCTGCATATAAGTTAAATAAGCAGGGAGACAATATACAACCTTGTCGTACTCCTTTCCCAATTTTGAACCAATCAGTTGTTCCATATCCAGTTCTAACTGTAGCTTCTTGTCCCACATAGAGATTTCTCAGCTACATACAATATTCTCAGCTACATACAATAATAATAATACAATACATGTTGTATTATTGAAGATTATTATTAGTATTAATAATTATTATATTTATAAGAGGCTTACTACAAAAATAATTTCTCAAAGCAACTTACAATTGTACAAAACACACACATATAAGGATTTAAAGCAAACATCAAGAAGAATAAAACAACATTAACTTACTAAAATCGCTTAGTCTGCGATTATAAAAGGAACAAAGTCTACCCTCACTATGCTACAAGATGAACACCATAACAGGCAGGGTCCTAATATCACACGATCCAATAAACAACCAAATGTCTGGGTAAATAGCAAACTCTTGGGTAATGACCGCTCCACACCTCAATGGAGGGCGACTTTTGCGTGGTCATGCGCAACCCCCTGATCCCAGAGGGCGACTCCCTGGTAGTTCGGGGCTGGCACTGCCTTTCCAGGTAGGATGCCTGGGGTCTCTGCCTACCCCAGCCTAGCGTCCAGTCCTGCCTGGGGAGGTGTTGCCAGGGGATGGCCAGGTAAGGGGAGGGACTGTCCAGCTCCCACAATAGAATTTGAATCTTACCTCCAAGCAGCAGTTGATTCCAGAGCTTCTCCCATCCTCCACACCCTCATTCAAGTTCTTTTGCAGGTTAACCTTTTCTCTACAGGTACACAGGTGCTGCTACGTCAAGGCCGCTGTTGAAGGGTCAGAAAGGAATTTTCCTGCATTGGCAGGTTTCGCCTTTCCCGTAGCAATAAGTCACAACTTTGGCAGTGTCAGGTCTTGGCCGGAATTCTTTGGCGATTTTCCTAGAGGGAGGGGTGTGAGGCAGAGACCTCACCCCCATGGCGGCAACAAGATCAGGGTATTGGGGGAAGCCTTGACCATGCCAATAGGCATCATCACTTCCCCCTTCCAGCAGCGGCGAACAGGGGGCGGGCTCTCTCTGCTTGAACATATGTTCTCCAGAGCCAGCTCTAACCCCCATACATATGGATAACCCCGAAGCCTCCCAGAACCCCGGCTGGGGACTGGGAAGGATAACGCCCAATGCCTGAGCCAAGGTCTCCCTACATCTGAATCTTAATAAAGTTGTGGCCAATTTGAATCCCATAGCACGTTGTCCTGCATCTTTATTCTGCTCAGGGGGTCGCCTGGGGGTTTGGGGGACCCTGCCTATCCACGCAAAGTCTTGTTTCTGAAGTTATCCTGTTTAACATGAATGGGAAATGAAAGGACTGGGGCTGAATGTGGCCCTCCAGACATCTTGAACTGGCCCTTGGGACTCTCTTCAGATCACTGGCATGTGACCTCCAGAACATTCCCTTAAAGAGAATGCAGCCCATAGGTTGAAAAAGGATTCCCAACCCTGCTGCTTAACTTCCTAGTCCTTCCACATATTATTGGCGCTTCTTAATTGTGTGCCCTCTGCACGTTCCATTAACAAACATCTATTTTTCACCTCAAGGTCACTGCAACGTGAGCCCAGTGTAGCATCTGCATGTGCTATATAATGGTGCAGATGGAACAAAAATGACTTGCTGTCTGGATGACATATTGTCAGCAATACAAATTTAGTAGTGCGTGTATATATCAAACTCTTTGAAACCGCATGAAGGCTCAGCAAATACTCAGTAAAACACCCAAAAAGGACAATATACTACTGACATGTCTATTTTAAGCAACAAGTCTTCTTCAGAAACACCAATTTTATATTATCTTCAATCTTTTAATGCTCCAAGGCTGCTATGAAGGTTCTTAATAGTTGCAACAATGTCCAGCCCAGTAAGAAACAGATTTACCACATACCAAGTTCAATGGCACTTACTCTTGTGTAAGAGTGCAGAGATCTGCAGCCTTAGTTACTTCAAATTACTGCCGTGGGTTAACCTCTACTTTGAAAACACTATAAAAAGATATTTGCCACTTTCCTCCATCATCCCTTAAGGAAGGGAGCAGGGGTTTGTCTTTTTCTGGCATCAAAATAATTAAGAGGTGGCAAAGTGGTGGGTATTCTTGCTTGAATCCTTTTGAAAACTTTGCCACTTCCTAGAGGTCCTTTTTTTTGGTGGCTGTGTTCGCCATTCCTCCTGACAGGACTTACAAAGTGAGGTTGTCTAGTGGAGTTCTGAAGAGCTCTGTGTTTCGTTTTTGTTGAAGCAGAGAAACATAGGCTTTTTAAAAGAAACTTAAATGAAACTCTTGGCTTTTAAGAAAAACATCCACTGCTGTGCTTGCACAAACAAACAAACAAACAAACAAACAAACAAACAAACAAACACAGAGCTCTTCAGTCTTATGCAGGGAACATTTTTGACAGCCTCATTTCTTGCAAAGCCCATAGATCTAGAGGATACAGAGATTTGATAGGGGAGCATAGTGCTGCATCCCCACAGAAACAGAGCACTCTGTAACTTTGTGTCTCTGTAGCCCAGTTTGACTCAGGCATTGCGCAGAGTCGAGAAAGAATAAGCACCCAAATTACTCCAGTTTATCTCATTGTTTGGTTCCAACACACAACCAATGCATACAGCTACTGAATAGTACCACAGGCCATGCCTTGTGTCCTAGAAGAAAGAGAAACCACCAACATGTTGCAATTCTAAGCAAATGTACATTCCCTGTATTAAATAGATCTAGCCCTGCATGAGGTGAACATAAGGCAGCTGGTCAGACAACGGACTCTCCTGCTTTAATGCTGTTGTGTCACTACAGCTGAATAATGGAGCACAGTTCTCAGGTCCTGCTGCTCAGGGATCTCTCAAATAACTGCAGACTCTCCAAGTGTCTCTATTTTCCAGAGACAGTCCCAGTTTTATGGAAGCCGTCTCAGTTTCTGATTTGATCCCAGAATGCCCCTATTTCATCAGAAATGTTGGAAAGTATGGTATGATGTCCCCACTTTCATCGGAGAAATGTTGGTGGGTAGGGAGATAGGCGACTCCTGAGCCAAGGAGATAAGTAACTACACAACCTTTAGAAGACATCTGAGGTAAAAGGTAAAGGACCCATGGACGGTTAGGTCCAGTCAAAGTCGACTATGGGGTTGTGTCGCTCATCTCACTTTCAGGCCGAGGGAGCCGGCGTTTGTCCACAGACAGCTTTCCGGGTCATGTGGCCAGCAGGACTAAACCGCTTCTGCCGCAATGGGACACCGTGACGGAAACAAGAGCGCAAAGGAATGCTGTTTACCTTCCCGCTGCAGCAGTACCTACTTATCTACTTGCACTGGCGTGCTTTCAAACTGCTAGGTTGGCAGGAGCTGGGACAGAGCAACAGGAGCTCACCCCATCGTGAGGATTCGAACCGCCGACCTTCTGATCAGCAAGCCCAAGAGGCTCAGTGGTTTAGACCAAAGCGCCACCTGTGTCCCTGACCGCAGGCCTGTATAGATTTTTTTGGGGGGGGGGAAATGTTTAATGTTTTCATATATATATATATATATATATATATATATATATATATATATATATACATACACATACACACCCAGCTAGATGGGTTGGGTATAAATTAATTGTTGTTGTTGTTGTTGTTGTTGTTGTTGGAAGTCTCCCAGCGTGGCTGTGGCGAATTATCCTTATTATTATTATAATGCAACAGGATACCCCTATTTTCATCAGATAAATATATGTAACTGCAGTTGTCCACATCTTTACTTTTTTTTTTGTAACATCAGATTGCTGCTGAGTGAAGCTCCAAGTAGTCACACTAAGTAATGTGCCTCTAGGTACATGTGGAATTCTGGGAAATGAAGATGGAGGACCAGGAATTTAGCTCTGCAGTGTGTCTGTTGGGGGGTGGGCACAGGCAGGGCTGGTCCACCCATGAGGCAAGGTGAGACAATCACCTCAGGCAGCAGGATCCACAGGAGCAGCAGATCCCTACATATATATTTATTCCTCCCTCATTCCTGATGCACATCTTCACACGCCCTTTATTCCCTGACAGGGAAGGAGGCACCATTTTGTGGTTTGCCTCAGGCACCATGTCTGGGTCTGGCCCTGCGGGCAAGAAAGTAATTGCTGTGATTGCCACCCCTGCCAGCTGGTAAGGGGGAGGAGGGGAGAAGAGTGCGTAGCTGGGAAGGATAGAGCAGGTCCACGTTCCTTTCTTTAAAACCTTTTGCAGACATTGTTTGGTACACCGGAGCATATATTCTGTAAAACATATTAAAGAAAGCAACAGGCGCACACCTCTTCCTTTAATCGTGCCACCTGGTAAACTGAGGGAGATGAGTTTTTTCTTTACTTTTTCTTCCCTTCAACAAAGAACCCATTTGTCCATTCCCTCCCCTAATGGCTAACCAGGTAGCAGGAAATGAAAAATAATTCCATTGGGGGGGGAGGAATTTGTGTCCTCTCCCCCCCACACACTTACCAGGTGTAAGGAACTGAGGAGAAGCAGCAACTGGGTGAAGGAAGGGGGACAAAATCTTGCTGAGGAACCCCTCAAACCTGGCTGCATAGCTGCGTCTATATTCTTTAAATCCCTGTCCCTGGTGTTGATTACGACACAATGTGGTGCTTGAGCAAATGGCACAGATAATAAACATCCATCTCCCTTCATCTCTAGGTTATGTCCATTTTAGTTGATATTGTGGATCTCTTTATGTAACTAACAAGATCTTTTTGTCTCTGGCCAATCTTGCCTACATTTCCCCCCTGCAGTTTGATAAAGGGGAGTGCTATCAATCATTTTATATTGTCTTTATTTTCACATTTTGCACTCCTACTTTTATAGGTAAAAATGTCCCTATTTCAGAGGCAGAATATATGAAAAGAAAGGGGTTGGAAAGTCCTTTCATGAGATGTTAATTGGTTGGCTCCTGGGCATCATCAACAGCAAACTATGGAAAATAACTACTAGATAAATCTACCTAATTTTGATTTTGTATGCATATTTCACACCTAGGTTGAAAAGGTGCTATGTATGAGGATCATTTGATAAAATTTGGACAAAACACTCCCCCAGCCCAGCCCAGTGCTTTGTAATGGTGCTTCGCAGCTTTGTAGTTTGACCCTATAGTAACACTGGAAAGAAATCTATGAATTATAAAAGGCTTCCACTTGTTAGGGAGAATAGATGGAGAGTACAGAAAATATTTTCTTTACGTTCAGATTCTCAAGGAACTTCGTACAGGACTTCATCCCTCCCTCAGATACCACTCTTGCCATTCCTACTAGACCCTAGGCCTGGTCTCTTTGAATGTGGGAGATCTTGGTCATTTGTCAGTTTATGAAGTCTGCCATGTCACGGCTTCCATCCCTGGTTGGGTGCTACAGCTTATTGGTGTTATAATTCAGACCAATGAAGATAAGATAAGATACCGGTAAGATATAAGATAAGATAATCTTTATTGTCATTGCCCCCCTTGCTGGAACAACGAAATTACTTGGCTGCTCCATCCACTCAGATAAGGCACTCAGATAATGAACAGCTGCCACTGGTGCTTCTCAGACCCTCCAAGTGTCCCTATTTTCCAGGGTCAGTCCCAGATTTAAAGAAGCCACCCCAGTTTCTGATTTGATTCCAGAATGTCCTGCTTTTTCTTAGGATGTCCCTATTTCACTGGAGAAATGTTGGAGGCTATGGAGTTATGCAACCCCCAAGTCAAGGAAATAAGTAACCAAACAACCGTGTGTGTGTGTGTGTGTGTGTGTGTGTGTGTGTGTGTGTGTGTGTGTGTTTTGGAAGCCATCCAGCCTTTTACATTTCATTAAGCCAGGAGGCTACAGCTCATCTGCTACAAAAGAGTGTAGGGAACTTTTGAAGCATGTTCACTTGCTGGACAATACTTTTTGTGCCTCTACAGCTATTGCGTGTTAAAAGTGTCAGCCGGCATTTCTTGTGCAGGTTTTTGCCAGCCAGTAAACTTGTGCTTTGCTTCCTAACATGGTCCTACAGGGAAGTAAACTCCTCCCATTGCCAGGTCATCCAAGGTGGTCACAGTTATTATCTTTCAAATAAATAAATAAATCTGGGTAAGACATTGTGAAGTGATCAGAGACCATGCAAAATCCCAGAATGTGTTGGAATTCTCAGCAGGTCTCAATATTCCACAGAGAATCTCATTTTCACATTGATCTGTGTAATTAGAGGCACTTATATACAATACTCTATCATTTTCCATTTCCCCAGGTCAGGAAGGCTGGCACTTGGCTGACAGCTGTTGCTTCAGCAATGAGGCAGCTCAGACTGACAGCAGATAGAGGAGCTGGAGGTTCCATTCCTTCCAAGCTCTCAGTCAGGCCTTGATCCAAAGAGGTGTTGCCATGCACTTCCCTCTTCATCTAAGTAGCCTCATATGCAGCTAGCTCGGTTCTTTGCTGAAGGTTCTGAAATTTTGCTTGGCTTGATATCTTCTCTGCTCCTGTGGCCCGGGGGGGGGGAGATTGGGGTGGGATTGCTTGAGAGCCAGTCAGGAACTCAGGCATCTGCTCTGGCAAACTCCACTCTTGGGGCATGGATGCTCAGATCTAAAGGTTTCTTAGTATTTTTGGCAATGTGGAAGAGATATGCTGGTGAGGCCAACACCCCTTACCCGTCATTTGAGAGACCTCAGGTTTGAATACTCAGTAGGGCTGATTAATGACAATCATTAAATTATTAAATGTTAATATATACCTTAGGGACCCAGGTGGCGCTGTGGGTTAAACCACTGAGCCTAGGGCTTGCTGATCAGAAGGTCAGCGGTTCGAATCCCTGTGATGGGGTGAGCTCCTGTTGCTCAGTCCCACCTCCTGCCAACCTAGCAGTTCAAAAGCATGTCAAAATGCAAGTAGATAAATAGGAACTGCTACAGCGGGAAGGTAAACGGCGTTTCCGTGTGCTGCTCTGGTTCGGCAGAAGTGGCTTTGTCATGCTGGCCACATGACCTGGAAGCTATACGCCGGCTCCCTCGGCCAATAATGCGAGATGAGCGCGCAACCCTAGAGTCGGTCACGACTGGACCTAATGGTCAGGGGTCCCTTCCCTTTACCTAATATATACCTTAAAAGGCTGCCTTATGATGGTCCTCCATTCCACCCTCATCCCAGCTTGTCGGTTACAATTCACAATCCTTGCAAATGAAGCCTGAGAGTGTTTATGCCATTGGTGCTACTGCACGAGTGCTTCAGCTGTTCAATAATCCAACTGAACCAGCATGTTGCACTGCAGAGAACCTTATGTAATCATTCTACTTTAGGCACTCATTAGCTTCTTCCTCTTCTTCACCTTCCAACTTGTGATGAGAGAGAACAAATTAATTTTGAAAAGAGGTTGCTTTTTGGGGGGGGGAGGGGGTAGTGATACGGTTTGCCTGCACCCATTTCTCTTGCTATATGCAAACCCATATTATTCTATACAGCTCTGAAAATCTCATGTTCCTTATCAGGTTATGCCGTTAGATCTATAAAGCTCAGATATTAATTGGAGGTTTGGTTTTGCTCAGATATGAGTTCAAATGCAGTATCCCACCCAAGCTGAAAGGTTGCCTAGTAACAGCTTTTAAAAGAGTGCTATTTGCTCTCCAAGCGACAAGCTGTTATTTCTCCCTTCTTTAAAACAAAAACATAAAGAAAGAGTAGAACTAACAGAAGAGAGTCTAGTAATTACTGCACCAAATAACAGTGTAAATGGCCCCATGGTGACACATGATGCCTTTCTGGTTGCCACTATAAGGCTTCTAAGAGAAAGAGTAACCCGGCGTCATTGTAACGGAGGCTTACTGAAATAACCCATATAGCCTTAGGGAACATGAATTACATGGAAAACATCTAGCTGAATCACTGGAATTGTCATGCTCAAACAAGTCAGTGGCAAATCCAGTTGGGTGATGAGTGAGTGTGTGTGTCCTAGCATCCTGAAACAAGTGCTTCGGGAAATATCCCTGATCTTTGTAATCTCAAGTAAAACATTTACTGAAATGCCACATTGCAGAACCATCACACAGTTAGGGTGGATTGATCTGACATTTTCCCCCACTGAGAGGTGACTTTTCACCCCATGGTTGAGATTCACAAGGAACACCATCACCCAAAGGCGTCAACTGCCCCAATGGGATTGTAATGCAACACGTATGCTGTAGACGTGCTTTTGAGGCTTACTGAGCACTCTGCCTGTCTCAAATTGCACTGGCCCCTTCCTATAACCAGTTACATGTAAGCCTCCAGTTTTTTTGGGGAAATTATAATAAACCCTATTATTTTCATTGCCATGATCCCACACTCTGTCAAAGGGAAACTCCCCACTGGAGCAGAAATCATATATCAAACAGTTGGAAAGCTCTTTAATCTGAGTAGGCTAAAAGCAAAGCGTAACGTTACCATAACTTCCATGATAGAACTTCAGTATGCACACTCAGAGGATGGCCTCGAAACCATCCAAAATATCTTTGCATAAGCTTACAAAAAGCTTGGCCTATCACTCAACATCCAAAAAACAAAAGTGCTGCACCAACAAGCACAAAACAACCCCTCTGCAGCGCCACAAATCCAATTTAACAGTGTAATGTTGGAAAATGTCAATCACTTCTCCACAAGGGCCGGCGACACTGATGCCAAAATCCAGCATTGCCTGAGCTATGTGAGTGCAGCTTTCTCCCAATTGAAGTGCAGAGTGTTTGAGGACCAGGACATTCGCACCTCGTGGGCTCCACATACCTCACAGAGCACCTCTTCCCGTACCAACCTTCCATACACTCAGATCATCAGAGGAAGCCATTCCTTATCTCTAGGAGAAGGACATCACACATGAGTTTTAAAGAGAGGGCCTTTTCTGTAATGGTGCCCCGCCCGTGGGTTGGTCTCCTATGAGAGGAACGACAGGCTCAAACACTGCATTATTTTCAGTGCCAAATTAAAGCCTTTCTATTTGCCTATGCATTTTAGATTGTGATATTATTCGTTTGTTGAGTAGTTTAATTGTTTTTAAATTTATTGTACTGTTGGTTTATATCAGGGTTCCCCAAACTAAGGCCCGGGGGCTGGATGCGGCCCAATCGCCTTCTAAATCTGGCGCGTGGACAGTCCAGGAATCAGCATGTTTTTACATGAGTAAAATGTATCCTTTTATTTAAAATGCATCTCTGGGTTATTTGTGGGGCCTGCCTGATGTTTTTACATGAGTAGAATGTGTTCTTTTATTTAAAATGCATCTCTGGGTTATTTGTGGGGCACAGGAATTTGTTCATATTTTTTTCCAAAATATAGTCCGCCCCCCCAAAAAAAGTTCTGAGGGACAGTGGACCGGCCCCCTGCTGAAAAAGTTTGCTGACCCCTGGTTTATATTGTAGTGGTTCCCCCCCCCTGTAATTTTAAACATACCACCCTGAAATCCATTTATGATTAAAATTATAGAACGAAATAAAATAATGGGAAGTATTTGGTGAGACAACATTGAAGTGCATTATTTGGATGGTTCTTCAACTACTTGAATCAGGGCTTGTTTTTACTTGCTTCGGGGGCTTCCTTAAGCCCAAGGGACCTACATCCTGACGGCTGTGCACAGCAACCACACCAGCAGGCTCACTTGACAGCAGCTCCCATGAGGTGCCAAGAGCAGTGGAGGATAAATAGGCCTAAATTTCTGCTTTAGCAAGAATCAACAAACCAGGCTGCCACTGACTCCATCACTTCATCCCCAAATGGTGTGCTAACAAAACACCATTTTCCTTCCTTTGTGCAGACTGAGTGGGGAAGTGAGTGGAGAGAGGCAGAAGGAAATAAGTCCATCGGCTCAACAGATTTCAGTATTCTAAGAGTTTTGAGAGCTAGACCATAAAGAGGGCTGATCGCTGAAGAATTGATGCTTTTGAATTATGGTGAGGAGACTCTTGAGAGTCCCATGGACTGCAAGAAGATCAAACCTATCCATTCTTAAGGAAATCAGCCCTGAGTGCTCCCTGGAAGGACAGATCGTGAAGCTGAGGCTCCAATACTTTGGCCACCTCATGAGAAGAGAAGAATCCTTGGAAAAGACCCTGATGTTGGGGAAAATTGAGGGCACAAGGAGAAGGGGACGACAGAGGACAAGATGGTTGGACAGTGTTCTTGAAGCCACCAACATGAGTCTGACCAAACTGCAGGAGGCAGTGGAAGACAGGAGTGCCTGGTGTGCTATGGTCCATGGGGTCACGAAGAGTCGGACACGACTAAATGACTAAACAACCAATAGTTTTGGTTGCCAGCCATGAATAGCCATCAGTTCTTCCAGGAAAATTTCTTTAGCAAAGGCCTCTAGTTCTAAGGCAGAGCTCTTAGGTTGCTTAGAGAAACCCTAACATACTCTTCTCCAAGAGTGGTGTTACCCCTTCATTAGTGCACAGCTTGTGATCCACTAAACCAAATGCAGCCCACCAGTCACATATGGAGGGGTCAGTAGAACTCCAGTTTTGCCGCTTGCCTGGGCATGCAAAATGTGTGTGGGTGTCAAGCAACAATACATGCCTTTGTAGGCTGCATATAGCTTGGTGGGCTACCCACTGTGTACGCCTGACGAGGTGTAAAATATCAGTGAAAACTTGGGTGGTATCCTTGTTCCTGTTTGACCATTCCTTCCGCCTTGCAATCTAACAGGAATTCTGAAGGCGAGGAATCCAAAAGGAGCAAAGTAGTTAGACATTTTTGTTTTGTACAAGGATTTTGCACATATTGTATATATGAATAAAAAAGCTGCCTGCAGCATGAATGGAACCAGTTTTTTTTTATAAAAAAAAGCACAGCTTAGTTATTGCTGTCACGTAGGAACGCTGCTGAGAAAATTACTCTGGCAAAGACCAGGTTTTTAATCCTTGTGCAAATGCAGTTTAATGATGATTATTTCCCTTCCTGAACATTCCCCTTGGTGCAGCAACACCAATGGCATATTTCCTTTTGCGTTTCAATGGAATTGTAGACTGTTGTGCCTAAATTATGTCACCATAGAGATGCCAACAAAATCCAATAACATGACTAGATGTTGTAAACACTTGCATCCTTTCAAAACAAATGCACCTGACAGGAAGCCAATGTGTCCCATTCTTTACGCTTACAATGGAATCAACACCAGATTGCTTATGCTCTGAAATGTTGTTGCCATTTTATAATTTGAAATTGAGAATCTGAAACAGAGCACAGAAGGGGGAGGGGATGTATTGTTGCTTGAGAGATGTACTGTGAAGTTGCAAAAATGTACTTAAATATGGCAGCTAACTCTTGTGGGTTTTGAGAATAATCCTGGTTGTTGTGATGTTAATTACAAATCTCTTGAAGAAGTAGGCACTACAAAAATAATGTTGGGGAACACTCTGCCTGAATTTGCATCCAGACAATATGATTAGGGGAAGGAAAATGAGAGGCAGAGATCATTTATTAAAGGCTCGAGAGAAAATTCATTTTCAGACATGCTTTAAGGATTTGCTAGGAGGGAGAAACACATATTTCAGGAAGTTCCAAAAAAGGGAGCAGCAATAGAGAAAGGGCAGACATGGAATGAATGAAAATGTGCACATAATCTGTGCAAGAGTGGAATGGCGCAAGTATTATTTATGACCTGTCATTCATTACACACATATTGAAGCTTTATTGTTAATGTGACACCAAATGGCCTTTCAATCTTTACTACTACCATGCACATTCAATATTGTGTTCTTTGAGTAAATGACTGGCTGGAAAGGGTCCAAACTCAGGACTGACTTAAGATAGTAAGGTTAAAAAATAATGCCTTATATAACATCAAGTTTAAAATCTTTTCAAGGTTGATATCTCTAGAGCATTAACATCCTTCTACTGCAAAGCTGTGTCTTTTTGTGAGAAATTGGGAAAGTCCTAAAGGAGAATGATCTATAGCATGAGTTTAAAAGCAGGTGTCCAAGTTTCAAGTCGGGGTGTGCAATGACAAAATTTTTGGTTTTCACTCCAATTTGGCATTTTGAAAAACACCGTACACTGCCTGGTTCTGCTCAGGGTCTGTCTGAGTCTGCTTTTTGAGAAATGAAGAAATTTCTATTCAGTGGTACCTTGGGTTAAGAACTTAATTCGTTCTGGAGGTCCATTCTTAACCTGAAAACCTGAAACTGTTCTTAACCTGAGGTACCACTTTAGCTAATGGGGCCTCCCGCTGCTGCCTTGCCGTCAGAGCACGATATCTGTTCTCATCCTGAAGCAAAGTTCTTAACCCAAGGTACTATTTCTGGGTTAGCAGAGTCTGTAACATGAAGCATCTGTAACCCGAGGTACCACGGTAATTAAATAAAACCAAACTTCTGACACAAGTAAATGAAATTTGCAGCCATAGTAGCCTCTCCAGAGTAGTTAAAACCTGCCAAATTACAGGCAAAGAGGTCCAGGGGCTTTTCTGCTGAGCGCTTTTAACATTGGATTGATACAACACAGGGAAGGGCAATCCCACTGGTGCTGTATGGTGCAGGAGTGTGGGGTCGGGGAAATGTTGTCAAGCCAGAAACCATTTAAAATTTATTTGAACCACCCACAAGACATATTGTCCAGAATTCACACTGTTTTGCTGTTACAAGGTTAAAATTACAGAGTATGCAAGATGCAAAGTTTCCCAAAATGTGTTATTTGGAACAAATTTGCAACAGAGCTGTACAAAACTGAGCTAACAAATGCAAAACATTATAACATGGGTAATCAACCCAGTGAATAAGAGGTATGGGAGGTAGCGGGGTCTATTGCAGCATGCCCAGGCTGGGAAATTGTCTCATTCAGACTGTCTGGCTAAATCTGACTATCTCACTTTTCATTGCTGAACCACAGGAGCTTGTACAAAGGAAGGTATTGCTATTTCCTTCACCCCCCTGGCTGCCTGGTTGAGAGTTGTGTATGAAAGGTGTGTGTGCTGGATTGAGTGACATTTGGGTGTTGGTGTAATGGGAAATGTGGCAAAATCACATTATTGGTAACAGCAGAGTTTCCAGGGACACCGTAGGCATTTCTATGTATGCTACAGCATCAGTACCTGTTTCTGCAGCTCTTTCTTGGTGTTTAACTCCACTGCTGTTTGAGCATAGGATTGTGTAACTATTTTAAATTGGTGTTAAGATGGGAGAAGTGGCTGCCTGGTGTACCAGTGCTACAGGGTTTCTCTGTCCCTGTGAAATATTTTTCTTGTCGCAGAAGTGTTATTGCAAAATTCATATGAGCATTTTATTGAGAATATTAAATTAACTTTTATTATTTATTTATCATGTGCTCCCCACCCCGCCGGAGAAATGTTCATTCAAATTTACTACCAGCAATTTCAGGGAAGACTATTCAGATTGGTGTCAATTAGAGATAATTCTCAGCAATTATTTTCATTGTACACTACCTATTTGTATTTGTATATCCAGTGCATTGTTTGTATATCCAGTGCATTGTTTGTGTGTGTGTGTGCGCGCGCACACACACACACACACACACACGTGTGTTGATGTGCGTGCATGTGTTTTGGGGGATACTATGCACTTTGTTTGCTGGCAACAGATGACATCGGAAGTCCAACTGTTGTTCCTATGGAAATGCCCCCAGGTTTTTTCCATACAACCAAAAGTTTTAAGTACTCAAAAATTCTATTGTTGCTAATTCTGGAAAGACATACTGAAAAATGGTTTTCATTGCTTTTTTAATATAAGCAAGATAGTGGCAACTTGCATTTCTGTCATTTATTATCTTGAGTTTTTTATGTATATCCGATGTCTTTCACTCAATGAAAGACAATGGGCAGGATTTTGAAAAGTCTCCTTAGAATTCAGCTCACACCAATGCTTGGATCCTAAGTTGCTCCTCCGTTCACATTAAGAGGGAGGGAGAGAAAGCCCACCAACTCCATACACACCCAGTCTGCAACTCCCACACAAAAGAAACGTAAAAAGAGATTGCTGGTTCAGACCAATGACCCATCTAGTCCAGCATCCTGTTCTTACAGCGACCAATCAGGTGCCTGTGGGAAACCCGCAGGCAGGACCCAAGCACAAGAGCAACTCCGAATGTGGAGGCAGAGCATATATTTGTCTATACAGCATAGATATCTCCAATACCTCCATACCATTGCCCAGGACCCCGCAACCTTCAAACAAAGGATTTCAAAAAGGCTGCAGAGGAAGGCAGGCAGGGGAAGCATCTTTGCATTCATGGACAGAAACTTAGGATCAAACTCAATGGGGCTTCCACCTTGCCCTTCCTAACCATCAAGGAAGTGGCTGGAATGTAGAGGAGGAGAGGAAAGGAGCAAAAATGGGGAGGAGGGAAACGAACATGATTTTAAATGCCTTCCACATACTCAATGGACTGTGTGGATCCCAGTTCAAATATAATGTGCCATAATTGTTTTCTCTTGCCCCTGGTAAAGGATTTACCTTGTTGTGAACCAAGCACAGCAAATTTAGCACAATGGAAAATATTACAAAAAGTACTTACGTAAAGCACATGGGGAGATGAAATGGGAAGAGAAACAGGAAGCTTCCCATGGAAAATGCTGATTTGGGTTTCGTTCAGCTGTGGAAGAGGAAGGCCCTCCAGATGTTGTTGGACTCCAGCTCCCATTAGCCACAGTCAGCATGGCCAATGGTCAGGGGTGATGGGACATGGAGTCCAGCAGCATCTAAAAGGTAAAGGGGCCCCTGACCATTAGGTCCAGTCGTGACCGACTCTGGGGTTGCGGCGCTCATCTCGCGTTATTGGCCGAGGGAGCCGGCGTACAGCTTCCAGGTCATCTGGCCAGCATGACAAAGCCGCTTCTGGTGAACCAGAACAGCACACGGAAACGCCGTTTACCTTCCCGCTGTAGCGGTCCCTATTATCTACTTGCACTTTGACGTGCTTTTGAACTGCTAGGTTGGCAGGAGCTGGGACCGAGCAACAGGAGCTCACCCCATCACGGGGATTCGAACCGCCAACCTTCTGATTGGCAAGCCCTAGGCTCTGTGGTTTAACCCACAGCGCCACCCGCGTCCCTGGCCAACCACAAATTCCCCATCCCTGCATTAGGCCACAGCTATCCCAAGTACAACACATGCATTCAGCTACTACATTTTGTCATGCAGTTGCCAAGATTATTATAAAAGTAATTTTCCACCACAGCATAATTTGACTACTGCTGCTGTACTCAAAACACATTTAATACACATTCTTTCGGTTCTCTTTTAATCCATTCACCAACCCATCAATTCCTTCCCTGAAATCTATTTACATGTTTTATTCAGTGTGTGAATCTTTTATTTATACATGTCCCTTTGATGCTAACATGCTTTGTCACAATACCACATCTGTATTACCAGTCTATCTATCATTTATTATTTTTCACAGTTAACCAAGTCTTTCATGTCATTCCTTCAAGAATGGCCAAAACATTACTGGGATATATTTGTTGATACTTTGCAAGCCCTAGAAAATTATTACATAAGGGTGTTCTTTAAGCACTTTGCTTTCTAAGAAGTACATTTTCCCTCAAACAGTAATAAGAAAGACTCAAAGTACACTCAGAGTAGACCTATGATTTAAGACTATTGGTTTTAATGGGCCTCTACAGTGAGGAGAACTTAGCTGGATTCAACCAAACTCTAGAATTAGAACTGTTGCAATCATAATTGAACACATTGCCTCTGAAATAATTTTCAATAGTTCATTGATAATTCACATGATGCAAATGAAAAAATAAATTATTTCTGCATTCTTAACTGCTATTAAGTTAGTTTTTCCTCCCAACTAAACTAGGCATGAATATATTTCTGCTGCTATATGGGTGGAATCTACAACTGTAGCATTTGTTTTTAAAATAGGGGCCCAGTAGAGAAACAGATTTATTGTGGTATGAGCATGTCAATCTTTTGTGGTGCCAAGGACTGGCACAAGACATTTTGCTGCCTAAGGCAAAGGACAATATGGCACACATATCCACTGTTTCCACAAAGAGAAGCCAGTTGAACTGGACATTAAATCTCACTCCAACACTGATATCCAACACAGTATTGATATTGTTCACTGTTTTATTTCATATTTTTGCTAGCTGCTTAGAAGGTTGTTGAATGAGAAGCATGTACCTGATTTCTCTCCTCCCTTCCATCTATTCAAGTGGAACAAGTGAAATGAGCTTTGATTGTGTGGACAGGGGGAGTCCCCCCAAACCCCAGGCGACCCCTGAGCGGAATAATGACTCAAGACAAAGTGCTATGGGATTAAAATTGGCCACAACTTTATTAAGTTTCAGATGTAGGGAGACCTTGGGCTCAGGCATTGGGTGTTTATCCTTCCCAGTCCCCAGCCGGGGATCTGGGAGACATCAGGGTTATCCACAATGTGTGGGGATTGGGCTGGATCTGGAGAACATACGTTCAAGCAAAGAGCCCGCCCCCCGTTTCGCCACTGTCACAGGGGAGAGCAATGACAACCTCTTGGCGTATGGCCAATGCCTCCCCTCAAGACCCCTTTAATGGGGAACCCTGGGATCACTGCCACAAGGGGGGCATGGATCACCACTTCACGCCTCCCCCCCCCTTTAGGTAGATAGACTAAAGGATTCCGCCGAAGGGCTGAAACCGCCAAAGTTGTGACGTTTTGCTACGGGAAAGGCAAAACCTGCCAATGCAGGAAAATTCATTTCCAGCCCTTCAACAGCGACCATGACCTCTTCTCTGTGGAGAAGAGGTTAACCTGCAAAAGAAAGTTTAACTGAGGGAGGGCAGGGTGGGAGAAGCTCTGGAGCCAACTGACACATCACAGGTAAGATTCACCTTCTGTTGTGTGGACAGGGTGGTCCCTCCCCCTACCTGGCCGATCCCCTGACAATGCCTCCCCAAGCATGATTGGGCGATTGGCTGAGGTAGTCGGAGACCTCCAGCTTGGGGAGGGAGAAGCCAGCCCTACTACCGGGAGCTGCACTGGGATCTGGGGGGCTGAACACGACCATGCAAAATGTGCCCCCCCCCCATTTGATGTGGGGAGCGGTCATTACTTTCCCCCGGAAATAGTAATCCAACATTTCTACTCATAAGACTATGATTTCTATAGGCTCCAAGATGGCAGAGGTGAATGCGTGGGAATCTTTGAAACCCCCCCCCCCCCAAAGTAAGAAAATGCATTCAGAGTTAAATAAAAGAAGTGGATTCTTTTTATTTCAGACTGGTGCTATCCCACCTCCTGTTGCTTTATTTTGCTCTTCCCAATTAGGTATTCTTATAAAACTTGAATAGAATACCAACAGCATTCGCAAGGTAAAGGCCTTCATATTCAAGACAATGAAGTGTAGCACATTTTGAACTTTCAAACAAATTGTTGGCATGGCAACAGAAAGCATTTACTGCTAGAAGGAAGAGATGGGGGATATATGCTAAAATACTGCACACTATATGTTAGGAATTCTACTGTTTGGTTTTTTTTAAAGAGGGATTTGTGTGTGTCTATCAATCCTCTTCAGTCAATGGCCTCAATTAAAACCCTTGTAAGGAAATGGTGGTGAGGAGACATAATGGCTCATTCTTTCCTTACAGAAAATTAAAATATTTTTTAACAGCTTTGTGCCCTAATAACACTGCTGGTATGCACTCTTAAAAGCAGGCCTGACCCTTACCTTTCTCTGTTAGTCAACAAGTCTCCCACAGGGCAGCCAGGGCAGCCAGCTAACATTGGTACTAAAACAGCAAGGAGTCAGAAACGGCATACTAACTATATAAAGTTCTTAGACGTGAGGACAGAAAACCTAGACATTTATACACTATTAGTAAGGAGGATTAGCAACAATAATTCCCTGCTAATAAAAATGTGCTGCTGCAGCAGCAGTGTTAATTAGTGGACATTATTTCCATTTTGCAATTCGCAGGAACCAGCACACCATGTCGCACAGGCTGCTAGGCTTGCGTGTGCGAAGGAACCGAACGATGGTCCTTGTGCCTGGGAATCAGATTGGGAGCCCATCTATGGAATAGGCCCCTCCCCCTCCTCCCAAAGCTGCAGCGCTGTGGCTTAGTGGTAGGGCAACTGGCATCTCCAGGTAGGGCCGAGAGACACCCCTGCCTGAAACCCTGGACACCTGCTGCCAATCTGTGTCCACTGAACTAGATGGAGCATTGGTCTGATTCAGTATAAGGGAGCTTCCTATATCCCTGTTCCCATAGTTCAGGCTAATTGAATTCTCCAGGGACACTATGGGACTAAAATAGTACAGTTGTGATTTTGATTTCTGACTGCTCACCTACCTGAGCTGCAAACGTGCCATAGGCCTCTGTCTTGTTTATGACCAATTCAGGAAAAGGAATTATAATTCTCTACAGGTTAAAGGCCTGATCACACAGGCTGAAACTGAGAAACAAGCCTCAAGTTTTGCCGCTTGAATAGGAATTTACTTGAATAGGAATTTACATGCCATGGCCTTGGCTCACATTCAAGTATCTAGAGTATATGCCGTGTCCTTGTCTCCAGATGCGATGGACTAGTGACTATTAGCAAGGACCTCTTCAGAGGCAGGTCAATAGGAGCCTTCTGCTGTGACCCGCAGGACTCCCATAGCGGTTCAGTCTGAGGGAAAGCACTTGGGGATGTCATAAATAATTGCAAATGAGGGCTCATAAAAGTGTGCTCCATGGTTCCGTTTCCCACAAGGTTTCCTCTGTGACCTCAGCAGCTGTCATTTCCCTCTTCATCTGTCCCTTCTCAGAGCTTACCCATGTCAGCAGAAGGGGGAAGTGGCTCTCTGGATCACTTGACTGCAGAAAGGACTGTCTTTCCTGGGAAGTTTCATTTGGAACAAAGATATTGTTGACTAGGGTGGCAAAGAGGAATTGTTTGAGAAGTAGGGGTGCACTCAAATTTGGAGAGAAATCAGAGAGAAATCGTTTGGCCAATAGAGAACAAAGAAAGCTCTAGATTTCTTTGAAAGCTGGGAGGGAATGCAAGGGCTTGCAGCAGTAGCCAATTAATGAATTCAAGAGATGGCAAAATACTGTTTTCTTAAACCAACCTTCACCAACCTGGTGCTCTCCAGACTTACTGGACTACAGTTTCCCAACATCCCTGCCTGTCGACCATGTTGGATGGGGCTGACTGGAGTTCAAATTCAAATATGGAGGGCAGACCCAAAGTGTGACCTCTTGTGAACAGAAATTTCCATTCAGTATTCTCTTCCAAAGCCCAAATGTTCTACAAAATATCAGGTGTCTCAGAGACCAGCATAATGTTAGAGCTTCCCAGAACTATTCCAGGTGACCTTTGATTCGTGTTAAGCCCTGTACGCAACAGTGAGGCTGTGGCAAAATCCCCACCATGCTGAACTTTGGAACACTGATTCAAATTAAACACAGATTGGTTGTCCTGTTCTGCAAGTGTGCCCTATCCAACATGATGGAATCCAACATTGTGTGAGCAGACTTCCACTCATGCAATGGGACGTTGCCATCCTCTCCTTCTCCTGAAGCCCCACCCATCCCCAAACTCTGCATCCTCCAAGATTTTGAGACACATGGATGACTGGAAGCGCGAGGAGTGAAAGGCAAAGTCCCAGTGCATGAGCGGCCACCTAATCTGCTTGGATGAAACCTATATAGTGCAGTTGGCCTGGAAAGTCCTGTTGCCCATATTTCTTCTTTGTTCCTTGTTTATGCTGCATTGTGGGAATCATTGCGATCGCAGCCTTAATGGGATATAATATACAATGCAACAAACAATCTTAAAGAGATATATGGATGCATATTTTTAAGGAAGCTGCAAATTGAAAGACAGTGTCATGGGTCTCATCAATTATTCATGTGGGATTAATCACACACCCGTCTTTTCCTGGTATATAATTGTGTGGAGAAAAGCAGCTGTAGTTTAAATTTCAAAAAGTTGTGCAGGAGCGGTGCAACCAGCAAGAACAAAGTGCAAACACTGACAAAACCTTTAAATGTCATTATCTTAGCTAATGATATGCCCCAGTTTATAAAAGGGAGTTCAAAGGCACTAGTGGGTGTTGTTGTTTTTTAGGGCAAAGTAATCCCAGGTGGTACAGTTTTATATTCTTCTATCTCTTCCAATGTTCTCTAAAATTACAAGCTTTTAGTGTTGTCTTTTTTTCCACCAGGCATTTGCTGCTACGGACCAAGGTGGTTTATTCCATGGCAGTTCATTCTGTTTTCCTGACATTTTCCTAACTGTTAATTTCTGTATGATATCTGAGCTTTCACACAACATAAAAGCCACTTCCAGAAATGTAGTGGAATATGATGCAGGTTTACTACTTACTTCTGCGTTATTTGCAAGCAGACCTTTCTCCTGGAAGCAAATAACAGGGGAAAGAACTGTATTTCTGCAAATAGCTTTTATGTCATGTGAAAGCTAAAATGCAATGCAGGAAGAAACAGAACTGCTGTGTGAATGGAGTCCATGACAAGTTTGGGGCATAATCTAGTTCTAGAATAATGATTCTCCAACCTTTGGGGGCCCAGAGACCAAGCTAGAAATCTAAAAAAATGGATGTGGACACCACAAATAGCCATTTCACAGGAGAAAAAACTGGCAAAACTCAGAAACCACCACCACCTCAAAAAACCCACACCCAAGCAAAAACCCATACCTCCAAAAAACAAATAAAAAGCAGGCATCACCAAGCAACTGAAACCCCACCCACCCACACACGAGAGGGGAAGAGGGTTCATGGGGAATCCCAGACCTAAACTGTTCTGCATGCAGAGCTCAAATGGCTACTACAAAATATGCTTTTAACCTTCAAGGGAAGTAATAGTACCACTGTATTCTGCTCTGGTCAGACCTCACCTGGAGTACTGTGTCCAGTTCTGGGCACCACAGTTCAAGAAGGATACTGATGAGCTGGAACGTGTCCAGAAGAGGGCAACCAAAATGGTCAAAGGCATGGAAATGATGCCTTATGAGGAACGGCTTAGGGAGCTGGGTATGTTTAGCCTGGAGAAGAGAAGGTTAAGGGGTGATATGATAGTCATGTTCAAATATATAAAAGGATGCCATATCGAGGAGGGAGAAAGGTTGTTTTCTGCTGCTCCAGAGAAGCGGACACGGAGCAATGGATTCAAACTACAAGAAAGAAGATTCCACCTAAACATTAGGAAGAACTTCCTGACAGTAAGAGCTGTTTGGCAGTGGAATTTGCTACCAAGGAGTGTGGTGGAGTCTCCTTCTTTGGAGGTCTTTAAGCAGAGGCTTGACAGGCATATGTCAAGAATGCTTTGGTGGTGTTTTCTGCTTGGCAGGGGGTTGGACTGGATGGCCCTTGTGGTCTCTCCCAACTCTATGATTCTATGATTCCCATTTTGGCTTTCTTTTGGCCACAGTGTTCTGCAATGATATGCAACTATTCCTGGTAAGCAGAGACTTTCCTGCACCTCATTTATATGCATCTGGTGGTCTGCTGTTTCACCAGCTGCCACACGTCCCTTCTTCTGCTTACCCAGGCAGAGCAAAGTACTGTATGAAGCTTCCAAATAAAACATCCTAAGGACACCCCAGAGTGAACATTCTTCCATGTTCAGAGGTTATCTAAAAATTATTTAGGAGTGCCAGCCCAGAGCTTCCCCAACCTCACCACCACCTAGCAAACCTCATCACCATCCTGCTGTGTGGCAGCTGCTCTCTTACATGCCACTGCTGTTGTGTTATACAAAATTGGTGTAAGTCCATCTTGATGGGGCTTCCTGGTCTGGGACGGGTGCCATCAATCATCTAAGGGGCCCCCTTCGATGACGATCTGCTATCAGACTGAAGGGAAAATGCATTTCCTATTTTTATTCATTCTTAAAGTGTGTGCCAGCTTTCTACAAAAATATCCAGAACTGGATAGAAAAGTGTAACCTAAAAACAGGACAAAATGCAACCTGAGTGCAAAACAAAGTAACAAGCAAAACCAGCAGCAGTTACCAACAAACAAGCAGCAGTTTTAAAAGGAGATCACACTGGAGAAAATTAGGAGCTAAAGGACTGCACTCTTCTCTCCTCTCCTGCCTCCATTTTCTTTTGGCAGCCTTAACCAGGGTACCCACCCTCTAAACCCATATTTGTGGCTGCTTCTGTAGTTAAGAGGCAACCACATTTGTGGTAACTGTGTTACTATTAATGCCAGTATAACACAAAACCACAGTTAAAGCAAAACAGAAGGATTCAAGTGAGAGACCGGGTGATTGTATGCATGATCTTGCTGTCCCCTTGTGATGTTGTAGCCACGGTTAAGATGTTGAGAATGCTATATCCGCACTAGTTCTATATGCCTTATCCCAGCTGTTGCTAATCTGATGATACCATGGATCACTTTGCCAGTTTGGACCCATTCCAGTGGTACAGCAAGCCTGCAACTTACATGGGAGTAACATTCTGGGAATCATACCTAAAACTAAGATTGTGTATAGTCACAACCCCATTGAATCATTGGGTTTAATGGCAGATGGAATTGGAAAATCTTGTTTCCCAGATGCCCACCCCCTGTTTAATTTTTAAAATATTTTTGCCAAGCACATAAATCTGAATGCCCACGAGTTTAATGTGCATAAATTGTGGGCTTATTGTATAAAACCCCCTGGAATTAAGGGTATTGATGAAAGAGCCCAAATGATTCCCATGCTATTACAAAACTGTTTGGAAGAGTCCTAGCCTAAGCAGCTATTTGGTTGGGTGCAGAGCAGACAGTCAAACTGAACTTCAACCAGGGGGTGTTGCTAGGGGTGACCCATACCCTAGATCTTTTGCATTAGACGATGGATCATAGCTGCCAAGTTTTCCCTTTTCTCGCGAGGAAGCCTATTCAGCATAAGGGAAAATCCCTTAAAAAAGGGATAACTTGGCAGCTATGCTATGGATATCGTAGGGATGCGGGTGGTGCTGAATCACAGAGCCTAGGGCTTGCTGATCAGAAGGTTGGCGGTTTGAATCCCTGTGACGGGGTGAACTCCCGTTGTTCAGTCCCAGCTCCTGCCCACCTAGCAGTTTGAAAGTGCAGGTAGATAAATAGGTACTGCTCAGGTGGGAAGGTAAACAGCATTTTGGTGCACTGCTCTGGTTCCCCAGAAGCAGCTTAGTCATGCTGGCCACATGACCCAGAAGCTGTCTGCGGACAAACACCGGCACCCTCGGTCTATAGAGCGAGATGAGCACGCAACTCAGAGTCATCCACGACTGGACCTAACAGTCAGGGGTACCTTTACCTTTACCTATGGATATCCTACCCCTTATCAAATGTTTTGTTTGTTTCCCTTTATTTATAGGATGGCTGGACACACTGCTGTTGAGACCCCAGTCACCCAACATATTAATTTCCTAGAGGCATGCATACGTATACATTATCATATGCAAATTTGTGTCACGGGCCTGTGCCCTGAGTTCTTTAGTAAGATCCCTGACCTGAACAACAAAGAAATAGCAAACCAGAACAACTTCCTTTTCAGGTGAACCTGAAGTGAACTCAAACGCTAAATGTTTTGACTCCATGGTGATGAAGCTGTATCTTCCTGAGATCTATGCCAAGTGCAGGAGCACTTATTTGGGTGATTTGTTCTGGATTCAGTGTTTTTTTCCCTCCCATATGGCTGGCTTTTGTTTAAGGCTGGTCCATATCCTACAGCATGTAAGCACATTACATTTTGGATGAAGGAAATAACACATTGCTTAGCTATGGTCTTGAAAGGACTTGAGGGGCACACGGATTATAAAAATGGCTTCAGCACAGGAGCAGCTTTTGTAAAGCTACCAGTACATTGTAAAGTTCACAAAGCCGTATTGGTCAGGCTTGAAACTGCTGCAAGCATTTTCCCCTGTTTGTGGTTCTCTCTCTCTCTCTCTCTCTCTCTCTCTGTGTGTGTGTGTGTGTGTGTGTGTACACTATCACAACTGGGTACATGTCAAGAGCAGGTCCACAGAGAGTGGATAGATACATATAACGATTTCAAATGGCCTTGATGAACACAGGAATCAGCTTTTATTGAATCTACAGTTTGTTTGTCCAACCATAAAAATACATGGTCCACTGACAAGTTGATCTGATGTCCAAAAATGGCCACGTATTGAGGCCATTATTAGAACTGTGAGAAGCATTATTAGAAGGGTGAAGCTTAAGTTAAAAACTTGTGTTAATTAGCTGCTGTTATGAAACAATGACATTACAATCTAAATCTCTGCAATCAATTATTTACGGCTAAGTTATGCAAACATAAATGCATGATAATGAAATTCCAAAGACCGTATTTCTCATGTTCTCTCCTGGAACCTGAGGGATAGCCCAAACAGTTTTGCATTCTCAAAGTGAAATTAAACAAATAAACCTTACAGAGCAACTAAAGACAAAACTAGTTTCTAAATGTTGTTTTGGTTCTAAAAAAGAACAATGCAGCTGCAAAGGTCTGGGGAGACAATCAGCAACAGGACTATGACATGCAAGGAAACACACATTCAAACACACACACACCCAAAGCGACTACCGTAGTTTCCCACAGGAAAGATGGTGCTATCGACACCAGTGGCAGCTTCTCCCCAAAGATGAACAACAACTTCAAGACAATGGGTGGACTTCAATATTGTGTTGCTACAAACGTTCCACCTGCACCAGGCAAGCATATCAGCTTGCCAGACAGAACAACCACCCTCCCCTGTGTGCTGTTCTGTGGGTTCCCCTGACCCGCCTGAGCCAATTTAAGGGGGCATGGGTAGAGAATGGGTAAGCCATATTGCCCTAGTGCTGGGCTTTTGCTGATGGGATTCATTAGGTGAATCCCATCCAAAGTGGTTTCAAAAGCAGTGCATGATCCTCACATGCATGATTGGTTCCTGGCACCAATATGTGAAATGCAACCATACATTTCCAAGCATTATCTAGTTTGGTCTTGTGTATGCTTTCAGTACCTGATTCCCGCAGGCTTGGAAAGCAAAGGGACCTCACTGCTACCCTTGCAGTGATGCCATTTAAAAAATAAGCTACTACCGGTAATCACAGAAGGATGTTCTTCGCTTCAGGGAATATTTGGCAATATTTGACTAGCTAACTGCCCAGTATCTTAATCCTAGTTCAAGCTATAAATGTGGGTGACTCTTGGTCACACCACTTTTGCTAATGAGGTCCACACTAACTTGGACTAAATATCTACAAGATGCATTTCTCACTGGGAGCCAAATTAGGAACAGTAGTCCCATTTCTGTTTACTATTCCCTTTTCCCCTACGCCAAAATTTCCCGTAAAATATTTCATAATAGCAGCATTGCTTAAAATCAACGATACAATTCTTACTGCAAAAAGTATGCTTTATACAACACTCTATCCTTTACACTGCAGTACATTCAGCATAAGCTGGCTATGTAGAGCAATCTTGCACGTATTAAGAAATAGCGATAGTCTGAAACTCTCTGCTCTAGGCACTGACACCGTCTTCATTTTTAGAACATTTTAATTGGTATCTGCATATCTGGGAATTTTTTTTATTGCTTGTATTCCCAAGCAAGAGAGGAAAATGGAAAAAGAAGCGCTAATCCACTTTATAAATTAGCACATACACAATGCTGGAGAATTGCCTGCCTTTTATCATTTTGACATTGGCTTGGTAACACTTAAGAAAAACAAATCCTGTAACTGCATGCAATTAGCACCCAGTAAGAACCTTGTATACACAATCTCAATGTGTTGAAGAGCACCTTTTCATCCCCCACCCCACCCCATTCTGATGCAGCCAGCTAGTGGCTTATGTCAGCCAGTAATTATCCGAGTGCATCACAAGTTGTTTCCTTCCCCAAAATACTCAAAAATTATAGACTAGACTTTGCAGTCTTCTGGCTGGAGACAAAGGAGAAGAAAAGAAAAGCCAGATAAACAGGATAAACATAATACTAAAAATGCTACTGGTTGGTTGAAGCTGATGTTTTAAGTCCCCAGTTCTATCAACTAGTATTTCTGGATTTTACTAATTAGCCCCCTCAGAACCACTTCACACATTATACAGAAGCAAGTCCAGGTTTGCCACTAAATGGATCAACCTGTGATATGGACCTGCAGCCAATTCTTGCTCTCTCTCAGTTAAGCCTGCAAGTCACAAATACATGAAAAAAGGGATTTGTTGCATGCGCACACTGGATTCTTAGCACACACCTAACAATTATGGTTTAAAAATGAAATGTGCTTTTCTGTAAATAATAATAATAATAATAATCACATTTCAAATCAAGTGTTTTCCTAAAGCCCCACTGCTGGAATCTTGAAAATCTCATAATATTTTTCTCATTCTTTACACAGCAGCTAAACAATGTTTGAGACCCAGGACTGATCATGTGGTCTTTAATAAGACCATATACATCATACCGCTGCCCAGGAGTTAAATGGCTGAAACAAAAGAAGGTTGGCACATCCAAGCAGATTTTTGCATTTTAAAGGAAATGTCTGGTTTTTTTGGGGGGGGGGGGCTTGGGCTGTTCTGCACGCCGCAGCCGCTGCCAGCCCAAGCTGGGGGAAAAGGCATGCGGGCGTGGCAGCAGCGCCCCCGCACACCTCCTTCTCTGGCTCAGGCTGTCCTCTATTTTGCTGTTCAAGATATGGCAACCCTAGTTGAATGTTGAATGTTTCCAACCTTATCCATAGCATGTTGTTGGGAAAAGATCAGAGAAAAATAACACAACTCCTGATGGTAGCCTAAAACACTGAAAATTTTGGACACCTCCCTATACTTGTTAATCCTCTGCCTTTTTGTACTTATGTATCTCAGGAGCTGCTGTGTTTTTCAGGCAGTATGAAAATGGAGAGGAGCCACCATAGAGTTTCTTTTGCAATGTTGCAAAATATGTTGAGGTAGGACTCTTGAATTGTCCTCTAAGGTACAGTATATTGGATCATGTGGTGCACCTTTTTGGCTTGTGCAGTTTACCATTCAGGGACAGGATAACTTGGACAGCCAGATGCTAAGGACTAACAACGGGGGCTCACTCCTCTTGTCCCACTCCTTTCCCCTGGGGAAAACTGCTCTTTAGTGCTCAGTCAGAGCAAACAGCAATTCAGTCCGTCCCCCTGTCCCCCGGATTGCTATTAGTTCTGATCTATTGCTTTGGGAAGAATCTATTGTTCTGATTTTCCATTGGGAAGAAGTGGGGCAAGTGAAAAACTGCTTGGACCTGTGCTTTCTAAGCATAGCACAAGTGGACGCATGCACAAACCCAGGGTATTAGAACACCATTAGAACCAGAAGACAAATGAAAGTATGCACATGAAATATCTCTTTCTGACTCTTCAGAAGATACCACCTGGCTTTTCCCAAACCTTTCTCTACATGTAAGAGAGCTACAAAATGAAATACCAAGAACACACAAATTCTACCCCAGAAACCAGATGTTGAATTTGCATTCCGAGCCCACATTTATAAACACAAGCATTCCGCATAGCCTGCTAAATAGGTCCAGACAATTATTCAAGGATAATTATAAGACTTATACTTTAGGGGCTGAAACATAAAGCTGGAGGAAGGTAAAGGTGTTCTGCGAATGCTCATTTTATGGCAAATAGCACTGTGTACTTTTGAAAATCAGCGTTCATGGATAGTGTACACTAGCCCATCAGTTTATATTGAGAAGGATTTCTAAAGACAGCTGCTGCTACCAAAACAGGCTTGATTTCCAGTCCTTGAGACTGTACCCTCTCTTCCCTATAAATGTTGATTGTGGAATCACTGATGAGCAGCTGACAACTCTTGTCAATTTCTGAAATGAGTTCTCCCTTTCTTTAGGTAGCATATTGTCTTTCATTCAGGAAGTATGATAGACATTTCCATGATTTATTTGGGGGGATGGGAGAAAGTAAATGAAATAATAAATCAAGGTAGTCTGCATCCTTTGAGCTTTCATCACAGCTGAGTTTGGTAGTCTGTAAACATTGCCTGCTCAGAAGATGACACACTGATTGATAATCGTATAAAAGATTCCATGTGTGCTGTTGATAAGTGTTGGTGACAAAAATAACTGCAGAGGTGCCTCATCCTGTAAAATATTTACGCAGATGCTTGGCCTTGAATGACAGAACCCAACCCAAATGAAGTCTAAGCAGGTGTAGCTTAATATATTCACATTCTCCCTATGTTCTTTCTCCCGTCTTATTTCTCCTCATTGTATTGCTTGTTAGCATTTAAGACTGCTTCCCTTTCTTGGGATTTCATGAAAAAATTGCATGAAGAAATTTATTGTGGATATAATTTTTTTAAAGGAATACAAGCAATTTACTCAGAACAAAATGCGAAATTAATTGCAAACCAGGTGATAACGAATGAATGCAAGATACAAAAAGGAACTAGGCAAGGATGTCTGCTATCACCGTTACTTTTTATCTTGGTCCTGGAAGTACTTGCAAGAAATATAAGAGCAGATAAAGAGATTATAGGGATGAAAACTGGAAAAAATGACTATAAATTGAAATCTTTTTTCTGATGATTTAGTAATTATGGTAGAAGATCCAAGAAATTCTCTCCCTAGGGTAACAGAGAAGATTCAGGAATTTGGGGAAGTAGCAGGATTTAAATTAAATAAAAGTAAAACTAAATTATTAGTTAAAAATTTAAAAGAAGAGAAAAAAGATTTGGCACAAAGTATTGAGATAGAAATTCACAAAAAAGTAAAATATTTAGGGATATGGTTAACAGCAAGAAATATAAATGTGTATAAACACAATTATGAAAAAGTATGGTGTGAGATAAAAAGGAATTTAGAAATATGGGGTAGAATGAACCTTTCCCTATTAGGAAGAATTGCCGCAGTGAAAATGAATTTATTGCCGAAAATGCTCTTTCTCTTTCAGACAGTCCCATTAATGGAAGCTCCTGCAGCCAATGGGAAGCTGCGCATGCCTCCTCCGTGCCAGAAGGAGCACCGGAAATAGCGTTTGTGCTATTTTGGTGATTTGCATGTTACTATCCTAAGTCAGCTGTAAATCAAATATGTGTACAGTATGTGTGTCTAGGTGCTAAATAAGCATCCTCTCTCACTCTCATCCTGCACATTCCCCATTTGCCCCAGAATTATCCTTTTTATCCTTTAAAAACAAATAATTCCAACATTGGATTGCTGCCAAAGGCATGCAACTAGGGGCAACTTTATGTGGGCACACTCAGGTAGTAGAGTGGTCTCCAAAATCAAATCTCTGTGTAGGGATTTTGGCTTTTTAAAGAGGGGAAACCTTTCATGTGCAAATCTCTTATACAAAAGCAATTGATTCCCTTTGGATTCTAGGATTAATGAAGCATTTGATTAATTGGATGTGGTTCTTTACTATAAATAACAAATCTTCAACATCTGAAAGTGTCCCTTTGATAAAAAAGGGTAAACAGTCTCATTGCAGGGCCAGTAATTACACAGAGCTTTAACATTTTAAAAACAAAGCCAAAAACCTTTCACCTCCAGTTTTTATATTCAGGCAGACAGAAGATCCTGTCATGGCTTTCAAAACAAGCAGGTCATTACCACCGTGCTCAGAAATATTTTACAGAACATATCCACACTTTGGTGTAACCCCCCCCCCCTTCATTGTTTTCTAGACTAGTTTTGAAAGAAAAAGAACATCAACAATACACTGAAGAATGATGAGCTTTCAGTGATACCCCCCACTTAGCACTCCTTTTCTTCCTTGTGGATCACTAATACCATGTGAGTGGCCCTATAAATATTGGGATTTTAAATTATCTGCTCAGTTAGGTTTGGTGAGGTAGACCCAGTGCTTTAGGATCTATGTGACGAGTGGCGTAACTAGCTGCTCGGGTGCCCAGGGCAGTGCAAATGCCCTGCACCTGGGGGCGGGGCAAGCCACCCATGGGGCGGGGCAAGCCGAGGCAGAGCATGCCACGCGAAACCTCCACCAAGTCCGCAAGCCCCATGTTGCCGTTTCGGGCAGCGTGGAGCCTGCAGGTGCCTGAACCACTGCATAACTCCCCAGGAGAGACATGTGGCTCAGGCGCACTGCAGGCCAGGCCCCGTGGTCACCCCCCTCAGTGATGACACCCGGGGCGGCCCGCACCCACCACACACCCCTTCCGACACCACCGTATGTGACTGAAACAGCACATATGTGGCTGAAACAACAAGACCTTGCACCAAATTAGCTGCAGCACAATCCTGACATAGGTGCAGTACGTCTCTCCTGCTGCTCTCCCCAGCCTTTTTGATCATGTATAAGAGACATGGCCATAGGGAGAGGAAATTCATCATGGAAGATGATGGCAAAGCTATTTACACCTTGCACCTTGCTCCCTCCCCTCCCCTAACCTGATTCCTAATCACTTGTCTACTGTGCATGCTGTTATTTAACACCAGGTTGGTACAGGATAAGGGTGCTGATCTGGCATGCATTACCAAGTCCTGGTTAGGTGAGGTGGGGGCAGTTGATCTGACCCACCTGCATCGCACTTGGATACTCAATGCAGCATCAGCACAGGCTTCAGATACTGGGGGGTGGGGTGGGGGTGGGGAGTGGCTGAGATCCATAAAATTTCCATCTCTATCTCCAGAAAACCCCTTGGTGAGGGCCTGCAGATATATCATACATGCTGATGCCCAGCAGCTTCTCTGGTCAAACTAGCAGAGTTGGTATCCGTTGCAGTTGGAGGACCATTGGGGGGGTCTGGGGGCTATTGACATCAATGCTGATGGTTCGCATTCCAGTTTAGGACTTTATGGCCTTCATTATAACCATGGAGTCTCATAATCTGTCCAGTATGGCGTATCATCAACTTGGCCTTTTGTCCTGGTGGAGTAAATGGGTTTGTGTGGACAGGCTGTCATGGTGAAATTTCACCCCTATCCCACAGGGATGGTGGACAGATTTGGATGGTCTGCCCTGTGTTTTCCCCTCCAGTGGGAGGTTGCTTCAGCGGGTCCATAAACTGTTTCAAATACTTTTGACCACACAAGTATTATTCTGTGATCTTAAAGGACCTGACTCAAATATTCCTATTCATAGCATTTTCCTTACCAGAGATATTGCAATTGAAGGTGGCAAGTTTCTTGTGAATTCACTTTGAACCCTCCAAGCACATTTTGAGTTCATTTTATATTCACTGTAATTGTACTGATGAGGAGAATTCATTTGATATTCATTCAGCCCAACACATTTATTTTTGTACTAAAGGTGTTCCATTTTAAATTCACTGGATGCTAAACAGGAACACTTTGGGGAAGCTTAGGGATCTTTGATGGGTTGCTGTCCTTAGAGGTATTTGCAGTCCTAAAAAAGTATATGTTGCTTGTATATTAAAAAGTACACATACATATTATGGTCCTCTCTGTGAAACGCATCATACATAGGGTACTTTAGTTTTAAAGGAACCATAAGGCTCTTTGTTGTTTTATGACATAGAAAGTTAGTGAAAGAGCAGGAGGTTACATCTTCAAAAAGATGATTCTTATCTGTTTGGTATATGTCTTTGTATTCTCATCAGGTAAGATATTTGTATCCATCAATGCAATGACACAACCTACCATAATTCAATTTGCTGTACTGTACAGTACCTGTTTTGTTTTGACAAGCACTTTAATTTTAATTCAGATGTGCTGTCATGTGTAAGATAAATTGGGTCCTCCCTAACAAGAGGGCATGTGTTGTGGTGGGACCTGGCAACCAGACCCTGTGTTGTGGGTGGGAACAACTGGATGGCCACAACACCCTATTGGAGGTCCCTCGATGCTGGGTGCAATTAGACCAATGGGACACCAGCAAAATTGTATCAAGGGACCTCTATATAAACCCATGCACGTGTCCCTGAGCTTCCTCTTTTGGGCCAGTGCATCGGAACACCCGCCCACCTCTCCCTATATTTAGGGCTTGCACGCATGACCTTGCTACTCCGTCGTGTGTCGTCTGTCGTTGGGACAGGGGCACGGCAGGAATTTTCCCCACTTGGCTGATTGGCTGGTGCCATTTGTAGCAAATCGTAGCAAATCGTCACGTAGCAAATCGTCACGTAGCAAATCGTCACAACTTGTAAGGTTGCAGATAGGCTCTGGTTCAGGTGGATAGGGGTGGCAGAGTGGTCTGGCCATCCCTATGCGATGGGTATTCCGTTAAAGGAATCATGGGACTCTTGGTTGGTCAACCCTGAGAGGGGTTGTGCTTGGAGCCAGAGTCCAGGGAGGCATCTGGCTGGTGGACTGGCTTGACCCCGCCTTCCACTATGCCAGGTGTTCACCCAAGGCTGACCTATGGTGTGCCCTGGGTCACCGCTGACTGCAAGGGTGCAGGGAGCTAGTCGAACCAGAGCCTATGCAACCACTCACTTGCTGTAATCAATAAAGTTGTGGCCTAAATTCTGCCAAAAACCAAACCTAAAATTTGAGTCTTGTCTGAATTTATTCAGACTGCAGGTATCTGTGTGTGTAGACCCCTACACACGCAAACACCTGCAGTTCATCAGTAGTGTCTTGAAGGATAAATGTGTCCAGAACTCAATGCATACACCAGCTGTCCTTTGCCTGGTGCTTTCTAGGTGTTCTGGACAACATATCCCATAATCCATTGGCCATGGTGGCTGGGGTTGATAGAAGTTATAGTCCTAAACATCTGCAGGGCTCTTGTTTAGTAAGGTCTGCACTTCTGTATCCCACAGAAGACACCAAAGTTGAAATCTGTGCTTGTCACTGTGGCCTTGGAAAAGGCCTGAACTGTTCTTTCATTTTCATCATGACAACACATGGCCCAACTTAGGACACCTTGGGCCACAGATGAAGAAAACCATTGTTTAGCTTTTATTATGCAAAAGTTATGTGAAATACATGCATTAACATTCAGAGTAGACATTCACATATTAGCCATTCAGGAACATAGTGTCCCTTTGGCATCTTCTGCCAAATAGTAAGTCCTACGGAGGAGATCCAGCCCAACCTAGTAATATTTCTTCATAAGGCTAATTTTTCCAAGGATGCACTTTTATATGCATTAATGGGCGTTAGAGAGAGAGGGGGGGGGAGAGAAAGGAAGGGATGCTTTTAGTAGATCTCTAATCTGCTTTCTTCCCTGTGTCCTCTACACCTCCAAGAAAGTCAGTGACAATATGATTACCTGCCTTCTTATTAATTATGTTTCCATGGTACATTCAAAACCAGAATTAAATGTTTTAAAAGCAAGCCTTGTTTTTTTGCAAGGGGGGAGGGCATTTGCTTTAAGGGCAGACTCTTTCCCCACTTATTTTCTCAAGGTTTGTTTCCTTGGTGTGTTTTTTTTGGGGGGGGGGTTGCCAATGTGAAGCAGAATAATATCTTTATCCTTTAGTATACTTTAATATACTTATGCTTTTTTCACAGGTTTTTTTTTGTGGGGGTGGGAAGGTCTGACACAGAGATCAGACCACAAAGCTTATATGGAAGTTATTGAACCCTTTTGTACGTCAGCCTCTTAGATGTCATAGTACTGAAACTATTCAGCCGGTTTGTAGTACTGAACTCATCAGGGAGGCTGACAGTGATCCATAAATGGGACTCTTCAATGCAAGAGAGCCAAGATGAATTGGATGTACTGAGATAACTCTATTAGATCCTGCATCTTATCTGGAAAATGTTACCTTTGCAATCAAGACACAGAAGGCATTCAGCAATTGCAACCCCTTTCTCCCCATACACCCTTTAACCTATCCCTTCCACAACATTGCGCCCTCCGGAAGTTTTGGACCACAGCTTCCATCATCCCTAGCCAGCAAGGGCAGTGGTCAAAGACGATGGGAATTGTACACCAGGACAGCCCCAATTTGGGAAAGGCTCATTTAAGCAAAATATGGCTCAGTTACTGCATCTCAGATAATATGCTGCAACTATAACATCCATGCACAAACCACACCAAAATTACAGAAACATGTGAGATGCTGGCCCTCCTTTCATACTTATAGTACAAGGAGGAGGAAGATGCATGGGCAAATTGGGACTCCTTCCCATGTCCCATCTCCTTGAGAAAAGGAGGTAAGGAAATAAATAAAGCCAGTATAGGCCAGGCAAGTCTGTGTTTTGCAGGAATTGTAGGAGGACATCTCAACTTGAAATCTATCAAGCCAAGTGCAGTCTATCAGCCATGTATTGTGGACTGCTAACTGCTCAATATTACCCTACCACCATTTTGAAGTCCCTGTAAGCTTCAGAAAAATATAACCCCATATTTTATACAATTTTAGAAGTCTATGTAGGAGAGGCACAAATATGATTTGTTTGGGGGTTTTTTTTACTGATCAGCAAAAAGAAAAAAAAACCTGATGGATGTTCCCCTTGGTTCTTTGGCTTGACAAAATCAGATGCAAATGTATTGAAGCCATAAAGAGCTCATCTCTTTTTATATGGCGTGGCTTTCATAGAGACATATTTTCTTGAGCTATATTCCCCAGACTTGCAGCATTCATTTAACATATTAACTGTTGCATGCAGAGTCAGCCCCCTACTAATATGGTAATTTTCTACATAAGCACGCTAGTGCTAATATTTTCATGACTTAAAAAAAAGTATGGTGATAAACCTCTGCTGAAATCCCACATGAAACTATCATCTCTTTGTTTCATTTTGTCAAAATACAGCAGAGTGATCCCACATTACACTGGGATATTACCACCAAAAGTGTGCATGTCACATAAAGGAGATTAAGAGGAGGTTTAGAGATAGGAAATCTTTCTCTTCATTAATGCATTACTAATTATCTTCTGCACCCAGAGCACAAAGGATAGGGAGGACCTTTGCGGCAAAGCTTGCATTCCTTTTTGTAAAGTGCTGGCTAGGTGCGTGACCACAGCACAGCCCTTTGCTTCAAAGAAAATGTGACTAAATTGGTTGTACAATGTAGATGGATACTCTCAACACAGTCCAATATCCAGTGTCAGTAGAAATTATTCTACAATACCCTATTAGATTAGTTTTGTTAAAATCAATAGGACCTACTTCCATGTAACAACCATAATTCAGTGACTCCAAGTTATTGCCTCAGCTGTCCTCTCTCCTTGTGTACATAGGAGAACAGGAATGAAGAGGCAATTAAAAAACAGAGCAATTCCTGGGCATGGAGCCTGTTCCACTAGAGAACTTGATAGAAAACCACCGCACAAACAAGACTTTGGATCAGGCCCAATGTGGTCAGGGAGTAAGTTTTCACTGGAGGCATCAGATAATGGACCTGCAAATTAGCATATTTAAATCAAATTTATATCAGTAGATTTGTGTCTGAATGTCTTTGGATGGGAAGAGCCTAAATCCTTAGACCAGATCTTTAGCTGTTCTCAATTAGAGCAGCACTATTGACATTATAGGTAAAGGTAAAGGTACCCCTGACAATTAGGTCCAGTTGTGGATGACTGGGGTTGCGCACTCATCTCGCTCTATAGGCCGAGGGAGCCGGCGTTTGTCCACAGACAGCTTCCAGGTCATGTGGCCAGCATGACTAAGCCACATCTGGCGAGCCAGAGCAGCGCACGGAAACGACGTTTACCTTCCCACCGGAGCAGTACCTATTTATCTACTGGCACTTTGACATGCTTTCGAACTGCTAGGTGGGCAGGAGCAAGGACCGAATAACGGGAGCTCACCTCATCGTGGGGATTCGAACTGCTGACCTTCTGATCAGCAAGCCCTAGGCTCTGTCGTTTAGACCACAGTGACACCTGCGTTATGCTATTCATTATATTCCCCATTGTTATAATGACGGCATAGAGAGGATAATTAAAATCTGCAAAACAATGACTGTCTATATTTTTCAATTCATATTTCTATGAAGCGCTAATAAATGGTATTTCACACGCAGCAAAGAAAAATAAATAAATACAAAAACCATTAAAAGATGCGACCATCCCTTGGTTGACTGCAAAAGAGAGGCAATGACCCACCCACCCCCAATTTACCTTTACCTCTTTTTTTTACTAGATCTGTTTGCATAGCCACCCCCCTTTGTTTTCATTGCAGATCCTCAAAGTATTCAACAGTGAAACTTCTATGCAAAAATATTTCACATCCACCCTACTTACCCTGAGCTTCCAGAGTTCATTTTACAGTGTGCAAAGTGCAACATAGCTTACCAGAAGGGTTTTTAATGAAACAACTCCCACCCCAAACAACACAGCTCATATATGGCACACACCAGCAATGTTATCATATTATTTAAATCAAACGAAAAGGGTGGTGTCTCTGCAGAAAGCAGAGACAACACCTTGCTGACAAATGTCTGTATAGTTAAAGCTATGGTTTTCCTAGTAGTAATGTATGGAAGTGAGAGCTGGACCATAAAGAAGGCTGATTGCCAAAGAATTGATGCTTTTGAATTATGGTGCTGGAGGAGACTCTTGAGAGTCCCATGGACTGCAAGAAGATCAAACCTATCCATTCTGAAGGAAATCAGCCCTGAGTGCTCACTGGAAGGACAGATCCTGAAGCTGAGGCTCCAATACTTTGGCCACCTCATGAGAAGAGAAGACTCCCTGGAAAAGACCCTGATGTTGGGAAAGATGGAGGGCACAAGGAGAAAGGGACGACAGAGGATGAGATGGTTGGACAGTGTTCTCGAAGCTACGAACATGAGTATGACCAAACAATGGGAGGCAGTGGAAGACAGGAGTGCCTGGCGTGCTATGGTCCACGGGGTCACAAAGAGTCGGACACGACTAAATGACTAAACAACAACAATACGAAAAGGGTTATCTTATAGTGAAAATGAGCTCCCCCTGCCAGCAACAACAGTGTTTTGCATACTTTTATCAGCCTTACCAGGCTCCAAGGGTCTTATTACAATGAGGGTCTTATTCCATATACCAACCTGGTTGGGGTTTTATTCCAATAAGCTTACATCCTGATCAGAAACAGATATACATTATCATGTTTCTTTTTTAATTACTCAGAGATCAAGAGTATAATTCTTACAGCCATATAAATGAAAGTGTTAAATACTTAACTTTTAAGGAGTGTCTAGACTCTAGAGCTCAGTAGTACTGTCTATTCTTTGACCACAGAAAGCCTCAGATTCAACTCCTGACATTTCCAGTTAAAAGGAATCTCAAAAGGAAAAGATCTCTGTTCCCAAGCCATGGAGAGCTGCTGCCACTCAGGGATACAGGTGGTACGGTGCTAGATGGACCAATGATCTGACAGAATATATGAGGCAGATTGTCATGCTCAATCTCTTGCATAATGCAACATGGTGAAGAATAGATAAGCTGCTCTGTTACATTTTTCATTGCCTGTTGTTCAAGAAAAACAAAACAAGGTAGACTTCTGTTCTAGCTTGAGCATGTGGCTTGGCCTGGGAATGGGTTCAATCTATAATACAAGTGACCTGGGCACACAGAGATCCATTTTAATGGGAAATGTTATATCACAGCAGCAAGTCTGCTGGTCAAGAAGAAGGAAAATATTTAGAAGGATTCTTGTAGTTTCTCCCTTTCTAGCATCAGAGGGAATTTTAAATCAAGGGGAAAGAGAAAGCTGGAACTTAAAATCTTTGGAGTCAGATGAACTACATCCAGGAGACACACCCAACTCATTTACTCTCATCTGGCCCACTCTTGGGGTGTTTTCTGGAAAAGAGTTAAATTAAGGAAATTTTATAAGGTGTGAAATAGGTTTAATTTATGCTTGCTTTGCATAAGTTTAGGGCAAGACCCTAAATCCGTGTTAAGGGGAGGAAACTGGCGTTCTAACACAGCATAGCACATCTAATATAAAAACAAATAATAAAAATGAGGGGTCCCTTAGATCACACAGAGAACTGATATTATGGAGTTAACTGATATTGATAAAATAATTGTAACTGACAATCTGTGTAGCTATTATAATGTCAGAAGAGACAATGGTTTAAGTAACTGAAGCAGCAAATGCCATGTGGACGAAGGGATGCACTGGAGCAAATACCAGTTATTTTTATCTATTTAGCTCTATTCTTTATTACAGTTTTGTGCACCTTTTAATTTCATGAGAATGTTTTGCTTTAATGAAATGAAGGCGTAAGAGATTTTTCCCGGGTGTGTGTGTGTGTGCAATTGCCCTCAAGGTATGTGACTTTCAAATACAAAATGGATGACTTATTAATAGACAAAGCTGTGGGAACAAGTTTGTCCAGAGATGAACCTTGTTTTGAGGTTCCTCTTCACCCACATGTCTTCATACATTTTGGTATCAAATAGTCTCTGTGCCAACTGAAACAAAATCCTCAGAGCTTCCAGTCATGATCAGTCTCTTTTTTGACAGCTCAGTCCACAACACTTCACTACAACGAAACTTCATCTAGGGCCATAAGAGACAAACCACTGAAGCAGTGACAGGATTTAATCCTTCAGGCAACAGGAGGAAGAACAGCTACCTATCACAGCTATTTAAAATCTGATAGGAAGACATGAATGAAGGCAATTTAACAAGTTTTACTGTCTCCTGTTGGGGCAAGCTGCCAGAGTCACAACACTTTTTAATCATCATCTGCGTAACTGTCTCACCTATGTCTATCACCACGAGGAATCATCCAAAAATACTACCAATGCTGTCTCAATTTCATGTTGGGCCTGAAGCAAGACTAGTAGGAGCCTTGTATGTATGCGACTGAAATCCCTTCTTAGCATTAACTTAGGCAGAAACTCAAAAACACAGAACTTAGGTCCTTTTTATACTTTTAATACAAATCCCAGTATCCAATTTACCACCACAATGCCACAGTGCATTGTTGTGTTTTTCTCAGGTGGCCACTTCCGTAAAAATGCTTCTCATAGATTGTCAGTAATCCCCACAACAATCTTGCAGACTAGGCTGGTGTTATTACGTACATATTACTGGGGGAATAGGATTGTGACTTTCCTAAATCTGCTGAGTTCATGGCCAAGTCTAGATCTGTACTGGAGGGTTTCTGATAAATAGGAAATAACCTGGAGCAGGGATGGACGACTTCATAGGCTGGGAGAACCAGATTCCCACCCCCCCCCAAAAAAATCCAACTCCAGAAATTGATCAGCAAGAGAAAGTCTTGGGAAGACATTTTGACCTTTTCAACCCTTCTTTCAACACATGGAGAGGGTAGATGGCAAATTGTATCTGCTCTCCCTGCTCCCAGTCTTCACACATTCATCTGAAGGTCAAAACAAGCCCTACACATAAACACTTGACATATGTTGGGTTATTTCTGTACAGCTGGGAACACTGGAAAAGCAATTGTATGTGCGCATGTTTGCTTCCAACTTTATTTAAAATGGGCTGTAACCAACACAGCATGAACAGGACTTCCCCTATTTCTCTTCCTCCCTGTAGTCTCCTACTTGCTCCCAAAATCTGCTCCTGAGGGTTAGGTGTATTCACTCTGTGAAGAGGGTTTTATTGTTAAATCACTCAGGGGAAGAGGGGCCTCCTAACAATTGTCAGCATCCTTAACAGATTACAACTCCCAGAATGACTGCTTACAGTGACATCACAGTGCTTTAAATCTGTGGTGTAAATGTGGCCAATATCCTCCTCCCAGTGGGTATGTTAGAGTGGAAAAAGGGAATTCAGATTGCAAATCATATTGGGGAAAGAGTTAAACACTCATCCTCCAACATTGCTGCTGTGATCAAATTAAGCATCTTCTCAAAGAGGCATGAAAACGTATCACAATCTCTGCCATGAAATATTTATTTTGGTCCTTAGTCAAAGTAATACTTTGCAAATATGTAATTAAAAAACTGTTCCTGTGGGCAAAATATTCAAACATTAATTTGGGGCCAGGGTATACTACTCTGCAGAGCCTTTGCTGTAAAACACCAGTTGAGAAGTCTTCATAAAAGTGATATATGAAATGTAACAAGGCATTTAAAATTAAGTAATTGGATACATCTGGTATGGGGCAGTAAGATGTGCAGAACAAGAGCTGAGTGGGGAACTAATATTCTGGATTGCCATAAGATTATTATTATGCCCCACTGTAAATTCAAGCTAAAGCCATGTTTGTTAGATTAGGGGAAAGGCAAAAGATAAGTTTCCTAAATGATAATTAAATAAACAAAACAAACCATTTTGAGACCCGTAAAGAGAAATATTTATGTCAATTGTTGTTGTTTAGTTGTGTCCGACTCTTCGTGACCCCATGGACCAGAGCACGCCAGGCACTCCTGTCTTCATTTATGTCAATAGTTTGCTTTATTTTTTAACTATCTTCACTGTCCCTTAAATCTGAAGGACCATCTTGCCCTGAGGGGAGTAGAAAGAGGCTTGAAAAAGTGTCACCATCCAGTTCCATAGTGGCCCATTCCTTCAGCTGCCACCACAGAGACCCCCATCTTGCCCTGAGGGGAGGAGAGAGTAAACAGCTTTTTCTAAACCAACAAGTCCATTCTATTGTATTATAAAATACATGGTGTTGTAATAGCCTTACGTAAATCACTTTGGTTACAGGTAGGTAGCCGTGTTGGTCTGGATCGAAGTAAAATAAAAAAAATTCCTTCAGTAGCACCTTAAAGACCAACTAAGTTTTTATTTTGGTATGAGCTTTCGTGTGCATGCACACTTCTTCAGATACCTGAAGAAGAAGTGTGCATCTGAAGAAGTGTGCATGCACACGAAAGCTCATACCAAAATAAAAACTTAGTTGGTCTTTAAGGTGCTACTGAAGTAAATCACTTTGTGAGTTCTGGCTGAAAGGTAGTACTGTATATAAAGGGAATAAGTAAATAAATGCCCATGTTTAGAATAATCAGCTGCTGTGACTTGTCTCTAAACAGAAATGTCCATATCCCAATACACCAGTAAAACATGACTGAAATAACCTACCTGCCAATCAAGACGAGCTCCCCCAGCACTCCAAGACGTTTCATAGCCATAAGTATTCCCCTGACGGTCATGCCTTCACAGAAACAAACCACAACTCTGGCCTTTGGCAACCTGTCACGCAGCTTCTGAAGCAACTTTTCGAAGCTCTTTTCACCTGCGTTGCTGTAGATCTTGTCCGAATGAGCAATACAAAGACCTTCTTGAGCAGCCAGCTCTTTGAAGGCTTCCATGCCACTCTCCCCATAGTTTCCTAGAAAAAATATATATTATGGATTATTATTACTATTGTGATTCCAGGGTTGACACCAGCGGCATCAGAAAGCTTACTGAATTAACAGACACAGTAAACTGAAATAGTACAGCTGCTGTCTCCCATTGTAAATCTTGGCTAGTTAAATCACATAAGCAATTTAAACCACTGCCTTTCCTTTATTGGTTATTTGGGGGGGAATTAATGCATGGAAACTTCACTCTCAAATTGGGTTGTCAAAATGCTATCTATATCCAAGCCTGGTGGATAACTAAGTCTGTACAACCAAACCAATCCCTGTGGGGCAACAGGGTCCAAGCATAATAAAGATGATGTGTTCTTCATTTTGTGGTTCCTTTACTATCTGGCCAAAAAAGCAACAGTGATTTACATAATGTGTATTTCTAGCAAGAAAAACATACTTGACTTAGAGAGGCTGACTTTCCCTTGTCAACAGATACTGGAAAGTGGCAAGCATTTGGGGGGGGAAAGGCAAAGGAAGGAAAGCAGTGCAGAGGTTAACCAAGAAAGCAAGGATTCCACTGTCTCTGGGGGCTTGTTACTGCCAAAGACAGAGGAGAAAATCAATGGTGCTGTCAGCTTGTTAGGGCGCTAAGAATAAGCAGTGAACCAAGACCGTCAGTGTTCAGATGGGCAAGGTACCATTTTCTCTCTTTCCAACTGCAGCAATCAGAATATAATTCAGAGCAGCCCTCCATTGGTTCAGAGTTCACAGGTGGCTTAGCTATGCTTTTTGTGTTCTGCCCTTTAGGAGTCTTCATTTGTTGCACAAAACCATATCTCTTCCATTTCCTTTGATAGGAGATTAATCTTATTCTTATCCTGTTCTGCAGGGTTTTATGAGATTGGGCTAGGTGTAAGGGGTAAGTGTAGTGTAGCTCATTGTCTGATCATCACAAAATAAGACTAATAACAAAAGGAACTACATATCCATATAAAAGCAAACTGTTAACATATGAAAGTCAACACAGAGGCAAATAAATAGAACTATTTACAGGTAGGTAGCCGTGTTGGTCTGAGTCGAAACAAAATAAAAAAATTCCTTCAGTAGCACCTTAAAGACCAACTAAGTTTTTATTTTGGTATGAGCTTTCGTGTGCATGCACACTTCATCAGATAGATCAAATAGAACTATGTTAAACATAAATTTAACATACTGGAGCTCCCTGGAAAATCAGAATGGTCACCTTATTAAAAAACGAGTCTTTATTTTAATACATACTAATATTATAATAATTTTAATACATGCTAACATAAATAAAATTTACACAAAACTGAATGAAACTATGTAAAGCCTGAATAAAAGCATGAGCACACAAAAAATTCTGAATCCCTCTGTCATGTTCAGTCATCATGACAGTTCTATAGCTATCTTGCCAACAGAGCAGAATGAGTCCAGAAAGGCTGGGAAACTTGTGGCCTTCCAGATGGGTTCCAACTCCCACCAGCTCCAGCTAACATAGCCATTGCTCAGGGATGATGGGAGCAGGAGTCCAGCAACATCTGATGAGTCATTGGTTTCCCACCCCTGAATTGCCATCTCATGGATGGACCTCTCCACTCATCTCCCTAAAATTTGTCCCATGTATTATCCCCCCAGCACATTATAGAAATGACAATATATAACAATATGCACAAGGTCTTTAAAGTACAAGGGCAGTCACACTCAGAATATGGTCTGTTCCTTTATCTTTTCTAAAGCAGCTGAAGACATCAGATTTAACCATGCTTTGGTAAAGGCCGTTCTCCCATTTTTGGCAAATCCTCAAAACAGCACAGGGGAGAGGAAATCATTATACAGTAGTGCAGTTCAGTAGCGGTTGGTGTCGCAGCACAGGCAGGGCATGGCTGCTCACCTGCCTTCCCATCATCGAGCAATGCTGTTGGTTCCTGAGAGGATGAGGGGTGAGGTGTTGGGAGCATCAGGTTGGTTGCACAATGAGCTTCCCACACACCACTCCTCTCACTCTCAGAAACCAGCAACAACACTTGGATTTTGGAAGAAAGGTGAGAAATCCTACCTGTGCTGCCCTCACCAACCCCTACTGGGTGCTATTTTAGAAAACAATACAGAGTTCATTCATCACTAGCATGTTTGGCCACTTTAGATCATCCTGCTTCAGCAAGTTTAGTGTGTGGGTAGACCCAACCTATAGAGGGAGCTAAGGCTTCACACACAAGATCGTTAAACAATGGTAGTATATTCAGGTAGGTAGCCGTGTTGGTCTGATGCAGTCAAAATTAAAAATTAAAAAATTGTCCAGTAGCACCTTAGAGACCAACTAAATTTGTTCCGGGTATGAGCTTTCGTGTGAATGAACACGAAAGCTTATACCCGGAACAAATTTAGTTGGTCTCTAAGGTGCTACTGGAAAAAATTTTAATGGTCGCATATATCAGGCATGCAAAGACAAGGGTCTGGCACAAGTAATCAATCTGAGTCCTGAACATGATCCAAAGGGCAGCATCAGAAGGTTAAAGTCCTGGGGAGCAACATAGATCATGCAACCTGATCAAAGAATTAGAGAACTGTGTTGTTTCAGCAAGTAGGAAGCTCAAAATATAGCCTGGCCTCCCAGTCCATAGGAGGGTAACCAAGATGATCAAGGGTCTGGAAATGAAGCCTTATGAGGAACGGTTGAGGAAGTTGGATATGTTTAGCCTGAATAAGAGGAGACAGAGCTGTCACATGGAAGATGGAGAAAGCTTGTTTACTCTGGCTCTGGAGAGTAGGACCTGAACCAATGGCCACAGGTTTTAAGAAAGGAGATTCTAACTCAACATCGGGAATAACTCTCTGGCACTAAAAGCTATTCAACAGTAGACCAGACTTCCTTGGAAGGTGTTGAACTCATTAGAGGTTTTTAGGCAGAGGTTGGGTGGCCGTCTCTCATGCATGTTTTAGTTGAGATTCCTGCACTGCAGAACTAGATGACTCTCGGGCATAGCTGCCAAGTTTTCCCTTTTCTCGCGAGGAAGCCTATTCAGCATAAGGGAAAATCCCTTTAAAAAGGGATAACTTGGCAGCTATGCTCTCAGGGTCCCTTCCAGCTCTACAATTCTATTATTCTAATACCAACTGCTGGTGTTTTGAAAGCCCTTCCTCTTGAGAAGTATTGTTACTCATAAGGAGTTGTTATTACTACTGAGCCACATGGTGACTTTGGGCTCTCAGTTGTGCACTTTGTCATGGGTTTACAGCTTCAATCTTTAGGTACCCATGCCCTTAAAGATTGCTGGTAGTGGTGGCTCCACCTTTCCCATGGACTCCACCAGGAGCTCATCCATTGACGCTCCAACTGGAACCCACACAAATGGCACCTCTGGAAGGACCCTGCAAAGTTCCCCCTGAACTCTCTGAACGCTCAAGGCTGGCAATGGGGTGGAGATGCCTGCTCCCCCAAGTCTTCAGTCAGTCAGTTGGAGGTCCAATTCATCCTCTGAGGAGCTGGTGTCCAGGTTAAAGCTGGGCATGACATAGACACATTTTTAGAATGTAGCAGACTAAAGATCCCCTGACTTTACAAGCCTCAGCCATATTATATGGATGATACTATTTCTATTTAAAGCGTCCATGTGTCATCGAAAGGTGGAGGGGGGACTGGCAGGAGGTCTGGAGTTGGCCTTTTCTCTTAAATTTTATATAAAACTTCTATTGACTGTAATGGGAGCAAATTTAGGTCAGGACAGAACACTTTAAAAAATATTCCCTGAAGAGATCTTTTTTATTGAAAAACTCAAGCAGTGCTATTAATTGTGTGTGACAGCCAAGAACATTTGTTTGCTATGAGGAAGTTTCCTCTGATCTTTACCTATGCAACTGATAGCAACTGAAGTGGAGAACACACAAGACTGTATATATTAAGAGGATATCTGCAGGAGAAAGTCTAAGGACAAAAAGACGCAGACAAACAGACTTGGTTTCTTGGATCAAGGAATCAGAAACTGAAAATAACCAGACCAAGGTAGTCCTGACTTTTTGTTTCATTTACTGCTCAACATATTCTCCAGATGGACCTTTACAGCATTTTGAGGCTTACAATAGCACATGGATCCTAAAAACAGAACTTAGGCCAATGGCCCATCTAGTCCAGTATTCTGTTCTCACAGTGGCCAACCAGATGCCGATGGGAAGACTAAGTAGGGTAGTTAATATTCAGAGGCATAGAATCTTAGACATTTACAGTAGGAGGTGCCAATATACCTTAGGGTGTGTGGATCATTGGCCTGAAACCTATATCTTATATGTTCTATATACGACATCTGTCCTGAACCCTTGTCCTACCTGGTAGCAAGTCAGCATGTCAAGTCCCCAGTCCAGGGTCAAGCCACATGTTGAAAGTCCAAACCAAAGCAGTTCCACAGAAATCCTGGAACATCCAAATTAAGGTCCATCAACATGGGCACTTAAGCAGACCTAGCACCTCAGCTCTGCTGCCCTTTTATACTTTGTATGCTGACTGCAGCATCTGGGCTTGATGAGGCATATGAACCTCACCTGTTCCAGCCGAGGAATTACACACCTGCTCCCGGAGCAAGTGAGCCCCACCTGGCCAGCTAGGGAGCTGAGCTGTGGGCCCTTGCCTGCCTCGACCTCCTGGAGCACCCCACCCATTGCTCCTACACCTCAGAGCCTGCCATGTTTGTGGAGACAGGGACCCCTCTGGCTCCGGGTCCTGCTGCTCTGGTTCCTGTGTACTGACTCCCATCCCCACGACATCCTCCATAGCCCTGTGAGTACTTCCTACACCAACCTCTCCTTCCCCATCCCCGGCTTGTCGCGGTGTGTCCCAGGACAAGCGACACACCTTGCCAGGATCCTCCTCCTCCCTGTTGTCCCGCCAGATCACGACACATAGAGAAGGTTGGTTTGTGTGATATAGAAAGTAAACCTAACCATTAGCCATTGTTAGCTGTGATGTTTATTTTATGAGACAATTGTGTTGAAGTTGCATGTGCAGTATATGTAAAGATTAAAAAAAACCCTTGAGTTTTTGCATATACAGGTGGGGTATATTGGCCAGGGGATATATATTCTTGTTTTGGTTTTTATCACTTCACTTCTTCTTGACTTAATACACCAGCTGTAACCAAAAAGGGATTCAGAAAGCCACTGGGGTGGTGGGACCTTCCCTTGAACCCTCACTGAGGCTCAAAGAGGTGAGATCAATTATGTGAAGCAGCCATGATGGGTGTTGTAGTGAAGAAGGCAATGCTCCCTGCTCCAGTTTCTATGCTCAATCACAAAGACAGATGGCTCAAGTAAAAAGGCAGGCCTAACCTTCACAAGAACAGACACTGCTGAAACCATCACAGTATTTATTGAACATCAGTTCTGTAAGCAAAGCATAAAAGTACATTTGCCAACCATTTTCTTCTTGCAGAGTCTGTCTCTGCTCCTGCAGCTATATGAAAGACAGTAGGATAAAGATACAGCTTTCCCTTTCACTGTAACTTTGTGCTGGGTACCACTGAATCGCTTACACTACTGCCAGTCATGCTCTTTGGAAAGGCAGGAGCAGACATGGGGGAACAGAGATGGTGGCCCTCACAGGAACAGCAAGCTTCCTACTGGTTACTGCTGCTTCTGTTGTAGCCTTTCTGGTTGCCTGCTTGACATTGGGTGAGGAATATCCTTATATCTCTGCATGTTGGAAGACTTCCCCATTGCCTGTTGAGAGACAAGAAAGGAGTGTGATGAATAAAAGTTAGCAGCTGCAACAGACAATGAGAATCACCATAGGTGATCTTCAATTCTGCATGCCCCAGCCCAACTCCCATTCTCCCCAGTGACATTCCCCATGGGGGCTATATTTAGAGATTGACCTGTTGTAGTAATAAAGACAATACTCACACATCTCATATAGTGGAATGTACTGGCATTGAACCTCCATTCATTGTTTGTTCTGCTCCATGTGTCTTGGCTCTGAACCTGAAAGTTAGAACGAGTCTTGGATGTTTCACTACCAGTTTCAATAGAGTTCTGGATTTTTTTGTTGTTCATTATGGAAGATTACTTACAGTTTGCGATTTGCAACCAATAGGTAAAAACTTTCTCCAACATCAATACTTACTCCTTGTCCCCTGTTGGGGAGATACTCTACACTTCATACCTAATGTTGAGCCATAGTTGGTTTCACCTAAGTTGTGCTTTGGTTGAATGTCCCATGGTTTATTTTACAGCAACAAACCACAGTGTAAAGCCATGGTTTATTGCCAGCTTTAGAATATCTGCTTTCTTTAACCATGGTTTGTCACTACACCTGAACTCATGATCCTGGCTTAATTCTGGTTTGTTTTGGCAGCCACCCCAGCTGCTCGCTAAGCTACAGGCAAGAACAGCTAGAAAACAAAACCAAGCAGCTCTCACTGGTGTTTTCTGAGAATTAGCCCTCCCTCCTCATTCTGCTTGGTAACAGACTGCTTTTCCTCTCCAACTCCCTCCCAACAAGTCCTCCCTCTCAAGTCAACCTGTCTAGCTTCGCTACTGCTTTGCAAGGAGACGAAAATGGACTAATTGGCTAATTGACTAAGATCTATCCAGGAGTGTACTTTGAAAGCACAACTTAACGCTTAGCAGATTTGGATGACCTTCTGAGGATAAAAACAAATAACTTTTAAAGAGAGACCAAAGCTTAGGGTCTCCACTCCACAGCACTGTTGCTGGGATCTTCTTACTTAGACACCTAATTGACCAATCAATGATCCTGGGACAGCTATTGCAGTGGTGCCTTGCAGACCCAGCACAGACTCCAACTACATAGCATGCATTTGCATGGGCTTCCTGCTAAAGAGTTGGATGCTAGGTGGCAAAAGAGCACCTTTTTGGAGGGGAAGGGGAATGCTCCATCTTGCTAGGTGGTCTGTGAGGAATAATTTGGCCAATGCTTTGCTGAAAGTTTGAAGATACCAATCACTAACAGGAAGGTGTAGTAAAAATTTCCCTTAAGGGTCAGTGGGTGTTGTCGGCGTGTCAAGGAAAGCATTCATAACCCTTCACCTCTGTGAATTAATAATTTCAGTCAACAAATAACTTTAAGGACAATCCTTAAAGTTAATGCCACCCAGGTTAGTCACCATCCCTAAATGTCGCATAAGGAAATTCCATAATTTCACAATGCACTGGTACGAAAGGGATATTAATTTCTGGTCTCAAGATTACATTGTGGGGCAGGGGAGGAAGGCAGGTTGTGGAGCATGCTGAAAGCAGCCCAAAATGCCCAAGGAAAGTTCCATGCCCTGTTTGAGCATAGTTAGGCGTGCCATATTTCAAAAAGTAAAAACCAGCACCACCTTTCAGAAATTCCCCCAAAGATGTCAATTCCACCTTTGAAATCTCGGTAATGTCCAGGGAAATCTGTATGGAAGCCTTAAGCATTGTAATGTGGTGAGCCTATGCCAGCCACATCACTTGATCCAGCTGTGTTGATGCATTAATCTGAGCTGCTGATTTATGGTGTATTTTGTATTTGTTTTATGGGTGCAATTGTTGGTTTCATGCTACTCACTGCCATGAGACTTTATTCTTAATGTTGCCAGTATATAATTTTTTTCAAATAAATGGCAGCACAGGAACTTTGCAAGGGCATTTGTGAGAAGAGAACAAATCAGGATTGGGTAAAATAAGCCATAGTTTCCTAGGTCATTTCCCAGACTGATCATGGTTGGTCTATAAACCATGGGTAAAATAAATCCTGCTTTACAGCCAATGCTAACCTGTTGGGTATGTTGTTAAGCTAGTTAGTGGTTGGTGTTTTATTGTGTTTTTAATATTTTGGGAACCACCCAGAGTGGCTGGGGCAACCCAGTCAGATGGGCAGCATCTAAATAATAAAATTATTATTAAAATATAACTAATTAATACATAGCTTCATCATACAGTGGTACCTCGGTTTAAGTGCACAATTGGTTCCGGAAGTCTGTACTTAACCTGAAGTGAACTTTCCCATTGAAAGTAAGGGAAAGTGGATTAACCTGTTCCAGACGGGTCCGCGGAGTACTTAAACTGAAAGTACTCAAACCGAAGCGTACTTAAATCGAGGTATGACTGTACTATACAGTACTGGGTGGGGAGACACACTGTAGCCATGACTGTTTCTCCCTCTCTCTGACTTACCTGTGCGGCATGTCATTACAGCATCAGCTGCAGCAGTAGAATTGAGATTCCCGGTGGGTATTTGTATCTGGAGTCCCGAGCAAGGGTTTCAGTAAGGGTTCTGAGAAAATGAGTGTTAGTACTTCACATTGTTTCTGTTGTGTTATGAGCCTCAGTTCCTGGTGCATTAGGCTTGTAGTTCTTGCATTTCACTAAATGTATTCTCAGTTATCTAAGTAGCTGTAGCATGGGACACCTTGATCTTTCTTGATCATTGTTACTGTAGCACATTATCTGGTCTGTTGGCTGTAATGACAAAGAACCTTCAAGCCCCTCTGAGCCATGCAGTGTTCTATGGTCCCCTTTTCCTTTAACTCCTTAGCTATAAAATGAGCAGGCTTAGTAATATGCTGCCTTATATGGGAATTGTAAGGATAAATACATGAAAAATTGGTGAGGTGATCTGATACTATGGTAACAGAGTGCCTGATAAAGATCCGTATTGGACAGGCTTCCGAGGTAGCAGCTAGTAAGCTAATACAGGGCACATTTCGCACTTTGAAGTTTGAGCAGCAGCATTCTCTAAATGCTTTCTGCTTTAAGAATAAAAGCTCCCATCAAAAACAAGCCCCTCTGAGGTTTTATATAAACAAGAGGGTAAAGCTACACGCTCAAAGCCCAGCAAAGAAGCTTATTATGTGGCAACCACATAATTTTGTAGAGTCTGGGAATATGGATAAATGAGCCACCCAATAAATACACTTTCGACCACTTATCCAATTCCTGTTCCCTAAACAGATCAATTCACATTCATCATCCTTTAAGACCTAGCACATTACTGAACACAGCCACCATACCTTATGGCCACAAAGCAGATGGCTGAAGGGAAGCTGGACCACTTGCTTCTCTTTAACCTCCTTCTGCTTCCAGCTAGGCCTGCTGGGCCATCTTTCTTTATATTTTCTCTGCTGCCAACTTTCAGAGGGAAGCACACAGGCATGAGTCTCCCATTCCCACTGCAGAGGATGTCCTTTCTAATGCTTTCAATCCTTCTTGCTTTCTGGATCTGCCTCACCACAATATCCAGAACCTTCTTCATTGGCCTGCTTTGGCATCCATCTCAACTGCATATGGGACCGGCCATTCATGAAGAGGAGGGGAGGGGATCATGCCTTGCACAACAAGGAGTTCAAAGCAGCATAAATGGGGCTCATCCCACTGTATGACTGGCTTAAAGTCATCTGGGGAGCTCCATGGCTAAGTGGAGTTTTGAACTCAAATCTCCTTGACCCAAGTCCCACTATACTGTGCTTTACTACTTGGTGGTTAAGTACTAAGATATCAGATGTAGTCTTTTAGGACCCAAAGTTCTTTTCCTGCTGTAGCCTTGTGTCTATATGATAACATTTTGTTGGTTCTGTTAAACCTTATTACATTGTTTTGTGGTGATTTCTGCAAGTCACCCTCAGCACATGTGCTTAGAGCCATCCTAACATAAACACATTCACAGAGAACAGGAAAGAAAAATCTGTCCTTCACACTATGAGACTGTAGTTTGGGATAGGGAACATTTTTTTTGCCTGGTGATATTTATCTCTCCTGTCCTATCAGGCCTACTTTGGCAAGTGGGTGGGACCACCTACCTGTCAATCATCTGACATCATATTGATGCCAGGTGACTGAAAAGTGGGTTGTCCCACCCACCTGCCAAAGTTGGCCCTCATTGGTGGTGGTAGTGGACCAATCAGGACTGACTGGTGTGGGCCTCATCTGAGCAGGATTAAACTCCCTGCATATCAGCTGATATATAGGTGAGTTGATTCTCGTTTCTGCAGCAGCATCTCTGCCACATACCAGGCATTTTGTGTGTGGGATATGTGGATGTAGCTTCTGGAAAACAGCCTGATGGACCAATTCAGAGGGGATTGGTGGAAAGAAACACAGACAGCTTGGGATTCATGATGAGACTCCTGTGGATGTGCTATAGCCAGAATTCAGATAACAGGATAGAACAGGCATCCCCAAACTGTGGCCCTCCAGATGTTTTGGCCCACAACTCCCATGATCCCTAGCTAACAGGAACAGTGGTCGGGGAAGATGGGAATTGTAGTCCAAAACATCTGGAGGGCTGAAGTTTGGGGGTGCCTGGGATAGACCATATACCAGTTGGGACTGGCTTTGCTAGAATGATTGACATGGAGCTGGGAACTTTGAAAAACTGATCAAAATTTAGCTAAAAACACTACAAAATACCACCACCAGACGTCCAAACAGGAAGCAAATATATTGATGCAAGGTGTATCCTACAAAAATCCCAGTACATTATGAGCAAAATAGCTCTTAGGAAGGGCTTTTACTTGAAGATGTAAATTTTCCTGGTTAACTGCTAGTTCAGTTTTCAATTGAAACTACTGTATGTGTTCAATAGTTTTCATGAGTGCTGCAGTGTGCGTTTTATGAGGTTAGATTTTCCCTCTGAAATGTTGCCATTGGAGGTGGGTGAAAATGTTAACAACCCCTTCCCACTCACCTCATACATGTTTCTGTTTATTTTTTCTTTGATCTGCTGTTGCTTTGAGAGAGGATTACACCCCCATTCCCCATGCAATCAGCCCAGCCTTCCCTACTTTGTTATGCTGCTTTAGCAAGTTTATTGCTCACCAGCTCTGCACAGCAAGACTTGCATCCTGATACAGCTCTTGATGCAGAGTTACATATGACTTGTTAAGGGATGAGATGGGCATAAGAATAGGGATCCACAGTGCCACAGAATACAGATGCCATAATCCCATGCAGCATGACTTTCTTGTGTATCTGAGTGTGCATTCCCATCCACATTCTTCCACATTCTTTAAGAAAGCATGGCTGGATTGGGAGAAGAAGCATCAACCCGGGGGTCTCATCTATGGGGCATAGCCCCTCTTCCCCTGACATACACTCCCTTGTACAAAAATAATCACTGCAAAGGAAGAGGTGCATTTCTTGGGAGTCATGAAACTTAGCAGTCATTAAGAATGGGAACAGAGCCAGACTAGCACCCTGGACAGCATCTGAAGATAGAAGCAGTTAATTCATGGGTCAGCACGAAAATAACATAGTAGAGAAGGAGCAGAAAACACTTCCACCCAGCAAACGGAGAGTCGCTAATGTGTTCATGCAATTTATCCCCCTCTAAATAGAAGGGGGGAAACCATGCACTTGAAAGGAAGGATATCAATGTAACAATGCACAATATAGAGGTTGCAGCAGATGCAGAGGTGTATCTGTCAGAAGGGGCTGTGCCTTTCCTCAGTCATATTACTTGACTGCTGGTTTTTGGATCCAATTGAAAAAATTAAAACAGATACACAGATATCCATAAAAGGTGAGCAACTCAGCTGAAAATAAAGCAACAGTAATAAAAGAAGCCTAACACATCCATTATAAAGATATTTGCCCGTGTTCAGCAAAACACAATCGCTCTGATCTATGGACACGGGTGGCGCTGTGGGTTAAACCACAGAGCCTAGGGCTTGCCGATCAGAAGGTTGGCGGTTCGAATCCCCATGAGAGGGTGAGCTCCCGTTGCTCGGTCCCTGCTCCTGCCAACGTAGCAGTTCAAAAGCATGTCAAAGTGCAAGTAGATAAATGGGTACCGCTCCGGCAGGAAGGTAAACGGCGTTTCCATGTGCTGCTCTGGTTCACCAGAAGCGGCTTTGTCATGCTGGCCACATGACCTGGAAGCTGTACGCCGGCTCCCTTGGCCAATAAAGCGAGATGAGCGCCACAACCCCAGAGTCGTCCACGACTGGACCCAACAGTCAGGGGTCCCTTTACCTTTACCTTTATGTGCACGTTTCTTCTTCCAGCTTCCATTGAAATGTGGGGCATCTTGCATGTATGAAATCCATGAGTTCACATTTGAGAGTTCTCAGGGCTATGATTGGTTTGAATGTATCTACAGTATGTGGGTCTTTGTTTATTTTTATTTTTTGTTTTAAGTCAGTTTGAGTTGCCTTTGGCAAGGTAATGATGATAAAATCAGACAATAGAACAGAAGGCTCTTCTGTATGTGTGCATGTGTGATAGGGGGCTAGGATATGCTGTCAGATTGTCATGTTTGACAACATGTGGGTGTTCTTGCCTCATGTATTCATGCTGGCAAGCTAAGTTTGGGTTTCTGTCCCATTGCATCCACACCATGTGTTCATATAGTGGGAAACCCGTGTGTGTCATTGTCACAAATAGTGAAATTCATATATGCCAATGTCACATGCAAGTTGCCTGTCATATGATGCATAATGTGCTTATGGTGTTCGCTGCCACAGAAAGTAGTGATAAATATTAGATCAAGACAGAAGCAGACTGCATCTGCCACATGGGTGCAATAGATTGCATCCTTTTGGGGAATCTGCACACACAAACCAACATACTTACTGCTATATATTTGGAAGTACTTGTCATGTAGAACTCGGCCACTAATACTCCATTGAGCATCTCCACTCTCTTGCCCCATTAAACAGCTATGTTATGACTGAAAACCATAGCATAAGAGCCAATCTCTTCCTTGGGTTGCATGGGGAATATATTCAGTTGCACACTTGGGGGGGGGGATCCTGATATTCATTTAGAATCATAGAATCATAGAGTTGGAAGAGACCACAAGGACCATCCAGTCCAACCCCCTGCCAAAGAAGGAAACACCATCAAAGCATTCCTGACAGATGGCTGTCAAGCTTAAAGACCTCCAAAGGACTGTAAAGACCTCTGTAATCTTTCTGTAGTTCATATGAAACAACTTTATAGAAAATCTCCATCAATCAGATAATTATAAAGCAAATGAATATTATGTCACCATCACCACCATCACCACCACCAGATTTATGTTTTTCATTGCTACTGTTCTTCTTGCCTTTCCTGTGCAAGAAAAGGAACCACCCAAAAACTTTTTTGTGAAGTCCTTAAACATAAATTTCCATTCTGTTTGTTCTGGCTATTGGTGCCATTTGGCTCACACACTTCTATTAGTATGGCTATTAAATATTGAAGGGGATTGAAGGAAACCTTTGTCAAATATTTGGGTTACTTATTTCCAAATATGTAATATGGTATTGTATTCTTCTGCCGTATTATTGTACATTTTCAAATGAAAAATCAGACTAAAGGCTTCTGTTGTAGTAGTGAAGAAGAATTTAATTAGATCAGAAGTCACCTCTTCATCTTCTGATTATGCCCCTCTGCAGGAAACTATCAATTGCATTCATATCAACCAATAACAACACTAGCACCACCACAGTTAACACTAGTGGTCCTGTAACTTCCTTCAAACGTGTATTAATTCAATAAGACAATGAATGGATACGCTAATTGCATACACATACCCTGCCCCCCACCTAATCATTTGCACAGTACTATGGAAATTTGCTGCCAAGGAATCCAAAATGGCCCATCACCGACATGACAGCAAGGCAGCTCAAACCATTTGAAACACACTCTTTGAAGTACATCCTACCTACTCAAGCACTGTAGAACTTGAGCCAAATCGAGATAAAGAGAAGAGTCCTGTGGATCAAGATTTTGAAGTTAAAAAAAATCCACTGTTTATAGTAGTATGGCCAAAAATCATGAGGAGAATTGCTCCATTGCGAATCAAACGAACTGACATTTCAGAGATGTGAGTGTTCACAAACAATTTGTTAAACATCACTGCAGGTACCTAAGCTGCTGTGATTCATCAAAGTGGGTATGTTATTTCCCTCTCACAAACGAGCAAAATGGTGGAGAAGGCCCATAAATGCAATAAATGTTTAAACAGAAATTAACAGGCTGATCCTATTTCCAAATTATGCTGACTGGGAGGGACAGGATCACTCTTAAGGCCCATGGTACTGGCAAAAGTCAAGAAAAACCAGCCTAGGTACTGCCAGAAAAACCCTACCAGTGCAAGGGATAAAATTGGACAGAGCTAGGAGGACTGGGTGTTGCTTGTGCAAGAGTTGCTAGACTTAAAATGGAGTAACTAAAATCCCCATTTCCCCCCTCACTGCCCTCTAGGCCACAACAGAGTATAAGGTTTCAACTACAGATGTAAGAAGGCATCTATCTCCATCCCACCTCATATTCATCGCATGCAGCACTTGTTTCAGTTCCGCTGTAAAACTACATTATTTGTCTTACTTTCAGTAATGGTGAAATTTGATGTAATTCATTGTGTGATTCATTTGATCATCATTAAGGAGAAGGGTGAGATGGTTGGACAGTGTTCTTCAAGCTGCTAACAATGAGTTTGACCAAACCACAGGAGGCAGTGGAAGACAGGAGTGCCTAGCGTGCTCTGGTCCATGGGGTCACGAAGAGTTGGACACAACTAAATGACCTTCCTCTTTCAACAATCCTTTTAAGTAGAAATATGCCCTAGTCTATAGCTGCACTGAATTTGCTTTTAGATGATCTAATTGTTTTTTCTCTTCAGAGGAAGTGCAGGATATAAATTTAATACATTGATGGTGATGATGATGGTGATGTTAAGTACTATCTACAGACTGAAAACAACAAGAAAGAATATCGATCATATTTGCTGGATTGATTTCTGTTCCAGATATAAGCAAACATTGGCAATTTCAGTTCTCATTTCCTTCAGAATTCTCCAACATCCCTAGTCTCATCTAACTCGGCAGTTATCACACTCTCCCAGGAGTTTGTAAGCAGCAGCCAGAAAACACAGAAGATGTATGCAACACAGAAGACAGTACGCCATGAAACTGTGCTCCCTATTTAAAAAGACAAGAGTAATGGGAATAACAATTACTAAAATAATTCCATTTTTTTAAATGAATGTGTTGCTCTCTCAGCATACATGTATTAGATGTCCCAGTCTGGCGAAATTAGTATCTCCTGCATATGAAGTAGATTAAATTAATAGTAGTGTCTAGGACTGAATCTTCTGTTGCTGAATGCACTGCAATCACAGTAATCCCACAGTAATCCTAATCAATTAGTGATTATTTTAACATTAAATACCAAACATGTTAATTCCTTTGCTGCCATCAGAGTACATGCTACCTGTCACTTTGCAGATGAACATAAGCAAAAAAGTCCATTGTTTTCATCATACAACCTAAATTAGATTAGAAAAAGAAATGAAACAGTAGTTTTAATATGAAAATGCATACAGAGAACAGATAGTGGCCCCATACCCATTGCTCAACCATCATAATTTGGTATTAATGAGGATAATTCTAAAAATACACACTCCAGACTAGCTTCTTATAGTGATAAAACTGTAGCAGGTTTTTTTAAAAAAAATTGAAATGTTAATACAGATTTTAATCCTCCTTTGTAGCATAACCACTAAACTGTAACATATGAATGAAGTTTTAATTTCAGGAGCCCATTAGTACTGTCAATCACATGAGTCGTTAATGCAGTTACCTTAAAGAGGCTGCTACCTTGAATTTCTGAACAGGTATTATTCCTTGGGAACAAGAGACATGTCCAGTATCGTTAGCTCAAGGCTCAGTAATTTGGCCATTATTTCTGAAAATTGGGAAATGTTGCTTTAGGAGTAGGCGGTACTCTAATTGTCAGGTTGGAAGGGACCCAAAAATTCACCTACTTTCTCCCCCTGCCGCAAGCAGAAGCTTCAACCTTCTACCCTAGTCCTTCAGATTAGCAGAGACAACCAAGACCACTGTGTGTTGAGGCAGAATGCAAAAGCATTCTACAAAGCATGCAATGGCAGGTAACCTTTGCAAATGAAGAAATCAATATTGACTTCATTTCAGCATTTACAAAGAAAGGAAGCAGGGATGAGACATCAATCAGCACTGACATAACCAAGACAAGAAAAGGGACCAGGGGTGACTAAGAAGAATTCCAGAAAACACTTGAGCAATTTGAACAAATTTAAGTCAAGGGCATTCCAATAACATTTTCCTAAGGATTGGTATAATGAGTTCACTTGGCAAATCTCAAAACTATTACACCGCCTTATTTGCAACAAGGTCCATCAGTCAACTTTGTGGTTTTGTTTTGCTTTTTAAAAGCTTTGTCTGGAGATCGGTCAACCAATTTGCACCCTCAAAATATTGTTCAAAAGTTGCCACACAGAGGAGGATAATTTCTGCCCAGAGAAATCTAAATTCAGCTTCTAAGGCCTGAAATTGCACCTGTCAGGAGTATGGGCAGGAGTCAGGCTCTGGGGCCTGTAGTGCTTTGCAGGACTGGGGCCTGCCTCAGCTTGTGCTGGGGAAGCAAGGCGTGGCCACACAGGTGAAGACATCAGCTTGTGCTAGAGAGGCAAGGAGTAGTCACCCAGGTGAGATCACTTGGGATCTCACTTCACCTGGTGGCAGGAGCTGGGAGGGATAAAAGCCCAGCATTTCCCTTCAGCTCTTTGCCACAGCAACGCTTTCCCTGCCTGGTTGCATCTGGCCTCTTGATCCTTGCTCCGTGGACCCTTGCCTAGCGGACACCTTGATTCTTGCTCCGTGGACCCTTGCCTTCGCCTTGCTCCTCGACCCTTGGACCTTCGCCTTGCTTCTTGTTCCTTGGACCCTCGCCTTGTCGACGCCTTGCTCCTCGACCCTTGGACCTTCGCCTTGCTTCCTGTTCCTTGGACCTTCGCCTTGCTTCTTGTTCCTTGAGCCTTCGCCTTGCTCCTTGCTCCTGGGACCCTTGCTTCGCCTTGCGCCTCGACCCTTGGACCTTCGCCTTGCTTCTTGTTCCTTGAGCCTTCGCCTTGCTTCTTGTTCCTTGAGCCTTCGCCTTGCTTCTTGCCCCGTGGACCTTCGTCTCTGCCTTGCTCCTTGACCCTGCAACTGCCTGCTGCTGGACCCTCAGCCCTGCACCTGTTCCTGCTTCTTCACCACCATCTTGCCTCTGGTCCTGACGCCCGCCGACCGGACCGTGACAGCACCCAGCAACCTAGTTCAAGGCAAACTAACCACCTGTCCCTCTTGTAAACATACACACATGACAAGCTAAGCCAGTGGCAGCCATCAGGCCCATGAAACCATAGCTGTCAAGTACCCTGTATTTCCCGGGAACCCCCCGTTTTTACTTACCGTTTCCCGGAGGTCTCCCGTTCCAGCTCCTCTCCCGTTAATTTCCCTTATTTTTGTTCCTGTCCACGGCCATTTTTCTGGTACCGCTTTGCCCATCTATGGGCACCAGAAAATGGCCGGCGCCGGAAGTGGCATCTACGCATGTCCGGAAGTGTGTAGACACAACTCCCGGTGTCACTTTGCCCATCTATGGGCACCGAAAATGGCCGGCGCCGACACCAGAAGTTGCATCTATGCACTTCCGGACATGTGTAGACGCAACTTCCGGCGCCAACGCCGGCCATTTTCGGTGCCCATAGATGGGCAAAGCGACACCAGAAGTTGTGTCTACGCAACTTCCAGTGTTACGCAGCTGCTGATCCCGGATTTCTCCACCGGGTACTTGGCAGCTATGCATGAAATTCCTACTGATACAGCTTCATGCTGCAATGACATCAACATAAAATATAAACGTAAAGAAACAGTGTGTTTTAGAGAGCCATTCTGGTGAAGTGCCAGTGTGGTGGTGAAAGTTTTGCACTAAGACCTGGAAGAACAGGGTTCTGGTCCCCTGCTCAGCCACGAAGCTCATTGGCTAACTTTGGCCCTGTCTCTCAGCCTAACCTACCTCACAGAATTGTGATGATGCAGTGGGAAGAGGGAAAATCATGTAAATTTTAAAAATGTAATAAATATGAATACAAAATAATAACAGAGAAGAGAGAGGTAGATATGGGGAGGGAACAAAATAAATATGAGGGGAGAGGATTGCAGTACCATTAAGGGGGTGGTTAGATAACAGACTGTCATGCTGACAAGCCTATTCTTTTTTTGAAAATTAATGGAAAACTGATCAGATTCCAGAAAACGGAATAAAAGCAAATATATAGTGCCTATTTTTTACACAAGGACCACAAGGAATTATTGGACAAGTTCATCTGATTACTTTACCTCAAAGATAGTGCAGCAAATGATAAAGCCACTTATTCTACAGCATCTAGACAAAAAAGGCATGATTACTAGCAATCAACATGGCTTTGTTGAGAACAGTTTAGTTTTCCTTTTTTTGATTAAAAAAATGGTTTAGGAAGCAAAGGGAGGGCAGTTGGAGTGCCTCCGTTTCAGCAGGACTTTTCACCTAGTCCCACATGGCTTCTCCTAAACTATACAAATGGCTAAAATTTAAACACTTTAGTCTTAATATACACACATCACTAGAAAATAACATAAGTTCAGCTGGATCTGTGGGACTTATGTCCAAAAGGGGGTGGGGTGAGATAGTCGGTGCAGATTGGAAAGAAGTAATCAGTTTGACATAATAATGAATTGGATGCTAGTTAAATACAAAAATGATCATCATAGTTGTTGTTTATCAAACTCATTGATTTCTAACGCAAGTTGTCCCTAAATAATTTACAATATAAAGCATATCACACAATGCAGAAACATAAAGAAATTAAACAATTTGAAGCACAAAAAAGGTTCCATTCCAGTGACCACATCAGTAAAACATGTAACAAGTTATGACTACTCTAGTGATTGTCACATAATTCATACATAAAAATGGAGCCCTCCCAAGAAGCAACACTACATCACTCAAATGCCTGGCAGTACAGAAAGATTTTCTCCTGGCTGTTCTTCAGCTGGAGTTGGCATTGGACCAAAATGAAGGTTGATGTGGACAAAGGTAAAGTGTTGTCATATAAGAGTGAAATAACCTATGCATCAGAACATTTGAACAAAGGAAGCTGCCTTGGACTGAGTCAGACCATTGTCTATCTACAGTAGCTAAGTACTATGGACACTGGCTGGCAGCAGGTCCTCAGGGTTTCAGGCAGAGGTATTTTCCAGCCCTACCTCAAGATGTCAGGGACTGAACCTTGAGATTTCCTGCATACAAAGCAGATGCTCTACCATTGAGCCTTTCCCCCTTCTCATTCAGACTGTCCACCCCATTACCCAAACACAATCCAGTCAGAATGGCAGTAAAAACTCAGTTGATGGGACAATGGATCCTCCACTACAACAAGCAAGTTTAAGGGGTACAAGAGAAGCCATGTTTCATCCACAGTTCCATTCTCCAACATTTCACCACCACTTGCTTGTTGCTCTGCCCAGCACCTATTCACTCAAACAAATGCAGTACTACAGTAGTGATGGCACCAGCATGTGTAACATGAGCAGAGCAATGCAGGGGCACATGCAAAGCTTGCTGGAGTGTGTGGCGAGTGTCGGCCTGCTCACTTTGTCAAGCGCTTTTTCCGAATGGCATTGTCAGTCATGTGTTGAGAGAAGACAACTAAGCAAGACACCCAACCAACCCAGAATAACCTAACTCTTAACTATATCCCAGTCAGCCAAGCAGGGGCAAGGCAGAGTTTTAACCTTCATCCATTCCCTCTCTCAGAATCCTGATGAAAATTGCCCCCCTTCTACTGTTAAGCTCAGGAAAAAAATCATTAAAGAGACTTAGACAAACATTTTCTTAGCCGTGGAATATATGCAGTGCCTTTTAGCTAGACTAAATGTGCCCTCAGTTGATCGTAGCACTCTAAATTCTGTAAAAGATGAATATCTGTTTTTTCTTAGTTTAAAATTTATTAGTTAATTATGTTACCAATGAAAAAATTCTGTGCAAATTTCAGCTAAGGTCTAGGGCAAGCCATTAGTATGAGCTAATACTTTTTTCTGTTCGCTAAAGACAAATATTTCAATTTAAGGGCATTTAATTTTAAAGACAACTAGCTCATCTGTTTAGCACAGTGTTTTTAACCCTTTATTACTTGCATGAGCTGAAATAGCTGTAGTTTTAAACTACACCTTTGTTGCTGCTGAGCCAGAAAATGCTGGGGCTAAAGTCTGTTTGCAATTCTATACACGCCTACTCAGAAGTAAGTCCCACTAAATTCAGTGGGGCCTACTCTCAGGTAAGTGGAGCTAGGACTGCAACCTGAAGCTCAGCCTGGAGCTCAACAAAAATGTTTGTTTCATTCAGTAAGGCTCTTTTGTCAAACAGGACAGAAATCTGAAGTGTTTCTCTGGTTTTTGCCAAGACAGGAACACTACATCTTAGCACAGTCAGAGCTGTGCAAAAGATTCCAGATGCTGACTTTAAGGCTCTGTGTAATCACTGTGCCAATCTGCAGGGCATAGCTCTGGGAAGTTCCTCAGTCTTATTAGGGGAGAAGGAAGCATGTAAAAAATTAAAGCCAAGCTGAAATGACCCATTCTATTTCTGTACGTTTTCAGGGGAAATTTAGGGGCATTCTCATGCTGATGATATAAGGGTTCCTCTCAGTGGCTAGCAGCCTCCATCATTCCCCTCAGAAAAGGCCAAACATAGCATTCATTCCAGAGCATTCTGGAGGGAAATGACACCACCACCCTAACACACACACACACACACACACACACACACACACACACACACACACACACACACACACACTAGCAGCTGCCAGTGAGGCCTTCCCTTTCCTCCCAGAATACTGTGGAATAATATTTTATCAAGGGCAGTCTGAAGAGAAACCCCCCCCCAAAAAACCCCACTTTTTGACACTCCACTCCCAAAATTCTGCAGTGGTCATGTGAGATCCACCGTAGCATTTCTCTGTGATCATGGTATCTCCCCTGCCAGGTAAGTCTCCACCGTAGCATTTCTCCTTGGTGGTATGCCTAGGTAATGTGAGGTGCTCCAGGCCACAGGGGAGAAGCCTGTACTGTAGTTGGTTTCTCACACCAGCTTCTGTCCTCTGAAAAGCAGGTCATGGCTGGCATGTGGAGGGGCTGAATTGCAGGCTCCTCTCACACAGCCTGGGACTTCCTACTATACCATGATAGAGCAGGAAGAACTGGCCTTATAGGTTTTTGTACCACAATTTTTGTACCGTAAGAACCCACTCATCCATTTCATCAGCACTTCAGCATCAATGTGGCTTGTTTACTTTTATTAATTTGAGACAGGCTCAGAGTGTTTGGTCTCACGTAAAACTTGAACGTTGTTTATACAGGCCAACAGATTCATTCCATCAAAAACCCTATCAAAGTATTTGTCTGAAAACCTGCCAGAAGATCTACTGTGCCAAAGATATACGAGCCCAAAAAGGGAAAAATAAAGTTCCAAATTCCAACGTGGCACTGTAGAAGTTAGCATTCCTGTCAAGCCCCTGGCATGAAATAACATAATGCCTTGTGACAAGATGCAAGAAAACACACAGTGAATAGATAATGAATCTTTCAGACACAGAATATTCTCAGGCCAAATATCGTCTGCCTCTGTAGCCAGTCCAAACACAAGACAATTAACCAAACTGAAATGAATATTAACACGCGTGCAGGATGCAAATACTGGCAGCTTTTCAAGTGGATAATTATGTTGCATTTAGCAAAAGATGTAAACAAAGGAAGTAAGAGTAATTATGAAGAATATATGCATGTGCATTGTGTATTTGTGTTTGGCCTTTTTGTGACAGTATCCACTGTTGCTGCCCATGGCAGCCATTGATATTGGCATTTCTATCAATATGAGGGCACTAGGAGAAGAGGACGACAGAGGACGAGATGGTTGGACAGTGTTCTCGAAGCTATGAACATGAGTTTGACCAAACTGCGGGAGGCAGTGGAAGACAGGAGTGCCTGGCGTGCTATGGTCCATGGGATCACGAAGAGTCGGACACGACTAAACGACTAAACAACAACAATCAATATACCAGCATGTCTCATAGATACTTCTTTTTGGGGAAGAAAAAAATGTAGCATAAAAGGGACTTCAATTCCCAGCTTCACTGTTGTTTCTCTTACATCCTCACAACAGCTGTAGAAAGAGCTGTCTCAATTTTACCAGAATTCAGAAAATCCACATTGCATTGTGAGCACACCAAGGGATTCACTCCCACAAAAGGCCAGTGTTATTTCTGCATAGAAAACCTTTTCTCATATCTCTTAATGCAAGTACTATTATAATCATGGCCCTCCAGGTGTTGTTGGAATTCAACTCCCATCAGCCCTAGTCAACATGGCAAACAGTCAGGGATGATGAGAGTTGTAGTCTAGCAACATCTTAGTGACCACAGGCTCCCCATCCTTGAGGGAAGCTGACAAAGACCACAAAGCCTACTCTTTTTATACTGGGACTGTCCTGTCCCCATCCAGAACTATACTGCCAGCTATCCTGATGACTTTGGAGATGTTGTTGTTGTTAAAGTGTATTTTAATGTTACCTGTATGCTGCCTTGGAAGAATTTGGATCCAAAAAGATGGAGTAGAAATAATTGTGGCGGTAGCCACCACAACAATAACAACAGCAACAACTTTCTGTATTAAAAGCGTGCCCTTCTAAAGCAATTCTTATCTCAGTTTATCTGTTCGTAGTCACTGCCAGAAATTGAACAATTCTGTCCACTAGGCACCTCTCCGAAGGTTGCCTCAGCAATTCTCAACATATGCAGAATGAAATCTGTAATAAATATGCATAGATAAGTATTTGCAATGGTTATAGTGTAATCTCCAGCGATCCTTGCCTGGTGAGCTGTTTCTCAGAACAGTCCCAAAGCCCCAAAACTGCCACCACACAGAAGCAGCTTCTGCTTCCTGTGGTATTGGTCTTCGAATGGCGCAAGGAGTCACATGCAGATCATCAGATGAATCTGAGGGTTTGCAGTGACATAGTTTGGCAGGAGGAGTACCCCCTCATCACACTGAAAACATCGATGGTTCACTGTGTACAGACTGGCACCAAGAGCAGCAATTTAAAGTAAAGTAGCTATTTTGTTGGCCTTTGACGCATAGGCCTTTCTACTAGAACTGACTCCTGGGTGGAGGCAGGCCAGGTAAGTTGGTGGAGACTTGTGGACTTTACTGGGCTTTATAATATATATGTCTAATTGGATTTAAATTACATTTTCATTAAAAATCATTGCTCATCTTCAAGCCTTCAGGAGAGAGCATAAATTCAAATACAGGAATAAATGTAGAGCCTATTTTACAGAGAGTTGGCATTTTAGTTTCACACAGGTTGGTTTAATGAAAAAGGTGCTGAATTACACCAAAAACCTGGTTCTGGAACTCATTTTACCATTCTGCCTTACAACCATGTAAGAGACCATTAATGCCTTCCTTAAAGGTTGTAGGTAAAGGTAATGGGACCCCTGATCATTAGGTGACCAACTCTGGGGTTGTGGCGCTCATCTCGCGTTATTGGCCGAGGAAGCTGGTGTACAGCTTCCAGGTCATGTGGCCAACATGACAAAGCCGCTTCTGGCAAACCAGAGCAGTGCATGGAAACGCTGTTTACCTTCCCGCTTGGAGTGGTACCAATTTATCTACTTGCACTTTGATGTGCTTTCGAACTGCTAGGTTGGCAGGAGCTGGGACTGAGCAACGGGAGCTCACCCCGTCGCAGGGATTCGAACCGCTGACCTTCTGATCGGCAAGCCCTAGGCTCTTAACCCACAGCGCCACCTGCGTCCCTAAAGGTTGTAGAGTAACATTTATGGCAATAGGGACTACTTGGTGTTCAATAATAAGTAATTACAAATGGCTTCCAAGTGGGACCCAAATTCCTTCTACACGGCAGCTGGTCAAATCCCTCTAAAAGATCGCAAGGAGTGGAGGGAACATAGAGGTTCCTTTTAGTCTAATAGTTCTATCATCACTAAATTTGACTGAATCTGTTTTTAAAGCAAAACAAGCAAGTCCAATGGTAATTTATTAGTTATGCATTGGCACACCAATCTACTAGGGCTGACAGTCAGTCAAGAGCAAGCGCATCATTTCTTGCTTTTGATTAATTGTGAGGGGTGGAGAGGTGAATTGGCATCCTTCTGCCAGGTGAAATCAAGAAACATGAAGCAGAGAGTTCTAAGAGGAGTTTAAGACTTCCTTGGCAACAGTTCCTGACTCTCACATTCCCTGACCCTCATCCCCCGGCCCACATGATACCAAAAGTCAGATTTTCCCCAAACTGGTGCCCTGCTGCTGATTTGGACTACAGCTCCCATCACCCTTGGCTGTTGGTCATGCTAGCTGGGGTTGATGGAATTGTAGTCCAACAGCATCTGGAGGGCACCAAGGTGTTGTTGTTGTTGTTGTTGTTGTTGTTGTTTGTTTAGTCGTCTTAGTCGTGTTTGACTCTCTGTGACCCCATGAACTATAGCAGGGGTCACCAAACTTTTCCAGCAGGGGGCCGGTCCACTGTCCCTCAGTCCTTGTGGGGGGCCGGACTATATTTTGAAAAAAAATATGAACGAATTTGTATGCCCCACAAATAACTCAGAGATGCATTTTAAATAAAAGGACACATTCTACTCTTGTAAAAACACCAGGCAGGCCCCACAAATAACCCCGAGATGCATTTTAAATAAAATGACACATTCTACTCATGTAAAAACATGCTGATTCCCAGACCGTCCGTGGGCCGGATTTAGAAGGCAATTGGGCCGCATCTGGCCCCCGGGCCTTAGTTTGGGGACCCCTGAACTATAGCATGCCTTGGAAACTCTCACTTTCTTCTCAAAGCTTCTCTTTTTTTATGTCCATGGAGTTTTCTTGGCAAAATACTGGAGTGGATTTCCAGTTCCTGGTTCAATCAAAGTCAAATTTCCATAGCCTCTTTTTCTTCCTCCCTTTCATCATACTGGCTTAAGGCTCATCATACTGTGTTCCCTGAAGCATAGTGAGCATACTCAACCCTCATTGACTGGTTTGTTTCCTCCCCTTACCTTAAAAAGTACAAAGAACTAATAATTTTTGGCATACTTTTCTCAGTATTTGGAAACCACTGCCTTGTCTTTGAGTGGCTCTGTTTCACTGTTCATTTAACAGACACATGGCTACCAAGTGACACATTAAAAAGAATGACAGGAGGACAACTCTATGCAATATATAACGCATTTCCAGAATTACTCAAACCTGACCTGATTGCTCAGTAAACTGGCTGATTTGACATGCTGTCATGTCTATGTTTAGTCTGATTTTCCAGTCTGAACAACATTTGTTTCTCATGGACAGGAAAATATTCTGCATATACTAAGAAATGCTGGAACAACTCTGTTAATGGGTTTCTCTGCAAGCTATCTTGCATTCATAACATACAGTTCAGAAAGTGCAGGATAGCTCATGCTTCTTGGCTGAGTTCCCAGTCTGCTGTACGGATGGGGTAGAATCAGGCACACTCTTCAGATAAAATTAAATGTCTTTGAAATTCAGGGTCTACGTAGAAGCTGGATTGGTTCGTTTTAAAAAAATAGCATCAAACAGCTGATAACAGTAGCCTATTAATCTTTAAGGGCTGCAAACTTCTGTATATTTACTTGGGAGTAAGTCCTGTTGAATTCAGTGGAAAGACCTCTGAGTAGACATGCATAGGATTGCACGGTAAATGTGAAAAAAATGCACCATCAGGGAATGTTTTATGTCTGATATATTAGAAGCAAAGAACTCCACCTTACCATATTTACATAAAGGCTAGAAAGGAACAAAATGGTTTGCATTAAATGAAATTTCACCTCAAGCTCAAACTGAAGCAAGCTTATAAAGCAGGGGTAGCCAAAATTTTTGGGGTTGAGGGCCATGTTGACTCATGATTGGCCTTCCAGAGATGATGTATAATAGTGGATGTGTCTGAAGTGTAAAAGTAGGCATGACCAAAGTGAAAAAGTGAGTGTCTCCAAAGTATAAAAAAGTAGGGATAGCCAGATTGCAAGGGCCAAATTTGGGGGGGTCTTTGAGAGTGGCTGGGGAAAGCCAGCCAGATGGGTGGGGTATAAATAATAAATTATTATTATTATAAATTATTATTGGGAAATAATAGCATCACAGTGGGGTACCTATCAGAGCAGTCAGTAAAAATGTTAATTATTTTTAAATACTTGTTGAAAACTTTTTCTGATTTTCACGATTTTCTGATTTTATATTATATTGTGTACCATGCTTAGAGGTGCTTCGATTAAGTCGTTTAACAATTTTCTAACTCAATTTTATTTATTTTTAAATGGACTAATTTGGAGGAGCCTTTGTAATGTAAAGTGTGTGAGTCTTTTCTTTTCTTGTCACAGCGAAGTGGCTTTATTTATATATCAGGGATACTCTCAGGCTGGGTGGGTAAGAGGAAGTCACATGTGTTTGCACCCAGGTGCTTGGAAGACGGTTCATTTGCATAGCCACAATGGAGGGTTGTTGTAGCACACAGAACATCCCAGGTCAACCCTTTGCATCTCCAGGAAGGGCTGGGAAAATCCCCTGTCTGAAATCTTGGAGAGCTGCACCCAGTCAGGGAGGGCAGTACTGAGTTGGATAGACCATTGGCCTGACTAAATATAAGGTAACTAACTACCTACATTGTGATAAAATATTTCATCAGTGGCAATCTAAGTTGATTTTTGTTTTCCTCAGAGTGGTTTTTTTTATTATTAAAAAGTCTCTCTGTCTCTCTGTCTCAAAATAGGAACTTAGCTGAGAAGCCAATAGTGGGATCTGATATTTTTGTTCACTGGTTAGTTAGGGTTTTTTGTGGGTAATTTTTAAAAAACTTTTCTGGAAGGATTTCTCTCAAAAGCAGGTCTTTTCCTCACTGCATTCATAAAAAAGGATCAAACTGCAATGAAAATGTTAGTCGGACCACATTTGGGGTGTCTTTTTTTCTCTTTGGCAAGGATAAACCTTTATGCTTAGCACAAGGCTGAGGCTTGGCTCTTTATTAGGGATAGACTGAGGCTTCTCACCCCGGCTTAGGGGAAAAACAATTACTGCAAGAGGGCAGAGAGTGGTTTCCATGCCTCATTCCACTGGGGTAAAAAAGAGAGAGAAAGTTAAAGACCTTTTTAAAATTTTCAGCCTGGTTTGCAGACTGGGGGAAAACATGACATGAACACAGACAAGACCCTATACAGCTTTGGACCATGATATCTAATGTACCCTACAAATCACTACACTTGGCATGAGACACCCTCCTGCAGATAACATCTCATCAGGAAGTTCGTTCTCTACAATGCAGCAATAGAGCACTTAATGTGGTTGGCAACTAACCCTTCGAACTTGCTTTTGTTAAGGCGCAGTCTCTATTTTCATCCCAATGCTTGTGATGGCAGTTTTATGTTTTTACCTGTGTATTTTTTGTCTTACACATCATATTACTTGACTGATTAATTGTGGTATTGTGTGTTCTGTAAATGGCTTTGTAATCATCAATGCTGAAAAGTGTTTTATAATATTGAAGCCTTATACATATTAAACCTTTGCCATTAAGTCTTTTAAGTGGAGATTTGTATCCCAGTCTGCAACACTGGGTTTGAAATTGTTTTATCTATGAAATTGTTTCATATATGTTTGTATTGTTGGCGTTTTTGTTGTTAAATTGCTTTCAAGTGTTTTGTAGGAAGCGATTCATAAACGGAATGAAATAGACAAATCTACAAGTAGTGCTAAGGAGATCCCATGACTGCAGACACGGGGAATGAATCTCCAACACATACAACCCTGATTTTCCAGGGACCCCCATCACATGGAAAGAATCTTCCATACTGAGCTGCAGATAGCATACACAATCCCATTCCTTCGCACACTCAATGCAACGTGAGGAAAAGTGCATCCAAGGTTATGGTTATTAAAGCAGCCCTGGGATGTCAGATATGTTTCATTTTTCAAGTGTGCTATTACCTCAGAGATTTGAATTTTGTTTTAGAAAGTAAACAGGCCAATGGAGAGGAGGCTTTCCTCCCCTGTTGATTACACAAGAACTTCTCTGACAATGCCTGTCAGAGAAAAGCTGACTGAATCAGCTCTCAAGATGTATAACATTTGTTGGCAAAACATTAACTACAGAAGAGCCAATAAATTGTCTGGTTAAGTTCTGTAGCATGAAAGTACCGGTAAGGGCTGTGATTCTAAACACATTGACTTGGAAGTAAGTACTATTCATATTAGTGCACCTTAACTGTTATTTCTGCATTGCAGGGGTTTGGACTAGATGACCTTTGGGATCCCTTACAACCCTACAATTCTGTGAGTCTTTGTCATGACCCCTCAGTCTGGGATTGCCAGTTGCAGAAGCCACCTTTCAGTCTGCTCTGCAATGGGGAGCTGTCCATGGTGCTGTCTGAATCCCAAATTCTTGCTTCACATGGACCTCATCCTATTTTGCCTCACTGTGGTCTGCTCCACTGAAACTAAGGCTTTTGCCTTAGCTTCAAACTTGGGCCAAAACCTCACTATGGCAGTGACCATTGCTTGGAACAGATAGAACATGACTACTTCCATGTATTCATATAGATTCAAAAAGTTCTATGATTTATTTATGCATTTCTTTTTTTCATATTATGCCCCATCCTTCCTTCCTTTCAGCACAAAGTTTACCATGCTATTTTGTTTGCACCAGATGTATCTGTCTGATTTGGGCTAATACCCTGGGGTGGTGTTGTGGCTTATTGTTCTTTCCCTCCATTTTCATGGGGGATTTATAGAGGAACAAAAGCACAGAAAGACATAACGGGTGGTGTGGTGACATGTCTGATGATCTGCTGTTGTGTCATCATGGCCAGTGGTATGAATGAAATTTAGCACAACACAACATTATATAGTGAACAAAAAAACACTGTTCCACAACACAACAGGTAATGCAGTGTAAAAAGAGCATTAGAAATTGGGGCAGAAGCACTAGCATTATAACCAGGAAAACTAATGCGATAATCCTCAAATCTAAATGCATCCATAGTTTTATAAATAAATTAATACAAATACAAGGTTTGACAAAATTATGTAGTTACCTCAGTTTAGTTACAGAAGAAAGGGTGAAGAATTTCTTAAAAGTTCACTTAAAATATTTTGGATAGATTAACAACTATCTGTTTATTTTTGAGACATAGTCCCAGAGTCATCTGGAAAGTAGCGGGGGAGCCTTTTTGCTTTTATAGTTTGAAATTAATGGAGAAGCCACAAGTATTTCTCGCCAACCTTTAAATAAGGTTGAATATGATTTCTGGGAAGGCAAGGGGAAAATACCGGTACTAAATAGGGCTTAGTATATTTTGGTGATGAATGTTCTGCCTTTTGCAGATTGGGTTTATTTCTTCCTCTCTGAATGCACTTGAATTTTTTATTTTCTTGCTGGAATGATTTTCATGGCTTCTCCTGAAAGACCCAGAGCTCCAGAATAACTTTTATCATTGAACTGCAGTGTATATACTGCTTGGCTTTAAACAGTGTCTTTGAGAAATCTCACAAGATAAAACAAATCTAGGTTGCCTCACTTTACACCTTCTGCTGCTTAAGCTGGTAAGCCGTGTGGGAATATAAAACCAATATACTGTAGCTTCAAAATGAAAAGAGAGAAAGGGAAAGGTCTTTAAAGGCACAGGAGGATAAATCAAGACTGGTTTGTGCAGGGCCAAAAAAGCAGGAAAAGGAGTATAAACAATCCAGGCATCTTCTGCTCTAGCATAAAACTTGGCAGATCTTGCTGCACTTCTTGGGGAATAATGGAGTGGGCTGCAATGAGGTATTAGTTAGGGAAAGACCAAGCTTGTACACTAAATACAATTAAGAATAGAAAAGAAATAATAGGTTGCCAGATGCTTGTTGAAGAGCCAGGGCCCATTGGTAGAGCATCTGCTTTGGATGTCAGGGTCCCAGGTTCAATCCCTGGTAACTGCAGGTAGGTCTGGGAGAGATCCCAGCCTGACTCAGTATTAGGCAGATTCCTATGATCTTAAAAGGGACAAGCATGTGCTACAATCCATTGGATCTGGTGCACATGCTAGGATGCCAATGGCATCCAAATATCTGTGGTTGCAAAGGCCATTCTGACTGACAAAAATAATACAGGCAGTGGCACAGCTAAGATAATTTTATACTTAAATGATCTTCCAAGTAGAAACATAGTGCACAATTTCTAATTTCCCATTACCACCTTCCATGGTCTACAATTGCTTCTACAATCCTGATATGTTAAGAGCAAAAGACAGTTTATCAACATTTTCCCCACCACAACCAAAAATCCCACAAAGATTTGCAGTTTCATATTTTAAACTCACATAATTCATCACACCGTTATGGTTACTGGAACAAAATGCTTCTGCTGCCCTGATTCTAAACACATTAACTTGGGCATAAGCACCATTTTGTTATAGAAAGCATAGCATATTTTAAAACGAAAAACAATAAAATAACCATCTGAAACCCATTCAGCTTCTTCCTGGAACTCTCATCACCACCAATAATCTCAGTAATTTAGCCATCATCTGTGAGGCTTAATTGTCTTTAATTGGGGGACACTGTTTCAGTGTCCCAAGTTAACAATGAGTTCTAGATGGGAGACAGTCCCCAAAACTCAGATTCACAATGAAGGGTGGAATTCAGCATCACACAAAGGAGATAATTTCATTTCTGCTTGCCGGATATAACAATCTCCATTTTCCTCTCTCTACACACTGTTTGGGGGCTTCTCCTGACCCTCTAGATTTGGAGAGGGTGAGAGGTGTATGTGGGGGAGGAGAGAGAGGAAAGTAGGACTTGTTGAACAGGCCTCCTCTAGCGTAACAATTTAGTTGGATCTGGCCCCAAATATTTACTCTAGCAGTGCCTTCTGGCATTCTGGGACTTTTGACCACATAGACCAGTGTACATTTGACAAGGGCTTAGTCATAATCAGGCATGCATACACGTCAGACTTGAGCTATATATAACATCTGCCACAGGGATCAGCATCCTCATGGCAAATGGGAATTTTCCTTCACTCACTCTGCAGTTCATGGTCATCAGTGACTAATTTTCTGGGTTGTGTCAGCAGCAGCACAGAGCAGGTATGGAAAAACTTACAGCACTGTGTGGGAGACTTTGCACAGGTATGCTGATCCCCGCAGTGAATGTGTAATGGCCATATCCCAGCTCCCTGGGTCCTGTGCATAGCTGTCAAGTTCTCCCTTTTTTTAAAAGGAAAATTCCCTTATGCTGAATAGGCTTCCTCACGAGAAAATGGAAAACTTGACAGCTATGGTCCTGTGCCACCTGGGGAAGGGAGGCCTGGCCACAACAAGGGGTGCCCCTCTTTTGTATCCTTTCCATTAAATGCACTTGCAGAGACCAGATAAGAGATCAATTATTTACCAGCCTGCCTCTTATTTAACTTCCCAAGGGTCTCTTTGAAACCTCCTTGGGTAGCATAAGGTTAAAGTTATAAAGGCCTTAAGTGGAGGCCACACAGGGCTTATGAAACAAGAAATAAGTTTACAAAGGAAAAATAATAAATGGCAAGTGAATGCTACAGAGAAAGAAAACTGATGCCCTCACATTCCTGAAACCCAACATATTCCATTGAAGCAAAAACAAATCAAAATTGGCAAAATTCAATCCCCTATCCCTAGTTCAGAATATTCCAACTCACCAGCTCTTAGCAGGGTTTTTTTGCTTGCAAGCAGGCTTTTTGATCCTTGGAGGCTTGCTCCCAGGCTTCCTAAAACTTATTAATATCACTTGAGATCTCCTACATCTGCCCACCTACTGGTTGTCTATCTGTTTTCAAAGACTTTCCTCGTCTATCTTGTGTTCTTCCCCTTGGGATACCTGCTCAAGTAAGTTTAGAACTTTAAAATTTCCTGTCATGAGAGACAGGTGTGCCTTTCTGCAATGGAGTTTTGCTGCCTCAGGGCATAGCTAGTTAACCCCATAATCCCCACATGGACAAAGCAGAAGCATTTACATCCCCTTGCCAAATGCAGCAAGACATATTGACCAGTGGCACACAACTGTAGTTCAATTCCTTCACAGGATGGAATGTGCAGCCCAAGCCTAATATTAGCAGCTATGTGTTCTGAGAAACTGTATCAGATCTTAAAAGGGGTTGATGTCATCTCAGCAAATTTCTCTACTACAGGTGATATGCCTATCTCCAGAAAGGGGGGGGGGAATAAGCAGCCATAGCCAGTTCAGAACAGAGCTGAATTCTAAAGAACAAAGAAGCACACCTTCCAATTTCCCAAGAATTAAATTGGGGAAGTGATAGATTCAGAAGGAGTAGCAAAAACATTGCAACCATGGGAGAATGGCTTTTGGAGAACAGAGAAATCAGCAAAGGGAAGTTCTATTTTCCATGTTACCCTGAAAGAGTAAGTAGATGACCTGTGCTTTTTGTCCATTTCTTCTTTTTTGCTTGTAGGATAAAAGCAATCTGTCAGTAGAAAATGACAAGCTTCCTTCTTAATGAATTACCTGCTTCATTGTCATCGTAATGTGGAGATGGTGGAGGAAATCTCTTAATATTCATTTCCCAAAGCACATCCACTTAATCACATTTTGTTATAGGTGTTGGCAGATCATCTGTCAAAATGAATTAGTGGGAAATGTAGTGCTTTAGTTTTGCAAATAATAAGTTTGCCATGACATTTCGGTTTCCTTTCAAGCTCTTCTCAGTCCCTGATTTATGCCATCTTCTACTACTCTCTGCCAGTTTGATGCCAGCTTCCTATCAAACATCTAAAACGGATGGGGCAGAAATGTCTGTTTTTCTTGTTTTGTAAAGACATTGTGTGGGTACATCACAGAGGGTGACCTCACAGTTTACAATTTGTTCCTTTGTACTTGTATATACCTCTGCCAAGGTCAACACTTCATGCATCTGATGCGGTGTGCTCCGGAACTCAGAACCATACTGTAAGAAAAATCCTTAAGGAGTCCCAATACCCTTTCCTAATTTTGCTGCAAGACTAAGGACATAGGAAGAGTTGGGCAGGCCCAAAACTGCCACCCCCAAACTGCGGCCCTCCAGATGTTTTGGCCTACAACTTCCATGATCCCTAGCTAACAGGACCAGTGGTCAGGGATGATGGGAATTGTAGTCCAAAACATCTGGAGGGCCGAAGTTTGGGGGTGCCTGGTATAGATGCTCTATATCGGTTTGGAATTCAGAAGGCAAAGAAAAAGTGTCTGTTAGTACTAGCTTGATCATAGCTGCCAAGTTTTCCCCTTTCTCGCGAGGAAGCCTATTCAGCATAAAGGAAAATCCCTTTTAAAAAGGGATAACTTGGCAGCTATGGCTTGAGTCCTCTTATGCCCATATTAGTGCAGGTGTGGAGGAACTGTAGCATTTAAGCCAGTGAAGCCAGGACACCCATAATGTGGCTCCATACATGGCCTTTGTGATTTTTAGTCCAATGCTGGCTATAGGAACACTAGTTGTTTTGTGCATTGCTATACATCAATCCTTCAAGCTAAGTGAAACAATCATAGGTGTAATAGAGCCAACCCTCCTAGGAAATCAAGATGTTCTCTATGTTTCATTAAAAAGAAAAAGAAACTAGGGCACAGTTAAAAGTAACACCAGGTCAGCTGAACAAGCAAAAAAAAATCCCTCTGCTCTTTCATTTCCCAAATAGGAAGAACAAACATTCCAGAACAAATATGTCAGTTTCTCAGTTCTGTAAGAATGAATCTCCCTCAAACCACAGAGTAACATTAATGAAACACTAAAAGTGAAAGGATAATATTATGTTGGTGGTTCTTAGGCTCTGAAATGCAGGTGTAACAGCAAACTTGTCAAGTGCTTCAGAGCAGCTTTGTAGCTCCTCCAAAGCAACCCACTTCATTTCAAAACCCAGGGTTTTTCCAAATCCAATGCACTCCACTTGCATTGACATTTTAACATTTCCTTGGGTTCGCATTGTCACAATCCAATTCAGTTTATTAATTGTGTTACCCAGTGGCCATAGCAAAACCAAATAATGTAAATTGCCGCACTCTAGTATGACACTTTAGCAATGGAACTGAAGGTCAAACTATGCAGGAAGAAGAGCACTCAGTTCTCAGTGGTTCACATTAGGTTTGATGAGACAAGGTACCAAGTATTGCCTGCCAGAACAATTACAAACAGGCATTTTTATTGTCTCTTTTCTTCTTCTTCAGGCAAATGTATGAACTGTTGCTTCTTAATGTGAAGGAAATCTCAAGTATCGAAAGGCTGAAAAATGGCCCATGGTGAATGCGCTGAACACAAGAATGGAGGAAACTATCAGACCTGAATGCAGATTGAAGCTCTGGGTGCTTTCGGAATGATAGGAAATAACCTGTTATTTTCAAGACAAGTGGCACTCGCCATTTCAACAGCGTAGCTTTCACTATTCTCCAAAGGGGCTTTGAGAATGATCCTAGAGAGCTGCTTTAAGCTCTCAGTACCGACAAAACTGCCAAGCATGGGCTCTACCAGTGAGCCATGACCCTTCCCAAAGTGTGTCTGAATTTACCTTGTGCTCCATTATGATAGCTGAACTCCAAATGACATGTTTCTGCTAAAAGAGAAGTCATATGCATATTCTTGTTAGAAAACACTATACGTGGGACTCAGTCAATGTGTTAATTAGCACTGTGCGAGAAGTGTTAAAATGTTCAAATATGCCATAAAATTTAGGAAAAAACACTTCAGGGCATGTGTAAGGTGTGGTTTTCATTAGGGAACTTTTTAAATTGCAAATAAATGGTCAGTGCATCTATCTACTAATAGATTGCAGACCTTTTTGCAACCACGAGAAAAACAGGATAACTTTTTTTGATATGTGAATACCTTTATGAAAAGAGAGAAGAGTCCCTGATGTGAGCTATTCTATTTAGGAAGGGTAACTCAGCATGGCATGTGCAGGGTCTGGGGTCTGCGTGTGGGGTGCTCAGTCTGCTATCCAGGAGAAGAGTCCTGCTCTGCTTTATTATCATTCTTGATCTTTAAACTAAGCATGTAAAGCTAAAGGGACCCCTGACCATTAGGTCCAGTCGTGACCGACTCTGGGGTTGCGCGCTCATCTCGCATTATTGGCCGAGGGAGCCGGCGTATAGCTTCCAGGTCATGGGGCCAGCATGACAAAGCCGCTTCTGGCAAACCAGAGCAGCACATGGAAACACTGTTTACCTTCCCGCTGTAGCGGTCCCTATTTATCTACTTGCACTTTCATGTGCTTTCGAACTGCTAGGTTGGCAGGAGCTGGGACCAAGCAACGGGAGCTCACCCCGTCACAGGGATTCGAACTGCCGACCTTCTGATCAGCAAGCCCTAGGCTCAGTGGTTTAACCACAGCGCCACCTGGGTCCCATAAACTAAGCATGTACATTCCTTTAAATAAAGATCACCTTTAAAAACAGGCTGTCCTCTGTAGAGTACATGGCCACTTCAATGGGAAGGAAAGATCAAAACACAGCAGACAGCTACCTTGCTCATTTTTATGAAAGAAAGATGTGGTAGAAAAAAATACACTGTCTTTTATCATATTTATAGATGGTATACAATTAAACAACTTTTAACACATTACATTGCAATCCTAAACATGTCTGCTCAGAATCCTATTGAATTTACAGGGGTAAATCCTAGGGAAATGGAGTTAGGATTTCAACCTCAATCTATGTTTATGTTTTTTTAATTGTTCTGAATTGATTTGAGAGAGAGAGGGCACATAAGCTGCCTTTCCATAAAATTTTTGTTTTTCCATCTGCTTAGGAAAAGCTTTCTTACCATTTAAGAGGGGGGAGGGGGAGTCACTGATTTCCTCCTGGTGTGCATACCAGTTCTATCACCTGCAGGGGTAAGGCAGTTCCTCCTTTCAGTCTCCATGGGCAGTCAGTCAGGGAGCCTTTCTGCGGAGCCTCACAGTAGTGGTTTTAATTAATGCCATCTATGACAGTGGCTTCTGAGTTGTGAATGCCAGCTGCCTTAAAAACTCACACGGAGCTCTCGCTCTTTCCACATAGTCTGCCAGGCAGCAGTTGGTTAGCAACAATATTCATTCACTTAGCTTGCAGTTAGATGGGAGTAAGCCACATGGAACATAGCGGGGCTTACTTCTGAGTAGATCTGCCTAGGAGCACACTTTCCAGAGTCTCAAAAATCCTGGAATAAGCTTCAATTTTGACTTTGAGAGCTGTGAAGGCTACATTATTTATAAATGCTCTCCTTCTGGCAACAGAAATCCATCATCCAGTGATTTCACAATTTATACCAAAAAATATTGAGATCTGCCTTCTTAAGTGTAGACCAGAGCACCAGAAGCACAGTTGACCCATTTTGGAGGAATTCGGACTGATTAATACTTTATAAGTGGAAGGCAGTGAAACCAAATGCAAGCTTCTAGGATGTAAATTTCCATTTCAATCATCCCCCCCCCAGTTCTACTTTTTGCACATGCTCACTTTATGTCAGCTCACTTTGTTCCTTCTAGCTCCCATTTCTGTACAATTTAGCCTCTTCCCTCATAACTGACTTCTGATCTGAAACCTGACCTCTTCCTGCTTCCCTGTTTTCTCTGCCTCTTGTGAATCTTTTGTCATCTGGAGAAGGCCTATCACTTCTGTGCTCCATACAGTGTCTGGCACACATCAGCTACTAAATAACATGGACCAGGGCAATCGGATCCTATGGTCTAGTTAAAGTAGTTTGTGCTATGCCAGGTCCTAATTGTAGTATAATGCAATCCTGTGCTCAACCAGCAGGAAAGTCAGAAGCACAGCAATGAAATGAGAGCAACACTGACAGCCACTAGCACAGCATCCCTGGAAACATCATCAGTGTGCATCAATCATGGGCTCTCTTGCCAACAATGTCACCCCATATCAATTGATACCTAGTGATGCTACCCTACACAGCACACACAAACTAAACCTGAGCTAGGCAATCAAGAAGAGGGAATGACCACATCAGCCCATGATGACCACCACGGCACAGTGGAGAAGAGAAAGCAACTGCTCCTATTAGGAGAAATTGAGGAATTACTTTTTTGTGAATTCAGATACAACTTGACCTGATCCACACTAACCTTCCAGGCTAATCTGCTCAACAGAACATCTCTGCTCTTCGGATTTCACATTTCTCTTGTATGCAGCTCCTAACTCAAAAGGCACATCAGAACGGTTTGAGATACTGTGCATTTAGCACTTTAAGTAGGGACCCAGGTGGCACGTAAGGACCCAGTTGGCGCTGTGGGTTAAACCACAGAGTCTAGGGCTTGCTGATCAGAAGGTCGGCGGTTCGAATCCCTGCAACGGGGTGAGCTCCCGTTGCTCGGTCCCTGCTCCTGCCCACCTAGCAGTTCGAAAGCAGATCAAAGTGCAAGTAGATAAATAGGGACCGCTCTGGCGGGAAGGTAAACGGTGTTTCCGTGCACTGCTCTGGTTCGCCAGAAGCAGCTTTGTCATGCTGGCCACATGACCCGGAAGCTGTCTGTGGACAAACGCTGGCTCCCTCGGCCTATAGAGCGAGATGAGCGCCGCAACCCCAGAGTCGGACATGACTGGACCTGATGGTCAGGGGGCCCTTTAACTTTACCTATTTTGTGAGAAAGTACATTCAAGGCTACATATTGAAATGCACATTTTTTGCTGATTTTTCTTTTTTTTAAAAAAAAAAAACAATAATTGCAGATCAGTGCAGAAGCGAGAGAGAAAAGAATTATTATTATTTATTTATTTATTTATTTATTTATTTATTTATTTATTTATACCCCGCCCATCTGGCTGGGTATCCCCAGCCACTCTGGGTGGCTTCCAACAGAAAAATGAAATAAAATATTCTATTAAACATTAAAAGCCTCCCTAAACAGGGCTGCCTTCAGATGTCTTCTAAAAATCTGGTAGCTGTTTTTCTCTTTGACATCTGATGGGAGGGTGTTGCACATGAGTGATCATGTGCAAAAGTGACACAGATCAAAAAGAGGCAGAACCCCCAACCTCCCCTTCTCTAGAGCAACCTTCTAAGAAAGCCAAAAAGCAGGCTCATGATGCCAGACTTTGTAGTGTACTGAACTGGCAGTCAGAACAGTAATGCATTAGAACCAGTAAGGCCTTGTTGCTCAGGTAAATGGACTTTGTTGCCTAGTCCAATCAGGAAGCCTTTTATAGCCATCACTTTCCAGGAGCATACATACATACATCATTTTATTTGTATGCCACCTTCCTATGGTTCAAACCATGCTCAAGGTGGCTTTACAATATGAAAAAAACAACCAAATTAAATAATTCTACACAACTCATAATAAGTACTGAAATAAAGATACAGAAAAATGGCATCAATAACAGCAACAAACCCTCCCCCCACCCAACAAAAAACCCTAAGCAATGCCCCATGCAGCCCAAGAGTCTGTTCAGTAGTCTTAGCTTTTGTAGCTGGAGTTCTTCAGTGACCTTCCCAGGTCAGGTGGAAAAGGCCAACAAGGCAGGGAGCAGGTCTCCCAGGACTCACAGCCAAGATGGCAGGCCTTAGGGAGGAGCTGGCAGGTCAGAGCCTGAGACTACTCCATGGTCAAGCTGCAGTTCTGATAGCTCATCACATGCGCTACTTTGCTGTCAGGCGCTGCTGTTTGTAGCCTTTGAGGGGTGCACCACACACCATGTTCCCACTTGTGCAATCTGCATGCTAGGGACAGGACATAGTGCCACATACCCATGTAAAGTTATAGTTTCCTGGCTCAGTCTTAAATGCCCCTGGAGGTGTGTTGTGAATTCCGTCCTCCCTAGCAGCAGGGAGGACACAGAGGGTGGAGAATAGTCAGCTGGGACTGATCATTTCAATCACAGTGTTTTAAATTTCATCATCTTTCATAGACATAATGGGAAATGAATGAGTCTTGAGTGAGCATAAGGTTCCTCCTGATATTTCCCGGATCACAGCCACAGTCTGCCCACTTTTTACCCTCTCATGTTGGTCATGCATGAAGGTCTTGCAGACATAGCACCAGGGGCGTACCCAGGATCAAAATTATGGTGTGCAAGGGGCAGGGCCAAGGCACAGGAGGGGAGGGGCCACTGTGGGAATGTGGGCGGGGCTACGTGGCCTGCACCTTTCAGCTGTTCAGAGGAAGCGGCCCCAGGCTCCTGCTCCCCGCGCGAAGCTCCGGAGGCGCGTGGGGAGCGTAAGCCTGGGGCCGCCACGCTGCGCCCCTCAGCCTTTTGCTTCTGGGGGGGCAACTGCTCCTCTGCCTACGCCCATGCATAGCACAAGAACAAATGGTCCTTTCATCCCAGGATGGTCTACAATGTCTGGCAACAGCTCTCCAGAATTGCAGACTGGAGACATTCCCAGTCATAGAATCATAGAACTGTAGGGTTGGAATGGACCCTGAGGATCATCTAATTCAATCCCCCATAATGCAGGAATATGCAGCTGTCCCACAGGGGAATTGAACCTGCAATCCTGGCATTATTAGCCCCACACTCTAACCAACTGAGCTATCCATGCATTCCTACCTGGAGATGTGGGGTGGGGGTGGGCCTGGGACCTTCTGCATGCAAAGCAGGCAGTTTTGTACCCAGCTCTTCTCCAATGATGCCACCAAAATGCTTGGGACTTAAGAGGACCATTCCTGTCCTTGTCTAGGGCCTTAAGCAGGGAATGAGATTGGTCTACTGCTCCTATGGATAAAGTGTTTTATAACTAAACTGCAATTCCAGTAGAATATAATTCTGCTTTTTGTTCCCTTAGGCAGGCGTGGGTGTTTTTTTATGTCACATAATGATTAAGAGGTCTACCCAACGTCTGACCTACCAATGCAGCCACCAGTTATGTATTTTCGCCCACTAGAGGATCTTCCACCTTCTGCTTTTACTGCCTGCCTGGAACTGGGATTTGTCAAGCATCTGGCAGGCCACAGCACTCGGCTGGTAAGCTACCGTACATTTGGCTTGGTCAGCCACCAATGTGCAAGCCTGATTTAAAGAGCATTTCTGTCCCACTGTACAAAGCAGGGCAATATAATTAAAAAACACATTTCTCAGCACTACAAAATGTCAAGCTCACATGGCAGTGCCAAAAGGTTATATTTCCCTTGGAAATGAGATCATGCATACATTTAGCCATATTCCATATTTTTCTCCTTATTGCATTAATTTGTGCATAGATATTATTTTCTTCAGAATCACCTTGTAGACTGATAGCCAGCCATGAACAACTATCAGACAGCAACACAGAAAGGTTCTTCGGTCTCAATGTTTAAATTAAAAATGATGCCAGGCATTACGCTGGAACTGCTTCAGAGGCTTACACTTGTTGAAAACCAAAATGCATCACGTAAAAAACTGGGGAGGAAAACAGAGATTAGGGCAAATAATGAAGTGCTACAAAATCCATCAACAAGCAAAGGTAATAATTTAATCCTTTTTGCATTAATCTGCATATGTATAGATTCAGCACAGCCTGTAACACTTCCACAATCTGTCACATGCAAATTGTCATATGCACAGCAATAGAAGTGCTTGATTAGAGGACTCCTTTGTGCTTCGGTGCCAATCTGCATACACAAGTAAATGCCTGATGGGCTAAAGGAAAGTGTGCATTGATATTTTAAGATTAATGGAATCTGCTATCTAGAATAAAATGAAACTCAATTTCCTTTCCCATATTAATGAGAACCACTGTAAGACTAGTTTTCTAGATCATTAGTAGCAGCCTATACATCACACACACTCTGCTTCTTGCAGCTAGAATAAAAATAATAATAATGGCCAGCAAGAAGTAAGGGGTCTGCATCAGATCTGGACAATCAAGAATCAAAGTGAGCCACTTTGTCTGGGAGCTTATCCACACTTACCTTTCCTCTGCTCTTTCCAGGACGATCCATGATTTAAAGCTCTGTGCCTGTGCTCCAGAGTTTTTGCCGCAAAAATGCACTTTTAAAGCTCAGTGGGGTCAAACATCAATCTGTGGAAAACCTGAACTGATGTTTGCCCCAATTGAGCTTTAAAGAATGAGTTTTTGCTGGGAAATCTCAGGACAACAACAATGCTTGAATATGGAGTGTTAAAGCACAGACCTCTGAACAGTGGAGCAAAAGGTGAGTGGGGATAAGCCCTGAGTTCAAGTGGGATTTCTCCAAGATGCCCTAAACTGAAACAGGGATCTCTGAAGTGGCTCAGAAATTCTGATAATTATTTTTTAAAAAACAAGTACTACTACTACTACTACTACTACTACTACTACTACATAGGCAGCAGATCTGTTAAAAAGCGACATTTCTCTCTATGCTAACCATTGAAAACACACACCAAGGAGGGAGGCCTCTTTTCTGACAATGATTTCACCAGGACTTTCCAATCCCAGAGCTTGGAGAAAGGACATCAGCTTGTAGTTTTCTATTCTGCATCTTTGCTGGTTCTGCTAGCAATGCTTGCATGGAAATGCCGGACATTCAAGTTCTTCTGCCTCTGTGCCACACACCCATGTACCCATTCCTGTCAAATCAGCTTTGCACTTACAGTAGTTTCTTTAAGTCTTGGTGCTAGCTGAGCAGAACAGAAGCCTGAGGTTGTGATTCCCCTCCCTTCACCATAACTCAGTACCTTACACCTAATGTTCTGAATTTTTGCAGATTACTTTCCTATAGGATCCTCTAGAAAATTGATGCCCACAAAATCGAAAGGAGGAAAATAATTCCCATTTAGCTCTTCCTCTGCCCTAGAAAATCAACTTTAAAGGCACAAGCACAAAATCTTCCTAGACTGATTTGTCCATAATGTGGAAGTTTCTTATCTAGGAGCACCCTCTCACGCAAACAATTTTCATATAAAATTGCCCACAAAACAATAGGGGAAAGTAAGTAGATCCTTTTAATCCACCTGAAAACAGTAAAGGACAACCATGCAGGAAAATCACTACAGCTTTCCTTTTAGAATTTGGCAGGATTCTCAAGAACACCCAAAGATGCTAACCAGTCTGAAAATTCATCCAGTTCTACAGAAATATTTCTTTTAAAGTTATAGAGTGCAGGGTGGAGGGGTTGAATAAAATTCAAATGTGCACTGCACATAACCCCGGTAGAGAAGGCTGGAGTCATGCTTATCCAAACTAGAATTCAAATCTAGACCTAAGCTGAGTCAGACAACTTCTGAAGCATTTTGGACTAAAATGCTCACTGATGTGCAAAATCAGGGTCCAAACCAAACCTTGTGCTCAGTGTAACCCCTAGCAGAAGGAACAGCTTTTAAGTTTTTGAAGATCTCTGCAGGTCTCATTTTAGCCTTTAGTGCCTATTGACCAGAGAATTTAAGGAGAGCCCTGCTGGCAGTGAGATGGTACAGAAGCATATGGCTGTGTCATGTTCAAATAGTTGGTACCGTAGTATCTGGTAAAATGATAATCAGATGTGTGGTTTTACCTCAACATATATTTGTATGAACACCCAACAGCCTAAAGCAGGCAGTTGTTCAGGGAACCGGTCCTATGACTAGTGTGTAACAATGGCTGCAGATATCACAGCCACTCAATTGCTCTTCAGTAGAGTGGTGGCAATAATGATGGATGAAACTATTAACTATTGTATTAACTATTTCCTTCAAAATTCTACAGTTCAGTGATATTGGTCTAATTTACAGTGCCATACAAGCCAATTTACAGCCAACACAAATGAGAACTGGCCACTCTGTTCATTCATTCTCAGGGTAGCCCCATTAGGGGAAGGCCCATAGCTTAGTGGTAGAGCAACTGGTTTGCATGCAGATGGAAAGATTTCCTGCCTGAAGTCCAGGAGAACCACTGCCAGTCAGTGTAAGCCATACTGAGCTAAATGGGCCTATGGTCTGAGACCCCCGGGTACAGGGCAGTATATAAATTCAAGTAATAATAATAATAAGGCAGCTTTCTATGTTCCTGTGTCCCATATAAAACAGGACATTTGCAAGTGCCTTCTGAATTTTTTTTATATTATATATAGTAAGGCTCCCCAGAAACCAGTTGGCTCAGAATGTGTGGACTTGTTCTACCGTAGCAATTTGATCCATAGACTAGAACTAAGCTCCTTGGTGCATTCCCCTTCTTGCTTTATCTATCCATCTTGCTCCTTTTGCATTTATTCTGTAGTTCACAACACACATCCCCTCTTGGTGTCAGCCATTCTGTTTCCTGCTTGCTTCAGACTACTGCTCCAGAACTCCCCCTCACATGCACCTCTGAGACGGACTATCCATGCCATTTGCCAAGTTTCAGCCAACAGCAAGAGAGGAACCCACTAATGTGAATGCCTTCCTCGCTACAAGAGGCAAGAAAAGGTTTAAATGCCTCTTCGTTCATTAAGAATATTTTCTTGCGCACCAAATGCAGGCAGTTCCTGAATCCAGTTCAGAGGAAAAACATGCAGCGGCAGGGTGTTTTCTTTTAAATGCAGCAACAGATTACATTAAATGCCTTGAAGCAAGGATGCCTGGTGACAGGCATTTGCACAGACAGATGCAGAGATCCTCTCACTTTGTAACTTGACTGTTGCTTCCTTTCGAAATAATGCACTCCCTGATGTGCAGCTGCAGAACAAAGTTACACGATAATCTGGCAAGATTAGCTGTTTGTGATTTCTCTTAATCGTGTGACTTTATTTGTCTTCTTCTCTCTCTCTCTTCTTTCTCTCTCTCACACACACGCACACACACACACATATAATGTTGAGGGGGGAAATATAGTCAGGCATGTGTTCTCTGATTCTTCTCTAGACCCTACGAATGTGAAGCAACAATGTCCATAACTATCAAATGACATCAAGCTTACCTTGATTGAAAATGCTAAAAAGATTTTTGCAAATGTGTTTGTGGGAAAAGGTAAAGGGACTCCTGACTGTTTGGTCCAGTCGTGAACGACTCTGTGGTTGAGGCACTCATCTCGCTTTGCTGGCCGAGGGAGCCAGCATGACTAAGCCGCTTCTGGCGAACCAGAGCAGCACAAGGAAAGGCCGTTTACCTTCCTGCCGGAGCGGTACCTATTTATCTACTTGTTTGATGTGCTTTCGAACTGCTAGGTGGACAGGATCTGGGACCAAACAACGGGAGGAGAGTTCACCCCATCGTGGTGATTCGAACCGCCGACCTTCTTATCAGCAAGCCCTAGGCTCAGTGGTTTAGACCACAGCACCACCCGTGTCCCACTGTGTTTGTGGTACCTTACCCAAATTGGATCACTGTTATCACCTAAATGGCTACTGCATACCTGCACAAGCTGAAATAAACTGACTGAAACATTTGTGGTGTTGGCAGAATAATGTAAAATTAATGTATAATCCCTACCCCCTTCCCAGACCCAGAAAAGCTGCATATTTACCAAGGTAAAAGATATGGTGGTCTCTTTAAAATATCTCTTTTGGGAAGCAAGATCAATTTCCTACAGAGTGTTTTGACCTGTGGCCATAGGAATGTAGCCAGAGGTATGCCTACTCAGAGTAGACTCAATAAAATTAATTTACATGACTAACTTAAGTCTGTTGATTTCAGCTGGTCTACTATGAGTAGAACCTAGTTGGATACAACCCATATCAAAAAGTAGTTACAATATAGCATTATATAACAAACATTATTTGTTTATTTCACATCCTTTTTTCTCTCTTTTTTTGGGAAAAAATGATCCTTGGGTGGTTTTACATCCCGGCACTAACCAGATCCAGATCTCCTGAGCTATACAGTGTACCCTCAGACTACTCAAAAACACAGATTCCATTTGAAATCTCAAGAAAAACTTATTGGATTTTTCCTGCAATATCCATATGAATGCCACATCACAATCTAACATTTCCAACACATATTTCTCCGTGGTTATTTTTTTCAGTGCAGAAAAACCTCAAAATCTGCCTCGGGAGGGGAGAAGGCCTGTGTGGAATACTGCAGGGAAAAGGATCTGATGAAACCAGGAAACCAAATCACTAACCTATTTAGAAGATTCATTAATGTATCCCTGTTTGGAACTGAGCAACAGCAACTGATCACCAGCTGAAACATATGTGGAGTGGGAAGGTGAGCTCAAAGCGAGTCTAGTATCAGACTATGAGTCAAGCCACACACACACACTCACACACCTTATATTGCTATATCAAGGGTATTACTACTAAACTATTAAAAAATAAAATCAGGCATTTTTTTCCTGGTCTGGAATGGGAATAATGCTTAGACTTTAGCATGTCCTATCTCTTGGTGACAAGTAGTTTTAAAAGGAAGCATTCTCTGCCCCCCAATGTGAGCCCTAATCTCCTCCAAAAGTCCAAGGATATTTGGCTTGGCTGCTTAACTGTCTTTCTGGAGATGACTAATCATGGAATGTTTTCAAACATGAGACTTAAATCACCACTGAAGCATCTCTCACGCTGTTTATGTCAAGTCTGATCATTGAGATTGAGAGGCACTTGACTTGCAAGGAAGCATTCTGGTCAATGTAAGCTTTGCATCTACATTGCAAACCACTGAAACAAGAACTACTTAGGACACCTCGTGTGTGAAAATGCCATTCCTGTGTACAAAACACTGGTACAATTTAACAAAAGGAAACTCACATCAGCACCAGATATGGGCCACATCATGTTTAGACTGAACATTTTTCTCTAAAGAATCACGGTACAGAAGAATGGTACACTCTCTTATCAACAGTTATACAGTTCAGAGTGCCACTAGATGAGGTGTGAGAGATCTGTTTTCAAAATCTCCCACTCTGTTTAAATTTTAAACCACCCATGGTGCCACCACATCACATCAGAGCTGTGGCATTGTGGAAGTGGATGGCTGATCCCTTTTTCAATCTGAATAATCTCCCCAAACTGTTATTTGACCCCTGGGGAAACATCAGATACCAGTATTATTCTTGTATGTTTTCCCCTACAGGGCAAACCACATTTGGTGTTTGGGGAAAACAGCATGAGGGATTGGAATAACTTGCCTCTGCTAGTACTACTGCACTGACCCAATTTTCACCCGCTGCAACTGCTTTTAACTTCTTTTGGGTGATCCAATTTTGATCCAGTTGTGAATGTCCTATCTAGTCTAACCCAAAGTTGTTCTTAAATCAGCAGTGACGGTCAAATCAATAGTCTTTCATTATCTCCTGTCCAGTGGATGACTCCCAGGGCAAAACCATAAAAATACAGTATATCTCTATTGTGAATTGTACAAAATGGAGAGGTATTTAAATTCTAATAGATCTTTTACTGATGCTTATATAACATATAAACAAGAGAACCCCCAAGATAGCAAACTGAAGAGAGGTGCATCCATTTTTCCTCATTTTAAAAAGCAGGATAGTGATTATGATGATGATGATCTCAACACCTTATGCATAGCTGCCAAGTTATCCCTTTTTTACAGGGATTTTCCGTTATGCTGAATAGGCTTCCTCGTGAGAAAAGGGAAAACTTGGCAGCTATGCTTATGTAGTTTACAGAAAGAAGTGTCATAATCTTGTTGGAGGTTTGGAGAATAGAAAACCCCAATAATATTGCAAATTCAGTATTATTTCTTCCTTAATTGGGTTTCGTTGGGATCCTAGATGGACCTTTGTAAGTCCCACCAAACTTTCAAGTAAACATGCATGCAATCAGGATGCACATCTTACATTGCAAATATGTTGGGTGTAAACAAAAATGTACGCAGCAATTGTATCTGTAAAACATTTATGATGGCACACAGTGAGAAATCAGTATGTTGCAAAGCAGACTTGAGCCCCAAATCCCAAAAACATCATAGTAGAAGGGGAGGTTACTTTTAAATTACTTCTTGCTAAGGAATATTTTCACTTTAAAAGGGCAGCTTACTGAAAGATTTTGCAAGCAGTATATGCAATTACTAGTGAAAGTATCATACCCTTCACCTAGGCTTTACAGCATGCACTGATTTTAAAATACATTTCTCAGAATGATTCAGTGACCCCATTTACTTTTGAGGGGGGAATAGAATATGTGATAAATAAAGAATAATCTTCCCCTTCACCTGCCACAAGATTCGGCTATATCCACAAACAGTGTTGTAACTGAGTGCCAGGAGTATGCAACAACTGGGATGAGTTACAGTTATATTATTCCTAGGTTGCCACAGAATGAACTCCATGAATACTAATTCCACATTTTTAATGGCTAACACCACTCCAAGTCAAATCACCTGTGACTAACTGAAGGCTTTCTTATTTCATGAGTCAAGTCTACACTTGTAATTTGTTTCTTTCAGCTATTATTTGATCACAAAAAGTTCATGAAAAATCCTATTTGTTATGTCAAAAAGACATTGAAAACCTCAGTATAACAGGAAATTCAAAATGCAATGCTTAAGAAGTCCAAATTTTGCATGTAAAAAGTCAGTTATTATTTAAACAGATCTCAAAGTAGAACATTTCCCCTTGTGGACAACTTTAATTATTTTTTATCTATTTGTCATGATCTAGCTAGAATTATTGCTTATATTTTCTAATAACATTTCTCCCCAATTCCTTCACTATAGTTTTAAAGTATAGTAAACTTCTTCCTTGTAGTCACTAAAAGATAATATTATCTGGCAATTCACAAAGCATCAACACATTATGACTATTAATTCTTTTGTATAATTGCACACTAAGAGATCTTTGCCCACATCAGTTCATTTTATGAAATATGTAACAACAACATTTTTGGCTCTCATCCTTGCTGCCTGGTAGTGTCCACAGATAACAGATTCCCTAGGGGTCAAATGCCCATATTTTATTTTTTTTAACAACCTTGTTGCTCACAAGAGCAAAAATACAATTGACATGAAAGACATCTTTTTTCTCTCCCTCTCTTCAAGGCAAGCCTGCAGAACCTGCCTCATCGAAAATCTTTAAACTTCATTACTGAGCTGGCACTTTTTCTTTGAGAATGATTTGTTCATGCCATTATTAACTTTGGCTGTAGATTTCCACATCTGCTACCTACTTAATTAGATATGAAAGACTGCTTGAAATTGGAATTATTGAGTCTCTGTGAGGAAGAGGATAAAAAGGTTGGTTTAAGTACAAAGTAACACTACACATATCAGGGGTGTGCAAGTGTGGGTGTGCATGTTTCTTCTTCTAGATGTTCAACTTCTATCATGGATTATACTACAGGAAGGTTCTGTGGGGAGCTGTCTATGGTTGTAAGAGAAAGACTAGTCCAAAGCAAAAGGAAGGAAGAGACCATAAGTAATGCACACATCTAGCAAAGTTAAATGGTTTGGACTTGAACCTTGGAGTAGGATCAAGACCCTCTTCTCTTCTGATATGAAGTCACTCCTTCATAGCAGCAGTTTCTCAAAACTGGCATGATGTTGCCAATCCTTTAGGGTTAAAGTTGTATTGAGACTACAAAGTGATTTATACCTGAAATGCCCTATAGGAGCAATTAATAATATGATATTCTCTTTTTATACCCACCTTCTGTATGGACAGCAGACACATAGGTCCAGTTGTAACGTTTGACTATGTCGAGCATGGCTCTGGCTTGCAGAATGTCCGATGGAACTACCCTCAAGAAGTATTTGTACAAAGTTTTGTCACTCAGGTCAATACTGGTTGCAGAATATGCAATCTGGGGAATATCAAAGAGCTGAAGCAGATTTTGAACCTGGATGGCCACAGAACTGGATCCTGGACCGATGACACCAGCAATGGGCTTTTTCTCCCTGACCTGGTGGTGATATGCAGGGTCAGGCAGGCAGCGGCCAAGAGCATCTTTCTCATCTCGAATGGAGATCAAAGAGTCCCTTATGAATTCAATACTCTGCTCCAAGGCCACAGAGGAGTGCCAACAGGAATCTCGGATTTCACTGCCTAAAGTGATGTTGGGCAGCAAGACTGGGTCTGAATTAATTATATCCAGAGTGTGAAACATGGCCTCAACTCTCTGGATGCCATATTGCTCTCGGATCTCACCACATTTTCTTTCGGGCACCTTCTCAGCTGGAGGTTGGTGATGAACAGAAAAGAGGGCTCCTATAATGACATCACCATCCATTCTGGCTACTGATCTTTGGGCGGAAGCACCTGAGATCAAAACCTTCCTGCCAGCATTCTTGGGGAGAAAGTCCATCTCCAGGAAAATTGCAGGGAAGAACACCAGCAGCACGCCTATCATCTTGTTGCAGGAAGCCATCCAGATTCTGGCGACCAATTTCACGGGCTCTTCCTGCCTGCACATTGTTAAAGATATGGCAATGGCGGCAGATTCGCACCACTGTTTTACTTCTCAAGTGCCTCCGAAACCCATTACAATGTGCCTTTAAAGCAAATTGCCTGGAGGGGCAACAGAAGTCATCATAGGAGTGAATTGTAGCCTGTTGACATAGGAAGAAAGAACAGAACACATTGATCAGCTGAAAATATGTCAAAGCAGAGCTCAGTAAAGGTCATTTTCATCATGAACATCTCTCCCCACCTGCCTGGAATATTAGCAGACACCAAATCAAATGGCTGCAAATAGCAGGTGTCTTTCAATTTCAGATCTCAAGGAGAGAAAGCAGGGAGAGAGTAACAAGGCACAGTTATACTACTGAGACCAACACTGCATAGGTGTGGGTGTGGGTGTCTGCACACACAAACACAATAAAGTAGTGATGCCTTATTGCATGCATGCATATGTAATATACGAAGAATCTTGCATTTATAAACAGAGTGTAGTGTGTGACTTGATATATTCATTTATACCTAACAACCTCCATGTGCAGAAATTGGTATCCCTTATCTACATTCTATTACCTGCATCCTGACACTTAAAGCAAAGAAAAGCCTTTATAAGTTTGAGAACTTCCTTATGTCTTTAATTAGATTTTTTTTTAAAAAAACTTCATTATTAAGTCAAGAACAAGAAAACTATGCTAGTTTAAACATCTTGAGAAAGATGGGGTGTGTGCGCTTCTGTGTAGAATCCTCAGAAAAGAAAATGTCATTTAAAGGTCAAGACAGAATTCTTAAAAACTCTTACAAGATAGAGCCTTTCCCAGCTAGATTAATCTTTGGGTTTTGAAAGGGAGAAAGCTGTAGTTCGACAAAAGAGACAACTATGCAAGCTGTGGGAAATACATATTAGTTACTAAGGCAACCGCAGGCAAAGTCCTGATGTGCTTTTCTGGCACCGCTTGCTTTTCATGCAGACTTTGGGCAGGAGAGGTGACAAGCCAGGCGGCTAGAGTTTAAGTAGTTTAATGCGATTTAAAAGGCGATCGGCTGCTCGTTGGAGATAATTGCTGATTGGAAAGTCGGGTATGCTTCGCTTCGCTCGGCTGCCTTGGCTCCCTGTTGCATGGGCAGGGATTGCTATGGATTTCAGCACCCTGGACAACGTCCACGGCAACCTAGCGAGTTCATCCGTTCGGTGCAACAGAATCTGCAGCTATGCTGCGCGCTTTGCCCCAATAACTTCTTGCACCCGCTGCTTTGGTCTTTTGCACCCACACACCCACACCCACACTACTCTCCAGTCCCCGAAAACACATAGTAGAAATACATACAGAGAATTCCAGTTGCAGCAGCCTCTTCTCCCCACCCTCTATCTGAAAGGCTTTTAATGCCTAAGGAATGAAGCGCTGCTGGTGGGTTTCTATGAAGCAAGCCAGATTTCTAGTTGCCGTCTCCCCACTCCCAACCTTGCTTCGGTCTCTCTCCCCATCCCTCTGAAGGACAGGAGAGGGGAGAAAGGCGAGAGATGAAAGCGGGCAGAAGGACGGTACTGTGTGTAGCAAGTGCCGATTCTCCCCGCACAAACACACACATCTACGGAATCCAGAGAATGAGAGAAACTGGTCACAGGAAGCCGAATTCGTCTGAAATCTAATGGAGAAGGAAGGTCCTTTTGTCTGGCTCTCTTCCCTGCAACGTTATGGTTCGCGCCGGTCCCTTTTGGAGGATTAAACTCAAGACCTACCTGAATCCGAATCGGTGAGGCTGGTCGTTCCTTTCCGTGTCCGAGGGGTTCATTGCCAGTTCTCCTGTTCACATTTCCCTTTGCCACAGTCTGGTACAGGCGAATCGAAAGAGATGGGCTGTACGCGACTGCCCTCTTTCTTCAACGCTGTTTTACCGCATGAAGGAGGGAAAGGGGAGGGGTGTGTGGAAACAGGTCATTCCAGGCTCATCTATTATCTCATGCATAAAGATCAGTCATTCTTTCCCCTTCTTCAACCAGCTCTCAACCCCCTCCCTTTCCATATATATGCGTATATATGTTGTTTTGGACTGTATTTCAATGCCATAAATTCGTTACTTCCCAGTCATACAAGCAAGTATAAGAAACAGGAGAGAGGCTGGTTTCAGAGGTATAGACAGACATGCACATTTGCATCCTGCTGAGAATTTGTTGAGTGAAGATTTCTAACACTGCATCTGAGGATTTAATTTTCCAATTACTATTGCATTAAAACCCTGCCAGAACAAAGCAAAATCCCATGAATTGTCTAGAATGGATTTTTTCCCCCAGCTGAATCTAAAGCTTGCATGCTAAGAGGCATGTAAGATTAAAATAATACCAGGCTGAAAAAAGGCAATTGACCTGAATTAAAGGACTCTCATGTTTTAGTTTATTATATGAAAGTTAAAGTTAGAATAAGACTCCACTGGGAACGCTAGATGCTTTCAGGGCTGATAGTTGCCCTACTTCTGAAAAGGCAAAGACACCTTGTGTAAAGAGACTACTGCAAGAATCCAAGGATCATTTTATGTGGGCTTATTTGCCATGGTTTTCTACCCGTGTGATCTCTGTTACCTTTATACAGTTCATTTATGTGTTACGTTGTGTTTACATTTGTACCAGTATTACTTTTTTTAAAAAAAAACAAAAACCTGTGGACCTGTGAGTTTTATGGTATGTTTTTGGTAAAAAAGAATAATCTTCCTTCTGCCTGAAGGACACCCAAGGTAATGTGCATCCCATAGAAGCCCACTCAACAATTAAAACAATGGGGTTTAAAGTAACTGATGAAAGACTATGGTTAAAATAGCTGCACAACCATTTGCAATGCAATAAAATGTCTTTTTAAAATCCATTCCAGTCTAAATCCAATCATTGATGTGGCCTGACATCTCTTACTGAGAATCAGACTCCAAAGCTGTAATGGCCACCTGTGGGAGCATTCTTGCCTCAAGCCCCACATGTCATTTAAGGAAGGAAGCCTGGTGTAAGGTCTCACCAGCTTATCTCAAAGAACAGGGTTCATATGTGAGAAGACATTCCCAGAGGTAAGATCAAATTCCTTTATGAAATCAAGAGAGACCATGAAGCTACAACAGGGGACAGTGAATCAATCTTTTGCAGAACCAACACGTGAATGGTGACTTATGCGTTAATTGTTTCCCACATAATGGGATTAAGATGACAAGCAGGTAGAGTTTCAGATTAGTTTATGCTTTATCTTTGGAAAATTATTTTAAGAGAGGGAAATTCTCCCCTGAGGAAAAAGTGACAGCTGCTTAATAAAAGCAAGGAAGAAATCCAGGATTTTAGCACAGATGTGATTGGACAGCTATGCTCCCCTCTCAAACAAATGTTACCAACAAAGGCAAGAATTTCTGTCTTCATTCACTATGAAGCCAAACATCTCCAGCCAATGAGGTGAAAATAATCTAGTATTTTTAATCTCTTTTTAGAATTTTTTTTTTGTTGTTATCATACAGTACCTGTGTTGTTTTAAAATGCATATATTGCAGGTAGGTCAATTACACACATACTCACATCTTATGCTTTTGACCTCAGCATTCCATAGGTTCTGGCAGTTGTGTGGCAATATGCCCTCCTTCCCCAGAATAAAGACTCATGACACCGGGATTAAGATTTAATTGGGTGGTTAAGGCCACAACTTTATTAATTATGCATGTAGAGCGGAATTGGCTTAGGCGTTGGAACCTAACAGACTATATCCGACTCCAACCCGTGTGTTGAAGTCTGTGAGAAGTTAACCACCAGAAAGGAGCCCCGCGACGTAGATCTACTAGAGCTCCTCCTGTGGCCACCGAAGGGGCGTGCCTTACGGCCCAGGCAACTCCAGGCTCAGGACCAAGCCTCGCCCCCGGAATCCTTTAACGGAATTAATTCTCCAAATTGGGCAGCTGATGACATAACCTGCCCCTCCTCCATCTAATTGTTATGCAAATTTCCAATGCCTAACCGCTACTCGAGCCCCTCCAGGCTCGCCGCCAACCCGCTCACATGTAATACCACCCTACTTCCCATTTCAAAATTAATTATTTAATTATTTTAACACTTCAACATTATTAAGGGGCTGTGGTCCTAATCTCTTATTCGCCTAGTTATGTACACAAACACGTAACCAATCTCGGATTCCCGTAATTATGTTCTCCAGCCAGATATCATTCCCCATAGGCGACAGATGTACACCGTCATAGCGATAAAGGGCTGCTTCACTCTGTTTCAAACTTGGGTGTGAAACGACTCGGCCATTCAAGGATAACACTCTGCGAATCACAAAGGAATTCAGGCGCCGCCTGGTTCTGTTCAGAGCGATAGGGCAACGTCCATCGCGCCAAATGCGCCTCTCCAGCAAGGAGGACCAAAGCAGCGTCATCCCCGGGCAGGAATCCATTAGGATATCAAAGTCACTGAATATTTTCAATTTCAAGTCCACTGCATTACGGTAGGCAAGGTCATTCTCCCCGAGCTGCAGCACCAGCAGGTCAGGGTAGCCAAGTGAAGCAGCCCGGTTTTCGATGGTCGGCAGCAACTCGTTCCACCTCATGCCTCGGTGAACAGGGGAAGAGAGAGGGAGCTTTTCCCACCCGTGGAGCCCTTTAAAAGACGTGGCCCCGCCCCGACCGACCTCATTGGCTGGTCGGGGTGTGACGCAGGCGGGAACATACCATCACGTAGGGGCTGAGCTTGCAGCCCCTACGTGATGGTACAGTCGGGCAGCCCACAACCCCACCTCCGACGCAGGCGCGGAAGTGGCTTTCTCAGCTCATACCGGTAGAAGCTCACACCTACACATCTATAGATATATGGAGTCACCTGAATAGGTAAAAGTCATACCATAGCAACATACTTTTGAGTGGCCATATTTGACTTCTAAACTGATAGGCATGCAACAAACCAATTTCAATACCCAACGAAGGATGCTTTCTAGAGCATCCATGATTTGCATAACAACAAAAGCACCTTTAATACCTGAGGGGATAAGCTTCTACTCCTTAGGAGGATGGCTCAGGAGCCACAGGATGCTGCTGACATCCCCCATCTCGCCTCCCCCTACTGCCGGACGGGGAAATCTGCCACTGGGTGATCTCTCCAGTGTGGCAACTGAAAGTTCACTGCCATTTCTGTTCTGACAATGGTCTTCCAACAGAGGTGAGGCCAGGAACAGAGAATGCAGAATCCAATGCCCCTTTCACTCCTGCAACACCCCTTCAACAAAGGCCCTAAGTTTATTTTAGCCATGGATCTGGCATAGTTAATTCCCTCCCATTGGATGCAATGGGAGCGAATTTACATAATTCTTTAACAAACGAATGAATGGGCCATTCCCACCTGACTGCTGTGAGTCAGCATTGCTCTGAATGCAATGGGTGGCTGTGCTACAAATCTCCGCCACCCCCAGCATAGGTAGGTTAGTTTATTTACCAGATTTGCAACAATCACAATTCAAGTGACTATGTGTGTTTTCTTTGCGCATACAATGTTTGCATTCTATTTTCTTTCACCAACTTGGCCAGGATACCCATTTGATTTACACAGCTTCAATTCTGAGTCCTGTCCCATCCCTCCACTCCCTGCTAAAAGTGGGATCACCTCCCTCACACACAGCTTGATAACACTCCAAGACCACAACGTAATTTTTACAGAGCCATATATGGATAGTTGTTTCCCATCTTCACAATAGACTGAACCATTTTGCTGAGATTGACAGGCAGAACTGCCAGATCAACTATTACTTATAAACAATCTGGTGTTTCTGGGATATGGCCAATCTGCATTACTAACTCAAGTTCAAAGGAATGCATCAGATTTATCTGTGAACATTTAAAAGTATTATAATAAACTGCAGTATGCATAGAGCATGTAGAAACCTGGAAGTCCGACAAAAGTCATGAGGATGAACAGCAGGTTTAAGATTATAATGGGAACCTCATTCAGTGCTGATTATTTACAGTGCAGAACAGTGCTATGTACATGTTGTCAGTTAGGTGTCAGAACCTCCGAATGGAGGTTCGCGCGTTTTCTTCCAACAAAGTAGTCTAGGGATACTGAATCTCCGCCCCCGTCATTTCCTGCGCAATTCCTGGGTTGGCGGGATCGGCCTTCTTCCCTTGCCTCCCGCTTCCCTTCCCACACTAGGCATGGGCTCCGCTATCTTGCCTGAGCCTCGGTCACCACTTCCTGAGTCGCCGCTGGAGATATCCCCCTCCCCACTTGCACTAGCGCTGGGCGACGAGCTGGTACTTAAGATGGGAGGGACCTGCCTGTAGCTTCTGTCCCTCACATCCACCCCCCCCCCTCCAGGCTCCCCTCCCCCCCTTCCTGAGGGCTCAGAGAGTGCCGGGGACGACTGGAAACCAATAAAGTCCGTGGCATCGGAGCTGGTGGGGGTGAAAATTTCCCCCCAATCCGGGGAATGCCCCCCTTCTCCCTGGGAGGACGGAAAGCCCAAAAAGTCCGTGGCGTCAGAGCTGGTGGGGGTGAAAATCTGTCCCCAGTCCTCTACTGACTCTGACGCTCCAGCCTCCTGGTAAAACCATACCTCCTCTTCTGGTTCCTCAAAACCCGCTTCCCATCTCCATGGGGAGCTGCTCTTCGATTCCCCTCCTGAGGGTCCCTCCCCCTTCCCTTCCCTGTCCCTGTGCCAGGGCTTGGGCTTGTGAGGGAAGAGAGTGTGGAACTCTTCCACTAAGAATTCCTCCTGTATCTCCGTGGCCGGCACCCACTCATTTTGGGATGGCATTGTGTCTTCCCACGCCATGAGATACTCCAGCCCTCTCTCCCCCCACCTGGAAGTCTGACAAAAGTCATGAGGATGAACAGCAGGTTTAAGATTATAATGGGAACCTCTAGCATGATTTGGAGAGATAGGAACATCCTTAAGGCAAAACAAGTAAGAGTTATTGTAGCCTCCTCCAGAAAGATTATTGATAAATAGATGTTTTAAAACACATCTCTGCAGCAATACAGGAAGGCTGAAAGACCTCACATATTATCTTCAACTGAAATATAAATTCCATGATGGTATTCCATTAGCATAATGAATTCCATATAGTCTTTTTAAAGTAAGCAAATCACATAGACTTCCCCAGAGATTCAGTCAATAGGGAGTTTTCATCTCGTGGTGGTTTCAAGCATCTTCAAATGTGAAATATATCTTAATGCATAATCCGGCACCTTGAGACACGTTGTGTGTTTTTGATGCTCTTCGGGGGCTTTAGTCTCTCCCAAGCAATGCATAGTTTATGTTCATGTACTACCTCAGTAATTGCCTGCATTTGTCACAGTATTTTATCCATACTATATGCCAGCTCTCCCCCCCCCCCCAAGTGTGAAGGACTGGATGTGGTAGAACAAGCAGAGGCTCAATTCAGATTAAACAGAAATTGTTGATGATTCATGTTTGAGTTTGCAGTCTGGGATGGAGTTGTGATTCCTGTGAAAGATCAGGTACTTAGTTTGGGAGTATTCCTTCATGCATTGCTCCTGTTGGATAGGCAGGAAGCATTGGTTGTGAAGAATGCCTTGTCCCATCTTTGGCTAGTTTGCCAACTAAGAACTTTCCTTGCCACAGTCATTCATGCACTAGTGAAAGGGAAGCCAATGTGGTACCTTCTAGGTGTATGCAGAAGGGTCATAGCTCTGTAGTAGAGCATCTGCTTGGCATGCAGCTCCCATCTTGAATTTTCAGAATGTTAAGGTAGGCCTGGAAAGACCTCACCTTGAAATCCTAGAGAGCTGCCACTAGTTAGTGTAAAAAAAAAAAACTGGGCCAGTTTGACTGTTAATCTGACTTGGTTTGAGGCAGATTATTATGTTTTGTTGTTGGACTCCAACTCCCATCAGCCCCTGGCAGCATGGTCAATATTCAGGGATGGTGGGAGTTGGAGTCCAATGACAACCAGAAGGCACTATATTGGTACTGATGTACTCTCATCCTCTACACTGGATTAATGGATTACTGTGTGGGACTATCCTTGGAAAGTGTTCAGAAACTGCACTTGGGACAGGTTGCTGACAGGTGCTAGCATTTTGATTCCAATCTGCCCATTTTGAGATGTGCCTCCTGTGGTTCATGTAATGAATGTGACAGAATCCTGAGCTTCTTTCAAACCCAAACAAAAGTTACTTTCAGCATTAAGGGTAATTTCATTTTAAACCAAGTGCCTGGTGTGGATAATATTATGCCCTGGGCATATGAGACTATCCTAAGGGCTGCCAATTTGAGCATCACAACTAATGTATGCTGTATGCTACTAAGCTTTACTGCTAAGTGCAAAGGTAGCCTAAGAAACTGTGAAGATACTATGCTCTGAAATGAACACAGAACTCAATGAGTTCTTGGAAGGAGAAGGAGAAGGAGAAGGAGAAGAAGTTTGGATTTGATATCCCACTTTATCACTACCTGAAGGAGTCTCAAAGCGGCTAACATTCTCCTTTCCCTTCCTCCCCCACAACAAACACTCTGTGAGGTGAGTGGGGCTGAGAGACTTCAACGAAGTGTGACTAGCCCAATATCACTCAGCAGCTGCATGTGGAGGAGCGGAGACGCGAACCCAGTTCCCCAGATTACGAGTCTACTGCTCTTATTAACCACTACACCACACTGGAAGCCATGCAAGCATTTTAAAATAAGGCTGCGGTTCTAATAACGCCACTGAAATTCATTACATTTTCCATGTGTAAGGAGGGTGTGGAAGTTTGCCACAGATTTAATTTAATATATTTGCATTAATGACAGTAAGAGGGGTGGCTAAGCCACAGCCCTCTAGTTGTTGCTGAAGTACAACTCCCATCTCTGACCATTGGCCATGCTGACTAGGGCTGATATAAGTTGTAGTTTAGCAGCATCCGGAGGATCACAGACAGTGCACTCCACACAGCCTATGATTTTCTTTTACAAATATTGGCGCTGGCAGTCTGGAGAAGGTGCAATAAAGCTCATGGATAAAGCTGGCAGCCAAGTGAATTAGTGCATAGCTGGGCTGACAGGTGGGTGGATTGGGAGCTGAAAGCCAGCAAAGCCTGTAGCGATAGTCTGAAGAAAGCTTGATTTTTACCCAAAGGATGGATTGTCAAAGCAGAATCAGAGGCTTTTTAAAGTGCCAGTTGGAATCAACATTGGCCCTTTATGTCACCTTACCTCTGCTGACTAAATCGCTACAGAACTGCCTTCTGGCCATTAGCAATGATGGCACTCAAGTAGCAACAGAGATCAGGCTAGCCGCTCTCTCTTCTGGCCACCTGCCATGAAATATATCTGGGACTAGTAATCAAAGTCCCTCGTTCCAGATTGTTGACATCGAACAACAAAACCCCATGGAAAAGGGGAATATTTGCTGCAAAAGTTAGGGCTTATTCCCCCTCCCATCCCCAACCAAGAAGAAGAAAATGCAGAAGAAAATGCCTGCATCAAATATTTAGCTGCTGCTCTTTGCACCCCTCAGTATCCTACCATATTTAGTTTTTCATTTTTATATATTGCACAAAAGTATTTTAGCAGAATCACAAAAGTCAGAAAGAGCCATTTCCCTTGAGTCTCCTACAATTATGTTGTTGTTGTTGTTGTTTAAGTCTGATTTAAAAAGAAAAAATAAAAATAAATGGAAATTTGGAAAGGGTTATGAAAAAAGTGCATTTTGACATGTTGGAATTGTGACTGATATGAATAGCATAACCCCATTAAAAGTCCTCCATCTCCACTTGTGGAATATAGCTTGACCCTCTAACATAACTCCATTCTGAGCTTAATATGGAAAAATCTCACATAGGTCTATCTTGGGTCATATGTGAAATGAACACCAACTTCCTTGGGAGTTCTAGCTAATCATGGACCATGCAATCATGCACCACCTCCTGAAGCACCTTGCTCTGCTCACAAGTCATTGACCATGTCTACTCAGAAGGAAAGGTAAAGGTAAAGGTCCCCTTGACCATCAGGTCCAGTCACGGACAACTCTGGGGTTGCAGCGCTCATCTTGCTCTATAGGCCGAGGGAGCAGGCGCTTGTCTGCAGGCAGCTTCCGGGTCATGTGGCCAGCATGACTAAGCCACTTCTGGCGAACCCGAGCAGTGCATGGAAATGCCGTTTACCTTCCCACCGGAGCAGTACCTATATATCTACTTGCACTTTGATGTGCTTTCAAACTGCTAGGTGGGCAGGAGCTGGGACCGAACAATGGGAGCTCACCCTGTTGCGGGGTTTCAAACCACTGACCTTCTGAGCAGAAGGAAGTGCCCTTTAAATTAAAGTGGCTTACTTGCAGGTAAATGGGATTTGGAATGAAGCCTAAGCAAGCTTCTGCAGCTAGTAGTGTCATGTGAGTGGAGTTCTGATCAGGAGACTCTCTCACTAACGGAAGTGGGGAAGTGACTTTCAGTAACCTCCCTGCCAATCTGCCACAGAGAGTTGTGAATGGAGCTCCACAGCAGCATTGGGCAGCTGCTGGGTATGGAGAGATGAACAAAAAAAATGCCATCCCACCCCATACTCTGCTAGATACCAGCTCTCTCCATGAAAGGAGCCCTAGCAGAGGGCTAATTAAGATCCAAGTTTGGTAGCTAAAGGGAGGGGTTTTTTAAATGCATACTTAAATCTTAGGGTCATAGTGTTCTTACAATATCCAACAGATAGTGTTCTTACAATATCCAACAGATAGAAGCTTGGATAGATAAGGCTGGTTGGCTCACACTGGTAGAGCTTAGATCACAACAATCTTGAAGGTGCACAAGATAACACTAGTTTTTTATGAGGTGGAAGAGAACCACATACTTGAATTAATATGCCTATGAAAAAATGTCCCTTATTTGCAAAGCTAAGGCATTAGAGGGAAAGCTAGACTGGAAGCCTTCTGCCTGAGATATATTAGCCTTACATATAATGGGAAGCTTGAGTGTGGAAATGCATTCAACCAAGCAACCCCCCTTCCTTGCATTTTAGGGGGGTATGTAAGGTTTGTACTGCATCCCCTTGGTAACAACATGTTTAAAACATAAATAGATGCCGGTAGGCTGAAAAATGGGGTGCAAATGGGGAAAACAAACAAATATGTGAACTGGCTCAAATATCCCCTCGATTCACCCATATTGTTATTTGTACAATGGCAAAGAGGAGAGTAGCTAGATGGAGGAAGGAAATTACACAAGACACCCTTGATGGCAGAAGGGGAGAAGTTAGCCACAACTTGCTTTATTCTAGCTTAACAGTAGCAAGGCAGGCAGGGCATGATAACAATGGTTGGGTCTGCTAAAGCCTTTTATCAAGTCAGACTGTTGGTCTCCCTACTTCAGTATCGTCTACTCTGACTGGCAGTGGCTCTCCAAGCCAGGTACCAGTCAAGAGAATGTCTCAACCCTACTTGGAGATGCCAAGGATAGGCAGACCAAAGACCAGAAGGGAGAAGTTATCTCTCTAGACCTGTCCAACTCTTCCCTTAAGAACTTAATCAGGTCTTGATTGTGGGATTCCCATAGGCATCTGGTTGGCCATTGTGAGATCAGGAGGCTGAGCTAAATGAAACACTGGTCTGATCCAGCAGGGCTCTTCTTATACTCTTAACCTGACCAACTCAGCAAAGGAGATCAGTCTTCCCCAAGTCAAAGCCAAAAAGGGCCACTAATGGCCTGCTACTACCAGTGCAGAGATAGGATACCCTCTATCCTATCGCACAGCACAAAGCAAGTCCACTAATGAAAGCAAGGAACCAGCATTTCCTAAATGGTATTTCCCATCTGCTGAGAAATTAAAGTCATATTCCTTTCTTTAACTAATCTTGCTAAATAAATTCTTGGTAATCTGCAGTCATCCCAGTCAAGACAGGCTCATGGGTTTGTGTTGGTGGGTGACACATCTGTCCACATGTTGCCACCCAGTGGCTGCTCTGGTAAGATCCCCTTCCCAAGGCCATGGCGGTAAATTATATCAGGCATTCAAGTGCAGACCATCCAGTGCTCCCATTATTTTTTGAAAAATGAGGTTGCAAAAGTCTAAGGTGCCTCATTCAATCTTGAGCAGCATAACAAATACAGCAGAGCTGCTCTATTTGTAACCTGGTAGCCCAGTTTGGAAAATAAATTAAACTTTTGATTAAATCAATGTGTTTTAGAGATGCATTTAAAATATGAGCCTTCAGAAAGTTCACAGCATGAAAAAGCGGGAGACAACCCTGTGCTTCCTTGGTTCATTTTGTTTAGTGGTCATTAATACGGTAATTGCCTCATGAATAGAACTGAAATAGCTACACTTTTCAAATTGCAAAGCACTGAAAACTGTGTCTCATTTCCATGTACTGAGGTGTTTTTTTCTTTAGAATTCTCCAGTATTTTTGGAGAGATTTTTTTAAGCCAATATTTAAAGAGATAGTGGGTTTTCTTTTTAGTAACTTCATATTTCTCTTGGTGTTTTGCAGGGCTGTTACCTCTCTTTGTGACTATTTGATTGAGAAATTGAACCCTAGCTTTTAAAATTTACCTGTTAAGATTAAATCAGATATTACGGGAATACAAAGAAAGCTAGAACAACTTAAAATAACAAACTATCTAACTGTACATGAAAAATTCATGTATAGTTTTATGATCAACCCCCCACTTTTTTTTTCCTTGCAGCTGATCTGCTATGAGGCAGTTTCCTGTTTTACACACTGACATTGGCCCTCATGATATTTGACTAACCTAAAAGGAATATTAATGTATAGTTTATACTGGGGCTTCATTAGACCATACATTTCTTGCATTAACTATAGCAGTTTAGGTCCTGTTTTCTTTCCAGCAGCAATTCAACAAAATAGTATCCCCTCATATCACATTTAATCTCTTTTTTTTTTTAAATATTTTTATTAATTTTCCAATTAAAACCAATTATATCACATTCAATATTTCAAATTATACACATATATATATCAATCAAACCGAATGTTATGCCAAATCATCTAAAGAATTTTTTATTTGGGTTCCCATGCTTCAAGAAATTGGGAATTCCTCGCAACTGTCCACTGCCGTCTTTTTTCTAAAGTTCAAATCGTCCTCCAAGTTCATAATAATCCAGATCTTCCCCTTACAGTCACATAGATGTATTCCACTTTCATCCGATTGTTTCCCAGCTGCTGAGATAAATATCAAACAAAGTTTCACAGATGTTCTTTCTCCTGTGTGAGTTAATCAGTCCAGCCTCCCCATAAATCTTCTTAATGGAGCTCCCTGTTGCGTCGAAGCAGCTCGAAGTAGCGCCATCTTAAAAAGCTCAGATCACTTTCGTTTTCTCTCATAGCCATGAAGATTTACGATCATTATAGAATTTACAGCTTTTTCAGGCAGGAGACCCAAACATCAAACCATAAACTCTTGGTAAATTAATGGATCTCCTTGCCCTATAGCTGAACTTAGCTTCAGGTCGCTGCTCCAATTTAAAGTGCGTCACAGCTCATAAATCCTCCGAACGCGTCCAGAACTTCTTCCGTCCGACTAGGGGGGGGGGGCTTTTCTCATCGGCAACTCCACATCTTTAAAAAATATGCTCAGTAACAACAATTATAAAGTTCAACTCACACAGTCTTTTGCTTCTCTTTCACTCCAAACAAGCCAGGACATCGCGTCCGGGAAGGTACGAGGCAACAATATGAAGAAAAAAAATAAAAACTCACTTCCCTTATCGCTCCGTCCCCATCAATCCTTCTTCCAGATGCAGTACAGTCTTTTGACTCCTCTCCCTCAGCAGCATAAATTTCTCAGCAGTAAACAGCGCTTCTTCCCCTCCTTCTGAAGTATGTCCATAGATTTAAGCCTAATTATCTTCTTTAACCATGGAAATCCCCGCCATGCAGATTAGCGTCCGGGAGTCCTGGCCCTCGTAAGTGCTCAGCCCAAGCTCCCCCCACTCCAAAAACAGTCGGAGTGGGTCTGGGGGCATCGCGGGCCAGCGGCCCCTCTCCGTAACCCCCGGAGAGGGTAGGGGGTTGCCATTTACTCCCCTAGCAACCGCCAAATTCCTTACGAAGGTCAGAGAGATGGAAAACAGGTCCGCCATTCCTGCAGGCGGAAACCGGAACCCCACATTTAATCTCTATTGTCTGACGTTCACTCATAGACTTGCTGATTCAGTGGCATTCAAAACAGTTCGCTTATTTATTTTACCATATTTTTAACCTACCCACCTATTTTTCAGGCAATTATTCTCCCCCAAAGCAGCTTGCATCAATTTAAAAGAGGAGCCCTGCCATCAGGCACACAAAGACCCACAAGGGAAAGGAAGTGAATGGAAAAGATAGAGAGACAGAACATCAGCTCCTTAAGGCCAGACTGAAGCAGTGAGCCATAAGCAGCCATTTGTAGTCACCTGGGCCAGGTTGATCTTCACTTGCCAGTGTTCTTGCTTGAATAGCAGTTGATGGCTCTCAATGGATGGGGCCAGAACATCCTCTCATTTTGCTTCTGCAATACTAAAGCAGACTGGAAGTTGGAGCGGAGCGTTCTTTCTGATATGGAGGAAAAAGCAAGCTCCTTCTGTGGCCAGCGAATGGGGCCAGGCTGGCCTCCCCCTTGCCATGAGGTTCTTCCTAGGAGCCTCCCAGTGGCCTTTGGTCCCTCTTACACTGAATATAATCTTCCATCTACAATTCTCTGAAGCACCAAACGGAAGCTTTAAAACATAACTAAATAAATCCTTTCAATCCCATCCAGGGAGTATGTACAGACTTGTGATGTTTTCATGTCATGCAGACATGATGTTTTCATGTCATGTTCCTGAAAGAGAATCACGGGGTGGTGCTGCGGAGGAAGTGTTTTGGACATTAACACAGAATGCACAGTGCTGTGTTGACAGCAGAAGAGAAACTCAGTCTGTTCACATTTTTATTGTACATGAAAAATATGTTAAGACACCTGTGTGGTGACTGTACAGAGCCGAAGAGGATTTTTTAGAGAGAAAACGGATTTAGTACCACAATGGAGATGGATAAATATGAGCTTAGCTAACTGACACAATGTTTTTATGCATTTAAGATTAATTATGGGCACGACCCATACATAGCATCAGTGCCAGTTCAAACATATACTATATTATTGTTATTTTGCTATTGTTGTTGATATTATTAGTATTGTGTTACAATACTCTCTCTCTCTCTCTCTCTCTCTATATATATATATATATAGTATACTATACAATACTATATATATATCACCCTTATTATGTGTATTTTATATACTGTACCACCCTTTGATGAAAGAGCACAGGGCAGTTTAAAACACAGAACACAAATGTCAATACATAACATAATATCTGTACAATATAAAAATCAAAATGGTTATATAATTACAATTGTCGTAAAAAAATGCATAATGGAATACAGATATTTTTTTAAAAAAAGATAAAATACAGATTCTCATAACAGCAACAGCACAAACAAAAAGGAAGGAGAACTTCATCAGCCAGGTATCTAAAATTCAAAAACAGTGCACAAATTCACAATCGTCTCTCTCTGTCCAAAGTAGCTCTTAATCCCAGCCCCACACAGAAAATGACAGACACTCTGAGCTCTCGCCTGGGAGCTTTCCTTTTCTCTCCCAGTTTCTCACCCTGGGAGATGTTCACACTGTTTCTCACTGAGGGTCCTTCACTGAGGTCAAGCAGAAACCTGCCAATTCAAAGTCAGACAAAGCAGAGGCAGTAGGTTCAGATTAGCAATGTCAGGCAAAAGCAGATAAGGGGTCAAGGCAAAGGCAGTTAGCACCCTGGACAGCTCCACGTCACATAGGTTGGAAGTTTGACAATACAGTCTTGAATGCTGCTCCAACAGCCAGCAAAGTCAGATTTAGCCTTAACTGGACTGCAGCTTCCACTGAGTAGCCAGCCTCGCCCATGGTGGTTGGAATCTTGTTTGGGAGCCATTGACTCTGGCAGCTCAGAGCAGCCCAGGATTCTTCTATGATCTCTGAGCTGTCACCCTTAGAGTCTGAGAAAGGCAGTGCAACCTCTTGGGGCTGGAGAAGTGCAGGCATCACCTGCTTCTCTGGTGACGTAACACCTGAGGAGACTGGAACAACCAAGACTGGTTCTGAAGGGACTGGTTCCTCACAGTTGAAGGTAGCCTCTGTACCCACAGCCTCAGTCCCTGAGAAACCCCGAGTCACATGACACCATAACATTTTTTGCACATTTAGTGGGTATGTTTAGGAAGTTGAAGAATTTTGGATGGAGGTGAGGAGGAAATTTATCAGAGAAACCACCATTAAGGGACAACCATCTAGCCTGGTTTATGCAGCAGAATTAAGTGAAAAAATGTGGGGGTAATAGAATGGACTGTACCACTGCAGAATGCAGGTGAACGTATCATTTTTTTTTAATGTAAGGGAACATTAAAAAATGGTATATTCATTTGCAATCTGAAGCAGACCCTCTCTGTCTCTGGGGTATTCCCAACTGACAGCTAGCAGAATAATATACTACACCCTCCTTAGGGTGTTCCAAATTGGCAGCTACTAGAATAATATATTGCTCTCTTCACAACAGTGACATGTATACTGAGCAGCCACAGACTCAAGAGAATTTAAATTGGCTTTGCAGCCACATTTTCAGGGGTGTAAAATGCTTTCCAGCTGTACTTTATGGGTTGGCTTAGTATTTCAGTTATCTAAAGCCAAAATGCTCTTGAGCATAAAACACACACACACAATTTAAGAGATAGTTAACTCTTCACCTAATGAAATGATTGCTATTTCAGAAATGAAATAGGACTACCTAATTAGATATAAGGCCTTCCTTTAAAGTACTCTTTCTTTTTCACTTAGCTCAAATTTTAAACCAAACCTTTTCAGACTGAAGGATGGAATTATTCTCCTAATCATAATAGCACCATTATGGGGGTCAAATATTCATAAGACTCACTTCCGGTGCTGCTGCCATGGTGAACAGCGGATCCCACAATAGCGGATGCCAGCCGTGCAGTTAATTAAGGATAATCTGGGAGTAAAATCCCAGATTTGGGATCACCATGTGTGTAGGCTCTCTGCATGCATATACTGGTACACACACAGAACTCCTCACACATGTAGGACACGTGGGTGGTGAGGATGGGGCCACTGGGTGTGTTGACATCAGGGCTATCTTGTGCACAAGCTCCTCACATGTTCTTTTAATTTTTATCTGAACTCCCCTATTGTCATAGCATATGACATTTCACCAGCATTTAAAGACTAATTGTTGTTGTTGTTTAGTCGTTTAGTTGTGTCCGACTCTTTGTGACCCCATGGACCAGCGCAAGCCAGGCACTCCTGTCTTCCACTGCCTCCCGCAGTTTGGTCAAACTCATGTTTGTAGCTTCAAGAACACTGTCCAGCCATCTCGTCCTCTGTCGTCCCCTTCTCCTTGTGCCCTCCATCTTTCCCAACATCAGGGTCATTTCCAGGGAGTCTTCTCTTCTCATGAGGTGGACATAGTATTGTAGCCTCAGCTTCAGGATCTGTCCTTCCAGTGAGTACTCGGGGCTGATTTCCTTCAGAATGGATAGGTTTTATCTTCTTGCAGTCCATGGGACTCTCAAGAGTCTCCTCCAGCACCATAATTCAAAAGCATCAATTCTTCGGCGATCAGCCTTCTTTATGGTCCAGCTCTCACTTCCATACATCACTACTGGGAAAACCATAGCTTTAACTATACGGACCTTTGTTGGCAAGGTGATGTCTCTGCTTTTTAAGATGTTGTCTAGGTTTGCCATTGCTTTTCTTTTTAGTAGCATTGTAAGACAGAGCTATTGCCTGTCAGCAGCTACCACAGTGAAATTCTTTATTAATAACATTATGCAAAGACATTTCAAATAGGGGATAGAAATTTAGTGCAGTATGGGTGCATGTGTTGATTGTCTGTGTATCTGAAAGAATTTTGGTCTCTTTTTCATCAGAGTCAACTGCCAGTGAAATCCTCTATACCAGGGATAGGAAGTTTATGGTCTTCTAGATGTTGCTGTATTACAATTCACATCATCCCTGATCACTGGCCATACTGTCTGGGGCTGATGGGAGTTGGAGTCCAATAACATCTGGATGATGACAGGTTCCTGACCCCTGTATACTTTGAAATATTTATTTATAATGAGATGGGTACTGAAAAGCCACAAAGCAGACATGCCCTACTGCCCTTCCGAGTTTAGTTCCATCAGTGTGTGTTGCTCTCTGTGTTATCATAGCAATACACCCACCTTTAGGGTCAACTTGAAAAGCCTTAAGTCCCCCACTAAGTAACATCGCCCCAAATAATCTGGATTTTTCACTCAGACCAGACATATAGGATCATTACTTAGTGTAAAAGAACATTATGAACATTGCTGGAAATCCTCTGTGATGTCTGGTGTGTTAGTATACAACATAAGCAATTAAACTGGGGGAGGGAAATAAAGGTATAAAATCCTCTGGAGGTAATTTCCCTACTGTTATATAAAGTTGATTTCTTCACTGATCTGAAACTTAAGTACAGTAACTTTATGCCTGAATAGTTTTATAGTCTGTTGTAAAACATCTCATTTATGCTGGGCTATGTTCTTGTCGGCAAATCTTCACAAGCTTTTTGCACACTTTAATTAAATAATTATCGCCATATCCCTGTGAGTCTTGAAATGTGTCAAAGCTGTTCTACTGAAGCAGACAGGTAGATGTTATTAAACACCTTCTTTGAAAAAAAAAAGTGTGTTGGGTCACTGCAGTTATGTAGTGTCAACATTAACTACCTGCATTTGTCTTCTAATCTTTCATTAAGGTGTTTTTTTTTAAAAAATTTTTTTTATTAAAAGTTGAATTCAACTTGTAAAATTAATGGTTCCTATTCAGTAGCTGCAGAAAGGGTTGTAGCTAAGAAACAGAGCCTCCGGTTTGTATGCCAGAAACCCAAGATTCCCTACCATTTCCAAGTAAAGCTGGGAATATTCCCTGTCTGAACCTCTGGACAGTTACTGCCAGTAAGTGCTGATCAGAGGGGGTTAACCTGTGGCCCTCCAGATATTGTTGGACTCCATCAGCCCCAACCACCATGGCCAACAGCCAGGGATGATGCAGACAATAGTGAGCTAGATGGACCAATGGTTTGACTCAGTATAAGGCTATATTCCTAACTAGTGAAACTTACTGAATGCAGCAAGGTGCATAGTACTTATGACATCATTCCCACCTGCAACCCCACCATAATATTCCGGCATTGTTCCCTTGATGTTCTACCAAGGACGCATTTGCACAGACACTTTACTACTGGAACTTCTCCTAGATCTGTTGCTAGGTATGCATTACCCATCGTCTTCTATTTTGCTCTGTATCCAGTGCATGCAGCAGTGCTTCCATTCCACTGCAGTTTCAGTTCTGCAAAAACATTATTCAGCTTGTTGTGATGATACTACATGACTGACAGGTGGGCACCAGCAAGGGTGGGCAAGAGAGAAGAGGCAGAAGCCTGCTTGCATGCTTCCCTGCCGCCCTCAGCCTTCCACCCCGCTTCTTTCTAGGTTCAGGGCAGCAGCAGCCATTGCCTCCTTAGGATCGCTCAGCCAGGGATGGTTGCTGCTGCTTCCATTTGTTTGCTTGGCCTTTCTCTTTGGGTGGTGCAACAGCATGGATTTGGCTCAGCAGCAGGGAGCCAGAAACAGGCAAAAGGAAGAGCTATTTCTGCCAGCTGACCTGCTTTCTCTTACTCTTATGAACCAAGGGAGGCAAACTTCTGGCTTGTTGGATCCATTTTGCTATGGAACCCCAATTTTATTTTATTTTTATTTATATGTTTCATAAAATTTCTATATGGCTTCGTTGTTGTTGTTGTTGTTTTAAAAAAATCCTAAACATTTTCCAAACCAAATAAAAAAACAATATTATTGGTAAGAACAATTAAGACAATTAAAACCACTAATAATATAAAAGCACACAAGCATTCTAGATGCATGGGTAAGGCTCCCGTAAACAAAAATGTCTTTAGCAGCAGGTGCCAAAAAGAGTACAGTGAAGGCCTGATTTCAATAGGCAGGGAGTTCCAAGGTGTTCATCGCACTACAAAATCTTTTAAAAGTTGCATCTAACTTAAGTCGAAAAGACGGGGTTGGTTTTTATAATAAAATAATAATAATAATAATAATAATAATAATAATAATAATTTGAAAATAAGGCTCAAGACCTTCGCAGAACCTCAAGACCAACCAACACGCCCCCCCCCCCAAACTAATCCTGGCTAAGCCCTCTCCATCACAGCAACCTAATCTGGATGGAGCGGGTCCTACAGCAGCTGTTCGCCAAGCGTCTCCGTTTGTCCTGTCCGCAGAAACACGGAACACGCCGGGTTAGAAAAAGAAGGCACCGCGCACGCGCACATTCGCCAGCGCCTGCCGCCGCTTCCCTGCCGTTGGGGGCGGGGGGGGGAGGCGCGTTTTAGCGCGAGAGGGGGAGTGGGCGGGGCCACCGCGTCGCTCTCGAGCTTCCGCCTCCTTCCTCCTTTCCGGCGGGTGAACATTGAGGGGAGAATTTTCTTGTTGTTGTTTTGCTTTCCCCTCCCCCAGCCCTCCCTTCGTTCCTTCCTCTTCCTGGTTCAAGGATGGTCGCTGCGCTCCTTGGAACTGCTCAGGAGCTCGTTTCTTCTGCCAGTCTCGCCGCCGCCGCCGCCGCCGCCGCAGGGCCCAGAAGGGGAAGCCGGGGAGGGGTCCCAAGGAGCTGATTCCAACCCTCTCAGGTGCGTCAGGCTAAGGGCGACCCAGAAGAAGCAGGGGGGGGGGGAGGCTGCAGTTAGTGGCTTCGCCCCCGCCTGTCGCTTACACACTTAACACACACTCAGAGTGTTGTGTGTTTATAGTTTTATATATAGAGGGAGAGACAACTTCTTTGTTGGTCTATGACGTGCAATAGGCCTTAATTGGGGGGTGTTGTTGTTACCGGTGCCTTGGCCTTGTTGGTATCCCTATGATCTGCATATTCTTAAAATCTGCACAATATAATGAATAATTCTCTTGCGGTTTTGTATCTCACTCTCCCCCCCCCCCAGCCCCTCTTATACGTTGTTGAGAGGAGCACGCTAATCCTCTGTCTCCTTCAAAAAAAAATCCTTTTCTGGTATGCCATGTGCATGTACAGCCAGAGTTTATTATATTCGTGATTTATCTGATAATGTAGTTAGAAACAATCGTAGAATATTTTAATACTGTAGCATCTTTGTTTATAACCATACAGTGAGGTGGAAGGAGGGGCAAAACCCCACTGTCTTTGCCCAGTGTCTACTCCACTTTAAAATACGGTAGCATAATTTGCACAGTTTTTGTAAAGAATCCAGATTACATGGTTATGAATGTGTGCATGTGGATTCTTTTCCCATTTCACTTCCTGTCAGCTGATGTGGATTAAATGTCCTGAGTAACAGATGGGTCCCAGAGTTCTCGGTCACCTGTAGATAACATAAGGCAAATAAATATGTATCAAGTTCGGTTTGTATCTGTGGCATAACTTCTTTGTTTGATGTAGATGTATTAATTATGGCTTTCATTTGTTAAGTGCAAATACAGTTGATAGTATATGCAACAAAGAGTCTTGTGGCACCTTAAAGACCAAATTTATTATGGTGGACTAGAGTCAAGTTCTTTGGGTGCATGATTGTAGTCTATAAATGTTTATGCTGTAATTAATTTGTTAATCTTTTAAGATGCCATAAGGCTTTTTGGTGTGTTTTGCTCCAAGAGAGTAACACAAGCCACCTCTTTGGAATAGGTTTGATTGTGTGGCTGATTTCCTCCTTGAGACAAAATGTCATGTGTTGTTACCAACATTAATAGGCCTTTCACAAAGATTTAAAAATACTGCCTGCATCCCTCATCTCTGCCTCCATCCCTCATCTGTCCAAATATTTTAGCTTTAAGGCAGTGAGGGTGTGTTGTAGTATAAGGTGGCATAAGGCAAATTCTGAATGGCTGCCCAGATAGAAGCTTTCTGAGGAACAGGATTGTGTGTTTTTTAAGTTGTTAATCAGCAGGTATTCATATACCTGGTCCTTGTTGTCATATTAACTTGGTGATTAAAGCAGGTCTCTCATGTTCATAGAATCTTAGAGTTGGGAGGAACCCCAAGGGTCATCTAGTCCAACCCCCTGCGGTACAGGAATCTCAGCTACGCATCCATGACAAATGGCCACCCAACCTCTGTTTAAAACCCTCCAAGGAAGGAGAATCCACTACCTCTAGTACAAGGGTCCCCAAACTACGGCCCCCGGGCCGGATGCGGCCCAATCGGCCTTCCAATCCGGCCCGCGACGACCCCCGCCGCCCGCTGCCGCCGCCCGCTCTCACGGCGCGCGGCACAGCGACGATCTAAAAAATCGGCAAAAAATCGCTGAAAATCCTTTGTGCGCATGCGTACGGGCCTCTCCCGACCCGGAAGAGGTCATTTCTGGTGCACTTCCGGGTCGGGGGAGGCCCATACGCATGCGCACAAGCGATTTTCGGCGATTTTTTCCGCCCGTGTGCGTGTGCGCATGCGCACGGGCGCGCACTCCCCCGCCCTCCGGCCCGCTGCGCGCGCACTCCCCTGCCCTCCGGCCCACCGCGCAGTAAGTCTGGGGACCCCTGCTCTAGTAGAACTCTGTTCCACTGCTGAACAGCTCTTACTGTTAGAAAGCTTTTCCGAATGTTTAGTCGAAATCTCCTTTCTTGTAACCTGAAGCCATTGGTTCAAGTCCTACCCTCCAGAGCAGGAGAAAACAAGCATGCTCCCTCCTCCATGTGACAGCCCTTAAGATATTTGAAGATAGCTATCATATCTCCTCTCAGTCTCCTCTTTTCCAGGCTAAATATACCCAGGTCCTTCAAGCGCTCCTCATAAGGGTTAGTTTCCAGATCCTTGATCTTGGTGGCCCTCCTCTGCACACGTTCCAGCTTGTCAACATCCATCTTAAATTGTGGTGCCCAGAATTCGACACAGTATTCCAAGTATGGTCTGACTAAGGCAGAATAGAGTGGTACTATTGCTTCCCTTGATCTGGACACTATGTTGATGCAGCCTAGAATAGCATTAGCTTCTTTTGCTGCTGCATCACACTGTTGACTCATGTGTATCTTTGGTCCACCAAGACCTCTAGATCCTTTTCTCATGCACTGATAGTAATCCAGGTGTCCCCCATCTTATATTTGTGCATCTGGTTCTTCCTGCCTAAGTGCAGAACCTTACATTTGTTCTGACATATTGAAATTCATTTTGTTAGTTTGTGCCTAGTTCTCCAATCTGTTAAAATCATTTTGAATTCTGATTCTGCGGCTACCCCTCCCAGTTTGGTATCATCTGCAAATTTGATGAGCATCCCCTCAATTTCTTCATCCAAGTCATTTATAAATACATTAAACAACAACAGAACAACATCCCCCCAGAGCAATCCCTAGGAATCCACAGCACCCCACTTGTCACTTTTTTCCAGGATTACGAGGAACCATTAATGGAATACTTCTTTGGATTTAAACTATATCTTGAGCACATGGTGTCCATCCATTTGTAATCACATGCCTATTTTTAAATAACACCATTTCCTAATTAAATAGGCTTATGTGTTGAGAAGAAGGGTACAGATCCACTGGTGAATTCACCCTTTAGAGAAGGTAATGTTTTGAATTATATACCAATTTCATGAGCGCCTTTGCCCTTGCATGTCTAACAAGGTACAATCTGTAACTCACATTCTTTTATTTTGTGAATTTTATAGTGAAGAACGAGCTCGACTTATTTTACCCCTTTTATCAAAATTTACACCCTTACAATATTATTTGGAATTTCCCCCCGAAATCTTACTAAAATTCCTTCTGGAAGATTCCTCAAGCTCAGTGTCATATGACGTGGCCAAATTCTGCACTTTAGCTATTAAGAAACGTAAATCCCTTCTATTGAATGACACATCGCAAATTCCTTTTGTGTAATTGTTCTATTTCTGGTGATGTTATTGCTGATTTTCTTTTGTTTGGAATTATGATATTCTGTATTGCTGGCTTTTGCTGTAATAAAAATTGAACTTGAACTTTAGAGAAGGTAATGTTTTGAATTATATTTAGAATTGGAAAACAAATTTGGAAGGAGGAATATTTAGCTTGTTGAAATATTGTTCTTATAAGCATAAATTGATTAAGATATATTTACTTTTTACTGAGGACTTACATTTTAGATGTGTCTGTTTATATAATTTCGACAAGTGTTGTGGCTCCTTCACATGCTACTATTTATCATTCTTGCCTTGAAACCATTTGCAGTTAGAGATTACCAGTAAACCACAGTTTCTGATCAAACCCCAGAATATTCTTTCGTGGGTGGGTGAGAGACAGAGGAGATGTGACACAAAACGCATTCTCTGTTCAATAAACTATAGATTGTTACCTATACATTTGTATCAGGCCTTTATTGTTAATAAACCAAAGTATATTAATCCATGCAGAAATGTAAATAGATGGATGTCAATCTGTATTACAGAGATTAACCACTGCTAGTGAAACATAAAAATGAGTGGCCGTCGAAAGCGTGCTCCTCCATCGAGGATGAATGATGAGAAAAAGAAGCAGCTCTGCTGGAATATGCATGATGACCGTAAAAATGAAGTGATAGATTTGGATGCAGTGGATGAAGACCAACCTCTTGCAGGTACAAGCTCATCTTCTACAGCACATGTTATAAATGATGATAGCACTGATGAAGCTTTGACGCTCAAAGTAAACAACCTAAAATCATTGAGCTTCTCAACCATTTTGGATGAAGCAGACGATTCCTGCCATCTCTTGACTTCTATATCCATACAGCTAAATATTGTGATATTTCCTTATATTTCTGATTCTAACTGGAAAACCTTGCTTGGAGAGTTCATTCTGCAACCTCTTCCTGGTCAACAATTAACTGAGAATGTCCATAAAAAGAGTTTTACACTGATGAGAGCAGAACCTAGTGATCATTTGCGTATCTGTGTTCATGTGAAGAACGTTGAGAAGGTGGATGAGAGGGAAGAATCATTACAGAACACTTACCAAGAAGACGTATTAGTTGAATCATCTTTAAGTAATGAAATGTTAGAAGACTTGATGTGGCTGCAAAAGAAGAGAGTAATTGTACTTTGTCAAAGATCCGGAGATGGCCAGTGCTTAAAGGTATTTGGTTTACGTAATTAATAAGACTTGCTAATTGCAAGAGTACCCTTTCTGTTTGATTTTCAGAGAATCGTCTCTGTGTACATTAACAATATAGTCATGCATATTTATTCAGAATTAAATTCCATTGAGTTCTTTATGCGCATAATCCTAAATATGCATAGGATTGCAATGTGAGATGGGTCCAACGAATATTAAAAGCTAGCCAAATGCTTGCCTGCAACATGAGCATTACAGTGGTACCAGTGGTGATTAAATTTTAATCCCACATTACAAACCAAAATTGGCTCCCTAAGCAGACACAAGACTAATTAAAATCACTATAAATAATTAAAACACAACAAACAGTACAGTGCTACCTCGGTTTATGAACACAATTGGTTCTGGAATTCTGTTCATAAACTGAAGCGTTCATAAACTGAAGCGAACTTTCCCATTGAAAGTAATGGAAAGTGGATTAATCTGTTCCAGACGGTCCGCGGAGTACTTAAACTGAAGCGTTCATAAACTGAAGCGAACTTTCCCATTGAAAGTAATAGAAAGTGGATTAATCCGTTCCAGACGGGTCCGTGGAGTACTCAACCTGAAGCGTACTTAACCTGAAGCATGGGTGTAATTGGTTTTGGAAGTCTGTTCATAAACTGAAGCGAACTTTCCCATTGAAAGTAATGGAAAGTGAATTAATCCGTTCCAGATGGGTCCGCGGCGTTCATAAACCGAAAATTCGTAAACCGAGGTGTTCATAAACCGAGGTTCCACTGTATAGGTAGTTTTTTGGTAAGATTTAGTTTAGCATATTCTAGGATCCAGGAAGCTGTAGTTTACTCATACCATGGAATGCTATCTGAGCCACTTGGGGTCGAATAGAACATTATAATCAGGATTACATGTAGAATCCCCAATTTATGCTTGACTAAGGCTTACATCTTTTGGACTTTGGGCTCCCCCAGAGAGCATTGACATTTCACACCTGAAGGTTTATGTTACTAGGGAAGTAGGATTATTTTCAGAGTGCTAAATGTCACTTGTTTGCACTGTCTGCAATCTAGCTTCTGGGCATAATTCAAACAGTGGTTGGCTGAAGGATGTATTGGTTACAGTTTTTTACTAAGAGCTAGGAGACCAGGTTCTAGCCATGAAACTCACTAGGGGACCTTGGGCCAGTCAGTGTCTCTCTAACCTATCTCATAGGGTTGTAAGGATAAAATGGAGAGATGGAGAACCATGTGTGCCACTGTGAGCTTCTTGGAGGAAAGATGGGATATAAAAGCAAGGAAGCAAGCAAAAAACAAAATAAGGCATCTGGGAATGGGGTAAACTGTCTTTCCTTGAGTGTTGTTGCTTTGATCCATGGCTGTGCTTACGGAAAAATAATTATAATGGAAAATCTAATAATGGATGTCCCACATACATATAATTTGGTCCTTCAGCCTCAAGTTGCCAAGGGTGGTCGCCTAAGAACTCTGCAATTCTAGCCGTTTACTTGGAAGTAAGTCCTATTATATTCAGTGGGGGTTGCTCACAGGTAAGCAAGTTTAGAATACCAGCCTTAGTCACCAGTAAGCTCATATTTTTCTCATATTTTTTCTTGCACACTCCAAAATTCATCTAAAAACTACATTCACAGGTTGGAATGTATCTCCTTGAAGTTGGCTTAAGCAAGCTAGAATTCCTTAGTGATGGTGGTGGCAGAATAAAAAAAGCTAATCAACTCATTCAAAAACTGATGGAAAAATTCTACCACTTCATAATTCCAGGTAATCTTATTTGATAATATTGACACATATTAGTTATACCATTAAAACATATATATGAGTTTTGAGGGAAATGTTCTTATTATTAGGTGACCTTAATTTGTCTTCTAAATACTATTTCTGAAGTAAAGAAGGTTTTAGCTTCTTTTAATCTGTGGAAAGCAGAGCATAAATTATTTAAAGTGTGTCACATTTGTTGCTGACTTTTGATACTTTCAACCTGAGTAAAACTGCACACATACACAATACAACAAAGTAATAGGACATACTTCAATCAGCTCAGGGGTGAGGATTTTGGAGATACCGTAATCAAGAAATGAAATGTCTGCCAGACATAACGGTATATGGAAACATGGCATAATAATAATAATAATAATAATAATAATAATAATAATAATAATAATAATAATAATTAATTTATACCCCGCCCATCTGGCTGGGTTTCCCCAGCCACTCTGGGCGGCTTCCAACCGAATATTAAAAACAGTACAGCATCAAACATTAAAAACTTCTCTAAACAGGGCTGCCTTCAGTTGTCTTCTAAAAGTAAAATTGTTGCTTATTGCCTTGACATCTGCTGTGAGGGCAGGGCGGGTGCCACTACCGAGAAGGCCCTTTGTCTGGTTCCCTGTAACCTCACTTCTCGCAATAAGGGAACCACCAGAAGGCCCTCGATGCTGGATCTCAGTGTCTGGGCTGAATGTTGGGGGTGGGGACACTCATTCAGGTATACAGGACCAAGGCCGTTTAGGGCTTTAAAGGTCAGTACCAACACTTTGAATTGTGCTTGGAAACGTACTGGGAGCCAGTGTAGATCTCTCAGGACCGGTGTTATGTGGTCCCGGCAGCCACTCCCAGTCACTAGTCTAGCTGCTGCATTCTGGATTAATTGCAGTTTCCGGGTCACCTTCAAAGGTAGCCCCACGTAGAGCGCATTGCAGTAGTCCAAGCAGGAGATAACCAGAGCATGCACCACTCTGGCGAGACAGGCAGGTAGGGTCTCAGCCTGCGTACCAGATGGAGCTGATAAACAGCTGCCCTGGACACAGAATTGACCTGCGCCTCCATGGACAGCTGTGAGTCCAAAATGACTCCCAGGCTGTGCACCTGGTCCTTCAGGGGCACAGTTACCCCATTCAGGACCAGGGAGTCCTCCACACCTGCCTGCCTCCTGTCCCCCCAAAACAGTACTTCTGTCTTGTCAGGATTCAACCTCAATCTGTTAGCCGCCATCCATCCTCCAGCCGCCTCCAGGCACTCACACAGGACCTTCACCGCCTTCACTGGTTCTGATTTAAAAGAGAGGTAGAGCTGGGTGTCTTCTGCATACTGATGAACACCCAGCCCAAACCCCCTGATGATCTCTCCCAGCGGCTTCATATAGATATTAAAAAGCATGGGGGAGAGAACGGAACCCTGAGGCACCCCACAAGTGAGTGCCCAGGGGTCTGAACACTCATCCCCCACCACCACTTTCTGAACACGGCCCAGGAGGAAGAGCGGAACCACAGTTGGCCTAGAGTTGGATGTGCCTTTGTATAAAGAGCAGAATATGTATGATTCAGAATCATGTAGAAATATATCCCTATATGTCCTGCACTATCATTCAATTGTTGGTCTAGGACTCTAGGCAATGCCTATGCTGTGTTGGTCAAATCTATGCTAATAATATTTATTCATATAAAAATAAGCAATAACTTTATTAGAAAGATAATGCTCTGACCGCCAGACTCTGTAGAGAACATCAGTCTGAACTGTTGTACCCAAATGGTCAATGGCTGCATAATATTGCTAAAGATGTGTCTGTTATATAAATTGGCGTGACTTCTTTTGAAATTGGCGAAATTGTGCTGAGTAAATGAAACAACTGTTTTGTGCATTTTTAGATGCTTTAGTTAAATATATGTATTCTTGGCTCATAATGTGTAAAGTGCACATAATGTGTAAAATAGTCACAATTCGCTTGTAAAGTTGAAAAAAGTGATGATTGAGTATAGTGAATCAATGCACAAGTTCCACACAGAATGGCAGAGGAGAGCGGAAGAAAAATAATTTGGCCTTGCATTACCGTATTAAATGTCTTTTGATTCTTCATTCTCTCCCTTCATCATCTGCTCAAGCCCTAAATGTTCCTCTCCCTATCCCTGTTCATAGCCACTCAACTTATTTTTTTTTACTTTGTACAGTGAGGGTGGGAAGTGGTTGGCTATTAAAGGAAAGCATCTGGTTTTCTGCATCACAGCTGCTGCAAGAGTATTTGTTCATCAGTAGCAAATTTAATCAACACATTAATTATAATATAATCCACAGAACTATGGGCATCACATTCACTGTTCACCAAGTACAAGGAAAGTGTTGTGAACGAAATCAAGATTTTGTTTTTAAAAATTGTGAACTGTAAGCTTTTTAAATAATGGAAATAAATTATAATTTCTTACCGGTAATACAAACTCAGTACTTTAGAAATTGTACTCTCTCCAGTTCCTAGTATTATTTATTGGCCATGTTTTTGATCTTAAAAGAGAGCCAAGTTCTCTTCTTCCCCTCCAAGAACTATTCGGTATTGTACGTAAGACTGGGAACAACATGGTACTGGATTAATATTTCTTAGTACTGGGATACTATTTTTATCCAATTGTTTTGTTACTTCATTGCAGTACGTTTAAGGTATTGCAAACATTACTGACTGTGAATCAGTACCATACGGTTCTTTTAGATATTCTGGAGGAAGATGAGGAATCCGATAGAGATATAGAGCGGCAAAATATTGAAGAGCTTTATGACTATGTGAGGCATACACACCAAAAAGAAATTCAGTTTTTGAAGGAGAACGTACAGCACTCTGCACTGATTCCTGTATTGAGGCCATACCAAACTGAGGCTGTAAACTGGATGCTGCAACGTGAGAACTTCAAAAATGTACCAACCAATGGCAAGTATCTAGAAAAAGGCAACATAAATATATATCTTGATTACAGTGATACTGACAGAAATTCATGATGATGTTACAAGAAAGTTATAAGAAAGTCGCACATAAGTCCCCCACCTCAAGTAGCAAAAATTTGATGCCCTGCTTGTGTGAATAGAACTGCTTTCTGCTAAGGCAAAGTTGCCATTGAATACAACCCATTGTGCATCCTGAATTGCTGATCTGAGACATGCTCATGTTGCATACATCAGCACTTAGTTTATACACAACATAAGGGTTGTTTGTGTTTCTAACATACCAGATGTGGCATTAATGTGCGTCACTTGGTTCAGAAGTGGCTAATTATGAATAGAACCCCCTTTAGGGAAATTTCTTTCCCCCCTCTCCCATATTTATATTTTTGGCAATTTCCTTCTTAAAGGTAAAGGAACCCCTGACCATTAGGTCCAGTTGCGGACAGCTCTGGGGTTGCAGCGCTCATCTTGCTTTATTGGCCGAGGGAGCCGGCGTACAGCTTCCGGGTCATGTGGCCAGCATGACTAAGCCGCTTCTGGTGAACCAGAGCAGCACCCGGAAATGCCGTTTACTTCCTAGTTACTGCTTATTTCCTTGATGCTGTAGGCAGGAAATGTATGTAGCCTGAATCTTACATTATTCCGTCTGGAATATAGTAGGTACTCCATGTAAATTTCCATTTAGGGCAACTGGAATCTGGGGAAGGCTTAAATGCTGGAAACCTGATTATCTTGAGAAGTAATAAAATAGACCTACCATAGCACACTAGCTCAGAGAATAAGCTGTGGGTCAGAAAGTCTCTGGTTCATATCTAATCATGGTCATAAACCCACTAGTTGGACTTAGGCATGTACGACAAGTTGTCTTTCAAGCTTCTTGATCTGTTAAACTGGGCTTAATAATGCTGGTTTACTTTATGGAATTACTGTAAGGATTTGTGTATGTAAAACACTATAAAGCACTAAGTGGTAGTGTTATCCAGATTTACTTTTTTAAAAAAATAATTTTTATTGATTTTTTGACATATAACAGCAAAACATACATCACCCACACACCAACCCCAGCCTTACCTAAAATAGAAAACAAGAAACACAAATAAAAGCATTAACATATCTAAACATAATAATAAAACAAACAAAAACATACATACCGTATATAGTTCAAAAACCATTCATCTTTTCTAACATTGTAAGTTGACCTCCTCAGCCCCTCTTACTGTGGTTCATCTTATACTCTCTTTGGCAATTTCATAATCATCATCTTAACATTATTTCTTTCTATCTTAAACATGTTTATACCTTTTAAATTTTACACCAAAATTCTATAATTATCCTTTGCATTATAGATTACATATTTATCATCTATGACAACATCATACTCCTCTTTCCTTACATATTATATTTCTAACTTAAACATACTTCTTCATTTAATTCATATTATAAAATTCTTAATCTACTTTTACACTATACTAAACTAAAAATTCTCTTCCTTATACCCACACCTCTCTTCTAAGAACTGCCCGTGTTATCCAGATTTACAATCTGGTCATTTAAGGGTCTTGTAACTATTTGTACTGGGTTCATTTAATCTTATAGAAGCTGAAGGGGCATTGGTCTGTAACAGAACATAGGACTCGAGGAATTGTGAAATGATCAAATAAGATTCCTTGGAGCTTCAGTTTCTGTACTTTCAACTTTGAAGATAAGCGAAGACGCAGTCAAAATAAATTTAAATCATATGAGTAGCATTTGTATGAATCTCATTGTTTTCTTCTTTCTCTCAGTAGAAAATGCACTCCACTTCTTATGGAGAGAGTTTATTACTTTAGATGGACTAAAACTGTACTATAATCCTTTTACTGGCTGGTAAGGATTATTGGTCTTATTATTACAGCCAAAGTGCATACAATTTAAGTAACTGTGTTTAATGCTATAAATATCACTCTAGCACTTGTTTTATGAAAATGCCTTAATGTAAATATTTCCTAGATTTAAACAATAAGAACTTATATGAATATCTTTTGAATACTTCTGAAAATGAGAAAGTATGACAGAATTGGGAAATGAATTAAAACTGTTAGTGTGATTTCATAGAATTGTAACTTGAAAGGGACACTGAGGGTCATGTAGTCCAACCCCCTGCAACACAGAAATATCAATACATGGTCCCCCATCCAATTTGAAAGTATAATGGATCTTGCTTAATTTTGCAAAAAATAAAAAAGGTTTTATTTAATTCTGTGCTTGATTGATAATGAAATATATAGTATATCATCTCCTTTCTGTTCTTAAAAAATGTGTAGGTACTAGGATTAAAGCAACTCTTATGATGGATTTTGTTCTGTGTACATCTGAAATATTAGAGATCCACGATCCTTCTCCAAATGCATGTACTTCTAAAACAGGGGTCAGCAACCTTTTTCAGCCGTGGGCCAGTCCACCGTCGCTCAGATCATGTGGTGGGCCGGACTATATTGGGGGGGGGGGATGAATGAATTCCAATGCCCCACAAATGACCCACAGATGCATTTTAAATAAAAGCACACATTCACTCATGTAAAAACACCAGGCAGGCCCTACAAATAACCCAGAGATGCATTTTAAATAAAAGGACACATTCTACTCATGTAAAAACGTGCTGATTCCCGGACCGTCCGTGGGCCGGATTGAGAAGGCTAATGGGCCGCATCCGGCCTACAGGCCTTAGGTTGCCTACCCCTGTTCTAGAATGTTACCTACTTCAGAAAATGCCAATGTAGTCATTTGCTTCTGTTAAATTTGTGATCAGAAATTATACATACACATAACATGTTCTTAACTAGGATGAATCTTTGATCTTCAGCATTATTCGTGAACGCCCAGTTGCTGGGCCTCAGTGGCCTGGAGGAATATTGGCAGATGAGATGGGCCTTGGAAAAACAGTAGAAGTATTGTCCCTTATCCTGACACACACTCGAAAGGATGTTAAACAGGATGCTCTGATGTTACCTGAGGTGAGAAATCTGCAGTAGGTGTGAGAATGAAGCAAATGGTTCCAATACTTTTGCCAGGGTGGGTGGCATGGGGAGAAGAGACCATTCTTGGTAGCAGAACATTGAACTAGGGGTTTATTAGAACTGCTCTTTTATGTTTATATTCGTAATAAATAAATGTTTTTTTTTTCAATTCCCATTTTATTAAAAATGGAGGGGAAGATCTAAGGAGTTTAAGCATATCTACACAAAAACAAACTTGGGACTGGTTGCTTAACAGTGTATCTTCAGCATTAATAAGTACAACTTTGAAATCTCTGCATAAATTGAGCAAGAGTTTACCACTCAGTCTCGGATTTATGTTGGACCAGATTGTATGCATATTTTTGGACAACCCTGATTTTTGTGGACTGAAGTTCTTACTATTATACAATAGATTACAGGTTACCATCTAGAACCAAATGCCAAATTGGTCCAGAATTGAACTTCCTGAATTGAACAAATTGATCTACAACCTACATAATCTGTCTGATCATAATAAATTTAGTATTAGACATTTTAGAAGATACCAGAAGCACCAAGTTTCACAGAGTAGGGTTCATGAAAGTCAGGAAAATTGTTTTTGTTGACAAAATTTATGTACTTCTCCCAAGGCCAAGCAAAATACACAGCATTCACTAGGCTAAGCTTATTGAGAGATGATCTTTATTTGTAAATTACTAGAACAACAAATTTCAGGTCAATGTACAACCTTGTGTGTGTTTTTCAATGTTTTGAAGACCTTGCCTCATACCTGTGCATAGCTGTAGCTTATATTCTATATACTAGGGCCAATCTGGGAAACCCAATCTTTTTCTTTTACTATTTTATGTCGGTCATCATCAGACTCTCAGTGTTGTGTCCCAAAACTTCTGCTTGTCTGGTGGAATTTCCCTTCTTCTCTCCTTTCTGCACACTACCAAAAATATTTAATACCTTTAAATATTAGTTTTTCACTTCAGCTGGGATACCTGTTTGATATCACCAATCTTAACCATATTGTTAGTGAATTGTTAGTGTTTGCCATTGCATTGTCACAGCAAGCATTACATCCCCAGCCTTACCGGTAGTTTTTCTATGTGTTTTCAAAACCGGAGAGTCAATAGTTAATATTCAAATATTCTTGGCTTGCTTGTTTAAGATACATTAATTGTGCGTCAGACTCAGTGATGTAAATGTTAATTTTGTGAAGCAGATCAGCATGGTAGCTGAACATAAATCTGATATTGTTAAAAATTATCTCTTAGGGCTTTTTGGTAAACTTCTTTGTTCCGCCTCAACCTAGTGAAGGAAGCAAAAAGAAAAGCATAAAGAAAATGGAACTTAAATTGAAGGAAAAAGTGCACTATCCTAGTAAGTGTTCTTCAGTAGGTTTAATTTGCCAGAAGCAATAATAAGAAATATGTACCATTTACAGTAGATTTGGTGCTGCTTCCTGCAGAAACATCTAACTAGACTACTTTGAATTTGTGGGCAAAGAGTGGTAGAACTGCTGTTGAAAACAAAATATTTAAAAGCCTTACAGCACAGCCAGGCCAATATTTATTTGCCATTATACACTATATATATATATACATCAGCCTCTGTTTCCTACTATTCTTTGAACCAATTTGGTGCGACATATTTGCAGATACATTTATTGCACATGTTACATTTTACTTTGATGCTCAGATGCAAACATGGTTCCCATATCAGTGGGGGGACTCATTCAAACGTCTCAAGCGGACATTAGGGAGCACTGTTGAGTATATTGTTTGATAAGTTGTTGAGGCTCATGTGAGATTGAAGGAAAAATGGGTTGTGGTCTATCAAAAAAAAAACTTTTAACATGAAAGACATTTGTAGCATATATGAAATGAATAAAGCATTTACTACCAAGCCCCCCAAATTTATCTTTATTTATTGAGGTTTTAGTATATGGTAATGATGCTTTTCACATCAGGGCAGATCCTAAATTGATTGCATGCAATTGAATTATGTTTAAGGGGTTTTCCCCAAAAATTATTTGAAATGCTGCAATAGGTTCCTTTAATTTTGTTAACTTTCCCTATTAACTAGTTTTGCAGAATTGATTATATGTAAAAATTAATGATACATCAATTTTTAAAAAAAGAATAGCCAGTGCTGCATTAGTATTGTATTGTATTTGAAATTGTTCATCACGTTGAGATGTTTTCATGGAAAGTGATTCCTAAATAAATACATAAATACTGTTAAAATCTTAACATTATTTTGCAACCTCTTTTTGCACAACTCCTTATCGTAGATATTTATGCCTTCACAATAGGTTTGCGAGTGATGCTCTTAACAGCTATAAAAGAAATGAATGTGAAGAAGGGAGCATCTATTGTAGCAATTTTTAAGTATGTCCATGCCATATACAAGTACGACACACGCAGAAACCGTCGCATTCTTAAAAGGACTCTGGAAAAATTAATTGCAGAGAAGATAGTGGAACAGGTCAAAGGTCATGGTCTTGCTGGTTCTTTCAAGCTGGGCAGAAACTACAAGGAAAAGAAATTGTGTAGTAAATTTAAAAAAGAGGTAACCTGGGAGTTTTTTAAAAAAATAATCCATGGAGGGAATTATTTCCATTTTTCATTCTACTACTATAATGGACTACTATAATGGGCATGTTTTGATACATGTCCATTATAGTAGTTTTGGGAATGGGAGCAAATGAGAACAGAGCAGCCAAGTTGATAGAGTTGATAGAATTCAGGGGGTAATCGCTGTGTAGGAAATCTTATCTGGATTTGCCACTGCATATTTTCCACCATCTGCTTTAATAACTGTAGTCTCAAAATTTGTTGTGAGATATCTTCATATCAACCCCTGAACATTTTAACGGGTTGAAATCATTGCATGTAATTTAGGCCAGGAAGAACTGGGTATGACCCCCAATGGCTGATAATGAGGATGAATGTACCACTTATAATGTGCAGTAGATCACTTGGGTGTAATGCTATTACACTGTTTAATGAATTACAGATGTGTTGCATTGTAGTTTGGGGTGTAGTTTTTCAGTGTTAGACTGCAGTGCTGAATTGGAGGACAAAAAAGAACTTAAAATGTATAACAGTGTGTTCACATGCATGCACACACATATATATTTCTATATACATTAAAATGCAAGATGTCAACACACTGCAATTTGCATGGCCACTGATACCAGTAGGCAGTCTATCAGTGAGCTATTTATTGGAAGGGGTGGGATGCTGTAGCACAGTTTAATGGGGAAAGCCCTTCACACAGTAGTTGTGTAGGTAATGATGCACACACAATTTCTCTGTTTGGAATTCCCTTTAAAAAGTTTTGTAAAAGTCTACTCAGTATCCTGAAAGTGTATTTTGTTCCAATCATGCACATAATACAGCATGCACATTGGGACTTTTCCAGCTCCCCTTCCCTTGTGCCTCCTAATCAAGTTTTTGATTTAGTCCAGAGTGTTTTTATGAAGCTGAAAAAGCAAAATAAGTTTAGTTTCTTTTATTTGTTTGTTTGTTTGTTTTAGAAAATAAAAACTTCAGATAGGGTTCAGAAGAAGAATTCACCAGAAAATGAGAATGAAACCAAAGAATTGGGAGATGAGGGCACATGCTCTCCAAATGGTCTTAAACTATCTCAGGCAGTAGACATCACAGCAGAAGAGCATGATTACTGTACAAGAAGCAAAGACAATAGAAAATCAGAACTGGATCCTAAGGGCTGGATAATGGAAGAAGATTCTCTACACAGAACTGCTGACTTGCAAGAAAATATGCTTGTTTCAAAAAACAAAATGTATTCTACTGACATTTCTAAAAAAGATGATGAAGCTGAAGAGCAACAAGACAACTCAGAAGGGCAGCCTCCAGCCTCTCAAGAACACACTAGCATTTTTGTACCACATCCTGGTTCTATTTTTCCATTCAATACCTCTGATTATCGTTTTGAATGTATATGTGGTGAGCTTGGCTTGGTTGACTATAAGGCACGTGTGCAATGCCTGAACTGCCATCTGTGGCAGCATGCTGAGTGTGTGAACTACAAAAAAGAAAATCTAAAGATCAAGCCCTTTTACTGTCCCCATTGCCTTGTAGCAATGAAACCAGTTCCAACAGGAGCTACTCTGATAATCTCTCCAAGTTCTATCTGCCACCAGTGGGTTGATGAGATTAACAGGCATGTGAGATCATCTTCTCTTCGAGTGTTGGTAAGAAACGGTGTTGTTTCACAGCAACCAATAGGGGAAGTATACTAAGTTGAGGTAGAGTGTAGCAAATGCAGTTATTAAGTGAGTAGAATGAAAATGTGTTTACTCCTGGGTAGTTGTTACAATAAATGTCCAGCATTTCAGTATATTTTGATATTGGTAGGAATCCTTAAGATTTTTTTTTGCACGATAGATTGATTTATATTAAGACAATTTAAATCAGTGATTTAAAATCAAGGGGAAAATGCCAATGTAAATCAAGGGCTGTATCCAACAAAATTGTTCATGCAAATACTTCTGCTTTTGTCACAGAAAAGCAGAAACAGATTATTACCTTCTGAAACAGATTATTTCTTGTAAATCCTTGTTTCTAAAGTAGTCAGTTCTTGATTCAGCAGTCATTTCTGTCATGAAACTTGAGAGCCAAGTTATAGAGAACCTACATTTTTTTAACCACACCATGCTTAACTGTGAATAAAGCTGTCATCATAGTGTTAGAATCCTTTTGCAAGGCAGGAAATTTTCAGCTTCTCAGTGCTCTGTGCCTGCCCCCCCCCCATTTAATTGTCCATGCTTGCTCTCATGTGAATTGTGCCCAAATTTACGCAGGTTTATCAAGGAGTGAAGAAGCATGGTTTCTTGCAGCCTCACATCTTGGCAGAGCAGGAAGTAGTGATCACCACATATGATGTCCTTCGTAGTGAGCTGAACTATGTGGACATTCCTCACAGTAATAGTGAAGATGGACGCCGTTTCAGGAACCAGAAGCGTTATATGGCTATCCCAAGTCCCTTGGTAGCTGTGGAGTGGTGGAGAATTTGCCTGGATGAAGCACAGATGGTGGAATGCACCACTGCAAAGGTGAGAATGAACATGAGTTGCTTGGGTATGATCCTGTTGAACATGTACAACATAAAAGCACATGAAAGAGCCTACTTGTATACCCTTTAACATGCAGGCATATAAATTTGACCTTGACATTTATTCTTCTGAAGTGACTAATAATATAGTTTCCCTTGGAGGTGCTACTAAATGTTTTATCTGCCAGAGGTTTGACTTGCTATGAAGCTTAGTATTTTTTATTATTTAATCTCTTAACACAATGTATTCTGACAGTTTAAAGAACTAGGTCATCATGTATATTACACTGCTTGATAGTTGAAAGCAAGATGTTAGTCTGTTTCAGTGCCTATCTAAACAGGCAGAGGGTTTGCCCTTGGGGCTAGAATCTGTAAAACGGTCTTTGTTGACATTAAGAAATATTAAGCAGGACCATTTCAGCTGTTTGCAAAGTGATGCTGCTGTGAATACCTGCTTCACCTCCAGTAAAGGAATTTCTTGATGGATTGACATTGCATATTTGAACAGCTAATCCTTTCAAGAGTAACAATGTGATATTCTCTCTCTCTCTCTCTCTCTCTCTCTCTGTGTGTGTGTGTGTGTGTGTGTGTGTGTGTGTGTGTGTGTGTGTATGGATCGGAATGAGAGAGAGAGATGACGGAACACACCCACAATGGGTGTATCCTCATTCAGATCAGATAGCTGTTCAATTTTACTGAGAACCTCCATGTGTACAAATGAATAGACATCTGTAAAGCATAGTGGAGGAAAGAACCAGATGATAGTGGGAATGAGGGGAATGGGTTCCAGAGGCAGGCTTGCTGAAGAAAGGAAGGGGAGGCTGAATTGCAATGATACGGAGTGTAGGAAATTGGAACAATTTGTAAAAGTGTTACGGTTTGAAGAAACGAGAAGCTATGGGACAAGTAAGTGTGTGGGGGGGGACCTTTCACACAGTGTCGGTGAATATAAGGGGCTTTGTTCTGATGGCAAGATGCAGTAATGATGGCAGGCCAGGAACTCACCTGAGTAGGAAAACAGAAATGGAATGCTGCCCCAATACTTCAGTTTACATTGCTCAAATGTTCAGCCTATTTCACCCCTTCCCTGTTCACAAACTGAGCTATAGCCGTGTGGACTGTGCAGATTGTTGGGATATTCCAGCTGAGCATTTTTCACTAGGACTCTTTCTACTGGTTGGTCTCTATAGGGGGATGAAATAGAAAGGTGGGGAATCTCGTCAATCTCCTAAAGCAGTTATTCTTCACTGACCATTGTGGTATTAATCCTTGCCATCCAAGTCATTTAGGAAGTACATTTAGAAAGCATAGTAGCAGATGGACCCTTAGTATTGCTTAATATTCTTGGGCTAAGCATGAGGTTGTTCCTAGTAGTCATGGGCTTTAATTATACTTTCTATAATATTTTATTAGGCTGCAGAAATGGCTCTCCGTTTGAGTGGAATCAATCGCTGGTGTGTCAGTGGCACACCAGTGCAACGAGGATTGGAAGGTGAATAGTATAGCTAATCTTCTGTCTGTATCAACAAGCATGCAGTAATGGCAAGGGTATTTTGGTCCAAACTCCCTTCTAGAAAGCAATTCTTCTTCTTTTTAATCAAGAATATTTGTGTCCTGGCTATCCAACAGCATATTGTTCAAGACAGCTAATAATAAAAGAGAATCCATCAAGTGCAAACTAAAGCATATTTAAAATACACCTTAAAAATCACACACCAAAAAAAAAAGCAGAACAAAAAACAAAAACAGTACTAATTGTAACTACAAATAGGCCTTCTCTTATATTCCCACCACATGTACCTATGACATTGGTGAGATACAGACAGCGACCTCATTTACAGATCTTAATGCCCAGGCAAGTTTGTATTGGAGCAGGCAGTCCTTCAGGTACACTGATGCCAAGACATTTAGGACTTTAATGGTCAAAAGCAGCCCTACTTTGATTTGGGCTTGGAAACTAATTGGAAATCAATTCAGTTGTTGTGATTAGAGTCACATGCTCCTTATCAGCTACTCCAGTTAGCAGTCTGGCTACAGCATTTTGGACCAACTGCAATAGTCCAAATGCACGTAGAGCCCAGCATCCTATTTTCACCGTAGCCAACTAGATGCCTATGGGATGCCCACAAGCAGGACATGAGCACATCAGCAGTTTCTCCACTTGTGTTCCCTAGCAACTGTTATTCAGAGGCATATTGCCTCCAGTACTAGAGGTACATGTCAGGTAGTCATTTATAAACTTATATTCAATGGGTTTAACCCTGTTTTTAAGACTCCATCTTGTGGTAGTAAATTCCAGAGTTAAGTTGGGTGCTGTATGAAGAAATGCTACCTTTTGTTTCTCATGAATCTTCTGACATTCAGCTTCATTGCATGGCACCAGGTTCTACTAACTAGGGCATGTGTTGGGCCAAATCCATATCTCAAGTTGTAGTTGACATACTAGCCAAAGCTATGCAAACATAGTTCCAGCAACAAATTGTTGCCTGTGTATCCAGTTTCCAGGATTACTCCCAAAGTGTGAACTTCATTAATCAAGGGAAGTGGGACCTTCTCTAAAACAGGATGAACTCCAACTTTTGATCTACAGTATTATAGATTATGACAGTGTTGGCCAAACTTGGGTCTCCAGCTGTTTTGGGACTACAATTCTCATCATCCCTGATCACTGGTCCTGTTAGCTAGGGATGATGGGAATTGTAGTCCAAAAACAGCTGGAGACCAAAAACAGCTGGAGACCCAAGTTTGGCCAACACTGGATTATGAGCACCTAATAATTGTATTTACAATTGCCATATATTCATTTTTAGTCATAAACTTAAGAAATGGCAACAAAAATATTTTTTAAGCACCGGAAAATTTTCTACCCTTTGTCATTGCTGCCGTGCAGTAATCCTTGTTCAGGAAAGCCTCCTAAGAATTAGGAGGAAGCTGGAAACTGTCCTTCTATGAACTTCCATATAAAGTTTACATTTGTAATTGAAGCCCAGATTTTGAAAAAAATGTCAGTGCTTTAAAATTGCTGGTGGACTCTGTGGGATACTTATAAGGGGATGTACTGCTTATTTTAAGCTTTCACAAAGATTTAATTGTATACACAGCACCCAAGTTCCATCTCTCCTCCCCAAAGAAAGAAAGCGTGAAGCAATTTAACTTGTCAGGCTTAGCTAAGTTGAATTGTGTATAAGCCTTTTTAAAAGTATTTCTTGCATGCAGTATAATGTGCTGTTCCTTTGTCATAGATTTATATGGATTAGTACTGTTCCTTGGAGCTGATCCTTACTGGGTCAAATATTGGTGGGATCAGCTTCTATATCGACCATACTGCAGGAAAAACACACAGCCTCTCTACAACTTCATAGCCAAGATAATGTGGAGGTCAGCAAAGAAGGACGTGATTGACCAAGTAAACACACAAGTTCTAAGAAATATGTTTATAGACAACATTTTTCACCTAATACTTGAGTTACTCATTTGTCATTACATTTTATTATTAGATTCAGATCCCTGCTCAGACAGAAGATACACACTGGCTCTATTTTTCTCCTGTGGAGAGACACTTTTATCATCGCCAACATGAGGTCTGCTGCCAGGATGCTTTGGCAAAACTCAGGAAGATTTCTGATTGGTCCCTCAAACTTAGCAGCTTGGATCGGAGGACAGTTGCTTCCATTCTGTACCCTTTGTTGCGCTTGAGGCAGGCCTGCTGTCACCCACAAGCTGTACGTGGAGAATTCCTGCCACTGCAGAAAAGGTTAATTACATTAATTCTTAAAGTAACTCTAGACCTCTCATAATTACGGGACTCATACTGATGTACATGGGTCAGTGGGGCTGATTTCTGGGTAGACTTTTTGTGGTTTTTCTAAAGTTACTCTAAAGTCAGTTGGTGAGTAAAATTCACCAGTTTGGTATATGAAAGAGAAAGGTATTTGTTATTCGTTTGGACTTCATATTCCAGGCAGTCACTCTAGAAATAGCAGAGTACTTGTGAAGTTGAATTTATACTTACAAGACAGCGTTTGAAAATACACTGTATATTTTGCATACAGAGCAAGACATACATACATACATACATACATACATACATACATACATGTGTGCAACCTGCTGTAGTCTTGTTACTTCACCTGATAAACATTAATGATAGTTGTTGAAGTTCAAATTTCAGATAATATGCAAAACTGAGATCCCACTCCATGTTTTTAATCATTGTGACTTGCATCAACAAAGTGCAAGTGAGGTTGTAGTGGGAAGGGGAAATTAGTGGAAAGTGAGGAAGGAAGCAGAGGTGCCCTTTGCTTGCAAAAGAGCAGCTTTTGATCCAAGGCTATGAATTTAAAGATATCAAATCTTTAAATTTTAATTATCTTTACTTTAACTGATAGTATTCTGAGACAACTATTTGAGCAAAGAAATAAATAGATCTAAACTATGCAGATAGGTTTAGCCTAACTGTAGTTGGGATCTATTGGCCTGTTGGGTCTTTGCTCTTGACTCAAAGACTATTCGTTTGCCATAAATCCAACAGTGCTGAAGAATCTTTCACTGCGCACACCAATTGAAATTCGTATTTTGATCTGCAACCAATAAGTAATAGTACTGATTGATTAATCCTTTTCAACTCTGCAGATTACATGTTTCTATACTCTGCTATGAGAAGAAATAGCATAACAGTATGACAACTGATGTTGACTATTCATACTCTCACAGTTCTAGAAATATAATAAATACTAGCTTGTATTGGGAGCAGAACATTGCCACTAACTCTTTAGTGTTTAAGTTGATGCAGCAAGTTCAGGAAATGTGTCAGTGAAATAAAGCAGGTTTAATTTTAACTGTTTATCTGTCCTAGCAACCTATATTCAGTGGAATATTCATGGGTAGCAGCAACATAGCCACTTCAGTAAAGGAGGAGTACAGTAACAAAACAAGTAGCTCCCATAAAAAGGACCGCAGAAAAAGGATCTTTTTCTAAGCTCTTTTTGTCTGAGAGCAATAGTCCATTTTTACAACAAATGGTTGAAATTACCTGTGGGTATCCTTTTACTTCTGTGTCCATGACACAGTGCTCGGGCTTCTGAATAATAGAACAATGAACCCATCGTCTCTATCAGGTTAGCAAGCTAGTTCACTGTTGCTTTTCTATCCTGCCCTCTGTGAAGTTGGGGGTCCCAGGTTGTCTTTTATCCACATAATGGCCCGGACCAGTCTCTTGGTTTAGATATGGAATGACATCATGTTTCTTTGCCTGTTGTTAAATATATATCCTTTTCCTCAGAGCATGTCTTTTAGAAATCAGCATTTATATTTTATTTTTACAATTTGAACCTGACAGTGAACAATGACTACTTTCTCTGTTTCTCCCACTCTGGTCCTGTTTTGTGCCTGGGGAATGTGAACATGAGAGTGCTGTTTTCTCTCTTAGGGTGCTTCCACCTGGAAGCCTTCTGCAGGTTTCTGTTCCTTCTCATTCCACTTTCATCAGATTATGAGATAGCCGTGTACTGTCCACACCATTTTAATTTTTTTTTAAAAAAAGCTGAGTTGAACGTTGTCACCATCAACAAGCCCAGACTGGAATGTTTTAAAGCGTTTCTCCCTTTTCCATGGGATGGCATAGCAGGTCCAGTGGAGAGTTTGGGGCTGTTTGTCAAATAATGAAGATTATTTTGCTTGGCCAATGGTATCATGAGACCTTGAGCAGCATGGGCTGGGGGAAAAGGAGTCCCTTCTGCTGGGTAACAATCCCAACTGCAGTTACTTCTCTCTCCTCTCCTGCTGCTTAACACACTCCTGTAGGCTATCAGTGCTATTCCACTATTTGTTGTGTCACTAAGGTCATGTCACTTAGTCGTGTCAAGTCAGTCATTGTAGTCTCTCGCCACACTTTTGCATATAATGTGGATTACAAGGCATCTAGGCAAGGATTGTAGCCTTATTTTTTCTGTATATTAAAGGAATTCATTTAGTAAAAATATTAAATAATAGCAGTTGAACAGCATCATTTTTTAATTATACCAGTTGCTAGCCCTTTCGGTTTATTATTGTTATAAAAAGTACATTCTTGGAAAGGTGGACTTATGACCTCTGATGCATATTGAATGCCTGCACTTCATGCTTTGGCTCTCTGTTTCAGCACAATGACAATGGAGGAACTTCTAACATCACTACAGAAAAAATGTCGAACAGAATGTGAGGAAGTCCATAGGCAACTGGTGTGTGCTTTGAATGGATTAGCTGGTATTCATATTATTAAAGGTAAAACTGGCTCATAATAGTTTGGTGCAGTTCTTATGACTGTTGAAGTTAAATGCAAAGATATATATATATATATATATAGAGAGAGAGAGAGAGAGAGAGAGAGAGTTCTTTACTATTACTAATTTCAGACGAAATCCAAAGGGCCAATTTGTTTTGCCTCAGATTCCTCTAAGCAAAATATAAGCTTCTGTGTCTAGCCACTTACTAACTACGAATATCCCTTGGCTTTGAGCGCCAAACTAAATAGAACTACCTGTGGAATCTGTTGGTTGTTTCTTAAATAGTTAAATAGCAGCCTAGGTGTTTAGGCATTTCTTTAGTAGAGTTACTGGTAAATCCTAAAGGAAAATTTGTATGTTCAAGATATTCAAGAAATGACATTTGTACTAGATGCAAGCAAAGCTGCAGAATTGTAAGCCTGTGGAAGGTTAGCAGGTATAAGTTGCTGCTTTTTCAGTTTTATAAATATTACTTCAAGATAGACTTGGTACATCAAGTTGCAGGAAGAGAAATTTAATCAGAAATGAGGATGGCACTTGAGGAAATACTTGCATGCCTTTTTAAAGCAGTCAGCAAAGAGGAGGGCAGTTTTACATGCCCACTCAAAAATCTGGTGACCCAGCACTGAAGCACACAAATCTGCATCAGCATAAGAAGTACTTGAATCTAATAGGGAATAGTGACTATATACAGTTTTAATTTATATCTCATTCTTACCTCAAAAAATATTTTTTACAACATTTTAAAAATATGCTCTCTTTATCAGTGGCTGCATACACAATTATACTGTTTTGATGTTAATGTTACAATAGGTTTGCTGGTCTGTCTCTGTCAAGCTTCCATTTGTAAATAGCCAAACAATTTACTATAATGCTTTCCAGTAATGTTTCTAAGTGTTGGAAATAGGGAATTATTTCTGTTTGGGAACATATATAGAAAGTGTCTGTATCTTCCATTTCCAGGGTGGGGAAGAGGGCTCCCATTGCTTCTACTTCCCTGGAAAGTGTTTTAGCTTTGTTTTCACAGTTGAAAATTTATTCTCCAACTCCTTTTCAGTTATAGTTTGTTTATGCAGCATAGATGTCTCTAATTAAAGTGCTTACTAAGAAATCCTGGTGGTGTTGAGTGTACAGTTGTAAGTAATTAGACATTTGAAAGACAGAAATCCCAATACTCCAGTCTGAAATATGCTAATTTTTCAGGTGAATATGCATTGGCAGCAGATATGTATAGAGAGGTGCTGCGTTCCTCTGAAGAGCACAAAGAGAAGCTCAAAACAGATTCATTGCAAGTATGTGCATAATCTCTGAAGCCACTCTTTAAACTAGTACAGAAGTTTTGTGGAACTTTTTTTGCCTTTTTCTTGGCTTTTATGTCTGTTCATGAGCTAAAAGATTGATCACCTGATCAGACATCTTTTGCCAAGAGAGACTTGGTAATGTTGTCAACTTTCAAGAATCATCATTGTCACCAGGCATATATTCTGATATTTAGGAGCCAGCTTATATTTTGCATCAGTTTAGTTCAATCTATCCATAAGAGGAAAACTAATTGCTCTGTTTGAAATACAGTAGTGTTACATCCAGCTTCACATATGAATAGGCAGGTGCTAGGCAAGCATTGGGTTGCAACTAGTGCATATACTGCAAATAAAAACCCTGATTTCTTCACAAGGATCTCATAATTGTTAACCACCCTGGAAGTATGGAAGACTAGGATATAAATATTTTGAACAGTAATACTCAATCTATGGTACCAGATGAGCAATGTAAACAGTGAGCTAGGCCAGTGTTTCTCAACCAGTGTGCCTCCAGATGTTTTGGGACTACAACTCCCATCATCCCTAGCTAGCAAGACCAGTGGTCAGGAATGATGGGAGTTGTAGTCCCAAAACATCTGGAGGCACACTGGTTGAGAAACACTGAGCTAGGCCTTTCAGCTGGTGATGGTGTTGTTTTTTAAAGCATCACTATGGAATACCTGTGGGCACCTATAGTTCTATAGTGTACAGGAGTCAGTTTATTACACTATTACAGGAGTAGAGAAAATGATCTGGCCAATGGACTAAGTTTAAGAGTGGGACAGAGATGCCCATCAGTCAAACACCTAATTTCAAAATGTTTTTGACCCTACTTGCCCACATAGATTTTGCAGAGAGCTTTTCAAAGTACGGTACTATACAAGCTGTGACACTCAGCTGTTTTTTTTAATCTTCAAAGGCTGCTTGCAAAGCACTATCTTGCTGGGTGCTTTGCTGGATAAGACTCCCCAGCCAGCCTGGACTATGGTCATGGATGAAGAGAGTTGGAGTTGAGAAACATCTGGTGCACCATGTTGATTGCTACAGGGAACTCCCCATTATGTGTGCACTGTTTGCACACAACCATGCACACACGCAGTGCCAGGATCCCAGAAGTGGAGAGAACCCTGGAGAGTCCTCCTGGCTTGCGATGAGACTCTCCCCAGAGCCCAAAGAGGACATTCTTTCCAGGCTTTGGGGAGGGTTTTGTTGCAAGCCAAAGGCACAATAGGGTTTTGCTGAGGTCTCCTGCCTAACAGCTGACGTGTACGGTAGAGCAGCCATTGCTGCTGCTGCTGCCATTGCTTCCCCATGATGCTATCCATGTGAGCCAGAGGGACAGTGTGACTCCACTGAATGGTCCAGCCAATGTACTTCCCCGTACATTAGCTGTGTGAGCTCCCCTGTCCCTCTGGCTTGTGGCAGCTGGAGGGGCAATGGAGCTGGGTTGAGCAGCTCAGCTGACCCATGGGAAAGGGTTCCAGCGTGTCATCTGAGCGGCCTCAATTAGCCTCTGAGTCGTGCAGAGACCCTCCCCAGAGCCCAGGTCTCCACACGAGCTGGAGGGACATCGGGGCTTCCTCAGCTGATGTGCGGGGAAGTGGTGGCGGAGGGGGGATAACCAGCCTCACCAAAGCCCTGCTGCTGCTCCAGCTCATGGGGAGACTCTCCCAGAACCAGAAGAGCCCTCTTTGAGCTCTGAGGCGGGTCTCCTTGAGAGTCAGAAGGACCCTCCAGGGTGCTCCCTATTTTACACAATTTCGCGTATGCGCGCGGGGGTTCAGAATATAACCCCCACGTAAATGGGGAGTCACCTGTACTGTTCTTTTCTGTATAACATGAATAAGTGTATAGTGCCATAATTTTGAGATGTGGGTAGAAGATTATTTAGTTCTATGTGGTAATGTATTCATGTTTCTGTGGGGATTTTACTGCCAATTTAAACTTCTTATTGTTCGTAATTGTCACAGTACATCAAACTTAATCACTGCTGCCTTGTATATTGACAAACGCAGAGACTTCATTCTACGCACAACCTGATGGAGCTTCTGGCAGGAAAGCATCCTGGGATATCACCCACTTTGCGCGATAGCAGGCTTCAAGAAGAGGTGATTGTACCCTGTGTGCACTTCAGTGTGTTAAGGAATACTTCCTGCAAAATAATTTATAAAAGAATGTAATTTGTTACAGGATAGCTCCGAGGCCTCTTACAAAAATACTTACAATCCTAAGGTCAAATGTAAGGAAATTCCATGTTTGCCACATCTTTCCAGATACAGCTGTAGTGCACTTTCAAGGTCACAACTGTCGGCAACAAGCTACAAGAACAAATGAATAGTTTCCTTATGGAGACTGCTGTGCTTAACTTCTTCATATCCTTATCCTGGGTAGAGTTAATGTAGAGTTAATGCAGTTCTCCTTCTCAAACCTCCACTAACCGTACTGGGCTGTTAATAATAATAGAAAGAGTATGGTTGTGAAGTTGAAGCTAATTGAATTGATCGGTACTTTTAAAGGACTGCCTTTAGGTAAGAAGGACAGAGCAGGTCAACTCAGGCCAGTCACTGCACAATTAGGACTAGCAAGGGAAGAATGAATACCAATAGATCAGATGTTTTGAAGCTGACCAAGTAACTTTTCACAGACGATCAAAACAAGGATGTGACATTTAATGAAGAACAAACTAGAATTGGAACACAGAATGGGAATTAGTGGCAGTAGTTGTAGCGTTATATTTGAATAAGAATTAAGAGGGATAACAAGGAAGTCAATTTGGACAGGAACAATGATTTGAAGGCAAGATTGCATGAAAATACACTATAAAAATGATGGTATCCACTCAGGAGGCTGGTAAGTTTTTGTCTTGCTTAGGTGAGGCTGTTCTGCTTTCAGTTGATTGCTGATAGGGAAGAGCCAGGTAGGCAAACCCTCAAACCCTGGCAAGTTCTTTCTTTTATCATCCTTTGCTAGCTACTACAATTGCCTGAGTAATGTTTCAGGTTATACAAAGGAGTATTATTTATTAACTTTATTTAGAAAATTCATAAATGGCTTTATTTATATATCCAAGCAATGTAAAGATAAAACATGGCAAAAAACTAATTAAAAATAAATTTGCATAAGATAATCATTTTTTAAAAAAAGATAAAATCAACAAAACTTTAAAACAGAGTTTTCAGCATGTGATTTTAAACAATGTTAGAATGGTGCCTTCTTAATGTCAGTAGCCAGGGAATTCCAGGGCACATGCCACACATGGAAAAACTCATCACAAACGCACAACAGGCAGCTTATGGGACTGCAAAAGAACTTGTGATATTCCAGATAAAAAAATGAATATCCTTTCTATTTAGAAAAGCTGTGTAAGTTTCTCTATGTTCTAGGGATAAGGGCAGTCCTTACTGAAATATGGCTTTTGAAGAAAATATCCCCTATGATTGGTTGGTCTTACTATGGGTTGCCCATAGAATCACAGAATTGTAGAGTTGGAAGGGACCCCAAGGGTCATCTAGTTCAACCCCCGGCAATGCAGGAATCTCAATACAAATGTCTCTTGAGTCCTTCTGTAGATTTTGTTGTAGATAGCAGCTGTGTTCATATGTGATTCTAGCTTCGTATAGCAATTTAAGTTGTGGCCTTTCTGGAGAGTGAAAGTCATTTAAAATGGCCTAACACTCTTCTACAAAACATAGTATTCTATTTCATCTACAACATTCACTGGTAATAATGTATCAGCTATTAACTAACAATGTTTTAAGTATTTCAGTGTTTGGTGTCTTTCTCTCGAAGACCTGGCTAATTCATTTATCATTTAAAAAACAGTGTGAGCAACTCCGTCAACATTATATGAGTAAATCGAATGCAGAAGTTTCTGAAGCCCACCAGGCTTTGCAACCAGTACTACAGACAATCCATGAACTCCAGAAGAAAGTAAGATTTTAGTAATATCTTTGACTTGCTTTTTGATGGTATGTGAGATATGTGGGAGCTTAAAAATCTATAATAAATTGTCCATGAAAAGATTCCCTACTGCAGCAAGCTGGATCAGAAATGGAATTCTAGAAAACTGGCCTTCAGTAGGTTATATCCAATGCTGCAGTTCCATTCATTCAACAGACTTCCACAGTGCAGGTGGATTTCTACCCATATAACAGGACTCTCTGTTGTTCTCCTACTTCCTGCAGCCCCACTCGTGCCCTCAAAAGTCTGATCCAGAGCAGTTTTGGGGGGTGCAGGGAGGGAGGAGAGGAAGGAAAAGTCCTGTTATGTGAATTAAAATGTGCGTGCCAGTTTTAGATGCAACCAATGCATTGTTCTTCCACAGAGTTTCTACAGAATAATGTATGTTCACGTTTCTCTCTGCCTCACTCCTGTCCATAAACATTTAAGATGCATGAATTGACCTGTGAATATACAAGTTAACAGCTTCAGTACGCGCAAATGCTATAAAACCCGGGAACTGCCAAAATAAAATAGATACAGTGGTACCTCGGTTTATGAACACAATTGGTTCCGGAAGTCTGTTCATAAACTGAAGTGAACTTTCCCATTGAAAGTAATGGAAAGTGGATTAATCCGTTCCAGATGGGTCTGCGGCGTTCGTAAACCAAAAATTCGTAAACCGAGGTTCCACTGTAAAGCAAATTTTCCTTATCACGGATTTTTTCTGTTCCTCCAAGGAGCTCATTCCATCTTAGGCTAATTTACTTCACACTTGACAATGGATAAAAGAGCATGATTGGCTGAAGCTCATGGCCGATCCTTCTGAGTCTAGTCTGACACTTTGTTTGCTGCTGCACTCTACGAGACACATTGTGCGCTGTGATGATAATGAACACTGATGGCTATGTTCAGGCATAACACTGTGATGTGAATGAGCCTGGGGATTGCACACAATTCCCCTTCTGCCTTGGCATGGCCACAAGAAGTGCAGAAGGTTTCACTTACCTTTTTGCTTATCCCTGGCATTTTGTGTCATTCAAACTGGCAAGTTGCTAGTATAAAAGAAACTAGCTCTTTCCTCCTGTTTGCATTGGAGTTTCTGAGTTCTGAGGCTTACCTATGCTCCTTCACAACACTCTAAACCAAGGTTTATTTTAACATCCAAATGCATCCACTGTGGCTTTCTCAATGAATCACATTTGCATTCGTTTCTTCAAATGTAAGTTGAGCAATCACTTATACCAGGTGTGGAACAGCATGATCAATCGTAGTGTCATTTCTGTAATCCTTAAACAAATGGTGTTTCACTTGGAGATGCTGTGTTTCTCTAAAACTAATAAAAAGCAGTTCTCCAGGTAAGACTTGCTTTTCTTTCTAAGGAGCAAAATAACTTTAAGGCAAGAAGATGTCAGTACTTAACATGTAGCTCCTCAAAGATCTTAGGAAATAATTCACTACAATAGGCATTTCACTTTTAAGCCTCATTTTGGGGTGTAACATATGAAGAAAAGGGGGAAGTACTCATGTCATTAAAGAGATATGCCCACCTAATTGTACTGTTTCCACAGTTTCAAATATTCCTCATTTATTTTTCATTATTAAATCTAGCTACTGATTTGTCTCTCTCTGTCTTAAACGCTACAAAAAATAAGTAAACAAAGTAGCAGAAAATACTTAAACAATTGTATATATTTAAAAATCAGTTCTGAAGTTATCTAAGATGACTGCAGTGTGTCAAAATTTACCTGGGGAAAAGCTGCTGGTCTTGTATTTAGTCACAAGGAAGTGTGTGTTTCTCAGGCACGGCTTTTTATCACGCAAGGTATGGCACATGTATTTATGGGCCTATTTTCTGTCCTACACCTAGATGCGCTCCAATTCACCTTGGTGGTTAGATGTGATCCAGTCAGCAATACAATATGCTATTGATGAGGAGCTTGTTCAACGGGTGCAAAATGATCTTACTAGCAACTACAAACAACAAACTAATAAACTCTCTATGGTAGACAAGTAAGTCAGCAGCTACAAAGTAATTTTCCTTATCATAATTCTCAAGTTTTACTCAGTTTGTGACAGCTCATACCCCATGCCCCAGGCACTGCTTGCTTGAAAACATCTGGGCTATCATTTAAAATTTGAAAATGCTTCAAACAATGTATCCATATACAACATTTGTTTTCAAAAATGTAAGCCTTCTGTTTCCCTTTATGTTGATTTAAATCTTAGTTGTGCATTGGATGTATTCATGTTTGAGATAATACCGGTAGTCTATTCATCTCTTTAGCAATTATTTTTGCTCTGGAGTGTAATATTTTTTTTATAAAAAATACATCATTTTGCTCTTAAAGCACCATTTTCTAGGAATAAGTAGAATTGTATGTATATTTTAAAAGATCAGCTTGGTCACTGGCAATTGTTCTCCCACTTTGGGTGTCAGATTGCTTAAAAGTATATATTGGTGTATGCTCTGCATTGACTTGCCTTTTCAGAAAACTGCATTTGTCTTGTATAGGCACATTACCTCACTTATAGGCTACTCACAGAGATCGGTCTGCCAAAAGTCAAAAGCAGGAATTGTTTGCAAGCTGTTAGCCACATAGTCACTTCTGATTGTTCCCCTGATAAAAATTTGAAGTAAGATTTGCATCCTCATGCCGTTCAGCCAGAAGAAGCTGCATACAATATATGGGCCATGAGTCAATCCATTGATTTCAAAATAAAGTTTTGACATTTCCTGTTTTTGCTAGATTCCGTGATTGCAGAGGCCTTCAGTACCTGCTCACAACTCAAATGGAAGAAGTGAAGAAATTCCAGAAACGTGTGAGAGAGGCTGTGAAAAAACTGGAGGGTCCTCCTTCCAAAGAGGTTATCGAGGCTGCCACTATCTGCCATCTGCGCCCTGTGAGGTTGCCCCTAAACAAGTAGGTGTGAAAAACACCTTCACCTCTGTCACTGAGATTCCAGTTAGCATTTCTTCTAATAATGAGGCACATATCCCACAACTGAAGTGAAGCAATCAAGTGTGTGCATGGATCCTGTTGAGTTTTTAAAACCTAAATATATTTTTCTGAATTTCATGTTACATTTCTTATTAGGCATCTCAGTGGGGTTTGTTTCCGAATCTTTTTATTAATTGAAAGAAAACTGCTAGCAAACTTTGGGAAATTAAATTGTTTATTGATCTTCTAAATGCTTCTCTTTGTAATATCTTGTATTCCAGCTGTGTCTTCTGTAAGGCTGATGAATTGTTCACAGAATATGAGTCAAAGCTCTTCTCCCATACGTAAGTGATTTTCTCCTTTTTTGTGCACTTGTGATGAAAGCAAACTTTTTTCATAGATCAGAAAGCAGTTTCTGCTGTGACCTTCTATATCCTTTCTGGAAAGAAACAAGGTTCCTTCTCTTTGAGAGCTGCTCCACCTCTTGGGAGTGTGAATCTCAGGTGAATTATCTTCTCTTTCACTGTGTTCTTGTAAGGAGAAGTGGTATTCGTTTTTAAATAAGGTCACTATATCAAGCACTGTAGCATTTGTTTGCCTATTATCTTTGATTCTATTAAGATTCATACGGACTTCAGATATGATGACTGCTCTAATTCTTCTACCTTATTTAAGTGTAAAGGGGCAGATGGCAATATTTGAAGAAATGATAGAAGATGAAGACGGTCTGGTTGATGACCGCTTACCTACCACAAGCAGAGGTCTCTGGGCAGCAAGTGAAACTGAGCGCTCTTTGAAAGCTATACTGTCTTTTGCCAAAGCTCATCGAATAGATGCCAAGGCAATTGAAGAGGGCAGCATCTTCTTGGAACTTTTTGAAGCATGGAAAAAGGAATATAAGGTACAACAGCAAGAAGAAATCATGGTGAAAAGTTCAGAACATAAGCATTTTGAGTTGGTTGGTTGGTTGGTTGGTTGGTTGATAGGCATATAGACAACTCATGCATAACAGTCATATCGATTGATTTATTTGTAAACCTCCTTTCCACAAAAACGTGCTTAAAGCTGCTTACAAGAATTATAATGACAACAGTCATAAAACAGCAATATATAACGGTGGCACTGTGGTCTAAACCACTGAGCCTCTTGGGCTGGCTGATCAGAAGGTTGGCAGTTCGAATCTGTGTGACAGGGTGAGCTCCCGTTGTTCGGTCCCAGCTTCTCCCAACCGAGCAGTTCCAAAGCATACCATCCAGGGGTCCTTTACCTTTACCTTTTACCTAACAGGTAACCATTTCATACAATGATAATTCATTCAATAAATAATAAGGATGGTAATAATACATAGCACACACAACCACAACATTTCATATGTGTGATCAGTATGTATATTCTTATTGCTGTGTTACACAATTGTCACAGACCACCATTACCCATTGCATTTCATAATCTTTTGACTTCATTGTTCACAGTTGTTTTCCTTTCGGTGGAGATGCACATAATGTAAATGATCTCAGTGGGCAAATATGTAACCAAATATGCTGGGTAACATATACTCAAAAGGTTCTGCGCTGATTAATGAAAGGGTATGCCACAATAAAATGGTTAATGTGCCACATTAACCATTAACATCTTTGTTATAGATGTTCCCAAAGCAATTTTCTCTAAACTAAAGGGCTCATTTTGAAACACCATTCCCAGCTTTTCACTGCTCATGTCTCAACCCTTAAGTGCAGGGCAGGATGGAGGCTTTGTCCTACAGGCAGTCAAATTACTGCTGCTAATCAGACATTTATGACATTCATGTCCTTCTAGTGTTGCAAGTGGGGAACAAATTGTCTCTTCACATACGGTTGCTTTGAGGACACATATGGAGACCTGTTACCAGTGACAAAAAAGGCTGTGCATTTGTATCTTCCATCTGTCCAGTACTAGTAAACTTTCAATTGGGTATGTCGTCTTTGCAGTACTGTACCTGGTAACTACCAAGGCCTTGTGTCCTGTGCTGCATGGCAGCAGCATTTAAAAACTGAAAATTGATTCCTGTGAAGGCATTTTTAAGTTGATATAGTTCTTTATTCCTCAGACTATAGCTGTCGGCTAAGAGAATGAATTGTAAACTAGGAAGCTGTAGGTTAAGTCTCATTTTAGGCAGAAATTAAGTAGTCTTTAGGCAAGAGGTAGTGTCTCAGCATTGGATCCATAGCCGCAATTTGGGGGTGATAATAATACAGGCTTACTTTCCTAGGTCATTGTGATGATATTTGTGCTAAGAGTACTGTACCTTTAAAATATTGACTTATATTTTCTCTAGTTCTGCTGTGGTTCAAGTTATTTTGTGAAAGTGGGCTTTTTATTCTGTCTTTGGACCCTTTAATAGCAATAACAACCAAGAAAGTCCCTTCCGCCATAGGAGGAGGGGAGATTGTGGGCGCCACGAGCACTCCACGTGATGGGGGAATGGATGCCATTCCCCCCAGCCCATTGGCCAGCTCCTGGTCGTGGCGCTCCCTTGGTGCGTCCAATCAGGACGTTACAAGGGGGTGCGGCTTGCTGATTTAAGCAAGCCCGCGGCCGGGAAACAGCCTCTCTTCTCCTGACCGCTAGCTGCTTCGTTTTTCCTGCCCACCCTCCCTTTAGGCAGGGCTCTCTTTTGACATTGCTATGGACATCGGTCGGTCGCCATTGAGGGGCCTGGTAGGAATTTTCCCACTTGGCAAATTGGCTCTGGCCTGGTGGTTTTCGCCTACCTCGTAGCAACTCGTCACAACTTTGGTTTTGGCGGTAGGCATTGGATTATCTCTGAAAGGGTACAGGTGGGGGGGGGGAGGTTGCTGCCATCACCTCCCCCAAAATGCTGAGGGGTACTCCCTTAAGGAGTCGGGGGCGTGGCCATGTCCGAAGCTGTGGTAGGTGAGAGCCCAAGGCGGTGGCCTCAGGATGAGTTCCTAGTTGATCTGCATTGTAGGGCTCACCCAACAGTGGTTAACCCTTCACAGACTGCCAGCAGAGCGGGCTGGAGTCGGATATAGACTGTTAGATCCAATGCCTAAGGCAATACCTCTCTGCATCCGTAATCAATAAAGTTGTGGCCTTCTACGCCCATTAACCATATGCAATGTGTCATGTGTCTTTATTTATTCGGGGGGGGGGTGATTGGGGCATTGCCACACAATTGTGCATACTGAAGTGTGCTTAGTTTTGCTAAAATAGCTAGTTTTGCTAAAATAGCTAACACAGAATTTCTAGTTTACTGTAGCTTTCTTCTGTGTATCTGGGTGGGTGGGTAATGAGTATGCATATGTTTTGCACTACAAAGTACAGTAATTTTACAGTACAAAGCTGTAATTTTCCATTAGATTTTTTTCTCTTTGTGTTATTTTGAAATCCTTAGTGCTGGGACACAGAATTATTTGTTAACCACAGCCTACCGTGCTGCTGCTGATTATCTTTCAATCTTCCCTTCAGCTGCTTCATGAATATTGGATGGTCCTCCGAGATCACGTGTCTGCCATTGATGAGCTTGCCATGGCTACAGAACGGTTTAGAGTGCGTCATCCGGAAGAGCCAAAACCCAACCACCCTGTTCTTCACATAATTGAGCCGCATGAGGTAACAAGATTACATTGTCTCTGAAAAACAGTAGTGCTGATTAAGCTACCATTCGGGACTGCTGCTTGCCACTAAACAGGACCTTAAAACCTCAGCCCTGCTGTTTGTTGAATGTTCTTCTTGTAGCATCTCTCCATTGTTTGGGACTAGATATAACTTGCACACCAGGTTTATGTGTTTATTATATGAGTATATCTAGAGATTGCCTTAATGATCACTGAAGGGTTACATTTCTTTTCTAGGTAGAACAAAATCGAGTGAAACTCCTTAATGACAAAGCAGTTGCCAAATCACAGCTTCAGAAGAAACTGGGCCAGCTTCTCTACCTTACTAATTTGGAAAAGGTAAGGTTGACTTGCACCATTTCCAAATTACATTCATGTGGAACCCTCTATTACCTTGAAGATACGATTTTCTCTTTAATCTTCCCTCATATTGTTTGAATATCGAAAAGAAAGAAACAGAGCAAGTAGGGATTCCTACTTTGCATTGGCATTATCCTCAAAGAGGTTCTTGGAGCCGAGACAAGAAAAGCTGTGGTGAGGTTCTGCAGGTTTTACCTCATTCCTTCAAGTATGTCCAGTATGGATTTAAAGGACACAGACTCAAACTATGACTACTTGAACAGCTGTAGATACTTACTGCAGATGTTTGTATAGCTATGCCAAGAAGCAGCATACCTTCCAGACTATGCTTCATAGCTGCAAAAGTTGCTAAACTTCACATAACTGGGACATTCTGCTGACTTGAATCACTGCAAACTGCTCTAATTAAACAAAAGGAAAAAATCATTCTTCCTTAAATGTCAGCTTTGTAATTTTTTGATCATGGTTATGAGAACTAGGCAAGCCATTTTGTGCACAAAATGGATTCATTGTCTCTTTCTTATATACATGAACTTACCATACTACACTACATAGCTAGCTAATTATCAGGGAAATTTCAAAACCAGTTTGCAATACTGAAGCAGGCTGTTGCCTAAATGATAAAAAAGACAGAAGTCCCACTGGGCTTCTACAAGCTCTTGGACACACCCAAAATTGTCTGGATTGTATTTTAAAATCATGACTCAGAATTACCCCCCTGATTGTCCCTTGGAAGTTTTAATAGAGTTTTCCATAGAGTTGTTTGCATTCATCAACCACAGTGCTTTAAACAATTCTTTTTAAACAATATCTCTCATAGAAATCCTAAAGCTGATCACCGAATCTCAGACAGCATTTTATCTTTTAGTTTTAAAACTCCTGAAAAATATTGGCTTGAATCCAAATATGCCCTTGTGGTTACAGAAGGGCTGTTGACAGAGAGAGAGCGCACATAGCATGAGAAAGTAACCCCAATTCAGAAAAGAATTTTCTTTTTGCACAAGTTTACTAATGGAGTTTGTATGCTACAGCTTGTATTGTATGTTTCTCATACTGTAATAATGCATTCCCAAGTACAGTGGTGCCTCAACTTATGAATTTAATCCATTCCGAAGGCACCTTCATAGGTCTAAAAATTCGTAAGTCGAAAAGCGCCATTGGAAACACGATTTCCCATAGGAATGCATTGGAAACGGAAAAATTTGTAAGTTGAAGCAACCCTATCTAAAAATGCGTAAGTCGAAAAATCCCTATCTAAAACCGCCGCGGTTTCCTTTTGGATGTTGAGACATTCGTAAGCGCACGACCATTTGCCCCATTCGTAAGTCGAAAAATTCGGTTGTCGAGTCGTTCGTAAGTCGAGGTACCACTGTACATTGTGGTACTGCACTGTAAGATGTCTTCCACAAGCTTGCACAAGAACACTTGGAATAGCACTAACACACACATGAGTCTTTGAATCCAAGCTATTGCTTTTATTTTTCCAGGTATTGATTTATTTTTAGCATACTTACAAACAGGCCCTATATAATGAATTGTCAAACTTACTAAGCTTTAAAGTTGTTCCAGCTTCAAATCATTTGTAAGATTACTTTAAGTATTAATTTACTTTTACTCCCTCACCCAAAATGCTTTTCTTTAATACTTCCATAGTCTCAGGATAAAACAACTGGAGGAGTGAATCCAGAGCCATGTCCAATTTGTGCACGGCAACTGGGAAAACAGGTAAGACATTCACCTGTGGATTTTTCTGTAGAGGATCTTAAGATTTCATATTTTTAGTGCCAACCGAACGTCCCTGGGGAGAGCATTCCACAAACAGAGAACCACCACAGAAAAGCCCGTTCTTGTGTTGCCACCCTCTGGACCTCTTTCGGAAGAGACACCTGAAGGGCCCTTGATGTTGATGACAGGATCCAGATTGATTTAATTTGTGTTTTTATGCTCCATTTGTAATTATATCCATTTCACTAACTCCTTGTTTTTTCCCTTCTTTTGACTTTATAATCCAAAGCTCCTTGTGTTGTCTCTCTCTCTGTGTAGATAGATAGATGGATAGATACATAGATGTAGATACAGATACAGATACAGTTGTACCTTGGTTGTCGAACTTAATCCATTCCAGGAGTCTGTTTGACTCCCAGAATGGTTTGAAAACCAAGGCACAGCCACAGAAGCTGCTTTGGACTTTTGGCTTCCCAAAAACATTTGCAAACCGGAACACTCACTTCCGGGTTTGCAGCGTTCGGCAGCTGATTTGTTCGGGAGCCAAGCCATTCAACAACCAGTACAACTGTAGATAGATAGATAGATAGATAGATAGATAGATAGATAGATAGATAGATAAGAGAGATTTTTCTGATCACTCCAGAGATCAGTGTACAGTATGGGGTAGCAACATCACTGGCTTCTTCCCTGATTCATGCCTTTAGAATCCTTAAGTAATGTGTACATATTAATTGCAACCAGCATTGTAAATGGATTTCTTCATAGAACTTAAATTCGAATGTTTAAAAATTACAATTTTCTACTTAGTTCTAATGTATTGTCATGTTTGCATGTGAACTTCAATATCACATATGTCTCTGCACTTACTTGCTGTTATTTCTCCCTCTAGTGGGCAGTGTTGACATGTGGACATTGCTTCTGCAATGAGTGTATCGCTATTATTATAGAACAGTACAGTGTTGGCACCCGCAGAAGTTCAATCAAGTGTGCCATCTGCAGACAAACAACATCACATAAAGAAATCTCTTATGTCTTCACTGCAGAGGCAGCAAACCAAGAAGATGATATACCTGTGAAGGTAAACTGACGTACAGATGAGCACTTTTTATATTGATGCATGTTTCTAATAATCCTGTAAGAGTATTTACATTTTTCTTACTTGGAAGAGAGTTTAGATGCCATGCTGACTGGCAACAAGCCTAGATTTTTAGGAGGGAAACCAAATGACTAATTTTTAATGTTTTAGTATGTTTATGTTTGAAGTGAGTTTTCTGTAAACCACCCAAGGACTTCAAACATTCAACAAATGTTCTGAATAAATAAATGGCAGCAGTCCGTTTAAACAAAACAACACCAACTTTTAATCACTGAGATTTTATTTATGGGCAATAGGAACTTGCCGGTAGCTGAATTTGATTTTGTGAAGTTTATAGTTCTTTAGCTAGCAAAACATACTGAGTAATCTGTTGATATTTATAGTGCCAAGCCCCAAATACCCTCCAACCATCAACCAGCCATTGGGCTGATTGGCTTTCAATATACACACCCAATGCCTACACCAAAACCTTCTGACATCTGTAGTCATTAAAGGTTGTGGCCTCATTTAATCCCAATACTGCTGTCCTGTGTCTTATTTTGTGTTACTTTGCTTGTGCCCGCTCCACTCATACCTTGTGCTCTACTGCACCTCAGTCCGCAACTAATTACTTTTAATTTTTTTTAAAAAAAAATCACATGGAGGAACTTCTATTTGAATAACATTTTTATGAAATGCTTACAATGTTTATACATAACGTTAAAAAATAGGATAGATTTCTTTATGGAAATCATTTATAGCAAATTTCACTGTATATATTTATGTAAACAAACATCAACACACAGTGTTACTGAATGACTTTAATCAGATCTGAACTATATAAAGGAAACATAAACTTCAATTTCTTCTTTTTCAAAGGGAAGTCACTCTACCAAAGTGGAAGCTGTGGTCAGGACTCTAAAGAAAATCCAGTTCAAAGATCCAGGGGCCAAATCCCTAGTTTTCTCAACAGTATGTCTAAAAGTTTTAAAAATTAAAATGTACATTATTCAAAAGGTGGTATATAGCTAGATTGTTTATTTCATACCTTTTGTTCACTGCTTGATTGTAAATGCACATACACACCTCAAAGCTGTTTGGATTGGGTGATTGTATAGCTAATGAAGATAATTTTAAGTTAAGATAAAATTAGGATACATAGGAAAGTGTATCTTCTAATTTTCTTCCCACCTTTTTTAGATGCTGGATGCTCTGATAAGTACCATCTTGTTTGTAATATGGAAATATCTTCTCTTTATATTTTATAGTGGCAAGATGTCCTTGATATCATTGCAAAAGCGCTATATGATAATAGCATGGAGTTTGCTCAAATCAATGGAATTAACAAATTTCAGGTATGTTTCTTCAACTGCTCACTGATTGTAATTTAATCCTTTGCTTTGTCTTGAGAGTAACATTATGAGGATTTCAGAGCACAGACGTCTGCCGGAACATATTAGGACAGGATTCACCTAACAAGTCCCATTAGCAAGGCTTTCTGCTTGCACAACGGAGCTTCCTCCTGTGCATCCCTATGCCCCCAAAATTGGCTTGGGGGGGGGAGAGACAGGCACATTCCCAGGACTAAGAGGTAGGGAGAAAGAGTAGGGAGAAAAGGGGAGATTGTTCCATCTGGCAAGCTGAAATGCTTGTGGTGAAGGCATGATCAGAAGACTGTGACCTTGTATTTGAGCTGATAGCACCTAGCACTTGCTTGGCGCAGAAATAAAAAGAATTAAAGTGCCAGAGAGCTAGGCTAATTTTAGAGCTACTAGAAAGATAATGCCCACTCAGTTAATTGCAGCTAAGCAAGTCAAAATAACTCAGGAATGTGCATGTACAAATTGTGTCTGGACCAAGCTCCATCTGAAAAGCCCCCTCATGCCCACCTATCACCTTTAATCTCTGAAGTCATCAGAAGGAAAGGAGGCAGCAGCCAGGCAACCCTCTATCACGCCTGAATACATCTGCAGCCGTACTTCATGCCCAGGCACCCTTCCTGCATACCTGTGCTCAGGTATAGTGCACACCTGCTCTCTCTGTCTCAGCACTCTCACAACACATCTAGCCTAATACTGTTTGTTGTGTTTTAATTATTTATAGTGATTTTAATTAGTCTTGTGTCTGCTTAGGGAGCCAATTTTGGTTTGTAATGTGGGATTAAAATTTAATCACCCATTGTTCATGTTCATTGCTATGGAAGTTAACAGTGGCTAAGGGTTCAATTTCATGCAAGCTGTGAAACATCCTTCAGACTAGCTTCAGGTCCTTTGCTGCAGTGGTGAGGAGGGGAAATTATTCCAGAGGTGCAAGGGAAGGAATTCTTATAGTCATCGTTAACAGGAGGAAGTTATTAATATATGTGCACCAGCTCTAAGTATTCTCGGGCTATGTATGATCCATTACCTCTCAGATCCACTCTGTCTTTGTAAAGAATTTTGGATTCAAGTGTCACTAGTCTGTCACACTTCATAGCAACTGAATTTGTTCTTAAATATACAGGGAGCTGATGAAGTTTTGAATATTATTATTAATTTTGCCTTTCAGGAAAATCTATCTTCATTTAAGTATGATGCCAAGATCAACATATTGTTATTGCCTCTTCATACTGGCTCGAATGGATTGAATATTATTGAGGCAACACACGTTCTCCTAGTAGAACCTATCTTGAATCCAGCACATGAGCTACAGGCCATTGGCAGAGTGCATCGCATTGGGCAAACTAAGTAAGGATCAAAACTGTTGTGGGCTCACCTAACTGCCACTTAATGCAGTGTGTGTATAACCACTCTGAGGTTTTCTACAATCAAGCGGTATATAAATTCTATGAAATAAATTAACTAAATAAATGCAGTGTTAGGATTTCACACAGTGTACGACAGTAAGTTGAGAGTAAGTGGCAGGTCAGTAGAAACATGAAGTACGAGCAGAACCAACCACTTGCCAATACAGTCATACCTCGGGTTGCAATCGTTGCGGGTTGCGTGTTTACGGGTTACGGACATGCCGAACCTGGAAATACTGGAACGGGTTACTTCTGGATTTCGGCGCATGTGCAGAAGCGCTAAGTCACGCTTTGTGCATGCGCAGAAGCGTCGAATTGCATCACACGTGTGCACAAACGCAGCGCTGTGGGTTGTGAATGCTGCAGGTTGCGAACGTGCCTCCCACATGGATCACGTTCGCAATCCGAGGTTCCACTGTAACCTGATCTCATAATGAAATTGGCTGGTCAACACATGTCAAAATTTCTGTAGCCAGCATTGTCCTAAAGCTACATTATAATTCTAGCATCTTCTGAAACATAAGTGGTTTAGTTTATAATACACACCACATGCTTGTTGTTGGAGCTATTATAGACTGAACAATAAAGACTATTAAGGCTATAATCCTAAACTCCCTTTCTAGGGAGTAAGCCCATTGAACACAGTGATCTACTGAGTAAACTTGTAAGGGATATCGCTGTAAGTGTAACAACGTGCTGAATAGTCTTTTCTTTCCCCCAAAATAATTTCAGGCCCACAATTGTTCATAGATTCTTAATCAAAGCAACAATTGAAGAAAGAATGCAGACAATGCTGAAAACTGTAGAAAGGAGGTAAGTAAAGCCTGTCTATACAATATTTCATTTTTCAAATTTGTATTCAAATTTGCAAGGGCAGCTACCCCAGACATAAAAACTGAGATCCTAGACACTTACTGCTATGTGTGTTAAGTTCTAGTGAACTCAGTAGGACTTACTTCTGAGTAGATATGCATGGTGTTAGAAGCCAGAAAAAAAATTGTTAACAAAAATGTATTATGGTGCAAGAAGGGGAGGCATTATGCAAGTGATACTTCTGCAGTCACAAATGATTACGAATTTCTACACAGTACTCACAAATGCAACAGGTGGGCTTGTTGCCCAGAGAATATTGCTTTCCACAAGCAAAATAAAGCCCTTTGAAGCATTGTGGAAATCAAACCCCTACAGTAGAATAGTTCCCCCAAGGATCAAACATTTGAATCCTAGACAATAAGTAACTGCATGCACACTTTGATATAAACTGATCCTATGGAAATGGTTCTCTGGTTTGTCCTTCTGATTTGTATGTATTTCCAGATCTTTCATGTATATAGAGAGCCCTAGAATCAAAACTAGTGATGTGGTTTGCCATTACATAGATTCAAACTTTACTCCTCATTGGCATTATTTTCAGGCTACTGAAACTGAAGAGCTTGGGGACATTTTTCCAAACAAAATTAAAACAGAGTGAATTTACTTTGAATTTTTGTATTGTCTGATATTCATAGTGAGCCCAGATTGTCAAGTGTCATGCAAAGCAGTGTGCACAAAAAGCAGCACAGGATGTTAACAGGTGAAGAACTATTTACCTGTTAACCATTTACAAGCACAAATTGCCCTTTTCTATAAGTCTGCTTTTAGAGAAATCTAAGATGGTTTCTGACCATCTTTTGTAGGTAACATAGCATGTTGATAACCTCTCATAAGGTTCTTTAAATACACAAAAGCTGTTTCAATAAAAGAAGACTTGCATATAAAATTCTAGCAACAACTTGAAAGACATAATTCTGTGAACCGTGATAATGCAAAAATGACTAAAGCAAAACACTGGCTTAGAAAGAAAACAGTTCACAAAGCAGCTTGTCCTTGCAAACCTACATTTGACTGTTTTCTTCAGGTAATTAGACAGCTTGGTCCACCTTTAAGACCCAGTGCTGTGCTTTTGAGTCTCTCCATTTCAACCATAATCATTGCAACATAAACCTCTTTAGTAGAGCTGCCTCTTATATGTAATGAATGTAGATGTGAGCTACATTTCTCATTTTTAAAAATGTATTTTTCCCTTCTCCCCCTCCCCCAAAGCCACTCTAGTTCTTCCATGAAGCAGTCGGAGGCCTCTGTGTTAACAGTAGCTGATCTCGCAGACCTTTTCTCAGCAGAAACTGAAGAACTTGAATGAAGCAATGGATTTCATGCTCTTTTGAGACCAAAAGAGGGCCATAACCTACTTGTTTTCTAACCAACACGTACAAATAGCTAACTGTTCAGAGGTTCCTGTAGATGTCACCAAACACCCACCCTTATTAGGGTTCTATGAACTGATTAGTCTTTTTAGCAGTTTCCACTAAGTTCTGTGGTTGTGGATTTCTTCAGCACATTTCTGTTAAGAAGAAGACTTGCACTTTACACAAGCACTACATAGCTTTGCACTTCCAAAGAACATGAATATCCCAGTCCAGCTTTATTTGTATGATTTTTTAAAAAATGTATGACTAGTTGTGCCAGAAAACGAATGGGGATTCACATGCCATTGAAAGCAAGGAGTATGGGTAGATATCCCTGACATTCCTAAACCGACAAAAGACTTGTTTGCTCAAGGTGTTTGACTAGACATTGAGGAAAGAAAGCTTTGCATGGCAGGAAAGAGTGTGAAAATCATGAAGCAATTCTTTTGCCTTCATTTTATTCCTATAATTAATTACTAAAATAAGTTAGTGAGTAAGCAAATCATTTTTAAGAAAGGGCTTCTAGCGGTGCTGACATATTATCATGCAGGTTTTACCAGTTAATCCTAGCTACAAATTTTTAGACACCACTTTGGCATTTTAAATCATTTTCTTGTTATTTATGCTGTGATATTATGTTGTAGAAATCTGAAAATATTTTGCTTGTTTATATTTAAACGTTTGCTGTTAATGTCTGCACTTCTCTTGATAAATTATGTCTTTTGTATGATCTTTTGTCTTGAAATAATAGCTGAAAACATCTGTTTGACAGATTTTTAAACGTTCTTACATTCTTGTTTAAAATTTGGATTCTTGTATCCTATTAAACAGGTAAAGCTTCCTCTTGTGTAGCTCACTTGATATCTATTAATCAATTTAGCAGCTTAAAAGAATTAACATCAGAGGGCAAATGTTAATGCTAACAGATGTGTATTCAACACTGAAAAATTAAATTGTTCAAACACTGAGATTCAATAAGAGCTTCTTGGAGAAGACAAATACTTGTATGGAATACTCCTGTTAAGAGGGACTTTTTCATAGTACTGTATGTCTTCACATGGGAATGCATATTAGAAGTAACATCCTCCTGGCTTGTCTGGGCCGTCACTTTCAAGTACACCTCTCAAATGGGTATTTTGCATACTCAATTTCCTGCAGCATCTGAGCTGTCATCAATCACAACTGTCTTTTGGAGTGTGTGTAGGGTGTTTGTGTGTCCTTAATCTTTACTTATCGTTTGCTATCTTGGAGGCCTCTTATTAAGCAGAAAGATGGTTGAAGTGGATCCCACATGTGGATGGAATAATATTTTTAGACAGGGCTCAATTCCAACTTCATTTCCCTGCAATTAGTGCTTAACTTCAGTCCTGGGGACCAAATACAGCTCTCCAAGTCTCATTGTGTGGCTCTTTAAGGTCTCTCCACACACACAATTTCATTCTGGCCACACCCCTTGAGTGTTTTTACCTAGCTGGTATGCATATCTTTGAGTTGCAGTAGTGCCTTTTGCTTGCCTTGGAAGGAGGATAGAAAGAGGTATGGGAGTGTGTGTACTGCACAAAGTTAAAATTTGCATGCATTGCTCCACCTACTTTTGCATTTGGCCCCATCATCACTCTCATGTCCTTCCCCCACCCCAAAGTGATTGTGGTCCTTGAACTAAAAAAGGTTCTCCACCCCTGACCTAACCAAACCAACATATTGGAGGCTAGAGACTTGCATACCATCGCAGAATACTGTGGTAGCATATGAACCTACCCTGAAAATTCTTAACATTGGTTCCACGGAACTGGGGTTTGTTAGGAAAGTGGAGATGAATCATCGTTTAGCCATGCCCTTTCTCTAGAAACAGTGTTAGCAGGGATTATTGGGAATGCCCAAAGATCAAGAGCAGGGTCCCAGAACAGACATAATTGAGGTGTGTGCTGTGTTTATCAGCCATATGAGTTTGTTTGTTTTTGTATGGAGCTGTTAGGCTTAGGAATCTTGGTTACTCTTATGTTAACCACCCCTGTAGAATAGATTCTGGTGATTGATCTACTTTTTTAAATATACAGATGTTATTTTACTATCTGTATTTAGTATCTTAATATTTTACTAAATATTGCAGATTGTGATTCTTTCCTTGTAAAATGGGGATAAGTTACTTAAGGATGTAATCATACACCTATCTGGGAGTAAGCACCATTGAACTCAATTGCTTCTGAGTTTACACAAAGAATTGTGCTGTAGCGCATGGGTTTTCTGTGAATAAAACCCTGGATTATAAATCCATTTGGCAGATCCCATGCCACCCCATGTCACTTAATCTTTCCAAAGCAGACTTTGGGGATGTATTCTGAGTTGTTTTATGATTATTGCCCTTGATTTAGTGCTAGTCCTCCCTGAGGCTCAGTGGCTTGGCAGTTTCCCTTTGGTTGCTAGAGCTAAAGCTTGTGTATGGATGGCATGTAAACATGGATGCCTTGCTTTATTTGGGTGATGGATGTAGCTATCTTTAAGCTGCTTTAGACTTCTTTACAGATTTTAAGATCATGTTTATTTCTGTTTAAGCATCTTTTTCTAACATAGTTACACATAAGGCAAAGAATATCTAGCTGAAACATAGTACAAATAAGCAATACATGTGTGTGTTTGTGTAAGCTGCTGGTTCAGTCACAACAAGAGTTTCAACCATTTCAAGGAGCTGGACTTGGCCTGCAAAGCATCCGTTGGTACAACCAGCCTTTTTCTTCCTTTTTTGGTTGCCTGGAACATAAAAGTTGTTTACGAGAATGGTCATGTACTATAAATGTAGGCTTGAAAAAAGATCCCACGCTGGGAGAAAAAGGAAGCCAAGGAAATTACTTGCTTGCTCCCAACCCCCCTCGTTTGCTCAGTCTGACAAAGATTGTGTCTGGTCAATGACATTAGGGCAGATGAGTCACAATCTATAAATTGGCTGCAATGAAAAGTGTGTTTAGAACTAACATTGTAGGAAAGCCAAGCCACTTTTGAGAAGTTATTCACTCAGCAACACTATTCTGGGAATTTCTGTCCTTTTAAAAGCTGACCAAGCTTCAGTATGGTGAAAAATGCCAACTGGCTACTCGCGTTGGGCTAGGCGCATGGAAAATGTTACTGTTTATCACACCTATAATACTCATTTGCACTGCTTCACAAGTTCTGCAGCCCCATGAAACAGGAACCCGCAGTTTGAATGAGAAATTGAGTTAAATATAATAATTTACTTGCCTGCGGCTTCCCAAATTAAACCACGGGTAATTAACCATGGTAATTGCATTTGTTTCTCATTAAAACAAGAAATCCCATTGTTGAAGTGGTGACTTAACAAACCCTATCTCTGAAAATGAAGGTACCATGTTTGACAGCACCACAGCATCACAGCTGGGATTGCATACATCACAAGAAATCAAGTCACATGCTTATAAGGGAAAAAGGGATCTGGATACAGTATACAGTATCAGTTTGGTGGTCCTCTGATAAGAGGATATTGATTCAGTGGAGCAAGTATGCAAGCAATGACTGGTGATTTCCCGCTCTCTCCTGCAGCTCCTCACGCTGTTCTGAAGGGGCAGGCAGGGGAAGAAGAAATCCCTATGATCCCTACTCTGCTAAAAAGCTCACTGGGTCAAAGAACCTTTCAGCTGAATACTGTATCCATCTTTTAAAAATACTTGTGTGATGCAGCAGATCATACCCACAGTGAATTAAGGAGCAAACACAACCATTGCAGAAAACAATTTTATACCCCCTTTTGTGCTTTAATAAGAGTGCCATTTCCAAAATAATAATATTGCTTATCAAGCAGGAAGATTAGTAACAAAACTGCTTGTTTTAGAAATTCACAATCTGAGTATGTACTGTAGAAATTATACTCTAACAGAACTTGTGCTTTCAATGGTATAATAACAATGATAATAATTTTATTATTTGTACCGTACCCATTTGACTGAGTTGCTCCAGCCACTCTGCGCAGCTTCCAACAGATATAAAAACAGATATATCAAACATTAAAAGGGCTGCCTTCAGATGTCTTCTAAAAGTTGTATAGTTATTTATCTCAACATTTGATGAGAAGGTGTTCCACAGTGTGAGCCCCACTACCAGGGGCCCTCTGCCTGGTTCCCAGTAACCTCCCTTCTTGGAATGAGGAAATGGCCAGAAGGCCTTGGAGCTGGACCTCAGCGTCCAGGCTGAATGATGGAGGTGAGGGCACTCATTCGGGTATACAGGACCAAGGCTTTGAAAGTCAGCACCAACAGTTTGAATTGTGCTCAGAAATGTACCAGGAGCCAGCATAGATCTTTAAGACTGGTATTATATGGTCCTAGTGGCTGCTCCCAGTCACCAGTCTAGCTGCCATATTCTGGCTTAGTTGTAGTTTCCGAGTCACTTTCAAAGATAGTCCCACATAGCGTGCATTACAGTAGTCCAAGCAGGAGATAACCTGAGCATGCACCACTCTGGCATGACAGTGTGCAGGCAGGTAGGGTCTCAGCCTGTGTAACAGGTAGAGTTGGTTGGCAGCTGCCCTGGACACAGAATTAACCTGTGCCTCCTTGGGCAGCTGGGAATCCAAAATGACCCCCAGGTTGCACACCTGGTCCACATGAACCAGAAATGGCTTCTTCATGCATGATTTGTTGAGGATTTGGAATAAATTGTTGTGGGTCACTGCTGTAAGATGGAAACACCACTGATTTCTGTTCAGTCTTTCATTGGGACCATACTTCAGACAAGTGACAATCTTAAGTAAGTTATTTTTATCCTGCTTGAATAATAATATAAGCCAGTTTTAAAATGTTTTAGGCTGCAATCCAGAACCCTGACTGGATTATTCCCGGTAATTTCTCACTTGGGAATGGGGAGATAGTGTGGTTTTCATACATTACGGGTTTTGTACTGTTCTTGTTTTTACTTTTGTGTATTTTATTTACTGTAACATGCCTTGCATCTTTCCCCCTTATTTTTCAAAAAAGGGTGCCTAAGAAATCTAATAAACCTAAACATATGTGTTCACATTAAAGTGTCAGGCAGACTGTTGACTGTGAAGATGCCTCATCTTTCCCATCAGTCAATATAATCAAGAAGGAGGTGGCTTATATTATAAACCACTAATGGACACAGGTTGAATGCTAGCTCTTTTGTTTGGAGCATCCAAAACATCATATTTAGTTTGGTCCATTGCTGAGTTTTAATTATATAGTACACCGAAGAAAGGAGAGGGTTTGAACGTTTGAAGATTTACATTCCTTAGAGTTCTATAATGAAAGTGGTTCCAGAGTTCAGTTTGGAACCATTGCTCCTGGGAATAGCCTTTCTGTTACTAACTTTGTAACCTAGTTACTGTGATTGTAATGTCTGGAATTGCCATTCCTGGCTAAGTTAACTGAGGGATTCCTCCTGCTGACAAAAGGAGGAAGTTTGCCTAGATTAAAACCCAAACAAGGCTTTTAATTCTTCCTTTCCCCAGTTGAATTAAGAGTTTGTTGTGCCTGCAAGTAAAAACTATGGTCAGAGAAAGCTATTCATTTGCCGTCTTTGAGTACCAAGAAATTGTTAACTGCACATGTTTAGTCTTGGACCCAATACTAGCAGTAAAGGGGCCAACTATCAATGTGACATTAAATACAAATACATTGAATACAGACTCTCACAAGCCCCCTGCCACCATGATCTCACCATGATTCCCCACTGAATTAGTCCAAAATTCGATCAACTAATGTTAGCGAATTTTCTTTCTAAACCCTAATCTTCATGTTTACTCAGAAGTAAGTGCCACTGAGGTCAAGGGAGCTTAGTCCAAAATGTTTATGGAATTGCAACCTTTATTGCTATTCCTACAGCATTCAGCGCTAAAGCATTACACATAACTATATACTAAATGAAATTATTATTGTACTATTTGCCCTTGAATGGTCCAACTGACATTGATTTTTTTAAAAAAACATTCTAGGTTGCACTAATGGTAGGTTTTTTCTCTTTTGAACAGCTGGTCACCTCCTTTCCAAACACTAGATTGCAAGCATCTTCTGAAAACTCAGATTCAAAAGCAGTTTGATTTGCAGAATTGGGTGTGAGAATTTAGGGGCTCTCGGAACTTGTTTCACCATCATTTGGATCCTGAATGATATTTTGGCATCATTCTCTACTGATAATCTTCTAAAATCCTCTTACCTCATAATACTGCTGTGGATGAACACCTGCCCTCTAAAACTCATTAACACAAAACTCCAACAGTTGTTAGATCCAATCCAATTCCATGGGCTGCAACAGACAATTCAAAAAGCGGCTTAGCAACTCTTAACAATCCATCATTATATTGGGCCCGATAAATCTTTAGGTTTATTTCCCTCGTCTTCTACAGGCAGCTATAGCCGCGTATTTCCCGCTGAAATTCTTTCCATAGAAATGGTTGGGGTCATTGCCTGAAAATACTGTAACAGAAGACAGTGACTTGAGAGAAGTACACATTCTTGCAAGTTAATAGCATCATTTTGAAAGTGTTGCTGCTTTTTTCCTCTGAGAAAACTCTTGCCTCTTTTAGGAACACATTTATTTATTTACATTGCCCATCGATAAAATTAGGACATTATTTCCAATTCATGCTTTGTCTTCTGTGGGGATGGTGTTAGTGTCTTCTATTATTTTGCGCCTTTATTCCCAAGAAACAACAACCTAAATGAATGAATAAACAAATAAATAAGGAGCTGTAAATCATTTACTGCCCTTTTACAGAGCAGAATGGAAGCATATAAAACACCCAGAGGGAGAATCCCAAAGGGAGTTGAGGGAGGTCCTTCTCCTCCAAGATAAAGGACGTGCTAAGCGGCTGCTATAGTAAAGACAAAAATGTGAGGTGGGGAGGAAGGGTTTTCTTCTTGGGGAGATTCAGCTCTAAAATAGGTGGTGACTTTGGCGTGAGTAATCATGGTCTCCAGTGGCTATCTCTGTGGAATCCTATTGTTGGACCCAGAACACCCTTGCGCCTTCAGGCAGGAGTTTAGAAAGGGAGGGGGGAAACACCACAGGGTAAAAGCTGTAAGGAACCATTTACACCACACCCTCATCCAAACCCTCATCCAAGACACAAAGTTGAAAGGGCAGGAAGTCTCCGTTCAAGTTCCAGGCTGGTGCTTTTTGAGGAAACTTCGGTTGTGATGGCACCTTGCAATATGCCCTTCTCTGCCCTCCTGGCAGCTTCTCTGCTGATGTCTTCAAGCGGGACCAAGACTGGGGAGGGTGAGTTTTCTTGGGAGGAATCTACTTTGAAACAATGGCTAGAACTTCTGCAATAATATTGCTCCAATTCTAAATTTAGCTTTGTCTTATAAATACAGTTTAAATGTGTTTGTCATAATGTAGCTTTGAAAACATCGCTTGCGGCACACTTTGATGTTTCTATGCATTGTGGCAAAGGTTCAGTATAGATACCTTAACAGATATTTTTTTTAAAAAAAAATACAAAGTCACCTTTTCTATTGAATCAATGTTAGTACTGTAATAAGAATTGGCCTGGACTTGCACACCACCTTTGTGATAGTTACAGTAGATTTTAGAATAAATAATACACTGTTAAAGTACCTGGTTGGAAATTCCTGAAACTTCTTGCCTCAATGGGTAAGTATCACTTGTTAAAATACGTTCTTTAAAAGGTTAATATAAATTTGCTGGTTATAATAAACTACCATGTAAGGCTTGTGATTTTAGGTTACTACAGATGTCCCCAGTTTTAATAAACTGAGAGAGATAGTATCTGGGTGACTTTTTAAAATCCAATTTTCCTGGTCTAAGGAATGCAAGCTTTCTTGAGGAGCAAGGATGAACCCTAAGAAACACAAACAGCCTCTTTCATTGTAGGCTGGGGGAGCCCACAGTGGGGAAAGAGTGAGGGAGAAAACGGTAGGAGGAGGGGCACAAATAAAAATGGAGGAAGGAAAGTGGGAGAGAAAATCCTCTGCAAGTGATCGGCTCAGACTTGTGGCAAGGGAGAAAATGAGATGGAGGGATTAGGGTGAAAACAAACACACAACACTCTCTAATGCTGCATACTTTCCACCACTGGCTTTGGTGCCACTCAGCATCACAAAGATGACCTCTGTGGGAATGTGACCGTGACAGAGAAAAAATGATTCTCTAGTCTTGCATTCAAGGAGAGGACCCTTATGTAATTAACATTTATGAAAGTTTAGAAGAGGGAACACAAGTTAGTCTGAGTTGTCTTTTGGGGGGGGGGGAGAGAATTGATTCTTCCTGGAAAGTTATGAAGCAAATTCTGCAGGCACCCTTCTAAGCAATTTATGTGAGATGAGCCAGCCTGGCTGCTCCTATCTTTCCGTGTTTTAGACAATAAGTGAAGTCAGAGAGGTTATTAAGGAGTTTGAATGCCAGGTGATAGGATCCACTCTTTTCACTCTGTCCTTAATGCACTTTTCCTGCTTCTGTCTCATTTTGTACTCCTCGAAATTTCTATAGTTTGCCCTTCCTTTTTTGCCTAGAAACAAGAGATGCACATTTCCTGGTGGTGGGTTAATTTTAGTACTCTAGAAGTTATTTTCTGCAAATCCTATCACACAATAAGTGCAGGTGGATGCTATAGAATCCCACCCACTGCAAAATAACAAATGGGAAAACTTTGTAAAGCTTAGGCACATTTAAAGCTAAAGACCAGACGTGCATCAAGAATTCACTATTGCAGCTGAATTTTACACATGCCTACTGATGAGTCTTTGCTGTTTAAAAGGGTTTCTTCCCACCCAGGTAAGAAAGTACAGGGTCACAGTGTAGGTTTAGGGTTGGCATTGGGGAAAAGCAGGGTTCTTGTGCCTTTAAGAGCTGAATGGCAGCTAAAAATTCAACAGGTTAAGCATTTTATAGTATGGACATACAACTGGACATACAATTCACCTGCTGACATTCTGTCTGTCAGACATTTTGTTATGTGTGTGGCAGAAGTTTGTTTTTTTGACCCTCCAATCCATCTGCAAAAGAGGTTACAAATTTGCATATGACACAAAGCATCTGTAAATGTTATGCAAATCTCTCTCCTCTTTTGCAAGTGGGACAGAGGGCCTAAACTACTCACAGTGGACCAGGTACAGAAAATTATGTTGGAACCCCTGTGCTTCAAGGGTGAAAGAGGCTACATCTATTGACACCCATGCTATCACACAACTGTTAAAGGTAGATGAATCCTAAGATGAATTGTGCCTAGTCACTTTTCATCAGTACAGCATAGTCATGCTCAGAATTATTCTGCGCGTGATGTTGTTCAGGATTTTTGCTGGCACTCTCCTCCCTTCCCGTAAATTAACTGCTTCTTCTTGGCAGCTTTACAGACAGATTGGCAGCTGCAAAGCTCGAGCTGCTTTCAACAAAACTCTGGGAACATGAAAACAGGAGTAATTCTGAGCCCATCATTTTACATGTGGACAAGTAGGGCAAATTCTTGAAAGCTGCCCCACCAGCCTTTGGGCATAGGTCCTCCAGATAAAGTTTGATAGTGAGTAAAGAGACACAACAATATTTCCACTGATCTTTGAATAAACAACAACATATTTTTTTTAATTCATAGGACTTCTTTATTACTGATTTTGGAATAACACAGGTAGCACTCCATTTTAAAAATCTACAGTTTCTGCTGAATTCATAAAATAGCCCACTCTGTTCTACATTTTCCATAAAAAAACATTATAAATGTTTTAGAAATAATTTTATTAGAATATTTTCATAGAATAGTTATTATTTAATCAGAATTTACATATGCTTGTTCCATTTGTTCAACTTTTTATTTTGCATTATACATCTAAGACTGAAACCCTTTCTACGTCCAGGGCAGCTGTCTACCAGCTCCATCTGGTATGCAGGCTGAGACCCTACCTGCATGCAGACTGTCTCACCAGAGTGGTGCATGCTCTAGTTATCTCCCGCTTGGACTACTGCAAAGCACTCTGTGTGGGGCTGCCTTTGAAGGTGACTCAGAAACTACAACTAATCCAGAATGCGGCAGCTAGACCAGTGACTGGGAGTGGCCGCCGAGACCATATAACACCAGTCCTAAAGGATCTTCACTGGCTCCCACTATGTTTCCGAGCACAATTCAAAGTGTTGGTGGTGACCTTTAAAGCCCTAAACGGCCTCAGCCCAGACACTAAAATCCTTCTCCGAGGGTCTTCTGCTGGTTCCCTCACTGCGAAAAGTGAAGTTACATCCTCTCTTCAGATGTCAAGGAGATAAACAATTACACAACTTTTAGAAGACATCTAAAGGCAGCCCTGTATCAGGAGTTTTTTTATGCTTGATGTTTTTATTATGTTTTTAGATATGCTTTAAGCTGCTGAGAGTGGCTGGGGAAACCCAACCAGATTGGCGGGGTATAAAAAATAATAATAGTAGCAGCAGCAGCAGCAGCATTATATTGTAAACGACTCTGTAGACCACTTACTAATTCATGGATAGATCAGTTCAGTGTTCAGTGTTCTTCCATTGTAACATCAGTTCTAGACTACAGCTCAAATTTATTTTCAGGATTCCAAAAACAAACAAACAAACAAACAAAACCTGAGACACTAATAATAGTCTAGTCTAATCTTTGAGGCCTCATTTGCTAACCTCATCTTCCAGTTGATAGAAATATGACAATCTGGATTAGTCATTCATTTCTGAAAACAATTCTGTGCTAAGATTAGGCTTTTAATACACACTGATCAACCACTGAAAGCAATGTGCTAATTCATCTTCCATTTTAGCCACCCAAAGGCTAACAATTATTTCCTGAATGTAAATTATATTTCTTTCAAGCCAATAACCTCTGTGACATTTCAGCAGACCATGAGTAAGTAAGGGCCTTCAATGGAACCTGCTCTGTGATGCTTCAAGAAGCGCAAGAATCAATCAGCCAAAAGCTCTGTTAACATTATTTGGGTCTGACAAAGATACAATTTCTCAAAGGCCAAAGCTAATTGGTGTTCTGAAGATACTTCCATTGCATCCAAAAACTAATGTGTTTTATGAAAAGCCCTGCAGCTGATTTGACCTGGAATACAAAAACTACTGCCAAGTGAGTTTGGGGGTAGGAAAGGGGTGGTAAGAATGACTGGCAGCTCTGGCAGGCTGTCCTACAATATAAGCCAGGCTCAAATGCAGAAGGATCCAAGTCTGGGGAGACTCCAGTTTGCCTCCATCACAAGCAGGAATATGATTTCCCATCATAGACATCAAAACCTATTGAACTGCTTCTGCAAATGGAATAGCTTTCACCCACAATATTCCTGTATCTTATAGCAAGGCAAGAATTCTGACCTCACATCTGCCAAAAAAACAAGCTTAGATAAGCAGCAACAACTGGTATCCTCAGTGAGGAAACAGGCACTGTAGCTGTTCCACAGCTGGGACAATCTGGTCTAATCCTAGATACCATTAAACTAGTTTAGCATTTCAGCTACACTGAAGAATACACAATAAAACTGAAGACACGAGGAGAATTCTTTATTGCAGTGGGTCATAAGACTGGGCTATACAGAAGTGTTCGCTTTCCCAGAATTGGACATGGCTGTCAATGTTTGCAACTGGGTAACAAGGCCTCACATTACAAGTTGGGCTATGCTAAGAAACCTGTACACTGCTAGGGAAAAACTGGCCACGCACACGTGAGTTCTGAACTGCAGCCATTGCATCTGATTTGGGCTTTAACTTTGGTAAGAATCCCAAGTGTTCCGGGAAGCTGCAGAAGTCACTGATATTCACTAGCCTGTATTCTAGAATGTATCCCAAGAATAATATTTCCTTTTGAATTTCACCTTTGCTTTTCAGCAATCAAGATTCAAACTCTGTACATACACACATGCAGATTTTACACCCACACCCACACACCCACACCAGAAAGTCGGGACTGTTCTTCCCCTTTCTTCCCCTTTAACAAGCAGCGTTTTTATATACAAACACAGAAATCAACGAGACCATCATATGTACTAAGGACCTGATTGAAGTAGAAATTCCGAGTACATTCTTCCTGTCAAAGAACCCTCCAATATTAGTAAGTACTGTGATTTTATAATTTTAATTTTTAAAAATCCATTCAGTTACTTTAACATGAGGTAATCCCCTTTATTTTGGATGTGTGCGTGCAAATGCATATTTAGCAACCACTGCATGCATGCATGCATGCACGCGCGCACGCACGCACACACACACGGGAGGGATCCTGATGTTTGTAGAATTGCAAACAAAAAAATTGGGGGGGACGGACCCAACAAGGAGGGTGGGACCCAAAGGCAGCCCAAGGAGGACTGAGTTGCCATGAATGGTGACTGTTGTGTGTGGTGGTGAGGAGTGAGAATGAAAGGGCATGGTTGGCCCCCTGAACAGGAATACCCCCACAGTGCAACATTTTGTTGTAGATCTCCTTTGGGGTTTTTTTCCCCCTGAATGCTTCCCTTTTTCCTATTACAATTCAATAACCCAGAGGAGCTCAAAAAGAGTTGTGGCTAATAGCTCGTTTCATTGCCTCTAGTTTCTAGAACTGTAGCATAAGGGAACATTATTTATCCAGATCTTATCAGCCAGACGATGATAAAATGTGAGCTGGTATATTGCAGACTACGCGACGTCAAATATTAGGAAAATGCCAGGCCTTTCTTAGTGCCTTCAACCATGAAATACTTTAGCTGTGCTCAGAAAATTCAGGGGAAGTGGCTTTTGAAAGAGGGGTAGATTTTTCTCTCACTCTGCCACGTTCTCTGTGTCCAGCTCCTAATGGGATCATAGGCTACATCACATGAATGGATTTTTATTCCCCCCCCAAATGGTTACTATCACATGATAGAATGTACCTGTTGATCGAAGGCAGGTTGGCACTTAGTAAGATTGTATCTTGATGACTGTGAGTCCCAGAAGGCAAAGGAAGCATTTTTCATGCAATAATGCCATGCTTCCAGGTGAAATGACCAGGTGATAGAACCAAGGATATGCTGATTAGCTAGTGCAACTGTAAACATAATCTAAAATTGTGTTGAGAATTATATTGTAAAATTAAAAGCAAAAAGAAAGTTTTTTTCCTTTGCAGGTCTCTGATTTACACCTTAATGACCCAGCATGTCATGGTACTCAAGTAGGAAACCTCTACATATTCAGCATTAAGACCAACTTCACAGACTGTGGAACACGAATGGTAATATGCAAAAGATGTTGCTGTGGTCTTATGACTTTTTACATGCCTTCTCTGTACACTGCATTTATCCTCTTGTATCCTGCTTATTTAGTATACGAAAGAACAACTTTTGAAAAATGACAGAATCTCACACACATTGAATTCTATATGGAACTAAACAATCATCTGCTTTGTCTCTATTCATAATGCAAACCACAGAAACATAATTCCTGCCTTTTAGAAACTGATTGAGAATAGCAAAAGCACCAAGAACCCGATTAACATGTGAATCATACAGGGGGGCATAGATTTATATGCAGCTTACTTGATTGTGTTTGCGTGTGTGTGTGTGTGTGTGTGTGTGTGTGTGTGTGTGTGTGGTGTTGCTTTTTATTTAATCCATTTCTTACATGTCCTTCATGATAAGGTCCCAGGGCAGGTTACAGCAATTTAAAAATACAATATTAAAAGCAGTTCAAAAGTTCCATGATACTATTGGATTCTATTATTTTGAAGCAAAACCCATTGTTCAAACATTGGTCACCTTTACACTATACATTAAAAGACATGACTTCCCTCAAATAACCCTGGAAACTGTAGTTTGCTAAGGGTGCTGGAAAGTGTAGCTCTGTAAGGGTCCCAAGATTCTTTGGGTGAAGCCATGTTTTAAATGTGCCTTAAATATATTATGTGGATGTGGCCATTCTAGGATGGCAGAAACTATACCAATACTCAAAAAACCCCAAGTGCATTTGTGACTTATCACAGTATTTCACTACACATCTAGGTTTAAGGACAGAAGCTGTCTGTAGAGGTCTCTAGTGCCTCTCCCCTCTCCCTGCCCAGAAAGAATACTGTATGCTATTTCTTGTTGTTGTTTTTTTAAATAAATCTTTATTCAATTTTTTTTAAAAACCACATACATGACTAATGAAAACACATACATAACTAAGGAAAACGAAAAACAAAAATAATAAGAATATTCAAATTATATACATACACAATGAATTTGTAAACGAAAAAACAGAAAACAAGAAGGAAACATAAGCAATATTGTCGCGAATAAAGTAAAAAGAAAGAAAGGAGAAAAAAAAGAAAAAAGACAAAAAAGACAAAAAAGTACAAATAAAAATCACTTCCTGTTATTTACAGCACGCGTTTCTTTGTTTCCTCTCTTCTTCTTGCTGATCCTCCTAATCTATTCCACAGCCCATTTTCACTTTATATTTAATTTCTTCTCTCCTTTTAAATTCTAGTCTAGGCACTTCACTAAATTAATCTTTATATTTTCTCTCTCCATATACTCTTGAACGTACTTCCATTCTTTCATTATCTTTTGTCTCGGAACGTGTCTAATTATTGCCGTTAATTTTGCCAATTTTAAATATTCAATTAGCTTCTCCTGCCATTCTTGTATCGTAGGTAAGCTAGCCCCTTTCCATTTTGATGCAAGCAATACCCTTGCCGCTGCACAGGCGTACAGCAGGATATTCACTCTATCTTTTGGTATATCCAATGGAGTCATACTCAAGAGAAAGATTTCAGGGGTCTTTTTAAATGTACATTTTAAAAGTTTTTTTAACGCTTCATATACTTGGTTCCAAAATTCCGCCACTTTAGGACATGTCCACCAGCAATGATAGTAGCTCCCAATTTTATCCTGACATTTCCAGCATTTCCCCTCCCCTGTTTTATAATATTTTGCGATCTTATCTGGGGTCATATGCCATCTATAGAACATTTTCAAGATATTCTCCTTAATTGATATACAAGCTGTAAATTTGGCGTCAAATTTCCACAATTTATCCCATTGATTTATCATAATCGGCCTGCCAATATCCGATGCCCATTTTATCATAGTATTTTTTGTAAGCTCATCTTTTAACTCCCAGTCCAATAAGAATCTATAAACTTTTCCAAGTATTTTTTTCTCATTATCTAAAATAATTTCTTGTAATTTAGACTTTTCTTTGGAGAACCCAATTTCCCTATGTATCTTGAAAATGCTCTGTACCTGGCAATAATGTAACCAACTGGCACAGTGTATTTTAATTTCTTCATATGATTTTAAATTGAGTTGGTCCTTATCTTGTATCAGTAAATCTCGGTATGTAGGCCATTTTTCCTTTATTGGGTATCTGCTCATCGCTGTCATTTCGGTGGGTGACGCCCACCAAGGGCTATATGGCTCCAATAGCTGTTTAGATTTGAGCCAAATCTGGTACAGGGATTTCTTGATAACATGATCTTTAAATTCTCTTTGATTTCCTTTTTCCTCCAACAAGAGGTAGGCGTGCCACCCTCTTGTGTGTCTGAATCCCTCTAGTTCCAACAATTCTCGGTTCTCCAAAATCAGCCATTCTTTTATCCAGCACCATCCGGCTGCAGCGTAATATAATTTTAAATCTGGGACCCCCCACCCTCCTCTTTCTCTAACTTCTGTCAATAATTTAAACTGTATCCTGGGTTTTTTGTTTGCCCAGATAAATTTACTTAATATTCTTTTCCACTCGTCGAATATTTCTGTTTTTCCTATTATGGGTAGCATCTGGAAGAGGAAGATAATTTTTGGGAGGATCACCATTTTAATCGCCGCAATCTTTCCCGAGAGGGACAGGAATAGTTTGTCCCATCTACCTAGATCCTCCTTTATTTCCTTCCATAATTTTACATAATTATTTTCAAATAAGTTAATATTGTTTGGTGTTACTTCTATGCCTAGATACTTTAATTTATTTACGATTTGCCATTCTGCCAATTCTTCCAACTCCTTAATTTCTTTTCCTCTTAAATTTTTAATCATAATTTTTTTTTTTGCATTAACTTTAAATCTAGATACTCTCCCATAATTCTCCAAATTTTGCTTTAATTTAAGTATTGACTCTTTTGGGTCCTCCAACATAATTATAACGTCATCTGCATAAGCCTTTATTTTTATTGTGTGCTGCTTAACTTTAATGCCCTTTACTCCCTCATCCTGTTTGATCTCATTTAACAGATATTCAATTGATAATATAAATAATAGAGGCGAGAGTGGGCAGCCTTGTCTTGTCCCCTTACCAATATCGAACTTTTCTAGTATGTTTCCATTCACAATTAACTTTGCTGACTGATTATTATAAATGGCTTTTAACTTTGGAAGAAATTGCCCTTAATACCCATCTTTTCCATAGCGCCTTTCATGAACTCCCATGATAAGCGATCAAAAGCTTTTTCAGCGTCGAGAAAGATAAACGCCGCTTTCTTTCCCGGGTTCCAATCCAGGAGTTCTATCATATTTAGAAATATCCGTATATTATTTGCAATTTTTCTCCCTGGCAGGAACCCTTGTTGGTTTTGGTCAATTATTCTATTTAGTATCTTTTTCAATCTTTCTGCCAATATATTTGCATAAATCTTATAGTCGACGTTTAATAATGATATAGGCCTAAAATTTGCCACATGTACTTCTTCTTTTTTCTCTTTCGGTATTAAAGTTATGTATGCTTCCTGCCAGGATTGTGGAATATTGCCTTCGGTTAGTGCTTCATTTACCAATCTCCAATATATCTCTATTAGATCTAACTGAAAGGTTTTATAGTGCTGACTTCCCAGCCCGTCTGTGCCGGGGGATTTTCCTAATTTCATTTTGGCGATTGCTGTTTGGATTTCTTGTTTTGTGATTTTCTTATTTAGGAATTCTCTCTCTTCCTCATTTATAACTTTCCCTTTGTAATTTCCTAGATATTTCTTTATCTCCCCTTTATCCTCTGGCCCTCTCTCATATAGATTTTTATAGAATTTTGTCAAGCATCTATTTATGTCCTCCTTTTTTGTCCAATTTCTCCCTTCATCTTTAACACATGTTATAATTTTCTTGTTTTGTCTTTTCTTCAGTTGCCACGAGAGGAGTTTACCTGTTCTATTACCCCATTCAAAATTTCTTTGGTTGAGCCATTTAATTCTATTATCAATTTCTTGATTAACTACATTCTCCAATTCTTTCTGTAGAATTTTTATTTGGTTCGCCAATTGTTTTTTTGATGGGTTTTTTACTTGTTCTTTTTCCTTTTCTTCTATTCTCTTTTTAATTTCCTCTATCCTAGCCTTCTTTTCTCTTTGTTTCTCTATTACTTGTGTGATCCTTAATCTCTTTCTTTGAACTGGGAGAGCAGAATGGCTAAGAACTGACCTGGGTCTGGGGCTCTGCTCTGCTTAATGGACCTTTGATAAGGCATCAGTGAGGATCTTCCTTCCTTACTGGGTGCTCTAGTTCAGGCATAGGCAAACTTGCCCCTCCAGATGTTTGGGGACTACAATTCCCATCATCCCTGACCACTGGTCCTGATAGCTTGGGATCAAAGGAGTTGTAGTCCCAAAACACCTGGAGGGCCTTGTTTGCCTATGCCTTCTCTAGTTGGTTAAGGAGCAAAGCTTCCAAGTCAGGAAGCACAGCTTCAGAGCAACCTTCAGTTCCCATTGCCACCACATTATAATTTTCCTATCAACTTAAGTTTTGGGACTTACTGGGATATTTTTGTGTTTTACTAACTTGCAGGATTCCGATGGCACACATATTATGTTCATCAACACCATACAGAACAACCTCTCTGATATAATCACAAGAACTTTTATCAATATCACATTTGCCTGCCGATATCCTATTAATTATATGGTACAGCAACCTAATGGAGAAAATAAAATCAGTGTTGATATCAGGTAAGCCTGTTGCCCTTATTGTTTTCTGTATACCAACATTGTGCCTGGATTAGAAATAGTCACATCTGTAAATTTTGGTTTCTCATTTTTCCAGTTCAGTTATCACCATTTCCAAATTAGTCTGTGATTTTTTTTTTAAAAAAACCACATGCACACATTTTGGTACAGCATTTCCCCCGATATATCCATTTTTGCAAGCAATGTTCCCTAACATGATACATTTTTGAATTTTTTCCCCACAAACGCAAGTATTTTTGTGTGCACTTTTCCATATTATGCAGTATTTTGGCATGCTTTTCTGATTGCATAACTGCACTGTAATGTTTGCAGAAATGTGCCTTTTGGTTCACATATTGGTTTGGGAAGTGCAAATTACATATGTTCACACTAAAATGCAAAATGAACTCCTATCGTCCTCCATCCCAAATCTGGATTAAAGTCACTTGAGAAGTATGCAGACAATATTGGATTAATCACTGCACTAAGTAAGCTGCATAAATGGTGTGCTCTGTTAAAGTTCCTTGAGGAGTGGGAATCTGTTGCTTAGAGCTCTTACCCTGTTTTCCATAGCATAACTTCTGTGCATGAAAGGCAGGCATGCATCTCGTTAGGACAAGCTTAGCATCGTTTCACCATACTTGGGAAACTTTCACCAGCTGAAAGTTTATGCCTGTCATGCAGCTGGTCCAAGTCATAGGAGCTTGCCAGAAAAAAGTTGCAACTTTACTTAAAAGGGTATCATCACCACTGGCCACTAGAGCTGCTCCATTCCTTGCAACCTGATCCTTTTTGTGTATAATACTGAAGTACCAGTATTTGTGATGCCAATGTTGTAATTTCCATAGCTGGCCAAGGCCTCACCATTAGGTTTCCTAGTAAATCGTGTGTGTGTGTGTGTGTGTGTGTGTGTGTGTGATGATGATGACAAATTATCATGGAAATTGTGTCATTTCAGCATCTCCATCATATCTATGTGTCTTTGTTTGTGGCAGGACCATTACACTAAATACAGAAGATGGAAATTTCTCTGTATCCATGATGCTGTACAAAGACCGGCATTTTGAAGACATGTGGACTACCATTCCCTTTCTGACTCTAGAGGACAACGTATTTGTCAAAGTGAAAGTGGTACCTGGCGCTATTGAGTCTCTGATGAATCTGAGAGTTGAGGTGTTGGATAGATAGCAAAGGCAACACAGCTTCATCCCACCGGGCACGAGCCAAGATCCATTGGGGGGGGGGGAGAGAGAGAGAGCAAAACCAACACGAATCTGAGAACATTTTTGAATGTTACTATTTACTTGTGACTTACTTTATTATCATCCATTTGCAGGTGTAGGGTTGGGAGAGGATAATAAAATACATACTTTTTTAAAACAGAGAATGAATTTCCTATCAAATATTCGGTTTCAGACGGATAGGGCCAGTGGGAACAGGGATATCAGGAGCATTTGGGCTGAGAGCTAACAATATCCAAATCAGAGAATCTACATTCACCCGTAGGCCTCAGCCTTACTGTTCATGGATAAATCCTAACCAGGGGCCTGGGGAGGAATGAAGCAGCAGATCTACCCTACTGCTCTAGCACCAGCTAAGGGTGAAGGTAGAATACCCCCCTTCCCCATTTTTTTTGCCATGCCAGGAAATGGTATAGTTCAGGAGCCCGAGATAAGGCCCATCAGGGGACAGGTGAGGAATTGGATCCAGGAGATCTAAAATTGCTGGCACCCACCCCCTACTCCAAAATGTCCTGATTTGGAGCTTACCATTTGCCACTGCTGGTGAGAGAAGCCAGCAGAGACAAACCTATACCCCATCCTAACACTGCTCATCCACCAACCTTGTGGGTGGGGTAGGTACTCTTTGTGCATGTATTTTGGGGGGGGGGGGTGGAATGCAGAAGAGAAAATTGCTTGCAATAATCTTAACCTCTAGGAGAAAGGTGCACTAAAATACTGGTGGATTTTTGCGAGGACAAAAAAAATATAATTTTTTTTTTGCAAACTGATGCAGAACTGATATGCCAAGCTGAACTGAATTCTGGAAAAATACAAAACAGAGAGAACCCAAAATTGACGGCTTTGTCCAGCCTAGTGACAGCAGCCTTCTATTTGTACCCAGCATCTAGTTGTCACAGTTCCTTGTTAGCTATCATGGCTGACAGTCATTGTTAGGCTCATCCTCCATGTACCTATCTAGTCCTTTTGAAAGTTACTGACTTAAGAAACAAAGACCCTGTTTATGTTCTGTCTCTGCATTTGGCAGGTCCCAGGCAACTTAATCATCAGGCTTGAAAACTGCTGGTCTACCCCAACGAAGGATGCTGTTCATGCTGTCCAGTATTCTTTTATCAGAGACAGGTTCGTATCCCGCTTTGGTAAAATGAACAACTCATTCTGAAAACATATTGGGCTGAGCTTTCCATTTCCTTTAAAAAAACAAAGCACAATGACCGCTGTGAAGGGGAGGCTGACCAGATCAAGTCAAAGCTATGCTTCAAGAGCTGAGTGTAGGTTATTATCAGCATAAGAGTCATTGATCTCAGTGTTGTTGAGAATACTAGAACACACTCTGAGGGAGACTGTAATGAGAATGAGTATTAGCAAAAGGTTGTTTTGGTGAATGGTGCTGAATCTGACCTCTCCCCCTTACTGTTTCCTCTTCTCTTAAGCAAATGAGCCAGAGGCTTATTTTTCACAAATACCCGGTAGCAGGTGCCTTTGCATCCTGTGCGGGCCCAACTCTCTTTATGTAACAAGTAAATACATGTTTGTCCATATGTGCCTGTACCTCTAAAGCTGTACATGTAAACAGTATAATTTGAGTAAATCAGCCTTGAACAATGGCAGAATCCATAGCTTCAATGGTAACCTCAAGTACCTTGGCATAGATGGTTTTTCTGACTTGCGAGGAGCAGAGAAACATTGGTCATATTGAAAGGGCTAGGCTGGTAAAATGGAAAAAGATGCCCAATATAGACCTCTTTGATACAGCTAGAAATGCTCACAGTTGAAAAAGCATTCTAATAGTAGTATACTTTTGAGTCAAGTACTTTGCACCAAGACTGGGTTTCTTCTAGGTAGTCTATTCAAAATATGTGTATTCATTTTTATTTTTATTTTGCAGAGATGCCAGCTTTTGATGTAATCATATATTTTTGGTTTTGTTCCTGCATAGCTGCCCACAATTTGTAAAAGATGAAACCCTATCAGTAATAACAAATGGAGAAGGCGAAGAAGCACTCTTCAGGATCCAAATGTTCAAATTTGTTGGCATCTCATACAACCATGTTTTCTTACACTGCACAGTTCAGATTTGTCATGGCACAACAGCTGCTTGCAAACCAGTAAGTTGATTTTTTTTACAGGAAAATTTCACATTCAAAATTTGAATTAAAACTTTGCATTTTGCACTCAAAGTTGAGGCTATTTTTGTTCTGGTGTGCTACTGTAAAAGGGAATGAAAAGAAAATGCTAAAGATGGTATTTCCTTCTAGCAGCTGAACTCTGAATGGAAGCGAGCCTGGCTGGGGGGAAATGATTGGGGAGACTAGTTGTGAGGCAAAAAGAAACACACAAAATGTTTCAGTAGCAGCCCTTGTCTGCACATCGCTATTGAAGCCCCCTCATTGGTTCTTCATATTCAAGTATTTTCTGTTGTGCTGTTCCACTTCAATCCATGTGTTTCTGGAGTGTGTCACACGTGAATATTCATCACTTATCACTTCATCATTTTGTGGCAACTTTAAGAAATGAATAAGCTATCAGAGTACAGTACTCTTAATGGGAAAATCATCTTGAGATTAGAGTTAACTGTAGGAATGCTTCAAGAAAAGTATGTTAATGTGTGCATTTAACAGATCCTGATTTGTCAAAACTAAGAAACTGAAAGGTTTTTGCAGCTGCCAATGAAGGAGAATCCTTTAAAAAAAAGCTGATTATCAGAAGCACTGGAGCTATTTTTTTTGGTTTATCTTCCTCTGTGTTTTCCCCCTCTTGCTACCAGAGCTATCACTGCAGATAAAACTATCATTTCATAGCTTTTATTGCAGCCAGCTCATACAGCTACAGGTTATCAAATAATGAGCATGGTTGTATGACTCATCTCTTCTCTTTCCATCAGAGCTGGAATGATCCAATCAATATCCAACATCACCATTTATTAAGGCAGAACTGGAAGCCTTCTGGGTTTGTCTTCCTGACCCAGAGTCTGTGATATGCCAAGGAGATCAGAATGGTTTCTGGGGTTGAGACAAAGAAGAGGTGGTAGAAGAATTCCTGAAATCTGGCATACAAGGATTGTTGTGACTTCCTTCCCTTCCTGATTTGGAAGGTTACAATAGACTAAAGCATGCAATTGTCAGGGGGGAGTTTGGGTTTGGGTGGAAAAGGGCTAAGGACTATAGTGTATGTACTGCTTTTACAGATTCCTGAATCACAGCCTTTCAAACACACAATGAAGTGTCATAGGAACATATCTGAAAAAGTACTCAGTCCCAATGGTAGTATAATTAGGTGACCTTTACTGGCAGTCAACTAGAAAATTATCTCTGCAATTAAAGCAGGGCTTTTTAACGGATGCAGTATAATATCCTGTTTCAGAATGACACTGTTCCTTAAAACTGTTTGGATCTGAATCATCAGCTGGTAGGTGACTGAATACAGTGTACACTTTAGTATCCTTGTGAATTATTTTAGAAAATAGATGCTTCTACCTTAGCAGCCATTGTCATCGTTTTGGAAAAAAAAACACTCCAGAGAAGGATTTATTTTCCTAGTGCTATAATGAAAATGTCCCTACACTTAAATACTAAGCAAGGACAAAATGAAATCTGAAGTCAGTGTGACGTTTTGGATGGAGACAGTTATAATATCAGAGGCTAGCACTAGATGGCTTATAAAACAGTTCAGGTCTTATGCAAGCAAGTCACATTCAGTTAAATTTAAGAGTCTACATTGTATTTAGAATGAGAACTTTGCACAGAGTAGTAGTGTAGAGTTCCAAAATAGTGAGTCTTGTGGCTCATAGGGAGTTTTCTGGTTAGTTTACTATGGGATTTATTGCTTGCTTGCTCAGAATAGAGATGCGTAAAAAAAAGGAGACATTACATTTCAAATTCCTACATAACATAAAAGGAAGAAATACTGTTTTGCTATTCTGTCTGGTTTCCATGTTGAGCAGTATCTTCTGCATTAAACCTTCAGTTCATCCACACACCCATCTCTCTCTCTCTCTCTCTCTCTCTCTCTCTCTCTCTCTCTCTCTCTCTCTCTCTCTCTCTCACACACACACACACACACACACACACACACACACTGCTTAACTTCCTATAGTCATATCCATTGCCATCTTCTTTCTACTTCCCTTTGGGGATGGGCCATAGCCCATAGTTAGAATATATGTTCTGCATGCAAAAGATCCCAGGTTCAATCTCTGGTACCTCAAGTTAGGTAGGACTGGGAAAGACTCCTGCCTAAAACCCTGGAAAGCCACTGTCACTCAGTGTAGGGAGTACAGAGCTAGACGGGCCAATGGTCTGACTTGGTATATATACGTAAGGTTGCTACCTATGTTCCTATTATGGATAGATTGCAAGAGATTGGTGGGTTATGCATCTATATGATTCTAATAGTCTGGCATGGTGTATTAAGCAACTTTATGACTGAACATTCATACATGTCCTGCATATCACCCTTCAGTACTTGAGTTGGAAAACTTTGGCAATATACTTATGAGTTTGTTAGACACCCTAAATTCCTGGCTCCAGTAGGTGTTAGAATTTAATCAAGCCGCCTGAACCCCTGGATCCAGCAAGGGTTAAAATCTAAGGCAGGCCAGTCTCCTGATGTGGTAATTGGCTGTTGGTTAAACTATTAAGAAAGCAAAAGGAAGGTAATAGCCCGTTAAGAAAGCTATGGAGAAGGGGTCTGTGCCAGAAGGAAAGTGGGCAGGGCCCCTCCTTCAACTCCTAAATAGATAGTGAGAAGACAAAGCCAGAGATTGAAGTAGAGTCTTTAGAGTTGGCTGTGACATGACCTAGGGAGAAAAGTTACAGTCTGTTAAAGGCAGCAAGCTAGAGAGCCATGGCTGATATTGATGACATCCAAGCCTGTGGCTGTGGGAGAAACAAGACCATTTTGGGGTGTTAATGTTGTGGACTCCTCCATCGCAGTCTCAGGTTCTAGATATGTGTAAATAACCTATATAGAGACACCAGTTTTTGCATTGCCTCATATCCAAAAGGAAACACAGACCCTAGAACATGGAACCCCTGGAATCTTGCAGGTAAGAAAAGGTAAAAGACTCCTGGATGGTTATGTCCAGTCAAAGGCAAATATGGGGTGCAGCGCTCATCTCACTTTAGGCCAAACGAGCAGGTGTTTGTCCAGACATCTTTCCAGGACATGTGGCCTGCATGACTAAACCGCTTCTGGCGCAACGGAACACCATGACGGAAACCAGAGCACTCGGAAATGCTGTTTACTTTCCCACCACAGTGATACCTATTTATCTACTTGCACTGGTGTGCTTCCAAACTGCTAGGTTGGCAGAAGCTGAGACAGAGCAATGGGAGTTCACTCTGTCACACAGATTCGAACCACCAACCTTCCAATCAGCAAGCTCAAGAGGCTCAGTGGTTTAGACCACAGCGCCACCCACTCCCAGAGACCGGGGTGGCATGTAACACAACCTTTCATTCTGATTGGCAAATTAATATTCTACGGTAAGTAGACTTTTACCTAACGAAATGGGAATTTACTTGTAATCCTAGGGTTTCTTATTGTGCACTACAGTACTTTGATCATCACTTTAGGCTCACACATATTTACTAGTTTGTGTTTTTTTCTAGAACTGCACAGATGACAGTCTAACCAGAACTAAAAGAGAAGTCCCACCCTTTTCTAGTCACATGGTATCTTATGGCCCTATAAAGCGAAAGGTGGCAGATAATGAAGAGACTAATGTTGGTAAGTGAAAAAATTGCATGCTTTAAAATATAATTCTTCAATAGAGTTACAGAGAATAGTGGTTCTCTTTTGCAGCATACAAATATCCAATGTAGTAGAATAAAGATAATGTATGGAATTCAACATCATGCTTGATTAACATCCTTCCTAAACAAGCATTTCAGCTTACCAGACAGAACAACCCACATTCCCGTCCCCATGCACTGTTCTGGGGGGATGCGGGGAGATGGGGGAAAGCCCTATTGAGTAAGCAGAAGTCTTTGTGCAGGAATTGGAAAAACATCAATTAAGCAACATCAATTTAAAATCCTAAGGTTAATAATATAAGAAGTGGTTCATCCTCCATTCCCAGAAGAATGACTTTAAACACATTGAGAACTCACTTAAGCGACTGGCCAGTAAATGTGTATGTCTGCAGCTTCCATATTCAGCATCTCCAGGGAAGGAGAGCCGGCAAAGACCTCGGCCTGTGATCCTGAAGAGCCATTTCTAGTCACAGTAGACAATACACTGGGCTAGATGGACCCAATGATGAGCACAATGCAACTTCATGCATTTGTAGCAATGTCTCAGATCAGGATATTCCCCTTTTCCTGCCACCTGGTGTAGGTGAAATCCATGTTGCTGCTCTTTTTTAAAGCAGCATGCAAATACAATTCAAAGTTTTATCACGGTTAAAATTATTTCACACATTAGATTTGGTGCGAAAGTATTAACTTTTCTGGAAATCGTTCCGCTTTCTTTCAGACAGAGGAAAACTTCTACCAGTAGAAATTTTGATCCTTAGTGGAATTCTGATGGCCGTACTGGTGACAACTGTAATTTTTGGGAACCTTTTTCTTCAGTCACGGAGGACCTACCCTACTATGCAAGCACAACTAACAATGTCCCGTTTTCTCAACTCTGAAGTACCATCATGATTAACTGTTCCCATATATTTACATATTCTATAGAAATCTACTGATATTTATCTAGCTACGAAGATTACCCAAAATAGGTAAATAATAAATGTAAGTGAACCTACAATTTGAGGATCACTTCAGATGTGAACTGTGTTCTCAACTTCTCATGCACAAAAATGCCCTGAAGATTGTGTGTATATATATGTGTGTGTACATTTTGCTGTGTTCATGCATGTTCTGATGGAATGCTTCTCAGTATAATCACTGGGTGAGTGTGCATGACCATGGATGAGTGTGTGCTCATTATACTTGATGAGCTGGATGCTGATTGCATTTTTTTTCCTTCAGAAAAATGCTATCCACGTAAGAATTTTTTCATGCTGCAATAGCCATTCCTCAACCTCTTATGTTAGATACATGTCTCTCAGGAAAAACATTTATTTTCTGAGATCCCCCCCCCCATGGAAGCAGTCAACAAGTCAGCTGTCATTTCATTTTTAATGCATGGCACCATAATCCTAAATTTTATAGGTATGATCTGCTGCTCAGACACTCAGATGAAAACTACAGCTTTCCTACTGTTTGCTATGAAATGGCTTATGTTGTTAATTGCTACCAACTGACCTCAATAAGCAAATCATTGTTTAATAGCAGAAACTGGTGAAATTGTGTGACCCACCTTCCCTTTACTCCTTTCCCCCCACTGTGCTGCTGCATCGAAGAGTTATGGCACAATTCTGCAAGTGCTAATTTTATGAACTGTTAAGATTTGTCTGAGCTACTTAAGAGAAAGATAAGAGTTTCTGAATAAACACTGATCTACTGCTAAGAAGTTTGTAATGCTGAATGAAACAATCACTCAGACCTTATTTCCCTGACATACTGTACAATAATTATCACAACCTCCAGAAAAAAAAAAAAATCCTTCCAGTAGCACTTTAGAGACCAACTAAGTTTGTCATAGGTATGAGCTTTCGTGTGCATGCACACTTCAGATATACTTCTTCAGGTATCTGAAGAAGTGTGCATGCACACAGAAGCTCATACCTATGACAAACCTAGTTGGTCTCTAAGGTGCTACTGGAAGGATTTTTTAAATTTTGTTTTGACTACGTCAGACCAACACGGCTACCTACCTGTAACCTCCAGTAAGGTAGCCATGCCCTCCTGTAGCAGCAAAAACAAAAAAGAGGTGAAGATTAACTGTTAACATCTTACTGTGACAACTACAGCAGGATGCTTATTACACTCACTCATATAAACCCACTATTTTCTCAAGTCCAAGTTGATGCTACAAAGAATACCTTTATCAATAATTTAGCTAAGCAGGATGCAAGCACAACACAGACAAAATTGTTCTGGATTCTCCTGTCCACAGTTTCCAGGAGAAATGGACCTCTTCAGTAGTAAAAGGGGTATGCCCCTTTGTCCTGAAAAGAGATGGGGGGATGCATACTTTGATCCCAGTTCTGTCTCCACAGCCCTTCTGATGGCAGTGAGCTCCAGCCATCTTTACAACCCATCTTCAAGATGCCAAGGAGAAGGGGACTGGGCTTTATCAGCACAATACATTTCTTTATAGCTACAGCAGTCATTCCATCAGACTCCAGGGGTCTGCTGAAAGACCAGCAATGTTAGGCTCGTCTTGAAATTCTTCTATTCCAGCTGGTCATTACAAGAACTCTGCATTTAAGAAACAGTGCTTGAGTTTTCTTTTTTCTGATGCCCTCTCAAATTATTTTCCTTATGGGATAAAAATGATTTAAATGAATAAATAACCTGACATTGTTGGACTCCAATTACCATCAGCCCCAGCCAGCATGGCCAATTGTCAGATATGGTATCCAGAGGATGACCCTTGTTTTATAGGTTCCCTAATGCAACATATATTCTCACAAGGTGCTGGCAAATGGGTGAAACAGAGTATTACATAATAATAACCGGTACTTTAATATAATAAATATCATAATCCTAAAAAGGATACTTTACATCAGGCATCCCCAAACTTCGGCCCTCCAGATGTTTTGGACTACAATTCCCATCTTCCCCAACCACTGGTCCTGTTAGCTAGGGATCATGGGAATTGTAGGCCAAAACATCTGGAGGGCCGCAGTTTGGGGATGCCTGCTTTACATAATCCTAAAAGGATACTTTACATAAAAACCCAGCTGCGCATATTTGCAAATGAAATTTGACATCTTCTGGAGGAAAAGAAAGATCTGATTTATTTGAGGAACATTTGCTCATCTGTAAATAGTAAGTAGAACAAGTAGTAGTAGCAAATCTACAGAAGGAATACAAATGTAGATAGTAGAATAGCAACAGAAAACAATTAGACATTGGAGGCACATGCACTCAAACCATAATAGCTAAATTAGCTAATGCTTCAAAAATTTTGACAATCAGCACACACAAAACATGCACAAATTAGTTGTGTTTCTGAGTAACATGAAGGAATTTGTACTTCTTTCCTTGTGAGACTCTGATCCATATCCAAGCCCAGCAAGGCCAAAAGCCTCTCATGTCCAGGGACATATCTTTGCCAGTTTTGGATATGATTACTGTACTGTATTTCAAAGAAAGGAAATACACCATCAACAAACAAGGTGTAATGATAGTAAGTAGAAATCCAAGTGCCCTGTAAGTGGAGATAAGAGGTCAGAAAAATACCAGCAAAGAATTGAACCCTGTGACAGCAGCCTTCACCCCAGAATCTTTCCAGTAGCAGAATAGTAGTGGAAAATGCAATAAAGCAGAAAATTGCCTCTGTCAGAGTGGCTACAGAGCCAGCCATTGAACTGAGTGAGGCAGTCTCATTTTAGGAGGACAATGAAGAGGTACTGTACCATGGAAATGGTCTTTTATTCTTATATTTTTACTATGTGGCACAACAGGTAGAGATGTCAAACTCCTGAAATAATAATAAAGAAACTTGAAGCAGGACAGACCTCCCCCTTGCCCGCAGGTACCACCATGTCACGGGCCTTCTCTGGCAGAGGAAATGACTTTTCCTTTTGCACAGCATCGCTATATCCCATTGCATCCGCATGCAGTGTAAACCATGCCTTTCAGAACAAATAGTCCGGTTCTCTGGTCCCTTCCCTCATTATACATGAAGCAGAGCATGTGCGAAAGAAGCCTGGAACGGGGAGGCAGCACAGTCGCTTCCTCAGAAGTCAATTCCAGAGTAAGAGTACAGCTGCAACAGCCTTAATTCCGTAAATAAAATAATAATAATAATAATAATAAGACAACAACAACAACAACAACAACAACAACAACAAAATAAAACTATTCCCGCAATAGTTGCTTGCACTCCACCGGGGCCATTATCCTCCGCAATAACAATTTATACTAGTACTGTATTGTAAGTTAGCATTAATTCCTGGAGATAATGGCCGCGAATAAAATGCAAGGCGCCCTTGTATTTTACAGTAAGGGAGAGCGACGCGGAGGTGTCGCCGGACTCCGGGACAGCCTCTGTCACGCTCCCCCGGTGGGAAGCTCGCTTCTCTTTCGCTGCGTCACCGGCGCTGCTGGCCGCAAGGACTCCCGTTGCTCCTCCTCCCTCCTTTACGACACCCGCTCCCCCAACCGCCCCGCTGCGCGCAGCTGGGGAAGAGAGCGCGCGAGCGAGCGAGCGGCGTAGCCGGAAAGCGCCGCTGCGAGCCAGCTCTGGCAAGTCCTCCGCCCCACCCCTCACCGGAACCGGATCGAATCTTCAGGGCGTCCGGAGGAGCGGCTGCCTCTCTCGCCTGCTCCTCTCTCTTCCTCCCTCCACGTTCGAGCTGCTTTACGCGCAGGAGGCTGGAGAGCGACCGAGTGGTGAGTCTTACGTGTGTGTGTGAGAGAGAGAGAGAGAGAGAGAGAGAGAGCGGGAGGGAGAACACAGACGCGGGGCGGGACGAGTCTTGAGGGTTTTTCTCTGTCTGTGCTCCCCTCGGTGGGCTCGAACCACGGCTGCTGCTACTGCTGCTCCCTGCCGGCCGACAAGTAAACAAATGGCGGCTGGTGGAGGTGGTGCGGTGCGTGGTGTGGAGCTGCGGGGTGGACAGGCCCGGCCTGGTCTGGGGCGGTCAGCCCACCTTCTCGCAGGGCTGTGAAGCGGGATGGGAGTGATGGTGGTCGTCGGGGCCCGGAGGGGGGCGTTGCCATGAGGGGCTGACAGCTGGCGCGGTCTTTTATGAGGAGGCCCCGGGAGGTGCTTTCCTTGGGGCAGTGGCGCTGCTGCTTTTGGCCTCCCCCGCCCCCCCCCCGTTGTGTTTAAGACGGGTCTCAAGGGAGGGTAGGGGTCGGTGCGAGGGAAGGGGAAGATACGCCTGTGGCGCTGGCTCCTTCCCTTCTCTTCGCGGCCCACCCCTCCTCTTCTCTCTTTCCCCTTTGGTGTAGATGGAAACAATGGACAGAGGGGAATGGACCGCCTCCTCCTTGAGCCGATTACTTAGCATGGCTACGGCAGTAATATGCGGAGCTGCTCAACCACACACACACACAACCCCCCCCCCCCTCCGCGCCCAGCTCCCAGTGGTCAAAAAAGCCCTATTGTGAGTTGGGGTGTGTTGGTGCGACTGCTGCAAGGCATCGCGCTCCCTGCCCTCCCGTCCCCCAAGGGAAGGTGTTAAACAAATTAGTAGGCTACAGATAAGCGTGTTAGATTCACCGAAGGGGATTTCCCTGGGTTCCTATATGGGCGTGTGTTAAAAATAAATGGTTAAATGCAAGGGCAGTTCTGCCCTAGATGACTTGGCTCCATTGAGGGTTGTCCTGTGGTTAAGCCTGAGCCTTAAAAGGAGACGGCATCGTTCCCTATGTTAAACATGTGGGAGGGAAGGAGTATGGCTCTGCCTGTCACTTGTTATAAAGAGGAATAGAACACAATGGAAAGCGGTATTGATTCTTGGAATAGCTTCTTGTAACATCTTTGCCTACATATCTAATATGGAAGAGTTTCTAATAATCAATCACCTAATTGAAAATGAATGGATGGGTACAATGTTTTGTAAACGTTTGTAAGCTGAAAGCAGAATGCAGTAAAAGCTACAGTTTGGGAAAGGAGACATTGTAGTAATTGTAAAATAAGAGAACCTTGTCAGATTTTTTAAAAAGACATGAAACAGTGACCATAGGGACTATTGTTCAGAGAGGAATATGAATACTACAGTACTTTAGTTCTCTGAATTTCCCTATCACATTTTGTTGGCATCTACTGTAACAGTACAGTTTGTAGTTTTTGTGCTACGTAGTAAAAAAAAAAAAGTGAAAGAATATAGCTGGGACTTGAGTTATGCTGAAGTATATGGCTTAAGCCTGAATTTAAAAAGAGGGGTGGGGGATAATCCTGTTCAATAAAACATTATCAACTATGAAATTCTTTAAGTGACATGGTTTGTATATGTATATGTATCTGATAATGCTTATTTTATCTGAAATGAGTTGTTACAATTAGGAGCAGCTCTTTGAAAATAAGTCTTGGAGTCATTCAGTATTTGAGGTTCGGCACTGAAATTCTGTACAGTATTCACAAACTTTAACATTTTCCTTAAGCTTCTCCCTGCATTCTTTATCTTAGGTGCAATCAAGGGGTGGCAGATGTGGTGACTGGGTGGATAACGTAATATGTATGTACTTAAGCAAGCTTTGAGGCGGCTTCCTATTTTTACATACTATGTTAATGTCTCTTAAATATGTCCTGCAGTACTTCCAGAGTTTTCAGAAATTACATAGCTTTGGAAACCATATGGAGAAACTATTGCCCAGCTGTAGTACATTAAGCCATTTGAACTGTGAAGTTGTTTCTGAAAACACTTCAATCCCAACCACATTTTTTGAGATTAAGCTCATTTGATTTTAAAGGAATTTACTATATTAAATAGCAATTAATGGGCAGTAACACCTTGGGGGTGGGGGTTCTCTCCACATTATGTCATACATCAGATTATATTCCCAATCTAGAAACTATAACACACAGCTGCAGTCTACAGACATGTTGCTCTATGCCACAAGCTTTGTGTTAAGCAGAGTTTGGGTGTTGACAGCTCTTGCTGAGAAAGAGAAGGCTATTCGTCTGGAATCTGTTTCCATCAGACCTAAACACATTGACCATATGTTCAAAGCTGCATGTGTTTCTCCAATCCAGCAAGTAGCAGCAAACTTTACAGCTATTGAAACTGGATGCAGATTTTTCTCTGTGCATCATCTTTTCTCTGTGCATCATTTGTGCCCTAGGCCCCAATTTAGAACACTTTATGTAGGTGCAGATGTTAGAACAGGGCATATTGGCAAAACAAGCCAGCATATCTAGTAAACCAGTATGTTGCTTTTAAATTAAATCCAAAGTTTGAAAGTATCCATTGGGGTACAGATATTTAAAATAAAAAAATAGGTACAAAACACACTCGGTGTCCAGAACCATGATGAAGGAATGTAGGCAGTATTTGCATAATTGTGAAATATTGAAAACACATTGCCAGGTGTTTTAGCTACTAGCATTTTGAGAGAACTTAACTACTTTTATAATATTTTAATCTAAATTTCATCTTAATTTCTATCAAGTGAAAACTGACAGTACTATTAGCATAAGCGGTAAATGTATGGAACAGCATGGAATATATAGATATACCTGAAGGAGTGTTTCCACCCCCATTGTTCTTCCCAGACCCTCAGGTCCAGTGCCGAGGGCCTTCTGGCAGTTCCTTCACTGTGAGAAGCGAAGTTACAGGGAACCAGACAGAGGGCCTTCTCGGTAGTGGCGCCCGCCCTGTGGAAAACCCTCTCGTCAGATGTCAAAGAAATAAACAACTCTCTGACTTTTAGAAGATATCTGAAGGCAGCCCTGTTTAGGGAAGCTTTAATATTTGATGAATTATTGTATTTTAATGTGTTGAAAGCCGCCTAGAGTGGCTGGGGAAACAGCCAGATGGGCAGGGTATAAATAAATTATTATTATTATTATTATTAAGCTTAAAAATAAGGCATTAGTAAATGGGTGGCTATACACCACAAGATGCATGAAATAGCCTTTACTACAGGGTGGGGAACATTTTGAGGGACTGAGAGCTTCAGTGGGTGTTTGGAGATTTGTTGCAGTTGCAAGAGCACAGCCAAAACCAAAAGGAGGTAGGATCTGAACATTCAGTTAAATAAATTGTTTCAGAAACCACTATCCTTGAATATTATAACTAAGATTAGAACATTAATGTTAAGGCAGGCATAAGTTTGATAGTGTTCCCTGGCATCCTTTTTTTGATATTTGCTTCCTTTCATTTGTAACTATATCTACACCTCTTCCTTAATAGTTTTATTAATGCCATTTGCCACTTCCCTTTGTTTGTATTTTTACTCCTTTTATTTGGCATGTCACACTTCCATGTTTGTGGCCATTCATTCCCTCCCCACATTTTTAAATTACTTTTGTTTTCTTGAGCTGTTTTCTTTCATTGTGAGGTGGGAAGGGGTTTATTTCCCCCCTCTCCTTTGCAATACAGACATGCCACTATCTGATGCTCTTAATTCAAGAGCAGCAGCAGGTGACCATAAAGTATACAAGACAGACTTCACAGTAGACTTTCAACCAGATGTGCTTATGGTCAGAAGGAAAGACAATAGCAAGGGGCTATTGGACCAGCACTGAGTTCGGTGCTGCAGTGCAGAAGATAAAAATAAAGAAATAAAGTTATGCGTGACAGGATAGGCAAAAATAAGGTTATAATGCACTGGTGGGGTAAATTAAGCAGTGGAAGTAGAGGGCAAGCAGTTGAGTGCAGATGTATCCTGGGTTTTATTTTGTACATTTATTTGATGGTCCAGGCTCAATCTTGCAAACTCTGGATACCGGTAAGTGTCTCTGAAAATGTTATTTTGAGAAAAACGAACTTCTTCCTTTTCTAAATTTATGTTAATTTCTAGAAATAATGTTTGACAAATTGTGTATAAAATTCTGTGTCCTCAGTGTTGTGTATAAAATAATATGCCCTCTGTGTTAAGTCTATCTTCCATGCCTCAGAGTCCAAGCTATATAAGTGGCTTCTTTAGGGCAAGTGCAACTACAGAAATTAACAATTGGCAGACTGTAGTGTATTGTGTGTGGTAGATTTCTCACCTCAGTCCTAAAGCTGAATGCTTATTTTAAATATTACCTTTGTATAAACACAATACTGTCCAAAGCTATAATCCTTAAATGCAAATAGAGCTGAAACATCAATTTAAGGTAAAGGTAAAGGGACCCCTGACCATTAGGTCCAGTCGTGACCGACTCTGGGGTTGCGCGCTCATCTTGCATTATTGGCCAAGGGAGCCGGCGTATAGCTTCCAGGTCATGTGGCCAGCATGACGAAGCCGCTTCTGGCAAACCAGAGCAGCACATGGAAACACCGTTTACCTTCCCGCTGTAGCGGTTCCTATTTATCTACTTGCATTTTGACGTGCTTTCGAACTGCTAGGTTGGCAGGAGCTGGGACCAAGCAACAGGAGCTCACCCCGTCACAGGGATTCGAACCGCCAACCTTCTGATCAGCAAGCCCTAGGCTCAGTGGTTTGAAACTTTTCCTTCTCTGTTAAATGCTACAATTTAGTTGTAGCATTTAACAGAGAAGGAAAAGTTTCATCTATAGGCCAGGTATTTTCAGTGTTAATATATTAGAATAATGGCATGGATCATAGACAATTTGTACTAATTACAGAAGCGACTACTGTAGTGACTTAAGAGTCCAGAGCAGGGGTCACCAAACTTTTTCAGCAGGGGTCCACTATCCCTCAGACCTTGTGGGGGGCCAGACTATATTTTGAAAAAATATATAAATGAATTCCTATGCCCCACAAACAACCCAGAGATGCATTTTAAATAAAAGGACACATTCTACTCATGTAAAAACATGCTGATTCTCGGACCATCCGCGGGCCGGATTGAAAAGGCGAGTGGGCTGCATCCAGCCCCCGGGCCTTAGTTTGGGAACCCCTGGTCCAGAGTTTCACAGAAACCTGGCCAGATCATAAGGAAGCCATCTTTTCCCAATGCAGTGAACTTGATGATAGTATTGGGCACTTGCATTCTGTGCTGCTCTGATGTTTGCCTCATCTTGCTTCATGCTTCATCATGACTCCTGTGTTCCAGTTCCTGTTCAGAGATGCTTATAATTATGGCACATGACTAGTAAGAAAATCTAGGCCATGTGGTGTAATTGGGAGAGGAAAAGGCAGAAAATTTCTGGAGCAAACTGCAAAGCCTATGGTGCCTGAAACCAAATGAGGGAATTGGGTATTTGGCTGGAGAGCAAAGGGCCTTCAGGTTATAATCATAACATTCTATGGATGCAGTTTAAAAACCTGGAACTTAGACACAGCTATTCTTGACTTCATGGGCTTTTTTATATTTAAGTGATCAGTTGTTTTCCCCCAACTCTAGAACACTTGTTGGACTCTTAAAGAGAACCCTCTCCCTTAAATGTTTCATACGCTACTTCTGCACAGCCTGCTGCATGTGAGAAGAAATGTGTTACACATTAAATTTGCTTTGGTTCCTATGCTAATTTAACCAGGTAGTGCTTCTGTGTCTGATCTATCTAAGTTCTTTTTTTCTGCTATGTTTGTGTAACAGCCTACTATACCAAGTACTTAGGAAAATAAAGCATGTGATAATGAAAGCGGATCTGTCTGAAAGATACTTTTTATCTTTTTTAAAAAGATATTTTTAAAACAATTATGTTTACTGTTCACCAAGGTATTAGTAAATAGTGGTTTTGAGGATAGTAAGTTCACCCCATGGCATGCTATGGTCCATGGGGTCACGAAGAGTCGGACACGACTAAACGACTAAACAACAACAACGTTACCAAAAAAGAGACATAAAGAAAACCAGTTGTTCAGAACTGCCATCTCAGAGCTAAACATTTGTAATGAAATGATTGTAATCTAGTAATACTGTAAACTTAAAATTCTAATTGAAAATAGTGAAATAAACAGAATCCTATGTCACCTAAAAAGCAAAGACAGAAAAATAAAATTAGATATTTTATCCCATGCTTTGCTTGACTTGTGTGTAGTATAGGCCTATGCATGTGCAATGATAAGGAATTTATTGCCTACTTTTGAATGTGCTAAGTATTGTAAAATAATTGAAAGTCTATTGCAGAAATATTTCCATTGTACATGAATTTAATGACTAAGGTAACAGTAACAAACAATATGCTCTGATTTTCTTCCTGCCACTTTATTGGCCAGATTCTGAAATTAAGTACACTTTCTGGAGGCAAGATAGAGGGTTTGTCGTATCAGCTGTACCAAGTGTCTTAAGGTATGTAAAGTTAGAAGGCCAGCCATTCAAAAAGATATTTGAAATGGGAAAGCAGAGCTCATGTTGGGGTAGGGGATTGAGATGTTCACAGCAGTGATCCCAGCTCAGACTTTAAAACTGAACATTAGGAAGAGGAAAAGAAGAGGGTGATGAAAGGTGCTCATGTGGAGCTCTCAGTGTGATGTAATTTTGATCTGAATTCTGAAAATGGGCAGAAATAATTTAGAACTTATAAGCAATATTTTTGAGCAATTGATTTTACAAACTAATCTGAAATACTACTTATAGTTAAGAGGCTTCAGCACATTAGTTTTGCAATCCTGTATTTACACCTGTTTATGAACTATGATTTGTGAGGGGCTGCTAAACTCATATCAGACCATACTTTGAACTGATGCCGGTTTCCACAGTGCAGCTTGGACCCACTCTGATTTGCTGTTACATCTGAATTCAGAACCACGCTTCCATGGTTCTGTCTCAAGAGGCTTACTTCCTCATGGAGGTGGGAGTAAATTTATGAACTTGTGAAGTTGAGTGCTAAGCAGATGAAAAACACAAGAAGACAAGCGGCTCTAAACCACAGCTTACTTGTTCTGAAAGTGCAAACCATGGTGTAGGGTAGGTTCTGAGTTGCACCTACCGTAACACAAACCAGGATGTTTGATGTCTCAGTTAACCAATTAGTAAGAGATTACCATATTACCGACTTTTAAACAGTTATCTTAGTGTACTTTATTAAATGTATGAAACGGTTGAAAAATACACGCTGACATGTTAGAATTCCAGTGTTCAAAGTTTAAAGTGTAGCTATAGTAACTGGATACACAAGAAGCAGAGAAGGAGTTGAATTACACTTTGAATACCAAGAGCTTTCTATTTCAAGTCATTATTATGCTCTTAGTTGTTCATACAAACATTGGTCATCGGGTTGTTTGCTATAGCTGGAATTTTAGTTTTGGCAGCAGACGTTCCAAACACACTTTGAGAGCTCTAGTCAGCTGATTGTAGTATGTACAATAACATCAGGTGATCTGTACCTTCTGAGAGCAGTGTACATCTCACCAGAACTGTGTGTATTTTTAGGTTTCTTGGTTGGTAACAGGCAAGCACACATACTTCAACATCTCAGATGAACTGAACCCAGTTGCTGACATTGCCTAATCAGAAATGAGCAGCTGTTCTGCCTAGGTTTGTTCATTAGTAAGAGACCAGTATATCAGAAGCTCTTATCTTACCGTACTGATTGGAAATCAAGTTTCACGATGGTCAATAAGACTGGGTTTTGGCAAGCAAGTGTCTAGGAGCAGGTTGAAATATGTTTCCCATGTTTGTTTCACCAGGATTGCAGTTCAACTACCTTGCTATTCCAAGTGAATGTAGTGTAGTTCTATGAAAAATAATGCTTTGAATTGTCAGAATTTTAAAAGGTACGATGTTGGCACTTGCAGGTTTTGCAGACCCTTTCTCTAAGATACCAGTGCTGGCAACCAGCAAGGGGGATTGGGAGGGGAATTCTTGGAAAATAATGCACAGGCATTGTGTGCATGCTTGCTTTAGAAAGAACTGAAAACCTTGTAACACTTTGACCACAGCATCAAATAAAACAATCCAAAATAAAACATCACTGGAGTATACAAATATAAAGTATACATTCAAAGGAACATAATTAACAGGAAACTAAAATATTCTCATAAACATTTAAAAAGAAAACATTACTAAAGGAAGTCAAATATAAAATGCACATTTAAAACAGCACAATTGGCAGAAGAATAAAATATTGTGATAAGCCTGGAAGATATCTGCTGCTGTTGCTGCCAATCCTGGTTCATGGTGAGCAGCGACTGGAAGCTGAGGCTTGATGACGTAGGTCTGCACTAAGCAGCCTCACCTTTTGGAGCTAGAGTCCATCAGGGTTCCACCCTCTCAAGCCAGGTGGAAAAAGGCAGGGAGCAGGTCTTCCAGGACTCTCAGCCAAGAGTCCTGCAATTCTCTGCTCCTGAACCATCATACAAAATCATTTTTATTGGTAGAAGTGAACTAAGGGCATTGGTTAACTTTTTTACTGTCCATCGGCACATAAATTTCGCTATTCTACATCAATATGTTGCTTCCTTTCCTCCTTGTTCCAGTGTGCTATCTTTGTACAGTATTCTTACTTCTTGATCACTTTGTTTCTCTCTCCATATACCCCTTCCTGTCTCACTATTAATGCAGTGGCCTGTAACAGCTTCTTCTTGCTATTCTTTGAAAGAGTACTTTCTGACTTCTAGGAATTGGAATAATATTTGTCCAACCCTGTAGATTATTTTAAATACACGCTTTTCAGAGGTGGAGCTTTAAAAACAAATTGTTAATTGTTAATGCATATAATTCATTTTGAGATGCCTGTCGATAAATAATAAAATATTGGTATAAAAAAGAAAATTCTACAGGTCGCAATTTATGGACAGAGTTCAAGTATGATGTTTGAGTAGCATTTATGGGATTTACTGTCACATGCACTGAATTGAAACACGAGATCAACACATCTGACTGTGGAAACTGGTTTAGTACCTGGATTACCAGGAATTAAAATATTACAGCCATGAAAAGAACGGCATGGTACTGCATTGTGGAACACCAACAAAGCACTGCATTCTATTATCAGTTGTCTGGTGTTCTATAAATTTAACTTACCTGGATACTAAGTATATTTACTTTCACATATATTTATTTGAATAGAACTTTCTTCCATGGAAGTGTGCTTTGAATTGCAATATTGAAAATCATAACAGTCTATATGCCCACATGTTTCGTAAAATCCCAGTGACTTATTTCTTAAGGGAGTAGTGGAGTTTAGAACAGAAAAGTGTGTGTGTGTATGAGTGTGTGCTTATTCCATTTTGTGCTTACTGCTTCTGAAGCAGCTTCACAAAACACAGCTAAAGTGCATTGGTATATAACAGGCTGTTTCCACAGTTTATTGCAATGTCCAGACGTGGACAACACCTACTTCTCCACTAGTTTATCAAAAAACTTGCCTTGTGAAATAATGTTAATAATTTTTAAAGTTTACATTGGTGTTAAGAAGATTGTGTGTGTGTGTGTGTGTGTGTTTTTCTAACCATGTCAGTATACTATAATTCTAAGGTTGATATTATTATTTTAAAAAATAACTTTACTGAAAATGATTTGTTACAGGAAAAAATCAACCTGAACTCTATTCCAGCAATAACAAACTGGTAAGTAAGCTCTTATAACAAGGGGACTGGAGGGTGGGGGTGGGGAGAAAATACAAGGAAATACATTGAATAGGAAAACTAATGGTGGGGAAACTTCATCAGATATGCTGCTATCATACAGTAATTGGATGTTTTCAACCATAAGAGTTTATCGGTTTTGTAGTTCTTGCAATAGATTTAATTAGAAGTGTCAATCACTGAATTTTCTCACCTCATAACAACTTAGCCATGAAAATAAAGGGAGAAAGGGATATGAAAACTCATAGCTTCTGAAATCTGATTCTGTTTCTTCCTAGTTTCCTTAGCGTGGGATTATCCCCATCTGCATATTATATGAATGGAGTCTACACAGAAAAGTCTCACTGCTCTGCTGTCCCTTGGAAGGTCTTGATTTGGTGAGTCAATTTTCCTGTTCATAGGGATGTTCAAAAACCAGTACTGAACCACTTCTTGAGCAAGAGAAGATAGAGCTGAAGCTTGAAAAATGACATCTTGCTATTTTGGTTGCATTTATAAGTAGCAGAATTTGCTCTAAGGCCTGGTATATTCGAATGGCTTGTGAGCTGAGGAGTTCTTGCATTTGTTGCAAGTTCACTAGGTGACTTTAGCCAAGCGGATTTTTATTTATTTAAAGCATTTTTATCCCACTCTTCAGCCAAAAGGGCTCCCAGAGTAGCTTAGAACTAGAAAACAGTCTCACCCACAGACCTACAATCCAAAACAGGGAAGGGGAGCTTTTCAGCCCAAGGGCCACGTTCTCCTCTGTGTGAACCTCATGCCAGTGGTGGGCAGGGCCAGAGACAAAAACGAGCAGGGCAATGAATGTGAATTTTACCTTTGTACCAGTAGGTTAGTTTCTACACACTTGCACACCCCTCCCTTTCTTATCTAGGACCAGGTAGAGAGGCCCGAGGTTCCCTGTCCTTGATCTAAAAATACATGGCACAGAAGGCAGAGATTGAGAGGGCGGAGGAATTAAAAAAAGGAAAATTCCACTAATTCTTAAATTCCTGAATCCCTTTGGGGTGGAGCTCCACTGAATAATTGGTACCCACGTTGGATTATCTGAAATACGGCTTTTTAAAAGTTAAGCTGAATTTTGTGCATATATTGTCACAATTTTCATCTTTGGGCCTGAATCTTTTAAGTATTGATTAAAAGAAGGCAGTTCCCTTATATGGCTGATCTTTGTGTGTGGTGTCTGCATGGTTTTGGAGTAAGACCAAGTGTGATTCTTTATTGCATCTGTTAATTTAATCCTTGAATGACACATGAGTAAAGCAAGAGACTAGAATACTGTTAATGCCATATAGGACTCCCCAATGAAGCCTTTGGTATGAGGGATGTCAGCCTTTTTCTGTTTCAGGGACTCCAAATCTTCAAGGAGCAAGTTCAAGTACGTATTATATTGGCAAGATTTGGTTTATTTGAAGAATACATTTCTTAAATTTGGTGGTGAAACATTTGGGCTTAAAATACATTTTTTGGTTTCTTATGCTTTTAGTTTTTTATTGGCTTATTCAGGGGCCAGTTTTTAATTTAGAGACAGTGTTGGATTTGAATGGGAGATGCATTGAAATCTTTTTCACAGCTATAGTCATATTTCTTGTAATGTGCTTGCAATGTACTTGTGAAGAAGAAATTTATCACACTCTACTGAAACATTCAGTAGGCCTTGACCTGGGGTCGTATTTCAGAAGCATCTATCTTTAAGTTAGTTTTTATGCATTTAAGAGGTGGATATGGTCTCTAAATTATAGCTTATTCCTAATCATTAGTATTTTCTAGCACACCAAATTCTGCAAAAAAATAAAAGAAATCAAGAATTCGGGGTGCATATAGCTCCTAATTACATTGCTTAGCATGTAAAGCACCTTTCTATCAGAGGATCTTAGCACAGGCATCCCCAAACTTCGGCCCTCCAGATGTTTTGGACTACAATTCCCATAATCCCTGACCACTGCTCCTCTTAGCTAGGGATCATGGGAGTTGTAGGCCAAAACATCTGGAGGGCCACAGTTTGGGGATGCCTGTCTTAGCAGGTATATATATTCAACTTTTGTGTGGTATTAGACCAGGCATCCCCAAACTTCGGCCCTCCAGATGTTTTGGACTACAATTCCCATCTTCCCCAACCACTGGTCCTGTTAGCTAGGGATCATGGGAATTGTAGGCCAAAACATCTGGAGGGCCACAGTTTGGGGATGCCTGTATTAGACAAACGTGAAAGAACTCATTACCCACTTTATGTATGTTGGGAAGCTACATTCTTAAGCCTAGATCAAACAGTTTTTCTGTAGTGCCTCAGACACACGTGTGTTGGTGAAGAGCTTTACAGGGTTCCTTCCTCTTTAACAAAAGTCCTTGAAAATTCATATTAGCTGATAATTCATTATTTGGTCACTAGAGGGAGCTAAAATACCATTTTGAAAGTTAACATAATAAACAAAGGGCTTCTTTGTGTAAATATCAAATAACTTTAGTCTTAGCCTGAAAGCCTTGTTTGCTGCATTTGTATAATGCCCAGACAATACCCTATTTTTGCAAATTTGTTTTGATGTTATCTAGGGTTTGATCAAAATCTATCCTTGAAACAGGTGCCACAGGACTTTGTAGCGGTGAAGTGATTTTGTCACCATGTTTACACTGTCAGCGGGGGGAGGACTTCCTACTGTGCCTGCCTTGAGTATGCCTGAACGCAAGTAAGTTTCAATCCTCCAGTGCTTTTAAAAATCACTAAAAAGGACTAGAAAGGTCAATGTGGGATGGTAGTAAAATCCCAAACCTATAAAGTTTGTGGAACAACCGGATAGAGCTCCTAGGAAATAGTTTCACTTTTAGAATGAATGAAATGCTTTTGAATACAAAGATTGACTGGCAAAACATGTGAAATTATTATTATTTATATGCGGTAGCCAAATCTCTGGCATACAATGGCATACAATGTGCATACAGTGGCACTTGCAGATTTTATATGACCAGAGAGTACTTTGCTACAAGTTTGATGCTTTCTTAAAAGCAGATATGGACATTTGGTGTGCTTTATCTTCCTCTTTTCCTAGAACTGAACTTGCCATCGTGGAAGAACATCAACATCTACATTGCGTCAACTGTGTTAGTCGGCGCTGTATGACCAGACCAGAGGCTGGCATTTCCTGTGATTTGATTGGTTGCCCTTTGGTTTGTGGAGCAGTATTTCATTCATGCAAAGCTGCAGAGCATCGCCTTTTATGCCCACTTGAAAGAGTGCCTTGTCTCAACAGTGGCTTTGGCTGTCCATTTACTGTAGCCCGAAACAAAATTGCTGAACATCTAGAAATTTGCCCTGCAAGTGTGGTATGCTGCACTATGGAGTGGAACAGATGGCCTGTCAGTTATGCAGATAGAAAATCTTATGAAAATCTTAGTAAAGATGTTGATGAGGTTGAACAGTTAGACATGGCTCTTGCCCTTCAGGATCAACGAATGCTCCTTGAATCTCTCAAAGTAGCAACTATGACATCGAAAACAGGTGATGAGGTGGTAAAATCCAGAGAACAGACTTCTGTTGCAGGTGCCCCAGATGCTGCACTTTCAAATGGCTTGATGCCTGTTGATGAAGAGTCTTATGGTGCACTTTATCAAGCTACTGTGGAAACGACAAAGAGTTTAGCTACAGCTCTAGATATCCTGAACACTGCTACTAGAGACATAAGCATGTTAAGCTCAAAGCTTGGCATTTCACCACCTAAAACAAGTGAAGATTTTCAGCCAAAAGAGCAAAATTGTAGTAGAATGCATAAAGTAGAACTTGACTGTCTAGATGAAGATAACATGGGAGCAGTTGGTGGTATTCACTTGGATATCTTGAATCAAAAAGCACAGTTGGAACAAAATGGCTCAAGTGACATTTGTTACGACACCATGCAACAGTACAATTTGAATATGGGTCTTGATACCTCTTTATGTAATGGCTTTCATGCAGACGATACAGGCGCGGATACACTGCAACAGAGTAAAGAACTTGGTATGTGTAATTCTGACCAATCTAATGTAGCAAATGGTGTATGTAATGCTTCTCATGTTGAAGCATTGGGTTTTTGCAGCCCTATTCCTGTAGCAACACAACTTAAGGAAGAATTACCTCTCCACAGTTTGTCTAACGGCACTGTTAATCATGTATATCTGCCACAGTACTGTAATGAAGAACTGATACAGAAACAAATTGATCAGGACAGACTGAGAAGCATAGATGTATTTTCTTTAATTCCTCACCGTAACTACAATTTCCTTGCAAATCACTACATATCTGCACCAAAGGAAGACAAAGCAGTGGATACATCAGATTTGGAAATAACAGAAGATCCTATGGGTCTTCATGGAATAGATTTAATCACAGCAGCATTACTGTTTTGTCTTGGAGACTCTCCCGGTGGTAGGGGAATATCCGATAGTCGTGTTATTGACGGATACCGTGTTGATTTTGGGACGCAGACGTTTTCTCTCCCTTCTGCAATTCTGGCCACAAATACAATGGTAGGGGAGATTGCTTCAGCCTCTGCATGCGATCATGCAAATCCACAGCTCTCAAATCCAAGCCCTTTTCAGACTCTTGGGCTAGATTTGGTGCTAGAATGTGTGGCTAGATACCAAACAAAGCGTTCAATGTTTACATTTGTTTGTGGACAATTGTTTAGACGAAATGAATTTCCTTCGCATTTTAAGAATGTACATGGTGACATTCATGCTGGCCTCAATGGCTGGATGGAGCAGAGGTGTCCTCTGGCGTATTATGGATGTACATATTCTCAACGCAGATTCTGTCCTTCAACGCAAGGGGCAAAGATTATTCATGATCGGCACCTTCGGTCATTTGGGGTTCAGCCATGTATATCTACTGTGCTGACAGAGCCTGATAAGAGATGCTGTTTAGGACTGCGTAGTGACCACCTGAGTAATCTTCCTTTTGAAGTTCTACAACACATTGCAGGTTTTCTAGATGGTTTTAGTTTATGTCAGCTTTCACGAGTGTCGCGATTAATGAGGGATGTGTGCGGAAGTTTATTACAGGCACGAGGAATGGTCATACTGCTGTGGGAAAAGAGGACATATCCAGATGGAAGTTCTTCGTGGCAAATAAAAGAAAAGGTTTGTATGCATAACTATACATGGAATTGCCTTTACCTCTGTTTTAGAATTAGTATGTTCTTTTGTCTATGGGTTGAGGTCTCCCAAGCATGGTGGGTCCTCATCACTGCTAATAAAGATAAAAGAGGAACTAAAAATAAGAACTGTGCTTTTTGAACAGGAAGCCTCTAGTGCCCCATAAACCCCTGGGCTATGATCTGCCTAGGTCCCCAGCACTAGACAAGCTAGTTGTGATCAAGTTAATGAGTATGAAAGCAAAGCAACAAAGACGTTTGCTGCTAGAAAGGCAAAAGACCCTGGAAGCAAATGGCCCCTTGGAAACACAGGTCAGATTCCTCCCTAGCCTTGTCAACCAGTGGCTAGTGAACACCTATAGCAGATAGAGTGGGCAGCAAAGTAATGAGAGTAAGCAAATAAAACAGGTAAGACCAAAGCTGATGTATGGCCAAGGCAGTGAGACTTATGCTGGATGAGCCAAGTGGCACTGGACAGTGTGGGACCCTGGCTGAAGCAGGAGTTTGTAGTGAGTTTATAAAGAATTGGATCTGTAAAGGGTTATGCTAGTGAGCACAAGCTAAATATTGAACATCACTCTCTTCAGTAGTAAAACGTAAACACAACCCTAATAAATATTTGTAGATGGGCTATCTCTTTAAAACTAGCGCATTTGATCTAAAACAATTTGAGAATAAAAGAGCACCACATGGTTTAAGGGAATGCTGTTACAAAATCTGTAGATTAAGAATGTGTTAATAATGCCCTGTACTGTACCTTTAAAAATGTTTATATCCTGCTTTTCATTAAAGATTGGTTCTCAAGGCAGCTAATCATTAGGATCCAGAGTGGTTAAAATTACCATAGAAGTTCATGTGTTTGTGACAGGAGGATGAGTCTTTCATTTTGACTTATTCTTGCCATAGCTTCTTATTGCTAAGAAGGATGCAGATGAAAGGTTTTCTGGTTACGAAACCAAGACACTTTGGTTGATAACATCTCACAGGCTTAATTGCCATTTAGAACATTTCCCTCCTCCCCACACTCTTCACTCTTGGCAATAAGTGGCTAGTGTTACATCTACACCAACACCTGATAACAAAACCCTCATCTGAATACATTTTCAAACCACGGTTTGGCAATAACTGGTTAGCAAAAAAAATCATTTGCAGTTGCAATGTTAGCCAGTTACATCCCATACCAATGAGGATGAGGAGCTGCAGGAACAGTCTTGATAATCAAACTGTACCTTCTTGATCAGACCACTGTATTGTCCTATGAACTTAGGGTTTTGTTTACTGCTGTACTGCCATGCACTTAGTAGCTGGGAAACACTGCTGCCATAACTGTTATAAATGCAGTCTTTGAACCCTGAAAAAGCAGAACTAAATGCACTTTGATAAGAAAAATTTATTTTCTAGGTGTGGCGATTCAGCACAGCTTTTTGTACTGTAAACGAATGGAAATTTGCTGACATTGTAAGCATGGCTGACCACTTGAAGAAATGCAGTTATAATGCTGTAGAGAGACGGGAGGAAGCTGTACCACTACCGTGTATGTGTGTCACACGAGAACTTACAAAAGAAGGACGGTCATTGCGCTCTGTCTTGAAACCTGTACTTTAAACACGAAGAATTGACTCCAATTGCACATACACTCAAGCACCTGATGTAACCTCTATGTAATACTTTGTGACACTTTATTAATTTACTAAATACAATTTCTAGATAAATCTACTCTGTCATGTACATAAATTTTTGAAGTGGCATTTATTTTTTATAATACAGTCTGGTTAGAATTAATGAAAGTTGCCTTAATGTTTGAAACAATGGAACTTGCTGGACAGAGTAGTTTCTATAAAACTCCTATCTGTAAACTTTTTATTAAGGATTTCTCTGACTTACGGTTCTGTTTCTTTTTATTCACTTCTAGAGGTATGCAAATTCAGACAGGAACAATTGTATAAACAGGAATCTGACCAAACTGCATATATTTGGTCTCTGCAAATAAGGATACAAGTGAGCTGAATGCTACACAGCATTTAGCAGTGCATATTTTGAACAATCTTTTCCATTTTTGAAAGATTGCTGTGCTCATTTAAGCTGATTCAGTGGTATGTAACACTGTTTCTAGTTAAGTTTCTAGTTAAGGAGACTTATATAGGTTGGGTGCTTTTGGTGTTGATGCAAGTAAGTAAGGGGCGCAATCAAAGCTCTTTGAAGTCCGTTAACGAACTCCTGATTTTAATGAAGCAGAATTCCTTTTAATGACACTTTTTCTTGATGGTCAACAAAGGCTGCTGCAAATAAAAGTCTGATGTAGGGCTGGGGAACCTTTAGCCCTCCAGATGTTCCTGCACTCCAGTTCCCATCAGAACTAGCCAGCAAGGCCAGAAATCAGGGATGATGGAAATTGCAGTTCAGCCAAAGGTTCCCCAGCTCTGGTGTAATGGAACAAAAGTTAATTTTATTTCAGACTTCAATGTATACCTAGACTAGCATTTTGAATTAATAAATTTTCTCCCATCTTCTGTTGGCAAAGATTGATAAAAGGTGAACTTGAATAAAATTCATGTTGCTTGTTGTAAATTAGCTAAAAATGATCCACAATTTTTAATTCATTGATCTAATGAAGGGCTTGTTTTGTGGTATCAATGTAATACATTTTATTGTTAACATGTCTACAAATGTACTAGTTGCTTCCAGGCTATTTTAAATTGCATAGGACTCTTGATTCTGAGCACACTTTGAAGTTGGTTCCACTGAAATATGGAATTTGCTTCTAAACAAATGCTTTTAGGCTAGAGGTGTCATGCCATCTTTATAAGATGAAAACCTGTTCATTGCAAACAGCATATCTTAAATGCATGTTCATCTTTATCATGACTCCATCGTTTTCCAGTCTTCCATAATGAGGACATTGTGTTGAATGTTTACTGTAATTATAAGAATGCCTTTAACTATACTACCATAACTCTCTTTATACCATACTGCTAGTTTGAGCTTGTGCCATAGACGAAAACCAAGATTGTATTAATAGGGTGTTTCCATTTTGAAAAAAGATGGCTACATTAGAAGTGTTTATAATGAAATCATTTAAGTACTTGATCCAAGAGTTCATACATTCAGCATATATGACTCCAATCTGGGAAATAATTGCCTTTTTCATCACAAGTTGCCCCATTTTTTGAAAAACAAACCTCAGCATCATTCTCTTGTGCCATATATTGATACCATTAAGGAACACGAATGCTTGCTCTACATGGCTTTTGGTAATGCATGGACCTTGGGATCAGTTAACTTTTTCTCACAAAGCTGCCTTTCTCTTTGAAGGGTCTAAAGAATTTTCATTTAATCCTGCATAATTTTTCTTCAATCAATAGAACACTTCTAATTTTAGTTGTTTTAATACCTGAGAAGGGGACATCATTATGAGCATTCAAGTATACTGCTCTTACAACCAATAAACCTCTAGTACCCAGGTATAGACATTTTCTTCAAGAATCTGTGGGAAGTTGCCATTCTCCAAAACAGAGATGTCAGCCCAGGAACAACCAAGAATGTCCATTCCACAGTTTTTACAAGATACTTCCGTATACACTAATCTTTAACCATCAAATATCTCACCAGTGTGTACTTAAGTATTAACTGTGGGGGTTTTTTTGGCGGGGGGGGGGGGTTAAATACAGAGATAGGCAAAAATATGCCTCGGCCTCTTTGAGACACATTGTAACCCAAGGCCTTTTACAATAGAAGGCTCCCTAGCTCCAAATTGATTGTACCTGTGAGGAAAATTGATTCATTTTTCCACATTTAGCTTTTTGAACACTTCATTCTCAATACTGTGCACTTTTACTTTGAAATTTAGATACTGTGGTTTTTTTAAAAACTTTAATCCAGAGCTATTAAAACATTTAATGCTAAATAATTTTGTTTGGTACTCTTCTGTGTGCAGGAATTCAATGCAAATCTAGGATATCAGTATTTCATACTGCTATGCAGTTTTTAAACAAAACAGTGGCATGTAGTTTCTCAATACTTGACTTTTTCTCCTGTACTGTACCTTGTATTTTAAATACACAAGCCTGCCCTAGTACTTTGTCCAAGTTGGTTGCCTTTATTTACATTTTCCAGCTGTTCCTCTCTCACACCAACCCCACACTCCTTTGAATGTTTTCAGTTAATGCCATTTTTTGCAATGTTTGTCATATTCTTAATAAACTGTATTTGCCATTTCTCTCTTTAGTGCATGCTTTCCCTTGATCTAGGACAGGCATCCCCAAACTTCGGCTCTCCAGACTACATTTCCCATCATCCCTGACCACTGGTCCTCTTAGCTAGGGATCATGGGAGTTGTAGGCCAAAACATCTGGAGGGCTGCAGTTTGGGGATGCCTGATCTAGGATGATGTGTTTTGTGCTAATGATCCTCATGCTATTTGTGCTAGGCCAGTGTGGAGGTGGGGGGTTAGAACATTTGCTTTGCAAGCAGAAGGTCCTAGGCTCAATCTCCACAATCTCCCCTTAAACCCTGGAGTGTTGCTGACAGTATAGATCGTGTGGCTGAGACAATACTCTGCTAAATTGACTGATGGCATGACGATACAAGACAACTCCCTAGGTTCCTATTGAACCAATTTGGGTCTGAAACTATGAGTATAGCTGTGATTTATTATTAATTTTCCAAAGCTGCTAAGTACAATTAATCATCTTCTCAGGAAGCAAACCAGGAATCTTCTCAGGAAGCAAACCATGAATTTTCTAGAATTCTTCAAGAGATGTACTGAGTAATGAAGCATTCACTTTCCACTGTTCATTCCCAATGGATTTTTCCAATCCAATGGATTTTTCTCTCTTCTCCCCACCCTCCAGGTTATTTTGTAGTGTTTGCCATATCCCAAGTATGAAGCTTCAGTATTTCCTAATGAATATCATGGTTACTAATGTGATCTAACAAACTGCTTTGGCTACAGGGAGCTGGTAGATACACAGGTGTACAACTTTTTAAAAAGTTCAGTATTTGCTCTTCTCTTTCCCAACCTTCTAAAAAACAAATTTGGGCCAGAAATTTAACTGAATGCTGCACACTGAGACCTCAATGTAGTCTTTTGAGTGGTTTGAACAATTTCTTGTCGTATATGCTGTATGTGGGCACAGCAACTTGGCCTGGCAGTAGGGGACATGCAATGCCTCCTTTATCCCCATCTAATCATTCCACCCACTTTCCTCTTAAGTTGCAGCTGTGGAAAACCAAGCACACCGGACTCAACCCTAACAGGCACAACCCAGGGACCCCTGAGGACCCCTGATCACCACCATGTGCAAACAAGATGGTGGGAATGAGTTGCAACTCCTGGAGCTGTGCAGGGAGGGACACATTTCAGCACTAGAGTATATGCTTAGCACATACTGGCTCGATCATGGGCATCTCCAGGGAGGGCTGGGACCAGCTACTGTCTGCAACCTTGGAGAGGCTACCAGTAACACTGAGCTCAATGGACCAGTTGCCTGACACTCTGAAGTGACCAGACCTTCCTTCTTTCTCCCTGTGCCCAAGGGCTGGGAAGCCTACAGGAGAGCTGCCCCATCTCTCCCTAAGCCCTATAGGAGAGCCAGTGGGGTGCAGCGTCGGATTAGGACCTGGGAGACCAGAGTTCAAATCCCTGCTGGCCCAGGAAGCTCCCTGGGTGACGTTGCCGCGAGCATTGCCAGTCAGGCAAAACTACCTGGCAGGGTGGTTGTGGGGATTAAATCAGGGAGAACCAATGCCTGCCGCATTGTGGCTCTTTGAGGGAAAGGTGGGATGGAAGTGAAACGTGGAACAAATACAATGCAAGCCGAGCCTCGCTCTCTTCGAGAAGCGCTGGTCCTTTGGGAGCTTGCAGCGGCGCGAGAGTCCTTTATAACGGATTCCTGAAGAGTCACGTGTCCACCGGCTCGCATTCCCTTTTCGGTAGCAGAGCGCGGACGGGCAGCGCCTCACGGAGGCCGAAGTGACGTCGCAGTCGCTCGGCTGCGATTCCCTCCCTAGCGGCGCCGTGAGGGAGCCCAACAACATCTCGCTCGCTCCCTCTACCCGCCACGGACTCCTGCCATGCTGTTCCGCTTCGGGGTCATCGTGCCCGCCCGGCTAGCCGAAGGCGGCACGACGCTGTGCGTCTCGGGTTCCCGGCCCGAGCTGGGCCAGTGGGACCCCAAGCAGGCGCTGGCCATGAAGCCCGCGCGGCCGCTGGCTCCCTTGCCCGCTCAGGAGCCGGTTCTGTGGCTCGCGGAGGCGGCCCTGCGCGAGGACGAAGCCGCGTGCACCTTCTGGTACAAGTTCCTCAGGCGGCACGAGACAGGGGACGCCGTCTGGGAAGGTAACGGCCGCTCAGCAAGCCCAGCTCCCCGCCCCCGCCTTCTTCCTTTCCGTGTTTGTATGTGCGCGCGCGCATGCGTGTGCAACGGGGGCGTGGCCTTGGCGGTCAGTTCTCGCGTCGAGAACGGTGGGCCGTTGTTTTTGCCCGCGTCGTGGGCAGCGCGAGGGACGCGCGCTTATTGCATCAGCACAGCTGTGTCACCGTTATGTAATAAAAGAATAAAAAAAACCAGTCTGCCTTGAGCGGATCTTTTAGGTCTAGGTAGCTCACAAATGTCTTCCCCTCAGTTTGCCGAGATATATTTCTTCGCGTGGATGGTGCTGTTATGGCTACAAAGCGGGGGGGGGGGGGCAGATTATTATTGTAGTAAATAGGGGTGGAGATAGTTATTAGGTTTGCACACACACACACACACACACCCTTCTGTTGAGACTGGGAATGGGATGTGAGGTGGCTCTGAAGTGCAGTTATACTTCGGAAGTCAAACATCTTGTGAGCTGGAACCTTTTGGCTCCCAAACGCTGCAAACCTGGAAGTGAGTGTTCCGGTTTGTGTTGTGAATGCTCTTTGGAACCCAAATGTCCGACAAGGGTTCCAATTGGCTGCAGGAGCTTCCTGCAGCCAATTGGAACCCGCGCCTTGGTTTTCGAACTTTTTGGAAGTCGAACGGACTTCCATGACGGATTCCATTCAACTTCCGAGTTGCGGTTAGCTTGTGATGACCATGGGGAATTAACAAGGGTCATGAGTGAATACAGGGGCACACAGGTCTCTGGTTGGCATCTGGCTGTCTAGAGAGACATGAAGTCAAACCGCTGCATTAACAGCACCGAAGTGACTTCTCTGAGGCGCAAGCCTGGTTGGTGTGTATGGCTGTCCTGGGCTGCCCAGACGACAGGCCTTGCTGATGTGGTCCCAAAGGAAAGCAGAGCAAAACGTTTGGCATCAGCTTGTCTGCAGTCCAGTCATCTTAGGGACTCTGCTCCAGATAGGGTCTCTGATCCAGATCTGTGTAGGGTTATTTCTTCTCCTGAAGATATAAGGCAGCAGAGGTTTAGGATCTGAGTCTTTCTTCTCCTAGATGAGCCCCATCTGCCCCTCACCTTCCTCTACAGCACACGTAGAAACTGCTTTCTTGACCATTGAATCCACTATCGGTTTCATTTGCTCAGTTTGCCAGGGTTTGACTTGAGACCCATCAGCTACCCTCACCTGGGTTAGCCAGCCAGTAGATTCTGTTTTCCATGGTGTGGCCACTATCCACGTGCTGACAGCTTCTAGGAGCTACAGCTGGGAACTGAGTGCAAGGTGGGGACCAAAGGTGTACAAACTCTTCCAGAAGGAGCACGAAGTGTCCCACGCCAGAGGTACCCCTCCCTTAACACCCATACACCCAACTGTTGCAAATATATGCCATAAATCTCTTCTAAATGAAATGTAGGCTCCTGCGAAGGAGGTGTGGTTGGATACCTTTAGGCAGGATTTAGGAAAGAAAGGCGCTTGCATCCAAAACAATCATTGGAATATCCTGTGGACATGTGTATTTTGGTGAAGACCAACAGTCCCAGTAGGTCATACTTCTTTGGTAACTTTGAAAAACTGTTAGAAAGGTGTAGAAGTCCTTTTCAAGGGGTGAATGACTCACAGAGTAATGCTATGCAGGCTCATAGGGATGGTGGGAAAGAAACTACTGCACCCACAGAGGTCACATTGGATTTATATTGCCCCATTCACAGTGTACAAGATGGCTTCACATCCAAATGCAGGGCTTAATAATAATGAAAGTTGAGAGTATAGTTTACATAGTGCAGCTTCCAGACAAAAATGTTTATGAGTTAGTGCACCTAAGTAAGTAAGCATGGTTTATGGCACTGGAGAGGAAAATAAAGACACATTGTTTCAAGGTTGCAGTAGGCTGGTGAAAATAAAAGACATTCTTTTGCGGTTCAGTGTTTTGTTTTTTATTTGCACATTGAGAGTAGTAAGGTGTGTGATTGAAAGTTGCACCATGTACAGTTAATATTTAGCTAAGATGTGTAGTATATAATTACACTATCTTGGTATTATTTTTTGGAATTGTGCTTTATTGCTTTAAAATTTCAAAACCAGGTGTTATTTTAAAACAGTTGAGTACATTTCTTATGGATAGTGTGTGTGTGTGTGTGTGTGTAATGGTGGTAAGAATCTATTCTATTCTACTTATAATTGCATAGAAAAGCTAGACAGTATTGGAAATAGGGAGAAGACCTGGAGAAGCTAAAGTAGATAAAATGGAAGGGAAGAATGTACTGGGTACTGAAGGTAGCTATATATTGTTGTAGCACAGTTTCATAAGGAAATCTTCCTGTTCCATTGCAAAATGACAGTAGGTTTCAGAAACAATGCATCTTTATCTTGCTACTACAGTTGGTAGCCAATCATTTCCTCGTGGTAGCAGTAAAATCTAATTATGACAACTAGGAATTCTATAGCTTTATTTTATAGCTTTTTATATACCATTCATACAACAAAAATATGTCAAGAACCTGCTGTTTTACTCATTGATTGCTGATATCCTGTTTAACATACATCCAGAATAAATGACATTTTGAGTTGCAGAATGTATGATTTCAAGTAGTCAAACACCTTATAATGGGCACACACATTAATTATCACATTATCACATGAATCAGAGTTTGTAGAGACAATTTTCATAAAGACTCCTTATGTTCTAATGATAAAATATGCCAGCAATAGGTTTTTTTTTTACTAGAATTCAAATAATTAAACTTTAAATATTGACTCTGGGCATGATATTTAATGTGAGCCTTTACCCCTATAACACACTCTCCAAATCTGTGACCTCCAGAGAAGATTTTACTGAAATAATTAAATTTCTTGTTCCCTTTCATGTCTTTTTTATTCCCTTCCTCAATCTTTTGCTCTCTTTCTCTCTTTCTCTCTTCCTTCTTCAAGCTAGAATGGTCTATAAATCAATACTTTCTGCTCCCACTAGATGTCCCTCTTGGACCTGAGAATCGAAAACCCTCATTTCTCCTACAAGACAGCACTATGAGAGCTTAATCGACTTTTAACTCAACAAATTTAAATTTTATTCCCTTTGTGCATTTCAATCTTGTCTAAAAAGTAATAGAAGGGAAGGAACATTAAGCGCAACTAGGTATTGACTGCCTAATTTTTTAAAAAGCACAGCTTATTTCAATCCTTTTGCTGAGCAAACAGTATTAGAGCTTTTAATGTTTTCAGGTACAGTAAGGATACTTTGTGAGTGACTAGAAGTAAACACGAACATGTTGTAAAATTAAAACATTGAAAATAGAGCAATCTTCTATGGGTTAGTTTTCTGGTATGGTCTAAAATTGGGTTGGCACCTTTGGTTGGGCAAAATATGAGAGAGGTCAGGCAAAAGAAAGGACTGGGTGGGGTGGGGGGTCACACATACACTCATGGCACCAAATCCTCCCCCACTTTGTGGAGAGGGGTTCCCTGCATCTGGTCTCCCACTTCCCTCATCATTCTGGCCCTGCTCTTTCCCTCAACTCACATAGAGAGGCAGGGGCCAGGGATAGATGGCCGGCTTCCACAGGTGACTTTAGTTGCAGCTCCACCCTCTTGCCCTTGCTGATGTCAGAAGAGACTCGAGTGCGGAGGCGGAGGGAGGAGGAGAGGTTGTAAAGGCAGTACTGTAGAAGCATATTGGATATTTTCGGGGGGGGGGGGGGGCAAAAATCAGGGGATGAAATTTACCAAATTTGGCCAAAGCAAACAAGATGAATTTTAACAAGGAGAAATGTAAAGTACTACACTTGGGCAAAAAAAAATTAAAGGCACAAATACAGGATGGGAGACACCTGGCTTGAGAGCAGTACATGTGAAAAGGATCTAGGAGTCCTGGTAGACCACAAACTTGACATGAGTCAACAGTGTGATGCAGCAGCTAAAAAAGCCAATGCAATTCTGGGCTGCATCAATAGGAGTATAGCGTCTAGATCAAGGGAAGTAATAGTACCATTGTATTCTGCTCTGGTCAGACCTCACCTGGAGTACTGTGTCCAGTTCTGGGCACCACAGTTCAAGAAGGATACTGACAAGCTAGAACGTGTCCAGAGGAGGGCAACCAAAATGGTCAAAGGCCTGGAAACGATGCCTTATGAGGAACGGCTTAGGGAGCTGGGTATGTTTAGCCTGGAAAAGAGAAGGTTAAGGGGTGATATGATAGCCATGTTCAAATATATAAAAGGATGTCATATAGAGGAGGGAGAAAGTTTGTTTTCTGCTGCTCCAGAGAAGCGGACACGGAGCAATGGATTCAAACTACAAGAAAGAAGATTCCACCTAAACATTAGGAAGAACTTCCTGACAGTAAGAGCTGTTCGACAGTGGAATTTGCTGCCAAGAAGTGTGGTGGAGTCTCCTTCTTTGGAGGTCTTTAAGCAGAGGCTTGACAGGCATATGTCAAGAATGCTTTGATGGTGTTTCCTGCTTGGCAGGGGGTTGGCCTGGATGGCCCTTGTGGTCTCTTCCAACTCTATGATTCTATCATTCTACCATTAAATTTTTTCCTCCTCAGATCCACTCTGAGTGTGCCAGGGACTGAAGCCAGACCATTAGTTTATCCAGCTCAGCATTATGTGAACTTTCTGGCAGGGTCTTAGACAAGGGGTTTTTCGCAGCACTACTTAGAAATGCTGGAGATTGAACCTGGGTCTATTTCCTGCAAAGCATGTGCTCTGCTCCTTAGCTACAGTTTATCAAGCCTTTAGTTTTATCTTTGCAATTGTCCTTTTTCTGGTTGTAAATAAGAGCAGTGAAAGAGACTTACAGCATAATCCTAGGCATGTATACTCAGAAGTAAGTTCCATTGTGTTTCTAGGTAAGTGTATAAAGGGTTGCAGCCTTATCTCTGCCTCTGTGCCACCTATAAGTACTTGATAACAGAAAGGTTTTGTTCTCTTCCTGACTTGCAAGATGTGTGTGTGTGTGTGTGTGTGTGTGTGTGTGTGTGTGTGTGTGAATAAAGCTTATATATGTACTCAACACAGCAATGCCTCAGTTCCCTGAACAAAGGGACAGGTTTTAACTGATCCGATGAGCAAAAATTAACACATTCAGAATAGCAAGTGAGTACTGTACAGTGGTGCCTCGACTTACGAATTTAATCTGTTCCGAAGGCACCTTCATAAGTCGAAAAATTCGTAAGTTGAAAAACGCCATTGGAAACGCGATTTCCCATAGGAATGCATTGAAAATGGAAAAAATCGTAAGTCGAAACAACCCTACCTGAAAATTTGTAAGTCGAAAAATCCCTATCTAAAACCGCCGTGGTTTTTTTCAGATGTTGAGACATTTGTAAGCGCGTGGCCATTACCCATTCGTAAGTCGAAAAATTCGGTTGACGAGTCATTCGTAGGTAGAGGTACCACTGTATTGTTCACCCCCCTATTGTTTACTGCTGAAACAACTAAAGGGGGACACACTATAAGTTTACTTAACTTATTATCCACCATAATTTGCTGAAAAACAGAGACCAAGTATACAGTTTTTGTAATGTACATTTTGTAATGTACCTTTGCATTTTTTATATGCTAAGCCAGGCTTTAGAAATGTACAGGGAAAGTGCTATTTGGAAACCAAGCAGGCCCATCGCCAAGGGGTCTGAGCCATCTCTATTTAGATGAAGTAAGCTCAACATGTCCATAGCTCTATACAGTAACAATCAATTCAGTCTTGCATTCCAAGCCATCTAATACTGAATTTCAGTCAGAACGTAAAATAGCAGGGATGCTTCCATAACAGACTTCAATCTCAAAGGTTTAGAAACCTGGGACTTGTTTTGTTCACTGGTGAAGCCTAATAATGTTAACAGGTAAATATCATTCCCTGAAGTTGTTGTTGTTGTTGTTGTTGTTGTTTAGTCATTTAGTCGTGTCTGACTCTTCGTGACCCCATGGACCAGAGCATGCCAGGCACTCCTGTCTTCCACTGCCTCCCGCAGTTTGGTCATACTCATGTTGGTAGCTTCAAGAACACTGTCCAACCATCTCATCCTCTGTCATCCCCTTCTCCTTGTGCCCTCAATCTTTCCCAACATCAGGGTCTTTTCCAGGGAGTCTTCAGTAAGTGAAAACTGGACCTCAATGAATTTTCTTTTTCATTGTAATGCAAGACTACAGAAAGTTGGTAGTGATTTATCTGAATCTCTTCATGAAACTTTATTTTTTTAAAGCATCTGGTCAGACAGCTAAGCTGAATTCTCACCTCCTCATTTAATGTTGCACATTCACGAGTTCTGTGTCAATCTGCCTGTCTGCATTTCTTCGATAATCATTAAACCAGTTTTACATACTGTAAAATCTTACTCTTTCCCCCCTCATAGCTTATTCAGATAAATTCAACTGCTGAGCTGCAACCATGTTGTCTGGATTTGAACAGCAGTCTCTTTCAATTATATAAGACAGACTAGCTTTCAACCTTTGAGCTATTCTGAGGAAATACAACAACAACAACAACAACAACAACAACAACCTTTGTTATTCTTATTAATAACATTTTAATTTTTTCCACATAATTCTGTCATCTTTCTCCCAAACAGTTTGTTCAAAAAATGATCTGGAATGAGCAGTAAGGTAGCCAAGTTATGACACCAAACCACTGAAGGTGGTAGAAAAAAAGGATTGTGAAATGCTCCAAAAGATGTATCCAGAATGTGTGAAAATTGCATTAAAATGGCAAATGCAATTCAGTGTAAGCAAGGGGAAGGTAAAACACATTGGGTGGGGGGATCATAAGTTCACATAAACACTGGTCTTGACTGACCTCAAGATCATAATGGGGAGTTTAATGAAATGTCCTGATCTGTGGTGATGTTCAGCACCAAGAGAAGGTGGTGATGACCCAAGCAAGGTAGAGATCAGTAGAGCCAGGGTTCTGAAACATGATAGGTAAAGCAAAGCAAGGCCAAGACCTTGAGTAAGATCAGGGTTACAGTTGTGGTGCCCTGGAGCAGCTGGCAGAGTTTTGTAGCCTGGGCTAGTTACACAAGGTCATAGAGTCATAGAATGGTAGAGTTGGAAGGGACCATGAAGGTAATCTAATCCAGCCTCTTGCAATGCAGGAATATTTTGCCCAATGTAGGGTTCAAACATTCAACCCTGAGATTAAGAATCTCTGAGATTTCCAATGCTTTCCAAAAATTGGAAAGCACTTACAGATTATATGCAAACCAAGGTAGATAACTTAAGCCTTACCTCCAATGTTTAAAGGTTCTATCTTTTTCTTTCTCTCTTTAGAAATATAATGTGCTAATTGTAGCAGGATAAGAGAGATTGAGCTAGGAAATTTGATAGATGAGAAGAATGATATGAATTTATTGTAAATATTGAAATAAGGTATGCATATTAAGAATAAAAAGGAAAATAAAGGGGATTAGTTCAGGCCAGGTTGTGAAGTCGCTGGGGAGGGGAGCTCCTCAGAGGTCTCCTGATACTGAGGAGTCTGTATAGTACAGTCATTGATGGCATGTAGCAGAGATGTCTCCTCTGTGTTTGAGAGATGCAATGTGAGCTCCAGTGTCAGTAGCTTCACTTGGGAAGGACACACCCTGAAATTATTGGTTCTGTATCTGACAGTGCTGATGAACACACAAATGGCATGGCTGGTGCAGTCACAATCCAGAAAACAGAACTTACAAACAGGCCTGCCAGACCCAGTGTGGTGATCATGTCTCTGGAACAGTAACAAGGGCACCAATTTCAGATCTAGTGAACGTATCACACCATGAGAAAATCTGTTTTCTGTACTCAGATTCCCCTAGGAGAGCATATGAAATATGGTGCATTCGATGCGGTTTTTGCTTAGTTGGCTAGCTGGATGTTCCTTTCAGAAACATTGTTATCTATGTCTATTTTTCTTTGCAACCATTAAGAAGTTTTTTATTTTTATTTTTAAGAAAGTGGATAGTGGACGCCTTACAAGAACGTTGGGACCACATAAAATGCTACCCAGCATGTTGTGTGCTTGAGTTCAGCTCTTTTGATGTTTGCACCTCCTCCCTCTTCCCACACCCTTTTGGAGCTTATGTTTTCCCTCCCATCACTGATCTTGGGCTATTCTGGATTACTTCTTTCTTTTGATCATGTCTTACTTGCTTTTCATATTCTTGTTTGTTCTTCTCTCCCATATGAGCTGCTCATTGCTCGGAGATCTTTGTTTTAATCTCCTTTGCAATAACGCCAGTGGCTTTTTGATATGCCAGTTTGATCATCTTTCTTACGCATCATGCCAGAAGCCATATGGGCAGTCCTGCAGGCTTTGAAAGAAAGACTGTTCACAAAGATTGATTTGTAAGGCAGAGTTTGCTGATTGCTTTGTTCTTGGACATGTTGATGTGCAAGCAAATTGCATGGGAGAGTTTTTGAACAACAGTGGAATTAAAAAGGACTTAGTTTGGAATCCTTGGTACAGAAATACACCCTTTCAAGAATAACCATTATTTGGCTTCCTAATGTTTGTCAGTGATGGGCTCCATTGTTTTTATCTTAGCCTTTAGACATGAAAATCTCCTTCCACATAGGATATCCAGGCCACACCAGTAACGGACATAATGCAGGCACACAGCTTCAGCTTTTAGGCTTTGCGCGCCATGTCTAGCAAAGTGTCCATGCACAGAAACCATCTTCCCCATTCCAATTGTGTTTGCATAAGAGCAAAAGAGTCTGAGAGCAGCCTACAGGCTTCCACAGGCCCTTTCTCAACTGCTCCTTCTCTAGTGTGGTAGAAGTGTTTGTGTGTGTACTGGAAAGCCAGTATGATGCAATGGTTAGAGTGTTGGAGTACGACCTGGTAGAACAGGATTCAAATCCCCTCTGAGCCTTGAAGCTCACCGGGTACCCTTGGGCCAGTCACTGTCTCTGGACCTAAGCTACATTACAGAGTTGCTGTGAAGGTAAAATGAGAGAGGGGAGAACCATGTATACCCCCTTGAGCTTCTTGGAGGAAAAGGTGATATATCAAACCAATCAATATAGGAAGGACATAGGAAGCTGCTTTATTTGTCCATCAAGCTTAGTACTGTTTACTCTGACTGGCAGTAGTTTTCCAGGGTCTCAAGCATAGGGTTTTCCCATTCCCTGTTATCTAATACTTGTAATTGGAAATGTCAGCAGTTGATGTTCTGTCCCCTGGAAAACTGCTCCTGGACAATGTAGGACGGGGGCAAAAACCAGGCAAGGATAGTTACCATAGCTGCCAAGTTTTTCCTTTTCTCGCGAGGAAGCCTATTCAGCATAAGGGAAAATCCCTGTAAAAAAGGGATAACTTGGCAGCTATGATAGTTACAGTGGAAAGGAAGGGCCAGGAATTTCCCATGCATGAACTTCCTTGAGCTAACTTGTAGGATCTGAGCTATTGTGTGATTTGTAAATGAAATGGATTAAATATTGCAATGGTGCTGTACAAGGTTGTGTTTTATTACAAACACGTTCTTTAAAAAAGAAATTCTTAAAGCTACATTTATCCAAATAGGAAAGCTAAAGCTATCACAGTGAGAGAAAAATGTATTTGTCAATCGATCTGGACTTTACTAATGTGCTCTTTGTTTGGCCACATCCCTATTCCAAAGTGATTTTTGTGTTTCTTTCATTTATTATTCAGCAAGTGAAAGAGGAGGTGGGTGGAAACTGATTAATTTTGTCCCTTAAACTCTCTATGGGAGAAGGGGATACATGGAAATTGAAAAAAGTTGATGATTTAAACAGCCATTATTTCTAAAGTGGTATATTACAGACATTTTTTTCAATGTATAACTGCTTAAAGTTACAAACTGAGTAGCCAATCACAGTCCTTCCCTCAAAACACCAAAAAGCTTCCTCATGAAGGGTGTGATACTATGTTAACTCCTTTTTGAGCAAAAATAGGTAAATCCAGTGATATTTCTTGACTCTGCATGTGAGGATATATTATACATTTGATGCCCTACTGTGGTTTTGCCAGATGTGAGCTGCATATTCTGCCACGTACAGGAGCATTTTATGTCCAGAGATTTCTACATGAAATTCAGCCATCAAGATTGCCCCCAAAGCCTGTTTTCATTGTTATGTGTGGATTGGCAACCGATCAACTAAATCTGCTAATTCAGAGGAACACCAAGGAAGTACATCCAAATCTGGGCTTGAAGTAATTTCAGAATGAATAGAAAGCTGAACTTAAAAGAGCCTGTTAGGTTTATTTTTCATTTGTTCTGAAACAAAGGAACAGATTGTGAATGAGTATATCTTTTTGTATTCATTAAAGGCCTGGAGAGATGATCTGTGACTCTCACAGGAGGAAAGGCATGAGCTGAATTCAGTAGCTGCTCCTGCTCTTAGCATTTCCAATTCCCCTATTGCCAGAATGGTCTGGTCTGGACAAGAGAAAACGTCTAGCAGGGGATACCATTTCTTCCCTCCTCATAATCCCCTACAGTCACATATGGATTTCCCCCCTCTTAGATTAACTCCATTCGGACCAGATGATTTGTCCTTTTTCTTTTTCTCAGTAAGGTCTAGAACATCATCTCTCGTCGCCACTATCTGATTGTGTCCACAGTGGGGCGTTAATGCATATGTAGGTAGCAGTTTCCATATGGTCATTTGTGCATCTTCATCCACACATGAGGGTTTCCAGTTTTATGCCTCTGAAATCGACCCTTATGTTTCCCAACTACATCATTGGGCAGTGCTTGATGGGATGTATTCACACTTTGTGCTGTTGTCGTTTGTGTCAATTAGTACTTCCCTGCCCACAATAAGTTCTAGAAACCTAAGATTGATTGTGGGCAAGTGTGTATGTATGTGTTTTCCCGTTGCACTTGTACTTTAAAAAAAGAAAAAGGAAGACCTTTTTCAATCTACCAGATTTGAACAACATTTTCTCTTTTAGATGCCTCTCTGATTTTATTCTCTGGCTCAAGACCAAACTGATCTCGCAATTGGGGGGGGGGCAGCGAAGAAGAAGAAGAAGTCCCCAGCACTGCTTTACTTTGGGGGCCTGGTAGTGATTCTGTGGAGAAGTCTCAGTTCTCAGGAACAAGTCCATTTTGGCTGTTGTTGTTTAGTTGTTTAGTCATGTCCGACTCTTTGTGACCCCATGGACCATAGCACGCCAGGCACTCCTGTCTTCCACTGCCTGCTGCAGTTTGGTCAGACTCATGTTCGTAGCTTTGAGAACACTGTCCAACCATCTCGTCCTCTGTCGTCCCCTTCTCCTTGTGCCCTCAATCTTTCCCAACATCAGGGTCTTTTCCAGGGAGTCTTCTCTTCTCATGAGGTGGCCAAAGTATTGGGGCCTCAGCTTCACGATCTGTCCTTCCAGTGAGCACTCACCATTTTGGCTAATGGTGATTAATGCAGGATTTGATCCATATCTGATATTATTTCCTGTCTCTTTCTGGTAGTTCTATTCTCTTTCACTAAATTACGCCTTACTTTTAAAACAAGAATTAACCAGATGTTTCATAAACAGTCTGTAAAAGCTAGAAAAAACTTAGTTTGGCTTTCCAAATGTGGAGTTAGGGTTTACAAATCCAGGCAAGAGATTTCAAAAAACAAGCTGTGCCAAATGGTGGCACATGCCATGTTTTACACAGCAGATGGCACTCTTAATGCCCGAAATAGGGAAGGAATCCACAGACAAACAATGCGTGTTGAAATCTCTGGTGCAGAATTAGCACAAAGTGGTTGCTGGTGTCTAGGTCACTTCATTTAGAAACATAATGTGGCAGGCTTCTGCTCAGGAGTTCTCACCACATCTGCTTCCTTGAGTGATGGATTTAAAATAAGGAAGGTGAAATTTTTTAAAAAACCTTGTAGATGAAACAGCATTTTGAAGGCATCGCTGAATAGCAGCATTTTGCACATGTGGTCATTAGCTTGTGAGATAAGGAATTCTAGTGACAGTTAATGAAAGGAGTTATTTTCCCCTTTAGATTCAGGTTTTACTTACACGACACCTTTTGTTTCCATTTTCTGAAGGAAAATGACTTTTATTCCAGTGGATGGCTGCCTTGCTTCCCCCACAACAGGAGACACATAGGGTTGAATCCAGACTTGCTCATGCTTATGGCAGAGCAACTGAAATCCATTGGACTTACCATATGTTTCTTCGATTTCAATAGATCTACTCTAAGCATGATTAAGTCTAGATCAACCAATAATTGTGTTTGTGTGTGTTTAGAATGTGAACCCTCCCAGCTGATTGAATGAAAATCCCATGAATTCAGAGGTCTTTGTTTTTACATCATTGAGCTATATTGACTGACAAATTGTGTGTGTTCTCATTTCAGGCAATGGGCCCCACCATGATCGATGTAGTGTCTATAACCCAAGCAATTTGGTCGATGGAGTTTACTGCCTCCCAATAGGTCATTGGATTGAGGTTTCTGGCCATACTGATGAGATGAAACATACAACTGACTTCTATTTTAATATTGTTGGACATCAAGCTATTCACTACTCCAGGTAACAAAAAAGAGAGATTAGGTGTTATGGAAAACAGAATGGGAAGATGGAGATTTATGGCATGATCCTAAGCATGTCTACTCAGAAGCAAGTCAAGATTGCAGACTTAGCCGGGAAAACAAAATACTTGGTATTATTTGCTGATCGATGCAAACATGTGGGTGCTCAGATACCCCAGTCACATTTTCAAAAGTTTTGCTTGCAGTTGTGCTGACTAGAAACTCACATTTACACATTTGTTCCCCCACCCACAAGGTGAATTTCTAGCTGCCCTGGATGATCAGATGACTGCTTTTGCATGCTTTTATGGGGCACTTGATAAGTGGTGGTCTCCTTTACTGATACCACTTGGAAGATCAATTATTGGAATCAGCTAATGCCAAAAACTGCCAGCCAACTTAACTTACATAATTTTAGAAACATCTGACATTGTGTCAAATGACAATCTGATTATGACACGGGATGCTTATTTTTAACACCAGCTGCTGTCGTCTTTATTTAAAGTAGCAAAGCATTGTCCTGTCTGCCCTCTAGAACTAAAATAGTTATTGTCCAGTAAACAAGATTCTCAATAGCATTCTACAACATCTGCAGAAAGGTAGCTAATCTCCAATTTCAACATCTTGACTAATAGCGGTAATAACAGATGCCAGGTGTTGAATGGTGAAGAGAATAAACATGGAAAACAAAGAGATGAGATAAGGAATTCACAGTCAAACTGCAATGAGCAGAGCCAGAAGCTGGCAGCTGAGACTGAAGGCAGATGCTGGGTCAGGAAGCTGGGCAGCAGTGGGTGTAAGACTGGTAGACAGGTGCAGTGCCAGGAGCCTGACACTTGGAGATAAGCAAGTGTCACAGAACAAAGCCACAGAACTGCCATACTGTAGGTGCAGTTGGCTTGCCTTCTTGTAAGGCTGAGGCTGGCCAACATGAAGCAAATGGGATAGAGCTATGTGAGAGCACCAGATGCCAAGGTTGGCTCTTTAAGCATGCTTCCCCTATTCTTAAACTCCTTGGACGAAAGGTGGGGTATAAATGTAATTATAAATAAGTAATCTTTTTTTTTTAAAAAAAAACCTCATATGTGAAAGGAAAACCACTGGGTGTATGTGCATTTGAAGATGTGAAATCTAAGGGGGAAATTGCCATTTGCCCCAAAGGAACCAGAACATTCAAACGGAGATGTATTACAATGTGACTTTTTGAAGTGATCTAGATTTTTCCAAATATGCTCTTTAAAAGTTGGGGTTCATATAACGGCGGAGGAAGCTGATCGAGCGCCGCGCGTGCTCTGTGCCCAGGGGCAGGGCCACCTGCCTGTGGGGCGGGTCAGGATGCTCCGTGGGGGCTCCAAGGAGTTTGCCTGCCTCCTCCCACTCAGCCACCCTACAGCTGGGGGGGAGATGGCAGGCAGACCGTTTGGGGCAGCGCGGAGCCTGTGGGCACCCAAGCCACCACGTCTCTCCCAGGAGAGACGTGTGACACGGACACGCTGCAGGCCCCGAGGTGAGTGCTGCCCAGCATTTTGTCACCCCCACTCAGTGGTGACACCTGGGGCAATCCGCCCCCACCACAAACCCTTCCTCCGCCCCTGGGTTCATGTCATCTCTTCTTACATCTCTTCTTACCCAGTCCTACAGCCTTGATCCAGCTCTAGTCATACATTAAATCAATAATAGCACAGTTTTCCCTTGCTTGATCAAGTGCAGTGTAATTGTAATATTGCTGTAATAATTGAAAATAAACTGGTCAGTACGGTAGTTTGTAGTTTGCAACTCAGATTCAAGCTTTGGATTACGTCTGATCTTCCAGATCCCCATCACACTACAAATGTAGTCAGGTCCCAAGAACTGATGGGAACATCCCTCTAATGCTTGTTGCCTTGTCAGCACATAGACCACATGCAGGCCTAGCTGTCAACCATTTAGGCGTGAATATGTGCAGTGTGGTACTGCAGTGCTCAAATATAACATTTGGGAATGGATAATGAGCTTAACTCGAAATGCCACCTTGAAGTCAGGTATAAGTAGTTTTCAAGATTGCTTTATTACTTACCCTAAATGGAAGAGCCTTATACTCAAAATGCATTGGATTTTTAAAATCTTTTTGATAAGTATTTTATAAGAACAATTGCAGCAAGTATTGTGGTAGTGGCTATGCTAGCTTTGACTCTTTGCCTTGCTGTAACAAAATTAATTGTTTAATAAAGCCCATTAAAACGTCTAATCATCATGAATAAAGTCAACAGTGAATTATTAAAATACCTCTGAAAAGAAAAAAAAATGCTTTGGAATATATATATATATATATATATATATATATATATATATATATATATATGAAGCAAGAAATCCATTCAGTTGTTTAAAGAAAAATAACCTGTGTGCTAAGTGTCACCCTGGAGTGATTTTTTATTGCTAAATTATAGCATGAACTATGGTGGAGAAAGTGACGACTTTTAACTGGAATTCAGTGAGCTGTGCCATTTGAGTAGAAAGCTGAAAAGATGCCCTGTGGTTAAATAATTAATTAAGAACAGAGCTATGACATCTATTGGGATTTCTACCTTTGGAACTAAATTCTGAGGCCCAATTCCCCTTCTCTTTTCTAGAAGTTCAATAGCAACTGCATCAGTAACAAGGCTAAAAAATAATGAGCTACAGAGCCAAAGTCATTGATTGTATTGTAAGTTTTAAAGAGAGTCTAGATACAGGCTCTCATTTAAAACAGGGAAACAAGACTTGAGTTGCTTTTAATGCATGCTAATGGGTTTAACCTGTCCCTTTTGAAGTCAGTGGGAATTCTGCCATTGATTTCAGACCAAACAGCATTGGAACTCAAATAGCTCAGGAAAGTTAAATATATTAAGTGCATCATTTATCATTTAAATATCCCACGTAAGTAACTGAGCAGGGGAAAAAGAAGAAAAAAAGAGTAAAGCAATGTCAAGTAATGTCACCCTAAGTTTTCTGTTGCTATTACTGTGTAAGCTGTTGTCTTAAAAAGACTCCAATTGGCAGCCTGATCCTATGGAAACTTCCTTAGACGTCCTACTGAGCTAAGCCCTCTTTACTCACAAACAAGTGTATGCAGGAGTGCAACTTTAATGCATATATATATGTGTGTGTGTGTGTGTGTGTATGTGTGTATGTGTATGTATAAAATACAAATTGTCCACCATCTCTCTGAACCCATCTGACTTTCATGGTTCCAAGGCTTGAAAGCTTGGCTTGTTATACGGTAGTATTCCCCCCCCCCCATCTAGTCTCGCTATGGGTAACAAATGTTCCCCTTCATCCATCCCTATTGCTTCTACTGCACAGGATCTCAGATAAAGTCAGACATGCTTCCCAATCTTCACTGATTCCAGTCATTAAATATTGTATGGGGTTTGTTTAGGGTAAACAGACCTATAACAGTTTATTTTCCCTCACCCATGATTCCAGTCTGCAGACAATTCTCCAAGCCAGGGTAGGCAGCCAATCATGCTTCTCCCTTTACACTTTCTCTTCCCAACAGTCTTCCAGTTACAGTGACTGTTCCTCCAACTTTACTCTTTTGTTTCTGCTGATAGCCTCTAGAATAGATACAGCCTTTCAATCTTGGTTACTGGCTACAAAACTTCATAGGCCAAGCTCATCAGTTACTTATCCACACATTGGACTTCTTCTGGCACCCCAGCGGGGTGCTTTGCAGCTGAGCTTCTAGATTAGCTGTGTCCCTTAATATACACATTTTTGTATGTTGTTTTCTCAGACATGTGAATTTTAATGCACACTTACCCCAATATACGCATTTTTGTATACGTCGCTTAGCTGGAGAATTGCATTGCAAAAGTCATTGAATTTTCAGAGGATGGCTGTGTTTCAGTACATGTGAATTAGGTGGGTTCACCTTTAAGTGCAATCTGAATTTCTTTTCCCTCCCTAGCTGGCCCTGAGATTGCTGCAGCTACATGTGAATCCAGAGGCATATGCCTGTAGTCCCTGTACACCACTTGAGTATTCCTGAAGTGTATTTATTCTGAAATAAGTAAATAAACGTACTTTCTCCTCCCTCTCTGCTCTAGACAATACTTTAGCACCCCACAGGTCCAGTGAGAGCACAGGGACTCTTTCCCCCTGCCTCCTCATATATCATAAGAGAACACAAGTTCAAATCCTCGTGGATTCCAGAATCCTACCAATGCAACCACATTGTGTCTTTGGACTGTATATTGTTTCAGGCTTATCTACAGCTTTCATATTGGTCTCAGAAGCCTATATATGGTTTATCAGAAGAAAACTTGCATATTCATTGCCTGTAGCTTAGTTTTTATAACATTTCTTATTTTTAAAAGTAAACAAACATTACTGAATTATTGCAGTTTTTCCCCCAAGAGACCTTTTGTTTCTGCAGAAAACAAAATTCCAAACAGTTGAATTGTGGCTGTGCTTGTATAGAGTGTACTTAAGAGGCTCATTTGAAAAATATCCCATTTCCCTGCTTTAATGCTATGCAGCGGGAGATTTTATTGTGATACTCAGGGGGCTAGATGTACAGCTCCTATAACAGTTAAAAATGTTGTTCAAATCTCTGTGAACCATGATAAAAAAAACTGAGCTCTGTCAGTTTGCCAACCTGTTTGAAATATGGATTTCATTTCCTCTTTACTGGCTAAGCAACATTGAAGACTTGAAAATCAGAATGATGTGTCTCATTCCATATTTTCCCTCCTGCTCCCCACAACTTTTTACCAAGATTATAAATACCCAATAGAACAAAAGAGTAAAGGAATTGGACAGAACATGCATTTTCCCATTAAAATTAAATCCAAGGGAAGAGGTCATGTTGATAAAATGGGTATGATCATTTTGAGAGTGAAATTAACCCCTTCCTATAAAAAGAGAAAGCAATTACACTTTGTTCAGACAACTGAGGTGGAAAGATAGGAATAAAGGTGTTGTGGGGGAGACTATGAGCACCTCAAGTTTTCATGATGCTGGGAAAATATTGCTTAATTTTACTGGTAACTTGCTACGTAATGTATAAAAAGGTAAAGGACCCCTGAGACTCTGGGGTTGTGGCGCTCATCTCGCTTTACAAGCCGAGGGAGTTGGTGTTTGTCTGCAGACAGTTTTTCCGGGTCATGTGGCCAGCATGACTAAGCCGCTTCTGGTGCAACAGAACACTGAAACCAGAGCAGCGCATGGAAACGCTGTTTACCTTCCCGCTGGAGCTATACAGTACTTATTTATCTACTTGCACTTTTTTTTGACGTGCTTTCAAACTGCTAGGTTGGCAGGAGCTGGGACCGAGCAATGGGAGCTCACCCCATCGCAGGGATTTGAACCGCCGACCTTCTGATCGGCAAGCCCAAGAGGCTCAGTGGTTTAAACTACTCTCCAAATCAGTTCTTGATGTTGGGGATTTTCCCCCACCCCCTTTCTGTAACTGAAGCAAGCTGACTTATGCAGCACAATCTTCTACATAGACTTACAGAAGTAAGTCTCATTGCGCTCAGTGAGGCTTACTTCTAGATAAGGGGGTATAGGATTGCACTTTAGTGTATACAGTGGTACCTTGGGTTACAGATGCTTCAGGTTACAGACTCCGCTAACCCAGAAATAGTACCTCAGGTTAAGAACTTTGCTTCAGGATCAGAACAGAAATCGTGCGGCAGCAGCGCAGCAGCGGCAGTGGGAGGCCCCATTAGCTAAAGTGGTACCTCAGGTTAAGAACAGTTTCAGGTTAAGAATGGACCTCCGGACCTCCGGACCGAATAAAGTTCTTAACCCGAGGTACCACTGTATAAGGAATAAGGAACCTGTAGCCCTCCAGGTGTTTTTAGACCACATCTCCCATCATTCCTGACCATTTGCCATGCTGGCTGTGGCTGATGGAATTGGAGTCCAACAACAACTGCAGGACCACGATTTCCCCATCCCTGAATGAACAATGACAGGATTCCATCAGTGAATTGTCCTTTTATTATAATGAATGGAGCAATTAACTAACTACCCATTATCACTCATGCTGCTCCTTCTGGGATTTTCTAACAGAGTGGTTCCCAAACTCTCTCCCATGGGCTACCTGACAATTGCTAAGGGCCTTGGTGGACAGCTTAATAATTTTTCTGCCTGTTGCAGCAAATATAATGCGCTATTCATCTTGTAGGTCAGAAAACCAGACTCTTTAATTCAGCATGAATAGTTTCATAAGCAGGTGGCATAACACTTATTATTCCATGGTTTCAAACATGTTGTATATCACTATACAGTATAATGTGGTGTTAAACAGTGATAAAAAGGTGCCTGCCACCTTTTACTTGCCAGGTCTGTTCCCTTGTGAGGATCTCAGATAAGTAGACTAAATAACATCTAAGAAGAAAATTTGCCAATGCTTAATTACTTTTCACCAGTGTGCCCCACAAATAATGAAAAAAGAGGGAAATGAGCATAGAAAATGTATTGTGTACAAATCGCTTGTGATGTGATGTAGTGGCACAGAAGTATGAAGCTAAATGGCACCATACACAAAGGTAAAACCTGGATTTTCTTTTCAATAAAAAGCTTGTATACAAATACATTAAGAACAGGTGATAAGCAAATGGAGATCTTCCATTTTGAACAACCTGCTGATTAGTGAATAGTGAATCATGTGCTTCCAGCCACCAGAATGGTTGCATCTCTTGTTGGAATCCATAAGTTTGCTGGGATCCAATGCCTGGGCTTACCATTTCTTTATCTTGGTTTACTCCTCTTCTCTATGATCTTTTCCTATCCCATACCATATAAAATGAAACATGCTTTTATCAAATGCAGACTTAGTCGCCGCTTTGACCTTGACCTTTTCCTGCTCGCTCCCAAATCTTGCAAGTTTCTCTTTGCTCCTTGCCCCACTGCTGCCTACTTCTCCCTCTGGCCTGCCTGGGCTGCCCTTTGGAATTGGGACCTGATTTTATCTCACCTCTTTCAGTTTCGCCTTTGAACAAATGTGAAGTCTTTCCCTTCAGAGAGCTCAACGCTGCAAGGGGGAGAGCACCCGTCAGCGTGTGACTATGTACCAGTGAGCAGCAGAAGCTCTGAAAGGGAAACGAGTATCTAAGAAAGAGTGCATGGATCAGGAACCCAAAATCAGTCACTGCTCCCTGATGCATCCATTGTGCATGAATAAGCTATGTTCAGATGTAACATAGCCAAATCCTATGCAGTGTTAGTGTGCCCATTCAAATCAATGGACTCAGGCATACCTGATATTGCATATGATTAGACTGGTAAAGTTCACCCTTGGGACATGTGCCACAACCCTCTGGAAGAACATCTGCCATGTAGAGTGTGAAGCGGCCTTCAACAAGATTGAGTCAGCACATGACTGGTCAAGTAGAGTGAACTGTTTCTCTTGACAACTTAGCACAGTTTAAGTAGATACTAAAGTAGGAGTTCATTGCTGTGCTTTTGAAAAGAATGCATTGGCTTTCATCTAATCAAAATCAGCAGTATAAACAACTTTAATGGCTGGTGAGCGACTTTATTACCAATTTCTTCTGCAAAGTAGCTTAATTCTGGCAAGCGTTTAGCTTTTAACCATAGGTGATGGCCATATAGTGCCTCATTATAGATAAGCAAGTTAAATGCATCACTTAAAGTCTGCTTACATGGGGTTGCTTTTTACAAGGCTTCTGGACAGGGATGGGTTGCTCATGAGACTAGAAGCAAGTTTTATGAGGCTGCTGGTTTTTTTAGTGCTTCAGAGGGCGGTGTGCAGTGCAGAATAGTGTCAAAACAGCAAAGATCTTTTACAGCTCTAGGCTCACAACATCTCTGTGGGTGAGAAGATGATTCACGTGTGTATTGATTAAATGAAAAGAATGTGTGGCTTCAGCTATATCTAGAGTGAATTGTCAAATTTAATTAAGAATCTACAAAGGTGGGAAGGGAGTCATCCAAGCATTTGGTGCTTTGGCATCTTTAAACTCATTAAAATCTTCTGACGGAAGAAACACTCTGTAAAAGTGACTTCCCGGGATCCCATGTTTCCTCTGCTCTTTTTGGCTCAATTTTCAAATTGCCACAGACTTCCAGAACCTGGCCTATTCCTTAGTCTTGAGGGGAAGAGATATCCTGCTCCATACTGGTTGCCCCCCCCCCCAATCTCCCCACACAACATACACAAAAAACCCAAAATTAGAGAAAAATATAGAAAGAATGAGTCTAATTCTTCAGCAAATTCTTCAGCACTAATTTCCTGTCAAGTCCTTACATGAGAATGCCAGGTCAGTGGAAATCCTTGTAAGATAGGGTTTTTTTTGTATATGATTTTATTAAGTTTTCTGTTTTACAATTTAAAATACTCATTTTACATTCTTAAGATATCAATGACTTCCCTTCTCTTTCCATGGTTCATTTTACATATCATAAACCCCTGCATATTTTACAAAAACTATACCATTCAGTATTCCATTATTGTATCCATCAAAACTCGTTTACACTGTTGAATTTATCAATGCTGCTAGCGTTTTCAGCTGTACACAATTATTTCCCATATATTCAGTAAACGTTTTCTAATCTTCTTTAAACATATGTTCTTCTTGTTCTCTTATTCTATATGTTAAGTCTGCGAGTTGTGCATATTCTGTCAAGTTAAGTTGCCATTCTTCTTTTGTTGGGACCTCACTAGTTTTCAATTTTGGGGCTAACAAAACACGGGCCACAGTAGTACCATACATAAATAACCTTTTTCTTGACACGTGGGAATTTCAGCCTGAATTATCACCAACAGAAAGAACTCTGGTTTTTTTTGGGAAAGTACTTTCAAACATGTTTTTCCCCAATTCATTATGGATCATTTCCTAATACTCTTTACCCTTTTACAATTCCACCACATATGAAAGAACATTCCCTCCACCTCTTTGCATCACCTTGTAAAATAGTCTTCATGGGAACTTAGGATCAAATGGCTACTTACCCTTCTATGGTTGGACAGTGTTCCCGAAGCTACGAACATGAGTTTGACCAAACTGCGGGAGACAGTGGAAGACAGGAGTGCCTGGCGTGCTATGGTCCATGGGGTCACGAAGAGTCGGCCATGACTAAATGACTAAACAACAACATCAACAACCCTTCTATCTCCTAGGGGTATCGCTGGCTTTGGGGCAGGCTTCTTTGACCATTTTCAATCAATATAAGAGGAGGCATGAGTCGCAATGGGTAGATAATATTCTCAGCTGCACTTCAGGTCCAGACAGTTTTACCATCTTGTCCTGTCCACATTCGACAGAACTGACTTCTGTATTATATAGAGGTGGAAAAGAACATCAACTATTTGTGCTTCTCTGCCCTGCACACTTTCTCACGTCCCCTATTATATGGAAAGTGGGACTTGCAGATCTCATTCACTGTGAGAGCTCTAAGCTCCAGTAGTTATTTGGGGCTTGTGAATCTTATCAGAGGATAAATCCCTAAGTCCCACTGCTCATGTTATACTGCAAGGAGAGAAATTAGAATTCTGAGTCATTCACAGCTTGTTTTTCTTTTCCTCGTCTCTATAATGGATATATGCTCCTTAGTGTTCTGATTCTAACTCAAGGATAAGCTTTGCATTGCCCTGTTACTTTGTCAACTATAGAAAACAATAGTTGCTACTCAAACAACTTCTGAAGAAAACATCAAAGAAAGCCAAGTTCTCGGGAGCCATTGTGACACTGTAGACTTGAGGTGACCAAATGGACTATAGATAGGATCTGAACTTAATTTTATATGTCTGGTGCATGGAGCTTGTTCCCACGTCAGTTTTTGGATTCCACATGAGGCTCAGAGAACAGGAATAGATGCAACGAGGGTGAAAACGCCTTCATTTCTTCTGCTTGAATAATAATAATAATAATAATAATAATAATAATAATAATAATAATTTATTTATACCCCACCCATCTGGCTGGGTTTCCCCAGCCACTCTGGGCGGCTTACAACAGAAAAATGAAATAAAATAATTAAACATTAAAAGCCTCCCTAAACAGGGCTGCCTTCAGATGATTTGGGATCTACACTTCTAGAAACAAGAGAATAATGAACAAGGATTATACATCATATGAATGTTGGTATTCCATGGCCCTCTGGTTAAAATATACAGTTTAATCCTCCCTCAACAGGTGGGGTCAAATACACCCCAACAGCACTGAAAAAATAAAACTTTGTGTCACTCTTTCACAACTCCATGTTCCAGGTAGGTCTCAGCCATGCTGAGGTGAAAATTGCCATCAGACACACATACACCAATGTTTTTACTATTATGGCATTTGAGCTCAACTCTACCACATTGGCAGTACTGAGGAGAAAAAATGAACATATGGTACCCCACAGGTTTATAGAATGCCTTTACAAACCTGAATTATTTAAACATTTTTTCCTTGTGAACCTCCCCACCCATTGTTTTGCACAAAACCTACTAATTCAACTTTTGGTGGGGGAGGTCACTGAGACCCCAGTCAAATCTACAAATGTTTGTAACTAGCCTGCACCCTCGCTTCACCAGATCGCCAGACTTAATGCCGACTTTCAATCAAAGAAGTTTTGAAAACGCTTTTTGTGATTAAAGAACACTGAGGTCAGTTAGACACCTCCCCCCCCCATACCATTTGTGTAGCATTTTGTACATTATAGAGATCATACTGTAGTGGTTAGAGTGTTGGACTAGGACCTGGGAGACCAGGGACCAAATCCCCACTCAGCCATGAAGCTCTCTAGATGACCATGGGACAGTCACTAGCCTACTTTGCAGGGTTGCTGTGACAACAAAGAAGGGAGGGGGAGCCAGAATAGCCTGGTTTTGGAGGAATCTAGCCAGAACAGATATTTCTTCTTGGTACACAAATGTATGGGAATCAACCCTTTAAAAATGACCATATAAACTAAGAACCACTAGAGGTCAAATTTCTTTCTGTTTGGTAGGGTTTTATTGTTTACGTTAATAATGCAGAACATAACCAGTTTCACCCTAGCCCCGTCTATAAATGGCTGTGGATAATACAGTAAAACAGGAAGATGTGCAGAGCTTTACAAACTAAAGTTAACTGAAAATGAAGCTCATTTCCTTGGAATATAAGGGTTAACCATATCAATGGTGTTTTTATTTTTATATATTTGTTATAATTTCTAATGTATCAAAAGTCCGGAATGTGTTACTGAAATCTATGGTCCCTCTTTGTCTCTGCTTCAATATTTCCCATCTGTTTTATGTGATGGGTTTTTTCTATGCTTGATTTTACATTTTAATATAAAATAAACAAATAGGGAGGGGGAGAATTGTTTATGCCACTTTGAGCTCTTTGGGAAGAAAAGTGTGATGCAATGTAAAAAATAAGTAAATAATGTAGTGAGGTATTGTTGACCCCAATGATTTATATGTAAAAGGAAGGTCTTACTGAAGGCTTAAAACACACACACACACACACTGCAAAGAATGGCATGTTTCATAACTTCCACCAGGTATTTGATTTATTTGTTACTTGGGCTACAGTTGTCCTGATACTGGGTTGGTACAATCAGTATTTCAACTGAGCACAGTCTGTTTTGTTATTAATAGAGGGTTTACTCTATACAGGGAGAATATTCAGTATTTAATACGTTTGTTACTACTATGCAGAAGCAGAGCCCACACATTCTAGAGAGATAAATTTAATGGAGGAATTAAACTTCTCTCATTAAAGCACAGTCAAATGAACCAATTCTTTAAGGCAGATTTTGCAAAAACAGAATGGTAAAAATTGCTGTTATAACTCTTGCTGGCAGTCCTCATGACAATGTGCTTGTTTAACAAGTATGTCATATTGTAGTGCTCACATCAATTATCCATATAAAAGGCTTTTCTGCTGCAAATGTAGAAAGACTTTCTTTGAGAGTTTCTAAAGCTGTCAGCTCTTGATGTCAAGAACACTGTTTTCCTTCTGAATCAAAATAAAAAAATTCCTTCAGTAGCACCTTAAAGACCAACTAAGTTTATATTTTGGTATGAGCTTTCGTGTGCATGCACACTTCTTCAGATACACTAGAAACAGAAGTGTCAGACCCTATATATATACAGAGGGTGGTGGGGGTGGGTGGGAATGGGAGATGGGCTGATGGGAGTGGTAAACCTGTAGATGGGTGTTAATGGCTGCTGATGGCTGCAATTAGTCCTGGGCTGAGGTGCTACTGAAGGAATTTTTTTATTTTGCTTCGACTCAGACCAACACGGCTACCTTCCTTCTGAATGAATGGCTGCTAGAATACTGTGGGTGTTAATGGAGCACAAATGATAATCAATGGGACACTGTATCCTGCTTTATAATATCCAGACTAATCCTATTGCAGACTCACAGACCAATCCTAACTGTAAAAAGCTGGGGTCAACTCCACTGTCATAAGGCATGCTGGTGTGTTACCCCATTCCAAACTCTGTTCAGGCAGAATTTGACTTACTACACCGGTGAGATGTCTGTGGAGAGCAACGGCCTCCTTTTCCCCACCAGCACTGTCTCTATGTGCGTGTCTACCTGCCTGAATGTGTGTACAAGTCTGCCAGCCTGAGTGAATGTCTGTATGAGCATGTAATGAGCATGTAGCATGCAAGTGTCAGGCGGCGGAGGAAACAACACCCATTGCAGGTTGCCGGGAACGGATGAGACAAGGAAAAGTCTTACCACCTGTTTTTTTTATTCAATATTTACACAGAGAGGTTTGGGATGCAGCCTTATGGAATAATGGCGTTGTCCCGAGTGACTCTCCACCCCCTTTTTCTCCCACTTCCTCATTCGTCATCATCTCCCTACAGGTGGCACTGAGGGTCCTTTGCTTCTGAGCCCTTCTACTTTCAAGGCTCACTAGGTTCTGGGGGGGGGGGTCTGGAATGCTTTCTAAAGGCACTGTGTCCATAAGCTGTTGCCCTCCTGGTGCTTCCTCTTCCTCCTCCTCTCCCATTATTTCCCAGCTTTTCCGCTCATCTGCCTCTGAGCTGTGACCTCCCTCAAACCCCTGTTGTAATTCTGAACTGTCTTCTTCTCTGGGAGGGTCAGGTTGAAGAGGTGGTCTCCACTATTCCTCTGCCCAACAAGTGACTGTGTGGGCCATGCACACTTCAGCCATTCATACTTTGGCTGGCTGTCAGTGCAGATCTTGAGCCAAAAGTGGTTAGCCACCCTAGCTGTACAGCAATATAAATACATAGGACAGGCGGCATACCGGTAGGTGTCCTGCTATTGCAGCCATAAACCCATCGTGTCCTTCCTATGTATTTATATCATGTTACTGGTTTATAGAATGTCTTTTCTTTTTTCACAGAATTTTGCCAAATATATGGTTAGGAAGTTGCCCTCGTCAAGTGGAGCATGTGACCGTAAAACTAAAGCGAGAGTTGGGCATTACAGCGGTAATGAACTTCCAGACTGAATGGGACGTTGTTCAGAATTCCTGGGGATGTAATCGCTATCCTGAACCTATGAGTCCAGAAGTTCTCATGAAGCTGTATAAAGAAGAAGGCCTTGCTTATGTCTGGATGCCAACACCAGACATGAGTACTGAAGGTAATTTTCACATTCTGCCATGAGTTAGAATAACTTGGAGAAGAAGAAAAACATTCAGGAAAATATACCGTATGCATTGTGTGAAAGGTTAGCATCAACATTCACATGGCTTCACAAATTACTTACTGTTATCTTCCAGGCAATTTGTTGCCATAGCACACCATATACCCAGAGATAGAGATCAGAGTATTCTATGGATTTAGTAAGCAGCTCTCATATATAAAAACTTGTTTAAATTGTGCTTGCACTTAACTGCATTGAGCAATCTTGAAATATGCTGAATACACTTGATGTTCAACAGTACCTGAAAGAAAGCTCTATTTTTATTACTGAGATTAATAATATGATGATGATGATAATGAAGATAAGCAATCATATATACCCAATATATTAAAAGTTGCTTTTATCAGTAGTACTCAAAATATACAGGGATTTATTACATAATCTGAAGTTTTCCCACATATATAAACAAGTACACCATCACAATTGATCTCAAAGGTAGCACACACTTCCCTCCATCTATTGATGTGGAAGGGGAAAGTATTCATTTCACATTTAATGCAAATCTATCTAATCTGAAGCAAAACAGAGCCAGCCTTCAAAATTAATACTTTGCAATATACTGAATTTTGCAATAAAGTTTTCCAGCCAAGTAATGTGTACAAGAATGTATATATTAGAGTAAAGGGGGCATATTTCAGTGGAAAATAATATTCCAAAATGCATTATATTAGGGGAAATTGCTTTGCAAAAATGTGTATATTAGGAGAAAGTCACACTACAATGCTGGTGATATTTCTTTAAAAAAAGAAATTTTTTTATTTCTTTAAAAAAAAAAAGGTTTCCAAGTTGATGCGGGAATGTGGAAACCTGAACTTAAAATTAGAAAAATAAGTACCAGAGAAACTGAAAGATTCATCCATCCCTACTCACATCAAATATTACCCTTTGCCCCAGGAACTAGATGTGCCAAAAAAGTCAAAGAATCACATTTGCTATTGGTCACTCAGAGTGACTTTAATGCATCGGAAGTATGCTGGTCCCCACAAAAGTTCATGTCACAAAAATATGGTGCTTCTGATGCAACGCACTAGATCGCTACCCCTCATGAATTTCAAATTACTTTGTGATGAAGACAATTACAATTTTGTTTTTAATGTTCCAGGAATAGCTTCTAGGCAAAATCAATATACTTCCATAATGGTCTTCATGTTTGTGTTGTTCCAAGTCACAGTGCTTGAACATTTTTTAATTTATTTACTACCTATTACAATATTTGTGCCCTGCCTTTTTGAACCAAAAGGACTTGAAAAGTGCCTAGCGATGAAAGATGGCAAAATGCACAATGAAAACAGCAACTACAACTACAACTTAATAGCAAGAATTAATAAAATTAATAAAATTAAATTAGCCAGCAGTGAGCAAAAGAACAAGAGCCAACAAAAGAAAGAAACCTAGCAGGAGGATCACTTCAAATTCATAGTGCCCCAAACTTGCCCTGAAAAAGGCCGGCTCTTACCTGGAGATTAAAACTGCATGAAAACTATCTAAAGCCAATTTAAAGCACACACACACACACACACACACACACACCGAAAAAAAGAATCATGGAACTGTAGAATACCTCTCTGATCTACAATTTCCAGCACCCTTAACAAAATGCCATGTTGGAGATCATAGTTGGGATGTAAGGCAATTTTTAATATTTATTGTTAACCTGAGTGCTTGGTATAGTTGAAGTGCACAGGCTAGTAGCCACTCTTGTACTAGATAGAAGCAAGAAGGCAAAAGCGAATGAAGAGTCATCAACCCTAATCTCACCCACATAGCCTCATCCCTCCACTTCAGGTAAAAGCCACCTAGAGTGGGTGGTGGCCCTTATGAAATGACTTCAATGTATAAAGTCTGGTTATTGCCATTTTTTTTTTAGTATGTGCAGTTTTCATATGTTCTTGAGTTACAGTCACAACAAAAGTAGTCCATTATTACCTCTTGTGGAGACATTATTTTCCCCATTCAAAAGGAATAGCTTGGCCTTCTCCACATCATTAGAACCAACCTCCAGGCACTTGCCAAAGGGCAGTGTCAAGTTAGACTAGCCATTTCAAGGAGTGGGTACTATAAAGGTTTTTTTGCCCTCTTCCTTACTTTACATTTTTCTTCCCATTTTCTCGTTGACAGAGAGAATTAGATTTCTCCATCCTTATTAGTTGGGCTGAATCTTTTATTAAAGGATCACCCTGGAAAACAGGACAAAGGGAATGAGAAAATCTCTCTCCTTGCAGTCTTCTTAGAAGACCGTTGCATTATATGTTAAGTGGAAGTATGGAAAACAAGGAAGTATTTGATTATGGAGCAGCATCTGCCAATCTGTGAATTGGCAAAATATGGGGGCAAAATACAGAAGGGCAGTTGCTGGATGCTTGTTCCTGCACACAGTGGCCTATCATATCCTACAGCAGTACAACTGCATACCAAAACCTGTTTGTGTAGGCAAAACATTGCCTCTGCATTGGGGTGAACACACTCACTATATATACAGTAATCAGTTTTTGAGGTCTCTGTTTCCCTTTCTTCACCTGTGTCTTTTGTCCAACTTAGACTTTTCTTTTAGCCCTTCATGCCCTGTGTTTTCTTATACATAGAATTGTAATAAGGAAGGCTATACCACATAACACTGGTTGAGACTACATAACACCAGTCTTGAAAGACTTACATTGGCTCCCAGTATGTTTCCGAGCACAATTCAAAGTGTTGGTGCTGACCTTTAAAGCCCTAAACGGCCTTGGCCCAGTATACCTGAAGGAGTGTCTCCACCTCCATCGTTCTGCCTGGACACTGAGGTCCTGTACCGAGGGCCTTCTGGCGGTTCCCTCGTTGCGAGAAGCCAAGTTGCAGGGAACCAGGCAGAGGGCCTTCTCGGTAGTGGCACCCACCCTGTGGAACACCCTCCCACCAGATGTCAAAGAGAAAAAAAACTACCAGACTTTTAGAAGACATCTGAAGGCAGCCCTGTTTAGGGAAGCTTTTTAATATTTAATAGATTATTTTAATATTCTGTTGGAAGCCGTCCAGAGTGGCTGGGGAATATATTATTATTATTATTATTATTATTATTATTATTATTATTATTATTATTATTATACATCAAAATAAGGTTGGCTACAACTCGTGGTTAGCAAAGGAAAAGCTTACCCACAAACCCAGGTTCAGATGACACACTCAACTAAACCTTGGCTTAGTTCAGGGTGGTGCTCCCTTAAGGGTCACTAGTGTCAGTAGTGATAAGCATCTTATGTGAGTCCTAGATAGGGATTAGACTGAGGACACACAGACTGAAGAACTCCTAATCAATTGCTGTTTCTGCTAGTCTCTGACCTGTCACTGTAAAGCAATATTTCATTACAGTTCACAAAGGTAAAAGAGCAATCTTGTTTCACCAGTGAAAATCCTCACAAGCTAAATATGGCCATACCTAGAACTAAGGCACAACACAAACCGCCACCAGTGTTTCTAACTTGTGGAGGTAAGGTTGTCATGCATTTAACAGTTGTCCTGTTTCTAATTCTAGGTAGAGTCCAAATGTTGCCTCAGGCTGTCTGTCTCCTCCACGGGCTACTAGAGAACGGGCACAATGTCTACGTCCACTGCAATGCAGGCGTTGGCAGGTCCACAGCTGCAGTCTGCGGCTGGTTAAAATATGTGCTAGGATGGAACTTGAGGAAAGTGCAGTATTTTGTGGCCTCCAGGAGAGCAGCTGTCTACATCGATGAAGAAGCTCTGGTGCGTGCCGAGGAGGATTTCTTTCAGAAATTTGGACCTCTTCGCTCCTCATGCAAGCCTTAGCAAGAAAAAGAGGACGTCGCTAGAAGTGTTGCCAAACCCAAGCATTTGAGGAATTGTGAAACTGGCTCCAAAAACAGTGTCACTGCCTGAGGAAACAGTGGAATGATGGTGATAACGGTGAAGATGTCTTCCGAGTCTTATCTTTCATACGTTGCTTTTTCTTTCTCTCTGAAACAATTAAGCAAAATGGCTTCGATTCAGCCAAATGTGTGTGCAGCAGTCAGGGCTATGATTGTGCAGCTTTGTTGGGAAAAGTGTAATCACATTGATTTGCTGCTTGGCACATTGATTAGCTGTTTGGGGAGGGGTAGCCGCTGGAATTAAATCCATCTCTCCTCCTTTCCTTCACAAACACCACTGTAGATTTTGTAACAGGACTCCACATGTTGAGCCCTGGCAGCTGGATCAAAAGAGAAGCTGCAGGTTTAGAACTTGATTGTGCATTTAGTTCCCTCATTCAGCTAAAGATAAGCATGTATGTCCCCTAGCTGGATCAGGGCAAAATTCTTCTAAACTTCCTAGCCAATTGGATACCCACACATAAGATTCTTATGCAATATCAGGCATAGGTGAATGATGCAAAGAGTTAAAAGAGAAACACTTGGGATAGGAAGAAGTCAGAATGGATCGGAACACAAGCTGTTACAAACTAAAAAATCATTTACCCCACACCTGGGTTTATTTGGATTATTTGGTCATTTCAAAGGGAGCCTTTAGCACAGTCTTTGGCAAATAGAAGTTGTAATGAAATAAAATTTTAAAGAAAAATAAAAAGTGGGGGTATTATTCTTGTCTGCATTGACATATTTATTGGTAATGTATTGGTAATGTACCTTTATCTTAAAGGTAAAGGTAAAGGGACCCCTGACCATTAGGTCCAGTCGTGACTGACTCTGGGGTTGCGCGCTCATCTCGCATTATTGGCCGAGGGAGCCGGCGTACAGCTTCCAGGTCATGTGGCCAGCATGACAAAGCCGCTTCTGGCAAACCAGAGCAGCACATGGAAACACCGTTTACCTTCCCGCTGTAGCGGTTCCTATTTATCTACTTGCATTTTGACGTGCTTTCGAACTGCTAGGTTGGCAGGAGCTAGGACCGAGCAACGGGAGCACACCCCGTCACAGGGATTCGAACCGCCGGCCTTCTGATCAGCAAGCCCTAGGCTCAGTGGTTTAACCACAGCACCACGATGTGTATAATGTTTTTAGGTTTTAACTGATTTTTAACAGAAAAATATTTATATGATCTGAAGAAAAACCAGAGGATAGAGAAGCCAGGAATATTGTTGAAAATGATTTCTAAAGGTCCTCAGGAATGTCTCCTTAATATCTTTATTTGATCATTTGCATTTATGTTTGGATCATTATCTTGTATTTTTGTGTATTAAGCATGTATAATGTGGTTTATCAATAATTAAGTAAAAAGTAAAATAAATAAGAAAATAAACCTTTAAAGCTTAAGTTCTAATCCACTTAGTATATTTCAAATCCTGTATTCAAATCCCACTCACTATTCAGAGATAGGAAAGGGTTGAGATTGAAAGGGAAAAAAATACAAGGAAATTATAGGGAAAGAGACAAAAGTAATAGAGAAAAGAAAGTGGATCACTGCAGGCTCTTAAAATGGACAGTTACATCTGTCAGTATTGAGCCACACTTACACCTCCACCAAAAGCCATATAAAATGATAAGTGGTGTGCTTATCTATAGCGTCCTACTTTGCTTTTGTTTGTTTCTAAACTTATCTTCCAGTACACCCTATGCATCCAATAAAAATGTAACTTATGTAACTTTTGCATATTTATTTTTGTTTTATGACACCTTGGAAAGGCTAACACCTAATTCTCTTGACTCAAGTTCTTTCTGAATCTAATACCAGCATTGTTTTAACTAGGAGTGGGTGGATTTCCTATGTTCCATTGTGAAATTATTTTATGGCATGACTCTCCCATGTTCTGTTCTGCCATTCCGTTCTTCTGCATTTCCATCTAGAATTTCTGTCTTTCACTTCAAAAACTGGTTTTGAAACATTCTGTTCCTTTCTTGTGTGTGTGTGTATGTGCCCCTTTCAGTTCATTTTGTACGCAAGTAACAGAATACATTAAAATACCAGGATTTTCCGCCAGCATCCATCACTAACATGCACACTGGTTAATGGAAAAGTCCCATCCCAGCATTCTTTGTTCCCCATTAATTTAAAGGCAGAGAGACCTTGTTGTTGCAAGCCATGTTCTCAGTCTCAGCACACCTATCTCCAACATGGTTATAACCACACCGGCATTACCTCTGCTTTCATTACTGTACAATACTGAGCCTTCATTACAAGCCTGTTGTAAGATGCTCTGTCTCAGCTTTTTCTTCCAATCTTGATAGAATTTAAGCATTGCAGTCACCTTCAAAAACAAACTAATGTATCGCTCTGCCAGTATTTACTTTTCATTCCAATTCTCTTGCATGTAAGGAAAGGAGTGAAATTTATTTTAATTATTTTATTTTGTGTGCTGGTCTGATGTTTTATTTCTAATTTTAGTTTTGTGCCAACATGTCATTAAATACTTGAAACTGCACTATTACTGCTGGTAAATAAAAATCTTGTGCTTATACAGATATGGCTTTTTGCATGCTATGCAGCCTAGATTGATGCATTTGTTCTTCTCATCACCCTGTTGTATTTTAATGATTTAGCCTACCATTGTTTTCAGTACATTTAAAGTTCCTTCTGTATGCTCATTTGCGTTCTGTATGCTATTTGAGCCCAATTTAGAGCTAATTCATGCTATGTGTATTTTCCAAACAGGTAGCATGCTCACAGTGATAGACAAATATACGAAGTGCTTCCATTATTTTTGTGGAGTTGGCATCAGCCCATATTCACCATCTATTCACAGTTTGGCTCATGTTTGCTGTTTGTTAAGCCAGCACACACACACACACACATCATCCTGGAGAGACCATAGAACAGAATTTCATTTTTTGACAGTGCCATTTGATGCAGCAGATTCCTCCATCATTTGCTTAGTACAAAGATGATTCGCTTACATGGGGTAAATCCGATAATAATATATGAACAGCCACACTGGTAAACATAAACATAATTCAACTAGACAAAGATATTGTCCCGGATAGAAGTCATTATTGGTTGTTGATGGAAAGTATGCAAAAACATAAGCAAAATATTCTGTCCTTTATAGTTCACTCTCAGTTTCTGAGTGTACTGAAAATTGTGTGTGTTTGTGCATATGTATCTATGTATGTATGTATGTGGGTGGGTGAGGTGTTGTTGTTTTGGGTCTTGTGAATGCTTCTGTTTTTTAAAACACAATTTTATCATAGAGCACTCTCACACCCTCAAAGTCTGCAGAGCTGCTCTTCAGTTCCAAATTAGATCTGATGTTAAATCCATGAATGCAATTAGTTTTTTGAAGTTAAATAGCAGCCCCATAGCGCAGAGCCAGTTAGGATCAGGACCATAGTATGCAGAGATAATTCAAAACCATTGTGTTCATGCTGTACTCTTGATGAAAGTACCCTCCCTGCTGCATACACAGGGTAAACCCATGTTTATTATGTGACCATAAGAAAACAAGATTAAACATATTTTCTTATTATTATTGTATAATTCTCTATATATAATGGTCAAATTTATTACAGTAGCTTGTATCACTTGCAACAGATGGTGGTTGCTACTTCTATTTACTCCACCTCTTCCATTGCAAAAAAAAGAAGAGAGTTTGTCCCAGTGTATTAATGTAAATTGTGGGGATGAGCCAGCCAAATTGAAACAGTCTTGAATCCCATTTATTGCAGTGAAGAGTTAAGCATACTCTTACAACTCTCTACCACTGATATCAATTAAAATTAACCATAGCCGGATATCAATCCACATTCTAGCACATCTAGAGAAACACAAATTTCTCTTTCTTAGGTATGAAGGATAGCTCAGTCATTAAAGCATCAGACTCTTAATCTCAGGGTTGTGTGTTTGAACCCCACCTTGGGCAAAAAGATTCCTGCATTGCAGGGGTTTGGACCCTGCCAACTCTACAATTCTGTGGCAAAAATAAATTTAGCTAGCACCACAAATGCAAATGACAGAGCCCACGGACAATACAAAGTGGTTGTCTCAAAGTACTGATGCCTCCCCAGTAGCATAATTACATAATAAGCCTAGATCTAGTACTTATCCATTAAAAAAAACTAATTTTAAATATGCTCTACTGATTGGCTCATTAGCCATTACCACACAAAAACCTGTTTATGCTATGTCCGAAAAGATGAGCACATTTTTGAAACTAATGTATGGCTCCTCTTGGAAGTCTGGCACAAAGGTGTTAATACATTTTTGAGAGACAGGGTGGGAGGTAGGAAACTCCTAAAATGAGAATTAATCCATTACCCTAATTTCAAAGGGAGATTTTTATTTTATTTTTGCTGTGACAATGAGGAAGGCAGAGTTGAAACAGGTCATCCATTCAAAAGCACCATCAAAAGAATTAATTGCAGCCAAAGAATTTACACAGAGAGAAGAGATTCAGACATAAAAGCATACCCCAACTAAAAGAACACATTTGCTGACTGGAATAGCATGGCTCAAACCTCAAGATGGAACTAGTTTACAGATTGGAACTTATTGCACTCAGTATGGGCATATTACATAGAGACTCATGCATGGACATGCATGGACACAGAATGGTGACTATACATGTTAGCACTTGCAATCTTCCTATTGTAAGAATATCTGAAGCTGCTGAGTCAGAGGTGGAGTTAGCTGCTCCGGCACCCGGAGCAGCGCACGTGCTGTACACCCAGGGTGGGCCGCACTCCCGCACCCCCTTCCTCCGCCAGTGTGCTGAGTAAGACTCCTGGCTCATCTAGCTCAATATGGCTACACCGACCTGCAGCAGCTCTCTTGAGTTTTAGGACCAACCCTTTCCATACCTACAAATGAAACACAGGCTTTCTTCTTGCAAAGCAAATGATCTACCATTGAAAAGCTACATCCCTTTCTCTAATATGTTCTGCACATTACAGCCTGGGAATGATGTTCAAGAGCACTCCTGGTGCTCAAAAACACAACATGAGAAGAAGCAACCCAAGGTGTTTCATTCATTAAGACCGAAGAGCAGATTTAAGTAAAGAAGGATTATATGATAAAGCTTCTGATTTGTGAAGCATTATTAGGGATTAGGACTGCAAACTTAGAAAGGAAGGGAAACATTAAAAACCAGCAATACTGATTTAGGTGACCTGCTGAAAAGCTATAAACACAGCCAAGGATATTTTCTAAGGGCTGGGACCAGCTTATTTGCATTAAGTCTAGCACTGTGAAGTTGTGTCATTGTGATCCCCACCCCCCAATCCCATGTCATCTTTATCTGGTGCTGAATAATCATGAAACTCACAGCAAGATTCCACCAAATTACCCACTGACTGAGAACAATGGGATTGTGTGTGTGTGTGTGTGTGTGCGTGTGCGCGCGCATATATATATGATATTGCACAAATAAATGCACAGCAGTCTGACCTAGATCATCTTTTGTGAAGGCATAGTGTACAAAAGCAATTACTAAAAGGGAAAACAGCTTGGCCATTATTCAGCTGTTGAACAACTAGGGCAGGGGTAGGCAACCTAAGGCCCGGGGGCCGGATGCGGCGCAATCGCCTTCTCAATCCGGCCCATGGACGGTCTGGGAATCAGTGTGTTTTCACATAAGTAGAATGTGTCCTTTTATTTAAAATGTATCTCTGGGTTATTTGTGGGGCCTGCCTGGTGTTTTTACATGAGTAGAATGTGTCCTTTTATTTACAATATATCTCTGGGTTATTTGTGGGGCATAGGAATTTGTTCATTTCCCCCTCCAAAATATAGTCCGGCCCACCACATTGTCTGAGGGACGGTGGACCGGCCCATGGCTGAAAAAGGTTGCTGACCCCTGAACTAGGGCTTGATTTATAGGAACACCCACCCACCAATTGTCCTGATTTGTCCGGGACATCTCTGATTGACAGAAGCCTGGCTTATGTCAATACATGATGTTTTGCTTCTTCCGCCACCAAAACAGGTACGTGCTTCCTCCTTCCCCATTTCCCACTGTGCTCCACCCGTCCCACCACTTCCGCCACTCCCAGAATGCCTCCCTCTCACCAGACCTGGGTGTTTCACAAGGCCCAGCTGTGCCGCTTTCTGAAGAGGGATAGCCTAACTTATCATGCATTTAATCTCACTGTCATTCTCATCAAACCAGTCCTGGTGTTTCTTGGTTGGCCCAGATAAATTTGTAAACAACATTCAGCTCCTCCATGATAATATGACAGCAACAATCGCAGATAACAATGGCCCTCAAAGTGAACCATTCACAGTGGGATCAGGTGTTATTAAACAGGGTTGTGTTATCACCCAACTCTATTCATTATTTTCATTGCCATGATCCTACACTTTGTTGAAGGGAAACTCCCCACTGGAGTAGAAATCATATACTGTATCGAACAGATTGAAAGCTCTTCAATCTGAGCAGGCTGAACGCAAAGAGTTAGGTTACCGTAACTTCTGTCATAGAGCTTCAGTATGCTGATGACAACGTAGTGTGTGCACGCTCAGATTCCATAACCATCCTAAATATCTTTGCAGAAGCTTACGAAAAGCTTGGCCTATCACTCAACATCCAAAAAACCAAAATGCTGCACCAACACGTACAAAATAACCCCTCTGCAGTGCCACAAATCCAACTCAATGGTGTAACATTGGAAAATGTTGATCACTTCTCCTACCTAGGCAGTTATCTTTCCACAAGGGCCAACATTGATGCCAAAATCCAGCTCTGCAAGTGCAGCTTTTTCCCGATTGAAGTGCAGAGTATTTGAGGATCGGGACATTTGCAGGGAAACTAAAATGCTTGTTTACAAAGCTATTGTACTGCCAACCTTACTATATACTTGTGAAACATGGACCACTTATAAACACCATCTCCAACTCCTCGAAAGATTCCATCAATGGTGTTTCTGAAATTTTTTACACATCACTTGGGAAGATAGGCGAACTAATATCAGTGTACTGGAAGAAGCAAAGATCACCAGTGTTGAAGCAATGATTCTTCAACATCAACTTCGTTGGACTGGTCATGTTGTGCGGATGCCTGATGATCGTCTTCCAAAGCAACTACTCTATTCCGAACTTTAAAATGGAAAGTGTAATGCTGGTGGTCAGCAAAAGAGGTTTAAAGACTGTCTCAATGCAAATCGAAACAAATGTAGCATAAACACTGACAACTGAGAAACACTGGCCTGTGAGCGCTCCAGTTGGAGAACAGCCTTTACCAAAGGTGTTATGGGCTTTGAAGACACTCAAACTCAGGACGCAAGGGAGAAACATGCTAAGAGGAAGGCACGCTTGGCAAATCCACACCGTGATCAATTCCCGCCCGGAAACCAATGTCACCACTGTGGAAGGATGTGTGGATCCAGAATTGGCCTCCACAGTCACTTACTGACTCATAGTTAAAACCGTGTTTATGGAAGACAATCTTGCTCGGTTACGAGTGATCGCCAAAGAAGAAGAAGAAGCCTAACTTATGTTGTCTTATGATCTGGTAACCTCCAGGTTAGTTTACTGCAAAATGTTATACATGAGGCTGCCATATGTGCAGATTTTCCCAGATATTTTCCCAAATTCTGCCCGGACACTGCTGCTGACTGCAGTATTCCAGATATGTCTGAGGAAATCTGGACATATGTCAACAGGCCTTTTATGTGGTGGCACCCATTTGTGGAATGCTCTCCCCAGGGAGGCTCACCTAGTGCCTTCATTACGTATCTTTAGGCGCCAGGCGAAAATGTTTCTCTATAACCAGGCCTTTGGCTGATTATCATTATATGGCCTTTTAAACGTGTTTGTGTGTGGGGAGATATTGGTTTGTGTTTGTTTTATTATGTATTTTGTGTTCTCATTTTGTATTTTTGTGTTGTGATCTTCAGATGAATGTTGGTATACAAATTCAATAAATAATACAATAGTAATAATAATTGAGATCCCTCAAACATTGCCTGTCTTTCTTCCCACCATTGCAATGGAACATGGCATTCTGACTCTGCAGTTTCTTTCATATGTTGTTGATATGGACATGTTCTATGATAGGCACATCGGTGTTGTTGCCATGGTTGCTGGAGGAGGGGCTGTCCGGGTAGTTACATTATGCACCGTTTTCTTTTCAGTTTTTCTGTCAGAAGTTCAAAGAATCCCAATGCCAGGGTCAGCTGCCTGCTTGTGAAGCTGGGCCATTGGATTTCTCTCTGGCAGAGGTGGAGGGGGTGGGAAGCAATATTATAAGGGGGAAATGACTGGCAGAAGAGAGTTATTCCAGCTAACTGAGGCAGAACAAATGAATTAATCACCTTCAAACAATGGAAGGTCACATGGACAGAGGAAACAGAGGAAAAGAGGAATAACTGGTGAGGGGAGGTGAACTGAAAGAGCAGAATGAGGTCAGATAGATTCAAGGATCCATGCAGAGTTGTGAGCTGCAGGAGAGCAATTCAGACATGAGTTAAGAAATGGAAAATGATGTTTGGTTTTGCTTCCTGGGTGTACTGGCCTGCAGAATTCAGGCTAACTCAGTTATTTATATGTGTTTGGAAGAATAAATCCCATAAACTGAAAGTTTAGAAAGTAAACATGCACTGAGAATGAAAATAGTTCAGAAAACTTCAAACAGATTTTAAGAATGAAAACAGAACAGAAACCTTCAAACAGGTTACAGGGGGAGAAATAAAAATTATATAACAGAATCTGCCAAGGCAATTACCCAAGAGAGGAAAAACAGAACAAAAGCGCTCCTGATCATCCAACAAAATTAATGCAAGCAGGGTTAGACTACCGTATACTTTATTTACTTAAAAGAACAACTGCATGGCACTGCTGAAATTGTTGTGACTTATAAATCTGAAACAGGTATTTTATTTTGCATTTTTATTGGTCATTTTATTATAGCAGACTCATAGGTTGCTCCGTGGGGGTGCAGAGAGGTAAGTACCCCCACAAACAAGGAACTTGCCCCCACTAGCCCCTGTTTTCTGAACTCCTGTCTTTAGCATATGCTTTTATTTTTCTTCCCCATCCACTTAGAAATATACTTTGCCCTTTCTGTGCGCCCATTTTTTCTGGTACCAGCACTGGGCAGAATCCTGCTTCTCTTTGTAGTAATTTCTGGTCAAGGGAGTTGCTAGGGCTGGACCTAGACGAGGTAGATAGAGGGCAGTGCAACCGGTTCCACTGCGCTGGGTGCAGAGCCTAGTGGGCACCACAGGGTGTCACAACTAGGATGTAGTGAATTAAGCAGAATGGAAGGCGAGAGGCAGTGGGGTGCCAAATTATGACATTGCACAGGGCACCACTGAAATCTGAAAGACCAAAGTCCGCCCCTGGACCTGGAGTCTATTTATGTGCCCTGAGTACTTCCAGATGGGTAATGAATTTGGAGGGAAGGTGATCTAGGTTATTGGGTAGTGTATTAATTTGGTGAAAATAGGTTAATTTCAGATAATAGAACAATAGAGTTGTAGAGTTGGAGGAGACCACAAGGGCCAACCCTCTGCAATATAGGAAATTCAACTAGATCATACATGACAGATGGCTATTCAAACTCTGCTTAAAAACGTCCAATGAAGGAGAGTCCACAGTCTCCCAAGAGAGTCTGTTCCAATGTCAAACTTCTCAACTGTCAGAAAGTTCTTTCTGATGTTTAGTCAGAAACTCTTTTCTTGTAACTTGAATCCTTGGTTCAAGTCTTACCCTCCAGAGTAGGAGAAAACAAGCTTGCTCCCTCTTTCATGTGGCAGCCCTTGAGATATTTGAAGATGGCTATCATATCTTCTCTCAGTCTCCTCTTTTCCAGGCTAAACATACCCAGCTCCTTCAACCGCTCCTCATGAGGCTTGGTTTCAAGACCCTTGATCGACTTGGTTGCCCTTCTCTGCACATGTTCCAGCTTGTCAATAGCCTCCTTAAATTGTGGCGCCCAGAACTGGACACAATATTTCAGGTGTGGTTTGGCCAAGGCAGAATAGAGTGGTACTGTTATTTCCCTTGATCTGGACACTACTTTTGTTGATGCAGCCTAGAATGGTGTTAGCTTTTTCCTGCTGCAACACACGGTTGACTCATGTTAAGCTTGTGGTCCACCAAGATCCCAAGATCCTTTTCACATGTGCTGCTAGTAAGCCAGGTGTCCCCCATCCTATATTTGTGCATCTGGTTCTTCCTGCCTAAGTGCAGAACCTTACATCTGTGCCTATTGAAATTCATCTGGGCTCAGTTCTCCAACCTGTTAAGGTCATTTTGAATCCTGATTCTGTTTTCTGTGGCATTAGCTACCACTCCCAGTTTGGTGTCATCTGCAAATTTGATTAGCATCCTCTCAATTCCTTCATCCAAGTCATTTATAATGATGTTGAATAACAACAGGCCCAGGACAGAATCCTGTGGCACCCCACTTGTCTTTTTTCCCCCTAGGATGACAAGGAACTATTAATGAGTACTCTTTGGGTTTGGTCAGTGAACCAGCTACAAATCCACCTAATGGTTACCTCATCCAGCCCACATTTTACTAGCTTCCTCGCAAAAAGCATTACTGAAATCAAGATAGACTATGTCCACAGCATTCCCTGATCCACCAAGCTTCCAACTACATCATAAAAAGAAATGAGATTCATCTGGCATGACTTGTTTTTGAGAAACCAATGATGGGTCTTAGTAATCACAGCATCCTTTTCTTACAGACTAACTGCTGAATTATCTGTTCTAAGACATTTTCTGGTATCGATGTCATACTCATTGGTTGGTAGTTACCTGGGTCTCCCCCCCTTTTTTTTGAAGATGGGGACAACATTTGCCCACCTCCTTTCTGCAGAGAGCCCACCTGTTCTCCAAGAATTCTCAAAGATTATAGACTCTGAGCTCCAAGATCCTTTAGTACCCTTGGGTGCAGCTCATCAGGCCGCGGAGATTTGAATTCTTTTAAAGTTGCTTGGTGTTCCCTTGCCGCCTCTTTTCCTGTCTGGGGCTGCAACTCTCCCTCCTTACACCATTGGGCGCTGCTTTCCCTTTGGGTGAAGACAGAGGCAAAGTAGATGTTCAGCAGTTCCGCCTTCTTTCTGCCACCTAATAGAGGATAGTATCATTTGTGGTTAATGAATGGGGTAACTGAGGAAGAATTGAATTGACTTGGAGCAGATTTTGTAGGGAAATTAACTGGGAGTAAATGAAGATGAGCTGATTGGGGTGAACTGGTGTGGCTGCAAATTAACTGAAAAATTCAACTGAGGTAATCTGAATGGGAAACTAGGTGGCTTGCTGTCTGTGACATTTAAATTCCAAATTTGCATATACACAGATATGTGCAATTTTTATGCAAATTTGTGCCCATGCCTCAAATCTTGTAAGTATGTTGGAATGGCCCTATTTATAGCTCCCATGACTGTAGTAAATAATTGCATTGCTATAAACTCGGGTGTTTCTATGACCTTAACCTTATTGGTGTAGTCAATGATTCCCCATTTTCCAGACTGTTTGAAAAGAAGAAAAGGAAGAAAAGGCATCATTTATTAATAAATTCAACATCTGTGGATTTTTTTTATAAAAAAAATAAAAACACTTCTAAGTATGCCTTCCTCTATGACTGACTTGTTGAGAAAGAAAATTGAGGAATTGTAACAGAATTGCTTCATCAAATATTCAGAAGTTTAGTTGCAAGAGAAAGAACACTAATGTGCCAGATTAAATCATAAAATGGCCTTCATAAATTTATCCATTCCAATTTCTTATTACCTTCTATTTGCAATTCATGATCAGCAGCATAAGATGAGTAAATAAAAAACTAATTAGATATGCTTAGGTGTGACAGTCAAGAGCAGGAAGCATCAAATATTCCCATAAATAGCCCTCTTATAATTACAACACAAAACCTGCTTAGAGCTAAGTGGTTTAGCTGATGCCAGATTTCGCAGGCCAAGGCCTACTTCGTTAGCTATGTGAATGGACTGAACTGACAATGTGATTTCAAACGTTCTGGGGCTGGTTGAGGTGACACTAGGGGCATGCTGGGAATATAGCCAAGCTCAGCTTGCAAAGAGTTATTGTATACCAGAAATGTTCCTCCATGAGTGGTCCTTATCTGGATGAAGATCAGTAGTTACCCAGACTTTGTTGCTGGTTGCTAAGAGACCCCCATATCAGTTCAAGCTTCAGGGTCCCAAAAATGTAGGTCCACCACTGGGTGGGACTGTTTTGGTCAGCTCCCCCTCCCCTTCAGGGCTGCTCAACAGCCCCCAGAGTGGAGTCCTCTTACACATCACTGCTTGAGATATCTCTACCCTCCTCTGACAGATCTTGCCATTCATGCCCCTGCTTGGCATCACAGGGCCCATAACACTAGAGTACAATTTTTGTTGTTGTTGTTTAAAGTAACTTATGAAGGAGTGTGGGAGTATGAATGGTTCCCCCCCTCCACTGACTCCAGTGCCATTGCTTATTCTTCTATTCTTCTGTTCTATTCTCCCGTTGTTAGTTATTACAGACATCAAGTGTTCCACACATAGAAGATTTGCTGTAGCATTTCACAGCCTCAGCGGCTTTCTTTGGGCTTTTGCCACTTGTACTACATGTCATCTGAAATGAGGTAAATGGTCCCAGCTGTTGTCAGCAGATCGATGCGCACCTCATTTCATACTGGGAAGAACTTCACTTGACTGCTGACAATTGTGTGGAATGGTTGATGAGGCACATAGGCTGGATTTGAAATCAGTTCTGCTGCTCATTTCACATCTAATGCAGAGTTAACATTTAAGCAAATCAAATCAATTAACCCAGCATAATTGCTTAACAAGATTAAGCAGTCTTTGGTATTAGAGATGTGTCAGGATTTAACAAGCCACAGATTACCTAGACATTTCCAAACAGGATATATCTGACATGTCATAACTGCTCTCTGTTGTTTTCATATTAATGTTGGAGCAATTTCAGGATCACATGTAATCTCATTTGGTTTCAGTGGGTGTGATCATTTGAGTGTCCCTTACCAAGGAGTTGGATAGAGATTCAAATGGGATCCTAGGTCTATCACTTGGTGGATCTGTTAATAAATGTTATAAGTAAGGAGAGGTTTAAGGAGGAAAGAAAGACAAGATATGGAGTTTTTTAGTTATATGTACATTTCATTGGAATAAATGGCCTGGTCAGGAGCAAATTTGTGGACTTTATTTATCTTATGTACCACATTTATCTTATGTACAAACATTTTGAGTGGTTTACAAAAGTAAAGTAGGGACTCTCTAAACTTTCCATCGGTGCAAGGAACTGAACAAGATTATTACATTCCACCAAATTATTGTTTCCTCTTTTGATGGCATTCCAAAGTGTTAAACTAGTTTATTTTGGCTGAGAAGATGGCCTCCAATCAAGGTCCCCCATACAATCAAACAAGAAAGCCGCTTTTAGAATGAAATCCTGAATGAAACTAGTAGAGCCCAGTCTTCACATCTTTTGGGACCACGTTTGTCTACTCCTCCAGCATCTGCCTGTTGTGTTGTTCGACTCAGAGCAAACATGAGCACTGTCCCTTCCCAGAGAAAAAAACTGTTGCGTTTATAGGCTAACATTGGATTAAACAAGCCCCTTTCCACCTTCTCCCTAATGCCTGCTCTATTGCCCCTCTCTGTCTTGGTAGCCCTGGAAATGGTGTACAGGAAGAGAAGAAAAATGCAGTCCAGGAAGTTATAACGGTATTGAAACAGAGATGAAGGCAGAGGTGGATTTAGGGGTGTGTGACTGGTTCACCTGCGCACTGAGTACCGAGCTGAGGGGGCACTGCAACAATGATGAACAATGGAAGGTGAGAGGAGGGCCAAATTTTTGGCATTGTGCCACTGATAAAGGCCATTACTAATTAGCTTCCTTTTTAGGAGGCTTGTTCCTGTTTTCCCAGTTCTGTCATTTTAACTGGAATTGGAGGAGAGGCATTCACACAACTTACTACAAGACGTTCAAGAGTTCAAGTAAAGTTGAGCAGACACGGTTGGTCAGGCTTGAGTTGCCTGCAGTTTTTTATTTGTATTCCCTTCCAATGAGTTATATGCGGCTGACTTTTTGATGTTTATTTTGCAGGCTTCCATTTGACTCCTGCACTTCAAGGAGAGCCAAGATGGATTATGAGGAGGCACATGCTGTATAAATAACACTGTAACTGAAAGTATGCTGAGAATAATGAATGTCTCCAGCTTTAATACCATGAAATTGCAATGAGCAAGCGGATCTACCAATTTAGGGTGAAAGAAAGGGAGAGAGAAGCAGAATAGGTTTCTTCACACTTTAGATTAAAGTAGTGTCCACACAGCAGTTTCTAGTACCCTCACTTAAGGGATTTGTTCTCAGCCAGAAGAGCCAGCACTGAGATAAAACATGCACCTTGACAAAGTTGGTATGTTCCTTACAGCTGGAAATGTCATTTTTGTTGTGTGGATTAGAGATCTCCTAGAGATCTCTGAGATATGGATGTGCAAGGCTGGGGAAAGGCCATGATTGGCCAATAAATAGTCAAAACAAAAACAACAAAACAGTAACTATCCTCTCCCACAAACATATTTTAAAGGCTGTAGAATATTAATCAACCCAAGGCCTGGTTGAAGAGAAACATTATCGCCTGGCGCCCAAAAATATATATTGAAGGCGCCAGATGAGCCTTCCTGGAGAGAGCATTCCACAAACAGGGAGCTGCTGCAGAAAAGGCCCTTTCTCGTGTTGCCACCCTCTGGACCTCTTGTGGAGAAGGCACATGAAGAAGGGCCTCAGATGATGAACACATTTGATACAGGAGAAGCAGTGGAGGAAGGAGAGGGATATGGAGGCTAGGATAGACAGGAAGAGCATATACAAGAGTTTCAGTTACACATGCTCTGACTTATTTGTGGGTTTACCTAATGCAGGGCACCAGAACCAAGTGGCTTACAGAAAAGGTTGGCCATGAGAAGGAATTTGAAGCAAGTCAGAGGTAGCTTCTCACAGATGTTCTGGGAGGTATTTCAAGCATATGTATGCAGGGGAAAAGGGTGGAGTGAAAAATATGTACTTTGGCATCACATAATAAAAGGTAGGTGAGGCAACAAATAGTACAGCAAAACCTCCTAAGATTCTTCAATGATTTAAATGTTGATCTATACATCCATACTTTCTTTCATTACTAATATACAAAATGTGGCATCTCAAAAGAGCTATAACAGGAAAATATTCATAGTCCTTCAATAATTTACTCTCAAACTGTCTTCCAAATGTACTCAATTTCACATCTTTCTCCTGTCAAGTGTTCCCTTGCTAGGCATTTATTGAATTCTTGGCTCACTAAAGTTTTTTTTTATTAGTCTTTGAATGAGAAAACCAAAAGTTTGGCTTTTCCGTTTCCCTTTTCTAATATTACAAAAGGCAGTTTGAAACCATTTTCTCCCTGTTCAGTTTCTCAATGTCTTGTTCTGCCTCAGAAGAGTCTTTCAAAAACTAAACAACCATATTTCAAAAGGCTTCCCCTGTTCATCGTTATCACAGGTATCTTCTTAGAAGGAGACATACCTTATTCAGATCAGGCTGATTTAGTTTCTCCATCTGTGTCCCCGTGTCCCCAAATTCAGACAAGATAGATAAGCCCTTGTCAGGTGTCCAGTATGAATGGATCGCTGGGTTTTCATGCAGAAACAAGCTCGCCCGACACCCTTGTTACAGTTATGTGCATCAGCATCACCACCAGCCAACATATCATCCCTATTGGGCTGAAGAGCTCTTTCCATGACACACAACAAGGTTCACTTGCTGAAATTCTATCTTATCAACAACTATTAAAGGTGCTGAAACCCTTATCATATGTGGTGGACCTGCAATGCAATGCTTCCAGAAATGGAAGGAAGACACAGTCCCGACCAGAGAAGAATGGCAAACAAGTTGATGGACTATGCCAAAATGGCAAAATTAACTGGGAAGCTCAGGAATCAAGAAGACAAGAAATTTTAAAAAGAATGGGAAATGTTTAAAATGTATATACAAAATATTGTAAACAGGCCAAAACATTAGCAGGATTTTAAATACACCTTTAAAGTAACAGAACTTAGGAAGATGAAAAATTGGAGTAGTAATGAAATGCAGTTGAAAACAGATTTCAAAGGACCCATGGAAGAGATGGGGAAAGTCAAGAGATTCAGATATTTCCATATTTGGATTTTGTACAGTTTAATGTTGTACGTTTATATTTTTAAAAATTAATAAAAAATATTCTTGGCTATCCAGTCTTCAAACATGACCTCTTATGTGAATGCTAGTGCAATCCTATACAGAGTAAATTAAGTCCCTTTTAGCTCAGCAAGACTTACTCTAAGAATGTGCGGAGCTGTAGCCTTAATTTCTATCCATTACAACTCTTTCACTCCTCTTTGCATTCTGCAAAAGTTTTTTTAAAAAACTTTATTCAACTTCCTTCTTGTCATTTATCTGATCTGCAGTTATTCCAGATGCAGCTCCTCTCCTTTCATTGCTGGGTGTCCAGACATCTATTGCAGATTTCTTATTTACTGAATATTTATTGTGGATTGGATTTATTTATTTTTTGTAGGGAAGGGCTGTTTTGTGGTTTGGAACTCAAAACAAATTCCTGGGCCCATAATTTTTTAATTCCGAGTTTAATGTCTTTTGTACTTGGCTCCAGACAGTGGATCGGAAGTATAGTAAAAACCAAAGTAAATCCCAGAAGCCTGAAGTCTGCCTATCTGTGGTGTGGAAGAGGGGATTTCAGTAGGTGTAGCATGCCATAATTGACCTGTGGAGCTACCTGCAGCTTCAAAGGGTTGGGGGAATAGCAGAAGAGGAAATGATTAAATATGCATTGTCTCTATGCCTCTTCACTGATCTTCAAAGCAATTACAGTGGTACCTCTACTTACGAGTTTAATGCATTCCGAACGCACATTCGTAAGTCGAAAAAATTTGTAAGTCGAATCCCATAGGAATGCATTGGGAGAAAAAATTCGTAAGTCGAAGCAACCCTATCTAAAAATTCGTAAGTAGAAAAAATCCTATCTAAACCACATCCAAGATGGTGGACGGAGCTCCGTTCGTAAGTAGAAACATTCGTAAGTAGAGTTATTCGTAAGTAGAGGTACCACTGTATGTGAGACAGTCAATTAGGAAAAACAAAAGCATGGAAACCAAGCCTTATGAAGAACAGTTGAAGGAGCTGGGTACATTTAGCCTTAAAAAGTGGAGACTGAAGGAGATAGATGGTAGCCGCCCTCTAATGTCTAAAGGACTTCTACATGGAAGATGGAGAAAGCTTGTTTTCTCCTGTTCCGGAGGGTATGACCCAAGCAAATGGATTCAAGTTACAAGAAAACAGATTGTGTGGCAATGTCCCTCCTTCCCATGTAATCAAGACTCGTGACACAGTGATTGAGATTTAATTGGGTGGTTAAGGCCACAACTTTATTAATTAAGCATGTTGAGCGGAATTGGCTTAGGCGTTGGAACCTAACGGACTATATCCGACTCCAACCCATGTGTTGGAGTCCTTGAGAAGTTAACCACCAGAAAGGAGCCCCGCGATGTAGATCTACTAGAGCTCCTCCTGTGGCCACCGAAGGGGCGTGCCCTACGGCCCAGGCAACTCCAGGCTCAGGACCAAGCGACGCCCCCGGAATCCTTTAACGGAATTACTTCTCCAATTTAGGGCAGCTGGTGACGCAATCAGCCCCTCCTCCATCTATTGTTATGCAAATTTCCAACGCCTAACCGCCTAGTCTAAGTTGTGACGACATGCTACGAGGTAGGCGAAAAACCCATCATGGCTAGCCCAGTATGGGAAAAGTCCTACCCGGCCCGCTGACTAACCAGGCAACCGACTCACGTCCATAGCAGCATCCCCTTACCTCTTTTTAAGGGGTGGGCGGGTGGGTGAACTGTTCGCTCCGGCGAACAAGGAAGTAAAGAGGGCTGCTTCCCGCCTGCGGGGAGCTTTAAACTTGGCGGCTCCGCCCCGACCGCTCTCATTGGCCGGCTGGGGGTGACGCAGGCGGGAAGCCACCATCGCGTAGGGGCTGAACTCGCAGCCCCTACGCGGTGGTGCAGTCGGTCGGCCCACAACCCCACTTCCGTCGCAGGCGCGGAAGTGGCATTGTGTGGCAATGTCCCTCCTTCCCATGTAATCAAGACTCGTGACACAGTGATTGAGATTTAATTGGGTGGTTAAGGCCACAACTTTATTAATTAAGCATGTTGAGCGGAATTGGCTTAGGCGTTGGAACCTAACGGACTATATCCGACTCCAACCCGTGTGTTGGAGTCCTTGAGAAGTTAACCACCAGAAAGGAGCCCCGCGATGTAGATCTACTAGAGCTCCTCCTGTGGCCACCGAAGGGGCGTGCCCTACGGCCCAGGCAACTCCAGGCTCAGGACCAAGCGACGCCCCCGGAATCCTTTAACGGAATTACTTCTCCAATTTAGGGCAGCTGGTGACGCAATCAGCCCCTCCTCCATCTATTGTTATGCAAATTTCCAACGCCTAACCGCCACTCGAGCCCCCCCAGGCTCGCCGCCAATCCGCTCGCATGCCTCAACAAATAAATTGAAATTAATTATTAGATCATTTAGGGACTTCTTATGCAGTTAGGGGGCCGTGATCCTAATCTCTTATTTGCCTAATTAAATTCTCTAATACGTAACCAATCTCTGATTCCTATAATCAAGTTCTCAAGCCAAACATCATTCCCCTTGGGCGACAGATGAACGCCATCGTGGCGATAAAGGGCTGCTTCACTCTGTTTCAAACTTGGATGCGAAATGGCATGACCATTCAACGATAGGACTCTGCGGATCACAAAAGAATTCAGGAGCCGTCGGGCTTTGTTCAAAGCGATAGGGCAACGTCCATCGCGCCAAATGCGCCTCTCTAACAAGGAGGACCAAAGCAGCGTCATCCCCGAGCTGCAGTCCATCAGGGTATCAAAGTCTCTGAATATTTTCAATTTTAAGTCCACTGCATTGCGATAAGCAAGGTCATTCTCTCCGAGCTGGATCACCAGTAGGTCGGGGTAGCCGAGTGAAGCAGCCCGATTTTGTATGGCCGGCAGCAACTCGTCCCACAGCATGCCTCTCCTCATGATCCAGGACACTTGAACAAATTCAGGGAGTCCCAGCCCATTCCCCAGGCCCACCTCGATGGCCCTTTCCCGGGCCCAATGGACTATGCTGTGCCCGGCTATCCAGATCCGTACGATGCGAGAGCCTGAAAACAAAGAGTGACAACCGGGGATCAGCCAGGCAACCATGTCGACGCTACGTACGAATGTACCTTTTGTACGCGTTCGATTTCCACCTCCCCAAATCCTGAATTCTCTCGGACGAAAGACCCAAATGCATGGCTGACGTAGCAGCGCCAATCCTGAAAGAGTGAGCCGAAAATTCAGTGGGATTATAGCCGCAGGAGGCAATGGCCTTGCGCAGAACCCTAGTGAATTGGTGTCGGGTGAGCCTGGCGCCGTCCTGGTGGACAAGCAGTGGGCCCGGGAGGTTCCGGTTTCCGCCTGCAGGAATGGCGGACCTGTTTTCCATCTCTCTGACCTTTGTAAGGAATTTGGCGGTTGCTAGGGGAGTAAATGGCAACCCCCTACCCTCTCCGGGGGTTACGGAGAGGGGCCGCTGGCCCGCGATGCCCCCAGACCCACTCCGACTGTTTTTGGAGTGGGGGGAGCTTGGGCTGAGCACTTACAAGGGCCAGGACTCCCGGACGCTAATCTGCATGGCGGGGATTTCCATGGTTAAAGAAGATAATTAGGCTTAAATCTATGGACATACTTCAGAAGGAGGGAAAGAAGCGCTGTTTACTGCTGAGAAATTTATGCTGCCGAGTGAGAGGAGTCAAAGATTGTACTGCATCTGGAAGAAGGATTGATGGGGACGGAGCGATAAGGGGAGTGAGTTTTTATTTTATTTTTTTTCTTCATATTGTTGCCTCGTACCTTCCCGGACGCGATGTCCTGGCTTGTTTGGAGTGAAAGAGAAGCAAAAGACTGTGTGAGTTGAACCTTATAACTGTTGTTACTGAGCATATTTTTTTAAAGATGTGGAGTTGCCGATGAGAAAAGCCCCCCCCCCTAGTCGGACGGAAGGAGTTCTGAATGCGTTCGGAGGATTTATGAGCTGTGACGCACTTTAAATTGGAGCAGCGACCTGAAGCTAAGTTCAGCTATAGGGCAAGGAGATCCATTAATTTACCAAGAGTCTATGGTTTGATGTTTGGGTCTCCTGCCTGGAAAAGCTGTAAATTCTATAATGATCGTAAATCTTCATGGCTATGAGAGAAAAGCGAAAGTGATTTGAGCTTTTTAAGATGGCGCTACTTCGAATTGCTTCAACGCAACAGGAGCTCCATTAAGAAGATTTATGGGGAGGCTGGACTGATTAACTCACACAGGAGAAAGAACATCTGTGAGACTTTGTTTGATATTTATATCAGCAGCTGGGAAACAATCGTGAAAGTGGAAAACATCTATGTGACTGTAAGGGGAAGATCTGGATTATTATGAACTTGAAGGACGATTTGAACTTTAGAAAAAAGACGGCAGTGGACAGTTGCGAGGAATTCCCAATTTCTTGAAGCATGGGAACCCAAATAAAAAATTCTTTAGATGATTTGGCATAACATTCGGTCTGATTGATATATATATGTGTATAATTTGAAATATTGAATGTGATATAATTGGTTTTAATTGGAAAATTAATAAAAATATTTAAAAAAAAAAAAAAGGACAAGCAGTGGGCCCGGGCCGGGGGGCCGGAGGTAAAGAAACCGCCTGGTATCTTTCACCGGACATGGACCTGGGGTACCTGTTGCAGGGAGCTTTATAGTCGCGCCCCTTCCCTTCTGGTTTGTTTTGGAACACCGTATGAGCAGCTGCATTTGGGAGTCAGACAGTGATACGTCCTGTATCAGTATGCCACGGGTGATGCCCTGGGGGGAGTCCTCACACACGACCTCGCCCACTCTAAGCGCCCCAAAGTACGCTATAGAGAAAGCTGCAGAGAATAGGCGCGCTTCAAATTTGGACCAGCAGAGGGACCTCAACTGCCTATGTACCTGAACCAACATGTCAAAGGTAATGGGTCGCCTAGGGTCGCTGGCAGGCGGCTGGAGCCTGCGCCAGCCCTCCATAGCTCTACGCAAATGGAAATTGTCACACGGGTCTGTGAAATAGAGTGATTTTGAAAAGAACGTGATAGCAGCTGTGTGAATGTTGAGGGTCTTCGGCGCGCGCCCCAGGTTCCCCAAGTGCACTACATACTGCATTACCTCCTCCTGGGTAGGTGGGCCCAGCAGGGAGGCATTGGACCCCCTCTGCCTGAACTTAGTGAAATCAGCCCAAGCCCGTTTATACGAGCTCAGTGTAGAAGGGGCAACCGAAGCTAATACTCCCTTTAGGATTTCTCGCTCCCAAGGTTCCATAGGTGTTCCGGGAACGGCTCCGGCGACTGGCTTGCCTCCGGTGCCAATGATCGGAAGCGATCCATCTGGAAGCGAGACAAAGCATCTGCAATGTTGTTATTGACCCCTGGCACAAATTTGGCGGAAAATTGCACATTCAACTGCAAACTGAGTAACACGAAGTGGCGTAGGAGAGAGGACACCCTCATCGAACGCGTGGATTGGCGGGTGAGGACGCTGACCACCGCTTGGTTGTCGGTTCTGAAGCAGACCCGTCGATTCCTGAATTCTTCGGACCATAAATGCACGGCTACTACTATGGGGAAAAATTCTAAAAATGTTAAGTCACGTGTGATGTCCGTACCTTGCCAGCTGGCCGGCCAACGCTGCGAGCACCATCTACCTTTGAAGTAAACCCCGAAACCTAAAGAACCTGCCGCGTCGGATTGCACCTGAAAATCAGCTCGCCGTAACATCATGGTGTCCTGCCATAACGACACCCCGTTATAGTTCTCCAGAAACACTAGCCAGGCTTCAAGGTCGGCCTTGACCTCGCGGGGGAGCCGCTTCCTATGAAAAGGTTTTGTTAGGCCAACCGTGAGCCTGGCTAAGCGCCGGCAGAATGGACGTCCAGGTGATACGACCTTGCAGGCAAAGTTGAGGTGTCCTAGAAGTGATTGCATTTGCCTAAGGGTAAGTTTCTTAAGGGGGATGAGTTGCCTAATGGTCTCTTTGAGGGCGATTAGTTTTTCAGAAGGCAGGCATGAAGTTTGCGCAACAGTGTCCAATTCTATGCCTAAATATGTAAGGCGCGCGACAGGCCCTTCAGTTTTTTCCGCTGCCAACGGTACCCCCAATTCCTCTGCAAGATCTGAGAAGGCCTGCATAAGGCGTGCACACTCAGAACTGTGAGCGCTAGCCACAAAGAGAAAGTCATCAAGATAATGGGTGACCCCTGGCAGACCTGTTTTAAAGCGAAGGGCCCAATCCAGGAACGTGCTAAAAGTTTCGAACGCAGAGCATGCCACGGAGCAACCCATAGGCATGGCCTTGTCGATGAAATATGCCCCTTCGAATCTGAAACCCAGCCATTTATAGTCCTGCGGGTGAACTGGAAGTAGGCGAAACGCTGATTCAATATCGCATTTTGCCATCAAGGCGCCCTTACCAAATTGCCTTACTAACTTCACCGCCTGATCGAAGGAGGCATATTTCACCGTGCACAGCTCCTGTGGTATGCCGTCATTGACAGACCTGCCTATTGGGTGGGAGAGATTATGAATGAGCCTAAATTCACCTGGCGCTTTTTAAGGGACCATTCCCAATGGGGAAATATGGAGATCAGGTATCGGTGGTGCTGCGAACGGGCCAGCTACACGTCCTGCTGAAATTTCCTTGTTAATTTTTTTAATGGCTATGTCTGGTCTTTCCCTAACAGATTTTTGATTGGGGGGTTCACCTGTGCTAGGTGGGGTACACACGGGTATTCGGAAACCGGTTGAAAACCCCTCCCAAAGGTATTTAGCTGCATCGTTATTGGGGTAACAGTCAAGCAGTGATTTTAGTGGGTGAAGCCTTATAGGAGAGTGGGCCAGAGCAAGAGATCTGTTAATATCTATTAGTCCCTGCAGTTGCTCCCTGGGGGGCACCTGAGGTGTTTCTGGGACCCTGGTGCGAGTTTCCCCTGCCGCCCCGAAAGGACTGCCTCCCTTTAAAGCACGAAACTCCCGGGTGCTGACCCAAACACTTTTCGCATTCATGTATGTACTTACAGTTGGGTCGCTGACAAAGGCCCTTATTATATTCCCAGCAAACCCTGCGTCGCGGGTCCCTCCTGGGTTCGAACCTGGCGGACCTAGGCGGGTCCGTCTGCTTCCTCTCTACATACGGGACCACGTGATTGCTCCAAAAATGCTGGTGGCGCTGATCCCACCTGGTTTTTGGATTTTGTGAAGCATTCCTACGGAAGTCTTCATCGTAATTAAGGGCGGCCGCCTCCCCCGCCATCCTATAGGCCATCCTAACATCTGCTATGTAAGCCATCAGGTGCATTGCCCTCTTTGGGTATGCAGCTGTTATCACCGCAATCCAGATATGCATTCCATCCAGCCAATTTTCGAATGTGCGGTCAGCACGTGGGGTCCTATGTCTGCGCCTGCCGTACTCCCTTCTCTTCTCGCCCTTTCCCAGCATTTGGGATAACGGTAAAAGGGTGAAAATATCTATAAAATCGCCATTCAAGATTTTTTCCCGTGTTTTATTTGATAAATGGGATCCCAGAATGATATCTGTGTCTGAATTGGTGGAATACTTTGAGTCCGGAATCAGGGCACCATCCCTCCATTCCAATGTCCCCTTAAATGACTTACGATGAGCACTGGCCCGCCTCTTATGCACCCACAAAGGAAGCCCCATCTGATCTTCCGCAATCCCCCAATAATCCTCCATTGGGATCTCGCAATCTGAATCGGAAGACGTACCTGAGTCATGTGAGTCGTCATCCCTACTTCTCTTACGCTTATCGGTTTTCTTCTTTGCCTTTCCCCCCTGACGACGCTCTTCTTCGTCCCGTGACGCCGGTTCGGCACCTCTCGCCGGCCTGGAGGTGTCGTCATTTTCCGACGTGTCGGAACCCCCATCATTCCGCTGGACCACCTCTTGCGCGGGCTGGGCCCCTTGCAGGCCTGACCGATAGGAAGAACCTGCCGATTGAGCCCCCGCCCCCTGAGGTTGGGAGTTGGGGGCATTAGCACGTGCCTTCTGTCCCCGCGTCCGCGGGGCCTGACTCACGTCACTTCCACGCACGGAGCCGGAGCTGGAAAATAGTGAAGCAGAGGTACAAGGCGACTGGGAGTCTGATAAACCAGTGTCAAGTATGAGATCCTGTGACTCGGCCACCACCACCTGAGACTCCTGAGGATCCTCCTGAGAGGCGTCTGGCGTGGGAGCAAGTGATTTTGCAAGCGGTACTAGCTGCTTGCAAACATCCTGCAGGGTATTTTGAAGCGTAGAGACCACCCGTGCCAAGGCCTCCGTCTTATCCGGTGCTGCAGGGCTCTTGGCAGGGGCCTTACCTTGGCCACGCTTAGGTGCCATTATTAGATTGCTATTCAGCCTAAGTAAGGTTCCCACAAATCTAAAACTCCCTTATTAATTATATATACAATCTATTTTATTCCGCACTATTATATATTTACCTATTTATTTACTATTTATTGGGTTGTTTGTTTGTTTGTTTGTTTGTTTTTTAATCTATTTATTTATTATTGTTATTTATTGTTTAATTTATTATTATTATTATTATTATTATTATTATTATTATTATTATTCTAATATTAATTTTTACTATTATTCTTATTTATTTATTTATTTGCAATTACTATTCTAAATTAAATGCTTGTTGCCAATATTAGTTCAAGCTATTATTTGCGCGTCGGCTCGCCCCAGCCGGGGGAACAAATGAGTATATTTATAAGTTTATTTATAAACCGCGAATTAATTCCCCAAAGTAACTTAGATCACCCCAAATTTAACCAGTAACCAGCTGAACAATGTAATTGCGCAGCCAAATGCAACACTGGCCGCAAGATGCAGGAAATCCCCAATCAATTTAGTTTTGGCCTGCTAATAAAGATTGCTTCCAAACAATCACTTTTTCTCTGAATTCTTAACTTCAAACCACCGTACTTATTGCAACGTGGCTGGACCTTATTACACTAAAGCAAGGGAAAAACTTTTGGTAAAGCAAGTCCTTTGTATAATACACTATGTAATTTCCCACTCTGGACAACCACTAGGCTCCACCGTACCGCAGCCTGAGGGCTTTAATTGTTTCAGGTGGCTGTCTGAAACCTAAGCAGAAATTTTGACTCTCTCAAAATGGCGGCCGCTAGTGCCGAGCCTTAACAGAAATGTTTGCCCTTCTCAAAATGGTGCCTAACCTAAGCAGAAATTTTTTGACCTTCTCAAAATGGCGGCCGCTAGTGCCGAACCTTAGGAAATGTTTTGACCTTCACAAAATGGCGGTCGCTAGTGCCGATCCTTAGCTGAAATGTTTTGTCCTTCTCAATATGGCGGCCGCTATTGGACGTAGAAAGCCCCACACAAGATGGCCGCCCTATGCAATGCCGAGCAGGGAGACCCACCTAAGATGGCCGCCGCACCCACGTGGTCCCTGACTACCGCGAAATGGGCTCTCAGCCAACCGAGCTCACAACCACAACAATAGCAACCAGGGAGGGAGAACAAAACTGAAGCAATAAAGCTCTCTCTGCTGCGTGTCAGCAAAGGTGGGAAATAAGCTGCTAACGCTATAGGGGAGATAAGGGGATTGTAATCGGAAGCTGCTCACCCGGCTTCGCGCTGGTCCCTTTAAATCGAGCGGGGAGAGGAGGCAGCCGCCTCGACTCTGCACCCCGATGACCCGGCGCACGATGGATCAGGAAGAAGGCTAAGGCGTAGGAGACTGTTCACGGTCTCCCGAACAGTCTCTCCGTCGTCGGACGCTGCAGCGCTTTTGCACGCTGCCAGAGCCACGGACCCAGAAAGAACAGCTGGCGATTGGTACCGCCGCACAGCTGGTAAGCGGTAGCGTAAGCGTCTGGCGATCCCGGGCTCCCTTCGCTGCTCGTGCCTGTAGCCACGGGCCCTGGTAAGAGCTGGCGGTCCCACGCTATTCACAAGGAGAAAAAGGAGAAAAAACAAAACAGCTGGCGATCGGTCCCGCCGCACAGCTGATGAGCGGTAGCGCAGGCGTCCACCGCTCAAGGGCTCCCTTCGCTCTTCCCTGCAGCCTTGGAGAAAAATGAGGTAGGCAGGAACCCAAAGCACAAAACAGCCAGCAGATAGAGGCAAAAACGACGAGGCAAAAAAGGCAAAAACGACGAGGCAAAAAAGGGTCACAAGACGAGGCAAAAGGTGAACTGTTCGCTCCGGCGAACAAGGAAGTAAAGAGGGCTGCTTCCCGCCTGCGGGGAGCTTTAAACTTGGCGGCTCCGCCCCGACCGCTCTCATTGGCCGGCCGGGGGTGACGCAGGCGGGAAGCCACCATCGCGTAGGGGCTGAACTCGCAGCCCCTACGCGGTGGTGCAGTCGGTCGGCCCACAACCCCACTTCCGTCGCAGGCGCGGAAGTGGCATTGCAACTAAATATCAGGAAGAACTTTTAGAGCTGTTTAGCAGTGGAACAGACTCCCTTGGGAGCTTGTGGACTCTACTTCCTTAGAGGTTTTTAAGCAGAAGTTGGATGACCACCTGTCATGGATTCTTTCGATTCCTGCATTGCAGGGGGTTGGACTAGATGACGATCTAGGTACCTTCCAACTCCATAGAATTTTATGACTCCATGATCCTGACCCACGTTATGTTTGACCCTCAGCAGCCGTTTGGAACCTGGACATAGGTTAGTGGTGGTGGTGAGTGTACTGGTGTCATAATATGTTACCTTTTCTTCTGATCTACATGCGTCTATACTAGAGTGAGAAAATGGTCAAGGGAAAGGGGATTAACATGTTTTTTAAGTGGACATACTCTCTGGACAGTTCCAAGAAGCTAGGCCCCAGTGTGTTTATCAACCTTGTTGCCGGGGTTGTGTATAAGGGTTATATCACATATGTCCATATATGAAGTAAAACAGGGATGCTCTTACTATGGTGAAAGGAGAGCAACTTTTAATGAGACGCAACATAAAACAATGTAAAGGAATGCATAGTGAATAATGCTGGAAAACTATGATCATCAGTAATCAACCTCTTTGGATTTCTGCAGAACACATACTTTACAACTGGTATTTGCAATTTGTACTAAAACTCATCATAATGATGAGCCCATTTGGTATTAATTATTATCCCTATCAGGCACAATTACATAAGGGTTTAATTAATTCCTATCATTTGTTAATAGCTTCTGAATTAATTGGCTCTGGAAGATTGTACACTGAGTAAATAACCTTAAAATTATGAAGTTCTATTTGTCAGGCAAATACGGTGCATCCTGGCCAATTACTCAGATGGGATTTTAAAGTAAGAATTCATGCTATGCATCTGTATCATCTGCAATTTTATTTTTTTACAGAAAAGCACTGCTTGTTGTGCACTTGATGCTTGGTTCCTGTTCAACCGTAAATACATGCAAATATACTACTGAACAATGACATTTGTCCATGTTGCCATAGTTATGAGAGTTTTCATCCTTTTGGGAAAATGCATTTTAAGGAAAAGGTAATGATTTAAATTATTCAAAACATCACATTAAAGCTGTAGTGGGCAATTTAATAAGCACCAATATCAGGACTATTTTGCATATTCAGAGTCATATAACTGACATTATTTGCATACAATTTGCATGGACACAGGGGATATGAAACTACAGCTGGTGTATATACAGCATCCCTACTTTAAACATTTTTCCAGAGTTGCTATTTTCAAATATGCAAAATTGCAAAATTCAATTGAAAGTTATGAGATTAAAAAGAAAAGCTTGATTTTGCTTGATTTTTGCTTTTCAAAAGCCCAAAGTAGGTTAAACCCAATTAACAATGCAAAACCTATATGTATCTACTCAGAAGTAAGTCCCATCGTGTTCAATGGGGGCTTACACACAGGAAGAAGAAATAGAATTGCAATCTCCACCTGCTGATGACTCTGTAACTTACAAAATAGCCCTCTATGTCATGGCAACTAAGAAGATTAGGGCAAAAGGCTTAGATAATCTAGTGATTAACTGTAAAGGGGACTTGGAGATTTAATTTGTATATTTTATATGAGAATTACCTCTCATCCTATGTAACAAAGAACTTTAGCAGATTTGACGGTGGTTTTACTGTATATGTAGTGATTGTCAGTGATGATGATGACCATAGCTGCCAAGTTATCCCTTTTTTAAAGGGATTTTCCCTTATGCTGAATAGGCTTCCTCGCGAGAAAAGGGAAAACTTGGCAGCTATGATGATGACTTCAGTAAGAAGCTTAGGATCCTGAGGTGCATTGTTACACTGAGGCAGGTACCAAACCATGCCAAAAACAGAGCTACAACACCTGTAAAAATGCCCCTTTACGAATGAACTTTTTGGTTCCAGTAAGAACCATTTCAAAATTGGATACCATTGCTATGCTGATGACACCCAATTTTATCTCTCCTTTGTGCTGGTTTTAAAAAATGCAGATTGAATCAGCTAGTGTGTGTGACAATGGGATCAGAGTTTTCTCCCTTGGGAGATTTCCTTCCAATGGAAATACTACCTTTGGGGGAGGGACCAGTACCCACAAGGATACTATGGTAAAGAAAGCTATTGAGAGGTTCAGCACAAATAGAAGTAACACATTCCTCTTGGCTACCATAATCTGTTTCATGCAAGAAAGGCTCACTGCTAAAATATTGTCAGCCCCAACTGCTTTTTCATTGCTGAGTCCTGGTCATTCTGGGCTTTCTGTCTGTCCCAGTTTAAAAACAACTTGGGTGGAAAGTGGGGAAGCAGAAACTAATATGTTGAAATGTTGATTTTTGTTCAGAGAGATCACATGGGCATGCAGAAGGTCTATGACCAAGAATACACATAGTTGGGTATGCTTTATCTCAGACACCTCAAAGAGCAGATTAGCATGGTGGTTTGAGTTCTGCACACCATGCTGATGGCACTAATATCAGGCTGGTGGAAACCATGGGGGCAGGGGTATGAAAAACCAAGTGTGCACAAAAGCAGAAGTATTTATCGTTCCAATGTATTTCAAAACACATTTCTTCAGGGACTCTTAAAAACACACCACTGTGTTCTTGAGTGTGCCATATGCATGTTTGGGGCATTTCAAAATAGATTGTGACAATGAAACCCATAATTGTATGCACTAAGTTTACATCAAAATGTGCTGGGTCAAGAAAATGATTATTTTTGTGAGACCTTGACATTTCATCTCCCCTCTTTTTCTCCACCATGCTGAATCCAAACTGCCTCATCTTATCCATGAACTTTTCAGTACAGAAAAACGAAGGCTTTGCTATATTGTTTGCCAAGAAGATGGATGAACTCTTGAAGATCACACTCACAAAACCACTTATTTGTATTTGTATGCTGAAGTGCCATCAACCTTACCAAATGGCTGAGTCATTGCCTGTAACTCTGTCCCTGTATCACCCATATCAGATCATTATGATCAGATCAAAAATCACATAATAAATCACTAAAGTCTATTTTTGCATGTAGTTAAGGGGAAATAGTTTTACTCCCCAGGATTGCTGTTGGCTTAGATCCAGTTGCTGTTGTTGTTGTTGCTGCTGCTGTTAATTTATTTATACCCCACCATTATTTCCTGACATATAGCTGTCTTTTGACCCATTCCTTCATGCCATGATCCTGGTGAAAATCCCCTGCCTGAAAAGCTATGTTTCCCAATAAACATTTCCCAGCTGGAGAGAATAGCAGCTTTGGGGAGGGGGGCATATTTTTTTGGCAGGACCAGTCCCAATCGGCATCAACTCCCCTGTCAGTCCATGACTCCTGCTAGCGGACTGGAAAATACAAGTGCAAAACCAACCACTTAAAATAATGCATGGTTTGGCAGCAGGGTCAGACCAGGGCTTTTTGTTATTTGGTGTGAATGTTGTCTTATGATCTAAGACCAGACTGGACAGAGGAGGAGGAAAGGCAGAAGTTCCAGGATCATGGATAGCTCCAAGTGAGCCACTTGCTCCAACAAAGACCAGGAGTCGACTTAGGCCCTTTAAGCTTCTACCTTCAGACTCTCTCTCCCAGGCTCCACACCCTTGTGGAGAACTTTAGGTTCTTCACAGTTCCGTGGGAAGAAGTGCTGACTGGATCAGGTGTGTCAAAGGCAGAAAAAGTGTGGATTTTTGTTGATGCCTACGAGAGACTGGCAGGACAAGGAAGCATGCTAGAATGTTTATTGGCTTTTCTGATCTACAAATACTTGTTCCCTGAAAGAACACAGTTGGTTGGCTACTCTGCTAACACATAAACACACACCAGAATTTAATTTTCTAAGACTATGTTTATACACCTAGCAAAATGAGCTGGTAGAATCCTGAGGTGATATAGTTGGGTGTACCACTCAGACTTCAAGGGTGTTTCTCACATGTTCTGTGACCACCAACATTAACAATAAATAAATCTCTGTGCAGGTAAAATGCACAGAAATGTTCTAGTTCATCTTGCTGTTTGCCTGCTGAGCTTATTTCTACTTCCATGAAGTTTTAGGGGGATTATGGGAAATGTTACAATCCAGTTTGGCACCTCAGGATTTTTTTTCTTCCTCATTCCCACTTTTTCCATTCCTAATACTGAATTTGTTGTATTTATTTATTGCTGTAGTACATTAAAACTGAAATACCTGCTTTCAATGTGACATAAATCTAGGGATAAAGATACAAAGCCTCAGGCAAATCAAACAGCAAAGCTCATTCCTAGCAATCAACAGAATGACTATGGCACCAGAATATGGAGGAAAGAAGTGATACAAGAAGTAATTGCTATAAATATATATATACGTCTGAAATCCATCTAAGTGATGAGAGGTAGGAAATTCCCATTAGGGATGTTCTGTGCTTTTCATCTGATGATCTGCAAGAAGGATTAAGAAAAAGAGTAGCCCTCTTTTAGATGTCAGTGAACAACTGTTGAGTTTTGTCGAACAGAAAGCAAAAGTGGGTATCTGTCAAATTTCTACAAGATCACCAGTCCCTAAAGAACACAGTGTCTAGTTAAGACGGACTGAATTATTAACTATTCAGAAGGAGACAATTAAGTTTTTTTCTCTTTTAAATTTATGTGAAAGATTTAGCACTCTGATCCAGCCGCTCTGGCGTACATGCAGGCAGGATGAAACCTCTGTAGAACTCCATGCAAAAAGACGATGTTCTATATCTATTATATTATGTGTATGTACTGCTGAAGCTACTAAGCCATTATGATGCCACAGAATGATCACAAGTATTTAACCTGCTCAGGGGATGCAGCTGTCACCAACAAAACACTCTCAGACTAGCTTCAGTATAAAGGAAGGGATAAATTGTCAGGCTGGCTAGGATTAAAACCTCATACAAGCTGCCAGAGTGGACATACAGTAAATGCATGGGACAGGCTGAGGACTGGGAATTGTAGAGGTGGAAGGGTCCTTGGAGGTCACCTCAATTCAGGATGCAAAGATCTCTGGAAATCTCTGGAAGAAGCAAAGTAGCTGAAGGGAAAACATAGTGTAATAAATAGGAATTTGAGGAAAGAGTTGGTGGGAAAGAGATATGTAGAGGAGAGGAGACAAGCTCTTGAAGAAAGGAGGAACTAATGGCTTTAGGTATTGGGAACTGTGCATTATGGATCAAAGGACATACAACTGCCTGGTCCAGGCCTTGAGACAGATCCTGTACTTCCACAAATTTCAGAGAAAGGATAATTCATGCACACAGTGGCACTGCATGCTCACAGCACACCCAGCATAAAAGAATATAGGGCAGCCCCCATTTGTATATCCAGAATATGTTTTTAAAAAAATCAGACGGATAGATGAGAGAGACACAGAGAGATTTAGTTGTTCTCATTAATCAGAGAAACAAATTGCATGAAGATGTTAATGCCTTTCTGGAAGAGAAAATTAATGATTCTGTGAGAGGCAAATACTGAATGGATGCAACTCTTTCAAGGACCGCCAAGAGCAGCAAACAACCAGATGTAAATGAATAATCACAAACTAAGCAGAACAGTCATTAGATATAATGATAGAAAACCCTCTTTCAAACTCTCAAGACATCAGCCTTTTCATGCAGTTACAAATTGGCAGAAACAAAGCAAAGAGGTTTTTTGTGACTTTTTGCTCAACAATTGTTTTGCAGCTTTAGTTAGTCAAAACAAAACAAAACAAAACACACACACACACACAAAAGAACGAAAGAGAACATTATCATTTAGGCCCCTTCATAAATATACATATTTATACATATACATATTTATGATATGAAAATGTAAGCATAAAGAAGGTAAAGTTAAAAGAAGATTTGAATACAATTTCAATTCTGACTTACTAGAAATATTAGGATTAACACTTGCCAGACCTGTCTCCTTCTCCAAGGCTTTAACTTTGATCCAAAAAGAAACTCATTTTCTGACTCAGCTGAGATGTTATTGCAAATCACTATAGAGTGGCAATCCACAACCTATTTATCCCAAAGGAGAACTATAAAAATCAATTGGCTTGTTCCAGACTGAGTGGGTCCGAATTGCAGCCCATACCAATTTTATGAGATTTCTTCCTTTCCAAAATAGTTTGCAAGATTTCAGTGTAAGAGAATCCAAAAGGGCTTCCTGGTCTTCATCAATTTTCTAATGCGGATGATTCCAAGCTATATGGCTGCCTTGGATTCACAGTAGAAGCATAGAAATGAGAGCAATACTACAGGCAAAATAAGCTACAGATTCCTCTCTTCCTGACTGGGTCATACTGGGCATCCTGGCCTCTGTTGCTGAATAGTTAAAACAATGGCCGGGTGTTGAATGGGAGTGGGACACCGCTTTGCCTCAATTATTGACACCAGAGGTGGGGGACCTTTTTTCAGTGTGAGTCCCACATTCCTTCATGGACAACTTTTTGGGTGCCTCACTGTCTCATGGCAGCGGTACGTAGGGCCAGAAGCAAAAGTATCGTAAGCTGCATGCTTAGGAAGACACATTCCTCTTTCACGGTTTGTGTTTGCCATGGCAATTGTAGCTAGATCTCCATACACTGGTTTGATCCTTACAGAAGACATTCACAGAAGGAAAGCTTCTCTTCTACTCCTCCCCTTCGAGCTCCCTGAAAAGCCTCTCTTTAGGGTCAGGTGCTGTTTCAGAACAATGTGAGTTGGGGTGCTGTGTAAGAGACAATTGGGGGAAAGGGTATTGGTTGGAGGTCTGTTCAGTCTGGGGCAATTCTCCCTCCTCATCAGGCTCCTGTGCCCCATCCAACGCTGTTCAGAAAGCCCCAAGGAAAGGTGAAATTGGCTGCCCCAGGGTGGGGGGTAGGCAGGAAATTTTCCTTCCATTAAGTTCTTAAAATTATCTTATACTGGGATGCTAGCCAACAAATTTGCACATTCTGAATCATAGCAATTTAGGCTGGCTCCTCTTAGTCCTCAACAGTAGACACTGGAGGAATGCTGTAAAATACCATGCTCAGCGAAAGTCACCAAAGTGCCAGTTTATTGTGTTTTTAAACTGCCATTAAATTGGGTGCAAACCTAAGCTCTTAAAAATAAAAACGGAGCATTTCGCTCTTTAATAACTGAAGGAATGATGTAATGTTTCCAAAGAGAAATATTATTATCACTGCCATTTTAAGTTATACAGTACTGATTTTGTTGGTGGTTTTCTGGTGCTTTATGGAAAAATAATAGGAACCAAATTTGTGGAGTTAAAAATCTAACATTATAAAATGCCTTTCTGCAGAGAAGATTACAAAGTCTCAGGAATATGAAGCTTCCAGAAACTGAGGCTGCAATCCTATACACACTTACCTAAGACTCTCAGTATAAGTACCATTGATCCCTGTGGGGCCTCCTTCTGAATAGACATGTATGGGATTCCACAGTAAAGCTGCAATCCTATACCCACTTATGTGGGAGTAAGTCCCATTGAACACAACAGGACTTGTTTCTAAGTAGAGAGGTACACAATTGCACTGGAAAACACCAGTAAAACCAACCTCTCTATAGAAGCTTCACAGGCTGGAATTGTTTTCCATAACTATGACCACTATCATTGTATAAGGAACGTTCCCACTTTCTTTATATTCTTCTTATTCATACCATTGCCCTTAAGTGGAATAATAATTAAATAATTAAGCACTAGCATTACCAGTTAACAATCCATAAGAGGACTTCTTTTATTTCATGACTAATAAGCTTATTCAGAAAACTTTGGTGAGCCAAAAGCTCTTTGAAAGTCTAAGTACACAATGTCAACTTGTTCACCTCTCTATACAGTATATGCTTGTTAAAAGGTAAAGGTAAAGGGACCCCTGACCATTAGGTCCAGTCATGACCGACTCTGGGATTTCGCGCTCATCTCGCATTATTGGCCGAGGGAGCCGGCGTACAGCTTCCAGGTCATGTGGCCAGCATGACAAAGCCGCTTCTGGCAAATCAGAGCAGCACATGGAAACACCATTTACCTTCCCACTGTAGCGGTTCCTATTTATCTACTTGCATTTTGACGTGCTTTCGAACTGCTAGGTTGGCAGGAGCTGGGACCAAGCAACGGGAGCTCACCCCGTCACAGGGATTCGAACTGCCGACCTTCTGATCGGCAAGCCCTAGGCTCAGTGGTTTAACACACAGCGCCACCTGGGTCCCTATATGCTTGTTAAGACACTCAAATAGGTTAGCGAAACAAGACACACTTACTGAAACCATGCTGGTTCTGCTTCAGCAAGACTTGTTCTTCTGTATGGTTATCTTTGACAATGCTTTCCACCAGTTTTCCTGGGACAAGCATTAAACTGACTGTCATGTAGTTTCCATGATGCCCCCTGGATACCTTTTATTTTAAAAAATTGTGTTCCATTGGCCACTTTCCAATTCTCAGGTATCTTGGGGCAAATTACACATTTTTGTTAGCTTATTTAACTTTAAGGCTAAAGGAGATATAACAAGTGTGGAAATTCTTCAGCGTAGCCCATTGAAATGAATGTCTCCTCTTGCATGGCTCTCATTACATTCAGAAAAATGACTTTGAAGACTTTACTTATTATTCAATTAGTCAGTCATATTTTAATTTGTTTTTCTAAATCTAGAGACGGAAATTGATGAAGCACACCTATTTCTTTTAGAGATTTTTTCACCTTTACCTTTTGCTGCTGCTTTTTCTTTTTTTAACCCACCTTCCTTTTTCCAAGTTGTCAAAACAAAAGAAAAGAAATTCTGATCCGGCGTGACTTTGATAACTCCTTTTCCCTCCCAGCTGTTCTGTCAGTCACTGCTATTGTGCTCCATTAAAAAAAAAGAATCAAGAGGGAAGAACTCATTAACAGTCTGGGCACCAACAAACTGTAGCTGTATGAACTCCTCAAGGTGAAGCAGTCATTCCATCAGAGGACTCTTATTGTCCTCATCATGCCATTAATTTCTGCATGATTTAGACATGCACTTGCCGCTGCCTATTAGCTGGACTGTCTTTGAAATCCAGGGTGGGGAAAGCTTAAAAGAAGCTTGACGTGCTGTATTCCAGGATTTCAGAGCAACATAAAAATGATATTCTTGAAATGCAGTGTGAGTAGGACTAGGTGCTGAAGCAATCAGGTGCTGTTCAGAAGAATTGGCAAGATGTTCAAATCGTTCCGCCTCAATAAAGCCATAAAAATAAGGGACACTTGTTGTACGGAGGAGCTCAGTTTCAAGGTGCTCTGCTCAAAGCAAAACTTCGATCAGGGTGTAACGTCACATGGTGCTAACTGCAGTGCTTACAACCATGCAGATGTTTTTTATTTGTTTCATTACAGACGCAGATGCATACAATGTCAAGTGGTAATGTATATCCACTAAGCACAATGAAAATGGCACACACACCCCTAAACTGCAGTTAGGTTTAGGGGGGAAATAGTTACATTGTTGCCATTGGTGTGGGAGATTTGCAGTCAAACCTAACAATGCTAGTTACTATGTAAAAGGTTAAGGACCACAGAGTTCTAAATTGCTAGAGTAGGTTCTGTGATGTCACATCCCCTGTTTTCCAAGAAATAGTTGTCCCAAATTTGGGTCTTGGCATCCAGAAATTCTCATTTCTATATATGTGTATTGAAAATCAAATTCATTACAATTCTATGTATACTATAGGATTAAATCATAGCCACTCCTTCACACTAGGGAGTAACAGGAAGTGGAGTTTTGTAAGAAAGAGCTAGCAGCAACTGCTAATAGAGTTTTCATCATCCTCAACAAACTTCAGTTTCCTAAATTATTCTGGAAATCATTTGATCCAATACAAAAATGATATAAATGTGAAGTGTAAATATTCTTTGAGTACACAGAAAAGGTTCCCTGGTTTGTAACCACCAGAAGAAAGTCTAATAGAAATCACTAGGTTTTTTTTATTAGAAACGTTTGGATATTATTGAAAATTCAGTGAGGAATATGTTTGGAGTTAGAATCGTGTTGATGTATTGATGTCAGAGCATTACTGTTTTCATACATCAGTGTACAGAACTAGGGCTACTGGGGCTCCAAAGAGTGTGTGGTGGAGGCAGGGGACCAGGGGAGTGACCCAGGAGAAGGAACCAGTGGTTTATGGGGTGTGACACCACCCATAAGGCAGGAGCCAGGAGAGGAGGGAGAGTCAGGGGAGTCTGAGGGTAAGCAGGATGTGGTGGAGAAGGAAGGGACGGTTCGGGCAAGAGATGGGGCAGTAGATTCCCTGGGTCAGTCTCCTAGAACCAGAAGGGGTTTGAAAAGGGACGAGCAGCAATGACTTCCATGCAGGAGAAGTCTCAAGTTGTAGGCACGCAACCTGTCAGAGGAGGGTATATAAGCCAGACGAGGAGAGGACACACACACCCCATTTCTGCAACTGATCTGTAGGGTTCAGATCTGTGGATAACTGCCTAGAGCAGGCATCCCCAAACTGCGGCCCTCCAGATGTTTTGGCCTACAACTCCCATGATCCCTAGCTAACAGGACCAGTGGTCAAGGATGATGGGAATTGTAGTCCAAAACATCTGGAGGGCCGAAGTTTGGGGATACCTGGCCTAGACGCTAGAAGCCTGTGTGTGTGTGTGTGTGTGTGTGTGTATCCAGAGCTGTGGAAGCTGCTGCAAGTGTTTCTCTTGCCAATAAAGAGATAACTATCAGTTGTGTGCTTCTTCCTTTTCTGGGGCTGGCCTTGACAACCAGGTGTGTGTGTGTGTGTGTTACCATCGTCTGTCAAAAGACCACAGGGTGGTTTGCAACGCAGAACGTAATATGCAATGTAATGTCCATCCAACACAAAACATTAACATGGTCATATAAATACAATTCATAATAATAAGCAATATATAGCCATAGATAATGCATAATGGTTCATAATACATAATGAACAATGCATACTAAGCAGCAATGTCAACTTACACACAATGTCAAGCCAGCAATAAACTCCACAACTCAACCCCTGCGAAAAACAGAATCTCATAACGTAAGCTATTACCGACTTGTCTCAGATTCAACTGTGAAACATAAAACATGCCACCCAGAGTGGGCAGAAGAAGAGTTTGGATTTGATATCCCGCTTTATCACTACCCGAAGGAGTCTCAAAGCAGCTAACAATCTCCTTTCCCCTCCTCCCCCACAACAAACACTCTGTGAGGTGAGTGGGGCTGAGAGACTTCAGAGAAGTGTGACTAGCCCAAGGTCACCCAGCAGCTGCATGTGGAGGAGCGGAGACACAAACCCCGTTCCCCAGATTACAAGTCTACCGCTCTTAACCGCTACACCACACTGGCTCTCACACTGGCAGGGTATTATTATTATTATTATTATTATTATTATTATTAATCAGTTCAGTAACACAATCCGGTGGTGCCATATTCTATGAGGGATATTATAGTTTGTAAAAATACAATTTACCCCTTTTAAGAGGATTTTTTTTACCCTTCAGCACAGGAAACAGTTTTGAGAATTGTCAACTGAAAGCAAAAAAGAAAAAAAGAGAATGGAACCATTTAATAAAGTGCCCGTTTCTCTACCAGACAGCACAGTATTAGAATGCTCATATAAATAGATATGAAACCAAAGATGTCTTTAGATGCATATTATTGAAAGGCGCAGCTCCTTATTTTTATAGCACAGATGAAGTCTGTTCTGTTGTCACTCACCAAACCCAGAAGCTATGCATGGCAACCCACCAGAGAATATACTTTTTTTGTTGCCTGTCTGTGTGACTGTAAAAAATTTGGATTATTGTCAAACATCTGGCTGGATAGATTATGTGGCAGGTAGGTTGTGTTCATCATAGTGAGCCACTAGTTGAGCAAGCCGGATGTAGATGTCAGTAGTTCTGCGAGATGGAACAATTTCCACTCTACTACCCCCTCCACTCTTCTTGGGGTTATCCAGACACACACACCCCCGCAAGCCAATTTCAGTGGGGCAGAGGGGAAGAAGGCAAGAAGCCCTACTGGGCAAGCAGCAGTCCCTGCATGGGCCTCTAATATTTAATCTGTGCTTTAGTTGTCAGAGCAGCTAGAGCTCTACTGTTCAAAGACACTGCGTGAGAGAAATGAGTCTCTTTCAATATACATAGCTGTATGTAAACCGATGATATTACAGTTAAGGAATTCTGAAGTTCACAAGAAAGAATTAATATCCTTGGGGCTCTATGGCTCTATTACACACTAATTTTTAAGCATTAGGCATTGGTACTTGTCTTGGTCCTTTTAATCATTTAAAATCTAGTTGAGCATTATAATGATGTGTTTCAATCTTTCCTCAACTATTATAGATTAGCTGTTCAAATATCTGTTCAATAGTCCCAACTAAATATTTAATTTCAAATAAAGTAGAGATGGAAATTCCTCATAGTCAGATTTCACATCTACAAGGAGCAAAGCCAACCAAATATATAAGTGAGTTCTGCTCTTTGATGCATCAACACCTCTGAGGGCCTCTTTCTCTGTCTAGGGATGCTTGATTCAGAAGAGAGGACAGAGGGAGATCCTCTGCCTATACAGCAGATCCTCTGCTATAGAACAAAAGCATGCACTTTTCTGCATAGGGAGCTTTTCCGTGGGATAATTCAAAGCCCACATTTGGAAGCCTACGTTTTTCTTTCATCGGAACTTGGCGGTGCAAGGTCAGAAAGCAACACAGAAGAAATGAACAGAATGAATATCTTCTTGTTCGATAAAGCAGGAAATGCTGCTGGCGAGATCATTTGGCATGGCGAAGTTTATCAGGCAGCCTGGAGAGGGGGAAAGAAGGGAAAATGGCTGAGGAACAGTTGGAGTGATGGATGTCTAAGTCTTCTTGGGCATCAAAGAGAGAAGAATTCAGTCAACTGTAGGGGGTAGGGGGTGGATCAAGAGGATTCATCTTGATTGTACACTCTGCTAGACCCAAATGAATATAATTTCAGGGACTGGACAGAGGAAGAATGGTGGGGACTGCCTTCCACTCCTCCTGAACCTTCCACAGAAGACAGGGAGACAGTGGAGATTTACAACAGTGGTTTGAGGGAGGTTACAGCTCAGAGGTAGATGGAGAGAGGAGTTGGGAGATGATGGGAGAGGAGGAGGGGGAGAGAGAGCCGGAGCAGCTGGCTGACACATTATCACTGGATAGCATTCCAGACCCCCCCTTCTCCCAGGACCCAACGAGCATCGAAAGTGGGAGAGCAAAGGGCTCAAAGACAAATGACCCTTTGTGGCCACCGTAAGGTGAGGTGTTGCTGCTGACAGTTGAGGAGGGGTGTGTGTGAAGATTACCTGGAGCAACGCCATTATTCTAAGAGGCAGCTTTCCTAAGCCTCTCTCTGTGAATATTGAATAAAGACTCGGTAAGAAGTTTCTTGTCTACTTTCCTCGGCAGCTGCCGTGAGGGGGGAGGATCAGGATTCCATGAAGCCAGACATATAATAACATTTAACAGTATATACATATAGATAGATACAGTTTTAACTATCAAATTTAATTATTGTTAAATGTTGTTTTCGAAGTTGTTCTTATTTTTATCTGGAAGTTGCCATGAGTACCTGTCAGGGGAAAAGGCAGGGTATAAATAAATATATAATTAGAAAAACACCAATAATAATAAGATTATTTAAAAAAGAGTTCTAAGATCAGATGTAGCAGCCCCAGTCTCTCACCTGCCTCCAGCCAGAGTAGATTGGCCAGTGTCAGGGACAGGACCCCTTTGGTGATGGCTCCACCACTATGGAATTCCCTTCCCAGGAAGCTCAGCCAAGTCCTATTTCTTTGTTTCACAGGGGTTTTGATGCATCATATTCTGCTGGTTCTTGTATATAGTTTCTCAAGTGGATATGATTCTGAGCTTATTGGATATTGTCTTAAGCATTGTTTTGTCATCATTTTGATGTTTTCATTATTTACTGTATTCCACTAGGGGATATTTTTAAAGGTGGCATAAAAGTGGCTTAAATAAATTGAAAATAAAGGCAGTGGTGCATAGAAGCAGGTGCCAATCAGTGCCAATGGAAAAAGAAACCCTGCTTGTTTGTTCAGCTCATCCCATCCAGAGCATATTTCTCTCATGGTGACTTTGTGCTGATCTGCAGCTCAGACATTGATGAAAATGGAGGTGGAAGTTTAGCTTTTGTTTTCCTGTCATATAAATATGTGAAATAAAATTCATGACAGCACTCCAAGTCACTATGGCATCAAAACTGTAGAGAGCTGAATGGAGAGATTTCTGAGAAGTTTCTAGAAATCAACACCCATGGAGGCCACCAGATATGAAATGTTTGTGTGTTTTGTAAGAGGCAGGCATAAATGAGGGGCAGCTGTAAGAGGAGCACAGCCCTGGATTACAGATTAAGTGGCCCTAGTCAAAGTCTGGGTACTCCCTTCTCCTTAGCACACCTGTTTCTAAAAGAATAAATACATGCTGTCTTCTACCTCACCAGCATTCTTTGCACAGACATTGTGCATCTGTGATAAAAGAAAAAGTTGCATTTATAAGGTGACCAAAGCATGACATGAAGTTAATTCCACTTTGCAGAGCAAAGTAGAGCATTTTCCTGTTGGTCTCCTCATTGAGTAGGGTCCAGGGCATAGCTGCCAAGTTCTCCCTTTTTTAAGGGAAATTTCCTTATGCTGAATAGGCTTCCTCGTGAGAAATGGGAAAACTTGGCAGCTATGGTCCAGGTGGGCCATTACACAAAACAGAGCTTTCTCAGTGATGGCACCCCATTGATGGCACTCTCTCCCGGTACAGATCCAATTGTCCCCCACAATATATACATTCAGCTGACAACAAAAAACTTACTTATTTTCATGAGCTTTTGAAGCACAACAAAAGTGGCATCATTGTTTTATTTTTATTATGCTGTTGATTGCTTTGATTGTGGTAATGTATTTTATACTGTCTATTTTTTTCCCCTTGTATTGCTTATGTTGTTTGAATGTGTCTTATTTCATTAATACTTTTGATTAAATAGTTTAAATAACACAATATAACAGACTCGTAATGATCAGTTAAATTTGTACTTGTCGTTAGCCGTTCTGTTCTCTGTTTCTGGTTATAATCAACAATAATAGTAGTAATATTAGAACATAGAATTATAGAGTTGGAAGGGATCCTGAGGATTATCTAATTCAACCCCCTTCAATGCAGGACTACGCTCCTCTCCCATACAGGGATCGAACCGGTAACCTTGGTGTTATCAGCACCACGCTCTAACCAATTGAGCCATCCAGGCTGACCAACTATTACCACCACCACTAATAATAATAATAATAATAATAATAATAATAATAATAATAACAATAATAATTTTGCATATCCACCCATGGAAGTATCCGAGAATCCTATTGTCCTCCATTCTGTTCTTTAATCCAAAGTTTATGGAACTTTTTAGAGGAACTTTTCGCAGGAGGACATTGCCGGTCATAGAGGCAGCCCTTCCATGAGCTAAGCTCTCTTTCATTAGAGGACAGTTACTTCTGTTCCTATTTCAAAAACCTGGAATCCAAGCCTTTGTGTCTCTGCATGATGATTCACACATGAACGGGGAAGCTTTTGGGATCACACTCATGTTCATCTTCTGAAATTCTTGTACATAAGACTTGTGGAAGGAAATGTAAAAACTAAGCAAAACCGCCCACCACTAGGTGGGGATCTTCCACATGCTTAGTCCCTTGCTATGGTTCTAAGTTTGTCCCATTGTGGCACTGTCTTGCCTCGCTTTCTTGGAAAACTTGTGAAAAAGCTGATCTCTGCCGGAGGCCTGTGCTGTCATTTTCACTGACAAGTCTCTAATAAAGTATTTAATTTTAAGCCAGTATTGCAGAGCTTTCTGACAGCGTTTCCTAGTAGGGGTTCCTGAAGTAATGTGGAAAACTAACCGAAGAAGGGCTTCTGTGTTGTTTCTGGAAATGATTGACAGTGAAACATGTAATTTATCATTGGTCTATATTAGGCAGACTAGAGGAAGGACTCGTATCTCTGAGAACAGCTCAAGTGACAGTTCATATCTAGATGTTGCCTTAACCTTCTTGCCATTAGTAGTTCTGCCTCTCATTAAATGCAGTCCTCTATTTCGGGCATATATAGATATGAGGTGAACTGAAGGAAATCCCCCAAGATTTGCTAGGCTTCCACTGCCTGTTGAATAGTACAATGGATTAAGTGGCTCCTTAGTTGTCTAAATAAGCTTGTGTCATCTAAACATTCGGAACATTCTGTTCTTTTGTGAGCTTTCCACAGGCCTCTGCATGGCCACTGTGAGGACATGATGCTGACCTAGGTTGGCTATTGGCCTGATCCAGCAGGCTGTTACTATGTTCTTTCCTTGTTCTGCTCCCTTCTTTTGTTTTGCATTGTTTTCAAGAAGGACAATTGCATGAAGCATGCATAAATTCCTAGGAAAACTGGAAACAATGTTTATTTTTCCTTGTATAAAATGTTGTTACATTTGTTTGATTATCCACTTGATGAATTTATGTTGGCCTACTTTCCATCCTGTTTTCTTTGTCCATTGAGTTTTCTTGGCAGGGATACTGGAGTGGCTTGCCAGTTCCTTCTCCAGGTGGATCACGTTTAGTCAAAACTCTCCACTATGACCTGTCCATCTTGGGTGGCCCTGCATGGCATAGCTCATAGCTTCTCTGAGTTATTCAAGCCCCTTCGCCACGACAAGGCATTGATCCATGAAGGGCCACGACAAGGCACTGATCCATGTTCTCGAAGCTACGAACATGAGTTTGACAAAACTGCGGGAGGCAGTGGAAGACAGGAGTACCTGGCGTGCTATGGTCCATGGGGTCATGAAGAGTCGGACACGACTAAACGACTAAACAACAACAACTTTCCATCCATGCTAGAGTCATAAATCATTTAACAATGCAGTTCTATACATGTCTATGCAGAAGTAAGCCCCACTGAGTGCAACTGGGCTTACTTCCAGGTAAGCAGTCTTAAAGAAACTTGAAAAGGGTGAAACATTCATGTTAGGTTTTCCAACTCACATGCTGAGTGGGAATATTTTACTCCTCCACACTAGGCAAAGATAAGGGAATCCTTTTAACTGCAGCCTTAGATGCTGTTAACTATTTTTTCACATTTTCCTTTCTACAGACAATGAATGCCTAAGTCATATTGGCAGCAGCTCAGAACGTCTAAAGCCTTGTTTTTTCTTGGGTGTGCCCAACATTTGAGCTTATCTAGTTCATTTAAGAGTGTTTCTTGAGTCTTCTTCAGAACAAGCATGATTCCCCACCCCAACCCTCCGACCTCCCCCTGCTCTAATACAAGCTTTCTCAATGTCCTTGGTGAAATACGGTACTTCATTAAGGCCCAGGTCTTCCAAAAACATTTATAATTCTGGTAGTGACAGGGTAGCTGTCATTGCACTGACCCTTGCTATTTTTATTCCACCTGCCATCTTTACGTCAGAACTCATCAGAGAAGGAAGGGTAGGACCCTCTGCCTGCTTGGCATGTTTGTCATGAATGATATTCTATTCTCAGTTTATCAGTAGGTGACTGGAGAACGACAGCCTTTTGTCAGTTCAATTCATTTTTAAGAGTGGGAGCCAGTTCATGCTAGCTGCTGCTCTCTTTGCATGCACACTGGGAATGTGTGGGGCTGCCCCTGCACTTATGGATGAGAGATGCTCACGCAGAGGCACTGTCTGTATAACTTTGCCATGTTACAGTTTATTTATATACCACTTTTTGTCTTACAGGCCCTGAAAGTACTGAACAAAATTTTAAAACAAAATAAATACGCAATAAAATTTAGTCAAACGAAACAATATAAAATAGCAATGAGCTACATTCGTGTTTGCCCCACAGCCATAGCTTCCCATTATTCCATCTTTCACTTGGAAGCTACCGGTATTTAATTTACAGTGGTACCTCAGGTTACAAACACTTCAGGTTACAGACTCCGCTAACCTGGAAGTAGTACCTCAGGTTAAGAACTTTACCTCAGGATAAGAACAGAAATCGCATGCTGGCAGTGCAGCGGTAGCAGGAGGCCCCATTAGCTAAAGTGGTACATCAGGTTAAGAATGGTTTCAGGTTAAGAACGGACCTCCGGAACTAATTAAGTTCGTAACCAGAGGTACCACTGTACTTATAAACACATATACAGCTGCTCCAAACTCTTACCTAGAAGCAAACCCATCCACAAGCAATTGCCCTTGTCCTCATCCTTATCCTGCCCTGAAAAAGAGACACAAGGAAGATCTTTGGTGTCTTTCCCTTTGGAACTGGCCTGCTGGCAGAAACCTGTTATCATTGACAGCCTCCAACTAAACACCTGCCAAAAACAGAGGTCTTGCATTAGTGGGATTTTCAAATATTACCTGCTGTAGCTTTGTGGATCAGTGCACAGTAGGCAAAAATGAACCTTATTGTTCCTAATAGGGCCGCCTCTAATGCTAAGATTTCCTCTTTCATCCAGCGCCCACACTGATGGATCTTTAGCTATCGCTGGGTTTCTGCCCTCTTCATATCAGGTGAGCACAGTAATGGGGTAAGTGCAGGCTGTACCATTTCCTCATTCCAAGGTGTGTTGCCTGTTACATCTTGTTCTCGAGAGAGCTGCTTAGCTTTGAAGCAATAAGATGTCCTGTTCTGGTATACCCAAAATCTCAGAATATTTGCACCAGAAAACAGCAGAGCGGAAAAATGATTTGCTTCTTTACATTTGTTAGCTGGAATCATTTTCATCAACAAATCTTTGGGGCAGAGAATGTCACTTTATATATGTGTGTCCAGTGTCAACTATGAAACAAATTGGTCCTTAAATTAGCTGGCCTTTAAGATGCCTTTTATAATACAAATATTAAATAATAATAGGATTTTTACAATGAAGAGGGAACTCCATCTACATTAATGTTAGCAAATAACAGAATCCAGCTGATCAATCCTAATAGGGTCTCCTTTGGCTTAGGAAGCTGAATTATACTTGGCAATTGTTTATAGGCATGGGGCAAAGCATTGATTTTGTTTTGTTTTGTATAATTGGGTTATTTCCTTATGTTTCATTTGCTTCTCCTCTTCTGGATAAATTTGTCTGCATTTATTCTCTTCTGTCTTACTTGTTTATAGAGATCTTTTACTATGGTATCACAGGGTCACATTCTCTGCTTGCCCTCTGCCTCCTCCCTCCTCAACAGGCCGTTCCCTGGCTATGCTAATCAAACTGTGGTTTTCACGTGATCATTATTTGGAACTGGTGCAGCTCAATAACAACTGTTTCAAAAGACATGAAAGCATACCTGCCAAGTTCCTCTCTGAAAAATAAGGGACCGGAAGTCATGCTGCAGCCATTTTGGAACTGGGTAGAGCAGCATCAAAAGTCGCTTCTGAGCATGCTCCGCCCAGTTCCAAAATGGCCGCCGTGCCAGAATAAACAGGGGGGAAACGGAAAAATCCGTTTTTTCGGCTGTGGACAGCTGGGAAAACGGGGAAAACGGAAGACTTGGCAGCTATGCATGAAATATATGTTCATCACTGCTCAAAATTATCAACGGAGTTATAGCATCTGTGCTTTCAAACCTGTGGAAGGAATGGGAACACAGGGGAAACACCAGAACTCCTATATTGTTGTTGGGCAGTTTAAAATCCCCCTCCCTGTGTATCACAGTCCCAATCTTGATCAGAACCCATCCATGACCATCTTTCTTTCTTTTCTACAAAGAAGAGATACCAGTATATTAAATGCACTGAATGCACTGGTGCTTATTTTGATATTAATCAAGTTCAGGTTTACACTGATTTTTTTTTATAAAAAAGTCCTGCCTAATGGGAAGAGCAATGGTGGGAATTGCATGGGTTGCACTTTTTGTTTTATTTTTTCCCCCTGCTGCTTCTCCTGCGATTTTGAAGGGAGGAAGAAAAGGAGTTTATATATTTCTCCCATGGGCAGATGGAGTTGCTGACCTCTGGGTTATGGATGGGGGAAGATATTTGATTCACTTTGCATTTAAAGTTGAATCTACTTAATTTGCACTTTCCGAGGCAATAGGAGAACCAAAATGCAGCCATCGTTCAAACGTGAACCTCTCTGAAATTTTGCGGTGCGGTTCTCCAGCCAAGTAATGTGTTACAAAAATGCATCTATGAGAGTAAAATGTCCCGACAAGTGAATATATTAGTGAGAACAGCACACAGAAATGTGTTATTTGGGGGGAAATTGCTTTGCAAATAATAATAATAATAAATGTGTCCATTAGGCATAACTTGTGTATGTTAGGATTAGGAGAAATTTGCATTAAAACGCTGGTGCATTTTTATGAGGATTTTGTCTTTTAAATAACAAACTGATGTGCAACGTGTGGAGAACTGGACTGATTGGAAATCCCTATTATGGGATGGGAGAAGCAACCCCCCCCCCAAAGTACAGGGAGTTACATGGCCCTAAAGCATTACTTTTACATTTCATACACACCAGGATGACCAAGTATTTATGTCTAGTCCTGTCTTTGTATGGAAATATGTCCTTGCCTAGGATTGTAACAGGTACACAGAAATGCTTTTAATTTAAAATAATGAAGATTTCAGATTGTGGTTCATTAGTTTAACCTTCACCAACCTGGTGTATTCCCTGCCCTTGCCCCTAATATTTCGGACTACTGCTAGCTAGAGCTGAAGGGAATTATCTTGTGAACTACCCTGAGATCCTTGGATGAAGGGTGGTATATAAATTTAAACAAATAATAATAATAATAATAATAATAATAATAATAATAATAATAATTGCAGTCAAAACATCTGGAGGGTGCTGGAGCTGCCAACTTTTTCTTTTTAGCAGTTCATCTGTCCTTTACCAGCCTGACAAAGATATTTCTCAAGTGAAGCTTTCCCTCAGCTTATCTTTTTGCCAGAAAACATTTCATTGGATTCATTTTTGCATGTCTGCCCGCTGTTAAAACGACAGGAGCAGGGGCAGTGAGACAAAAATAAGAAATGCTGGCAGTCCTCCAGTATGCTGCACTTCTTCAAAGCCAGAAAGTGTAGCTAATGCACACAAATAGCTTTTAAGTGCATGCGTTGCTCCATTAGGCCCAGACCATGTTAAGCTGGCTCAAATGTAGTGAATGACTGCCAGCCTGCTAAAATGCTTGAAAATGCTTTGCATTGGATGGTGCAAGTCCAGGAGAAGCAGACATGAAGATATCATGCTGGAGCATTTGCTGAATCTCACCTGTAGTTGATTTACAGTTCACAATACAGTGGCACTTCGGTTTAGGAACAGCCCTGTTTACGAACTATTCGGTTTATGAACTCCACAAAACCGAAAGTAGTGTTCCTGTTGTGAACTTTACCTCGGTCTAAGAACAGAAGCCGAATGATGGAAGGGCACCGGCGGCGGGAGGCCTCATTAGGGAAAGCGCACCTTGGTTTAAGAATGGTTTCGATTTAAGAACGGACTTCCGGAATGGATTAAGTTCGTAAACTGAGGTAAAGGTAAAGGTACCCCTGACCATTAGGTCCAGTCGCAGACGACTCTGGGGTTGCGCACTCATCTCACTCTATAGGCCAAGGGCGCCGGCGTTTGTCCGCAGACAGCTTCCGGGTCATGTGGCCAGCATGACTAAGCCGCTTCTGGAGAACCAGAGCAGTGCACAGAAACGCCGTTTACCTTCCCAACAGAGCGGTACCTATTTATCTACTTGCACCTTGACATGCTTTTGAACTGCTAGGTGGGCAGGAGCAGGGACTGAGCAACGTAGTAGACCGTTGGGCGGATTTGAACCGCCAACCTTCTGACCGGCAAGCCCTTCCACCATCCAGCTTGTATGTTGTATTCCCCTCCCGCATATTCAGTTTCTCTTTAAAGAAGAAGCAACAGTGGCCCTTCAGTCCCTCCTCCCACACACTTTTGAACACTGTCTTTGTTTGTTTGTTTGTTTGTTTCTTTGTTTTAAAATGCCAGAAATAATGCCCTACTGAGTCTATAAACTCATTCTTCACATCTCTCATCCACTTCTGAAAGATTAGCTACTTCTTTTCAGTGACAAGCAAGCTTGTCTTTTTAAAGAAGAAATGAAGATGAATTTGGAATGCAATTTCCTTCTCAATCTGATGGGCTGAGAGTGGGGGGGGGTGTCAAAGGGTCTACAAGGCAGGGGAAAATCCACTGGCAGGCTTTACAAATGTATTGAGTGCACAACAAAAGCAAATTTTGTATAGGAACATAATTGCCAGCTCTTAACATCTGCCCGTTATTATCTGCTTTTTCAAATGGGTCTGATAAACCAAGGACTTGGCTGCTCTTTGTTATTAAACATTATGCAGCATTTATTGCAACTTCATTTACCAAATGGCTTTGGGGATTCCAAAATATTCAGATAATCACAAATTTGAGTAAGCAGGAGGACTGGGGCCAAACTACAGGGTTAAAAAAATAATAATGCAAATAGCATCATCTCTCTCTGTGTGTGATAATTAAAGGTATCAGAGCAGATATGAATGGAAATTTAATCCCTTCCTCCCTAAACTCCTCTTTTGAAGGTAGCATTTCATTTGAATTTCCTCCACTAGAGCCAATGGGAGATTTACTCCCAAAGCAAATATTAGCTTCAGAAGAAGATTTTCCTTAGGATGTCAACAGGAAAAGAAAGGGTTAAATTGCCCCCAACCCTTTTCTGATTAATTAGTAGCACTTTCAGCTTATGAAACTTGCCTTAAAACCTGTTGCTAGAGGCAAAGAAGGATTTACTATTATTTTATTTATTTACTTTGACAATTTGTATGCCACTGAATCACAGTTGTCTCTAAGCAGCGACCAGGAGACCCAGCACAATAAGACTAAAACGAGTTAAAAGTATAAGATCAGAATTCAATTTAAAAGCCTGCTGGAACAGCAAACAGCAGCTAGTAAGAAATGACATAGTAGATGATTGATTACTTGAGAGAAGTGGATATCTCATTATCTCATAATTCTAGAACTCAGGAATATCCAATGAAGCTGGATTTTGGAAAATCCAGGACATATCAAAGAAAGTTCTTCTCTATGCAGCACATGGTTAAACTATGAAACTTGCTCCTACAAGAGGCAGTGAAGGCCACCAAATTGGATAGCTTTAAAGAGGATTAGACAAATCCATAGAAGACAAGGCTATCAATGTCTACTAGTCATGCTGGCTATGTTCTACTTCTACTGACAGAGCCGATGCCTCTGAATACCAGTTGCTATGAGTCGCAGGAGGGCAGAGTGCTGTTGCAGCTCACAGACATCTGATTGGCTACTGTGAGAACAGGATGCTGAACTACATGGACCATTGACCTGATTTAAAAGTTCCATCTCATGTGTGTTTTCAGTTGCGTGGCAATGTCCTTCCCTCCCCGTGAAATAAAGACAGACACAAGAATTCGAATTTAATGGGTGTAAAGGCCACAACTTTTTTGGTTACGGATGTTGAGCGGTATTGGCTTTGGCATTGGACCCTAACTGTCTATATTTGACTTCAACCCGTGTGTTGAAGCTCTGAAGGGTTAATCACCAGTAAGGAGCCCAATGATGTACATCAACCAGAACTCCCCCTGTGATTACCGTTAGGGGCGTGCCTTCAGGCCCTTGCTTTCCCAGGCGTTGGACTGGGCCACTCCGCCCCCGGAAACCTTTAAAGGAGTACCCTTCAAAATAAGGGGCAGGTGATGCACTACCTCCCCTCCCCACCTGTATTGAAGATTTCCAATGCCTAACCACCAAAACCAAAAGTTGTGACTGATTGCTACGAGGTAGGCGAAAAAACCCTGCTTGGCTACTCCAAGTGGGAAAACGTCCTACCAGGCCCCTTGGCCAACCAAGGCAACCAACCGAAGTCCATAGCAAAGTCATGAGCTAAACTAAAGGGCGGGTGGGCAGGTGAACCTATGCAGCTGGGAGCCGGGCCAAAAGAGGGTGGGTTCCTGCCCTCCTCCTGCTTAAATACAGCAGGACACGCCCCCTGACAGCCCCTTTGTTTTGGTATGGGCGGGAACCCTCACCCTCTAGCAATCGCAAGGGGCTGTGCTCTCAGCCCGTGCACGTGATTGGGTTGTGACGCCCACAACTTCACCTCCTGCGCAGGCACGGAAGTGGTTTAAGCGAAAGAGGTTCAACAGGGAGGGGTCCTGTCTGATTGCAACTAAAAGGGTTGCATGGGGGTTAAGTAGATATTAAGGGGCCTATTTGGTGGCATCTAACACATCTGCCTGAAAAATCTGGTGATAGTTATGTGTGACATGACCTCATTTCATTTAGGATTTCCTGACTCCCTGCAAACAGCAGCCAATGAAGCTGAGGGTGGGTTAGCGGGTGTAGGAGAACATTGAATGCAATTCTATCACATTTCATTGAGCAGACGTTACTTGAGAGATGTGAAGTTAGACACACTTTGTACAACCATTCATTCCCTGTAATAAGTAGCTCAGCCCTAAAGAAAACCTAATCATTAATAGGTAGCCTGTAACTCTGGGGTTTAAATTGGTTTTGTTCCATTGACTTCCACAATACAAAATATGTTTAAATCTTAGCCTTCTGGATTGTAGATACTTTGGGCCTACTGAGCCTCAGTTAATCAAGGTTCTGGTCACTGAGATGTACCCACACAGCTCTAGGATGACTGCTCTGAGGCAAGTTAATCTTCATTAGTTATATTTTACTTCTTTAAGCATCACATACTATTTGGACTCTAAAATTTTAATGTGCTCCTGTTTTGGCATCCAACATTGCAGTTCACATCTCTTTCCATTTTGAAATATTAGGGAACCAGTGTCTAAAAGAGCAAAATTATATCAAGCACAAGCTCCCACTTCAGGTCAGGATAATTTACACAGCAGTTCTCCACACATTGATCTACATAATCCAGCCTGGGTCTCATGGACAGTGATTTCAGATTGTCTTGCATATTAATTGGAATACAAATTAATCATTGTAATCCTATTGAAGCGAACAGAAAATAATGAGGCTTATGGCAGCTTTTGTCTCAGGAACTGAGCCTGGATCAACTCTTCCTTTAATTTTGGACTGACAGAGAAAAGAGAACACCACAGAGGATGGTATTTAACTGAATTTTACTCAGAGTAGACCTGTTGAAATTAAATGACCTAATTTAGTCATGGTCATTTCATTTCATTGGGTTTACTCTGAGCTTACCTTCCAAGTTCCGGACTGCAAAATCCGGGACCGGCAGCCATTTGACACCGGAAGTTGTGTCGATGTAACTTCCGGTGTCGATTTACCCTTCTATGGGCACCCAAAATGGCCGCCGCCAGCTTCGAAAATCGCTTGTGCGCATGTCAGGAAGTGCTCCGACGCAACTTCCAGTGTCGCTCCGCCCATCTATGGGCACCAAAATGGCCGCCGCCAACACCGGAAGTGACGTCTATGCACTTCCGGACATGCGTACATGCGGATTTTGAAGCTGGCGGCGGCCATTTTTGGTGCCCATAGAAGGGCAAATCGGAAAGAAAAAAATGGCCGCCGACAGGAGAAAATAACAGAGAAAAACGGGATACGAAGTGATACGGGGGACCACCGGGAAAAGGTAAGGAAAAAGGGGTTTTCCCGGGGAAAACGGGAGACTTGGCAGCTATGACTCTGAGTAAAATCTCATTGAACATCTCCCATTCTTTGCTGCAGAAGTTTATTTGTATGATCCAAGACCATTAGCAAGACTCTGCACATGGTACAAAACTACTAAAGAAACTTCAAGGATTATTTTTTTATCAGCCCTCCTCTTTTCTTATTACTGCAGCACATTTTATTCATTTATTGTTCATTATAGACAATGAAATCCTTTATTGCTAGTGTCACTGAGCTATAGAGAAATATCATGTATTAGTTTTCTTTATACTCCAAGAATATATTTTGATAGCTTAATCAGAAAGAAAAGAAATCTATGAGTTCAGAACACCACTTACGTTCACAATAAAAAAACAACAAATCTTGATGTTTCTTTTGCTAGCAGCATCTGCAATATTAGAAGAGGTCTCTGCAAATAATGTTAACCATGGCCTTTATTTATTTATTTTTTTCAAAGAAGCATGAATAATAAATAACATCGTCATGGATTTCTTGCTGCTCAGAAAGTTAATGCTGTTGGGTCAGTTCATGTAGCAGAAGGTGAAGGGGCTAACTACATGTTTTGCACAAATGCATTGTTAGAGAGGTACCATAGACCAGTCTTTCCCAACCTAGTGGCCTCCAGAGGTTTTGGACTATAACTCCCATCTATCTCACCTTTCCCTGTTCTGGTAGCTTTCTACTTGGATTACTGCAATGGGGTTGCCTTTCAAGGCCATTTTTGAAGGTTCAGTCATTGCAGTAGGGAGCAATGCCACAGTCCCCTTTCCACCCACCAGTCTTAAAAGTGCTTCACTGGTTACCTTAATTCTACCTTAGATCAATCACTCAATAAATTCATTGGCCTGGGAGCAAAGGAAGGTCTTGATGTGGTGGCCAAAACATGACGATGTCAACACTAGGCAGACTTCCCTAGGGAGAGCATTCCACAACTGAGGGAGCACTACAGAGGTTTTCTCTTGTGGTCACTCTCTGCATCTCTACTACAAGGGTCACTTGGAGGTGGGCCTCCAAAAATATGAGAGGGTTGACATTAACATGAATGTAAAATTGTACATTTTGCTCTGCTTGCTGATATTCTGCTTCTTCTCACAAGAACTGAGTTTCTTTCTTCAGCAGAAACCCTTTTTTACACAGAGCACACACAGCCCTTTATATACTGAGTTGTAACATTACTGCTGCCATTTTATTGCTCAGTTGCCCTTTCAGGTTATGAACTAAACAAAACAGGAAAAGGTCTAATTAAAACTATTACAGTTTACATTGTCCTCCCAACTGGGGGGGGGGAGAAAAAACTCTAGCTCAAAAAGCCAGTTAAGGTTATTCAAGTGCATCAGGCCTCATCAAAACAATTAAGAGACAGGAAATCAATAGTAAAGTCCTAAGCCTGCTTACCTCCATGATAATGTCTTTACTAAATTACTTCAGCCACATTCATTATACAGGCCTGCAAATGTGTTTCATTTCCTCAGTGGTCCATAGGAGCAAGGTTAAGTTTTTTCATTGGTTTTGATGATCCTTATGTGGCCGTTGTGATAATACTGGACATTTGGGGGGCTGAGTCACAGCACATTTAAAACCTATAGGAGTCTTACCATTAACTTTGATTGTTTTTATGGCCAATTCATGAACATATGAACAGAAATGCCAAGGAAGGTGACTGCGAAGGGTATTTTCACACAGCCAAAATAGACTGGATTAAGTCAACATGAAGTCATATTTTATCCCATGAGTGTATTTGCTATGCCATAGCAAATATGACAAGTTAGCAATCAAACAGGAGATGGGTGTGCTATTGCCTCATATTTCCAGGGCCTGTCATCAATAGCCATACAGTTGGCAGCAGACTTAAGGCGGAAAAAAGGGAGCACATCATTACACAGTGGAGTGGTTCTCACTTCTAGACTCCCCTACACAATCATACACAACAGTGTGGAGAGATGTCGGTGTGAACCAAACTGGCAGACCATGTATATGATTGCACTGCACTTTTCTCAACAACTTCAACCGTGGAAATGGCTGCTGTGCACACTGAATGCCTTTCACTGGCTACTTGTTTTAAGGGGGAGGGCATCATCTGCATTTTTCCTGATTATGTACAGCAGTTCCTGTGGGTATATACAGGGGTGTAGGAAGGGGGGCGGAGGGGGCGGGCCGCCCCAGGTGCCACTCAGGGTCGCCATGCAAGCGGCAGCCCGTATGGAGTGCGCATGTGCATTTCGTATGGAGTGTGCATGTGTGGGATGCCGCACATGCGCACTCCCTACGGGCTGCCCTGCCCCAGGTGCCGGAGAGGGTTCCTCCGCCACTGGGAATATATTCAGAATCATCCAAGATTTGCTGCCAGCTTGACACTACTACTATTGATACTCCTATTGTCCATGCTCAGATGAACTTTTACATTGCTTCTTTTTGCAAATCAGTGCTATCATCCTTGGTGACTCCATAAACTTGTTCAAAGCTCACCCTAGTTTGTTACTCTATTAATAGCTCAGAGTACTTTCACTGGCATCAACTTTTTGATGTTTATTCCCTTTTCAGTAGTTTGACTTCTTGAAGCACCGTCCTTTGACCCTTAGAGCCAAAGCCTCTTTTTTGCCATCTGTTCACTTTTGAGCTGCATTTCATCTCTCCTGGATCTTTTCCTTCCACACGAGGGGATGACAAGCACAACACCTGGACCCCTAAATCTTTCACTGTTGTAGATAAATCTTAGTAATCATCTTCAAGCTGACATTTTTTTATTTTGTCTTTCCAGTGACATCGTCACAAGAAAATACCCCCCCCCCCAACTTCATATTTGCCAAGACGAAAGCCATTTACAATGAGCAATAAAGAACTCTGAGGGGGGAAAATATATATCTGGTTTTCTTATTATATGTTTTCTTGTTGTTGTTACATGATTAAATAATATTATTTTTCATTGAATATGTAATCGTTTTTAATGGTCTTTATATATGAAATTAGGGACCCAGGTGGCGCTGTGGGTTAAACCACAGAGTCTAGGGCTTGCTGATCAGAAGGTCGGCGGTTCGAATCCCTGCGATGGGATGAGCTCCCGTTGCTTGGTCCCAGCTCCTGCCCACCTAGCAGTTCGAAAGCACATCAAAGTGCAAGTAGATAAATAGGAACCGCTCCGGCGGGAAGGTAAACGGTGTTTCCGTGCGCTGCTCTGGTTCTCCAGAAGCAGCTTTGTCATGCTGGCCACATGACCCGGAAGCTGTCTGCGGACAAACGCCGGCTCCCTCGGCCTATAGAGCAAGATGAGCGCCACAACCCCAGAGTCGGACACGACTGGACCTGATGGTCAGGGGCCCTTTACCTATATATGAAATTATTCAACTGCCTTTATATATGCAATTGTTTTTTATATAATAATAAATATTTCTGTGAATGTTTAACTGAAAAACAGTTCTCTTAGTTTATAAGGTAAACTACTATACTAGAGGAAGCCCTTAAAAACGAGCAGTTGGCATCTAGGAGATGTGTTTGTATAGCATAATGTGCACACTGGAACACCTACCTGTGAATAAAATTTTAATGAGGCAAGTTATCCAATGTGCCAGATGTCGTTGACCACAAATGAGTATTTTCTGTCTCGTACTAAAATGGATGTTTTCTCTCAAGGCAATACAAGGAGTCTCAAGTAACAATTTTAATTCCCATACTTATTCTCTTTGGAATGCAGACACTCAGTTTTTATACCTTTCTGAAAAAGCAAATGGAGATAGTTTATTGCAAGGTTTAGTATGAGTAAACACACACACACATTTTAAAAAGCTTCATTGTTTTAAAATAGTGGCAATTTAATATTTTACACTGCTTCCAGCTTTTTAAGCTTACTTTAAACTTTTAAACTGTTCAAATATCAACTCTTGCATGAATAATTATGTACCAGGCCTTGCTGTGAAATAATTAGTGTTCCTTTAATCTATATATGACACATTTGTGATTCCCCGGGTCTACCAGGGCAATCAGAACACTTACCATCTATTTTTCATTACCTCTTATAACAAATCCAGTTTTGGAGCCAAAGTGGTCCACCCAGAAATGAGAGAGCTGCCTATGTATTGAGGGGTGGGTGTTCAAAGGTATGCAGAAGCTGCAAATTAAAATAATGTTTCTCCCCCCAAACTCCCAAAGCAGTCTGACCAAAAATGTAAGAGCCCTTCTGAAACAGACCAAAGGCCTACCAAGTCCAGCAACTGCTAGGAAATACTTTTAGGGTACAGTCTTATGGTCAATGGAAGATTGTCCCAGAGCCATAGGATTTTGCAGAACTCATTGGTGGAGGAGATCTACCCTTGGAGGCTGCATGGAAAGAACTGCTGCCATTGTTCCTTCACAGTGGCGACTTCCACAGGGGGAGGCAGGGTGGGGTGGTGATATTTCAGATGAATGGCTTTAGATCCAGTGAACCCCACCCTCCTGTTCTCCTGAATCAGGGTAGAAATTACACTGGCCCAGGGGCTTGCCTACTTATTTCCCTTCCTGTTAGGACCAACACGAAGGAATTGTGGGGGGTGGGGGGTGGGGAGACACTGATGGAAGGAAAATACACCCCCTACAACACATTCTGCCCTACAAGTATAAGTTTAAGTATAAGTTTAGCAAAGCTTTGGATTTGAGATTTCACCTAGTGATGGTCTGTTGCTGAGACCATGGCAAGTGGGCATTTTATACCGTGTTTTCCCTTTTTTAAGACACCATCTTATGACTTTTTTTTCTCAAAAAAACACCGGGTGTCTTATTTTCGGTGGGGTGTCAGTTTTTTAATTACCTGGTGATGGTAAGATATAGTTTGCATTTCTGTACATTACAAAAAGGGAAGAAAACAAGAAGAAAAACTGGCTTAGGTGCTCCGCCCGGCTGGGCGCTCCGAGCACTTGGCGCTGCGGAGCGCTTAGCGCGCTCCACGCTGCAGCCGCCGATTCTGTGCGGTGGGGAGGCAGGTCTCCTCGGCCGGGCCAGGCGGAGGCCGCTGGCTCAGGCGCTCCGCCCGGCCCGACAGAGCGCTCCAAGCGCTTGGCGCTGCGGAGCGCTCAGCGTGCTCCACGCTGCAGCCGCCGGTTCTGGGCGGCGGGGAGGCAGGTCTCCTCGGCCGGGCCAGGCGGAGGCCGCTGGCTCAGGCGCTCCGCCCGGCCCAACAGAGCGCTCCAAGCGCTCGGTCCTGCGGAGCACTCGGCGCACTCCACGCTGAAGCCACTGGTTCTGGGAGGCGGGGAGGCAGGTCTCCTTGGCCGGGCCAGGCAGAGGCAAGACCGCTGGCTTGGGCGCTCTGCACGCTCGTCGCTGCAGCAGCAGCTGGCTTCAGGCACCGAGCCGGCAGGCCTCCTGCTGCTGCTGCTGCAGCCAGCGTTCTGAGTCCCGCTGGTTGGTTGGGGCGCTTGGCGGTCTCGCTCCACACGGCATGGAGGTATGTCTTATTTTCGGGGTATGTCTTATATTTAGCAAATGTTTAAAAATCCTGCCATGGCTTACTTTATGGCTACGTCTTAAAAAAGGGGAAACACGGTAGCACGCTAGCCCACAAATATTTTGTCTGGAGTATGTACATTGAGGCTGATCAGTGATAATCCTGTACAAAATATTCCCTTTCCATTGCAAATCTGCCTGCCAAAGCTCCAGCAGAAACCTGTTGCATGAAACCAGCCTATACTACAAGAAACCTATAAGATGGTGTGTTATTCAATTTGATTTAAAACCTTCTACCTTAACCCCTTGCAACAAACACACAGCTCTCCCAATTCTTCTTGTTTTTTTTTTTAAATTATATTAAATACACTTTAAACAATTTCAGCCATGAAAACATTAGGTTGGAGAAGTTGGTTGAGAGTCTAACCTTTATTTCCGTGAGTTCCAGGCATTCTGAAGATGATCCCTGGGTAAATGCCATTCTGATTCTATTAAGGTTAAATTTCAAACAGACAGCAAAGGGCAAGACGAGAGCGGAAAGTAATTACAGAGAACAGTGCACATCTGCTTCCCAATGCCTGTTCAAAGTCACCAGCACCAAATGGGTTGAAGCTGTGCTCATGTCCGTGAGTGTTGGGTCCTATTAAACAACAATATAAGCCAGCTTTGAAAATGAAGAGCTGGGAGCACGGGAACATTAGAGCTCAAATGTTAAAGAAAGAACATTATTCTCTTCTTTGAAAACTAGATGTTGTTTGTTATGTATTGGTTTAATTTGTGTACATGAGTTTCTCTGCTAGTCCTGTAACTACCTTTCCCGCTCCTGGGAGATTCAAATGGGTGCGGTGACAGTTGCTATTGGTTAACTTGTTAGCACAATTTGGATCCTCACTCTGATAGGTTCCCGCCAAAATCTAAATGTATCCTTTCCCCAACCCCTGCTCCTGAGAGTATAAAAGGAGCTCACCCTTTCCCTCCAGTCAGTCAAGATTCCTACTGCAATAAAGAAGACTGTTCTTGTTATACTTGACTCCTAGCAGTTCCTTGCTAGTATGCTGAATCACTATTCTGAGCTGACTTCACGAAGAGCTGAAATCACACTCACGACATAACATTGTTCATTATATTATGGGTGCCTATATATTTTCAGAATCCAGACATGTATCATTTAGAATTGCTACTGGTAGAAAGGCAACAAATGAAGATCATTTTCATGCTTTGGAGAAACTCAAAACTGCAAGAGAGGGAATTAGTAGTAGTAGTGGTGGTAGTAGTAGCAGTAGTACTATTAGTATTATCCATACAATGCCATGACAATGCTGTGCGTTTGACAGGTGGTTTCCCTGCCCAGCCATCAAAGTTGGTCCATGGAGTGTGGTTAGATAAAGAGCTGGTCCCCAGAGCCAAAAATTTACCACGCGCTTGCTTTACAGGAATATAATTTGTAAATGTGACTGTTACGAGAATTATAAAGTATGAGATGTAAAATAAATGTTCATAAATGTACCAGGCAAACAAATAAATAAACAAATATATAAACCACAACAGTGAAACAGTACAGGAAAATAATCCTGAAGCCATTTTGACTCCCAAATATTTCTCTGCAAGGAGGAAGGAAATGGGAAAACCTGCCCATTGTCTCTTTGCTCACAAATCCTGTCTTAAGGGCGTATCTGTGTATGAATAGGGTGAGCCTGTGACCTGGATTCAGGAACTGAGTATTTACCATCACAAAAGTGTGCATTTCACGGACCACCTCTATTTTCTGCCATAAATAAAGCACAGCTCAGCTGGGTTAGAGAACCAAATGAGCCCGTGGTGTTGGGTGTAAGGAGAATTATGCCTCGATTGACAAATGCTGTTGATAACATCTGTGAAAAGATGATTAACTAATGAATTAATGTTACAAGTTTTGTATACAACTTATAATAAAACCTGAAGAGCGAATTTAAAAAACAAGGAGAATTTAAAAAATGATCAGTAAAAGAAAAACAGTTTTAAACATTGGAAAAATCAATGATGAGCTAAAAACCGGATTGAAACACATGTAAGCACTCTACATGTTCGGATAGGCTTGCCTACACAAAAATGTTTTAAGCAAGAGGTTAAAAGATGCCTGCCTGATGTTAATAGGCAGGGAGTTCGAAAGTGTAGGTTCTGCCATAATAAGTATCAATCCCTTACAAATGTATAATGAGTATTATGCAGCATCTGTAACAGTGCCTGCTCCTTAAATCAAAGTGATTGAGTGGGCATAGAAGTAATCTGATCACAAACTGTAAATACAAATATTCTCTTACAAATAGTAATAGAAGCCACACCATTGCCTGAACTACTGTGGCCAAGTTCCTGGTCATAGCTGTCATACCAATCTGAGCTGGTAAAAGGTGCTTCTAAAATGGTTTAAGCTTTTCTTTTTATATCAAAATTTCCAACTGTTTCTTTTCACCACCAGCTAGGTTCTCTCCAGCAGCCTATCACACAGCCAAGCGTATTTTGTTTCCAATTTGGAGCTGCCTGCCTTTGAGTTTGTTGTCTGCTTGGCAGCCGTTTGTCCTCTACAGCTTCCCTACCCAGACAGCACCTGTACTAATTAAGTAACAATCAGCAATCTGACTGCAAACCACCTGGGAAATCTCTCATTAAGATTTATTGGGAAGCTTTTTTGTGGCAATTTATTGCCAGGGTTCATTCTGATTGTGCCTTTATGCTAACCAGGTATTTCCAAATAGACCTCTTTCCCCTTGTTCTGTTAGGTTTTTTCTTGTTTTTGTAGAGTGCTGCCCTTTACTGTTTTACTGTTTTACCCTGCTGGTTAAACAGGAGGTGACAGACACAAGGCAGTAATAGTCAGGTACCTGTTCTGTATGAACAATAAAATGTATGTGCTGGGTTTGGTTTTTTTAAAAGCACCCTGCATGGTATAATTGTGAGCCCGAGGAGATTAAGGGAGAAGAACAAAGCTAGAGGGAAGGCATCTTCTATTTAACATAGTTTGCAAAATGTTCCGTGGTGAAGAAACAGAGTTGACAACTCGCTTCCTGGGAGGGCTACTCTCCATCTACACTGGGATGGAGAACCTGGGGTCCTTGAGATGTTGTTGGACAACAACATTTCTCCCCCAGTTGTATATCCTGGGGACCACCCCCCTGAAACATCATATATACATCACAGAAGGAGGCAGTCAACAGCAGAGGAGGTGGTCAACAGCAGAAATCATATTTGCCAGGGTACCTGATAATGGTCACTGATTGCATTACCTGAGCAGTCTGTCTATCCTAAGTTGTGGAGCTTGGTCCCCACAGAGGTGCATCTGCACCTTCATATACAGCAGAGACTGATTTAGATGCTCCACTTTGCCCTGTCCTTTGACACTCAAGATGTGTATTTTAGGACTCACCCTACCATTGGCTATGCCCACTCTCATAATTTTTAATCACGAAGCCTTCAAATCATTTCCAGCAATAACCTCATATGACTTTTCTCCTTTATGGGGCAAAGGTGGGGGGAACCCTCAGAAGTCAAATATATACATCCCCTCCACATACCGGTATGTTACCTAGCTCCTAAACAACTCCTTTGTTAAAGCTGTCTGTTGTATAGGTTTGAAACCCACCCAGTGCTACACAAGGTTTATTCTGAACCACATGCTTCATTAGCATTGGCCACACACTTTCCATTGTTTTTATGCGAGGTGCAAAAGGTAATTACCGCTTTTTGCAGGAAATGCAGCCGTGGGCATTGCCATAAATATTCAGACCTCTTAAGGCCATGGGCATTGGCATGCACAGGGAGTGTTCCCAAGAGACAGCTATTTCTCAAATCAGGGTTTCTTGCCATTGCAGTAGATTTAAGAGTGAGCTGATGAAGCATTTTACAGCATTTATCTTCTTGTCTATTCAAAAAGGCACAAAAGCAAACTTTAAATTTAAATATACATTTTTGCCCACTAAAGGAAATAAGTATATGCTACCCTCCTTCAAGCTCCCACTGTAAGTATTGGTTTGGGGATTCCCTGTCCATGCATAGCAACTTTTAAAAAAGATTTTTTTAAAGATTTAGCAATGTTCTTTCAATAACAAAAGACTTCTTATAATTCCCGCCCCCCTCTGAACGCAGATCATGTATTAACACTAGCAACATACACACTGCAATAAAATAAGTAAAAGAAGCACAGAACCAACAAAACAGAGACATTTAATAAATCGGGCACGCCCAACAGGTAGATCGTGATCTACCGGTAGATCACTGGACATCTGTGGTAGATCACTGGCTCACCCCAAAGAAGCTCAACAACTTTGGCTCCCCTAAGAAAAGCTCAACATTATTGCCCTGCACCCCCCAAAAAACGGGGCTTTCATCCTCCCTAAAAGCTCAAGAAAAGCTCAACAACTTTGACCTGAACCTCAAAAAGGGGAGTAGATCACTGCCAGTCTTTAACTCAGTGAGTAGATCACAGTCTCTTGGGAGTTGGCGACCCCTGTAATAAATCAACACTTTAGAGGGATTAGCAAAGGGCCTTCTTGTGTCCTTAAGAATGGCAGAAAGGGGATAAATAGATCTCCCAGGGCAAGCAAGGAACTCCATATTCTAGACACCACCATCAAAAAGGCCCTTTCTTGTTTTTCTACCAGCTAAGCCTGAGAAGGGGGTGGGACATGCAAGAAGGCCTCTCCTGCTGGCCTCAGTGGTTGCGATGGATAATGTGCAAGGAAATCTTCTTTTAAGTTGCCTGGTTCCAAGGCATGTAGGTCTTTAAAGTCGATTCATCAATGTTTTTTTTTTGGGGGGGGGCAGGGTCTTTTTCAGAAATGAATGCCAAAAAAGAGAGAGCATAATTCTGCTAATTCCCCCAAGTCACCCCACAAGCTTTCTGAATTGTTGTTTTAATTATTCATGTTAAGAATGCAATAGTGCAGGAGAATTAGAAGCACAGCACCCAGAAGGCCGTTTGTTACATAAAACGGTGGCAGCTGTGATGAGATAGAAGTACAATGGAGGCTCATATCACTGCTTAGTTGCTTGATCACAATGTTAGCTGCCAGGGCATGGAGTTTAAATTGAAAGCCCAAAGGTTGATTGTGATGTTGATGCCTGTAGGATGGACTCTGCAGAGAGATGTGCTGGGGTGATGATGTCTCTCATTACTGATGACTTTCAAGTGAGGCAGAACTATCATCTTCCTGCAGAAGTGACCCGCTAATTATATTAGTAACAGAAATTAAAGAGGACTTTTTAACACGAACAGCAATAACTGGCAAAGCTGCAGTGACAAGAACAGAATGGATCTGACCTGCTGCCCTGCTGTAATGAAGACCTGTGCTGACTTTAGGCTATGTGCATAACTAACACTATAACAGCTTTCTGTGGCTTTTGTAGTTTGGGTCTGATTCCTCTACAAGTTGCAGATTTTGGTAAATCTTTGCTCCCACATCCTTCCTTTTATTTCAAAATAATAATAATAGTGATTATTATTATTATTATTATTATTATTTATTTATACCCCACCCATCTGGCTACTCTGGGCAGCTCCCAACAGAATATCAAAAACATGATAAAACATTAAACATTAGATGAGCTTTCCTGATACGAATCTATACATACACATACACTCCCATCGCATCTGATTTTCTAAACAGGGAAGGTATGAATTCTTCCATCCAACCTCATGCAGAGCCATTGCAGACAGGAGGCATTATGAATCTGCTCTGATTATCATGGAAGTCCACATGGAGGGGACAGACTGAAAGTCACATGTTTGAAATGCATATTTCACAATGTAATCTAATGTGTCTCATCGGAAATGCACAAGCCAATACAAGCAACTCCACTACAAAATCCCAATACAAATACAGTGGAACCTCGGTTTACGAACACCTCGGTTTATGAATTTTCAGTTTACGAATGCCACGGACCCATCTGGAACAGATTAATTCCCTTTCCATTACTTTCAATGGGAAAGTTCGCTTCAGTTTATGAACGCTTCAGTTTATGAACAGACTTCCGGAACCAATTACACCCATGCTTCGGGTTAAGTACGCTTCAGGTTGAGTACTCCGCCGACCCGTCTGGAACGGATTAATCCACTTTCCATTACTTTCAATGGGAAAGTTTGCTTCAGTTTATGAACGCTTCAGTTTAAGTACTCCACGGACCGTCTGGAACAGATTAATCCACTTTCCATTACTTTCAATGGGAAAGTTTGCTTCAGTTTATGAACGCTTCAGTTCATGAACAGACTTCTGGAACCAATTGTGTTCATAAACAGAGGTACCACTGTATACAAAACTTATCGGCATTTTGTACCCAAACAACATTCCCCCCCCCAGATACTCCTGGTAGCTTTGAATTTTGTGAACCATTGTCAGGGACTGGGCAGAAGAGGAATGGTGGAGACCGCCTCCCCAGCCTGACCCTTCCAGAGAAGAAGAATTACAACAGGGGTTTGAGGGAGGCAGATGAGGGGAAAAGCTGGGAAATAATGTGAGAGGAGGAGGAAGAAGCACAAGGGGAGCGAAAGCTGACGGACTCGGTGTCTTTAGAGAGCATCTCCCAGAACATGGGACAGTAGAAGAGCAAAGAGCCAAAAGGCAGAGGGCATGTTCCAGCACCCGTAGTGTTGACTCATTAGGAAGCTGAAGGGGATGGAGATTCACTCAGAGCAGCGCCGTTATTTTGAGGGGCCACATTCCCAAGGCTCTCTGTGAATATTGAATAAAAGCAGGTGGTAAGGACTTGCCCTTGTCTTGTCCATGCCTGGCAACCTGCCGTGAGGGTTGGTTCCTCTGCTGCCTGGCAGCCATGTGAGCACACAAGAAGCAGTTACTTCGAGTGAAATCCAAAGAGAGTAGACCAAATGAAACAAACAGGCTTAGGGGCCTTATGTAGACCCCTCTTCCATAGCTGGGCCCTGGCAGGCTTAACTGGTGAGGATGGTAGCTGTTTAAAGCTCTCCCACCACTGGCGCAGTTTGCAACTGCTGCAGTAGCTCACCCACAGCGGCAAATTTAGCCAGTCACTGATTGGCTGAGAATGAACATGTGAACATTTCTTCCTGATCACCACATTCTTATTCTGTGCCCACATAATGTCCCCACTTCCCCCAAAATACTAAATCATCAAGTACACACGGGTGAAAGAAAAATGCTGATTAACTGAATGCCTTGAAAATTTATCCTACACTTTCAAAGCGGATGGGTTTTTCTTCTGATAAACTGTGATAGAAGTTGTGTAAACCAGCTTCACTATTTCTACTGAAAGATACAGACACAAGCCTTTGAGTCATAGTTGCTCGCCATTTTTTTCCAGGTCTATAGTGAATGGGGAATGATTTGTTGCGCTGCCTAAAAAATCTCCTATATCAAATGACCCTGAGTTCAGAAAGGAGCATCATTTTCATGCAATTTCTACAGCTATCAGTGGATTCCTTGGTCATTTGAAAGGTGTTTAATGTAGTAGCTATGACAGAGCAGCTTTATCACATATAAACAATATCTGCCAGTGTGCCGGAAATGTCACACATGAGATGCTTATCACCTGATGATTACCACATAAAATTGTCATGTGAATCCATCCTAAACATATTATAGCAGCATAGAGAATAGTGGGGCAAAGATCTTTGAACAAAGAATTACTCTGCTGTATTGGAGACTTTTCAAACTTCTTTGTTATATTATTCAATTTGTCTACAGCAGTTTCTGAGCAGGTCTCTTTGGTACAACCCCCAGTAGACAGCTGGAGGCCTTATCATATTATTTTTGGTATTCTGCATACGGCTGGGCACAAAGCATCAACCAGATAACTCTGCAATCTAATATTTTTGTCAGTACGGTTTGGAAGATGGAGAGTTTATTTCTCTATTGACTGATAAATCTCTTCCACTCCAACAAATACATTCCATTGGTCTTGCCTCATGACCTCCAGTTCAGTTCCGTGTTGACAGAATTACATCAAGCTGTCTAAAATAATTATTGCCTTTCATCTTTGCCAAGACGCAGCTATAAGCTCATTCAGTTTCATATGTATTGGTCAGCTCTGAGCCAATACGTTGTGTGACATAAAATAATCAGACTAATTTTCAATTGTTTAGTTACTGTAGAAAACTTTCCACACAAAATATAAACATTAATGTGCCAACCCACAGGTGTCTTTCATTTTCCTACATTGTTTCTCAGTCATTCATCATTTCATAGCCATCATTTAGATAGAATAAACCACTGAGGCATAGCAAGGGATTCAGACCAGTTGAGAATAGACTGCTTCCAGACTTGTACCAATATCAGTCCACAGTAATCCTTCAAAGAACTGGTCATCTCCATACAGCAGAGTTCTGGTATGTATATTATTTCATGTGGTTCTTCCATGAGGTAGGCCATTGGCCCTTGCAGACCTCTACTAGATATAAGTATTTTCATGTCAGTCTGGAACAACTTGACTGAACAGTAGGTTATTTTGAGTCTGTTGTTGTTCAACATCTTTATAAAAGATTTGGAGGAAGGAATTGAGGAGGTGCTAATCAAATTTGCAGATGACACAAAACTGGGAGAGGTAGCTAATGCTACAAAAAAACACAACTGGCATTCAGGATGACCTTAACAGACTGGAAAACTGGGCCCAAGCTAACAAAATGAATTTCAGTAGGGACAAATGTAAGGTTCTGCACTTAGGCAGGAACTAGACGCACAAATCTAGGATGGGGGACACTGGCTTACTAGCAGTACATGTGAAAAGGATCTAGGGGTCTTGGTGGACAACAAGCTTAACATGAGCAACCATCTGGACTAATTATTTGTTTGAATTTATTCAGTCAGACATTGTGGCAGTAACGTCACAGGAAATAACTTGGAGGGCCAAGTCTACTATTATAAGGACCAGATGGAACCCCTATCTTCAATGGATAACAACTACTGGATCAGAAGACATTCAGTGGAAATTGAATACATTGTGCCCGTGGCTGAGAACAACTGTTTGAACCCTTCCAATGGATTATGGGTGGGGGAGGGGGTGGGAAGGGAAAGGAAAAATTGTACGGGAAATTAAAAATTGGAAGGAGAGAATATAATGTACTATGTAAAATTTCTCATACTTTAATAAAAATCTAAAACAAAAACAAAAACAAACATGAGCAACCGTGCGATGCTGCAGCAAAAAAGCTATTGCTATTCTAGGCTGCATCAACAAAAGTTGTGTCCAGATCAAGGGAAATAACAGTACCACTCTATTCTTCCTTGGTCAGACCACACCTGGAATACTGTGTCCAGTTTTGGGCACCACATTTTAGGAAGGATACTGACAAGCTGTGCAGAGAAGGGCAACCAAGATGATCAAGGGTCTGGAAACCAAGCCTTATGAGGAACAGTTGAGGGAGTTGGGTATGTTTGTCCTGGAAAGGAGGAGACAAAGAGGAGATATGATAGCCATCTTCAAATATCTCAAGGGCTGTCACAGTGTCACATGGAAGAGGGAGCAAGCTGGTTTTCTCCTGCTCTGGGGGGTAGGACTTGAACCAACGGCTTCAGGTTACAAGAAAGGAGATTCCAACTGAACACCAGGAAGAACTTTCTGATGATAAGAGCTATTCGACAGTGGAACAGACTCCCTTGGGAGGTTGTAGGTTCTCCTTCATTGGAGGTTTTTAAGCAGAGATCGGATGGCCACCTTTCATGGATGCTTTAGCTGAGATTCGGGCATTGCAGGGGTTTGGACTAGATAACCCTTGGATTCCCTTCCAACTCTACAATTCTTTGATTCTGTTCAGATGGCTCCTCAAATTTCTTGCCTGAACCTTGTGTTTACATCCCATGCCTGATAGCATTTGGAGTTCCCACATCTACCTTGGTACATTTTCTGCTTGTGCCAGTGCTCCCCACCCGCTTCTGTTGATTTATGCCTGGAAACACCATGCTTCATTTGAGCCAGGTCACCAGGGTCTTGGCCTCCTGCTCAGACTCAAACTGCACAGCTGCTGATAGATCTTTAATACTATCTGCCTTCAGTGGAAAATAGCATTGTTGTCAGATTGTGCCAAAGGGTTGTTAGACTGTGCCAGTTGTTCCTGTCTTGTGGAATGGTTTGAAGGCAAAGGTGAAAGCAGACTGAACTAAATACAAATCTTTCAAAGAGGAATGCAAAATCCCAGACTTCTTTGTTAGGCATTCTGCTTTCTGTGCGAGTCTTTCCTTTCCCTCTATCCTGTATTCACAAACTGTCATTATAAATCCTTCCCATGGCTGCATCTGATAATCTAAAAATAAAATTAGTAGCTGTATATCAAATGCAATTTATTTTAATTTCATTTTTTTAAAGGAAGAAATGAGACACAAGAATTTCCAGACAGGTACCCATGTTAGTCCATGGTAATCCTTCCAATGACTGCATCTGATTTGCTGATAGATATTAGACTAAAAATAATTCGAATCAATAGTTCCATTTTGTGTCTTGATGAAAAACCTCATTGTTGTGGTAAGAAGAGAAATTCTCCCCAGCTTGCTTGTGGTTTGTCAAATTGTCTCTCCGTCCCAACAGTTCATCTCCTGCGAAGCATAGAAACCATTTCGGCTTGCTGTTATCAGGTGTCCAGGCCTATCATCTTTGGTAATATGCATAACATAAAAATAGATTTCTGTTTAAAAGATCTATACAGTATGGGTCTCATATTCCCAATGTAATCAAGGCAAAACAGAATCCTCTGCCTAAAATTAAATGCCATAACAACTGAGTCATGTAAAGAGACTCAGATACAGTACAGTTAAAGTCCAGGAGGGCAAAAATGCACTAAAAGGGAGTGACATTCAAGGAAGTCAATGAAACAGATGTAGGAGAAGAAGCAACAGAATGCAACAGAGTCCTTGGTTAAGGCTGATCACCCCCTGCACATTTACAGTTACCTGAGAGTGAGATCAAATGAACATGGAGGGGCTTACATGCATGGGATACTTTTTATTTTTAAGCTACTTAGAACCAAACTGCATAACAAACATAATCCATCGATCCAAGAAGTGTTAAAATATAAGCAAGGATTTATTATTATTATTATTATTATTATTATTATTATTATTATTATTATTATTATTATTGATGTAATGGGTCATTAAAACAACAAAGGAAGTGTCTCAGTGCCAGATAGAAAATGGGTGGGCTCGCCTCCCTCAACTGGCTGATAGCTAGAAAGACAAAGGCCAGAGCTGAGAGTTGAGTGAAGTGAGCTAGGAATCCAGAGAATGAGAGCAATGTTTGATTTCTGTTTGAATCCATGGCTGAGACCATGAGGGAAGCAAGGCCCCTCCATTGTAGGCTCAGGTAAAGACACCACAGTCTCCACTGCGCCTCATTCTGAGGGAAACACGAACCCTGGAATCTCACACTGCTTGGAGGTTGGGGTGGCATGCAACAATAATGTCTGTTTTGGCTGTACAGAAAGAAAAGGGGCAAGGGAACACTGGGTAACAAGTTTAGCCAGAGATAAGGCTAGATAATTTTATGGGGAGATTTTGCTGTTGACTTCTCTATATACGGCTCTCTTTCCCTATCAGCTGTTTTATCAAAGAGGCTATTGGGTTTGTCTACAAAAGCCTTTGTAAAAATGTCACACTGTGATGAATTATGAGCACTATTTTGGTTTGACTTTGTGACATTTCATTTCTTCCTTTGCTCACTGTCCTCAATACCAAGTATACTACCGATAATAAATTAAATAAAGCAGAATGACCTTTTTTGTCCTCCTTTTCTTTCTCATCACTTTCCCCAGACATTAAGTTAGCATGTACAAAGTTATAGACCTTACCAAACGACAGAAATTTAACAAGCTCTTTTAAAGAACAAAATAATTACTAAATATTACTGCCCTTATTTCACTGACACCAAAGAGCCAATAATCAAATTTATGTTCCTTCCTTGTTCTTTACATGAAAAGCTCCATTATATGAGTTTTTCACTTAAATTGCCTAAACTAGCTATTGTTCCTGTAAAAATCATTGCAGGCAATTTGTATATTGTTAAAGTGGCAACTAAGTAGCTCATGTTGATATAATATTTTTTCCATGGGCCATTTGCAGTAGCCCACAATCCATAATTGCTGCCTATTAGGATTATTTTGAAAGAATTTCACCACATCAATTCCATTAAGCACATATATATTTCTTACATTAAGATCTCAAGGCTTGTTTCCATGGTGATGATTGCTAGAAGAAGAATTTAAATTCCCCTTCCCTTACTCTTCAACTGAGGTAGACTCTGCCACCCACAAGAAATGTTGAGGAAGATATCCATGGTGGCAAATAGAGTACAGTGGTTGGTGTTAGATGTGGGGTAGCTGCCGCCTGGCCACACACGTGCCAGCTCGTGCAGGCCACATCCTTCCTCACCCGCCCCATGCCCAAGGCTTCTTCTTTCCCCCTCTTTCCATGCTCATTGAAAGCCCGCCACCACTACCACTGGCAAAAGTGTGGGAAGGCAGTGTGCATGTGCAACAGCCAGGTGCCTGCACTGTGGGCACCTCAAAAGCTGTTTCAGGGTCAGGGAGGGCAAAGGGATAAAAGCAATGATGATTGCATTTCCACCTAATCAGCCTTTTCTTCGGAAACGGGAGGATGGGAGAGGGAATAGTAGAATCATAGAGTTAGAAGGAGCCGCGAGGGTTATCACAAGATTTGAAGAAGAAAAGTGCCAGTGCTGTGTACCAGTATGATTGTAATGGTATGATGAGATAAGAATGGAACAGCAATCCCATTCAAATGAAGTGAGGTCAAATACCAAATCTCTTGTGCAATCAAATTGTTTTGCTAACCAGATGGATAAATAACTGTTGTTGCTCTTTTAAAAACCATACAGTTTAGAATTAAGCATAAGCTTTGTAAGCTATGTCCTCTGTCCTCTGCCATATTTTTATATAAAGTATTTCTAACCCTCCCATCATTACAATGCAATAGCAGGATGGAGGCCAATAATAACATTTAAAAAGAAAATTCAACCCAACCAGCAACACAACAGAAAAGCAAATAAAGCGGCCACAGAGGCAACAACATCAAGCACAGAACCAGCTCATTAGGTCCTCATAAATGCCTACTGAGCTACCATAGGTAGCTCTTCAACTGGTGCTGAAAACCTACTGGAGCTGCCACCAGTTTTTCTGCTGGTATGGACAGGAAATGGCCTTATCACAAGTCTGGTCACTAAGTCACGAAGCCCAGGACTATATATTTTGTTCAGTGGCCATTGTCTAGGATTCAAGGCAGAGATCTTTCACATCACCAACACCATTTAATGGGAAACACCAGGGAAAGGATGTAGGACATTTCAGATGCAGAATGTGCTCTAGCACTGAGCTTTGAGGGACTGAATAGTGATAGAATGAGTAGTGATAGAATGATTATTAGCGGTTGTTGCAACTATTATTAATAATAACCAGGATGGGAATCTTTTAGCAAAACTTAGGAGCCAAGCAATTTCTCTCTCAGGAAATAGCCATTAAGGAGGAAGGGAGGAATTTTGATTATGAAAGCAAAAAGAGACTGCCTATTGTGATATATTGTAAACTGTAATTTTGCTGTTATAAAAGAAATACACTACTTTTTAACCCTGGCTTCAAATATGCACTATTTTGGTAATAACAATGCTTTACATCAAATCTTTGCCTGGCATACTTTTATATCTTAGCCGGGCTGGAATATAATGAACCATTATCCAAACTTCAGTACTCTGAAAATCTAAGGAACAGTTCCTATGCACACTTTATTTTCCTTGTGTGTTAATTTGAATAGTCATCAAATGGATATGTCCTCATTTGAATCCAAGGCTGCAAGTCAACAATTTCCCTGGATACTTCCAGACATATAGCATTTTCCCAGGGTGGTAATAAAACCGATGCTAGGACTGCATCTATTAGAGAAAAGTGTCAAGCTAGGGAAATCTATCTAGGTATTTCAGTGCATAAACAATGTCCTACTCTGCAAAATAGTATAGCAAGCATACTTTTGTGTTGAGATACTTCACTGTTGTCGTAGCCCCCAATCCCAGAGTCCCACAACAGTCTGAGGAAGATTCCAAAGAGGATGAGGTGGTATTTACCACACAAGAGAGTATCTCCATGCCCTCTCTTCTGGCCCAACCATTGTCCCTAGACTCGAAAATGAGTCCCCAACAGCATCTCCATTTCCTCAAGCTTGCAGAAGCCAACATGTTTAGATTCAAATAAGTGCTCTTATAGAACAAGGACACAGATAGCTCCTCTAGGGAGGTGGGGGCAATTATAATACAAGCTTTGCCAGCCTACATAACGCTTCAGTTCTCTGCTGGGATATTGCCCAGACAGCAGGGCCAATTGGGAGCTATCCATTGTCCTGACTTCTTCTTGTTTCCCCCTGCACAGTCCAGAACAGCTCTGCTGTCCTTCTTCCATGAAGTGATGCAAGTTTGCAAGTTTCACTCCTCCAGTACAAAGCCATCCCCAAGTACATAGCTCACAGGAACTCTCCAAATGGGGCATTCCAGGAGCAGAGCTGAGAAAAGGTTGGCCAGGCCTGGGATCTATTGGCTCCTGAGCCTGCACTACTGTCATCACTTTACAGCATCTGGCCCAATCTGTGCCCAGTTGCTACGCCAAATCCATGGTGCTGTAGAGCACAGAGCAGGATTTTGCTTGCTCTTGCCTTCTGCCCCAACTGTCATGAGCACAGGGGCTACAGACATGTCAGTGGTTACACCAGTCCACCACACCCTGCTGTGGCCCACCCAGCATTAGGATTGCTCTGTTAGCCTGACGTTGCCTGACTTGACCTACCCAGAAGATACCTGTCCTGACTGTCTCTGTTTCTCCTGTGAGCCTCAAGCCCCAATGGGCAGCTGTGCTCTCCCCCCCCCGCCCCGGAAATATTTTTCCAGTTTTAGCATAGCTTTGTGTTGAACATCTAAATGGATCGGCACTAAGCTCTCTGTGCAACTTCTTTTTATAGAAAAAGTAATTACTTTAATTTTCCTAACAACCACAATATCATCGTGACCTATGCTCCCAAGAGGTGCTTCAAAAATTCTCCTTTTATTCTAGAAAGATTATGTGCAGCATTATCTTCCCAACAGAAATTGAGTATGTAAATGTGTCCAGGGAAGCACAGTACAGGTAATAGCTCCATAATCTCCCTATCTAGGCATTAGCTGCTAAAGATTTCAGCAGAGCAAGTATCACCGTCTTCAAAATAACACACCCTCCTTCCCCATTGGGTCACACCAATCAAAAGGGGGGAGGTCTTTAGAGGATATAAATGAGCATGATTCCATTTAAATTAGGTCTGCCAGTTTGATCTGCAACAGTAACTTTTTATCAGAAAAAAGGCCCAGCCCAGAATCACTTCAGATGGATTGCCTAGATTTAAGCTGCTTTCAAACTGCTGACACCTAGACATGCCAGTGAAGTTTTCCTAAACCAGTGTTGGAAGGCATTGTCACTTCCACGTTTCCTACTGCAATTTTCTCTGGAGTCATTCATCTCAAAGCCTTCAATATCTACTAATCACAATGGCTATGCTCTGCACTGGTAGCATGCCTCTGAATGCCAGCTGCTAGGATTTGTCAGTGGGAGAGAGTGCTGTAGCATTCGAGTCCTGCTTTGCAAGCTTCCCATAGGCATCTGGTTGGCCACTGTGAGAACAGGACGCTGGACTAGATGGGTCACTGGCTGGACCCAACAATACACAAGGCACTTGGGGTCTCATTGCAAAGCATTAATTCCACCTTCTACTAAACAAAGTCTAAAGTCACATCTAGCACTTTTCTCATCATGCTTATTGTCACATGATCTTTTAAGGTAGGGGAAATAGGGAGAAGCATGCAGAGTAGCACCTACTGGTGAATATTGTAGGCTTCCTAGTCCTGAAGACAGCTCAGTAATCTGTGGGATATTGCAGACCACATTGGGAACTGCTAAAAGGTCTGAAGTTGGATGTGTCAGCTCTACTTAACAAGTTGAGAACAGGATGAACTTGCAGTGGCAAAGGTAAGGTAAGGTAACGGTAAAGGGCCCCTGGATAGTTAAGTCCAGTCAAAGGCAACTATGGGGTGTGGCGCTCATCTCACTTCAGGCTGAGGGAGCCAGTGTTTGTCCACACACATCTTTCTGGGTCATGTGGCCAGCATGACTAAACCGCTTCTGGCGCAACAAGACACCATGACGAGTGCCAGAGTGCATGGAAATACCGTTTACCTTCCGCCGCAGTAGCTATTTATCTACTTGCACTGGTGTGCTTTAAAACTGCTAGGTTGGCAGAAGCTGGGACAGAGCAATAGGAGCTCACCCTGTTGCACGGATTCGAACCACCAACCTTCTGATTAGCAATCCCAAGAGGCTCAGTGGTTTAGACGAGGGCTGCATACACACTAACCTGTTAGTAGCACAAACATGTTGTTTGTCTCAATCTGGAATCATTCCTGCTCATCTTTAGCATGCTGCTTTTGAACTCCATTGGTTCTAATGTGGCTACTTGATACACATTTGAAAACCCACCCTTTGAGTAGGCTACCCACACCTTTTCTTCCCTGCACATATCCCATGTGAATGAAGAAGGAAGCGGCGATTGCGATCTTGATATACACTCAGCCAAGATGAGCAGGTGTGGATACAACCCCTTCCTTTGCCAGGACCACTTACATCTGTTTTCAGATAGACATGTTGCAGGTTAATGCAGACTCAAACTGCAACAAACTTTTATTTTCAGAATGAAAGCAGTTTTCTCAAGAGGTGCTTTTCAGGCACATAAAATATGCAGTAGATCTAAGTTGTGTATGAACCGCATAGAAAAAGCAAATACGCAGTCTCTTGATTCCAGAAGAAGATTTTGTACAGCCAAAGCCAAGAAATAGTAATTTGGAAAATTGTTGGACTTGAATTTTGCTTTTAGTCACAGGAGGCAATTGGACAGCCTCCACAGTAAATAAAGCACTGCACAAATAGGGGGAAACTGTCTTCCATTCTCAATTATTGGATCCCACAGTGTATGTCATGTGTCCCTATACGTCACAGAGGCACACTGTACATCCCAGGAGGTCTCAACATATACCTCGGGTTCCTCGGGTTTACAAACGCTTCGGGTTACAAACTCTGCTAACCTGGAAGTAGTGCCTTGGGTTGCAAACTTTGCCCCAGGATGAGAACGGAAATCACGCACAGGCGGCAGCGGGAGGTCGCGTTAGCAAAAGCGTGCTTTCAGGTTAAGAACGGTTTCAGATTAAGAACGGACCTCCGGAACGAATTAAGTTTATAACCCGAGGTACCACTGTACAGTCCTTTCCACATGCCACACACCTGTCCCAGTCATTGGCATTCTGCTGCTTTCAAAATAAAAAGAGTGACTCTGCATCATTAGCACAAAATATGGTAATGAAACTTTTGTGCACTTCGCCCCTAGAGCATAATAAGCCTCACAGAGAAATTCTCTGTGGTTAAATTTGATTCCCTCATACCATTTCCTGCTCCTGTGCCTGTTAAGAAATTCATTGTGCATTTCAGTTATTTTTCCCCCTACCAGACATAATTGTGTTCATGGTACTACCTGTTGTCAGAAAATGTCAAACCTGTAAGCAGAAATGTCAGATCTTTGAAAATAAATTCTGCTTAATGAAATGGAACTCACTTTGTAGTTCTTCAAAAGGTTTATAAATAGCTGGTTATATATGTCTGCATTATATCCACCTGTGTTCCTCTTCTGAAGATATTTAATCATCTCGCTACCAAGGGCCTTTTCTGCTGTTGTTAGTCTCCTCATCCTTTTGAATCCTGGATCATATGCTACTTTGCATGAAATGATGCCTGGATTGCTTTTAATCCTTTTGTGACATTACCAGTCCTTGTTCTTATCACAGTATAGCTTCCCTGTCTTTTTTTCATTCACCCATCTCTGGTAGGTTATGTTGCAAGCTCCATTTTATTCTTTATTTTGCCAATCTCAGTCACTTTCTGCTTTACTGTTTAATAATTAATTTGTGTTTTCCCTCCATGCTGAGTCTAATTATTTCCATCTTTCTTCATCTGCAATTTTTAAGCTTCATGATAATATTTCTTCTTTGCAATTCAAAACGCTTTATGTTTTCTCTCCCACTGGCATGTTTGTTTTGTATGTGCAAGGAGAAGGGCTTTGTGTTTCTTTTTTAGTGTAGCAGTCAATCATTTGGTATCCCACTCACAATCTGAAGTGGTACAATCCAGCACAGAACCATCAAGTGTATCTGCTGACCACATGGCCGAGCTCTTCCTTATGTTTGTCCTTTAACTTACATATCACCATTTGTTTATTAATTCATACAGTGTTTAAGGCCAAAGAAAGGCTTCTAAGTGGTTTGCCAGGTATTAAAACTTGTTACACAGACACTGAGGTGTAAAGATCCATAATTATACTACCTTACCTCAAGAGCACATACAATATTTACCCGATGGAAGCTGACACTATTCATTTAGTGCCATTAAAAACAAACGAACAAACACCTCTGTAGGGGTTGGTTATTGTGGCTCCAGTCCAAAGATTTTTGCATGTAGCAGAAGGGTGAATTCGCAAGCATCCCAAAACAGATGGCCAGTGCTGTCAGCTTTGATGGAGCTAATAGCTGAAGGTGGGAAGGGAGAAGCACCCTCACCTCACCCATAACAGATGACTTTCACTAACATTGTCTATCATACCTATGCATGGAAAGCAAAAGCAATTACTACCCATTTTCCCACTTGCATTTGTTCTTCACTCATTTGAAGTTTGAAGATATCATTTACAATCAAGTGGTGTATAGATTTTAATAAATAAATAGCTTGTGCAACAAACAGACAGACAGACAGACAAACAAACACAAATTTATCCTTAGTATCAAGAATGTACACAAGTCACAAAGTCAAGCACAGTCTCTCTACATGTACTAGTGTGCTGATTTCCCAGTTTTTGCAAACTCTACAGGAAATAGAGTTCACACACATGATCAAAGTACCTGAAGTCCTTCAAGCTTGCTTCCCTGCCCCCTTCAAATCACACAGGAGGATGCAACAAATGTTATGTGTTGCAGAATATTTGTTGAACAAAGAAATACCCTTTCTACTTCTCCTCCTGTTTCTTTGACTGCTAACTCAGAATTGCAGCAATTTTCGAGTAGCACTGCACAAAACTGATTCTGAACTGAGGTGTCGAAAATTGCACATTAGAAAAAACACTCCCTGGCGTTGCTGGAAAAACACAGGATCATTTGGTGCCAATTTATAACCACAAAGTAAATATATATCTCACCAGCAACCAATAAAACACTTGCTTCTTGATAGTGATCCTGCCATCTGATAATTCCTGTGCTGAAATGTTACAATCCTCATTCTACCAGTCTCCCAACATGAAGGTTCTTCCTACATGAGATGAATCATAAAAGATCTCAGCCTTGTGTGCAAGTTGTAACAGGGGGGGAGGGGTGAGAACCAAACTATTTTGCAATTTTACTCTTCAATGTGCAGCTTAGAACAGAAAACATTCCCAAGAGTACACAGGAAGCGAAGTTCAATTTCACATCTATTTACTCTAGCAATGTTTCTGAGGCTGGAAGCATCAATGATTTTTTGTATTGCTAGGGAGAATGAAAGATGCAGACTCACTAATGAAACCCATTAGTGTTATTGCCACAACTAAAGGAACTTGCAGAGTGTTTGCATTAATTAGGACAGAGCTGCATATATGGAAACCTACATATTTATATCTTCTCTATTCTTTTGAAAGAGAAATTAATCAAGAAAGAAAATTTAGAAATATAAGGCTCCCGGGTGCAATTTCAAGCATTGTGAATGAAGAAATTAATAATTGACAAGGAAGTATTGCAGTCTGAAAATGTTTGTGGTGCTAAAAATAATCTGCATCTTTCAATAATACTAAATATGAAATGCAACGTGCTAAAATTATACAATCTAAAATTATAAATAGTTTTGAATTGATGGCTACTGGGTATTTGCTTACACACACACATATATATTTGCTAGGAAATTATATGATTCATAATTACTTTTGCTGCATCAAATGATAATTTTCCCCATGACTTTACACCCAAACTCCCCATGCTATTTAAACTCTTTCCTGATCAGCTACACTGGGAGTTTTTATTGGCTTAGCCATACAACATTGTGTGTGTGAGAGAGAGCATTAATAAATTACTGCTACAATACTATTCAGCAGGAAAGATTGGTTATTGGTGAAATTCATTGGGTTTTACATGTTCAGGTGCAAGGAAAACGTATTTTCCTGGTCAGAATAGCTCATCAACTATTTCAGGGGCAAAAAGCAAGGGACCATTGCTGGTTCCAACTGCCATCAGCCGCAATCAGCACAGCCAATGGTCAGAGACAATGGGCGTTGGAGTCCAACAACATCTTGATCTAGATCCCCCTGATCTAGATCATACTTAGTAAAATTGATCCATCAGGGAACTTTTCCCCCACAGCCACTAAGCCATGGAGGCATAGGTGGCGACTGAAGCAAAGAAAAAGGATAGACTCAGGAAGTAAAAAGTGGGAAGCAACTGGATAAGGAGATCAGAACTATTGATGGAAAGGCTACAAGGATGCAGCAGTCAACTGTGCCCCCATGTCAGGGACTGGCAGGGCTCTGAGGAGTGTGTGGTGGAGGCAGACCCTCAGAAACTATTGGTGAATGTAGAGAAGAGCTAAAGTGCAACTTGTGAATTACGTGCTACTTAGCTATCATTCTATCGACTTTGATTAAGATCTTCTCCCAAGTGACCTAAGGGCTACCAGTAATGTTTTTCACATAATAAAACATGAACATGTTACACCAACTCTCCCACGTAATGTGTCATGGTAGGAAGCCAGTGGCAACCAACTGCCACTGTAATTTATTATTAGAACAGTTCAGGCCTCTGGACCCACAGATTCACGGTGTACTAAGGTAACCTTTATGGTAAAAAGAGTGAACACCCACCTAACAGTGAGAAAAGAGGAGATTCTGGCTGCATGGACACAGATCACCACTTGGAGTAAATAAACTGTAGAACAGAGGTGGGGAACATTAGGCAGCCTTCCCTTTCTATCTGACCCTCAGGCCTCTGCCCTACCAAACATCCTCCTACACCATTTTGTCATTTTCTTAAAGCTCAAGAGAACAAATTTCTTAAGGTTAATTAAATGAAATCCATATAAGCCATTTTATACCTGCAAGGAACACACGCAAATATGAGGTTGTCGTCTCCAACTAAGGTCTACACAGATTAGACCTAGAGAAATCAATGGACATGTTTTGCCCTTGCACTCATAATATTAACACAACCTTGTGTGTTGTAGCTATTCAAATGTATACGGTCTTTGATTCTGGGGCAACACTAAGAAGACTCAGCTTGATGCAAATTATAAAATAGCACTTTAAGCCTGCATTGCACTTCCCACTTTTGAAATGTTCATAATTCACTATAATTACCAGAAAGCCTATGATTTACTAATATTTTGCATGGGTTTGCGAGATTTAGAGGAGGTAGAACCCCCTTCATATGGGCTTTTTCATGGCTTGCCCTCATTGTGTCAATGTGACAAACTAACCTTACTAAAATATGCCAAAATTATATAGGCTATGCATGGATTACACCAAAGGTATTTAGTTCCTGACAGTAGTTCTTAGTTATGCAATTAGATCAGGCTTTGCTATAGACAGGTACTTTGCGTAATTCATTGCAAATCTTCAAAGTTAGCCCAATTAGGTTAAATGTCTTAAACAGAGCAAATGCTAATCCCACTGTTGAACCGCAACATGTCTGCGTAATGCTTTATCAGACTACAATATAGATTGCACCTCCCCATTGGGGTGTCAGTCGTCCTTCAGAAAATTTGTTCATGAACAGTAGCATTTGCACTGAAGGGAAAGCTAAAAAACGAGAGGTCAATGTCCTGTTGTGCCACCACTGAGATCCCACTGCTTCACACTGTGAGCCCCTGTGGTTATACAGGATGAGAGGGCACACCTTACATCTGATTTGGTTGGCATTTCAAGCCACATCTAATATTCTGTCCTAGTAACACAGATTCCTAGCAATGTGTCTCAGTATGCTGCTCTCATTCTTCGCATTCAGGTCCCAGTAGCATCACCCCCACCTCTACAGTCTTCCGTTCTCCATTTCAACTCGTATAAAAATCATTACAGCACAAGGCTTGCAGCCAAAAACTTGTCTAGCTAATTTCAAATCAATATGTGATTCGTCACTTCTGCAGCTCTTGGCCATGTCGCTCTTTGCTCTGCCCATTCTCTCTTCTTCCCACAATGCATCTGCATCACTCCCAGGCCATTGAATCAACCCTCCATAAAGTTCCCAAGCTGCTATTGGAAAGGAGGAACAGAAGAAGCATGTGCCTAGCCTGGGAAGTGAGGTTCCTTTTGCCTGATGCAGGATAACTTAATGCCAGGCTGGGGAACCTGTGGCTCTCTAGGTGTCACATCAGGGTCAGCCAGTATTGCCAATGGCCAGTTATTATGTAGCCCAGCAAAATGTGGAGTGCCACAAGTTCTCCATTCCTGGTTTAAGGAATGGCAACTCATTCGCCTTCTGAGTGCCGGGACTTAATCGACTCCATTAGAAAACCCATTCCATTAGCACATTACAAATGGCTCTGTTTTTTTTAAATGTATTTTTATTGGAAACCCCCCCCCCCCAAAAAAAAGTAACCACAAATGGAAAACAATGTCACTTTAGGAGGAACATAGGAAATACAAAGAGAGCTGGCTGTTATCACAGTTATGTGGGTTATCACAGTTACCGGTTTGAGGGTCAAAGAATCACACCAAAAAGAAAATTGAGTGATGGACGAGCCATAAAGGACCACTTTAAAATACCATATCCAACTCCTTGAAAGATTCCATCAATGGTGTCTCCAAAATTTTTTACATATTACTTCGGAAGACAGGCGAACTAATGTCAGTGTATTGGAAAGAGCAAAGATCACCAGCTTCATTATTCCGCTCAGGGGGTCGCCTGGGGATTTGGGGGACTCCGCCTGTCCATGCAAATAAGGCATTCAGCAGCTATTTTAGCTCCCCCCCCCTGCATGGTAAAAAACTTTCTGTGTTCCTGGATGGTTGCTGTTGATTATTTATATCTGGATTCTCTGAATTTTTATGGCATTGTTTTCTGCTGCTGTATTTTATGGTTTTATCACGTTGCGTGTCACTTTGAGATTCCCTTTGAATTTAAGTGGTGTTTCAAGACAAAGAAGCAAACCAACATGTATTACTTGCATCGGCACCCATCCTAAAAACTTTAGCTTCAAGTAAGATTGTTAAATACATAAGAAGAGCCCCGCTGGATCAGATCAGTGATCAATCTAGTGCTAGTCCAGCCATTGGTTTCCTGCAGTGGCCAGTTAAATGCTTTTGGGGAAGCCCACATGCAGGGCCTAATGGCAAACTGCTCTCCTGCAGTACCTTTTCAGCAATTAGTGTTCAATTGCACACTGCAGCTGAAACCGAATGTTCTGTATAGCCACCCCTCCTGGCTAGTAGCCACTGATCCATCTATCCTCCTTGAATTCATTTAAACTCCATTTAAAGTTATCTAGGCCAATGGCCATCATTGCATCCTTCAGACTGCCAGTTCCAGCAATTAATTATGAATTGTGGAAGGAGGTACTTTCTTTTGTCCCTCCTAAATCCCCCACCAATCAATTTCAAGACACGACCTCAAGTTCTTGCCATAAAAGAGAGGCAAAAGGCTGCTCTGTGTTCACTTTCTCCCTGCCATGCATAATTATATAAACCTATACTACAGCATGCACACAGAACTAAGTTACAATATCGGATTTGGTACCGCACGATGTAGCGAAGGCTGCCAACTTGGAAGGCTCTAAAAGGAGATTAGATAAATTCATGGAGGATAAGTCTATCAATTGATACTGGTGGCTATATATCACCTCCACTATTAGAGGCAGCATGCTTCTGAGCACCAGGTGATGAGGAGCAGAAAATGCTTTTCTGTTTATGTACTGCTTGTAGGCTTCCCAGAGGCGACTGGCTGAATACTGCGAGATCAAAATGCTGGAATAGATGGGCCTTTGATCTGATCCAGCAGGACTCTTCCTATGTTCTATGCGCACTTTCCTGGAAGTAAGCCCCATTAAACACAGTTGCACTATAACGCTTCACTCCTATGCACACTTACTTAGGAGTAAGCCCCAGTGAACACAGCATTACTTACCTCTGAGTCGACATACATACATTAACACTGTGCCACTCCCCAAATTATCACTCCATCAAAAGGAAAATAATGTACTCAAAGAAAACAAAAATTTTCTTTGTGCCTTTTCTTAAAGTGAAATAGCACAATTTCCATTCCTACTAAAATAATATAGCCCTAATGCTGAAGGACTCTGAGGAATGCTACCTTGAGGTCTATGTTTTTGCATGCATGTCTTTTAAAAAAGATACTGGCGGATTATTTAAACCTGTCATGTATCATTCTAAATAATTTAAGAATTTCTCTCCTCCAGATGTTACCTCACAACATAGCTGCCAAGTTATCCCTTTTTTTAAGGGATTTTCCATTATGCTGAATAGGCTTCCTCACAAGAAAAGGGAAAACTTGGCAGCTATGCCTCACAAGAAGGTATTGTTCTCAAAGGACAAGATAAGCGTTACATTTAAAAAAATCACTTCAAAGGCTTGACTGTTAGGAGAGACAGTTACATCTCTGACAATGCTTACCATCAAAACATAACTCTTTTTCCCATAGTATACATACCAAATTAAGGACAAGCATCCCATTGACAAACTCTGTGAGTTCAACTGCAGGTCAAAACTTTTACCTGTAAAGTTAGCTTGTCAAACTAATCACTTCCATTTACATCCTACTTTAGAAACATTATTTGTTTTTACTGCATTCATTCTAATCGAAAGCAAGCAGGGCTAGAGACACCAGTTGTAAAACTGGGTAGAGGCAATGACTAAGGATACTGGGAGCAGACTGTTGTTGTTTAATTATATGAAAGCACGGAGATTAAGAATTCATTTGGTTTATTTACTTCCATCACTTCTGCTTATTTCACACAGAGATCCTATCCATGTCTATTCAGAAACAGAGGCCCTACACGTGCAGCTTAGAGGGCCCTTCACAGGCCAGCCTCCCCACAAACACTCGCACAGCCTCACAGTTGACTGAGGGAGCCTTTCTTCCCTGAAATGCTTAAATAAAAGTGTCACACTCACATCCTACAGTATAGAGTTCTCATGCTGGTTTTTACCTCAGCAGCACTTCCTGGGACATTCATGAAACTACACGACGTCGCATTATACACATGAGCATCCCAGGAAGCATTGCTGTGCTAGAAGCTGGAAAACAAAGAGCTTTGCACTTTTGCAAGTGAGCACAAGGCTTTAAAAAAGTCTAGCCTTGCATGTACTTATAGCAGCACAAAGTTCACATGTCACCTCATGTTTTCAAACTGATTGCCCACAAAAATACTAGTGAAGGGAACATATTTTCTATTCCCCCACTGCACTAAAATAGTCAAGTTTGTCCTTGTGGGAGAACTGCTGCACCTATCTCTCTGAAACTTGGTAGACTTCATTCCTTCAAAATGGATGACCATTTCCACAACTTGCACCCAGCGTTGGCAGAAATTTTTAATACCCTATAAAATAACTTTTAAAAGTTCCCAGAATGAAAAGCCTTGGCTGTATTTGTCTGAAATTTGACAGGTCTAATCCACTCTGGAGAGACCCCTTTGCTTCCAAATTTCATTCACTTATGCAAAAAGGAGAAAAGTTATATCCATTTTTTGATTCCCCGATTACAGTCATCGGGCTGAAACAGAGCATCAAATTTGACAGATCAGATTCAGACCCGAATAGGATATCAAATTGGAATGATTCAGAGCATATCCAAAATAGATCAGATTGTTTCAAAAGACTTCAGATGCAAATATGAAACAAAAATTGTGGTTTCTGCACACCCCTGAAATGTACTAAAAATGTCTCTCACTGAAAACTGCACAGGCTTTTGTACAATAGGATGCTGCATTAAGCTGTTGCATAGAAATGCTCACATAACTGTATTGCAAATAAGTATGTTGAAGTAACATATGCTTATTACACAAGTTTCTCCCCTCTTTAATAGCTTTCATAGTGGCCTTTATTATTATTAAAGTAGCCCACCTATAATAAAATGGATGGTTTCAGTTCCCATTATTACTTTTAACCAGGTGTGCAGAAAACAGCACCTCTTCATATATATACACACAGAGACCAGCTTAAAATAATCTGGATGACAGAAAATTGTATATGCTTGCATATTTAGTGTTTTGTATGTGGTTGGAGTTGCCACAGTGCTGCATCTATATACTACATATGTGTGTTCAGAGTGTGTGTGTATTTTCAGTGTATGTGTACCAGTGTGTATGTGCACACACAGCCACACATATGCAGTGGAACCTCGGGTTACAAACACCTCCGGTTACAAACACTTCAGGTTACAGACTCCACTAACCCGGAAATAGTACCTTGGGTTAAGAACTTTACCTCAGGATGAAAACAGAAACTGTGTGGCAATGACGTGGTGGCAGCGGGAGGCCCCATTAGCTGAAGTGGTACTTCAGGTTAAGAACAGTTTCAGGTTAAGAACGGACCTCCGGAATGAATTAAGTTAGTAACCATAGGTACCACTGCAGTCTACTTGCGACACATTGTAGATGGAAATATCTCAATAGTATTCAAATGGTATAAAAAATGTTGCCATTCCATGGTTGCTAGAGTAGGAATCATGAGTTTTAATATGTATATGTATGGGAAGACCAATATATCCAGACACATTAACCTCAGCACTAAGTAACTTTTCCTTTCTCCCCTCAAAGTCATGCTTGCTTCATACTTCTACACATGTAAAGATCCTTCAATTAACATCCCCCCGCATACAGTCAATTAAGACCCAGCAACCTCATAAACAATAATGACAGCCAACAAAACGGAGGAGCCATGATATTCTTCCATGTGTTCCCAAGAGGGGAAAAGGCTGCTCAGATCAGTGGCCACAGGCTTGATAATGAATCCCCATGTGTTTATCCAAGGGCCGCAGCAAATTACCCTCCTGGAAAGGGTGACATGCTGAGAGACCCAACACATTCATTATACATGCAGAGCGTGCAGCACAATCATCTGAGGAGGCGTTGCACTGCAAGCCATGGCTTTCTGATGTTGTCAGCAGGTTTTCTGTCCTCGATAGCAGCAACCCAATTAAAATGGTCACCAAAACAGTGCTGAACTACATTAAATAGTTTCTCTCATTAATGTCATGCTCAGTTTAGAAGTCTCATGCTGAAGATGTTCATTACTGTCCTTTGCTAAATTCTGTGGATAAATGTTAAGAATTCTATCGACATCTTATGTAAATGTAAGCACTGAACTTGTTTGCATTTACCAGTAATGTTTCATGTTGTTTTCCTCAGCCCCCCCGCCCCAACATATTCAGCTTCAAATTGGCTCCTGACATTCTACACTTTTCACCACTAATTGCTGCAAGCGATCAAGGAGATTGTACTTGATTCTACTTGTCTCCTTCAAACTTGAAGCGTCTTCACATCAGGAAGATGGGAGATTCTCCTTTAGAGGAACTCTGGTGTACTTGAATCATTCTATAGGCTGTGGCTTATAACACATTTTGTATTTTGGTGCAAAACATATACCGGTATGTGCCCTTTATTCATTTCAAATGAATGAGAAATTTACCCTCTGTGTGTCACACAGAATGAATTAAAGAGCTTGTTTACTTCTCATACCAGATTTGCAAAAAGGAAATATGAATATGAATATCAATGAATAAATAAACAAATACTGGACCTGTCTTGAGATGGCAGTTCTCCACCTTGCTAACTTCCACTCTCTCCAGCACCTTCCTCCTGAAATTTCACCCACTCACCTGGCTGCTAGGAGGCCTTTCTGTTGGTGTATATTTGCTCCAGATATTTTGGCAGCCTACTGAATCATGCGTGAGCCAAATGTGATATTGGGTCTATTCAGCTAAAAAAGAGAGTCTCTTTATCAGCTCTTCTGAAAAGGGAAATACAGTTCTGATTAGATACAGTTGGCAACTTTGGCTCTCCTTATACATACAAATTAAAGCGCTTACATTGTAAGACTATGCAGCGATTAATGAGTCTCTGATTGCTGCATTTGATTTTTTCTTCATTCCCAATGTATTAAAGAGACTTTTAAAACCAGATATTCTTTTTGCAATTTGTCAGCCCCAGGGCCCTTTCAATTACATGTTTTATTTATTGCCTGCACCATGTCTTCTAATTTACTTTCAGCACCATTAATCCATGATGTACTCTCATTATGCATAAAGTTTTGAACCCATATATTCTTGCCCAAGATTGTGGAATTGGGTTGGATAGAAATCCTAGTCTATAAATACACCTTAACAAAGATTCAGTTTCCTCACAATATACAGGGTAAACTGGACTGGTACATTGAGAGGTAATTACAACTCTGTAAAATTGCTTTTGCATCTTTGAAAACACTTCCCCTCTTGTTCCATTTTCTATACTCAAGTGTGTCTTGCTATTTCATCCTTGTTTGAGTGTATACAGATATCAATCATGTCTCAGATTGTGACTATTGGCAATCCAAATAATGGATGATGCAGTTTGGCTATGATACTCTGTTTTACCTTCTATCTCCAGGGATCAAATATAGCACTTTTATTTGGCGATAAGTTACCTTCCATAGCTCCTGATCAGTCATTTAACTCTCAAGAAACTGCACCCTCATCCATCTAATAATATTGGCACCATGGGCAGGTTGCTATGATTATTTATTATCACCTCCCAGCATCTGGCATTATGTGTGGCATATTCTTACAGTAAGCCAAAGATACCCATATCAGGGATTTTTAAAGGCTTGAAGCAGGAATTGAAGGAATTCACATCAACTGACCCATGCCCTGGGATTGTTTTCAGAGGAAGTGGCAATACTGGGGAATAAATTTGGAGCTGTCCAAAGCCCAGCACAATGAGCAGGAGGCCTCATGATATTTTGAAATCAGTGAAGTAATACAGATTAATATCTAAAGAGGAGACCAGAGTCTAAAAAGTGGCCTTTTCTGTCCAGAGGCTGACCAGGTACCCCCAACACCTGAGGTGAGTTGGGTGGGTGGTGACTGGGGAAAGGGCTAGGGAACTGCCCATGACTGAGAGTTTGTGTGTGTTCAGGCTTCATAGATGTCTTTAGGAAACAGGGGTATGAAACAGCCTATGAAAATTGTCAGATAGGCTGCCATTATAAATCTGCTGGAGTTTGTTTTCTGCCCCTGTCCCTGTTTAAAGCGCTTCACATTTCAGCCCCATACTCAACTCTAACACTATGGACTGCAGAACACACACTGACACCCCACAATCCTGTTTTTAAACTGGCTCAAACATGTGTATGGCAAAATGTCCAATCAAAAGCTAGTTGTGCATTTCTGTCTGGTAGAGTGCTTTCTTGTGAAAAGAGCTCCCTTCAGAAAGGGTACATTCCATTAACTAAAGTGTTCCATAAAGCACACTTAGGTCAAGCTGTATTAGCTCAATCTACTATAAGTTTTAAATGGCATGCACAATATGCTCAACTGCTGTCCATTTAATTCTTAATTCATTTTGAATTTAAACGCAGAAGTCTAGGGGGAGGTTCCCCCTTCCATTTAGATGTCAAAGCGACATGAAAACACTATTGAGGAGCTAACACAATTTTATTGGCTAATGTAGAATGTCATTGGCTGTTGAAGATTGGCTGCTAATTTGACGGTGGTTGCTGCACATGGATGGTAGGGCAAAGAGGTAATTAAGGATCATTTAATACAAAATAGCAACACTGAAGTAGGCATTCAAAAATGGAAGTTATAAACTTATGTGGCATGGGGGTAAGTACTCTTTATAATGCACAATGATGCACAATCAGTTAATTCTGTAAGTCTTCATCATATAGAAGTCAAACTCAAACATGGGTTTGCTCAGAGTGTGAACAGAAAACAAGGTACCGCGAGACTGCATGCATACAAGCAAACCAGAAAGCAGATAAGAGCAAGCACCTGAGTAGGGAGGACATCTAGTGCCCTTATCACCTTACAATGGCTGTTCAGTGCCATTGCAGGGGGCCCCTTTCCAGATGCCAACTAGTCTTAAGTCAGGGGTGAGGAACCCATGGCTCTTCAAATGTTTGCCTCGACTCCCCTTGGCCCCAGACATCCTAGTTTATGGTCAGGGATTGTGGATGTTATAGTTCAGCAACATCTGGAGAAACAGGTTCCTCACCATTTGTCCACTTCTACTGCATATGAGTTACTTTTTTCTGCAAATGAGTGAGAGATCTGCCCAACTGAAATCTGACAGGTCCAGCTGCCAGGCTGTGGACAGGCAGGAAGGAGGCACAGCTGGACTATCCATCACTAATGCCTAACAGCAACAGAAAGGCACTTATAAAGATGGCAATCATAGAATCATAGAGTTGGAAGAGACCACAAGGGCTATCCAGTCCAACCCCCTGCCAAGCAGGAAACACCATCAAAGCATTCCTGACATATGGCCGTCAAGCCTCTGCTTAAAGACCTCCAAAGAAGGAGACTCCACCACACTCCTTGGCAAAGGCCACTCTAGAGTCCCCAATAACCAGAAAACAATGACATCCATTGATACTGGTTGCTGGGGATATTACAGATCAGCTTGCTATACAGTGCATAATTAACTTCTGGGATGTGCTGCCACAAGATGTGGTGATGGCTACTAATTTAGATGGATGTAAAGGGAGAATCTAAAGGGAGGTCCTTGGATCCCTAGGTGTCATTGGACTACAACTCCCATCATCCCCAGCCAGTTTACCCAATGGTCAGGAATAATGGGAGTTATAGTCCAATGACACCCAGGGCTCCAAGGTTGAATAACCTTGGGCTAGACAAATTCATGGAGCATAAGGCTATTAATGGCTACTAGTCATGATGAATGGATGCAACCACCATGTCCATATGTAGTATGTCACTGAATACCAGTTGCTCGGAAGCAAACATTAGAGAGGGCTGTTGCTTTCATGTCCCAGAGGAATGTGATTGAATACTGTAAGATGCTGCAGTAGACAGGCTATTGGTCTGATCCAGCAAGGCTCTTATGATGTTCTTACCCCTCTCTGCCATAACCCAGCTTCCAGAATTATGAATATTGCTAACAGGGGCCTCACTATGCTGTATGTCCTGCCTTGTTCCTGAAATATATTGCTACTTCTGATTTTGAAGCTGAGCTTTGGAGTTCCCTTTTCTGAGATATTACTTTGTTTGAGGAAAGTGCAGGTGCTAAACACAAGCTTCAACATGCAACAATAATAGAATCTGCCATTGTGCATTAGAAAATGAAGATTTTAAAGAAGCAAAACTATCAGCATTTGGTCACTGGATTAAGAAGATCTATTGCCAAGCCTTTTCCTCCCATCCTCCTTAAAGGTAAAGGGACCCCTGACCATTAGGTCCAGTTGTGACCGACTCTGGGGTTGCGGCGCTCATCTCGCATTATTGGCCGAGGGAGCTGGCGTACAGCTTCCAGGTCATGTGGCCAGCATGACAAAGCCGCTTCTGGCGAACCAGAGCAGCGGACGGAAACACCGTTTACCTTCCCGACGGAGCGGTAACTATTTATCTACTTGCACTTTGACGTGCTTTCAGACTGCTAGGTTGGCAGGAGCTGGGACCAAGCAATGGGAGTTCACCCTGTCGTGGGGATTCGAACCGCCGACCTTCTGATCGGCAAGCTCTAGGCTCTGTGGTTCAACCCACAGCACCACCCGCATCCCAGTCCATCCTCCTTACTATCTCTGAAATGCTATAGATATAAAAACATACTATTAAAATGATAGAGATGTTACTTTCCCTTTGCATTGGGTTAGTAGTCACGTTTTTGAGTTTTAACTATCTGGAGATAAATACTCTGTCAGCTCTGATGTGTATGAGCTGTAGACTGAATATCGTAAACGGAATGAAGGAATATCATTCAAGGCTTTCCCCAGTATGAATCCACAAATCCTATCACAACCTTGGGAGCCATAAAGCTTTCAAATACATGTTCTTTGTGACACCTTGGCCAAATAAAAGATTGAAACACATTATTAAAATGGCCTCGTTTGGTTTCAAACAAAATGGTTGTCTCCCGATGACCCAGCTATAAAGTGAGGCCTTGTCCATTAGTTTGGGGAGGGTTGGGGAACAAAACAAAAGGTCCTGTCAGCATTTCTACTTTAAAGCCTACCAGCGGCCGGGGGGGGGGGGGAAGATGCAGGTAGCATAGATGGTTTGGGAGAAAGGCAAGGACCACCAGGTTGGGAACATCTAAACAGACCATTCATGACTCAGGGAAGAGAGAAGCAGAGGAAGATGAAGGAAAGCTAAAAGATTCAATAGAAGCCTGAGGCACAGCCAAGGAAGCTGGAAGGTAGGCAGCAGCAGAGACTGGGGCCGCTATCCTGTGCAAACCCATAATGTTTTTGGTACGTCTTATACTATGGACAATCAGTTTGGAATTTGCTTGCATGGTAACTGTAGGCTCAGTTCTGGTCCCCTCACCTCAAAAGGAATGTTATAGAGCTGGAAAAGGTTCATTGGAGTCACTAGCATCCAAAGTCATTCTAAGTTTTATGGATAAACTCTCAAAACTTTTATTAAAATCCCCCCTCCAAAAACCCATTTTCTCTTTTGCATTAGCTCTGTCCAGTTTAAGGATTTGGCTGGCTATTTTCTGGAATATTTCCCCACAATTTGTTCTGGGGAAATCCAGAAACTAAATATTATTTCCAATCAGTGTATTTACATGCCCAAAGAGATTGTGCTCTTCTCTTTTAACTGGAATACATCTCAATGTGTCCCTGTTTCAGAATCTGCTCTTGACATAAACAATATTGAACCCATGTTAGTGGGTTTCAGCTAATGCATTAAGCCAACCAATTTACCTAATAAGTTCTCTCAATTTGCAACAGGCTAGCACTATCCAAGTGCACAGAGAGATGAGGATATTTTAGAGAAAATTGTTATGTTATATAGAGGTAATTATATTATATGTGTTTGAAATAGACATTGAATGTGTCCCATATTACCAGTAAATCCTCAACCTACAGAGTTTATGCACTGCTAGAGAGCTTTATAAAAATATCTTTCCTCTCCAATATAATGTTTCTAATGACCAGATACTTTTCTGAAATATAATTATGGGACATTTTGTTTAAGTATGGGCAATGCACATGATTACATTTTCCCAAATAGACTTGAAATAGTGTGCTTTTTCAGCTTTGAAAGAACTTGCCAATAATTTCCTGGTTTACACTTGGGTCCCTTTTTGAAAGTATTTAGGGGTTTTTATTTTATTTTAAGGGAGCTATTTAATTAGGCACAAGCCAGTGTACATGTTAAATAAAGGGTCTCACCATGAACAAACACAAACATCTTCAAAATTGTGGCTGTGGCCCTCAGTACACTTACACTAGAGTAAAGGAGTTGTTGTTGTTGTTGTTTAGTCGTTTAGTCGTGTCCGACTCTTCGTGACCCCATGGACCATAGCACGCCAGGCACTCCTGTCTTGCACTGCCTCCCGCAGTTTGGTCAAACTCATGTTCGTAGCTTCGAGAACACTGTCCAACCATAAAGGAGTAAGCCCCATTAAAAACAGTGAGACCCATTTCTGGATAATGATAACATGGTGGTGGGAAGAAAGAAGAAAAAGATTCTGTCTGTTGAAAGATTCTAAGCTCTTTTAGAGGAGGTGGCACGCTAGAAAAGCCAATTTGTAATGTTCGTTTTGCCTTGGGCCTAACATCTGAAGCACTTTGAAGAACCCTTTGTTGTAGCAGTCCTCAGAGGGTCTGACAGGACCAACCTCACCATTAACCAGAGTGAGGTAATTGCCTCACCCAGCTGATGCTGGGGTGGGGTGGTGGTGGAAGCAGCTCCCAGTGATTCTTCCTGGTCTACTAGCTTCCTTCCATTGGCAGACAGAGCTGTGTGTGTTGTATGATGGTGAATCCCTGAGGCAGGCACTTTTTCACTCCCTCTGCCTCACAGTCACTGTCTAAGGCAGGCATGGCCAAACTTTGCCCTCCAGATGTTTTGGGACTACGACGCCCATCATCCCTAGCTAACAGGACCAATGGTCAGGGATGATGGGAGTTGTGGTCTCAAAACATCTGGAGGGCCAAGTTTGGTCATGACTGGTCTAAGGCATCCAAGGACTGGGGCAAACCAAGGATTTGAACCCCCTTTATGAAACAATATTCCTTTGTAGCAGATCCCCCCCCCCCGAAAAAACAAACAAACAAACATTAAGTTTTGCTTTTTTGCCTCAGCTGCTTAGAATCTGGCCGACATACATGGGTGTAGCTTGATATACCCTCTAAACAGGACAAATAGAGCCAGGCTTTCTTCTATGTTCCATCTTAGTTTTAATTCTATTCTGACAACTGTAGGTGGGTATGTGTTACATTTATGCGCCACCTTCCCACAACAAATATCCAGAGTAACTAACAATATATTTCACAACAGAAATGGTTGCAGTGCCACAATAACACTATATAAAAACCTGATAAAGGAGATCACTAAAGAAAAAAGCAGCTAGCTAAAATAAAACATAATTAAATTTAAAATACAAATTGAAGCACAGAGCAGCAGGGAAAAAACAAATCAGCTTATAAGGCAAACACCTGTTTAAATAAAAAAAGGTGTTGTTTTTGCTTGCCAGTTGGTACATTTTCCCCAAATTAGATGGATAATATGGTTTCACTGTGGGCAAGGGACAGAAATTTGCTGGAAAGAAAATGATTAAGGATAGCAGCTTTATTAGAAAAACAGAACATAATAACTCAAGAACAGGACCAGATAGTAGAGGGGTTTGAGGAGGTGGAGAAAGCATACAATGAAGTTGAGAATTCAGGACTCTGTAAGAGCAACCAGGATTATCTGGCATATTTTTTATATATTTAAAGTATTTGTGTGTTGAAATTCTCCTCCAAGGAGCATTCAGTGCAGGTTAGAACAATAAAACGTACAAAAATATAGAAACTATAAATAAAGAATACAATATACACCAGTTGTTTTTTTAAAAAACTAACATTCAGCTTAAAAAGAAATACAGAGTTCAAATACATAATTCCAAAAATCCATGAAGGTTTGGTGAGAAAAATCTGCAACTGGCAGCAAAAAGGATGAGAAATAGATATGGGTATTTTATTTTTTTATTTGTTTTGGAAGACAGTTCTATAATATGGATAGGAACAGAGGACTATAGGAAGCTAGAGTCAAGCCATTGACCGTTTAATATCTTAAGGGCTGTCACATGGAAGACGGAGCAAGCTTGTTTTCTCCAGCTCTGGAGGCTAAGACCCAAACCAATGGCTTCATGTTACAGGAAAGGAGATTTTGACTAAACATCAGGAATAACTTTCTGACAGTAATTGCTGTTTAACAGTGGAGCCAGTGGCGTCGCAACGGGGGCGGGGGGCGCTCCTGGTGGGACGTCTCTGGGTGTGACAATGCGGCGCCCCACCATGGCGGCACGAGCAGCCATCCCACCTCCGCAGCCACATGTAGAGGATCCTCCGTTCACGGCTGCAGCCATGAGCAGAGGATCCCACCCCTCCCTGCCTCCCTCCCTCCCCAGCTCTCCATAAGCGGCTCCTGCTTTGCTGCTTTACAGCAAGCCAGGGAGGGAGGGGGGTGGACAGGAGCCTTGGCTCCCAAGAGGGCGCAGCTTTGCCCCAGCAACACAGTGTTGGGGGGGGTTGACAAAAAAATCCACACCAGGTACCACCTGGGCTTGCTACGCCTCTGAGTGGAGCAGACCCCCATGAGAGGTGGTGGCAATTCACAGTTTCTGCAAGGGCTATGCACACCCAGCAGATGCAGTCATGTGATGCATGATCGTATAGGAACCAGCAATGTTCCATTTGACTGGAAGTTGAAGTGCCAAGAAACTGAGTGATGAATAAACCAGGACAAAGTCATTTACTGCAGCCCAGAAGAAAAGAGCAAACTTCCCAAACTCTGAACAAAATTGGACAGATTGCTTTCACAATACACTTTGACTTCAGAGCAGAACTAGAGTGTTTTATATGCTCTGCTCTGTCAATTTATGATGCTGAATACTGCATTCTTCATCCAGAGCTCAGAAACTGAATCTCCATAATAAAAATGTTAGACAAATATTGAAATGGATAGCTGCCTAGACATAGGGAGTACCTTAGTTTTCTTTGTACAGTGCAAAACCATACTGTCTCCATCTTCTGCTATGCTAACTGAACAAAGATAATTTGTGGCCCTATAAAACAGGCTGGGAAAATCATTTATGAGTGAATATGTCTTGAACATAAGAAAAGGCACTGGTACTGCAAAGAATAGTTTCTAAAATGTTCTTCTTGCCTTTAGTAATGCAAGGTGAAAGATGAGGAACCTATGGCCCTCTGGATGTTTCTGGACCACAACCCCCATCATTCCTGGCCATTGGCTTTGCTGCCTGGGGCTGATGTGAGTTGGAGTCCAATGACATCCAGGCCCCCCATGCACATGCTAGAACATTATATATATGGCCCTGAGGCAAAAGCATCAGATACTGAGGAACACACCACCCACCCATCTGAGTATGCTCCAAATTTGCAGAAGATCTCCAGCTGTGGAAAATGCCATTTAGGTTTTCATCATGTGAATGTCTCGAAGGCCTTCATACAGACACATCTGCTAAAAGATGACAGGCATCAAAAAATAAATAAATAGGGGGATGAGTTCCAATTACTTAATTTACTTTATTCAGTGTCAGGTTCCTTCCACTGCTTCAAGGTATTTAACAGTAGAGGATTCTAGACATAGGTTATGATGGAACATTCATATCTATGGCATTTCAGGAGCTTCATTTAGAAAATCACATCGCATCACAACCTTTGGGGTGGGTGGGGAGCAGAGTGTTAACTATATCTCAGGCACACAGATTCTATCATGACACTAATGTGACAAGACTTCTCAGAAATTGTCCCCTGCTGACTTGCCTCTAAACTCTACAAATCCTTATATAACTTTTTAAGATTTAAATGTTGCCACTGCCTGACCCAAAGGTCTCAGAGGACTTTCATAGCAGATACAGCTCCAGTGCAAGCAAGGCCTTTCCCTGCAGGTAATGCTTCAGTGCAGCCTGCTGTTAGGTCCAGTCCAAGGCCATGGATCTTCAGACTCAGATATGGAGCATGTGTACTTCCAGGGCTGATTTAAAGGGTGTGTCCTCTAGTGGGTTTTCCCTGGTATGCTGGGCCAGCCCCACTTCCAGAAGGCTTACCAAGCAATGTGTAGTCCAGCAACAGTAGTAGCCAGCCCATCAACTGAAGTGACAAGAGCACTAGACCTGCACATTTTAATGCCCCCCAATGCAATGTCTACACCCCTTTGCACTGTGGATAAATTGAAATAACAGAACCAGGAGTTCCAGCTATGCAGGACAAGTATTCCTGCCAATGCCAGCCTGCCCCCACCCAAAAGGGTTGGGGAGGGATGCTGACCAAGCTCAGTATAATGAATGATGGTATAACAGAATTCTGTGGCTGGCACAAAATATAAAATATGAAGCTTTAAAATGCTGTCGTGTGTGTGTGTGTGTGTGTGTGTGTGTGTGTGTGTGTGTTGGATTCTTGAGTTTGACAATGAGCACTAGACAGGAGAGCTACGTAAGGCAATGTGCTCTTTCAGCTATGACCATATTTTACAACATTTTGACAAATGTTTGTGTTCTTCTTGATTCAAATACAAAATGTTGATCAAAATATAACAAAGATTGCTTGAAGTGGGTGGGAAAATGGTCCCGAAGCATTAGACTTTTCTGTACCTTAACAGCAATAGCCCAGAGTGACCAATATTAATAAATTAAATTCAGCTTCTACATTTTTAAATGACCTAGTGGCGAGAATGGTAGCAGAGTTCACCCAAGTCCTTATTCAGTGTATAAAATATTTGACCAGCATTTCTGCAGCATAATTTAGGTTGGGATGCTTAACTATGAAAGTCGATTGTTAATCTCTTGGGCTGTGCTCCAGAAGCTCGTATGAGCAGAGATTTCACAGTCACCTCTAAGAAAATGTAATTTCTGTGCAGGGTTTTCTTCATTGTAAGTGTCAAGCATTTCATCCCTTGGGAAGAGAATGTGAAACCCCATCACAAATGAAGCAGTAGACTATGGGTCCTTGTAAGAATGTAAGAATATTTCCATGAATTGAATCCTATGCATGTTTATTCAGAAGTAAGTTGCACTCAGTTTAATAGGACTTATACTCACTTAAGTCAAAGCCTTGGGATGCAAACATAAAATTTCTCACCTAGGAGTAAGTCCACTGAACTTGTTGGACTTGTTTCCAAGTAAATATCCATAGGATTCCACTGTTAGTTTTATCTGACTATTATACTACACAAATGTCTATACTATAATCCACCTTTTTGTGTGTGGAAGGACATTTCATTGCTGTGACAATCTAGGTTTTTTAAATTTATCAAACATGCATCTTTCATTTGTAAAGCTCCTCCACATGTACACTTAAAAAAATCCATGAATGGTTTCTGTATCTCCTGTAAATAAACTACCTCTAAAAAAATTGAACACTGTTCATTTTGTTGCAGAATATAACTTCTAGAGTTTTGATAGTGTAGCATCAAAATGCCAGGGACACCAGCTTTTTGTGTTTGCGAACTTGTCAAACCAAAAGTTCACCGATTTCTTGTTAATTCTGTCTTTGGGAACACATTTACAACTGTGTGCTATATCATATGACATAGGGCTGGGTTGTATTGACGGAAAAATGTAAACATAGTTTTTCTAAAATTTCTATTTAAAAAATACTAAATAAAGGTAAACATGAAATATAGCATAACCAGGCCAGCAATAGTTGGATCAGAATTGCTTTTTGTTTCATTGGACTCAGTCTCTGGCATATCACACAAAGCTGATTCATACTGAGTCAGACTATTGGTCTGTCTAGCTTCACATGGTCCATACTGCCAGTCAGTGGGTCTCTGGGGTTTCCGACAAGAGACTTTCCAAGCCGTTCTTAAGGATGCCAGACTGAGTCTGGATGCCCTTCAATTCAAAGAACCTCTGCAAGTTAACACATTGAAGAACTACACCTCCTTTTTACATCTTTTTTTTTAACTAGCTTTTCCAACATACTGGCTCAGATATGGAGAGCCCAACAGAATATACAGATCTGGAGCCCGAGCTACACCCATTAGTTGTGTTTTATGATTAAATTACCTTGGCTGAGAGGAAGCCAGTCAAACTTAGCTCATTGCAGTTTCTGGGAGCTCATGAACAGGCCTTGCAAATGGGCATTTGCGAGGGGGGTTAGTGAGGGAGTTTAAGCGGGAGACCCAGAGAACCAGCTCATGGTGTGCATAGGACCTAGAAGCCTGGATTCCTCCTCATGCTTGGCTCCTGGTTTTCGCAATAAGTTTTCCAGTGGGCTTGGAGATGTTTTTCTCTCCATATTCTTCTTTGTCCAGCTGTTCCTCTTCACTTACATCTAATAGCTGACCGGCACTATGAGGGCCATTTCACAGATGAGAAAGAGGCAAACTCAGGCTTGTTACCAAATGTGCTTTCAGCAGGGGCCTCTGCTCTCTGACAGATGAGCCATTATAATGCATACATTTGCAAACACATTTATTGCATGCACCTATTTAAATATTTACATGTTGGAAAAGAGACAGAGTGATATAGTAATCCTGATTTATTTTCAGAAACCTGCTTCTCATCAATGGATTGCTGCCCCTAGATTGGGATATGAATTCCATCTTCCTTTGGCAGCTTCCTCTGGCAAATTCAAAATATGTTTATTTCCCCCAAATAGTTTCCGTTACAATGAGAAGGCTTTTCTCCAGAGAAAGAAGTTGGACGTGTTCTTCCTAAAAGTTGTCAGAGGACTCACATAAAAGAGAAGATGAGAGGAGATATCCACAGTGGTGTGTGTCCCCAGGCTTTACAAAGCCAGCAGGGGGATATCATTGCTGTCTGATAAGTAAATTAGCTGGCAAGTTATTCTGCAAGTCTAAATTTTTATGCTCTATGAAAGTCAACTTAGCTCAATGTGCTAAGAAACCCAGGAGGCATTTGTTAAGAACAGCATAAATACTTGGGATGTTTACAGAACTGGCGTAATTCTTCGCCTTGACTTTTATTCTGTTTCTTTTAAGCCATACTATCTATTCCTGTGTTAGTCATAAAATAATCACCCGCCACTAATACCTCACATACACTGAACAGCTCCTATCATTGCTCATGCATATTATTTTATGACAATGGAGGAGTGCGCCTTTGGGGGTGAAGTCAAACTGTTGGAAGGATGCAGCACCTGCTGTGGCTGTAGAGACCAATACAGGAGAGACATGTTTTGTTGCAGCTGGGGCAGATGAAGGTGTCTTGCTGTCCTGCTACAAGTGCACCATGGCGTTTCTTCTCTCTGCGCTCCTCCCAGCAGTTATTCCTCCCCTGGTTACTGCTATGGATACAAAATGGTCATTTACAGGGTAAATTTCTCATTCTGCTGCAGACAGTCTGTCTCCACTGCAGTCTAGTATCACTGGCCTGCATGTAGGTGCCAAGACGACTCCGTAATTTATTCACAAGAGTCACATCCTGCCCTTCCAATGCATTCACATTGCCCAGAGAGGCTTACAGCAATGATTGAAATGCAAGCCCATAATAAAATTGCATTTTAAAAATTAACATTGTATCACCCGCAATGTAATACTGTGGGTGGCAAACTTGCATATTTAGCATTACAGATGCCAATTATGATACTCAAGGAGAGCACAGGCATCAGAAATAATGTAGCCTAGGCATGGCCTGATTACCAATATGTTTTCAATGTATAATGCAAGAAAGACTATATACCCAGAGTCTTATCAGTTAGATGTGACTAATATGTGTTAAATGAACATAATCAGCCACTCTTCTGCTGGAGCAGATCAATCTATTCCAACATTCTGTTCAAAAATCCCAGCAATCAATGCTATGTTACCCACAAAAAATGACAAAAAGGTCCCTCTCCAGCCTCTACCCACACCTCATCCAATTAACTTATACTCAGAATAGAGCCACTGAAACCAATGTATATGCCCATTAATTTCAGTGGGTCTACTTCGAGTATGATTGATATTGGCTATCACCCTATATTTCTGGAATGCAATATAGGGAATTCAGCAATGTATAACTGCAACCTGCTTTGGCAATACTTTAATGATGACAAGCCAAATTTAAACTTATCTTGGTTGACGGCCAATTGCAATATCTACGACTCATCTTCTAAGACAAGCCACCGAAGATCCTTCTTACCTTCATCTCTAGATATGCTCAAACTCATGAAGAAGGGAAGGAGTAGATTTACGAGACTGTAGAAATAGGGCAAAACTTCAAGATGTCGTTACCTTTGTGATCAGCATCCTCATTCATTAATCATGGCTGTACATTTGCCACTGTCCCCTGATCCTCCTCCGCTATTTGATCACATCCCTCATACATCTTAGATCGTAAACTTGCCAGATGTATAAGGGATGTTATTGGGTATGCATAAAATATGAAACTCTCCTCGGGGGCAGAGAATTAGTATTTTATGCATCTTTAAAATGCCACGAGCATTAATGGCACTATCAAAATAATATAATAAAATATGCAGATGCATTATGAAGACTCGTTATCACACTTGAAATACAAAATGGTCATTTTCAGGCAAAATTTCTCATCCTGCTTCTAAGGTCTCTTCAGAGCACAATGGGTCATAAATTGCTGGTGACTTTTTTTAAAAAAAAGATATGCAAATGATCTTAAGTGTATGCAAGTATTATTCAACATAACCTTCGCAGATATAATATGCCCCCCCTTCAGTTTCTTGGTCAGAAAGCTGATCTATCTGCAGGAGTGAAAAATCCCGGGCCCACAGTAATTAGAAATAATAATTTATACTGTGGCTCTTCATCACAATGGTCCTAATCCAACTGTGTGCATGGGCAATTTTTGAGAGCAATCTATGCACAGCATTGTTGAAGAAGAAGTGGTGGGACTGATTGAGGGGGTCTATCACTATTGGCACCACCATTTTGTACAAACTGATTTCAATATTGTATCTTTATACTATTGTGCTCTGCCCTGGGACCTTACAAGTGAAGGATGGGTAAGAAATAATGACAGCAACAATAATATGCAAGGTGGCCTTTTAGTGCTTATCTAAAGGTGCTTGCTTAATAGTGTTTGGTGGCTTGTGGCTATAAGCTACTTGGATTTATGACACACCAAAAACCTGCCAAGTAATTGTCTTGCCAAGTGAGAAAAGGAGAAGGAAGTCTGAGCTGGCAGTGGAATGGTTCTGATTTGGAAAATGGTGCTGCTTATTGTCTGCCTATAGGGACGCGGGTGGCACTGTGGGTTAAACCACAGAGCCTAGGGCTTGCCGATCAGAAGGTCGGTGGTTCGAATCCCTGCGATGGGGTGAGCTCCTGTTGCTCGGTCCCAACTCCTGCCAACCTAGCAGTTCGAAAGTACACCAAAGTGCAAGTAGATAAATAGGTACTGCTACAGCGGGAAGGTAAACGGTGTTTCCGTGTGCTGCTCTGGTTCGCCAGAAGCAGCTTAGTCATGCTGGCCATATGACTGGAAGCTGTACGCCGGCTCCCTCAGCCAATAATGCGAGATGAGCGCCACAACCCCAGAGTCGGTCACAACTGGACCTAATGGCCAGGGGTCCCTTTACTTTTACCTATTGTGTGCCTGGGTAGCCACCTATTCCCTCCCCCTCTGCTCAACTTGTATTTCTGCAGGTGAATAGATATCAGAAAAACATCAAAGAGCAGTGTTCTCTTCCCAGAAGTTAAGTGATCATATAAAATCCTAACCTTGAAAAATCCTATGTTTTTAGGAAGTGAAGAACACATGTCTCTATGCTGTACAAAATCCAGCTATATCAAATATCTTGGAACCGCCTCTCATTTCCCATGAGTGAGAGGGAGGTAAAGACTGACTCCACTGTACTCAATAAAGTGTTACGGCTGTAAGTGAAAGGAGAATTATGCCCTTTATTCCCATGAATGTATTAGTTCAAGTACCCTGAGGAAATGCTGAGAAGCATTTTACACTTAACAAGCCAATCATTAACTACTGGTTAATGGCTGTGAATATCTTGATAAAATACATTGGACTGTTTATATACACCAGTATTCCAAAAGAAGAAAACAGGCCCTCATTTTTGCAAATATATTGCGCCATTGTGAATTCTACTTGAATGCAATTACAAAATGGTTCTAATGGGGGGGGGGAATCTTCCTAGAGGTAAAACAGGAAGCTAATCAAAAGGAAAAACAACTTCAGGGAAGAGATGAAGTGCAGGTATTCATTGTACAGAAGTTATTGTGTTCTGACTTATGAACTGATTGCCCCCCTTTCATACCCAATATATGAAGATGCAATATGCTGTACACTGTAAATAAGCATCAGCCTTATTTACTTAAGAGACTTGAAACTAGCAAAATCATGTTAGTGACAGGCTAACAAACCCACGTTGAGGGTCCCTGGACATCATGTGAGAGCTGAGGGTGTACCCTGGCTCCAAGTACCAAATTCTGTGGACCTGTCTATGCTTTTCTCCACCTGCTCCTTTTAAGAGTGTGCTGATAAGGCACTTGGGTGCCCCCCCCATGACTAGACACCCTTAGAAGTGATAAGACTGCCAGTCCAAAGAGAGCTTCTCTTCTATAGCCCCTCAAGCCAGCCAACTGAGGGAGATCAGTTGGATTAAGTGCCCCTTCAGGATACACACTGAGGTAGCCTCTGATTAACTCCCTCTGTCCTCACCTGTAGCAAACTGATAGATTCACTAATTCAGTCGGAATATCCCTGATGCCCCCAAACTCACTGCAGCAAGGAGTAGGTGAAAAAAATTCCCTGCTGCCAATGATGAGGACCAGTAATAGTAATAGTAATAACCTACTTAGTCCTTAGCAGTTGTACAAGCCAACCCCATGATGTAACATCTGAGCTGGGGGTGATACTGTGAGAAACATCCCGAAGGATGATGAAGTGGGCTCAGCCTTTTAAGGCCAACCAAATCCCCCCCCTCCTAATGTGTCCTGCTGAAAGTGGCTGTACGATTATCTCATGTCGAAAACATGATTTATATATATGTAATTTTCAGTTGATCTAAGTAAAGGTAAGCTCAGTTGTGGTTCCCTCTCCACCCACACATGAAAATAAATATTTAATTCAAACATCCATTACTGATGCACTCATAGCAACTGGGCAGTCAGCAATTCTGGGTTTCTTATTCCGTTAGCTGACAAAGTCAAGTATTTAATATACCTGCCTTGGAAATAACTACCTTTCAAAACCAGAGAGTGAAGTGACAAGTGTATACGTTTAACATCTACATAGGAATGAAAGCGCTTTGTCAGCTACGGCACTATTTGTCTCTGGGCCTCCGAGAGGAAATTGGTGGCCAAATGAATGCCCTCCACACCCTCTCTCTCAGAAAAAGGTTGGTCCTCATTTGCTGACCAACATTGTTCAGATATTTCCACACCTGCTGGAAAGCAATACTTTCATCCTGCTTGCAAGTAAGAAAAAGGGACATTTTTATCTTTCTCACTTGAAATCTGAAACATGCAAGCCCTCTTCATGTGTTTCTTGCATGTAGACAGGGTGCAGGTTGAAACAGGCTCTGCTCCCAAAACTGACCTGCTCCTTCTGAGCTCTCCACCATTGCCCATATACTCAAATGTAGAGGAGGCTGTCTACTGAAGGTCATGCTCAATGTCACATATCTCTGAAGTCCAGCAGTGACCATGACACTAAGCCAGAGGCTGCAATGTATCCAGGTAAGGACCCAGATACTGGTGATCAGGAGACAACTGAATTTGAGGTAGGAGCCCAGTAAACCATATACCACAGAACCAGAGTCCATATGCCTCCTCGTAGCCTTGTGGAACAGAGAGATTTCCACAGTACCTAACTAGTCCAATAGCCGAAACAAAATTAAAAAAAATCCTTCCAGCAGCACCTTAGAGACCAACTAAGTTTGACATTGGTATGAGCTTTCATGTGCATGCACACTTCTTCATATACCATCATACCAATGACAAACTTACATCAGACCAACACGGCTACCTACCTGTAACTAGTCCAATAGCATGGGGGATATGCTTGGTAGGAAGATATGGATTAAAGGAGAGAGACCTGTCTTCAGACCAGGTCTTTAAGAGTCTGTAGTTCGGCAGCAAAGGGGGGGGAAGTGTAGGAAAGGTAGACTGGAGACATAGTATGGGAAACAGCCCTACTAGAAAAATTAACCAATAAGTGAAACTGACACAGGGACAAACAGAAGAGGACGGCTTCACCCCGGTATGGTTCCCCTTTATCACATACACAGCCCAAGAAGACAATGACAAAAATCCACCAACAGCATACGAATCAATATGATTAACCTGACCCAAAACACTCACCCACCCCACTCACACACAAAACAAAGACCACCACAGCTAACCACAAAGGAACAACCATATCCTTGGCCAACCCCAACATCTCTCACCATCAAAGGAAAACAAGTGAACAACAGAGAACCTACACAAGCAACGCTGACAACCCCCCCACACTTACTAAGCAAAATAGAAGCATTGTCACCCCACCCCACCCTCCCCCATCTACTTTCCTTCCCCTCTCCTCACCAATGTCTCAACAAATGAAACTGATTTGTAAAAATGCTAAGAGAGACATTGCACATATCTTTGTAAACCAAGAAAACCCTTAATAAAAATTTATTAAAAGAAAAAAAGAAAAGGCCTCTAACCCTCCTCAGAGCAAGCTGCTCACTAGGAGCTGTCCTTGGTGCTGCGACAACTGCTTTACTTCATAGTGCTTTACTCTGTGGTCCCCTCTGAAAGACCACAACAGAATACTCAAAAATGGCAATGATGGAGGCAAGAGCGGCGTTGAGACCAGGGGGCGGGGGTGGTAAATGTGTGTTCCTTAGCCCCTTCCACCATGCTTGCCCTCTACACACATCTGAAAAGGGTTAAAGTATGTCTCATATCCCTCATTCCAGTTCAGACCAAGCCAAAGCCAGATGGGATGAAATCATGGCTTTAAATCACACAGGAATCCGTTGTGAGGAGGCTTCAGAAATCCACCCTCAATTTCATGGAGGGCTTTAAATTATGTAATGATGGTTTTCTAGAAGAAAGAAGTTATGTCAGCATGCTTGTTTACACCTGAGCAGATATAACATATCAATAGGGTTTAAGGATGCAAAAGGGTGAGGCAATGTGCATGAAGAGAGGAGTCTCTGCAACCAGAGGCAATTCTTGGTAGTGGCATCCTCCCTGTGGAACACCCTCCCACCAGATGTGAAAGAGAAAAACAACCACCAGACTTTTAGAAGACAGCTCAAGGCAGCCCTGTTTAGGGAAGCTTTTAATGATTGACAGACTGTTGTATTTTAATATTTTGTTGGAACCTGCTCAGAGTTGCTGGGGAAACCCAGCCAGATGGGAGGGGAATTATTATTATTATTATTATTATTATTAATAATAATAATTTGTCATTGAATCCTTTTGGATAAAGTCCAAAGACAAAGATCCTTTTGGAATGAACTGTCTGGGACACAGTTGGGAGAACCTGCTCCAGACATGAAGCAGCAGGGCGGGGTAGTGTCAGGGAATTTTGCAATGAGTCCTGAACTAATGACACTGGGGAAATCATGCAAGGGGTTAAGCCTTTGCTCTACCATCCAGTTCTGCAATGGAAGGAACTGCAAAAAGGCCAGCTTCAGCAGTCAAGGAAGTCACGTAGAGTCCAGAAAAGTCAGACCTATAGAAGATTTCAGTTTATGCTTTGTTTGCTGGTTGAAGCCATGAAGAGACCTGCTTTTGCTTAATACAGATTGATTTGGCCTTGCCTTTAACTGCACAGGAGCTGCATCTGACAGGTGGGTGGGGATTGGCAATGCGGGGCCAGATGCAGGAAATCTAAACCATTTTAAGTGACTTATTGGTAATATATTTATTTCTATCAATATTGAACAAACATGAACCAACTGGAAATGTTGCATTAACTTTGACACGTAAAAAAAATAAAAAGAGTGGTTGTTATTCAGAGTTGAGAATCAAGCAAAGTTATCCAAAAATCTAAAAGGAAATAAATTTGCCTATTTTAATTGCAATTACCCATGAATGTTTCCTAATCTATCATCTCTGTACTGAAAGAGAAACAGTTTTCCATTTCCACCATGATCTCTTGCAAGGAGGACATTCTGTATTTTGGGCAGCAGGTGGAGTGCAGGGGGTGGGGGGTGGATTTAATGAAAAGATGAGCAGATACAGGCAATTCCATAAAAATAACTCAGTGCTTGCTCATGCAACATGGCAGGGGTTTATATCTCATATTACAAGAAGTGCCATTATCCACAGTTAATTGGTAACATTTTAATTCTAGCGTCTTTCTATTTCTAACCTAAATCAATCCTCCAGAGTATCTGAGAAAATGGATTTTTTTCAAGTTATGAGAGTATATATCTTAGTATATAATAAAACTGTAAGCATGTCATCATACTGCAGTTTATATGGACATCCAGTTGGGGATAGGTCAGGTGTAAAGGGAAGGGATTTGGGTCAGGTACAAAGAGGGGGAGACGGGGTGGCCATCTGTAAAGGGAAGGGGTTGGCAAGGGGATGGACAGTGGGTGTAGTTTCATTAATTTTTCTAGATTATATTGTTTTATACTGATATATGAGAGAGAGAGAGCCACCCAGTTCTTGAGCCATTGTGTTAAAATTCAATCACTCTTTTTGCTTCCTTTTGGTCTGTGTTAATCATTCAGCTCATGAGAAGAGAAGAATCCTTGGAAAAGACCCTGATGTTGGGAAAGATTGAGGGCACTAGGAGAAGGGGACGACAGAGGACAAGATGGTTGGACAGTGTTCTCGAAGCTACGAACATGAGTTTGACCAAACTGCGGGAGGCAGTGCAAGACAGGAGTGCCTGGCGTGCTATGGTCCATGGGGTCACGAAGAGTCGGACACGACTAAACGACTAAACAACAACAATCATTCAGCTGCCTGAGAAATTAGTGAAACTCGAAATGGCAATCTCATTTTTTTAAAAAAAGATTTAATTATTTTCTGTTCTCATTTGGTATTTTTATGTTGTGAACTGCTCTGTGATCTTTGGATGAAGGGTGGTATATTAAATGAATGAATGAATGAATGAACATATTGGACCCACTCTTATATGTAACTTATGTGGAAGTAAAACCTACTTGAATATTTTAAAGATATAAAAAACTAACATTCCCTGTGGAACGCCCTCCCACCAGATGTCAAAAAGAACAACAACTACCAGACTTTTAGAAGACATCTGAAGGCAGCCCTGTTTAGGGAAGCTTTTAATGTTTGATGGATTACTACCAGGGTATATTTTAATGTTTTGTTGGAAGCTACCCAGAGTGGCTGGGTAAGCCCAGCCAGATGGGCGGGGTACAATCAATCAAACAAACAAACAAACAATAATTAGCACACACACAGACACACACATATATACACACATGTCAATCTCCTACAAAAATGGTGCACAATACTCCAGATCTTAAAGTTTCACCACGACTGACTGAATCTCTAGTTTAAAATAATCCAATCTATCTCACATAGCACCCCATTTGACAGGTTGGGTTTGTGTCTCTTTCACAGTCATCTCCATTCTTTCAGTTGTTTCAGTCGGTCTTTAAAAAGTGCTTTCAAAGGAGCTGTGGGAAGGGGGAAAGGAAGAGAATTGGGGGAAACGTCTTAAAAGATGAATCAGATAATGTCTTGTGTCAATACATCCAAAGTGAGTGAAGACATTAATTTTGCTAATGCTTGATGGGTCAATAGGAAGCACAAATACGATCACTTAAAACCAAAGTCTGGTGCAAGCATTTCATTCACTTTAGTGCGGAGTGACACTCAGCAATTTTGCACTTGCTGGGCTCTGCTTATGAGCATCTCAGTGAACTGAACCAATGTGACATAACCAGGGCATGTTTGATTTGATTCACATCCTAAAAAGTTGAATATCAAGGGTCCCATCATTGGGTGCAGAATTATTATTAGGCACTGATAGAAAGTGCAGAGAGGAGTAACTAGGTGACTGGAAGGAATCATAAATTCATAGCCTACCTTCTCCTCTTTCCCCCCCTCCACCCCCCCCCCCAGCTTCCCATCAGATGCCTGGACTACTTTATTATCCTGTCAGAATCTGTTTGGGGTCCTCCTCATTTATGAGCTGGCAGTAAGACTGATCTATGGAGAGGGATGTCGTGACTGCCAAGGAGAAAAATGGGGGTGGGGAAAAGAGAAAAACAGGAGCGACACCTGAGAAAGGAACAAAAACTCAAGCTATCACAATATTAGTACTACAAAGGGTATTTCTTGACCCAAAATGTTTAATTCTACATCATATGAATGGGGTTAGGGAGTTCATTATTGGTGAGATAATGAGGAAGTCCAAAGGAGCAGAAAACAGACAATTTTGTTATATGTAAAGGTTCCAGCATCTCCAACTCAATGTCTGGAAGAAAACGTCTCATGAGCATCTAGAGCAGCAAATTGTTAATAGTGTCCTCAGTACTTTAAAAGATAAGCTATGTGTAGAAAACTTAATGTACAAGAATATAAATAATAGATGGGTCTTTGGTTTTGGTTCCCTGGCCCAGAAAGAAGCCAAGATTCACTGTTTGCTTCAGTGAAATTTCCCTTACATTTGCTCTGCAAAGCAGTGGAGGGCCAGAACTGGTAAGATTTAACAGAGTTTGGGGTTACTGAAGTCAATAGGATCATTTATGGGGTGCTCTGAAAGTTCAGTTAGGTTCTTTCTAAATTATGAAGTTTAATAAATTAATAATATTCAGTATTATGACCAGTAATACTCAGGTCACTGTTATTCAACGTGTGCATAGAATTATGTCTTTCCTCAAACTATGGCTTCTGTTGCAAAGTAATCTAATTTTTCTAGCGCTTAAGGTCACACTATTTTGTCTCTAGAGAAAAAGCTGGCACACTCCCTAGTTCCCAGCTAGCATTGCAGCAGTTACTGCTGTGCAAAACATGAGTGTGTGTCAGTCACTGGCTTGTATTGCACAGCAGTTGTGATATCACTGATGATGATACTGGTATATAGCTCCCATTTTCCATGGTGTGGTACAGGGTAGCAAAGGAACTGCAGAAGATACTCCAACACAGGAAAGCCAAGGTCTAGGGACAATAAAGAAGTCAAGAATAGAGACAGGTCTTTGAAAACATTGCAGGTATACTTGCCAGACAAGTACTTGTGCCTCCTTCCGGACTGCAACCTCCATGCCAAAACCCCGTTTCTATTGAAAGAATAGGAGGGACAGCCCTCTGCCTCAGGACTGTGGATATACTTAATCCCTCTTTTCTTTTTTTTAACTGCAGATATACTTAATCCCTCTTTTTTTTTTTAACTCACTGGTAAACAGAAACACACTCTGTATGTGCGCATGTCTTCTGTAATAGTCAGCATTCCCATGCAAATATCAATGTTCACCATATTTTGCATGTTCATTGTAACACAGATAAACCAAAACAGGCCCACAAACTACAACAGTTTATAATTCTAATTTAATAGTTGGAACTGATTTTAAGAAATCCATAAATTCAGTCTACTACTTGTACCCTACATATAATGCTCATGTGATAGGTTGTGCTTGTTTAGTGAAAAGTCATACCGTATAGAAATGTGTAGCCAGTCAGAAAGTTTATGGGATATTTTGTGGCTAATGGTCTTTACCTAGTTGCACTAGATTTATGGGGAAGGGTTCCCCAGATTCCCTTTCCTCTGGCACCTAACCTTTCTCCTTATGCCATTTGCCAATTCATGTTGAGTGAAAACTTATAGCCATGGCCTATGAAATTGACTAACTGCCAGAAAATAAATCTTTGCCCTACGTTCCACATGCCCAACACTGCCTAGAAATATGTGCATCAAGTTGTTGAGATGAAGATTCGTTCCCAGGAGTTGGGTCTCTCTCTTTTTTAAAATAAAGCTGTAACAATTATTTACATATTTTATTTATTTCCTAATATTTATACACTGATTTAAAAAACAACAACACATCAACATGGTTTGCAAAAGATATAATGGAAAAATGAAGAAAATTCACAGTCATACTTTAAAACACACAATACAAAAGTTAAAATACTAAAACATATTAACATTACCTCAACTTTCTCAGCAGGGGCGGGGCGGGGCGGGGGGCTTGTCTAAATAAGAATGTTTTTAGCAGACACCAAAAAGAGTATAATGAAGACATCTGAAGGCAGACATTAGAAGTCATCCGAAGGCAGCTCTTTTTGAGGAAGTTTTTAATATCTGATGTTTTATCATGTTTTTATTATCAGTAATATTCTGTTGGGAACTGCCCAGAGTGGCTGGAGAAACCCAGCCAGATGGGTGTGGTATATATTATTATTATTATTATTATTATTATTATTATTATTATTATTATTATGCCTGCTTGATTTTTATAGGCAGGGAGTTCCAAAATGAAGACACTGCCACACTAAACGATAACTAGACATCCACTCCTATTTTCTGATGCCCAGGTATGAGTGCAGATATTTATTAGCTAAAACAGCACCACCCACCCCCATGCACAGGAGGGAGATGCCTTGATAGAGCCACAACATTTGCAGAGGTATTAAAAATAGATAGAGAATATCTCCCAAACAGCCCAATGAGGACTGAGTGTAGTCAGTGGCCACAAGATGCTGAGCTGACTATTTGGGGGGGGGGGGAAGCGAAAAACCAGGTATGAGCGGGAATGAAATTAAGTAGACTGAAAATTGCATAGGGTTGAATTACATGACCCTTGGGATCCCTTCCAACGCTACGATTCTATGATTCTATGAAAGAGGGTAAGACGGACTGACTGGAATACTAAACAGGAAATGACATACTGCAATATTTTGTTGCAGGCTTTATTTATTGCATCCTAGGGAAATATTCCAGTTTGTTCAATATCCAATAAGAGTCTGTTTCAATTATTTAGCAGAAGTGCACCCAAACCACAAATTTCATTGTAGACGAAGGTTAATTGACTCAAAACAAGACAAGATGAAACAGGAAGGGAAAGCATTGTGCAGTGCTTTGTGATACAGTATATTGTGCAGTGAAATGGTTGCCAAATGTCAAACGCAATAACTAAAATGCAAGGGTGGCATTTATTTTAGAGACGTAGGCTGCAATCTTAACTACACTTACCTGAGAGGAGGGCTTACTGAACTTGGTAGGACCTTCGCCTGAGTAGACATGGTTAGCGCTGCAAGCTATGCTGCTAAAGAGATACCATAAATACAACCTTAAAATGCCTCTGTCTGCTTTCCTTAATAAGGCACAGTTACTATGACAACCCAACAACAGTGGGCTGGAAAGTATATTCTCTTTCTTCTTGTTGTTGTTTAGTCATTTTGTCGTGTCTGACTCTTCATGACCCCATGGACCAGAGCATGCCAGGCATTCCTGTCTTCCACTGCCTCCCGCATTTTGGTCAAACTCATGTTGGTAGCTTCGAGAACACTGTCCAACTATCTCGTCCTCTGTAGTCCCTTTCTCCTAGTGCCCTCCATCTTTCCCAACATCAGGGTCTTTTCCAGGGAGTCTTCTCTTCTCATGAGGTGGCCAAAGTAGTTTCAGGATCTGTCCTTCCAGTGAGCACTCAGGGCTGATTTCCATTATCCTTCATTGATCACTGCCTTGTCGTGGTGAAGGTGCTTGAATAACTCAGAGAAGCTATGAGCTATGCTGTACAGGGCCACCCAAGATGGACAGGTCATAGTGGAGAGTTTTGACAAAACGTGATCCACCTAGAGCAGGAACTGGCAAGCCACTCCAGTATCCCTGCCAAGAAAACTCCATGGACAAAGACAACAGGCATATTCTCTTTCTTAGTAATAGGCTTTTGACTGGGTCAGATCCTCTGCTTGATGGACAATGAGTGCCCCATTGACTAGATATTTTAAGAAGTCTGTTTACCATGTGATAACCTTAATCTTTGATTCTCCTCAGTAATCAAAAGGTACAGTATTTCATTTAAGCAAGAAGGCAATCATGTATTTGAAAGCCAGTGGGTGTCCATCTATTTGAGAATATGCAGGAGACAAATGATGGCTAGGGAATGGGTTAAGAGTCTCCTCTTTCAATGCTTCTTTACTCACAACTTCAACTCCTGAAGTTGCCTTTTAATAGCAACTGTTTGGATCTGGTAGAATTCCACCAGGGCCAGATTTAGGTTTGATGAGGCCCTAAGCTACTGAAGGTAATGGGGCCCTTTATATGTCTAGCTGTCCTTTGTCAACAACAAATTGTCGCTGTTTTTTGTGTTGAATATATGCTATATGGTAATTTATGGACCTAATAGGTCCATACACAAAACTGTTGCTTTATGTAGGTTTTATTTTATTTGTTTTTTATCTTATATTTTGGAAATGTACATCCAGTTTTTCCCCTTTAATTTTTTTTGAGGCCCCCAAGAGAGTATAGCTTGTTTAGCTTTTCTGTAAATCCGGCACTGAATTCTACTCATGGGATGCTCCCACTGAACAAAGGGAAGAGGTGATAAAAGCCACCTGGAAATCTATCTACAGAGTTAAAGGTAAAGGGACCCCTGACCATTAGGTCCAGTCATGACCAACTCTGGGGTTGCGCATGGAAACGCCGTTTACCTTCCCGCTGTAGCGGTTCCTATTTATCTACTTGCATTTTGACGTGCTTTCGAACTGCTAGGTTGGCAGGAGCTGGGACCGAGCAACGGGAGCTCACCCCATCGCAGGGATTCGAACCGCCGACCTTCTGGTCAGCAAGCCCTAGGCTCTGTGGTTTAACCCACAGCGCCACCTGGGTCCCTATCCGTTGCTTGGTTCCAGCTCCTGCCAACCTAGCAGTTCGAAAGCACATCAAAGTGCAAGTAGATACTGTAAATAGGAACCGCTACAGCGGGAAGGTAAACGGTGTTTCCATGTGCTGCTCTGGTTTGCCAGAAGCGGCTTTGTCATGCTGGCCACATGACCTGGAAGCTATACGCCGGCTCCCTCGGCCAATAATGCGAGATGAGCGTGCAACCCCAGAGTCGGTCACGACTGGACCTAATGGTCAGGGGTCCCTTTACCTTTATCTACAGAGTTAAAACAACATAAAAAATATATCTATTCAAATGCAGATGGAGGGAACAAACAAAGAAAAAACAGTACAGCACACTAACAAGAGCCATTTCCTTTAAAGCAGTCAGTATTGAAAAGCCTGCTGGAATACAACAATTTCCACCTCATGGTGGAAAGAGGGACTTCCAGGGAACAGCTACTGAGAAGGCTTTTTCCCGGGCTCCCAACTAGCTTGTCTGTGAGGATGATGAGAGTGAGAGAAGGTCCTCCTTGAAAAATCCCTTGCCAATTAGAAATGAGGATTTAGGACAAAAATTGGGGCGTTCTCCAGAAAGTGCTTTGTTCTTAATTAATTATATATATATATTTACAAGCCGCCTTTCAGGGCCACTCACTGCCTTCACATATATTACATAAGGCACATGTTACACAATAAGCATAACAGTTAGCAGGAAACTTTCACCGATGTGTAAAAATTAAGAAAAAGGTGGCTTGATATAAGCATATCATAAGACCACCTTTGACAGGCCAAATGTGTTTTGTGAGGAAGGGCATTCCATAAATGCGGGAATAGCATTGAAAATGCGCTGCATCCAGTCATTCAATTGAACATCTCTCACTGATGGACTGTAGGGCACGACCTCAGAACCTTATCTTACAGCTTAGGCAGTTTTGTACAGGTGCAGGTGGTCCTTCAGATAAACCATTTAAGACTTTAAATACCAAGGCCAGCACTTTAGATTGGGCCCACAAACAGGCAGGCAGTGCATCCATAAAGAAATCTTGGTTTCTTTGGTTCTTTTTAATAGCTTTCCACTTTGGCTTTTGGGTGCAGTCTTCCTAAGGAAGGAAAGTTCTATTTAATTAGTCCAGTATACCATCTGTGTGGAGATTGCCTCAAGGTCACAAGTGACTGTGCAGAAACTCCCTTAGTAGCTGCATGGTCTTCCAGCACATCCAACTTCTAGGGCTGTAGAAATGGGCCCTAGGCCCTGAGTGGCTAAAAGAAAATATACATTCCTGTATCCAGGTCTTTCTGTATAATAATAATAATGATAATAATAATAATAAAAAATTATTTATACCCCGCCCATCTGGCTGGGTTTCCCCAGCCACTCTGGGCAGCTCCCAACAGAATATTAAAATCACAATAAAACATCAAACATTAAAAACTTCCCTAAACAGGGTGCCTTTAGATGTCTTCTAAAAGTCAGAGAGTTGTTTATTTCCTTGACATCTGATGGGAGGGCATTCCACAGGGAGGACACCACTACCAAGAAGGTCCTCTGCTTGGCAGAAAACTTGGGACTCAGCTACATTAGTCAAAAAAACAGCATTTTAAATACATTATAAACATGCTATATCAGATGGCGCTGTAGAGCACAAAACTTTTCTATGTGATTTTACATAGCATTTCCCCTCTTCTGTTATAATGATTTATTTTCTGACTTATTTATAGCATTTTCTCCTTGTGTGTAGATGCAACCCTTTGACCAGAGTTTAATGGCCCCCCATTTGGATGAAGGTCTGTGTTGTACAACAACCACATATAACTGGATACGGTTTGCTAGTGGGGTCTGTGACTCTGTTTGGTATTTGGGTGAGGAAAGCTAGCTTTTTGGTCTGTGTCTCACATCATATGACTACCATGCCAATAATGACCAGTTAGTCTGGCCAGGAAAAGTGAAAGCTTTATCTCAGTGGCTCATCCCATTTTCCAAGATTAGAACTGGTACTTGCATGTTTTTTTCTGCATTGTCAGGGACAATGAAAACCATTAGTTTGAAAAACAGGTACCAGCCCCCCTACAACCTAATGGATCTTAAATGAGAATTCAGTACATGGAGATATGCAAATAAAAACACCAGTGAATTGGAATATACTCGTTTGATGAAGCCTTGGATCACAACATAATGCATAAAATTCACTGCACACCTCATTTTTATAGATGAACCCTTAAATTCTTCCTTTAGAAGTGGGAAATTGTGTTCAGATCTCTAAAAGTTCCCTTGTAAAGGTGACTCTTCCCCTCTGGAGCTGGAAGGAATTCATCTTTCCCAGGAACAGTTAATATCCGAGAAGGAACATTTTCTATGTTGTTGTTGTTGTTTAGTCGTTCAGTCGTGTCCGACCCTTCGTGACCCCATGGACCATAGCACGCCAGGCACTCCTGTCTTCCACTGCCTCCCGCAGTTTGGTCAAACTCATGTTCGTAGCTTCGAGAACACTGTCCAACCATCTTGTCCTCTGTCGTCCCCTTCTCCTAGTGCCCTCCATCGTTCCCAACATCAGGGTCTTTTCCAAGGATTCTTCTCTTCTCATGAGGTGGCCAAAGTATTGGAGCCTCAGCTTCAGGATCTGTCCTTCCAGGGAGCACTCAGGGCTGATTTCCTTAAGAATGGATAGGTTTGATCTTCTTGCAGTCCATGGGACTCTCAAGAGTCTCCTCCAGCACCATAATTCAAAAGCATCAATTCTTCGGCGCTCAGCCTTCTTTTATAGTTACAACCTAATTTCCAGTGATGCCTTTTTGATGTCAAAAAGAAAAATGAGAATTGAGCCTCATTCATTGTTCAAAGGTGTATATATTATGCCTAATCATCAAGCTTGGTACTTCCATATTTAATTGCCCACAAAGTGCAAAATAAACTATGGATGCTTAGCTGCTAGTTATATATATATATTAAAAGGTTGTGTTTTTTTTATAAAAAAAATAAAGCCATAATGAAAGAACCTGTGTATAGGATTTGGTGTGTTGTAGGGTGGATTTACCTAAGCAGCCCCTTCAGAGGGAGCCCAATGCAAGGCCTTGAGACTGAATGATGAATTAGATCCATGAGTTCCTGCAGTTACCCAAGCAGGGTCCCACATGATCATTATGGCTAAAAGGTTTCCTAACCTGTGCTTACACCTTGGTAAGCTATGACTCAAAGACGTAGGGAAGCGATACTGTTATGTTTGCAAATACTGTGCACAAAGGGCCCAGTACACATTTTAAGAACTGTTTGGGCAGGCACGTCGTAGATACATGGATGGGCAAATGCCCAGTTTCTTGTTGAAAACATTTATAATACTGGCATGATTAGGCCTCGTATTGGAATTATTTTATTGCTAGCTTTTTTAAAAAAAAAAAAGTGTCCGGGGATTATTATTTCTAGTTTCTAGCAACCAGCACTGTGATATGCTGGTCACTGGTCAAAGTCACTCCCCAGAACTGAAGCAACTCAAAGAATGAGTATCTAGAAAAACTAAGAGAGGTTATTTGCAGGCTATGTAGGTAGGAACAAAGCACCTAAGTACACTACGGCTGAAATCAGATGGTCCCTGGGTGGCCATATATCAGATCTCCTCTTGCTGCCACTGTGGAAACCATTAACGTTCTAGCTCAACCACTGTTTGTGCTCCAAAACTGATAGGGCCCATAAGAGGATCAAGGGAGGGTCAGAAAATGGTTTTCATCCAAAGGACCCACTATCTTAAAAATTTAACATGCTCCCTAAAACTGGGCAAAGATATACAACAACTTGGAATTGGGTCTAAAAGTCTCTCTCTCTCTCTCTCTCTCTCTCTCTCTCTCTCTCTCTCTCTCTCTCTCTCTCTCTCTGATTTTCTTCTCATTGTTACCATGAGGAAAAGAAGCCCCCCGCCCCGGCCATTCCTTCTGCTCTGAATAAGGCAGTCTCTCACCCGACACCTTTGGGTTGTAGCTGAACTGATTCCGCCAGTTGTAATTCCAGATAATGCTAGACATTTTTTGTGATCAGTATGATGTAACAACCTGAGCCTTAACATAAACAGACGATCGGCAGCAGAATCCATTATTCCTTTGAAAAGATGTCTGCACTGAAACTCGGGAATTTTACATTGCAATTACCTGATTTTTACAGAATTACGTTGCGGATTATTTATCTTTCAGGTGCCAATCCTATTTGGCACAGGAGTGGGTGAAAATCCCTGCCAAATCCAATCCTTCTTCAGAGACTAAAATGCATTCATAATTTGTATGCAAAGCCTATCCTTTCATCCATTTTAATGGGGCTTCAAGATATAGACAGCTTCAGAGACTTACAGCAGATAGGAATTCCCCCCTCCCCCGCAAATAGTTTCACATGCCTATGTATTGTGGCAATCTGTTCAGGCACAGTTGGTAACAACTGGTTAATATTAAATTCTGAAATAGAGTGGATGAAAGCCAAAAAGCTCAACCCAGATAAGACTGAGGCACTGCTACAGGGTGGTTCCCTTGACCAGATGGGTGGGAGGTGGCCTGCTCTTGGTGGGGTTACACTCCTTCTGAAGGAGCAGATACACAGTTTGGGGGTACTGTACTTCTGGGTCCATTGCTGTTGCTTGAGGCTCAGATGGCCTTGTTGGCATGGAATGCTTTCCATCAACACTTGGTGGCCTAGCTGCACCTCTATCTGAGCAATAATAGCCTAAAGTTTACATTCTGGTAAACTCCAGTTCAAATTACTGCAATGTGTTATAAGTGGGGCTGCCTCCAAAGATGGTTTGGAAATTTCCTCTGGTGCAGATATTGCAGACTGCAATTTGCATTAGCTCCAGGCAAATGGGCAGTGTAGAAATAATGTTGTTGTCATCGTCATCGTCGTCAGTGGAGATGGTCATTGGAATCCACAACGTCTGGAGGCCTCCAGATTGGCTGCCCATGCTATGGTCCCCCAGGCAGCAAAACTCAAATACAATTTCAGTGATATTTACTTCTGAATAACAGCCTCTATGGTCCTCTGTGGGTTGACGAGGGAAGTCTCAGGATATGTCAATGTGGAGCCTCCCACCCTTAAATTCTGCAATAGTTGAAGTTAGATATCTTCTAGGAATTGGTGGGGAATGGATATTGGGTTGGCTGCAGGAATCTAAGAAGGAAGGAAGGAAGGAAGGAAGGAAGGAAGGTCCAAAACATATTTTTTTTAAATGAATTTTCTAACTTTAGTCGGTATCAGATGCCAAATGAGAGCAGATTGCTTAGATAAATGTTGTTTATCCAATTCTTTCTTAAAGCCAAAGTTTACTTGTAGGTGTAATAAAGAAAACAATACATCAGCAAGACCAACTTATATGGCAGCTTTGTGTTTTACAAAACACCTGTTTAGCTGCAATTCTTTACTGATATTTTGGTTATACACACACACACACAGAGAGAGAGAGAGAGAGAGAGAGAGAGAGAGAGAGAGATTGGGGGGGGAGCGCAGGGTGGCGAATACCCCTAAACATTTTGTGAATCTAAGTTTGACCTCATTGTGGGACAGTACTTCAGTATGAGTAGGAAAATGAGAATACCCCTAAACATTTTTGAGGGGGAAAAGCACTGTGTGTGTGTGTGTGTGTGTGTGTGTGTGTGTGTATTTGAATACTGTAACTGCTTGAGAATTTGCCACAGATCTCAGTAATCTGACATTGCAATATGTTGCCATGACAATGACAGAGATATAAATTAAACCATTGTGTGTAGGCACAGACTCAGGGTGTGGGTCACAGTAATGTGATTTGAAACCTTTAAGTCTTTTAAAAATCAGAATAATAGTAGGAACAAATATTACAATACTGTAGTATCTCTGAACTGTACTATCCCAATCGAATAAAAACAAGGTACATATGATTAAGTGTCGTATCGGATTTGTATTTGAGACTCTGCTGTTCAGAATTATTCAAAGGTAGGATTGATTGTTCTGTGTTATGTATTTTGGGTCCATGGACCGCAATAAAGCTGTGTGTGTGATTTCACACATACACAAACTAAACTGTAAAAAAGTGCAAACTGTTAGGTGTTATGTAAAATGCCATGCTCTGAAGGCCAGAGTATGCAGTTTTTAATTATTATGAACAACCTCTGAATGCATAGCAAACCTAAGCACAGCCACCACACCACTCATTGTAATCAAGCCACACAGCCACAAAGCCTGGCATTGCTTTTTATTTTTGCTATCTTTTGTTGAGCCTGAAAGTTTAAGGAGCCTGTGTGTGCATATAGGATTGTTCATAATGGAACAAATTGTGGATTCGCATCTGCCTGCCTGCCTCCCTGCTAATGTAGGGGCACACACATAATGTCCTCCCCATTCCAGTGTCGTCCTGGACATTTTGGACTTTTCAAAGATCAAAAAACCCTGCACTGAAAGGAAATACAGTGGCCAAGTACCGTACTTGATGCTTTCTAATCAGGATTCTGACAAATCCACATGAAATGTACGCAAGGTCTTTCACTATGGCTTTGTTTTTACTAAGCTCAACACAACTAGCAGGCAATACCACTGTTTCTATGAATGGAACGCCTTCTGCACCAATGGAGCAAGTCCCGTAGTGGGATATTGACACTTACTATTTTATATTGTGATTTTATGTTGTAAACCACCCTGAGACCTGCGGGTATTTGGCAGTATACTTTTTTTTTTTTACTACTTGCTGCTACTACTAATAATATACAAAATACACACAGAGAGAAAACATGTGCCCCACACACTTTTGCCTCTGGCCTCATCCACCAACAGAATGTGGCCCCTGACTGATCACTCCTAAGAACCAAGCCATAGTCTCAGGGGGTTGGTTCCCGTGGTGGAATGCTTCTCGGTGCAAACACATTGCCTGCACCTAGAAAATTAGCAGGAAAAGAGGTAAGGAAAGCAGAATCTTTCTCCAACCAGTCAAAACATCCTGTGCATCAAACGCTCTTTTTATCTTTCCAACGGATTCGTCTGCAACGTGATTCAAATAGACTCTCTGATCACCAGGTATTACCACCTCCAGAGCTGAGCCTCTTTGTCAGAGGATTTTATTTTGCTGTGGATCTCTTCCCAATTCCAGCACACCAGGAAGAAAAAAGTTAAATATTTTATGTTTCAGCTTTTGAAAATAAATATATTCCATGTATGCCTTCAAGTGCTTATTTAAGGGATGTTCGATCCATCAGATTCTGGTAGCTGCAAGTTCAAATAATGTCATGGTGGCATAATGCTTGGTGGGTGTTTTTCCCTCCCCACACACAATCACCCGAGATGCCTTCTGCAGTTCATGGAGTTGTTGAAATATTCATAGCCGTTCTCTTGGAAGTAAGCATTTACCGGTAATTTATTTAAAGTCCTTTGGATACTCAGAACAATTTCCTTGGCTCTCGCCTCCTGCCCCGCCCACCCACGCACTGAACACCTGCGGTTTGCCATTAATGTGTCCTCTCAAGGTATTGTTAGCACTCCTGTGCTGTCATTCTGCACGATGTATTACCCAGAGGTACATTAATTATTCGTTGGGATGAATATTATGTGATCTGTGAAGAGGCAAAACAAAAGAAAAATGGGGGAAACGGGAGTCAGCAAGCTGCCGGGCATTACATTTGTGCTTATGAGAGCTTCTGCAATTTTAACATTTAAGCTTCTTTCCATAAAAACCACACTTTCAAAGGACTGCAGTACACAATGGTGGGAAGTGTTAGCTCTTAATGCCTTAGCCTCATTGTCACAGCTAATATATCAATTAGTTGACTCTGCCAAAGGCAGGCTTATGTAAAACTGAGCAAGGCTCTCAAACAGTAAGCAAGCAGCTTTTAGAGCAATCTCCAAAGAGGCAAATGACATTGGTGCCCGTTGAGCCCAATAGATTTTGAACACAGGTCCTTTAAACAGCTAGAGAAAGTTGTAGATAACAAAGTTGTAGATAACAAAAACACAACATGGGGGCACCTCCTCCATTTGCCATGGTCTCAGAGAAGAATCATTGTGGACCCATTCACAGTGATCCACCCCCCCCCCCCCAGAGAGAAAGGCCTGAGTCAAGAAGGCACTAAAGGTGGCCAAACTATGGGTCATTTTCATTGGTAATGTATGCCTCCTTTCCAGAAAGGAAAAACCGCCCTGAGACCTGCGGGTATAGGGTGGTATACAAAAAGTTTGGGAATAATTAAACAGGTGATCAAAAACCAACACTTCAGGATGCATCATAATATGCACTCCTTTTGTTAAGAACACCCTCTAGGTGGAAAAGGCAAACTATAAAAAAGAAACTTTGAGAAACAACATTAAAAAATGATTCAAAGGAGGGTCAGGCAGATCAATCCATAGTTGGCACTGCTAAAGGGACTGTTGAAAAAAGAAAAAAGAAACCCTCAAGTAAATATGGATTCTCTATCCATTGTAACCTTCAAAAGGAGACAAAATACATTTTGAGAGATACTTTAGCTTGCAAGAAGCTATTGGGACCTGGTCTGACAGTCATTGCAGAAAATCATACTTATTAAAAATGGCTATGGGATGCAAACACATATTTAGTTCAGTAAATCTATTCATTTACCCGTTAATGCTGTTTGAGAAAAACTGCAGTCTGGGAAATGTTTTTGATTGTGATCAATATTTGTGTTTCCAGACTGCAGCTGATCCCCCTAATATTAAGTTTTGTGTTTTCTCAGAGAAATAAATTGCAAGATGGTTGTGCTTAACTTGGGTGCAAGTTGTTGCTGTTGTTGGAGGACTCTTGCAATATAGTTTCCATTGTACATGCACCCAAACTGCAAACCAAATTAATGCTAGATGGAGGTGAACAATCTTGCAAGGAAGTTTGAATCAACAATCTCAAAATGCCAACATAAAATATTAACATCGGAGAGAGAGAGAGAGAGAACGAACACAAGATGTGGATTGTTCTTGGGTTGTTGTTTTTAATGGGGGAGGTTCATATATATATATGCAGACAGAACGGGCAAATGCTGTAAAAGTGAATAAGCAACAGAGATTTTAGTTCAGTTAAGTGGTTACAGTACAGTGGTATTTTGGTTTATGAACACAATTAGTTCCGGAAGTCTGTTCATAAACCGAAGCGTTCATAAACTGAAGCGAACTTTCCCATTGAAAGTAATGGAAAGTGGATTAATCCGTTCCAGACGGGTCCGTGGAGTACTCAACCTGAAGCGTACTTAACCCGAAGCATGGGTGTAATTGGTTCCGGAAGTCTGTTCATAAACTGAAGCGTTCATAAACTGAAGCGAACTTTCCCATTGAAAGTAATGGAAAGTGAATGAATCCGTTCCAGATGGGTCCGCGGCGTTTGTAAACTGAAAATTCATAAACCGAGGCATTCATAAACTGAGGTTCCAGTGTACTGAGATTTCTATCTCAGCCTATTTTAACAGACGTTCACAAAATATTTAAAACTGAAAAAGATTTTTTTAAAAGCTTCTTTTGTAAAAAATACACACACATCTGAAAAAATACACCACACGTGCAAGCATGTCTGTGGAGGGTTGTTATCGTGAGATAACAACTCCCTTATCTAGCCACAAAATCTTACCTGTTTATACCATCACAGGAATGAAGGGTTAGGAAAGGAGGGAAATGAGCCTGTTGGATAACAAGGTGTTGTTAACTGACCTCAGCTTCACCTTAGAGATGATGTGCTGGATATGCAAATGTGGATAAAGAGAAAAACTCACTGCAGAGTATACTGAATTTGAATGGCGTAAGACAACATCTTGGCACTCTTGTACTGCCGATGGTCAAAATAAGCCTAGACCAAAAAAGGGAAGGTTGTTCTCAAGTAACTTTATACTTGTCGGTGAGAAATAGAGCTGCCATCTCCACCAAGTACGAGCTTGTAAGAGAAAAATTAATTGTGGCATAAGAGCTTGCATAACCAGTCAGAAACCACTGGAAATCGCCTACAGAAGTGTCCCATTGCTATTGTCAGTTGACTTCAGATATCTGAAGAAGTCTGCATGCACACGAAAGCTCATACCAATAACAAACTTAGTTAGAATCATAGAATCATAGAGTTGGAAGAGACCACAAGGGCCATCCAGTCCAACCCCCTGCCAAGCAGGAAACACCATCAAGCCTCCACTTAAAGGAGGAGACTCCACCACACTCCTTGGCAGCAAATTCCACTGCCAAACAAGGTGCTAAGGTGGTCTCTAAGGTGTTACTGGAAGGAATTTTTTAATTTATAAGAAATAGTGATTGCACTATTTCACTGTCACCATTATTCCAACAGCTTTGTTTTATTTTATTCTTAAATACACTTACTGTGGCTTGATACCATACATATTTGCTTAGAAGGAAGTCCCACTGTGTTCACTTATTCCCGGTTAAATCACAGGATCACAATCTTAATGGCTTTTCTCTGCAAATATCCCAAAACGCTGTACAAGAACAAAAATAAAATATTGTCTACAGTATTTGAAGGCTATAAATACACTTACATAGGTACTGGCACAGTGTACTCTTTTGCGTATAACTGCTGTGTGTGTGTGTGTGTGTGTGTACGTGTGCGTGCACACACACACGTACGTACCAATTATATGCCAAAGAGTGTGCTGTGTTAACACAGCTGAGCCACAGATTGAAAGCTATAACTGGCAAAGGAGGAAGCAGCCTCCAGCTGGGGCAGTATAACATTTATGTGCAGACAGCCTTGCCACATTAAGATGCCATTGCAGCATTTAATTTTCTCCAGACAACAGAAGCAGCTCAAGTACATTAAAATATGGTGGAGGCAGTGGAGGTTTATGCAAGTTATACCAAATGTTTGATAATAGACATACATTGAAATGAAACACTGTGCTGGGACATTCCTAAAAAAAGAGTTCCCTTACAAATACCGGTATAATTGAAACGCATCAGCAGCTGTCTTAAAAAAAAAAAAGCTCCATGTGTACAGGATGGAGGAGGGAGTCAAGGGCTGAAATTAAGATTCATCATTTCCCTGTTTTGCAGATCCAGGTCGTGTCATTTAGTGCTGCTTTAGAGTTCACGTGAGTGATTATTCCTCAGGAGCTGTGCCATGGACCTAGAGGGCGTTTCTTTCATTTCTTTGCTTCTTCTTTTTTTCTAAATTCCTTTGCTTTGCACCTTCAGTCAGTTGCACAGAAAATTTTAAAACCTCACAAAAATGTAGTATCACCTCCCACATACATGTTTTTAATATTTCCTAAGGAATAATAGTAGTAATTTTTTAAAATGGGGGCGCTTCCATGGCAAAGTCAAAATAGCCATTAATCAGTACAGTAGTGCAGAGCATAGGGAAGCAGTTGAGCATGGGGATTTCAATGCAAAGTCACAGTCAGTGTTTCAGTAAATCAAGAAAAATGATTTGCCAATAGGATCCATTTTATTTATTGATATCCTTTCTTATTCTTACGATTACAATTGCAAGCTCATTCAGCATTCAGCACGGGTTACACTTAACAGAGCAATCCAAACCTGCTTCGTGCCAGGCTGGGCAGGCAGTGGGGAGCTGGATTGGGTGAACGTATCGTTCTGCAAGGCTTGCCAGCCTCCATTGGCCTTCTGCTGCCTGTGAAGTAATGCCAGTGTTACTTCATTGGCACAGAACTTCCTCCTCTACTTGCAGAAGGTGTGGGCAGGTGAAGGGCCGCTACTGGGAACAGCAGTATAACTGAGGCCCTAAATATTCAATCTAAAAATCCTGGGATAGTCTCCCATGCATTAGAAAGGGGGATAATCCAGTTCTGCCCCATGGCATGGAAGTGTTGATCCTTTCTCTCTGTGCCATTTTACTGCCCTCCCTCCCCAACCTCCCCAAGCTGCTGTTTACCCTCACATATCCTTTTATTTCTGAAGAAATAAGCATGAGAGGGGTCCTTTCTCTAAGTGCTGGAAAGTGGGCGGGGCTTGTAAAAGGATATGAAGAATGGTACAAACTAATACTATACAAGAGGAACTTTTGCTTAGGAATAGACTTCAGCATGGTTATTCAACATTCAAGATGAGGAAGAATTCTGTGCAACACCTTTCACAGTTTCCCCAAATAGAACTAAGAGTTCCTCTAGTGTTGCCTAGGTGACAGACAGATACAACACTCAGGCAAGCTTAGCAAGCTTTACTATTAGAACGAAGTCTGGGCATCTTTTTCAAAATGCAGATCAGTATGACAAACAGCCCAAACCTAGAAATCAAGGCAAATACATGTCCTATTTGTGACATAGCAGTTTTGCGTGTCGAGGTCCCCAAGCCACCCTCAGATAAAACACAATTCACACAGAAATTTTGTTTAAGGTTTTGGCATAATTTTTGGCCACAACTTTATTGATTACAGAATGTGAGTGGTTGCTTAGGCATTGGTTCACGACTATCTGTTCCCACCTAGAGGTAGGAACAGAACTGACACCCACAAGCCTGCAAAACATTTTGGGGAGAAAACAGAGCTGGGCACCAGACCCTCACCTCTCCCCAAATGCTCCCAGGGGCTCTTGCGTGGCCCTAGCCCCTTGACAGGGGTTCGGACAAGAGCATGGCGAGCCCCTGGATTCCTTTAACGGAATACCCTTGCAGCAGCAGCATTGGAGGGGCAGGCACAGCCTATCCATACCCCTCCACCAACCAAATTTAACCAATGCCTAACCGCAACCTTACAAGTTGTGACGATGGCGTGTATAAGTGGTCCATGTTTCACAAGCATATACTGTAACTTTGTAAACAAGCACTTTGTTTACATAGGCCTGATTTGACAGTTTCACATAAATCTGATCTCTTTGCAGTCTGATCTTGAATGGAACATTGATTTCCCCACCCACACAGTGGGAGATCTCTTTACCTATCCCAAACCAACTTGAATGTCTATCCTTTGTCCTGTGTGTAGATCCACCCTGGGTTCAGCAACAATCAGGCAGCCAGTACTGATCCTGAAAGGCAGGTGTTATATGATACCTGACTGAAATTCTAGCCAGTCTTCTCAAGACAGCATTCGGCACTAGTTGCCATTTCCTGGCTGTTTTCAAGAGCAGCCCAAGATGGAGTGAATTAATGACATTAGAGTTAACCCACAACCCTGACTTAAAATCTGTCTCAAGAAATACTTAACCAGACCGGCTTAACAAATGTAATGAAACACATACAAAATGGAGAAATGAAGGGAAGATGAAGAGGCACAGAAGTCCTCTGGAGGCATCATAAACCCTCACAAGAGTACTTGCATCATGTGAGGAGTAGTCGGGATGAGGAAGCTCAGCTGTCACCATTTCCTCTGCCCTCCCTATGGAGCCTCCTGTGTGATTTACCAGGACATAGAAGGCTAAAGGCAGCAAAAAAGCTGAGCTTGTCGGTGCAGGTGGGGGTGGAAGTGGAAGTGGGGAGAGCTTTCATAGATCTTTCCCCTCCTTTCTAGCAAAGAAAGTTTATTTTTTATCACTCTCATTCATTGTTTTAACTGAGGTTGTGTTTTTAGAATGGCTGAATTATTGAACGCTATCCTGGAACCAATTGTGAAGGCTGATGCAAATATATTTCAAATAATTCAATAGCCAATGAACTTTCATCCCTTAAGAAAATGCCATGCAGTATGGTGACTACACACACACACACCCTACCTTTCTAGGGAGATATCAAATTAAACTTCTTGGCCTTCAGTAGGCCACTTTTGTCATGCCTAGACAGGGGGAAAGAACAGTATTTAGAAATACACATTTCTATTTCTATTTTTTCCTTATACAGTAATCGTAACAAAGACAAACGCCAGGCTGCTGTCTTTTCCCTTTAAGCTGGAAAGCACATTACACCAAATATTTCATTTCAAATCTTTTGAAGCTGGCTTGATAGAGGTGATTTGGGGTTGTGCTTACACGACAGAGACACTAGTTGCCCTTCATACAAGGGCATTTGGAAACCTGATCAGGGCCAGGGACCCACCGGTTATAAACTGCAATTTATTTCTTGCTAACATTCTGCCAAACAACTTGCATATATAGCCCTAGAATCACTACCTTCTGGTTAACTACCTATTTGTTTGAAGAGTCCCACCCTTTGTTTATTCCCATTTCCCTGGGAAGTGGGCTTGACCATTAAACTACTCTGAGAACTGTGGCTCTGTTGTGGGAATAGGGGTCTCATGACAACTTTCAGCACCCTTCCAAACTACAGCTCCCGGAATTCCCAGAATGTTACCCACCTAAATTCAGCAACAAGAACAAGATAGTCTCTGCCCTCAGGTTTACAATCCAAAACACATGGCACAAAAGGAAAAGGAGAGGAGTAGTGAAGAGGATACTGTACAAGTAAACTCGGGCACCAATTCCTAACAAATGAAGTTGATCTCTCCACAGTGGCCCTGCTGCTCATCTCTCCCTCTCCTGCAGACAACTGGAATTTAAACTGATTTGATGGCCAGCCCTGTGCAGACATCCTTTTAGAGAGTGGTTATGAGTTTTGACACTCTCCCTGCATCTTTTTGCTCTGAATAGAGCTCCCCCCTTCTTCCAATCTCCTGTGCTTGGCCATCTGACAATAACACAAATAATAGAAGAGATTTTGTCAAAGGGAGCAAATAAGGTCTTTCCACAATGCTGACATTCAGCACAAAGCTGTTTGTCAACTCCCCCAGTCTCAGATCTCCGAAGATAATTGACCTTGTGGGTTCCTCAAGAGATTGTCTGCATGCTGCTGCCTATGTAGCACAGACAACAAGTTGGTACCTTCAGCATTCACTTTGTAAAGATATGGTAATACTTCCACAACCAAACAGAATTCATGCACTTATTCATGAGGCTTCCTTTAAATATATGCCTTCTGCTCTTATGTTCATGCTTGGCTATTTATTGCATGCATGATTTTGTCCAACTAAGCAAGTCTAATATCCATTTTATATCAAGCACAACCAAGATTCCCATGGCACCTTTAAGAATCTGCAGCCTTATTGTAGCATAAACTTTCATGAACTACAACCCACAGCATCAGATGGATAACGTGTTAACCTCATTTGGCTGGTATATCTCTACCTATACAGGAGGGAGCGGAGAATGTATAAAACAGCGGAGTCAAAAGGTCATGAAATGCAAAGGATAGCAGGAGTTCTGTCACTTTTTGTCTCTCTGCTCATGTGCAATTAACCTGTCAGCTGACAATAGCACTTCATACACCTGACAACATGGGCTCCTGTGCACAAAAATCCGATGCCACAATACATTTGTTTGTCACTATAGGGCTCTTGGCATTTTTGCTATGGCTACCCTTCCAGAATGCATTTTATAGGAAGAGTCACATTTGCAAAAAGTAGGTTGATTTATTAGACTGACAAGGAATCCTAAATGAGCACTGCAGACAAATTTCACATCTCTTTCTCTCTTTTTTCCTTTTTTTTTAATTTTAGGATGCCTCCTTTGCATTTTTGCACACTGAGCTTGCAAATAAAACAATTTTCTCCCTGACATGTACATTTCTCTTGCATGCATGGAAGGTCCTAATCACTTGTGATACAGCATTTTACTCCTGCCTTACCCTGGCTGCTTATGTAGATACTGAGTCAGGAGACAGGCAAATGAGTTGTCCAAGGTCACAGTAATAGGTTTGGAATTTGGATTCCAGACCCACATCTGGAATTCAACGCTATTCGGTGCTCAGCACAATGCAATAGTTTTTCACAGAAGAAGAGATTTCAATAACTTAAGACTCTTAACTAAATACACAAGAGACCACAAGCTCCAAATACATTCCAGTCTTAAACCAGTTCATTGCAGATGGCGTTGTCTCAAAAGGTTTTAAATATGGTAACCTTCAACACTTCCTGAACATAACTACTGAGGAAAATACAGAATTCAGGATATGCCTTATAATGAAGGGATCCGATCACCTGGCTGTCCTGCCAGGCTGGCATCAAGACTCAACGTGGCGGGCATCTGCCAAGGTTCCACACCCCAGAAGGAGGGCACTAACATTAGCCTCCTGGACCCACTTGAGTGAGAGGTGGATCCAAGGCCTTGGTGTGTGTCTTGCGCAAAAGCTCTCTAAAACTTGGAACCAACACGGATGTTGGGTCACAGGAAGGAGGCTTTCCAAACCTGATTATCTTGGATCCTCTCCACTGAAAGGCTGGAGATTTAAAATGGATTCAGCAATGCACAAGTACAGACTAGGGAGACATTAATTCTGTGTTCATATATGGTTCACCACTGTTTTCCTATGCACTGAGCAAATGTTGTTATACAACTTCCAGTGCATTTTACCATCACCTTCCTTACTGCAAAAAGTCAGATCTGGGGTGGGGGTGGGGAGCAGGTTTGTTACTCAAGTTATCCAAATCAGCTATAAATGTGCAACCTAAATTTGAAGGCATGTGATTGAATCCCACCCAAAATATTGACAGTCTGTGAGCATGTGAAAAGTGAGTTAAGCTTATATGATGTTCTGAATGTATTTTAAGGAGCCTGTAATTGAATAGTCCAATTTCTCCTCTGATACTTGCCTGGTGTGGTTTAGTCAAACATGGCGTGGCTGTAGTTGTTTGAGCTCTTTGTTTATACGTGTGTATGTGGTAGGTTGAAGGCACTTTCTGGCCTTGATACACAAAAGTTACATTTCTCTCTCCCTGTCTCCAAAGTGTGTGTGTGTGTGTGTGTGTGTGTGTGTGTGTGCGCGTGCGTGCGTGTGCGTGTGTTTAACAGAAGGAAACTATTTATCAGACCTGACAGAAGAACCTACCAGGGCATGGAAGTCTGAGTCAGTACTTTACTCCCGGGACACACAGGCAAAGAGAGAATATCATACCCCATTAGTGCAGAGTAAGGACAGAAAGAGAGAAAAGGAACTGAGAACTTCAAGCTCCTCCACTGAGCCTAGTGCTGCACAAGTGCTGTCTATAGGGTTATGCAAAATGTTTTAAATTGGGGGGGGCTAAAAGTTGAGTTCTCATCCACATCCATGCACACACAAAAAAAGCTCAAAGTGAGGGCCAAGCTAGGTGCAATGCTTGGAGATTCATGGTCTGGTCTCCCAAGTATTTTTTTTTTTAATTAAACATAGTCATCCTCCAGACCTCCCTGACATTGGATTGGGGCTGTAGTGCTGACTGGAGGAATCCAAATTACCCCAAAGCTGCTGTTTGCCCTACAGGAGAAGATTATTTGGGATAGTGGAAGGAAAGAAGAGTTTGGAGAAGAGAAGATTTTGGATTTGATATCCCGCTTTATCACTACCCGAAGGAGTCTCAAAGCGGCTAACATTCTCCTTTCCCTTCGTCCCCCACAACAAACACTCTGTGAGGTGAGTGGGGCTGAGAGACTTCAAAGAAGTGTGACTAGCCCAAGGTCACCCAGCAGCTGCATGTGGAGGAGTGGAGACTCGAACCTGATTCACCAGATTACTAGTCTACCACTCTTAACCACTACACCACACTGGATAAACTCTCTTCCCCCACTTAGTTTGCCCCTGATTCCATGTATCTCAGGCGACAGATTCTGTATATACATGCCAACATGTGATATTGTATTTTATCTAAGATTGTCTCCATTTTTTTTTAAAAAAACATGACTACACTATACATGTTGAAAATTCCCTCCATTCTCTCACAGCCTGACACAGGAGTGTCGTTTCATCAGTAGGATAAATAAATAATACTCTGAGAGAAATAGTAGTGCCTTTTTTGTTGGGGGCTCAAAGACTATGGAATCTGCTCTTACCAGTGCCGGATTTACATATAAGCTAAACAAGCTATAGCTTAGGGTCCCACTCTCTTGGGGGCTGCCCAAAAAAATAAAAGGGGAAAGAAACTGGATGTACATTTCCAAAATATAAGATAAAAAACAAAATAAAACCTACATACAGCAACAGTGTTTTGTGTTGTGTAGGGACCCAGGTGGCGCTGTGGGTTAATCCACAGAGTCTAGGGCTTGCTGATCAGAAGGTCGGTGGTTCGAATCCCTGCAATGGGGTGAGCTCCCGTTGCTTGGTCCCAGCTCCTGCCCACCTAGCAGTTCGAAAGCACATCAAAGTGCAAGTAGATAAATAGGGACCGCTCCGGCGGGAAGGTAAACGGCGTTTCTGTGTGCTGCTCTGGTTCGCCAGAAGCAGCTTTGTCATGCTGGCCACATGACCCGGAAGCTGTCTGCGGACAAACGCCGGCTCCCTCGGCTTATAGAGCGAGATGAGCGCCGCAACCCCAGAGTCGGACACGACTGGACCTGATGGTCAGGGGCCCCTTTACCTTTACCCTTTACCTAGGCTCCTATGACGTAAACCATGGGCCCCGTCTGCTATATAAAGGGCCCTATTACCTTCAGTAGCTTAGGGCCTCATCAAACCTAAATCCGGCCCTGGTTCTTACACAAAGTTCATTAAATGCAGGGGTTGCAAGGCCATTGTCAATGTTCCCTTGAATGCCAGGCCAAGACAGTGTGGAGAAGTTTTGACTCTCTAGATCTTGTTGAACTGAACTTCCCATCATCCCTGACCATTGGCCATACTTGCTGGAGCTGATGGGAATTGTAGTTTAGAGGGCCAGAGGTTCCCCACACCTGGGTTAGGAGATGGCAGTGGCAGTAATAGAAAAACTAGTCCTTTAAAAAGAGCTGCAGAGGGAGGTGAGGCCAGTTGTCACTCCTGAGATACCGGTAGAGCCCCCTCTGGTCTAGCTGGTAGCTGGCCACTAGCAAAGCTCTCTCCTCTGGCATAGTGGTAAAAGCAGGGATTGTGAAGGTATGATGCTTGTTTTATGACCTGTTTTCGCCTCTTGCTATTGTGGTTTTAAGTAGATGGTTTTCCTGTTTGCCAACCACCTCAAGCATAATGGGTGAATCAGACATTTCCAGATTGTAAATCTCCATTGCAGTTGTGTCTGCAAAAAGAGAGAGGTACTTTAAAAGTTTTCTTCTTGGTGAAATAGAGAGGTCTGTGATTCTCAATTCTGCATGCAGTGCTTCCCTGTTGCTTGAATTGGTGACCCTTATAAGACCTGAGCCAGCCACTTTCGACTGTTTGTCTCTCACTGAAAGGTCTTGGCATCATTAAATGTAGTAATCGCTCACAAAAAGAACGGGACCTAGCTTTTGTGTAGTGCACCCAAGGCCAGGGTATGCTGCAGGAATATGTTGGTTTTCTGGCCTGATTAAGATTTATTTATTTATTTTGCCCTGCCTGCATAATACTTTTTAGTCCAAACTCAATTCCCTCACTCTGTTTTTTATTTTAAATCATAGATATTACTAGGCAATTGTAAGTTTAAAATTACTGATTCATTTTCATGCTGCATCGACCAGATTCAAAAACAACAAAACGCCACACACAATCCAAACTGAGCCTATTTTTCCATTAAGGAGGCTTTAAAGTAGCCGTCTCCAACCAACTGCTTTGCAGATGTGGTTGAACACCAATTCCCATCAGCCTTTGGCCAGCATGACCAATAGTTAGGGAGTGGTAGTTCAAAAAATCCGGAGAGCATTGGGGAAGGCTGCTATCTAATTACTATCTAATTGCCAGATATATTAGGCTACAATTATGTACACACTTACCTGGGAGCAAATCCTATTGAACTCAGTGGGGCTTATTTATGAGAAGGCAGATCTAGGATTGCACTATTACTAATCAACTCATGGAGAAATTATGGCACTGGGATGAAAACCTGTATGCTCAGTTGCGTGTTCAGACCCAGAGACTTCCCCTCTAAATAAATTCACACTTGACTCAAATTTTGGTTTGGGTTTTGGCAGAATTTAGGCCACAAATTTATTGATTACAGAAAGTGAGTGGTTGTATAGGCTCTGGTTTGACTAGCTCCCTGCACCCTTGCAGGTAGCACTGACCCAGGGCATCAGCATAGGCATAGCTGCCAAGTTCTCCCTTTTTATAAGGGATTTTCCCTTATGCTGAATAGGCTTCCTCGCGAGAAAAGGGAAAACTTGGCAGCTATGAGCATAGGTCAGCCAAGGGTGAACACCTGGATAGGCGAAAAGTTGGGAACAGACTATGTCCGCCACCCAGATGTCCCCCTGGACTCAGGCATGGGCACAACCCCCTCACAGGGGTTGACCAAACCATTTGAGCCACTGGATTCCTTTAATGGAATACCCTTCACATAGGGATGGCGAGAGCGTTCTCCCACCCCAATCACCTCAACCAAGTGGGGGAAATTCATGCCGCGCCCGTCCCAACGACAGATGACACACGACGGCATAGCAAGATCAAGCGCAACAAAGCCTTAAAAGTAGGGAGAGGAGGGCGGGTGTTCCAAATGCACGCACCAAAAGAGGAAGCTCTGGATCACGCATGGGTATATATAGGTCCCTTGATCCGTTTGGACTGCGCCCCATTGGCCAGATTGAACCCAACATGGAGGGACCTACCAATCGGGTGTTGTGGCTGACCAATCTTACCCACCCACAACACAGGGGATGGGTCTCCAGGTCTCACTGGAACACGTGCCCTCTTTGAAGGAGGACCCAATATATCATGAGGTTAGATGGCCTCTGAGTCTGGTGCAGTCTGGCATGAAAAATTTCTGCTGTTATTTAATGTTCAGATAATTTGCTGATTCCATACGGGTGAAGGTAAAGGACCCCTGACAGTTGAGTCCAGTTGCGAACAACTCTGGGGTTGCGGCGCTCATCTCGCTTTACTGGCCTAGGGAGCCGACGTTTGTCCGCAGACAGTTTTTCCAGGTCATGTGGCCTGCATGACTAAGCCGCTTCTGGCGAAAGCAGAGCAGTGCACAGAAATGCCGTTTACCTTCCCGCCAGAGCGGTACCCATTTATCTACTTGCACTTTGATGTGCTTTCAAACTGCTAGGTTGGCAGGAGCTGGGACCGAACAACGGGAGCTCACCCCTTCATGGGGATTCAAACTGCCAACCTTCCGATCAGCAAGCTCTAGGCTCAGGGGTTTAGACCACAGCGCCACCTGCGTCCCTCCATACTGGTCCTTTGTCTTTTACAACCTTTTGCCTTTTGTAACCCAGATGCTAAGAGTTGGTCTTTCTTTTTTATGTTCTCTCGGTCAAGGTGGCTGGTTGCCAATATAGGGAGCATTTCAAATGTATATTTGCAGCCTTTGTAATCCGTGATGGGCAAAAGTTTGTCATGGAAAACTGCTATTAAACTAACACAGGCTAGTCCAGTTTTCAGGATTTCACATACCCTTAGGAGATAGATTGGCTTTATTCTCTTGCAGAGACACAGAGGATGTTCCATACCAGTATGCTGCTTATTAGATGGTTATTTTATCGCCTTGGGCATTATTCATATTTGAACATTTGACAATCTTGATTTTAATAAAGGACAGAATGGCTCTTCACAGGAATAGGAGAGATTTTGATCATTTTTTCGTTTAGGCTTTCAAATGTACTTCTTCAAATGGACATTTTAAAAAAATACTGTTAACTTGTAAGTTTCTAGGCCACTTTAAAGAAAAGTACAGCATGTTTTCTGCTCTTAAAGAACTGTGGTTTCCTATATCTTTAATTGAAGAATCAAAAAAAGCTTTGCAGTGAAATCTGCAGGCAAGCCATAGCAATTGTTATAAAAATAGAGTACTTCAGTCTAACATATTATTGATTCCCCACAGTATTTCATAATGTACATCGATCTCCTATCATGAAGATCCTGGTCGTGGAAATTAATAGGCCTACAACAGAGATTCAGAATATTGCCCCTTTTAAAAAGGGAAGCAATGATGGAGTCCTAATATGAAATAAGTTTCTAATTATTTTTGTGTTACTTTTTTGGTGAATAATTCAAAAATGTTTTAATAATACACAAAACAAAAGTGATCTTTCATCGAATGGGCATTCAACTGAGGGAGAAAACTAATAGAAGAATCCTGACAGGATAACAAGTCTTTTAAGTGGAGATCTTTATTTCAGCCTGTATCTGTATTGGATTTGAAACTGTTTTTAAGTATGAAATTGTTTTTTAACCTATGTTGTTGTTGTTGGTGCTTTTGCTGTGAAATTGCTTTGGGTTATTTCATGGGAAGTCATTTACAGATGAAATCAAACAAATAATTAACCCTGTGCAAATAAACCACATTTATTTCAATGTAATTTACTTGGAATAAGAAATTGTGAGTCAGCCAGTCAACAGCATTATTAAAGTTCACTGATAGAGTTAATCTTGTGCTTAAATTTGCACCTATTGAAACAATGGGACTCTCATCTGACTTACCCTTATGGGGACCTTATCTCTCACTTCATCCTCCCTTCTTGTTGCTCTGTGTTTCGAAGTGCCCTTCAAGTCTGCCCTTCAAGCTATCTCATATATGGAGAGCTGTGCACACCCCACGTTGTATAGACAAGATGGGCTGGCTGGACCAATTGTAGCCAGATATGTTTGCAATATAGCTTTGCTGCTAATGTTGTGTGTGAAGTGTAGATGGGTTCCTACGAAGCAAGACGCAGTAATAACAGCAAGAACCTTTATTGAACTAACTGGAGTACAGGGACAAAGCAACTCCTTATATTGGTTTCTGAAGGCCTGAACCACTCCCACTCTCAACATGATTGGCTGTCTAAATTCCCAAGCTGCAAATCATAACTCAGAGTTTAAGGGCCAAAGGCAGTAGCCCAAATCCTGAAATGTTCTGTGATTGGATATCATTTATTGAATCAGAACACAGGGGCTCAGAATCCTTAGTCCAGACTCAAGTTCAGGCAAACACAGACCACTGAATATTTAACACGGTAACAATTTCAAGACTGTATCCTTAAATATGTCGTTATTGTTGTTGTCCCACCCCCACATGCATAAATCTGTCACATTCAGGGCCAGTGAGTGTTGTCTGTTGGTTGCCATCATAATATTCCAAGACCATTGAGCCAACCTCCACCAAGTGCCTTTTTATTATTTTGAGGATGCAAAAGCACACATAAATGATATCATTTTGCATCACAGCAACAAGTACATACAACATTGTTTCATGTGCTGCTGACATATTATATAATCCTCCTTTGTCCAGACTTCTGAAAGCTCATGGAGCACACTGCCATAAATGGCACAGGGAAGGCAATGCTGCCAAAATCTGTAAGCAGCACACAGAGGTGATCTTGCAGTGCTATGTGAAGTGAATGGAGGCACCCTTTGCATAGCATTCATGCATAACTTACAACACAATTCTATGCCTATTTGCTCAGAAGTAAGCCTCCTTGAGTTCACTGGGACTTACTCCAAGTCGTGTATAAGATTGCAGCCTTAGTCAAGAGAAGTTAAGTAGCTTTCAGGTTGGACATGATGTATCTGGTGTGAAGGAGGACTTCTGCTTTTGATTGTACAAAAACATTCAAAATTCTCACTGTAAATCCTCTCTGTTAATGTCCTGTCTCTGCTGTTATTCTGGATGTTCACTCTTTTTTCTTTTTTGAATAAGCGTGAGTCTTACAAAGCTCCCTATGGGGTAACATTTTAAATGGTGGACTTGCGTTGTAGTTTCCCTTATGAATCCTCAGCAGGATACTAAGGACTAGAGAGGAACAGAAGAGGGAGGGGAGAATACCTTTTATTTCAAGAGCTGTATTCTGCTTGCCTCTGGAAATAAATATAGGATTATGGAGCTTTTATATCTGGTTCTCGAAGAATTATTAATCTGTTGGTGAGCTGTTCTTGTGCAGTGGTGGAGGCACAATCTTAGGACATTGGTCAGGGTCATTGAGGTCATATTGAGGTCTCCCTGCAAACTCCGTAACAAAAAAGTGTAGATTTACTTTTTTAAAAATCAATACAAAAATCAAATGAGACTGTGGCTGGAACAGTGAATTCAAGAGAAAGCACATACAATGAATAAACAAACAAATTATACTCCTTTTGCCTTTTCCTTTCTTTATAGCAAGCTGAACAGCAAGAAAAAAGAATAAAAACAAGAAAAGAGAGAAAACCATCAGCTCACGTTAATAGTACAGTGACCTCCATCTCTGTTTAATCACGTAAGTTGATATATACCATCTAAATCTCCTGATAGGTATCCAAACAAAGTTGACATTTATAAGAAATACACTCTAATGTAGCCAGGGCAGTAAGGTCTTCGGACCATTGAAAAACAGATGGTTAAGTTTGTCATTCCAGGCTCAAAGTATAAAGCTATAATATACTGTGTTATATTCTGCCTTTCTGGTCCCTCTGTGGCAGGCAGAGAGTTAGAGTACGATCCTATTCATGTTTACTCAAAAGGAGGTCTAAGCTATGCTCAATGGAGCTTATTCCCAAATAGATGCATAGTGTTGCATTTCTGAACACATGTTCAACTTCACCACTGAAAGCAATGGGAGTGACAATATGTCTCCTTAAAAGTAAGTCCATTGAGATTAATAAGGCTTATTCGCAGGTAACTGGGTACAGGATTGCAGTCTCAAAAGTGCTAAGTTTTGGCAGGATTGTGCCCTCAGAGCTGTGTACTTTTACAGATGGGGATTCTGAAACATGAAAGGTACCAGTCAGCAACAGCCAGGTAGGTTTGAATTCCACCAAATACAATGGAAGAGATGCATGTACATGCCAAACTTCACAACTAAAAGCAATAAGATAAAAAGAGCTTTATTTTGAATCATGGATATGATCCATGATTTCTTTGCTTGCCAAATAATTTGTGTGGAAAATCCCCAATACCCTGATGTGCATTTTCATGCATCAACTACCGTGTTTCTCCTAAAATAAGACGTGCCTCTAAAATAAGCCATGGCACGATCTTTTACAAGCAAAAAAATATAAGACATCCCCCGAAAATAAGACGTCTTGGGGGTACCGGTACCTACCAGACCCAGCGGGAGCCGGCAAATGCAGCAGCACGCGCCGCGCCGAGCCCCAGCCCAGCGGGAGCCCCAGCACAGCGACGCGCCACGCTCTGGCTGAACGGACCCCAGGACCCGGCAGCAGGCGGTGCGCGAAGCCGCAGCAGCCGGCAGGAGCCGGCAGCAGCCCCAGCCGCGCCGCACCGCACCGCGTCAAGCCCAGGGACCCAGCAGTGGGCTCAGCGGGCGGCGCGCGAAGCCGCAGCAGCTGGCAGGAGCCGGCAGCAGCCCCAGTCGCGCCGTGCCGCGTCAAGCCCAGGGACCCAGCAGTGGGCTCAGCGGGCGGCGCAAGAAAGCCCCGTACCATACTTACCGGTAACAATGCTGTACCATGCTTAATAAAAAAATAAGACATCCCCCGAAAATAAGCCGCGATGTGTTTTTTAATAGGAAAAATAAATATAAGACGTGTCTTATTTTAGGAGAAACACGGTATTAGATAACACTGCACAGGACAATATGAAAGATTAAACGTGCCCCAAATGTGCACACTGGCTGATCTTTGGAAACATTCTTTCTAAATTACCTACTTTAGAAAAACTAATAAAGCATCAAAACCATCAGTCATCATCATCATCTTTATTAAAGGACATATATCTAAGACAGATTTCGTCAGGACAAGCACAATTTATCACACAGCAACATGCCCATTATCACAGAACATCATAATTTCATAGACCATCCTAGATGCCACTTAGTTCAGAATACGTCTGTGCTTTGTCACTAACATGCATCACCATATCTTTTGATTCAATGCTCATATGCCTTTAATGGATAAATTATGAGTAGGCATTGGGGGAAATGAGCAGCTTCCTCTCCCAAGCCTATTTCTGATAAGCTGCAATTGAAGACATGAAGGTACCCTTCAAGGCCACGAACTGATAACCAACAGTAAGAGCTGTTCGGCAGTGGAATTTGCTACCAAGGAGTGTGGTGGAGTCTCCTTCTTTGGAGGTCTTTAAGCAGAGGCTTGGCAGGCATATGTCAAGAATGCTTTGATGGTGTTTCCTGCTTGGCAGGGGGTTGGACTGGATGGCCCTTGTGGTCTCTTCCAACTCTATGATTCTATGATTCTATTCTATGATCTTTGGTTTCTTCATATTTATTTATTTACTTTGTATGTTTGATCTTCAGAACACAGCAGAATATCCACTCCTGATTATTTCTCATTCTCACTGATTTCAATGGAAGAAGTTAACAGTGCATGTCTGCTCAGCAGTAAGCCTGAGTTCCAGTAAGCATTTATGAGACACAAAATTAAGGATGCACTCAGCTGTCCTACTGAAACCAATGGTATTGAAGAAAGCTTAATTTCAACAATAGCCCCACAGACATTTCTTTCCCCCTTCCTTTCACCAGTGTCAGGTTGAGTATCTATGAGGGCTGATTTGAGGACAAAAATGGAGTGGGGGGGAATGTAAAGCATTTACTCAACAGTAATTCTTGCATAAATAACTGCTGTTGAGCATGCTTCTTTATGGAAGTGAGTTGTGGGCAACTTACAACCGTCAGGAGCAACGCCTCAATGCCTTCCACATGCGCCACGTCAGGAATATTTTTAGTATCGCAGGGCAGAGTCTCAAACAAAGATGTGCTCTCCCAAGCCTACATTCCCAGCATGTTTGCACTCAGTGACATCTATGCTGGTTTGGTCATGTCCACAGAATGGAAGATGGCGGGATCCCTAAGGATGTGCTCTATGAGGAAATAATTTCAAGCGCCAGACCCATTGGCAGACCAACTCTTCTGCTACAAAGATGTCTGTAGATGTGACATGAAGGCTGGCAACATCAACCTCACCGTGTGCGAATCCCTTGGAGATGACCGCAGTGTCTGGAGACAGTAAGGTCATGTATCCATAGCAATGACAAGAGGAGGAATGACCTGTGGAAGGAGTGCAGAGAGAAATGCCATGGTGCGTCTGCAGCAGGACAACCGGACGCCTTCATTTGCCCCAGCTGCAACAAAGCATGTATCTTCCATGTGTTGGTGCTTCTGGGTGGGAGACGGCCTTCTCCTGGCACTGATCCGGAACGCATAGCACAGCATTCACTCCTCCGGACGTTCAAGCAAGCAGCAGAGCTTAGAGTGAGGAGAGGCTGAGACTGAGGATACGTAGCATCTGGCTTTAGTGATTTATTTACAAGATCAAAATAAAGAACAGAGCGATCATGGCATGTCTCTTCTCCTCTGAGAGAGCACAACAACAGATCAGAAACAAAGAAGACGGAAGTGGCGTACGGTTCCCACGCTTCCAAAGAATGGGATGTCAACACACAGAGCATGTGATCTAGTAGTCACACATTCTGCAGCACAAGAGAGAATGAAACCCCTGACACTCTACAACCACAAAAGGTGCTGTGACCTTCTAACAGTTTGACTTTACCCCCAATGAAGGGACTCCTCCATTGTCTCCTGAGACAGACAGGTGCCAGCAACATACTGGGATAAACAGTATAGTCTGGTGGACAGAGGACAGGGTTCAAGATGCATTAAAGAAGCCCTTGGCAATGCACACAGTGACCCCATCACTCCACTGTCTGTAGTTGACTAAGAAGTGAAGGGGCACTAAACATTTACCAATGTGCATGCCTGGAGCTTGTCCATACAAGGAGCACCCTGATTCTTTCATTGCAAAGAGGTGGACATCTGAAGTCCCCAACAGTCTTGTGGGTTATAGTATCTGCTTCTTCCAGTGTTGCTGCTTGGACACAGCAGGAAATGGAGCATGCAGAGTTAATGTGGTGCGGTTCTATGCATGTACAGAAAGATCCCACACACAACCATTCCCATACTTACAGGCTAAAGTGAGCACTGGGGTTCAAGCAATATTCAGTTCAAATATCAAGAAGGACAGGTAAAGATGCTCCCTTAGGAAAGCCATAATTTACAGTGATCGCTGCTTCCCACCCAAGCCCTATTGATCCTCATATTTAAGGAAATTGGCTCTTTGGGGGGGGGGGGAAATGCTGTCAGATTACCATCATCCAAATGAAATTTTCTAGAAAGAGTGCCTGAGCTTCCTGCTACTCAGGGAATATTACGAAAGGAATGGCAGTAAGAAAAATCATGCAAGAATTAAGCAGCAACAAGCCCAAACACCAGAAAGCACAAAATAGCTCACAATAAAAATGAAAGCAGGGAGTCAATGAATCATGTATTGCAGCAGATACTGTCAATAGGTGAGGATGGAAAATACAATGCTCAGTGAAGCAAGGCAGGACCTTTATAATCAGAATGGATAATCCAAAATATATCAGGCAAATAGTCAGAGGAGATGCGAGTAAGGGAGTTGCACATAAACATGAAAACTGTACGTTCCAGGCTACAAAAGGCAATTAAGAAGGGAAGAGCATAAAGGCTGATGCATAAATTCAAAAGACATCCCTTTGTAACCACTTTTTGAAGGGGAGGGCACACTTTAACTGAGCTAACACAATTTATACAAACCTGAGGGACAAAGTGGTTGGGCTCTATAAGCACTTTCTGAGAGTTCTAATTACATTAACAAATGAATAAAAAGTGTCTATTTTACACACAGAAACATGCAGGAGTGTTTCTCCCTGTCTATGGTAAGTAGGTTCTCAGAGTGAGGTTTATCTCTCCTAGAAATGGGAAAATATGTCGATTCCGGTTTCTCTCTGTTTCTCGATTTTCCAATCATAAGATGAGTTCTCCACATTTTCACATCAGTTTTGAATGTCAAATGATAGGTGCTTTAGTTTACATATTGTTTCGGAAAGTGTTTTTCTTTAAATGTGAACTGAATAAAATATAGGGAACCAGGCAGAGGTCCTTCTCGGTAGTGGCACCCGCCCTGTGGAACGCCCTCCCACCAGATGTCAAAGAGAAAAACAACTACCAGACTTTTAGGAGACATCTGAAGGCAGCCCTGTTTAGGGAAGCTTTTAATGTTTAATAGATTATTGTATTTTAATGTTCTGTTGGAAGCTGCCCAGAGTGGCTGGGGAAACTCAGCCAGATGGGCAGGGTATAAATAAATAAATAAATAAATAAATAAATAAATAAATAAATAAAAATAATTATTATTTATTGCAGAAGATCATATGGTGCTTTTAAGGGGATTTGGACACTGAGCTTCAAATACACATTTCTAGCACATAATACAGGGGTGGAGAACCCCTGGCCTGAAGGCCTAATAAAACACCCTAATTTGGCCTGCAAGGCCATTCTCCCAAACAATGCTGACATGCCCCCATCAAATGTGGAGCAGTTAAAGGTGTGGCTGCCATATGCCCTTTACCATCTAAGACAGATGAAGTTGTCTTGGTGTGAGCCAGTGCCTAAAGTCAGTAATAGCTTGGGTGAGGGCCAGTTAACTGAAGCAAAGTCCTGACAAAATAGAGGCACTGCTAGTGGGTCATTCTTGCATCTGGGAACTGGAAATTCAGCCTGTCCTGGGTGGAACTGCACTCTGCCTGCAGGAACAAGTCCCTAGTCTGGGGCTGCTCTTTGTCTAATGCCATGACTGGAAGCCTAGGTGGCCTAAGTAGCAAGGGATACCTCTTTCCAGCTATGACTGGTTCACCGGCTATGGTCATTCCTGGACCAAGATACTGTAGTCTGGCCACAATCCTGCATATTCTAGTAACCTCCCATTTAGACTACTGCCATATTCTGCACGTAATGTTTCCATTGAATACAGTCTACAAACTACAGCTAGTGCAGAATGCAGCTGCTAGAGTGTTGGCTGGCATTTTGGTGTGACTCTATGTTACACCTATTCTGTGGGATCCTACTGGCTTCCACCACATTACCAGACCCTCTTTAAGATAGCTCAGTTGGTTAGAGCGTGGTGCTGATAATGCCAAGGTTGCAGGTTCAATCCACAAAAGGGAAAGCTGCATATTCCTGCATCGCAGGAAGTTGGACAATGATCATCAGGGTCCCTTCCAAATCTACGATTCTATGAAGGTGTTAATACGAACATTAAAATAATTGTGTTCCAACCCACGCACTAGTCGGAGAGATGCAGATCAAGTCAGCTCACATCAGAATTCACAGACATCAAATTCACCAACCATCCCTAGTTGCAGCTCCTATTGTGGGTTCTTTTGTGAGGAGGGGTCACTTTTTGCTGTTTTTGGAGTAACTGGTTTCTAGAATAGCCCCGAAGTTCCTCTAAATCAAGAGATTACAATAAAAAATGCACAATAACATTTCAAGCAGGCTCCCTTATGCATTAACACCCTTCTCACTCTGCCATAACACTGAGCATTCTTATATAAATCACCTCACAGAACAGAAGCTTGAAGTAACTTCCACATGTCTTACTGCACAATATGAGCACTTAAAGCTGTCCTCATCAGAGTCTTATTCCTTCTGTAGTGTAACTGATTAAGCCAAGTGGTAAAGTCTAAACTGCATGAAAGAAAAAGGATTCTAAATTAATTAACATTTATCTCTGATTAATTATTAGCAAATATCCTTCAAATTTGATTGCATTAGTAATACAGCCTGATGGTGGATGGGTGTGAGTGAGGTACTCCAGATTTTTGAAAAGGTCACAGGACGACCTCATGTTGGACACATTCAGGCAAAAAAATTGACCATCTTAAAAGAGATTCAGGAAAGTAGTGCCACCCAACCTTCTCTACAGAGAAGGGTACGTCTCCATGAGGTCAAAACAGAAATTAGTAGGTGGGGGGGGGGGTTCCTCTCCGTCTTCTAGGAAGAGGAAAAACAGTTGTGCCAAGGAGACAGTTCAGAGAGGACACATTAGTATCTGGCCCCTCTCCATGCACATGAATGCTCAAAGCATCTCATTACACAGATTAGTGTGAATTGTAATGTCCAGAGTCAGTCCTACCATTAAACAGAATGAGGTGGCCAATTCAGGCAGTCGATTTGGGGTATCACAAAAAGATAATCAATGGTTAGTTATTTAATTTGCTCTTATCAGGGACAGAGAAAGGGGCTTGAGGGGCTTTCTATTTCTGGTGCCCAAAACAACTTGATTAGCTCATTGGGCAACATGACCTGAGGGACAGGTGCCATTTCCTGCCCTGATTCAGACATCAAACAGGCACCACCCATCCTGGTTCAGGGTACAGATGGGAGTGAGCCAAAAATAGAATCTAGGTTGAAAACCCAGGCACCAGCCACCTCTGACTAAATGTGCAGAGCGTCTTACACCAAGGGCATCAAGAATAATATCGTCTTTCAAAATGCAGAGACTGGCACAGCTGTTGCCAACCAGCATGTCAAGGGGACAAGCATAAACTGTCAAATGCTCCAAATAAATTGGTATATGTCCCCCATTAAGCCGAACACCTACGAACAGAAGATGGAACATTTTACCCTTGATATTTCTCCATGCCGTTCTCAGAGTTCCTTGCTTTGCCTCACTGCCTTAGTCACTGCTGATTTACTGAAAATTCAGAGATAACATGAATCTGTCACTGGCATCGAAATGATTCCCCCTCCCTACAAAGCTCAATACAATTATGCTGGAAGAACAGAGTGCCACCAAGTTGCAGAGGAAATCTTGTGACTGTGCCATGCTGAGAGTTCTAACCATCTCTGAATGGCCCATGCTGAGCCAGCTACTGTCAGAACATATTCTAATCAATTCAGAAACTAACCTTCAGCTTGTCGGTATCATACAAACACACCAACTCACTTATAGAAGGATGTATAGATCCCCCCCCCTGGAATGCTAGGGAATCCATTGCTCAAAGAAAACTCACCGAGCAGAGGTTGCTCATGCTGGAAAAGTGTGGTATGGTACCCATTTAGTTTCTTTATATTTCAGTATATTTAAAATTAAGGTTCAAAATAAATAAATAAAAATTGTCCAGTAGCACCTTAGAGACCAACTAAGTTTGTTCTGGGTATAAGCATTCGTGTGCATGTCAGCACATGAAAGCTTATACCCAGAACAAACTTAGTTGGTCTCTAAGGTGCTATTGGACAATTTTTTATTTTTTTAAATTTATTTTGACTGCGTCAGACCAACACGGCTACCTACCTGAATCTAAAATTTAGGTTCATTAGTTATGCTTTAAAAGTGCAGTGCTGCTTCATTAAAGTCAATGGAAGCAACTTCCGTAGGCTTCCATGCCATGTGAGATGCTAATTAACCAACCACTCCTAAAGACCTTATGGAGAAGTAAGTCCCAATTATTAGGAAGGATTGCAGTCATAGCTGCCAAGTTTTCCCTTTTCTCGCGAGGAAGCCTATTCAGCATAAGGGAAAATCCCTTAAAAAAGGGAAAACTTGGCAGCTATGATTGCAGTACAAGACTCCTCTTAATCCACACATATGATCATACGCTTGCAGTCCTTGCTAACAAAATTGGCATTACAAGAATTCTACAGATAAAAGGCCCTAGTTCACAAAGAAGTATGTATTGAAAGAGTGGGAGGCTTTTTCTTGTGTGTGTGTGGGATGAATCTCAGTGTAGCTCTGTAAATTCTATACACATCATCTGTCTTATCAAAAGGCTGAAATTTTGCCTTCCCTGGGACAGGGATGGCTAACCTTATTTGACCCAAGGCCCAAGCAGTACATCTCCCTTTGTCCAGCCTTCTTTGGGGCCACATACACACATTCAAGCAGGCAGCCCTTCCTCAGCTTAGCCATGCAGATCAGCTGAAGAGGTGGAGGAAAGTGATCGCTCCGTCTTTGCTCCTCAGTTGATCACCTGATGACCAGAAAGAGCAATCATAGTGTTGGGCTCTACATAACACAGCACTGTTTCTGCTGCTAAAATTGGTCAGGTGGCGGGCATATAAACCTGCAAGGCATCAGTGTGGCACATCCTCCAGCACCCTTGCAGATGTAAAGCAGAAAGTCGACCTGCATGTCATCAGTAAGTTGCTGACAACATACTCCAGAACTCCAGATGACCCCACTCAGTGGTTTCATGTAGATGTTGAAGAGCAAAATTGAACCCTGCTGGACCGCACACTGAAGGCTCTATGGGGCCTAACAGTATTCCCCAAGCATCACCCTCTGAGAACAACTATCCAAGAAGGACTGGAACCACAGCAGTGTAGCCCACTCCCGACTTGGACAGCCACTCCAGAAGAATGCCGCAGCTGATGGTATCAAAGGCTGCTAAGAGATCAAGGAAAATTAACAGGGAAACACTCTGCCTATCACTCTCCCAACAGAGGCCATCATACAGGGTGATCAAGGCAGCTTTCATGCCAAAGCAGGCTATTTTAATTGAAAGGTATAAAATGTTGTTGCCTTTCTCCAATCCTAATTATTTTTGGATACTTTCTTAACTTAAGGGAGCAACTAAAGAGTTCCACTACTTTTTCCGATTCCATTCTTGGAGCTTTTGATACATTTTTCGTTAACCCCATACATCTTTTGCTAGCAACTTCACCTAACTGCTGTTCTTTTTCAGTGGGAACTATAGCTTACATAGAATAAATAAATAAATCCTGGCTTGGGCTGTTTTACTGCTCCTCGGAAAGTCTTGGAGATTATATGACCAGCAATATGACCTTCCATCTGTTAATAATGGCACGAAGAAAGGTGGCTTTAAAACAGGGGAGTGCAAAGCAAGCGTTACAAGTTCATGAAATGAAAGGCTTCAAGGACATATTATATGAAAAAGTGTGACATACTTTCTCTGCCCTACCACAAGCCCATCACTTATCGCCCTAATCGAGTAAGCGAATAATTCTTTAAGACCAAAGTGCACTTTGGCATTCCTAGGAGGCTACGATTCACAGCAAAGGAAGACAAGTGAGACTGTGTTACCTGTAATGCTATGTCAGGGTAATTTATGGCAGGCCTACCTCCAACATTTACCATGCCTGTTTGGTGCAAGATAAATATGTCACCTCCCTACACCTTGCCAGGTGTGCTTATCTGTAGGTTATCTCCTCCTTCCACATTTTCAGCTGCCGTAAGCTGTCATTTCTCTAAACTGCAGTGAAGCTACAGTAAGTTACATTATTAAGTGAAGAGCTGGTCATTGCACTGTTCCATTACTTTGTTCTTCACTGTGTAATATTTATGCACCATTGCAGTGGTTAAGCCTGCTCATTTCTGCTCTTAATTGCTCTCCTATTCCCATTTGGGTGATGCCTTTGTACTGCCTACTTTGCTTGCCTCCAGACTGTCATTATTTTGCAGGAGCGATTCAAGCACATACTGTAAATTTAGGCTTGTGCAAGTACAGGGGATTAAAGCATTCAGCTGCCCTAGCACAACAAATTCACTTTCCTTTTTTGTGGTTAGGAAAGTGATAGGAAACTATACTGAAAAGTGTGGAACGAATGATTAACAATAAGATGTATAAACAGTGAAATAGCAAATCATTACAGGGGCAGACCTTGGGGTCCCAAATTTCAGCGGCACCCCATGCAATGCCAAAATACAGCTCCCCTCCACCTCTCGTGCCCCATTCTAAATCATAGTTGTGGCATCTCCAGCAGCGCCCCTGAGACACTGTAACCAGTGCAACTGAATCAGTTGCGCTCCCCTAAATCTGCCTCTGTTCATTATTGTATAACCTCCACGCAAATGAGAATGAATGCTCAGTAAAGATTGGACATAGTCCACATAAACTTTGTGTATGCCAATCAGGATAAATGCTCAATAATCAGGTTTTCCGGAGGGGCCATTCATTTCTGTACTTTCCATATGCAAATTTCTATTGCAGTTTAACTATTCCTGTTAAAGCAAGGGCATATCGTACACCCCCATTTTGCCCGTCCTGGGACCCTACATCAGATCCCATGCTGCATTGCATAGCAGAGTGTCATTTCGAACGAAGTTACTCTTAGTATGTTATTGAAAACATCAAAGTGATCAAAATACTTCCATCATACAGGGAAACGGAGTTGTTCATCCACAAAGGAACATCTGGTGAAAATTAGCATGCTGTATGTAATCACTATAACATTTTTCCACCTAAGGGAAGCACTCTTCCTCTGTATTTTACTTCTTGAATAATATTGCAATCAGAAAACAAACCAAATCAGCCCTGAGTATGTGAGATGAAAGTATAATCCCAGGAGGACCACATTTAAAATAAAACCAGCATCATAAAGCCAAACGATCATAAGCACAGCACTGAAATTGAAAAATCATGCACTTAAGAGAAACAAAGTAACAGACGTAGATTAGTGAGCAAGAATAGTTTACAATCAACAGATGGGAGGAACATGAACAGAGGACCGCTAATCAAAAGCCTTGTGTGGATTTTGCCTAATGTACTCGTATTTTATTTTCCCATACAGTATCAGCAAACTCACACCTAGGAAAAATGAATAAAAGTCAGAAGCTATACAGAAAAGATAACAATGAAAAAAGAACAGATTCCACCTGCTATCCACAGTTAATGAAGAATTCTTTTAAACAGAGATATCCTATATAATAATGTCCATGTTGTCCCTGCGTCCAGATGTCCCGTGTGTCCCTGGGTCACTGCGCATGTGCCCCAGGGATACAGGGATTGGACAGCAGAGACTGCGCGCGCGCACTCTCCCCCCACTCTGCCTCCTCCAACCGCCGCTCCCGCCGGGGTGGAGGCCGGCGAAGGCCTCCTCACAACCCTCCCTGGCCGTGAGGAGCGGCGGTTGGAGGAGGCGGGGGGGGGGGAGAGTGCGCGCGTCCTTCCTGTCGGCGGCTGGGGGAGAGGAAGGAAGGAGGAGAAAGCGCCGCTTTCTCCTCCTCCGTTCCTGTCCCCCTGCCGCCGACAGTAAGGACGGGTCCCAGGGTTCGGAGAAGCGCTGCGCAAGCGCTTCTCCGAACCCCGGGATGTCTGCTTCCTGTCGGCGGCTGGGAGAGAGGAACGGAGGAGGAGAAAGCAGCGCTTTCTCCTCCTCCGTTCCTGTCCCCCTGCCGCCGACAGTAAGGACAGGTCCCAGGGTTCGGAGAAGCGCTGCGCAAGCGCTTCTCCAAACCCCAGGATGTCTCCTTGCTGTCGGCGGCTGGGAGAGAGGAACGGAGGAGGAGAAAGCAGCGCTTTCTCCTCCTCCGTTCCTGTCCCCCTGCCGCCGACAGCAAGGACAGGTCCCAGGGTTCGGAGAAGCGCTGCGCAAGCGCTTCTCCAAACCCCAGGATGTCTCCTTGCTGTCGGCGGCTGGGAGAGAGGAACGGAGGAGGAGAAAGCAGCGCTTTCTCCTCCTCCGTTCCTGTCCCCCTGCCGCCGACAGCAAGGACAGGTCCCAGGGTTCGGAGAAGCGCTGCACAAGCGCTTCTCCAAACCCCAGGATGTCTCCTTGCTGTCGGCGGCTGGGAGAGAGGAACGGAGGAGGAGAAAGCAGCGCTTTCTCCTCCTCCGTTCCTGTCCCCCTGCCGCCGACAGTAAGGACAGGTCCCAGGGTTCGGAGAAGCGCTGCGCAAGCGCTTCTCCAAACCCCAGGATGTCTCCTTGCTGTCGGCGGCTGGGAGAGAGGAACGGAGGAGGAGAAAGCAGCGCTTTCTCCTCCTCCGTTCCTGTCCCCCTGCCGCCGACAGCAAGGACAGGTCCCAGGGTTCGGAGAAGCGCTGCACAAGCGCTTCTCCAAACCCCAGGATGTCTCCTTGCTGTCGGCGGCTGGGAGAGAGGAACGGAGGAGGAGAAAGCAGCGCTTTCTCCTCCTCCGTTCCTGTCCCCCTGCCGCCGACAGTAAGGACAGGTCCCAGGGTTCGGAGAAGCGCTGCGCAAGCGCTTCTCCAAACCCCAGGATGTTCTAGCGCCCGTTATTGAACGGGCTGAAATACACTAGTTAACAATAAAACCATATAAAGCTAATAATGCCAAAATTTAAAAAGCTGTCTTAAAAGCGTGACTGTCACATAAGCAGACTGTCAGGCCTGGAAATAAGAACTTACCCAAGGCATTACTGATAGCAATGATAAGATATTATCCACAGTTCCAAGATTTCAAAAACGATTAATTTTCTGTCAGCCATTTTCATCAGATCTCCATATTATCCTTATTACACACAAGTCAGCACACATACATGCACACAGAAAGCAAGGCAATCACTCACTTTTATAGTGACATACTGTAATTAACCCACCTAAAACAAAGTTGTTTGTTTTGTGGTAATTAATAACGTTAGCTGATCTTCCTTTGGCTGACTAAACCACTACCTAATACCATCATCATTAGCTTGTGTGGCAGATTTTGATAAGAGACAGAAAGATGCATTTGGAATCAAGTACCAACCACCTATCTATTTAGTTACTTTAAATAAAATGACAGGAAAAATCCATTTTGTATAAGAATTTGAAATTAGAATGAAACCACTTTTCCACATTGATCAGTTCCTGTTGACAGTCTAATTAGCCCCTTTTGCACCTAAAAGGATGGACAGAGATGTGAATGGTAAGAAACCATAACACATTAACAAAGTGACTGACAAAGACAAATGAAGAGGACAGTAAAGAGGCGTCTGTTTTCTGTATTATGGATCACAATGTTGTTTCCAGATTCTGGTGTTTTAATTTATATAATGAGCCAGAGAATGGGGGAGAGGGGTGTTCTACTCTCATGGGTATAATTTCATTTTAGAGTACAAGTGATTATAAGTTGTCCATACAATCTCAAAAATGTGTCACAACTCCGATCTATCAAGACAAATAAGGACGAACAAAGAGAAATGATCACACCAAAGTAACACCCAGTATTCAATCCATCCTCAAATGGGCAGAGCCTCATTTCTTACAATGATATGCAATCAATATCGGACATAATGTCCACAACTAGCAGCCCAAAGTCAAAGTGGTCATGGTCACCAAAGAAAAGTGCATAACCTTTTCAAAAGAAAGGCCATCATGAATGTAAAAACACATAGTGACTTAATGTTACTCAGCTGGTCAGAGAGAAAATGAATGCAGTGAAAGGGAGAGAACCGAAAGCAAAGATTTATTCTAGTAGTTTATGCCAACTACATGACTGGTGATATGATGGGACACAGCAAAAAAGAAGCCCAAGCCCAAAAATTGCTTGGGAGGCTAGATACAGCCCACAGACTGTATCTTAATACAGCCCACAGTTACCCACTCCTGCTGTAAACCTGGAGCTGATATGTTCTTTGAGGAATGCTTTTACGGTTTATTCTTCCTTTTCTCATCTCAACACAAGCATTCAACTTCCACACGATTGAAAAAAGGAAAGTGATTCCCCTGTCCAACAACAGTGAAACTCAAGAAGTGTAACAAATAAGCTATGCTTAGAATAATGTAACAGAAGCCCAGACCCACCTATTACAATTTTCTAACCTTCATCCCTGTTAGAAGTCGAAATTAAAGCCTGTGTGATTCCCCCCACCCAAAAATGTGTATATGTGTATACTGTACGTGAAATCCATTCTGTGAAAAACAATTCCAAACTAGCAATTTAGGACTAGCGATAAAGAATGGAAATGATTTTTAATGTTCTCCTGCTTTCTTGTCCAGTTTCCCCCCATCTTTTGCAGTCTCCTTCCCATGTTTCCAAATGTGCTTGTTCATTTTGTGAATAATAATATCTCTAGAATATCCCAACAGACACAAGACAGTAATAATGAACAATGCAACTGGAGGGAAGCATGGCCACATTTTCTCTGAAGGAGTTGTGTATCATGCTCCTGACTCCCTTCCCTCCGAATGTAATTATTCCATGAACTTAAATATTCCATGAATATTTAACTGGACCAACTAAAATGTTTGAACTAATTAGATGCTCACTGTACCAGATACTCAAAATATGAACATTGTTATTATAATTAGTCATGGTTGATTGGCTAACCAAAATTCCCTTAACAATTAAACCTTTTAAATTTTTTGTTTGTATTGCTATACTATTGTTTTGGAACCCATGTGCATCTAAGATGGCACAAATACAACAACTTTCTAGCCACTAGGATAATTTTACTTATAATTTTATTAATTTGTATATGTTACATCTCCTATTTACATCTCTCTTTTTTTACTAGTTTTTCCAACACAGGCTCAGATATGGAGAGTCCAACAGAATATACAGATCTGGAGGCAGAGCTGTACCCACTAGCTGTGTTTTCTTATTAACTTACCTAAAGTTTTTACGATGACCTTAAGGTAGGGCCAAACTGTGGCAGCATTCACATGTTCCCGAAAACATTGCATTTGCTTTTCCTTTCTATACTTAGCACCTGATCTTTCCTTATTATTATTTGTATCTGAGTTGTTTTTAAAAAGTTATTTTAATTTCTTTTTTATTGTTGCAAGTAATTTCTTGGTTTTTCTTCATTTGTGTGTAGCCATCATCTGAGTGGATGCAGGGAAACACAATCTTTATTTGTCAGTGGCTGCCAGGGAAGTCCACGAAGCACTTCGTTCTTCTTCTGTAATGTCATTCTTCTCTGAACAGTAGCAATCACAATTTGATATTTCCCAATAGGAGCATAGGTCTCTGTTTTAATTATTAAGCGACACACCTCTTTAAGTAGGAGACTTGATTTTTCTAAAGACATCCACACACATTACAATAATTAATAACCAAACTGGGGCACTCTTTTCGGAATGCTCACCAAATTGCATAAGGGAAATAGTTTTATTATCCCACCCCCAAGGTGTTTGTGCTGGTGTGATAAAGCACCCTTTTGGAAATTCCCTTGCTAAAATCATGTGAGTGAAGCATTGCTCTAATAAGAAATATTTAAAATCTGTCAAATAGCCCAGCATGTTTAATTACAACCATATATGTTTCCCAGAACAATAATTGGAAAGTGCATTACCTGTCTAGCATAATTGAAAACCAGGCTTCTTGGAAATCAATTAAAATTTCATCTTGCTCTTTCCTCCAAACAAACATAGGTAGCCATAGTAGCCTAAGGGCCTATGATAGTGGCAATGAAACCCACAGCACACCTTTCCCATCAGGTACTGTTTCACTGATAGTTACATTGCTGGGAATTCCATTCCTCCCATGCTGCAGACGTGGGGGATTGTTACATGTCACATGTCTTGTTTACATTCCAGCACTGATTGTTGGAGTCTTGTGAATGGAAATTGAGATATGCTGTTCCATCCTGTATAGCGATTGCTTTTTGCAGTTCTCTCTCCGAGGCAGAAAGAAGGAGAGGAGCCATGTTTTCTTTGTTCTGTTACATTTTATTTTGTACATAATAATTTAGGCTTAGATGTTACACCTCAAGGCTCAGCTTCTGTTTGGACTCTGCTAGTGTCATGTGCTCATGTCCTTGGATATGGGTCACATCAGCGTGACGGGATACCGGAGTGATGAATCCTAGGCGATGCTGCGTTGGGGGGGGGGAGGCACCGGACTCGGCGTTATCACCCAACAGAAATGCCCAAGGGTCAGCCAAATGTGTAAAGTGGAAATAACTATGCATTCAAACTACAGGTCACTTCTCACTATTGGACTTGGGATCAGGCTCAGATATCACATTACAAAGCAAACGAGCACCCCAACTGTTGTGAAGGGTGCACTGGTGTATATACAGCTGCCCTCTCGTTTCAAATACTAGGTTTTCCTATCTCCACTTCCATGTATTGTAATGTTAAGAGGGATGATTAACCCATGGCGCACTGTCTACAACTGATTTAGCAGCATGCCTGATGCCAGAGATGGGGCCCTGCTCCTCAGTAAATGTGTGATGGCCCTTTCATGTAGTGCCGGGGGGGGGGGGCTACACTATTCGGCATTTTGACCTTTGCAAGATACAGCTTACAATTCACAACACTGAAATCACTAGTAAGTCTCCAGTATTCTGAAGTGTAGTATGAGAATAGCCTCAAATTATTCTGTCCACCAAGGAATTGAATGGATGGTGTTTACTAGAATTGTGATTTTTACAAACATAGAGAAAACAACAGGAAAGCCAGGGAACAGACAGGCCCAAATTGGTTTGTAATGATATTTGATACTTTTTTAAAAAAAGTTTTATTTCTAAATAAACACTTATATTCCCAGCAGATCAATCTCTCAAGTCGAGCACTATAACCTATCCAATTTTTCCTGTTTGTTGACCCAGCATGTTTTTAAAGATTGGGAGGAAAATGTTTTTCAGAGAAACAAAGAGGGAGAATTGCATAGGAACAGCAGGTACAATGACAAAATGATTAGAGACTCAAATCACTTTAAATTAATTGGTCTTTGGAGACTTTTATAATGTTATGGATTTGACAAATGGAACGAATGTGTTGCAAAATATGGATGATGAAAACCACATCTAGAAATACAGAGACCCTTTGACACACCCACAACATTTAAATCACGTTTGAAGCACATGGCTTCCCCCCCCCCAAAAAAAAAGAATCCTGGGAACTATAGTTTACCCCTCACAGAGCACAATTCCCAGCACACTAGAGCTCTCAGAATTCCTTGAGGGAAATGATGTGCATTAAATGAGCTTTAAATATATGGTATGTGGATGTGAGACCCCTGATTATTTCTGCTAGGACAGAGCCAAGTAACTTTCCGTTTTTGTGGAAGTAGGGATGGAAGGAAAATCTTCACCTACCACTGAAGCTGAAGCTGTACAGTGTGCACTGAACAGCACTTCTGCAATGCGCGTGTATCACATTGAATAGGGGGGTGACAGTGGCCAGTGTGATGGGACAGAGCCAAAAAGTCACCCTTCCAATATTTATGTCATTCCAGCATAACCTGGATGTTAGGGCACTGACTTTGGAGCAGGAGAAAACAAGCTTGCTCCACCTTGTGACAGCACTTTAGATCTTTGAAGATAGCTGTCATATCTCCTCTTATCCAGCCCAAATATGGTCAACTACTTCAACCACTCCTCATAAGGCTTGGTTTCTGGACCCTTGATAATCTTGGTCGCCCTCCTCTGCACATGTTCCAGCCTGTCAACATGCTTCTTAAACTGTGGTGCCCAAAACTGGACACACTAATCCAGGTGTGGTCTGACCAAGGCAGAATAAAGCGGGGCCATTCTTCCCTTGATTGGGACACTATACCTCTGTTGATGAAGCCTAGAATAGCATTAGACATTTTTTACTGCTGCATCACACTGTTGACTCATGTTCAACTTGTGGTCTACTAAGAGCCCTAGATCCTTTTTCCAGGTACTACTGGCAAGCCAGGTGTCCCCCATCTTATATTTGCACAGCTAGTTCTTCCTGCTTACAAAATTTTCTTACATCTTACATTGGCCCCTATTGAAATTCATTTTGTTAGTTTGGGTACATTTCTCCCATCTGTTAAGGTCATTTTGAATCCCGATGCATTTGAGACGTCTCCCAGCATGCTTCCTCACCCTAAGCCCTGGAGTAAACCAGGGACCCAAGTGGACTCCACAAAATGGGAGAGGGCACTGAGAGGCAATTGTGTCAACGGCTGAGCCATTCAGATATATGACTTTCAACTTAGTCCATGTAAATGTAAAAGTAAAACAGATAAAACATATATGCTCCTTGCCTGTATGTTGCAATTATCATTAACAGCTGAGCCAACTGACTTTAAAAACTATTCAAAATTAAAACAAATTAAAACAGAGCATGGAGTTCAGCATTATTTGTCACCATCTTCAACCAGAAGGGAGATGGGTGTGGCCTTGGGAAAGTCCTGCAATATTGGTAGAGACGTCTGGAGCACCTTGTTTGATTCCAGGCCTGAGAGTCCCCATCCATGATACAAGAGCAAACCAGAACTGCCAGGCAGATGGCAGAAGGGAGAGGAAGCAGTTGCTGGATTGAATCTCTGTGACCCATTTCCCAGTTCCAATCCCCCTCATATGATTGATGATACCAGCTCTTCTGACAGTGATGGTTATGTGTCCGTGTGTGTTCCATAGTGCAGGCTCTACTGAAAGTTCAGTGGATCAAGACTTCAGAGGAGAGCTTTGACATACCCTCCTTACTAATGTAGTAGAGCTCCTAATTAAAAGGATACCAATGTCAGAGTCTACTAATTATTTTAACAGCCAATTAGGGAAACCAGTAATTTCAGAAAGAGATTTAAAAATCAATGACGGAGGAATAGAGCAGATTCTGATTTAAAGTGGTTCTAAAGTTAATCATTAAGGGCACATCTGTCATTCATCATAGAATATAGAACAAACTCACTCTCTTTCTTTCTGTTTCCCTCCCTCCTTCTCTCTTTCCCTCTCTTGTCCCAGCAGTCACAGACAAGGGACAAAGCAATGAGGAAAGCCCATTTTCATCAGACCTATCCTTTTTTTTTTTTTACCAAAAATGATTGCTCTGTATTTTCAATGCTCAGCACCAAGTCTGTGGTATTTTCTTCTTAGATTAAACAACAACAACAACAACAATAACAGGGGAGACCTGGAAACATGTGCCAGGGCTGTAGCCGTTGAAAGCCGTTGAAAGCAAAATTCTTAATTAGTAAGGATTGCAAGATTGTCTTCACAGCCAGCTCTCTTTCTTTCCAATCCAATATTCATGCAGCGGTAGAAATTGTATCTCCTTTATTGTCTGGGATGCAGAAAACTGCATGTGAAGGAAGACCTGGCAAACACAGCATTAAGCAGCCTCTGAGAACTACACAGCCAGAACTGTCAGAATGTAGATAAAAGACAAGGTGCCTTGCCTAGCCTCTCTTCATTTTAATCAGGCATCTCCAATCTGATGCAGAAGCTAGAGTTTTGCACTCCACATTTGCGATGAGAGCAAAGATGCTAAAAGTTCTCAGTGGCACAGCAAAATGATAGATGTGCCCTTTAAGATGATTAATGTTTGAAGTGCCCATTTAAATCAAGGAGATTACGTCTCCCACGAGTCATTTTTACCTTTCCCAACTGCCACTGTACATTCCCTTAATTACCTAACTAATTGTTGGCGCCTTCCCTATATGACTCTCCTCTCTTCTGGGCAACTCAGTCCCTGAGTGACAGCATTCAGCACAGCTTTATACTGCTATGTTTCTTCTTTGTAGAAAGAATAATCTAAGGATCGCATTCAAGCGCTTCTTGTATAAACCAATAAAAGCTAATATTTGCATGGGGATTATTAGGTTTAAAATAAAGGCCAGAAGGGAAAGCAGACAGAAGAAATCATTTGATAGGAGAGTTAATGTCTCTTGAAGTGGCTTTTCCAGCAGTACTTTGGGGCACATATACCGTATATGTGATCAGATCTCCCTTCTCTTCTAAACGTAAAAGCAGCCACAGGGGGTCCTGAATTAGATCAGGGAAAGGATTCAGGGAAAGGGCAGTGACCGCTTACTTTCTGTATTTTCCCAATCAAAATGTCCCCATCCAAGCAGACAGTAAGCCCACTGGATAAAAATAAAGTGTTGTGCCTGTGTGATCTGTCTTCCCTCCCTCCCTATCCCAGCAGCACCCCAAATTTCTGAGTGTTGTGAGGTTTCTGGGGTTCTAGGTGCTTACTTTGTACTTGTAGGGATCAGGTCTGTGTTTCCTTTTTGGAAATGAAGCACAGTGGAGACTGTGATGTCTTTTTGATATATGGTTTATTTCACATGTATACAACCTAAGCTGCAGCCTTGGATTCAAGCATTGCCTCTGGCCCTTCTGCTTGCTACTTTTTCTAGTTCACATGAGGAAGTTAGCCTGACTTGATAAGCTTTCAACACTTGCTAGATCTAGGGATATAGAAGCCTGGCTCCCACAGACTAATAACAGCAGCTTCAAGAAGGCAAGCTCTTTCTCCAAAAGCATAGTTTTGTCCTCTCATAACTACAGTTGTACCTTGGTTGTCTAATACCCTGGAACTCAGACATTTTGACTCCCGAATGCCACAAACCTGAAAGTGATTGTTCCAGTTTGCGAACATTCTTTTGGAACCCAAACGTCTGACGGGGCTTCCACGGCTTCTGATTGGCTGCAGGAGCTTCCCGCAGCCAATCAGAAGCTGCGATTTGGTTTTTGAACGTTTTGGAAGTCGAATAGACTTCCAGAACAGATTCCATTCGACTTCCAAGGTACGACTGTACTTTTAAGGTATCCTTTCCCCCACATTGCTGGATTAATTTGTTTGTAAACTAGTCCTAAACCCATTTGCTTACCTGCACATCATCCTTTGTAATAATGGAATAAAGCAGAGATAGCCTCCGTTTGTCAATTTCTCTATGTCACTACATTACCACAATGTCCAACTGAATACATGGGTTCTTCTGTGCATGCATTGTATTAAAATCCCAATGTCACCCTTTCTTGTCAGCATCTGGGAAATGTTCCACCCAATGAGTAAGAACCACATGATCAGATGCTCTCATTCACATGCAATAATTTCATGTGGATTTTTTAAAAGTTGCAAACTGATATGGAAATATGATGAACTGAATGTAAGATCTGAAAAATGAGCACCTGGCAGAAACAAAAATTGACAGAGTCAGCCATCCCTACTGTCAAGTCCAAAGTCAGTAGGATAGGGTAGAAGTTAGGCAGTAGGGTAGAATGTGGAGAGCATGGTTTTGTTCATTTTTTTTCATCTCCTTCTGTTGATATATTTTTTTTATAAAAAAAGGTTTCCCCCCTCCATTGATCTCAATGGGAGACGAAAAATCTATGCCACTCAAATCTGGTGTACTCTCCATCTGGAAAGTACTGCTGCCATTGCCTTTCTGTTGTAGATGCAGCATTTTGGGGTGTATGGGGCAGATGCACTGGATCCAAAGTCCTCCTGCTCTGGGGATATGTTACAGGAATGAAAGGCTTTGAAACAAGTGGATCTGCCCAACTCACTCCAAAATGCTGCACCAACAGCAGAAGGGCTACGGCAGTGGTGCTTTCCATGCTTCCCAGGAGAGGGGCTTCCAAGGGACAAACTCTGTATCTGCGTACAGACTTTGCTCTCTGTGGAGATGGAGATCCGCAAAGCCTTATGGCTCTTGGGAATGCTTCCAGTTGCCCCGGCAACTGTAGAAGACAGACTATTCTAACAAATCCAGATGTTGTTCAAAAGCCAACATAATTTTATTTGCATTCATGGATATATTCACTTATTTCTGTCATGTCCCTATTCCTCTGATGTATTATCTGTGTAGAATGATATTTTTACCTCAGGCAACTGGCAAACTGGGCTCTTGTCCATGAAATGTTATGCTACAATAAACCTGTTAGTCTTTAAGGTGCCCCAAAACTTTTTTTTCTAGGATTTTCTGATCATTTTAGAGTCTATCAGATTCACAGCACAGTCGGGAGTTGGGGGCACAACATTAATCCAAGTCTCAGCAAAAAACACTGAGGAGGCATCTTCAAAAGATAATGAAAGACTAGGTAATGGGGTCTATTTCTCCCTCCAGAAAACTTATCAGTGCACAGAGGAAAATGAATTGTTGAGTGTCAATTAAGAAACCTTTAAAGACAACACACGAGACCAATCAGCTATGTGCTATTGAGAGAGGGAAAAATTCAGTGACACCATAAAGACCACACAATACATGGTAATAAAAGGTAATGAACAGTACAACAGGGAGGGAACTGAGGTAAAAAGGCAGTGAATGAAAACTAACAAAGAAGTTGAAAGACTTAACTCTTAGGTCCTCATGAAGAAGACTCCAGTTGGGGCTATTACTATGTACCCAAAAGAAATGGGTATGGGTTTCTTAATTTCCTCCTATCAACAGCCATTTTTGCCTGCATTATTTCAGGTGTCACTGCAGGAGAGATAAAAAATATGTGGAGTATGTCCCATTAGTACATTGGGCATTATTGGAAACAACATACTAAGAAGTTGGTTAATGGAAGAAGAATGGAGAATGCAATTTAAAAGTCACTGAAAAGGAAAACACTGCAGGAGACTGGCTGATTATTGAACTTTTAAAATACCCTAGTAAGATATTGAACATTTTTTCACCTAATGTAAGTGGAGTGCTTTCTTTCAGATGATGTCTTTGATATGATAAGGAATGCTCCAATAACTTGTGCATTAAAATAAGGCCAATAAATACCCCCCAGTTTACCCTGAGAATAGCTAATGTATGTCGCTGGTAGAGACGGATGTAAAAATCTTTCTGAAGGGAAAGGAGACAAGACAAGACTGAGGTAAGAAAAAAAAAGTCAGAGATGACTTGGATGTTCAAATAAGGCCAAGAAATGGCTTCAAGTGTAGCCTGAGACGAGTTACTTTTTGTCACTGGTAGAAACTATTGTAGAAAAATAAAAAGAAATATTTGCCAAGGGAAAGAAGACCAGATTGAGATAAGTGGGGCTGGTGAGAGACAGAGAGACCTAACCTCCAAGAATTGTGGCAGGAATTGTTGGTTTAACTAAAAAGAAATTATTTCCTGCCTGTTTGAGGGGAGAAATCAACATTCAGTGGTACATAACCCACTAGCACATAAACTGGGTTTACTTTCATTTCAGTATGCATAAAAGTATTTGTGAGAACAGAATTGTATAACCAGTATTTACCAATATTGAAGTGTTTCTGAAGAATAAGGAAACAGAAGGACTAAGGCACTGCCATTCTGAAAAAAGGTAAATCACACACTGATAAAATAATTATTTACCAAGAACACAAATTTATGCTACCCTCAGAGATTATTCTGAAATGATTTTATTAAGATAATACAATCTTTTCCAAACGCATTGTAATTTTTCCTGGGAATCTTTTTGGATGAAAGAGCAGTATATAAAAGTTATCCTAGTAAATAAATCAATTTATTTCTGTTGTCATATAATCCAGTGATTATAGTGACCAAGATTTTAGGCTTTTGGTTGGTACATACCTGGTTTCTATGTTGAACAATTTAGTATTTCAATAGTAGTGAAGGGGAATGCAAGGTGGACTAGACAGATATGTTCTTATTTTACTGCTGTGCTAAAGGAAGATGGCATTTGAATCAAATATATTGATTGAATGCTGCACATAGCCTGGTTAAATTCTTATGAAGTCAATGGGATTTAAGCAACCTAACAATGTTCAAGATTGCAACCATTGGCCTCAATCCAGCAAGGGGCACAATATTAGTAATAATAGTAGCAGCAAGCAGCAGCAGGAGCAGGAGCAGCAATTTACAATATAAAAAGAGGTTTTGTGTAACCCTGCAGATATTGGTAGACTACATCTCCCATAATCCTGGCTAGGGTGATGCTGGCTGGGGAAGATGGAAGCTTTGGCCCAATGTATTTTGGGGGTGTATATAGATGGCCTCACTACAATAAATACTACACTGCAGATTAAGAATAGGTGGATGTATCATAGAATCTTAGAGTTGGAAGGTATCCAAGGGTCATCTAGTCCAACCCCCTGCAATGCAGGAATCTCAGATAAAGCATGCATGACAGATAAATTTTGGTTCTTTCAGTTTCTCATTTTCCCAATCTTCAATCCTGTCCTCCACATTTCTGAAACAATTTGTAAACTTTTTTAAAAAAATCCTCATGAAAATTCTCCATCATTTTAGTGTTGATTTCTTCTAAGGAATACATTTCTGTATTCCTTATTTGGGCTGTATTTGGGCTGCTTTGACAGATCCCCAACTCTTCCACTTCCCATTTTTCAGTTTCTCGGGGTCAATCCAGATGATACATTAAATGTGTGAATGTATTTAGCAGATCTCCTCCTTTCCACCCCACACCTTTAAAAACCACAGCGGCTATTCACCCCAGGAAGCGATCAACCCACTTCCAGTCCTGATCCTGCTCCCCTCTGCTGTTACTTTTCAATAAAAAACAACAGCCCTGCAATGTGTTAAGTATTTGAGTGCAGGGCTTGCTGATCAGAAGGTCGGCGGTTCGAATCCCTGTGACGGGGTGAGCTCCCGTTGCTTGGTCCCAGCTCCTGCCAACCTAGCAGTTCGAAAGCACGTCAAAATGCAAGTAGATAAATAGGTAGTGCTACAGCGGGAAGGTAAACGGCGTTCCATGTGCTGCTCTGGTTTGCCAGAAGCGGCTTTGTCATGCTGGCCACATGACCTGGAAGCTATACGCCGGCTCCCTCGGCCAATAATGCGAGATGAGCGCGCAACCCCAGAGTCGGTCACGACTGGACCTAATGGTCAGGGGTCCCTTTACCTTTTAATGTATTGTTATGGGTTTGGGGCGGGGAAAGTGGACTGTATGCCAAGACCCTTCTAACGCCTTGATCCAGCATGTGTTAAAAAAATAGTAGCTGGGTTATATTCCTGGTGAGGTAATTGCCTGGGAGATGGGCCATTAAAGGGAAGAAAGGAAGTGGATCAGTGCAAGACAGAAAATGGGTGGTGGCCTCTCCCCAAACTCGAAGATAATAGGAAAAAGCTGAAGTTAAGAACAGAGAGTTGCTATGGTGTGAGCTAAAAGCAAAGCAGCAAACTGGAAAGTGAGAAAGAGTGATGACTGATTTCTGTTTGAATAGAAAGCTGCGGCTATGGGGGAAGGCAATGCCTTCTTTGGGTGTTAATGCCATGAATGCCTCCATCATGGGCTCAGGTTGTATATATCCATAAATGAACCATATACTACTGTATCACAGTCTCTGCTGTGCTTCATTTGACATTGGGGTGGTGTCAATAGTATCATCCAGTTTCTTCCCCAGACTCCCAGTTTCTCCTATAGTTGAATGCTACACCGGAAAGTGACTCAGTTTTAAGCATACTTGCAAATCATCTCATATTGGAAATAGATGCCAGATGAACTTTACTGACCCAAGCCTGATGCTGGTCTCTGGCCCACATCCAGTTGGACTATTGGCCATCTCTTGACATCCCGTAACTAATACAAGAATTTGCTGTATCACAGTTCTCGAAAGCACTGCACTTGATTCTTAATTTGTACAAAATGTTTTCTGTGCTGACGTCTTCCTGATTTCTCCCCACCGCCATGCCAGCGCTTTGAAGCTTTCTGTCAATGCTATCTCCGGAGCAGATTTCCTAGTCTCAGGTAGGTGTGAACATTGCAAGCTGTAAAAGGAGAATAAATCTGAAACTTTTATGAATATTCAACGAACATGTGCAGGAGACTAAGAAAGATACAAATCTGGTGTGTGAATGGGGGAATGGGTTGGTATATGAAAAGCAGGCAACATAAATATATGGTTCAGGCATTTTAAATATGAACTAAAGGGAAATTGGTCTTTGTTCATTATTTTTCTTCATTAAATAGCAAATCAAGCACATTTTAAGCAGGCATATATTTTCCAAGAAAGTAAAATTGCCTATTCCATTATAACATGGTCCAGATGTTGAGATTCCAGATGACGCTTTGAAAACATCCTTGAGATCAGTCGCTTTGAAGAATCTGAACATAGCAAACTTCTACATAGTGAGAATTTTACCTCTCCATATAGGTCAGTGAGAATCATAGTGAAAAATCTTAAGGATCCAAATTCTCAATGATCAGTTTCTAAGCAATTGTATGCCAAATGGGTAGTAGATGTGGTGTGGCAGGGTGGAATTTAAACACTTAAGAGTTCCATTGAAGTTGAAGTGCCAATTTGGTACTAGATCACAGTGAGGATAATGGTTTCTACTCCTCTTATTCTCCTTACAAAAAACCAGCGACATCTTTTTCCCTCCCTGCATGGCACCATAAAATGTATGAGGGAAATCACTTGTTAATCCTACCTAGGAAAGTAATGAGGACTTCACGTTGAGCTAATTTGTCAGCAATTTAGTCCAACAAACCTGCACTGTGGTATATGCAGCTTATTAAATAGGTATTTCCCAGCAGAAAAAGGAAATGTAGAAAGATTCTTTGTGTGAGGTGATAAGTCATTTGACAACAAAGTCTGCTGGAACTTCAGAAGATGATTTTGTCAGGAAGATTTAACAGAACAAAATAAGGATTAACATAAATCACTAGCATGGTTTTAGCATAAAGCCTTGTTCCAGCAAGATTTTATCAATATTACATTATTGGCACAATTGCTTCGGGGACGTTTTCATGTTGGATTGATCATTTGATAACCCTTATGCAACAGGTGATGTTAAAACTTTCATCCATAAAAAGAGCAACCAGATAGCTATGTAGAAGAAAGAATGGACTATATTTGGTATTGGAAAGAGGTGGCCAATTTCACTATCCAGAAACTTTATAAACATGCACTTATTCTGGCTGAATGAGGTATTCCTTTAGGTAGAGATTCACCTCCTCTGCAATACTTTTGGTTTGGTGGAACTGTGATAACATTTAATTTATGGACATTTTGCTGCTACTACTTTTGTTATGAGTTATATGGAAATAATGGGTGTTTTTTAAATCTTATGGTTGTAAACCACCCTGAAGGCTTTTGCCAAAGGACATTATATATACATTTATCAATCAATCAATCAATATTAAGCTGAAAACAAAGTTGCCCCATCAAACCGTTCAAATGCACCTTCTTTATTATTCCTTGGAATTCATGTCGGATGAGGTCTTTAATCATGAAGTACCATCCCCTGGTCACCTGCCATGTTCTCACTTCTTTTATTGCTTATAATCCACTATTCCAAGAGCGGAAAACAGCCATTTCCCCTCCCAGTTTAATGGCCTCATCTTTTGAACTTTTGGAAACCAAAATGGCGCCCTGAGAAAGACTGTTTTTAAGCTCTATGACTGGAAAAGTCTCAGAAAAAGGCAGCCAAAATGACCAAGGGGATGGAGCAATTTCCCTATGAGAAAAGGCTGCAGCATTTGGGACTTTTTAAGTTCAGAAAAAAAGGCAAGGAAAGAAGAGGTGTGAATTTTTTTTGCTTAGCATGGAGGAAGTACACAAGGGAAACATCTTTCTCCCTCTCCTGTAACACTAGAACTCAAGGGCATCGAATGAAGCTCAATGTTGGCACTCACTCCCAGAGGAAGAAGTGATGGCCACCAACTTTGACTTCAAATGGACTAATTTATGAAAGGTAAGGCTATCAATGTCTACTAGCCATGATGATTCTGCTCTGTTTCCATGGTTGCAGGTAGTATACATCTGAACACCAGTTTCTGGAAAGCACAGGAATAGAGGGTGTGTGTTTGGTTCCTGCTTGTGTGTTTTCCACAGGCATCTGCTTGGCCACTGTGAGAACAGGATGCTGGACAAGATGGGCCACTGCCCTGATCCAGCAGGCTCTTCTTATGTTCTTATGTGCCTGCTCCCCAACCTCCAGTTAAAACCTTCACCTTTTTCTTTGAAGGTCTGAAGAGGACTATTCTGCAATTTGATTTTCGTTTTAGTGCTGCATTATTCAAAGTATGCAAAGGAATGAGTTGGTCGTTCCTGTGTAAATAGGGAAAACCTCTATTAGCACCAATGTATAGCCTGTTTCAAACACACACGAAAAAGAAATATTTGAATAAACTGAGGTTGGTTTGTTTAGAAAAGAAACCCATTTGACCACATGCACATTTAGACTGTTCACTGTCCGGTGTGACATCTATTAGCCTTATTGTGGGAGCTTAAACCCCACCTTCTGTGATATTTTGAAGGGTTGTCACAATCTTGGCAGGTGTGAACCATTACTCTTAGCTAGGTTTTAAAGATTATTTACCTGATAAATGGCATCCATCAACTCGCAGCAGTGTAGTCAACTATTCAAATAATTGCATGAGTTCAGAGGAGGAAAATGTAATCCTTCCCTGCATATCCACTTCAATGGATAAATTTAATCATTAAGAAGGCATAAGGCAGAACTTCAGAAATGTTGCCTGATGCTAAATGTTTGCAAATGAGATCTCTTCTGAGCACCATGATATGATTTTATGCTCAGATTGCAAATATACTTAATGCAGCCTATAAATCGTTTTGGTAAATTGATTGTGATAGTTTGCTATTTTTCCTCTAGTTTGCAAAGTAAAGTGGACTGGAGAACTGACTTTAAAAAAAAACATCTCTGCCAGCAGCTTTCAGGTATTTGCCTGCAATTCAAAGGGGTCTTGTGTTCAGAAGAAAATAGATGCATTTCTTTCATTGTTATTTGATAGAGTCAGCAAATGAGTTGGCACTAGAAATGCTGTATTGTATTGGAATTCAATCCACTAGAAGAGGTGGGGTGAAAGTTCTGCTCTCAAATCTTACATAACAAATTCTTGAACTGATATCTTGAAAGAGCTTAACTACAACTGAGAACCAATAGTCAGTGAAAGAACAGTTTTATGGGAACCCGGGGGAAAGATCACTGGGGTGTCTGCCCTTGCCACCCACATATCTGACTAACAGATGAAGCCTAGCATTACGAATCTCTATAGAAACTTATATTTTGTATTTTAATGCTAGATTTACAAGACAAGAGCTACACAATTAGTTGTATGTTTCTGTCCTTAAAAAGCCTGGGGCAAGAAGAGGAAAGCACAAAGAACAAGGGCAATTGTACTGGATGGGGAGGCAGGAAGGGTCTTTACAAAATTCCGAAGTATGCTCTTCGGCAATATAGTTGGACAAGTAACTTTCTATGAACAGTAATTCTATGTACAAAAAAATGGCTGCCACCAGAAGTACAAATGGAGGACTTCTGGTTCTGCAATGGGGTTTTTCCCCTCTCTTCCCTCTGCATGCGCCCTGCACCCTCTCCAAGCTGCTATAGAAAATGGGAGGGGGGTCTCTAGATCAGATCTCCACATTTTATGTTCTCTTTCACGTGATGGAAAAGCCAAATCTTGAAATCTAGCGGAATCCTGCAGAAGTTTACCACTCCTTTCTTCAAGAAAAAATAAACTGTTTGCAACCCTCCTAACCCAGAAAATAACTTCATGTTCCATGTTTCCATGGATCGTGACATGTGATGGAATTTGGGGCAGAATTCTGGCATACAGTTATTTCCTGCCATTTTTATGCAGGAATAGAAGCACACAGGGTAGCAACATGATGTTCAGTGTTGTGTCACACCACAAACTGCTGTGAATGAAATTTAACATGACATGGCAATGCATCATTCAAAAAGCCACAGTTCCATAATGCAACAAGGAATGCATTATAAAAGGAACATTAGAAACCAGGAAAGAAGTGCCAACAGCAAAACTTGCACAACAAGCCCCACATCTGAATGTACCCTTAGTGTTAAATTGGAGTCCACTGTGGGAACATTATGACTTAGCTGGAGCCTTGCTTCAGCTCGAGTGCCACACTGAGTTGGCCACCCTGAATGCCGTTCTATGACCAGAACCATCTGTCTACTAAAGCTATCACAAGAGGTAAAACAAGAGGCTAGATTAGGAAATTGGTTGAATTTCCTTACAACGCACAGGATTTCCCACCCCTCCCCAATTTTGTTCTATTTATTCTATACAATGCCATATGAAGCACCGGTTGGGTCAAAGATAGCCATTGATGTGGGTGGAGAAGAAGGCCTTTATATCATGGATGTTTTAGAAATGTAGGGTAAATTTAATTTCTGAGCCTGGCAAATGCAGTCCATTTGTGTCAGAAAATATACACATGACCTCTCTCTGTTATGATTTTTCAGATTGTGATTGAAAATACTCTGAGAACCTTGTGGTCTCTGTGAAGCTTTCATCTAGACATCTAAACACCTTGCAGTGCCTCTCACAGTGCTCTTCCTTAAAAAGTGGGACGGGAAAGTTCTAATTTCTCCTTTAATTAAAATGTACTAAACAAAGCCATTTCTGCTTCCTACCAGGCATCACTCTGATGATTTGTGCTAGCAATTTATAATCTGAGTTACTTGCTTCCAGGGACAAGAGTCCCTGAGACTGACTTCACTCTTCCCCAACCAGGTTTCATGCTGTTGCCTTTTCCCTGCAATCTAAAACTTACCTTTTAAAAACAGTAGGTGCAGCTGCAAATAGGTTAGACAAATCTATAAGACCTCTTTGAGAATGCCTACTGGATGCATGGCTCTGTATAGTCAATGTACTTCAGCATCAAGCTAAAGTTTTAATAAGCTCCCAGCAGTCTAGGATTTCCATTTGTTACATCCCCAAAGCATTTAGAATGTTTTCACCTACAGATAAAAATAATTGCTGTTATTAGCTGATATGTAGCCCTCTCCCTCTCCTGATAAAAAGGAACTTAATAGCTCAATTTACGATGAAATACAATGTTCAAGGGAGGGGGGACCTTCTTTGGTAGATTAATTGGTTGTTCTTTAGGTAACACCACTACCTACATAAAAAGGCAAAAAGCCCAGTGGCAGGAAAGATAGAAGAACATGGCAAAAGTTTTGAAAAGTTGATCAGTATTTGATCTATACTGGCGTAATTTGAAACAGTTGATATTGGAAAATCTGCCAAATTTTGTATGTTTACGAACATTTGTTTCAGCACTAAACAAAGCTTTATGATGCAGTTCAACTTGGAATGGGGCTCCAACGCTCCTGAAGAATCAAGTGTGCAGCTTGTTGGTGCTCCTGGATTTAGCATTATCCCTGCCTAGGTGTCTTAGTATAGCTAGGTGCATTTTCTACCAGCTTTGACAGGCTTTCAAACTGTGGCCTTACTTGGAGTTTTGGAGCCCTTCCAGCACAATCACCTACTAGGCGATTCTAGCTGTGATGTTGTCTCTTCCCCTTTTATTTTCCCTCTTGTCAGCAACCATATGAAAGCCTGACCTAATGATTGAGAGGAGCTTAAATATGTTGCAGAATTTTCTCTGCTTGTCTTACACACTGAACTCTCACATCAGGAACAATACTCCCGGTCTCCCTGGGTTTACTTGGAACCCTGCTGTGCCCAAATGAAAAATGCTAATTGCATTTTCTTTTTCATTTTTAGTAGAACTTTGTTTCATTGCAGGGGTGCTCTATATCCTTCCCCTCACATCCTGAAATCAAAGATGTGACAATCCGGACCACTCTGGTGTGGCTTTTGTGCATATATGGAACCTATAAGCACCTGCGCTTCCCACATGGAATAAGTTAAGAGGAGACAGGGTGTGGTGTGCGTAAATTACTGCACCATCATGTCATTATAAGTTAATTTAAAAGTTTGGCCTGACAATGATACTGAACTCACAAGGGGAGGGAAAGCTACCAAAAAATGTTTATTGACTTCTTTATTACCGTAACAACTATGAAATCAGCAACGCAGAATTTGTTTGGTTTAACCAGTTTAGGAGAGAATAATTTCAACTGGAATGAAACCAACATTTTCTTTGTGCATCTCCAGCAACAATGGCACCCCAGAAACAATGTTATTTGTTTATTTAAATTATTTATATATTGTATACATAAAATAACAAAAAACAAACAAACAAACAAGTATAAGAATAAACATTCTCCATAAAGCCAAACACAACATTAAAATGAAAGTATTGAAGTTCTTGAAGTCTTGGCTTCTATTGTAAGATTTTTTTATTTTTATTTATTTATTTTTTAAAAAAGGGTGGCTTTTTAATATTAGTGTAAACCACTGAGAGATTGTCTGTCCTTGAAAACAAAATATAAATGATTGAAAAGAATAAATGAAATAAGAAAAATATTGACTCATTGGTGCAATCCCCTTTACCGGTGGCTACAATATTGGTGGTGTTTTTGTTAATGGATTGGCCCAACTTTCTTTCCTGTATTCTTATGACTGCAGATATCCTACTAGGCACATATAATGTGATGAGCAGGGACAGCAATTGTGAAGAATGTAATTTTCTTCTGATTACTAAAGTGTGACCCCATGAATGACTGTACTTCCATCATGGCACACAATTCTGTTTCAACAGTAGGCTGCCTCTGACGTCTTGCCTAAGACTCCTTTACAAAGGAAATGAAATATGAAAATGAAGGTGGACTCCTATTTTCATGCAATTATATGCTTACTAGGTAGTGCTTACAAATCCGAAGTGCACATGAAAGAGAGAGGGAAAATTGAAGAGGAGACAGAATTGGTCAATTTATCTTTGTAAAGGTACAATTTACAATATCATTTAAAAATATGAAATTAAATCCGGTTGCTAATGTTCAGTGGGCTTTGAATGTAGTCTAATTCACCGATGCCTTGAATCAGACTAGAAGAAACCTGTCTAGCTGTCTAGAACCACAGTTATTTAATACACCTCCCACCTTATTACGCCATGTTTGTGTTAAATGAGTCTGTAAGGAAATTTTTCCTATATTATTGCTATGCACTATCAACAATGCAGCTTGGTAAAAAGTTTTCCAGGCTTCAATGGAATAAGACCAATTTATGCCACAATCATAGAGCAAAATCTAGATCAGTGAATTTTCAGAAGGAAAAAAGAGATGCTTCTGAGGCTATTAACCTTTTGAGGATGTTAAAACTGATGAGCTGCTAGACTGTGTCAGGTTGGTTCCTTGAAGATTAATACTGAGTGAAGGTCACGGGAGGCAAAGCTGGCAAAACATTAAAAGATAATAATTCAGGTAACTCTCTTAAGATTAAAACAATCTTCGGTTTAAAAGCTTTCTAAAAGCTGGGGTGACCTACTCTGGCTCAATGGAACCATTTGAAATGGAACTGCACAAGCAATTTGAAAACTCACTACCAATCAAGGGGAATAAACCCTACTAGCTTCCTGAAAAGACAGACCACCAAAGTACACGGACGGGGTCTGCTGCTGTGCTCCCAATTCTGTGACACTATGACCTGCTGGAGACTTTTATTTAATCTGGTTTAAGAAACAAAAATGGAAGACTGGGAGGAAACCCAGCTGCTGTCATGATCACCCCCAGAGGCAGACTTTGGTACTACAGCATCCTGAGCTAGGCCAAAAATTGGCACCCACCCCCACCCCTCGTGCAGTGCCAGGCTTTGGGAAGGAGGTGCAAGGGCTTTGGTAGGGTCCTAAAGCCCTATTACCCCCTTCCCAAAGCTAAGCAAGCACTAACTAGGATTCAGGAAGGAGGATGGAGGACTCTAGGACCCTGTCAGAGGCTTCACGCTTCCTTCCTGTTGTCAGGCAAGTGCTAACCGGGGGTCCTCTGCTCAGCACCCAGTGTGGGGTAACCGGTTGCGCTGCCATAAGATTACCTCTTTCACCCCTACCGCTAAAACAGTATAGACTATTTCTCCTTAGGCTCCATTAGCACATTTCATGTTTCCCCTTCCTCAAACTGGCCAATAATGAAATGGGGCAAAATGAACCAACCCTTATAATAATGCTGTTTGTTTCAGCCTGTGGTGAACATACAGGCCTGTCCATTGAAACCGGTTCCTGTTATTATCCTAGAGTCTAGACAAATGCTTCTCAATTAGCTAAGTACTGCAGACCCATTTTTCAAAAGCCAAACCATAAATCCCCTGCTTTTGAAACCTATGATAGCTCTATGGTAGTTTTTGTTATGAGAATAGTGTCGTGCATGGACCCCTGGGGTCTGCAGACCACCAACTGGGAACCACTGCCCTGAACTTTTGGTTAGATCTCCTGCCTCCCAGAGTGTCCATAGGCTCTTCTGCCCCAGAACATGACATGAGGACCCAGACTGCCTAACAAAATGGCTGAAAACCTCTGTATGTGCAGAATATGTCAGGTCTCTGCACATGCACAGATCTTTGACATATGCATTGAGTAAAATGCACTCACACATTCCTCATTTGCTATAGTATAGTGTCAGTCTATAGCGTACACACAGAGATACTACAACTGCTCTCTGTTCCTTCCTTATCAACTGTGAAAAACCAGCCTGTGTACACACACACACACTTCCACCATTTGACTGTACAGTTCTGACAAATCATGAATGATATCCCAAGCATTACATTTCAATGTTTAGCTTAAGATGTGTGAGGGGTGAATTCATAAGCAGTTATGGGAGGCGTTGTGTTTGATGTGGAATTTATCATTCCAGTCTCATTGGGCTTTGATCCTACATTCTGCTGGCTGGTTCAGGGGAAATCATTTTGCTTGTCTCCACATAAAATGTACATGTGCTGCCTACACTGTAGCTACAAGCAATCACATCCTCTTATTAACTTTGGGTGATGTAAGCAAAGGGCTTCATTAAAATCCTACAATGTCTGCCCCTAGTTTCCTTTCTCGCTAAAGCTGTGACGTTTCCAACCACTTCATTATTTTGCTTGAAGAGCAAAACTATTTATTCACCAAAATCATGTGGTAGAGTTATTTCCTTACTGTATAACTTCAAATATATGGGAGGTGTGTTTTAAGGGTGGTATATTTATTTTAAAAATTATCTCTTCTGCATATACAAAACAACGTATAAGGGTAGAACCTATCCCTCAACTGCTTAATGTTTATTATCTATTAATTTAAATGTTGGGGATCTTTTTAAAAAATAAATAAATAAATACCACCTACCTCTAGTCTAAAGTGGTAAATTGCAGAAGGCTTCTGTCACATGATTTTGCTAAAGAGTTACATTCAACCATAGTCTCTTAGACATCAGGTAAAGCAAGAAGTAACACTGCATAAAACAAAATACTGGATTACACACACACACACACATTATTCTATCGCAAGAAACATGAGGAAAAGGGTAAACAGCAGCTTTTTGTATTTTGGCTAATTGTGGCATAATTTACCGGTAACACACTTCATCATTTTCATGGCTACATTTAATCAATATTATTTAAATCAGGCATCCCCAAACTTCGGCCCTCCAGATGTTTTGGACTACAATTCCCATCTTCCCTGACCACTGGTCCTGTTAGCTAGGGATCATGGGAGTTTCAGCCCAAAACATCTGGAGGGCCACAGTTTGGGGATGCCTGATTTAAATGAATAATATCTCTTTTACATAAGAAAGATAAAACCGGTTTTGTGAGGCAAGGAGACTTTTCAAACTGCTTTTCAAACTTATGGGCTGTGATAGGACAATTGGGGGGGAGGGAGCAGAGGGTGTAGAACCAATCGTAGAACAGGCAGACATTGTGTAAACTCCTTTCCTGTGGAAGTACATTCAGTTCTTCAGATCCTACCCAATGTCTTGTTGGACAGAAATGCACTCATTTTATGCATATGAGAAAAGAGGGAAGTCTCAAGTAACTGAAGGGTGCCTATTTTAATTGCATGCCATTTGTTATATTTCCTTCAGGTGGTTTTAGTAATAAAAGGATTAGTGCGGCTAAGTCGTCGTCGTCCCCCCATTAAAGTATCTGGTTAATTAATATATTATCTTAGTACTAATGATCTGGCAATTTTTGACAAGTGAAAGGCACGATGGTTTCTAACCATTACCTTTTATGATAATCTTTAATAGTAATGTGTTCATGGATCCATAAGTGTCACAGCAATCACCTGCTGAAGGAGGTGGGATTAGAATAATAGAATCAGAGTTGGAAGGCACCTTGAGGGTCATCTAGACACAGGCAATTTGGTGTTCTAAATTTAGAAAAGTGGCAAAGTCAGGTATATCCGAAAGGGTCCATACCTGCCTCTAGGTAACATTCTCCAGCAGGATGGGTGTTTAGTGATACTGCTTTCTCACCATAATGTGCCCAGCCATTCCCTTTGCAGATTGCGGACAGACACAGACTTGACATGAGTCAACAGTGTGATGCAGCAGCTAAAAAAGCCAATGTAATTATGGGCTGCATCAATAGGAGTATAGATCAAGGGAAGTAATAGTACCACTGTATTCTGCTCTGGTCAGACCTCACCTGGAATACTGTGTCCAGTTCTGGGCACCACAGTTCAAGGAGGATACTGAAAAGCTGGAACGTGTCCAGAGGAGGGCAACCAAAATGGTCAAAGGCCTGGAAACGATGCCTTATGAGGAACGACTTCGGGAGCCGGGTATGTTTAGCCTGGAGAAGAGAAGGTTAAGGGGTGATATGATAGCCAAGTTCAAATATATAAAAGGATGCCATATAGAGGAGGGAGAAAGGTTGTTTTCTGCTGCTCCAGAGAAGCGGACACAGAGCAATGGATTCAAACTACAAGAAAGAAGATTCCACCTAAACATTAGGAAGAGCTTCCTGACAGTAAGAGCTGTTCGGCAGTGGAATTTGCTACCAAGGAGTGTGGTGGAGTCTCCTTTTTTGGAGGTCTTTAAGCGGAGGCTTGACAGGCATATGTCAAGAATGCTTTGATGGTGTTTCCTGCTTGGCGGGGGGTTGGACTGGATGGCCCTTGTGGTCTCTTCTAACTCTATGATTCTAGATGTGTTTGTAGACCCACACAAAAGAATAAACCAAAAAGCTTGGCTTAATAATCTATACTGTGTATGCAGCCCAATCACTTCTGCTTCACTCCTTCCTTTTGCATGAGTGAGTATATGAGCCAGGAAGAAGATAGCTTAGTATGATATCCAAATACAGGATCATGGATTGTTTCTCTTTTACAAGCCAAGATATGTAAACCAACATAAAAACTTGGTTATAGGCTGGCTAGTAGTCCTGGTATGTTAGGTAGAAACAAACAACAATCCTGGTCTCAGAAGGAATGCTAAACTCTCTGTTTCCTGATTTGCCTACCTGAGTGAAGCAGGAGGGATGGGCTGTGTGCACCAGCATACAACTTGCGCACCGTATGATTTATTAACTCAAGGTCTTTAGCTTATTATTACGTGAAAATGCAGCAGTGGTGTACTGCAGTCATAGGAACACACACACAAAAAAAAACTTAAATAGAATGTACACTATGTTAATATGCTCTTTAATTTACAGCCTACAGGGCAACAATTTTATTTAAATAATTATCCTGGAACATTGACTCATTTCCTTGCACTCTTGCACTCCTGTTCTTTCCCTTTCCAGCTAGCTCATTATAATTTCATAGATGCCCTTTGATGTATGAGCTAGAATTAAAGGGAGTAGATACGGAAAACTTCAAAGAGGAAGAGCATACCCTGCCCCATAACCCAAAGTGCCCTGACTGCTGATCCTCGGCTGCTAGTCTTGTCATCTTGGATGTTCCATGGAGAAAAACACATGGGGATTCACAAAAATACTAAATCAGAAGTGTACAAAGCCTACAGGCAGTAGGCTTGAAGCAGGTCTCATTTCGGTAGATATCTGAAATCAGGAGCCTAGCAGCAAAAACAGCAACGTGTGAGTTGGAGAGCACAGTCAACTGAAACGAAGGCTAACAATGCTAGCCTGCTTGTGGGGCAAATAGAGATCAGTTAGAGAATATAGCCGGGGGGGAGGGGGGTTTATGGTCTGATGCAGGGTTAATGGAAAGACAGAGGAAGGGATTAAGTGGCTGACAAAAAAGGACAAGTGGGATTAACCTGCAACAAAATGCTGCGAAGTGGACCACTCATTCATTGTTTCATGATGCCACATTCTACCATACCATCATCTAATGTTCTGTAGTCCCTGAGCAAATGCAGTCCTCCCTGAGTTGTTTTAATGGTTTACCTGAGCATGCTGATACTTCCAATTTATTTCTCAGTAACCCATTTTTTGCTATATAGCCATGATGGCCCAACACTTGTGTTCAATATTAGCCTAGATCAGGGACAAAGAACATGTGATCCTCTAGATATTGCTGGACTACAAGTCCTATCATTCCTGGCCATTGGTCAAGCTGATGCTGGCTGAGGCTAATAAGAATTAAGAGTCCAGTCTGGAGGCCACAGGTTCCCCCATCCCTGGGATAGATGATGGGGGTGCTACAGAGCTGTGATTAAAAGATAGTTCCAGAGTTCCAGAGAGAAATACTGGCCAAAGATTTGTGGGAGAATTTTATAAAGCAGCCAAGCCTTCTAAGCTCTTTCTGTCTAAGATCTCAGCTGTACAAATCAGATGCCAATCAATGAAATTAATGAAATATTTAAACCCTTTTTGAGAGCGGAAAAGCATAACATAAATTCATAACAATGGAGAAAAAAAGAGGAGGTGCAACACTGAAGGAAAGTTGGCAGAAGACCTGCCAGGGATAGAATGCAAGTTAGCAGATGAAAGTTTGTGGTATAGTAAAGGCATAATGGTTAACTCATCACTTTGCAGCCACAGGTCTGCTGAATGATAGCATTGCCAACAACAGCCTTTATATCATGGTGATGACATGTCCCAGTGCTCAATAATGAACAAATGTATGAGCTGCCATTGGTAGAAGATTTGCAGTTGAGAGAGGATTCTGCTTGCATGTTTGGAGATGTTGATATTTCCACAACAGAAGCATTTCAGGGAAGACATCTGGATTCAATGAAAGAAATTAGAGCTATCTACACTACAGAAACTGATTTAATTTTCTCTCTCTCTAGGTACCCTTGGAAACTATAGAATCATAGAATTACAGAGTTGGAAGGGACCCTGAGGGCCATCTGGTCCAACCACCTGTAATGCAGGAAATCTCAACTAAAGCATCCGTGACAGATGGCTACCCAACCTCTGCTTTAAAACCTCCCATGAAGGAGAACCCACAAGCTCCCAAGGGAGTCTGTTCCACTGTCAAATAACTCTTACTCTCAGAAAGTTCTTCCTGATGTCTAGTTGGAATCTCCTTTCTTGTAACTTGAAGTCATTGAAGTCCTACCTTCCAGAGCAGGAGAAAAAAAAGCTCGCTCTTATTTTCTTATTTCCTCTTATTTTTGGCATCTTTAGCAAAATACAGTTTCCATAATTCTTTGTGGGGAGCTATGACATTTCTAGTATTTAAGTTGATAGTTAGCTAAGTATACCCCAGAGTTCTTTGAGGGAAGATGTATCACAAGTTTTCTGCTTGATTTCCCAGAACCGTGCTGGGAGTCTTCAATTCTTTGCCATCTTGGTGGTGCTTTGAATGCCTAATAAAGTTTTCTGCTTGAGAAAGGGGAAAGACTTGTTTGTTTTCCTTCATCAGGAAGCTGCTCAGTCCATTTTTTGTTCTTTGTGCGGACAATTCTTTTGAATCTGCTGAGTGAAGCTTTGCTGCTTGTTCATTGTCCTTGCTCATTTGAATAGGACTTGCCCAAAGATGAAAGTTCTGCTATTTTGAGATCCATGATCAAGAAAGAAAGAAAAAGAAAGAAAGAAAGAAAGAAAGAAAGAAAGAAAGAAAGAAAGAAAAGTCTCCCCCCCCCTGCCACTTGTTACCCTGCTGTTTTGGTGTATGGCCCCTATAGGGAGCTTGGCATAAGAGACACACACCCCAACTAGGACTGAGGTGCATGCTAGTAAATCCTCTTGCATTTGTCATATATGAGCAGGGAACACTTTTCACTTTGGGGCCATGTTCCTAAATGGCATTGCCAGTGAACTAAATAATCATTCATCCATGTCTCTGGCTGTTCCTTTGTTTCTCTCATTAAACGTAGGAACCCGTCTCCTCCTGCTGTTATTGTCCCCGTTTAATTAACTGTCATCCAACTGCACAAAAGGATCTGTCATAGTAAAGCTACATTTAAAATTCGCAGGTACTGTTTTAAACATGACAGAGATACAAATGCTAAATTTCATAAATGTAGCAAATTTAAGCAAGATAGTAATCGGAAAGATCAGAATATGCACAAAGGGAGCATCCATGCTTGTAATGAGGCCACAGAATGAAACAGCCCAGTTGTCAATCCAAATATACATTTTTAAAGAAATCCCAATTATAATTAAATGTGGGAGAAAATAATAGACTTTGAAATTCTGGGAAATCATGCCATTAAAAAAGGATGCTGCAGAGAATTAGTGTGGTATAATGTTGGACTGCGGCTGAAGAGGCCAATCCCAACTCAACTATGATGAAGCTCACTGGGAGACTGTGGACTGATCATTCTCTCTCAGTGTGACCTACCTCACAGGTTTGTTGTTGTGAGGATGACCATGTATGCAGCCACGAGTTGCTTGGAGGAAATGTGATAACTAAACTAAACTAAAGTCCTAGCAACAAAGCATTGTAAACAGACACCAGACAAATACATACAATCAACAGTACTTTTTTCTCCAGTGCAAACCATACTAAACCTTTGAAAATTAGAGAAAGGATATGGTAAAGGAAACTAATCATTGGGTTGCAGCCAATGGTGGCTTTAGCTGATTCCCCTTAGCCACAACTGTTCTGTCACAACCCTTGTGTCTTAGAATCTTAAGCAGGTAGGGAGATTGGCTAAAACTGGTTATCCCAATACGTTTCCGAGTACGTTTCCAAGCACAATTCAAAGTGTTGGTGCTGACCTTTAAAGCCCTAAACGGCCTCGGTCCAGTATACCTGAAGGAGCGTCTCCACCTCCATTGCTCTGCCTGGACACTGAGGTCCAGTGCCAAGGGCCTTCTGGCAGTTCCCTCGCTGTGAGAAGCCAAGTTACAGGGAACTAGGCAGAGGGCCTTCTCGGTTGTGGCACCCGCCCTGTGGAACGCCCTCCCACCAGATGTCAAAAAGAAAAATAACTACCAGACTTTTAGAGGACATCTGAAAGCAGCCCTGTTTAGAGAAGCTTTAAATCTTTAAGAAAATAGTGTATTCTAATATTTCTGTTGGAAGCCGCCCAGAGTGGCTGGGGAAACCCAGCCAGATGGGCGGGGTGTGACGTTTTTACGCTGTTTGTTATAACTTTATCAACCCAACCCATCAAGGGTTAACTCAGACTCCATGTCGACTGACTGGACATTCCATGAGGGGAGGGGAATGGTTGAATGTTTAAAGAGAAAGAACAGCCGTTTTGTCAGTTGATAGGGTGATGGGGGAGCGGGAGTGTGAGGGTGGTTGTGAAGAAGATCTAGGAGAGTAGGTTTAGGTTAGGTAGTTGTTAGGTTATCTAGTACATGAGTAACAAGGTTATTACCATTGAAACTAAGCTTGTACAACAGGAATACCTTAAAGCAACCAATGCGTTCTTGAGAAATAAAATTTCCAGTGTTAAAGTGCCAATCAGAAAATCGTCTGTGTTATTTTCCAGCCAAGGTACATGAAACTCATTTATGAGGACTCCCATTAAAAAGACAACATTTCCTTCAAGAGTGGAACTGTTAGTTTGTATCTTTGGGGTGCACCAAGAGGGCGAGCCAGGCAGACAGACCCAGGGTATCATAAAGTTACCTCAGGGAAGGGGCAAGCTTTTACAGAAAGGGATTCTTAGAGGAGAACTCCCTATACTGTGGGCACAAAGGATAGTCTCAGATACAGCCCTGAACTTTAATAGGTACCTGGCCACGGTTGTGCTGGAAGAGGACTCTCTTTTGTATAAAAGAAGAGGAAATAGAATAAAACCCTCAAGTGCATGAGGGAATACAGAAAGGCTATGGGGAGCAACAGGGGGGGGGAGGCTCGGTTTACCCCTGACCATCCCTGTTGGTTCTTGCAATAAGTGAGAGGTAGAATAAATAAGACGGAAGCAAGGGTCTTTCGTCACACGGGGTATAAATATTATTATTATTATTATTATTATTATTTATATTATTATTATTTATATTATTATTATCTAGATTTACAGAAATAGAAGTGCTTTCCACTATGTATAGCAAAACTATGATTGCCTACAATCCATTGCATGAACAAACCTGGAAGTAAACTTAGAGAGTACATTCAATAAATAAATTCCAGTCATTTGACAACACCTTTCCCGTTGTGAGCAGAAACTGTCCATTAAGTCCCTTATGTGCTCAGCTCAGGTGAGAGTGGAGCTGTGAGTAGACACCTGTTAATTGCCCCCACATATCTGCCACGATTGCTGATGTGCTGACCTTACACTGATATGGGCTTCGTGAAATGTGAGCAAACTTGAGAGAAATACTGCTTGTTAAGTCCTGAATTGCCACATGTACTTGGGGGTGAATGCCACAGAGAACCAAGGCTTGGAGGTAATCTAAATGTCACATTGACTATAGCAATAGTGAACCAATGTCCACATACTGTCCTGTTGAAATGCAATTTGTTTCCTTTATTTTTCTTGGCCATTTCCCCCCTACATCAGAAGTTGTTCTATAAAAGTCAATTTACAATCTAGTGTAATTCCAAGGTCCACTGGATTTTCACAGCATTCAGGTATTGCATGATCTCTGGAGACCCACTTTCTGCTTGGTCTGATGATTTTTCCAATGAAAACCTCACGATTGGTCCTTACTAGAACTAATGCCCAAGGACCATGCACAACCAAATAGTCTCCACTACAAATTACTATGTCCAAAAATATTGCTCATTGAGTTGTGCTACAAAAATAATCCCTCATGGCAGGCATTCCAGCCGATCATTTCTGTACATGTGAAGTGTTTGTGACAGCACAAAGCCCTCTGGAAAGCAATTCTATTAGCAACACTAGCACTTCAGACCATGCATCTCAGCAAAGAGATGCATTCTTCAGCAGAGAATAGAAGTTCTGGAGCAACGATCTATTCCTCGCACTTCTTGCCAATTTCATTAAGCATGCCCAGCACTTCAGAATATGATAGGCAGGAGACAGATCAAGAAATATTTATCCTGCGATTATGAAGGTTTCAAACGCTCACCCTTGATGTAATCAGCTAAATGTTTTTTTTACTAAGGAACTAGTTAGCGGTCATTAATCCACAAAATTCCCACCTCTAACCTTTCTCTACCATTTATCATCTACTTAATTATAGTGTTCTTTATAACAAATCACTTTTATTGTATGAAGAGCCTCTTAACCTTGTCTTCACATCCTACATGTCTGCAAATAATCTACAAATGTGCTGTATGAAAAGGTAATTTATTTTTTAAAATAAAACAGATAATTTTAAACATCAAAATAGAAAGAATTTTTGTCATATGCATATAAAAACAGTATTCATTTAAGTCAACAAGGTCAGAGGAACTACTTGTGCACATGTGCACATGTACTTCTGAATCTTCCAGCAGTTTATTCATGATACCATGGATAGAACAAGCAAGCTCACAACTAATCATGTGAAAGAAATTGCCAAGTCACCAAGCATTAGTAATCACACAAGTTGCATTGAAGTAATGAAGCAATAATGTGGTGTTCAATGGAAAAATGGTTAAAGAACTTTACTTGCTAATAAATGAAGAAAATACAAGCCAATCTCCAAGAGATGCCAGGCACTTACCCAGGGTCAGTGGTGGAGGAAGCTGCTCGGGCGCCTGGGGCGGCACGCCCAGGAACAGCCTGCACCATGGGGCCTCCAGAGTCTGCCTGCCCCCTCCCACTCAGCCGCCATACAGCTGGGGGGAAAGGCAGCATGTGGACCATTTGGGCAGCATGGAGTCTGTGCGCACCCAAGCCACTGCATCTGTCCCAGGAGAGATGTGTGGTTCGGACGTGCTGCAGGCTCTGCGATGAGTGCCACCCGGCATTTTGTCACCCCCCATCAATGGTGCCACCCGGGGTGGACCGCACCCCCCTTCCTTCGCCCCTGCCCAGGGTTTGGTTTCCTCGGAATGAGGGACAGCAGACTCTGTGGTGTATTTATAACAAATGGTTTATTTACACATATACACAACCTGAGCCTACTGTGGAAGGGCTCATAGCATTAACAGCATAGCTGTCAACTTTCGGGTTTGAAAATAAGGGAACAGCAGCAGCCTCACCTGTCCGGGGGACAGTCTACCTAACAATCCAGGATAGCAGTGGGAAACGGCGCTGGAATAAGGGAATTTCCAGCAAAAAAAGGGAAGGCTGACAGATGTGGCTTGGAATAAGGGAGTATCCCGCAAAAAATGGAGGGTTGACAGCTATGATTAACATCCCAATAAGGTATTGCCCCTCCCATAGCCACAGCCTTAGATCACAGCAGAAATCAGGCATGGGTCTGTCTCTCAGCTGCCTAGCCGTTTCTTGCTTCTACTTCTCACACACAACTCCATTCTGGCTTTTGTTTTTCTTACTAACATACAGCAGAGGGAGGAAGACCCACCCATTTGTCCTCTAGCACAGAGTCACTTCCTATATTATCGTAAAAGGTAAAGGTAAAGGGACCCCTGACCATTAGGTCCAGTCGTGACCAACTCTGGGGTTGCGCGCTCATCTCGCATTATTGGCCGAGGGAGCCAGCGTATAGCTTCCAGGTCATGTGGCCAGCATGACAAAGCTGCTTCTGGCAAACCAGAGCAGCACATGGAAACGCCGTTTACCTTCCTGCTGTAGCGGTTCCTATTTATCTACTTGCATTTTGACGTGCTTTCAAACTGCTAGGTTGGCAGGAGCTAGGACCAAGCAACGGGAGCTCACCCCGTCACAGGGATTCGAACCGCCGACCTTCTGATCAGCAAGCCCTAGGCTCAGTGGTTTAACCACAGCGCCACCTGGGTCCCCCTATATTATCGTAACGGCCCATAATTAGTGGGCCATTACCAGGAAACTTGCCAGGCTATTCCAGCAATTGAATCCTGTTGGATACAGGAATTAGAAGGGACTTGGGCATACAGTTCATCTACCTACCCCCACAACCCATAATACCATTCTTCTTGTATACAAATCAGCAGTGTTTTTTTCCTAGGGGTACGCATACCCCTAAGCCTTTTGTGAATCTTTGTACTCTTGTCCATTTACTGTATTTATTTTTCCCAATTTGAAGTATAAAATGGTGGTTTTCTTGAGTCAAAATGAGAGTACCCCTAAACATTTTTAAAGAAAAAAAGCACTGCAAATCAGAGATTTTCATTCCTTCCAGTAGCACCTTAGAGACCAACTAAGTTTGTCATTGGTATGAGCTTTCGTGTGCATGCACACTTCTACAGATACACACGAAAATGCACACAGAATTTCATGAAGGCACATGAAAGCTCATACCAATGACAAACTTAGTTGGTCTCTAAGGTGCTACTGGAAGGAATTTTTTTTATTTTGTTTCAACTACGCAAGACCAACACGGCTACCTACCTGTAACTAGAGATTTTCATAATATGCAACAGTTTCTCCACTCCAAGACTATAAAACCTGTTTTTCACTCCCACCCCTTTAAAAATCAGATAAACATAAAACACACCATAAAATGTAAAGGTTTATAAAGTGAATGAAATAAGATTCATGTGGCAGTGTGTTTATTGGACATGAATAGAATCTGATTCCCCACCCCACCCCCACCCTTTAAGTTAATATCCCTTGATGGATTAGTGTTATAAAAGAACACACTAGGAGGTGAATTTTCCGTTATAGATTATGGACAGTGTAAGTGTACACACTGCACAGGTATACAGATCAACAGCTTAAGAAGGAATGAATCAATAAATAAGCAAGAGATTGTGGGGTTCTTCTTATAACCCAAAAATAAATGTGAAGAATAATGAACACTGCTGAAGAATTTGTTATAAAGTTTGGATCCTAAGGTAAGTAAACCGAAGAAATTACACAAAGAAGGAAAGCTCACTTGCTGTGCCCTCTGAAAGGTCTCTATGGCAGGGCAGAGGGCCCTCCTAAACTATATGAGATAAGGGCTAGATGCTAGACACATCAAAGAAGGTCTAGTTACAGGTAGGTAGCCGTGTTGGTCTTGCGTAGTCGAAACAAAATAAAAAAAATCCTTCCAGTAACACCTTAGAGACCAACTAAGTTTGTCATTGGTATGAGCTTTTATGTGGATGTACAAAATTTCATGTGCATTTTCGTGTGTATCTGAAGAAGTGTGCATGCACACGAAAGCTCATACCAATGACAAACTTAGTTGGTCTCTAAGGGGCTACTGGAAGGAATTTTTTTATTTTGTTTCAACATCAAAGAAGTGTTTCAGTTGAATGTGTTGTAAATTTAAACAGAGAAAACAGGTAGAGAAAAATGGGACTCCACAGTGCCATATGGTGACATAATGTGTCACAACACATATAAATTGCTTTTTCTTTACCAATCTAGCTGAGTCCAAGGTATGGGGGAGACCTCCTGGGGGAGGGAAGGATTGCCCAAAGTTGTGCTATCTGATCCCATGACCACTAGCTTGTGGGGTGTTACTGGGTTCCATCTGGTCTTTCATGCATTTTAACATCTACATGAAAACTACTAGGAGAGGTCATCTGGAGGGTTTGTGTCATCTACTGGCATATAACTCTACACACCATTTCCATCTACTAAATCCACTAGCTTGCTGTGAGAATAAAAATTCTGCACATTTAATGAGCTACAAAAACAATAAATACTGTAGAGTAATCAAGGGATTCATATTTAGACTGACTGGGCATTTGCCCAGTAATCTCCTCAGAAGACAAAGGAACTGACTGACAGTTTTTAAATATATAGGAATTTGTTCTTTTAGGAGGAGCATGGTGGAACTTCTGAATAATCATAATTTATTTTAAGTTTTAATCTGTCATTTTTCAGCTTCACAGTCTTTGGCAACTGGATCAGCATAGCACAAGGAGAAATGCCAACAAACACTTTCAGTTGCTTGCCTATTCCCCAGCCCACCCTCTTCTCGACTACTCTACTTTTCTTAAGGCTATTAACATCCCATAAAAACAAATTGTGTTGCCTTTGGAGTGCTCAAAAAGAATAATTCTTATTAACATCTGCAAGATTATGGGTGCTTTCCCTTCCTTTCCCCAGTTCATGCGTGACAGCTTAGTAAGGCTTGATTGTTTAGCTCTTAATGAATTGCTCTAAATGTCTCTGGAAATAGCTTAACATTTCAAAACATAACAGAAATATCATGTAGCAACATAGTGAATATGAAGATAGATGAACATGAATGAAATGGGGAAACAGAGCAAAATATGGTATATTGGTTTTTACAGAGGATCAACTCTTCATTTAAGACTTGCTCATGTAGGAATCAAGATGAAGCCAACAGTCCTCTTCCGAAAGACCGACCATAGTGTGGTAAATTTGGACCAGAGAGGCTATGCTTCAAATCCTTTGTCTCCTGTGAAGCTCACCAGTTGGTCTTGGGCCAGTTACACTCTTGACATAAACTATCTTCACAACTTTGTTGTGAGAAGAAAATATGACAAACTCTTTTTGGCACCTACTGAAAATATCTTTAGGCAAGCCTATGGAGACGTGTAGAAGCTGCCATGTTTTAATCTGGTTTTAGCTTATTGTTGGTTTTAAGTATTTTTTTAAGTAATTTTTTAAATACTTGTTTTTAAGTGGTTTGTTCACTGATAATTGTATAGTTTTTATACTTTTCATAAATCGCTTTGAGGTTTTATTACAATGAAGTGGCAATCCTTGTAATATGCAAGTAGAGAATCAGTGGAGGCAAAAAGCAGGCACTCACTCCTATATTGTTGCATTCATATCCCACCTTTTTCTCCATAAAGCTCAAGGTAACTTGCACAGTTTCCCCCCCCCTTCATTTAATCCCCACAATAACCCTGTGAGGTAAGTTAGGATGAGAGTGACTAGCCCAAGGTCACCCAGTGAGCTTCATGGCCAAGTGCAGATTTGAACCCGGGTCTCCCAGGTCCTAGTCCAGTGATGGCGAACCTATGACACGTGTGTCAGACGTGACACGCAGAGCCCTCACTGCTGGCACGCACCCCATCGGCCCATTCGTGCTGTTGTTGTTGTCCCCCCCCCCATTTGTTCTCCCGCTCCTCCTACAGCTTGTCTCTGCTAGATCTTGTCTCTGCTACAGCTTGTCTTCGCTGTTAAAATCCGGATCCTTTGTTGTTGTTGTTGTTGTTGTTGCTGCTGCTGGTAGCCAGAGATCGTTTTTTTAACCTGTTCTGTGCTGGGTTTTTTGGCGCTTTGGCAGACTATGTTGGTGCTGCGTGTTAGTTCCAGCGAAGGTATTATTCGTCATTTATTTCTGTTCTCTTTCCCCCCAAAAAACTGAAGCAGCTTTGGGGCATCCCCCCCCAAAAGCAATGCAACTTTCGCACCCCAAAAAACCTCCAAAACTTTGGTCAGCAGCTCTCCCCCAAAAGCTCAACAACTCTGGGCACTTTGTGATAAATAAGGGTTTTTTTGGTTAGGTTAGGTTAAATAATTAGTTTTTGGTTTATTAAATACAGTTATATATTACAATTATACATTTTTGTTATTTAAACTATAAATATCACGAAATTATGGTTTTTTCTTGAAGTGACACACCACCCGAGTTAGGCTCATTTTTTTGGCGAATTTTGACACACCAAGTTCAAAAGGTTGCCCATCACTGTCCTAGTCCAACACTCTGACCACTACTCTATGCTGGTTCTCTCTTCCGACAAGGCAGACGATCCCCATTGTTTCACATCAGATCTCTAGAGAGGGGGCCTGTACATCCAACACTGCTTCAGCCAACTTCACAACTTTCTCTGTTTGCAAATTCGAAACTACTGTACCTCATTTGCCATCTGCCAATAGGCCCTGCAGGTGAAATATCCATAGTCATTAAAGAACACAAAGGTTCTTTTCTGTCAAATTCCCATCTGAAGTTATTTTAGGCAAAGGCAAAGCTATCATGGTACACATGGTAATCGAACAGCATTCATATCCCACCAGTTTCCCTGCTGGTCTGAAAGCTCATCCTCTTTTGCATGAAGAGATCAGCAACACTATTAAATTGTGTTTCTTCCTCCAACAGAGTTAAATATCCATTGTATTTAATTTTCTCTTTCATTACACATGCCACGTTATCCATTTAATACCAACACAAAAACAAATAGACAAGTGAAAGATTTCTTGGACAGAATTTTAGAATTTCTTCTTCCTTGTGCTGCAGAAACTCATTGATTACAAACTGTGGGATAAGCAGGGTGAGGGAACCTGAAGCCCTCCATATGTTGTTGGAATACAACTCCCGACATCCCTGACCACTGGGTGGGGCTGAAAGGAATGAGTTCAACAGCCATGTGTTCCCCATCCCTGGGGATAAGCCACTGGCAGCCCATTATTTAGGTTTTTAGAGAACACAAAGAAGAATGTAAAATGGCAAAGAAACACAAAAGCACACTGTTTTGACCTAGAGCATGTATTGAGCTAGGCATGTGTGAGGAACCTTTGGTCCTTCAGATGTTGCTAAACTACAACTCTCCTCAGCCCTTAGCCCGAGCAAGCATGGGCAATGGCCAGGAATGATGGGAAGCAAAGGTTCCCCACACCTGCTTTAGGTAAGAGAATAGACAGGTCATTAACAGCTTGCTTCATAATAGGCCATCCATAAGAGCGAAGAAATAGTGTGAGAGTAAATGGTCAGCTTTCACCATCTCCATAGAATCATAGAATCATAGAGTTGGAAGAGAGCACAAGGGCCATCCAGTCCAACCCCCTGCCATGACTGAACCAAATGGACATTGCTATATTGCCTATTTTCTTCTGGCATGACTTACCTGAAAACCAGCTCCAGTGCAAAATATGAGCCAAGATTGAAGAACAATATAGTTTTAGGTGTTTTGATACTGCCTAAAGGCAACTGTGCTCCCTGACCCATTCAAAATGGAGGCAATTTTGGCCAATGCAGGTGCATGCTGAGATGATTAAATGCAACTCAGACAACACTATACTGTATATTCTCAACACCAGGTGACTCTTTTGTTACAGAGACACAAACCTCATTCAATCTCTTCAGAAAAACCCTTGCTACAGTTCTTCTGGACAGATAGCTCAAACTCATTCCTAGTATTTACTACCGTTTAGCTGCCATCCATTCATCAAAAGCCCTTTAAAACATCAACAAACAGCAAAGAGATTTTACAAACAACATAGGTGATAGGATTCCATGGACTGATACATACAGAATCTGTAGCTGGAGCCAGAAATGCAGCACTAATGAGAAAAGCCAAAGAGCATGATAGATTTCCTCTGGACGTTTTCTTCTGAGCCAGCAAAACAGGCTTCAAAGTGGGATTGTTTTTGCCAATTTCTAGTTGCAGTAGGAAAAAATGGTCATTTAGAGCACCAGTGAAAGAATGTTATGGACTCAAAGCTTATGGCTTTGTTTTCCTTAAGTAATATCTCTGATCTCTTCTGTTCTTCTCCAAAAAGAAAAACTGATACGGCATCATTAAAAGCTGTGCCTGAGGTTTACAATTCTCACATGTTAAATACAAAGGAGCATAGTTTCACAGCATAGGCCTCCCAAAGAGGGGTTTTGAATTATGGCTGGCTCAAAAACTTCTCATGCATTTTCTTCACCCACTCTCCACCAATTACTGAGAAATTGCATTTGGAAATTTATCAAATGGAACAATAAAATGGGACCTATGGGTGGGGCACAGAGTTTTTGTTACCCTTTCCTTAATTTTGAGGTGGTTGATGGGTGGCTGCAAGTGCCCTTTCTTTCACTGTACAAATAATCTCTCCAGTGATCTGCACTCAACCTTTCCATATGCCCAGGGGAAAATATCATAAGGCAAATCCTCCCATGGGCATTTTTCATATCAGGAGGTGTGGGCAGTCAAAGAGGTTTAAGGGTGCTGGAAAATGTTTACAGGAAAGAAAACACACACACCCTACTCTTGGTCACTTCAAAGATAAAATAACCTCAAAAGTCCACATTAGGGATATCAGAGGAAGCAGGTGGAAATAACTTGACCCTCAATAAGGAATGGACACTTGTTATGAAAGCTTTCCCCCTTAGTTCTCTACAACAGATTTCCCCCCCCCCAAAAAAGGACATTGTTAGCATCCATCTGTTTCAAGAGACAACGACTCCCATCAGGGAGTGTTATAGTGCCTGCTGTGGCTGTATGGGAGAGATATGTTTTGTTGCAGCTGATATGGGAGAGACATGTTTTGTTGCAGCTGGGGCAGATGAAAGCGTCTGGTTGTGCTGATGCAGATGTACCGTGACATTTCTTTTCTCTGTGCGCCTCCCAGTGGTCATTCCTCCTCTGTTCACTGCTGTGGAAACACAACTCGACTGCCTCCAAGCACTGCAGTCGTCTGCAAGGGATTCCCACACAGAACGTTAACATTGCCAGTCTTGATGTCACGTTTGTAGACATGTTTAAAAGCACACATAAATGGCATCAGAATAGGGTTGCCATACGTTCAGAATTTCCCAGACATAGCAGGGATTCAGCTGTCGTAAACTGTGTCTGGTGCTTAGTTGCTTTTCTCCTTTGAGTTCCATTGAGTTCAATGGGGTTTCTTCCAGGTAAGTGAGGTTAGGATTGCAGCCTTAATCTGCTTCCTACTGTGTGTGTTCTTTTTTATTTTATAAATACAATAGAATGTGTAATTTATTATGGTTCTTTTCACATGGAAAGAAGTGATCACTTTTATTACCTGTAGTCTTCGAGCCTCTTCATCAGAATGAGAACTGTATAGATTTGACTGCTCAGTTTTAATCATCCATCCATCTCCAAAGTAATTTAGGACATGAATTATCTTGCACATTATGTTTCAGCAAACACACATATATAACCATTTTCTCTATAAAATATTTATTTATTTATTATTAAATTTGTATACCACCCTTCATCCGAAGATCTCAGAGTGGCTCACAGCATATGCATTTATGAAATAAAATATTAAAATAAAAAGGGCTTTATATGTAGTTAAGTGGCATTACATAAGTGAAGGAGTAATTTATACAACTCAGAACACAAAGAACAAATTGCGTGTTTAGACCTTTAAACCTCCCCCTTAAATAAATTCACACAAGACTCAAATTTTGGTTTGTTTTTTGTCAGAATTTAGGCCACAACTTTATTGATTACAGCAAGTGAGTGGTTGCATAGGCTCTGGTTTGACTAGCTCCCTGCACCATTGCAGGTAGCGCTGACCCAGGGCACCAGCATAGGTCAGTCAAGGGTGAACACCTGGATAGGTGAAAAGCTGGGAACAGGCTATGTCCACCACCCAGATGTCCCCCTGGACTCAGGCACGGGCACAACCCCTCGCAGGGTTGACCAAACCATTGAGTCCCTGGATTCCATTAACGGAATACTCTTCACATAGGGATGGTGAGAGCGTTCCCCCATCCCTATCACCTGAACCAGAGCCTATCCTCAACCTTAAAAGTTGTGAGGATTTGCTACGCAGCAGGTGAAACCCAAATGGCACCAGCCAATCAAGCAAGTGGGGGAAATTCCTGCCATGCCCCTGTCCCAACGACAGACGACACACGACGGCATAGCAAGGTCAAGCACAAGCCCTAAATATAGGGAGAGTTGGGTGGGTGTTCTGATGCACTGACCAAGAGAGAAAGCTCAGGGTCACGTGCATAGGCATATATAGGTCCCTTGATCCATTTTGGCTAGCGTCCCATTGGTCAGATTGAACCCAGCATCAAGGGACCTACCAATCGAGTGTTGTGCCTATCCAATCGCACCCACCCACAACACAAGGGTTGGGTTGCCAGGTCTCACTGCAACATGTACTCCCTTTGAGGGAGGACACGATAGGGTGCTAAACTGAACTTCTCCAATGCCTGAGTGACAGGATTAAGTTAATACCAAACTGCAGAATCAAAATAGTGAGGCTTCAATCTCAAATTGAATTCAGTGGGACTTACTTCTTAGTAGGCATGTCTAGAATTGCAGACACAGATGATGCTGTGGTGGGTCACTAGCCACTTCATTAATTTTGTCTTTAAGTAGTTTAACTCTTTTTTGGTCTTGCTGCAAAAGACTAACTGAGCTACTCCTCTGGAAATTCATTACCTTTGAAAGAGAATGCACAAGGAAGATAACTGATTTGTAAATATCTGCTGATAGCTGAGATATTCCTGTCCATTATATGCACACACACACACACACACACACACACACACACACACTTGCATTAGCAGAAAACAAAATGTAAAAAGCACTTGCGTAAAATAAAATAATTGCAGTGGAATGAAAAATGCCAGAAAAAAGTGTGAATGAATGTTATTATGCATTGCAGCTCATTTGTACAATCCCACCAAAATTCTGGAGAAACCTCTTTTGCAGAGAAAAGAAGACTTGCAAAAATTAGAGGGCAGATTTTGGCATCAACACATGCAATGAGAAGATGAAAGTTGGGCAGAGACAACAGGAATCTCCTATAATATTGTTTATTTACAGCATCTGGTTTATCATTTACAGACAATAAGAATGCACAGGTATCCATGTTCCCTGCCAGAAACCCCCTGTGGGGCTGTTATTAATTGGACCTGGTTCTATCTGAAACAATGGGATGTGGGAATAAAAATATATACTGAACTGCTAATTTATTTTGTTTCTTTACCGCATCTCCATACTGCTCTGTAGCAACATTGGGTGGAAAAATAGATTTCTGATTAATTAAATATTGCTTATTCTTAAGAAATAAATAAAAAATCAGTCTCAACAAATATTGAGCACATCAGAAAGGGAGGGAGGGGGAAAGAACACACAGATAATTTTTTGAAGAAAGGTACAAGAGGTCATTGATAGGTGCAGATAATAAAAATCAGCAATTAATATGGAAAACCACTTTCTAGAGAATTCAAATACTTTGTGCTTCACTAGCATTTCTTTTCATTTCAACATAATCTTATAGCCCAGCACTTTCAATAAAAAAAGAACAAAGAAGTCAAAAGACTGAAAGACTAAGGAAAGAGAACATTGAGATCAAGGCACAATCAATGAAAGAAAAGTGATCATTAATTTATTTAATTGGACTGCGAGGGGGGCAAAAAGATAAGGTTGTCCCAAAATGGTGATTCCTTTGCTTCAAGCATGTGGCTTTAGCTTCCTTTAACTTTTTTCAATTTATTTTTGGATGATCTTATTAAATAGGCTTTGCAATGTTAATCCAGGCAATCAGCACAACAAATCGAGCATTGTCTTCAGAGATGGGGGGGGGGGCTAGAAGAGAAGGGAGATTAGATGGCAGGAAAAATAAAGAATAAAATTTTACCATGAAATAACATGTATTCCTCAAGTAGGCATATATAAGGTATCATTTTGTATAACATATATATACATGAGTCTGACCAAACTGCGGGAGGCAGTGGAAGACAGGAGTGCCTGGCGTGCTGTGGTCCATGGGGTCACGAAAAGTCGGACACGACTAAACGACTAAACAACAACAATATATATATGAAACATATATATATATATAATGCATATATATGTGTGTGTTATTCAGTATATATATATATATATATATATATATATATATATATATATATATATTGTTGTTGTTGTTTAGTCGTTTAGTTGTGTCCGACTCTTCATGACCCCATGGACCAGAGCACGCCAAGCACTCCTGTCTTCCACTGCCTCCCCCAGTTTGGTCAGACTCATGTTCGTAGCTTCGAGAACACTGTCCAACCAACTCGTCCTCTGTCGTCCCTTTCTCCTTGTGCCCTCCATCTTTCCCAACATCAGGGTCTTTTCCAGGGAGTCTTCTCTTCTCATGAGGTGGCTGAAGTATTGGAGCCTCAGCTTCAGGATATGTCCTTCCAGTGAACACTCAGGGCTGATTTCCTTAAGAATGGATAGGTTTGATCTTTTTGCAGTCTATGGGACTCAAGAGTCTCATCCAGCACCATAATTCAGAAGCATCAATCCTTCAATATATGTATACTGAAACATAAATAAATAAATAAAACGGATAAAAACCCATGTTTCAGTGTCCCACAAGAAAACATAACCGCCTCAGAAAGTCTCCATGTGTAGGGGGGGGGGGTCAATGGGCAATAGGATTGTTGTCAGACATATTTCTGGACTGTTCATATTTTGGAGCTTTGTCTCATACACATACACACACAGCAGACTTTGTATTTTATGTGACACAACTGCTTATCAAAAAAAACGTCACTCAAACCAACTTTAATTTCTAAGAGAGATTTCTAAAAGGGTAAAGGGGTTTCTTAAGGCACAAAACATGCAACAACTCTGCTTTCAAAATAAAGGAAGGCTAGTCATTATTTTGTAAAAATGTTAACACACAATGGTGTTAGTTTTGCCTCCCTGAAAACTGAATTTGTTATGTAGACTATTACAGGGTGGTAAGGAGTACTGGAAATCTGATTCCGCTCCCATCGACAATCCAAATTTAATAATGAAATTATTTTTTTAAAAGGGTACCCAATGATTATCCTGTACTGTAGTCTAAACAAGCTCTCTTCACTTGTTATGACTCTTGTGCTTATTAATTCATTCCCCAGCATCACAGATCCTTGCCGATCCCACTCCCAACATCCACACATGGCTGCAAGCTACAGAAGGAAGATCTGCACATTCTGGGTTCCTAATCACTTGGAAGCCTAAAGGGAGCTACTTGGTTGATTTGGCTAAATGCTTTTAAATGCCTCCCCGTGATTGGTTAGTCGGCATTATCAGAGTTCCTGGTCTCAATGTGTCTTCTAAGTGTGTTCTAGAATGTCCTCCTCCTCAGACCTTCCCACTTAGCAGAGGAAGTGGACACACTTGGGCCATTGGAGACAAGGATGTCATGTTCCAGGGTGAATATCTGAAGAGGATACCTGCACCATAGGTGTGTGTGCGTGTGATGTGATGTCTGAAAGGGCCTTGTGTATTTGACTTGCTGTGACATGACTTTTTGATAGATTTATGATGAAGGCTAGAGAACATAATCTCCTACAGCAGGGATTATCAATTTTTTTCAGCAGGGGGCCAGTCCACTGTCCCTCAGAACTTGTGGGGGGCCGGACTATTTTTTTGGGGGGGGGATGAATGAATTCCTATGCCCCACAAATAACCCAGAGATGCATTTTAAATAAAAGGACACATTCTACTCATGTAAAAACACGCCAATTCCAGGACCATCCACAGGCCAGATTTTGCAATTGGGTCGTATCCGGCACCTGGGCCTTGGTTTGCCTACCCATGCCTTAATGTGTCCACCTGCCATGCATAGGTGGTGTTGGGCATTATGTCAGGTGCAGGGCTAGCTAGTGTAGTCCCACTCCCATGTTCAGGGAACATGTGACCCCCAATGAGTGAAAGGAGCTATGAAATATGGCTTGCTATGAGAAAAGGTGTCAATTCTAGACAATGATTGCATAAAGTAGCAGGCATAACAATTTTTAAGACCACCAAAGTTTTGTCTGTCTCCACCAAAGTCATATTGCCCTTTAAGAAACAAGCTAACTGTTTTTCTTCTTCATAATTTTAGTGTAAAGAGACACTCAGTTAAACTAACAAGCTCTATATGTTTTTAAATAACCAAAATATTGGTTTTAGCTTTAGGAAAGACAGTCTGCTAAAGCCGGTTTATGATTCTCATGTGGGTTTTCATAAATCAGGGTCAGATTTTGTTCAAACTCCAGAGTCACTTATTTATTCATATGCTACTGCTTTTTAATTATTGTATCCTAAATATATACCTGCTGCTAAACTGTTGGCATGGATCCTTATCAAAGAACATGGCTGCAATCCTAATTGCAATCCTAATTGATTTCAATGGGACTGAGAATGTGGTTTTGGGACTGAGGTCTGTTTCATTTATTGAGTAAAATGCTTCCCTCAGACTTCAAAAGCAAAGAGTTCAAATCCCTGTAAGAATTAACTGTTTTTAATTAAAAATACATCAAACATTGTGAAAGTTAACTAAATCACAACATTTTAAAACCTCCATTAGTTTAATCTTTCAAAAATATCTGCCACCTAAAACAGTTTGTTTTCAGTATATAACCCTTAGGGATTTAAAAACAAACTAGCATCCTTAGGGATTTTAAAAAAACAACAACACACACACACATCTAGGAAGCTTCCTTTTAAATGCCCTTTTAAAAAAAAGCTTTTCATATATGGTCTTGTTACATTAGATAGTAAATACTGTAAATGTAAGAACAGTACATTCCTTTTAGCAAAGTTGTTAAATATCTAATATCCTCAAAAACAAAACTTTTTAAAAATGCCAATTCTACTCCCCAGGAGAACAGAGGCCTAAAGCTGGAGTTCAAACAGGCCACAGACTTATTGCAAAAATGCAATTTCCAACTGTTTGGCCTAGGAGGGCAAAGACACATTATGTTGGCGGCACAGGAGCTGCAATACCACAAGTTCTTATGCCAGAGGGATTGACATGCGGAAGTCCTGTGCTGCAGCCCCCTTCCCAAGCCAACTGTTGCACTTTCAGAAACAACAGCACTGCTGTTGGCAGGAAGTGCACTGTGGGCTCGGCATAAGGCCTCTCACATCACCCTGGCAATGCAGAGAAGATCACTGATGTTTCATAGGTCTCCTGTTTACCCCTTCTGTCTTTTCCAAAACCTGCACATCAAATGCTAGTAAGTGTAATGATGACCCCAACTTTGATGATCCCAATGATGACAACCTACTTTGTTAACATGATCTCAGGAGAATGAAATTTTGACTGGAGGAACAGCAAGGCAAAGCGGGTCAAACTCTTCAACTGCTTGTCGTTTCCTTCTAAATTATCACCCTGACTCCTCCTCTCTGACGCCTGCCTACTTATTTAAGGGTTTATAAACCGTGTCCCAAGAAAATGTTTCCAAAGTGGTGTGCAAGCAGAGCCAATGGCTTAGCGCTAACATTTGTGTGCTTTAACTGACCCCACAGACAGGAATGTTACCTAGAACAGCACATGCTTCCTGCTCCAACTTGGAAACTTGAAATGTTTTATAGATTGGTGAGGAATTTATTCAGTCATGAGACTAAATCATCAAAAGGAGGCATTAGACCAGGCATCCCCAAACTGCGGCCCTCCAGATGTTTTGGCCTACAACTCCCATGATCCCTAGCTAACAGGACCAGTGGTCAGGCATGATGGGAATTGTAGTCCAAAACATCTGGAGGGCCGAAGTTTGGGGATGCCTGCATTAGACCATCATTGTCTTGTAGTAAAGTGTTCCTTTCTAGTTGTTGTTTTTAGTGATGAAATAGATATTTAACCACCTTCTGCAAAATGATTTGTAAGGCAAGATGAGTGAGTTTAACTGCTGATTGCTTCTGATTCACTGCTAAGACTCCCCATTACATAGAATCATAGAATTGTAGAGTTGGAAGGGACCATGAGCAGGGCCGGCTCTAAGGCAAGCCCGGGTGGCACAGGGCGCCAGGGGGGCGCCGCGCCGCTGCGAGAAACGGGGCGGGGCACTGGAGCGATCATTGCACCACGGCGCCCGGGCGCCCGATATGCTTAAGGCGGCCCTGACCATGAGGGTGAATGAAATACTTGTGAAACCTTTAAGCGTTGTGCACTCTGATCCTACATGGATTACAAGGAAGTTCCACTGAAGACAGTACCATATAATTCCACAACAGCTACAATTCAGTGATAAGGCTACTTTTCACTTGCTGGCATTCTCCTAACAAATAAAACCTGCTGGAATGTGCCAGTTGGCAAGAACCTGCTGTGTCAAAAGAGTAAGTAGCATGTTGCCTGGATCATAAAAGGTAAAGGGACCCCTGACCATTAGGTCCAGTCGTGATCGACTCTGGGGTTGCGCGCTCATCTCGCATTATTGGCCGAGGGAGCCGGCGTATAGCTTCCAGGTCATGTGGCCAGCATGACAAAGCCGCTTCTGGCAAACCAGAGCAGCACATGGAAACGCCGTTTACCTTCCCGCTGTAGCGGTTCCTATTTATCTACTTGCATTTTGACGTGCTTTCGAACTGCTAGGTTGGCAGGAGCTGGGACCAAGCAACGGGAGCTCACCCCGTCACAGGGATTCGAACTGCGGACCTTCTGATCAGCAAGTCCCTAGGCTCAGTGGTTTAACCACAGCGCCACCTGGGTCCCCATGTGCCTGGATCATAGGCACATGCTATTGTCCACCTGGTTGACCTTTGGATAAATATAATGTAAAACAAGGTAAAAAGATAAACACTAAAATGTTTCAGACAGCACCCTTTCTCTTCCAGAAGTTACATTTAACATTACTTTTCAGACCCAGAAAAAGTTGTATTAACTCATTCCCCCTCTTGCAATTCCAATCATATGAGTGAGGGGACAACTGGGGTTTACTCATTTACCCCACATTCCCTGTTGCATTCTCAGTGATCTTTCTCACACACCTTCATGTTTGGGATAAATTTTCAGAGCAAAGAATTTGCTGTACTCATGTAGGTGCCCCCCACAATTTAGAACCCATCATGGTCACAAGTACAGAGGTATATCCTAAACACATACAAGACTGAAGAGATGGGCTACTCAGGGGCAACAAGCCCACCCCAGCTGTCTCCCTACTCATATGAATTATGTGACAGAAGCAAGTCTCAAGTGAATTACACTAAGGTCTCTATGATAAGCTTGTCAAGTCTCCACATCTTATCACTGACCACTGGAAGCAGCCCATCTGTAAAACAAGTGATGGTCCTAGCATAGCACATCACTGAATAGGCATACCTGTATGTAGGCCAATTTAATGCCACTGCAGCTTGAAATAGGAAAATTATAGCATCACAAGCTACAGATCTGAGTGATGAGTAGCTAGCTGTACATTGGAATATTCATGGTGAGTTTTGGCACCTCTTTTTCTAGAAAAATAGAGAGAAAGACTTTGTTGGGTGGGTTTTGTTTGTTGCTGTTTTTAAATCTCTGTGCCAATGTTGTGTGTACAAGTCAGAAGTCTATCCTGACTGCTGAAATATATTGAGTGAAGACACACAGAGAAATGCAGTTGTGTCCCTTTGTTTACAATTGAGGCAATGTTTTCCTCAGGACATTTGTAGATCAAATTTGCCACTACTGTATACTGCATAGTTCATACGGCGATTTTCATACTGAAAATGATGTACAGTACTGTGGAAATGCAAAGCCATCACTACAATGACTTTCAGGCTCCAGCTAGCATTCTTTAAGGCTTGTAACGATGTTTAATATTGAGTACAATTTCATTTTCAGATGCTGAAAGCTTAACTCACCACCTCACATTGCTATTTTTAAAAACCACACACCGCTATTCAGCTAAATTTGCATCAGTAGAGAAAAAATTGGCACCTTGTAAGAACTCAGGGCCAAGTTTATGAAATTATTTTGGAGAGGGAAAAAGTCATTTGACTTCAACTGCTTCAGAAAATAAAAGGAAGATTAATAATGTTGCCCTTCTTTAACCTCTCTTGCCAGCAGGATTATATGAACTTAAGCTGTAACCGACCATAATCATCTTAAGCCACACATACCTACCTATATTAGGTGCACTGCTTGGTGCTAATGCTTTTTCTTCTTTCCTGTCCTTTGATTGCCTAACCCATGTTCTGACCACTGCAGCTGGTTTATGATCTTGGATTAATCAGAAATCCTGGTTAGCAGTAAATGGTTTTGTATCAATGCCAATGTAATGGTTAACCCTGGTTAAGCTCAGCCAGGGAAGGGTGGGAACTTGTGCTCCAGGAAAAGACTATGGGGGGGGGGGGAATGTATGTCATAGCTCATTCCTGATCACTTAACCATGGTTAATAAACCAGATGGTTTAAGCAAGCAACACCATTACACCTGTATTTCTCTGTTCCTCGCTCTCTCTCTCTAAAAATACCCCACATTTAAAAGAAAATGGTAGTCATGCTGTTGGTATTGTCCACTGTAACTCAGGATACACGATCCAGTTATAGGCCACTAGCATATGAAGACCAGTTTGTTAATCAGTGAGGTAGATTTTAAAAAGCAGCTCAAGGAGGAATCTGTTAGAAAATTTTGCACAGGTTTTTTTGGAACAAAAGAGAGAAAATACTGGGGACATATTGGGCATCTTATCAGTCTTTGGATAAGTAATTTAGTAGTGATGCCTTTTCAGAGTTAATCAGGACCCTTTAAATTAAAACACACCCTCATGGGTGCAATATGTACAATGCCAGGTGCTCCCATTTCCCCTACTTCTTCAAAATACGCCAGTATGCTTAAAGTACACCTACTGGTGTACTTGCTGAAACCATTATACGACTGTTTTGAAAGCAACACTGTTTTGAAAGAAACGCTTTGAAAGCAACACGGTTTCATGGTTTCCATGCAGCAAGAGGGCATGTATTACTTTCACAATGTGGAAAAACAGTACTATCCTGATGAAACTAAGGCGTGAAAGTCAACAGTGTGTTTAACATATAGAGCACCTTCATTAAAGGCAATATTGAACATGCTATTAGCATTATAGGTAAAGGTAAAGGTACCCCTGACCGTTAGGTCCAGTCGCGGACGACTCTGGGGTTGCGGCGCTCATCTCGCTCTATAGGCCGAGGGAGCTGGCCTTTTGTCCACAGACAGCTTCTGGGTCATGTGGCCAGCATGACTAAGCCGCTTCTGGTGAATCAGAGCAGCGCACGGAAATGCCGTTTACCTTCCCGCCAGAGTGGTACCTATTTATCTACTTGCACTTTGACGTGCTTTCGAAATGCTGCTATTAGCATTAGTGGGGAAGAAATTCACTGAGGCAGACATATAGTACTCCCTATGGTGGCAAGTCCCCTAATACAACTTTTTCTGAAGTAACTAGTTCGACAATGGATTCTCCACATTTCCACATCAATTTGAGTTTGTTTGTTTTTTAAGTCCTCATGAAAATCCATCAACATTTTATGGGGAATTTATTCTAATATACACATTTGTATGCACCCAATTAATTTTTGTATGTTATTTTCAGTAACATATACATTGATGTGCATACTTTACCCTAGTATATACCTTTTTTGCACATTAATTGGCTGGAGAACTGCATTGCAAAATTCAGAGATTTTGAAGAATGGCTGCGTTTCCGTTCGCATATTGTTTCAGAAAGTGCAAATTAGGCAGAATCATCTTTAAATGTGAACTGGGTTGAATTTCTATTCCTTGGAACAAACAGGGATGAGTGGCTTTTTCTACTGTATGCAGCTCCCCAAATTTAAAATAACAATAGCTATGAAATACAGATTAAACCAGATAATTTAGCTTCAACAAGAGCACATAAGCAGCATTCTGCTTGATCAGGCCAAAGGCCCATCTGGTCCAACAGCGGCCAACCAGATGAATGCCTGTGCAAAACCCATAAGCGGGAGCTGAGAGCAACAGCTCTCTCCCCACTCCCCAATACCAACAACTGGTATTGAGAGGTATTTTGTAAGGTGCTTTCTCTTTCAGGGAGAAGTGAGAGGTAGAAGAGAAGAACACCCAGTAATAATGGGATCCCACAGGGCGCCTCTATCTCCTAAATCACTGGTGTGTTTTTAAGTATCTGCCTTTTCTTATTTCCCATATTTTTTCTCCAGGGTTCAACGAGGAGTTAGGCAGTTGCTATGTATTAATGATGCACCACCTTTTATGTGGAATAGAGATCTGAATCTTGGTCTCACGTGTCCATGCCCAGCACTCCACTGAGTTTCCACGTAGAGCTACTCAAAGAGGACCACTTAGGATTGTGGACCGTACCTTCATGAACTTCAGAGTAGAGGGTTCTGCTACTTTTACAACTGGGATACTCAGAAGTAAGTCCAAGGAGGTTTACTTTCTAGTAATCATGCTTAAGGAGCACATGGCTGGCGAACAAAACGGTGGATAGGCTGGCCAGCTGAAAAGCGGGAGTGAGCTTTCGTTGGGCAAGCAACACCTGATGAAATTCCTTCTTCTACACAACTATTCAACGTGTGGGAGCTCCTGCCTTCCTCTGACTTTTCAAAATGTGCAAATTTCAGAGTTGTAAAGTTTCCCACTGTACTTTCAGAAAGCTATGCATAATTAATAATATACTGCCAGAAAAGTGATTGCAGAGGAAAATGTAGGGTGCAATTTGCGGGTGAATAACTATTACACAGCAAATTCTTCAGGACTAGCACCAGCTTCTAATGAATGCGGAATGCCTAGAAAATTCTTCCTTAATAAACAGATGTAAGTGGCAATCCAATGCAAAATCGAGGGATGCCATAGCAATCTGCCAGGTTCAATTTCCAGTGAGGGTATTGTTTTTTCCACTGGGAGAAGACAATTATCCTGAACCTCCCTTATGTCCAATTCTATACAATTCACTTTCCATCAAGGAGGGGAAGAAAATCTTTACTTTACATTGGCTTGGTTGGTACAAAGGAAAAACGGGGGTGAATAAATATATAGGCTTCAAGACAGATTTTCCTTTCTGAAATATAAAAATAGTCTGCGAGAATGTCCATGATGGTTATATTATGTTTCTCCACAGAAATGTAATCATCCCTAACAAAGACTTTATACCAGACTACAGCAATACATAGTCTTTAGGGGTTTGAGGTGGTTTTTTTTTTGGTGTCTGTGTGTGTATGGGAATATATTTCAGTGCAGTTTTTTTTAAAGTGTTACTTTACCACCACCTGTGACTGAGATCAGAAAATTAGCTATAGAAAGAGAAAATGTGGGCTTTAATGGTATTTGTGCATTCAGCAATGATATTAGCTTCAACATCATGTTCCTGGTATGACATGATTATCCAATTGTTTTAAAAGCATCTTTCAAATTCAGTTTCTAAAAGCCAAGCATTTTATGGGTCAGAAGCAGACCTCTTTTTAAAAACAAACCACTTTGCTGAACCAAGGATTGATTAGGTTCCCAAATTAGGCTGTGCAGTAGAGAAAGCTGCACAATTCATCTTTAAAAACCAACATCCTATTTAAATGCACATCCATCTCTGCCCCCGACTCAGCTTTTATTTCTCTTTGTAGCCCTTGTTATGGACTGACCAGAGAAGAGACAAACTTAGAAATCCTAAGTCTGTTTATTCAGAAGTTTAACTGGGTTCAATGGAGTCCTTACACCCAAGTGTGCATAAGCCAGAATTGCAACCTACATCTTGCTCCTGATTCGTTTCCAACAACTGGTTAGCATTACCATTGATTATCTGTGGTACATCTTACGTGCACAGAGCCTAGGCTTCTACATAGAACCAGGCAGTGTTTTTTCTGGGGGGACGCAGGGGGATGCACACCCCTAAACATTTTCTGAATCTAAGTTTGGCCTCATTGAGGAGCAGTATTTCAATATGAGTAGGAAAATGAGAGTACCCCTAAACATCATTTTTTTAAAGAAAAAAAACAGTGGAACCAGGACTTGTCAAAGAGGGGCAGATGTCAACAGCAGAGGGCTCTTGCACTTTATAAATGCTGTGCTGAAACTTGCCCTCCAGTTTCTTGGAAGTTGCATTTACCTGCAAAAGAAGCTTCCATTTCCCAACTTCATTCACAAAGCCCTTTGGAATTTCAATGAGTTCAGGGTTGAGATGATCTTATCATTATGGCATAGATGGCCAAAAGCTGGTACACATTGCTTTCTTTGCAGTAAACACTTTCCCTGGCAGCCACATTCTTAATTAGGCTCTCTGACCTCATATAAAAACACACTCCCTCCTCCCTACATTGTCACTTTTTTATATGTCTGAGAAACCTCCTGTCATTGTTTCTGCATCTCCTGTGGTGGCCCATCTCCTGTAAATCACTTTGCAATTTTTTGGGGGGGGGGGCGTGTTTTAAAAAGCAAAGTAACAATGCTGACATATAAAGATAGGAAAGGGTTAAGCAGAATGTTATCAGCTGCACCTGGCAATCAGAAGAGTCCCTCATGGCCTGTTGAGGTACTTCAGAGAATAGGCTACAGTTCTCAATATCTGCTTACCAATCCAGTACAGTATATGTATTTCCACATGGGCCAATCACATGCATGCATTTGCAGTACCTTGTATCGATTGATCAGTTTGTTCCCTCGCTTTTAGAGCAAACAGGCTACCAAACCAGCAACGGTGAGTCTATTTATTTTCTTACATATATATTATATGTGGGTTTTATTTTCTAAAGTGGAGTGAAGGAGAGAGACTGAAAGGTTAGGAAAGCCTGAGGCAAGGATATCCCCTTTGTTCTCCATGCTTGCAACCTCAGAGGAAGATGCAAAAAGTAAGCAACCAAGTTAGCCCTGATTAAGTATTATTTGCAAAAGGGGCTGGGAATGGTTCTGGTAGTTTTCTGCAGAAAGAATGTGTCTCTCTCTGTGTAAGTAACTGGAGTATGGTCAACCTTCCCAGTGTGTGGCTGTATAATCAATAGTAATGTTTCTCAGACTGTAGGCCAAGACCTCTGGCCCCTTTTAGGTAGGCCACAGTACCCTGCCCCAACCATTACCTGGGCCTTGGCTTTTTGATGCTCCACTGTCAACACCAGCAAGTCTTAGCTGAGCAAAGGTGGCCAGGAAACAGGGAGCTGTAATCAATAAAGTTGTGGCCTAAATTCTGCCAAAAAACCAAACCAAAATTTGAGTCCTGTCTGAATTTATTTAAGGGGGGGGGTGTTAAAGGTCTGAACACGCAATAGAAAATAAAAATAAGAGAAATAAGAAAATAAGAGAAATAATGTGTTGTAGGAGGAAGAAGTGAATGTGAATGTTGCAAGGTTACTGTGAAAAGAGAACAGGAGAAGAAATTGCAGGACGTGGGTGAAAATGCTTTGTGATGCATGCAGCATTGGAACGAGAACAAGGGAAAGCAAACTTTGGAGTTAGTGGATCAGCTGTGCAGAAGGGAGAGACTGACTTATATTGCCTCCCCTGTAGTTGAACTCTGGAGCAACTTGCCGGAAAGAAAATGCTTTAGCTGTTTGCAACAACGGATTGAATATTGGTAGAAAGTTATGTTAGTAATTATCTGTTGATTATGTGGAATGCTTGTCTGCATCTGCCACCATTTTGTGACTTCTGGTCCTCAGTAATTTTCAGCTCTCTTAAATGGGCCCTGATGGTAGGAAGTTTTGAGACCCATAACAAGAGTTTGTATGCATAGGGACTGCATTTCTTCAGGTGCTGTGAGCTTTATACCTTTCTCTTTAGTTTCTCTTTCTCTGATATGTGAAAAACAACTATCACTACCAGCTAATGAAGGCTGCATTTCAGTGTTTTGAACTTAATCCCCTGCATATTTACTTTGAACAAAGCTCAGTGTGTTCAATAGCCCTCACTCCAAAAAGTGGTGTGCACGTTTTTTATACTGAGACCACACTAAGGACTTGGTTACACTGGCACAGAAAAAGGACTTTATATGCATTGTATAAGCATTATTATAACACTGTGACGCCACATGGCGTTGTGGAGTTCTGTTTTTGCCAACCCGATTTCTCATACAAATTTTACACCTTGTTTAACTGAAACGCTTCTTTGTTGTGTCTACTGTATATCCATCCTAAACAAGAGTTTCTGCCTTGCCTACTTCAGAGTTGGAGCAAAGATGGTAACTGATGTGATTCATAACCATTTTTATAACTTGGAGACAAGCAGTATAGTTCAGTAGTAAGTGGCAGAAGTCTGCAATGGGGCAAAGATCTCCAGCCCTGGCAAGATGAAAATATGCTCGGTTTCTCCTGTTGTACCTGGTGTTCTTACCTCTTCAGACTACTCTAAAGGAAGCCATTCCAAAACATGGTCAAGAGTAGACCTATATTTGGTTATGCCTTTATACTGTACTTAGAAAATGTAGTTGCTTATAACAGGGCAGGACAGAAGGAAAGCAAGCTGTGAGTATGGGATGGGCCCACTTTTTATTTCTCTGATGAGGTTCCTATGTGCAGCTGTGTAACAGACAAAACAGTTACTGTATAATCTTTCTCAGTATAAAGATGTGATGGCAGGGATACTATTCTTCTTGGTTCCAACACTGTTGGTCTGCTGTTAGTCCTATTGTGGGAGAAGAATGTAAATGCTGTAGTCTAGAATCAATTTTTGTTTGAGATTTTAAACTGAATATATTATGATGCATTCGCCAGCAGTTGCTTTACCTCTGCATGTGAAATTTGAGAATTTGTTTTTAAAAAAATTATCTTAAGCGTAGTTGTGTATTTTCTGCTGCCAAATACAGTAGTAAAAAACAGGTGAAGCCTAACCTGTCCATGATTTCTTACTAGCCTGGGGTACACATACTTTAGGTTGCTAACTGGCTCTTCCAAGTTGGATTGGGTTGCTGATTTCCAAACTAAGACTGCCTACTTTGCTTTGATAGCCAGGAACCAACCCAAGGTAGTGCCACTACCAGAGATGCTGTTTTAGAAACCTTCAGTAATGGTTTACTACAGTCTTAAAAGTCTACTCTTCACCTCTTTCTGTCAGCAATCCCCATGATAAGTTGCACCTGGAAAAATAGTTTCTTCTATTTATGGAAATGTATTTACCTTGAAACTTCCACTCCTATGAGATGCTTAGGGCAACTAAAAATTAGGTACAAAGTGATAAATCCATTAAAACAGTTAAGAACACCATCAATCATTACCAGCAGCTGTAACAAAAAGAAAAAAGCCAGCCAGATCAACAAACGGGGGCAGTCATTTTAGAGCTTCCATATAATGTATGTCAGGGACCCAGGTAGCGCTGTGGGCTAAACCACAGAGCCTAGGGCTTGCTGATCAGAAGGTCGGCGGTTCGAATCCCTGTGACAGGGTGAGCTCCCGTTGCTTGGTCCCAGCTCCTGCCAACCTAGCAGTTCAAAAGCATGTCAAAATGCAAGTAGATAAATAGGAACTGCTACAGCGGGAAGGTAAACGGCGTTTCCATGCGCTGCTCTGGTTTGCCAGAAGCGGCTTTGTCATGCTGGCCACATGACTTGGAAGCTATACGCCGGCTCCCTCGGCCAATAATGCAAGATGAGCACGCAACCCCAGAGTCGGTCACGACTGGACCTAATGGTCAGGGGTCCCTTTACCTTTTATAATGTATGTCTCCACAAAAAGGCACCTAATATTGTGGTATTCAGGATCTCCCAGAGCAGAGCATCTGGACACCATGGTTGTATAGGTTTTGTTCCACACCCTCACTCTCCACAATCTGGGTAGCACTGATAAGAAGGCCTTATTCAAAATCCTTATCCTCCACACCCAACAGGGTAGCAAACTGTGGAACAAGCTTCCCTGCAATTGCCATGGGGTGGAGTAGGGCAGATTCTTGTGGAACATGGTATTTTTACACAGCTGCCGTGGCTGGGAAGCCTATGTGAAAAAGAGGACACGACTTATGCACATTGAATAGTTCTGTAGAGGAGGGGATTTCAGCAGATGGCAAGCTGCATCTGGTGAAATTCCCTTTTCCACTCAACTATTTAATGCTCTTGAGCCCTGCCCTTCTTTTCACATAGCCACCCTAATCAAAGCCCAGTTGTCTGACCACATCTGGTCAAGAAGCATTCTTGTGACCTAAGAAAAATGGAGAAGCATGTATCTATCACACCCTGAAGAAGCAGAACCACCACAGACACAGAAATAGGACAGACTTTGAAAAGCACTAATCATGTTCTTCAATCAATGCTTTAATTGCTCTTTATTTGTATTTGGCTTCTCCTGCCTAACAGGCAGCATTCGCTTCAGCCTAACAAAACGGCTGTGCTCTGGGGGGGAATGTCTGAAACCATCATTCAAAAATCGGTGAAGAACATTGAGTTTGGGGATTAGAAGGATCGGGGTGAAAAATGATTGATACCTTGCAAGCCTCCAGCTCTCCTGGGAGTGTCCATGTTGCTGTAAACAAGATAAAATAAAGTTTATCCCTGCAGAATCACATTTAAGGAAAAAATTGATTTCTGAACAAACTAGATTAACAGGAAAATCATTATCAGTAACTTAGATAAGTTGCAAACTCCATTAACTTGAATGGGTTTTTTTTAAAGCTCACCTGAACTTTCACCACTTCCTGCCATACCCTTAATTAATCTTCTCTCCTGTAAGCATTGCTGGAAATTTAATTTGGAGAGGGTTATGATGAAGCTTATGCAGCATTTGCACTCTACACATTTTTCCCCTCTTAGACAGATTTTATGGCAAACCAGTTCTGCTTTGCTGACTGGTTTATTGTCATAATGAAAGTGATAGGGTAGTGGGTGAGATAAGGGAGCTTCATTACCCTCTACCAATCCTGGCTGCACTGTTACACCAATCTTACCGAAGTTGTAGGAAAGTGGCATGTCTTTACTGAATACCTGTGCATTAGAATTTAAGTAAAAGATCCTGGGTAGTCAATTTGTGTCTTGCAAATGTTGTTGGACTCTGACTCCCATCAGCCCCAATCAACCACCATGGGCAGTGGGAACACAGGAAGCCACCTTAGACTGAGTCAGACCTTTGGTCTCTCCAGTTCAGTATTTTCTACACCAACTGGTAGCAGCTCTCTGGGGCTCGGTTGGAAGATTCCCAGCCCTGCCTGGAGATACCGGGGATCAAACCTGAGACCTTCTGTATGCAAACAGGTGCTTTACCACTGAGGTCCGACCCTCTTCCAGTGTCAGGGTTTGATGAAGGGTACTGTGTTGGCTACTCCTGCCATAGACTAGCCAGTTTTGCTAGCTCTGCAAACCGGTTTCTCTTCACACACCCCTGACCAGCCTGCCTGCATTGCTTCTGACTATATTATCCATATTCTAATCTGATGACTGTCGTTTTGGCCTCTTGTTTCAGTGCCACTTTCCCTCGCAAAAAGGACCCTCCCCCCACCTCCATCTCTCTCACCCAGGGATAGCTTATCCTATAAGCATTAGCAAGGCTGTTGTTTTCTGTGGCACTGTACTGTATCCCTGCTCATTGCTCCATAGAAACTGCCTTCAAATTCACCTAAGGTACCTTGCTGTGCAACAACTCTACATGTCTATTTGGAACAGTTATCCATGCTGAGTTCAGTGGGACTTACTCCCTGGTAAAGGTGTCCAAGGCTGCAGCCTACATCTCATTGCATGAGATTATTTATATTTTGCCATAGGTGGCTAAACTACTGCCAGCTACTCGAACATGCCCTGAATGTTAGTGAATAATCTGACTTAAACAGCTATGCAGGTGCACCTGAAATTTACAAGCGACTCATCATTTTGATACATAACCATAACTAGATTTTATGGGGTGTGACTTGCTACATTAGCTTTCGTGTATTTAACAGTCATCATCTGCAGCTGCAGGAAGTTATTGCAATCCAAGTACGAGTTTATGGCCAATTAATTTTATCGGATGGGACCTCCCCCTTCAACAAACTTTCTGTGTTTCCTTTATGTGGCAAGATGCAACTATATTGATAATTCATTGCTTGTTGACCAGGCAGGTTGCAAATCTAACCCAGCGAAGAAGGACAGAAGTTTGCAACTGGGAAAAGGTTGGAAAATAATGAGAACTGCAGCTAGACATTTTCTCCAGTTCACCTTGCTGCGAGACTGGTTTGTGTAGTCTTCACTGTTGATAAAAGCAGTTTGTAGTTTATGCAGCAGTCCTAATCCCACTTACCTGGAAGTAAGCACCACTGAATAAACTGGTACAAACTTTGAATAGACATGGGTTGCAGCCTTAATTAACGTTTAAAAATAGAACAGAAAGAACATTATCACAAGATTCACAAAGTATCAGAGCAGTAGTATTATGAATGACTAGTATGACTGAAACCAGTGTGATGTAATGGTTAGAATGTTGGCCTTAGACCAGAGACCCAAGTTCAAATCTTGGCTCAGCCATGAAGCTCACTAGGTGACTGGGCCGGTCACTATCTCCCAGTGTAACCTTCTTTACTGTGTTGTTGTGAGGCTCACGCAGAGAGGAAGGAAATAATGTACACTGCACTGAGCACCCTGGACTAAGTACTTACTAATGAAGTGCATTTTTTATGGTGCATCTATTATGCAACTGTCTTGAATGGTCTTTTATAGGGAGATACTGTGAGCGACAATATATTGATGTCTTTCTGTTTTTCCTGTTTTGTCATTATTTGTTGTGAACCACTTTGAGTATTAAAGTGGCTAAACGCCTGTATCCACAACCACCCACAGTGATGTGCTAAACAAAACATTTACTGTATTCCATAGGAGTAAAGTGAGGGCTGTCTGCTAGATCTTGCAGCCACTTAAAAGGCATGAAGATGATGCTATGGGCAAGTCTGGGAGGAATTACTATTATACATATTCATAACTTACGATGGAGAATTGAAATATTTGGCACATGTTTCCACACAAACCTGTGACAATAGCCCAGATGTAATGCAGTGGGAGACTCTTCCTATTACCAAGTCCAGGTACCAGAGCTTTTGGTAAAAGTTAATGAGACCTTATGGACCCCATCCATGGAAGAAGCACACACTTTCTGGTTAAGACTTAAATTTTGATTCAGGAATGTGGTGCTGGTTTGCAGCATTTATGCAACATTTTCACCAGTTGAATACATTTGACTTCCCTTTGCCCCCCAAAATGATGGTTGCTGCCATCACCAACTGTGCTAGACAAAATAAAAAATTTTCTTCCAGCAGCACCTTAGAGACCAACTAAGTTTGTCATTGGTATGAGCTTTCGTGTGCATGCAGATACACTGAAACAGTCAGATACACTGAAACAGAAGTCACCAGACGCTTATATATAGTGAAAGGATGGGGAGGGGTATTACTCAGAAGGGTGGTGGGAATGGATGATTCTATCAGTCAATCACCCATTCCCATCACCCTTCTGAGTAATGATCACACGAAAGCTCATACCAATCACAAACTTACTTGGTCTCTAAGGTGCTGCTAGAAGAAGAAGAAAATATTTTGTTTCGACTGCGTCAGACCAACATGGCTACCTACCTGTAACTGTGCTAAACAAATTCCGCGCAAAGGCTTTCCCCAACAATCTGTTTAGTATACCAAACAAATATTACACCTCCAATTGGCATTACATGAGTGGTATGCAAAAGTCACTGTTAAGAGAAACTGTGTATGCAAAAGCCTTTGGACTCCAGTCAGTGCTGGTTCAACCAAACAGGCAGAAAAGGGAGAGAGGGTGTAGAACATTAGAATTTAAGGGAAATAACTTTTACTAGATGCAATAGCCCATTCCCAAATCTTGCTTTTGGAAGAATAATAAAATATCCAATTAAAGATAGCTTATTTGGCATGATAAAACATCAGAAAAGCAAAATATCTGCTCTGGCTCACACAAAGAAAAGCAAGGACAAATATAAAATGACCTAGAGCTTTTTGAAATTATTATTGGTGGAAATACTAAAGCAGGCATCTGTAAAACTGGATTAGATAGCATGGAAGATGCTTTATTTGGTATCTGTTACATGCACTGACATGACTTCTTAATAATAATAACAACTACTTTCCAGGTCCAAAGACAGGGCACCACAATACAACAAATCTCTGATTTGATGGTGAAAGTGATCCTAAAAAGTATTATGTCCTGAAAATGAGCCAATAGGACCTTACACTGTCAAGGTGAAAATATTGCAGAATTACTCCCTGCTGCTGAAATAGATGAGATAGTATTGTTAAGACAAATTGAAAAAGCAAATGATTCCGTTCTGCTACTGCCATGAAGGAAATTATTCCTCCTAATGCATACCTGGACCAAGAAAGCACTTTATTTTTTAGAGAATCTCTCACCAGAACCTAGAAAGCAAATTAGGTTTTATACGCCTCTTGCAGCTTTGCTTTTAAACATAAGATATTTGCTCCTTGGTGATTTACTTTTTTTACCTTTTTCAAGGTTACAAAGGGCAGAACTATGTGATTTCGGATGTTCATGGACACACTTTTAGTCTGAATATACCGTACACATGTAAACAAGGTGTGCCTGTCGTGTCTGTGAGGGTAAGACTTCTTTTAGAGTTGGGCACGAAAGAACGATCAGAAATAGATTAGGACAAGCGTCCTTCGTGTTGATTGACTTTTTCAGTTTTTCTGTCCCACTCCCTCTCTCCAGCTGGCCACATTGCTTCACTCCTAAAGTATAATAAAATGTTTGCTTTTCCCATACAATAGTTTCCAGCCTTGCTTCACAATTCAAGAAACAATACCTCTCCCCACATGTTCTGCCTTAATACACAAGGCCAGAAAATATGTAGGGGACCAAGTACATGTGCACTTAACCCCCCCCCCAATGTGTCTCCCCTCCCCCCATGCACTGCCTCTGCCACTCCCCAATCTCAAATGTTTCACACAAAGGTCTAAAGCAGGCATCCCCAATCTTCGGCCCTCCAGATGTTTTGGACTACAATTCCCATCATTCCTCACCACTGGTCCTGTTAGCTAGGGATCATGGGAGTTGTAGGCCAAAACATCTGGAGGGCCGTAGTTTGGGGATGCATGGTCTAAAGGGAGCTACTTGGTTGATTTGGCTAAATGCTTTTAAATGTCTCCCCATGATTGGTTAGTCGGCATTATCAGAGTTCCTGGTCTCAATGTGTCTTCTAAGTGTGTTCTAGGATGTCCTCCTCCTCAGACCTTCCCACTTAGCAGAGGAAGTGGACACACTTGGGCCATTGGAGACAAGGATGTCATGTTCCAGGGTGAATATCTGGAGAGGATACCTGCACCATAGATATGTGTGCGTGTGATGTGATGTTTGAAAGGGCCGTGTGTATTTGACTTACTGTGTGTGTCACACACATAGATAGGAAGGAGTTGCTTTAGATGTATATATAATGTGGGAAAACATGACTTTTTGATAGATTTATGATGAAGGCTAGAGAACATAATCTCCTACAGCTTATTAATTGTGCCTAATACATTCCTCCTTTTGAAGAAATACTTGATCATTATCAAATATAATTTTCAGTGGTTTCCTTGCCTACCCATACAGGTGCAAAGTGACACAAATGCTCCGGGTCTGGTTTTCTGCTCTGCAGAAATTTCCAGCCCTGTGTGGTGGTGCACTTATTAACCTGTCATTTCTGCTGAGGTTGATACTGTGTGATACTGGCTGATTGTTGAAGTTGCCTATTAATATGCTTGCTGCAGGTTGCTAATGCAATTTAATCTCTATTAGAATGTTAAACCAATAAAAATGTCATTTAAATACCTTTATAAACTCTCATTTTTAATTTCCTGGAGTCAGAGCTTAAGTTAACAGCTTAACTTTCTAATTCTGGTTTCTGGGTCACTATGGTTTCCCGATTACCAGCACTGAAGAAACAAATTTTAGAGAATGATCAAATTCCATTATAATTAATGGGAGGTCTTGCAAATCCATGTTGAATCAATATATGCAACTACAGGCAATTCCTGATTTGTGTGGGGCTTGCATTCCTGGTCATTGTGCATTTGTGTGAAACCGTGTGCAATTGAAACACCCCATTGTGCCCACTCCCCACCCCTGTCCCGCCCTTTTAGTGATGCCCTTTTTATGACATTTCCGGGTCACTTCCAGGTTTGACATTGTGCATGTGTGCCCAATTGCGCACATATTGGTTGTGCCTAAAACAGGGGTTGCCTTGAACCTCATTGGTCAAGCAAATGTCTTGGGCTGCCCCATCAGTTTCACTAAGGAAGACAGTCTCTGCCTTATACCAATTAAATCATCGGTCCATATACCGTGTTTCCCCTTTTTTAAGACGTAGTCATTAAGTAAGCCATGGCAGCATTTTTAAGCATTTGCAAAAGATAAGACATACCCCGAAAATAAGACATACCTCCATGCCCTGTATGAAAACTAACACCCTCCTTATGGCCACTACTGGGAGTAAGATGTCGCTGAATTAGACTGAGATCCTATTTAAGTGACTAGATTTTGGATTTTAAAAGCGAGACCGCCGAGCGCCCCAGCCAGCCAGCGGGACCCAGCCAGCCAGCGGGGCCTGGGAAGCGGCTGCTGTTGTAGTGGTGAGCTCGCGGAGCGCCCAGCCGAGGAGATCTGCCGCCCCACCGGCCGGAACCGACTGCTGCAGAGCGGAGCGCTCCGCAGCGCCGAGCGCTCAGAGTGCCCAGCAGCACCGGGCGGAGCGGCGGAGCCGGCGGCCTTGCCTCCGTCCGGCCGAGGAGACCTGCCGTCCCGCCGCCCGGAACGGCTGCTGCAGAGCGGAGCGCCGGGCGGAGCGCCGGAGTAAGCGGCCGGCCGGCCGGCCGCCAGGAACCAGCTGCTGGAGCGCGCAGAGCGCTCAGCAGCTCAGAGCACCCAGCAGCGCCGGAGCCAGCGGCCTCGCCTCTGCCCGGCCAAGGAGGCTTGCCCAGAACCAACTGCTGGAGCGCCCAGAACCAGCTGCTGGAGCGTGCGGAGCGCTCAGCAGCTTGGAGCACCCAGCAGAGCCCTCGCCCCTTTCTTCTGCTTTCTGGCCTGTCTTTAAAGGGGCGCAACGGAGAAAATGCCTTTAAAGGGTGATCGGAGGGGGATGCGGTGGGAAGATGGGAAGATGGGGGCTTTCTATTTCATTATTTAATAGGGTTGCCATATTTTGCAAAAGCAAAAAAGAGGACGCATTTGGCAACTCCTGCTTTTAATTATGGATCGCTATGACGACTCTGCCTGTGATAAAGAGGACGTGTCCTCGAAAAAATATGAGACATGGCAACCCTATTTATATCTATATTTGCTCCATTGGTTAGAGCATGGTGCTGATGATTCTTCATTGCAGAGGGTTGGACTAGATGATCCTTGGGGTCCCTTCCAACTCTTCGATTCTATGATCATCTGGAGGGACACAGGTTTTCCCATCACCGATGGAGAAGACCTGTGAACCTGAAGACCTGAGAATATAGTACTGTACAGCTGGAAGGGGTCCCCCAAGGGCCATCCAGTCAAACCCCCTGCAATTATGCAGAAATCACAGCTAAAATAATCCCCATCGGATGGCAGTCACAGCTGGAGAAGCCTTGGCCATCCAAACCTGGGTTTTAAAACCTCCCATGTAGGAGAGTCCAAGCTCAATAGCACCTCAGAGCACTGAAATCTTTGTGCATACATTGTATTGTTCTAATACATACAACAGCCTTGTCAGGTAGGACAGAGCTCAGCAGCGCTGCGCGTAGCACACAGCAGCACCCCGAGCCAGCGGCCTGGCCCAGCCGAGGAGACCATAAGACACCCCACCAAAAATAAGCCACCCTGTGTTTTTTTAACGAAAAAAAGTTATAAGACGGTGTCTTAAAAAAGGGGAAACACGGTAGCTCAGGATTTTTGACACTGAATGCCAGTGACTCACTCAGACAGGAGCTGTTTCCAGTCCCAACTTGGAGATGCCAGGGACTGAACATCTTTTGCATGCAAAGCATGCATTTTAGCTACTTGGTTATAGCTAGTGCATGGAAAGTTCATTTTGGAAAGCAATTAGTACAAGTTCCACCTTCCATAAAGGAATTAGTTCCAGTTCACCTCTCCAAAAAAGGAAGTGATTCTGTTACAGTTCTGTTTGCTATTTAATTCATAATTCATTTGTGTGCTCCTTGGCTCCCCCCCCCCCCGATTCAGAGTTTTACAAACTGCTCTGTTGAAATATACAATATACTTTTTAAAAAAACCAACCCAACTTTTTATTGAAATTTAAATTCTGATATTAAGAGAGAAAAAAGAATTAAAGGTTTCAGGAATTGTACAACACCCATAATTCCAACGGCAGGAAACAATCACTGTCCAGAGGTTTGGGTTCATTTAAAATAGCTAGGTGTTCCCTTATCACCTCTTTTCTTAACTTGGGCTGCAGCTGCCTCCTTGCACTGTTTATTCTGTTATCATCAGGATGGGCAAAGAGGCAAAGAAGGTGTTGAGCAGTTCCACCTTCTCTCTGTCACCCAACACTCTGCCCCATCTTCTCCACACTAGGACCACTTCTTGCTTCAAACATAGCCAAAGAAACATTTATTATTATTTTTTAACCTCTCTAGCAAGCCTGAGCTCATTCTGAGCTTTGGCCTGCCTGACCTCCTTCCTGCAACTGTTGGCTACTCAGAACACACTCCTCCTTCATGATTTCTCCATTCTTCTATTTCTTATGCATGCCATTCTTACATCTCAGCTCATCTGTAAGCTCCAACCTCCATTTCATTTAAAAAATATGTATATTTATTGATTTTATAAACTTGAGAAACACATAAAACACAAAAATAGAAAAAAACACATCACAAAAACAAAATACAAAAAGAAACAAAGAAAAACCATTTTTTATCATTAATTTGTCTTAACATTGTTGACTTCCTCATATTCCTCCTAACTGCGTTTCATTATATATCATCCTTAGTAATTTCTATATCATACTTCAATCATCTTATTTTTACCTTAACTAACACATTTCAGTCCCCTTATTATTTCCTTAACAAACATTTCTATTCTTATTTAACACTTATATCTAAATCTAAATATACTATAACACCTCTACAAATCCTCCTCCTACAACCTCCCTGTACTTCCAAATCTTATATTAAACATTTCCAATATTGCAATTATTTCTTAAATAAACTTTGAATTTCTTCCAATCTTCTTCCACCGACTGTTCCCTCTGGTCACGAAGTCTCCCGGTCAGTTCAGCCAGTTCCATAAATTCTATCACCTTCATCTGCCACTCATCCACTGTAGGTAAATCTTCACTCTTCCAATTCTTAGCCAATAAATTTCTCGCTGTTGTTGTGGCATACAGGGAAAACGTAATATCTTTTTTAGGTAATTCCTCTCTGACTCTCCAACCTCCATTTCAAACTGGTGTGCAATCCCTTTACCTACACCATTTCCTCAATGTATTTGCAGTGACGTCTCCTCACAGAAGCCATCAAAGTGAATGAATTTGGTGTGGTGTGTACACTAACATGAATCACAGTGCAATATACAGCACTGACTAAGCAATCTGCACAAGCAGCTTTCCATTACCAAGAGGATAAAGGACTTATTAAAGCAGATGTGCCTTTACAATTGAGCATAATGGCGAGGTTGATTTTAAAGATTTGCATAAATCAACCAGTGGCACCTTTAGGTACAAGGCAATGCATATAAATAAGAATATGTTATATAATCCCATAATACCACAATGAAACATTTGGCAACAATGCATCCATCAGGAATATGCAGCAATAAAATGTTAACAGCTAGTCAGCCCTCACTCAACTTGTGAACCTGTTAAATATAAGAAATATATTGCTTAACCCAAATATATAAGAATAAATATTCCTTAACCCAAAGATCTGCATCTGGTAATAAAGCCAGTTAGGGTGATGGCTGGCCATAGGGGTCGTCCTTGGTTTGTTCAAGGGTATGGGTTCCAAGAAAGATATGCAGCCCTAACACCTCCAGCAGGCTTGCTTTTGTGCATATCTGTAAAAGTTTATGCTTTAGATCTATGTTCTGTAAAATAAAATAAAACAAACCATTAAAATATGTGATTTAAATACTGTTCAAACATGGTTTTCTCCTGGGAACATTTACTAATGTAAAGGGTTTGTTGCTTGCATGCGCTTTGGAGAAGTAAGGGGGAAATAACCATTTTATTCAGCCACTAAATATTTGAAGTCAGACAAGCTACAGAAAGGAAGTCATAAAGAGACCGAAACATTTACAGAAATGGAAAGGAGATTTTCATAACAACCTGATGAACCATAGAAACTTAAAAATAAAATTGGGGTAGTCACCTAAAGTCAACTAAAATCCAGAATACAGTATTAATATTTAGAAGCAGTTCTGATACGAGTTTGAAGGAATTGTAAAGAAATTTTATTTTATTATCTGTGAACCCTTAAACATGTCACCCGTTTAAGGAGCAGGCAGTTGGACTTTATCACTTCATGCAGGTACCAAGGCTGCTGTGCTGTCCACCAGGAGCAGGAATTACAGTAATCAGTGTTGCATTTCCTTTGATTACCAGCAAAGGATCCTTTGGTGCCCCCCTTGCTTTTGAGGTCAGGAGTGTGTTTTCAGCTGGCCCTGATGTATTTGAGTAGCTGGCCACCTGCAGACAAAGAAATTGGGAGATTTCTGCAGGCATTAGCATCACTCAAGGCTCCAACACATTTTGAACAATGATAAAGACTGCATTTCATTCCCTAGCATCGTTTTGAAATGCAGATCCCCAGGAGAATGAGTCAGGTTCACATTTCAGAACATTTTAGCTCACCAAGGGTTAGCTCTCCAATTCCTCTGCAGCTTCTCTAAGGAGTAAAATATGACACACAAAAACTTTTTTTTTTTTAGTTCAGCAACTTGCTGCTGCCTATGCTCAGTGGAGAAAGCCACATAAACCTCACCACTTGCTTCTGGTGCTTTTCCATTCAAGAAAGCAATTCACAACTCTGCTGTTTCTCCCACACTAAACAACACTTCTTACTGTTGTTTTAAAGTGTAACATGATTGTGGAATAAGCCCTGAATGCAGATCCTGTGTTTTGAAAAATGATGCCTAAACTTATTCTAGTGACTTTTCCTTTTAATTATTATCATCTTTATTTACTAGCAGCTGCTGCCAGCTCCTCCCAGCTGCCAACCTCCCTCCCTTCATATCTGGCTAACCCCCCCCTCTCCTTAGTTTGTCCCAAACCTCCTTAAAGCTCACCCCAGCCACCAACCGCCATTTCAAAATGGTTTGGCAAATGTCACTGATTTATATAAATACGTAGCATCAGGAAAAGGGGTGGGGTCCCTGCGCTCTTCTGTCACTGCCACCACTATTGGAGGTGCCACCTCAGCCAAGAAGAGGGAGCCTTTAAAATACAGGTTCTCTTTTCAGGGGTGGTGGTGGTGGGGTGTGAATGAAGGAGAATGCGGAGCCAACCCAGGATGTTTTGCTGCTTAAGGCAAAACAGAAAATGGCTCCCACCTATGGCGACTGCCACTGAATCCTCCACCACAGACTCTTCTTTCCCCGGCTGCCGCCTCTTCCATCATGCCCTGAAGGCCACAGGAATCGGTGGCAGTGGGAAAAGAGTTGAAGGAGTTAGCAGTGGAGAGTGGTGGAAGGGGGTGACAAGAACAGGAGGTAGCAAACAGTGAGTTATCCAGAGCCTGCCGCCTGAGTCTGCTGCCTCACCAAGCCTCGTGAGAGGCTGTGTGCCACCAGTCCTGGGAGAAATACTTGCCTTATCTATCAAAGCCCATTTTCATTGTTTTAAAATTATAAGAAACCTAGCCAGGGTTGCGTGATGTGATTTGAGCCCTGATTGGGTGCACACCACTCCAGGGCCATGTTTTCGTTGTTATCTCAAAGCATGTGCACTTGACTATACTAGAGATTGATGGCTAGTCATCTATGACATGGATTTATGGTAGCAGCGTATTTGGTATTACCAAAACATGTCCCTTGTCTGATCATATTATGCATCTATTGCCCAGTCCAGTACAGGGACTATGAAGGTAGGTTTCTTTCTTCTTATGGCTAGGTTGATGAAGGACTTCACATGTAAACTGGTACTGCTCATATCATGTTGTTCCTAGTCTGGAAACCAGAAATTAACTCCGGTCAGCTATTTGAAAGGAGAAAGGGGTGTTTGTGTGATGTAGTCCTCTCCCACCTCACACTAGGATTTGGGCACATGCTTACAGACCTAGGACTGTCAACACGGTAGTATTACCATAAGTACTTGCATACTTCAGAACAGCTGTGCATCTTCTGCAGGGCAAATTAATTTTCCTCTAATCTTTTCCTCTTTATTAATTTTGGATTTTGCTTTTTAAAAAATATGTAGGTGGATTTTTAATCTGCAGTTGACACTGTCATTGACTGACTAATGCTTTTATCCTTAACACCATAACACTAATGAGATTAAATATATATATTTAAACAATATGGCTTGTGTCTGGGAATGCTTTTAATTAACATTAACTATTTGGTAATGTCTTTAAAACCAATTAGCCAAGCCTCATCAGAATTCAGTTCAGCTACCCTAAATCCAAGTCGCTGGCTTTGTAGTTTCAAATGCAAAACTCTACTTCTTAAAAATAGTTTTTGGAACATGTTTGTTTCATTCTGAAAAAGCACAGTCAACCTCTGGGAGTTCAGTCCTGATCTCAGAAGAGAGACTATGTTACAGTAACTGTTTATGTGAAAGTTTTTTGGCTGAGAGCTTCATGTTTGTGTCTGTTTGTCGTGTTTGTCGTGTTTATTCTTAGCTTTTGCACCTAGCAAATAGAAGACATTAGAACAGACTTTTTAAAATCCCACATGACAGAAAACAAGATGGCACAAACAAAAATCTAATTTTATACTTGCAAAACACATCATGCATGCATGGCAGGTCATGTGTTTGAGGCTGTGAACTCATAAGCAAATAACCATGCTGACATTATTGCAGCCTGTTAACCATTGTGAATAACTGTGTGAACAGTTCACTTGCGTGTCTGAATATTTGCAATGCCAGCTACTGTTGATATGTATTTTATTTTTTTTATAAACTATAAACTGTAAACTATAAAACCAGCAGCAGGGAGGAAGCCAGTTGTTGCTTCGACAGAAGGGTATTCCATAAGGATGGGGGCACCAACCTGATAGATGTTATTGGTGGACGTTTGAACAGGCCTCCATGGTCAATCTCGGGGCCCAAGCAGGTTCATACAGGTAGCTTGGTCTGAAGCCATTTTGAACTGTAAAGGAAGTCAACCCTTTAAATAAGGCCCAGAAATGCCCTTGTAGGAAAATCAGAAGATGGTCTTTTTCTCACCATGGAACTAGCTGCTGTGATTTTCTATGATGCTTCACTTTAGATGTTCAGTGAATCAGAAAAAGGGAAATTGAAAGTCTATAAAAATGGAGCAGCTGCATTCCAGCTTTTCACTTTACAGACTGCACCATAATCCCTTTGTTTTGGATGGCAAACCAGCATAGGATATTATGCCAATGTAATACGTGGAGCAATGTCGAAATCCTCTGCTGAAACCAACAGCCATCATAGCCAGAGGTAGAACAATACAAAGCTATTCCACAGTTCAGAGCTCAACTGGAAGGTGACCGACAGGTGAGACTGAAGAAGAGGCACTGCAAGCCCTTTAATTGTCAGCACAGTTTGCACCTCTAGTGTTTGGCGTTAGCTGCTATTTCATTATTATGTCATAGGGGGACATACTTGCCAAGCAGAAGGTGCACAGGCACTGCTAGCCATTAATTGTGTGTCACTGGCATATCTAGAATTGTGTTGCAGAAAGTTTCAGAGCCATAAAGGATAGTTCTACAAAATTTCTTGGTACTAGTTTTGGCCAGGCATATTTCAAACAGTTGTATCAACGTATCCTGTTTGAACTAAATACATGAGTTTGGAGACACTTGAAGGAAATTCACAACTCCTTCTCCTATCCCTTTTCTTCTTCTCTGCCATTCCCCAGACACTCTTTGAACTGGCTACTGATCAGATCTCTGACAGATGGTATATATATTCCCATTTTCCTCAAACATCTGGCAAGGCTGATCTTAACTTGTAACTTATTCAGCAAGTGGTGCTTTGAGGCCTAGCCATGAAATCGTCCTTCCAGTGATTTGCACTTAAAGGGAGACATCAGAGATTGTCCTACTTAACGCTAACATTCCCTGACTATTAATCTGTTATCAGTGTCTTCCCATTTAAGTGCCTATGCGGTCTGTCCCATTTGAGAATGATTCTGAAGTGCCATTTTCAGTGGTGCTAACACACCCACATTGATTTGAAAGTCTCAATTTTGCAGTTTTGTTTAGTGCAAGGAAACAATAGCAGGGGCCTGTTGAATCCAAGTATCGGGTCTTTGCACACTTTGTGGAAGAGTCCCATTTGAAATTTCACGAAGGCATTATTAGTGCAGTGTCAGTGGTAGCATCCACACAGATGCCCTTCTCCTGGGCAGTAGGGCAGGATGCATAGTCTCAGTCTAAGCAATGGCTGGTCCTGGTAGTCACAAGGCTTAAGCGGGGCAAAGTCTAGAAAAGTTATTGGGCAACTTGGCTCTCACCTTGCTTCATATGCCCACTGCAAGAGAGGATTTCATCCATGGGCGCTCAGGGAAAAGAGATATGGCTGCGGTGAAACCAGGGCTTTTTTTCCAGTCAGAACTTGCCAGAACTCAGTTCTGGCACCTCTCGGGTGGGTGCCATTGTCATGATAAGAGAACAAGGAAGGTATTAATGGTGAGTCCCAGCATCTCTTTTTCTAGAAAAATAGCACTGGGTGAAACTCATCCTCTTACTTGGAAATACCTGTAGTTTGCATGCCAACATATTTTAGTTTAAAGTTTAAACTTTATTTTAAAGTTAGAAACTAGGAAAACATGGCAAGAAGGTAGGATACTGACAGGCTCACAAGCATAGGCTCCCTTGCTTTTTCTGAGCTAGCTTCTGTCTAACATGCTGTTTTGATTTATTCCAGTTTTATAGTGGACAATGATTACTTTCAATAATTTCTTAACAGATGATGCATTTTCAGAATATGATAGAATTTTATACAAGCACATAGTAGCTTGAGGGTACATTTTTAAGCAGACTGGATTTTCTTGTTTGCTTGTTTGTTTGTTTGATGTATGACAAATAATTACACTTTATATTTCCCAGAGCAATGTTTAACTGCTGTTGTATGTGCTTCTTTAGTGAAACAGAAAAAATGTGTAAGAAATGGCATCCCATCTTGTTGCATTATTGAGAACATTCTGGAAGGGTGATTGATCACCTCTTGGTACTGTAGGAGACACAGCGGCCTAGTGAAATTTGTCAGAGAGTTAGGGCTGCAGGCAGAGCAGGTGCTTTGTCTTCCCTGTTGACTGAATCCCTGGCTTGTATTGTTATTACTGCCTAGAAAGAACAGCTAGAAAGATATTCCAGTTCAGAGCGGCATTCTGTTATTGGGCCTGGTTGAACCACTGCTGCATGTGCTAGAAACATCTAACACTGTGCGATCCTGTCAGAGGCAAGCCTCCCACTCAACCCCTTATTTCCAAAGAATCCATACTCTCTGGTTGGTTCAGTGAACAGGGTTATTACTGAAGCCCGGTGGAGCATAAGCAGTTATTCTTCACCTTAAGTTTTGTGGCTCCCTTCAAGTCCTCAGTCCCAGCTTCTTGAAGTGCAGATGGAGACTTGTCATTATTCTCTTATCCCATCCAGCTTCAACACATGATCCTTGCAGGGTTTTCCACCTTGTGTTTTTTGTTGATAAGGGCTAGTCCAGATACCCTAGACTCCTCTGGCAGTAACAGCACCATTCCTGCATGTCTGTCTCAGGAGCAAAGGCACTTCATTTGAGCGCAGGAGTGGTAGCTGGTACTCTGTGACTCAGACAACCCTATAAATCTGGAGAAGTTGAGCATGCTTCCTAGCTGTCAACTTCTCTTCTTTTCACATGATCAACCTAGCTAACCAGGCATTTGGGTGAGGCTCTCGTTCTATAGATCTTCCTCCTCTATAGATCTTCCTGGATCACCCCAGGCCAGTTAGCTTCTGCTCTCTCTCTCTTTCCCCCCCAGCTGTGCTGTTTCAGACAAGGTGGTGGCTGGTTTGCCAGCCTCTCATGGGCATACCCAGCGAGGGGCAGGGGGGGCAGCTGCCCCCTCTACATAGCTGCCAAGTATCCCGTATTCCCTGGGCCGGGAAACTAACGTATCTCAGCGTGTTTCCCGCTGCTCTCCTGGATCGTTGATAAGATAAACCTGCATATATCCCGGTTTTCAAAGCACTGCGTTTTCTGCCGGCTCGGGTGATGAAGGGTTAAAGACTGCAGCAAAGAAATCCCGCCTCCTACCTTTAAGGATTGGATGCTGCTGCAAACCAGGGGAGCAGAACAACAACAAAAAAAACCACCTGGCTGAGCCTTCATTGGCCGCCTCGGCTGCCACTCGCTGGTCCCTCCCAGAGCTCTTTTGCACGCATCGGATCTCCCTCCCTCCCTCCCCTTAGGTCTGTGTGTGTGTGTGTGTGTGTTGTGTGGGGGTAGATAGCTTTAAGGGCGCGAGTCATGGGTGTACCCAGCATGGGGCAGGGGGGTGCAGCTGCCCCCCCTAGAAGATCAAACTGCGGGCCCGACTAGGGAAGCAAATACCCTGCGCAGAAGCCCTGCTTGTTGACATGGGGGGAGGGGGGAGGAAATGCTGCTGGTGCCGTGGCTCCTCGGCGGCGGCTCCTCCTCTCAGACCGCCCTGCCTACATTTGCACCAATTCCCGCCCACTAAAGCCTTTGCACCTCCCAATGGAAAGCCCTGCCGGGCGGCAACCTCTCCTGCCTAAGAGTTCTGCTGGGCTGGCAAGCGAAGGAGATGCGGCTCCCTGCATTGGTTGCAGCCGCTGCCGCGCTCTGCCTCCCGGTAGGCTGCACTGTGATTGTCGGTGCCACGGGCTGGGAATTGCCCCCTTCCCCCCTCCGCACCCCCTACACCCCTGAGTTAGGAGTTGCTACTGAGACTCCTCCTGGGCCGGGAGAGGAAGTGCACAGGCAGGAGCCAGTTCAGCCTCGGCGAGCAGAAGCCCGCAAAGAAGGAGTGGGGCGCGGCGCCCGAAGGCGGTGGTCGTGGCTGCTGCAAGGAAGCTGCATGGGGGCGTTTGCGCCGGATTGCTGGCGGCAGGAGTAGCCCAGCGACAGTGACCCTTCCTCGCCGCCCCCCACCCCCGGCAATAGGAAAGGAGCTGCCTTGGGGGGGCGGCACAGCTCTCCGCTCCCCCTCCGGGCATTGGCTGCTGTTTCCTTCTTTGCAATGCCCCCCCCCCGCCGCCGCTCTCCCTTGCTGCCCCTGCCAAGAGAGGGGCGTTGAGGGCGGGGGAACCGCTGCCGCCGCCATAGGGTCGCAGCTGGGGGGGGGCTTGCTCACTCGCCTGCGCTGCGCCACCCCACGTTTCCCATCTTTTGCTCCCTTGCGATGGGGAGGCGACGGTGGCAGCTTCTTCTTCTTTGAGGGTCTCAGCTTGGCGGGGGGGTCCCCAGTATCCTCCCAGGCCACGGGGGGATGACCCCCCCAGGACTAGCAGACCTCTGAGCTCCTTCCCCATCCCAGATATATAGGGTGGGAACTGGCAAGGCTTCGGGGGGACCTGGAGGAGGGAAAGTGGGGCCCAAAGGGGTTTTTCAGGGGGGTGGCTAGCCGTAAATGTATGGGAGCGGTGTTTTCAGAGTAGGGCCGTCTTAAGCATACCTGGCGCCCTGGCACTATGGTGTGACAGATCCCTCTGGTGCCCCCACCCCGCCCCGTTTCCCGGCACGGTGGGCGCAGCTCACTGTGCGGCTGCCGCCTGGAGGGCCGGAGCCCTGCGCAACCCAGCCTGGCCGTAGGGCCGGCCCTGGGCCAGGGGGTGCTGCCTGCCCCCTGTTGCAACGCCCCTGTGCGCGGTGGAGGCAGCCCCAGGCCCGTGCGCCTCCGGAAAGCAGTCTGAAGCCGATGAACAGCTGAGAGGCGCGCCTGGGGCGGCCTCCGCCGCGCCTCTCAGCGGGCGCAGCGGCGCCCCTGGTGGCCTGGTGCCCCGCGCCACCGGACCCGGGCCTAGAGACGGCCCTGCTTCAGAGCAGGGGAATTTCGTGTGAGAGAGTTTAGGGGGTTCATTTAGCCGCTGCAGCCGCCGCCGCAGAGTCGTCGGGCCCGCTGGCCCTGTAGCCCTGCCCACATTCCCACTTTGTGGCCCTGCCCCTCCTGTGCCTTGGCTCCGCCCCTGAACGACCATGGCTTGCCCCCCCTAGTTTTGATCCTGGGTACGCCCCTGGCGCGAGTGCTACAAGCTCCCGTCTGCTTATCATTTGCCTGCCTCTTTTGTCGTCGTTCTACACTCACCCCCTTCCTTTCGTTGGGCTTTTACTGCTGCTGTGTCCCCACCACCACTGTTGAGTTCAAAACAATCAGCCTTCTCAGGACACCGGAGCAGCAGAGTTTTGCCTTGTCCCCTTCTCCTCTTTCATTTCCGCAGCCCCTGCTGAGTGTTAGTCCTTTCCTACCCCTACCCCTTATGGTCGATAGCTACAGGGACACCTATCTTTGGTTGTAATTCGCTGCCGGGTTGAGGTTTCCTCTTCACCCCCTCCCCCCCTACTGATCGCTGTTCAGGAGGGAGTGTTGCCGAGGGTCTTTTTTTACGGTAGTTGTTCATCTGTGCGCTCTCCCCACCCCCCTGATTTCCTTAACGGAGGCTTGGAACAGCTGCTTTACAGTTTTCCCCTTTTCTCCTCCTCTGTTGTCCCCTCATCTCCCCCTCAAGTGGGAGCTCTTGTGTGCCTGCCTCCTTGCCTTTCCGACGCCTGGGAGGCTTTGGGGTTATTTTATTTTACATCCTGGGGTTTCGTCTTATCTGCATTCACCTGGTTAACACATGTGCCTGCTTTGTTTTGAGTTTATCTGGGGGTGCTTTCCAGGTCTTTTACTGTGTTGCTTAAACTTCTTCGCTTTTCTGTCCCTGCTGTGAGCTGCTGGGTCTTAATTGTGCCTTGAGTTTCTGGGAAAACTCTGGCTTGCATCCATGTTTGCAGTAGTTGGGGCTGAATCGTACTTGCATTCCTGTTTTCAGGGGCTAGGGACGTTCGCCATCTTTGGGGTTTAAAACAGTACCCTTGGCTTCACGTGCTTGGTGACAGGTTTTTTTAAAAAAAGTTCACCCCCCCCCATGGCTTGCCCCCTCCCAGTTTTGATCCTGGGTACGCCCCTGCAGCCTCCCATAAGCTTCTTGGGTCTGGTGCCAACAGGCCCTGCCCAATTGTATGGCCTTCAGCTCATTGTATGGCCTTCCCTGGGCTGGAAAGGGGTTAGTTTAACCTGCTAGATTGATTGACTTGCTGTATCGCTAAATGCATGTCAAAAAAGCGTGTCACCAACATTAAAAGTTTGGAAAGCTCTGTGTTGGAATATAATGGGGGACAGCAAAGCCATTTTTGAAATTGAACTTTATTGCATTATTTGTGTATAATAATTCACATGGTTTTAATCTCCCCATGCACAATATTCTAACTAGGCATCTGTCTAATGAACAAATTCTTAAAAACTAAGGAGGAACAAGTTTATGATACACTAGGTATTGAAAATCTTACTATATATTGCTGTATTCAAAGACAGCAATGTGATTTTTTATATATACAGTATAAAAGGGGGGGGAGAGAATCCTATTCTCTGGTAATACTAGGATTCCACAAGAATGGAGTGCTAAAGAGTGTGTTCATTATATAAATCTCGGAACAGCTCAGCTTCAAGACAGCGTACCTGCAAGTAAGGCACAGCTGTGACAGCAGCACAATATTACGAAACATTCCAAAATCTGTCACTCTTGACAGCTCTGCAAGGACAGACAAATCAGCTCAAATCTTTTACACTGGAGTGCTAGTCCTATATGCAATGCCACACATCAGTAAGATGCCAAGCAGCCATTCTAAGTGCAGCAAATGGGTGAAATACGTTTGACATATTTCTTTATTTAAAAAAAAGGCTTGGATTCTGAAGTTTTGAAATTTAAAGCTTTCCATCACATACTGAAGCTTTAAAGAAGCATGGCTAAATACTCTTTCCAAAATCAGAAATGTTGTTAAGCTGCCAACACCCATTGCAAATGCATCTGTTATCCCGACAGATATTTGTTGTGCAATCTTTCAATGCCTAGGAACATTTCAGACCTTTCAACATTCTGATGTGTGTCTAAGATTGGATAAAACCATCAAGCACACACCTGTCCCTTGTTATCCTGGCCTCTCCCTTGTCTTCTCCTCTATGGTCAACATTTAGGCTGCAAGTGCTTCAAAGACAGGGGTAGGCAACCTAAGGCCCACGGACGGTCTGGGAATCAGTGTGTTTTTATATGAGTAGAATGTGTCCTTTTATTTGAAATGCATCCATGGGTTATTTGTGGGGCATAGGAATTCATTATTCCCCCCGCCAAAAAATATAGTCCAGCCCACCACATGGTCTGAGGGACAGTGGACCGGCCCACGACTGAAAAAGGTTGCTGACCCCTGTTCAAAGACATTGGCTTCTTACTCAGATTTACTTACCTGGCCTCTTGTGTGATGGGTAACAATCTGAAGTGCTTCTGTTGGGCTCGCATGACAGATCAGCAATTCAGTTGGTATACTGTCTGCCCCCCAACTCCCAGGAAGTTTTTCCCTGCCTTGTCTAGGGAGCCTGAGAAGTTCATGGCATTCTCCCAACATACCATTGACTCCAAACATGTATCAGGACACACTTGGATTTGGTTTTCTCAGCTATCCGGGGTGGGGGTGGGGTGTGTGATCTGAAAGTGGAGGAGTAATTTGCTACTAAGGTTTAGTCTTTCAATGGCTTCACATTTACAGGGTTGGGGAACATATTAGAATGGCGCATCCCTGGAAGCTAGTGGATTTTGGTAGGTTCCTAAGAGCTCTTGGGGATTTTCCAGCTGGTGTGGCTGAAACTCCTGTTCTGGGTGCAGTAATGGACTAAGATGAGGGTTTAAAACAGGCATAGGCAAACTCGGCCCTCCAGATGTTTTGGGACTGCAACTCCCATCATCCCTACTAACAGGACCAGTGGTCAGGGATGATGGAAATTGTAGTCTCAAAACATCTGGAGGGCAGAGTTTGCCTATGCCTGGTTTAAAAAAAATCAAGACTCAAGCAAGATGAAATGGAGGTACTTCTGGCAAGTGTTATAAACCTGTTCCGAAAGGAATGCAGTCCTCTTAAAGCATTGGGTATTCAGTCTGGACAAGCTTGCTTATCCAGCATTTTCACTAGAGTCTCAGGTGGCCTATGCTATGTGGGTTGAGGTTTTCTTTAGCTGATTTGTTAGTAGCAGCCATACCTGGAAGGACACAGAATGGCCACAGTTAACCCAGTAATATTGCAGCTCATTGCACATGAGGCTGCCTTTGAAAATGACCTGGAAACTCTAGTTGGTCCAAAATAGGAGTGCACAGGACATTTCAATCATATGCCAGTGGTTTGTCAGCTGCAATGGCTCTCTGTGCATCTCTGCCCAGTTCAAGAGCTGATCACCTGAAATATCACTTTCTCCCATATATATCTATCTTCCTGAACCTTACAATCCTCTTCAGAGGCCCTCCTCCAAGTGCCACCAACTTCCAGTGAAGTGAGGCAGATGGCTGCTAGGGAGAGAGCATTACTGGAGTTCAACTGGTAATTTCTTCATGGTATTTTAAAGAAAATGATCCAGGCCTATAAAAACTAGGCTTGTGGTGTGTGACTTGTTTCTCTTTTTCTCAGTAGGAATGCAGCTGCTCTTCCTACTACACCGCCATGATTTGGTAGAATTTTTTTGTTCCCTTTCCTCCCATTTTAGATTTTGATGGTCTTGGAAGTGCTTTTCTTACCATAGCTAGTAAGACGCGCTGTACGTTTCACTCCAGTATGAAGGTTGTGTTTGGGGTTGGTCGGTTTAGAAAAAAAGGAGATTACTGTAAAGGGAAACATGACATGCAGAAGTGGGGGGAGGTTTTTATTCTAATACAAGAACCCCAGGGTCACCCAGTGAGGTTGCATGTTGGAAGATTGATGTCATACCAGGTTCCTGCCTGATTCCACTTGGCTCATTCTCCAGCAAAGATGCAGACTACCCAGAGTCAGGAGACCCTGGGGAACAGACAGAAAGCCTGAGCTCCAGCACTGATCCAGAAGATCACAGCATATAAGGCGAGATGGGATTATGGTAGGTGGGCCTCTGGAATTTTCTTACATTCTTATTTTAACTTGATCTAGCAGTCGTAGTGCTTTTGAGAGTGCAATTGTTGGTAGATGTGTATTGCTTTTGCATAATTATGATGCTCTTGCATCATAATTCTTCTCTAGGTGTTGTTGATTTGTTTCTGTGTTGGGTGTTTGATAGTTACCAGTATTTGTATGTTACTCTCCACCACCATCACCACACATAGTCTGGTCCTGATTTAAGTTGTGCCCAATACAGTATTTGTAGGTTGTGTATAGTAACTGCCTTGCTGCACCCGTGTTTTTCGTTGTGTGTATTGCGGGTGCCTATGTTATGCACATTCACACACACCCCTTGCATACACACCCAGGAAATATTATAGTAAGCACAATCCGCTACATTGGTGTACTCTTACAGATTTCTATAAAATGTCATTCCTTCTGTAAAAGATTGTAGCAGGAGGGTGGCAAAGGTCATAGTGCCCCCAGGCTGTTTCTGGGAGGGGAAACAGAGGCGACAGGATCCGTTCCAACCCCATCTGCTATAAAGCTACCTATCACAACCCCCTTATCTGTGTAAATTTGGAAGTTCACCTGCCCCCCAGAAGTGCCTAGTAGGCCTGCAAACATAATCTGTAGTTAATTTCCCCATTATAGTCAATGTGGAGACATCCCGAACTTCAGAAAACCGCAGGGTGACTCTACCTCAGGTATGAATTGGAGCCCTGGCAATTCTGAGGTGAATCTGTCCATGGTGCATCTCCTATAAATTATAGGGTCAGTTGCTATCTATAGCATGGTGTGGGCTCTGTATTATCATTCTGCATTGCTTCATTTTTCATATGGGGGATCCAGTTTTTCTAGTTATGATCGTGCTGGGCAGCATCCTCTTGGTGACGACACTGTGCTCCAGCCTTGTGGTCTCTAGCACCAGATGCATGCTTCCTCCATAGAAGGAACAAATTTAAAATTGGTGCCACAGCCTCTAAAAACGGATTAAGCTTAATGTCTAGTATGTTTAACATCGTTATAAAATCCCACTGGTTATAAATTACGTTTCCTGCTAGAATACAGAACGTTGTATTAGACATGAAAGACCTGCTGAGCACAAGTCAGTGGAATTTAAAAATCGTTCTGCCATTGAACAGGGCAACACATATTGATATTTTCAATATTAATAGTATACTTCAAACCAAGTTCACCGATTGGCGGTTAGAATTTAAAATCTGTCACCAGCAAAGAGTGATTGCTGGCAAATATGCATTGCTGAAGATGGAAAATGGCAGAAAAATATCCACTGATTTACTGAGCTATATTTTTCAGCTACATAGTTTATTTTCATAAAGGCACCTTGAAGTCTGAAATGTTCTCACACAGGGAACAAGCTTCTAAATGTTGTTTACTTCTAAGATGAAGAATATCAAACAGCCTTCGCTTAAAAATTAATTTTATTCAGAGTGAAAGTCATACCATGTAACCAGATTAGAAAAGGGAAGTGTGATAGTTTAATACCACAAAATTCAAAAGAACTACATACTTTGTTTTGAGATGTTACTGCAATGTATTCCTTTTATTTATCAGTGTCTCGGAGGAAGAATATTACAATGTAAGGTTTTAAGTAGCTTTTACTTGACAGCAGAGGACAGAATTTACATACAAACACAGGCAGAAAAACAATTCATATATAACCTTTCAGTCATACCAAAAAGCCCATCATATCCATTACTGGGATTTTTTTCAGTTAAAATGTTTTAAAAGGGGGCTAATTTTTTGTTGCTGCTTTTGCTTTGATGTGACCTGGTAAAATAAAATACCTTGCAAAAATCAGAACATCAAGTGGTTTCCAAAAGTAAATACTTTAAAAAAATGGATTTGAGGTAGAAAGGTGGTCATGGCTTTCCTTTTCTGCAAAACATTTTTCCTTCTCAAAATATCTATACCAAAATATATTTCTTTCTAGATGAAAAATCCACATATTAACCTGCTTTTCTGTATCTTGCTTTTGGCAACATTCCCCCCCCAACGCTAAAACAAACAATACTTTTCATTTAGATAGCATTCTGAGTCAGAGTATGTAACATATATTACCTAATTTGAGCCTCATAATACCTTTGAGCATAGCTGTTAGCATTAACAGCACCGCTTAAGAGATGGGAGAAGTGAGTGGTTACAGTGATGTTTTATTAGGAGAAGTAAACACCATGCCAGGAGTATTACTACTCCTACTATGGGGTCATTATGGAGTCATTCTGTTATGCGTCCCCTTGCAGAAGGCAAGCAAACAGAGGCAGGATTCAACTCCGCTCCTCTCGGGAAATTGGCTTGCAGGGGGATCAGCAGAACCCCCAGAACAATGCATGGGGGGGTTCGTTCTGTGTGGCAAACCACTTGCCCTCACTGAATGATCACTTTTACGCAATGCTGAATTCCTCTCTGCTTCTCTCCATCCCAAAAAAATCAGAGTTGGATTTCTCCAGTGCTCTTTGGATTCTCCAGAGATGCTCATTGCACATCTTACTGAGCAAATGATTTTTATTTTTGGTAATGAAAGCAGATACCCATGCAAATCTGAAAATGCACTCGTGAAGGAAAATGCCCAGCTACTTACTTGAAGTATGGCTAAGCTTCCCCAGAATTTTCTCTGCCTTTAACATGATGTTAAGGGAGCCATTGAAAATGTGTACAAGTTGATACTGATTGAAGTTTTCCAGGGCAGACAACCTTTCTGATATACAGGCAGAACACTTTACCATTAAACTAGTCAGAGCTCCTTCATTTATTAACACTACCAAAAAGGAGAATAAAATAATTTCAAGTCAATCTGAGCCATTGCACTGGGTGATTTACACAATAGGACTTCACAAAATTTGGCACATTTAGATCATAATGTCCCGTCCCCGTTCCCCCATAATAGAAACAATGTATATTCAGAATGATTTTATTAAGTCAAAATGCAGCTAAGCTCACATTTTAAAGTAAAAACAAAGCCTGGATGGAAAAGATCAGTCTGCATTCAGTTGGGAGAAAGAATCCATTAAAATGCCATTCTAGTGCCAACAGCTACTGCAGTTGAATGAGGTTAGCTGGGGCAAAATAGAGTCTCATGTGCTCATAGGCAGCCAGAAATGCTATTTGTCAAATACTAGGGGCTGTGAGGGTTATAAAAGCTGATATTTTGTCCATGTTTTGAAACTATTAGGCTAAATATAAATAACCTGTGCAGAATGGTATGTGTTGGAAGAGAAGTTGCTTGAGACAGTAAATGCAACAAGCCAAAAGGAATGTAAAAATGTAACTCTTTGCTCCAAACTCAGTATGCAGTTCACTTCAGCAATATCAAAAGAGAATGGATATAAACTCCCACCCCTTTTCCTGATATATAAATCAGTGACATTTGTGTAACCATTTTGAAATACTCCACGGTTTGTTAATTTACAGTTGCATAGAGAGGGAAAGGGGGGGGGGAAACACACACAATATTATATAAAACCACAACATCCTCATCTTTGGGTAGTTCAAGTGTTTTCCTATTTGAAGTAAGAACACACAGAGCTAACAGTATGTTACAAGGTCCCATGCAGCCGTATGATTATTGGAACTTGATATTGGCATTTGTAGAAAAGGAGTTGCATTTAATGTCAGGAAGAGTAGGCAGTCTTCAAAACAGAAAACTTCACATTGCCTGAAGTCAAAGGGGGGGAAAGAGTAAGAAATGATTTCCTTATATACTGTTCTTAGGTAGCAGCATCATTCAACATAAATATTTTGAATCAAGTTCTGAAAGAATGGCCATTTCTGCAACAGCAGAAGGTGCAGATGCACACCTTGTAGAACTTGATGGGCCAATGGAAACAACACCTAACCATGGTTTGTTTTCTTTACCTCTATATGCAATCCACTTTAGCAGTACAGTGGTACCTCTACTTACAAATTTAATGCGTTCCGAACGCACTTTCGTAAGTCGAAAAAAATTGTAAGTCGAATCCCATAGGAATGCATTGGGAGGAAAAATTCGTAAGTCGAAGCAACCCTATCAAAAAATTCGTAAGTAGAAAAAAAATCTATCTAAACCGCATCCAAGATGGCGGATGGAGCTCCGTTCGTAAGTAGAAACATTCGTAAGTAGAGGTACCACTGTATCTAAAAGGGTGGATTTACAACCTCCAGCTTCTAGGCTTCACAAGTATATCATGCCTCCCACAGACAAGACTTAGCTTGGCAAGTTAAACCAGTTTCACTGTATGTTTGTGGCCTTTTCCAGATTTAACAAACCATAGGTATCGGTAATGTCGCAGTGGACAATGGTGATCAACCCTAGAGGGTCCTGTGAGCTCCTCATATTGCAAAACGATGTGAAAGGGATCAAACAAAATATTGTCTCTCTCTTGTTTAAACAAAAAACACACAGAGGCACAAACCATAATTGTGCAGTGAATTATGGCACACTTGCCATGGGATCCCAACAAAAAACTGCAGCTTCCTGTAGTAAGCAATCCTGTTGTGGTTGTAACAGTTAGAAACAGATTGCCATCAATCACATAGAGAGACCAGACTAAATTTTGCAAACAAGTAGATGTGCCCATTTGTTTTAAACTGTGTTCACAGTGAGGAATGAATTGTAAATGTGCAAGTTTACTTTTCCAAACAGTGAAACAAAAACTGGTGAAAATGCACAGTTAATTAATTACAAAGTCACATGTAAGTTTATACTTCAGTTGTGGAAACACAACTTTAAAAGCACTGAAATACATCATACCTGTGGTCTGCCGGCAAGATTTGCTGTAAATAAGAAAACAAAACGATTAGCTGCAATAAATGAAAAGAGTCAACGATTAAGATGAAACTGTCACAAAAAATAGACAGCTAAATAGCAATATATATTCTCCCCACCCCCTTGATTCTGAGCATAACTACTATTTTATCATAACTTGTTTCTATTAAATCTGCTGGCACATACCTTTCTGGTTTTGCATAGTCCTGTTAAATTAAATTCAAACTGTTCTAAATTATGGGTGATTTCTAGTGTTAGCACTATTCTGAGTTGTGCAGTCCAGCCACTTCTGCTAAGAACAGCCTAGCCCTAGCATACCTGGCACCAAAAAGGAGCCTCTAGTTTGTTAAGCAGTTCAGCCACACCACTTGCTCCCCTTTCTTTGTTTGGGGTTGTGATAGAAGGAGATGCTGCATATACAGAGTGGTCCCCCCCCCCAAGGTGTCATGCGTGTAGCCTTTGTGAAAAAGATGGGGAAGTGCTATATGTATGAATGGTGTTTTGTGTCCTGTTGTATGATACTAGACCTGCATACGGTGAGTAAGGGGTGGGGTGGGTGGGGGTGGATGGTCCGTTGTAAAAAAGAGGTTTGCAGTTCGAGAAGGTGTGTTTATGCTTATTCTGCATGTAGAAAGTTATCCATTTTACAGAAGAGAAACACTTTATGTTCCCCGTCTTTATGTTCCCCGTCTGCAAAATGGACAGCTCACTATTGCATACCAGCTTTCTGGTCAATAATCTGTCTGGGAATGTGACTTACTTGCTTGAATTATCTGGCCTTTGTGTGGTTTATTTGCTGCCTTCTCATTGTGATGGATTGTGCTGTGATCTAGGGGGGACCTAACAACATGCAAAGAAGTAATCACAAATATTAGTCATGTGAGGGATATGAGTGGAAAGTTTGAACTTGCCCAGGCTAACAAAATATCTTGAGCAGGCCCTGAAAAAAATTATTAGTTTTTGAAAGTTTTTACACTTTATAATTCATACAAGAGAAAATAGTCAAATGCATACTATCTGCTGAACATAATGGGCCTTTTCCTCAGTGCTATGGACCAGTTAACATCATACAGCACAACACATTTCCAGCCCATTATATTTTTGATTGTAAGATTCAACTACATAAGGTCTTCCCTGAGGGACTCTGCTTCCATTAAGGTTTTTTTTTGTGTGTGTGTGTGTGTGTTTTGGAAGCCACAGTTATCACAAGCTTTCTCCCAGGAACTGCAAGTCATTAATTTGAGAAACAGAAATTATATATTAAAAATAGCTGTCTGTTGTTGACTCTAATGTTTATCAGAAGGGAGGATCTGTCCTTAAGTCACCCTGCAAGAGTTTCTCACGGCACGTGGCACACATGCTGCAATAGGAGAAACAGTATGCTGTTAAGCCAATTAGCAATACAATCAAGGGTTTTCTTCTTCAGCAGTATTTCAGAATGGAATTGCAATGCAGGGGGTTTAACAACCTTTCCCCACCAGCTCCCCGTGTCGGTGCTCAGTGGAGCCTCTGTCAATATTCCCTGTCTATCCTCATTCAACCAGTTACTCCTTGCATGAGTAATCCACAGACCAAAGTCCTAATGGGCTCACACTTTTGTGCCTGACCCAGTAGACTGTGGGGATAATTATAAACATTTATACAGTACATGGTTCCCACAAGAATCCTGGTTTGATTAGGGTACTTGGAAATAGGGATTCTGAGCAGAGAACCAGTTCCCAGAGTCCCCCCGTAGCAAGAAGAACGCTTTAACCATTTTAGACCAGTCTAGCTATATATTTTTACTTTGCTGTTGGATAACATCCATATGTATTTATGACTATTTACAGCCCTAGGTTATTTGTTTAATTTTGAAAAAGAGAGTAGCAAACAATAAGAAGCCAGCAAGTGTTGTCTGCAACTACTAAGCATGCATAGTCTTGATTTTTTGGGTTGTGTGTGTCAGGGATGGGGTGTGCCTTTATGGTTTTTGCCATACTTCTGCAAGCTATGGGGTTCCTCTAAGCATCCTAACACGTCCCTTATTAGAATTTGCTTCTGCTCGTCCGATCTAGAGTCAATCAAGGCTGGGAAGAGACAGTCAGGTGCATTGGGCAACTGGACAATTTTGGAAATTGCCTCAAGGGCTGGTGGTGACAGGACCATAATATGAGACAGAAGTAGCTGCCAACACCACCTCTCAGTGCCCTAAATGAGGGACAGAAACGCATGGAGAGAGAGGCTAAGGCATCATCTGTGGAGAAATAGTTGGTATGGGTGCAGATGTGAGATAGCTCAGTCAGTAGAGCATGAGACTCAGGGTCGTGAGTTTTACATTGGGTAAAAGATTCATCCATTTCGGGGGATTGTACTAGATGACATTTATGGTCCTTTCCAACTCTACAATTCTATGACTTTATGGTCTGCTCTCACACACAAATTCTGAGACTACAAAGTCCAAATTCTCTGCCACCTGTGTCCGGGTGTTCCTTGTTGTCTATATCAAAACACACTTTTGTTTTCAATCTATCTATCTTGGGAACATCTCTTGAGAATCTGGATAAAGGGCAAGCATGTGAGCCTTTCCTAACTAGTTTGCTCTAAAGAGCATCACAAAGAAAGCACAATAACATTGCACAAATTTGCCCCTTACCACAGTGGATAAAAGAGTTGAGAATCCTCTGTTTAGAAACCCGAAGCCGTAAACAGAAGATTTCAACTTAAAAGGATTCCTCAAAGGCATCAAAGAGAATCTCCCCTAAATGCAGGGTAAAAGGGGAGAGAGACTGTGGTTGTGATTGCCCTGCAGAAAGAAGTTAAGACTAAGAAAGACCTTTCTGTTCCTCGGGAGCCGGCAGCCCAGACAATCCAGTGAGTTGATCAGGATTTATAGTTAAATTCTATTTCTATCTTTATCTCTGGACTTTTTGGAAATTCTTTTTTGGTTTATATACTTTTGAAATGTGAGTTCGAACTTTATTTTTAAGAATGCAGCCAGCTTGTTAAAATGGAGTCGAGAAAATAGACTGCGATTATATTCCACCCCATGTGACAAGTTTTGACCTTGACAGGACTGAACTATGTCAACAAAAAGGTACCCGCCTGAGTTTCAGCGGACTGTTTTGACCTTAATGTGGGAAGCAAGAATAGAACTATGTCAAGAGGAGACACAACGGCAAGTGTTACAGCAACAATTCCAGATGATGATGGCAGAATATGATTTCTTAGAAGATGAAGCTTTTGAAACTGAAGAAGACGAATGTGAGAATGACAATGATGAGGACTGTGATGACTTAACACAAAATGAAGCCCATCACGAAAAAAATGATGATTTTACTCTACAAAAAGTTGGATGGAGTGCCTCCCCTTCGAGGGGGGCACGATTGGACTTACTGGAACTCCAGAATGACCACAGGGAAGAAGGAAAAATTAAGCAGAGAAGAGAAGAAGCTCAGGGGTCTGATATGGAGGCCTGGATGGCAAAAGACTGTAAACAGGGGGTGGGGTGAAGGGAAAGTGAAGTTGTGATTGTAAGGATGGGTTAATAGGACTATAACTGGACTGCTGACTATGGAACTTGCTGGATTGGTGGGGTGGAGCCAGTACTCGGGGGGGGTGTAAGGTTAGTTTGGGAATAATTATAGGTTTAAAAAGTGAATTGATTCTGGAAAAAGGTGAAAATATGGAGGCCTATAGAGGGGTAAAAATTAGGCACGGGAAGAAAAAATGGGAGTTTGATTTCTCAGTGATTGGACAATAGGCGAAAATGATAATAGTTAGTTTAAAAGTGGTACAAGATATAAAGGTGTATGTTATAAAATATGAACTATGAAACTGTTGAAGATGATAAATAAGGGAGGAAAACCGGGGAAGGGGGGAGGGTGGGGAAGCCCACAAAATATGGTTTAACAATTATGAATTTAACAATTATGATGAATTTTTTTTTGTCTTTTTTCCTTTTTGTCTTTTTTTTTCTTCTCTTTTTTCTCTTTTTCTCTTTTTGTATTTTCTTTTTTTTTTGGTATGACAATAGATGGTTGGATGGATGAACTCCTGCGTACTGCCCTGGTTCACTGGAGCTCCCTGGTGGCAGGGGGGGGCTTCGGGGGCAGGGGAGGGGGAGGAGGACAGAAACCCAATCATAAAATGGACCACTTCTGACTGTTCACCTGCGTGGGATACTTCTGTGGCAGGGGAGGACCCATGGAGGGGGGTGGGAAGAAGGTGGAAAAGGTGTATATGTATGTACCATCTTTTGTAATTTGTAAAATCAATAAAAATTATGTTTAAAAAAAAAAAAAGAGAATCCTCTGTTTAATTGTTCACAATCAGCACATCCGCCTAATGACGTCAAATGGCTGTGCTTGTTTAGAAATAGATTCTCAAGTTCTGAATTAAACGTGGAGGTCTGGGCAATTATCTTGAACTAACCCCAGACTCTAGAGATCAGTTCAAACTAGCTGGATTTTAATTTGCCTTTTATTTATGTGTGAAGTGTATCTTCCCAGACGTAGTTTCTGAAAAAGGAGGAAACTGTGCATGAGAGATAAAGGGAATATTTAATAGAGTTCAGTGGTGTCTGGACAACACAATATAATTTGATGTTATCTGAGTATTTTGCATGGGATTATGCACCATATAAGCCTGAGTTTACTTTGATGGTCATTTCAAAGGAAGCAATACAAAGTTGTTACTAAACTACAGAGCTGAATTTAGCTTCCTGTCCTAATAGGCAATCAACGAACACAAGATTGAAAATAATCATAACAAAAGTTAGCCACAATGATCTCTCTAGTAGGGGAAAAGTTGCACTATACTCTGTGAAGGACCAGAATAAATACAAGCAAAACTGCATGGGTATTATCTCTCATTTTCCAGTGAAAGGAGGCCTATAAATAAAGAACATTATTATCTCTCTTTGTAGAGAGAGAATGAAAAATTAATAGGAAGTGTAATCTCTCATTCCTAATAAGGTATTTCTGTTCTCCCATTTCTATGAAGTCTGGGACTGGTCTCACAGCTTATATTGTCCCATGTGCATGATGGAACTACTCCGTTGCTACTTGTCCATGTGGTTAAGTGTGTGTGGTGCTAAGAGTCAGGCATAGCACCACTGTCACCCATCAGAAATATAGTCCAAATTAAAGTCACTCCCCAGCTTTGGGTTCATATGTTAATCAAAGCTCTGCATGGCTGCAGCAGCATGGCAAGGATATCTCCCTCCTCTTCTGTTGGAGAGAAATTGTGGAATCTGGCATCATAATTTATGTCATTTCTGCAATGGAGGGAGAAGCGTGCCATTCCTCCACCACATGAGGGCTTGATATAATTTATGAATCAGGGCAATGGATTATTCTGAAGGCACTTAGCTACACAGGCAGCAATGACTGATCCAAGTAGATACTGCATATTTATCAAGACACCTTGTTTTCTTACAGCATCCTGCTATGGACATACTTTGTACCAGAGGACAGTCCTGGCCCAGTTCATAATCTCCCAGATGCATTGGACACTCGTCTTCTAGGTTAGTATTCCCCTCATCATGGGCTCATAGTTTTTGACGAGGTTTTTTTTATTGCCAATTACTACTTTTATTTTATTTTCATTTATTATTACATTTATATATCACCCTTCAAGGTGGTGTTATGTGGTTCTTCGCCTCCACATTTCATCCTCACAACAACCCTGTGAAGTAGGTCAGACTGAGAGACAGTGACTGGCCCGGAGTCACTCAGTAAGCTTCATGGGGATTTGAATCGTGTTCTCCCGGGTCCTAGTCTGGCACTCTAACCACTACACCTTACTGGCTCTGTTCTGATTTGTTTACATCTGGTTTTTGTCAGTAGAAGGATATTGCAGTGCTGCTTGTTGCATTTTATCACTTCTTATTGGCTGTTCAAACAGCTACTTTGCTGGAAAGGTAATGAAAGTAAGGATTCTTTTGGAAGCAATAGGGTTTGAAGTTTAAAAAGCGAAACAGGTCACCATGTAATTATTTCTGAAACATATTGCTAACTGTTCAAGTCTATGCTCACTTTAGATCCTGTTCAATCCATTTGCTGAGCAGCTCTATAGAGTGTTACAAAGGCTTTGCATCTCCGTAAATGACTGCATCATTGCTCAGCTTCAGCCTCCCTTTCCTTGGCTCAATATGCTTAACACTTACTGCGGCAAGCTGGAAATGTGCTGTTGATTTGTTCCATGACTTCTGTTAGATCTGTGCTAGTGTCATGAGGTGGGACTAACAAGTCATCTACACCTAATGAAAACAAAAGGTGCAATCAGTTTTGTAATAGAGAAGCAGCATTTAAGAGCCCGAAAGCTACCGTGTTTCTCCTAAAATAAGACACAGTGTTATATTTATTTTTCCTCCAAAAAACACACCACAGCTTATTTTCAGGGGATGTCTTTTTTATTATTAATTATGGTACCCACTGCTGCCCTTGCCGGCTCCCGCTCAGTTGGGGCTTGGCGCAGTGCACGCTGCGGCTCTCGCCGGGTCCCGCTGAAGCTTTTGCCGGCTCCTTATGGAAGCGCCATCCAGACCTGCTCCGGCTTATTTTTGGGGTATGTCTTATATTTTTTTGCCTCAAGAAAATTGTGCCATGGCATATTTTATAGGCATGCCTAATTTATGAGAAACACGGTATTTCCACCCATCCTTCCCACCTTAATGTATTTAGAGTCAAGACGGAGAAAGAAGAAGAAATCCTCTGTTTGAAATCTCTCTCATTTGATATGCAAGAATTGCTCATTGATAATGGCCAGGCAAGAGAGGCATAGATACCAAATTATACATTTATAGCTGAACTCATTTCTGCATTATAAAGCTTAGCCACTGTGCTTGAGATAAACCAGGTTGAATTGTGCAGAAGCAACTAGATGTAAAAAATGCTATTAAGGTTTATATTATTAAGCACTAAAAGGGTGCTTGATGACAGTATATTCCAAAGCTTTTTAGGCAGCCTCAGTGCCCAAAAGGTCACTAAGTATTGCTATGTGAAAGGTAGGAGAGGGCCTCTCCCAGTGCAGACTTCCCATGGTTGGGGGAGAGGAGTAGAGGTCAGGATGAGCTCCTCTTGCACACAAATGCCTCTTCCTAAACTGGTGTGGACAAATATCTGAGGATGTGTATTTTCCTCATGCCAATAAGAAATATTGCTGGCAGCAGAAAGTGCTAGGATCTAGTTCATTAATACTGTTCCAAAACCTGTCCTCCTTTTTATCTAATGTTTGCTTCCCCTGCCAAAGAGGTTTCCACTTTTCTGCCTCCTGCTCAAGGGTCTTGAGAATTTCTTGGGAATTTTGACCTAGCCTTATTTTTGCAAGATGGGTGGCTAAGGGTGGGGTGGGGGTGGAGTTCTTCCAAGTACAGTGGTACCTCGGTTTATGAACACAATTGGTTCCGGAAGTCTGCTCATAAACTGAAGCATTCATAAACTGAAGCGAACTTTCCCATTGAAAGTAATGGAAAGTGAATTAATCCGTTCCAGATGGGTCCGCGGCATTCGTAAACCGAAAATTCGTAAACCGAGGCGTTCCAAGGTTCCACTGTAAGCATTTATCCAGCACTCTGGATAATTTCCCTGGCAGCGAACACTTCTTGTTCTGAAAAAGCCCCATAGGAAATTACCTCATGTTGTCTCCACTTGTGTTTTAAGTGAAGCATGGGAAGCTAGGGAGGTTGCAGGCAATTTGTAGAATGAGAAGAAAGGACACTCACGACCACCCCTTCGCCACCTCAGAAACAAGGTAACTGCATCAAAATCCCTGCACCCAATTTATAAGAAATTCAACAACATTTCCTTTCATCTTGATAATTTTCAAATTTTATTGTTCCCATTAATTGACGGAGAATGGCCAGGGGAAAAACCATAGGTGAAAGTTTTGGTAGAACGCTACAGATAACTGGGCCCAGGAACTTTATTTCCTGAAGACAATGCTACCTGCACCTTATTCTTCTCAGTCTAGTACAAGCGCCCAAAGTGGCTTCTGGGCTGAAGAGAAGGAGCACACTCCCTCCCTCAATTTGGCCTCTGCAGTGGTTCAGAGTTGCAAGTTAATTTCCCTTGATCCCAAAACCAGGATGGAGAGGGGAACCAAAATTAAACTACATCACCGCAAAGGTAACACATACTTTTAAAATACCAATATTGTGTATAGAATATAAATATATAAAAAAGAAAGAAAGACCTAAATATATTTTTAGTAGTTCCCACTACTACAGAACCAGACTTTTCCAGTAATTATGTACAACATTGTTTTACTTTGACAAGCATCTGGGCTGAGTTTTATTATTAAGCGATTTAGCAGTTGCTGAAAATTTAGCAACAATGTATTGGCCATATTTGCAGGTAATAAGCTGTTAACAGTTGTGTGCTGGTGCATGCAGCCTGATCACTCCTTTCATTCTCTTTCTGTGTAAGTGATTAAACAACATCAAAAAGGGGACAGGCTTTTGTTACACCTGAGCCTGGGATTGTGCTTTGTTCTGCCCAACAAGCCAGGATTCCTAAACAACAACAAACTTTGGTTGAAGGCCTGCTGGCACAAAGGGAGGAGTGATCAGGCCCCTTGTACCAGTATGTGCACAGTACGGTTTATTAAGCCAAGGTTCTTGGCTTATTGTTACATACAAATGTGGCCACTTTATTGCTGGTTTTAGATCATTTCATCTATTTGTTTTATGAGGTGAATTTTATTGTTTTGTATTAAACTTTTGTTAAGCTGTCCTGAGGGCCTCTCTGCAGCCATGTGGCAGGCTAACACTGATAAATGAATGAATAATTAAATTTCCATACACTGGTTCATTTAAAGTATTATGAATCTTTCAGCTAAAAGTTCTGATGCCTTGATACAGGCAGGGAAAGATGATGAAAGACTACATATATTAATTACGTCCTTAAGTGTCAAATTTCCATAATAAGCAGATTTTATAATATTTATTAATAGGGAATTTATATTCCAACTTTCCAATTCTAGAAGGAAGTGTTCAAGGCAGCTAAGGAAGTCTGTGTGCACGCTCTCTCTGTTAATGCTTTAAAGGTAAAGGGACCCCTGACCATTAGGTCCAGTCGTGGATGACTCTGGGGTTGCGCGCTCATCTCGCTCTATAGGCCGCGGGAGCTGGTATTTGTCCATAGGCAGCTTCCAGGTTATGTGGCCAGCATGACTCTGCTGCTTCTGGCGAACCAGAGCAGCGCACGGAAACGCCGTTTACCTTCCCGCTGGAGGTTATCTACTGGCACTTTGACATGTTTTTGAACTGCTAGGTGGACAGGAGCTCACCCAGTCACCAGGATTCGAACCACCAACCTTCTGATCGGCAAGCCCATGGCTCTGTGGTTTAACCCACAGCGCCACCTGCGTCCCTGTTAATGCTTTTGTTCTGGACAGATATGTACTTAAAACTATTACAGCGGAGAGAGTTGAAATCGTATAAGCAAAGAGCTAGAAAAACACACACACACTTCAACCCCCCCACATCATGCATTTTGCAAGGCGTTAGCTCTGATTTAATATTATAAAGTATCTGGAAACCGAATCATGACAAATATATCTCTACCACTGCAATGACCAGGCGACTTACCTGTCTGATTAAAATGTGAAGTGGCCTCCTCATCAGGTGAATAGCTGAGGCCAGAATGCTGAGGTGAAGTGCAGGAAGAGCCTCCATTAACTCTGGAATCTGTTTCAGGCTAAATTAGATTTTGAAATAATTTGAGTCCAGAAGTCCACTTCAGAATAGCAAAGTCTACTTTCTATCATATGATATAATCTATTAGTAAGGTTTTGATATCCAGGCTGGAGATGATGCTCACACAAATTTAATAAGATCAAACGAATAAAAGCATAGGTTACAGAGTTTGGTAAGGGGAATCTGTATTACTTTGATTTGCTTTAGAATTGCCACACAAATTGCTTAAGTCTTTGGTGTATCTGGAAGAAACTAAAAAAGCCTAAATAAATGGGCTGAATTATTTCATTATTTCCTCTTCTTTTTAATTAACATGTCTTTTGTCAAGGTGCCACATGCCAGCTCTGCTTCACCGCCGAGTGTGACATTGTAATCAATCTTTCGGACAAAAATGACAGCATTTCACAATGAGCACCAATCCTTTGGGCTTACTGAAATAAAAATAGCCAGCACACCTCCCAATGGCAACCTGTAAGTCCCAGTGTTAAGACATGCAACATTTTCTTCCTAACGACGTGCTCCAGTGTTCCATACTAACACTCTGTATTCACTGGGCTCAGTAAGTTTTTCTTCCCACAAGCTTTGAGATAATGCATCCACTGTGACAGGTTATTACTCTAATCAACACGATTCAGTCAACATATCACTATAATAAAGCCGACTTTAAAGAAGAGTGAGAGGCTGGTGGGCAAATGATATATCGGAAGAACAAACAAACAACAGCACATGCCACAAGGTAACAAACTAGCTGTCAACACATAGCCCATTTTCAAACTAATAACAATATTACATAATCATATTTCTGTCTTTTAAAAAGAAATCTCTGAAGCTGTCAAATTAAGGGAAATATAATTGAGCTAGATTTTAAATTCATTCTCTCTCTCTACACACACACACTGAAAATTTCCAGAACTTCTTAAACAAGCTAAGGAAAACTGAAATGCTAAGCTTGGTTGTGTGTATAAGCTAAATAATGTGAAAACCATCAAAACAAGTGGCACAACTTTTAAGAATGATTTTAGAAGGCTTGTAATTTCCAGGTGTCGCTATTACTATGCAACACTGACTTTAAGTACAGTCATTTCAGTATTAAAAACCTTAAGATATTCCCTCCAAATGTGTCCTTCCATTTTCCTGGCTGCGGTTATGGGAATAGGCATTTGGAAACATTTGTAGCTAGGCATTTGTGAACAACATGCCTTTGCTTTCAGCAAACATCTTATAAAAACTTGAAAAGGGGGGCATTTTGAAGCTGTAGAACGGCACCTAGACTTGTATGACACAGCATGCCTGCAATTTACATGAAAGTGTAATGGAATGAATTGATTTCAGAAGGAATCTAGTTTGGAAGGACACAGTGTCCATAAATAACCTTTGTTGCCAAGGCAGAGCAAATCTGACTACTGTACCTGCTCAAGCAACTGCCGTAGTCGGTGAAGTTGAGATTCCAGCTGCTTGTTGTGATCTTCCAAAATCTGCATTCTGGCCTCCAGTCGGCCTTTGTGTTGCCTTAAAAGTTTGGCCTCTGCAATCAGCTCAGCATCTTCAGACGTGTGCTGTGGTGAAACAGCCGAGTCTGGCGGTGAGCTAGGTGCATTAATTCCTCTCCGAAGATGCTGTTCCTTTAGTTGCTCGTATTCGATTTGCAGCATCCTAAACCCAGTTTTAAAAGAATAAGCAGCAGATTTCATGGCAGCCTAAACGCAGAACAAATGCACTGGAAACGTCTTCCCTTAAAAGAACATGTCTGCCATCATTATTCTACAGTTATGGAACTTATGTAGCAGCTGCCAGGTTACAATAGACTGTAACATATGCTTAGGCATGGCACCTTGGAAACACATCAATAGAATAATTGGTGTCACTAGATAACACTGAATGTTTTTTGGCCAGATGTGGAAGTACAATTTAAAGTAGGCTTTCTCAACCTGGTGCCCAGACTACAACTCCCATCAGCCTTGACCAGCAGCGTCCAAAACATCTGGAAGGCACCAGGTTGGGGAAAGCTAAGTCTTCACTGTCAAACCCACCTCCGCTCTTGATTTCTCACCACCTGATTAGTCTACACCAGATGCCATGCTGCAGATGCACGAGCCGCTTTCACTGCAAAGCACGCTGTATGGGTGATGATGAAAATTCTATTTGGGTTGATGCCATACAAGTCACCTCTTGATGCTTAAACCAAGTAGTAAACGTGTGGTGTGACTCAACATCCAGTTTTGGTGGAAGCCAGGGACTGAACCCTTTGGCATGCAAAACATGTACTGTACTCTACCACTGAGTTCTGAACTGCATTCTTAAGAGGAGCAGTATGGCTTGGCTCAGTTCAAATCAAGTTTAAAGAAGAAAATAGAATGATTAAATAATTGCTTTGAATTCAAACAAGGAGAGGGGAGGCCCCAGCTAACCAGTGGGGGGGGGGGGTTTCCAGGCATCAGGATGGGGTTGAACAATGATTTATATTGGAGAGTTGATTTATGGGATGAATAAGGAAAGAGAGTAGAAGAAGAGAGGGGAGAGCAGTGGCAAATAAAGGAAAAAGGCAATTCCCACCATTAAATTATTGGAGGATGATTTGGTTTCTCTGTTCCTTCTGTTTCATGGGCATATGTTCTACTTGTAATTTTTTTAAAAAGTAATCTCTAGTGCTAGTGCCCTTTTCACAACCAAGCCTGAAATATATGAGCACATATATCAAGATATGTTAATAATGCACAAGGGAAAATCACAGCACCTTTGTTCCTCCTCAAGGTCAGCAATGATGCGCTCAAGCTCTCCTCGTTCTTCCTTCTCCACCGATTTCAAGATCTGTGCTGGGCTCTGTGGCTGACTCACAGGTGACTCCCCTCCCAGAGTCTGGCAGTACTGCTGGATAAGGGCATGCTCGTCTTCCCTAAGGAAAAAGAAACCTAGCATAAATATCTTTTACATGACTAAGGCATAAATAAAAATTTCTATAAATTTTTTACAGAAAGCATCAAGAGTGAAGCCATGGTGCATTTACAAATTCAATATTTTATGGGATAGCTGCAAATCTTATAAGATTGCTTGTAAGATGGAAAACTGCGGTGATGGATTGGCTTAAAGGAAGACAAACTATATTTCAGTATCTATCTTATTAAATGCTGCTTGAAACAATTATAAGGATTGTCGTCTGCTTTCTAAGGCTATGTTCTTATGCACAGTTAGGTCTAGTTCACACCCGTATACCTAACAAAGCAGGGAGGGTTAAAGTGATGTAGAGGTTCACATACAGCTGGAACTCAGTTCCGGCACCTCTCATGTGGGGACCATTGCCATTACAAGAGAACAAAGGAGGTGTTCATGCACCTCTTTTTTGAGAAAAATAGCACTGTTTACATACATACACATTGTCACATCTAGGAGGTCATGAGGGATAAGTGGGCACCTCACAGATTTGAATAAACCACCACTTTTTCAGCAGACAGATACAAGTATATTCTCAGGGTAAAATGGCACAAATGAACTCTAAGCCTACTTCCTTGTCCCACTGTGGGACAAGGAGATTACATGCCAGAGCAAAGTGTGAACTGGCCCTTACATGTACACCAAACTCATATTTTAGCAGGACACATACATACAGGATGACAGCCAAAAGCTATAATCGTGTGTGTGTGTGTGTGTGTGTGTGTGCATGACCTCATTGCACTGTGTACATAACAGAGTTTCCAAAAGGTTGGGGTTGCATTATTATTTAGCAAGAATCTGGAGTTGTTCTGACCCTGAATAAGGAATGTATTTATTTGCAAGAGAAACAGCAGCAGATGCATCTTTTGAAAACCAGCAACAGTTCTCCCAACATTTGGTGCTTTGGACATCTGTTTTGCCAGCTAAATGTGTTGCACTCTGCATAACAACTTTCATTATAACTCTTGAAAAGTTAGATAATGAGCAAAAGCAGGAAAAATATGTTCCCTGTATAAAATGAGAGAGCAGACATTTTTAGATTGCACTTTCAAAAGAAACAGGCTGATGACGAGAAGAGGAAAACGAATTCCAGGTGGTAGACTACCGCAGGTAAGATAATATTTTAAATCAGACATGCCAAAAATAGTTGGAAGGGCCTAGAGATTATCAAGTGCAACACCCTGCTCCACACAGACCAAGATAATTTGCACGAGATGCTTTCTCCACACAGATCAAACCACAAAGTCTAGATGACAGTATGCATTTCCATAAAGCTTCCTATGGATCAGATAGCTTCAGATGACTGAAGTGAGTAACAGATTGCTAGTCATAGAGATTAGGATGAGAGAGAGAAAACTGAAATTTGGAAGCTACCAACCCCCCATTACTTAAAAATACATTGTAAAGAAATTAAGCAAATTCTGTGACAGTTGGAGAGGTAAACTTGAAATAAAATGGGTGATGGACTTCCAGACCAACTTTGATCCACCAGACCATTCCTGGCATACCACACCCACCTCTCGCATACCTGAAGTCATTCTTATGTCAGGTATGAGGGTGGTATAGGAGTAGCTTCAAAGGAAAACGTGAGAGATTAAAGTGTGGTTCCTTTGCTGGAGCAAGGCACCCTCTCCCTACCCAGCACCTGATGGGCTGTAGGACTGTGCCTTCCAGTGCTTTGTATATGTTCAATATGTGCATGACTATGTATACACACATCAAAGTGTCATAAAGATGTCACTAAAAGGACGGAATAGGAGTAGGGCAGGGTGTTTGCAGGCTTTTTCAATGGGTTTCAATTATAGGTGATTTCACCGAGGCGTGCGGTGCCTTGGAATGTATCCCCACGTAAATGGGGGGCTGCTTGTGCTGCTAAAATGGAGGGAGATGAAGGGATACAATATAAGCACCTTTGTGATCCTGGAGTCAGCCTCTTTGAAGCCATCTTCAAAGAGGCCCATCATCATTGGGACATCAGGCCTCACCCACCTGTGGGTCATCGAGTCAAAAATATTGTCCCTCACCAAGCCACTTTCTTAGGTGGAGGGTGCGGAAACTTTCCCACAATGGGCCAGATGCAAGCCAACAGGTGTGGGGTATAAGAAACTTATTTTAATATATTTTTTTGTATGTAGATGCATTAATGGAAGCCCCAGGATATATTACCCCATTATGTGTTGCAGACAAATTCTGGTTATCTGAAGAAGTGTGCATGCACACGAAAGCTCGTACCAATGACAAACTTAGTTGGTCTCTAAGGTGCTACTGGAATGATGTTTTTATTTTGTTTAGACAAATTCTACATTGCTTTTAACTAAAAGATGTTGCCTGGAAAATTTCCTATATCAAAATGCATTTTTGAGTTGTTGTTTTTAAAGAAGCTCATTTTCAATGGAAAATAAATGCACATAGCAACATTACATTAAAAGGTTATTCTGCAACAAATCTGTGCGATTTTATTAAAATGTGAGCTATATCCATTATTCATTTCCTTTTAATTCAGAGGTTTCCATGTTAGTTCAAAACATGCAGCTTTGCTGTTATCTTCCTTTAGTTAGCTTACACAAATCTAAATGTGATACCACATTGTCCTCAGCTGAAATTTCACTGCAGTGGAAGCGTCAATGTAATTTTCAGCTTTTACAGCACTCTAAAGTTATGCAGAATAAGAATTATTCCTCTTGAAATATGTAATGCTCAGCTGCCAGGTGAATAAGAAGTGAAGGAAAATAATTTTGAACAAAATTGAAGAATCTGATTACAGTCATCATGTTTGCTAAAAATAAATATATTCTAAATCTCTTCAAATTATAGAGTACAACTATTGCTTTTGAGCAGTCATGATGAAAAACATGAGGAGCTGGGGGCACCTCAATGCTATCACAATATGCTAATAGAAAATTCAGGGGAATACATAGGATCAGGTCTTAATGGTTATTTTAATTTGTTTGTTTTTAAGCCGATATCAGAAATCATTATCTTCAATACAACATAGCAGGGTTCAAATTCAATTTCAAATATAAAGTGGCTGTCAAAACATACTTTTTTCCTTCACTTCTTTTTAATAATAATTTTAAAAAACCAAGATTGTTTTTCAAGCCGGGACTTGAGCACACATGCAGAAAAATATTCCATGACTTCAGAGTCACTGCAAATCTCTAAAGTACGAAGTGTTAAAATATAAACTTAGGTATTCTCCCTTAATTATTCTGACACTAGCCTCAGCGACAGGGAAAGGATTGAGATAAGTAAGCTATGCCACCATGCACCACATAGTGCATGGTGTCCCATAGTCCAGAGTGCGTCTACCTGCCACATTCTACTGTTTCAATCTCAGATGTTTTGCAGAGGACAAAGAGTGGGCATATTGATTTGTCTATTATAAGCAGTATGCTCTGCAACTGATAACACTTTACTTCACTGAAGTAACACCTGACAAAGAAGCACCATCTATTTATGGAAGAGATATAGCCTTGTTACAGATCCCGCTCCGCCCCGCCCCCCCAATCTGCTTTTCTAACTGACTGGATTGGAAGGCGGAGTGTTGTGCCAGCCTGAACAGCTCACCTGCCCACAGTTTAAGACAGATCTATCAGCTGCACAGTGACCCCAGTTGAATCCTTCCATGCTGACTACCCATGCTAGAATAAAGGATAAGAAGCCAGCAGACAACCCTCTGACACTGAGTCATAATGATATTGGAAATCCAGCTCCAGAGAAAAAGGGAGACAGCAACTATAGATCAAAATTAGTGTGGCTCACACAAATAGTTATTACTTGCCCAAAAACTTTTAAGTTCACTTAAGGCAACCAGCACAGTCTTCCATTGTGGAGGAAGGTCATTGGAAACTAGAGCGCTTTGCTTAATACCGAGACCAGAGAGAGGTGATGTAAAATGCAATGGAAGCTATTCTTTACTGCCACTTCTTAAGAGATGCATCTGTAAATGAGTAATCTCATTTATAAGTGCCAATGAAAATCTATATTATGTCACCATGTGTCCTCATCTACACATGACTACCGTAGCAATGTACAAACAGACCACAATAACATATTGGGATCTTTAACCTAGAGTGAAATACAGCAAACATTGGGCCGTAGCTAACATAGTAGCTCATTGGTAGAATTTCTCCAAACAGCTTCTTCCTTTCCTTTTCCCATGCAGCCCCAAAGTATGCAGACTGGAAGAAAATATAAAACAAAAATGGGTTTTGCTCAAAAATTAGCTATGAGAACTTCTAAACTGCAGTATATTTTTGTGAGGAAATACAAGCTGCCTCACACACAAATATAAACCTCTATACTAAATTACTCTCTTTAGCTTATTGAACACTGCAGGTTTATGCTACCAGCTATCATACTACCATTTTATACTATTAAGCAGATCACATTAATACAGATCACGGAGAAGTTCTAATTGTCACTTGCTGGAAGCTAAATTCCACTGTAATTGATGAAGAATTTATAAGCAAAGGAGTTGACCTTTTTTAGAAATTATACTTGTTTAATTTACTTACACACTTCCTGTGGTGGAGCTACCATCTGTGAACAGAGAACCATTGGTCCGTTCCATCTGGGCCAGTCTAAAAGAGAACAAGAACTCAGGCAAAAAAAACCCGCCAAATAAGACCACACTTCATTCTACTTTGAGCCTACTTTAGGTACAGTATGTCAGTTATTGTGTCAGACGATCAATGGAACTGAATGTGAGGTTGACACACCAATTCTTAATTGATTCCACTGAATATTTTCATGCTTATCTCCTGGCTTAAAATCTATACCCCATCATGTCATCCTTTTTGTATAAACTACTATTAGATCACTACCCCAACTTTTGTTGCTTCTTCATCAAGAGTCATCTTCTTTCATCACTTCTATCTTTTCCATCAAAACTTTAGTGCCTTTCAGTGGATTGAGGAGGAGATAGCTTAATCACAAGCTAGGTTTGGATGACCTACTAAGTGAAATCTACAAACAAACAAGCAAACAAGCAAACCCAGAAGCAAAATTGCTATGAGCTTGTCTCTGGGAGCCCATGTGGCTTACTCATATCATTTGGACCAGGCCATAGGAGGATGATTTTGAAATCAATGACAAAGCTATTGCACTATGTGTATTTCACTGAATCAAAGTAACATGAAAATAAGCCCTACTGGAGGATGTTAAATATATTTGTGAAAAACATATAGAATTAAATTGAAAATGGACAAATTGAAGCAAAAACTGGAGCACTACCATGTGCATGGAACCTATTGGAAAACTTACAACATATGGAGACCCTGCTCTGTTTCCTTCCTGCATCACAGATGCAGATGCTGGTGATGAAGAACAGGGCCCTCTCATTTGTGGCACCAAAGTTATGGAACTCATCCTTAACAAATATTGCCTTGCTTCTTTATTAGTTTTAAGAAGTCAAGTGAAAACAGTTTTCTTTCAAGTGGTGCTTGGGATCAATTGAGTAATGAATCTGTGATTCATAATGTTTCTGCTGGAGTTCTCAGTTTTTGTTATTTTTTTACCATTGTTGTGGTTGTTTTTTATGAGCCACTTCATGGAACCAATCAATTTTTAAAAAGTCTACAATATTAGCCACCCTAGAATAGCTCTCCAGATGTGCCATTTTAAGTACTCCGCAGACCCGTCTGGAATGAATTAATCCACTTTCCATTACTTTCAATGGGAAAGTTCACTTCAGGTTAAGTATGCTTCAGGTTAAATACGGACTTCCAGAACCAATTAAGTACTTAACCTGAGGTACCACTGTATGAAACTTTAGCATCTTACTTTAACATTCAATAATTTCCTATACAATTTTGTACAACAAGCTTTTAAAAGCATATTCTATTTTGTCCACATCATGTTCTGAAATGTAAATAAAATGTACTTTTCCCTGTGCTTACCTATTGGCATACTGCTCTATCCTGGAGTGTGTGTCATCATGAAATAGTTGGGGAGACTGGGAGGGACTGTCAAACCAAAGAGTAAAGGAAAATAAATTGGAGACCAAATTGTAAAAAAAAAAAAAGCTTAGGCAAACATAATGTTGTTCATAAGATTATTAATTAACTGAGGAGTTCATGCTAATATATTAATAACTGCACAACATTCATGTACTTGGTTACAATCTGAATTTCTCCAGTGCCTATCCAACAAGAATGAATGAGAGATGCAGAAGAGCATGGTTGTGCACAGGAAGAAGCCTCATTAATTTTCATAGAACGCGCATAAGGAATTATTAGTGGATTTAACCCAGCACCTCTTCAGGTGTGAGCATAGCAATTACTCACTCATATTGCTCTGGCCACATACTGATGAGTGTAATAGGACTGCAAGAAAAAAAAACACACAGACAGAGAGAGAGAAGAAAAACAGGACAGCAAAAGTTAATGCAATTCAAGCAGGTAAAAAGCATGATCTGTTTATCCATTGGCCCTCCCAAATACTTTGGTTTAGCTATGACTGAGACATTAAAAAGTGAACCACAACAGAGACTTTAGCACAACCTGCTCAAGACGTTAAGACAAACCCACCCAGATACATAGAATGCTTTTCTGTGTTTTAATCCGCTTTTAGCATATTGTTGATTTTGATTAGTATTTGAATGTTTGAAATACTTGTCGGTAATTGTTTTTACTGATGTTACTGTTTAATTCTTTTGTAAACTGTGTTGGGCGTGTTACTGGTTTTTTTGGGTTTTTTTAACAATCAAGAAGTATATACATTGTATTGAATAAATCAGCCTTTCGGAAAGCAAACATACAGCAAATAGCCCCAAACCAACTTAACTTCTCTATCCCACGCCCAGAAGTGGAACTCACTTAAAACCTCATGTCCTAAACTGCTAGGAATTTGTTTAAATCTTCCTAAAACCAACAGAACCAACTGCTTTCATTGGGAAAAATTCACTCCGATTATGCTGCACAGTTTTATTTGATTCCAGCATTTAGGTGTACTATCCGGTTTTAAAACTTCGGCATGGATATTGTTGAACAAAAGGGGAAGCAGAAGGCAAGGGTATTCCAGAAGTGTGAATAATGCTAACTGTACTTTCATCTTATTAATGATGCAGTTGAGGTGCCTACATACCTAGAAAAATACAGTTTAAGACAAAAAAAAAATCCTTAAGCATGAAAATATTTGTTGAGACCATCTTAGGCAGTAGCTGCATTTTCTCCGCTTTTCTCATGTTTGGAACTCAAAGACAGAAGCATGCCTTCCCACTTTTTCAGTGAATGCACTTTTGTTGTTGTTAAGGAACAGATTTTCTGGGCACAATCCGGCACAATTTAAGCACTTTTAATATTAATCATTCAAATCAACAGAATTGAAAAGTGCTTAGCTTTAAGCTGCACTGGGTCATTTCATCAAAACATTTCATCTTGGTTCCTTAATCAGTCATTGTTGCTGCATCTAAGTTTTAATGCACAATTCTTGCCTTAATCCATAATTCACTCTAATGTTCTTGGAATTACTGTGGCTTTTAACAACAACAAAAAAAAATGTATTAACGGTAGAAAATTGTATATAAAAACCCATTGGTCTGTCTGTGTATTCAAAACTTACGTCTCCAAATTGTCACCTTCTAGAACAGTTTGCACTGGTAGGTAGCCAAGCCGTGGGTGTTTAGCAAAATATTTCTTTGACCGGAACTTGTTCTTTAGCACTTTGGTGAAATCTCGTACATCTTCTCCCGATGTTGTCTAGGAAAAGGAAAAATACAGAGTGCAAATTAAATATTTGCAATTCTGCTGTCAATAACTAATACTGCCAACTAAAATAGTAGGAAAGGGTAAATGGCAATGATTTTAAGAGTTGGGGCATTAAAGATGAACTTAAACTGAACACAAAAGAATAAGACTAAATAAAGTCTGGGACTAAAAAGCAATTTCTTCATTTGTTACTAGCTTTACAAGCCAGCAGTTCTTAAATTATACAGCAATTTATATACATTTTTCAATTTAATAAAGTGACTTGCAACAAATGCTAGAACTGGCAAAATGCTAAAAGCTATCCAATTATGTTCAAAAGGAAAGGTAATTTAATCACAAACATTAGAGACTATTTTAATCCTCCAAAGTACTTTATTTTTTTGGTAAAACTGAGGATTTTTAGCTTGAGATTCTGTTGCTACCTCCTCTCCAGAGGTATCCAAACTAAGAAAAAAAATCAACACTGCTTGTCAGTCCTCATAAGAACCCAGCAGAGTAGCATAGTAAGTGGTTGTCTGTCCCCATCTCTTCAGTCAGAGGCTCCCAATTCAAGCCCCCCTTAGGTTTCAGTCTTAGTGGCAACAAACATACAGAGCTTCTGGGAAAGAAGCTTGGTTAGAAGCTGGTCAGAAGTATCAAAGGGTTTATTGAGATGACATTGCTGTAGACAAATGGAAGATGCAAAATGTATTTCCAAAATGTTCATTAAGTACTTATTTAAAACATCTCTAACCATATTGATCATATTTATATTGATTATGTATATATTATAAATTAAATACAGTGGTATCTCGGTTTAAGTACACAATTGGTTCCGGAGGTCTGTACTTAACCTGAAGCGTACTTAATCTGAAGCGAACTTTCCCATTGAAAGTAATGGAAAGTGGATTAATCCATTCCAGACGGGTCCGCGGAGTACTTAAACTGAAAGTACTCAAACCGAAGCGTACTTAAACCGAGGTATGACTGTATATAATAATGTATTATATAATGTATAACAAGGGTGCTCTTGGATCCAGCATTATAAGTGGATGGACATGTGGCCTCTGTAACTCAGAAAACCTTTTATTAGTTTAGGCTAATATGCCAACCATGGCTCTTTTGGGACAGATTAGCCTTAGTTATCCATTCTCTGGTAAACTCTTACTTTTTTACTGCAAAATGTTCCGTGTGGGGCTGCCGTTAAAAGCAGCCCAGAAACCTCCGCTGGTCAAAAACAGGATAGCAAGACTATTAAGCTGGGCAGGATAATAATATCATGCCAGTGCTTTGACATCTGCTTTTAGTTCCACTTCTCAATCCAATTCACAGTGCTCTAATATTGACCTTTAAATGGCTTCAGATCAGATTAGCTAAGGAACCACCTTTCTCCCAAATATATCTGCCCAGAGCCTAAGAACTTCATCTTGAGGCCCTTCTCAATGGGCCCCCATCTAATGAAGTGTGGTGGGTATCTGCCAAAGAGAGGGCCTTTTCAGTAGTGGCACTAGTACAAGTATTCTTGTACTAGTGGTAGTACAAGAATACTTGGTTAGTTTAGATGTATTCAAGTCTCCAGGGCCAGATGAACTACATCCAAGAGTATTAAAAGAACTGGCAGAGGTGATTTCAGAACCACTGGCAATAATCTTTGATAATTCCTGGAGAACAGGTGAAGTTCCAGCAGACTGGAGGAGGGCAAATGTTGTCCCTATTTTCAAAAAGGGGAAAAGAGAGGACCCAAACAATTACCGCCCAGTAAGCCTGACATCAATACCAGGAAAGATTCTAGAGCAGATCATCAAGCAGTCTGTGAGCACCTAGAAAGAAACTCTGTGATCACTAAAAGTCAGCATGGGTTTCTGAAAAATAAGTCATGTCAGACTAATCTGATCTCATTTTTTCACAAAATTACAAGCCTGTTAGATGAAGGGAACGCTGTGGATGTAGCCTATCTTGATTTCAGCAAGGCCTTTGACAAGGTGCCCCATGATATTCTTGTAAAGAAGCTGGTAAAATGCGGGCTAGACAATGCTACCATTCAGTGGATTTGTAACTGGCTGACTGACCGAACCCAAAGGGTGCTCATCAATGGCTCCTCCTCATCCTGGAGAGTAGTGACTAGTGGGGTGCCACAGGGTTCTGTCTTGGGCCCAGTCTTATTCAACATCTTTATCAATGACTTGGATGATGGGCTTGAGGGCATCCTGAGCAAGTTTGCAGATGACACCAAATTGGGAGCGGTGGCTAATACCCCAGAGGACAGGATCACACTTCAAAATGACCTTAACAGATTAGACAACTGGGCCAAAGCAAACAAGATGAATTTTAACAAGGAGAAATGTAAAGTACTACACTTGGGCAAAAAAAATGAAAAGCACAAATACAGGATGGGTGACACCTGGCTTGAGAGCAGTACATGTGAAAAGGATCTAGGAGTCTTGGTAGACCACAGACTTGACATGAGTCAGCAGTGTGATGCAGCAGCTAAAAAAGCCAATGCAATTCTGGTCTGCATCAATAGGAGTATAGCATCTAGATCTAGGGAAGTAATAGTACCACTGTATTCTGCTCTGGTCAGACCTCACCTGGAGTACTGTGTCCAGTTCTGGGCACCACAGTTCAAGAAGGATACTGACAAGCTGGAACATGTCCAGAAGAGGGCAACCAAAATGGTCAAAGGCCTGGAAACGATGCCTTATGAGGAACGGCTTAGGGAGCTGGGTATGTTTAGCCTGGAGAAGAGAAGGTTAAGGGGTGATATGATAGCCATGTTCAAATATATGAAAGGATGTCATATGGCGGAAGGAGAAGGATTGTTTTCTGTTGCTCCAGAGAAGCGGACACGGAGCAATGGATTAAAACTTCAAGAAAGAAGATGCCACCTAAACATTAGGAAGAACTTCCTGACAGTAAGAGCTGTTCGGCAGTGGAATTTGCTACCAAGGAGTCTGGTGGAGTCTCCTTCTTTGGAGGTCTTTAAGCAGAGGCTTGACAGGCATATGTCAAGAATGCTTTGATGGTGTTTCCTGCTTGGCAGGGGGTTGGACTGGATGGCCCTCGTGGTCTCTTCCAACTCTATGATTCTATGATTCTATGATTCATCCAGTGCCCTTTCCAGGGGGAATGGCCTGGTGCCTATGTTATCATATTTTTCGTGCCAGGTGAATGCCTTTTAAATCTTAAAATCTATTCAGATTGGATTTTGTTGATGCTGTTCTGAGCTTGTTATATTGATGTTTGTATCTGCTTGTTTTATGGTTTTTGACACTTCCATTTTATGGTTTTATTTGTGTATTTGTTTGATTTTAATTTCTGCTGTAATCAAAAGAGTTGTGAAATAAATAACGAATGACTAATATGTGGGTGGCATTTCAGTCAATTTAACTTGTAGAGATAAATCCCTACCCTAATAATAGAGACCACATTGGTTTGCATTATAGAAAACAAAATCATCATGATGCCAACAAGCACAGAACAGCAAACAATTTCTTTGTCCATTGCTAAGGCTATTTGTGAGATATTTAGATACCCTGGTTGGAGATTGTGTATTTTGCTGGTGGTCTATAGCTCCCAATGAAGTCTCATCCAGTATGCAATTCCAAAGCTATATAGGAAACACCTATTCCTCAGTAGCTGGGTGTTTGTTGGCCTTGTGTGGTTTTAAAATAATTCAAGATGGTTTTAAGATTGGTTGATTGGTTTTTCAGATGTTGCATGGACAAAATCCATTTCACTTTGCTTGACTTATTGCTCCATTTGCTCCTTGCCATAGTGCTGAAGCTGACCTTTTTTCAATTCCATAATTTCCCTTTGAGGCTTAAAACTAGAGGAGAGCTTTTTAATGCATCCCTGCCAGGGAGCACAGTCACTTCTATTGAACTTCATCATGTTGCAACAACGGAAGATTTTAATGTATGTGAGACCTTATTTAACCTAGCTTTCCCCAATGCTTGAAACTTTAACAGCATACAAACCTTTAAATAACTGTTCACACTTGTTTGTGTTGATTTCTTTAAAGGAAATGGCAAGCCACACAAGCCACCAACTTGGATGGCTTTAAAAGGGGATTAGGCAATCTCATGGAGGATACGGCTGTCAATGGCTACTAGTCACGAGGGCTCTGTACTACTTCCACTGTCAGAGGCAGAATGCTTCTGAATGCCAGTTGCTGCAAATCACAAGTGGGAAGAGTGCTGCTACACTAAGGGACTGCTTGCGGGCTTCTCATTGACATCTGGTTGGCAATGTCTCAACATGATGATGGACGAGAGTGGTCTTTGGCAGGATAGACTTTCTGTGGAGCAACCCACAGCTTTTTAAGTACTTCACTTGTAATACCATATTATTCCTACAGCGGATTGATTCTTCAGAGCTCCTCTGTTTGCAGAGTTCCTCCTGCCATTTTTCATTTCCTTAATAAAGATTGTCTGTCAGAGCTATTCACTAAGGAAATCCCATTTATTCACATCAAGATACAAACTGTTGACTCTGTCTGGATTATTACAATATTTACAATTGCCGTATGGAAAAATAACCCTGCATTTGAGTTAAAAGTTGTGGAACTCCTGGCTTCCTGTTTCCGCTGGTGAGAAATGGCTGACTCCCATACGATCGGACCTCAGCCGTGCCGGTAATTCAGGGCTGATATGGGGGTAATTAGCCCTTGCAGACTCCCCAGGGTGGGAGAGGACTGTCTTGTAGACCCACAGATTGTCCGAGATGGTCAGCTTGCATCAAGGTGCAAGTGGCAGGACACAGGGTCCCAGAGCGTAACACGGCTGACACTCTCCGAAGCCACTCTCATAGCCGGAAATATCTGTTTGATAAAATAATTAGATTTGGACAATAAACAGACATAGTCTGGACTGAAGAAGACTGAGAAAAAACCTGCAGAATTGCACAGTCCTTGGTGTTTAAGCTCAGATTTCAAAGAGATTCTCATCATGGTGTTTGGATTACAGAGGTGATTGGTATGTTCTTTTTTTCTTCTCAATACCTACAATTGTTTTTCTACGCCAAGCCTCATTAAGAAACCTTTTAAATAATAATAAAAAGTACAGATGGACTTCTATTTATAATTAAGTCTTCAATTGTGCAGCTTTACTTAGACTTGAAAGACTTGATAAAGATAAAAGAAGAAACAATATGACGCAGCGCAGAAAAATGAGAGTTCCTCCGTTTTTCGAGGGAAGTGGGAGATGCTTGATGGCTGACTTTGTAGTGACTTGAGATAATAATTTGGGATAACATACAGTGCATCTGTTTGCAGAATTTCTTCATTATGAGCGAGAGAGAAGGCTAAATGGATGTCTAGCAGCCCCCCTTCTAGGGCCTAGAAGGGGAGATTGTGTGGTCTCTGAAAGCTGATCGATCGCCAAATGACTTATATCTGTGGAATACAGTTCATTTTCATTGCAATATTGCAAACAGCATGCCTAACAATTTTAAAACGACAGGCTTGGACAACAGCCCGGATTGGAATAACTTAACAACATGGGAGTTGCTGCGTCGTTAACCTCTAGACTTGGACAGCAGCCTGGATTGGAAGACTGGAATGAAGTCAGGAAAAGCTGTGTTGGCAAATAGACAGTTGTAAAAATAAATATTTACAAATAAAGCTGTATTCTATGGATGAAAGGATATATGATTTCTGACATGATTGAGAATCGCATAGCCAGGGACGGAGAACTTTTAAGTGATAAGATCGGAATGTGGAAAATATGAGAACAACAGAAGAAGCAGGAACGAAGATATTGGAGATATGCTTCAAGAGGTCCAGACCATGGGAAGCCCGGAAAAAGTAATAATTAATAATTTGGACTGTAATTTGGTGTTTTTTTAGTTTATTGTTTATAATTGGATTATGATTATGGATATGTTAATTTGCTGTTTTTATTGGAAAATTAATAAAAATGATTTTTAAAAAAGTTGTGGAACTTCTGAGTGAAGCACTTACTGGACTACAGGAGCAGCTGCATACTAGCCTATCCAATTTAAGTGTCTCAGTTATATGTAGTTTCCATTCTGTTATTCTGCTCTAATTCCTGCAGCCCGCAATACATAATTAGATTTCCTTTATGTAGTAAGTCTGAATATTAAGAAAAAGATATTGCTATTTGAACAACTGTACCAAATTCCTAGAAACTGTCATTTCAGTGAGTTGTTTGTAATATATTTAGGCTGAGAAGTATCAAATCTTGCAAACTTGTGTTGCAATCTGAGGTTTTCTTGAATAATTATGTACTTAAAATAATCCAAGGATCTTTTACCAGGCTGTCCAGATAATAGCACTTGAATGCATCTCAAAGATGCTTTTATCCAGCTCTTAATTCACGAGTAGAACTTTCATAATTCTTCCTAGCTACCATGTGAAATTAAAGAGATGCCCTCTATATATTTACTGCAGGCATTTACAAATTGTCCCATACAAAGATTGGCAACTTCTTAAGTCATGTTGAATCTATGGCAGTACTCTTGACTTGCCAGTACAATTCTTCATTAAAATGTAAAAAAATATGTTTTGTCTAAATAAATTTAAACCAGTGAAAAAATAAAATGAGGATGGTAGTGATGTTGGGACATCATCTTTTAAATTCATTCTGTTAGGACCTCCTGTTGTGTGATGCTGATATCCTGAACTTTCTGTAATTTACTGATAAAAAAAGAAGTCTTTAATGTAGGATTTGAGCTTTGCAACCGCCCGGGGTGGGGGGCGGGGAACCCTACATATTTAGAGAATGGCTCATATGTGAAATTGCAGCCTGCCTGGTGGAATAAATACCTCTCTGTGGATTTTAGTCAATACATAACATTTGATGTTTTGATTAAGTAAATATCCATAATCACGTTATGGAATAGAGGGAGGCATTGCTCAGATATAAGGTAGCTTTGATGCTGGGTCCCATTTCTGGAACAGAATCACAATCACAATCACATGAAAAATAGAAATACATACCCTATAATTGTTTATAAATATTTCACAGTCATATCTGCTCCAGATAACAATACTACATTCCCTTATCAGCTGGTACAGTAATAACATTTTCATTGCTGAAAGTGTTATCGTTTTATTCTGCTGACACTGGTCTGAAGTCTATTGTGTTTGCTTTTAAATATCAAGCGGAGCAATCCAAGCGGTTCTTCGGTATTTGATAAGGTTATTTCCCTAGTAAGTGTGCTTAGGTATTGCAGCCTGACTCTTTCAGAACCAATTTGCAAGAAACCTGGACAAGTGGCTTGCTGTACCAAGGGGAATGAAAGTAGGAGTAGGCTAAAATAGCTTGTGCATTGCAGAGATGGGGAATCTGTGCTCCTATACATGTTGATGGGTTACCACTTACACCATCCCTGTCCGTTGGCCATGGTGGCTAGAACTGATGAAGGTCAAAAAAACATTTGGAGGGCCACAGATACCCCATCCCTGGTAAGTATATAAACATGGTAGGGTTCAACTCTTTCTGAAATAGCACAACACAACATGGTAGGGTTCAACTCTTTCTGAAATAACCTGCTAATCTAAGACTCCTACTACATTTGAATAATTCTTATTCTTATTTTTAGTAAGGTAAAGGTAAACCCCTGGATGGTTAAGTCCAGTTGAATTCGACTATGGGGTGCTGCACCCATTTCCGCTTTCAGGCTGAGGGAGTCGACGTTGTCCGCAGACAGCTTTTCCGGGTCATGTGGCCCGCATGACTAAACCACTTCTGGTGCACAGAACACTCTGACGAATATACATTTTTAAAATTTATAGTAGATCATGCTGGGCGGGTACCTCCTCTAGGTAGGGTGTCACAATCCGCATCCTCTGCATGTCACTTAGTTCGCTTATATAATCCACAAAGGAGAGCTATTTTTATGATGTCTAGGTTTTTCTCAAACTCTGTTTTATTTTTGTACCTGTTTTTATCTTCAGCTTCCATGGGAAACACCCACACAATTGGCCCTGTTGACGTGGTTGAAAACATTTAAATAGCACAACTGTGAAAGCAGTTTTCACAGTGTGATTGCAATTAGTGCTGCACTGAATTTTCATATGACTGTTTTTCTTTTAAAATGTGGCATTTAGGATGGGGAACACAGCTTTCATCAAAAGACAAGTAACTCCTTGCAAAGAATCAAGAAAACTATTTTATGAGCCCCATAAGTAATCTCAAGCATTGCAAAAGGAATATACTCATGAATAGATATCAGCATTATCTAGCATATATTCAGGGACATTTCACATTTTTTATTAGCATTTCTTATTTTCCATGAAAACTAATTAGTATAATTTATCAAAAGAGTAGCAATATTAAATTATTTTTTAAAAATTTATTACTAAGAATTTTACTTTTTTACAAACGCCAGCTCCCTTGGCCAGTAAACCGAGATGAGCACCGCAACCCCAGAGTCGTTTGCGACTGGACTTAACGGTCAGGGGTCCTTTACCTTTTTTTTAACTTTGAAAGAACCTTGGTCCTGAAACTAGTATTAAAAGAACACCACACCACTTCAACAAAATAAATAAATGAATAAATAGGTTCCCAAAGAATGGGAGAGACAGGGAAAGTATGGTATAATCCATGAACAATCTATTAGAAAGAGTCAGTAAATGACTACTCACTGGTATGCAGTACTCCACCATCGGGTAATGTAATTTATGACCCTTTGCTGTACGACCAGAAAAGAAACAACTCTGACAGACATCGTAGTTGAAATGTTTCAGGCTCCGATATCTGTGAATGTAATGGAAAAATAATGAAGACTCAATTTTAAGGAAATCTTGTAGCCCATCTCCATAGGCTCTGAAGTCTGATGTAAATCTCCACACAATCTTAGCTTTTGGGCTCAGCATCCTAAACCTTTACCCCACTGTGTTACCATTTGCCCATCATCCTATTGTAATTACTACACACTGCAGTGTTAGCAGTACTTATATTGTGATATGTTAAGGAACCCAAACGAACGGGAGCAAGCACAGTGAACTGCATCCAGATTTTGCTCATGCTACTCGTACTGGTGGAGAAGTGGGAAGTGATTCTTCCCTCTGCAGTCCCCAGCAGATTGGGGTGGGTATTATAGGGGGAAACCACCTTCCAATTCCACCCCATGTTCCAGTAGTAAGATTACTCTGCTAGATCAGAAGTTTTCTTCAGAGAGAACGAGCGCTTTTCATTGATGGGGAAACAAAGTCTGGACCCAGTCTTATCAACTCTGTTTATCAAACATGCTTTTATGCTGCTTTTCAATAATTTAATTTTCAGAGCAGTAACGACAAAGTACAATCCATTAAAAGCAAAAAAATTGCATAAAATAAAACACAATTTAACAACCAAAAGTTCAACAGTTACAGGATGAATCCTCAATACCTATCAGCAAACAAAGGTCTTCTTTTTCAAATATTTTATGTGGGTCACAAAGAAGACTGTGGCGTTCACACAGAGCCCTTGGTCGTTCCACGGACTATTGACCCTGTGCCACCACGTCTATTCTCTTCCACTCCCACCAACCTGGTTTACCCGGCAATATTCAGACTCAGTCAGGTTGTAACGCATTAACAAAGATTCCAGTTTATTGTGAGCGCAAACAAGTTTTAAATACTTTGAAACACTGTAATCCGATTCACTCTCTGTGTCTCTCCTCTGTCTCTAACCCACTCTGACTCCTATGCCTCCCACCCACAAGAAACCAACCGAACTGTCTCTCTATTTACAACTGTCTTCCCCAATGTCTAAACCTCTGGCTAAGCCTTTTAAAAGCAGGTAGGCTCCACCTATGGGCTTTTCTATTAGTCTACCTATTAACCCTTTCTCTCCCCCTGTACAGACATTTCCAAAAGAATGGGCAAACGCCACAGAGACAAATGTAAGATTTGGGATTTCAGTGCAGTTAAAATTTCCTCAAATCTTTGGAACTGACCATTGTTATGGTCATCCCCTCCCTGACATAATAGTAGGTACAGGGATCCATATTTGTCTTGGGATCCTGGCAGGGGTGGGTGGGTAAGGATGCTGTAGTCATTTGCCCCTCACTGGAATCCTGATCCCCCACCCAACTATTCATTCTTTATAATAATAATAATAATAATAATAATAATAATAATAATAATAATAATAATAATACCACTCATGGAATTGCTACACATCTGAAACTGCCACAACTAGTGTAATTTTTTAGGAACAGGATATTGAATTGAGTAGAATCTTGATCAAAATCAGAGAAACTGTTTTAATGAAATCTAAGTGGAAGCACTGTTTGGTGTGGCCCTTGTTTAATTATTTATTGGTTGACACAAGAAGACACAATCTTATTTAAATTATTTTTATTGTTATTATTTAGATTTATTACCTACGCACACTTCACTTTAAGGTTACAGGGCAGGTTAAAACGGTTTAAAGCAGCTAAAAAACATACAACTTGCCCAAGAAGAAACGTGGCACTCTGGATTCCTTATCCCTGCTCTACATAAACAACAACTTTAACTAGACCACAGCATACTAATAACTCCTATTAATTATACTAATAAATGTGAAGCATCTCATTTTGGCTGTATCTTTCAGATATTAGGAAATACATAAACTTTATCTGCTTTAAAGTTTATCGGGCTTTCAGTCTCATTTCTGTAAACAATTCTCAGTGCAGCTCACAGCATCTTAAACCAATGATTCAAAGTAAAATAAATGAAAAACAATGGGTGATAATCCAGTGTTAGTCATACTCAGAGTAGCCAAAGAGATGTGAAGACCCATTTGTGAATAATAATTTATGCCTTGCTTTTTCCTTGTTCTCATGCACATAAAGGCATATAGCCACATCATACTTCCATAACTATGTTTACCATGTTACTGATTCCGTTGTAGTTTACAAAAAGGGAAAGAAGCACTCTTATTCTCATTTCCAAGTGCTTAAAGCGTAATCCCAATGGGCATACTCCAAGCTCTGCCAATTAACCACTTATTTAAACAATATACACTATATGCCACAATTTAAAATATATATGAAGTATTTGAAAACCATGTGATTTGATATTTTAATGTACATTCTTAAGGCAAGGAGTGATCAACTGTAGGTGATTCATGCTATGGATGAACCACTTTATGTGATACCGTCATCTATCAAGTAAAAAATCTTTCAGCTTTTAATTTGGGGGGCCCAAAGTTTTTTTCTGAACCTCTGATGTCCAAAAATAGAATGTGGGAACAAGTGTACAGGGTTGTGCCATCAAGAGGCAGGGGGGAGTATATGCACTCAATGAAAGGCAACACATTTCTAAAGACTAACAACAAGTGACAGCACATAGAAAGCTGATCTATCAGTACTATACAGCCGTTCGTAGAATTTCAAAATGTCTGTCAGCAACATCCAGCAATATGCAAATTTAACGTCAGAAAGTGTCAAGTGACTAAGACGAACACCTGAGAAGGAAGCATTCATTAATTGCAGCATTAATTGTAACCTGCCTTGAGAAAACTGTTTTGATAGGCAGCATATAAATGCCTATGTAAATAAATAAAGTGATTGACAGCTAACACAATTAGTTCTTGACCCTTACATGTGTTTGGGTGACAAGCCTAGTACGAGATCTCATTATGGCTCAGAAATTTCCTACTGGGTTGTAACAATTACACAGTTGTGAAATCAGAGGAGAACGTGTGACGGTAAGACCTTAGATTTCCTATTGTCACAATCAATTGAAGAATCATTTTACATATAGATGACAGAATTAGAGAAGCAATATATATATATATATACTCTTTCTCTCTAGTAAACTCTGTGGAGCAGAAGATAGAACTGGTGATACACATTGCTATCTATCTACATTCATTCAACATCAAAATGGCATTTAAAGAACCTGAGGCTTTGCTTTCTTAAAAACAAACTTAGAAAAGGGCTTTTTATACTTTATCTTAGTGTTCAGTGGCAATCTCTAATGATGCAGGTAGATGATAATAATTCTAATGAGCTACAGTTAACATCAGAAATACCAGATTGCTCTTCTTATAGAAGGCAGATTATATTATTTTGTGTAACAAACATGTTAAGGCAGTCCAAGCTACAGTAGATTGCCATCTAGGTTTGAGAGTGATTGCGTTAGTCAATTCTATCTAGTTTTGGAACTTTTTATAGCTAGATTTAATGCAGATGTCTGCTATTTTTGTTTTCTGGTGCATGAATATATGTTTATAATTTAGAGAATTACATTTAGAGATGCTGAACCAGCTGTTTCAACATTTTATGTGGAGCCCTGTTTTTCATGACCTCCACTGTAATATCACATTGGCCATATAATTCACCTTTATGAGTAGATGCAGTAAAATTCAGCTCACTGCAGTACAAAAATTGCCACATTACTTTCTGTGCTCTCAGTGTTAGTGTTCTTTAGACTTCTCTTTAGTTCAAGAGTGGGACACCTGTGGCCCTCCAAGTATTGCTGGACTCCACCCATCATCCCTGGAAATTGACCATGTTGGCTGAGGCCAATGGGAGGTTGTAGTCACAGGTTGCCAAGCCGGCTTTAACCCAGTCTGTTTTGCTATATCTTGCCTTCTCAAAACACAAAAAGCAACAATATATGCAACTCAGGTTCCTGCCTTAAAATGGCGGAATAATTTTTTAAAAAGCAATCTGAAGATGTCTTGCACAATACAAAAGAATGAAATAGAGAAATTATGCATTCTACCAGAACTTATGTGAGAAGATTAATGGTTTTGTAGCAGCAGGTATGTAAGTAGGATATGTGGTAGTTCAGGGCTCAGCAGCCTTTTTTTTTTACTGGGCCACATGTGCCATTTTGGAGTCTTATGCAGGGAGGGGCATGACCAGACCCAGGTTTGGTGTAGTGGTTAGGTTAGAGTGTTAGACTAGGACAGGCATCCCCAAACTTTGGCCCTCCAGATGTTTTGGACTACAATTCCCATCTTCCCCGACCACTGGTCCTCTTAGCTAGGGATCATGGGAGTTGTAGGTGAATCCCTGCTTGTCCATGAAGCTCAACTGGGTGACCTTGGGCCAGTTACAGCCTCTCAGCCTGACCTACCTCACAGGGTTGTTGTGGATTGAATGATGAGGGGGAGAATCATGTATGCCATCTGGAGAAAAAGACAGACAGACAGACAGATATGTGGACATAGCCCGATCAAAAGAGGATGGGGCCAGTTCAAAAGCATCTCTATTCCCCACAATCAGGAACCAATTTTTTTTTAGTTTTCAACAGTTTTTAAGTGCAAGCCACCCACTTCTCTTCCTTCTCCTCTTAACATGTAACTGATTTATTCTGCTTACCTAAAGCCGACAATTGGGCATTCCTTGCAGATATTGCACTTGGCCTGATGCTTCGCTGTTTCTGCAGCTGCCACCCGGTGTAGAACAGGCAGCCACACCATGGACTGCGGCTCAAGATGCATCCAGTCTATGAACTGCTTCACACCGATTTCTGGCTTGTTGTTATTCTAATAAATGAAAACCCGATTAGAAAATATTTGAATGTTCATTTTTAAACTTATCTACCCCCACATTTTTCTTCTTCTTAAAGAAACTTGGGTCTTTCCCAACTGGGGGTCCCCACAGCAATGATACTGTGAATAACACTGAAGTCATCAGAGCACTCCTGCGACCAATATTCAATTTAGTAAAGATGACAATAATCAGCTTTCTGCTGCTGATGGCACACTGGGTATGCCATCATGTTTGAGGTTTGTTTCCCCCCCCCAGGTTATACAAAAATTCCTTTAATATAATTATCTGCATGAAGCTTTAGTGGTTGTATTTCATATTATAGATCTATGACATCATCCCTCCCCATTTTTCATTTTTTAAAAGGTGGTTTCTGTAAATTCCAGAGCTGCCCCAAACAGAAGAGTCTTGAGTAAGTCAAGAGACATATTTAAATCAGCTAAAGGAAAGCTAAAGTTACTACCTGTTGAAAACAGCTGCGGACGCTGGGTTCTATATTACTGCCTCCAAAAGCAGCTACTTCACCAAGTTGCCGTGGAATTTGGATGGCATCATGAAGCAATAACCCAAGCTGCCTCTGATCGCACATTTCTGTAGGTCCTGCCACTTCCTTAAAGAGATCTGGAATGCAGGCAAAGAAGGAAGCCTTTGTTTGATTTTACATTAGCAATTTTTAGAAGTAGCAATTACCATTTCTGCAGATGTTCAAAATTCCTCTTCTCCCCTGGTTTATTTTTGTCAAGCATTGCATCAGTGAAGTTGGCATAACTTGATATAAAATATACCCCTCAATAAACTATATTGACCCTGGTACTAGTCCTTATCTTAAATGTAACCTGGAAGGCATTAGTTAATATTTTGACTTCCTCATATTTAATGTAAAGATCAGCACACTGATCTTGTGTTTCCAGCAAAGTCTAATCATCACCTCCTGTAGGAAAGAATGGAGTTTTGTATAGATACTGGAATTTTTCCTCCCAAAGTAAAGTCATGATTCAGGAAACACAAAAGATAACTAGTTAGTCATTTATCATTAGGGTCATGCCCTTTCATCTACAAACTGGGTATGGTACACAAAACCCATCTCAAAATATCCCTCCCTTCTCCAAAAGGATACATTGGTTCAAAATAATACTTAATCAGTGGTTGGTTAGCTCAAAGTTCCACTGTGAACCTCCTCTTTGCTCCTCAATGCTCATCCCTTTGCCTCACTGGACCATGGACCAAGGAATGGGTGAGACGCTGCTTCCTTGGCTGGTACATGTTATTGATGGGGAGACTTCTTGATCCACTAATATTGTGAGTCTGCTGTCTGAAAGCAGCATCTACACTTTCATTTCACGTAATAAACCAATATTTCTTTTTTGCTGTTGTGTGAACGTGGGGCATAAGATTAAAGGTAAGCAAGTATTATAGTGAGTGCACTTTTACAACAAAATATGCCAAACATCTTGGGAGTGCGAATAGGAATACATGTAAGAACTGAACATATATGTGGGTTCATATGCACACCTCTTAACACAACCAGGATGATCTAGGAAACAGCATTTCACCTGGAGGAGGAGCAAAGTCAATGTTAACCACATTGTCAGCCTGAAAAGGTCATCTAAAATTTGTGAACTCCTAGAAAGAGGTTTTGTTTTAAAGTCTTTACCTTCTAAAAGCACTACAGTAGTGGAATTTATTGATGCATAGTACTTAGAAGACAGAGACCTCACAGGACTCACAATGATGGATTTTTGTTAAGAAACCTGAAGTTGATAGTTTGTAAGCAAAGAATAAAACCCAGCTTGTTTAAATAACCATTTACCAGAATATTAGCCTTTATTCAATTCTATGGATCTCAGAAGGGACACAGGTGGCGCTGTGGGTTAAACCACACAGCCTAGGGCTTGCTGATCAGAAAGTCAGCGGTTCACATCCCTGCCATGGGGTAAGCTCCTGTTGCTCGTTCCCAGCTCCTGCCAACCTAGCAGTTTGAAAGCACATCAAAGTGCAAGTAGATAAATAGGTACCGCTCCAAGTGGGAAGGTAAACAGCGTTTCTGTATGCTCCTCTGGTTCGCCAGAAGCGGCTTTGTCATGCTGGCCACATGACCTGGAAGCTGTATGCCGGCTTCCTCGGCCAATAACACGAGATGAGCGCCGCAACCCCAGAGTCTGTCATGACTGGACCTAATGATCAGGGGTCCCTTTCCCTTTACCTTACCTATGGATCTCAGATCCACAGCATCGGTATTAATACAACAGCATTAAACATCTGTATTAGTTACACAGAAGACTTCATGTTCATATTTAGAATAATTATTAAACAATAACCCAGGTGGCGCTGTGGTTAAACCACTGAGCCTAGGGCTTGCTGACCAGAAGGTCAGCGGTTCGAATCCCTGTGACGGGGTGAGCTCCCGTTGCTTGGTCCCAGCTCCTGCCAACCTAGCAGTTCGAAAGCACGTCAAAATGCAAGTAGATAAATAGGGACCGCTACAGCGGGAAGGTAAACGGCGTTTCCATGTGCTGCTCTGGTTTGCCAGAAGCAGCTTTGTCATGCTGGCCACATGACCTGGAAGCTATACGCCGGCTCCCTCGGCCAATAATGTGAGATGAGCGCGCAACCCCAGAGTCGGTCACGACTGGACCTAATGGTCAGGGATCCCTTTACCTTTACCTTTTATTAAACAATAGATGCTATCTCCACAATTTAAAAGGTAATCCTAGTATGAACAGCAAGCATAAAAACTAGCTTATAAAAAGGACTGTAGAGTTACAAGCTCATGTTCTTGGGGTGCATTCTGCGGGATTTTCCATTAACATCAGACTTTCACTTAAGTCATTCTCAAGAATTTAACCGTAACAGCTGAATTGTACACAGCTGAAATATATGTGAAAACTACTGTCACCTGGGGAAGAAATAATGGTTTTAAGTTTTGACCCTATTACGTGCTAGTTAGGACATTTGCTTTTTGACAGTATGGTTCTGGAAAGTCGCCATGGAAGAAAGCAATACAATTGGCAACTAGGAACACGTGGGTATGGGTGGAAAACCATTACCTGTTCCTCTATATCAGGCATCCCCAAACTGCAGCCCTCCAGATGTTTTGGCCTACAACTCCCATGATCCCTAGCTAACAGGACCAGTGGCCGGGGAAGATGGGAATTGTAGCCCAAAACATCTGGAGGGCCAAAGTTTGGGGATGCCTGCTCTAGATATTGGACTGCCAACTGCCAGGGATGATGGGTGCTAGACAACATCTGGAGAACCACAAGATCCCTCATCACTGCATTTAAGTAAGTCCTTAAGCACTTTGACTTTGACACTGATGGATTTGGGCATTACGGTACATTTTTCAATGCAGATTTCATTTGAAAGCTGGCTTGGTTGAGAATGAAGCTGAAATATTCCCCAAGATCAAATATTAGAGCAAAAGGCGACTGTAAAGTCACTTCATTTAGCACAGTGGCACTATACCGGCATGTTCTTTTGCAGTGGTGTTATCACACAACTGCACCTGCTCCAATCAACTCTGGTTCACTCCTCGCTGCTTGCCGCTTCCATAAATTAAATATATGCATGTTCTGTTTGTGCTGTTTATCACAACAAAGAGCTAATCATTCTAAACTATGCAGAACAATTAACGTTTCTAGTCCCTCTGCCCAAACGTGACATAATTGACAGCTCTTACTGGAATTGAGTGCCTGAACCTCACTCTGCATACATGTTCCTGTAATATAATGGTTACTGACTTTTGGCAACATGATCGCTAAGCATTTTGGCGGGATAAAACCATATTCCGATATTGCTTAAAGAAAATGGGGGCGTTCCCATAATACTCACATCTATATTTCTCCTCAAGAAGGCCCTTAGAAAGAGACATCAAGCCAATCTTCAGGGACTGCACTCTGATTTTTCCAGTTCGACCACTGTTATGAAAGCAACATTAAAATACTTGGCAGGTGGTAGTGTAGTTTCATTCCAGCACTAAAACAACCGACAAGCACACCTGGTGTATTTCAATTCTTAGTCATTAGCTGCTAATTGTGTCAATGAATCTCCTTTGCAAATATTCCACAGTACAGGCACAAAATATTTACATTCTGTATAAACATTTCATATTAATTATAATATATTGAAGTTCAGGAATGTAACGTCACAGCATGCTCTAATAATGGGATATACACAGTTGCACGCAGCTGGGAGCCACATTACACAGTATGTAGCAGACAGAAGTTAGATTATCTAGAGATACATTAATATTTTTCAGAACATTGTTTGCCTAGTCTGTGTTAAAAACACTTTGATGTATAGGTACAATTGAGCATAAAAGCTAGACATATGCAGCAATTAGATAACACAGAGTGTCTCTTTTATCTGAGCAGTGTGACTTCAGGCTCATGCAGTCCAATTTTTTTTTTATAAAAACATAATGGCAGAATAATGTGCTACAAAGGATGTATTTTTAAAGCCATAAGGAAAATACTCCTCAAACACCTAAGAAACAGAGAGGGCAATTGCTCTTGAAAGTTAACATAGCACATGGGATTAATAGCGGATTTGCTTGGGGCAACCTCCTCTGGGACAAAAATCTACAAGCACAAGAGTTAGTCCGACTTTACTTCAGTGAGATGATGATACATATTTCTAAACCTTCTGAATATTTCACAATTACATAATTAACTATCTAAACCAGTGAGTCCTAAACTCTCCCACCCCACTGCCCCATGGACACCTGAAAATTGCTGGTGGTCTTGGTGGACCACTTAATGATTTTGTGAACTGTATTACTGTAAAATACAGTATTAGAAATAAAAACAATAAACATATAATTAAAAATCAAAATAAAAAAACAATTCAATGGGTGCGCCACCTTCCATCTTAAGCCACAAAACCACAGACATGCTGTAGACCATCTGAATCAAACTGGAGGACTTCCGGTGGTTCACAGGCCACAGTTTGGGAACCTGTGATCTACATAACTTAACTGTTGGTGAACAGCTGTAACTCAGTGGCAGAACATTTGCTTTGCATGCAGAGGGTTCCAGGTTGAACCCCTGGTGTCTCCAGGCAGAGGTCACTGCTTCAAACCTTGGAGAGCCACTGCAAGTTAGCACAGGCCATGAGGGATCAATGGTATGACTATGTTCCATTCTTATATTTAGAAGGCTTATACAACCTGAAGGGTTTGTGCATTCCTGGCACTCCTGTACAGATCCTCTTTTTTCCCTCTTTTTCTAGTAAAGAGTTTACTTCACTTCCTTCATGTAATTTACTGCTGCCTCCCTCATGTCACTTGGAAAAGCAGTTTGACATTTTTAGTTTGAACACTTTAAAGTTCAGTCCAAATCTTCACTGGACATTACAAAAAAAGCTGGAGGAGGGGGAGATTCAGATGGCAGGGGCGGAGGCCACAGAGCTGAAAAACTCCCCAATAGATATGTGCCAGATGTGGGGATCTGTGGGCCTACAGATGTTGCTGGAGTCCAGTTTCCATCAGCCCCATGCAGCAACATCAATAGGGAGGAGGGGAGTTGGAGCCTCACATCTAGTCGAAGCACAAGTTCATTACAAAGTATTTTCTTTAAAAAATAATAACTAATTCTGGAGGTTGTTAATGTTTTAGAAACTGGAACCCATGAACATTATACAAGCAGTAAAACACCATGACGGAAATAGTTACTTGGTTATGAATGCATCTTTTAGCTTGGTGAAGTTGTCATACTTCCAGACAGCACAGATGAATTAAAAATAAAAGCCTACTGATGTGTTATATCAGTATTTAAATCCATGCCACCACCACACTATTGCTTTGTTTTAAATGACACAAGACACACTGTTCCATGGAATTATACTGGCACCTCGTAAGCAAGATTTACTGTGCACTCTTACTCAGGTTTATTGATTTCTTTGTATCTTCCTGCTTTAAAGAAAAATCAGCCAGGATTGTGAAGTCTTTATGTTATCCGAATCCATACTCACAAGGTCCTTAAAGTTATTATTTTTCTTCCACATACATATGTAATTATTATTTTAAAAAGTAAATAAAAGTGTACTTTTAAAAATGCCATAACTCAATATTTGTAAGTCACAACCCATAGGAAATTCTTGCAAATTCAAGTGTCTAGGATCATCATAAACAGTAGCCTTTTCTTCATAAGAAGACTATGCCACAAATGTTGATAAAGAGAGATCTTAAAAAAACAGTTTTGATGCATGTTGCCAAAACAAAAACAAATTGCAATCTCTGCATCTAAAATCCCCCAAACACAACTAATAATACTGAGCTGGATTCAGAATTCTATTCACAGAATAAGGTACTTTGGGTCACAGCTTTTGGCTGCAGGGTGGATTGGCAGAAATTGTCCTCCACTTCTATTTCCTCAAGTTTCTGCTAGACCCAAGCTCATTCCATGAACAGAATGACTCCTTCAGCAGCCACTATATGTTCCCAATTGTCATTACCTGTTCCACATATGATGTCAGGTGTGGGTCAGGGAGAATAGCCTCACAGACCTAATTAAACCCACAGGACAAAATTTCCACCTCACTAATATAAGTGGTAAATCACATGGACAGTGGATTCTAATCTGAGATAACACTAAAATGTTTAGTATCTTCACAAAAAGCAGACTACCAACATCAAATATTTTTTAAAAAACAAAACAAACGAGCCAGCTACTCATTAGAAAGTCACGTTTTCATCTTGCACAGATGTTCAGCGCTATGTATAGCTGAGCCAGTCTCTGCTATAGGAATCATTAGGAAACGAATGAAAATAAAAGTGCCAATATCACAGTGCCTTTATACAGATCTATGATGTGACCACAGTGGGAATCAGAGGCGAATTTATGGCAGTGCAACCACTTCCGCCACACTGGGCGCTGAGCCTAGCGGAGCAACAGGGCATCACAACTATGATGCAGTGAATTGAGCAGAACAGAGGGTGAGAATTGGGCTAGCGCTGGGTGCTGCTGAAACCTGAAATACCAAAGTCCGTCTCTGTGGGAATAATCTGTATTTTTCTTGTTATTGCATCTCAAAAAAAGGATATTGTAAAGCTGGAAAATGTGCAGAAAAAGACACCTAAAATAATGAAGCAATTTGAGCAACTCTGATCAAGGCTACAGTGCTTTTAGTTTTAGTTTTGAAAAAAGATGAGGAAGGGAGGGCATGACAGAGGTGTATAAAATTATGCCTGGTGCAGAGAAACACACAGGTGGACTGTACATCATAGCTGGCTATCTGCAACAGCTTAATAAATTTAATAATGAGCTTTTTGAAAGCAGTCTGCTTGCGATATCTAAAAAAAAAAAATCTTTCTCAAAACTCAAAATTTATCAAAATGGCAAATCATAGTAACTGTCAAATAGGTCCATATGTTCCCTCTCATTCGTAAAGGTCATGATTTGCCTATATATTGAATTTTCAGAACTGAAGACTTAAAAGATATTTGAAATAAACTATTGATAGGTTTATGTTTATTGCTGAAAATTATTTAGAGTGTAGATGTTAATCGATTATTTAACCTTTGAGTTCTTGGAAAAATAAAGTTCAAAGATATTAGATTTCATTTCTGATCTGCTTGTTGACCTAATGTGAGGGATAAACAGTTCTTGATGTGCCAGAAATAGAGAGGATAATAGGTGTTCCTGTCAATTGTTTTAATTTAATATCTTATAAAGGCCATAAACATCTGTAAGCATGCTTAACAGCAAATGTTTCTTCAGTCTGTGTAGCTAATTAAATTCTAGATTAACAACAGCATTAGAGAACCAGATGGTTTTTGTAGGTGCGTTAATTACTTCAAAAACTGTATACAACAATGACACGAACAATAAAAATGTTAAGTGATGAATTAGTGGCAACCTAAGGCCATTTGCAAGATTGTGAAGTTGTATGAGCTGAATATCTGAATATCAGTTGATGAGGAACATGAGTGGGAGAGCACTGTTGTGCTCAGATCCTGTCTATGTGCTTCTCTCATGGGCATCTGGCAGGGCACTGGGAAAAGGATGCTGGAATAGATGGGCCTTTGGTCTGATCTGGCAGGCCTCTTGTGATGTTAACGTCTTATGTTTTTGAGCTAGAGCAATGTCAAGATTCAAATTTCACACATACAGCATCACCATGGAAATTAGGAATGACAGCACTGTCAAGATGGATTTGTCAATCAAGTCATGTGAATGCATTTTCCTCTACTCTCTTCCCTTCTTGCTCTCTTCTAATTTATTTTATTGAATTTTTAATCTTACAATTTCTACATCTACATCAGTTTCTACATCATGCCATGAGCTCTGATGGTGCAACATAAACACCTGAATTTCAGATAGGATTTCCCAGCCTTCTAAGAATATAAGAAAAGGCCAGTGGCCCATCCACTCCTGCATCCTGTTCTCACTGTGGCCAACCTGATGCTTGGGGGAAGCTCACACCTGGAGATGGTGCATCATGAGGACAACAGTAATCCTTAAAATTCATTAAGGCAACAATGTGAAACTAGAAAATGTTGTTTCTTACATTTAAACAGCATAACAGTATGTGTGGGTTTCATTTAAAATCAGTGAGAGGATGAAATGCAGAAGAAACTAGGAGAATACTCTAAAACCTGCAGGAGGACAATACAGTCATACCTTGGTTTAAGTACGCTTCTGTTTGAGTACTTTCAGTTTAAGTACTCCGCAGACCCGTCTGGAACGGATTAATCCACTTTCCATTACTTTCAATGGGAAAGTTCGCTTCAGGTTAAGTACGCTTCAGGTTAAGTACGGACTTCCAGAACCAATTACACTCATACTTCGGGTTAAGTACGCTTCAGGTTGTGTACTCCGCGGACCCGTCTGGAGCGGATTAATCCACTTTCCATTACTTTCAATAGGAAAGTTCACTTCAGGTTAAGTACGCTTCAGGTTAAGTACGGACTTCCAGAACCAATTGTGTACTTAAACCGAGGTACCACTGTATCTTTATTGGGAGCATTCACAAAGTGTGACAGGCTTTCAAGTTTTCCAAAATTCTTCATCAAGCAAGATGTTACAGAGTAAAGTCTTGCCTGGTGAAGGGTTTTGGAGAACTTGGAAAATGTGTATTTATTTATTTTTGTTAATCGTAATAAAATCGTAATAAATCGTAATAAAATAATTGCCCAACTGTGGATTTGGGAGGGATTTTTATGAACTAACATGGTCATCTTTGCTTTTTTATTATGAAAATAGTTTCCCTTTTAAACCCAATGGTTCCCCTGCTTTAAGAATTCGAGCTTTTCCATTAGAAAGCAGCACTGGAGTCTCTTTCTTCCTATCTCTCTCTTACCCATCAGTCACTCGGATTAGAAATAGTAATATTCAGTGGATTTAATACTAACTTATTTGATGGTGGTGGGGGGGGTTCCCTTTGCTGTAGATTCCAGAATAAGTCTGACAAAAAGAGGGGCAGATGTACTCCACAAAGCCCAACAGAATATTGATTTCCAATTAAATGGAAGCACTTGTATTTAACAGACAATCATAACCACAACTGATTCTGACGGAAGCTCCGTAGACCTTTCCTCCAAAATAATGTCCTTAGGATTGCAACCTTCCTGCTTTTCAGTCTAAATGGTTCAACCTCACCAAGTCTGCTGGGAGATTAAGTTCCTTTATTGCCTTTTATTCTGCTTTGGTTGGAGGCAGCAAAGAATCTTAGCAGTGTGAACACACAATGCAAGGCAACTTACCTCTCCCTCTTCTGTTTTGCTTCTAGGGAAAAAATTGATTTGCATATCACACAGCAGGGAGCACCAAACTTGTGCTGTATTCCACTCTATTTACAGAAGTGGCTTTTACATCATGTGAAAGTTCAAATATAATCCGAAAATTAACAGTTAGTGAAACATCAAGAAAATAGTATAAACTACCATGTAAATGCAGCCTAATATAAGATGTGCTTCCTCAGTATCCTCAGCACAGAGCCTTCAGCCTGAACCAATGCCAGGTCTGATTTTTAGTCTCCGTGAGTCACTATTGTACATGCAGATGTAGCAGTGCAGCATGATGAGCAATGTTTATTCAGAGCCTGGCATCTCATACTTACGTGTCATAAACATTCAACAGCCAGTTGAGACACATATCTGCACACACTGGAACATTCACCAACTCCTTGTGCTTCTCTTCCATTCCACTGTAAATTGTAGTGAGGCAACTGACTACATCCTGAACACCAAGGAGCTGGTCATTTTGAGTCAACTTGTGCTGCTTGAAAGCTTCATTTGTTGTATTTAAGTCCAACAAGTCCACTGGCAAAATAGTCAAGCAGAGAAGATTTAATGAATATACATAAACTTTTATACAAAAGAATAAATTGACACACCAGAGCACCCAAAATCTACCTCTAATTTTAAAAGAGAACTTATTTTAATAAGTGATGTTGTGTTTATTTAGCTCTTAATCTACAGTTCTATTATTAATTTTCTTATATGTAACAGATTTCTGGCCAATTTTTCATGGTAAAATCCCTCATAAAGCAGAATACAACATATTTTAAAATACAGATTAAATAATGAAACCATAAAAACAACAAATAACATTCAACACATGATCTTTAAAATTACAAATAAGATAGTAGCTAAAATGTCAGTTGAAAACAGAGTACGTTAAGTTAATCAAACAAACACACAGTGGAGGACCCAAGTCTTTAAAATTATCATACAGGCCTGCAAAGAGTGGGCAATTTGTGCTTCTGTCAGAGAAATTATAGAATGAAATTGAAATGTGTGCAAGAAGGGCTGACCACGTGAAGGCTGAAATGTGAAGGTTGTGGTTGCAAGAAAACCGTGAGAAGGATGAAGTAGCACGTGGGGAGGAGTTTGTTATTAGAAACTATTGTATGCCTTGTGATTAAACAAGTAAAAGCTAGTAGAAGGAAGTCTTCCCATATATAAGCTAAACGGCCCCTTTGCTTGGAAGTGCATAATGCTAGTGCTATTTTCATATTTGGTGTGTCACCCCCCCCCACCACTACTTGCTGGCTGAAGCTGTGTTGCACCCAGGGCTGTCTTTAGCATATGCACAGCTGGGGTGCAAAGATCCACCCAGCACCCCCAAATTTAGTTTAGCCCCCAAATTAACTTTCATTATGCTTATGTCACTATTATCATTTGACAAATAGCACTCATGCCTGCGCGGCTCCAAAAGGAGGTTTTGGTTGTTGTTGTTGTTGTTTAAAACCAGCTTTTCTAATACCAGCGCGAGATCAGTTGTATCAAAGGTGTCGCTGACCCCGCTGCCACATAGCAGCTCAATACAATATGCTTAGGCGGCTTCAGTGGTGGGCTCCTGGCAACCCCCCCCCAAGAATTCAGCGCCCAGGTGCCCAGCACCCCTTGCACCCCCTGGGAAAGACGGCCCTGGTTGCACCGACCTTGCAATGCCTAAATAAATGCCTGTTTTGCTGATCTCTGGAGTCTGGATTTTACTGGCTATCCAGGCTTAACCCACAGCTTATTGGGTATTGAACCCTGATATTTCCTCAACACTTCCCTTAGGAGGTCATTCCAGAGATGTGGAAACAACCCCCCCTTCCAAAAAAGAGAGCCCTGTCCCTTGTACTCAGTAATATTTGAGTTTTCATAAGTGGACCAGAAAGCAGATGCTGATCTTACAGGTCAGGTAGACTATTATGGGTGCAGACGGTTAACAAGCATTTCCTAAGAATTTCTTCTGCAGCATGGTATGTTAAATGAGAATCCGTACATGGACAGTCAGCATTTAACTGCTCAAAGGCATTTGCTTTGTAAGTACAGAAATCCTTTGTTTGCTATAGGGAACACCTGAGTCATGATGTTGTGCCATGCATGTTCTCCCAACTTCAGTCATGCATGCTATTGTGCTTTCACACACATACCACCTTTCCAGATAAGCTATGCTCAGAGTACGGTAGTTATGCATGTAATACCAAACTAAACTACAGTCATTCTCCGGGGGTAGCGCTGAATGTATCCACCAACTTTTAAAGCTGAAGAACCTTGTAAACATTAAGCCACTCTGAGAGGCTGTTGCTTGAAGAGTGGAATAAAAATTTCTAAACTATATACATACATACATACATACATACATACATACATACATACATACATACAGTGAACGCATGTATACTCTTCTATCTTTAACCATAATGCTGGTACCAGATGAAAAGCCTGCGTATTCAGGCAATATTTACAGATTTGCAGCTGGAACCAAGAATTCTGTTAGGGGAGATATAAGAATTTCCCAGTACATGCAAGCATTATATCAAGATGATTTAAAGTGCCCTAACTAGGAATCATCTTACTGCATTCTATTTGCACTTAACAATTCTGGGCAGACAATGCAGATTAAGGTATCATTTTAAATCCCTTCACGATCTACAAAGAGCAATAATGGAAACATGCCCATATGCACTGACAGGCATCCCTCATGGAAGATCACATTCCTGCTATGAATTCCTGTATTGAATGATGACAAGAATATGTGCCCGTTCCAAAAAGCACACTCAGTTACAACAGTGATTATGGGAAACTAATTATCATCTAGACAATGAGATAGAAGGAAAATAGCTGATCGTGAATTTTTCCCCAAGTAGTCTTAAGTTACGGAGACAGACATTTCATAGGCATAAAAAGAGTTTAAGCTGAAAGCCAAATGGAAGCATAATCTTTAGAGACATCTTTCACTAGAAATGGTTGGAAATTTAGCAAACCGTGGCAGTTTCTTGGCATTCTTTTCACTGTATATGTACAATGAGCAAGTTAAAATTTCATTTCCTGCAAATTATTTTTTTTTTGCAGGCAGAATCAGAAGTGAATTAACACTAAGCTATCATTCTGAAGGAAAAGAAGATTGACAATTCTAGAGTGAATTGTAAATTATTCTCTCTCTCTCTCTCTCTCTCTCTCTGTGTGTGTGTGTGTGTGTGTGTGTTTGTTTGTGGAATAAGAGGGCAGACCAATTTGTAATACATAGGAAACAGGATATGGAAGGCTGGGGTATAACAGATACCACAAACAATATGGTTGTGGTAACAGCTAGAATGCCACTGCTTGTATTTCCTTATCTATGAAGAATGCAGATGAGTCCCTTTCTGTTGAGCTACGTAAGTCTCAGGAGACAGGTTTCAATTCCTCCAAACCTCAGTATGCACACGTCATAATACAAAAATACTCAGTAACACAATAAAATATGTCCTTGATGCTCCTCATCTTCTCCCCATTAGCAAATAAAATCACATTGAATTGCTCCTGGGCAAGAGTCAGAAATGGTCTGGGGACCACCTGGGACTTCTTGCTAAATAAGGTACTGACCAGCTGTCATCTCAGATACGAAATTAGCAGTAACTCTCTCTCCTGTTTTTTTAAGGTTTGTTTCCTTTCCCTTTCCCTTTCAGTGTATGGCTTGGTCTGTCTGCCGAGTCATTGCCAAGCTATTCTCCTTGTAGGCGCCTTCCACTGACCTTGTAAATGCTTAGAAGTCCGTCACTGTCTAGTCACGCTAAATATAGCCATTAAGTTTGATCTGGACCTAGAAAGCTGGATATCACTGAAGGTCTCTAAGCTCAGGCTTTGAAATTAACTTTAGACGCTCACAAAAGGAAGGGCAAGTCTGCAAACTTCAAAATTCTTCTCTGGTTTGAATTAAAACAATTCACAACCTCCTCCTGTCCAACGTGCTAGACACAAGCTGGAAAAGGTTCAAAAAAGGATGTCTTTCTTCACAAAGCACATAGTTAAATTTTGGAATTCATTTCCACAAGATGTAGCAATAGCTATAACTTGGATGGCTTTAAAAGAACTTTAGACAGATTCATGGAGGTTAAGGCTGTCAATGCCTACAAGCCATAATATTTGATTTCTACATCATTTTTCCTCATATTTATGGCTTCACAGTGCCAAATCAATCCTATTAAATGTTAAATAGTATTTCAAGAGACTAGAATGATTCCTGACAGGTACAAAAGAAACAAAATTATTATGCAGGAAATGTTAATTTATGCTGGAAATGTTAATATATAGGGTTTCTGCACCCTTCCCCCAGAAAAATAAAAATATCTGCAACTAAATTCCTTTCATTTCCTGCTAAATAGTCTCTCTTGGAAAATCTAGATCAGGCATCCCCAGACTTCGGCCCTCCAGATGTTTTGGACTACAATTCCCATCTTCCCCAACCACTGGTCCTGTTAGCTAGGGATCATGGGAGTTGTAGGCCAAAACATCTGGAGGGCCACAGTTTGGGGATGCCTGATCTGGATGGATGGGCAGCACTTAATGGTTTCCACATTTACAATTTGAAAAGCATTCTACTGGAGCGTCTTACACTGGCAAAGACCCTGAGACACAAACTTCAGACACGTCCTTGTGGTTTCCCCCCAAAAGGCCTTTACAGTTTGCCACTGTTTAGCTGTGACAGCAATTTGTCACATCTAACAGTCAGATGATGACCCTCTATTTCAAGTGATTCAATCTGACACTCTCTTTGCCTTAGTGCATTAGCCCTGCTGAACTGTTATATAGCCTGACATCTTTAGAGGCTATCTGCATTTAAATTATGGGAAATGATTTCCAATTTTAAATGGAAGCTGCATGACAGCTTGGCTTGGGTGTTACATAAGGAAGAGGCATAGAAATTTCGACTACCTGTTTGTCCAAAATTAAGGATAGAGAAACCTCTAGAGGTTCTTAACTTTCTTTGGTTGCCCTCTGACGATATAAAGAAAAAAAAGCTCATTCCTTTCTACATGAGAGGCCACCAAGGCAACACTTTGCAAAGCAAGGACAGAAAATTGATATTTGTCAGGTGTTTTGCTAAAGGCTGAACAAAGTAGTATTTTCTCAAGGCTTATACACTGCTGAATTTCAAATTAAGTAAATGCAGGATCTTATTGCACAGGAAGATGCATATTTCTGTATAGAGACTGTAGTGTATTTTACTTTCAAAGCTGTTTAATAGTAAAAAGGAGTACAAACTCACAGGTTAGCATTTCAGTTGCAGATGGATTAGCTTAAGAGACAAAATTGTGTTTGGACTTGGCAAGGCAGACTGCAAACTAGGATTTTTCAGCTGAGTCATTTGTAGTCATTCTGCACCTCATCAGCACTAGAGAGCTTTCCAGTAACTTATCAGCTGAATTGTGCAAACATTGAGGTTTTGGGGAGAGGACTAAAAATAAAAGTGCTACTACTAACCCACTGAACAGTGCCTGAGTTATCTCTCCACTTTCTTCGCTTCAGTTTCCCCCCCTTCTCCAGACCCTTGCCTTTCAGCTGGCTTCAGTGCCATTCTACTTCACAAGAGAATGCTTGAGTGAAGCAATCACAGCATGAAGAGCAGCTCTCCTGTATGGACCTGCTTGCTAGAGGTGCAGAAACTGATCAGCCAGACTCAACCACTAGGCTGCTTTTGCTTTCCCCTCATCTTACATACAAAGAGGGGTTGAGGAGGAATCTGTTTTAAGTGGTTTTAGGCAGAGAATTTGATGGTTCCAAACCAATTGAGCTTTGCCCACACCAGACTGCCACTTGCATTGAGCACTCTCTTATGCCCAAGCCACTTCTACATTGGTAGATTTGTGTTTTGTTTTTTTAAGGACCAACTAGTTATACATAATATTATGTACAAAGAAGACGTGTATATATACATACATAAGGAGTAAACCCCCAGGTGGTACTATATTTCTGCACCATAATTTTGTAAGTATTAATATGTAAGTATTTTTATATGGTTGTATACATAGTAGAAGTGAGAGCTGGACCATAAGGAAGACTGATCGCCAAAGAATTGATGCTTTTGAATTATGGTGCTGGAGGAGACTCTTGAGAGTCCCATGGACTGCAAGAAGATCAAACCTATCCATTCTTAAGGAAATCAGCCCTGAGTGCTCACTGGAAGGACAGATCCTGAAGCTGAGGCACCAATGCTTTGGCCACCTCATGAGAAGAGAAGACTCCCTGGAAAAGACCCTGATGTTGGGAAAGATGGAGGGCACAAGGTGAAGGGGACGACAGAGGACGAGATGGTTGGACAGTGTTCTCGAAGCTACCAACATGAGTTTGACCAAACTGCGGGAGGCAGTGGAAGACAGGAGTGCCTGGCGTGCTATGGTCCATGGCAGGCATCCCCAAACTTCGGCCCTCCAGATGTTTTGGACTACAATTCCCATCATGCCTGACCACTGGTCCTGTTAGCTAGGGATCATGGGAGTTGTAGGCCAAAACATCTGGAGGGCCGCAGTTTGGGGATGCCTGGTCCATGGGGTCATGCAGAGTCGGACTCGACTAAACGACTAAACAATAACAATACATAGTAGGTATCTGTTTATGTCCTCACAACTTTGGAAAACCTGGAGATATGTGTACAATATTACATTACAGGGCTTCTTATAATAATGCATATAATATGCAATAATTGTTCATCTTTTTAGCAAAGTTGGGGAGAATAACTCACTTTTCATTAAGATCAAGGAATTAGACAGTAAATTAGCCCGGGGGGGGGGGGAGATCTGTGCCGATAACTTTGACATCAAGTTTTTCAGAAAATTCCATCCCTCCTTACATTGTAGGACAAAACTATGCACAGATTTCCATAATTTTAAAATGTTTAAAGAGTCTCATGCCTGAATTCACATTAGCCAATGCATAAAATCACAGACAATACACATACAGTGGTACCTCTGGTTAAGAACTTAATTTTATCTGGAGGTCCGTTCTTAACCAGAAACCATTCTTAACCTGAGGTACCACCTCAGCTAATGGGGCCTCCCACTGCCGGTGCGCCGCTAGTGTGCGATTTCTGTTCTCATCCTGAGGTAAAGTTCTTAACCTGAATACTACTTCCGGGTTAGCGAAGTCTGTAACCCGAGGTGTTTGTAACCCAAGGTACCACTGTATTATCTATATTCTTTAAGGCGTGGCTGAATATTCTCTCTTAAGAACTTTAGGGTCGAATCTGGTGGGCAGACTGAAAAGAGGGTGAAACTGGCAAACACTATTAGCTTTTTGCTATGACTTGTTGCACAATGATAACCAGGGGTGGTGTGTCCCGTTTTGCTGCCTGAAGTGAAACAGGAAGCTACCATGGACAGGTTAAGAAAGACTCCCCCCCCCCCTTTTCCACCTTCATTCCAAATGCAGCTTTTTTTCACTGACAAGTTTTGTAAAGTTTAAAAATCATTTAGTTCAACTGGTGTCCTATTTTTTTTATTTAAAAAACAACAACCCCAGAGATTAAAGAAGTACACTGAAACGTCTCTTGGGGGGGAAACAAGCTATAGCTGAAGTTTACTTTTAAATAGTTTTTCATGGCTCAGTTCTCCCGGGTTGGCTAAGCGATACACAAATCAAAGCCCCTGATTGGATACATAGATCACCAATGTTAAATGATCTTAATTACTGGTAATCTAAGGAATAGATTGAAAGCAAGTAGAGGTGAAATTTTCAAGGATCCAAGCAGTTGAGAACTTTAAATTGTGCCAGAACTGGTAAAAAATAAATAAATGGGTGTCACATCGCTGTAAGGACATGGAAGAATAAGTTTTGTACATTCAGGGAGTTTAAAAAAAATACAGAAAAGCATTTAAAGCCCACATCTGCAGCTCTACTATGAGTACTGCAATCATTTATTGGTCTGGATCTTTCACTGTTCTTTACTGCTTTTTACAAATACTCGTTCAGCTCATATAATTTTGTTTCCCAACTAGAATGTTAGTTCTGAAAAGATAAGAGAGATGCCATTGTGCTAAATTGACCATTGATTTTCAACAATCCATACTACAGGTGACCACAATCAGCAAGCTGGAAGTATGAATGTGTCTTTGGTTATCAGTTCCTTTGAGGAGGAAGATCCACTAAACCTCTTAGCTGAAAAAATAATGAGCTTTGAGAAGTAAACTTACAGCACAATGCCTTCTGTAGCCTCCGAATTTTGATGGCTGTGCGGTAAGCAGAAAAGCGCACGTTGTTCAAATCAGCTGAAAAAAATGGCAAAGGGCAGAAATGTTAGAGTATTATAAGGAACCATTTTGTTCAATGTCATGTCATCATGAATTTGTTGTCAGTTAAAACACGTGCACACATGCATGAACACACACAAAAAAAAAAGAAGAGAAGGGAAGCAGTATATTAAGGTCTGTTTCCAGTCAAAATAGTGGAAGAGATGACAACACCTGTGAAACATGTAAAAAAGTTCTACCAAAACTTCCAGGATAGAAATGTACAAGTAAAATCTGTCTGTGCCTGGAACGTTTAGCTTTCATGTAGCAAAATACAGAGATGCCCTAACACAAGTGTGCCTGCCAGCACCATATTTACCAAGACCTTTCATGAGCATCGTATATATGCCATGCCCCCATGACATTCATTTTGTAACCAGTACCAATAACACGTTTATGTTCTGTAGATTACCCCCATCTGCACATTCAGTGAAATCCTACATTTAGCAATAAACACTTTGACCAGCTATCAGATAGATTCTTTGTGACTTAGTTTTACCAAAGGAGAAGTGCACTTACCTAATGACTGGAACAGTTCAGTCATTTTAGGGTGATCCCAGCAGGTTGTCTGCGTCTGATGACTGTTAAAAGAAAGAATCATGTTTTCAGCCACCAAGAAGCAAAAATTAAATATTTCATTTCAAGCATGTGCAGCACTTTCACAGCACAACCTTCCAGCTCATATGCGGCTTGTGTTGTGTTGGAATGCTGACTTGTTATGACCTACAGTTCACGACCTTATAATTTTTAAGTGCAAATATGTACAGTTTCAGTCTTATCTATTAATTAGGGTCTCTTCAACAATGTGTGTGCCAAATTTAAGCCTTTTCGGGGAAATACAGTAACTCACCAATGTTGGAGTGCACTTCTAGGTATCTTTTTTGAGGAAAGATTTCCAGGAAGTTTTCATTTCAGATTTTGGAAGTGGTCAAAGCACCTTGGGTGTGTATGTCAAATTTCAATTTCATAGCTAGCACACAAGTAATCATTCTAGCTGCCAATCTGAGTTCCCTATTTTGAAGGATGTACAAGTATCCTTCTTTCAGAGTTTTCTACTCATCACAGTATCTGGTACCCGGAAATAGTTTAGCTATTGTAAACACACTGAGTCTTGTATTAATTTTAAGATCCCAGCCATTTGGGAAGTATCACAATATCGGCAAGGCAAAAGTATCTATCTTCCTCTCTAGTTTGTTTAAAGAAAAGAAGCTAAATGTTACAGTGGTTTAAAAATATATAGAGAACCTTTTCCTCAATAGTCAAAAGTATCAGTATACATATTAACCTTAATAGTTCATAATGTACTTGGAGTATAAAAATGACCTTTAACTCACTCGTGCTAAAGATCATGGAGTAATTACTTTAATCCATTGCTACATTTACCCTCTAAGAGCATTCCAATGCAATGAATATTACAATTTTATCCACCATTTAACCCATCAAGATCTTGTGTATCCAGCCATACTTATAAGATTAAATTTAGACTTATCACAAAACTTTCAGATCTATCGCTGTCGATTTGTCATGTTCTGTTCCCATAAATTATCAGTCTATAAGAGTACTAATTCCAGCCACACTCTGGTGTATAAATTTTCATCAGTAACTGGAAAATTAATTTCAGTGGATTTGTCATATAACAACCCCCGCCCCTGTCAAATGTACAATGTGATTTAATATTAAATGAACCCTATATATTAGCAAATTAAGCAGTACTTAATGAAGCAGTACACTATATTCTCTCACTTTATTTAAACTTAAACCTGCTCTAACAAGAAACCACACTCACTTTAAAGCAATTTATAATGCTGGTGTGCAAAATCTATCAGGAAGTTTTCTTGTATGAGCCTCACTGAAAAGTACAGCTGAGTAAGAACATATCCATTGCATTTTGAAACTTTAGCCAAATTTAATAGGGTCTGTACTGGAAAATCCCAGCGAATTTTGCCCTAGCTAGCTACAGATCTACATATTCTACTTTCCTTTATACTGCCAAACCAGAACCAAGGGCAGGAAAAAGGATGATACCTATGTGGCATGGAACATGCACCTAGTTTAGAGTAAGCAAGTCCTGTTCTCTAGTGTAACTAGACCACTATGATGCCGTTTTGAGGCGACTTGAGCAGACATTACAGCATGGATAAAGAACAAGACAGAAAAGACAATGCAAAAGTGTGTGTCTTATGGCTTCTGGACAGATGCAACGCATCAGCAAGCACATCTGCACCACACCTTACTAGCATGTCTTTTAAACAGGTCCTTTTGAAGTGCAGGTGGAGCAATAGGTCAGTGCGTCTGACTGTTGATCAGAAGGTTGGTAGTTTGAACCAACCCAGGGACAGCTGCAGGCAGGATTCCTGCATTGCAGGAGGTTGGAAGAGATGAACCTTGTAGTTCCTTCCAACTCTATGATTCTACCGTAAGTCAGGCTTCCTCAGCCTCGGCCCTCCAGATGTTTTTGGCCTATAACTACCATGATCCCTAGCTAGCATGACCAGTGGTCAGGGATGATGGGAATTGTAGTCTCAAAACATCTGGAGGGCTGTGGTTGAGGAAGCCTGTTCTAAGTGATGTTGCTAATAATTTTACAATAATCGGGGACTTAGCTACATTAGTAAAACAACAACAGCGTTTTGAATTCGTTATAAACATGCAACGCCAGATGGCACCAGAGAGCAAAAATAACTTCTATGTGAATCTTACATAAAGGTAAAGGTAAAGGGACCCCTGACCATTAGGTCCAGTCTTGACCGACTCTGGGGTTGCGCGCTCATCTCGCATTATTGGCCGAGGGAGCCGGCGTATAGCTTCCAAGTCATGTGGCCAGCATGACAAAGCCACTTCTGGCGAACCAGAGCAGCACACGGAAACGCCGTTTACCTTCCCGCTGTAGTGGTTCCTATTTATCTTATTGCATTTTGACGTGCTTTCGAACTGCTAGGTTGGCAGGAGCTGGGACTGAGCAATGGAAGCTCAGCCCGTCACAGGGATTCGAACCGCCAACCTTCTGATCAGCAAGCCCTAGGCTCAGTGGTTTAACCCACAGCGCCACCTGGGTCCCTTCTATAGCTTTATATAGTTATAACTATTTAATTTCTGACTTATTTATAGCGGTTTTCTCCCCTGTTTGTAGATCCACCCCAGGATGGAAATGTTGGTGAGGCCCTGGCAAAGCCCCAAATGGACAAGACCCCTTGGGAGGATACCATACCTCTGGCAGCAAGCTAGGTCTTTATGGGCTTCTGTTTGGATGGAGCTTTCAAGTGGGCAGCCCACCCAGACGAAATAAGCTGCAGCCCTCCTCTCATTTCTAGATGCATGGAAGCTTTATTAGGTGGCAGATGTCCTTTATTCTCAGAGCTTATATTGAAATTATGGGGTCAAAATGCAATTGTACTCTTTTGATCCAATGGGCACCTCTGCTAAGGGAAGAGGAGGAGAGGGTTTTTGTTGTTGTTGTTGTTTTGCCAATTCCTCCTTTCTCCTTGCAACCTCTACACCACCTTCCATACTGCTCTGTAAGCAGGGTCCCCGAGCTCTCTGAAGCAGATTTTTAGGCAGCACTGGGGCCTTGCCTCCCCCTCTTCCATTAGTGGAGGCACCTGCTAGATCAAAAGCCACTCCACAAGTAGGAGGGCACAATTTGATTCAACCCTATGTAACTCTGCATACAGCTAGTTTTCAGAAGTAAAATTGTTTAATTCAGGAGTTAACTACTAGATAGTATGGATTTTTTATTTTCAAGGCCTCAGAAGTGGTGGGAGGTGTTCAATTGTGCTATAGATTTTCTTTTATTATTTACTAAAGGCAAATCAATATCGTTCATAATGGGTTGAAAAGAGTTATTATATTCAGCAAGCTAACTATAAAATAACAAGTTTTCTTTTATCAAGGACAGGGAGGGACTACTGTAATAAATAACTACCCTATGAGTGAGTTCTGTGACACATTTTTTTCCCATAAACCTGTGAACAATATGACTGTTCAGTCACAGAACAAATAAAAAAGGCTACTAGCACTTTAATGTTTCAGAACAGAAAACCTGCTTATATTATACCCAGTTTCAGTTATAAACATCTTCCAAAGTACGGCTGAATCACTTTTATTAGGTCATAATTCTTGAAAAATATAGAACAGGTGATTCTGTGACTGCCTTCAGAAGAATAGTGCCGTTGAAGTAAGCTGTTGCCTTAGAATTCATATATATCAGCTTGGAAATACTGATTCATTGAACTTTTCTTTTCTTTATCTGAATTGAAGCTTAAATGCTCCCTCACTTATAAAAAAACATTTTATAATTCTAGTGTCAAATCCTGTAACTCTAGGATCAAATGCACCATGGACTTAGTTACAAAAAGCAAGGCACAATGTATCAGTATATCCTATAAAATTATATTGTAAACCAGTAGATTTATCTGAAAATTGCTCTAATTACTCTAAAACATTTTAAGGATTACAACAATTTTCAGTGTTTATTCCTTCATAGTATCAGATCAATTATCTTCCCCTTCATCTGCACTGCTATATCAATATAAATAATTCTAGTGTTAAGTGAGAATTTTTACTATGTTGGGTAAACTTATGATTGCTAGTATAGCTTGTATTTTGGATTGTAACATGTCACAGAATGCCAAGCGTCAATTCCACCCGCTTATGTTTCAAAGAATATAAATCTGATTTATTAACAGTGCAATCCTACATATGTCAGTTCAATGGAACTTACTCCTAGGTAACTGTGTATAGGATTGCGATCAAATACACTTAAATGTTTGCCACGTTTTGCAAAATACTTTATACTCTCTATAGCCTAATCAAAATGCCCACTACGTAGCCTTTTGCAAAAAGTAATTGGCAAAGCAAGTTAAAAAAATAACAGCTGGCAAGCATGAGTTAAATGGCAAAACATCTGATTTCTGGAGGTGCATTATCAAAGGTTCTGATACTGCAGTTGGAGAAATTTTAAGAGCACAATGTGCTTGCTTCCTTGTGGCAGGCCTGCATTGTAGAGCTGCTATAAGGCATAAATGAAATATATATCTGCCATTATTATCCAATGATGTCGGGTCTTAATGCAACAGGGGGGAAAAGCTGGTGCTACCAAGTGTCTCCAAAGGGGAGGTGGATAAGCAATGTGTGTGTCCCTGATTTTAAAAGCCTGAGGCAATACAGCCACAAATAGTCATTTTAATGTATCTAAACCATGCAAATTAAATGAAATCTAGACTGCTCACATGCTAACCATTGGGATAAAAATAGATATCAGGGCTATGCTACACTACAATTTTGATAATGACATTTTAAAGGAGAGAGGGTAAAAACGCTGCTAATCTGACACTATTTCCAAGATATAAACTCATCTGATCTTCTTCGACATGGGAATTCCAAAGCTAAAATTACTTGCAGATTTGTTTTATTTACAAAATTACTGAATGATGTCTCCTGCCTTTCCTGCAATATGGCAATAATGTGTTTTGAATATTCCAGTATTGGATTTTCAAAATCACCATCTGCCCTGTCTCACGCTAATCTGATTTTATCTTTTAAAATAAATAAATAAATTTATTAAACAAATTTAACAAAAACATTGTCAATCAATATAGCGAATTGCATTTTCCCCCTTTTTATACCCTCCCCTCCCTCCCTTTCTCACCCTCCAAAGACTTCCCTAAGCTCCCCCCTCTGTTTTATCCGCACATGTTATTCTCTGCATTTTATAAAATTGTACATATCATTACCTTATCTATCCTATGTTGTACTAATAAATTGTGGATGTTTATTCAAAACCTGCCAAGGTGTTCAAGTCCTTTTGTTGTCTTTTTAGATAGTTTGTAAAAAGTTCCCATTCTTCCTTGAAGCCACAGTTGTCTTTCTCTCATAGTTTATATGTTAACTTTGCCAGTTCCGCATAGCTCATCAATTTTTCTTGCCATTGTTATTTCCTTGGGAACTCCTCATTCATTCTTCCATCCTTTACTCAGATGTCACGGAGCGTGCCGCCATTCCCTCCACAGCAGACTGGAAGTCCTAATTTGATTTTATCTTAAGCACCAGCTCACGTATTAGAACCATTTATGCGGGCCGTGTTATATTGGGTGGATCCACAAATCTTGGCAGCAAATGCAGATTTTGGAACTGTGAGATTCTTCAGGGTGACTCTCTCATGAAGGTCTAAAAGGTGAACTAAGAAGCACTTCCGGTTGCCAGTGGATGATGTTTTGCTACTTTGCATTGCTGACTATCCCTGCGGTCAAGGCTACTCCTCCCCTATTTGTCACATATCCCCAGTTTTCATATCCTTGCCCTCAGTCTTCCTCCTAGCTTTCTACCACTGAGGCCCAACATAAAGGTTTTTGGGAACCAATAATGAAAGCACAATTTATAATGGAAAGGAAATACATACTTTTAAAAAGTTTAATATGTGCCAATTGCTTCACTGCTAGATGACTAACATTTACTGTGAATCAATTTTGGTCCTTCGCTGCAGCAAACCCTAGTTGAGGGGTGGGAAAAGGAGTTTAAAAGATAAGTAGCTGCAGAAACCTGCCATCCTAGCAGTTCGCAGGAGCTGGGACCAAGCAACGGGAGCCAACCTAGCAGTTCAAAAGCACGTCAAAGTGCAAGTAGATAAATAGGAACCACTACAGCGGGAAAGTAAACGGCATTTCTGTGTGCTGCTCTGGTTCGCCAGAAGCGGCTTTGTCATGCTGGCCACATGACCTGGAAGCTGTACTCCGGCTCCCTCGGCCAATAATGCGAGATGAGCGCCGCAACCCCGGCGTCGGTCACGACTGGACCTAATGGTCAGGGGTCCCTTTACCTTTACCTTTAGCTGCAGAAAGGAAAGGCATCTGTCCACATCCATCACTCTGATGAGGGGTGGGGAAACTGTGGATTTCAGATGTTGCTGAACTACAGCTCCCATTGACCCTAGCAAGGATGGACAATGGGATGACCACAGTTGTAGTTCAGCAACATCTGGAGTGCCAAACATTCCCCACACCTGTTTTAGACACTTCCCGTCCCCATAGCTCCATGAATATCTACTTATATATCACAGTGACCACTTCTGATATGTGTTACTCCTAAAGGAAGGAATATAGCAAAGCTGTGACAAAAGAGGGATTTGGTATTATTACAGTAATATGGGGTGAAGTGTTAAAAAGGAGCAAGGGGAAGGGTTTAAAAAAGGCATGTGGCATGTGGCTTAGCTTTATGGATAGTTCTATGAAAGAATATAGACAGGTGGGTGTTGAGAAGAGTGTTGACTGGGGAAATATCTGGCAGCTTTGTTAGGAACTGTTGGAGTACAATAGGTGGGTAAAATCAGGATTCAACACCATTTATCAGGACAGACAGAAACCAAGTAAACTTGGCATTGGCATACAATGCCCCGAGGCACCGTCACTGGGATACAGAGCTCTGAGTTAGGTAGCAGAATCAAAAGCCAAGTCCTCTTCAAAGGGTTGTCAAATGGTATTAACTAGAGTGAACGACAAAGCAAGACAGGAAGCAAGTCGGAAGCAGGTAGAAGCCCTGTTTGTTATGAATGCTGCTTTGCAAATCGAATGCTGCTATGCACTTGGAATACTGGGGACAGATATGCTTGCTACTCCTCAATGAGGATATTATATTGCAAAGCTGGAAAAAGTTTAGAAGGGGGCAACCGAAACGATCAAGAGGCTGGAGCCGACTTACCCATGAAGAGAGTTGATAGCATTTGGAGCCTTTGGCTGCTCACTGGCTGTGGCAGCAGGTTCTTTCCAGTTGTAGTTTTTCTCCTCTTGTCAAGTTTTTAAAATGGTTTTAAGTTGTTTTGATTCAGTGTTGTTTTTAACTTATTTTTAAAATATTTTTAAAATATTTATAACTGACTGGTGTGTGTTTTTGCTGCCTGTTTTATATTCATGTTGTGAATGGCCATGGTAAAGGCAGGATATAAATAAACAAATAGTTTAGGGAAAAGGCAGGTAAGGAGAGGACGCAATCAGAAGTGTGTTAAACTCTGCATGCCATAGTCCCCTATCTTGCAGAAATCTATAAAAGCAAACTAATTACCCCAGGAAATTAAATAGCAACCATAACGACCCTGGATCTGGCAAATGCCAAGACATTATGAACCTTCCTTGGAGGTTTTTAAACACAGGTTGGGTGGATGCTTTAGATGAGATTCCTGCATGGCCAGGGGTTGGACTATATGACCCTTGGGTCCATTCCAACTCTATGATTCTATGAATGCTTCTTGAATTTGGGCATTTAAAAATCATTTTACAATTTGATTGTCTTAGCTTTATTAAATGTCAGGATTTATTTTTCTGTGATCCCAATATTTTACCTATACACAGAATGATTAAACAACAGGATTCTAATGTCATTATATTCCACATATGTTTGCAATACAACCAGTGAAAAATACACTCAGTGTAATACTTGCTCAAAATATATATATCATTTTTTCATTCAGGCAACCATTTGTCCAGATGTATCATGTCTATTACAAAGAGCAATAGATCAGTGAATTCTTTGTGGCTCTGCACACACAAATGTTTCGATTTCTCCTTATTAGTCTGAACAACCCATGGGTCTATTTATCATCAAAAACTTTTCAACTTTCCTTAAAAGCCTCTAAATTTGGCAGATGAAAAACTAGCTTTTTCCCTCTCAGCCCCCACCTCCTTGCACTGTCCACTGATGTCTACAGCAATAAATGAAGCACTCAAATGACAGAAGCAAAAACCATTATTGTGGAACATGAGGGAAAGATTAAAAAATGGGGCTGGGAGAAAACATATGAAGGCAAGTCACAACAGCCAGCTTTTAAGAGGATGGCTCAGTTTGCCTTGTGGAAACGAATGGCATTTAGTTGTAGACAGGATTCCAGGCCCTTCCCTCTTCTACACACCAAATAATGTACCTGCGCTGAGTTATGTAAAGCTAATCAGTACATGGCCGTACTGCATAACTTAAGATTCTAAGATTCATGTTTTCAACACATTTGGATATTTTTGGCAAGTATTGAGAGACAGAGGCAGTGTTTGAAATGGGAGCAAATGAAGATGCCCAGGGGCTGGGATGGCACCTAAAGTCTCTACCATTTGGAGGTGCTTGCCTAGGGATCCTTGGAACTTGACTGTTTCCACACACTAGCAACACATCCTCTAGGATTCTATCCATTATAGTTTATCTGCACAATCAGAATGAATTTCAGGAGCCCAAAAGTTATGATGAAAAATATGACTTTCAAAAGAGAAAGTAGGCATTTCATTTTGCCAACTGCAACCCTGGTTTAAGGAGCAATTTGGTGCCTAGCTTATATACAGTATCTGAGTTTCTAACACTGGCCAGAGGCAGAGCTGGAAAGAGAAGACATACAGCCCTACAATATCAAGCATCAAGTGAGGCTAATACAAATACAATATTTTATTAATTTTATTATTTATTATTTTACACCCACTGCTACTACTTATTAGTCACTTGCTACCCAAAGGTCTCCAAACAATTTGGAACACATTTAAAATATAATATCCAGCCTAATGAAGAACAGAATTCAATATGACTGTGTGACATTTTAGCTGAGCCTAATAGAGGTGTAACTACACTGTGGCTTTTCGATATTTTCAGTTAGTAAATATTGTGGAACTTGGTTTATGTACAAAAGAAACCTGTAAGAACTTAAGACGACAAAGCACAGCACACGGTTCACAGAGAGGGATTTGCACCAGCTGCCAATATATATTTGAGCTAATTATAAGTTTTAAAGTATGTGGTAGGTGAACACATTATGGAAGGAAGATGTTCTTTTGACACAGTAAATATTCTGTTGTCTGTACATGTAAAAGCCTGGTGACCACTGGCGGTGGGGAAGAGACAGAGTAAGCACAGTTTCATTGTAAAATAGAGGGCTTTAAATCATTTTGACACTTTCCTCTCTTAAAAATCCATTGCAGACTTTAACACACAGAGAGACCAAAATAAATACATCAAGCTAGTTAAGATTGCACAATGTACTTATTTTATAATTTTACCACAGTGTAGTAAGCAACATTTAGAAAAATAAAGCAGTTGTGCTAGATACAGTGCAACTGATCTATCTGTGGAATTACTTGCTTATTGCAAGCAATTCAACAGCAAGTAATTCCACATTTGACCAGTGCTATATTGCCAGAAAGTTTCTTTCCCCAGAACCTCGCCATTCAGCTGAAATCACGGTGATCTCAACTGCTAGTTTAATCATGTTGTCCCAATGAGCAGGAACTGTCTTCAAGCCCTTTGAAAAGCACTCTCTGAATCAGCTCTGCACTTCTCCTTTTAGAAAGGGGGCAGCGGTGTTGGAGCCAGGAGAAAGAAGCCTCCTGCCCCTGTCCCATGCCACCCACCCACTTAGAGGGGAAGTGTGGTGCTGTGTCAAATAGTGCTTCTGCAGAGTGCTTCAAGACAACCCCACACTCCCGTTGGAGCATCTGGAGGCTGAAAAGGAGCATGGAAGCTGTTTGCAAAAGCACTCTTTGAAGCAGCTATTCCCACCTATGCTTTAATCATTGAGAAGGAAGAAAATGCAGCTTCCTCTACCATCACACACGGCCCAAAGGCTACTCATGCAACCTCATGCCTGCAATTTACATAACAAAGAGAACATACACTGATTGTATCCATGCAATTAATGCCAGGTCCAGATTGACCTTAAAAGCTTTTTCTATGGGACAGTTAATAATAAAAAAGGAAAAGCGGGAAAATGATAAACTATTGGCATTTCACTAGCTCTTGAAAATGCACTTATTTAGACAAGCATTCCTCTGTTCATCTGACTTGAACCTCTGATCTAATTGTTTTAATTGCTGTTTTAATTGGTTTGCTTTATTATACATTTTAATTGTGGGTGTTTTTAATGTTTGATGAAATTGTTTTACTGAACATTTTAATTATGCATGGATATATTTTTATAGTTGGTTTTATACTTAGAAGCCATTTGGACAAGTAAACAGTAAATAAATCAATAGTAACAACAAGAAGAGGACTGGGAAGGAAGTGCCCGAGGGAACGGAAAGTAATGAAGAACTGGGGCAGAATAAAGGAAGGGCCAAGGAAGGATAAGGAGAGAGCCAGAAAGTGACTGGAAGAAATGGGAGCCATGAGGCCTTAGGCTGCCATGCCTAGACACTTACTGGGAAATTCAGCCAAGAATGGCTTCTGCTACATTACTGTGAACTGGCAAATGAAGCCCAAGAAGCAATAGATAGTGACAGTGGGTCTGAATTTCACATACAGTATTTATTTGAACTAACCTCCCATTTTTGGCTGCAAGGTTTTAGTCCTATGGATTTGTGTGACAACAGAGCTGTTAATAGTATATATATATAGCATAATTGTTTCTTAAAATACCTCCTAGTCATCCTAAAACAATTTTTAAAAATGTTTTAGGAAGAGGTGAAAACAAGATAGCACAGACTGTCCTCCAGGGCAGCCACATTTATCGTCTAGCTGAAGTTATACTTAGATCACCTCTAAGCTGCCCTCTAGAGATCAGCCCAAGGTGCACTTTGGAAAAATCATTCAGATAATTGAGTAATAAACTAATCTGTACATCATCCCCAGAGCTAACATTGCAGATATCCACTGCTCCTGCTATTAAGCATGGGCTCGTTTCTGCCCAGGCCGCACGGTGAAGGGAGTTGTGTATTGGTTATGAAAAATGGACAATGGCCTGGCCTCTCCATAGTCTGCACAGCCAATGCAGCACGATGGGGTGGAAGCAGGCTAAGCAAGACCTGAGGCATCACCACCTCAGTGGTCCAAGTCATAAATATGAAAGAGAGTGGGGTCACAATTCATCTCAAAAAATAATTTGACACTCTTGCCCTTTATCTGAGCATTGTTTGCTCACTCATGAATTTACAGAACACATTGAGTGCTAAGCTGTATCCACATGATGGAGCTGGGAACAAATTTGTATTTGTTTCCTGGATTGACCTTTAGTCATTTTTTTTCATCTTTATCACAACACTTCCACAGGTTCTATTTCAACTGGCCTGTTCTCTGTTTACCAGTGTTTTGCCTTGGCAGTGGATATGCATAGTGTCAACAACTGACACTCTGGTTAATGGGCAGGGAGCACCTGCAAACCTCAAGGTTCTCCTGTATCAGGGACTTTTTGAGCCTGGAATGACTTGACAAAACAATATCCCCAAGGATGATTAAGGTTAGAGAAGTCATATAAAATTCTCCTTACTCAAGCCCCCCCCCCCGATTTAGAGTTTTGAATTACCTGTTTTTGCAGTTGAATCAAATGGAATCAATTTATTAGCAGTCCACCATTCTTTGCATTATAATTACTGAACTCAAGATTGCTATGCTAGAGCACATGGTTCAAAAACATCCAAGAAAAACCTGGAATTACAGATGGAGCAAACCAGCAGGGTGGAATGCAGCCTGGGGTGTCTTCCTATCCCTAAAACAGACCTACATGTTCGTCTGCCCGGAGCCGCTTTGCTTTGTACAATCCTGTTGTTTAGGCTGTAGCAGCCCTGACCCTAAAGGGATGCTTTCCGGGATACTGATATATGTTTAATAAAGTCGTGGCTAATTTTCAACCCAGCTCTGCCCTGCAAGCAAAAAATATAATCACTGCACCCTTGCTGAATCAGGCTTGTAATAAAGACTAATCCGTTTGATTACATATATTATTGATGGCATTGTTATTTCTCCTCTGTCCTTAGGCTAGCTCAGAAAAATAAAGGATACAGGCACAATATAAAAACTAAACTTTCTAGCTTCCTAGGAGAAGAAGGGGTAAATGGAAACACTTTCATGGTTTGTCAACTCTCCCTGTTGTATATAAAGAATCTGACAAGCATGAGCAACAAACATACCAAGGGATGATGGTACTTTCATTTGCAAATCAATCCAGAAGTGGTCTTGCACTTTGAGGCATAAATAAGGTGCAAATTGGCAACCAGGTGGTATATGGGGGAAATGATATTTCAAAAGCAACTTCATCTATTAACTTGCTCTGATTAACTACAAATGCACTGAGGTCTGGCACTCAAGAGGACTGGTAAGGCAGAACTGTAGGTCCAGCAAGAGCCAATGACAAGCAGAGCCAACTAATTCTGGTTTTGTCCCTATCCTCATCCTTGCTGCGCTCCCACTGAGACTAAGTGGGAAGCTGACAATCAGTGGCTGGTTGCAAAGTGTAGACTGGCAGAATGCAGACTGAGATTGGTAGGGAAATGTTCCATTTGTCCTAACAGGCCAGTATCCACTGAGACCTCAAGGAGAATCAATGGGATCACACTCCCCCAATTATCTCCAAAAAGATCATCTTTCGTATCAGTCAAGGCGAGGCACCCCCAAACTTCGGCCCTACAGTTGTTTTGGACTACAATTCCCATCATCCCTGACCACTGGTCCTGTTAGCTAGGGATCATGGGAGTTGTAGGCCAAAACATCTGGAGGGCCACAGTTTGGGGATGCCTGGTCAAGACTGATGTAGTCCCATGACTAGGCATGAACCCAGACTGGAAAGGGCCCGGATATATCCCTTCTGATGCCTTCACAGAGAGAGAAAAAGAGCATGGAATGCAGCAGTTAATGATATGGTAGTGTAACTGCTTCTTTGGAATAGCTTTTTATCAAACTGATGAGTAAGGGAATAAGCACAGAATGATTCATTTGTAAACACAGAGATTATCATTATTGGGGGCGGGGGGGAGACTGATTCAGTTTTATTAATGCTAGTCATTTAAATACAGAAATGAAGCTGTGGGTTAATGCACAGAGTCTAGGGCTTGCTGATCAGAAGGTCGGCGGTTCGAATCCCTGCAATGGGGTGAGCTCCCGTTGCTCGGTCCCAGCTCCTGCCCACCTAGCAGTTCGAAAGCACATCAAAGTGTAAGTAGATAAATAGGGACCGCTCCGGCGGGAAGGTAAACGGTGTTTCCGTGCGCTGCTCTGGTTCTCCAGAAGCAGCTTTGTCATGCTGGCCACATGACCCGGAAGCTGTCTGCGGACAAACGCTGGCTCCCTCGGCCTATAGAGCGAGATGAGCGCCGCAACCCCAGAGTCGGACACGACTGGACCTGATGGTCAGGGGCCCCTTTACCTTTACCTTTTAGGCTAATCTGCAGAGCATTCTACTCACTGAAAAGATGGGATGGTATTCAACCATGTTTTACTCAGAGTATATTGGCTGAAATTAATGAACATGGCTAAGTTAGGTCCATTAATTCCTGTGGGTCAACTCTGAGTAAGTGGAATACAGCCCAGGGTCTTTTACAGTATGTGAACGAAACCACAAAAAAATCTACCTACCAATTAATTTATAATTGGCATTCCATACTTGTAGTCCAAACTCTTGCTTATCCTTTCCTATCCCACTTTTATCCCAATGATTTGATGAAGAGTTTAAAACAAGAAACCCAATATACATAAAAGTGAGCCATAATTTTGCCATAAGGACATAGTTGAGTACCATTAAAAAACCCAGTAATTTCAATTAGAGAAACTTAAGCATTTACATCATTTCCCCTTTGAAAGCAATGGCTAACTCTGGTAGGCCATGCCCATGTTTCTCATATATTCTTTCCAGCAATATTTCAGTTTACAATACTTTCCAGATACAGTATAATGGCAATTCCAGAGAAATCACAATAGAAGTAAATAGAAGAGCATACAACAGACTTCATACTAGTTTAAACTGAGTAACTCTACATAAAATGTGTGAGAGTGTATATATTTTAATTGCCAAAGGGATGGAAATCAACACATAGGATGGTAAGGGTTCATTCAGTATTCACACCTTGACAGGAAGTACAAATGACATACCTCAAAGTTTAATTAAAATGAGACTTTCAAATAAGCTGACTTTTAAACAGACAGCTTATCCTGAAAATTTGATTTTATAATTTAGACCCTGAATTCAGGCACAGCAAATTTCAAAAACACATTTCTAATATCATGCACTGGTGGTATCCTTTACTTAATGACACTTCTGATGTGACCAAGTAAGTGTTTAATATAAATATCCATGGAACAAAGGAAGACGGCAGTATTGTTTTCTATTCATGTTAAGTACTGATACTGAAAAGGAAGACAAAGCCTGTCAAAACATATATACAAATTCAGCTAGTGAGACTAATTATGGCAGCATTTCTACATGATCCCCCCTGCTTGAGGAAAGGCAGCTGAGGATTAATGGAGCTTTCAAAGATCCTGTGAATTTTTCTCTAAGACAATTATAGCAAGAGCAAAGGCCAACTTACTTGATGTAGTATGGAACTTTGTTATGTGAAACTGATCTCTGCCATGGTAGCTGAACAGAGGCTGTAGAAAAGAAAAGAAACGGGGTAATTATGACGAAAATAAATAATTTATAGTCAAGTTTTACAATTAAGCTCAGTCATAAGAAAGCACTGAATATGCATTCCAGGACCTGGGAGTGAAGATCCACCTCTACCTTCTAGACAGAGCTCTGGGGGTACCATCACCACTTCTAGAACAAAGCTCTGCTCTCTATTCAGCCCATCCAAAGCTACAACAGCTTTTTCAGTGGTCACCATGGACAGTTGCAGCAGCAACTCGGAGGCATACCACCTCTGATACTCGAGGTGATACATAGCCAGCAGCAGCAGCAGCAGCCGTTGATAGCTTTATCCTTTACAGATTTGTCTAACCCCATTTGAAAGCCATTCAAGTTGGTGGTCATTACAGTGGTACCTCGGGTTAAGAACTTAATTTGTTCTGGAGGTCCGTTCTTAACATGAAACTGTTCTTAACCTGAGGTACCACTTCAGCTAATGGGGCCTCCCGCTGCCACCACGTCATTGCCACACAGTTTCTGTTTTCATCCTGAAGCAAAGTTCTTAACCCGAGGTACTATTTCTGGGTAAGCAGAGTCTGTAACCTGAAGCATCTGTAACCTGAAGCATCTGTAACCTGTGGTACCACTGTACTATCATTCGGTGGTAGCAAATAGCATATGTTAACTATGTACTGTGTGAAGAAGTACTTTGATCAGTATGTTCCGAATCTTACAACATTCAGTCTCATTGGATGACTCTGGATCTAGTATTATGGGAGAGGGGGAAGCACTTCTCTCTAACAGTGTTTTCCCATGTATAATTTTATACACCTCTATCATGCCCTGCCCTCCTTACTTGATCCCCCCCCCCTAAACTAATACTAAGCTAGAATGTCCTTTTCCTTGTAGGGGAGTTTCTGCAGACCATCAACCACTTTGGTTTCCCTTTTCTATCCCTATATTATCCTTATTAAAATGAGGCAATCAGAGCTGCTGTTCTCTAATGCCTTTGCCTCAGAGAATGCTCAATGCAAGCCATCTATTTGTTCTGTATTTTTCTCTTGTCAAGTTATTAGCAATGCTGGATTCCAGATGCTGTAGATAGGTTTAATTGCTGGAAAATGATGAAAGCTACTCCCCCCCTTCCAAATATCTAAATTTGTGTGTAAACTTGCATTGTACCTATCTAGGAATCCAAACCTGCTTAGACTCTACTTTCTGAGCTTCATATGAATAGCAGCTTTGAGGTCATATACACACATGCCTTCACTGTTCAGGTGAAAATAAGAGATCTTCGTACTGCCAAGTACCACATTTATCTACTCCTGGAATGTCCCTAAACCTGCTTTTACATCCTCCAGTATAAGAACACACTATCGAGCAGCTTGTTTTACTAAAACTTACCGGACAGAAAATTTTGAGATGTGGGTCCACAGTTCCAGTGTGCTTCCTGTAGCAGTTTAAGGCGATCCTCTACAGATATCTGCATGTACAAACATATACAAGGAAAAACATTAATTTCAAGTGATCATACATTCTTAACAGCCAGTCTAACAGCCAGCATTGCAAACAATGGTTTACAAACAGTTTTAGCAAATAGACTTTAGATGTACTGCAGATGTGTTTACTCTGCCCATTTGCATGTGTTCTCATTTATAATGTTTAAATACAAATGAATAATGATCTTTCTGTAAGCAATGCAAATCAATAAATAAGATTTTCACATTGACTAATACTGTCTCCACTGAATTTTTTTCTTCACTCTCCTCTTCCCTTGTCTAAATATCTGTAGTCAGCAGGCCTAATTTTGATTCTATTGATCTTACAGCTGCCTTTACAAGGAACCACTTTGGAGCATGCTGTTTTGCTGGTTGACAGGATGGGCAGATATCCTCCTGGTTTACTAATTAAACTGCACTTGCACATACAGCAGGAGTCTGACTGCTTAGTCAAATCTCCGTAAGGCATAAAAAGCATTCCAAACACAAATTACATTGCAAGAAACAGAGATGCATCAGAAATGTTAATAATTTCATCTCACAGGACACACTGTTTCTCAGCAGACTACATCTAAACTCAGCAGGTCACAGATGTCAAAGATAGGGGGGGCATTTTTCTCCACTTTCAAACATTTCACACTCCCAAGTTTTTCTTCTTCTCAAGTTGAAATAGGGTAGCAAAAGGAAAAAGGAAGCAAATAGAAATGCACAAAACTCTTGGTACAAGTTTGAATGGAGTACAGAAGACTAATTTTCATTTAATATGAAATTCCCACTAGATGTTCTTCCACAACAGTTTCAGACAATTAAGGCAATAGGAATTTATTGGAAGCTTTTGGTTTTCTGGAACATTCGAAGGCAGAAATGAGTCCATTCGAAGTCTGAAATAAATTCTTCTTCTTCGTTCTTTGGGAGTTGATCACGGTGTGGATTTGCCAAGTGTGCCTTCCTTTTAGCACATTTCTCCCTTGCGTCCTGAGTTCAAGTGTCTTCAAAGCCCATGACACCTTTGATGTTCTCCAACTGGAGCACTTGCAGGGCAGTGTTTCCCACTTGTCAGTTTTTATACTAGATTTTTTTAGATTTGCCTTGAGACAGTCTTTAAACCTCTTTTGTTGACCACCAGCATTATGCTTTCCATTTTTAAGTTCAGAATAGAGTAGTTGTGCAATGTGGAATAACTGCCCCCCCAGGCCAATCAAGGCCTTGCCAAGCCATCTAGCTTTGCAAAAGGAGGGGAAAAAAACTTTACTGGGTAGCATGGGGATGGGGACATCATTGTCCCCTGGGAGATGTATGAACATGTGAAGTAAAGTATGTTTGGCATGATCTGGCAATGCCCTCAGGTTGTACTATACCCACCTTGTGCTGCTTCCAGAATATGCCTAGAACCTGCCCCAAATTTGGGGTCCATTTTTTCCCTGACTGCTTCACTACAAGTTTTGTAGCTATAAAAGGACTGGCTGATAGGTGAATACCAACTTTAGTCTGCCACGCCTTTCTTTTCCTTGCTTGCTGCTGAACCTGGAGAATGGCAGCTTGTTGAGGAACTGAAGGGTAGAGCCAGCTAGCTCTGCCCATAAAGAGCAACTGTAAGAACGATAGCTGTTTCTAGGGGGAAGCCTATTGTTTGGGCAAAGGGTTGTGGTGACAGCTACATTTGTGATGAGACCACAAATGCAACTCAGAAATGTATAAAGTGAAATTGATGGGATCCTTGGGATTTTGCTGTTTTATATTTTTATTGTTTTATGGTATTTCATCATTTTACTTTAGTAGCCTTGGCCAAAAAGCAGTATGTAAATAAACCAATGATGATAATGATACAAGTGTTTTTCAGGCAACACATGCCAGACAAGGCATGAATGTGTTTAAGTGTCTTGAGAACAGGCACAGGGTAATGGGAAATCCTGAGTGTGCAATGACAATATAAGTAAAGGTAAAGGACCCCTGGATGGTTAAGTCCAGTCAACGGCGACTATGGAGTTGTGGCGCTCATCTTGCTTTTAAGGCCAAGGGAGCCGGCGTTTGTCCACAGACAGCTTTCCGGGTCATGTGGCCAGCAGGACTAAACTGCTTCTGGCGCAACAGAAGAATTACTTATACACACACACACTTTCAAAAGTTGTTAATAGCCATGATTAATGGGTATACAGGCCCAAAATATGTACATGTGTCTTTGGATATTAATTCCATCCCCTCCCTGCACCGAACTGCTGGTATCAGCAGAAAAGAGAAGCTATCAATCATGAGAGAAAAGAAGACTCTTTCATTGCATTTTGTTACTAAAACAGTCAAGATTAATGATAATTTGTACTGTAATAGAAAATAAGAATAATAAAGGGACACCCTCTCACTCTTAATCCATTGAAGAGAAGAACAGAATACCTGTAAAAGTTTCCAGCGCATATTGAGATCATCCAGCTGTCGCGATATCTTTAAGGATGGATGAAGGTCAAGTGGAGAGAATTGACTGGATAAATCATTAACTGCTTTAACTTTCAAGTTGATTGGTGAAATTTCTTCTCTAAAGGCCTAGAACAGGAAACATGCATGTACTTTCAACAAAACATGTTAAAAGAACAGACAACACATGCAAGCACCCTCAAGCACTTACGATTTATTCAAATTCAGCAATAAGCATCAGATTTCACTGCATTTCAGTTCATATGGGGCCCTTGCTGGCTTGGTGAATTGCACATTACCTCAGTAAATCATGAAAAATAAGCAATATGCTCATCAGCCAGGGCCTTTAATATTTCCAACTAATCAGCAAAAGTTTCTGACTTCTCACTGCTATTGGGTCAGTCAATTACAACATTCATTTTTGTTTGAGTTTGCTAACAGGCTGACATAATGAAAACACAGTAAGCTTATCCTTACCTTCCTTTATACAAATGCAATTAAGAAGAAGCTAATTACCTCTTAAAGGCAGAAAGTGGTATTCACAGAATGAAGCTTTTGCAAACTGATTGGTTTCTATTAAAATGGGAATGGGGAAAGGGTGGGTATATTATGCTTAAAACAACAGAACAGAAAATATAAATCAAGTTTGATTATGTTCTGTGGAGATATAAATAAAGTTCCAGTAAATTTTGTTTAATCATTAGTTGAAAGCAAGGCTGAAACACGAAGAGGGTGTTGTGTGTGCGATGCTAGGATACGTAGTGCAATTTATCTTTTTTTTTTTAAGATCATCCATGAATTGACAGACAATAAGCCTCTAAGTCCAGTACTAAAATACCCACTGACTTCAGAACCATTTCCTTAGATTTTGTGCCTTAGGCTTTTTATAGCCTAGGATTTGTAGAGTTGCTGCAGTATGATTTATGAACACCTAGGCTTGCATCATGGAACATATTGGGAGTTCAAAACACATTAACAGGAGCAGATTTATTTTGTTTCATGGCAGACTAGCCATAAGGATTTTCCAGTTTGGGAAAATTATTATTACTGCACTTTTATTTTCCCTTCAAAATGAGAGTTTAAAAATATAAACATGTAGGATTTTTGCTCTTCATAAGTTATTTGTCCCCTTCATGGATCAATGCCTTGTCGTGGCGAAGGGGCTTGAATAACTCAGAGAAGCTATGAGCTATGCCATGCAGGGCCACCCAAGATGGACAGGTCATAGCGGAGAGTTTTGATTAAACATGATCCACCTGGAGAAGGAACTGGCAAGCCACTCCAGTATCCCTGCCAAGAAAACTCCATGGACAAAGACAACAGGCATATAAAAGTTATGACGCTGGAAGATGAGCCCCTCAGGTCGGAAGGCGTCCAACATGCTACTGAGGAAGAGCGGAGGACAAGTACAAGTAGATTCAGAGCTGATGAAGTGGCTGGGCCAAAGCCGAAAGGACGCTCAGTTGCGGATATGCCTGGAAGCGAAAGGAAAGTCCGATGCTGTAAAGAAAAATATTGCATAGGAACCTGGAATGTAAGAACCATGAGTGGAGGTAAGCTGGATGTGGTCAAAAATGAGATGACAAGAATAAATATCGACATCCTGGGCATCAGTGAACTAAAATGGAAGGGAATGGGCGAATTCAGTTCGGGTGACTATCATATCTACTACTGTGGGCAAGAATCCCGTAGTAGAAATGGAGTGGCCCTCATAGTCAACAAAAGAGTGGCAAAAGCTGTAATGGGATGCAATCTCAAAAATGACAGAATGATCTCGATACGAATCCAAGGCAGACCTTTTAACATCACAGTAATCCAAGTTTATGCACCAACTACCGGTGCTGAAGAAAGTGAAATTGACCAATTCTATGAAGACCTACAACACCTTCTAGAAATGACACCAAAGAAGGATGTTCTTCTCATTACAGGGGACTGGAATGCTAAAGTAGGGAATCAAGAGATAAAAGGAACAACTGGCAAGTTTGGCCTTGGAGTTCAAAATGAAGCAGGGCAAAGGCTAATAGAGTTCTGTCAAGAGAACAAGCTGGTCATCACAAACACTCTATTCCAACAACACAAGAGACGACTCTACACATGGATATCACCAAATGGACAGCATCGAAATCAGATTGATTATATTCTCTGCAGCCAAAGATGGAGAAGCTCTATACAGTCAGCAAAAACAAGACCTGGAGCTGACTGTAACTCAGATCATCAGCTTCTTATAGCAAAATTCCAGCTTAAACTGAAGAAAGTAGGAAAAACCACTGGGCCAGTAAGATACAATCTGAATCAAATCCCTTATGAATACACAGTGGAAGTGAGGAACAGGTTTAAGGATTTAGATTTGGTGGACAGAGTGCCTGAAGAACTATGGATGGAGGCTCGTAACATTATACAGGAGGCAGCAATGAAAACCATCCCAAGGAAAAGGAAATGCAAGAAAGCAAAATGGCTGTCCAACGAGGCCTTACAAATAGCGGAGGAGAGGAGGCAAGCAAAATGCAAGGGAGATAGGGAAAGATACAGGAAACTGAATGCAGATTTCCAAAAAACAGCAAGGAGAGACAAGAGGGTCTTCTTAAATGAGCAATGCAAAGAAATAGAGGAAAACAATAGAATGGGGAAAACCAGAGATCTGTTCAAGAAAATTGGAGATATGAAAGGAACATTTCGTACAAAGATTACCATAATCAAGGACAAAAGTGGTAAGGACCTAACAGAAGCAGAAGACATCAAGAAGAGGTGGCAAGAATACACAGAGGAATTATACCAGAAAGATATGGAGGTCTCGTACACCTCAGGTAGTGTGGTTGCTGACCTTGAGCCAGACATCTTGGAGAGTGAAGTCAAATGGGCCTTAGAAAGCATTGCTAATAACAAGGCCAGTGGAAGTGATGATATTCCAGCTGAACTGTTTAAAATTTTAAAAGATGATGCTGTTAAGGTGCTACACCCAATATGCCAGCAAGTTTGGAAAACTCAGCAATGGCCAGAGGATTGGAGAAGATCAGTCTACATCCCAATTCCAAAGAAGGGCAGTGCCAAAGAATGCTGCAACTACCGCACAATTGCGCTCATTTCACACGCTAGCAAGGTTATGCTTAAAATTCTACAAGGCAGGCTTAGGCAGTATGTGGACCGAGAACTCCCAGAAGTGCAAGCTGGATTTCGAAAGGGCAGAGGAACCAGAGACCAAATAGCAAACATGCGCTGGATTATGGAGAAAGCTAGAGAGTTCCAGAAAAACGTCTACTTCTGCTTCATTGACTATGCAAAAGCCTTTGACTGTGTCGACCACAGCAAACTATGGCAAGTTCTTAAAGAAATGGGAGTGCCTGATCACCTCATCTGTCTCCTGAGAAATCTCTATGTGGGACAAGAAGCTACAGTTAGAACTGGATATGGAACAACTGAGTGGTTCAAAATTGGGAAAGGAGTACGACAAGGTTGTATATTGTCTCCCTGCTTATTTAACTTATATGCAGAATTCATCATGCGAAAGGCTGGACTAGATGAATCCCAAGCCGGAATTAAGATTGCTGGAAGAAATATCAACAACCTCAGATATGCAGATGACACAACCTTGATGGCAGAAAGCGAGGAGGAATTAAAGAACCTTTTAATGAGGGTGAAAGAGGAGAGCGCAAAATATGGTCTGAAGCTCAACATCAAAAAAACCAAGATCATGGCCACTGGTCCTATCACCTCCTGGCAAATAGAAGGGGAAGAAATGGAGGCAGTGAGAGATTTTACTTTCTTGGGCTCCTTGATCACTGCAGATGGTGACAGCAGTCACGAAATTAAAAGACGCCTGCTTCTTGGGAGAAAAGCAATGACAAACCTAGACAGCATCTTAAAAAGCAGAGACATCACCTTGCCGACAAAGGTCCGTATAGTTAAAGCTATGGTTTTCCCAGTAGTGATGTATGGAAGTGAGAGTTGGACCATAAAGAAGGCTGATCGCCGAAGAATTGATGCTTTTGAATTATGGTGCTGGAGGAGACTCTTGAGAGTCCCATGGACTGCAAGAAGATCAAACCTATCCATTCTTAAGGAAATCAGCCCTGAGTGCTCCCTGGAAGGACAGATCGTGAAGCTGAGGCTCCAATACTTTGGCCACCTCATGAGAAGAGAAGAATCCTTGGAAAAGACCCTGATGTTGGGAAAGATTGAGGGCACTAGGAGAAGGGGACGACAGAGGACAAGATGGTTGGACAGTGTTCTCGAAGCTACGAACATGAGTTTGACCAAACTGCGGGAGGCAGTGCAAGACAGGAGTGCCTGGCGTGCTCTGGTCCATGGGGTCACGAAGAGTCGGACACGACTAAACGACTAAACAACAACAACAACAACAACAAGTTATTTGTGCCTCCCTCTGATGATGTTAACCTTCCCAGCCACCCAATCTATACCATCTTCCCACCACAGTGCTGCTACTTCACTAAAATGAAATGAAATAAAATGTGTGTGTGTGTTGGGGGTGTACTTCTACAGCCATCTTTGTAACTGGATGCTCGAGTGGCCTCAGTGGTTAGGTGTGCCTATTTTTACTATGGCTAATTCACCAAGTACAATCATTCCTGAACTGAGGTAGCCTTCCCAGACTGATCTACAACCTGGTAACCTTTAGTCTGGATTACTACGATGCACTCTATTTTGTACCTTTGAGCTTTGAAAATGGTTCGCTAGTTGCAACAGCTGCAGAATGTTTGATTCCCCATGTTCTGCACTCACTGTCTCTTTGCTTCCAAGCCCAATTCAAGGTACTGCCATTGACTTTTAAAGCCGTAAATCCTCAAGGCCAAAATACTTGGTAGGGTTCAATGTGCCAGTCTGACCCCTGAGATCACTGGAGGGACCTTTTGAGAATAATGGTGGTGGGTGTAGCCCAAGGAGTAGTGACCTGGCTGAGGGTCTTCTTGGTTGTTGCCCTCAACTCCTATTTTATCAGCCATGGAAGACATGCCTTTTTGTTCTAGCCTTTGGTACTTTTTGCGTTTGTTGCCAATAAGGCTCAGGAAAATTTGATTAGTAGAGCAATCTATGGAATTGTTTACTTGCTGCTGTTTTTAGGTTCAAGATGATTTCATGGTTTTATTTTGCTCTGTTATTTGAAAATGTGATTTATGAACTGCTCTAGGATTTTTGAATTTAGAACATTACATAACTGAATTCAATAAGCAAATAAAGCATGTGTTCCCTGATAAAGTACATGAAAGAGATATTTGTACATATTTTGCTATCTTGGAACATTAATTCAGGGCATAAAATGTCCAGATGCATTGTTAGAGACTAAATTTCATTCACACATAGGCATTTGCTCAAAATGCATTACACTGAAGAATACATTTGTGCTTACTGTTGTTTTATCAATGTGATCCTGTAATGAATCCATCAGTATATCTCCAACGGGTTTCCAACCATTTAGCACATTTTCTGCCTCTCTCAAGTCAGCATCTAGGTCATCCATAGAACACTGCAAGTCCTTCAGTTTCTCCAGCGCTTTGTCCACTTGCTTCTGCCAGCTGCTGGCACAGGTATTCAGGCTTTCCCACTTCTCTTTCACTTCCGCAGACTGCTTACGCATAGCTTTGGCAATCTTCTGTGCTTTCTCTTCAGGGGTCAGCTCTGTAACAGAAGGCATTTCAAAGAATCAGATTGACATGGAATTGAAAGGATTTGCTGTTCTACACAAATGCACAGTACGCTTTTAACAAGGTGCCTATTAATGCGGATTATTACGCTTTAGTCTGCAACTCGCATCCTCTGTTCTGTGAGACCCAGTGTGTTTGCAGGTGGTCCTCAAGACAAGATCCAATTAAGTAGCAAAAACGCGCCCTATGTCTCTGAATTTCAGACTTCCCACAGTATCAGATTGGTCACTGTAAGAACAGGATGCTGGAGCGGATGGCTCATTGGCCTGATCCAGCATACTCTTCTTATGCAAGTTATTTTTTAGAAACAAGCAATGTTCAAATGCCAGAAAAATATGGAATCAAAACTCAACTACATTTGCACTCCAGGGAAGCTGAACTGGTAAGCAGAGAAAAGCAGGTATATGGGGAACTAAGAGTAGTGTGTAATGTCTTGTGACAGTGTCAATATAATACTTAATGAAGTAAGTTGCTTATATGCCACCAGTAAGAAAAGAATGGCTTTAATGACGCAGGCAGATCCCTCCAACAGGACATAGCATCTGTGATACTAACACAGATGTCAGGGGACCACCAGGGGTCAGCAGAGAGTCCAGGATGTGCGGACAAGGGCTCCCTGATGCAGTAGGAGCCCGGGATGGCAGGGCTTCAGAGCTGTCCGCAGGTGGTACTGACCCTCAGACAACGGTGCAGACCCTTGAGGATGCTGAGAGGGAAAGGTTCCCAGAGGGAAGCATTGGAGGGTCAGACTAGAGCACCCAGGAAGGGGAGGTGCCAGAGGAGACAGCACCAGCCCCCCAACTGGGCAGTTCCAGTAGGGAGGGTTCTCCAGCAGCCCCATCACCCCAACAATGGAGGGGTGAAAAGAGGCGCGCAGAGAGGAGGAGATTCCGAACGCCCAGCATGTTCTGTTGGAGGAAGTCACGAAGGGCGGTGCTTACGGATTCTCATTCGGGATAGAACAGTCATGATTTTTGTTGCTCTGTCTTGTACATATGTATATAAATAAAACTCTGTAAAAACCAGCCACAGAGTTTGGAGCGGATTACTCGTGAGGAAGCCCCAGCACCATTACAACAGCCCAGTAATTTATAAAAATACCCACATGTGATTGCAACTAACCACCAGAAAACTACGTATAGCATGATTACTAGTGAAGTTTGCTGAGGCAGTACACCCCTGAATTCCACCTGCTAGAGAGCAACCATGGTTGTTTGTGGCTTCCCAGAAGTATCTGGTTGGCCACTATGGGTAACATGATGCTGGACTAGACAGGCCTTCATTGGTCTGATCCAGCAGGGTATTTTCTATGTTGTTGTTGTAAATATTAATGTCTTCTTGTTTATCAACATATTACAGTAAACTGTTACTTTGGACATCGGTTGAGGACATGGGGCTGGGGAAACAGTCTGAAAGGAAGAACCAAACAAGAATCACAAGCGGCAATGTGGAAAAGGAAGACTGCCACCAGATGTGGGACCAGAAATTAAGTTTCTTATCCACTGTTGGTTTCCACTGCACATTAATTAAAAACAAGATCCTACAGATTGCTAGAGCACTTGAAGGGCAACTTTAATTCAGAGTTGCTGTGTAATGGCAAGTGCTCTTTCATATTGGATAAATTCAGGTCCCGAATGTATTACATTCATGCCTTCCTTTTCATTTTAGAAAAGAGCCTTAGAATTGCTTGTAAACTTGATTTTTAAAAAGACATTTACTGCGGAGCTGAAGGCTGACAAATATACTTTTATGAGCTATAAAGATGCATGCAATCTATTCACTCAAGATATGACTGCATCATCTTACACATAAATATGCTTGGCATTCTGCTATCCCGACATGTTTTAATGAGCAACCTCCCAATTCCAGGAAAGCTGGACTGACTGCACAGAGTAAAAGTACTAATGAGAAGTTTGTTAGTAGTGACAGCTTTCTTTGCAGCAGCTTTTCGTCAGCCTGCCATGTAAGAAGCTGGTGTGGTAACACACAACACCTTTGGCAAAAACCGCTGCACACTGATTGCTGTCATTTTCTACTTATTTATCTAATGCATTTATTTACTGTAGTTTATCCTGCTTTTCAGACAATAATTGCCTTTCTAGTCACATCAGTTAAACAATAAAAATGAAAGGCGGGCCCTTCCATCAGGCTTACAAATTAAAAAGGCATGACACAAGGAAAACAGAGTGCAGGGAAGTGGTATGAAGTTTGGCTTCAAAGTATTATACTACCTCTACTTCAGCAGATACTCAGGGAGTATGAAAAGTTTCCTGAATTAGTCTACTAGCTTAAATGAAAGGAAAACAAGTTAACTTTCTGCTCCAGTTGCAACAACATTATTTAAAGTTAACGTAGTTATAAAAGGTTTATTAAGCCTCTGGTCAACATGAGTTACAGTCGGGCTTCCAAAATGACAAGTCTAGTTTTAGGGAAAGTACTTTTAATGGCAGCCATTTAAAAAGAGAGAGAGAGAGAATGGCAGAGAGAAAGGAGGGAGAGAGAGGTTAGACAAGCATGGACACAGTTTCAAGGTTGGGCTTAACAAGTCTGGTTTGTCTATAGCAGACCTCACTAGATAGACACCCTAAAATAAACATTGTTACGTAAGCTAGACTACTCTGTGCTGACTCAGTTGCTTTACACCATGCATCCCCAAACTGCGGCCCTCCAGATGTTTTGGCCTACAACTCCCATGATCCTTAGCTAACAGGACCAGTGGTCGGGGAAGATGGAAATTGTAGTCCAAAACATCTGGAGGGCCAAAGTTTGGGGATGCCTGCTTTACACACTATCCTTTCCCACAAACGTGTGGCATTAAAATCCTTGTCCCTTGTACCTGCTCTTAGTTGGCAGAAGGCATCGGATATAGCTGCAATGCTAAGCCAACCCCTAGCAAAATGTGAATGTGGGTGTTTGACAATAAAAACTGGGGTCACTTTGCTTGTCTCCTTGTTCTCCTGCTGCCATGCAGGAGTGTTGCATCCAAAACATGACTATTGGGTTTGTCTTGCTCCAAGCAAACCATAAGTGGTAAGCCAAAAACAACTCTTAATTGTTACTCTATTTGTATAATACTTTGGATTTATTTCCTTTGAAGGCAGTAAAGTTATTTCCACGCTAACTTTCCTACAGAAAATGAAATGTCACAAGTAAATAGGACTTGCATTCTCTGTGTTTTTTCTTAATCAATTCATCAGACCAAATTTTTTTTAACCTGTGCATGTTCAGAGTATCATATAGAGTTTAAGGGGGACTGTTAAAATCATAACTGGCTGAAACCGTTTGTTTGTGTGCCTTTGTCATCACCACAATAAGCTTTTGTTTTAAAGTGTCTAAGCCTTTGTAGATCACATGTGCAGTATCAACTCCTGGCTAATGATGGCTGCCACCTCTGTTCTTTAAGCCTGCAATATGTAGCCATGTCGTGTTGCCTAATAAATAAAGTGCATTCATGTAAATCACTTGCAACAAATATTTCTTTTATGATTCAGCTATGATTTATTGCATTTTTTGCCTTTGCAATTAAAAGGCAGAACAGATGGCGAATGCTTAATTTAGAATGACAGATCTATCAAAGTAACATTTGCAACTGCATAATTACTTGATATTACCAAGGGATCTCACCAATATTCACTAGTTTGCTTCTAAAATCTCTCTCTTTTTCACTTCATTTAAGTTTTTGGTTTGTTCAAAGCTCTTGCCAAATCAAGCTTTGGACTTCTGTTGCATCCTGACATTATTAGGTAAAACAAAAAGGTGACAGGAAATTAGTAACTACACTTCATCTACATGTAAAATTAATTACAGTATTTGCCATGTTCTTTTGCACAACTATTTACAGGACAGCTCCACTGCCAGAATTTCTGGCTAGAACATCTCTGGATACAACTCATTTTTTGGGGGGGGGGGGTGTTAATGTGGTTTCTTAGTAAGGTGCACAACTGAAAGCTTCAAAGCTTTCAGAATTGGCGCTTGTATCATTTGTTTGGTTTTTTTTTATAAATATGATTAAGTTGAAAGAAGCCAGGTGTTAATTAGCTACTAAAAACCCAGCTAGTCTTTAAATGAGGCAATTTACCACAGCAGTGCTCGCCAGCCTAATATACTCAACTACTGAATGAATATTACTGATTACCATCTTCTCATAATGCAATGGTCTGAACAAATTTGAACTTGGAAAATATTTTTCATAATAATTCTCCCAATTTAGATCAGCTATATTATACATCTCATCAAAGCTACCTAATGTAGCATAGTATCCATCTGACTGTTCAAAACAGCTGGGGGACAGGATCCAGTAAAGGAGCCTGGCAAAGAACTAGCCTGGGGGAAATGTTCATTTGTTTTAATCAGCAAGCATTCATAATGGAAACCCGAAGTCAAAGAGGAAGGAACTGGGAAAGGCGAAGTTGCACACACAGTACAACTGCATAAAATTAAAATGTGTTTATGCAACAGATAGTTTCTTACAACACCAGTTGTTCCCAATTAATAGAACAATAGAAAAGCAGGCCAGGAAAAGCCAACAAAGCTGTCATGAAATAAGATTATTAATTTTTTAGTTTCTGGCAAATAAATTTCTGGTAAGTGTGTTTTGGATTGCAGTCTTCATGAACTAAAAGCAGTGTACAATACTACCGGTATGCATTTTATTCCTGTTAATGTGCTCTAAAAACAGACTGAATTTATTATGTATTTTGAAAGTATAATATACAATGTGAGTGGATATCTGAATCCCTACTCTGGTTCTGTGTTTGATATGCATAGTTGTACTGCTATAAAACGAGGGTGGGAATCTGGATAGATAGCAACTCCCATCATCCTTGGCCACTGGCTGAAGCTGATGGGAATTGTGTCTCAGACATCTGAAGGGCCACATCCCCAATCCCTGATATGTAAAGAACATATTTGTAAGGCTAGTAAAACTTAAAACAGAAAACAATAGTCAAGGTAACATAATCATACATGATTCAGGTACCTTCTGGGCAAAACATTTTGCAACTGTCATGATAATCAGAAAATAGTTTCTTATATACCATGTTGCTACAGCGGTGTTACACCAAATTGCATTGCACCAGTAACAGACAGTATCACTTGTAAAACTGCCCAATCTCTTGTCTTGGACAACTCACCAGCTCTCCAACTGTCAGGATTTATTCATTTATTTTATTTAAATGGTACTACTGTGGCGTTCCCTAGACCACACACAATTCATTTAAAGTTCTTTGGAGAACAATGAATAATCACCAGAGGAATCACACATTCAACAAAGAAACTGGGTTTAAAAACTGACCTGACTTTGAGTGTACGTTTTTTCTTGGTTCTTCGGGGCCTTCGATTGGTTGATCAGCGAGGAACACTCGTGCTTGGTCTACAGCATTCAAAATGGCTTGCTCTTTATCCTTCAACTCACGCCTTAGTGCCTTTCCAAAAGAAAAACAGTGGAGTCAGTTTTGATCTAAGGCTGCAGGCAATGTACAGTACTGCAACTCTCCATATTCATCTCTTTGACTTAACTTGGAGCTATGGTTAGAGGTTTTATTACAATCAAGTGGTATATAAATTTTCTTAAACAAAATAAATGGTTCATTGCATTTAGAATCTCTGTGAAATAACATTTATCCACCATGGATCCAGGCTTGTGATCATTTATCATCATTGGGGGGGGGGGAGATGCTGCTTTTCAATGCACACCTGCAGAGTTCTGCTTAATTAGAAAGCTCTGATCCCCAAACCTTGCCTTTTATTTCGTGGTTCGGGGAGGGGAAAATGTGATTTTTGTATTCCCCCTCCTCCTCCTCCTTTTTTTTTGGGGGGGGTTCCTTTTCAATGTGCCCTTTACAGTTTTCTATATTCAAAAGTCACAAATGGAAAACACTGTCAGTATTTCAGATATGTGAGCAGTGAGAGCTTATTAATGTGCATCATTAATACACAAGGTTTGAGGCAGGGCTGTAAACAGACAGGTCAGAAAGAAATGAAAATGCAGGCAATGATTCTGTAATTAAGTTATAACACTACTGTGTTAGCAACAGCTGTTTTGAAAATTAACATAGTTAATTAGGTAATTATCACAGTGTTGTGTTTTTCTTAATTTCATGTCTGACGGTAAGAGCAATTCGACAGTGGAGCAGATTCCCACAAGAGGTGGTGGACTCTCCTTTCTTGGAGGCTTCTAAGCAGAGGTTGTTTGGTTATCTGTCATGTATCTTCTTCTTCTCTGGCGATCACTCGTTGCTGAATAAGATTGTCTTCCATGAACATGGTCTTAACCCTGAGTCTGTAAGTGACTGTGGAGGCCAGTTCTAGATCCACACGTCCTTCCACAGTGGGGGCACAGGTTTACGGGTGGGAATTGATCAAAGTGAGGGTTTGCTAAACAGGCCTTCCTCTTAGCATGTTTTATCCTGAGTTCGAGCGTCTTCAAAGTCCATGACACCTTTGGTAAAGGATGTTCTTCAATTGGGGCGCTTGGAGGCCAGTGTTTCCCAATTGTCGGTGTTTATACTACATTTTTAAAGATTTGCCTTGAGACAGTCTTTAAACCTCTTTTGTTGACCACCAGCATTACACTTTCCATTTTAAAGTTCGGAATAGAGAAGTTGCTTTGGAAGACTATCATCAGGCATCCGCACAACATGACCAGTCCAACGAAGTTTATGTTGAAGAATCATTGCTTCAACACTGGTGATCTTTAATTCTTCCAGTACACTACCATTAGTCTTCCCAAGCGATATGTATAATTTTTTGGAGTTCCCTACCTGGGCAGCTATCTTTCCACAAGGGCCAATATTGATGCCACAATCCAGCATCGCCTGAGCTCTGCGAATGCAACTTTATCCTGATTGAAGTGCAGAGTGTTTGAGGACCGGGACATTCGCAAGGAAACCAAAATGTGTGCTTACAAGCTTTTGTACTACCGAGCTTACTGTATGCTTGTGAAACATGGACCACTTATAAACACCATCTCCTTGAAAGAGTCCATCAATGCATGATCTAGTTTGCAAGGGATTGGGCTAGATGACTTTCATGGTGCCTTCCAACTCTATAATTCTAGGATTCTATGACTTAACTGCTTACAAGTCCTCCCCACAACGCTGTGTGTATATAACGCAGGATAACACTGCATGCATCTGATAAAACAGACCAAAGTCCACAAAAGCATAAGGCACCACAAGACTCACAGTACCTTGCTCCTTTTACTAAACCGGAGAAAGTTGAAAAGTATGCAGTGCAGCAATAACTAGAATGCTGTAATATTCTACCCAGAAAAATACATCTTTAATATGTATGAAAATACATCTGATTTAAGCATCCTCTAACATGCCACTTTTATCATATTCAGAAGACAGTACTTGAATGAAAATCAAGACTTTAAAGGAAGATAAAAATAGGGCACAAAAATTCAAGAGCATGAAGAGGGTGGTAATAGTAATTTTTTATTATTTCATTAAAAATTTGATAACGTGCTTCAAAAGTACATCTTATTTTCCATAAGGGCAAATTGTAAGAGATAGAACTTTATGAGCAGGGACCTATCACATATTTATTTAAAAGTTATATATGAATATATATGTGCAGCATGGCCTCAAGCCCTCCTTAGTAGCTTGCCATGTCCTTTGAACTCTGGTTCAATGTTGCCAGGGCCAAGTAATCCCTGTGGGGAACTGTCCCCAGATCTAGACTGGGGGGTGAATTCTGCTGCTCAGTTTAGGCAGGGATGTATTTTGGGTTGCCTCAATTACTCATTTTTCCGATCTTTAATTCAGTTTCCCATATTTCTGCATTAGCTTTGTTGTTGTTTTTTAAGTCCTCATGAACACTTCTCAACGCTTAATCACAGACTTCTAATACACACATTTTTGTATGCTGATATATAAATCTTTGCAAGCAATTTCCCTAAAGTAATGCATTTTTAATGATTGTTTTTTACTAATGTGGGCATTTCTGACACATCTCTAGGATGGACAACTGCATCACAACATTTGGAGAAGTGAGGCCTTTGAACGAAAACTGTTTCAATTCCTCTATTGTTTCAGGAGGTGCAAATTAGGTAAGTTTACATAAAACAGGTCTCAATTTCTTCCCATCCCTAGCTTAGTGTCCGTTAGGGCAGCTGCTGGACTGGATGTTTCACATGCAATGAGCAGAAATTCTGCCCTCTTCATCATACTGCATTTTTCTTCTCATTGGGTAAACAGCAACCCTGGTTCTAGAACAGTAGCTCTCCATTGCCACATGTCTTACTGCTTACTGGAAGCAGTTTGCAACATGGAACTGAGGCCTATTTAGACAAAAATCCAAAATCCGACTAGGAATGCCTATTTTTGAACAGTCAAATCCTAACATTCGACATTGTATTCCATTGCTCTTTTTTCTTCTAAATGTCTGGTGAACAGTAGTATCTATTCTGTTGAATAAAAGGAATTCTTACCAGTTAGAAACACTTTGTTTTGTGAAATAAATGAATGCAATTATTTTACTTTATTTCTTTGCCCTGTAAGCTGTGGTACAAACTAAAATCAGGGAACAGAACTATAAACATTTATCCACAATTATCTGCTGTCTACTTTGGTCTGTTCTGTTCTTTCCCTAAACTGAGAAAAACATCACTTGCTTATTTTATTTGGAAAGATAGTTAAAGACACAGGTTCCCCATCCCTTCACTATATCAAGAAAACCCATGAAGGTGTTGCCTTCTCTCTGGAATATGTTGGTGGAAATGTGGAATATCTTTTCCCCAAAGCTAATATTTCCTCAAAATGAGCTCCAACAAAATTCACTTTAGGACTGGGCTTGCATAATCTTTATCATGGACACCTGTAGTATAGAACTTTCACCTTTTAAGTCAGAAATCACATTGCAACAACTCCCCCCCCCAAAAAAAATACATCCCCAAAGATGTATTGCACAGCACTATCAACCCAAAAAACATCACATTTATTTTAAAATAACTATCTCATTTGTAGGTTTATCAAACATTTTTCACAGGCTTATGCTGAACAGGTAAGTCTGCTAAAGTTTTTTGATAGAGGAAGGCAAGACCATTTTCAATTAGAAAACATGAGGATTTCTTAAAAACAAAACACATCATCTAAATCACTTTTATTAGGCACCAACTCAGTGAAGTAAAAGCAGTTTTTATTTGAGCCTGAATCTGTTGGGTCTTTCACAGGTTTATGTCCCAATACCATCAACTAGTATTGAATTACCCTCTAATTATACTGAGACAGGTGTTGGAGAAACTTGTTTCTTTTATAGTTATGGGTGGAAATGGAAAGCTCTTGAGGTTGCAGTGACTGAGAAAAAAAGAGTTTTTATATGGCTTACAAGAAATCAAGAGACTTTGTTGTAATACAGATTCTGTGTTGTAACAAAAGAAACTTTATCTGGTAATACCAAGGCATTATATCAACGTGAACAGGACTCTGCCCTTTTTCTGAGGCAGATCATAAAATCACCTTGCAACTGCTTGAAAACAAATGTGAATTTCTGCAACTGATCCACTTCAAAATAGTCTCAAGTATGAGCTCATGTATGTTGTGAGGAATTAAAAACTATGCACACAAATTTAAAACTTTGTCCCATGCATCCTATGAGTGTTGCATTTCAAGCCCGTTATACTTTATTCATAAAATGTTGGTTTTAGTACCGTAAATACTAGTTGGGCTACAGCAGACGTCAGAAGCCCTTTTTAGAGCAATAGAAACTTTGAGAAAGTGCTGTGGGTACCAATCACAAAATGGCTACCAGTTAGGCATGGCATGACAAAAAAATAGAGAAAGAATACAGTCATTGCTGTTACTTTCTAGTCAGAAGCTTATTTCCATGATAAGAAAAGAAAAGAAGAACCCTGTTGAGTATATTATAGGTTCACGACAATAATAATAATAATAATAAAATAATATATTATTATTATTATTATTATTATTATTATTATTATTATTATTATTTATACCCCGCCCATCTAGCTGGGTTTCCCCAGCCACTCTGGGCGGCTCCCAACCAAATATTAAAAACAGTGCAGCATCAAACATTAATAACTTCCCTAAACAGGGCCGCCTTCAGTTATCTTCTAAAAGTAAAATAGTTGCTTACTCAGGCAAAGTCCTGAGAAGTGCTAGGAGATACCTTAATTCCTAAAAAAAATAAGAATGTGGAATATTTGTACTAGTGACTGAACACAAATCAGTTCTGGAGGAAGGTTTTTTAAAAAATACATCTAGACAGTAAAAATTAATGCAAATTTATATTTGATTAAAAGGGTTAAGACTAAGATCAACTCCTGAGAGGAAAATAACCTGATTAAAGCAGAGCTTTAACCAGTGCAACTTCACACAAATGTGACAGGATTAAACTAAGGCGAGGAATGCAGAAAAACATTGCTTAATTGAGTAAAGTTTACAAAAGCCCGAAGAATAATTACTTTAATTAAAGTCTGCCAGTACCATTTTACATAACTATATGAATTTGTGGTTACAAATTTAGACTTTGGTTTCCCAGAGCAATTACTGGTTCAGCTCAAGGAAGGCGAAATATATATATACACCAAAGGTTATGGAATACACAAAAAATATGGGAAAGCAGTCTTATAAACCATTCAGAGGTCTTTAGTTCTACTAAGTAGTAGATACATTTTGTTAATAAGAAACAGACACTGGTGATAGCTATTTGTCCTTTTATGTTGTGAAAGACCCTGCGATCTACGGATGAAGGGTAGTATACAAATTTAATATAACTAAATTTTAAAAGAAACATTATTTCAGTGCTTTAAGAATACCCCTAGGTAACACTGAATATTGTTTAAAAATAGGGCAAAATAGGGATTGAACTGTTCTGCCTTCTCTTTGTCACTAATTAACATGCCAGCATCCTGACTGAGCAGATGGCCTATCATTTCTTTCCTTCTCTTTCAAACTTTCCTGAAAAACACATTTTTACAGCTCTGAGCTCCCTCACTAGGTAAAGGTAATGGGGCCCCTGACCATCAGGTCCAGTCGTGTCCGACTCTGGGGTTGTGGCGCTCATCTCGCGTCATTGGCCGAGGGAGCCAGCGTTTGTCCGCAGACAGCTTCCGGATCATGTGGCCAGCATGACAAAGCTGCTTCTGGTGAACCAGAGCAGCGCATGGAAACGCCATTTACCTTCCCACCGGAGCAGTCCCTATTTATCTACTTGCACTTTGATGTGCTTTTGAACTGCTAGGTGGGCAGGAGCTGGGACCGAGCAACGGGAGCTCACCCTATCACGGGGATTTGAACCGCCAACCTTCTGATCAGCAAGCCCTAGACTCTCTGGTTTAACCCAATTCTCAGCTTTAGCTTTCCCATCATTGTCCTTATAAGTCTGGCCCACACGTCTATGTGCATTCTTGGGCAACCTGTCCACCCTTCCATTTCTTCTTTATTTTCAGCAAAGGACTAAGCATTTTGTTCTGCCACATCGGCTTTTCAGATGTCTCTCAGATTTATCTCTTGGAATTATTTTGGAGATTATCTTGGAGATTGCACTTTTAGCAATTCCTTCCTCAGGAACTTTCACCCATGCTGGATTCTTTTTTCTGTTAGTTTGGCCAGTGAATTTGGCATGGAGACTTAACGCTTGAAGTGCATTGTAAAATTGTCACAGCAGGCACCTAAGGCCTCCAAGCCAATTCCAAACATATGAGTTATCCCACTATATCTTAGTTATGCTTAACACTTAAACTTTTTCAGGAATTCAGATAACTTGGAAATAGCAGATATGTGCTAGCATAGTTCAGAATATTCTAAAAACAGAAATACATTTGAGCATTGATAGGGTTTACTTTTGTAGTTTTGTAACACATTTCCTGGACAATTTGCTATATGTTAAAAAGCCACTCTCAAAAATAATATTTGTTTCTGCAATTGCTTGCATTCACTTCTCAAATGGGACTGCAAAGTTTCAACTATGATCCCAAAATTTTACATTTGTCAATAGTCTCATGGAAAACAATTAGGTGAATGTATTTTGAGGGACATATTCTTTTGCCCTTAACCATACCACAAAGAGTGATTAATTCCAGAGTCAAAACTAATTAATTAAGTTGTTGTTTCAGACTGTGAAGTATGCAATTAGTACCAGCTAAGCTAATGATATGAAAATCAGCATTAAATGCGCCTTGCAAACAGATCTCACAATATGCTCACCACAGAAAGTTGTAGCAAAATCTGTTTTGCGTATATATCAGGCATCCCCAACCTTCGACCCTCCAGATGTTTTGGACTACAATTCCCATCATCCCTGACCACTGGTCCTGTTAGCTAGAGAGTTGTAGGCCAAAACATCTGGAGGACCGCAGATTGGGGGTGCCTGGTATATATGCATAAAAACCAAAGTAAACTGTTGTCATCAGGATTCCTGAAATTGGGGTGTAGAGTACAACATAATAGGAAAACACAAAAGTTCATAATAGGAATAAACAAAATATAATACAGAGAATAAAACTGTCAATTCCATCCCTGCAGTGGCAAAGCTGCATGCTCCGCTACTGGGGGCGCAGAGCAGGCGGGGGCATGGCGCGCCTCCCAGGGGTGTGATGCACCGCCAATGGGGTGGGTGCGGTGCAGCGCGTGTTAGGGGGGCGCCGCGATGGCACCCTACTGGAATAGTGGTGCGGGGGTGGTCTGCTCCCTCCGCACTGCTGTCCCTCCGCAAGTGCATCCCTGTCCATTCTGAACAGAACAGTATTGACAATTACAAGCAATATATTTTTTGCTTGGTGTTTCAGTACACGTCAGATTCTTTAGTGACCATGAAATCCCAGAAGGCTAGCGAGCGATGGATCTTGGGTGTTTTTATAGAAAGAAGAGGAAATCAACACTAAACACTGTGCTTTAAAACCCAGGACCCTTACCTTGTCTCCTGAGTAGTCTTTACGAGGTTAAGGCTCTGCTAGATTTATACACTCACAGTAGGCTCTACCATCTGTTGTTTAATCTCGGTGTCATTTTATTTCTGAGTCTTTATCAGACACTATCTTTTTTAAAGTAGTCTCTAGTTTCTCTTACTAAAACCTTGAGAAAACTATTACTTAAAAAAAATGCAATGCAAATTTACATAAAGTTGGTTTGCAATATTTCTAGTCTTTGAATTTTAGTTATTTTAGAAGTGGGTGGGATATTTTAAATGTATTTATTTTTTTCCTTGGTTTTAATGTATCTATGTGGGTTGTTTGTTTGTTTGTTTGTCTGTTTGTAAATCACTTTGGGCTGCCAAAATTTGGGTCGGGCAAAAAAAAAATGATTAACAAATTTAACAAATGATCATCATCCCGATTCTGATATGCTGGTTGCATAAACCAGATACTCCTGTCTGCCGCAGCCAACATGGTCAGGGATGATGGGAGTTGTAATTCAACAATCTGGAGGGAAGAGGCTCTGAATCATGGACACATATGAAAAGCCTTTCAGATTTTCCCCCTGGCACAATTCTAAGATAGGCAGAAGGTCATTTCTCTAGCTTATAGATTATCTTAAATGCACCACACTGATTTTGGCAACACAAAATGATAAACTAACAAACACCCCACATTAAAATCAAGTGAAAAAATAAATACATTAAAAACATCCCGCCCAACTTCTAAAAGGCCACTTATAGTTAAAGGCAATCCACAAACAGGTAGAAATGGCCCATTATTTTGTTGCCACCCTCCAGATCTCTCATGGAGGGGCCACAAAAAGAAGGGCTTCAGATAATGATCACTGGTTGGTTCATATGGGGAGAGGCAGACCTTGAAGTACTGCAGCCCTGAGCCGTTGAAGCTTTATCAGTCCAAACCAGCACTTGGGCCGGAAACTAATTGGATCAATATGTGGAACTATTAATGTCCTGCTCCCCTTCTCTATTAGAAACAAAGTAAAGCTGTAATTTGTCTCCTTCAATTAGGAAATGTTTTAAAGATTTGATTAAATCAAATTGAAAATGCCTCAACTATTGAATGGAAGTATTTGGTACATACATTGTAAGAAGGAAAAAAAGTTATTCCTTAGCCTTTTCTTCAGAAACGTTCAACACAATATTTATAGCACAATTTCCAGTGGGATAGTTATGTTAGCCGGTGCCAGGAAAATCAACAGAGTCTTGTGGCACATTAAAGGCTAACACGCTTACTGTGGCATCACCTTTCACTGCCTAGAGACCAGATGAAGCATAATCCTCGGCTGGCAGGGTATATGATGTACACATGAGTGCAAAGCAAGGGGGTGGAACCTGTGGCCCTCCAGATATTGTGGACTCCAGTTCTCATTAGCCCCCACCAACATAGTCAATGGTCAGGGACAATAGGAGGTGTAATCCAGCAACATCTGGAGGGCAGTGGCGGAGCTTCATACTTTGGCACCAGGGGCAGAGAGCAGGCGGGGGCGGGGCTGGTGCATGTTCTGGCGGTGTGGCACGCCGCCCGTAGGGGTGTGGCATGCGTTCTGGGGGCGTGGCATGCCACCCGTTGCGGTGGGGCATGCGTTGCGGGGGTGGGGCACCCAGCGCGGGCAGACAAGGGCAGCCACGATGGTGCCCTCAGGATCGCGCTGCCCGGGGCGGAGCGCCCCTATCGCCCCGCCCTTCCTACACCCCTGCTGGAGGGGCACAGGTTCCGCACTGCTGGTGTAAACAGGAAGAAGAATATAGAAGTTGAGAATGAAATGGCATGGGAATGAAAAATTGCTGTCCGTGACAATTCATATAAGATCTTGAATGTACGTAAAATGACTGTGACCCTTAACAACACCAGTAATTTAGCAGCAATGAGTAAACTAACATTTGTAGTGGAATTAAATTTGAATAATTTGTAGATACGCAGGATATAATCACATAAAACCCATGGCATACAGCTTATACACAGGCTCTGTCAAGAAGACCTAATCAATGTGTGGAGTTTAGGGGTGGGATCACACTTCTCCCTCTTCACATAGAATGGCATTCAATACTAGTCCTACTCAGAGCAGACCCATTAAAGCTAATGACAATGACTAACTAGCTTCATAAATTTTAATGTACAGTGGTGCCTCACTAGACGAATTTAATTCGTTCCACGGGTCTTTTCTTATAACGAAAAAATTCATCTAGCGAATCCCATAGGAATACATTGAATTTTTTTGAATATTTTTTTGCCCATAGGAACGCATTAATTGAATTTCAATGCATTCCTATGGGAAACCGCGATTCGCTAGATGAATGTCTCGTAAAACGACTTTGTCTAGCGAGGCAAACTCCGCTCAAAAAATCCTTTCGTTAAGCGGAAAATTTGTTAAGCAGGGCATTCGTTAAGCGAGGCACCACTGTACGTTGAGTAGGGTTTAGGTAAATACAACCCCTATCAATCCTGTTGTGCCCAGTTTTTCGAACAAGGCTTCTCTATAGTATATAAGCACAGAGAAAATGAGTGATATGTATAAATTGTTAACCAATCTTGATTGTGTGAGATTTAAATATCCCCCTTTTTTTACTATGACAGTATACTGATCTGCATATTGCAGAGTTGTACAAACAGAAAGAGATTGTCATGGGGCATCATAGACCTCCCTTCCACCATTAGCACGGATTCTGCACATGACAACACACCCAACTGTTGCAACTCTGGCTGGCACTACCCACAAGCTCTGTGTATCAGGACAAAGATGAGAAAGAGCTTTACACACATAAAGCTTGAGGGATGGACCAGCAGATGCAATCTCTCCCATCCTTCCATGTTCTGACCAAATACTTGGACAAGATGGTGAGAAAAGGAGATGGTGGAGAACCACCTCTAGATGCTTTGGATTCCAAGTCCCAGCCACATGGCCAGTGGTCAGGAATTATGGGAGCTTTAGTCAAACAACATCAGGGGGGTTACAGATTTCCCAATCTCTGGCGGAGAGTTTCAGCCTTATTCTCCATACATATTAACTCCATGTTGTTTGTCAAAGCAGCTAAGGAACATTTTATGAAAATATAGCTCTAAATTATCAGGTGCTTTGCTATGCCATCTTCTAAACTTCACAACTTGCAATGTTATTTTTTATGGAATTTTCTAGCAGCAGTTTGTACAATAAAAGCAATGTAAAAGGCTGAAAAAGCATCAGCAATTGGTTACTACCGGTATGTTTGAGAGCCATTTTTTGCTTTCTTGTTCCGGGAGGCATATAAGTAGATCAATGTATACAAATTAGCTTATTGAGGATTTGAAGATAGGTCTCTATTTGTGCAAGTACTCAGTAATTAACATTAACTGTTGCTTTCAGCGCAACACAATTGGTTTCAATTGACAATATATGGGAAAGCATTTAATAATAGCAACGGATACGATAATGGCTCAATTGCATTGAATGAATGCAAATTAGATGACTGCTTAGAAAACTAACTTCCATTAAGTGAGTCGAGAGCCAGAAGATCTGACCATACAGGTGTATTTAGTTACAGGTAGGTAGCCGTGTTGGTCTGCTGTAGTCGAAACAAAATAAAAAATTCCTTCCAGTAGCACCTTAGAGACCAACTAAGTTTATCATTGGTATGAACTTCCGTGTGCATGCACACTTCTTCAGATACACTGAAGCAGAAGTCACCAGACCCTTATATATAGTGAGAGGGTGGGGAGGAGTATTACTCAGAAGGGTGGTGGGAATGGGTGATTGGCTGATAGGTGTGGTAAACCTGTTGACGACTGTTAATGACTGCAATTGGTCTTACAGGAAAAAGCAAGGGGTGAGATGTATGTTTCCCAAAGAACTATAGGGAGGAATTCAACATAGTGCTAAAGAGATCACTCTGACAGTGCAAATGGAAGAGCAACCAGCTATCCAAAAGATGGAAGATGTTCTGCAGAAGGGAAGGACACACAGGGCACGGCAACCTTGCCTCCCACGATGGCCCGCCTATCAAGAAACGCATTGCTGAACTGTGTTGGTGATTGTTTTATAATTATATTGGATTTTAGTTTATGGTTTTGTTTTCAGTGTTGTTAGCCACCCTGGCAAAGGGAAGAATACAGGTAATAAAATAATAATTTGTTCCATAGCTGCCCTCCCTTCTCTTTCCCTCAGTGCCTGTGCTTTCACTCATTCAGCATGTTTCATTTTCCTCCTCACCTTCCAATTAAGCCCACCCCTGTTTAGTCCCTTTACCTACCCTGCTTATACTGTAATTTCCATTTTCTTGGCCCCACCTGCCCCGCTCTAGGCTTTTACAGCATTTAATTATTATCCTCTGGGCCTTGGCTCTCAGTCTCACAGTTTTCCTTCTCAAATAGAACTGCTTTCCTCCATGCTTAAAAACAATCCCAGTCATTTCGTTCTGTCCGAGCAGCTTAGCCACAAGTACTTAACCTAGCACTTCAACACATTTCCTCAACCCACATTCTGAGATCTCACTCTCACCCATCTTCCTCTATGCTCTATAAATCAACCAAATGCTCGCATTCTTGGCATCTTCCCCACCACCACCTCTCTCTGCAGAAAAGATGCAGATAAATCAATCTGAAGGAGGAATGGAATAAAAATATGGACCCTTTCTGAAATCTATTCTTTTAGATTTTTTTGCTCAAGTGATTCTGCAAGAGCTGTATCTTTGTAAAACTATGCAACTAGTAAAATGTTTTCCCCTCCCCATGCTTTATGTTTCTCTAGAAAGGGAAGCCTTCTAGCATACAATAGGGGGTGCATCAATACTTTATTCCCAGCAGAGAAGTAAGCAATTTTGATTCTACGGCTGTAGGAATAAATTTTCGGTCTCAGAGCCTGTGCATTCTCTGGACAGCTGAGTCAGAATAAGAATATTGCCAAGCTGACACCTCCTGTGAATCCTGCAGCTACAACTGCTGTTTATCTCTTGGCTTACACCAGAAATTTAGGTTCCTATGATTCAAAGAAACCCTGCAAGTTTCTAGCCCTTATGGCTGAGAAGATATAATTAGATGTGAGTGGAAAATACCTACTGGAATCTCAGAACTCAGGGGATCAGTTTGAGTAAGATGCCTAGTGTTTGGGGATGGAGGCCTCAGATTATTCAATACAGTTAAAATGTAGGTCGATTGTACAAAATAAGAAAAAGTATGCAAATGTTCTTAATTTGCATAAATTACAAAGGAAAAAGAACTCAGCATTTCTTGGTGTATAAATCAGATTGCCTTGATGCAGGGTTTTGTTTGTTTTGAGCTTGAATTTCACAAGGCCCTGGCGTTAAGGAAGAGCTTTTAAAGAGAAGAGATCAATGAAACTCTAGGATGGTGTTCCGACAGAAAGAACCAAGATGGTGGAAATACAGGGCTGAGACCTTCTCTGGATCTCTTGGGGTTTTTTTTCATTGAATGCAGGTGCTACTGCATGGTGGGGAGGCTTTCTTGCCAAACTCATTTAGAGATTTAGAGAAGGAACTGCCCCTTTCCAATGGGGAAAGTGGGAAATAAACAATGACAGGGTCAGTTAAATCTCTGTGAAAGTCAGAACCACCCTACCCAGCAATCCTCCATTAGAACTAAGAAAATGAAATGAAGCATGCTGTCCCGTCAACACTGCCTGACTACAAAGCTGCTGGAGGCAAAGGGGAAATGGCAGCCTGCCCTCTAGCCCAGCAGTTCCCAGACTTCTCCCCACCCTATTGGACCGCTTGAAAAATGATGAGGGTCTTGATGAACCACTTAATTTTTCTGCCTGTTGTAGCAATTTTACTGCATTACAATTTATACTGCATGGTGTTTAATTGTGCTTTACTGACACACCACGGACCACTTGACTGAAGCTCACGGATCAGTTTGGAAACCTGTGCTCTAGCTAGATTATGGGGGGAATCAGCGTCAGTACAGGTCACGACTGGACCTAATGGTCAGGGGTCCCTTTACCTTTACAGGGAAATTACTCATCATGAAAAATGGAATAAGCCTTTAGAGAACGAAATCTCCTCTGGAGATGCCTAGCCTGACCCTTTTAAATTCCTCATTGTGTTCTGCATTGTTTCTGATTCTGGGAGCCATCTTCCATGTTTTACAAGTCAGAGGTTAAGTAGTATGGCAAATTGCTTCATGCTACCTGTTAATGTTATGGATAGATAAGAACGTTATTTTTATTTACCTACAGAGCTCATGTATTTGTCCTAGAAGTGTGCAGATGCATAAGAACAGGCTTATTCAACCTCGGCCCTCCAGGTGTTTTGGCACTACAACTCCCATCATCCCTAGCTAACAGGAGCAGTGGTCAGGGATGATGGGAGTTGTAGTCCCAAAACATCTGGAGGGCCGAGTTTGCCTATGCCTGCATAAGAACATTTACAGATGCGACTTTTTTTCTTTTTTTTGCATACAGTCATAGCCCTCCTTGTGCTTTATTTATACCAGCTCATGCATTTGCTGCCAAAAACAACTCTAATAACAGGGAGCAGAAGAATGACTTATTACTAAAATTGTGCATTGCAATCATAGGCTCAGGATTGTGCCCATCATGGAATAAATCTGTTAACAACTAAGTACAGAAAAGTGATAAAACACCAGGAGGTCAGAACAATGTGGAAGTACATGCATTTATTAATGGCTACTATTTGTTTCAGTGTCACTATCTCTTTATATTCTTTGTGTCTATTAGACCCTCTCTGTATAAACGTCTTTACACAAAACATAACTGCTGATAATACAATCTCAAGTAAATTAAGAATATATATATATATTCTAGCACTCAAGCACATTCTGGTATCACACAAATGAATCGGGCAAACAAATTTTAAAATTACATTACACCATACTTATTTGCATAGTGTTTTTGAAGCAATGCACTAGGGAAAGTGAACAGAAGGAGAGAGCCATAAAATGAGCAACATTAAACAAAAAAGTGTCATAACTTATTTTGAAGTGAGAACAGCGTATTAAAACTATAGGAAGTTAGCAGAGAGATAACATGAAGCAATGGAACTAAACAAGAAGAGATTGGACCAAGGGGAGTATGTATGAGAGTTTATGAAGTACTGAGAATGGACAGGGATAGGAGTTTAATTGTCGTCAAGTGGATGAAATAAAGCAAAACTGAATTCCAGCAGTGCCACTATGTAGGAGGCTACGTGATCATGCAATATTGCAGGAAGTCCCATATTAGAAACTCACAACAGGGCTGAAATAGTGTTCTGGTGACAGACAAGTATTATGTGGCTCTGTAACTGTTCTGATTATCCCCCTCTTTTTTGCCTCCCTGTTCCTTTTATCTCTCTCATTGCACAGTATGACCGTAAACAGAAGAGAGTATTTGTTTTTCTAAGAATTTGTTGGATTGATTCATTTTCCACCTGCATTAATAATACTTGGTTGGACAGTGAACATTTCCACAGCAGTAGCATTCTAAGCAAATAAACAAATCTTCTCATTTTAGTGATAAAGATAGGAAGAGTTGCTATTTGAATGTTAACACTTGTTGCACAAACCATTATGGCCATGACAAAAGCAACACAACGCACAGAAGCAGAGGTGACTTGTCTGTGGTCCTTAGATGATGCTGGACTCCAGTTGACATAATGGTTAGGGATAATGGAAGGAATAAGAACATCTGAAGAGCCACAGGTTAGTTAACCTTGCAAAATAGCCAACTTACCAAAAAAAAACCACCTAATTTAAAAATTACTAAATCAAAAAAGCAACAGTGCAATGGATGGATCACCAATAAAAAATAATCCTGCATGCACATTTTTTAATTATATTGATTACCAATTTCTTTCGCTCTCTCATAAAATAAGTAGTTGGTGGATTTCTGCTTAATAAAGTGCTACATATTTCTTGAAGAATATCGTACGATTCAAATCTCAACTCTATACAGCTATTTGTTTAAAGTATTTCACAAAAAGGAAGTTTATAAAAAGAATAAGCAGATAAGAGGAAAACTCTTTGAACAGATTATTTCCCCACGATAACTTTTAAGTTTCCCTCATTTGATCTTAGCAACCTTTTAAACTTGTAAGCTATTGCCTATATTATCACATTCCTCCCTAGACCAAGAGCTGACCAAGAAAGAAAAACAGCCCTTCCATGAAGCCCACACACAAAAATTAACACTTTTCTGGTATTGAGCAGAACCAGCACATGGTCCTGGTCCTCTCCGTACAAAACTGTGTAAGGCTGCAGCAATTTGCTTTTACTGTGAAATTCTGGGAAATTGTTATTTACTCAGATGGTGGTGTTTTTGTTTTCTTTACAACCTTCCTTTGTATAGACAGGTGTATTAACTAGAGGGAACACAGATGACTGATGATGCAGAGAATCATTTAACAATGTCAGTCAATAATAATCATAGAAACAGCAATCGACATGCTCCTACACAGCTCCCATTCGCTTTTATGAAGTTTACCCAAGGCAATGTCTTCCTGGTAGATTGCATCAACAGACTAGATTCTTTTCTTGCTCTCCTTTTTTAATGTTTTTATATTGATTTTCAAGAATTTCCTTTATATAGAGAAACAAGAATTAACCTGGATAAGCCAACATTGTAAAATTTTCTTTAAGAATCCCACCTTTATCCTATTCAGTCAAAACTCCAGAACACTATTTACCTGCTTAAATTTGTTCCCACAGTGGCTAACAAAGAAGTAAGAAAATAATAGCAACAATACAACCATAAAACATTAGAGCATGCAAAGTAACACAACAATCTGAAATAAGTCAACCACATTTGTGGTTCTTAAAAGCCTAGGAAAGCAAACCTTTTTGCCTGGCACTTAAATGATAGTAAGAAAGGGGGCTTGGGGGGGCTCCTTGTAGAAGCCACCCCAAAGGTTAGAACAGTATCACTGAAAAGGTTTGCTCTCCCATCAAATCTGCTTTCTGGACAATGCACAGGTCAGAAACTATCATGGTAGACAAAGATCAATGTTTGCCTTTTAATTTAAAACATTTTATTTCATACTATTGCATTTTAAAACCTTTGTTAGCATGAATACCAACATCTTAAATCCTAAAAATTCACAACTCTCTATCAAGCTCAAACACACACACACACACACACACACACACACACACACACACACACACACACTGAATGAAAGCCTGCTTTCCTATGTTTAATAAGGTGTTGCTTGGTTCAAGCTGTATGTTAGAAGCTTTGACCAGCACTGTACATGTGGAGTGGCAGCCAGGACCTTCCAGTGGGATTTCCTGGATTATTCTCTCAGTCTGTTTTTATCTGTGTTCAAGTGTGTGCACTGCAGTCAGTTATTGTTAGCCACAGTTCTACGCGTACACAGTGTTTGCAGCTTCATCGGTGTGGCAATCCAATGGAACTGTGGTGCCCTGCTAATGTTGATGGACGCTGCAGGGGAGCTAAAAGGTCCCCTGCAGGAGGGGACAAGGACGCTTCCCCCGGAGGTCACCTGAAGAGGAGATCCTGCCTGCCAGAGTCAGAAGGAGGTGCCATCCAAAGCCTTGAGTGCCCTCCAGGAACCACTAGGGGAAAACACTGTTTTGCCCAACCCTTGCCACCCTTGGTTTGGGGAAGTTTTTGTAACTTTGACTAAGATGATCCAGTGCAAGTATGGATGCAGACAGATGTATGTAAGTAAAAGAGACTATTGTGTCTCTGTGTGCCTGGCTGGACTATTGGCAGACGAAATTATTCCCCATTCATAATTGAGCACAAGGTAAACTGTTGGTTTTGTACCAGTGTTAGCTACGCCTTGCCCAGTTGTTAGTAGTCAGCTATGCAGAAGACCAAATGGCAGGCACAGATAGTTCTTTTCCCACACTTAATGTTTAGTTTTACAAAGGCACTGCAAATGAGCTGTGCATTTAAAAAAGTGTTAAATGGCCAGTAAAAAGATAAGCCACTCACTTTGCAGTGGTCATGCTGTAACTGTAATGCTGGAACATCCCCACCAATAGGCATCTGCTTCTTGATCTCTTCATCTTTCAGGTTCAGCCATTTGATAAGCTCTTCCAGTGATGACAGCAACTTATTCCACTTCTCTGCACTTGCCTCTAAGTGGGCCCTGCAGTGAAACAAAGCAAACATTTTAACCTTTAGGCTACATTAAAATATTATAGGATATTTTCCTTAATGCAATCCAAATAACTGTTCAAACAATCTATTGGATATAACTATTTCAAAATGGCTTTATACAAGAAAAGGAATCTAGTCTGAAATGTGCGGCCCGCAGATGTTGTAAAGTACTCAAATGGTACCTAAATCATACATAATGATACCAAATGAGTATCTAAATGGGATGAAGGGACATCTTCATTTTGTCTCAGACAGTGTGCAAATTAGGATTAGAATGAACTCCCTGCTTGTGATACTGTCAATATACAGTGACATGCAAATTATATTATACAAACAAATCACTGCGTTGTTGCTAGCTGCAGCACACAAGAAGATTTCAAGACACCAGAAGATGGGGAATTTCACAGTTCAGGAACTGAGAGATAGGATATGGGGGGGAAATGCTTGCTGAGAAACTGGCATATACTAAATGGATTAGAGGTTGTGCTAAACAAGATAATTAAACCAAAATATAGTAACCTTTCTTATCACACGCAGCATAACCCAGAAGACACCTATAACTTACAACTCCCTGTGAAGAGAGGCATTAACAAACTCTTTATTAAAATGACTAATAAAGGGTTATTGTGTGGGGTTGTTTGACAAGACTATGGAAGAAAGACCATTTATGCACTTCCAGTCTGAAGTTCAGTTTATGTCATGAGCCCCACAGCACTGTGGGGATCAGGCTTGGATTGGAAGGCTCTGATGGAGGGGAAGGGAGAAGAAACAGAGGGGAGGACTAAATTCTGGCAACCTGGGTCGGAGGAGAGGTTTCTTTAGAAGGGGGAGCAGGGATGCTGGCTCTCCCCTCTGACCTTCTTGTGCAGCAGATAATGTCAGTGGAGGCTGGGACAGGCTTGGATCAGCTGAGGCGGGAAGCTAAGCAGGAGCCTGAACAGGAGCCCAGGCAGGAGGTTGCAGTGCTGTCACCTAGATCCAGGTATGACCTGGTCCCACAAGGTGACAGAGTCTCATGAGTGAGGATGCCACACTTGGTTTTGAAAAGCTTGGCAGAGGAGTAGGGAAACTTCGGGGGACATCTTCGTTGCTTCTGTTTGGCTAAAGTTCCTCTGTTGGCTAGCAAAGCCAACCTCACACCATAATAACTGTTGATGTATGCTATTGTTGTACTGTGTTCTTTGGGTCTATGGACCCCCATAAAGCTGTGTGTGTGTTCCTGTTTAGTTCTGGACTTCTTGCCCTATTCCTGGACTTCTGAACTCCTGAGCTCTGAGCCTGTACCATTACATGCTGGAATAAAGAAAGAGCCTCTGTGTGTTTTGGGTGGGAACCAGGCCAGTTTAATTTTATTGGTCACTGGAAAACATTACTAAAAATACATTTTGAAAGGAAAATCCCCATTCTCTATTTTAAAACTACAAATTATGCAATCTGGTAAATGTTCCAGAATATTATGCTTCAGTTTTAGCACCAAGTGCAGTGTACCAAGCTGTAGTCCTCAAACACACCAGTTTAAAATAACTACATGTAAAACCCTATTAGACTTCTTAGGGGCAAAAGTCCAGATTTCCATAAGACCTGTCTATGACAGGTTCATACCCAGAATGACAGGGGCGCTAAGGAGATAATGTTAACTAGCTGAGCATTGCTGGTACAGATTACTTACTGCATTTTGCTGAATCAATGAACTGCTGCAGCATTGTGCTGTAATTCAGTTAATATGACATACCATTAGTGTAACTACTCTTGATAATGTCAGAACCTTTTATTTTTCTGAGTCCCTTGTCTACTTTAACCTATGGCAGGCAGAGAGTGTCCCAATACTCACAAGGAAATGGTTGTAATCTTCTCCTGTCACTTACACTCTATCATCCTATCAGTGCACCTAATGCATTTTAGATTCTTAATAGCTTATCTGTGTTTTCTAGAATGGTGGTAAAGTAGGACAGATCTCCACGTTAATTCTGTCCATTCAATGATCTTGACGAATCTTGAGACCATATAATTGCCTTACACTGATAAACAGCATGCCAGCTGAGCTATAGGATGGAACTAATAGTTCACAGTTTAATTTTCTGCTAGCTCAATATGCAATTCTTGTAGTAGAAGACCAGCCTTTTTAAAGAAAAAGGAAAAAAGAAAAAGATTAAATCTCTCCCTCAAAAAAATACTGCATTCTTTCTTCACTGATTCCAGTGATTAGTCATCCCTTATCTCATTCACTATTTCTTTCAAAGAGTTCTGAACACACATCTCCCTCTCTATGGCCTTACATCTAGTTACAGGTAGGTAGCCGTGTTGGTCTGCCGTAGTTGAAACAAAATAAAAAAAATTCTTTCCAGTAGCACCTTAGAGACCAACTAAGTTTGTCATGGGTATGAGCTTTCATGTGCATGCACACTTCTTCAGATACACTGAAACAGAAGTCACTGAAACATGAAGACCCTTATATATAGTGAGAGGGTGGGGAGGGGTATTACTCAGAAAGGTGGTGGGAATGGGTGATGGCTGATAGGTGTGGTAAACCTGTTGATGACTGTTAGCGACTGCAATTGGTCTTACAGGAAAAAGCAAGGGGTGAGATGGCTAAAAATAGCTTTATCGTGTATAATGACGTAATAATCCAATGTCTCTATTCAGACCAGGTCTCTCCATGGTTTTAAGTTTGGTAATAAGTTGCAATTCCGCAACTTCTCTTTCCAGTCTATTTCTGAAATTCTTTTGTAATAAGACAGCTACTTTTAGATCTTGTATAGAATGTCCTGGAAGATTGAAGTGTTCTCCTACTGGTTTCTCTGTCTTATGGTTCCTGATGTCAGATTTATGTCCATTTATCCTTTGGTGTAGGATTTGGCCTGTTTGTCCAATATAGAGAGCTGAAGGGCACTATTGGCATTTGATGGCATACACGATGTTAGTCCTGAGATGGTATGTTTGATGTTGTTGGGGCCAGTAATGTGTTATCCGGGTGTATGTAGCAGCAAAGTTGGCATCTGGGTTTATTGCAGGCTCTAGTACCAGTGTCCATGTTAAGTCTGGTGGTTGTATTATTGTGGGTGAGTTGTTGTTTAAGATTCGGTGGCTGTCTGTAGGCAATGAAAGGTCTTCCTCCCAGGGCTTGCGAAAGAGAATTGTCATTGTCTAGGAGAGGTTGTAGATCTCTGATGATGCGTTGAACTGTTTTAACTTGGGAGCTGTATGTGATTACTAGTGGTGTTATTTTCTTTTTTGGGGTCTGTCTTGCAGCAAGTTCTCTCTGGGTATCAGTCTGGCTCTGTTGATCTGTTGTTTAACTTCATTGGGCGGATATTTTAGTTCTTAAAAGGTTTGCTGTACATCAAAACCATTTGCATTTATTCTATACCTCATTTGTTTAGTAATCCCCTAGCTTGTTCTTTTGACTTTTGAACCCAGTTTTCACTGCCAGTGTGGTGCAGTGACTAGCGTGTCAGTCTAAGGAGGTCTGGGTTCCAATCCTCACTCCATCCTGAGGATCACTGGGTGACCTTCAGCTAGTCAGTATCTTTGAGTCGATAACTCACCACACAGGGATGATGTGGAATGAGCAGTATATAATGCCTTGAGAGTTTTTTTGGGGGGGGCAGTGGAGTATAAGCGAAAAACAAGCATGTACTGGTGGTCTCCATTGCTCAGCTACATGTCTTGTATCTACTACAAACTGTGCATTCAGTGAGGAATCTCATCCCGACTGAGATTAGAAAAAAAGAACTACCAATACTTGCACCTGATACAGCCTTTCTTATTTCAGCAGGCATCTTACGGTAGCGTTTGATTTTATGAAATTTTTTATTGCTCTTCTTCTTTCTATGGTTTTTATTTAATTTTGTCATTTTAATTTAATAATTAAGTGGTATATCTATATCTGTATTAAATAATTATAATAACTAAGTTGCTAGCTTTTCTCTGATTTGGCAGTTCCTGACTGAGAAGCTATTTATTCTCCAGGGGAGTACAGGGGTACCTTGGTTTAAGAACAGCTTAGTTCATGAACAACTTGGATTAAGAACGCTGCAAACCAGGAAGTAGGTGTTTTGGTTTGTGAACTTTGCCTTGGAATAAGAACATGTTTTGCTTCCTGTTGAGTGTGTTCCATTTGTAAATTGAGTCCCCCGCTGCTATGGGAAAGCACACCTTGGTTTAAGGACAGATTTCTGGAACGGATTAAGTTTGTAAACCAAGGTACCACTGTAATTGGATCACTCACCGTACCAGTCCATTTGGAATCTGTCTTGGGAAATTTCCTGGACCCAAAGGATGGGCTTACAATACTAGCTACTATTTTATTTATTTTACTGTGTTATCAACTTGATGTGAAATGTGCTCTTATACACGAGCATAGTGGCCTTTGGCAAGCCACATCTCTTGGACTTTCTCTCTCTCTCTTCTTTTTGTTTAATTCAGAAAGGGTACATAAAACATACAAACTGGAAAGTAATCCATGATAGGATTAGATAGGAAATTGGTAAATCTAGCAGAACATGTGTTTCTAAGCAAGCAAGCATATGTTTCTGAATGAGGAAAAATGTTATACAAGTTCCTCCTAATCCCAGTTTAGGTTTCAAACACTTGTTAAACATAAAAAGTATAAACACATTTGAATGCTTATTGGAATTGTGGTTCCAGACCCTCCCATCCTTATTTTCTACTTTTATTCAAAACGGTTCTAAAATTAGGGCCAGATGTAGCTGTACTGATTGTGAACATACACACCAGAAGGCTTCTTTGTTCAAAATAATTGAGGACTGAAGTGCTGTCACTGTTTCTAAAGCTTTGAACTACTTGCCTTAAAAATAGATGGATATTTGTTGAAGTTGATGGCAACTTTGTAATAATAAAACCAACATCAATAAAGATCAGTAAAACACAATGCTATCAAATTGAAAAACAAACATCCATTTGGCAGGAGTCCATATGAGAACTAACAAAATCTTTCCTGAATTTGTCTGAGAGCTTTTCTGACCTGAATTGAAATGAGTTATGCTCCCACACTGTGCTTCCAAACTACACAGTGGCCTTTTGTCCAGACTTTCTAAATTTTGTCATATTTTCTAGCTGCGATGTATTTTATAATAATTATGTCATCTATTTATCCTTCTACAAGTCTTGAGGCTGAGAGATAGTAACTCCCAAAAGCTACCAAGGTTACATACTTCTACATGTACAGCTGCATATATACATAAATATTGCCATAGGCACCATCTTAGGGGGGCAGGGGGGCCAAGGGCCCCCAAAAAATTCAAACAGGGGGCTACCCTCCAGAAACTACAACAGTTGTGCACGTGCACCATGCAACATGCTCAGCTTAATCATGCTGCCTGCATCACTCATGCACATTTCCAGCCCCCTCAATTGTGGGGGGAAGTTGGCGCACTTGAATATCACATGTGTGTACAAATATTGCACCTTTCCACAAGGGCCAACATTGATGCCAAAATCCAGCATCGCCTGAGTTCTGCGAGTGCAGCTTTCTTCCGATTGAAGTGCAGAGTGTTTGAGGACTGGGACATTCGCAGGGAAACCAAAATGCTTGTTTACAAAGCTATTGTACTACCAACCTTACTATATGCTTGTGAAACATGGACCACTTATAAACACCATCTCCAACTCCTCAAAAGATTCCACCAACGGTGTTTCCAAAAATTTTTACACATCACTTGGGAAGACAGATGAACTAATATCAGTGTACAGTACTGGAAGAAGCAAAGATCACCAGTGTTGAAGCAATGATTCTTCAACATCAACTTCATTGGACTGGTCATGTTGTGCGGATGCCTGATGATTGTCTTCCAAAGCAAATACTCTATTGCAAACTTAAAAATGGAAAGCTGGTGGTCAACAAAAGACATTTAAAGACTGTCTAAAGGCAAATCTTTAAAAAATGTATTATAAACACTGACAACTGGGAAACACTGGCCTGCGAGCGCTCCAGTTGGAGAACAGCCTTTACCAAAGGTGTCATGGGCTTTGAAGAAACTCGATCTCAGGACACAAGGGAGAAACATGCTAAGTGGAAGGCATGCTTGGCAAATCCACACCGTGATCAACTCCCGCCTGGAAGCCAATGTCCCCACTGTGGAAGGACGTGTGAATCCAGAATTGGCCTCCACAGTCAATTATGGACCCATTGTTAAAACTGTGTTTATGGAAGACAATCTTGCTCGGCTACAAGTGATCGCCAAAGAAAAGAAGATTGCACTTTTGTATTGTGCCTACCTTTCTCTATTGCTGGCATGTTTAAGCAGCACTGATTAAAGGAGAGTATGCGTGGCCCACACACTCTCACTCTCTTAAGAACAGTACCATAGGTTGCCAAGGTAAAATATCACTTAAAGCAATTACAGAAGAAAATATAAAGCTGTGGATCCTAAGATAATTTAACTTAAGGAAGGAAAGTTTCAGATCCCCTCCTTCCTCCCTACAGCTACCTTATTTTTGGATTTGCTGTGTTGGCCCTTCAGAGGGTCAGATAGTCCTCCTGAACAATGTGGAATAGGCATGGGAGGGTACATTGAGGGGGTGGGGATGAAGAAGAGATGACTTAATTTTCTTCTGTCAACTTCTTTTAGAATCCAAGTCTGTCTGGAGCAATTCCCCCTTTCCCCACCAAGCAATGTTTCATAACTCCGCTATTACTTAGCACAACCACAGAAGCAGAACCATCTGTATAGGATGATAAATAAATTAACTGAATTTATGCTGAGAGAGAGAACCTTGTCAACCTGTTTTCTCCACAATAGCCAGACTCTTATTAGGTTTGGCTCACAGAAGGAGTACCACTTCTTCTAGAACAGTTTAACCTTAAAAAACATAACTAATTAGTACTTTTCAGGAATTTTGTTCTGAACATGTGAAGAAGCTGTCCAGAATGTGCCATTTGGGAAGTTGTACTCCCTAGACATTGACATACATTTAGCAATATATCTATATATGCTATTTTACTTATGGGTCTTAGTGCTGCAGAACCAAACCTAGTCATACACATGGTCTACATAGCTGGACTTTTTAATAATAATATTTAAGGAGTGACAGGGGTCTGTTCAACCTGGCATGTCTCTACGCCAAGACAAAAGTGTGGTGGGTCGTTATCTTAGAGATGTTGCTTGCAGATGACGCAGCCTTGACAGTGCAGTCTGAGGAAACTCTACAGAGCGTCATCAACTGTTTTGCTTAAGCCTGCAAGGAGATCTGCCTTACCATTAGCCTGATGAAGACCAATATCCTGAGTCAGGGCATTGCCAGCAGTCTACACATCAGCATTGCTGACCATACACTTGAGGGAGTAGATGATTTTGCCTACCTGAGTTCCACCATAACCAGCAACCTTGCCATCGATGCTGAGCTGAACAAGCGGCTACAGCAATGGTTTGCCTCTCTTAAAAGGTGAAGGAGAATGTGATACTAATGTCCCAGGTCAAGATGAAGGTTGAGCACGCTGCTTTATGGAAGTGAGTCATGAGCAACATACAACTGCCAGGAGTGACACCTCGATGCCTTCCACATGCATTGCATCAGGAATGCTTTTGGCAGGAGAAAGTCTCAAACAAAGCTGTACTTCCCCAAACTCACATTCCCAGTACACTCACACTCCTGTCTCAATGGTGTCTACACTGGCTTGGTCATGTACACAGAGTGGAAGACAGCAGGATCTCCAAGGGTGTGCTCTACAAGGAGCTGGCTTCAAGTGCTAGGCCCATTGGCAGACCAACTCTGCATTGCAAATATGTCTGCATACGAGGCATGAAGACTGGCAACATCAGCCCCACCAAGTAGGAATCCCTTCCAGACGACCGCAGTGCCTGGATTCAGAGAATCTGATTGTGTATCCACAACAGTGACCAGAGAAGGAATGACCACTTGCAGAAGCAAAGCTGGATGCCTTCATCTGCCCCAGCTGCAACAAAATATGTCTCTCCCACATTGCTCTCTACAGCCACAGTAGGTGCTGCAACTCTCCAACCGTATGACTTTGCCCCAAAAGGCACATTCCTCTATTGTCTTCCAAGACGTACAGATGCCAACAACAATATAGCAGGATGACAAAGTATTTCAACAACAACAACAACAACTTGTATTCAGCAGATTTCTGCCTTGTAAAAAAGACACAGGGAAGAAAAAAATCATTCATGACACTAGACTGGATCCAGTAGAAGGTTATTCTCCACTGCAGCCTCTTATGCCCCAATGGATTGGGGAAACTTTCTCAACAGTGTGTCCCTTGGAATGGGGGTTTGTGATTAGAGGGGGAAATCTCCCCAAATCAGGAAGAGTCCCTTGCATGAGCTGGCACAGCATACCTGCTTCCCACAGTGTTCTGGCAAATCAGAAATACCTGGACACTGATAAAAACCTATAAATCAGTTCCTTTGTGCACCATTGGTGCAACAGGTCCTAGGAGGGGTGACAGTGACATGGCTAAGTTTGTAACAATAACTTTAACTCAGCAAAAATGGTTAAAAATAAGTTGTCAATTCCCCTGCCAAGAGTGACAAAATGCAAGGTTTGGATTTATTTGAACTTTCTTCAAAAGGAGAACAAAAGCTAGTAATAGTTTTTTTTTCTTTGTTTGGAAAGGGATGCACCTGTTCCTTTTGTTGTTTTTATTCTGATGGCAAGCCAAATACTGCAGTAAGAATCATATCCCCAGACTCAAATAAAGTACATTCCAATTTTCCTACAAGAGTTACCAGAGCACCCCTTTAGCCAGACACATTTAGCCACATGTGAAAGCTTTCTGTCCCTACCCACCTTAATCTATGATTTAACAGGGATTCAAAAGCAAGTTATTCTCACACCAACAGTCCCCTGCTTAGAAGTAGTGTCCAAATCAGCCCTAAATTGCAGCTCTGCTTGAATAGGCAAATAGCAGAGAGTCTGCAGATGAAAGAGATGCAACTTGTTCTCTGAGCCTCAGAGACCAGCTTTAGCCAGCTGCCACAGATATTTGCAATATAAGAACTGTCGGCTCAATGCCTCTTACTGGGAAAGCATTCTTGATCCTTGGAAATATATTTTTCAGCACTCTTCTGGAACCTGTCTAGCAACACTTATCTGTGGCTAGTTCTGCCTTTTAAATCTACAGCACTTTTAGTGTTCAGCAGAAAGGGGAGAAAACTGCCAAGAATGAACTTCAATCCTGTGCAAAATGCAACACTCTTATTTGAGTCCACTTCAGCTCTGTGCTGAGGGTTTAAGTGGCTCATGAAGCCTTCTGCTAGCATGCCATGGAGGGTGAAATTACAACTCAGTGGCTCCTTTTCAATCAGGACTGAAGAAGCTGTACATGACCAGAAATTTAATTTTATCAAACATGGAGTGGCAGCCTGAACTGTCACCAAAAAGGAACAAAAATCAGAACAGTAATCTCCATCTGTGTGCAATTTGCTATGGGCCTATGCTATATTTAGTAGCAACTCCTATTCAGAACCTATGAGAGTTCTGAATGAGGGGGAAACGTATCACAAAAAGAAAAGAAAAATAAAGAAAAGAAAAGAAAAGAAAAGAAAAGACAGGTTGAGAGGGGCATAGGCAGGGTAAACTGCTATTCAGAAGAAGAGAACGGAAGAACCAACATTAAAATATCTTCATAACAAAACAAAAGGGAAGAAACAAAAAACCAAATCAATTCTAACAACTCACCACAAAACAGATAGTACAAAAATTTTAAAGAATCATATTAAATATTGCATAGCCACCAAAAGACACCACTGATATATTATTTTTGTTGTTGTTAATTTGGTAAACTGGATTGAAAGACAAGCACTGTTTTATTATATGTATTATTATAATGTATTATATGAGCACTGTGTTCACTTCAACCTGGGATGGATTGTGGGGTTATTGCTTGGTTTGTTTATATGTTATGCATTTTGTGTTTTTATATTGTAGACCGCCCTGTGATCCTTGGATGAATGGTGGTATAGTTCAACCCCCACATTGCAGACCACATACTACAGAAACAAGCAGTTACATTGCAGGAGGTAGTTACATCCAACAAGTTCTGAAACTAACTAGATCTGATTATTACAACAGAGTAAATGATTACTGGTATATTGTATTTGATTATTTAGTGTTTGCAGTTAACCCCCTCTGATTATGCACCTCAGTAGTAATACCTCTAGATTTCTCCCTTACAGCTGATATATGTCATCTGAACATCATGCTCCATGTATATACACAAATTAAATTAATTGTAAAACTGTTTTAAGTATGATTGTTACACACCATTCATAATAACAACCACTACTCATCCTCAGACTCTGACCCTGGAATTAATGACTGTCTGAAGTAAATGACTTGAGGGCAGCTTGGGCCATTAATTTCCCCCAAATGATCATTAATCCCCAAGAAATACCATGCTGCTCAATTGTTACTGCTGGAACACTGCAGCTGTTGATTAAAGTATTAACATAAATGTCTTCTCATCTCTTTCTTGATGATTTGTGAGGGACGCTTATAAGAGTCAAGACATTAAGGGTACTTGTTCCAACTATTGGCAGTGCAAGCTGACAGACACTGACCTCCCAAGCTTCCTGAAAACGTAAAACTGGATGGAATTTTGATGTGAAGTAATCTAAGGTGGGATTCAACCAAGTTGCTGTGTGTACAGAATGAGGCTTTCCTCTCTCTCTCTCTCCCCTCTTGCCATGTCCCTTAAATCTGCTTTGGATAATTGGGGAAATCCCAAGAACAGGTTTAGGGAGTGTTCCAATTTACAAACTGGCAGGGCACGATGGTGAGCAGCTCAGACACAATGTTATGTGGTCACACAGTTAGTAAGGGACCAGGCTTTTTATCCCCAATCCCATGTCCTCAACATAGCAATGCTACATCTGGGCCACTGGCAAGGGAATAAAAAGATATGGCTAGCACACTATTCCCTGCCAGGCAGCAAGGATTTCCTCACCCACACATTCAAGTTCTCCAGAAGGTGTAAACAGCACCTGCTGGTTCCCCTGGGCATTGGCATCTGCCTGAGGGTTGTTGTTTTTTAGTTTAGAGAAGAGACAAGTAAGAAGTGACATGATAAGAGATGCATGGTATGCAGAAAACATACAGAGAAAAAGTTTTCCTCCCTTTCTCACAGCACTAGGGGACGTCCAATGAAGCTGAATATTGGAAGATTAAGGGTGCACAAATGAAAGTACTTCTTCAGACAATGCACAGTTAAGGTGTGGAATTTGCACCCACAAGAGGTAGAGATGACCACCAATTTGGAAGGCTTTAAAAGAGAATTACACAATTTCATCAAGGATGAGGCAATCAATGACATATAATAGCTAATAGCTATATTCTGCCTCCACTGTTGTGAACCAAAATGCTTCTGAATATCAGGTGCTAGGAATCACAGGTGAAGACCATGGTTGTGGGCTTCCCATGGGCATCTGGTTGGCCACTGTGAGAGGAGAATATTGGACAAGATGGCCCTTGACCTGATCCAGTAGGGCTCTTGTTTATTTGGACATGCTGGCGCATGATAGGATGGCGCTAACATGAAATTGGTGCATTCTTAAGCTGTGTCCCTACATGTACAAAAAGGCGTCACAGAAAGCAGCCCTGATTCAGATGTAACTTTCAAATCATATTTTACCTGATACTGGCAGACTTTGCTTTCAGGTCATTCCAGCGCTGGTTCATGTCATCAATGCGGTGCTGGAGCAGTGCAGCCTCATCAGTGTTTCCCAAGGCTTTTACCATCTTCTGCCTGTTTCCATCGATGCTTTTAAAGATGTCATTGTGGGCATCAATTTCAGCCTGGATGTCCTAGGAAAAGAAAACAAAAAAGAAAGGAAAGAAAGCCCACTTGTGTTAATCCTGTACTCAGAAAGAGATAATGAACTATTCAGAATTCCCCTATCTCCTTATCAAAAACCAAGGTTACCACATTGGAATATTTTTTTTAATGCTACTATTCAGATATTAATGAAAGAGATCTCTGTTTAGCCTAACAGTATATGCTCTTGAAAAAAATGGAAAGGAATAGAAGAAATATGCTACTTCAAGAACGAACTGTTCAGATGAGTATCATAAGGCCGCATTCTGACAACTGCAGCCAATCTCCCTAGCATGCATTACAATTTCCCTATACACAATGAAGTACATAATTATGCCAGTATCGCTGTCAACATTTACCTCAAGGAATACTAAAGATTTCAAAATAAATTACTTGCTTCATGTTAACACAAGCCATTTAAGACAGATCCAGATGGCAACCATTTCTTGCACAGTGTAGGTTGCTTTTCGGAGCACTTGAAGAGTCCCAAGAAGAAAGCAATTTCTCCCCTACAACTCCCCCACCCCTGCATCACCAGTAAACTAAAGCCAGATAGCTAAGCTCATTCCCATATGGAATAAGCAACTGAGAAGGGTTGAAATAACACATCCAGTATCCAAAGCATTAAGCCAACTAATCATGGTCAAGAGTATAAAGTGCTAAGTAGAGTCCATATTGAATTGAATAACTAATGATGATAGAATTTTATAGCTGTAGAGTGAAGGGCTTTCTGTGCTGCTGCCTACATTTTGGAATGATCTCCCTGTTGAGAGCAAGTGTTTTGTTATATGTCGTTATATGTTGCTTGTTTTTGAAATCACATTGGTCTTTCTTTGAAATGATGATAATGATTCTTGAAACAAGTCTTCAGAAGATTCCAAGACTCATAAACTTACATTTCAGAAGTTGCCGAATGCAAGGAGCAACATGACGTTATGTCAATGTGTTATGCCTTGTAGCAAGGAAGGGGAACCTATGCCCCTTTGTATGTTGTTGGACTACAACTTCCATCAGCCATGGTTAGGAATGATAAGAGTTGTAGTCCAACCATACGTGGTGGGCCACAAGTTTCCCCATCTCTACTATAGACTTTATATTTATAAGCAAGTCTAGAAATCTAGACAGGACGGAGAGAAGCTTCAAGCCGAAGGCGGAGAGCGCTGGATTCTTCTGAAAATAAAACGATTGGAAATAAGAGTGTAAGTAATCTCACGATTTGGATTATAAAATAATTTGGACTTGGGAGAGAGGGGGGAAAAGAGGAAGCCCCCCCCCCACGGCAATTTAAGAGACAGTAAATAGAAACCCGAAGCCGTAAATAGAAGATTTCAATTTAAAAGGTTCCCTCAAAGGCATCAAAGAGAATCTCCCCTAGATGCAGGGTAAAAGGGGAGAAAAACTGGTTGTGAATACCCTGCAGAAAGAGGTTAAGATTAAGAAGGACCTTTCTTTTCCTCGGGAGCCGGCAGCCCAGACAACCCAGTGAGCTGATCAGGATCTATAAGTCGAATCTTATTTTTATTTTTATTTCTGGACTTTTTGGAATTTTTTTTGGTTTATATGCTTTTGAAATGTGAGTTTGAACTTTATTTCTTATAAGACTTGGAGAATGCAGCCAGCTTGTTAAAATGGAGTCGAGAAAATAAACTGTGACCATTTTCCACCCCATGTGACAAGTTTTGACCTTGACAGGATTGAACTATGTCAACAAAAAGGTACTCGCCTGAGTTCCAGCGAACTGTTTTGACCTTAATGTGGGAAGTAAGAATAGAACTATGTCAAGAGGAGACACAACAGCAAGAGTTACAGCAACAGTTTCAGATGGTGATGGCAGAATATGACTTCTTAGAGGATGAAGCTATTGAAACTGAAGAAGAGGATTTTGACAATGATGGGGACTGTGATTTGGAAGGAAAAGATGAAGATGAGGACTGTGATAATATAATACAAAATGAAGCGCACCACGAAAAAAATGATGATTTTACTCTACAAAAAGTCAGATGGAGTGCCCCTCCTTTGAGGGGGGCACGATTGGATTTACTGGAACTCCAGAATGCCCACAGGGAAGAGGAAAAAAATAAGCAGAGAAGAGAAGAAACTCAGGGGTGCTGTATGGAGGCCTGGATGGCAAAAGGCTGTAAAAAGGGGGTGGGGTGAAGGGAAAGCGAAGTGGTGATTATTAGGATGGATTAATAGGATTAAAACTGGACTGCTGACTATGGAACCTGCTGGATTGGGGGGTTGGAGCCGGAAATCGGGGTTGAAAGGTTAGATTGGGAATAGTTATAGTTTTAAAAGTGAATTGATTTTGAAAAAGGTGAAAATATGGAGGCTTATAGAGGGGGTAAATATTAGGCACGGGAAGAAAAAATGGGAGTTTGATTTTTCAGTGATTTGGATATTAGGTGAAAATGATAATAGCCAATTTAAAAGTAGTATGAGGTATAAAGGTAATTATTTCATAGAATAAGAAACTGTTGAAGAGGTTAAAAAAGGGATGAAAACCGGGGAAGGGGGGAGGTTGGGGAAGCCCACAAAATATGGTTTATCAATTATGAATGGAAAAAAGATTATTTTTGTTTTGTTTCGTTTTTTCTTTTTTGTCCTTTTTTCTTCTTTCTCTTTTTCTTTTTTCTTTTTTCATTCTTTTTTGGTATGAGAATAGATGGTTGGATGGATGACTTCCTGCGTACTGCCCTGGTTTCCTGGAGCTCTCTGGTGGCAGGGGGGGCTTTGGGGGCAGGGGAGGGGGAGGAGGACAGAAATCCAGTCATAAAATGGACCATCTCTGACTGTTCACCTGCGTGGGATACTTCTGTGGCAGGGGAGGACCCATGGAGGGGGGTGGAAAGAAGGTGGAAAAGGTGTTCATGTATGTACCGGCTTTTGTAATTTGTAAAATCAATAAAAATTATGTTTTTTAAAAAAAATAGAAATCTAGACAGGGATGTCCAATTGGCAGGCTGGAGGCAGAACACAAAGACGTCTAGTGGTTCTTTCCCCAAAGCATTTTAAATTTGCCACAAGTTAATGTGCCTTCTCAGCTTTTACATGTCATATATTATATTCTATATAAACACATGCATACAAATATGTGTGTGTGTGCAATTCCCTGGAATATATTATTTATTAATGAACTAAGAAGATGTATAGCCTGCCCTTCATTGGTGCCAGTACCAGGGTGGGGTACAACATAAAACAAATTATAAAAATTTCAGTAAAATAGAACACACAAAAACTCCAAGAAATAAAGAAAAGAGGAGCTTCTATTTTTCAGAAGTAAAGCAAAAAGCACTGTGAAATGAACACCAACACGACTGCTTACTAACATCTGGGCAAGAATGTTTAAACACAGGGGGGAAAGCCATGGGGCATACAGTTTATCTCCATGGGATTAATCAGTGAAGATTATTACAGGAACCTTGTGGTGCTACAAACATGATTTTCCTTTTGAGAGAATCAAATTCAACAAGCCTGGAATGCCATAAAGAGCTGATTCTTTCATATTCATTTCAGCATGTTCCATTCTCTCCCGAGTGAGCTTTTACACAGGTGCCCATGAGGGTAGCACGGCATCTAAAAATGGCCGTTATTCATACGACAGGCATTTAAGAATTCATTGACTGCTCCTGTTCATTTAGGGTATTGTGGAATGCATAATTATCCCCACTGGGAAAAGAAAACAGATGTATGGATGAAAATATGAAATCTCAGGGACACATTTGACGCTTCAACAAAGTTAGTGAAATAAAACTTGGAATTGTTTGTTTCTTCAGAGGGAGAAATGTTTTAGACACTCAGCAAGTACTTCCTTGTTTACAGGGCTCTCGACACATACCGGTACATCTGTAGGAGTGTGGGACTCTTTCAGAGGAAGCATAGAGGTGGTGAGTGGGGCTAACCTGCGTGGTCTCTGTGCGTTCTTACAATGACTAGAGGGGCCTGCGAGTGAACTATGTGACGCGAGTGAACTATGTGACGTTTAATAGAACACTCTTGAAGTGGTTTCTGTGTTTTCTTCATAACCATATGTAGCTTCTTTGTATTTATTTCCTTTTCAACCCCTTTCATCTGCTTAACATCTTGTGATATTTGAGAGTGATTTCTTCACATATATTCAGACTTGTAGATTGACTCCTCAGGTATCAGTAATATAAGTGCAGCTGACAAATGTTAATCACCTTGTCCCCACCAATTTGACCCTTTAAAACTGAGATAGCAGAAGCAAGCACTCCTCACTGCTGAATTTTTAAAACATTCCACAGTGGAAATGAAATCACATAGGGTTTTTCATTCTTCCAAGTTGCACTTCCTTTCATCACCCCTTGCCAACGGTCTCTCTCCATTTACACAATTATGATGTAATATTGCTTCTCCATTGGTTGGTTATCTGGGGTAGATTCTGTTTATACATGTACTGTCTCTGAACTCAAATGCAGTGGACTAAATTTAAGAAAAACCTACTGTAATGTTGTGAAATTTGCTGCAGCATTTTTTACATGGTTAGCACCACTATATTAGTATCTAACAGAATAATACAAAAAGCTTGATCCTAAAAACAGCAATGAGGGGAAAGGCTCTACATCACTGCTGAATCATCATTTAAGAAGTTTCATTTTTTTCCTCCTTGAAAAAAGTTCCAAATTTTAAATGAAAGCTTGCGAAGATTATGCCTGTGCACTTGTGCAGCCCTGACCGTTTGGTCAGGAAAGGATACGGTATATGCAGCTTATACACACCCACACACACCCCAAACTATGGTAGAGGTAGGGCGTGTTTTGTGGTCTGAGGGTTGGCACTGTCTCTTGGCCAACTCTTTGGGGCCACATGCTAGTGGTGGGGAATGCTAAAACCAAAGTGTATGGGGCCAATCCACACTTGCATACGTACACAGTCAGTCACACAACATTAACATAGGCATGTAGAATCTCTGTCTTCCCTTTTTCTTTTGTTTCACTCAATCCATCTATTGCTCTATCTTCCCTTTCATCTCCTCCTCTTCACTTTCTCCCTATTGGACCAGCAGGATTGTCAATGGGGCCAAATGTTGTCAAGGTGAAGAGCAAAAGGAGAACACTATGACAAGAATTCCTGGGAGGCTGGAAGCAGGAAGTGTGGTGCACCATCATTCTTGTGGATAAAGCAGTTGGCCAGAGGCAGGTGTACCACTGGCAAAAGTGTCCCATGGCCCTGCAGTGTTGTGTTAGCACTGCCAATGCCAATATCAAAATTGCCATTGCCAGTAAATTAATTGTGGCTAGTGGCAGGCCAATGGGCATGGCTTGGGCCAGATTGGGTCCATGGGCTGGCTGTTCCCCAGTCACAAGATATACAGGCAGAAATGTAATTAAACTAATATAGAACCCTTTGGTGGGCACTAAAAAGCAAACAAACTAGAGATGTCAAAAACAAAAAACACTGCCTAATTTAGACTATACACCTGCCCACTCAAATGTATTATGAACTGAATGTCATTTCACCATCTCAGAAAGTTAAACAATGTTTTGTTCGCCCACAGGCAAAATTCAGGCCAACCAGTTTGTTCTGTAAATTCACGTGCAAAAGTTCTTTTATGTTAACTCTTTACTATCAGTGAAGTTCTCATTTGAATCCTCATTCCCTCTGAAAGTCTGGACTATAAAGCTGGCTACTGTATGGTGCAGGCACATAAATTCTTTAACACTAACCTTTACTCTTGATGAAACTCCTTTTGACTGCCATGAACTATGTGACTAGAGACCACCCAGCCAGACTTGTCATTTGTTTGGCAAGTCATCTTTTCTCTCTGGGTCAGTTATTTGATTGTTTCTTGCAAATGTTTTCGTTAGTTGCTTTCCCCCTGCCCTCATTCTGATCTAAAACCCTCTCTTACTCCTGAAGTTGTTTGTTTTGGCAGGAGGAGACAGCGACTGAATTTCCAGGGAACTCTCAATCATGCTTGGTGCTAGGAACTAGCATTCCTAGATCGCAATATGACAAGGACCAGAACTCTCAGAAACAGGCTACCTTTTTTTCCTGAATGTACCTGAGGAAAACAAACTCAAACAGATTGTTGAACAGGTAAATGCTGCAAAGGGTGAACATGTCAAGGTGAAGAGCCATGGCTCAGTGGTAAAGCATCTGCTTTGCATGCAGAAGATCCCAGCTTCAATCCTCAGCATCTCCAGGTAGGGCTGGGAATGTCCTCTGCCTGAAATCCTAAAGAGCTTCTGCCTGTCAGTGTAGACAATACTGAGCTCCAGTAGACCAACAGTCTGACTCGGTATAGGGCAGCTCCCTGTGTAAACTACCCCACCTGTTTCATTCACCTTCATTTGCTTTCACCACCATTGCCTTCATTTTGTACCCGGTTGTGTAGACTGCGAGACTTTTTGCTGGCATGTGTTTTTCTGAGCATAGTGCTTAGGATATTTTAACATAGGTAAACACATAAATAAATCGCCACCGCTTTCACAAAGCTGAGCGGGCTACCAATACAATACGGCTCACACCCTAATCTTTAGGGAGAATCCTTTCATAGGAAAATAAGGAGAGCTCTGTTGGATCAGGTCAATGGCCCATCTAGTCCAACATCCAGTTCTCACAGCAGGACCTGAGCACAAGAGCACCCTACCCTCCTACATTTTTCAACAACCTTCACACCCTGTGTGCACTCCATACAGGTCCATCTACCCTCTGATATGTGCAAGTCTCCTCAGACATGTACAATTGCACAGACACATACAAATAAAGACACAAAATAGTCAATGCTGCTACATTCTAACAGGCAGCAAGGCAGGCAAGGCATCCAATGCTTGAAATTTAAGTTTCATGAAATTAAAGACCACAAAATTTTCCCCCATATGTTCATTTCCCAATTATCTCGTCTCCAGACTGGTACAGATGTGTTGCTGACCTGCCAGTCTTTTAATTTTGTTCTCTTTTAATTTCAGACTCCTGATAAAAGTTTTCAAACTCAAACTTTTTTTCCTCCTTACAGGTTACCAATGTGCACCAGCCAAAAAAAAGAGAAGGCATCTAATCACCACACATATAAAAACATCAAGATAGCTACAAACCTATACATACAAGTAGGCAAAACCCCAGCTGCACCCAAGGAAACTACTTGAAGCTGTGGTTAGGGTTCAGTCTGTCTGAAATTAACATGAAGCAAATCCCTTTGACAGCAAACCTTTTCCGAGGCAAAATACCCAAAGTATTTTAGCTGCTGATTGCTTTGTTTGCAAGTGAAAATGTAAAACCTGTGGCATGATCTCTCAGGGGAAGCCGAAGCCTCAATCCACGCACAACAAGCACAACCAAGTGAGACTGCTTCCTTCCATACAGATGTAATCAGGAGCATCTCAGTTTGGTCACTGCTAAGAGGGACTTGCTGTCATTGATTAAGCACCCTTGGCTCTATAGGGCAGACAAAGCTGCTTGCAGCATTTTGAATCCAACACTTTAGGTATCCCTTCCTACAATAAATCAGCTCCTATTTCTCCTGCTTCCAGCATAGCAGGGCAAGCAGCATGTTAAATATCTGTTCTTCTGCATCAAATGGTGGAGGGAGGGGGACCTACCACAGAAAATTACAAACAATACAGGTCCAGTTTCCAAGTTTTCAGAACACAAGTGTAACTTTGTCTTTATTTACAGACACCTATAACTGTAGATAAAAGGGACGCGGGTGGCGCTGTGGGTTAAACCACAGAGCCTAAGGCTTGCCAATCAGAAGGTTGGCGGTTTGAATCCCTGCGACGGGGTGAGCTCCCATTGCTCGGTCCCAGCTCCTGCCAACCTAGCAGTTCAAAAGCACGTCAAAGTGCAAGTAGATAAATAGGTACCACTACAGCGGGAAGGTTAACGGCATTTCCATGTGCTGCTCTGGTTCTCCAGAAGTGGCTTTGTCATGCTGGCCACCTGACCTGGAAGCTGTATGCCGGCTCCCTCGGCCAATAACACGAGATGAGCGCCACAACCCCAGAATCGGTCACGACTGGACCTAATGGTCAGGGGTCCCTTTACCTTTACCTTTATAACTGTAGATAAATGAATGTAAATTTAGAAAGGAAGAACCACACAGAAAAAAGAAAGCTTTGCATGCAAACCCTTGCATATAACTACTATTGTACTCAAGCAGCTTGTAGACATGCATGTAAACAAAGCTATTAAATCCTGTTAAAACTGTCACTAAAAGATAACACTGCCTAGAATGATATCAATTGTGAATAAAGTATAGGTAAACCAAAGTGTAACTGTTGGGGCCATTGGTTATGCTTGTTTTTTTAAAAGCATAATGACATTACTTAAGAGGTCACCTTGTTTTAATATCATATCTGGTGGGTTTTTTAAAAAGAGAATCTTCTATGCTCCCATTTAAGCAAGGTCATTAAATAATACCCAAAACCTTATCAGGAACATCCCAATACAGTCTGCATCACCTCCAGAATAGTAACATGCAGCTTGAGACATAGACCAGTGTTTCTCAACCAGTGTGCCTCCAGATGTTTTGGGACTACAACTCCCATCATCCCTAGCTAGCAAGACCAGTGGTCAGGAATGATGGGAGTTGTAGTCCCAAAACATCTGGAGGCACACTGGTTGAGAAACACTGACAGACACTCTTGTTGAGCAAAGGGTCTCCAATAGCTAACACCTGGTCAATTTTCATCCTTTTAATAGCAGCATTTTGGAGTGTGGGAATGTTTATTTCTGAAGTCTCTAGAACATATACATACACATACATGAGCCTTGGCAACCCCAAAAAATGACTCTGACAACAAGCCAGAACTATAGAATTACTTTCTAATTTTTCCCATTTTAGTTTTTTAACTGCTATGAGCCAACAGACCCATATAAGTGCCAGGAGAAAAAAGAAGGCAGACAAAAACAAATCACACTCATGCTCTAAGTGGAGACATGACCTTCACACGTGCATGCATGCGTGCACATGTGTACACACACACACACACACACCAGCCCCCCAGGTGCTCAGAATAATTAAAGGGTCACCAACCAAAGCTCATGGAAGGCACTCCATACCATTGAGGCCACCTGATCCTCAAGTAACAGCAATGGCTCCAGAAGGTATCCCAAGCTGTGTACCTTCTCCTTTGGAGGGAGTGTAACCCCATCAAGACCAGGCAAGCTCTCATCCATCTGGTCTAGACTCTTAAGGAACCACCCACTCAGAGTGCCTCAGTCTTATCTGGGGTTGTACTGGTCTGCCCTCAGAGGCTGCCCATTTAGGCCTTAGGGAGTTCCTTACTAACATGGTCTCACCTCTGTCAAAATCCTGGTCAACCTCTAGAAAACCAATAGGGAACCTATGGTCCTCTGGCTGTTGTTGGGCTACAACACCCATCAACCCTAGCCAGAATGGACACTAGTAAGTGGTGATGGGAGTTGTAGTTCATCATCTGGAGGGCCACATGTTCCCCATCCCTGATCTAGAATAAAGTGAAGGCCCACGAAACTGGACATAATTCCCCACTACCTAGGCATACTCTCCTGCTGACTAAATACCAATGTGCTTCCTGGTATCCCAGGGAAGTTGAGGAAGCAGAAATAATGGACAGGATTTTGTATTTTCTGGTATTACAATTTGAGCTCTTTGGAATTCAAATTGTAATACAATGCAATATGTAAGAAATAAAAGAAACATCGAAAATACATTTAAAAAAATAGAGTGCCCTACAATTGCTACAACAAGTAGAAAACTCATTAAGTCCATCAAGACCCTCAGCATTTTTCAAGTGGTCCGGCAGGGTGTGTGTTGGAAACTACTGTCCTAGACAGCCAAGTAACTTGTGTTCCCAACAATCAACCAACATGATAACTGCTTTGTCATTAGGAAAATGTGTAGGAATCCAATTAAAAGCTCACATTCAAATTTCTGACTACTAGAGCCAACTAAAACAGACAGGATTCTGCTGCAGCAACATCAAATATATATAAGCAATCCCCCATATAAGCAAGCAACAAGTAATGTATTTTTACAAAATAAGTTATCCTTACATGAATACAATAGTAACACTGATTTGCATCTTTTATAATGATTTACAACTTTCTCCCTTGTTCGAAATCTGTGACATCAATTTTCTTGGTGCTGAACTTCTTACTATTAGAGTAAAAATGCAATGGGAGATTTGGGGGTGGGCATTAGCAGCTGGAAACTGAAACTTGCAAGCAGCAGATCTCCTTTGAAAGAAGCAGACAGAACTGCCCCCACAGGAGCTGCTTTCTAAACACATCACTAAATGAATCGAAAACTGGCACATTAAAGTTGCCACTACAGCTTGCTAACCTTCAGTATCTGATCTGAACTTTTACAGTTAATAGCTGCAATTACAACACAAGGTCCAGCTATTGGTAATAATTACCAGCTCTCAAATCAAGTGAAACACAGCAATTAATTAAGACATGTTATGCTAAGGGTGTTTAACCAAACAAACAAACAATCAGAACCACATACTTTCTAATATGTTTCCGAATGCCACTCAAAACATCTCTTTCTAATGCCAACAACCGTAATGATACCCAAAGAGCAGCATTTAATATATTTGCACGCCTCTTACCTTGAAACTTATCCCTTCCACTGAGCAAAACCCAGTGGTGTCAACCAGCATTATAGTAGTACTATTGCACAGCATGTGTACATTAGTGATCCTCTAAGTATTAATTTCAAGCCTGGAAAAGATGCAGGTTAGAAAATTTGTTTCACTCCTTTTGCTATATGTCAACTTTTGATGTGCCATTCTAATTGAAAGAAGCAAAGTCAAGGTTTAGAATTTGCTGCATCAATGCATTTTTTCAGATACCAAACACATCTCTAGTACTTAGGAGAAAAGGAAACATTTTAAGAAATATAACCAATGCATGACCAAAGTACCACATTTCCCCAGCATTACTCTTATTAGGCTGCTTGATACAATCTGAAGGGAGTAAAAGAGGGAAAAGAAAGGTGAGAAAAACACTGTTCACATTTGATGGAGCCACTGAACTACTTGCAAACTTAAAACGAAAAGAAAAAGCTAACCTCATTTCTTTCAGCAAGAAGTTATGAAATGCTTTCTGTTGAATGGCAAGTGTTCAATTGCATCACTCCATGAAAAGGCCCCTTATTCTCATAACTGGGCACTGCTGGATAGTTCTGTTACTTATTAAGAAAGCACATGGAGGAGTTTGAATTAATGCTACAGGCAGTACAAGAAAAAATGCCAATGCAGAATACTTTTTTTAAAAAACAACAACAACCTATGAGGCACTGGGTATTCTCCCAGAAAAAAAAGAATAGTGAGAATTTTCTTCTTCTTAAAGAAAAGTAAAGAGTTTAAACTCGTCTTCTTCATACCTTTTCAAATGTTGTCAGTAATTCCCATAAGCTGAAGTTCAGGCCAATCATTCTTCACTCTCCCTTTGGCACCTACATCTTCCTAGCGAAGGTTTTCAAATCAACAGGTCTGTTGCCTTTAAAAGGTGTGCATACATGTACTTTCCCAACTATACCTCTTCAAAGTTCTTTGGAAAATCCTGATCAGTGGCAGCTTAGGCCGCAACATCATTCTGCTGCCCCACTGTGCCCAATTGTTTTCAGGCTGGATAGTTCAGAGTAAGTAAGCTTAATTCTACTTGTTCTATTAACCAGGTTCCATGAGGCTGGCATGTTTTCCTCGTCTCACTAGACCGCCCAGGATTCCCTTTTGCTCACCTCACTAATGACCTGCAGGCCCAAAATATTTTCTCTCCTGGGCCCCAAGCTCAACGTTTGGTCTCAATTACACTCCGCAAACGACGCTATATCCTCATGGCACATAAAAGAAAGAAAGGAAAATACTCTGCCAGTGTTTCTCCATTCATTTACAAACGATTTTGGCTAAAAATAAAAAAAAAATTGTGCTGGAAAACAACAGCCAACTTGTGAAAAAAGTTAAAGTAGGACAAATTGCACTTCCGTCTGAAGGAAAAAAGGCATCACCAAATGCTGGAAAACAGGCTACCTCTTTTCTCCTGTTCTCTCTCTCACACACGCTGTCCTGGTGACCAGCAGACTTGTGTTGCTATGGAAATAAGCAAGCCAGTTTCACTCCATTTCCGTCTGCCTGACTAGCCTAGGGGATGCTGCTCTGCTTTCCAATAGGAGGGGGGGGGAGAGAACACCAGGAAAAAACCGTTATTCACTTTGTTTCAGTAAAACTCCCAAGCAAAATCTCACAAGATATATAACCTTCCCAACCTTCACGGGGATCTTGTCCTTTAGATCCCCCCACTAGCTCTGGCAACAGTGTGGCAATCCATCCCTAGGATATGTTTATTATTTTAATCTGCACCCTCCCTTCCACCACCCCCTGCTCTCCTCTGAAGCTAAGCCCACTCCCACTTCCTGGAGGCCTCCCTCCCTTACTGAAAAAAACTTTAGTACCTATAGAGGAATGGAAAATCCTGGGCCATCAGCTCCTGCTATTTTACAACTTCTCTCATTCTCTTCTTCCAAAAGAAACCCAAACATTCATTCTTCCAGACTACGGCTTTGGAAAAAAATAACATTAAAACAAAACAAAAACGGTTAAAAGTAACAGTAAATCTTGCGCCAAAGCCTGCTGCTGCTCTGCTTCCATTACCTCAGTCTCAACACACACAGATTGTTTTCATATGAGGCCTTTTGCTCTCATTTCAGTAGGAAACCTGACACCTGGAGTTTTGCTACTAGGCAATCACTTCCGATTTGCTAACAGAAAGAATAGAAAAGAAAAAGAAATTTCTTTCAAAAAGTGTAAAGAGTGCACAGTTCAATTCTTGCCAATGTTTCCTTTACATCTTATGGAGGAGGTGTACAAGCAAAACGCTTCGCTGTATTTCCCAGCAAGCAAGCAATTTCTGAAAACTGAACAGCCACAAAGCCTCTCAGCATTGCAACTCTTACTCATATCAGTTCCATCTAAAACCTGCCAATGGCTTCACTTAACATCAGTGTGGCCATCAGGGTGCAGATGCCCAAACCCTGTGAATCAGGTAGCGATCAGAGGAATACTACTCTGAAAGCGCTGCTGCAGAAGAACAGACTTAGTAAAAGAAAGAACATTTGCAGATTTTTATTTCACTTGTGTGGGAAAGGTATCTTTTCCTATTAAAAAAAGTTTGTGAAATGTTCATCATAGTATAGGAACACAGAGGTGGAGTTTGCATGTCATGCTGCACCATAGTTTAGCACTATGTGCATGAACTGGACCAAATAAGTCCCTCCTCCCTCACAGCTGAGACTTTGAGAGCTCCCCCCCCCCCGGCTTCCTTAAATAATTGTGGTTTATCACATAATCTGCTCAGATCCTGACCAAGCCAACTTCACATAATCTGCTCAGATCCTGACCAAGCCAACTTCAAACTATGAGTTATGAAGCTAAGTTAACCATAGTTCATATCAACAACAACCTATAGTTTGGACAACACAACAATCCAACTTTAAGTAAAAAGTGAAGTTAAGATCTCCCCTCCAATAGCTCAGTCAGTAAAGCAGATTCTTAATCCAAGGGTCGTAGGTTTGAGACCCATGTTTGGCAAAAGATCCCTGTCTTGCAGAGGGTTTGGCTAGATGGTCCTTGGGGTCCCTTCCAACTCCTCTGTGATTCTACCCTAACTACCAGCCGTTGGAAGCCTTTTCCTTCATGCATCTGCCTAATGCCTCCTCCGACTGGCAAGATACCTCATGATACATAGCTCAGTCAGTAGAGCATGAGACTCTTACTCTCAGGGTCATGACTTTGAGCCCCATTTTGGGGGAAAGATTCCTGGATTGCAAGGGGTTGGGCCTCTATGGTCCCTTCCAATTCTATAGTTCTGAGTCTGTGATTCTATCATGTAAGAGGAAAGGGGGGGTGCGTAAGGCCAAGGCTTGCTCATTCCAGTTCATACACATCATACTAAACAGCGTGAAATGTGAACACTGCCATTCATCCAAACATTGTTCCATAGCAAGGAAGATAATGTATGCCAGATGTGCTGCAACAGAGATGTAGGCTTCTATTCAACATGACCAACCTATGAAGAAACCTTTGGAAAAGCTTGGGCCATTTCGGTCCCCATTTTAAACATCCAAGCATGTCAGTTAGATGCGGAAATGCAAAACAAAAGCAGGCTTCTCAAATCCACCTCCCTCCCACTGATTTCACTACTACCTGTACACCTGAACAGCTTTCAACAGGAAAATAAATAAATAAATCAGATTCAAGAAGTATATAAACATATAATCAGCTTATAGTAATCATTGCCATAATTACTTGCAATACCACAAATATACCTGTTTGGCACAATTAGATAAATAAAGACCAAGTTTAATATTAAAAGTCAAGTCACCCCAACATACCAAATGCTTACAGGAACAAAAGACCAGGAAAGGGCTGTTATCTTCACCCTGTAGGGTTGCAATATTTCAAAAAGTGAAAATTGTTGAGCTTTTTGTGTGTGCGCAAATGAGTTGTGGGTTTTTTAAAGGAAATTCGCTCAAAAATAAACACTTCTGAAATGGGTTGCCATATGCCCAGGATTTCCTGATTGCCTGAAATTTCGCCAGGGCGCTATTTCCAATGGACAACTCCCGCATGTCTGGGAAATTCTGGATGCACTGTATGGCAGCCCTACTTCCTGTGAGTATGGCTCTTCTTGTGTACTCAGTGAAATCCCATGTTCAGTTATTGTATACCTTCAAAATAAAAAAAACTAGAATCATATATTGCCATAATGTCATGCTTGCTGGTATCTGCATGATGACTGTCACCAGACTGCTAACTAAACAGATCACTGATCTCACCCAGAATGGCAATTTTTCCTCTTCCTGTGTCCAGTGGTTACATAAGCTGACGTGGTTAACAAATATTGCTGTCCTAGACCCACTGGAGCAGACACAGTGTAACTAAACGACAGACCAAGACTGCATACTGATGTTGCCAGTACTGGTTCCATCTTCCACAGAAATGTGTAGCTGCTCTAAGAATTTCCCTCTGTTATTCTGCAATTCACTTAAATAAGCACCCTTCCCCTACCTTATGTCCTCCAGGTGTTTGGGACTACAAATGTCATCAGACCCCAGCCAGTGTGGCCAAATGGTCAAGGGATATCTGGAAGCCACTGCAGTGGGAAACACTGTTTTACAGCAAATTTAAAGGCTATGTGACTAGCATGGATGAGATCATCTGTAGCAAAGGGTGCACAATTATGTTCTACTATATTATTGGACATTTATCTCTCTCTCTATAACACAATTGCTCTTAGAATGAGAAAGCTCAACTAATTATTGGATTTTCTTGCAACTGTAACTCACACTTCCATGTTAAATACCTGGGGTGCAATGGGGAGCCCCTTATAAACAGAAGCTTTACATTCTTCATCTTTGAGAAAGAAATAAGCATGGAAATGCAAAACCATAAATGCAAAACACTTTAATTCCCAGACAAAAACAAAATGTCCAGCTATGGTTTATATCCCTGTGTAATTACAAAAATATGGTTCAGTTTTGTATGTGTGCAAACCCAAAATCCAATTTTTCTAGCAAAAAAACCCACAAGCACTATAGAGAAATACAGACTTTACAAAAGACTGAAGACACCAAAGACTCTAGGAAGCTGGCATTCTGACAGTTTAAGCACTTGTGCAAATAAGTTTCAGCTAATCTTTTAAGGATGAAACTGGCTTACTGCCACAAGCTGAACGATAACACAGATCACCTCTGAAAAAAAAATTGCCCAATGAATTTTGCAATTGAGTTTTTATGAAGGATATAACAGGAATGTTCTGGTGCTATTAGCACATCCTCCATTAACAATATTACCAAATACACTAAAAAAAGAGGTGCTTTACATGTACACAGGTCTATCAATAGAATGTTTATGCCAATGCTGCAACTAGATACATCAGTGCTAGCAATAAAGAGTGTAAGGCTTTAATGTTTACCTACACCAGTTAACACAACCACTATAAAAGAGCTTTCAGAACTGCTGTGCATGTTCTTTCAAACAGACTGCACAAATTCCATACAGGATATGACTTAATAATTAAAACTAAGTTCTGAAAAAAGCCTAAATAGAAATGAATGTGCAATCTATAAAATTGCTATTCAATGGTCCAAAAGCCCAAAATCTGTATTGCAATGCTCACACACTATCTATTCTGTTTGAAACAGGGCAAGATGACACATGTACACACATACATGTAGTGCTGATGACAACAGCAGTGCTTAAAAGTTTACGAGTTTTCAGAAAAAAGTAATTTTAATCAAGCACAGAGCTATGGAGCAGCCACAAAAACAAAGCTTTAGAGTTAGGAATATGTGAGTGGAACTCAGTCCGGTAGAATCAATAAAACTGAAATTACACAGAAAAAAAATGAAGACATTCCATTACTTCCATAAAAAGGAAAAATGTCTGATTGACTCTGACATGACCCTATACCTATGAAGTTGAATTAAACTATATAAACCACCTCACTATGTTTTCACAATATCTTTCACATGGATTCTGCTGCTCAGCTTGTTTTTAGACAATATAAAATAATATACTGGGCCACAGATATTGCCTCTGCAAAGTTTCCCTGATGTTTGAGAGTATGACAGTACAAGGGTTTGTGAAGGAAACATTAATGCATGGTGGTTTGACATTTTAAAACCTTCACTAAAAACAAATAGTATCTTCTTTTCTTCCCACTGCCCCAAGCACAATTCAAATATCTTATGGCAGCCTAAAATAGATATATGAATTCACAATGGCATAGAAGAAAGACAGAGAAAGTGGGGGGCAACAAGTGGATTCTTCGTAGAATTGTAGATTTGGAAGAGACCCCAAGCGTCATCTAGTCCAGCCCCCTGCAATGCAGGAATCTCAGCTAAAGTGTCCATGACAGATGGCCATCCGACCTATGCTTAAAATCTCCACGGAAGGAGAGTCCACAGCCTCCTGAGGGAGACTGTTCCACTGTCAAAGATCCATCACAGCATTAGCTCTATGTCACTTGGAATAATACTGAAAGGATTTTGAACAATTTAAGAAAATTCAGTAGCAATCTATGAGAATCACAAAGGAATAAAAGCTGAATGAACAAGATATATTTAGTTTTCAAATTAAGTTGATATATACTTCTTAAGTACTTCAAAAGCTGTAAAAAAATAAAGAGGTAACAATTGTTCACACTATCTATAGAACACAGAAACTGTGATTGACCATCTTCTTACATAAACCCTTAAACTTAATTTTCTATACCAGGAAAGCTGGCACTAATTAGAAACCTTGAACACTAAGAGTTCAAATATTCTCTCTTTCTTCAAAGTGGCATGTGATAATTAGTAATAAGTAATGGTTACATAAAATACTTTTACTTCATCAAAATATACGTATTGCTTACTGCCTAAAACAAAGGACTGAATACAGGCTAAAATTAGCAGTCAGAACTGTGCTTTCTTTTGGGGTTTATCCTTCTAATATGCAATTTTCTGGTTTATTATTTAGCTAACTGGTGAAAGGAATGAAGCATTATAGTGTATTTGATGTTGTAGCCTGTCAGGGAGAACCTTGAATGCCACATCAAGGGGGAAAAGACCAAGCCATTCTAAGTTTCATATCTAATATTAACAGGCCTTGTCCACCTTGTGTCATTTTTTGTTTTCATCTCCCGTTAGAACTTGAATGCTGACTGCTTCATTAACACCTAAAATCCCATTACAGTGGTTTCACATCAGCTTTCTAGATTATCAGCGCTTAGGACAATAAGTACACAGTTGTTACCAATTGTTTCCCATGTCCATCTTCTCTCATGGATAGACACCGACTATAGGGCTGTTGCTTTTCACAGCACAGGGTGCCTTATATTCCTGAACGAAGTGTTGCTTCTCCTGAAAATACTGTACATAGACCAAGAACCTCCAATCCATCCTTGCATGCATTGGTGCCTTGCACACCACTGAGGTAAGGGAAAACCCACCTAAAAATCACAGCACCAATGTTACTTTCATCTGCCCACATACAGCAGTTCCCCCAACATATTTTAATTTATTTGCATTTACTTATCAAAATATTTACATATCACCCACTCAGGGTGTTGTGCAGTAATATAGAACATAAAACAATTAAAAGAGTACAGAACAATCCTGAAAATGACTATCTATGCTCGATAGAATTGTAAACAACTGCACCGGCCTGAAAGCACTAAAAGGTCGTCTGAAAATTCAGTGTGAGGTGAATCTCTGCTGGAAAAGTGTTCCACGGCAACATTAAATGCCCAACTTCCCATTGAGGGCAGCCAGGCCTCTGTAACACAGGAGACAACTAACAGGGAACCTCCAGATAATCTCAGCAGTCAAGCTCAGAGATTTTCTTTGAAGGCTGTCCATTTCCCTTCCAACATCAAATTATAGAAACACCTTGATCCTCTTTCCCTCACAAGCAGCACACATAGCACCCGAACCACTATGTGCTCACTGAATTGTACTATTGGTGCATAGTGGGGAATCTCTTGTTTCCCATTTCTCAGTTTTCACAGCAACTCCTTCTGCCCCCCAACTGCTCTTAAAGGCTGGTGAGCCCTCTGTAGCAGGGTAGAGAGCTTCACAAATCTCAGAATAACATCCACTTTTCCTCCAAATGAAACAAGTTTTATATCTTTGTGGAGGACGTTTTGCACATTTAAAAAGTGGCACAATCAGTCTTGGTTCACTGATGAATGAATCCATGTAAAAGATTGTGAGCTAAGAAGCTCACATACATGACGGACCAGTTATATAGGGGATATTCATAACACAGGCACATAATTTTCTTGGAGGTTTATGGGTGTAATCCAAATGTGAACACTTCCAAGCCTCAAAGATTTCAATGGGAGATTTAACCTGACTTGACAATTGATAAAGGGATTCACTTTAAAGGAGACAGCTTGTTACACAGCAGGCTATGCCTCTTAAGATGTAAGCAAGTTAAAATGAATAGGAGATACAAAGTAAGCAAGTCGACTTCATTCAGAAGAGAAGGTGAAAGTAACACTAAGTAAATATTAGTTTGAGGAAACATCACTTCCAATTCTGGTAGGATAAATAGCCAGATTATACCTGGGTTTAAACATATGAAATCGCTGGCCAAACTGTGAGATGGACCACTAAGTGTTTGTAAAATGTTTAGCATCCCATGAATCCTCTGTAGAAGAAGAGTTTAGATATGATTCCCTCTTTATCACTACCCTAAGGCGTCTCAAAGAGGCTAACAATCTCCTTTCCCTTCCTCCCCCACAACAAACACTCTGTGAGGTGAGTGAGGCTGAGAGACTTCAGAGAAGTGTGACTAGCCCAAGGTCACCCAGCAGCTGCATGCGGAGGAGTGGGGATGCGAACCCGGTTCACCAGATTACGAGTCCACCGCTCTTAACTACTACACCACACTGGCTCTGTAGGCAAAGATAGCTATATTAACAGGAAACCCTGTGCAGTCCACTCAGTATTAGTTATTTTCCTGGAACATTTTTATCCCAGAGGGATAAGTCTGGAAACCTTGACACATATATTAAATCGTATATATGCAGCTAAAGTAATGTTAACCCTTAAAAAAGGCAGCTGGAATGAGGCTTTTAATAAGCACCATCTGTATTGGATGGAATGCTGTTGGCATCTTACTGGCATTTCCAACCGTCTGAAAAAAGAAAAAGAACAAACACAGCTGTACTGCACCACCTTTCCAAGCAAAGGTTTTTAAAATAATAATGTATCACAATCTCAGTCTTCTTGTTCTCTCAGCTGACAGGTTTCGATGCCTGAACAGGCACTGGACCTTTCCAACTTGGACCCTTCCAATAAGTAAAGAGATGGCTTTCTGTGCCACCTCTTCTGATTTGAAAAGCAAAATAAATGGCTTTCTGTAGCTCCAAGATGTTGGACGAAGAAGATTCTTGCTATATCTCTTTCCTCCTCTTCCCCTTAAACTTGACATTCTCTTTTGTTGTCTGAATGATGTTCATGTGGCTCTTTCCTAATGTCTGGCTTTGTGTTCATGAAGGCAGCTTTCTTTTGGAATCCCAGAGTATGCCAACAGTTGGAATGCTCAAAAGGAAGGAAGTATGTCCAGGGAAGGAAACCTTAACCAATTAGATATTTGACCTATGCTATGTAAAGTAGTGCCAGAGGACAGAGTAGAAACTGCACAGAAAGGCAACTTGCCCTTGCCCTTATATTCCCTACCTAGTCTCGCCACAGGCAGTTCAATAGGTAGAACTCCAAACAATGGCTGATAGGTGCCTTGTGAACCCAACACCAACTTCAAACATACAGTGCAACACAGAAATTGGCTTAACCAGCCAGTAATAAAAACAGGGGCAGTGATTGACACAAAATGCTATTACCCTCTCAGAGAACTCCTCGGTCAGGGTGAGACCAGTCCTGCGAACTAATGGACTGGAAGTCTCCACCAAGGTGCAGCAAATTATACATCTTTAGAAAGGTAAAGCTTACAAGTTCAAAATTACCTGTTTCAGACCAAGGGAACCAAAACAGTCAGCTATTTCTAGGATGGGGAAAACATGTCCATCAGCCCTTCCACATAGCACATTATTACCTCTATCCTACTTCCTGCAGTTCTCTCATAACAAGTGAATCTTGCACAAGACGACTGATTGTCAGTTTTGTCATGGTGAGCAAAGATTAATGCAAAGGACCAGGTGATGGCTATCAAAGGTCTTCTGAGGTTGTTTTACACAACCTTGAGCTCTTTGGAGGAAGGAATGAAATGTAATTAAGCAGCTAACTAAATTCTAGCTCAGTGGTTTTGTTTCTGGAAAATATTTTATACGGTTCTTTTGATTTCCCCCCTACACCAGTTCTCTCAAAATTAAGTACCAGTGTGAAATAGAATTAGATCCCCTCAATAGCAGCATAAAGTAACGAGGTAAAACAATACCAACTGGATAATAAGGTTTGAAATAAGCAAACAGTGGCAGTCCAATAAAATACATCATTTGTATCTATTCTTTGATACATGGGGCAATTTCAGACCACAAGGAGAAAAGTGTAAATAGGTTGCAGAATCACTCAATAAATTAACAACTTTTCAATCTAAATGTTATTCTGGGCTATTGCTCAAGCAAAGAGTATACCTATTTGCCACCTGTACCATTTGGCACAATTTTTGTAATCAACTACACTTTCAGAAGAAGCCATGTCCCTCATGAATGAAAGTCTGATGTGAATCTAACTAGTTTAGAAAGTAGGATTATAAATATATTATTTCAAACACATTTCCTTAGCATAGAAGCTGTGCTTCAATTAAAAAAACCTACAACATATGGAAGTGCCAGTTATTTATTAACACAAGCAGGGCTCACAGAATTGCTATCCCCTAACATAATGGTAGCAATATGGTGTCATCACACACTGCTACACAGAAAAATTATTTAGCTCAAAAGCTCTGACTGCTAATTTTTAAATATTATTATTAATCTGCCCAAATAAAAGTTGGAACATATGGCTTGTTGTTTTCATTAGTCAGTGTTCTCATTTAGCAACAATTTTGTGAGACACAGTGAAAAGCTGGCAAAATACGAGTCTCTGAAAACCAACGTGAAACATATTTGAGGGAATTTTGTAAGAGACCCCTCAAGGCAGATTTCTTTGATAACAATTCTTACTTCCTACATTAGAATTCTGGTCAGTGTCACAGTGAGCATGACAGAAAACAAGAGGCAGGAGAAAATACAGAACATTTTTCATTTTTTGACTCTAGGGGATTAAAGTTACTGATGTGAAAATGTTCAGTTTTGTCTCCCAGCAGGAATGGTGTTTTGCACAATCACACACAAAGGAGAGGTAGGGAGAAAAGACACTACTGATACTTAGGAGAGCCTTCTAGTTTTTGCTATGAAAATTTAACTATCTACATGTAGGACTCTGCAGTTTCCAGACACTGCAACCGTATTTATTCTCCCCAAAGGGAAATATGACCAGGTGAAGAAGTGAAGTACATTCAATGTAGGTCCAAGATGCTTCATCAAGAGTGCCCAAATAGCTAGGATTGGTTCTTGAGATTTTCAGTTCACACTTCTGAGGAAAGAAACTATGGCATTTTTCAACTACAGCAACTACTTGGGGAAACTCAGTAACTAATAAAATGAAGTGCCACTGTGAGCACAAAAGAATTTGACCTACCTTCAGCTGAAAAAGGCAAGTCACCAAAAACGTGATAAGCAACAATTGCTGCTGCCTCTCCAATAGGTGCCTGTCTAAATGTTCAATAGCAGACATAATGTGTCCCATTTTATATAGAGTTCATCCATCATTAAATAATACAGTCCAACAGACACCCCTATTCAGCATAGCATAGTGAGTGTTTGTTGTTCTTTTTGACCATCATCTGAGTAATTGAGTAACATTGGGAAGGAATATTATATATTATATAATATTATATATTATATAAAAGTCGGGAAAATCCTTTGTTCTGGGTTCTTCTCGCTCAGTCTTGCCACGTGAGAGAGGAACCGCTGGTGCAATAGCTTTTTATTTTGTCTTAGAATAAATCGCCTTGCTTTTTAGGAAGTCCTGGTGTGGTCTCTGTCATTTCGCTGTCAGTAAGAGCTCCTAATTTGTACCTCTTGCTGAGGTTCTTGGACTCCTCCTGGGTCAGAACCCTTACTTCTCTGGGTCTTCAAGCCCCCCCCCAATTCCTATTTCAGAACCCTACCACCCAAGTTGTCTTAAAAATGGGGAAAGCACACCCCTTTTAGAAAGATACTGGCTGATACATCTCTACAGATTGCAGACTACACCCAAAAACAAAATAATAAGCATATATTTGAGGCAAGGAAGCATTGGCAAGGAAGCTTAAGTGACAAAAGAAAAGACATTGGTTCCTGAGGTTCATCACTGGGCAGTACAGCTTGGAACAGAGTGGCATGGATCAGCCTCTGGAAGCACTGAAGAAAACTGAACTACAGTGGCATCAAGCAATCTCCAGGGCAGAATGTGAAACCTGTGGAGCAGTTTCCTGAGCAGAAGATGAAACCTCTTGGGAAGACTACTGAGCCAACTGGGGGTATTTTGTATGCCCACTTATAGGAAAAACACCGAATGTTAAAGGTTTTTTTTTTTAGCTTTTTACAAAGGATCCGAACTTGTACCTGAATGACATTTCACAACAAAAGACATGGGTGGAGAATTTCTAGAACATCCTGAGCTAATTAACTGTCATGCTGCAGGGCGAAAACCCAGCCAGAGACAACCCCTCTTGCCCATTCAGTCTATTTCTAGCAAAGTGCTCTTGCCTTTGCTGAAAGAGGTGTTATGCTAAGTTCTCTGGAAATGCAAAAAGGGATACTCTTGACCTAATTAACACAGTCGATTAGCAGTGTGCCTTCGTCTTTCTGAAAAGAGATAGGCTTGGACTTCTCAAGAAATGCAAAGGGATGCTTAATTTAATTAAGGTGGGGCTTGTTTGGTAGTTGATACTCATTATTCCTTATGGGGAGTTAATGGCTGAATTAGAGCAATTGCTTGCATTAGGTATGGTCCTGGATTCAGCAAATAACTGGGGCAAGGTGCAGCCTCCTGCTCGTGACTGCCATATGCTGGGATTGTTGTTGTTGTTGTTTAGTCGTTTAGTCGTGTCCGACTCTTCGTGACCCCATGGACCATAGCACGCCAGGCACTCCTGTCTTCCACTGCCTCCCGCAGTTTGGTCAAACTCATGTTCGTAGCTTCGAGAACACTGTCCAACCATCTCGTCCTCTGTCGTCCCCTTCTCCTAGTGCCCTCCATCTTTCCCAACATCAAGGTCTTTTCCAAGGATTCTTCTCTTCTCATGAGGTGGCCAAAGTATTGGAGCCTCAGCTTCACAATCTGTCCTTCCAGTGAGCACTCAGGGCCGATTTCCTTCAGAATGGATAGGTTTGATCTTCTTGCAGTCCATGGGACTCTCAAGAGTCTCCTCCAGCACCATAATTCAAAAGCATCAATTCTTCTGCGATCAGCCTTCTTTATGGTCCAGCTCTCACTTCCATACATCACTACTGGGAAAACCATAGCTTTAACTATACGGACCTTTGTAGGCAAGGTGATGTCTCTGCTTTTTAAGATGCTGTCTAGGTTTGTCATTGCTTTTCTACTAGGAAGGAGGAGTCTTTTAATTTCGTGACTGCTGTCACCATCTGCAGTGATCAAGGAGCCCAAGAAAGTAAAATATCTCACTGCCTCCATTTCTTCCCCTTCTATTTGCCAGGAGGTGATGGGACCAGTGGCCATGATCTTGGTTTTTTTGATGTTGAGCTTCAGACCATATTTTGCGCTCTCCTCTTTCACCCTCATTAAAAGGTTCTTTAATTCCTCCTCACTTTCTGCCATCAAGGTTGTGTCATCTGCATATCTGAGGTTGTTGATATTTCTTCTGCTGACTCCCAAAGTAGGGGCATTCCCTTTCCACTATAATTATACTTTCACTGCTCACAGCACAGATAAATTTACACAGATTGGGGGAATCTGCAGGGTTCCAACTGAACCCAGCTTTTCTGCAGTGGGTGGGTGAAGCCTCTTATAATTTCCAACATAAATGGCAGTACTGTTATACTTGGTCACACACACAAAAATTATAATAAACCAATGAACTCTATGGAAACTGTACTAAATCAGGTTCCAGTAGATTTTCCATGAGGAAAGGGCTGGGAGGCGAGTGAATGGAACAATCCAGAAATGCATCTGTTTGCCTTTACATAAATCAGATCTGTGTTGTGCAATAAAAGAAGAAAATTAAACAGACAAAAAAATGACAACATTCAGTGACTAACTGTATTGTGTTTCCTTTTTGAGCATTGCTTTTTATGAGCCTGACTGGCTTGCTTGAGTATTTCGAAGGGGAAAACCCTCTCTTACAGAAATTATGGTAAGCTTCTATAGCATATGCAGAAATGTAATGACAGACAGAAAGTGTCATATTATTACTAAACATATCACTTTGAATGATGTTGCTAAGATGTAATTTGCTCTTGTTCAGAACACATTTTTTTTAAAAAAAAAACACTGATGTGAATAACTTGATGAATTTACCAGAATATTTAACAGATGTCCCAAGCTCACATTTGAATAATTTTTCCAGTATGTTTTTGCAAGAGAAAAAGAACATTCCCTTTTGGGTGCCCATATTCAGCATATTGTAGCAAATTCACATCAGACCAGAAATTTCCACTGTCTAATCTAAACTGACAAAACATCTATTTATTTCCTGCAGCATTTCATGTATATCAAATGGTAGCATCTGTTTATGAAAATCTTGTATGTCTGCTAAGGCAAAGGTACAATCTTTTCTTTTTCCTGCTGCCAAAGGTCATAAAATTCACTAAAAAACAACCAGGAAAAAACTTTGAAAGGGGGGTGGTGATGATGATGCCACTAGTCCCCAAGGTTTGTGCTTAAAGAGCTTTACTTTCCTACTAACACCCAAAATTTCACGGGGCTTCTGTATGTTGACATCCACGTAGACCCTGAGTCGACTTGGCCCCAGCCCCATCATGCTATACGCAATGTATAGCAGGGTTTCAGAACTTTATGGGTTCCAATCACAAGATCCTTATTAGGACAGTTGGGCAGGGCTACCCACCTGTCAATCACATCATGTCAGTCATCATCATCTCACGTGTCAAACACACAGCTTTGCAAGCCTCTCCTACCCCTTTAAATCCGCAGTCTGGGATGTTTCAAAGAGTCCTACATGGATAGACTTCCGGTTGGTCGCGTCGCCATCGAGGTTGGAGGTCCGTTCAGCGGAGCGGACCTCGGCACTTTGAAGAAAGGGAATGCCGCTCCAGCGAAGCGGATTCCCTTTAAAAACCCCAAGTCGAGAGTTTTGGGGGCAGGTGCGTCTGGCGGGCGTCAAAAGCGGGCTCTCCCTCCCCCGGAAAGGCTCTGTTTTGAGCCCCCGAGAGCGGCGGGATCGGAGCTGCGACGCGACAGACAAAGACCGCTAACTTCAAAGCGCGACGCTGCGAAACCGCGAGGCACAGCGACCAATTCTCCCAAGATTTGGATCAAAATTGTAAGTTTGGACTTTGATTTGGATTTAAATTTGGACAATTGGCGAAGGGATGAGACTTAAAAAACGGGAGTCAGTCTCTACCCATTGACGAGCTGGAGGCAGTGCTTTAGCCCAAAGCCAGAGAAAAGGATACAGAGTTTTAAAATCCCCAAGGAAAAACTATAACTTCCCCACCTAAGGCAGGGCTAAGGGGGGAAGAGTGGAACAATATTGACCCTGCAAAAGCAATTGAATCACGTGGGAGAAACCCCTTCTCAACCCGGGACTCGGCACCCCAGGAGATTCAGCAAAATTTTTATGAAAGGAAAGGTTGACAGCTGTCAACAATAAAGTTAAAACTGAAGTGAAAAAAGTGAAAAAAGAAGAGATTAATTGATGGGATTTTAAGAACTGTAAAAATTACTTTTCAGCCATGTTGGATTTGTTTTTGTTTTTTTGTTTTTTGGAGTGGGACTTTTGAATCTCCATTGCTCTTTGTCTTCTAATCTCCCTGCTGCCCTTGAGTGAGAAAGAATGTCAACATCCGGAACATCTGTTTTCCAGAGGACAGTGTTAAAATTGCTTGGAAATCTTATAGATGGGCAACAACAGCTTAGAGCTCAGCTAAGAGACGTTAGAGAACAGTGTCAGGAACTGAATAAAACTTTGCAGAATGAGATCAACAATGGAAAATTAATTCCTGAAGACAGAAGGCAAGAATATACAGAAGAAGAAGGAAATACCCAACAAGGAGAAGAGAAGGACCAGGACTTCATGGATAGTTCTGACCCTCTGGAATGGGAAAAACAAGAACTGGAATTGATTTCATGGGAAATGTGGGAAAATGTGAATAGGCAAGGAAAAGAGTGTGGGAAAATGGAGGGACAGAGGGAGGGGAAGGCTGGTGCATGGGTGGTAAAATGGGAAAGAATGGGAGTGGGATGAAAAAAAAATTTGAATTAAAAGTAAGGCAGGAAAAAAATGGATATGGATTTTGGTTTATATTAAGGAATATGAACTTGGATTATAATTTGGAATTGCTGTATTAAATGGGGGAAAGGGTCTGGGGTGGAGGAGGTGGTAGTAAATATTTAAGGATAAAAGAAAGTTTATGAATTAGGAAGGATTAAATCTAGGAAAATTTCTTGGAGGAAGACTAGGCTAGGGAGAAAAAATATGAGGTTGATTTTAAAAAAAATGTTTCTTTGAAGGATATAAGTTGAAATTAGGGCATATGAATTGTTTGTCTAGATAAATAGCTTGGGGGCTTGCTCTCCCTTTCTTCCCCGCTGTCCCGGGGCCTCTTGGTGGCAGAGAGAGGTTCTGGGGGCGGGAGGGGGGGAGTGATAAACCAAGCTATAAAAGGGAACATCTTTAACTGCTCGTCGCCCATGGGCCTACTTGTGGCAGGGGGGGCACTGTGGGTTGGAGGGGTGGGAGAAGATGGATTTTATGTTAATTGAAATAAGAGGTAATGTGAAATGATAATGATATGCTGTATGAATTTAGGTTTAAAGATTATGAGTTGAATTGCTACAATGAAATTGCTATGATTGAGTAGGAGAAGATATGAAAATCAATGGGGAAGGATGAGGGGAAGTCACAAAAACAATGTTAACTAAAAGAGGATGAATATGTTTTGTTTTATTTTGTAAAATCAATAAAAATTATATTTAAAAAAAAAAAAGAGTCCTACATGAAGAATCTTTCCCAAGGCAGTTACTTATTTTATGTTTTTTTTAATATAGTGTAATTTTATGTTGTGAATCTGAGATCTACAAATGAATGGCGGTATACTAACAACAGCAACAATAACAACAGCAACAGCAACAAGAATAAGAATTCCTCTCAGGAGCAGAATATCTGGAGAAGGAAGATCAGCTGCGTGCAGGCATTTTAAAGGAAAAGTGCTCTTTGAAGAGGAGAGCGAGGAAGAAGCTAGTATTTTACAAGCACCATTAAGCTCAAGAGAAGCCTGTTTCACAGCAGATCTGCTTAAAAAGTGGAAGGGAAAGAAACTGTTTTTGCAGATCCACTGTGAAAGAGGCTTCCCTTGAGTGCAGCGACGCTTGTAAAATACCATGGGGAAGGAGTAGTCATGTTGAGAGTCCTGAACAGAAGACTAACAAGATTGTTCTTTCTTGCCTGGCTGCCAGGGGTAGGGAGAGGGTTAGGGAGGGAGGAAGCTGAAATGTTGCAATCCTTGCCATGCTCAGGAGAAGCTGCTTTCACAGAAGACCTGCAAAATGTAGAGGGGGAATCCAGGTGCAAGACTGGCTGCACAAAAGAGACAGGCAGCTTTCGGACAGCCCTTGCTGTGCATGTTTGAACTGAACAGCATTTAACCCTGGCTCATCAGCTGCAATGAAATCCTGCAGCCATGGCTGTGCAGGCACACAGCCAATGCAGATTTTAACCCTGTCCTCCACCCAGTGATGTCAACTGATGAGCTGGTGGGTGTTTGGGGAGGAAAGGCCTCACAAGCCAAACAGGACCCCCTGGTGGACCAAAATTGGCCCGTGACCTGGAGGTTCCCCACCCTAATGCCTAGTGATATGTCCTATATTTTAAATATCATTTTAATTATCTACACCAGAGGTTCCCAACTGGGGGTCCACGAAACCTACCCAGGGGGTCCATAGAACCATTCACATAGCAAAAAGAGAGACCTACCATAGATATATAAAACTGTCAAAAGTAGGGGGTCCATGGCTTGGCTTTTGAAAAACAGGGGGCCTGTAGTACTTAGCTAATTGCAAACCACTGATCTACACATTTAGGATTCCTTGTAGGATACTCTGCACATATCTCTTAAAAGTACCCGATCTTTTTATCGTTTAAAGTTCTGCTGCCACTACTGATTTCCATTCAATACATTTATTCACCTTTTACCATTCACACACATGGTAACTGCCTTGAGATAAGCAGAGCAATATACCAGTGCTGAAGATCCCTTCTGGTGGGGAACAAGTCATGCTCCTTCTGTAGTCATTTGTCCACCTTTGGTCCCCACCCTGCACTCAGCTTTCCTTTCCTTTGCTCTGCTTTCCTTTGGGCCACATCAGCAAGGGTGAGAGGGGTTTTTTGTCATCTGGGCAACCCAGGACCCCCATACACACAGCCCAGGCTTGCACCCCAGGGAGATCACTCTGACTTCACCCCCGGAGGCGCACTCCATTGTTTCAAGACAGATGGATGCCAATAAACTGACTGAAAGGGAAATAAGTTGATAGAAAACTTCTTAAAGTAACTTACAGTAATATTATAAAGTAACAAAAACATCAGGGCAGAACAACAGCTTATAGCAAATAGAAGATCAAGTATTATATCATACCTGCAAGTCGGAATATTTCCCTTCCAGATAGAACCCTTATTTAGTCAAAGACCTTGTTTCTACTTGAATTCTGAACCTTATTGGCCTGAAATTATGTAACAATGGAATATTCATTAAGGGACCAATAAAAAACAGATCATTCTGGATACTCCAGTCTCATATATAAAGGGGGGTTCAAATGTTTTTCTTGAAACTCCACAAAACCACTTACGTGCCTGCATTGGAGGTGGAGTTGTGGGCGTCACGACCCAATCACGCATGCAGGGGCTGAGAGCTCAGCCCATGAGCGATTGGGGGTTTCCGTCCGCATCATTTGAGGGCTGACCAATCCTATTGGCCGGGGGGGCGTGTCCTGCTCAGGCGCTCCGTGCGCTCGCTGCTGCTGCTGCAGCAACAGCTCGCTGCTGCTGCTGGATCGCTCGCTCTACACGGCATGGAGGTATGTCTTATTTTCGGGGGTGTCTTATATTTCACTAATGCTAAAAAATGCTGCCATGGCTTACTTTATGACTGCGTATTAAAAAAGGGGAAACACTGTATAAGGTGTTGGTTGCAGGTGTGAGGGTATTGGCGGCAAGCCCTTTGGGCTCGATTGGCAGTTAGGCATTGGAAATTGTGTTAGAGGTGAGGAGGGTAGGTAGCGCCATCACCTGCCCTGCAAATGGAGGAGTATTCTGTTAAAGGATTCCGGGGGCGTGGTCTGGTCCAAAGCCTAGGGAGGTGAGGGCCATAAGGCACGCCCCTAATGGTGATCACAGGAGGAGTTCCGGTTGATGTACATCACTGGGCTCCTTGTTGGTGGTTAACTCTTCCCAGATGTCCAACACATCTGGGTTGTAGACGGTTAGGGTCCAATGCCTAAGCCAATACCTCTCAACATCCGTAAACAATAAAGTTGTGGCCTTTTCACCCATTTAAATCTATCTGATGTGTCGTGTGTCTTTATTCTCACGGGGAGGGAGGGACATTGCCACACAAGTTACATATTCACTTCCTTAACAACAGTTCAACCAATGTTCAAGCCTACAAATTCTTAACATTATATGGAAAGAAATGGATATAAATAGAAATGATCCAGTTTCAGTCCCTCATTGAAATATGGTTCCCTGCTACACTTTTAATTTAATAAACCCTCACATATCTGTGAATATTGCTTATCCTTCACATTTCAGAATGAAAGAGAAATGTTCTTGCTAGTCGAACAAGACTCAATGATTACCTATTATGAAATCACAATGCTCACACCTGTCAACACATGTCAAGAAACAATATCAAGTACTCAACACTACTGTTGTGTCTGTCAGATGTTTGGCAAGCTTAACTATGTTTACGTGACTCCCTAAAGAGAAAGGAAGCTTGATTTTTGAACAGCAAGTAAAATTTGAGTGGCTTAGAATACTACATAACATAGCACACTTGCAGCATCTTGCCTTCTGGAAATCAAGGAGTTAACATTGCAATTCTTGAAATATAAGTATAGTTTATGCAATTTGACAAAATAAACAGCAATAATTTAACAAAAGGGTAAAAAGAAAACCAAAACAATTCTCAATACAACCAAAACATTTTGAAAGGATAATAATGCTAATAATTAGAACTAGCATACAAGCAGGATGACGGTAGAGATTTATCACATGTTTCTCTATTTTTCTCTATTTTTAAAAAAATTATTTATATGCTTCTGTATTATAAATATATATCTCACAATGGTTTGCAACATTAAAACCATAAAACCATACAGTATAATCAGAAAAAGTTAAAACCAAATTAAAAGTGAAAGAATTTAAAACAAACATCTATAGACATTTATATCCCACCCTTCTGTTCCAACAGCTCCACTCAAGATGGTCCAAAATTACAATTTCATAAAAGCAACAAAATAAATCAAGGGTGAGTGGCTTCTTCTACCCCGAGGGCCACATTTCTTTAAGGGCACCCTTTTGTGCGCCACATGTCACTGGTGGCTGGGGCCAGAGGGAAAAGTGGGCACAGCACAGCAACTGATGCAATTCTTACCCTATTAGTAGACTACATTCCACCCATTCTAAAGTCAGAATTCTACAGTCAGTCAAAAGCGTTTGAAGAGGGTGTATAGCCACTGATTGACATGGCCTGGGAAGGAACAACCTGCACAGAGTCCTGAGGACCAGACTAAGAGACTTGGAGGGTTGTATTCTGCCACTGGGCCAGAGGTTTCTCACCCTCGATAGAAAATGAACCAGAAGACAAGATGGGCAGCTAAGTGTGCTCCCCTTGCTCACACTCTCTTTAGAAATACAGAAGGTCCTCTGGACATTTGAAAACACACAGTGCCAAAAATCTAAATAATGTTCAAGCAAATAAAGCCTTTGTTTAAAGGAGCTAAATTTGTTTCCAAAATTGTATTTGGGGGAGTGGGGGAATAGACACACTGAGATGGCTTGGACAGAGAGAAAGGCAGTTCTACATCCTAACTGCACTAACATTCTTCTTGATAGCCCACAAATCCTGACCCATTAATTATAGGCTCATTTTTGAGAACAGAGGTGTGAAAAGCTCAGGAGAGGTTCTTTGGAAAGGTTCTTTGCAATTGCACAAGGCCAGACATTCATTAAATGATAATGCATTAATCTGTTCACTTAACTACTAATGAAATAAGAAGCAGCCTCTTTCACTAGTTTCTTAATTAAAACAGGTACGTTTTCCATTGTAATTACCTGCAAGTTCCTGTTCGCAAGTGTCCACTGATACGACTCTTTCACTGTTTCACCATTTTGTTACCAGCATGGATTGAACATGGATGTATTAATTTCACTGCACACAGGTGGTGTAGCGACAATAAAGGTTGTTGTAGTAGTAGTAGTAGTAGTAGTAGCAATTGCCCTGACACCTGACTCTTTTTCTTCCCCAAGAAAACTTCATTTTCAATATACATCTTTGTCTTTGTTTTCTATAATTGCTTGGGGCCTCCTGGACTAAGTGTACATTCAAGAGTAGTCCTACTGGCTGATGCTGTATTTACATCTGCCCACTCCTGCCTTCCTGCCATAAGTTCCAGCTGTTTTCTATTCCTGGGAACATTCCGCTATCTAGAAAGCTCCCTACTTTCAACTAACTTCCTGTTAATTTTGCTATGGTGCTAGTTTTCTGAGTCAATTCTACAAGACTCCTAGTGGCCTGAGACTCACTTCTCTGAGTTCTGTTGGTTTATTTGAATATATGACAAGCATGCAGAAGGAAACGTTTCATATACAAAACCAGATATTACTCCCACTAACAGCAGTCGGCTCCTAAGTAACAATGCTGTGTGGCAGCCCCATATACCATTGTTTCCTCCTCTGGTGGTCCATTTGGGGGCACTGTAGATGTATGCCCTGAGGTCCAGTTATAACAGGAGCACTGCTCAAGACAAGCTAGTAATTTATTCATTTTCCTAAATTAGTTACCATATATTCTGGCGTATAAGACGACTGGGCGTATAAGACGACCCCCAACTTTTCCAGTTAAAATATAGAGTTTGGGATATACTCGCCATAGAAGAAATACGACCTGGCGTATAAGACGACCCCCAACTTTTGAGAAGATTTTCCTGGGTTAAAAAGTAGTCTATACGCAGGAATATAAAGTAACTTCTGTTGGCTTATTTACAAGTCTGCACTAGATGGTTGGGAATCTTTAGGCAGTCACTTGATAGATGAACTACAATTACTGTATATTCCGGTGTATAAGACGACTGGGCGTATAAGACGACCCCTAACTTTTCCAGTTAAAATATAGAGTTAGGGATATACTTGCCATATAAGAAATACGACCCGGCGTATAAGACGACCCCCCAACTTTTGAGAATATTTTCCTGGGTTAAAAAGTAGTCTTATACGCAGGAATATACAGTAACTGCTATTTTTCTGCTTTATTTGACTTTATTTTCTTTAACAATAAGTGGCTGGCCACTGCCTAATGCTGTTGGAAAGGGCCTGAGCTATGCTATGGACAAATGTAAGGAAAACTGGATTTTCAGAAATTGTGAAAACCTAAAGTATACTGGAGAGCTACAACAGCACTCTTGGAGTCAAAAGCAAAGAGAAAAGAATGAGTAAGATTTCATTGCAACTAACAAAACCCTATTTTTTTCTTTAACCATCTAGAAGATGTGTCAGCCATCATAAAACACTGCATTGCAAATAGCTATAAAATCAAATTATTGTGCTGGGTACACCATAAAAATGAATCATCAGAATCGTTAGAAATATGTAGACAAAATGCATTCCCAATGTTGTATGCCTTTATTATTACTCTGATCATTATAGGGTTTTTTTTGTTATACTGTTTGGTTGAAAACAATGAATTTTGTCACATCATAACCCCACTGCCAAAGGAGCAGTAGAAGGTAATAATAATATGTATGCATTTATAGTACAACGATGCAAGTTTAAGGCAGACTATAAAGGTTGCTCATCATGAACTAAAATTGAATTGTGTAATTGCCACAACCAACAAAGATGATCTCTTAAGGGGGCAATTTGTGTTCCACAACTCTAGACAAATCTTTAAAATATATACAATGCTCAAACACCATTTGCATAAAAATAATGTATTTGACTGTCTTTAACTTATAGCACGTAGAAAAAAATTCAACTCAGGACAGGAGAAAGATGAAAGAAAAATGCTATGCTAAGCCAGGGTTGGGAAACCTTTTAGGTTCCGCAGTCCAAACATGAACAGGTGGGCTGGGCCTATAGAGAGCTCACAGGCACACCAGAGCAAGCAGGATTGCCCTCCTATTGCATCAGCTGATATGGAAGGGGGGGAATCCTGTTTAGTGCAGAGTTTGGGTGCATGACAGAGCTCTTTCAGGGAGCTCTCTCTCTCTCTCTCTCTCTCTCTCTCACACACACACACACACACACACACAAGCTGCACAGCCAATGACATCAGCTAATGGGCAGCTGAGCATGGTTTGCAGAAAATGGCCTCATGGACCAAACTGGACTCCCTAGTGGGCCACAATTAGCTGGCAGACCAGAGGTTCTAAACCCCCATGTATGTGTTCTGCACAGATATACTACTGGAGAAAGAGCGGATAAACATTATTTCACTGATATGGAAAATATTGCTGAAATACCTCCACTGTCAACTATACTAGCAGCACAAAGTCTATTTGGTAATTCAGATAAATGACTGGATAATTTCAGGTGTCATACCGAGAGAGAAGATCATGTCAAAACAAAAAGAGATAAGAGGTTTGTAAGCATCCTTTCTCTATTCTTCCTTTCTCATGCCAGGACTACCAACTGGTGGTTTTGATCATTTCAGTTCCACAGGGATACAACTTACACTTCTTCATTTATACCACCACCACCACCACCACCACCCTCCACCAAGCTATGTGGAGCTATGTAGGTGCTGTGTAATAATTGATAAAAGAAAGCCAGCAATTGGGACAGATATCCCATTCATCCAATAGGTCAGCTGGGGACCAATGTCCAAGCTCCTTTACCTAAGATGCAACAAGCACCCTTTTATTGTTTTTCAATTCACTGGCTCTTATTTCCTGCATTGTTTTTAACTGTGTTTTGTTTTGTTTTTTGTTATATTCTGTTCATTGCCTTCAGACATATGTGTCGAAGCCAATTAATTACTTAATAATACGTTTTAACAGCCAGAGCACATTTTGTGATCTCTCTCCCTCTCTCTGTTGTTTCACCAAATAATATCTAAGTAGGCCTCTCTGTGTGCATGCTGAGGGTAGAAAAGCAGAGAAGATCAGCATGTTGGAAAGCAGCTCCTTACAGTTTACTTTGGCCACCTCATGAGAAGAGAAGACTCCCTGGAAAAGATCCTGATGTTGGGAAAGATTGAGGGCACAAAGAGAAGTGGACAACAGAGGACGAGATGGTTGGACAGTGTTCATGAAGCTACCAACAAGAGTTTGACCAAACTGCGGGAGGCAGTGGAAGACAGGAGTGCCTGGCGTGCTCTGGTCCATGGGGTCACAAAGAGTCAGACACGACTAAAGAACAACACAGTTTAAGCCTGCAATATGTGCAGACAAAAAGTGATGAGGAAGTGCATTGGGGGGCTGTAAGAATGTCATCCACTTCACCTAGATGACCACAGCCTCTAATAAGAGCTGTGAATGTGCACTTTCCTCATGCTATGGGGAAATAGTCTCAACCACAGAGGACTTTGCATAGGCACTAGCATGAACTCCTGATGTGATAATGCTCACCTTCCTTTGGCCAATCCAATGAGCTACCAAATAGGATGGCTCTGTGGACACTATGCCCACATCCAAAGAGCTCTTGGGATATAAGGCAACCTTCTCTGGGGTCCTGCTTCCTTCCTAGCTGTTCCCAGAAGGTATAGAAGAGTAGGAGTCTTTGGGCCATAGCTGTCAACTTTTGGATTTGAAAATAAGGGATCAGCAGCCTCACCCGTCCCGGGGACACTCTATGGTATATCTAAGAATCCAGGATAGCAGTGGGAAACGGCGCTGGAAAAAGGGAATTTCCAGCAAAAAAAGGGAAGGCTGACAGTTGTGGCTTGGAATAAGGGAGCTTCCCGCAAAAGAGGGAGGGTTGAAAGCTATGCTTTGGGCAACAACTGCAGACTGAACCTTCTCTCCCCTCTCAGAAGCAGCCTTCTTTTGATACCAATTTTTTGGGGGGGGGGGGTAGAGTGGTTTAGTATCAGGGAAAGCTAGTTCTCAATCACTTATTAGACACGATGATTTTTTCCAATCAGGTACCACGATAAGTTTTTGACATCTCCCATTATCCCCAGACATCACAGCCATGTTGGCTGATTTTAATGGGAATTGTAGTCCAAAAGTCCAGGATGGTACCAGGTTGGGGAAAGCTACCCTGCACTGATGAGAAAATACTTAGCAACCTCTTGTTGGCCTTCCTCTGCATTTACATAAGAAGGCCTCCAATTCCAAAGGACTGTCATTGCCTGCCAACTCTAATGCCAGATTTTGGAAAAGTAACACAAGTGGAAGCATTATAATAAGATAAATTAAGAACAACTAAATTACTTAGTAACTAAGGCAGAACACCAACAAATAAATCAAAATAAATTGTACAAGGTTTACAGTGAGCAATTACAATTTCCTAAAGAATAGACGCTTTCAAAGAGGTTATTTAGGTTCATGATATTCTCCTAGCAAAATTTAGCCACCCAATGGTGTCCTTGCCACTGATGGATGCATTCAATTATTTTAACATCAAATTTTAAGATGTTGTGTTGGGCAACTTAGGCACTTAAGGCATAATGCAGTGCATTCTCTGTCTACAAAACAATTCTGCTGCCTCTTGTTCTCAACCAACACTTCCACTTCCACTGTCTGTTGTAATGCAGGTGGCACAAATGAATTTCAATTATTTTTGTGCTTTGTTGTTTAGAAAGTCCATTTGGACTCTGGCCTACTGACACACTAAGCTAAATATCCATACATATTAGGAAAAGGAAATGTTCCACAAAAGAACGGCAATGTCATTACTCTTTGTTAAGAGATAATATAGAGAGTAAGTGTTTATTTTGTGAACCAGGTAGACACTGTTTAACAAACAATCATGTGTTTAAAAAGCAAAATTATAAATATAACACTGAAGCCCAGTGGACTGTATACCACATTATTTTACAGCTGCTCTTTGATATTTATCATCACACAGCACAGTATATGAGAATCTTCCTCCCAGTTCCATTAAGCATTATTTTAGACTTAAATTATGTGAGATAATGTGAAACATGCTAAGTGTAATCAGCTAAAAAGAAACACAATCACGGGGGGGGGGGGGGTCCTTCAACATTGGCAGGAGCAAGAAAGCCCATAATGGTGTTAAATCTTGCTAAACCATTTATCAACAGTGCAAAAAAACAACCCACTTCTTTTAATCAGAGAATTCAAACTTGCCTTTTTTTCCCTTAAGAGACACCAGACTCTCATTGGCCTGTACATAATAGTATGAATTGAAATAGGGCATACATTTCCATATCCCTAGAGGGCACATGCTTCCCTATTTATAAAGACTGTCACAGTGTAACAGGGATGATTAATATCAACAAAAGTCATTTAATAATTTGATAGTCTGCATGCAATTTCTTACTGCAGTAATTAAAAATCAAGTTTTTGGGTTATCTGACAACTCTTTGATTCCCAAACAGCTTGAAGGACAAATGTGATTGTTACCAATAGGTAAAGGGACCCCTGACCGACTCTGGGGTTGCGGCGCTCATCTCGCGTTATTGGCTGAGGGAGCCAGCGTACAGCTTCCGGGTCATGTGGCCAGCATGACTAAGCCATTTCTGGTGAACCAGAGCAGCGCACGGAAATGCTGTTTACCTTCCTGCTGTAGCGGTGCCTATTTATCTACTTGCACTTTGATGTGCTTTCAAACTGCTAGGTTAGCAGGAGCTGGGATCGAGCAACAGGAGCTCACCCCGTTGCAGGGATTCGAACTGCCGACCTTCTGATCGGCACACCCTAGGCTCTGTGGTTTAACCCACAGCACCACCTATACTGTCCTGTTATAGACCAAAGGTGGCCACATACGTATTGCCAAAAAAGAAGGCAAAAGAGGACACAGATTTGCATAAAATAGACATATACTTATTATACATGTTGATGATTTCAGGGACAGCTACCAAAATTTAAATGGAAATATAATGCATCTCCCCATAGTACAGAAGACTTTGATCAGGTGGCTTATGTGCTTGCTTGGTCTTCTCTCCAGGTGCTAACTGCTGATGGGCAACCTCAGGGCCCCTGCCCTCCCTTCTTATGAGTCTTTACCTTTAAAGTCCTTCAAACAGGAAACTGACCATGTTATATAACCCTGAACATTTCTAAGGGCCCTTTCGATTATCCCTCAACATCTTTCAATTACTCTTTAATTGGGGTTATATTTGGAGGTAAACCTCCAATGCCAAATGCAGGCTACTAAAAACACAGGCTTCCCAAGAATCTTCAGTAAAATTAATTAAGATTGTACTAATAATTTACACCATTTTACTGCTTTGTTTAAAGAGCACAACACTAAGCCTGCAATCCTTTACATGGGAGTCAGAGTCACTTTATTCAATGGGATTTACTTCTGAATACATCAATGCACTGGGGGGGGGGCATGCTTACTGTAGGCACAAATCCGTAACATTAGGCATGGCAAGGTGGCTTGCCTCAGACAGCAGCTTTCAAATGATTCATAAGAGGTAGCAGATTCTCAGTATTTTATAGAAAAACTAGAAATCCCAGAAGAAACAGAACTTTGGGTACATACTGTGTGAATGGGCTTTTTCTAGCAGAATTAGCAAGCCAGCCTATCGTGTCCTTCCACTTTGCCCATGTGACAAGCATACAGGCATAATTAACCCACTGTAGCCTGGCTTGCAGTCTGCTAGGAAAAGCACCATTTTCAGCTTTGAGTCAGGAATGCAGTTGTCTGAGCCTCCTCACCTCCAGTTTATCCTTCCTCCATCACCAAGGTGAATTTTATGGCTGATGAATAAGGTAACAAGCAGGGGCAAGCTAGCATTGGCAGGGAGGGCTTGAGTGAACTGCACACAAAGGCAATTGTGGAACACTGTCTTGTTTCCATGCTGGTTGGGAAACTGTAATCAAATATTCCATTAGCATTCAATGTTTATAATGAGATGGAGGAGAGTGAGCCCCGAGTTAATGAAAATATTAACACGTAACATGGGTGTTCTCTCACCTCTCTATACATTTTGTGAATGCCACTTTTCTTGATGAATGGTAAATTAGATGCCTGCATTTTTAACAGATGGGAGCCTTTACTACTATAAAGCAACCAGGCACCAGAGTAATTGCAAAACAATCGCTTGCTGCCATACACAAGATTGGCAATCATAATAGGGCCAAAATAGAAGCAGAAAATTTATCAACTTCAAAACAAAGTCAAGACAAAGCCTAGGAGAATTACCGGTATGTGATCGTTAATACTTCTGATATATAAGAGAGGCCACGACATACAATAGAAAGCTCATCTGTATAAGGTGATATTACCTGGCCGTCAGATATCCCTCCCCATCCCCATCCTATCATTTCCTGGTGTCCATTGGAGCATTCCAAAGCAACCATAAACATTAATTGCTGTTCCAATCTTCCTCTTCTGGCACCCTTCACTGTCCATGTGTTAGCTCACCATGAAGGTTGCTTTGAAACCTGAGCTGCATGGTGGGTGGTCTGGTGTTGCAACTGAATCAAAGTGATAAGGTTAAGATTTGTAAGCTCAACAAGCTAAGTTGACATTCTATGAGTCACAGGGCAAGAGGTGAAGAGGCACTAGCCTACAAATGTTCTTTCTCTTGGTGCCTCTTTGAAATATAGATTTGGACCATTAAGGTATTTATTGGTAATGACCCCCCCCCCCCAAAAAAAGAACGTTCCGGCTCTCTAACTTCTCTCTCCTAGCCTCTACACCCTGACAAAAACCAACCTTTTGGGAAATTGCCTACTTCACTTGGTAATGAGATACCATCTTGGCTGTGAGTCTTGGAACACTGTGAGGCCCTTGAAGGGCTTTTTCCACCTGGCCTGGGAGAGCTGGGCCCTGACTGACTCCAGCTACAAAAGCCAAGGCTGCTGAACAGACTCTTGGGCAGAAATTGTTTGCAGAGCTTTTTCAGGGGTTGCTGGTGGTTTTTTGTATCTTTATTTTGTATCTTCTTGTGAAGTCGAACGGACTTCTGGAACGGATTACGTTCGAAAACAGAGATTCCATTGTATGCCTTTATCCAGAGTCGGTCACGGCTGGACCTAATGGTCAGGGGTCCCTTCACCTTTAAAGGTAAATGGTAAAGGGACCCCTGACCATTAGGTCCAGTCGTGACCGACTCTGGGGTTGCGCGCTCATCTCGCATTACTGGCTGAGGGAGCCGGCGTATAGGTTCCAGGTCATGTGGCCAGCATGACAAAGCCGCTTCTGGCAAACCAGAGCAGCACATGGAAACGCCGTTTACCTTCCCGCTGTAGCGGTTCCTATTTATCTACTTGCATTTTGACGTGCTTTCGAACTGCTAGGTTGGCAGGAGCTGGGACCAAGCAACGGGAGCTCACCCCGTCACAGAGATTCGAACCGCCGACCTTCTGATCAGCAAGCCCTAGGCTCAGTGGTTTAACCACAGCGCCACCTGGGTCCCTCCCTTCACCTTTACTTTTATCCAAATAAGGAGTATTATTTTATAAAGAAGAGCTATGTATTGACTCCTATATCAGGACATTTAAAACACCTTCAAGTGGAGGTACAAAAATCAAGTGATCTTGAATACACTTAATCATCAAGTTTCCTTAAAAATTTATACTGTTCAAACGGCAGACTGCTTCAACATTACAAAAACACTGGCATTCCGAAAGATTCTAATAAATTGTTCTCTGAAACTTAGAGCAAGACATAAAAAGTACAACTTAAACTTGATAAACTTCACTAAGAGCAAAAGTCATACTTTGAATCAAACGTGCATAGCATAAGCGTGTAGCATAACCTTGTGGCGTTCCCCCAACACTTAAACCCGGGGAGTGGCTACAAAGCAATTATGCACTGACAACAGGGCCTATTCTCTGTGTCAACAAAATCAAACAGCTCAATTTGAAATGGCGAAATGTTAATTAAAGACACAAATTGCACTGGGCTTGTGATTTTTACCTCTTAAGATAACAAAAATGTCCTTTTATTTGCACTGTGAGCACAGAACAAAAGTTGGAATATTGTTCAAAACATACATTTCATTAGAAGCTAATTTGTATTATTTGACTGGGGGATTAAGCAAAGCTTTTTTAAAGGGGGAAAAACCATAGTTCTATAACTATTCACATTGATGATGACAATACAGTACAGCATTTCTGTCATGCTGTCATGAACCCAGCTACCACTGTGAGTCTTGAAGCTATAGGCAGCTATAGGCATGTTAGTTAATCATAGTTCCAGTCCCCAGGGACTTGCAAAGTTTCCTTGGGAGCTGGCTCAAGGGTAGCCTGACATTGTACTCAAAGCTGAAGATGATATTCGGCTTTGAGTACAAGACAGATAAGGTCCTAATGGTATCTACAGAAACTGACTTGTCCAATGGGCAGTGCCTTGTTCTGTATGTCTGTCCTGCTTCTTTCTCCTGTCCTGAAGCTTCAATCCCTGTTCTACAGTTCTAATTCTCAGAGCTTGCCCTTTATACCGTAATCCTGGAAAGGACTCATTACTCCTTAAATAGCTTATAAGTTATCAGAACAATGATGGCACATGATGGTTGCGAGATCCAGTGTGTTACCAATCACAAGTCAACCAATACCTCTTCTCAGGTGAGCCTCCACCCCCACTCCAACAGAGATGAAAATGCAATACTTTGGTATGAGATATATCACACATGAACTACAGTAGTACTGATAAATAAATGGGGCACAGCTAAAATCCTACATTCCTTAGACAATTCACAGAAGGGCTGGATTGTGTCCATTTAAATAATTGATGCCTGTATACACCACACCTACTTATTTGTCATTGAAGATGTAGCACTTACTAATTGCAAGTTATAAAACATCCACTTGCAATTTTATGTTTATCTCAGTTTATAGTTGCCATGAAACTTTAACAATCACAGGCTGGTTTGACAAGGAAGAGTAGACTTTACAGGTCAGTTTTGTTTTAATTTATAGTGTGACATTATCTTACCTATATTAACAGCTTTCTTGTTATTTTATTATCTTATAGCATTTGTAGGCTACCCCATAACATAAAGGTCACTGGGCAGCTAACAGTAAGAACAAACAAACAAACAAATACAAAATCCCCAAATAGTGGAGTAGGAGAGCTGAAAACAATCCCAATATATTTCACTCCTAGTAACCAATGCGCCTATACGACAAAGGTCCGTATAGTTAAAGCTATGGTTTTCCCAGTAGTGATGTATGGAAGTGAGAGCTGGACCATAAAGAAGGCTGATCGCCGAAGAATTGATGCTTTTGAATTATGGTGCTGGAGGAGACTCTTGAGAGTCCCATGGACTGCTAGAAGATCAAACCTATCCATTCTTAAGGAAATCAGCCCTGAGTGCTCCCTGGAAGGACAGATCGTGAAGCTGAGGCTCCAATACTTTGGCCACCTCATGAGAAGAGAAGAATCCCTGGAAAAGACCCTGATGTTGGGAAAGATGGAGGGCACAAGGAGAAGGGGACGACAGAGGACAAGATGGTTGGACAGTGTTCTCAAAGCTACGAACATGAGTTTGACCAAACTACGGGAGGCAGTGCAAGACAGGAGTGCCTGGCGTGCTATGGTCCATGGGGTCACGAAGAGTCGGACACGACTAAACGACTAAACAACAACAAACCAATGCGCCCCTTGGGTTTCAGTTAGTACATGGGTAGAAGAGACTAAAAAGCCCAGGACACAAATTTCCACAGCCCTCTAGCAGTTATGGTGGCTCATTTACCAGCAGTAATGTATTATTTAGCATTAATCATCCGTGACTGGACCTAACAGTCAGGGGTAAAAGGTAAAGGTATAGGTACCCCTGACTGTTAGGTCCAGTTGCGGACGACTCTGGGGATGTGGCGCTCATCTCGCTCTATAGGCCAAGGAAGCCGGTGTTTATCCACAGACAGCTTCCAGGCCATGTGGCCAGCATGACTGAGCCGCTTTCCGGAGAACCAGAGCAGCACACGGAAACGCCGTTTACCTTCCCGCCAGAGCAGTACCTATTTATCTACTTGCACTTGATGTGCTTTCAAACTGCTAGGTTGGCAGGAGCAGGGACCAAACAACAGGAGCTCACCTTTATCTTTACTGGAAGTGTATACTGTACTTGATTCTGACCAAACTAAGCCTCCTGGCTCTATCCCTATAGAAAGAGGAAGAAGCTTAAAGAAGACCAGCTGGAGTTGCTGGTCTTGGAGCTGGATATCAACTTGGAGCTGGATATCAACTGCTTTCTGCCATGGCCTCCAGTATCTACACTTTCTATTAAATTGCTCATACAGACATTGAAGGATAATGAAGCACCAGGATAGCATTTTTTGCAACCTGGATTATTTAAAATGTAGACTGGTGGGCTTCACTTCTGGCAGGCCTATTCACCTATATAAATAACACAGGCTGTGTTCCAAAAGGCTGGAATCTTAGTGAAATAGTTCTAATATTCTAAGAAAGGTAATGGAATGGGCAAGACGCTACGAATTACAGACTAATTAGACTGATATCCCAGCTAAAATTTATGCTAAGAATCATCTGCAAAAAAATTAGAGGACTGGGCAAAAGAAAATGCCTTCCTAGCCAACCAAAAGGCAGGTTTTAAGAAAGGAATATATACTATGCATAATTGTTATGCTGAAGGCACCATAACATAGGCAACAGAGAAGACTTCCTGAAGAGAGCACCCAACAGTTGAAAAAATCTTGAGCAGCTACATCCCATAGCTCATTTGATGGGGGCATTTGGAGAAGCACCTCTGCAGATAAATTTATTGTCTGGGTAGCCTTTGGGGTGCAACACAGCCCTTTGTTTGAACTGACACAAGTATCCAGTAAATGGGCATAGCTGTAATGGAGGAGGAGGAGGAGGACGAGGACGAGGAGTTTGGATTTGATATCCCGCTTTATCACTACCCTAAGGAGTCTCAAAGCGGCTAACATTCTCCTTTCCCCTCCTCTCCCACAACAAACACTCTGTGAGGTGAGTGGGGCTGAGAGACTTCAGAGAAGTGTGACTAGCCCAAGGTCACCCAGTAGCTGCATGTGGAGGAGTGGAGGCGCGAACCCGGCTCCCCAGATTACAAGTCTACTGCTCTTAACCACCACACCACACTGGCTCTCAAAGAGGTTTGTGACAACTTCACATTATAGGAAAACAAGCAGGGCTGGGCTATTAGCCAAACAAGCCATACAATCTCCCAGACAGACCCATGCATTCCTGACCTCGCTGCTGCCCTGCCTCATCTACTTGTGCTGCAAAGACATCACTGTCACCCAGGCTGAAACTGTGCAACAGTTGTGTATGAACTTTTTACACGTGGTGTGTGGCAATGGTGTTTCTTAGCACCATAATACTATCAACCATTCAGAAAATTTGCCACTAAAGTCTATTGTAAGCTCAGTTGTCAACAAAGAGCAGCTCGTTCAATCAAGCCTTTAAAATAGAAGCCAGCATGAAAGGACTTGCAAACAGCTCACCTTGCACCCATGGGAAGTAATAAAGAATGAACAGGGGTACAAAAGCCAACTGCGGTCATGAAAATCACTTATTGCCAAAATGGTTGTATCAACTTTAGTATAGCTATTCCAAAAGGAAAAGTGCCAAAGTATAAAAACGTTGGTCTTATATTAATGTATTTTTGCAGCTGCTGCAAACAGGTGATATTTGCCAAATAAGCCATTTGCACAGCCAGAAAGTTTCAAAAACACATAACTAAAAACACTTTTAATTGGAGGCTACTTTGCAATTCATTGTGGTCACAAAAACACAGTACAATGGTAAAAAAATGAATAAATTATTGGACATCAGACTAACATGTTGGATGTTACACACAGCAAGAGTTTTCTAAGGTGCTTGATTAATTTTACTAGGAAAGCTTTGTATTGGAGGCAGAAATGGTAGATTTTATAAATTTTACATTACATCTCGAATATAATTTTTTCAAGTTGCCATGACATTCCTCAGACAAGAACTATTTACATGAATATTTGAGGACACAGAAAGATTATCCAGCAAATATTTTTGCACTGCCGGGGGGGGGGGGAGGGAATGTTGAGTGATGAAGAGATAGAATACAGAGAGCAGCAGTTATACTCATGCAGCAATAGGTCCAATAACTTTCAAATAAACGAGTGACCCAACAACTGCCGTCCAACATTGGCAAAGAGAGAACCGCACTGTTTATTCTTTGATACGGTTGGGAACTCATCATTTTCAGAAATCCATATAACCAGAATATTCATTTGAAAGCTTAGATTTCTTTTAATTTAGTTTTCCACCAAGTTAGGTAAACATTGCTCAAGTAATTGTGTTAATAAACAGAGGCAATACTAAAAACAAAAGTCTGTTCTCATTACTGTGAAAAAACCTACATTGCCTCTGTCTTCACCCAAGCAGAAAAAAGAAACAGAGGAAACATGATAGCCATTTTCAAATATCTGAAGGGCTGTCACGTGGGAAATGGAGTAAGCTTGTTTTCTCCTGCTCTGGAAGCTGGGACCCAAACCAATGCCTTCAAGTTACTAGAAAGGAGATTCCAACTAAACATCAGGAAGAACTTTCTGTCAGTAGGAGCAGTTCGACAGTGAAACAGACTCCTTTCATTGGAGGTTTTTAAGCAGAGGTTGCAGGGCCATCTAACATGTATAATCTACTTAAGATTGCTGCATTGCAGGGGGTTGGACTAGATGACCCTCAGGGTCCCTTCCAACTCTACAATTCTATGAAATAAAAGTTGAAAAACCATTTAATAATTCATACTGAACCATAAAATGTAAAGACTTGAGACCATCTATACAATCTCAGGTAACAAGATGCTTAGAGGCTTGAAGTGTGAGAAGGGAATGAATTGGAGGCTTCACAGTTGAACACAAAATGCAACACAGATATGTACATGCATGTACATGTCCAGATACGTACATGTCCAGTATGGAAATGTGCACATGGTAGCTGCTTGTGTTCACATGTATACCCTGCTAGGTAGGAATGAAATAATTTGTTTCCAATGTGATAAAATTGTCTCCTGTTCTAGTCTGCCTTTCATTTACTCTTTGAGACAACAACTACTATACATTTCAATATCCCTTTGACGCATTAGTTTCCAATGCAGGTCAATGGTCACTTATGTTACTTCAAGCTCAACCACTCTAGCCATCATCCCTTATGTAACTTCACATATATGCCAATGCCAGGTTTTAGTGGGTTCTTGGGGAAGATGCTCTGTACGGGTACCACCTCCTCCACACTAGCTGTCACTAGCTGCCGATTCATTTGCCCTCTTCCTTTGCGTCCGATTTGTACACATGGGCGTACCCAGCACTGGGCGGGGGGGGGGGGGCAGCTGCCCTCCCAGAAGCAAAAAGGGGGTATAAAACAGCTCGCGGCATGCACTGTTGTCAAGGCAGTTCACCTTCTCGGTCGGGTACACGATCTTGCCGCAGCGGGCAGGGCCGTCTATACCAGCCGCCATGGTCCGGCACCCTGCCAGGCAGGGCCAGAGCACGGCATGACAGGCAGGGACGCTGCCAGCTGTGCTCCGCGGCCTGCTCGACTGAAGCGAAACAGTATGCAAATGAGGTGCTGTGGAGCATTGTGGGGCAGCACTTTCTGCGCTGTGCTCGCTGTGACTTGAAGGAGTGTGGGCTGAAGTTAGCCCAGGTCCAGGTCCAGGTTTCCCTCGGCGGAGGCAGCTTCACTGCTGCTGCCTCGTTTTAGTCACCACTGCCGGTAAAGGAGCAGGCGAGGCAGAAGCGCAAGCGCGGGTGGCTCCGTGTGCCGCCTCGGCAATGGCTGGAAACAGCCCCCTCCCCTCTGGGGGGAGTGGACATTGACCACGCCTCCTGGGGGATCCTGGTCACGTCGCCAGCCAATCGGGTGGCTGGGTGTGTGTGTGGCTGGTGTGCCCCCCCTTAGTTTTGATCCTGGGTACGCCCATGTTTGTACAACCACCCAGAAGACGACAGCATGTCAAGTGGTGAATGCTGCACTGTCTTCTAAATCTTGCCACTGCTTGTCTGCTCCAAGATAGTAGGTGAACAGGTAATGATAGGGGGCTTTGGGTTCATGAGTGGCCCTTCTGCTGTGGTAGGGACCCAGCAATGACTACTCCTGTTGGCCCTGGTTCTCACAGAAGTTTAAAATTGGATGCAAGAGTGGAGGCAAATAAGCTATGGTAACCCCCTGTCCTAACCTATTTTCCTATCCTGACACTTAATTGATAGCACTGTTTGTAACTTTTTGACAATATTTCAATTACACCTAATTATACTACTGTATAATAAGGTATTGATTTACACGCCCAATGGCATCACTTTTCAGAAGCTCTTCAGTAAGTAGTTTGTCTGCATTGATTATTGAGCAAACACCCATCCCATAACCTTTCATTCTTTCCACATGATCTTTCTTCCCTACCAAGCCACTGCTGCAGGGTACTGAAAGAACTTACTATAAAAGTAATTATACACGTTTAGTTGCATTTTCAAGCCTTTTCACCTGTCTGAAAAGTTCTTCCTCGCTTTCTTCTATCAGGAATTTAACAGCAATTGGTGACATACCTTGATTAGGGAAAGTGCACTGAACTGTATCAACAACCTTATAAGCAGAGATCATGTCAACCAGACAAAGCTGTAAATTAAATGTAAACTAAACATTACTAAAATCTAACCACCACGGCTCACCATTATGTTGCCAATCACTAAGTCAACAACTGAAATGGTTATTCTGAAGCAGAAGCAATTTAGTATCAAAAGATAAAGAAAGAGAAGCTGCCCTGAAAAAATAAGTTTTTTTATTTTGGTATGAGCTTTTGTGTGCATGCACACTTCTTCAGTTACACTGAAATAGAAGTCCGCAGATGCTTATATGTAGAGAAAGGGTGGGGAGGGGTAGCACTCAGAAGGGTGGTGGAAATGGGTGATTGGCTGACTGATAGCTGTTGACGACTGTAAACGACTGCAAATGGTCTTGCATGAAAAAGCAAGAGGTGAGATGGCTGAAGATTGCTTTATCATGTATAATGAGATAAGAATCCAACGTCTCTGTTCAAACCAGGTCTTTCCATGGTTTTAAGCTTGGTGATAAGTTGCAATTCATGCAAGACCATTTGCAGTCGTTTACAGTCATCAACAGCTATCAGTCAGTCAATCACCCATTTCCACCACCCTTTGAGTGATACCCCTCCCCACTCTTTCTCTACATATAAGCGTCTGGGGCTTTTATTTCAGTGTATCTGAAGAAGTGTGCATGCACACGAAAGCTCATACCAAAATAAAAAAAAATCTTAGTTGGTCTTTAAGGTGCTGCTGGAAGGATTTTTTTTATTTTGTTTCGACTACGTCAGACCAACACGGTTACCTACCTGTAACTGAAAAAATAACGTTATTTGTGTATGGGCAAAAACATTCTCACGCAAGTATTATGACCATGAGTTCCAGCTGAAACAACCAAGTTCCATTACACTGTCAACTATCTGTCAACTATCATTCATCTGCAGCATTTGTTATTAATGGGGGGAAAACTAGAAGGGCTAAGGGGAATCAATGTTCCACCAAGATGTAAACCTAGGCCACATTTAAGAGGAAATAGAACCATTTCTTTATCTTCTGTATGCAGAGTGATATTATCAGTACAAGAAAGAGTCAAGCACCAGGGCCCTTTTATCTTACAAACCATCGTGCCTCCTTGCCACCCTCGTTTTATTAATAAAATGTAACCTAACCTAAATTGGCTGGTACCCTAGCCTTTTCACAGAGAAACTAATACTGGAGACTGAAGCAGAAATGAATCCTATTTTCATTCTTTTGTGGCCCTTTTGAGGCCAGGCTGTTGGCAACAGGCAATAAGCCTTTTTCTGCAGTGGCATCATGTATGTTGAACTCCCTGCCCCAGAGGTTCCTCTTTGTGTCCCCTGGATATTAGAAAACTTTTACATAAACCTTTTTCATAAATAAACACTGCTGGAATCCAACTCCTAGCAGCCTTAGACGGCATAGCCAAAAGTGCTGGATAGTGGAAATTGCAATCCTGGTGCATCCAGAGGGCCACAGGTCCCTCAACCCTGTGTAAATCGTGGTTTAGTGCTATAGGAGTGGAACCTTGCCTGCTCGAGGCCTCATGTGGTTTTCTCCTCTCTCCTCCTGGAGGTGCAATTTGAAAGTTTTCCCTTTCCCTTAACCACAGATCATTGATGTATCTGAACTGAGGACTTTGGCTTATCACTAACTATGGTTCATTTCAAAACAATCCCATTATGTTTTCAAACTGTGACTTGTGGAACTGACCATAGTTTCTGATAAACCACATTTCCAGAATGTATACAACAAGCAGGTATGGTTAGGGGAAAGGGAAAGCTTCCAAACTCCTTCTCCCTGCCTTATGACTGGAGGAGAGAGAAGGTCACCCCAGCTTAAGAGACTGAACTTGTTTCACATAGCACTAAACCATTGTTTAGCATTAAAACAAACATGGCCACTGGATACATAACAACCCATGGTTTGTGTTGGGTTTTGTGCAAAGATGAGCAGTAATAAGTCTCAACATAGCACACCTGCTCCTCTCCTCCCCTTGTACATTAGGTGAGAAGATTAAAAACTTATTTTACCTTTAAAGCAGCTCTCCTAATTACCAGCACATGTTCACCCTGAAAAACAGGGTTCTCAGATGAAAATCAACCCTTGATATGGGTTCTTGTTTGAGGCAAACAATGGTTTGGCATTACACTATTGAAATAAATCTTAATACAGCTACGGATATGTTTACCATATTCCTAGCATACAAGTTAGTACATAGAATGAACAAATTACAGGGTTGCATTATTACGATTATAAGAAGAAGAATAAAGATTTTTTGTGCACAAGAATATTGAGACTCTTTCAGTTATTTCTTTCCCCAATGAAATGAGCATGGTAGAATAATAGTGCAGTTCATTATTTCATTGAAAGTTGCTTTAAAATTTAGGCTTCTAATTTGCTCACTGTGTGCATGGGATAAAAGGAGAAGGGAGTGCATGAGTCACAGGCTTGCTGCTGTTTATTCCCAATCTATATTTGGAAGACTGGTTACAAGTGGATATGTCTAGCATTGGATTTAAAACCAGATTTTTAAAAAAACAGAAGAAAAATGACCAGCTTGAAGCCTCACAGAATGATAAATTTGTTATTATATGTGTCGTAAGAAACCCAGAGGCGCTTTACTAGATCTACTACATAAAAGTCTAAAGCAAAATCTGAAGTTTGCTATGAACAAAGGTAATTCTTCCTTGAACAAATTGGAAAAACTGGGGCTGCAAAAGTTATGAATCAGCAATTTCTATGTGACTTCTACATCCTACATCAATGGTAGGTCTGAAAATATATTATCAACCAGTTTCAGTTTTCACTCTCATACATTTCCATCAGTCATAGCCTAAAACCCACAATTGCCTTCTTAGGGAGATGTGTTATGAAAAGGAAATGTGTTACTCTCAAAGGTAAGAGAGTTAACTAAATATATTACAAGTTACCAGGGGTGAATGGAATGTAGCCTTATGAAATTGAAGGACAAGCTAGTGAAGGAGAGTGTTGTGCACTTTTCCATCTGCAAGGTAAGCTTTTATCGGGTACATGAAGAATTAGAAAAGAGCAGCTATCAAAGAAGTGTGTGAAGACTTACCGACATCCTCTTAAGCAAGTAAATAATGTAGACCATTTACAACATGGGGTTTATAATGTCAGTAACCTTGGTGTTTTCTGTCAAATCAGCAGCATTCTTGTGCAGTAATAAATAGCAGAAACTCATGTATTAGGTATTGATTTAATTCCAGGAAATACGGGAGATTCAAGAAAACAGTTTTCCCCATTAATCCTCCACTTGTTATTTAACACCGCTGTTGCGATATTACAACCCTATTGCTACATTTTATTTACATATAACAGCATTCTGCTTTGTAACTGCAAAATATTTTAATCATAAGCATCTAAGACGGACACATCGTTGCTAAGTACTGGAAAAGTTTCCTTTCTGCACCCTCACTATGTGAGGTTGCTTCTAATATATATTTCTAAAATGCACTTTCAAAAAAGAATGACTGATAAAATGGGGACTGGGCGAGGTCACTGTTGGGGTGGATTTGTAGCTGGTTGGATGGCCTTCTGTCATGTATGATCTAGTTGAGATCCCTGCATTGCAGGGATCTAGAGGATCCTCAGGGTCCCTTCCAAATCTATGATTCTACAATCCTGTTATATTATTCAGCATCCATACGGGGTAGACTTTGGTAATGTGGTGCCCTGAACGAAGCAGTGGGCCCTGCAGGTGAAGTTCAAAGCAGTCTACTTGGAGGAGGAGGAGGAAGCCAAGGATGCAATGACTGAAGCTGCACCAGCTCCAACCACAGGTATGTCTTGGGTCGCCTCCTCAGCTCAACACCCTGCTCAGAGTAACTGCCTGCACCACTCTGAATCTGGCGCTGAAGCTAATGCTCATAGTTGAGAGGGTTGCAAAGATCTTCTAGCACTAAACGAAGACAGGATAATATAGACACGGTCTATTTTGCCTTTCCTTAAAACTGTCCAAGCTTTTATGCTTAGGAGCTGAACAACGGAGTCCTCTCCACTAGATTCTATGTAATCTAAGTATTCTTGTCTTATATCCCCATTTAAAACAAACATTATTCATTGCCACTAATTCCAACAGATCATTTTAGCTCCTTGCTCCCTGACATCTTTAACTGAACTATTATTGTCTCACATTATCCTTCAGCAGCTACTTGAACCACTTCAAAGTAGCTCCTGAAGTTTAGCTACCTCAAAACACATGCCAGCTGAAGTCCATAAAGTGTAAAGGGAAGGGAAAAGATTAAAAGTTCTGGTACTTTCCCTAACTATATTCCTTTACCAGTCCCAATCAGCTATTGCTCCCTTCAAGAGGCAGGAACAGGCCTCACCGTGCACTTTGCACCATATAATTTAATGCACACTTTAAAGAAATATTTTTATGAATTGCCATGTCCCAGGTTCTGCTTCTTAGGTTATACTCAAATGTACTGGAATATTGGCAATGGGATTTGATATAGATAAAATCGTTTTCTTCCCCTCATCTCTAAATTCAATTGCCCTGAATCTGTGAAACTTCCACGTCTGCAAGGATTAATCATATAGCACCATACATTTCCTTTTGCGCTCATCATTATTTTTATATTTTCATCAATTTCCACAAAAAGCTTTCTGAAATTGAAATTTATTCTTCAAAAAATATATGTATAAAGCATTCATCTGAAAGCCAGACATAGCTTAGTGCATTTGTATAATTTATCATCGCATCCAAGGAACCTGGCAAGTCATGTAAGTTATCATGTGTCACTTCAGGACTGGAGATAAATGTCATACCCAGTAGACTTTCAGATGTTCCCATGTATACATTTTCTAAATAGTTTTTCATTTGTTGTGTTGTAAATGAATACTTTCTGGCAGAATATTTTCTGTGTTTTGAACACAAACTGCCTTCGCTATACTTGTCTTCTTAGCTGAAAGTGACCAGGCAGTTCTTGATTTGAAGGGTGAGTATACCCAAATTTTTACTTATTAGGAACCCAAGCCACGTTAGCCATTTAAAAGGTTGTGGTATTCTATATTGTTTTGATGTATTCTTTCAATTTTTTCCATGAAGCAGTCATTCTTTAAAAAAAAGCTACTTTGCTAAGCTTCCAGCCAATTTAGGCTCAATCATGGCTGCCAAATTGGAAAGCTTGTAGATGATCTCAAATACACCAAGTGGAAGTGCAATGCTCTTCACATTTCATGGACTATGAAGAAAAAGTGCCAGCCATCTTTACCCACACACTGCTTCACTTTGTTTCTTTATGTCCTAAGAGCTTCTGACAAGTCCTGAGCACAGCAGATTCATGCTGCATGAGCAGATATTAGGAAGCGAATGAAGAGCAGAGACTGCTGCATGCCACATAGATCCCTGGGGCTCGAGCAAGCGAGTGATGCTGCTCCCATCCTGTAAGCAGAATCTACCATCTCAGGAAGGGGCAAGCTAATATTTGGAGAAAATTCCTGCAGTTTCCGTCAAGAAGACTGACACCATACCTCCGGATGTTTGGGATGCCCCCAGAAACTGAAGGGGAAATTGATGGGAAGGGCATAGCCAAAGGATTGTGATTCATGTCCCTACTTGTGTTATGTCAACACTGAAGGTGGGTTAGGTCCAATGATCCCACTAGCACAGTTGCGGGCCCTCCAGAACAGCATGAGAGGTAGTATAGGGGTGTGGAGGGGGAGAATAATATTGCAAATACTGACACCTCCCCATCTGTAGCCATTTGTAGGAACCTCCAACAGAACAAAGGCCTTGAATAGAGGGGCACCACTGGATCCAACCCAGAATGATAAATGTGTTAGGAAAACCTACCAGATGTATTCTGCTGTGCCTTTAAAGCAGGGGGTGGGCAACCAGTTTGCTGTCAAGGGCAACTTTATCCAGGGCAATGGGTCAGGGGTCACATGACTGAGTGGAGCAGAAGCCAGTGAAGGACATGACCAAAATCAAAAGTGAGTTGGACACCTGTTTTTTAGCTTCGTGCAATTCCGTTCCCTACCCCACCCCCACCCCCACCCAGTGGAGAGACAGAACACTCTTCCAGAGGGCTGACTTAATTGTATGCAGAAGGCTTTTGAAATTAGGCTAAAGATTGCACATCCCTATCTTAAAGAATACAGCAGACAGGCTTTTCTTTACAATCTATTTTTAGAACTTTATCTTTTACTGCCCAGCTCAATAAATTAATTGTAGAATTCAGACTTATAATACACTTCTAATATTATCTTTATTAGCAATATTCTGAATTTATTTACAAGATATTTTTCATTAATTTCATTTTAAGACAGCTTTAATTTACTGCTCACCCAAACTCCAAGTGAACATATATTTTTTTTGGGGGGGGATAATGTTACCCCTAAATCTAGGAATAAAACAAGTACTTATGTTGCTAAGTATTCTGTCATTTAGCATTACACTATTGAAATCAATCTTAATACAGCTACGGATATGTTTACCATATTCCTAGCATACAAGTTAGTACATAGAATGATCAAATTACAGGGTTGCATTATTACGATTATAACAAGAAGAATAAAGATTTTTTTGTGCACAAGAATATTGAGACTCTTTCAGTTATTTCTTTCCCCAATGAAATGAGCATGGTAGAATAATAGTGCAGTTCATTATTTCATTGAAAGTTGCTTTAAAATTTGCAGTGCACATTAGATTTTTGTTGTGCTCTATCATTCGCCACTCATTTATCACTGCCTTACATTGACACCTGGTGGAAGAGGCTGGGAATGTAGCACATTTTCCAACAACAGTTGAATGAGCAGTATAAACAAACTTTGAACACTTCAATCGACAACTGAAACCACAGTGTATAATTTAAAATGCTATTTCTTTCTCCCTAGAAAATGATCGTTTGGAACAAAAAATATGTATCCAATAATTCCAGGCTTTTAGACACTTCTGAGTGATAAATACACCATCAATTCCCATTTATAAAATAAAACTTCCTTCTGCTGCTTCACGAGCTAAGTTAGTAAGATAAATGCATTGCTACTGACATCTGTTCTACTCGGCCAATTTCTTCTAGTATCTTAGTACTACTACAAAGTTGGCTTCTCTGCTTGTGCCTCAAGACTGATGGGATAAGAAAAAAACCTATAAGCTTATAAACAACCCAACCACACTATCTTATTTCATGCACAACATTAACATCTTACACACTTCTGGACAAGTTTCCAGAAAAGAATATTTTTTCACGCAAAAGCTGCAACAAATGCCAGCTATGTAATTTATTCTTTTAATTGGCCAAAACAAAAATACTTAAGATAGTCATGCTTTAGAATTTGTACTTGTACAGGCTGGATATTTTCAAATTCACAGCATGACTTCTGAAGCATCTATACAAAGTTATAAATATTTTGGAAATCTAGTCATTCCTATGTAATTTAAGGAAGCAAAAAAGACTAAATGTAAGATAGCCAAGAAACCAGGAGATTTGTTACCTCCTCATAACAAATGATGGAAAATGCAAACAGTATTGTTTAATTTTTATCAGTTCACACTCAAGCAAAGAATATGAATTAACTCCTAAAACAGCAATATTCAGTAGCATTAAAAATCAGAAGTTCTACCAGCCACAGCCAGTTTCCTGCTTTGATGATAATCACTGTTTCCTTTCCCCCCTCTTGTTTTCTTTGTGTGTATGTGTGTGTTGTTGTTGTTGCTGCTGCTGATTCAAAGTAATGAAAGGACATCCACCAGTTCTCCAATAACCCAGTGGAAGATAAATCCTTGTGTTTCCTCCTGCTCCCACTCTGTCCTTTCTAGCTAGGTTGGCTGTATGAGAAATGGCTCAAGAATGGACTTATAGAGTGGGACTCTTACCTTGAAAGTTAACCAACTTTAATGATTTCACCTCGTATCTCAAAGTTAAAGATTAGCAAGCACTTGCAAGCAGTTCCACTACTGCAAAAGTTCTGCAACCACACAGAATCTGTGGAGCAACAACTTATAGCAGTAGATGTTTACATGACTGTCATGAGCACTAGGCCACCTTGGGCTTTTGAATGGAAAAGCAGCATATACATTTTATGAAATATAGACATTTTACCGTTTTCCTATTTAATTCTTCAATAGAAAAAAATAATGTAACACAATACAAGCTCCACTGGTTGCAGATCTGCAGAAAGCAGGTGCTACCTTAAACTTTTGTACATTGAAATACGGATTGATATTTTAAAACACACCGAGGGTCTGTACAGAACAGCTCTTACACTAACCTTTTAACGGATCTTTATAAGAAGCAACATTTCTAACAGCATCTTCCCAACTGTGGCAAAAAATAATGAAACCAGGAAAGTATCCATTTCAGAAACTATAATTAATATTTCCCCAAAAAATATTTCTAGTGCCTAACCACACTAAACCTGCTAGTCATACTTGTGTTTCTATATATGTATTAAAAATTCATCCAATTTGAAAGAAATAAAGAAGCAATAGTTTTACTTTCCAGTTTTTACTTACCTTGCAAAGCTTCTGATAACGTGGGGAAGAAACTGCCATTCTCTGCAAGCGATGCAACAATACCACAACTTTCTGCAGCGATGTTCTCACCACCGCCATCATTTTAAGTTTGCCACACTTCTGAAGACACCTCAAAATTTGCATTATAAATGAAGACCAACTATCATTTCCTCTTGGTCACTGGACAACGATTTGCCAGCTCTCTGAGCATGCTCGCTTCCAGGGCAGCTTTTCCGAGTGACAGACTCAACGGCAAAGGCAGTTAGCATAGTGTTAAAGTGTCTCTTCTTTCAAAAAGCCAAACACACACAAAAACAAAAGCTTGCCGGCATCCTCAAAGCCTGCATTTGCCCAGCAGATCCAGGGGAAAATGCCTGCTACCAAATGGGGAGAGTGAACTACATACCACCGAAGGTTTATGAATTGACAGCACCGAGCTGCAGAAACAAAGCAGAATTCCTTGGGGAAGACATAATCACAACAGTTCTCCTTTTGAATATGCCTCATAGGAAGAAAGAGAGCAGCGTCCCTTCCCTCACTCTGGAGAAAGATGCTCTCGCGCTCACACTGGAAGCAGCTCTGGCAGAGCTGTGGAGCAAGTGAATAATACAGTGTGCTATAAATCTTACGAGAAGAGCAGAGGGATACCTGCCCTAATTATATCAGCCATACGTTAAAGGCTAATAAATCACATAGCGACAGCTCTCAAAAGCTAGATTATCTTGCACAAAAGGAAGACCTGCAGGGGGCAAACCCATCCTGCGAAGATTCTCTTAAAGCTCATTCATTTCCAGAGCTCCGAAAGGAATCGTTCTACATGTAGAAGTACCAATGCTATTATAGTGAAAATTCCAATTAGAACCTTTCCTTCATAGGTCCATCTGAAGAATAAGGCAACTAGGTATGATTTTAGCAAGATAATATTTTAGTTATTGATTACTCACCCTCCTGCTCCCTCCCCCTGGGCAGGATTCTTCACAAGCTTTGGACCTGGATAACAAACTCTGAGAAGTTGCATCATTTAAGGAACTTAGTTTAAGACAGATGCTTCATAATGAGGCTATTCTTTTGCTGTCAGCATCTGTGTGGGTCTAACAGTGAGAACATACTTCAAACGTGGCAAAGTGTAACAAGGCACAGGCTGAAGTCACATGAGGCTGCAGTGCTTCTGAAGCAAAGCAAGTACGGGAGACTGGTCAGGCGGCCAGTGGCTGGACAGGAGAAAGCCTGGGGACCCTGTGTCTGCTGTCTTGAGTTCAACACTGAAATAAAGGTTGGATATGCAACATACAAATATTCTTCGTTAAATATGTATCTTATGATGTGGCAGGTCCCTCCACAGAGAGGCTCACCTGGTGTGGCTTTTTAATGCCATGTGAGGGGCTTTTTATTTTTTGTTTTATAATTGTGAACCTTAGAATTCACTGAATTTTAGATATGCTACATACTTTTAGTGGTGCTGCATATTCTCCCCTATGACGCTGAAGCCTTTGCTGTTGGAATTTTTATGCTGACATTCTATGCTAGAGTTGGTTTACTGTTCTGTGATTATTCTTGGATATTAATGCTTTATTGTTTGTAAGCCGCCCAGAGAAGCCTGTTATTGGGAGACATTGTAAATGTCATTAACCAATCAATAAAAACAGAACGTTATGGATCAAATGTCCCGCTCTAATATCAAACCACCTCCAGGACTGAACAAATCAAATAATTCCACAAGCAGAAACCCCATGCACTGTAAAATGGTATGTGAAGAGCAAGGATGGTTCAAGCACATGACGCTAGACACACCCTGCAAGGAAAGGACGTGGAACACTTCAAAGAAAACAACCCAAGATTTAAACTCCTTCCCAATCATAAATAGGATCAACAGGTCAGATACTGTGTCAGAAACATGGCTCTAGTGGATCATACTTAAATAGTTATGCTGGAAATAAACTCCATGCCATCAACACGGCCTGGATAGCTCAGTTGGTTAGAGCATGATAGTGCAAAGGTTGCAGGTTCAACCCCCTTATGGGACAGCTGCATATTCTTACACTGCAAGGCATTGGATTAGATCAGGCTTCCTCAACCTCAGCCCTCCATATGTTTTGAGACTACAGTTCCCATCATGCCTGACCACTGGTCCTGCTAGCTAGGGATCAAGGGAGTTGTAGGCCAAAAACATCTGGAGGGCCAAGGTTGAGGAAGCCTGGATTGGATGACCTTCTGGGTCCCTTTCAACCCTACAATTCTATTATTCTAACATACATCACAAAAGGCCTAATACTAAGAAAGTAGCATGGTTACCACAACCCACAATGGCTCTATTCCCAAGGATAACCAAGGTGTGCCCTCCAGATGTTATTATACTCCATTCTCATCATTCCCCACTAATGGTTATCCTGACTGGGGCTGATAGGAGTTGGGAGTGTAATAGTATCTTGAGGCAGGTAGGTAGCCGTGTTGGTCTGCTGTAGTCGAAACAAAATAAAAAATTCCTTCCAGTAGCACCTTAGAGACCAACTAAGTTTATCATTGGTATGAACTTCCGTGTGCATGCACACTTCTTCAGATACACTGAAACAGAAGTCACCAGACCCTTATATATAGTGAGAGGGTGGGGTGGGGTATTACTCAGAAGGGTGGTGGGAATGCGTGAATGGCTGATAGGTGTGATAAACCTGTTGACGACTGTTAACAACTGCAATTCCCAGTAAGTTTCCAAGCACAATTCAAAGTGTTGGTGCTGACCTTTAAAGCGCTAGACGGCCTCAGTCCAGTATACCTGAAGGAGCGTCTCCACCTCCATCACTCTGCCCGGACACTGAGGTTCAGTGCCGAGGGCCTTCTGGCGGTTCCCTCGCTGCGAGAAGCCAAGTTACATGGAACGAGGCAGAGGGCCTTCTTGGTAGTGGCACCCGCCCTGTGGAACGCCCTCGCACCAGATGTCAAAAAGAAAAATAACTACCAGACTTTTAGAGGACATCTGAAGGCAGCCCTGTTTAGGGAAGCTTTTAATCTTTAAGAAATTAGTGTATTTTAATATTTCTGTTGGAAGCCGCCCAGAGTGGCTGGGGAAACCCAGCCAGATGGGCAGGGTATAAATAATAAATTATTATTATTATTATTATTATTATTATTATTATTATTATTATTATTACAGGAAAAAGCAATAGGTGAGATGGCGAAAAATAGCTTTATCATGTATCATGAGATAAGAATCAAATGTCTCTATTCAGACAAGGTCTCTCCATGGTTTTAAGTTTGGTAATAAGTTGCAATTCAGCAACTTCTCATTCCAGTCTATTTCTGAAATTCTTTTGTAATATGACAGCTACTTTGAGATCTTGTATAGAATGTCCTGGAAGTGTTCTCCTACTGGTTTCTCTGTCTTGTGATTCCTGGTGTGTCTTGAGGGTGATGCATGGGCTACCCCTGCTCTATCCCAACACTACTCCGATACTGTAGGAATGTAGAAACAACGAAGTAAAACAATTTCATGAGAACAAAGCTCTCAAGTGTCAGAAACTATGTGAGAGACTATTTGGTTGGTTCTTCCTTCTTCCTACCGACTCCTGCCAACCCACGTGTATTTTTTTAAATATTCCCATGTTATTGGAGAAGTGGGGGGTGGGGAATGACAGACATGCACTGGGGCAGTCCCATAATACTTCGGATGGGGGCAGAACATATCTAAGAAGTCTTCTTCCCAATCATAAGGAGCACAACTTCAGGACTACTTGGTAATCCCTCGATTCCTCTTAAAGAGCCATCCTCTCTGCCTGTGTGCTGAACAGAGCGCTACCATACTCCTACAACGGCTCAGAAATCAGGAAAGCAAATGTTTTCACCAAATACTGCAAGCAACCTTTTCTGTGCATGACTAGAGCCAACAAATATTTACTTACTGTGAGATTCTAACTTGAGGCAACAAAATAGAAAAGACAAATGAGGCACTTAATGTTAAAACAAAACAAAACAAAAGAGAATAGGCTACATTTAACTGAGTGAAGTTGTTTGATCCTACATGCTTTCCCAAGGATACAATTTTACACCTCTAGCAGCTAAAACTTACAACTTCTAACTTTTTCTAAATTTACCTATTAGCAAGGTAAATCAATGCAAGGTTTTAAAATATGAAGTTCTGTGATTCTAAGTTGAGTACTCAATGACATTACTAGTGCAACATTCTACGAATCTCACATTCCCCCCCGCTCTATTTTGACTAGCATTTTAAAGAGCAATTTCTGAACTCTGATAGTTGCAACAGCAGGTTTGAAAGTGTGGCAGAGAGCCTTCTTGGCAGTGGCGCCCACCCTGTGGAACGCCCTCCCATCAGATGTCAAGGAAATAAACAACTATCTGACTTTTAGAAGACATCTGAAGGCAGCTCTGTTTAGGGAAGTTTTTAATGTTTGACGTTTTATTATGTTTTTATATGTGTTGGAAGCCACCCAGAGTGGCTGGGGAAACCCAAACAGATGGCCGTGGTATAAATAATTAAATTATGATATTATTATTATTATTATTATTATTATTATTATTATTATTATTATTATTATTACAGAGGAGGACCCAGTAAGTTGGTTCATGTTCAGTGGGTGAGGCTGCTGGACCCTCCTCAGTTCCTCCCCCTAGCCCATAAAGAGTGAAAGAAAATAAATTGTCCAAAATAAGCAAGTACATCATTTGTGCAAGTGGGAAGCTTCACCTTACTCGGGCACAAAAATTCATTATGAGCATACAAACCCTTTCTTTTTCTACAGAAAGCATTCTTCGGCCTAAATAGAACTTATCATTCAACTTAATCACCACCCTAAGCTTCCAAAGAAGACAATTCAAAATTCAATATAAAAAATAGCTTAAACCAAGTACAATCCCATGAATTAGGGTGGGTCCTGAAAACACATATCCCAAGTGCCAAAGGCTAGGGCAAAGAGTTGCATCTTCAGCATATGGCAGAAACTATACAATGAAGGTGTCAGATGCAACTCTTTGGGGAGTGAGTTCCACAACCTGGGAGCTTCCACAGAGAATGCCCTTTCCTGGGCCACCACCCACTTACCCATCAAGAGGGTCCCATTACTGATCATAACACCAAAGGTCTGCAGGGAAGGAGGCGGTTTTTCAAATATTTCAGGGCCTAAGTCATGTAAGGTGTAATTACAGTATTTTCATACGCTCTCTCAATCCCCCTTTATTTAAAAGAGAAAATCCCTCCTTGGTAGAATTTCCATGGTTATTAGAACAGTGCAGTCTGCATTATTTGTGGCAGCTCTGCAATTGCCAATGATAGCTCTGTGGACAACAGTTGCGTTGCTATACAGATGAGGCTGAGGTTTCCACCACATGTGATCAAAGGAAGCTAGGTTGCTTTTCATATATGGATTGTTACACTCAGTGGCAGAGCTTCATGCTCCAGCACCGAGGGGCTGGAGAGCAGGCAGGGGCAGGGCTGGTGCGAGTCCCGGAGATGTGGCGCGCCATCCACAGGGGCGTGGCAGGCGTCCTGGGGGCGTGGCACACTACCTGGGGGCATGGCACGCCACCTGTGGGGGTGTGGCGCCCCGCGCAGGCGGGGGGCAGCTATGATGGCACCCCACTGGGATCGCACTCCTCTTCCTCTGCCACTGGTTACACTGCATAGTTAGGACACTGGTAGCACTAAAAATTAACTTTTTCTATGAATATGGAGGAAGGCCACTTACATATTTTTTAAAAAATTGTAGATCTCTTTCCTACTTGCATATTAGTAGCAAACATAAAGCAAAAGCAAAGCGTACTATAAAATTAAACAATGAAAATTCTAAAAGCTTCAAATACCAAGAATAAGCTGAAAAATAATCAATAAGCAGCCAACAAAACAAAACAACAAAACAGTAAAAAAACGAGGGAAAAAACTCATTAAATCTTATTTACATTTTAATATTTTGTTTCACTTTAAACTGCAGCGTTAAGCTAAGCTTTACTAACTTTAGTTTCAGTGGAACAAAACCAAAACCCCTTATTTGGTAAACTAGGGGTTGTGCTGTTCCCTAAAAGTGTGATTCTTGAAGTAATACTGTCACCCAGGATTCTTTAGTTACATATTTTCATTCTCCATGCAATGTCTGTTCCTGCCTTGGTAAGTAGAATGTTGTTTCTAGTACATGACGAGAGCTTTTTGGACAAGCCTACCATAATCCCTCTACTAACTTCCAGGTCTACTCTGTAAGTATTTGAATATTTAAATTAATTCTCCCAGCCATATCTGTGCCACAGCTTTATCTTAGGACCTATCTTTAAGATTCTTTAAGATCTTAAGGATCTTAAAGAATTCTAACACATTCTTCAGACGCTGGACCTTGGTGCTTACTCTCTGGGTTTAGAAGATCAACCTTTTCAGTAAGATTCCCACTCCCCCCCCCCCCAGGCTGTGAATAATAGTGCCTGAGGGCTATCTTCCTCAACTGTACCTAGTCTTAGGCCAGCAATCCTGAACGATTACATATTTTAAAATGCTGCCTCTAATATATTCACTATTCTCATTCAACTGGACACCTTTTCCTCATTCTAATTCCTGCTGAATGCTATGACACATGCAGCAAATCAGGTCAACACTAACCCCTAGGATGACTGCCAGCAGTACATTACAGATTTTCATGTTTTGCTCGCATGTCTTCTAAGTAACTGGAAACCAACATATTCTGAAACATAACATCTGTACAACCTTATGATACAAAATATCATAATTCTTCCTTTTTTCGTTTGTTAAAGACACCGTGTCCTTTTTTTCACGTACTTTTTAGCCAGTGAAAATATCCAAGTATACATGTTTCCCACTGCCGTGTGGAGTAATTCATGACACAAAGTAGTTTAGGGAATTTTTGAGTTCTGATCTAGTCTCCAAATTGAAATAACAGTCAGAAAGAGAGATCTATACACAATATTAGCCTTGTTAATATTTTCTGTTTGATGAAGATATTAAGTGTACCTCTCAAAGATGATGTGGGAAACATTTCAGGAAGTCATAGATTGTTAAGATCAGTGTGTGAGCTGAGTGACAAACCAGCCAAGTTAGCCTTGTCATAGCCAATAGAACAGAAATAACTATAGTTGATGGATTTTCCTTTGGAAGACAAGAAAAATATATTGCAAAGCTCTAAGTTCTGAAAATAAATAGAATCAGTCAAGTTTTTCTAGTATTTGTCATAAGGACAGGGCAGAACACAGTAAACAACCTTTGTCTGGGGAAAGGCTGATCCCTTGTGTGCATAACCGGCCATAAATGCACTAAAACCAAAATGATTTTTGTAGTACATAGATTACATACTGCTCCCAAGAAGCTGAAAGTCTACACCTAAGAAATAGCAAAAAAATAAATCACAAGAAATAAATCACTAGATACAAGTGAAAATCTACAAAAAGTAACTGCAACCTACCAGCTCAAACATTTAATTCATCCATTACACAAAATTATACCAGAATAAAATTAAAAGGTCCTTGAGTTTAATTTAGTGGCTGCCATGAAACAAGCTTTGCAGAATTTACTAACATTCACTGTAATCTGTATTTTTTTAGAGTTCATGTAATGCTTATATTCACATCAGTTTGATACTGGCACTTTTACTATGAAACATTTTGATTAAAAAGTGCAAGATGAGCTCATACTTTAAACAGAAAATTCCTTCACTGAAATTATCAGCATATGATCAAATCAGATAATAGTATAAGATACTGTACTGTATGTTCTCATTTTGTCTTTGCACAAAGTGTGGATCCTATAATTGCTTGTTATTGTAATGCTTAATGTTTTGTACAAATACAGAAACATAAGAATTGCTTTGTATTTGATGTCTATCTTTGATGTCTATCTTATCCAAAATTCAGATGGTATATTGTTCCTGGGGAGAAACTGGGAGTGGGCCTCAGAGGAACCTTCTCTCTCTCTCTCTCTCCCCTGTGAAGATAAATTAAGTGAATCTAGGAGATTCTAGGTTTATTTGAATTGAGCGTCTCCCTTAGCATTGCAATGTACAAGTTATCTCCAGCTGAAGCTCTCCAGGACAGATACCCCCTAGTAAACAAAACTATATTCCTATTGCTTCCTAACACAGAGGTCTAAAGAAGCAGCACAAATAACCACCAAGGAGGATTGTGGCAAAGGTTTTTTTTGCTGGGGAAAGAAGTGCCAAGCTAACAAAAATTACATTGCTGACATACTACACTGCTTCATTTTATTAACTATGCAGCCAACCACTTCCCCTGTCCTTCCTTCGAATATCAGAAGTACTGCCGAACTTCTCAAAAGAGCAGGCACAGTGCAAAACTTTGTGATGATTCAGACAGTAGCACACTGCACAGTCTAAGAAGTGCAACTTGAAACCCTTTTTAATTTCACTGAGGATGTTGGCACATACAACCTTCAAGCTGGAGCTAGAGCATCCAAAGGATAATAAAGGAAAATCTCTAGGTTCATGCACTGTTCCATTAACACCTCTAAAAGCATCACACCTCCAGGCAACCAGTTGAGTTAGTTGTGCATTCTGGTGATCTTGAAAAAGAGAGTTTATAGTCATAGGATAAGGCTGAAGATGGAATTGGGCGGGAAGGGGGAATGGCTGTATGTAACCACTGCCAAGTGAAGGGTCACTTCAATAAATGATTCAGTTCATTGCCACTTCTAAACAGTTTGGGGGGGGGGGCAACAATTTGCTAGAGATCTAGCAGTTGTGCCTCCATTTTTCAGTTGCTGTTTCCTTTGCATTTGCAGTCCCAGAGCAAAGGTGCTTGAATTTTAGCTGCAAATGCTCCGAAGGAATGCCTGCATTGTTAGTTCTGCACGTTTATGATTAACGAGTTCTCACTAAAAACAAATCAAACTTTGTTGACCATCAAAAGGGTTTGCCATGAACTCGAAACTGCATGCACATGACTAAACCCATTTATTTCTACATTGGGAGAGACTATATTATAGCACATAATGGAGGGAAATTATTCAAGTAGAAAATGTATTAAAATATTCAGGTAAGATGGAAATAACTATGAAGGAGTCGCATAATGCAAGAAGGGCAAACAACGATTCCATAATTATAAGGGAAGTAGATTAAATTTTCCCCTCACAATTTAGAGGAAATTTTGCATGTTTTAACTTTGCTATTCAGCTTCCTGAGCTTTAAAGTCAAGGGTACAACAGCCTCAAAAGAGGACAGCTACTTGCCCTTGTTTCCCCAAATATACCACTAAGCAATCATAAAGCATATAAGTAGAAGCAAGAAAGGAAAATAGCTCTTACAGAACCTCCAAGAAAGAAAAGGGGACAGATAAGAACATAAGAATGTAAAATGAGCCTTGCTAGATAAGGCAAATGGACCACCTAGTCTAGCATTCTCCTCTCACGGTGGCCAAGCAAATAAGGCTGATCCCATTTCCTTCCAATACCTCAGTGATGAGATCAGAAATGTGTTTAGTAATACTATTATACTGAAAGACACCCCCCCATTCATTCTCCAAACAGTATTTGAAGTTCATCTGTCCTTTATCAACTTTGAGACAGTTATAAAAACCATCATGCAATTTATTTTCAGCATTCAAAACTTCTAAGCCAATTCTTAGCTGCTCACTCTTCCTTTACCATCTATCATCCACCTTAGTAGACAGCAGTGGTCAGCAGTAGTTTGGAGTTTAAGACTAGTTGAGGTTAGAGAGCTCAGAGGCTAAATATAAGAATAAACTGGGAAATCCATAGGTGCTAATAGATAAAGGATAATAGCTACATTATAATTATGTATCCACAGAACAGCCAGAAACAAAACAGGCAACTCTTACTGAAAAAAAATGAATACTAACAAAACCAAGAGAAGACTTCAGAAAAATGTACATTTGCTCTTAGTATGAATTTGCTGAAATCTCTTTCTATATCGCAGAAAATCATATTGCTGAAATGATCCCTTTCCTTCAAAGCCTATGTCTAAAAATTAGGTTGGGTTATGGTTTTCCTATGTGAATTAATGGCATTCGATCAGCAACGGTTGGCTGTCACAAGGTGTTTTCCTTCCTGCCACCAATCATACTTCCTTGCTAGTAAGTAACAAGAAAGGGAGACACCTCATAGCAGTTCCCATCAGCAAAATTTACTTATTGATTCCTTCCTATCTGACAATGAAAAGAAGTGGGAGAACAAGAAAGGAAGCTTAAGTGGTCCATATAGGAGCTTTGTGTCTCTGAGAAATTCTTGAGACAAAATTTAGGCTGGTGTGAGAAATGAAAGACCTCATGATACGCTGATTCTTGATTTGCAGCATTCCTACTTAGAAAATATAGAAATGCTTGTGAAGAGGCCCAATGAGCTAGAGGTTTGGGGGAATACTTGATTAAAATTACTGTAACTTTTAAGTACGGATTTATTAAACAAGGTTTATGGAGGAAAAAACATTTACTTTATGGAATTTTCTTTAAAATACACACTCAAATTTAGCAGCTCATCTTGGTATCTTAGCTGATGGCCTTCCATTACTGTACAACAGCCTTTATTCTTCAGCAAGCATTGCACTCGTTATTAATTGCATGTTATTGTTGTTTTTATTTATTGCAATCTGGCTTTAGCATTTTAAACATAAAGGCAAGTTAACTACTTTAACTAACACACACAAACCTGTCATGCTCTTACCTCTATCTGCTTTTTCAGTTCTCTTCTAGAAGCACTGTCCTGAACAGCGCGTTCTCGTTGTGACGCGTCTGCAAGCACGTTAACTGTAGCTTCTGCTTCTTGTATCCACTTGAAGAAACTTTCAAGGTCTTTGAGCAAGGCATGCACTGCCTTCAGTTCAGCCTCCAAAACATTTTGCCTATTAGATGTTCTGTAGGGAAGAAAAATAACACTGACCTCAGAAAAACTGCAAAAAGTAATCACTGAATCTAAGACAGAGCAGTTGGTGCGCATTTGCCTTGGTGCATTATGCCCCAGGTTCCATAATTTCTATCCGTATTCATTTACTTGCAAGATGCTACAATTTATGAAAATAATTCAATATACTAAACACTCCTCTTCTTGCTTTAACCATATTGCAATGTTGCAAGTGTGAGGAACTTAACTGTACACTTTCAGGAGGTTGTGAAGCAAGCAAATAGTTTTTCGCAATGAGTGAAAAAAACTCCCTAAAGTGTACAGACCACAGTGCTGTTAAAAAGTGGAACAGATGTTCTTTATTTTATCACTTACTTGGGAGAATGCAACTACTCCTTTAATAGAATCATAATTTATTTGAGAGTTTTTTTCCATGTTGCACTTGTCTTCTACTACACACCTCAATATTCTGTAAACATTTGCAACACTTTTGACCTTGTCTGACCTTCATCTTTCCAAACCGAAATGAATTCAGGCAACATGATCAACTCACAGGATTTAATTTTTGAAGATTGCTCTGGTGATAATCTATTGGTAGGCTGCCCAAAAAATCTGCAATAAGCAAATGCCAAATTGCAGAGCTACAGTACCAAAAGCATCCTCTCCAAATATCTACTTCAAGTATTATATCACTGAATAATATGTTATTTTAAAGTATTGGTGATTGCTGGTGCAATGGTTGAATTGTGTGTGCATACATTTTTTATTTAGAAACACAAAGAATGAATAGATCACATTTCAATTATATGTTTAAAATAAATAGTTAAGAACTTTTTTAAAGGCAGCTACAACTTTGCTCATTTTTAAAGGATAAATGCATGGGGGTTAGGACCTCTAGAAATAATAATCAAGGTATTTTCCCCATGTTCAGTTTTGAGCCAACACAAAATACTTTCTATATGGAAGAATTATACCATCACAGAACATTAATATCCAGAGGATTTAGTGTGTGCAGCTACCGACAGCAGAATCCACATACTTCCACAAATTAAATTTTATGCTGGAGTGCTCCAACAAAATTGTAGTTACTTCCCACAAGATCTTTTCGGCATTTAGCAAAAAATACATATCCCGATTTCCTACCAAAGCATCTTAATATAATTATTGTTCTGCAGTAAGCTATTTTCTTGTGATTCCTAATAGCCAATGTGTGGAGCCACCATATAAGGTGAAGTGGGACCTGTGCCAGTATAGACCATACCTATGGTGTGTATGCGTGAGTGTGTGTGTGTGTGTGTGTGTGTGTGTGAGAGAGAGAGAGAGAGAGAGAGAGAGAGAATACACACACTCGCTCACACATGCACCCACACCACCCACTCACATAAAATATCAAAGAGATACACAACATAAAAAACACAATACAAAAAAAGCCCAAGAATGACCGGTTTGTCTAAAAAGGGAAATTAAACAACTGAAGAGACATTAAAAACCTTAAAGAGACATCTGAAGGTTAACAGTGAGGACACCTGCTGAATCTCTGTTGGAAGAGTATTCCAGAGCATGAGACTAGACGCACTAAATGCCTGACATCTAGTTGGGGCCAGCAGGGCTTCTGAGATACAGGGGGCCACCAACTGTGCCCCTCCAGATGATCTCCTACGTAAAACCCTGTGTGAACTGCAGCATAAAATAATAAACTGATGCAACAGTCCATGTGATAGTTACTACTTCTCACAGATCCAGATCTAAATAACTGTGAAATTAGTTCCAAGAACAAATTGTAAAACAGCTCTGCCTAAATGAGAAATGTTTGGTAAAAATATGGGAAGATATTCAGATGGGTGATTTCCATGAAATGATTATCATTAAGATCAACAACTGCTAATGTCTTGGAATGCTTATTTATGCTCTCCTGTTTTAAATTCTGAAATAATCCATGTAGTATATTATGGAGCAGGATTAAGCCATGGTTTTATAACCTGGTTTGTAGAGATCACTTAAACCACAGTTCTCCAGTCCCGACAAAATTGGAACCTGCAGTTTAACAAACCTCTGAAGTATTGATGTGTGAAAGGCAATGGTAGATGAACTATGAGCACACATACACACATCCATGTCTATTGGTCCTATATACACCATGAGACAGCACTCTGGCCTGACCCCTCAAACTCCTCCACTAAATGCCCTTGCAAATGCCCCTTGGTCATGAGAGCTTCACCTGCTGGATTTCTTCCTGTGGTGCATTAACTAATCTACCTGAATACTATCAAGAAGCATGTGTGCAATAAATAATAATAATAATAATATATTTATACCCCGCCTATCTGGCTGAGTCTCCCCAGCCACTCTGGGTCGCTCCCAATTGAATATTAAAACAATACAGTGGTACCTCGCTAGACGAATGCCTCGCAGCACGAAAAAAATCACAAGACGAAAATGTTTTGCGATTTTTTTGGCAGACTCGCTAGACGAAGTTTTCTATGGCTGTGCCATAGGAAACTTCGAAAGATGAAGCAGGGCGCCTCGAGAAGAAAGTCAGACCACGCATCCTCCGGGGAGCCCGCCTCGCGCTTCCGCCGCCGCCATCGCCCGGCTTCCACAGGGACATGCCGATTGGCGCCGCCGCACCGAAATGACCGCCGGCAGCCGAGCAGCAGCCGGATCCCCCCTCACTCTCACCTTAAGCCGCCGTGCACGGGAGAGCTGCGCGCAAACAGGAGAGGCCAACCAGACAGACAGACAGCCTGCGCACGAACGGGTGCTGGGGGAGGAGGGAGGGAGCCTTTAAAACTTCCGGCCGTGGCAAGTGAGTTGGTACCTTTTTTGCGCTTTTTTTTTGCACATAGGAATGCATTAATTAAATTTCAATGCATTCCTATGGGAGACCGTGCTTCACAAGACGAAATATCACGATATGAAATGACTCGTGGAACGGATTAATTTCGTCTTGTGAGGTACCACTGTACAGCATTAAATATTAAAAGCTTCCCTAAACAGGGCTGCCTTCAGATGTCTTTTAAAATTAGGATAGCTGCTTATTTCCTTGACATCTGATGAAAGGGCGTTCCACAGGGTGGGTGTTGCTACCGAGAAGGCCCTCTGTCTGGCAATAAAGAGATAAAGTGGAGATATTTCTTCATTAAAGTAGACAAGGATGCAATCCTGTGCACCCTTAACTAAGAATAAATCCAATTTCATGTAAGTATATTTAAGATCATGCAGTAGGATTGTGCTGTTTTTGGAATATAGTCTAGGGATGCTGCCAAGGCAGAAAAACAAAAGCTAAGAAGGAAGTAAAGATGCTATGAACCACATGATCCTGTGAATGTATCAGGTGACTTGCTGGATCAGAGGAAAGATCCATTTAGTCCAGAACATTGGCCAGCCAGGTGCATCTAGGAACACATAAATGAGCACAGTAGGAAAGAACCATCTTCTGTTAATCCCCAGCTGCTGGACAGAGGTAACATTGAAATTCCCTTTCTTTAGTACTGTTCAATGTGTTTTTCAGTCTTGAGTCCAAAATCTGTTCCCTGCATAGTCCTATAGTTAATTTAAAGAACATTAGCACTTCAAGAAGATAAAGAAAAAGAATTGTCAGGTAACAGGAAGACCAAACCCGCATAACGTTTGAATCAACGATAAAGCTAACAACAAGAAGTTAAAGGGCCAATGAAGTTAAAAGGTAAATCTAACTTCATATTTCCTGTAGCTTTACAGAACTCCAAAAAGTCCAAAGAATAACTTTGCTGATTATCATAATAGAGGGGTGTGGTGGTATAGATGAGCACACGCATGATTGAAACAGTGGTTTTAAAGCTGCAGCGAGGATGTCCTATTTTTAAAATCACTTTTAGGGGGTTTTAAAACATGAAAGAAGATTTTTTTTTAAAAAAAAGTCTAGACTAAATTCAAGAAATAATATCTGAGTCAGACTAGGGGCAAAGAATGCAATTTATTCATCCAGGTTACAGAGATACTGACAGATTACCCAGTTTCAACCCTGAAGTATAAACAATTATTGCCCACTGTGTAGCATATCTAATTTATACAGCAGCTCAAATTTGAGAGGGCAATTTCTTCAATACCAGTGGTCTGAATTAATATAACAAGCAGGGACATGTTGGTTTTAAAGAAGTTTCAGTTAGAGAAATGCTGAAATTCTCTATTATTTTTAGCAGTCCTTTACTCCCAGGTGTTGTTACATCTTTCTTTTCCTTGCTGTTAATTTTAATTATCCATTTTAATTGCTTTTAACTGTTTTTTCTGATAATTTTAATATTTCTTGCAAGCAGAGGTTTTGCTACAATCAAGCAGTATATACATTTTGCTACATACACATAGATAAGTTCCAGCATGTTTACCTGCTTCATGGTTTGAAGTATTTAAACAGATTTCTAAACGTTGGTTTCCTCATCCACCACATTTTCAGGATAAAACAATCTATCCAAGCTTCTTTTAAATAGCTGCTTGTTCACTTTTGCCTTCAAAGCCTGTTTCACCACTTGGCTTCATTTACAATAAGATCGCACTGTTCCTATCAAGTCCCAATACAAATTCCTTCATAATTTACCTTAAAATTATTGGCCAATTTTTTACCCTTCAAATCTTCATGCCAAAACAAAGTAGCCATATACCACCCTAACATTACCTGCAAAGTTACAGTATTTTATTTCAGAAATGTTGCAACTATCAATACTTTGCAATGCATATTGAGCACCTTAAGAATGAGCATACAGTACTATATTTTCATTCTCCGGCACCATGAAGTATAAACATTTTATTATTTGAAAGACAATTTTTTCAAGTCTATGATATTTTATAACGTATACATAAAGTCAAATAATTTTACTCAACCTGCCTGAGAGTTGATGTACAGAAACCACAAATGTTTAACAGAGGATAAAGGGAAATCTAGAAAAGAAGGGACTCTTGGGTCTTAACACAGTGAAAGTGACAGGACTGATGAAATTATGCAGAATGATGAAAAAGGCGACATATAAACAAACCATCTTCACATCTCTAGAGGAAACTTTTTTTTAGGTTAAAATAAAAGTGTTCAAGGTAACGAAGAGAATGATAGCTGGAGGCAGAAAACATACTATTATACAAAGGAGGAATTGTGACTCAGCTGCAAGAAGTTTATTTTCAAATGGGAAAAATCATTAACTCTATTCCTTTCAGAATCAGACAGGGAGCTTCTGTGGCTTAAAACACTAAAAACTGAAGTTGAGGGATATTTTCTCAAAGTGTAATCCAGGACTCCCTACAGAGGACAGAAGGCTTTATTTGAGAGGGTGAGGTACATCCATGAGGCAACAGTCTGCTTTTACAATGTTACTGCTTGTGAAGACTCTAGCTCAGGGGTGCTGAACTTTTGGCTCGTGGACCTAATCTGGTCTGCCAGGACAAATTTGGCCCGGAAGGCCATTTCCGCCAAGCTATGCCCACTTGCTCTACAGCTGATGCCATATATGACCTTAGGCAGGGGTCAGCAACGTGCGGCCCATGAAGACTGATTTACCGGCCACGAGCCACACCCAAACTGAGCCGCCTGCTCGGTGAGCCCCCCACGCACTGTGCTAAACCGGCGCAGCACAGTGCGGGGACTCGCCGAGCGGTGCCGGAAATCACTTCTGCGCATGCCCAGATGTTGAAAATCGCTTCTGTGCAGGCACGATTTCCGGCGTCTGGACATGCGCAGAAGCTATTTCCAGTGTCACGCTGCGCTGGTCTGGCCCACACATTATCTCCGTGGGAGTGATCCAGCCCATGGCCGGTAAGCATTGCCAACCCCTGACCTTAGGCATGGGGCAGCTAAAGAAACATCTGACTCATCCAAAAGTCCATTTGCAGGCACTGATGATCAGCTGGTTGATTGCTTTGTCTTGCTTGCTCTGTTGTGGAGCACTTTGCAAAGCACTCAGCAAGACCCATATGGACAAAAGAGTCAGGTCAAACTTGGCCTGCAAGAGATGGCGGAAATAATGATCAAGCCCACTGGCCAGATCAATTTCCCTACCCTTGCTCTAGCCTGTGGATATAGGGATGTCCAAGTATGTTGCACATGCATAATCTTTTTCTTTGACCACTACCTGACTAGGTCAGGCAGAGTGCTGCTAGACAATGATGTGTTCTAGTTACATTGAAGGAGACACAGATAGCTGTTTCTCTACTCAAGGTCTTTCCATAATGAAATCTGTTATTTCCTGGCACTACAGTACTTGGGGATGAACCAAATGAGATGCATGCTCACATTTTTAGAAACATCAAAAAGCACTTTTCTTTCAACCATTTTCCAGAAATGACTTCAAGAACAAGAAGGAATTGAAAATGTTTCCATATTCAGGAAGCACTGCTTTCACTTTCAGTAGGTTTTGTGTACCCTTGGCGATAGGGATGTCAAGAAAATCTAAAAGCACAAGACAGTTGACAACATAGCATAGACAAGGAAGAGGTGGGCAGTATTGATGGAGCACTCCTCTCAATCAGTGCTGGAAATGCTGATTAGAAAAGTAGTTAATGATACCACCTTATATTTTCCAAATACAGGCACCTTCCCAAGAGCCCATATTTATTAAACAAATATCTTGGGAACTTTAAAGACCTGGTTACACCTGAATCCATGCTGGGGGGGGGGAATCTGACCAGCTTCATTTGGCTTGTGCTGCCACAAAGGAACAGTTTAGAGTTCCCCCTTGATTTAGATACACTTGGTAAGAAAACCCCCAATTTAGATTACCGGTAATTAATAGAATATGAATCTGAGGCACACGTTTGTTTGCACATACCTTTGTTTCAAGTTGATCCATGAGGTATTCAAGTGATCCATTATTTCCTTCACTTTCCTTGTGTCATCACTACTGTAGTCTTGAAGAAGTTTGTTTGATAGATCATTGAATTGATTCATCTTGGTATCCCCTGTATCTAGATCCTGTAGTAACATCTAAGCAGCAAATTCAGAGTAGTTAAGAAAAAGCAAGAGTAAAACTGAAAACCAAATATGGTTTCTCAAACTCTGACTACACTTTTTAGTTTAATTTTAATGTTGTAAACTAGAAAATAAAAATAAAATAAAAATAAAAATCAGGAAGGAAGAAGGGCCTGTTCCACAGAGACATCAACTACAATCTTAATAGAAAGGAACAGCCCCATGATTCTGCAATCTAGCAGAAACTCATCAATACTGTGGAAGGAGAATCAGAAAAGTGTAAATCACTCCTTTCCCCACAACACAAATAAAAATTCCGGTCAATAAAGTGAATATGAAGGGGCCATAATAGAGATATTTAAAATTTTGTGTGGTATGTTGAAAGTATATAGGGAGACTCTTTACTCCCTTTCTCTTAATACTTTAACATGGGGTCATCCATTGAAGCTGAATGTTGGAAGATTCAGGGCAGATGGGGAACATTTTTTCTTCATACAGCGCATAGTTGAAATAGTGGCATTTACTACCACAATATGTAGTGATAGCCACCAATGTGGAAGGCTTTAAAGGGGCTTTAGACAAATTCATGGATGCTAAGGCTATTAGTGGCTACTAGCTAGGATGACTGTGTACTAAATCCAATATCAGAGGCAGTATTCCTCTAAATACCACTTGCAGAGGAACACAAGTGGAAGAGTGCTGTTGTGCTTACAGGCTTCCAATAGACATCTGGTCCGGCACTATGATACCAGGATGCTAGATGAGATAGGGCTTTGGTCTGATCCACCAGGATCCGCCAGATTTGGTTTATAGAAGTGATCAGGAGTTAAAAGAAAGTAGAGATGATTAAATGGCTTTAAGTGAACTTTCATTCCAGTGCATGGCAAAGATGTGGAGTTACTCTCAATGCCATATTGGGAAAATGTACTGGGTCCAATTGTTTATTGCTTGCTCGTCATAATGGCTACTTCATCAATGACCTTTGCTGTATTCTGTAATGAGTTGTGATGCAGGGCTGATGTTTCTCCCCTAATGACTCTAGTTCTTTTGGGTTATAAGAAGAGTTGAGGAGGGGATTACTGGAGGCTGATGTGGTGCCCTGCAGCAACCCAACCTCCTGCTTGCCAGGCAGAATCTATTTTAGGCTGAAGGGGCAAAATGTTCATCTTCTTCCAGTCCTGCCTGCTAGCTAAAGGAAGGAACTGTAACATGAGTAAACTGCTTTCCCTAGCAACAGAGAATGGACTTTAACATCAGAGTCATTTTAAAGAGCATTTACTAGTGTCACTATATACCATGCATTTAGCATCAAATGTGTTCTAAGCAGAAACATCCCTGCCCAGGGGGTTCATAACCAAAGGTAGGAAGGACAAAGATGAAGGGCCACATTTTAAAAATAGCGAGGATCTATAGGTGAATCAATCATTTAAAAGGCTCTCCTGAAACATTCTTGCAAATCCTCAACTACTAAACTTTCCACATACCGGTATTTGCTGTCTAGCCTTAAAAAGTAATTGGAGAGCTATGCTGTTCCAAACCTAAGATTAGTCGCAGCAAAGTACAAATGAGATTATATTTTATAGAGAAACTGTGGTCTGAATTTTATGCCCGCTTAAACCATCATAAATAATATGCAGATTTGCCTCCAACAACAACAAAACACGAAGGATGTTTAAATCATTTGTTTTCCAAATAAAAATGCAGGTGAAACATTATGCATGGTCATCTATAATAGAACAAATGAAATATATCCATAAATACTTATTTTTAGCCCTTCATGTTCCTTGTAACATTGCTGACATTTATTTGTGGTGTATTTATTTGCAAGTTTAAAGTTCCATTCTCTGTAATAACATTTATGGCAATACACAAAAGCATGAAACAGACATAAACCTGGAATTAGTGATGGAGATTATGTTGTACCATTAAAAATAAGCAGGTTTTTCACCTGTTTCTTAGCTGAGGCTATCAGCAGCTGCTAGTCTTGATTGCCAAAAGCAGTAAGCCTCTGAATGCCAGTTGCTGGGAATCACAAGTGGGTCAAATGCTGTTGGGCACCTGTCCTGCTTGTCCCATAGGAATCTATGAGAACCGCATGGAGGTCTAGATGGACCTTCAGAAAGATCCAGCATGGATCTTATGTGTTTTTTAATTGACACTTTACAAAACATTTTTGAATGCGGGTGTTACTAGATTTGAAAAGGTTTTACAAGTGGACGGGCTAATTTTACACTCCAGTGGATTAAAGATGGAAGGCAAGGGGACTGATGGATCCCAGCCAGAATGATCAAGTGATCCTCGGCATAGGTATGACTAAATCAGGGAGAAGGGATGAGTAAAATGTGCATGTGTGTTCCTGTGTAAAGCAAATGTTTTGCTAGTCAGGATTGATAGTACTGAGCTGTATGGACCAATGGTCTAACTCAGAATAATGCAGCTTCCTATATGCTGGGGAGTATTCAGTTTTATGTGCATTCTGAAGCTCTACTTTATAACAAAGGCTTCCAATCTTTAGAATAGGTTTATTAGCCTTTACAATGTCCTTCAGGAGAAAGGATAAGATACAAATTTAATAAATGATAATGTCATTCTCAAAGGCAACTTCTTTCAAAAAGTAGCTGCAGAAACAACTAACTTTCAACAAGCATTTTGAATTTAAAGAAAGCAATTTTTCGTCTACAAAATGTAAATTGTCAATTATCAAATATATTTTTCTGGGCATGTGAATAAGACAGGTCCAAGATAGACTCATAAACCATTCAGAGAATCAAATTAGAAAGCACATTTTAACTTACTTTGTTTTCAGAAATCTGCTTGGTGAGCTTCTCTTTAGGAGACTGCAGAAGGGCATGCAGGTGGATCTCATATTGTCCAATTAGCTTTTCCATTTCTTGCTTCTGGTCATCCCACTTCATGCTGTCAGAAAGCATACGTTTTAACTGCTGCTGACGTACTTCTACCCCATGTTGTGTACTATCCCATTGGTTCTTAACTTTCTCCACTGAAAAAGACAAAGGAGGAACATGTAACCAAACAAAAAGCATTTTATGGCTATCACATTATCCTCAATCTTTCTGTTACTCAGAGTAACTATCCCAAAATCTCTAAAGCCAAACCTGAGCCCTTGGGAAGCTGTTACGCACAGCTCTCACAAACTAACCCATTCATCTTCACAGAAGGACAGGTTCATTTCTACACATGGATTCCCTTTCAGGGCCGTCCTTTCCATTTGGCTTAGTGGCGCGGTGCTAGCTGTCATTCCAACGGCGCCTAGCAAGCCTGCCCAGGCAAGGGGGGCGGCGGGAGCAGCACCTGAAAGGGCTCCTTTCGGTGCGCTGTTCCTGCCATCCCCCCCCCTCGCAACAGCAGGCATGCTAGCTGCCCTTCCAACGGCGCCTAGCAAGCGGGGGGGGGCGTACTGGAGGGATTTTGCACCACGGCGCTGGATACCCTTAAGACGGCCCTGTTCCCTTTGCTAGACACACTCTCTCTCAAACACACACATTTATGCTACAAGCATAAATGCATATTCATAATTGCCACTAAATGTCCCTCCTCCTCCAGGCCAATATTAGTTCAAATGTATAAAGAGGCAATGAAACTCCCACCACTCCCACATATAGTTTGTTTTCTCTATGCTGGACTCTGATATGAGGTAACATTTCAAGTCTCCTCCATATTCCATCCTGGCTCCAACCATGACTTGCCAGTTTATGTAAATCTCCACCCAGGCCATTGCAAGATCTGGCCCCCGCATCCCTTCAGTAGTCACTGTCAATAAAAATTGGTTGCCTTTCCCCTAGCGCAGGGATCCCCAAACTCGGCCCTCCAGATGTTTTCAGACTACAGTTCCCATCATCCCTGACCATCCCTGCTAGCTAGGGATGGTGGGAGTTGTAGTCCCAAAACATCTGGAGAGTCGAGTTTCGGGGTGCCTGCTCTAGCGTAACTATTGCGCATTTGTACCCATCTCCTCACACTTCTGTCCACTGGGAACATACGTTTCTCTGTGATTGCTGTCCTAACGTCAGAACTTGATGTTTTGTTTTTCAGATTCTGAGCCAAGGTAAAAACGAAATCCAGACGGGGGTGCCGATGTTCTAAGTCTTCTTTTGTTATCTGTTAAGAGCCAGGATTAAAATGTGTTACTCTCTGAGATTTAAATAAAGAATAAACCATGGGGGAAAGTCAAGAATATTCATATTTATATTACAGAAGATTATCAAGTTAGTAACTTCTTAATCAACGTATTATGAAGCCATTTTAAAGGCAGAAATGTTCTCACTACTTCTGTACTAACCAATATGATCAACATATTAAATTAAAGGCTCAACTTTTTTGCAGTATCTATACAGAGATGAGACATGAGAAGATGAGAAAATAAAGCTGGTAAAAATCATATTGTTGTGCTGGGCTTAACTTCGCAGTCTCTCATGCATTCTGTAACATCTCAGGGTATCAGGACATATTACCTATATTTATCTGCTCCAAGGGTGAGGGGCAGGGTTTGGGCATTTGCAGTATTTTATTTTGGTCCTTAGGACTTCACACACTATATATTCAGTACTATTTTCGCAAGAAAATTCCATTTTTACCTGCATGAGTATCATATTAACAAGCCTTTTCCTCATAACAAGCAACTGAGACTGAAATCTCTACAATGAGCCATTATAGTCATAATAAGTTTGTGTGTCCAAAGACAGGCAGCTGAAAGGACCTGAGAGATCAATCCCATGAAATTGCATTACATGTATTATTGCAGCAAAGGGTTTGACAATTAATTTGACCACTGAAGGTTATGTTTAAAACACACACACAAGTACCCTAAAGCTGTTACTTACTGCTTGCTTTTACTTCACTATGTTGCTAATATCACAAGCAAGGAAAATGTCAACATAAATATGTGTAATCACTTCCCTTTTAACTTCAGCCAGTGCAATTTAAAATGCCAGTGTAGATATTCACATCTCTCTTTAAACAATCACAGGCTGCCTAAGGCTGGATCCCAATGTTTAACAATTATTGAGCAAGGCAATTAACCTACATTAATTGAATTTCATTATTTCTAGTTGAATGCACTACACCTATTTGTAGATAAGAATCATGTTTTGTGGAAGGTGAACGTGTTCTGGTAATCTGCACTGTATGTCATGTGCTAGACACAACAGAACACAACACACATATAAATGAACACCCAGGAATCACTTATCAGCGTTGACTTCAAAAAAAGTAGGGCATCGGGTTACAGAAAGGCATTATACTATAGCACTTAACCATCAAACACAGAACAAATTCAGAAGCAATGTGTTAAAGAAGAGGCTCTCCTAAATGGGAGCACCATTAATCAAACAGCAGGACGAGGGCAAACACAGCATTGTTCATCCTGTTCATTGAGCAACAGCAGTGCTTCAGAGTTGCCAGTCCTCATCAGCTTGCGATGGAGAAGGTTCAGTTGGAACTGGACACAAACCATTCATTGCTGCTGAGGATCCTTAATGGGAAGGATGCCCCAAATTCTTCTGTTCCAATATAAGTTTCAAGCAGGGTTGGGTAGGGTAAGGAGTGAAGGCGAGCACTTTATGCATGTTCCATCAAACATATGCAAAGCGCTCAGGTCTTTGCGAATATTCATTCATAATACTCACAAAGGCTCAAAGCCTTTCAAGACAAGCAGAGAAATCATCCACATCTAAACCAAATTCTATCTTTTTCCACCAGAAAATAAAGTAGGGACTCAAAATATATTCAGGATTTCAACACAACACTTCATGGCACCACATACTTTCATGCGTGCAATTGTCCGATTGATTTCTTCAGCATTTCCCACAGTAACTATGTTGGACTTGAGCATCTGGTCTATCAGTGCCAACCAGTCAGCCAGTTCTGTTGTAGTTTTATCCAGATCAGCAGGTGCAGAAATTTCCAAAGCCTGCTGAGTTTGAGCAACATTTTCAGAGGCAGAGGACACTAGCACCATCTTTTGGAGAACAGGGTAACCTAAACAAGACAACACAATTCACTTGGTATTTCAAATCGCACTTAGTATAGTACTTGAATTTATTTGCAGTTGGAAAAACAAACAACAAAATACCAATTCTTGCAATTTTAAGAATATCCTCTGTATTTTTTCTCCATCCCCATCTAAAGAAGTTAAAAACCTTAAAAGGTTAGCCTTCAGTTCCAAACATCATCTGGATTACTGCCTTCCTGGTCCAGAATGATGTGAAAATGTTGATGACATACTCATCACTGACAGATCTGGTGAGGTGTGAGAAATTCACTGCCAATCCCAATACCCAGGCAGTTTAGGAACATTCAAATAATATGTGGGCAAAATCTACACATCGTTAAGCTGTCACCCACAGGAAAAGTCACAACCTGCAGCTGATCCCAGTTTACCATCTGATTAAGTTCCAGGAAGGAACAAATTCAAACATTTTTTGGCAGTGAAAAAAATGCTACTGAGTCAGAAGCAAGCATTTAGCTGTTGATCCTCTGAATCATACTGATGGAAGAATACGTCAGTACAGAACTTCAAATGGTGAAGGGAATTAATTTCTGTTAATTTTGATGTACTTTCTTTTGTTCATAAAATGTATTAGAAGCCTATTTCCTTTCAATACATTTGGACGCATGGTCTTAGTGACTCAGTGCCATGCCCTTCAACAGAAACACAATCTAAAACGTTCATGGCCTTAAAGATCAAAAAATGAGATGACAAAGAATACTGAAAACTGTCCCATAAGAGAAACACATTCTCTTCTCAGGGCTCACCAGGTGGCATTGTCTGTGGCACCAGATGAAGTTGATGAACATGGGCCTCCAGTTCTCTCACTCTGTTGGGTGCTTCTCTGAACACCTAATACGGCAGGGGAAAACTTCACATTAAAAAACCTTTGCATGTCAAGAACTGAGGATTAACATTTTTAGCATTATACAGCTAAAGCAATACCACTATAGACAGCTGAGCACAAAATCCATTAACCCCCAAGACCAAAGAGTTTTAGAGATGAAGGGGTTTGAATTTGCATGGATGTAAGTTGCACATTTGGGATTCTTTACTAAGAATGGGTGGCAAAGGTGCAAAAAGAAGAGCTCAGCATGGAGCCTGTCTGACTGTCTGCCCCCCCCCTCTCTCTCTCTCTCTCACACACACACACACAGAGAGAGAGAGAGAGAGAGAGAGAGAGAGAGAGAGAGAGAGAGAGAGAGAGAGAGAGAGAGAGATACATGTGCCAGATGCTATTACAACAAACAGACCTGGGATTCAGTGCAACTAGGGGAGGAGGAAAGAGTTGCAATAGCCATTCAAAGACTGACATATAGTACCAAAAGCAGCTACTGTTTGGGGAAGTATGATATTAACAATAAATGTTAATACAAATGAGTTATACCATGAGGAGGAATGACTGTGAATTCAAGCTGAATCCTGAAAAGATAGAAGTGTTAGGTGTCCTCAGTTCTCAGGACTGGGAGGTAGAGACAGTCCGTTCTGGACTGGGTTGCACTTCTCTGGAATGAGTAGGTCTGCAGCTTTGGGGTTTTTTCTGGATCTAACACTGGAGGCTCAGGTGCCAGCTAAGGTCCCATTTGGACTCAACTGACTTGGCCACTCTATCCCATGCCTTGGTAACTTCCAGGCTGTATTATTGCAATGTGCTTTGTGTGGGGCTGCCCTTGACGATGCCTTAGAAACTCCAACTGGTCCTAATACAACAGCAAAACGTTTATTCATACAACCCCTGTTTTATTATAACAGATGCATTTGTTGTCAGTTCATTTCTGGACCCAATTCAAGGTCATGGTAGTGTTTGTATTCATGGCTTAGGCCACAAATATATGAAATACTATGTCCATCCCTGGAGACTTCCTTGGCTGTTATGTTCAGTAGAGCAGGTAGTTACTCCACCCCCAGAAGCTCAGGGATGCATATGTTCCAGGAGAGGACATTTTCTGCAGCAGTTGTCGAATTCCCTCCCCACAGAGGTGCATCTGAAGGGCAGTCTCCACCTCTATCGTTCTGCCCGGACACTGAGGTCCGGTGCCAAGGGCCTTCTGGCGGTTCCCTCGCTGCAAAAAGCCAAGTTACAGGGAACCAGGCAGAGGGCCTTCTCAGTAGTGGCACCCGCCCTGTGGAATGCCCTCCCACCAAGTGTCAAAGAGAAAAACAACTACAGTACCAGACTTTTAGAGGACATCTGAAGGCAGCCCTGTTCAGGGAAGCTTTCAATGTTTAATTATTGTATACTCTGTTGGAAGCCGTCCAGAGTGGCTGGGGAAACCCAGCCAGATGGGCAGGGTATAAATAATTTATTACTATTATTATTATTATTATTATTATTATTATTATTATCTGGCATCTTCACTACAGTTGTACCTTGGTTCTCGAACAGCTTGGTGCTCGGACGTTTTGGCCAAAAACCCAGAAGCGAGTGTTCCGGTTTGCGAACATATTTCGGAAGCCAAACATCCGGCGCGGCTTCTGATTGAGTGCAGGAAGCTGTGCCTTGGATTTCGAACATTTTTGGGAGTCAAATAGACTCCCGGAATGGATTAAGTTCAAGAACCGAGTTTCCACTGTATATAGTTTTCACTGAATGCGGAAGATGCACACCACCTGGCCTTTGGCACTTGAAATGTATATTTTTAGGAACGCACGCCCCCCCAGCACAATTGTGATTGTTTTAAGCTGTCATGCTGGGATTTCATGTTTGAATGTCAATCCAATTAAAAGCAGCAAAGAAGCAAATTCATAGAAGCAAAACTGATATAAGGTAAGGACCAGGCTGGAGCTTTTTTCTGTGCCATGCAAGTTCCCCTACTTTTCTACAAGCTCAGTGAGTGTTCTGGGAGTGCTCAGTGGGTGTTTCCTTCTGGGAAGAAAACATGGAGCCCTCTGTAAGTTGCTTTGAGCTTACTACACAAGTATAATAAATTAAACTAAAATTCATAAAGCATGAAGGATGTTTACTTCCCACTTGTGAAAAGTATTCCAGGGTCACATTTAGGAATTCTGCTTCTGATACAATGCATGTTGCCTCAAGCAAAAGAAAGCTATTGATCGAGACCAGGCTAGTTAATTGTGGTTACATTCCAGATGTGGTTGCACTGCAGCTACCATAAACCCCAGCCAACATAGCTGCTTATCAGGGATCACTGGAGCTATAGTCCAACATGTGAAGTGCACCACACTGCTTTCTTCTGATGTGGAATATTAAGAAAGAAAAGTATTTTCATGCAGAGGCTTAACACTATGGCCATGTTTGCATGTCACTGTAAACCACAGTTAATGGTTTATTTTGAGTGCACAGGTGGATCCTTCTTCACTTGTCCCCTAGCATGAGTGGGAGCAGCAAACCACAATCCCTAGTTTAGTGTTAAATCTGATGTGGGGATTGTAGTTTGTTTAACTCCAAACAAACCAAGGAATTTACGCCAAGGTTTGTTCTTGGCTTACCAGCTTTAATTTTCTCTGAGCAAAACAAACCACAATCCCCAGTTTGGACAGAACGCTAAGCCAGAAATCATACCACTCATACACTCATACCAAAGGAGAAGTGAGGCAGGAGAAACCCATGCATCCAAGATGACTAAATGTGATTTACCATAACATGCGAATGCTGCCTGTGACACAAAACACTTATTTATACTAACTTGTCCAATCATGCCTCTTCCGACAAGATTATTCATATGTATGTGGCAGGAACACAATTAAAAAGAATACATTTTATACTTGCTGATTTTAAGGAATCCATATTGCAATCCATACCTTCTTCCACTTAATGTTCAGGGTCCTCAGTCTATCAGAAATATTCTCTCTCTCTCTTGGCCCAATGCTCTTATTTGAAATCAGCTCAGGTTCATTCTTGTTTAGCCACTTAAGTTTTTCTCCTTGCATGTCCATCTCCTCGATCAAGCCCTAAAGTGGTTAAAGAAAGCACTTTTGGTGGAATCTACAGACATGTTAAAACCGTTGTGAAAATGCTTTTTTTTAAAAAATCATTTTGAAAAAGGCATTGAATTTGCTATAACTCATGGTCACCATCTAATGTCACAATTGACTATTGCACTTTACAACACATTCCAAATGTTTTATTTGCAGCTGTAAAGCTGAATCCTTGGACAGAAAAGTCACAGGAGGTAGTATTGACTAGTTTTTTTTTAAAAAAAAGATATGGACAATGCCTTGTGCCAGAAGAGAAGCAACAATAGCTGCTAAGAGTTGGACTTCATGCACTTTTCTATGAGAAGCAAAAGCAGAATAAATTATCCAAAATACTTTTTAAAGAACAAATTATGCAAAATTAGAGAAAAAAGGAACATTGTTCTTATTCTGCATGGTTTAAGAAGATCATAGGATTTTACTTGACTTGCTACCCTATTTCCAGGTTACAATCGGAAGGCATGAGGCCACCACTTTGCTAGGTCTGGTGAGTTCCTGAATGGGTACCTTCCTGGGAATCACATGTATGGTGCCGTGGGTTCCATGATAGAAAAACACCAGGATATAAATGTAAGTAAATAAAAACCATTTAAAAACTAGGTTAATTTGTGGAGGATTTGTGTCATGCACAATAACATAGGCCTCTGTGTGCCCTGCCGATTCCACAGGTTCTAGATCAGGGGTCAGCAGCCTTTTTCAGCCATGGGCTGGTCCACCGTCCCTCAGACCATGTGGTGGGCCATACTATATTTTTTGGGGGGGGATGAACAAATTCCTATGCCCAACAAATAACCCAGAGATGCATTTTAAATAAAAGGACACATTCTACTCATGCAAAAACACGTTGATTCCCGGACCGTCTGCGGGCCAGATTGAGACGGTGATTGAGCCGCATCCAGCCCCCGGGCCTTAGGTTGCCTACCCCTGTTCTAGATACAAGTTATTTACTGACTTTGGGAATATGAATGAAAAGTTTTAGTATCGATGTTTAAAATCAAACTAACGTGGTCACTTTCCTTTCATAGGCAGCAGTGGAAATTGGTTGCACACCCAGTTTGCTGGATTGAGATTATTAGTCCAGTGCTTAGTTTTGTGCTCTTGAAGCCCCAAATCAATGTGCTAGATTGCAGCTCTTTGTACTTTTAGCAATAATTTCATACAAGGATCCTGTTCATAAAAGGGACTTTGATTCACCAGAGGCTCCTCTGGCACAAGGAGGAGGAAATGTTTTTCACTTACTCCTCCTTCCCACACTGTTCCAGAGGATTCACCAATTCTGCAGAGCAGATTTTCAGGGAACCGCAAGACACAGGAGGATTTTGCAAAACACCGCCTTCTCCTTTCGACCAGTTGGGATGTCCCAGGGGTGCAGTTCTGCTCAGTGTGTCCTGCCACAGGCAACGAACAGACCTAGCACTGCACTTGGGTTGTATGTGATGTATTCCGTACACTTCGACTGGGTTACTCATCTCAACCTAATACACAACAATTATTTGTGAACTAAAGAATCTGCCTACCTTTCAAATTAATTAGTTATTCAGTAGCACCAGTAGAAATAAGGAGGAATAAATTCAAATAAAGTATGAAATCATTTTTATCTAACTTGCCATTAATTCCTTCAGATTTTCTTCACGGCTGATTGTAGGCTTCTCTCCCTGTGCATTTTCTATGTTTTCCAGCCAGCAACTAAATTCATCTAGGTTTCTTGTGAAGTCTAGTAATGGTTGATTCTCTCCTTTCAGTCTAAGGTGCAAACCCCAAAGTGGAATATAAAACAAGAACATCAATATAAATACTGAAAGGTAAAATGCAAGAAGAAAACACACACCATCTACAGCTTACTAATATAGAAAACTACAAAGCTGAATTTAAGAAATCAGTTCAAGTGTACAAAGTTCTTCATGTGACATTTCCACATTCTCTCCAGCAATGTGACTTCAAGTAAAGAAATGCTTAAAGTGTTCCATGGGTTGCCTTAGGCCTAAAAAGATGTATTTAATTTTAAACAATTCCCAGCAATATTTCATATTCTGTGTAGAAATTGAAAGAATTTGCACACTGTCTTCAATCATACCAAGCAAGTATTTTAAAAATTATGTATGCACTGCATAAAGCTAGACTGGTGGTGGGAATGACTATAACATTGGTACATAATGCATCTGTGGTAAACTAGGGATTTTGTTTATTTTGATTGGGGCGGAGAACAGATATTAACTTAAATTTACATTTCAAAATGGCAACACAACTAATAATTCAACTTCAGACAGACTAATCTAGCTGCATCTTGAATGCACTTGTTTCCTTTTTGCAGGAAATCTGGGGGGAGGGTTAGCCTTGCTAACCACCTGTATGCTAAGGAGGACCAAAGGCAATGTGCAAATATCATCAACAGATAAAAATGCAATTCTAAAACATGAATGTAGCACTCACATACCCTAAGAGTATATTAAAAGAAATGAACGAGCAATTTCCTAAAACAGAGCAAGGGGAAATGGAACGAGTATGCACATTAAAAACAGCATCATTCTCACTAATTGTTTCAAAGTAGCCTTGAGGGACCTTTCAGATTCAGGGCATGGACATTTCAACCAAATAGGAAATACGCAATGTCATTTGGAGCTTCCAGAGAAACTTGCTCCCAATGCTTCTCCTAAGATACCCCAAAACCTGACTGAACCAGTTACCTCTGTTGTCTTTCCATAACTTCAGCAGTGATGGCTTTCCAGCGATTATTTAACCCTGCTAGTTTCTCCTTCAGGAAGCTTCCATCTGTAGTAGAGAGCTTCTGCACAATTCCTTCTCCTGTTCCCTTCAATGTCGAAAAGCTGGTCTGATGGCTGCTGACTCCCTCTTCAAGTTCCTGTCACAAATATAAAAACCAAGCTCAATTTTGTTGCTTACCCAATATGACATTGACGTGTAGCCTGAAACAATGACTGGGCACACATTGCTCGTTTAAAAAATAAAATAAAAAATCACTGCTGTTTAAGGAATGATTAGGCACTTGTTATTAAGAGTAAGCTAATATATTCATGAATATCAATCTACCAAAGGCAAACAGTACGAGAACATGCTGTTGAAATCAAATCAGTATGAAGGCTAAGCATTCCTCACATAGTAGACTATGCATGTATGCCTTTGAGATAAAAGGGAAAATACTGCCTACAGATTTTGGTTTGTGGGGTAGGGATGAAGGAAAAACACTGCATTAGTTTGTCTCAGAATAGATATGCTGCCTGTTCTCTGTAGCCTTACTAAGATTTCAGCTAGGCTAATTAAGGACAGCGTTCCCATGATCTGCAGATATGGTAGGAAACCCAAGGAAATTGAGGGAAGTCAGGGAAAGTCAGGCTCAAACTTTCACATATCACTAACAACCAGAAAAAAGCATTAACTGTCAAAAGAGATCTCTCTGTTCTATACACTATACTGTGCTATTAAAAAAATACAGCTCAAATAATTTTTTTATAAAAATCAGATACACTCTGAAAATAATAAAACAGTACTCAGTGGTCCATCATTGCTTTTTGTAGCTAAATCAAATTATATGAAATTATAGCTAATTAAAATGTGCCAAATGTAAGTGTAACTACTTCTGTCTACATATGATCATGAAGGATCATGCCTTAAGTTATGTTGTTTTAAAAATTAAGTTGTGTTTTTTTAAGGAGAACAGTAAAGTGTTGTTATTTAACATTTATTTATTTACCAGGGGATTGGGGCTAAGACTTTCAGTTAAGGTCAGTATATGCATATGTATAAAGCGCCTTCACTAATAATTTGAGTCAAGGGTTTTCATTGGGTTTCCATCCATTAGTGGTCCAGCATGTCTTCCATCAGATTTGGCTGGTACAACCCCTATGCCTGCTAGTTGAAGATGGAGACCTGGCAACTGTCACTCACATATTGGTTTATGGGCTGGGTTAGATGTGGCTGCCTGTTTCGAAATTTCGGCTAGTACAGAATGCAGAAATCCACTTATTAACAGCTTTTGGCCCATGTTTGTGCATGTAGTTTCCAGACCCAAATCAAAATGTTAGCAAGTTCTTAACAAACCACCTTAACAAACCATGATCAGATACCTGCTGGTGTATCTTTGCCATTTCTAAATCCAGGCCGCCATCTTGAGTTTGGGCCTCGGCCAGCAACCCTTCCGCTTCTGCTAACCACTGGGAGAGATCATTGAGATCACAATGGAACTGTCTCCACTCTTCCACAGACTTATCAAAGCAACTAATAGAAACAGAAGGAGGAGGGGGGCTGTTAATTGCCTGTGCATATATTTCAAAAGCAAGAGTGTTTTGTGCAACAAAAAAATCCCACAAAATGGAGATATCCTTGCAGAATGGGTGTTGCTCTTGTAAAGAGCAATGTTGAATAGGTGGGGGACAACAGAAGCGCTGCCATTTAGCAAAAAGAGCAACACGTGATAAATAAAGTTACAGGTAGGTAGCTGTGTTGGTCTGCCGTAATCGAAACAAAATAAAAAAATCCTTCCAGTAGCACCTTAGAGACCAACTAAATTTGTCATTGGTATGAGCTTTCGTGTGCAGTGTGCATGCACACGAAAGCTCGTGCCAATGACAAACGTGGTTGGTCTCTAAGGTGCTACTGGAAGGTTTTTTTATTTTGTGATAAATAAAATTTAACTGCATGAGAAATAAATATTGATTAGGTGTCACTCAAAAGTTGGTATGCAAAAAAATGATTAATTATTCTTGGTTTATACATAGCAACATTATTATTCAACCCACCCACTGCCATTTTTGCCATTCAGAAGGGAGTTGGACATAGTCAAAGCCTATGTTCAGTGATGCAACAGAACAAATTACACAAAGGTCATATCTCCCTTATTCCAAAATCAAATTTGTCCATAGATCCAGCATATCAAGAAAATGTAGGAAATGAGCCAAATACTATAGCTGTGTGGCAGTAAGCTCATATGAACTACTGTAGTTTTTTCTCCAGGACTGAGCACCATGAAAATCAGTTCTACAGATTTTGCAGCAGAGTAAGTGCTGACACCCCACCATGCCCCCAAGAGCAGTTTACAATGTATTACAAATGGATTGTGCTGTTTTCAAAAATGACAGTAAGTTGCTCTATATGTAAATAAATAAATGCATGAACATACATGCAGCTCCTTTAAAAGCAACACCAATCTATTTATTAAAAGGGTTGAGATATCAAACAATTGTAGTTTGTAACTGATCACTGGCTAATCAACTGCTGTACATTACCAGTTCTGCAGCAAAATTTGCAGAACCAGCAAAAGACATATTCAGAAAAGACGCACGAAAGGGGGCTGGGCTGCATTGAGTAACCCCACCCATACACCTCCAAGTTTGAAGGGCAGGGTCATGTGCACAGAATGATTTCCAGGATTCCATGCACATGAAGGGTTCTAGATCATTTGGAAGCCATTTCATATACTGTTGTACGCACAGAAACCAAGGAGAAAGGCTACTTCGCATAGCCCCATTCCTTCCCCATAGGCTGATCCAACTAGTGAAGAGGATTGGGAAGAAACTAGGTTACCCACACAGAAAATAATGTGGCAACAACTGGTTAGAAGGAGCATGACATGCCGCCCACCAAAGGTATTGCCCTCCCCTAATACCCCATACATGCTGGATATAGATGCACCTGCAAACAACCCACTTTAGTACATGAGCAAGGAACAAACTAGTACTAAGCGTGATAATCAGTTTTCTGTCTGTGTGAAGACTGAGCCCTAAGAGGTCTGGATCAGGAGTGAGTAACGCAGCAAATAGTAGACCAGCTAATTCTTGAGTTCTAGCAGAAGATATCCAAAGAAACTTTCAAAGACTTCTAGCACTGGAAATTGTAACAAATTCAAAGAGTATAATAAGGTACTTTGACAACTAGGTATATTTAATCATAATGGAGTCCAATATCCCATCCATGCCCCTAAAATTTAAACATGACCGATACAAAAGTCAGTATGAATCATGATAATAAAACTCATTTGTTTATAATGACTGATTTTAGCTTTATGGGTAAAAGCAACTCCCTATAATATACAGTGGTACCTCGGTTTAAGTACACAATTGGTTCCAGAAGTCTGTACTTAACCTGAAGCGTACTTAACCTGAAGCAAACTTTCCCACTGAAAGTAATGGAAAGTGGATTAATCCATTCCAGATGGGTCCGTGGAGTACTCAACCTGAAAGTACTCAAACCGAAGCGTATTTAAACTGAAGTATGACTGTATAGGGAGTGTTGATCAACAGTCTTCAGGATCTTAAATTGTACTGTCCATGAATTACATAAAATAAAACCTATCAAGTGCTCACTGGAAGGACAGATCCTGAAGCTGAGGCTCCAATACTCTGGCCACCTCATGAGAAGAGAAGACTCCCTGGAAAAGACCCTGATGTTGGGAAAGATTGAGGGCACAAGGAGAAGGGGACGACAGAGGATGAGATGGTTGGACAGTGTTCTCGAAGCTACAAACATGAGTCTGACCAAACTGCGGGAGGCAGTGCAAGACAGGAGTGCCTGGTGTGCTCTGGTCCATGGGGTCACGAAGAGTCAGACACGACTAAATGACTAAACAACAACAAAACCTATCAACAGTACTTGTAAACACTACCGGTACTTGTAATGTTATAAGCCTTAGCCTCAAAGGAATGCTTAACAAGCCCAGTCACATTTTAAATAAGATGCAAAATAAGATGCAATATTTATGAGATTCAAGGAATGTCTTACCCTTCAATGAATCAGCTAGAAAGTCAATCTGTTGTACTGCACCAATTAACTGTGAAGGTTTAATTTATCTTTTTAAATAGGAAGAGTAGTTTGGCTGCTTAATTGTTAACTTAATCAGATTACTGAAGTTTCTATACCATCCAGCAATTAGGCTGTATGTTGGGGCATCTTTCATTCTATATCTACTTATAGGGACCTGGGAAATTGTTGTTCAAGAGGGCCACAGCTATCCCCAAGAGTAGGGATGAGCCCGCCCACCTCACAGATAATCAGACAAAAAAGAAGGAGGCTGCTATGCAGCCCTAGCAACTGGCATTATCATCTTGCTTTCTGTGTCCTGGGAACAGAGCTTTGCTATGCAGGAAACAGTAAAGCTGAGCTAAACACTAATGTATATAGAGAGAAAAGGAGACAGAGTTGAGGTTGAGAGTGAAGAGGTTGAGCCCTGAATAGTGAGCTTATTCTGAGATTCATGGGAAGTACTATTGGTACTCACCTAAACTGTACATATCTGATGACATCATGGGGTCACTGAATTCGGTTGGGCTTTGGCTCCATCCTGGTCATGAGGCGGGAGGGAAATACCTTTGGGAAGTGGGCAGCTCCCAAACAGTTTTGCAGTCTCGCCAAGCTCAAAGAGTCATTGGTGTCACAAACAGTAAAGGACAAGAAAGGTGCCCAGTTTCCCCTAATCATAGGAACAAACTGGAAACTTAAAGGGACGTGGTAATAGCAGAGCCAATATTTGCAGTCAATATTAGGGGATGGTTCCAGTGACCCCATGATGCCATCAGCAATCTTCACTTCAGGTGAGTACCAATCATACTATCTCTCCCATGGGTATCATGGGATCACAAAGCTTACCCAATTAGGGCGGGTCCCAACTGCAACCAAAATTACTATGGCAGGGCTTGCTGAAGAACAGACAGGAGCAAAAACTGATTGGGAACTGCCATTTTCCCAAAGAGATTTTTCTCCTGCCTTGTGACCAAGGTGGAGCCAGAGCCCAATCCAATCCAGTGAGCCCATGATGCCAGTAGGAGATCAGTCTTTTTGGTAAGAATTCCTTTTGGATTTCAATATTTAGTTTTAATACTAGACCACCTTAGATCCTTGACATTAAGAACACTCCTAGAGCCCCTGCCTGCTCATGTAACAGACATTTGCTAAGCAACTTCATGATAGCCAATAATAATAATAATAATAATAATAATAATAATAATATCACTCAAGCTTGGCAGGGCCAGGTTCTGTCTGAAGCAGAAAATCCCCACCAGGGTGTACTTTAAGTTTCCCCTACAGATTCACTTCTTCATCATAGAAATCAGCTTTTCTGGGTGCACAACTGTTTGTTTTTCAGCACAAAGTAAACGTGGTCCTTTTACTTACCATTTACGATCATTGTACATCCTGTTAATTCTGTCCCATTCTGCATTCAGTTGGATTAGAGAATCTGCTATTTGAACAGCCTCAGATCCAGATGCTTCCAATATAACATCTGGATGTTTTTCATGAATGACTGCAATCTGATCCCCAAGTTTGTCCAACATGTCTTTTATGTTCTGTAAGCGTAGAAAGACAAAAATCCTGTTGAAGTGCTCTACAAGGAAGCATTAGCATACCCTCGAGGATGACTGCCAACTTGACAAATGGAACCCTTTGACTGGATTGCAAAAAGGATGAACAACGTAATTTTTACACTGTTAGGATAGGAGTATTTCCATAATTTTTTTTTAAACCACAATGCTATCCAATGAGTTCTTCTATAACATCTTACTAAGGGTAAAAATAAATTTGTATCCAATGAGCTTCAGAGCCCAAACACAATGCTTTCTGTTTATTTTGTTTGAGCATGTACTTACTTTCATTCTTAAAAAGTAAATTCTCAAATTTTACTTATATTTATATAAGGTGCCATGTAATACCCGACCTGCATTTGTAAGAACTCAGTCATTTAGTGTGGCAGCACCTGCTCCGTGGAACTCCCTGCCTATTGAGATCAAGCAGGTCCCACCTCTTGGAGTCCATTCCACTGCCGATATATAAGTTACAGGGAACCAGGCAGAGGGCCTTCTCGGTAGTGGCACCCACCCTGTGGAATGCCCTCCCACTAGAGGTCAAAGAGAACAATTACCAGACCTTTAGAAGGCATCTCAAGGCAGCCCTGTTTAGGGAAGCTTTTAATGTTTGATGGATTTCTGTATTTTAGAATTTCTGTTTTTTTTGGAAGCCGCCCAGAGTGGCTGGGGGAACCCGGCCAGATGGGCGGGGTATAAATAATAAATTATTATTATTATTATTATTAAGATGGCTATCATATCTCATTTCAGTCTCCCCTTTACCAGGCTGAACATCTAGAACTCCTTCAACCACTCATCATAAGGTTTGGTTTCCAGACTCTTGATCAAGAAAGATTCTTGCACATACATTAAGGAGCGAGTCTGTGCCCTTGGCCCTACCCCAAGCATTGGACACACCAGTTGGCCCCACTCTAAATGTCAACACGGACATCAGGGCAACGCAGCATGTACAAAGTCAGGGGCAGGCCCAAGACCATGGGTGCCAGTCTTTAGTAATCATGTGATTTTCCTTTCCCATAAACAACATGTGGAGGATGGCCTTTTACAGTTATGTTTCAATATATGAAATTGCTGCTGTGTAAAAAAAAATTCAGAGCAACGTTGTGCTAGGATTGTGTGACCATTTTAGAAAAATTGGCGCCTATGAATCAAGGGGCAATTTTGTAACATTTAGAAATACCTTGAATTTCCTTATGCTTATACCCAAGCTAGAATGTTTGGAAAAAATGATCACCATTTTTAATACTCAATTTTCTATTCTAATATTTTGTTTCAGTTTCTAGTACCTTTAATGAATCTTCCTGAGTAGAAAAATCTTCATAGACACCAGAATGAAGTTCCGGAGCATTCAGCAAGAGCTCAGCATCAGCTATAGCCAGCAAAATCTTGTTAATTTCAACCAGGTATTCTGCAGGGAATGGAGATGCCCTCGTTGTTGATGAGAAGGGACCTTGAATCTTCTGCAAGACTGCCTAAAGAAAAATAAACTTAAGCTTAGCTCTTTTAAAATAACATCATCATAAGATAAAAACAAGTTTCGTTTATTTGTATTTGCATTATGCCCTATCTTTCAGGTTCAATGTAGATTAAAGCCTTTTAAAAAAGAACTGAACTGAAAAATAAGCTATTAAAATATACCAGATAAAATCAAGTTTTAAAAATTGAAATCCTATCCCCAAAACTAAAATCCCTGCCATGTGTTTCCTTGTTATAATTAGAAGGAAGTATATCTACTTTGTCCGGAGCAGGTACACCAATAACTTAATTTACTTTCTTTAAAATGAATCACCCTATATACCAATACAAATATACTCCAATCAAGTAAATACCCCCTCTTCTCAATTTATCAGCTCTGGTTATGTGAAAAGGATGGAGATAGCCCACACTAAATTAGCAGAAAGTCTTTTCCCAGCTTCTGTGTGCTTCTCGCAATGGGGACATTCATTTTTATAATTCTCAGTTGGCATGGAGGCTAATGCATGCCCATGATGACCTGTGACAAAAGAGAACACTAAAAAGCATGTTTTCCTACAGATAGCAAGAGCTTCCACAAAATAGGAAAGGACCCATACAACAAGGGTTAAAACATATATTCAGTCTTGTAGCTTTATTGCATACACAGCATATCATTGTTTGGGGAGCTTTTCTCAACTTGAAGTCCTTCTTTAATGCAGAAAGCACCAGGAGGAATGTAGGAAATAAAAGTACTTTGAAGTGCCGTGCCTGAGCCCTATCAACTTCTGGAAAACCATGAGTTCCCCAACCCTAGTTTAAAACAATCAATTAGATAAATTCAGAGAGATTAGGGCTCTGAATAGCATAATAGCTTAATTGACGCACCGTAAGCTGGTGTTGATAAACAACAGTACATGGTCACCTTCATGCCTTGCTTCCAGAGGCATCTGGTTAACTGCTGCAGGAAGCATAACACTGGATGAGACAGACCTTGGTCTGGTCCCCAAAGGCAGTTCATTCAAAAGGGCACAGCAATTAACTGCTTCTGTTTATCAAAGTTGTATTCTGCCCTTCCTCCAAGGATCTCTGTTTGGTGTATGAATGGTTACCAAGCCAACCTTATACCAGATGCAATGGGCTAGGTAATGCAGTATCCCCCAATTGGCTAATCACTAAAAGATGAAGCCAATCAAAACCAGGCACAACAAGATAGTTAAAGCCTTTTTTAAAAGATTCCTTTTCTGAATCACCATACAGAATTGCATCATTATCAGAGTCCAGTGCAGAGTGAAGGTCATCAACAAGGTCTCCAACAGAGAAATGTTAAACAAGTTGCAGTACTATTGATCAATTGCTGTTTTGTCACCTACAGTACAGTATGCCAAAAATTAATGAAAACCGAAAACCTCAGCAGCCTTACGTTCAAGGTTCAATTCAGAGAAGGCAGCAACTCTGATTTTCCAGATCCTACACAAACAAAGGGCATTTGAGCCTGAAAAATGAACTGGGGCAATTCATATAAAATCTTTTTAAAATATAAACAGCAATAATAATAATAATAATAATAATAATAATAATAATAATAATAATAATAATAATTTATTATTTATACCCTGCCCATCTGGCCGGGTTTCCCCAGCCACTCTGGGCGGCTTCGAACAGAAACATTAAAATACACTAATTTGTTAAACATTAAAAACCAATGATTAATACTTGGTGCATCTCTACACATGCAAATCCATCTTTTTGATTTCTCTTCATTACTTGAGCACTACCTGTACAAAGGAGAATGGGGGTGACAATCAGACTCCCACCTGTCTGATATTTGCACGCTGACATAAGTTCTTAACAGTAGGTTTCCTATGTGAAGTCCAGTGTGCAGAAGGGAGATGATTTGCTGCTACAAAGCAATGACTGGTACTTTTCCTAAAGACATTTTCTGTCAGGTAAAACTGATCCAAGCCTGCTGCTGGCCACCTTCACTCTCATATTAATTCACCAATTTCAGCCCTTTTTGTAAGAAAAGAATTGTCACCCATTCTCCTCACACTATCATCCCAACCTAAATTCCCCAAATTTAAAGCTGCTGTTAGCTCCATGGGAAGAAATGGAGGTAGCTTCTGACAAAACAGGGGACTAAATTGGGAGGACTTTAGGCATCATTATTCTATGCTGCATAAACTTGATTTTGAGTGTTTCACATTCTATGTTCTCCTCAATAATTGGCTCTGGGCTTTAAAGTTATAGGAGCGTCATAAAGAGATTGATTCATTTAATTATAAAGTCCCATAACCAGAAATGCAAAAGTATTTGACAGATTGCCTAATGCACAAGCTTGTCCAAAAAATTACTTACTGCTTCAGACGACTCCTCACTATTATATAAAATATAACAACAATTCTTATGACAGACTAAATATTTGAGAAAAGTGGACGCATTAGAAATGGAAAATGAAAAGCTTTGTATGTATGAATAATTGAAACAGACAAGCTTTCTGAAGTCAGTATCACAGTATTGCACTCAATAAAATTCTCACAAATATTTGACTAAACAGCAGATTTCAATACATCCAATTTAAACACATCCAAAATAAAATCATAAAGGGTCAAATCAAAATTGGATCAGGAGTTCACTTGAACCAGGGCTTACCAAGGCTCAAGAAACTGCCCAGAAACATAGCAGGATATGACCTCCTTTGGTAATGCTCACCTGTGAGCAAAATCTGAACACAAGGAAAAGTTGAAAGGCATGGGAATAGCCTCAAGAAGAGATGGCTAATGAACAGAGATAAAAAATAATCACAGATCTCCGATTCATAGATATCACAGTTGCCCTGATGCCAGAGAATGGAAGGGTATACATTCTAGCTTCTGCCAATAGCCAGGAAACCTAGGGTCACTACCTCCCGACAGAAACACTGAGGCAACAGGGAGACCAACTGGCCCTTACCATCAGCCAAATAAGAATCAGCTACATCTCACTTTTAGTTTATAAACCAAACAACTCACTTCTAGTTTATAAACCAAATGTCAGGGTCTCTTTCTCTCACTCTCACTCTCTCTCACTCTCATCCCCCTCCCTCTCTCTCTTTGATTAATATGAGACACATTAGCAGACAATTATCTAAAAAAAAACAAGACTGAAAATATAGTAAATATATAAAGAAAATCTTCTTCTTTCAGGATTTCACATGCTATTGATAAATAATTTATCTATCAGGGTCCTTTACCAAAAGGTAAATTTTGTGCAATGGTCCATTTTAGAATTTATTGACAATTTTATTTTGTCAATAATATGATGACATTATTGAAACAATTTTTTTTTTAAAAAAAAAAACACCATCATATAGTACAGTCATACCTCGGTTTGCGACCACAAATTGTTCCGGGGAGCCGGTCGCTCCCCGAGTTCATCGTAAACCGAGGGGCTCTTCTGCACTTGCGAAAAGTGCCGATAGAGTGCTTCTGCGCATGCACGTGCTGTGCAGATTGCTTCTGCGCATCCGCACATCGCAGAACCCGGATGTAAACACCTCCGGGTCCACGGCAGTTGCAAACTGATCGGTCGCAAACGGAGCTGGTTGCAAACTGAGGTATAACAGTTACAGTGGTACCTCTAGTTACGAACTTAATTCGTTCCGGAGGTCTGTTCTTAACCTGCAACTGTTCTTAACTAGAGGCATGGCATTAATGGGGCCTCTTGCTGCTGCTGTGCCGCCAGCACACAATTTCCGTTCTCATCCTGAGGCAAAGTTCTCAATTCAAGGTAACTCTTCCAGGTTAGTGGAGTTCGTAACCTGAAGCATTTGTAACCTGAGATGTTTGTAACTTGAGGTACCACTGTACTGGTAGTGAAAGTATACTGGATGGTATGTTACTGTAACTTAAGGGGAAATTTTTATATTAAAAAATTCACAATAAATAAGATCTACCTGCAACCTGCCCTCATCTTCTGCTTCCTCTGTTCCAGAAAGGCTTCCATCTGTTTCCTTGAGCCAGTGCAAATGACTGTCTTGTTCTATTTTATATTGGGAGAATGAAGGGGAGAGTTCCACTCCCTGTCTCATTTGTAATGACCTAAGTTCCTATAAGCAAAGAATGAAGGGAAGATAAAGCAACTGGTTGACATAAGTAGCAGAAAAGCAGTTGTGTATGTTCAATCACAGATGTTTAGAATCTACAAAAGAAGTGCAAGCTGAAATGGCAGAAGTATTTGTTGACAATTACGACCCAAAACAACATCTGCCAGGGAGCTGGGTTGAAACTGCATGCTGCCACAATCACCAATTTCTGTCTTAACACAGATTGCCTCATTTGAAAAATAATTCTACCAAGGATCAATTTGCCTATTTCCCAGGCACCAAATTTAAATGGTTCCCCAATCCTCAGCTGGAGGTGGGGTTCCTTGAAGGCATCTGAGACAAAACAGGATCTTGCCAGGTTGATGAAGGGGCTTTTCAAGTGTTTAATGGTACATCAGCAATCCAGAATTTTAAAAAACGCTATTAAAACCATACATTCATCTTCATGAGTTAGCAATCCCTCTTCTGTCCCACCCCCATTTCCCTTACCACCATGCTGGTGTAAATTAAGTTGGGGCGGGGGGCGGGGGGCGGGAGGAGGGGGGCTAGCACATACTCAGTTTCTATGAGCCTAATATGGAACTCTCTAGTTCCATTGGGGAAGATGACAAGGAATTAGAAACAGGGGTCTGTCTTTCATCAGTCGCAGACAAGAATAAAAGAGCTGAACACTTTTACCCAATATTAACATTTTTAAAAATATGGAGGCAATTACAGATCTAATTGGCCCCGATCCCTCACCCAGTTTCAATGGCACCTATAAACATATTTTCTTTCTTCCATTGAAAGTGGGTAAAGAGCTGACTCATAAGATCAAATTTGTACAGAAGCATAATTGTTTGCAGAGAGTATTTAATGACTAATTTATCCATTTAACCATCCTAGTTTTAGGGTGACGAGAAAAAAGATTCCACTTCCAGAAGTGGAAGTTCTTAGCATGAGAATATGGAAAGCTATGTGCACCTGGCTTGAAAAGACGTTTGTTTCAATGAAATGAAAAATCTGAAGTTGGGCATGGGTGTGCGCATGAGAGTTACAGAGTTTGCTGATGCAGGCAGGCACATGTTGTTTGGGAGAGAGGAAACTATACTGCAGATGTCTATCCTATTGGGTAGGTGGAGGGAGAGCACAATAGCTTTACCTTAGCACTGCTTTGCCTGGTCTGCAGAAGCAGAAGCTGCAAACGAATTCTCTCATGCCTGCTCTCTTCCATTGGCTGTTGCAGTAGCTTTTCACCTTTTTGTAGAACATCCTCAATTTGAGCCCTCTCTTCATCCAACTAAAATGATAACAGCACAAGAACACTAAACAGTTAACAATACTTTAAGGGAATATATTCCCCCTCCTCCCAAAATGGATATAACGGGCAGTATTCAACCAAAAAAATATATATGCATGAACAGAACAACTTCCACTTGCGTAATGGGACTCTTCCTTCTCCCAACCACATCTACCCTACACCTTCCCAAAATCTACTCTAGAAGGTTGGGGCAATCCCCATGAAAGATTTAGGGGGTGTACAGGGGGAGGAAAGGAGGGAAAGTCCCTTTCTGCAGCAGAATTCATTCTGCTCACATAAGTGCTACACTGAACACAACCCAGTATCTGTGAAGAGAAACATGCATAAAAATGTACAGAAGAATGGCTGGAAATATGTTTAATAAGGACAAGTGCAATAATCTGTTTCATTCTAATCTCACACACCTTTTCATCATCTTCCTTTGATTCCATGTGCTTCTCTACAACCTTCAGCACATCCTGTAACTCACTTTCGAATTTATCAATGTCTGCAGAATCCACTGCAATTCCATGGGTCCCTTGCTTGACAAACACTTTGTGAGCTTCCTGACTGAAAAGCATCTGATGGCAAATGTGAAGACAAAACACACACATTGATTAATGCCTAAATAACTGCATCAGTAAAGTTGCAAATGAACATCATGTTCAGAATCAGATTTTGCAGTGTAGGAAAACTTTGGCTACAGATTATCCTGTTTCACTGGCTCAGTTGAAAAATGAAAAATACTAAACTGCACCTAAGAATGCAGAATAAGGTTGTGATAAACTGATTTCCATTCCCAGAGAACCATGCTAAGGAAATGCCTAGTCATGACTAACTGGGATACTCAAGGATCTTAAGGGGAATGTAAGTATGCAAAATCCAGTCAATATGGGCACATTACCCAAGGGCTGTTAGGGATTATGTCCATTGAAATGTACATAATTCCATCTTCATGGAAGGATTATGTGCACAGTCTCCAGGAGGCCAGGTGAATGGCCACAATGGCCTGTTGTTTGCACATCAGCTGCTTCTTTCTCTGAAATATGCACATTCTCTGAGGCCTTTTGGGGCTTATTTATACTGACCAGGAAATGTGCACAATTTCCTCTTCATGGAAGGGTTGTGTGCACATTCTCCACGAGACTCGGTGAATGTTGTTCTCCACAAGACCCGGCCAGTTGTTATGCACATTAACTGCTCAATTTATATTCCCCTTGACATATGTACTTTAAAATGGGAAGAAATCAATGCTTTGGGATCATGAAGCAGCACCCTTATTTTGCACAACATCTTCCATCCTCACCTTAGCGCTTCTGATGTGCTGCGATACCTTCTCAAAGTTCCTGTTCAGTTCAGCCAGCTTGGGCTCTACCAGCTCACGGCACGACACACCACGGCCATTCATCAGGATAATAGCTTGGTCACGCACATTATCTACTCTGAGACTAACCTCATCCAATTCTGATGTTAGACGCTGAGAAGAGGGGAAAAACAGCACAAGCTTAGTGTTTAGTACAGAGCAGGATAAAACAGGGTGGGAGTGTAGCAAGAGAGTTATCAACCAAGAGATTTGGCAGAGTTTCATTTGGAACCAAAATATACTATTACTGTATAAGCCATGTCAGTAAAAGATTAGGTTTGCCACCTTCACTGTCTCTTCTTTCTTGCTGGCTGGCTTTTTCTCAATCTCATCCAACAGGGCTTCAGCTTGGTACAGCCAAGTGCTTATGTGGGCGACATTCTCATCAAAAATCTCCAGTTGACTTTGGTGATTCTGGATAGCAAAGACAAGGATAAATCAATGAAAGAAATACCTAGAGATTGATCAATAAAATGAAAAAAATGCTGCATATTAACAGGAAACACTTAGCAATAGATAGTCATCACTATGTTTATTTAGATATCTGGTCCACTCCATGCCAAGACCTCTAGACAGTTTACAATAAATTTGCATACTCAATTCAAAAAGAAAATTAGACTAAAATTTAGAAGGTATTAAATCTATGTCCTGTCCCCTTTTGCACTATTTTATAGCTCCTGTATCCATATTTTTGCTACAGGATAAAGCCCACCTCACCTCTCCCTAAGAACATACTTCCCCAAAGAGTGTAGAAAATATGCAGCATTCATATCCCCACATCATAACAGGGTTTAATAGCCAATGAGTAAACCCGTCTGCTCAAACACATAACAAACCCTTAACATATTCAAACAACGCTGCTCATTATAGATTGCTTTCTGTCCATTTTACATGAATGATTATTTCACTGATAAAAGAATACTGTTTATCATGGTTGTGAAATTGGATTTCCAAAAGTTCCCAATTTTTAAAGAATTCATTTATTCTGATAGTAACACTTTATAGCAATGGTTTTGAGATTGAGCGCTGGTGAAATTCTGTAGTGTGTTCACCTTATGCTTTGATTCAACATAAATTCTGAGGTTACCAGCGAATGAACAATAGTGTCTAAACTATCCATGTCCTGGAAAGGGTGCAGTTGCCGTACAGCTTAAGCCGATAACAGGCATCCCCACAGAGGTCACCTGAGCTTCCAGTGATGGATCTAGGAGCACCCCCAAACTATAAACTTGTTCCTTCAGAGGGAATGCAACCCCAACCAGAACCAGGAAACTCCCCAACTCCTGTACCTGGGAGCCACTCACCCACTCCCCCATCTTACCAGTATTCAGTCTCACTTTGTTGCCCTTCATTCAGCCCACCACTACATCCAGGCACCAGTTTAAAACAGCCACATCCTTTCCTTATTCAGATGAAACAGAAATAGAGCTGGGCAGCATCATCAATTTGATGACACCGTGCCCCAAATCTCCCAATTACCACTCACAGCAGCTTCTTATAGATCTTGAACAGCATTGGGAACACATAGTGAGAAGGATATCATAATATACCTTGATTGCCCTGCAGCAATGAACAGCACAATTGGCAGGGGGCTGACACATAATTTCCCCAATGCTGTTCTATAAACCTGGCCCCATAGTTCCATCAGTCCCCCCCTCATGAAGATGGTCCAAGAGGATACTGCAGTATCAAAGGCCACTGAGAGATCAAGCAAGAGCAACAAGATCACATTTCCCCTATTCCCTGTAATGTATCAGGGAGACCAAGGGCGATTCTGGAAAGATACCCAGGCAAGATTTTTACTTTTTTAAACCTTCAGATGTTTGTTTGCATGCACATCCTCACAGATACCCAGTCCCTCTTCAGAACTTCCCACATGGAAAGGAAACATCTGAATGAAGATTATAAGCACTGGAATTCTCCCATGATTTGAACTTCTGCCTTGTATTCCTCTCATTCCAGGAATGGGAACTGGTGCATACAGTGAAGTTTGGGGTGCGGGTCATATGCAAAACCCCTCCCACTTCATTAATCCTACACATATTCAGCCAAATGTCTAAAGAGAGCTTCAGAGATATTACAGATGGCCACTCTTGATTGTGAATGACTTCAAAACAGGGAGCTGACAGACAAATAGATAACTCACAACAGAGATCAGAGAGGACACAAGAATGAATTACCGTAAACTGCCATGGGTGCATTAGATTCTCTTAATATTTTCCTTGGGATTATGGCTACAACATATTAATGTCAAAAAGGGAAAAGCTATTAAAACTGGCTGTTTAGATAGCAAGAATCTTACAAAGTTCAGGTAGGCACATTTTAAACTGAGTGAAATGATCTTCTAAAATTCATGACACATTTTAAAATTATATTGGCCCCTCACCTTTCTTATTAAGTAACTTCAATCCTACATCTACTGGGCATGCTGATATCTTCTCTCTTCACAGGAATTTCTATGCTTTGTGACAGCACACACTGTGAGAAGGCTATCATATGTACCTTATTCTACTGAAGCTAATTACACTTTGGAAATCTTAATGTCAGACAGATAACCCAGCTAATAAAAAGTATTTTTTAAAGCAGCAAATATTGTAAAGTAAAAATTGCATATAAGCTTACCAAAAGGGTATTGCACCAATCTTCTGTCCAAGTTCGGACTCTACTCCATCCAGCATTAAGAACACAGAGCTTTTCCTCCAAAGTTGTCTCACTGCCTTCCACTAACGTCTGAAGTACAGCACTACTCTCTGTTACACTGTTAAGATCAACCTTCTTCCTTTCCAGTTCTCTCAGCACATTCTAAAAGGCAAACAGAAACTATTAACAGAACCAAATTCTCCATGATTGCAAAGTCAAAGATGGCATCAAATGCATTCATAGCATATGACCATGTTTCTAATTTGACCAGCTTGCCTTTTCATATCATGTAAGGCACTTAACAGCAAACTGCATATATGCCCAAATAAACTCCAAATATGGGGTATTCGAATATTGACAGCAATATTTGCACTCATTATAGTATTTTCTCCTTCAATAAAAGCTGATTGAAGCATTGTGAAGTTATTGGGACCATTTGACAGTTCTGCATTTCTGTGATCATACAGACAGGGCTGCCCCACCGATGATGCAAGGTGAGATGACCATCTCAGGTAGCAAGATTCACAGGGTAACAGATGCCAATGTACATATTTATTCCCCCACTCCACCCTTGTTCCTGATATCAATCTTCACTCACCCCTTCTTCCCTAGTGGGAAGAGGGAGGTCATTTTGTGGTTTGCCTCAGATGCCAAAATGTCTTTGGCAGCCCCTGCTACCTGAAATTATCTACAGTTGGGAAGTGAAGTTGTAATTTTTAAGACAAATTGTATCCTCCTCTTGCCTTTCTCAAATTTGTTTTTATTAGATTCAGCCATTTATTTTATTATGCAATTACTCCATGTTCCAGTTTCATTTGTTATTTCATAAAGTTTCCTGTTCTGCACGTGGGGAACTATATATCCATCTATTATGGAGCAATTCAAACTATTTTTTGTCTGCATGTGTGCATGTACTTTTCATGAAGTGGAGGGAACCTTATGTAATTCTTCCCACTATAATATACATTTTGTATAATGGTATATGCGTAAGCACTTGTTAATTAATAAAGTAGTGCCTTTTGTCTAAATCACTGGACAGAGGATATTGCAGTGTTTCAAATACATTACACTGAAATATTTAAATGCTGCTAATCATATTGAAGTATGTTGTATACATATAGTAAAAAGGTCCTCAGATCATAATTATTTATAGCCATTTTAACAAAAGAAGGATTTGTGCAGTTTCTTTGCACGACAAGAAATTATACTGTTCCATTTTTAACATCAATCCTCAGAACACAATGCTCCTCCTTGTAGGCTAATGACTTTTTGCACTCAATTAGGCAAATAATTGACTAACCATGACATTCTCTAAAATAGCAATCAATAATTAAAACAAGCAATTAAATTCAAAAAGCCAAGAACTGTATTACGTTAATGGAAAATGAAACACATTGGTGAGCCTTGGATCTAATACGCCTTTTTTTTTGGCTGGCACAATTCAGCTTTTTGAGAAACTTTTTTTTAAAAAAAAGTCTATAATAAGGCAATCAAATTTAAAAGATAGTTTAAGGTTTTAAATTATCCATGCCAGCTTAGGGAAAAGCAGTAAAGGAAGTGTGGACACAATATATGCTTAAATATATGCTCAGAACAAAGTACTTGGGAGAAATTTGGAACAAAGTATGATATTTGTGTAGTTAGCTACTTGGTTGATTTTTCAAAACGGTAAAAAAAAAATCTTTATATAGCTATTATAACCACTTTAATCCATCACTGAGGAGATTTATCATGTAACAGATAGCAAATATTAAGTGTTGCTGCTGTGGCATTATAGAGATTAGCTCCTCCAGCGCGGTTTTGTATAACAGTTACAGATCTAATTGCTAATTCTTTAACATTTTAAATAATTTTCTTTGAGCAACAGCCAACAAAAAATCTTATATTACTAACTCTAACTTCTCCTAGAAGAACAGACAGAGGTGAAGATAGGGGTTGGCAAAAACAGCACCCTGCGAGAACACAGGCCGAGGTGGAGTGCAAAAAATCACCTTTCAGACTATGAAGTGTATGGTGTATATGTGTGTGGTGCCACACCACCACTGTTGCAGCAAGATCAAATGCAGGAGAAGCTTCCCTTCCTTCTTGCACCATGGCAAAATTAGGGGGGGGGGCATCAATACAGCTCCTTGCCAGGGGCAGAAGAGACCCTTGTTACACCTCTGAGTACAGAGGATAAACACTACCCATTCACAATAATCATGTACCATATGCAATGTTTTGGGAATCTAATGCTGGAGGAAAATGCCTAAGATTTTCCTATTTATAATCAACAATGCATAGTTGACCACCATTTGCATAGCAGAAAATTCTGCTTGAAAAGCATGCATCATTTTTTCTTCATCAGCTTAATGTAAACCAGGCAAATGTTGCACTATGGACTAAGTATTGGACCAGTGAAAAGCAGCGCAACAATTCCCTCTAGTGCAACAGGACTTTCCACCTCTCCCACCTCCAACTCTCTGTGCTCGCCAAATTTACTCTGGGTGGTCCAGAGACCAACATCCCCCGCAAGAGGGGCGACAGATAGTTCCATCAGGCAAGCTGAACAACATGTGGGGGGATGAGGACAGATTGTTCCATCAGGGAAACGGAAAAGAAGAAAAACCATTAAATAAATTATTTGGAAGGACTCTGGAAACTCTGAGCCTTGCAGGTGGGTTGCTATTGATCACTGCAGCAAAAATTAAGGCGACAGTAGATAGATATTATGTTGGTGATTAGCTCCTCTAATAGTTGGAAATTTCTAGTGCTTTACAATCTTTTCTATTCAAGTATAATTTGTTTAATTTATATACAAGGCTTCAAGATAGGCTACTAATTAGAATGTGCATTTTTGTCAACAGTTGTCTCTGTTGTGTTTTTTTGCTTTGCTTTGCTTTGTTTTGTTTTGAAATCACAAAGGAACACAAAGGATGAGTGACAATATACAGTTTTTCTTACTTTAGCCCATGCAATTTCAGTGTCCAGATCAGTGAGCAAACTCTCTGAGGTAGACTTGTGCACTAACTCAGCCTCTGTAGCCTCTAGCCATTTCGACAAGGAAAGAGAGACTTCCTTGAGCTTACATGACAGCTGCAATGCCTGCTCCAAATCTTGCTTCCCTTCAGTGACCTGCATAAGAAACCCAGCATGTAAAAACAGAGATAAGGAGTTCTGCTTCTTCAATAAGAAATACGTAGCAGTGAAAGTAATTGGCAACATCCAGGTGGTATTTTTTATAAAAGTTCATACTAAGAAAAAAGAAAAAAGGGCTCCAGAGGGGATACTGGAAATTACAGGCTGCTTAGCACAGGAAAACTGGTAGAAAGTATAGGTAAGGTAAAAGTAAAGGACCCTGGATGGTTAAGTCCAGTCAAAGGCGACTATGGGGTTGAGGCGTTCATCTTGCGTTCAGGCCAAGGGAGCCAGCGTTTGTCCACAGACAGCTTTCTGGGTCATGTGGCCAGCATGACTAAACAGCTTCTGGTGCAACGGAACATCGTGACGGAAACCAGAGCACACGGAAATGCTTTTACCTTCCCACCACAGCAGTGCCTATTTATCTACTTGCATTGGCATGCTTTTGAACTGCTAGGTTGGCAGGAGCTGGGACAGAGCAACAGAAGCTCACCCCGTTGTGGGGATTCGAACTGTCATCCTTCCGATCGGCAAACCCCAAAGGCTCAGTGGTTTAGACCACAGTGCCACCCACGTCCCTAGTTTAATGTCCCTGCTTAGCTTAATGTCTGGCACAGGAAAACTGGTGGGAAGTATATTTAAACATAAAATAACCAATCCTATAGAACAGCAAGCTTGACTGAAGCAGAGCTGAAGTAGGCTTCTGCAATGGCAAATTTTGTCTCACTAATTTATTAAGAGTTCTTTGAGAGTGTCAACAAGGCATATAGAAAGAAGTGATCCTGTTTGCTAGACAGAGCATCCAAGGTGGCTTACCATTTAGATTATACATCACAATGAAGTACTAAAGAACAGACAGCTCAGAGTGAGAGCAAAACTAAAGCATTTGAAGATGCAGTGTGCAAAGTTAAAACAATCCAAAAGCCCGAAAAATTAAAATGCACTGACCATTTATTTAAAAAACAAAAAGAAAGAAGCCAGTCAAAGTTTCTCAAGGAAGAGCTTTTTAGAATCTTAAAACCTTTACAGAAAAGACCCTATATGTGTCCCAAGCAGCAGTACCTCTGAAGGCAAAAAGACAAAGAGCAAGGGCTCTAATGGTCATAAGGGTAGTCAGATTCATGTGGCAGAAGACTGTCCTCAAATAGCCTGACCCCAAAGCCCAAAAGCAGCACACAATTCATACCTGTGCACCCAGATCATTGTATAGAAATTTCAATGCTGTCAGTTGTTCATCCATGCTCTTAGGGTTATCTGTTTGTTGTTTCTGTACAATTTGCCTTCCTGTTTTGATTACTGTTTCCACTTCAAGCTTTACTTCACTGAGAGTCTTGTAGAGTTTCTAGAGCCAGGATGAATTACACATTTGTTACTATTTAACATCTCAAGGCTTGTCTGTTTCTGTTTCCAAATAATGGTTAAGCTTGTTCATGTCATATTACTTCTTGAAAGCAGGTCAAACATAACAATGCATCAATTCAAACATCCTGGCCATAACAAATGTTTCATCCAGAGTTTTAAGAAACCGCTGTTGGGGGGGGGGTGTTGCTTTAATGCTAAACATGACAAAGATAAAATCATGTTATTTATGTACTCTGCATCAAACTTGTCTCTAGGTAACATTAAAGTGAAAAGTTAAGTAAGCTTCCCTTATAATTATTTTGATAACATGAAAGTGTTACGTTCTTTTGATAATTCTATCTAGGTATAAGAACCAAATCACTTTAAAAGAGTTGTTCCTTTTATCCAAGCTTTCCACCAAATCTGTGGATATCTTCAGTAGGAGTCTTCATTTCAGTTGAGACACAGAAGCAAAGTATCCTAAATCTTCATGACCTCATGGAAATAATATGGAGGGAGGGGAAAGAAGGAACGTGCAGCCAAAATTCTATATTACCATGCACTTATCGAAGTGAGACTGAATTACATCTGGGTCAATATCCTTCACATCCAAGACATGGAGCTCAGCCTTTACACTATCCAGAACCCGCTTACAATCCAGCATACGTTGCTCAAAGTTCGCTGGTTTCTGGAAAAGCTGATACTTTGTGGATACCTCCCGCAGTTTCCTCTGTTTATAAAAGAAGGCAACAATATCAAATTGTGACCAGAAAGAAAACACCCCCAAGAGGTTTCAACAACCCTCCTCCTGCATCTCATTGCTTAGACCATGCAGCACGTCTCCCAGAGACCTGTCCTAGTTTCTTGTACAGTCTTCAACCAAGCACAGGATGCTTGTCCTTATCTTCAAAGGACTCCAGATTCTCATACCCTTATCACAGGCATCCCCAAACTGCGGCCCTCCAGATGTTTTGGCCTACAACTCCCATGATCCCTAGCTAACAGGACCAGTGGTCAGGGATGATGGGAATTGTAGTCCAAAACATCTGGAGGGCCAAAGTTTGGGGATGCCTGCCTTATCACATCTCTCTGCTCTTAAACCTCAATATATCTCTACCTGTGACTGTCACTCCTCCAGCAAAACCCTCAGCTATGCAAAGTCTCCTGCTCCCTCAAACAATTTCATCCTTTCTCCCACTATGATGAGAAATCTCTTACTTATGTCTAATACGACCCACAAGAAGCTGCCTTATACTGAATTAGACCATAGGTCTATTCAGCTCTTTGTTTTCTAGAAAGACTGTTCCCCAATTCTCATGCTAGGGTTCCAGCCTGGCAAGTCATGAGAAGTGGTCCGTCAGTCCCCCAACAGCCCAGGTTTATCGCCCAGCCTCAAAGGTATGGTGCTCAGTGCTCAGGATAAAAACTCTTTGCCTGTTCTTTAGAAATTGTTCCAAGCTAATTAGGTTTTATGTAGAATTATTGTATAATTTACCATTTAATATGCTGCATGCAGGCTAGTCCTGTGCCAGGGGCAGGCTTTAGTAATATGGCACTCTGAGCAAGGACAAAATCTGGCGCATCCCACATATATAGGTGGTATTACTACTACTACTACTACTACTATTATTATTATTATTATTATTATTATGTACCCCCTTGGCTCTGTGCCCTGTGGAAGAATCACCCGCACCACCCTAAATCAAGCACTGCCAGTGTTTACACTCAGAATCTCTATGTACTGTACACTGATTCCTGGTGTACATGAATAAAGTACGTAGCCTTCACCCATAAGTGTGCTTAAAGGTAAAGGTAAATGGACTCCTAACAATTAGGTCCAGTCGCAGACGACTCTGGGGTTGCGGTGCTCATCTCGCTTTACTGGCCGAGGGAGCTTCCAGGTCATGCGGCCAGCATGACAAAGCCGCTTCTGGCAAACCAGAGCAGCGCACGGAAATGCCGTTTACCTTCCCACTGGAGCGGTCCCTATTTATCTACTTGCACTTTGAGGTGCTTTCAAACTGCTAGGTTGGCAGGAGCAGGGACCGAACAACGGGAGATCACCCCGTCACGGGGATTCAAACCGCCAACCTTCTGACTGGCAAGCCCTGGGCTCTGTGGTTTAACCCACAGCGCCACCCACGTCCCATAAGTGCGCTTACTGCCCCCAAATCACAAAAAAGCTGCCCTTTGTCAGAACACATCCTGCACACAAATTCTGAAATAATTCAGATCATGTTTTATTTCTACAACTAGCAGCGTCAACCTCTCATTTTATTTTTGGAGCTGTTCCAATGACAACAAATGTATTGAAATTTGGAAGCCAGATCAACAGATAATTTAAACAAACTTCTAAGCCGCCCTTCATCCACTGGATCTCAGGGTGATTTTCTAATGATTAATAGAACAATTAACATTAAAAAGCAGCATCCACACAAATCAAAGAAGCACAAGAAATTTATAAAGTAACAAAATTATTTATCTATTAAACTTCTGCAAATCAAATTCAAGTAGCAGGAGTACTCTTTATCATCCAAAGGTGCCCTCTCCATTTTTTACTTATGCGGTCAGTTGCACTTAGTCCTGGTCACTGGCAAATGTTTGTGATATTTACCTGCAAGGCATCCAATTGAGACCCACTACGAGGAGATCTGCATTCTGGGGAGGCTGGCATCAATGACCGCACGTTCTTTTTCAGCTCTTCCAAGGTGGATTCATGAGCAGCAATTTCAGTTTGGATTTTCTGCCAAGTCGTTATTGGAAAGGCAAAAAACAGTACATGGCAGATATCAGCCTTACTAGCAATAAATCACACCACAGAAGTCTATTATGAGTGCTACAGTGTCAACATCAGTCATGCTGGCTTTGATGATAGGCTCCTTCTTTCAAAGTCATTAGCCCTATTACAGCAGGTACTCCAATGTGTCCGCCTACACACACATACACAGCTAAATTATACGGCACAGATTCCTTTCAAGAAGCAATCTATCATCATCCTACACCCAAAAATCCTGCGTGGCAACAAAAGTCTATTGAAAATACCTGTGCCTCCTGTGGCATTTGGAAGGCATCTATTCTGTCGGTCAAGTACGAAGTTAGCTGCCTATCCAGATCCTTCAAGCTTTCTTGTAGGACTTGCAACATGTGCTCAGTTTCCCGCATTGTCTGAAGCTGCTGTTCCAAGCAAATCTGTCTGCTCACTGCCTGAATTTAGAAGCAAAAGGGTAAGTTGCACAGCATGATTACTTTAAAATTTGCACACAGAAAAATATGAATATGAAATAAAATGAGAACTGCAATTTCCTTTCTTGCTGTCAAGGGCTGCAATTTAAGCATTGAATTTTTCGAGATTATGAACTGCTGCTAACAGAAAAGCACTTAATTCAGAGATCCTTAACATGGGAAGACCAAACAAAGATGTACGTGATTATGTCCCCCCCATCAGCATCATTCATCTCAACATACACAAGAATAGCATGGTTGGAGGTACAGCTTGAACTCTCTAGGGAATTCTAGCAATCATTTCCTACTATAACATGTTTATAAAGGCTGCCAAAATGGATGGCTTTTCCCCAGAGAAAACCCACTCCATACAGCTGAACCAGAGCAAATGGCAAATGGGTTTTCCATGCATTGACAATTGCTCCAAGTCAGCAGTAAAGAGCGGATTTTCCAAAGGAAAGTGGTAGGACAAACAGAAAAACCCTTGGACCTGTGCCTAGTGTCTAAGGAAAGTGTGGACAAGCCCAAATCCATTGAGAATAAGGTGATCAATGGATACTCATGATGATGGATGTGTGTACCACCTCCAGTACAGTGGTACCTTGGTTTACGAACGTAATCCGTTCCGGAAGTCCATTCTTAAACCGAAACCGTTCTTAAACCGAGGCGCGCTTTCCCTAATGAGGCCTCCCGCTGCTGGCGCCCTTCCACTGTTCAGCTTCCATTCTTAGACCAAGGTAAAGTTCACAAACCAAAACACTACTTCTGGTTTTGCAGAGTTCAAAAACCAAATACTGTACTGTAGTTCGTAAACAGGGCTGTTCTTAAACCGAGGTACCTCTGTACAATTGGTGTGCCTTTGAATGCCAGTTGCTACAAAACACAAGAGAAGAGACTACTATTACACTAATGTCCTGCTTGTGGGCTATCCATAGGCATCTGGTTGGCCTGAGAAAACAGGATGCTAGACTAGAGGGGTGTTTGATTTGATCCAGCAGGGTTTTTCTCATTGTTGTTCTTAGAACATTACCTCTCTCCCCCCTTAGGCAAGATCCCTTGGGTCTTAAACATTCCTAATGCTTTCACAATCACACACTTCAAAGGTCAGAGAGCAGGTCGCACTCAAAAACAGAGGTCAAGTGGTTCTTTTAAAACCACTTGGCCACATCAGTCATCAGAGTAGATGTGAGTGAATAGAGTAAGGCAATATGCAATGAAAATGTGATCAGAACTGAAAGCTGGTGCAAAGGTAGCCCCTTGCTCAAAAGAATAGCTGTGGCTCCACCAAGATAGTATAAATTGACTGTATGGCAGTATAACTAATAGTTGAGACAAGTGTTCCTATGAGTAGAACTCCATTTGCTGGGCACACCCACTAGAAGAGGGGCAAGGTCATTTTTGCAGAAACCCGCATCCTCTGAAAAGCTGTAGGGGAAGTTGCATGGGGACTGCAGGTGGAAGAGGGAAGTGGCAAAATCACCTCCTCTTCCTCCAGTGAGACTCTTCAGCGGATCTCAGTGAGCAGAGGGAGTCCCTCCCTCAAAAAGTAGAAGGGACCTTTTGGATCCAACCCTGTGTTACACATTGCTGGTAGCATCCTGCAATCTCTAAAATGAATCTGAGTCACCAATCCAGATCTTAATCTGTTTTGTGATTTTCAGAATTAATCTAGTTAGCTGTTAATACACTTCAACTAATATTCCACTTACAGAAAGTTTTTCTTCCATTTTGCACAAAAGCTTATGGGAGCATTCTCACAGTCTTTTTATTCCTTGCTTTGCATCTTACTTATGATGGCAAAAACATTAGTTTACAGGTTGCCTATTACTGATTGTTAGAAGCATGGAAGGAGTCCATTTATTAATCAGCAACCCTATCATCTTTTGTTCTGCCCTGCACAGTGGATTGTGACCCACCAATCTAAATGCAGTCAACCGGTCTGAATGTTGGCTAATCAGGGGCTTAGTAAGGCTTCAGTTTTTGCTGTGTGTCTGACAGCTGCCAAACACCTGGAAAGCTACAATGGATGATTTGTGCATTATTTGGCTTGGTGGGTGGCAAGTTGTACATGTCTGATCTTGATACTGGGCGCCAAAGATTGCTGTCAGCTTGTGATGGCTATTTAAAGCTTTGTTACATAGTGAGCATAGAGGCACTAGTGAAAACAAATTATCCATCTTACTAAACATACAAATTCTTACCACATGGCTTAATTCTTCATAGCGGGCATTGAAAGCTTCCAATTTTTCACTGATGATTTCATCAAGGATCCCTCCATCAATCAACGTTTGGCCAAGTTCCCGAATTTGAGTCCGGTTATCAGTTGGATGGCGTAGGACAGATTCCAATGACTAACAAGAATTGCGTTGTTAGTTTTTTTAAAAAAAACAATGCATCACAACAATGCAACATAAACTAATATAGATAACTCAAATCTTACATTCATTTTACTCGCGCGATCACAGCTTTGGGTGGGTGGGGAATAAACAAACGGAGAGCAGAGGAAACCCACTCTCAATTTATTTCCCAGCCCCTACCCTTGCACAGCTGCAATCGCAGACTTACTTGACTTTGGGAAAGTAGCACACTACCTTGTGCCTCCTCCCCAAACCCAGCACCTCACTTACCAGCTTTGGGAAGGTGGTGGAAGGGCCCTGGGAGCCTGACAAAGCCCTTGTGCCTCCTTCTCAAAGCCAGGCAAACACTTACATGTTTATGTGTGGACACCCAGAACCAAATCCTCACATAAAATGTGAGATACCTGTATCTGAAAGCATGTGGAAACAATTATTTTAACCTGCCTGCCAAACACCAAACATATCTCATGGAAGTGCACTGAGTAGCTCCAGGACAACAACCAACAAGGTTCTGCTTCTTGTTGAAGCCAATCTGACCTTCCAGCAATGATGGACCCTGAAGCAGATCCTCCTCAGCTGATCTCAAGCTATGGGGAGTTTTGCCCTGAAATATCCAGGACCCAGTGCATTTAAGACAAAGTGAGAACTCATAATTTTGTCCAGAAACACACCTGTAACCCGTTATGTTGTCTGAGCACCAGTGTTTGAACATCATGCTGATGCGCACCTGACAGCACTTGTTAACCTGTAACCTGCTAGGCCTGCAGAACCAGCAACTTTAGCAAACACACAGAAGAGCAGCCATGATGGATGAAAATATAGTCGCCTGTCATTTCTGTGCAAGCAGCACTGAATGTTTTGCTAGCTTTGCTAACTGCTGTGTGAGACTGGCATCCTGGATGTTGATAAGATTAAAAGGAAACATCACGCTGTCAACATAATGTTACCTACATGAAGAATACAATATCCATGGAGTCAAAACAAAGGTGAAAGCCAGAGCTGAAGTGTGTCAAAGGTGACTTAAGTGAAGAACTGCTGAAGAAGCAGGGGTCCCAGATGCACAATTCCCCTTCCCACATAGAGTATAGTCTTTGTCCTACATGGGTCCACTCATGTGGTTAAATTAATTGAAAAGATGGAAAACTCCCATCCTCTTGGCCCAGTTTCCAATCAAGATGAAAACAGTGTATGGAGAATCATTTTTGCTCCTTTTCACTGCTAGCTGCTACCTGCTGTTTAACTCTGCTTCACATGCTTTCACACAGCCAAAGCTCAAAAAATCCTGCCATACAGCCTGGATTTGTAACAATGAACTTTAGTCCAACCTGCTAGTATGCTTGGGAACTTAGAAAATCTGTTTCAAAATTAGAGGAAGTTAGGAGGAGTCCATATTAATTATTTGATCACTTTGTCAGTGCAATCATCAAGACTTACATATGCAATTTATATCACATTACTTTAAGTTGCTTTATTTTTCACAAACTTCATAATTATTCAAGTTACTTGGTTTTTTAAAATTGTATAACGCCATTAAGCTTTGTACACAAATATGGTAAGCCAATTGATTTGTTTCACTTGCAATCTTGAGCTTTTATCACTGGTCATGCTTTACTCTTTGTCTCACTGGGTTGCTGCTGAGAAAATCCAAGCCCTGATTGAGGGGATGCAATGAGCACTGGCGCATTGGACTGGAATACACTAGTGTTGATTGGATCCCCAAATTTGGCCACTTGTAGTTTCCACACCATCTTTATGGACAGACACTTTGCAACTGTCTAATCTAGGTGTCACTGTGGCATGAATTATATAGGTCAAGTCACTGTCCTCCAACTAGAAAAGGGCACACCAGTTAATTAAGGCAATTACTGAGATTTAAAGCATTTTTGGAAGAATTAGCCCCAAAGGACATCTTTTATCAATAAATAAAATCAAATACACAATAGTTTAACTATTATAAAGAATAGGCTGAACTGTTTATTCATTACCAATGCAACGATCATATGCTGTAATGTAGCAGAAAAATATTGCTCTAATAAATAAATTAAAAGTCCACGTGCATTTTCTGCCCTTTCCTTGAGCATACATGAATTGATGGAATGCCTACCATACCTCAAGGGCTTCATTGACAGCATCCACTTTATCTGGCAAGTTTTCAGTGCTTTTCATCCTTTCCTCCAAAGTATTCAGCCAGGCTGTTTCTAGATCCAGATAGTGGAGCAGCTCAATCCAGCAAGACCACACTTCCTGAAGGTGGTGAGATTTCATTTAAAAAACCCACACAACTAAATTACATTTCAGAGACAAATCCCTATTCAATCTAGAGAGGCACATATTTCTCAACTTTCGATTGGCACTCTAAATAGAGTAAGTTGTCAACCAGCAAGACCTTCATTAACCTCTGCATACACTCCACAAATTTTTATCAAACCACCCTGCAGTGGTTTTCTCTGCAGATAGCAAGTCCTATCTGGGCCCATGTTTCACCACCTATCCCATCTTTTGCTACACCTCAAATGCATACCATTCCACTGGAAAGTGGGAGAGCTATGAGATAAACCAAGGGATCTTGCTCTGTACCCATACCCACATCATTACAGTATAATCCCTCTAAATAAAATTTTGACATGCTCTGTCAGATTAGCAAATGAAGATACAAAGGAATATTCTGCTCATGTACAGTAGATAGTCGCTTTGTTTCTCCTTTGGAGATAGCCATGATTAAACCAACAAATCTCTAAGCATAGTTTTCCAATTTCATCCAAACCTGGAAACCATGAATGTTCATTTTTGAATACGGTATGATCTTAAACTATTCACTTGTTAAGGAGAGATATTATTTTCCAAAGCAAGCCAGCGTCTCCCTTTGGGGCAACTAGAGCAGGCTTCCTCAACCTCAGCCCTCCAGGTGTTTTTGGCCTACAACTCTCATGATCCCTAGCTAGCAGACCAGTGGTCAGGGATGATGGAAATTGTAGTCTCAAAACATCTGGAGGGCCGAGGTTGAGGAAGCCTGAACTAAAGCATGTGTAGAGAAGTATTATCTGAAATGCTTTGCAGATGTACACATGGTCACATCTGACCTCAAGTATCATTTAATATAGAAATTATGGTCACATTAAATAAAAGTTTTCATGTTTTCATGTTTTCAAGTTCTTCGGCTTTTCAATGATGTTCTAGCATTTCATGTTGCCCAGTATATCACAGACATATGAAACATTTCTGCTGAGGTTAGATTATTCGGCAATACCTCCAAAGTGTGGCATTTCCCCCGGATTCTGTTGCAGAGTAGCTGGTAATTCTCCAATACAAGGTTAAGCTCAGTTGTTAAGTCCTGACCACCAGATGGCAGTTTAGCAGCTAACATCTTAATGTTGTCTTTCAGAATTTTCACCCGCACTTCTTTCTGTAGCACATCCTCTTTTGCTCTCTGTCCAAAGAAAGTGATTGCTGATCAAATGGTTACTGACAAAGACAATTACAAAGTCTTAGTCTGTAGTATACAAATGGATACTCATTTAGTATACTCATTCAATTTTTTTTCAATATTTTATTAGAGAAGCTGGCAGGAACAGAACCATTGTGCTCCATGAAGTTTCACTTGATACTCTGTTGTATTATTTATCACATCATGCTGTCATTTTCATCATGCTGTCAAATGACATGATTTCTAACACAACAAAGACTGTTGTAGCACCTGAAATAATTTATTGTTGCAAGAGATTTCATAATGTGCAAAGAAGTTTCTTTGAACATGATCTATCATAGCCAGACTACTGCTGTTTCAATTCATTAATATTCACCAAAACAGAAAATGCAAAAACAACACTATAGAAAAATCCTTTACATTCATAACATTTTTAAAGCAATTCAAATATAACATTTCCCAGGTGAGTAGCCACATAAAATATGTTTGTTAGGGTTGTCCTCCCATTTCATGTCTTATTTCCAATTCTGTCACAGAGCTGAAATGACATTGCAATTTAAAAATCTGATAAAAAACTAAATGACGACACAAGTTTGGATGAAAGTGGTGGAGGTGGCAGAAAAGGGAAAAGTTACCTACTTACAGTGAATCCTATGCCTCCTCTCAGTTTGAGAGTGCAAAGTTCCCTCATCAAATCTGCTAACACTATATTCAGTTTTGCACTCTGAACACATATAGTTTCAACCCCTACATAGCAAGATCTACAACTTCTGCTTCTGCCAGGCCCTGAAACTCCAGCAATAGTCTGAGACCTTTAGGCCAGGATAAGCAAATAGTGCCAGACCAAGTAAGATCCACTTCTCATAATTACATAGGATCTCCTCCACCACCACCACTGTTTAGTTCCAGTATTTCATCATTCATATCCCATTCTCCCTTCCCTTTAGATATAGTAAAACACAGAGGTTCACAGTTATTTGTTTCATTTTCACAAAGCCTTATAAAAGATCATTTCCTGAAACCTAAGCTACTTCCAACATCACACCACACCCATTTCTATTATTCACTCAGTTTTCTAAAGCTAACATTTTTTTAAAAAAACAACAAAGTAAATTCAAAAACTCACAAAATCAATTCAAAAAAGCAATTTCTTGTTTAATAATGGATAATATGGACACAAACTTAGAGACCCACATAACCTTTCGCACAATCATGTTTTCTTACCTTCATTTCATCCACAGCATTTTCCAGCTCATCTGGACTCTTGTACTCAAAATCTCTCTCCAAATATTCTTCTTCGGCCTGAGTCATCCATTCTTGCATCTCTGTCAAATCCTTTTTGAGGTTTACAGCTTTTTCTTGACTTTCGGATAATTGATTTTTCTGACTAATGATCTAGCAGTTCAACCAAAAAAACACAGAGAGGTAAAAGCTATTTGCATCATTTTAAGAGAGTCTCAGCACTGATTCAATGTAAAGTATAAATATCAGAGGATTGAAAGTTTCAGCAGCTCACTTCTAAAGTAATTATTGCATTATAAAATATCTGGCAAATACTGTTGCTATGGTTCCCCCCAAAAAAGGATCTTTCATCACAGCTTGCTAGAACTGACAGATGTAATAGAATACTATTCTGCTTATTTTTAGCTATAGTATGTTTGCTATAGTTTTAAGTTCTATAATAACAAATCCATGATTGAACATCCCTAGGATATGGATCATTCAAACAGGATGTATATTGCAGTGAATCAACACCACAATTTACTGTTACATGTGCTTAAGTTTCTGTTACTTCAGGCAAACACACACATTATATACATATTAAATGGACAGGAGGTTCCAATGCATATCTTATCCAGAATGAATATGTGCCCACTGGTACTGCCTAGACTGAAGGATGCCAAGCACTAATTGAAATGTCTGGCCTTTAAAGAGATGGCTTCCTAAACTATAATAAAAAGAGGAGCAAGAAATACCTATGTGGGTAAATTAAACTTCAGATTCCACAGACACAATTTAAATTTTTGCAGTGTTGTCTAATGGAGCAAGAAATAAAATGAGCATTCAACCAGCACAAGCAGCAGACCTGATCTGTCATTTTTTTTGCTAGTCACAAACTCTTCTTTTTTCTTCTTCTTCTTTTGGTCTGGCAGAAAACATGGGCAGGCAAGACCCAAAAGGTCTCAGTGGTTGGAAAAGGCGACACTGATTTATTAGACACCAAAAAAGGCAGTCTAGCTGAAACATTATGCTGTACAAAGTGACAAACAAGATGATTTACTTCAGTGTTTATTGATCCCCTGGCCCTCAAGCATTTGTCCAGTAGCAAAACCAAGAAGAGAAAGGATATAAAAATAGTTCTGTTAGAAAGATGAACCCCACCCCACCCCCTCCTCTAAGGAGGTTTACTTGGAAGGAAGTCTTGGATCTGTGTGCACACCATGGCCACGAATACCCTACCCAGAGAGGCCTTGCCAAGCCATTTCATTACTATTTGTCAAAAGATGACTTGCCTATTGTGCCTTTGGCAATGATTGGTGGCGTTGGGCATTCTGTTACATAATATAATGCATACAGTGCTGAATACATGCATTATAAGCAACCATTACAATAATCCTGGAAGATAAATCACTATTATTATCCCATGTGGGAGTGTGGTGGTGTTGAGGCCAAGGGGCAGAATGACTCGCTAGGTCTACCTAAATTTCATATCTAAGATGAGATTTGAACAGGGTGTCATCCCAGATCACAGCTTTCACTCTAACCTGCCTTTGCTAAACCAGTAGTAGACAGCAGTCCCATGGTTTCACTGCCAAACAGTTAACACAGTTTCAATGTTTTAGGATGGATTGTTGCCTGTTAATGTTTATTAACTTATCTAAGTACACCTACATCCTGCATCTCTTCCATAATGGAGCTCAAGTCAGCGCTTCTGAGATTCTCAGGTGATCTCTCATCCAGGCACTGATCAGACCCAGACATTGTGTTTTAATATACATGTTAAATATATATTATATATGGCTACCAAGTCTGTTATTTCTATGTATACAAGAAAGCTAATACTATGAATACAGAGTGACAGACAAGACAATGCAAATAAAGAGTAATGCTGTCAGTAACTAACCTGCTTGCTGAGTCTCTCCCATTGTGACTGGACATCTGTCAGCTTAGATTTCACCCAGGCATTAACTGGCTGGCCTCTTAAAGCAGAGTCTATTTCTTTCATCTCCTTTAAGGACAACTCAGTCTTCTCCATTTCAGTAACAAACAGCTGATCACAAGAGAGAAAACACTTTTAACAACCACTTTTTCAGGATGCAGGCAGAAATGTTGTCCATTTCCGAAGGCATTGTGCAAATATTTCTCATTCTATTTTTTATAACTCTTAAATTACTCCATATGCAAAATTATTTTAAAATAAATATCCAGTTGCATACTTTCATCTGAGTCTGAAAATGGATCCAATCCAGAGAGCTTCTTCAGGTGTGTGAGGGTTTGTATTCAACTACAGGGAATTCTTTTCTCTGAATAGCTTTGAGCAGCTGCTGCCCACACACAAATATTACATTACAAATGGCTTGTGAAAATCTCAACTTGCAAAGAAAATGTGTGTCATATATTATGATGGGCTGTTGATGTCATGGAGTTTCCTGAGCAGTTATCTGGATTTTGGCCATTGTCTCTTTTTATTCAGGAATGGTGTCACAGTCAAGACTCAAAAGGGTATCAAGGGTACTCTGGCTCTGTCCCCACTACCTATAGTGATAAATTCAGTTACTAAAAACCTTACAGCTACTAGGCTGGTTAATATGCAAAGAACTGTGCAACAGTCCCTGTGCCCAAAAGAGGTTTCTTTGATCTTATGCTTCTTGAATAGCAGCCCCGTATGCCTGATGGCAACCCACTTTTGGAAGCAAGTAAACTCTAAACAAGCTTGGAATATGTGGGTCTGGTCTTCTATTCAAAAGGAGGATATGATCAAATATCATGACATGCAAACCCAAGCACACAGGTGTGTGTAAGGCAGATTTTTGAAAGCCAGTTATAATGGCTGCAATCATATACTACGGAGGGTACTAACCTCACAATTTAACTGTACTGAAGTACCTCTATATTTTAGGGAAAGTGTGCCTGTACTTTTAATTTTGTTTTCGAATGCACAGCGCAGAACAATTCAAATAATCTCAGCGCAATTAAACTTTTCTCCCAATCCCCCCCATGACCAATGTTGTTTTAATTTTGTTTTTATTCCAACAGTATCTCCACATGGGCAAAACTCCAGCTAATTTATAGGCTACTCTGAAGACTTCATCATCAGATCTTGCAAGATTACACACTACCTATCTCTCTGTTAGAGATCTTCATTTTGAAAAAAAGAAGTGAGACAGTTCTAGTATTCCTATCTATATTGTAATACTGAACAGGCTGTCAAATTTTTAAAACGTGGTTCCACAACTGCATTTTAGTTCGATGGTATCAGGGAACAAATGTAAAACACACTTTTGTGTTGCTTCATCCTTTTTTTGAGAGAGAGAGGTTTTATGAAATGCACTACATAATGCTTTGAAGTAGCCAAAGAATAACAGAGGTAAACAAGCAACTCTGTTCTACATTAGCAGGGCTTACCATGCATTGATCAAGCTGTCTCTGAAGGCCTTCAGGGTCCCTTTGGATAGCTTGCTCTTTCATTAAGAAGTCTTTTACACCATCCAGCCACTTTTGAACCAGTTTTGAATCCGTCTGAACAGAACAAAGAAAAGTTAAGAAATGTAATTAACTGTTTTAACCTATTTGTCTTCAAGATCAGAAAAACCCAAATACAATAGTAATCCCCACTTGCTTATTTTTTCCAATGTCAGGCTCATGTAAAGATTTGTTAACCAAAAACCCAATTATAGACTAACTAATAATCCAAATTCTGGACAAATGGCACCAACACTGGAGGAAGGGAAATAAAAACACACAAAGAAGCCTGGTGGATCAGACGAAAGGCCCATCTAGTCCAGCAGCCTTTTCTCATAGTGACCAACCAGATGCCCATGAAAGTTCACAAGCAGGACCTGAGAGCCACACTGCTCCCCCCAATCTGTGATTTCTAGCAATTGGCACTCAGAAGCATACTGACTCTGTTAAGTGGGGGTAAAACATAGTAGCTCATTCAAATCTTCTGTACCAGCATACAACATGGGTTTGAAGGGTTTGAGGCATTTTGAAAACAGAGCAATAAGCAACTGGCTTGTGAGATAAAGCATAATTTCATACTGTCTGCAAAATCTGAGTTGTAAACATAGCTCCTTCTGGCATGAACACAGACTTTGCTTGCAAAAGCACAAAATTGGTAAAGATTACCTCCTCCCCTTTCTGTCAGCAGGATCCTTCACTGAATCAAAAACCTTCCATTGACAGAAGGAGCCCTTTTGTTCACAGGAGGTGAAATTAGGATCCAACCCAATAATTACATTTCACAGCAACTGCCAACAGCAGTAATAATGCACTATTAATGGAATGGTGCTTAGAGAAGTACAACAAAAAAAAGAGAACTCACTCCCCCAAGAGCCTAACATTCATACAAAAGATGAACTTTGAAATTTCAGTGATATGAAAGAGGCATGGTGTCATGGTATTCTAATAAGGAGTTCCAGAGAAGGGAGACATGACAAAGTAATTTTCGTGCAGGGTGGTCGAACATGCAGCCCCTTTTTGGTGGCCCTCAGCAACATTTCATGCCTCCTCTGCAGCCCTTGCACTGCCTTTCCAATGTCGGCCCTGGGCTTTGGGAAAGAGGTGTGAGGACAGAGTCATAGAGTCCTCCTGCAGGGCCGCCCCTACGGCCAGGCTGGGTGGCGCAGGGCGCTACGGCGCCCGCCCACCAGGGGGCGCATCACAGCTGCACCCGCCCTTCCGCGCAGCAGCGCCCTCGGCAGCCGCGCTGCGCCTGCCCGCCTACCCATCGCGCTGGGAAACGGGGTGGGGGGGCGCCGGAGGGATCCGTCGCACCACGGCACTAGGGCGCCAGAGGTGCTTAAGACGGCCCTGTCCTCCTGCCTCCTCCCCAAAACCTAGTTAGCATTTTCCCAGCTTTGAGAAGGAGGTGGGAAAACTCTAGGACTCTGACAGAGCCTTAAGAAGTCAAAAAGAATGTGAACAGGCTAGAGTGCCTTCAATTCAGCAGAGTTGGGTAGGGAATTAAATTCTGTTCTATCTTAGATCAACTATATGTTCAACTTCAGTGGTTTAATAATAATAATAATAATAATAATAATAATAATAATAATAATAATACCTTTATTGTCAATGTACAACCTGTGTACAATGAAATTAACCAAGCCTCCCCCCCCACAACAAACACTCAATCTCATTGCACTCTGTGTGCTTGTCGCACAACACACCAACTCCGAAAGTCAGTTATGCTTCTCATTTTTATTCTTTGCTGATTGTGCATATATATTGCCATCTTAAAGGATACTTGTTCTAGGTATTCATCAAAGTACCTATTGTGTTCTGCATCTTGACACAGAGGGATAATTTATGTCCAGATTCTTGGCATTTTTTTGTTCTACCTCCAGCTTCTGGCATTTTTTCAGCTGACTTGATTTGCTTGTGAAGAAAAGTTTCCAAAACAGAGAGCACACACAGTAGTTCCAAAGATATTCACTACAGGCCAAGAGAGACACACTCTAGCCTGTAGAACTGAGCAGTAAATATTCTTCAGCCGAAATACTATTTATATATCGCCTAAGATTGACAAGGCATTTTATGTGCCTAAAGCAGACATCTTATGGTCAATGATTTCTCATAATCCCTTTGATCATTTTCCCTCTTGACTTCTAGCTGCCACTTCTCCATTGTCATTATCCCTGCTCTCCACTATAGTGAACCCAATCTTCTTCTTTAGCTCCAACAGTCGCTATGGCCCCCTGTGCCCCAGCCCCTAAAAAATATTTCTTGTCCCATCTGCACCTATAAATACCATCAGATATCTATGGAGCAATTTGCCTTTAGTCTCCCAAAACAATGCTGGTGCTGGGTTCCCCTGCCCACAAACAGGTGAGTGGGCTCCAGTCTCTGTTCAAATCATTTGATGTCATTATGATGTCAGATGACACACAACTTGAATTCAAATAGTGCTACAAAGGAAAATTCAAGCCCACTGAGTAAGCCTTGAAGTCAGCACCACTCAGCTGATTGGTGCTGACACCAAGCTCTCTTTTTAGTAGTGGTCATTTGCACCAGTGATTCTTGATGAGGTTTCAGTGGACCTGAATTCTGAGTCTATCAGTTGATCTGTGCAGACTTTGAGCCCTACTTTTGGCAGGGGTCATCTGTGTGAGGAAGCTCTATTGAGAACTCCCTAGTGCAGCAAATTCCAGCAGGCTTGAAGTAGCATCTATTAGAACATCAAGCTCTGCTTTCAATGCATAGCTCTGTTCCAATGTCATCCCAGTGGGCTCGGCTGGCTGGCAGTGACAGTCAACCTCCCTTGACAAGGAACAATCAAGAGTATGCTAGCAGGCACATCTCTATCTGCCCCACACTTGATGTCAGATATGACATGAGGAATGGGAGAGGCAGGCATGATTTTGGGGGAGTGGCCTTGCTGACCAAACTGGGATCTGTGTCAGGCCTAATCAGGCATGTGTGCCAGAGGTTCTCCATGTCCATTATAAAACATGCCACTTCCTTTTGCTGTCCTGACATTCTTCAATTTTTGTTTCTGGCCTCATGCAACTTGTCTTCCATCTCCCTCACCAAAACCACTATTTTCTCCATTACGAAACCTAAAGGTACTGATTTCATTCCCACCCCCCCTGACCTTTCTACTTTAATACTTCGTTAGATCCTTCTTTTGATACTCATCTATTTCCATATCCACTGACATCACCAACATCCACCCAGCTGACCAGGCACAAAGCTTTGGCTTTATCTGATTCCCCCCTGTCCATTGCTTTGCACATTCAGTCTGTTGCCAAGCATTGCTCTAATGAGTGAACAATGTGAAAATGCAGCCCATCCTTTCTGGTCCATTTGTTCTTTCATTACAACAATGTGAAAATATAGCCCTTGCTCTCTGGCTCATGCTCAAATCTAGCCCACTATTCACCTCTCTTGTTAATCTGACCATGTGGCACATCCGTCCTCAGAAGACAGATTATGCTCATAAATATTCCGAAGAAAACAAACCAGAATAAGGTAACAAGTCAAGGTCCATTTCTGGCAATTAACTTATAGTTAGAAACAAAAATTCTACAATTTAGCATTAACGTTAACTTTAGCATGAGTCAAGGCAATAATTTCTTTTCCTGTTCTAAAGCCGCTAACATCTTGTGGTTTAGTTCAGAATATTGTGGGCTCAGACAACATTTCCCATAATCAAAAGGCATAAACCCTGTGATCCCAACCCTCTTCTAAGGGGAACTTCCAAAAGAGTTTGGATTCATTTTCTCCTAGATTTACTTTGTTGTCCTAATTTGGTGGTATTCTGTCCCGTTAGCAGGATGACTGACCCACACAATTGTGGTCATATATTTACCTCAAATATTCTCAATTTGGAAATAATTTCTTCCAGTAGGTGAACATCTTTAGAAACCTTCATATTTAACTTGTCCCTGTATCCCTGCAAACACTTGAATTCTTGCTTGTAGAGCTTTGATTTTTCAGAAGAAATATGCTTCTCTAAGACTTGTGTGTCTGCAGCAAGTTTATCAACCACACTTTTCTGATTTTCCAGAGTTTCACAGATAGTCTGCAGGGAAAGGATTAAACAGAAATACATTTCACTTTTGCACATGGCAGCAAATCTATGTTCTATGTAAAATATATTATCTTTAACTGTACATATTACAACACTACAAAGAAAATATAGCAATGGATGTGGCCTTCGTGTCACCCAACAATATTTTCTCATGCCAAAATGGGTTTTGTGTAAATATAATTTCCAGAGCCACAAAGATTTTTTTAATGTGAATTCATTCAGAAGTCCTGATTTTTCTGTTGATACTTTAGGACAGGCATCCCCAAACTTCAGCCCTCCAAATGTTTTGGACTACAATTCCCATCTTCCCCAACCACTAGTCCTGTTAGCTAGGGATCATGGGAGTTGTAGGCCAAAACATCTGGAGGGGCGCAGTTTGGGGATGCCTGCTTTAGGACAACAGTACATAAAATGAGGCTCCTAGGACACATCACAGCCATCTCCAGCTTGCATGTCCAGCTGCTTCTATTGCAACTCACAGGGTAGTCGTTCTAGAGAAAAGTGAGGCAAAGGTTTTCTGAGACAAATCTATTTATGGGCAGTGAACCAGTTAACTCCTGACCTGATCAAGTGATTTTCTATGCCCCACCCCCAATCAAAAACATGGCAGCAGTGAGTGGGGAAGAAATCCATAAACAGCTCTGAAATTGCACAAATATCTACTGGAGAAAGAAAGTACAGAAAGAAGAAGCAAGCATGCTGCAGTTTCCCACTCCTGCCTCTTACCAACTGGCACAGCATATCAATTGGCATGGTAATTTCCCCTCATCCCTCTCCTCTCCTTCCTCCCGCAGGAAAGCATGATTTGCAGCCCCAATTCCCTACCATTCCATCCCACTGGCCAGCAATGCATATCAAAGAGCAGGGTGAGCAAAAAGGATCAATCCTTCTTCCTTAGGCAGGTACACATGATTTGTAAACCAGGGAATGGGTCACAATCCATCAAGTTTGAAAACTTTGGTGTCAGGAAGGTATTTCAGCTGGCTACCCATGTGGATCTCCCTGAGCAGCTAATACGGGCCGAGTGGGGAACCATTTCCTCCACATTGATCTTAGTAAATGCATGTTTGTGATGCTATTTTAGGAAAGTTGTGTCCAGGTTTTGTGGAACCTATTGTTGTCTAGTTCTTTCTTTCCCTCCCATATGCTCTGCAAGGACATGGGAAGTCTGACTGACTGCTAGGCAAAACAGCTTAGCTAACGCTCACTATTTTGCCTGAAACTATAGAAAAGGAAGCATGCATATTTTGAAAGCATCACTCACATTAGGCCTCTGTTTTTTGTACATCCACAACTATTTATACAACACAACACATGTTGCTTGTCACACCTATCTTACTGAGCGGCAGTTTTCACATATAAGCCTGTTAAAACTGTGGGGAAAGTCTAATTCTTCTCCACACCCACACCCCAATGGTACACACTGATGTTAGTCAGCTTAATTTAAAATGCAATGACATAAAAAAGCCAAGCTGACTATAGACAGCTGCGTCTGAGTTTAAATTTACTGAAGTGAAAAAGGGAACATACCTTTGTCTGCTGCAAGGCCCTCTCAACTTTACTAAAGTCATTCACTGTATTCATGACAGATTGTGCCTTGCTTTCCAAATCATTCAGCTCACCCTTCAGTTTTTTCAAAGCATCCAAATAGTCCTTAGAAGGCTGGCTTTCCAATTCTAGTTTCAAAATAAAAACATAATGGATATGAATTTTTTTTATAAAAAAAAAATAGGCAGACAGGGCAATTCAACATTCAGCCAGCAGAAGCATTTCAGCTTGCCCCAAAGAATGATATCCTCTCTCCTCCCACCAAATACTGTTCTTGGGGCTGTCCAAAACACCAGAGCTGATTTGTGAGGGGGAAGAGCACCTCACTAGCACACCAGAGTTGCGCAAGGCAAAAATCTTGGCTTAAAACACAATGTTGTGTGAGAGATGTATGCAGGTACACACAGTCCAATTTGGCCCACTTTGCTTCTCCCTTCATGTGACCTGGTTAAAAAAAAAACTCAAGAAGAGGTTAGTTTAAGATTATGTCTGAATCAGGCATTGTGATTTGTTAGGATTGTGTTTTGTTTCTCCCTAACAAGTTAAGATCAATAGTCAGTCTTAATGGTTTGTTTCTGACATATGAGCCCTAGCTCATTAGAAGAGGAAGAAGAGTTTGGATTTGATATCCCGCTTTATCACTCACTACCCGAAGGAGTCTCAAAGCGGCTAACAATCTCCTTTCCCCTCCTCCCCCACAATAGACACCCTGTGAGGTGGGTGGGGCTGAGAGACTTCAGAGAAGTGTGACTAGCCCAAGGTCACCCAGCAGCTGCTTGTGGAGGAGCGGAGAAATGAACCCGGTTCCCCAGATTACGAATCTACCGCTCCTAACCACTACACCACACTGACTCTCATTAGGGGAAAACAAACAACAATCCCAAAACTTGGGCATAACACTAAACTATCACCTTCCCGGTTTATCTGCTTGCATAAAGCGAGGCCACAGCAGGAGTGATTGAGCTGCTTGCACCAGTACATACACCTTATGATTAATCAAGTCATATTTTTGGGTTTATTGCTGCATGTGAACATGGCCACCATATCCTTTTTTGCCTTATTTAAAATAAAAGTTCTCCTCTTGACTGCATATGTGGGGTTGGCAGAGGTTCATCTAATGGAAATTATGCTGCAAAACAGGATAGAGCACCAACTTCCCTAGAAATGTTGCAAAGAACATGACCAGTTGAACATGGAAGCCACTGAACATTTGGCTGGATGTGCTGCTTAAGTCACATCTATAATTACCATGAGAGTGGCTTCAGACATTGATAATCCCTTCTTTTTATGAGGGCAGGCTAACACATTTGAGGATTTTTAGTTTAGAAAAAAAATGACAATTAAAGGGACACATGATATAGGCTTATAAAAATTTCCATATTTTGGAGCAAGTGAAGAGATAGAATTTTCATCTGTCTCTCATAGACTCAAGAGTCATCCAGTTGAATTGACAGGAAGCAGATACAGGATATGCAAAATAACACAAAAACACACAAAAAAACCGAGAAAACAAGAAAAAAGAACCAAATAAACCATAAACAATATACATGAACCAGAACTCAGATTCAAGCATAGGCCAAACCAAGCATACAAAAACCATAATAACCAAACATAATAGCCAGAAATAACGTATATATATATATGTACATACATGCATATATATACTAACTCAAAAGCTAACTGATTCCCAAATAACTCACACATACTGTAGAAAAAACCGAAAGAAAAACACAGAAGAAAGGATACAAAAACGGAAAAGTGCAAAATACACAATGCGAATACACATAAAAATGAAAATAAAGAATAAAGAATAAAAACCAAAATACTTCCGATTGTCTGTGTACTGGTGTCTTGTATTGTAATCTTTCCTTTACTTGTTTTACTCCAACTTTCGCCCCCAGCCACTTCTGGGTAAATTTACCTACTTTTACCTAAAATGTGTTGTCTCTTTGTACAGTTTTTAGTTTAAGCATATCACCAACTCCGATTTTAAGCCCTCCTTTTTTAAGTATTCCTCTAATAATTTCCATTCCCTTTGGATTTTTTGCTTTGGGGTGTTTCTTATGTGTTTCCTTTGTGTTTCTTTACTATGTAAATTTTAAGAATTATGAAATAAAGTATTTTAAAAAATTTTTAAAAAGGATATGCAAAATAACCTACTTCTCTGCACAATGCAAAGTTAATTTATGGTATTCAGTTCACTGCCACAAGATGCTATAGCCATAGCTCAGGTGGCTGGGAAATGGCTTTAGGGAAATTCACAGAGAAGTGTTGCACAAATAGCTATTAGTCATGATAGCTATATAGAATCTCCATGTTCAGAGGCGATAAATACTCATGAACTCCATTTGCAAAAGTGGGTTGACCCAGCAGGGTCCTTATTATTATATATATCAAGCACTGAATTTTTTTGTCCTAAACCTCAATTGCCCTCCTGAATGTTTCTCTTTTATTCCGTCAAACGCTGCAGGCTATAGCATTTACCTCAAGCATATTTTGACCTATATGTTCTGAACCAAGAAACTCCTACAATACTGTAAAAGCTCAGGTTATGCAGGAAACCAAAAGCAGAAAGCAAGAATGTGTATGATTATAAGAATCAATCACAGTATCCAGCAAGTTTACTCTTTTTTGGAAATTCTGGAGAAACATGATAAAAACATCAAGGTTAGGTTGAATAATGACAGTTTCCTTTATATTAAACTACATATCTTTAAATCCCTAATTATGGAGTACAGCACTAAGGTTATGTTTTTAAAAATGGTTGTTTTTTTAAAAAAAGAATTTGCTTAAGGCAGCAATTGATAAATAACTGATTTTGTATTGTATTCCTGTGTTTGAAAACTGAAGGACAATGATACAACATTGCACTTCTAAACTAGCACTATGTTAAATAATAATATTTATATAATTCTTTTTGCTACTGCATTTTTCAGTTGAGGTGCATCTGTTAAAAAATAACAAAAGAACCAAATGATTATTCACCACAATATGGATGAAACTGTAATCTTTTATTGGAGACCAGGGACAGAGCATTAATAGCCTGGCAGAAGCATAATTTGGCAGGAACAGACCAAAGGAGTTCACATACTATTCTGCCACAATAGTACCTGCGCACATTTTTCTTACAATACTATGGAATATTCATTTTTCTCCATTACAAATATACGGTTATTCCCTTGTGGACATAAAATCAAAACTATATAAAAAACTAAACATCAAACTGGCACCAGTTGCCTGTGTATTAATCTGTTAAAAATTTACTATGCACTATATGTTTGACATCCTTAACACACCATGAAGTTCACTTTTCAAGTTTGAAAGAAAACTATTAGGCCTGGTGCAGATGTTAGCATTTCCCTCTTCCAAGGTTATTTGTTCAAGAGCTGTCTGCATTATGAAGAGAAAGGTGGGATAGTAAATAAAAAGAATCTAAACATTTCATTCCATTAATGGAAAGAGCTACTGTCAATGGAACGCTTCTTCATTTACAGAATGGAGTATCTGACTTCAGATCCAAACGTACAGAAATACAAAGGAGCACGGGCAAATACTAACTGCATGGAAAAACTGGGGCCTAAAGCAGCATTAAGTAGTTGTGTAAGTTTACGTGTATTGACATTTTGGTTTCATTGGCGTGTTGTTACATTGACACTTACATTTTAAGCGTTTATTGCTTTATTTTAAGCAGTATTTTTTAAAGTATGATGTCCATTTAGTTGCCTGAAGCAAATATCTGATCTGGCAGGATATAAATTAAATTATCATAGCAGTAATTTCACTAAAGTCTTCCTGTCCAAGGGCAAATGAAAGAAAAGACCGTTCCTGTGTTTCTGACATACTGGATGGCTTCATACATTATACATAAAACTAAGCACTACTATTTTAGACAGTGATATTTAAATGCTCTCTACATAGGAGCCCCCCCCCCAATAACATGAGACTGGTAACCTGACCTTGAAATAAATAATGCTGAAAGATAAATTTGTCTCTTTAAAATGTTGTTAAGTTATATATGCAGAAACAGCATATACATCTTTTTTACATCTCCATAGGCAATTCAGTGTATTTCTGTTTTTCTCTGAACCACCTTCGGAATTAGTGGCATTTATAAATGACCTTCATCCAAAAAGTAACAATCTAAGCATTGCTTTTATGAAGAAAATGACTTTGTTATATAGCAAGCAGAGAAAACAGAAATTGTGCTTATTCCTTTATGAGAAGCTACAAAATCTATGCCATGCTTCCAGCGCGACTATATAATTTATACACAGAATCTGTGGTGAACACAAAGCAGCAATTCTAAGGTTTTTGCCACAAGCAAAAAAATAGCAATATATTGTAAGTGGGGAAATGTTTTTTTTAAAAAAAAACATTCACATGTTAAATAAAAACCCACCTTTCTTCACTTGCTGTGACAGGCCCTCCAGTTTCTGTTGAGCAGACTTGAAGCGATCATTCAAAGACTTTATGTTTTCCTCAATAAAGTCTGGAGCACCTGGCTGGGATGCAAGGACCTTGCCCTGGGTTTTCAGCTGTTCAATCCATGGACTCAGACTTAATAGATGAGTGTGTTCCCTCTGTGAAAGTTAAGTATAAGCACACACATACAAGCATTAACATCATTTAAGCAACACTGGGTTCCTACCACTGCAGGTTCAGTTTATAATTCCATTTTGTTTATGCATCTCACAATGAACAAGTTTACCTGGCACAACTCCTTTAGAGTTGTTAAAGGTTGCTGCTGCAATGATGAAGCAGTGGTTTCTTTCAGCCATAATTCTTTTTCACTCAAAGTCTTATCAAGCTCACCCATTTCCCTAAAATAAATGTTTACTTCATCCTGGCATTGCACTTTTCTTGCAACTTCTTCCAAGTGCCAGGCTGCCCTTTTCCACTCTGCCAACAGCTTCTCGAGGGCATTTGCTACATCTTCAGTAGGAAGCCCTTCTGAACAAGCAAAAGAAATAAAAACTGTTTTGATATGCAGTATTCACCAACACAACGCTACATGCTTCTCTTATAAGCTTACTTAGATCAGGTTCAATAGTAATAATGGTTTCCTTGTCAATCACTTGCAAGCTGTAACATACAGAATGATTTAAGTTCACCCACATTCCATGTTTTTTTAAATAAAAATTTAAAAAAATGCTCTTTTTTACAACAATCACCTGACATCCAGTTTCATTTTAATTGCACAAATCTTCCCCAGCTATCTAGTGAAAAGAAGCATCTCACTAGGAATTCAGTAGTTCATAACTGTGCCTTTTCATGGTAAAGCCACTTCCGCGCTTGCGTCGGAGGTGGGGTTGTGGGCTGCCCGACTGTACCATCGCGTAGGGGCTGAGAGTTCAGCCCCTGCGCGATGGTGCGCTCCCGCCTGCGTCACACCCCGACCGGCCAATGAGGCTGGGCGGGGCGGGGCCACACCGTTTAAAGGCCTCCGCAGGCGGGAAAGCCTCCTCTCTTCTCCGCTGTTCGCCGAGCGAACAATTCATTCCGCTGTGGATCTCTGGTGTCGTGATTTTGCCTGCTTGTTTGTTTCGCTGCTTGTTTGTTTGGCCTTCGGCTCACTCCTTTTTCCCCTTTCTCTTTACTCTGGTTCTTCGCTCCAATTGCAGGTGCATCGCGGGGAGGCTAGGTTCCGCGAGCGGCAGCGCTACCGCTCATCAGCTGTTCCTGATCGTCAGCTGTTCCCCGCGTTGCGGCTCCGTTCTTTTTCTGCAGGTTCAGGGGACTTCAGCCAAGGAACTGACTGAAGCTCGTCAAAGCACTGCCAGGTGCCGGGGCTCCGGCAGCTCCCTGAAGTGCAGCAGCCGCATCGGGCTTTCTTGAGCGACGCAGTGGAGCGGGGTCGAGAGAGAGCCTTTTGGATCGCTGCAGGGTCGAGGCGGCTGCCTCCCCGCGACGAAAAAATCTGCCGAAGCCTTCTGGCCTTTCCACAGCGCCTAACGTGGTGTATCTCTGCCTTTAATTCTCGGCGCCCGAGTCTGAGGCGGCTGCACCCCCCCCCCCGCATCGCCCCGCATCGCATCGACGCGGACATCGCCGTGTGGAGCCTCCTGCAACGTGTGGTGAGCTACCCGCTGTCGCGGGGAGGTCTCTTCTTGGTTTCTTATCCCCTTTCGGCTATATTATTTTGAGTGGCTGCTGAGGATCTCCTGGGGCTCGCGGGTTTGCTTACCTAGCGTCATTAGGCAGTTGGCCATCTTGTGTGTGGCCACGTGCGTCCCCCTTGCAGCCGCCATTTTGAGGAGGTCTTTTCCAGTTAGGCAGGCGGCCATCTTGCGTGTGGCCACGTGCGTCTGCTTGCAGCCGCCATTTTGGGGAGGTCTTTTCCAGTCTGTTGTTTGCCAGCCATTGTGAGTGTGGCCACGGGCCTTTTGCGGGGGGCAGCCATCTTGAGGAGGTTTTTTCCTGTCTGTTGTTTGCCAGCTAGTAACACATTGTTAACGTGCTGTTTGCCAGCGACTTTAACGCATACTTAGAGGGATTATAAATATAAAGTTATATACAGATTCCTTGATAAGCCTGTGGAGTTCTCTTTTACCTGGCAGTCTTTTGGAATAAGGCTTGTTTTCCCCCAATAGGATGTGCTTGGCTGAGAATTAATTATTTAATTTACCCTGGCATAATTTCCTCTTTCGATCAATAGATTTATTGCACGGTCTGTATTAATTGCACGGTCTGGATTTCATTGCTTGCTCAGGTATTTTATTAGCTATAGGAATCCATTGAATTAATTTGGGGTGTGATATCCCGTCCCTAGAGTCAATTTGAAGGGGAATTAATTACCCTGTCATAATTTTCGTTTGGGGGCTGCTTAAGTGGGCGGAAATTCATTTGAATAATTAATTAGCAGGTTAGACTACATAATTATCAACTTTGAATTTATTTGAGGGAATTCATTAATGTGCCTTTTAATTAATTGGCTGAGGATCTAGAATTTGTTTGGAGTTAATCCTCTGTGTCCCCGGGGCTGGTGTGCCCTCACATTATAATTACACTGTTTTTAATTTATTAATTAAAATAGTTGATTGAATCAGCAGCATTTGGAAGTTAGGAACCTAATAGTATAATATTAAATAAATAACAGTATATATATATATAAAAATAAATAACAGTATATATATATATATATATATATATATATATATATATATACACGCACACGCACACACACACACACATACACACACACACACACATACACGCATATATATAAATACACACACATATATAAAAATACACACACATATACACATACATACACACACGGACACACGGACACACGTGCACATATAAGTAATAACAGTAAATTAGGTGAATTCTTTGTGAGCCTACATTCGGTGTAGCACCTTTCCGAGAATGGCTCCTAAGCGTGTGCAGGGTAAGGCCCCTTCCAAGAGCCCTGCAGCACAGGACAGGACTGAGGCCCTGGTCCGGGTAGTCTCCACACTTCAAAAAACCCAGCTGGATGTTTGCAAGCAGCTGGCGGCCATTGCAAAAACGCTAGCTCCCACGGCTGCCGCCACACAGGAGGATCCGTGCGAGTTCCAAGAGGAGCTGGCCGAGTCACAGGATTTCTTCCTTGACACTGGTGTAATAGAAAGCGATTCGCCCTGTACCTCTGCTTCTCTGTTTTCCAGCTCAAGTTCCGACCGGGGAAGCAACGCGTGCCAAGCCCCGCGGACACGCGGGCAGAAGGCGCGTGCTAATGCCGCCAGTTCCCAAGGGCAGGGGGTGGGGTCTCAATCGGCAGGTCCTTCCAATCAGTCTTCTGCAGGTCACCGGGCGGCCCAGCCTGGGCAAGCTCTCGTCCAACAGGGAGCCGGGGAATCCGACACGTCGGGGGATGACGGCACCTCCAGACCTGGTGGAGGTACCGAGAAGGAGCCAAGGATTGAGGAAGAGCGTCAAGGGGGGAAAGCCAAGAAGAAGACCGACAAGCGCAAGAGGAGCAAGGACGACTCTGACGATTCAGGTACGACCTCCGAATCGGATGGGGACATCCCGATGGAGGATTATTGGGGGATTGCGGAAGACCAGACGGGCCTTCCTCTTTGGATACATAGGCGGCGATCGAGCGCCCATCGTAAGGGTTTTAAAGGGACTTTAGAATGGAGGGATGGCGCCTTAGTGCCAGACTCAAAATATTCCACCAACTCTGACACCGACATTTTCCTGGGTTCGCATTTGTCCAATAAAAAGAGGGAAAAGATTTTGAACGGGGATTTTATTGACATTTTCACCCTTTTGCCTTTGTCGCATACGCTGGGAAAGGGCGAAAAGAGGAAGGACTACGGTAGGCGCAGATATAAGACCCCCCGCGCCGACCGTACTTTCGAAAACTGGCTAGATGGTATCCACATCTGGGCGGCGGTCATCTCAGCCGCATACCCCAAGAGGGCCTTGCACTTGTGGGCCTATGTAGCTGACGTTAGGTTGGCAAATAAGATGGCCGGGGAGGCGGCGGCTCTAAACTACGATGAAGACTTTCGTAGGAACGCGTCTCAGAATCCAAAGACCAGGTGGGATCAGCGCAATCAGCACTTTTGGAGTTACCATGTGGTCCCATACGTTGAAAGGAAGCAGACGGATCCCCCTAAGTCAGGCAGGTTTGAACCAAGGAGGGACCCGCGCCGCAGGGTCTGCTGGGAATATAATAAGGGCATCTGCCAGCGGCCCAATTGCAGATACACGCATGAATGCGAGAAATGTCTAGGGCAGCATCCTGGAGTGTCATGTTTCAAAGGGAGGCAGTCCTTTCGCGGCGGCCGGGGCAATTCACACCAGGGCCCCAGGCACACAGGTGGCGCCCCCCAGGGAACAGGTAGCAATCGGTTCTAATACATCACTCACTCTGGCTTTCTCCCCTATAAAGCTCGGTCCCCTGAAACTCCTTTTAGATCTCTATCCCAATAAAAAGGCGGCTAACTACCTCTGGGAGGGGTTCTCCTCCGGTTTTCGAATCCCAGTAAAAAGCCCACCCCTTTCGTGCAACCCCCCCAATCAGAAATCTGTTAGGGAAAGACCCGACATAGCGATTAAGAAAATCAACAAGGAGATTACCGCTGGTCGGGTGGCGGGTCCTTTTGCGGTGCCACCCATATCCGAACTCCACATTTCCCCTTTGGGAATAGTCCCTAAAAAAGCGCCAGGCGAATTCAGGCTCATTCATAATCTCTCTCATCCGAGGGGCAGATCCGTAAACGATGGCATACCTCAGGAGCTTTGCACGGTGAAATATGCCTCCTTCGACCAGGCAGTAAAGCTTGTAAGGCAATTTGGTAAGGGCGCCTTGTTGGCAAAGTGTGACATCGAATCAGCATTTCGCCTCCTGCCTGTCCACCCGCAGGACTTCAGATGGCTGGGCTTTCGGTTCGATGGGGCATATTTCATCGACAAAGCCATGCCTATGGGTTGTTCCGTGGCATGCTCTGCATTTGAGGCCTTTAGCACGTTCCTGGATTGGGCCCTGCGCTTTAAAACTGGCCTCTCTGGAGTCTCGCATTATTTGGATGATTTTCTCTTCGTGGCTAGGGCAAATAGTCCGGAGTGTGCAGGCCTTATGCAAGCATTTTCGGCCCTTGCTCACGAGCTGGGGGTGCCATTAGCAGCAGACAAAACTGAAGGGCCCGTCTCACGTTTAACTTATTTAGGCATAGAATTAGACACAGTAGAGCAAACGTCCCGTTTGCCCGCGGACAAAATTAAAGGCCTTAAGGAGACCATTAGACAGCTCATCCCCTGCAAAAAACTTACCCTTAGACAAATCCAATCTCTCCTGGGTCACCTGAATTTCGCGTGCAAGGTAATATCTCCAGGCCGCCCCTTCTGCCTGCGATTAGCCAGACTTACGGCAGGTTTAACAAAACCCTTTCATAGGAGGCGTCTCCCCCGAGGCGTCAAGGCTGACCTCGAGTCCTGGCTTACATTTCTGGGAGATTATAATGGGGTATCCCTATGGCAGGACAGCTTGGCTCTGCATTCCGATTTTCAGGTACAGTCAGACGCGGCCGGCTCTTTGGGTTTTGGAGTCTATTTCAAGGGTAAATGGTGTGCGCAGCGTTGGCCGGCCAGCTGGCAGGGTACAGACATTACACGCGACTTAACATTCTTAGAGTTCTTCCCTATAGTGGTAGCAGTGCACCTATGGTCCGAGGAATTCAGGGATCGGCGAGTCTGCTTCAGAACCGACAACCAAGCGGTGGTCAGCGTCCTCGCTCGCCAATCATCAAGATCTCCGAGGGTGTCATCTCTCTTACGCCATTTCGTCCTACTAAGCTTGAAATTTAACATGCATTTCTCAGCCAAATTTGTGCCTGGGCTTAATAATAATATCGCAGATGCTTTGTCTCGCTTCCAGATGGACCGCTTCCGCTCGTTGGCTCCAGAGGCACGCCTGTGGCCAGAGCCGTTCCCGGAACACCTATGGAACCTTGGGAGCGCGAAATTCTGAAGGGAGTATTTGCATCGGTTGCCCCCTCTACCCTTAACTCTTATAAACGGGCGTGGTCAGATTTCACTAAGTTTAGGCAGAAAGGAACCACGGGTCCTACTCCGGGTCCGCCTTCCCAGGAAGAGGTTATGCAATACATAGTGCATTTGAGGAATCTGGGGCGAGCCGCTAAGACCCTTCAAATTCACACAGCGGCCATAACATTCTTCTCAAAATCACTTTATTTCATAGACCCGTGCGATAACTTCCACTTACGCAGGGCTATGGAGGGCTGGCGTCGGCTCCAGCCTCCAGCCAGTGACAACAGGCGGCCTATCACGTTTGACATGTTGGTTCAGATACACAAGCAGTTGAGAACCCTTTGCTGGTCGAAATTTGAGGCGCGCTTATTTTCAGCCGCGTTTTCGATGGCCTACTTTGGGGCGCTCAGAGTAGGCGAGGTGGTCTGCGAGGATCAACCAGACGGTGTCACACGGGGTATTTTAATAGGGGATGTGTCACTGTCCGACACCCAGGTTCTGGTACACATCCGACGTTCTAAGACCGACCAAAAGGGGAAGGGCGCCGTAGTACGCCTCCCTGCGACAGGGGCCGCGGGTCCGTGTCCAGTGAAAGATACCAGGAGGTTCCTTCACCTGCGCCCGGCGGGCCCAGGTCCCTTCCTTATTCACCCGGACAAGGCCAGGCTTACCCGCCAGCAATTCACCAGGGTCCTGCGCAAGGCCATCGCCTCTTGCGGGTATAACCCCACCGAATTCTCGCCCCACTCCTTCAGGATTGGTGCAGCCACTTCAGCCATGCACCTGGGCCTCTCTTCCGAAAGGATTCAGGACTTGGGAAGGTGGAAATCAAACGCATACAAAAGGTACATTCGTACGTAGCATACAGCTGATCCCGGGTTGTCACTCTTTGTTTTCCAGGTGGCCGGATAATGCGCGTTTGGATAGCCGGGCACAGCGTAGTTCACTGGGCCCGCGAAAGGGCGATCGAGGTGGGCCTGGGGCACGGGCTGGGCCTTCCAGCATCCGTGAGAGTGTCCTGGATTGCAAAGAGAGGCATGAAGTGGAATGAGCTATTGCCGACCCTTGAAAGCCGGGCTGCTTCACTCGGCTACCCTGACCTGCTTGTGCTGCAGCTAGGGGAGAACGACCTGGCCTACCGTAACGCAGTGGACTTGAAGTTGCAAATTTTCCGTGATCTTGATACCCTATTGGATTCCTGCCCGGGGATGACGCTGCTTTGGTCATCCCTGCTGGAGAGGCGCATTTGGCGCGATGGACGTTGCCCGATCGCTATGAACAGAACTAGGCGGCGCTTGAATTCTTTCGTGATCCGCAGAGTGTTAGCCTTGAATGGCCGAGTAGTCTCGCACCCAAGCCTAAAACAGAGTGAAGCAGCCCTGTATCGTCATGACGGTGTGCATCTATCGCCTACGGGGAATGATATCTGGCTCGAAAACATAATTACAGGAATCCACGATTGGCTACATGTTAGTGTACATAACTAGGCGAATAAGAGATTAGGACCACAGCCCCCCCCTTAATAACGGTATAATTTTAAATAATTAAATAATGTTTATGTTAGGCCACGAATTGGCAAGAGGTGACTACATGTGAGCGGATTGGCGGCGAGCCAGGGTGGGCTCGAGTGGCGGTTAGGCGTTGGAAATTTGCATAACAATCAGTGGAGGAGGGGCAAGTACGTCATCAGCTGCCCTATCTTGGAGAGGTAATTCCGTTAAAGGATTCCGGGGGCGAGGCTTGGTCCTGAGCCTGGAGTTGCCTGGGCCGTAAGGCACGCCCCATCGGTGGCCACAGGAGGAGCTCTAGTAGATCTACGTCGCGGGGCTCCTTTCTGGTGGTTAACTTCTCACAGACTTCAACACACGGGTTGGAGTCGGATATAGTCTGTTAGGTTCCAACGCCTAAGCCAATTCCGCTCTACATGCTTATTTAATAAAGTTGTGGCCTTAACCACCCAATTAATTAAATCTTAAACCTGGTGTCACGAGTCTTTATTCCGGGGAAGGAGGGCATATAGCCACACAAAGCCACTTCCGCGCTTGCGTCGGAGGTGGGGTTGTGGGCTGCCCGACTGTACCATCGTGTAGGGGCTGAGAGTTCAGCCCCTGCGCGATGGTGCGCTCCCGCCTGCGTCACACCCCGACCGGCCAATGAGGCTGGGCGGGGCGGGGCAACACCGTTTAAAGGCCTCCGCAGGCGGGAAAGCCTCCTCTCTTCTCCGCTGTTCGCCGAGCGAACAATTCACCCGCCCGCCCACCCCTTAATAAGAGGCAAGGGGACGCTGCTATGGACGTCAGTTGGTTGCCCTGGCTGGCCAGGGGGCTGGGTAGGATTTTTCCCATACTGGGTTAGCCATGATGGGTTTTTCGCCTACCTCGTAGCATGTCGTCACAACTTAGGTTAGGCGGTTAGGCGTTGGAAATTTGCATAACAATCAGTGGAGGAGGGGCAAGTACGTCATCAGCTGCCCTATCTTGGAGAGGTAATTCCGTTAAAGGATTCCGGGGGCGAGGCTTGGTCCTGAGCCTGGAGTTGCCTGGGCCGTAAGGCACGCCCCATCGGTGGCCACAGGAGGAGCTCTAGTAGATCTACGTCGCGGGGCTCCTTTCTGGTGGTTAACTTCTCACAGACTTCAACACACGGGTTGGAGTCGGATATAGTCTGTTAGGTTCCAACGCCTAAGCCAATTCCGCTCTACATGCTTATTTAATAAAGTTGTGGCCTTAACCACCCAATTAATTAAATCTTAAACCTGGTGTCACGAGTCTTTATTCCGGGGAAGGAGGGCATATAGCCACACAACAGGCATATATTGGTAGGCTAGACAAGATAGGCAGAGCAGAATCCAAATACAGACGTAATTAACATATGATGAACCTGTTCAAAGTATAGGTTCCTGCAGAATCTCCTCTTGTGTCCCAGCCCTGGCGTAAGTAAACTGCTCTGAGTACCATAGAGTACCTTGCTCTGAGCACATGGGTGGATGAGCATGGGATAAGTCCAATAAATGAACATGCCAGGAAGCAAACGGGGTGTAATATAAATATGTTCTCCTCTCCCCTCTACAGGAGATTTGGAATGTGACATCATCATCATCATCATCCTACTCCACCTATCTGGCTGAGTTTCCCCAGCCACTACGGGCTTACAGCATATATAAAACATAGTAAAATATCAAACATTAAACACTTCCCAATACAGGGCTGCTTCAGATGTCTTCTAAAAGTTATGTAGTTCTTTATCTCCTTGACATCTGAAGGGAGGGCGACATTACCGAGAAATGGGCCTTTTCAGTGGCAGTTCCCTGCTTGTGGAATGCTCTCCCCAGAGAAGGCTCAGCTAATACTACCTTTGCCTAGTTTTAAGCACCGGGCAATTTTTTTTCTTTTTTACCTGGGCCTTTGGCCCTTAATCTGAATGATTTCAAAGTATTCCTGGCCTCTTTTGGTGGGGCAGGATTTGCTAGACCTGTCTTTTATCTGTATAGATGTCATTTCCATGAATAAAGTGACTTAACAATAGTAACAGTCTAGATTTAAGACGGACTATAATCAAGTTATCTTAATAAGAAATCAATGATTTCAACTCACTAACACCAGAATGTCTTTTGAGGCCTTGCAGCTTTCAGGGAAGGAGAAACTGGTGCTGCCATAAATTTCAGTTATTGTAGTTCTGGTGTTGTTTGTTTCTTCTGGAAACTGCATTACTTGCTCTTGTCAAAACCTGGAAAGTACTTGCAACGTGCTATTATTATGATTACCTTTTCTCATTTGGTCTATCAGATTTTCTCCAACCTGGTTCAGTTCATTCAATGCTCTCTTTTTTTCAGTCCTTTCTTTTTCTATTGCCTGTTAATAAATAAAAACAAAACATTTCAACACTGAAAGTGAAAACCTATCTGTGAAAAAAGTTACAAGTAGATAAGGGTCTGGTGACTTCCGTTTCAGTGTGTCTGAAAAAGTGTGCATGCACACGAAAGCTCATACCAATTACAAACTTTGTTGGTCTCCAAGGTGCTACTGGAAGGAATTTTTTTATTTTGTTAAAAAAGTACGGTAACTGGTTTGGCCCCATAAATTGCCTAGATATGAGTCAACCTAGGAGCCTTCTGTGAGCTCCTAACCCAGTCTTCAAAAGGGTGGAAAGTAAGGGTAATTTATAGTAAAATAACAAATTAATGCTGAAGTTCTATGCATAATTACCTGCAAGTAAGTATCATTCAGCAGATACTTATTTATGATTAGGCACACACAGAATGCATTCGATGGGATGAGAATGCTTTAAAGTCAATAGTAACCTATTTTGAAATATTTTCCATGAACATATAAACATATCTATAAATAAATTAGAATGTTTAGGCATTATAAGCTCTCCAAAATCCTCACATCTTTTCTGGTATCCTCTTGGGCCTTTTGTCTCCACCCCCATTCTTTATTTATCACTTTCTACACTTGAGTCCTCCAGATTAGATATTCAAAGAAAACTTCTCTGTCTCATTGGACCCATACTGACATACAGAGTAATCATGCTGGCACAGGCTTTAGATCAAATCTTTGCAAAGTAACATGATACAGAAGACGGACTGAAAGCTCTTCCGGTTCATGGGAAAAGAGTACATTAAGAAAGGCAAGTATCCAATCCACTTCTGAATAATGCTGAACATAAAAGACTGCTGCAACAAGTAGCTTGACACTTCTCTGGCAGCATTCTGGTATGTAGTCTTTTACAAGGACATCTGCTATATTAAACTATAGAATTTAACAATGATCCAGATCAGAGACATAAAGTTTTATCATGGATTAAAGCAAACCAAAAAAACATTTTTAAATTCTCAGGCACAATGCATTACTAGGCTTAAAGGGGGGGCTCCCCATGAGTCATACAATTTAATTCTGTCTGACAATGTGTGAAATCTCTTTCATATGGGATGTACTTTCAGGTTTCTCTGCAGTGTTGTAATTAATTAAACTATTTAAAATTAACTTACACAGGCATTAACAAGAGTCCAATTATCTAAGCCACAGAAGACTTAGATCTCTGCTCTTCGCAGGATAGCTAGAAAGGTTATTAGATGGCCCTTTGGCCTGAAATCAAGACTTTGCCATGGTTCTCGGTTTTAGAGAAATATCAGGAGAGAATTCCTGCTGGGTCCATTTCTAAGAATAAATTGTCTTTAAAATGTGCTACAACTCACAACGTGCAGCTTCCTCTTCTAAAACGAAAATGGAGAATAGTATGAGGAGGGAAAAAGGAAAGGAAATGCCCATTAAACCTCTAAGGACGTCCTGCCACAACTACAACAGTATTGTTTATAACCAGTACGGAGGAGTGAACCTTGGCCAAACTCTAAATATTTTTTAATAATGGAGCTTAATCCACAGGAAGCTACCAGATCAGACTCTACCCCCAACTGACAGCAAGCTTAAGCTGACAAAATAACCTTTTCAGTGAAAATGCCTCCCCGTTTCTCACTTTACCTTCAGTTTCTCTTTCATGTCTGAAGTCTCTCTCATCTTCCTGTACTCTTTGATCTCTATGGCCTGAATGGCAGCTTTTGATTTCAAAATCCAGTTCAACAGCTCAGCAATTTCAGAATCAAGCCTAGTATAAGAGATTGAATAATATTTTCTTATATTTCATCTCCATTCAGTCATCATCTTTTTTCCCCCCTTAAAATGCAACCCTCAGTCTACCCTGAAGTAACATGTTCATGCACATAAAATGTTTTCTCGTGTAGTCTTGAATGCCTGAAGAATCCTCAGCAAAGATTTTACCAGATTGGCAATACGGCACTCGCCTGGTTCCCTGTGGCAAATTGTAGTGATCTCTAAGGAAAGAGGGGCAAAATAACTCTTGCTTCATGCACTCTCTATTACCTCTACCTAGAGTCAACAGGCCTAGAGAGGGCAGATGCGGCAACTGCTATGATGACTTGCTGTGTTTCCCTGACCCAGAGCAAAACAGTGGACTGTGAATGGTTGCTGCACCTGCTCACTCACTTGCTGATTTTCTCTCAGCAGAAGAAAACAGCTGCAGCACTTTGAGACCAAAAGGAGCCAACACACAGGGCAGCAGTAGAGAAGAGTGGGGAACAACAAACATTTACATGCGCTAAGCAGCCTACCCACCCAAATACCCATCCTTCTATCCTTGTTTGCAAGACTGCAAATAATTTTTCATACACAGTTCTAAATAGGACACACAAAAAAAACCCACAGACAACAGCAGTATTTTACAACACTGATTTTTTTTTTACCATGCACTGTGTGAAAATGAGGCAATTCATTGTCTCTTGATTGAGGAAACACAACTACAATGAAAAAAATCTCACTTTTTCTTTGCTTCAGTATCAAGGCAGGCTTGTCTTTTCTTTGATGGAGGTAGATGTGGAACAAATTCTTCCTCTTTGGGATGTTTAACTGCTCTTTGCTCTTTGAAAAGGACGGTTTCTGTGACTACTTTCTGTGAAATCTGGGCCGGCTCAGCATTTGCAACTGCCTGAGTAACCTGAGGGGCAAATTGAACAGGGCATCAATGTTGATAGAATGAAATTCTTCTATATGCCATCTTTGTACAAGAGATAAATGCAGCTAATAGTAACAGTAACACTCATCACTTTAGATATGATCCAGATTAAGTTAAGTGGTTTTAGACCAATTAATTTCACTGAGAACATTAAGCATGTGATTTACTGCCTTCCACTGGTTTTGAAGGAACTTAAACCGCAGCTTCATTTGTGGTTTTTTATCCTGGCTCTCCCCTCTGAAGAGCTCAGGGTTGGCTAAATGGTCACACATCAGCCTTTTATCCTTATACCAACATGAGGTTAGTTAGCCTGAGAGACGGTAACTTGGTCAAGGTCACTCTGTCACTGTCCAGCCCATCACTGACTCCATACACTGGTCCAGAATCATCTTTATAAAACCAAGATGCAAACAAGCTTCATGCAGCCACAAGAAGTCTAGTTTAACCTTAGCTTCCAATTATGTCCAAACTGGAAAACTATGGTTAATAGCTTCCAAAAAGCTAGGAGACAAAGCAATTGACAATTAAACTTTGCTTAAGTACAGTAGCTGTGAGGTTTGCTCAATCTATTTATTAAACTGAGATATGATCATCTTGCTTGTGATTTTTTAATGGATGACGTTTCTGGGAAACTTCACAGTCTGTTTTGCACAGTACTATTTTGAATTACTCGGCCAATTCACTATTCAACTTGTCTCTAAATCAAGTGCAGATTAGAATTAGACTTTCAGATTTTCTAATCAGATTAGAAATCAAGCCTGATAAGGACCGATTTACTTCCTTCCCCCCACCCCTCCTTTTTTTATTTTTAACACCTTTAAGAAAATACCTCCAGGCTTCTTTATTAGTTTTACTTGTATAGGTCAACATTCATGTATTTGTGAAAGACATTTGGAAGGTGTAAAGGGATAGTAATATTTTTATGGTACCTGAGTAGAGTAATCCTCAAGTTTCTGAACTAAACTGTCCCACTTCTGTGTTAGTTCTTCCAGATTGCTGTCAATTTTCTCCAGTGCCTTCTGGTTGTTGAGAAGTTGTGCCACATCTTGGGATACCTCATTCAGCTGTTCTAATGTTCGACGCTTCATTTCCATATCTTCTTTGAGAATCTGACATTGTGAAACAAGAGCAGCCATTCCCTTTTTAAAGGCACAATTCTGCTCAAATTCCCCAGGCTAATAAAGTATATTCTTAGAAAATAAAATTGTGAAAATGTCCATAATAGTTTTGGTGGAAGTTTTTTTTTTATACATTTGCTAAAATACTATGCCTGTTCAGGTATTCAGTATCCATGTACCATCTCTGTGAAAAAGCCAGCAGGAATGCCCTTGACATGTGTGCTAGCCACACACACCTCAGACAAATCATGATTAGCAACACAGAATCATAGAACTGTAGAGGTGGAAGGGACCCATGGGTCATCTAGTCCAACCCCCTGCAAAAATGCAGGAATCTCAACTAAAGCATCCATGACAGATGGTCATCAACCTCTGTTTTAAAACCGCCAGTGAAGGAGAATCCACAAATCGCCAAGGGAGTCAGGATTACCTGAAGGGGGCGCTGCTTCTCCATGCCTAACATCTCAACTAGGAGAGGAACCCTGATTGATCAGCATTTTAGTCCCCATGCTGAAAACCTTACACTATGACTAATACCAATTGTGCATTATAGCCAGGGTTGTGTCCAGCATGTGACGCATCATGGAGCCCTGTGCATTTCCACTGGCCCCTTCACACACTCTGTACCCACAAGCTTTAGTTTCACTGAAAACTGGGAAGAGTCTTGACTAGCATGCACATATGAGGCTATTGTCAAGATTCAGAAGTCCTAAGCCATACACAAGGGATGCGGGTGGCGCTGTGGTCTAAACCACAGAGTCTAGGGCTTGCCGATCAGAAGGTCAGTGGTTTGAATCTCTGCGACGGCGTGAGCTCCTGTTGCTCAGTCCCAGCTCCTGCCAACCTAGCAGTTCGAAAGCACGTCAGAGTGCAAGTAGATAAATAGGTACAGTGGGAAGGTAAACGGCGTTTCCATGCACTGCTCTGGTTCGCCAGAAGCGGCTTTGTCATGCTGGCCACATGACCTGGAAGCTGGAAGCTGACTCCCTTGGCCAATAAAGCGAGATGAGCGCGGCAACCCCAGAGTCATCCGTGACTGGACCTAATGGTCAGGGGTCCCTTTACCTTTACCTTTAAGCCATACACAGAAATTTTGAAGCGTTTGTGGAGCTTCACACATGACAAGGGGCTTCTCCATTTACTTCATCACTGAGAACAATATTACACAGTCTCCCTCTTACTTTCTTCCTTGAAGTAAAAGGGAAATTGCTTGCTTGAGTGAAAGCTGCGGTCACGTCAAAAACCAAGAAAGCTCAAGATCATGATTTGTGTGTATACAACAGATTGGGTTGAGGGACCTGTGGCCCTCCAGATGTCGCTGCACTCAAAATCCCATCAGCTCCAGCCAGCATGGCCAACAATTAGGGGTGATAGGAGTTGGTGTTGAGCAACATCTCACAAGTCACAAGTTCCCCATTCCTGCAACAGAATTACTAGGTACTTATCTACTGCTGTATCACATAGTCTTAAGGAGGGTCTTCTCCCATATCAATTTGCCCATGCATTAAGATTAGAAGACGTCCTTCTCCATTTTCCATCTGTAGAAGAAGCACGTCATGTATGTATAAAAGATAGGAACTTCTTTCTCATAGGTCCTCAACTGTAGACAGAGGTACTCTTGGCACCAACAATGTATGCTCTTTAGGACCAGATTAAAACATTTTCTATTTGCCCAGGCATTTTAAGTTATGTTACTTTCAGCTGGTTGAGTGGTTTTATGCCCCTTAATTTTATTGTATTGCTGGTTCTGTTACGTAATGCAAATAATGGAAGGTAGATTTTTAAATATCTTTGAAAATTTCCATCATTCACCTGAACACTGTAATTCAGGCGTTCTAGTGCCAGACGCTTCATTCTCATATCTCCTTTGAGGATCTAATGCTGAAACAACAGTATCCATATGAATTTGTCTTGGACTACTGCCTTCATACTTGCTTTTCAATAAGCGCCACTTTCATTTTGTACACTCTCTAGCACATTTGCATGAACTGAACAGTCACATGCTTTTCACAAATTTGCGTGCTGTGATTTTCACACTGCATTCTTCAGCTACGAGTGAAACCCACAAGTATTAACCTATGTCTTTGGAAAGTAATTTGAAAACTTGGTAGACCATGAAATTAGCACTAGGATGAAACAAGGATGGTACTCTAGGCACTGCAGAGAAAATGCCAGATTGACAATAGGGAGTAGAACAGGATGAAACATTTAGGGTTTTGATGCTATTATCAAATGCAAACCAAGTAATACTCACTGCCAGCTTTCGAACATTCACACCAAGCTCTTTTTGATCTTTGAAATTGCTTGTTTGCACTTGGTTTAAATTCTCTTCTTTCTCAGTTAGCCAGGCTTTCAACAAACACTGCACAAGAGACAACACATTTTTTTAAATAAAAAAAACCAACAAGAGAATATTTACACAATTCTCTTGCATTTTAGTTTTATTTATTAAATTTGTATACCGCCCTTCATCCATAGATCTCAGGGCAATTCACCACATAAAAATACAATATAAAAACACAAATACATGATGAAAACAATAACAAAAGGAAAAAACCAATAACCCCGTCTCCTCACACATTTAAAAGGTTTGTAAGATATTTAAGATGTTAATCAGCCAAAGGCCTGGTTGAAGAAGAACTTTTTTGCCTGGTGCCTAAAAGTGTATAATGAAGGAGCCAGCCAAACCTTCCTGGGGAGAGCATTTCATAAATGGGGAGCCACTGCAGAAAAGCCTTGTTCTCATGTTGCCACCCTCCATATCTTCCATGGAAGCAGCACACAAAATAAGGTCTCAGATGGTGATCTCATGGTCTAGCTAGGTTCATATGAAGATAGGCGGTCCTTGAGGTACTGCAGTCATTTGAGGCTATATTTTGCTAATCATCATCATCATTGTACCTTAATTGCAACACTACTTTGGCATTACACCAGCACTTTGTCTTCTTATTATTGGTTGGCACCTTGTTCTCATTGGTTCCAAAAAAACCACACACAACTAGGTAAAATGCCATCTTCCATTTCTTTGACAGAACAAGTGTCATTCTACTTATAAGAGCATTCTTTTGTGGAGTATCTTAAAATTGAATATAGCCTATAAGTCCATTGCTTTGTCAACTAATATGATAGTGTCAAATCCAGACAAATGCAACATCTGTAAGCTCATGATTTCACAAATCAGTACCAAGTTAGTGCATAAACTCAAAATTAATTAAATCTAGCTGGGGAAATTATTTTGTATATTTTTAGTATTCATAGCAGATATTTTTTTCTCACTTCTTTAATGGCATGTTTAGCAGACGATATTTAGCCCTGCAAACCAAGAACCAACTCAAAGGGTCATAGTTGTCCTATTCCATCTACTCAGCAAGCAACAAAATTTGACCCTAAAGAACCAATGCAGAAACTAAGCCTCCCACTCCAATCACTGAAGTAAGTATCATTAGTGGCTTTTTATTGGGATTGGACATTTCCAAATACTCTTGAGTCCACAGAAAGAGCTAGTATTAGTAATCCTAGTAAGAGCTACACCCAGTTACAGAAAGGAACTAATACACAACTTTTGCATTCTTGTGAAAAATCACACAAGTTTCTTCAGACAGAATATTTTACATTGAATTGACACAGACCATACCCTCCAACATTTCTCCGATGAAAACAGGGACACACCATTCCATATTGATAATTTTACTGTTTCTACCCCACACTGGGTTGTCCCAGCCACTCTGGGCAGTTTCCAACATATATAAAAACATAATAAAACATTAAACACTCCTATACGGGAGTGCCTTCAGACAGCTCAGGGGTCAAATAACGCCATACCCTCCAACATTTTCCCAATGAAAATAGGGACATCCTAAGGAAAAGTGGGACATTCTGGGATCAAATCAGAAACCGGGACAGCTTCTCTAAATCAAGGACGTCCCTAGAAAATAGGGACACTTAGAGGGTCTTTCAGACTTAGAAATATGAACAACTGAGCTTTGCTAACAGCTGCCAAAATGTATTTCCTTTTTTAAAAAAAAAACCCAGAAAGGCTATAATTACCATTGAGCAAAGAAGTTAAGTGGCAGTGTTTGAAGATAATTTTCCCAAATGATTTAACATTTACTGACTTTACAATCTGCCTCCCCAAAAACATCAAGGCCACTATACATCCTAAGGTATCTCTTTGCTGTTCATCCATTCAATTAGAAAACTTCAGCCAATGAGTTGTTTCTTTTTTTTTCACCACTAACAAATCATTTTAAAAGATCTACACATTGGTGCATACAGTGAAGTAATTTACCTGCATGTTGTTGTTTTTAGAAATAGCTTGCATAAACTGGAGAAGCTGGTAATTAAGGGGATTTTGAAGTGGAAATGCTGCCCAAGGCTCTTTGGGGGAAATAACAGGGCAGAAATGTAATGAAAGAAACAGGACTCAAGATAAGACTATGCCAGGTGTCAGCAAACTTTTTCAGCAGGGGGCTGGTCCACTGTCCCTCAGACCTTGTGGGGGGCCAGACTATATTTGGGGGAGGGGAAGAGAATGTATTCCTATGCCCCACAAATAACCCAGGGATGCAATTTAAATAAAAGGACACATTCTACTCATGTAAAAACATGCTGATTCCCAGACCGTCTGTGGGCCGGATTTAGAAGGCGATTGGGCCGGATCTGGCCCCCGGGCCTTAGTTTGCCTACCCATGGACTATGCAGACAAAGGCAATCTGAGTTAACCAGAGTTGATGGTGTCACTAGTGGTGTCCCTTGACCTTTAAATTTCTTTTATACAAGTGAAGGATTTGTGTTCATTTCTGTTGGGACTTAGAATACTGCTCGTGTGGATACAATAATGGCAAGGGCACAACCTGCCCTCTGCAAGCAACACTGATTCCTCTAGTCCTCTATGAGTGGTAATACACACACTAGCCTTTGAAATCTGTAAGACCACCCCTCTAGATAGAAAGAGGCACAACAGTAGAGGATTACTTCTGTTATTTTATCCTATTATATTCATCTCAAATGGGATTAATTTAATCTGATTAATTTAGCAGTTTGATCCACATGTGATCCATAACAGGGCCAACTGCATACAGAGAAGAGGCCACAATCATATGGATACAGTGATTACTCAGCCCCTAGTCTACTAAAATTAATAATGCTCTGCTTTAGTTAAATTTGTCACTGGTCTTAAAACATACTGTTTGTAACATATTGGATACTCTGTGTGTGTATATATGTATATATATATAATCTTGATTTATACTTTGGGATACAAGTAGGCAAATTACTCTCCTTCTCTCACCCATAATGCAGATGACTAGTCACTAGTCTAGTGTGGTGTGTGTGGAGTGTGGTGGAGTCTCCTTCTTTGGAGGTCTTTAAGCAGAGGCTTGACAGGCATATGTCAAGAATGCTTTGATGGTGTTTCCTGCTTGGCAGGGGGTTGGACTGGATGGCCCTTGTGGTCTCTTCCAAATCTATGATTCTATTATTCTATGACAGCAAACAAAGCAGCAAGGTTTAGCAATGAAGGTTATTGCATCATTAGTTTTTAAATCCTTCTTAAGACACCCAGGAGGGACCTGTATCTACATACAATATAAATCACTTCTATAGTTCGGGGGGGGGTCTTAAATGAAACAAACAATAGCAATTTGTATTTAAGCACATCCACAAAAAATGGAAGGCTGTACTGCAAGAGCCAAGGGCCCATGTCCAGATAATAATAAAAAATTGTAGCAACATGGGCCCAAGTATTCCTGATGGTGCACCACTCAAAATGGCAGCTGACAACTGGCCTGTGCAATGAGAATAGATCTATATCTATTATTTTAGTATTTAATTTTATGTAACAAGTTTCCCCCTGCTAAAAAAGCAGTTTGAACTAAAGAAACACAATTTATTTTAAAACTCTTTTACCTGAGATTAAAGGTGTTCCTGAAAACTTGTACAATAACCTAACTCTCCTTCCCCATTAACATGGCCTTATAAATAATTACATAATAATTACATTAAAATGTAAGAAGTGTCCAAAGGCCTATTTAAGCACACCTTTCTGTTCTCAAAGTGGCCAACGAGATACTTATGGGAAGCCTGCAAACAGGACATGACTGCAACAGCATTCTCTCCACTCATGTTTCCTAGCAACTGATAGAGGCATTCCCTCTCCCACAGTGGAGTCGCCATTGTCTTTGAATATGCCTAATTGCCTTTCAAAACTTTTCAAGTTGGTGACCTTGGTTACATTTTATGGTAGTGGATTCCAAAGTTTAACTATGTGCTGGTGAAAAGGTATTGCTTTTTTCCAGTTCTGAATCTTCCAAAATATTTCAGTTTCATAGCAATATGCACTGGTAACAGACTAGTCCATAACAAATTGAATGAATACCTTTGAGTAGGAATACAAGCAAGTTCAGAAAGCTGATTTACTCTTTTTTTAAAAAAAATAAGTACACTAGAGAAAATAAACAAGTTTTACCTGCTCTTCCAATAGCTCCTGCCATAAGATATTGAGCTCTTGTAGTTTGAGCCACCGTTCCTCAGTCCAGCGACAAACTGCTGTCCATCGTTCACCAAGCACCTGCAGACAAATAAAGAAATTTCTGAAACCATGCATTCCCCTTTGAAAGCAGATGGAAAATACAAACATATAGGGTGGGATTTAGCTAATGAGTCCCAGCAGCAAAACCCCTGCAAAATGGGGCTCCACCCCCTTGTCATCCTTTGGCGTTATGTATTGTATGTGCACATATTTTTCTTTAATGTAAGTTGATTGAAGACGTTCAGATGACAAGCATCTAGTGTCTAATAAATAAATGTTGCTTGCTTGCCTGGAGGACAGAGAGCATTGGGTGAGTGTGTGTACAAAGGTAAGATTCATATTCATGACTCCATCCAGGTTTGCCCTGCCCACCCACTGGCATGTGTTAGCATTCCCCCAGAAGGAGATGTGGCCGTTTGGCTGAAAAATGTTCCACATTTTTCCCATGCAGAGACTTATTAAATCAAGACATCCACTCACCTGCAATTGATCTTCTAGGATAGCTGTGGCACTTTCACCGCTGTTTTCATCAACGATGACCACCATGTGAGTCAATGAGTTTACTTTAACCTGCTCTGCTTCAAGATCATTTTGTAGCCCCTGAAAGCATTGATTAAATTGTTACAAAGACCAGACATAAAACTGTGTTGTTTTGCTTGTGCCAGCTCCTTGATTTTGTTTGTTTAAGCAAATATTTTCCCAATGAGCCACGACTGTTGAGCCACAACCACTCTAAACAGCCCCTGCTGCTTCTGACTATATCCCACACGATATGTATAGTAGCAAAATTATTTTCACCAATGCAGCCTTATCTTGCATATGTGCTCATTGAGTCACTTCTGGCAAGTGAAGATCCCCACACTGATTTGGCATGTCACATGTCACATGAAAATGCTAGCTTGGAGCTCTGGGCCACATTGAAGAGTGGGTGACAGGAAGAACAACATTTCCTCTGTGACAACACTTTTGAGTGCTTAAAAAATACACCTCTCCTCAGAAAAAGCACTGTGTCAAAAGGCAAGATTCACACATACCCCAGAACAACTAATATTACACAAGATCAGTCATATGAAAAATCCCATAATTTGTATCCAGAAGCTTTAATGGCTACACTCATTGCTCCACAAAGTTTCAAGGAAGCCAAGAAGTAAAATGTACTTCCAAACAAATACAGTTCCTGAACTTCACTATACATGGCACAACTCCACACGAAGGTCTAAATCTTATTTTAAAAGAGGAGTTTCTATATTAACAATGCCATCCAAAGGGAACCAGGAAATATGAGCTGTTGCAGACTATTTTTTCACTCTATCATGCTTATTACAGTAAGGGGTAAAAATACTTTATGTTCATCCATCTGCTGTTGAAAGGACTCCAAGTCTTCAGCGAAGCACTGAGATTCCATCTTTTGAATGCGTCCTTCTGTAACAGTCAGCCAGTCGGACAGCTGCTGCAGTTGTTTCTTCTGTAGCTCCATCAATACATCATGGAGGCTGATCATGTCAAAAACATAACGAATCATTTTAAACGTCATTTTTAAAAGATTTGGTGTTAAAGTAACAGTGCAATCCTAGCGTGTTTACTCAGAAGTGAGTCCCACTGTGTTCCTTAAGTCTTACTCATAAGAAAGTACTCAAAAGATTGCAGCCTACGTGGGTTGGTCAAAAGAAAAGCAACATGTTTAGAAATTGAGCCTGAAAATCTAGACACATTTATTAGGAACTATGTTTTAAAGCAACACATAAGCCTGTATTGAACACAGAATCTGAAATACTGCATTTTCATACAAATATCCAGTTTAGTTTTGTGTTCATGTTAGTGTCTTGGGCGCAAAACTATTCACTACTTAATTTCCTTTTTCCTGAGCTCATTTAGATGTGCTTCCAGGCTGAATTTAGTGTTGTGATGCATTAAGTTTATTCTAAAAACTGCTCAGTCCGCAAGGGGTGGGGGTCAGAGGGGTTGACACATAATGTGTACCATTGGAACTGGAAACTAGTCTGTGCGTGTTCAGGATGTCACTCACTGGGACTGCCGATCCATACTGTCCACTCTGAGAGCCTCCCATCTGGAATTCAGCAATGACATTTGTTCCTGGATTTCACTTTCCTCCTCCTCTGAAAGATTGCCCTGGGCTAACAATTGATTGCCAGCCTGCAGCACACTACCCACACTGCTCTGGTGTGCTGTCAACTCCATCATAAAAGCCTAGGGAAAAAGAGTAAACAAGTCAGATCAATCTGATCTCTTGCCATGGATAATTTTAATAACTGCATGGAATTTACAAGACTTTTAATAAATAGCAAATTGGAAATTGGAACACCAAAGAAAAGGCTAGGATCGATAAAGAAACAAGCAAAAAAAAAGATGCTAAGGTGTTCCTCTCCTCATCAGGAAGCTAAAAATAAAATAATCAAATCAACAGTGTGATTAGTTTTCCATTACTGTGGGAACCTCAGGTTCATGCTTCTTCTATGATAGCCTGAAATGCTTTGGAACAGGGAGCCAACAATATGCAACATTAATCACACAGGACTGATAACGCCAAGGCTGCAGGTTCGAAGCATGTATGGAACAGCTGCATATTCCTCCATTGCAGGGGGTTGGACTAGATGATCCTCAGGGAACTCTACAACTCTACAATTCTGTGATTCTATGATTAGCTCTTTCATGCTTGCATTTTCTTTAAAGTAGCTCTGTTTCCAGGTGAATGCACACTGTAACGGCAAACATACGAAACAACTACCTATATGTATCTACCGGTAGGTGTAATCTTAAACCCACAACAGATGTATGTATCAATAAAATTTTTTTTAAAAAAAGAAGTCTGAAGTCATGAGTGCCATTTTCAGCCCCTTCACAATCCATGGAAAATCCCGGTTTCTCTCAAAATATTATTATATTGAAAAATAATGTTGCTATTCCATAAGCAAATGATTTATCCATCAAAAGTATTTTTCAGGAAAAGAACCAAAACAAACCAACAAAAAAGTTCCTGTAACTTGCAACGTCTAAGTAGCCCATGAACTTTAATAACATTTCTATTACCGAAGAGAAATTGAACAAGAAACAGAGTTCTTCTGCAACTGTCTACAGAACCTGTGACCCACCAGGCTGAACACAGCCCACAAACTATGTATGCAACCATCCCCTTAATCCCCTTTTCTGTATTCCCAGGCAGCAGACGGAGGAGCTTTATGAACTTGGTGTGTAAAATGTGTATAACAACTATGATTATGAGAAAGATCTACTGCTGCCTAAACGAGGGATAATATTGATCAACCAACTACATACTGCAACTCTCGTAGCAACCTTATTTAACACCCACTTCGTGTGTAGCAAATTGTTGCTTGACTTCCTCAACATCATCAGATATGACTTCCTGTTCTTGGAATGTATCCTCGGCAGAGAGTAGCCATGTGAGAACTTCTTCCAGAGCTACTTGGTAGCTGTCCAAGTCCATATCAACTTCAGTGGCAGTGCTGGGAGTTTCTGCTCTTGAACCTCCATAGTCATCTTCAGCTGTTTCACTCTACAGAGCAGAAAAATCAAACTCAGAGCCACTTCTTGAAAGCTGTTTTTATAATAACACAAATGCTTATTTAACAGAGATGTTACCACCACATAAAGGGCTGGAGTGGGGGTTGGGAATGCATGTATCAGAATCTTGTGTGTGTGTGCAAGATTAGGTGTTTACCTTGCAGTGCAAGCAATCCAAGGTATCTGGTTCAAGATATCCAGGGCATGGTTATCAATAACAGATTCAATGTTAATGAAATAAATGGCGGAAATTAAGATTAGAGTTGATATTTTACCAAAAAACCATTTGAATGATCTAGGTTTACTAGCTGACATAATTGAGTTTTGCTCTCAATGACATTCATTTTACATATGCATTTACACAGTGACTTAGATAAAATATTTCTAAACCTGCACAGAAGTTGCTAAGATTCTATTATCTCACCTCCAAAAGCCTACAACATGACCACTCCTCACAAAGACTTATGTCCTCACATTGATATTTAAAAAATGATAATGGCTTTCATCAAATATAACCATATAAAACTGTTTAATGAGATGTTAATGTTTTTACTCTAGATAAGTTTTTCATTACAATGCAGTCGTGCAGAAAAATTAAAGTCGTAGGTCTTTCTTATATTAAAAAAATCCTAGAAAAAATTGTGGAACCCCAACACATGATTAAAGTACTTTAGAAGTCTTATCAGCACTACTGTCTAAAGAGATTTCTGTTGTAAAAATATCCTGTCCTTTTGGAGTACGAACTTGAGTCACACGTTCAATTACCGGATGCCTAAGTGCAATATGTAGCACCAAACCTGTTACAAGCATTAAGCTAGGATTTCTGACAAGTGCTTCACAAAATACATTCAAGTATATAAAACTTAAAATAGTAACCTCTGCACACTTTCTACAACTAGCCTCACAAGAGGTAGGATGTTAACTGGTGGTATTAAAAGTTGAGTTTACACTTTGTCTTATGATTCTATGTCATAAAAACATTCAGCAGTATTACCTCTTGAAAGGAACAATCAGTGACTAGAGCAAAAGTCCAACAGAATTTTTAAAAATGTTGTAGTGGCTTGACACTTAAAACAAGGACAGAACTACACATTATATGAAGTTACATAATCTTTCCCCTTCTCCCAGCAAGAGCTTTCAATTATCAGGTAAAAGTAGCTTTATGCTGACTGAAGGACCACAAGAGGTCTTTCTCTTCAAAAGTTAGAAGATAACAGGATATATTTTATCTCTCAGGAAGAAAAACAGCAGGAGAGCAGGCATGATTTTGGAGGGGAAAAATAGCTGGGATGGGAAGAGTTAAGCAGATCCTTTCACCCAAACCCACCCAACTAAAGGTACAAACAGAGGAAGAATCAACAGAAAGGGCATTCTGGTCAGATAGCACTGCGTGAGAAAAGGAACCATCTTAGGCTTAGCTAAAGTCATTTCCAAATGGTGAAAGAAATAACCCTACCATTTTGATCCAAACTCAAAAATATAGTCAGAGAAGCCTCTATTTGAAGAAGAGACTGAAACCCAGACTGAAAAGTATCAAAAAGAGATTTGGTAAAAAAGGAAAGATAGACCCCTGAGTTGGCTGAAGACTTGTCCTTTCGCAAATGGAAGCATCTGAAAGCAATGGAAGCTTCCACTAGAGCAGGCATGTCCAACAGGTAGATTGTGATCTACTAGTAGATCATGGGGTGTTCCTGGTAGATCCTGGTTGATCTCTGGCCCCCCAGTGATCTCCTTAGGGGGGAAAAACCCACAACTTTGCCTTTCTTCAAAAAGCTCAACAACTTTTGCTTCCCCAAAAAAGCTCAAAAACCTTGGGTAGATCACTGCTAGGTTTTTTTTTTACAACAATGGGTAGATCACTGCCAGTTTTTTAATACTGTGAGCAGATCGCAGTCTATTGGGAGTTGGACGTCCCTGCACTAGAGAAAGGAAGGAACTGATTTTTGCTTCTTTCCCTCTTCTCCTTGCAGCCTCCTATGCCACCTCACACAGTGTTCAAAAAGCACTCCCACACTTTCCAGAGTACATCTTCAGGAAGTAAAGGGTACATGGGCATACCCAGCGAGGGGCGGGGGGCAGCTGCCCCCCACCTAGAAGCAAAAAAAAAATTACCGTATTTTACAGACCATAACCCGCACTTTTTTCCTCCGAAAACTGATGGGGGTTATGGAAATCGGGCTGTTTCCGCCCCCTCCGTGGTTGCAGCCAGCGACATGAACGTGGGGGGAGAAGCAGCCCCAAATTGGGCTGTTTTCGCCCCCTCTGCGGCTGCAGCCAGCAACAGGAACATGGGAAGGGGGGGAGGAACAGCCTGAGCTGGGGGGGGGGGGCGGACGGAAGCTCCATCCTTCCTTCCTTCCTTCCATCCTTCCTTCCTTCCCCCCTCTTTCTTTCTTCCTTTCTTTCTCTCTCTCTCTCTCTCCCTCCCTCCCTTCTCTCTCTCACCCCTTCTTTCCTCCCTCCCTCCCTCCCTCCTTTCTTTCTTTCTTTCTTTCTTTCTTTCCTTCCTTCCTTCCTTCTCTCTCACCCACCCACCCACCCCTTCCTTCCTTCCTTCCTTCCTTCTCTCTCTTCCCTCCCTCCCTCCTACCTTCCCTCTCTCTTCCCTTCTCTTGCCCCCCCCCTAGTTTTGATCCTGGGTACGCCCCTGAAAGGGTAACAGGGAATCAGTTAAAACTGCATCTTCTCCCACTCCCAGTGAGAGCATCCCAGGATCATAGTTCAGCTCCCACGAACTCTAGATCCAACACATTGTCATACAGCAATGTGCTCCAGAACTTTATATTAAAAGGGGAAAGAAATGCATAAAAGAAAAGGTAGGAGAAGTGATCGACATTTTCCAATGTTACACCATTGAGTTGGATTTGTGGCGCTGCAGAGGGTTTATTTTGTACTACTTGGTGCAGCACTTTGGTTTTTTGGATGCTGAGTGATAAGCCAAGCTTTTCGTAAGCTTCTGCAAAGATATTTAGGATGGTTTGGAGGTCATCCTCTGAGCATGCGTACACTATGTTGTCATCAGCATACCGATAAAGTAACATCAGAAAAAAAGAAGCAAAGGAAGATCACTGGATGATATGGAAGAAGAATGGAAGAAAGCTATGCATTTTTGCACTGCATGACAGAAGCCAGAACCTATTGACCGTACAAGTTTATTTGAATACCTTTCTATTGACTGTGAAAAGGACAAAAGACACCGGGAGGCAACATTAAATGTCATATGACATTACTCTAAGAAAGAATTGGGAAAACATTAGCACATACCATCTGTATGTCCCCTTCTTCACATTCCTTTTTATATTTCCTTGGAAGGGTCTCCACTTCTCGAATATCTTCCATGGTAACTTGCTGAGGGAGGACCTCAAACAAGGATGTCAAGTACATGATAATGGACTTCTTATCAGGAAGCTGTACAGCAACATCTGAAAACATAAATGATATGTTTACTGGATATTATTGCAGGTTTTCAAGCTGAAAACCATGTCCAGAGCCATAAGGCTGTACCCATATGTTGAGTTCAGGGTTTGCGGAAGGTGGGGAGAGAGATTGCAGAAATGAATCAGCAACACATACCGTATATACCGTATATAGGACACTATCCACCAAACTGAGAACCATCAGTACTAAATTCTGTCACTTCAACTCTCATTATATAGATATATTAAGCACAAGACTACTGGCAGATTGACTGAAATTAATTTCAAAAGGGCACAGCATGCTTAATTCTGGGTTATTGTTGTGGTTTGATTTTTTTTTTCAGAATGTTTTATTTTATTGCGGTATGTATTGCACATTTTCATGTTGTATCCTGGTCGGGGATTGATTTTTGTGAAGAGCAAATTATAAATTGCCTAAGCAAATTAATAAATGTAGGCTAAGTAAACAATATAGAAATACTTTGCAACTACATTCTTCTTTTTTTTCCATATTCAATATTGGATTGCATTCCAGTGTAGTCATACCCAAAGCAGACCCTCTGAAATTAATGGACATGACTAACTTAAGGCACATTAATTTCAGTGGGTTTACTCTAAATAGGAATTAGCCAATTATAATCCATTACAGTCATCTTAAATGCATAAACATATAATCAAATAAAAAAATCCACCATCCAGACATAGGTGTACTCAGTTGCAAAGAATCATCTTCTACCTTCAGGATCTAACAATTTTTCTATCCTCAGGCGATTTTTGGCTATGTTGAAGGCATGTTCTAGTCTGTCAACTGGAGCCATTTTAGTTACTTTATCCCAGCTAAAGAGCTCAGGCCTAAAATCAGAAGAGAAAACAAAATAAGGGAAGGTAAAAAAGAAAGATGATTTGCTTATTCATTCAACACTTGAATCAAGCAGTTATATGTACCATGCCTCCATTATGTCAAATACCACATACAAGAGAAAGATCTGTGCATATGCCATTACTTATTTCTCCAGAGGAAACAAACATTTCAGGGTCCCTGGAATTTAGTTCACTTTCAATCACATGGACAGAACTTACCTTCAACCTACTTATTGATCCCAATAATCATGCTAAATAAATCAGACTCAATTGTTGGGTGTATTGTAGGCAGCATGCAGGTGTACTACTGATGCAAGGCAAGGCAGCCTTCAATTAATTCTTTGAACAACTTGCTGTTTTCAAAAGTGCTACATATTTAGTTCAGTTCGCATGTAGTACTAAGCCAAAACATGGCTTACTGCAAGCACATAGGCTCCCAAAGAGGAGACTCCAGTCACTATGCTCCTTTTCTGACCATTCTGTTGCTGTGAGCTAAGTAAGCCATGGGCTTAGTATGTCATATGTTCCTGTGCTCATGTTTTATCTCTTCCAGACAAATTGTGAGCTGAAAACCAAGAACTTTGCTTACCACTTGTGGTTTGAGTGGAATGAGAAACAAGAAGACCAGGTTTGGACAATGCACTAAGCCAAACCATGGTTTAGCTTGTAGCAGGCCCGGACAATGAGCAAATATGCACCATCTCCAGGAACCCATGCATTCGTGCTAAGGCATAGTTATCTTAGCGTTATATATAAACTGGGCCAATATGATCTTACATCAGGCATCCCCAAACTTCGGCCCTCCAGATGTTTTGGACTACAATTCCCATCTTCCCTGACCACTGGTCCTGCTAGCTAGGGATCATGGGAATTGTAGGCCAAAACATCTGGAGGGCCGCAGTTTGGGGATGCCTGCCTTACATGATTAAATTACTTGTGACTGAATCCCATTACAATGGGACTAAAATTAATTTTGACTGACTGGTTCCATTGTTTTAATGATACTTAGTTATTATTATCTTTAGGTAGTGGTGGCCCTCGCCATACATCTTCACCCCAACAAAACGAACCTTGAACTTTATTTTATGCATCAACTGTTCCATGGTTTTCACTGGAACAATATTGCAATGTTAAACTTTCAGTGGAAAATAAATGACCTTTATTCATTTCATAATATATGCATCTATGAATAAATAGTGAGGACAAGATAAACACATGGAAGTATTAGTATTGAGCAGAGATTTCTTTTTAAACAAAAAACAAAATGTTTTCTTACTTTCCCATGTGTGTTTTTAAAAAGCAAAAACAAAGAACATACATTACTGGCTTTGACTGTTGCTCATCACTCAAACGTAATAACCTCGACATTAAAAAAAACTCTCAGCTTTCTTTCCAGCTAACATATGCCAAAGTGGGTTTTAAAACAATTCCAAGTATTTTTTTTAACTTATTGAGAACTGAGTGTAAGCTTTGTGCTCTTTAGGGAAATGTTGTATTGGCAGTTTTCTTCTATTGTCATTTGTTACTGCCATTTTTTTTATTTAAAAAAATGCATCACTTAGCATTAAATTTCCTTACCCACCCCAGGACAAAGAAACTGCAGGCTCCTATTCCCTTAGAACTGCAGCATTTGGCAAGGAGCTACCTACTTGTGCCTGTGGATCACAGCGTTGAAAGCAAGACCATCTGCCCAGCTTGTGGTGAAGTTCAAAACGTTGACCTCACTGTAAGGCCTAGTAGACTGTCGCACCCAGCTCAGGAGGATCTTTTCACTATTTGTTTGCTGCAAGTCTGACATTATATCTTTCATGACATCTTTAACCTGAAAGAAAGCACAGAAAGGCTTTCAAGTACATATACACAAAACAACTGCCCCAGAATACATGGAGCCTCTGAAAACAGGATTGCCCAAACCTACACATCAGAGTGTTAGCATAAAGGACAGTGACTCACAATCAGCCACATGAAAGAAGCATATGTAATTGTATTTGTTCATATTGACCCTTCCCATCTGTCCCCAACTCTTTTCATTTCCAGACTTTATACTGCAGGCTCCCTGGACCTGACATCTTTCTTTTCTCCCTCCCCCGTGCTTCCAGTGCCAGTACAAAACTTGCACTAGTACCCCTTAAGCTGAAGATACAGATGTTAACAATACTCAGCTAGTACTTTCCCCAACTATTGGAACCCATTTTACCTGCTTCTTGGCCACCTAAGGAGATCCACAGCCTATTCCTTGTGTGCATGCATGCATGCTGGGGAGTAGCACAACGTTTTGTCAAATGGTTTATTACTATTAGAAGAGAGCTACTTTTTCAAGTCGTTGACCCTGTCCCTGGGGTCTCAGGATTGGTGGGATTGGTTGGATAGATGGCATGAAAGGATTGCAGCAAAAGAAAAACTGCAGATGTGTTCCATTGCTAATTAATAATTCACTTGCAAGGACTGAAATAAGGCATCAAGGTTGCTTACCTGCCAGTGCAAAATTATACTCCATAACAAGCCAAGAGTCAGTTTATGATTTCCATCAACAATGTCCGTCCCTCCTATGTTCACCAGCTCCACCTGGAACACACATTCAAGTAGAATCATAGAATCACAGAGTTGGAAGAGACCACAAGGGCCATCCAGTCCAACCCCCTGCCAAGCAGGAAACACCATCAAAGCATTCCTGACAGGTGGCTGTCAAGCCTCCGCTTAAAGACCTCCAAAGAAGGAGACTCCACCACACTCCTTGGCAGCAAATTCCACTGTCAAACAGCTCTTACTGTCAGTAAGTATCATTGCTTTTATTCCAGTCAACACAATTCCCTTCCTAACCATTTTTGCAAAGAAATAGTATAAGCTATATAACTGGATGATTTAATCCCACTTCTAGAATGCATGAGTGCAGAAGCAGGCATTGAATGTACAAATTCTAAGAGATATGCACATTTTTATATTCAAGTTTGAAATTAAAATTGCCTCCGCCCCAATCAAGTTGTCCCTCATCATCAGTGGCAACCAAATATTTATCTGGTGGCCAAAAGCAACAGCCTTTAGGCAAGGGCTTCCCCCAATTCCAGAAGCAGATTTTGGGGAAAATGTAAAGGAAGGCAGGGCAGAAAACCTCTCTCTTTAAACCAAGAATTAAATTCAGGTCCAAACCTTTATATGTATAAACAGTGCAAAAGTAGACAACATTCTTAATTGTGTAACCACTTTTTAGCTTTCCATTTTTATTTTTAAAAGATAGTTTTTTCTGATGCAGTTCAGGAGACTTGATAACTACTGGTATTGATAACAAGTCTATAGAAAGTAAATTATAATTTGACTCAGCCCTCAAAATAAGTTAGCATTCTATCCATGAATGATGCCCAAAGGCATTCAGGAACAAGAAATACAAGTTCACTTCATGGGGGAGAAATTATCTTCTAATTATAAGTGAAGTATCATTACACAGTCTCATCTGCAAAGTATAAACCACTATTGGAACCAAGCATGTTGAATTTTATGACATTCTTCTCCCCAACCCCACCCTGCCACCACCAAGACTTTTCAGGCTGCAGTCTAATTGGTAGTTAACTAATTTTAACTCATAGTTACTTTCTCTTGTCCTGTTTCAGGGGCACTGAATATTCAAGGGCACTGAACTTCTAAGCAAACATTTATTTTAGAAACTTACATTGTTCTGATGTAAAACTTGAAGTACTTTGTTGACATTATTCAAGGCATGAACTCTTGTGGATCCACGTTCTTTCAGCTTCAAATAACAAACAATTTTCAGATATAAGAGGAGAACTAAGATCACAAATTTTCCTTTCATTGTATGTTATTTAACAAATAATACTCTCCAGAAGATTGAGAAAGACCAAACAGAATCTCTGAATACATTCTGAATACATGTATTCCAAATCTAGCCAAATGTTTATCCATTTATTTTAGCCAAGCTATGTAATTATAATTCTGCATGATATAAATTGCTTAGGGCAGCTTGAACAAACTGTTTTTAATAGAAGACAACTGAATCAGGCATACACTGGTTGCATTCAGATGTAACAATAGAAACTACAGACATGTACTGTAGCAAACTTCAGGCTCACATACATTCCCCTTCTCTTTTCCTTCTCTCCTAATTCAGGTATGAAGGGAAGAAATTGTCTAACTCAAGCTAGGGGCTAATCCTGCTATGCACATTCTTCTGATGAAAAAAAATGCAGTGGAAATCCATCAGAGGAAAGGTGCATTAATTGTTCAGCATAGCTGATTAGATTAAAAAAATGTTGCCATCACATATTTAAATTTATTACAACTGCAAGAGCTAGAAATCCAGGAACCACATGCAAGTTCAAACTGATGCACAGAACATAAACACATTGACTTTGAGTGTGCACATTCATAAACTATAGGCAAAGACCTGCGAAGTATTCTAAATAAGTGAATGATGCCACTCTAACTATACAGGCAACATTTGAAGTTAACTTTCCTCTTGTTGGAAGAATGCTTTGCTTACCAATGGATTTCCTGTCAGTCCTTCTAAAAGGTCCAAAAGCCTCCTCCCATCTCGGAGATCTGTGAACATATCCTTTACTGCCGGTTTTCCACACTATAAAACAAGATACGTTTTAGAATCATTGTAAAATGCTCCAAAAAAGGGAGGGTTGTAGGTATCTTAGTTCCCACCATGCTTAATATTTAGTTCTACACACACAAAAAAGAACAAAATGCCATCCAATTTTGTCTCAAATTTTGTTCTCTCTGCATATGTTCAAGCTTTCCAGATTTCTCAGTGAAATCTAGACGATTGGTCTACAGTATTTATATAGACCAAAGTGCCACCAAGGTGGCAACTGCTACATAACCTCCCAACAATCCATTTAAAGCAACTATCATCCATGGTCTTCACAGTCTTGATCTGCTATGAAATTATCATGCAATAATTTTCACCTGGAAGAGTAGATTCCAAATTTGCCACCACTTACAGTTGCCAGAAGCACACAGAGAAAGCCTACTAAGGCTTGCTATACTGTCCGTAAGTCTTGCAGGGAAATGTGCCTAAAATATACCTGTAAATGCTACCACACCTCAAAACACTTGTAACACTGACAGTGTAAACCAGGGATGGGAAACCTGTGACCCTCTAGATCAGGGAGGTCCAACTTTTCATACCAAGTGGGCTTCAATAATATTTCAACACAGAACCCATAGGCCACACACTACTTGTCGGGTGGGGGTGGGGTGAGGGAGCAAGAGAGAGAAGCCAAAATTTGATGCCCCCTCGCATTGCCTTCCCGGAGCCAGAAAACCAAGGCACTGGGCTTTGGGAAGAAGACACAAGACTTTGGCAGAGTCCTAGAACCCTCCCACCTCCTTCCCGAAGCTGGAAAAGCCTCAGATTGGGAAGGAGGCTGGAAAGCTCTAGAACAGGGGTAGGCAACCTAAGGCCCATGGGCCACAAGCGGACCATGGGGGTTATTTAACAGGCCCACAAGCTGCCCCTGAACTGAGCTGCCCGCTCGGCAAGTCCCCGTGCGCTGTGCTAAACTGAGGCTCGCTTCCGCAGCACCGGATATCATGTCTGCGCAGGCGCCAGAATTCGCAGGCATTTACACGAGCGAATAATCCAGCCCACGGAGGAATCTCCACTGGAGTGAACTGGACCAGGCGAGGTAAACCTTGCCGACCCCTGCTCTAGGACCCTCTCAGAGCATTCATGCCTCCTTCCCAAAGCCCACCACCTCGCTTACCCGGCTTTGGGAAGGCAGTACAAGGGCTGCAGAGGGGGGCAGTGCACAAAAAGCTTCAAGGGTGCCATGTGTTGGACCCCCCTGCTCCAAATGTTCTTGGATTAAAACAGCTATCATTCCTGATCACTGACTCAGCTTGGCTAGGTAGGACTAATGGAAGTTGGAGCCTTGGGGGGCAGGGGGGACACAGTTTCCACAGCCCTGCTGGAAGCGGAGATACAAACGTTTAGGATTAAGGTGTGAAGATAATAGTCATAAACTAATAGGAACCCAAAGTCATTCTTTAAACATACAATTTGGGCTACATCCACAAAACGAGAAAACACACACAGCTGACAGAGTCGTGGTCCATAAGAAGGCAGGGCAAGTGGGAATGGAAGGCAAGATACATCTGAAGCACATCCAGCTCCTCAAAGCTGAGCTTACTAGGGGCACATTGGGGGGGGGGAGAGAGAGATGGGAAGCATTGGCTTATTTCAGCAGTTCTGTACTGTAGGTATTCCTTCTCACTTCTCCCATTCCACATATTGTTATATGATCTTTCTTCCACGGAGAAACAAGCTTGCAAGTTTCTATGTAACACTAATTTAGCAGCACGTTCAAGAAACTCCACTAACAGTCTTAGTATAGGGACAGAAAACAAATTTCTGGTTCAGCTTGCATAATACGTATTATTTACTTTCATATTTGGGCCAAGATTTTTCCATATCATGCCCCCAAGCCATGGGAATTTGATGTGGGAACCATTCACAAAGCGGAAAGGTCACTCTGCAGGGTCGGAAGAATTTCAGTAAATGAAACCCAACATATTTTTTCCAGTATCTAAATTTAGAGGACCAACTTTATTCAGAAATATATTTATGTAATAAAAGAGAACTTATGTTTTTCTATTTGTATTGATGCTAGAAAGTATATGTAATTCTTTTGTGGGCATTTGCTTTGATGAATCACTTCTATATAATTATATAAGTTAAATTAGTCCACATTCCTCTTTTATACAGATCAGCCATTTAAAAGGGGGGGGGCAGAGAGACTTGCAAAGCCATGAAGCGGAAGCAGATGCAAAATACAATGTGCTGCGCCTCATTTTTTTAAATAACTCTGCAGTCAAAATACACTTTAAACAAGTGTTTCTCAAATTTGGGTACCCAGATGCTGTTAAACTATAGCTCTCATCATCCCTGGCCACTGGTCCTGCTAGCTAGGGATGATGGGAGTTGTAGTCCAACAACAGCTGCTGACCCTAGTTTGAGAAACGCTGCCTAGGCATTTGATGGCACATGAAACCTTACTGAAGTATATGTTCATTGATCTTGGCCACAGCACTGAAGAGAGTCATTAATGAAGAGAAACATTTTGAATATATATAAAGTAGTTATCATACAGATGTGGTCCACTGAACTGCAAATTATTATCTTTGTCTCTTCTTTTTTTTCTTTATGGCAGGATGGTTTTGTCTTCTGCACCAAAATAATTATAACTTGATTACTTAGCTCAACAAGTACCTGATTTTTATGAGAACAAACCTACACTCAATTTTCTCCCTATAAAAATGTAACAGCAGCAAAACTACCAAAGCAACTTTCAATGTAGCCGATGATACAAAGAAGCAGGTATTCTACAATGCACAAAAACTATTGAAATATACAAGCAATTTGTGAAGTAGATTATGCTATTATGATGTCTACAAAACTGCTACAGGTGTCATCAATTTCCCTGATTACTTTGTTTTCTATAAAAATTACAATGTAATCCTATTTGCCTGTAATGTATACATTCAGAAGGTGAACAATGAATGCATGATTAACATTGAAAAGCAATTAAAGCATCCAGTAACTAAATTATAATGTTTTAATAAAATCATCATGGTTCACATCTATAATTTTATAAAAGTGGCATAAATCACCACACACACACTTATTGGTACCGTACTTCTCTATATCAGCAATATCCTAATGATCCCACTGCTGACTTCCAGATATTAAATTTTATGTCACAAAAGTATTACAGTTGTTTTGTTATTGTTTTCCTGATTATTTTTTTGACTGTTCTATATTATTTGTGCTCTGTTTGTGATGTTCTATTATGCCAGTTGTAGGCAACCTAAGGTCCATGGGCCAGATCCGGCCCAATCACCTTTTCAATCCGGCCCACGGACTGTCCGGGAATCAGCATGTTTTTACATGAGTAGAATGTGTCCTTTTATTTAAAATGCATCTCTGGGTTATTTGTGGTGCCTGCCTGGTGTTTTTACATGAGTAAAATGTGTGCTTTTATTTAAAATGCATCTCTGGGTTATTTGTGGGGCATAGGAATTCGTTCATTTATTAATTTTTTTCAAAATATAGTCTGGCCCCCCACATGGTCTGAGGGACATTGGACTGGCCCATGGCTGAAAAAGGTTGCTGACTCCTGTATAATGCTATTGTTATTGTTTGTAAGCCACTTTGTGATTCATTTGAATGATTATTTTTCTATGCCACTTTACCATCAATCAATCAAATTACTGCAGGGGAGGAAACTCTATTTGCAGCAGGAAGCAATCAGAATTAAAAATGCTTGCTGCTAATGGAGCATGTTTCCTTTGCAGACACAGATGCTTCATTTGCAGGAAGTAGTTCTGCAGCAAATGGCCTTCGAAAGAAGTCACCAATCAGCTGATTAAAATGCCTATTTGCTTTCCTGCCTCCCTTCCCTGTTAGGAAATACAACTTCAATTCTAAAATGTAACCCAATATAATTTTGTGAAGTAGGAAACAGTCAAACAAGAAAGCTGAAAAGTGAGCTCTTTGGACTGTTCTAGAATAACTACAATTCTTCAGCAGCTTATAATGCTCAGAAATTGGCAGTTGTACTTGATCAGAACGCAAGTTCACTGAATGTTTTCATAAAGTTGAATTGTGACCGAGCATACAGAAAGGCAATCTTCAAAATCCATTTTAATGCATTCAGGATATTGCATGCAGAATCTAATTATAATACGACAACATCAAATTCTCCGGATACTGCTATGGACAGAACTATGACTCCTGGCATATGAATGAATTTAATCATGCATCACAATTTGTTTTTGTTTTGTTTTTGAAAGGATATTAGCTCAACAACTCTGCTGCTGTTGTTGTACAATGCCTCTTCACAGTGGGAGTGCAAGAAACAGCACCATAAGGCAGCCTTCTCCAACCTGGTGCCCTTCAGATCCTTCGAACTACAGCTGTGCTGGCTTGGAGAAGGCTGATGGGAATTGTAGTCCGAAACATTTGGAGGGCACCAGGTTGGGGAAGACTGTGTTATGGGTTAGTAGGGGAACAGGGATGCCTATAGAATTTTGGGTGCTGGGTATAATCAGAACTGACAGGCGGAGCTTGTTTTTCTACCAGCCAGATAGAGGGGCAAAGGGAGATGATTGCCCTGCTATTAACCCATCTACAAGACAAAAGACTCCACAAGCAAGTTGCCAAGGCAATGTGGGGAGGTGTCATAAAGGTACCGTAAATTGTCACCTTTTAAAGCTATGCATGAAATAGTGTGGAAAGGGGGAGGAGCTGCTTGGAAAGTGGCTCAGCCTCCTTTCTTTGGCCTTAACTCCACACACACACACCGCCAGGTGTCCTTTGTCCTACCTGGCCGGAGGGCAGGTCAGAGGCCAACCCAAGCAGGTGGGTGGCACCCACTCCAGGTAAGCCTCGCTCGGTGCCGCAAACCCCGCCCACCTGCCATATTTCTTAAAGACATCACAGTCTCGGCTGTGCCTTGATTCCCAACAGAAACACAATCCTGGCTAACCGTCTGGAAACCCCTGGAATCTGGCTACCACTCAGCAGAGATGGGGGTGGCTCACAACCTTTATAACATAACAAATCACTCTGTGGATGTCTAAGTAAATTATTTAGCTTATTAGGGGTGATCTGAAAGGGCTATGCATTGTAACCCATATAACAGTACAGTCGTACCTCGGGTTACGACCACCTCGGTTTGCGAACAGTTCGGGTTACGAACTGCGCAAACCCGGAAGTGTTTTCGGCGCACGCGTGATCGCGCGATCTGTGCACGCGCAAAGCGCGAAAAACACGCTTTGCACATTCGCAAAATGGCAGCGCCCATCGCGTTCGGGTTACGAACTATTCGGGTTACGAACTGCGATCCGGAACGGATCGCGTTCGTAACCCGAGGTATTACTATAGTAGTAATAGTAGTAGTAAATGTATTATTTGCCCTTCACCAACAAGTGAAGTGGGCTACAACAATTTAAAATTCAGGGTTAAAAACACAGAAGAAGAAATTAGTCACAGGAAAATGGTGGTTCTTGAAAATGTACATCTTGGCTGTCAAAGGCTAGGGTAAAGGTTATGTATATACTTATCAGGTTTTAAGCCACCCTTACCTTAGAAAAGCGAGCATTTATCCATTTGGTGAAGGTTTTCTTTTGTACATCATTGTGCTCATCTAGAAATTAAGGAAATAAAAGACATTAAAATGTATATCTCAGACTTGCTAAATGTCACTCATCAATCATCATTATTTTGAGGAACTGCCCTCAATAAGACAAAAACTGATCCCAATCTCACTTGGAAGCAAAGGGTTGAGAGGACCTCTTAGAAATGGTTTTCAGGGCAGAGGATAATCTATCAAAATTCTAGACTAGAGTGATGAATATAGAGATAAACCTGAATAAGAACGTAACTTATTCATCAACAGAGTTTGACATAGCAGGTTTTTTATATGACTTAATGGAAAAAAATACTAAGTGTTTTACTATTTGTTAAAAACAAACTGCAACAGACATTAAAAAGAGTTGACATAATAAAAATAATCAAAAATACAGATAAAAACAATAGTTTGTAAAACATATACATACACATATTGAAATTACATGTCTGGATTGACTAGCTTAAACAAAAAGGTTTTAGCAGGTATTGAAAGCACAACAATGAGGAGGCCTGCCTGATATTAATAGCCAGGGCGTTCCTGAGACTAGGTGCTGCCACATTCAAAGATGGATTTACGTACAGTACTTGCAACTGTAAAACCATCTTCATGCAGCACTTGGAAAAGTGCCAGTTCTGCTGATCAAAGCAGTTCTTCAAGTAATAAACTGGTCCCAAACTGCTGGAGGGCCTTATATACTCCTTATTAGTAAATTCCAGAAAATGTCATTGTTGCTGACAGATTTGGTCTGTTCTTCCTTCTAGAAACCAGGGTTCAGATAGTTCTCAAAAAGTAACTGTCCAAAGTCCTCTCTCAAGAAGCTATAAAGGAAAGCTTACAGTTTCTCCAGCCTACATAATTACTGAAAAGCAGCAATATTGGGCCAGTGTCCCCAAGTAAAACTATAGTAGGATCAGTCTACACAAGTATGTGTTCACTCTGTGAAAAATAATTTTTTAAAAAATTAATCATGAATCAGCGCTATGCTACCGGTAGTATCTACAGTAATCTGAGTTAATGCAAACTGTTATGATTTCTCAACTATTATTTACAACCAGATTCAAGAGCTGGATTACAAATGCAGCCTGGTTAGTGGCTCCTTTTGGGATACAGCACACGTTTTTGCTTACTCCATCTCAAAGAAGTTATGAAAGAATACAGAAAAGGGCAGCTGTCAAAACGGAGGAGTTCTATACAAGGAAAGGTTAAAGAATACAGCCTTCCTTACTTTATATAAATAGGGTGGTTGGCATTATAAACATCTATCAAGTCATGAATGGCTCCACTGTATGCATCATTTTTGTGCTGATCAACTCCCAGTAAATTCAGATACCAGCTTGGAATCAGAGGAATGTGCCCTGGGAATGTGGTATTTTTCTCTGCTGGCAGCACTTATTCTATTTACATTTTCCTTCTCCAGAGACAGAGACAGGGGGGTTTGGTAAGCTCTAATTAACGGTAGCTGTTTATTGGGAGCGGATGGCACGGTGGTCTAAACCACTCAACCTCTTGGACTTGCTGATCAGAAGTTCAGCAGTTCGAATCCACGGACAGTGTTCTGTTCCAGCTTCTGCCAACCTAGCGCTGCGGCAAGAAGGTAAATGGCGTTTCTGTGCGCTCTGGCTTCTGTCACCATTTGCCAGGTTGCAATTTCTCCTTTGCTTTGACACAATATTCGTATACTGTATCTCCAAAGCTCCTCCTCATTTTACTAAACAAACTTCTATGCTAGCGCTTCAGAGAATAAGGCAAAGCAACATTTCTTGCAAAATAATATGTGCTGGAAAAGTTTCAGATGTTTAAACTGCTTTTGACATCACCCATTACACAAAGTCACAAAAAGGTCAATGCTCTTTTTAACTAGTTCTTAAAACTGTCCTTTCATTTTAATTGCTAAAAATGAAATTTTTACACTAAGGAATTTAGAAATAAAAGGAAGAATTAGCCTGGGGGTTTTCAATGAGGCACCAGGAATGTAGCAGAATTACAAACTTGCACTTGCCTGCCTTTGGGGATTTGTACTACTGTGGGTACCTCAAACTTATTCATAGGTCTTCCAGTGGGAGCATGAGAATGGAACAAGAAAAAATATATTTGTTGTTTACTAAAACATGCATATCTTGCCTTTCTACTTTAAAAAAAGAAATGCATAATTGAAACAGAGTAAAAATAAATCAGCAACAATTCATCAAAAATGAAAGAGACCTTAACAGCAGCCAATAAATACAGAACCACACCAGGGTCATTGTACAGTTCCAAAAACCTTTAAAAAACAACACTAAAACAGTATGCCACCTAAAAGATAATTGGAAAGATTTCAGATGCATATCTCGTGGCAAGGAGTTGCACTCTGTAATCACCTACCATACAACAGATGCAATGGGCACCAATAAGACCTTAATGTGCAGGCAGGCATATATAGAAGAGGGGAAGCCTCCTACTGAAAACAGTTTAAGTCTATTTCAGGGGCCTAATCCGGCCCACTGGTCAGTTTAATCCGGCACCTGTGGCAGTTTGGACACCACTGGTTTAAGTCAATAGCTTTCATTGCATTGCTTACTTAAAGTGAAAAACAGCTGAATGAGAAAGTCATTATATCTTCACTAAGTATATTTACAACAACGTTATATTTAAGCACTCTCCCAGTAGCTGTAAGTGTTAAAGAATAGCATTCAGGCAAGTTAGTGAACTGATTCAGGGTGTTTGTGTGAAGTGTTCTGCATCAAACACAGAAATCAAGTGGAGTACCAGAGGAAGGACTGAGCTTTCTGTCCTTCCTCTGCCAGTCTCCAAGAGGCAAGTAAAAGCAAAACCAAACCTGCAGGACATTCGTGACACAAATGCCCCAAACCTGAACTGGACCCAATTCTCCATATATAAGAATTCACCTGAAAGCAAACATGCAAATTCTGACCTCCACTCATATTTCCCCCTGTAATTAAAACACAGCTGTAATTAAAACACAGCTTAAGGTTCCTTTTTGTACAAATATGACAAAGGGGGAATACTAACAAGGAAGAATGTGTGATTGCGCTCTCCAGATTTTGTTTGTTTGTTTTCAAGTAGGTTCTATGCTACACACAAAATTGGCAGCCAGCAAGAGGAGGTTGAAAAGGAACATCTTATGACAAGCATCTCTCTTACTCTCCTGCCCTGTATTGCTGTGGTATGTTACTTTCTGACATTTGAACAATATATCAACAGATTATTGCAGGCCCCTTTTTCTAATTAATCTTCCATTAACCTCAATGGATTAGCTGTCAACCGAGCCAACTAACCTCTGTGCTGAGTTCCCTGCTTGATTAACTATCATGGTTTGGGGGAATCCTATATTCTGCTCTGCCTACTGAAGCTATGGCTGAAGACGCATTTCCACAGATGGAAGATGGCTTCAGCTCATTGAAGGGCTGCTGTACACTTAGTACAAAGCACTATATGAGAAAAGTGCAGCTAAATACAAAAGTGGGTGTTCTACTTACAAAAGCACACCTGTACCACGAAGCATTGTGTCCTGCTAGAACAATGTTGTGCAAGTGTTTGAAGAACACTGTTCATATCCTTTTCCCTCTCCTTATGGTACTTTGGATCCAACCTTCTTTTGGGGGGGGGGTAGTGCATTGTAACACATGTTTATCCAGTGAAAACAATGCTGAATCTGAAAGTGGTAAAGCATTAAAAAAAAACCTTTTGTTTAAGCAGGTCCTATTCTAGTTAAGTAGGACAACTTATTTAATAACACACTACAGGCAGATAGATTATCTAGTAAAATCCATTGATGGGAGAGAATGTTTCTTTGGAGAGAAGATGATCCTAGACAGTCTAAGCAATGTCCGGATTTCAACGAGATATTTCATGAGCACATCATTCAAATGGGATACACACATTCCAACCTCTGTATTGCATTATGTGCTCAGGGAGAATTATAGGAAACCTGAGTGAACATCACTCAACTGTTTGTGGGATTTTGTTCAGCCTGTAACCGATGGGTGGGGTATAAATAATTTATTATTATTATTATTATTATTATTATTATTATTATTACGGTTATTATATTTAACCATATTAAATAGAGGGGGGTATATCCAAAACCCTTTTTAAATTAGAGCATTCATCATTGCTAGATCAGTGACAGAGCCATCCAGGCCAGCATCTTATTCTCTAATATAGCCACAAGATGCCTCTGGGACAACCACAAGCAGGATATTAAAGCAAACTGCCCTCATACATTGCTGCTCCCCAGCAGCTGAACTCGGTGGCCTCTGAACAGGGAGGTTTCATATACCTATCATTGCTGATAACCTAATCCCATTTCAAATCCCTTTAAAGGCCAGATGCAGAATTTACTGTACTGTCAAAGATAGGAATCAAAGCTAAATGAGTTTCTAGCTCCCTTATGCTGGCTCACAAATCAGCTTAATTCATGTCACATGCTTTTTTTTAAAAGCATGAAATACATTTTTGAAATTTCTCACAGAGCAGAACATACAACTTTAACTGTTTAAAAAGCCCCCCAAAACCATTTGATTTCACTTAGTATTTTAATATTTGTATTCTGCTTTTCCAACAATTATGTTGAACTCAAAGCAGCTCACCCTAGTAACATTTAAAATTAACATTACAGTAATTGTGATCATATCAAAAGCACAAGAGTATACAAAATAAGGCACAAATTAATTAATCAAACAATACAATTCAGTGCAAACTCTTAGTGATTCGAAATATCAGAAAATGCTGCTGAGCCCTAGCCCTGTGCCAGCTGGTAAACTCTCTCTGGAAAGGGACATCTTCATCTGGTATTGCAACAGCAGCAGCATACTCCCAGGCAGTAATCTCTTTCATAGGTTTTTTTTTAATGCTATTTATACAGCAGTAGTTAAAAGCATCTGCAAATGTTCTTGTATCCTATTCTTGGATGAACTATGAAAATTATACCCATTTCAGATATAATTTTGCCAAATACTCGTGTGTGTGTGTGTGTGTGTGTGTGTGTGTGTGTGTGTGTGTGTACGCATGTACAAAATGTTCAGCTTGCACGAAAGTGCATACTCCACTTATCAGCCAATCCCGAATCCAGAGGCATGTCAGTTGCACCATAGAAATCAAGATGTTTCTTGCATCAAAAGCCTTTCAGATTTGAACAGGACAAACCCATGCCCCCTACATTTGATATCAATGCTTACTAAAGGTTGTGGTACGACATATCATAATCATATGTATTTATTTATTCAATAACTTTAAAAAGCAGCTATGAGGTTCAGCTAAGGAGAAAATGCTTGGCATGCTCTTAGCGTTCTGTGCACACAACTTCTGTCCAGCGATCGTGGCTACTTGTATCAGACAAAAATGACTTCCAGACATGTGCCAATTCCTTCAAACAAGGATGGGGCCATACGCATGTACCCAAGGTTTTGTGTGTTCTTTTTGCAGAATGCCACTCATGCACAAAAACAAACAGCATTTAAGTGGTGTAAGAAAGAAATGGGTGGGAAAATTCTGCAAAGTAGCAGTGAAGTGACAAGCAGCAGCCTCCTGGAGAGCCTGAGTAGGAACATACAGCTCTTCTGCTTAAAAAGAGTTTAACAAAAGGACTGGGCTTCTCCGATTACCACCTTTTCTGTGCAAGCAGTTTATCTAGAAACCCACAGTATGTACAATTCAATAGGGGAAATAACTTGCCAAAAGGACTGAACAAATTAGAGCCCCAAAGCCTTAGTAATGCCTATAATCAGATAGCCGCATAACTATGTGCCTTCTATTCATGTCATGTTGGCCATTATTACACCTCAAGCTTTTAAAGTGGCTGAAAGAAAGAACATAAGATGAATATCAGCATAACCTTACAAAAAAAATGGAGTGTTAAGTTGCACTCATTGAATAAGTGGAGGAGGGAGGGAGGCCTGCAGTCAAAGCATTTGTATTATACAAGTACTGTAGCTAGAACTACTTGAAAAGCAAGCTAGCTGAACTGTATCTTGTCCACTGTTACCTTTAACATAGTTACATGTTTACATTCCATATGCATTTTAATTTCATTGTGATGAAAGATTTTTGAAGCAAACCTGTGCTACAAAACAATCCCGAATCCAGTTTAAAAAATAAAACCCCACTGTGGGCTGCCTGCCATGAATCTGGCCAGGAGAGTTTCCTCTTTCCAAATGAGATTGTCCCTTGTATATTGAAAGGTTCAAACCCATTCTCATGCTATCTTCGATCCTAACTACAGCCTAACAGACATTTATTATGTAATAATAATTCAGCTAATTTTCCCATTAACTTTCACTTAACCACTTTCCTTCCTGCTTACCTCTCAATTTCAACCATGTTACATAGTCTGTAATCATATAATAACTATGACAAACTTTATTTGTTATCAGGATTTATATCCACTGCATATAAAATATCCAAGGCAGATTGCAAGCTAGATGGGGCGGGGGCATATTAGTGACAATATTCTAAAAAATAGTGTGCAGAAATCAGCTTTCAGAATGAGTTTACTGAAACAGGTTTTAAAACCCCAGATTCTTCTGTACTGTCTTAGAAAGGCTACCCCGCAATTATGCACATTACACAATTGTCTAATCTGGAAGTGAACAGAGAATAAAATAACGGAGTACAGATCAGATTTCTGGTTTCTTCAACAAAAATGCAGTTGGCATAGAGGACAAAGGTGGTCGTCTTCTTCTTTGGCGATCACTTGTAGCCGAGCAAGCTTGTCTTCCATAAACATGGTTTTAACAATGAGCCCGTAAGTGACTGTGAAGGCCAATTCTGGATCCACACATCCTTCCACAGTGGATTAGTTTCTTGGTGGGAGTTGATCACGGTGTGGATTTGCCAAGCGTGCCTTCCTCTTAGCATGTTTCTCCCTTGCGTCCTGCATTCGAGTGTCTTCAAAACCCATGACACCTTTGGGAAAGGCTGTTCTCCAACTGGAGTGCTCACAGGCCAGTGTTTCCCAGTTCTCAGTGTTTATACTACATTTTTCACTGACCACCAGCATTACGCTTTCCATTTTTAAGTTCGGAATAGTTGCTTTGGGAGACGATCATCAGGCATTCGCACAACATGACCAGTCCAACGAAGTTGATGTTGAAGAATCATTGCTTCAACACTGATGATCTTTGCTTCTTCCAGTACACGGATATTAGTTCGCCTGTCTTCCCAAGTGAAGTGGAAAATTTTCGGAGACACCATTGATGGAAACTTTTGAGGAGTTGGAGGTGGTGTTTATAAGTGGTCTGTGTTTCACAAGCATACAGTAAGGTTGGGAGTACAATAACTTTGTAAACAAGCATTTTGGTTTCCCTGCAGGTGTCCCGGTCCTCAAATACTCTGAGCTTAAATCAGCAGAAAGCCACAATTGCAGAGCTCAGGCGATGCTGGATTTCGGCCTCAATGTTGGCCCTTGTGGAAAGTTAACTACCTAGGTAGGAGAAGTGATTGACATTTTCCAATGTTACACCATTGAGTTGGATTTGTGGCACTGCAGAGGGGTTATTTTGTACTTGTTGGTGCAGCACTTTGGTTTTTTGGATGTTTAGTGATAGACCAAGCTTTTCATAAGCTTCTGCAAATATATTTAGGATGGTTTGGAGGTCATCCTCTGAGCGTGTGCACACTACGTTGTCATCAGCATACTGAAGCTTTATGACGGAAGTTATGGTAACCTTACTCTTTGCTTTCAGCCTGCTCAGATTGAAGAGCTTTCCATCTGTTCGGTTATTATTTCTACTCCAGTGGGAAGTTTCCCTTTGACAAAGTGTAGGATCATGGCAATGAAAATAATGAATAGAGTTGGGGCAATAACACAACCCTGTTTAATACCTGATCACACTGTGAATGGTTCACTTTGAGAGCCATTGTTATCGGCGATTGTTGCTGTCATATTATCATGGAGGAGACGAATGATATTTGCCAATTTATCTGGGCAGCCAATTTTCAGAAGGACAGTCCACAGGGCATTAAGATTTACAGTGTCAAAAGCCTTAGTCAGGTCAAAAAATGCTCTCTGCATTTTTTTGAAGCTGTCGAGCAGTGAAAATCATGTCTACTGTCCCCCTAGAAGGCTGAAAACCATTTTGGGATTCAGGAAGGGTCACCTCGGATATTGTTAAGAGACGGTTTACTAAGATCCTTGCAAGAATTTTGCCGAAGGAGATTGATAATTTTGGCATCCCTAAAGTCTGCTGGGATCTCTTCTCCTTCCCAGATTTTTGCTTCCAAACAAAATGTGGTAAAAGGCACCCATGGCCACACTTGCCATCTAGCCATTCAGGAATACCTCCACAGTACAAGCCTGCTACTTCAAGGAGAAAACAATCTTCCAGACAGATGTTGCATTGTAATGATATTCTGCCACCTTTCTAGCCCTTTGGAAAACGTGTGTGCTGTGGGATGGGGTGGCTGTAAAGGGGGATTTGAACTTGAAAATCTAACATGTTGTTCTGAACTAAAATCAAACAGGGCCCTGCCAGATTGGACCAAAAGCCAACTTAGTCCAGCATCTTGTTGGCTGCAGGAACCAACCACAGTAATGAGAAGCCCAAAAATTGCACATGAGGGCAATTGAAATCATGTTGAAGCAAGATTTCAAGGGAGATATTCTGCATTTTTATCTGTCCTGAACGTAAGTACCAAATTTGAATCACAGTCGTCAGAGTTACTGCATTACAAACAGGTAAGGAAACAGGTTACTGCATTCACCACCAGGTAAGGAAATCTGAAACTGCAACAAAAATGCTCAAAAGGCCTTACTTACTCTGCTTTGCAAAGCACAATTCAATTGGGAAAAGAGTGGTAGCAATTGAACTGGGCTTTCTACAAAGCAAAATGAATGTGCTCACCAACTTTCATTCAAATATCCCAAGATAAACAGGTGTTTAGACACAGTTAGGAATCAAATCTGAAATACAGAATTTCACCCTGAACATGCATACCAAATTGTCCTGCAATATGTCAATTTTTAGAGCTATCATGTTGGCAAACATAAAAAATAGAAAGTTAGTAAATCATACGTTGAACAGAAAAGTTTTTTGGGTTTTTTTGTAACTTTTTTGAATTTTATTCCAGGACTACTGTTTCAAGACTATTATGTATGTAAACCTAGGGCAAATGTAAATACAAAAGCAAATGCTGAAACACAATGCGGGGCAAATAGTATTTATTTTATATATAATCAACAAGCGGTTAAATCTTGCAAATTAACAGAGCCCTTGCCAGCTCTTACAGAGCCAAAAATAAAAAAAATTCCAACACATTCTAGAAAAGCCTTTAGTCATTTATTTTCATTATTTATGTCTTTCAGTAACAGACACTCTCTGGATAGTTTACGAGTAAAAAATCCCATAATATTTAAAAATCCAGTAGGAAAATAAGATTGAAAACTGAATAAAACCATCATGTCACTCTGATGCAATGAAACCAAGATCTGTGCGACATTAAAGACTTATTTACTGCAGTATGAGTTTTCAGAGGCAAGAACAAATTTTGCCAAATACTTTTGGCAGGGACTCTTAAGACTACTGCTACTTAATCTTGTATACAAATATTTAATCTTTTGGCAGATTTAAGTAACAAATAAAGGATTTGGAAGGAGTAGCTCAGCAGATATTAACACAATATGGAATGAGAGTAGCTTAATAATTTAGAGCTATAAAGAACCTACTTTTAAAAGGGGGGAAAGAAATCTGTCATTTTAAGCCAATGAACTTTTCCCAGTAGTAAAAAAAACATTCTACACTTTAAATACCATTTTGAGGGTGAGTTGCCATAGAGATGAAGAAACAAAACTAATTTTTGTGCAATGTTAATATCCAAGTTGTGTACACAGCCTGCTTTATGATATCAATTGGATTTGTATACAGTTCTAATCCTGAAACAAAACCACAACAAAACAGATTTAACATTACTACATTGAATGGGACTACTTCAAAGGATTTAGCATCCTATATAGTATCTGAGTACTAACCAAAAGGTAGTTAATGTTAAACAGATTTAACATTACTACATTGAATGGGACAACTTCAAAGGATTTAGCATCCTATATAGTATCTGAGTACTAACCAAAAGGTAGTTGACAATTGTTGCCATATTGATCTGGACACATCAGATGCAACATAGGTCAATGACATGTTTTTATTGAACCAATTTCCATGTGCATAGAAGCAAGTTTCCAAAAACATCAAATTACTTAATTGAAGAACTGCATCAACAGACCATTACCGGGGGAGAAGGGGAGCCAACATGGAAGTTCTCTAAAAAATATCAGTTGTAAGCCTAACAATTTCTCTCAACAAATAAAAAAATTCCTTCCAGTAGCACCTTAGAGACCATGGCATCTGAAGAAGTGTGCATGCACACGAAAGCTCATATCTATGACATACTTAGTTGGTCTCTAAGGTGCTACTGGAAGGAAATTTTTTGTTTGTTTGTTTCGACTACGTCAGACCAACTCGGCTACGTACCTGTAACAATTTCTATCAACTAATGCATTGTGTATCGCTTGATAGAAACGTTTATCAGCTTTTTGGTGCTTAAAAGTTAGACTAAATATTCAGGCATAGTGGTTTCTCTCTCCCCCCCCCCCCAAAAAAAACCCACAGATTTACAAATGCCTCCATGTGGCAAGGAATTATTTCCATTAGGCACATACATAGAAAATGTTAACTTTTCAAAGTATAGTAGCAAACCACATGACCACAACAGCCAAATATTAGTTACTTCAGACACCCATGCACCCAACATTCATCATTTGTGCACAACGATCAGTGTCGTCTTATAATGAATCCTAGATTTGAAAAGTCCTGATCTCCTCCTGCCCATCTCACACAAGGATGACAGGCATATCCTTCCCACTAAATTTAAAAAAAAAAAACAAGCAAAGGACAGGTCCTGTCTGGAGGAAAGATTGAGAAATTCTGGTGGAAATAACCACAATGAACATTTTTCCCTGCTCCAAGAGGTGTCTACCATCACCTCAGATACCCAAAAGTGTCAGCCAGCCACCCCACCCCCACCTTTCCTTAAGGTGTTTACAGACTACCTGGCAAGTGTGACGAGTGCTCTGATTGGCTGAAAAAATGCCAGCTTGCAAAGTGGGCTGTGGCAACTGACCATGCATCCAAGATTGCTCATGAGAAGATCAGAAGCCTGTTGCAAGCAGCGATATTATGTTAGATAAAAGGAACCTGTTGTTTCAAATCCCGTTTCCTTATTCTGCTTTACCCACCTGTCCTCCTTTCTTCCCTTTTTATTCTTAACTCAAGCATGTTTATGCCAAACTCTAGGATTCTTGTAATCTCCCACTTGCCTAGCTGCTGGAAGCATACTGCTCGGGGGGAAAGAGTGGGGTTTCATGGAGGAAAGAGCAGGCTGTGCTGAACCCCAGCATGGGAAAGGCAGCTGTTTTTCCTAATAACCTGAGAGGGATTTGGCTAAGAAGTGCAACACACATGGTGCACAATGGCAGAGAAAGGGGGTGCAGTGGGTGTGGCCTGCCACCCTGGGACACTTGCTTTGGGTGGCGCCCCCCTGTGACGCTAGCCCTGCCCCCATAGGCGTCTAGCCCTGGGTGCAGAGCATGTGCGCTGCTGCTCCGGGTGCCAGAGCAGCTAGCTCTGCCTCTGATGGTGCACCCTCCACTTCTTTGCCAACCTTCTAAAGTTATCAGGGAAAAACAGGGCCAGCACCCATGCTAGATCGCCCAGAATTTCTTCCTGTCTAGAGTGTTGGAAGAGGGTGGTGGCAACAAGTACCAAATAGTTTGGGAGGCAGCTGACCTTTCTTGCATGGCAGTTGTGCAAGAAGGGGTGTACGCAGGCTCTCCTAGCCTCCCCCCTTCCAAGCCTTAGCATTCTTAGAGGGCTGTTTTAAGGCTAGCCCACCTTACATTCCTGAAGATTATTGGAGGAAGAGTGGGGTTACAATGTAACAAGCCTGTCAACTTGATTTGTTTAATTAAAGTGCCTCTTCTGTTACAGAGAGGGGAAACATGTGGCCCTATAAAAAGACCAACTCCCATCATCCATGAACTCACTATTTGGGATCAAAAAGAGTCATGGCAACATCATCTAAAATACACCACATTGGCTGCCCCTGCACCAGTGACAATTAGATTTATATTGTTAATTCACCATGAAATTGGAACAATTTATAAGTTGAAGTAAAGCAATATAATCAAGTTCATTGAATCATGATAAAACTAATCAATTCAGAAGATGGTTGATAGACAGACTTTTTTATATACATATATAAAAAAATTGTCTCCAGGTATTTTTCTCCCTCTACTTTGCTCAAAAATTCTGTTCTGCCTTTAAAACAACTTTGCCTTTGTAATCTACAATTTGGGGTGGAGTGGGGTGGGTTTTTATTTTAAGCCTAAAACTGAGAAATGCTTGCTGGCGCCAGGCAAGCCCTGCTTCCACCCACACAGATTATTTTTGGAAGATCAGCTTTTCACTTTCTATAACCACAGATCAAAGTGCACTGTGTCATACTGCTAACTACCTGATTGCATTTGACTAGTACAAACAATGTTTAGGCTGCAATCTTACTAGGAAAGACAGAACAACACAAACACACCTTTACTGGAGCCCTCATAGTCATTTCTCATCTCTCCCTGCCTATCACACTGATGGACACTTAGCTAGTTACTGTAATAAACTTAGGTAGGAAGACATTTTAATAAGTTACGTAAATGCTCCTCATCTTTGCTTAGATCATATTGCTGAGTATAGTGGAGCCAATCCCCTTTTAATAAATACTAGTTGTCTGTCAACACAGATTTTGTTAAACAGAAGACACTTGCTATCCAGACAGAGATAAGGGGAAAAAACCTTAATTAACTTTGCTGTAATATGATCCACATTCCAGAGTTTTATTTAGATGCACCATGGATATGCCATTTTCGAGGCATCCATTTCCTACACTGTCTCAAGCATGGCTATAAAAAGCAGTATCTTTGTCCCATTATTAGTATTTTAAAAAAAGATGATTAATGCCACCTTTCTTTCCTCACTTTTAATATAAGAACTTAGTCTACTGTGGTAAGGATGTTTAACTTCATTCATAAAAAGGAAAGAAGCATCAAACTATCAATTGCTGCTAAAAAAATTATTGAAAATACAAAATATATTGAACAAAATTGAAGACAAAACTTTTTGCATTTATTCAGTTTACATTGAATACAGATATCATATTCATTTACAAGTGACGAGTCCTCCAAGTGCTTTCTATCAAAGTGGAAGGGCACAGTTTGATGTAATTAACATTACATCCTGATTTCTGGATGTTTACGCAGAAGTAAGTTCTACTGTATTAAATGGGCCTTAATCGCAGGAAGCCTGTGACCTTCTAGATATTGCTAGACTACAACTCCCATCATCCCTGACCATTGGCCCTACAGGCAGGGCTAAAGAAAGTTGGACTACAACAATATCTGGAAGGCCACTGGTGTTGCCTTCAGGCCCAATTCATTTGCAATGCTAAACCATAATTTAGCACTATGTGGATAAGCTTCCAAAGAATTGGGCTTGCAAGCTTCCTCCTCTTGTGCAGCCAGGAAGAATACAATGTCAGTTGAATTGAGTTTATTCAAAGTCCACAGTTGGACAATACCTTTATTGGAACCAACCCAAATATAACAAAATTGTGACATACTTTCAAATTCTCCACAATTCTTCATCAGGCAAAGCACAAAGCAGGGAGCAGAGGTGTGAAGAACAAAAAAGGTACAAAAATTAGGCTGGTGGTGTAGCCACAAAGACAGCTTGTATACTCTATTCCAAGACACAGATTGCAGGCTCTGTTAATCCCTACAAGGTGCTACAGATATCAGGTTAGACACCTAGGGTTTTGGGATAAAGAAGTGATATAACTGAGCATTTCTGTAAAAATGAGTTCTGACTTGTTACATCACATGCCTTAAATGCAACACAGATTTGTGGGTAGGCAGGGTGTTGAGCTAAAGAGAAACACAGCATCTTTAATTTAATCTGGGTACTGTACTTGTACTGTGTACTGTACTTGTACTGTGTACTGTACTTGTACTGTGTACTGTACTTGTACGGTGTACTTGTTTGCCAGAAGCAGCTTTGTCATGACCTGGAAGCTGTACGCCGGCTCCCTCGGCCAATAATGCGAGAAGAGTGCTGCAACCCCAGAGTCGGTCACGACTGGACCTAATGGTCAGGGGTCCCTTTGCCTTTACCTTTACTGTACTTGGTAAACAAAAAATTTCAACTGAAGTCAAATTGTTGCCTAACAGTTGGAGAGGATGCAACTCTGAAACTGCAAAGTCCATCTCCAGGTAAAAGAAAAATTCCTGATTATAGAGTCTGCTCTAAGTACTTAGCTTCTTTATTTCTCAAGGCATGTAAAAAGCAAAAGTAGTCATGCTTGTCCATAAGGGAAAAAATCACAGCTGGGTGTTGTCCAACTTTGGATTTAAGAGTTTCCCCCTTGCATCTTATACAAGTTCATTGTGTTAATTTACATCTCTTAACAAAAAAGGAACTGAAAATTTTGTTTTTGTTTCAAATATTTAAGCGTCCACAACCTGTTTGATAATAAAGATGTAAATTTTGATAGAAGGGTGTTGATTTTTCTTCACCCACTTTCATTTAAGGTCCTCAGATAGGAAAAAAATCACTCAAATAAAAATTGAACATTTCACATTCTAAACATTTGGACAATGACTCATCTCCTTCCTTTCTAACACAATTACAGTTTTGAATCCACTGGGAAGTTCTTATGACAAACTGGTCTGGCTCACTTTTTGGAATTGCTTGCTCAGATGGATGCATTTTATATAATGGGTAACTGGCCTCCATCCACACAATCCACAAGATTTCATTTAACAGTATTCAATTAAAGTAAACAGTTTAATGGAAGTGAGAGAACATCGGGAGGCACATGGCAACCTCAAACAAAAAGTCAAGCCAATGACTCAAAGAAAAGGACACGTTTATATTTTCATATCCATTCATAATCAGTTACAAAATAATGTAAAGCAATAGAACAAAAGAATAAAGTGACCAATTTCAAGTTCTTAAAAATTACTTTTTGAAGTACGCCTAAGTGTTCCAGCACCAACCCTCTATTCAATAACAGCTTGTTCTGTCATGATAACATGAGCATGCTGACATTCAAGTATGTGATTCTGTAAGTTAGTACTAAGGTAAGCTCTTCTAGTTTGCTACCAACTGCTTTATTTTCCTGACCTTATTCGTATACCAGCACCGCAAGGTATTCCAAGCAGCACTGTCAGGTTTGAAACAGCAGCAGCAATGTTAGTGGAAGCTGCAACAATGTAAGTGAGTGCATCCACATAGGACCTAACCTGCAATATTTGCATCACTTGCCAGTTTCCTTCCAATAACAATTCAAAGTGCCGATGATACGGTAACTTTTAAAGCCTTAAATGGCTTGATCCCAGGATACCCGAGGACTGACTGCTTCCAAACCCTTTATCAGAAGATAATGCCCTTCTCTGTGGCATCAGGGCAAGGGGCAGGGCCTTCTCGGCGGCTGTATGAATGTTATGGAACACCTTTCAACACAAAGTGGGGATGGCCTCTTCACTGGCATTCAGTGCCTGGCTTTTGTCTGCATGGGTCATTTTAACTTGTGATCTCCTGCAAGGTGTTTTTTTAAAAAGGGATGCTAATGCTGTTGTTTTAATTGCATTTTACATTTCAATATATTTTACTTTGCTGTGATTTTAAACGTTTTGGGTGGTGTATGGGCACTGGAAGGCTGGATATAAATGACAGAAATAATAACAAAGCAAGTTTTCTAGGGACTCCAGGCAGCTTCTGTCCCAGCCCAGCTACTTGGGATTCATTAACTAAAGATGTGGAATGATGAACACATGAACCAAGCCATCAGAACTACAAGCCAAAATTAAATGTAACAAAATATAATGGGTAGATTTCTACTATAGGTGTGTGGAAAATGCAGAAGAGGAAGGCGGAGTTCAGCTGTGCATGCACAAAATGAAACTGTTGGATACAGCCATATGTCTTTTAAAATAGGCAATGTGTTATTGCATAAATAGGAGAACACACATGGTACAGCAGTGGCTCAGTTATCTAAAGTATACTAAAGTAAAGTATCTAAAGTAAAGCACTGCACATTTCTGAGTGGAAGGCAAGTGTCAAGAAAGGATCATGTTAAGGTTCGAACTTCCACAAGTTCTGACAAGCAAAATTATCATATAACTATGAAATGCAGGAATGTCTGGGTTTAGAAGAGACTACGTTGACATTTATAAGCCTTCAGCAATTGAGCTTGAAGGCCAGTTAAAACAGTTTCCCGCCAACACCTGCTTTTACTTACAATTTCTCAGTGTTATTTTATTAGAAAGAATTATTTCTCTTTAAAACACATTTTTCGGATTCTTACCCTACAAACATTTCAGATTATTAAATGTTAATATTATTTCTGTTAGATTTTGCACTGCAGCGCATACATTGTAGCCCAAAAAAGGGGTGGTGAAAGTACTACTGCAAAGTTTGGCCATTGGATGCAACTCTAAATCTCCTTTCTTAAAAGCAAATTATTTCCAGATCCAGTTCCAAAACTCATTTACTTCCAGAGCTTATATTAAGAGTGCAGTATTTCTAATTATTTTGGAGAAAGTAAGCACAGTTGTCAGGCAAGTTTAATGCTTAGGTCAGAAAATTATGCTTTCCAGCTGTGGTTTGGAGGCAAATGATGTTGGTAGCAATGAAAATTAGATATATAAAAAGGAGAATTCCTGGATGCCATGATCCAAGTACTCATTGGGGAAAGTACTCATTGGTGAGAGAACCCCAGCAGAGATTTACAATCACAAAATATGCAGCAAGTAAAGTGTGGAAATGCACCCTTCTAAGTTCCTTCCAAAGTTCTCCTTTTCCCCTAGCAAGGGGGGGGGGGAATCCCATGTTTGGCAAGTTTAAATTGGTTAACTTACAAACTCCATGAAGGTCAAATTGATGTGCTTTTCCATACAGCATTTAGAAAACACAAGCAGTGTTACAGTAGTGAAAGTTGCCAAATTATTGGTATAGGAACACAAGAATGGCTTGTAAGAGCCATGTGGCCTGAGGTTCAGCAACCAGCTCAAAACCTATTCATATGTTGAGCTTCTGAGGTAGTCTGGGGAAACAAAGCCTTGATTACCTAGTCTCTCTCAAGGTAACCGCAGCAAGACAGCTTATTCTATGGTCTAAACCCCTTCATGCATTAATTAGACTTAAGTATGTTGCTTATATGAGGGTGGTTATCCCACATTCTACTCTAAGCCACCATTTATGCAAGTCAGACACAACCAAGAAAAAGTAGATGAGAGTTAAAGAGGGGAGGGGGGGGAAATGAACCCAAAGTCTCAGGCAGAAAGATAGACAATTTTGATGTACTGTGTGAACCAATTTGCTATTTACAGCCAATTCAGCACAGTAGTATACTGAGCTTTAGTACATATACATATACATATACATATAGGTAAAGGTACCCCTGACCTTTAGGTCCAGTTGCAGACAACTCTGGGGTTGCGGTCAGGGCTGGCTCTAAGGCAGGCATCCCCAAACTTCGGCCCTCCAGATGTTTTGGGCTACAATTCCCATCTTCCCAGACCACTGGTCCTGTTAGCTAGGGATCATGGGAGTTGTAGGCCAAAACATCTGGAGGGCCGCGGTTTGGGGATGCCTGCTCTAAGGCAAGGCTGGGTGGCGCAGGGTGCCAGGGCACTGGGCTGCCGGGGGGGGGCTGCGCCATCGCGCCCGCCCACCATGCTGGGAAACAGGGCGGGGGGGCCACAGGAGGGATCTTCGAACCACGGTGCCAGGGTGCCAGATATGCTTAAGACGGCCCTGGTTGCGGTGCTCATCTTGCTCTATAGGCCAAGGGAGCCGGCATTTGTCCGCAGACAACTTCCGGGTCATGTGGCCAGCATGACTAAGCCACTTCTGGTAAACCAGAGCAGTGCACGAAACACTGTTTACCTTCCCATTGGAGCGGTACCTATTTATCTACTTGCACTTTGATGTGCTTTCAAACTGCTAGGTTGTCAGGAGCTGGGACTGGACAATGGGAGCTCACCCCGTCGCAGAGATTTGAACCGCTGACCTTTTGATCGGCAATCCCTAGGCCCAGTGGTTTAGACCACAGCGCCACCCACGTACCATATGCATATACATATGCTAATTTGCCAGACCAAATCTAGTTAGCTGAGATTACTATACAAATCATGGTTTATTAAAGTCAGGAAGATGTGCATTAAAACATCACAAGCTGGCTTTTCACTTGGCAACTCTGTTGATCAGAAACAAAGTGTCAGGGAGACAACAATCTCTTATTACAGGCATATCCAACAGGTAGATCATGATCTACCAGTAGATCACTGGACGTCTGTGGTAGATCTCCGGCAGATCAGTGGCTCCCCTAAAAAAAGCTCAACATCTTTGCCCTGCACCCCTAAAGTGACCTGAACCACCAAAAACAGAGGATTTCCTTCCACAAAAAAAGCTCAATGTTGCTTTCCTCTTCCTTAAAGATGCTCAACAATTTAAATGTGACCCCCCCCCCCCAAAAAAAACATCCTTCCTAAAAAAAGCTCAACAACTTTGACCTGGACCCCCAAAAAGGGGGCAGATCACTGCCAGTTTTTAACTCTGAGTAGATCACAGTCTCTTGGAAGTTGGCCACTCCTGTCTTATTAGATTCCACCTATATGAACTTAAGAAGAGCTGATATGTAAGTTGTTCACCATTCTAAGAGTTTGAGACCTTAAAATATTCTGCTGTTGAAAGATTTTATTAACAGTCATACTGATATGGTTGTGAAGTAAGAACAGGTCAGCTGACTCATTTGAAAAACAAAGGCATTATTATCAGCTCCTAAATGCTAAGCCTTTGAAACCAGCCTCCAGCTCTTTTCCTCTTTATTTCTTAATATTATTTTCTATCTCAGTACAGTATTCGGAGTGAATGTTTGTACTTCTTCAATGAAAACTATTTTTGACCAACACTGAGGTAAGAGCATCAATAAGGTACTGATCAAAAACACAGTGCTGCAACCTTGCCTAGTTTAAATAATAAGAATAGTGCATCTGTTATGATGTTTGTGTATATGATTGATTGATTTAAGAAGGAGGAATCCAGAGGTTATCAGTTCAAAATTCATTTTGAGGCTAATGTTTGGCTCAATTAAGACACCATGGGAAACCATGGTTTGTGCTAACCATAGTTTTTAGAACTTAAGATACATGGATGGTTTAAACAGCAATACCAAGCCAAGGTTTGGCACAATGTAATAGAGAATTGTGCCCATGTGCTTCACCTCTTCACCTCACATGCACCAATTCCTGGAGGACCACGAATGTTGCTCAACTAAAACGTCTATCATCCCTGACTATTAGCCATGATGCTTGGGGCTGATGGGAGTTTGAGTCAAACAACAATGGATGGGTCACAGGTTCTCCATCCATGACTTAATTCAAGTACTGGTTTGAAAGAATGATTTGCAGGCCATCCATGCAAACCAGAAATGTGGCAAGTTTAAATGAAATAGTAAATGATCATTTTACCAATAACTCAAAGGCGAAAGATAAAATTTCTGCATTCAAGGAAAGAGTATGGCAGGTGCAAAACTCAAAGTGCCCAGTCACGATTGGACATCTGTGTATTACCTCTACAGTCTTTAAGCATTATTTTTGCAAAAGGCTAGATCTAACATTAGGCAAAGGTATAGCAGATGAATTTTGGACACCGTAAAAGGGTAGGAAATTATCAGTTATTTATTATTATCATTTCTATTGCCTGGGAAAGAGAGAGGTGCTTGTGCGTTCCAAAATAACTTTACTTGTCTCAGGCACTGTTCACCCCGAGGCAGGATCTCTTGGCCCAGTCCTGATTATTGTTCTGGGACAATGAACACATAGAAAGTTGTATTTGAATTGCTGTTATGTATCAACAGCATAACCAAATGACAGACGTATGATTGAAAAAGATAGATCATTGCAATTTTTTAGCTATAAAAATACACAGGCACTTTTTCTTTATATCCCTTCTAACCACCTGACAGAGTCCGGCCTGTATTTTCTTAACACCTTTTTCCTTGTTCATCATAGAGCAGCTCATGGCTGTGTAGAATTGGCAGGTTTACACGCTCCTTAAGCACGATGTGGCTACAATTTTCAGCAAACAGCAGCTGCTGCTGGAAATCCCACCACTTCTGATGAACAGTTGGCTCCCCATTAGTCTCCTCAATCCCTAGCAACAGCAGTATGAAATAATAGTATCCAACTTCTAATTCAGCTGCAACCTGTAGGCTGTAAACAACCTAGCAAGAATGACTGCTCACTAGATCAATTACAAGCCAAGCCAAACCTCACCATCAGGGGAATAGGACTTGGAGAGGAAAGAGGAAGTAAATAGTGACGGCAATGGAATTCACGTATGCTACAGGGTGAAGAGCCAGCAGCAGGTGTGAGCCTTCTTCAGATATTAAACTTACAAATCCGTGTACTACAACATACAAACATTTTTAATGCGACAAAAATAGATCAGTGAAGATTTAATGCACTCTGCCAACCATTCAGTATCGGTTTCATAAGAAAGTATTTACTATCTTATTTATTTAGATGCATAATTCATACATAAAGAGCTTTTTATATATGTGACTGTACTCCCCAGTACAGAGTACCGGCACCTCTTTTTTGCTGCCCATGGCAGTCATTTTGTGCAGGCACCAAGTCACTTGTATAGATATAAGAGTACTGGCAACGCATCCCCCCCCCCCAAAAAAAGTACTGCATAAATATAACTGCCAATAACCATAACATATTCATATCATTACTCACATTGTCTTTTTATTGAATTGGAAAACCAAATTTATTAATGGCCTGGGATTGCAAACACCCACCCATCCTAATATCCACAGAAGATACTCAAAATTGTTGTTTAGTCATGTCCAACTCTTCGTGACCCCATGGACCAGAGCACGCCAGGCACTCCTGTCTTGCACTGCCTCCCGCAGTTTGGTCAGACTCAAGTTTGTAGCTTCGAGAACACAGTCCAACCATCTTGTCCTCTGTCGTCCCCTTCTCCTTGTGTCCTCAATCTTTCCCAACATCAGGGTCTTTTCCAGGGAGTCTTCTCTTCTCATGAGGTGGCCAAAGTATTGGAGCCTCACCTCAGCTTCAGGATCTGTCCTTCCAGTGAGCAGATACTCAAAATACTATAGGCTAAAAATACTTTCAGTTTTTTCAACTGAGCTAACTTGTATACATCTGCAAGGAAAACAAGGCACAACAGGTCAACCACATTTGTTCATCCACTTGCCTTCTGCATTCTTCTGTTTACAACAAAAAATGCATAGGGATGAAGGAAGCACACGCCTGGATCAAAGCCAGGCTGGGAGAGAAGTACTTGAAGTGGAAGAGTGCAGCAAAAGCAGGCAGGTGTGGAAGTTTAACTCCCTGCACCTGCACATCCTTTGTTGTAAAGTTGTTCTCTCTCTCTCCCTCTCTCTCTCTCTCTCTCTCTCTCTCTCTCTCTCACAAACACACACACACACACACACACGGGTGGTTAACAAAAGAGGTTTAAAGACTGTCTCAAGGCAAATCTAAAGAAATGTAGTACAGGCATGCCCAAACTTCGGCCCTCCAGATGTTTTGGACTACAATTCCCATCATCCCTGACCACTGGTCCTGTTAGCTAGGGATCATGGGAGTTGTAGGCCAAAACATCTGGAGGGCCGCAGTTTGGGGAAGCCTGATGTAGTATAAACACCAACAACCGGGAAACACTTGCCTGCGAGCGCTCCAATTGGAGAACAGCTTTTACCAAAGGTGTCATGAATGAAATTTGAAACATCTGATTTTGTTCTAGACACAACAGCTTGCCATGCCATCCAAATCCTTGAAATACTGTGCTTTATCTTAACTATGGTTAGGTGGAACAGCTCAACTTTAAACCATAGTTTATTAAACTGACTTGTTTCAATGTAGAGATGGGGAACCTTCAGCCCACAAGCCTAATCAGGTCGAGCTGGTCTTCCCATTTGGCCCTCAGGCCATTCTGGCCAAGCCACACCCATCTGCCAAAAAGGCAGCAAGGCTGGGTCAAAATAAACTTCTAAATCATTGCTAGTCAGCTGGTGTCAGTGCTTCAGAAGCCCTGCACACAGTTGAAGTCCCAACTATCAGCTGATCAGCCAGCTTTAGAAGCTCAGCTGATTGGTGGACCTTCAGGGGTTGTTTTACAGGGCTCTTTCCAAGCCTCTTGCAAATAGCCCTGTGCTGTGCTTAGAAGCTGGAGCAATCCGGTAATTGACAGCTGGATGGATCCTTGCACTGGACAAATCTAGCCTGCAGTAGAGCCCCACACTAATCTGTGTCTTCAAATGTCCTGCTAGCTTATCTCTCTTCCTAATTTAAGTTTTCCTTCCTGACTTCAGTTATCTGTAACTTGGTCTTTTCTCCTATCCTCAGGCACTTTTATCCATTACTTTCCATTTCAAACCTTCACTTGCACAGAAAGTCTGCAGAGTTTTGCTGGAGCAACTGGGCAATGGGAAAGAGGACAGAATTGCTGGTTGTTCCAGGAGGGGGAAAAGGATGCAAGCCTCAGTTCTGTTAAGTACAGAGCCAAACAAAGACTTTCGTGAATAGAATGATTGAAGCAGAGCCTCAAGCTTACAGGAAGAAGTGAACATGCAATGCAGAATTGAAAGATCTGTTGATTCACATTGGAAAATGCTAAACTAGCACTGTGCCAAATATTCTTCAGGGAAGCATCTGGTGTAAAATTGGAAGTTCGGGGGAACAAAACATTGAAACATTCCAGCCACCGCCCCATGCTTCACCTCTTGCAGCCACTTAACAGCTACTGCAGCCTCTCCCAACTGCTGCTGGTGCCAATTTTGCCCCTTAGCTGACATTCCTTTTACTGGGATTTCTACCCCAGTCAATCAGGCAACCCATTTGGCTATGTGGGAGACCATTAATGAACTGTATTTTCACACTGCCCCATCTGAAAGGGCTCCAAAGCAGTTTACAATTGGTACATTGCATTTTAATGTGCAAATAGCAATAAAGCATATCTTAAGACGTTATGGAAACTAAGGTGGACCACCATAGCCATTTGCAGGAATCACATTTAATAGTATTGTTCACAATGAGTTTAAGTATTGCATCTTATACTATTTTTTTTAAAGGCTACAAATCAAAATTAAAAGCATTGTTTAAAAAGTGCTGCTGTTGACACGACCAAGCTGCATATCAGTACAGAGCAAACTATTAATCCAGCATTTCTGATGGCAAAGTGACAGGCAAGCCTGTCACTAAATGCACTCCAGCTCAACAAGTAATTAATGGATTCACTTCATGTTTTGAACTGGGATTCATAGCACCAACTCATATACGGCAAATGCAGCTCTTATTCTGGAAAGGTGGGATGGGAAACCTTCGGTCCTATGGGCCAGATCTCCCCTCAATCTCCCAGGCTAACTTTGATAGGTAGGCAGGGCTACTCAATTGTCAATCATCAGGTGTCATGTTAGCACTGTGGTGTCAGGTGACAGGGGGACAGGCAGTCACACCCACCTGACAAAGTTGACTCACAAGGAACATGCTAGCAAAGCAGCACCCAGCAAGATTGAACCCAACAAAGTCAGCTGATAAGCAGGTAACTTTGGTTTGGAGGAAATGGCCTCATGGCCCAACCTGAACCCCTTGATGGGCCAAGACTGGCCTGATGGGCAGGGATTTCCTATCTCTGTGGCAAGACAACCTCAATAAACTGTAAGGAAGAGACCCAAACTTTCAAGTTCAAGAAGAGAGAGTGTGGGCTCTCTTTGAAATTGTTTCCGAGACACTGCATATTCTGAAGACAGCAAATAAATCTCATTCTTTTATAAATGTCACTAATATTATGTATAAATCTGGTTACAGGTAGGTAGCCGTGTTGGTCTGGATCGAAGTAAAATAAAAAAATTCCTTCAGTAGCACCTTAAAGACCAACTAAGTTTTTATTTTGGTATGAGCTTTCGTGTGCATGCGAAAGGTATCTGAAGAAGTGTGCATGCACACGAAAGCTCATACCAAAATAAAAACTTAGTTGGTCTTTAAGGTGCTACTGAAGGAATTTTTTTATTTTATTATGTATAAAATCAGGGTAAATGGACAACACAAATTTTGGCTGGCTACCTACTATAGGTTCTGGTTTTGGGGTACTGTTCAGTTATAAGCCATCAAGATTAACGGGGGCCATGATTAAGTGTGGTCAACATTGGGCTCAAATCTGAACACTAGATGACCAAGTGTTATTAGATATATAAATTATTAGTATCTGACTAATACAGATGCACATATATATTCTCCCTCATGCTGAAAGAGCACATATGTTTTGAATACAAAAATATGTTGAACTACAGAAACAAATGACAAAAAGCTGCCTACAGTATGTTCTGGCAGGCCCTCTAAACAAAGACAGCCTCAAGATTGCTAGCCAACTGGAGCTGCCCCCACAAAACCCACTGTACTTATTTTGTGGCTGGCCAAGTGGGTGGAGAACTTTTTATGCTGTTGCTCAAATGTAAAAAAATTTCCAGCATGCTTCTCTCTTACTGTTGTTTCTAGCAGCTCAAACACAGAGTGGCATTTCAAGGGGGAGTCTCACCAACATGGAAAGAAGAACTAGGAAATATGTAATCATTATGTAAAAAGTAGAGTGGGAAAGTAAAGCAGGCACATTCCAATTCAGAATTAGAGCAAAAAAATGGGAATAGAACAACCAAAACCCAGTTTTGCTGGGGTGAGTTTTACTGCAGTGGTTGCTAAACAAACCTATAGGTAGGTTTGCACCATGCCACCAGTGTCTTAAGACAACATTTATTTATCTGCAATATTTATACCCCACACCTTTAATTTCTACTGGCATTTCCAGGCTAGCCTAAATTAAAAAGTGAAACAATTAAACCAATAGTAAATTACAATAAATGGGCTGGATCCAAAAGATCTCTTCTGTTCAGAGAAGTGGTCCTTCCATGAACTCAAGGGTCTTGACTCCAATGGAGGTTCCTCATAAGGGAAGGAGAGGAAGTGATTTCTCCCAGTCTCCTGGGCCATTACCCATGCTGGTCTGTAGCCCCCCCCCCTCCAGTCTTCTGGAGCAGATTGTAAAGGGGTGCAGGAAGTTGCACCCCCTTCCCTTTTTATTAGGATGCTCCTGCTTCAACCAACTTTTGTGGAGAAGAAGCATTCAATCATGTGAGCCCTCATTAGGTGTCCAGGACTGGGAGAAGCCCAAGGAGAGAGGAAGAGGAGTGTGAGAAGGATGACTTGCAGGAAGGAGTCAGTGATTTGTGGGGTTCCGTGGCACCAGTGAGGAGAAACCTTCCTCTATCACCAATGCCTTCCTGTCACCAGTGCCTTCCTCAGCACCAGCTGTTTCTGTGAGGCTGTTGTTGGCTGACGAGAGCCAGACACCAGTCAGCAAGTGCAAGGCAGAGGAGTTGAGGGGAGAGCTTTCAGGGATCCTTTAACCTTTAAAGCTTGGGTCAGCAAACTAAGGCCCAGGGTCTGGATGCAGCCCAATAGCCTTCTAAATCCGGCCCACGGACGCTCCGGGAATTGGCATGGAACTGATCATTCAGGCTGCGCCAGCACACACGTTCTTTCCCTCTCCCTCACATGGCGGCGGCGGCTCCTCCTCCCTCCCTCCTCCTGACTTCTCCCCGCGCTGCCTAGAGCTAAGTGGAAGGGGGCTGGGCTCCAACTTTCCAAGATTGGCACAGATCTGCAGCAGTAGTTTGCTCAAGACAGCTAATTAGCGACGAGCTTTGTTGCATGCAACTTGCACATTAGGAGCTGATATAACACCAATAAAGACCTATAAAGAAACAGTCACTTGTTTTCATCGGTCTGGGTGCAGGTCAGGACACTAGGAAAAGGTTTATGACCGCCGTGAGAACTAGTATAAAAAGTGGTTGAGCCAGTGTGGTGTAGTTCGTAATCTGGTGGACCGGGTTCGCATCTCCGCTCCTCCACATGCAACTGCTGGGTGACCTTGGGCTAGTCACACTTCTTTGAAGTCTCTCAGCCTCACTCACCTCACAGAGTGTTTGTTGTGGGGGAGGAAGGGAAAGGAGAATATTAGCAGCTTTGAGACTCCTTCGGGTAGTGATAAAGCATGATATCAAATCCAAACTCTTCTTCTTCTAAAGTAAAAGTTAAACATTACTACATTTTGGCTTTGTTCGGTTAATAAAGAAACTACAGACAGAGGTTAATTGCGCTCATGATTTTGACCATTAATTTTTCAGTACCTACCGTGTTTCCCCTATTTTAAGACGTAGTCGTTTTATAAGCCGTAGCAGGATTTTATGCTTTTGCGGATTATAAACCATACCCTGAAAATAAGCCATACCCCGAGCCAGCAGAACCCAGCATGCCGGCCGTGGCAGGAGGAGGAGGAGGAGGAGGGCTGCTGGGTTGGTGCCCGGAACTGGCTACTGCTGCTGCTGCAGCGCCGCTTAGAACGAGACCGCGAGCGCCCCAGCAGCGGGACCGACAAAGCGCCCAGCAGCGCAGCACGGAGCGCCCTAAGCCACAGCAGCAGCAGGAAGAGGATTCAAAGTGCTACAGAGCACTGCTTGGTCCCGGAGGCTCGGGGCGCTCCGTGCGGCGCTGTTCCGCACCAACCCGACAAGCCTCCTCCTCTTTCTGCCGCGGCTTGGCACCCGGAACTGGTTGCTGCTGCTGCTGCTGCTGCTGCTGAAGCTCCGTGCAGCTCTCTACCCGTCCTCACCCTCAACTGCTAATTTCTCCCTCACACACGGGCGGGGGGGGGAGAGAGAAGCAGGAGGAGGCGCAAGCACTGCGCGCTCGGTCCTCTTTTGGCGCTCGCGCTCACCGGGCTGTTGACCTGACACCCAAGCATTAGAAGCACAGAGGAGGCACGCACACGCACACAAGAAAGGATGGGTGGGGGGAGGAGGAGAGCGGCGTTTGAGACACGCTCGCGAAAGAATGGCTGAGCGGCCGTGTGCACGGAACGGTGCTCTCCCTCTCTGTGTGTGAGAGAAAAGGCGGGAGGGAGGAAAGGAGACAACCGGGGCGGGGAAGGAGGCGGAGGACTGAGAGATGCTACTGAACAGGAAGCGCTGCCACCGAGCCAGGAGCTGCTCTGCGCTTCCCTCAGCAAGTGAGAAGAGGGCAAAGTCTGGGCTGGCGGAGCACCCCGAGCGTGCTACTGGGCGACGACCCGGCAAGCCTCCTCCTCCGGCTCCCAGAGGCTCGGGGCGCTCCGTGCGCGCTGCTGGGTGACCACCCGGCAAACCTCCTCCTCCTCTTCCTGCCGGCTCCCATAGGATTTGGGGTGCTCCGTGCGCGCTGCTGGGTGACCACCCGGCAATCCTCCTCCTCCTCCTGCCGGCTCACAGAGCATTGGGGCGCTCTGCGCGCGCTGCTGGGTGATGACCTGGCAAGCCGCCTCCTTGTGTTGTAAAAAGACTAGACTCAGCAGCAGAATCAGAGTTTGGAGACTGCCTTTTGGCAGCTGCCATTTTATTCCCCCCAGATTGCTCCAGATACTGCATCATCCCAGAACATTTTGCAGAATGGGGTGGCGTGTTTCAGTTTGCATCTTACTTAAGACACCCACCGAAAATAAGCCACCCTGTGTTTTTTTGAGGGAAAAAAGTTATAAGACGGTGTCTTAAAAAGGGGGAAACACGGTACATGAAGTTTAGCTTTGGAATAGCAATGGGAAAGATACAGTATGTATCATCTCCCTCACTTGGCACACTTAACACAGAGTATAGTTTAGCTCATGTTTTGCAAGCCACACACATTCTGACCAACAGGTCAAGTGTGACATGAGAGAAAGAATACATTTGTGAAATAGAGATTATTCTGTAGCACTCCAACAACTACTAGATCCATGTCTAGCAGCATTTCAGTCTTTACAAATCAAGCCAATTTAGTAATCAGGTGTATTATTTAGACACATATAGTTGCAAGCCCTTTAGACTGACTGAACTCCCTTCAAATGTAATACATTTTTCATTTCTAATGCTGGCTCCCTCCAGTCTAGGCAGGTTGCCATTGAAGAACAAGGGCTATTCTGAACAGCAGCTTGAAAAGATTAAGTGAGGGGATAGTCTTCAAAATGACTCCTTCAAAATTCCATAGTTTACTCAGAAAGAAGAACCCCACCCTTCACCACAAAATACTACACAGATATTTGGCAAATATATCTCAAAGCATTGGAAGTAGAATTATGCAATCAACACAGTTAAAAACTTGAAATGAACTGTAGTCAAGGTCTATTACTAATGAAGCATACAAGTCACAACACAAAATGCCTCTTTTCCAAAACAAAAAACCCCCAGAAATTCCTTTACTAGTATCTTATCTTTTGTGATACTGCGAGGAAGAAATTCAGAGGGGCCTTGAAGTGCTCATAAGAGATTACAGATTACTCACTTACCAGGGCTTTTATTCCCCCCTCCCTTACAAAAAACAATCGCCATCCCTTCAAAACAGCATGCTTTGCAGAGCATATTTGAAGGAATGAACTGAACACCTCCTTTGATATACTGTTCTCTGGATTACCTCCAGAAACTATATCTGTGATATCTGGCAGCATTTTTATTTCCAAGAAATCTCAATTTAAGAATTATCAAGCTTTCATTATTGCAATCACAGGCTCATCCCCCCCCCACCAAAAAAAACCTCCAGCAACCAATTCACAACCTTTAAGTAAGCAAATTGCAATCACTTTGATGCATATGTGTGTGTTTATTTTTAATTTCAGTTTGCAAAGTTGGGCATGTAAAACCTAGGTTTTTATTGGCTCAGGAAAAAAAGCACTCACAATTATAATTTATTTAATTTATTATTCTTCCAAGACTAACAGAGGGCAGATTCAGTAATTACTGATATCAAATAAGGGGCTTTAAAAATGCTATTTTCAAGTCAGTTATTAACTTCAATCTCATTTACTTTTTACCTGTATATGAATCTGCTATAAGATCTACTTTCTTACCATGCTGCAGTGAGTAGAGCATTTATATGCCAATAAAGGTGCTGAATTGAATTGAATTGAGTAGAGCATTGAATAGGCTCTAAATTACATTGAATAGGCTCTAAATTAACTGAAAGGAAATGATCCAATTTCACTATTTGGCAATAAAGATTCAACGAGATATTCCCTCTGCCAAAGCCTACCAAGTAATTAGCATGACACAGGAGTGCCCAGGTTTTTGTGATCCTTTTGGCATGTAGAGAACTGAAGGAAGTGGGGAGGGAAGGGGTAAGCCAGTACTGCATATGCAGTCCCAAGGAAGCAATTCCTGATTACCAAAAGTGACCTGGCCTCACACATGTCATAAGAGCTTTGCTGTAACTTAAGAGCACACTTAGATTCCTGGAGAAATTGAAAACCTGGTTAGTTATTTGGATTAGTTATTCGGTTATTTGATGTGCCTCAATGCAACATTAAACAGAACACTCTCAGAAATCCTATTCAGGCCTTTGGGCTAAATGCATAAAGGTTTAAAGAAGTGCCTGGGCACACAGGGGTGTTGGGGGCAGGGTCTGTGAGCACCCCCCTGCCCCATCCATATTTTAAGTCATTTTGTGTTCAGGCAATGCTTGAACACAGTTCATGTGATGTGACTACAGTGTCTGCCAGTGAGATAAGTTGATCAGTAACAAGCTTATTTATAAAATGTCACACCTGCTTTATCACATGAATGAATCCTTTGCCGTTCAGGGATTTCTTCACATTCTTCACATTTCTTTAAGGCCACCACTGTACAAGGCTGAGAGCTCTGCATTCTATATTCTCAACTCAAATAACTTACTCTTAAAGCATTCTTATTTATACTGAACATATTTAATTTCTTGAATTAATGAGCACTTATGCACATTAAACTAAGTTATTTCTAAATCTCAGGTGATTCTTGAAAACAAAGCTCAAAGTGATTATTTAAAGCTTAGGTGACTTGTCAAACAAGGCCTATTCCATTATGGGAAAAGGTACATTGTAATTACAGGATCAGCTATCATTAAATTAGAATCAAAGAAAAGCCAGTTTGCCATGTTACACCACAGAATGTCTCATTATAAAAGTATAATTGAAACTCCTCATTATTTGTAATGAAAGCGAGAAAGCCTCTTTTTTTTTAATTGTAGCCATACAACAGTTTGCTATAAAGTGATACAATGGTACTGGTGTAAAGAGTAAGCTACAATGTTTTTAAAATGGTTCTGCTGACAGATATAAAACAGGGAATCTGACCCAAAAAAATTGAAACTCGAATGCTGTTAAATGTAGAGTAAATTAAAACACAATGTTAAAAGCAGATTTAGGTTCTAAACTTTTATATACTTCCCTGGAAGAAAGTCACATCAAACTACAGTGGTACCTCTAATTACAAATAACTCTACTTACGAATTTTTCTACTTACAAATGGAGCTCCGTCCGCCATCTTGGATGCGGTTTAGATAGGATTTTTTCTACTTACAAATTTTTAGATAGGGTTGCTTCGACTTACGAATTTTTTCTCCCAATGCATTCCTATGGGATTCGACTTACAAATTTTTTTGACTTACAAATGTGTGTTCGGAACGCATTTAATTCGTAAGTAGAGGTACCACTGTAAATGGGACTTCCTTTTGAGCAGACATGTATAGGAGCACACTGTTACTTTAACCTAGGGGTTCCCAAACTTTTTGGGGTCACTACCCACTTGGTTGCATAAACTCATCCCCAGTGTCCATACCCTCTAGAAAGTATTATTTAAACCAGTCATTTGCAAAACCCACTAAGCAATGTAGTAACACAATAAAATCCAGAGCAGTAAAAATTAATTGTGTGCTTATTTTAAAAAATGCAATTAAAACTACTTAGCTTAGTTAATTCAACAAAACTGATCCAGGGATACAAGTTTTTCCGAAGTCTGGTAGTCATTGACACTTTCAGCACCCCAGGTAATCCCACCAGCCCACAGGGTGCAGTACTTTGGGAACCATTGCTTCAACCAAAGGACTCTATTTCACCTTTGCACCCACACAGTATAGATTACAATGTTTACATGTTTTAAAAAATGTTTTTAAACTGAATAATCTCCAAGTTTTTGTTCACTAGATGCATTCCCTTTTTAATATGTAGTATGATGACAATCCCACCCCCCAGACTGTAACATGTAAATGGAATACAATAGCTATGTGCAAGAACTATGGTGGGGATGGTAGCCCAGGATGTACAGCTCCAATGCTGCCCACAGAAAGTGAGAGTACTGACTGAAAACTGACACAAATCAGATCACAACCTCACAAGACACAGCACAGCAGCCACAAAGAGCATAAAAAAGCACAACAAATCATCAAAGCCCTCCACCATGCACATATAGGAACGAATGACCCATGAGAATGGAATGAGATCTCCACAACTGTTTCTGGCCTTCAATATTAGAATACGTATTATATGTTTTGATCAGGGGTCCCCAAACTAAGGCCCGGGGGTCGGATGCGGCCTACACAAGCCAATTGTGCAGCCCCCAACAACCTCCGCCACCGCCCACTCTTATCAGTGCGCCACAGTGCGGTTTCCTGTCTCCGGGTCGGCGTGGTGCCAGAAATAGCTTGTGTGCAAGTACGGCCCGGAGGGTGCTCCCATACGCATGCACACAAGCTATTTCTGGTGCCGCGCTACCCCGGAAGTGCACCAGAAATGACATCTACGCATGCACAGAAGCCATTTCCAGCGCCGTGCCAGAAAAAGCGAGTGTGCGCACGTATGGGAGCGCGTTCCCCCGCCCTCTGGCCCACCACACGATTGGTGCCGGAGGAACCGGCCCAAAGCCGGGTAAGTTTGGGGACCCCTGGTTTTGATTCTACAGGTGCGTAAACTATCTTAGGAACATTTCGATGAAATAATAATAATATGCAAATGAAACATGAGTCCAGCACCAGTTAACTAAGTCACATTCTCAAGATGGCACTGATTGCAGAGCAAACGCTCACTAAAACTAATTTGTATGACCTCACCTCACTTCTCACAGCCAACATTAGCAGCCAGCAAATGAAATAACTGCACTTAATACATTGGTAAGAAACTGGCCATGCTGACATGATAAAGAAGGCACTAGGCATAGGCCAAGACTTCATATCTGGTGTTGCAATCCACCAGATCCAACTATAAAATTGGGGGGGGGGGTTCACTTGAAGGAGGGGGATTCACTAAGTGAGGTCAGACTTCATTTGGAAATGCACAAAACTATTCTGTAGGGAGCAGGTCTCCAGAGGACTAATAAGGAAGGGGCAGGTTGGCACCATCCTGGCCCCTGCTTGACCTGCTCTCACAGACAGCAAAAGAGTGTGCATGTTTTCTGCATGCATCAGTTTATTTGTCCAGTGAGGTGTCTGGCTCCAGGTGTTGTGGGTGACATCCTTAGGCCCTGTAATAGTGTTGCCTGAAAAAGTACCCTGCATATATGTCTCTTAGGTAGCCTGGTGAGCAGCTACCCCAGATTCAAACAGCAGTTTTTCTTCTTCTTCTTTTGTATAACACACACACACAGAGAGAGAGACTTTTAATCATCTGGGTACACTCTGTTCTCTACGAAGTCTCAAATATGATTGATAGTAGGGTTGAAATTTCCTAAATTAATTCTTTAACAAACCTTCATTGAAAGATTAGGACTGCTGACACGAATTCAGACTATACGACTGGAATATTAACTGTAACTTGCTTGGCAGAAGTTCCCATTAAAGTCAATTGTACAAATCCAAGTAAAAATGGATTAGAAAGGACTGCTAGCATCACACACTCCATGATCCTGACCTGTGACTTCACCATTCCCTCCTTCCAGGCATCCGAATCTCTTTCCTACTTCAAAAGGGTCAAACAAAGTACAGTTTTCTGTGGCTTAAAAGGATCAGAAAAACTATCCTGGATCAGGCAAAGACTCATCTAGTCCGCCATTCTGTTTTCACAGGGGCAAACCAGGAGGCCTGCAAGGAGGACATGAATGCCACTTGCGATGCCCCAGCAACTGGCGCTCAGACAGCAGAGGTAGAACATAGCCATCTTTGAATCTCTGCCACTGTCTCTACATAGTGATGTACATGTAACAGGTGGCCCTTATTTTGCTTCTAAAATACTTACAGAAACTGATGTGTCTTCTGTAATTTCCCCTTGCCCCCAAATTGTGTTATTGATTTTGTAGTTCAGTTTCCTGTAATTTCTATAATAGCATGATTTCATGCCTTTGCTTTTTTATAGTTTGGCCCAACACTTGCATGACGCACAGGGCACCCATCCATAAGAACACTATTTGTCTTTTCACCTTTTCAGATCATCATTATGAGGTCCCCTTTAGAGTGATATACCCCTCTTCTTTTTTGGCCTGGCTACAGTTTGCCGTGGTTTTATCCTGGGGGAAAGGGGGGCAACAACATTTTTAACTCTCCTCTTCAATGAGAACCAGATTAATGTCAATAAAATAACTAAAAGGAAGCCATCAAAGGAAGCTGCACCTTATGGGTTTCTTCAGGCTACCAGAGTAACATGGCTGAATCATTACAACTCCTTTTTAGATTAGAATCACAGCATGTGTTGCTGCTTGAAAGGTTATCCATCTAGCACCGCTTGAAAAGGGGAAATGTGGAATGATAACATGTGGCCTCACATGCCGCTACTTACTCTGTAGCACACAAATCTCACAGCTTCCTCTTCACAGTTTACAGAAAGGAACAGAATGCAATAGGGCGAATTATGCCACAGGTATACCACACTAGGCAAGTTCACTCTATATTCATAGCTTACTAAACCATATTTCAGCAAGTCAGTAATATTTCATTACTTTTATTTTCTGAATTTATATACCGCCCTATTCCCGCAGGTCTAATATATATGATAAGCATATATGCCTTCAAAATGGTAACAAAAATAGATATTAACAGCTGTGGAGATAGATATGTTTTCTGATATATTTCTCAACATTTTTTTTTATATTGGAAGCTGCCCCATAAATGTGTATTGAAGAACAAGGTATTAAATTCCTAAATAAATAAGCAGCAGCCTGGCTACAACTATGTATCCTCTACGAACCTCCAGATTAGCCAACATTGCAACATGTTTAACAGGGGCTGCCTCTGAAGACAGTCCACAAACATTAAAATATACCGTAGCAGCTAGGCTGCAACCAGGGGCAAGACATTGCCAGAGATATCCCATGGGCTTCTAAATGACAAAGCTGGATCTATGAGCACCCCTGGCTGCAAGCCTAACCTTTTACAGAGACTGCCATCCCATTTAGAACAAGCTAAGCACTACCTCCAGGACATGGGCAACTCACCACTACCTCCCGAGGTGAACCATCCCCACCAGGTAATGACCGGGGTTCAGTTTAGTAGCTCACAGTTTCTTTAATGCAACCATATGAAGTGCTTTGTTGTTTAAACTACTAGCTTTTTATAGGATAGATTCAAAACAAGCCACTTTCTACATTCTTTGCATCCTTTCTCTTTAAATGCAAAGCTGGAACTGAGTATTTAAACACATACAACCTTAAGTTTTCAAGCCTCGTGTGTAGAGAACAAAGCTGGTAGGAATGGATGAAGTGGCTTATTTGGGTGCAAGAGGCTTAAATAATTAAGTGTTTAATGTGATGGCACTGAAGAATACATGCTGATAGAAATGTAATACTTTTTCAAATGCCTGAATTCAAGTAGGATTTCAGTGTGAAGGACTTAAGAGTTGTGCACATAATAGAACTTATGTAAACCACTTATAATGTGAATTTATACTTAAGAAACCAATTTGCACAGTTCCAGTGCATTCACATACAAAAATCCCAGTTACAATTCTCTCTATTTGTTATTTCATATTGTTATAGTTCAACAGAGTAAACACAAGGGTTTTTTTGGCCATCCACTTTCTTCTCTCACAGACAGTGGACTGAAGGAGTGGGAAAGAAGAGCTTGAGAAGACACAGGAGGAGGCGAGGAAAAACTGACCAACAGCATGGGAAAGATACTGTTTCAAAAAGCACAATCCAGTAAAATGAATTCATATAGATAAAGACCTACGCGTTCAGAAGTAAACAGGAACCAAGGGTCAGCCACAGGGTAGAGAAAGCTGAAGTGTGCTTTATAAGCCACAGATCATTACGCCTGGAGAACCAGCAATCTTACTGTCCATTTCTCCTATTCTGCTAAATAGGGCTGGGCGATATCTGGTTTTCAACATTGTGATATATCACCAGCCAAGCATCATGATATGCTGATATTAACACGATGTTGGCTGGCTTCATGGTTTTTCCTGCATCGTGACTTTGCTGGTGCCTGCTTTCATGATTTGCTGACCTCTAAAGGAGGTAGGGGAGAGCTGAGCTAGCAAAGTTAACAGGGGCTGCTGGAATAGGATGCACGCACATGTGCACACACACAAAAACACACACACCATGATTCACGATATATTGCCAGGTCAAAAATTATGAAACTGGACTTATATGGACTTCAAACTGGTTTTGGACAATCTAATTCAGCCCAGTTCCTGAATTAGAGCACATGTTGACATTGTGTGAAAAAAGCAAACCATTTACAATATATGCCTTACATGTTTCCTGTAGCTTTCCATTCTCCCCAACTACAATTTTGAGCCTACAAATGATGTTTTTCTTTCCTTCAATGTATCCACCTACTTTCATTGTTTCCCTCCCCCCCCACCTCTCCTCATAGCAATTTCTCACCCCTGTGCATTTTTCAAGGGAAATAAAAATAAACACAAAAACTATATATCTCAATAGCAACTTTAAACTCCATGTCCCATGCAGATCTGGCCTTCTTCCAAGTCTGACGAAGTGTCAAATCCTACACCACCAAGAGGGAGGAAAAGAGAGAAGGGAACAAAGAAAGGCCAACACTAGTCATAAAATCCCTGCTCTGGCGTATCAGAAAACTCTAATCTCACTTTCACTCATTAAAGATAAAAAGGCATTATTCTCAACACCATAAGCATTGAAGTATTAACTTTACACCGAAAAAAGCCTGAAAACACAGTAACCTGCAAGGAAAGGTAATACCGCCTCCAGCACTGCAAACTATAAGGACTGCTATCCAGTAGCAACCACAGAACTAGGAACTTTTAGACATCAGAAATATTCACTATGCATCCTGCAGGCCACGGCTACCCAAGACCTAGCAGAACTAGACCAATTCCTGCAACACATGACGCACACAGCAATCAGTACAGTGCTAGACAAACATTCAAATCTGTGTAAGTAAATAAAAAGGTGTGAAATGTAAAAGACAAGCAATTGATCCCATGTCTCAAGATCCAGATTTGGGGGAGGGGAGCCTATGGTTTTATATCTGCAAGATGAAATTCTGTAGAATAGTGATGGCGAGCCCAGGACTCTCCTAATGCTGTTGGACTTCAACTTCCATCAGGCTCAGCCAGCATGGTCAACAGTATGGGATGAGAAAGTTTATAGTCCAACAACATTGGGAGGGTGGCAGACTTCCTATCTATGGTAAAAGAGTTCTTTAGTTAAGTTAATGGCCCAAGCCAAGCCTTCCAAGTATCTCTTTAAAATGTTGCCACAGAAATCACTAGCTAGCAATACTTCCACCAAGGCACACAGACAGTTTGAATCATAAACCATTTCAAAGCAAATGAACGTACCGTAGTTTGTTGGTGTTTTCCCTTAGCAGATCTATATATTGAATAGATACAACTGTCAGAATTTGCATATCCAATGGAAGTCAGACACAGCTGGTGAGATGCTGAAGTTCTTTGAACAAACTTGGGAAGTCCCCTCATATAGTTGCCTAGTGTTACATTTTCAGGAAATGCTTCCTGACTACTTGGAGAGTGTGACAAGTTCACTTTCACTTGTAGTATTCCAATAGCATGCAACTGCCAAGGCAGCTACCGTAGTACTATCAACAGCGTGTTTGAGTGTTAAGGAAAAAAATCAGAAGAACGTCATTCTCATCAGTGAACTCTTCAGATAGCATCGTATTTTGAGGCTTTAGCCCACTTTCATGAAGACTTTTTTAAAGGGCAAATGCAATTACAACAAACACTGGACTTTCTTGTGCTATTGCAGTCTGAAACTTGAACAGTTGTTGTGACTGGCATCTTCCCAGGGGTTAAAAAAAACCCAAGAGGATATTTTAAAAATAAGTCAACAGATATTTTTTTTAAGATACTAGTGCTGATGTAAAATTTAGAATGTTCCCCAACCTCCTGCTTATATTTGGCAAGGGCAGACATATGAATAAGCAAACATGGTTTCCCCCTTAGTATTTAACCCAGGTAGTACAAAGTGGAAACCTTTCAATTAAAGACGACTGGGCGTATAAGACGACCCCCAACTTTTCCAGTTAAAATATTGAGTTTGGGATAAACTCGTCGTATAAGAAATACGACCCGGCGTATAAGACGACCCCTGACTTTTGAGAAGATTTTCCTGGGTTAAAAAGTAGTCTTATATGCAGGAATATACAGTAGCTATTCTAGCTGCATATTTGATATTCCACTTTTCTGCCTACACATTCCCACTTCCCAACCAAGGTGGCTATTGCTCAGTATCACGAACCACAGGTGGGAACCTTTGTTTGAACAGACCACAAAGAGTGAACTCTTTGAGGCAGCTAGCCAGGCATTTCCTTGCTTTAGCGATGTGTATTTTATCTTTCAAGACATCTAAAATTGCTGTTTAAGAGAACCTTCCTGTTGGGCGGTGATCACCAGCAGTTCTTGAGCCTTTTGAAACAAAGAAGCTTTTATAAGTCATATCCTTAAGAAGGGGCACTTGTTTAAAAAATCACTATTTTCAACTGCTTCAATAATATTCTATTCCCAATTTATTATTTTCAACACCACAACTTCAAGAAGGAAAATGAGGCATACGGGGGGGGGGGGAGAGAAGAGTAAAGACACACGTTTGTGTCTTTTTAAGTCATTTCCCAGACTCACTTGATCATCTTGGACCATTTACCAGATATCAGCATAACTTACCTCACATAACTTTTATGGTACTCCCCAGAGGTATTTGCAGGAAAAGCAGCATAAAACTAAATAGTTGCATGCGTTTTAATTCTGACTAAAAGAAAACATATTGGATTTCATGAGTGGAAGGACTCCTCCTCTTCAGAGAGGAAGCTTCTACAGTATCTGACATGCTTCTGTGAAATGGGCAGAAACCAAGCAAGGGAGAGGAATTTTTCACTGGTCTTCCTTCCCCCCTGTAGTCCCATTGCCATCTCCCACACCATACCCAACAGTTTCCCCAAACTCCAGAGCAAATTTTCAGGGGCATATATGACTGCGGAGGGTAGGGCTAGGACAAAGGCCACTTCCCTTCCCTTCTGCCTGTGGGAACATCTACCGTAATTTGTGGAGTTCTACTTCACAGAATTTTGGACGCAGCTCATTTAAAGTTTCCTGATCCTGAGCATATTGAGAAACACTCCAAAGAGTTCAATCTTTCCATTATACACACACACACACCTGCTATTAGTTCTTTACATTTCTGCATGATACTAGCATCACAATGAAGGTAGAATAATGTACTTGATACATGATGTTTTGCAGATTTCAAAGGAGCATAGCACCTACAACCACTAGAAATTGATGTTTTAACCACAGTAAATTTGTTCTGTTTTCCCCCCACATTAAATTGTTTCTCCCTTGCTTTCTCCCACTCACTCAGCAATCCTGAAGTACTAATTAAACACAGTACTCCTTTCCTCCAAACAAAGTTAAATGCAACCAGCATTACAAAGCAAAGCAAAACAATACCCTTAAGTCTGAGTAGGTGGGAATAATTTTCAAAGATAAGGGCAAATAAAGAGCTTTTATTCAAGAATGGCAATGGTCACACATCTAATAAGCTCAAGAATGGATTGACCCATTATTAAATTTAAAACAAAGAGTATATTAGAATGTGAATCCATATTAGCATGGAAGCATCTTAGTTATGTCCTCTTTATATTAATTGTACCAAATATGAGGAGTGCATAACCAAGATGCTTCCATAGTAATCCATATCTGTTCTTTTTATTATGAACCACAATAAATAAATGTGGATTTTTAAAAAGCTTATTAAAATTCTAACAGTGTGATCCTAAGCATTTCTACTGAGAAGTAAGTTACACTGATTTTAAGGAATCTTACTCTCCAGAAATCGAGCATATCACTGCAGCATGAGGTTATCCTTTAGGGAAACAGTTGCCATTCCTGGTTCTGGTATTATTAAAGGTTTAACAGATGCCAATAAAGTATATTAGAGAACAAAGGTGCACTTTGAAACTTCCTGGGGCCAAATAACAATTTTCCCCTAGTGCTAGACTACACAAGTGGCAGAACTTCCACTCACCTTTCCATAGAAGCCAATATTCAAGCCACCTCTCTTTGTCTCTTGAAACCAGAATTGCTTTATTTGTTACCTAGGCCATCCTATACTAGTGATTATTACACATGTAGATTTGAGGTCCACTTTTAAACTGAGGCTTATGCCATTGGGTTGTACCGAATGCTCCACATGCTTAGCTCCACTGGCATGATGCGACTTCCGTTTTGTATCCTTCCACTGCACATTCCCAAAATCTGCTCTGGAGTGTCCCCCAATCTTCTGGAGATGATTTTCCCTCCAGTGGGCTGGAGGGAACGGCTGAGGGAGAAGAAGTTCCACTGCACACACAGAGAGAAGACCTTTGCACCAGTGAAGCTGCAACATTGGATACTATAATCTATAATCACAACTGAAAATCCTGATAGATTAAAAGTCAGCTCAAGCATACGCTATAAAGCAGGGGTTCCCAAACTAAGGCCCGGGGGCCGGATGTGGCCCAATCACCTTCTAAATCTGGCCCGCGGATGGTTCAGGAATCAGCATGTTTTTACATGAGTAGAATGTGTTCTTTTATTTAAACTGCATCTCTGGGTTATTTGTGGGGCATAGGAATTCATTCATTTTCCCCCCAAAAATATAGTCCGGCCCCCCACAAGGTCTGAGGGACAGTAGACCGTCCCATTGCTGAAAAAGTTTGCTGACCCCTGCTATAAAGCATATCTCCTATTTTAAAGTATGCAATTCTTTAAAATTATAGGTATATTTCTATTGCTGTCTCCTTGCTGTGCATTTTTTGCAAACTAGAGCTGAATTACATAAATATTTATATCTATTAACAAGCAAGGCAGTGCAAAATTGTTATTTTGTTGCATAAGTGAAAATAGAAAAGCCAATTAAAGTGTAAGACTAAGTTGATTGTGCCTGGCAGTTTAAATAATATTTTTTTATTAAAAAAAAATCTTAACACTGACGAACGTAATAACCAAAATTACATCAGAAGTCTATCCTAGCATGCTAGCCATACCTGTGGTTTCACATTCCATTAAATCTCTGTGTAGGTCATAGTAGAGATTTAAACTCACAACTCTATTACATTCCAGGAAGAGTAAGAAAAGTTATTAAATACAACAGTGCATGTGTTAAAACTTTCAAAACATAAATTATTAGTTATAGAATGTCAGTTTGCCCTTAGTAAAATAATAATTTCAGCAAGATCCAGCACAAGCAACTAACAGGGCTTCTCCGTCCTGTCCTCCCCATTGGAGGTCCCTAGCACACAACCAAAATCTAGCGAATGCCTTGGGAGATAAGAGAAACCAGTCCGGTTGCATAAGCAAATTTCCAATGTACAAGTGGGCAGGCATCACTGGATGTCACTCAATGATCTTACAAGGTCCTTGAATGACAAATAGTGGAAAACATATGAACAGTAGGCTGTAACCACCTCCAATATCTGCAGGGCTTCCAGATTTGTATTATACTTCTAAGTCATGGCTCTCTCATTTTAAAAAAAATCTACACCTCCTGGCTACTGAGTACAAAATGAACATTTGGTGTTTAAGAGATTGTATTACTACTTTCAAAAATGCAAAAACAAAGTCTTGGGGGGGGGGAAGAGATCATTCAATCACTGCTTGAAAAGTCACATGAGTCATAAACACCATATTTTAACTGAATTTATTTATTAAGTCTAATGATATATAAGCATATATTCTCTGGACAGCTCACAAACAAGTGAGAATAAAACGCAACACTAATATATAACAGTAAACAGCATAAAAATTAGTTATTACTGACAGCCATTCACATGCCTGGATAGCTCAGTTGATTAGAGCATGGTGCTGGTAATGCTAAGGTTTCAGGTCTGATCCCCGTATGGGGCAGCTGCATATTCCTGCATTGCAGGGGATTGGACTAAATGACCCTCAGGGTCCCTTCCAACTCTACAATTCTATAACAACATGGTGATATAATAAAATAGCCAGATTGAGAAGTCCAGATAGCAATACTTGCAGCTTTAACATATGCCGAAAAAGCTCCTTGCAGTGTAGGTCTACACAGGGGCGTAGCAAGGGGGGAGCGGAAGGGGCGACCGACTCCCAGATCTGTCTTTTGGGGGGCAGCACGAATGGCGCTGCCGGCACCCCGCTACATAGCACGCATGAGCATGCATCATACCTAGCAACGCTGTGCGTGTGCGCTACATAGCAACACCCCACCCCCTGGGTGCGCGTCATGTTTGCCGCTCCAGGTGCCTGAGTCTACAATGTCGTCTGTAAAAATATTCTGTAAAGACTACTGTTTGTTGCTTTGTTATTTTAGTAGCAAAAACTAATAACAAAATGCTTTTACTTTAGGGCAATCCCACCATACATGGAAATAAGCACCAACAGACTACTTAAAATTTCTAAAGTGCCTAAAAATCTACCAGGCAGTGCACAAGTGTATGCCAATCTTCCAATCAATAGTTCGAGACTTTTGCTCTTTGTGTTTTCTTCTTATACGTTAGTTATATATATTTATAGATATATTTCCTGTATATTAGGAAGTGGTGATGGTGAAGTTATGAAACGAGATAAAATCAAAGACTTGAACGCAACTCTCAACCATGTTACAGCATGATTAGAAATAATCTTTTGTTCTTCTCTGATAATACAAAAGCTTGGGCTAGCAATATATTCAGAACAATAGATTTAGATCAGGGTCCCCAAACTAAGGCCCGGGGGCCGGATGTGGCCCACGTGAGCCAATTGTGCGGTCCCCGACAACCCCCGCCATCCGCTCTTATCGGCGCACCGCAGTGTGGTTGCCCATCTCCGGGTCGACGCAGCACCAGAAATAGCTTGTGCGCATGCACGGGCTGGAGGGCGGGGGACGCGCTTCCATACGCATGCGCACAAGCTATTTCTGATGCTGTGCTGACCTGGAAGTGCACTGGAAATGATGTCTGCACATGCACAGAAGCCATTTCCGGCGCCACGCCAGAAAAAGTGAGTTCGTGCGCATATGGGAGTGTGTTTCCCCACCCTCTGGCCCGCCACGTGATCGGCGCCAGAGGAGCCGGCCCAAAGCCGGGTAAGTTTGAGGACCCCTGATTTAGATGAAGTACTTTTTCACAGAATGCAAAACTTATGGAATTCACTGGCACAAGATGTGGTGATGGCCACTGGCTTACATGGCTTTAAAGGGGGCCTAGCAAAATTTGCAAAGAACAAAGTGTTATTAGCCATGATATTTAATTGGGACCTCCAGTTTCAGACAACCTGCTGGGTATAACAGTGTAAGAGAATTATTGCCCATGCCCTGCTTGTGGACTTCCTAGAGACTTCTAGTGAGCCAACATGAGAAACAGGGTGCTGCAGCTTTGTTGCGAACTCCTGACATACAGCACAGCTTTACTTTTCCCTACATAAGTGAATTGCATGCTGCAAATGCAACCCATTGACCTTGCCAGATTCAAGATAATGGCCCCCACTGAGTGACTTCTATGGAAGAAACAACAGATTATGGCTGGGAAGGTTATGGAGCCAAGGTCAAACAAGACTCCTCCTATGACATGGGAATTCCAAACATTAGCATTAGTTATCTAGGATAAAGTAATGTCAACATCAACTGATACAAGAGTTGTGTGAAAATCTGCTACTAATTTTACCTAAAGAAGATTGTTGATTATTAGCACCATGAGTTGGAAATAAATGCAATTAGAAATAGAAGTCACAGTTCAGAATTTTAAGATTAAACAATACCTATAACATATTTTAGTTGAATTCTTTCTGCACTGCACTCTAGCTAAAAATTCTGGCATTCCAGCAGGAAAAACAAAATAAACTATTGGATTATATTGCTGGCTTTTGGGCCTTGAAGTTATGAAAACATTCTTGGTATCCAAAGCAACATCTTAATTTAGTGTGCTTGTTTAAGATACAGATAAACAATTTTTTCTCCTTTAAAATATAATGTAGCTTCACGAAAGGGAAAGTGTACAACTGTCTTCAAAAGACTTTAAAACATATTTATCCCTCTGCACCAGGGCAAGCAACTATTTTTATTAGATCATTTGTACATAACATACAACCGACAGAGGGCAAAATCCAACATTAGTCACACATAGAAAAGACCCATTAAAATCAATGGGCAAGCAACTTAAGACCATTGATTTAAAAGTGTCTATGTAGAGTACGTGGGTAGCACTGTGGTCTAAACCCACTGAGCATAGGGCTTCCAATCAGAAGGTCGGCGGTTCAAATCCCCACGATGGGGTGAGCTCCCGTTGTAGTGGCTTAGTCATGCTGGCCACATGACCCAGAAGCTGCCTGCGGACAAACGCCAGCTCCCTTGGCCTATAGAACAAGATGAGCGCCGCAACCCCAGAGTCGTCTGCGACTGGACCTAATGGTCAGGGGTACCTTTACCTATACCTATGTGGCTGAATATCACCCAAATGAAATAGAGATCATTATCAAAATACAAATCATAGTATAATTACCGTATAACTTTTATTCTGCATTATCCATTACAGAACATAGTTATTTCACTTTAGGAACACTCCATTTGAGGACTAGCACAAGTATTCCTTCCCTTTAGCACTTTTCCCTTTCTGGAGCAATTAAGATGAAAAGCACAAATGCCAGTCCTGACAACAAGTCGTTAATTTGTTGACTAGTGTATTTTGAAGAACTGCACCCTTTTCATTGAGAAATCCCTCTCCCAGATTCTGCTCCTATCTCAGGTATGCAGAGTAATAAATAACTAAGATTCAGGGAAATTCGCAAAAGGTAAATACAAGAGGCAGGCCTAATTCCAGTGATTTCTGTAGCTGACTTTCTGTTTAGGTCAGCTCAACAGCACAGTGCAATTCTATGCATGTTTACTCAGAAATAATCTCTCCCTATACAGCAGGAATGGAGAACCTTTGGCCCTCCACTTCTGACGGGGATCCCAACACCCATCAGCCACAGGAATATGGCCAATGGTCAAGAATGATGGAAGCTGGAGTATAGCAACACCTATCTATTCCTGGTATAGAGCTTATATGGCTAGTTTTATTAACATCACAAAAGTTCAAGAGTTAAAGCTTGTACGTTATTTTCAATTCAGTTATTACAAAAAAGTGAAGTATGCTGATAAATCATTAAATATGCACATAAAGCATATATCCAAACATAATTATTTTCAGAAGTTAAAAACCTAACAAATACCTGCCAATCTCAGAGTTTACCATACCATGAATGCTACTAAGAGGACTCTTTCACTCTGCACGTAAACAAACCATGATCCCTAACTTCATATTACATCAAAACCTGGAATTGTGATTTGGTTTGCTCCTGGCAAACTGAGATCTATAGGTTTGTTCTTGATTTACTAGACATGGTTTACTGGGAGCATAACAAGCCCTGGTTCAGATGTGACCCAAAATAGTGCTCACAGAATTGCTTCCTATACCTGGCCAATTGTGTGATAAGACAAGCCACATAAATGTGTATTTGAAAGTGAGCTGACTGGGGGGGGGCAGTGGGAGAAATGCTCTCATTCTTCAATAATTGAACTGACAAGACGCCATTGTGGCCCATCAGGGCCATTTTTACCTGGGAGTGCAAGGGGTGTGGGGCACCTGGGCGCCGAATTCTGGAGGTGCCAGGCACCCGCCACTGAAGCCACCTAAGCATATTGTATTGAGCTTCTATTTGGCAGTGGGGTCAGCGGCACCTTTGACACGATTGATCTCGCGCCGCCTGCCTGCTGCTGCTGCAGGGAGAGCTCTCTGGAAAGTCTCGCCCACCAAAGCCAGGAGGAGGGGAAGTGACAGGAAAGAGGGAGACACACACAGAAAGAGAACGTGCCTATCTAGCGATGGGAGCACACACAGGCTCCACATATGCGCGCTCGCAGGGGCCCTCCCAGCTCCTCTAAAAATAAGGTTGCTCCCACAATGAAAGGCTGCCAGAGATGGTTCTCCCATGCATGCACACAATGGCCACCCGTCTCATCTTCCAGACATCTCCCTACGACCGTAAACTCATGCGTGGAGTCTTTACACCAACTCCCAATGTGTTCTTTGTCTTCTTTAGAAAAGCTGGATTTAAACAACAACAACAACTCCTTTTGGAGCCATGCAGGCATGAGCGCTATTTATCAAATTATAATAGTGACATAGGCATAATAAAAGTTAATTTGGGGGCTAAACTAAATTTGGGGGTGCTGAGTGGATCTTTGCACACCAGCGGCACATATGCTAAAGACAGTCCTGTGGCCCATTCTGAAAAGTGTGCAGTGCCTAAATAACTTGTGCATGACAAGAAATGTATGGATGTAGCAGACAGGAGGGAGTACAGAATTTCAAGTGGGCTCTTTCAAAGTATGTGCAATCACACCCTGTCCACATGAAAGATACAGTCCAAGACTACACAGAGAGGAAAAAACAATTCCAAGTGTGCAAAACATCATTTTCCCCAGCCCTGACCAGTCCTGCAATTCTGGTTTTATGGTAAGGTACTAAATTAGAACCCCAGGGAACTCCTGAAGAGATACGTACTACCTTCAACTTCACAAATATTTTAAAAGGCATTTTGCAGTATGCACAGTAAGTTTGCTAAGCCGCAAACAAGTGGCCCAAACAAGACTTAATAAAGCCTAATGTAACTGGGTCCTAAATAAACAGACATGATTAGCGCTGCAGCAAAACAGAAGCCTATAATTACTCTTATTTCATGATGGCTGCGTCAAGAGTCTTTTCAAGTAGAACCAGGGATCCAACATACAGAACAATCCTTTGACAGACAGACACATCAGGTGTTCGATTTAGAGGACCAAATTACATTTACAGACAAGTGGCATAATTGCAGCCTGAGAGCACTTGTAACAGAAGAAGTGCCAGTTTGGGTGGGTTATTGAAGGTTATGTCACTTGCTGTACCATAGCCAGTGGTTGTACCATACTGCAAATACAGTAGCCTGCTTTGGAGAAGGTGACAGTAAACAAGATGAATAGGCATTTGAATCCCCCATGGCACAGGGGCAGGTGCTGGGGCATTTAAGAGCAGAGAAATGGTTAAAGCACCTCTCTCCTGTGGTGCTGTTTCTCTAGTACTCCCAACTGCAGGCTCCCTGAACAGGTTTTTCTTGTTTCAAAATGGGCCATCAGGCTACCACTACATGCATTTGTACATAACATGAAGTTCAGCTCTTCGGTTTATGACAAGTAAATGGCACTTGTTTGTTTTTACCATGAGGCATTCACAAGAAAAAGGACTGGAAACATTTGCTTGAAACTCACCAGATCGGGATTTAATGATGTTGCTAAACTCATTGCGCCCTCCATCAAGTCCTTCATCCAAAACCTTGGCCATCTTTTCTCCACCCCAGCTTCAGAATTCCTGAGTAGAAGTATTTAAAATCTTTGTCCACACTGCTCACACTCCAGCCTGCTTTTGAAGTAATACCTGAAACATAAACACACTCAAATAAATACATGTAAATAGTTCTTCTCAAGTAGGACTTCATATATAGCGCTGTACTGTAACTACTTCTGTACCTTCCATCCATGCCTCCTCATTTTTAAAACTGTGTAATTAAAAATCCTCATTTGCTGCTGCTCCTTTTAAGCCTTGGACTAGTTCCTTATCTTACAAATGCCCGAAGGTCAATTTACTCTGTAATCAGAGTATATGGGAGGATAGACTCCAGCAGAGGATAAAAAAGAAGACCTAAGGAGGCGGCTGACAAATTCTAGAACTCAAGCTTTTCAGTACTACCAACTTAATTACATGGTACCATGCTGAGCTTTTTTCAGAGTGCTTTTTAAACTTAGTATCCATGACAGTGTGTGTGTATTGGCAAAGGTCAAGCAATATCTAGTAAGTCACAATCAGAATCCAATTAGCCTGTGTTATAAGGTTACTTACAGATTTATTCCATACACAATCAAATGCAATTCAATCCTGTATATGTTTACTCACAAGTCCTTCTGAATTTAGTGGGACTTTGCTTCAGGTAAATGCGTATAGGATTGCAGCCTTACACTTTATAAGAGCACAATTCTCATCACTGCCACTTTAAAGAATTCCTGGCCCACAGACTAGAACACAGCTTGGGAGTGGCTGCATTGACTTCCTTATTTATGTGGAAGGAAGCAGTTTTCCAGCTGTTCCAAAGCCTGCCTGGATGAGACTGGTTAGCTCTCCAAAAGCTACGGGGAGGAGGAAGAGTTATTTGCCTCTTATATAGTTTAGCCATACAACATTTTAGGTGGAAGACAATGTAGTCTCTCAACTTGAACCCTGTCTATTTTCTAACTTTTATTTCCTACAAAAACAGAGATAATGATACTCATCTACTAAAGCCTCAATGCACTATTAATACATTTTCCCACCATTCCCCAAGGGCTTAGAATTGTTTATATCATCATTTTATTTGTATTACAGCCACCTTCTAAGGTTCAATGGAGCTGAGAGATGGAATTTGCTGTAAGCCATCATGCAAGCAATACCAGTAATATAAAAAGAGGATATGGACTTCAGCTTTCCAACAGTATCACTCCATGAGTCTATTGGGGAAAAGGAAAGAGACCAAATTATGTCATGAGTCTTGAGATGAGGAAATCTCCTCAGACTTTCACTCAACATGTGACTGCTTGAATTGCCAGGCACAACTGTCAAAGTCAAGTTTCACACGTAGAATGAGTTTGGATTCCATCCAGCCCAAACTCTCAGCCTTCCCAGCTGTCCACAGACACTATACGCACACTGAGGCAACCACAGCATATGTAATCTGTTCATATTCTAGTTGCCTTTCAAAGGTACTTTTGCTACAATTACTTCTGCCCAGTAAATATTCTAGACCCCTTGCCTCAGAATCTGCTCGTATGCCAGGTCCACACATCTTTCCAGATATTGCACAGATTAATCTCAAGGGAAACGGCCAGCCCACTTCAGCCCTTTCTGTAGAACCCTGAGCTTGCCTGAAGCAGGACAGCCAACACCTGCTCTCATCACATTGTGCTTCAAAGCAAAGCAAGCAAGGGTTTTTTTAATTAGAAACAAATCCAAGTAAGTTAAAAAAAAAACAGAAGTGAGGTCACTGTTTTCTTACCTTAAAATAACCAGTGACCATTCCACAAGCAACTACATATGTGTCTGGAGGGAGTGTGAGGCAGATAAGGAAGAAGGTGGCAGCTGCCTTCCACCTCAAGTGGAAGCAACAGGTGGTTTTCCCCACTCATTTTACCCACCAATGCCTCCAGCCACAGGTGGGCACAACCAGGGCCATCAAATCCACTAGCACTTCTTCGCAGGAAAAGAATTAACTCTAGCCTAAGCCTTCTTTGATTCCCTTTCCACAAAATGCCTGCAGGTAGTGATACTTGTATCTCCAATAATCTAATGAGAAGTTTGTGTTTCATAGAAGCTTTGAGTGCACCTAGAGCTCCAAAGGTGAGCGAGACAAGCGACCATTTTGCGGCGCTTTTAAACCTGTACCTGCAGGTTAATGCTCTTTTGGGAAGGAGGAGGCAAAGATGGTTAAAGACAGTGGCGCACACTTTTGGTGATTAAAACCTCCTTGCATTTCAAGCATCCTACCACTGACAATCTAGCTGGGCGCCCAGACCCACGTTCCAAATCGAATGGCAGGCTTCACTATATTATCATCCCATTCCAAATAAGTTATCCGATGAAGCGGCCTCTCCGCCTCCAAAGCCTATGCCACACGACGAATTTGCAAACTCTTTTCAAGTGCTAGGCTACTCTTTTTTTCCTGGAAACAGATCAGTGAGTCCACTAATGCCACGTGTGGCATATGAAAAGCAGGAGGAGCACCAAGGAATTGGGTGCCCCCCTTCGTTTCCCATAAGCGGTGGTGGAGAGAGAGAGAGGAGAGAGAGAGAGAAGGGGGGTTGCTACGACCTACGAGTCAGACTCCAATCCCCACGTGGATCCAACTCCTTTGCAGAGTTTTGTCCCCTGGCTGACTGCTCGTTTCCTGAGAAGAACTGCAACCCCTCACCAAACACCGGACTTTAAAACTCTTGTCTGTCTGTGGTATCCAATCCACCAGGCTCGCGGGGGGAGACGAGAGAGCGCTTTTCTTGGGCTGCTGCCCTTTTGTCCTCCCCTGCGCGGAATCGCATTACGCTCTTCGGCGTCGTCAATTATTCACCAGCTTACCTGCTGGAAAGAAGCAGGAGGAGGAGGAGGAGAGAAGCGCCGGCCAGATCCGCCCCGGCCAAGTCAAATCACAGGCTCCATTCCGCGCAGGGCTGCTGCTGCTGCTGCTGCTTTCTCTCCCTCTCAGAGGGACAAAAGTACAGTAAAAGGAAACCCAGCGCCAACAGCCTGAAGAAGTTGCTAAACAAACCTAAACAAAACCCCTCCGACCAAACGAAAGTTTCGCCGCCCCAACTGCTCGCTCCGCGCCCAGAGGCTGCCTCTCGCTCCGCTCCTTGAGGCTGCCGGGGGAGGAGGAAGAGCCTCTCCCCCCACCGCCCCCTCGGCGGACAGGCGGGCTCAGCTCCGGAGTGGCGAGTGGCTGCTCCCGCCGCGCTCAGGGCGGACCCTCCCTCGCGCCCTCCTCCTTCCCTCCCCGCCTCGGCTCCTCCTGGGGCCCCCGGGATTCCTCACTCACTCTGAAGTGAGGACACGGCTGCAAAGGGCGAGCGATACAGCCTGCCTGCCTCCCCTCCTTGCCCGGGGCTGCCTCTCGCCTCAGCCACTTTTGCAGCCTGCGCCCCTCCTACAACTTGGAGTTTGCAAGACGACGCTGCCGCCTGGATATTGATTGACTCGCTCAGCGAACTTTTTTTCGCGGCGCCTGGAACTTTGTTCCCGGAACGCGCGCGCAGCCACTCGCTCTACCTCCCTCCCTCGTCGGAGCTTCAGCGCAGGCAGCGCCACACTCTAGCGCTAGGAACGCGGCGTGGCAGCGTCACGTGGCCTGCTGCCCTGCCAATCAACTCGGACCCCCCCCTCTCCTGTGCCTGGGGAGCCCGGCCGAGCGTGGGACTCCTCGACAGGAGGGCTGTGGGTTCGAACCCCCCTTGAGACAGAGGATGCCTGCATTGCAGGGGGTTGGGCTAGATGACCCTCGTGCTGTTCCACCATCCCAACGCTACAGTTCTATGATTCGAGGACCGCACTCGCCCAATGAAGTCGGTGTGTGTCACCTTAGGCTACCCCATCGGAGGAGAAACTCAAGATTGCCCAGAGCTGGAATCCTTTGCTGCCTTTCCCTCAAAGGCACCCCCGCCACAAGTTAAACTAGAATTTGCGCAGCCTGATCATAGGCTAGCTGGCTCAGAAATGCATATCTCACTGTGTTGCAGAGGGGATTCAGTCCATAGTTTGGCGTGTTTAGGATTGAGGCACTGAACTGGCATGTGCGATGGGAGGCTGCGCTGCAGTCCTATGAACGCTTGCTTGCCAAAGAAGCACAGTGGGCCTTGTTTTTGAGGAAGCATGCATGGATTACAGCCACAGTGGAAGTTTACCTTGCAAAACCTTTGCTTGAAACACCAGGTGCCCTTGTGCTTATTTATTTAATTTGTATCCTGCCTTTCTCCCAGGTGGCTCACAACATGAATTAAAACAAATACAGCTAAAACACACACTATGTAGATATTTTTTAAGAAACAAATAACCAACTATTAATAACAGCACTGAAAACACTTAAAACCATTTAAAAAGGAGGAGGAATGCGTAGTTTATATATAATACCAGTTTGAAAGATGCAATGAGCAAAATTACATTCTTTTCCACATTTCTATTTTATTTTCATGCAGTGTGCATAGTGTTCTTTAAACTGACACATACTACTCACATTTTATTGTCACAACAGTCCTATGGGGCAACTGGTCACATGGGGAGCTTCAAGGCTGAATGGGTTTCTCCAACCCTAGGCCAACCCACTACCATCCTATACAGTTTATTAAAGGTTGTTGGGAATTAGAACTTGGGGTGGGGTGAGATAAAGTGCTCAGAATTCTTTTAAGGAAAGGTTGTACTTTGAAGGTTTGGTGTGTATCCAGCCCTAGCATGGCATTTCATCAAAATGCATAGTTCCTTGGGTGATGTAATAGCAGGAAAGGCAAATGGGCTTGGTAGAAAATCAGCCGTCTGCTACTCACATATCCTCCACTTTTTTCCGCTTCCATCATTTTTCATTCATATCCACTTCCTCTAGCTCTTCTCATGCAAGCATGGAGGTACTACTTCCAAAACCCACTGCCATAGTGCACTCAAGGCCATGGTTTCCCCATGTCCTCTTCTCCCTAATCCAAGCCACGCCCTTCCAACCAGAGAAGCACTTTGCCTGCATCTTAATTTGCACAGGAGGTACTAACATACCTGCCCAGTTAGGATCGCTCTGTCCAGCTGTTACGGTTGCTTTATGGGCAATCTTTAAAATATTCAGCAGTAGGGGGTGGCTATACTTAGAGCAACAAAATTAGTCCTGAGTTCAGATTCCACAGATATACTTGTGAAAACAGTCTCTCACACACTGCAAACCTTCATATAGCACAATGCAGGTGTAAATGTGAACAAATAACTGCATATACAAATGGGCCTCTTAGTGTATGCAAATACAAGGCTTGCTAGAAGCTAATTTGTACAGTGCATCATGCCTCACTATTGACAGTTGCCCTTTAAATGCTGGGCTTATGTTTGCTCTCCAGATGACATACTGTCCATTGCTATCAATGGGAGAAAACCAAACTAAGAACTTCTAGCACCCATGGTCTAAATTTTCCTTATTCTGGGAAACACATTGTAGCAACTGAAAGTTACTGTTTGCCCATGGTAAATTTATTAATACAAAGTAGCAGACTTCATCTCTTATTGTTACTGTTGTTTACTACAACTTTTCAAAACATGTTTTTACAAAGTTTGCAGTAGCAATTACATTGGCAGGAAATCCAAGTTGCCTGCTTCTATTTGTTTGTTTTATCATTATATAAACCCCACCCTTCATTTAACAATCCTGGGGTGGGTTACACATAAATTCAGCCACAACATTATTCAATACAATCTAGAATAACTGTTCTAAATGGGGTTGCACTTAAAGAAACAGGTACACAGTTTAGGAGTGCTCTTGAAACTCTGGAGGCCCAAGCTGGAATCTATGCCAAAGAATGCCTCCTGGCAGCTTTGGCTGGTGCATCAGCTGCACCCTTCCCAAATCTGTTCCAGAGTGCTAGGGGAACTCTTAGGAAATGTTCAGGGGGAGGAAAGGCGGAGGACATTCCATGGTGCAAGGGAATATTCTTGTGCTCACCAAACGAGAGACTTAGTGCTATGTTGGATTCCACCCCATGAGCTTTTCAAGGCTCAGATTAATTCTACTGAATCCAACTTTTATCCAGATTTATTCAGAAAGTGATGTGTGTACATGTACACTTTCTCTTTCAGTTTCTTGGGGAGAAGAGATACTGATATAAGAGAGAGTAGTATGCAGTGGAGCTGACACCCATAGGACTCACTCAAAAATCAACTTAAATCTGTAAGAATTAGACTTCATTGACTCATCTACACATAATGAAATGCAGTGCTGGGTGCTTAGTATTTTGAATTGTTTAAAGCGTGTTGTAAGATCTGCCAGCATTTGAAAAGAAGAAGAATAAGAACATTTACAGACAAGATATGTACATGTTGTTGTTGTTTTGTTTCTGCCCATTTTCTATGTAGAAATGTAAGTTTTAGACATGAATCTATTGTTCTGTACACATGCAATTTGAACATGTAACTCAAACTGGATTGTAATCCAGCAGTATGTAGTGATAAAACAGTGTCAAAATAGAAACATCAGTGTCCTGAACAGTGTCTGATTTGTTTTCCCAAAGAGAAGGAAACTTGTTTTGCTGAATTGCACAAATTAGGCATTTACCCTACTAAAACCTGCTCAGCGCTGCACTTAGGAACATAATAAACTTCCTTAGATTGAGCCATCACTGGTCCATCCAGATGATCTCCAGGGATCCTTCCCAATCCTACCTTTTAATGCCAAAGATTCAACTTGGGATCTTCAGCATGCAAAGGAGGTACTCTACAATTGAGCCACTACTCTTCTTTATTACCAGGGAACCCTTGAGGGCATTGTATCAGCCTCCAGCAACTATAAGAATAGCATAAAAGTTTAAGAAGCTATGGTACATATTAAACATATAGCAATAATGCATCCAAATCACGTTTATACTAGAACCAGTTTATACTGTGTCTCAACCCTAAACTTTGCCCCCTCACCAGTGGCAACTTTCACCAGTGGCAAATATAAGAACATAGGAAGATGCCTGATACTGTGTCAGAACATTGGCCTACCTTGCTCAGCATTATCTAGTCTGATAGACAGCAGCTCTTCGGGATTTCAGAAAGGTTTATTCCAGCCCTACCTGGAAATGTCATGCATTGAACTTGGGAGCTTCTGTGAGCAAAGCAGTTTTTCCAAGAACTGGGCTTTGGCCTTTCTCCTATATGTGAAAAAAACACACCCAACTGTTTGGTTATTTTGAAATGAAATGCTGATCTGTTGAGTAGCAAGCAGGGAGGGGTGGGTGGCTACTGGAATTTGCTGTTTCTATGCTTTAAATTGACATATTTTCTGCTCTAAATCCCTCCTCAAAACTGCTCCTCTTCCTGCAGGAAGCCTACACTGGGCAAAATAGCTGGGAGGTTTTGAGCGCAAAAATGGCAGCTAGTCCCTCTCACTCCCTAGCCAGATTCTCTACTCAAAATGAAGCTGTCCAAAGACTGGTTTTCATTACATTTCACATGTTAACTGTGTGAGCCTCTATGTTAGGAGCCTGCAGTATTTGTTTCGTACATTTGCACCTCAGCGGACAACCCCTTGGATTATTTTTAAAGGATTCCTTAAGCTCTAATGACACCCCTGGGGTGATTTGTTATCTTTGTAAAAGATAACAAGCTCCTTAAGAACATTGCATAGAAATTCCCTTAATGAGCAGTTATAACCACCACCAGTTCGCCTTCCTGTCAAAAGCTTCTTAACAAGGTGGATAATTTCAACTGGCAACAATAACACTTCTCTTTAGAAAGAAAGCTTTTGTTCAGTACTATAAATGCAAGTTTTGTTCCATTGCATTTTATTATTCTGTTAGCTTCACACATGTTTTGTGCTCAGTTTGGTATGAGTTATGTGTTAGACTGCAAATATAACTATTCCGTTGAACAAATGCCATCTGTCTCTTGTTTAACTGGGGAAAGAAATTGTGCTCCTTCAGTGGTTCTTGTAACCCTTCTATAAAACAAAGAAAATTGCCTTGATCAGACTCTGAAGTAATTGGAGTTAAAACTAACATGCTGAATCACACCTACCGGTATTTTGCAGATCATTAGTGTATCTGACTGCACCAGTTAATAATTGTTGTTGTTAGGATGGGAGGCTGAAAATTAAAAGAACCAGAGAAACCAGAGAAGATTACAGTCCACATTACCAGTCAACTTGTGTGCACATGCGCGCACACAAACACACCTTCAGTTTATTTTCTTATGGAGATATGATGAAAAACATGCAGGTTGTATTTTCTCAATAATAATTAAAAAACATGTTAATGTTTTTGCCAATTAGCTTAAATGCACTTGGATGCCTCATTGGCAAGCATTGGTACTTAATAAGCATTATTAGAATGTTTAATGAAAAAATAGTTTGATAGTAAGCATATTAGACTACTTGTAAATTGGTATTAGACTGCTCAAAATCTACTTTTAAATACACACCCCAACAACATTTATGGCTGTAAGCCTGACTGGGGTGGGGGGTGGGTCCCATGGGGGGCACACATAAGCTGCTTTCTCATTCCTAAGACACTGACTCAGTTTTTGTTTTGTGCTTTGTTTGGACCAAGAGATGGAGAATTAACCTAACCCCTGTCACTTCCATCTCCAGTGGGTTAGCTGAAAAGGCACAGGAATGTGGCAGGGGAAAGAATGTTAGCAGTTTACCTACTCCAGATAAGGAGATCCACCCATGTAGTTTTCTGTGCAGATTGCACATATTACTTATTGTTCCAAACCTTTTACCGTCAGTTAACATACACAAAGCATCAGCAAGCATGTACAATTTTTCACTATGGAAAATAAAAAGAAAGGAAAATAACACAACAGCAGCATTTGGGACTTTTTGTTAAGAGGAAAGGCAAGTAAGAGGCGACATGATAGAAGTTCCTAAAATGATGCCTGGTATGGATAAAATGGACAGAGAGGAGTTATTAACACTAGAACTCGGGAACTCATAACACTAGAACTCAGGGACATCGCATTAAGCTAAATGTTGGACGATTCAGGGCAGACAAATGAAAGTTTTCCTTCATGGAGTAAATATGGGAGCTCGCTCCCACAGGAGGCAGTGATGCCTTTAAGAGAGGATTAGACAATGGGTCGGCAAACTAAGGGCTGCGGGCTGGATCAGGCCCAATTGCCTACTAAATCTAGCCCACAGATGGTCTGGGAATCAGCGCGTGGATTGCCAGCACGCACATTCTTTCCCTCTCCCTCCCTCTCCCTCACACGGTCCAGAGGAGGAAGGGGACTGGGCTTTGTTGGTGCCAGCCAGCCCCTCTCCAGAGCCCTTTCGTGCACTGCTCATCATCCCTCTGCCGCCGCCGCCAGAGAAAGAGACACAGGAGCCACAGTTGGCTGAGCGCCCCTCTTGAGTGGCCAGCATTTAAAGAAGCCCTTCTCCGGAGCTCTTTCTCTCCAGGAGGGTAATTAGAGGTTAAGGAATGCTAACCTAGTCCAAGAGCAGCTGGAAGGCCACAGATTACCCACCCCTTCTATACCCAGTTCCACATGATTTGGCATTAATTAAAAATATTACCACTCACGTGGCAGCCCCTTCAGGACAGGGTTAAAATATTTTAGGTGAGATTCAGGGGCTTGTGATAACCTGCGCGAGTGCTTTGCATTTACTGATATTATTTGTTTAATTGCATTTATATCCCGCTGGAGGTGGCCTACATAGTTCTCAACATTTTATCCTCACAACAACCCTGTGAGGTAGGTTAGCCTGAATATGAGTGTTGGCTCAAGGTCACCACAGATGTTTTTAATGATTTTTTTATGGCTCCTTTGCTGGTTTTATCCTTATATATTTTATGAAAGAGCAGACTATGAATTTGTAAATAAATAAAAACAAATAAAATAAAAACTTCGACTGACTTATAATAGATTTGTGAAGTATTATAATAGCGATTAGCTGCACCTAGCCAGTAGGTGTCACTCTGCTAAACACATCTGATACTGTGTTCCTTATTGAGAGGATGCGTTTCAGGATGGAATTAAGAATTTACTGTCACTCACCTCAGTATTTTGCCATTTTGTTTATCACTATTAAATCGCCATGAAGTGTGTTAGCTGACCAGCTTTCCATTGTGATATGTTACTGTATATAGCAACTGGATCGTCACCACAGTGCTACTTGTGACCTACATTTTACAATTCACTTATTTTTTTCTGCTGTTGCCCTTATAATTTGTGAGATTATTATGTCCTTACTGTGGCTTCGTTACACTGCATTTGGCACCGATTTTTTATTTTTATTTTTGGTAACAGAATCGTTAACGTTATATATCTTCTAATTAACGTTGTATTTTGCCGGCTGTGAGCTCTCTCTCCCCCCCTTCTCCCCGCGAGAATTATTCTCTGTTGTCAGCTCGAAAATGCAGGTTTCTGTACAAATAAAGGTGGCATCCGTGAACAAGTGTTTTCTTTGGCATCTCAGGAAGGTTTGGACCCCGTTTCCAGGACAGAGAAGTGCAAGTCCACAAAATTATACCGACACACTTGTGGATGCTACAGAGATCTTCCCCCCATGCACTCTATAACGATTTTTTTACGTGCAAATGCTGCTTATTTGCTTTCATTCTTGTTGCAGGGCAGCACGTGCCATTTAAGTTTTGCAAAACTAGTCGTACCTCCCCCCCCCCAAAAAAAACCTGTTTAGCAGATCTCCGGCTTTAATCTCTTGTTCGCATGGACTTGTGGAAGTTATATTTGCACGGAGACCCAGCTAAAATTAAATGCACTAAACGGCAGCGCTCCCCTCCCTTGATTCCTAATAATATGCATCCCTGGGAGCGCCCCTCGTTTGCACACCTTCCTTTCAGGTTAGCTCTGCTGCACAGGCGCGGAAGCGGCTCTCGGCCCGTCCCTCCCGGCCAACTGCTCAGTCCCAGCGGAAGCCGTAACGAGGCTGAAGCTCGCCCGAGAGGTTCCCCCCTGCCTACGTGCTTCCTCCTTTTTAATTTACCGAGAGCTGGAGGGTAAAAAAAACCAACTACCAGGAGTGGGGTTCGAACCCACGCGGACATGCGTCCATTGGATCTTAAGTCCAACGCCTTAACCACTCGGCCATCCTGGTGCGGTTACAAGACCTGCACGCGGGCACTCCTATATAGAACAACACGCTCTGCAGCAGCGGGCGCTCGACCGGGCGCTGCTCCTTCCCCAGCCGCGGTCCCGGCGGCCCCACCTGGAGAGCGAGGGCGGAGGAGAACGCTCGGCAGCTGCAAAACGGTTTCCCCTTGCCGCTCTCCCCTCTCGCCTGCTCTTCGAGCATTCTTGAATCCGAGCGCGGGAGGGCGCAGGAAGCGAAGGAAGGAGAGAGCGGAACCCGGATTACCAGAAGTTAAGCGGGGGGGAAATGAAAGAAAGAGACGCGAGCGGGCGGCGATCTGCGTCACAAACCTCCTGGAGCCGTATCAATAAGTGCATTTCCTCTCCTTTAATAGCCGTTATGGGAAACGAATAATATTTAAAGAATGAAATTTCTTTTTAAGTGCAATGGGCGACGGTGGTTTTGTGCCGGTTCAGCATTTCAGCTAGTTCCTACTCACGAGGAAGCCTATTGCAAAGCAGGGCTGTCAAACCAATAAAAACAAAGAAGAGTGGGTTCACTTGTTATATGCAAAAAAACGTACAGCTTTCTGTCTCCAAAAGAAGCGGTTTGTGTATATATCATGCGGAGCAATGTGGGTACAAATCCCCAAAACAGTACTGTACTATACTTGGAACCTCAGCAGCATAAAAACAATTGCGATCCTCGAAACAAGATCAAGAAGGGACAAGAAGAGAAGCAAGCAGCCTAAACTGTCTAGGAATCAGCAACGTGGGGGGGGGAACCTGCTCTTGCCCCCACGTCCTGCTTGGGGTCTTCCCAGTTTGCAGGGGCAGGTCCAATAAATTTGGCACCCGAGACGAATGACTAAATAGCGGTCCCTCCCTCGCTGCCAAGGGAGAAAGGAGGGGAAGAAGACCTGCGTTGGGATCTGCTGCCCCTGTGGGTCCTGCTGCATCCCGAGTCGATCACTTCACCATGCCGCCCCCTGCTGGTTTGGTGGATCTCCTGCCTCTAGGGGAAGGGGGAGTGCCATAACTGGGGGGGCAACCAGGGAAATAGGCCTGCTGCTCAAGAACCACATCCCTCAAGCTGCTGTCATTAGTGGAAAAAACCCTCCTCATCTCATCTGCAAAAATATAAAATTCTTAGAAATATGAGTTAAGGTCCAAAGATCAGCTCAGCCAAGCCAAAGGAGCTTTCCTCAACATCAGGTCACTGTCAGTAGCTGCATGCGCAAGGCACAAGGGCATTTCCCACCAAACAAAAAATGATGGGAACTGTACTTGATTAAGGGTGCAGACTGTGAAGGGCAAACTGCAGTTCCTAGTATTCTTGGTGTGTTTATGTGTGCACACTTTTAATGTTAATGTCACACAACAAACTGCTTTTGAAAGTGAAGGGACTTTGAAAGCAGCTTATTTGCAATTTGGCATGGGAAGGGTGCCTATCAAAAATTAAAAAGGTGAAACAAAAAAAAGGGATACAGGGCATTCTTAAGTCCTTTGGTGCATTAGAAAGGCTCTCTGTATGTCTGCCTTTCTAGGTGTGTCTCTGAGCATGTGGGAAGGTAGCAATTTAGAAAAATATGTCCTATGGACAAGGGAGAATTAATGGAGATACAGGAAGCCTACTACCCATATTAAGCAACAGTGTGGATGTGCCTTATTTTGTCATGTAATAGCTCCATGCATGTTTAATCAAAAAAAGGGCTGCAATCCTATTCACACTTTTCTGGAAGACTCCTGATGCACTGTGTTAAAAACTTTTAACCTGAAATAATAACTACCAATAATTCTGTCTTCACAATAGCTAGCATGGTTTAGAATCTCATTCCACCAATAAGAGCTTACTGAAAGACTGGAGGAAACACATTGTTCCATTCTCCTCAAACCATGTTGAATTAACCAGAGATTGATTAAACTTAAATGTGCTTTTGGTGTGCTTAAACTGTACCTAATTTGCATTATATATTTCAATAAGCATAAAGCTTAATGAGGCTAGAAATTTATTTGAAGTGGCCTGCCATTCATTAATGAGTGTTTTAAAAAGAAAAGAAAAAGATTATTGTCTCTTTTTTTCTTGATTTTGAAGGGTAAAAAAAAGTTGTGGTACAATGCATTTCCTGGCAAAACTGTGGTTTTGTTAAGGAAACTAAGAACCGTTTAGAAGTGACCTTAAAGTACTGCAGTAATGAAAAGGCCTTCAGTTCATCAGTAAGCAAATGGAAAAAGCAAACCATCTAGTTTCTTAAAACAAATGGCCCTTAAACAGTTGCTGGCACTTTAACTATATATTCATCTGTTCGCTCCCAACTTTATTAAAATTAAAGACTGAAATCCAGGTTTCCAGAATGCATAATTATTCTGTAAATTGTAAACAGCTTCTCTCTGGCCGAACAATCCTAAATAAAATATTGTTATTATTTATTAGATTTGTCAGTCACTCTTTTTTGTTCAAGGCAATCCAAAGCAATTTAGTTATATTAGAGTTTTATTATGTGCCTTTCCAAGTGAGTTCCAAAATATTCCCTTTTAAAGTTTCTTTCCAAAGTTTCCCTCTTCCCCCTAGCATAAGGAAAGACCACAAATTTGGAAAGTTAAAAATTGTTTACTTAAAGCTCTGCAAAGGTCAGATTAATGTACTTCATAAAGTTGCACAGGCAGTAAAATTTGGCTTAGTTACAAAGTGGTGAAAGTTCCTAAATTATTTGTATAGGAATTCAAGAGTGGCTTTAGAGAGCCATGTGGCTGCGCTGGAGCAACCAGCGCAAATATCTTCACATACTGAGTTTCTCAGGTACACTGGGGGAGAACAAAAGCTTGATCACCTAATTCTTCCCAAGGTGAGGGGAAGTGGACATAGCTGAGCCAGGCAGGACAGCTCACTCTATGGTATTAACCCCTTCATGAGACCTGGTTATATGAGACTGGTCATCCCACAGGAAAGGTATGTGACAACACACGGATAGGGAAGACATCATGTAAGCACTCCTACATTAATACAGAGACAGACAGCTGCAAATCCACGTTTTGCTCCAGTGTGGACAAGCCCTGAGAAAATAGAGAGTTGGGATGCAGTTGCTGATCCAGTACTAAAATTATGACAATTGGTCTATCTAGAAGGTGGTGCAATAATGCCTTTTCCCATATGGTGCAGAGATATGCTGTGGTACAATGGAACAAAACTTCATTTGGGATGGAGTTTCTCTCATTTCTCCTAGCCACTATAATACCTGCACAGCACTCATTTTACATCTCCTTTCAGAGGCATTAGCAATGCATTAAAAGAGAATTACTCTTAAGATTTCATGCATGGCACAATATAGTGTACATATTTTCAGATATAAATATCTAATACAGTGGAACCTCTGGTTACAAACTTAATTCGTTCCGGAGGTCCGTTCTTAACCTGAAACCGTTCTTAACCTGAGGCACCACTTTAGCTAATGGGGCCTCCCGTTGCTGCTGCGCCGCCACCCGATTTCTGTTCTCATCCTGGGGCAAAGATCTTAACCCCAGGTACTATTTCCAGGTTATCAAAGTCTGTAACCCGAAGTGTTTGTAACCCGAGGTACCACTGTAATTCAGTTATGAACAGCGTTCTAAGGGCCAAACCTTAAATCATAAAACCATGCTTAAACTAGCCACTTTTATTTTGAAGGAAGAGCAGCACATGGAGCCCAACTGGGGCATGCTCCTGATCAGGATTCTGCATGCAAAATTACCCCATGGCTGCTGTTTGCCTTTCAAAGGTGCTGTTTGTAGTAAAGGACACATTCAGGAGCAATTACCAAGCAGGGTTTGTTTGTTTTTTTACACAAAACCAGTGCAGGTTCTTCAGTTTTCAGTTACAGTACTGGGAAATTCAATTTCAAAATTCCTTAAATATTAGTAATATGACAACAAAAAATACCTCCAGTCTCTTGTGTAAGCAAGAATCTACAAATACCGTAGTTGTAACTTCTTCCACATCCTGTGTGGACGCTACCATGTATTTTTGTTTTGAGTGCAAGCTCAATAACTAGGAAATGATAAAACCCAAGTCACTTAAAATATCCAGAACTGGTGAGTGCTGCTTACTGATAGAAGGACATACTACAAAAGGAAATTTACAAGAATCCCACTGTTCAGTATTTCTTAGTGGAAGTTAAATCTCAAAGGTCAAACTCAATGTGGAGTTTATTGTATGGAAACAATTAATATGCATTTTTTTTTTAAAAAAATGAACATTTTAAATTTTAAAACTTTTTTTTTTAAAAAATGAACAGCCTGAACAGTATGGCAGAGAGTGGGAATGAAATTATAATCCTCCCACCCACACATGCTGTGCTTCTGACAAATATAACCCCCCTTAGCTGCTATTTGCATCAGGGAGGAAGCCTCTGCTAGTACCGCTTGAGTCTTCCCTCCCACTGCAAAAAAACCAGCATGGGTAGGGAGGGAGTATTTTCATCAGGACCACAGTGGTGGAGGGAGAGTTAAGCTTTCCCTCCCCAGCCCCTGCAATACTGATTCTGCCCAGGCTTTACTATAGCTGCTATTTACAGTAGATTTTTTAAAAAAGTATGTTCATTAACTGTGTAAATGGGTAAACCTGCACTAAAAGAAGAAAAATGAAGACAGCGGTGCGGCCGCCATGTGGATGATGCAAAAAACTTCTGTGCACATAAGCAGCACCATTTCCATAGCAAACTTTTTCTCAAGCCATGTCCACACCATACAATTAAAGTACCATTATTGCACGTCATGGAGAATCCTGGGGAATGTTGCACTCTGAGATCAGCACCCTGAACAAACTACACTCATTGTGCTTTTAATGTATGGTGAGGTGACCTCAGACTGTGTCCTGCCTGGTCTTTCTTCTACCCTCTGGCAAATGTAACTACTATCACTCTGCCTTAGGCAGCTGATTCTGGGTATCATAAAAGGGCAGCCAATTTTGTATAATTTAATTTATTATTCTTGTATTTTCACTGTGAGGGAGGGAACAGACACTGTAGGATTTTCTGTGTCAGGGGTCAAGTAACAAGCAGCCTTGGTTGCTCTGGACCTGGGGGGTAGATATACCATTTGCTGCTCCACCTGAGGTAGGAAAATGCCTTTGCCTGGTTCTGGCTACTTCCATGTTTCCCTGCTCCCACAAATGCCATCAAGATAAATAAAAATATTGGACAGACAGCAATTCAAGATCTTTCTTTATACACTAACAAAAATATAGCTAAGGCTTTTACATTTATTTTAATATACAGAAATATCAGAACATATATATAAAAAATAAGTATATGGCATGTACAATTACAACAAATCTTGTATCAAAACTCTCAGATCATGTGCACATGCTAGTTTTCTAAACAACATTACTGATAATCACACCTGTAATTTTGTCCCTTTTTCTTTCATCCAGGAAAGAACTGGCCACAACACTGATTACTTTAAAGCAGGCTTCCTCATCCTCGGCCCTCCAGATGTTTTTGGCCTACAACTCCCATGATCCCTAGCTAGGAGGACAAGTGGTCAGGGATGATGGGAATTGTAGTCTCAAAACATCTGGAGGGCTGAGGTTGAGGAAGCCTGCTTTAAAGTCTATGCAGGTTGTTGTTGTTTAAATTGCACCGAAAGCATTCATTTAGGAGCAATTCATTATACATCTGGTCAACATTTCCTTTGCTTTGAATATGTTCTGGTGCATGTGTAATTTTGCAGCAATGTTGCAGACAAGGTTAATTTTACCTTCTGTTATATTGGAATACATGACAACTCGCCAATATCCTTTGGCTTTTGGTACAAGCTGCAATACGTGCACCGGAGTCATTAATGAACATAAGAAAACAAAAGGACACTGCTATAGAGCAATTTCTCTCAAACTGAGCACAAACTTTAAGTGTCTTCTAATCTGAGAGTGTCCCCAAAACACTCATCTAGTAATTTCATGAGGACAATCAAATTTTGCAGCATCGCAAGCAGCAGCAGAGGATTGTTCGGCAAGGATGCTTCCTTCGGTATTCAAGAGCTCTCCTCACTTCACCTTTAGCTTCTCCAACATATTCTTCAACATTATGCACGTTGAGCTCAATAATATCGAAGGTGTCCGCCTGTTCTTCTACCAGCAGGGCTACCTGCAAGAAGAGTTCATGAACTTCCTTGATTCGGGACTCCAGCTTCATCAGCTCTTTGTGCCGGGTCTCTATCTCATTCAAGGCTGAACGAGCTCCCTTGGCGTCAGACAGAAGGTTCTCAGAGAAAACATCCCACCTGCCTTGTTCAATGATGTCCTCTATCTGGCTCCCAGACACTTCCTTGCCCATGATCTCCAGCTGCCGTTGGATCCTAATCTTGCAGTTGTCCCGCTGGTTCATCTCTGTCTCATTGTATTTAAACATGGCCTCCTGAAAAGAATGCATGAGATCAACATAGTGGTCCTTTGCCACGCGGGCTATGATTGTGTTTGAGCCATATTTTGTTTCTGCATCTTCACTGAAGTCTCTCAAAACCTGAAGCTTCCTGTGGATTTCTTCTCCACGAGCCTTGATGTCTTTCGCAATCGTGTTTGTGTCACGTTTTATGCTACTGAAGCGGCGCATAGAGGTGAGGAAGCGAGTGTTTTGTTTGCCCAGGCGTCTAATGTCCTCTTTCAGGTGGAGATTGCTCGTTCGGATTGCCTGGATATCTTTGAAAAGACTTGCCAAGGCATAATCTGTTTCAAACAGCAGAATGTTGTGAGGTAAGAGAGGTTGATTTTCTTCATCGTGAGTATGTTGGCTGTAAAGCCTCGCTAACTCAAAAAATTCAAAGAGTCGGTCTCTCATTTTGGCCACTAGGGACAGAAATAGAAAAATAAGAATTAGTGAAAATAGCAAGTTTCTCTTAAGGATCTAAATAGCTTTGCACACAAGACAGTGTGTTTGATGTTCCAAATATATTTACTGTAGCATCATGGACATTACAAAATATTCTACCTGTCTGACACATTACTTGCTGAGTGCTGTAAACTCCATGCCCTGTATATAATTCAGTATACTTGTCTATATTCCATGGCAAGATCAGGAATGACATTTTGCTCATGAAGATATACATCACTATTCAAACAGAAGCACAAACTAAAGTCTTGATTAGTGTCTCTAGACTTTGATTCCATTCCATCCATTGATTTAAATAAGACATTAAGTTTGCAGATCCAAAAGTAGCCTTTACGGTTCAATGGGATATTTTGGGGAGGGGGAATCTAAATGGTATCACAATTGCTTTAAAAGGAGATAGCTTATGCTGTTTTTAGCTAAAGAAATTTAGCCTTTAACAGCTCCTCTTCTTTCTCCAATCCAAAAGTAAATGACATTGTCATAAACTTTTTTCAAGGCCAGTGTTTAAAGGTGCATACTGCAGATAAGCATAATTAATCCATTTATTTATTTATCTATCACATTTATTAGTCTATTCTAATACAATTATTCTCTAGGTTAATACCTTTTGGCTGCCCTCCAAGGCCTGATGAATTAATGAATGAATAAATAAGGTACTTTTTATCCTTCCAAATATATCAAGGTGGCACATATGGTTACCCACCCAACTGATGTTCTCATCAAAACAACCTTGTAAAGTAGCTTGCCCTGGATCACCAGTGTGCTTAATGCCTGGGCAGAGATTGGAAGGCAGATTTTCATTATCTAAGTCCAGCACTCTGCCCTCGGTGGCACACTGGCTCTCATGGCAACCAAGCGACAGGCGGAAGAAAAATACCTCCATGTGGCCAGGGTGTGATATCACAGTGGTGATAGCTGCAAACAGCAATATCCAGGGGCAGACTTTGATAATTGGGCATCCTGAGCAAGAACTATTATTATTATTATTATTATTATTATTATTATTATTATATTATTTTGTGCCCCCATGGCTCGGCACCCTGTGCAGGGGAACCATGCATACTGCCCTAAATCTGGGACTGCACTGAACCAACAACCCTCATGTCTCTACCATTGTAACATCAGACCATGACATGGAGGTGGTTTATTCAGAGTCTGCTTCAGTAAGATAATTTAATCAGGGTTAACATGTTGGCAAATTGTTCAGTCTTGTCAATCAACCACCTGTTTAACCACAGTCAAATATTCCATGAAGCCATGATGCTGATTAAGTTACAAGAGTGGTCCGCTGTATACTGCCTTAAAAAAACAGCTGTTGTTTAATATTTACTGTTACTTTGCTTCCTATATATTAGAAAGCTGATTTTTTATACAACCTTTCATAATTAGAGATGGACTCTGGTGTTCCAGCATAAAGAATGAGTTGAACTGTTCAGTGGTTGTTGTTTTTAAGTGGATATACTCAAAATTACTTGACCAATATTTGACCAGAGATTCTCTCCCCCCCCCACCTCAAATACACAGTTCTAGAACCTTATACTCAGAGCAGTTAAGGTGTGGTAAAAAGGTCTTTCCAGTAAATTAACCAGGAGGAGTATTCCATATTGGTTAACACAGGGTACAGAAAAGCTAATGTAGCATAAAATTAATTTTGTTCAGGAATGAAATACTGTTAATTGTCTTAAGTTTTAAGCAAACCAAATTATAGCACTAGTGTATGAAACAAAGTGTACGTATTTCATTGTAAGCATAGTTTGAAGACATATCTGATTTAACTAGCAACAAATATGCCCATTACATCGGACCTAGGACTGAGCAGTTGAAGTATCAAGAGTATTTGGGAGCTACCCATAAGTCTGTCAGCTGTCAGGTGGGTGACAGCAATGTTGTTATAATTTGTGGCAAAACAAAGAGAAGAGATTGGTTGAAATGCAAAATCATACCATGTACTATGACTCCAGCATGATAATTTCACTCCACATTTTTTCCTGTGCTTTCCCCATATTCCTCCCTCCTTCTTGCCTTTTTCCATGCAACATGTAGATTTCTAGACACATGTTCAGACTGAATTATTTTCCTAGGCCACAGAAAGTCAAAGCCATCGCTAATTGTACAGAGATTGCCAACACAGTGCCTTTCAGTTGTTTTAAATTACAACTCTCAGCACCCCTGACCATTGGCTGTGATGGGTGAGTTGTAGTCCAGAACGTCTGAAGGGCTATCCCTGAAGAAACAGGCATCCAGGTTACAGGGTGAACATCCAGCCTGTAACTCCTGTCCTCCCCCCCCCCAGCACTTTATGCTCCCTCTACAGTTTCTTCACTACTCAATAAGTCTCCTATATTCCCATCTAACCTATTCGACAATCCACCATCTGCTATCCCACTCCCTTTCCCCCAGGAAACATTTCCCTACAACCCAACTCAAGTCATATAAATCTTTTATACTGTAGTTCTCTTCCGTGTCCTCCATGCCTTCAATGTAAAGATATTCTAGTGCAGCATGAGAAGCACCAGAATGTCTCAGGCCCGCCTTGGCTTTGTTTTCATTGATGTTTGAATATTTAGGATGCCTTACACTGATGACAACAGAACTAGTCAGACAGGACTCACAAGCAATTAACAGCTGGCTGCCTTTAGACTCTGGGGACTAACTGTTCAAATGATGGGAGTCCTGTTTGACTTGTTCTTTAGGTGCTCCTTCAGGGACAACTCAGAATGCATATTAGCCAGCACTTTTCTAGGTTTCTGAGTGCTGTATATAGACAATCACTCTGGGTCTGGGGAACTATAGAACTTTGCTGTGCTGGGGAAGCAAGGTTTAACTTTCTCTGCCCTGCTCTATTTCCCCCATCCCCAGCTTTTATTTGGTATCATAGTTGTACAGTTTGAAATGTATATAGCAGCTGGAGGGGGAATTAAACTGAGGAAATGATGCAGAGGAAACAGTGGCTCCCAACAGATTAAAGCAACCAAAGACTGAAGAGAAGATAGTTTAGGTCAGGCATCCCCAAACTGCGCCCCTCCAGACGTTTTGGCCTACAACTCCCATGATCCCTAGCTAAGAGGACCAGTGGTCAGGGATGATGGGGGGTTGTAGTCCAAAACATCTGGAGGGCCAAAGTTTGGGGATGGCTGGCTGAGGTTATTCTCATGATAGCAGAAAACAAAACACAGGTGTTACGCCTAATGAACAACTGGATAAAAAGGTGTCCTACTTCACTATTTTTTGGAAGCTAGGACCAAAGTAGTTCCCATTAACCCTGAAACATGCACACAATACAATACTAGTGTAATGCAAGTCATAGGACACTATATATTTCCTTGTTAATGACTACTTGACTCATATAACAGCTAAGAAGCCAAGTATGCAGGTAAGATTACTAAGCATCAACACTGTATCATACATTCAAAGAGCTCTAATTCTATTATCTAACTTCTCACCACATGCCACATGCTATCAAGTGACTGTAACCTCATGATTACAACAATCACATGTACACAGAGCATTATGAAATAAAAGCTGTTACCAATCAAAAATTCCCAGAGCGCCTCAGATTCTCGTTGCCTTGTTTATACTGCACATCTTCCATGATGTATATTTGTACGTATTTATGCAACCACTTACAAGACTCTCAAATGCAAATGTCACGAGCAAGGAAAACATGCAGGATTTCAGATGCCATTCCAGTTGATCAAAGGAAGAGGAGTCAAAGGGGTAATTCCAACCTAATGTTTTCATCCAAAGAGAATACACTCAAAGACTTTTCTATGAATGCTGGATCCATGCGGAATTTGGTGACAAATAATGTGTTACAAATTCATTCAGCACCGAGGAAGACCCTTTGTGGGGTCAAAAAGTGTTTAGCGGGGAGGGGGGGGGATATATTCTTTTTTGTCACATCAGATTTTCTGGATATATTATTGTATTGTAGTAATTTTATCCATATCTTTATTGGATGTTAAAACCTTTTGTGGGATTAAAGTTGCATTTTATTATTCAGTACATTTTAGTAGCGCTCTCTCTCTCTCCATATATATATGATCTCACCCAATTTTGGGTCTATGTATTTCAAACCATAAACAGCCCAGTCCTCTCCAGGTCTGCCCAGAGGTAAACCCAACTGATGCTTACTCCCAATCAGGCTTATTCCTAGGAAGCTGGTATAGCATTGAAGCCTAAGAGATGCTTTCATATAGAACAAATAGCACTGCAGCTTCAATTTACAAGAGGTTCAAGCACGTTAGATTAATTGGTAAATGTCCCAGTTCATACGTGGCTCCTAAAAAAAACCTTAAAAGATACACATGTGATCATAAATGTCTACAATTACTATAAAACAGAGCTATGCCATGGATCCATGGAAGACTGTATAGAAAGGGAACTAACATCCTGCCATCTGAAATATTGTACCGGTAAGACACAGTCTTGGTTCACACATCATGGTAAGCTCACCTATAGTTTACCAGGACCTCACGAATGTACAGTCTCCCAGAGAGGAGCTCACAGTTACTTTGCTCCTCCCTGATCTTTTTTACTCTGGCACCATGCTCAGCTAAGCCAAGGTTTGTCTTTGTGTGTTGTCTGAACCCAGGTTCATTGTTATGCTCTCTCCTCACTAGCCAGAAGCTGTACCCAAGAACAACCATTTGCCTTATGATGATGTGTGAACCAGGCCAGTATATTTTTTTAATTACCTCTGCCATAATCAAAGTGTAGAGAACTTGAAAAATCCCACCCTGAAAAAAATAAGGGTCCTTTTCAGTATTGACCGGTGCAGTGAGGTAGAGCTACCCTCACGGACACAGAAAGTGGTGCAGCTTAGCTGGATGACACCAGGGTGGGGCAGGATGGCAGCAAGGTTGGGGCAGGGTGGGCACACTGGTGGCAGCTGTGGGGCTTCCCACCCCAGTGCCATCCTTGGAAGCTGCACTGACCCCCAGACGCAGGGGGAGTCACCATGGTTTGCCTCACTACACTGTGTGTGCAAAGTACAGGGGCATCCTCTGGAACACCAGTAAGGTGGTACAGAGAAGAGATTCTGAGGAGAGAGGAAGGAAGTAGTGCTTTGTTTCCAAATCCAAGTTTTTGTTTCATTCTTAGAACCAGAGCCGTTAACTGTAGATGCAGTAGCAACGGAAACAACAGGTTTGCGCAACTGCCTTCACGCTCCTTACTCTTCCAAAGCACACAGGAAATTAGTTACTGTACTCAAAATTTTACAGGAACAGCTTACCCAAACTTAGTTCTTCTTTAACACTGAGCTGGATACAGTCCACGTTAGTTGAAATAAATGCGGCTTAACTCAGCCCTTGCTAACTTTTCATATTGATTTCAATGGAAACCAAGTTTAAGTATTTTAATCTGGATCAGACCCATTGTTTCCCTTCCACAACAAACTGTTTTCTGGATGACCAAAATTGGTTATAGCATCCATATTTGAAGTTCTGGCTTGTTAATACATATTGGTGTAATTCTCTGTCATGCTCATTCAACCTATACACTAAAACAATAAATTTTAAGTTTGAAAGAAATTCTCCCCACCCAAACTTATTTGATTTAGCTTCCCAATTCCTAGATAAGGAAAAATGTTTCTTCATAAACCAACCACATTCTAAAAATAGAAAAAAGTCTAAGGTGTAGATAAGTTATGAGTTTAAAATTAAAATGGATCTATCTTAAATCTGCAACTTAAGTACTCTTCAAATTCCTATTCAAAATTGATCTCAATTAATTGATAAGCATTCTATTTAGCCATTTAGGCCCTGGGAGAATAAAGTGAAAGGGAAAAGTTTTTTAAAATGGGGAAGAAATGAAAATTTCCTAAAATAGCTTTTCATATCTGAATTATATTGATTCTCCCTATATAAAAGGTTCAGGTAAAGTAATACCATCATGCTACAATACATACTTCTAACTACTGGATTCCAACTAGATCCAATTTTGTGTTATTAGAACCCAGTATTAAAATAGATTATATTTGTTTGCTTTTTTGGATTCCCCTGATGTTATAAAGAAATGATGAACAAGTGTTTTCTAATCACTAATACCAACGGTTGTCAACTCTGATGACCCCATGCTTTTCTCACCCCTCCCCTGTGACACTCCCTTTGGACAGACAGAAAGTGAGGCAGTACACACACACACTTTGCTTTTTCATGGACTCTGCCCCAAAAAGTGAAACAGATCCTCTGGAATGCTAATCATTTTACATGGTTTTTTTTTCAAAGTCACAGGTCCAGAAACATTGGCCCACAGCACAGATCCTCATGTATCTTGGTGATTTTTACATAGAATAATAGTAAAACCACAAACATAGCACGGAAAAACATTTGCGAACACAGAGGTGAATTATAATTTGATGTCAATTCTGAGGGGATCCCTTGAAAAAATTGCAAGGATTTGTGCCTCAGATCAGGTCCATGATTGTTAAAGTCAATGAAAACAGATATATGATATTTGAGTTGGGGTGTGTGTGTGTGTGTGTGTGTGTGTGTGTGTGTAGGGGGGGGGATGATCTGTGAAGAAATACAACATTTTAAGAGAATCCATTTTACTGCTTCCAGCCTTCTCTCTCTCTTCAAACCCCATCATTATCTCTCCACAGCACTTCAATCTCTCTCTCTCTCTCTCTCTCAATCTCTCTCTCTCTCTCTCTCTCAATCTCTCTCTCTCTCTCTCTCTCTCTCCCCTGACTCCTATCTCTTGGTTGTTTTGCTTTCTGTTCAGTTGCACAAGTGCTCTGAAAGGCACATACTGTAGAATTTAAAGAAGTGGGAAAGAGTGTCGCTGTTCCAACTTCCTCCTTTTTAAGGGCGTTTGGTAAGCGTCCTGGCAATCTCACGGGGAATAGTACGGGGGGGGGGAGCTCAGAAGCTTTGCAGGCACCGCGGGCACCATGTTGGCTACCCTAGCTTCAAACATGTATAGCCAGCTCTTCCTTGACAGCCAGTTTAAGATGTTATAATTTAAGACGCCCCCAAATAACTTTATGATATGAGGCATGCAGATGTCATTAATAACAAGAAGAGAAGGATTGTAATATTAAACTAAAAAGTTAACGCAGGTTTTTCCAACCAAATGCTACTCGGGTTCACATCCACTTAAGCAATCAGACCATTAGTTCAATACAAGGTGAAGAAAACCTTATGGAAGTCTGGCAGAACATTCCCCTCAGCGCCCCTTAGCTGATAAACTCCTAAGTAAGTGTGGATAATATTTCTGCCTTCATTTCATGATCACGACAGACTGTCCACCTTTAACTCAGGGAAGGAAGTCTGGCAAAGCCGAACCCTCAGAATGTCTCCTCAGCAATAAGCCCACCTTGCGTTCAGTGTGTGAGCAGGTTGTAGGGGGGCGATCTTGTGCACCCTTACTATGCCTATGCGCATGGTGCAAAGCTTGACAGTCAAGGGAATGGGCACAAACCACTTCCAACCGAAGTCACTGGTAACACACCAAGTACAGGGGGTCAGGACTGCAACCCAGGACCGCCTGGGTGCCCTATATAAGCCACCTTGAAGCAAAAGTGAAGAAAAGAAAATCAAATTCCCCTAAATCAGACCAATGCTTCTAACTGCTCATCACTAGTTGCCTGATCGGCAAAAAGCGCTTCAGCATCGACGGCGAAAGTTTGTTCCTCCAAGACACCAAAACTTCCCCTCCAGCCCAAGAAGCAGAAGGCTTCTCCCGGAGTCGGTCACCCCCCCCCCCCCACGATCGTCCACACAACTCCCTGAAGAAGTTCAGGCTGGACGTAAAAAAGAAAGAGAGTGTCCCACTGACCGAAGAGAGGAGAAGGCACAGCTTCTGGTGTCCTCCGCTTTCCCCATTTAGATAGATAATTTGCTGCCTTGCCCCATCACCATTCCCCCCAAGGATATTTCCATGCCGTCCAGGGCTATAAGGACCCGAGCACTTACCCGCATGTACTTGGGAAGAGAAGAGACGAGAGCCTCGCGTCGCGCTGCTGCCCCAAAGACGCCCCAGCCAAAAACACGCCGCCCTGTGCAAGAGCTTGTCAACTTGGCCATGGTGGGAGTTCCCCCCGCCGCTTGACTCGCCCCGCCCCCGGCTCCTCCCACGCGCCGCCCATTGGTTCCCTTTCCCTCCCCCGCAAGTGATGGGCGACGCGGTGGCGTTGAGTGGATGCCGCCTTGTGAAAAGGCACAACTCGAGGCTGCCTGAGAAAGTCGGAAACAATGCTGGGATCGCCGCGGTGCGTGCGGAAGCGGATTCTCCGGGCGTGTTTCCTCGACGTGGGATGAATCCCATGTCATTTTCGCCCCAGGCCTCGTGAATCACCGCGGGTTAAAAGCGGTGTCAGTCAGCATCTGCCACGAGACGCCCATCGACCTGACGCTTAGGGCGATTTTTGAAAAGAATAGTTATTTAAGTGGCATTAAAGGGTGAAAACACACAAACAACGCGCAAATAAGGGAAAGTGGCTCATCATAAATGCGTGGAAGTGTCTGGATGTAAATATGGGGAGGAATGTGATTTTCTTTTCAAAGAAAACCTGGATAGGTTTAAAAGGTGTCACACACACCCCAAAAAATGTGGACAGACTATAGTTCATTGGTAGAGCACATAGGTTGCATGCATAAGATCTCATCATGTTCACCTTCAATATCTCTAAGCAGCAGTCACTGGGCAGCACAGATAGGAGAGTGCCATTGCACATATCTGCTGCCCTGCTTGTTTGTTTTCACAATGAGAAAAAGATGTTGGATTAAATGGGCTGGCTCTTTGGTCCATTCCAGCGGGTCTTGTCTTACATTCTTAAGAATGGGATCAGGTGATGGGAAAGACCACTGCCTGAAACCCTGGATAATGTCTGCCCGTGAGACTAGACCAGGGAGGGATAGCCATCCTATTGTTGGACTCCAATTCCCATCAGCAACATCCAGCAAGGCCTGTGGTCAGGGATGATGGGAGCTGCAGTTCAGCAACATCTGGAGGACACCAAGTTGGCTACCCCTGGGCAAGACAAAAGAGTAATAGTCTGGCTTGATATAAGGCAGCTTTTTGTGTTCCCATAGTTCAGATTCAACTTGGCATTCCGTTGCCAACAATTCATAAGCACTAAATCCCATGAAAGTTTGGGACCGTGTAGCTGTAGTGTAGAAGATTCTGTTGTTTGTAAAGAAATCACTAGTTTTTATTTTCTCTGATGCCCTCCTGGAAAAGTCACATTCCTGCTTATGAAGGAAGCCTGGCTATATCCCTGTGATCAAGGGAACACTCCATCTTTTATCTGTCCAAAGGCTCTCATCCCCACACTTGAGTCATAGCATATGAATGAGAAGCATAATGATAGCTCATGAAATTATAGATTTGGCTGAGATATACTCTCTTGTCTTCCTTTCATTAGCTTAAGCCTTAAGTATTAGAGTTTGCAGCTGAGGGATGGGCTGTGAACTTTTAAAATGCCGTATCTTTCTTCATTGCTTATCCTATGCATGCAAACTCAGACGTACAGTCCCACACAAATCCTGACATACAATTAGTGTGCATAGAATTGCAGCCTTATAGCCCAATGGGACTTATTTCCAAATAAGATCATATGTTTGTCTGCACACATTGTTGTTGTTGTTGTTGTTGTTGTTGTTGTTGTTGTTGTTGTTGTTGTTGTTGTTGTTGTTACTTTTGCCCTGCTTTCAGCCAAAAAGTCTCCCAGAGCAGCTTATGTTACAATAATTTAAAACAAGGCAGCAGACATACATTCTTTTTAAAAAGAAGTGATAAAAGGGAATGGGGAAGGAGGAGGGGAAAAGCAAACTAGGGCACCAGTTCTCAACAATAGTGTTGTTATAACAACCAGCTGCTGGGGTCGAAACAATTCAGGAACAGGAGGATTTAGGTGAGCTCCATTGAGCAAAGTGGAGCTTACCTCTGAGTAAACATGCATGGAATTGGGTTACACGTGTGGTTAGGATCAGGGTTTTCATTCTTAAATCTCCACACAACCTTTTCTTACCCCACAAAAGAACATAACTCAGCAACTAAGAGTTTTTCCAGAAAGCCATTTTTTGTTTCACTTTTAAGGGGCTGTAAGTAACCCACTCTTGTCTATTCTAGGAAGTGTGGGTGGACTTGTGGGTTTGGGGGTTGTTTGTTACAGTTGGTCTAGTGACTGATCTGTCATCATTTGCCTTCTGCGGGAATTCCTTTTTTCTGTTATCGTGCAAACTTTAAAAGAACAAGGCACCCTGTTCTTCAAAGCCCTTTGCTAAATTAATAGGTTATGTTTTGCTGGGTTTTCCTTCTGCTGAAGAGCAGGTCCTCAGTCCTTACAATGAGGTTAAGGGATCCTTCTCCTGGAATGCCCTAGTGGAAGAAAAACTCCAGGAGCACCACCAGACCAGGCTTGCACCAGAGATGCAGGAAAAGTCCATGCTCCTAATTCAGGAAAATTGGCTTTGTTTTTGAAGCAAACATACATGCCAGGCCATTGTACAACCCAGATGGGAAATGATGCTTAAAAATTGAGAAGAGGTAGTGTGAATTCTGATAAGTGGGGGTTGACTGTGTTTCTCTAGAATTTAAGGAGTTAATGATAGAGGCCAGGATGAGGCTGGGGACTTTGCTCTCTTAAAAGTTTTGGATTGAGGTTTCTTAGGGTGCTGGACTTCCATTTTCTTGAGTTGTACACAAGTCAGGAATAGCCATTCCTACCAGAATCAATCAAGAAACTACATTTTGGATTTCAAGAGACAAAACTGGTCTGCTGTGGGTCAGGGTGCACAAGGACCCTTCATTTTACAGCCACAAGCTCGAGAATAAAGTTAAGCCTCCACGATGGAGGAGAACAGACCCTGTGAGAACGTAACCCCTGAGTTTGAATGACTTCAGAAAGCTGGGCCACTTCTGTCTTAAAGGCACAAAACCTCCTTTCTAGTTGTGATCATGCATTTCTAAATCCAATATATGCCTCCAGGTGCCCCAATCTGCAAATTGTTTTCATCTTATGGGACTGGAAACAGTTTCAAAGCTAAAATAAGCAGGCCTTATAGGGCTCTCTGTTCCCCCTCAGCCAACAGTTATTTGGAGAGCGGGCAGCTCCCCATACTTCTCAATATGGAATCAACTATATTTACTAGTGCTACTAAATTTGTATAGGAGTGGAACCAAATTAAATTTATTGTCTCTTCCGAAATTCTGGCCCTGAGACTATCCTAGCTATGTCAGTAGAACTAGTTCATCAGGAATGTCTTTGTCACATGCCTCTAAATCATTGATCACTGTGACACTGTGACTGGCTGTGCACATATTACTGCGTATACATGCGTATACATGTTGGTTGCTCTGATACTGACCGAGGCTCATCTCAAGAGACTGGAGCGCATTCCTAGTTGATTGCAAGTTGGGATTATGTTTAAAGATAGACATGTACGTCTATGCATTGCTGAACAAAGGCCTTAGGCAATGTGGGATTTGCGTGTCCAAACATTACTACAGTGCCTAATCAAGATTATTATATTTCATGACACTATAGGCAGGACAGATGTAGTGGTGGCTTGAAATCATTTCTAAAACCAAACTGAACCATTCTCTGGTAATGGGCAGATGATGCTTTAAGGGAACCTGCAGGAAGTCACTCTGCAAATATGAAATGATCAATTAAGAAATTAGCTTCCCAGCTACTGCTGGAGAGAGCATTTAAGAATTCCCATGCTGTGTCATGGTAATGATCCACGGAGGTCAGTCCTCTGTCTTCAACAGAGGTGACAACCATGTGATCATCATTATGTATGACTCCATCCTAACTTCTATTAAAAGTCATTTGTGAAGTGATTTCTCTGAAAGCTGCTGCTGCAAATTTAACTGCATAATCCTTAACTCATATTTTGAGAGATTGTGAATAACTTTTCTCACCCTTCACACCCCTCCTGATTTTATACGCCCTTGACGCCACAGTTGTCCTTTTTTTGCCATATCCTTAGTCTTTTTTCCCCTTTAAGGAAGATGAGCCGTTATGATCAATGTCTTGCTTTTCTGTACCTTTTCCAGACACTATGATGTTGACAGGAAAGCTGCAGGGTGGCGAAAAACAAACACAGAGATGAGACAGAACACTAATGGTACACACTCCTCAATTTCCCAAGCGGTGGGACATTTATTTTAGACGAGAGTACAAGCACTGGAGATGGCTAAGGTGCATTTGTAATATTTGGTTTATTTATAAGTATAGCAAACAGTAAGTGATGGCAAGCAACATGGTTACAGAGCAACAGATCCATTACGACTCATCAAGCCCCTAGAGAAAGGCTCTGCATTCCCTAAGGTGCTTTCAGACAACTCACAGCCTTATGAGTCTGTGCATCAATTTCAACTGCAAACAGCCAAAGATGCTCTTCACCAGAGACAAGCTAGACATGACATGGGAGATCTATGATCAGTTCTCTTGTCCTGACATCTTTTTCCTTGCTGAAAAGCAGCTGTGGAGCTCTGATAAGCTGCAGGGCTGTTGTGCTGGCGGAAAAGGCTTGCCTTAACCCCTTCCACTGTCCCACTAATTTAAATTGCCTTCTACATATTCTTTTAGTCACAGTTAAAGAGGGGAATATGTGCTCACATTGTACCTCTCCCTCTCCCTTTCAGCTAATAACAGCTTTGAGTAGATTTAAACTGGGGAAATGACAGAAGAGCACATTCTTGTTTATTGTTTAAAAACATCTCCAGCATAATGGTCCCAATCCAAATGGGACCTTCTGCATCTGCTTTTTAGATAGAGAAATCAAGACTTTTAAAGGCAAGTCCAGTCTGGACCTCACACACATTCTGCCAAGAACTTATCTCAGCCTGCAAGCAAACTGCCCACACCCCCAGCCATTGCAATGATATTTGTGTCAACTCTGATCATGACCTCCCTCTGAGTGACAAGACCAAATCAAAGTGAGATTATCAATTAAATATTTGAAGCTCCTGTGTGCTCAAGGGATCCATTCAGGAAGGTGGCTGCCTACTGCCTGATGCCCAGAGAGGTGCCTGCATGATTCACTGCATTTTCTGGGAGCTGGTAACTCTGCTGCATCTCTGCATCAAGTATGGTTGAATTATTCAGTCCCTCCTGATGTAGAGACACAGCAGAATGACCCAACCTCAGAGGCATCTGCCTGTTGAGTCTCTGTATGAGTCACTTCTCTGGAGTTACTTCATTCTGGTCAGGGGGCAGCCTGTGGAAATAGAGGGAGCTGCCTTATGCCAACTAGGTGAGAATATGGTTGCATCAACAAAAGCATATTTTCCTGATCAGATGAAACAAGTATTCTGCTTTTTGTTAGGCCTTACCTGCAGTACTGTGTTTAGTTTGAGGCATTGCAGTTTAACAAAGCTGGCATTCATTCAGAGGTGGGTGGTAGAGATGGTGAGGTATAAATCCTGTGAGGAAAGTTTGAAGGAGTTGAGTATATTTATTTTAGAGCAGAAAAAATAAGAGGCAATATAATGGCAATCTTTGAAGTGTTGTCGCATAGAAGATGGCACAAATTTGTTTCTGTTGCTCCAGAGGGTAGGACCTGTGCCAATTGATTAAAAGTACAAGAAAAATGATTTAGATGAAACATTAGGAACATTAGGAATCCTGATTTTATGAGGTGCTTGATAGTGGAACAGACTTCCTCAGTGGCGAACTCTCCTTTTAGGCATTTTCTAAACAGGCTAGAACAGGCATCCTCAAACTGCGCCCCTCCAGATGTTTTGGCCTACAACTCCCATGATCCCTAGCTAAGAGGACCAGTGGTCAGGGATGATGGGAATTGTAGTCCAAAACATCTGGAGGGCCGAAGTCTGGGGATGGCTGGGCTAGAAGGCTACCAGTTGGGGATACTGTACTGGTGAATTTCCACATTAATAGGGGGTTAGACTAGAGGACCTCTGAGGTCACTTCCAATGCTATGAATCTATGGCTATCTGTCCATCTGGCTCAGTACTGACTACTCCATCTGGTAGCAACTCTTGAGGAACTCAGACAGAGATCTTCCATTCCACCTGCTGCCTGATCCTTCTAACCAGAGATAGCAGGGACTGAACCTATTCACCCGCAAGCAATCCACACCCTTTACCAAAAGCTATGGTTCCTCCCCCCCCCCCCGCATGTGAGTTTACGTAAATATTTGAAGTTTTCTTATGGTTTGCTGTTGCTGGGATGAGAAAAGGAATACTGGCCATACACCCACCAAATCTCCCAAAGGAATGTACCCGTGCTCTGTCCTACTTTTGAAATTTAGGTCCCATTAAAATATACAAATACTACTAAAGTATACAGCTTTCTCCTAACTGAATTTTTTTATTTTTTATTTTGTTTCCTTTCAACTAATCCTCTCCCCTTGGTGAGTAATTTCACCTTTTGAATTTAAATATGACTGAACTAGATTCTGGGCAATTTCCAACCCACACATACTGTATGTCAAGCTTAGAACTAACTTATAGTCATGCAACTGGACACCCATGATGACTAATATAACTTTAAGTGCTTCACAAATTAAATAAGTAAATAAATAAATAAATAAATAAATGATGCTCACTAAGGTTTAATCATAAATATATTGAGTGCAAGGTCTACTCCATTAATTAGGATAGAAGGAATGTGTGTGTTTGTTTGTTCAAAGAAGTGCTCACTTCTTTCCACTTTAAGAATTAAGGAGGTTTTCACATGCATCAGAGTGGTTGGGATAGATTTGCGTTTTGTTTTTTTTAATCATTTGGTTCTACAAGATTTACCTCCTTGCATCAGATCCTAAGCATAATTACGCCTCTTGCTGGTTCCATAGCAAGTTGCTGCAGGGTGCAGTCATTTTAAAGTTTACAGACATGGCCATCTGGGTTAGTGTCCACAAATGAGCACAGTCTCCAAAAATTCATTTAATCCCTTTTAAATGGAGGAGGACCAATAAAAAGTTGCAGGTGCAACAAGAACTGCTAAAATATAAAACATAAAAAACAAAGGAAGCCAGGCATGTCCATAAGAAAAATTCAAAATCAACATTTGGGCAATACCTAATGGGACTGGTAGTTGAAAACATCTGGAGCAAGCCAGGTTGATGAAATCTGGTTTATGGGACTGGACAAGATTGCCTTTTAGGTTTCCTCCCATCTCTCTGATTTTATGACAATTAAAGCACCTTGGGCTAAAATCTGATTAATATCTATGGGGCAAGTTGGTCACTATTCATGTAACCCTAACCCTATGATTTCAGTGAGACTGAAGTGTGATGGGCTTTATTTGGAGAGAACCTCTTTCTTTGTCTTCTCCCAATTTGCATTTCCCACTTCCCTCAAAAGGCCCCTATCTGCACACAAGTCTTGTGGTTTTTCTTCACCATCATCCGATGGGAGAGCTTTATTTCTGTGTTGACAGCTTTATGTGACACTTCTTCTTGAGAAAAGATGAGAACTGTGGTCAGATCCTGTGCCGTTCTTTGCATTAATTCAGCATGTGTCACACAAGTGCATCTTTGACATTTGCTGTCTCAATCAGATAGCATTAGCATGTACAAGCTTGCAGAACATTTGCAATGCTGGATTTACTGAAGCTGTTAAATTACTCAACTTCTGGTTTTCGAAAGCTTCTTCCCCTCCACTTGCTAACATGCTGCGTTTCAAGTACCTGCAAATTTTTTTTAAAAAAATCTATCAAGACTGAAAAGCTCTAAGAAGAAAAACTTAAACGCAAAGCAAGAACCCAGACTGGAGAGCAACAGACTTTTAGCACAGTTATGCTCTGTACCTGAAGACAATAGGACTCCCTGGCCACACAGTGATGCAGTTAATTTGTTTTAGAATCTGCAATTCATGGACTTATAGGGGACCATATTTAGATGGTAATGTACATCACTTCACTCTCACTTCAAATGGTCTAATTAATGTCCATTGAGACTGGTAGGGCAGGAGGCACAGAGGCCCACACTAGATGGACACACAGCCAATGACAGGCAGAGCCAACTAATTCAAGCTTTGCCCCCATCTGCTGTGTTCTATAATGGCAACAATTGGAGGGGGAAACTACTGCAAAGTCCTGCAGTACCTATCTTACAAGCTGAAGCTTGCAGTCTTCATCCAGCTTCTACCAGAGAGACAGAACAGGAAATGGAAAATACATTTTTCTTTGCCTGGATTCTGAATATTGATATTAGTGCTACATGAGTGGGAATAACCAGAAGCATTTATCAGATCATTCTGCTTTGATGAAAGAGAGGAATAGATAAAATAGAGAAGACAGTGATTTTTCTTGGCATCTCACACACTTTCTATCTTTGCTGGCAAAAATACAGCAGAGCATAAATTATCCTGAGGCATCACAAAATAATCCTTTTCTATACATTCCACTAGGCTACCCTCATTTGGCAGGTATGGGGAACTTTTGGCCTTCCAGATGTTGCTGAACTACAACTCCCATCCTCTCTGACCATTGGCCATGCTTGCTGGTGCTAACAGGAGTTGCAGTTCAGTAACATCTGGAAGGCCAACATTTCCCCATTGTACTTGCACTAGAGATATCATTTACGCACAAGGACCCTCCTCCAGTCTGAGGGCTTCACACCCTCAAGGACAACCTTCTGGGGGGCACGTGGCCAGTTCCGGAGGGGCAATGGCAAAACTGGGTGGGTAACATCCCATTCATACTCCATTTTTACACTCCATCTCTCCAACCACAGAGAAAGATCCAAATGCTCAGAGACACACAGAGATATAGCAAAGTGTTGGGGAGCAAGAAAAAAGCTAAGCTGCATAGGGGAATGGAAAAATAGTAAGAAGAAAGGAGGAGGAACAGAGAAGAAAAAGTCTGACTTTGTGTCTCTGTATATTTTAGCTTTTCCCTTTGCTTTCCCTCCAACTCTGTGTCCTGTGGGTCTACGCTACTTTATCTCACTGTGTGAGGGCCACAGAATAGAAAACAGTGCTGAGGCAAAGATGGAAGTGAAAGCCTTGGACTAGCTGTGGAGCTGAGGGCGTTCATAGTCCAGCTCCATCAACATACTGTATTGGGTTGGCCTCCTGTTAGGGTAAATAGTCTCAATTGTAAGAAAAAGAAAGCTGTGTTTTAAAGTGTGGGGGTGAGAGATATATTTCAGGCATCACTTTAGTTGCTTTCCTTCATGTATCTTAACGATGCAAGTAGATAACAGTAATGCTGAAACCATCCCTCACACACACTAAAATAACATCACTGGGTTATTTCCCTTTGTAAGAACAATGAATCTATTAAAAATGTTATTATTCATACAGTATATTTCAGCCATCAACTGATTTATAATCTGTAAACTGTTTCTCTCTAGACAGTTTATGGAAAGTCAGTAATTCGCAAGCACTCTACATTTCTTCACCTGTAAAATTGTAAGTAATAGTTATAGGACATCATTGCTGTGATGGTGAATGACATTAGCAAATGCTTTTTCTTGACCTGAGGTCAAACACTTACTTTAAAACCCACAGATTAATTTGCAATATATCCTGTGAATAAATTCCTCTCTCCATTTGGGATTATTCGGTTTCAGTAAACAATATTTTATCAACAGAATGTGAAACAGTTTTTATATGATAGAAAAATCTTGAGGATTTGTATCAGAAACAAACTCTTCTGAAAGGGATCCAAGAGAAGATAGGTATTATTATAGGTAAATATTATATATATATATATATATATATATATATATATATATATATATATATATATATGATAATTGCATTACAGCTGTCAATAATTATTTGGATCTGGAAGGTAGTGTGAGTTAGGCCTGGAGGAATAAGCAGCTCATTTGCACACATTTCTATTCTTGTACATATCTTTTCATGGGAAAGGGGCTGAGAAGAATTGCAGATAAATCATTCCAAGTGGAATGACTAGTTAAATTGTCGGTTTCTCCAGTTCTTGGGAATGCTGAGCAGGCAAATTTGAAAATCTTTTCTGAGAAGTTTTGACAGCTGCCAAACCTTTGTATCAAAAGTAGCAGCTCTGAGTTTGATATACAGTCATTTCTCATTTTATTAAGTCTTGGATTGTCTTTATGGATTACTTATTGGTATAAATCTAGATGACTTGTTGGATTGCATGGTAACTCATAGAAGGCTGGGGTCACTCTGGAACAGTGTGACAGACTGTATTTATGTTTTTAAGTAATTTGGTTTCAATAATAATGTAATTTAAATTTTGTTCAAATAAACATTTAAGAAAGATTACTCTACTGAAAGCTTCCAATTTCTGCCTCAAGTATCATACATATTAATAGGCACTACAGTCTAGATTTTGAACCACGCTAGCGATTATTATTATTTTATATAATACCCTGTTTCTCATATTTTAAGACATACCCATAAAATAAGCCATAGCAGGATTTTTAAGCATTCAAGGAATATAAGCCATACCCTGAAAATAAGACATAGTGATAGGCGCAGCAGCAATGCCGGCCGCGGCAGGAGGAGGAGGAAAAAAATAAGACATCCCTTGAAAATAAGCCATAGTGTGTTTTTTTGAGGAAAAAATAAATATAAGACGTGTCTTATAATATGAGAAACACGGTATATGCTGGAACACCATTATCTGGCAGAAAAGTTACAGATTTTCAAAGGAATGTCTGAAGTTTAGAAAAGCTTTTAACCCACTTGCAGTGCAATACTCTACATGCCATCTCAGAAATAAGTCCTATGAGCCTTATGGATTCAAGAAGTAAGTGAGCATAGGGCCGCAACCTTAATAACTGTGTCTCAGGGGTAGTGAACCTGCAGCCCTCCAGATGTTGGTACAACTCCTCTTCCCTGACCATTGTTCATGCTGGCTGGGGCTGATGGGAGTTGGAGTCCAACAGCATCTGGAGGGTGACAGCTTAGCCATAGCTGCTTTAACTGTAGCCATTCAATCAAATAATTTAGAGATCTGTAAGAAAGGCTAGCAAAAGAGTGAACTGTTGGAAAACCTGCACGATAGGCATCAGAAAGACCAGCAGACAATACAAATGGCTGCCTATGGTGACAGAATTCTAGGGGCTCAAGACCAGGCATCCCCAAACTTCAGCCCTCCAGATGTTTTGGAATACAATTCCCATCATCCCCGACCACTGGTCCTGTTAGCTAGGGATCATGGGAGTTGTAGGCCAAAACATCTGGAGGGCCGCAGTTTGGGGATGCCTGCTCAAGACTATCACAGCCCATTTTTCCTTATTCCCTACAAGTTAATGGAACAAAAGTCCCCCACTCCACTCCATTCACTTGTATGAAACAGGCAAAATGCTTCAGGGGGAATCACACGGTCTCTTCTCTGCCCCCACCCTCAATGGAACAACCATATAAAATAAGTTCAAAAGGGCCAGTGAAATTATTTTTCCCTCCTAAGGCAACAAAACAGATTGAGCCAGTCCTGCACTAATCTAGCCATTGATTACTTGCAAAGAGTTTGGCTTCCTTTGTCATTTATGCCTCAAAGGCATTTACCATGAGCAATAGGTCCAGCACTTCAGAATTCCTTATTAACCACAGCACAGGCATCTGTCCACAACTCTTAAGATTCATCATTTCTACATGAATCCTTAACGATTGCTAAGCCAGTGAAGACTGCATCATATACCAGATCTGTGAAGAATCCTCTGTCTTGCATTCTAAGGAAAGAGATGGCAGATTACAGCGTATATTAGCTGACTGCAACTTTTGATAGAGCCATTGCACAAAATGATTAAGCACAGGAGAAAGCAGTGGAACTAATTTTAAGCTGTCAGAGAAACTTATGTTACCCATGCAATAACTCGCCTGTCATAGTTGGTTAAAGCATATTGGCAATATAGCATATTTTCTCATCTTCTGCCCTGTGTTGTTCAACAATCACCCTACCCTAGGGAAGCATCTGGAAGCCATTCTCATCCATCTCAAGAAAAGCCTTTGACCATAATCTGCTTTACACTGTGATTCTAAGCGTATTTACTTGGGAATAGGTACCCTTGAAAACAACATGATTTACTTCTGAGATAACCTGGTTAGGGGTGGCTTCAGAGTTACCTAGTCATTGCACAGTCTAAAACTGAAAAGAAAATGCTTCTCTTTTTGACAACCGAAGGTGGGATGATGGATAGTTTTTGCAACTTTTTGCAGCTCGTTGTTGGGTAGCAACAGAGGAAGCTGCTTTTCACTGAGTCAGACTATAGGTCCATCTAGATCAGGCATAGGCAAACTCCGGCCCTCCAGATGTTTGGGACCACAATTCCCATCATCCCTAGCTAACAGGACCAGTGGTCAGGGATGATGGGAACTGTAGTCCCAAACATCTGGCAGGCCAGAGTTTGCCTATGCGTGATCTCAGGGCCGTCTTAAGCACCTTTGGCGCCCTGGCGCCGTGGTGCGACGGATCCCTCCGGCGCCCCCCGCCCCGTTTCCCAGCGCGGCGGGTGGGCGGGCAGGCGCAGCGCGGCTGCCGAGGGCGCGGCTGCGCAGCGGGCGGGCACAGCGCTACTGCCAAGGGCGCTGCTGCGTGGAAGAGCGGCCGGTGGGCGCAGCTGCGATGCACCCCCCTGGTGAGCCGGTGCCGTGGCGCCCTGCATCACCCAGCCTGGCCATAGGGCCGGCCCTGCGTGATCTAAATTGAAGTGCCTATGCATGATCTTAGAATTTTGAAGTGTCAGGCATAACTCTACCGGTAGTGGCTTTAGCCCAAACATAGCAGAGTTTTCCTGAACAGTGCAGAAGCTAGTTGAGGTGGAAATGACTAGTCAGCTAGACGCAGAATAACTATTTACAGGATTTATTAAAAGAAAATAAAACCAGCAGAGTTTCTGCATACAAAGCAAAGCAAAATAAATCCCCCCCCCTCTCTCTCTCTCCAACCATACGCAGCACTCCTACTCCTAACACCCAACAAGAAACAACTGTGCTAGCATTCCTAGATAACAGTTCAGTGCTGGTCATTAACCAATCAGAGAGCTGTTGCCAGGCCAGGCAGACCTTGGCTTTTTGCCAAGAGTAATTTGACACTGCCTTGAGTTAACTGTGTGAAGCAAGAATCTGTAAGTTTCCCATAAGAACCAATTAACAGAAACCGAACAATTGTCTACACGGACTGGCAGTGGCTCTCTCCAGGATTCCCCGAGATGTCAGGCCTTGAACCTGGGATGTTCTGCATGCAGAGCAGATGCACTATCACCAAGTCAGGCTCCAATTTCTAGAGTACCTGACGAGAAAGCCATGCTTCATATTGCAATACATTGTTAGGTGTACTTAGGCCCATTTATTTCAGTGGGTTGGGTCTTGAAGAAGTTAGTAAAACTTCATTTCCACTAAAATAAATTAGATGAGTTAATCACGACTAACACAAATATGATTGATTTCAGTGGAACTGAAGCATTACTCCTTTAGATTCAGCCACTCCTCTGGATCTAATCCACTGTGTTTATGGGTTAAAAAAGTCTATGTTGGCTCACGGCCAGACTGTATATGAGTAATTTATGGAGATTAGAATAACAGGGCAGTGAACAAAGTATTATAAATTACTTTTAATTAGACCATCTGTATTTTCCTTGATGGAGTGGAGGAAAGTAATGCAGTATGTCAAAGTATGAGGATATTTTTCAATATGCATATCAACTCAGAAGTAAGTCCCGCTGAGTTCAGTATGATTCTTTCCGAGTTAAGAGTGCCTCTCTGTTCAATTTACTGGGCTGTTAAGTGTTAGTTCTCCTTCAGGATTTTAGGAATATATGGTAAGGTCAAATCATATCAGTGAAGTAAGTGAAGGATCATTGATGTGCACAGAACAACAACACTAGAAACTGTAATTTGTTAGGCCAATCCATTTTTTTCTCTCCATCAAAACATGATAACTTTTATCATGGACTTCAGGAAGTTTTAATGGACCTAAATTAGTCTTAGGTAGCGTGAAGGAATCCTCATTCTTTTACTGCACTTGATAACAGTAACAGTGTGGAACAGATACTATTACTTTATGTTTGCAGAGTTGATGAATAGTGGTAGACCTGTGCTTACACTAGGAATTTGAATGGGCAGTTTTCCTATCTCAGCTTTACTAGTAGTGGGGTGGTCCACAAGGCTGCCTGATGTCTGTTATTAGTGTTACCATGAACCGACAGAGAACAAATTGATCTGCCTAACATGGTAAGTCCCAGTACCTGTGTGGCCTGTCTGATTTTAGCAATGTCAGAGTCATGATTATCCATTGGAGGGGCTGTGGGTGCCTGATAGTCCAGATTCCCTCTCCTGCCTTCCTCAATGTCAAGCAGCTGTCTCAAGCATTAACAGGTCTAGCCAAGTGATAGCAAAACAGCCAGATGGCAATTCTATGTATGGCTGGCCTGGAGTGGATCATACAGAAACCAACTATCTTTCTGTGCTGTGTCCAGAACAACCCAGGAATAATACAGCATACTGCAGGGTAAGTCATGTAAGGTTGTAGCTCAGCGGCAGAGCACATACTTTGCATGGAAAAGCTCCCAGGTTCAATCCCTGGTTTCTCCAGGCAGGGCTGGGGAAGACTCTTGCCTGAAACCCTGGATAAGTGCTGCCAGTCAGTAGATGATGCTGAACTAGAGGGATGGATGGTATAAGGCATCTCTCTGGTTTCCTAAGGTTTAGCAGCATAGCTGCCAAGTTTTCCCTTTTCTCGCGAGGAAGCCTATTCAGCATAAGGGAAAATCCCTTTAAAAAAGGGATAACTTGGCAGCTATGTTTAGCAGCCAAGGCTTATCCCTTAGTCTGTAAAGCCATGTTCTTGTGCTGTGTGTGACTCAGGCCAGTTCTTCTGTGGTGGGGAAAGATTTTCCAGTATAGGCTTTGTTGTGGTTTATGGGCCCTGAATTTCAGTTTTCTCCTTGCTATCCATGTCATGTGGTGCTCCTGATTTATTTTGCAGTATAGCCATGCACAAGGAGTGTTTTCATATATAAAATCAGTATGTGCTTATTAGCTTCTCCTGAACTAATTGTGTGGCATTTTTATTATAAACATATTTAAGGAAAATCCCATTTAAGCTTCACCTGTGAAAACGCCCTCAGTCCTTTGAAAATCAAGTTGCAAACACACCAGCGTGTAATCTACTTTTCTTCCTTCCCTCTTATTTAGCAATATTTCCTGTGGAACCTTCAAGTGTACTTACTTCCTCATCCATCAAGTTAATTTCCTAGTGGTTTATTTTTATTAATCACATCTACTCTCCAGGCAATCCACCTGCAGCTCAACTGCTTGTCTTGGAGTTTGAAAACAATTCTATCTTCATTTCAATATTTGAGTGGAATTCCCTATGCTCAGTAATTACATTTAGGTAACAGATGGAAAGACTCTCGGATTGTGCCAGATGAACAGTGCAAACCTATTCATGCCTACTCAGTGATAAGACACTTTGCATTAAATAGGGCTTACTCACGGGTAACTGGGAACAGGATTGCAGCAAAATTAATTTTGACAGATGAGCTATTGACAGAGAAAAGGAAATTACTTACCATGACTCACAGCTGGTACTCTGAAAACTCTTCAGGATTGGCTTCTACCCACACCCACCAACTTTTGACTGAGCTGAAAAGTAAGGTGCCTCTAGCCTGCTCCCCAGATAATTTTGGACCAGTAGAAGGACTCCTTGGTGTTTTATCTCCTGTTCTATGTTTTTGTGATTTACATCTAATAAGTGATATAATCTCACATTTAGATTCACATCTAAACACTGATATGAAACTTCAACCGCGCAGGTCCTAGCATGATACCACCATCCCCAGCCATTGTGCCAGAGCTGTGCCTTCTGCTTTCCTATACAACATGGACCAAGACCTATAGCTTCCTTTGTATCTCCAACAAAAGTGACACTTGAAACTGTACTCAGACGCTCAGATGCTCTGCGTTTTGCATGGGAACCAAAGCACTCTTAGCAGTCTTCACTACAGAGAGACTTGTGTGCCCTGAGGCACTCCAGTGTCATTGGCACACCCCAGAGGCTCTGTTCTGTGGAAGGTATGAATATAGAATGATCCATCCACCCTTTGTTTTGTCAGGTGGGCTACCAATGCCACCAGGATCTTGGTAATTGCTCTAAATGCTGAAGTGCAGTAGCAAAAGCACAGAAACCATTTGTTGGGTAAATGGGCACCATGAAATTGCCCTCTGTTGTGGGTCTATGATCCATCTCCATGTTTGCATCAGAACATGCCTCTTCCTCAGGAACAAGGTCACTCAGCTGCTTTAGGTCAAGGATGACCCTGAGCTCCCTGCTATTCTTGGCCAACTAAGGAAGAATTGAAGAATATCTTTTGGCCCTGTAGAACTGCATCTATGGCCCTGATTTTTAGCACCTGTTTAATGTTCGCCACCATCATGTTCACTTTGACATCACAACTGCCCTGATCTTGTCCCAATGTTGTTGTGGCACCTGAAGTTGTTCCAGAGGTAGGGCAGTCAATCCCCCACATCTGGCAGTTTTGGACTTTTTAGTTTCCTTGTGGAAGGAAGATGAGGAGCTTGAAGAGGATTGGTGGGTTCTGGTGGCTAAAGCCTTGGACTTGAACCACCTCCATTTGCTAGAGCCCTGTAACTGGCACTTGAATTTCTGTGAAGTCAGAAGGGGGGGGGTGACTTATGAGAGACACTGAGAAATGGATAGGATTGAGTTGTATTCAGTGTAGCATGAACTACCTCCTTGTGCAAGTGGAACAACTTCCATTTGCACAACAGGACTTTCCCCATTCTCCTCCCTTCTGTGCCCCCGAAATCTGTTTTGGCCTCCCACCCCCAACCCTGTGGTGCAGAATTGGGGGCGGCATGGAAGTCCCATTGCACAAGCAGAAGTCATTCCACACACACAAGTAATTTGCTGAATACCGCACAATGAGTTTTCAAATAAAATAATTTTGCACAATGTGTACATTGACTAACAAAGATCACCCTGCCCTCTTTTTGACTTTACTATCCTTGCACCAGATCTTTATCTTGATGGATAGTATGTAGAAGTTTCCCTCCCACAGGGCTGTCACTTGCCACTTCAGCTGGAGTCTGGGACTCAGAGGCAGAGGCAACAGCAGATTCTTGAACTTCTGCCATGCTTCTGTACCACAGCTCCAGACCTGCCTGCCTTAGTCTGACAGGGGCATTCTGTCCCTAACAGCTGTGCTAGCTGGCTGCTGGGAGTTGCACCACAACCAATATGGAGGGCAGCATGTTAGCAGAGGCTGGGCTTTAGTTTCTGGTTTATTTCCAATACTCAGGAAAATTAATGCCTGTATGAGCCACAGGAAGTATATAACCTTCTATTTTGAATTTTCAACTTGGAATTTGCCAAATACAGTGGTACCTCTACTTACGAATAACTCTACTTATGAATTTTTCTACTTATTTTTTTAGCTCCGTCCGCCATCTTGGATGCGGTTTAGATAGGATTTTTTCTACTTATGAATTTTTAGATAGGGTTGCTTCGACTTACGAATTTTTTCTCCCAATGCATTCCTATGGGATTCGACTTACAATTTTTTTCGACTTACAAATGTGTGTTCGGAACGCATTAAATTCGTAAGTAGAGGTACCACTGTATACAATGTGATAATGATTGATTATAGGAATGGTAAATCAAGATTGCCTACCAATATCAAATAGCAATCTGTGCTCCAGCTGTTCCAGATGAGCCATTCTGGTCAGTCATGTTAGTGATGAAGTGACAGGCATCGCCCTAAGGTTATATGGAAATATTTTACTAGCTTTCTCAGAGGTCTTACCTACTGTGTTACTGTATGTTTACAGTTGGATTTGGACTTGCGAGTAAGAAAGATACAGAATAAAGAATTCCGTCAAGATATAAAATTATATAAATTACATGACACCACATGGGGGTGAGTTGATATGGTAAATTCTCTAGCAAAGTTCCATTGTGTGCTATAAAGCACTGAGCACTCTTATTACATGGTAGCCTGATAATCTGAAGAAAAAGGGAGACAGTTCACATTTCTAGCTGCAAATCATCTCATAGGGTTGTTCACAACTTACACACTGAGCACAGGTGCAAGCTGTCTCTTCACATGTACAAGTGTTTGAAAAAGCATTTACTTGTTGATTTGTACAGCTCAGCTAATTTGCAAGTGTACACAGACTGTACACTCACTGAATGTTACATGTCAACAACTGTGCAAGTATACAGCTGAACTATTTGTGTGCACTGTTTGTGTGCACAGAATGAACAGTTGTTGAATGTAACATGTGAGCATACATAATGAATTGCCATTGAGATGCAGACGTATGGAAGTGCTGTGTGAAGATGTCATACACACGTAAATGTTGCAGTGACTGGTGATATCTCTGTGGCTCCCAAAAGTACTTTTGGGATCACAGAAATATATGCAGAGGTTCCCATTAGACATTATGTGTTTTCTGAGACTGTTTTAAAGAAGGGAAAACACAGATTCGTATTTAGTGGGTTAACCTGAAAGCCTGGAACTCACAGCTCAATTCCTTGCTTTCTGAAACTGCAATCCAACCCCTACACACTGTACTGGAATTAAATCCCATTGAACTCAGTAGGACATGTTTCTGAGTGGACACAGGTGTAAGAGTTGCATTATCAGTCATCTTAGAAAGTTTTATTAGCTTAAATAATTTGAAAACATCGCTATGTGAAATGTTCTAAAATACCAGTATAGCAGGGGTGTCTAAACTTGGGAGGCCAGTGGTCACATTTGCAATTTTAAGGAAGTGCCATGGGCACCAGTCACTAAATGTCTGCCATTGGGTTTTTGGAATCACTGTTGGCCCCGTATTTTATTGATTTTGGGTTGATTGGTTTCTGAATCAGGAACATCCTAAAAACTAGAAAACTCATTAAAATATTTATTAAAACCCTATATCCCCATTTCCCCTTTTTATTCCTCTTCACCTGGATGAAATAGTTTTTTCTTAAAACAAACCAAAGCCAAGGACTGCTGTGATGTCAGCAAATGTTCAGTATTATCTTGTTGATCGTATAGTGGTTAGTACTCTGCGTTGTGGCCGCAGCAACCTCGGTTCAAATCTGAGTCACGGCACCAAATGTTGTAAGCCAAAAATGGCTTATCTTCTGAGTTAGCCAATAAAACTCAGAGACAAGAGGAGTTGGACAGAGTCCATTATGTTTATTGCAAAGCAATAAGGTTACAGTCGAATCTTTTCGGAATACTGCAACCCCGCCCAAAGGTTGGGCAGGGGTATTTATAACATTTCAGACAAAGGATTTCAATTTAACCAATCACATAAATCATTACATCATTTTATATTTAATATTCATTATCTCATTTCATATTTAATTACCTAATCTAATACGCATGCGCAATAAGCATTGCTAACTAAACTTTGATACTTGCCGTGATCTGTTACATATTGTTAGTTTGCAAATATGGGAACCTGTGTTATGTGTGGATGTAACAATTTATGTTCTAGTTTATGAATTGCTACTTTGTGATTTACGTATTAGCTGACCTTCTATCCCAGTAGGGACAGCTTCTTGCTGAATCATCAGTTTCTTTAAAGCAACAGGTTACCATAATTCACTAATATAAGCATATTCCAGGATTTATGGGGAATTACATTATTACCTTAATTGGGGCCCTTTGGGCCCCTGCTACATTCTGAAAGTGAATTCCCAGTCAACAAAACTGGTCTTTGCAGTCACATATATTATGTGTGTCTTCACTAGCAAAGGACTCAGTAATGCAGTAGACTTCATAATTTGGATAAAATATTCAAGCCATTGCCTTCACATTAACCCCTATTCCTAGAAACGCCCTGTTGCCGTCATGCTGGCTTTTGCAGCATTGATCAAGAATAAAAATGACTTGACTTTCCAGAATAGGTTACGACGACACCCAGTGGCCATTCAGATTAACTGCACAGGAGAAACTTCCAATTATTTTAAAGCCAATCTCTACACAGTAATTTCAGGAATTTATTTAAGAGTACCGACTGCAAGCAGAATAAACAAGCAAAAGTTATTTTCCTATGGGAGGGATTCGGCACAGTCACCTCTTTCTTGCTTGCTCACCATCTATTCGGGTGGAAGGTCGGTGATCATGGTGGATTTCGATTCTAGGTTCAAAATAGGGTAACCAGAAAAGAAGGCCGTAATTTAGATTATGAAAGGGCTCGGCGCTCAAGTCTGTCGGAAAGCTGCGGCACCTCGTTTATCAGTCTCTGCTCTCTGATAGATATTTTATTGCTTTATTATTTTTATTATTCTGTTGGGAGCCGCCCAGAGTGGCTGGGGAAACCCAGCCAGATGGGCGGGAAAGAAAGAAAGAAAGAAAATTACTACTGTACACTGAACTAGGGAGAGGAGGGACTCTGCGCGTGCTAAGAGGCACGCCTTCGCATAATCCTGATAAACCTTGTACAAGAGAGATGAACTTGTGTTTATTTAATGAGCACACACGTTCTCATTCTTTCTACAGGGCTTGAGGAAGCGCTCCTTTGGAAAAACCGATTTCCCACGGACCTTCACAGGGGATTTTAACTTCTCCTCTCCATACCGAGAACCAATGTCTTTACAAAAAAAACCCAAGAAAAAACAACACCCCGGTGAAGGCGAAACGAAAGCATTTGTCTCATTCGTTTAAAAGGCAAGCCGGGAGGACTAACATTGGCTACGCCGTGAGCAAGGCCCGCCCCATATTCGGCACAGCGGATTGCGACCATAGAGAGCAAACGTTTACGATGCAAGAGCGACGTTACCTGGATACCGCAATAGCGCCAAGGTTGATCCGGAAAAGGAAGTGCGTGTCTGGTCCCGCCTTTTCCTCCGGCCTCCATTTTGTGAGGTGCTTTTGGGCGGCCTGGTAGAGACGGGCATTCGGTCGGGCTGATACGGTTTCGTCCTCTTGCATCGCTTTTGCCGGCTTCGAGACGCCGCCGCCTCAGTTGCCGCCTTCCTCCTGTTCCTCCTCCTCACCCTCGTCGCCATGACGGACCGCTACACGATCCACAGCCAGTTGGAGCACCTGCAGTCCAAGTACATCGGGACGGGCCACGCGGACACCACCAAGTGGGAGTGGCTGGTGAACCAGCACCGGGACTCGTACTGCTCCTACATGGGCCACTTCGACCTGCTCAACTACTTCGCCATCGCCGAGAACGAGAGCAAGGCCCGCGTCCGCTTCAACCTCATGGAGAAGATGCTGCAGCCGTGCGGGCCGCCCGTCGACAAGCCCGACGAAGCCTGAGCCGCCTGGCGCCCCACACCCCCCGGGAGAGAAGAAAGGGCGGGAAACGGCAGCCGGGGCGAGATAAACTTTGGGAAGCGCCGCGACGAGGAGGGCCGACGGGACGCGGCTTCTTCCCTTGCCTGAGGCCGCCTTCTCCGGAACAAACCTGCCCTTCCGTCCCCTCCGGCTGCCGGGGCCAACTTTCTCTCGATTCCCCAGGCACCTTCGGAGAGCGCGGCTTGTGAACTTCCCTCAGCTCTGCCCCGAACTGTGAAAAGCCTGTCCAGCGCGCGAGGCTGAGGCAGCTGGTTCCCCTTGCTCGGAGGCGGCGAGAATTTCTTGGAAGAGGCCTGCAGGACTCCGGAAGGCGACGCGCCACCCCCACCCCCCGGCGCCTCACCCTTGATTTTTTTTTGTGACTTTTTTTGGAGGAATTTAGGCAACTCTTTAATAAATGCCACACTCTGCCTTCTAATCTGTTTTGTGGTGATTCGTTAATTTATACAGGAGACGTCAGTAAGGCTGCATTTTTGAGCAAGTCCCGTTGAACTCAGCGAGTCCCATTCAAGTCAATGGGGCATGCTTCTGAGTAGACCTGCAGGGGATTCATCTGTAATGGACTGTACAGGGCAAACAAATACCTGCATTTCAAAATGTTATAGGGTTATGTGTGGCTGTGAAATTGCTGGAAAATATTTGTGGATATCTACAGAAGCAGTGGATTCCCCCCCCCTACTTTTAGTTGAGGGTTGCTGTTACTCTGCTTCATGCAGGTCTCTCTTTTAATTACCATTAAAATGACTGGAGTCTGCACAACATATGTATTGCATATTTTACACAACCATCACATAAGGGTCACCTAGGTTTGATTAGTCTGTTGATTTTTTTCTTTCATTAGTAGCAAAACCCAGCTAACCAATATAATGAGGGGGGAAAATACTTAAATAAAATTGAGGGTGGGATGTTATGGTGAACAAATAGGAAACACTTGACTTGAGCTTAAAATTACAGCATGTGTGTGCGCATTTGACTCCATCGTCCATAACCATTTGCTACTCCTGTATATATGCCAGTTGCAAATACTGAGTCAACTCCCAGGAATTTGATCATGTTTCTTTTATTATTGCATAGTTCGAAAAGTTATACAGGTCTCATGAGACACAGGATACAAGTTTATCGGTGAACTAGTTTGCTGGACTCCTGGGCTGTAAAAAGTAAGTGCTCTTATTCAGAGGCAAGGGCAACATGCCACCCTTATTTTTTGCCCTGTACTGGAACCCTAAAAGCAGTAAAACATTAATTTAGGAGGGCTGTGAAATAAAGCAAATCATATACAATGGTATAAGTTTCTCTCTTATCTGAAGGTGGACTCTGTTAAGACTGCTTCAAGGTACAGTGGTACCTCTTACGAATTTAATGCGTTCCGAACGCACATTCGTAAGTAGGAAAAATTGTAAGTCGAATCCCATAGGAATGCATTGGGAGAAAAAATTCATAAGTAGAAGCAACCCTATCTAAAAATTCGTAAGTAGAAAAAATCCTATCTAAACCGCATCCAAGATGGCGGACGGAGCTCCATTCGTAAGTAGAGTTATTCATAAGTAGAGATACCACTGTACTGATCAAGAGTACTTTGAAATGGTTCAGCTAGAAAAACTTGAGAAACTGATCTATTTTTATACCTGTGATACAGATGCTGGTGTAGCAATACATGGCTATTTTGTATGATTTTGTTTACTAAAACGGACATTGTAGGCCATATTCTGATCTGAAGAAATGAGAGTTGCATAAATGGATACAAATAGCAAAATGTCACGTTTACATTAAGGTATCTTGCGCTTGCAGTAGGTTTTGTATTTCCATATTTTACAAGCTTATTTCTACTATATAAAAAGTTCTTTGGAATTGTCATTTTTCCTTGACTGGTCTGTTTCTCAACTGTTTTTCATGGCTTTTAAGAGAATTAAGATTGGATCACTCATGCACAAACCCGGTGATGTAGTTACTTTGTTCCTTACCCAGGCTCCTTCCCAGGGGGAATTTCAGGTGCTTTTTTCTGTGGTGTTGCAGCAGAGGTTTCTCCAGCATGCCCTTAAAAATAACAAATCAATTATACCTCTTTAAAATCCTTTGCAAAAATATATTCTGGGCATAATCCAGAAAAAGTCAAGCATTGATTTCATTTGTAGAATTACAGTGCATTCCTATAGATGTTTGCTCAGAAGTAAGTTCCATTGAGTTCAGTGGGGTTTGCTCCCAGGTGAGTATAGGATTATAGATTTAAGCATTAAACTTTCATTGTGTTTTGAAGGTGCTTGACTGTGGTTACCGGTATTTCCAGTCTTATGATAACTATTCTAAGGTTTGCTTAGTCAAAGTTTGTGGGCTTTTCCATAACCTGTATAATAGGAGCCAAAGGCAAGAGTATATAGCAGAATAATTTTGAATATTAATTTCACTCCAAATGCTATATCCCTTCTCCTTCTACTGTTTCTAGAATTATTTATATCTTCCTTAGCCCTTTGAGCCCCCAAATAGGTTTTCTAGATAGTTTACCTAAATAATCCAAAAAGCAAATTATATTGCATATCAGTTAATAAATTATTAGTTCAAAAGTAGTCTATAAAGCCATCGTAAGCTACAGAAAACTCACCTACTAAGCCCTATGATAGTGTTAGAGTAGTTCTAATGGTTACAGAATTGGCTTAACCAGAACAGTAAAGGCATCCATGCAATATGCAACAGCAGCAAAAATGAATCTCTTCTACAGAGTGGTTTTAACAATAGGACATACTAGCTAATGAATGTGAAATGCTATGAAATTGTTTAATTTTAAAGTTTGGGAGGTGCAGTTGTAAGAGGAATAATTTCTGTGGCCCTCAAATATTTCTGAGCATTAATTCAACATTTTTGCTACTTACCTATTACTACTTGGCTTGGATCAGTGCCTTCCTGTGTCTTGTTCTGAAGCAGTGTTCCCACAGCACTTGTTAGGGTTGGTTCTTTTTTGGGAGTTGCTTGCTTGCCCTGGAAAATATATAGTAAATATATAAAGAACGCTTTAGCATACGTTCATTATTCAGTACAGTTGATTTATCACATTTGCATCCAAAAAGCTTAAGGAAGTGTATATGGGATTATCATATGTTTATCCTCTCAACAATCCTATGATGTTTAGATAAAGAGTGACTGACTACCCAAATATTCTGCGGTGAGGGGCAGGGGGCAGAATTCAAACCAATATTTCTCTGATCCAACACTATCCACTACATCACGTTGGCCCTTCACTAACTGAAGTTGTGTATTAGCTAGAGTACTTAGATTCTCCCCAAAACCTCTCATAATTGTCAGCAACACAAACTGGAGGAGAAAAAAAACCTTAGAAAATTTGCTTTATGGCAGGTAAAGGTAAAGGACCCCTGGACAATTAAGTCCAGTGAAAGGTGACTGGGGTGTGGCGCTCATCTTGCTTCAGGCCAAGGGAGCTGATGTTTGTCCAGACAACTTTCCGGGTCATGTGGCCAGCATGTCTAAACCACTTCTGGCCCAACAGAACACTGACGGAAGCCAGAGCACACGGAAACACTGTTTACCTTCCCGCCTCAGCGGTACCCTCCAGTCTGTTGGTTAAAATATTTCTGCACATTTTCCTATGGGTTTTTGTTGTTTGCAAATTCTGGTTTGACTGGTTTATTCATCCACCAGTCTTTTCTATGGGTCAAAAATGTGATATTTGGAAACATTTTGCATTCTGCTTTTAATGGGAAAAGAGTAGAGTGAAGTGGCAAAAATTAGTAGAAAATAATTTTGCAATGAACATGTATTCATTGACCATAATATAATATATGCTTAGGGATGGACCATGACTCATTACTGCCTACACTGCTTGGCAGAGACTCTAGGGTTTCAGGCAGGTGATACTCCCAGTCCCAGATGTACATGCCAGGGAATGAATTTGGGACCTTCTGCATGCAAAGCAGATACTCCACTACTGAACCGCAACCCTTCTCCAGAATTCATGGGAAAGTGAAAGAATTAACGTATATACATTTGGCAGAGCTCCTCGTTTTTATTATTCTATATAGCCCCCTGGAAGAAGGATGGGATAAAAATGTGACTAATGGCTTGAATACAATAAAATTACTTACAGGGGGTGCTTTGGATCCTTTCTGACCTGGAGCAAATGCACGCCTGGCTGCTTGTTCTTTGCAGAAATTGATGTGCCTTTCTGCTGCAGCCTCATTAAACCTTCTCATGCAGTAAGGACACTGAATATAATCTGAATATAACAGAGGAATGGGGGATATAAAAGCAATTTATATAGTGCCTGGGAGACAACATCATCACTGTTATAAAATATATAAATAATGTGAATATGCCACAGTGAGCCAGTTTCCGTTTGTCATCTAAATCCAGGTTCATGGCTTAACTCCTGGACAAACCATGAGCTATAAACCACAGGACAGCTTCGTTACAACTTGTGGTTAGGCTGGAGAAAGCTTAAACAAGCACAGGCTGGGACAACATGCTGAGCCAAACTGTGGTTTAGCTCAGCATTGCACAGTAGAAAAACAACTCAGGAGGAGCAAAGCAGACACAATCTCCTCTCTGACAGTAGCCTGCACATTCATGCTAAGCCATGCTTTGAATCAGAATAATGTGTGAATCAGACTTATGATTGCTATCTTGCAGATGAAGAAATTAGGTTGAGAGAAACTTTCCACTGAAACAGTAGCTGAGTTGAAAATTATTCCCTTGAGTGGAAGTCCAGTGCTATCCACTAGCTCTGTTTTAGTTGATTGTTCAAATGACTTTAGTTAGACCCAGACTGCCCCTGGGCAGAATTGTATCCATAGGGTGTTCCCACAGGTGAAGGCAATGGATATCTCTTCTTCTCTGCAGGAGATTTCTCTGAATCTTTGGCCCCTCTGTGAGCCTGGACCCAACTATTTTTAAAAAAGGATGAACAGCTTCAATGCAAGAAAATAACCTGGATTAATGGTTGGAGGTGGAGGCGGAGGCAGAGGGCGGCCTTCTTTCATAGCTATAGTGGCAAGTTTGGCTGATCGGATTGTATTAATGAAGTTCTCATGTTGTTGTCTCCAATTAGATTTTTTCTCTGGTTGGCTCTGAAAAGGAAATACTTGAATCACATTTTCCAGTGAGAGGGTGCATTAATAGATACATAGTCCTAAACTGTTTTTGAAAAGAGAATTTCAAGAGATGTTAAATGTATGATGATGAAACAATAACAAGCAATAATAAAGATTAATTATTTATTAAACACAGGTAATACAGTTCTTGGTTTTCTTGTGCCATGTGCAGAAGAGGGAAGATAGCTATGGCAGTGTCGCCTCTAACAAATGAGTGGGTAGGAAGGATGGGGTTTGGGGTAGGAGTTTAGTAAACGTTGGTGGATTTAGGTGGGAGCCAAAGCCTGGGCTTGGTGGAAGATTTGAAGAGGGAGGGTATGGCAGCCTGTGCATAGATGGAAAGAGATTAGAGAGCTTGGTGGGTAAGGGCAAGGAGATGAATTTCTTAATCTTGAGTTGAAGAATCATGGAATCACAATGCTCACGTCTTATTTGAGGCAAGTAGAATGTATTCTTAGGATCTGTATTTCTGAACCAGGAAATAGCAATTAAACTAGATGTTAATATGAGCCCCAAATGGATGATTCCAAAAGCACAGTTTCATAGTGAATGAAGAGGTCTCAGAGGGCTTGTAAAGAGGAAGAAGAAATATGCACTTACTTCCTAGTAGGCAATGTAAGGGAATTAGAGTCAGAGGGATAATGTATGACTCAGTTCTACAGTAACTTCTACAGGACGTTTCAACCCTCTGTATTAGTGCAGTCCTTATCCCTGAAGTGATATATTTGAATTGAGTTGCATGCCTAATTCAAAAATACCTTCGGGGGTGGCTTCCTCTTTACTGTTGGAATGTCAGTTCCCTGCAGTCGCTGTTTCAAGGAATTAAATGGCTTGCGCTTTTTGTTGAAGACTTTTCTGCATATTGGTTCATGTCGTGCCTAAGATGGAGAGAGACAGAAAAAGGTCTGCCAAATAAGGGTTGATCAAAATTATGTTATACTGAGTTCTAAATGTAGGACTCCAGAAATGAAAATAAAAATGAAAGGTATGATTATGTCAAGCCTTGATTAGTGTGCCCAAGCTTTGGGGCGTCAGCAAAGGAGATGATCCCTGACTTGTATGTATATCTAATTACCTGTGTCTGAATTCTATCCTGGACATGGAATAAATGTGGGTAGCTAATTTGACTAATCTGGGATCCTTCTTGTTTTTTCAAGTTACCGGTAAATATTAAGAAGGTAGGTGTGCGTGTTTTCCCTAGCAGAGGTGTAATTATTTGGCTGTAGTGCCAACCAAGTTGAGTGGCTCGCTCACCTTTGATTGGCTCAGGCTGTTGCACCTGCAAGGATATAATCTTGTAAACAAAGTGCGATTTTAAAAAAGAAGCATCAGTTTCTCTTGTTTTGTTTTTATGTTGGGTCCAACACAATGCTTTTGTAAAGGCCGCATGGCTTGGCAAAAGTCAAGTTTGAGGACAATATATAAACCATCCTGGACACTTTAAAATGGCCTGAACAGGGGACTTTAAAAACTTGTAACTCTGAATCCCCTTGCTAATTGCACGTTAGCTAAGCAGTGAAGGAAGGCGTATGTATGCCTAAGTACCCAGTAGCCCCAGGTTCAAATCCCTACTCAGTCATGAAGTTCACCGTGTCTCCTCAGTCTAACCTACTTCAGAAGGTGGTTGTGAGGACAGAATGGAGTGGGGAGACCCGTGTATACTCCTTGGAGGAAAGATGATACATAAATGTAGTAAATTAAAAAAGGGGTAAATGGAGGGGGGAACCCAGCTCTTGTGTTTATTGATATTCATGTGGCCCTATCAATTATGTGGTGGCAGCTGCTAAGAAAGAGTGGCAATTAAAGGTACGGTAGTGTAGTTTAAATAGGAAGTGAAAATGTAGCAGAAGGTGGCATGGTCATCCATATTCAAAAGGATTCCTAAGTACATGAACTTGAATTGGTCCAAACTGCCCAGAGCTAAGGGACTAAGAAACACATTAACATATGTAAAAATGTGAATGAAACATTGGGAATTGTTTCTAAGGTATGTGAGGTATGCATGGAGCTTCCATTTATTACTAATTTTTCTTCTCTTTGCATTGAATTAAAGGCAGGGATGAGGGATATTTACTGTAAACACTAACAAGTACTTCATGTACTTGCCTGTCGCTATTTCTGCTTTGAATTCCTTAAAAGCTGCAGTCTATGAAAGCTTCTGCTGTAAAGTTAACTTCAGCTGTGAACCAGCCTAAGATTGCTACTGAATTCATTCATTAACCGAGTCATTTTCCATTCTTGCTTGGTCAATTATCTTAAGGTTGCTTTTATGTCACTAAATATATTCAGTGGTTAATTGTCTTGTTTTTACCAGTGCATCCTGTATAAAATGTCTTCCACAGATTTCACAAGAAAGCAAATTCTGGCTGCTAGCATCTGTGTGAAATGGAAGAATACAAGTTATTACTTACTTATCCAGGGTTTTCTAACATCCAAGAAATCCACACAATCTCATTTTTTCTCTTCCCATTGTGCTTCCCCTCTTCTCATGGTATTAATCCAACCAATTTTGTTATTTTTAATGCATATGCTGCTACGTGCCAATAAATAGCCCTTTATTAAGTTAGAAAAAGAATTAGACAGAAAGTCTGCATATGAAAAAGGGTGCTTCCAGAAGGATTTAACAAGGTTAATACTTTGAGTGATGTATTACTTATCATACTCACTGCATGAATGAGGGTAGCTTGCATGACTGTGGTCTGTTCAACATGTTTGACATATTTCTATGAATAGATTCTGCAAATATCAGCCAGTATGGACAAACATTTACTTAAATGTAATGAAGAGCAGAGAGCCTGTGCAAAACCATTCACTGATAAGTGATAAAAGTTACCTACAGCTCAAAGTAAAAATTGAGAATATTACATACCTACAGTTGCTGCTTTATTCCCAGGAATCACACTCATCTCATAGTGCAGTGATATCAAATTCTGCCTTTAATACTTTTTCAGGGAGACAGGAGCACCAGGTAGTTTACTCTTGCTTATCTAGCTCCTTTACTTGTAAAAGCCCAAGTTAAATGTCATTGGCTGACAGTTAAAACAATTATGACACATGCAACGCCTCCATCATCCAATGAGGCACATGAAAACAGAAGTTAAGCTGCTCTGAATACATTTGCTTCCTCTACAAGACAGTTATCACTGAGTGTTTTAGTAACGGGAAACCTTGACTTAAGACAGATGTTCAATAAGGCAGTTGCTTCTTCAGCTACAGAAATTTCTAAAGTAGTTTAAACTAATAGAGGTGAACTGTTTACCATTGACCCCGTCCCTCCTTATTAAGTGGACAGTGATAAAAAAAGTGTTGTAGGAATCACAAGATGCTCAGGAAAGGTTCTTTGAGGGAAATTCTGGGAGGCTGGGCTAGCAATGTATAACCATGATCACTAGATGGAATTTCCATGTTCAGAGGCAGTAGAATACAGTGGCTGGAAGAAGATCATGCTCAACTTGTGAACACTTCATATTCATCTGGCTAGCTGCCTGTAGTGCTGAAATATATGGGCCTGCTAGTGGAAGCCCATGCAAGGACTGATGCTGGCACAACATGGCTTTCCTCTCCTCCCACAAATTGTTCTGGAGGTTCAGGAGAATCCCTAGAACAGCACGCAGGGTGAAGAGGGGGGAAATCATTTTGCCAGGCAAGCAGAAATGCCCATAATTATCTCCTTAGTGCTATGTTGAATTCTACCATTTGACTCACGGCCTGATACTTTAACATGAGGTTCTTAAAATAACACCCTGCCTCTCCAATCGCAGGAGTTAATTTCTCTTGAACACCATTCCTGTAAGCAGCAACACAGAAGTATTAACTTAAACGTTAAACCAAGTTTTGAAAGTCTAATTGTTATAATGAAATAAAAAAATTCCTTCAGTAGCACCTTAAAGACCAACTAAGTTTTTATTTTGGTATGAGCTTTCGTGTGCATGCACACTTCATCAGATATTACAGCAGTTTTATTTCAGTGGTACCCAAAAATGATTTTGCATGTAACCAGGTGCCGATAAGTGACTATAAGTGACTATATCTGAATTCAAAAAGTCATTATCTTAAACTTTGCTGTTCTCAGGCTGAAGACAGAAGTTCCAAAAGGTATCAGCAAAGAGTATGGTAGCTGAGTGTCCTTAACATGAAGCAATTGTTTTTCATTATGACAGCTTGATCCCTTGAATATTCTGTTTCAGGTTGAGCAGCTCTTTCTCTTGCCTCGTCTTCTCTTGCTTGAAGGCCAATCTGTTTGCTTTCTTCTCCACTCTGCGTTCCTACACAGACAAACCATTTACTTACATTTCAACAAAGAAGTTCCCAAAGCAGTTTCCTTAATAAAATAGTATGTGGTCTCTGCAGCCCCTCACATGCTCTCCAGTCATCTGTGGAAGACCCTCCAACCCTCCTGAACAGTTTTTGAGGGATGTGCAGGGAGAAGGAGGAATGTGAAGCCCCTTCCAGAGCAGAAATCCATTCTGTTTGTGCACAGGCAGCATTGGATACAACCCAAATGCACCCTCCACAAGCTTTGGAGGGCACCACATTGGCTATTACATGCTACAAATGCTGCAGAAAGGCATCTCATAAGAAAAACTAGTTTATTTCTATTGTTATCGCTAGTAACATGTAGAGAGTTCGGAATGAAGCTACCAATTTGCCAATCCTTTCAACTATATGCATGCCAGTTTTTGGGTTCTTTCTCAGACTTTCAGAGTCTGGGCTGCACTTTTAAATTTATTGTACCGGTCACAAACAATGCAAAGATTCTTGCAAGCAGCCAGCTGCTATGAGCAAAGATCTGTCAAAAAAATAGCATAAATCCAATACAGTACTAGTATTAGCAATCGAAATGGAATGAAAGAACACCTGCCCCCTCCTAAACCCATACAGAGAAACACCATTAGAACAAAGCAGCATCTTTTCCCAATCAGATGGAGATTAACAATTGATAAGGATCTAATATAGCGCACAATAGTGTCACCTTTTGATTAAGTTACATTTACCTACTCCCTTCTGAGTAGGTGATCACCTTCTGATCCGGACCAGTGTCACTGTGGTGCTCAGTGCACATTGCTCTCTGCACCCTTTAATTCACAACAATAATTTAGCATATTGTAAAAGGACAGAAGTCAAAAGACATATGATGCAGAAATACGCCTGCATACGCCTCATGGTCTCAGTCTGCTTGGTGCTTATCTATGGGAGACAACCTGGAAACAGTGAAGTTATCCAGGTTCATGTTCAAAAGTTAGGATGTAAATGGATCTGGTTCAAGTTAAAACTACTTTAGTCCAAGTGACAATCAGACAAATGCACATTTTAGTATCTACTGAAAAAAGCGAAAGAAGCCTACCTTTCGTTCTTCTTTGATGGCTTGTTTTCTAGCTTTCCGATCTTCTTTACTCTCATTTTTACATCGTGGCTGCGTGGCTACTCTTGGCAGGTCACTGTCGTTAATCATTTCCATGCGCTCGACCTGCTTAGCTGTAAGTCCTCTTCCGGGCAAAACGCCCAGAGGGATTCCTGTCTTACTTGACACTGCAATTGGTTTGGGCTGAAAAGTAAATACATACAAACTAACAAATCTTTTTTCTTCCCCCACCCTTTGCTATACTTTTTCATGTCATGTATAAGCCAACACTAACATTGTGGATTTCTTCTCCAATCAGCCCAGTCCAAAGTTCATTGCAGCAGAACCTATAGGCCCTAAGTGTCAAATCAATGTTCAAAGCTCAATTTATAACCTCACTTGGGGGGGGATGTCTGTTTGGGTATGATTAAATAATAATAAAAATGTATTCTTGTTCTGTTGCAATATTTATTAAATGGCTTCCTTATAATTGTTGAAATTTGGCAGATTACATAGAAATTACTTGAAACTGTGCATGTATGTTTAGTATTTAAAGTACAGAATAGTGAGAATTTTTTAGCTTCTGATTTCCAGGTAAAACAAGTTACTAAGAACTTGTTTTCTGGGAGCAATACATGCAAAAATATTTAATTCCGCTAAAAGGAAGAGAGAAAAGACACCAACCAGTCTATTCTGGATCACTTTTGAGTAATGACAAACAGGTCTGAAGAACAGTTACAATTCTCCCAGAACACGTACGCTTCTGACCACACATGCTATTGGGATAGGGAACTAAAGAACTACACAACTACAGTAGTTATGTGCATCCAGAGACAATAATCTTCCATGCCACATGGCTTTTAATTCCAAAAGCCATTTTCAATATAGTAAGGCTTGTTATTTTATTTTTCCTTTAAAGCAAAAAAATCCCACTAGGCATGCTGAAATTCTTGGATGTGCCTATTATTGGTGAAAATTCTTAAAATGATATAAAATAGAAACTTCCATTTACCTTTTGTGGAACCTCAATAAGTTTTGGATGATTGTATAAGTTTGAATAGGTACCTTAAGGAGAAAAAAAGACATACACAAGTTTGAGTAATCAATCAGTTACTGTCCCAGTTATGATTTTAAAACGTTTGTTATAGACCAATCAATTTATTAATAATTTCTTATTCATTGGCCTTTTTCGTTAATAGTTACTGTGTGTGCTAGTTTGACACACAAAAGCAGCAGTATAATCCCTGCATATTTTAGCCGTTGGGGAAAAAAACCAAGTAGCTCTAGACACTAACTCAGAATGGATTCGCAATCCCACTTTTCTTTGGGTTCTTCAATAACCAAAGTTGCAATTTCTTCTACCTCATCTTCTTCCTCACTGGGGAGCAGCTTTGAATCTTCTTTGATTTCGAGACCTTCAAGTTTGACACAGCTTTTGGAGAAAAATAAAATATTCATGAAGGCATATTAAAAACATTTTAAATTTAAATCTGCCTTTAGCTGCTCTTCCATTGATCAATATACCCTAGTGCAGCGGTGGCTAATTTATGCTCTCCAGACTTTGTTGGACACCAGAATTCATCAGCCAGCATGGTCAATGGCCAGGGATAATGCAAGTTGCAATCCGGCAACAACTGGTATGGCAGAAAATGGTAGATATACATTATGTTTTTGAAAGGTGTAATTTGGCAAAGGAGTTCCCCTTAATTGAACATCACATTAAAATACAGATTTGCATAGTATCAGCAGGCATTCCAACTGCATAAAAGCTAAATATTTTTCTCTTAGCACAGCCTATATTGTTCCCTGACCCAGGTGTATATAATTAAAGGTATTTATTTATTTTTCATATAATGTATATACCGATTGTTAAACTTGACAGGACATTACAATTGCCCCTTCCATATCCAATACACACTTCATAATTGCTGCTAGAGGCAGAGAATGTTGATTATCCTGAGTCAATATGAAGTAAATTTTAATACATGTGTCAAGTCAAACATTTCGCCATCAATAGCTATATATTTAAAGGACTTTGGCTTTCTTCTTCTAACATAGTAATCGATCATCGGTAACAGCAGTCAAGCATGAATATAAACAGAGCTTCCAACTGAGCTCTTCCCCCATGAACCAGATAAACCACAACCAAATTAAACAATTAGAGAAATATAGTGTTTTTCATGACAATGCCTTTAAATAAAAATTATTCAGCTTTCAATGTAGTCTCTGGAAATTAATCAGTAAACAGAATACATAAACACTAAACCAGCAAAGACGCTTCCCTTCCTAGCATAAAATGGGAAAGCTGAAGCTGGGAGCTAAGGCTATCTATGTGAGTCATAATCTTTGGACTCTAGAACATCCCCTCCCCAGGAGGCTTCCCTGCTGCTCATGCAACTGTCCTTTTCATGCTATACATTGGCCTTTTTGATTAGCCTTTTTAAAATAATTTCATTTTTTTAATGGCCTTTTAATGTTTTGATTGTAGCTTGTGTCCAACATTTGTAAATCACCCTGATGTTGAAAGATTCTATAGAATTTTTTAAAATTAACACAAAGAAATCAGACAGCTGGGACATTCTACATACTTCTTTGCCTTCTCTCTGTAGTAGTCATTCAAGACTTCCTGTAACCGCGTACTGTCACTGTGAATGAAACCTTCCAATTCGGCATTATCCAGTGCTCCAATTTCATCATCATCAAACTGCTCAAAGAACTAAACATAAAACACACAACACTCAATCCGAATATATCTGGAACTAATTATATAACTTCAGTAACAAATCTGAACAACAGAGGGAGAGGAGTTTTGAGAATAATTGTTTTCATTCTCCTAATTTCATTCTCCCTTATGCAAAAACTAATACAAATTCATTTGCTACCCTGCTGACTGACAATAACATAACTGCAGTTCAGAATAAATGTTACTCGATATTGAACAAAAATATGTAAGGTACATATTACAGAGTATGATTGTTTAGCAGTTAGTTGTCTTTCTATCATTGGGAAAATATGATAAAGTAGCCGTTTACACAGGGCTTTGATTTGCCTGTATCAGAATCAGAGTTTGAGTGGGAGAATATTTGCCAACAACCCTTTAAGATTCACCAGAATCATCACCGTTAGGTTACCTCACCTTCTCAAATCTCTCATCCAAAAGGCTCAACTGTTCATTCCTTCTCATTACTGAAGAAGTCATGGAGTATTCTGTGAAACGGCTCTTGGTCTCTTCTTGCATGAAAAGAAATTCTTTCATTTCTCCTTCAATCTCACTGTCATCTGACAATGGACCCTCCGAATCCACATCACTCTGGGTGCCTTCTCCATCCTCTTCCTCCATGTCCTCCCATTCATCTTCATCTCCAGACTCCCTAGAAAGAGCAGCCAAAAAGAAAAAGAAACCCAGCTATCTCATATATATTTTTAAAAGAAGTATTAAATAATTTCCATCTTGCACTTTAGCCAAAAGGGCTCCCAGGATGTCATTTGAAAAAGAGGTAGAAAGTGTGCCTTCAGGCTTACAATAAAAAACCAAAGCATAGAAGGAAAAGAGGTTGAAAAGCAAACTCCTACAGTTTTTATAACAACATGTAAACATAGCTTGATGGGAAGGGGGCTGAAGCCACTTGGTTTCTCTGCAGCTGCAACTGCAGCTGATGAGGATTATCTAGAAGGCTGTCAGGGGCCGGCAGCAAACATACATGACTGCTTCGCCACTATGGAAAGTAAACACAGGTGGGTCATAGGTAGTGATGGGCAGAACTCGTGGGTGCCTATGCTTCTTCTGCCAGCATATAACAAGGCAGACAGGTGGGGAAAGAGAGGCAGCTTCAGCAGCATTGATTCTAGGAGGCACCCTATTTCCCTTTGCCTCAGTGTCACAGGCAAGGATGGACTGGCACTGTGAGAAACAGGAGAGGACAGGATAGTTGGGCGAACTTTAGAGAGAAGAAGCTACAGAGATTTGAGAAACAATGTAAATGGTTGGGGGAGGATGAAGCTGAACTCTGAATGTATTGTTTGTTTTGCCAGAAGCCCTAAGAATCAGAAGTGTCTTAAGCCTTCCTTGGTAAAGAAATAAAGTGCTCAATAGGTCTACCCTAAATTGAAGGTGGTACACTTGAGCTTCTGATGGATCTATCAGGCTGCTGCTCTCCCTCCTCACATCATTTCTTTTCAGATTTCTTGTCTAACCAGGTCATAGGTCATTATTTTTCTTATTTTACAATTAAATAGCTGATGAGGTGCTGATTTTCAGACTCTGAAAGTATCTGTAGCGAAAGGAGCATGTAGATAGTTCCTTAGCAACATTTTTCCCAGTGGCAAAACACAAAACAAAGAACAGAAAGGCAACGAAGGGCAGTAATACTTTTTCCATTCCATTACCAACAAGCTTCCTTTTCTTGCTCTGTGCTTCCTTGATTAGCCCTTAAAATGAAGTCATCATCAAGAAGATTATCAGGATTGTCGAAATCAAAGTCATCGTCAAGTGCCGCAACAATGTCAGGATCAAAATCCAGCCTAGGCCCTAATGATAGAAAAAATAACACCTTATAAATGAGTTATGACAAGCCATTTCTCAGAAAGTGTCAGAGCTGAACAGCCAGGTTGCTGTAAACACCAGTCTTTAGCCAAGCATAGAAAACTATTCATTGTGGCTGTTCCCTTTATAGAATTCCCTTCTATGGCAGACTCAAACCTGAGTACCTTTTAGAAGTGTTGCAAGGACACCCCCCCCCCCACACACACCTGAATGGGAAGGCTTTTGGGGCCCAGAGCTAATTTAGAAAAGAGTGAAAAAAATTAGATTAATTATTTTTTACTGTGTTCTATGAGAGGAGTTGTGTCATAGCTTTTGATTTCAAATTACCAGTACTATTATTTTTTAAATTCAATAAGTAATTTTGCTATATTTAAACAGGCTGCTGCCAAATTCTTTTAAAAATACAAAAAAGCTGATAAAATGGTTATTAGTACACAACTTAAAAAAGAAACCCCAAAACTAGCCTGCATTTCAGGGTAAGTAACTTATGGTGCAGGGACCCAGGTGGCGCTGTGGGTTAAACCACAGAGCCTAGGGCTTGCTGATCAGAAGGTCGGCGGTTCTTTTTTTTAAAAAAAAAATATTTTTATTAATTTTCCAATTAAAACCAATTATATCACATTCAATATTTCAAATTATACACATATATATATCAATCAAACCGAATGTTATGCCAAATCATCTAAATAATTTATTTTTGGGTTCCCATGCTTCAAGAAATTGGGAATTCCTCGCAACTGTCCACTGCCGTCTTATTTCTAAAGTTCAAATCGTCCTCCAAGCTCATAATATTCCAAATCTTCCCCTTACAGTCACATAGGTGTTTTCCACTTTCATCCGATTGTTCCAGCTGCTGAGATAAATATCAAACGAAGTTTCACAGATGTTCTTTCTCCTGTGTGAGTTAATCAGTCCAGCCTCCCCATAAATCTTCTTAGTGGAGCTCCCTGTTGCGACGAAGTAGCAGCGCCATCTTGAAAGGCTCAAATCACTTTCATTTTCTCTCATAGCCATGAAGATTTACGATTTATTTATCTTTATAGAATTTACAGCTTTTTCAGGCAGGAGACCCAAACATCCAACCATGAACTCTTGGTAAATTAATGGATCTCCTTGCCCTATAGCTGAACTTAGCTTCAGGTCGCTGCTCCAATTTAAAGTGCGTCACAGCTCATAAATCCTCCGAACGCGTCCAGAGCTCCTTCCGTCTGACTAGGGGGGGGCTTTTCTCATCGGCAACTTCACATCTTTAAGAAATATGCTCAGTAACAACAGCTATAAAGTTCAACTCACACAGTCTTTTGCTTCTCTTTCACTCCAAACAAGCCAGGACATCGCGTCCGGGAAGGTACGAGGCAACAATATGAAGAAAAAATAAAAACTTGCTTCCCTTATCGCTCCGTCCCCATCAATCCTTCTTCCAGATGCCGTACATTCTTTGACTCCTCTCACTCAGCAGCTTAAAATTCTCAGCAGTAAACAGCGCTTCTTCCCCTCCTTCTGAAGTATGTCCATAGATTTAAGCCTAATTATCTTCTTTAACCATGGAAATCCCCGCCATGCAGATTAGCGTCCGGGAGTCCTGGCCGTCGTAGGTGCTCAGCCCAAGCTCCCCCCACTCCAAAAACAGTCGGAGTGGGTCTGGGGGCATCGCGGGCCAGCGGCCCCTCTCCGTAACCCCCGGAGAGGGTAGGGGGTTGCCATTTACTCCCCTAGCAACCGCCAAATTCCTTACGAAGGTCAGAGAGATGGAAAACAGGTCCGCCATTCCTGCAGGCGGAAACCGGAACCAGAAGGTCGGCGGTTCGAATCCCTGCGACAGGGTGAGCTCCCGTTGCTTGGTCCCAGCTCCTGCCCACCTAGCAGTTCAAAAGCACAACAAAGTGCAAGTAGATAAATAGGGGCCGCTCCGGCGGGAAGGTAAACAGTGTTTTTGTGCGCTGCTCTGGTTCACCAGAAGCAGCTTTGTCATGCTGGCCACATGACCCGGAAGCTGTCTGCAGACAAACGCCGGCTCCCTCGGCCTATAGAGCGAGATGAGCGCCGCAACCCCAGAGTCGGACACGACTGGACCTGATGGTCAGGGGCCCCTTTACCTTTACCTTATGGTGCAACTCGGCCTGAAGCAAGGTGAGCGTCACAACCCATGGTCACCTTTGACTTTTTACCTTATACCTATTCCCCACCACACATGAATAGAAGAATGAGTATGATAGCCAACTAAGGTGGAAACCACACACATGTAAAAAAATGTTCTGACAGTGCTTTTTTTATTTAAAAAAAATACATTGAATTTTCCACAAGGCTCACCATTGCCATCTAGTGTCACGTTGTATATTGCAATTAAAACACACCTAAAACGTTTTATTTGCAGCTGTATGAAAGGTAAAGGGATCCCTGACCATTAGGTCGAGCCGTGACCGACTCTGGGTTTGCGGCGCTCATCTTGCTTTATTGGCCGAGAAAGCCGGCGTACAGCTTCCAGGTCATGTGGCCAGCATGACTAAGCCGCTTCTGGCGAACCAGAGCAGCGCATGGAAACGCCGTTTACCTTCCCACCGGAGCGGTACCTATTTATCTACTTGCACTTTGATGTGCTTTCGAACTGCTAGGTTGGCAGGAGCTGGGACCGAGCAACAGGAGCTCACCCCGTTGCGGGGATTCGAACCGCCGACCTTCTGATCGGCAAGCCCTAGGCTGAGTCCTAAGTCAGACTTTGAGTTCATCCACTAAAATCAAAGGACAAGTCCAATGATCTCAATGGGTCTATTCTGAGTATTTACAAAACTGAAATAAAAGTTGTGTCCTTTTCCCTGTTTCCATAACACTTATTTCCAGCATGGTAGAACCATGCATCATGCAAAAATGTTTATCTATTCTGCATAATTGCTGCCAATTTGATTTTGATTGAAGAATAAAGAAATCTGTGCAATCCCAAAGCACCTAGAAAATAGTTTCACCTCCTCTATTTTCTATTAGACCACATAGTGACGCTGCTGCTAATATAGAAATTCTGCCGTAAAAGTATTCTGTAATAATAGATGCTATGGCAGAGAGACAGCTTAAGCCTATACTTTGAGAGTCACTTTCTAGAGAGTAGCCTCCATTTAACATAGTATATCTTCTTAGTAAATATGGACCAGACTGCAGTGTAAATTTAGTACCTGAAACGGGAGCGGCTTTGTTTAACAATCCCACGTCCTCTTCAAATTCTGATGCAAACACTGATGAGGGCAAGTTAATGGAGGGGGCCTAAAAAGCAAAAAATAATAATAAAATTACTCAAGACACAAAAACCACCAAATATTATTACTGTTTTAAAAAAAATATTTGCCTCTTTCTTCTGAAATTGGAGACACAGCACATGTATGTTCATTCCCCCCCCCAGTGGACTAGTGGAATTTCTCCTACAGAGTGCAAGTTGACAAGCAAGGCTGATGGAATCCAAAATCCTGCTTTTATAAGTAACTTCTGGAAAATGTTAGGCTGCTGAACAGAAAATAATATAGTGGAACTGACTTCTAGGATTAGTGTATTGTGCGACAAGCACAGAGTGCAATGAGATTGAGTGTTTGGGGGGGGAGGCTCGGTTAATTTCATTGTACACAGGTTGTACATTGACAATAAGGGTATTATTATTATTATTATTATTATTATTATTATTATTATTATTATTATTGAAAATGTCCCAGGTTTTTTGTGGATGCACAAACTATGGTGTTATGGCAGTATGTTCCATCACCACTAGCCAACTTATTAATTGATACGTGTTTGGTAAAAATCTTCCCTCCACACCTCTAATCCTTCCAGATGGCTGCCAAAGAGACATACAGCACCTCCCCCCCCCATCTCATAGGTTGAAAAGGGCTTCTATAAATCTGCTTGATAGAAACTGAATTTAAAAATTACAAAATTTTGTCATTTGTGTTATTAGCTACTATTATTACAGACTTATTCACACCAATAGTAGATAAAAAGCCATGTTAGTCCATTGTAACAAAATTCACAGAGTCAATCAGTGAAAGGGGAAACTGCATTTTTGTCCTCATTGCTACAGTACATTGCTTTTGAGAGTAGTTCTTTGTGGCAAGGCTGATTACAAAATAAACTGATGATAATGCTTAGTAACATTAAGGTATATTATGAGAGAAACGTGTGGCTGAGGTTATAATGTAACCTAAAAACCAGAAGCCTAGCTCTGTGACTTTGTGATGGTCACAGAACACTTATGGCTGCCTTAGTAACAGTTGCTAAGGAGGGAGGTTTCAAGATGACTGTCTGAAAATGACTAGTGGGAGAAGCTCCCTTTGTTTATAGATGGACCAGGTGTAGAGTAAAATGCAATTTGCTTCCATCAAAGGGTCCATAAATTCAACTACCCGTTAGAATTTGTTCATATAGAATCACTGGCTAGCCCCTGAAAGAAGACCAACAGGTAAGGCTTCCCTGACAGGGGCAAGGACATAAGTGGTCAGAGGATCTGGCTGGAGGGAGAACAAAAGGCCAATCTGTCAGTTGGCTGCCAACTAGAGGAGAGCAGAGCTCAGCTTGGAAAGAGTAATGCTGGCAGTCTGCGAGAAAACTGCTGGGAAATGAGCTGGCAGCTGGGGAGAGCACGAAGGCATGCTCTAGGGTAGAGGTGACGCTTCAAGTAGGCACCAAAATCCAGAACCAGAGGGTTTCAAGATGAGCTCTTGAACAGAGGGTGAATTTTAGCAAACATCTGAACTATTCTAGAAGTCAATAGGAAGAAGTCTGCTGCTCAGCATCAGTTCCTCCTTATGGCTGTCTGGTGTGAAGAGGCAAATTGGGTCCCAGGGAAAAACTACTGGGGGCTTATCTGGCTGCAAAAACCCTCTCAGATATTAGGAACTGTTGCAGCAGATACCCTGGTTAACTGCAAACTGTACACTTAAGTAACTGCATCCTACCATCTGAAAAGCAACACTTTTTTCCTTTTTATGTAAATAATTCACTTAACAAAAAAAATCAAGTTTGTTCATCTGTCTCTAGTTGTGTTGTCAATCCCATGTCTATGTCATAGGAAGTAGGCTCCTGGGTTTCTTCAAGACATAGATAATTTATTTTGGTGGCAGTGGTTAAAGGTTTTAAAGTGAATGCAACATTCATTAAGGCCTGCTTGAGAACTTTATTAGGTATTACGGTAGGAAGTTCCATAGACTGAAGCCTCAAAGATTTCAAAAAACAACATACCTGTGATATCCACAATGTTTCATCACAACATTTATTAAGTTAGACATTTTCAGAATACTTTATTTAATAATTTCAATCCTGCCTTTTTTTTAAAAATAACTTTTTAAAACACGACTTCTTTGCTGAATGCCCTTATGAGAGTACCATGACAAGTACCTTGTGTACTTACTGGAATTTGCTGAATTTCCTCTTGTACCTCTCCTTCTGTGGTCACAACAATCCTGCCTTGTTGACTGGGTATGCTTGATGGAACAAGCTCAGAAGGTCCAGAAGCTTCTTTGAGATGTTGCAGGTAGTCATAATCATCATCAAAGAATACTCCATATTTCCTCTGTTCCTCTCTTCTTTTTTCATCAACCCCCTAAAGGTTTTTTTTAAGGGAGAGGTCCCAAATTTATTTATGTAATAATTCCAATTATGAATTACTTCCTATGAACCATTTCAAAGCAGTTTAACAATAAAAGCATCCGTCCAGTATTTTTGCTAAACATAGATTACAAGGAGGAAGCAAATATTTCAGGGAGAAAGCAGGCACTTTGGATACAGTAACTTTCTAAACACTTTTTATGAAGTGAACACAGATTTTAGAATTCCCTCACCCTCACAGGTGGCACTGTGGTCTAAACCACAGAGCCTAGGGCAGGGGTCCCCAAACTAAGGCCCGGGGACTGGATGCGGCCCAATCACCTTCTAAATCGGGCCCATGGACGGTCCGGGAATCAGCATGTTTTTACATGAGTAGAATGTGTCCTTTTATTTAAAATGCATCTCTGGGTTATTTGTGGGGCATAGGAATTCATGTTTTTTTTTGCAAAATATAGTCTCTCCCCCCCCCCAAGGTCTAAGGGACAGTGGACTGGCCCCCTGCTGAAAAAGTTTGCTGACTCCTGGCCTAGGGCTTGCCGATCAGAAGGTCGGCAGTTTGAATCCCCATGATGAGGTGAGCTCCCGCTGCTCGGTCCCAGCTCCTGCCCACCTAGCAGTTCGAAAGCACGTCAAAGTGCAAGTAGATAAATAGGTACCGCTCCGGTGGGAAGGTAAACTGTGTTTCCATGCACTGCTCTGGTTCGCCAGAAGCGGCTTAGTCATGCTGGCCTCATGACCCAGAAGCTGTACGCCAGCTCCTTCAGCCAATACAGCGAGATGAGCGCCACAACGCCAGTCGTCTGCGACTGAACCTAACAGTCAGGGGTCCCTTTACTTTTACCACCTCCAAGTAGCTCAATTAGGTTTTTCTTTGAACTATACTTCCTTGAAAACTACACAGTGTAGTATGTATGCCACATGGTTTCAAAATGCAAAAATTGTAATGCAAATAAGTGCTAGGGAATTATTACACATTATTACAAACCCAAAAGCTTCAAGGCTGAAATAATTTCTGCCTCAATCCTCTGAATAGTAAAAGCTCAGCCACTTTCCTACAACACTGTATTTTATAACCACCTTCTGTGCAGGTAACAGAACTCTTTGGGGTGCAGTGTCATCTGCTGCCAAGGGGTCCCTCTGACTTCTGTGTACTAAATGAAAGGTTACGGCTTTTTTCTTTTCTATGAAGGGTTTCTTCCGCCTGTGAGGCTGCAAAACAAAGTAAAGATACTTAAGAATGATCCATAATCGACAACTTTCTGCCTAACTATATAGACTGCATTTGACTGAAACTTCCAATAACTTTTACAAGTATCTGAAATTGAAAAACAAAGCAAATTAGTCAAAAGTTGTTTGGTTATAGGCTTACCCACTGATCTGGGGCCTGCAGATACACATGCACTCAGCACCCACAGGATATCATTTCCTTGCTGGCTTGAAATAAGCATTCTGCTGTAGCCAAGAGATTAGGCTGTGGCGTGTGCTTGGCTGCATGGTGTATATGTGTGGTACCCATGGAAGTTTTGCTGGCTTTCAAAACTGACAATTCCTAGGTTAACAAACACACACTTGCAGCAACCAACATTTATGCACTTGTTTTATGTCTCAGATATGGGCTTACAGACCTCAGCTTCTCGTAGGAGAGATCCTGAGTGTTCCAAATACCTTTTGCCTGGTGGGTAAGAGAGCCAGAGCAGGCCCAACCATGAGGCAGGGTGAGGTGGCTGCCTCAGGTGGCACCCCCCCAAGGGGTAGCATGCCCATTCTGACAACCAGCTTTGTTGCTGGTCTCTCCGCTTGGTCAACAAGAGGGGAGCCGTTCTGCCACCCAGCACTGCCACCAGGCAGGATTGAGGTCTCCCCGCCTGGTGGTGTGGCAGGAGAAGCCGGTGCAAAATCTCTGCTGGGTAGGAGCAAGGGATCTGGAATCTCACCCTGCTGCTTGGCGGGTGAGACTCTGCAAAGGCTCCTCAAGGAGAAGCTCTTACAGACCTCTTACACTCCATCGCAAGGGTGGCAGTGGCCGAAACGCCTTGGGCCACCCACAAGGAAAGCAAAACAAATATGTTTCTTCGTTTGTTGTACAAACAAATGTCAAGATTACAAAAGTGATATTTGAGAGACCTTGGCTGCGTACATGGCATACATTTAAAGCACATCTCCTCAGGATTTTTGTGAAGTGTAGTTTTGCTGGGAATTGTAGAGTGTTGAGGGTCAGCTACAGCTCCCAGAGATGAGGGGAGATGCACTTCAAACTGTATGGCGCGTATGCAGCCTGTGTCATCTGCCTCCATTTCTGCCCCACTGTTATGCCTACTCAATCCCCCCACAACTGCTAAGAAAAGGCCACTGTGGCCTTAGGGTTCCAGCCCCGTCCCGGCAGGGAAGAGGCCGGAGGAACAACAGCAGAACTTCTCCCGAGGCTGCCAGCGCGACCCCGCGAGGAGGAGCGTCATGCTCAGAGCGCGCACGCAGGCTCCTCCTCCTCAAGCCGCCTTCACCTGCCCAGCCACCTACCATGGCGCGAGGACACGGGCGTCGCCGTCGTCACCCACCGAACGTTCCAAGACCCCTCAGCACACGAGTTTTTTAAAACCAGCACAGCAGCTGCCCGTGCCGACTCCGCTTCACGTGCTTCCGGCTCCGGCTCCGCTCTGGTTTTCCCTCTCTATGGCGTCCGCCATCGTTAGAACATACCAATTCATACTAGGCTGCTCAGAAAAAAGGGGGGCCATGGGAGAACCCACTCTACTTCTACTTCACTTGAATAGCACCGATGTAGAAATATTTCTCGTTAAAAGAAAAAAGTTGCCGTGCCTACTATTGTACGAAGTTACACGGAGTAAAAAATAAAATCAGAAAACCACCCCCGGCAAAAGAGCTCAATGGTGTTGACCCTATTTGCCAGGCGGAAGTGCTGGTGGGAAACGGAGAGGCACTGGAGTTCTGATACAAATTGAAATGCCCCGCTCTTGGCCGTGAGTCTCTATGGTCTCAAAGTGATGTCGCTCTACCCCACGGCATCTCAGTGGTGAAACCTCTGCTTATTGGGAGATATGTGTGCCTGAAGTAATAGGGACAAATGAATGTGGTTGTATGTACTGTACAGTATACGGAAAACACCAATGTGTACTGCGATGGCGTGTGACTTCAGTTTTGCGGCATCATCTTTCGTGTGCTGCTACAATTTTATCTTAGGGGCGATATGAAACTTTGTTTCACCATACAGAGAATTCAGGGACAGCGTGACACATTTTAGCTCCCCACCCCACCATTGCAGAAATTAGGATATATTTCTGCCTTTCCTTGTTGTTTGCTTAAATTAAAGTGATAGCCCAGGAACTGTCTTTTTTGCTTTTATTGCTGTGTCAGGAGCTTTGTTTATTTGTGTATTGTATGTATGTATGTATGTATGTATGTATGTAAATACTGTAAATAAATGTTTTATGCACAATCATGTCAAGGCAATGTATAATAAAAACAGGAACACAAACACACACACAAATCCATTGATACATTTAAAAACAAACAAACAAAAACCCCTAAAACAATGCAAAAAAGACACTCCTGGCAAAGACCCATTTACCCAGCTGGAAAAGCCTGTGTGAACAAAAATCTTACCTGTTGTTTCTTGACAGGAATGCTATTCCACAGAACAGGGGCAGCCACACTGAAAGCAGTGCTCCAGGTTACTGTGGGACAGGCTTCCGAGATCTTTGGAACTTGCAGAAGAAATCCCTTCAGAATACAGTGATCTACTATTCTACTGGGCATTTAAAGGGTAGGGTCTGTCAAATAACCTGATCCTGAGCTGTATAGAGCTTTAATTGTTAGTACCAACACATTGAACTTGGCCTAGTAGCAAATTGGCAATAAGAGCATATCCCCCAAGCAAGGTGATTTGTGGTAGTTTGCCCCAAGCAACCTTTCATGTTATGAAAGTTGATGAGTGGAACGAAGTAATCAAGGCGCTCACATTGTTTCTCAAACTTGAGCCTCCAGCTGATGTTGGACTAAAACTCCCATCACCCCTAGCTCACTTCATAAGAAACAATTGGGGCAGCAGCTGCCAAGAGGAAGGTTCTAATTAAAGGTGCAGATGACCTCTGTTAAGTGGAACTTCTCAGTAAACATAAAAGATCTTGGGTAAGTGAACAGGCATTGCTAGGTTATATAGCTCAATATTAAATCCTTAATTAAACCACTGTTTTAATTCCACTTCTAGCCAATGGCAGAAAAACATTTCCTCAGCCGTGCAGTAGCCAGGAATTTTTTTTTGGGGGGGAGGCCTTTGGGGGGGCAGAACCGACGTGATTGGTCAGTTAGTTATTTCTATTGTTTAACTTGATCGGGAGGGGGCAGCTGTCCCCCTGCCCACCCTGGCTACACCCACGGCCCTCTCCACCAATTACATTTCTGGGGTCTGAGTTTGCCTATCGGCAATACAGCTCTGTGTGCTTAACCCCATCACATGTTAACTAGCATCATTAAAGCTGACTGCATATCTCCTACATAAAGGAGATGCAGCTTCAAGCATTCCTGCCCTGCCCTGCCTTCCTTGTTCCATTGCTCACCTCTTGCTTGCTTGCTGTGGGAAAACAAATGAGAGCCCTGTGAGAAATGGGATCAGGGCAGGGAAAGAACAGTGGCACCATCTTTTGTGACCATATGTGTGTGTGTGTGTGTGTGTGTGTGTGAGAGAGAGAGAGAGAGAGAGAGAGAGAGAGAGAGAGAGAGAGAGAGAGAGAGAGACAGACAGACAGACAGACAGACAGATGGGCGGACTCCAGGTTGTGACCTAACCATTTTGGAGAGAGAAATAAGCTGTTTTCAGTATGAAGTTTCAGTGCCAATTTCTCTGGGCAATATCCAACTAAATCATACTCAAGAGAATACTAACTTGATTTCAGTGGGTCTACTTAGAGTATGATCACCATTAGGGTATCACCATTTTTCTCTCACGTAGCTGAGGAGCAAGCTTTCATGTTCTCCAACCAGTAACAGAGATAGGAATGCTGAATTTACTTCTGCTATTCATTATATGTTATAATACAGCAGTGTGACAGAACAGTTTCACTTTATTTCTGAACCCATTTAACTGACTGCAATGAACGGAACGGAACAATATTGATTATTTTTCTTTGCTACGTAAGGTATTCAGATGTTTCTTTAGGTCATTAGTAGTGGTTAGCAATATCCCTTTCACCTACCCAATATTTAGAAACTATGTGCATCTCAATATGATACGACTGGGAAATGCAATTATTTTTTATTTTGGAGGTGTGGGGAATACAGCCCACTGCACTTAATGGAAATGGAAATGTATTAGTAATGAACATGATACAATATTAGCAGCTTAACTGTGTGTCCACTTTTTAAAGGTTTCTGGCTGCAATCCCACATAAACTTACTTGTAAGTGCCATTGAGTTCAGTGGGGCTTAACTCGGAGTACACACATATCGAACTGCACTGTTGGACATTCTTAACTTTTATAACTAAAGCTAACCCATAAGAATACAATACAAGTGTTGAGGTAAAAAATAATAATTAAGTGACAGAGACCATTTATTGCCTGAAAAAAATACATATCTTTTATAATTAAGAACTAAACAGGGCACATAGACAAAAATAAATTGTAGTATGTACATACATTAAAAAGGATAAATAGCATATATATATATTGTAATACTGCAATACATGCCATTGTGTATTTCAGGCCCAGAAGTTTCACCGTGTACATTAAAAGGATAAATAAGTGCTAATATAAGACAATTTTAGTGTAAACAATGTCATAGGCTTATAATAAGCCAACATACTCAGGGCCAACATAATAAAGCACATATTGCCTCTCTCACCACCGTATACTATTTAAACTTAACTAAACATGTATTCACAAATACAATTACAAGATGGTATAAAAGTAGACAATTTGCTTCGCATTATTAACACACAACAAATACAGGCTGTAGGTTCCAAGGCCTTTCTATAATTTTCACGATGTCCTTTATGGGGATGTTGTAGGGACACCTACGGAACGACCCTTCCCCACACAGGCACAGAGTCCACTGGCTGAGAGATCCCTGAAGGGCAGTACCCATTTGGTACATGGATATAGAGCGCACCAGACCCTTTTAGGGAATGGGAGATAAGAACATAAGAAGGGCCGGCTACGTCACGACAATGGCCCCTCAAGTACAACATCCTGTTCCCACAGTGGCCAACCAGATGCTTATGGCAAGTCCACAAGCAGGACCTGAGATCTGTATTAACCTTCCATATCCCAGTCCAGCCCTTTCCCCTCGACTTGATCAAGCAGGCTGGACAAAGATATAAGAATTGTGTACAGGCAGCATCATTCCTCAGACCATCCGGACACAATGCCTGTGTACATTTGCTACAAGAGGAGAAACAAGGCTCTGTTATGTGGAATGAGTTCTCCCCACCCCCCATTTGCAGACACAGTGGTCACATAGGGAAGGGCCGTGCCCATACTAATATTCTCTGCACATAGTCCCAAACACAAAGGCAATGTAATACCCATATATTCTGTGGCCAGCAAATGATGTTGTCTATCAAAAAAAAAATCTGCTCTTTCTGCCCTGGAATGGCCAACTACGAGAGTGCTGGCACACGGCAGTAGCATGAGGTTGTGCAGTTTAGAGGGAAAGTCTTGGCAAGTGCCAAGAAGCAATAGCTTCTAGGTCTTATACTATGTACTCTGATCCAAGAATCCGTTAATGTAACTTAAGCTATAAAGGAAAAAATATATAGACCCAAACTGCTTGCTAAACTGCTTTATTGTTCACTTTCATTTCTGCTTGGCTTCAGAATTTGATTGTTAAGACTTGCAGCCTAAGCAAGGCTAGAAGTCAGCAATTCAGCCCCAACTTCAAAAACCAGATTTTTCAAAAGGCATTTCCATCTGCATCTTTTCATTACAATTTCACGTATTGTCCTTCCTCAACGTTTCTCAAATTAGTACATGATTATGGAGGACCATGATTTGCAATCATGTTGCATTCCTGCACATAATTGCATGCTCAAAAGTTCTGACCTCCTTCTACTGCCCAGCTCTGCTCAAGATTGTAGCCTCAATGCACTTTTAAAAAGCATGACAGTCATATTTTTAAAAATTATTATTATCATTTAAAAGCCTATAAATCCAGCTAGGACTAATTACTGGCAAATTCACTGGCACTGCGCTGTATTGTAAGCCCTGTTTATTAAGAGAGAACTTTATGTTCTCCACTTGGCTGTGAAAAGTTGAGGATTCTGGAACAGCACACACAGAATTGCTCACATTCTTGGATTTGCACTTTTAAGAAGTTATCCGTTACCCCCATATAACATTAGGTTACTTTCATGAAGAATGCTATTAATTTTGCCCTAACATTATTCTATTGGCTGACAGGTAGGGGCGCTCCTCTGTCTGTTTCTAACCTACATGAAAGTGGATTCTTACCACTTCCTGGCAACAATTACCCTCAGTTTTTTATCCTAGCTAAAAAAGGTATAATTTACTCTGAATAAGATGACCTCAATTTTCCTCTCTTATTATGCAACTGCTATCATATTCCTTCCAGGATCTCTCTTAGATTCATCACTTTTGTTAAATGTGGAGGCCACATTGCATTGTTCAATGACTTCAGGTTAAACTGCTGCAGACATTTCAGTTGCAGTACACTCTTGAGATGCTGTGTTCTCCCCATGTTGAAAGTTTGTGTCTGGATTGCAGGGTATTTTCAAACACTTATGGACGGTGAAACCTGCAGTAGGATAAAAAGGGAAATAAACATTTATTTCAAAATCTCTCTTCCTGGTCCTGGAGATTTAGCATGGGTCCAAATATCTGTAAAAGCCAAAACATTCAAATTCTGTTTTCTTTGTACTGTATATGACTTGAATCTGTATTTCAAGTGTGTTTAAGACTGAACTGAGCAACATGCATATAAAATGACTGCTAAAATTTTTAAATCTCCATGACTGACAATGTAAACACTTGCTTCTTGGCTCTCTGTGTGCTATTGGATCTGGAATAACGTTCAAATAATTACAGAGATTGAAAGGATGAAAGTTGAATGGACGTTTGTGGAAGACTTAAAAGAAAGCTTAAAACTTGTGATTAATTTTGACCTCTTAAAACTGGGGGGAAGAGATGTTGATGGCAATCCTTTATTTAGATTACATTCAGAATGGTTTGGTAATCCTTTTTAATTTAACAGCAGGATGCCTTCCCACTTTGCCTATTACTTTAAATTAGGGGATTGGCAATTGCTTTGGAGATGGGGGAGAAAGTACTTTGCATTTCCTGTCTCTTACATACTAGAAATAGAGTTTTTTGCCTTGCTGCATGAGTTGGAAAGAAAAGCAATGTTTAGGGAACAGGAGATGCAAAAACCTTGTGCTTTGATCATGTCAGAAGCCACTCTCAGAAAAACAGACAACATGGGTTTCTGTAATGCTTCTGTAATGCCTACATTTAAAGCAGTCCATTAGAGGAACCACTTTGTAAGATATTTAGAATCTTCTCCTATCTTTAGTACATTTTATGCATTTATTTGAGACATTTAGCACATAGTGACTCAGGGTGCCCCACTGGAAAAACTGAACGGGTGGTATGCCAGTATCAGCCAACATTGAAAGTTACAGCGATGTGCAAAATTGTTCATGTGTCAAAGGAATATGCTGCAAAGCAGCACAATGAAGCTAGCATTCTAAAATGCAACTTGCCTACTATTGGTACAGAGTTAATGCTGCAGCCCTATGTACTAAGTACGGTAGTACAGTCGCACCTTGGTTCTCGAACGCCTTGGTACTCATACGTTTTGGCTCCTGAACGCCGCAAACCTGGAAGTAAGTGTTCTGGTTTGCGGACGTTTTTCGGAAGCCGAACTTCTGACATGGCAGGAAGCTCCTGCAGCTAATCGGAAGCTGCGCCTTGGTTTTCGAGTAGTTTGGGGAGTTGAACGGACTCCCGGAATGAATTAAGTTTGAGGACCAAGGTATGAATGTAATGGTGCACAGAGCACAGTTGGACAAGGCAGTATGGCAGGCCAGACATGGTCAACTTCCCTCTTCATACTGAGCTCTGCTGTTGCTATATTCAAATAAGCTATTCATTCGAAAAAGATCACTATAGCCAGAAATTCCTGAAGGGTTCTCCCCAACCTAACCCAAGCCCCTCAGCTTTAAGTGAAGTTCATATGTACTACATCAGTGAAAACAGAGGCAGGGACAAAAAAACTCTAGATAAATGCATAGCTATAAAGCTGGCTTTTATTAGTCAGGGTAAGAAGTGAAACAAAGCTGATGAACTTGTCAGGATGCCGATTGCTCATAAAACCATAAAAAAGTTATCCATGTTCCTGGTTGTGTGTAATAATTTCTGCCAAGACAAGGAGGACACTGTGCAGGTAGCCCATACCTCAGGCCCCATTGCCACAAGCATTTGTACCAAGAAATCAAGGACTAGGCTGAGGTGCAGGTTTTTGCTGCATCAGGGCCAGATCTAGAAATCCTTCTACACATAAAAGATCATTATTTTCAAACAATGGTAAATGACATACTTGCATAATGACCTTTAAAACAAATGTCATCTGGCAGCCATGTGTGGCAGGGTGTGAGGGACTCAATAAGTCTCTGCTTTTCATGCCTACCTGAGACTTCACAAGGGTGTGTGTGTTAAAGCACCAGGCAGGTTATAACATATTGCTAATGGTCTGTGTTCAACAAGGTGAACCACAGGTTGTAAACCTGATAAATAAGGAACCTAGTATCAGAAAATATTGCTTCTGAAAATTGAAATACAATCTGGGTTGAACCCCCAAATTTCCTTACCTTGTAAACTGCCGACTCTCTTCATGTACTTCCATTTCGGTGCTTTTAAATTCATTTAATTCTTTCCTTATTGCTGCCTAGTTTAAAAGACAAGTACTGTATGAGATAAGACTGCACACAGACACACACACACACACACACACACACACACACACAATGTAATAAAGTAATGAATATATATTTTATGTAATGTATTTACCATTCTGGAAAGAGCAAAGTATTATTTTGTGTCTAGCCCATTTTTATATGTTTATTTTCATAACATATACAGTTAAACTTCTGTTCTCTTCATATCTCAGTGCAACCCCATATTTTGTCAGTATGAATATTATACCATGTAAAGTTGTACACCATGACGTTTTAAGTGTAACTAAAAGGACAGACCCCCCCCCCAAACAGACAGGTGAAATCCAATACCTAATCCAAAAAGAGACCCCCAATCCCCACTTTAAATTTTACATCTATGGGCTCGTTGCTAAATAGCTGTAATTCAGTGCTGCTTCCAATGTTCCACTTACATGGTAATGTTTGATGATCTTGCTCTTATGTCAGTTCTTTTACAATACACAAATACTCATGTCTATTAAAAAATGTGCACCACTGATCCACTCTCACAACCTCAGCACACCTACATTCTTAGGTGTGTTTCACAAGACACAGGAAATTACATACAAGGCCCTGCTATGTTGTTTCAGCTCAAAGTCAATTTTTTCTTTCCATCTTCTTTATCTAAAACAGTATTTGTGGTTCATAAGATAATTCCAATAGAAAATGGCTCTAGCTACAAAGAGTGCTGGGAAGAGAGGTCTTGCAGAGGTAGAGACAGAAAGGGAACCAGCCACCTGTTGAATGGGCATCCACAAAGTGATTACAGTATAGCAGAATACAGTTCTAGTGTAGTGGATGACTAATACTTTATGCATAGCAATTGCAAAGAACTGCAGGATTCCTGCCTTTCTTGATGGAGGACAAGATATGAGGCATGTAAGATGCTTCCTGTCTAGAATTTAGCTCCTATTTCAGTTTTCTGTAACATCAGGTGAAATGTTTGGACATTCAGGTGGCAAATTATTAAAAAGCAAAGTAACCATTCGGTGTACTTTACATTGGTAATGAGAGTTGACATTTAAAAAGAAAGATTAATCAATTTGCTACCTCTTCATTTATTCCATAGTAATTTTCTAAAAAGGCTAGCTATCTGCGTACAGCTATTACCACAAATACTTTTATGATAATCGCTGCTTTTCATCCCCATCGCTCCATGAAGGTCATAGCTACTCTTATTCTATGCTTGCATTTTGTTTTTTGAAAACACCATTAATACCTCTCAATAATCCTTTATAAAAGGCATCTCATTAGAAGTAGAAATCTTTCAGTGCAGGACAGAATTGCAGCACAAAACAATTATTATGCTGTGTCACCACAATGATATATCTCTAACCACACTCTCCTGTTTCAGCAGAGGATTATCTTGCTTAATTCTCGTAGTGATGTTGAAGCATAAGAGTTATGCAATAGCAAATGAAGTGTTAAGTACCAGAACAGATATCTCCTACTTTATCATATTAGGCCAGAATTAGAGACCTCCTCTCATATTCTCCTCAACACAGTCATGTGCGACTGAGAACCTTGACTTCACCAGGGTTTTGAACCACATATACAGGCCTTACATGTATAGAGTTGCATATGTTAAAGGTAAAAGACCTTACTCACAACCCAATACATAGTGGGGCCAAGTGGGTGCAACATTGTGATTAAAGGCTGTGGGGTTTAGGTGTCAGCACCTAAATAGAATTTACACTCTCCTTTTTCTGACGGTGATGTTCAGTAATGCGAAACCTTCAGAGAATGAAGTGGAGCAAGGCACTGGAAACTTGCAACATGGCGACGTCACATCATGAGTTTTATGTTACAGAACATTAGGTGCGGGGAGAGAAAGTGGAGGTAGAGATGCCAGGCTGCCTAGCTCCAAACTTAGTAGCATGAATTTCCTCCCTGGAATGCTGGAAGAAGCGAGAGAGGAAAGAAGGCTGCACGCACCTTGAGGTATGGTTTAAAGCAGACATAGGCAAACTCGGCCCTCCAGATGTTTTGGGACTACAACTCCCATCATCCCTAGTGGTCAGGGATGGTGGGAATTGTAGTCTCAAAACATCTGGAGGGCCGAGTTTGCCTATGCAATAGTAGGGAATCTTTTTCAGCTGCAGGGCTGCATTCCCTTCTAGGCAACATTCTGGGGGTACATTGTGAGGAGTAACAAGTAACCGAAGGGGTTAACTGTGTACTGTGTAGCACCTGACCACTGAGGAAGACTAATTTCTCCACACACTCACTCATTCCTCTTTATCCTTCAACCAGAAAAATAAAATAGTTGAGGGAGCTCAAAGATAACATTCCAGCTATCAAATAATAATAATAATAATAATCCACCCAAGAAGTGTGTGAAATAAGGTTGGGGCTGGGGGCTAGGGTGAGAGGATATGGCATGAAGAGAACTCTCAGGGCCAGACAGGAAGAGTCCCTGGGCCAAAGGAGAAAACTGGGCCACTGCATCTGGTCGGTGTATTTTTTCTTCTAAATGGATATGCTCTATCCATGGGTATACATATATTTGGAAGCAACCTCTGTGGCAGGAATTAGCAGGAGTCTCTGCTGAAAAATATACCGGTAAGAGCAAAGAAATTTTTTGAGATACATAAACAAAGTTGCATTTATAATCCATATTTCTCTCTTGCCTTGTCTGCAGGGGTTAACCTTGCCCAGGGCTTGTCAGCACGACGATCATAATCTGGAGAATCTGTTACTTCCACATACTCATTAAAACGCAGGATTCTTCTTGCTTGCAGCTCAGCCACTGTTGGTCTCAGACTGAGCTGTAAAAGAAGGCTAGGTGAACAAACCAAAGGAAAGCAGAGCAAGGGCTAATGTTGGAAAAGACACACCCTGCAGATAAGCAGGACCCAATTTGTTTTCAGGTTACCCAACTTTTCATGTTGGTGACACATTTTTTAGACATGCATCATTTCATGACACAGTAATTCAGTTTTCCTAGAAAACCGGTGGACTGTCCACTTCCTTTCCAGCCCCGGGAGGAGCATGGGGAGCGTTCGCACGGCACACCTACACACAGCAGCCAACACACCAACGTGTCATGCGTGACACACAGTTTGGAAATCTCTGGGTTATGGAAGACATTCTGCATACCTTTCTGCTGAGACTGCGCTTCAATTCTCTTTTAGCTTCTTGTTCCTCTTCTTCATTCTTTTCTGTTTTTAGATGAAAGAGAGAAAAGGTAGGAATATTTAAAAGGAATGTTAACTATTGTATAGCACTAGGCTGGTTTGAGTACTGTACAAAAGCTTCCAACTTTATTCCTAACTCATTCTGGTTTCCTCCCCTTTTTACTTCTCAGATGTTACAGTCACTGTCCCAGATGAGGGACAGTAGATGGGCAGCCTTCATTATTACTAATCAAAGTAGAGAGAGCAAGAAACCCAAAGAAGCAATGGTTAAACTGAATGTGCCATGAATATAACCTTTGGCAGAGTGGTTGCTTTCAGACATCCTGCATAACAAGCATCCGTCCTGATTTGTTTGAGGGGAGCTGATGTTTTATCAGAGGCAGTGTCAGTCCACATTTTCCAGTATATCTCCCGATCACTTTCCTTATTGAAAAAAGTCCAGTCTTTGGGGGAAAGCAGATTTGTTGCACAAGATCTCCCAATCCATTATAATTGGAAGCCCTGAATTTGCTGGCATGTGATTGAATCCCACCTGAATATACCAACAATCTGGAAGCACCAATCCTGTAAGGTACCCTCATAGCCCTTTGTCTTGATCTGTCAGCACCTTTTTTATATAGTACCATGCTACCTTCCTGTTTATTTAATTTCATAGGATTTTCGTCCACCTGACTGACTGTTGGTCACACACAGTTCATTTTTGTGCTCTAATGTAATCCAACAGCATAAAACTGAATTTTCCATCATGTCCCTCTGGGGATTAGTTATGTTTATATAATTTTGTAGGCTTGCTAAGGACATGAAAAAGAAAAGACAAACAGAGCTCTGGGATACTGGAATACTACAGAAAGCAGATTCTGTCTGCTGGTTTTACATGTAGTGATAATCATTAATATTCTTCAACTGGCACATAGAGAGCTATGACGTGTTTCTAGAAAGCTCGATTTGGCAAGATGGCAAAGCCCACAGACATTAAGGCTCCAGATCTGCAATTTATTAGATATACAATGGGTATTAATGAAACTCGCTGCAAAGGAGTGAAGATATTTAACCTTCTTGCTGTCATGCAAACTGCAAACTAGTTGCATAGGCAATTTGCCATGGTCACAAAACAAGATGCAAGCAGGTGTACAATGTTATAAGCTATCTTCATTCACCTGTCATGGCTCAGAATTCTGGGAATGTCTCCAAATTCATATGACCCAGATTTCAGGTGGGCATCTGATATGATCATGCACTATCTTAGAGTCTCCAAGAGAAAGAAATTATTTATATATCACACACACACACACACACACAGAGAGAGAGAGAGAGAGAGAGAGAACGCTCTGCTTACGTCTTAGGATGTTTCTCTGTTCTAGTTCTTCTGAGGTAGGCCTCTGGCTAAGCCTCCTGCAAAAAAAAGGGGGGGGGAATAATGCATATTTTTAGTCACTATGACAGAGAACTGAAATGCAACATCTAAATTTATTTTCAAACCAAAAATTTCAAATGCCAGTTTATACTAATGGTGGCTGTATCAAATGTGTTGTTGAATGGGGTTAACCTGGGTTTTGAAATAGATGCATATTTAGCATTTAGGTGTCAATATACTAATGTGCTTATCAGGTTGCATTAAACCTTTCACAAGATCAGCTGTGTAACTGAATTTTTTTATTTCATAAAACTGCTTGATTGTTCAAAAACAACCCTCAATACCATAAAGCAATAATCCATTAACAGTGGGAGACACTCATTTATTTCACCCTCCTCAGGCAATGAATGAGGGAATCTACTCAGATGATGGAAGAGGGGGGGAAAGGCTAGATTTCAGGCAAAAGGCTTAGAAAAACATGCTCAGTTAAAGCAAAATGCTCTTTATGTAAAGTAACTTCAGAAGCAGTGCATAAAAGTTGTATCAATGTAAGGTGTGAATTGATCAGAAAAATTACCCAGCAAGATGTCTGACGTTCAGATTTTTCAAGCCAGCTAAGTACTTGTCATATAGCAAAATGAAGCAGAACCACCTGCAGTTAAAATGATTCATACCTGAAATGCTATTTGTTTGTTTTGCTTTATGTATTTGGCCTAGCTTCTATCCAAAACACATGAGTAAGCAGGATGGGAATGCGACCAAGATATCAAGTGATTAACAGCTGTATTATTTTTGTTGCGGCTTTGTGGGGGGAAGTGTTGAACAATAGCAAATTCCTTCTACTGAAAACAAATAAAGTCAGATCAAGTGTAATAGCTGTAGTGGGTTCATAATTATGAAGTGTGACTTATTTTATAATGTTAGGACATGCCTCAGTTCACAGAACATGAAAACATCTGGGTCAGACCCCAGACCTGCCTCCATTCTCTCTTCCCACCTCCCGAAACGTGCTCAGATGACAACCGATACCTCACTAGCTTTGTGCCGATCTGATGTCTGATTTCCTGCCTCTCCTCTTCAGATGTTCTCGGCAAGATGTTTTTGTCTTCCAGTTCTTTTTTCGATGGCCTGTTGCCAAGTTTGATTGCAAGAGTATCCCTACGGCGTATTTTGCTTGCTAAAGAGCCTGGGATGGAATGGAAGAGGAGGATAAAGGGAGGGAGAGGTTCATTGATTCATTCATATTTGGGCTTAAACGTGCCAAATCCCAGCAAAAAGTTTTTTAATGCAACCCATGGACACTTTCTATCTTTACGTTCTTTCAATGGAGGAATTTTAATTAGCACCTGAAGCAAAATACTTTTGACTTACTTCATGCCCACAAGAATTTGAATAACTTAGAAAATAACAACCTGGCTGCTAGGGTGCAGTCAGAAAGTTTACAAACTTTCCCCAGTGCTTATGAAATAACTTGATATAAAATCTCAGCTTTAGCAACTTGCTGCATAGTAAGAATGCAGTTTCAGTTCTCTCATTAATGCATTTGCATATTTTTAAAGATTGTCCTCAACTATCATCAACAATCAATTATTTCTAAACAAATTTATAGCATGCATTTATATATATTTTTATCACAGTTATTTTAGTGGTCTCCGACAAATCCAGAACAACAAGTTTCTGGATGATGATAATATGTACTCAAAAAACAAATGGAACAGATCAAAACCCTTTGACCCCTACATACATTGATTTATTTAAGTGGCACGTATACATAATTTATTATTTAAGATATATTTATGCCCCATCCTTTGCCAAAATAGTCTTCTAGGATAATACTAAGAGTCTTCTAGGATAATTCTAAAATAAAAGATACAATACACAAATAACAACAATGTAAAATAGACAGGACACCAGCAAGTAAAGCCCTCAATAAAGCATTAGGAAAAGGCAATTAATAGGAATCTCAGATACCGCTAAGAGCCAATAAAGGCCCAGGCATATTAACCTGGTACCAAAATGACCTATATGTGGAAAAAACTATAATATGGGTGCCTATTCTGGGCCAGCACCTGGTTTGAGTGTCCTCTGCTCCAACCTCCTGCACCACCTTGTTGCTTCTGCCTATGAACTTGCAGGAGGGCAGCAAAAACAGGGGCTGCCAAGCAGCCTGGTACTGAAGAGAGAAGTGAAAGGCCAAGCAGTTGCAGCTACCACAATGTTAACTTTCCCCAAATGCTTCTGGCCCACATATCAGAGCCCAGATACGGTACATTTGGGGGAAATGAAGGTGGCGATGGCTACAGCTGCCTCACACAGGCATGTCTTTCTTCATGCTCATTAAAAAATTCTTTTTTAAAAAATATGTAAAACTGCAATTAGACTGCATGAAAGTTCACAGAGCCTGGGGCTTCTGCATGAAATGGAGTACCTTATTTGATCTGGGAGGAGGTCCAAGGGATCAATTTAAGCAGACTCATCTTTGCTTAAACCTGAGAGAGATATGGAGGACTTTTGTCTGGGAATCTAAACCAGCTTCCCCACCCCACACCTCTGACCTTCAACATTAGCAGTAAGCTACAATGCAAGACTGCTGCAGGTCAGTCTCTATCAGCACAGTCCCTCAACCTGCGATCACGGTATAATAGCGTGCTACACTGTAAGGTTCCTGCACCTGCACATACATCCTGCTGCAACTGGTACTGTGGCTTCACCTCTGCAGTTCCAACAACTGAAGTAAGCAAGGTGGCATTCCTTAACTACAAAGATGTTTGTCAGGGTAACAGTTTGACTTGATGGAGGATCCAAAATAAAGTGAAAGTTCACTCTTCTGACAAGGCGGCAGAATTCTCTGCCCAACAAGTATGTTTCCCTCCCCCTTGTAAACATATGCTTGATGGCTTACTTTCAGTACCATCATCATCATCTTCATCATCTGTGTAGAGTATTGGCCCATCCGAATCAGAGTCACTGGTGTGATTCTCTTTGTAGCTCTCACTTTCTGGAGTGTTTAGGGTTTCAGAAGGTTCATCTGTTGGGGCAGGACTTGGTTGGTCAGGGGTCTCATTTTCCTGATCTTCTTTGGTAACAGAACTGTAGATCACAAGGGAGGGAAAAAAACCCTGTAGTACTTGACACAAACACTACAGAAACATGACACTGAGGCTGCTTACATGCATGCAAACCTTAGGAAAAGGCTGTGTTCAGACATAACACTAAGCCACAGCTTGTTTTAACTGTGATGCTGACCAGCAGAGTAACTGTGCCTTGTTTTACATCATGTTAGTTTAATTTTCTAGTTGCTTTTGCTTTGCATTTCTGGAACTATGCAAGAATTAAACAGGATATTGGGTTTGGACATAACAAAAAAACATGGTTGATGCAAGCTTAGATTCATAAACCAACTTCAAGCCATAGTTTCACATTTTGCTTTGCTGGCCACAAAAACCATTGGCTGATGTGGGTTCAAACATACAAATAAATCACAGTTAATCTAAACAAACCATGCCACAAGCCAGGACACTCTGTCAAGCTGGCAGACCTTTAGGAAACAGTAACCAAAACTTAAACCTAAAAATGAGTTGTTTCTACAAAGCACACAGAAGGGGGAGATAATAAAACAACACTATGTAGATTAGGCTAGAAACTATCGTGGACCAAGAATTCTGCTTGGTGTTACAAATGGAGAAAGGAGGATACTAGAACAGTTGAGGATAAGTGTAACATATATCCTAAGTGTAACATAGCACATATCCAACGTATGCCTACCTATGCAGACATTATGGGAAGTATAGGTAGCTTAATTAATATATTTAGAACTCCACTTGTACAGAGCTTTGGCTTCCTTAAAAGGTCAGCTATTTATAAATGGAATGTAAATTTGTAGCTCAGACAAACTATGCAGATAAATTTTAAAATATGCAGATTGTGGGCAAAATAATGTAATGCCAAATAATGGTTTCTCCATCCTTTGGGCCATGTAAGCCACCCCTGGTTTGAATGTGGCTTCCAATTCTGATTTAAAGGCAAACTGTAGTGTGTTCCCAGTTTGCCTGGTTTGGATGCAATAGCAAACTATGGTTTGCTGCAATCCTGGCAGTCAGTGAGAAAACTGAAGGGAAAGAGAGAGCTGGTGAGCTCCATGATTTGGTGGACTTTCCTTCATTGGAAGTTTTAAAGCTGACTTTGGGTGGCCATCTATCATGGACACTTTAGTTGAGATTCTTGCACTGCATGAGGCTGGACTAGATGACCCTTGGGTCCCCTTCCAAATCTACAATTCTATGGTTCTATAATCACTCCAGGGGGAAAGTGTTTTTCTGGGTGAAATACTTGATTAGTTTCTAAATGGCATCCTGGCCTTATGCTGCGGAATTGATTTTAAGTACATAATGAGAATTTTATTTATGCAAGATCTGGATTTTTATATATATATTTATTCAAAAATGAGCACAGATGAATAGAAAGAGCTTAAGATGAGAAAGGAAACATGGCACAGCTTAGCCCTTTTCTAAAGGAATATTCATTGCTTTCATTGTTGCACAGCAGAGCAGCAGGCAAAACACAAGATCCCAATACCAGGTTTCAGTAAACAAGGTGGATAGAAGCATTACCAAGGACAGCTCCTTCTGAAATTGTCGTAAGAATGCAGTCAAACTCAGAAATGGGGCCATGTCTACCATACTACACCATGTTGAACAATCAACTCATTCTAAAACAGAACTCTGAGCCTCGTGATATATTCACTCAAACTGAACCATGAATTATTTTTAACAACTCTTAGGAATGAACAAACAATATGAATAACATATCTCCAAATAAAATGGTGAGCTGTAATTTTGGAGCCCTATTTGCAGGCTTTCAAATATATATTTGAAACTCAAAGCAGTCTAACCAAGTTATTTTGTATGCTTGGCAATTTTGCCAAAGCTTTTGCTGAAGGTTTCTTGTGTATTTTTTAAAAATAAATGAATTGCATAAAATCCTGGCTCCCTCTCTTTCACTTCTGCTTGTGGTTATGAAAATATAATTAAAGAGAGAGAGAAAATTAGCAAAACCTTTCTGAGTTTCAAAGCCTAGTTCAAACTTTAGGTATATGAAAGCCTATCTAAATCACTCCACCATCTCCCTAAATATTACTGCAACGTTGCTCCAAGTTATCATGAGCTACCTGAGAGCATGTGGTCTTACCATTCTGTGTCTTCTCCCTCAGTATCCAGGCTATTGTCTAGGACAGCACTGCTTGAAGAGCCTTCACTATCTGCTTCAGTTTTCATGTGAAGATCGTTAGAATCTGTGCCAGGGACAGACGGAGCTATTTCAGTGCTAACTGGCACATCTTGTGTGTCTGAGAAACCAGGGGGCTGAGAGCCTGGATACAGAGATGGGATGAAGGGAGGAGGGGGTGGTGGCGGAACAGCAGGAGGGGGAGGAACAGTAGCTGTGCTTGGCTGTGTTGTGTCTCCAGCTTCAGAAATAACAGAGAGAGGCTCTTCTGGTTTAGAGTTTTCCACCTTTGCTTCTGAGTTGCCTACTGCCGTGTTTGAAGTGGAAGAAATGTCCCCATCAGCAGACGTCCGCACGGTCACCTGTTTTCCATGCTTCTTCTTGTCTCTGGGTGTCCCTGTGCCTGTTTTGCTTGACGTTGGCTCTTTAGAGGTTTTAGGGCGAGATGATGTGGATGAAGGAGATGACGATGATGCCTTGGAAGTGTGCACTTTTTTTACGTGCGAGGAACTAGCTGAAATGGGAAAGAACATACATGTTATCATTGCAGAAATGGTTTCCTAAACACTTTTTTTGCAGTCAACATATGTTATGTTTCTGCAATGGGGTTCCACCCTATTACTGGAAAATCTGAAGCTAAACAAGCAGTATTGGCAACTCTAAAGTGTAATAAGTACATAATTATTTACAGAACTAGGGGACACATTTGACAGTAGTTAAACAAGGGACCCAGGTGGCGCTGTGGTTAAACCACTGAGCCTAGGGCTTGCTGATCAGAAGGTTGGCGGTTCGAATCCCTGTGACAGGGTGAGCTCCCGTTGCTCGGTCCCTGCTCCTGCCAACCTAGCAGTTCGAAAGCACGTCAAAGTGCAAGTAGATAAATAAGTACCGCTACAGCGGGAAGGTAAACAGTGTTTCCGTGTGCTGCTTTGGTTTGCCAGAAGCGGCTTAGTCATGCTGGCCACATGACCTGGAAGCTGCATGCTGGCTTCCTCGGCCAATAACGTGAGATGAGCGCCGCAACCCCAGAGTCGGTCACGACTGGACCTAATGTTCAGGGGTCCCTTTACCTTTAAACAAGAGATCTGACTGCTGGTTCATGTCCTTTCTCCCTTCCCCTGCCCATCTTGTACCAGCTTTAAGCATTATATTAGCCCTGTTTGCACACCATAGTAAACTATAGTTGATTATCTACCATGATTATGGTTCTTGCTTAATAGGAAGATGAAACAATGGGTTGATGCCTGTTAACATTGATAATGTTGGAATACTCAGATGTGGTTATTATTTTTATTTATTAAAATAAATAAAGATCTCAGGGCAGTTCGCAGCATAAAAGGCCAGGGGTACGAATTTGGGCAAGATTACATAGCTCACTCCTTGTTGCTTAGCCATAATAAAAGGATTGGGATCAATCATTAGCTCACTGGGAGATGGAAGGAGTCCAAAGAACAGTGGGAAAATTTCATCTCACACATTCTCTGGTAAGAAAAAGTTGGACTTCTTTTTGTTTGTTTTTAGAGGTTCTCTTTATTTCCTTTTACAACTGATAACAAAACCCAATAAACTCCCTAAGCACACCACCCAACACTTTCAGATCTGATGTAAAGTGCTGCATTCCTGGGGGGCCACGAGCTGCTCAAATCCCTGCTACTGCTGAAACAAAATGCTAATCACATGCTGCCTGTTACTGTGCCTCTAAGATCAGGTGTGGGCAATTTGCCTCTGCATTTCAAGGGCTTTTTCAATGTAATCTGCCATCCTTGGAAACTTAATGTTAGAAAAGGTTTCTCAAACTCATTATTGCTAAGGTATTTTTGATATATTGGGAGGGGGAGGAAATCAGAATAGAAGCAAGTAAAGAGAATCCTGCCTTCACTGTGTCTTAAGTTGCAAGATTTCCAAGTCCTTGTATAAAGACTTTTAAATGCTAAACTGTGTTTGTTTTCCCCCCTCATTTGAAGGAAGCAGGGTTTTTTTTGGGGGGGGGGGATACCACTGAATGTGTGCACAGTGCATGGTAGTATGCATTTGGCATTGGGTGTAAGTGCCTTTTTAGGGTGCTGTACACACAACGCCATCCCTGTGTTGTCCCTGTCCAACCATCTGTTGATCTAAAGTACATTCTGAAGGAATGGTAGCAACCCGTTTTGTAATGAGAATGCGCTTCTCAAGTGCTTGTGTACGCATGTACAGAGAGAGTTGCTTTTCAAGTCACTTCGTACTGGGGGCACACCTACTGATCTCTGTGCCCCTCGCCCTCACCACGTTTAACTTGTCCAGGAATGAAATAAGCAAACTTAGAAGCAGTACAGCAACTTAGTTGTCTCTTTCTATTACCAATATATATCCTCTGTATATCAGTACATCAACAATGCACCAGTTTTTAGCCCCTCTTTGGAAAGAATGAGAAAATGACGCCATCGCATGAAAGGGTGTACAATTACAAGTCGCTATTTACAAAAGCACACTTTGGAAAAACGACCGCTGGGCATTTAAAAGGCTACATGTGTACACAGCTATATCCACCAAAGGCATTTTGGTAGTGATCATTATAAAGGCGATATGCAGTCATTAACCCCACAACCCTTGGCTTCATCATATACAGTCATACCTCAGTTTAAGTATGCCTCAGTTTGAGTATTTTCAGTTTAAGTACTCTGCGGACCTGTCTGGAATGGATTAATCCACTTTCCATTACTTTCAGTGGGAAAGTTCGCTTCAGGTTAAGTACGCTTCAGGTTAAGTACCGACTTCCGGAACCAATTGTGTTTGTAAACCGAGGTACCACTGTATTCTTGATTTAGCTGTCAATACTGACCAACCCTTTGAGGGGGGTTCCTTTTGGTTTTTTTGCTCTTGTGTTTTCAAATCGGTCTCGCTAACCAGGAGGGCTAGAAATGTACATGTATTCTAACCAACAATTTTCAAAATTTTAATAACAGAGCATGATAACCACGAAGTTTGCTCTACATGGGGCTGTGTGTTGCCCAGCCATGCATTACAACACCCAAGTCTTATTATCATCAGATGCAAAGCCAACGACTGTCATCTGCTTGTTTCCATGATGTTGGAGTGCTTGTTCAGCTGAATCCACACTAATGGGTAAAATGTCTGGAAGTTGCTGCTCCCTGTGCTTTTAATGCCGGTGGCTGTGGCAAGGAAGCATAGCCAGTGGCATTCATTCGGCAGTAGAGTGCGTTAGAAAACAAAGTCAGTGAAGAGTTAGCTACTGACAAGACACGCGATGTATTAGTATTTCTGACATCGAAAGCAAGCAGTAAGCTCCACAAATCCAAAGCTGGGCACCTGTACCCACAGCATGCATTACAGAACGACCAACCCGTGTGTTACTCACCAGCTTCTCGGTTTGCACTGCGGCTTGTTGGCTTGGGAGGCGGTGCAGAGGCCTGCTTAGCAGGAGCCTTGCCCTTTTTTTTAGCATGTGGCACTTCATTAGTCTTATGGCTAGTGGCAGCAACAGTAGCATTTTTTGGAGGTATGGTTGCTTTTTTAGCTTTAGGCTTAGATTTAGGAGGTGGCGGTGGTGGGGCACGGGGTGCCGATGTTTTGGAACCTTTAGGAAGAGGTTTCTCTATGGGTGAGAAAGTGAACAGAAAGCAGCTGACAAACAGACAACAACTGGCAGGATGCCAAACAAACAAACAAAGACATCTCTTCGAACTGCTCCACCTCTTGAGAATCAGGAACATTTCTGTTTTATTTGTTTTTTTAAAGAAAGGAATTGCAGCCAAATTATATCAAGTCTGTCTAGTACATCTCCCAGGTCCATTGTGTGGCCCGGAGTGGCTCTCAAAATGCAGAAACAAGGGAATAGCTTTTTAAAAATAATTCAATTCCCATTGAAGGAGGATAGTGTCACTACAATCATTTTACAGATACTTCTCAAGCAACCATAACTTAATTTATTCCAATTCACCAGCCCATATTTGGATCTCTACCCCATTCTCAAGAGATAAACAGTGTTTTTATTAGAAACAATTAGTATGTAAAAAGCAACAGTATGTGAGACAGTTGTGCATGTCACATGTGACCAGGGCTGCCAAGAGGCAGGTGCAGGGGTTACTGATATAACAAGATCACAGCTAGCAGGAACCCCGGACTTGATGAGTTTTCTTTTTTTTTTAAAAAAAAAGCAAGAGTCTCTAGCTCTCCTAGAAAGTAAGTTATGAAGTAAATATGCTTCTAAGTGACTTCTTTGAGATGAGGTAGCCTTGCTGCTCCTGCCTTTCAATGTTTGTAGCCAATGAGTGAAGTAACAGCTGTAATCACTGGGCAACAGGAATCTCTAGGATCCTAAGGAGCTGTTGTTCTCCTCTCCTCTTTAGCGCACTTTTCCAGCTTCCGTCTCATTTACTAGTCCTTGGAATCTCCATAGTTTGCCCTTCCTTTCCCCCTAGAAACCAGGATGCCTCATTCTTGTGATGAGTCTGTCTGAGATCAGGTAGTTCCTAGCAGCTCTTTTCTGCAAATACCAACACACAGTAAGTGTAGGTGGATGTTGAAGAACCCCCCCCCCCCCAAAAAAAGGCAAATGTAAAAACTCTGCAGAGGCTTAGGTAGTTTTCCCTGCATGCGCTAAACTCCTGGCACTCATTAATAATTCACTGTATAAGTAACTTATTAATATTAATTAGATTTATATACTGCCCTTCTTCTGAGGATCATAGAATCATAAAATTGTAGAGTTGGAAGGGAGCATGAGGACCATCTAGTCCAACCCCCTGCAGGAATATTTCACCCAATGTGGGGCTCAAACCCACAACCCTGGGATTAAGACTCTCATGCTCTACCGACTGAGCTATCCAACCTCAGGCTCACACAGCAGTTTGCAATACAAAACTACAAAAATACATACCATAGTAGCAAACAAAAACAACAGTCCCCCTAGTTTAAAGCCCATGGATTGTTGATTTAGCCTGAGAGATGAGAAATGTTTTCACTTGGCATCTAAAGATATGTAACCAATGGCATACATGTCTACTCAGAAGTAAGTTTATTTGTGTTTAATGGGGATTACTCCCAGGTACAGGATTGCAGTCTAGGCTTTGGTTTAGGGATGGCATTGAGGAAAGCAGGGTTCTTGTGCCTTCAACAGCTGTGTGGAAGGCAGAAATTAAACAAGTTAAACCTCTTGCAGTATAAAAATACAATTATGGGGAAAGCTTCACTTGTTCACATTCTGTCTGTCAGATATTTTATTACATGTGTGGCAGCTGATTTATTTTTGCACTCTGCTTCATTTGTAAAAGAGGGCATAAATTTACATATTAGACAAAGCATATGCAAATTTGATGCAAATCTGTGTCCTTTCTGCATGTGGGGCAGAGGGGCCAGTCCACATACAGAGGACTGGGTCCAGAAAACCCTGCTGGCTCACCTAGTTAGTATAGCATGTAAGCATGGTATGTAATCATGCCAATTTTGTCACTTTTTGACTCAACTTCCCCTTTCACATTATCATTGGTAACCCCCTAGATCAGGCATCCCCAAACTGCGGCCCTCCAGATGTTTTGGCCTACAACTCCCATGATCCCTAGCTAACAGGACCACTGGTCGGAGAAGATGGGAATTGTAGTCCAAAACATCTGGAGGGCCGAAGTTTGGGGATGCCTGCCCTAGATTAACTACGGTAGCTCTTCTGCTACCAGTTCTAAGCCAAATTACTATTCTAAAATGGTATGTGCTCAGCTATTACAACATCTGTGTAGGACAGAAATCATTTATACTCAGTGTTGCTTGATACATGCTGGGTAATTTTAGTGTTTATTTCTTCTTCTTTTGAGAACATGGTATTTCTTAAAGCAGATGACAGATTGATAAAAGATTTAGGGCAAGATCACTTATACAGCATGCACTCAATAATCATTTACCCAAAATACAAGCAGATGAAAACCTGTCAGCATGTTCGTATTATCTTGGTACAAGAGAAATACCTCCTTCTAAACATGCCTCTTGGAGGGTTGACACCCCATCATTAATACTAATAGCAATACTCAAGATGTAGAAAGCATCTGTAAGGCGACAAACTTCGGAAGCATTTAACATTTCTAGAATTGTTTATCAGGAACAGTTTTGCTTCCAAAAACACTCTTAACTCTTTCTGAGCTCAGTGTACCAGTCTACTATGGTCTAATCATCAAGGCATTCAGCATTTCATTATTACAGTTCTGCTCATTTTCTGTTCTTGTTAAAAGTCACATTCCTGAACATGAAAAGAAATCAGAAATACGATCCCACCACTAGTTATGTATATTTAAGTCCTACTGAGATGAATATGGGCCAAGATCAATATAATTTTGAGCACAGAAGAACCATGAGCAGTATTGCAAACCCGGGTTTTGTATGAGTACCGGTAGTTTTAATGCTTTGTATTTATAGAGAAAAGGTTAAAACAAACAAACTCAAAAACCTCAAGCAGGCAAAGGGCACATAAACCTAACTGCTACAACCTAGACCAAGTGAAAAAATCCACCCATCTTCATGCATCTATCATGTGAAAAGTCACTTGTCCTTTATTCTCAGAAAAATACGCTCTATTTGTATCTAGCAACATTTTTTTTGTAGGAAATGCACTTGTTTCTTATTTCACATGGCTAGAAAGAATCCTGGATTAGGCTGCTAGGTTTATTTCACAAACAAAGAGCATTTGCCTTTTAAGATTTTAGACACAGCCTTCATTCATTTCAGAAAGACTGCAAGGAGCTCCTTCATACTGATAAGATACAGATGAGCAACAAGACCTCATAAATGCACATATGTACGCGATCACATACTTTATCAATTAATCTGGAATTACCACCAAACTCTTCCCCTGTATTCATAAATCACCAGTGTTTATTAGGCGCTGTGGGTTAAACCACAGAGCCGAGGGCTTGCCGATCAGAAGGTCGGAGGTTCAAATCCCCACGATGGGGTGAGCTCACATTGCTTGGTCACAGCTCCTGCCAACCTACGGTAGCAGTTCAAAGCACGTAAAAGTGCAAGTAGATAAATAGGTACCGCTACAGCGGGAAGGTAAATGGCGTTTCCATTTGAGCTGCTCTGGTTTGCCAGAAGCAGCTTAGTCATGCTGGCCACATGACCTGGAAGCTCCCTTGGCCAATAACATGAGATGAGCGCCGCGAACCCCAGAGTCAGTCACGACTGGACCTAATGGTCAGGGGTCCCTTCACCTTTTATTAGCATGCATAGGGGGAAAAAACTAATCACCCCTTCTGTTACCCTGACTGCAGGTACAACAGGGAGGTGATATATGTTGTCTATAGTTTAAGAGTTAAAGATAAATCTGTCATGTTTCTTCATCCAAGGAAATGTATGGTTAAAAATGTTTAAAACTGCCTTGCATTGTTTATTTTCCTTTGTAGAAAAAGTTGATAAGTCAACTTTTGGTGGTAGCGGTGAGCTTCTGTTAAAATAGAACTAATATTTGTTCACCATCATCTTGTAATCTGTAACTGTTCCATTCTACACACACAGGAAGTTTAGCTATAAACATGCAGAAAAACTTATATACATGCTTTTGTACATCCTGCCCTTCTTTGAAGGAGCTCAGGGTGGTACACAAGCCCCCCAACAGCACACCTGCTCTAACATTAGCCTCACAAATTTGGGATGGAGGTAAGCTAAGATTCACTGAATGGCCTTCTCGTGCAATTCTAATTGCCTCTCATTAAGCCACAGACAAGGTACCATTCATGTCTGGTAAAAACAAATAAAATCTGCTCCTCTTCCAAACCTACCACCTTTTCCTCCACTTTCAACAGGGCCAACTTTATGTTCCATTTAAAATTTGTATTTCTGATTGAAAAGATGCCACTTAACAAAATTAACTGCCATCTTGTTTCTGCAAAGCCTTTCTCTACATTGGTGTCCTTGTTGCTATAGGCAGAGTCATTTTCACTATAACCATTTACATAAATAATCTACTCATGTTTTTAAAATGAGAAATCAATCCCGATGAGTTGCATTTTAAATTACCCTTTTTGCCATCTTTTCTCTCTTCTGTAGCTGGTGGTGCTTTTGCCGATGTGGAGCTATTCTCTTCTGCGGTCTTTGTGACATTTTCTCCCTGTATCGCTTCTTCAGTGATTACTATCGTGTGGCCGTTTGAGGTTTCATGATTTACTGTTATCTCTCCATCTGAAATAAACGATAACAAAGTTATCACCTAACATTGACAATGTATGTAAGCGCTTCCCATTTACAGGGTTGCAGCATACAGCAATGAGTCGCATGCTTGATGTGCATAAAATGTGATGAAGCTATATTGGAAAGGGAGGAAGGAATCTACATTAAAAAGCACTTGAATGCCGAGAATACTTACATTACCAGAATACTAATTTTCACCTCTTCCACCTCTATATCTTTCGAGAGGTGTGGTGACCAGAACTATACACCGTATTTCAAGTGTGGTTGCCCCATAGATTTCTGTAGCAGTGTTATTATGGTATCAACAGTTTTACTGGGAGTACTTGACACCTTCTTTAGGGCATGCCAATCAGTCTTTGAAGCATGTCTTCCTCCCCTGACATCTAGACTCAACAGCACAACACTTAGATGCATGGCAGGGTCCCCCCACCCCAGCCACCTGACACAAATACTTGGATTCAAGTATGCTTCCATGTTCTCTCCTGAATATACCTTGCTATTCAGTTCATTTCCCCAAACAACGAGACACAAATGAATTATGGTTTGTGCTTATAATGGAGGACCCTGGGGTTTTGCCACAAACAGGTTATGAGTCTGGCTTGAAAGGATGTGTCCCTGCCATGGTACTAAAGGCTGTATCAATCACGGCACAGAGTTTCGAAACAATGAGAGCAGCAACAGAACAATAATGCTAATCATTTAAATGACATACAGTAGAACCTCTACTTACTGACGTAATCAGTTCCGGAGGTCTGTCCGTAAGTCGATCTGGGTAGCTGGTAGAAGCACTGTTGTGCGCAGGCACATTTGGTGATAGCGCACTTCTGTGCGTGCGCAAATGGCAGAAGCTGCTTCTGTGCATGCATGAATCACAGCAAACCCAGTATTTACTTCCGGGTTTGCCGTGGTCACAACTTGGATCAGGCCCAAGTAGTCATAAATAGAGGTTCTACTGTACAAAAGTTATTACCGGCTGCCTATATTAATTGCCATCACCTTGTTCAGTTATTTCCTTCAGGACACCCCTTCTTATCAACTCCTCTCTGCTTTGCCTTGTTGATATCTTTCTTTCCAGCACTTCAAAAAAGAAAAAGACAAAATTTAGACATTAAATTCAATTATAGCAAATATGTTTTTTTAAAAATAAACAAACACCAGAAAAAGGTTAAAAAGAACAAAAGCGAAGACCTTAGTCTTTGTCTTCAGCAGTAGCTTTTCAAAATATTGTTAGTCGTTAGAAAGAAAAGGAGCACTGTACAAGTCGGCGACGCTGCTTGATCTTTTGTTAACAAGTGCAGCTACATTTTTTTTTATTAGTAACAAGAATAGCAATGAACCTCCAGAACAGAAATATATTATGAAAATTTGTTATGGCAGAGTCACACTCACATGTACTCTAAGGCATTGTTTTGTATGACAAGCAATCATTCTTCCCATCCAAGTTTTGGATGAAATGCAATGTAGCCCTAAGGCGATTTTTCTGTTAGTGCAAGGATTTCTCTAGGCCTCTATAAAAGATTTGGCGAAGGCAGGGGCAGGAGAGATAGGGTAAGTCCTGCTGCCCAAGTGGAAATCCCAGTGCTGACAGGAATTCTTAGTAAAACACCACCCTGAAATTGGGGAAATGTATCTATTCTTATATAAAGCTATGCATGTTATAGTTCCTGGAAACATGAGTGCACAAAATGTTGCATAACTTACAGCCTGATATATCAGGAAATCCCCTTGTACAGAAACCACTGGCTAGTCATCTGAGAGCACATGCTATGATGAATACAAAGAGCGACCTTCAAAGTGGCGTCTCCAACCTGTATATAATGGCTGCTGTTCAGCTTCCCTCACGTGGTTCAGGTTGGGGAAGAGCCATAGCTCGATGGAAAAGCTTCCAGGCCTCAGGTTCAATCCCAGGCATCTCCAGGTAGGGCTCAGAGAGAACCATGTCTGAAATCCCAGAGGGCCACTGGCTCTGTCAGAATACATAATACTGAGCAAGATGGACCAATAGTCCTACTCAATGTCAGGCAGCTTCCTGAAGACTTCCAGTTTCGGCCAGGTCTTACTGGCTTCTTTACAAGGGGATTTTCCAGGGGCGTACCCAGGATCAAAACTAGGGGGGGGGCAAGAGAGGGGAAGAGAGAGGGAAGGAAGGAGGGAGGGAGGGGAGAGAGAGAAGGAAGGAAGGAAGGAAGGAGGGTGGGTGGGTGTGGGCGGGGGAGAGAGAGAGAGAGAGAGATGGAAGGAAGGAAGGAAGGAAGGGGTGAGAGAGAGAGAAGGGAGGGAGCGAGGGAGAGAGAAAGGAAGAAAGAAAGAGGGGGGAAGGATGGAAGGAAGGAAGGAAGGAAGGATAGAGCTCCCGTCCGTCCGCCCCCCCCCAGCTCAGGCTGCTCCTCCCCCCTCCCACATTCCTGTCGCTGGCTGCAGGCACAGAGGGGGCGAAAACAGCCCGTTTTCCATAACCCACAGCGACTTTTCCCCTTCAGTTTTCAGAGGGAAAAAGTGCGGGTTATGGTCCGTAAAATACGGTAATTTTTTTTCTCCTGGGGGGGGCAGCTTCCCCCCTGCCCCTCACTGGGTACGCCCATGGGACTTTCCATAACTTATTGGATGCTGTGATGCATCAGGCTGTAAACTATGTAACTTTCTGTGCAAACATATTTTGCAGTTTCCAAGAAGTGTGCTATAAGCTGCTTTGTTTGTTTATAAAACTTATTTCTGCTGACAGAAAGATGCAGAAACAAAAACAAATAACCCTTGAAGGTAACCTGGTACTTCTGAGCATCTGTGGCTCCAATGGAGAGGGTGCAATACTTGCACGGGAAAAGCGCACATAATCCAAGAGATCCCTAAGATGTAGAACATCAGAGGTCCCTGACTGTCAACCAAGGCAGGTCTGCAGCCATGCTTCACAGACCACATCTATCTAAAACCACAATAATGGAATCCCAAAGAACCCAATTTTGCCACAATTCATTCTTTGAGACTAAAATACTCAGTGAATTTAAGTGCAGCATATCACCCCCTGGCTTGCCAATTGTTCATACTGACTTTCCGAAGCATTTGCTAATACCCTATCCTTTAAAAATATAATTGTTAAACCTATCTTCTGAATGTGACCCTTAAAATGTTTGCTTCTTCCACTTGTTTAATCCTTCCCCCCTTTTATCTCCCATTGCTGGGAGAGAATTACTGTATATTCCTGCGAATAAGACTACTTTTTAACCCAGGAAAATCTTCTCAAAAGCCAGGGGTCGTCTTATATGCCGGGTCATATTTCTTATACGGTGAGTATATCCCAAACTCTATATTTTAACTAGAAAAGTTGGGGGTCGTCTTATACGCCCAGTCGTTTTATAAGCCGGAATATACGGTAAGCATTTTACTTTCCTCAAGTGCTACCTATAAGCTAGGTCAGGTGGAGTCACTTCCTCTTGCCATTTCTACCTTCAGTCCTGCCATCCACACTTCCAATCTCTGTGTATTCATCATCTGCCTCACAAAGCAGCATTTTTGAGATTTAACTATGGCTCAGATTTATCTGCTCCCTTAAGCCACTATCTCCTCCTTACTCAGAACAGTATACCAGTGAACTAGACAAACATTAAGCGATTAAACAAGCAGAATATTTTCGTATCAGGCCCCGAGCAGGCACACTTGGCTTGTGGAGCTACAGCTAACCTATCTGTCCTGCTTATTGCTACAGTCATCATTTTTTCATGTATCTTGCTTGGTCTGTTTCTCTTCATCTTCCCTTTTCTTTAGCTTCTTTGTATGCATGGAATGTTCCTCCTGCTAAAATCCTATGTGCCTTTCTTATTTCAAAAAGCCTGTAAAAACCAATCCTTTTTTGCTTTGCCTCCTTAATTTTTACCTTCTATATTTTGCTTCATTTTTTTAAAGGCAAAGTAGTAATTACCAACTTTAGCAGCGTGCAAATTTAAGAATGTTCCACACTGCCTTAAGCAAATTACAACTCCTTCTGCACAATCACATATTGTTCCCCTCCTCACCACCAACCTGTTCTCTTCCTTGGCCTCTGCCTAGTTTCAGTGTGAGCCAATTGGATAGAGACCTGCTGTTTTTAGTTTTTGCAAAGCATTAAATATTCTTTAAATCAGGAATGGAGAACCTGTGACTGACTGTCCAGATGTTCAAACAAAACCTGGAGGGCCAAAGGTTCCCCATCCCACCTTTAAACACAATGGCCTTGATCCAAAGAACTTTCTGCAAAGCAGCAGGTCGCTTGCATGATGCTGCCTGCCTGTTTGGAAAAAAGAAACCCCCTCAAAAATAGATGCATAAATATATTCAGTTGCAGATGTTTTCAGTTATAAATGTATTAAGTCACAGGCAATACTTTAAAAGCACAAAATAGCTTTTTCTTTATTATTGCATTCACAAAATAGGGCTTGTTTTGAAAAACTCAATAAAAATTATAAGTTTAAAAAATCATGGAAAATATTGCAGTTCAACAAATACAATGTACTTCAGCTTTATAGGGGACATTCTCTTCTAATATATGGATGCACCCTTGGTTTTGTTTTTACATCCTCTTTCCAATCACATACTTTTTAATATAGCAAAAGAAATAAATGCAGAATGTTTATGATCATGTTTGATCTCAGGGAGTCAGTGAGAGAGATGTCAGTTTTCCTACTTTGTAGAGAAACTTATTCATGAATATGCAATGCATAGTCAGATAACATATTGCAGCACCTCCATATGCAACTGTATTTTCTTAAGCTGCTAGATAAAAGGCGTTGAATTCCTTAAGGATCAGTTTAGGGTGCTTTTTTGTCCTATATTCGTTGGGTTTCTAAGCAACCCTCCTCACCCCATTTTTTGCTTTTTCTGAACACCAGGGCTTGAACCACCTTCATGCTGCTCTGATAATTACCGTAGTCTAATCTGGCAGGGCTAATCATGCACATGGAAGGTAGTGTCTTAATAAGCACCACTGCCAGATCGGGACATCCCATTGCCGACAACCCCCTCTATTGGCAAACATACTGAAGGAAATGAGTTTGCCAGAAAATTCTGAGTTGGAAAATTTTCTGGAAATTAGGGTAATTCACATTGGGGATGGGGATGGGACTGAATTTGCACTGGAAAACTTTCTGATGCCCTAGATCTTTCTGTTATGTTTGCCAAAAGACTATGTAATTTGTGATTTTGGAAAGAGACCCATGTTACTGCATTTGAATTATGGAAGAATATATTGTACAGATATCTGCGCAAGTGTATGTGCTTTTAAATAGCTGTAGGCATTCATGTGCTGAAGTTTCTAAAGTGTTGCATGTTTTTATGACTAAATTAACAAATAATATTTTTGTGCAATTTTGTAACTTGTATATTGGTTATATATATTCGCCCAGAAAATGTTTGGAGTATTTGTATAAATATATTAGTATGTATCGATAGGAACAATATAGTTTTGGAGTGTTCCTACCGTCATAATCACATGCTTGTTACAATGGTACTGTACATATGTCAGTCATCTGCCTGTTACAGAAAGACCCTAAAGGAGATTCACTGAAATGTGTAGGGCAGCTAATATATATTTATCGGCATCTTAAGACATTATTCTGAGTCAGGCCATTGGCTGCTCTGAGCTAGTTTGTCTAGTTTGAAGAATGATAGCTCTCTAATGTTTCTCTCAGCAGAAATATCCCCAACTCTGCTGCTATTTTTATTTTAACACTTATAGAGTGCCTAACATTTTTCTAAATGCTGTACAGATTTTTTTTTTAAAAAAAAGATAAGACAGCTTGTAGCCAGCAAGCAGGGACTAACAGACATGATGAAAAAAAAATGGAATGGAGAGGGAAGAGGGAAAGCAAGCAAATTCAGGAAGTTGGAACAGAGTGATCTTTCTAGCAAATGCAGGGGGTGGGGAGCAAGCCCTTTGCAGCTGCTTCTTCTCTAGCTAAAGGATAGAGAAACTTTAGTCTTTGTATAGTTAGAAAGTTGATGCTACAGAGGGTGCAGTCTCCCAGTGGCCCTTGTTCAGATGGCAATGACAGAGATCAAAGTGTGCTTCCCTTCAGTTGTGTAATCCCAGGGCTACACAATATCATTTTAAAACAAACCATGGGCGTGTTGTGGATTGAACCTGGGAATGTATGCATGCAAACCACTTGCTCTTCCACTGACCTATGGCACTTGCCACAGGTTCCTGCTAAATACTATCAGCACAAATTGTTCTCAAGTTCATATACAGTACAGTATGTTACTTTTGGGCATCCAATTTAGATGCTCAAAAATCTTAAATTCTACTTCCTCGGTATCTGATGACTTAAAACATTTATACACCTCACTCATTACACTCATGCTCCAGTCTAATTGTGGCTTCTTTAAAACAAAATGTTACAGGGGATAGATGTGGTAATTTAAACATCTGAATTACACCTCACAGACAAGATAGTCTTGTCTTGTCTCACACATTATAATTCACACACCTCATTAGCATGCATAACACTCAAGATTATTCCATAAACAAAAAGACAGGTACTTGCTCTCAAGAAATGTATGGCCTACCACAGAAGGAAGAGAAGGGAAGAGAAAATGTTACAGGTAGGTAGCCGTGTTGGTCTGAGTCGAAGCAAAATAAAAAAATTCCTTCAGTAGCACCTTAAAGACCAACTAAGTTTATATTTTGGTATGAGCTTTCGTGTGCATGCACACTTCTTCAGATACGAAGAAGAGAAAATGTAAGCATGTAGATTTACTTACACCTGAAACTTGATTACAGTAAAGTTTATGGGATTAACCCACGTGTCTCAGGGAAAAGATGGGCTTTGGAGGAGAGAGAGAGAGCCCTATAGAAGACGGAGTTCTAGGCACAGCTGGCAGAAAGAGAGCCACAAACACCATCTGCCTTAGGTGACCTTTGTAGCAAAAAACACTTTCGATGGATTCTGTGAGGGATGCAGAAGAGCTCACTTTATCCTGAAGTGATGTGAAATGAGCAGAAGATTCTAGAGCGTGGTTTTTCTGTCTGAAGTTTTTCCACATAAGATTAATGAAGATGAATAAAGATGATGATGCTGTAATTATACTTGGGTTTTTTAATATTATTATTAGAATATTTTGCTTCAGCTAATAAATGTCTCTTGCTGGCAGTGTTATAGTCAAAACACCAGAACTGAACTGTGCTCATTTCCTCCTTCCCACTTTATCACAGCAGCAGCCACCCAATTTAAATTCTCCATGAACAAGAGCAGAAGCATTAGGTTTATTAATGGTATGGAACCAAATCTGAGCTATGCATAGGGAACAAAAAGTACAGCAAGGAAGCTGTCTAAATACCAGGCACTTTGCATTTATTAAGGCATAATTGTATTTTGATTATATGAAATAGATGGAATCTGAAGCAGATTAAATGAGACAGCATAGGCAAAGGTCACTAAATATTGGAGAGATTTAGTGCTTGATAATTTGCCAAAGTGCACCATCTTATCTTTTTAAAAGTTATGCAGAGACACATTTTTGTAAGAAACAGTGATTTACTGTTTTGCTATTAAAACTTAAATTAAGAAACATAACATCAAACGCTTCAACAACACACACCGAGGCCATCTGCTTTATTTCAGAATCAAGACAGCTACAGAATATCATTCTGTTGCATTTTAAATAAATGTCATTTTATAAGTTCAGAATTCTTCAAGTTTTTTCATCTGAGTTAATTTGTTAAAGAAGCACTGGGAGAAAATGGAATTACTTCTGGGAAAGTGATGGAACTGAATATAGAAGGCATGCCTTGCTATTTGTATGTGAAGTTACTATGACCAAAGTATTTGCACACAACTGGGATTGTATCTTTGTGAAATAGATCTGTGTTTCCAAAGAGTTGGGAAGCTAGAGTGCGGATGTGTCAAGGTGGTAGCTCAGCTCACATAGAAGGTGTTGTTAAAGATGGGAAGTCTTTTTAAAAAACGGGGTGGGGAAGACCCGGATGCCCAACTGTATAAATATAACACACTGCACAGGCCTTTCCAAAGGATAAGCATCCCTTTACAATGAACATACACAATTTTTAAAAAGGTGGTCTCTTTCATCAGAACATTTCAGTTATCCTGCAGTCCCACAGTCCCAGAAGGCCCCTTCTTTCTATCTGACAGCTCTGGCTGGCATTTCTATGTCGGCTCAAGTAAACATGAGCACTCGAGAATACTCGAGAGCCAGTGTGGTGTAGTGGTTAAGAGCGGTAGACTCGTAATCTGGGGAACCGGGCTTGTGTCTCCGCTCCTCCACATGCAGCTGCTGGGTGACCTTGGGCTAGTCACACTTCTTTGAAGTCTCTCAGCCCCACTCACCTCACAGAGTGTTTGTTGTGGGGGAGGAAGGGAAAGGAGAATGTTAGCTGCTTTGAGACTCCTTCGGGTAGTGATAAAGCAGTGTGGTGTAGTGCTTAGAGTGCTGGACTGGGACCTGGTAAATATATAAAAGGTAAAGGGTAAAGGGACCCCTGACTGTTAGTTCCAGTCGCGGATGACTCTGGGGTTGCAGTGCTCATCTCGCTTTACTGGCTGAGGGAGCTGGCATACACATTCCGGGTCATGTGGCCAGCATGACTAAGCCACTTCTGGGGAACCAGAGGAGTGCACGGAAATGCCATTTACCTTCCCACCGCAGCGGTACCTATTTATCTACTTGCACTTTGACATGCTTTCGAACTGCTAGGTGGGCAGGAGCAGGGACCAAACAATGGGAGCTCACCCTGTCACGGGGATTTGAACCACCGACCATCTGATCGGCAAGCCCTAGGCCAGGCATCCCCAAACTTCAGCCCTCCAGATGTTTTGGACTACAATTCCCATCTTCCCTGACCACTGGCCCTGTTAGCTAGGGATCATGGGAGTTGTAGGCCAAAACATCTGGAGGGCCGCAGTTTGGGGATGCCTGCCCTAGGCTCTGTGGTTTAGACCACAGCGCCACCCATGTCCCACTAAGCGCCACCCACGTACAATATAATATATAAGGGCCCCTGACCATCAGGTCCAGTTTGTGTCCGACTCTGGGGTTGCGGCGCTCATCTCGCTCTATAGGCCGAGGGAGCCAGCGTTTGTCCGCAGACAGCTTCCGGGTCATGTGGCCAGCATGACAAACCTGCTTCTGGCGAACCAGAGCAGCGCACGGAAACGCCGTTTACCATCCCGCCGGAGCGGTCCCTATTTATCTACTTGCATTTTGATGTGCTTTCGAACTGCTAGGTGGGCAGGAGCTGGGACCGAGCAACGGGAGCTCACCCCATTGTAGGGATTCGAACCACCGACCTTCTGATCAGCAAGCCCTAGACTCTGTGGTTTAACCCACAGTGCCACCTGGGTCCCTACAATATAATATAATATAATACAATATAATAAATAATAATAATTATATAAGACAATATAATAAATATAATACTGTCTTTAATATTTATTATATTAATAAATATAATAAATGTATTATTAATTCTTCACTTTTACTTTAAAAGTCCCCACCCATGTTATTTAGAAGCTGTTAAATCCTCAGGCTCTCTTAATTATGCCATTCTTATTTTTTTAAGAAGCACTAATCCAACATTCTGAAATGCATCCAGATATTTTTGCTTCCCAATGGTAGACCTGCTGTATCTTCATTTAGCTTCGAGCTTCTCCTCTGGGATTATAGCATTTGATGCAATCAGAGCCAGACGCGGCTTCTGCTCCACCCCCTCCGCTTTCCCTATGGATATTCAAAGGAGCATCTTTTCACTCCAGCCTATAAACTACTGAAATCTCTTCCTCTTCCGAAAGCAGAAACTGATAAGATCCTTCCTAAAGTTTGTTTTTTAGGATGACGAAACTGTTTGCTCAGCTTTGCAAAGTGAGTGGCTTGGCAGCATAGATTTCAAGATCTACATGGAAGACACGTTACCAAAGAGGGGGGGGCAGGAATCCATTCATCATTCCCACATCAGTACACATTATTTCCATAACGAAGCCTCCATAATTTTAACTGCTCGTATCATGTGCAGTTTACATAGATTTATTCAGCTGCTGGCACAGTATGATCACCTTCCATTATATTTTTGTAAGAAAACGGAGCCTTCCATCCAAGACTGCACCTTTCAGTACATGCTGTTTTTCACAGGCCTAATACAAAACAATCAGATTCCCACCGCTGCCCTAGTTCTCTGGCTGAGGGCCATACTACTTCACACGCAGCTGCATGTTGCATTCCCATGAGTCCCCCCCCCCCATTGTTATTTTTAAAAAGCAAAGAAAACTAATAAGCAAAATAAGCTTTGGCGGTTCCCTATCTGAAGCGAAAGAACAATGGGAAAGGGTGCTTTTCCTCTCAAAACTGCTCCCCGAGGGGGACCCCATTAGAGCAATGTTACATGCATCTCTGTTTAACAATGAGCATCATTAGTAAAATAATATGGCACAAGCACACTACAAATATCATCTCCCTTGTCCAAGTACAAAACATAACTAAATGCAAATGAATGCCGATCTAGCCACAGAGGTAAGGTGCTGTACAGTATCAGGATCCTACCCTTTGTCTCTAAGGGCGTTATGCTCAGTATGCTTTTATTTCAACAGGGCTTCCCGCTGATGATTAGGGACCCATATCCAACTATGGATATATATATATATATATATATATATATATATATATATATATATACACATACATACACACACACACACACACACACACACACACACTGTATATTCCTGGTATAAGTCGGGAATCGTCTTATATGCCAGGTCGTATTTCTTATACAGCGAGTATATCCATCCCAAACTCTATATTTTAACTGGGAAAGTTGGGGGTCGTCTTATACGCCCAGTCGTCTTATACGCCGGAATATACGGTAAGCTCGCTTTTAAGAAATCCTACAAAAGTAAACAAGAGGTTCCAGGAAAATAAATCCACAAATTCCTGCTTACATGTTTATGTTCCAAGACTTAAATATATCACACCAGGCACAGAAGCCACCTACTGTAAGCAGAGCTTTCTGAAACTAGTTCTGCTCTAATGGACCAGAAAAATGAAAAGTACTTTTTGAAGGTGACATTTGGAAGAACAGATTGGATGTCCTCATTCCATATGACTGTAAAAAGAGAGAATTAATGCATGTGTACCTTACAGAGCTGTTTCCAGGTACTGTGAGATGCTTTTAATGTGATTTACAATTTGTCAAGAACTACAAAACATTAGTTGTTTTACTATTATTAGAAATAATATTAAAAATTCCCGTGTTGTCAAAAAATACCACTGTGGTCAGGTACAATTTATTTATCTCTCCTTTGTCATGTCACCACACAGTCTGATTTTTATTTTTATTTTTGTCCAAATCTATTAGACATCAGAACAATTCTTAACTGGTCCAGTGTGTCTGGGAAGGAATTTAGTCCATGAGGGAGAAAGATAGGTGGGTGGAAGAGGCCAAGAAGAGGAACGGAAGGTTAACAGGTTATTAAGACAATGGTGACAGACAGAAATTGGCAAGGGACTAGAACAAATTGTCTTAAGGAGACCACAGGCTGGCACTGACAGCAAGCCGGAAAAAAAGTTACAGAATCATAGCTGCCAAGTTTTCCCTTTTCTCGCGAGGAAGCCTATTCAGCATAAGGGAAAATCCCTTAAAAAAGGGGATAACTTGGCAGCTATGTACAGAATATGCACAGAACAAGCAGCCACACAATCTTATTTTGAATTGGTATGGAATAATGCATAGGCTGCAGAAGGTACAGCTGATCAATCTTTGGTGGGGCACAGGTCAATTAAAATATGATACCAAAACAATAAAATTACATAGGATAAACTGGCCAAAGATAAAATGCCTGAAAATGAAAAGTTTGTGGGGGGGAAAGAGAGCTCTGTCTGGTGCAGTCTCTCTTCTCTTTTTAATGTGCAGCATGTTTTTCAGATCCAGCTTCTGAAAGGTATAAAGGTATGAAACCAGAAACAATTAAGAGTCAAAAGACCTTGAAATGAGGAACAGGGTGGCAGAGTTGAAGCACTGCAGGGCTGGAAAAGAGAGATTACTAGCTGTTCCATAAGGAACTGTGGTCAGAGAAATATTTGAGACATGTGGCATATAGAGTTAATGAAAAAGTTTTTTTTTGAAGGGGGTGTGTCAATACATCTAACAGAGACCAGCGTCCAAATCCCTACTTGGCCATGAAGCTCACTTGGTGACGTTGGACCAGTCACTGTCTCTTAGCTCTAACCTACATCATGGGGCTGCTGCGAGGACTCAAGTGGAATGGGGGAAACCATGTATACCACCTTAGGCTCTTTGGAGGAAAGGCGGGATATAAATGCAGCAAATAAATAAATAAAATAAGCAACTAATCAACCGTAACCGTTTCCAGTCATCACCAAGTAACTTCTGCCACTGCCCAAAGTGATACCTGCTGATGTTTCTATAAATTTTTCACTGGTCTTCTTCTTCCGCCACTTCCATGGTTTGAAGATTTTGCCAATAGTAGAAAGTTTGCCTTTCCTCTTGAAAGAAGGACTCCGGGATCCTGGGTTTGGCCCATCTGAGTTTGCAATTGATGTCTTGTCTATCCCATCAACTATATAAACAAAAAGCAGCAGCATGTTAGGTTACCAAAAAACATGTTAGGTTACTGTAGAAAAACAGTCATTTTTTTAAAACATGCAAAATAATGAGGAGGAAAATAACAGCCACTTCACAGTATGTGGCAATATACATTTAACACATTCTAAATAATTTCAGACATACCTAACAATGAAAATGTGATCAAGTATCACAAAATATGTGTAAATACATTCTAGTTCAGAACCATAAAAGATAACAGCAAACGCTGAACCAGCACTCTGAATAAATCCAGAACTCAAGCAGCCTTCCAGATATGCTAACATCAAACTTTCAGCATTACGTTGTAAACAAGCAAGGTCTAACATAATTAATATTCAAATCAAAGCTGCTATTCTTAATACTCCAGGTACCACATGCTGCTCCAAAGTGCCACAAGTGTCACATTGTCTACTCCCCCACTTTTATGGCGTGCCTGTTAAAAAGCAACAAACAAATCTGACTTGTGAGGCACACAAAGAAATGTCAAACATGCAAAATGGACAATATAACTACAAAATGTAGATGCAAGTTCAAAGTAACATGGCTGTCATTAAAAGCACTTGAAGATCCTACAAAAAACATCTATTTCCAAGTTTAGCATAATTTAACATTTTCAAGATTTCAGTTGTTCCCTAAAAGCAATCCAGGAAAGTTAAACACATCATTCTTAAGCACTTCAGGGGAAAAGTATTTGATCCCCTCCTAAATTTGCCCGTTTGCCTTCTGACGAAGAAATGACCAGTCCATAATTTTAATGGTAGCTTTATTGTAGCTGTGAGAGACAGAATAACAACAGGAAAAACCCCAGAAACCCAGAAGACAAAAGTCAGAGATTGATGTGCATTATAATGAGTGAAATAAGTATTTGATCCCCTATCAACCAGCCAGATGTCAGGCTACCTGGTATCTTCACTGTATGTAACAAGCTGAAATTAGAAGCACCTGCAGTAAGGGAGAGGTCTTACCTGTAATCCCAGCTCTTACTGTACCACCTGTCAACAGAAGCAATCAATCCAGCAGATTCCAATGGACCAAGACCAAAGAGCTGTCCAAGGATGTCAGGGACAAGATGGTAGACCTGCACAAGGCTGGACTGGGCTACAAGTCTATTGCCAAGCAGCTTGGTGAGAAGCTGACAACAGTTGGTGCAATAATTTGCAAATGGAGGAAACACAAAATAACTGTCAACCTCCCTCAGTCTGGGGCTCCATGCAAGATATCATCTTGTGGAGTTTCAATGATCAGGAGAATGGTAATGAAGCAGCCCAGAACATGGGGGGAAACTTGTCAATGATCTCAGGGCAGCTGGGACCATAATCACCATGAAAACAGTTGGTAACACACTACGCCGTGAAGGACTGAGATCTTGCAGAGCCCGCAAGGTCCCCTTGCTCAAGACAGCACATGTACAGGCCATTCTGCAGTTTGCCAATGTACATCTCCTCAATAACCCAGAGGAGAACTGGGTGAAAATGTTGTGGTCAGATGAGATCAAATTCGAGCTCTTTTGCATCAACTCAACATGTTTGGAGGAGGAGGAATGCTGCCTATGACCCCAAGAACACCATCCCCACCGTCAAACATGGAGGAGGACATATTATGCTTTGGGGGTGTTTTTCTGCTAAGGGGATAGGACACCTTCACCGCATCAAAGGGAGGATGGATGGGACCATGTATCGTCAAATCTTGGGTGAGTACCTCCTTCCCTCAGCCAGGACATTGAAAATGGGTCGAGGATGGGTATTCCAGCATGACTATTACCCAAAACACACAGCCAAGGCAACAAAGGAGTGGCTCAAGAAGAAGCACATTAAGGTCCTGGAGTGGCCTAGCCAGTCTCCAGACCTTAATCCCATCGAAAATCTGTGGAGGGAGCTGAAGGTTCGAGTAGCTACACATCAGCCTCAAAATCTTACTGACTTGGAGAGGATCTGCAAAGAGGAGTGGGACAAAATACCTCCTGAGATGTGTGCAAACCTGGTGGCCACCTACCAGAAACGTCTGACCTCTGTAATTGCCAACAAGGGTTTTGCCACCAAGTACTAAGTCATCTTACTTATTTCACTCATTACAATGCACATCAATCTCTGACTTTTGTCTTCTGGGTTTCTGTGGGGTTTCCAGTTGTTATTCTGTCTCTCACAGCTACAATAAACCTACCATTAAAATTATGGACTGGTCATTTCTTTGTCAGGGGGCAAACAGGCAAATTTAGCAGGGGATCAAATACTTTTTTCACTCACTGCAAGTGTGCTTGATTTCCTCTGAGTTGTACCTACTGAGTCTACAATTCATTTTCATTACATTGACTACAAGTGACTAAGGAATGCTATCATTTTTTGTCTGTGATCAGTACACTTAGGTAATGTAAAGAGCACAAGCCCCTTTGCTCTTTAGACCTCATCGTTGTTGGTTTTTTTTAAAAAAAACCTCTCTCCTTCCTTCTCTAGAATCCTCATGACTCAGACATCCTCTGTACTGTTACACAGGATATTTTTAGGCAATCCATCCTGTGCATATTGTCATCATTTTTCACCAGACAATCCTGTTCAGCTTCTCACAAAAGCAGCCTAATAGTATGCGGATAACAGTTTTGATGAAGGAATGACAAGCATAGGTCAATGATAAGCTGTAGTTTTATTTATGTAGTTATTATTTTATCATTTGTTTATACAGTGGAACCTCGGTTTATGAACACCTCGGTTTATGAATTTTCGGTTTATGAACGCCGCGGACCCATCTGGAACGGATTAATTCACTTTCCATTACTTTTAATGGGAAAGTTCGCTTCAGTTTATGAACGCTTCAGTTTATGAACAGACTTCCGGAACCAATTACACCCATGTTTCAGTTTATGAACGCTTCAGTTTAAGTACTTCGTGGACCCGTCTGGAACGGATTAATCCACTTTCCATTACTTTCAATGGGAAAGTTCGCTTCAGTTTATGAACGGTTACTCCGCGGACCGTCTGGAACGGATTAATCCACTTTCCATTACTTTCAATGGGAAAGTTCGCTTCAGTTTATGAACGCTTCAGTTTATGAACAGACTTCCGGAACCAATTGTGTTCATAAACCAAGGTACCACTGTATAGCACTTCCAATATGCACCACACTTGACAAATAGAGTAGAGCACAGAATGTCCAGCTGAAAACAGAGAAGGGAGAAAAGCAGGGGAACAACACAGCAGCAGAGGCCAGAAGGAGCAGCAGCTAAGAGACAGTCACAAGAGCAATGGAGGAAGGACTACACATTGTTTAGCAACTTCCTACATAGGTGCATTGGGACGTGGGTGGCACTGTGGGTTAAACCACTGAGCCTAGGCCCTAGGGCTTGCCGATCAGGAGGTCCGCAGTTCGAATGCCTGCAACGGGGTGAGCTCCCGTTGCTTGGTCCCTGCTCCTGCCAACCTAGCAGTTCAAAAGCACAAAGTGTAAGTAGATAAATAGGTACCGCTCCGGCGGGAAGGTAAACAGCGTTTCCGTGCGCTGCTCTGGTTCGCCAGAAGCGGCTTAGTCATGTTGGCCACATGACCAGGAAGCTGTACACCAGCTCCCTCAGCCAGTAAAGCGAGATGAGCACCGCAACCCCAGAGTCGTCCACGACTGGACCTGATGGTCAGGGGTCCCTTTACCTTTTACACAGGTACATTGGGACTGAGCCTGTTATCAGCCACATTTGCTCTCCACCTATCTACACACATCACTCCAACTAGTATCAGAAGGACACAAGTTTGTTAAACTTTCAGATCATTTTGTTTTATTATGCTGTTATTTCACAGGCAGTCTCACCAGGCCCTAACAAAATATTAATTCATGGTCCCCAAGGCCTGGTTCATATATTCGTTTCACTTGATTTCTCTACACTTACCTTAACATATACCTATGTCTCAATGCAGTCTTCCCATCCCATATCCCTGTCCTCCCATTCCTTGTCACGGCCTGGTCCATGGAATGCCCATGCACCTCAGGAAAAGCAGCAAAACACAGGGTTCTGTTATGCCTATAGGGATCATTCCACATGCAGGCAACTGCACTGGCAGAGGGCTGGATCAAGCTCTGTGATAAAATATTAAAGTTCTCTCTGTGGTGGCTTGTTCACAAATGCAATTCATCACTTGAATTATAGAAATGAAGTCAGGAATGTGCATTTTGCATCAACTCTAATGCAGCTTAATCAACATATTCACAGAACTTCATACTGTTCCAGTTCAGCAACAAGAACAACTCATAGTCTTAGTTTGCATATAGCGCTAAACTATGGTTTAGTCACTAAGCCAGGGATGCAAGGATAAGCTGAAGTGAGCCCCAGGCTTGTGTGCCTCCCGGCCTAACTCCACCTCTGGTGTGGCTACAAGGAGACTGGAAGCTTCTGTTTCCATTTTTGATTAACGCTCAATTGAGGTGATTTAGCTTTGGAAACAAACAAGCTTCATAAACTTAGGTTTTGAAGTTGACTTGGTTTCCATTAACTATTGCCGAGGCACCCAGGTTGAGACAATATGGCAAACTGCAATATTGTAAACCACCCTGTGATCCTTGGATGAAGGGCCGTAAATAATTAAAACAAATAAAGGACTAAAAATTGTCTAACATAGAAGTGAAAGCCTCTAAACTCTTCCCTGGAGTTATGGAAGAGATAGCGGGGAGAGCAAAAGCTCAAGGGTCACTTACCATTATGTGCGAACACAGCCACATACTTTCTCACCAAGCATCTTCTGAATGGTAAGATCCCAGTTTAAATTATATTTTTGTTCCTATCTCCAGAACAAACCTCTGCAAAGTTGTAGAGCAGGCTCTCCTCAACCTCGGCCCTTCAGATGTTTTTGGCCTACAACTCCCATGACCCCTAGCTAGCAGGACCAGTGGTCAGGGATGGTGGGAATTGTAGTCTCAAAACATCTGGAGGGCTAAGGTTGAGGAAGCCTGTATTAGAGAAGGCAATGCTATATACAAGTTGCAGAGGACCCCCTTGCCCATTTTTTCCCCCAGCACTGAAGAGGAAAAAGAAATATAGCTAACTTCTACTGAGTAGTTATACAAAAGATAAAGCTGTACTGTACTTCAAGAGCAGATCAGCACTACTGGCTTCCATGCATTTTTCTTCACCTTGCTATACAACTGTTAACTTCAGGAAGTTCTTTGAGCTAAGTGTTCTGACAGCATTTTAATTAAAGGAAAGGGAAAAGGTTGAGTATTAATGTGGGTGGTTGAATAGTAGTTTCCAGATGGGGCTGTGAATGCTGCAAAATGTTAATTAGGCCTCCTGCTAGAGAAGGGATTAAAAATGTAGGTAGCTGTGCTTGCAAATGAACCCTGATTTCTGCCGTAATATTGAGAAGGCGGGTAGAGAAGTTCCTCACATCTTTCTTGGGTTTGATATAAAGATGGGGTCTCAACACACACACACACACACACACACACACACACACACATTCTGTTCAATAGTATGATTTTTAACCCTGAAATAGTTCACTGAAAAAAACAACACATTTTACCATAGCAGTGTTTGCTGTTCCAGAATTCAGAAATCATTTCACAGGATTAATTTGCTCGGCTTTATATTTTCAGTACACATGGATGAATTTTTTTCTTCTCTTTTATATATATTCCCTCCCTTGCTGATTTGCTTTCCTACTTGCCCACCCCTCCCCCACAATATTCCTTGTGAAACCTGGAAACTTTGCTTAACTGCCAAGATAAACCCTTCTGTATGTAACATGTCCTTCTGAATGTTCCAGGAGACACATTCACATGAAGAATGTAACATGTGATCCACGGACACAACTATGGCTTGATGCCCAGAGAACCGGCCATGTCTGTTGTAACAATAATAACAAGTCTTGCGCCACCTTGTACAACCCTTAAAGATTAAGGGTTATGTCAATAGAACTTAAATCCCATTGATAAGTCCAACCTAATAAATGTATTCTAGATTAAGCTAGGGTTGCAATATTTCAAGCAGTATTCTGAATATGTCCAGGAAATCCCAGATGTATGGCAACCCTAATTAAGCTTTTGTAGGCTGGATGTAACTGGAATAGTTAGAATTGCAGTCAAAAAGGAAACTGAAGCCAAAATAACTGCAAAGTCACGCATAACATTCTTCACACATTTGTATCCCCAGGGTTTGTTGGGATGTACTATATGAAGAAAGTTCCTGGCCACATGAACTAGACTTCTGCCTAATTCCTTTAAGAGTTTTCCCCCTCCCACCACATCGTTTTTAACCTGCCATCATTTTAACCTGCTTAGGTCTAAAAAGAACCCTAAATAGTGCTGAATCAATAGGTATTTGTAATAAACCACAGCAGCATCGTGTGTGTTTTTAATATACATCTTCCAGCAGTACAACACTAACAATGGCCTTGAATAATGAAGACTAGATATAAAGAAATGAAACCAAAAACGATACAGAAAAATCCTCCAGTTTGAAAAGCAGAATGTGAAAATCAGCATTTTCGGTCTTTTTCCAATAAAAGGAGGAACTAAGAGAGCAAAGCACAGTGTTTATGTATCTTGATTTGGCAGGACATAGATGACATCTTCTCCTCCCGTCAGTCCAACTCACAGTGGTTCTGTGTTTAGCCAGGTTCACATGGTCTCTTCCTGAACTGGCTGACATCCCAGGAAAGTTAAAGCCAGCAACAGTTGTGCAGAAGGAAAGATTTTGGGTGCTCGCCCTCAATTGAACTAAGGGCAGACTCTGACCAGTAATTCATAGGAAGCACTGTTATGGTTCAGGAGAGTTTAAAGTGGTTTTTGGACTTTCAGGAGAGGACCTAGAGGCACACCACACGTTTTCTTTGCATTACAGGAATGCAGTGTCTACCAGAAGCCGAGGCTTTTATCATTTGTTTCCTGCAGCTTAACATCAATTTGTCCCTCTCCTTATAAATTCTTAATTCTATAGTTCCGAGAATGTACAGGAAGCTAGAAATGGCTCTGTTCCAGTCACTAGCAACAGGTGAATTAGTTTGCTCACATCAATCCTGCGTGTGTCTTATATTTGCATCTCTGCAATTTCCAGCCAGTGGTTTAAGTCCTGCCATCTGGTGCACCAGAAACAAAGTCAGCTTCATCTTACGCATAGTATCTGAAGACCACTATAACGTCTTAATCTTCCTTGGAGGTTTTGAAACAGAGGGGGGAGTCATCTGTTAGGGATTATTTAGCGGTGATTCCTGCACTGCAGGAGGGCTGGACTAGATGACCCTTGGGATTATTTCCAACTTTACAATTCTGTAATTCTATGATTTTCTTCTCCAGGATCAACATATTAAACTCTTTCAACTAAGACATAGCTTCTAGACCCCACATTATTCTGAGTGTTCCCATAGGGACTCATTCCAGTTTGTCCAGGTACTTCTTAAACTTTAGTACCCAGAACTGAGTACTAGCACTCTAAAGGTGCCGTGACCAGACAAAGTGCTCATATCCAAGGAGGGAAAGCCACAACAGTTCAAATCACAAGTCCAGTTATTAAAATAATTGTTTCATTCCTTAATACCACTGTTCACAGTACAGAATTAATTGCCCAACGGAGTTCCCTCCCCCAAATCAGCTTAACACATTATTCAGATTAAATGGGATAATCAATCTTGTTGCTAGCCTACTGCTGATTACTCTTTAATAGCAATCACAGCTAAAGTAATTCTAAATCTGATTCACATTTATTGGGTAAAATGATGTTAAGGAGTTGTGGACAGCAGGTTTTTGTTAAAACAAATCATCTGATGATGGACAAAAGATTCAAAATATGGTTAGGCATCTTCAAAAATGTTAAAATGTTAAAAATCTTGTACCTTGGTTGTATCTTGACGTATTTGCCACGTGACATTCCAAATCAGGAGCACAGCATTTAGAGGTGGAATATTAGGTGTAATATGGTGCTTTCAGCCATGAAGGCTTGTTCTGCTTTTTTCATTTAAAAAAAGTCTAGGACAGGGCTGCAAGTGGTCTCTGAAAGCACTAAGCTTAAAAGTTCTCATGAGAATCCACTCAGTCACAATTTCCATGTAAACTCTCATGGCTATAGAAGCAAGATTGAAGCCCAAAAATGTATTACACCACTTCTGGTGGTTCCCTGCATCCCCAAGGGTCAGTTGACCTTCACTAGGGACCAAGCCTTTAGTACAGCAAGAGCTGCCTTGTGGAACTCCCTACCAGAAGCACTTCAGCAGGAACCATCCCTTCCTTCTTTCAGATGCTTTCTGAAAACTATACTGTTTGAGGCCTTTGCAATATAAAATGTTCTCTTTTTAACCAATCAGTGGATTGGATGCTTTTTTTGCCAATTTTATTCTTCTACGTTGTTAAACGCGCCATGATATTTTTTTATTAAAGTGTGGATTATAATAAACAAAATATTATAAACATCAATTTAATGGTTGACAATTGACTATGGGGTTTTCATAATTCATACTTTCAGAGCAGTCATATCGCTGAACCAGGTGCAACGTAATTCCAAACCAACTACACTTTAATCAATAAAGTAAAGGTAAAGGACCCCTGACAGTTAAGTCCAGTCGCAGACAACTCTGGGGTTGTGGTGCTCATCTCGCTTTACAGGCCGAGGGAGCTGGCGTTTGTCCGCAGACAGCTTCCAGGTCATGTGGCCAGGTCATGACTTAGCCGCTTCTGGTGCAATGGAACACCGAAGCCAGAGCAGCACCTGGAAACACTGTTTACCTTCCCGCTGTAGCGGTACCTATTTATCTACTTGCACTTTTGGGCGTGCTTTCGAACTGCTAGGTTGGCAGGAGCTGGGATCGAGCAATGGGAGCTCACCCCGTCGCGGGGATTCAAACCACCAACCTTCTGATTGGCAAGCCCAAGAGGCTCAGTGGTTTAGACCACAGTGCCACCTGCGTCCCTAACTTTAATCAATAATATGTAGTCTAATCCTGTTTTGTCATAAAAGATGGCTGCTGCAGGGGCTGTGGCTGCACTAGCACCAACTAGTCAATTTCATACTCTCTGCCAACTCATCAACAACCATGGGTAGTGTTATATGGTCAGTCTGGACTAGCAAAAGATGCTTCTGCTCAAGGAAGGCATGGCCACCCAATTTGCCCCCCTCCACCTAGCACACACACACAGCACTCCCCAAATAACTGTTCCCTAGGCTTGGGATCGCCACCCAGAAGAGTATGCTGTGGAGAGCGAGAAGGAGCACTTTCTGCTAGTACAAAATCACAAATGGATACAACTCAAAGGTTGACATAAAAGTATCAGAGGAACTATGACAGCAACCTGTCCAAATAATTCAGTTTGCCAGCTTTAAATTTTATATCACATTTGGTCGTGTGCAAAGGTATACAGTTGCTGTTTTGAATGAATCTTGTTTTATCTTTGAAGAAGAACAGGGATCCTGTCAAAGACAATGATGGTTCCTTTCCTACAGAACAGAGGAAGCTGAGCCAGTCAAGAGACCCATTTTATCAGGCATCACAATTCACTCATGGCAAACAGCTGTTTCATTTAATGTTTCAAGTTCTCTACTAAGGAAAGGGGGCTGGCGAGGGGCGGGGAAGACAGAAACACACTCAGAGCAGTCTCTCCCATCCAACTTCTTTACCAAATTAATGCAGAGGTATCACATTGAAAAGCCAGCCCTGGAAATTAAAGGGCTTAACAACGAAGGACTATAGCTACAGTATATGCAATCATCCCTGCATTTAACATCATAAACTGTAATCGCAAATATCAAGATTATAAAAAGGTTTAATTCACAGAGATTTTTTTAAAAAACATAATTTTATATGATTTAGCTTTTTAATTTTTTTTATGGATTGTAGCCAAGCAAAAACAACGCAAGCTCCTTCTCTCCCTCCCCCTACGCCAGCTGTCAGCACATGTCAGTCCCATTCTTTCTTACTACAGAAACAGCCAAAGTGGTATGATGGCTCTCTGATGGCCTCCTATGTACCATCATTTCTGTTACAACACTGAAAAATGAATCATTGGCATTGTTACTCCTGTCTGGAATGCACTGCTGACATCACCTCTTAGCCACAACTATAAAAGCAGAGCAGTTCATTGAAGAAATGTTTATATGGCAAACAATGGCCACACACCACTTGTGACAGAGGGAAACACACAAACACACACAGAGTGAGGTCTTCTGTCCACAGTTGTTTTCAACCACCCCACCTCTTCTCAGATGAGTATAACAGCAAGGCAATGCATTTTTGTCATGGTACTCAGTGTGTACTGTCACCCCTTTTTCTGTTGCCCATGGCAGCCATTTTGTGCTGGCACCTACAGCATTTTTATCCATATATGAGTACCAGCACACCATTGTTTTACCTCAAAAAAGCACTGCAGCAAGGAATGTGCCCACAGTCGCTACCTATGGTTTTTACTGGAATACCAGTAACAGGACTCTACTTACTGTGTAGTGGAGCCATGACTCGCCTAATTTATTCCTCTGGATGTTTGCGCATGACTAAATTAAGAAAAACCACTGTATTCCCTCCTTACTAGTAGCATCTGTTTTTATATTTGGTGCCTAGAGCAGGAAGCAGGAAGCTGGGAAAACTCCAAAAGAAAAACCACCACATTCACCAGGAGGATTATGAAACAGATTCTTGATATGGCCTCTTCTTGTCTTTGACTCTATTAAATATAGGCTTCTAGTTCAGATTCCTAGTTCTTCATTCTCGGTCCATTCAACAGCATCAATAATTTTCATTCTAATTAATGGTTAGATAGTGGCATATAATTCTAATGATGGTTAAATTTCAGCACATTTAAAGTACTCAGAGTTCAAGGCACCGAAACTTTGGGTATACCTTACCCAAGGATGGGACGTGGGTAGCACTGTGGGTTGAACCAGAGAACCTAGGGCTTGCCAATCAGAAGGTTGGCAGTTCGAATCCCCGTGATGGGGTGAGCTCCCATTGCTCGGTCCCTGCTCCTGCCCACCTAGCAGTTCAAAAGCATGTCAAAGTGCAAGTAGATAAATAGGTACCGCTCCGGCAGGAAGGTAAACGGCGTTTCCGTGCGCTGCTTTGGTTCGCCAGAAGCAGCTTTGTCATGCTGGCCACATGACCCGGAAGCTGTATGCCGGCTCCCTCGGCCAATAAAGTGAGATGAGCGCCGCAACCCCACGAGTCGGTCATGACTGGACCTAATGGTCAGGGGTCCCTTTACCTTTAACCCAAAAATACAGTGCATATCTTAGCTCAAAGAGAAAGTGTGTGTGCATTACCAGTTGCTAAAACAGAAGTCAAGCTGGGGGATGATAAGAAGGAACAATCTGGGCTGGATCACTACATTGTGATTCATGCTTGTGGTTTGAATGTGTGAACTCATCTTATCAACGCTTGAATTCTTCCTAATATAAATGTTCCATCTGGCATTTGTTTGGTTTGGCACTAAACTAGGCATAGCCTATGCATATGTCAGTCATGTGTAGGGCAACATGCTGAATCAGGAGCAAAGCTAGGCTTTTTTACCCAGTCTCCAACGTCCCATCTGATTTCTCCGACAATGCAGCTGGCTGTAAAGAAACTTAAGTGTGCGAGTGAGCTCTTGATCACGTGGGTGCTCTGCGCAACTGAGACACTAGGACAGACAACCATGTGCAATGTGTGGTCAACAAGAGAAAACAGACGGGATGTGAACAGTGCGGCTAAAAACACGACCCCACTCCTGATTCGACATGCCTTTGCCCTACATGCAAGTAAGTCATGCATGGGGCTATAACAATGGCAGATCATAAACAGATGCCCTCATATTTAAAATGATCATAAGAGAAATCTCATACTGAGGAATATTTAAAGCATTAAGGAATTACTGCAATGCATTGTATGTAGGGCTGTGGAATTGTTCTCCCCTGGGTGGTTGCCTTCATTATACACCTTTAGCCGCCAGGTGAAAATGTTCCTCTTTAAACAGGCCTTGGGCTGATTAACTTCCTATGCCCTATTAAATGAGATTTGGGGAGAGGAGAGGGAGGGATTTTTGTTTTTATTATGTATTTTGTGTTTTTATCTTGTATTTTTATGCTGTAAACCGTCCTAAAATCTACGGATGAAGGGCAGTATGCAATTGTAATTAATTAATTGATTGATTAATTGATTATTTGGGGAAAGTACACTGGCATAAGAAGGCCACAATAAACCAAAACCCAGATGCTAGGTCATCTAATATATTTTAATTTATTTAATTTTGGCCAGAACAATGGAGGCCAGGTACACATCAGTTAGGTTGAAGAAATGTTTGGTTTGCTGATGTGAACCAAACTGGTTGGAACTTTGCACATTCCCCTCACCAACCAATAGACATTTGATCCAGGAAAGAAGGAAAGTTAAGCAGACAACAAAGATGTGATTTTAATTTTATTGCAAATACCTTCTCTGTGTATTGCTAGTAACTAAGAAGCTGGTATGGGAGGAAAGAACAAGCTGTTTAATCTATGAGGTTTTTGTTTTGTTTTTTAAAAACCTTTTCTCCCACAATGTTTCAGCATATTCTCATTTTTTAAGTGGCTTATAGCACATAATTAAAATAAAATAAATGAACTCCCAAGTTATAGCAATGTATTCTGTACTTCACAGAAACACATGTTTAAAAAATCAGGAGCAAAAAGTAGCTATTTTTATACTGTACAGTTTTAAATTGCTTCCAAACAAGTAACTTTATCTTTCTCATGCATTTAAAAAGGAGTGGTTGGTGACATTTTTAAACTCATCAAGGCCTAACAAAAGGTTAGTCACCAGTATTTTGCAAAACATTATTTATCTGATTCTATTCCTGTTTTTTGCACACTGTCAACTATTTCTTTCCTTTTAAGTTTACAGGGTTTTTGGGGGGTGTTTTTTTTAACACTTTAAGTAAGTAGCCTGGAAACTCTGGCAATTTATACCCTAAGACTACAACAGCAGCCTACCAAATAAATAGCCCCTTTGCCAAATGCATAACTCTACATTACACATACAGTACAAATGTATTCTGCTAGCAGCACTTTGCAGAGTGGAGCAGCAAGGGAATATTGCACTCATTTTCTATGACATCGCAGTCAAAACAGAATCCACAGGCAGATTACCTTTCATTAACACTCCTCTGAATTTATGTACCAGAAATGTCTCCAATTTGAGAAGGATGTGTGCATGCATGCCACTGTTCCATATTAACACTTCAGTAGTCCTGCCTTCAAACATATAAATACAGTCATACCTCGGTTTAAGTACGCTTCGGTTTGAGTACTTTCAGTTTAAGTACTCCGCGGACCTGTCTGGAACGGATTAACCCACTTTCCATTACTTTCAATGGGAAAGTTTGCTTCAGGTTAAGTACGCTTCAGGTTAAGTACAGACTTCCGGAACAAATTGTGTACTTAAACCGAGGTACCACTGTATGGGGTGCAACAGTGTGAGCTTAATTTGGCAAAATCTTGAAAGGAAAAAGGTGGGGTCATGGCCTAGGGAGAGGGTTAGGGTCAGACAGAGAAGCCTAGAGGGCTGTGCCTGGCCCCTAGGTCTGATGTTCTCCACCCCGGAATATCTCGCTACCTGAGCTGTAAGACCACATTTCAAGCTGTAATAGAAACACTGCTTTACCCTGCCAGAGTGAAGTCCTCTGAAATCCCATAGATTTCAAAGGCAGAATAAAACACATCAATGAAAAGTTTCAAAAATGCTGGCAGAGCAATCCTATGCACCAGTGACATATGGGGGAGGAAACCTGCTGTTTCTGCACCAGTGGGGCACCTGTATCCTACACTCACTCAGCCTAGGAGGAGGCTGAAAAGCAGGAACAAAGACAATCAGAAAATGGCACAAAAATAGCAGACACCGCCCACCAGTATCACCAAAGCCTACCAATCAGAGTCTGTGCCAACCATGATGCCCACACACACAAAGGGAGACAATGAACTCAAGATGGCAACATATCCCAGGATCGCCATACACACAGTACTTAAAATGATGGCACAACATTCCCAGTGTCACAGCAAACAATGACTGCCTTACTGCCAAGTTCTACAGACACAGGTTTGAATCTCCTTGCACTGCTCACAACCATCATTTTGGAGCACAGCACACACAGGCAAGAAATTAGAGTGCACACAGAGTGCACACACAAGGCATTAAGACCCAATTTAAGGGTGGAGAGAACCCACAGGAAGGAGCCACAACACACAATAAACACACCGCCAGGAGCAGGCTCCAGTGACTTAATGCATATAGCAGGGAGGCAGCAAGCAAAGACATGAGATTGAGCCTCATCAGGGGAAAGTTGGGAACATTTCTTATTTGCCTTTTTGCATGCATAACCAAAAACAATCATGTCAGGGGCAAACATGAGGGAGTAAATGTGCTCCTGACCTGTGCTGTCCCTGTCCTGCCCATACTGATATCTTAAAGGTAAAGGTACCCCTGACCGTTAGGTCCAGTCGCGGACAACTCTGGGGTTGTGCGCTCATCTTGCTTTACTGGCTGAGGGAGCCGGCATTTGTCCACAGACAGCTTCCAGGTCATGTGGCCAGCATGACTAAGCCGCTTCTGGCGAACTAGAGCAGAGCACGGAAATGGCGTTTACCTTCCCTATTTATCTACTTGCACTTGATGAGCTCTTGAACTGCTAGGTTAGCAGGAGCTGGGACCGAACAACGGGAGCTCACACCATCACAGGGATTTGAACCGCTGACCTTCTGATTGGCAAGCCCTAGGCTCAAAGTAGCTTCATCCTCTTTCCCAACAGTGCTCTTGTGATAGTATACCTATTGGCTTTATGACTGTGACAAATGGAAAGTTGTACTTTTGAACTCTTATGAGCTTTGTTTATAACCAAGGGGAAGACAGTGTTGTAGAAGTGCTGATTTTCCTTAAAGAACAGGTCAGATAACATCAGAAATCACAAGCTGACGCAGAAAGGAGCTCACCAAAAATCCCAAATACAGAGAATCAGGAGTTGTTGTGTGTGTGTGTGTGCCACAGGGATCCTTTTCTTGTAATATTTTTTTGACTGTATAATGTGCTGCTTCGGCCAAACACTTATGAGGTGTGTGCTCATACTCTTGTGTCAAATGTGCTTTGAAAAAGAACTTAGAAAGAATAGAGGTGGGCCATAGTTTGCTGAATGGAGTAAATGCGATCTACTCCGAAGAAAAGGCAAAGATTATTGTAAATAATATTGTATCAGAAGAGATTAGAATAGAAAAAGGGACAAGACAAGGGTGTCCACTCTCCCCTTTACTTTTTATTTCAGTTCTGGAGGTTTTACTCAATATGATAAGGAAAGACGAGGAAATAAAAGGAGTGACCGTAGGGAGGAAACAATACAAACTAAAGGCCTTTGCAGATGACCTTGTACTGACTTTACAAGACCCAGAGTCCAGTGCTCGGAGGGCACTGGAAGTAATTTATGAATTTGGAAAGGTGGCTGGTTTTAAGTTGAATAAGAATAAAACCAAAGTACTTGATAAAAATCTAGACGCTAAGGAAAGAGAAAAATTGCAAGAGGACACTGGTTTAGCATTTGTTAAGAAAGTGAAATACCTTGGTATTAATATGACGGCGAAAAATTTAAATTTGTTTAAAGATAATTATGTAAAAGTATGGAATGAAATTAAGCATGATTTAGAAACCTGGACAAATTTGAAGTTGTCTTTGTTGGGCCGTATAGCAACTGTTAAGATGAATGTATTGCCAAAAATGTTATTTTTTGTTCCAAGCCTTGACAATAATTGATAAGTTAGAATGTTTTAGAGAATGGCAAAAAGCACTATCGAAATTTGTCTGGCAAGGGAAAAAGCCAAGAATTAAATATAAGATATTAACGGATGATAAACAAAGAGGAGGCTTTTCCCTACCGGACTTTAAGATTTATTATGAAGCGGCTGCCTTTTGCTGGATGAAGGATTGGTTTTTGTTGGAGAACTCAGACATATTCGATCTAGAAGGCTATGACAATGTGTATGGTTGGCACGCATATTTATGGTATGATAAAGTAAAGGCCCACAGAGGCTTTAAAAGTCATATAATTAGAAAATCATTATACAATGTTTGGTCCAGGTACAAAGATCTACTAGAAAGAAAAACACCAAGATGGATTTCACCTTTGGAGGCCAAGGTTCGTAAAAGGTTAAATATGGAAACCAGTTGGCCAAAATATAGTGACTTAATGATTGAAGAAGGAGACCAATTTAAGTTAAAAACTTACGAGGAATTGAAACACAGATTGGATGATTGCTCCAATATCATCAGATAACTGAAGTTTTTAAATTAGATAGGTTACTTGGTTTTCAACGCGAGAAGTCAAAGTTGGAAACAGAATTGATAGAGCCAAGGACAAAATTACTTTCCAGAATGTATAAATTGCTGCTTGAGTGGCATACGAAAGATGAACAAACAAAAAATGTTATGATTTTGTGGGCAAAGGATGTGGGACATAATATTATGATAAAGGATTGGGAAAAACTGTGGCATGAAAATATTAAATTTACTGCGTGTAGTCTATTAAGGGAAAATATAATGAAAATGATGTATAGATGGTATCTTACACCAGTAAAATTGGCTAAGATTTATCACAACCATGATAATAAATGTTGGAGATGTAAGAAAGAAGAAGGTTCCTTTTACCACATGTGGTGGACATGTCCACTAGTAAGTGACTTCTGGAATAAGATTTATAATGAACTCAAGAAAGTGTTGAAAAACACATTTGTTAAAAAAACCAGAAGCATTCCTAGTGGGCATTATTGGAAATGAGATACCAAAGAAAAATGTGTCTTTTTTTATGTATGCAACGACGGCAGCAAGAATTTCAATTGCAAAGAACTGGAAACTACCAACATTACCAACGATCGACGATTGGCAGATGAAGATTATGGAGTTTATGGAATTGGCTGAGATGACCGGGAGAATCTGCAACCGGGGAGAGGAAGCGGTGGAGGAAGAATGGAAAGACTTTAAGTTATATTTAACAAAATATGCAAAAGTGATATATTAAGAGCAGAATTAGGTTGTAAATAAACTGTGGAAAAGTTAAATATGTGAAATTGAGAATTAAAACTAGATTATATGAGGTGATTAAAATGGGTTAGAATTTGCTAAAGTAGATATGTGATTAAGAACCACAGAGGAAGGGAGCCCGAGGGGGTCTACATATGCAATGTTAATATCCAAAGAATTTGTCATATGTTTTTCTTTTTATTTTGTATTTTCCTCTTTCTTCAGTTTTGTATTTTCTATCTTTTTCTGTAATGCTTTTTGGTTCCTTTTTTGTTTTTTCTGTACTCTGAAAACTTAATAAAAAACATTATAAAAAACAAAAAAACAAAGTGCCAGTACAAAGAAACTGAGCTCTGGCAACAATTATTCTCAATTGGTATGTTCTATACTAGCAGTGGCTGACCGGGGGTGGCTCTCCAGATGTAGCTGGCTATAACTCCCAGCAGCCTTCATCAGCATGGCAAATGGTAGTTTGTAATCCACAAAAATCTGGAGAGCTACAGTCTCCCCACCCCTATTCCATACACAGAAAAAGACCTGAAACTCATTGGTAAATCCAATGGAGTACAAAACCTAGAGGTTGTAATAACAGAGTCAGTTTTTCCTTGCTCTCCATCAACCCCAATTTAGTCAGGACATCAATGATTTTCATGATGGGTGCCTATGTTAGCTTACAGTGCTAGGAAATCTTGATCCACTGCATAGTGAAGCCAAAGATCAAAACTGATCACAAAAGAATCTCAAGGAGCTCAAGCAAAGACACTGGCAAGAGCCTTTTGTTTTCCTCTAAACTTTCTTCCCTAAGGCCTCATCAGAAAATGCAACATAGATGCTTTCACCATTTGGTAGTTCTTTCCGATTCTTTACATGCACTGAGGGCCAGGGTAACTGAACACCTATTTTTCTCAATGGCCATTTCTCACCAACTCCGCTAAGAAAACTACCTGAAATCTTGAGCAGAGCACCAGTGAGGGAAAGGGACCTATTTATCCAGGGCTGGGAAACCTCTTATGAGCTGCGACTGAGAGCCATATTTTCCCCATGGAAAACTCTTGGGAGGCGAATTCAAAAAGTGGGTGGGGATAGGCCCACATAATCACACACAAGCAGGTGCACAGATACACACTTTTCCTTTTTTTACCAGCGTCTCCGAAAGGATAACAAGCTCTGTCAGAAAGATTGCATGCTCTTTAAAAAACCACTGGAGAGTCCAAAAGAAACAACAGGATCACACTCTCTGTGTTTTTCTTCCTACAGGAAGACCAAGGCAGATTCTGTGCCAAAATCAGACCTGAAACATATGCACTTATTTGCAAGTTTTCACAAATCTTCTGTTATAGGTACAGCTCTCAAAAATATATCCACAATCTGTGATATAGCATATGGAGGAACAGATATGTGAAGCCGTTATCTAGGGGCCAAATCTGAATTATTCTGTCAGTATTACTGTAACCTATTATAGTAGAGGCATAGGATGTATCCAATTTATCTATTCACTAGCATTTGTGTTATTTTTATGCAACTTCAACCAATATTCACTTGTTGGGGTAATTACTGTTACTGTTTCTCTAAAACAAGGAGTACCTTTGCTAGAGTATTTGTAAGTAGCTGTCAGTGACATGATTACTCGGCCAGCATAAGACCAACTTCCTCTGTGTGCACATAGGAAAAATGCTTTTGTTATGTTCATAAACAGGAAGTCCCCAACCCCAGGAGATCTAAGAGTGAACTAGCTGAAAACCATGCTAGCTTTTGACCTAAGATACTGCCTTCACTGACTGCCAAACACAACAACAGCAGGATTCTATGGGCTAATAACTATTTGATTACAGGAGAGAGGAAACATATTTTGGTCCCATCTTCCTAACGTAAGAAAACACCCTGACAAATAAAAAGGCTTGGTTATCAAAATGGCCAGTTCCAAGGGATCCAAGCATTACTTTGTGAAGAATTATTACGGAGCATTACTCCTTTTAAGCTTTTGAAGCCCACAAGCATGCTTTATATATTAGTAAGCAAGAGAAAAACACAGTATCTAACCCAGGCATCCCCAAACTGTGGCCCTCCAGATGTTTTGGCCTACAACTCCCATGATCCCTAGCCAATAGGACCAGTGGTCAGGGATGATGGGAATTGTAGTCCAAAACATTTGGAGGGCCGAAGTTTGGGGATGCCTGATCTAACCCATCCAACTTCCTTTAACTTTAGAAAAGCTTTTAAACATAATTTATTGAATGGACACAAGAAGAAGAACACGTTATGCAAAACTGTTAGATATGTTTGACTGAATAGTTTGACCGATTATTTCTCTAAACATTTATATCTCACGTTATACCTGAAGCTCTCAAAAGCAACTTACAGGTAAGCATTGTAACTAAACAACCAAAAATACAATTAAAACAGAATCATATCCTTTATGTTAAAGACCATTATCTTTTTTGAAAAAGACAGTATACTAACTAGAAAACACTGCCTCTGGAGTCACATCCCAGCCATTTCTGGAACTGAGTAGAAAATGAGCTTGTTGGGCTTCTCTTGGAAGTAAATTCCACAATGAGGCAAGAACCAGAACCCTGTTCCTGGATATGGCTGCCATCCTCTTTTCAGAATACAGGTGCACTCCAAGCACACCTACTCTGACGATCTCAAAACATCTGGGGGTAAATATGAGAAAAGCACTTTGAGGGAATTTGTCGGGAGGCAATTAGAAGATACCAGAAATGGGAGACTGAATGATCCTCATTTTGCATGAAGGTTACATTCTAGACCACCACACGCATCAGCGGGGCCTGCATAAAACATTCCACCCTGCCCTTTTAGTGATGTTTCAGGACAGGCATTCCCAAACCTTGGCCCTCCAGAGTGTTTTGGACTACAATTCCCATCTTCCCCGACCACTGGTCCTGTTAGCTAGGGATCACGGGAGTTGTAGGCCAAAACATCTGGAGGGCCACAGCTTGGGGATGCCTGTTTTAGGATCACTTCCAGGTTCTGCAGTGTGCAATCTGCAGGTACACATGTGTGCGGTCGCATGTCAATCAAAACATACAGAAAAAATACAGAAGTTGTGTGTATTTGGTCCTGCCCTCAGAGATCTGTAACTTATCTAATATATATTTTAGAAGTCTTTCAAAACTTGGGTTTTTTTAAGCTTCAAAGCTGCCCATGGATGTCCTACTCCATAATTTCTTTTTCCTGGCTTTCACTGTATCTTACTCTGAAAATTGCCATTGCATTTTATTACTTGAAACACTGAATACATTCTTCCTTCGCACACAGGTTTTTGTTCCTTAAAACAGCACAGCCCTATACCCATGTGGCTGTCCTTAAGGCCCTATACACAGATATCCTCACCAGTGTTGGAAACTGAGATATGAAAGCTAGGAGCTAAATGGCACCTTAAACCTAGGTTATAGGCGCAACAACAGAAGGACTAGGCATGCTTTTTTATAACCAGAATAAAAGCTGAACATGAATGAACTGCAGCTAAAATATTATGTTCATTTTACACATGGTCTAGTCCTTCCCCTGCTCACCCCCCTAATATTCTTAAGAGGGCCTCTACTCCAATCTTCAGAAAGTAGCTGGAAGTGGAGCGGCAGGAAAAGGTCCTCCCCTCCTTCCACTGCAGTTTAAATCTGAAATCTTAAGCGTAGTACTGCGCCCAAAGCTCAGAAACTGCTTGCACTAATTAAATTCCCTGTCACAAAATGCGCCTAGAACAATGGGAGTTTCAAATACTGATCCTCACAAGATGATCACACTGCACCATCTAGCTACCATCTTCTGTGGAAAAGGATCAGGACATGCAGCAAATTATATGTCCACTTACAGCTCCTTTTGCTTTGCTATCTCCAAATATCTGAACACACTATGGATATTTCATTCTAAAAACAGACATCACCCTTCACTTTAGCCATCTCAAATCTAGCAGTTCTCAAAAGCATAACATTTTGGTTAGCTGAAATACCACACTCAAACAGTTTGGTCTAACCGAGGACCACTCATCGCACTGACATCTATAAAATGTAACAGATTTTATGATGTAGACAAAGCATCTGAAATACACCTGTTAGACAAACGGATATACAGTATGTCACAAAAAACCTTATTAGGTGAGCGAGTAGGACACACTGTAGGATTTACGTCTTCTTTTATGTTGAAAATCTAGGCCTATCTTACTTAGAAGAGGGCCAATGTCCTCAGCTGTCAAGTAGGTTACATCTAAGCAAGATTAAAGGCAAAGGTGGTAGATGAGATTGGTAACTGGGAGCTCACAGGTTGCCTATGGCTTCTTGAGAGAGTTGTCTGGTCCCCAATTTCCAATAAGCTTACCCATAAGAACAGCCTGCTGGATCAAGCCAGTGGCCCATCTAGACCAGCATCCCGTTCTCACATTGGCCAACCAGATGCCTATGGGAAGCCTGCAAGAGAGACCTGAGCATAACATCATCCTTCTCTCCTACGGTTCCCAGCCACTAGTATTCAAAAGCACACTGGCCTCTGACAGTGAAGGTAGAGGCACCATTGAGAGTCTTTTCCTTCACGAATTTGTCTAATTCTCTTTCAAAGCCACCCAAGTTGTTGGGCAGCACTGCCTCTGTTTTTAGCAAATCCCACGGTTCAACAATGTGCTGTGTGAAAAAGCACTTTCTTTTGTCTGTTCTGAATCTTCCAACATTCAGCTTTGTTGGATGTCCATGCGTTGTAGTGTTACGAGAGAGGGAGAAAAACTCCCTCCATCTGTCTTTCCTTTTCCTAAGTGTATGTTGAACTAGAGTGTGAGACTGGCTGTGCAAGGGAGAATAATTGCCCCCTCACAGACATTCTGGTTTCCCTCTCCACTTCCCTGGAAGAATTCCAACTAGGAAGTGTATCTGGACTCCTCCATCCCCTGACACATCCTGCCTTATCCTAGTTCTTCCAGGAAATCTGGATTTGCAAATCAAAAATTATATTAATGGTTTGTTTGTTGGTCTAAACTGTTTGATTGAAAAGCTTTCTGTAATTTTTTTAATAGATAAATCTTCTTGACACAATGCTCCTTACTGTTCCCCTATTCAAGAAGTACAGAGGGAGGGGTGTCTGTGTTTAAACTGGCCACTATAGAAACACATATTAGATAATATTGTTTATAAAGCATCTAAAACAGTTGGGTGCTGTACAATGACGAACAATACACAGTAGCCATGAAGCTGCCACCAGAGAAGGAAAATATTTAGAGATTCTAGGTCAGGCATCCCCAAACTCAGCCCTCCAGATGTTTTGGGACTACAATTTCCATCATCCCTGACCACTGGTCCTGTTAGCTAGGGATGATGGGAGTTGTAGTCCCAAAACATCTGGAGGGCCGAGTTAGGGGATGCCTGTTCTAGGTCTCTGTGGTCCCAATAGAACTCTCCTTTGATGCCTACTCAACAGTGCATTTGGCATTCCTTTTCAATAGCAGCCTCCCTTCCTCCAATCCATGCCAAATGGCAAACTATTTTTAATTGCCATATGAGTCAGGAGTCTACTGTTTTAAGGACTCACACCAGGCATGATGAGTTGGGCTGATTTACATACATCATTCAAGATTTTCATCACTTACACGTGACAGGGTGATGTCAAGGAAGAAACAGGAAACACAAGCAACCTACACTTCCTGTTCTTCCACATCTCTGCCACACATATGAATGAATTAGGGCAAATGCAGGGACAGTTTGCAAGACAGATGAGAAATCCCATATGCAGTACACACAAAATGCAGACATGCCATCCAAACTTTGTATGCACATTGTTCAAAAATCAGTGTACCTGTACCTACATTAATGGTAATGTGCAAAGTGTTTAGCTGCTCTGAATCATGCAGTTATCTGGATTATGGCTGCATTTGTATTCTATGGAAAGCAGTAAGATGAGCGCACACAGATTCAAACTTAAACAACTGGGGTAGTTCTTATATGGCACTGAAATTAAAAAAAAACATTTTAAACATTTGTGGTATCAATTTAGGTTGTATGTGCAATCTTCTTTTATCTTAGCAGGAACTAGCTGATACATTGTTAAATTAATGGAACTCTTTTGTGTGCTGACATTTCAAAATTTCAGATATGGAACAGTATTTCAGATTACTGAACTGTAAAATCAAGTACAGCCTTAAAAAAAACTTGCCTTGAATAACTTGAATATACTCAGCATATATTAAATAAAAAGTTAATGATTCCTGTTTCTCCATTTTCTTATTAGAATATCAGCTCCAACGTCTGATTTGGGGGGGGGGAGAGAGGTTCAAACAAAAATTACATAGATTACCATTGTTAAGGCTTTTAAAAACAACAACACACTGTTGACATTTTAACACACACACATACCCCTTCCCTGAAACTATGTTAGCTTTATTTCCAAGTTTTAATAACTAGAAATACAACAGTGCAAAAGGGAAGGGAACAGGAATGTGCAAAAAAGCAGATGTGTAGCCACCGAGCCTACACTAACAACGCAAACGCATGATAGGAAACCACGCTTGTAGTAACAAAATAAAGCTTGTAAAAGGAGAAGCTGGGCGTAGACTGTTATGACCTACGTGCTGCGAATCTCAGCAACGAAAAGCAGTTGTTTTCTTACTTCTTGTTGTTGTTTTTAAAATCAGGAATCTGAAGAATCAGAACTATGCGTTTCACTAAAAGCTTTAACCCTCCCCAAAGTTGTTGTTTTTTTAAAAAAAATATTACTTTTATTATTATTAAAAGAGGCAATACAAAATGACATGAAGCCAAGCCAAGCCGTTCCTTTCAAGGGGAGGAGCAGGGGAGGAAAGAAGGAAAGAAAGAAAGAAAGAAAGAAAGCTGCTCCTTTAAGAGAAACTCTTGCTAGACCCCCGCCCCCCAAAGAGGCTGTATTCTACTTTTCCTTGGATAAAGAAACCTGGATAGTACAGTTGGGAAGGTCTGCTTCTCGCGCAGCAGCATCTGAAAGCAACACTTGGTTGACATTAATGCTGGTGTAGACTCTCTCACGGCTGCAAAGGAAACACGATCAATCTTGCGGGGCGGGCCGGGAGAGCCGTCCGGGAGGCTGCCTGCCTGGCTGCCTGCCGCTTCCCCCGCTGCACTCACCGCTTGCGTGCTCGGAGAGAGTGGAGACTGACGTCTGGCCCATGTCTTGGTCCTGGCAGAGGGCCGGGGGTCCTACAATCAGGCCGCTCTCTCGGTCCTTCGGTAAGGTCTCCTCTCCCACGGAAGCTCCCGAGGGCTCATGGCACCTTCTCCCGGCGCTCGCTTGCTGCAATTAGCAGCCTCCTCCTTGCAACTTCTGCTGCCTCCCCTTGCGCGCGAGTTGCTAAGCCCTCCTCCTGCTCCTCCCTCCGCCTGTTGCTGCTGCCGCCCAGTTCAGCCTGCTCCTGCTCAGCCGAATGCCTGTCATTCCTCTATGCAGATTAACTCGGGCCAAAGGGAGAGAGCCCCGAGCTGGTACAGCCACGCCAGGCTCCCTCGCCGAGATCATCCGGCGCCACAACAGTTGCAGTGTGTGGCTTTAAGCTGCTCGCACAAAGAACTCGGTGTTAAACGACCCTATAGGGCTCGGTTGACAAAAAAAGTAAAGTACTTAGTCGTGGCATTTAAGTTTGCAAAAACGTCTTGTTTTCCCCAAAGGGGCTTCTCCCTACTCCGTTTTCTGACCTTAGAGGGCCGGTTTCATGCGCTTCTGCTGGCGCTAGCTGCTGCTACAGTTTAGATCAGTGGTTCCCAACAGGTGGTCCGGGGACCCCCAGGGGTCCGCGAGCTATGCCAGAGGGGTCCGCAAGATGCTATTAGAATAAAAAATATATTAAATATATTTCGTATGATAACAGATTTTTTGTTTTGGCCGCTTCTTGCATGAGCAGAGTCTAGCGCAAAACTAGAATTAGATAGAGGCAGTAGTTCTGCTGTATGCCGTTAGGTGGCGCTTTACAAACACTACTGTTTTGCAAAGAGGCAGCGCACGCATTCTACTAACGCTCACCTCCCCAAGATGCTTTGCGCGCGTCGGCTTCATTTGTGCGCTACTGCGCAGGTACCCTGTCTTCTCCATTCCCCTCCCTCCTCCCTGGTGCGCGCTGCCTCTTTGCAAAACAGTAGTGTTTGTAAACAAAGCGTTGTTTTTCGCGGAAGCTACAGTTCGCGTAGTTAAAAATGGACCGTTGGTTAAAAAGTGGTTCATTAAAACGACAAAGGCCTACAGATGAAGAGGAAGAACTTTAAAAAACGTATAAATATAAAATATAAAAAGACTCTTAATTTAGCTCTCACTTTTTAATTTTAGGATTAGGAATTAATGGGGGTCTTTGTCACAATAGCGGCTCGATAAGGGGTCCTAGAGAAAATTTTGTTGGGAACCCCTGGTTTAGATAATTTCCTCTAGAGAGAGGTAGATATCCTAGCCTCTTGCACTAAAGGGTCTTTTGGGCCTTAAATACTAAAGGATTTGCAGTGCCACAAAACTGTGTTTTTGCACCTTTGGACTACTGTAATTTACAGTTCCGTCAATAAAGCATTGTGCTTTCGAATGGATAAAAATCGGAGCAAGTGTCTGGGAGCCGAACTGCACCATGCACCAGCTCCTATAGGAACTGATATGGGACTGAAACACAAAGGGATTCCAGGATTAGGGTTTTTAAAAAAGAGAACGGGTACTCATGTCTTCACTTGGTGAGTCACAACACTTCCTTGCATACAAAAGTTCAAACTGCATTGCTCAGGAAAATGCATCTTGCATATTTCCGAACCTGCTTTGGTAATCTGGTGCTGGACAGCAGGCAAAATCTAAAATTAATTCCATAAGCTGTTTCATGCCCTCTCTAGAAAAATCCGATTGTAAATTTGAATTGGATTCTGTACCTCACCAACTTAATCTAGTGGCAAATAATTATTTCTGTATCTTGCATAACTTTGTTCTGTGTTTCATTTCCTATTGTCTGGTGGTCAGGTGTCTTGGGAACAAAGGAAGCATCATTTCATAGTTTCCAGTACAGGTTGTAACAGGATATATACTGCACAATTATAGACAAATGACTTCAATGGGTATTTCTCCCAGCTAAGTGGATATAAGAGTGTAGCCATAGATTTTCTCCACTTAATAAAAATAAAGTTTATATTAAGAACAAGTAACTCTGTCCTTTTAGGGACGCGGGTGGCGCTGTGGGTTAAACCACAGAGTCTAGGGCTTGCTGACCAGAAGGTCGGTGGTTCGAATCCCTGTGACGGGGTGAGCTCCCGTCGCTCGGTCCCAGCTCCTGCCAACCTAGCAGTTCGAAAGCACGTCAAAATGCAAGTAGATAAATAGGAACCGCTACAGTGGGAAGGTAAACGGCATTTCCGTGTGCTGCTCTGGTTCGCCAGAAGCGGCTTAGTCATGCTGGCCACATGACCCGGAAGCTGTATGCCGGCTCCCTTGGCCAATAACACGAGATGAGCGCCGTAACCCCAGAGTCGTCCGTGACTGGACCTAATGGTCAGGGGTCCCTTTACCTTCACCTTTTTACCCAGGGCAGTCTCGAGCAGGTCGCACACCCTGGTGCTGAGGGGCGGAGATCGCTCTGGCGCCCCCGCCCTTGCAGGGCACAGCATGGTTTCCGCGCCGTGCCCTGCCTACTGGCCCGGCGCCACCGGGGGTCTACTTAGAGCTGGCCCTGTTTTTACCTCTGTCCTTTAAAATTATGCTCATTTTCTTCTTGGTTAAAATGTGGAAAGTAAACAAAACAAGTTTCACCAGCTATTGAAAAGGGGTTATTTAATATAAATCTTATTTTAAATGACGTTAAACCACTTCTGGAAATCTAACAGAATAAAGCACAAGTTAAGTACACATTTTCATATTCTTTTCTCCCAGGGTGCAAAAACTGTTTCACATCACCTGGCCAGAGCCTCCCACCTCCAATCTGCTCAGCCAATCACATACATATGGTTGCATGCACCCCACTCTCCAAGTGGCAAGAGACTCCAGGGGTTTCAGTTTCCTTGGAAAAAAAGAAACACCATGATGCAGCTGTAGCATCACAACCTGATGTCTTTATCTGCCCCAGCTGCAACTAACTTGTCTTTCCTGTCTCTGTCTCCACAGCAACAGCAGACGCTGTAACCTTCCAACAGTTTAACTTCACTCCCCCTAAGGCACAGTCCTCCATTGTCTCTAGACACAAACGTGTGCCAGCAAATCCTATTGGGAGGTGGGAAAAGACCCCACCCATACGTCTCTATGACATATTTATCAACTGTCTTGATAAATATGTAAACTACCCTCACAATTTTCAATTGGTATGGAAGTGTTTAAAAATTAATTTAATTATTTTCAAAGCAAAAGAAAAATGTAGACAGTGTATGAAACATCAGTTGAAGGGCAAGCCAAATAGCTGATCCAGTGCTCACTCTGCAGGTATGCACATCTGTCGTTTCAGTTGTGAAACAAGAAGAAGCCAGGCTCACATTTTATCAGGTTAGGAATTCTTTACAAGCTCTGTTTTCACATTACAGTATATTCATCTTCAACCTTAGATGTCCAAGGAGCAGGTCCTGTATGTCTTGAAGGCCTCCCTCCCTCTTAATTGGCCTAGAGAAGCATTTTGTCATGAAAAGAGATTAGGTTGCAAACGGAAAATAGTTTAGAATAGGAAAAAGAATATTTATAAGACATTATGGGCAAGTTGGTATAAGTCTATGAAAGCCACTTTTCAAAAAGGCTACTAATCTGTTGTACAGTGGCACCTACATCCATATAATTTATGTTAAACTATATGCTTTTGGGTTTTTCTATAACATGACATTATATTGGCTATTAATAATATAATGTCAATAGCAGCCAAGATATGTAAAAAGAATTAAAAAGAGTAAGGAACAGGGAGAATATACTCCAAAAGAAGTGTAAATAAAAAATTACTTATGCTTCTAAATTTTAATATTATCTGCAGGTCAAAACAGCATATATCAGTGGTGTTGTTTAGCCAGTGACTCAACCTGATAATTTTAGAAAAGGAAGATTTCTGATAAATATGCCAAGACTGTTCAGCGGCTGCTTCTATTAAATACCTTGATGTATTAGGTTCTTATTGTGTACCACCAACAGGATTCATTTTTGTCTGTATTGTGATAAGAAATAGAAAAAAGTTATATAAGAAGAATAACAATGCCAAAATATAACACTGGGGACAAGAAAACAAGTTCACAATGTCACTCTCAGGACACTGGAATACATTGGAGAACACACACAAAAGTTACATAAGGACTATGTCACACCACACAGCAAAATACCATATTTTCCCACCTATAAAATGCCCCCATGTATAAGACGCCCCCTATTTTGGGGGACTCAGATTGAAGAAAATGGGGAGAGATGTATCCGTGTATAAGATGCCCCCTAATTTTTGACATTATTTTTTAGGGGGGAAACCTAGTCTTATACACAGAAAAATACGGTAAATATTAAATATTACCAGTAGGGTTTGTTGAACTTTCCTTCTTGTATACTTATTAAAGTAAGGAAAACAAAAAATGTACAACAATACTGAAGAAGTGTGCATGCACACGAAAGCTCATACCAAGAACAAACTTAGTTGGTCTTGAAGGTGCTACTGGACAATTTTTATATATATATTTTTTAATATTTCTACAACAATACAATTATTTAAAGGTGAGTTTTGGTAAGCAATCCAGAGTGACAACATTTATATCAACTAGCTTATGTAAAAGAAATGTAAATGGAACATAGGAAGCTGCCTAAACTGAGTCAGACCATTAGTCCATCTAGCTCAATACTGTCTACTACACTGCCTGGCAGCAGTTCTCCAGAATCTGAGGACATCCACCAGGAACTTGCATTAATTCCTTTTGAAATGGAACTTTCCAAGCATTGGGTATCAGTGTTATGATTTTCATCTCTTTCCCCCTTACATTTTTAACAGCTATATTGCTTGCCTTCCCTTATATGGTGTCTACAATAAATGATCATATCAAGTTCTAATTTTATATTTTATTAAGGAAAAAGTTGTATGTTACTTCATTGTACATAAAACCTCTAAGCGGTTTGTTCGTCTGTTCTGCTTTGTTAAACCATCAGTATCCAGCCATTTTAACTCTGCTGACAAAAACCAGGTTATATGTTTTGTTTGGGTTTTTTTAAAAAAAATATCCTTCCTGACCTTAAATCAAGACTTTGGAGTATAATTGGTGCTTGGTATCGTACGCTAAAGAACAAAATGCCAGATGTAATTTTTAAAGTTCCTGTTTTGTATCATTTTGTCACAGTTGAGTGCAGTATAAACACAATGATGGCCTGCATTCCATAAATATTTGTTCTTGCTACCAGACAGTTTTTGTATTGTTTCTGCAGTGATATTTATTTAGAACTGCTTGTGTGAGAGAGACATATACAGTAGAACTATGGAACCACGTAAAGCCATTATTTCTGAATAAAAATAGTTTTGTGGTCACGATGCAGGACTAGCAAACAGGTCTGTGATTGGCATTCATTCCAGAATATTGGCCATCAGCAAAATGCCAACTTTTTAATGCTTTACTAATTGGTCACAATTCTGTAGCAAATTCCCAAAATAGGAACCGCTACAGCGGGAAGGTAAACGGCGTTTCCATGTGCTGCTCTGGTTTGCCAGAAGCGGCTTTGTCATGCGGGCCACATGACCTGGAAGCTATACGCTGGCTCCCTCGGCCAATAATGCGAGATGAGCGCGCAACCCCAGAGTCGGTCACGACTGGACCTAATGGTCAGGGGTCCCTTTACCCTTTACCTTTAGTAGCTCTGGTGGGGTAAACGTTGTGCTCCTTTCTGGGGTATTTTGCCCACCTTTGCTCCCCACCCTGCACTCATGTCATGAACTGGCTGGATGCAGAGGAGTGGTGGTGGGTGGCACCAACTGGATAAACCCCAGGGGAAGAAGGGTCAGAACCAGGGGGCTGGTGTTGGGACAACAATGAGTGGTCAGAGGGAGGAGAAGGAGAAGAATGAGGGGGAGGTGTCAACAGAGTTTAGTAAGAAGGAGGCTAGGGCAGAAAGTAGTCCAGGCTCAGAGGCAGAAGAGGAGGCTGGAGAGGAAGGGGCCCAGCACTGAAGGTTTGCTCTGGAGGGTTAGGGGACACTGAGAGCAACGGCAGGAGCTGCAAAAATGGCCTCCCCTGCTCCATTTTGACCCTCTAACTTCAGCAGGGAGGGAACTTTTCACAAACTAAAGCTACAATAAGCCACCTACTTCCTCCCATTCCCGCTTCCTTTTTGTTTTATGTTTTAAATTAGATTGGGAACCTGCTGGGAGAGAAACAAAGTAATCCAGGAGCACCCGGCAATTTTATGTGCTTTTATTAATATCACGCAATGAGGTGCAGTAGCCTTGTCTGTGTTATGGAACCAGCCAAACAGGAACCAAGACAGCAATGAAAAAAATAATACTAAAGAGGCCGAATAAGAACTAGTCATGTTAGAGCTGGAATGGGGGAGCTGTGGGCCTCCAAATGCTGCATTCCAATTCCCATCAACCCCAGCCAGCATGGTCAATAGCTTGGGATGATGAGGATTGAAGCCCAAAGGTATCTGGAGCAGGGGTAGGCAACCTAAGGCCCTGGGGCCAGATGCAGCCCAATCGCCTTCTAAATCTGGCCCGCGGATGGTCCAGGAATCAGTCTGTTTTTACATGCGTAGAATGTTTCCTTTTATTTAAAATGCATCTCTGGGTTATTTGTGGGGCCTGCCTGGTGTTTTTAGATGAGTAGAATGTGTGCTTTTATTTAAAATGCATCTCTGGGTTATTTGTGGGGCATAGGAATTCGTTTACCCCCCCCCCCCCAATATAGTCCAGCCTGCCACATGGTCTGAGGGACAGTGGACCGGCCCACAGCTGAAAAAGGTTGCTGACCCCTGATCTGGAGACCCATAGCCCCTGTAGGCAATCCCTGGAATCATAGGGTTGAAAGGGAAAACAACTACCGGTAATATGTTTGGGGAGGGATTTCCTAGCTAGCATCACATACCCTATTTGGTGTAGTAGTGCATGCCACTCCCTGTGCTAGTATCACTACTGTAGTTTAGCAGCATTGGACTTCTAGAAATATAACATGGGATCAAAGCAAGACCTGACTATTTTCAGTTACTTTGAACGTCTGTTATAGAGGCAGATACTGATATTTAAAAATAAAAAAGTCTTGCAAATATGTTCACATGGATTTATCACCAGAACCTATTAAGCAAAATAATAGCACATCTGAAAATGATAAAGAATTGCTGTTTGGAACATGACAATAGCCCTTTAAAAACCATTCCATCCAGGAAGGCTGATGTTTGAATTTCAAATACACATGTTGACTTTATTTCATTTCTTTCAGCATTTACAGGTCCTATTGAACTCAATGCATTTACACAAGTACCACCATCCCTTTACTGCCTATAAAATGCAAAAATAAGGCAAAACCCAAAGGCTGAAAAGGAGATAATAATCTAGTCCACCCAGCTGCTCTAAAGTGGAATCCTCCACAAAGCAACAAACATCTGCTCTAGACATTAACACCCATCATCTATTGTAGGTTATTACATGCTGTGAACAGATGATAGTCACAAACAAGGTGCTCTACCCTACAGATACCTGTAAGATACAGTGAGAAGTCTAGAAAACATTCCATCCACACTAACCTCAACTTGCTTTTTTCCAAGAAGCTGAGCAGCTGGGTTTTAAAGAAGAGTATTGGAAAAAACATTTAGGTTAGGAACATTAAGTGCATAGCGAAGCACAGACAGTGCGTAATGCTTACTGAAAGCCAGCTTAGTTTTTGACCTGTGGTATTTAATGTTCAATAAAATGAGGTGGGCAGCAATGTATTGTGTTTCTCCTCTGAAAACATGCCTCACTTTTTGTGAAATGCCGCCCCTGCACTCAATATTTTAGGTTCCTTTCTATTTTATTGTGCCTCCAACCAGATTAAGGACTGCTGCTGTTATCCCTGCGTATGTGGATAAAGCACTACAGGATGAAATGCTAATGATGATGTTAAAGAACTTTTATTTTATGAAAAAGCAATAGGATTTGTAAAACTGAACTGCATAATTGCTAATACAGCCATAAGATACAACATCTTAGAAATGTGGTATTTGGGGTTTTCAGAAGGTAGGGAGAAGCATAGTTAGTCCTCTCCCACAAGATATGTTCATTCATTGGCCGCCAACTGCTGTGCTGCCCTTCTCAGATGAGTAGAGCAGTACCATTTCAGTGTCACTGGTAAAGAAAAGGCGTTTTATATGTGTTGTATATGTGATATAACACTGTGACACCAGATGGTGCTGTGGAGTCCTGTCTTTCCCTACTGGGTTTCCCTGTATGAGTTTACAACGGGTTTAACTGAATCACTTCTTTGACATGTATAGATCCAGCCCATGTCTCCCACAATCTTAAGTACTTTAAATCCTTTCAGCAGAAACGGACATATTCATAGAATCACAAAATTGTACTGTTGGAAGGGACCTCGAGGGTCATTTAGTCCAACCCCCTGCAATGCAGGAATCTCAACTAAAGCATCCATGATCCAACCTCTGCTTAAAAACCTCCAAGGAAGGGGAGCCCACCACCTTCTGAGGGAGTACCTTCCAGTGTCAAACAGCTCTTGGCATCAGAAGGTTCTTCCTGATGTTTAGTCAGAATCTCCTTTCTTGTAACTTGAAGCAATTGGTTCAGGTCCTACCTTCCAGAGCAGGAGAAAACAAGCTTGCCACTCCAAAGATGGGCCCACCATTCAAGGGTCTCTAAATACTAGCCAAAAGAATTGTGAAATGTCAACTGGTCTCCACAAAAGAAACTAAACTGTCCTGACATATTTTTGTGCATTAAAATTGGCAGCACACTTCATTCTTACACTCCAAAGTACTTGCCTGCTGCCAGTTTTAATCTAGAGAAAGTGCACCTCAGGCAACAAAACACTGTATTAAAGGCAATAAAGGTCTGACTCAATCCTAGCCAGTGTGGGCAAATCCTGGAACATTTTAGGGAGTATCACAGAACCAGAAGGCAACATTAGGAATAAATAAAAAGGCTCTACAGCTTTACAAGACCATGCCACTATATATATATATATTACCCTCTAGGTCTAGGTTTATCTGCACATTGCTCTTGAAAAGACAGTGAACACTTCTATAAACCTTTCAGTACAGTATTTAATGAATATTTCATTATTATTCCAGTAAAGCCTTTTAGAAGAACATACAACACAATTGCATACAATTGCTCCCTAACCACAAGAGAAAGGGTATTTTCTGGCTAGGACATAGACATGAAGCCAACCAGTTGCAGCTCAACTTAAAGGTGGAGTGAGTCAAAACAGTAAAAATGTGCACATATTATTTCATTAGGGACTGCTGGGCAACCTGAACAGTGAATTCTGCACAGTGGGTTGAGACTCACCTGTGGCATAGGTAGCTCACTAGGTACCAGTAAGTGGGGGTAAGATGGTGTCAGAAGAAGGTAATGGAGGGAAAGAGGATTCCAGATCAGAAGTTGGATTGGCTGGGAGATCCCATGTGGAAGCAGAGTTCCATCTCTGGGTTTTCATGGCAAAGCAGTATGAGAACTTTTATGCCCAGTAAATTACAAAAGATACATTTTAGGTTAAAACTGGAGGTTTTTCAGCTGATTCATGGTCTGATTCGTGGACAATTTTGATAACAAAAGCCTGACTCACTAATGCTGATATACCTAAATTGCTATTTCTAGCACTAAGTAGCCAGAGCCAGCAGCTGTGTGCAGGACTGTCTAGTTTTATGCCAAAAATAGTAGCTATTCAGAAAGATATGTCAGGTATGTAGCCAGACTGATTTTTTCTCTCTCTTTCTCTCTCTATGGTTTACAGTTTAGTTGGAAAAACAACTAAAATGTGTGTTAACCTGACAACTCAGAACAAGGATTTCCAAAATATTACTATGCAGACATTGGGAAGGTGATTTGTTACAGAAGGCCTTTATTTTATTTTATTTTATTTTATCTTATTTATTGAATTGATATCCCACCTTCCTCCCAAATGGTGCTTTCTCTTCCTTACATGCATATGTTAGTTCATTTGATCACTACACACACACACACACACACACACACAGTATATATATTTGGAGGAATAGGAGGACTGAGACAGATGTGAAGGCTCACAGTGTGTGGAAAAAATGACAAGGTAAACTGAACCTAGTTGTTAGGTTGTGTGGCAGATTAGGTGCCTAGCCAGCCTGGAAAGAATGAGGAGATTGACAGAATGATTCCTCAGGGTAGGGAGGCTGCGGGAAATGTCACATTGTCACCCTTCTTCCTGTAATGTGCAGATTCACTTACCTCTTGTGATATTGTCACATTGTGCTCTCTCTCGTTCCCTCTGCCAGCAGCTGCAAATGGCATGGAGCAGGGGCAGTGATATGCCTACAAGCGAAACTACACGTTACAGGGAGAGATGGAAGCATGTGAAACAGGGACGCCATTTTCAGCAGCCACCCCATATCTGCCATGATGCACTGAGTAAGACTGCAAGGAGTCATTTCATACCACACTGTCTGTATTTCAATTCTCAATTAGCCCCAATTTCATTTCACATCTGTTAATGCTTATCTCTTGCTTTATCCTGTGATGAAACCTGAATGTTCATGTGGATGTTCTGCAATGTTTTCCATGAGATTATTTATAAATCTTTTTTTTAAAAAAAAAATTTGGCTACAAGAATAAATTTGTCACCCAGTTTGATTGCTAATTGTTGTTAGCTATGCAGGCTGTAGAACAGATATATTTGGTCCTCCAAAAGCAGTGACGTTATATTACTGCAAGTGAAAAATAAAGCTCTGCAACGTCACCATAGGGTGTGTGGGTGGCAGGCTCTGAAAGTTGCAGCACAATATTTTCACCATTACTTTAGCTTTCCCTTATTTTTATATGTCATTTCATCCCTGTGCCACTGATGCTATAAAAGCACTGATGCTATAGAATTTCTATCTCACAGTAGTGACCCAGTTCACTACTAGGCCATGGTTTGGTTTAGTGTTACATGGCTTAGTGTTACAGGCAAACAAGTCCAGTGTGTGGCTAACTGATGAGTCCAGCCCAAATAACTTTTACATGCCAAAGTACTTTATTCTGGGTACTAAATATCACTCTTCAATTTAAAAGCACAGATGAACTTTGATGGGTGTTACAATGTGTGGACCAGGCAATGATCCAATAATGGGCCTGGTCACAGATGCCGATTTTCTCATTAACTGGCTTCTTGTTTTAGTCAAAATTGGATGTAGTCACAATGGTGTGGATTAAGGAGTACTAAACTGAAACATGTGTTACATGTCAGCCAAGGCAGGAAGTAGTAGAAGTCACTGCAAGAGTCTGTCAGCTGAGGCAGGCTGATATCACTGGAGAGCTTCTGAGCTTCTGAATCCTAATCCTCAATTGACCACTGTTTAGTAGAACAAAAGCAGCCAACTGGGGCAATGGGTGATTCATACAAATATAACATACTGGAAGAATTAACTGGATCAAAAGAATGGGCACATTTCACCAACAAACCTCATTCAGTACCAAGATCTCTACAAGACATACTGAAGAAGAGTTCTCCGACAAAAGGAAGCTGGTTTGGTTTGTCCTTTGTAGGCAATAACTCATATTGTAATTCCAAAGAAAAATGTATTATAGGATTTCTTAGCTTCTTTCTTTTCCTTGGTAAACAAATTCCTAGTTCACCATCCTGATAGGCAGTTTCAAAACACAAGGGACAACTTAAGAAAACAACAATTGATGTTGCTATCAGCTGCTTGGAGCATTTCAATGCTAGTTAATTAAAGCAAGCCAGACAGCAATATCCTTGTGAAATGGAAATAGAAATAGAAAAAGAAATGATGCCCCTAAAGGCCTAAACCAAACAAGGATCATTCAGGACCTAAACCTATCCTCAGAGAAAGAATAAGAACAAAGAAGAAGAATTGGTTTCTATGGTTTTCGAACATCAGCTTCTGTCTTCCCTCCCCTAAAAAAGTTTGAGTCATATTTATTTTTAGTCTCATAAATGCTCATATAGCTATACTGTATGGAGTGGACAGTGTCATATAGTTTAGGATTAAAGTGACATCTTTTGACAGGGTTTCAAGAATCTGTAGTAGTGAGATAATTTTTTTAACTAGGAGAAATGAGCAATTCTGCCTGTTTCATTTGCTTTCCTATGCCGAGGTATGTCTGACACGAAACCGGAATTTTGCCTAGTCATGGAATATCAGTCATGTCATTGTATTAAATTCCTGCATCTTAATAAACCTCAGTTATGTCAGCTGGCTTGTTCCACGGACCTAACAAGTTTGTTTTAAAGTTTGTGCTAGTATGAGAGGTTCCTTCGCACTGTTGATAAAATGTAAATGGAACCATAATTATGGTCTTAACTGCAGCTCTCTTGAAAGTGTGTGTGTGCAGTGCAATAGGAATACAATTTAAATCCAAAGTCCTGAACACACTTACTAGAGAGTAATGGCCATTGAATAAAGAGGAACTTACTTCAGATTGAACATGTGTAGGATTGAGCTCTAAACTTGCAAGCCTAAACATGTCTACTCTGAAGTAAGTCCCACTTCATTTAATTGGGCTTACTCTCAGGTAAGTGGGGTTAGGATTGTAGCTTCATTAAGGAAAATAATAATAACATGGTTGCACCAAATCTGCATAGCTCAAATGGGCAGTCATAGCTTTGTACTCAACACATTGCCTGGTGGGTGTATGTCACCAGGAATTCTGCGCAGGTGAATAAATGAGCTGGTTCCCACTCTAGCTAGCATGGAAACCAAGAAGGATGACCTAGAAGGGACATATCTCTTTTGCTTAGTGGATTAAAAAAAAAGTTTGCCAAGAGGCTAGCAAACATATTGAAAACAATACAAGAACCATCCTTGTCTAAGCACTACTTAGAAATTTAAATGAAAGTAGGCTGCTTTCCAGCCTTTTCAATTATCATTTTGAACGCCCCCTTCAACTCCTTAGATGTACTATTTTAATACAAAATCACATGTTCTAAAGTCAAGCCATCAAAAAGAGATTAAAGTGCACATCATTCCTAAATTAGAACAACAGCTATATATTTAAAATTGAATAGCCATGTGTGTATACAGGCACAATGTTTCTCTTTTTAGAGTGAATTCAAGTTATTCCCGCAGCTAAAAAGTATTTGATAATTACATAAATTCTCTTCTGCCTCCCATAGCTGCCAAGTTTTCCCTTTTCTCGAGAGGAAGCCTATTCAGCATAAGGGAAAATCCCTTAAAATAAGGGATAACTTGGCAGCTATGCTGCCTCCCCTCCCTACCCCTGCAATCCTAAACACAGTTACTACTCAACTCAGTGGGATTTACTTCTGAGTAAACATGGGACTGCATATTGCATATCACCAGGTCTGTGACCCTCATCCTCATAAGAGGGGGGAAAGGGTTAAAAAGGTGAATTTAAAAAATACCAGCACTGTAGGCAGAAAAAGCAAGCATCTGACAGCAGCACACAGAGAAGACACAAATTAATACTGTAGTTCAGCCAAGCATTAACGTCTGATTAGTTTCACTTACCAGTAGTATCCATTTCTTCTTTCTCTCCAAAGCCAGAAAAACAGCTAATGCTCATCTCCTCCCCCCACCTCTTTCTCTAACAAAGCGCCCTGCCCATCTCTGATTATTAGCCCTTGCTGGCAGCCAGTGCATGCACTGACTACTGCAGACATCACCACAGAAATTTATATCTCTAAGGATGACAAAACAGCCATTAGCTCCATTACAAGCAGATTATGCAAGCCTATCAAAAATACAGCTAACTTCGCCAAGGTATTCACTTTGGGGAAAGGAGTGGGGAGGACTTAAATCCAGCACAACTACAAAAGATTCCCCCCCCCCCCCGCAACTTGATTGTGTTGCCTATATAGTTCTGAGAGAGTTCTGAGAGAGTTTAGGAACTCACTTTCCTAAAACAGCAGTGATGAAAAAAGACAAATTCTATGCTAGGGATAATTAGGAAAAGAATTTGAAAAGTCAGAATCATTAAGCTTTTTATACGCATTTATGACCTTGCCACTTTTTAGTTGACATGCATAGCTACAATGCACAGGTTAATTTTCAGTGTGTATATTTGCATGTGTGCATGTACAAGTTTATTGCTTAGGCTTAAGGGTCATATTCCATACCATTCAGAAGGCTACAGGAAGTGACAGAAAATAATCAGAACTGGGAATTTAACGGCAAAAATCCAGAATAGTAGGTCTGCCCCCCCCCCCGGCCAAGCTTCACGTGTTCTTTATCAACATGAAGGCTGGTTTACGCATTCCACACTTGTGGCAATATAGTGGTTGGTAACCTGTTTCTGTTCTTCCTGTGCGCACAGTCATTTGTTAGATTTAAATGAAAAATGCATGAAAAATCATTTTACTTTATTTGCTCCCGAGAGCAGTCTTGCAGTTATTAAAACTACTGATAACAAAGACTAGTCTCTGGTCTTCCTCCTTTAAATATATTCTGCAACCTCATCTCTCATAATAAGTACTGTATTCCAACCAGCCACCAATTACTATTAAACAGGGTGGCCTGGCCTGTTTCATAATCATCAAAATTTATTATTTATTATTTATACCCTGTCCATCTGGCTGGGTTTCCCCATCTTCCCCTGCCACTGCCTCCCCCCAAAGCCTTGCTTACCAGGATCAAGCAACAGCTTCTAGGTTCAAACAGTGCCGCCCCCCATGGGAGAAGTGGCAGCAATTTCTCTTCACTTCTCCAGTGGGGCAGGAGGAGGCCCTCAGTGGATAGGAGAGAAGTAAAGGCAAGATCTTGCACAGAGCCCCATGACATTTCACAGAATTTCATGCGGCTCTCACAAGACCTCGCCAGAATATGCCACCACTCTTCTCACTTCTGCAGTGGTGGCAGGTGGGGCACCTGCGGCAGTGGCACCCCATTGTGGTTCTGCTGTCTGAGGCAGCTTCTTCACTCTTGCCTCATGGGCAGGCTGGCCATGCTATTAAAGCATCATCCTCTATCTCCAGCTTTGGATTTTGGATAGTTGGGGAGTTCAGCAGGCAGTGTACAACCAATGTCGCCATATACTTTGACAACCTTTTCTTATGAACTAGGGAATGATCGGTCTTTGCATTAGTCTTGAACTGTGCAGCAGAAAGAAGCTCGCTGAGAACGATGCTTTATTATAAGTCTGTTGGGGTCCAAAACCCACATTACCAAGAAGCTTGGCACACCTGGAACTTTGCACATGCCCTGAGTCTGTCTGTGTGATCTGGCTTTGCTCTGAGCCATGATGGTTGACAATCACTGCGGTGGGCACAGAAAGCCTTAGTGTGTGTGTCAGAGATAATCCCAGCACATGTCAGGCACAAGCAGGAGGCTGCACCGTGAACTAATTGAGAATGTGACCAGCACTTTTTATTAATTCCCATTAGGAGTAAATGACTTTATCCAGAAAACATACCCCACCACTGGACAACCACATTGCTTGCAAGTGCAGCTGGCTGGACCACCACATCTTAGCTTATTTACTTCCTCTTTCCAATTCTATAAGTAAATGTGCTTGTTGGAAAACCATGCAATGTTTCTAGCAAATTAATCAAATTAATGTATTCCCAGCTGCTGCCAAAAGAGAACACGAGCACCTGCAAGGTTTGCTCTCTTGCTCCTATTCTGAAATTTGATTTCTGTTTGCAGTGCAGATATTTTTTAATTTTTAGCATTATGTATCTTCTGACTATGCCATTTCCAATGTCACTTTTATACAGAGCTGCCAATTCCAGCAGTTACACTGAAGTCAGAGCTTTACAGCATCAGGTTTCCATCTTCACTGCCACAATGCAATAAGAACAGCTAAACAAGTTTTTCCTGACTGAGAAATGTTATCGGTCAGAATATAAACTTGAGAGCAATGCCTTATTTGTCATAGTTTGAGAGCACAGTTTTGGGGAAAGACTACTGTCGCCATTTTAGCTCCTGTTCCTATCCTACAGGGAAAAAATGGTATTTAATTTTTATTTTATTTTTACAAAATTTTAAAATAGCAGTGGCATCTGATGCTATAACATATAGGAAGAATGCATCACTAGTAATGATAGTTGTTGTTGGTGTAAGCAATGCAAGAATGAAGATCTCATATATATAGCTATTGGAAATGGCTGAAGATCAAAAGATTTTGAAAAAGCATAACATACCCCATTAGTTTAAGTTATCCAATATACGATCCCACCAGATTCCTTAGTTATTTGGGGGTGGCAACGGGGTGTGGGTGGGTGTGGATATATGGAAGAGAAAGGAAAGCCAGATGACAGAGAAATTGTCTGGAATAAATTGACTGAAGCCAAGTTTCCAATTGCAAAGAAGTGATGGGACTTGAAAGTCTTGGAAGGTGGCAGAAATGTCTAAATTAAAAGAATATATCTGGGGGGGGGGGAATCATACAGTAGATTGGAGGTACAGAAAGTACCATCTTCCACATGTAGATGGTCTTTTTCTGACATGGTGCAAGAAGAGGTCCCTTCCAACTCTACAATTCTATGACTCTATGACTAAAACCCAGGTATGTACCTCTGTTTCCACAAAGCATTGCACCCCTCTTGCACAATGCCACGTGTCATCTCCTAGCACCAGCACAGCAGTTTCCCAGAATTTCTCCCAACAGCACGCCTCTGGATCCAGCACTGTTTCACAACTCACTAGTTCCTTTTATTATTATTTGTAAAGAAAAATATAGACATAATTTAAAGTAATATTGATAGATTGTGGAGGTTTCTAATTATTTAGTTCAAGGTGATTGATAGTTAAATGTTATTTGTATTACGCAAAGTGAACTTGTAGATACAATGTGCTATTGTAGGTATATGCATTTATGCTATTATATACTTAACTGGTCTTTCAAAATGGCGCAGACGAATTAATTTCATGATTATCCTTAAGGCGAACAGCCTTCAGGCAAAATCCAACAAAAATTCATGATTTAGGAGGCTCTGCTTTCTTCTTTTGCCTTATTTGGCAGGTGGGTGGTGGTGCATATCCACTAATAAAAAAGGCTTTCTTTCTTGAATGAATGATGAGTCCAGAAGCACATACATCTTCAGTAGTATGAGAGAATGCCAAGAAATGATTAAGCAAGGATTGGGATTTCTTTCAGGTTCTCTCCAGATCCTCCACTTACCCAGAGCCAAACTCCTTAAACTTGTCAGTCTTTAATACATCTGGTGAGAAACATCCTGCAGAATGCCAGATATTTACTTACAGCTCAATATTATGCATGTAAGTCCTGTAAAGTTCAATGGAATTTTATAGGGAGTAAATGAACAGAGGAATGCAGTCTTGAAGCACATCCCCACATATTTACCTGGTATTAAGTCTCACGTCATTCAGTGGCGCTTACTCCCAGATAATTATGTATAGGATTTTAGTTTCATTCATTGCAGTTCTGAAGTTAAGTCCCCTGTTGCGGCTGTGTTCATGATGGATTCAGTTGGAACAGATTCAGTCTCTAGGGCAGTGTTTCCCATCCCCGACCCCCCCCCCCCAGCACGCTTGACCATTTGAAGATTGTTGAGAGTCTTAATGGGTGACTTAATTGTTTTTCTGCCTGTTGTAGCAATTGAAATGTGCTGTGCTAGATACCAATTGCCTTTTCATTGAATTTAGAAGACTGTGGACCACCCAAATGAAGCTCGTGAATCAGTGGTCCACAGTCCGGTCCACACTTTGGGAACCCCTGCTCTCGGGATTTGATGTCGTGGGGGAGAGAATAAGGTATGGTGGTTAAATGTTAAAAAGTTGCTGTAGGCATTGCCAGCTAGATTGAAAGCGAATATTAAATCCTAATAAACCATAAGTGTGTGTTAGCACCCAAACAAACACATAGATCCTGGCCATGTCATAGTAATGCCACAATTTATACCTTCCAAGTACCCCATTTTGAGCAGGATGTTCACAAATCCTTTGAAGGTTATGCCTTTGTCCCAGGGCACCTTAATTTTGCACAGCATGCAGACAAGGGACATGGAAGAGCTCCTGCTGTGGCAGCAGGATTGGGAAGGAGACACGAGAGCTCCTTCCCTACCCCACCAACATGGCACCCTTCTTTTCTACTACAACTTCCAGCCCCCGGGAGGGAGAGGAAGAGGCCCAATGTTGGCACTTGCACACCCACCCAGGGTGTCCCTGTGTGGCTGCCATAGCCTCAGGTTGCCATGGCATGAGCTGGCGAAGGTAAGGTGATGGTTTAGAGATGGGCAGCAGCGGCATGGTGCATGGGGTGTGTGTGTCCCAAGATGTTGGAGGGTATGCAATGGCCAGGTTTCTTAGAAAGTCAGGCTGCTGGAACTTTATTTTATTAAATTTATATTGTACCCTTCTTCCTTAAGAAGCCCAGGGTAGTCATGGGGGGGGGGGCGGACTTCTTTTTAAATCACAACTTCACTAAAACTATGTTATCTAATGGAACAAGCCTACAGGCAGTATTTATTATTATTATTATTATTATTATTATTATTATTATTATTATTATTATTTTAGAAAGATAGTGTCTTACTACTTTGTGCAGACAAAGCACATACTGATTCACACATACTGATTCGCACATACTGATAATATTTTTTTTTTAAAAAAAAGAAAAACTTGGTAATGAACACTGCTTGACTATATTGTGTCATTTTCCACCTATACACAAAAAGAAAATGCAAACATCTTGTGAGAGCTATTCTTTCATTTTCAGCTTTTCAGTTAAACAAAATACATGTTTTCCCCAAGTTTTTTTTAAAATTGCCTGTTGGTTGCCAATATAATTCTCACAATCACATGGAAGTTACAGTATTCTAGGAAATATTTTATATTTCTTTAAATTGCACATTCCAAACTTCTCATGGCATCCATAAGTCAGTGATGGGAAAGGTCAGTATTATGCCTCATAAAGACACAGGAGGGAAGAAAAAGAATGAAGTTTATTGTGAAGGTGAATAATGAGTTCACAGGGTGACTAATAGAGAGGAAATGTGTCAAAACAGAGAACGGGAAGGGGACAGGGCCACATAAAATTTAGATATCTGAATTTATACATTCCTTAGAAAATAAGGACATTCTATTCTACATCAATAGAACATCCCTATTTTCTCAGGTTTGTTGGAGGGTATGAGATACAAATTTATAAATTATTTAAATAGCAAAACAATCCATCTCATCATAGTGGGGAAGACCATGGTCAGTACAACTGCTCTTTCCTTTGGCTTCTTATATTTAATCTAGGCTTGGTCTGGAAAAGCCCTTCAAATAGAAGACTCTTCTCTGCGAAAGTAGGATACATGACCACCCTGTGAGTTAAGAGCAGAGTTCACACCTCCACTAAAAATTATTTTATTGATACCCTATGTGGACCTAAAGCAATTAAACAGCAGCAGTACCTCTTCCAAGCCTCAGCAACGATCAGTTTCCCAAGCCCCAGAGGAGTGCATCACTATTTAGTCACGAGGACAGACAATTACCACACATCTGCAATTCCCTTATGTCCAGTCTTATTATCTTTTTAGGAACATGTGAAACATATCACTGAGCTGTGATTCTGTCACAGTAAGCACTGATCCATGGCCGCTGTTCCTTTTCATTCTGCAAGATGGAAAACGTACCTAATGTAGAGAGCTCCAGTACCATTATGGCAACCTGCCTAGGCTCATCCACACGGCCGCTTTCCCCAGTGCTTTCCCCTAGGAAAACCCACTGTTTACTGCTGAATCTGAAGGAACAAATGTCAATCCTGTGGATTGATGTTTGCTCCAATTCAATGGCAGACAGTGGGTTTTCCAGGGGAAAGCTGAAGGGCAAATGAAAAACCTCTCTGACCCATGAATAGAAAGAATGTATAAGTGGAAAACCTCTCGATCTCGTGCTTTCTAAGAATGGGACAAGCGGAAGTGTGGCTTGGTCCCCAGTCTTAAAGGGCCAGGCAACAACTGCAGTAGCAACCCAGTGTCCTGGTAATAATAATAATTTATTTATATCCCGCCCATCTGGCTGGGTTTCCCCAGCCACTCTGGGCGGCTCCCAACAGAATATTGAAACACGATAAAACTTCAAACATTAAAAACTTCCCTAAACAGGGCTGCCTTCAGATGTCTTCTAAAAGTCAGAGAGTTGTTTATTTCCTTGACATCTGATGGGAGGGCGTTCCACAAGGTGGGCGCCGCTATCGAGAAGGCCCTCGGAGCTGGACCTCAGTGTCCAGGCTGAACAATGGGGGTGGAGACGCTCCTTCAGGTATACTGGGCTGAGGCCATTTAGGGCTTTAAAGGTCAGCACCAACACTTTGAATTGTGCTTGGAAACATACTGGGAGCCAATGTAGGTCTTTGGTAGAAAAACATGGTACTGCTGTACTGCTCTACTTCCTCGTCACTTTATAAGGTTGTGGGTTGTTATAGATTGCTTTTAATGTAGTTTTTAATGCTGTAACCCGCCCTGGGATCTTATGGTGAAAAGTAGGTAATAAACAAACAAAATACTTATTTGAGAGGCTAACTGAATAATATGCTGCAGTTTTAGAAGATATTTGCAGTGAATTTTCTACAGAGAGAGAGGGCGGAGAAACACTTATGAAAAAACTAGAAAAACAGGTCCATAAATCTACAGCTCAAGAAGGTTATAATTGACGTTGCCAAAGGCTTCAACTTTAATAAAGCCCACAACACAGTTTGGCCAGGTGAGGCCACAAAATGAAGCCTCATTTGCTGAAGGAATAAGTGTTGGCAATGCAAAAGCTGGCACTCGGGCCTCTGAGTCATTTCTATAGCCCACTGTGTCATTGTACCATTAGGGGGTAACACTCTGTTAGGCAGTACTATGTGACTACTGCTGCCTCAGTTAAGTATTCCAAAATTGTTATTAACTCAACAGCAAGCTGCAATTCAGGTACTATTATTACTTGAAGCTCTTGGCAATGATGCAAAACACAGAGCAACCATATACATTATGGAAGAATTGGAGGCATTTCCCCACCTCCCTAGAAGTTACAAAACATCCAGATTATTGTGCGTTTTCTTTCACCTGGTCACCCTTTCACAGGATATCACAGGAGGCTGTCTATTCCTGTCAAGGAACACAAATCAATGCTGTTTGGATGACGTGTTCCTAGGGTAGTAATCAGGCTTTAAAATAATCCACTGTATTACATTTCTTTCCTCTTCACAATAGCATCACATTAGCACTTGCACTTAAAGTGCTTGTTTGGTGTGCAATTGAAGATGCTGTAATTATCACTGTAACACTCAAGTTTATATAAGGCACCAAATGAGGTGGGGGGAGTGATACAACTTATTTAATTTATACCCAAGATACACTTTTCAGCACATGTCTTTAAGGAGCAAAATTAGAAACCTTAGGAAGGCTCAGCTCCAGAAAATGCCAAGAGGGACAATACGAGATGAATTTAAGATTATATAAAGCATTAAAAAAGAATACAGAATTGATCTTTTGGGGGGCTTATAATGCTAGTGAAAAACATTAAACATGAATCCAAAAATATCATGGCAATTTTAACTATTTTTTACTCAAATTATTTGAAGCTTTGTCCTTTCCCATCAACATTACATAAATGTAATTAACAGCAAAAAAGCATTAAAATTTAAAGATATGGAAAAGACAAGGAATCAAAGTGTCAGCAATATTCAATCAGTTGAAAAACTAGACTAAACTCTATCACTTTCTGCCAATGTTATCCTAACCTCAGGCAGAGAAAAAAATCAGGCCAAATAGGAAGATCTTTCAAGAAATCATAAAATGTTCAGGTTTTGGCAAGTATCCAAAGAAAGGGAGTTCATTATTGTACAATAGCCTCCGGCAACATTTCTTCTTAATTTGCCAGAAGTTGAATAACCAAATGGGTAGAGGCAAATGCCTCAGTAAATGATGACAGAAGAAGCCCCCTCCCACCTGCCTTTCTGTCACTCATTATCCATCAATCTGATGTGCTGAGTAATAGTGTGTCATGGGGCAAAGCCCATGGAAAATGCAATCCTTTTCAGCTAGAATGCATTATAAAAACTTTTAACGGCTGTATTTGGACATTTCTATTACATTTCTTTTAATTCTGGAAAGATTCATGAAAAATAAAATCTTTATAAAGTTGTGTCTGTAAAGATGGAAAGAACCTTAATGGAAGCTGTTACAAAATGCTGCAAGAAATGAGGCTATTGAAAGCTGACCACACCACCTGATCAGATTTTATCATCACTATTCTTTGTAATTTCAAATTTGGCTATCCTGCTTGACAGCGAAATGGGACGACCCACAGACAAGGTGCAGCTTTTCATACAGATGGGCATATTTCCCAGACTCATTTAGGATGAACTCTGAAATGATCCGAGGAATTTTTTGGGTGTGGAAATCAGAAAACCCCAGACAATCTATCTCTACAAGCCCTCTCAATCCTCAAAAGCTGTCCTCCTGAAAGATGCCACAGCTGGAAAGGAAACTGGATTACAGTAGATGGCCCTTTGATACGATCCAGAACGGCCCTTTTATGTTCTATCCCTACAAATGCTCTCTACAGATGGAAGAGTGGGCACCAGACCAAGATCATAGTGTATTACTAGGTAGTAACATTTAGTTTCAATGTATGTATGCCTTGTTCTCTTAGAATGGCAATGGTATCCACCTGAGAGCTGCAGGAACCCATCTAAGAGGTGCTGGAACTGAGTGTCTGAAAGTATCAGCTGAAAAAGCCCTGGGTTTAAACAAAACAAAACCTAGCAGTTCGTAAGCATGCCAGTGCAAGTAGATAAATAGGTACTGCTGCAGTGGGAAGGTAAACAGCATTTCCGTGCACTCTGGCACTCATCATGGTCCTCTGTGCACCAGTAGCAGTTTAGTCATGTTGGCCACATGACCCGGAAAACTGTGGACAAACGCCAGCTCCCTCAGCCTGAAAGTGAGATGAGCACTGCAACCCCATAGTCGCCTTTGACTGGACTTAACCATCCAGGGGTCCTTTACCTTTACCTTTACTGATACAACAACCCTGCTGAATATAAGCAGGTCTGAGTCAGTCAGTGCTTGGATGAGAGATGTCATTCTATCAAGGAAGAAACATGAAACATAAAGTAGAAAGGACTTCCCTTTTGAAGAAAATGCAGTCAAGACTTTTCAAAACAGATGGCAAAAAAGTTTCCAAACATAACTCAACAACTGACCCAAGCTGGTGCTGTGGTCTAAACCACTGGACCTCCTGGGCTTGCTGGTCGGAAGGTCGGCGATTCGAATCCCCATGACAGGGTGAGCTCCCATTGTTTGGTCCCAGCTCCTGTCAGCCTAGCAGTTTGAAAGCATGCCTGTGCAAATAAATAGGTACCGCAGCGGAGGGAAGGTTAACAGCGTTTCTGTGCACTCTGGCACTCATCACAGTCCTCCCTGTGCCAGTAGTGGTTTAGTCATGCTGGTCACATGACAATGCTTATCTGAAGTTACATAGAAAGGAGATGTGCAATTGTGATCCTACACATTTATCTTACAAGGCTGCCTCCAGGGAAAATACACGCAGGATTACAGCTTTAGATACATCTCCGTAGAATACTAAAATCTTATTGCTGTTAACAGAAAACTTGTGGCAAAACAATCTTGCATATATTCATCTAGGGATAGATGTATCAGTCTATTTCCAGTTTGTGTCAATTTCGCGTGTGTTCATGCATGAGTCAGCTCTGTCCAATTTTTGTATTAATATGTACATTTTTAATCTGCATGAAAATACATATTTAAATACTGTTTTATATCAACACACACATTTCTAAACATGTGCCAGCCTAATATATGCATATTTAATTCATTTGGTATATTTTTGAGCCAATAACACTACATGATAATAGTTCATGACTGGTAGGAAGACATGAGTGTTCACAGTCTGTGAATCACTAGCTCTCTACGCAGTGAGGTCATTGTCTGATCTCACAGACTAAGATGCTGGAAACCTTGATTTGGTTTCTAAGTAGCCATGTGCCTGCTAGAGTTAATGAACTACTACCAAATTTATTCTGCAGCCTACATATTCAGGCAATCAGTTTTTAATGGTTTCAAAACAAGTGCAGCATTGACAAGCATAATAGCAAGTGATGATGCTCAGTGGCGTCTATGCACTAACTGCTGACATTTTACCAGTCGCTGCCCACGCACTTTCAAACATATCTTCACAACCAAAATGGCTAGAAACTTATTTTGTACATGTGTGTTCTTTTGAAGCAATATTCATAGAAAATTGGATTTTACAACCAATGCCACACTTATTTGTGTTTTTATGGACATTTTCTACACAAATCACAGCAATGGGTATCACATTTTACTAGTCCAGATAAATAAATGAGTGGTAGTTCAGCATTTATTGTGTTTTGTATGCAAAAGGTTTAATCATTGGCATCTTCAGGTAGGCTGGAAAATTCTTAATTCCTGGAAAGTCACTGACAATTAGTGTAGATAATACTAAGCTAGACAGACCAATGTTCTGACTTCCTATGACCAGTACAGCCTTCCTTCAATATATGAATTCAATATGTGGTGGCCACTTGTGGGTAGACATTCTCCTACTACAGCAATGGAGATCATCCTAAACTGGGATCTCTTCCCATCCACTCCAGAGGGTATGGCCAACACTTAAAGCTTTATAACCTTCCTATGTGGGAGAGAGCCTCCTAACAACCAGCACCAGTCCTGCCTAGCTCTGGTGTGCAGGGTGTGAAGGGCTCAGCAAAGCTTTTAACTTTTCTTTCCTTCATTTTCCTCTCTGGGACTATTCAGGAAAATATAATCAACATGGTTCCCTCTAGTAAGAGAGCTAAAAGCCCAGCACTTAGAAATCATCTGAGATTTCAAACAGGAACAGAGATGCAACAGAAGGTGTTCCCTCTCAATGACTGGCTCCCACAGGGGTAAAGACACTTGTCACTATACCAAAGTCCCAAAGGTGAGAACAGTTTCAGCTGCATCCCTGGGCTGTCTCCCAAACATTCAACCATCCCCACATCATAGGGCAGACATGGAGGGTGAGCACTTATCCTCCCCAGCAAGTCACCAAAAATGGTGACACAGACACCCAGGGGGCATGGAGCTTTCCCTCAGCAACTTTTTCTGCACCCCCACCCTTTATCCATGGGTCATCTCTTCACCTCTGATTCTGCAAATGAATTAGACAATTACTGGATAAGAAGCTTTCGTTGTGTACACACCAGATTGTTAATACACTTGTGGGTTGCACAGAGCCAGTTTTCCCACATGCTCTTTCATGCATGTTCATTTACACACGACCACTTTCAATTCAACTTTATCTTAACGCTTCCCACTCGAACTAGCGGGTGATGCCCTGCATTGTTGTCCCTTCCCCTCAATTAGTGCTTCCCCTATCCCCACCCTCCCCTCCCTGAGATTCATGTGGGCATGTGCTCAGGCCAATTAAAAAAATATTTTTGAGATACAAGTTTTCCATTATACCTTACTTTAACAAAACAATGGGTGGAATCTGCATTATTCACTGGTGCTGTGGTAGCAAAATATGGGGATGATAAGCCCAACAACCAAAAAACAGAACGTGTGAAATATTATTCTAAAAGGCCCATATTAATGCTTTCAGCCAGAGCATCTGCTCACACCTCTTCATCAGTGTCAACCTTTATTGAGCACTACAAGCTAAATATCTCTTCCTTGGTAACCTCAGAGATAGCAGGAAGGGACACACACATAAGGGAACTGCTAATGTACATCCTTGTCTAGGATGCCCTCTACTGCTGCAGGAGTGTAGCATTTTCTGTAACTGTTCTTTCCCTAGAGTGGCTAGAGAGCAATCTTACCCTTCTAGGTAAGATGTATTGGGGGGGTGTTGCTCAAATTTTTAAGTTACTTTTCATTGTGTATTTTATTACAGCATGAGCTATGGTATGTACCCAAACTGGGAGGGGCCTCCCTTCCACATAGGAAGGGCACAAAGATTCAAGTTTTGGCCCTGCCTACTGGAGTATAGGGTAAGAGATCCTAGTCCAGGATGCCCTCCATAAAGTATAGAGGATACTTGACAGTAAATTCAATGTTCCAGTTCACATGACCATTTCTAAAAAAGCAATTTTCAATGGGCGTTGACCTTGTGTGGTTCCACTTATGCTGAACTGAGCTTCTGAGTTTTCCCAACATGCATCCTAGAGCAAAATTCACCATGTTCTGGCCAAACCTACTTTTGAAAGATTTTCCATAAAAGCATTACATTGGAAAGCAATCATACACTGAAATAGTCACAAGACCATTTGGGTTGATGAGAAGCATTCAAAGACTACTTCATGTTATTTTTACCACATCAAAAAATGGTTTGGGAAATGGCTAGGAATGTAAAGCAAAACCTACCAGAAAGCCTTGATCCTAAGAAGTAATACCACCATTACGTTCAATGGGACTTACTGTCAAGAACACACAACAGTGCGGCCTAAATATTACAAGCTGCAAGTCATTTTGTAGCCTACATTTGGATGCACTTAAAATTGGTGTTATATCACCTATTTTAGAAATAAACACTTTGGTTAGAAAGCACTTCTCCTCCTGAGAAATTAAAGACTTTTTAAACAGGCATTTGATATTATGGAGAATAACATTTTCCTATCAGTATGGCAAACACCCCATCTAGCGAGTCAACTCTGCACAGCAGCTTTCCTATGTACAGAAACATATTCAATATACAAGCAAGATCAACATTAGATTCATAAAACCACCATTTCTCTAATGGCTGGGAATAAGTGACAGCCTTTACAAAGCAGTCTTGGGCAAAAGATGTGTGTGTGTGTGTGTGTGTGTGTGCGTGCGTGCGTGCGTGCAACCCCCCCCCCCCCCCGTTTTTATATTGAAATACAAGCATGTGACCAAAGCTAGATTTCTTATAACTGAAAAATATGAAACATTTTGCAGAGTAAAAAAAAAAAAGGCTGCAGGGGATGTTGGGGGTACCACCAGCACAGTGCATGGGTGAAGAGGACTGGGTGGGTGGGTGTCATTATTCTGTCTGGCAAGCTGATATGCTTGCGCAGATGGAATGTTTGTAAGAGCTTAACATTGAATTATACCCCTGATCAGGACTTGGACATGATCAGAGCTTCAACAGGATTGTCATTCATCTCTGCATTCTGGAATCCATCAGCACTGAGGGTGGACCAGCCAAATGGTTCCACCACCCTTGTGGGGAGGGGAGGTATTGCTACCACCAATCCAAACTTCACCAGATGATGGTCCAACCATGACAGTAAAATGCACTGTATCACTGTTCATCGTTTTGGGCAGGTGGGCATTTGAGACAACCTCGTTGTTGCCATGGGGACAATAAATTCTCAGTTGCAAACTTTTCATTATCTCACTGTGTTTCCTTTTTAGCTGCTCTGGAATCTAAGTTAGAAGTGAAAGTGAAATATTAATGCCACCTTGGCATATGGCCGTGAATTACAGCTCTGACAAATAAATAAAATCCCCAAGATAGTGGAGATTAAAGCGCAAGAGAGAATATTAGCATCTATTTTGAAAACAATGTTTCCTGCATTTCTCTATTTCAGTCAGAAACAGGAAATTACAAACACAATCTGGGTATCTATTAGAAAATTGCATCTATCAAGAGACAGGAAAAAGTTCAATGACAGATTTTCCTTCTCTTCAGTTTGCATAGAATATTGTTTTAACACACAAAAATGCATGCATTTATAGACATCATGTAGATGAAGCTTCTTGGTGTTGATGGATCTCATAGGAGTATGAAGATTATCAGGGTTATCATAACATAGAAAGCTGAAATTTGGTACACACATAGTTCAAGGCACCCTGATGATTATAAACTTATGAAGGTGGGGCATTTGAATAAGGCCAAGGACAAACATATCACTAAACCATGGTGCAGTGTTACAAGAATAAATTGGAGTAAGCTACAGCAAATCTTGGGTGTCATGACCCCTGACACACGAAAACCATTTGAATGGCAATTCCCATCAACTTTGGGGGGCCTGGCCTCCTCAAATATTTTTCTGGGGAGTGGAAGGGACCTTGGCCCCTAGGAGTTGGCTTCTATGCCCACAGTAGCAACTTAGCAAAAACAAAAACAAAAACTCAAAAGAAAGAGGGAGTGGTAATAAGCTACAGCTTCGCAGCCATGAAGAAAAGTCACAGAGCTCAAGGTCAACAAGGTTCCCAGGTAGAGACATGCTTTTGAATTTGCTGTCCTCCCCCATCTCTCTTCTCCTTGCACAGACAGCAATCAGGGTCCCACAGGGCCTTGGGAGAAGGGTCTGTGGCACCAGTCCTTAAATAGGCATCTCAAGGCTGAAAGCCAGTGAATAAGCGGCAGCTAATTTATTTATTTCCCCTCTAGATGTTGCTGGACTATGACTCTTCTCATCCCCAGCCATCTCTAGCCCTGTTTTTGCAGTGAAGTCCAATAATAATAATAATAATAATAATAATAATAATAATAATAATAATAATTTATTATTTATACCCCGCCCATCTGGCTGGGTTTCCCCAGCCACTCTGGGCGGCTTCCAACAGAAAAATAAAACACAGTAATCTATTAAACATTGCTTTCAGTGTGGAACTTATTCTAATGAATATATGCATAATATTTCTGTCTTCCTTTACCTTTTTGCACTGTAGACAATACAGACAACATCAATATGAAGCAAACCACAAAGCAGACTAGTCTGCTTCATAAGGTCTATAGCTTAAAAGAACTGAACAAAAGAGATGGCAGGAAATTGTTACTATCAGCATATTAAGCAATAATCTGTTTAGAGATGTGTGGTTCGTATGGAATAACAGATAGATGGATTTTGTGAACCGTTGCCAAAACTGCTTTTTAGAAAGCACAGTGTCTCTAACTAGAATATTCTCATTAACTTCTTCCTGTAGCAATTGATGTTTTCAGTATCAGCGATGGGGAATTTCTGCCTCTCTGGCTGCCACTGTACTATAACTTTTATCATCCATGACTATCGGCCATGCTGGCTGGGGCCAATAGGACTTAGAGGCCAAAAACATCTGGTGTGCCACAGGTTCAACACTTTTGCAATGTATACCAATACAGACAATGCATGGGTACATTCACATAAATTTCCCCAATACTTTAATGTCAGGTTGCAAAGCAGATCACATTTTTCTAACAAAGCAGTTCAAAGTACTACAGAGGTCCATAAAACACTGTCTAATAATTAGAACAGCAAGGACCGCCTTCTCATTCCTGTGCTTTTGAACCTAACATCCTGTTTGAAACTACAGGCCCTTGGCCCTCAAGTATTCAGTTCCCCAATTCCAGCTCAGAATAAGTCTCTGTGTTGCAGAGCTATTATCCATAACAGCCCTTCATAGAACTGGTTTATGGGAACTTCAACACTTCATGAAAGACTAGCACAGGAAAAATGTAACAGATAGCCTAGAATATCTGGTTCCAGCCTCAATAAATATCAACACCATTAATCTCTGCATAAATTGAAGGATCACCTTTCAACAGTACCAGGCAACACAAGTTTTGAGTTCTGCAGCAGAAGCCCAGAGAACATAGCCTGGAGATCTGCTATATTTTGCTCTGATGGTCCCCTGCCTACTGAACTCCCTCCCTCTGCTGATCCAGCTGTCCCTCAACTTCTTTTGTTCAGGTGTCAGTTTAAACCCTGTTTATTTTTGCAAGCCTGGGGCATATTAAGAGTGACTATTGATAACTATATTACTGAATTGTATCTTTGATTGTTCTGTTCTTGCTGCTGCTGCTGCTACAGTGGGTTTTAGTTTATGTTTTTAATTCTGTTCTTTGTTAAGACACTGTTAGCCACCCTGGAGTGTGTATGAGAAAGGACAGGATACAAGAAATAAAAGTAATATGAAGTTATACTTCAAATTCATTGATATTTGGGTGAACTTAAAGGCCCTCAAAGTTTGTGAGAAAATGAAAGTCCCCTACAACTCTGAATTAAACCCATGCTCCTGGAACAGACTATAGATGTTATATAAACAATATGCAGATTCATTCAGGTCCTGAAATATGTCAAGTGCAAAGTGTATTCCCTATATAGAGATTGTCTGAGCCTTGAACGATGCAAGTCCTCCAAGCAATGCTCTTCAGTCAAGACTTGATGTAAATCGACAAACCTGGAAACAACAACATACTGCACCTCCTTACTATTCAAAAAGCTTTTAGACAGTGCAGTAACCAAATGCACTCTGTTATTTCTCAAGCTGATGCCCATGCTCTGAGAATCCAGGCACGAAAACCAGTCTTTTCAAAAGCTTACACTGAGGGCAAAATTTTATGTTATGTGAGAGAACTACAGACGCTATCTCCTTTGAAAAAAGAGGGATGTGTGAATAGCTATGGGGCAGGGGACTCAGACAGAGACTGCAGTAGTGGGTAAAACAGTTTGCTTAACTCCCTATTGTACTCATATGCTTGCACTTGCATGAAAAATAGCAGATTCAAAGACATGGAAAAATGGCACAAGAGAAAAAGATTAACTTCTCCCAGCACTGATATGGGTATGGCCCTAAGACTGCTATTAACCATTTTTTAATGGCAAGTATGGCCTATACTTCCTAGCCTTTTACCCAAATGCTTGCTACATGACAGATGCTTGTTCTTATGACTAACAGCCCAAACCCCAGGCCATGTTGGAAGTTTTCAAGCCTTACAACTGAAGATAGGGTTGAAATCTGTAAAATGGTTGAACACAGTGCTATTAATTTTTTTTAGAAAAAGAGGTGCCAGAACTCACCATGAACACTTCCCTTATTCTCTTAGAATGGCAATGGCATCCACCTGAGAGGTGCCAGAACTGTGTTTCTGTGAGTTCCTCCTGAAAAACGCTCTGTTTGAACAGAGGGTTTGAAGTTCATACTTTGGAAAAAGTTGACACAGAACTCATTTGTTGTGCCAAATGGAATGGGCATGCAGCAGATTTGAAACAAGTATTTTCTCGAAACGTCAAGCAGCAGTATCCATCATGGATAATCCATGGCAAACCCATGGCAAATCAAATCAAGTGTTGGCTGTTGGAATAGTTGAGCACCTGCTAGGCCCCACACAGTGGCCTAAGTCCCTCATGGTGACCACATGCTAGATCCAAAAATTACTGAAAACAACCCTTTGCTTGACAAACTGACTTGCAACATATAGAGAAGACTGTCATGCACTACACCTGTGGACCCTACCACCCTAAGGCAGTTGCCTCACCTTGTCTCATGAGCTGGCTGCCCCTGCCAAAGCTTCAAGTTCCAGTGCATTCTCTGTACATGTAAAGTACTATATAACATAATAATATTTAGTTCTCCTAATGTAACAAAATGCTGTACAACCTGGAGCAGGGCTGGGAAATCTGTAGATCTTTGGTCGAAACAAAATTTTAAAAAATTCCTTCCAGTAGCACCTTAGAGAGGAGACCAACTAAGTATGTTATTGGTATGAGCTTTCGTGTGCATGCACACAAAAGCTCTTACCAATACAGTGGTACCTCGGGTTACAGACTCTGCTAACCCAGAAATAGTACCTCGGGTTAAGAACTTTGCTTCAGGATGAAAACAGAAATTGCGCGGTGGCGTCGCAGCAGCAGCAGGAGGCCCCATTAGCTAAAGTGCTATCTCAGGTTAAGAACAGTTTCAGGTTAAGAACGGACCTCCGGAACGAATTAAGTTCTTAACCCGAGGTACCACTGTAACAAACTTAGTTGGTCTCTAAGGTGCTACCGGAAGAAACTTTTTGTTTGTTTGTTTCGACTATGGCAGACCTACACTGTATGTAGATCTTTAGATATTGTTGGACTTCAGCTCACATTAGCCAAAGCCCAGCATGGCAAATGGTATCACATGACAAGAGTTGGGAGTCCAGCAATAGCTGGAAGGCCACAGCTCTGATCTGGACAATCTTTTGAAGTAGGCTGCTGTTATGACCATTTTACTAAGAGGAAAATAAGTCTTTGTCATGTCAGTTTCTTTAATGGTCAAAGAATCTGGCATACTAACTACCAGAGAAAACCCATCACTTGCTAAAGGATTGAGATGTAAACCAAACCAAGCCAGAAAATATGACATAATCGTTCTCAGTGCTAGTCTGGAACAACCACTACTGCGTTTCTTCATGTTCGTTATCACCAGCCAAATATCAGTTCATTTACAAAAGCATGCTGGAACTACTCTAGTTTTAAATTAACAGGGAGGCCAGTCGGCTCAAGGCCAAGTTTGCCTTTAGGAATCTTGACATCCTACCAGAAGGGTAACACTGTAGATCCCATGAGGTTTACCTCTCTAGATCCCATGAGAATTACCTCTCTAGATCATGGTGGCAGCTGCCTCACAACAGGCAGAAGTTCAATAGGAGAATCTCTCTTTTTCCCATAACTACCTCTCAACTACAAAGTGACATGGCACTTCTTGAATTCCTGCCTGCCATGCAACTATCAAAGGCTAAGGTTTCCTGCAGGAAAAGGAGATATGAAGTGGGACTCATATAGGACTCCCTACTTTAAAAAAATAAAATAAAAAATCAACAGAAAATCCCTCCATAACATTATACAATACTGTACTGCACATATTCAGCAGAACATATTCAGCAGATAAGCAGATATGCTTATCTTACTCACATAGGCGAAAAAAGTTGCTTGGAGAGAACTCCTAGTGGCTACAATGCAGCCTGATCCTGGATCTAGGCTTGGTGACCGACTTGCATTCAGCAGGTGAAGCTTCCCCAGCTTCCCCAGCAAGCCACTTCGCAAAGCAGCTGCAGTGGGCTGGGGAAGCTTCTCCTGCAGAATTCCTGCCTGTTCGGCCGCTGTTAAAGGCGCAGCCCCCCCCCCGGGCTGCCGAGAAAGAGGGTGGGTGGGTAGGTGGCGGGATAAAGGTGGCAGCTCTTGGCGAAGACCACGCGGGCGCCCGGTGCCTGCGCCGCGTGCCTCCTCTCCCTTACCTGAGCCGGAGAGCGCGCCCCGCTGCAGGTGGCTCTTTCGCAGCGTGCAGAAAGAGGAGACGTCGCTCTGGGCGCGGCCCCTGGGGCCGGTCTCGCCGGGGAGCATCCACCAGCGGGACGAGGGAGAAGGCGCATCTGCCCGGGGAGGGCTCGCCTTGTTCTCCTCCATCCCCGCGACGGCGACCGAGAAGGGACGAGCTCGCCTGGTCGCCACTTCTTTTCTCTCTTGCGCTCTCTCCCCGTTTCAAGTGGTCTCTGAGAGGAAACGGGCGCCTTCTTCCGCCGTAGGTGTGGCGCCTCCGAAGCCAACGCAGCCACAGCGCGACGAAGGTGGCGAAAGGCGAGCGAAAAAGTTTTGACAGGAAGGACCCGCCCACCGACTCTCGGTTCTCCTCACAGCCAGTTTGCGCTGGCTCCACCGCAGGGGCTGGTCCTGCTCGCCCGCCGCCTGGCTTTCTTCAGGGCCACTGGCTCTGCACAACAAAGGCAAGCGGCCGTTTGGCAAAGGCTTACCTCGCAGGGCGTGGACGACCAGGAGCCCCCTGATAAAGCGGCAGCCTCCGGTCCGAAGAGTGGCCTGTCAAAAACGGGGAGAGGAGGGCGCATTTCCTGCTCCTTCCTGGGCTGCACACTGGTAGGGCACTGCCTGGGGTGGCAAGCTCACCACACAGCTCGGTTGACATTTGCACACCGAGATAGTTTACTGCTTGGGAAGTGGTCGCTTGCTTTTTTGAAGGGGAATGTGTGTGTTTTCTAGTTAGGAATCCAGACTGAGTTGGAAGACATCTTAGGAAAGGTCTGAACCTTAAATGCGATAAACTTCCTAAGCTGAAACCACTTCCAAAAGAAGAAGGAATGGGCAACCCACGTGTTAAGATTGTCCTGTACATGATATATCACACACATGCACATTATGCAACATGTACATATACTGGGAAGCCTCAGCTGATGATGTGTATTGGGGGTGCTGCACTCCCAGGTGAGACAGTTGTTGTCCCAAATCCTTTTTTTTTTTTTTTGGTAGCTGGGCTCTGTCTTTGTAGAGTCTCCCAAGGAAGGCTTATCTGATGGCAGCTCTGAGGCCCTTTTCACCAAGGGAAGGCTGCTGCAATTGCCCTGGTGCTTTAGATACTTGTTTCAATAGATGTTGCATTCCTTGCTTTTTTCTGTTTTAACACAGATTTGTCTTTCAGGTGTTTTTTTTAATTTTAAAAATGTTACGTATCTGATTTTAAATGGTATTTTAATGACTGTTTTTATTGTGAACAGCTGTGGAAATAGTTTGTGGTTGAAGAGTGGAACAAGAAAATTGCTAAACAGTTAAGTAAATAGGTATGGTTTCCCAGTGAAAATTTGTCTGCTGTTTTCAAAACAGACACATATTTCATGCTCTAATTCAACACACAGTTGCACATGCTGCATGGCCACATGCTAGGGATCCTGCACTGAGGAAAGGGATGGACTACAGGTCTTCTGAGGTCCCTTCCAGTTCTATGATTCCAGAGGTGGATTTAGGGCACTGTGACCAGTTCTGCTGTACTGCATGCTGAGCCTAGGGGGCGCTGCAGGGCACTGCATCTATGACATAGTGAATTGACCAAAATGGAAGGCAAGAGGTGAGGAGGGGGTGCCAAATGTTGGCCTCGCACAGGGCACCGCTGAAATTTGAAAGACCAAAGTTAACCCCTGATGATTCTGTCCCTAACAATGTACCGGTTTGCACCGCATGCAGAAAGAGAGAGGATCTCCTTACATTCTCAGATGCAGTCACTATACCTAACTGGATATAAATACAGTGTGCAAGTTCCTGCGAATTCCTAGAAACAGGCTACCTGATTCTATCCATACAGAGTTTGAGCATTCAGGCTGTTTCTTCTCAAAAGCCCTTTGCTATATCTTCCAGGTTCCAGCCATTCCTATTAAGAGCTGTGGACTTGCTCTGTCATGCTCAGAAACAGGGCAGGGGGGCTTACCCTAATCCATGACCAATGCCCCTGGGGCACAGCGAATTCCCCATTGCTCTAAAGCAGAGGACAGAACATAGAACTGGGTTCTGAAAACAGCCCATAACATTTACTTGGAAGTGTACTCTATTGATGGCAATATAATTTCCTTTCTCAAAAATCTACCTAGGAATTATTTATTTTATTTCACAAATTTATACCGCACATTTCAAGGCAGCTAAGCATCATAATACAATATGCAAACAGCAATGCTAAAATAATTACTAAAGGCAAACATAAAGGTAATATTGAAGAATAAATCTTAGGTTCTTTTCCTACACCATATACATTCCAATAGAAAATAGGTTTATGCAATTACATTAGACAAAAATGTCTACACTTGCAAAGAAAAGAAAACTTTCCACCTTGTTATTAGCATGATTTTTTTTGGGAAATTTTTGTAATGAAAGATACTACATTGTTTCAACTATTTGCAGGTTTACAAATAGCTATTCCAACTGTAATCCAAATGTCAACCTTTGTGCAGAGTTGATATGCGGTATCTTCCATAGCAAAAGTAAATGACAGGTTCATCAGTGTTCTGACTTTGCTACTGGTTCTGCCTGCAACAAAATCAAAATATTATAAACAGTCCTGCTGGCCTATTTATATGACATTATAATGTCTCTTTTATGTATTACTAATGTACAGTATTGGGCACCATAGTCTCTAGGCAGCAAACATAAAACCAATCAATAGTTTCATTAAAATTGCATGGAAATGCTCTTATATCCATTCCCCGAATCAGCAGTTACCGTATGCAGTATTTCTCCACCTCCCTTCCTGCATTTTTCTCCTCCTTTCTTCATTTATTTTCCACTCTTTATTGGCAGAATGTTCACAGGTAGACTTATGTTTATTGTTCTATGAAGGCCTAACGTAAAAGTTCAGTGTGGCAATGAGTCTGACAGCTTTTAAGTGATATTCAGGCTTCTGGAATAAATAGCTTAGTTTTGGGGACAGTAACCTTTTTTCAGGCTGTAGGTTATAGCCACCCCTGGTTAAGCTAAGCCCATAGGTTCACAAATGGTTCATTTACCATCAATTAAATAGAAGACACCCATGACCACTCTGCTTTCTTCTGAAAGCAGCTGCCAGAATTGCCAGGGTGGAGGTGGGAATTAACTCTATTTCCACTCATACTGTGTATTCCAAGTCCAAACTGGCCTTCCCATCAGCTGTTGCTTCCCTTCTATAGAAAACATGCAGCCTTGAAACTGAAACTCATTAAATCTGGTGCATCCCAAGATTAGGCCTAGCATTTCATTTTCAATGTGTGCTTATATAATTTATGTGATTGTCTTTGTGACCTGTAACATGTAAGAAATACTCCAGTTATGGAGTATTTTTTCTTTTTCTTTTACGTTTTATTGTAATTTTATTGGTGTTAGCTGCCCTGAGGCAGGTTCTGGCCGGGGAGGGCAGGGTATAAATAATAATAATAATAATAATAATAATAATAATAATAATAATAATTACTTCAACCTTTGCCAACCTGGTACCTACCAGGTGTTTTAGACTACATATCCTATCAGCCACAGACAGCATGCCCAGTCAATTTCATTTGTACTCAGTCTAGAGCAATCAGTGAGGAGGAAGACCACAGCACACTTGGCCTTCCAGCAGGCAGCGAAGTCACTGCCACTTACTGGGAGGGGCAATGAGGTGGGGAGGCTGGTTTTGTCCAGGTGCATTGTTGACTCTGTTGCCAGGAGGTCAGGTGACTGGTGCTGCCCCTCCTCACCAGCTGCTCCTGCTTGTACTGCTAGATATCAGGTTATGTTATAACATTATTGTTGGTATTAAAGGGTTAAGTTATACTAGTCGCTCTAAACACTGAGCAGCTGAACCTAATTAAACATCCGGGAATGTTTGACAGCCTGTATAAATAGTTCCTTGCAAGCGTTTTTTCCCTCTTAGGAGCGTTTTTTCTCTCAATAGTGTTATCTCTTAGTTTTGGTTGCTGTGTGTAGGAGTGATGCCTCAAGTTTGTGCACTGAGGCACAGTTTTGTTTAAGTTTTTACTTGGCCAGAGATGAAGGATGTCTACCTTATCTCCAGGCTACGTTTTTTCTAAATAAAGCTTTTGAGTTTGCAATCTGCTCCAGAGTTCCTGCATTTACAACTCTTGCTGACTCACCTTACTCTTTGCCGTTGTGCTATAAAGCTCTGCTGAAAGGGAAGATTTACGTCTGGAAGCGTGACTGGACCGGTAAATTTCTTTACTTAAACACAAGCTAATTAAAGCTTATGGACAATTATAGTGAAGCTAACAATCTAATCTCCATTCTCATGTACTCAGGGTCTTGAGACTGAACCACAGCTTGTCACCTGTAGTGAAGAACTTTATTTAAATCCCAGTGCAGAATATGGGAGTCTAATTATATTTAGTAGAACATATTCCATTTGAGCAAACTCAAAACATTTGTGACAGTGGAACACCCAGTAGTGAGTAATGCTCCTGTTTCTACACTTGGGAGAGAAAACATTTAAGCTACATAGCATTTGTAAAAGGGATATAATATTTTAAAGAGCGTGCTGCCTTTATATGAAATATTTGCAACAAATGAGGACTCCAGGCACGTGAAATCTTGAGTTACGATATCTGAATGGCAGGTGTCAAAGAGAGAGCCTCAAATATATACAAAAGTTATATTAACAGTTATATTAAAAGTAACAGCAGGTGGCACTTGATAATACATTGAAATAAGAACTTAGTAGCCTTTATAAAAAAAGAAAGTGGGAAATGTTTAACTGAAAATAGGTCAGAACTGAGATAGAATATTCAGAAAAAGGCAAGGAGGGTGATAGCAGGTTAAAGGATGTCAAAGTGAATTAATCATATGAGGCATTAAGAAGACCATAAATGTTAAAAGAAACTGTCAGAATTCATGATGCCTATAGAAATTTAAATAATACCCTGTAATATATATATTTTTAAAAGCCATTCAATTTTAGCTTGGGAAGAATATTCTTTGGCTGACACATTATTATGGGGAAACCCAATTCCAGTGCTCTGAGCAGCACTCTTTTAATTTTCCACAATGCTGCAGACTGGTGAGATGTCAGAGGCATTGTGAGGAATGAAATGGTGGCTAGATTCAGACATCCAGTGCTGCTTGGAGTGCTCCTCAGAGCCCCGCTGCCAACATTACTGCCCATTCCCCTGACTGCCCAGGTAGTCTACCATGGCTTATAGATGAAGGGGGGACCCACTTTGCCTCCTCAGATCTGGAGCCAACCCTGCATTTCATACTTGCCTCCACTGAGGAACATCTCTCAGTGGCACACACACAAAAATTGCACATACGCACTGTGCATATGGTGCTGATAAAGGATTGATCCGTTTTTATATTATGTGAGCTGTTAGAGACAGTGAGTTACAAACCTTTCAAAACCAAGGTGTGTAGATGCATCTTCAGCTTAAGTGTCAGCTGCCAACTTTTTTTAAAAAAAGCATAGATCACCTACTTGTAGGATTGCTGGCTGTTGGAGTTGAAAGAATGATCAATGAGACACATCACCATGATGAATGGGGCAATTGAATAAATACAGTACTTTGATTTGTTCTGTGAAAGCTGAATGCTTACAATGGCACAAAGTAAGGGTAAAAATGCCCAAATGCAGTTGAAATCCTTTTTTATCTTTGCCCTGCAGCTATCCTCTCTGAGGCTCTTCAATACCCGACATTGCATCAGCAAATTGGCACTGATAAATTAAAACAGGACAGCACAATGACTGTAAGTCTAACATTGATGGTGTTGGTTTCCAGAGAAAGCTGCATGGTCCTTTTTGCTAAACAGGGGTCACCAACCCTTTTGAGTCCACAGCACATTTGCAAACCAGAAAAACCAGTAAAACCGTCTTGGGCACCAAGCACACACAGCACTTAGGAATGAAAAAAAGTATCGACTTTTTATCAAGTCTAATTTGGCATATGTTTGTTTGTTTGTGAGAGAGATCTTCCTGGAGAATGCCATTTGTGGGGAAAGACTTAAACTTCCCTCCCCAGCTGAAATCCCCAGGCAGATCAATTAGGCTAGGAAAAAAGCCTCCTTTTGAACAGGATGGAACCTTATAGCACCAGGGAAGGCCTTTAGAGGCCCATGGATGCCCATGGGTGCTATGCTTGCAGTCCATGTGCTATAGGAGCCAACGGTTATCACATTGTGTTAGTTTTAATTGGGGTTCTCAGCTTTGGGAATTCAGTTGAGTTGATCAGTTGCTTATACATTTCCAAATAAGCAAATAAAGTATCTTCCAGACACCACAGCATGGGAAGGGGCAAATTAATTGATTCGTTGGTTGCACAGTCTGCCTTAGTAACTGCCTGCTGCCGCTCATAAAAGTTTCTATAGGTCATTCTATTATTATTTGAGCAATTGCCATTGGGATTATGATGCATTACTCCCTGGGTCAGGTTGCCCTCTTGATACTAAATAATCAAATAGAAGTCAATGCCAAATAAGGTTAAGATGGTAATGCAGTCCATTAAGAAGCACTTTTCCTCTCAACGTGTGGGAGCCTGCCAAATATGCCTACAGTACAGTACAAGGAAAACATAGTTGGACCAGTAAAGGCATGGGCATTTCAACTTTTGATAGAAGACAAGGGGTACATTTCTGCTGCATTAAATGTGAGCAGCTCATCGTTCAAAGATAATTGAATGAGCAAGTGAGAGAGCAAACTAAGCCAGCTCCTTCAAGACAGTTTTGGCAGCATTTGCATTTAAGGAATTTTCATAATTTTAAAAAAGGCCGGCTTGAATTTTCCTCCAGAATATGCATTGTAGAATACATGTTTGTTTTTAGATCATCTGCGTACTTCCTGTTATATAAATTTATCACCAGGTATGAAAAAGGCAAAGTGCAGCAGGAAACTGTGAGATTTAACTCTTCTGTTAAGATTTGTTGTTTTTTTTAAATGTAACCCAGCAAGTAGCTAATGATTGTGATCCAGCAATAATATCTGGCAAACTGCAGATATTCTTCCTCCGTTACAATGACTGCAAAAAAGAGGCTATTTGTGCAAATGAATGAATGTGTCTGTTTGAAATGGAATCCCCTGCTCTGCATTACTCTATAGCTTACTTAGCACAGTGGTTAATATATCCTCTAGTGCAGGCATCCCCAAACTTCGGCCCTCCAGATGTTTTGGACTACAATTCCCATCTTCCCCGACCACTGGTCCTGTTAGCTAGGGATCATAGGAGTTGTAGGCCAAAACATCTGGAGGGCCGCAGTTTGGGGATGCCTGCTCTAGTGGAACTACTCACCATAGATGGTAATGACACTCTGCCACAAGACATAATCCTACAGCTACTTGTTATGACATAAAAACTGTACAAGTTTTCAACAGTGTTGTTGTGATTCTCTGCTGTAAGCGAACAGTAACTGAGCCTGTTGTTTCTTCAAGATTGGATTCAATAGTTTTCAAATTAGGACAGAATGGCCTGGTTCACACAACACAGTAAGCCAAACTTAATAAAACTTGTTTGGCAAGGAGAGAACCCAGGTTCCCATGACATGAGATGTGGGAATAAAAAAGCCTAGGAAAGAGCAAAAGGGCTGTGATGGTTCAGGAATCTGTATGGTTCCATTAAGCCAGGCACCCCCAAACTGCGGCCCTCCATATGTTTTGTCCTACAACTCCCATGATCTCTAGCTAACAGGGCCAGTGGTCAGGGATGATGGGAACTGTAGTCCAAAACATCTGGAGGGCCGAAGTTTGGGGATGCCTGTATTAAGCCATAGTTTGGCTTACCAGGTTGTGGGAATCAGGCCACTGTATTTATTATGGTCAAAAAGGGTACTAAACAAAACTCACCAACTCCATCTGCAGTACAGACCCTGGTGTGGATTAAATGCGATCAGCAGAACACTTCGTATGTACAGAAAGCAAGTACAAGCCTGCAAGGACAGGCACATTTCAAAGACCTATTGCTGGACCCAACAACACAAGAGGCAATTACTCCTTCTGGTTCGTTTCTGAAGATGCAGAAATAGCTAATTTTCTTGAATTGTATCATGCACTCTTTATACACTAATAGTGATTCTTTGCATACTAACTCTAGGGCTGAAATCAGACAACTGCACAGTTTCACATGGTCAAAGGATTTTTGAACTTGTATTCTTTAAAACAACAGTTTCCCATGCTACATAGAAGCCGTTATTCTAGGGAAGTTTGAAAAATGGTTTATAACAAGCCACTCTTGTTGGACTCGGTTAAAGCAGTTCTTTGGATCAAAGCACTGTACAGAAATGTGAATGTTTTAGCTAATTACATACGTCCAACATTTGACAGAGAAAAATGAAGCGTACTTACTTCCTAGTCATGAGTTTATGATGGTAGCTGAGCTTGCCAAATGTCTAAGACACCAGCTGGATCATCTACCAAAGACATTTTGAAATAGTGGCTTCCAAATTGTGTTTCCTACAGTCCAGAGAGCACAGTTGGCTGTGTTCTTAGATGCAAGAAATCAGCTGATTAAATGAGGTCTTGAGTTTTACAAGTCCATTCATCATTCCATTTGTAAGACAGTCTGTCATGTGAGAACGTTTTTGAACTTCAAGATATCAGAAAAAAGAACTTGGTACACACAGTCAGGTTGAAAACTTCTACATTTCAAGCATGAATACTAACTTGCCCCATTTTCAATGGGTCACAAAAGCTGTAAAACGTAAGCCAACACAGTGAGTTGTTATTCAGTTGAATAACAGACCCATTGAAATTACTGGGCCTACATGAGTCATGGGCCATTGATTTCAATGGGCCTACTCTAAGTGAGTTAATTCAATACAATCCAGTATTCCCTTTGGCATCCGAGACATCAGAATGAAAGGTAGTGTATGTATTCAACATAACAGTTCGTGTTTCAAATAAAAACGTCAGGTCAACTTTCTCAAACCAAAATACATTAACAGGGTCTCTGAAATGAGGGTTTTTGAGCACTCTGCTGTATTATTATTTATTGTCAAACTCCTGCCTTCCTTTAAAAATACTAATTTAGATTTTAAAATGCACATATCCTATATACTCCACCCTTCATAAGCTTCCCAAGGGATGAGTAACTTACAGAAAAGTTATGTTGCTGAGTGGGGATTGCAAATGCTTTTTGCTCAAAAAAGAATTGCAGCAGTTATTATGAGTTATTAATAAACAGCCACAATAAATGAATACACTGCTTGCTTTCTAACTACTGTATTTAAATCTTGAATTTATCCAAAGAATTTCTGTAAATCTTGAATCACTTTTGACCCCCTCCATCTTAAATACCATGCCTTATCTTGCACCAAATGTAGTACTGCTAGCCTAAGACTAGCAGATGAAAGACATACAGTAACATAACATGAATCACAGAATCACAGAATTGTAGAATTGGGACCCCGAGGATCGTCTAGTCCAGCTTGGGTCCCCAGCTGTTGTTGGACATACATCTCCCATCACTCTCGACTCCTGGTCTTGCTAGCTAGGGATGAAGGGAATTGTAGTCCCGCAACAGCTGGTGACCCAAGGTTGAGAAACGCTGGTCTAGTCCAACCCTCTGCAATGCAGGAATATGCAGCCGTCCCATCCAGGGACTAAACCTGCAGCCTTGGTGTTATTAGCACCATACTCTAACCAACTGAGCTATCATCAAGCAGAAACTTGCATTTGTTGCACTGTTTAGGGTTGACACTGGAGGAGAGTGGGGCTGTGGTGCCTTTTTCAGCTATGTGGCAGGCAGATATCAAACAGAGCAACCATTTTCTAGTATGGAAGTACAATTATGGATAAAGCTTCACTTGTTGATATTTTGCCCACTGGACATCTTATGACTTCTATGCAACCCCCTCCTGCAAAAGTGTGCACAAATTTGCATGAGATATAAGGGAGCACATTCAAATGTGTGTCTTACTTGGCAACTGCACCGAAGGGCCAAATCAATGCACAGTAAACCGAGCCCAGAAATTGTGTTGCCCTGTCTATGCACATGTGTGCAGTGCAGTCAGGCCAGTTGCTGCAGAAGGTGGCTGCTGCCTCGAACCAGGCTCTGGTGGCACTCTGGGAAGGTGGCAACTTCCTCCATGTGTGGTCTTACGTGACACCTCCTTGGTCCGTGGCAATGAGACGCCGTGGGATTTGTTCGCTGTGACTTGGCAGAGCTGTCTGATGAGGTGTTGGGAGCCGGCGTCCTTTCTCTGTGACTTGATCCAGGTGGCTGAGGAGATCACTGGCAGGTCGTTGAGGGGGAAGGAATGACCTCACGACACAACCACAGCAGTTGGTTATCATTCTGGAGCTGTCCAAGGTCGTGCGCAGTGGAACTGCGTTGCCACTGAGAAGGGCCTGCTGGTCTCAGCGCTGTGTGTCATAGGCGTACCCCCCACGCCCCCCCCCAGAAGCCGGCCCGGACCTCTCCGCTGCGCACGGGAGAGCCCGGTGAGTGACGACGAGCGTCTCTCTCTCCGAGGCGGAGCAGTAGCGCTGCGCAACTTGCAGTCAGCCACCGCGCGGCGCGAGAGGAGGGGCCGGGGAAAAGAGCGGGAGGCAGCGCGGAGGCTCCACCAATCAGGCTCGGCTTCGCCTGACGAGCGCCGCCGGCGTCCTATAAGAAGACGCGGCAAGCGGGCCGAGGGATGTTGTTGTTTTTGCGTGTTTGGAGAGAAAGGGAGTGCGAGAGGAGAGCCGGCGGCTGGCTGGCTGGGGCCGGCAGGAGCGGGAAATGTGGTCCCGGGAGTGGGCTCGGCCGCTGCGGCGCCTGTGGGCGCCGGCGTCCTCCTGCTGCTGTTGCTGCCACTGGTGGTGAGGCAGCTGCTGAAGCAGAGCGCGCTCTTCCCCCGCCCTTGCCAGGTCGGCGCGTGGCTCTCTGTGTGCGCGTGAGTGTGTGTGTGTAATCCTCTCGGAGTACTGCCTCCACCCAGCCGCAGCCCTGCCGACGCCGTCTTGGATGCTTCTCATTTGCCAGTCCTGCCCAGCGTAGCCCCTTGCCTGCTTTCTGCCCATTTTGCGTTCCCCGCTCTTCCAAAGAGGGGCGAGCCCGTTGCTGGAATCAGACAAGCCGGGAGCGCAGAAGCAGCAGCAGTAGGAACTTTGGCTCCAGGAGGACTTGCTGTTCACCAGTCTGTTTCTCGGAAGCCGGTGAGGAAGCTTCGCGTTTTGAAGCATTAAAAAGCAGAGTCAAATCATAATGACTTCTTCTCCCCATAAACGTGTCCCTCGTGCTGAGAAAGTGGCTAACCTTTTTTCTTCATCCTGACGCATATCCTAAAGTGGAGAGGCTGTAGGTTTTTAAAGGGGGGGGGCACTGCAGCTGGGAAAGGGGGGCGCCGGAGGGAATCTCTCTGAACCACGGCGCTGCATAGGCTTAAGAGGGCCCTGCCCGCGCAGCTGCTCTTTCGCAGCCTCCGGCGATCTGCTCCGTAGCCCCGCCCACGTTCCCACTTTGTGGCCCCTCCCCTCCCGCGCCTTGGCCCCGCCCCTTGCACCCCAGTTTTGATCCTGGGTACGCCCCTGCTCTGTGTGTGTGTGTGTGCATAGCTTCTGATGCTCTGTGGACTTCTGTGCCTGCTCAACCACAGCCGATGCTTGCAATAAAGGCTGGCAAACGATCCCCAGTTTTTGTTTTACTTGCAGCAGGAAGCCCCACTGATTTGAGAAGCACCTGCGAGGTTAGAAGCTCGACCCGATCTCAGGACGCATCTCCCAGAAACGACTTCCTGTTCGGAGGCCAGAGCGGAAAATCAAACTCGGCCAAAGGCGAGTCACTATTTTGGTCTGCCGGAAGACGAGAAAGCAAATGAGAAAGACCCAGACCTCGCAAGAAGCGGAAGCAGCACTGCCTCGCCCCCGCGGTCGGTGCTCGGTCAGCTGACCGCAGTCCCGCGAAGACAAGGCGCAGAAAGGAAAGGAGGACCTTAGCCAGGGGCTGCTGCTGCTGCTGCCTGATGTCTCCGCCGGCGCACACCTCCATCCTTCGCTCCCCAGCGGCTCCTCTGGGGCTGATCCAGCTCCTGCTCTGCTTGCAGCTGCCCTCTCCCGGAGATGCTGCTCTCTACGACCCCACGTGGGAGTCGCTGGACTCCCGGCCTCTCCCCGCCTGGTTTGATGAAGTCAAGTTCGGCATTTTTATTCACTGGGGCATCTTCTCGGTGCCAAGCTTTGGCAGCGAGTGGTTTTGGTGAGGCTCCCCACCCACCCACTGCTCAAGCTCTTTAACCTTGCCCACCCCTCTTCTTCCCGAGCGCATCGTGCCGGCCGATTCCCTTCGGGTGGGAAATCTGTCGCCCTGGAAGACGGCCAAGGAGGGTCGCTGCCTCCCTGGGGTACCAACTTGAATAAAATATTGGAGGGGGGGGGGCAGGTCAGCCTCGTCCCGCATAATGGCTCACAAGACATAGTGCACCTACACCATTTGAATGGCAATGCCCAATTGTCCATCAATCTTGGGGGGCCTGCCCTGGCCCCCTCAAATATTTTATTGGGGAGCCCAAAATTATATTGGCCCCTAGGGGTTGGCTCCTATGCTGTGCTCCTCAGACTCAGCCGTGTGCTAGAGAGGGACGAAGTCGGAAGCCCTGCCATTTTACCTCTAAGGTAGGTGGGCTCTATCTATTCAGTGAAAGCTACTCTGCCCATACTTAGAGGTATTGCTTCATGTAAGTGGGGGGGGGCGCTAAGGATGAACCCTTGGGGAATCCTGCACCTTCACTAATGAACTGAATTTGAGGAGCAGCCAAACAGTTGCCCATCATGACTTCGCATAACCTCCACGCAAGAGTTGCATGCTCAGTGAACACTGGAAGATTTGTAGTCTCCCTGCTCCCTGAATAAATGGAGATGAGTGCGCAATAAACAGGCTGTATGAGAAGTGACTTGAGTTCTAAAGCTGCAAACAAGCTCCAGGGCAAGGAGCATTTTCACACAAGTGGCTTATATTGGTTTGGACTTTATGTCCATCGACAAAGCAAAACTTATAATGATTAGGATGTGCAGTTGATTTTTATTCACTCCATGTGTGTGGCATAAATAGTATGAGAGAGAGGCTTTAAGTAGAATAATAGAAGCATAACCACCCAACCCCACCCACTCACCACTCCCCCTTCCCCCTTTCCCTTTCTTTTTTCTCCTTGCTAATTGTTTATACATTGATCACTAATAATGATCAATGAACTTATACATTGATCACTAATAATGAAACATGTTGTAGATATTTTTCCACATTTACTATACTATATTTATGATATACAAATGACATGAGAAGACTTGTATACTTGTTTGTATAACATTATTCTTGTTTATAAAACCCTATTAAAAGAAAGAAAGAAAAGAGGGGGGGGCTCAAATGTGCTTTTTAGCCCTGTGTGTGAAAATGGTTTAAGCATCACTTGCAGTGTGCATGAGAAACCTAGAACCCGATTTGCATTAAAGAGACTAGAGAAGCATTTGCACCCTGAAACTCCATTTGTATCCAGTTCTGCCTTAAATACTGACTTCTACTCTTGCATTCACTAATTCACTAATTATGCAACCTGCTTCACATGGGGAAGATCCATAGGTCAGTTCTAGAACTTCTGCCTTGTATGCAGAAGGTCTCAGGTTCAGTCCTACATCTCCAGGTAGAGCTGGGAAAGATTCTACTTCAGAAATCCTAGACGGCTGCTGTCATTGTAGCCATTGCTGAGCTAGATGGACCAATGGTAGGCCTATGATTTGGTACAAAGCAGCTTCTTGTATTTCCTAAATGCCCCATGATTAGGACAGCTACAGGAATATACTCCAGAACATGTTTGAATCTGTTGTTTGGGAACTTCTGAATGCTTCTGCCTTTGTGTGTGCAGGTACAATGGGCTTGTTTGTTTCCTTTGTAGGTGGTATTGGCGGAAAGAAAAGAGAGAGCCCTATGTAAACTTTATGAAGAGCAACTATCCTCCTGGTTTCAGTTACGAAGATTTTGGCCCTTTGTTTACAGCAGAGTTTTTTGATGCCAACCAGTGGGCAGACATTTTGAAAGCATCAGGTGCCAAATATGTTGTCTTGACTTCAAAGCACCATGAAGGTAAACTTGAATGTATTTCTTTCTGAGCTCAGTTGTTTGGTTTGTTTCAGCAGACAAAAAGCCTGGGTGGGGCTTCCTCATTCAGCTGCTTAGATACAGAGGTTTTCAACCATTTTGAGTCCACGGCTCCCTTGGCCAACTACATTCTTTCTGCGGCTCTCCAAGTGTCAAGCTCAGTTATGTCACCCCTTGCATTCAGAGCCGCCAGTCCCTCACCAGTTTTCGAATACTCCCTTGTGGAGTGTTCCCTCAGCCTGCTCTCTTCTCCTTGGGAGTCCTCTGAGCAGCAGTCACAGCTGCCCCTGGTCTTTGAGCCATCCCAAAGAGAGGTGTCTTCTCACTCTGCCCCACAGGGGCCTGGGAAGAGATTTCCCCCAGCCTTAGCAGCCCGATGGAGACTGACCAAAGGTGGTGAGGCCAGCATCTTACTCACCTTGAGAGGCAGCAGTGGCTGCCACTAGGCCTGCATGGCGGAAAGGCTCCTATTCAGCACTGGGCACTCAGCTCCCAGGCAGGCATTGCACACGGCAAGCACAAGAAAGATCAGTGCGGCATCTGCCTACCTGCCCAGCCTCCCACTTGGCTGTCCATTCCCAACAGCAACGGCTGGCAGACTGTACTCCATAAAACAGCTAATTTAATTTGGAGCTTTAGTTAAAGAACATACAAGCCAGTTGGATCAGGCCAGTGGCCCATCTAGTCCAGCATCCTGTTCTCACAGTGGCCAATCAGATACCTGTTTGAAACCTGCAAGTAGGAGCTGAGCACAAGAGCCCTCTTCCCTCCTGAGGCTTCCAGCAACTGGTTCGGAAGCATTAGGTTAAACAAGAATGCAAAATAAAGGCACGTGATATATTTACATTTACAATTATAATTATTTTATTAATCCTAACATTCGTTTCCTAGGTTTTACATTGTGGGGATCTAAATATTCTTGGGCTTGGAATGCTGTTGATGTTGGACCCAAACGGGACATTGTGGCTGAATTAGCATCATCCATTAGAAGTAGAACGGTCTTACACTTTGGACTCTATCACTCACTGTTTGAATGGTTCAATCCTCTCTTCCTTGATGATGCCTCTACTGGGTTCCTAAAAAACCGATTCCCAAGTGCCAAGTCACTCCCAGAGTTGTATGAGATTGTGAACATGTACCACCCAGAGATTCTGTGGTCAGATGGAGATGGGGGTGCCCCAGACACTTACTGGAACAGCACTGGCTTCCTAGCTTGGCTTTATAATGACAGGTGCGTCCATTTCACCATTCCCCACCCTTGAAATAATGCATTCAGTATTAATATTTGTAAGAAACTTATTCCCTAACAGCTTTTTCATAGCATTTTGTGCAACTCATTGCTTCAGGCTGATGCATGTACAAACAGTTTCTTAGGAGTAAGTCCCACTAAACTGACTTCTGAGTGAACATGCGTAGGATTTAACTGTTGATTAATCATTTCATGGTAACAAATTCTAATATACTTACCTAAATAAGATATTGAGAGAGAATGGGGTACTTCATACCGGTACTAGTTCCTTGTGGTTTTGGAATGTGGCTGTCATTGCAGGTGCCTGTGATTTCGGACTTGTAGTTTCACAGCTTAGGAGTCCTGGACGAGTGCAGTTTTCTTCTTCAGTAGTTTAGTGACATTTATAACCCAGTGCCCTGACTTCTTCATTTCAAATACTTGAAGTCTTGATGATATTTGACCCAATTCTGCTGGAAGCATTTGTCTAAACCAGCCGCCTTCAACCTGATGGCCTTCAGATGTTTTGAACTAAAGCGAACCAGGGTGGTCAGGAAGTATGGTAGTCTGAAACATCTGGAGGACATCAGTTTAGCAAAGGCTGAAGTAAACCAGCCTTTCTTAACCTTGAGCCCCCAGATGTTCTTGGATAGCAGCCCACATAATCTACAACAGCTTGTGGAAACTCAAGGTTGGTGAGGACTGGTCTAAATGCAACTCAGTCTGACGCATTCTCTACTGTTCTGCAGCCAGGAGTCCTTTACCACTGATTCTTCATATGTTGTTGGAAGTCACATCTCCAATGAGTTGCGGGCGGGATGTGTGTGTCCAGTGGCAGATGTAGAGGAAGGCCCGAAGTTGCTTAGAAAATGATTTGAAAATGTTGTTTAAGCATTTCAAGAAAATCGTAAAGATTGGCCTATTTTTAATAGTTTAGATAGACCACAGGATTTCCTTTTGGTGTAATAGGACTTTCTGATAGCTAAAGAACTGCCAGTTGATTGATCAACTGCTTATTTTTTGAAGCTGGTTTCTTTCTGGTGTGCCTGTAAATAGAGGATGGAAAATATTAAAAAACAAAACAAAAACACATGGCAGCTTTTGTTGAAAATGTGAAATAGCTTACACATTCTCAAAAAGGCCCTGCTGTTGAGATTTTGGTTTTATGCAAATATGTGTTATATTTATTTGAGTAAGTACTTCAGATGATTAACAGCAAAATCCTATGCATGTCTACTGAGAAGAAAGCCCATTTGAATTCAGGTAAGTAGGTACAGGATTGCATCATTTGTCAAAATGAAATTCATTTTATCAGTAGGCAACCTGAGTCCTAAACAGGTGTCTTTAGAACACACACGCATGAATTAGTTATGAACAGTTTCCCCTTTCCCCCCTCTGTTATTGTCCCATCCTGTCCTTGGTCTCACATTAATTTTTCTTTTGTTTTGTTGTAGAGAAGAACTCTGACATTTCAGAATTTGTGCTTGTGACTCCATTTTGCTTTGTCATGATTTCACTGGTATTTAATATTTCTCCCTCCCTCCCTCCCTCTGCACAAGTGTTTCAGCACACCATCATATTCAGTGCATGGTGTTGGTTTTCTGCAGGTACAAATAGGCTCATGCTCAGTATACTGTTAATGTCCAATGTTCTTTCTCTCTGTTCCATTTTTATTTTACTCCTTTTCCCTCTACTGCAAGTACTTAAGGATAGTGAACATGCCTAAATAAGTGCATATTGGCAATGATGATGATGATGATAATAATAATAATAATAATAATAATAATAATAATAATAATAATAATATATTTATTATTTATACCCCGCCCATCAGGCCGGGTTCCCCCAGCCACTCTGGGCGGCTTCCAACAAAACAGAAATTCTAAAATACAGAAATCCATCAAACATTAAAAGCTTCCCTAAACAGGGCTGCCTTGAGATGCCTTCTAAAGGTCTGGTAATTGTTGTTCTCTTTGACCTCTAGTGGGAGGGCATTCCACAGGGTGGGTGCCACTACCGAGAAGGCCCTCTGCCTGGTTCCCTGTAACTTGGCTTCTCGTAGTGAGGGAACCGCCAGAAGGCCCTCGGAGCTGGACCTCAGTGTCCGGGCAGAACGATGGGGGTGGAGACGCTCCTTCAGGTATACCGGACCGAGGCCGTTTAGGGCTTTAAAGGTCAACACCAACACTTTGAATTGTGCTCGGAAACGTACTGGGAGCCAATGTAGGTCTTTCAGGACCGGTGTTATGTGGTCTCGGCGGCCGCTCCCAGTCACCAGTCTAGCTGCCGCATTCTGGATTAGTTGTAGTTGCAACCTTGCATTGAGTGTATATGTATATGTATATGTATATGTATATGTATATGTATATGTATATGTATATGTATATTGATTCTGGATGGGGCTTGTGTGACATATCTGCATCATCCATAAAGGAAATGCAAGAAAATGCACTGCTGCTGCCATCTTCCAGGAATACTTGGGAAGCCCAGGTTGCTTTTTTTATTCTGTTGTATGGAGGACAACAGGGAACGCTAAATATCCCACATGTCACCAAACAAGTGTAGTTCCTGTCCCCACCTTTTTTCCGTCTTCAGAATTAAGAAACCCCAATAAAAGTGGCTCCCTGACAGTGTGTTACCTTATTACTGCTGAGATGTGGCAGACTGGAACAGCTTTTGGCACTTCATGCTTGCCAGCCATCAGCATTTTTAGGAAGACAACCTTAGCCTTTTGGGCACTTTCTGGGACATTGCCAGATGCCAAGTGAAATGTAAAAATACAAAATGCTATTACCTTGCAGGGGTGATAAAATAGTCTTCTTCCAGGTGATGATTAGAACACATATACATTTTGAAGCCACAGCTGAGGTACTGTGTCAATGACATCCCTTGGGGCCCCCCAAAAGTTCCAGTAGCAAATACCCATAAAAAGAGGATTGGCACTCTTAAAAAAAACCTAGTGCAAAAGTCTTGGTGCTTGAAGTGGACTGGCATTTTTAAGAAACTGGCATTTCTAAGTTAGAAAAGACTTTCGATATTTCCAAGGCACTTATGGGAATATATGTAGAGTCCCCACAAGTGTAGCATGCTAGAGCAGAAACGATGAGGTTGTGGTTTTGTATAGTATCCTCAAGTGTTAGCTGTTTTTAAACACCCAGAAGTGCATAATCAGCTAGGTTAAAATATTTGATTTAAAAGAAAATGCACAGAGAGTGTACCAGTGCATCAGTTGTTTTTTTTAAAGTCCTACCTATTAGGAAGCATTCGATAATAGTAAAGTGCTTATATTGAATCTACTGAGCTTCCTGTTAAAATATAGCACTATATCTGAACAATATATTCTCCCCTCCACAGCCCTGTTCGGGACATGGTTGTAACAAATGATCGCTGGGGAGCTGGCTGCATTTGTAAACATGGAGGGTATTACACGTGTGCCGATCGTTATAACCCAGGACACCTTCTGCCCCATAAGTGGGAAAACTGTATGACGATAGACAAAAATTCATGGGGATACCGGAGGAATGCACAGTTGAGTGACTACCTAACAATTGAAGAGCTTGTAAAGGTAAAACGATACAGAATCTGGGGCTGTCATTCTTGCATTCTTTCAGATACCGCTCCTGGCAACCCTGAGTTCACTAGAGGAAACAATGTTTATAATTGTAACTTTCTTTAGAATAATTTTAAATGTTTTAGAATGCTTTTTAAAAATTATTGCGGATCCTGGGCTCCTTTGGGAGGAAGGGTGGGATGGATAGATAAATAAATCAATAAATAATTGTGCAAGAGTTTAGTGTTTGTTTCTCATTTTAAAGGGCTAGTGGCCACAAAAAAAGTACAGTACTAAGGAGCCCACTAATGAAACGCCCGTGTTGATTCCCAGAAGGAGCACTTCCAGTTGAAGAGCTAGACAAGTGTTAGGGGGACTTGTCTCCCTCCAGATGTTGTTGATGCTCCCATCAACCCTGACAATTGGACGTTTAGCTGGGGCTGATGGGGTATGTCATCTGAAGGGCCACAGTTTCCCCATCCATGAGTTAAACTTTCTTTGAACCTACAACAAGATTCTGAGTGTTATAACAGAAGCATGAATTTAGGCTTAACAACCTATATAAATATGTCATATCAAACGCTGGACAGCTATGTTGGAAATGCCAAACCCAGTGTGGCTTTTCATTGCTCCTCTCCCTATATAATTTCAGCAACTTGTAGAAACAGTGTCATGTGGAGGAAATCTCTTGTTGAACATCGGGCCCACCCACGATGGTCGCATTCCTGTTATTTTGGAGGAGCGCTTGAAGCAAATGGGGTCATGGCTGGCCCTCAATGGGGAAGCCATTTTCAGCACTAAACCTTGGAGGGCTCAGAATGACAGTGCCACACCAGGAGTATGGTAAGTCCGTGAAGCAAAAATGCAGGAAGTACTGTACCAATGTTAAGTTTACTTTTGTTATTGTTCTGCTATCTTGGCTATATTTCACTTTCCCCTCATTTGACTCCCTTCACAAGCTAGGTATGATGTAACTGAATCGGGGAGAACCCAATCAGGACTGTGGCATTTGTGCAGGGAGACTTTTAACACTTTGATCTTGATCCAGATTGAAACACCCCCTGCCTCTGTTGCAGCTGCTGTTAACTCCAGGAGGAAAGTTCCATTGGTATCAATGGGAGCTCCCCTTCTGTTGAAAATAGCATCTAAGGTAGGGTGCAATCTAGATCCAAACTATACAATGGACAAGAGCAAATCCTCCCCCAAAATGCTGCGGTCTTGATCAGAATCACCCTCTTCCCCCATAGCTGCTATTTCATTAAAACTCTCTCACACACACGGTTAATCATTTTGACTAAGCTATCTAGTTTTGTCTTCCGTATGATGTGTGGGATTACTATTTCTAAACTATTGGGCCTTCTCCTCCTAGAAAAAGGAGGTGGTTTAAAATAACAACACACTTCTGGGGTGTGCAGTATTTGCCATGGTTACTAAATAGCTTTGCTGACGGGGGTCCCAAATTGTTTGTAGATTAGGTAGTTTCACCTGCGATCTTTAGAAAAAATGATTCTTCGTTTGTTAACTCCTACTAGGTATACATTCAAGCCAAAAGAAGACATTCTGTATGCCATTTTCCTTAACTGGCCATCTTCAGGAACTCTGATGCTTGGGGAACCAAAAGGCGTTACCGGAAAGACAGAGGTAAGGAATATTTGCCGATTTTTATGACTTCTGTATGATTTCTCTTAAAGAATTTCAGGACTAGAAAGAACATGAAATGCATTACAGCAAAGCATATAGCACCCTTAATAGATTAGTTTACAAGGCTAGTCAATGTCGTTGTTTAACATCCATTAATTCCCGACTATGGCTATTCTCATCTGGAGACAGAGACTTTAAGTGCAAGATCTTAAGAGTCAGCATCTCTTTGAACGGCTTCTCCCATTTAATAAAAGCTCCTTATCACCAAAAATTGGAAAAGTGAAATAATTCCGAAAATAGAGGATTGGCAAATTAAACTGTCAAGATATCAAAATATGGTGAAAAAAATAGGAGAAAGCAAAGAAATATCAGAACAGAAAATTGGTAAAGATTGGAGTAAATTTAACGATTATATGGCAGACCATGTGGAAAACACTAACCTCTTAGCAGACAGGTGAAGGGCCCAAGTGATTCAAACAAAAATGGAAGGAAACATGTAAAAAGGTATACAGAGAACTTTGGCTATAGAAACCAAAATAGAGAAAAGGCTGGAAGTCATCACAGGGTGGAGGGGTTTTTTCCTTTGTTTTTATGTTACTATTATTACTATTATTACTTTTCCTTCTTTGTTCTTTTTTATAATAATTTTTATTAATTTTAATACAGACAAAACAAACAAAACATACAGTATAAGTTCTGTCCCTTCATCCTCTTCCCCCCACAGGCCCACTTCTGCCACCAGTAGTACCCGTGGGAGTGGAGAGTCAAAGGGGTCCATTTTAAGGCTGGGTTTAACCTCCCCCCCTCCCCTCCCCTGCCACTGAAGGGACGGGACGGAGGAGCACTGAGGTTTGGCTTTCTCCCTGCTGCTCCTTCAACACTCCTCCTTTGTTCTTTTTATATGTTATACATATTTGATTTGTATTTGATTTGATATTTCTTTTTTCCTCTGTAAAATTATTACTGTTTAATAAAGAATAATTAAAAATTTAAATAATAATAATAAAAGCTTTTCTGTTTCAGGTTAAGCTGATTGGATATGAAGAGCCATTGCCATGGACTTCCATGGGGGAAAAGGGAATGATGGTAGTCACACCTCAATTGCCATTCACTATATTTCCATATCAGTGGGGCTGGACTCTGCAGCTAACTAATGTCTATTAGCAACAGACATCTTTCACTTTTAGTTATTATGACTGGTTCTCTTCTTCTTCTTCTGGTGAATAATCAGAGGTCACTCACCATGGCTTACTTCTGAGGTGATAGGAGATATGTATCTGAAATAATCTATAGGAAGGAGATTCATGCACTGATCTTGTTCCTCCTTCAGCTTTTGAAAAGAGGACCTATGAAATTAGGCAGAATCTACCACAATTAGGCAGGAAGTGCAAGTAAACCACAGAGTGAAGTGATGAATTATTTTTAGTCTCAGGGATACATGTCCTTTGGGGTAATCTAGGGACCAAATGCCAGTGCAGAGCTGAGCCAGAGGCAAAAGTGAGCAATTAAAGTGAATTTTACACTGTACAGTAGGCTACTTTTTTCACTTACACCTTGCTCTCTATCCTCCAGCAACACAAGCAAGAGGGATTACTAGAGTTTAAGGACATAGACCAGTCAGGCAAAACCACTCGAGGAATGGGCCTTGGGAAGAGTCATCTTATGAGGCTCACAAAAGACAGACTAAACAGAAAAGTTATTATGTGTCTTTTAAAAAAAGAAAAGTATTTTGACTTTAAAAAGCAACCAAGGGCAGTGGCAGTGGGGGGTGAGGAGTCTGCCATGCCTAATGTTAGATTTGGTGCTCAAATAACTTTATGGACAAAAAAGTATGAGACATTCTAAAACTGAAATGTTGAATCTGACTGAAAATCGTGTTAGTCAAACTTTGATGCTTGTGGTTAGGGCTTGGTTTGTTTTTTAAATGCAGGTCTTAAATCCAGATAAAGTTAAGTATGACAAACAATACAATCCTACCATTGTCTATGCAACAGTCCTAGTGGTGCCTCGCTAGACGAAATTCGTTCCACGGGTCTTTTCTTATAGCGAAAAATTCGTCTAGTGAATCCCATAGGAATGCATTGAATTTTTTTTGATTTTTTTTTTGCCCATAGGAACGCATTAATTGAATTCCAATGCATTCCTATGGGAAACCGCGATTCGCTAGACGAATTTTTCGTAAAACACATTCGTCTAGCGAGGCAAGCTCCGCTCGAAAAATCCTTTCGTTAAGCGGAAATTTCGTTAAGCAGGGCATTCGTTAAGCGAGGCACCACTGTACTATGTTTGATGGACTATGCTCAAGTTAAGTGTTTAGGATTGCTTTCAGTAGGGATAAGTGGTAAGTAGCTGTGAATTTAACTTCTTCCATTGGTTTCAGTAATATTTGATTCCATTTCGCTGGAGTTGGGTTTCAGTTTCCTCAGTCCTATAACCTACCTCAATATTACCCCATCACACTTTCTTTGAATATAAAATTATATATTAGGACTTGGGTCATAGTTCTGATTAGTGAGAAATGGCCTGCAGTTATACACTTCTTAAATTTTGATATATGTACATTCAGTTACTTAAGTACCAGACTGGTAAGATTCTAAAGCTATCACCTCTTTGGGTATCTCGCCGTTTGTGCTTGAAAAAAAGAAAAATATTGCTAATTAAAATTTTTGTGTAATTGTAATCTTGATGAAACACTTTAATAATAAAGCAGCTAAGGTTCTATAAGGATAAATTAATGTTGAAGTCCAGTCGCCTTGTTGATTTACAACCAAAGTTTCTCTGTGTGAAAGTATTTGCTTTCGTTATGGGTTGGGCAAGTTCTAGCTGCTCAGTCCCACTCCTTTGCCTCAAAAGGAGCTTGGTGGGAGTGGTTTCCTGCTACAAACCAGAGAGGGAAAAGGACAAGGACAAGAAATACTGCCAAAATAATCTTGCTTCTACTTGAATGCAATGTGATTACTGTATTTGACTGCAATATTTTTTTTTGAGAAACTTGTAAGCTGCTAGGGGGCCCTCTTACAATCTAATAGAATAAATTTGCTACAGAATAAGTAGGTATAGCTACAGCAAGACTACTACTATGTTGAATGCTTTTTTGTGCTGAAGTTACAACTTTTTTATTATATACAAAAATTAAAGCATTGACAAATAAATCACTGAATGGCATGCTTTAGGATGTTGCAAGTTACCACACACAATCTTTGTTAAAATAATTTATTGTCAGATATTTAACAGATACTCCAATTAAAAATATTTACAAATGAATGTATACAGCAGGAGCCATTTACAAACAGCATAAACATATTTTCTAGGAACCATCTACTCTGAATCTGAAACAGTAGAGTAAGCACTCAGCATTACATTGTTCAGAAGATAACCATGTTCTAAATATATGCATTTGGAACTAGCGGCCTAAAGCACGGAAGGCCACATACCCTGCTCCTTTTCTCACATTCTTAGACTCACTCAGGCTAGCAGGTAAGAAGTTGAAGAGACAGCTGGGAGTAAAGGAAGCTTGATTGCATCTCCCCTTTTCATAGTAGTAGATGGTATGATCAGCTTTTGAGTGAAACCTCTCATGGCTTACAACTGCACATGGGACATGTTCTAACCTGCTTCACAGCTGATTGGTGCCGAGACAAGCTACTCCTGATCTCCCCCTGCCACCAAGAGAAGAGGTGCTGAGTACAGTGGTGGTGGTTCTCTTCCCCCGCCCCCATTCTTAATGTGTTACCTGCTGCAGCCAATTTGTGAACTCATTTCATAGGTCAACCACTGTCTCTGAGTTGAGGGGAGACTGGGGAAAGATAACCACCTCCCCACTGGGTCAAGACAGACAGATGCCTGACATTGCCTGCACACTTTTGAAGCCAGATGTACTTCTTATGGGGGCAGGGAAGGACTTACTGCAGGCAGATTATTATTATTTTTGCACTGCTTTTTGTAAACAAGTGATTTGTAACTGAGACTGCCTCAACACAAAGGCTTGCAGTGTAATGATACTCCCCCTTAAATTTACTTAAGTCTGGTAGGCTCTATCAATATAAAACCTAGGTGTTGGATTTTCTCAAAAGACATTCTTTTTGCAGGGATTAATAATCTTGGACCATTCTGATGAGATTCGTTATCAAATGAAGTATTCACAGGACTGGGCACTACGGATCTTATGTACTCCCCGCTGTGCAGTTCATTTCTCTAGTTGTTGAGGGGTACTGAAAGCTTCATAGACATTAGCAGCAAAATCTTTCACTTGTTCCATCATTAGAAGGTCCTGGAAAGAGAATGTTCATTAGCAAATACAGCAACTCTTTTTTAACACAAGCAGATGCGTAATATCAGCAAGTAACCCCCCCTCCCATTAACACTTCAAGCCTGGTTAACAGAATTGCTTGATACATTACTTCACACACTGTTAGAGGATGAGAAGTCCAAAACTGTTAAGAGGGAAATGTTCTATCTTACATATGTGGATCATCTACCAGGGACACTGGCCTCAGCCATAACCAACCTGGAAGCCTAACTAAAAAGGGGAATGGATTCTACTACTTCCACTCAGAATAAAATGTGTCATCCTGGCAGTCTCACTTCCTGTGTTTATGCAGTGTAGAATGTGCATATCTGAACTCTGCATATTTCTTCATATTTTGATTAATATTTTGATGTGAGACATGACAGCAACAAGTTATAATGTAACTTTACTGTTTGTACAGAGCTTAGTGCACTTTTATAGTCTTAAAAATATACTAATGACAATACAAAGCAGGCTGGCAGGCCTACATTTTCATAGTTTAGGTGTGAAATTATTTTAATTGGATTTCTCTCCATTTGTACTGTTTAATTTTGTTTATAAGACACCCTGAAAACTAAGTGCAGCAAAGCTATTAAATAACAGACTAAGAAAAAAGAAAAGGAAAAAGGTCTTCTTACCTGAACAAAATGGCTAGGTGTTTCACTGCAGACTGAATGAATCTGCCCATTTATTATTGGAATTATCTTGGCTAAAGGAAGACTGACACTAGAAAGACTGGAGGTGGAGGTGGGAAAAGAGATGTGATTACACAACATTAACGTCTGTCTTGTTAGCTACTTTTGTAATACACAGATTCAGAAGAAGAATAGTAAACACCTAATACCTGCCCAGGGGAAAAGCTCAGCCAGGTTGGGGACTGACTGAACCCCAGAAGCTCAAAAGGGCCAATCACCAGCCCACCCCATGCTACCACTCCCTCCCTGTCAGTTGGGAGCAGGCAGCACACAACCCCTACCCAGTTGCATAGGCTCTCCAGCCTACACACACACATTCAGCCACCCTCCCTGCCTGGCTCCTGGTCCAGATTAGACATTGTGGGTAGGTGGCATAGATTCATAAAATCGATGGAAGGGACCCTGAGGATCATCTAGTCCAACTCCCTGCAATGCAGGGATATGCAGCTGTCCCATATGGGGATCAAACCTGCTACCTGCTATCAGCACCATGTTCTAGCCAACTGAGCTATATGGTACTATGTAGTAGCTGCATTTCTGAATGGGAGTTTCTTGGCTCCTATGCGTGGTGGTCACCTGACTGGCCAATGCATGTTGGTTTATTTGATGACCGGCATGAAGATTCAGGGTGTGGGGGAGCTGAGTTTGTCTCCCATTTCCATTCAAAAGTGCCAACACTGCACCTGATTACAAGGAAGCATTCTGCCTTCTTTTACTTCTCTTTTCAAAATGGCTCTCTTTATGTTTGTTAAAACAAGTGTCTCCCATAAGGAAGTTTGTGCAGTGTGTTTTTCAGGAAGTGGAGAGGAACTTTAAATAAAAATAATTTGAAAAGAAAATTAACTTGGTGAGTCTGAGTGAGCATTCAATCTTGCTAGACATATTAGTTATTTTAAGGCTAATATCTCATAATTAAACAAAGGGTGAACACATTTTGCTGGAAGAACACAGTCCAAACTATGTTGAGACATTGTTTCTGTTAAAAATTCAGCCTAAAACCGATCCATTCAGCAGGATTGCTGTGTGATCTTGGTGAAACCTCAACTATTTTTTGGTGAAACTGATAATAGTGAAATAGTACCTAAGTAAAACTCTGACTATACTTAGATTCTTCTACATTGGAAAGCATTTATATTAAAACATGTTTAAAGATGTTTACCTGTTCATGGAACTACTATGGCATAAGTCCTGTTCGGTGGGTCTGAAGAATTCTGCCATGTTGTCCAATAATCGACTGAACCCTCTATTTAAGCATGAACTCAAAACTCTATTGAAATCTGGACTGGAATAAATCAATCAAATTATAATAGATATATAAATCCCTCTCTACATGCCAACGTAATTTGGAAAACATTTAAAATGTAATTTTAATAAAACTGATACTCTGCTGATGGGGATACGAGGCTAGATCAAACATAACACTAAACTAGGAATGGGGCATTTCAGGCACCTCCAGGTGCCTCTGGCTGGGCCTGGAAGAATTTTCTAGAGGTCTATTTGTTCCTCCTCTGCACTTCTTTCTCCAGTTCATTCCCCATCCTCATCTGTATGAAGCAAAGTTTGCGTCTTTGCCAGTAATTAAAATGAGTTTCAACCCCAGTTTAGAGGCAAGCTATATTTTTTCAGTTTGGATAAAACAGCAAACTGTGGTTCGCTCAAACAGGGACAAGGGAAGTGGAGAATCAAATCATTTGAGAAAGGTTTTTTTGTTTTTAAAGTAAGACACTTTGTTATGCAAAATCACCCTCAATTTCTCCACTCTGATAAAAAATGAGTTTCCTATTTTCCTTTCTTAAGTTTATTTAGCCTAAGTTACCAAAGAGAACATTTGCTGCATACCTGTCCAACATGTCTCTTGTCTCATTAAGTAATTTAATAGTAGCCACATCTCCTTCTGTAAGTCCACTGGCCTAAAAAGACAAACAACAGCATAAAAGCAACTTGGATAGTGCTCCAAGTGCATGTACAGGATTACTTGATTTATGTTGAACCTTTTTTGTTTGGGAAGGTCTGGTTCTGGTTCAGATGGAAGCAAACTAAAAGATTTGAGTTTCAAGTTTAAATTCTGCTACTTTTTTTTTTTAACCGAGAACCAATTTCTGCCCTGCCCCCAACATCTTCAGGTTTGGTTTGATTCCCTGCCCCCAATACTATGAAAATACCTGGGTAGCTAATGGATTCTCTTCATCTGGCATCATGTAATGACACAGCAGAGACTGGGATCCAGTGTCTTCAGATGATGACCCATCTCCAGGTTGTTCTATCACCTTTCTAATTTTTTGTAGCTTCTGGTCCAAATCCAAGAGAGAAAGAGCATGTTTGAGAGAAACACTGCAAGGGGAAGGAGTTAAACATTATTTATCACATCAAATGAATGCATCCCAATGAATTACTTTAAAAATACACATCATAACTTTTTTAAAGCCTTTTTTTACCTCCCAAATGCATCCTGCACAGCTTTTTTAACCACAGTAATTAATTCAGTCAAACCTAAGGCAAAAGGAAAAAGTTACTGAAGACTAGCTACCCATTTGTTCAAACTTTGCAAATATTGGCACTACGTAGGAAGAGGTTTACAGATATCATACCATCTCCTAGAAGGTGCTGAATACTTGATAAATATTGTTGTTGGACTTCAGGGGGAGCTAGAGGTGTCTATAAGGAGAAAAAACATTCTGTAATGTTTCTGTTACTTTATGGAACAGTGTGTTTATCCTCGTGTCTGTACAACCAGTCAGGATGCAGAATTTCCCTCCCTGTGCCTTCTCTGTGCTCTCCTGCTGCTGGCACCACTCTCAAGATACCCTGGATCTTAACAGCCTCAGTCATCTTTAAACACAGAACAACAGAGGACAGAACAATTCAAATCTCTCTTTTTAAAAAGCCTTATAGATCCTCTCTCGTTATAAATGAGAGCTAACACTGGGAACAACCACACAAGCACGGAACAGCAAATTTATTTCCTTTTTGCTGTGCTGTCAACTTATTCAACACCAACAAAATTGATGAATCCCCCCCCCTATTATAAGGGCCAGAGAGTTCACAAAAATGGAATTCAAGAAGTATCATCTCTGATCTTTAGCATCATTCACTTTGAAAATCAGTCCAGTCTTCCAATACTCATAAATTGAGGATGATATCTAGTCGTGCCCCATCTGCTAGCAGAATGGACTTCCACATATGCAACAGAATCTCTCATTTCACTCCTCCCTCTGCTTTTGGGAGGGTGCAGGGAGAGGAGAGGAAGGAGCAGTACTGTCATGCAAGCAGAAAGTTCACTTGTGATGCTGGATTTCATCCTCAGCATATAATTAACGTCAATTAGATTTCTGTAAGTATAATACCATGTACAGGATTCTACAAATTACAGCCAACCGTATGAATTTTTCAATAACTGATATACTGCTCAAAGAATGTACTTACTGTTCCATTTTTGCAAACTGCTGCATTATCCAGGTAGATGTATCCACCAATAATATTTAACTGTACTCGTAGAAGAACTACAAGCATACATGTGCTATAAACAGCTACAATGCTTCTTGTAAAACCTTTAAACAGAAAAAGGAATGATACTAAATGAAAAAGAGTAGATAGCTAATAGTCAGCATGTCATCTAAAGTAATGCAGAGTAATAAATATTGTATACATGGGATAAGAGTAAAACTGTTCTGGTTTTATGTGCAGAAAACATAACTTTCTAGAGCTTATTTAGAGGAGCTATCTGCATTTCATGTCTTCTTCAAAAAGGTGTTTCTTCTGGGTAATCAAGAGCTTAAGATGCAATGAGCTCAAACAAGGACAAATTTTACAAGCCTATTACTTAGGCTTGCAAGAACATGGCAAAGTAATCCAAACAAGGGACTGGGAAAGTGTGGAACAGATTATTTTCACTACATCAGCTCCAGGCTGGTGTAGCTGAATAATCTCAAGAGGGGGTCGGGTCCCATTGATCCCAAACTGCTAGTACCCATTTTAGGGCTTTCTGCTGGCTACCACAGGTGAGAGATTAGTGCAGCGTTTCCCAACCAGTGGCTCACAAAACCTGTATAAGTGGGTCACGGGCTTTGTAAGCAAACCCTAAATAAGTATTGCTTGTAATCCTTTATCTTATAACTTTTTGTTCTGTTGGCATGTTATAATGCTGCATTAACACTTGTGTTAGAAAGGTTCAATTTCCACATTTTAACACTTGGGAAGGTCAAAAATTCATGTGACAATAAATTGATGGTCACTATGCCATGTAAGTTTGGGCTTGGGTGTTGCCATATCAAAAAGGTTGGGAACCACTTGCTCAGTGCATGTCTAGGCAAAGCTGAGGCCTCTGCCAAAGCAGAGCCTTTCCCCCCTGCCTACCTCTGGCAATGAAGGCCAGTAGAGAGGCGAGTACATACCATCCTGACAACACCATCTGCAGCCATTGGGGTGGAGACAGGAATGCTCTGTAAGGCTGCAATCCTATGCATAATGAGCTAGTAGTAAACTTCATTGAACAGAATAGCACTTGCTTCTGAAGAAGCACGTGTCTGATAGTTCTGCAACGTGCACTGGAGCTGGGCCAGAGCTGCATTTTGAAGAAAAACCAGAAGCTCTGCTATGTGTATACATAAAAAGAGGCTCACTGGATCATGAGCATAATTATTCCTTTCAACTTACTTATAATCTTCAAATCTTCCCATATTTCTAATTTGTTGGCTGGTCTAAGAAAACACAAAATTGGAAACATTTAAAATGAATGGTCTTGGTAGAAAGAAAGCTCAATTTCTGTCTATATTAAAGTGAAAATGGCATGAACAAGCATTGAAACTGTTTGGGAGGAAATGCTTGGAGGAAAATGAAGAAATAAATAACCAAGCCTGGGGATTTGAGGCTCTGAAGAAATTTACAAATGTAGCCCTAACTGGCTTTCATAAATAATATTCCAAATGGCATTTTTCAAACTAACTGAAACACACTGGAATTCACTTTATGCTTCCTCTACGTGTTTCATAGAACATGCATCATAAATACTAAGGTTTTCGCAGTGCACAGATTCAGGTTGCAGGGAATAATTTTCCTACATGATAGTTACATATGCACATTCCGCTTATAGCCCAAATATAAAGAATAGGCATTCAAACCAAATCAACAGAGCACACTTACCTATCCTTCAGCAGTGAAGTGAGGCTCTCAGAATTCAGTTGGTACATCAAAGCATCCCTTAATGTTGGAAGCATTGACAGGACTATTAATGAAAAGCAAATGATTAGGAACATAACCAGCCTACATAGAATCTCATAAACAAATCATTTATTCAATAATGGGTTTGATCACATGTGTATGTATCTTTTGATACTTCCTTCTCTCTTTAGCACAGCTGTGAGGAGCATTTAGTCCACCAAATGTCAGTGGTTTGCTACTCCCACATTCCTGGTCATTGGCCATGTTTGCTGTGGCTGATGCAAATTGTAGTTTAGCAACATCTGAAAAGTTAAAGATTCCCCACACCTGCTATAGCAGCTCATGGGAAACTGCTTTAGAGTGTTGGGACTCCTTCCTGAACAGCACTGGAAGTGGTGAACTATAGGGGGAATAGACTAAAACGGCCTCCCCTTCTCTTTCTCCAGCCAAGCATCTGCTGGATCTCAGAACCTTCCAGGGGTTCCCCAGGGATCCCCAGAAACAGGGGAAGCTGTTCCGTTCACAGAACTGCAAGTTTGAATCCAACTCTTGGTCTTTGGGAAATAAATAAAAGGATCATTTGTTTTGTTTTTCAAAAAAAAAAGCACAAACTGGAAGTATGCACAATGACACCTTTAATATTATTCTTTCCAGCTTTAGTTACCCCTGTTCAAAAAGGAGGAATTCAAAGCCAAAGTGCAAAGAGCATTTTCGCAATCAGAGAACTAATTTTATGAATAGAGACTAAATGATCTCAGTCTTTTAGAGTAAAGGAAGCTCAGTTTGGATATGATTGCTTTTAAAAATAGGAGTTTAACAAAGATGCACAGGATAAGATCAGCCCATAAAATGTGCAGAAAATGAAACAAAATTAGGTATAAAAGCCCCACTTACCTTGGGCTACAGATGGTCCTTCATCAGTTTTAAATGTAGTTTGCCATGCAACTTAAGGGGCTGCTGTTAACAAAACACAAGTCCCCCTGGAAATGCGAAGCTAGACACACGATTTTTTTGATCCTAGCTACTATGTGGTTCTGTTTATATTACCTCAATAAAAAAAGACCACTTCAGTTTAGGCAACACACCAAACCATAGTTAAGGAAGTTTAACTATGATTTGGCATGACAAATCATGGTTCAGTGATCAGTTGTCAAATTGGCATCAGAAACTATGGCAATTAATATGTGCTGAGAAAACAGGAACCAACAGTAGGCAAGTGACGTGCACTATAGTTAGCAAAAGCCATGGTATGACCTGAATTGATCCCAAGACTGCTGTTGCTTTACCTGTCATGTTGCAAGTCCTCTGGTTACTTTCAAAATGGTACTGTCTTCGTGCTTGTGCAATGTATTCTGCAGCTTCTCTTTCTTGGATTTCTTTCATTTTTTTCTGTCCATATTTTCCAAGTACATAAACTCCTATTAAAGGTATTTTAGAACAGGCATAATTTAGGGCTTACAAAATACCAAACAGTTTCTTCTGCTTTAGAATATATTTTTCCCTTGATTTCAGTAGAAATTGTATAAATGTTACCCAGAACAAGTTCTCTCAATTAGATTAAATGATCATAAGTAAGGCTGGATCCCATCACAGTACAGGATCACCAAAACAGCATATGTGCTAAATAAAACTGTTCTTAATTTCCAGACGGTCTTCCCATTCTCAGGCAAAAATGATCTACAATGGATCGTGATAGAAAATTTTTGGTAATAGTTTCACACAATCAGATAAAATAGCTGACTATACAGAATATTTAAGTATTTTTAGCAAACTGATAATCGAAATAGAGTCCTCTGGTTAAGTAGTGATGAATACTGAGATGATTCATGGCAAATGAATATATAGCAGTTTCAAATGTATGTTATGAAGCAATGGCTGCTACTGCCACATACTCCCCTATTTTGAAATATAAACTTCTAATGACTTAGAATACAACATATCAGAATATGAAATGTATATATCCAGAAGAGCACAATAAAGGGAAAAGTGTTTTCCCACCAGTACAGAGCAAAAAACAAATCGGGGGTGGGGAGCAAATATCTCCAAGAGCTGGTTATAACAGGATGATTGTGCAAAAAGAAAGACTTTGATCTGAAAAGAAGGAATGAGTCCATACATGCACGTGTTAGGAAAGATTAAGACAAACTATAATCTGAAATGAGTGAATAAGGAACATGCCTGAACTCGAACCCCTTCAGCAATTTTGAGCTTTAAAAAGTTTTTCTTAGGGGGTGGGGGACTTACTTTTCAATGCAGGAAAAAGGAGGGATGACACACTGGATTCTGGCTAAAAGACACAGGAGATCAGCTGAAATAAAGACATGGAAGGAGAAACAGCAGGAGCCGCAGCCTGGGAGAGAAGGGGTGTGGCCACCATAGAGCAGGCGTGAGTGGCCCTCTCTCGACCTCAGCCCCTGCCTTACAATACGCAGGAATGCTAGCGCTGGCCTGCCTAGCAGGGTTGTTGGTGTTATAACTGGCAAGACGTCAAAAAGATAAGGAACCGCACACAGACACCCAGTGCTATAATTGCTTGGGTAAGTAGCCATGCTTACCTGGGAGTAAGCCCCACTAAAAACAGTAGGGCTTACTGCTGGGAGATGTGTGTTGGGGGGGGGGGCAATCTCAGGAAACAAGGCAGGTGTGTGTGTGAATGGGGAGAGGCGGAGCATATGGGGGGGCAGGGCTGGATTTAGGTTTGATGAGGCCCTAAGCTACTGAAGGTAATGGGGCCTTTTATATGTCCAGCTGTCCTTTGTCAACGACAAACTGTCACTGTTTTTTGTGTTGAATATATGCTATATGGTAATTTATGGACCTAATAGGTATCTAAAGCAATTTGCCACTGTTGCTGTATGTAATTGTAATATGGAAATGTACATCCGGGGGGGGGGCAAGAGAGTGGGGCCCTAAACTATAGCTTGTTTAGCTTATAGGTAAATCCGGCACTGGATGAGAAGCAAAGCCAGCCAAAGGCCCCCTTCCTCGCGAAGGGCTAAGCGGAGACCAAGGAGGACACGCGAGCGGAAGGCGAAGGGTCTTCTCCACTTACCGCCCACGAAGGCGCCCAGGAAGAAGCATTTCTTTTTGTGGCGCTTGAGGAAGCCCCACACGGCCAGCAGCATCCCAGCGTCCGCGGAAAGCAAGGGCTCGGCGCTGCCTCCTTCGCCTCTTCGCCGTAGCGCAGCCGCCGCAAAGCGTCAAGCCCCGCCCCGGACGTCGGCCGTGCAAAGCCAAGGCAGCGGCTGCTGCCGCTCCGCCTCCTACCTGCATTCTAGTCCCCCACCTCTACGCGGTCCCCTAGATCCCGATCCCCCCGGAAACATCGGTTCCGTACTCTCCGTTCCGGGGCTGTAGTGTCGGCGGCGGCCCTGCTCGCCTTTATAGAGAGATGGAAGCGGACAAGGGGCGAGCGGTGGCTGCAGGGGAAAGGGAGGCCTGGATGGACCTCGCTGTAAACATGGTGAGTGAGTGGGGGTGGGGAGCGGAGGGACTGGATAAAAGGACGGTCGCGTGGGTCTTGTGGCTGTGATGCTCGTAAAAGAAAAAGGAGTCTCATGCCTAAACAGATTTGTTGTCATCCAAGGGTGCAGGAGCTGGATTAGGCCCAAGGCCCATGGAGGACACTCAGTATACAGCATCCAGTCTTCACGGTGCCTTGGGAAAGCCCGCAAACCCCTTGTCAGTGCAGATTCTCTCAAGGCCCAGGCTAGGCCTGTATGGAGAAAGGAAGTGTGTTTTTCCTTTAGTACTCTTGGGTGCAGCTCATAAGGCCCTGAAGCAGGCATCCCCAAACTTTGGCCCTCCAGATGTTTTGGACTACAATTCCCATCTTCCCCGACCACTGGTCCTGTTAGCTAGGGATCATGGGAATTGTAGCCCAAAACATCTGGAGGACCAAAGTTTGGGGGTGCCTGCCCTAAAGGTTTGAATTCGTTTAAACTAGCTAGGTGTTCCATTACCTCCCCCTTTTTTCCTTTTCCATCCTCCCTGCATCGTCTATTATGTTATCTCAGGTTGGACACCGCTTTTCATTTGGGTGAAGACAGAGGCCAAGTAGTTTGTACAGCAGTTTCGACTTCTCTCTGTCATCCAACACCATTTATCCCATCTTTTCCTTGCAGACGACCTACCACTCACTTGTTCTTCCTATTGTTTCAAACGTAGCCAATGAAACATAATTTGTTTGTTTGTAGCTTCTCTAGCAAGCCTGAGCTCATTCTGAGGATAGACATAGGATAATGGGTACCGTAGCAAAATATAGTTCTCTTCTTCTCTCCCCATCCATCCCCTGCATTTTGGCTTCATTTAACATCTAACCAGATGAAAAGTTCAGGGGAACTTGAAAGCATGTGCTGAAATTTGTGATATTATTGTGGTGGGCCAAATAAGGGTATTGCCTTAATGTGGGTTTTAAAATTTTTATTGTGGTCTAACATGGCTGCATTTGCTTATTATATGAAAAGGGAACAGAATAATTTCCATCCTTACTCTTGAGAGTAATCCTTGGGTAAGAGTATATTGGAATTGACTGCTTTCATAATGCTGGCTTGTCGGGTGAGAGGATTTGGAATGCAATGTGCTTTGCCTTGGTGTATATAATCAGTGATAAACCTGCTCTTGTTGATTCATTTTGTGTCTGATAGGCTAAAGAAGCACTAGAGAGTGGTGAAGTACCTGTTGGTTGCCTCATGGTCTACAATAATGAGATCATAGGGAAGGGAAAGAATGAAGTTAATGAAACTAAAAATGTAAGTTATTTAACTAAATTAAGCTAATGTAAGTCACTGTATTACATATGCGGGTAAAAACTCATTAAGTTGGTATAATTGTAATCATTTTTGCAGTCCAAAGACATGCATTTTGTGTAACTTCTGAGTGGCATATGTACACTGCTGTCTCTGGAATATTTGCATATTTGTGCTCCTCCTTTCTGGAAATTAGGTGTTTAAAGCACTGTGTTCTCAGTAGTTCCCTGAAACTTTTGAACATCTAATGAGAGAAATATCACCTAGCATCCTTCCCACTGTAATTCAGAAGGGCCATGACAACATTCCTTTTCTACAAGGCATTTGGCATAGCACTGATTTCTGAATGCTGGTGAGAATTTGATTTGTTGTTTCACCTTCTGTGTTTTTATCTTAATTGTACCCGGCCTTTCTGCATATTAATGCAACTGCATTTTAATTAAACCTTTAAAAAAATAATAATAATAGTATAATTCTTAAAAGCAGCAGCTTTTCACTGAAATATTTTCAGGACACAGCTAAAGCTGAAAGGTTGATACAGTGGTGTTTATTTTTTTTAAAAAAACATGTTATCTTTGTTAACAATCTCAAAGATTTTCTGATCAAAAGTTGATGTGTTTTTTATCTTATTTTTTATAAATGTTTTCCAGGAAAAGTTGCAGTTTACTGACAGTATTCCATTCACAAAATGCATGCATGTTTTTTTTGTGGCTGTGGTTTTTTTAAGCTCTGGTATCTGTGCCTGAGTACAAAATGTGAGAGATGATCTTGAGCTGGATTGTACGGTATGTTGAACGGCATAATAGACTTGTTTTAATCTGCAGCTGGGGGAGTTTTCCTTTTGGATAGTGCAGCCAATACTTCTCTGAGGTGACCCTTCTGAATTGTCTGGCAGGAGGTGGAGCAAATATTACCAGCATGTTTTTCCCTCTGGCAGCTTCCTTGCCTGCTCTTGTTTTCCCTCCAACATGCTTCTGTTTCTGTTTGAACGTGCACTGTTCTTTTTGGCTGTAACAGTTATCTGGCATGCTAAACCTCACTTGCAAGCATAACCTGCCCACCCACCTGGTTTGCCCTTGAAGATGTTTCAGCGATAACCTCTGGCATCCAGTTTGGTCATCTGAGTATGCATATATTACATAGCACAGCAAAGCTAACAGAGCTCTATGAGCTGCTCATGATCAAGGGCAAAATTCAAAGCATCAAGGTAACAGTGTAACAATATTACCTTGGTAGAAGGGAGACCAAGTACTTCCATGGATTGTGCATGTGGTGATGGCAATATCACCGCACAGGATGCATATTAGGATGCATTATTTCAAATAAACTGTGTCCAAGATATGTAGGACTTCTATGATCAAACTTTTACATGTGTGTGTGGGAGTTCCTATGTCTGTTCACCTCCTGAGAAGTAAGATATTTTGTGTAGAGACAATTGTGCACTGCCCTGAACACGTGCTTAACTTATCCTATACCCACAAATACACTCTCTCACAGAATTGCTCCAAAAAGAGTTAATTTATAGAAAAATAACAAGATATTTCTAATAAGAATTAGCTAGTGTGGTAAAGCATGAAATCACGGTGCATTTAAACCAGTATCCTAACACATTAACTCAAGGACAAAAGTGGTAAGGACCTAACAGAAGCAGAAGACATCAAGAAGAGGTGGCAAGAATACACAGAGGAATTATACCAGAAAGATATGGAGGTCTCGTACACCTCAGGTAGTGTGGTTGCTGACCTTGAGCCAGACATCTTGGAGAGTGAAGTCAAATGGGCCTTAGAAAGCACTGCTAATAACAAGGCCAGTGGAAGTGATGATATTCCAGCTGAACTATTTAAAATTTTAAAAGATGATGCTGTTAAGGTGCTACACCCAATATGCCAGCAAGTTTGGAAAACTCAGCAATGGCCAGAGGATTGGAGAAGATCAGTCTACATCCCAATCCCAAAGAAGGGCAGTGCCAAAGAATGCTCCAACTACCGCACAATTGATGCTTTTGAATTATGGTGCTGGAGGAGACTCTTGAGAGTCCCATGGACTGCAAGAAGATCAAACCTATCCATTCTTAAGGAAATCAGCCCTGAGTGCTCCCTGGAAGGACAGATCGTGAAGCTGAGGCTCCAATACTTTGGCCACCTCATGAGAAGAGAAGAATCCTTGGAAAAGACCCTGATGTTGGGAAAGATGGAGGGCACTAGGAGAAGGGGACGTCAGAGGACAAGATGGTTGGACAGTGTTCTCGAAGCTACGAACATGAGTTTGACCAAACTGCGGGAGGCAGTGCAAGACAGGAGTGCCTGGCGTGCTATGGTCCATGGGGTCACGAAGAGTCGGACACGACTAAACGACTAAACAACAACAACAACACATTAACACTCCCTGTCTGACAGTCTGTCCCTTGTTTTATAGGACTAGCATGATGATAAGAATAGTTTCAAATGCATATATACCTTAAATTCCCCCTTAGTTACTGCTGTAGTGAAGTAGTTGCCCATTCCCACCCTTGGAGGCTATCAGCGTAGCTGGAGGGGCTAAAGAATAAGATGTGTGTGGCAAATTCATTCACAAGAATGGGTTCCATGTGAGTCCCCACAAGGAGGAGATTGGGAGGGAAAAAGCTGTGCTGCAATAGCACACCTCTCCTCCAATATGCGGATCATGACTGGATTCATAAAAGGGAAGTACAAGAACTGATAGGGCTATTAGGTGTGTAGGGGTGCTGTGAACTGCCCTGAAATCTTCGGATGGGCAGTAAACAAATTTTAATAATAATAATAATAATAATAATAATAATAATAATAATAATAGTGTTAGCTCTGGGAGAAAGAAGGTGGCTGAACATTTCCTGGAGTGCTTGACGCTGTTCATGGTGTCTGCTGATCCTGATCTTTTGGAAGGCTGGCTAAAATATACATTCATTTGCAAAGCTGTCTTATAACATTGGTTTACAGACAAATGCATAAGATACTAATAATTCTGTTATCAGTTATTATTTTTTTTAGATCTCTACTTTGATCTGAAATCATTTGTGGAACAAGTTATTGCAAGGCAAACAGTCTACCTACCTGAAGGGATTTAAAACAATGTTCATAAAACTTTAGCATATTAAGTCAGAACAGTAATAAATCTACCCAATGATTAATTTGCTTTCTGTCTTTGATCGCTATCTTAACAGCAAGAGAGTGGTAAAGAAGTGGAATTCAATGAAATATATAAGCTTCATTTATCTTAAACAAAGCAGCCTTAAAAAGCCTTAAACTTCTCTTATCAAAATATGTTTTCTGTTTTGTCACTAAATGGTATATTAAAGCATTTAGGCTAGTGCACCAACTGCAGTTCCTATCCATGCTCTTGTTAATATCCTATTCAGGCAAGTATAATGTTTTGTACATGGGGTTGTATTTGAGGAATGGACATAACAGTAAGTTCATTATGCAGTGGCTAGACTGCTAAGTGAGAACTGACATCCAGATCATAACTTGCCAGCCTTGAAATAACTGCTCCAAATCTATTTCTGAGCACAATCCTTTGGGCTGGTTTTAGTCTCTAAAGGCTGAAATGACTTTGAATCTTGGGTACCTTCTCCTACTTGAATCTGTTCAAATATGACAATGATCCTCAGAGCCTTTTCTCTGGTCCTACTGCCATTGGAGGTGAAGCCAGATCAAGGGTTGTAGCCTCCGAGCACTGAAGTGTTTAAGTGTTTTCCCCAGAGACATTGAGTCTGCTCTTTTTATCTTCCCAAATCTTTAAATTCTTGTTTTTTGAATCCTGTTCCCCCCCCCTCTCTCTCTCTCTGTGTGTGTGTGTGTGTGTCTTGTTGTTCCTATTTTAAATGAATTTTTATGTAAGCCTTGTCAGCTTATGAGCAGGGTAAAGAATACCAAAATGTAAATAAATGAATGAAATGGAGGTATTTGGTCTGTCTGTGAACAATACTGACATTCTGTTGAGCCTAGGAGCATTTTCAAATGCTCCTAATTTAAAGTGACTATCGATAGAATATGTGAACATGCCTAAAGCTGTTGAAAGAGGGATGGTGTCTTCTGTGGTATCCTTTGAGCTCTTATGACTAGTAGGTCTCATCGCCTCCCTCATATTTATTCATAGACTGAGTTAGATACAAAATATGGATGTTGATATCTTGACAAGTAGGAAAAGCATTTTGCCTGTAGCTGAGCATTTCTACCCAACTGGCCACTTTCTGTCTGACCTCTCTGTCCTTGCATAAATGTGAATCTGGGTAAAAACCGGAATGTTTTCAATAATGGAAAAGCTGATTAACATAACATTTGTTAACCGAGGATAAAGAGAAACAGATGTATTGTGTGTTTTCCCTTTATAACAGATGTTGATAAGGAAGAACCTTTCAATAAAGTGCCAACAACATACACTGCTTTTCTATTTTACAAGAGGAAATTTACTTCTTTGAAATGAAATTTCTGCAGTTATTAGGGCCATCTTCTATATGGTTTTAGTTGTTAAGCTTTGGCATCACTGAAGATCCTACCCTATTGCCTTCCTACTAAAAGTAGCAGGAATCCATCCATTCAGATCGATACATTACTATTTGGTGTAAACACTGATGTTATTTCCCTGTATCCCCACAGGCTACTCGCCATGCAGAAATGGTAGCAATTGATCAGGTCATGGACTGGTGTCGTCAGAACAAGAAGGAACCCAAGGAAGTATTTGTGAACACAGTGCTATATGTCACTGTTGAGCCCTGTATAATGTGTGCAGCTGCTCTGCGAATGATGAGTATCCTTTGGAAAATTATCCATTGGTGTGCTAATTTCATCTCGCGTATCGGTTGCTAACAAGCTAACAGAGGGCAGCTCTTTGTTGCCATGAGGTCTGTGTCATTGGGTCTAAGGGGATTCGTTTGTGCAGAGATGATGGGCGTAAGGAGAGCTGTGCTGGACAAGTTCAAAGACGTAACTTGTCCAGCATCTGTTTCCTACTGTGCTGAGCCAGATCCTAAGAAAGCCAACAAGCAGAGTGCATTGCTATGTCCCTCTCCCTCTGTTATTCCCCAGGTTCTGGACCTATGGAGAAGAAGTTTAATTTAGCAAGTATTTGTGTGGGTGAGTCGAAGCAAGGAATGGGTGTCGGGTGTAGCCAAAGCTACAATGAAGCAGGGTGAGGCAGCTTGCATCAGGTGGCAGTCTTTGGGGTTATCATGACTTAGTTTATAATTATTACCTTCCCTGTGTGGTGCTTGTGCCTCAGGGGCCTAAGTGTATTGTGCCATCTCTGCTCTGGGTTAGGATAGGGTTGTAATATTTCAATAAGTAAAATTCCTGACACCAGCAAAGTGGTTGAGCAAGCATAACCTGCCCACCCAGCTGGTTTGCTCTTGAGGACCCCAACATTGTTTAGCTTTCTTTGGGAACAAACCTACATTGCTGAGCTTTTGGGGGGAAACCTCCCCTCCCCCCAAAAATAGTGACTTTAAGCTTCTGGAGCTGTTTCCACTGCTTTCCCCCCCCATCACGTTGCCATACATCTGGGTTTTCCCTGACATTTTGACCCCCCCCCCCCGGACATAATCTTTACACCCGAAAACCAGGATATGTCAGGAATTTTCCTGACATATGGCAAGCCTAGGTTAAGAAATTTGGAAAGGATACAGTAGTGGTAGTTATTTCTCTCTCAGATTGTGGGGAACAGTGAATTAGCAGCAAATGAGTTGAATTGAGTGGGGGAAGTTTTGCCCAGAGATATGACCAGGCAGTAGTGTGTCTGTGGAAAAGAGGCATTTTTGAGACCAGCACAACTATATAACCTATTAAATGAGGGTAATTCTATTCTATACTCCTTCTTTTCTTAACTTACATATATAAATCCCACTGGTTGTATATGGCTGCCAAAATGAACGATTCGGAGGCTGTGGTTCGGTTTTGAACATCTCTTATGCTACCTTAACGGACACAGGGGAACCATTCCAGGTGAAATACTTGTCACTGATGTGTGTGGTTTTTTTTTTTTTTAAAAAAATGAAAGTGTGTAGAAGAACCAAGTGCAGGTTGATGGTACAACCTCATCCAGAGAGAAATTATTCTAAAGGTGCATTGTTGTCAGTACTTTAATTCTGAAACTACCACTGAAATTCATCCTTAGCACCATTGTGTCAGCATTTCTCCAGTGGTAGTTTGGTGCTGAATCAACATTTAGAGAGACTGCAAATAGCGTTAGGATCTAGAGCAGACACTCTCTTCCCATCCCCCACCCCCGAAACAGAAATAGCAGGCTGGAGTGTTCTTCCATAATATAGCATCTCCAGGGCTCCTTTATTTTATAGAGAAGAGTATAATTCATCCTTGTTTGAGGTGTGAGGGAATGCAAACCATAAATTGTAAAATTATCTACAATCAAAATGGATTCAGTGAATGTTTAGGAAGCACTTAATTGTGCAGCATTGGTGAAGCTAAGTGGATCTCAGTAGTCCATGGATGGAAGACCACAATAAATCTTATGTATCCTCCCTTTAAAAACAAAGAGCAGGTTGTAAACTTAATAAATAATACACTTTATATGGATGAAGGTATATCAGAATAGTTGGAAACGATTACAGGACCAGAATTGGTTGTCATTTTGTTTAAAAAGATAAAAAAGGCACTTTATTTACCCTGATACTCAGCATAGTGATGACACTAGCTCTACATCATGGCATTTAAGAAATTTGATTTCCATTCTCCAACAATTGCAGTTAATGGCTGCGTGTAAATTATTCCACCATGTGCATGCATACCATTTAAATTAGGGCATTCATTGAAAACATCCTATTTTGTGTATGTGTGTAAGCAGTGTCACTTTCACTCACACATGTCAAGAAATAAATGATAACAGGGAAAGATTTGTGAGTGGGAAAAGTTGCAACATAACAAAATTATTTTGATAGGTCAAGGACGTTTTGCTGCCTGGCGAAAAACATATCCACAAAGGCAAGTTCCTTGGCACAAACTCATAGATTCCTGTTCAACAAACCATGGTTGGTTGGAATGGGAAGAGCCTGTGTATGTGCACACTCTCACTTCCCATCTCTCATATGCCTTCATTCATTACTTTGGAGGCTTGTTAAACCACAGTTGCTTCTAATGTCCAAACCAGGAAACTGTTATTTTAAGCTATCCCTACAAACCAGGCCATCACACTACAGTTATTATCTGTAAGCCAGTCAAGATGAATATAATAATAGTTTGGAAACATGCTATTTACATGTGTAAATTGGATACCCTCAGTGGTAAGCCATTTTTGTTATTGTTATTTGTTATTTGCTTTGCCTTTAAAAATTCAGTATGAAGTTGTTCAGTGGATTTTCTTTTGCCCCTGGAAGTTGAACACAGTGATGTCAGAAGTCACACCTGCTGAAGTTCTTTATGCTACTAAAGAGTCAGATAACCTCTTTGGGATACATGGTTAATCTGGGAGGCCTTATGAACAAAATATTCCAATCTCTACAGTGCATAGCTGGTTATCGATCTGAAGAAGCAGTTGAAATGCTGAAAACCTTCTACAGACAAGAAAATCCAAATGGTAAGTACCTTCTTGCTCTAATTCATGTTGGCTTTTGCATCTTTGAATATTAATGCTTATGTTTTCTTTTCTTGTGGCAGCACCAAAATCAAAAGTTCGAAGAAAGGAATGCAGTAAATGAGTGGTTGTGATGGATAGTAAAGCAAAACTGGAAGAATGACAAGTCTTTGAAAAGGCTGGCTAGTATTGACCTTCCCTCAGCTATGGTATTTAGCCCTGAGAGGTGGAGAAAAGCATGTCTGTTACTCTGTAAAATGTCCAAAAGTATCACTGATTGAAAGATAATAATCAAATTGTCAAATATGGCTTTTGGTTAAAATGTTTGGCTTTTTATAAGGAACAATAGAAAGGAGGGGTATCCTTCAATAATTAAATAGTTAAGATGACACTGTTGTAGCCCTACTAATTTTGAACTGATCAGCTGGAAGACCAACTACCCCAAGTCCTTAGTTTGGCAGGTATGCTGACTTCTTGCCACTGATGCCAGACACATACTGGCCAGTGCACATACAAAGTTCTGTTTGCATTTAAACCACTTAACAACATACAAAAATTCAGTGGTCTCAGAGTTCTGCATGCCCCATCTGCCAGAACAGAACCACCACATCCACTCATGGCACCAACAGCTAGAAACCTTTGTGAGCAGTGGCTGTTATGTCGAAAACTGTCATGAGGACGTGTCTTATTAGCTCTAGGACATACATAGCTGTCATATTGAGTCAGACCATTGGTCTCTCTAGGCCAGGATTAAGTATTCTGATTGGCAACACCTACGGGGTACTTAACTGGAAACAGAGGGATGAAGTTGGGACCTTCTTCCCATAAAACGTGCTCTTCCACTATGCTGCAGCCCTTTCCCTTGTATCCTAGACAGATTTATGGTTGGTATTACTTAAAAGTAAACCTGCTTTCCTCATCACTTTGTAGCGCACGTTTCCAATGTATACATAATTTGGAGGAATTTGAAGGTAAGCTAGCAAATCCCAGACAACGGCTTGTTTATCTTGAGCTCAGTTAAGACATTCATGATTAAGAAAGCTTAGCTATGGTTTGTTCATGATGTCTGAGTTGACAAACCATGGTTTATGACCATGTTTGGTCATGTGTACTTTCTCAGGTAACGTTGCCACTACAGTTAGCAAACAGTTTATTATTACTGTATATTCCTACGTATAAGACTACTTTTTAACCCAGAAAAATCATCTCAAAATTTGAGGGTTGTCTTATACTCTGGGTCGTATTTCTTATACAACGAGTATATCCCAAACTCTATATTTTAACTGGAAAAGTTGGGGGTCGTCTTATACGTCCAGTCGTCTTATACGCTGGAATATACGGTATATGCTTGTGATAGAAAACTGCCTTGAAAACGGAAGTCTAGCATACCCAGTATTTTTTGAATGAATATTCTGTTTCATAAGATTTATATATTGCTTTATTGTAGTAGTAGTAGTAGTAATAATAATAATAATAATAATAATAATAATAATAATAATAGGTCAAAGAGGAATATCGAGAAGTAGATTTCCAGAGGAACTTTTCTTAGTATAAGGTAACTAGGCAGGAAAATGCCTAAATCTCAGAGCTGGCACTTCAGTGCTTATTGGGTTGTTCCTTGATCGTATTATGATTACACTCCAGAAGAGGGCCTTGCTGTTCTAATAATGAATGGCCCAGCAGTTTGACATGGAGCTCTTATTCCTGCAGAATGTGCATGCTGAGCAACTCAGCAGGCTGGGAAGCAGTCAAGCAGTGCCTTATAGATTTGTATATTATGGACAATTCCAATAGTTAGACAAGTCAGAACCACAGTTGTTGCACTATTTTTATTTCTCTATTAAATAGATAAACAAATTCTGAAATAGGGTGAAACCTGTCCCCCCTCCACGTTATTATGAGCCTTCATATCTCTACGCAGGCACAACAAGAAGCATAAATATGAACAACAAACAAATGAAAGGCTTATTGAACCAATATTGAAAGCCTTGTTGTAGCCTCATCAGTTCTTCCCTTTGCATACAACAAAGTGACACTCTTACAAGGCAGCTATTTAAAGAAGCAAGTTGCTCCTTATAATTTAAACATTTGAAAGTCTGCAGGGCTCTCCATTCAAATACTGTATATGCAACGTGGCCTTTAATTACCTTGGCAGGTTTTGAGCGCTGATAAAAGATTGTATTTTTAAAAAACCTCCCCCAAAAGTGTCCAATGGTTGGCAGGCAATCCATTCCAGGGTTGTATTTGGAGCAAGACTAGCAGGAGAGCTTTCAGCTAAGGGCTCAGTTTAAACAGCAACTGTTAGGTTTTTAAAGAAAATGGCTTTGACACAAACGGGGAAAGAGCTCCGAGGACAATTAGAGTCCCAGAAGCAGCTGTTTTATTAATTTGCTTTGCCTTGTGTGTAGCCTTGGCTGCTGGTTCTATCTACTTTTATCAATAAAGTACATCTAGAAACAGGACACTTCCCACTGAAATATATTCTCCAACATGACTTTTGTTTTTAGGCTGTTTTCACACACACACACACACACACACACACACACACACACACTTTTTAGTGTGTGTAAAAAAGAGAGAAATGCCAAGAAATATCAGCTAAGATCCAAAGAACCACAGAAATGTAAGAAATCAAGCAACAGATCTCTCTCCTGCAGGCCAAACTGCTTTGGAAACCAACGTAAGCTGCAGAAGCGGTTTGTAACAAGGCAGGCACCTTGGTTTCCTGCACAAAGGAGAAGTCAATTGATCCACTTTGGTTTTTGCAAATAAAAGGATTGATTGACTTCTTTGTGAAGAAGAGCAGTCATCACCAAAAAAGGCATTGTACAAATTATAGGCTTTAAATCAAAACCCTTTACATCTTCTCAGCAGGATAGCTCTTTACCAGATGTTCACTTTGAGAAGACACAGCACTAGGCGTAACACACTTGTTTCTAGTTTTCTCAAGTGCCACCTTATACAGTGGTGCCTCGCTTAACGAATGCCCTGCTTAACGAAATTTCCGCTTAACGAAAGAATTTTTCGAGCGGAGGTTGCGTCGCTAGACGAATTCGTTTTATGAAAAATTCGTCTAGCGAATCGCGGTTTCCCATAGGAATGCATTGAAATTCAATTAATGCGTTCCTATGGGCAAAAAAAAAATTCAAAAAAATTCAATGCATTCCTATGGGATTCGCTAGACGAATTTTTCGTTATGAGAAAAGACCCGTGGAACGAATTAAATTCGTCTAGCGAGGCACCACTGTACAGAACTGTTTTATTGGTCAAAAAACTAATCCTGTTGAATAATACCTAAGAACTCTGTGTATGCAAAGTCTTGGATAGTGAACTATAGTTCCATGTGCTTATCGCAGTTTGCTTTCGCTCTGTACACACAGCTCTGTTGGAAAAACAGTCAATCTGCCAGTTTTACTGGAAGGAGACAAAATCCAGCCCCATTTTCTCCTCCCAGACAGCTGACATGTAGTGTCACTGATTTTCTAAGTAGGTTTTCAGTGCATAGTCTGACAGCTGAATTGTGCACTGCCCAGCACTCGTAGGCTCATAAAGTTCCTTGCTAGAGAGATTCAAGTAGAAAACTGCTTTTGCATGCATATGAACTCTAGCTGGATTGGAGCAAGTATTTGGGGGTTGGCCTGATGGGCTTTATAAAGGACTGTTGCCGCTGCTGCTGCTGGGCAGAGAGGGCTCCATTTTGTTTTGTTTTTTTGTTTAAATTCCTGTTATTTTTTACCTATGTTATTTTAAACTGTATTAAGGATGTATTCTTAGTTTTAGATTTTGATTTATGTCGAAATTGTTTTCTATTCGGTTGTGTATTTTTTGATGTGGTTTATGTATTGTTTGTGACTTTTGTAATTGTGCTATTGCTGTATTGTTTTGATATTCGACTTGAAGCCCCCCAGAGTGGCTGGGGAGACTCAGCCAGATGGGTGGGGTACAAATAAAAAAATATTATCATTATTATTATTAAGGCTTTTCTTTGGCAGCAAACCTTGTCAAATGTGAACATATTTGAATGCTGCCTTTGATAACAGTAGCCACAGGTGTAGCAGTTGGGGTATGAAAGAGCTGGGTTCAAAATCTAAGCCAAAGGTGGTTAATGTGTGAGAAGAAGGGAGGCAAAAGAATTGTAATGTACTTTATACTGGTGTAGCAGAAATTACCCTTAAAGATCTGAGAGTCTGTTTTTAAAAAATCAAGATGTAAAACTCCCATTTGAGAGAAAATATGTATCCTGTGTTTCCATAGAGATTTGGGATGTTTTTCTGCACTGTGCTACTTTTCCCATCCCCACCACACACACACACATTCTTCAGAATGTGTGATTAAAAATATATATGAACAAATACTGGTTTGCATCTCTGCAAACCTGAATGCTTGAAGTCTTAAGATTTAACCTTCCCTTCTCACACCAGGGAGACACCATGTGTTTAGTTTGGGAGAACAAAGTTCCTCTACTGCCTTCTGGCATAACAGCAGCTTGGTGAAGGAAGCCAAGAGACATCAGATCAACTCTTTTCTTTTAGATCTCTTTCCCAGAAAAATAGCTACTCCACTTTTACCCTGGCATACACCAGGCATGACTGTTAAACCCAGATGCATAAGGGGAAAATGGCAAATTAACTTTACTGCTAGCTCCAAATCCCCAAGTGACATAGCATTCACCACCTTCCCATACACACTGCAGTTTCATCCTTGGTGATACCTAGGAAAAACCCAAACTAGGAGCATTTTAACCTCTGGTCATGAAATTGTGTCTTTGTTAATTGACACCCAAATGTTTCCATCTTATCAACCTACCTTTTATCATAATTTTAAAGGTTGGGAAGAAGTTGGCCCATTCCAGACTTTTAACTGGGTGTTAGACCCACATAAGGAGACCTATCTGAAGAACAATTAGCTGAATGAAGTTACACTTGCTTTCAAATCCATCAAGGTAGAAAATTTATTACCATCCTGGAAATTGCTCCTCAAGTCACCAGACCTCTCACGCTAATGGAAAGCTTAATTGCTCAAGCCACAAACCTTAGGAAAGTCTTGTTATTGGATACACATGAAATATTGGAGGTGGAAATGCTAGGGTCAAATGAGAGTCTGCAGAAAACATGGGGGGGGGAACCTACAAAAAATGATGAGAACAATTGAAAAAGTCTCTGGAGAAAACTACCTTTTTAATCAGTATCGGCAAGGATTACAGAAAAATCTGTTTAAGTGGTACTGTATTCAAATGATACCACATTCTACATACACTTAATACAATAACAGAATCCTCTTCCCCAGAGTGTGGAAGAGGTATAGAGAATGAAGAACAATGTTCCATTTGTGTTGGCCATGTGAAAAGGTCACACTTTGGGGGATATAAAATAACAAACCAGACAAGTACACCAGATTCAAGGCTAATTTTAATGATGGTTTTTGATGACAACTTGAAGACTGTAAGGCATGAAGAGTTTATTGACTGCTGCCAGATTGGTAATATTGGAAAGAATCACGTCCCAGTGTGTTGGAGACATGGTGTCAGGAATTGTGGAAGATTCAAAAGTTAGCACAACAGTTTAGAGCCATGCATAAGGGGAAAACTACAGATGATTCCCATACTGTCACAGATGGGGTGTTGGCTACTCCCGAGTAAGCACTCCACACATCCTCTGGATTTTCATAGTTTTATTGTGCATGCTATATACAGTGGTGAGATGTCTCAAATCATGTCTGCTCTGCATGGGGCAGAAGCCCACAATGGCGTCTCGTGGGCTCTGACCCCCCTTTTAAGACTCCAAACGCCCCTCCTCCTTGCTCTATGGGTCCTCCGTGGTCCCAAACCAGGCTCCTGAGGTGCCGTTCCCTCTCCTCCCTCCTTTCCAGCCCCTGCTGAAGCTAGCTCCTCCCCTGCTTCCCTGCTACCAACCTGGAGCTAAGCCACCAGGACTCTGCAGAGCCCTGGACCCGTCTTAACCCTTCCTGTTCCTGATTTGAACTCCCAGACTTGCTGCTGCTCTCCCATCTGATGGAAGTAAGCAGAGTGGGCTGCTCTCTGCAAGCCCTCTCTCTTACATCCACCCCCCCTCCAGGCTCCCCCCCCCTTTCTGAGGCCTGGTTTGCCTGGTCTGATGTCTGTAAAGAGGGCTGGAAGCCTGACAGGTCTTCCTCCTCTGTAGTGTGTGTAAAATCCTGTTCCCAGTCGGTGCTGGGTGGCTGGTCCGTGTAGTTCCTTCCGTTGTCATCCTCCTCCTCCCTCTGGAAAATTGCTTCCGATTCCCGGAGGGCTCCTTGGGTCTGCGTCTCCCCTGCTCCCCACCTGGGATCGCCCTCCCCCTCTGTGTTCCCTGTGCTACTGACGTGTGGTGGTTTGGGTCTGTGGGAGAAAGGAGCTTGCAGTTCCAGTGTGCGGTCCTCCCCTTGCATGGTGTGCGTGGTTGCCTCCGCGTTTTGGGAAGCAGGAGTGCCCTGCCTGGCCATCAGACATTTTAACCCCCCCTCCCCCCACCGGGAGCCCGGGCTCGCTGTGGCACTGTAGACCTCCTCCTCTTCCTTTCTTTCTGGAACCTCTTGGCTGCCTTCTCCCTCCACCCTTCTGTCTAGTGTCTTTTGTGTGATTTCCTCCCCCTCCCTCCTGTCAGCGTCTTGTGTTGGATGTGTGTCACGTCCTCTGAACCTTGGGCTTTCCCTAAAGTGTGAGAGCAAAGACCTGTGACCCACGGGATGGACCTTTCTCGCTGTAGGTACTTCCCCCCTGAAGGTGACAGGGTTGATCTGTGTCAGAACCTTGAAGGGCCCCAGCCTTCTGGGTGCCAGCTTCTTCCCCCTTCCCCCCATGGGAAGGCCTTCTGACCACAGCCAGACCCTGTCCCCTCCGTGGAAGACCTTCTCCAGTCCCCCGTGATGGTCTGCCCCCTCCTTGTAAGCCTCATTGCTCCTTGCCACGTCTCCATCCAGTTGTTGGTGTACTGTCTCCCTCCTCTCACCCCATGCCTCAATAGGTGGTCCCCCAATCTCCCCCTCCCCCTGCTCTGGGAAGGCTCTGGGGTTTCGCCCAAGACTGGCCTTACTGGGTGTGAGCCTCGTGAAGACATGTACTGCATGCCCCTCCGTGGGGTTGTCATGATATTGCCTGAGAATCTTCCCTCTGAGGGAGTCCTGGGGCATATACCGGGCATCATTGCTAAAGAGTAACCCCTCTTTCTCTGCAAGCTCTTCCCCTGCCCCTTCTCCCTCCCTCAAGTCCCTCCGTATGTTCTGGGTAAAAGTGTCCTCTTTGGTGAGTTGGCTCAGTTTCTCTTCCTGCATCCCCGCCTCGGCGTCGTTCCATCCGCCTGGGGAGCTGATGTGGTGCGATCCTGAGGATTCTCCTTCTTTCCTGCAGTGCTCCTTGCCGTCTGCATCTCCAAAGGTGAGATCTCCCCGGCGCTGGCTGCCCACAGGGTCATTGTCCATTAAGTCCAAAGCTAGCACTTCTGCATGCTTGTTCACTGTCATCTTCCGAGAGGGGGTCTGTTGCGTGACCTCACCCTCCTGCAATTCCCTGCCGTCTATGGCCGAGACGCTCATGGGAAGCTTCCTTGGGAAAAGGGGAATCTGATTCTGCCTAGCAAAGTCCACCGATAGGAAATCATTGCTGCTGCCCCTGCAGAGAAGCCCGATTGTCTCCTGGGTCTGGCCTCTTGGCAGCTGCAGACTTACTTCCATCTCTTTGTCGTGCTGTGGGGTGTTACAGGAGGGCTCAGTTGTTGGTGCTCTGCCTGGCCCCTCCCCTCCTGATCTGGCATCCAGGCTTGTGTCTGTGCCTGCCTGCTCTCGCCATTCCTTCCTCTGGGGGCAGTGTTCCACCCAGTGGCTGGGTGCATTGTAAAGGCATCTCCCGCCTTTCTCTTCCCTCTGTTTTCCCGCGTCAGCGTTTGAAAGTACCCGCGCACGGGCTTTGTCCCTCTGCATCACATCTGGCTGGAGGGGTCTGTGCTGAGCTGTAGCTGCCTTCCAGGGACTGTATGGGAGCTTGTGGCCGCTGCCTTTCCCCTCCGTCTGTCCCCTCTGCCCGGACTCGCCTCTCAGCCTCCTGCACTTCCACGCCACCATGCCTCTCAGCCTTAGAGCCAGCTTGTGCTGAGGGTCGCCCTACAAAGTGCTGGCCCGTCCCGAGTGTCCTCTCTGCTTGTCCAGCCTCCACTCCTCCGGCTTGGCTGTGTTCAGAGCTGCTCGGTTCACTAAGCCTGGCTTCCCCTGTGCCCGGGTGCCTACCTGGTGCTTGAGCCGTTCCATAGTTGCAGGGTGCTGGCTGCAGCTTGCTCTCTGCTACACCCCTCACGCATGCCAATCCTCCCTTGGCATCTCTCTCTTCTGCTTTAGATGCTGCCAACTTCATGCCGGCTGCTACATTTGCAGCCCTCTTCCCTCGGGGTAGCCATCAAAAGATTGTGGGCTTGCTGTCACAGATGGGGTGTTGGCTACTCCCGAGTAAGCACTCCACACATCCTCTGGATTTTCATAGTTTTATTGTGCATGCTATATACAGTGGTGAGATGTCTCAAATCATGTCTGCTCTGCATGGGGCAGAAGCCCACAATGGCGTCTCGTGGGCTCTGACCCCCCTTTTAAGACTCCAAACGCCCCTCCTCCTTGCTCTATGGGTCCTCCGTGGTCCCAAACCAGGCTCCTGAGGTGCCGTTCCCTCTCCTCCCTCCTTTCCAGCCCCTGCTGAAGCTAGCTCCTCCCCTGCTTCCCTGCTACCAACCTGGAGCTAAGCCACCAGGACTCTGCAGAGCCCTGGACCCGTCTTAACCCTTCCTGTTCCTGATTTGAACTCCCAGACTTGCTGCTGCTCTCCCATCTGATGGAAGTAAGCAGAGTGGGCTGCTCTCTGCAAGCCCTCTCTCTTACACATACTATTTGGAGTAGCTGTGCAGCAAAGACTGAACACAACTGCAATCCACCCATCATGCATAGGAATCTATGGAAACTCATATCTGCAAGTATTGAGTGCTAATTCAAATATGTACTGATGAATGACTAAAAAAATAAACACAATTATAAGATAAGATATCTTTATTGTCATTGTCCCCTTGCGGGAACAACAAAATTACTCGGTTGCTACATCCACTCAGATATAATTATATAATTCACTGGATGAAATAACACTTAGTTCATGGCCCAAAACATTGGTTTCTAGCTAAATTTTGTTTGAGGCTATCACTGAAGTTTTTAATGTAAAGTTGCTGCCAAGTTGCAGGTTGCCACATCTTCTGTTGCACTTAGCATTTTAACTGTTCTTACTGAAGCAAACCTAGACCAATGGTTCCTTTTAGAGTCCTGAATGGTTGCTGTATAATCATACATGAAGGAGATATTGCCAATTTTCTGAACAGGGTTGCAACCATTATTCATGCTTTAATCCCAACTGCAACATTCGTGGGTATGGCAACGTGGATTCTGAGCCATTGTATGTGTGTGGAGAGAACATCTTCAAGAAAATCAATGCCCCAATATTGTATCAGAAATCTCCCATGGAAAACCCGGTTCCTCCCCTACTAACAAACTGTTTCAACTAAACTCCATCTACAAGCTGTTGCAGCATACAGGAGCTCCAAAAGGTGCAAAAAGCACTAATATTGAGCCACAGTGAACCCTGCCATGCATAACAGGATTGCCACCTAGTGGGCTGCTTGCTATGACAAGGAATCTCAAGATCTCAGCAATTCTGAACTATATACAGTAAGCTGTTTTTAGGCTACCGTAATTGATGTATCACATGCCTATTTTACCAGTAGTCTTTAGTGTTAACTTTTGGTTATTTTTAATCCTGAAGCTGTATGTATTTATGCTGCTGGTAGTGGTAAATGTTTATAGTGAGGGTTTTTTAAATAACTATTTTAAAACACTGAGTTGCTCTGATAGCATTGAGTACAAATATTTGTAATTAATAATATTCATGGCACCAGCCTTATTATGGAGACCAACCAGTAAGTGACTCCACAATACATATACCCCACTGTAGGGAAAACATAATAGTCCCTAATATATAAGTTGTTCATTACTGGTTTAGACTATATGTGCAATCATATGTAGATATAGCATTGATTTGTATGGGCCTAGCTTTTTCAAAAGGGTTAATCTTTGGATTGTAGAGGTTCTGCTTCTAAAACGCCCTGAGCACTTTTGCCAATCTGTTGAGAATATACAGATGAATATATAAGCCTGCCTATCCCCTCGTCCCGACTTGTGCACCCAGCTGCAGTAAAGAGATAACAGTTCTTCCATGAAATCACAACATTGCTATTATTAAGTTTTGATCCCCGCCTATGCCAGAGAAGGAAAAAGGCCTCAGTCCTATGCACATATACTTGGAAGAAAATCCTGTTGAATTCAGTAGAGCTCTCTTCAAGCACAACAAAAGAGTCACATGGCAAGTTAAAGATGAACACATTTATTACAGCATAAGCATTTATGGCTTAAGAGTCCTGATGTGTTATCTATTCTGAGCTGGCCCCAAAATTACTGGGTATATACAATGGACATATGGGTGTAATGAAAAAAAAAGTAAACTGAAAAGGCAAATGGCAGTGAAATGCAAAATGTATGGGCTGTTATCACAACTTACTGCTGTTGGAAATGACCACTGTACTCATTCTGAATACATTTCAGCTTTCCACAATCTGTATTTTAAAATTTTCCATTCCCATCTTTTTCTCTCTCTACACTCATGTTTATTCCTGCCAGCTGAGGGAGACACTTCAGGCAGCTGAAGTGGTCTCTACTCCACAAAAGCTTATGCTAAAATAAATCTGTTATTATTTAAGGTGCCTCAAGACTCTTCATTGCTTTTGCTGCAACACACCGTCTGTCTGCAACAACGATAGGAAACCTGTGACACTCCAGATGTTGTTGAACTACAACCCCCATAATTCTTGACTCTTGGCTATGCTGGTCGGGGTTGATGGGAGTTGAAGTCCAACAACATCTGGAGGGCCACAGATTCCCCTTCCCTCCTTTGGACGTTTCTCAAAGCAAACATGGTAGAACTGGTCTGTAGACAGAGCAGGCTAAACATTAAGAACCGACTTTTGATGAAGAGGGAAAGCACCAGGCAAGAGTCTAGAAAGAACCAGTATGTCAGTCAGGCCTGTTGAGAGGAATTAAAGGAGTGTAGTGGGACTTGTAAGCAGATACAGCAGGGGTGGGGAACCCTGATCTAGCTAGTGGGCTGGTGGGTGGTTACTTCAAGCCTGCTTTCTTCAGGGATCAGTTGCAGGATCACGTTCCCCATGGGTAACTTGGTCATGCAGTTGATATTGCTGCATCTCTGACTTGGTTTTTGGACTACAACTCCCATCACCCCTATCTAGTAGGACCAGTGGCCAGGGATGATGGGAACTGTAGTCCAAAAACAACTGGAGACCCAAGTTTGGAAAGTCCCTTCTGTAGCTGCTCCACACCTAATGACACTTGACACCAGGTGTGGGACAAGTAGGCACGGCTTGGGGCAAGTGGCCATTTGGCCTTGTCCAAATTGGGAACTGTGTCAGGCCAAAGTAGGATTACAGCCAAAGTGTCTTGTCCTACTTCTTCCTCAACCACTTCTCTGAAGCAGCACAGACCTGTATTTTCCACATTTCTGTCTTCAGCCGTGACAGAAGCCTCTTTTGCCATTGAGTAGTATGTAAACAAATAAATCCCTATTACTGTGTGGGTATTGGAGCAACCCTCTCTTTTCTTTACAGGCAGTTCTGCTTTCTGTGCTGAACCTTCTAGTAGAATTCTGTTGACCAGTATTCTCATTGTCCACAAAGCACTACTCCTGGAGGCAGTGAAGTAGATGAGCACAGAAAGGTTTATTTCAAAAACAATCCACTTTTGAGTTTAGTGAGTGAAGGAAGGGAAGGACCCTGCCTGTAACGGAACAACCCGCCCACCCATTTCTTCTTTCTTAAAAGTGTGTTAGCAGATGGGGCGGGGAACCGCAGTGGTGGTGGTGGGGGGGCTGGCTAAAGAGTTCTTAAAATCCTATCAGAAAGTCATCTTCACCTAGAACTCAGAAATTTTATAGCTTCTTTTTATGTCTTCCTCCGCAATGGGAACTAATTTCCTGAGGAATTGCAGGCATTTCCAATTTGTTTGAAAGATCTAGTATCTGTGTGTACATGTTTGAATCAGGAGAGACAACACAGAGGACTGAAGTTAACTCATGCAACAGGTGACCTGTAGGAAGGATGAGATTATATTATGGGTTTGCTGTTGTTCATCTTAAACCGGGGTGTCAAAACGGAGCCATTTCTTTGCTATAACAAGTGAATAATGCTTTCTTTCTTTTGTAGGCACAAGTCTCACCATATTGCTTATATGTAGGGAAAAGCAAAATAAAAATAAAAATCATGTGCATAACTGCTTTCTATGTGGAAACTTTAATATTTTAAACAACCCTCAGCCAAGAAGCACATCCAGCAGTGCAGTCTGATCTGCTAAATCTCATTATCAGCTGGTTGCACAATACCCCTCTTTGATGAAGATTGTTATACCTTCTCTGTCGAAAAAACTTGTTTTTCGGGTCTCTCTTCCTTCTGAACCAGCTGTTGTCTGTATTTACTTGATCCTGTCCCATCTTCAACAGAAGAGGTAGTGATTTAGATAATTTTGTGCATGAAAAATTTATACTTTGGTTCATCGTGGTGCATTCTGGGAGTACCAGAAAGGTTACTGGGATTAGAATACCCCAGCTCGCCTGAGAAAATGCCTTTTTGCCCATTATGAAGAATGCTTTGTTAGGTGAATTACCCCCCCCCCAACTGTGTTTACCTACACCTGATTTATATGTTAATGTGCAGTCTGTTGCAGCTGTGAAGGGGATGTTTATTTGAAAGTGGTAAGATTACAGGGGGTTATCTGCCTTAATTGGCTTAGCGTCTTCAGATGTGTAAGGGAAGAGTTTCTTCAGTTCCCTGCTTTGAAGTACTAAATTGGGGGCAGCTGGTTTGTTACTTGACAGCTAAAAGATTGATGTGTATTAATTGATGATTGGCCAGTTCGTATCTACACCTTTGTTTTAACTGGTCAAATCCCGAGACCCCTCATGGTATAATTTTGGTTAAATATGGGAAGGTGAAAAATGTTAAGTTGCTTCATGCCATTATCCTGGAGTGGATGTCCTCATGCGCTTGTCAAAGTCCTTGCCGGATGGAAAGACACTTACACTTGTTACCTTCGCTACTTATGTGTAAGTTAGTGAGAATTTATAATGTTTTTACTTTCTAATTTGTAACCTTTTGCTGAGAACTGTATATTTATAGTTTGTTACTTATCTCTTGTTCCTTAATAAATTCTAAAAATGACAATTTGTCTGGGTTTTGAATATTTCCGACTCCAAAGTTAATTCTGGAACCTGGCTGCTCAACCCTACCAAGAGTCTTTTGTCTGCGTTACTTTCGAGTAGCACAGTGGTGGCAGTAGCAAAACTACCTGATTAAGTTTTGTATAAAAACCGGGATTAGGCGAGGGCAGGGCCGCCTCTAGGCCCGGGATGGGTGGCGCAAGACGTCAGGGCGCCTGGCCACCAGGGGCGCGGAAGGGGCGCTGAATGGCTGGTGTCTGGGAGCAGCTGCTGCCGGTGCCCCCCCACCCCCCACAGCAGCAGTAGCGCGCGGTCATTGAGCTTCCTCCATGAAGCAGAATCAGCGAGACTCCTGCCTAGAGTGGCACCACGCGCCTGCTGCCACTCTAGGCAGGAGTCTCACTGATTCTGCTTCATGGAGGAAGCTCAATGGCTACGCGCCACCGCCATCTCCCGGAGTGGCTGCTGGAGGGAGGCGCCGGTCCAGGGTGGGAAGAATCTGTCGGGCAGAATCTGTTCAATGCCACTGTGTTTTCACAGAAAGCTGCTACATGAATCATCTCTGTAAGCGGAAGCTCTCGGTCGGGCCTCATGTTCAGGTCCTCCAGCTCAAAGCGGACTGCCATGCGCACCATCTCAATCTCCTCATCTGATAATCTGGGCTGTAGCAGTATGTCAGACAGCAGACGGACAACAGTGTCCAGGCCTTTGGCATCTGCTGAAATGGCATACATGGTGGTGTGCCTTGACACCTGACAATCATAGATGTCTGGAGATGCTGCTCCAGAGTGAGGAGGATCATGTCCTTACTGCCAAACAGGGTTGTAGAATAATTGGCAAGCTTTTCGAGAAAGTGTGAAATGCCACTGGTATGTTTTGCTTGATATCTTGAGCCTGAATTTATAAGAATCCCAACTGTGCAGAATGTCCAAATTTGTTCTGAGAAGCCACCTGCATCCTTTTCTCCAGTGTGGTCACTTTGGTTTCAAAGCTCTCTTAGCCATCAATGGTGGCAAAGACTGGCTTTGGCACTCCAGGGAGAGGAGCTGTCAGGGGGATGCTCGGATAGCTCCCCCCACTGTGTATTTCCTGTAGGCACATAGTCCAAACCTTGGCCACCATATTGGCTTCCCCTCATGGCAAGGGTGGAGAGGTGTGAGCCACACAAGGCAAATGTGGATTGGCCAGTTGAGGACAACAGTGTGGATTGGCCAGTGGCTGGCTTAAGGGGTGGAGCTGAAGTCAGCTGATGTAAGGGAGCAGAGAGCCGGTGAGAGTAAAAAGGAAGGGAGAATAAAGTCCCCACTCGACACTTCCGGTTCTGTTTCTACAATTTTTCTAATTTCCAGTAGCAGATCTTTCCCAAATCACATGCAAGTTAATGGGATGCTAAAAGGACTAGATTGGCTGCCAAGAGACCCCTTCTAGAATACTTCACTCCTAAGGGAAGCATACTTTGAGGCTTTTTTAAAGTTCCATCAGTGTGGAGTAGCTGTAGTAAGGAAAATTGAATAGATAGATTCTTCTCCCTCTCACTGGAAGCAAGGCTCCATTCCATTTGTACAATTTTCATACGACTGTTGTTGGTTCAGGGTTAGCAGCATGATACAGGGAGGCGTGGGGAGTTGCTCTCATTGCAGCAGAGTTATAATAGTGCACTTGCACCCCAGCATTATTTCTGCTGGGAAGGTCTGGTGGCTCAATTTTACTCATGCTCAAGTTCTGATTAACTAACAGCCTTGGGGTGAGAAAGCAATTTTCTCCAGGTCACACTGGCTGGCAGAGGGATGCCTCCTTCTGTAGCCTTTGGCTTGTTTAATTGGGGGTTATCTGCACTCCCGAGGAAGCTTACTTTGCAAAGGCTTGCAGTGAAAAGAAGCAGAACCAATTTTTTTTAGTCTAAGCCATGTTGGCGGCAGTGGTGGGTGGGATCTTTTTCAGCACATGTGCTAAAAATGTGTTTTAGGAGATGAGACTGACAGGCAGAGAGCCCATGAAAAGTCAGGCCTGAGACCAATTCCTTTTCTCAAAGCAGAATCATCCTCCAGTGCAGCTAGGAGAAAGAGACAGAGAAGTTGGCTAGCCTTTTAAAAATGACTTGCTTTCAATGGGGAATTTCTAGAATACAACAGTTGGAAAGGAGGACCTGCCTCATTCTCCATAAGCGCCAAATCTGGCTAGCATCTGTGTCAAACAGCAGAAAGAACATGCTGTATTGGAGGAGAATAAACAGTGTTTATGCTAATTTCCGATCTGAATTGTTTTGTATCTGACAGAACCCATTAGTCTGAAGAATGAGATAAAGACAGATAATAACAAACTGAGCCAATCACTAGTTGCCTAATCCAATAAAAGTCACCTCCGTCTCCCTTTCAGAATTTTCACTACCAAGCAAAACAAATTCAGTCACTGCACTCCCCAGCAGACTGCACAAATTAATGTCCTGTACTGGGAGTGATGGAGAAGTGATTCCTTCATTGGCCATAAGAATGGACCATAAGCAATAAACATATTATAAAAACTGGACCCACCCAGCATGAAGAAGAACAGTCTGCTTCATTTCCTCCAAACCAATAAATTTCCAATAAAGTGGAACTTACATTTTCCCCTGCATGAAATGGAAGAGCCACAGGACCGAGTTTTAGTGGATCTAACCATGTTGCATCCTGTTTGTATTTTCTGGCATTCTTCCTCCTTAGCTACACCCCTTGCTAAGCACACCTGCCAACTGTGGCCCTATTTATGTGACATAGTCATCACTTCATGACTGCAATGACTTGCATTTGTGAAAGAGCCATCACAAATTAACCAACACAGATTGAGGTTTCATATCACAGCAGAAAAATAGTATTTCCTACACTGAGGTAGTTCATATGTTGAGATACAAATTAAGTGTTGAGTAGTTGGTGTGCATGATGTGTGAACCAGTGGCTGCTATTTGAAGAGCATACAGAACTGTTTTCAGCCTCATATTTCAGGACAGAACAAAGTAGACAATATATTCTCTCACACAGGGAGAGTGCCTGCATAGGGCTAGCATCTGTGCTGTAGCATTTATGTCTACATCATATTTTCATTTTCATTTAATCTTTTTCATTCTGATCCCTATGGCATGTAGCTTGGTTCCCTTGTCCGAGTCAGAAATATTTGCTTAGCAGAAACCATTCCTGGGTTATGTTTACTCTCTGCTTTTGTGGTATTCCATGGTCTGGATAGTGTTGGGCATTAGTGGTTTTCTCTTAAGTTGGCACTTGGACTTGTGAACTCCATTTCAAATGGACAGACAGAACTTGCTTCAAAATGGTCTCATGTCCTCCAGAGATATTCACATCCCCCAAAGGTGTATTTATATGATGGAGTCAACTTGGCTTAACAGTAAATCTTCTATGTCAGGGAACCCTAGTTTTGAGAGGAAGGTTAGGAAGGATCTATTACAAAGAATTTTCATGGTCCTCATCAAGCATTCCTGGGAATTATTTTTATAGAAAGCAATGCTATTAAGCCAGTACAAAACCAATAAATGTCTGTAGGGCAGACTGGTATGCACGCTTGGTGTGTGTGTGTGTGTGTGTGTGAGAGAGAGAGAGAGAGAGAGAGGGGGAAAGAGAAAGAGAGATGGGGGTATTTCAGGTCAGCCCCAACCAATAGAGCAGACATGGTTCTGATATCCAAGGTAGTTCAATAACGATCCTAAGCAAAATCCCTACCCCATTCTAACTTCTGGGGGTGAGGTGGGGCGAGAATATCAGTTACAGAAATGTGCATATGTGAAATTGAGGAAATCGGATGAAATTGTAGAAGGTAGAACAAGGTAGGAGTGCCAATGCTAATGTTTAATGGAAAGAGACAGCAAGTCTTTAAGAGCTATAGGTTCCTCGAAGATCTTTGCATCCTGACAATGCAACAGTGGTAAAAAAAAAACCACATACTCTTTCCAGGAAAAATTGTAGCAGTGCTGGCTGGGCATCAAGGATTTCCAACTGCTCACAGAAAACTCCTAGGCTAGGAAGTGTCATTCCACTAAATGCTGAACTTCCTTTCAATTTTAGGTGTTAGAACAGACTACTTTGCTTGATTGAGAAGTTATAGGATTCGGTTTGGTTCCAGTTATGAAAGCAAGTGAAAATAATAAAACAGTTTTTTAAAAAAAATATCAAAGATGGCCCAGAAAGACAGCTTTCCCCTTTTAAGGCAAAACAGGGCCAAAATTGCAGTAGAATTCATTCCTCTTGTATGCATTAATGACAGAGGAACATACAAGGCATTCTCAGGACTCTAGATAACACAAAATAGGGACAATTATTTTTCAGGCATAGGTACCAGAGAATAGGGACTGTCCAGATATATTTATATTTAGAACTTTACGTCCGTGTCCTCATTTGCCTGTGGAGCACAGGGAGCCCATCTGGAGATGGTTTGAGATCTCCCTGTGCTGGTTCTGCCTTTGGTTGTGTCTTAGACAGCTTGTGTTCAAGAGTAAGTCATAAACACCATCTTCTAATGGTCCCGTGGGCAGTGTTTTGACAAACATCTCCCTCCTACTCAGGGACAACACGGCTCATGCAGCTGCTCCTCTTGCCTCTGGTCTTCTGCTTTTGTCTTTGCCTTTGAATAAAATACTTATCTGGATTGTTCCCCTTTGCATTTCCCTTGCTATTTGTATAATGAGGGCAGACACTCGGGAAATATCTCCTTGCCTAAGGAGAGCTCTGTATTCCCCAGAAAATGAGACCGTCTATTGAGGCTTAATGTCCCAGGAGGCATATTCTTTTTGTAAATGCCTTCAACAGTCACCATCAACATTGCTCTGCCATGCACTTCTCCACTTTATTTAATATGCAGAGCTTCCCACAGCTGGTTGTGTGCTTTAATTAACACCAGCTGATTTTGATCCTAATACACTAATGAAACAATGCCTTTTTTAAAAAACAGCTTTTAAAGTTCGCATTTTACCATACCCATCTAAGTTTGGAACCAGCTATTGTAGTTCCGTTTAGCAAAGTACACTGAGTTAGTTCAAAAATTTCTGAATGACACCTGAAAGTAGTTCTCATAATGTCCAGGTGAACTGTATATGAATTAAGTTCATTCTGGGGTAGAACGTTGATTGATTTTCAGTTCATCTTCAAATTCATTCACTTACCGTACATGTGTTGCTTACTCTTCAGACTCTTTTGGCCTTTAAAAATTATAATTGTTGGGGGAACTTAATTAAACAGTTCACATGCCACTGTGTGTATGTTTTGCTGTTTCCTCAGGCATTTTAAGAATATTTTAAACTTCCACAGCAGCTTGTAACATTCTGAATGCTGGGGGGGGGGGGGAATGCCAATGATCTTTTGGATGAACTGTGAACTAAACAAGTTTATTTTGTAAAGGGGTGAATATGAACTAGAATTAGTTCCTTCTTTGATACATTGAACAAGAACTACATAGTTCTTTTTAAAAACGAACTTCCCAAGCTCTGGGCATAACTGACTTAACTGTTAGGTAAAAAAGTTTGAAAAGGTAACATTCATACAAATAAATGAAAGAAAGAATACCCTCAAATGGTTTTGATATTTCCGCATTACCTAGCCAGCTAAAACTTTGTATACATTTACCTCATAATAGTTGATGTGTTTGTTCTTCAGTGAGGTCAGCAAAGGTATTTTCATATTAGCTCGACAGCTGAAAACACTTAATGGTTTATCTCATGGGCTTACCTCATAATAAAAGTCAACACTCTAGTATAAAGCCATCCAAGTCGACTTCAGATAACAGCCAGAAATGAGTATACATAGTTAGAATTACACAGAAATGTGGCTTTAAGCCAGATACGCATGCACACCCAGTGATAGGCTCTGCACAGTGTCCATGGTTGAACACTGCGAGGCAAAGCAGGTCCATGGCTTACAGATTAAGAACACCTGCTCTAAGGCAAGCACAGGGTACAATTTCCAGCATTCATGCTAGCCAGGGACACACACACACACACCAGGAGGCTTATTTTGATCAGAATCGAGTACACACTTCTAGAGTTAACACTAAATACATTACTTCTGGTAAATGAGCCATCATAGCAGCTAGAGGGCTGTGAAAATTTGGGTCCAGGGCCTTTCTGATTCATCTACCCATGTCCTATCTGAAACCAATGGGATGCATTCGTTGCCATGTGATTTTTTTCCAGCTCTCCTACCTAACTGTCCATTCTCCCTGCTGTTCCCAGAGTGTATGAAATCACTTCGAAGTCAACTGTATACCTATGCAGAGGTGGCTGCAGCTGGTTGTTCTCTGATCTTGCAATATTTTGTAATCTTTCTAGAAGGCTTCCCCCCTCCCCCCAGCCCTTTAAGATTTCTTTCTTTCTTTTTCTATTTAGTTCTAGTGATTTAAAGCAACCTTGTCAAGGGTTGGGCCAATATGTAGTAACCATGGAAATCTAGACAATATGAAAGTGGCAAAGAGCCACCGTCTCTTTATCCTCCCTAAAAGTCCTGTGTCAAATGGAACTCAGCCAGCCCAGACCTAATCAAGGAGTCAGAGAGTTTCCCAAAACCAAAGAGTTTCAATAGTGAGGTATGCAGAGGGTGAACTGAGGACACATTTTGAAGCTGAACTTCTGAGTTTTGTAGGTTTTTCCCCGTTTATTTAATTTTTGGGTCAGTTTAAGCCAGATTCTGGATGTTAATGTCGTTGTTTTGTGTGTGAAGTATGTGCTCTGTGTGCCAGACCACATGCCCTGGAACCAGTAACTCATAAAAATGTCTTCCATTTTAAAGGTAATGGCAGTTATTCTGTAGATGGGGCGATGCTTAAAAGAGCTTCAGGCTGGTGCTATTACCTCAGAGAAGGTAAAGATGATGAGGACTGATACTGGATAACCACATGTCATAGGGTGAAACAATTTGCTAGACAGTTTCTCAGTTATTTCTCGGGCCACCTGCAATCCTTTCACCACCTGCTCCTTGAAATCCACATCCCTAAGGCTTAGGGATTTCTTTTCCTAATTCAGAAGCTGAACAGACCTTGTCTTAACTTCCGTAGGCACAATGTAGGGCTTTCCCCCCCTTTGCAGTTCAACTGTTAGCTTTAACTACCCTCAAGTTCTTTCCCTTAAAACAATTTATCCCTGGTTTCCACGACAACTGCTCAGGCTTTTCGGTTATTCATATTATTCTGTCAGGCTAGCATTTGAATATTTTAAGCTATCAGTCAGAAGCATCGTGGGAAATGAAACATTTAAACCTTTATATCCCTATTAAGAGCTTTCCAGATAATAATGCTCCCCCATTCCTGTAGCACAAAATATCTATTCGCCCATGTCCAGCACCAGGGGGGTGACAACTCTTTCTACTATATGGGGTGGGGATTCCTAAGCCTTGCTAAAGGGGGAGAGCTGCTCTTGTGTCAACCATCTTTGGGGAGGGAGGGATGAGAAACACCCAAAAACACTCAAAGGTTTGTGCTCCAGCACTAGAGAAAGTGCCAGAACACAGAACAAAAATGAAAGATTTAGGAAATGGAGGAGCATTGTTGTAAAGGGAGAGGGTAGCCTTCCTCGTGTTCAGCACTTTCTGATTTTCAAAAGGCAACACGAGCACTGCTTCTCCTGGATGATAAAAGACACACACACACCCCACCCAATAAGCCCACGGCACTGTTGGGTGACTTTTAGGAGGGGTTGGGAGGCGAGGTCCAAGCTTCCATCCAAATGGCCCGCCACTTCTCTTTTTATTTGTTTTATTTGCTCTTCACCCAAATTTCTATAGTGGTTTAAAACATTTAAGGTAACAACAAAAAGCTCTAAAAATGATAACATAAACCAAAAACAACAGTGCAGCAATCTTGTGGAACGTCCTCCCACCAGATGTCAAAGAGAAAAACAACTACCACTTTTAGAAGACAGCTGGAGGCAGCCCTGTTTAGCGAAGCTTTTAATGTTTAATAGACTATTGTATTTTAATATTCTGTTGGAAGCCGCCCAGAGTGGCTGGGGAAACCCAGCCAGATGGGCGGGGTTTAAATAATAAATTACTACTACTACTACTAATAATAATAAAAACAGGGTCAGCACAATGGTTCATTCCCCCAAAGGCTGACTGAAGCAAGTTTATACTTGTCTGTAAAAATTGGGTACACAAATACATAGATTTAGATAAACACACACAAAATGCATAGTAATTTTCATGCATACAGGGTTGTTGGTTGTTGCGTTAAAAAAACAACAACCCCACAATGTATGTGGAAATGGGGAGAACCCAAATTAAGACTGAATAAATGAGAAACTGATAGAAACCAAAAGCAACAGATTCACCTCCCCCTCCCCAGGGGGCTATCTGGAATGCAGAAATTGAGGGTGGGGGTTAAGCATCTATTTTTGTGCCACTTCTCTGCTTTAAATTCCCCTCTTGCAAAGCTGTTTTTCTTCTTAAGACTGGCCTGGGGCCCAAGTTCCATGGGGCTTATTCCCAGGTGTTTGCGGAAAGGACGGCAGCTGTAGCCATGACCAAATTTAGTTAGATTATACCATGTATATATTTTACAGAGCATGTCCTGCTTTTTCATTTAATTAAATATTCAGCAAAAAGGAGCAATTGCCATAGCAACATTTTTCTTCCAAAACCCATAATATGAGACCATGCAGCTGAAAATGCATACCACACACTTAAAACTTGCAGATTTGGACACTGCAAACATCAGAATTTCCACATGCAAGAGGAAGTCATTTAAGCAATTTGCACATTCTCATACTTTTGTAATACTCTATTATCTCATAAATAAAGAGACCTTCCTTTGTTCAGCTGGGTTCATCTCCATCCCACTGGTGTTGGCAGTGGTTCATGCCACCTCCAGATCTCTTGCTATAAATTCCTGACAGTAATCCCACGCTATGCAAATGTATAAACTGAAAATCCACTTTATATTATTTTTAAGCACAGTCCTTGGAACGGAACAGTACAAGTAAAATTGCTAAAGGAGGAGACACACATTCTCCACTGCTTGAATAGCAATCATTCAGTTTCATGAAGTTTCGTGTATGTTAACATTCAAGCTAAGGTTAAATATGTGTACATTTTGGAAAGCTGGTAGGTTTCTAAGGACTGAAAATGAAACAGAATGACAGTAGTACTTTGAGGACATCACAGTTGCAAATAGATTGGTTGATTTAGTGCCCACACAGTGTTTCTGTCATTAGATGAATCTCTGTATGAATGAAAGGACACCACCTTTCCCCATCTAAGTGGAGCAGCTAGGTATGGACCAATGTTATTTGAAAGTCCTGGAGGCAGGTGGACATTTGAGTGGCAAAAAGCAGGTAGAGGATGGGAAAGAAATTGGATTTATGTGTAGTGATGGGGCATTTGGGCAGGCAAAATGAGGGAACTGGAGGATGCAGATTTTGGAATTTCTCAAGATGTCTGATAATCATTAGCTGGTGCACTGCATTGTGTGGCATGGATAAATTTATCAAAATAACAAAAAGCACATTAAATCTCATCTCCCAGGACTGTGCAATGGATTTCAAATGCAATCACACCATATATTGGTATGGTAGCATTATGATCTTGGTAGTTTTATTTTCAGTTATTTTCCTAATGCTCCCTAACGTAGAATTTGGTGTGGGGTGACATCCACAACAACATGAAGAACTGGAGAAAATCGTCTCCCCTTCTTTCATGTTAGAGAACACCTCTGCTGGATCAAAAGCTGTTCAGTGAGAAGAATGGCAGCAATGCATGTCACCCATGGGCAGTTGGAAGCTTTTTCTGATAGATGTGAATAGAACCAACATTTAGGAGGGAGGGTTTGTCAGGGGTTTTGTTTTTAAAAGATGTGCAGCTGGGAGGCTGGGAGATGCATGAAAGTCTGCATTCCCTCTTGGTCTTTATGTTCCCTGAAAATGAGTCAAACTCTCTCTCTCTCACACACCCCAAACCTTGGAGAAATTTGCAGTTCCACCCTCCCCATCCATTTTATATGGTTCTAATCCTCAACCCCCCTGAAAACGGCCAAAATGTCTGGCACACAGTGCTATTGTGAAGCCACAGGGATTTGGTGAGTGCTGACCTGAGAGCAAAACCTATCAGGGCATAGAAACCTGGGCACAAAAGTTAACAAGATAAGATTCTAGAGACTATGGATAATATTTGGCTCTTCCCCAGATAGGGATGTTGGAGAATTCTGATTGGTGTGAAAATTGCCACCATTTGCATATTCCACCAGATCATTTCCATGCAAATGCAAGCAGGCATTTGTTGACTCTGAATTAATTAACTTGATTTGCATCCCAGTTACCTTACTTGGATGCAAGCACCATTGAACCCAGTGAAACCTACTTCTGAGTAAACATACATAGGATTGTCCTGTACATCTTATACATAAGATTGGGTTTTGACTCTGTGATCCCTTAAGCGAGTCAGAGTTTTGTCTTCACCATTGTTCTCCGTTTCTTAAAACAATGGCCCCTATAATTTCACAAGCTTCTGCATCCACCCCCCTTTCTAAATTTATGATGTCTTCTGGGGCTCCTCTGCTCGGCGCCACTCTTCTGCGGTGCACAAAGATTCTTGCGCGCAACTGTGTGTTCATGCAGTCTGCTGCTGCACACAAGGATCTGTGGTGGTGTGAAGACGGCATTAGAAGTCTAACACAGCAGCAGCCCTAGGTCTACTCAGATTTATTGACACTTACTCTCATGCATATAGAGCTTGGACTGTTGCAGTCTTAGCAGCATTTAGCCATCCTCAAGTCAGGCATGGGGAGACAAAAGAAGGTCTTTCTAGGAGAATTAGGGATATGTGCTTTCTTCCGTTCCCTAAGCCTCTCTGAGATATTTTTACAATAGTGCCAACTTTAAAATGGGGATGTGACAGAAAATTGATCCTTTTATAAAGGTAAAAATAGCTGGCATTGCTCCCTACCCCTGCTTATGAGACCAGGGTTCAACAATGCCACATGCTTTTTTTTAAAAGCCAAATCATTAGGGGGGCTTTGGGGACCACCAGATATTTGGGGGGCAGATACAGTCTGTGGATCATGGGTAATCCAACACTGGCCTAAAAGATCTGATTTGGGCAGTGCTATTTTTCTAGAAAAAGAGGTGCCGGAACTCACTATGAAAGCCTCCCTTGTTCTCTTATAATGGCGCCCACCTGAGAGGCACCAGAACTTTTTTTCCCCAGCTGAAAAAAGCCCTGGATGTGGCAGCAGTGAACTTGAGTGTGGGGTCTAACACAGTGTTTCACGCTGTACCTCCACCTATGTTCAACCTGTGTATTTATAAAGATAAACACTTGGATTGTGAAATGCCAGTGAGCCTCAGTGACCTTGCTCCAATGGAAACCATTTCCCAAACAATCCTAATGAAAGGAGGAGACTAAGAAGGGCTCTGTGTGACTAGCCCAAGTGAAGGTGGGTGATGTTGACCTGAGACATAGAAACATAGGGTTGTACTGCTAAAATGTCTCAGGACTGCTGAAACAGCATGCATTTGAGCAAGACATGGCCAGCCAATTCAGCTGGAACAGCCTCCCCACTGAATATGGACAAGGCCTTTTCATTTCCCCCCTAACATTTGAATCAATAACAAGCAATGGCAGGGGGAAAATATTCACAGAAAAGTTACAGGTGAATTAAAAAATGTGTAGGATGCACACACACAAAAAAACTTTCTACAGCCCTGTTAAGGCACTCAAGGTGCACATTCAGGACTTTAACCTAGCATGCTTTGACTATCAAAGCTGTTGTTCACACCGTCAGATCAATATTGTGCAGGAATGATTGTATGAATTCTAAGTGTGATTAAAGTCCCCTCCTTCTTCTGCAGGGACTGGCCGCAGACTGACATTCAAATCAACTTGGCACAGCAAGTCTGCAGGGGATACTTTTGTGTGGCGTTAAATTGGCCTTTGGTGTTGTGCACTTTCTGAGCTGTTCCAGACCCTCCTGCCTGGTGTAATAGCTCTGTGGAATAAATACAGTACACATGAAAGAGGGAAACAAAGATTGCCATATTAAAAAGAGAGCTTGCAGCATGTTCCTTAGCCGCAGCTGAAATGGGAGATGTACAAACCAACTAAAAAAACACTGACATAGCTGTCGGCTTCTCTCCCCCCCCCACCTCCGCCCTGCAATGCACCAGGCAAACCACCTGCCTTTTAAAATAGTTTACTAGCACAACACGAACCTTCAAGTGTTCATCTGTTCATTCACCACCTTTAATCTTGCCGATTGCTGGTGTTGTTTTTACTTGTTTTAGCAATGAGCTTTTTATAACGAATGGCAGGTTATGAATGCCTAACTAAGCAATCCAAAGTGTGGGTGGGGGAACTGTATTTTCCTATGTCCTCCTGGATTTGTAGTCCTAGAGCAAAAAAAGCTGGCGGGGGGGGGGGGCTGGGGAGCTCCTGCCCTTCACTCTGTTCTCAAGATATTTTTTTAAAGTTTTGTTCCCATTGGATCTGTCCCCCACCCACCTCCAGCAAGACTCCTTTTTTACCTGACACTGGAACTTCCACTTCAGAGGATCACTGGTTGAAGATCCTTCCAGACCCTCATGATGAGGGTTTATAAGGTTGGATCACTCCCTCTGCAGGCAAAGCTCTTTCCCTACTCCCTTGCAGGGAACATAGGATTGCAACTTTAAATAAATAAGCAACCCCCCCTCTATATAATCAGTTCTACCTCCTCCAACCCACTTTGGATTGCTCTGTTAAACATTTATGCCCTACCTTTACCTCACAACTAGGGACCAGCTTACTTGAAGAATTGTTCCCTTTGTGCTCACTTGACCAAAGCTTCTTTCTGCAGAACTTGTATTTCTATAAGTGCCATATATTGTTTGTTCCACATCTGTGAGGAGATGATTTGTTAGTGTGGTAGCATTTACGCTTTGCAACTCCCTATTGGAAGTGCAACATTCCATGTGGAACTTCAGTGTCTTATGTTAAAACCAGCTAGCCAAGAGGAGGGCAGATGGAGGTGCTGCTTAGCAACCAGGGTGTGTGTGCCCTGACTGGCTGTGTAGCTCTGAGAGGTTTTTCCCTCTGTACATTTGGTTGAATGTCTCCCTGCTAGGGAGGACATTCCCTGAAAGAGGACAAGACCTCACCTTTTCTTTCTCCTCAAATTATACGTGTTTTTGTTCAGTTTCCTCAGTAAAGTGTTATCAGGACCCTTTTCCTCTCTGGACTCCATCTGTGTTATTTAAGAGACTTTGCTAACATATTCTATCCACTTTGCCACTTCTCATTTCAAGGAAGGGAAATGAACCTCAAAACATATTTCTCCAATGAAAACAAGCTGTTTCAACTGAGGATGTCAGAGAATTCAACTGAAAACAGAAGCAGGGATGGAAATTGCTGATGTCCCATGTCCAGAACAGATATCAACCCAGCAAATACTATTGGTGTTTTTTGTTGCTGTAGCTTTCAGTCGACAAACGATATGTAATTGATTGCTTTTCTCCCCTTCCTCTATTTGCATTGCATTTCCTTTGCAGTGAAATGAATGGGGCAGAATAATGTAATGACAACATAACTTAAATAATTCATGTAATCAATTAAATAAATTATAGAAGTTATATAATTTTGCCACAGAGGACGGAGACACAAAAAGCAGTTTTGGGCAGAATATGAATTGTAGTGGAACAGAAACAGGGCTGCATGAGATGAATCCAGCACAAAACATGATATATTCTTACACCTCTAGTTTTAACTTTGTGCCACAGTCAAGGCACCCTTGAAATGTTAAGCTACTGGTAGTTTTGTAGGAGGTGCTTTCCCACGGGTTCCTCTGATGCCTCTAGTTCAAAGACCCACAAACACCTGGGAAGGATACTGCATCTTTTAATGAATCTTTAAGTCATTAAAAGACGGTTGTGGGAAGCACAGACAGAAAGCACCCCTGAGGGCACCACTGTCATATTTAAAGCACACCACAACTGAGAAGGTTTCCAGCCTTCCTGCCATCTCAGATGCTCTGAACTGAAGAGAAATGCTTGCTTTAAGAACAGTTTAGCGGCAGTTAAACACTAAATAAATTTGAGTGGAAACTCACCAAGGCGACTGCATTGCACAAATGCTGATGATCTTCAGCAGTCATGATCTCTGCTGCTAAGAGTGTTCCACAAAGCTCTGGCATCTGCTTGAAACAATGTCATCACTGCAACTCTTGCCTAGGATGGTGGTTTCTCACTAGGATGACACATATCAACATGACACAGCCCAAGAGATCAGTGTTGCGCTAAGGAAGATGAGCAATGAATTATTGTGAAGGGAAGATAAATGGGCAGCGTGTAACTGAGGAACTACTTGACAACAAGGTAGCTGATTATATGGAGCTATGTAGTGCAAAAGGCTTTTTGGGTAGCCATAAATTGATAAACCGGAATTACAGGAAAAATTGACACTTGCAAAGCCCATTTAGGGCTACCTGATTCACTTCAAGACTTTATGCATGCGGCGAATATTTTTTCTTCTACCAAGCCTTAGCGATGCTTGTCTGCATATGCTTTCTGCCTGTAACAAGATTTATATATAACCTGGAGGATGCTGTGAGCTGATCTAGATTTAGATGCAAATCTTTAGATATATCAGTTTTGAATTTGGTGCAGGGAGTTTGTGTAGGTGGCCTTAAAGGAACTTCCAGCTCTATGGTTTCATTCTACCAATAAGAAAATGCGTACTATTCATCTCACATATTAGCATAGCATATTACAGACAGGTGCCTTAATCATAAATATTTCTCCCTAGCTTTTGAAAAAAGATAAATTTCTTATGTTGGGTGTTGTGTTGGTACAAGGTTGACTTTACTCTGTGGATTTTACCAGCCGATTGCCATTGTAAACACACTGCATGTCCATTGGAACACATCAACACTATGTCAATGTGGTGCTCTGAGTTCAGGTTCAGCATGTGACCATCTAATGAGTTTTCATATTACAAAGGTAGCATCAAAATCCCCAGACCACACGGGAGAAATTCATGTGGTTTGACCCATGTCAGCATCACCTTCTTGGAAACTGGGGTGACACTGGTGTAGGAAGCAGCTGCAGCTGGGACCACCTCCCATACGACCTTGGGCCTCTGACATTAACTTTGTGGTAGAGGAAGGAGCCACACTGCAGCAACTCCCTGGCCACAAAAGCTGACTGGCGAATGAGACTCGAGGAAGCATGCCTAATGCTAAATGTAGAAGACTACACTAGCCACCGCAGGCAGAAAGAATGTAAACTGCTCTCCAATGCTTCAGTATTATAAGTTCTTTTATTATTATTTGCCATTTGTGCAGCGAGTAAAGTACAAAGGCCAGCATCCAGTGTTTAACGAATAAAAGGTCAATGAGAAACACAGACTTAGACTGCAGACATGCAAGTCCCAACAGCAAAGAATGAGTTATGCGAGCCTTGCCACGCGAAAGCACTCAAATACTATTAACAAAACGGCACAGACTTTTTTTAAACCAACCTGAACTTCACATTGTTGACAATGAAGCCTCAATTTACATTGCACCACTCAAGTGTTGAAAAATCTTGTGCTAAACTTTTGAGCATTGTCTATAAATATTTCCTCAAAGAGAGATGTGGCCAAAGTGAGGCCTTTCAGCCTTTTTGGTGCATTTGCTTCTGGCAACTACATTTAAAAAAACACGTTAGTTTTCCAGAGGTAGAGAGGATCTTTATTTATTTCCACTCAGGAGAGCCTCTCTTACCAACCAATTTGAAGCTGCAATTCTATACCCATTTTCCTGAGGAAACACTGCCTGAACTCCCAAAGTGTTGACTTCTGTCTGCACGTGTATAGGATTATGCTCTAAATTCCTCGTCGGGAGTTGGATATAGAATCATAGAATTGTAGAGCTGGAAGGGACCCCCAGTCCAATCCCCTGCAATGCAGGAATCTTAACTAAAGCATATATGAGATGGCCACCCATCCTCTGCTTAAAAGCCTCCAAGGAAGGAGAGTCCACCACCTCTTGAGTGAGTCCATTCCACTGTCAAACAGCTCTTACTGTCAGAAAACTCTTCCTGATGTTTAGCTGGAGTCTTTCTTCCTAGTATGCTCTGTGAAAAGCGTGGACCAGTGGAAGGTTTTAGGGGCAGATGCAGCTCATGGAACAGTTTTGTTAGTGAGCTCTCGCTGCATCCGAAGGCTCTGCCAAGCTGTAATGAAAGCGTGGTAAAGATTTCCCATACAGTTGTAAGGAAAATGAATTTGTTTTCAAAAATAATGTGCGATATATACTTCACACTGTTGCTCTCTGGGGTTTGCATGAATGCCCTCTGTCCACGACCCAGAGTTGTAAAAAGTCCTTACTGAGTTTAGAATAGCTTTATTGCAGAACCAGACCACTTGAGGAGTCCACTTCTGCCCCCCAGACCTCTGTTTAGAACAGAGGGGGCCAGCTTGGTGGTTTGCAAAGTGCAGGAAGCCAGATTAGCAATTTTCTGCTCCCCAATGGTATTACTAAAAATGGATATTCCACAATTTATTGTGACATCAATTTATTGTGACATCTACTATTTGGCTATATGAAAAACTAAGCCTGACAATATTTTCTCCACACTGTGAAGCCTTTCCTGCTCAATAGATGTAGACCACTCCCAGACCCTAGACCACTGACTAGAGACTGGTGATCCCTGAGACTACGGTGGTTGGACATCCTGCTTCTGTGACGCAAGGGGCCTTGGGCATGCTTTGCAGATTGCATGCTACTTCACTGGCTCTGGTTTGCCCCCCAAGTGATCCTGAGTTCTTTGTGCAGTTGGACTGGCTCTGACTCAGCCACTCCTCTTACCTGATGCTCTCCTGTTCCAATTCTACCATTCACCAATCCCTGTCTTCTTCATTTACTGCAAAATTTAAGTCCAGTGCCAAATAAATATTAAATAAAAGAAGTCCATCTTGTCATTGCTCCTGGAAAGAGTATGATGAAGTTCTGCCATTTCCTCTTGATGTGAAGAAAACCAGGTGGTGCTTTTAAGAGGTACCTGCAAACACAGCAATACAGAGGTACCTGCAGCAATAACTTTTTTTTGAAGGAAGGGGGACTATTTTTTTGTTATTTATTGATGTGGTTTTGTACTTTAGCAGCACTGAGTTAAATCAGTTTGTTTTAACAATTTTATAGCCCCAGTTGACCCCCATTGTCCCAAACACTTCATGTCCGTAACATGATGATTAAAATTCCACAGAACTCTCTGGTTTGTTAATTCTACAGAACTCTCAGATTCAAAATACTTGCATGTGTGTGTTAAGTTTTCCACTCTTTTGAAGACGTGGCTTTATGATACAGCTAGATATGCAAACAATTTCCCCACTGATTTACTTTTGGCCTGCCTAATCTGATTTCCAAATCAGAGATAGAGCAGACTCCAGTAATGCTGTCACAGGAAAGACACTTAACATAGTAACATACATAATTACATGTGTAGAAGAGTTGTGGAGAAATCTATCATATATAGTGTTATGGGCAGAGGCAGGTATCAGGAAGGAGTGGGACAATAAATCAATATCCCTTTTCTTTTTAAAGAAAAAATAAAAGTATCCTGGATGCACTGTTCATGTAAATGGCCAATCTCTTGACACTGAGATGTCTTCCGTGTAGCAGCAAATCTTGTTTTCCTCTTTCATGTTCAGTCTAATTTAGGCTTTTCTTTTCCTTCTTCCATACCTGAGCACAAACAGAAAACAACTTTTGAAATGCCTGAGGAAATCGGAAGACCCTGCATTCCTTATGCATTTTCTGCAGAAATTTTGGGAGGAATTTAAGGTTGTACATCCTAAGATGATCATTCTGTTGATGATTCCCCCTCCCTCCATGCCCTGTTCCAAGGCTTCTCCTCACCCGCCCCCAGGCCAATTTTAGACTGTGCGTGAGGTAGTGGGGAGGGAAAAAGCCCCATTGTGCAGATCTTCTGCTGCCTGGACTCATCTGCCAAACCTTACCCTTTGTTTCTCCTTTGGTGCCTTCCCAATGCATGATAATAGGCACCAGAATGCTGACAAAATGGGACCAGACTAACCAAATAATCTGCAACCATCATGGCTTTTTGCTGTTGCATGAAGAATGATCTTCACCATTATTCAACAAGGAATGAGGCGGAGGAGCTTCAAATGTGGAAGAAATATATCAGACAAGCTATTATTTGTCTGATATATTTCTTCCACATTTGAAGCTCCTCCGCCTTATTCCTTGTTGAATAATGGTGAAGATCATTCTTCATGATGTCTATTTACTTTTGAGCACGTATTGTATTCATGGTTACAAAACAAAGTCTATGCTGGGATAAGCAACAAAATATTTGAGGTTCTCCAAGTAATATTATTAACTGCTGATCGGTAGGTTTGGGGGCATCCTTTTAAAGCCATTAACTGTAATATGCATTTATGCCCACACAAAATGTCCAGATTCTTATACCAGCTGTCTGTGACACCAGTCCACAGTCATCCTTGATTTCAAAGACCTCAAACACACCAATAACTTGGATCTGTAATTGTAACAATATATCTGTATTAGCTCATTATAATGAGACCCATGAATTAAAATGCTGCAAGCAGCTTGGAAAGTTCAGCCGTTGCCTGAGTAGTATTCCATTGGTTGATTTCTTGCACTCCTGGGGCACAGGTGGCGGCGTGGCAACCGCCTCCTGCTCCTCGGGCTGCTGGGAGCGCAGCGTGAGAGTACAGCCAGAGGCAGCAGTGGACCGGTCAGCCGGCCGGGGAACAAGCGGCGCACTATGGGACCCGGAATTCACCACTCATGCTTATTTCCTCCGGTGCGGATGGCGGCTGCTGGGCCACGCGACCTCCGGCCGGGGAGATGGTGGGAGCTGGGGAGCTGCCCGCGCCTTGGCTGGGGTGGAGAGGGGTCGGCGGCATGACCTGGGCTGGCAGTGGGACACCGCACAGCAGGTGAGGGGCGGCGGGAAGCCTGGGCTGGTGGCACTGGGGACCCTGAGCCAGGGCGAGAGAGAGCAGCTTGGGGATAGGGAGGGGGCGCTGGAGGGACCTTTGCGCCACGGCGCTGGATTTGCTTAAGACGGCCCTGCTCGAGTGTACTCATTTTTGCTGGAGATAAAAATAAAAACATATTGTAGAGTTCTTACTCTTCCAAAACCTGCAAAACCTATTTAACCGTCAGGCAAAATAAAGAAAATCATGGGAAGCAAAACCTCACTCAAAACCACTTTCTTTAAAAAGGATTCTTTATAACTATTACTTGGCTCCAGCCTTCAAAAACCAAAACCAATTCCCAGAAACAACCAGAACAGAACAAAACCTCACCACATATTCAACATATTGTAAACTGTAGGTGCGGCAGAGGGAAATGTGGCAAGCAGTAAACATGTCGCTAGCCACTCAAATGCTGAAATCACCACAGGAACCAGAGACAGCAGCTGATAACGGGTTAAAAAAGAAGAAGCAAAACTTTCCCGTCTTATTTTCCTTAAGTAAACTCTACAGGGAGCAACACTTACCTCATCTATGAAAAAGATCCAGTTATTGTCAACAGCATCCTTTACTGTGTTCCTTGTTCTTTTTGAGCAATCCAGGCAGTGAAAGTCCAGCATAAGTAACTTGCAAGGCATAGAGAAAGGGGGTTGGATGGGGCTGTGAGAGTTGCAAGAGGAACTCTGCCATGTGCTTTTAGATGCTGCCTGCTTGTGTGTCCATGCGCTTGTTCGGGGTGTGTGTGCAGGTTCTGTTGAACCCCCTTGGGATTCTCCATGTGCAGGCATTGCACTCACAGTGTAACTATTCATGGCCATTGATTGTGTTTTTCTGGCAATGGAAACATTCGACTCTTTCAAATGCTTGTTCCTGGGCAAAGTTCTATTCTTAGCATCTGGCAAAAGTTTTGTTCTTTTGTCTGTTTAGCTAATTTGGACCAAACCACCCTGCCAAACACCTCCAATCTATTCTGAAAGTGTTTCTTTTGGAAGTTTCCAGTGCTGCTGCATATCCCCAAAAAGAAATGTCTTATCTTTCTTTTCAATAGGACAGGGGTCTAGAGGGCGGGCAGAGACGAGAAGGAACCTCTCAAAAGGAAACCTGACCATAAATCACAGTACTTTTCAAATGGAAAATCTGCTTGGCTCAGATTTCTTACCATGGGCTTCTTTGAAAAACACACCCATATCTGCCCAAATTACAGCAGAGGGGCAAAAGCGTCTGGTAGTGGCAATTTTGTTGAAAGACAGAGTAATGAAGCAATTTGGTCTGGACATCGCCAATAGTCTACACACAATGGGCTGGGTGTTGCTGACAAACCAAAAATAATTGGATAGTCAGTCAAAGGTTTAAGAAAACAAAACAATGGCTCAGCTCCAGAAACACATATTGGCTTTGGATCCTGTGCTGATGCCAAATTCTGGTCTCCTGTGTCCTCTCTGCTGCTGGAGGAAACTTTTCCAGTGGTTTCAAGCTGCAGTGTTTCATTTTTCTTCATAAAAGAGCCTCTATCCTTTCTTGAGAAGCATTTTACTGCTGATGGATCAAATACCCTGGCAGAAATTATGTTATCTTCAGACATGGGGGCTGATTCTGGCCCATAGAATGGGAAGATTTTTCTTTGCCTACCATGTTTGTGGTTTAGTTTGGAAAAAGTAACTGCAAATTATTTTGTCAGCAGTGGTGGTTTTTTTTAAAAAAATGTAACTCTTATAGGAGGGGGGGGGGTCAGATTTGCAAATGCCTTTTTCTTTCCACCCCAACCTTTATTATAGGATGGCATAAGCTCATTGTATAATTTTGTGATATATGGTGTACTTGTCAAACCTTTTTAAGAACATCCAATTTAGATCTTATCTGGATCACAACAGGCACATCCTCAATCACCTTTGCAGAACCTATTGGGACTAGGAGTATCATCCAATGGTGTTGTTTCCTCCATGGGATGATCTTTGATCCAGCAGAGGCTTCCATGAACTATCAGACTTTTAGAAGACATCTGAAGGCAGCCCTTTTTAGGGAGGCTTTTAATGTTTAATAGATTATTGTATTTTAATATTCTGTTGGAAGCCACCCAGAGTGGCTGGGGAAACCCAGGCAGATGGGTGGGGTATAAATAATGAATTATTATTATTATTATTAATTATTATTATTATTATTGGTGACGAAAGGTGATTTTTGCCAATTCCCCCTTTAACTCCCCAGTAATTTCTGGATTTATGTTCTTATTTGATGTCATCTGATGCTCTCAGCTAAATGTTCAAAACCAGGCAATGATAATCATAAACACACACACACACACACAGCCTCAAATTAAGTCTAAAAGTACATCAATGCATGAGTGTGCAAGCAACTTCATGTACTGATTTCAATACAATCATTTTGTGTGAAAAGGTGTTTGCATGAAACAGCAGCAATGGGAAATAACTGAACGCTACCAGATTAGATTAAAATGGTAGAAAATTTATAGGGTTTTTTTTCTGACAAAGTAACATTGTATGGAATAACCACCTTGTGACAGAATTTAAACACCTCTCCACATGAAAAAGACATGGTGGAGTCACTCTAAAAGAACTTTACAATGCCCATGGCAATATGTCAATCAGCCCTTGTAATCATATGGTAGTTAAATCTGTGCTTCTCAAAACAATACTCACATTTTTGTGTATCCCAGATGCAGTTGTTTAGGATCTCACCCAGCAAGTAGAAGATGTTAATTATTGCAGTTACAGTAGCAAAGAAGATAATTTTAGCACCTGAGCCAAGGTACTCCAAGAGAGGGTACACCCAAACACCTGTTACATGATAAATCCAACAGACCCTAATATAAATACAGAGAGAAATCAGAAGTTTTCTTTAAATAAATAAAATTATACAATAGCAAGAATTGTTTTTCTATGAGCAGAATCCTATGTCTATTCAGTAGTAAACTCTATTGATTATGTTTAGTTGTCTGGTGAGATTTTGGTATACATCTACGAAACACACATACCCTTTTTGAATGGTTTTGAAAAAAAGATATAAATGTGGCCTACCATTATACAAATGGGAACTGGGCTGTAGTGTTAATAACACTAACAATGGGTTGGATCCAAAGGCTCCTTTCTTCTGACTGATGGATTCTTGCTGCAATGGATGGATTCCCCACCCCGGAGGAGGAGGAGGAGGAGGAGGAGGAGGAGGAGGAGGAGGAGGAGGAGGAGGAGGAAACCTTTGGTCTCAACCCAGCATTTGCAACTATTGTAACACTTTTTGATTCCTAATTAATTTAGAATTAATTGTTAAATACAGATAGCCATAAACTTAGGCGTATTCAGAGTTGCAACGTATCTGTCTATTTATATGCTGGGCTTGTCTACTGTGGATTTGCTGTTGGTCATATAGGCCAAGTTTTCCACAATGCTCAAATCACAATTCTCCCTCACTTTTTAGCCAGAACTTTCCCGTTCTGCAGTAAGAATGACATAGGCATTCATTGCTAGTGTGGAAGCTCCTCAGTGCATTGGTCTGATGTTCGGATGGGCTGCCTCTGTCGTCACAACCCCTAATTCTGTTTGCTGCTTACCTGGACGTAATCTAGTTGTTTTGTTTCCAGCAGCCCAAAGGATGCAAGTGTGCCTATTTCTGCTGACTGCTGTATGCTTAGGACATGCCCCAAAGATCTCTGAAGACTGCAAGTACAGCACATATGTCAAGGAAGACTTGCACAAAACCTTTGTATGGTTTTTCTTAAAGAAAACTGGGGGGGGGGGGAAACTAAGCTGGAGGCCTCTGTTCATGCCTTAGAGTAAAAAAAAATTAAAAATGGCACCATCAGATCATGTCTCCCATATCGCATGCAGCTCTACACTAATCATAATAAAAGCCAATATTATAAAGTAGGGAGAAAAGCGTACTGCTCTCTGATTTCAGAGCATTGTTTGAGAAATTGCAGCAGACTAATAAATTCCTCATGTCATTTCAGTCCCCAAAGGCTTAAGTACGGTCCAGGAATCAGCGTGCTTTTACATGCATAGAATGTGTCCTTTTATTTAAAATGCATCTCTGGGTTATTTGTGGGGCCTGCCTGGTGTTTTTACATGAGTATAATGTGTGCTTTTATTTAAAATGCATCTCTGGGTTATTTGTGGGGCATAGGAATTTGTTCATCCCCCCAAAAAAATAGTCCGGCCCCCCACAAGGTCTGAGGGATAGTGGACCGGCCCCCTGCTGAAAACGTTTGCTGGCCCCTGCACAAGACCATGACTGGTCCAAGGACCTTCAGTGATTAATCCCTACACTACACCATTGGGATTCCCGCAGCATGGTAATTGCAAAGCAAGTTTTCCATTTAGGTTTTGCATGCTTGACCCCAGAGCGATTGAACAAGCAAATGGAAAGTAATTATTACCAAAGTTAAATGGGAAAAAAGCAAGTCAATTTATGTGCCACTTCAAGAACAGGCTTCAGAACCACCTATGACCCACCTATGACCCAGGCTGACATCATTTAAACACAGAACCCGCCCCTGCTTACTACACTAGAATCCTTCCATCCTGCCCTTCTCTGGACTGGCAGCATTATGAGTAGTCCTGCATTGTCTATATTACAAATGTGAGAAGGAAAAGTAGCAGTGCAACCATGGAAACATTACCCAATGGCCTTTGTTAAGGAGTTCATTGTCCTTGAAAACATGCTAACTCAATACTGCACAATAATGGGCTGATCAACCTTAGGCATAAAGCTTCTGCACAAGATTAGTTGTTATTAATTCTAATGAATGTCTTTAACATTGCAATTCCTGTCCAATCTCATTATTAGATAAGCACTAGGGAACATGCATTAAGGCACACTTTAGAGTGCAAGGCCAGAGCCATTTTCTTGAATCTCTACCATTTGCAAGGTTTAGAAAAAAGCAGACCATTTAGTGCTAAGTATTCCTTAGGAGGAAAGAAGAAAAAAAACTAGAACTTCAGGGAAAGTATACTAAACGTAAATCTCATCAAACGAGGTGAAACGATGTTTTAATTTAAATACACATGGTTGTAATAGTTCGCATTACCATAAGGATAAGTAAATGTTTTTTTGTTTTATGGATTATGCTCATACAGTATCTCAGAAACTTTAGCTTTCTACCTTTACAGGCAAAGGCCAAGTGCACATAGCTGTCTTCAAGCATGCAAGAAATCTAACTCCCCAGTAGACTGTGGCCCCCAGTAGATTGTAGTCAGGAGAGTGCTTTTGGTCAATCTTCAAAACTACAGTAGGACATAAGGGAAAGGAAATCCTTTAGGTCTATGGTTCCCAATTAGCTAAGTATTCTAGAATCCCTGTTTTTCAAAAGCCAAGCCATGGACCCCCTATTTTTGAAAGGTTGATATCCACAGACCACCAATTAGGAACAACTGCTTGAGGTAACTAGAGCTTTAGTTCAGGCATCTTTCAAATTCTGGAAATACAGACGTCAATCCTGAAACGTCTTACTGCATGATCGATGAAGTAAGCATTGGTAGAAGGAACAGAATACACAAATAAATTTCTCCAGATCTATCAACAGCTTTTCCTATCATGCTTACTTACAGATTAAGGGTACTTCTAAATATACATGCTTCAAACTCATGTGATGGTCTTACATTTCCAATCTGCGATATGGCCTAGCTGATTTGAAAGCCATGAAGAAGCCAATATAAATGAATGGATACATTAAAAGTGATCCATCTTGCAAGGGGAAATGCTCACGCTTGGTGGAAACAGATGCTTGACTAAGGGTATGTGTATGAGAGATCTATATAGTATCAGAAAGCCCTCAGCATAGACACAAGACAAAGCAAGCAGTACACACAGGTCCCATTATCCACCCACTTGTTATGTGAAAGTTCACTTATCCAAACACAAAAATTATGCCAAGCTTTGCTATATACCGTGTTTCTCATATTTTAAGTCATCCCTACAAAATAAGCCATGGCAGGATTTTCCTGAGTTGAAGAAATATAAGACATACCCCAAAAATAAGCCGTAGTGGTGGGAGCAGGTCTGGATGGCGCCATGGAAGAGGAAAATGTCCAGCAGCATGCACCGCACCAAGCGCTGACCCGGCGGCGGGACTGGCAAGAGACGCAGCGCGCGCTGCTCCGAGCCCCGACTCGGCGGCGAGCCCCGGCAAGAGCCTCAGCGCGCGCCGCGTGGAGCCCCAACCCAGCGGGACCCAGCAGCGTGCCCTGCTGAAGCGCCGACAACGCGCGCAGCAGCAGCCAGTTCCGGGCGCCAAGCCGCGACAGGAAGAGGAGGGACGCAGCGGGACGCAGCTACAACGACAAAAAACACCCGGCCGAGCCTTCATTGGCCGCCGCGGCTGCCACTCGCTGGTCCCTCCTCTTCCTGTCGCGTGCGCTGCAGGTCCCGCCGGTCCCGCCGCTGGGTTGGCGCTTGGCGCTGGCGCTGCTCCAAGCCCCAACCTGGTGGCGGGACGCAGCAAGAGCCGCAGCGCGCGCTGCTCCGAGCCGGGATCCGGCAAGAGCCTCAGCGCGCGCCGCGTGAAGCCCCGACCCGGCGGGACCCAGCAGCGTGCCCTGCTGAAGCGCCGACAACGCGCCCAGCAGCGCAGCAGCAGCCAGTTCCGGGCGCCGGACAGGGGAGGTACCATACTGTAATTTTTTTAAAAAAATAATAAGACACCCCCCGAAAATAAGCCATAGGCTTATTTTCTTGAGAAAAAAAGATTATAAGACATGACTTATAATATGAGAAACACGGTACTCCATGGGTTCAGATATCCAAACAGCCAGAGTTTGCTCGCTTCCTTACTTGTTTGTGCTTGGCTGGTCGGCAGCAGCCATTTCCAGGCAGATACTATTGGGGTGGGGTGGGGGAGTGTAGGTGAGATCGGACCAATCAGAGAGCAGGATAGATTGGACAAAATAGTTTTTCCTTTGTTTCTTTTGCTGGTTGGCTGCAGCCATTTTAAGAAGAAACCATAACGGGAAGGGGGAGAGAGATCATGGCTTAGAAATGGCCTCATAGGAAAGAATGGAAATCATCAGCTTGTTATGTGAACCCTCACCTAACGAACAATTTCCTGGGAATACTGTGTTTGGAAAGCGGGACCTGCGTGTATATCCATGGTTATGTCCACAATGAAATAGGTAATCAGATTTCACAATGTGAAAATGTATCTCTTACCACAATATGTAGCCAACCGAAAAGGTGCACACAGCAACCAATCCACAGGTCCTGCTGGGATATTCATGATGTGTTGTTCTCATCTCAATTAATATAAAAGGCAAAACGGTTGTATGCTAGGATGAAAACAAAATGGTAGAAAACAGTTCATGCAAAAAACTTTCCAAATGTCCATTAATAAAAATATTATCGAATATTTCTAGGATAATCTATTGGAAATGAGCACTTTACAACTAAACTTAACTATTTCCATTCTTTAATTCCAGCTGAACAGTAAGGCTTAACTCTTCTACTGAAATTAATGGGATACAGCACAATTCTGTTGCATTTTATCCGAAGTAAGTTTCACTGTGGTCAATAGGTTTTACTCCTTAGTGTTTAGGATTCCAGCCCTAGAAGTGCTTAACTTTAACTGGATAATGTCCAACATCTTTTTAGGATATGGCAGAAGATTTCCAAAGAAATCTTTCTTTTTTAAGCTTACCTAGAAAAAGGCTGCTTCGATCAACATTTTCAATAAAACAGGAACAGTCAGTCTGTCCTCTGGCAGAGGAGAAACTTGAATCCTGCTGAGCTGTATTTTGTGGTTTCAGGTTCACAGCTAATAGGGCAGAATCAGCATAAATCTAAGCATTTAGATGCATGCAAGCTGTGATCAGGATGTTAACTGAATAGTAAACCAATAATGGTGGACTTATTGGGACAAGAACATTAAATGCAAATGGTGGAGCTAGCTATTAGAAGGAACATAGAACTGCTTAGCAGTTACTGCTACCATTCAATTCTTTCTTCTTCCCACCAATGGCCCCATTTGCACATAACTCTAGACCATAAAACTATGGTTTAATAAGCTACAGTGTGCACGAACTGCACGCTAGTGCAAGCAGACTGAATGGTCCTACTTTGCTCCTCCCTTCGTGTGAATAGATAAACAAACCATGAAGTAGACAGTTTAGCACAACAGCCTAAACTGGGATGGTGATTTGTTTTACCCCAGCACATCCACAATCTCTAACCACCTTACATCGTGATTGTTCTTGGTTTAACAACCATGTGCTTATTAGGGTGAAATGAAGCGTGATCCTACAACCAGATACCATGCCAAGCTCTCCACCTAGTAGTTTGCTGACATGATCATGAATATGGAAGAGCAAGGCAGGAGTGCTCAGGCTACATGCACCAGCACACAACCCCTATTCATATGGGTTACCAAGGCCAAAGTTATGCGTGAACATAGCCATTTGCAAAGGACAACCCCTGATAGTATGCCATTAGACTGTGCATTTCTCTGCTCTCATCTCTCATGCCGCAGGGAAGGCAAAATGCACAGCATTTGGGCATCACATCACATACTGTCTTATACCTTATGCTGATGATTTTTCAACAGAAGAGCTTTAAAAGACACACGGAACACCTGTGCTATTATAACACACTTGGCTGGGAAGAATGCAAAAAGAAACATGGCATAGCAATAGTTAAGGGTTTCTTGCAACAGTCTGTTCCACCCAAAATATAATAATTTTTGCAAGTATTAGGAAACAGGTGTAGTGGGAATCAGCAATATATTACACATAACCATGTCAATCTAGCCATCTCTGGGTTTTTTTAAAAAAGTGATACTACGGCAGAAGTACTGTTGGTAAAACTTTCACGATATGAAACTGCTATTGAGCAGAATGTGTTTCATGAGACGGATGATACCTATATCTATAATGGAAAAGCAGGATATTCAAAGTGGGTGTCTAGTTAATGGGAATCCATGAGTAAGTCTGAACCCCGCTGAGGATAGGAGTCCTGGTAGTAGCACTCATCCTTTTATGGAGGATTATTACCGTTAACTGAGACACAGGATGCACTCTCTGCAGTAGCCGCAAGCACTTCATTAATTATTATTGCATAGTTCATGGGTGTTAGCAGTATATTATCTAAGTAAAGGCCAGTGCTGTGACGATGACTTGGAAAACACAGGAATCAGAGATAACAAATTAAATCGATGTAGGAGGTTAATGCTTTGTGGGTATTTAGCAACACTTCCTTTTAATGCAACCTCCTCTCTTCCGCAGTGTTATAGCTATGGAGGATACACTAAATCTGAAATAAACAGAGTGGCATAGTAGATCACCCTTTGCTCTTCACTGTTGGTTTGGCAAAACAATACATAAAGCACAACCGCATACAGTGCAACTGCAGCCGTGGCAATCGGCACAAGTCAGCAACCACTACTGCACTGCAACTGCTGGCCATTTGAAAGGGACTTGCACAAATCTCACTGAAATAGGAGGTGGTTGCCCAAAAGCAATATATACTAGAATACAGTACATCTACTATCTTTGCTAAGGGGCCAAAATTAAAAATTGAAAATAAGAGATTGAGGTGGCGGTGGGGAAACCTTTCCTAAATACTGTCGCTACAGTTTCTGTCAAATATGATGCCTGCCGTGCAATAACTGATATAGAATAGGCAATTTTTCTTATTTCTTGTAGTAAAGACAACCCAGATAATTACATCACAAACCTACTTAATCTAGAGACTCTTGATTTGCGGCTGAATGTGTAAAGTGTCTCCACTGAAAAAAGCATTAAGCATGAAGTGATGAGGCAATACGAAAAGTTCAAATTGCAACCATCAAATGAGCCTTAGCCCCAGTTCATGCATGACATCAATGGTTGTCGCTTCTCCAAATATCTACAATGTACAGTACGCTGTTCCACTAATGAATGAAATCATGTCGGATGGTTGGATCATACAGAAGATCCCACATCCGTGCTGCACTCCACTAACATATTAATCAGGCCATGCATTAAGCCTATTTGGTCTCCACTTTACTCATTAGCTTGGGCAAAGAGGTATATTCAAAAGGAAGGTCACGTGGCACATCAGGGAACACTTCAACAAATCAAGGTGTCTGTTGTAATCCCAGAGTCCAGGAGTGGCCAGGACACTGAGCTGGAGGCTACTGAGCCAAATCTCACAGCAACAGGGCCCATAGGATGAGAGCCAGGACCTTTACTGGCACCCTTGCGCTTCTTCCCTACAGACTGCACGTATGATAAGTGCTTATCTTCAAGCCAGAGGATGGCCCTTTAAGAGGCCCTTTAGTTACACAAAAGAAGGTGGAAAAAAAATTCCTTCCAGTAGCACCTTAGAGACCAACTAAGTTTGTCATTGGTATGAGCCTTTGTGTGCATTCAAACTTCTTCAGAAGGTGAAGTTAGGACAGGTGGACTGGAGGCAGCTCTAAAGGTCTCAGTACACTTCTAAACTTTGTCAGAGCAAGTTGCTCACTAGGAGCTATCCTTGGTGCTGCTATAACTCACCTGCCTTGCCCTGTGAGCACCACTGTGAGACAGGAATAAGATAATGCTTGTCCTAGTTGTAGTGGTTAGGTTGTCAGCCTAGGATAGGAGAGGCCCAGGTTCAAATCCCCACTCAGCCATAAAGTTCCCTGCTGACATTGGGAATGTCACCATGGGCTCCCACAATTTCCATCAGCATGCAGGGAGGAGAGGTTTTGCAGTGTTCGTGGCAAAATCACCCTCATGCCGCAGTGAACAATAAAAATGATGCTCCTACTGGCAACTATCCCCCCCCCCATGGCTAACTACCATGGGGTAAGCATGGGTGTGGTTTTTCACAACACGAGAGGGAAGGGTTAAACTAACAGAAATCCTTCTGCACCCAGGATTAGAGGCACTATATATATAAATATATATAAAATCTCCATCCACTGGCATCTCTGCAAGCGATACATTTAACATAACATTTAGTTAGGCCCCAGGAGAGGTCATCCATCAGAAACAGCAAGCTGAGCACTATGCTTATATTTAAATGCTTAAGGTCCCTATTGAGTACTGACTCTGTTCATTGGGGATATAAAGACTGTACTAATGCTTACTGCAACCACAATAACCACTTTCCAGTTGGGTCAATCAATTTAAGAATGAATATTTTGAATATGTTGTACTATACCAGGGCAGGGGAACCTTTTCCAGGAGCCAGGAGCTACTGGTTGGTGGAGCCAGAGGCCAAAGCTGGCAGAGCAGTCAATGTAAATTGCTAGTTTCTACACACACTCTCACCCCCCACTCTATCCTGCATGCAGGCAACCAATAATAATAATTAGATATAAAGGGGGCGTTCCAGATGTAAGGCAGAGGCAGGGATCTGCATCTGGCTGGTCGGCAAAATCCTTATCTCCACACCCACTGGGTGGCCAAGTTTGGCAGGTGGGCAGGGGCTCCTACATGTCAATTATGCGATGACACAGTTACGGCAGGTGACTCATTTTTACCTGAAACAAACAAACAAAAATCCTTCCAGTAGCACCTTAGAGACCAACTAAGTTTGTCATAGGTATGAGCTTTCGTGTGCATGCACACTTCTTTAGATACCATTTTTAACCATGAAGTTTGAAATCAAAACAAAAAAGGGTGTGAATGCTTCTCAAGTATTTCCCAACAGCTGATTGACAGTGCCTACAAATCCCCTTTTGCCCAAGCCCCAATATGACATAGTGTGACATCAGGTGTAAGGACGGTGGGTGTGGCTTGGACAAAATGGTGGGCAGCCCAAATCAGTATGTTTGGTAGGGCTAATTACAGCTGTGGGTCAGATGTTTTGCACCTTTGGGGTGTGGGCAAGGGGAAGAATGAGAGGCTGGAGTTTTGGGTTCTGGGCCTGAGATTCTCCACTCCTGAACTATACCTTCAATTGTTCACAAGTGTAGACCACTACACCATGAGATGTTAAAGGTGTGTCTCCATCGCTTGTGAAAAACACTTTATGCACACTTGGAGACATACAGAAGAAAAATTGTATCAACACACTTAAATCTGTGTCCAATTTTTATGGATTTGTGCTTTTGACTTACATTATATATCCAAACAAAATGCCAGTGGAATGAGATCAAAAATTAAGTGTAGAGGACAGAGCAGATTTTTTTGCAGCTGAAGTTTTAAAAGAAAAACTTGACCTTATCTTGCTATTTTGAGAGCCTTTCATATATCAGAATTAGTTTACAAAACCAAGTTGCTGACATAAATCAGATTGCTTCTGTCAAGATGGAAATAGCTCTTCATGATCTGTGACAATATTATTTGTTTTATTTATTTATTTCATAAAATTTATATGCTGCTTGATTGTAAAAAAAATCTCAAAGCGGTTTACAAAAATACAGTATAAAACAATAAAATCAATAAAAATTCACAGCCATAGTTTAAAACATACAAAGGTTAAAATACTAAAACAGATTGAAATTACTCCAACTTTCTGAGCATCTGGGTTGGCTTGTCTAAATAAAAATGGCATCCTAAGAACAGCTGTCAATTGCAGCAGATGTGCTGAGAGATAAGTTATGCTTAAGGTTATGAAAGGGTATCAGTTTGTGGCTCCAGCTTCTCCTATTAGTTCTTCAGTTATGGCAGCTTCCTAATGTCCCAGGAGATGATAGTTGCGAAGAAAAGGACTAAAGACCACTGTTGCAGAGATAACGCTAGCTATTCTGGCAAGATGGAGAAGGGGGAGGAGAGAAAAAGCTGTTGCTGCATTTCACGTACTACTTTGTGTTTTGCTCCAGTTTAATCATTGGCACTTTCCCAATGCAGTTGCTATGGGTATTGCTTATTAGAAGGAAGAAAACTGGTGTCACTAAGTGCTGTTGCTAGGGAAGCCATGGCACGGAAGTATCTTTATCTTGAATTTTAGGAACTTCACCTTTTCTGCAAGGAGACAAAGCTTTCTGGATCAGAGCCATCCTATATAATAATGTCCATGTTGTCCCTGCGTCCATTTGTCCCGTGTGTCCCTGGGGTACTGCGCATGTACCCCAGAGACACGGGGATTGGACGAAGGGACAACGGCCAACCGCCGCTCCGCCAACCGCCGCTCCGAAGCCCAGTCTCATGCTGGAGGTGCGCGGCGAGGCGGCGGGGGAAAGAAGCGCTCCCCCCGGCAGCCTTGCCACGCACCTCCGGCATGGGACGGCGCTTCCTCGGCGAACACAAGCAGGCAGACAGCCCGCCTGCTTGCCTTCCCCGAGGAAGCCGAAGCGGCAGCGGGCGCCGAGGGAAGCCGGCTTTGGCTTGGCGGCGGCGGGAAGAAGAGGAGGAATTCCTCCTCTTTTTCCCGCCGCCGCCAAGCCAGTCCCCAAGCCGAAGTGTGGCGCGGCGGGGGCTTTTCGCTGTTTGACTTCCCAGAGCGAAGGGGGAGGCAAACGGCGAAAAGCACCCGCCGCGCCGCACTTCGGCTCGGGGACTGACTTGGCGTGCACGGCGAGGCGGGGGGGGGAGAAGCGCTCCTCCCCCCCGCCGCCTCACCACGCAGCGTCGACATGGGACGGGGCTTCGGAGACCTTCTCCGAAACTCCGTCCCATGCCGGCGCTGCGTGCCGAGGCGGCGGGGGGGGGGGAGAAGCGCTCCTCCCCCCCGCTGCCTCACCACGCAGCGCCGACATGGGACGGAGTTTCGGAGAAGGTCTCCGAAGCCCCGTCTCATGCGGGAGGTGCGCAGCGGGGGGGCGGGAGAAGTGCTTCTCTCCCCCCCCCCGCCGCCTCGCCACGCACCTCCTGCATGAGACGGGGCTTCGGAGACCTCCGAAGCTCCGTTCCATGCCGGCGCTGCACGACAGCAGCGTTCTAGCGCCCGTTTTTAAACGGGCTGAATTCCACTAGTAGTATATGATTGTGTGTGTGTGTGTGTGTGTGTGTGTGTGTGTGTGTGTGTACCGTATGTATTTTTCAGCAGCAGTTTTTCTAAATTGCTACATAGCTCCAAGATGTTGTTTCTTAAATCACAAGAAACCCTCACAAATAGGTGAATGTCGCACATTATCAGTAAAATCAGCAATCCTGATTCTAAATTTATTTTGAATGATGTCTAAAATGTTATTTAAATAGCATCCCCTCCATTTAAAAGGATAAAGTCTTATGAATTAACATATTGTTAATCCTGCCTGATCTATTACAGATCCTGCGTGATACATTACAGCATCTTCACTCCAGATAGAAACAAGGTTGTTCTAATTTTATTTTGCTCGTTTCTGCTAAAATGAATGTTGTTTCGATTGATCAGTGAAAACCTACAACCACCAATATATGCAATTAAGCCTGCTGTAGGGACATTTTAAAATCTATGCCGTGAAACTTTAAAGGCTGACTTAAACCATCTTGTTTGACTTACAAGACCAGTTACAACACTGCTTCATGTAAAAAGCATTAAGCTAATGCTGGATCAAGCTACATTGCCAAACATGCTTCAGCATAATTAATCAAAAATATTTCATAAACCAATTGCCTCCAAGAGGTTATCGATTTCTTGTCACGACACATTTTCCTTATGAGGTGCTGCAATGCGTGTGTCTCAAATGTGCTGGCATGTATTTTTTTTACTGACTAAGCCTTAATCCATCTTCTTGGCCTCCTGCCACGGGTGCTCTGACATCTGCAACTACTCATGTCTGACAGCCTCATGCATGAGCTATGTGGCTTCAAAGTTGGACAAGATTAGTACAGGAGACTTTCTGTATACTTTGAACATAAATTGAAAACAGATATGTACAAGGACAGGTTTAGAGAGGGTGACATTACAAATGGCATCAAGTAAAATTATACATCTCTATCTATCTATCTATCTATCTATCTATCTATCTATCTATCTATCTATCTCCACACACATACTTGATGAAGATTTTAGCGTTTAGTAATATGTTAGATGAAGGAATTAAATGCCTAGAATTAACAATACTCTTGAGACATTATATAATTTGTTGTGTGTCAAGCAGAACATGATAAACACATTTTCTGGGCACATATTTCCCCTCTACGTCATTCATCTGTGCTTCCATATTGTCAGACTGTTTGTGAATACTTCTGCACCTACTGCACAGTGACAGCTGAGCACACACTGAAAATACAAGCACCTAGTATTTCTGTGAGGCCGATATCTCTGCACATCATGCACAAATATCTTCGACCTGCTGTCTGGTGCTTGTTGCTCCATTTTCTCTCTCTCTATGAAGTAAGGAAACAAAACTATCCCTTCATTTGTCAGATGTAGATTCCAAACAACAACAGATGGACAGCCAGCACCATCTTGCAAGGCCACAGCTGGCATGACAACCATTCACTTCAATGGAATGCTTGCTACACTTTGCTCCAGAAACATGTTTTGACAATATGACAGCCCAGCCACAATCCCACAGTTATTTATAAATACCTTTGACTTATTCAAGATCATTGCAACACTGGATATCTATGGTAAATCAAGAATGGAATCCAGCCCTCAACACTTCTAGTCTGCAACCTCTGGGCTGTTTATTGCAGCCAATGGCAACACAGCTTTGCAGATCAATGGCAGTGCCAGCAATTCCTTTTTCTACATTCTCTTTTTTCCTGGGTAGTGTATAAAACACTACACAGATTTGTAAGCATATTTTGTAATGTATGATGTATGTCACACACACACACACACACACACACACGTACGTTTTAATTAACCCTGGGTGTGGAACTGGTAGCTTACAATTACAACACTGTCCTATACATGTCTACTCAAAGCATAAGTCCTATTGAGTTGTTTGGCACTTACTCTTAGGTAACTGGGAACTGGGTTCAGGACTGCAGCCTCAATTGGACTTACTTCTCTCTAAACATGCCTACACTTGAACTCTTAGGCTGCCATCATATGCCCATTCATCCCATTTAATTCAGTAGGGGCTATTTCTGACCACGCATAGGTCGACTCACCTCCTAAGAATGTGGCAGACCCCACCCACCCACATTCCACACACTAAAAAGTGAACGAGAACATTTGGTTTTAAAATAACCAACTCTGTAATCCTTGGATAATAAATTAGACAGGGTTTACTTTTAAATGCAGCTAACCTTTGAATGCTGACAAAAGTTTATTATTGTCTTATGTTAGCTAGTTTTACTGTCTTTTAATGCAATCTTACTTAAGTCTATATGGAAGGCTGCACATGGCTTTTAAAAGCAACAACACAAACCTCCCATACCCACCCACCAACTGGGGCCCTAAAACAAAATACTTCAGTGTGGAGTGCTTCTCTTCAGGAATCTTTTCACTGCAGTCCAGCCACCTTCTCCTCCTCTCACAATCTATCAGAACTCCCTGCCCTTTGACCTGTGCTCAGCCCTCACTGGGCTGTTTTGGGCTGTCTCCCCCTCCGAGTTTTTGGGCAAGGGGAAAGATAAACTTGTGCCCATTCTCAACTGCATTAATTTGTTTAATTTCTCCACTGATATCTATGGGCAGCTCTCTCTCTCTCTCTCCCATCCTTAGGGACAATTAGAAATAGCGTCGTGTTGTAAAACAGGAAATGACCTCTTCAGAAAATGAGATAGTTCTTCCTATTTATTATAGTCATTAAAAAAAGGCCTGTGATAGGAGAAAAAAATGCTACTTCTGGTTTTGTCTTTATAGGTCTTTCGGGTCTTTTTGATAGGTAACGTTGCATTACATGAGTCTGCTTGCACAGGTTTTTTTTAAAAGGCCAAGGATGGATTAGAATCGTGGTAATAATCCATTCTCTTTACACAATCTGCAATAATCTGCCCTTTTTTCTTTCTAAGTAGCGATGGTGGGTGATGCCACATAGGGAGCTTGCGAATTGAAACAACCTCTGGTAGATGCAAAAGCTCAGTTGGCAGGAAAGAAGCAAGTGTCTGTCTCCCCCTGCCCCACCTTACATTCTCCATAAAATGAATGGAGGGACAATCATTGCTACTTCTACCAGAGCCCAGCTCAAGGGTAAAGACACCCCCGGCCCCATTTCCTGTGTTCCGTGCATATAACACAGGACTCAGAAGGGAGCTTACTTGGCTAAGTAAGCTACACTAAAATATATGGACTCCTTCCCCATGTGACCCTGCATAGGGTTAGAGTCCTACTATGAGTTCCATTTCTCAGTGACTCCTGAGTGCAGCAGTCCCAGGGCATAGACTGAAGCCATATTGCTGAACCTAAACTGGCCTGTGTTAGGTCTGGCAAACCCCCTTAAAACTTATATATGATTACCAGATGGTTGTTTATCCCATTACTTCTCAGCCCAGACCCCTTTAGATTCAGCAGCCGAACCACAATCGTGTGATTTCATTCCCTGGGCCATCTGATCTAATCTCCTCCACGGGTTGGCCCTGCTCACTGGTGTTCTTGGTATACATTAATCTGTGCTTTACTGGGTTTCCACTAGCTTTAAGGCCCGCTGAGAATGCTTTCGTTCGTTTCTATCTTTCAGACCCTTCAGAATTTAGAAAGCTGAGGACTTTGCCAAAGGTTTAACATTCCTCATAATATGAGACGCTTGGGAGACATTTGCAAAGGCTTAAGTCAAATGCCTTCCTAAGACACCATCAACAATGACGATCACCTTGGCACAGTCCATTTAAGGGAAGAATGTAGTCCAAAGATGGCTCAAATTCCTAACTACCACAGTGTGTTAGAATAGCCCTTGGATTTGTGAGTAGATCCAAATATTCAATCTGCAAATCTCCAGAAGTATTACTATTATAATTTTTAGGAGGTTTTTATGTGTGGGGTTCAGATTCCGGGGCTATTATACAAAGAGGTGCAAATCTGCATGTATCATTGATGGAGGCAACATGCCTCTAGTAACATATTAATAAAATCCAGCTGTTTTATTATATTTTGTATTACTAGAAGTTTGTTATAGTTAATCATCTACGTGGACATGTGCCTCTCTGTGTGGAAATCAACCTCGCATATAGGGCAGCCCTGGTAAGTCGTTGCTGACCTCTCAATGCCTAGTTAATTTTTGTCCATTACATGTTTTTTGGCAGGAGTCTCTGATTTAAGTTTTAATTTCACTGTGGATTTATTGCTAACATTGATTTTTTTTGTTTTAGAACGCTTTCCAGTAGTATTTTAATTATTATTTATTACGTGAGCTGCCTGGTGGTCAAAAGTGGGACAGAAATGTTTAAAAAAGAAAGAGGAATTGAGCATGAAACACAGCCCTCCTTCTGGACTGGTTAGTAAAAGTGAGTTACTATGTCACTTTTTCAGACCACTAACAATGAAACTTATCTGTTACTCCTAAAGAGATTCAGTAGCTTTGCCTATATTCCCATAACAGACACCTGTTTTCCATTTTTAAAAAAAAATGATATTACTGAGGCCACAACCTTTCAGTTCCATCCAGGGAACAAACACAGCTTCACAGGGCAGCAATCAATTAAAAAACAAACTCAAAAGGTTTCCATCTGACTATTGGATTCTGAACCTTTGATGGAGCTTCTGCGCTTTCAACGGTGACTCCCCTCGTCTTCAATGCTGAATATGGACAGTGCAGCAATGCAACCACTATTTTAAAGGGTTTTGATAATCATATATACAGTAACTAAACAGCAGTAGCTCTTTGAAGAGGTAGGTGGCACCCAACAGGGCAGGAAGGCAACCTGAGAATGAGCTCAAAGAGCCCCAGAAGTCCTTGGGAACACCTGAGGACATCAAAAGAGGAAAACTCCAGGGACATCACCACCTCCGGAATTAGCTATTCTCTCCAGTCCCCAAGGTGTCTGCCTAAGGACAGCTGGAGTCACCAAGCAGAGGAAATGTTTTAGGATTGGAAGACATTATTACTGAATTTGATCAAGCAGAACACAGTACAAAACAGATCTCTTGGCTGAGGTGGTACACGAGCTCCATTTCCTCCCTTATCACTTAATAGGGCTTGAGAGCAAAATGGTATTGCAGCAACCACACAACTGAGTCTCAAAATGGTCTTTTGACCAACACTTCCCATACGTTTCTACCTTATTTACATTGCTCTAACATGATAACATTGTTCTACATTCATTATAAGAATTGACATCTGGTGTGTACTACTCTGTAATAGCAATACTATCCAGTTGTCTCCATTCACGTGGTATTTAATCTGGTCTCAAACACAGTTCAAACTGCTGCAAGGCTCACAAAACCAAGAGAATGGATGCTCTTCTTTCTCTTGAAAATATGCCACTCTTTATTAGTAATATGGATGCCACTTCTGCACAGGAAGAAAATGTGGTGACGTTATAAATCCTACAATTGGCTTGGCTTTGTAGGACTGCATAAATACACCTCATCCATACTAAACTCCTGTATCTTTTCTTCTAATTAGAATTCTTCCTCATGTGTGCTAACATATACACAGTCTCCGCTACATATACAGAAACTTTCACACATAGACAGGGATATCAATCTATAAAAGTTGACTTTAAAGGCAACTAAAACATTTATTCTTACCATTTTTTACCTCACCACTCAAACAAGTCCCCAAGTTGCCAGAATGCAAAAGGATGATGTTGTTGTTTAGTTGTTTAGTTGTGTCCGACTCTTCGGATAATCCTGCTAAATTTGTAAGTTGTCATTCAGAAAGTTATTAAATACTTCCAATTGTGATTTCATGGTGTTAATAGTGTGTCTGTAAGTGACTGTGGAGACCAATTCTGGATCCACACGTCCTTCCACAGTGGGGACATAGGCTAGGAGCTGATCACAACGAGGATTTGCCAAACATGCCTTCCTCTTAGCTCATTTCTTCCTTTTGTCCTGAGTTTACGTGCCTTCAAAATCCATGACACCTTTGGTAAAGGCTGTTCTCCAACTGGAGCGCCCCCCTCTGTACCTACAACTTTGCCAGGCCTTTGCTTCTGCCTTGTTGACCTTTCGTGCTGACATATTCCTCCTCTTTGATAAATTCAGAATACTGCTACTAAAATAATTTTATTGCCTGACTATATTAACCTTGTCACAAGTTCCTGCACTTGCTCCCTGTCACTTAGGGAGCCCTAGTTCTAAGCTCTCCTAATCATGTCTCATTTTGTAGAAAATGAAAAAAAAAGATACACACAGTTAAACTTTCATTTGCCTCTCAATATAACTCCTAGTCCCAAATATGCAAGCACCACCAATTTCATTTGGGCACGTTACCAAGAGAATGACTTGTCCAAGGCCGCCTAATGAACACTACAGACAAGCTGGGTTTCCCAGACCTAAACCTGACTTTCTGTTCCCTAGATCATATTAGGCTATAATAGTTCTTTATACTATAGAGTCTATATCATTAGAACAGGGGTGGTGAACTATTTTCCTGTTAACGGCTACATTTCTTTGGGAGTAATCTGTCTGCACTACATGCCAGCACTGGATGGCACTGGAACCAGCACTGGGCAGGACCAGAGCCCAAAGAAGATGGGATACTTTGGCTCTCCCTTGCTATCTGCCCCCACCTTTTCTTCTTCTTCTCAGCCCCCAGATAAAATTAGACGGATATCTGCTGACGGTCCATTCCCTATTATTTTATTGTTAGTGCTTTAAGTTCACTATCAGAGGAAGGAGAGGGGAAATCTTGACTTACAGACTCAGCAAATCCACTGCACCTATTTTCAGGAAGTACTTACAACAGGAACCTCAAGTCAGGGACCCAAACGTGGCCCTCCATGAATCTCTATTTGCCCCAAGGCTGCCTCCCTCATCAGCTCTACTCCACACCTTCCTTGCAAAAGGACTTGAGGCAATGTCTAAGCAATTTAAAGCTGCTTGCTTGTGTAGTGTGGTGTCTGAGTGTGGAAATCTCTGACTTTTGCATGGCTGGACTGCAGTCCATGTAGTCCTCAGTATTAAAAAATCTCTCTCCTCCCCCCCCTCCCCCTGGGGCCTGGAGTTTTCTTCTCTGAACCACAGAGCATACAAAATAAGGAGCTGGTGCCTCTGGTTTATGATTTGAGACAGTGCCTGGGCCTTCCAACACAACTGACATAATGATTAGCGACAATTTAGAACCATAAACATTGGGTTTCCTCTTCCTAGAACTTCCTAGAGCTCAGGCCAGAAACAGCTACTTGAAGTTGATTTTATGGTAATGTGGTCTCACCGCATAAAGCAGAGCAACCAAAAATCACCGTGAGGTGGAGCGAGGATAGCACATTTGTGTTCATGCATGTGGCGGGCCGTGGCTTTCATTCAATGGAACAGAATGTGACAAAAGGACTGCAGCTCAGTGGCAGAGCATGGTCTTGCTAGGAATATCCTCTGCCTGAAGTCCTGGAGAGTGGCTGCCAATCACTGTAGACCAGGTATAGCCATCATGGTGCTTTGTTTTGGATTTCAATGTTCATCAGCCCCAGCCAGGTTGGTCAATGGCTAGGGATGGTGGGAGTTGTAGTCCAAAATATTTGGAGGGCACCACTCTGGCTGCACTGAGTAGATGTATGGATTGTCCCTCTCAGTATAAGGCACCTCCTATGTTCTTAAGAGAACATACAGGAAAGGAATTAACAGCCTGTGGAAATCAGCAATAGGAGAAAGAAAACTCCTGTTTTCCTCCCCACCCCCTTGGAACCTGTATTTATCAGCAGTTGGTCATCCACAGCAAACCGCAAATTACTTCCTTGTACAAGACGTTTTTCAGGTTTCTCAAAGATTAACTACACACGGGCTAGGATGACTGGCTGCTGTTAGAGATGGGGAAGAAGGGAAAGAAAGCAAAAGAGGATTCCTGTAATCTTTTGTGTTTGAACTGCTGAGTCTGTTCAGCGGCGTCACAACCCCCCACCTCCACAGTCACAGGTGCAGATGACTGTACACAGCAATAATCTTGGCTTGGCTTCTTCTTGATGGTACATTCCTTTCAGCTCAGCTACACCACTTTCCCACATGACCTCATCTTTTATGCCCTTACGATGACCAGTCTGTTGGGCCAAGCAGTTGCTCCTCTTAAAGGCCCGGGAATGGCTCCCTGCCACTAGGGCTGCAACGCCCTCGCATGCTTTCCCGGACGAGATCCCCAAATAGGCTCCTGGGACTAGAGAAACATTTTGGCAAGACAGCCTCTACTTGCCCATGATCTTTTGAAGAACTGAAAATAGGAAATATGGCAAAGGACCTCTTCAGAGGCACAAGCAAATCAAGGTAGAAAAGAATGTGACAATGATTCATAGGGGTTTTCATGGGCGAATGCCCAAGTAAAGTGGTTGCAAAACAGTGGTATGTTGAACAAATCTTGGCTAGAACCCAGCAGAGCTTCCCCATGACCAACTATGGGGGGGGGGGGAAGAATGCCCTATGCTGTCAGAGCTCCATCTGCCATCACTGGCAGAGGGAATCCAGGGGTAGAGGGAAGTTTTTCACCACAGTCATTATTCTAATAGCGGGTACTGACATCACAAAACAAACAAGAGAGCACTCTAACTGGTGAACAAATGAGATGCCATGCAATAGTGGAACTGTAGAAACCTACTAACTGCATAGCCTTTCTTATTCCAGACATGTCTTCTATTCACTGTTTATGCTTTATTGTGTTCTCCTCGGATTCTAGACATGTCAACATGTTCTATTAAGCTAGGTATTATTGCCTTGCTCATAGCCAAAGACTGCTAGATAGTTTAGTACACCTTTTCAGATTGTAAGTCAGACTCTAAAAACAGGGTTGAAGAGCTTCCTAAGTTCTGTATTACTCCTACTACTCCAGTTGGTCTTGTGTTTGGTGCCAAACTTAAAAGGTAATGGCTACGAGCTCAGCTTGCCAAACATCACTGGAAGTACACCTGAAGGCTCCTGATTTTACTTTTACAGCTGGAGCTTTAACTGCCCCACACCTGACAGCATACGATGCCAGGCATAGAAGGGCATGACTGCAGGAAATGCCTTTGTGGGACACATTAGGGACTCCGATGGACCTTACTGAGCCCATGTGCTGGAAGGTACCATCCTGCTCTAACTACTACACCACACTGACCTCTCAGATTTGCAAAAGCCCTTGCTCTGAGCCTGGCTCAGTTCAGAGTAGATGCTTCCTATCTGCAAACAGGGCCTTCTAGGTAGTGGCGCCCTCTCTGTGGAACGCCCTCCCTTCAGATGTCAAGGAGATAAAGAATTACAAAACTTTTAGAAGACATCTGAAGGCAGCCTTGTATCGGGAGGTTTTTAACGCTTGATGTTTTATGTTTTTGGATATGCTGTAAGCCACCCAGAGTGACTGGGAAAACCCAGCCAGATGGGTGGGGTATAAATAAAATAATAACAATAAAATAAAATACTAACAATAACAATATCCACAAAAGCTTGACAATTGCACAGAGAAATAAATTAAAAGCCGTATTTCTCTTTCACTCTTCCATTCCAGCTCCAAATTAAGAGAACTATTTTGACAAAGCATCAGCTGCCACAACAAACTCCATTTTGAGAACTGTTTTTGACCCTTGAGATAATCAACAGCTTATACATATGATCTGGACACTTTCCCCTTCCTTAGCCAATAATAGATCAGTGAAGTAATGTCTGTTTATGTCTATTAACCCAACACTTGTAATCAGATAAATGCTGGGCAATTGTAGAATGTAAAATAATTGTAATAGAAAGCAGCATATAAACTTTTCTGATATTGTTACCAAAAATGTCATGCCAAAAGTTGAGGTGCTCATGCAAAATGAATTGCATTATTTGGCACTAATCAGTCTCATCTACTTCCCCCACCCTCTGCATTCATAGTGCCTTAAAAAGCAGTATGTGGAAGGGATACAACCTGAAGCAGATGGCCCAAGGATGCCACAGCGAACGGATGCCTACTGCTGCTGGGCACAGCAGAGATGGAAATTTATGGCTGCCAATTTGGCTTGGCTTGAGATATGTCCTACAGACCGTGCAACAGACTCGGGAAGGGCAAGATGGTAGAGAAGTGCATAAATCACTGGCAAGTTAGTAACACAACACAGTGACAGCCTTTTATGCTGGCCTCTCTCATATATGCACATAACAAGGGCAAGAATGATGGAAGCCCTCAGCAGAGAACAAACACCTTTATGAAGGCAAAAGTCAAGAACTGGCATTTAAGAGTAAGAATGAGAAAAGTAGCATATAAAATGCAGAAAGTATAGCATATTTCAGGGGTAGCATTTCTCATTCGAAAGAGGGAGAAGCAGCAGCCAATCTTGATTTTCTAACTATTATAATCTGCTTGCTGTCTGAAGGGCTTGTTTAAGTACGAAAACTGAATGCTTTGGCTTTCAAAAAAAGAATGGCCAAATAGGGAAAATCTGGGATAGACCTACTAGAGGAGGCTTCTGCTTGGGGTGCCAAACAATTGGGAAATTCTAGTCAATTGCATTATTCTAGTCCGGTATACCTGAAGGAGCGTCTCCACCCCCATCGTTCTGCCCGGACACTGAGGTCCAGCTCCGAGGGCCTTCTGGCGGTTCCCTCATTACGAGAAGCCAAGTTACAGGGAACCAGGCAGAGGGCCTTCTCGGTAGTGGCACCCACCCTGTGGAATGCCCTCCCACTAGAGGTCAAAGAGAACAATTACCAGACCTTTAGAAGGCATCTCAAGGCAGCCCTGTTTAGGGAAGCTTTTAATGTTTGATGGATTTCTGTATTTTAGAATTTCTGTTTTTTTTGGAAGCCGCCCAGAGTGGCTGGGGGAACCCGGCCAGATGGGCGGGGTATAAATAATAAATTATTATTATTATTATTATTATTATTATTATTATTATTATTATTCATATTCACCTTGCAGATCAATTTAAGCCACTTGTGTGCATGGACCGTTACAGCTGGTTTCCAATCATTGCTCCATCCCAGTCACAAACTCTTTGTGGAAAGCCTTAAGCCACCTAACAATGAGTTATTATAAAATAGTATAATTGAAAGAGAGTAGAACACTGGCATTTGGAGATACAGACCAAACTACACACATATGCAGACACACATTATTTAGATATGGTTGTATTTTCATGGACTGTTCTTGTTGCAAATGTCCCTAAGTCAGACACAAAGCAATTCATCTATGTAAAATGCTGTAAAGTGTTTTTTCATCTTCAATGGGCATATTGGCTAAAAAGGTGGACTGTGATCCCCAATAAAAAATATGACTTCAGTCAAAAATACATCAGGAGGACTTAGGCAAGCTACAATTGCCTTAGGCCCTCATCAGCACTATGGGAATAATGATGTTGGTCTGTATTACAGGCCTGCCTTAAGTGCACCAGATGATATAAAATGTGCTACATGATTAATACACAATCAACTGTCCCCACATTAGCTGAACAATCTCTGCCTTCTCCCATGATTGCTGCTTTCTGGAGATGGTCCTCTAGAAGAGAGGAAGATAGTAATGAGAACATCCAGTGATCCTTGGAGCAACTTTTCCTTGAAAACAAAACACAACAACTAGTCCACAGGTTATACTGTTGACGACAGCAGGAAAGGTGGAAATGATTTGATTTTAATTTGGGTCTATATTTATAAATATCCAAATATAGAACTGCTTTGCTCTGCTTGTACAGTAAGTGGAACATTTGGCGGCCCTGTGGTCTTCTCGGTGGGATTAAGCTGAAGATTCACAATTCATTATTTATAACAGCACTCACGCTGCAAGGCACCAGAACAGAACCACCGCAAAAAGTTTCAAGTTGTTCCAAAACCTGCATTCCACTCTTCTTTTCTGAGTGGGTGACAGAAGGATGAAGGTGAATTAGTTTCAGGAGACTAAGACTTCTGGAACCAGTCTAAGACAAGCTTTTATGCTGACAGTGGACCTTGCTATACCAGGCATAGGTTAGGCAGTATACAGGGGGGAATTTTATTCCAATTAGCACAATGGAATGGCTACATTTCTGTTAATGAAGAATATTTTTATGAAGGTTGGAAAAAAGATGCTAGTAATAAAAGCATATAGCTATATGGTCTGAAGCTCAACAAAACTAAGATCATGGCCACTGGTCCCACTGGTCCTCCTGCCAAATAGAAGGGGAAGAAGTGGAGGCAGTGAGAGATTTTACTTTCCTGGGCTCCTTGATCCCTGCAGATGGTGACAGAAGTCATGAAATTAAAAGACGCCTGCTTCTTGGGAGAAAAGCAATGACAAACCTAGACATCTTAAAAAGCAGAGACATCACCTTGCCAACAAAGGTCCGTATAGTTAAAGCTATGGTGTTCCCAGTAGTGATGTATGGAAGTGAGAGTTGGACCATAAAGAAGGCTGATCGCCGAAGAATTGATGCTTTTGAATTTTGGTGCTGGAGGAGACTCTTGAGAATCCCATGGACTGCAAGAAGATCAAACCTATCCATTCTGAAGGAAATCAGCCCCGAGTGCTCACTGGAAGGACAGATCGTGAAGCTGAGGCTACAATACTTTGGCTACCTCATGAGAAGAGAAGACTCCCTGGAAAAGACCCTCATGTTGGGAAAGATGGAGGGCACAAGGAGAAGGGGACGACAGAGGATGAGATGGCTGGACAGTGTTCTTGAAGCTACAAACATGAGTTTGACCAAACTGCGGGAGGCAGTGAAAGACAGGAGTGCCTGGCGTGCTCTGGTCCATGGGGTCACGAAGAGTCGGACACGACTAAACAGCAACAAAAATAAATGCATATAGCTATTGGAAAAAATTAGGACCACTCCCTTTTAAAATTACTATTCATTGATATTTATGCTAGAAAACATAAGCAAAAAGATACCCTCCAACATTTCACAGAATGAAAAAAAATGATTCATCTACATACAAGTACTGTACTTAGGAGGTCTCAGGGGACATGTACAGAGACTGCACATGGCAGGAAAGAATTGCTTGTTGGTTACTTTATTTGATATGTTAAGTTCAAAATTGCTGTATTATTGTAATAACTTATTAAGTGATTTTTAATAGACAGAGCATGTGGAACAATGTCCCACATTACAGATATCCTCATATTCCTGTTCATCACGAATCTTAGTTTTGCGTGAACACTGATAGGGAAGAGGCAACAAGCACTAACGTAAAGGTTGCAAAACATATCAGCATGTGCATGATACAACCCAAACTGGCTGGTGGCCATACTAGAAAAAATGTCAGGGATGCGCAACTTGGCAGCTCATCAAATGACAATAGACATTTTGAAACCACAGTTTGGTTCATACAAATCAGCAACAAGTTGCCAGAGCCTCACCACCAGCATTTGTTCAGTTATGGCTGGCATAGATAGCTAACATATGGTCCAAGAGTAGAGAATCCAGGAAGGTTCTCAGCAAGTGGAAAGAACCAGGGATAGGTGAAATAACAAATTGGGTGAAGATATCTAAAAAAGCAGGGTGGCGGTGCAAACTGCACTATACATGGGATTAAAAGCAAATAATTTTATCAGTTTTCAAAGCTAACAGACTTCAGGCTAGTTGGTTAGTTCTTTAACAAGTGTCCCACATTAATGAACCCAAATACAAGCATTTATTATTACCGAATTATATGGCCTTTATGTATTTATAAAATACCATGAGCAATATGGGAAATTGGTGCAGACAGACATTTATTTTATGATGATTTGAAATTTGAACTTGAACCAACTTAGTATGTTAGTACTTTTACTCATTTGTTCCCCTGCTTTCTTTTAATCTCATCATTTTATTTTTATTTGGGGTTCCCCCCGCTTCCCTCCTTATCTCTAAAAGGCAAGCTGTTGAGTTAGGTTGAATTTATCGATGCCATCATGCTGTTTTGGAGTATTTTGTATATGCTATTATGATTAGCAAAAAATAATTTACTTAAAAATAAAAAATACAGGAGCAGGACCATACATCCTTTTGAACGACTCAGAATGCTTCATGATGTAAGAACTATCCAGCAGATTCTGCCTAAGTAACTGAAGACTGTATTCCGCAAGAAATGTTAATTCAAGGAAAGAATGTTTATGCTATGGGAGAAAACATCTCATTTTATTCAAAAATAAATAAAACAAATGTACTTGGTGGGGAAAATATTCCTCAGTTGTTTAATCCCACAAATAAAAACATTCTGCTTTACTGAATATTAAAACATCAGTAGTTTACAACGCACAAGGCTTGTCGCAGAATTCAGCAGCCAGATTACTGACTAGGGCAAGATGGCCCAAATATATAAAACCAATTCTGTCATGACTGCAGTGGCTACCAATTAGTTTCTGGGCTCAATTCAATGCTGCTTCTGACGTATAAAGCCTTGTGTGGCTCGGAACCCCAATACCTCAAGGACCACCTCTCCGCACATGAACCAATCCTGTGGTTAGCTTTTCTCCATGTGCTCCATCCAGGAGAGGAAGAGGGTTGTGACTTGAGAAGAGGCCTTTTCAGAATGGGCTTGCTGCTTATGGTTGCTCTCCCTAGGGAGGTATGCGTGGCACAATTACTACCCATCTTTAGGCACCAGGCAAAAGCCTTTCTTTTTAGCCAGCTTTCGGCCCTTAATTTGGAGTGTTTTAGGTATATCTGGCCTTTTCAGTGGGTTAGATATGTTAGACCTGCCTTTAAGGTTTGTATTCCGTTTTAGCTTTATGCTGCTTTTATTCTCTGTATTATTTTGTAAGTCATTTTGAGCTACTTTTTTTTATAAAACAACAACCACTAGTAAGTGCAATAAAAAAGTAAAAATGATAATAACCTGAATTGTGTTGGTGAAGAATCCATTTGTTCATATTCCCTTTCTGTCACTTCAGAATGGGAGGAAGAGGCAGACGTTGGTGCGAGAAATATGGCAGAAAGTTATCTGCTTTTCATATCTCTTAATCTTCCGGTTTCAGCCACTGCCTGCATCATCCATATGAACACTGTTTTATTGTTTAGGCCTGCCATTATCAATAGATTTGATATGGATCCTTAGCAAGCAGCTTCTTCTTTTTATCAGCTGAGGCAAGATGCTGAAGGCACGCTGCACTGCTTTACAGACAGTGTGCAGTCATTCAAAGCCACAAATTACATCACTCGCATTAGCATTTTATTTTTAAGAAGCATCCTCAATCTCTACACAAACCTCACCAGACATTTATTTAGTCTCTTAGCGCAACAAGGAAGACGATTATTTTTTAATGAAGCAAGGAGAAAGACAGTATTACGTGACATCAATGCATAGAAATACAATGAAAACTATGAGTATCTTTTGCCAAAAAATCATTCACTAAAAAACAAACAAACCGCACTCCGCACACAACACCCAAAAACTAGCAACATTTGGCTGTGATTCATATGGCTTGTTATTTCAGAACTTTTATGGGGCTGTTTTTTTGGGGGGGGGGAGGTATGTCTATGAAAACTATATATAGCTAACAAATAGTGAATATTTTTGAATAATATAATGAAATACAGTCTTATTATTTCTATAGAGATTCTCCTTTGTGGGGGCACTAGAACAACAACAACAAAAGACAAGGAAGTTATGTTTAAAAGAGTAACTACTAAATGCACGTGAGTTTGAAGAAGAATGTGTTAAGGGTATTTTTTGTTTTTACCTAAAACAGTACTTTGCATTTGAAGAGTGTGCCCAGGTGTTCAACTACTGCATAATGATCTAGTAAAAGGAGTTTGTACAGCTGACTTCCAGAAATCTTTTAGGAAAATGTCTCATCAAAGATATTGGGTAAGAGGATGCATTCTCTTATGGGTTTAGTAAAACAACTAGAAGCAGAGTCTAGGAGGAAATGGATAGTTTGTGCAATGGAGAGAAGTAAGAAGAGGGCGCCCCTAAAGTACTGTATTGGGACCAGCGACATTTAACTTCTTCATAAATAATCTGGAGTTAGAGGTGACAAGTGAAGTAACCAAGGTTGTAGATGATATCAGATTCTGCATTGTGGTGAAGAACTCCAAAAGGATTCTGAAGACTGGGTGACTGGATATCAAAATAGTAAATGAGGTTCAATGTAAGTATGTGTTAAAGTAATGCACACACTGACCAAAAATAAATAAATTATCACTACATGCATAACTTTATGTGATTTGAAGTAGAAGTGGCTAACCAGGGGTCTGATCTGGGGTTCATGGTGACTAGCTTAATGACAACTTCAACTCAATGAGCAACACTGTGAAAAGGGCAGATTACATGCTAGGGAAAAGGGACTGGAAATAAAAACTGCCAGGTGTTGGCAATACCCTTAAACAAATCTATGATACAGCCACATTTGAAATGCCGTGTACAGTTCTGGAAGCCCCCACTCTTAATAGGATATTTTCAATTTGTAGAAGGTGCAAAAACCAAAATCGCTGGGGAGTTAGAACTTATATGTGTGTGGAGCTTTTAAATTAAGAAACAAACCACAATTACTAAGGCTAAAATGACAGAACATAAGATCATACATGGTTTACGTTGGTAGAGAGAAGCTTTTCAATTGCTCATGTAATATCAGAGTCCAGGGTCTGGTAGTAAATTTAGGACAGACAAAAGAAAGCACTGGTTCACCCTGAACACAATTAGTTTATGGGCTTCACTGCCACAAGATGCAGTAATGGCCACTAGCTTAAATTACATTTAAGAAGAGTTAGAAAAAATCATGGAGCACAGATCTACCAGAGGCCATTTGTCATAATGGCTCTATGGACCCCCACTGCATATCAGCAGCTGAAGAGCAACAGCAGGAGAAGGCTATTACCTTTATGACCTGCTTGTGGGCTTCCTGGAGTCATCTGGTTGGCCACTGTGGAAAGCAAGAAGCTGGACTTTGGCCTGATCCAGAAGGGCTCTTCTTGCATCCCTCATTCATAATCTGTGTATCTGAAGAAGTGTGCATGCACACGAAAGCTCATACCAAAATAAAAACTTAGTTGGTCTTTAAGGTGCTGCTGGAAGGAATTTATTTATAATCTTGTTACACCTTACACCAACCCTGCAAGGTAGGTCAGTATTATTATCCCCATACTGCTGAAGCTGGGCTGAGACTATGAGAGAGTGGCTTGGCTACCGTAATTTAGTCAGTTAAGTGAAGTGAGATTCAATGAGCTGGGAATTCCTGACTGCTAGTTCCACCAGAGTATGCCAGTTGCAATAAGCTAAATGACATAATTCAATTTGATCTTTTTCAGTACAAGTGTGAAGCTGGACTACTAGCTATTTGTGTAGTTAGAATAGAACCTCTTTCCTTGTGCTCATACCGCCAAAGTTAGTTAATACAAAGTATTTGTTAAGATTTTAAAAGCATAGTAGTGAGTTAACCACTGTTCTTTGAGTTGCATTGTGTAGCTATGCATTCATAGAACACACATAAAGAGTATCAAAACTCAGCTGCTTATATCAACTAGTATCTTTTGCACTTCACTATGGTATTTTTCCTCATCTCCCTGTAATATTGTATGGAATTGTTAATACAGGGAAAAATTATTTGCCGATTCCCTGGTCTTACTGCTCTCTGGAAAACCATTCAACAAAACTGCTTGGTGCATATATCCAAACTCTCTCTCCTTCTAAACTTCATTGTCTGTTTTCTGACTCCAACCTTGTATAATATTTTGGAAAAAGTTACCCTTTTCTGTACTGAGCAGAGTAAATATTTTGTCAGTTGTTAAGGATGAGCTACAGAGCAAGGCCCAACAATGTATCCAAATTCAGCAGGGAGACTTGGAAACTGCTTTAGAACTTTGTTCCAGATTCTGATTGGTAAAATACTTCAGAGGCCAGCAGAAATACCAGCCATTCAACCAATTCAGGAAAAGATGAGTGAATATTTTCATATCAGTCCACCCTTCCCCCTTGCAACAAAGGTTTTTAAATCAAAGTAAATTTCTGTAAGAGGAAAAATAAGTTCCTCCAATAATTGTTTAGCCAACTGGTGATGGTTCATTAATGGGAAGTATGCACACTGCTACTGATGAGCAGAACTATGCTATGAATGGAGGAAAACAGAAAACATTCCAATTCAATAAGGAACTATGGTTGTATGGCACAGTAAAATTGTGGCTGTATCAAATCAACAAATACATTGAAACAGAAACCCACATGTTGCAAAGATTGGTAGCAAAATTTGGTAGCTGTTTCTAAAAGTGTGGCCATTTGGCCATAGACAAGCAGATGTCCTAAATGAATATGCTGTAATTTGTGTCATGTTAATGACCAAACATGTTGGCTAACCTGAAATTTAAGTAAATTGGAGTACTATTTAGAAAGTTATCCTGACAATGTGTGTGTGTGTGTGTGCGCGCACGCGCGCGCACACACACACAACTATTCTATTTGGTACTCTCAAATAAAGATCAACCACTCAAAGCCCCATTACCTTGAGACACTGACTTTCCCACAGCTGCGTAGGGCATTTGTTGAACTAAGGTTCCAACAGATGCTCTCAGCGTATTTAGAGGGGTGATACCTGGGAATTCCTCATATGTATATAAAAAGGTGCTGCTGTGGGAAGACCTCTCCCTCCAAACAATAATAATAAAATGATCAATCGCTATCAAGACTACAAAGCAGCATACAACTTCTTAAAGCTTTTAATCCCCTTCTCCATAATGACATCAAAACAAAATTGCTTTCACTTGCCATCTAAAAGAAAAGTGGGGGTAGCTGACTTCTCTGGGAAGGATATTCCAATGGCTGGGAGCCATTATGGAAAAGTCCCTGTCCTTGATTGCAACTGGCTTTATTTCTGATAGCAGGAGCATAGCCTTCAAGAGTGATTTCAGCACATAAGGACCATATGAGTAGAGTTGAATCCTGGTATCAGGGATACTTAGAGCTTTGGAGTCAACACCAGAATTGGTGCTTAAAAACCAGCTTGAAGCTAGTAAAATTCTTTAAGCACAGGTTTAATGCACTCAGTATGGAAATTCCCATGGAAATTCAGATTGAAAAACCTGGTCGCCATGTCCTGGATCATTTGTACTTTCCAAATACTTATTAAAGGCAGCCTCATGGAAAGCTCATTGCCAAGACATGATTAACTGTGGCCAGATTTTCTTTCCTCAGAAGAGGGTGCAGCTGGCACACTAGCTGAGATATCAAATTTTAAAAATGTACAAAGCAAAAAATAAACAAACAAATATTTTACATGAAAGCTTAATGTCAAACAAGGACAGACGGAAAAACACAAGCACTTTGCCCATGCCCATAGGTGGCAAAATAAGGACTGAATTGCACCTTAAGCAGAATCAAAGCTGGAGTGGATTTTAGTCATTTCATCATTGAAGTGCTTCACAAAACATATCATTGTGGGTAACAACACAGTGTAATAAGCGCCCCACCACACACAAAATCTCCATTCGCAAGCCCAATAGTGGCAGAAGATTAGCCCATGGAGTAGGTTTTAAAATCAGCTGGTCCAGGAGGCTACCATCATCAGTGATATCGAAAGCCACAGAGAGATCAAGAAGCAGGAACAAGGTTACATTTCCTTCATCCCACTCTCTGAAAAGGAAAATTGAACTCTTACAATCTACAGCCACACCACTGCCCGAACCACTGAAACCACGCTGCTTCAGTTGTGCAAAGAATCTAAGACAGAACTGGAAGTAGACTAATGCCAGCTGTCTCAGGCAACAAAGTTTAATAACACAGACTATTAGCAGTGTGATTCAGGATGGAGTTCTTCAGATGTCTTCCCATTCAGCAACCTGGCATTTAGAACCAGCTTGGTGGTCCATTGACATGGCAACTGAATACAGTACTCTTGGCTGAGAGGACGATGGCAAGTAAAGCTGGGAGGCCTTGGGTAAACCGATATGCCACACAAACTCGCTGTGAGGTAAAAACATTGTTCTGAGCTCCATCAAAGAAGGGAAAGATGGAAAAAATTAAAACAACTCCTCAGTTCTGAAACCCTCCTTGGAACAGCCTGGGAACAAAACAAAACAAAACCCTGATCGGTGGAGGCCTCGGAACAATTCCAGCTCCTGCTTCCTGACATTACATTCAATCATTTCTGTTATCCAATGCCTTCTCTTTGATTCAGATCTAAGACTAGATAATACTGAATCTTCATTTCAAGGCCACAGCTGCTCTCTTGCCTCTGATCCTCCTGCTGTCTCAGTCATTCCATCAATGTTCACATCCAGCTTCTGACAAGAATTTGTATCCTTTAAAACAAAGTTTGTTAGACAAATTACACACTTTTTTCAGAGCGGTGGGGGGAGGGAGGCAGCTTGCTTTGGTTATGCTCAATGCACCTCTGCAATATGAGTTTGATGACAGTGTGGTTTTACTGGACCTTAATGATCCAGTACATGAAAAGATACCAGTTGGGCCTTACTCTAGTTTCAGCCAAAGAAAGAGAGGTCCCTGTAGTAAATTTGGAAACTTATATACTGCTTTTCACTTCCATAAAGAACTATCAATGTATTGTTGCATGCTACCCCAATCTCTAACTGGCATGAGATTCCAGGGGGTCCAGGTGCTGACCCAGGGTTCATGTCTCCTTCTGGAATGACACACAGTGGAGACTGTGGTGTCTTTAGGATATATGGTTTATTTACACATTTATACAACCCGAGCCTGCGATGGAGGGGCTTACAGCATCAACACCCAAAAAGGGTATTGCTTCTCCCATAACTGCAACCTTCAATTCAAACAGAAATCAAACATTCTGCTCTGCCCCCCCCCCCCCAGTTTGATGCATTTCTTCTAGCTCACATTAAATTTTATCTCTCAACTCTGGCTTTCTAACTACTGGTACCAGCGTATTGAGCACACATCTACTGTTTCACACAAAGCCCTTTGCTTTGTTCCCCTTGATGGCCCATCACCCAGGCGATCACTTCATCAGGAGGCTAGCCTGGCTTATTCTGTATTTTAACACTTGGTGGATCCAGGGTTTAGAAGAGTCTGGCATACAGCCTACCCCCACCCCCAAACTCGTAACAGTTGTGTTAGAGAGAAATAAGGTGGGTGCTATAAAGGAGGGGCATGCAAACTGGCAAATCAAAGCAATTAATGCATTTAAGTACAGTAAATGACTTTAAGGGGGGGAAGGTAAAAACATAAATAATCACTTTAAAAACAAACAAACAAACATAAAAGGTTTCTGGAAAGAGTCAGTGCCAGTACAATGGATGAGACAAGTGGTGTGTTACATTTTTGGAACTTTGAAAAGAGTAGCAAAAGGTAGTCTGAAAGCATGAAAACCACCCACCCACTCTCAGGAGCAACTATCTCAGAGGAAATTCTCTTCCTCCCCCTGCTCTTCCTACTACCAGCAGCTGCAAAAGATGTCTGGGAAATATGGACAGGTGGTTACATATTTCATATTACATTGCAAAGGTCTAATTTTGAAGTGTGAAAGCAGACACTGATAACACTGCTTTCTCTGACTGGAGGGTGAATAACTCCTTTGCACATTACATCACATCATGGGTTTTGACAGTCTTTCACTATTAAAAGCAAACAATTGCCACAATCACTGACAGGCAAGTGACTTTGGGGTTGTATGTGAAAGGCAGACAGACCAGTCTTGCTGCAAGGCTTTGGAACAGGAGCTTCGTAATCAAATTGTCATTGAAGCCATCTTAAAAAGACAACAGCAGCAACATATACACAAAATGTCTGATAGAACAGTCAAATGCAGCAACATTCCTCTTTCCCCACCAATAGTCAAACTTCTTTGGTTTGTTCGCACATTTGATATTAGGATTATTATTTTTAAAGTACACACAACTTCCTGTTTGAGCAAGCTTCGAACACCCTCACTACTATCCTGTGATGATATCTGGATAATGAGATGAACAACAAAAAGAACTTGTGAGACATCTATCATCAGTCGTCCCATTCACAGGTTATCTTAAAACATTTCCCTTGTCTACTTCTAGTCATTCAGTGTGCAAACCAAAAAGCTGGGAAGAAATATAGGCACAAAACCCTTTTAAGTGTCATAGAAATGTTTGAAAAACTGGGAATCCTATTATTAAGTGGCATGTTTAATTATTGGTCACTGGTCTTATTTTCAAGATAACAAGTTGGAGGCGATGGAGGGGAGTCTTAAGACACTCTCATCTGGTTAAGTGGTTGGTTAAGCTGGTAAGAGATTTTCTTCATAAATCTTAATAAACTTTTTTTTAGCATATTGCATCTTCTTCTAACTACAGCAATTCACATTTGTTTGTGATTATTCCAACACTACGGAGTAATAAAACTTTAGTTAAAACATTTTAATTATCATTGACTATTAACTACGTGAATAACAATCTGAGGTGAACATAAGATCCAGGATTGTTGAGACCAGAACATCACTAACTGGATGCTTCTGCAGGTGGATGGGACAGAGAAGACATTAGGTATGAAGACGTTAGGCATGATAATTGTGGGAGAGTTTCAGGTACCAAAAGAATATGGCTGGCTTCAGGTTAGGATTGGTGAACCTGCCTCTCTCCAGAAGCCATTGGACTCCAACTCCCATCAGCCCCAGCCAACGTGGCTAGTGGCCAAGAGATGGTGGGAACATGAACATGACTATAGTTTAAATACACTTAGGATTGCTCTGCCAAAACCAAGAAACACGGAACAACAGGAGTTCATGCAGACTAACCCCAATCCCAGAACAAAATCACTGTCCACATTCAGACCGTATAACTATATGAAAAATCAACACAGCAGTAAGATAAACATTAATCATGGGCTAATAAAGAAAAATTACAGGGTGGGATCCGATGTAGTGACAGCAGCCTTCTAGTTGTGCAAATGGGCTTCTCCTTTCTCTCCTCTCCTCTGCAGCCCCTTAAAATTTGCAACAGGGGGTTCAGGGACCCTTTGTAACAGATCTGAGGGGCACATCAGGAGCCGGAATGGGGAGAAAAGGTGCTGGACATCCTGTTGCACAAGCAAATTTCTTCAGGCAAGTGGGTGGACATCACTGAATGTCACCCACATTGTATTAGAGTGGGTCACTGACAGCACAATTTAATGCATGCTTACTCAAAAGGAAACCCCTGTGTTCAAAGAGGCTTACTCATAAGTAAGCATGTACAGAATTGCATCCTGAGATACCTGAGGGCTTATGAATTACGTGATATTTTGTGCTATATAGATAATATATGGTTAAAAATGAGGCAACTCTTGGAAATAAGGGCCAGATTCAACTAATCCAGTGCCCTAGCAGCGCAAGGACTCCTTGCAGCGTAATGGGGCTTGCCCCTTTTTCCTGCTCCCATGCCCCCTTACGCCTCCCCCATATCCAGGGTCAGGAGAACCCCCACAACAACACAAGTTTGTTCCGCTTAGCAAGTGCAACACTGAGTTCCCACTTTTTATTTTATGTGTGCTTGCTGAAAACACAGAATCCAACCCTTTTAGGTGTGGGATAATTTATGTGGGATAATTTATGAGGAAATCTTCAGTTATTACTATTTACCTCTTTGATCCTGGACGGTTCATCTTTCAGGACAAGTTACAATATCCCTACATGATGTGAGGAGGAAGCAGTGACGCTGCTGTGTCTGTAAGTCTTTGCAGAAGGACAGAGCAATAAATCAGGTCAGGCTGGAGGTCACTCTCCTCTCAGCATGCAGAGATAAAGCAGAAGTGCTGTGGGGAAGGCGTGGGCTTCATGAAGAACTCGATAGAGAAAAGATGAGAGAAGCAGGAGACTGGAGGAGGGGGAGAATTGTCAGGATACTTTCCACTCCACTTGCAGGGTGCGTAGCTTGGGGGAATGGAGATAAGAGGATAGAGCCCTGCAAAGCAGCATCCAGTGAAAGGTGAGAAGAGAACTGGAATTTGGAAGGGGGGGGAGCTCATATTTTGAGCAAATAAGAAAGGGTCAAGAAAAAGTTATTGGAGTCAAGGTCTGGTGTAAGAAGTTCAAGTGGTGAGCCTATAGCAGGATATTTGTGGAAGCAGCGGAGGAGTCCAGTGACAAAAATGGAGTCTGGGCTCTTAAAGCAATGGCACCACTCGGTATACCTCAAGTAACAGTACTTTGGTGCTCTGAGAATCCTCTGGGGAGGAATGAATATAACAACTATGGTTACAGTTATTACTGTATATTCCTGGTATAAGACTGCTTTTTAACCCAGGAAAATCTTCTCAAAAGTCAGGGGTCGTCTTATACACCGGGTCGTATTTCTTATATGGTGAGTATATCCCAAACTCTATATTTTAACTGTAAAACTTGGGGGTCGTCGTATACGCCCAGTCGTCTTATATGCTGGAATATAAGGTATTTGCCTCATGGCCACCTCTCTATCCAGAAATATGAACTAAGCATATCCAACAAAACCACAGTATTTCTCTCTCCCCCCTGGGATTGACTAGATCATGCTTGTCTTCTATTATGGGAAATCTCAGCTACTTTTTCTTTCCATTTTCTGCAAGAACCTGATACTGCAGACCTATGTGTGTGTGTGTGTTTTATTTTTTTAATTGCCAGGATTAAAAAAGCAGCACCTGAAAGTGAAGGAGAAAACCATGCTAAGGAAACATAGGGAAATGGCAATCTAGCAAAAAAAGAAGAAGAAGAAGGGCATTCAAGGACAAAGGGAGCTAAACATGTCAATCATAGGTTGCTTTAGTGCCAAAAAAATTAAAATAGCCTTTTCTGTATTAGTAACAGTTATCAAATCAAACAGTCTGAAATGTTCAAGGTCCCCCTTTCCCCCCATTTTACTGGGCACACTGCTGTTCTTGCCTACAGGTGAAAACTCACAAATTGCATAAAAGACAGTTCCATATGAACAACTCTCACACTCACAATGCCTTCTATTGGAGCGTCATTGTATTTTCTTATACAGTAATGTTATTTCCAAGGGGGAAAATGAATTGCCCATTAATATAGAAATGAAAATATGCAAGTATCCATGGCTACTGTTGTGATCCCAGTAACATCATTTGTACAGCTGTGAATATTTGTTATATTGCCAATTACGGCACAGCCACAGCACTAGGGAAATGACTAGCAAACACTGATGCCTTATTTGGAAGGGGGTATTTTCCAGAGTAGAAGCAAACTTTTATTTCTGACTTTGTGACCTTCGCAATTTCACTTAATTTTTTCCTCCCAGCTCAGATGACCACTGAGAAGCATTTGCAGTTTTTTCTTTCAAGGCAATCAGATACAAATGACTGACGGAGATGTGTCCAGTAATGACAGATTGTATAGACCAGGCACCCCCAAACTCGGCCCTTCAGATGTTTTGGGACTACAGTTCCCATCATCCCTGACCACTGGTCCTGTTAGCTAGGGGTGATGGGAGTTGTAGTCCCAAAACATCTGGAGGGTCGAGTTTGGGGATGCATGGCATAGATCAAAAGAACAGTCTAATATATGTGATTTCTTCAAGATTTATATTATTTATATCAACATTTTTAACTTCCTGCTCAGTAATTCTGAAATCCAGGTGAAGTGGAACATTGGCTTAACCACAACAGAGCATTACCAAACAACAGAAGAGGACGAAACTACAGTACACTGGGAAACCAGAAGACAGAGCATGTGTTCCTGAGGCTCATTCCCAATTTGCAAACCATGGTTTGGAGGAAGGAGATAATGCAATGCCTGTGCTGTATCACAATCCTCATTTCTTTACAACAAAGGGAAAGGGTTATTTTGAGGCATAAGGCTAGAGACTATAGTTCTATACTGGGAATAATGCATATCTTCTCCCATGTTTATCTGCCATTGTTTACAAAATATTGGTCTCATATGCTATGTACCTGGGACATATCCACATGGAGTATATCATCATCATGCTATCAATAAATAATACTGTCTACTGCTTCTAGGTGGCTGGGATCCAAATCATTACTTTAGGTGTGTGCCTAAGGACTTGGGCATATGCGCTGTGGTTTCTGACTTGTTTTCTTTTAACAGCAAAGGCTCACATGCCATATTAAGAATCCATTTTGGAAATCTGCCCATTTTCAAAAGTATGTTGCCATGTGCTGGGGTGAGAGGACGCTTGCTGTTCAAGAAATGCAATTAGTTGCGAGTTGTTCGGATCCTTGCCATTTAAAACTTAAGCCATTGCATTTCTCTCTGATAGCATGAATGAACGAATAAGTATTTCAGGCATATACTAATGCAACTATCTAGCAATCAGATAACTGAGAACAAATTACTGTAGATTCAGTCAAAGCCTCAGATATAATATGTACTAAACATATTATCATAATAGTTTTTTAAAAAATGAACAATGGCTTTATAGTTCGGAGGGTGAAACATTCATACTCCCTTTAAGTTCAGAATATGCAGGAAATTGAGAGAAATTTCTTTGTAAAATTAATGAAACTGCAAGAATGTATGCCTTGTTGGGCTAAATGAAATGTCAGACCTTCATTATATAATCTGAAATATTTCTCTGTTCCTTTGTAAGCTTTCTACCCAGTAACATAAAGCATATATACTTTACAGTAATGTAAAGCACATGCCAACCTGGGTTCCTTTGGGAGGAAAGGCAGGTTATACATAAATTTAATAAATAAAATTAAAGCTTGCCAGTCTACTGCTATTGTCACTTCCTCCTTTCAGTATGTTGTTTCCTCTTGTTTTATATTTTCCTGAAACTGACTAGATTTCATATATTACAAAAGACACTTAATGAAGTTAGCACAGTTGTTTACAATGAAGCCACTTATCCCACATAGCTGAGGCTTTATCAGTCATGACTGCTCTCCTGCCATTAGTGCTTTCCTCCCTTCTCTAGTGAAAGTTATTGTCTAACCTGATTCGTATTTCTGAGTATCACCAAGAAAAAAGACCAACACTGTGATTTTCTTCCTGGCATAAATTTCAACGACGAATCCTCCATTCTGTACTTTTTCTCAGAAGTATTATAGCTATACATACTCATCTCTCTCATATAAATACCTCATAATAATTCAAAAGATACTACAAAATGTGTTTGGATAAGATATAGTAGATCTGGACTCAAAGCAAATTTCAAGAGAACTTCAAGAGAGCACAAACTTATTTCTGCAGAAAGTTCAGGTACCAAGGCAATACAAATCTTAGTCTACGCTATGTAAGGGAGGGGTCATATTGCCATCATTTCCCTTTTTTACTTATTAGTTTCACAGGCAGGGTGGATAAAAATCAATGATTTTTTTTAAAAAAATCAAAAAAATCGGATTTTTTTGATTTAAATCGGATTTTTTTGATTTAAATCGGATTTTTTTGATTTAAATCGATTTTTTTGATTTAAATTGGATTTTTTTAAATAAAATGCTTTTTGAGGAAAGAATATTACCATCCAAAGGTTATTCCATCATGAAATAAAGATTAGTTTTTTTAATTATGTAGTATAAGGTTGTATATGTTTAATTTATGGGGTAAATAAATTCCATTAATCCATTCACCTCTTCCAGAGGTTTTTGTAAGATTATTGGGCAGTTTCTCTGCCTACAAGATATTATCACAGGTGCTTGGTTTACTTTTGCAGTTCTCAAAACTGAATTTGACTCAACAGAGATCACATGCCTCTTCTTCACAGCAAAAATGTTGAGAAAAAGACCTTAATCCTATTGTTCTACAAACCTATGAATACAGAAGCAACCCCTTCAGTGCTAAGTTTCAAGAAGTTCAGTGAATAGAATAGAAACAATATTTTTCTGATTGTTTGGACAGTATTTAAGTTTTTCATGTGTAGGCTGGGCTGACAGTCTAAGTTTCTTAAAATATATATATTTTGTTTTTGTTTAGCCAAATTAGTTAACAAACATGGATGTTTGTTTAAGCAAATAACATTTGCTGAAATGTTATTGTTTCAGTTGAATAAATCTATTTAAATTGTTATTATTAAGGTAATGATTATTTTTCTCCTTCCTAAGTACAACAGTAAAGTTGTCCAAATATGAATGATTAACCTATTAAACTGGGGATAAAAAAACTAATATGAAAAGTTGTTATTCTAAAAATCTTCATCTACTTGCATAATAAAGTTATACCAGCAAGAATTAGTCTTTATGATTTAAATCAACTATGCGCTCATTTCACACGCTAGTAAGGTTATGCTTAAAATTCTACAAGGCAGGCTTAAGCAGTATGTGGACCGAGAACTCCCAGAAGTGCAAGCTGGATTTCGAAAGGGCAGAGGAACCAGAGACCAAATAGCAAACATGCGCTGGATTATGGAGAAAGCTAGAGAGTTCCAGAAAAACGTCTACTTCTGCTTCATTGACTATGCAAAAGCCTTTGACTGTGTCGACCACAGCAAACTATGGCAAGTTCTTAAAGAAATGGGAGTGCCTGATCACCTCATCTGTCTCCTGAGAAATCTCTATGTGGGACAAGAAGCTACAGTTAGAACTGGATATGGAACAACTGATTGGTTCAAAATTGGGAAAGGAGTACGACAAGGTTGTATATTGTCTCCCTGCTTATTTAACTTATATGCAGAATTCATCATGCGAAAGGCTGGACTAGATGAATCCCAAGCCGGAATTAAGATTGCCGGAAGAAATATCAACAACCCAGATATGCAGATGACACAACCTTGATGGCAGAAAGCGAGGAGGAATTAAAGAACCTTTTAATGAGGGTGAAAGAGGAGAGCGCAAATTATGGTCTGAAGCTCAACATCAAAAAAACCAAGATCATGGCCACTGGTCCCATCACCTCCTGGCAAATAGAAGGGGAAGAAATGGAGGCAGTGAGAGATTTTACCTTCTTGGGCTCCTTGATCACTGCAGATGGTGACAGCAGTCACGAAATTAAAAGACGCCTGCTTCTTGGGAGAAAAGCAATGACAAACCTAGACAGCATCATAAAAAGCAGAGACATCACCTTGCCGACAAAGGTCCGTATAGTTAAAGCTATGGTTTTCCCAGTAGTGATGTATGGAAGTGAGAGCTGGACCATAAAGAAGGCTGATCGCCGAAGAATTGATGCTTTTGAATTATGGTGCTGGAGGAGACTCTTGAGAGTCCCATGGACTGCTAGAAGATCAAACCTATCCATTCTTAAGGAAATCAGCCCTGAGTGCTCCCTGGAAGGACAGATCGTGAAGCTGAGGCTCCAATACTTTGGCCACCTCATGAGAAGAGAAGAATCCTTGGAAAAGACCCTGATGTTGGGAAAGATTGAGGGCACTAGGAGAAGGGGACGTCAGAGGACAAGATGGTTGGACAGTGTTCTCGAAGCTACCAACATGAGTTTGACCAAACTGCGGGAGGCAGTGGAAGACAGGAGTGCCTGGCGTGCTATGGTCCATGGGGTCACGAAGAGTCGGACACGACTAAACGACTAAACAACAACAAATGATTTAAATCAAGCCTTACTGACTAGTGATTTAAATCGTGATTTAAATCGTGATTTAAATCAGTTTGATTTAAATCAAATCCACCCTGTTCACAGGAAATGTTTGTTAGAGTACAATGGAACATCCCACATTTGTATTAAGACTTTAGCATTGGTATGCCATGAACCAACCAGTCAGTAGTTCCTCCGATCTTGTAGAGCAAGCAATCTTCTGAGGTCATGGTTTTCAACAAATTGTCATAGTGAACATCCCAATTCATGAAAATAATTGCCCACACCTACCCAACTGCAAATGAAGCAAACATTAGCACCTGACACCATTCATTGTAGTCTACTTCATGGGAGCAAGCTGTTTCAAGAAGGAAGGAAAGGCAAAGATCACACCAGGAGAACAGCATTATTTAATGTTTGAAGAAGTTGTGGAAGTAAGTCTTATGAAAAGTAGGTATCTGCAAGGTGCTGTGGCCACTTGTTTGCCTCCCAGTTGAGGCATACAACAGTTGAGTGTATATAGGCAACAATTTACCAAGTAATGACTTGCCGTGTGCATGGATCTACTCAGTAAGCCAGGAGGTAGAGAAGATCATGTTCACAATTTCATTCTGCCTGACCTCTGAAGACAGCCCACTGTCACTTTCAAATATCTACCATGAGCACATGGCAGGACAGAGTCTCAACAAAGATGTGCTCTCCCAAGCCCACATTTCCAGCATGTTCACACTCCTGTCTCAGTGAGGTCTATGCTGGCTTGGTCATGTCCACAGAATGGAGGATGGCAGGATCCCCAAGGACATGCTCTATGGGGAGCTGGCATCATGCATCAGGCCAGTTGGTAGGCAGACTGTGCTACAAAGATGTCTGCAAACATGACATGAAGGCGGGCAATATTAAACTTGCCCTGTGGGAATCCCTTGCAGACAACCGCAATGCCTGGAGACAATCAGTCAGGTCATCGATCCACAGCAGTGGCCAAAGGAGGAATGATCGCTGAGAGGAGCGCAGAAAGAAGAAACGCCATGGTGCACCTACACCAGCACAACCAGACACCTACATCTACCCCAGTTGCAACAAAACATGTCTCTCCCACATCGGTCTCTACAGCCACAGCAGGCACTGCAACTCTCCAACAGTTTGAGTTCACCCCTGAAGGCATGCTCTTCTATTGACAGATGGATGCCAACAACCACATCCACTATAGCAATACCTCAACAGTCTTTATTATTTGAATGCAATGCTTTTTGCAAAAATGATGCTCGTTTCCTTAAGTAGAAAGAAAGATTTGCTGCTAACCTACAAAAACGTAACTTGATTTCATTATTGCCCATACATGATTTTCTTTCTTTTTGTACTCTGTTACAGGCAGAAGGCTTTTTTTGGGGGGGGGATCACTGGACAGTAAGTCTACAAAGCTCTTGCATATGTCTTCAATTGAAGGAAATGTTGCCTGCCAAACTTAAACCAAGTTGATCATAGGTTGGTTTGTTTTTGGCTGTTTTTTATTTAAAAAAACAACAACCTTAACACTACCACCAAGAATATTCTAAAAGCAAATGAAGGAATCCAGTTGCTGTGGAAGCAAATTAAACAAATACTGTAAATGAAATGTATGTATACACACACACACACACACACACACACACACACACACACACACACACATATTGTGGTCTGATTAAGTCATATTTGCCACATTTGTTAATTGTAAATAGGCAGGTTTTAGCTTACTAAGCAGGATTCAATAAGTGCAATGGGGAACATTGCTTTTTTTGGTAAAAAAAAAAATCTTTGTAAATTGATTTGAATGCTTACCAAGGAAGAAATCTGAAGGTAACACTATGCCATTTGCTACATGTGCAAAGGATAGTTAAAATGAATGTTGGCCCTTCAGATGACAAGGAACTGGTGTGCTAAAGGAGGATAAGGAAACTGAATAGAAGCCTAATGATTTATTTGCATCTGTCTTCACAGTGAAGGATAGGGTACATCCCTGTTCCTTAACTTAAGAGCCAGTGTGGTGTAGTGGTTAAGAGCTGTAGACTCTTAATCTGGGGAACCGGGTTTGCCCCTCTGCTCCTCCACATGCAGCTGCTGGGTGACCTTGAGCTAGTCACACTTCTCTGAAGTCTCTCAGCCCCACTCACCTCACAGAGTGTTTGTTGTGGGGGAGGAAGGGAAAAGGGAAATGTTAGCTGCTTTGAGACTCCTTCGGGTAGTGATAAAGCGGGATATCAAATCCAAACTCCTCCTCCTCCTCCTCCTCTTCACTATTTCAGGAAAGGAGTCTGAGGAACTAAGGCAAATAGTGGTAACAAGAGACTAACTCTTTTGCCTTACTGACAAATGGGCAAACCACCAGGTTCAAATGGCATCCATCTAAGATTTATCAAAGAACTCAAATTTGAAATTGTTGGTCTTCTACCCAAAATATGTACCTTACCCCTAAGATCTGTAGCCATCAGAGGACTGGAAAGTGGCTAATGTAACACCAGTTTGTTTGTTTTTAAATAAAAGGGATCCAGGAAATTATAGGTAGGTTAACTTAACATCTGTTCTAGGAAAATTGGTGGAAAGCATTAGTAAAGATAGAATTTAAAAGCATATAGAAAAACAAGTCTTGGTGAAGTAGAGGCAGCATGGGTTCTGCAGACATACGTATGATCTATCTAACCTTTTAGACGAGGTATCAACAGGTATCTATGCAAACTGGGTAAATGGGAAATGCAACTCAATGCAAGTAAGTGTGAAATGATACACACTCATCTCTTCTTGACCACTTCAATACGGACCTTCAAAAGTGCACTGCTATGAAAAATATGTGTTTAAGGTTAGATGATCTTTGGAGTTCTGCAATTCTATGATTCTAAGAGATTCTAATTAATTCATTAGAAATTCAAGTTCAGAAGTTACCACCTATAGCATTTCCCATTTCTTCCCTCCCCCTGTTGTTTTGTTATCCTTGCCTGCTTATTCCAATTCCACTACTACAACATAGACCCATACCAATCTTATTCAACACCTCAGCAACAATTAAACTGGAAACTATTTTAGAAAAGCCAAAATGTAAAGAGGTTAATTTAATCAGAAATGGTCCCATTGTTATTATTTTATTTTTATTAAATTTGTATATTGTCCTTCATATGTAGATCTCAGGCAGTTCACATCATAAAAATACAATATAAAAGCACATTATCATTTAACCCCTATATACTGTGTCTCTAAATATATGTATATCTATCTATCTCTGTGTACAGAGAGTTATTTATCTATCTTTTCTATACCACCGTTACTATTTCCCCTTAATGTGCAGTATCAGAAAATTAAAGCAGAAATTTTAGTACAACTGTGGCAGATTCTTACTTAGCTCATGTCATTTAACTGTCAAAGTCCCAGAAAACATATCCTGTGTTGGAAACTGCCCTGCAATTACTATGGTTTGTTTTTTTAAAAAATTAACCTAATTTATAGATCAAACAACATAGCAACATGCTGTGATGGGTGGGTGGGTGAGGTTGAGAAATCTACAAAATGAATTCCAAAAATTCTGATCACATGTTCTGAAGATAAATTTTACTTAAAATTAGTTGGTTTTTCAAACACAGGCACAAATATGACCAAGAACCTGATTCTGTGCTAGATGCTTTGGAAGCTGGTCCAGTAGCTTACACCAAAGCAGTAAGAGCAATACATACATATACTTTTAACTATGGGATTTTCCTATAGTTTTAGAAACAAACTTGTGGAGCTACAGGTGGGGATGGGGTTTGGTTGTAAGGTTACATCCTGAAAATGGGTTACGGTATTTTGAAATCGGCTGGATTTGTTTCTAAGTAAACTGTTTAGGACCAGCACATAAGCTTGAAAGCTTCTTGGAGCTCAGCCAACACAGCACTCCAAACCTGCATTTGTTTTAAATTAACCAGGAAATTCACGTATTTCAAAAGGACAAATATTCAAAAAAAACCATTAAGAAAGCTCAGCCTGTTCCTCCCAGCCATTTTGTTCTTTAATACTATCACCCTACTTAGCTCTTTCCATGAAAACATTCCTGTGTTTTTGATCTGTAATTAAAGCAAGGATAAGAAATAACTGATGAATTGCAAATAAGCATGAAGATGGCAGAATTATACAAACCAAGGGCTTGAGTTTCAAGGTTAATGGATGGGTGGATGGTATGTCAACAGTTGAGCCACATGAGTATAAACAGTAAAGATGACTGTTGGGTTCATGCCCCTCAGGCCAGAAAGTTGCATGGAAGGCAGAGAGAGGAAAATATTCAATGGCATCCATGGCATAAAATCATATTCAGTGTGTAGAATTACTGTAACATAGTAGCCAAGGCACTCGGATGCAAGTTAAGAAGCCCTCGATGCTAACCCCCTGGTTTCCCATCACTGCCAGTTACCGAGAGGAAGAGGGGCAGGGAGTTCAGTGTGGTGCGGATGCAGTGGCAGAGCCAATCTACCTACCCCACACCACCAACTGCTACTGCTAATTCTACTTACTGGCAGTAAGACCCATTGAATTTGACAGGACTTACTTCTGAAAAGACTTGGTTAAGGCTTGTACTATAAGTAGTCATAGGGAAGATACTATCTCTTAGCTTCGGTTGCCTATCTGTAATGTAATTAATGCTGTTCTTCTTTACAGAGTTGTTGTAAGGATAAGATGAATCTGTCACTAGTGATAGTAGAAATTAAATCCTCAAACTACTCATTTTTGAATGATTCCTAAAATGGTTTATTGTGAACTACTTGAACTTATTGAGGTCAGTCCCTAAAGTGCTCAGAACAATCACCCTAGCTGTTATTGAACAAAACAAGTCAGCTAACATTATTCCCTTATTTTTCATTTACCTCAAAAGCTGATGCCAAAATGATGGCTCTGTTCCTCCGTAAAGTGTTAATATGGCCCCTTGCTAAAAATAAGAGATTTCTCTCTATTACAAAGAAAAGAAATGAAAAAAAAAAACAACTTCATCGTCTCATCCCAGATGTGATACTATGATAGACAAAGCATCAGACTGAATTAGAATTAGAATTATCAATGAAGATAATGAGATAGCTAAAGCATCAGAAGCCATTAGGCAGTGAAGTGGTGAAAACCCCCAACAGCCAAATGTTACTATAGTCATAGGAACACTTGGATAAACAGAAACTGACAGGACTTAACCATTTGTTTTTTTAAAAGGCCTTTTAATGAGGCCTGCTGCAATGTTAGAAGTTGGAAATAAAACAACATGCCAACCTACACTTCAAGAAGTGTGTACGAACGATGTGATGTGACATCAAGTGTGCCAGGCAGATTAGTGCCCCCCCCCAATTCTTTTTAATTGAGACGGGTTCCCCCCCCCCCCGTTTTCCTTTCGGCTGCTTTTTTTGTGGAGGGTATACCGCTTTGTTTGCCTGTGTTTTATTTGGAGGGGGCGTGTAGATATGCTTTTCCAGTTTGGGGGGGTTGAGGTGGAACTTATGAGCATCACCAGTTTTTCTTCAGCAAACTGGGTATTTTGTGGTGTCTGTGATTTCCAGTTGTGTTCCCAAGGTCCAAAGGGTTGGGGAACCCAATCTAGAGCATTTCTGGTGGGGACATTCCATTGGTTGGGACATCTTCCTGCATGAGATGGGCTGTGGGGAAAGAGATAATCACTGAAAACTAGGAGCACTTTTTGCGTGACTCAGGGGGGCCACCAGGGAGAGACTGTCAGGGGTGGGCACTTCTCTGTACAGAAGTCTTTGTTTATATGAAAAGATAACACATCAAAAGCCGTATTTTAAGTTTTATCTACCATGTGTTCTAATATTCTTTGACTACAGACAACCAGAAGATAGCACCTGTTCCTCAGAATATAGGGCAACGGTGTTGAAAAACACTCTGGGTCACACACTTAGCCCTGCACACAAAGTCACACTTCTCCTCCTGTCCCCACTATTGCAGTTATTAATTTCAGCAAAATGGGAGTCTTCTCCATGCTTCCTGTGCATTTTATAGAACTGATTGATCAAGGGGCAGGGTAAACATGCAGCTCAGTGCCACTTCTCAACGTACTTATCTTCTACATGAACACCACTCAAATCTTTGGTAAAAAAAGATACCTTATTAATATTGTGTCATATACACAACACAAGAACTTGAAAATTAGATGAGTGTTGATCCTCCAGCTGTTGCGGAAAACCTTTTCTTTCTTTTTTAAAAAATCCTCTGTAAACATCTTTGAATATTTTTCATCGAGCACATTTCAGCATATATGATCTCAACAATGAAATAAACCAATTAACAAGGTTCTTTAAAAGCAAGGAAAGGTTTTTTGTCATTCTACTCACCATTCCATGATTCAGCCAAGGTGGTATAAAATTATCAAGGAGCTTTGGGTAAACTAGTTCTCTGTCATAGATGTAGATGCTCCAAAACATTGTTACGACAAACTGGAGGCAAGGAGAGAAACAGAAAGAAAGAAAATGGGGGGATTTTTTTGTTAAAGAAAGGCACAGTATTGTATTAACATTTAACACTTCATTTATGGGTGTAGAAATAAATACACTGTTGTTGTTCTAAGAGAAATTTCCCTTTAATTGATTTAAATGCACAGTATATATCTGGCATAGCCCAATGCTGTGTCCTTGGGGGTAATCTCTCTGCCTATTCTCCAGACAGCGGCCTTGTGGTCAGAAGTGAATTTTGCCACATAAAGCAGTCTATCCACACATGCTATCCTGAGACATTACATAGAAAATCTGAAAATAGGTATAATATTAAAGCATGGGAAATTGTTTTCTTCCCTTTCAGAATTTCCACATTTTTTAGTAAGTGAAACTTTAGGCAATTTTTTAAAAAACAACTCTTTAAATTAAAAAAGCATTGAGTTCTTGAGTCGTCATCCAACTAGATGGTCATTTCATATTCCAAAAGCATGTACATCTTCTGTCCTACTTTTTATATTTAGGTTATAAAATACAATTTTTGATATACGAGCCTCCGGGCTAGTAATAATCACACACAATTTTTGTGAAGTCAATAATGGTGACGCATGTGAAGGAGTCCGTTTCAAAGTAGAGGGAGCTAGTAAGCGTTGTCCCAATTCAAAACAAGAACTACTTGAATACCCTGCCCATAATTTGCAGACACAGACAGCAAGAGTTGTAATCAAGTCAACTCAACGGAAATATGTTCTGTTTTGCTAAAGTCAAATGCATGCCAGCTGGCTTTATTGAGCAAGCAAGAAAGGATTTATTATTTATTTTTTTGGTTTCTATACTGCCCTTCATCCAAAGATCACAGGCCAGTTTACAGCAGGCCAGTTCATGAGAACAGGAATAATCTGAATCTATAAGAGAAATTATTTGGACTGCTGACAGGAGCTTCAGGCCGAGAACATGTGACGCCATTGTGAAAACATCTGCACTGGTTGCCCGTTTACTCTGGGACAGGTTCAAGGTCCTTGTATTAATCTACAAAGCCTCGAACAACTTAGGTCTAGGGTACCTCAGGGATTGCCTGAACCCCAGCTTCATCACTGAGATCATCTGCAGCAGTGTCTCTGGTCGTTTCCCTGAGTTGGTGAGGCTCATTTGACAACAGTGAGAAACTGAGCCTTTAGTGTCATTGGCTCACTGCTGCGGAATACTCTGCACACATCTGATTACTGATCTAGTAGCCACACACATTCTGCAGCATGGGAGAGAATGAAAATCCTGACAGTTTTATCTTATTTTTTACTGTTGTAAACCACTTTAAATATACTTTTGTGATAGAGCCGTACATAATCTCTTTAAAATAAATAAATAAAATACAGTGGTTTATTGTGCTCCCATATTTCTTATATTTCCAATGCACAGATGATTGCTGTCATATTTTGGAATAAATAATTTGCAAGTGTTGTGAATATGAACTAAATTGCGTACAACGGAGGTTCATTTGCCTGAGTTTTTGACGTGAACATCTATTGTGACCTTTTCATTCACCTGAGAGTGAAAACAGATCTTCTCTTAGCCATACAAGAAAAGTTTGGAAGCTGTTCTCTCAATGCATAGCGCCCTAGTTTCAAATATATTTGTCCATCTGTTAGGATGAGTACTGATGCCTGCTCAAGCTAACTTAAGATTTGTGCCAGGAAAAATAAGTTATGATGGACCACATGCAAGGCACTGCAAGTAAAATGCTCTACAAGAAGTAACTCCCTTTCTTGTGCCAATACTTGGGTTGGCACACATCCGTCCCCCCCCCCTTTTGATGCAGTTGACATGCAACTGACTGAAAGGCTGGGCAATGGAAAAAAATGATACAAACCCCCCATTTTTCTAAGACGACATACTGTATTGCAAGGGGTTATGGTGACCTTGTGAAACACAACTGGCATATGAAACATATGCATCAGGAAATGAACTTTCAGGGCTGCATTAAAAAAACAAAAACAGGCCTGATATTAATGGATTATATTGAGTTGAGCTGAATCATAACTGAGTGAGTCCAACAGAGTTGGCGAGCACATGAAGTATCTTGTGAAGCAACGAAAACTTATACTTTGCCAGTGAGGTAAAAGTGAAAAAAAGAGAGAAGAAGATAGGTAGTTCCATCTGTCTCCTAACCAAAGTCAGCCTATGGAAGGAAATGGTTCAGCAAGGCTGGCTGCAACCATCTGGTGTTCCAGGTGGCCAGATTTGTTTAATGAAAGCCCAAAACACAGGTATGCCTGGGGTACGAAAAGGATGCACAAAAGAACAATTCTAATTTTAGTCAGTTTCCACTCCAGAAAATACAGGCACGTAGCTATAACACACATCAATTTTATTTTCTTTACAAATGCACATACAACAATGGGTAAGGTTTTCTCTCTAACCAGGCCTTTGGCTAATTAACATTTCGTGGCCTTTTAAATGAGTTTTTGTTTTATTATGCATTTTGTGTTCTCATTTTGTATTTTTATGTTGCGAACCAGCCTCTGACCTTTGGATGAAGGGCAGTAATTTGTTTGTTTGTTTGTTTGAGTCTTTGGACCCTCTACATATTTCAGAGAGATCAGATTGGATTTTACAACTCAAATCTCTTACAAAATTAGAAAACCCCTACAAACCATCGTGCTCCTCTAAAAATCCTGTGAAACCAGCCCAGAAAATAGCTGATAATGCTTTGAGAACTAATTAGTGCAGTAACTCTGAAGCTAATAAGAATCATAAAACAGTGCCTGACACATGTATCCAATCAACTGTTGAACACAGGAAAAAAAGACAAAACAGAGAATATGTGTTTCATGAGAACCCTGCTTGGCTCCCTCTTGTGCAGCCTTTAAGCAGTCCCGAAAATGTTTTTTCTTAATCCCAAGTTCTCTATTGATTTCATTGCTGGCCCTCTATATATGATTCTATCTGGTGCTGCTTTTATTATATGTTTGTTCAGTTCTATAGTTTAAACATTTATATTGTAAACTGCATTGTAAGAACTTGTCTTTATTAGAAATAAAATAAATGCAGAATACTGTTTTTCAGCAGTGGCACCAATTAGATTCCATGGCTTTATTTGCAGGATGTAGCAAAGCTCTTCATCGTGAGACAAAGGCTTACATAATCATGCCCAATGCGTGGAAATGCTGCCTTGTGAACGTGCATAATGCATGAGGTTGTGACATTACTGTGAAGTCATGCAAAATTAAAATGTGATTTTCTACATCTCCTGTGAGTTCCTGCATCTCCTGCAAATACATCCAGCAATCAGGCGAAGTTGCAATAAAGTGAAATAGTTCTGCAACCAGGGCCTTCAGTTCTTTCAGCTTCTAAACAAAACTTGTGAATGATTTGTATAGCTAGAACCAGCTAGCTTGTAATATCCAGTCTCGCTTCCCAGCAGCATGGGCAATGTGATGAATAATACGAACAAAACAATGTCCCTCTTCCGTGGTGAAGAAATATTTCCATTTCCCTATTCTACTTTAAAGCTGCAGAAAGCAACGTGACAAGGTGTCCTCTGACTAAGAATTTAAAATCAGGAAACAAACCAGTGATTCAAAAAGAAGGAAGGGGTTTTTTTTGCACATTGGTGCAAAGGTGGTTGAACAAGATGTAACTGCAATTTGTCATTCTATAAATGTTGATCTTTTTAAAAAGTATCCTTAGAAAGAACAAAATTCAGTATTGTTGTTTTTAAAGAACATAATAGCAGTCATGTGGAATGGCCCATCCAGCATCCTGTTCTCACAGTGGCCAACCAGATGCCTGCGAGAAACCTACAAGCAAGGACCTATCAGAAGAGCACTCTGCCCTCCTGCAATCTCCAGCCACTGGTATTCAGAAGCACTCCTGCCTCCATGGAGCCAGAGCATAGCTACGCCACCAAAATCTGTGTAATCCTCTATGAAAGCCATCCAAGTTAGTGGCCATCATTGCCTCCTGTGGGAGTGAGAACCAAACCCATGTGTTGCATCAAGTACTTTATTTTACCTGTCCTGAATCTTTCAGCATTCAGCCTGAGTTCTAGTGTAACGAGGGAGAAAAGCTTTTCTCTATCCACTTTTCCCATGTATAATTTTATAAACTTCTATTGTATCACCTCTTACTCTAAGCTCAAATGCTGTGACCTTTCCTCATAGGGGAGTTGCTCCATTCCACTGATCATTTTGGCTGCCATTTTCTGGACCTTTTCCTACACTTTTGTAGAGCCTCTCTCTTATTTAGGCTGCTATAATTTCAGTGATCATGTATAAGAGTGCAAGTTTGATTACCCAATGCATTGGGTTGTTTCCCCCCTTACATTTCTGATTTACCTCATTTTTAACACCATCTGTTATGATGCTGTATTGCTATGAATAAAAGAAAAACTAACTGAAGTATATTGGTAGGAACTGAAAATAAGGTGAAACGACCAAAAACATAAAAATGAGAAACAACTAAATGATGGTTTCCATTCTTTACTACGCACTGGCACACTTAGGGCTTCTAAAAATAAGAACAATATGGAAGCCACTATTGCACACAGTATTTGAATTTAATAAATTGTGGAATTTTCTGCTTTACACATTACTGCTGTATGAATTAAGAATAGAAATAACAGAGAAATGTATAGGTTCTGTCATTGCTTAAGAAGACAAGGGACTGTTGGAATGGGAGCAGTCCTACAGAGTGCTCTAAGATTCTATCTTCTCCATCCAGAGTCACTTTTTAACACCCTCATGGAACTGCTGGAAGAAGCTGTGCAAAGACTTAAGATTAATGCCATCAGTGTGCAAATAGCTCGTGGCTCTATTTCTTCTTTTCACCACAGTGAGAAGTAGAGAAAACTTTGAATTAATGTCTATAATCGGGGATGAACTAGATGAGAGCGAATGTACCAAAACTCAATCCAGACAGGACAGAGATATTGAACGTAGGAGGTTTGATTAATCCGGGAATTTGGAGCTTTAAAAGCTCACCTTTTGAGGCAGGCTTTATAAACTCGTGAAGTTTTTCTCTGAAACTGGTTGGCGAGAACTCTGCCAGAATCGCTATCTATGCCTGCTCCTTCAGGGTGGTTACTGACCTCTATGAGGCATTTCTTCGTAAATCTAAAACACTACAAAATGCTTTATGTGTGGCTACCTTTGAAAACACTGCTTTCTGTGATGTGCGTGTGTTCAAACTTGTGGTTGATTTTATTGTTTTTAACTGTTTTTAATACTCTGTTGCGAGCTACATAAAGTGGTCCTTCGAGGCATGTTTAATAGGCTATAAAGAATAAACAACACACAGAGAAAGATGAAATTGTGTAGTCAGAACAATCCAGGGATCCCCCCCAGCAGCAGCACCCCCACCTTTCTGAAGCCAGTGCACCAAGTGGGCCATGCAAGGTGGAGCACCTTTAAGCTCTCTGCGTTGTTTACTGGGCTCTGGGAGGCTCCCACAAGATCTCGCAGGAGCCTCCCAGAGTCCATGTGAGACTTCGTGCAAGTTAAACGTTAGCAAGTTGCTAGTCAATTGTATACTACCGGTATGAGCTATGTGGGGGCTACATGTCTCAAACTGGAAGTTAATTACTTTGCATGTACTTACAACTCCAATAGGGAAAGCTAAGACAGCCATCATCCAATCACGGAGGGAAATGAGTTTTCTTAGTTGTCTTTCTTGCTCTTGGCTGTCATTTCCTTTAGTAAGGAGGCTGGAAAGGTCTGTCAATACGCAGATCCCGAAAAAGACTGCTTGAATAACCTGCATTAAAAAAAATTAAAGATATATATACTGTATATCTTGAAGGATGTACAATGTAACACAAATTCCAATAGTTTCATAATGATGTTGCGGCAGCCAGGCTAGGACCTCCAAAGTTTCCATTCTGGTTGTGGATTAAAATATTAGAGTGCCAATATACACCATCTCTACTGTAAATAAGACCAATGCAGTTGTTTTTACAGTAGCGATTTTGTTAAGCCATTTTCTAAGATATACCATACATCGAAAATACCAGAGGTTACCCTTGTGTGAGGAATCTTCTCACATAGGAAGCCAACGAAAGGGTGTGTGGCAGTAATCAGGCACATCAGAAAAACCACTAATATGGAAATGAGGAAGCAGAAAAGAGGCCATCACAAAGGAATTTTAGAACGTGACGCAGAGAGAGTTAAAAGGGTGGGGGCCTGAGAATTCAGGACAGAAGTAGGGCTAGTGGATGAACATGACTATCCTGTTTGCAAAGGGACCCAAGGGTGTCAGGGCCTGTGGTCTAGATCTCCATTGGTGCTATGTTCTTCAGAATGAAGAGCTAAGCCAGAGTTAGCAGCTTTATAAGACCTGGTAGGACTCTGTTGGTCCCCTGTCACCAAACTTCTGCTGATCTGCTTATCTGACCCCTGCAATGCCACAATCTGGCCATCTGCAGAGGTGGTGCTAAAGCACAGCAGTGGTAGCTTTGTCCACAGCAAAAGTCCTGCTTTTCACTATAAAAGTGCCTGCTTCAAAGGCCCAAGTGTTTCCCAGCTCCTCAACTCTATTCATCGCCAGATGAAATTTGAATAAAGGAGAATGGGTAGCAGCTATCTTCAACCTTTGGAGCTTCCCTGTCAACACCTGAAACACTTAAGAAATGGCACTGCTCAAGTGTGGCCCACATAATTTGTTATGATTAACACTTTACCCTAGATTATATTATGAAGTTGAGCCTTTGATAGCCTGATCAGAATTCAGCAAGAATTCAAAGAATCTGCTAACATGCTTAGGACAAAAAAGTTTTTTGGCTGCTTTTCCCAAAATGTGTGGGCTGAAGACTAGACAGTAATCTCATCCTGGTGAGGGTCTGGAATATTAGAGATTTATGGCCAACTGATAACTAGCCAACTGATGCGAGGTACTAATAAAGCTAACAACTGTATTGCCAGATTTTCTTGACTGGCTTTCCAATAAAGGATGGACATGGATCCAGCTTCCAACAGGTTGCCCATTTTTATCTGCAGAAATGAAATCCTATGCTTCCTGTAATCTAACCAGTAGTTGAGCTAGCAGGTCCCCAATCATATAAACATGTGTTCTTGTCTGAATAATGGTTGAAGGCAGCCCTGTGTCAGGAAGTTTTAAATGTTTGACGTTTTACGATGTTTTTATATGCACTGTAAACTGCCTAGAGTGGCTGGGGAAACCCAGGCGGATGGGTGGGGTATAAATAATAATAAAATATTATCTGTGTATCTGAATAAGTGTGCATGCACCCGAAAGCTTATACCAAGAACAAACTTAGATGGTCTCTAAGGTGCTACTGAACATTTTTTTTATTTTTTATATATTTCAAAAATATTATTGCTATTATTAAATGTTTTACAGCAAGCTGTAATGCAGCATTTCTTCTGCATGCAAGCTGCAAGAATCAAACTGATTCTTTCCAGTATTACCTGCTTAGAATTATATTCCTGTGCCTGACCAACTGGCCTTCAGAAGCAGAGCAATGTGAAGAACAGCAACACAATTTGCAGGAAGACCCTAAAATAAACAACACCTTGCTGCAATGATGATGAAGACCATCTCAAAGATGTGACCACGTTAAGAGACCAATATTTTTCAAGGTATAATCAAGGCTAGCTAGATTACCAAAACCTGTGAATCGATTAAGCCTCACACTAAATGGCTACCTACATTCTGTCCACCTGTGAATAGGAATCAAAGGCTCTAATCCTAGCCCTCCTTACCTAGGAGTAGATTTCACTGAACCGAATAGAACATATGGCACAATCCTAACCATGTCTTCTCAGAAGCAAGTCTACTAAGATGTAAAATCTTGTGCACTTCCGAAAGCTAACAATCACTCTTCTGCATATAACAGACCACAGAAACCTCATGAATAGGAATGGGTCAGATACTTTAGAACACAAATTTGTTTCTAATTTGAATTATTGCTAAACACAATCTTATGGATATGGGAATAAGAAAATGTAGGCATATCCCAAGGAAATACTTATTAGCTATGAAATTGATGACAACATAGAACCGTCTCCCAAAGGCAATGGTGGAAAGCATCTTGACATCCTTTTCAATGTTAAGTGGGACAAGGCATTCCATAATGTGTGTTGGGGGACAATACTGCACTGGCAATATTTTGAGATATGACCTAATGGGCTTTTTTATTTTTGTAACTGAGACTTTTATCCCCCCCCCCCCCCGCAAGCTGTAAAAAAAGAACTGTTTCAAATAACAGCTTCAAATAAAATCACACACCCATTTTCTAAGGGGATAGAAGTTGTACATTTCCTAATCAATCATAAACTAAGCCTGTTTTCATCAGCAGTGGCGTTTAAACAAGGTCACAGAGGGGAGCCAGCCACTCATGCCTCCATTCAGCTAAGCTGAGTATGTGGGCCACTTCACTACTTATGTCCCCAAATGCATGCAGCTAAGTCGACAGGACATGGATGGAGATAGTGTCCCTGTAGCATTTCAATAGTGAGACACAAGTATAAGAGACACATCTGATGAGCCATTTGGGGGAAAATCTTTGTCAAACATTTCACAGCGTCTCGTGATAAATGTGTCTTTACAACCACATGTCGTTAAGACTACGAATCACCAGACATTTCCAAACCACTTCCTCACATGTGGGTTAAGAAAGCCAGTACATAAAAACAACATGGAAGACACCTCTAGGGTGTCAGTGGATGCGTACTTCAGTCCTATAGACAGCTGCATGAAGTAGCATGGGCATAAATACAAATGTGAAGACCGCCCAAATATCTGAAAGACATAGAGCCTGTTGATCGGCAAAGGGGGTCCCTCTTGGTAGTTTCTCCACCCTATAGGCTCATAGGGTGTGTGTGTGTGTGTGTGACCTGGAGGAGGGCATTCTTTGTGGAGTTCCTAGGTTGTGGAATTCCCTCCCCATGGAACCGTGACTGGCATCTTCATCATGTTGTTCCCGTAGTATGCTGAAAATGCATCTTTTTGACCTGACCTTTGACATCTATAGGACCCACCCTATTCTTGTGTCTGTCTCAAACTGTTTTTAATACTGTCTTTTAAATTGTTGCAACCCACCCTGGAACCTTATGCTGAATAAGGTACAGTAATGTGGTGAATATGTAATAACATTAAATACTGATGTTGCTATGGATAACGGCAACAATGGCAACAACATAATTTTTCTATCAAACCTTTTACTTGCTAAAGTTTGTTTGAAATGACTATCAAGCTTCCCCCAATCTGGTGCCCACCAGATAGTTTGGACTACAACTTCTCTCATTCTTGATCATTGTCCATTCTGGCTGATACTGATGGGAGTCAGTACCAGGGTATCAGGTTAGGGAAAACTGACCCTTGAACAATCAGGTGTCTTCCTCTTAGGTTTGCAGACAAACCTTGTGGTAGACAAGGCAGGGAAATGTGCACAATTCCCTGTTCATAGAAGGATTATGTGCACATTCTCCACAAGGCCTGGTGAATGTGCACAATGGCAGGACATTAACCGGACCATTTATATTCCTTGTAATATAATGATAAAATGGGTTTGAATGTGTGTAAAACAAACAAAGATTCAGGTGAATTCCTCAACATTATAGTCAGAGCAGACCCTTTTAATTAATAGATATAGATGGATGCCTATAATTAAACAACCATGATGGTACATAGCTACCTGATCCAGATCTTTAGGCATTCTGGAGATCATTAATACCCAGAAACATTTCTCCCAGAAGGATGATTTGAATGGAAGGATATACTATCAGCTCAAAAAGGCAGCAGCTGGAAATGGTAGCAAAAGCATTTAAATCTTTCAGCACGCAAAACAAATTGCTTGAAAACCTGCCAGGTCACATAACCTTCACCTTGCAAGTCTGCCAGATCCACAAGTGTGTTTTTCCTTTGAAGCAAGCAGAATATGATTTATTTCCCCAGATTATCTGTTATGACTTTTCCTGTCACCTCTGTGTACTTCTTGTAGTCATTTGTCAATCCTTTGACATGGTGTAGTGAGGTGAACACACATTAAGCTTAAGCAGAAAATGTGGCTGAAGATACTATCAAATAAGGAAACATTAAGTCAGACGACTTATCTCTTTTACTACTGGAAGTGTGATTGACTGGGCCACTGTCCTTGAGATCAAACCAGTTAGTTCCTCAGCAGGTTTATTTCCATCTCGCTGCTTATAAAGTTTAGACTGGCATTAAATGGACAACAGTCACCTAATCCTATAGAATCCAGTGTATTAAGTTCAGATAAATCACGAGGGACTAAGACATTGTTCTGACACTAAGCTGTTCAATGTTTATATATCTATGCCAGGTGAAAGCTTCTTTCCCTTCTCATTTGCTTCAGGTCACCAATGGGTTGTTCTAGTCCCCAGCAAGCAATGTTTCCCCATCATGCACATTAATCATCAGTGAAGAGTGGGGAGGAGGTGCTCACCTTACCTCCAGCTGTCTACATCCCTGCTATATACCAGGACAGAGAGGGTGAGGAGTGAACTGGTGTTGATGCTGGCAGAGCGGATGCGCTAGACTGGCTCCGCCAATGTGTTTGCACTGTGCCAGCCTTGCTGTCCTCTTGCTTCTCCCTCATCTCCATCTCAGTATACAGCAGCAAACATGGGTGACTGGAGGTTAGATGAGCACAGCTGCCCCACCCCATCATCTATCACTGACATTAACTATGAGCATAATTCAAGAAGTAGGGAGGAACCTACTAAACCAAAGTTAACATTTATTGAAATTTGGAACAAAGGGAAAAGACTGTGTTGTTTTGCCTGTCAGCAACTGAGGAAGACAGTCCTTCAATCTTGTTTTTAAACACGTGTTTTTGGTAACTCTTTTTTTGTTTCAAATTCAACATAGCCTTGAGTGTCTACGCGTAGCATTTCCAGCCAGGCTGCTGTTTTGCCACCACAGACAGTCGAAAACTTGAGAATGCAGTGAGGGCCTTATCCACCAAGCTTTCAGCTGCCAGGCCCATGTATTGGCTTGGCTGGAAGAGAGAGACTGCAACTGAACCCAGGGGGAACTGTGTGATGACAGTCATCCCAGCAGCACTTCACATAACTCGGCCCAGTACTTCTGGTCAGGCCAGTTGGGCACCGAAACTGGCATCTTAGGGGAAGGCTATGGCGAATTCATATTGACATCTACTTTATTCAGAGTAGAGCCACTGGAATTAATTGGCCTAAGTTAGTCATGGCCATAAATTTCAATGGATCTATTCTGAATAAAGGCTTACTGAATACAACCCACAATGCTTTACTTAATATGATACTTCATACAGGTAAGTAGCCGTGTTGGTCTGACGTAGTCAAAACAAAATTTTAAAAAATCCTTCCAGTAGCACCTTAGAGACCAACTAAGTTTGTCATAGGCATGAGCTTTAGTGTGCATGCACACCAATAGGAGAACACTTCAGTCTCCCAGGACATGCTATACAACAGGGGTGGCCAACTCCCAAGATACTGCGATCTACTCACAGAGTTAAAAACTGGCAGTGAACTACCCTCTTTTTGGGGGTTCAGGTCAAAGTTGTTGAGTTTTTTCATGGAGAAGGTAAAATGTTGAGCTTTTTTAGGAGACCCACAGTTGTTCAACTTCTTTGGAGGGAGCCAATGATCTACCAGTGACCTACTGCAGACGTCCAGTGATCTACTGGTAGATCACGATCTACCTGTTGGACATGCCTGCTATACAAGATCTCAAAGTAGCTGTTTTATTACAGAAAAATTTCAGAAACAGATTGGAAAGAGAAGTTGCTGAATTGCAACTCATTACCAAGCTTAAAACCATGGAGAGACCTGGTTTGAATAAGGACATTGGATTCTTATCTCATTATACATGATAAAGCTTTCTTTAGCACCTCACCCCTTGCTTTTTCCTACAAGACCAATTGCAGTCATTAACAGTCGTTAGCAGTCATCAACAGGTTTACCACTTCTATCAGCCAATCACCCATTCCCAGTCGAGAGCCAGTGTGGTGTAGTGGTTAAGAGCGGTAGACTCCTAATCTGGGGAACCGGGTTCGTGTCTCCGCTCCTCCACATGCAGCTGCTGGGTGTCAAGGAAGGAGTGAAATGGAAGTGATTGGACTATGTTCACAGTATAGTTTATTAAACCAAACATTCTTGGCTTATTGTCACATGTGAACATGGCCATACATCTACCTTCATAGGTAAATGTTTAAAGGAACATCATTTTTAATATATATATATTTAAAAATAGAAAACCTCTAGCCAAAGTCATTTTCTAATAATTGCTATTCCCCTCCTTCCTCCCTTCAGTTTAGCTGTACATACAAAATCTGTCTTTATTGCTTTCCATATCCTGTTTACAAGGCCGGATAATTTCATTAAATCTATATCATCCATTCAGCAAATATGTTTATATGGAATACTTTTTTTATTAGATTACATCTTTTACATTTTCTTTTCTAAAGCTCAGTTTTGTTTGGCTCCTACTCAGCATTGCAGGCTACGCCATTATTTTTACTTAAATATTAATATTACATGCAATGCTACAAATGTGATCAGTGATATATCCTGGGAAGTATGCCAAGAATCAACAAACAGTGGGAAAGGCCATGTAACAGACTAGGTAACATTTGGGACTGCTAGTTAAGTAGGGGGGAAGAGACATGCATTGCAGCTGTCTGTACTAAACTGGGCTTAAGGATAAGGTTTCCAGTGGGAGGAAAGCCCCTAACTTTTTATGAATAAATTGCTTGCTCAATTGGAGGGAGGGGGTGAGCTTGATTTAAGATCAGCTTAGTGAAATCTTTCCCTAATACATAGCAGAGAAATTATGTATGTGAACTTCCTCTAACATGCAGAGTAGATTGCACACTTAATCCAAAACAAAATGGCTTCTTATAATACTTGTTTAAATAAGGTGAAATTAAAAACATTTCCTGTTAGGACTGTTGCCCAGCATCAATATGGTACCTTGTATAGTGGTACCTTGGGTTACAGACACCTCGGATTACAGACACTTCAGGTAACCTGTAAGTAGTACCTCGGGTTGATAACTTTACCTCAGGATGAGAACGGAAATCACGTGATGGCAGCGCGGCAGCAGCGGGAGGCCCCATTAGCTAAAGTGGTACCTCAGGTTAAGAACAGTTTCAGGTTAAGAACGGACCTCCGGAACGAATAAAGTTCTTAACCCGAGGTACCACTGTATTTATGTGATTTTAAAATAAATACTATAAACTATTCCTGATGGCATTTTAGGAGTGCTTTAAAATGTCATGGATTGAGGCTAGTAAAGGTTCTCATGGGTGTGAGATAGCATAATGTGGCTGCACTTTATAGGTGGGAGTAGCAAACAAGGGAATATTGTCATTGCATTCTAAATGGCTTCTCCGTGCTATGAAGACTTCTTGGGTTTTGAACACATGAATGCTGGTACAGAATTGGAAAGCAAGCTAGTTCATCTCCCTGCTTTGAAGCAGTACCAAAAGCCTACCCCCTGCCCTTACGATCAACACAGAAAACAACATACCAAGAGCAGAATGCAGATGTTCCCCACTCAAGTGCCTACAAATAGTTTCAGATAACTAGATGAAGATACAAACACCATTCCAGAAGGGGTACTGGCATGAGGTGGGGGGGCACACTTTCTAGGATATCCTGGAAATAAAAAAATAGAAGATGATAGACTGACTACACCATCCATGGGTCATACTATGAGTTCAGATTTCCAGAGAAGTAAACAATGGAACATATAAGCCAGGCTTTTAAAAGAACAGGAAGAGAAAGTGAGTGAGAATGCACACACATAGCCTGCTTTTCTTGCTAGAAGAAAAATTGAGGGCAACTGCATTCACACCTGACAAAATAAAAATAAAAATGGGTAGGCTATGCATAGTATGGTTATATAGTTATGAGTTTGACCAAACTGCGGGAGGCAGTGGAAGACAGGGGTGCCTGGCGTGCTCTGGTCCATGGGGTCACGAAGAGTCGGAAACGACTAAACAACAACAATAGTTATATAGTATGGTTATGCATAGTATGGCCCATGGTTCCTTTTCAGTAGCATGCTACTCTTACAGCCTAGTCCTACACAATGTTAAGTGCACGAAAGCACAGTGAAACCAAAGGGCTTAGGTGTGCCTAACTCTGCATAGGATCAAGATGTAATTGTGCCTTTAAAAATGAAGGTGGCTTTCGAGACTTTCCCTCAGAAGATAAAACTGTCAAGAGTTTGGTGACTGCAAAAGAGAACCTATCTGCATTCTACTACACAAACTGCGTTCAAACATGTGGCTGGTATGGATCATGATATATTGCTACAGAAGATAGCCCCTTCCTCAGCTGCATTCTAGCAAAAGTTGGCCAGTAGGTGAAGGCATGGGATTCCCCTCCCTCTCAGTCACCATCAGTGCAGGCAACTGCTCCGTGTTCTCTTCCTCACTTCATTGGCCTTTCTGGAATGCTTCCTTTAATAATCTCTCTCCCCTCAGGTATTCCATTTGTTCATGTCCCATCCCCTCACTCCAGCTTGCAGGCTCCGTTTCTTTCTGCACTTCTCCCTCACTACGTGACCCAAACATTAGATCATCCACTTCCAGCTTTAAATACACATATAAGATATTACTAAAACAAAGCAGCCACGTTTGCACTACCCAAAGTAAATAAATAACATAAACTTAAGCAAGCCCCAAGTGGGAAAACAAAGAAACCAACTAGCAACAGAGCTGGGGAGGGAGCACTTTGATGTCTGAGATACAGGATCAAAGTAACTTCAGAAACCAAGAGGAAGCCAAATTTTCAAACTCTTATTATTCTGAAGAACTTGGGGAACAATAAATTATCTTAAAATCCTCAAAGTACTTTGGGCTATGGTGAATAAACACTATTATACCTCTAAAAAGTATCATTTTGCTCTGACTGTTTACCACTAATTAAGACAGTAATTTTTTCGAACACCATCTCCAGCAACATATTCTCTTTGAAGTGCTCTAGAGAGGTTGTTCTTGCACAGCAAAGAAACAAACGCTTTTAAAATTTGCTCTTGATAGCTCACAGTCTTTGATCAATTCTTTACATGCCTCCGGGAAGTAAAACTTTGATATATTTATTTAATTAGCTAGAGTTCAAGAAATAGATGGTAACAAGTAGCTTGGGCCCTCTTGACATAGTGTCCTATGGAGAAGATGCTATAAAGACAATTGAAAACATTGGTTTTTACCAGAAGCAGGCTAACTACAAACATCACTATTGCTCTCCCTTGTGTTTGTTCCTAAAGAATGAATGAAGCAGATGACTTCAAAGAGCCTTTGAAAACAATGTTTACTATTAGGGTTATCGCTTGCATATGGCTTTCTCTACATTTACACCCCATCCTGCCAGGTACAAACTGTTCTAAGGGCACTTGGGGACTCTGGGGGAAAAAAGTCAACATTCCACACACCTGACTTTAGGATTGTCCCCAGGCCTGTGCACAGCCCCCCTTACTCCACCGACTATGGGGAGAAGTGAATTACAAAACAAGTAATGAAATATATACAGGATCTCCTATACTGTACTAAAGGCTAAGCCATCTAGACCCTCTGCTAGATTCTAAACCTTCAGACAACAGACACAGGCTCCTAGGCACCACAAAACTATGGGTGGAATTCTACTAAGTTTTTATTCTGGCCTCTTCTTTCCAGGGCAACCATGCTTACCCCCAGCAGAGATGAACTTGGCTTATCAATCCAGTCTGGTTGAATGGGCCTGCCTCACTATTGCTGCTCTGGAATTGGGGTCTCTGGCCTTGGTCTAATCTCTAAGCGTCAGGGTGAGTGCAGGCCATAGGGGGAGTCAGTGGTGGGTTTTTTTTTTTTACTCCAAAAGCATCCATGAGTATCCTCTCCACCTGCAGCTGCTTCAGCAAGTCTCTGACTTGGTCACTGAGGAATCAATCAAGAGGGCTAGGCTCAATGCCTCTGCGTAGGCAGGGAATACTGCAATCCCCTACAATGTTAAACTGTTTTTTTGCCTCTCAGCCCTCTTCCCCTCACCCCACCTTCTGCTGCAACAGACACCCCCAAGAATAAGAAGGAAGGATAGATGGAGAAATCAGGAAGAAGTGGGCTTGTCTACCGGTACTTCCAGTCCCAGACTTTGGTAGCGCTCTTTTAAAGCCCTGTCTGTCACAGCAAGGCAGGATGGAACTGAGAGGGGTTCTCTACCACACAATGAGGTCTCTACCACACAATGAGGTCTCTACCACACAAATTTGCATAGCACTGCTGAAAGAAGTGAGTAGGTGGGAGAGGCACCCATTCAAGGATCTTATTAAATAAGTAAAGGCTAGAAAGTGAGTGCTCCCTAATTCTCTCTGTTCAGCTTTATAACTATGTAAAAGGACACTTACACAATAAATAACCCTCCTCTTCAGGACACTTCAAACCACCCTTCCCCCACACAGCTGCCACTATCATACATATTTCAAAGGTTCCATCTGGGTGCACCAACTACCTGACTCCCTTGCAGCCAACAGAAAGACACAGCCTACTCAAATATGCCTGGTCGCTGCTGCTTTAGGAAGCTGAAAAAAGAATTTCAATCTATGATCACAGCGGCGAGACCTTTACATGCACAAAGATGGGGTGGTGGCGGGGGGGGGGAATCATCATTACCTACCATGGAGGATGGTTGCAAAACTTACTGGATTTAGCCAAGATAACAGAGTTGATGTGTTTAATTGGAGAAAAATCATTGTTGATATTTACTAAAGACTGGAAACCCCTTATGGACTTTTTGTGTGAAAAAGAAAATGAACTTGTGATATATGGGTTGGAGGATAGGAGAAAATATTGGTTTATAGAAAGTGGAATAGATGGGTGTCACCTTGGAGTGAATGTTTTGAACCATATATATATATATATATATATATATATATATATATATATATATAAGAAGAATTAGAAGTTCTTTTTTTCTTTTCCCTTCCTCCTCCACCTTCCTCTCTCTTTTTTTCTTTTCCATTTTTTGGTTTAGGTTTTTATTTAGATTAATCTTTTATCTTTGGAATTATAAAAAGATACTGGGTATTTGATTTTTGTGTATCTTTTTAAAAGCTTCAATATAATCTATTAGGGAATAAGAAGAAGTTGAAAAGAATGTACTGTATTTAATATCCCACTATTCTATTTTCTGCAAGCCAGGATATGGTATCAACCAAGGCTGCAGCTACATTTTAAGCAGTAAATAAACAAACAGAATGTTTGTTATCTGCAACCCTAAGAGCAAAGTATTATTGTACAGTAATTAACAACAAGAGCTTTTAGAAATTTCTTTCGTAAGATGAGGGGGCACTTGTCTGAAGAAGGTCATGAATAGGATTGTCATGAAAATGGGTTAGCCAGCCAATAATCCACAGAGTGGTTGTAATAGTAATGTTTGGTTGAGCATTTGACCAAATGAACAATTTCACTAAAATATTAGTGATAGAAAGTGTTCATTAACATGAAAATCATGAAAGTGGAGTATTTTCTATAATTAAATCCCATGTTCTTTAAGTCAGATAAGACTTTCTCTACCAAACAACAATTTGCCAATGAAGCTAGAAGTATGATCTCAAAGCTGAAAAGCAGCAGAGGTTAATGGTCAGTGTTGGGTAATCTGACACCTTGCATCTGAAAAAGAGCCATCCCATCCCTAAACACCATTTCTCCATAGGAAATAAAGCAGCACTGCTTCCCACTGTTGATGAGAGGCATTATGTTCTGGATGACATCACTCTCCAGTCTTATCTCAGATACATTTGCATGCCAAGCAACCAGACCATCTCACATACCATGGAAAGGGACAAAGACTGCTATGCTTAACAGGCGCGTAGACAACGGGACAGGAATAAATATAAGCATGCAGAGGTGAGCTGCCACTAGACAGATACTGTCTAGACAGTATACAGTGAGTAACAACGCAAGACTCCCGGAAACAAAGATACAGCCTCCCATATTCTGAGTGAAAGTTATTCATTGTGCAGGATTTTTAAATTTTACATTCTGTTGTTAACACCAGCATCCTACAGCACTTGGAATATTAAGACACTCTGTGATAGCGCAGCATCTCAGCCAAAGACTATGGGAGTTACCAAACTAGATATTATGTGTCTTGCTTCAGTGCAAAGGTAAACGATCAATAAGTTATCTGGAAACAAAATTAATTCAAGTACTACATTATAATCACCCTGTAAAAAAATCCTTCAATCTGAAAACACTCATTGAGAACTCTTGAACAAAATTCTGCATTCTGGTGATTTGTTTAAAATTGAGACTAGGAAAACTCAGAGAAAGCCAATTTCCAGACACTTCAACAGCAGCATATTTTCAAGCAGCATCTGGGCGGTCTAACTCATTTTAGGAAGCAGATACCACTTGCAATTTGATGGAAATAATGCTGAGGAACAAAGTGTTTCCAGGTTTGCGCAAGTCATGCAAACACACAGTATGCCCCTGCCACGCTGGACGAGGCATTTGGCCAAAACCAACCAACTCCTTTTCAAAGACAATTTCCAGAAGAGTTGTTAAAATTAGTAAATCCCTTTTGCAGATGAAATCAAAATACCATGGTCAAATTTTTTTTAACTGTGCTGCTGTGGATGGAAGTATGAAGCCAAATAATGTAGGACTGGTTTTTTGATGAGCAATGCAAACCCGATGTGTGAGAAGAGTTTAGAATTAAAATATGCATTGTTCAGATCTACCGTTTCCTAAAACCAAGGGACCTGAACTGTTCCCTGGATTCACGGTGCAAAAAAGCACAGGACTGGAGTCTCAGCAAGCAGGCTTAGGCACAACAGATATACTTGCACAGAAGTTTGTTTCCTACCAGTGTGTGGAAAGTGTCACAAGTCCCTTTAGCAACCCTGGTAGTAGTTAGAAAGAAGGGTTTGTGAGTCCTTCTGCATTACATCCTGTGGGTCTCTGACACCTAACAGAAACAACCCAAGCCTGCATTAGTCTAATTGTACAGCAGATTTGTCAGTTATAACAGCTTTAGCCAATGACGTTTTAGCCAATGACGTTTCATCAACTTTGCAACCTTCCTTGGATGTAGGATGCGGGAAAGGCGGGAGAGAAGTTTAATACTTAAATGAGATAACGTAAGGATTAGTCTGCAATGAAAGGAGAAAGCATGTGGCCAAATAGATAGGGCACAGTTCTAATCGGATTAGTTGTAGCACTTTTGGTCATCGTTTGTGCCATTAATGCTAATTAATTGATCCAGCTGAGAATCTATTATTTTAACTTAAAGAAAAAATTAGTAGACATGCAACCAGACAGAAAAAGTCATGGGCTTACACAAACAATTATAAACACCATGGGAGAAGTGTTCCCAACTACACCACCCATTGCCCCTGGAAGTCTTATAGGAAGCTGCTGCAAGAGAGGGACTCTGAGTAGCGTCATAGGAGGGGTGTTTCTAAGATATGGGTGAAGCTCCCTTGTTATTTTTTTTCTATTGGATGCCGCATGTTGTTTAAGTGTAATCTTTTAATATTTATAGTATTGGAATGTGGTTTTTTTAAAATAAGTTATTACATTTGCTATTGTTTTGCTAGGTTATGAAATTGCTATTGTTATTTTGCTAGGTTATGAAATTGTTGCTTTGTTATTGACTTGCTACATTACTATGATTTTTTTGTACTGTTGCATTCCTCTTTCTTTGTGGCTAGTCGCTTTGAGCATGGTTCTTTTGTGGAAAAGAGGCATACAAATAACAGAATAACTGAATAACAGAAAAAGGTTGTTAATGCACTTCAATAGGATCAGTCAAAATACAGTGGTACCTCGGGTTACAAACACTTCGGGTTACAGACTCTACTAACCCGGTAGTACCTCAGGTTAAGAACTTTGCCCCAGGATGAGAACAGAAATCATGCGCCGGCGATGTGGCAGCAGCGGGAGTCTCCATTAGCTAAAGTGGTACCTCAGGTTAAGAATGATTTCTGATTAAGAACAGACCTCCAGAACGAATTAAGTTCGTAACCAGAGGTACCAGTGTAAAGACAAAGCAAGAAAGTACTTTTGACTAAATGTAGTTATTTTTCGCATTTCCCCGCAAACCCAGACACATTTTACCATGTGTTTTTCTCAATAGGAAACTTTCAGACACAAACAACTGACATGAAGGGTATATAACATTACCACAGCTACAAGCAGTTTCTCAAAGTCTAATGCTGAGAGAGATTACTGCCCCATTACAGCCTGCAAGTCAGCCTTTATTTTAAATGACATGCTCATCACAAATTGCCAGTAGCCTTCAAATGTATCAAGAACCTAAATTCTGCCTGTGTGGTGCCAAAGATTGAGGTTGTGTAGTGTGGTGCCCAAAACTGAAGTTGTGTCCAAAATAAATAATAAATATTATTTGTTTATGCAACATTATACTCTTGTGAAGTGGTACTAATAGGATGGAAAACATTTGTTTCTTAAACAGAATTGTCATCCGGCTATCACTAAGTATTGTTTTAAAAAACACCCAAACAGTTTTATGCCTGGTAGTCAGAAATTCAAAACACAGTCAAGCAAACTAGAATACTTTCCAAACCAGTTAGGTTCACTTTGGTTCCCAATGCTTTTTTCTAATATAACTTCTATGATTTTAGAGGCTGCATATCAAGCAAAAATTCAAGTAGCAGTAAATAGGAATGGCTGAAAAGGCTTCATTTGCTCAATATCAGTGCTCTTTATCACTCTTCTCTTTAAAAGGGAGCCCATATACAATCAATATGCCTTGCTCTACCCATCGCAGGATTCAAATAATCTACTGCAGAGAAAATGAGCCCACAAAGATGGCTATTCCCCCCGCCCCACACACATACATCTGCTCCCAATGTGTAATAGCTTTGCATTACCCGTTTGCAGGATGCTATTAATGACCAAGTTACCCCCGGGTAAGAAAGCTCTCAGAATAGATTAATCATTAATACGAGTTCTACGATCACTTCCTTTCTAGAAAGCTAGTAGAGGAAACTCCAGTTATCTTCACCTAGCTTCGGTGCACATAAGCCTACTTTTGAGAGGAATGTGAGCTGTGCATCACTGTACATAAAGCAAAAGTATACAGTTAGAAATAAGTCATGCAATTCTGACAGATCTAACTACTCCCAATACTGTTGTTTTTGTTCATATGAATCCAGCCTAAGAAATAAAGCACTTTCTGTGATGCCATGAAGATAAATGGAATGTGACCCAATGCAACAGTGCTAGCCTTGAAAATTGTGAAAACTAATGCAGTTTCAAGCAGTTAGTTTGGCTACTTTTTACATCTAGTATGGTGAGAGAAACTTATTTAAATATTTCTTTATTTTAAACAGCCCCATCAGTGTTGCAAAAATAACACTGCACAATTCAGTGAAAAAAGCAGCTCTCAACTGCAGTAATCCACCCCCCCCCCCAATCATGTAACTTGACATACTTTAATACTTGGGAGAATAGTAAAATAAACAAGCTAAGAAAAGGTAGACAATCCATCAATAAGAAAACCAGTCCTATCTTAAGGTCTGATTAAATTCCTGCAAACAATGGAAATATGCCTTATAATAAAGAGGCCTTATAATTTCATTGTCAGTGAATAGAAGCTAACATAGGGAAATGGTTGCAATTAAACCAATCATGTCCAATAAAAAAGACAAAAAGTTGGCTATATATAAAAGGAAAAACTCAGTGCAAATATTCATCAGCAGCATCAACTCAAATCAATTCATGAAGTATTGGCAGAATTCACAATTCAGTTTTAAAAAGATTAATTGTTCAATTGACATGATACAAAAGAGTACAGCATTACTCAGTCATACAATAATCACTTTCTACCTTTAAAGCAATCAAAGTTATCAGTATCAGATTAACTTTGCAGTTGAGATGAATCTTTCAGAGTATGGAAAGATTGAAATATTTTGGTGGTCCATGGTAAAAAAAGATACAGAAATCATTCAGGGAAAAATATGGATTTTTCAGATTTGTTCCTTCCAATTAAGTAGGCCTTAAAATAGGAGGTTGGTAGCATCGTGAACCAGATCGTGAAGCTGAGGCTCCAATACTTTGGCCACCTCATGAGAAGAGAAGAATCCTTGGAAAAGACCCTGATGTTGGGAAAGATTGAGGGCACTAGGAGAAGGGGACAACAGAGGACGAGATGGTTGGATAGTGTTCTCGAAGCTTCCAACATGAGTTTGACCAAGCTGTGGGCGGCAGTGGAAGACAGGAGTGCCTAGCGTGCTCTGGTCCATGGGGTCACGAAGAGTCGGACACGACTAAACGACTAAACAACAACAACACCACCATCTTGAAGGATTGGACAAGCTACGTTTTTATAGCCTATGATTGTTGTAAAAATTATTAGTCATAATGGCTGTAAGTAATCAGTAGATTTCACTGAAATAACATCTTGTGTAAAAAAAATTGTAAAAAGTATGTAATAATCAAATGGGAGTAAAGAATACCACAAACCTTTTCATTGAAAGCTACTCATTATTACTGTTCTGCACCTTTTCAGCAATTTCCCCCACTCTACACCAAATTTCAATACAGTATGGATCTTTGGGTAAAAGATGTGAAACCTATAGCCCCAAACTGGACAGTACATATTTTGGGCTTTTAAAAACCCACAAAATTAAAGGTGGGATTTTGTTATGAAAGTTACTCATTACCAATGGCAACATGTGTGATAATTTTACTAGGGCCATAGGATGTTGATGACTAATATATCCACAGCCTGTTATCTGCATCCATTTCATATGACGTCAGAGGTGCACATGTATTATAGTATGTTAGAGTGACAAATTGTACAAAACATGTTGAAGCCATCTCCTGAACTCCCTTTCTTCATATTTGATGTTGCAGTACAAAATTGTAAAGGTCCCTCTTGATGCTACTGACTTTGCTGTCATGTCACAAGGTGGCTAGACAGCCTGCAACTAGGCACATTGGAGCATCACTGGGCGACCTAAGAATTTGAACTCTGTGGTCCATGAGTAACTTATAATCACCATTAAGTATTGTGTAGGCAAAACAGGATGGTCCAACATGGATGGTTGGACAGTGTTCTCGAAACTACGAACATGAGTTTGACCAAACTGCGGGAGGCAGTGCAAGACAGGAGTGCCTGGCGTGCTATGGTCCATGGGGTCACAAAGAGTCGGACACGACTAAACGACTAAACAACAATAACAGGCAAAACAGATTATCTGGGGGAAGGGCTGTACCTAAGGCATGCAAAAGGTGCAAGGTTCAATCCTGGGTCACTTTAGGTGGAGCTGGAAAGGGCTCCAGCCTGAAAATCTAGAATACCGCTGCCAGTTAGTATCAACAACAAAACTGAGCTAGGTAGACCACTGCAACTTGCTATGTTGCTAAGATACTGCTTTTGCACAGACCGAGTGTGGAATTTCTGGGCTTTTCACTAACAGCAGGCAAAATGGGACTTGCTGCTACTGTATGTGATGGCAATGGCATTTGTGATAATATCGGGAAGAAGCAGTTACAATTGTGTGTTTAGTGTAGGGGTGGTGAACAAATGTCTTGTTCTAGTGCACGGATGGGGAACTCTGGCCCTCCAGATGCTCTCTATGATCCAGCAACTCCAACTGCCAACCATGCTAATAGGCTGATGGGGGTTGTAGCCCAAGGACACACGGAGATTAGCATGTTCCCAAGCCTTCTCATAGCGCATGATCGTCACCTTTTTCAGACCCAGGAACCACTGTTAACCCAAACATGCATTTGGGGCCCCCTTTCTAATCTACCCTGCACCGTAGAAGCTCTCCCACTGTGACCCACCTTGGATCAGGCCACGACCTACCAGTTGAAGACCAGTGCCCTAGTTTCGTACATGAAGAGTGTGGCCATTTTGAAAGAAATATATGATGAACTATTCCTCCCTGATTATTATTATTATTATTGGGGGGGCGAGGGGAATAAATCCTTTAATACTGGTGCTTTATAATCATGACCTGCCACTATACCGTAGCTACATCCTCCGTTGATGCAATTTATCCTTTCTTCCTGAAGTGGGAGCTGTCTTGGGAAGCATGTCTTGGATCAATGTTGACATGCCCAGAAAACCAGACCATGATATGAAGAACCTCCCTCCTTTTTTGGCGATCTGTTCCGTTTGCGGGGATTAGTGAACTGACAACAGAAGACAAAAGATAAAAGAGGATGGGGGGGGCACCTCTTTTTTCTCGCCGCTTGAATGAGTGCAGCTTCCCTCCCGGGCTCCTCCCCTTCCCCGGCTCCGTTAGGCAACCCCGGGAACCGAAGGGGCATTCGCCCCGCCCCAATCAAGGTCTCCTCTCAGGAAGGAAGCCAACGGGAGCGCCAGGCACTCGAGGAGCCCAGCAGGGCTTCTCCCCGCGCGGGCCTCGCCCCCTCCGTCGCTCGGCGGCGGCGAAGGAGGAGAAGGGGCGCGTCCGGCCGCCCTTCCCAGGTGCGCACGCCCGCGCAGGGGGGAAGGCGTCGCGGGCGGCCAACTTACCAAATTAATGAACGTCAGGAATTTCCAGCTGCCTCCGTAGGTCTGGTGCGCGGGCATGTCGATGGCCTTGTAGTTGCACAGGATGGAGAAGTAGGAGAGGAGGATGGCGCCGCGCAGCACCTGGCACGGCACGAGCGCCATGTTGCTGCGGCCCCCCGCCCCTTTTTTTACACAAGCGAGGCCGGAGCTCCCGAGTGAACCCGCCCGTCGGAGAGATAGAGCAAAGAGGCAACGGAGACGCGCTCGGGGAGCAGGGAGCCTTCGGATGGGAGGCGCGCGCGCCAAAGCAGGAGGCAGGGGGAGCGCGCGCCGCCGGCCCAGCTGGCCACTTCCCATAGAAAGAAAGGAAGAACCTGCTGAGAGCCTCTGAGGAGGCTGCGAAGGGCTGCGATCCCGCGCACAGGGTCCCCTTTGACTTCAGGATAGGTCCGCGAAGGGGCAACGTAGAAGCGAAATCCACAGGCCGCGCGAATAGAACTCTCTACATTTTGTTTTGTGCTTTGTGCTTTGACAAACCGTCTTCGCGGTGGTCTGTAGGGTCAGGCTAAGCTCCTGCCTACCTTGCAATACTGTATATATCTCCCACACTTGCAAGGTCATGTGAAAATTAAGCACAAACACACACGTTTCCCACACGAAATGAGAAGTGCGTGATAAAAAGTGTGAGCTCTTGTCTTTGCTTTTCCGTCTTAAATGTTTTTCCGCTAAAATCCTACGTCCCCCCGCCATAGTGTTCCGATTGATAGCTTTCGCTTCCTCTCGTGAGGGCGGGGGGGGGGGGATAGCATCCAAAGGAACCAGGAAGCTTCGTCTCCAGGCCGTTGGCTTGTCACTCTACATTTTCCTTGTTCTGTAACCAAGAGAGCACTACGTATTCCATTGGTTTCCAACCAGGACTTCCGGGTTCTTTTTCAAGCCTACAGTGCTTGCTAGACGTGGGAGGCAATGTTAGATGTGCGGTGGTTTGACAACCTCATGTCTTACCGACCCCCCCGCCCCAATCTATATTTTCTTGTGGCAAGTAAAATGCCAGTATTTTGAGATTTTTTTAAAAAAAATGCCCTGCAAATGCTTCCTGGGCTAAGAAAAAAAGAAATTAAATACACTCATTTTTAATTTTCCTTCCCTGCAAATTAGCAACTTCAAGAGGGTTTGCTTGTTCTGGCCCTTTTGAAATCCAGTCATGAGTCGTGTTTGTGGTTTGAACATGAAATTTAACATATTATCTTGAATATGCACACAAAGTTTCATTTCCATCTCTGTCTTCGAAGATACTGCATCATGTTGTGTTTAATAATTTTTCCTGGCCTCATTGAAAATGAGGTTGATGCTGGGTTGATGCTTCAATAGAGAATGTTATCCATGTTTAAAGGAGGATATCATACTCTGCTGAATTTTGCATTTCCCCTTCCTTTGGAAAATGGATATTGAGCAGGTATATGAACTTGAAAAGTAGAGTTGTATAACAAATAAGTGTTCGCTGGAATTAATTATGTTATAAACCAACCAAATAGAAAGATACACTTGGTTGTAAAATAAAAAAAAATTCCTTCAGTAGCACCTTAAAGACCAACTAAGTTTTTATTTTGGTATGAGCTTTCGTGTGCATGCACACTTCTTCGGATACAGTGAAATGGAAGTTTCCAGGCACTTATGTAGAGAAGGGGTGGGGAGGGGTGGGGATGGGGAGGGGGGATCACTCAGAAGGGTGGTGGAAATGGGTGATTGACTGACTGATAGCTGTTGATGACCGCAAACGACTGCAAATGGTTTTGCATGAAAAAGCAAGGGTTGAGATGGCTGAAGATCGCTTATCATGTATAATGAGATAAAAATCCGATATCTCTGTTCAAACCAGGTCCCTCCATGGTTTTGAGCTTGGTGATAAGTTGCAATTCAGCAACTTCTCTTTCCAGTCTATTTCTGAAATTCTTTTGTAGTAAGACAGCTACTTTGAGGTCTTGTATAGAATGTCCTGGGAGATTGAAGTGTTCTCCTACTGGTTTTTCTGTCTTCTGGTTCCTGATGTCAGATTTATGTCCATTTATCCTTTGGCGTAGGGTTTGGCCTGTTTGTCCAATATAGAGAGCTGAAGGGCACTGTTGGCATTTGATGGCATACATAATGTTAGAAGATGAGCAATTAAATAGTCCTGAGATGGTATGTTGGATGTTGTTGGGGCCAGTAATGGTGTTGTCTGGGTGTATGTGGCAGCAAAGTTGGCATCTGGGTTTATTGCAGGCTCTGGTACCAGTGTCCATGTTAAGTCTGGTGGTTGTATTATTGTGGGTGAGGAGTTGTTTAAGATTGGGTGGCTGTCTGTAGGCAATGAAAGGTCTTCCTCCCAGAGCTTGAGAAAGGGAGCTGTCATTGTCCAGGAGAGGCTGTAGATCTCTGATGATCTTAAACAACTCCTCACCCACAATAATTGCAACTTATCACCAAGCTCAAAACCATGGAGGGACCTGGTTTGAACAGAGATATCGGATTTTTATCTCATTATACATGATAAGCGATCTTCAGCCATCTCAACCCTTGCTTTTTCATGCAAAACCATTTGCAGTCGTTTGCGGTCATCAACAGCTATCAGTCAGTCAATCACCCATTTCCACCACCCTTCTGAGTGATCCCCCCTCCCCATCCCCACCCCTCCCCACCCCTTCTCTACATAAGTGCCTGGAAACTTCCATTTCACTGTATCCGAAGAAGTGTGCATGCACACGAAAGCTCATACCAAAATAAAAACTTAGTTGGTCTTTAAGGTGCTACTGAAGGAATTTTTTTTATTTTACTTCGATCCAGACCAACACGGCTACCTACCTGTAACCAGAACTATGGAAGGCACCACATTGAGCCGCATGAAATGGAAGTCCATCAACCTCACCAAGAAACTTGCCCAGGTACAAACTGACATCCTCTTTCTATCTAAATGCAAAAACCTGGACATTGTACCTAAGGGTCTTAGAATTAAGAACCCTCTTCAATCAACTTATCCCACAGAATATGCCAGAAAACTATGCCACACTTTATCTAAGAAACTGCTGAAACATCTTATCGGCGTTCTGTATTCCAAACAGAAGTTAATAAAGGAGGAACTCTCTGCACTGGAGAACTCCATCAGGAATCACCCGGCCTGGCAGAAGTTCCACAAGGAAAAACAAACCATTTACCACTCTCAACTGGAGTTACTGAAGAACCAGAAAAATAAAAAACTCTGCAACCTTTCCAACCTACAAGCTACCAATCAAAACAAGATCAACAACATTGTCAATCTTTCACAGCAAACACTCAGCCCAGCTGAGGAATCCGTCCTTTCACGGGGACTATCATTCTGCCCTGCCAAATCCCAACACATGATTCAGTTCTGCGGGGACCTGGAAGCATTTTTCCGCCGTTTACGCCTGAAGGAGTATTTTCATCACACACAAGAACAAGACAAAGTAGAACAAACTACATCCCCACAACACAACACCTCTCAACTTACTGGGGAACAACCATCACTCTCCAAACGCATCAATGAACAGAACATTGACCACCAACTACCACCGAAAAGAAGTTACACAAAAAAGGGACTCCACATGGACCCCTCCTGATGGACGCAATACCACACTAGATCTGTACATCGAATGCTTCCGCCACAGAATCCAAACGGATGTGACCAGAAAACACCATCGCTTACTACAAAATCTAAACCATGCTGAAAGGAGAGCCATAGAAAATCTCAGGAACAACCCAGACATTATAATTAAAGAGGCAGACAAGGGTGGAGCTGTCGTCATCATGAACAGAACTGATTACATCCAGGAGGCCCACAGACAACTTTCCAATACTGCCTTTTACATGAAATTGGACTCAGACCCCACACAAGCATACAAAAAAGAACTGAACAAGATTATTAAGGAGCTACCCCTACACATCCAAGAACAGATCCTCACAAACATACCAGCGGAACCTCGGCCAGGAACTTTCTATCTTCTACCCAAAATACACAAACCAGGAAACCCAGGACGCCCCATCATCTCAGGTATTGGCACCATTACAGTGGGTGTTTCCGGCTATATGGACTCTGTTCTGAAACCATATGCTATCAGTGCTCCCAGCTACGTACGTGACACCACAGATTTTCTGAGGAAAATACAATATTTGAACAATCTTCCTAACAATACTATACTAGCCACTATGGATGTGGAATCTCTATATACCACCCAATCTTAAACAACTCCTCACCCACAATAATACAACCACCAGACTTAACATGGACACTGGTACCAGAGCCTGCAATAAACCCAGATGCCAACTTTGCTGCCACATACACCCAGACAACACCATTACTGGCCCCAACAACATCCAACATACCATCTCAGGACTATTTAATTGCTCATCTTCTAACATTGTGTATGCCATCAAATGCCAACAGTGCCCTTCAGCTCTCTATATTGGACAAACAGGCCAAACCCTACGCCAAAGGATAAATGGACATAAATCTGACATCAGGAACCAGAAGACAGAAAAACCAGTAGGAGAACACTTCAATCTCCCAGGACATTCTATACAAGACCTCAAAGTAGCTGTCTTACTACAAAAGAATTTCAGAAATAGACTGGAAAGAGAAGTTGCTGAATTGCAACTTATCACCAAGCTCAAAACCATGGAGGGACCTGGTTTGAACAGAGATATCGGATTTTTATCTCATTATACATGATAAGCGATCTTCAGCCATCTCAACCCTTGCTTTTTCATGCAAAACCATTTGCAGTCGTTTGCGGTCATCAACAGCTATCAGTCAGTCAATCACCCATTTCCACCACCCTTCTGAGTGATCCCCCCTCCCCATCCCCACCCCTCCCCACCCCTTCTCTACATAAGTGCCTGGAAACTTCCATTTCACTGTATCCGAAGAAGTGTGCATGCACACGAAAGCTCATACCAAAATAAAAACTTAGTTGGTCTTTAAGGTGCTACTGAAGGAATTTTTTTATTTTACTTCGATCCAGACCAACACGGCTACCTACCTGTAACCACACTTGGTTGTAGTTCATTAAAGATAGGGAGCTACATATGATCATTACATGCCTACATTTGGCAGAGGAAGCTAATTGCTCTACATTAAAAGAGCTAATGACATGGTAGTGAGCAAGTCAAGTATGTATACAATATAAACTCTCTCTAAAGTGTGGTAAAATGCCGTTTTAAAGGATCTTTAAGTATATCAAAATAAAAAAAATCCTATTGAAAATGTTTAGTATCACAAATGATCTTGCTTTAGAATACTCAGCTTCTGACCGCAAAGGCTCTTGACCCTTAGAAGGAAATAGAGACCAGGCCTGCTGTTTCGCAAGGTGGAGTGAGACTAGAAAGGGACCAGCATTCCATCTTGTTGCCAAATGTAAGACTGTCCCAGAAGAAGGAACCTCCTCTAGCAGCTTACTGGGTAAGGACGGACCTTCCATCCAAAGGAGTCTTCATACTGACAATCTTCCATAAATAAATCTCACCTTTCTTTATAAAATCTGGTATTGCACATAACAGCAATATGTTGATGACATTCAACTCGTTTACATCTGGAGGTGAGGCAGACGAAGTGCTGGACTAGTGCCTTGCCTCGATAATGGACTGGATGAGAGCCAACAAACCGAAACTCAATCCAGATAAGACAAGCACTGTTAGTGGATCATCCTCTAGACTGGATGGCTGGGAGGTTGCCTGCTCTTGATGGGGTTACACTTTCTGTGAAGCAGTGGGCACATAGTTGGGGTACTCCTGGATCCTTTGCTGTCGCGTAAGGCTCAGGGGGCCTGCAATGCATTATACATAGGGCTGCCTCTAAAGATGGTTCAGAAACTTCAGCTAGTGCAGAATTCTATAGCCAGGTTGCTCACGGTTTGAGCATATTACACTGATCCTGGTCTATCTGGCTACCAATTAGTTTCCCGGCCCAATTCAAAGTGTTGGTTTTGACCTATGAAGCCTTAAACTGCTCAGGACTGCAATATCTCAAGGACCAGTTTTCTCCATATGAACCTACCTGGACCTTGAGATCATCTGCTGAGGCCCTTCTTTGTGTGCCTCTTCCATGAGAAGTCTGGTCTGGATGGTGGCAACACAAGAATTGGCCTTTTCTGCTGTGGCTCCCCATTTGTGGAATGCTCTTCCCAGGGAGGTTCAACTTTCATTATACATCTACAGGTGCCAGGCAAAAACATTCCTCTTTAACCAGGCCTTTGGCTGATTGATATCCTATGCCAGGGTTCCCAAACTAAGGCCCGGGGGCCGGATGCGGCCCAATCGCCTTTTAAATCCGGCCCGTGGACGGTCCAGGAATCAGCATGTTTTTACATGAGTACAATGTGTCCTTTTATTTAAAATGCATCTCTGGGTTTTTTGTGGGGCATAGGAATTCATTCATTTTATTTTATTTTCAAAATATAGTTTGGCCCTCCATAAGGTCTGAGGGACAGTGGACCGGCCCCCCTGCTGAAAAAGTTTGCTGACCCCTGTCCTATGCCCTTTTAAAATGTGTGGGTGGGGCGGGATTATTGAGTTGTTCTTGTTTTTGTTTTTAATTACGTAAGTATTTTGTATTTTTACATTGTGATTTTATCTTGTGAACCGCCCTGAGACCTGCGGATATAAAGCAGTATACAAATTTAATAAATAAAAACAACAACATATTCTAACGGATGATGACCCCAATTCATGTTTGGATTAATTTCTTTTTCTTTTGAGCCATTCACTCAGTTGGCAAAGTGTCATGTCTACAAAGCAGTAGAGAATCATTAGCTTTTGGGTTTTTTAAAAGGTTAATTGAGGCTGTGGTGCTTGTTTTAATTTAATTTTAATCATGATATTTGGTGAACATAAATTCTTTCTTCAAACTAAACTAATGTTGAATGCATTTTTGCTGTATATCAGCAATCACTGTTTAATACCTTAAACAATATACTTCCTTTTAAAAATGAAAATATAGATTGCATGTGTTGCAGCGTTTCTCCAGTATATGTTTTCAGACAGCATTGCATCAGATTCTCTGGAGTAACATAGGACTTTTTAAAATTTGTTTTTAAATAGATCAGGTGACAATACTGCATCCAACTAATTGTGGGATCAAATTACAAAAAGACAACATAGCCATATCCTTTTGGCTCATTTAAAACAGGTGTCTACAAATAGTCTGTGAGTCAGATGGTCTCTTGCTTAGTAAAAGCCTAAAGTCCAAGGGAAAGTGCAAGTAAATAGCTTTTACAAATCTGTAATCTAATTGTGCAGGATGCTAGTTCCATGGTCTGATAGGGTATTAACCATCTTCTAAAAATATAAACTTTCCAGAAAAGGGTTTATGAGTTCACTTCAATATTTTGAACTAAACTAGTGTTCCAGGCATGCTGCAGTAAAGTGGTTTCAAAACTTTTAAAATATTGTACTGTATATGTATTAAATGCATTATAATTATTTTCGCTTTGAATCCACTTGAAAAGGAAGGAGGAACTGAGTAGGTGTCAAAAGGTCGAGGAGAACAGACAGTTGTGTTTAGAGGCATGAAAGCAGTCTGACAGGCAAGGCATAGTTACTCTAGTGTAAACCCTCATTTATTTTGTTCTACTGTACTATGAACTCTGTTAAAGCAGGTTGTGCAGATTTTTAAAGCACGATGAAACACTGCAAAATCAGTTTATCAGAGATGTCTGCAACATGAATTCAAGAGGCTTTGTAATTTATGGTGTATACACCATAAACTACAAAGCCTCTTGAATTACCTAGGCATGGATCTGACAATCTGGGTTTCATTCAGGTTTTCATCTTTCCTGCCTTAAATTATTCTGGTCTTCACATTTCTTCAGCAGTTTATTTTATTTTGTATGTCCGAATTAAAATTCACCAACATTTTCGCATCACAAAATTTGGAGAATTGAAAATTTCAAAAGGTAGCTATGTTTTGATTTGATTATTGTTTTGGGAAGTGCATGTTGTGTAGGCTCACATTAAAATCTGAGCCAAATTTCTCCCCCATCCCTTCAACTTTCTGGAATAATGATTATTTATGTCCAGATAGACAATGGTTAGAAAAGAAAATTCAAGCAGGACTCCTTTTCTTGTGCTTGCTTGACAAGCTACATTTTCCAAAATCCCCAAGTCTGCAACCCTATGCACACTTATCTGGGAGCGAGTCCCATTTACCTCAGTGGGGGCAACTTTCATGTAAGCGCACACAGACTCAGACTACAAAATAAAATATGCTAGCAGGAAGTTTTACTGTGTTTTTATTAATGCATATTTATGATTGTTTTTAATGATCGCTTATATTATGTTCATATAGAAAATCTCAATAAGTTATTTGGCAGTGAGAGGTCTTCTATATAAGTCTTAAAGGCATTAGAATCCTGTTTCTTTAATGGTTGCCAGAAAGTTGTGTGGCCCATATTTCAGCCTCACACTTGACTCTTCACAGAATGTTGATGACAACCTATCATCTGTTCATAGAATGTGTGAACTGCCAAGCGTGAGAATTAATCTTTAGGGACTATATATTAAGTGCTGCTTTAGAAGAAAATCCTGACATTCTGAGTCATCTAAGACCTTTGGGCGAACTATTGTTTAAGCAAGACTCGGCCCTTTCTGTGTTAGGATGACTAATGTCTGGTGACGAGAAATGTGGGACTTGGAGGTAAAGTGTGGGAAGAGTGCTGGGAGGAAGCTAAATACAGAAGCCCTAACAAGTACTTAGAAGAAGGAAAGACGCTGTGAATAGTAATTAAGGAACATAATGAATTTCACAATGTCGTTGCAGGCTGTTGATCACTGACCACCAGGACTGCTTTGAGAACAATGAGATAATATGAGAGTATCAAGACCCAGTCAAGATCGGGCATGGCTGTACAAAAGTCAAGGCCTGAAGGATGTGTGGAAACTCGTACCAAAACGTCATGGAGGTCAGAGCTTGTGTTCCTGTCACAGTGGCCGGAGCGGACTACTTCAGAGTAACGACGCTACGCAGCTCTGCATTTTATTCTTTTATTGGTGCTGCGTATTTACAGTGCTAAAGTCATTGCTATTTACACGGAGTGATGTGATCAGTCGGTTTCAGAACCTCCTAATGGCTTTTGGCGCGTCTTTCTCCAACACAAAAGCTTTGGCAGACCCATCCTCTTTCCCCTCCTCTTTCTGCGTAGTTCTGGCGTTGGGGGGATGGGTCTCCCTCCCTTATTCGCCCCTTCCTGTCCCGCCTGGGACCCTGGCTCCTCTACCTTGCCTGAGCCTCGGACCCGACTTCCTGCTTCCCTACTGGAATCGGAACTCTCTCTGCTTTCCCCTGTGCTCGGTGATTGGCTTGAACTCAGGAGGGGAGGGACTTCGCGATATCCCCTGTCCCTCACATCCACCCCCCTCCCAAGCTCTCCTTCACCCCTCCCCAGGTCCCCCCCAGGTGTCGGTGACGACTGGAAGCCTAAGAACTCAGTGCTTTCCGAGCCCGTTGGTGTGAACACCTCCCCCCAGTCCTGCAAGCCCCCCCCTTCCGCCTGGGAGGATGGGAATCCCAAAAAGTCCGTGGCGTCAGAGCTGGTGGGGGTAAAAATGTTCTGCCAATCTGCTCCTTCCTCTGACTGGGTGGATCTCGGTGACACCCATACCTCATCCTCTGGTTCCTCAAACTCCGCTTCCCAGCGCCATGGTGAACTGCTCTCCCGTGCTTCCTCCCCCTCCCCCTCCCTTTCCATGTGCCAGGGCTTGGGTCTATGGGGAAAGAGGGCGTGAAATTCTTCTACCAGGAATTCCTCCTGTATCTGAGTGGCTGGGACCCATTCATTCTGGGACGGTGGAGCATCCTCCCATGCCATGAGGTACTCCAGTCCCCCCACCCCCCACCTTGAATCCAGGATGGCCGTGGCCTCATTGAGTTGCTCCCTGCCTTCCCTCTCCCCCCCTCCCTCAGGGGTTTGTTCGCTGTCTCGGAGCCTGCTGCTTTCCCTGTACGGCGACAGCAGCGATCTATGAAACACAGGGTGCACCCTCATGTCCTCTGGCAGTGCCAGCCTGTATGCCACCGGGTTGACCTGTTGCGTGACCGTGAAGGGGCCCAACCTTCTGGGCGCCAGCTTTTTGCATCGCCCTCTGATGGGAAGGCCCTCCGAGGACAACCACACTTTGTCCCCCACCCTAATGACCTCCCCCGGTCGCCTGTGGCGATCTGCCCCCTTCTTGTACGCTTCCTTGGCTCTCTCCAAGTGTTCTCTGAGCTGCTGGTGCACCGTCTCCAGTTCCTCTGCCCAATCCTCAGCCTGTGGGCCCTCCTCCTCCTCCTCCCCCTCCCTCTCTGGGAAAGATCTGAGGTCACGCCCGTAATTGGCCTTAAAGGGCGACACCCCTGTGGAGACGTGCACCGCATTGTTGTAGGCAAATTCTGCCAGTGGCAGGCGATCCACCCAGTCCGTTTGCCGCTGGCTGACGTAGCATCTCAGGTACTGCTGCAGAATGGCGTTGACCCTCTCCGCCTGTCCATTGGTCTGCGGGTGTCTAGCCGTCGACAAGCTGACCTCCACCTGCAGGAGGTTCATGAGCCGCCGCCAGAACCTGGAAACAAATTGGCGGCCACGATCCGAAATAACCCTTAAAGGTAATCCATGCAGTCTGAATACGTGATCCACAAACAGTTTGGCTGTCTCTTCTGCAGAGACCGCCCTGGCACACGGTATAAAGTGGCACATTTTGGACATGAGGTCCACCACCACCAACACTGCGGTCTTGCCCCTGGATGAGGGCAGGTCTGTGATGAAGTCCATGGACACTACTTCCCACGGCCTGTGCGGTGTGGCTAAGGGCTCCAGCAAACCTGCTGGTGGCGCTCTGACCACCTTTGCCCGCTGGCAGGTGTCACAGCCCCTTACATAATCCCTCACATCCTCCCGCACCCCTGGCCACCAGAAGTGTCTCATGACTAGGTGAGTGGTTTTATCCCTCCCAAAATGACCCGCCGTTGGGTTGTCGTGCATCTGCTTGAGGACCGTACGTCTGAGCTGGGTGGTGGGCAGGTACAGTGCACCCTTGTAGAAAAGCAGCCCCCTGCGTTCTGCAAAGTCTTTTGCCTGCTCCCCCCCCCTCTCAGTTCTCTGAAGATGCGGTTGGCAAATTCATCCGCTGCCGTCAGTGCTGTGAGTTCTGCCTCGCTTACCACTGCTGCTCCGCAGGACCAAGCTGACGGGGGGAAGATGTGCCTGGGTGCCGGTGGCGCCTCCTCCTCCATGTACTCTGGCTTGCGGGAGAGGGCATCCGCCCTGACATTCTGCTCTCCCGGGATGTAGTGTATGGAGAAGTTGAAGTTCGAGAAGAACTCTGCCCACCGTATCTGCCGCTGGTTGAGCACCCTGGCAGTTCTCCAGAACTCCAGGTTCTTGTGGTCTGTGCACACCTGGATGGGGTGCTTGGCGCCCACCAGGAAGTGTCTCCAGTGCTGGAACGCAGCGTGGATCGCAAGAAGTTCCCGATCAAACACCGTGTAGTTTCGCTCTGGCTGGGTCAACTTCCTGGAGAAGAAGGCACAGGGTCTCCACTCTCTGTTGGCGTCCAGTTGCAACAAAATGGCGCCCACAGCTTTATCAGAAGCATCTGTCTCCACGCGTAGGGGCGCGTCCTGAACCACGTGGAACAGGTTCTGGTCTGAGGCGAACACCCTCTTGAGGCTTTCAAACGCTGCTTGCGCCTCTGGTGTCCACCTGAACTTCTGCTTGCCTCTCAGGCAGTCAGTGATGGGAGCCGTAACGCGAGAGAAGTTCTTGATGAACTTCCTGTAGAAGTTGGCGAAGCCTAGTAGGCGTTGGGCATCTTTGCGCGTCCTGGGGCTGTGTCAGTCCAGGATGGCCTGCACCTTGTCCTTGTCCATCGCCAGCCCCTTGTCTGACAGCTTGTAGCCTAGGAAGTCCACCTCCTTGGTGTGAAACTTGCACTTCTCCAGCTTCACATACAGGTGGTTCTCCTTCAGGCGCTGCAACACCTCCCTGACATCCTTCACATGCTGCACTGGGTCATCGGAGTAGATAAGGATGTCATCCAGGAAGACCAAGCATTTCCTGAAAAGGAGGGACCCCAGGACGTGGTGCATGAAGGCCTGGAAGCATGCTGAGCCCCCTTGCAACCCGAAGGGCATCACGAGATATTCAAAGGAGCCCAGAGGCGTGAACATCGTGGTTTTCCATTCATCGCCTTCCCGGATCCTGATCAAGTTGTACGCCCCCCTCAGGTCTAGCTTGGTGAAAATCTTGCCCCTGCGTGCCGCTGTCAGGAGATCATCCACTCTGGGCATGGGGAAAGCCACTGGCTCTGTCACTGAATTCAGTCGTCTAAAATCCACCACAAGACGGCGCTGTTGCGTGTCTTTCTTGTCCACCCAGAAGACCGGGCTGCCCCCTGCTGCCTTGCTTTCTCTGATGAACCCCCGCTTGAGGTTCTTGTCGATGAAAGCGCGCAGATCCTCCAGTTCCTGGTCTGACATGGCGTACAGCTTGGCTGGGGGTATAGTTGCCCCTGGCACCAGGTTGATCTGGCAGTCAAAAGGCCTGTGTGGGGGTAGGTGGTCGGACTCCGCTTCGCTGAAGACCTCCTGCAGGTCCCAGTACGGCTTGGGTATCGCCTCACCCCCTTTGACGTGCATGGTGGCCACCGTGGCTATCGGAGGCCCCTCCCCTGGTTGGTGCTGCATGCAATGTTCCAGGCAAAAGTCCGATCCAAAAGTGATGCATCTTTGGTGCCAACTGATGGAGGGGTCGTGGTGCGCCAGCCAGCTCATGCCCAAGACGATGGGGGGGGTCTGAGATGGTGGTGACGTTGAATGCCAGTGTCTCTGAGTGCCTCCCCACCGTCATTCTCATGGGGGGGGTTTGATGAGTGATGGCCCCTCCCAGCAGCTCTCTGCCGTCAATGGTTGCCACGTGCAGAGGAAAATCCAGCTGCAGAAGCTGGATCTGGTGCTCTTCTGCAAAGTTTCTCGAGAAGAAGTTCGCTGACGCCCCACTGTCAATTAGGGCGAGGACCGTCAGGGGATAGCCATTTGGGAGCGTGAGCGTCACTTCTAGAACCACTCCTGCTCTGGGAGGGGTGGGCTGGCTCTGCTCCTCTCTGTGCGGGTGGGTGGGCTGGGGCTGTTGTCTGCTGACTGTGCCTGGCTGCTGCCCCTTGTCTCCTGCAGCCAGGCTTTCCCGTTTCCCTGCTGTGGTGCTGCGTCAGTGGGGGAGGGCACAACCGTTCCCGCCTTTCCTTGCCACTCCCTGCGATGTGGGCAGTCTCTGACGAGATGCTGGGGGGAGTTGCAGAGAAAGCAATTCCCGCCCCTTCCCTCCTTGCGTCTTGGCGCCGCTGGGGTTTGAAAAGCCCGCGCGCGCGCGCTATCAATCTGCATGGGTTCCTGGTCCTGACTGGCCCCAGGCGTGGCTTGAAAGGGTTGTTGGGGGAGTGGCTTCTCCTGCGACCGTGGGAACCAAGCCCGCTTTGCGCGCGTTGCTTGCTTGTCGCTCCACCGGGATTCCTGTCTCACCCCCACCGCCAGAGCCGCTTTGCTCAGCTGATCCATATTACTGGGCTTTGGACCTCTTGAGAGCTCATCCTTCACCTCCTCATGCAACCCCAAGTAGAACGCCGCTTGCATTGGGGGTGACTCGAGTTCCCACCCCAATCTGTGCACCAGCATGGTGAATTTCGCCCAATACGCGCGAACTGTCATATTTCCTTGGCGTAAATTATGAAGTTCCTCCTTAGTCTGGTCCATATGACTATCGGACGAATACATCGTTTTCAAACCTTCTAGAAATAGTTTGACATTCTTCATGCAAGGATTCTTTGTTGCGATTAACGGTCTTAGCCACTCCCTGGCTGCCCCGGTAAGGTGCTCCACAATAAACGCTACCCTGTGCTCATCATCAGGGAACTCAGCGTGGTGCAGCTCAAGAGCATACACAATCTCAGTCTCAAAGCCCTGATATTCCCTCGGGTCTCCATTGAACTTGCTTACTAGGGTCCCGGCTCTCCTTCCTGGCAGCACTTGGACTTGGGGTGCCCCTCCCGCCTTGCTTTTCTCTGCATCCAGCTTGTTTTGGAGGTCTACCGCCACCGCCCTTAATTCCTGCTCTCTTTCCTGTAGCGCTCTCACCTGTTCCGCAAGTTGTAGCCGGTCGTCCTGGACCTTCCTAGTCTCTTCTTTAGCTGCCTTCAATTCCCCCTGCGCCTGCAGCGACAGCTGCTGCAGTTCTTGCTGGGCTTGCTCCGCGATCTGCCGCCATTTCTCCGCCTCTGACACGCTCATCCCGGCAACTCCAAAGTAGCCCAAAAAGGATTAGGAGGTTGCTGTCACAGTGGCCGGAGCGGACTACTTCAGAGTAACGACGCTACGCAGCTCTGCATTTTATTCTTTTATTGGTGCTGCGTATTTACAGTGCTAAAGTCATTGCTATTTACACGGAGTGATGTGATCAGTCGGTTTCAGAACCTCCTAATGGCTTTTGGCGCGTCTTTCTCCAACACAAAAGCTTTGGCAGACCCATCCTCTTTCCCCTCCTCTTTCTGCGTAGTTCTGGCGTTGGGGGGATGGGTCTCCCTCCCTTATTCGCCCCTTCCTGTCCCGCCTGGGACCCTGGCTCCTCTACCTTGCCTGAGCCTCGGACCCGACTTCCTGCTTCCCTACTGGAATCGGAACTCTCTCTGCTTTCCCCTGTGCTCGGTGATTGGCTTGAACTCAGGAGGGGAGGGACTTCGCGATATCCCCTGTCCCTCACAGTTCCAATTCCTTTAAGAAATACTACTTGCGCTACTTCCATAACCAGGCAGAGTAGGTTAGGGTCCTGATATTTTGACTAGAACCTTCATAGCTGCTGATGCCAGTAAACTGGGTTGAGGGGGAGGCTTGGTGGTCTGAAGGTCTATAGGCTAGCAGTTCCTTGATGCCAAATTATGCCACCTATCATTTGTAGGGTCCAGTGTTTTATATTCTTTCTGTACCCAAAGAAGGCATGAAATTACGTACAGGCAACTCACCAAGTGAGGTCCAAGCCTGCTTCTAGCCCTGGAGTCTCTGTCACCGAGCACCCGGAATTATGAAGCCAAACTATGGTATTTGATTATGATTAATGCATTTTCCAAAACTTGATATGTACAACTTACATTTACTTTCATTAATCTCGTATTAGAAGACTTCCATGTCCGCACCTCCATGGTTCCCTGTTTGTTTGTTATTTTGCTACATAGCCTTCTAATATGACCCAAGTCCTTTTGTACACTAACCTGGTTGTTTTTAACTGCTGCTCATATTTCTAACCCTACTTGGAAGTTTCATTGACTATTATAACTCTTTAAATGCTCCCCAACATATTCCTACTCTTCTCATGTACCTTCCCTCATCTTGATTCCTTATCCTTACTGTCATAGTAGCAAGTTGCGGAACAAGCCAAACCCTAGGTATTTCAGGACCTATTGCATTTTATTTAATTTTCTTCTGAGTATTGCCAATATTGTGAATACATACAGAGAAGAACTTCATAAAGTTTAATTATTTGTGATACTGGAAAACATCTTGCTCTACTAACTTGAATCCCCTTCCAGCCAGTGCATCCACTGTTCAGATACAGTACACATACAAAAAAAATACATATGGATTCTTGGGCATTTCGGTGGAGCAATGCAATCTTTCACACATCTCCTCTCCATTTAAATTACTGTAATGCAGATCTTGCCAGCATCAGACATGAGCTCCCATCCCCATGCCAAAGGAATCCCAAAGGATTCCATGCCAAAGGAATCAAGACAAGAGCTTGATCTAATAAGTAGATTTTCAATGTAGCTTTTTCACTGTGTGTACACTGAAATAGGAAAAGTAGGGTTTTTAATTGCAATGCTACAGAGATGTACGGTAATTCTGGAAATGCTAACAATTCTAAACCATTCATACAATAATATATTGGGGTTGTTGCTGTTGTTTTCCTTATATTACCCTGTATACTATGAATAACAACTGAGAGCTATTTATCAAATTCCATGAGTTGCCTCAGAGTGGAATATTGGTCACTTTATTTTTGATTAAAACTCCATAAATCTGTCACAAAACCTCCAGTCTCTTAAAAACTACTCAGGATGCAGCTCTTGCCAGATTTCCTGCAAGATGCTCATATAATAGATTATACTAGAATTAGTGAAACAATTGTCCTCTGCATGCCATATTTTTCCGTGTATAAGATGACCCCTGCCTAAAATGGGGAGGCTAAGTCACAATATCTCCAGAGCAAAAATGTCTATACTTAGCCTGAGGAAAGCTGAGCTCTGGAACTCCTTGCCACAAGGAAATCACCATGGCAAAGAATTTAGCCATTTCCAAAGATGGATTAGGTAGCAGTAGAAAATTACTCACTGATTATGCATCTGCCAATATTTTGTGATTGGTGGGTATTAGTCATTTGCAGTTGCAAGTGGGCCCTGGGAGTAGAAAGTTTGGGAACCTCTGGCTTAAGGCATTTGATGCAATCATAGGACAGGATTCACCTAACAAACCACATCAATTGAAGGCCTCTGCAATGACTTTTTCTTGCACAACAGGGCTTCTCACCCCCCACGTACTGTGCCCCTGAAACCAGCTAGGGTGGGGCTCAGGGGAACTCCATAAGAGCACATAGCGGCAGTGGGATCATTCCACCTGGCAAGCTGAATTGCTTTGCATCTTTTTAATCCAAAACTTGAACTAGAAGTATTATTGCATTATGTCAGGAGCTCTAGAACCTTGATAGTTGTGGATAATGATTTAATTTTTGTGAGGAAGTATTTATTGACATTTAAATTAGGGACTATAAGTAGAGTGTTGTTTTGAATTTATATGCCAGATTGAGTTAGCTACAACTCACTAATTTCAGTTAATTCATTAAGTTCATCTTTGCCTTTCCCCTACAAAAGCACCCCTACAGTCTAGACGGGATGTACTTCTTTGGGTGATAAATAATGAATAAATACAGAGAGCGCCATTAGCCATTAATGTAGCAGATTGATTCTCTGGAGCATGCCGTCTCCATCCTTACTTTAGCGCTTATGCCACCTGCCTTTTGCACTTATCATATTCGGCTTTAGTGAGAGTGAATGAGATTCCCTTATCATTCTTCGTTTACTTCATTTTTATCAATGCACGCCAGCCAAAATAGAGCCTTTCTACAGCAACAAGATATAAATTGGAGGGAAAGTGCTCGATGTTAGCATACCTTTATTGCTCTGGCATAGTGATTTATGTGGCTTATTCATCATGATTAGGGAGCAACTCAGACGATACTAGTTGTGTGTGTGTTTTATATCTGTCTTCTTAAAACACATTACCAGAGATTAGGGACTGTAAAGTTCTTATAATACAGGGATGAGAACCCTATAGCCCTCCAGCAGTTGTTGGGAAGTGCCTGTGTTGGATTCTATTAGGAACCCCATATGTACTGTCTAAAGGAGAACAGGATATTTTTAAGGTGGTGGTGGTGGTAGTGAGTGGATGGTGCAGTTCTGCCAATTGAAGGACTGGCACTTAGAGGATCTGAGTATACTGAGCAAAAATCAAGAATGAAAGTGGTGCAGTATAGGAGGAGGTGCTATAGTTCATTGGTAGAGCACATGATTTGGATGTAGAAATTTCCAAGTTTAGTTTAAAACGGATTTGGTGCTCTTGTGCAACAAACATGATTCTTGATTCATAGCACAGTTTCTCAGCTACGGCACTACCGCAGTTCTCCTTGTGGTTGCATTATATTTTTAAACAACCAGGACAGACTGCAGAATAGACTCTACAACTGAACATTTTCACTGCAGCAGCAGAAAAAGCAAGTCAATCAATAAAAGGGGGGAAATGTCCATATAGTGCAGTTCAGTTGCAATAATATACAATTCTAACACTAGCATGACATCTTTATGTGTTGCTGTATTTATTCACTTGTAAGATCTTTCAGACCTGGTGATGCAGTGCATATAATTAGCTCAGCTGTCTTGAGCCCCGAAACAGCGACCTTCAAGTCCAATCAGGTTGAAGAGGAAGGAGGCAATCACCTCACTCTGCCAAATGGTAGGACCAGCCCTGTCCGTCCCCATGGAGATGCCAGGGCTGGCGTGAAGCGACTGCTCAGGCCCTACCTGCAAGGTGGAGTTCCTGTTTGCCTGCAAGAACTGAGCCACATCCTGTTTGCCACTCTAAAGTCATGCCTGCCCACTCCTTTTATGATAGAAGCTGTGTGTGTCAGTTGTTGAATGAATGTCTTTGTTTGCTTAGCCCTGCCATACACTTGTTCCACCAGTGATCCTTGGCTTGTCTATGTTCCATACTGATTTGAACATTAAAGTTTGTGGCAGAAAACAAAATCTGAGCCCAAGGGCACTCACAGTGATCTGCCATTGTTGGCACCCACGTGGCAGGAAGTGGTCATGGGAGAATCAGTTTGCTGAAAGATTTGAAAAGCAGCACTGAATCTTTCCCCTAATATCCCTCCTTAAGAATCCAAGAAGGACCCTGCTGAATGAGATCAAGGGTGCATCTGGTCTAGCACCCTGCCTTCCACAATGACCATTCAGAATCCTCCAGGAGGACTGAAGGCAACAGCCATCTCACACAGTTGCTCCCCAGCAATGGGTACTTTGAGGTACTCCTCTGAACACTGCCTCTGGAGGCTGCATGTATTCATCATAAAAAGGAGCCATTCCCACTACTGTGCTAATACAGTACGTCTAATCACAAGTGGACAACATCAGAAGCTGCCTTTTACCAAGTCAGAACCTGTGTCCACCTAGCTCAGTATTGTCTATTTTGACTGGCAGTGGCTCTCCAGGATTGCAGACAAAGGATGCTCCCAGCCTTAGCTAGAGATGGCAGGAATTGAACCTGGGCTGGGACCTTCCATGTGCAATATGGATGCTCCACCACTGAGCTACTGCCTTTCTCCACATTTCAAATAGTTAAATGTTAGCATGCCTCTTCAAGAGAGAGAGAGAGAGAGAGAGAGAAGAAAACAGGTATGGTTAATAAGCAAAAACAATTTGATTTTTAAAAAACAAAGGGCAGAGTTTTCATTGTTGTCACCCCACCCCCAAAGCAAATATACCCAGCAGAAATATTCAATTCTCCCTGTCCTATAATAGTACATTTTGAAGCAGGCAGCTGAGGAGGAATCAAGGACAGAACTGACACGCAGCAAGAGAACAAACTCAGCAGCTTTGTCAAATGCTTCTCAGTTTGTCTGTTGCATAACTGCAGTGCTAAATGCTACTCTGACTAATTTCTGCCACGTACAGAGCCAGATTTTCACGTCAAGGAGCTGAGGCCAGATTGTCAAATGCTCAGCAGAGAAATGAGGGCCAGATTTTTCCAAAGTGATCAACACCCAACATACATGCTCAAGCGCTGAGGTCTTCTGGAAATTCTGGCACATGGCTTTGCTGCCACCTCTGCAGTACAGCCGAGGTCTTGGTTATAAACACAGGGAAGAGTTTTCTGAACTGCCACTGACTTTGGGGATGGATGAGGATAACTTCATCATGTCCCCTCCTTAGAATCATCAATAGCCATCAAGGCAGCTGTCTGAGGGATGAACTGTGTGGCAGGAGCTGACCAGAACTTCTGGATGTTGTCATCAGTTCCACTCCTGGATCTCATCAGAGGGAAGAGTGCTTCAGGGAAGGGACTGCTCTTTACCAAGACTGCAACTATAAGAACTTGTGCTTAAGCTTGCTTTCTCCTCCTCTTTCCCATTCTTTTTTCCTTGTGTGCCGTATCTTCTTAGCTGGTAGGCTGTTGGGAAGGGACTGCCTTTGAATTTTGTAAGCCATTCTGAGAGCTTTTTTTTTGGCTGATGGGCTGGGTATAAATCCTGAAAAGCAGTTCCAACTGCAATTCTTTCTAAAATACCTGGAAAAATAAGAAAATCTTAACTTGAGGCCAACAAATTGTGAAGTCAGCACCAGACACATCTCCTTTGCGAGGACATTCTAAAGGTAGAGAGCCACCACAGAAAGGGCTCTCTCCTTTATGACTACACAATAGACCTTTGTTAAAGCAGTGTTTGGGGAAAGGCCTCTACAGAAGATCTTACTACACAAGCAGGCTAGTTTGAAGATAAGATATAAAGAATTTAAACAATATACAAAGTGTTCTAGTTGAATCTTACCGTAAACCAAATGTTCGCACTGGTGTTCAAACTCCATTTGCATTGACAGCTTTTGTCTGAAGCAGCCACAATATAAAGGTGTTAAGAGTATCTGCTTCACACACTGTAATTGCTGTTAATTAATTTCATTCCTAGACAAAAAACCAAAAAAACCAAAACGACCTCTAATAAAGCTACATTGCAGATCACAATAGTGCTGTAATTGACTCAGCCCCTTTTGTGCTTTTGCAATTCTGGAAATCTTTAAGGAAAATTGTTGAGCTCTACAGTACACCTAGATAGAAAATGGAACATAAAAAAGATGAGGGCAAAATAGAATAAATGTTTGAAGCTTATAATTTCTACTGATGCCCATCAGAATATTGGGAAACAAACACTGCGCTCAAGGGAGTTGGCCACATTCTGTCTCGGTGAAGATTAAATGGCAAAAATCAAGAGAGACAAAGAACGGGTGAAATAATATATTACATTAGATCAGCTACCTGCACTTGACAAACATTACACCTTTTGTAGCACATTAATATGAATGTTTTCTCGGAAGTAAGTTCCAATGTATTCAATGATGCTTACCTGTGAGAAGGCTTGCTTAGGGACGCAGCCTTAAATTAGGGGCACCATTTATACAAATACTTGGCCCAATAAGAAAAAGAATTTCATTTGTTCCTTTATTCTGTGAAACCTACAGAAGTATAACAACTGAAGTAACATTGCCTACAACCCATTTTTCTGCTAATATTTCATAACTTGTCACTTTGTTCTCATGTACATCTGATTTCTTGGATGCATCTTGCATTTTTTATACCAGCACATTTGTAAATGGTCAAATAATGCTTTTTCACTCATCAAATACTGTAAAAATAAAATGTAAAAATGAATATTCAAGGCAAGCTGGGGGTGGCACTCAAGAGATTCATTTTTCTTCAATTTGGAGTGCTCATAATGGTTTGGCAGATTTTTCAGGCAGCTCCTGTTCAACTTGCTACTTAGCTGAAAGGGGGATCTGACAAGTAAAAACTGCATTATTTAAATTCAACATTTTCAGGGTCAGGGGAACTTAAAAATAATTCCCCCATTAAGGGCTCAATATCAATAATTACAGTTGTCTAATAATCCTACCTGTTCTGTATTTGGTTAGATGTCCTTATCATTTATGTCAAATAATAACTCATATTAATGCAGCATAGGTTAGTTCTGCTCAGAACTTGTTTAATATGTAGGTATAGATTTTATGCATATATATTGTGATAAAACTTGCTTTAGAATGCAACGCTCCAGAGCAGGGACACATGTTCCTCAGCTAAATGATTTGATCTGGCCATTGCTATGCAAACACTGTAGCATATCCCTTCATCTTAATTCCCCTTTGCTAAGATCCTTCACCCTTCATCTTATTCGAGGAGATTCGAATAACATAATATCATCATGGAATTAGAGAACTGAGGGGTTCCCAAAGGTCCTCGGAACTGATAAGATGCATTTGCACAAGATATTCCACATACATTTCTCTTAAAATGTAATATGTTGTTTTTGTTATTTAAATTTCTATACTTTTCTTCATCCGAGGACCACAGGGCAGTTTACAATATAGAAACACAGAAATGAATAGCGTAGTAACAGGCAAAAACAATCCCCCAGTTAAAAAGGCCGTAAATTGTTTAATTACCCAGAGGCTTGGGAGAAGAGAAATGTTTTTGCCTGGCACCTAAAGATATGTAACAAAGGTACCAGGCAAGTCTCCCTGTGAAGAGCATCCCATAAGTGGAGAGCCACTACAGAAAAGGCAGTGGTAGGGGCTATTTAATTGCCTTGTTACTGAGAAAATATTAAGCTGCAATATATTGAGTAAGATCTTGCTCAGAATTGTCTACATTGATTGGCAGTGACTTTCTGTGATTTCAGACTGGTCTCTCCCAGCCCTACCTAGAGATGCCAGAGATTGAACCTGAGACCTTCTGCATGCAAAGCATATATGACATGGAATATGTTTTAAAATGGACACACACATCAAGCGAGTGTTGTTATACATGCTACAGACACCACTGGTGTGCATCAGAACAGCCAGACGAGATGCAACAGAAGAAATGGGAAGGAGAAGGAGGAGGAGGAGGAGGAGGAGGAGGAGGAGAAGAAGAAGAAGAAGAAGAAGAAGAAGAAGAAGAAGAAGAAGAAGAAGAAGAAGAAGAAGAAGAAGAAGAAGAAGAAGAAGAAGAAGGGAGGTAGGCAAACTAAGGCCCGGGGCCGGATCCGGCCCAATCACCTTCTAAATCCGGCCCATGGACAGTCCAGGAATCAGCGTGTTTTTACATGAATGTGTCCTTTTATTTAAAATGCATCTCTGGGTTATTTGTGGGGCTTGCCTGGTGTTTTTACATGAGTAGAATGTTTGCTTTTATTTAAAATGCATCTCTGGCTTATTTGTGGGGCATAGGAATTCATTCACCCCCCAAAAATATATATATAGTCCAGCCCCCTACAAGGTCTGAGGGACCGTGGGCCGACCCCCTGCTGAAAAAGTTTGCTGACCTCTGAAGTAGTTTTTACTTGATACCCCACCTTTCACTTCCCTTAAGGAGTCTCAAAGCAGCTAACATTCTCCTTTCCCTTCCTCTCCCAAAACAAACACTCTGTGAGGTGAGTGGGGCTGAGAGACTTCAGAGAAGTGTGACTAGCCCAAGGTCACCCAGCAGCTGCATGTGGAGGAGTGGGGAAGCGAACCCTGTTCACCAGATTACGAGTCCACCGCTCTTAACCACACCATGCTGGCTCTGGTAAAATGCTTGCCAGTATGGCACACATACTCTGTAAGTACGGTACTTACTATGCCAATTGACTCCCTCATGCAGAGCTGGCATTCCAGTGGCCCAGCCAGGGGGGCTTCTGTGCTGACTCATGTTTAATGTGATTCTTAGGTTTGGTGATACGCAAAATGGTTGAAACAACTGCATTTATACATAACAGAAAATACATAGAACAACTACCCAAGCAGCCCTAAAAGGGTGAGATTCTACCTATCATGCCATCAGCCTGAAAGTTGAATGACTTGGGCATGTACTTAATGGATGCGCTAGTATCTGGTGTACTCCAAGATTAAACAATTTCTAGACACCATGTGTATGTTCTTATACTATACACACTATGCAGTTTTTAATAAGTCACTTATTGGAAGGGATTCACACACCTCCCCAAATGAATAAATATGTGCAAACAGCTTTGAATGAATCAGAAACGAGTCTCTATGGTCTCCTTTACTTTGAATTCCTGTGAACAATTTGCAACTTGTATATGTAGTGTTTCTTCTGGGTACACAGAACACTTCAGGTATGTCAAAATTTGTACTCCCTCTCTCACCAAATGGAAAATTGTAAGATACCCCTTAATTCTTCTGTTTCTTTTTACTGACTGAAATTTGTTGTCCTTATCTTTTGCAACTTTCTGTAAATAAATGCTTCCCCCCCCCAATATTTTCCACTTTTTATCAGTGTTTATTTTAAACAATGACCTGGAGGCTTTAACTAGACTATTTTGCTTTTAAAAAAAACACCTCTTAAAACACTGTAATATTTGCTGCTGCAAACAGTATAAAATGGTGCCACAGGGGATCCAAGCGTGGTACAAACTTTACTTAACACTGTGTGATTCTTAACAACTTGATCTCAGAACGATTACTTTCCTAGGTCACATTTCTTGGTTGGAGTTCCCCAGAGCTGCTTCTTTCCATGCCACTATTCACATAACATTTTAATTCCTACTATTATTACAGACACTCAGGACCAATCCCAGAGGGTACTGCATTTCACATAGCCAGGAAAGGGCTTTTGGTATGAACAAACAGATTGCAGTTCTTCCGAACTACCAGTCCAAGGTTGTGGCAGTGTGGCTAAACTCTAATTTGAGGTGGTGGTTTTAAATTACAACTCTACACTATAGAAGCCAACTCCAAGCCTTGGCAGGATGTGTGAAAATCGAAAGTAGCTGCAAATTACCCAGAAATCAGAGAACTACAAGAGCTTCCATTTCAAATATAATAATGTGTGTTTCCTATAGTTTCTTACAAGAATTGTACACTATGTTGAAAAAGATGGATCAACAGCTCAAATCCATGCCCACAGACCACACTGTAAAAATAACCAATGCAATGTTTTGTAGTGCCACAGTGGCACAAAAACACAAACCGGAGGCGTAGTTTTTGTATGGAGTCTCTCCAAATCCACCATCAAATCACAACTTTGTCTATAGACTGTGTCGTCATGCTTCAGATTCTTGGTTTTGTGTGGGATAATCAACTTTAGTCATATTCAGAGAAGACACATAATACTACTTGGTAGAAAGGAACATGGGGAGATGTATTATGCAGTCAGACTACTGCCCATCTAGCTCAGTGGTTCCCAAACTACCCTCCCCCTGCAAAAAAAAAAAAAAAGACTATTTGAAAATTGCTGGTCTTGGGCTCTTGGCAGTCTACTTAATGATTTTTCTGCCTGTTGTAGCAATTGTAATGTGATGTACTTTTACTGCTGCTTTTATTTCTTATAAATCGTATTTTGTAGTATTACAAAATGCAATTGCAGTTTTACATTTTGAATTCCATAGAAGTCAAATTCCAACACAATAAAATGCAATATAAGAAATAAAAGAAACAATAAAAGTACAAGTAAAAACAATACCAATATTTAATGTGGTGGATGTGATGACTCCCATCTTCATCCACAAATGCACAGGTGCACCTGGACCACCTGATCCAGCTGAGTATTGCCTATACTGCCTGGCAGCAGCTTTCCAGGATTTCAAGTAGGGGTCTCTCCCAACCCTACCTGGAGATGCTGAGGATTGAACCTGGGACATTCTGCATGCAAAGCAGATGCTATACCCCAAAGCCATGTCTCTTCTCTGAATCATAAGTCCATGGTGATTATTATTAGGTTATTTGTCTGTTTTATTATTAAGTTATGTTAAGTCCATAGAAAAGGATGTGGCTTTGAAGATGGCTTGGGGAATGGGGCTCCATGTCTCTTTGAGCCTGTATTTTTTTATACTACTGCAGCAACAAGTTTTGGTTCCGTAAGTTTTATGGCACCGCTTGCTGATGGTTTTGTGTGATCCAAACTTAAGTCATGTGAATTTAGATTCTACTAAATCCCATTTTTCAAATTCCATTCCATATCTGCTTGAGAATGGTTCAAACCCAGCTGAGGTAAAGAGCTGCAAATTTGGATTGGCTCAGAGAACACAGACAAACTCCGAAGTTCATACTATTCAGACTGACAGTCCTTTGAAGAAAGAGTTGCTGGCGTTCCCATAACATGCATGAAAAAACGTCATCTGACCTGGACAATTTCTATAAATCTGCAAATCAACCAAACAATATTTTTATTACGAAACCCACCCCCCGCACCTCTTTAAAATGAATTTATTTACCTGCCATGGGGAGAAAAAAAGACCCCCCCCAACAACGCAAGTAAATATCATAGCTGCCAAGTTATCCCTTTTTTAAGGGATTTTCCCTTATGCTGAATAGGCTTCCTCGCGAGAAAAGGGAAAACTTGGCAGCTATGGTAAATATTGCGGCTAATCACCAATGTCAAAGCAAGAAGATTCCCTAAACTAATCGCTTCCCGCCTGAAAAGCCACACCGGCTACTGCTGAAGCATCGCCGCTAAGTGAGACATTTTGTTTTCAAAAATCGCATGCCGCCGAGGACAAGGCAGAAGCAGCGAGGCCGCAGGAACAACAACGAGGTCCCGCCAGCATCAGACGAACTTCCCCCGGGCGCATCGAGGGAAAAGAGCAGCGGGGCAGGCGACTCGCCGCGCAGCCGCCTGCACCAGAAGGCCGGAAGAAGCCGCAAAAGGCGAACTTTAAAAAAAGAAAGCAAGGAAGAAATGCCGCAGGAATGACCTTGGCCAGGCGAGGGAGGCGGAGACCGGGGACGGAAAGCAGCCAAAAAGGGCGGAGGAGGAGGAGGAAGGAGAGCCTGGCCGCGGGAAAGAAGATCCCACCCACATCCTTAAAGGAAATTCTCATGCGAGGAAGTCGCACAACTTTTTTTTTTGCCCGGCAAGTTGAGACCGGCTCTCCTGGGAGTTCCCTCCGCGGGGGAGGGAAGAGGAAGCGAGATCTCCCCTGACCGGCGAGGGAGGCGCCTAGCTCTCCGCTCCCAGGGAGGCCCCGCCTCCTCTCCTCCTCTCCCTCCCTCTCTCTTTCTCTCAGCCCCGCCTTGGTGCCCCTCTCCTACGCACTCCGCCTGTCAAAGGCGAGCAGCGGAGCCCGCGGCGGCTCTCTCGCGCTGCTCGCCTTCTGGTTCAGCCTCCTCGCCTGCCTCCCTCCCTCCCTCCCTCCCTGGGACGCGCTGGGGGATCCGATGACATCACTGGCTGAGCTCTCCCCTCGCTCGCTCGCTCTCCCCTTGTAACTTCTGTTCTGGGAAGTGGTGCCAGGAATAACCCAGTCTGTCTGCAGATCAGAGGCTCCTATCATCCAGAAGGGAGGAGAAAAGGGGGGGGGGACGCACGCCACACCACACACACACACACACACACACACACACACACACACACACTACAACTGCGGCTTCTCGGGCCTGCCCTTGATACGTGTGCATATATATCTACATCTATATATGCGTGTATAGGGTGGTTGTTGTTTTTTGGTAATAAAGTCGAGCTGACGCGGAGAGAGAAAGGGAAAAGAGAAGGCGGAAAACAGCCAAGCAAGATGAATGATCGGTTTGAATAGAAAGACACGAATCAGACGCCCTTTGGCTGTCGGAATATCTCTTTCTGCCTCTCTATATAAAGCAATGCAGCAAGGCATCTAAAGGCAGACCCAGGCTTAGCAAGAGAGCAACAAGAAATCACACACGGGCCGGTCGTCAACAACAACACCACTACCACCAGCAGCACAGCAGCAACAAGAAGGGCGGCAGTTAGAGGGCTTTCCTCCTCGGTGACTCCCAGGTGAGCTCCTGCTGCAAATACTCATCCCCTTCTTTTTCCTGTGGGGCTCGAAGCAACTGACAACCCTTTGAGGTGGTCTTGATGGCCACGGTCAGGGGTTTTACTGTCACTGTGGAGGGGAGAGAGAGGCAGTGTCATGTCGCTGGTTGTTTTTGTCCACCCCCACCCCCTTTGGTAGTCAGAGCGCAAGTGCTTTTGCTGGCTTGCGTGCATGTACTGAAAGAAGACTTTTAAATAATATAGGCTACATACACAGGGGTGAGAGCTCAAGGTTTTGCCAGCGGGGTGAAAAGGGGGGGGGACTTAATGTGTTCGGATGGGTAGCATCACTCCCCCCCCCCATTTCCCTGAACTCCAGTTTCCTTTGGGGAGATGGTGCTGAGGAAGATGGGGCCGGGGGAAACTAGGAATATGTACTGGTCTCCTTTCGCTGCTGCGCTGGGATGCTCAAGCATTTCCGATGCAGTCGATAGAGCGACTAATGGAAGCCTTGAGGGCAGAGGCAGCCCCAGGGTCTGTCACCACCACGTCCTCGGGAAAGGCTCGGGTCTATCCAGGCTGGCTTTTGCTTCGTGTTTATAAGAAGTTCATATCTGGCAACCTTCGCTGGGAACCGCCTCCCATCCCCTTCCCTTCCCCCCCCCTCCAGAAAACCCTCCGTCTCTCCCTCACAAGTTGCCGTTGCTTCCCTCTTCTTTCTCTCTCTCTCTCTGTGCGCAAAGGGGAAGGTCTTCGCTAGTGGCCTTACTGCTAGGGAATGTGGGGAATACCCAGCATGTAAGTGTATGCAGATGAGGCGCAGGCTGCCTTGCGTAATCTCCTCCTGTGGGGAAGAAGTATGTGCATGGTTACTAATGAGCAGATGAGGAGGCGGAGGAAGAGCAGAGAGCGAGCGAGCGAGCGAGGGAGCGAGAGAGAGAGAAAGCCCCAGAGGAGGCGACGCGACACGGCTGCCGCTGCTGGGCTGAAGCACCGCTCTGCCCATGCCAAGGTAGCTGGCGGCGAGGTGAAGGGGAGGACAAACCCCCCCCCCCGCGTACGCGCGCGCTTGCTTCGCTGAGGGGGCAGAGGGGGCCTTGAAGGGCGGCGCGCGGTGTGTGTGTGGGGCGATTGCTGTCGGAAGGAATTTCAGTCACCGCCTCCAAGGGCTCAGGGTGACTTGGCAGTAGCCGCCGCCTGAATTGCCTTCGTTTCGACGTCGTCTTCTCCTTGCGGCCGTGGGGCGGAGGTGGCATGTGGGAGCCCCTGGAGGGGGGCCGAGGAGGAGGAAGCAGCAGCAGCAGCAGCTCGTGGCGACGGCAGCAGCAGCAGCTGTGCGCGCGGGGGAAGAGGAGGGTGGCGGGGGGGGTGTAGGTTTGCGACGAATGTGCGCAGGGCGGACAGGGGTAAAGGGAGAAGGCTATCTGGTGTGTTGCGCCTTTATGTCTGTTCCCTGAAGTGGGTGGAACGTTGGCCCGTTCCGGGAATGTTCCATGACGTGTAAAAGCCACAGGAAGGGGGTTAACAAGGGGCTCTGCCTGCTGCTGCTGCTGCTGCTGCTGCTGCTGCTGCTGCTGCTGCCGCTGCTGCGAAAGCAGATGTGATCTCCCTCTCTCTCCCCACTTCTGCACATGGGCTCCCCTGAGGGGTTTGGAACGAAGGCGGTTTCGCCCCCCACCCCCTCCGTCATCCTCCCCTTCCACCCTCTCCTATTTGATTGCAGAGAAATGCATTTCTTATATAATGCGTGTGCATATGGATGTTTGGGTATGATTATGTAACGCGCACATCCATGCTTGTGCTGAGCCCCCCCCCCCTCCTTAAGCATCTACTTGCCTGAGAGCGTCCTTTGGGGGAACTGGAGGAGGCAGGCAGGGAGGGATATAGCTGGTTTCCCTGGCAGTTTCCCTTTAGAATTTATTACCCCTGTAATGATGGGAAGCTGGCATTTCAAGGGGAAATCCCTGGTTTAGCCTGGACGGCAATGTTCCATGTTTATTTTTCAGAGAAACATGTACTGTATGTCATTTTCAGGCTTCAAAAAGGGTCCCTTAATATGATTCTCAACCTGCAATGTCCCTGAGCTCCAATAAATATTATTATACCCCATACACTATACAGAGTGCTGTGAAAAAGGATGGCAGCTCCCCTCCACCCATGTTTATTGTAGCTCTTAAGAAAAATATGCAAAAATGTTTACTATCGATCCAGTAACAGAGGCCTAATGTAAGAATCTGTTTATTTTTTATAAATTAGTAAGACCCTGGTCTCCCTCTCCACACTTGCTTGTATGCCACAATAATTTTGTTGTTTTTCCTTTTAGATTGTGTATGTTGTACTTATTAAAAACATGAAGCACTTACGTCATTGTGTGTGTATATGTGTACACGCACACTTCTACTTCGTTGGGATGCAGTTACTGACTGATTTTTTTCTCTCCTAAACTCATTATGCCTTCATTATCAGACATATGAATTAAATTGAAATATTGCTATTGGAGTTTGAAACTGCACATGTGCTAATATGTATTATATTGACAGAAAGTGATCAGTTGGGTTTTTTTCCCTTTACAGAATTAATAGACATATGCTTTAGAGAATATTAGCCATTGTGTGCTATACAAATGTTAATAATGAATATTAATAATGAATGACGTGGTCTTCCTATATGACACTGGTTTCAGTGGAATTGCAAGTAAATGTGTTTAGGAGCTTTAGCATAGTAGAGCTTTAGTTTAGTATGGTATATTCTGTAGCTTGCTAAGAGGAAACATGATTTATATCCATACTTTCAAGATAAATAAATTAATGTCTATGCATAAGTGTGCAGGATGTGGTATAGTTTATTATGCTATCTAAATAAAGTTATTGGTCCAAAGAATATCTGTGGGTTAAAGTTCCATGGGAATCTTGGCACTGTCATTGGTAAAGCACTGATCATAGTTGGCATTTGATGCCAGTTCATAAAATCAATTTTTTTTAGTTCAATTTTTTTCTTATGTAAACATTCTGAAATTTTGCTTGGGCTCCTGTATTTTGTCAGTTTTCGTTAATAAAAATGTATTATTGGAAACTTTTTTATGTTCATTGTAAAAGTTATATTTGTTTAGTACTTAAGGTTATTTTATATTTCCATTTCCTAATCTCTGACTCTAGCATTACCTCCAATATGGTTTTTGAGCTCTGTTATTATTAATTTTAGATGTGCTTTTATTAGAGATAATATAAATTTCCGCATGAAAGTTAAGAAACAGGAAGTTGTATAGGTGTAGTGTTTCAGTGACAATATTGTGGTTGAGGTCTGAAAGATGGCAGGAATATTTACAGAGCAAAGCTGTGCAGGTCTACTTAGAAGTAATTCCTGCTAAATGGGTATAAGATTCCATCCTTAATGTTCAGAAATTTAATGTAGTTAGAGATATAGTGTTTTAATGCCAGAAAGCACGAGTTGATTTGGTTTTTCCTTTCTGATACAATGTTCATAAGACAAAAAACAACATCACAAATTGATCTTGACAAATCGGATGAAACAAAAATGTTTTGGCATGGAAATAAAGGATTGTATGCATCATACAACAGAATGTTTTTGCTAGGATAGAGGTTTTAAATTTTGTCTTACTTGGCTTTCCTACGCAGTTTGTGTACATGTGCGTGTGCATCCACGTGCACACACGACTGAGAACCAAATTCTAGTAAAAATACTTTAAACATTCTCATGATCCCAAAGTCCATGCCTGTGAAGACTGTTCTACAAGCCATTCCTTGGACTGACATATTTTAATACTGTCATCTGAGGACAAATTATCCCATGCTGCTTGAACCTGACCACTGTACTAGCACAGCTGCTGCCTCTTGTCCTACCATTGTAGAAGTCTAAAAGGTTCTGCCATAAATTTTGTAAGGCCAGCCTTGTGTATGGTATCTTTACAAGTATCCGAATATATGAGACACAGGAGTTATTGCGGCCTATGCAAATAGGACTCTGCATATTATTGTTGCATTTGAGCTTCATAGTAGCCCTGTAAAATAGGTTAAGCTGAAATACAGTGGCCTGCATAAGGGTGCCCTGTCAACTTTGGTGCTAAATGAGGATTCAAATCTGGGTTTCCCACATCCAAGCTGCACACTCAAGCCACATCACACTGGCTCCGTCTGTGTGTTTAATATATGTATTTTTGCACACTCTTTGCTTCCATTGGGCGGGAAAAGTTTTTGGTAGACTGTTGATAAAACAGTGTGGCTATGTTGAAAAGCAAACCACCGGTTAATTTAAGGTAGACTTTGTGAGGCATAGGGCCAGGTGGGGCTGAACATGCTGTTGACAGTCTATAACAAGTGAAGCATGGATGTGGGGGAAGCAAGTAGGCTGAGAGTTGTGAAGTTGGAACAGAGCTGGGCAGTGTGAAAGTTGGGGTAGGATATCTTCTGTAAACCTTAAGAGACTCAGGATATATTTGTTGGGAGGGGGGGCATGTAAGGGGCCATAGATTAAGTTGAAGGGGCAGGGTGGCCAAGTATGGGATAAGGTGAATACTGACTGGATGTCAACAGCTAAATCACTGGCCGGAAATCTCACTTATAAAAGACTGTGACACAAAATGTTCCAATTTCCTCAGTTGGCATAAATGACCAAATGTAACTCGGCCAAATAAAGCAAATTTGGAATATATGCCTCCCTAATATTCATATAATTAATCCAAACTCTGTGGCAACAATGTACAAATGGCCCAAAAGGATTTTGATTACTGTATATTTTCTCATGTGTGAGATCTGTTTATAGTCCTTGTTACCATGAGGACAAAACACAGAAAAATATGCATGGATGTTGGCTTTGCTGAGTAATTGTGCGTCTGTCTGTCTTAATATCTTATACTGGATTATTACTTATACTAGTAGACTAATGTGGCCTTCCATCAAGAAAAACACACACACCACAATATTATGAGGAGTTGAATTTTAATTTTTTCAATCAGTTCGGGGGGGGGGGGGACGACTAGCAATCAAAATAAACTTTGGCCTTAAAACCTTGGAGGTATCCTCTGATATAAGGAAAAAAGCTATCACTACACTTGACCAGATGTACATATTTTATTTATATCGATAATTAATGAAAAATGTAATTTATGCAACCCTAAAAGAGGCAAGTACTGTACCATTTTGCTTCAGTTTCCCCATTAGTGGGGAAAATGTGAAGTTATCAGTGCTAAGGTTGTAGAAAAGGGGGCCAGAATATAAATCTTTGTGTATCAACAGTTTTGTAATATAAATCTAAAGGAGAGATTAAATCTCATTGAAAAACTTTACTGTAGCAGGGTAAATAGAATTAATGTTTTTTAAAATAAAGGATGCAGCTTTTATTCAAAATTTTATATAATTTGGATTTTATTATTTAAAAGCCAGTTATATAATATGTCCTTTAAAAATAACTTGATTCAAAATCATATCTGGATATAGTGCAAATGCATTAAAATCTATATTAATGATATCTTAAAACTGAATTCACACCTGTCAAAAACATTGTGTTAAAGGTTTTCTATGTAAAAGAAGAAGTCAGGGATGAAATATTTGACTTGAGAGGTCAAAGAATGTAAATATGACATAAATGCTACATATGGATGGTATGATGAAGTTTAAGATCAACCATGGTTTATTGTGACAGTAATGTGCAGCAGCAGTGAGTCCCTTAGGCTTGTGCAATCTTCTCTTATGGTGAGACCACAAGGAGTTCAGAAGCTTTCACTTGTGGTTTTGATCAGCTGCAGCTTGTAACACAATAAATTGTGGCTGATCACAATGTTTCCAACAAGGAAACTCCAAGCCATGGGATATGAAGTTGAACTGTTTCAATAAACCATAGTTAAGATTAACCACCATGGGGTTTGGATGTAACACTAAACTGTATTTAATCATAAAGGAAGCAAAAGCTTCTGATCCCCTCCTTGTGGTTGTACTGAAGGAGGAAGCTTGAGGATTCTGTGCCTCATTCCCATCACAATGAATTATGGTTTAGCATGTATGCCCAATCAAAATAATACATATTATTGTGCGAATTGTGAACAGCATGAACATTTAACTTCCATGTTATGGAGTAACACTGTTCTGGCCAATAACTTACTAGCCCTTCTCCTCTAAAATTCTGTACACTTATAATGCAGTGGTATGTATGTCTGTTTAAAAGTAAGTACCATTGAGTTCAGTGGAACTTGCTTGAGAGTGAGTGTGTTTAGGATTACAGTCTAAATTGTATAGTAAGTAATATGGGTTCATGGCTTTGCATATGTATAGAGAAAACCAAACACAATTCTTGATTAATCTTCCTCTAACCAATGTGATACCTTCGGATGTTCAATCAATCAATCTCCTTTATTGGCATAGAAAAAGTGCATCATATACATGGATCAGAACATAACACAGTTAACAAAACATAGTAGGAGATACTTTAGGATAAAACTGTCCAGATATCGTGAGTTACAAAAATGGCTCCTAGGACCTATGGTGACATAATTTCATGGCGTCACTCAAAAATCTTGCCACATTCTCCACAATGTTGTTGCTATAATTGTTCAGCAGATAAAACACTCTGGAAGAGTCAGTGCGATAAACCCCCTCCTTCATTAAGGGGGCCAAATGCTTAACCTTCGGATGATATTGAGTACAACTCCCATCATCCCTGACCATTGGCTATGCTACTGGGGTTGATGGGAATTGTAGCCCAAAAACATGTTGGCTATTCCTGCTCTAAATATATATAAATAGTAGTGCAAAAGACGTGCTTCTTGAGTGGTATAAAGGCTTTATTCTGTTGTGAACAGATATGGTTTATTTATTATACCAACATATTAGTACGCATATGTGTTAAGGAAGTTATTAATAAGAAAGTTGGAAATTTTATTAGAATTTGCCCTTTTTTATTGGTGATTTAAATCAACCCACACACTGTAGGAGGCTTGTCAATAAGATCAGTTACATGGCAAGGAAGATGAATGTAAATATGAGAAAAGTAATGTGTTTTAAAGTTTTTAAAAACAAGAATTGTACTCTTTGTAGGTGTTGAAATGTATTGGGATTCCATATATTGCTGCTGGCTGCCAATCACTTTTTGGAACCGAAATTAGATGCTTGACTTTTATTTAGTATTGAATAATACAAATGCTTGTTTAGAGTAAAAAATATTGAATACTAATAGTTTTCATCTGATTTCTGCCCTGACTTAAATAATTTAGTAAACATTAATTCAAGGATCTCTGTACAGGTTTGGGGCTTATCTACATAGTATGGAAGTCTTTTCATATTGCTCCACATGGTGTCTGTTACATGGTGAGCCATTTGCAAGCAGTGATTTATAGGGTTCTGTTATTCACATCACTACAAACTTGCATAAACCATTTGTTGTGATGTGGGGGGAAATGAGTTGCTGCAGATGAACAACTCATCACAAGATAATGACAGCTATTTAGAGCAATGTAAAACTTCCAAAATAGAGTTGTAAACTTCTGATTGGGGGCTTCCCCTTTATTGGGGCAGCTTATAGTATATTGCGCTTCATTGGCAGTGAACCCTCTCTGATAGTGATTGTGATGGCACCAAATATTCAGTTGCATAGGGATCTAAACAGTGCAGTCCAGCTTCAGTAAGGGAAGGAAAATTGCTAGTTTGGCTGGGGCTAAAACAGCACAGAAGGGCAGAATGAAGACTGAGAAGAGTCTCTGGATGTAGTGAAACTAAAAGACAGGGAGCTCAGGGTAAAGCTTATGTTGAAGTAAGGGTGTAGAACAGAGGATGAAAACAGCATCTGAAGGAAGGTTAGGTGGTGAATGAGTTAAAAGGGCAGAGGAGACGGGAAATTGAGGCAAGAAGTAGTTGACTGAGGAGTAGTGTCTGAAGAAGCTTCATAGTGCTTATGGAGAGGCTGTACAGTGTGGGAGGAAAGAGAAAAGTGCTAAAAGAGCTTGTTCAAAAGACATGTTGTTAAAGGATGTGGGGCATGGTGGAAAGGTGGAGTTGAAAAAATGATGAGTCAGTGGGAAAGTAGCTACGCAGAGGGGCATAGAGACAGGAAGTTTTAACTATTGTTTGGAAAGCTGGAAACTGGGGACCAAGGAGTTTAGGGCCATAGGGTTCCCAGATCTCAGCGTGATGCCAGGTGTTGCTGGACTGCAACTCCCATCAGCCCCAGCCGGCATGGCCATTGATCAGGGATGATGGGAGTTGTCCGAGAACTATCTTTCCCTGTACTTTCTATTCTCTTATAATAACCACACTGCCAGGGATAATGATAATGGCAGGAAGAGTTAAGAAGGAACATCAGCATCCAGGACTACAAGTTGTTTGCACTAATATGCTGTAGCTTTTTCAGCTTAGTCCTCATCCTGACTAGTAGCATGAATTGATGCAGGCGCTACACATTCAGTATCTGACTGAGTTAGTTTGTGAAAGTTTCCTCCTTGGCCAAACATCTATTGATCTGTTGTAGTATATCTTGTTTGAGACCTGTACTCTTCTGCCACTGACCCCTGACAGGCATTTAGTCTAGTTGACTTGAGCGAACAAAAACCATTTGTAACCTTCCTTTGTTCCTGGTCTCCTGAAGTCTGAGCAATGGGTGCTCTTTTGTTACCCTTTGCATCCATTTCCTGTGTTGGGCACCTTTGCTTTATAACCGTTTTCCATCCCAGTGCAGAACTAAGGTTGTGCTGTTGCAGATGCATCATGTTGTTTATTCTCTCTGCATCCCTCCTAGAGTACATTCCTCCTCTGGTCACTGCTGTGGGTACACGGCAAAATTGTTTGCAAAGTCGTGATGAGTCCTTCATTTTTCTTTGCTATTTCCTAGTAAAATTGGAAAGTCTCCCAACTGATGTGTTCTGGCCCATTAATCTTGTAGGGTGGGTGCTGTTTTTTAAATAGAAAACCCATCCTAGCATTCATATCCAAGGACGTAATTGTTCCAGACAAGTGTAACAGCTCCTGTCTGCCCTCCCCAGTAAGTCATGGCCAAGTCACCCCCAAATATCTGGCAACTTTAAACTTACCAGGCAAACAGAGGAAAAGTTGAGTCAGATGGCAATGGGAAATGTAGACCTCCTTTGCAGGGTTGAGGGTACGTATGCATCAATCTCCTGGTAGAAAACAAGCTAGACCTTGGACTGAAACAGGGCTGAGCAGATATGCTAGGGTTCCTCTCTTTCTCTTGTCTTTAATAGTTTGTATAGCTCTGCTATGAATTTAAGAAAGTGGATGTTGCCTGAATGTCCATACAAACTAGAGACCACAAAGATATGGGGCTGTGCTTAGGATATGGCTGCCACATGAAAACTCCTAGGAGTGCTGTGTGGCAGTGGCTCCACATGGCAGTAATGATGTATGAGATTGGCTCACCACATTAATTAACTGTTCATGTTGTCTAGACAGCCTCCATGCTAGCCTTAGCTGAGACTGCTATTGTGCTCCGTTGATGTGTGGAGATGTGCTACTTGCTGCAATTATATGGAGACTTGCAGCTGTAGCGGTAGCTCTTGCATGTTGTGGGTACAGTGTGGAGTTGCGTCCACAACAGAGTTTTGTGGCAGTTTCTGCACGGTGGCCACAAAACAGGAATTGCATGGAGTCTGACAGACTGGCCTTGACCATTATGAACACATGGCCTAGATACCAGGCCTCCTTTTCCACCCCCAGGGCAGGGGCGAAACTAGGCTTTATTTTACCTAGGCAAAAGACCCAGTTTTACCTGGGCGGCAAAAGACCCACCCATGTGCATTTTTGTACACACACACATAGGCTGAGAGTCTCAGTGGCACCCCTGGGCAAAAAAAATGGCTAACCTCGCCATAGTTACAGCTCTGCCCCAGGGACTAGGAGTAAGCCATTTGCTGTTGACCCTGTCCTGAAATTGGTACTCGAATTGGGATCCTACATACATGGCAAAGTGGCAATGCTTCAAACTACTTATTTCTAGACTGAATCTGGAGACAAGTTCTTTTCCCTGCAAAAAGACTTCTTTGCAACAAGTCCATCCCAGGTTTGTTTTTAGTAGAATGTGAAGATTCAAAATCTTATACAGATTGCTTTTTTTTTTTGCTGTGGATGACATTTATTCAGTGGATCTTTTTAGAGTTTGCTTTTGTTCTTGTTTTTATTATGTACTTCGTGCTTTTTTATCTTGAATTTCTATGTTGTGAACCACCCTGAGATCTATGGATGGAAGGCAGCATACAAATTATTACTGTTATTATTAAGTGTTACATTTTCTTCTGTATTGACACTTTGTGTTTCATACTACAGTATATAGAAACTAGTTCAGTTTTGCTGAAGAATGTTAAGCCAGGCCTCTGTGCCTCATGAAGTGTGTTTAAAGCCTATTTCTGTTTACGTTTGCTTCAGTGTAGTTTTGCTTTAATATATCTGCAGCGTGTCACCTGATCCTGGTCAATAGTTCAAGTCCGCAAGACAGGCTATAATAGTGGAGGACAATCTGGATCACATGACACTTTGTCAACCAAGTGGATTGTGGTTGGCAATCCAAAGGAAGGAATAAATAGACACTGTGATTATTTACAGCCTGTGTGTGCTGGAGCACAGAAGGTCCTCATATGTTTCAGGCTGATGATATGGAAAAGCCATTTAGTGTCATGGTCTGGGAGGAAGGATTGCAAATAGCTGTTTTTTATTCCTTTTGAATGCGTGTTTACAGGTTTAAATAGTGTCTTCTCCTAAAACTGCTATATTGGAAATTATATGTAGTGAAACCCCTTTCATCTGGACCTCAGTAATCTGGTCTTCATTTCTATACAGCTTGCTGTTCACTTGAGAAAACGTTGTGTTTCTTTATACTCCAGACATGTATCCCTTGCAAACACCAGGTTCCTGGACATGAGTGATGAGTGTATGGCAGTGGGGGTAGGAGTTGTTTCCCATACATGCAGGTTTGGATCTAGGGAAGTGTAAGCAGAAATCTACTAATTCACTGGGGGCTCTCTTGGTGCTGCTTTCCTTCAACAGCCTCCTGTGTCAAGGAACTCCCTGAAATGGGGCACAGTGGGGTGCATGTAGCAGAATTTGGGGGACCACCTTGGGTGAGTGGAAGTGCTTTTTTGCTTAGGCAACACATCTTTGGATATATCCAGCTCACAGCATTAAAAAAAATAAAATAAAGCCCTCCCCACTTCAAGACTGCATATTCTACTTTATTTACCATTACAACATTCATGTAAAGCAAGGGAGTATTATTATTCCATTGTTGCAGATGAATGGCTAGGGTTAAGATAAGCTAGTTTTCCAAAGCTTACATGATTGTGCAACACCTAACTTTTATTATTAGCAGCCTTCGGTTTGTGTTTGGTCAGGGTCTGTGCTGGGATGAAGTCCCATACAAATTTACTTGGAAATGAATGGGATATATTTATGAATATGCATAAATAGATTGGGCTGTTAGTCAAATTGCTGAGCATATCTGGAACAACCACAATTTGGGCCAATAATTATTGGGAATGTAAATGCAAGCAAAATTAGGATCATATGCTGCAAGAGATTGTCTGCCTGATCAGGGCCACTTTAGATGATGGTGTAGACAGAAAGATTTACTTACACAGATGCAGATAGGTTTGGGTTTGCATAAGACTTGGGAAATCAACCTCTGGTAACTGGAGTTTTATTTTGGAAACCAGATTGATAATGCATACTTAGCTAAGTGTCTTTCCTAAAACTATATTTAGTAAGACTTGGCTTGCTGTTGTACTTCAAGAATGTTTCTTTAGAGCAATTTGTAATTTACAAGAAAGGCAGGTCTGAAATAGAAATAACCATAGCATCTTGTGATGTGATAAAAAGGAAATGTCTCTGGGAGTCAATGCAGATATTTATTCCATATTTTCACAGAGTGTAGGCTGTCCTCTGTATCTTCATGAGGTCGTTGATGTGTGTGTGTTGTAGATGCTGATGTTTGCACCTTGGCGATATGGTGATAATTTTAATTGCAGTTCTGCTACCTAGGCAGAAACAGCCCAACAGACTTTAAAAGGTGTTAAGCTGTTTCTATTTGGATGACATGGAAGAAATCTGGCCCAGTTCCTCGCTGGAAAAAGACAACTTTTGTCAGATAGTATAGTAGAAATCGATATTTTCGCAAAAAAATTTCAACGTCCAAGAAGGCCAGATGTTAGCAGCTGCAATGCATTAATGTAGAGCAAACACTTAATTAGCACCTTCCTTTCAGCAGTGCTTTTCTCTGGCATGGAGTGGCATCTATGCTTTATTTCTGTATACTGTCAATAAATGAAGTGTATAATAATATTAGATGTGCCAGCTATTTGTAAATGTAGTCCTTTGGGTACCATTGAGAGAGCTTTTGAGAGAGCTTTTCTGTGTTAAGTGGTACAGGATGAATGGGATCTACATAAAAGCAGGCTGTGCTGTCCAGTGTGAGTATGGAATAGTGATTGCAGCAGAACACCCATGATAATCAGTGGTTTTTCCAAAGACTGCCAAGTCTTTTTATACATGGGGGCTGTTGCATATGATTCCTGGCAGTTCCCATCACTATTCCAGATTATTTGAGACCTATGTTAGAATTTGATAGAAAAGTTCCGAAAGAAAAGTTCCGAAAGCTAGAGCATAGGCTTGCTGATAAGGTGGTCAGCGGTTTGAATCCCCGCGATGGGGTGAGCTCCCGTTGTTTGGTCCCAGCTCCTGCCAACCTAGCACATCAAAGTGCAAGTAGATAAGGAAGGTAGACAGGAAGGTAAACAGTGTTTCCGTGCGCTACTCTGGTTCGCCAGAAGCAGCATAGTCATGCTGGTCACATGACCCGGAAGCTGTACACTGGCTCCCTCGGCCAGTAACGCGAGATGAGCGCCGCAACCCCAGAGTCTTCCCTGACTGGACTTAACTGTCAGGGGTCTCTTTAACTTTACCTTTAACCATGTTTCCTCAGAAGTAAGTCCTATTGAATTCATAGGCCTTATGTCCAGGTAAGTGGGTTTAGGACTGCAGTCTTAGTGTTTTGTTCGCATGAACTGGGAAATCCTCCATTCAAATCTTACATGGACATTGCTAGGGAAGTGGCTTTAGTCAATGTGTTATTTTCTGAAATCTTCCCCTGTCCCCCAATATGGGCATGATCATGATATTGAGCTCTTTTACAAGGATTTGCAATGATTTCTGAGACAATGTATACAAAACATAAAACAGTCGTTATTATTATTAAATGTTTCTTGAGTTAAAATGAAGAGAGCTGAAATACATTCATTAACATTACTGTGGAAAGGGCAATATGCTTTTCAGATGATACTTTATTCATGGCTCTAAATATTATTATTATTATTATTATTATTATTATTATTATTATTATTATTATTATTTTATATCCTGTCCATCTGGGAAAGTTGAAATTGACTAAAGAATATGAAAAGACCTGCATCTCTTAACCCAGTTTCCTTAATGTTTGTTCCCAAATCGTTATACTTTGTAGAAGTACAGTGGTACCTCGGTTTACAAACACAATTGGTTCCGGAAGTCCGTACTTAACCTGAAGCGTACTTAACCTGAAGCGAACTTTCCCATTGAAAGTAATGGAAAGTGGATTAATCCGTTCCAGACAGGTCCGCGGAGTACTTAAACTGAAAATACTCAAACCGAGGCGTACTTAAACCGAGGTATGACTGTACAGCAATTAGAAGTCTGCACTGAATGAGTGATTTATTGAAAAAGCAATGTTGTATTGTTACTAACAGGCAAGAGTTAAAGTAATGACTGCTGCAGAAACTCAGTTTGTGACAGAATATTGCAAGTGTTGCACCCTATCATAGAATTCTAGAGTTGGAAGGGACTGTGAGGGTAATCTAGTCCAACCCTGACCAATTAAGCATAATAAGAAGTAATTTGAAACAGAGAAAATGCCCGCAACAATTGAGCATTGTTGAACATCCACGTGTGCTTTCCCATTTTTAACTGTATGCCTTGGCCGTGGGATCACATTCATCCAGTGCTTTACCAGCTGCACTGGCTCCCGGTGGAGTACAGGATCAGGTTTAAGGTGCTGGTTTTGACCTTTAAAGCCCTATGCGACTTGGGACCCTCGTACCTACGGGACCGCCTCTCCTGGTATGCCCCGCGGAGGACCTTAAGGTCCACAAACAATAATATTCTGGAGATCCCGAGTCATAAGATGGCTAGATTGGCCTCTACTAGAGCCAGGGCCTTTTCAGTACTGGCCCCAACCTGGTGGAACGCTCTTTCCCAGGAGACCAGGGCCCTGCGGGATTTGTCATCTTTCCGCAGGGCCTGCAAGACAGAGCTGTTCCGCCTGGCCTTTGGGTTAGACTCAGCCTGACCCCTGTGTTTTTCTCCCTCATGGCTTGGATTTATGGCCTACTTGAAATGAGGCTGCACTTTAAATTTTAATACTGTATTTTAATCTGTATTTTTAACTAATTTTTTTATGTTTTATTGTGGTTCTGTTGGTGTCAGCCACTTATGGCCTACTTGAAATGAGGCTGCACTTTAAATTTTAATACTGTATTTTAATCTGTATTTTAATTAATTGTTTTTATGTTTTATTGTGGTTCTGTTGGTGTCAGCCGCCCTGAGCCCGGTTTTTGACTGGGGAGGGCGGGGTATAAATAAAAATTTATTATTATTATTATTATTGGATAATGTGGGAGGCTTGGTTGAACGAAAGAAAGGGCAATAATTTTGTTGTAACCAAATAACACTGGGGAAAAATATGCTGGAATGCACAAAAATATAACCTTGGGCAAAAGAGGTCAGTTAATAAGCATATTACTGAGTAACCAGATAATCTGATAAACTAAATATCTGAACCTGTAGAACTAGTTACTCAGAGTTAGAAGCACTCTGTTTTGACTGCTTTCCTTATTGCACACCCGGAGGTATGTCAGTAGAATTGCAATCACTCTAGAGTTTACTAGCTTGCGAGTAAAGACTTGCATGTTATATAATATTTACACAATTATGATATTTCCACTTAGTTCAGGAATGGCCTATATATTAGGAAAACAATTTTAGAAACTTATGTAATATTGTGTGATACATTTGTACATCAGTAACTATCTATATAAAACAACATATAGGATCTTTTACACACACACACACACACACACACACACACACACACACACACACATGAGTATAAAAGAGAAGTTGCTTATTTGGAGCAGGTTTTTTTTTTAAAGAAAAAAAATTATATCCTCCTCCAGCCACCACAAGCTTCCAACCAAATTTATAAGTAACTAGCTGACGCAGCCACGCATTGCTGTGGGTTTTCTTTTTTGGGGGGGTGTATTGATGTCATTTGTGTCATTTGTGTTTTGAATGGTAATGGTTGCATAACTTGGTTAGTGTTTTGATGTAATATGCTGCTGGAGTCTTCAGAGCTTCTGCTGGTGATGTGTAATTTGGGCCCCACGTTTTTGTGTTTTGTGTTTAATTTTAGGTATGAAAGGTGTGCTTTTTTGGAAAAAAATTATGCCAGATCCCTCCCTGGTGGGCAAGGTACGCTTTGTCCTAATTTGATGCAATTTGGTTCAGCGGTTACAGAGGAAGGGTGTTATGTCCGTGCACGCAGTGGGAACATTTTTATATACCTATAGAAGGTTATATGAAATTCTAGAAGTACCTGTAATGTGTAACTTGATACAGAAAAGTCATCATAAGTTATTGAAACAGTACTGTGGCATTTATCCTGGTAGTACCATATTAACCTTTAACAAATTGGTTTCAAGAATGGGTATACAATGAAGTGGCAATATCTGTTTCATTTCTGTGTGCTGAGAAAGCTGTGGGTTCTTACTAGAGCTTTATGTTGATTCTGGCCACATTCTATAATTGCAGGTATATAATTGTGCTAGCTTCCAGGGCTGTACTGTACCCAATTTTGGCTCTTTTGCAGTGACGTTTCATAGCTGTATCCTCTGTGGTTTCTCTAATGGTGTTTTTAATGGAGCAGATGGCATATTATGTTGAAAGTTATATATATATATATATATATATATATATATATATATATATATATATATATAGTATATATTAAATCCTTTTGATTTCCCATTAAGAATGCCGTGATAATCTACAAGTTTTGATTTCCATGTAGATATTGTTTATTTGGGTACAATTATCTCAAGTCATCCTTATGCCTGATTCCATCTAATTTACTTTTTTTGGGGGGGGGGCGTGTACAACTGACTGTGTAAGCCCTTTCTAAAGGCTGTAGCTGGCATTTTCCAGGATATTCCATGTTTATGCACTTGCTAATCCAGCTTTAGGTTCTCTTCCCACCTTTCTTTTTCATACTGAGCATCAAAGACTTGGATGCCTCTGTTTTTCTCTTCCAGTTAATGGAAAGGAGATGCAAATTCTTCTGAGGCCTGTAAAAGAATGCAAAACAGTATTTCTATCCTGGTATACAGAAGAAGTTTAGAAAATTATTGCAGGCTAGAATATGCATTAACTGGATTTGGTTCTGTTTTCTTCAGTTCTCTGAAAATCAGTCTGAACTCTTGTAAGCACAAGTCAATCCATGAGACTCTAGGGTCGTGGTTCCCAATGTGGGGAACACGCCCCACAGGGGGGCAATTTGAGAATGAGTTATTAACAGTGAATGGCCTTTTAGGCTTCCTCCACGTGAATAGGAGTTCACTTTTTGAATAATAAGAATGATATGTCACAGGTTGGGGAGGCAGCAGAATTTTAGAGATGCTTAGGTGGGACATGGCAAAAAAGGTTGGGAACCACTGCTCTGGGGTCTGTTATCTCATTAAGTTTTGTGGAGAAACTCTTAATCTGGTGTAGGTCTTGGTATGTGTGCCTTCCTTCCCCTGCCTTCTCCTTGTGGAAAAAAAGTAGCACATAAACTATGTTGCTTAGGGCGGGCACAGTACCTCCCAGTCAACCAATCCCGAACTAAAGATTGGGAAACCAAGGAGATAATTAATTAAACCAAACATGGGTTGCAGCATGGGAACTGGATATCTTAAGAACTCTCCCACCCCATATGTTCCTCCTCGCGTGTTTCAGTAATCATTTGGGGCCCTACTCCAAATTCCTTGACCTCAGGAGCCAAGGCTGGTGTCAACTAGGCGTGGGCCTTTTCAGTTGTGGCACCTCTTCTGTAGAACAATATGCTGACCAAAATCCTTCAGGCTTCATCACTATCCTGCTCACGCTTAACCCCCCCCCCCCAACAATTGGTTATGCCATTTTTGCTGGCTTAGTTCTGTGTTATTTTTGCGCTGCCGGAATTTGTTTAACGTATTAGATATTGTTTGCTTGATCTTTTGAGTATATATTGTGTCTTTAACTGATCATGTTTGTTCTGTTGTTATTACTGTTTTTTAGCTGTCCTCTGTCTTTTTAGAAAAATGGTTAGGATGGAAATTATAAAAATAAATAAATAGTGAGAGAGTGAGACTCAAAATGTTTCTTTATGGGCAATAATCAAGTGGAAAGAAATCAACCCACCAAACATACTCAGTAGCTTGGCCTGCTGTAACCATTCTATTACTTTTAATTGATATCATCTGGTCATTTTCAGTGAAAATGCTTGCTCCCTTGTGAAATATATTTTATTGTAAATATTATTGTTGCCTAGGTTATAGTTGAATTTATGAGACAGCAGCTATGAAGCTGACTCTCCCCCTCCCCCTTATTTTTTTTCCTGCTGAGTTTTTCTCATTGTTTCCATGAATGAAATGTTCAGGAAATACTGTAAGCTTGAAAGTCTGTGGTTGCTGGTTTTTTTTTTTTTTTAGCCCACAGTTCTTGATTTTGTTTTGAAATCTGCTCTGCTATAGTTGGAGATTTAATTCTAAAACTTTCACTGGAAGTGTTCATAGCTCTTCTGAAGTATGTCCTACCCTGCCTTTCTCTTACACCAGAATATAGGTTTACGTAAGGCTTGTGTGTGTACATTGTTAATCTGTTTCCATGTGTGAGAGTAAAATACATGCCATTGCAACAATGAAGGACGTGAGTTCTTCCCTCCCCTCATTCAGTTGAACCATCTCTGTACAATTTGCTGCAGTCCTCACTGTTCATGCTAAGTTCTTCAGTTGCATCTGAAGGTAAACACTTGCATGAACTTGTATTGAGAGAGGCAGAGTGAAGGAAAGCGAATAACAATACCACCACAGCCTTCTTGCTGGCTCAAGGCACCCTTGCTCAGGGTGACTGGGTGTGGTGAGGAAAGAAGCTTCTGTGGTGAGCCACATTCTGCTGGTTCCTTAGAGCTCTATCTCAACCCTGTTGAAGTTTACAGAAGGACTTGTTTTGACTTCTGTAGGAGTTTGAGCAGAGATCTTCCAAAAGCAGCTGCATGTGCCCTCTTCGCTCAAAACCCGTTTGCAATGTATGCACGCAAGAAACTAGAGTTTCAACCCCCAAAACAAGTGGACCACATCTCCTTGGTGCTCAGGGCAGAGATTAAGAGGCCTGAAGATATCTGCTTTAAAGGCCAGTGTTTCACTTCCTCCTACTGATGTGGTAGATTGAACAAGTGGGTTGTGTGTAATTGTGATAATAGTTATATTGCCTCCTGGGTTCAGGCTTCATTGCAGTCTTGCATGCACTTTAAACTTCCTCTCCCCACTCACTCCAAGCATTGTCTCTTGGAATTCATTACATAGCCTTCTATTTATATTCCACTTAATTATCACAGAGCAGAGTTAAGCATGTGGGATATGTGAAACAGGCCATTCGTTATATATGCAGCAGGTATACTCATCTTGTCCTAGGGCCAAACTTTATGTGATGGGTCAGCTATATCTGCTTTATCCAGTGTCTGCCATTTTCACACATGAAGTGAAGGGGCTGAGGACCCAGGGTGGGGCAGGGGGTCAACATTGAAATGAGTATGGGGAGCAAAGCCTGCCCCATCCCTTGCCTTTCTGCCGGGTGTTTTTCTCCAATCCCAAGCTCACTTTTAGGCAGACATGGACGTCTGCCCATCACAGATGCCATCATTTCCCTATAAGTGGATGCACTTTGCCTGCAGACAGAAAAAAAACAGTGAAGAAAATAGTTTAAAATCGATGTCAGAACAGATGGTTTAATCCTATCCATGAAGAACTGAGGCATAACTAATTAGCTAGCATAGATTATAAATATTGGGAATGTGTTCCTAACTGCAGGATCAGTTCCACAGTGGAAAACAGTGTCCTGCAGGGATAATGGAATCACCTTCCATTACACTGAGAACTGATACAAGCTTTATTTATTTATTGGATTTATATACCTGCCCTTCAGCAGGTGTCCCCAGGGTGGGGTACATATAGCATTGAAATAGAATAAAATATCAACAGAAAGACATTAACAACATAAACACTCACCATTACAAATAGTCATCAGCAAAACCCCATAACAATATAGTTAAAAGCAGGCAATGAAAAGTAACTCTAACTGTCTGGCATATTATTATTTCCCCCCAAAGGCCTGGGCACCAAGGCACATCTTTAGCCACCAATGAAAAGTCAACAGTGTCTGTGCCAGATGCACCTTGGAAGGAAAGGGGCCAACACCAACAATGTCCTAACATTCCCTCGTGGTAGAATCACAACAAGAGCCTTCCCTGCTGATTGTAATGTACAGGCAGGTTGATATGGGAGGAAGCATTCCTTCAGATATTTAGGTGCCAAGTCACTTAGGGCTTCATATATCAACTTTATTAGGCTCAGACACGTATCACCAACTAGTGCAGTTCCTTCAGGATGGGTGTTATGTGTTTCTGGCTAGCTCTACCACTTAAAATCCCATCTTCAAGAGCAGCTTTATGTAGAACACATTGCAGCAATCCATTGTGGAAGCTGCTATGGCTAGACTGGAGCAGCCATGGCTGTTGCTTGAAATAGGTGCTCCTTGCCACTTGACATCTGGGCTTTACGCGACAAGGCAAGACTGAGCTGTACTACCAAGTTACATACCTGTTTCTTCAAGAGGCATGCAATTCTATCTAGAATAGGCTTTCTCTCCAGTTCCTGGACTTGAGAGCTTCTCTCTATATTTTCAGTTTGTTGTCCTACATAACTGCTTTCAGGCAGTGGTACGGATCCTGTTCTCCCTCACCTGTTTCGTAGGATACAGAGAAATAGAGTTGAGTGTATTTTTGTATTTGTGACACCTAGTTCCAAATCCCCAGGGATCTATCCCAGTGGAGAGATCTTCGTATAGATGTTGAAAACCATGGGCGACCAGGTTGAACCCTGCAGGACCCCACTGGATAATTTGCACAGGGTTGAGCAGTCTTATGACTTTTATGTTATTACTACTGAAAGTGCTGGAGCAGATTCACTGTGCCTGATGCTCCCAACCCACAGAATTGCTTTAGGTGCATCCCATGGTCAACAGTATCAAAAGTTACTGAGAGGTCAAAGAGAAACAACAGCGTCATTCTTCCAGGGGGTTCCCCCCCCCCAACAAAGATGCTCCATCAGGTCTCAAATCAGTGCTTGATGCCAGATTTAATCTGGGCTTGATGCCAGATTGAAATGTGTAAAGAAAATCTCTTTTGTCCCAACATTCTTGAACTGCACCACCTTGCTAAATAAGGGGATATTAGTGACTGAGTGCTACTGGTAGTTGTCACACTCTTCTGGATCCAGGCAGGGCATATTTAAAAGTGCTGGCAGTGTGGTGTAGTGGTTAAGAGTGGTGGACTCATAATCTGGTGAACCAGGTTCGAGTCTCCACTCCTCCACATGGCAGCTGCTGGGTGATCTTGGGCTAGTCACACTTCTTTGAAGTCTCTCAGCCCCACTCACCTCACAGAGTGTTTGTTGTGGGGGAGGAAGGGAAAGGAGAATGTTAGCCGCTTTGAGACTCCTTCGGGTAGTGATAAAGTGGGATATCAAATCCAAACTCTTCTTCTCCTCCTCCTCTACAAAGAGTCAGTTACTGCTCTTTGTACCTATCTTTAGATAGAGTCTTCTGCTTCACGTAAGTGGGTTAGATTAGATGAGCCCCCTTCCAGCCCCAGAGTTCAAATATAACACTGGATAAGCCAAGGTAATTAATTTGTTCAGTCTGGATTGTATGAACTGTGGTTTCAGTGGGTCATAAACCACCATGATATTAGTATTGGTTGTTTTAATACTATTTTATAAGGTTCAAGATTTGTATTTTACTGTGACAAGCAGATGGTGTTTTCCTACAGCAGATCTTTGCCAGGGATGGTTTAATACAGTTCTCCCAGTGACATAGATCAACATGAGATAATTAACCAAAAGATTAACTTTCAGCACGTGGATACTTGTACTACAGCTTCTTATTACGTTTTGCTGTTAACACGTGTAGCATTTCAGCAATGGGTTTTAACATGCCCACACCTAGTGCTGCCATTGCTGTGTTTGCTGTTCACCTTAAAACAGCAAAGACATAATATTCTTTCCTGTTTTTCTTCCTTCCTTACCGTTGCATGATTGTTTCTATTTGCTCTGTGAGATTACTTGTATTTCAGCTGTCCTGATTTAAAATATATCTGCCATTGGGTCTGTGAAGGACACCCTTTATGTTGACCTCAATCCACCAGTGTCCTTAAATGAACTTTTTCACTTTTTGTCATGTGTGTGAATGGCTCCCATGATTTTTTTTTCTTAATTGCTGTGCTGGGAATTTCATTTTACCTTCGGCTTTATAGTAAATTCCCTTATCACATTTTTGAAAACCTAAGCTACCAGTTGTTTTCATGCTGAGTCTGGAGAAAGCAAGCAAACGTTTCAGGTTCAAAATACATGAGGAAGGACCATAGATACTAAATAAATTTTGGGTGCAAAACATGTACTCTGACAGTGAGCTATGGTCCTTCCTCATGTATTTTGAACCTGAAACGTTTGCTTGCTTTCTCCAGACTCATGAAAATAACATTCGTACCTCGGAAGTCGAACAGAATCTGTTCCGGAAGTCTGTTTGACTCCCAAAGTGTTCAGAAACCAAGGTGTGGCTTCTGATTGGCTGCAGGAAACTCCTGCAGCCAATTGGAAGCTGCAGAAGCCACGTCGAACGTTCAGGTTTCAAAGAACGTTCACAAACCCTAACACTCCCTTCCAGGTTTGTGGCGTTCAGGAACAAAAATGTTCGACTCTTAAGGTGTTTGGGATCCGAGGTACAACTGTACTGCCCTTCACCCAAAGATCACAGGGCAGTTCACAACATAAAAATACAAACTAATAACACAAAATAAATCATGTTCAGGGCGCTAGGTTTAGATGGGCTGAACTAGATGAACCAATTGTCTCATATAGCTGGCTAAAGTGTGATGCCAAGGGTTGCAGGCTCGATCCCCATAAGGGACAGCTGCTTATTCCTGCATTGCAGGGGTTGGGCTAGATGATCCTCAGGGTCCCTTCCACCTCTATGATTCTATGACTCAATTTGAGGCATTTAACAAGGTTAGAATTTGTTAGTACTCAGAATTGTCTCTATTCTTGATTCTTGCCATCTCCCAAATGTTCATGTGTACAACAGAAGGTAGTGCTATATACAAAGGCAGGACAGTATTTTTTTGGCTCCTACTCACAGCAGTTGGCAGTGATTGTCTGAATGCTTGCGAGGAGGTCTCTCTACATCAGAAAACACAGAAGTGTGTCCCTCCATTTCCTGCCTCATACCTCAAAAACACAGGAGATGATATTCAAAATTGGCATCACTTTTGATCGTAACATTGCCTCATAATGTCTCTTTTTCCTCCCTTCCTTTCCCCTTTAACTGTGTAGATAAGACTTGAGAATGGAACTTGGATTGTGCTGAGCATCCAAAAATAGGATTTTCTGTTCTTCAGCACAGGTACAGCAAGCTGCAACTTTGCTTTGGGTTTCTCTGGAAGTCATGAACGCTCCACACAAAAGCCCTTCTCTGTTCTGAGCAAAAATAGTTTCTATCAAGAGAGACAGGGTTTTGCCATTGAGCCTGGCAAACTGCATCTCCTTCTTTGTTTGCCGTGCAAGCTTAGAAAGTCTCTCTGCCTCTTTTGGCAGATGCTTCTATATAACAAAGACATGAGAGAACACCCCCTCCTTTCCCAATACATTGGAAATGGTTGAACTTTGGCCCTTAATTTGCTGACACCCTAAGGGAGTGTAAAAGCAATGACGTCTTTACTTGTTTCATCTGCACAACAGGAAACGCTAGTGGCCTCCCCTTCTTCCTGCTATGAGAAAGTAGTGTCGTGGTCCCCCGCCCTCCCTTGCCTTAGAGTTGGCTGAGACCTAGTTTCAGGTCTGCACTCTGTATTGAGCTAGTCCTAGCACACTGCTGTGATTGATGTCTCCATCCAGCACAACAAACCAATCAGTTTGCAGCTACTGTGCTTTAGTGAGGGTCAGAAATAAGATAACCCCCCAGCCCTACCCCATTTCTTTGGGAAAGTGTCAGGGGAGAAAACTACTGTTTTCTTTGATGGGATTCCCCAAGAAATCTTTAAAATAAAACCTCCTAATTAGCCCTTTGCTGGTGATGCAATGTAGCAGAAACAGCACTTAAAAATAAAAGGATAATTGTTGTTTAGTCGTTTAGTCGTGTCCGACTCTTCGTGACCCCATGGGCCAGAGCACGCCAGGCACTCCTATCTTCCACTGCCTCCCACAGTTTGGTCAAACTCATGTTCGTAGCTTCGAGAACACTGTCCAACCATCTCAGCCTCTGGCGTCCTTCTCCTAGTGCCCTCCATCTTTCCCAACATCTGGGTCTTTTCCAGGGAGTCTTCTCTTCTCATGAGGTGGCCAAAGTATTGGAGCCTCAGCTTCAGGATCTGTCCTTCCAGAGAGCACTCAGGGCTGATTTCCTTCAGAATGGATAGGTTTGATCTTCTTGCAGTGCATGGGACTCTGAAGAGTCTCCTCCAGCACCATAATTCAAAAGCACCAATTCTTCGGCGATCGGCCTTCTTTATGGTCCAGCTCTCACTTCCATACATCACTACTGGGAAAACCATAGCTTTAACTATACGGACCTTTGTTGGCAAGGTGATGTCTTTGCTTTTTAAGATGCTATCTAGGTTAATAGGTACATTTTAAGCTAATGGTTGAAAGAGAACCCCGTTTTAATATGTTCTTTAAAAGTATTAAAGCTGAGCAGAGTTTTTGTATGTGAAAACCAGTTTAACCTTCCTCCCTGTTCCCTTTAAAGACTACAGCTGTAATGGATTTTTCTGTTGTGATGTGATAACTATTTGTTACATTATTTAACTCCCAAGTTTGAATGTCTTGATTTAACTAAGTTTGACTATCAACGCTTGCTGCCAATGAGTGTATTCAACATTTCCCCTAAAAAAACGACTGATATTAATAGTGACCATTGGGGATCTGTGAAGTTCTGCAAAATGGTTTGTAGGCGGGATGTACGGAAAAAATCCTCTTCTTCTTCTTCTTCTTCTTCTTCTTCTTCTTCTTCTTCTTCTTCTTCTTCTTCTTCTTCTTCTTCTTCTTCTTTGATCACTTGTAGCACACACTGCACTTTTGATGAGCTTGGGATGATGTGTGGCTTCTTTTCAAGTAGATTTGTTTTGGGGGAATAGGTCTGGAAGCTGAGCTGAGCTGAGCATGGTGAAATGCTGTAGAAAGCCTGTCGACCCTTGTCTTCCTTACCTTAGTCTAACAAAATTGGTTAATCATGCTTCTCAATAGCAGTTGCTGGAAACCACAAGTGCAGAGAGCACTTCTTGTGGTCTTTCTTTAGGCATCTGGTTAACCACTGTGCGAATAGGATGCTGGACTAGGTGAGCCACTGGCCTGATCCAGCAGGTCCTACTTGTGTTCCTAGAGGATGCATTGGATCAGGATCAGCAGTGGTGAAAATATGTTTCAGCCAGTTCGAAAAATGAATTTTAGTGATATACTGTATAGTGTTCTTCATAAGTTCTTATGCAGAAGATATGCTGGATTGTTGATAGCCTTTAAAAACTTGTCCAGTGGCTGTGAAGAGACAAATGATCATTTCCCAGTCTTCTTTGGGGATTGCCAATGTTTATATAACAAAAAAAGAATACCCAACATATCTGATGGGAGTTTATAACTGCTCATACGATCTGGTACTTGTATCCAAATTCCTTTATTTTAGGACATGCCCAGTATATATGGATAATGCCAGCTCTAACTGCTTGATGGTAACAGGTGTAATTAGTTAAAAGAATGATATGTTAGCTCTAAACTTAATGAAAGCAAAATTAAGGACGTATTGTTACAATTACCTTTATCTCTGCTCCTGTTGTTATTAACATTCTTGCTCTTTTCCTTGGTAGACAGTTTGGTTTGAATAGCTGTATGTTTGCATAAATATTGGTTAGATGGTAGAGTTATTACCATTGCATGGGGTTAATTACTTTCTGCATCGGTTGTATTTTCTGGACACTATGTTCAACATACACATTGTTGAATAAAAAGAAGAAGCTGCATTTGATACCAGTCTGTGAAGACGTTAGAATTATGAGGTGCGTTCTTCGCCAAGGGATCCCCATAACCCACTAACCTGCTATGTTGTGAAGTTTACAGGAAGCCTTGAGTGACCGGCCTTGAAGTTCTGCTAAACCCTTATTTGCTTGTTCATTTCGTTCTGGCACATTCGGTAATGGTAGGTGGATAGCTGTGGTTTGTGGATGAGAGCCACAGGTTTCCCACCACTGGCCTAGAGATACATATTCACATTCTTCTATAGCAAGGTGGTTGTGGGCAGAAGTGTAGTATGGCAGGAGTTGGTGCCATCCCTAAAGTAGGGGAATGTACAGCTGGAGCTCTTACACTTCAGAATTCTGTACTAGTTTCACTGGCTATGTATGAGCAGAGCGAAAAGGAAACGGTACAGCTGTTCTTTCATAGAACTATATCATTAGGTTTTACGGCTGAATATTATAACTACTTTTGAGATTGGAAGCAGGAATGATTTGAATGGATGAACATTTGATTGCTTATGTTGAGATTCAAGAGACAAATGGTTTTTTGGGGGTGGGGCTGTTTTTATTTCCAGACCAAAAAAACCCACTACAGGATAATGTGTCTAAAGTCTCTTTAGTTACGGCTAAAGAGAAGAAATAAAGTCATTTGTTGCTCTTAACACTTGCTCTATAATTTTTAAAACAGAACTCCCCGTAGGGTCATTAGGCATGAACGTATTACGACAAACATACCCCTTGGGAGAGTTTATAGCTGGTTTATGTAAGAGGGAAAGGGAGGGTTATGTGAGTGCACTCTCAATAAGAATAATTGCTTTTGGAATCAGTCTTTCTTAAGTATTGTATTCTCTCTCTCTCTCTCTCTCTCTCTCTCTCTCACACACACACACACACACACACACACACACAGAGAGAGAGCTTATTTTAAAGTACCTCCCATTATCCCAATAACAACACTATTTATAATAATATTTATAACAATTATTAATAACAACATGCTAAAATTATTTACAACTATGGAGCCAGGCACTGTTCTAAGCACAGAACATGGATAGGCACTAAGGTTGTGTGCACACCATATATTTAAAGCACACAACCCATCTCCAAGAATCTTGGGAACTGTAGTTTGTTAAGTGTTCTGGAATTGTAGCTCTATAAGCTGCAGTTCCCATGATTTTTTTTTTGAGGGGAGGTATTTGTGGTTTAATGTGTGATGTGTACACAGTCTAGTTAAGCTCTGTGGCAACTGATAATGTATGTAGCCAAACAACCAAGACCCTCACTGTGTGACCTGAACTATAAGAAGACCCTCCTCCTCCTTTCTCCACCCCAGTTTCTTCCAAGAGATGCTTCCCCCTCATTTTGTCATGCAGAAATTATATAAGGCATCTATGAGTGCAGTTTTGAGTTCCATTCCAAAGACACTTTGGTTCCTGGGGGATACATGGGTGTGTATAATATTTTAACGTGAGGGGAAAGAGGTTGCCATAGCGTTCTTTCGTAAGCCAACTAATATTTTTTTTGTAAAGTCTCCTGGTGGTTCAAGAAATGAAAACAGCAAACCCAAAGGTCGCTCCATTTCATAATTTGGCAATTCCCTGGCAACTGAGCATTTGGCTGTTCTGATCCGTTTTTACTGTACTTCTTCACTAACCTGCAAATTTACCTCAATAGGTAGAGGTCACTTTCACCCTGCAACAACTGCACAAGGATGGAGTTGAGCATTTCAGATGTCCTTGTCTCTTTGCATCTACCGCTGCACGCAGTTTTCATACCAGTGCCTGCTTGTACCTGTTGATACTTGGTGGTTCTATGGAAGCCACCTATGTGATGTCATTTAAGGAGGATGTTTTTCTTGTTAACAGCTGCAGAAGCATTTGTTTGTGGCTTCAACTTGGTGGCTACAATGTAAAATTTGTTTTGTTTTGTTTGGCTTTTGTTTAAATCACTTGGTAGCGTGAAGAATTTAGCATTGAGACCTAGAGCTGAACTCACATGGACTGAGATACAGTACTTGGGCTTTATTCCACGTAAGGCATGAAAGTAATCTTTAGGTCAGGTTTAGCCAACATGGTGCTCTTCAGATGTTTTGGAGCACAACTCCCATCATCCCCGATCATTGGCAATGATGACCAGGCCAGATGGAAATTGTAGTCCATCCAACAAGTGGAAAACATCACAATGGCTACCCCTGCTTCAGGACATTTGAGGCTGTCTTGTAGAGATGAGTCTCCCAAGCACCGCTGTTGTATAAGCAGCACAAAAATGGAAATGAGCAGAAGCAGCATAACAGTCGTTCATTGTGGGTGACACCCTGGCCGCTATGCCTTTTTGTTTTGTGGCTTTGTTCTGTTCTGTTCTGTTTTACTGCACTATTTGTGCAAGTGACATTTCCTTTTTACAATTTGCATGAACGGTTAAAAAAAAAAACCAGAGAGGGAGGCTTCCTCTCACATTTATCCAAATTATCAAACTTTCCAGAGTGTGTTTCTTGCATTTTTCTTTTCCATTTTGTGAACCAGTTGTCCATATTGGATGAAAACCCTGCTTTGGACCTAGGAGACAATATTTTAAACTTTGGTTCCATTGTTTGGCCATGCTGTATATTACAGCTGGTTAACTGTGACACCACGTCTATTAACTCAAAAGCCAATTATCAACTTAGTAGCGTTAATTAAAAAAAAAAGTGCTCAAGTTCTTTGCCGGGGCAGCAGCAAGACTCTCTTAATATAACTTTAATTGGATTATGAAAGCAAGGTACAGATCCCCCATGCTTATCCTGAGATCTGACAAATAATTCACTATGCATTTCATCACAGTATTGCCATACATTGTGTTGGTATTCCAGAAGGGGGTGAGAGGGACCCTCCTTGTGCCCCTAATTCTAGTGATGGGAGATGGTTTCACACTTTACAGGATGGCAGTAGTAGCCATTTATACTTCTTTGCCAGGGAAACTCTCAGTGCATTGCAGAACTCCTGCACAAAGGTCTTTGAGTGGAGGAGGAAAGAGAAACACCAAGGGAATGGATAACCCTTGGCCCCTATTGCAGAACCTTCTGAGAATAACCTCACCTCTCTCCTGCTGGATACAAGTCATCCCCGATTTTCATGGGTGTTGTGTTCCATGTCATCACGGGCAATGGCAGAGCATGCTTAAGCCCGCTTTGCCCGGTTCTGTGTTCTGCTCCCTTTTCTGGTCACTTCCAGGTTGCTGCGATGCACATGTGAATGGTTTTGCATAAATTGGATGTGTGTAAATTGGTTGTTGCCTGTACAAGGTATTGCCAAGGGGTTGAATAGTATTTTTCATGGTGCTTGTGCCACAATGACGGCTTCTTTAGCAGAAACTTGTGCTGTAGCAGTTTGTGACTCATATCGCAAGCTACCTTGGTTGTATATTGAAACCTCTTTTTTATTTTTTAAATCCTCATTTGGCATCTAATGCTAGGAATTTTCCACTGTGGAAGCTGAAATAATTCCTCTCAATTATACCTTATCATTTGCTAGCTTAAAAACTGTAAAAATATAATTTTCACTAACTACTTAGTTGCACAGGATGTGCTGCATGGAAATTAGCAGGTGCAAATGAAGTTCAATTTAATGAGGGGAGAAGGGGTGGAAAGTCATATTTTTCAGAAAAGAAGATATTGCTAAATTTTTGCTTGTGAATGCATTTATTAGCTGTTCTCTAGAGAAGGGGTTTAGGAAAGTGAATGCCAACCCAACTTTTGGTTAGTCAAGCAACTGGAGTACAGATTTTTGTGTGTGTTGCAAATTAAGGCAGATAAGCTTCATGATATCATAATTTAGAACCTTCAAGCAACTTGTAGGGTGGGAAGGTTAGACAAGGCGTTGGCAAGATTTCCTTCCTTCTCTCTTCTGCCATGAGTTCCTTATTTGGTGGGTGAGATGAGTCTTGAGAGGTTGGTGCCACATTCACAGCATTCTTGAGAGATGTAATCCTGGTTTTCAGTGCCCCCAAAATGAGTTCAGGGCTGAGCTTGTACTCCCTTCCCCTATTCCCTCGTTCTGTTGCAGGGGTTTGCTTTAAAGAACCAAATGGCTGTGTTCTACCTCTACAATCAGAGCATTTTGCTTCTGAGTACCATTTGCTGGAAACTGCAGGAGAGGAGAGTGCTGCTGAGCTCAAGTTCTGTTTACCTGGCTGGCCACTGTGAGAAAAGTTTGATGTCTTAGATGGGCCACTGGTCTTACCTAGCACAGCTCTTCTTACATTCTTAAACACAGTGAACATATTTCATCCCTTGAGCACTCCAGACCCAAATCTGCCAATGAATCCTGACCAGGCATCTGCATCTGCTTGACCCTCCCTGCTACTTGGAATTTCCTCTTGGGCATTGGTTTTTGACAATTATGGGGGCTCTCTACCCTGACTAGAGACCTTCACTACGTTTATCACCCACCTCACTGCAAATTCCTCATCTTCTGCATGCATAGAAAGGTTACCCCAAGAGAAGATAGTTGTTTATCTTTAAATATGACAATATTGACAAACATATGTTTGCATTATACAACAGTGCTATGAAGTGGCAACCACTTGCCTGTATGAATGGCAGGAGACATTTCCAGAGAGTTGGATCATGTATAGGTCCTCAAAGTATCCTCAATGAAAGCTAGGTGAAAGGGCAAGTTGGTGAAACCTGTCCGGCTAAGGAACTGTTTCCAGTCAGTTTGCTTGGATCCTTGAATGCTTTGCAAAGGATTGTGTGCTGCTTCTGGTCAAAAGAGCAAGACAGTATTGTGCCCAGTGCCCTGACACTATAAATCCTGGAACGTGGGGCTATAGGAAAATGCCCAGGGGGTGGATCACTTTTAGCAGTCCTCTGCTCAAAGCATGTTATCTGCCTTAATAGTGACAAAAGAGGTTGTGAGCTTTTGAATTAAGCTGAGCAGAATGGAGATGTAGCCAATTTGCAGCATGCCTGAGGACTAAATAATTCGGAATGACAAGGATAATAGGTGGAAATTAATCCTCTTCCCATTCTGTCCAATAGATAATTCTGTGAAATGGTGAGAAAAAATATAGTCTGTAAATAAATAAGTTCAGTAAAAGAAATTCTACCTGTTTTTCTCTGATGTTCCTTTTTGAGAAAATATATGGCCACAATTAATTTTGGTGTTTACGCTTCTGTTTATAAATGTCAGTGTACTTATTGGTAATGGATTTCCCCCACTCTTCTGAAAGATACATTGTACTATTTTAAAGTACAGGCTGTTGAAGATTTATTCCCCGTGTTTGCATTCATGGGATTGTTGTTTATCACATGATGGTATATGTTAACATTCCACAGAGTGGGAAGTGACGAAGACAGGATGTTTGTGTTACTGTGTTTCCCGAAGTGGGACTATTGTCCTTTGTTCATTCTCTTTGCTGCCTGATGCTAGAGAGAGAGGGAGCCATGTTGCAGTGCTCTATGTGTGTTTATATGTAAATAAACGTAGATCAGCCAAATGCTGTGCTCTGTTACGCAACTGCGCAAACTCTGTGGATCTGTAAGTGTGCTGATGTCAGTTGGCATCAGTCGCTGTGATGTTCGGGCTGAAGAAAGCTTTTGAAGCTTCAGAACGATCGCCCAGGAGGGAGGGAACATGCCAGTCGGGCATGTGTCTCTGTCAGGGTCCTACTCGAAAGTAAGAGATCCTAACATAGGCAACCCCTGATTTGCGTGGTGGCTGCACATCATGGTGTGCAAGGGCGGAGCACACACAAAGCTGCTCCGCCTGTTACGCCCCCACCCCCACCTTGTTCTGTACCCTTATTCACCCCCTTTTCCAGCCACCTGCAGGTCACTGCGGTGTTTGCATAAGCGGCCGTGCATAAATTGGATATGCATAAATCGGTCATTGCAGTCCCAGTCCCAGTGCCACCCTCCACTGAGGAAGTGACTAAAGTAATAATAAACTGAAGCAGACAACAGTCTGGATTAAAAACGGCCGTAGCTTTATTGATTGCAGGTGGAATTTTGGCTCAGGCCAAAGGGCTGAGGGCTGAAACTTTTTCAGCGTCGTGCCAAGGATTATGGCCTCCTCAAGTTGTCCATCTACTGAAGTGGCCATCCAAAAGCTGCTGCTGGAAGCTCTACAGCCCGTCTGCCACATGCTTGGCTTTTGGACAGAGATTTCCACTGAGACCCCTCTAATGGGGTACCCTGAATATGCTGTTGGTTTTGGATAGGGTGATGCACCGCTTCACCCAAAAGCTTTGATGGTTAGGATTCCATCCAATGCCTTAACTGCCCAAAGTTGTGATGTTTTGTTATGGGGAAGGCAAAATCTCTAGATGGAGCAAATTGTCTACAGGCAAATTCGTTCCTGGCTCGGAATACAGGAACTATTGGCAACCATAGCAAGCTCAGGAAACACAAGGAGGAGCTGGGGAACAGACAAAAGTTATTGGTTTTTTTTTTTTTAGGCCAGGCGGTCCTTGCTGTTGTAGCTTCAACCAGCGAAACATAAAAAGAAAGCTCTGTGTTTTTTTGCATCTTGGGGTGGGGCATGGTGATGTCTGGGAATTGGCCTGTTCAACCTGACTTCAGGTCCGATGGCATGTGGGCATTGTGACTGGTCTAGTCCCTGACTGCTGGACTGCAGCAGTGTATTCATTTCCCCCACTTTTAAATTTTTTTCTACCTTTGTGTGTGCACGTACTTCCCCTCCCCTTCCCCTTCCTGGTCTGAGCATGCATTTGATACGGCAGTTGTGTTCCTGGCACTGTGGCAGCATAATATGTATATGGGGTGGCCCTGTCAGGCTCTTCTGAGATAGTATGTGGTTTAGCCTGAGCTGCCTTAGTGCAGTTACATTTTAAAGAGCTGAGGCGAGAGCTGTGAACAGCAGCAGGATGCAGGCACAGTGGGACATGGCTGACAGTCAACAATTCGTGCCCTGCATCTGCGAAAAGTCCTATGTGTGCTTGCCATTTAAATTCTGCATGAATTTAGCAGCAAAAATAGAGAGGGGCGATTAGATTAAGGGAGGATCCTCACCAGAGGTGCTTTTCAGAGGTACCGTATTTTTCCATGTATAAGACGCCCCCATGCATAAGACACCCCCTCCTTTTGGGGACCCCAAATTCAGAAAATGGGCATATACGCTATCTGTGTATAAGATGCCCCCAGATTTTTAACCTTAATGTATTTTAAAGTAAAACAAAGCCTAGTCTTATACATGAAAAAGTACAGTTTTTTAAAAAAACTTAATTATGGAGGAGGGTGAAGATGAATGAAAGATGAACGCACGCCACTGTTCTCTTAACCACAGCCCACGCAACTCATGATCGTATGTTATCTTTATAGGGTTGCTCAATAGCTATGGAGATAATGTGAAGTGCATTGGCAACACTAACAGCAGAGTTCTACATGTTATAGATTATATGTAGTATAGTGGTTAGAACGTTGGACTATTCAAATCTCCACTTGGCCATGAAACTCATTGGGTGACCTTAGGCCAGCCACCTTCTCTCAGCTTAGCCTACCTTATAATGTTGTTTTGATGATAAAATGGGGAGGAGGTGAGCCATGTGTGTCACCTTGAGACTGGCAGGGAAAAACAAGATATAAATGTAGTAAAATATGGATATAAACACAGACACAAGTCTCATTGAGTTCACTTACTCTCAAGCTTGCAGCCCCAAATGCTACATAAAATCTAAGCTTTATTAGTTCATTTATAATATAAATATTAAAATTACAGTGGTACCTCGGGTTACAGACGCTTCAGGTTACAGGCACTTCAGGTTGAAGACTCCGCTAGCCCAGAAATAGTACCTCGGATTAAGAACTTTGCTTCAGGATGAGAACAGAAATCGTGTGGCAGAGGCATGGCAGCAGTGGGAGGCCCCATTAGCTAAAGTGGTACCTCAGGTTAAGAACAGTTAAGAACAGACCTCCAAAACCAATTAAGTTCTTAACCTGAGGTACCACTGTATTAATTATCTAAAATTTATGGTTGGTTAGGCCCTGTATAAATCCATATAGCAAGGACTGTTTCATACATGCCATTCCCTGTACTCACAAAGGCTTTGAGAGAGAGCTTTTGTGCTTCTGCGCAGGCACGGACCACGCAGAACACGCACGCGGCAAAAAGACTTCCAGGGTTGTCCACTTTGTAAGTCGAAACCTTCGGAAGTTGAGGCATTCGGATGTCGAGGTACCACTGTACTTAATATGAATTACTGAAAAGTATCATTGGCAGTTTCCATACTCAGGATCTTATAGGCAGAATTTTTTTCCACATGTAGTCTTTGGACCTGACTGCATTTGAGCTTCCTTCTCCTTTTATGCCACATTGCTTTGAAATTTAAACTGATCTCAAACTGGCTTTCATTTTCCAGTGTCACAAAGAAATGAGAACTGCCTTGTGATTTAAAGAAAAAATTGAGAGCAGTAATGCCTGGCCATCAAGTCTAATGGGTTGTGTACCGTACATTATATGTTGCAAGTTGAATTTCTGGATTGCTAGTGAAGGCTATAGGATTCTATGAAGTAAAAAGTCCTATAATCTGAACACTGAGAAATAGGAATTCAGCTATCATACGTCTTTATAGAGGATCTGGTGGGTAAAAATAGTAACACAAGTGGTCTTGCATTGTCTTGGCAAATTGTATTTATTTTTTAATATACTACTAACCTAACTTGATTTCTGCAGAGCCAGTCCTATCCATCCCTACGTTTTGGCTCTTAGTAATGATCCCATTGCTTCCTTATGCTTCAGACAGATTCCATTTTTCCCTCTTCTCTCTTCCCCAGCCCACCCTTATTCCATGTCTCACACCTACTCTTGCAATCTTAAGAATTATTTTTCCTGCAATCTCATAGCCTCAGTGCATTTAGTTACATTTGATGAGATGCTCCACTTAAAGCTGTGTGCTTCTGGAAACTCAGATTTGATTACTATTTCTGACAAATCGGAGCCGGGAATAGAAATCTTATGAAAACTGCTTACCTTTACATTTTATGCCATGGACAGTTTTCACCTCCACTGCAATGGTGATCCCAGTCTTTGAGTGACCTTGTGTCACTGAGCTAGCATGGCAGAATCTGAATGGTCTTCTACAATACAGACAAAGCTTCCAGTTTGTTCTTTATCAGATTTTCTTCTGTGATCTCTGGCACCAAAGGGTGTATGAAGGAAAAAAGTTTGGAAGCTGCTTAAGAAAACCCCCAAGGATACAAGGAATAATGTTGAAGATATTGCACTGCTTGCTAGGAAATTTTTCAAGGTGTTTGCCCTGAAGGAAATAAAGTAATACCAGGGCAGTGTCTTTATTAGCACAATCAAAATGGGAGGACCCAAATGTTTGTACAGTCATACCTCATGTTGCGACCGCTGCGGGTTGCGTTTTTCCAGGTTACGAATGCGGCGGACCTGAAAGTGTTTACTTCCGGGTTTTGCCGCGCACGCATGCGCAGAAGCGTTCTATTGTGCTTTCGCGCATGCGCAAAAGCGCCACTCAGGTTGCTTTTTGGGGTGCAAATGGTACCCCGGAAAGGATCGGGTCTGCAACCCGAGGTACCACTGTACATTTATTTTGTGATACGTTGGTTGTCCTAATAGAGGTATTGCCCTAATATGAATTTAGGAAAGTATATGGTATAAATGAAGGGTACTTTTTTTATATATAAAAAAAGCAATGGGTACCATATTTCCCAAGCCCAAGAGATAACTGTGTCATGTTCAAAGTTGTATGTGTTATGAAAAAGGGCTTCCTCTCTTTATCTTTTTTAGAGAAAGATGTGGATCCTAACTTTTGGCTTTGTGAACGGATGCACCTGTTCACAGAAGAAAATTTAGGATACAAGTCAAAGAGTTTACATATGTATGAACTGGCACTGGCAACTGTCTTTCTACAGAAATTTGTTGGAGAAATGATACTAATGAGTACAGATGGGCATATGTTGTGCAATAGTATATAATTATGTGGTAAAATGTATGCTGTCATCAGATGTTTCATGGGGTTGTTGGGGTAATTATCAACACTCCTTCCTCTGCTGAATAGTTTATGGTTTTGCCAGATTATTCAGTAAGACACTAGCCCAAAAGATAAAAGTTAAGGTTGAAACTCTATAGCACTATTATAACATTAGCGAATTGAACATATATATATAGAGAGAGAGCAAGAGCGAGAGCGAGAGAGAGAGAGAGAGAGAGAACGCTATACACTTGGAGTAAGCCCAACAGAACACAGTAGCACTTATTTCAGAGTAGGCATCCAAGGGACTGGGCCGTAAGCTTGAGTTCCAAGGTATGACAACAATTCCTTTAAAAAGAAGTTTGAAACAATGCTTGTGCAGAAGTTTGAATACTTTATGTGCTACATAAAACCTCAATTATTTTGCATTTCCCCTTTTCCTTTTTATTTCTGAAAATCTGTTTTTAGCCTTCATTGTACACTATGTTTATAATTTACATTATTATCAATTAAAAAGTGAAATTTATGGTATATTTAAACAACAAGAGGGATTAATCAACTCCCTCCCATTAAAAATCAGGCAGTCATTGTCCCTGTTCAGTTTCAGATGCCAGGTTAAATTGGTTTTTATTACAGGAGGCCTTTGAATTTTGTTCAATTTTTTTAATAGTCTGATGTTTTAATCTATGTGTTTTATTATCTATGGGCTCAATGATGGTGATTTGCTGCTTTAACAAAAATAGTTTTGCAATCACTCTAGCTAGGGAACAAGATAATAGTAAGATATTTTCCAATAATGTCATTCTGGCACATTTACCAACTTATTTATGTGTATTTCTTTGCTCTTTGGATTTATTTGTCTGGTACTGGTGTACTGTACTGTGTTATTGTTTAGTCAATGTTGTTTCCTCTGCATTTTATGTTTGGTTTGTTCTTTGTATTTTTGTCTGTTAAAAATGCTTTATAAGCATGTATATAATAATTTTAAAAAACCCAATGTTTTCAATTCTGTATGTTGTACATTCCCTCTCCCCCTGTCAGCCGCTCTGATTGGAAAATGTGATATAAGTTCATCAAGTAAGTTAAAATATATTCCGGGGACCGGGGAGGAGGTCTTTTACTCCCAGCATGTGGCAAAGTAAATTCTTAAAGTAACACAGTGAATTAAGGCACAATAATATCCTCACCCTCTCAACTTTAGTGCCAAAAAGCCTTCATTTATTTCAGTCTGAAACTGAGGCAGTAGACCTACTCAGCCAGAAATGCTGACTGAGAGAAAAGGACTATTTTGGTCTAAGCAGCATTACTGAGAGGCTGAGCAGATTCAATAGACTTGCTTAATAGTTTCTTGAGGAAAAGTTTACCTTGAAACATGTCCGGAATAAAATTCTGCAGAACTCAGCTGACCAAACAAACAAAAACCTGATGGAAGGGATGTCAAGGGATAGAAAGACAGGAATCGCTTTGGGAGGAGCAATCACCGGAAAATGTCATTTAAATATCTGACTGAAAAGAATTTTTTTTTTAAAAAAAATGCAACTGTATACACAAACAAAACTCACTCCATTTATGTTTCCTGTGCAGAACGAGTGAGTCTTACTACTACAGCTGGCTACTTAATGGTGTTCAATTTCACTTCAACATTATGTTAACGTTTGTAGAACACTGCAAAAGGTAAAAACAGATTATGCTACTTGTTTGTAAAACACAAGCTTGTGATCTGTATGTGCTGCTATAAGGTGCAGTCATGTACATAATTTAAAAACCCACAAAAAAGTTGTAAAAGAGGTGTTGACTCTCAACTTAATACCTGAAATATATCTTTGTAGTATTGTAATGGTATGTAAAAGGCTGAAGGAAAGTGGGGTTTTTTTTTGTGTGTGTAGGTGAATACAGTGTCTGTAGGTGAATAGAGCAGACTTACAGTCACTCAACAGGATTCTTCCTCTGCAGCTCACACATGCACCCCCAAACCTGGTTTGGGGGAACCATATGGAACAGATTTGGTGTGTGTTGAGGGGCTGCAGGGGAGAACAGAAGCATGACTTTCTGTGTGTGAAAATCTGCAACGTCGAATTTATGTGTGTGCGAATTAGTTTTTAAAGTATACTTTTAATTAATTTAGCAGACATTTCAAGCAATGTTACCATATGCCATAGCTCCATATGTTTCCTGTGATATACTTAATGGATGAGAGGGTTTTTTTTTGTTTTGTTTTTTTACAAATTAAAAGGAAATCTTGCTTTGCAAAGATGTACTACAGTGACCGTTGGAGGGCTAAATCCTCTGCTTTTGTCGTTGACTTTTTGAAAGGAAAGTTTTCCATCGACACAGAAACCAAACATGCCCCTGATAGAAGAGCTTGCACATAGCTGACAAATGCAGACGTGTGTGTGATGTGTTGCAAAACATAAAAAATAAAAAATAAAAAATGGCATGGATGGTTGAATATATTGGTGAAAAGACAGCATTTCTTCTTTGAAGAAGTTTGTGAAGTGGGCTGCTAGTCACCTTAGCACATCCACATGCAACAATGAATTCAGAAGCAGCTCAAGGCTGGCAGAGTGAAAGCTAGTATGTATGCTGCATTCTGCTATGGAAATGTAGCCATATTGATAAGTATAAGTTGCAGCATGAGATGGAGTTGCCCTATCGTTAGTTTTCATGCCCCGGATTAAGATCAGTGGTAGTCACTATGCTTTTTCTGCACATTTGCAGTAATTAGAAGGTTAATCAGCATTTGAGGACAATACAGTGGTACCTCGGTTTAAGTACACAATTGGTTCTGGAAGTCTGTACTTAACCTGAAGCGTACTTAACCTGAAGCGAACTTTCCCATTGAAAGTAATGGAAAATGGATTAATCCTTTCCAGACGGTCCACGGAGTATTTAAACTGAAGCGTACTTAACCTGAAGCGAACTTTCCCATTGAAAGTAATGGAAAGTGGATTAATCCATTCCAGACGGGTCCCTGAAGTACTTAAACTGAAAGTACTCAAACCGAAGCATACTTAAACCGAGGTATGACTGTATTGTGAACAGTCTGCAGATGGGACATTGAGACAGACACATTTCTATATGTTACTGTTGCGATTCTGTTCCTGTTCTAGTTGCTATACTATCAAATGGCATAACCTCAAAAACAAAAATACTACAGTGGTACCTCGGTTTATGAACACAATTGGTTCCGGAAGTCTGTTCATAATCTGAAGCGTTCATAAACTGAAGCGAACTTTTCCATTGAAAGTAATGGAAAGTGGATTAATCTGTTCCAGATGGTCTGCGGAGTACTTAAACTGAAGCGTTCATAAACTGAAGCGAACTTTCCCATTGAAAGTAATGGAAAGTGGATTAATCCGTTCTAGACGGGTCCGCAGAGTACCCAACCTGAAGCGTACTTAACCTGAAGCATGGGTGTAATTGGTTCCGGAAGTCTGTTCATAAACTGAAGCATTCATAAACTGAAGCGAACTTTCCAATAGAAAGTAATGGAAAGTGAATTAATCCGTTCCAGATGGGTCCGTGGCATTCGTAAACCGAAAATTCGTAAACTGAGGTGTTCATAAACAGGTTCCACTGTATGTCACTTTGGTAGCATCTTTTTCTTTCAGCGCATGCTGTGACGTATCACATGCCCCTTTGGATCTTTAAATAGCAGTATTGTATCTTTGTGATGTCAGAATACAAATAATTAAAAAATGATTTGTCACTCTCCTTAATAAAAATTGGCACTTGCTGTGGTGTAGACAAGGGACAAATTGGTGGATCTCTGCTGTTCTCAGAGATGCTGATTCTTCTTTGGGCTTCTTGTCACAGATGCCTGTACTGTTTAATATTGGTTTTATCTCTGAATTTGAGGCTATCTGAGGACTGAGACTGTTCTCGTGTTTGGCCAGTTTGTGATCATGTCTCATGAAAATTCGCAGTAAGAAGCTAACAGTTAAAGGAACAGAGCTCCAAAAGAAGCAGAGCGGGACACATTAGTGAACACATTTTTATAATTAAAAACAAAAAAGGAAGAAGAGAACAAGGAATGCTTAGTTCAAAAGCAGAATTAAACTCTAGAAAGTTCTGAATTTATAATTAAAGCGGACTCTTCATCTTAAAGTCTGGGAAAAGTATAAAAGCAAACAAACTGAAGCAATGAATTTAAAAGATAAATCTTCTCTAATATAGTTGATTCTGCTCTGCCCCCTCAAAGAAATTATTTACATTATTGGGATGATATATGTTTTTGAAATATATCCTCCAAAATGAGAGTTACCCACTGTAGAATTCCCAGCAAGGTAGGGGTTACCCAAGGACAACACAGCAGCAGTAAAGTAATTTGATTATGTATGCACTGTAGGTAAGGTAGTACCAAGGGGCTTTTTGAGAGCAGAGCCAGGAGGCATCAGAATCCCTCACCTGTGGCAGTTTCCTTTTTGGGTGAGGGGAGGAGGCAGTCATTTTCTGTCCCCACCATTTTTAAACTTTCAGCACCACCGGACTGGTCTATTGTCTTAAATAGTGAAGAAAGTGCATTTCAATCCTGGATGTAGAGCCGCCTTGCAGGCAAACATTTTGGCACCATTTTAAACTCTCCTAAGCTATTGTAATTTATATGGCTGATACAGTTACATGCCTACCTCCCTATTTGTATGCCACTTTTCCATAGTTCAAACCACGCTCAAGACGACTTACATCGTGAGAAAATTACATAATTACAAACGTGACAAAAGTAGTCACAAGCAATAAGTAAAACATCAGAAGCACATGACCAAATAAAACAATTTTCCCATAATAAGATCTAAAATAAATATTTTAAAAAATTAATATTGATAACAGCGGCAACCCTCTGTCCAACAAAATCCCCTAAACAATACCCCAGCCTAAGAGTCTGTAATAGTAGTTTAGGATGCAGATATAATGCTTAACCTTGGTTTAAGGCTGAGACCCTACCTGCCCGCGGACTGTCTCGCCAGAGTGGTGCATGCTCTGGTTATCTCCCGCTTGGACTACTGCAATGCGCTCTACGTGGGGCTACCTTTGAAGGTGACCCGGAAACTGCAATTAATCCAGAATGTGGCAGCTAGACTAGTGACTGGGAGTGGCCGCCGGGACCACATGACACCGGTCCTGAGAGATCTACACTGGCTCCCAGTACGTTTCCGAGCACAATTCAAAGTGTTGGTACTGACCTTTAAAGCCCTAAATGGCCTCGGTCCTGTATACCTGAAGGAGCGTCTCCACCCCCACCATTCAGCCCGGACACTGAGGTCCAGCACTACAGGGAGGGCCTTCTGGCGGTTCCCTCATTGCGAGAAGTGAGGTTACAGGGAACCAGAAAGAGGGCCTTCTCAGTAGTGGCACCCGTCCTGTGGAACACCCTCCCAGCAGATGTCAAGGCAATAAGTAACTATTTTACTTTTAGAAGACAACTGAAGGCGGCCCTGTTTAGGGAAATACAGTGTTTAATGCTGTACTGTTTTAATATTCGGTTGGAAGCCGCCCAGAGTGGCTGGGGAAACCCAGCCAGATGGGCGGGATATAAATAATAAATTGTTGTTGTTGTTGTTGTTGTTGTTGTTGTTGTTGTTGTTGTTGTACTACTTAAATATTATTAATGATGCCATCTGAATATCTAAATTGTATGTAAGGATTAATTAAGAAAAGAATAATGTAAAACCATAGCTTGAAGTTGTTAGGACAAAGAGTTCATTCAGTTGGATGGCATGAGCGTACAGCATGGAGTATAGCAGCAAACCTTGGGTTAGCAGCACACTTCCACTTGACCTCACCCCCCCCCACCCCACTCTGTCTCTTTTCAAGCTATCAGAAGACCATGGTTTGCAGTTATGGGCAATTAAACCAATATCAAGATGTGGTTTGGGATCCTGGTTTGAAGACAAAGTGTTCTTTCGGCAAATTGTACTTTGCTGTGTTCGGACACAATGGCAGTCAGTGAACCCATTGTTCCACCTCTTCAGCTTCTCCAGCTGCAAGGACTTCTCATGCCTCCTTATATTTTTCTAGGTCAGGGCTTAATTTAGCAATATATATATATATATATATATATATATATATATATATATATACAGTATATATATATATATCAGAATTTCACTGTATGTTTTGGGATCTTAACCAAAGTTAAGGTTATGAACTGTGGCTAGGACTAATTGTGATTAAACATTCTGTCTGTGTAACAACTCAGACTTCCTCCCCATATCAGCAACCGTGAACGTGTGTGTGTGTGTGTGTCTGCCTGGCTAAAAATGTACTTATTTAGACTACCGTAGGTATGTGGATATTAGACTAAATACTTTTTATACATGTTGAAAGAGATGAGTAGGATCTGTAGTCATTCCTGTCTTCCCTGAGCTTGGGTTCAGCAGTCACCCTTTATTTCATTGTGGAAATATGCCTCTGGGATTAAATAGTCCATGTCTGTCATACTTGGAGTAGACCCATTGAAATGGATGGCATCCGAGTCTGCTCTGGGAATGACTAACAATGGAGATCATCCTCTGTTTTATGACTTGAAAAAAATAGAAAGTAGTATGAAATGGAAGTACTTAAATATGTCTTGACTGTTCTCTGTTGCACGCAAGAGTTCACAATGTAGCAGGAAAGAAGTCTTGAACAGAAATTTGTTTTTAAGAGGCAGCCAGCTGCAGAGAGCATAATTCTGTGTTATTTGCTTCTAAGCCATCTGTGTTGTTAAGCAGATGGTATACAGAATATCGTACCTGCTGCAGTTTTACTTTTGGTTAGGGTTTGTTTGAGGTCTCAGTGATAAGAAGTTATATAAAAGACAAAAGCTTTGTATTCTTGCATATTTGGCACTCCCTACGAAGCTCATACTCCTGAATTTTTCTGTGCCTGCTAAAGCCTGCAGAAGGGAAAGACAGGAATGGGTTTTCTTTTGGCAGCCTATCTATATTGCATTGCACAAGATTACAGGAAACCAATCTGCACAAGTGCAGTTGTTAAAAAAATCATGCCCTCAGAAGAACTTGTCTCCTCCTGTTACCAAAAGGTGTTTGGAATAGTTTCACTTCGAGAAAGTCTCTTTAGTACAATAAATTACAAATTATTCCATGTGTGAAAGAACGGTTCTAACCACCACCACCCTTCATAGGCGCACAAGTAGAGATAGACAAGTCAATCTTGATTTCTTTCAGTTGCTCATTTATCCAGTCTTGAATTTTGTTCTCTGTATTTCCACAGCAGTTTTCAATAAAAAAAAACCTTAGGAAAAATTTGTGTATGCCCTTTCAGGTAACAGACACATTTTTGCAAGCAATTTTCCCCAATAAAATTCATTTTTGTATGCTATTTTCAGTAATACACACACACACACATGTTTATATATGCTTGACCCTGATATACACATTTTTGTACACATTGGTTGATTGGAGAACTGCATAGCAAAATCCAGAGATGTGTGAATACTGAAGGAGAGTTGTGCTTTGGTTTGCACATTGGTTTGATAAGTGCACATTGGCTAGTCTCATGAAAATTCAAATAAAAGCAAATTACTCCCCCATTCCTGCTTTCAAGACAGAAATTAGTCTTTAAATGTTGTGTAATGAAATCTTCATGACCTAAAGCAGTGCTTTTTTCTGGGGGGACGCAGGGGTACGCATACCCCTAAACATTTTGTGAATCTTTGTACTTTTGTCCATTTACTGTATTTCCCCAAATTTGAACTATAAAATGGTAATTATTTTGAGTCAAAATGAGAGTACCCCTAAACATGTTTTTTTTAGAAAAAAAGCACTGACCTCAAGTGTGAAAGCTAATTTTTTGCATGGCGATCATAAATGTTTTAATATTTGCTTTTTGTCATGTGCAACAACTACTGTTGATCCAAGATGTCTTTTGAACTCTGGACATATTTTCATAGTATGCCACACTACTGTTTACAATTTTCCATGGAAAACTGCATGTGACGCTAGTTGGTGAAAGCCCATTGTATTCAGGCAATTGAGGCTATAATCCATACATACTTACCCGGGAGTAAGTCCCATTACCTCAATTGTTAATCCTGTTAATAGGACTGCTCTATAAGATTGGGGACCCCTGTCCCCATTTTCCTCTATATCATTGGGGAATTTACATAAGACTTCTCATTGTGTTTTTTGCTGACTCGTCATTAATTAACTGATTATCTGCATAGATTCACATATGAATACAAGTATATTATTAAAGAAGCATGCTTCAGCATACTTTGCTTTTAGCAGATTGTCCCACAACAGCCGCTTAATTAGAATATGCTTTCCTTCATGTGAGGAGATATGACATTCAGAATGCTTAGCATCAGTTGGTTCTTAGAATATACATTTATTCTCCCTATGGGCCGAATGACTATTGCATGTCTTTCCACAGTCATGGTGGACTCTGAAACCCCAGATTGCATTTAGATGGGTGTATAACATGGTGGATTTTAAAAGATACAAAATAAAGCAGGACATAGATTCTACAAGTTTAGCATATCAATAGCAATGTGTTGGTTCTTTTTCTGTTATGGTAGTTAAATAGTCAGATGTGTTTAAGAGGAACACAGATTTCTTCTGTGTTAATATTGGAAAATAAAATGGTGCTCGTCTGTGTGGGGAACTTAATTGTCACTTCTCCCCACAACCCAATAACCCCAAGTGTTATTTGAGACTACCTTTTTATTGACCATTTATCTTGATTTGCTTTCATAAAATTTGTGTGATTGTTTTACTACACCTGCTGTTTGTTGAACATTTGTTCTTATTTGTTAGCCCACACCTTCCACTGCATTTCCTCATCACTTTTTTATGGCAAAAAGTCATATTTAATTTTGGGAAGTTGGTTTGTTGCCTAAGAGAGCACAATTCAATTTAATGGCACAAGCTAAATTTGCCGGTGTACGATTGAATCCCACCCACAAAAGGGTGACCGTCTGGAAGTGACCCAAATCAGCAGTTGTGTGAAGGCAGATACTTGGTTCATTTAAAGGCAGCTCTGTTCAGTAAATTTCAGACTTCTGAAAGACAGAATCCATCGTTGAGAACTATAAGAAAGACAGAAGCCCAGATGTACATGGCAAATATTCTGCATACCTTCATAGCATGAAGTGTTTTGTTAATCGGTTTTGGACAATAACCAAAGTGAGAATGCTGGGCAAACAGTGAAGCCGAAAAATCTGGATAGGACTGTTAATACAGTATGTTCTTCATAACACATAATATAAAACAAGATTTGGAGGATTACTGCCTTCAAACCCAAAACACTTGCGTCACAGACTTCTTGGAAAATGAAAGAAGGAATCTCCAACATTTGGTTTTAATTGTAAAATTACGACTTGCTCAGAACATCTGTACATAGGAAAATCTAACATTCTGACTGTGAGACTAGGATCCATAAAACTCCTTTTTTCAATAAGACCACTGAACTGTAGAGGCTTGCTCAAGGGGGCAGAGCCATAGCAATACCCCCCCCCAAAATGGTGTTGCCAAAATGGCTGAAACCCAGTGGAAATGGATCTAGATCAATCTGTCTTAACAAGGATATCTTGAAGTTGCGGAGCAACCACCCACTTGAGCACATTGTGAAGAAAGGCATTGTTTTCAGGCATCCAAATAGTTATTTCAGTCTTTCAGAGTGGCTGGAATGGACCCTTTCTCAAGGAGGCATCTACTCGGCCTCTGACCAAACCAACCTATCCTTGCCTGTTCATTGTTATGATCCAGAAGGCAACACTACAGTCGGCAGGCCACACATGTGCAAGAACCCAGCCCATATACTTAGACCTCCATAACTGTTGTTTCTCCAGTAAAGCAGGACCAGGCAGGTCACAGTCTCCTCAGCAGCGCACGAGCGATTCTCTATCCATCTAATAGATGACTGACACAAGTGACTAATTAAACTGCAGTCGAACTTGAAGTGATTACCTGAACCAGGAGAGAGAGAGAGAGAGAATTTTTCAGCATGATGCTATCTGCACTGTATTTCCAAAACGTTTGATGAGATAAGACAAGCTAAGCATGATATATGTTGCTTATTGAGGTGGAAGAGAAGGGAGGGGCGGGGAGCATGCAAAGCGATGTGCAGACAAGAAGCTTGTGATACGAAAGGAGTTAATGGTATGCAGTGATTTTACCTCTGTGATAGGAAAGTGTAGGAACAGCCTGCTCCCTGGAATACATCGCCATCTAAGCTGCAAAGGTTTCAGTTCCATGGCAACACAGAAGGACCAATTGTGTTCAAGGTGTAGGTATTATTAATACATTCAGAAGGAGAGGTTAGTGTTGTGTGTGTGTGTTGGGGGGAGGGGGGAGAACAGGAAGTGAGCATTCAGAATCTTTACTTCTATTTAATCCTTTTAATCTAGAATAAAAGTTAGTGTACTTTGGCAAAATGTGATGCGACCTACACATTCCCCTTGGTCTTCATAGTACTGTAGACATATTCCCTCCCCGCATCATTTAGAACAAACTGCAGATACTGACACGATAAAGGGATTTAAAAACCAACAACGTTGCAGATTTTATTTGGCTGTAGCACTGAAATATGAGCTCAAGATAATAAAAATAGCCCCTGAGATTATGGGGTGTTGCCCAAGATATGCAGGTTTAGGCAAGGGTACACAGAAGAAGAGGAATGTATTTTTCCCCGAGACACAATGCTTTCCTGCTGATCGTATCCTCCTTGCTGTTTTCCCTCTGCCTCCTGCAGGCTTCCTCTTGCCATCCCTGACTGAGAAGCGGAGATCTTCCCAGTGGTCTGTTTCTTTCTTTTTGTTACAGAAGCTATAAGCAAGTAAATAGTGCCTTGACACTCTACAGTATTTCTGTTTCTGATTCTGACACTGGTTTATTGTGTGCAGTGCAGAGGTGGGACTCGTTGAGAATGTCAGGGTTTCAAAGCAGCCAGATGGAGAATCTCTGCTTTTTGCAGTAGCAGCATATGGAGTGCCAGTGCCAGTAAGTTAACCAGGCAGACATAAATCTGGCTTTGTTGAGTAAATGAAGATGTATTTGCAGCTGTTTTTTGCACCAGAATGTGCAGTAAAGTAGAATATGTCATTTTGTTTTCATTAGGGTAACACAAGTGTTAACTGTGAGATGAATAGGAATCTCTGTTCTTTTGTGTTCTTTGAAAAGAATCTGTTGCTATATACATCCCAAACACTAAAATCAGTCACTAAACTTTATATTTGTGTTCACTTTTCGGTAGGAAGAATAATATCAGGAGCTGTAATGGATTCATTCTGACATAATGTTTTGTGTGCTTTTTAAGGGAGTATGAAGACGTTACCTAGGCATTGAGCAACGTAAGATTTCTGCAGTGGAATGTGCAAGTGCCACTCTGTAGAGACGACAGATTCTGCTTGCATATCCCACTCCAGCAAGTGTTCTGATTCCTGTGTAACATATCTTTGTGCAGGCTTGTAAAAAACCACTTGCCTGGTCACCTGTGGCGAGTAAGAATTGCTGCTAGGCAACAGGCAAAGCTTACTACATTGCTTTTTTAAAGACCACAAATTGCTAACGTAAGTGTACGCATGCAGCCAAGCATATAAAATATTTTGTGGTCTAGTAACTTTTGTGGAATTGTTTGCAACTGTGTATGTGCTTGCAAGATCATTTTGGAAAAGCAACAGTGTGGGTGCAAATATGTCATGTTTGACTTGGCCTAGCTTCTGTTGAAGAACTTTTTAGAAGACATCTGAAGGCAGCCCTGTTTAGGGAAGTTTTTAATATTTGGAGGACTATTGTATTTTAATATTTTGTTGGAAACTTCCCAGAGTGGCTGGGGAAACCCAGCCAGATGGGTGGGGTATAAATAATAAATCGTTGTTGTTGTTGTTGTTGTTGTTGTTGTTGTTGTTGTTATATAACATAATGATGGAAAATCCATAGCTGCATGTGGAAGACCATCATCATGACTATTTTATCTTGTGAACAGCTCTGAGATCTTTTGCTGAAGGGCGGTATATAGATTTAAATAATGAAATAATAATAATAATAATAATAATAATAATAATAATAATAATATTTGTCATGTCAAAGCTGTGGACCTGGGCATAGTTTGGTGGACCAGATGTCATCAAAGTCTGTTGGATTTAGGCAGCCTGTGCACATGCAGGAACACAGCTTTTAAGAAGTCCCAAGGCAGATTTAACAAAAATAATAATATGGGATTTTAGTCATTATGAAGACCTCCCCATTAATCAGAATTTCTGTATACTGCACGAATTGACAAATAGTGTGACAAAATATTTATAGTAAAATTAACAGTGTGGCTCCTTATGCCTTTTCCTCCTCACTTCTTTGTTTATAGTGAACATAAATCCGATATGAATTGGTTGTGGGGCCTTGTGAGTTGTACATTGTAAAATCAGGTTCAGCATTTCCTTCAGGAGAACTGGGATTGTAATCTGAGTAAAGCAGGTTTTATGAACCTGCTCACAGATCCATTTCTCAGGGTTAAATGAAAATGATGAACCAATGAGAATTGCTTTAGAAGGAAAGGGGGGAAAGTAAGAGACACGAGTGGGAAAAAGAACGGAAAATAGATTATACATGGTGTGCCTACATTAGACTTAAAACTAGTTTCCTGGTCATTCCTCTTCCCTGGGTATCTTTGGAGCTATAGATCTGGGTTCGTATGATGGGGAGAATCTAATGATTTCTAGCAGGTAATTCTCAGAACTGTAGCAACCTGCAGCCCACAGAATGCTTTTTTTTGACGGGGGGGGGGCATGACAGCTAAACATATGTAACTGATGTGAATATGGAGATGACCAGCAATGATAAAATACCAAGAAATGGAGAGAATGCAAAACAAAAGTGGGATGCTGTTGTAGCTTGTGATTTGTTTATTTTTGTTTTAGCTTCCCATCTACTATGAACTTGGAGAAAGCAAGCTGAAAAATGCTGGGGTTGTGGGGGAAAGGTGTGTCTGGCTTTAAGCTACAGCAAGACTGAATGAAGGAAAAGATGAGGGGAAAAGTTATGAGTTGAGAAGCAAACAGGATGTAGAAATGCTAATAAATAGTTTTTAAAGCTAAGCATTGAGGAAAGTTGGGGGCCCAGAATAAAGGTCAGTGAGGTGATGTTAGCAAGGCAGGGAATCTCAAGAGAGCAAGCCAAACGGCTTTGTACTGGGAAACGAGATTAAAGGAGAACACTTAGTATTCTGTGTAGGCTGAGTGGCAGGAGGGAATCCCCATATATTACGTTATCTGATGGCAAATATATTATTTCTTCTATCCCAGTAGGAGAACTGAAATCAAAGCTCCATGTAGATCAGGTGAATTGTAATAGAGTAAAATTATTACATTGGATCAGCTGAGATCAAGCCACCTCAAGCAGGAAAAATCAGTTTTGTGGTTTCAGCTGAGCGTTCAAAATGTATCTATGCATAATTCTTGAGTTTTGTGAAAACACTCTACATGTACCAAATAAATAGCTATATATAATACTCAGATGTAGTGGGTTAGAATGCCTGGGGTTCTGCATTTTGGAATTTTAATGTGTTAGAAGGTTGAATAAATTACACAATATAGTTTTCAGGAAAATATATAGCATATTTTGATGCACTTCTGTTATTTAGCTGCCTAATTGTAAGGAATGTGCCTTTCATATGGGCTGTCTTTTTTCTTAGACTAGGTATAGTTGCCGTGTGTCTCTTATACAAGAACATAAGAAGAGCCTGCTGGATCAGGCCAGGGGCCCATCTAGTCCAGCATCTTGTCCTAAATAGAATTCATCAACTGTGTTGGGACTAGATGACTTACGCAGCTGACCTTTCCACTCCCATGTCAATTATTTCTTACTTCCTCTGATCTCAGTATGTGCTGTTGCATGTACCAGATACATGATGTGCGACCCCAAAAGGAGCTTTGGGAAGAGGCAGCACGAACAGTAGAGAGGGAAGAATGCTTAATCCCTTCCTCACTTTCTGCTTCTCTTTTTGGAATAGATCTCCTCTTACAAGGTTCTCTATGAGGTTTATCCTCACATTTGGAACCCCACAGGGGTTGATGGTGAAGAAGTAACGGGGAAGGGTTTGGCTAAATGGCAGGTGGAAGAAGACATAAATGTGCCCTCCCTCTTGGTGCACCTCCATTTCGCACCACCCCTTCCCAATTACATTGAAGCTGCAGGTAATAATACCTTTGAAAGGAAGGGGTTAGGACCCTGAAACTTCTTTCTCAGAAAGTTACACATGCATTTGCATGCTAATACTCAGTTTGGGCCTTGTACTTCTTATGTTTTACCTGTCTGACACGGTATACCTTGGGGTTGGGAACTAGTAAATATAATGTCTCAATGCACCAGGCTTACATACCTGTGCCACCTCGCTCCACAGAGGTTGAAAGTAGACCACAGCCAGGTGTGCCAGTGCACTAGCAACCCATGAGTGGAATAGGTGTTTGTTTGTGTGTGTGTCAAAACACCTGGGAGGCCACAATAAAGTTTCAGGGGGTTGTGTTTGGCTTGGAGGGTGGTGTGGTGCTTTCTGTATGTATAGTCATAGACTTCCAAGGACAAACAAAGAATTAGTTACCCTCTAGACACATCAGGATCTATCAGAACTATTCCTATTATTCAGATCAGATCCTTATTTCTTTCTTTCTTTTTTACAATGATGGAAGTATTTTCCACTATTGTTATGGGGCAGGTTGCTGTGTAACGCCCCCCCCCCACCTACCAAGCCCCCCAACACAGTACATGTTAATTTGCATTACTCACTTACTTCCCTAAGTATCAGTTTTCAAGAGGTTACTGTAATGTGGCGGTGAAGCCAGTTCTCTAGACTCTCAAGTGCCTCCTATTTCTGTTTGTGTCTCTATCATTACGGCAAACTTTTTCACTTTGGGGCTTAGGGCACCTTGGCTTTTAAAGTGGAAATGTCAAGCACCTTCTGGCCCTGGAAACATGAAACGTGTGACTGCCTGCGGAGCAGCAAATGCTAAAGTCTCAACCTGTGGGAGTTGAGAGATGCCTGGCAAGCTTTGCCCTGCCAGCATGAGCCTTTGTAGTGGCTGGAAGGAGATGGGATGAAGTTGCTGCCAGTGCTGCTCTCTGCATATTATTACTTGCCTGCTGATACGCCCACTCATGGGGCTCGAAGTCCTCAGGCTTCCTGTTGTTGAAAGCTGCCTGCTTGTAAGCAGAGCGCAGAGCAGTTGTGAAACAGTGACATCAAATACGGTCCCACTCCTCTTCCAAAAATAAATTCCCCCCTCTGGCTTTTCTTACTCTCTGCTCCCTTTGTTCCCTTGGGTGTCATTGTTCAGGAAAGCACGAAATGTTTCCCGCCTCTCCTACTCCGATGAGGAGTTTACTACTTTTAATTTTAGAATCCACTGCTTCTTAGGTGGTGGGCCATAGCTCATGTGCAGCATGCTGAATGTCCCTGGTCCATTGCCATCTCCAGGATCTCCAGTAACAGGAATAGGCGAGACCTTTGGAGAGATGGCACTATTATGAATAGATGACCCTAGGATAAACAGAGCAAGGCCCAGCTCCTTATAGATCCCAAAGAGGACTGTATTGTGATATGCAAGCTGGGGGCTTTTCATGGCACTGTAGAGAACTCAGATGTTTGGATACTTCCCCAGGGGCAGAACCTCCTGTAACTTATTCAGGGTCTTGCTGGCCAGAGCTTGCAGCCTCATGGAAGCCCCAAAGGTTACAAAATAAGGTGAGGGCTGTTTAGTCGGTTAGCCAGCTCATGTGGCTTCAAGCCTGTGCAGCCTATGCAGCCTAGATAAGGCTTCAGTTGGCTGTTGCTCCAGGCAGAGACAATGTTGCTTGTTAATTGCCATAGCAGGACCCCTTGGTGCTGTCCAAAGTCTTGTATGCTCTCTGCCAAAACTCCAGTACAAAATGGGTTCAAGTCCTATTCCATCACAGTCAATGTTAGAGACTGAGGACGGCACCAAGAGAGGGAGAGCACTCTGTTTCCCTTCCTTTGTGGACATATTGTGCCCAGCATATCTCAAGGAAGCAAGTTAGTCTTCTAATATAGCTTTTATTTCTACCAGTTTTTCCTCTATCTGGGAGTGGCATGTCTTTGGAACTCTGGAACTCAAAAGTATTAGCTAGTCAGAGTTTCTGAGGAAGAATGGACAAGCGGAATCGACCAATGTTGATACTTAATAAATATTTAGTTTCTGCTGCATCTCTCTTCTCTGGCTTATGGCATGCCAGATTCATTTTCTCCGTAGGGGTGCTATTTCAGAATTAAGTGAAAATGGGAGGTTCAAAGTTCAGCTCAGTCTGAGAGCTAGCTTTCAAGGTTGAACACTGAGAACTCAGTCACTCTGTACAACATAGCTGTGATTATTTAAAAAACCCCCACATAGGAATTGAATTTAGGCTTGGGTGACTAACCAGTCAAACTGTTTTCATAGTTATATTAATGACAGGGAAACCAATGACATGACAGAGAAAATGAACTTGGGCTTGACTGTGGGGTCCTAGTAATGTTTTTCCATTTCTGCAGTTGGAGCTAGTCTCTTTCTAGGTGCAAAATCTTAATTCAGGTATTAGAAGGTATTAGAAGGGCAAGAGAGATGCAGGGCTGCGTAGGCATATGACAACTGGGCAAGAAAGGAGCTAGGGTACAGGGAACTGTGAAAAGCTCTTTGGAGATGCCCGTGAGAGAAGGTTCCTAGCTTTAAATTAGGAGCATGGTGAGCTCTGTGAAGGGTCTCAGACAGGATGACATTTGCAGCTCCAAAATACTATGCCTTCTTAGATGCTGTCAGTATGACAGTGTTTTGGACATAGCATCCATTTCCACTTTTATCTCTTTTGCAGTCTGAAGCATTGCTATACCCTTCAAAACTGCTGTTTTGTTCCTATGTAGAATTATGCAGATTTATGTGACAAAGTCGCTAAGATTGCTTTAGCCAGGTGACAGGCATGCTTCAAACTATTCTGCAGGAGCAACTGTAGGGTCTGCAGCAACCCCATCATCCAAGTGATGGTTGAACTGAGCTTGACTGGCAGATGACTGAGGTAGCTGCTGATGTCATGCCTATACTGGTTGAGCTATGGCTTTCCCTGGGCATAGGGAATCCCCTGCCAGCTGGCTCAGCCAATTTTGACTCTGTTTCGTGCTTGATAACCTGGTGAATATAAAGAAAAGCATTCCATTGAGTTACGGAATTTCCTTCCTGAGCGGGGCTCATATTTTACAAAAGAGAACAAATTGGTAATTCTCAATGGGAATCGCAACCCAACTATATCCTACTCAGACTATTCTGCTGCGGTTGTGTCCAATTTTCAGGCAGATGAGAGAAAAGGTTGGCAAAAACTGCTGTTGCTGCTGCCTTTAGTTACTTTCTACATTAGGAATCTTGGCTCGAAAATGGAAAAGAGACTAATAGCAGAGATTGGAGCTAGGTGACCCAGGGCTGTTGTTGCGTTGGCAGAGTGCATTGCAAGTTGTGTCTGTTGGGTAACAGGATTTCTATTTAGGGAAGCTTGACAAAAAATGGTATAAGGAGCCTTGCTGAAGAGCAGATGGCAGCGTGGGGCATCTTCTTTCCATGGTCTTTAAGCATAAAGTTCAATCCTGTTTTTGGTCAGTTGGGAATTTTCCAACCTTGGACATCCTTGCTTGTATGATACAAGAGACTGGGTGGGGGGGGGGAATTAGAATAGGAAAAATATAAAGCTGTAGAAACAGATAACCAAATCTAAATGTTATGGATTATTTCATTAAAAATATATATTTCAGAATTGAATCTATTCTCCTTTAAAGACATCTGATTAGAGTTCATTAGCTCCACTCATGTATTTCAAGATCCTCATAGGTGGGAGGAGGAAAATGTTCAATCTCCTTGCTGGCGAGATATTTTTTTTGGTGACAATGTTGTAGGGTTGACTTCACTCTGTTGAAAGAACACATAAATCTTCCCAGTTTCTTGATGACATATTGTGTACATTTTGAACCCATCTAATATTTCTATGTTAATCTTTGTTTTGGGGGGCCTCCCCCCTGCCCTGCCCTGCCCTGCCCTGCCCTGCCCTAAAATGTGATTGTTTTTATCTCCCATGTTCTGTAGGAAATGAATTGCTGCTTTCTCGGATGCTGGTGACAATTACAGGGGGCAACAGAGGCGAGATGCTGATAGGAGACTGGAGGAGAGAATAAGCATCAGACTTCTACTGGGAACCTGCTTGGGATAAATCAGCTAGAATCCACCAATGAATATTTCTAAAGAGGGCTGTTAAACTAGGGCAAACAGAACTGCCGGCGTTTACACACGAGAGAAACGTGAGTGCTTAGCAAAATCTCTGTGCTAAATATAATTTGCACTTTTATTTATAACAATGTAATCATCGTCAATGAAAGTTAGGCAGAATTGTGCATGGCAGGGCAAAAAAGATTCTCATCACTGCTTATTGCAGTGCAGGGATAAAGACACAGATTTTTTCACTGTTCTAAATAACAGTGACTTGCATTCTGCTATAAGTGAGGGTCAGTAGTTACTGTTGGCTGCTTCATGAAGCCAAATGATTTTCATTACACAGAAGAATTCAAATAAGGCTGTATATATCTGACTATATATCTGACTGTATTCCTATGGATTTTGGTGCCAAGTACATTCCAAAATTCTATTAAGTCTTGCATTTTAAAAAACAAAACATGGCTTCGTATTGAATATGGCTTCATATTGAAAAGCAGAAAATGAATGATTGTAGCTATTTTAAATCATAGAATAGTTGAGTTGGGATCCTGAGGATCATCTAGTCCAACCCCCTGAAATGGAGGAATATGCAGCTGTCCCATATGGGGTTCAAACTTGCAGCCTTGACATTATCAGCTCAATGCTCTAACAAAAAACATGGGTTTGTGGGTATAAGTTCCAGCTGCTGTAACTCACATTTTGAAACACTTTTTAGTTTATACCAGTAATTTTTGTTGGTTTACCATATACAGTACAAAAAAGTAAGTTAAATGTATGGCAACACTAGTTATCTTCATAAGTTTCCGTCAAGCGTTTGAAATAGGTTCTGTTTGAGTTCATTGAGACTTAGTCCCAGGTAAGTGGGTATATGATTACAGCCTTGGTGGCCTTTTGGAAAACGTTTCATCAACTTTGTGCACGTAAAAAAGAAAAGAAAACATTTTCCTATACTGTAAAATTATCAGGGTGCCTAGGAATTAATATATTTTTAGTTGAAGGAAAATCTTGTCCATTATTGGGATGTACCCATTTAAATATACTAACCTTGAAGTGAAAAAGGTTGCTTATTTTTCCAAAGTTTTGTTAGGGTGACTAATAATTTCATACCGTCTGATACGATTTACAGAATTTCTTCTACAGTCAAACCTCGGTTTGCAACCGCCTCCGTTTGCGACCGCTTTGGTTTCCGACCACCGCGGACCTGGAAGTGTTTACATCTGGGTTCCACGGCACTCGGATGCGCAGAAGCAATCTGTGCAGTGTGCGCGTGCGCAGAAGCGCTCTATTGGCGCTTCGCGCACGCGCAGAAGCGCTCTATCAGGGAGCCACCGATTCGGGGAGCGACCAGCTCTGCGGAACAGATTGCGGTCGGAAACCGAGGTACCACTGTACTTTATTAAGGCAATTTATAAAACTGTTAAACTGGTTTTCAAGGGAGAGAACAGCCTGTACTTTTTCTAGTAGGATCCTGTATCCAAGCCCATTCCTTTTAACATGCCACTTTTGGGCAACATGTTCATTGCTCCCATGGATCTTATCCTATGACAAAGTTCAGGGGGAGGCTGGGGGCGGAGAGAGAAAAAATCCACTGTGTAAGTGGATTTCCATTGTGCAAGCAGCCATTGGATCTCACCCACTATGTTAGAAAGCCAGTCCCCAGTGTTCTAGTCTACAGTCGAGTGCACCTAAGAGTCGTAAGCCAAGGTGGAGTTAGGCAGATGACAGAGCAAGCTGGGTTCTTCATGACTAGGGTTACCAGTGTCAGGGAATAAGTTTAGCTCCAAACCCTAGTAGCAACCCTAAATTGTTTCCTTTACTTTCTCTGCTATAAATGTGGGACTGGTTAAGTTTAGTCCTATGGGGGAAAGTACAGCACTGCAGCAGGGTTGGAGGACTGGCATGATACGAGCTGCCATCCCGAACGGTCCAGGTTTCTCTGAGGCACAATGTATATATGTTTGTGTGCAAAACACGCAGAGCTGCAATTCATCCCTAAGAGTCTCTGGAAGACTTGTGATTCAGAACCTTCATTTCACCCAACGCCGTTCTAGATCCTTTAATCTGGGACTACGTTTTTGCTGTCAAATTTCTTTAAAGGAAGCTACTTTTGTTGTTAAGCGAATTACGGAACCGAAACCCGTTTTTTGTGATGTTGCTTTTATACAAGTGTTAAGCCAGGCTCCTCTGCAGGGGCCAAGGGGAGGAGGATAGAAAGCACGTTTAGAAATGTATAGGCAAATGTTAACCTGTGCACGGCATAATATATATATTTTTAGTACTGTAAATGAAAAGCAGCATTGTAAAGATACATCTTATAGGTAGAATTTTGTAGTCTGCATCTCTCCCTTTATACTTCGTCCCTATACTGCAGTGTCAAAAAATGCAGAAACAGCTTGTAATTGCAGTTGTTTATTTAAACCAGCCACTTGTGGTTCTGTCCACTGAAGATGCTTAAACTCCAGCCTTTCACAGCCACCTAAGAGCAGCAAATTGACTTTGGGTCTCTTGTAAGAATATCTAAATGTAGGCTGTTGAATAATCCCTTTGGGGGCCCTGTAACTATTTTTATGCCTGGATATGCGTCATCAGTGGGTATTTTCTCTGGTGACTAGCTTACATCAGTAGGTCTCCTACCAAACATTCTATAACTGAGTGACTTATGATTGATGGGAGTCACTGCTGCTGTTTAGCTTTTATCTGTGACCTCGAATAATGGGCAACCGGAATTTCCAGGCTGTTAGGTTATTTGGAGTGACTGGAGAGAAGAGGCGATTGCATTGCTGATAAATGCAGGTAGTACCGGGGATGGCATTCACTGGGAAACCGGGAAGGGGGAGAAAGGGAGGTGTTCCTTGTCTGAACGGCAGTAAATCCTATCTCTGTTGTTCAGTTTTCACTGGGAAAGGTATGTTTCCCGAACCTACGGAAGAAACTGCAATTGGATTTCAGGACGTGATGTGTTGGCTGCATTGTTTCCTAGTGATCTATGTACTGGAGTGTAGCAGGAGCAATGTGTATGGTTCAGTTAGCTGATCTTTTATCCAAGGAATGCTTGCTTTTTTTCCTGCAGCTCTGCTGAGAGTGATGCTGTGGAATGTAAAGCAGCAGAGGAGGGAAGTGTTTGTGTGCTCTTTCAGGTTGTTGTTGTGTTTCTGCGTCTGTTTTTTTTTAAAAATATAGGAGTACGGAATGGCGAGCATTTGATGCAGGGCGTTCAGTCCAGATGTTCTCCAGGTGAAATCATAACATGCAGCAAGCAAGGCTGTTCTTAAATTGATAGGTTACATCTGCCTCTGCGACCTGCTGAGCTTTTGGTAGCAATTAATTTCCTGCTCTCTTTTAAGTTATTTCTGGTAGGGAAATGAGTAGCGATTATAAAAGGCATATTAGTAAATGACCCCTTCTCTTCCTTTTCCTCCCACCCTTGCCACCTTGCCCCCCTCCCTCTATGACATGTGTAAATGAGACTGCGGTAGGCTTGTGAGATTTTCCTCTTCTTCTCCATCTCTGTGAAGCACACTCTGTGAGGACAGCTGAGAGCTGGAGCCAGCTTGAGGCACTTTCGCCTTCCTTTCTCCCTCATGTTTACTCCGTTTGACACAAACGTGATGGCAGCGGATGCCACGTTCAACTCTCAGTGACCTCTGACCTCAGGACTGTCAAGCTCTTTGGCTGGCATTCAGGCTGTCAAGAAAATGACAATAAGGTGCACGAAATCCCGAGTGGCTGTATAATTGGAGGGTCACAGTAATGGTCTTTTCCCTGTTCCTTGATGCCTCTCTCATTATGAGGGATTCCTCGTAGCCCTGCATTGTCTCTTGCAGGGGTCGTTGCAAAACAGGCAACAACAACAAACCAGTCTTATACTTCTTTTATTTTTATTATTTCTGTGGTATTAAGGATGCAACCCTACCATCTATTACGTCTTCAATAAGAGCAGTGGTGCCACAGGTTCTTTTAATCATACGAAGAAATTCCTCCTCAAGCCCATAGATCTATATCCATAAATGATATTTTACCCTATTAAGCTATTATACCAACAACTCCCTTCTTGTCATCCATTCATATACCTGCTATTAGACAAAGACAGAATACAGATACAATGTTGACACTTTGATAGCTTCTCTCTGAGACTAGCAGGCAAAACTCATGCTGGATTTAAGTATCCCAAGTTACAGTATACCCAAATTATAAGGCTGTAATTTATAATGCTTGGTTTTGAGTAGCCCAAATAACATCCCAGGTACAATTCTGAAATTGTACAACTCCCAATTCACTTTCCCCATTCATTTATCATTAGCAAACTTTTGAGCTTAAGTTAAAACTGTTTGGGTTACAGGTAGGTAGCCGTGTTGGTCTGAGTCGAAGCAAAATAAAAAAAATCATTCAGTAGCACCTTAAAGACCAACTAATTTTTTATTTTGGTATGAGCTTTTGTGTGCATGCACACGAAAGCTCATACCAAAATAAAAAATTAGTTGGTCTTTAAGGTGCTACTGAAGGATTTTTTTATTTTAAAACTGTTTGATAATGCAGTCCTATAACATGTCTACTCAGGAGTAGTGACTCCAGGTAAGTGCAAACAAGCCAAAAGCTTAGAAAATGCAAATAAGTACCATGGTTTGACTGTGCCAGGTATATATTTATTTATTGCTTATTTATTTCAAGAACCTATGATGACTAATGCCAAGCTGGTTATATAATTCACAGTAAAAGGTTAAACTCAAAATCTTGATGGGACTGTGAGTCATTTGCTGGGAAAACCAATCACTGAACTCTTCTGGGATTCATTGTTTAGGAAATGTAATGTTTATGTGTGCGCTTCTGTGTATTATGGGTCCCTTAGCAGGTGGTGTCAAAGGCTCATCTAGAAATAGGATGTGGGTATTACTGTTGATTTTCTATCAAAGTTTATGTGGAGAATTCAGTGGACAGGCTTGTTCATAGTCAGCTGTATTTAGGATTTAACAGAATTGCCCTGAGACCGGATTGATTAGTGCTCCTGGTCTGTGTTCGTCTTTTCCTGCTATATGCGTTGTTTTGACCTGAAAACCAAATGCAAAACAGTCAATAATTACCTTGTTTTGGGAGACCCAGGTAAGCAGTGTGTGTGTGTGTGTGTGTGTGTGTGTGTGTGTGTGTGTGTGTATCAAGCCCCCTATGGGCTGCCTGAAGCGACTTGTGGGCTGAATTTGGCTAGGTGGGGCACAGGTTGTGCAGACCTCTTGTACTGTAGATCGATTTGAGAGCAGTACTAAGTGGGTGAGTGGAATGACTTTGCAAGGAGATGATTTGGTAAGGAAAGCATTGCTAGTGGGTGGACAGAACTGGTCCCTTCCACTATACTGACTGCAGCATTCCAAGAATCCCTGGACTTGTTTCATAATTAATATCTGGTAAAAATCAGACAATAGGAGTTGCTGTGGGGCTTAATTCCACTCCTGGCTGCTGTACTTCAAAGTTACATGTTTTCAGAACCTTTTCAGATCCCCTTGGCTGTGAGTTCTGGAAGACCTGCTCCCTTGCTTGCCTTTTCCACCTGGCCTGGGAGGGCAGGGCCCTGACTGACTCCAGCTGAAACAGCCAAGGCTGCTGAACAGACTATTGGGCTGGGGTATTGTTTAGAGGTTTTTGTTGGGGCGGGTGTTTTTGTTGTTGTTGATATCAATCTTTTGTATCTTTATTTTCATTCTTATTATGATTTATATGGACATTTTGAAATTTTGGTTGTGTACCTTTTGATGTTTTATTTATTGTTTATGACTACTTTGGGTCATGTTTGTAATTATGTATTTTTTTGTGTTGAAAGCTGCCTTGAGCATGGTTTGAACTATGGAAAGGCAGCATACAAATAAAATGATATATCATGTTTATATGTCCCATCTGTGGCCTGATGCAAAAGAGAACTGGGCTTCTGCACCTTTCATAAATATGTAGAAGAGGGCATTGCATTTATTTATTTCAAACTATATATTACACCTGTTTGTCAGAAGAAATTCAAGGCAGCTAACTGTCCAAAACAGAAGTTATAAAATCTAAAGCAATCTACAATTCAACCAAGTCCTAAAATCAAAGTATCAGTATAATCCTTTTGTAACAATAACCTTTCTGTAAATAACTATCAAAGGTGCAGGGCCCTCCCCTCTTTCCCCCTTTAGCCACCCTTTCGGTTTCTAAATATAAGTTCTGAACTTGGATTGACACATATCCTATGTTGTGTGGTATCATGCTGTCCACTCTGGGGAAAACTCCTGAGGCGGCATAGTCACGAATCATGCCGAAAATGAACAGTTTAACGCCACCTATGCTGTCATACGTGGTACCCAAATGGAACTGCTTCTTGGCTTTGGATATGAATTTGGCCTGCCAAATATGTATGAAATGTATGTACATGGTTGGAGAAGACTGGGAAAGTGAGTACTGTTCCCTTCCACGTTGGCAAATCATGCAATTAATTATGGAGTCCAGTCTGTACTGAGCAGATTCTTCCGCACTCCAAATGTTTCTTGTCTCAACTAGTCAGCAGGCTGTCCAGTGAAAGGTACCCATTTTCCAGAATGAGAGTGAGCTGCCTTTTATTTTACCATGATTTCTCTTAATTTTCCCATAGCACGTGCAGTGTTTCAAGTGACTATGCCCAATAATTACAAAAATGGTCAGTGTTCAGCAGAGATATATTAAAAAACAATGCAATGTCAGATGGTTGTTCTGTAGTTCCTTTTTTTGTTTTCTTAGCTTTCGTTTAGGCTGTCCACAGTACCAGCTGCATTGGCAGCATCCATCAGAAAGGCACTGGGAGTGACAAGTTAATTTGAAGTCAGAGCTATCCTGGAAGCAAATGAATCAGTAAACAAGTTAAAATGATTCTTTGGGTTAGACCCGTGCTTTTAAAAAAAGATGACAAAAGTTTTTTTTTTACTATTTCCATGTCTGGCACATTTTGCTTCATCGCTAGTGGCAGCTCTACCGCAGCTGATTTGAGGCTTGGGATACCCAGTGTCTTGGGGGTGGAACACTTTTCTGGCTGGCTGCTTGGCCCCTCCCTGGAACCCGAACCTTCACCTCCCAGCTCACTGGGCCCCTCCTCTGGTTTAGACATCTCTTGAGGTTCTGATCTCTTGAGGTCCTGATCTCTCCTTCCCCATCCCACCAGGACCTTCCTTGGGGCCATTCAGCTCCAGCTCCCCGATCTCCCATTCCTCTGACCACCCTCTCCAAGGCATCTTTGTGGGGTGCATGACATGATTGGTCTTTGCCTTGCCTAATAAGGATAGCTATGCTGGGACTAGACAACAGAAGTAACAAACACTTGTTCCATTTCTGCATTAAAAGAGAAGGTGGTATGTTCCTGATTGAAGAATCCATCATTTGAAACCTCTGATAGAAATCACGATTGTCCATTCCTGGACAAAGTATTTGTGGAGGCGTGAGGCTAAGTTCCATGTTTTCCTTGATGATGGTAATTATCTAGATTTCCTAGATAAGTTGGGTTGCTTTAGGGTAGCATCCAGAAGCTTCATTCAGGTGGCCTGCAGTATTTATGTAAAATTGCAATAAAAAATCATGCAGATTCTAGCACAGCACATTACAGTTGCACAAAAACCATTAAGTGATCTGCCAAGGCCCTTGGCAATTTTTAAGAGAACTGTTGGGAGAAATGGTTTGAAAACCACTGCCTTAGTGCTCATTGTATGAGGTGACCCTGATTTCACTGGACCTCTCAGGGACATTTGATCCCACCAAGTAGATAGCATATTGTTCAATAATTGGAAGATGTGTTCATATTTTACCAAGCGCTTTGGGCATGAATTCTTAAAATCACTGTAATCCAGGCATAGGCAAACTTGGCCCTCCAGATGTTTTGGGACTACAACTCCCACCATCCCTAGCTAACAGGAACAGTGGTCAGGGATGATGGGAGTTGTAGTCCCAAAACATCTGGAGGGCTGAGTTTGCCTATGCCTGCTGTAATCAATAATTTTGGAGCAGTATTTTCACTTAGGTTGCAATCCTATGCACACCTACTTGGGAATGTAGTGTATTAACTCAGCATTCAGGTAGGCATGCATTAACTCAGCATTCAGGTAGGCATGCATGGGATCAGGGACACCACCTTTAAAATGAAAGCAAAATTATCCCCAGTGGGTTTCAAAAGCACAACCTGCTTCTGAAATTTTAGAAGTTCTTTAGTGTAAATACTGCAAAGCATTGATAAGTCAGTTTATCAAAGCTGCCCTCGATGTTTTAATTGGATGTTCTGTCATATTCTCATCCCAAATCATGACCTTGTAGCCACCCTGCCATAACATGGTTATGGTTGAGTAGTGCAGCTGCTGTATTTCTGATTTAAACATAACCTCTCTTTTGAAGTGTGAAATTTGGCATGCTTTGACACTCTTGAATTCATTCCAGGCCCAGCTGGAAAGATGCCATTGACTATAACACAGGCAGAATCTGGCCCTAAACCAGAGGGCATTTTTATTTTTATTTATTTCAGCCTCCCCATGAATTTAGATTAAGTATTGTCATGCAAATTTTCGAATGATTTCTTTTTTTAAAAATATCAAAGATCTGAATATCAAATAAGGAATGGTAATATTTTAAGAACCACACTGAAATATTAACAACTAACTCAATAGGAATTCAAAATGATATTTGCTAATGTTTCCTGGTGTTGATAAGAAAGGGAAGTTATTTTGTTTGAATAAATCAAGTTAGTGGTAGACAATATATTAACAATTATGGGCACAATCAAACTGAATTTCCTTTGTTTGGATAAATAGGAATGTAGGGACATTACATTATGGGCATAATCCAAGTGAAATTAGACACTTTATTTTAGCTCAATCAGTTTCAGAGAGAGGATTTTAAGCATACAATACTCTCAGTGCCCCAAGGAATCCAGAGCTAAACACTTGTTTTTCCCCTCTCAGTTAAAATGCATGAATAATCCACACGCTTATAGCTGTTCTAAGGAAATTGACATAACTGAGGGATCATCCACACTTCTGCTTGCCCTGCTGTTTCCCCCTGGGGAAACCTGCTCTTTACCGCTGAATCGGAGCAAATGTCAATGGGAGTTTTCTTTGCATTGATGCTTGCTCTGATTTAGCACTAAAGAGTAAGCTTTCTGGGGGAAAGCAGTGGGGCAAAGGTAAAACCGCTCTGACCCATGATTTCTAGGCACAGGGCAAGTGTAAGTGTGGATGGGCCCTTAGACACAATGAATTTGGGCTGAATTATATGTGCTTTACTTGCCCTAGGTAGAGAATGTTTTAGAACATTAATAGAAAATTATGGAAAGGAAGCATACTATGCTTAAACTTCTATTTTAGATTTTCAGAGCTTTCTTCCCTTGCTTATTTTGTATATTCCCTTCCTCATCTATTGGAAGTTTCACTTGAAGATAATTCATTTTATAAATCAAAAGAAACTGATGTCCTAAACATGTCTCGGGGAATAAATCCCATTGAATCCTCTGGAATTAACTTCTGAATAAGTGTGCTTAGGATCACACTGTGTGAATATAATTTAAATGTTATGTTCAGTACATCTTCTGAGAGTTACCAGCTTGAGGGGCAGGACTCTGTAAAGTGTTAAGCTCTTACAAAGTATTCCTCCTCTTCCTTTTCATCTGTGTGCTGACTGGGAGAACGTTTTTGCCTCTTTTTTATTATGACGAGATTGCAAGGACCTCTTCCCCTTACAGCTTAAAATGACCGATAGAAATTTTGTGCCTCAGCTCTCTATTTTGTCCCTCCCCATTCAGCTCATTACTGTTCAAAGGGCCTGCCACTGACAGGCCATCTGCAATGCCCTGTTACGTTACACTTGTGCTCCCAATCATTCATTACCTCCTTTCCTTATTTAATTAACTTAAGGAACACATGGGTTAAAATGCTTTTGCTGGACGGTAAGCCAGTGCGGTGCCACACCTGTTCAGGTGCATGAATAAGGTGAGAAGTAAGGCTCCCGCACACTAGTAGTGTACATACATTGGATGAAGATTGTCCCAGGTTCAGGCTTGGCATCTTCAGTTCAAAAAGGATCAGGTAGCTGGTGATGGGAAAGACTAGAAATCCAGGAGAGCTATTGCTGGTCATAGAAGACAGTACTGGGCACAAAGCAACTCCTATGTTCCTTTGTGGGAAGGAAGCAATTACAGTGGTACCTCGAGTTACAAACATCTCAGGTTACAAACGCTTCCGGTTACAAACTTGGCTAACCTGGAAGAGTTACTTTGAGTTTAGAACTTTGGCCCAGGATGAGGATGGAAATCGTGTGGCAGCGGCGCAGCGGCAACAAGAGGCCCCATTAGCGAAAGCACACCTCTAGTTAAGAACAGTTTCAGGTTAAGAACGGACCTCCGGAACGAATTAAGCACGTAACAAGAGGTACCACTGTATTAGAATACATGTGAATAATGGTTCACAAGTGAAGTTGCTGAGAAAACTTTGGATCATCTCTGCCTCCCAGGTAGTTCCCATTGATGTTGGGAGGCAGTAGCAGCAGGGAACCAGCTGTTATAAGAAATGGCCAGTAGGCCAAGTGGTCTGTGATTATGGGAGTTGCAGCAACATGTGGAGGATCATAGGTTCCCCGCCCCCGAGGTAGTACCCTACAATTAAAAAACTGTTTACAATTTTCCGTATATATGATCTATTAAAGGAGAAGTATAATAATGTGATAGGAACGTATTCCCACCCATGGTGAACTTGATCAATTGCAAAGTTGCATTGGTCCTGTACTAGACTTAACCTCGCTTTCTTGGCTTTTACAACCAGCAGAAGCAAACAGCTGTTTTTCCTCTGGGAAAGTTCTTTTGTTTTGAGTAGCAGAAGCTTGTTTCCCATCCTGGAATTGGCTACATCTTAGAATAAAAATGAAAACTGTATTTTTAACAATTCCGGGTCCTGCTACTTGAAATGTGTGCCTGCATACTGTGAGTGCTGCACAATGTGAATGGACATGCAAGGAACTGAGGAACGGTTGTTGTTTAATGTGTAAAAGCTACTGAAAGTGAAATTTTGAACTAAAGTATTGAGGCAAAGAATGGACCTCTGGCTGCAGACATCAAACAACAGAACTGTTTTGAAAGTTAGAGAAATGTTCCTCTGGACTTTAAAAAAACACAACAAACCCTTCCAAATACTGAAAACTATTTTTACCCTCTTCCTGCAAGATATTAACGAAATAATTAACGAGCATAATTTTTCTTTTGGGGTGTGTGTAAAAAGGAATAACTGAATATTTAAGACATGTGTTAATGTGTGTGCATTGTGTGTTTTAATTTAATCTTAAAATCAGTTTGCCACATTTTAACATCAGTTTGATTTTTTAAAAGTCCTCACATAAATTCTTCAACGTTTTAGTGCATGTTTCTTCCCAATATACTCATTTTTGTATGCCATTTTCCCCAATGCACACACCTTACATGCAGTTTCCTCAAATGCTGTGCATTCTGGTGTCCTATTTCAGTCCGTGCATTTTTGTACACTTTTTGATGGATAACTGCACTGAAAAATTCAGAGACCTGTGCATTTCAAAGCATGTCTGAGTTCTTGTTTGCATTTGGGAAGAACAGATGAGGTAGGTTCATGCGAATGGACCTGAATTTCCCCCACATACCTATGTGTGTATTATGACATCAGCTGATTACATACAGAAACCTGGTCCAGCTTCTCATTCAAACCACTTCCTGGGGTTTTCTAGGTTGAGTCGGAGGTCACCACAAGGCTGCAGAGCTGCTTGCTGCTCTAAGATTTTATGCTTTAAATATTAGCCTTTTTAGAAAGTGTCTCCCCGCCCCACCCCTGTCTTGATATTAACTTCCTTTTCTCTGTTTGTTCTTGAGTAACCTAGTCTAAATAGGTTTGTTTAGTCTTGGTTGTCTTATATACAAAGGGTGTTTCCGATGGAGTAAGTGCATATATATTCATGTATTTATCTTATGTTGTATTTCCTTGTGCACATCTGACGATCCAGCATCTCCCAAGAGACTTGGCTTCATGAGAAAACAGTGACATGCTCTAAGCGGATGTTGGTGATGAGCTTGAGTTTTCTCTTTGGCTGGAGGTATCGGGGCAGTAAGAGTTCGCATAGGCGCTCAGTCTCAGGTTTTCTGGGGGTCTGTGTTATCGTTTTTTACCTGCGGACAGTGTGTGGCTTGTTAATTCTTGCCTTCTCTGAACTGCAAGTCATGAATTACAGCTGTAGATTTAGCCGACTGAGAGGAAGGAATTTGTCTGCTGTACAGTAAAAGGAAGTATTTGCTGTGTTATTGTAGCACATGGCCCCTTGCCATTTTTGATAAAGCATTTAAGCGTCATGCACCCAAAGTCTACTGCCCTCTTGACCCATCATCAATCATCAGCTGTACAGTGAGGTTACATGAAACAGTAGCCCAATAGGAGAGCCATTGTTTTAGCATTGCACAACTTTTCTGGAAACGGAAACTCCAGACAAAGCACCCTGGATCACTCAGTTTTACACTGTGTTAGCTGAACGCTGATCTATTGCATTGCAGGGAGGCAAACAAGTTAGTAATTGGGAGACTGAAATTTGTTCTGCTATGATATTGTGTATGGGAAGAGACCTTTGCTTGCATTTTTAAAACAAAAATAATAAAAAGAAGATACCAAGAAGTATTCTGTAGTTACCATACCAAATGAATGTAAATTCAAGAAAATTAATGGGCCTTCAATAAATCTCCTATTCTACCATACAGAGTTTCTATTAAAAGGGCTTCTTTTTCCACAGTGCAGTCCTTGATTACAGTTGTATGAATTCTTGACCTGGCTATTTATTGGAATTGTTGGTTTGATTATATAAAATGCTGTATTCTTGTTGTTTTTATACCTTGTTTCTTCTTTATAAATAGATATTTCATTATTGCAAACTTCCATGAGTTTATTTCTTTTGTTTTAAAAACTTACACATTCTTTTTTTATAAAGAAAAGAATGGATATAATCTTCTATAAATCAGCTTTGTTGTGTTCAGTGGGTCTTCCTCCCAGTTATCTGTGTACAGAAGAAGAATTCTAGATATATTTTTGAATGCAAAAGAAACTGAACTCCATTTCTTCATTTCTGATACTTGACAGAAATAGTTTACAAATAAGAGTAGATCCAGTAAAAGTTTCAGAGTTTTATCCAATGCTGAACAAGGGGACTCCCCCTTCCTCTCCCTGCACGTTTCTAAAATCTGCTTTGTGGAGTCCCCAGCTCCCTCAAGCAGATTTTGAAAGTGTCTTTGAAAGTTACGTTGTGGAGGCAGAAATCTGTTGTGTGAGTGGAACAGCAGCGTTTGATACAACCCTCAGTCTCAACTGCATGTTTCAGGAGACTGCTTCATCGCAAATGCCTGTGGTATTCCTTCTAACATAGCGAACATATTTTTTCAGCATATATAATAGCAGAGCAACTTAAGGCCAAACATTTTCATGTGATATGGCTATCTCTCGTGTTTCAGGAACGACTGCCACCAAAAGCCTATAAAGGTATGTCTCCGGTATTTCTGGAATGTGTGAGGGGTCTTTGACAAGGAGAGTGGCTCTTCAGTTGAATACTATACCAGATTCTTAGAATTTAAAAATACATAAATCTTAAAGCTCATCTTGCTCATTCTAGAACACTTAGAGAGCCAATTGAACTTTGTTAAGTGAGGAGTGTTGCTCAAAACAAAGGACTCTTGAGAAGTATTGCAGTCATGTGGACAGACTTTTCGCAGTATATTTACCCTACCAAAGTTTAAAATTGAAGTAGCTCATTGTGCAGAACTCATTTTTATAAATGGGTTATAAATATTTGTGGCAGCCGTTCACTATCCCAGGCAGGGCTCCTTCTGTTGTACTTTTTTCCTCTGTGATGTTGGGTTTAGGCCTTAGGGCATATATGAATTGCATAACAATGAGTGAAGATAGACATTATTAAACAGTTACAGTGGGGTGTTTAAAAGTGAAAGCACTCAATGTGAGAATGCAGTGGACTGTGTGGGAGAATTGGAGGGAAAATGTTGTGTGCCTCGAAATAGCGGAGGTGTTACAGGACCAACCCACCTTGCCATGCCCTTTACACTGATACCTGCCTAAGGTGTACAGCAAGGCTGGGGAAACTGGTACTGTGAGGCAAATTTGACAGGCGGGTTGCCAAAGCAGACTGTGGCTTTACCACCCAATCAGCTGATGAACAGTAGAGCCGAAGCCTGCGTTCGCTTGCTAATGCACACTTTAAGGCATCTCCCCCTGCCCAACATCTGACATCCTATATGTTGTCAGATGTGGGGGCAGGTGGGCATGGTTTGGAGGAGACAGCCTCATAGACCACTTTTGAACCCTGGAGCCTCTACCCCTTTTCTGCAGGCGCCTTTGCAAGTCATCCATCACCAAGCCATAGAATACACATATGATATCAAGCCCCCACAGATCAACGCAACGTAGACTACAACTGTGCCACAATCCAAATGGAGGAAATAACCTGCATGCAGAGCAGATGTCTGAAGACACTGACTACATGACAACCTGGTTCACATGTTAGAGTAAGTCCCAGTCTAAGCAAATGATGGTTTACCATGAACAGGCATGGTATTCATATTCCACCCACCCCTCTCCTGCCATTTCCAAGCCACAAAGAAGGAAACGAAAATGCTAGCATAGTAGCTCGTGGTTGCTTTCTTCCCAAACCAACCAGGAGGAGATCCTGAGTGTTTGGTACGACAAAGTTTGTTTGGAATGCGGCTTACCATGACGTGCAAACTGGGCCATAGTCATGCCACACTCAGAATTATATGGCCACGGTATTAAGCATATCTGTGTGAAGGCTCATCAGTTCTGATTTCATGGAGGATAGGAGTGGGAGGAATGGGCATAATATAGCCACGTATTCCATATATGTGTGTAAGCGAACAGTATATTTGTGTATGTGAGCTGGGCTCTAGCGTGCAAACTTAATTCTTTGAGTTGGATCCAGAACAAGGTGAGCATGAGCCTGCTCATACACTACAGCACTGCACTACAGTCCCCCATACCTCACGAAGCCACTCTTGAAGTTAAGGGGTCCTCTGGAATGGTGTGTGAAGGGGCACAGGGGGCTGCAGTGGGATGGGGGGGGGGACTAGGCCACTGTATTGCAGAAGTGGAAGTTCCTTTCCATACACACACAAGTCAGTCATCTCTGGATCCAAGTTACTGAAAGGTACAGTGGTACCTCAGGTTAAGAACTTAATACGTTCTGGCGGTCCGTTCCTAACCTGAAACTGTTCTTAACCTGAGGTACCACTTTAGCTAATGGGGCCTCCCGCTGCCACCGTGCCACCGCCGCACGATTTCTGTTCCGATCCTGAAGCAAAGTTCTTAACCCGAGGTACTATTTCTGGGTTAGCAGAGTTTGTAACCTGAAGCGTCTGTAACCTGAGGTGTCTGTAACCCGAGGTACCACTGTATTGTGTTTGAGATGGCATTGAGTGATGTGAAGTGCCTTCCTCTAGCTTTGGGATAGCTTGATGGGGAATGACTGTCAAAGCAGCATAAGCGTGCACATGTGAATGTATGATTTAAAAAGTACCATATGGATTCTGGTAGAGAATGCAGGATTCTTTTTTAACACTTTGATCATGAATGGTCTATGCCTTAATGGACTTAGGTGTCATTGATGTTTCTGAAATGCATTGTATTAAATAAGTTTTAACTGGTTAATTTTGCCATACTTTTTAATTTTCAGTGTTGCTCATGTTTATAAATCTTTTAACTGAGCACATTAAAAAAGGTAATTAAATTGTCATTCTAATTTGTGCCATTCCTGAAGTCAATCACCTAATTAAACTGAAAGAGCAGAGAAGTAGTAGTTTCATAAGCATTTATTAAATAGCGCAACGTTGAATTATGCAGAATGTTCAAATGAAGTAAAATCAGAAAGGAATGAAACTGCCATTACAAAAGGGCTTTCTGTCACTGCTCTTCTTGGTTTAATAAGCTGAACCCTCCTTCTTAATAACATGACTTAAAAATAAAAATAAAAAAATTGTCCAGTAGCACCTTAGATATTCAGATACCTAAAAATATGATTTAAAAATATATTACTGATACAATTAATGAATTTAAATTTGTGAGAAATTATTGTGGTAGTGTGTTTGGCATGAAATGCAAAATATGTATAAAAAGACAAGAAGGAGCAAAAAAATGTGGGAAAGTTACAGTCTAACAGCACTGTATGCTCTGATATTTGTGCCATTGAGTTTAGTGGAACTTTATTTATAATTTTTTAAAACACTGTTAAGTGTGAGCTCATAGAGTCAGGCGAAAGGGGAGTTCCCCACAACAGCATTAAAGTTAAATCAGAAGTAGGAATTTGTCTTCCAATTCTGCTTGCTAGAAACTCCTCAGAATGGAATCTCTTACTGGGATGATGTTTGATTAACAATGCCATCCTAACAGTGGATGGGGTTACACTAAGTTTTACTCAGAATAAACCCGCTGAAATTAATGAACGTGACTAAGTTTGGTCCATTAATTTTGATGGGACTACTCTGAATACCACCCCATGTCTATTCAGAAGTTAGTCCTATTGAATTTATTGAGGTTTACTCCCATAACCAATGGGTTTATGTTAGGATTGCATCTTAATGCAGCTGCAGTATAAAAATGTTGTGGTTTTTTCTGATTCCTATGGGTATAGAATTGGTTGCGAACCCCAACCCTCTGGCTAAACTTTGTGTGCATCATGATTTCTGTTCTGAGTTTCTCTTTTCTGGAACTGTCTCCCAGTTGAGATGCCGTGAAGCAGGCTCTGCTCCTGGAAGTAGAGCAGCAACAAGACCAGTGGTGCTGTGTGGTCCTGAAAGCGCATTTGGGATTATGGCTGTTATGATGTATTGTTCTTCAGAGAACCATATTCAGCAGTTGCTCAATGTATGTATCTGGCTTAATCTTAGCTAATGGTTTCAAGAAGGAAGGACTTAAGATTAACATTTTCTTCAACGATAACAATCATTCTGAAAGGCAATGCCTTCTGACCGTACAAGCTTTAGCAGGTTTTTGAATGTTGCCGTTGTGTCGGCAGCACTATTGCATGATGCTATAAAACTGAAAGTTGAACTAATAAGGTGACAATTGCTGCATGAACTGTAAGCCGGATGTGGCTGTTTATTCAAGTATAACATGAAGATGAGACTCCAGTGTAATATGTCTTTGAAGGGCTTGCAGGAAAGCTGCTTTGTCTTCTACTTGGCCATCACAGCTGCACAAATTTATTGGTATTGCTCACGATAAATACATAAAGTGTATAACCACAGCAAAACGTTATTGTTACTCAAAGTCCCAGGGCATGGTCTGAACACACATGAAGCAGCAACTTGCTGAAGGTTTGTGGGCCTGGGCTGATGATCAGTGTCTGGTGGGAGACCTCCTGGAAGAAAGGTGGGATTGAAATGTGTGTGTGTGTGAAGCCACTCTCAATATTGTGAGTGACAAACGTTGCCCATGGAACGGATTTTGACATTTGCATTTTTCCTTTCCACAAAGCAGCATGGAATATATTTGTGTGCTTCCTTGTGCCAGTTTGTTGTGGTCTTGGTTCTGTTCATGCATGAACATTTTTTGCAACTTACACACAACATTGTCCTCATCAAAACGACATTGCATAGTTCCCCCCATTAGATTTACCATTTACAGTAGCTTAATCAGTTATCCCGGATTTGCAGAGACAGCCTGAATTAAGGATTCACAATTAATGCAGCACCATGAAAGCAAAAGTCACTATTCCATATACAGTGTTTATTACTTATGATTCAACACACATGCCCCATGGCAAATTGAAGCTGTTGCACATATGGTTAATTTGAAGCCCGCAGCCACTAAGTCATGTGGATTTCAGTTGACCCCAAGTTTGGGACTGTGAAGCACTTTGCATAGTTAAACTGATATACACATTGCTGGTAATGAAATAATACACATTTCATGAAAGCCCTTTGAATGTTTGTTAATCATGCAGCAACTTCAATGTAGCAGCAGTGGATATGTACAAATGCAGTTCCAAGCCACAAGTAAGGATTTTTTAAAAACAAATAAGGACTGTAGGTGTGTGTGTGTTTGTGTCTGTCTGTCGGTCTGTCTGTCTATGTGTGTGTGCACATGCTAAAATTGTGTTTCCATCGAAACAGATGTTGGACATCCTGCTAATTTCACTGGAATCATGACTTCATGGCATATGTGCAGCTTATAGCCTTATTGCCAGCTGTTGAGCTCTATAATTATGGTAATTTTGTTCTTTCTCCCTGACATCTTTACACCCTTGCGCACATAAAATTTCTGTTACAGAGCATCAGAGATGCTCCAAAGCAATGTGATGTGTAAGGAAGGCGACTTCCTCTTTTACTCAGAATAGCATGGGGAAAAGATGAGTAAAGCCTATCAGACTAGTGGAAGTTCAGAGATGACATAAAGCAAGTTGGGTTATATAATGCATTTTAATGGTCAATAAGCCTTTTGGCTAAGCTATATTTTGACAGCTTAACGCCTGTCTGTTTGTGTCAAACTCTGCAGTTATCTCTTTCACAAATAAATTGTTCATGCCATGGTACTGCTAAGCATGTTTTCAGCTTCTTGAGCTAGCATCACACAGATATTCTCTTTTCACATTGATTATTCAGGCATATACACTAGTTTTGGGGTAGTAAATATAGATAAAATCTCACTTATTTTATGGACTTTGAAAACAAGCTGCTTATGCGTTTAGTCACAGAAATTTCCTATTAATAAGTGAGTTGAGCACTTTTATTTCCTCTGTTTCATCCTTCAGACCAAGAAAGTAATGATCTATCACTCATATTTGTACCTCTTAGCTATTTTAACTTCATGTAGAGAGCTCTTTCCAAGTTGCTGTTAGAGAAGGGTATAGATGTAAAAAGTGCCAACTAATATAATTAATTACTTTTCATAGGATGGAGGTAAAAGAAAGGCCAAATGCAAGTCCACCCTTCTCATTTTGACTCCAAATTTTGGGCTTCTGTAGAACTTCAAAACCACATAGCTGTTTCCTATGAATAACTAGAATGCAGCTAATGACTTTTGCATTTATAAACACTTAAAAGTCAATTTTCTAAAATTCTTACTATCATTGGTAAATATTTTTCAATGACATGATCCCCAATTAGCACCATATTCTTTGTTTTTAAGAAGGCCATATACTATAATTTCAAATTTCATCTTTTAAAAGTGTCCCTCTTTAAAGGACATGGCATAAATGACCTTGAGAAAATGTTCACCTGTAAGAGGTTGCAAAAATAGCTGGTGTAAGATTCAGACACATTTTCTTTGTGTGGAAATTATCGACGCCTTTTTGTGATACCAAATCAAAGTGTTAGAACTTGCCACATGCCCCAATTAAAATGTGTGGCATTCCAAATCATAGTTAATGAGAACAGGTCATGGATTTCCCTGAGCTGTTGACATATGGCAGGATATAGTGCCAGCCCAAGACACTTTGCTGCATGAGGTGCAGCATGAAACGAGGCCTGCCCACCCCCCACCACCGTCATAGCTGCCAAGTTATCCCTTTTTTAAAAGGGAAATTCCCTTATGCTGAATAGGTTTCCTCGTGAGAAAAGGGAAAACTTGGCAGCTATGACCACCGTCAAAGTGCATAGTGCTCAGGGATGGCAAGCAATTTAATCCAATAATCATTTAAAAACGAACTGTGTCCTAGTTGATGAGTACCAAAGGCTAGTCATTTTAACAGATGCACCTCTCTCCCTACCCAGTGGTAAAAATACACAACGAATTAAGTACCTAACAATTTGCTATCTTCGTTACACCTGAAACCAGCTGCCTGAGGTGCCTATCTCATTCTCCCTATTGTTAGGATTGGCCCAGCTGAGGAGGGAAATCTTAAATGTAAAAAACACAATATTCCAATACAGTGGTACCTTGGGTTACAAACGCTTCAGGTTAAACACTTCAGGTTACAAACACTTCGGGTTACAAACTCCGCCAACCGAGAAGTAGTACCTCAGGTTGAGAACTTTGCCGCAGGATGAGAGCGGAAATTGTGTGGCGGCGGTGGGGCAGCGGCGGGAGGCCCCATTAGCGAAAGCGTGCCTCAGGTTAAGAACGGTTTTGGGTTAAGAATGGACATCCGGAATGAATTAAGTTTGTAACCTGAGGTAGAAACCCCTCTGGTTACAAACACTTCGGGTTACAAACTCCGCTAACCCGGAAGTAGTACCTCGGGTTAAGAACTTTACCTCAGGATGTACAGAACAGTGTACACACTGCTGACCCACAGAGCTTGCAATTTGACAGATGGGGAGACAAACAGAGGAAGAGGAAGGGATGATGACAGAAGCAGAGCTAACAGGAGAATTGTTTTCAAATGCAGCAATGCTTGGTCTGAGGAGGGAACATGGACATCAGCTGAGGCTTTGGGATATCAAGTCAACCAATACTGATGAATGTTATTGTGTGCAAGAACAAATATTAGGTGAGAAATCCTTCCAAAGCCTTCAGTAAAATATTAGTGTAAATGGGATTAGGTGTTCATACAATATTTACTAGTTATTGGAGAACGTTGGCATTTTGTGGCACGTAGGAAGCATTGTGGCCAGTGCCTTTCCAAGATCTAAACAGAAGATCTAATCCTCCACTTGAAGTAATCTCTGGGTGACAGATTGATGTTGTGTAGGCTACACAGACTTGTTAATTATAATTGTGCCACTCCCATCAGTTGTTTCTTTCCAGGTTTTTTGTTTTCTTCCAAGCCTCCTGCTGCCTTACTTGGCAACCAAAGGATCCTCTCCTCAGAACCACCCCACCCCCTGAAATCAGGCTTAACAGAAGCATTATATTCCAGCCAGTATAACAAGTTGTGTGCTAGGTGCTTGGATGGAGTGCAAATATGTGGCAGCCACAAAGGTTGTTCTGGTTAGCATAGGTTTGTAACCCCTGATGATATGCCTTTCCATTAAAAAATGCTGCCAAAAGATTCGCTTTCAATGACAGTCAGTTAAAAACATAATGAAATAAAATAGATCAAAACACAGGAGCACCAGCAAACACTAGTTCTTGTATCTGTTTAACTCAAAAGTTATACCTGTTGGTGGAAGACGTAAGAGCTTAAGAAGAGCCCTGCTGGATCAGAACAAACACCCATCTGGTCTAACTCAGCATCCTGTTCTCACAATGGCCAGCCAGATGTTTCTGGGAAGCCCACAAACAGGACATGAGTGCAGCAGCACCCTCCCCACATGTGATTCTAAGCAATTGATATTCAGAGACATAGTGCCCTTGACCCAAAACCTCCCTTAGTGTAGAGTTCCAATGTCCGGGCACAACCAATGAAAAGACTCCTTGGAGTTCTTGCCAGATGCACAGCAGGATAGAGAGGAGGGTGACTCTTTGAAGTGGTCCTCCATTTAGCATCTTCAGGAATTCCCTCTAAAGATGGAAGAAGTGAAGGGGAAAATAGGTAGCCACAAGATCCAACTTGTATCTGTAGTTTTTGGTAATCAGCCAGCTCTGCCTCAGAGCCACCCTGTGTCATTTCAGGTCAACTTGTTATTTGGGACCACATTAGATTTGTTAAAAATGAAGCAGAACTGTTTTCTTCCTATTCATTATAATGTGAAACCTATAACAGCTATAACTCCCCCCCCCTTTCCACAGAAGTAGATGGAATTTACAGATGCCACAGTCCCTCAATAGTGCATTAAGCCTGCCTAATCATAGGTAGATTTATCCAGTGAATTTTGTGCAGGGTACCTTTCCAGTTTGTTTTGTTTTTTAAATGGATTTTTTTTATTAAAAAAATTATGTCAGAATTTGGATTGGGTAGTTTGGAGGTGGGATATACCTTCTGAGGAAATGAAGCTTGTCCATTTTCAAAGTGAAATTTGCAATGGTTTCTCCACAAGGGCAAATGTTGCTCTTCTTTCATGAGAAGAATAGATACCATGGGGCTGAGGACACAATTCCCAGGAAGATTTGGGGATCTGGTTGCTCCAAGGGTCCTTAGTTGTGGGGTAGGCTTCTCTGTGTGTGCGCACCCACCCACCAGATTTTGGGGGATACATCCCATTTTCTCAGTGAGCGACTTCTCCTTTGACTTGTATTGGAGAAGGGAGTGATGTAAAACTAATATAAATTTTCAGGAATGGCTGGGGAAGGGAAAAGGTCACACTCCCAGTTCAGACCCTGTTACCCCCAAAGGTTATTGGTAGGAAATGGCATCTGCCCTGATGGGTTTTTAGGGATACAGTTGTGATCTTTCCATTGGGTTGTATAGAGAAACACATAGATTCATGTGTAAACATACAGCTCAAAGCAATGTGAATGGAGTGATTTCAGAAAATAATTCAATAATTCACTGTGATTTAAAGCTAGACCTTTCTGTTAAAAAGGAAAGCTCTCCTCCTGTTCCCCTCTCAAGATGTGGGTGTTTCCCAAGTAAGATTGGCTTCATTTCTCTGAAGACACAGAAGAAACTGTTGTGGATTTTTTGGCCAACCAAGGCCACAGAGCTATGTGAAAGGTTAGGGAGTCCCTAATCCACCTCAAGACACTTTTGTAACTGCACAGTTCGATTCAGAAACATTCTTCAAATCACCCTAATTTGCTTCATAGTTTGGAGTACACAGTGCAGGCACACACCCCTCCTATATGCTATAGAGTGGCTGGGTACATTCCTTTTTCTGTAGGGTTCAAAAAAGATTGGATAATTGACTCATAAAACAAATAACCTTATCTTGGCACAGCCAAGTTTTCCTTCCTGTAGGGGGTGGGGTAGGGTTAGGGCTTCCTCCATCAAATGAATATTGGTTTGTTAATTTATATTTGTCATCTTCCCAGAGTTCTGTATTAATTAAGCATAATTATCTGTAACATACCAATCCCTAAACAATAGCTCGTAACTTTGTACTTTTTGATTCTTCACTACTTAGTAGTTGGCAAGCTTCATGTTTAATTGCTAGATAAGCACATCTCAGTTACTTAATATATAAATGTAATGTTGTTTTATTTAAGAGATAAATACACTTCACACACACACACACACACACCACATGGTAATGAGCCTTTTCTGCTGTGAGCTTTTTAGTTTCTTTTCCCTGATGAATTAAGGTGTAACAGACACGGATTGACATAGCTTCAGCCACATATTGAGGGTAGCAGTGTGATAGGTCCTTCCTACTGTGCTCTGTTTCAGTTATGAACCCATTCCAGCTATCTGAAGCTACATTCTCAGGACTGAGTCTGCATAGGTGTCCCGCATAATACATAGCACTGCATTCCATACAGTTCTTTAGGATTAAAGTCAGTCTGAAATAACTGCCTCTAGTCCAAGCTTTGCCTTCCTTTGTCCACATCTCATCTGATTTCCGCCATGTCCCTTAGGTACCCATCTTTGGTGTGGTGTGTCAATTTAGGCTGCAGCAGCATTTTTGATTGTTTTAGAGAACAACAGTCCAGAGCTCTTGCAGCAGACTAATTATAAAATCATATTGGTAGAACGCAGCCAGTGACGATGTGCAGGAGTTATTTTCTTATGAAGTAGTTCAGATGAAAGGGCTGTGTTGTAATCAAGCATTCTTTGAATCCAGCTCAAATTTACACAGAAAATAAATCTGGTCTCTCCCAAATCAAGGAAGGAAATAAATTGCTTAGTCAGGGGCTTCTCAAGAAAGGATGACTTTACACTATTAAGTACTCAGGAGCATCATGTCAGCTGCTCATCTCACGTTATCCCTGTGGTGCTCTCTAATTCAATTCGTTTTGACTTATCATTAAATTTACCTTTCCCTCTAAAGTTGTGTAGGCAGTTTTGTTTTCTGCATGTGTTTTTTTTTTTGTGTGTGTGTGCTTCCTTCACATGGTTTCATGGGTAGCTAATAATACCTCAGGAGATAGAATCAGGATTCAATATGACCTTAATGGTTTGGAGAACTGAGCTAAAACTAACAAACTGAACTTACTGATTGGTATGTATGTCTCTTTGTCATGGCACGTTCCGATTTGAAACCTTCAATTAATAAATACCTTGCTTAGGCTGATGAACATGTGAGGTTTGAATATTAAGATATAGATTGTTGAGTCATCCCATGGGCCAAGAACCAAACAATTTTGTTCAGCTTTGAAAATGTCACTTTTAAACCATGTTTCTTCACAGTGCTGTTTATGTGCCGGAGATAAAAGAAAAACAAGATGAAAATGATATAAAAAGAAATAGAATCCATCCATGCTCAACCTTAAAAAAATGAGAGTAATAGGACTTGTAAAAATGTTAGGTAAAGGTAAAGGTAAAGGTAAAGGTAAAGGGACCCCTGACCATTAGGTCTAGTCGTGACCGACTCTGGGGTTCCGCGCTCATCTCGCATTATTGGCCGAGGGAGCCAGCGTATAGCTTCCAGGTCATGTGGCCAGCATGACAAAGCCGCTTCTGGCAAACCAGAGCAGCACATGGAAACGCCGTTTACCTTCCCGCTATAGCGGTTCCTATTTATCTACTTGCATTTTGATGTGCTTTTGAACTGCTAGGTTGGCAGGAGCTGGGACCAAGCAACGGGAGCTCACCCCGTCACAGGGATTCGAACCGCCGACCTTCTGATCAGCAAGCCCTAGGCTCAGTGGTTTAGCCCACAGCGCCACCTGGGTCCCTGTAAAAATGTTACTGGTTTCTAATTCATGAAGACAGAGTCTTTGTTTAGAATAACACTAGACCATGGTTTAGTTCTACCTGGATGAGACTAGCCTTCTCCTGAATTAACACGCTCCTCCCCTCTCCTCCTCTGACATAGCCAATAGGATCTGGAGTTTGTGCTTTTAGTTACAACAGTTCACCACTTTGTCTGAACCACAAATTGTGCATAATGCTATTGCTGTGCTGAATGCTGCACCTACTTTTGCAAAAGCCTTTGCTATCTGTGAAATTTTTTTCTGCCATTTTTGCAGCGTGCAGAAGAATTTTGGAGAATATTCAGCGGGGTGGGTTCTTTGCATTTATCCTACTGAATGTATGAGGTGGCAGAGTGGTCTTCTAATCCCTATTGGTTTTTTGTTTGCCCACTGCAGCACAGAGCTTTCCTTTCAAAAGTTTACAAGCTGGCAGCTACTTTGTTTCAGACTAGCTTTTTGCATTGCTCTGTTTATAGTAAATTGATGGTAAATCCAGCAGTGCCATGTATGGTGGGGTGGAGATGCCCTCCCAATGCCAGAATTTCTGTTTCTAACTTGAAAAGAATTGGGGCTGGGTTTCGGTGAGATTTGTAGGTGCACAGGCAATGTACCTGAACAGTCCAAACCTTGCTCCCGACCTGCCTCATCCCAACCCCATGCAGGCAAGCAGCAGTGATGATTGTGTTGAAGGGGTGGTTTGGCAGCTCTTCAAACCATGCACCACCATGAAAATGTTTCTGACCCAAAAGACCAAGACTGAAGGCACAAGGTATATTTCTTGTACATTGATATGTTACTTAGAAAATACCTTCTGCATTTCAAAGAAGTGTTCTTTCTCAGGAAAAATTTAGCTGCATTCTTCTTTAATTTGCCTTTTCATATCTGAATGGATAACAACAACAACAACAACAACAACAACAACAACAACAACAACAACAACAACAACAACAACAACATTTTTAAAATTTATATCCCACCCATCTTGCTGGGTTTCCCCAGCCACTCTGGGCAGCTTACAACATATATAAAAACACGACGAAACATCAAACATTAAAAACAAAAATATCCTATACAAGCAACAAATAAATCAATAGAAACCAATAATAACAACAACAATAACAACAATAATAAACAGTTATACCCAAATTAAATAACTGCAAACCCCAACTAAACATTTAACAAACACACAACCCAACGAAACAAAAACAGAGGAACCAAAATTAGAACTGTAAAACATTTTAGCCAGTTGCCCCAAACCTAGAGTTGTTCCAGCAATGTCCCTCCAGCCTCCCAGGAACCTTTTAGCTGTTCAAAGTGAGTCTGGGCCCCACCCTTTAGGCCAGGTGGAAATGGGCCTTGCAGCAGGGAGCTGGTCTTCCTTCCAGCACTCACGGCAGCCGCAATCCCTGGGTTATTGGACGAAAAGAAAGCTACTCCCCTGCCCTGCTTGCTCCAACCTTGCATAAATGTCCATTATACTGATATACTTTAAAATAGGATCATTTTAAACTTTTTGGTTTTTTACCTGAAACTCCCTTCCCCCGTCAGTGTTAGCCGCAAAAGTTTTAAGAGTCACACGTTATAGCTGATTGCTTAGCCAAGATGTTGTAATTCAAGCACTGGGACTTTCAAGATTCAGAAGTTCCAAGTTTTGGCAATCCCAACTTGGATAGAAACCAAAAGTCTGAAGTCATTCCCTCCTCCAGCGTGACATGTATGGACAAAGACCCACACACGACAAGTTTAAATTGGTGATTAGAATGAGCATAAACTAAAAGGATAATTAATCAAGACATGCCACAATGTCCTATTATCCATAGCCAAGTAACTTTTTGGCGCTTGGACCAATGGCATTCTTTGTAAAACACAGCCTAGCCATGTTGTCCAGAATCCAAAGAACTCCTAAATCATACCATGTGGGAATTATTTACTCCTCCCCTTAGAACAGCCAATTTAAAAGCCATATCAGAAACCTATTTTAAAAGTCCCTCTAGTTATAGGCTTGAAGCATATAAGCCCAAAGTGCCTTTAAGCATGAAGAACTAGTTTCATTGTACTTTGATTTTTAGCTGTTGCTGAGATTTTAGCTTCATATTGTTGCTTATCACAACAAAAAGATAATATTTCATAGTATCGTTCACCCCTTACTTTTCCTTGTTGCATTATTACTTTTAATGATGTGTGTAGCTAAAAATATGCTGCTAGACACTTTGGTATTCATTGTTAAAGGAAATATGGGGTAAACATTTTAAATAAAAATTTATGATTTTATTAAGCAATTATATTTGAATGTGTGTGTGTGTTCACATGCACAACACATATTAATTAACACTTTGTGCTTCACCCTGTATACCTTAAATTAATGCTGTACACCTCAGTCTTAAACTCTGCCCCCAATCAACTGAGGTGTACTCATAGAAAAGTAATCGACAAGTTCATCTTTCCTTTTCTCCAGCAGCTCTCTGCTAAACTACAAGTTGCTTTTTTAAACTCAAAGGAATGTAAAAGCAGCTGGTGTGCTTCTGACTTGACAAGCAAAAATGCACATATGACAACATGGCAGGCACATATTGTTGGATTGTAGCCACTGTGCAGAAGAGATTTATGACTTCCATAGTAGAGAGTGGCTTGGACTTAAAGATGTTTTGTCTGCTTAGTTGCAAATAGGGAATGACCTCATAAATTATAGGTGGCCTCTGCATCCAAACAGCTAGGGACCAGTGATGATATTTGGTAATACTATTGAAGAATGTAGAACTTTGGAGGCATTTGCCTTAATGTCACCTCTTTTGTTAAATGAAAATAAAACTGAAATGTGAATGATACAGTGCACCATTCCTATTTTATAAACGTTTTTCTAAGAATATTGTGAGTCTGTCCTATCTTTCTCTGCTGGACTGTTTCATATAATGCAAAGCTATTATCCACATCTTTGGTTTTCATTTCAGGACTACAAGTACAGAGAGAGATAAAAATGGCAGGTGAAAAATTGCCAAAAGGCAGTGAGTGGCTGGGTTCCATGATAATTACATCTGAGATGTGAAAATAGGGATAAATGTTTCAATACCACTTTGCAAAATTATTTGAGGTTTCCCTCCCCCCCCCCGTTTGTGTTGTGGGCCACCTTTGGCAGAAGTACAAAGATAAAGAGATTTGAAAAGTCCAACATTAGAGGCCAGGAAAGGTTTGAGGGTGGGGGAGGGGAGTTTTCAGGAGCAGCCTATAACAGATGATTGATGGTGATGATTGAACTCTGTAGATTCAGACTTCAGGGACCACCATTGAAACGCTTGCTTCTGGGTCACTTCCCTGCAACACTAAAAGGATTGCTGCAATTACCTAAGTGGCTGAACAGCTCTGTGGAAGCAGACTTTCAGGTAACCTGTTTGCAAGTTGTTTGGGGGTTTATAAGTCAATCAGAAAACCCAGAATGTGACCTGGTAGCTAATCTTTATACATATCTCCTTGGCTCCTTTGAAAGAAAGGGCAAGATATAAACTCAATAAACAACAACAATGATAATAATAGTGCATCTTTATGCAAAGGCTGCTTCTATATTGTTATGTATTTGTTCATCACTCACATGCTGTTGTTTCTCACGCTCAGCCATGATGTGCAGGGGCACATTCCATCTCTTTAGACATTTTTGTTTGGAAAGAAAGCCTTTTGTTAAACATTTGGTCTAAACCCACAAATGTAAACTTGTTTCTGCTTACTCCCACCCCCATCCATTCCATCAGCTACATAAAATTTCCAAAAAAAAATATGGCCATCCTTCCTCCACCTAGCTGGGCTTAAATGGCCAGGTGTGGCAGGCATGCCTGTTCACCCTTCTGCGAAAATACAGGTCACAGGGTTCGTTTCCCATCTGTTAATGAAGCCTCAGTGCAGTAATGTGTCTGTACACAGGAGCCTTGTCTGATGGATTTGGCACCAAGTGTGTTTTGATTGTGCCCAGGCTGAATTCTGCACATAACACGGCTTTTAGAAGTTTGATTCAAATGTATTTTAGCTGCATAGGGAACAAAGGGTGGGCAGTTATATGCAAAGATAGAAAGTCTCTATTTTATTTTCAGATAACAATTTCTGTGCCTAGCAACGCAAACGTCCGGGGGGTAGGGAGAGAAGGCCAGCTTGGAGGAATTTGCAGGTTTTCCATGGTGACAGATTTCTCTTGTTCCTGGGCATCTCTCTTTCTGGCTGGTGCTCTCCATCCCTGGCTAATCACCAGCTTCTCAGGGCAGGTTAGCATTTGTTCTGACTGCGGAGATCTAGTGCTTCTGCCAGCTATTTTGCAGTGGGCACAGGCTCCCACAGAGTGCCTTTCCTGGGAGATACTTCTTGCCATCCTAAGTGGTTGTTAGTAGCATCTAAGGCACCCGGTGCTTCACAGCCTTTCCTGTTGACAGCTGCAAATGCCTCTATACAGTATTTACTTCCAATTTTGACTCTCAGTTGTATGGCACATTTCTAGCTTCCCTGTCGTCAGAAGGCAAGCTGGAAGTTTTTCAGTGGCAAGTTCTTACAGTGCTTTGAATTTGCAAAGTACTTAATGGTCTTTTTTTAAAAAAAAATATTTTATTTATTGAATATAAGAACAGCATATAATCAAATACAAGCAAACAAATAATGGTCTTTATTGTGCTCACCTTTCATTGTTTGTACACTTTAACAGCCCTGGTAGGTTTGAGCCTGAGGTCACTGTGGCAGAGATGGCATGTTAGCCCACATCTGTGGCATCAAAGTGTTATCTTTTACTTGTCATAGTGACTCCTATCGTGTCATAGTGGCAGAAAGAACTGCAGGGTTGGGGTGGCAACTGCAGGGTTGGGGTGGCAACAGCCCAGGTCTTGTGGCAGCTGATGCTGTGTGTTCTTCTTCTTTCTCCTCCTGCAACTTACAGAAATACTTTGGCCATCCTATGATGTCACCATATTACATGTTTTTCCTGTTCCACATACGATGATACAGGATTGTTTATTGGCATTTTGAGTTGCATGGGGAACATCGTCTGGGGCCAGACATTGTTCATTGATTTGCTTTAGCATTTTATATTCACTTTAATGATTGTTTCATGTATGTTTTTAATTTACAGTGTTCCTGAATACTTTCTTTTTGTATCCAAACAGAATGAGCAATTTGCATGTAGGGGAAAAAATGATAATTTGGGGGCTACCAGTTTGAGGCTTTGCCCTTTTTGTGTTTTGCTCTTTGGTGTTGCTCCTCCTTCCTTTCTACATGTGGATACAGCATCAGCCATCCTGCTGTTTTTGCACATCAAGCCTGGCTAGCTAGGGCATGAATCCCAGCTGGTGGTGTCTAAATTGCTATTTGCACTGAAGTTTGTGGTTAGGAGGATGTGCACTTTCTAATTTAGCCTCTGGCTAGAATAAAGGAACTGGCTTTGTGAAGAGCAGCATAAAAATGGTGCTCTGGACAGGCAGAAAAAATGGTTTTATTTATAGGGAGTTTCTAGGAGATTTGCATTTAATACAGTTTGAACCAGCTGTTTAGAAGTTTGTTTTCAATGAGCTGTTTTATTTCAAAACAAATATGTCAATAAAAGATTATGGATGAATGTACAGGCAATTGAATGTAAGCAGCATCTTCTGTACTGAGCTCTGTGATTAGCCAGGATCTCACAGTATGATGCCAGGAGAGACTGCAGAAGCAAAGCAGTAAACAGGATGGAGTGGATGGTTCAAAGCACTAGCCCCAGGGACACTTTGGTGGTTGAAACTGCCTCCCACCACCACCATTGATGCTACTTTGCTGGTGCTTTACCCTTATCCTTACAATAGCAACTGGCCGCTGTTTGCATTGCTGAACCCTACAGTGTAGTGCTATGATTGTGCTGCCTGTTGATCTAAATAAAATCCAGAATAGTTAAGGTGGTACCTTAGGTTAAATGAACTTGTTTAGTGAAAAGAGTGTGTGCCTGCTTTGAGCTGCAATAGATTTCCTGACATAGAATGGAAAGCAGTATGACTGATTTGTTATTTTTTGCAGACGGATGGGTTACTTTATAAATGGCAATGCGAATTCTTTGTGGAAGTAGCGCACAGGTGGGAACCTTGTTTCAGGCCAAAAGCTGCATTTCTTCCTGAGCAGTCTTCCCAGGGCTGCATGCTAGTGGTAGCCAGGGCCAGAGGCAAAAAGTAGGTGGAGCAAGGAAGGTGTCTATGCTTCAGCAAAAATCATGGTTTCTAAACATACTCCCTTCTCCATCCAGGCAACCAAGAGGCATTTCAAAGTTCAAGAACACATTCCAGCCAGACAAAAGCACTTGAGGAGTATTGGTGGGTGTGGCATAGGCAGCAAGAGTGTGTCCTGAAAAGGAGGCATGGCCAGGGGAGTGGTCAAAGGGCCAGGTGGAGAGCTCTGAAGGGCCACATCCAGTCTCTAGGCCCTGAGGTTCTCCACCTGTGAAATAGACAGTGTCTAGTCATGTAATATACCATACCAATCAGTTTTGTAAGCATATTTTAACAGGAATCACCTGGTCTTCTACAATGACCAGTTTCTCCCAAGAAGGCCTATTCAGAAGCATTACATCTAGTTCTTTCTTTACTGATGGCATTCCTGGGTTACATCCCTGCTATCTGCAAGTAGCTGAAGGAACCAGCACACAAAAGAGGTTTATCTCTAGAATTGCATGTTACAGTTAACACAGGGTTGCCATTGTAAATGGTATCCCTGTGTTGAGTGTTCTCTCTCTCTCTCTCTCTCTCTCTCTCTCTCTCTCTCTGTTAAAATATAAGAATACTCAGTTGTGACATGATATCAGTGTTACACACTCCATGGTTGGTAAAGTGATAAACTTCCCATTACAGTGGTGCCTCGCTAGACGAATTTAATTCGTTCCACGGATCAATTCTTATAACGAAAAATTCGTCTAGTGAATCCCATAGGAATGCATTGAAACCCCCCCCATAGGAACGTATTAATTGAATTTCAATGCATTCCTATGGGAAACCGCGATTCACTAGACGAATTTTTCATAAAACGAATTCGTCTAGCGAGGCAACCTCCGCTCGAAAAATCCTTTCGTTAAGCGAAAAATCCGTCTTACAGGGCGTTCGTCTAGCGAGGCACCACTGTATGTTATTGTTATTGTTATTTTAATGTATTTCTCACCTTTCATCATCAGATCCCATTATTGTTGGGTTGCAACAATTAAACATTCAATATGAAAAACAGTTAAAGCAAATTAGTCACAGAAATAGAGTGAAACACATCTCTCAAGTGTCACGATATAGTGGAAACTATAAAATGACAACATCAGACACACCTTGTGGGTAGTGAATTCCATAACCTTGAAGAATTTCCAGGTCACCCACTCACCCACTCCAAACATTTGAGGGCAGCTGGAACTACCAAGAGGGCATCTGAGCATCTGAGAAGTATTGTAGGGAAGCAAGCAGTCTTCCAGGTATTTGGCACCTATGTTTTTAGGGCTTTAAACACTAATGTGAGCGTCTTGAGTTGGGCCTGGGACCAAAGTGGCTTGACAATTCAGCTGCTTTAAAACAGTGGTTGTTTGAGTTCTAAAAGTGAGACCCAGTCAGTAATCTGGCTGCTTCATTTTGGTCTACCTGAAGTGTTGTTGTTGTTGTTGTTGTTGTTGTTGTTGTTGTTGTTGTTGTTGTGTGTTTTTAGGAGGGGTGTTAGGGAGAAAAATAACTTCCCAATGTATAAAACAAAAGCTGATGCACTATGCACTGTGACACCGCTTTTGAACATTCCCAGCATTTGATTTTTACGATGCCTTGGTCATATTCTGACCCTTAGTTTGCAGGGCTGAAACACATTTCTTAAAAGCAGTCCATTGACGAGAATGCTCAGATATCTACTCATCTAGGTCACAATACAGCAGGGGGTGGGTACCATAGCTGCCAAGTTATCCCCTTTTTTAAGGGAAATTTCCTTATGCTGAATAGGCTTCCTCGTGATAAAAGGGAAAACTTGGCAGCTATGGTGGGTACCCTCACAGGTGAGGCCCAAGAGCTTGAACTGAGGCAGAAAGTGACCGAGGGTATCTTTGTGGGATTCCACCTTGGCCTGCCTCCACTAATGTAACCTGCACCTTCTTTTCTCTCCCACAAATCCCCATGAGATTCCCCTCTCTCGAACCATGGAGTATTTTGCTTCTCTGTCACCATGGTAATGTTTCCACCTCCGTGTTCAGGGCTATTCCCTCAGGCCCTGGCTTCCCACAGGAGGGTAACCCAAAGGATATGTAGTACACTTAACTGCCACTAAAAATCAGTGAGACCCCCATTGTTTGGATTTATGTTTATACAGGCTTTCTGTGGATCACACCCACAACTTGTTCCACCTTTTAAAACTATGCAAAGATTATATTGTAATTAAAGGTTTTGGAGTACTTATTAAATTTTCACATAATGGAACTTAGAATTTATTGCTTGCCACATTTCAATGCCTTGAGGTAGTTTTATATAAACTTTTTTAATTTTTAAAAATAATGTTATTTATTATTCCAAACAAGAAAAACATAAAAGAAAAAGAAAATATATTTTATACATTTTAATACTAGGTTTACAGAAAAAGGAGCAAAGAGACTCAAAAGAAAGCAAAAATTAGCATTTTTTTGTTTTTTTTAAAAAGCATTTGCCTAATCTGAGACTGGGATAAAATAGGCCTCATTTATTTAAAACAAAGCAAAACAATGAGGTGTATTTGACAATCCCTCCAATGTATATAAATAAAAATGTAAAATGCCAGGTTGTGTGTGCTCAGCTTGCTCCGAAACCGCCTGACCGATTGAGTTGAAATGACACAACGTTGCGGTCCAATATGGGAGTGTTTGTATAAACTTAGATTATACAAATGTCACACCTGTCACAGGTAAAAACATGCTTTTTTTTTGAAAAATCAGAAAAACAGGAACAGGAGAGGTTGCAAAACATCGCCCTCTAGAAGTGACTCCACTGGTACTGCAGCTAGAAAAGCTTTCCTCTCCAAAACACCTCAGCTCAGTTTTACAGGGAGTGGAGGTGGGGGCTTGCCTGGGTTGGGGGTGGGGGTAGGACAGGGTCGGGACAGGTCATGGGTCGGGACAGGGTCGGGTGGGGTGGGGTGGGGTGAGTCACAGAGATGAGCCACAGCAACGCGTGGCTGGGTACAGCTAGTTAAACATAAAAAAGAAAATGAAATTGTATAGGGGATTATTATTCAGTGGCACAACTAGACAGGACTTACTTCCAAAGCCTCCCAGACATATGAATTAAAAAATGAATATTACATGAATATTCATCACAATGGACCCAATTAGAACTCGGTACCTTAGACCCACCGTGTTCTTACCAGTCCTTTATTGTTTTATTTTTAGTAATGCCACCCTTTGCCTGCACCACAACTTCCTGCGGTGGGACAAGCATGCACTAGGTCTAGCCAATAATAGTCCTGGGGATCCAGTTACAGTATGTGCTGGTGTTCTTGTTTCTTTGCCTCTGTTACAAAATAAATGTTCTTAGAAAATTACATAATGAAGTGATAAAATGCAAGGGGTCTGAAGCCAAAACATATGTTTTCTTATATGCCCAAATGCTTGTAGAGACCACTGTTTACATTACTGATTAGTAACGCATTTGTTGGTTTGTTCTTGCTGCAGATAGCAAACACTGAAGGGAGAGAGGGGGAATAATATTCAGAATCCTCCAGTTGCAAATGGGTTCCAGACCTGTTTTATCCTTTACATTTCGACACTGTATTCCTTCAAAACCACATCTGCATTCTGCAAGATTGTGGGAATCCCTTTTCTAATCTGATGTCTTGTCTACATACTTTTATGCATTTAACTCTTTTGATGAAAACAGAGCAATGGGCCCACTAAGTCTTTCCTGTGGTTTGTAGCAGATCCCCCTAAATTCTTAATTTAGTCAATGTTATAATTTAGCTAATATTTGGAGTATTATGGGAAGATGCCAGGCACAGTGTAAACAAAATAAATGCTATACCTGTATTCCTTTTCAGGAGATCAGTTAATAGAGGTGCCATTAAGAAACAGATCAAATTACTGGGCCATTGAGAGCAATTGAAAATGCAAATGCTGTCATTCCCCTGGCTCTGAGTAATGGACAGACACTGGAAAATTGGGAAGGGGAGGTTGCCAGGGTTACAGTGGGCATGATGTCACCACAGGAAGAAAGTGTCCTTTTGCAGGGGTTTTCGAAAAGAGCAAGAAGAAAGGGAGGGAGGACAGGACAGGACTCCATGCAGACTGGCTGGGAGAGGTTGTACCCAGAGACCGGGGGGCATGGCTGGCTTCAACTCTGGACTCAAGTTTGCTGAAGCTATGGGAGAAGCAACAAGAGACAGTCTTGGTGTGTAATGCTCCATACTCCCACCATCAAGGCTCAGGTGCATATATGTGTAAATAAAACCACATCTCTTAAGACACTACAGTCTCTGCTATGCCTCATTTATCCAAAGGAAACACAAACCCTGGTTAAATACCAAGAGACCTGGAATCTTGCACTGCTCAGCAGAGATTGGGGTAGCCCATAACAGTAAGTTAACACTAAGCCAAACGGCAGCTCAGCCTTAATGCAAGGCTTACTGGAGAAGAGATCACAATTGTTGCCGTTCTTCCCCGCTCCTCCTATGACTGTGCTGCTGTGAGCTAAGCAATGGTTTGGCTTAGCCTACTATACAAACTGGGGCTTGTGGTTTGTTTTGCTCCAGCCAAACCACAAAACATAAACCGAAGAACAAAACTTGGTCGCAGCTCATGGTTTTGTCTGGGGCGAGGCAAACCATGAGCCTAGATTTGGATGACGTGGTAAGCCCAGTCATGTCTTAGCTCACAGCAGTGCAGCAGGAAGAGGACTTTAGAAGGAGCACAGCAGCTGTGATCTCTCCAAGAGCCCACATACTCGCCCTAAGCTCAAGGTAACCAGGTGAAACTTTCTCCAGAATCACATTTCCGTTTCAGAAAAGGCTTCACCAGTTTCTGCTTCTCACAAGAGCCCTGTTCTTCTTCAGTGCCAACCCTAAACCAGGCAGTGATCTCAAGTTTCATGAGTTGTAAACCTGTTCCGTCACTGTAGGTGTTCCATCAGTTCATACAGGGGTTCATGTAGGCCACACTCTCCGAACCATAATGGTCCATCCCCAGCAATATGGATCAACTAAGTATGGAGTTTATTTACATTCACATTAACAGGGTATTTTTTTAAAAAAATGTTTACATACTAAGAAAACAACAGTATCATTTTTGCATAGAACGAAACCCGAGTTATAGAATGCACATGAGTTTTCTGCCACATTTTGCTGTTGGAAGGACACGTTACTGTTCAATCACAGCTACAATGATTTCAAATTGACAAAAATAATAATTCTCACTTCTCTACCAGGGACAATGAAAAGAAAAAGCAGTTCCAGAATGAACTAAGATGTCCCTTTAAAATTGCACACGTAGCCTCTTCTTCATTGATTCCAGAAAAAATAAATGTACATGTATCCAGGAAGACCCCTCAAACAGCTTCAAAACCAACAAGCTCCTTCTGTATTGCCTCTTGGTTGGTCTTCCCTGACGCATGTTTAATTTTTTCAATAGCTATGAATTGGCTAAAAACACTGAAAGGCAGGAGCAGGCTCATATCTCGCAAAACAATTGCTTCGAATAGCACCTTCACATCTCGCATAATTTTCATTCTGCAAGTGTTAAGAGTGTTCCTTTTATTTATTTATTTTAAAAACTCAAGCTCAGAGTTTGTGCACCCGTACCCTGCTTTGGCAAACCCAAGGCAGAGAATAGAAAATTCCCTCTTGCCCCTGGAAACATGACCCAGACCTTTTGAAAATTTGAGCTTCAGCCAAACCTGTGGTCTCTAAATGTTGTTACCCTCTCAGCAGCCCTAGCACCATAGCCAGTAGTCAGGATGATGGGAGTTGTAGTCCAGCAACATGTGGAGGGAAACAGACTCCTGACCTAGCTCTGTTCTAAAGGAACAGCTGGCATATTTCCAAATTCCCTTCTGTTTCTTTACTTCAGCACCTGAAATTATTATCCTGCTTTAGTAACAATTATATATTTGTACTAGGAATCACAAAGATTGTAATACACCTTTGTTCAGTATCTCTGGCCATTTTCTAGAAACTCGCTGTAAATTCTGAAACCCATCTGACCGTTCCATTATTTCACTGTCATTGTACCAGAAATGTATCAACAGACAATGTGTGTTTGGGGTCTGTTTTCCTTCCTGATCCTGCTTTCAGATTGTACAGTACCTCTGAATGTGTAAACAAATCATACAACGAGATGCTCGAAGGGACCATTAGAGGATGTATCACATAAGTATGCTTTATGAGGTCTAGAAGCTTTGTTTCCTTAAAATATAATGTGGGTTTCTTAAGTATGTGTGTATAATACAGGATTCTTTCTGTTCCATTGCATCAGCACAGCAGAATTCAATATAGCTTGTTCCTGCCTACCTTTGAGGATTCTACCTTAGCAATATATCTAAAAAAAACATTCTTTCTCAGATTTAATGGAAAGCATGGGGGGGGGGAGATTAAATTGCCTTAATTTAGAAACAGCAATAGATGTTATATTTTCTACCCTCTTTCATCCCTTCCCCATGATCTATTTCCTAGGACAGATAGTTGAGCGGAGATGGGGTCAATTAGTTTTGTGAGGGCTGACATGAAATTTTTAACCCAAGACACTAAATTTCTTGGAAGTGTTGTTCCTAAAGAGAAAACAATTCCATCTGAAATTTAAAAGCATACTAATTGAAAGTACTGTATGTAAATTGCAAGCAGCATTTAGGCTCCTGGGTAGCATACCCTGGGTTCAAGTTGCTCAACTGGGGTTGTTTTGTTGATTATTACCTACTTACTGAATTTAACATGCATTAGAAATATGAGCGGAGAAGAAGGTTAGAAGTATTTTATAGATATTAAAATCTCCGTGCATATCTGGAACATCCATAAAACATGAATGTGCCATTTGTTGCAAAACAATTTGGAATAACTGCCCTGAAAGTGCATTTGGAGGTTTTTTTTTTTGCGAGCTTAAAGCACCAGGAATGTAAATTTGCAAGATGCTTCCACAACTTCTTGGAAGGCAATTAATGCAGTGCAAAAGGAGCCATTTTAAGAACAAATGACTGTGAGATACGCATACAAAATGAGTGATCCCAGATTTTCAAAAGCACATTTTCCAGTTGGCAACAGCTAATTTTTATTTTTTTAAAAGAAATTGTTATTAAAACCATAGATAGAATGGTGTAAGAGCCCAAGCCTAGGGAAAATGTTTATATCACAATTTGAAATCTGCACAAGCACATTGTTAAAATTATATGCTTTGTGGGTGGGTGGGGGAATGAACAACTTTATTTGATATGTGTCACTCAATTATTTATTTAGTTTTACGTCTAGCCATCTCCCTTAGTCTCTGAGGGGTATGGGGGGGAGGGGTATTTTTCCTTCAGCAATTGCACTTTTTTAAAAAATGGAAGGAAAGAAGGGGGGGAGAGAAAATTCTTTGCCATAACATTCTATAAATAAATGTAAAACAGCCAGTGCCCTTGGACAACTGATAACAGCTGGTTGTGCAGTTACTGCTTTGGAAAGGCCACAATCTTGTGGCTGCTCATGGTACCATGGCTGGTGACTGAGATTGCATCCTTTGCTGGTGCTAACACCACATTTTGGTACCTTCCCTGCAGCCTCTTTTGCATATGTATTGTAACTTAGGGACACTTATTACATTGTGTATCCAAAACAGCCTGTCAGCTTTGACCTGCACATGCATGTAAATTGCTCTCCCCGCCCTATTTAAAATAACAACCAAAAAAAGGGTTAGATTTCCCCCCTACTCCTGTCTCCTAAAGGGAGAACTATCTGTGTCTAGACATGTGCTCCTTCAAGCAGACCTGATTTGTGTATATTTTGTATTCAGATAAGTGTACATGAACAAGTGTGCATGCACACGAAAGCTCATGCCAATGACAAACTTAGTTGGTCTCTAAGGTGCTACTGGAAGGATTTAAAAAAAAATTTTTTTTTGTTATGAGTACAGAAGTGGAATTTGCTTAAGAAGTTGTGCTTTCTATTTATCAACTTAAAAACAATTTACTCAGGAACTCTAAAGCAAACTCTGTACAGTCCTCAACAGTATTGTGTACATTAGACTGTGATAAAATATGGATGATATTGCTCAACTTCCTCTGAACCTTTTTATTATTTGTTTGTTTGTTTATTATTTTAAATAGGTGCAGAATATTCTGGAGAGCCATTTCTAAACTGGATTAATGAACCAAGTAGTCGTCGCACCGTTATTCACTTTCATCTCTGACATCAACAGAGAGGTAAGAAACTAACAGTTGCCATATGCTATTTCCAGCATGCTAACATAGCTATGATGAGAGGGCATTGCTTTTATGTGCCAGTGTTTCAGTTATGCATTTCTTTGGTATACTCATTCATGTGCAAGATTGGGACTGCGTATACACTAATTGCTGTTTTTGTTTGTACATGTCACACTAAGAAAACTTATTGTCTAGAACACATCACTTCTGAATGCTGTTAATGCAATATCTTGGCCTTACACTGGAGCTGGGTTCAGGGGGTACAATAGCAGCAGATCATTGGGAAGAATCAAAAGGTTACACCTTTGCAGAATATAATGGCACCAGGAGAATGAGGTCGAGGATGATGCTCAGAATGGTTTGGCTATCGGGGGGCAGGCAGGGTCCCTGAAAGTTGTTGTAACAGCAACTGCCTACTCAGGACTTAACTGCTTTTATACTTAAGAGTACAGGTTGATCAACATGCCCTATTATGCATGGATTTGCTAGAAGATATTGCTAGGGTTCCCTTAAAGGGGGAGTGTCTGGAAAGCAGTCCAAGCACCCCACCTCCTGCTCTGAATAGCAACGTGGTCTTTAGAAGCAGCTTAGTACTGGTGGAATCTAACCCAGACTTGGTGGGGCAAGGCAGAGACTACAGTGCAAGTGTCTTGATCCTGCTAGTAATATCTGATTCATCAATTGTGAAAACAAGAAGACCTCTTCTTCTCTGTAGGAAGACCTTTCCAAAGACGCACAATAACGTTCAGGTCAAACCTTCAGAGATTAGGTACTGAAAATGAAATAGTACTTTTAAATATATAAAACATTAAAATATTGCATTGTACCCTTCTGGTGCAAAGGCATTGTACCCTTCTGGTGCAAAGCAGATTGATGCTATCATTGCTTAGTTTTTGGCTTTTTTGCAAACTTTTCTATTCATTTAGCCTTTGCAGGGGGCTGACATGATATAATGTGAGGTATACATTGACAGTTCTTTGTTGTTGTTGTTGTTGTTGTTGTTGTATTATAGTATTTGTTGTTGGGCAGCATGATCTGGTATGCCTGTAACATCTTTGCAGCTGTGTTCTGGACCAGCTGAAGTTCCAGAAACTTTTCAAAGGCAGGCCCGTCCTAGCCATAGAGGCTAGTGGCGTGGAGAACCACGGTGCCGGGCGCTGGAAGGGTGCCAAGTGAGCGCAGGGTTCCGGCGATCTGGCCAGGACTGCGCTCCACGAGCTGAGAGGCTGTGCCGCGTCTCTCTCCTTCTCCAAGGACTCCGCGCTGTACCTCCTTCTCATTTCCCCAGCGCTGGGTTCCGCTCAGTTGAGCTTTGCCACCAGCGTGCGCACAGCGCCCAAGCAGCTCTTGCTGGTCCCGCGGTGCGCGCGCTGGTGGCGAAGCTTGACTGAGCGGAACCCAGCGCTGGGGAAACAAGAAGGAGGCGCAGCGTGGAGTCTTCCCGCTGCTGCTTGGCACTCCCGGGTCCTTGGAGAGGCTCTGGAGCCAAGTCTGGCCGCTCAGGAGCTGGTTTGGCCAGCAAGGCGGGAGGGGGCTGCTTGTAGCCCACCAGCTCATAGAAGGGCGGCTGCCTCAGCATGATCGCTTTGGTGCTGCACTTTTAGAGGGGGGCGCTGGAGGGACCTTAGTGCCAGGGCACTGGATGGGCTTAAGACGGCCCTGTTCAAAGGTGGCCTTTTCAAAGACCAGTGTTCCCATGGCTGGCTCTGACCTCTTCAGGAATAGGCACAGCTGGTGTAGCACACTTGGCACAGCTGCCACCAGGTCATCCTCGTGTAAAGCTAAAGCCAGGAGCAAATCTGTTTCTTCAGGGGAGCTATTGCTTCCTCCAAAATACTCTGAATCCCTATACCTGAGTCAGGCCCTTTCCTGATCTGGAGGGTGTCTGTATTGTCTGGATTAAGCATTAATATGTTAGCCCTTATCCAGCCAGCTACTGATACAGAACATCAGCATCTTCCTTGGTATTAGGTGAAAGGAAGAAATAGAGTTGCATGTCATCTGCATATTATGTATAACACACCCTAAACCAGGGGTCAGTAAACTTTTTCAGCAGGGGGCCGGTCCACTGTCCCTCAGACTATATTTTTTTGGGGGGGGGGTGATGCAAGAGCACCACGAGCCCTGGTGGCTGCTTACCTGTGTCTTGAGAGCAGCAGGGGCTGGCGGCAGTGGAGGGACAATGAGTGGCATGCGAAAGGGCTCTAGAGAGGGGCTGCGTAAAATGGCGGCCACTCGAGCACTGCTGTTGCTGGCACCAACAAAGCCCAGCCCCATTCCTCCTCTAGGCAGGGCGGGGAGAAGCCAGGAGGCAGGAGGTGGTGCTGCCGCCACCACCATGGGAGGGAGAGGGAAAGAACACGCACGCTGGCGATCCACATGGCGATTCCCAGACCGTCCGCAGGCCGGATCCAGAAGGCAATTGGGCCTGATTTGGCCTCCGTCCTTAGTTTGCCAACCCATGCCCTAAACCTTTGGACAGTCTCTGCTAAATAAGGCAAGGGATGATTAACCTTGCAGGTCACCATCAGCCAATGGCTAAGGCACTGAGCAGAAGTTCCCAGTATCACTTCCTGGAACCATCCCTCAATAAATGACTGGAGCTATCATAGAGCAGTTCCTGCTAATGCCATACCAGTCAGTCCAGAAGCATATTGTGGTCAAAGGTATCGAATGCTGCTGAGTGAATCAACAGGAATGTATTCCTTCCACCCAGTTCTCAGCAAACGTCATTTAGAAAATGTAGCCATTGTAGCATTTGAATTAGAATTACAGCTGCTAAAAATGATTTTTTAAAAGTTAGCCACATATGAAAACATCTTTAAAATTATTTGAATTGTATTATGTAGAATAACATTAAAACCTTTAAGAAAATACGTTATTCCCCCCTCAATGTTGTGTGTGTGTGTCTTGTGTCTGGATTTCTCCAGCACAAATGCAGCATCCGCTAGGCTGATTTTTAACACTCCGCCATGTTAACTTCCGGTTTGGTCGCTGCTGAGGCTGCGTTGGAATCGCGGAGAGGAGACTCAGCGCGATTCATTTTAGGAGGAGAAAAGGGGGTTTCCGAAGGCAGCGGATCCTCAAAACCTCGGAGGAAAAGTTCGAGGTCCTTGGGCAAAAGCGGCGCCTGAAAAGGGGCGAAAACGAGGGGTTCTCCAGCTTAATAACACAGGGCCCTGGCGCTTGGAACGGCCCGCTCCCCTATGAGCTGCCTCAGGACGGAGCACAGCTTAGCGATAGTACCTCAGCGCAAGTGAAGGACTAAAGAGCGGAGCTGAAGGTATTTTAAGGTGCTGTCTTGCAGCCAGAAAGCTCCGCTACACTCAGCAATTTTATTTTAGTAACAACAACGGATTAAGGTACGACAAAGGAGCTCGTCTCTACTCTCGGTGGGCTTACGAACTGCGTAAAAAAAAGCAGTACGAGACAGCAAAGAACGCGTTCCAGGGATCCAGACAGCCAAGAACTGAGCAACCACCCCCACCCCCCTCAGCCTGTGCCGAGTCTGGAGGTACCCAGATTGTTGGGGAAAGGACGAGGTGAACATCGTTAAAAGTGAGTGTTATAAACAACTCTGGAGAAAGGGGGAGAGTGAGGGGTGGCTGTCTGCTGGAGAGACGCGGAAGGATACAAAGTAACAAGCGGAGAGTAAAGGGGAACTTTGGATCGTGAAGGAGAGGGGAGGAAGGAGAGCAACTAAAGCGACTACAAAGTAGCGAAGAAAGCAGTAAAGGATAGCTACTAAAGTAGCGATAAACCTGGAGAGCAATTTAGGAGGAAAGGAGAGGAAAGGAAAGGAAAGACCCTAAGACTGTGAACGTTTAAATCAAAGGCGGGGCAGGACGAAGGTCCGGTGGCCGGGGAGTGAGAGTGAACTGGTGGTATAATGGCGGCAGGGGACTGCTGACTCATTGTAACCAGGATACTCTGTGAAACCCAGCGTGTCAAAAGAAGGAAGAAGAAGCAGACGACAGGGGGGTGAAGAGAATTCAAGGAGAGGGAGCGACAAAGGAGGAGCCAAACAGTGACACCCAGTGGCGGTCCCCTATAACGCCTGTTAGAGAGCTGGTGTTCATGCGGATCCTACCCCTATCTAATAGCGGTAACAGAGATATGGGGGCAAACTAAACAACGCATGCTCCCCCCCCCACATTTTATGCTGAAGAATAATCAAGCGCTGTTTCCACCTCCAAAAAGTGATAGAAGAGATCCATAGACTAAATTTGAAATTGAAAGATCTTCACAAGATGAATGATAATAAGAAATTTAAGAGTCAATCTGTAACAACCCCGGCCAATACGCAAAGGCGAACATCCAACATGGAGGCAGAGACTTTAGATCTTAAAGAGCTAATTCTCGGACTGAAAACAGAATTAACCGAGAAAATGGATTCTCTAAATGAAAAACTAGATAAGATGGGGAATAGGATTGAAGAAAACTGGAAAAAAACTGAACAGAACACCAAAGCAATTGGAGATCTTGAAAAGCAAGTTGTAGACCTGCAAGAGAAGAATAAGGAGGTGGATAAAGGCGCCCAGAATTTAACAGAGAGACTGATCAAACAAGAAGAGGTGGTTAAAAAATCTATGGAAGATGGTAAAGAGTACAGGAGAAATCAAGAAAAATTCAAGGAGGAGATCCAGAGGTTAAGGGATAACCAAGAAGCCCTCTGGGATGCCCTTGCGATGCAGGAATTAAAGCAAAATGATTTGACGTTGAGATTTAGAGGATTGAAAGAAAAGGCGGATGAAAATATTGAAAATATCATCATTAAAGAACTAGCGGAGTGGATGCAACTTCAAGAAGAAGATATATCGATATGCATTGACAGAGCATTCAGAATAAGATCAAAACAAGCACGGGCAAATAATTGGCCAGGGGACTGCCTAGTTTTTCTAAACTCGAGAATATTGAGGGACAAAATCATGCAACGCAAGAAAACCCAGAAATTAAGAATAGACGGTACTGATATAGTCATCATGAGAGAAATCCCACCAAGACTGTTGAAAAAAAGATCAAAATATAAGCCTCTGGCGGAGGCGCTAAGCAGGAACAACATTTATTATAAATGGGACTTCCCTGAAGGGATTATCTTTACCTACAAACAGAGTAAGAAAAGACTGACCACCGAGCTAGAGGTTGATAAGTTCTGGAGGAAGTATGCAAAGTTTTTTTGGGGGGGGAAGGAGTGGAGACAAGAAGGAAGTCAAGGGTGATAAACAAAGTTCAGAGAGTGAGGAAGACCAAGATACTTAAGTGAATTAGCTACTTCGCTTTACTGATTTAACATAAGTTAGAGGAGTTTTAAGATATGTCTTTTTGATCCCCTTGGAAGGGGTTTTTTCTTTTTCCTTTTTTCTCTTTTCTTTCCTTTCTTTCTTTCTTTCTTTTTTTTCTTTTTTTCTTGTTTTTGTTATTGTTTGATGGTTTGTTTTTGCGAGGCTGCTCTTCCTTCCTTTCCCCTCTCTTCTCTTTTCTTTCTTTTTTGTTTGTTCCCTTTTTCTCTTTTGTTCCCTCGCAGGTGTTTGATAGCTGGGTTGAAATCTCCTTTTCCCGTAGAGGAAATTAAGTTTGAAAGGTATAATAAAGTTAACAAGATATTAAAATATGGATTTAAGAATTATTACGTGTAATGTGAACGGTCTTAACAACAAGGTGAAACGCAATAGAGTGGGTCATTTTCTAAGGAAAAAAAAACCAGACGTAATTTGTCTACAGGAGACGCATATAACAAGGAAACATCGCCGATTGCTTGTGAACAAAAAATTAGGAGAGGAATTTGTAACATCAGATGTTACCAAAAAAAAAGGAGTGGTAATCTATGTAAATCCAAAATGGAAACCGGAACAAGTATATAAAGATAACGATGGGAGAATATTGATGGTTAGAATACAGGGGAGACTTGAAAAAATTATTGTTGTGGGAATTTATGCCCCCAATGAAGCTAAGGCAGAATTTTATCAAAAGCTGGAAGATCTGCTTTTGGATTTTAGCGATCAGAAAATTATCCTTCTTGGGGACTTTAACGGGGTGGTATCACCGGAATTGGATAAATCAAAGGGTGGGGGAAAGAAAAATGAGGGTAGGTTACCGAGAAGTTTTTTCCAATTGATAGAAAAATTTGACTTTCAGGACATTTGGAGATGCAAATATCCATTAAAAAAAGAATTTACTTTTTACTCCCATCCCAAGGACTCTGAAAGCAGGATAGACCAAATTTGGGCCTCAAGAGAGATCTTAATGAGAAGTAAGAGAATAGAAATTTTACCAAAAAGTATCTCAGACCACAACCCAATTATATTGGAAATAAAAGGGGAGGGAGTAATAAAAAGAAGGTGGAGATTGAATGAGTTATTACTGGAGGATGAAAGCGTTGTTAAAAAAGCAGAAGGTGTATTAAAAGAGTACTTTGAAATGAACTTAACGCAAGGCATGCCATTGAATGTGGTCTGGGACGCCGGGAAGGCCGTTTTGAGGGTTTTTTTTATTAATCAAAGTAGCTGGAAGAGGAGGGAAAGGGAGAAGAAATTGGAAAATTTATTAAAGGAATTAAGGGGAAAAGAGATTGATTTGGGTAAATCAAAAGGTCAAAGGAAGGAAGATTTGAAAAGAGCTATAAAAATTCTGCAGAACCAAGTGTCCTCCTTATTAGACAAAGAGATAGAAAACAAGATAAGATATCTAAAACAAAAAAATTTCGAATTTTCCAATAAGGCCGGGAGATACCTAGCCTGGCAGTTGAAGAAAAAACAGAAAGAAAAAATTGTAGATAAATTAATGGAAGAGGGTAGAGTGATAGTAGACCCAAGAGAAATTAAAGAATCTTTTGTTCACTTTTACACCAATTTGTATAGGGAAGATAAAATAGACCAAGGGAAAATAGGAAGTTATTTGGAAGAGACAAAGGTAAAAAGAATAGAGGAAGAGACTACTATGTCATTAAATGATCCATTCTCGACCATGGAAATACAGAGGATAATCAGGAAGGCAAAAAGCGGCAAATCACCGGGAACTGACGGGCTGCCAGCCCTATTTTATAAAAAATTTGAAAAAATTTTAATTGAACCAATGAAGAACCTAATGAACAATATTACGGAGAGAGGAGAGATACCAAAATCCTGGGAAGAAGCTTTTATTACTGTGATCCCTAAGCAGGGTGCTGACATCACTCGAATTAAAAATTTTAGGCCAATTTCTTTGCTCAATAATGATTATAAAATATTCGCAGACCTATTAGCTATGAGAATGAAAAAAGTAATGGGAAATTTAATAAATAGAGATCAATCCGGCTTCCTACCAAAAAGATATATGCATAACAACTTGAGGAATATAATGAATCTGCTAGAGTATTTGAGTGTAAAGATAAACAAAAAAGTAGCGTTTCTTCTATTAGATGCTGAAAAAGCATTTGATAAAGTAGCATGGAATTTTATGAAGGGAAGTGTTAAACATCTGGGATTTGGAGATAAAATTTGTAATGGAATTGAGGCAATTTACAGAACACAAAGAGCTAAACTGATAATAAATAATGAGATATCAGGAGAGATTACTATCCAGAGAGGCACCAGACAGGGGTGCCCCCTATCGCCCTTACTATTCATATTGAGCCTTGAATTCTTGTTAGAGAGGATTAGAAATGATGAGGAAATTAAGGGAGTAAGAATTGGGAGAGACGCCCACAAAGTGAAGGCATTTGCGGATGATGTTATTATTACAACGGAGGAGCCGCTAGATTCCATTCCCCATACTTTAAAATTGATAAATGAATACGGCAGGCTGTCAGGATTTACTTTAAATATGACCAAAACTAATATGCTTACAAAAAATCTAACAAAGGAAGAAATTGGCCAATTGCAAGATAGAGTAGGTTTAAGAGTAGTGGAGAAAGCAAAATACCTTGGTATTTGGATTACCAATAATACAAATAATTTGGTGAAGGATAATTATGATAGAGTTTGGAAGGAAGTTAAAAAAGAATTAGGCAATTGGGAGAGATTAAATTTATCACTATTAGGGAGAGTTGCAGCAGTGAAAATGAATATACTCCCCAAGATGCTGTTTCTCTTTCAAATGATACCAATCCTGGGAACAGGGAATAACATTTTCAAAAATTGGAAAAAAGATATCACTAAATTCATCTGGAACCGCAAACCTGCAAGAATAAAGTATAAATTATTAATTGATGCCAAAGAAAGGGGGGGATTGGCACTCCCAGATTTTCAAATATATCATGATGCAGCAGGATTTGTCTGGCTGAGAGATTGGTTAACATTAGAGAATAACGAACTTCTGGACCTGGAGGGCTTTGAAAATAAGTTTGGGTGGCACGCTTATCTTGTGGACGATAAATTGAAAGTCCATAAAGGGTTCAACAACCACATCATCAAACGATCCCTTATGGGTATTTGGAATAAACATAGGAGATTGCTGGAGCCGAAAACACCTAGATGGGCGTCCCCCATGGAAATAATTACAGTTAAAAAGGTAAATTTAGAGAGGAGGTGGGGAAACTACTCGGACCTGCTAGAGGAAAAAAATGGAATCTTGAAAATTAAAGAGTATGAAGAGATAAAACAGCACCTAACGGGTTGGATACAATACCATCAGATCCACAGTAAATTTAAAGAACACAAACATAGACAAGGATTTTTGAATGAACCGTCTTTATTAGAAAAAAATTTAATCAAACCAGACACCAAATTAATCTCTAAAATGTACAGCACATTACTTGAATGGGAGACCAAGGACGAGATGGTTAAAGAAGTAATGACAAAGTGGGCTATTGATGTAGGGAGAAATATAAACACGGAGGAATGGGAGAAGTTATGGACAAGAACTTGGAGATTTTCAGCCTCAGAGGGAATAAGGGAGAATATGATTAAGTTATTTTATAGATGGTATATAACTCCTGTAAAAATTCATAAAATGTATAAAACCAGGGACAATTTATGTTGGAAGTGTAGAAAAGAAACAGGAACATTCTTACATGCGTGGTGGCACTGTGGGGAAATAAAGAAATTTTGGACCCAAGTATTTGAAGAGATTAAAAAAATGTTTAAATATAATATAAAAAAGACCCCAGAACTTTTCCTTTTGGGAATTATGGACAACACAATTAAGAAAAAAGACGAGACATTGTTCTTGTACGCTATAACAGCGGCAAGAACATTGATCGCATCGTACTGGAAAACCAAAGATATACCTAATATTGAGGAATGGAGGGAAAAGCTGTTTGGATATTTAGATTTGGACAATTTGACGAATTCAATTAGAGGATATTCGAATAAGAAATTTCAACTCAATTGGGCCAAATTTGGGGACTATATAAAAAAACAGTGCCCCACGGTAAAGTCCTGGGTTCATTTTTAGTTCTTGTATTGAATATCATAGATTGATTAAAACATGATTAGGATGATAATTGATGTATTTTTATTTATAAATTACTTTAAGGCATATATTGGTGGATATATGGGGAAGCAGTAATGATAAACAAAATTTAGGGAACCTGAGAGAGAGACGAGGGGAAGTCATTTAGGAGGGATGGATATTAAGCTAATTTCATTTGTGGATATTGTTAATCTAAGATTTATTTTTTATTATGAGTTGTACTTTGTAAGAGTATGGATGAGTTTTTTTTGTTTGTATTTTTCTTCGTTTTTTTAAAACCAGATTTTCAATAAAGTTTATTTTTAAAATTAAAAAAAAAAAAATTATTTGAATTGTATTATGTAGAATAACATTAAAACCTTTAAGAAAATACGTTATTCCCCCCTCAATGTTGTGTGTGTGTGTCTTGTGTCTGGATTTCTCCAGCACAAATGCAGCATCCGCTAGGCTGATTTTTAACACTCCGCCATGGTTTGGGAAAAACTGGCTATGCATTCACGCACATTTGCATCTCACTCCACTCACTTATGCGCAGAAAGGGACCAAAGTTATCTCCAGTGTGCTGTTCGCTTCTGGTGGATAACCAGTAAAAACATCAAAATATTGCTTCCAAAGTTTGTGGGGTGTGTTACCTTACAAGACCTTAGAGAATAAAACCTGTGGACCACAGGCTAAAGCAACCACAATGGAAAGTTTTTCTTCTCCTAAGTAGAAACATATGTTTGCCAAAGTTCTCCGTAAAGCCCCAAAGCTTGCACTGTCTCTCCCTCTCTTACTCTCACTGCTTAAGATGGTCTAATATAATACGTCAGCCTGCCCCCCCCCCCGCAAATATTGGAGTCTGGCCAGATAGTTTTTGTTAGGCATCAAGTGGGGAAGAGGCAGGACCAAGCATGCTGAGGGGAAAGAATGGAGTGCCTGGGGAGGAAGCAAGATAACATCCTATCTAGGCATAACATCCTGCCCTGTGCTTCTGTAGCGATTGTCTGAAAAAGATAACAAGAGGCAGCATCTCCTCCTCTTCTCCCAGAACTTCAGAGAGTGCTCCGTGTTCTAAGAGAATGCACATGCCATATGCACACAATATCACTTGCCATTTAAAAATGTAAACAACGGCATGGGGCGCTTTTCGTTAGACTGTTGAGGAATGTAGCACAGTCCCAGCCAATTCTAACTTACTGAAACAGCGCAGAGAGAGAGGTCAGCAGGGACTTAAATAGGAAGCCATCAGAATGAATGGCTACCTCTCAGCATTGGGACAAGCGGTCCTTAGGGAAAACATGCCCTTTCCTATGATGCAGCCTGATAAAGAGTTTCATCGGTTCCTTTTAAGTGGTGTTTTAAAATAGGGCTTTTAGCTTTCATTAGCATTAGAGTTTATGGTCCTTCTGTGAATTGAGGCTCATGTAGATAAAGCTTTTGTATCTTTATAATACTATCAGTGATAATGAGTGTGCCTGATCTATCTATCTATCTATTCTCAATATAAGAGACATGCATGTGGCTGGATTTTTAGGTACACATTATTGGTGGTCTGAATTTAGGTTATGCCGGTGGTGCTGATATGGAAAGCAAATGTTTAATGTTTGCAGGGTGGTTTATAGATCTATAGAGCAATTTGCAGAGTAGTTTGTAGACCTATGTAACATTTTTTTCAGTGGGCAGGCGGGGAGGGGAAGATTAGTGACTTCAAAGGCCAGGGGCGTAGCCAGGATGAAAATTAGGGGGGCCAAGGAGCGGGGGGAGGGGCCACAGTGGGGCAAGGAAAGCCATGGTCGTTCAGGGGCGAGGGGGCGCCAGGATCAGCCCGAAATCGGGCTGCTCCAACCCCCTCCTCCCCCTCCACAACTGGCAGGGGTGAGGGGGCGCCAGGATCAGCCCAAAATCGGGCTGCTCCGACCCCCTCCTCCCCCTCCTCGACCGGCAGGGGCGAGGGGACGCCAGGATCAGCCTGAAATCGGGTTGCTCCGACTCCCTCCCCCTCTGCGATCGGCAGGGGCGAGGGGGTGCTAGGATCAGCCCGAAATCGAGCTGCTCTGATCCCCTCCTGCCCCTCCGCGATCGCCGGGGCGGGTGGAGGGAAAGCCCCAGAGCCGCGAAAAGCGGTTGCCTGGCTTTCCATCCTCCCGCCCCACAGCCAGCAAGGGAGAAGGGAGACATCCCTTCTCCCTGGCTGGCTGTGGGGCGGGTGGAGGGAAAGCCCGGCTAGAAGGGACGTCTCCCTTCTCCCTTGCTGGCTGTGGGGCGGGCGGAGGGAAAGCCAGCCAAACGCTTTGCGCGGCTCTGGGGCTTTCTCTCCACCCGCCCCACAGCCAGCCAGGGAGAAGGGAGACGGCACCAGGCGGCGGCGGGCAGTGGGGCAGGCTGGCCAGCGGCCCTGCCTGCTTCTAGGGGGGGCAACTGCCCCCTCCTGCCCCCTGCCTACGCCCATGTCAAAGGCCTTGGCCTAATTTCAGTGCTGCTTCTGAAGAAGAGAAGTTCATTTCCTTTAGTAGGTTCAGAGAGTGCAGGCAAACCTCCTGCTGCCTTGAACCTGTGAGCAAAAGATCTTTTATAAGTGAGATAGTGGTAGTGATTGTACCCCCACCACCACCAAAAACAGATTCTAGTTTTCATTTCCGGCAAGAAAACTGAGAGCCATTTCGTATATTTGTCAGAGGTAAAGTTTTTATGCTACTTCAGATTGGAGGAGAACCCTTGTCCCTGCTGTGTTATTTTTTTGTATATATAGGGATTGGTTTGTATTAGAGAATGTTGACTCATACTGTTGTGTATTGAGTCAAAGGATTTTATATCTGTATTATTATTGTCTGTATTTGCATTAGGATAAAGTAACTGCCTTTTGGTTCCAGAGGGTACAGCTACTATTGGTTCATTTAAGCTGCTGTATTTGGATCCTCTGTCTTATTGGTTTCCTCCAAAAGGCAGCACTGTGATTGCTTGATATTGTTCCCTCCAAAATGTATCCCTTCCTAGCTAGTCCCCTGTCCCTATAAATGTAGCTTTCCTCTCCTCAGTCTTCAGTCTTGTTCACTTTAATAAAGAGCTGTTACTAGAGAACTGTCTCCAGCATGTTATGTCAAGAGAGCTGAAATCACAAACCCCACGTCACAACAACTGGCGACGAAGGTGGGATCCGGAATGCTGAGGAGCGGTTAAACACAGCCCTGCCTCAGAGTCCGGATTGCAGCTTAGAACAAGACTCACTGGCCAGCTGAGAAGACGACCCTGCCCGCTAGGACAATGGAGAGTCCAAGGGTATTGGAGCCCTTCCAGCCATCAGAGCCCCACACATGGGAAGACTACGTCGAACGCTTCGAGTTCTTTGCAGTGGCTCAAGGGATCACCGATGCCAGCAAAAGAAGGGCCACATTCCTGAGCTACTGTGGGCCCGAGACCTTCAAGCTGGCCAAGGCATTACTTGCTCCAGCGAAGCTGAGTGAGACATCTCTCAAAGATATTCTTGCCTGCCTAACAAGCCACTTGGCGCCTACTGAGACCAAGATGGCCCGGCGGATGGAGTTCCATAAGAGGCAGCAGCATGCTGGGGAGTCTGTATCCACATTTCTGGCTGAACTCCGGAAGCTCGCTCAGCACTGCGGCTTCCAAAATCTGGAAGAGACTCTCCTGGATCGGTTTATTGGTGGTCTGAGCAGCAAGAAAGCCAGAAGACGCATCGTGGCTAAAGAAGAGGTTACCCTTGCTTCAGCCTTGAAGGAGGCCACCGCCACGGAGAATTATGAAAGAGAGGAGCTTGATGCCAGTCGCAAGGCCACTAAGCCACAGATAGAAGTTGCGCATGCCATGGACGAGCTAGAGGCTACTCCGAGCCAGAGCCCAGTCCGTGGGGTCGAGTTGGTGCGTCAGGCCTGCACAGTGCACAAAGATCGCCGAGGCAGTTGCCCAGGTTGTGGCGGAAACCATGAGCGGAAGAGTTGTCGTTTCAGGGATGCTATGTGCCGGACGTGCGGAAAGACGGGTCACATCGCCAGGGTCTGTAGATCGGCGGCGTCGGGAGCAACAGGAGCACCTAGACTGGAGCATCGCAGACCGCCCACAGCAACTCGTTTTCTAAAGGACTGCCACTACGTAACGGAGATCAACGGGAGGGCCGTGCAGTTTCCAGCGCAAGGCAAGGCACACGTCAAGGTGAAGATTGAGGGTCAGCAGTGCGACATGGAGGTGGACTCCGGATCTGCATTCACCATCGTGTCGGACCAGACCGCGAAGACATTCTTCCCCAGGGGTAAGTTGCCCCCTCTGGAGCCCTTCCCGGCAACCTTGCAGTCGTACTCAGCAGGCCGCATCCATGTTATGGGAATGTGTGCCGTGAGAGTACAGTTCCGGGACAAACAGGCTGTACTCAAACTGGTGATTGCGAAGGGCAGTCGCCCCAGTCTCCTGGGCACTGACTGGTTCCCCGCCCTGGGACTGAGTATCTCAGGGCTTAATTCAATCCAAACCTGCCCTGAGATGAGCGAGGCATTATGCAAGGAATTTGCTGGTCTCTTTAATGGAAAACTGGGTTGTTATAAAGGGCCCCCAGTTGACTTCGAGTTGGACCCCGGTGTGGCCCCAATCCGACTCAAACCAAGGCGAGTGCCATTTGCACTGCAACCCAAGATCGAGGCAGAGCTGGATAAATTGGTCAAGCAGGGAGTTCTCTCACCCGTGGACTCTACTAAGTGGGAGACTCCAATCGTCACGCCCCTTAAAGCAAATGGGGAAGTCAGGATATGTGCAGATTACAAATGTACTATCAATAAGGCACTCAGGGGAAACTCATACCCCATTCCAGTTGTATCACATCTGTTGGCTAAACTGGCTGGGGGCAAGGTGTTCGCCAAAATTGACCTGGCACAAGCTTACCAACAGCTGCCAGTAACCCCACAATCAGCGGAAGCACAGACTATTGTCACACATAAAGGGGCGTTCAGAGTTAACAGATTACAGTTCGGAGTTTGTGTGGCCCCAGGGATTTTTCAAGGGCTCATGGAACGCCTGTTAAGAGGTCTGCCGGGGGTCTTGCCATTTTTTGATGACGTTTTGATTGCTGGAAAAGACCCACAGGAACTGGTTGCGCGTGTCCGTGCAGTGTTGCTCAAGTTCAAGGAGGTGGGGTTGCAACTGAAAAAAGAAAAATGCAGTTTTGGGGTGCCAACTGTGGATTTCTTGGGGTTTAAAATTGATGCATCAGGCATCCACCCCACAGATGCTAAGATTAAGGCCATCATCGAGGCACCACGACCACAGAACAAGACGGAGTTGCAGTCATTCCTGGGACTTATTAACTTTTATCATTCGTTCTTACCCCAGAAAGCTTCGGTAGCTGAACCATTACATAGACTATTGCAGAAAAAGAATGTGTGGCGATGGGGGCGGGAGCAGCAGAAGGCTTTTGACTCCTTGCGAGGAATGCTGAGTAGCAGGAGCGTCCTTGCTCATTATGATGAGTCAAAGCCGCTGGTCCTGGCATGTGATGCCTCTCAATACGGTCTGGGGGCTGTGCTGAGTCATAGGGAACCGGATGGGTCGGAAAAGCCCATCTCTTTCTATTCCCGTACGTTGTCGCCCACAGAGCGCAACTATGCTCAAATTGATAAAGAGGCACTGGCTATTGTGTCCGGAATCAAAAGGTTCTATGATTATTTGTACGGTCGCCATTTCTCCATTGAAACGGACCACAAACCACTGTTAGGGTTGTTCAACCCAAACAAACAAACGCCACAAATTCTCTCCCCCAGAATGTTGCGTTGGTCAATATTCCTGAATGGGTTCCAGTACACCTTGACCCATGTGCCGGGGAAACAGTTGTGCCATGCTGATGCGCTGAGTCGATTGCCCCTTCCTGGCGGGAGCAATGAGGATCCTGCTCCGGCGGAGCACATTATGATGCTAGAAACACTTCCGGGGGCTCCTGTAACAGCTACGGATATAGCTGAGAAAACTAGGAAAGATGCTGTTCTCTCCCGTGTGCTCACTTGGGTGGGGAGGGGGTGGCCAGGTGGTCCGCATGAAGAAAAATTCAGGCCTTATGCGACAAGGCAGCACGAATTGTCCATGCATAAGGGTTGTCTCCTATGGGGAGATAGGGTGATCATCCCAGCACCACTGAGAAACAGGGTTCTTGAGACGCTTCACATGGGACACCCGGGAATGGTCAGGATGAAGTCGCTAGCCCGATGTTATGTGTGGTGGCCTGGAATGGACCAGAACATAGAACAATGGGTACGAACATGCAAGGCATGCCAAGAGGTGCGGCCAGAAGTGGCCAGAGCACCAGTCCACTGGTGGGAGCAGTCCAGGACTCCCTGGAGCCGGCTGCACATAGATTTTGCTGGGCCATTCCAAGGGAAGGTCTTTTTGGTTATCGTTGATGCATATTCCAAATGGTTAGAAGTGGCGATGGTCCCTAGCATGGCATCAGCTGCCGTAATCAAGGTGTTGAGGCAGCTGTTTGCTACCCACGGGTTACCTGAGACCATTGTATCAGATAATGGGGCAGCTTTTGTATCCCAAGAATTCAGGGCATTCTTGGCTGATAACTTTATAAGAGGGGTCACATCCGCGCCCTTTCACCCATCCTCCAATGGGCAGGCTGAGCGCATGGTAAGAACAGCCAAAGAATCCATTGCGCGCTTAATGGAGGGTAACTGGTCGGCTCGCATTGCGCGAATGTTATTTTTGCAGCATGCGACGCCGTGTACTGCGACGGGCAAGTCGCCAGCCGAGCTGCTCTTAGGTAGAAGACTGGTAACGGTGCTGGATTATGTCCACCCAGATAAAATGCCAAACCGTAATTCAAGAGCAACCCCCCAGGCTGAGACTGACACAACAAGGTATCTCGCCCCTGAAGATCTGGTCTGGGTGAGGAACTATTCACGAGGTCCGCGGTGGGTGGCCGGTGTGATCACCCGGGCTAGTGGACCTGTGTCCTATTATGTGACCTTGGAAAATGGGCAAGTTTGGAAGAGACATATAGATCAGCTGAGGCGCCGGGCGCTCAGCAGGGAGGAGTCAGATAATTCATCCCTGGCTAATGACGCACAGCTGCGAGACCAGAGTGAAGATGGCCCAGAGGTGCAGTCACCAGGGGCTTCAGCAAATGAACCAGGGTCTGCTAGTCCTCAGGATGACGAGGTACAGGTCGGGAACCCCGAGATGTCTGGGACTCCATCTGTTCCTGACGAAACCCCTATAGCAGCCCCTCCACCACAGGTAACACCCAATCCAGAACCTGCAACACCTGTTGTCAGGAGATCAGGTAGAAGTTGTAGGACCCCACAGTACCTGAGGGATTACGTCTGCTGTGCTCACTAGGGGGGGAGGGGTGTTGTGTATTGAGTCAAAGGATTTTATATCTGTATTATTATTGTCTGTATTTGCATTAGGATAAAGTAACTGCCTTTTGGTTCCAGAGGGTACAGCTACTATTGGTTCATTTAAGCTGCTGTATTTGGATCCTCTGTCTTATTGGTTTCCTCCAAAAGGCAGCACTGTGATTGCTTGATATTGTTCCCTCCAAAATGTATCCCTTCCTAGCTAGTCCCCTGTCCCTATAAATGTAGCTTTCCTCTCCTCAGTCTTCAGTCTTGTTCACTTTAATAAAGAGCTGTTACTAGAGAACTGTCTCCAGCATGTTATGTCAAGAGAGCTGAAATCACAAACCCCACGTCACAACACATACACTGTTTATTATGGGAGAAGGTGGGGGGAAATGTCACTTGATTCTCCCGAGACCTGCATTTTGAATGTGGTGTCTTTGCAGACAAGTGTCTAACATCTGTTTGGGATGAAGCTGTTGACTATGCAGGTGTGTGGGTAGAATCCTTAACAATGTTCCTTGCAGTGCAAAGAAGCCATAGACACACAGACACCATCAAGGTAGTATGTAGGCCTTGGTATTAGTTCTGGTGTCTGATCATTCTGGTTTGCATAACTCAGTAGGTCAGAACAGCCTGTGATCTAGAACGTTCTGGAGCTCACTCTGCAGATACATTTCTGCTTTGGTTGACTAGCCCTGCCTAATGCTTACAAGCATCTTTCTGGTGATCCTCCAGTGATTCATAGACTAGGAAATCCTGCTTGTCTTTTGTCTATAGTATTTGCTGCTTTCCAGAATGGAGAGCAAAAGGGTGGAGAAGCTGTGGCCCTACAGATGCTGTGTGGCTGCAACTCCCACTAACCCAACCCAGCAACATCTGGATGGCCATAGGTTTCCCAGACCTGGGATATACATTCCAAATATGTCTGTAACCATACCTTTTCCCAAACCTATGAGCACTACTGTTTGCTGCTTAGACATCTGATGATGCCAGCCTTTCTTCATTCAACTTTGAAGTGCTGGGGACTTGTGCTGCAAATGGTTTATTTTCCCAGGGTTTCTTAGAATGAGACCGTGATAAAAAAAAAGTTTAAACCAATTTTAGGGGGAAATAATAAGACATCTGTGTTTCTGTTGCATATATTTCAGCTTTCAATGTGAGGAAGCATTCTGAGTGCTTGCAGGGCATTAATACTCTGTGTATTTGGAGACAGTTCTTGAAATCCTTTTGGCACTGTTTTGAAACTAAAATGCAGACAGACAAGGATAGTCTGAAGGAGAAATTCTGTATTGACACTAAACCATTAAGAGTACTATGTTTACACAGTCTTCTTTCCTCGTACAATAGTAAATAAAGCAATCCAGAATTCTGCTGTGTGTATAAATTGCCTAACACCCTGTTTGTAACCGCATTAGTTTGGAAGCATGTCCTGTTGATCTCAGCGGAACTTATTTCCATGTAAATGAGCTTAAGTTCCCCACTCTCCCATTTAGGGCCCAGTCACGGTTTCATTTGTCCTGAGAGTTCTAATATTTTGTATTGATCTCTCATCATGCGTCTGAGAGGCGTTTTCCTTTGACCTGCTGTTTTCCTTGAGGAAACCTACCATTTACTGCTAAATTGGAACAAACATCAACCCATGGAAAACCTGAAGGAAAATATGTTTTCTTCTGAACTGGTCTTAAAACACTCCTGAATGGTATTTGTTTATTCGAGCTGTGTTTTGGGCTGTCGACTCCCACCTCTTTTCATTATATCTCTGCCTACTGCTGCAAGATAATTTTCCCAGTTGTCTCTCCAGCTTCAAGCAGTGCACTTCCAGTTTTCTTGACAAGCTTAAATTGCAATTAAACAATATGTGTGGAAAGTGTGTGTGTGTGTGTTCGTTCTGGCTTGTTTGTTTTGATTGGTTGTGATGGTTCCCATCACAGCTTTATTTTTAGTCTTTAATAATACCGTAAGTATTAAATAATATGTATCGCAGTGGTGGCCAAACTTGGCCCTCCAGCTGTTTTGGGACTACAATTCCCATCATCCTTGACCACTGGTCCTGTTAGGTAGGGATGATGGGAGTTGTAGTCCAAAAATAGCTGGAGGGCCAAGTTTGGCCACCACTGATGTAGCGGAAGGGTCCTGGCTCCTTTGGTTTATGTTGAATGATTGATTGTCATGGACTGGCTGGATGCAGAGGAGTGGTAAGAGGCAACAGCTGGGTAACCCCCAAGCAAACGCCCAATGGAAGAAGGCTCAGAGTTAGGGGGTTGGTAGTGGGACGGTGATGAGTGGTCAGAGGGAGGAGAGGGTACCGATTGGTAGGAGGAGATGTTGGACACTGAAGAGGTAACGGTATAGTGAACAGGAAGAGGCTATGGCAGAGAGCAATTCAGACTCTGAGGCAGAAGCAGAGTGGAGGCAGGCTGCTGAAGTCTCCACCTCCTTCAATGACTAGCTCTTCTCCTTCCTGGTCTCCCAGAACCCAAAGAGGTATGAAGAGGGTGGAGCAAAGAGACACTAGACAAAGGAGCCTCAGGTTGCTGGGGAAGGACCTGAGGGAGTAGGAGCCTTAGAGAGTGGTGGAAAGCAGGGAACTTCAGTTCTGACAACAGCCTCATTGGGGCAAGACCTACTGAGAAAAGTCACTGTGATCACTAGGCCTGTTTTGTTTCTTTGAATAAAGTGTTAACTACATTGACACCTCATGAGTTGTTGCTGACTTGCTCCCAACTCCCGCCTTCACATTGCCTGATTATCTGCGTTTCTGATTCTATGAGTTTCTGGTTCTCTAGTTCTTTGATTCTCTGACTCTCTGCCATAGTTAAGCAGAGCTGAAGGTGGAGATGACACAATAAGCAGACTATTGATTGTAGGAAGAATGAATGGGAAAACAAAGGGTTTCAGGAGTATTTGGCCAAGTAAAACCTGAGGTAAAAAATCACAAGTGGGAAAACCCAGCCTAGGACAATATTGGAAGCAGGGCAAAGAGATAGGGACTTAAGGGAAAGTGTTGCTGGGCCCTTCATCCTAAACACACACACTTTCCTAAACACACTCAAATTAATAATGAAGGAGCGTCTCCTCCCCCATCGTTCTGTCCAGACACTGAGGTCCAGTGCCGAGGGCCTTCTGGTGGTTCCCTCGCTACGAGAAGCCAAGTTACAGGGAACCAGGCAGAGGGCCTTCTCGGTAGTGGCACCCACCCTGTGGAATGCCCTCCCACCAGAGGTCAAAGAGAACAACTACTACCAGACCTTTAGAAGGCATCTCAAGGCAGCCCTGTTTAGGGAAGCTTTTAATGTTTGATGGATTTCTGTATTTTAATGTTTTGTTGGAAGCCGCCCAGAGTGGCTGGGGGAACCCGGCCAGATGGGCGGGGTATAAATAATAAATTATTATTATTATTATTATTATTATTATTATTATGAAAAGCAACTCAGTGTGGTAAATCATTTTAAGTTTCATTGATGAACTAGCTGTATACTCTATTCATATGCTCACATTGATTTATTGCTGGGGATAGCTGATGTTTACAAGTGTTTAAATAATATATTTTGTTACTTGTCAGTAATAGGGAAATCAGTATTTCCTTCTGGAGTTTGCCTCTGTGATTTAGGTATTTTGTACCAAACACCTGATGAAGAGAAAGACCTTTACTTTGTACTGTGCCATACAAACCTGTTTGAATAGAGTCTGTCTGCATGGATGTCAATTCAGGCACGACAAACTGAGCTTCTGATCCCAAAATATAGAATGCACTTCTGTGTATTGAAATAGCTAACATTCTCTCCTGAAAGAACCATAAGTGTTTGTATCTTATTCTTGGCAAGATTTTGAGATGCAATGCCCTTGAAGCCAGTCAGAGGCTGACGTGCATATGAGTGTGCCAGGGTTGTGAGTAAGGGTTTCATCTTTACAACGTAAGAGTAGACCCACTCTGCCCCAGCCACCAGATTCACTGGCAGGGGAGCATCGCTCAGTTTGCTGTTTGAACCAGGAAGCCTGGGTGACTGACTTCCCAAGAGGGTATCTTGTTAAACGTGCACACCTTGAGCCTGCCGTTCAATGTTGTGAGAGCCAACACTGTCAGCTTACCTAGTATCTCTTTAACAGAGCTACAGAGTCAACATCTGAACCTAGAAGTGGAGCCCCAACCAGCAATTTCTTCTAGAATGCAGTGTTGACTACAGCGGCTGTCCCTGGAACGCAGCCCAGGGAGAGAACAGCTGGTCCACGCATGCCAAAGGCCTTTCCTGAACTGTAATGGCCTCACCTCACCTGCCCTTCCCTTGCTATTTGACACTCCTTTTCTCACTCCTCATTGTTGTTTCCCGGCCTTTCCCCTAGTCATATCTGTCTAATGTAGATTGCAAACTCCCTGGGTGGGGACTCACTGAATTATTATTGTTCTGTGGAACCCCTGCTTCTGCAGCGTTCCCAGTGCCAAACCTCTTGGCAATACAATACTTTGAATTACAGACCTAAAGATTTGAGTCAAGTAACAGGGTTAGTGACTGTTCTAGGGACAAATTCCAGAGTGAGAGCCCTTCTGTCCTTCTGTTCAGAATCACGAGTGCAGCAGTAGCAGCATATGATGATTGTCGCTACCCTGTAAGTCACATTTCAAATGATATAATTACCGAACGCTCTCTACTGGGAGCTAACTCACTTTATACTTGCCTCACTAACATTTGCAGTCTCAAAGCTCATTGCACGGTGACAATCCTGTGTCCTGTATCGTGTCTTCGTTTTGATCCATTGGTACTTTGCCATCTAGTTCAGAGGCTGAATATGTTCCGAGCTGGCAAGCAAACTCAGATCCATGTTAGCAGCTTTCACCAGATGGTGGTGTGTTGTTTTGAACTAAGCATCAGTGGAACAAGCATACATGGGCTGATGAGGTATACTATTCCACTTGTTTTTGCCAAAAACAAAAAACAAAAAACTATGCAATGCACTGAGTGGCCATCTTTGCCACATGGTATAGCTGAATGAGAGAGGGAGGGGGTATTTCGAGGGAGGCAATAAGGCAGCAAACACTGGTGTGTATGTGTGTTTGTTTTTCTGTGTGCATTCAGTTTTAGCAGTTTGACTGGCAAATGTAACTTGACTGCAAGTCATGAACTTCATTGAATTTCATCCAAAAAAGACACAGCTGAGCAATCTGCAGGAAGCAATCTTTTCCTAGAAGTATGCCGTTCCAAACTGTACAAGTTATTGTGCTGCTCATAAAAGTGTCTGCACAGCTAAACCTGGACAGTTGGGTCCTGTTCAGATTTTTATATTCATCAGAACTGGGCTTCCAATATGGAAAAAAAAACCCACATTGTGCAGTGAAAGAACAGTGACAGGAACCCTTGGTTGTTTCTGGTTGCAGCTGTTTACTGAATTGTTTTTATTTTATTTTTTGCAAAATATGGAAAAATGTGAGAATGTTAGTTCAGTAATGGTTCCAAGCTTGACTCGTGGAAAATATGACAGTGTTTCCATCAGCAGTTAAGAGCAAGTTGGGTCTTTTATTTCTGCAGGGGAGGTGGCATGCAGTTTGCCCTACACAGGAAATTGTCAACGGTAACCTGCCAGCAGCTGTGCGAGGACTGCATGTAGGAGGGAAGAGTTCAAAGCTTTCCTGTCCTGATATTTTCTGATGGCGTTAACTTTTTCAAGTTAAGACCAAATATAAATGAGGATGTATAAAATGTTGCTGATCTAAGCTAGTGCAGATAGTTCTCATGGAACAGAGACCCAAATATGTGGCATACTTGAAATTATATAATTTGTGCACATTCACACACAATAGATAAACTACCTGCAACTTCTGGGGACACGGGAAAGTTGAAGGAACTTTTAGGCAGGCCTGTGTAGGGAGGGCAGCTGGGTACACTTCCCCAGGGCCTCGGAGAGCTAATTCAGCCCAGGGGCCCTGCCAGGGACCAGCAGCTCTGTCGTTTGAGTTTATAACTTTATTCTAACAAGACTCCCGCCCCGGGCCTCAGATTGTGGTCAGCCCCTCCATTCAGACTTTACCTTTCTTTCCCACCACCACTGAAATGGGGGCAGCACCTTTGCAACTTCCTGCTACTTGCCCACCAAGACAAATCCTAGCACCATCATGATTATATGCTGCTGGGCAAATAGGGTCACAAATATTAAGCTGTATCAAGTACCTCACGTTGCCAGGCAGAATGCAATAATGCCATTGCAACACTTCTCTCTGCCTCTCACTCAGGGGGAACATCACCAATCCAAACGTCCCATCTCTCAGGCTCTCACCCTAGGTAAAGGTCACAGGCTTATTGTCCACAGTGCAAAGCCTACAATTTCATATCCTGACAGGCAGGGTGGGCACACTGGAAACTTACTGAAGTGTAGACCAAAAGGGGGGAGGGGAATCCCATTTGATGTCTCTCCCTTTGGGGACAACGCTGCCACAGGTTGACCCTGCCTATCTATGCTATGGCCTATCTAAAATGTAATATAATATACATGCTGTTGCATCTGTACATATGTCAGTGGAAACAGAAGGAACATCTGAAACCGACAACAACAACAACAACAACAAACAACAACAACAACAACAACAAAAGCCACTAAAACTTTCCATTTTTCAACCATATTATCAGCTATAGCAGAAGAAGGACCCTTTGTGTAATGTTTGTGCTTTCCCTCTTTTTGGGATGATGGAGAGGTGTGTGGGTGTGTGTGTGTGTGTGTGTGTGTGTTATGTTACATTTTAGATAGGTCATAGCAAATTATTTGTAGAAAGCTAATAGCAATATTTAAATCAAGGAATAGAAAGCTTTGTCCTTGTTTAGCCAAAAGATATAAGGTGCTTGTCTAGATAGCGTTTCTCAGACTCTCTGAATTCAGCCCTTGTTTCCTTTTACATTTATCCTGCCTTCCATCCTTGTCCCCACCTCATGCCCAAACCAAGCCAGTTGGCAGATGAGGGAGGGCACAGAGCTTTGTCTACAAGAAACTGTGGAATGAGTTGGCGGGATATTTGAGTAAGAGGGTTATAGTTTGAGTCACTCAGCTGCCAGACCCAGAAGAGGGTTGTATAAAATGAACTCAGTGCTAGGAAGTAGCCCCCCCCCTGCCCCCTTTCCACTGTGATGTCAGTAATGCTACTTGTGTGCATGAGTCCTGATCACATGCAAATTTGAGGCAGGTTACAGCTAGACGGATGTTGAGAATTTACCTCTGGTCACGTTGTGTGACCAGAGCAATTTGTGTGCAGTTCAGGTCATGATTTCCACCCACCCATCTAGACACGCATGAAAAATTGTTCTCGCCTGTGGCTTGGAGAAGTCTCTAACGGCCATGCTGCACCTTGTATTGTATTTAGACTGTGATCTGAGATGGTCTTTAAGTCTTTATGCATCCTCACAAAGAGCCAAATTAATGAGACCTCATCAATGTGCAATTTGAATCAGTGTGATCTGCTAAAGAGTGTGTAGAAATCAAACGTGAAGGTGCTGCATTCAATTCTCTGCTGAATGGCAAGCTTTTGTAAAGTCCGAAGCAGGTGACACTCCGCCTTAGTTTTTCATCTCTTAATGGGATTATAAATTTTCCCTGCTGGAGTTGATCATCTTAACTGAAGTTTCTGACACACATCACAAGTAGGGTTATAGAATACCACTGCTGCTCCCATTAGCCACTTATTTCACATGTTCAATAGGCAAAGGGCTAACAGATTGCATGCAGGAATGGGCAAAGGAGTATGCGATGACAAACATTGAAAGAGGGAGAGCAAATACGTTTTTCAGAGAGCAGAAGAAGAGCTTAAATATGTGTGGTTTTTGTTTAAATGTTCTTTATTCAGCATCTTCGGTATGTGTAACACTACATTAGTTCATCCATTCAGAGAGAGAGAGAGAGAGAATATAGGTTTCTGCTCCAAGGAGCTTACATATGTGGGTGTTATTCAACTATGTTGTACTCAGAGAAGGACTACGGGAATTAAGGTGCCTAACTTAGTCATTTTCATTAAGTTCAGTGTGTGTACTGTTAAGTGCTACCATTTATTTAAGTGCTATGAATCTCACTGTTTGGCCTTGGGCCAGCCACTGTCTCTTAGCCCTGACCTCCCTCACAGGGTTGTTGTGAGGATAAAATGGGGAGGGGAGGGAAACCATGCATGCCACCCTCAACTCCTTGGAGGGAAGGTGGGATAGAAAACAAAATTTAAATATATAATATATGTATTATTTTAACCATGCTCATAGGGTTGTTTGAATAAATATTTGCTACAAAAACAAGAATTGGATGTTGAGTGCGGAAAGCTTCCCAAATAAATAAATAATGGCCATTTTACTGAGAACCTTTGTCCTGCTAGTCATCAGCTTGGTGCTTCCAGCTCTTGAAATATATATAATTTTGATGCTCAGTGAGGACTGCCTTCAGTGCAGGTTTGGGCATGGTTAAAGTGTGATCTTTTGTGGAAACATGAGCACTGTTAATGATGAAACCAGAGCTTTGTTAATAATGCATTATAATTATTACTTCTGTCAGGCACACATCTCATATTTCTCCTATTTTAGCCAGAGAATCCCAGTTAAACTGACTTGGTTTGATATGGTTCTTTTCTATACCCCTTTTTGTTTTGTTTTGTTTTTGTGACTGGGGAGCCTTTTGCAAGGTCAGTGTGCCTTTGCAATGCAAGTGCATCTATTTAACCTGGTGAAATACGTAGGCAGAGAATAGCCTACGTAACGAGCAAATGAGGGAACGCAATTTTAATAATACAAGGCACCTGATTGGCCCTGCCCTTTCCTCAAACAATGGAGATGTACGTCATTCTCCAGGACAAACAGTGCCTGTGGCACCGTGCTTCCCATGTTTGTACTGGTTTCCTGGGTGAAATCATCCACATATATTTCTGTGCATTACGAATAAAGCTTCTTATCCGACGTGTCAGTCAAACACATAAACATTTAAATGCTACCTAGGTGGAGAGCAGGGCTGTCCTCTCTTTTGGGGAGGGAGGTGCGATGGAGCACAATCTTTGGATGATGAAGACCCCAGGCTCAACATTGGGCATTTCTAGTTATAAAGGGCAGGCATCTAGGGAATGGGAAAGTCCTTTCGCTGTCTCAGGTCTGGGACTGGACAATATCTGGTTTTCAACATTGCGATATATCACCAGCTAAACATTGTGATATACTGATATATCACGATGTCTGTAATAAGGATGGAGTTATGTAGAGGCACTGGCTGGTTTCACAATTTCCCCCATGTCATTATTTTTTGCATAAACAAACACACCCACACATCCCATGATTCACGATATATTGCCAGGCCAAAAATTATGAAACTGATATCACGATATAGACTTCAAACTGGTTTTGGACGATATATCGATAGCACCCAGCACTCGCCTTGGATAATTCGCCAGATCAGGGATTTTAAAAATACCTGGTCAGTGGATAAATGCAGGGGTGGGTTTTGAGTGGACACTAGGTGGGTCTGGGTGGGTCAGGAGGTAGAGAGCATAGCCATGTCTGGCAGGTTATAGGTTGAAGCCTGGCAGATCTGGGCACCAGTTCATTAGGAGGCTAAATTAAACCCTCTACTTCAAAAAAACAAAGCAAAAACAACAACAACAAACCCACACCTGGTTTATTCCACAAAATTATAGATGTGAATAAATACGTAAAATATGGTACAGTTGGCAAACCATAAAATCTGGTGCTTTCAGATACTTTGGAGATGGTTGGCAAGCTTTGGAAGGGTGTTGGTTTTTAACTAGGGAAATGATGCCAATTGAAGGACTGAACTTCCTCCAATCTAGTTTGGATCTTCCACACCATAACTTTAGCCTGGCCAGTGACCATTGACACTTATTCTATTTTGCTTTGTGGGACCCACTGCTTTTGTTGAATCTATGTTGTTATGGTTTGTTTGTTTTTACTGTCTTACTTGTTTTAAAATTATTTTGCTTGTTTTTATAACTTGCCTATTGCATTGTAACCTGCCCTGGTACCATGTGGTGAAGGGCAGGTTAAGAAGTCTTACATTTAAATAAATGTAGTGTGGCCTTTGGGGACTTGCCACATGATGGCGCTAGAGACCTGGATGCTCCTGTGTTGGCTGGTGTCTTATCTAGGCAAACAAGGATCAGCAGTTACTTTAGTGGCTTCCGGAGCTTGAAATTGTGAGGGATCATCAGGAGATCAGCAAGTTCTGGGGAGAAGAGCGACATTCTTGCTATTTGACCACAAGGAGGATGTGTGTCTTTAGAGATGGCCCTGAAAAAAAAAAACTTGAAAAATTGGGATCACATTCACCTAGGGTTGCCAGACTCAATAGAGGACAGGACTTCTGTGCCTTTAATTGCCCTGTTCTTTTGAGTCTGGAAACCTTAAAGAGAAACCAGCAGACCCTTTGCTTGGTAATTAAACAAAAGGGTCTGCTGGTTTCTCTTTAAGGTTTCCAGACTCAAAAGAGAGCAGGGCAATTAAAGGCACAGAAGTCCTGCCCTCTATTGAGTCTGGCAACCCTACATTCACCTTATCTCCACCGTCTAGCTAGCAGCTTTGTATGGGTGCCAAACTGCTATAATTTAATCCCTGAAAAACTAGTAGCAATCACTATGATGATGATGCAATTTCCTCCCTTTATGGTTCTTCGGAACCTTTCGCCATTGTCCGATAATTAGCCGGAATATCTTGCCCCTGTCTTCTCTGTTGAAACGTAAGAGGCATTCTGTGGTATTGAGAAGAGATAGATGCAACAGTGGTTGACAGCGTTTACCTGACCTTTAGCCACCCATGGTGCCGTGGCGCACTGGGAGTAACAGTGGGAGGGGCAAACACACCAGTAGGAGCCCTGGATTGGCTCTTCCAGTGCGTTCACACCATGGTGACCTTTCTGCCCCATCTCCTTCCTGGTACTCCCCAGTGAGTAGGTGACAGGTGGTCAGGTAACTGCTGCTGCCCCAACATGGGAGGAGAGGAGGGCTGGAAGAAGAAATAACTCTTCCTGCAAATTCAGTCTTTTCCTTTTGGTTTTCCTTATGAGGAAGGCCAAATGAGGCGGTAGGGCAGATCTCAGCAGGCTCCAGTGTTCTGTATCATGGCTTACAGCTTTTTTTCAAACCCTTCCTTGATTCTGGTGGAGTCTGGAATGCAGGGGCGATATCTGGAAAACTGTAAGTGCTCACTTTGTAAATGGGTACTCAATAAAACTTTCTTTTTTGGTGTGTGTGGGGGGGGGGTAAAAGGGCAGGGTAGGAATTATACATAAACTTTCATGTTGCAGAAATTGCTGTGTCACTTCCTGACAGCTAGTCATGAAATATGCCGAAAGAAGACTGGAAGGATACTTTGTGAAAGGGTTAGAGCACTCCTGAATAATAAACCATATCCCATGAAATATCTGTCCTAGACTGGGCAAAATATTTATGCGCCTGGCTTGCAGGATGCAAACAGTTATGGCCAGCTAAGACACAAGAGTTTTATGGCATCTCTAATTACATACCACATTACTTCATTACATTGTGTTATACATTATGCATTATATTAACCAATCAGGAACTTAAAGAACTTCAGCCCACTATGTGTAGCTCATCACTTCAACAGGAACTGCTTCGTCTGCTGTAAATAATTAATTGCTACCACGATAATCTTGCCTGCCTGCAATGCCATACATGCATATATCTTCCTTTTGCATATACATGCCCAGTGTATATCTTCCTTTTACATATACATGCCCATCCTGCCTGCTTTTTAAACTCGTGGGCAATTATAGAAGGTTAGTAGGTGTTGCAAGATCTGCTAGTGTGCCATGTACACACATGAATGTGAACATCTGTTCTGGCCATGTATTCACTGGAGAATTAGCAATGAGCAGTGCATTTCTTTTGATCTTGACTCGAGACATTTGTGTAAACATAGACTGAATTGCATTGGCTTTTAAGACCTTGCTTGTTTTGGGAGAACCTGGCATTGACCAATAAGGAAACCAACATCAGTTGCTTACTTTGGAGAGCTAGCAGGAACCACACCATTATTGCAATTGTTGGCATCCGTCTATCCCAGGAGACAATAAAGGAGTGCGCCTTTGGGGGTGAAGTCAGACTGTTGGAAAGTTGCAGCACCTGCTGTGGCCGTAGAGACCGATGTATGAGAGACATGTTTTGTTGCAGCTAGGGCAGTTGAAGGAACCCGGTTGTGCTGCTGCCTCGTTTCTTCTTTCTGTGCTCCTCGCAGTGGTCATTCCTCCTCTGGTCACTGCTATGGATTCGCAACCTGACTGTCTGACTTATTTATAAAAGGTGTGAAGTTTTAAAAGTACCAATGTGCCAATATGAAATGATTTACAGTGGTGCCTCGCAAGACGAATTTAATTCGTTCCGCGAGTCAATTTGTTTTGCGAAAAATTCGTCTTGCGAATCACGGTTTCCCATAGGAATGCATTGAAATTTCTTTTTTTGCCCATAGGAACTCATTAATTAAATTTCAATGCATTCCTATGGGAAACCGTGATTCGCAAGATGAATTTTTCACAAAACGAATTCATCTTGTGAGTCACCATCAGTTTGCAAGACGCATTCGTCTTGTGAAAAATTCGTCTTGCAGGGCATTCATCTTGCGAGGTACCACTGTATAAGCAACACACTGCTCTGCTTCCAGTACAGAAACATAACATATAGAATTAAAAGGGTTAATGTGTTACACAGACTAACCCAACCACTAGTTGCCTGGACCCTAACCTTAGTTGCTATTGCAGAAAACCGAAACAGAGAATCTCTGAATATGGAGGCAGAGTCTTTGTTTGGAGGAAAGTGAAAGAATCAGGAAGGGGGAAAGGTTACATGCAAAGCAGTAGTTTTCTTGTCTCATGAGAGCAAAGGTAGGCAAAACTGAGAAAATGCAGAAGGGAGTAAGAAGTACAGGGCATGAAACAAAGAAGTTACCTGTCCCAGCATGACCGGAGCCCAAACTTTCAGATCTTTTACTGTGACTGGTGGGTTCACCTTCATGGCTCATGGCAGGAAGTTGAAACCCTTCAGCCGAAGACTATGTGCGATCTAGCTTTGCTCTGAGCAATGAAGTCGCCCTGGTGGTCATGAGAGAGAGCCTCTGTTGTGTGAGTAAATGCTGATCCCAGTCCGTGCCAATCACAAGTAGCATTGTGTGTAAATGGTTCCCAGCCCTCAAGCACAATTTGGACCATAATTTCTCCATTTCCTTAGAATTCCCAAGTTTTTAGCGAAAGCAGGAGCACTAGTAGGGCAGAGCTGCCCCATGGCTTGGCTTTCATCTTGTGGCATGACACTCAATTAACTTGACTCAGGATGTCTCCAGAATTTCCTCCACTTGAGCTTAACTTGACACATATCTTTCCTGAATCCTCCCCATGACCCTAGTTACTTTGGGACTACTTAGGACTCTGCTATGGATCAATACCTCACCAGTGTTTTTGTAAAGGAATAATCTTTATATTTTAAAGCCATATTTTGTTTTTTGTTGGTGGGTTCACAAGGAACCCAGAGATCATCAGTGGTTCAAAGGGAGGAGTCATGCTGCAGTTGCACAACTAACCATATCAGGTAAACAATAATTTTACCAACATTTTGACAGGTGGAAAGATTATTTCAACAAGCTCCCTCCCTCCCTCCCTCCCTCCCTCCCTCCCTCCCTCCCTTCCTCTCTCTCTCTCTCTCTCTTGGTAAGAGAGCCCATGAGCCATAGGTGCCAACTCCCTGGGGCCCTGGGTGTCCAAGCACCCACAAAATCCACATGAAGGGGCTGGGCACCCCTTAGCTCTGGGGACCCACAAATTTCAGTGCCAAGGACATGCACGCTGCATGGCACCTTCTCTGACTGTCTGGATACCCTCTCTAAACATTGACTGACCTGTCAGAGGAACAGAGAGAGCCGGGGGACAGTAACAATGCCATGAATGGCTTAGTGTTTGGGTCTGCATGTTACGGATTTGAGGACAGGAGAGAGCATGAGGCTTGCCAGGTACAGGAAGCAGCAGGTAGGAAGCAGCATCATGTGGTCTGGGAGAGGGTGCAGGATGAGGACAGTCCAAGAAGACGGTGCTGGTGGATGTGGGAGAAGGAAATGAATGAGGATACAGTGGTACCTCTACTTACGAATAACTCTACTTACGAATGTTTCTACTTACGAATGGAGCTCCGTCCGCCATCTTGGATGCGGTTTAGATAGGATTTTTTATACTTATGAATTTTTATATAGGGTTGCTTCGACTTACGATTTTTTTCTCCCAATGCATTCCTATGGGATTCGACTTACAATTTTTTTCCTACTTACAAATGTGTGTTCGGAACGCATTAAATTCGTAAGTAGAGGTACCACTGTAATTGGAAACCTGCCGATAAGCTGCTTCCACTCCCAGAAAACAGACCATGTGCTAAAAATGTTACGTCCGGGGAAGAGGGGGAACCATATGTTTGGTACTGGGAAGAAGTTACCTGCTGCCATGGGAGGAAGGGATTCAGATTTGTGAACCACTCTGGATTTTTCAAGGGGGTCTTTCTCTTGAGACATATACAGTACATCACTTCTGGATGGCTGAAGCCGGCAGAAGGAAACTAAATACAGTTTAGTGAGCGTGCCCACATTCAGAATAAATCTTTATGTGGATTTCTGTGACCTTACTACATGTGCAGTATGACAAATCTGTGCCTCTCTTCACAGTTCCTTCCGCTGAAGTCTGGCCCTTCACTGAACTAAGTTGACTACCTCTGTTCTAATTATAGGCCATAGGTGGAAGTGGAAAGACCCAGTCATAAGGGTTGGTGACATTCTTCCTTCCTCTCCCTCAGTCGCGTGGGGGCATGCCTTGAACTACCTGAACATAACATTTGTTCCTTATTTCATTGATGCATTTGCAACTCACTCTTCTCTGTGAGGAGGCCAGGGTGGGGTGATGAGAGGGTGTCCCTAAGAGGTCTCTCACCCTTTTACTACCTGGGGCCTAGACCACATTAGCTTCAGAGATGGAAATACATCAGACTCCTTCAGCCCGCTCAGGTAGAATTTTCTCAATACTTCTCTTGGTTTGTAGCATGCTGTCATCTAGTATATAATACCTTTATGATTTGCAGTTGGACTTGTTAGGTGTTCGTTTTTGAAATGGCACTAGATTTTTATGTTTGTTAGCCTTCATTCCTTAGCTCAGTTAGCTTTCTTATCTGAATTTTGTAATAAGTAGCTGTTCCCTGGTTCTTTAGAGATATCTTGAAGTAATGTGGGTTTTTATCTTTTTCTCCTACATAAAAGAGAGAGAGAGTGAAAAGTAACAATTGCAGGAGCTTCAGTTAGTATAGATCTCAAGGATGCATATTAGATACACCAACGTCACTGTGCTTAGCAGCACCACAGAGAACCTGCCATGTATAAGAATGTAACTGAGCAAGCAGACAATTGTATTGAAAACCAGGATGCTGCTTTGCATTTAGGTGAGGTTAAAAAAAAAACACCACCTAAAACATCAAGTGTTAGACTTGCTAAAAATATGAATACAGTCATACCCAGTGGGTAGTCCTGGCTATATTTAGATTTTATGCTTGCCTTTATTTTTTAACGACACCTCCAGTGTACCTTCGGTTCTCAGCAAAGCACTGCTTCCTGTGTTAGTAGGAAAGGAGGATCAGATCTTGTCAGGTGTCATTTATCATTGCATTGCAAATGGGTGGTTTTTGGGGTAGGAAGAACAAAGCTTAATATAACAGTGAACAGCAAGAGCAATCTCTCCCCCCCCCCCCCCCGGCAAAAAAAGACAACTGCTCGCCTTAAACAGTTTGCTCTTTGCAACTGCAGAGTCTTCTCTGATCACCCACGCTCATCTGGCTGGTGACGCTGTAGGAGCTTCATTTGCATGAACTATTTTTGCAACTATTGTGTGTCTTTTGAGGAAAGAAGCAAGAAGACTGGCTTGTAGTGATTCACCATCTCAAGGCGCCCTAAAATGTGGAAGGGAGAAGAGAAGAGACGTATGCATGCTGATTTCTCTTAAATGTTTCTGAGTGGCAGAGCTCGGCTCAGCACCAAGGCACAGGGGCTGCTTCACACAATGCATGTGAACATGTCACATAGGCATGCAGCATGGGTGTAATTGCATCAGATTGCCCTTTCCCATGTGCACATTTTGGCAGATGTGCCTTTGTCGACAAATAACGTACAAAAGAGTATTAAATCAAATATATCTAGTGTAGTTTTTAATATACGATTTGCTTCAGAAAACCAGCATCTAGTTAGATGGAGCAGCATATATAACACAGGTGAGCAAACATATACAGGTGGTGACCGATTTGCTGCATTCCAGGCCTTTGCATGCACCAGCAAGGCCTGTGTAAGTCCACCCTGTTCCGCCCCTTTTTGGTGACATTTTTGGGACACTTCCAGCTTCAGTGTGATGTGTGTGGTTGCTCACATATTGGACGCACCCAAAACGGTTGCTGCCTGTATGTAAATATTTACGGACAAGCCTGCAATAGAGCCAGTGTAGTGCAGTTGCTACTATGATGGCCAGGCATTTGGGACGCTGAAGTCCAAATCCCCACTTGGTCTTGGAACATGCTTTGCAACTTTGGGGAAATCACTTTCTCTAAGCTTAATGAATCGTATTGTTTTGGTTTTTCTAGCATGGGAGAACTTTAAAATATTCAGTAAGTTTTGGAAGTAGAGTGTACCCTTTTCTACATTTAAAAAGTTTCTCCTGGTTGAGTTCATTCTGCATGTGGAAAAGGATTCTATATGAGCTAATGAGCTAGTATAACTCTCTCTCTCTCTCTCTCTCTCTCTCTCTCTCTCTCTCTCTCTCTCTCTCTCTCTGTGTGTGTGTGTGTGTGTGTGTGTGTGTGTGTGAAACAACCATTCAATCTTTCATGAAGAGCCAGTGAAAAGTCCTGGAAATTACATTCCTACATGGAAAAACTTGGGAAACAGTGTAGACTGCCAGCTACAAAGCCACAATCATAAGAGACTTATAACCTCTCTCTACCCCTGCTCTATAAGTAAATATTGAACATCTGAAATAAAATGTATCTGATCTGGTAAAATAAATACTACTCCATCACTGATATATCCAAAGAAAGTTTTCACTTTGTTTCTCAATAATGCTTGATGAGAAGAGTAGAATACCAGACCCTCCTTTTATTACAGGTTTGCAATTTGAAGTCCAAATGTTATACTGCTTGGAGTTGCCTGACTGTCGCTTGGAGAACCTTGTGTGTTAGTCAGAATGTTAGATGCCTCATACCAGGTCAGACTATTTGAATTGGATACCTTTCCTGTCACTGAGCTATGGTACCCCCCCCCCCACTGCTGCCAGGCACAACTGGCAAAAGCAGAGAGACTCTCCATCAGATCGTGACAGTGCACAGGTAACTTCTAGTGGATGCTATAGGCACAGCATGCAGCACTTGACTTATGGAGACCTGCTGCATGGAGGCAGATGAAACTCTATAACAGGCATCCCCAAACTTTGGCCCTCCAGATGTTTTTGACTACAATTCCCATCATCCCTGACCACTGGTCCTGTTAGCTAGGGATCATGGGAGTTGTAGGCCAAAACATCTGGAGGGCCGCTGTGATGTTCGTGCCCGTCAGTACCCTCAACCTCTTTCCCCTTAGCACTGCCCACTCACCCTCCGGAGGCTGCTGGGCTGCTCTATTACCCGGGGAAGGGTCTGGCTGTACCTCTATGGCTCGAACGGGGTTTCAAAAACACTTCTTTAAACCGGTATCGCTGCCACCACCCGGGAGGGTCCCCTTACAGACCTCCGGGACAAAGAATACACGTTCTGCCTGGTAGAGGGCAAAGCAGCCTAGGACTGGGTTTAGCAATGCAACCAGAAAGGACCAAGATCCACAAGAAATCTCTTTTAACTATTTATTATAAAATAGCTTAAACAAGGTAACATGCAACAGTTCTCAAGTAAAGGGAATACAAAGATAAAACAAGAAAAGAATAGCTAACTTACAAGTACAAACTTAGAATAAGGTTGATCCAAGACTGCATCTCTCCATCCTGGCAAATTGCAGTCAAGAGCCATCAGCAGACCTCAGTCTCTCTCAGGCTCTTTGAAGACGAACAGAACAGCAGTACCTTGCTGGGCCATTTTGCAAGACAAAAGGAACCAAAGAAGCTCATCTCTAACAGACTTAAATCCCCAGAACTCTTAAGGTGTTCCACGTGGGCTTATGGATCATTATCCAATCTACGTTAGAGTTGAGGTTTGAATAATCCAATCAAAGGACCTACAACCGTTAGTCTTGTCAATCAAATAGAGGCTACACAGATGTCTTGTGTTTACCCATTAATCAACCTGCAGGGCAATTAACGCCTTCAGTTCTCAGAGCACACCGGACAGAGTTTCCTCCCTAATTTCTTATCGCACAGGAATGGGAGATTTCACAGCTGCAAGGTTACACGGGATCAAAGGAGTCAGAAATCTTTCTCTTAAGGTTCAGAAGTTTACTTTCCCAGGCCATTCTCCCTCTCGATGGCCAAAGTCCCATGAATCTCTGCAGTTCCCATGATGCTCTGTGCCTAAATCCATGACACCCCCTTCCCTAACGGAAATTTGGGGTCAAGGCGTCCCACATTTCCGCACACCCCTGTAAGGTAGGACACCCAGCCTGTGAGGATCATAATAAACATAACAGCTACTCAACAGACTGGTACAAGCGACTGAGGGCATCCGCCACAACATTCTGCTTTCCAGGGATATGAACCACAGTAAAATTGTAATCCTGCAAGGCCAAACTCCACCTTAACAATTTCTGATTGGAGTTTTTCATGCGTGATAGCCAACATAAAGGCGAGTGATCAGTCTGCACTTGAAACTCCGCCCCCCAAAGGTAAACCTTCAGCCTAGAGAGAGACCATAGGAGCGCATAACATTCTTTTTCCACAGTGGAGTAATTTTGTTCACGGGGCAATAACTTCTTACTCAGGTAAACCACTGGTCTCAACTCCCCTTCGGGATCTTTCTGAAGCAAGACTGCTCCCAGCCCTGTATGACTAGCATCCGTTTGGACCACAAAGGGTTTCTGCTGGTCCGGGGCTAGCATCACCTTATTACTGGTCAGGGCTTGTTTCAACAACACAAAAGCTCGCTGACACTCTGGCGTCCAAGTTACTTTGGTGGGCAATGCTTTTTTACACAGATTAGTCAGGGGAGCGGCAATGGTGGCAAAATGTACAATAAACCTACATTTTCATCACTGTGGCCGAGAGAGATATTTGGTAAGAAGGAAAGATGTTATTTCCTTTATTTATGTAATAGCGTCGTTATTTTGCTCGTAACCATCTGGCTTTCTTCAGAGTCAGTTCCCTCCCCCAAGCAACTGTGCCTTTTTATTTATTTGGTGCTTGGCTAGTGAGATAATTAATTAGCTTATTAATGAAGCCAGTATTTTGTACATTGCAATTTGAAAATTATTTGTAAGCCAACACCTGTTCTTTAGATGAAGCCATGTATTCAGAAACATAGTAAGTATGGTGCAAAAATAATTTATTGATTTCTCCCATCCTTTTGAACAGACGTTCCTTTTATGACAGGGGTGTGGGGACTTTTCCTCATTGAGGACATTTTGACTACTGGGAAAACAGAGTTTCAACCAATGGGGGGGCAGATCTAGATCCAAAAGTGTGTGGAGCCAAAGACAAATGTAGGTGGGATTTGCAATGTTGCATAATTGCATTGCGCTCTCCTTTCTACCTGTTCCCTCCCTCCCTCTCCCTTCCTCTTTCTCCTCTTCCCTTCCATCTCTCCACCTCTTTAGCCTTCCCCACTTCTCTCCCCACCCCCTACACGGACACAGGTAAGAACTGATCTCCTGCAGAGGTCTTTCCCCTCCTCCATCCCTTGTTTCTTCTGTCAGTTTTTGTCTCTCACCCCCCATCCTGGACTCACTATACAACAGCTTCATTTCCTTATTTAGCACTGCTGGGGAGGCCAGTGGCAGAGATATTGGAGTTTGTTGACTGTATACTCAAAGATGTAGCATAAAAAGCTATATTGGCTAGGACTTTTTTTAAAAAACATATTCTTCAGAACAGAAGGTAATGTGTCCGTCCGTCCCCCCAAAAAACCACCCTAGTTTCTATTCATTGAAGATGGATAAGCGCTGGAACAATTTTAAAATAGTACGCTCTCTCTCTCTCTCTCTCCAAGGTCCATATAAATTTTTAACATTTTCCTAATTATTTTTGTTTTGTCTTTTCTTTCCCTCTAGGAAGCTTCAAGATAGTCATGTACAGTAGATGCCAAGAAGATGCAGGTAACTTAAAAAACAACAATACTCAAATTAAAGATATCCTTTGCTCTGGCACTAGAACAGGAAAGATTTCAAAACGAAATGGAGATATCCTATCCTTAGTAGCATGTATCATGGCTCTTACCCGTGTTTCTCCGAAAATAAGACACCGTCTTATATTTATTTTTCCTCAAAACCCCCCACTATGGTTTATTTTCAGGGGATGTCTTATTTTTTCCTCCTCCTGCTGCTGTGGCTGACATTGCTGATGTGCCTATCACTATGTCTTATTTTCAGGGTATGGCTTATATTCCTTGAATGCTTAAAAATCCTGCTACGGCTTATTTTATGGCTACGTCTTATTTTCGGAGAAACAGGGTATTTATGCGGAAAACAAGCAGAAACTGTTTAAGTAAAACTTAGACATATGCAGCTTTTTGGGGTTAGATGCCAATGGCCTGATCTAGTAATTGCCTTAGTTGTTTGATAGTTTTGCATATTCTGCATTCAAAGACTTGCAAAGAATCTTGCTAGCTGCAGGTCTTCAACAAACAGGCTGGCACCGGATGCTGCTGCATAAGTTGTAAGGACCAAACTAGGCTAATGTATGGGCTGAATTCCTGGTATATTAATTCTTTACATGTTAAACCATATATCAGGGGCTCTGAATTGGAACAGAGCAGCTGTGGGCTAATTGCAGTTTGTAGGGGATTTAGATTGGGAATAGAATCCTCAGTGGAAAGGGTCTAGTTTGGTGCCCCCCTGCTGCTGCTTTTCAGTAAAATTTCAAAACATCAAGAGACCCACTGCATGTCACACGTAAGTTGGACCTAGCATGACCTAATCTGTGTGGATATGAGTAGGGAGCCACAAGAACAAGATTTGCATATGCATATCTTGTAATCATCTTCCCTTAAAAGCCAGTGTCTGGCAGGACACATAGCTTCTCCTTCCTACTTTGTGAGCCAGGTGGAAACACAGAGATGATCCTTCTTAGAGTAGACCCTGTAGAATCAATGGACTTAAGCTGACTACTTTCAGCGGGTCTATTCAGAGTATCTTTTAGTTGGTCGTTATCTCCCATAGTCCCTTCCAGCACTATATCATTTTGCTGCTTCTGACATGAGGTAGTCCTGCTGCCCATCACAATTACTGCTATTGTTCCACGGATAATATATGCTTACTGGTGTGGTTTCCAATTCTGTGTCCAGGGCAGCTGTCTACCAGCCCCCTCTGGTATGCAGGCTGAGACCCTACCTGCCTGCGGACTGTCTCGCCAAAGTGGTGCATGCTCTAGTTATCTGCTGCTTGGACTACTGCAAATCACTCTACATGGGGCTACCTTTGAAGGTGACCTGGAAACTACAACTAATCCAGAATGCGGCAGCTAGACTGGTGACTGGGAGCGGCTGCCAAGACCACATAATACTGGTCTTGAAAGACCTACATTGGCTCCCAGTATATTTCCGAGCACAATTCAAAATGTTGGTGCTGACCTTTACAGCCTTGGCCCAGCATACCTGAAGGAGCGTCTCTACCCCCATCGTTCAGCCTGGACACTGAGGTCCAGCTCCGAGGGCCTTCTGGTGGTTCCCTCACTGCGAGAAGCCAAGTTACAGGGAACCAGGCAGAGGGCCTTCTCAGTAGTGGCACCCGCGCTGTGGAACGCCCTCCCATCAGATGTCAAAGAAATAAACAACTGTCTGACATTTGGAAGACATCTGAAGGCAGCCCTGTTTAGGGAAGTTTTTAATGACTGATGTTTTAATGTATTTTTAATATTTTGTTGGAAGCCGCCCAGAGTAGCTGGGGAAACCCAGCCAGATGGGCAGGGTATAAATATATTATTATTATTATTATTATTATTATTATTATTATTATTATTATTCCAATCTATGTCGTTTCATTTTTAAAACAAAAACAAAAACCCAAACATATTTTTGTGTGCAACTTCACAAACTTCCATTCGAGCCATTGCTTGTTTGTTTTTAGCATTTTCTCCATATAGATATTTTCCCTATATTGTCTGCACAGATAGGTTGAGTGGAAGCACTGTTTCTTAATAGATATATTTGGTGGTATCAGGCCAGAACTAGACATTGTAGAAGCTGCATTGTTATTGCTGTAAACAGTGGTCCTTGGTCCTCCCCTTCCTCTGTAACATCTAGCAGCATGATGTTGTGAGCTTTTTGGCACCTCTAAGCAGCTGTGGCACTGTGGGTTAAACCACAGAGCCTAGAGCTTGCCGATCAGAAGGTCGGCGGTTCGAATCCCTGCGACGGGGTGAGCTCCCGTTGCTCGGTCCCAGCTCCTGCTAACCTAGCAGTTCGAAAACACGCCAAAGTGCAAGTAGATAAATAGGTACCACTACAGCGGGAAGGTAAACTGCGTTTCCGTGTGCTGCTCTGGTTCGCCAGAAGCGGCTTTGTCATGCTGGCCACATGACCTGGAAGCTGTATGCCGGCTCCCTCGGCCAATAATGCGAGATGAGCGCTGCAACCCCAGAGTCGATCATGACTGGACCTAATGGTCAGGGGTCCCTTTACCTTTTAAGGAGCTGTTATCAAGTGGAAGCAAGATTCGGGAAAATCAGAGCTCAGTAACACCGCGTCACACACTTTCCATTTTATTTTTATTTTTAAGGAAATCATTATTACATTTATATCCCACCTTTTCTCCAAAGAGTTCAAGGTTGTGTTCATGGTTCCCCCACCTCCATATTATCCTCACAATATCCCTGTGTGGCAGGTTAGGCTGAGTGTTGGTGACTGGCCCAAGGACACCCAAGAGACTTCATGGCTGAGTGGGGAGTTGAACCCTGATCTCCCAGGTCCTAGTCCAGCACTCTAACCACTGCACACCACATTGGCTTGTTGAATATCATTAGGAAAAAAGGAGGAAGAGATGGGAGACAGCTGCTTTCAGCAACAACCAAGTGACTCAGAGAACATCTAGTTCCAGCCTCATTCACTCGATTGAATGTTTCTCTCTTATGTATTTTGTCGCATTGATCTCTTTTAACTTTCTCTCTTACAGACTACTGCATCTTTTTGGGAGGAATGTCTAGAAGCCTGCTTTAGTTGACGAGCAAATATATCCCCCTGGATCATTCTTCTTCTGAACACTTAAAAACCATGGATAATGTTCAAATGCCACAGCAAGTCTTGATGGATGTATAATAAAACTGTTCAGAGACACTTCCTGCCATGAACAGAACTGTGTGACAATTTAGCCTTTTTTTAGCATAGAGCTACGAAAGATCTAATGCCTATAAGACTACTGCGTGGACTGTTCCACAGAGAAAGAGAAGTCTGTGAACTTGGAACAGCTCTGGAGAAATGGGAGCAACTTAACTTTAAAAAAGCACAGCACTGGAGACACTTCATGTGCCTGAACAGCTTTCAAGTGAACTAGCACTTAAGACCTTGCACGACAAAATGGACTCCGGAGATACAGCTGTAGGGCAAAATGCTACCTCAAGGTCTGGAGAAACAGCTAAAGTACCAAGTAGATGGAGGCAGGAACATTCGGCTAATGTTAAGATGAGCGCACTTGGCAGCCTGGAAGGACAGACACAAAGGGACCCCGAACACATGGGGGACCCGGCATCTGCACAGCTTTTCAATTCTGGGAAAGGAGTGTCATCTAGCGATGTTGCCCAGCAAGCCACAGACAAGCAATACACGCAGCACCTTCCGAGTCCGTACTCATGTCAACATTCACTTTCTTTCCCCCAGCATTCATTGCCACAAGGATTCCTGCACAACCTGAAACCGCATCAGAGCCTAGAAGGCCACAAATGGCAGTTTCCTGGCCACCTGCAGCCGGTTGCCTCCGAGGACTTGTTTCCATTTCACGTGCATGGCCATAGCGGAAGCTTCTCCAGGAAGAAGATTTCGAGTCTGAACCCTGCTTATAGCCAGTATTCTCAGAAGTGTATAGAGCAACATTCGGAAGATGGGCATAAGAAAGAACACAAACCCAAAAAGCCTGGCAAATACATTTGCCCATACTGTAGCCGGGCTTGTGCCAAACCTAGTGTACTTAAGAAACATATTCGGTCTCACACTGGGGAACGTCCGTACCCTTGTGTCCCTTGTGGCTTCTCGTTTAAGACAAAGAGCAATTTATACAAGCACAGGAAATCGCATGCCCATGCGATCAAAGCGGGATTAGTACCTTTCACAGAGTCGGCGGTATCTAAATTGGACCTAGACGCCAGTTTTATCGATGTGGAGGCAGAGATACATTCAGATGGCGAGCAGAGTACAGATACTGATGAAGAGACTTCGATATTTGTCGAAGGTTCTGACAAACTGAGCCCCGTTCCGCAGATTCCATTGGACATTGGTAGCAGAAGTGGCTTTCACTCATCCATAGAAGAATCCCTGGGCAACCCAATGAAAGTCCCCATTTTGATTATTCCCAAAAGTGGCGTGCAGTTACCATGTGAAAGCTCCCCACACATTGGATCTGACAATCTGCAGAACACATTAATTAGTAAGTCTGATGACTCTCACACAGTTAAGCAGCGACTTGCACTAAGACTATCTGAGAAAAAAGGGCAGGATTCTGAGCAGTCATTAAATCTCTTGAGCCCCCACAGCAAAGGAAGTACTGACTCTGGTTATTTTTCGCGCTCAGAGAGTGCCGAGCAGCAAATAAGCCCACCAAATACAAACGCAAAGTCTTATGAAGAAATAATCTTTGGAAAATTCTATAGGATTAATCAAAGGATGGCACAACCTTTAGCGACAGCCAATCAGGATCGTAGCTCGATGGGTAGAAAAGGCAAGGCAGAGCCCCTACCTCTCACAAACCCTAGATTAGAAATGAAGATGCTCGAAGAGCGAATGTCTCCAAATAAAGAAGCACTAATTGATCCTAGCAAAATGAGCACTATAAAAAGTAGCCAAGTCTTTAACGACAGCAGTATGGAATCCAAACAGTCTCAGAATGTCACATCATCCATCAAAAGTGAATCAATGCTTTATCCAGGAAGCCACCCAAGTGATTCATCTCTCCTAGAGCCGCCAGCAGATACAAACCCACTTATTAGAAGCAACTCCATGCCAACTTCATCTGCAACCAACTTGAATGTCCCTCCAGCTTTAAGAGGAAGCCATTCATTTGATGAGAGGATGACTGGTTCTGATGATGTGTTTTACCCTGGGACAATAGGAACCCCCCACCAGCGCATGCTAATACGACAAGCAGCCTTTGAGCTGCCATCGCTGCAGGAAGGACACTCGGATTCAGAGTACCATGGGAGAATAGCAAAGAACATTATGGTGGCTTCCAGCAGGTCAACTGTAGGAGAAAAAGGGTCAGGCATGAGAGAGAAGAAGTTGCTAACAGGGGAGAGGCCGTTTTACGAGGGGGATGCCTCTGGAAAGCACTACAGGAAATGGGAAGATTATGGGCCTTTGAAGCAAAGCTATAGAGACACACCATCTCTGGGCGGGTCAAAGCAAGGGGGAGAATTTTATCCCGAATCATCTGCACAGTTGCAGGCGGTATCTTCTTCATATAGCATTACCTTTGAAACTAGAAAGCGCAGAATACAAAAGAGTGTTGGAGATGAGGAAGACACTCCATCCCTGTGCAGCGGTGCTTCCGGCAGCCCTATGAGTGGCGATTTTGATCCTAAATTACAGGTCCAGGAGGCACCAAGGACCAGATATGCCATCCAAAGCCACGACAGTTCTGTGCACTCTCACCCGGACCGCTTTGAAATTTGCAGATCCCACCTGCAGTCTGGAAGCCCAGCCACAAGTTTAGAAGAATGCTCCTTGACAAGCGATCAAGAAAAGGCTTCAGAGTCCCTGAACAGAAAAGGCAACGTAATCTCTGTCATTCAACACACAAATTCATTAAGCCGGCCCAACTCGTTTGAAAGGTCTGAATCTACAGAGCTTGTCGTTTGCCAGCAAGATAAGATGTATTCATCGTCTGAGACTTGTGAAAGTGAGGTTGCAGATTCCCCAATGAGCCCAGATAGGGTCCCGCAAATGGAAAATGCGGACAGCATTGTTTGCAAGCAGCCTTCTTTGTCCCAACATTCTCAGTCATATCACATGCAGCCCAGGCTTGTTCGCCAGCATAATATACAGGTACCTGAAATCCGTGTGACGGAGGAGCCCGATAAACCCGAGAGAGAGAGGGAAGCCCCAGCCAAAGAGCCGGAGAAGCCTGCAGAAGAGTTCCAGTGGCCACAGAGGAGTGAAACCCTTTCTCAGCTGCCAGCCGAGAAGCTACCTCCGAAGAAGAAACGCTTGCGGCTGGCCGACTTGGAGCACTCCTCTGGAGAGTCCAGCTTTGAGTCCACGGGGACGAGCCTTTCTCGCAGCCCTAGCCAAGAGAGCAATTTGTCCCATAGTTCCAGTTTGTCCATGTCCTTCGAGAGGGAGGACAGTATCAAGTTCGTAACGTCAACAAGGCAGGATGAGTTTGGCAAACAGTCTGAGTTTTTAACCGTCCCGGCTGGCGGTTACTCACTCTCTGTCCCTGGGCATCACCAACAGAAGGAAATGAGGCGCTGCTCGTCCGAACAGATGCCCTGCCCCCACCCTGCTGAAATCCCTGAGATCCGAAGCAAATCCTTTGACTACGGGAATCTGACTCATGCTTCTGCAGTAGGTCTGCCTCCTACCTCTTTATCTCCAGCAAGAGAAAGGAAAAAATGCTTTTTGGTTCGCCAGGCTTCTTTCAGTGGTTCTCCGGAGATTTCCCAAGCTGATCCAAGCATGGAACAAAATATAAAGCAAGAGCAAACGGAGCACGGGCACGCCGGCCTTCGGTCTTCCCATGTGGCTTGGCCTCATTCCCCTTCTTCTGTCCAATCGGATGACTCTGGGAAGCAGTCTGCCAGTTCTTGTCCCCCACGCAGCACCAGTTTATCTCCACTTTCCCATTCCTCAATCCCGCAAGCACCTTATATTCCAAGCAAATACTCAACAGAACAGCAACATCTGTTTGCACTGCAGGAAAAGGTTCCCTTTCTCCCCTTCCAGAACACGTTGTTGCAGTTTCCGTATCCGTCGGTCTGCATGGTTCACTTGCCCTCTCAGCCCCTGTGGCCTTCGGAACTCTCTCAGTCCCCCTTTCCACATCATTTTGTACAGCAGCTTCAGAAAACTTACTCCAAGCAACCTTTCTCAACCGAAAGCCACCCTGGTTACCACCTGGAATATGCTCAGGAGCATATCAGAAAGAAAACTGCTGATTATGTGCATGCTAAAGAGCAAACCTACCAGCGTTACTCAGGAACATCAGGACAGTATTCTAAAAATGCACTTGCAACATACCAGCCCGATTGTAGCATTAAATCAACCGATACCTCTTCTGAACAACAGCTACAGGTGGATTTTGAAACCCAGAATATTGGGCCTGCCCAATCGTTACCGGGCACAGTTGTTCCCGTCAGAATCCAGACCCATGTGCCATCCTATGGTAGTGTTATGTACACAAGCATTTCCCAGATTCTTGCTCAGAGCAGCAGCCCTGCCATTGTCATTTGCAAAGTCGACGAGACTCTTTCTCAAAGGACATTAGCCACCAGTGCAACCATGCATGACATAGGATTCAACATAGCGCAGATGTTAGGCCAGCATGGAGGGTTGTGGAAAGTACCGCAGACCTTGTCCCTGAACTTAGATCCCTCCATCCCATTGTGCTTAACCTCCAGCTCAGATAGTGCCTCTACCCTAGGCGGAAACAAGCGAATGCTTTCACCGGCAAGCAGCCTGGAGCTCTTCATGGAAACCAAGCAACAAAAGAGAGTAAAGGATGAAAAGATGTATGGGCAGATTGTTGAGGAGCTAAGTGCTGTAGAACTCACCAGTTCAGACATAAAGAAAAGCTTCCCCAGACCTCAAAAGCCTCAGCTGGTTAGGCAGAGCTGTACTACTGAGCCAAAAGAAAGTGTGCCGTCCTCCTCTCCGTTGCCGTCCTCATCATCTCAAGATTTGCCAGCTACCAACATGCCTCTCACTGAACTTTCCCCAGTAAGCAGGGAGAAGCTCCTTAGCTTTGACTCTGCTTCTCCAGGGCAAAAGTCTAGTGGTACCTCGGAAGGCCAAGAATCCCCAGAAGAACTGGACGTAGATGAAGCATCATCTGACATGAGTCTCAGCCCCACCAGGTTGCCATCAGCGGAAAGCCAGATAGAAGATGAACCCAAGCAACAGAAATTGCCGTTTGGTATGTTGGTAAAAATGGCATCGCAGCCAAGTGGGAAAGCGGTGACTTCGACAATTCTCCTGACAGATCTCACAGACTTCCAGCAAATCCTACAGTTCCCTAGTTTGCGCACTACCACAACTGTGAGCTGGTGCTTCTTAAACTACACAAAGCCTAGTTTTGTTCAGCAAACAACCCTGAAATCTTCTGTTTATGCTTCATGGTGCATTAGTTCTTGTAACCCAAACCCATCAGGATTGAGTACGAAGATTACCCTTGCCCTCCTACGGTCTAAGCAGAAAAACAGCACGGAAATGTATACACTGGCTCCAATGTATAGGCCCGGAACAGGGAAACTGACATCATCAAGTGCATGGAAACAGTTTGCTCAGGTAACTAACCAATTCTTAAAGAGTCACACATTTTTATTTAGACCTTACAGTATACAGCAAACCGAAATGCACTCAAGTCTTTTCAGTGTAATGAGTAATGAATACCTTTCTTTGGAATGCAAATTCTGAGGGGATTTCTCAGGAAGCAGGAGCAAACAAGGATGTGGCATCCTGGTCATGGATCTCACCCCGAACAATTTCAACACTTTCCAAGTATATTCAGAAATTGTTCCAAAGAGCCATTAAAACTGGCTTGTTATAAAGCATAAAAACCAGAAAAAAATGAGTACATCTGGTATTTCAGAATGTGTCAGAAGATGTACTTATTTTAAATTTTACACACACACACACACACACACACACACACACACACACACAGTATATATATATTTAATAGCTGTAATACACTATATATAAATTCTTCCCAAGTGCAAGATAGAAGATTGGATTCTAACCAGAACGCAATGAACCTATATAAGTGCCTCATACTCTGAGAAATAGATGTGGCCTCTGTTTATTTTATTTTTAACCCTGTTGTCTCTTTGTATATCATTTTGCCTTCAGATAAAATTCATGGCTTTGAAAAACTGGTAAATCTAGACAACAACTTTGGAGGCCCTAGTTTCCATGTTCATTTTCTCCAGTGTTGTTAATACCTCTTGGTTAAAAGATGAATAAATGAAAATTAGACAGGTTGTTGCCAGAAGTTAGTGCTGTATTAAAGATAAATCTGCATATCCTAGTCATGGGCTTTAGAAACTTGGAAGCTATCGACTATGGCTGGAAAAACATGTCCAGCTCAAGGCACCAGCCTTTTTTTTTTAAAAAAAACAACAACAAACCAAAACATTGTAGGTGACAATCCTTTAAAAGCCCAAATAAATTAGATAATGAGGCACTAGCAATAAATGTGGAATGGCCCAGGATATTTCCAGCCCTGACATGACTATACTATTCCTCCTAGTTAGAGCACATGATTGTTTCCCATGAAGTTGTGGGTTTATGTCTCAGCTATGAATGAGTACCTAATGCTTTGGGTTGGGGAGATCAAAGGCAGTTGGACATGGGTTGTTGCCACATCACTGCCTTTTGAACTGTAGGCAGAGAAACTAGTGTGTCTTAACCACACCAACCCCGATGGGCCAGATGGCTTTGAGCAGACTGTGCCTTGAAATCCCAGTGCTAGCAGTGGACAGATTTTGATCGCCTAGTAAGTCTCCTTTATCTTTCCCTTTTTGTGTTTATATGGCGGCATGATGAGGTGTTGTGCTTACAGCATCCCTGGGCACTTCAAAAACTTTCCTCTGCTGCCTCTTGCCTATCTTGTTTATTCCTTGACAAAGTCAAAGGGCCAGATTAATTGGCTTTTCTGAGTCTGAGGATGATGTAAGGTCTAAGTATGTCCTAAAGCATTTACAGTAATATGACACAATGCAGTTTACTGTTTACGTTTGTGGCACTGATTCCGAGTTTCAAGCATTAACAACAATTAGTGACTCTGTGTTGTTGTTTTTCCATTTCACAGATGAAACAGGAGCCGTTCTTCCTATACGGCAGCAAGTTTGAAAAGAAAGTAGCGGGGAATGTTATCAAAGAAAGAATTAAAGGAGACAGCCATGGTGATAAAGATATCGTATCCAAACAAACTGAGCCAATGCGAATTAAGATTTTTGAAGGAGGGTAAGAAAATACATTTGGAAATATCATGTGTGTTCTGTTATTTTTTAGAACAGGGTCCAATTTAGGGTTCATGCAAGCAGCTTGTGCTAGGTCCAAGATCATGGTCTTGAGTCGACCAAGTGAACTGAGGTGAAACAGGTCTGGATCTCATCATTACCTGAATGGACAACTGCTGAAAATCTGGGATATTGCACCATGAATTAAGGGAGTAAAGGCGAGAAATTAAAAATCCACTGGAATTCTTGCTTTTTTCCTTCTTCTTCTTCTTTAAATAGTTGAGCCATCAACCACCTCTGACTTTTGAAACTATTATCAGGCATTGACAGGATGGGAGAAATTACCCTGTCATGAAAAGGAATCTAAAATTCTTTAGATTGGATTTATGGGCAAAAGTCTAGAGGTTGTTTGTATCCCAGCTATTCTTCTGTAATTTTGAAATATGCCATTTGTAAGTTACTTTTTGCCTTTATAAATAAGGGTTTAGGTAGATAGTGGTCTTACAATAAAACATTTATATGGCAAAACAATACAAAAATGCATGCTACCAGTGAGTTAAAACAACCATATAAAATATAACAAAGAAGATGGAACTAAAGGCATTCTGAATGCCCTTTAGGGAAAAGAGCAGGGTCACAAGCTAATAAAGAAACAAGTAACTCCTATGATTTCCCTTGATATGTACTATTCATTAAACTGTTGACAAGATCCATTGAAGTATTTCCTCTATAGATTGACTCTGATTCCAGTAAACATTAAACGATGCATTGCTTTAAATTAAGCACCAACATTTGCCCTTCCCAGTCATATATATATACACTAGCAGTCAGCTTGCTTTTTGGTATTCCAGATGAGGATTTTCCAAGACATTCCTCAACAGACAACTTCCTATTACTTCTCCAGTTCCTGCTGCTACTATTTTAACCACAGTCAACGCATTTCCCACCAGCTCCTCCTGTGTCTTATTTAAACACTTCCTTATACAATTTCAAACAATAACTTGTAGACAAAAGTCTTTGCTTCATTATTGCCCAAGTAAATTTTAATATTAGCCCCCCCCCGTTCTTCAAAAATATTTTAAAATAAAGCATATTGAACTAGTTCAGATGTATGAGGAACAGTTCTCAGCTCTGTCCTTCCCATCCAATACAACCATGAGGAGGAGTTTTGAAGCATCCATATACATTTTTTTAAAACTATCTACAGCTTGCTGTACCATCCAAACCCAGGAAACTGTAGTTAGCCTTAACAGTGGTTTACTAAAATGGAAGGGTTCACATGGCTTAGCATGTTAAGAACAAGCAGCCTCAGACTCATAGGCTACCCCTTTCCTTTTCTCTCCAGCATGGCCATGAGCAGATTCTGCTTCTATTTTCGATTAACCACAGTTTAGGGTTTGGATGTAATACTGAAATGGTTAATCTTAAAGATGGAGGCAGCTTCTGAAACTATGGTTTGAAGTTCATTTATCTTCTGGAAACTTATATATCAGCAATGAGTTTACTCTTTTTGCAAGTTCACTTAGTGTGCCTGGGTGGTGAAAGCTGTCTTGTTATCATCATTCAAACAGCATTAGCCACTGATAGGTAGCATGATTCAAATGAAGACATTTGAATAGCAAAATTTGCTTTCGATGACCTGCAACTCCAAATGCCAAGGGGATTTCAGAAGCCACCTTTCAGGAAATTCACTAATTTAGTAAGCTCAGTTGATATTGTTCTGAATTCTGCAGATCATCCTGTGTCATTGAAAAGAATCGGCTCGGGCAAATAGGAGAGGTGTTGAGGTTTTTTTTTAAGAGTAAGGAGGTTAGTCTATGAGATTTTACGGGAGAAGGAAAATTCAGAGTATCATACTGATGGGGTCTTGGCTAGAACAACAATAAAAATAGCATACGTATCATGAAGATTAAAAAAAATACAGTAGTTAAGATTCTAGCACCTGACTTAGGAGTCAGATCAGATTCTCCCTTTTGGTGAATGTCTTGAAAGTAAAGGCTCTTGGTTATTTATTTAAGCATTTCTATACTGCCCCCTCATAAAATACCCGGGTAAGGCACAACTATAAAACGTAAAACACCATAAAAAATACACATGATAATTAAAGTGATGGGCTAAACCAATTTAAACAAGTGCACAGGCCCAGCAGCATAAAAAGGTCTTCAAGAGATGCCTGAAAGTCAAAAGTAAGGATGCTGGAAGAGTGTTCCACTGCATGGCCCCACTTCTAGTGAATGCCACTCAGGCCTCCATAACTAAACTCTCCCCGATGATCTCAGTGATCGAACTGAGATATAAGGGCTGAGGTAGTCCTTAATGGACCCTAGGCCCATGTTTGTTCAGGGCTTTTTATAGCAACACAAAAACCTTGACTCTGGTCTGGTAGGTTATGGGTAGCCTGTGCAGAGGTGTCACATGCTGTCAGCCACGTGCTCCCATCAGCAGCCCAGCCCCCATGTACTACACCAGCTGGAGCTTCCAGGCCAAGCCGAAGGACAGCCCTACAGAGAGTGCATTCTTCAGAGGGCTGGGTGCCAGCCTGCATGAGAGTAGCATTTCTTCCAAGTCCAAGTTGGTTCCTAATCTTGCAAATGCTCAGTGCTTAGAAACCTTATTGATTTTCTTAGTGGAGCCACAGAATGTGACCTAAAACTAAAGATGCTGCTGTAAGGTACTGGCTGTGTATCTGGATGCTTAAAAACACCATTTTGATATTGCCTTTCTTCCAACAGGTATAAATCCAACGAGGATTATGTATATGTCAGAGGACGAGGGCGTGGAAAGTACATTTGTGAAGAATGTGGGATTCGCTGCAAGAAGCCAAGCATGCTCAAAAAACATATCCGAACTCATACAGATGTACGGCCTTATATATGCAAGTTGTGCAATTTTGCCTTCAAAACAAAAGGTACTTAGTTGTTCTTATGCTGGGGCGGCGGGGGTGGGGTGGTCTCTTCTTGGCTCTCTGCCAACCATCTTTCCAAATGCAAAGGAGGTTTTCTTAAAGCAAGGTGGTTTTATTTATGAAAACGAGACCTCTTCTTGAAATGCAACTTTCACCTCTTTATCTAAGTGATTCAAGGATTTATGTGAGACGGAGAGCCACTCTGTATAACTTAATTAAGAAATATGGGCTTCTGCCCAGCCCATCTGTCTGCAAAGGAAATGTAGTGGCATAAAATTAAAAAAAAGAAAAAGAAAAACTGCCTTGGCAAACGTTACTTTTGTGCTCCAAATGTTATGGTGCAAGTATTAATTACATTAGGGGATTGTACATTTGCAGTGGCACATTGCAGAAGCAGAACATTAGCTGCAGGGCAGAGAATTCCTGATCTGCGTTTATGGTGGGTCAGTTTCACATTGATAAATAATGCAGAAATCCACAGACTCCAGATGGGCCACTCCATCCACAGTGGTATTAATTATGGATTGAGATATGATAGCTTGTGTTCACATGTACTTACCAACTCAAAAGAGGGGGTGGTGGAGAAACTTCCATTTGTCAGCCTGAGGCAATACATATAGCAGTACTCATTGGAGCAGGATTTCCCATGGAACCAGATCCTTTAAAGGGATATTTCATTGGCATTTTCTTTTATTGTTTACATTCCCTAAATCTTGGCAAACCCTGCTTCTAATATACCTCTTGGCCATGGTGACGTTGTAGTGTGTGTGCACGTATTGCATGAAAGATGCAGGTCCTTGCCGGTTTTGCAGCATTAATATGACAGAAGCTGCTTTGGTGGCCCTGGTAGATGTTGCTGGGCTCCAACTCTCAAAAGCGCCATACAATTCAAAGATGGTGGATAGTTAGCTGTTTCAAGAATGTGCAGTCAGGAACATTGTCCATCCTTGATGGCATTATGCTTCTCCTTCAGAAGTACACATGTCTTTGGGTGGTGGTCCTTGATGCCACGCAGCTGCTCTGTTTGTTGGTGGAGACAGTAGTTGCAGCAGCCAAGAATATCTTTAACACTGCCGCAACTGGGGCTGACCAAGACCTGGCTTCCATCATTCATTTTATTAAATTAATGGTACTTATGCCCTTCCTTTCCAATCTTGTCCTCACAGCTCCAAATAAATAAATGTTCTATTATCTTGCATCTACTCTGGGTAGATTGCAAAATAAATAAGCAAACAAAAATGAATAGCGTGCTAAAACTCTAAATGCTACCTAAATTCTGGCTGTACATTTTTGAGGTGTTACCCATGACAACGAAGAACCAAGGGGAGACTTTTAAAAACTAATATAATTCTTTGTGCACTCAAATTCTCAGGCAAATATGGTTATGGATTATATTTTAGTAACAAATTGCAAAGGGTGGCTGTGCTAGTCTGTTGCGGCAGAAACAACGACAGGCTCTTGTGGCACCTCCAAGCGTATCAAGTCATTATTGTGTAAGCTTTTGTGAGTCTGTAGAAGTGAAGCATGTGATGAAGCCCACTTTTGCCCACGAAAGCTTGTGTGATCATAAGAGACTCCACAAGTCTCTTCCTGAATTGTATTTCAGCCAACATAGCTAGAAGATAGGGGCTGAAAATCAGTGCTGCTGTTCTGCTTGCAGAGTGGCTTTGATTCAGCAGAGGCATCCCCTAACACAGCTGAAAGGGAAGTAACCATCTTAGAATCTTCTGCAGCCCACTGTGTCACCTTCTGCCACATTATTCTGGAAAATCACACAACCATCTGGAAACTAATTTTCAGAAGTTGAGGGGGATTTGCAGGGGAAAGAGGGACAAAAATCACCTTCCCTTCTATTACCTTTGCAGAATTAAAAGCCGTTCTGCACGTGGAAAGGCAGCATCAGAATTCACCCCAGTCTGGTCTTAAATCATTCCTAGATTGTCCCTTGGTGCTTTGTCTTTTAAAGGCCCTGTTTTGGGGCCTTGTATTAGGATCCGATGCAAACAACTGAGTGGCAATCCTTTCCCAGCATGTTTCCGTCAGCTAATCACCGACTGATTGTAAGGATGATGCTAAACACGATTGAAATAATGATGCTGCTGATGCTGCTGATGCTGCTGATAATAATAATAATAATAATAGGGTTGTCTGAGCAGCACAGTAAAAAGAAGATAGGCTAAACAGTCCTGAGCACCAGGACTAAGAATACCAGCACCTGAGAACATACATGCAAATACTGTATATGCAATTACTCTTGCTACAATGGCGTTCAAAATGAGTGGATATGTTGCATCTGTCTGTCCAGTTTATTTGTTCTCTATCTAGGTTTTTTTTTGGGGGGGGGAGAGACTGCATAACGCCAACAAAGTTCCCCATTCCCAGTGCCATCTAATTAGTGTCATCTTTCCACAGGAAATCTGACAAAACATATGAAATCTAAGGCACACATGAAAAAATGCCTGGAGCTGGGGGTATCTATGACATCGGTGGATGATGCTGAAACAGAAGAAGCAGGTATGTCACAATGAGTTCAGTGACTTGCTGTGGCCTTTGCAATATGCAAATGACGCATCACATTTTATCACTTGCTGACAAGAGAGGATGTGTTAAGAACCTCCCCCCCCCCCCGATTTTCTCATGTCAACACAAAGCATCGAAACAATTTTGACATTTTTGTCTGAGGCTTACTGAGTGTAGGGTTTCCTTGATTGTGAAAATGGCTTCCCTGCCCCCACCCCATCCCGAATGGAGCATAAACATTGCTTGTAGCACGCAGAGTATTCTTAAAGGTTGACATGCAAACACATTCCCAATTAGTGTGAAAACATTCTGCGCCTCGCAAGCTGTTTGAGACCTGTCCAAGGTGTACAAGGTGATAATGGGCAGAATTTTTCTGCAAACTGTGGAATCCAGATTATACTCCTGTCAGTTTGATGCATCCTTGGGCACTTGAGAATCCTAGTTCCTAATTCTGTTGGGAGGGAAAATCTTAATTTAGGCCTCATGCTTACAGAGTAAATCTTTAATAGGTAAAGACTTGAGATGCCAAGCACCGATTGGCTAACTGTGCAATCTTAAACATGTCTACTTGGAAGTAAGTCACATTGAGTTCACTGAGAGTTACTGTGTAGCTTTTCAAAACCCATGTAAGTGCTATTTTGTGTAGCTTTTCAAGACCCTGTAAGTGCTATTTTGTCAAACCCCTACCAGTCACCATGTGACTTGGGTTCTCATCCTACCATGCTGAAGTTTTAGAGACTATAGAAAACAATGGTATTTTAGTGCTTGATTGTGACAGCTGCTTTGTGTGTGGGAAAGCTGTATGGTCAAGTCTGGAAGTATGTCTCTGACTTATGATTTGTCACAATTGTTTCAGAAAATATGGATGACACACATCACGAAGTCAAGAAGAGCAGCATGGCTGGCTCGTCAATGGAGCACCAGTTCTCTGATGCTGAGGAATCTGATGGAGATGATGGAGAGGACAACGATGATGATGATGAAGACGAGGATGATTTTGATGACACCCTTGGAGATTCAACACCCAAAACAAGATCCCGAAGCACTAGCCCCCAACCCCCAAGGTTCTCCTCATCTGTGAATGCTGCTACAGCATCCTATGGGGGTTCTCCTGACAGTTCAGTGGGACATTCATCCTTGATAAGTTTACTGGTCACTTTACCAAGCATTCAGGTTACTCAGCTCCTCACACCAAGTGACACTTGTGATGATTCACAGATGACAGAATATCAGAGGTTTTTCCAGAACAAAAGTACAGATTCAGAACCGGACAAAGATAGACTTGACATACCTTGCTGCATGGATGAAGACTACATTGTTTCTTTGGAGTCCAACTCTCCTAGAGACTTTTCATCTTCTAGCCGACAGTCCTCACCTGGGTATGATTCTTCACCGTACAGAGATAATTCGCCAAAGAGGTATTTGATGCCCAAAGGAGATTTGTCACCTAGAAGACATTTATCACCAAGGAGAGAGATTTCGCCCATCAGACACGTATCACCCAGGAAGGAAGCTGTACTGAGGAGAGAGTTATCACCACGGAGAGATGTGTCACCAAGACGCCATCTATCACCAAGGAGACCCATGTCACCTGGGAAAGACGCATCCTCCCGAAGAGATCTGTCTCCACGAAGAGAGAGAAGGTATTTGGCCTCAGTTAGAGCAGCATCACCCCGAAGAGGGTTGTACCATAACCCAACATTGCCCATGGGCCAGTATTTGCAGTCGGAATCAGTTCCATTGGGACAGTCGGTGAGTTGAAAAGAACATGGTAATCAAAAACGTGAACTTTATGTATCTGATAGTGTTCTGTAACTATGAATTGTTGGCATAAGCAAAGCATAAAACAGAGTTGTGTTATTTATTCTAGTCAGAGGTACAATGGATAAAAGGGGCAGTGATTTGTACAACAGAACCTTATGGAAGAGTCACTGGCAGGCCGCAGTGAGTGCTGAAAACCATGTGGCATAGACAACTAATGGAAGGATCAACAGGGGTCTCCTCAACAGCATCCTGGTAGTCCTGTTGCAATTGTTGGGAGCTGAATAGTTCCCCCCCAAAAAAAAGCCTTCTCCCGTGCCCCATCAGTTATCGTACTGTGTTAAAATGACTCTACACCTTATCATTCTTTCCATTGGCAAATACCAGAAAGAACATCCATGTACATAGGCAAGTGAAGGTTCAGTGTGCCTTGACTTGCTGGCTTTTGTCTGGAAAGAACATTGAAGATGAGTTGTAGTCCAAAACATCATTGGATCTGAACTCTAGAATCATAGAGTTGGAAAGGGCCCTTAGGATCATCTCCAACCCCCTGTAATGCAGGAATATGTAGCTTTCCCTTCAGGAGATCAAACCTGCAACCTGGAGGACAGCAGGTTGGCAATGGCTGATTGAGATTAACTTCCTCACTCTCTGCTTCTCAGGAAAGTGTCCCAGGAAGGGCAAGCCAGGAGTTAGACTCTCAAGATCCTTCCTAGAACAAGCTAGTACAGCTGCCTTTCTATCATCTGTTTTGTTCTCCACAATTAGGATTATTCCCTGTGGATGGAAAGAATTGATTTTGGATGCACAAGAGTAGCAATTTTTGAATCGTTGAATGGGCTTCCTGATGCATTTGAGCACTCCCACAGACCTTAATATTATTGCCTTCAGTTATCTTAGGGGGGAAGAAGAAGGCAACAACTGAAAACCAATCACCATTGTTACTGTCACAGAAAGGAAAGGGGCGCATTGCCTCTAATTAACCAGTCGGCTATTTTGGCCTCGGCTGTTTTCCTCCTCCTTCTCAATATTACATTACAAGAACTGACAAATAGAGGAAAACAAAGAATAGGGGACATGTCTGTGTTCCTGCAGATCTATCAACATTGCTTTCATATGTGTCTGAGCTATTGACATTTGTTTATAAGCTGAGCCTTTGTGTGTGATATTTCGGAAGGCAAATTTAAAATGTATAAAGAGGGCTACTGTTGCTTGAATGATAGTATTTGCTCTGCAGAGCATCTTATAGTGGCAATTTGCTCTAGATGGCAGAGTGGCAAGGTTTTGTAGCCACAATGTCTCTTGCATGTTACCTCTTGTCCTTTATGACACATTTTGCTGAACCGTAGGTAGCATTGTAGAATAGATTTGCTAGTCTTGTGATAGCTGCTGCTAATTGTCAATATCTTTCTCTGCTTGCAGAGTTCAAGACCAGGATTGTTCCAGGGATCTTATTTCAATATTTCTGGAGAAAAGGGACTTCTGGAGCATCACGGATCTAACCTGTTCCCTGAGAGTCCTACTGACTATGTCTTCAGCCACCTCCCACTACACTCTCAGCAGCAGCTTCGTGCACCCATCCCAATGATGCCCATTGGCGGCATCCAAATGGTCCACTCGGTACCTTCAGCCCTTTCAGGTTTACATCCTCCGTCCATCTTGTCCCTCCCCAAAGAGGGCTCTGGTGAAAAGAAGAGGGCAGCTTCGGAAACCATCACTCAAGAATCGTGCATTGTTTTGAAGCACCATGAGAAGCGCACCTGCCCTCACGCTCTGCACACTGCGGCTCAAGGCGCTGCATCGCCTTCTCAGCTGCTGCTGCTGCAACAAAGCACTTCGGAAGACGGCGTCGTCGAGAGGGAGCAGGAGGAAAACATACAGACTTGTACAAAAGCCATAGCTTCTCTCCGAATCGCAGCCGAGGAAGGCCTACATGGGACAGAGCAGTCGCAGAGGGATTCTGAGCCTCCGCAGGAACCCTCGGAAAGTGCACATTTTAGCATTAAACACTTTAGTGGCTCTGAGCCAGGCCAGATCTGTGCCTCAGCCACCTCCCCTGACTTGCACAGTGGCGAAAAGGACCTTTTTGGTACATCACAGACTGCAGTATCTCATTCCACCTTTTACAGCAAAAGCAGTGCGGATGTCAGACAGTTAGGCTATCTTAGTAAGAAAGATTCCCCATCAAGCACACCGGAAAGAAGAGAATCACCCTCCGAAAAAAGCAACCCACAGCGATCTGAAAATGTGTGAAGACTTTAATACATGTGTTTACTTCGACCCCCGACTCCCCTCCCCTAGTGATAGAAGGAAGTATTCATCTTTATAGCATGCCGGTTCTAAGTTACAGTAGTTTGCTATTATATATACTTTTGTTATATCAAAAGAATTGAGTAAAACTACGAGTCATCATGAGCCTGACCAAAATGAAATTTCAAAGTTCTTATTGGGTCTGGTACTTTTAACCTGTACAGATGTTTGTGCCTTTTCTTTACTTTTGCTTATATTCTTATAAGCATTTTTTTAGCAGTAATTTGTACATATTTTAGAATTTGTGTATCTGCTTTGTAATAAATGTAATTTCTTTCCTTTTTTGGACACTTTGACCTAAACGATGTAAAGCAAAAAACAAAAAAAGCATCAATATATATGTGAGGTTGCACTAAAATATTTTTATATGATTAAAACTGAACAGCTTTTATGTACAGCTCTGATTCTGTAATACTAATATTTATTTACTTTGTTTCATAAATTGTACATTTTTTCTTAATGTTGCGGATTGCTTTTCTATGTGAAGCATGGGATTTACTGTTGCATTATTAGAACAAAAAAAATGTATATTGTAAACAAGATATTTAAACTAGAGTATCTTATTCTGCACTTATGCATTAGTTTAAAACAAAAATAAGATAAAAGGATGTATCAGTCCATTCTTAACTCTTGTAATTTTTTGTCTCTTGTTTGCTGGATCGACTATAACTTAAAAGTGCTGATTGTGGTTTTAAAAAGATAGTACCGTAAAGCATTAAAGTAAAACCATGTGCTATTGTGAGTTTTTTCAAAGCTTTATAAAACAGTTATAAATATATTAAAAGTATTTGGTCTTATGTGAACATGTTGCTCTATATGCTCCTTTAAAAGAAAATGGGAAAACATTCCACCCCATGTAAATATGTGCGAATTAAAAAAAGCAAAAGAAAAAAAAGCGGTGCAATTTCATGTAGATTGTTTGGACACTTAAAAGCCTCACCCTGCTCCAAGTGAAGTCAGTGGAAGTTGTGAATTTGACTTGGACGGAAGCAGGATCAGGTGATAGGGCACCACATATCTTTATTAAAGTGTCTTTAAAAAAGAAAAGAAGAAGAAGAATGGAACTCTGGCTCCCTTGGCTTTGACTATAGCGGAATCAGGCTTCCAGCTCAGGTGAGAAAGCATGTTTGACTGTATAGATCTCTGTTATCGGCGGGGCCGGTAGTTGTGGTCGTCAGTGCTGGGCACTGCATGCAGCAGGTGGAGCCATGGAAATGACCTGGGGGGGGGGGGGCTCCATACCAGTTGATAGCCAAGGAGCCTAGTCATATTGCCAAGTTATCTCACTCGTATGTGGGGACTTTAGGGTGGGTTAGGGGAGGGAATTTTAGACGAAGGCTTGACAGCCATTTCTGGACAACCAAGACAACCGGTAGGCATTTTTTCACCAGAATAAAAATTACCATCCCCATATGTCTTATCTAAGGGAAAAGGTCAGCGGAGAAAATAAATTCTCTCCTTCGAGATTTAGGGCATTTATAGCATGCAGTGGTTTCAGGAGGAGACAGGAAAGAACCATTGCTTATTTGTTTGGAAGGCATGATGGAGGCTGCTCCCTTCACCCTGCCCCTCCCCAATATACATACACGCAAGTCAAGAAAATTCTGGGGTCTATTTCTGTGCTATTTAGTGGATTATAATTCTGTGAAAAAAGTTTGTATATTGAATTGCAATACATTTAAGGAGTGTTCTTTAAAAAAAGAAATAAATATACAGTTACATTACATACCTAGCGTCTAGTTTTCATGTGTTTTATTTTTTTTCCTCCAGGCTAGCAATGACGCTCTCTTAGGCTGCAATCCTATGCTTCTATATGAATGAATAAGCCCCATAGAAATGAGTCTACTTCCAAATAAAGACTTATAGGATTGGACGGCATGTTGCATAATGTGACATTTGGTTGGGCATGAGCACGCATGTAACTGGCCTGGTTTTGCATGAAATAACAGTAAAAGCCTATGGGCTATTGACGCTTTGGCTGTCTTGCCTATCGCTATGTTTCTGCCAAATATTTTATATCCATTGCACACTTCTGAATAAGGAAAAAATCAGCATAAAACATCATCTGAGCACCGCCCATACTCAAACGTTTAAACCTCTTGACCTGAGTATCTTCCAAAGAGATGAGTCTGCAACAGCTTGTTGTCTGTAAACAACCTGACAAATCTGTAATTATTAATCTGCACATATTTCAGGATTACAACCCAGCAATGATTTAAATAAGCAATGCACTTACCTCTATATTCCATTGTAGTCCAGGTACTTAAGAGTAAGCAGGGGGGGGGGATTAGCAGTGCTAAGTCTCTGCCGATACCGTGTTCTATGTTGGTAAAAGACGACCTACCTCTCTTTGGTAGCTTTTAACAAGAGACACAGGGTGTCATTGTTACCCTAGGCTCATTTTCTTTTAATTTGTTGGTAAAATGTCAATGAAATGTGGATATCTTTGGTTAAATTAAGGAACAGGGATGTGGTATTCTTCCTCATTGTGTTTGCTACGTGTTTGAGCTGATTGCTGTGAACTGCCCTGAGATCTACGGGTCTGTATACTGTATACAAGGACTGTATACAAATTTAATAAATAATAATAATAATTCCAATATAGTTCCAGCTCCCCCTCATTTTTGCACAATAATATATAGAACACATTCCTGGACAGACATATACACAAAAAGGCTATTTTGGGTTGGTTTATCCATATCACTTTTCAGGGACAACCCCTTTGGCATGACACAATAGTTATCTGGGATCGTTCCTATAATTGGTAGGTGCCATAATCTTTGTACAGTGGTACCTCGGTTTGCGACCGCAATCCGTTCCATGGAGGCGGTCGCTCCCCGAAGGCACGCTTCTGTGCACCCGACGCCGTGGAACCCGGATGTAAACACTTCCAGGTCCGTGGCGGTCGCTCGCCGAGGTAATCGTAAACCAAGGTTTGACTGTATTTCTCTCTCACCCCAGGCTTCATTATATGGTAGCAATTTGAACTCATTTATGTACCAGAAGAGCTTGTTTTCAACTAAGAGTATCCAGAACTTGGGGAAAGGAATGTAGCTCAGTATTGGACCACATGCTTTGCTTGCAAAAGATGCCACATACAATTCTGGTATCTCCAGTTATGTCTGAGAAAGAATCCTGTCTGAAACTTTCAAGAGCTGCTTCCAGTTGATGAACACAAGGCTAAACATGGACCAGTGGTCTGGCTCAGTAAGGCAGCCTTCTGTGTAAGCAGCAGCTTTGCATCTTGCAAACGCCAGTTTGCATATTGTACTGTCAAACTGAATTCTTCCCTCTCTTTCAGACAAGTCCTAGAACAGGGCCATCCATTTCCAAGGGATTTGAGATCTGCACATAAAAATGTAAACAGCAAGCTATTCATCTCTATGCAGATACTTTTAAGTGTTTGCATTTAGTATCCACTGAACTAGAAATAAAACATGAACAAAAAGGATGTTCCAATTCTGTAACACAAAAAATAAGGCTTATGCTTTTAAAAAGTAAATACAGTATATGTAAACAGTTTCAATGCTTGCCTTAGTGCATCATATCTATAGGGGAGGTGTGATCCTGATTTCCTGCTATTGTGTTTCTGATTTCCTGCTATAAGTGGTTCATAAATAAAATACCTATTCAGGCTTCCAAACACTCATGAAGAAAAGATAGGCCTACACATTTCTAGCCCCTTCCGATATTTTTTCTGCATTCCCAGAGAAACATCTGGTGCAGTCTTTATGATATCATCCATCCAGCATCTCACTACGTGAAAATATCTGTAGAAGACGGCACCTGAATACCTACACTAAGCAAGTGGATTCCACTTCTAAACACACACTTGCCTTTCTAGTACAGTCCCAAAGGGTTTAATTAAGTTTTCACAAGCAGAGGGATGCAGAAACATTGTCCCAAATCTCTTCCAAACTGAAGATTTGCATACTAAATTCTAACAGTACAAATATCTCTGTGCATTTCCAAATGGCAAGTCTCTCATTGCTGCATCTTTTTGTTGTTTTCTTTTTATATGCATCAAATTCTTTTACAACAGTACAAATAAAATGGTGGGTGATAGCTGGGAGCACTGCAGATGGTCAGAAGAAGACATCTGGCCAGGAATCAAGAAAAAGGTCGAGAAAAATTTCATTGTATGTCCTGGAATTTCTCATTTTTCTGCTGAACATAATTTCCATTTCCCATAAGTCTCGCTGTATCTACCAAACTCTTCTTGCTTAAGCTTCCAGGCTCTTGCCATTTGCAATCGTTTACTCAAGTCTCCTGGGTTTCTTTACTTTGCATTCACGGTTAGAACTGCTCTTTCTGCCACCCCCACTTAACTCCAGTCTCTGCTGCTGCCTGTTTGGAGAGGTTTCCTTTAATCCCAGAGGCTGGCATGGAGCAGGTGTGATGGGGCAAGTATGTATGGGTATGTGCAGATCCCTTCATTTCTAGTCACAACTAGCAGGGCATGCAACTAACAAGACATGTGGTGACCTCAACTTGGAAAGAGTAACCCGGTAAATTCCAGCAACTGGATCAATAATTGGCAATGAGAATTTATGACCCAGAGTAATTCACAGAAAGGCGGGAGAAGGAGATTTTCCATCCCTCCATTTTCCACCACCCACAAGCACCCCACACATTCCTGTGGAAGATGTTTCAATGGCTCTTGCTCAAACTGGGAAAACATCGCTCAGAAAACACCAATCAGCAGAAGTCTTGTTTATTTCAGTACATCCTCAACACACCTTTTCATTTAGGAAAAGGCCCAAGCAGCTAAAAATAAAAGTAATAGTTAAACAGGATTAAAGTGACTAAGAGAGAAAATAAAATTCAGAACCTAAGAAGAGTCTGCTGGTAAAGGCCAGCGGTCCTTCTAGTTCAGCATCCTGTTCTCACAGTGGCCGACTAGATGCCAGTGAGAAACCCACAGTCAGGATTCGAGCACAAGAGCGCTCTCCCCTCCTGTGGTTTCCAGAAACTGGTGTTCAAAAACATTACTGCCTCCAGCAGTGAAGGCAGAACATACTGTAAGTATCAGGATTAGAAGCCACCAGTAGCCTACTCCTCCGTAAATTTGTCTAACCCTTTTTTAAAGCCATCCAAGTTGGTGGCCATTGCTACAAATTCCATCGTTTCACTATGTGATGCGCCTGCTAAAAAGGAGATTAAAAACTAAATGCATATCAAGATATGCATTTAAGATATCTTGATATGGGAGGGGGAGGGGAGGGAGGTTTATTGGTTTGTGTTTTTTGTCCTTGTTTTTATCATGTACGGTATTTTGTATTTTATGCTGTAATGTTGCAAACCCAGCTGAGATCTACAGATGAAGGGCAGCATTCAAATTTAATGAATGAATAAGAAATGAAGCCACCTCTGAAGAAGGTGATAGAAAGATGTCAAGGAGAGGGATCTCCAGGGAGCCACCTCTCTACCAGCCACCTGTCTCTACCAAACACGTCTCGGATCTGGATACAGGTAGGTAGCCATGTTGGTCTGCCATAGTTTTTATTTTGTTCAGATCTGGATGAGATACAAAATAGTGCCTCCCCAGCAAATCATAAAGAATGGGCAGGATTATGCCAGAAAAGATATTCTTTTGGTATCCTGATCTGAAAGCATGCAGGGTGTTAGAGGTGAGATGATGCCCATCTTCCCCTTACCCCTTCCAACGTCAATTTGTAGTAGAGGTTGGGCTCCTGAGAGTCTTCCCTCATGGAAAGTGAAATTTGCATACATTTTCCTGGGGGAAGGAAAACTCTTAAGGCACCCAAGCTCATTAAAAAAAATATGCTCCAAATAATATATATTTTTATTTAAATGATGCTAGGAGTGATTTCGACTATAGACATACCATCCACAATATCTAGCGAGGTCTTGCTAAATTATAGGAATGGAAAACATCACATTTAAAAAGTAATTTGAAAATGGTGTTCCCCAACTCTTCTTACACACACACACACACACACACACACACACACACACACACACACACACTGGTCTTTCAGGTCTTTCAGATTCTAAAACTTCAGTAGTGAGGACATTTTTAGTCACTTGCATTTGTACACAATCCCAAACTGGAATATCAACAACCTCAGATATGTTGATGACACAACCGTGATGGCAGAAAGTGAGGAGGAATTAAAGAACCTTTTAATGAGGGTGAAAGAGGAGAGTGCAAAATATGGTCTAAAGCTCAACATCAAAAACCTAAGATCATGGCCACTGGTCCCATCACCTCCTGGCAAATAGAAGGGGAAGAAATGGAAGCAGTGAGAGATTTTACTTTCTTGGGCTCCTTGATCACTGCAGATGGTGACAGCAGTCACGAAATTAAAAGACGCCTGCTTCTTGGGAGAAAAGCAATGACAAACCTAGACAGCATCTTAAAAAGCAGAGACATCACCTTGCCGACAAAGGTCCGTATAGTTAAAGCTATGGTTTTCCCAGTAGTGATGTATGGAAGTGAGAGCTGGACCATAAAGAAGGCTGATCGCTGATGAATTGATGCTTTTGAATTATGGTGCTGGAGGAGACTCTTGAGAGTCCCATGGACTGCAAGAAGATCAAACCTATCCATTCTTAAGGAAATCAGCCCTGAGTGCTCCCTGGAAGGACAGATCCTGAAGCTGAGGCTCCAATACTTTCGCCACCTCATGAGAAGAGAAAACTCCCTGGAAAAGACCCTGATGTTGGGAAAGATGGAGGGCACAAGGAGAAGGGGATGACAGAGGATGAGATGGTTGGACAGTGTTCTCGAAGCTACGAACATGAGTATGACCAAGCTGCGGGAGGCAGTGGAAGACAGGAGTGCCTGGCATGCGCTGGTCCATGGGGTCACAAAGAGTCGGACATGACTAAACAACTAAACAACATTCGTACACAAGCTTCTTGACAAGCTGCCTATTTCCTCAAAATCATTGTTGTCAGCTCCATATTGAAAGCGTTAAGATTCACCAGTGTCACTGTGCTCTGAACAGGTGATGCAAAAAGTGACACCCAGAGAGCCCACAGGGGGACTGTCCAAAATTTACTCTAGCAGCCAAGGTTTGGAATGTGCAGCCAGCCTTTTCCATATTGTAGCTAATGAAAAGCCACAACAGAGTTGGAAGGTGCATATCAGGCTGTTTGGCAGTGGAATTTGCTGCCAAGGAATGTGGTGGAGTCTCCTTCTTTGGAGGTCTTTAAACAGAGGCTTGACAGGCATATGTCAAGAATGCTTTGATGGTGTTTCCTGCTTGGCAGGGGGTTGGACTGGATGGCCCTTGTGGTCTCTTCCAACTCTATGATTCTAACAACACAACACAAGTTGCTTAAATGGCTTACAGACTGCTAATTAACTCTCACTGCAAATGAGATTTCATTTTTATTTTGGATTGGGGGAGGGGGAGTGGTTTTATTACATTTATTTGGCTGGCAGCCAATGCTACAACTCACTATGAAGCAAGTAAAGCTGAAGTCCTTCTGCAGCAACATATGGATGTTTGGGAAGTATGAGTCATAAATGGAACCAGATGCAAAGAAAAATAAAGCAAGTTATGAAAGAAAGATAGATGGTTGCAACTGTCCTTAAATAGCTATCAGTATTATTACTTCTGATGCTAAGCCCACTATTGGGGGGCAGAGCCGCAGCTAGGTGATCTTGCGCCCCTGGCAGAACCATCCAGATTGCGCCCCCTAGCCATGGACAAATTATGTAGCTCTTATTTCTGCCTGTCCTCCAACCCCAACCCCCTTCCACCCATTCAATTCACCCTCTACTTAAAACCAATTTTTATGAGGCAACAATCAATCTTTACGGGCATCTTTTTTAAAGCCAATTTTGTGCCGCCCCACCCCCCCACTGCCCATTTCACCACCCCCTAACTACAGCCCTGTTGGGGGGGGCAGATCAAATCTGCACATTCATGGCTTCTTTTGAATGATGGATGTGGAGATGCTCCTTCAGGTACCGGTATACAGGGCTAGAAGCCATTTGGGGTAAAGATGTACATGCTGAGAGCTCCTATATGTGAGGAGGCAACCTGATTACCTGTCCCTGCCCCAGTCCGCATGGCCAAAGGTCAGGAACTATAGGAATTGTAGTCCACCACCAACTTTTATAGACACCTTCACCAACCTCATGATTTCCAGAAGTTTTGTGCTACAGCTTCCACCAGTCAGTCCTACCAAGTTGGGTGGGGCCATTAGGAGTTGCTGTCCAAAACAGCTGGAGGGCATCAGGTTGGCGAAGGCTACTTTATACGCTTTGACCCTTGAATGCCAGCTGATCAGCTCATGCACATTTCAGTAGCAAGACATGATGCCCTAACTGAACGAATACAAAACAGAGGTATGCATTAGCCCTTGAAAGCAACAGTGTTAAATTGAACGCAGTATTAAGGAACCAGGCAATGAGCAAATATTGAAATTGTGCAGTGGAAAGCGACGGCATAGTTTTTGCTTCAGCCTGAAACCTTCTTTGGTGTGTCCATCATCCAGGGAGGAGTTTTTCTGTGTTTGAAAGGGCTGCCTCATCCCCGAAGAAAAGTGAAAAGGATCACATTTTCCTATACATTGAGAAATGTCACAGCTGCACAGTTGTGCTTAGGTAGCAGGAGGGTGGGAGAAAAGACCATAGCTGTCAAGTTTTCCCTTTTCTCGCGAGGAAGCCTATTCAGCATAAGGGAATTTCCCTTTAAAAAGGGAGAACTTGACAGCTATGGAAAAGACCCACCCACTTTGTTCCTCCAGGCCCGGGGGGGGGGGGGGGAAGCGACATATCCTATCATGTGCACTATTTTTCCAAATGGAAAAAACCCCTTAAAATCAGGAGGGAAAAAATCCTTTCAGATGAGAAGTTGCCACAGAGCATTCAGATGAAGGATACAGTGATAAAACTCCACAGCCTTTAGCTGTCAGATCCTAAAGAGCTATTTCAGCTTGATAGTGCTAGCAGTGGATTGTGTCTCACTTGATAACATGGCATACTATGGTAGATGTGCATTGCTGAGCTGAGCCACACACCTTCACCTGAGGGCCCGTCCACAATTCCTACAAGCAGTTACCCCCTTGCCCTGCTCTTTTACCTGGCCTTTAGCTGTAACTAAGAGCAAATGTCAAATTGGAGAAAACCCATTTTTTTGCCACCTATGTCCAGGCATTTAAATGCATTTAGCTCTTCAAGTTCCTTTAAGCCATTAAAGGGTTAAAATACTCTCAACATTCCCCCCATTAACTCTAATCGTTGCACCTGTTAAAGGTTTCCTCCTGAGGCAACTGGTTCTGGCCTTTGCGTGTTTCCTGCAGGAGGAGTTCTCTACTGGGTAAGCATTATTCATAACCATTGGTTTACAGATATTTGGTTGTATCATTAAAATGTGGACATCATTTTTTAGATTGCTTTGAGAAAAGTTTTCTAGCTTGCATCTCAATTAATTAGGGTAATAATTAATAATTACATCTTATTAGGGTTTTTCTGTTTCAATCTAGAGGTTTGTTCTGGTTTTAATTTGCTTTTTTCCTCAGTGTATATTGTTTTATATTTCTAGTTTTTGCTTAACAAGAGCTCTTATAAACAATTTTATAATTACTTTCATATTTACTTACTATAAGACGTTGATAGTGCATTGTACACTACTATTGCATTTCCCATTTATTTCTCATATCTATTGTGTCCCTCACAATTGCTAAAATCAATTGGGCCTCAAATGAATATTTCTTCATGTACTTAAGAGTCCTTTTCTCCTGATATCATATGGAAGTACCCAACCTGGGGCCCATAGGTACTATGGCACCTCTGAAGGCCCCTGGGTGGGTGCCCCAAACTCTAAGCTATCACTTTCTTAAAAATCAAGTCTCCAGCCCTCTTAGAAAAAAAGTTATGAGGCAAAAAAAATGCAGATACACTCTGTGAAATGAGATTGGTGCAGCTTCCTTGCATATTTTTCCTGGTACCAAGGAATTCTCCCTGTTGTTATTAGATAGCAATAACATTGATGTTTGTGTGTCAGAGAGTGATCTCCATAGTCAGGACCAGCAGGACATAGCTGATTTCCTATGGAAAGCCTAGGGCTCTTAGTTGTTGTTGTCTCTCTGTGATTTTGTGTTATGCTATGCGCCCTGTGGCAGCCATTTTGTGTTGCGTCCATGGCAGCCATTTTGTGACCGGCACCCCTAGCATTCCCTCAGAATTCAAAATGTGCCCACTAGTCCAAAAATATTGATGACGCCTGTCATGGTAAAGAAACGGCAAAACTGTAATTAAGAAGCAAAGGTGAGGTTGCATTTTCACATGTGCAATGTCTTCAGGTCAAATTTGATGTGATGCTACTTGCATGCTAAGGTGCAGGTTTTGAAAGGTGCAGTTAGCACCAGCTGGGGGTGGCAGTGGCTGACCAGTAGCAGGAACACTGTCAGCTGTGTAAGGGAAATTTAACCCTTTCTTCCCCTGCTGAAGTGCTCGTCATCCCTCATCTAGAAGGTGGTTTTGCATTGAGAGGAAAAACCCCACTGGTGTCAATGGGGGGATTTGCCCCCAAAGTAAACACCAGCTGCATGTTTCTGGTACTGTAGCTACTGAGAGAATGCAATGCACATGCAACTTATGAAAGAGGCTTTCTGAAAGCATTCCTAGGAGGACAAAGGTTCTTTCATAAACCCTATACACATGACTTTCAGACACTGAACAGGACAGCAAACCCCAAGAACATTCCCACCTTTCCAGGCTCATAAACTGAAGCAAATTATGCCAAGGTCAGAATAGAGAAGATTTAAGCAAGACTTCCTAAGGATGGGATGAAGATACAGTATAATAAAAGCTCAATTCCAATGTTAAAGCCAGGAAAAAAAAGATGTCTCTGCATTTTACCCATCCTAGTAGCATTTTCTCTGCTGGCAATATTGTCAGAAAGTTTCTTTCATAAACAAAGCAAGAGTTTCCCCAGATCTCGCTGTGGCAGAATTGTCCCTTCTGGACACATTGTAACAAGCACAGCAGAATAACGCCTACAAGGGAACCCTTGGTTGTACATAGAATAGCTTGATTTTATGCTCTGTCCGCTGCCTTGAAGATTTCTATACAGAAAGGTGGTCTGCACACTAACAAATGAAAAATTAAGCTCAAGAGCAGTTTCTGAAATACTCTGTTCCAAGAGGCATGGCAACAAGAAAAGGCAGCCATGTGCTTCCTGAGCCTTCCTTATCTCCTCACAGAGAGAAACGGCTGCAAGATGTACCTAAGGCCAACCCTTTTCTTTCTTGGCTAGAGAATTCCATCCATGTTTTTGTCTGTCTGTTGTTATTCCCTCACCTACTGTCTGTCACAAACACAGAAGAAAATTGTTAACAGAGATGGCAGAAGAAAGTCTCTCTTAGGGTGCTCTGAATGGGATTCACTTAAGGCAGCCTTCTACAACCCGGCCCTTCCTAGGCATCTTTGGAGTACACCTCCCGTCAACCCCCATCCCATAGTATACAGCCTAAGTTGGGGAAGGCTGATTTAAAGTATTGAAAAAAAGAAGGGCCATAGCATCTGCCTTGCACTCAGAAGGTCCTAGGCTCAATCTCCAAGTAGGCCTGGGATACAACCCTGCCTTAACCCCTGGCAGTTGCTGCCAGTCAGTGTTGACAATATTGAGTTAGATGGACCAATATAAGGGAGCTTCCTAGGTTTCTGTGTTCCTATGAAAGACAAAACCAAGTAAGGAGTAAAAATGTGGATCACATGAAATAAGGATGTGCCTCTTTGCAGGGCAGGGATGATATATACGTAACATCTTTTCCCTTCAGACTAGTATTCCATTCTTAATTTTTTTTTCTCTTAATGCCTCTTTGTCTCAGCCTAGTATTTCCTCACTTTTGCTTCTTTCCATTTTCCCATACTGTGACATGCTGGCAGGAGGAATAGACTGTCGTGACAATGTAACATTTGACCGTGCTGTCAGTATTTGATATTTGACACCTGATATTTGTTATCAGTATTTGATGTGCAATAATATTTGATGTCTAATTCCTCATATTCGAGTTTTACTGCTTGATTTGACAGCCAGGGTCGAGCATTTACTATTTTCTAAGATCTATTTGAAATTCAGTGGTAGCTTTTCCATCATGTGGGTTCATTCCTATATCCAGTATTGCACAGCCATCAAGATCCCAAATCTCTCCTCTTCGAAACTGGGGCAGGCTCATGCATTTTAATGGCTCAATTCCTGTGTACGCACGTCAACAGAGAATCTGACATTGGTTTTGAAAAGGAGTCATTTTAAAAAGGAGGTTATTTCTGGCTAAATAGAAAACTACATAGCTTTCCATTTTGTCAGCATCATGTGCTTCAGGGTTTCTTTCCTTTTTTTACATTTATCTTAATGGTTTCAAGAGCACTAGAGGGATATCTGTGGATAAAAGGAGCTATAGAAATACCCATTTTCATTTTGTTATAGCCCTGCATTCAGCCAAAGGACTTCTTTTTCCAGGTATTGTAAATCTCCTTGCATAGCTTAACTCCGAAGCATATAAACCCACTGCAACCTTAAGCAGTTACTCTCTCAGGTGGGCAACATATGCCTGGAAACTTGCGATGCACAGAGGCCTTTTTATAGCCCACAAACTGCCTAAGACATTCCATTGTCTTTTTTTGTTAGATCAAATAATGTGGGTTCTCTGGCACCAAGGAGTACTAAAATCATCCCCAAATCTTGTGTTTTATCTCCCCATGATTTCTCAATCAGTTCCATGTTTTGTTACCCAGATTTACACAGCGTGGTCCTACACCCAAAGGTGCCACGCCTCTCCATTTCTGCAAAGTTTGCTCACCTTGCCCTTTACTGCTTTTCTAGCTTGTTTCACCACTTTGATGCCTGATTTGCAGGCATTGCCCTGATCTGAACCACTTGCATTGCGCTACTTATTGACTAAGCACTGATGTGCCTATGATGTCTATACATTTTTTTTTCTGGTAGGCTGTTTCATGTGCCCATGAGTGAAGCCTCATCAGCCCCAACTAGCACAGCTGATGGGAGCTGTGATCCAAAGCATATGGAAAGCATTACATAGTGGGAGGCTGGTTTGAAGCTATTATTTTGTGTGCTCGTTTTGAATCTTCATTTCTGTAGCAAATCGGGAAGGACGCCACTTATTTCTTATGGGGTGTGTAAAGAGGTACCTGGCATTCTGGTTTGGCATTGTGGCATGATTGATACTTTGTGGCATGACCTCGTTGTTTGTAAGGTGGTGGTGGGGTTTTAAATAAGAATTAGAAGAGACCAAAATATTCTGACCCAAGAAAAGAATGGTATCTCTCTTATAAAGTGAAACTGAGTAGGTGATACAGCAAGAGCCACGGAAGAATATTCTAGAATGGCTGAGAGTAGTTATTAATATCCCTGTTGCTAGACAATTTTGTTTGAGAGTGTGTGGGCTGCTGCTTCCACATCTCTCAACCCATTTCACTGTTTTTCTTCAGTGTATTCCATTATGTATGTGACATTCTAATTTCCAGTCCCTTAATGCTCATTGAACTGGTAAGACACAGTTACATTCTGTAAGAAAACGAGAAGAGGATAATGATATAGTATGGCCATTTTGGGAAAAGGACAGAATCCCATTCTACTCAGTAGTATTGTTAGGAAGCACGGACATAATTCAGCTCAAACTAAGCACTTTTGGAATAATGCTGTTGTAGTATTTCTTTATTTCAGGATTTATATCCTACCCTACAAAAACTTTCTTAAGGCCATTTATACAACATAATGAATATTTTAATAAAATACAGATTAAAAATAGCTTACAAAAACAGCAATGTTGCTGGACTACAGTTTCCAGCATCCTTAATCATTGGCCATGCTAGGCGGGGTTATTTTTTTATTATTTTTTTAAACGGCGGGAGAGGTAGGATTAAAGTGCTTAAAAGAGAGAGAGAGAGAGAGAGAGAGAGAGCGCAAATCATGTTTGCAATCCTATGCAATAAAAAAATCACAGGATAATTAAGCATGCAATTAACTCGCACTGATTTAACTTGGAAAATCTTAAAGCATGTAATTGTGACAAAATGCTGCTACCTGCTTTTCTTGAATGTATACCCCAAGAAATAAAAAGGCCTCTGAGCCAGGTGAGGTACTATGTGCTTATATCAGGGATGCAACATCTGTGGCTTTCCAGAAGTTGTTGGATCCTAATGGACTGGGGCAATATCTATACAGTATATAAATAAGTAGTAGAAGCCAGTGAAGATGACAGAGGCCTGGCATAATATGATTGTATTGGCTGGTCCCAGTTAACATCCATGCTGCCCAACTCAAATGTTTAGATCATGTAAGGCAGCCCTACATGTACCTGATTGCAGTGACATAGCACTCAGAGAAACTGCATGAAATAAGTAATTCAAACAAAGCAGAGGTACATATCAAGGCCTCCCGCAGATGACCTGTTTCTTCAACTCTCATCCTGATTTGCTCACACAAAACATATGCAGTGATTAAACTGTGCCTGAGCTTTACAGATCATTTTTCTCTGGTTTTGTTTATTGGACAAGTATATGATAATGAGAATTCACCCTAAATTCATCCTGATTTTGCTTATGTTTACACATCTTCCCATTAACTGTCTATTGAGCCCGCATTTTTCAGTCACTTTCCAAAGTGCAAAAAGGCAGTTTTTGGTTTGTTTGCTTTTATAGAAAAGTGGATTTGTTGTGCTCTGTGTGCTTTAATCCACTTTTAATTGTGCAGACCTAAAGTTCTGGTATGTGCAAAATACTGACCATCTGTGGGTACCCCCAAAAAGCTAAAGCCAATGCAATTGCCAATGCAACTATTATATTAAGCAAAAGCACCAGTCTAAAATACAGGAGCTGAGAAGGAATATAATTAAACATCAAATCCCTGTTGCTAAAGAAGTTTTTAATTGCTGTTCAAAATAAATAAATCCTGATAGGTCTCCTCACTCTTTCTACATCCACAAAGCTGCTAATAGAAAGGACTCATGACTCGTGTTCACTCATCAAAGGGCCTAAGACAATGGCATGGAGATCAAGGCCTCTATGGGAGGACTATATAAGAGAAAATGGTCCTCAAGGTAACTGGGTCTTGGACTATTTAGGGCTTTAAAGGCCAAGACCAGTACTTTCTGCTGAGCTCAGAAACCAAAAGACAGTGAAATTGACACAGAAACAGAGTTATGTGTTCTGAGCAATGAGAACCAAACTTTGGCCTCTACATTTTGAACCCATACAAGTTTCTGGTGTGTTTTTGAAAGGCAGTCCCTTCTACCACAAGCAGAGATCTTTTTGTAGTCCATCTGTTCATAACAGAACTAGTTCCAACCCCCACCACTAAGGAAGATTACGTGATTGCAGCTCTCAACAAAGCCCATGTGGTGTTCATGCCCAGGGTTAAAGGAAGGAGTGAGAAATGCATGGTGGAATGGTGCCCTGACACAGAAACATTATCATCTTGTTGAGATTCAGTAATGTCAGAAGATAAGCTCTCTGGCTTATGTGAGAATGACCGTGTAGTCATCTATCCTTTTTCCTCTGTCTTTGTCTTCTGCATATGGGGAAAGATGTACAATGAAGGACGCTGAGCCAGACATGCTGTCAAAGTCAGATTAGAGAGCTGCCTTGAGAAACACCAACCTCAGGGCAGCTGGAAATGGTGGGTCTTGTTGAAAAGAGCTGCCGTCCGGTGTCACTGCTGCTGTCAGCTGGCTGACTTCAGACTCTCTGCCCAAGGCTCTTAGCACTGTCACTTTGTGACAAGATTCCCATTCTCATCCTTAGAGACTGACTATCATCAGGTTTGCTTCTAGGCACTGGCTGCGGAGAGTACAGAGGGGACCCTCGGTAACACTAATATAATGTGAAACCTCTCTGGGATAAGAGAAAGATGAAGAAGAGAAACAAGTCAGCCTCTCTTTTTCTTCTGCTCAGATATTTCTTACACTCTTTGCATACAAAACCAGAATTCACAGACTGTGTCTGATTCTGCTTATGCACAAGTAAGAAGGGTGCTAATTTCCAGGGATCCAAGGGTGACTGTTGCAATACCTCTCCTGACATGGTGAAAGTGAGTATAACATAAGATGACAAATGCATATATTTTGGTTCAGAGCTTATTATGGCTCACTAAGCTACACTGTGTCAGTCAGAGGCGTCATCTTCTCAAGATGATTGAGGGTTCCAGTGTTGTACTATCCTGATGTCACACACATGACGTTGTGAGGAGCCAGGGGGCAGAGCCAAATGCCTTTTGATCATTGAGGGGGCCTGTCCCCTAAAAAAACATTGGGGTGAAAGTGCCTCAGCCCCCCAGGAGCTGGCACCTATGGTGCCAGTGAACATGTGTAATTTGCTGGTATGATCTGCTGGTGTCCAGTATAATCTCAGGAACCTTCACCCACTCCAGACGTAGCTACTCAAGATGCATATTTATATACAGTACAGACATTTGTAATTGTTACTTGCAGTGATCTACACACAAAAAAACTGGGTAACATGAAAGCCATGTGTGGATGATTGCAAAAATAAAATAAAAATGGTCACACCTACATGCTGAAATGGCCCTAAACTGTTCTTGGTTGAGTTAGCTGGCTTGAACTAACTCAGAACATGGTGTACCTTAATTTTCAGAATCTATATTTGGGCAATACCTTTATTAGGCCAACCAAAATGTTACAAACAAGTGTGCAAGCTTTTGAGTTCTCTAGAATGCTACTTCAGGCAAGATAGTGGGGTAGGGTGGGGAGAGAGAGTTGATGGAGCCCTGGAGTCTGCATCGAATACCAGTCTTAATTATGGAATGTGGGAGGAGGTAGCAGACATGCCATTTTTCTTATGGGCCACCGTGTGTGTGTGTGAGAGAGAGAGAGAGTGAAAGTGAGAGAGAGTGAGAGAGTGTTACTTAATTTAGGCTAATTTCCCCACCCACCCTCTTAGAATTTGCAGTCCCAACTGCGCTACTGATTATTCAGAGTTAGTTTGGTGCCTTACAGAAGAACCTGAGGTTTGAGATGCTTCTCATTACCACTTTTTCCCACTTCATGGTGCTAGACTATATGTTTTGCGCATGTGGCATATTAATAGACCAAGAGCTGTTGTAGTGAGAACAAAGAAGATAAAACTCTCTGTCAGTGTTATATACGAAAGCAATGAGTCTTCTCACAACTATGCATCTTATTTTATACAAGTGAGGCTTTCAACCCAGCATTATATCGGAATGTGGGCTATGGTTGCCAGCTGACCACAACAAACTGGCATGGCTGGGGTTTTGTGCATTAACAATACACTGATTGGCCTAAAGAGAACACCTTTATTTATGTTATTTGTATGGTGCTCGTCAGCCCAAAGCAACTTGGTTAAACACACAATAAAATGTGATACTTTTCAGAGCACGAGAAAAGCAACCCTATCCTTGTTATGTTTGCTGGATATGGTAGGAATGTTCAAAGATTTCCTTACCTTAGCAGAACACAGTATTTACACTAGCAGGAGAAAAAATTGCCATCTTTGGAGTAAAGTGTCATAAATATGTGGATAACACCCATATCTATTTCTCTGTTCCATCTGAATCAGGAGGGATGGCTGTGGTGGAAGACAGGTGTTTGGAGGCAGTGATGGGCTGGATGTGGGCCAACAAATCAAAACTGAATCCTGAAAGGACAGAGCTGTTCTTGATAGCAGGAGATGGGAAGATGGCCTGTTCTGGATGGGGTTGCATTCTCCTGAAAGAAGTAAAATAAAAAAATTCCTTCAGTAGCACCTTAAAGACCAACTAAGTTTTTATTTTGGTATGAGCTTTCGTGTGCATGCACACTTCTTCAGATCTGAAGAAGTGTGCATGCACACGAAAGCTCATACCAAAATAAAAACTTAGTTGGTCTTTAAGGTGCTACTGAAGGAATTTTTTTATTTTACTTCGATCCAGACCAACACGGCTACCTACCTGTATCCTGAAAGAAGATTTGTTGCTGGGGCTACTTCTGGATCCAACATTGTCATTTGAGGTCCAGGTGGCCTCAGTGGCTAGGATTGCCTACCTCCAGCTCTGACTGGTCTGATAGCTCTGGCCCCTTTTGGCAATTGTCAAATGAATCAGTAAACTGTTGCCATCTGAAGTTCCAGGCAGCACTTAGTGCTGGCCTCTGTCAGCTTCCTCTTGTGGTTTCTCCTTGTGGGTGGGGAAATTCTGTTGGGATGACAGAAGCCATTCCAGGACTTAGGACTACAGCCTACAATATGACTGTACCAAATGGATTCTGCTTCAAAGCAGAAAACTGCTTTTCAAGCAGAAAACACATAAGGAGTGTTAAGAGCATGAGTTTCTCACCGATAAAAGCACACAGCATGGTGCCTGCCATTAGGGACTTCATGATACATGTAGGCATGGCAAAGCAGGCATGCGTGTGCTCATCACATATGATTATATGTACATGTGCAGTCTTCTACCCAGGCGTATTATCCATGAAGGAAATTAGTCTTGTATAAAACCTGAATCAGGTGAGGGGTGTGAGGGTGTGTATGAGAGATTGATTGATTGGTTATATTTCTATGCCACTTCTCATTCAAATTAATCCCAAAGCAATAAATAATAACATGATAAAACATAACATCACAAATGCAGCATAAATCATACAGAATAATTAACAAGTCATCAATGCAACAATTACAATCAATAAAACACTGTTAACAAAGCAAAACAACAACATGTGAGATGGTTTTATATGCAAAATGTCTGATGCAAAAACAGAACTACAGTATCCTGTGGGTTGTTTGGAAAGTCCCACATACTGGGTGGTTTTATTTTACTTGTCAGTTTAGCTGCACACAAATATTTTAAAGCGTGAACTGGGCACAGGTGGCATGTCTTGTTGACATGTTACATTTATCTTGCTCTCTGTAGCATATGAGAAAATGTTAAGCCTTTTGATTGTGTCTACTGCATTGGCTTGAATATAATATAAAATGGAGGCTGCCATTTTTATACGTGTCATTCATTTAATCCTTCTGAGAGTGCAGGTGGCCAATGGGGGCTGCAGGAGGAACTATTAGGAAGGCTATATAATGGCATGGGGTGTAATAAAAAACTTTTAATGGCCCCAAATACAAACCAGCCACATTGCTCAAGACTCACAAGTAGTTGAGTTACGAATGAATGATTATGGTCTAATCGAATAAGCATCTATTAAAACTTTATAGCACCACACAACATCATGTAACCCGTTTATGCCAGATGGGCTATATTTAGAGCAACATCAGCTGGTATTGCAGAGAACAAAATGCGCTCTGTACTTTTAGTTTTAAGATACATTTATCTGATTTGGTAAGAATCCTTTCTAAAGTGTCTTGCCTTTCTGCCCTTCGGGGTATGTCTTTCCAAGCATTATTATGGACTGAGCTTTATGCAATATGAAACTAAGTTATATACTGGAGTGTGAAACACTCATTTTTCCATAGCACTACTACAGATGGTGTTTTCTTAAGGACTTGCCTTAAATAACAGCTATGGACAAAAAGCACTCTACTGCTTTAGAGCTCATTGGATCTGATAGATAGATAGATAGATAGCTACTTTATTGTCATTGTACATAGTACAACGAAATTGAATGCCATCCCATAAAAACAAAAACACAGTTACAGGAGTTACAACCACACATACCATATACATAAAACACACACATCGCAGCCCCCCCAGATGATATTATTTAGTTACAGCACTTAAGATGGTTATAGCTCTTGGATTAAAAACTGTTTTTTAATCTATTTGTTCTTGATTTAATTGTTCTGTATCTCTTGCCCAAAGGCAACAGTGCAAAAAGACTATATCCAGGATGAGTTGAATCCTGCAAAATATTATTTGCTTTTTTAAGGCAACGGGAACTGTATAGCTCTTCCAGAGATGAAAATATTGTGATGTATGCTAAAAGAGGGAAACAAGGGTCAGTGAGTTGATAAAACGAAAAGAAGGCATTATGTGCTTGAATAAAAGCCCACTTGGGATCATGAGAATTGAGCTGCAACCCTGCTTGTCCCCAGAAGAAAATGCCACTAGCCAGGCATGATGGGAGTTTTCATTCATGTGGCTAAGATAAACTTTTGAATAAGCCTTTGAATTAGACCAGTCATTCCCCAATGCCCCTGCCCCCAACCTGGACCACTTGAAAATTGCAGAGAGTTTTGGCAGGCCACTTAATGGTTTTTCTGCCTGTTCCAGCATTGGACTCTGCTGTGCTAGATGTTGTATATCTTAAAACTTTATTTGCATTGCTCCTTTTATTCCATATATTGTATTACAATTTGAATTACATAGAATGCCATATGAAACACTGTAGAAGAGACATGGAGCATTAGTTGTCTATGGACTACAGTTTGGGAACCCCTGAGATAGACCGTAGACGCCAGCCTGAGCTCCTTGGAGGAAGGATGGGAGACAAATAGCACTTCCTTCTTCAAACAGGCCATCACAGGATGCTACAATAACATCAAATGTTACAATAATGCGACACCACACCCAGTGTGCAAATTGTCTTGTCAGGTTTTAGGAGTTCATTTCCCTTTCATGATTATTTTATAGCAGGTAATTATTTTATAGTGTAAATAATTTAAGTAGGCAACTTGAGAAGCGCCATAATTGAGCAGCATTAGCAACACATCAATACTAAATCTGGTGAGGCACGGACCCTGGATGCCCTTTGTTTTCTGCATGGGTCCCCACAAACCTAAAAGAAATGAGTGGGGGGTTGTGGTGCTGCTACCGGATCCATTTCAATAATGGAAATGCCTGGGTGGCAACTGAAGAGACCCAAATCAGGCGTGGAGCCAGAGTGGAAAGCTGAGAGCAGAATGCACAAAATGTTAAAGCAATGGGGGAATCCCTGCAGGGTTTCAGATTTTCTCCTGATGGACATGAGTTGAACAAGTGGGAATTCTGCCTGTAAGACAGGCTGAGTGGAATGCTCTAGCTTTCTGTCACTCAGAAATCGGAGGGGGGTGAATCAGCACTTCTCTGCCACCTACTGTAGGAAACATAATATTTACATGCTTCGACCAAAAGTACCAAAAGTCAAACTGAGAAAAACGGAAGGGTTGCCCTGACCCTAGAACAGGAATCAATTTGGTAGCAAGTGGCAGGCTGGATTCATTTATTTAGAATGATGATCATTTTCCAAAGCAATCTTTGCCATTGGGCAGTAATATTCTCCCGACATTGTGTGGCTGGTTAAGGCACTTACTGCTTCATTTCGGTGGGCTGTAGTAGACTTTAACACCATTATTTTGAATAGTTCTCACTGTCAAAATGATCTCATTTAATCAGAAAGCAGTACTTGTTGCCCCTTTTAGGTGAAGTGGGGTGGGGTGGGGGAATGGCTTCCCAAGCCTTTGTTGTTATCGATAGCATGGGGATCCCATAAATAGGCAGCTCACAAAGGTTCTGTTTGAAATATTGAAACTTCTTTCGAATATTGAAACTTTCTCCCTAGCCCTTTTTGGGAATATTTAAGGGGGGGGGAATCTAGATACAAAATTAATATCTACAAAAAAATAGTAACTACTGGTAGGAAGCAATTTAAAATTCATGGATTTTTTTAAGGGGGGGGGAGAGAAAGCAATTTAAAGTTCCCATGGAAGAAGACCCCAGGTTGGAACCTACAGTTTTATAATAATAATATTTTTTTATTTATACCCCGCCCTGCTCGATTTGAAAACTGGGCTCAGGGCAGCTAACAGCAAATATGAAACATTAATTAAAAGCAACTTAAAAACCTCTTAAAAACAGCATAAAATACAACATAAATGTAGCATCCATGTCAATAAATTTCAAAAAATTCAGGGTCGTTTACCCAGTTCAGTAAATGTCAAGTGATCACCAGGGCTAACTGGCCAAGTTGGTCCTGCTAGAGCCAGCAAGGAGACCAGGGAAGAGTTTAAATGTGGGGTCCCAGAAGGGTTTCTTCATAGAAAAAGGAAAGGGAAAAGGGAATGGAGGGTCAGGCTAATTCCAATTGAAGGCCAGGCAGAATAGCTCTGTCTACAGGCCCTGCGGAAGGAGATCAAGTCCTACAGGGTCCTACCGGTAGTCTCGTGGGACAGGGCATTCCACCAGGTCGGAGCCATCACTGAAAAGCCCTGGCCCTGGTGGAGGATAATCTGGCTTCCTTAGGGCCTTAAGCTATTAAGCTATTATTATTCATGGACCTTAGGGTCTTCTGTGGGACATACCAGGATAGGCGGTCCCGTAAGTATGAGGGTCCTAGGCCGCATAGGGCTTTAAAGGTCAAAACCAGCACCTTAAACCTGACCTGATACTCCACCGGGACCCAGTGCAGCTGGTAGAGCACTGGGTGAATATGCTCCCATGGTAAGGACCCCGTGAGGAGCCTCGCTGCAGCATTCTGCACCTGCTGGAGTTTCTGGGACAGTTTCAAGGGGAGTCTCACGTAGAGCAAGTTACAGTAGTCAAGCCTGGAGGTGACTGTCACATGGATCACTGTGGCCAGATTGGGGCGGGAAAGGTAAGGGACCAACTGCTTGATACGGCGAAGATAGAAAACTATCACTTTGACTGTTGCTGCAACCTGTGTCTCCATGGAAAGGGAGGCATCAAGGATTACATCCAAACTCTTGGAAATTTCATTAAAAGTAGGGAATATATATATATATATATATATATATATATATATATATATATATATCCTACATGTTAAAAAATCAAAAAATTAAATAAGCCTTGAGACACAAAGAAGCCTAAATGAATCCATAATGAACAGAAGAAACCAAAGTCCTGGAACTAAAAACCACTTCAAAACAAGCCATCCTTCACTTTTGTCTTCAGAGAATCCTCATTGTTGCATTCCCCACTGAAATTCACTCACCAAAGGATATTTCATTTCTGCCTGCAATGGATAGGGGATACATAAGCGAACACTGGAGCACAGGCATGACATCTGGGAAAGAAAGTTTCTGTAAATTCACTTGAAGAATAATATCATTGACATCTGCATGGCTTTCCATGCTGTATGAAGACCAGGGTTACCAGTGTTGCCTTGCTGCCAAATCAGCAGATTCTTTATCCTATGCTGTCTCAGGGTATGACATACAGGCATATGAGTTCTTCTTGGGCCCCCAAAATATATATTCTGACTATACCAAGTTTTCCCTCTAGAGAAGGAACACCATCTTTTCCTTGACTCATTCTGCTACCCAGCCCAAGCTTCTTCACTTTTGCATGTTCCATCTTACAGAGGTGAGTCCAACAGGCTGCTCAGATAAAGCAGAGATTTACCTTCAGATTTTCTGTGCCACACTGGCCCTACATCCACCTATACAAACCATTTTTGGGGTTTAGAGGTAGTGCAAGACATTTTTGGCTCTACTGTCTTGGGGAAAGGAAGCACCTCTTATCCTCTGTGCTTGCCTTGTCCAGTTACAGAATTTACCCTTCCCTGTGTCTCCTAAACAGTTACAGCCTTTTGACACTATCAGATGTTAAGTTCAGCCCAGGATTAATGGCTCAACAAACGCTGCATAGCTACTTCAGTTGCCACTAAGAGGGTGTGGAAGTTGCCTTCATGCAACTCTGCAAAACCTTTGCTTGCATTGGTATGGAAAATAGATGTGGTACATGAAGTACCTGTTCTATGATAATAGCAGTGGCATGCAGAGGTTTTAACAAAGCAACATGTGCTCCCATAATAATGGCCATTATACTTGTTCCTCACTCCACTGAGATGAACCTAAAGCAGATATGAATGCATTTCCTTATATTCATCTTTTGTTTTCTCCCTCCCTATGGAAATTTAGATCAGGGCAGAGATCTTATTATTTTTGCCTATTTTCGGTGACTAAATAGAGAGAGACCCAGAAGTGAAAAGTGTGGACAAAAATGTGGGGAGCTTGTTCCACAACAATAGAAGAATCTTTATCTCCATCTTTGTCAGATACTTTTAGACGTGATAATCCAAATGGAGAAGACATTATCACCTAACTAGAATATCATCATGAATACAGTTGTTCCCAAGCCAGACTTGCCAGAATTATTGGAATTGAAGCCAGTAGAAGCACTCACTCCCATTATATGCACAAGGAAGTAGGAATGCTATAAAGCATCTTGACTTTGAATTGCAAATCAGTTTCAGATGCATAACAGAGTTCACTTCAGGAAGGATAACCAGGTTTCTATTAAGTGAATTTTGCTCCATGGTTCCCCAGCAGCTGAAGAGGAAACAAAATATCTTGGGCTGGAGCCCACATGTTTCAGGAAAGTTGACACATCACGTTTGAATTCTCATCTCCCACTCAGGACTGAGTATTTTATCCTCTTTCATCTCCATAATAACCTTGAGAAAGGAGGTAAGAAGGAAAAAGAGTGACTCATCCAACAATGCAGTGAGCCTTATGGCTTTGAACCCAGGTCTGTCTTGGTTCCAGTCTAAAATCTACAGACTATATTGACTTTTCAATTATTCTTTGCTTATCCATTACTTTGGCAGGAAAATGGAAGCCCATTGTGACTTAAACAATTTCCCACTCACCATGCCCCAATCCACCTCTTCTCCCCCTTTCTTTCTAATGTAACACTAATGTCTCAACAAATGAAACTGATATGTAGAAAATGTAACTTGAAAAAAGAGACATTGCACATACTTTTGTAAATCAAGAAATCTTTAATAAAAATATGTTTTTAAAAAACCATTGTGCCTTATTAAATGTCCAACAATTCATTCATTGATTCATTCTTTTGTTCTTTCTTCATTTAATAATAATTTTAAAATGTACCTTAAGAATGCATTACTGTACTGTGAGAAGTTATGGTAAGAGATGCCAGCGGGATTTATGTATTGCACAGGTTTAAGGTTGTGTTTGAAAATCAGCATATTTATACTATTGAACTATGATATTTCTACTACTATATATTCATACTATTCATACAAAACAACATGGGTAGGCTGTAGCTCAGTGATGTATCAAGGGTGTATAAGTGAGATCTGCTTTGATACAGAAGGCCTCAGGTTCAATCCCTAATATCTCTAGGTAGGCCTGGGAATGCCCCCTGCTTGAAACCACTGCCAGTCAGTGTAGACAAGACTGAGGTAGGTTGGCCAATGGTCTGACTCTTGTCTCACAAGAAATAGTTTCTAGGCCCCAAAGGGCTCATTTGTAGCAATGTGGAATAGAACTGGAAATCCCCATATGCCCCATTCTATAAGCTACAGAATGTACAAATCTTGCGAAAAATAATTAAACAACAAGAAGCCTGCAGTGTGCACAAGCAAAACCGCAATCCAACCAAAGAGAATTACTTTTTCATCCCATTAATTTATGTGGAAGCATTTGGATGTTCTTAAAGCTGCAGTCCTATAACCATTTACTTGGGGGTAAGCCCCATTGAAGTCAATGTGACTTACCTCTGGGTAGATGTGCACAGGATTGCACTGTTAATTCTTTCCAGTTGAAAACAATGAACTTATTAGTGCTTAATTTTTGACTGAGCCATGTCCTAAATTTTTGGTCAAAGGCCACATTTCTAGTAGAAACAAAATATTCTAAATAAATCATATATATAATAGAAGGGTTGCTAAGAGAATTATTCAAGAAATTAAGAATAAATATAACCAGGGAGGTCAAGCAAAACAAAACCAGTTGACTAAACTTGAAGAACAAACCATGCAAAACCAGTGCTCTGTTAGTTATTTTAATTTCCAGTGTGAAAGATCAAGGAACCCGCTGACATCTTTTTGTTCTTGCACATTCAGGTCGCTTTGTATTTCTGATGCTATTGAGGGGGTTGTGCAGGGTTGCCAGGACACATCCTCTGTTTCATGGGCATGTAAAATGAGTCATCATAGTGATCCATAGTTAAAAGTAGAAGTCAGCAAATATGTCCACTTTTTTGCTCTTCAAAATATGGCAACCCTATAATTCCACTTTGTCACTGCAAAAGTTTTGGGGTGGTCACACTGCTTCACTTCTAGCCAGTGCTTGCTCCATAACATCCTACTGCAATTCCACAACTTCTTATACCACAAAAGTTACTGTGTCCTACTTTTGTCCTGCTACAGCCTCTCCAGACAGCAAAAACACAGGAAACATTGCAAAACAAACTAAAGCAGAATCAATCCACTACTAATGGATTGTTACTGCATTAAGAACACGATGCAGAATACACCCACAATAAAAACCAGTCTGAAGGGACCCTCAAACAACTTAATTGTACAGTATTGTGTTTTTCAAATTTTACCATTATCCTTGAGTTTGAGGGTTTGAGTTGGGGATGAGGATTTGGGGTGCAGAGTTTCGTTCATTTATCAGACAGAAGCAAAGGATTTGAATGCAGTAGGATAATGAGATTAAAAGAAAAACCCACTGTATTGAAGCTGAAATTAAATATTATGTAACTAGTTTGGGACACATCCTTCATAAAAAGTAAGCATTTTCCCTAGCACTTCTTCCAAATGTCTTCATGATGATTTCCAATGACTAGCCCAGGGCCAGGGCCAAACAAGAAGAGTCAGTGTTGAAGATTAAGGCAAGAAATATTGAAACCAGATGTAAGGACAGGGGAAGGAACCAAGCTCCCGCTCGGCCATACTGCAGAGCTTTCTGACTCTTGCAGATTGTCAGGAGTACGAACGGCTGCTGTGTTGGTGGCAGGGAGGCCTCCTTTATGAATGGACTATTCAGCACTTTGTACAAGTACTCAGGCAGGCAGGAACAGCGGCCACAGCAACAAATCACCTTTATATGTAATCCCGTGAGACCTTGCCACAACCACAATGACAAGCCACTTGAATAGGCCCTTAGAAGAAGATGTTGGGCTAGTTATACCTGCCTAGCAAATAAGTGTGGAAAAACTCTGGATTAAATTTGGCTCTTACAAATGAGAGAGAGAGAGAGAGAGAGAGAGAGAGAGAGAGAATGAAATAATATGAATGTCCCAAAGGTGACATGAGTTGGATTAGAACAGGGAAGTGACAGCCATATTCTGTAATATATGGAACCTTCCATAGCAGAAATGAGGGAGTCTTCATTTTCTTACAACACTTAGCTTAATTCATGGAACATTTTCAAGGCTGCTAGTCAGCTATGAATGATCCTGCTGTGACTTTGGGTCTTGCTCTGCTGCAATGAGACAGTACTGTGTGCATAAATCCTTAGAAAATAAGTTTTTTGAGACTATTTCTCAGAAAAGTGTGGAACGAAAACTAGAAATGTGACCATAAGACTTTTTTTGTTTAAAAAATTTTTCTACAAATGAGTGCAATTGGTGGCCTCTTGGGTACATGGGGTTTCTGCAGTTTCTCAACAACAGCTGAAAAGCAAAGATATCTCAATTCAAAGGAATGTATTAGAGCAAGCAGCCACAAGTTCTCAAGTGCCTTCTCTTTAGTAAACCTCTTGCAAAACCAGCAAAGACAGCGCTCTCTGTTCCTCTTGTGAGCACATCTTGGACAGAGAGAGAGGGCATGTGGATTGGTTCCCAGATCCCTAGAGCAAAATAAAGTAAAATCTGCTTTTGTATCTTGGGCAGAGGGACTCTTGATGGAGCTTCAAAAATTAGTTTCTTCCCGCTGTTTTGATCCAGAGTTCTTAAAGTCTTAGAAAACTGGACCATTAATCCAAGCAGCTTTTGTGAACCTGTAGCCCTCCAGATATTTTGCCCCAGCCAGCACACCTACAGGCAGACTGTGGCTTGTAATGCAGAACTAAAACTAAAAGCATAGCATGTGAGAACTGACTCGGGCAGTTCCAGGTGAAGCAAGCCAAGAGGACCAGTAGACTACTCCTTTCCTCTTGCCAGTGTATCCTGCTGAGTGAGGCTCTGGGTGCAGCTCATAATAGTAACTTTATTCCAGTGTTCATGAGGGGAGTATGGCTGATATAGGAATGGTTAGAAGTGTTCTTGAGTTCCTCCCCATGATCTGTTTATTTGTTTGCACAATGCTTATGCAGAAGTCAGACTATGCCCTGTTTTTATTGAGCATTTGTTCTGGCTCGTTAGACAGCAATGAGCATTACTCTGCGGTGATTATACATCTTCTCATTAATCATTCATCTCACACTTTTCAGTACACAGATTTTCCAGTCACTTTCCTAAATACAATAAGTAAATAAATAATCTGACTTTTAAAAAGTGGATTTATTGCACTAGGGTTACCCACATTAGTTGTACAAACAGAGTGTTACCCATGTTAGTTGTGCAAACCTAAATTTCCAGTATGCACTTTAATCTTTCCCCTCAAAATACTGACAGTCTGGAGGTTACCTTCGCAGTCCAAGCATACCTGCCAAGTGCCCCGAAAAAAGAGGCGTGCCATTTCTATGCGCAAGATTGCACTGGCCATTTCGGCTGCCTATCTCTCACTCTCACACTGTACTCTCAACCCAAAAAAGCACTTTTTCCAGGCAAGAGCAAGGCACAGGTCATGTGACTAGCCTGGGAGCACATCCCAGTTTTGGGTCTGAAAAAGTTGGACGGTATGTCTGAGCATACAAGAATCTGGAGTAGTTATGACCCAGGTTTTATTTAGGACTCAAATTCTCATTCTCTCTCTCTCTACCTTGATCAGGCAGACACCTATGAATAATCTTGGTAGATGTTAATGTAAGAACATATTTGATATGAAAACTGTGGTAACAAAACTGTACCCTGCTTACAGCATTTCTCTGTATTTTCCTGGGTCCCTGGGGAATCTTATAGAAACCCCAAAGGTTTGTCAAAGGAACAGCAACAAAAAAATCCTGCCTTACTTGCCCTTACTTCCCTTTTCTCTGAGAGACTTTGAGTGCCAAGTATATGAAGGCATGGCTCAGAGCTAGAAGACTTATTCAGGCATTATGGGCTGTGTGATTACCATAATGTAAAGGAGGAGAGTGGGGTCATGCTTTCTGGCCTTGCCTTGAGTCATTATCCTTTGGTTCCATCCATGGCCATGAGTTGGGGCTGAAGGTATAAAAGAAGGAGCCCACCCTACATATCTAGACTCCCCAAACGATTTTACCCCCTGCCTAGTCAGGGTTCTCGTTTGTGAGGGAAACCTATGTACACAAAATAGTCCCAATGAAGAGATGGTGGCAGGGGTGGTCTGTCTGGGGTGTGACCAACAAGTGCACTCCCCTTCGTGCAATTGTAATCTTGTGCAGCGCTGAAAACCCAAAACAAAGTAGAGTAGCCACCATTTTAAGTCTGGGTATCTCCTCCTTCCATGCCTTCTCTTCAAAAATGACTGAAGACATCCCTGCACTTTCCACTTGCCGGCAAACCTCAAGCAGACAGATGCTGTGTGTGCTGGTGAACAGAAGCAGCTTTCTTCCAGTCTTGCTGGCAGGAGTCCTGGTGCTCCTAGAAATCTGAAGTGTTGGCCCAAAGAATAGTACCAGAGATCTCTCTGTGTATGAGATGTTTGTGTTCTTTTCTCAGAAAGAAGGTTCTAGTTGTAGCTACAGCAAGGCGGAGGACTTTGCTTGTGGGAGAGTGTTTGGAGGGAGAGTCCCAGTGGTACACAGTCTAAATTTTGGGTGGCCATTCACAGCTTCTAGTTTAGTAAACCTCTTTCAAAAGTAATACTGACAGACCTCCTGGCCTCTTCTCACCTCTGAAGGCAGCTTATAACTTTCTGCCCTTATTCCTCTCAGGGTTCAGTTGCAGTTCTTGAAACTGGCACATTTGCCTAGACAAAGAGGAGAGACTATTGAGGGCAGGACGTTTGTGGTGTTTTCCTGGAGAATGTACACGTGAGGAGGAATAGTTTAGGAATAGAGAGTTTGACTGCAAAATTCAAGAGGCATGTTTTAAAAGGGTTGTTGAAACATTGCAAATGAGTTGTTGGCACCAAGTTCTCTTTTTTTAATTTAGCAGATTTCTCCCAGAAAGGATATTTCCAGATTAAATGGGGAAAAAATATGAGCATCCATTTTGGGGTGGTTGGTTTTTTTTTTAAAGTAATCTTTATTTATTTTAAAAAGATACAGAAATTCAAAATAATTGTGGGATAAAGTTTCCAAAAATTTATGGCAGCTAAAAATAATAATGAAGAATTATGCAATAAACAATTAAAAGGTCAGGGTGCCGGGGAAGGATACCAATCAGAAGCTTATTTATACATTTCTTAACAGTAAACAAAAAATAGAGTCTGTTTTGCACTTATACATTGGTGCATGTAGAGAGGGCAGATTGTCACCTGTATTTTCTTAAAGTGACCATAGACTTCTGAATGTTGGATATGGGTTCAAATTGTGTGAGTCATCCTTTGACTCAAAGAAGAGAGCCAGTGTGATGTAATGGTTAGGAGCGGTAGATTCGTAATCTGGGGAACCGGGTTCATTTCTCTGCTCCTCCACATGCAGCTGCTGGGTGACCTTGGGCTAGTCACACTTCTCTGAAGTCTCTCAGCCCCACTCCCCTCACAGAGTGTTTGTTGTGGGGGAGGAAGGGAAAAGAGACTCCTTAGGGTAGTGATAAAGCGGGATATAAAATCCAAACTCCTCCTCCTCCCCACTTCTTCTTCTTCTTCTTCTTCTTCTTCTTCTTCTTCTTCTTCTTCTTCTTCTTCTTCTTCTTCTTCTTCTAATTTGAAAGTAGATTTTTTTCCCCAATAGGACTATCTCCCACACTTTATTGTACCGTGTGGTTAGCCTCATTTAAATCTTTCCAGTGTCCGACAATAATAGCCCTGGTGGCCAATAATAAATGGGATACCACCTTTCTGCAGCGTGTAAGTAACTGTCCAGTTTCAAATCAGTTTATAAGTGTCATCTGGTGGGAAACAGCAATCATACGGTTAATAATTTAACTTATTTCTTGAAAAACTGAGTTCCAGGAGGGTTGTATGTTGGCACAGGACCATCACATATGTATATATTTCTTGTCAACATCTTGGCAAGGACGTAGGAGCTATATATGCCAGTCTGCAAGGCATTAAATACCACCTATGGATTAATTCCAGAGTTAATTCTCTTTTTCTCATGGAGATGGATTTTGTATGGTGGCTGTCTTCACAGACTATTCCAGTCATCTTCATTGATGGAACAATTTAGGTCTTTCTTCCACATCAGCTTAGCACCATTTAAATTGCTAAATTCATCTTCTGGGAGAAATTCATATTGTTTTGAAATTAGACCTCTAGATTTACCGGTAGTATCCTGAGCTTCCATTTTGATGCCAACAACATTGTGTAGATGCTATGGGAAAATGTTCTGGCTTCAGAACAAAGATTAACCAACAGATTGTGGCTACAGAACTTTCCATGCAAATAAAAATAACTAAATAAAGTTCTCAGGAATAAATATTAATCATCTGAACAACTCTACTGATGTTAGTGGTTGCGTTTTGTTGGACAACACTTTAGCTTTGCCCGTCTGCCACCAATCATAGGGAAGTTCTGTTGCTACTGTTGGCTGTCCAGTAGCAACTGCAGATAATATTCTACACAGAGCTATTCCACGTCGTCAGATAATGAATTCCATTTGTAGTTAGGAGCCCAAGGCTGAAGAAGATGTGCAGGTTTACCCTCCCTCCTGCCACCCACATTTGTCTATAACAAATTCCTCATGCGTTGTCCTAATCACCTGCAACTTGGCTTCTCGCAATGAGGGAACTGCCAGAAGGCCCTCGGTGCTGGACCTCAGTGTCCGGGCAGAATGAGGGAAGTTTTTAATGACTGATTTAATGTCTTTTTAATCAGCCAGATGGGTGTGATAGAAATAATAATAATAATAATAATAATAATAATAATAATAATAAAGATATTGTTGTTGTTGTTGTTGTTGTTAAAACTCCACTTTCTTTGAACGAGCCAGGATCAACCACAGTCATGTTCCTTGCTTGTTAGCAAACCCATAGTTTAACCTAAGTTTGGATCTAATGGGAAACTCTAGTTAGCTTAAAAGTGGAAACTGATGTTTCCAGTCTCCTCACAGCTGTGTTGGAGTGGAGACTGCGTGGGAGAGCATGTGAGCCCAAGGTTCATTATTGTTCTTGCATATAATTGCAAGATGGGCCAATGTGTGTGATTCAGCAGAGAAAGTGGACCTGGGGCAGATCTACATTCATGGTTTATAATGCTAAGAAAGGGTTAAGGAAAGATTTTCAAAACGTAAGTGACACATTACGTTTAGCTTAGAACATTAATAATGTGTTATTAAAATGTGACAATGATGCTGCAGAGTGACCAGAAACCAGGCAGTAAGGGAAACTGCTGTTATGGAGGAACCAACGTTAAGGTAATGAACTTTTTAAAGCAGTATACCCCGTGATGTTTTAAAACAATATAGCTTATTATTGTTCTTGTTGTTGTTGTTGTTTAGTCGTTTAGTCATGTCCGACTCTTCGTGACCCCATGGACCATAGCACGCCAGGCACTCCTGTCTTGCACTGCCTCACGCAGCTTGGTCAAACTCATGTTCGTAGCTTCGAGAACACTGTCCAACCATCTCGTCCTCTGTTGTCCCCTTCTCTTAGTGCCCTCAATCTTTCCCAACATTTCCAAGGATTCTTCTCTTCTCATGAGGTGGCCAAAGTATTGGAGCCTCAGCTTCACGATCTGTCCTTCCAGTGAGCACTCAGGGCTGATTTCCTTCAGAATGGATAGGTTTGATCTTCATGCAGTCCATGGGACTCTCAAGAGTCTCCTCCAGCACCATAATCCAAAGCATCAATTCTTTGGCGATCAGCCTTCTTTATGGTCCAGCTCTCACTTCCATACATCACTACTGGGAAAACCATAGCTTTAACTATACGGACCTTTGTAGGCAAGGTGATGTCTCTGCTTTTTAAGATGCTGTCTAGGTTTGTCATTGATTTTCTCCCAAGAAGCATGGATCAGAGAAGCTATGAGCTATGCCATGCAGGGCCACCCAAGATGGACAGGTCATAGTGGAGAGTTTTGACTAAACGTGATCCACCTGGAGAAGGAACTGGCAAGCCACTCCGGTATCCCTGCCAAGAAAACTCCATGGACAAAGACAACTGGCATTATCGTTCTAATAACGTTAAAAAGGTCAGTGTAGATTCAGTCCTGGTTCTACACATGCAGTAGAATGTGGTGTTGAGCTCTGATGTGGTAAAAACATGAGTTTACTATTCTTACACACTGCAGATAGGGGATAGGTGGGTTAGGGTTAGGGTTTTTAGGTGCAGGGAGGTGCTTAGTAGATTCAAAAGCAGCATCGTAGACTTGTAGTCCAAACTGGCATAGACAATTGCACCACCTCAAGATTCTCCCAGCATATTCTGCTCAGAGTCACAACCAAATGATGTCAGTTGCTGTCATAACTGAACATTTTTCTGTACGTATCAGACCAAGCCCAAAGTTTTCCCAGGCCTGTTATTAGGTGCATTATCAGCCTTCTGTGTATCCATGGAATGAAATGTGATAATCCCAGATGTCTACTGTTTCCAGTAAAGCTGTAAATCACCCAAATTAGAGACAAAATGATGGAGCCAGGGCTCCTCTCGGAATTCCCATTTTGTTGTTCAGTTTCCATTGACATGTCTCTATTACATTGCTGGTTGCCAAAGCCTGAGTATGTCACTGATAAACAAAGAAACTTGCTAGACAGCAAAAGCAAAGGGTTCCTTTCCCAGAAAGAGGCGAGGCTCCTCATGATCGGGAAATAATGGGGACTGCGTTCGCATCCAACAAAAGGAAGTGCTAAACATCTGCTGCACTTCAGTCTCCTTGGACTCTGGTCAACTCATTAAGCAGCATCCCAAGAAACAACAGAGGACTTTTTTTGGCATTTTTTTTAAAAAAAGGATTAAGTGTTCAACTATCATAATGTTTCAATTTATTTTAAGAGTATCCTTACCCCATGCCATTATTTACACAGCCTTAGAGGTGTACCCCAAAGTGGGTCAAAACACTGAACTAACTCTCAATGTGAAAATGATTGGGATCTATTATAGTCCCATCGAGATGTAGCACAAAGGAACATCTATTTGGGAAAGGAGACGGTCTGAATTCCCAGTGGAAGCAACTTCTAGGTCAAATCTGATCCTAGGTGCCAGGAAAGCTGGACCTGACAGGGCTGCTAAACACTGCAGCATGAATGTGGATCTTGGGACTAGAGTCCTCTGAGTCAGGGAGGAGAGGTAGATCCTAGTGGCTGTGCATGGAATTGTGGAGAAAGCGGAGCACAAAAGCACCCTGTTATCCTAAGGCAAGGCTGTGGGATAACCAGCCTCATATAAGCAAGTCTAATTAACACATGTAGGGGTTAATACCATAGAGTAAGCTGTCATGCCCAGTTTAGCTATGTCCATTTCCCCTCACTTTGTCAGGAACAAGGTAGTCAAGCCCCCAGTCTACCTGAGAAGCTCAACATGTGAAGAGGTTTGACCTAGTTAAGCTTAGCCACATGACTCTCACTGACATTTAGTCACTTTTAGCAGTCCTACAGCGGAAAACTATTGGAACACTTGATTCATAGTTGCTTTTTGGTACATAATGATGGTATTTTCTTCTACAGTCATACCTTGGAAGTTGAATTGAATCTGTTCCGGAAGTCCGTTCGACTTCCAAAACATCCGGAAACCAAAGCACAGCTTTGTTCAAAAACCGGAACACTCACTTCTGGGTTTCAGTCGTTCAGGAGCCGATTTGTTCTGGAGCCAAGGCGTTTGAGATCCAAGGTACGACTGTATTACTGTTACTGTTGTTGCTATATTTTAATTTATTTCCTGATCTTCACTTAAGATCCCCCCAGACAGATCACAACAATTTAAGATGCAACATTAGCAACGATTTTTTTTAAAAAAACCTTGCAATTACAAAGTATGTAGTCACACACAAAATAGGGTTGGTCCTAAAAATATACATCTCAGGCACATTTATGGTCTTTTTAAGATCGTACTGCGGCCCATGAGGCCATCTGGAGTTGGATCATGTAAACAATCACACGGCAATGGCTGCCTATGTCAACTGGAAGGGAGCATAATGTGATCATTCAGCTCATGTCGCTTCTATACAACAAATTGCTCTTAGCAAGCCATGCTAGCTCTGGCTTGAGCTAGTGCAAACTGGCGCTGCTTCATTGATGTCAATGCAGCAAGCACTACCTCGCCATCTGGTCTCACATTTCTATATCTGGATCTTGTACATAGCCTTCTTAAAGCCCCCCTTTATGAGAAGCTCGGGGAGCACTGGGCTGGCCAGAATGAATGCCTGTTGTGTGCCAGACAGGATGCCAACATACCTTTACAGTTCAATTGCTTTTTCTAAGATTGGTGTTAATCTTGGCATCCTAATGGTCTAGCGGAACAAGATTAATGATGAAATCCTGCAACGAAGTGACTTTTTAAATTTTATTAGAAGGCATGTTTATTGGTGGGGAGAAATGCCAAAGGGACAACACTGGAAACAAACCTCCCATTTATCCACAAAACAGGTGTAGCATGGACAGTGGCAGAGCAAGGCTCTCCGATTCAGCCCACTCCTTTTAATAGAAACTGTGATTTAACCTTAGCCAAGGAAGACCTGTTTGGGGAATGGGAAATAGCTGAACTGGCTTTGTAGGTACATGCAAGTTACATGAGGTTTAAAATAGATTTGTAAAAAGGACTAGAAAGTCAAAAACTTTGGTGCTTGTGACAGGCCACACTACCACATTTTTGCCTGGGGCCACAAATTCACAGCCAGGCAACTCGTTGGTTTCAGCAACACTTTCCCTCTCATTTGACTAGTGCAATTCACATGTAACCAGAGGTGCCAAATTCCACACGACATTGCCGGGGGGGGGGGAGCTTGTTGTGTGTGTGTGATGTCACAAGTGCAACACACATATGTGACAGGAGGAGGCCATGAAGACTGGGGAGGCCCTCCTCCACTGGGGGGAGGCCCGGTGGGGCCCTTCACCTGAAGAATGGGGGAGGGGCTCAGCCCCATCCCCATATACTTGTGGGGGGTGGGTGGGCGCTGAGCTGTCCTCAGTCCCATAGAGTTGGCACCTGCACATGTCACTAAGTTTCCTCAGTTCAACCCTTTCTTGGTCCCTAACACAGGCATTCTTCTATTATTCCTGCATTCCCCTTCCAAATCCTGGAATAACAGTCTCATGGGCCAAACTGGGGTGCCTCACAAGACCTCAGGGCCAAACATGTGTGAAGGCAAGGCTACCGCAAATGCAACCTACTATTTTTATGTTATAGAGCAGACCAAACTGATAAGACCTGGAATTGTACATATATGTATAAAGTGGGAGCTGTTTCCTCAATGAACTCTTTGAAGAGTGAAATATTAGCAGTGAAATGCAAGTGCCGGGATAGGTGCTGCTCTGCATTCTCTTTCCCTTATAAGCTTTAGCACATGGAACATGTCAGCAGGCGCTGTCTAGGCTGTTCTCAGATTCCTAGCAGAAGGACAACAAAGGAACTTTTTTCAGCTGGTTCATTTACTTTATGATGAAAAAAGAAGAAGAGAGAGTTGTATTATAAAAGCAGATGTTATGGAAATCTGGCCCTTAAGCAAAACTGGATTTGGTGCAGAAACAGGATTATTCATTGTAAATCTTTTAACCTCCCCTTACGAGTAAAACTGTGTACACTTAAGGATTGTGGTTTTTTTTTTAATAACAAAAAACCAAGTGCTGGTTTTGAATAAGATTAGTGGGAAATAATAGAAGAGAAATAATGACATTTCAGATTTCTGCAGTAGATATATTGAGCAAAACATTGCTCTATTTCTTGTGTGTCTGTTCAACAGAAATATACTCAGTGTAAAACTGACTAATCTGTCATATTCATTCTTGGGACTGTTTCTCTCTCTCTCTCTCTCTCTCTCTCTCTCTCTCTCTCTCTCTCTCTCACACACACACACACACACACACACACACACACACACACAAATATCACTTGGAGTCATTATGCTTAATTATGGCAGTGTACACTTGATGGCTAATTTGTTATTGTTTAGTCGTTTAGTCTAAACAATAGGACAGATCGTGAAGCTGAGGCTCCAATACTTTGGCCACCTCATGAGAAGAGAAGAATCCTTGGAAAAGACCCTGATGTTGGGAAAGATTGAGGGCACTAGGAGAAGGGGACGTTAGAGGACAAGATGGTTGGACAGTGTTCTCGAAGCTACGAACATGAGTTTGACCAAACTGCGGGAGGCAGTGCAAGACAGGAGTGCCTGGCGTGCTATGGTCCATGGGGTCACGAAGAGTCGGACACGACTAAACGACTAAACAACAACAACAACAACAGTCGTTTAGTCGTGTCCGACTCTTCGTGACCCCATGGACCAGAGCACGCCAGGCACTCCTGTCTTCCACTGCCTCCCGCAGTTTGGTCAAACTCATGTTCGTAGCTTCGAGAACACTGTCCAACCATCTCGTCCTCTGTCGATGGCTAATAGTTTAATATAAAAACTGCCTCCTGTGAAAAGCATTGGGCTATACGATAGTTCTATCTGTTTTTACTTATTTTTCCTTTCACACATGTAAGTAATCTTTTGATATTGCAAGAGATCAAGCGATAAACATGTACATGAAAACAAAGCTCAGTTCTAATTCAGACATTACTTTTTTTCTTTTTGCAAATTCAATAATTACTCTTGAGTTTACATCCATTAAGAAATGCCATTTGTGAATACATGGGCATTCCTCACCAGTCCCATTTACATGTCCTGTACTTGAGACCCACGTTTTTGAAAAGGGTGGCTATTCATACACCATCAAAAAGAGGATAAAAAATGGAAACAGATTTGCTTAGAATTACCCCATGTGGCTTTGTTAAAACCTCTGCATGCCACAGCTATTATCAACTCTCTCATAAGACTCACTAGGATTTTTTTGTATGCAAGCCTACTTGACACAATAAAGGAAAGACTATAGCCCTCTTCAGGCATCCAAAATAACACAGGTGTGCTTAAAGTGAAGATGGAGTAGAGCTAGACCCCACCCCAACATCCCAACATCTGTTTGGTTCCTCTCCAAACCATTGCAGATTAAGTGTGAAGGTCTTAAAGGAGGATTCCACCTCTTTCCATTGAACCATAGCTAGTTTTTTCTCTTGCAATCAGGGAACCCATTGCAATAAGCTGGATGTGGTATGACTTCCCGGCAGTCTTCAGACATCCACATTGTATATTAAAGTTGGGAACAGAGGGGTGGGGCCTTCACACACAGGGATGTTGGAGGAGGCAGGGCTAGGGTTGCCAGACTCAATAGAGGACAGGACTTCTGTGCCTTTAATTGCCCTGCTCTCTTTTGAGTCTGGAAACCTTAAAGAGAAACCGGCAGACCCTTTGTTTAATTCTTTCTAAATGTGCACCTGCTACATATAAATTAGCCGAGGCAAAGTCTATGAAATCTGTGTCCTCTTGTGGAGCTGACCATAGCTGCCAAGTTTTCCCTTTTCTCGCGAGGAAGCCTATTCAGCATAAGGGAAAATCCCTTAAAAAATGGATAACTTGGCAGCTATGGAGCTGACACACTTCCCCTTTTTGGCAATTTGTAACTAGCCATCCTGTTCAGGAATCCTTACACAGAGCTGAGGATGTGGATACGGTGATGAACAGCTAATAGCTTAGTGGTAGGACAACTGCCTTGCATGCAGAGGGTCCCTGGTTCAATCTCCAGCATCTCCTGACTGAGATTCTGGACAGCCACTCGGAGTAGACAATACTGAGCTCGATGGTTTGCCTCAGTATGAGGCAGCTTTTGAGGTTTAAATGACTGTGTGTGTGTGTGTGTGTGTGTGTGTGTGTGTGTGTTGAGAGAGAGAGATTATGTGAGTGTTTGGCATTGCCCACTTTGCATTGAGCCTACATTTGGATGGCAGCCTTGTCAGAAATGCACCCCCACCCCACTTTAAGCAGTCCTCCTGGCCTCAATAACCTTCTCCTTTCAAAATTGCCAAACTTACAAAATGTACATATAAATCATAGAAGTTTATGGAATTCATTACTCCAGTTGAAAAATATTAAGTGTTCCCTGAACGAGATTTTCAAAACTCATTATTAAGCTCTTGTGCTGGATACATGGTATGTGGGTTAGGGTTTTTTTTGTAAGATGACTAGATTTCCTCCAGCGCTGTTCGGTTTTGCCAACATCCTTCCCTCAGAAGAAACAAAGTCAAGGCTAACAAAGATATGTGATTTATATGGACTTCAGGGAGGCCAGGAATGTTTCCAATTTTTAGTTACTTTTATGCTGTCAGTGATGAGAAGACTATGGAGATCTTTAAAGCTTATTGGACTCACGTAGTTTTTGGTCTGCTCACAAATAATTCTTGCCAAAAAGAATCTATTTTTCTAATTGCTTTTCTCTTCTGCTGACATATGGATTTAAAATATATAAATAATAATAATAATAATTGGAAGGCATAATTAGGAAGGATTAGGTCAGAATGATACTAGCCTGACAGTGAAAGCTCTGATCAAATGGTGCCCACATGTAAATGTTTCCAGACAATTGGTAATCATGCCAATAAGCTGTTTGGCAGAGGAGGGAGGGAACAGCTAATCATGGGGGGCACTTTCCATGAACCCCTTCAGAAGCTTTACTCCCCTTGGACTATTTCACAGGGCCAATGTTGAACAGGGGGGAAAACCAAAAAAAATTCCTTCAGTAGCACCTTAAAGACCAACTAAGTTTATATTTTGGTATGAGCTTTCGTGTGCATGCACACTTCTTCAGATACACTAGAAACAGAAGTGTCAGACCCTATATATATACAGAGGGTGGTGGGGGTGGGTGGGAATGGGAGATGGGCTGATGGGAGTGGTAAACCTGTAGATGGGTGTTAATGGCTGCTGATGGCTGCAATTAGTCCTGGGCTGAGGTGCTAAAGAAAGCTTGATCATGCATAATGAGATAAGAATCCGATATCTCTATTCATCCCAGGTGCTTCCATGGTTTTAAGCTTGGTAATGATTTCCAATTCAGCAACTTCCCTTTCCAGTCTGTTCCTGAAATTTCTCTGTAATAAAACTGCTGCTTTGAGATCTTGTATAGAATGTCCTGGGAGATTGAAGTGTTCTCCTACTGGTTTTTCAGTCTTATGGTTCCTGATGTCAGATTTATGTCCATTTATCCTTTGGCGTAGGGTTTGGCCTGTTTGTCCAATATAGAGAGCTGAAGGGCACCGTTGGCATTTGATGGCATACACAATGTTAGAAGATGAGCAATTAAATAGTCCTGAGATGGTATGTTGGATGTTGTTGGGGCCAGTAATGATGTTGTCCGGGTGTATGTGGCAGCAAAGTTGGCATCTGGGTTTATTGCAGGCTCTGGTACCAGTGTCCATGTTAAGTCTGGTGGTTGTATTATTGTGGGTGAGGAGTTGTTTAAGATTGGGTGGCTGTCTGTAGGCAATGAAAGGTCTTCCTCCCAGAGCTTGAGAAAGGGAGCTGTCATTGTCCAGGAGAGGCTGTAGATCTCTGATGATGCGTTGTACTGTTTTAACTTGGGAGCTGTATGTGATGACTAGTGGTGTTCTGTTATTTTCTTTTTTGGGTCTGTCTTGCAGCAGGTTCTCCCTAGGTATCAGTCTGGCTCTGTTGATCTGTTGTTTAACTTCATCAGGTGGATATTTTAGTTCTAAAAAGGTTTGCTGTAGATCTCTTAGGTGAGATTCTCTGTCTGTAGAGTTGGAACAGATACGGTTGTAACGTAGGGCCTGGCTGTATACGATGGATTGTTTGGTATGTTTGGGATGGTAGCTAGAAGCATGTAGATATGTTTGTCGGTCAGTTGGTTTTCTGTATAAGGTGGTGTCTATACGTCCATCCTGTATTTTTATAGTAGTGTCCAAAAAATGTATTTCTTGCATAGATTGGTTCATTGTTAGGTTGATGGTGGGGTGAAAGTCATTGAACGTCTGGTGGAAGGTTTCCAGGGTCTGTTGTCCATGTGTCCAGATAATAAAAATATCGTCAATGTATCGTAGGTACAAGAGAGGTTTGAGTGGGTAGGTGTCTAGGAAACGATGTTCTAAATCTGCCATGAAGATGTTGGCATACTGTGGGGCCATGCGGGTGCCCATGGCTGTGCCGCTGATCTGGAGGAACAGGTCATCACCAAATTTGAAGTGGTTGTGGGTAAGGACAAAGTGGCAGAGTTTGGTAGCAAAGTCCGCTGTGGTTTTATCTGAAATGGTGTTCCTTATGGCTTGTAAACCATCATTGTGTGGGATACACAATGAAGGGGGGAAAACCTTTATCCATTTGGAGTGAGGGAATTGCAATCTTGTGTGCCAAGATTCCAGTTTGTGGCTCATTGCAAAAATTCTTTCAGAGCCCACACCGACAACTTTGGTTTGCACCAGCCTTCCCCACCCTGATGCAGTCCAGATGTTTTGGACTACAACTCCCATCAGCCTCGGTCAACATGACCATGATCAGAGATTTGTAATCCAAAACATCAGGAGGGCACAAGGATGGGGAATCCTGGATTGTGCAACCTAATCTCAAGGGGAAATTAGAGTGCACACGCCATAGGTGATATTCTCATATCACCAAGCCATAGTTTGACATTATGTCCAAATAGAATCTATATCTGCACACTCTATCTCACACACACTCAGTTTCAGGTCAAGAAGTGTGGAGTACTCGTCATGAACATCCATGCATGAGCCAGCTTTAAATTTGGCTCAGTTCAGAAAGCGGTTGTAATAAATGGCTAGCATCTGTCATCAGACCAAGTCCCTTCTCAATGAGGGACTGAAATAAAGGCAGCACAGCCACTGCCTACTTACTTGGGTGAAACCTGCTTGTTAGATGAATAACACTCCCATGCCACATATCTGCCTAGCCATCAAATAAATATATAACGAACTGAATCTTTCCCCCTGTCCTAGTGTGAATTTTTCTGTACAAGCCAAGAGAGATCTGATGGAAAATCCAAGGGGTCTGAATCAGTACCGCCACCTTGCCAGTAAATGGCATGCCATTTATTTGGGTTGGCAGACTCATTAAGGAGGATACCATCTGGGAGCGATTTATTTTCCCGAAGCAAAAGTGACTGGAGGAAAACATAAGATATGAAAAAAGCCAGATAATCCTGTTGAAAGAGAAGGGAGGAAGAAAAATATTTTGTAAAAATAACTTTCCTTAGAAGAATCCAAAATGAGGTTTCCAGCGCAGTGTGGATTTATGCAGACCTGCCCTTGAAATGTAAGAAAATTACAGACCATTCATTAAGTAAGACAGGAAGGATTCACAAACTTGAATGAGGACACCAGGCAGGCACTTAAAAGTTGGCTTTCCCTCCTTACTGGATTTTAATAAATGATCAATGAAGAAAAAAGGGAGGGGGGGTTTCAATTCCACAGCTCACACAGCCCAGTAATGTGTTGGCATGTCTCTTAATATTTCCAAGGGACTGCCAGGAATGCAACTGAAAACGGAGGTCAGAACCACAGAAATAGCACCTGAATCCATTCCACTGTGTTGCTATAGTGCTTTATCCAGATTAGTTTCAGGCCATGTGAAGGACATTTCTTCAGGAAGGGTGATTTCTTCTCTAAATTAAAAACTTACTTTTGGAACGTTTATTGAAGTCCTTTTTACTGATATGATTAATGGCTTCACCTAAAAACTAGGAGAAAGCTTTTAACTTCCCAAGATTGAATTTGTGAATCAAGTTAGAATCTCTCTATTTCTGAAACATCTCTTGCCTTTCAATCCAGAATGCTACATATGTTCCAATGTCACTCCTAAATGGAGAATAGTGCCCATTCATTTCAATGGAAGGAACCCATCTGCACATGTGATGGAAATGGGCATGTGGATTGATTAATTGCCTTGAAATGAAAGGGATTCTATTGTAGCAGGCATTAAAACTGTTACACCTACAGCAGATTACTTGAATGAGATACTAATATTTAAGTGGTAAGTTCTGGTGGTAAGAATTTGCCACCATAAGTTATACATTGTATTTGTATTAGCTGAAATGATAAATAATATACTTAGAGATTTCCTTTCTGCTGAAAAATCACAATATCAGAGTTAGAATTGGGTTCACAGTATCATGCATGGAAAGAGAACTTAGTATCCTTCAATAAACTAAATGATGAAACCATTAAACATATCAGCAAAATTAAAACCACAAAAGAGTTTAAAGAATTGTTTAAACTTAAACCATTCTTTTCAAAAACATTCATCTTGCCATGAAATCTACCTTTTATTTCATATTGCCTTGCTGCCTTAATTACTAGCAATGTACCAGAAACCAGGGAACAACCACATTATTTAAGGTGGGGAAACACAAATTTTAAATTATACCTCTGACCAGCCAAAAACATTATTTTTTCATTTTGAAATGAAGGGAGCTCTTTTACCACAGCTGAGCACACAAATCAGCAGGAACATAGTATTGCAGAAGAGGCCTAGTTTCCTTCAGTACAGATATACACACTATCTTTTGAGTGCCTCTTTCTGTGGCTGGAAACATCTTTGGGAATTCTAGTTCTGTGAAAATGGGGCTGTGTTTTTGTTGGGTGGATACTACACCCACCCACCCACACCTACCCACACCCACACACCATGATGGGTGCCAACAAGCCCATCCATTCTGGATATTAATGGGCCTGGACTGAGACGTGTAGACTCAGCCCACCCCCATGGTCATGTTATCCATGAGGCACTGTTAGGAAGTGAGTTTATGGCCAGCTGCAGAATTGCTGGATGGTGAGGCAGCAGCATCAAGGGATGCCTTCAAATGATTGAAAGATGTGCTGGTATAGCAGGAAGAGGCTCCACGGAAAAGTGAGTGAAATGGTTAAAGCCAGCTGAGACAACTATGTCTATTGTCATGACAACTTGCCTGCAAGTAGACAAGAACATGGCGCGTTTGTACCTCTAAAATAGGGATATGGAAGATGTGGCTCTCCAGATGTTGCTAGACTACAACTCCCATCAACCCTCCCAACATCACCTTTGGCCATGCTGACTGGGGCTGATGAGAATTAGAGCCCAGCAGCATTGGGTCATATGTTCTCCCCCATCCCCAGCTCTGAAATAAGCCACTCTCTTACCAGTCATTAAAGAATGCACATTTACTTTCAGATTTGAAAGTTTAATCTTATTGCACAATAGGTTTATAGGATCTACTGCCTTAATAGTACTAAACATCAATCGAATTTGCTAATACTTTGCAAAATAAGGCAATGCTATGTTCTTTACTTCTCAGCTTTTATATATGTACTCAGGGTACAAGTAACTTGCATGAAGATTTTGAGCATGCCATATAGCTGTGCCTCTTAATTTCTTTGCTGTCTGGTGGAAATTCTATTTTTAACATTGCTAATATATTTTCTTGGAACTGAGAGCTCATCTGTGCTCCCAAATAAGGCTAGGAGGGGGTGCGGGATAGGGAGAAGGCAATTTCTGTTTTATGAGTACTTTTGCGAATTGGTATTTGCTCCACCAGTCACTGGAAATGTTCATTTTGATTCAGTGCTATACAGGAATGGTACATTTCAGTAATTGGCCAGCTGGGACTCAACTTCATTCAGCTAAGATTCTAGAACTAGTGCACAAAAATGAATGGTTGGTGAATTTAAAGTGTGTTCATTTCCAATTATCTAAAAAGCCACATGCTCATAAGGTAACATGAAGTACAGCATCTCTGAGACTACAATATGGCAGCCATTCAGAATACTTGATGAAATACCCCATAACATCATGAAATCTCTGCCTATAGAAAGCTAGTTGACAGGGGCAAGGGAACGGGATTCATTGTCTCCCAGACATTCTAGCTTACTATATCCAAGGAATTTACTATTGTATATACAATTCTGGGGGGATTGCCATTTGGTGTTTCTGGATTATACCATAATAAGAAACAAAAACAATACCCCACCCCACACAGAGTGTAAAAGGCCATAGATTGCTTAGTTAGCCAAAGGCCTGGGAGAAGAGGAACATTTTTGCCTGGTGGCTATTGGTGTATAATGAAGGCACCAGCTGAACCTCCCTGGGGAGAGCATTCCACAAATGCAGAGCCACTGCAGAAAAGGCCAGTTTTTGTGTTGCCACTCTCCAGACCTCTGACAGGGGAGGCACAGGAAGAAGTGCCTCTTCCTGCCCAGTTGTCCAGAGTGTGGCCTGTCACATGGGTTGGGCTAGTGACATGTTGGGACAGCCCTGTGGTTGTTATGGCAGCCATGATGTCCTGAGCCTTGGCATGGATGTTGAAGTCCTCCAGAACCAGCAGTCTGGGAGTCCTCAACACCACCTCCGAAACCAGCTCTGTCAGCCCAGACAGGGAGACTGCTGGGCAGCAAGGCAGGAAATAAACTAGCAAAATCCCTAACCTGCCTGATTGCCCAACACCAGGAACACACACTCTAGATTCCCCCTCAACTAGGCAGAGAGCCTGGAGAGAGAGATGGAATCTCTATAGACCACAGCAACTCCCCCTCCCTGATCAAGTCTGCTCTGATTCTGCACTGAGTAGCCAGTTGGGCACAGCTGGGTGAGACCAACTGTACCCTGCTCATCCACCCAGATCTCAGTGATGCAGAACAGATCAGCCTCCTGATCCATAATCAGATATTGGATGAGGAAGGTCTCACTCAGAGTGGACCTGATATTCAGCAACAGCAGCCACAGACCCAAGCCACAGATCCAAGCTCTCTTTTAAAAAGTTAGCAAGGGCCTGATCTTGTCTCTGCAGAAAATACAGCAGACCTGGGACCCACATTTTTTGAAGAATCATGACAACTGTAGTTGCAATTAAATGTAAATTAGATTTACACAACACCAACAGCCATAACCATCAAAATAACCTCATCTTTAGACAATAGACTGTATTATAGTTTAGTGCAGTAGCTAAGAGAATGAGCTAGAAATTCCTTGTTCACATCTCATTTCAGCCTTGAGTGCACTTTTTATAATTCAAATGTTTCCAGTGCCTTTCACTGATCTAAATTGATCAGAGCAGTAGGCACACAAGGAGGAACTGAGTAGTGCAATTCAGAGGCAGCCCAGAAAGAACTCTGCTCTGGCTACTTCCTAAAAGCTAATTGAAAGGCCTTAAGCAAAGATTTCCCCCTCCACATGCAACATGGGAATTAAGGGGCATATTCATCTAAGTAGTTGTGGAAGTGAGTACATGGACTTCACTCCATGCCCCACCTTCAGAACTGCTCTGGAGGGTTGGGCGAGCCCCCAGTACAGCTGATGGGGGATGATTGTACTGTTTGGTCCAGCAGCACAAGCATTTCTGCTTGCCCATCTCCTTGGTCCTAGGATGAATACTACCCTGTAATATTGAGGCTTGCTTCAAGGTTTGCTGTATGCCCAATGCATTCAACACTTGCCAGGTGCTTTATTATTGCACTGTTAGCCTCACCTGTTTCAGAGGAGATCTAAAATAGAAACCAATGTCCAAATATTATCACTTCCTTCAGAACAATAAACTTCTACCCATTCCTGATTTTTCCAGTAAGTTTTAAAAGGTGGGTTGAAACCACCACTTTTTACACCCTGCCCTCCCTCCACATAGTCCTTGAGGAAAAACTATAGCTAATATTCGATTCAGGATTAACACCAGTCTTGTGCTTAGCATCATAGTCCAACTCCCTGCAATGTAGGAATATTTTGCCCAACCTGGGGCTCAAACCCACAGTCCTGAGATGGTATGCCGAGATGGTACACCCGAGTCTCATACCATCTGAGCTATCAATTCGCCTTATTATTTCCACATATGGGATGCAGTTCTAACATAGCAAAATACTACTAGAAGCTAAAGTGCAGCAGGGTGTGTGTGTGTGTGTGTGTGTGTGTGTGTGTGTGTGTGTTCCCACCTGTAAATGTGAATCAACCTCCGTTTGGGGTGGCTGTTTAGGAATAACAGAGCATTTTGAGTCTGGGCTGTCTTGATTACTTTGAATTTGCCTCTATTACTATGGTCTTTTCCTAATAGGCTGCCTTGTGGGAGTCAGGAACTTCCCCAAATTATTTCATGCTTATCAATGACTGGTAATGCTTTTCTGAACAGTCAGTTTACCTGCAGACCTGGGGCAATCTTCAGCAAATGCATATATTTTGTGAGAAACAGCCAGCTTTCAAATTTGGAGAGGAGTGGAGAATTTAACTGGAGGTCAGCTAAACTGGGGTGACCTCTTGGACAGGTCTCTCTGTGTGTGTAGAATAAGTAGATTTGCCTCTACTGTGCTCTTCTAATCTTTATAATTCAAGCAAATATTACAAAGGCATCATGGAAGTCCCTAATGCTTTCTCAGTTGGTGGAAAATAATGCTGGTGTTGCTGCACCTGGAACTTTTTGCTGCTTGCAGAAGTGAGGCAAGCTAGATAGAAGTTTGGTTCAAGCCACTTCAGAGCCACTCTCATGATTACCAGCGATTACCTGGATGGACAGGGTGGAGGTGAGGGACAGGCTATGCAGACTGAATTAGCTCTGCCAGTGTGTGTCTGCACAGCCCCGACTCAGCACCACTCTGCCTAGGTAAGCTGCAGCAATACTGGTGTCAGGAAGGTGGCTCCGTGCCACTAGTGCATGTGGCAGAACTGAATGCTACTGGAGTTCTCTTTCACACATTAAAGACAAAAATCCTTGGTCTGAGAGAGGGCATGTTTCCAGTGGCAGCCAGGACTGCAACTATGCTTGCTGAAAGCAAGCTGGCTTTACTAGATTTACAAATACAAAACCCTGAAAGAAAGAAAAAAACATAACCAAAGACTCTGAACAAATTACCTCATGCTTTTTTTTTCTTTTTACTTCAGGGAAAATCCCTTTCCAACTCCAGATGTGAATGAAGAAGAAGAGGAGTCTGCCAAGCCTTCCCACATGTTGGTTCAAGCTATCCAGCTGTGGCCTACAGCCTCAAAGGAAAGAGGGCAAGCCTAACATCTCTGAGGTAAATGCTTTGCATTATATGTTTAGGTATGTCTTGTATGCATAAAGGAAGGCATTGTCGCTTTGAAAATTGAAGCTCACTTTCAGACTGGATGCAATGCTCAAGTTTTATTATTATCCCTTCACTCAAAATGGCCGGTTTCCAAGAGAGTTGTCTACATGGGAAGCACCTGCCACGTTCTCATTCCCGTCTCTTTTGCCAGTGCTCTTTCTCTCACGAGCATGCTGATGTGCTCCTTGGTTTCTGGCAGGCAGGTTTCCTTTTAAACTGGCAGATTGAGAAACTGCCATGTTTTGATGGCGTATTCTGAGCAAAGTTGTATCTCTGTGCTGTGGGATGATGTCAGCCCCAGCAGCCTCTCTATCAAACACAGTGGAGACAGTGTAATCTGAGTGGAATGGCTCTATAGTGACACAGACAACTGTCTAAATGTAGAATAGATGAAGCCTTGGCTTTTGTTTGTGCCCATGAAGATGTGGTCCAGATGTTGGGTCTCCTACAGTTTGATGGAGCTTAACTAAAAATCTGATTGTGAGAGTAATGATTAATTCAGCCTTTAAAGAATCAGCCAAACAAGAAAATACATCTCTGTGGTTTTTTAAATATTTGGCACCAGGCATAGACTTTCATTTTCAATGCAAATTTTAAATGGAGGATAAAGCTGTCAGTGGCTATTAATCATGATGTTTATAAGAAGATAAGAGGCAACACGCCTCTGCATACCAGTTTTTGGGTTATAACATTTGCACTCTTGTCCTGTGGGCTTTTCTGGGACACCTGGCTGGCCAGTAGATAGTCCTTAGGAACAGCTGTGCTGGATCAGAACAATGTTCTAAAAATGAGCAGGAACTGCTATCAGGTTGGGGTTTTTTATGTTTTGAAAGCATTTAGTGAAGTTCCGTCTTTCAGGATTTTTTAAGAATGTTGTGAATATTTTGTTGTGGAAATATGTGTCTTTATACTTTAGGGAAATGAGCCTTGAGGATTTCTTTCTCTTTCAAATTCCCCCAAAGTGTTCTAAGGTTGTAAATTGCCCCATGATCTTTGGATGAAGGGCGGTCTACAATTTATATATATATATATATATATATATATATATATATATATATATATATATATATATGGGAAGACCCCACATGTAATTCAAGAAGGAAGCAGCAGCAGGAGTCATAAAAAATGCTGCCTAAGGTGGTAAAAGAGTCAGGGAAGCAAAAGCATAGCACAGACTAGAAAAGGGAGCAAGACTCTTCACACTCTGAAAGTTTAGGTGCTACTAAGAGGGGGGGAAAAAACCCTGGTGCATCTCTAATACAAACCCCCACATGTTGTTAAGATTTATATACCACTTTTTGGCTGAAAGAGGAGAATAGCATATCGATAGCATAGAAAGATGAGATGAATGAACAAGGAATCAATCAAAACAGTATAATGAATGAATGAACAAGGAATCAATCAAAACAGTATAAAAATTCAGTCTGCTTCCAGTCACACTGAATTACACATTTGTGATATGCACTTAACAATCTTAACATGCACACAGCTCCTTAGCAATTCCACTCAGGAGCCAGATTAATCTCCCCATCCTTTTGCTCACCTATGAGCGTGCCCCTTCACAACCAGCCAGCCATGGAGAATGCCCTCAACTCCATCACATGACATCTAATGACATCTTAACACAAAGTTGATCAAATTTTCAAATTGGAAGTAAAATTTCAGTATCAATACTTGCAGTTTCAACATGAGAATTTTGGGCACATTTTTGTAATATCCCAGAATTGCTTTCTCAGCTGGTCTATTTCAGCAGTCACATCTCTCAGCAATGCTTAGATGTTTATACCCTTTTCTTCTATGTTTCCATCAAGTTCCCAATAAACTCAGTTTCTAGCCCAGGAGGGAATAATTCCAGCCCAGCTTTTTACCTCTTTGGAGTCTCCCAGATTGCCACATTTTAGTTTTTCGCTTGGGCTTTGGCATGTGGTGGAGACTAGGAAGATAATGAAGTGGCTCTGTTGTAGAAAGGAATAAACACACTATGATCATCTGAATGGTGTGTGTTCTATATGGCATGAAATGAGTGAGGTGAGTTATCGCAATGTTGAAAACCAGATATCGCTTAGCCCTTGCACACATTGTGATTCGCGATATATTGCCAGCTCAAATATGAAACAATTATCACAATGTGAACTTCAAACCAGTTTTGGACGACATATTGTTATATTGCCCAGCCCTAGTAGCTATGCACAGTGCTGCTGATTGGTTGGTCCCTGTGATGTCACCAATAAATCTCCCTCTCCATCCCTTGAGCAGTTTTTGCGTTCTAAAGGGACCCATGACTATTAGGTCCAGTCGTGAACGACTCTGGAGTTGCGGTGCTCATCTCGCTTTACTGGCCGAGGGAACTGGCGTACAGCTTCCAGGTCATGTGGCCAGCATGACTAACCTGATTCTGGTGAACCAGAGCAGTGCACGGAAACGCTGTTTACCTTCCTGCCGGAGCGGTACCTATTTATCTACTTGCACTTTGACATGCTTTCAAACTGCTAGGTTGGCAGGAGCTGGGACCAAACAACGGGCGCTCACCCCGTCGCGGGGATTCAAACCGCCGACCTTCTGATCAGCAAGCCCTAGGCTCAGTGGTTTAGACCACAGCACCACCCGCGTCCCTGTTCTAAATAGAGTTCCCTCTAAATAAACAACTAAGGTGATGGATATGTGCACTCATGCAGCACTTTAAAAAATAACAAAGCCTTCATTAGGGGGTGGAGAGAGATGCTACCCAACAGCTGAGCATGTATTCAGTTGCTGGTATACTTATCTGTCATGTCAGCTGTGAAGCTGGGCTTACCCCATGAGTAAAACCCCCATGGAGTTTCCATTTTTATCTTAACACCTGTACCCATGAAAGCAGTAATTTAAAGTGTTCTACTGGTACCCTCAAATATCCAAACTCACACAAATAGCTACAAATCCCCAAATATGCATTGAGTTAAAATTTGCTGTATGTTGTGGTGGACATTTATTTAATAACCAAATTTACAGTTCGTATGTGAATCTTCCTAACAATGTAACTTACAGTTACATAAAGAAAATAAACACATCTTGATGAATGTTTTGATGCTTTACAAACAACAGTGCCATGCTGCCCTCTGATGGATAGTTTCAGGCAAGACAGCCAACTGGGCTTCAATAGAATTCCTTCACTCTACCCTGAAAGGAGCATGTTGGGACCTACTGCAATGCAGGAATAGTCACACAGCCAATGGTTAAAAATAGTTAATCATACTGTGATTCTGAACCAGGAGTAGGAAGGAATAAATTTCTAAATACCAACAAAATTTCCTGAATAGGCAACACCCTACCCCCAAATTTTAGTTCCATTTGGGAAGAAATAAATGCTTAAATTCTTTTGAAGAAAGTAGAAACATAAGGAAATTTATTATGAAGGGCTCTTCAGACAAGTCATGGATGAAGTGGAGGTGTATCCATATTATTGGTTCTTAAGAACCAATAGCAACGTAATAATTGCCTCGGTGCATCGAAGTCCCACCTATTCCAGCACCTGGAGAGGAATTCAACAGTGCTAAGCAGATTGCTCTGTGAGCATTTCTGCTTGCCTGATGGAATTGTCTGTCTTCTTCCCCAGTGTGCTGCTCCAGGACATCTTCTGACCCTTCCCCATGACAATTTGGGTGCATTGCCCCCCCCATTACGCTTATAGAAGTGGTTGGGCTCACCTGGGCTCCAATAGTGGCCATCCAGGGGCATCTGAAAGGCTCACAATAGGTGTTAAGGTTATGACCATTCCCTGGTTGCTCTTCAGATTCTGGTATGAACCAGAATGATAATTCTGCATTCCCACACTGCACTGGCAATTCCATGTGCACCAAGTTGTTTGAGTCCAGATGTACTAAGTGGACTTGAACATGGATGGGTCTATGCCTATGGATACTGGAAATAATTCAGCATGTATGCATAACATTGTACTAGGGTGTCCACTTGAATATGTTGTCCATTTGCACATTGGATTCACACTTGAACATCTATCCCAATGTGCATCCCCATTCTAGCCAACTAGGTATAGAGCAAGTGATCAGTCCTACTTGTCTTCCTTACCACTGAGGGCATGCCCTTTTCTTCTTCATCATCCATTTCAGTTCCCATTTCAATTCCTCCTTCAAATGGGGGGGGGATCACCAAAAGGTCAAAATTCCCCAAGTGTGCCTCTGGCACTTTGCTTCAACACTAGTCTCAAACCCTGTAGCTCCAAGGCTCTGTTCTATACTGACCTACTGTATAGGAAGCTCTTCCCCAAATCCGATTCTCATTGCCTTTTTGCTTCATCATTTCATCACTTCCTATATCTGTGTACCTGTCCCACATCTCAATTTTGCCCATGGTGCAATACATGATTTCCTTCTTGGATCTGACATCCATTCATCACTCTCTGTCCTTATCTTTTTGCAGTGAGGTAGAATGCAATAATCAACACATTCCTATAGATTTTTTTGTTGGTATCTTCATTTTTGGAACTTATTAAGATACAATGTGGAAATTGTTCAATTTGGGTGTGCACTTTTTGATGCGTTTTATTTTCAACTTGAGACACTCTTTGTTTTATTTATAATTATGTATTTCCCCCCATGTTGTAAGCCACCTTGAGCAGGGCTTTAACTATGGAAAGGCAGCATACAAATAAAATGATGGCTGTATGATAAAATGATGGATGTATGAGTTTGGGGAGAAAAATGAAATTCATCTACCCAAACATGTCTCACTCATAGTGGGACAAGCTGTGTCCTGCTTCTATCTAACGTAAAGATGGTATGAGCCCATTCTGAAAGTTATATACTCTAATGAAACAAAGTTCAGTACTGTATTGATATTTCTTTCAGTGCTAAGATCTACCACTGTAGTGATGTCAGAATCCCAGAGCTTGCAGGGGGAAATCTGTAGTTGCATCTTCAGATCTCAATGCTAAATATGAAACTGTGCATGCTCAGAGTATTTCTTTTTTCAAAAACCAGGGCTGGGCTGGAAAATGTAACAAATGCTTGTTTCTCATAGATCTTAATGTCATTATGTATTGTGCCTTTCTCCATCTCACTGTTACATGAATGTTGCTAATGAAGAAATAAACTTCCAGTACTCAGGATTAATAGGTTATTCCCCAGAGTTTTATGGAACAATTTCTCTGCTCAGTTGCAAAGAAACAAAGCCACTCACAGCTTTAATTTTTTTTTAATTATTTGGAGTACTAACAAATTGAATGCTTTAAAAAGTATTTCTGCTTTTGGCCAGACTTTAAGTCCACCTCACTAGTGCTTAATGACTAGTATTTGAAGTTACACCACTGCTTCCCTCAAACTGCTAGCAATATCATACACAATATACTTTTCATGTAGAAAATACAAAACATATATATGCATATTTGAGATGATTTTTTTCTCTCCCTCTCTTGTGGAAAGATGCATTTAACAGTTGCATATAATCACAGACAAAGCCAGTATGCAGCTAACACTATGCTGACATATTTTAAAACCTCAAAAAATAAATAATTATATACAAGAGAGGTGATGCTTTGTCAACAAGACAACCAAAGATTTACAATGGGGGGGAAAACAGTATTTGAAAATGTATAAGTGAAATAAGACAGTTTAAGATTACTACATGGTAGTAAAAGCAAAGGATATGCTTAATTTAGTGAAAATATAGGCAAACCATACATTAATCTGTTGGTCAGACAATACCTAGGACTCAGGAAAATTCTACTTTTTCATCTTACTGAACTATGGTATTTTATTAATTTTAATTCACAAGCATTTCTATTCTCTTATTTTCCCTTTAAAAACAATTATATAAAAGAAATCTCACACTAAAGCTACTTTCTGGAAGCCATTAAGAAAGTCTTATACAAATTTGGTCAATGCTCAGATACAAATTGTTCTTCTCCATGGAGAAGCCATTCAACCCCATTAGATTATTGTCATTGGGAATTAATTCATTCACATTTTGAGGAGAAACACTTGGCTTAGCTGTTTAATTGTAAATAGGACCTAAGCAGTTTCTAATTCAAGTGACCTCCGTGTAACAAAATCCTAATTCTTAAATATATGTGATGCAGTAGAACAGTGTTGTAATTAACCGTAAAATATTTGAAATGATATTAACATAGCTGCCAAGTTTTCCCTTTTCTCACGAGGAAGCCTATTCAGCATAAGGGAATTTCCCTTTAAAAAAAAGGGAGAACTTGACAGCTATTGATATTAAGAGTAAGCACTCAAATTGCTGTTGTACTGCATACCTACGAATAGCAGCACCATATAATATGAGGGGAAATCTATGATTGGTCACTTGTAGGAACAGCGATCCTATACAAACTTACCTGAAGTGAGTCAAACTGTACTGGTGCTGAACAGTGATAACATTGGGGTTTTGCCTCTAATTTTTATTGCATTTGGCGAGTTCCTTTCTTAACCCCAAATTTTATCTAAATGAAAAATGGAATGTATATATTTACAGTTAATATTACTAGATAATTTCCAAGAATTAAGCATACTGATTCCAGTGGATCTAGGCATGATTGTTACAGCCATGAGTTGTAATTCAAAGCACTTTATAAAAATGTAGGGAAGTAAAAATGTGAATGGTAGTGTTGATCAGGAGGATGGTTTGAGCATAGCTGCCAAGTTTTCCCTTTTCTCGCGAGGAAGCCTATTCAGCATAAGGGAAAATCCCTGTAAAAAAGGGATAACTTGGCAGCTATGGGTTTGACTGCTTTAGTGGAAGGAAATAATGAAACAGAAAACGTGAATGAGAGCACTTCAACTGTGTTGGTGGATTGAAACACCTTAGTACACACGAAGTACGCTTATGTGCAATCCATCTTTTACATTTCCATGTGCATATGAGCAGTGTGTGTAAATGTGAACAGATTAACAACCATACGTTCCAATACTCTGCTGTGCACAAAGAGTTTCCCCATCTAATAGCTCTATTACTTCAGTAGGCCATGGGATAGCACTGAGTTTCTCTTAATGTTGGAATCATTTGGGAAAGTGTCCATTCATATTCCAACCAGGAGTTCTCATGTATGTAAGGAGCTCTGAGATTAAGGCAAACTATGTGAAATTTCATCCATTGTAGTAACAATAAAGATTTACATTTAGTGCTTGGCATGCAAACCTTCTCATTTGATAATAGATTAGGAAGGTGATCTATTGTTGGACCAAATTCCTTTGGGTCCAGGACTATGCAAACTTTCAAGTTAGCAAAATTATTCATTAAGCACCTCTAAAGGCAAAGAAGCTCTTCCCCACTTTTGCCATCCGCAAAGCTATAAATATGGCCCAGACTTTGCAAGCAAGATTCAGGGTATCTTATCTGAATAGTTTGGCTTTGTGACTTTAGGCACAAGCATTCATTAATTCGCCAATAATAGGCTTTCTCCAAGGGGGGGGGGGATATCTAAAAAAATTGCACTAAACATCCAAGAAGGAATTAAAAATATATAATATCTATATTTTCAAATAAAAGCAAATATAAAAAGTCAGAAATTTGGGGTTTTTAGGGTCTTCTTAATTTTTGCAATGATACAGATGGGGTCAACATATAACTAATACGCCACTGGGGAAAGACAGAAGTTTGACAAGTGTCCTGATGCAGAAGTGTCAGCGTGACTATTGTGTAAGTGAAGACATTAATCAGATGTTATATTTCCTAAACGAGGACAACTGTTTTTTTCCGCTGAAGTTGCTAGACAAACAATAACTGGATAAAGCACAAGACTTTGGTATTTTTTCCTCGTTCTGTAATCAAGTCCTTATTCATTCTTAATCTTCATGCTGTTTGTTGAATTTTATTGTTCCAGAAATTCAGAACTTTGTGCTGTGGCTCAAGGAGTCTGACATGATGATGTTTTTGTAGAAGTTGTCTGAGTGAGTACTGTAGTATCCCTTCACTTTGTCAATAACCTGATGAACCGGGATGATTGATGTCTGCTCTGTGTCCACTTGGACATATTTTGGCGAATGCTTGTCAAGAAAAACATTGTCTAACAAAAAGGAAGAGAATCCGTTAGTCAGTAACATTATTTTCTAACTGCATAGTTATCCACCCTCAGGCAATCCCCTAGTATGCACATTCATAGATACATTAAACTTCTATTTTTTTATTTCTTAAGAAATGTTCTGAATAATATGCCTTTGTGTAATTTATATTGTAGTATGAATTCACTTCTGTTGTTCATTTTCCACAGCTGGAAAACTAGCTTGAATTTTCAGTCCTTGGTTGAACCTAGCTCTTTATTATTTCTGTGCTGATTTATACATGATCTCAGCTTTAATACGAGTGTTGCACTAAATACCCTCCAGTGAACTTTTATGGTACAAAAATGAGGGTAAGGGGAGAATTCAGGGACCAATATGCTTTTCCTTCTTTTTCACACCTGCTCACTAGCATTCACTTCTGGGTGCTTCCACACTAGACATTTAGTGTGGAATTACCATGCTTCAATCACTCACTTTTTACACAGCATCTACACAAAGCAGCCATCCAGTCATTATCATCCTGTGATTCTTTTGTCTTTTCTCAGACCTCAGAAAGCCTCAACATTTTTCATGATAACCGCAAAGTAGCTCCATCTCCATAGGAGCAGATGCACTTGGTGCTACTCTTTTTTGACATGCACAGTGATGTGTCAGATAGATGAACCTAACACAATCCAACTCGTATTTACTATAACCTTTGCAGTGTGCAGCATTTTATCACTCTGTTTGCTGTAACACTATCATGCATACTAATCATGTTGCTGACATGGTGGCGACTGGAAAGTTTTGTTGTTGTTTTGAATATTTTAACACTCGAAGTAATGTTTTCAAAATTATACCCAGGAAAACATTTTAGCAACATTTTAGCAACTAGATTAAGCAAAGTAAGACCTAAGAGGGTACCTGCTACAATGTATACTGAACTTCAAATGGCATCTGAGGTAATCTGCACCTCCTGTTTCTCCACTCACAGCAGCCACGTTATGCTCACTGGTGTGGACAGAACAGTGGGATGTTCACATAGAAGAAGTGCAACACTCTAGGGAGTGTGGCAAGTCAATTGCAATTCCAAGTGTAGCTTACTACAGAAGTGATTGGGTAGTGCTAGGAGTGACTCACATGGACGCAGCTACCCTCTCAGCTGCTACTTCAGCCCAATTCCCGCCCCCTCTTCTTGCTCCTGTAATTGTGATCCCAGACAGCTGGGGCTCACGTTGTAAATGCAATGATGCCACGTAATTAGATATGGCTACACAGTTCAGAAAGAGGAAAATGCTATTATTTTTAGTCCAACCTAACTTTCTCTAGATTGTACTCTTATGGATGGGGAATATGTAGGCATTCAGACTTTGCTGGACTCCAACTCCCATTAGCTCTGGTCAACATGGCTAATCAGGGATGGGTGGAGCCGTAGTCCAGCAACTGCAGGTGGGTCACAGGTTCTGCAGTCTAGTATAAGGGCCTCATTAAACTGGAATGGAGGGATAACCCTTGTTTTCTGTTCCTTTGTGAATGCAGACTGTGCCTCTCCACTGAAATGAATTCCAGACTCTTCAGCTGCTCTGTGGACATGTATTGCCTGCAGGTATACAGGTGAGGATGAAACTACATGCTAAAGTAGATTTGCATCTGCCACTGAAAGTTGTAGCCCAGTGTGAAGGTTCACCGCTGCAATTTGCAGCATCGTACATCTTGCATTGTTACACTGTGATGATGTGTGTTATTGTAATCTGTGCATTAGTAGGTGTCAGTGAAATGCACACATCATGACTCGGAGACACCAACATCTAAAAAAGAGGTGCCTATGTCAAAACATGATGACTAGAGATTCTTACGGAATCTGATACTTGCAGATTCTAACACGAATCGAACTGATCCCGCACCATCCAGAATAAAGAGTGGGTCAGAACTTAGTTTTTCACTGGCTTCTGTGCTTCCTGAATGTTCTGACACAGTCGTCAATTTAAAAAAAATGCACCAAAATGCTTTTAACATGTTTGAGGGAATTTAAATGCACATTTTTACATCTACTTCATTTAAATTGAAGATTAAAGCGACAGAATAAAATTATAGGTGAACAGAGGCAGAACTGATTCAGACCAGGAACAGACTGATTCATCCATCCTAAGTCATGACAATTATGACAAATGATATTGTGTGTTATTGAGAGGGAGGGAGAATATTGGATGCCATTTTAGGCAGCACAGTGTCTCCCTTTCTATGGCTTTAATAGGCAAACTGCTTTGAGGTTTTAATACAACCAAGCAGTATATAAATGCTGCAAATAAACTAAACGGTTTTTAAATAAATAAATAAATCATTAGTTGTTAACCTTGTTATGCCATCATAATCAGTACCATCCTGAGTTTGTATTGAAAGCTAGAGATTACTGAATAAATCTTAATAAATCACTTCCAACCACTGAAAATTCAATCCGACTGCTTGTACACACTCTAGAACAATGTTTTTTATGATTCAGACATTAACAGCAGGGTAGAAATTATGCTGGTAAAGCTTTGCTGGGCTGATTTTGACCATTAGGTGGAGCTCAAGTAATGAGCAATCATTTCCATAGTCTGGAGCATATTATATTTATGAACAATTAGCAAATAAGACCAAACTGTAATTACCTAGCATAAGGCTTTTGAAACAGGTTTTTTTTTTTACTATTAACAGCTTTTGAAATAATTTCTTCATGAAAAATGTTGTTATCAAACTGTATATTGACAAGAAAACACTTTCTGTTCTGCTTGCTATGACAAGCAGTACTCTAGATGGGGCAAACCAGTCACTAGATATAAAACAAAAGGTAAAAGCAGTTCTCAAAAGAATGTATGATGATCCCAAATTATAATGGAGTTTAAGAGAGGAATTACTTTGATCTTGAAGTGAAGAAAAATAGGTTGCAAAGATTTTTTAAATTCCCATAGAAAGAAGAACAAGCAGGCAACAGCCTATCAGAGTGATTTTTTTAAAAAAAAGCAGGCAAGTATGTTCAGTGATGCATAGCAGACAAACCTTTCCCCTCTGCAAACATTCAAATAGTGCTAGGTCTCCAAGCTTATGATTTGATCTGAGTTTCTCTCTATTGCTTTTGAAAAGGATTGAGGATGACATTTCATTTCTCATTATTTGTGTTTGTTTAATAAACAAACATGTTTAACTATGTGAGCATTTTTAAAAAAAATGTAAAACTGGTCATGATCTTTAATACAGAAAATGGGACATTTAAGAAAGACACTCTATTTGTACCTAGAGCATCTCTTAATATTTAACTGCTGAACTGCGCCACATGATCTATATGGAACTTTTAAAATCATTTTATTATTATGTATTCTAATCAATACCTGTTGAACTTACTTAAACACAACAATTTAGCCAATTATAAACAAAAATTGGTTCAGTTAACTGAAAACTTGAAAATGGATAGGGAAAAAAACCTCAGTACTAGATAATACAATAGAGTAATTTCTTTTTCAATTAAGTGTATCTGTTTAATAGTACCTTTTTCTCTTGGCTTCCATAACCTACTAAAATATGTATTTTGAGTTTTAGTTGCTTACAGAAAATATATGGAATATAAAACAGTACTGGACCTGATTTCAGCCACCTGGTAGGCAGTGTATTTTTCGCTCCATAAGGCGCACCTGACCATAAGGTGCACCTAGTTTTTTAGAGGAAAAGAAGAAAAGAATATTTTTCTGGTTTTCCTCCTCTAAAAGGTGGGGGGCGCTGGAGGGGGAGCGGAGGAGGCAGCGGCGGTGGAGGGACCAGTCGGGCGAAGGGGGTGGGGGAGGAAGGGGCAGCCCCGTAGCGATGCTTCATGGAGCCGGGAAGGAGGGGCGGGTAGCAGCCGGCTGCTCCTGCTTCCCTGCTCCCCATCAAACTTCTCTTCCTCCCCCTGCTGCTCGTAAAAGCAGGCTTTTGAAAGCAGCAGTGACGGGGGGGGGAATGCTTCACGGGGCAGCGATGGCAGAAGGGCGAGCGGGGAAAAAGGGCTTTCTCACCCCTCATCCTCGTCTCTCTGCCGCTGCCCACCTCTTGCAAAAGCAGGCATTGGGAGAAGCGCAGCACCACATTGCCTGCTCTTGTGAGCGGAGGAGGCAGTGACTTCGCTCCATAAGACGCACAGGGATTTCCCCTTCCTTTTAAGGAGGGAAATAGTGTGTCTTATGGAGCGAAAAATACGCTATATTTATATTTGCAAGCAAATTTGTGAAGCGTTCTTGTGTCTTGAATCACTGGCAATCAGAATTAATGACAGAAGAAGCTGCATAGTTTAAAATGAAGCAGTATGTATGATTAGCAAGTCTTTTGTGCCATGAGTTGGAACTTCATGCAAGTGCCCTCACACCAGCTTTTGAAAATCATGCATTCAGCCAAAGTGATGCACACTGTACCTTGAATGTTCCACCTCTGATGGAGAAATGTTCTTAGAAGACATTATCTATACCATAAACATATGAGTTTCGGAGTCAATTCCAGGGAACAATAACCAGTATAAATAACTGCTGTGGAAATATACATCTACTATAACATTCATCAGAAATCAAAGATGAGCTTAAAGCGCTAAACAGGACTGCTGCACAAAGAGGTAATTAACTAGGTTCAGATGGGATGAATAAATATAAGAACAAACAGCAAATTACAAAAGCAGCACAAAAAATGAAACGTAATGCATTAAGCGTTAATGCTGTCTGGGCTATAAAGGTAAAGGGACCCCTGACCGTTAAGTCCAGTCGCGGACGACTCTGTTGTTACAGTGCTCATCTCGCTTTATTGGCTGAGGGAGCCAACGTTTGTCCACAGACAGTTTTTCCGGGGCATGTGGCCAGCATGACTACTAAGCCGCTTCTGGCAAACAAGAGCAGTGCACGGAGTTTACCTTCCCGCTGGAGCAGTACCCATTTATCTACTTGCACTTTGATGTGCTTTCGAACTGCTACGTTGGCAGGAGCAGGGACCGAGCAACGGGGATTCAAACCGCCGACCTTCTGATCGGCAAGTCCTATCACATCTAACACAGGCACCCCCAAACTGCGGCACTCCAGATGTTTTGGCATGCAACTCCCATGATCCCTACTAACAGGACCAGTGGTTGGGGAAGATGGGAATTGTAGTCCAAAACATCTGGAGGGCCGAAGTTTGGGGATGCCTGATCTAACACATGATTTAGAATATTGTGCCTAGGAACTCTGATTTGTGATAATCCAGAGATAACACAGATATGGTGATACTTAAATGATAAACATGGTTTTAAACAAACTACAGTGGTACCTCGACTTACGAAGACGATCCGTTCCGCGGCGCTCTTTGTAAGTCAAAGTCTTCGGTTGTTGAAGCGCCTGTTTTACGCATGCGTGAAGCGCGATTTTGCGCTTCTGCACATGCGTGGACCGCTTGCGCCGCTTCTGCGCAGAACGCACGCGTGGCGACAAGACTTCCAGGTTTGCCGACTTCGGAAGTCGAAACCTTCGGAAGTCGAGGCATTCGGATGTCGAGGTACCACTGTACCACTATGTGGTAATATGTCAATGATTCTGGCTTTTGCACTCTGGCAGAGAAAGCTCTAATGAGCTCTGTAACAAAATGACATCTCGTATATTAGACACAAAGTGATAAGCAAGAAAGTAAAAGGAGCAATTAGTAATGCTCCACTGAAGAAGCCATTGACATCACGTCTTGTTTTGTTTTAGTTAAGCCTCAGTTCTTCGGAACCTTAAAGGTAAATAACATAATTAGTACCAAAAAGGCCTGAGACTAAAGGTCTCATCTTTGCACACTTCAATTGAGGCTAGACTGCATCAGAGGTACTATAGTTATAAAGTAAGACAGCAGTGTGAAGAACACTGGCTAAAATTTTATGTAAGGCAAGAGGATACTCGTAGGTTTCCCACATCACTTTCAGAAATCAATTCCTCTTCAGCGGAATGTCACTCCCTGCCCTGGCACTTAATTTTCTGCTTTAGGCAGAATTTAGCTGCAAAAAACTATACTGTATTGCAATATGCTATTTTATAAATAATACCTAGAATATTTAACATAGTGTATCCAAGTGCCCTGTAAATACTGTCTAGTCTTTCTACTTCTATGCGGCTTACTATTCATGCCGTTCAACTTGCCAGGAAGGTGCTTATTACAGTGGTACCTCAGTTTATGAACACAATTGGTTCCGGAAGTCTGTTCATAAACCGAAGCGTTCATAAACCGAAGCGAACGTTCCCATTGAAAGTAATGGAAAGTGGATTAATCCATTCCAGATGATGAAAAACACCCCCTAAAGCAGCAATTTAACACGAATTTTACTGTCTAACAAGACCATTGATCCATAAAATGAAGGCAATAATCAATGTATTGTAATATAAAATAAATAAGATAATACAGTATTGTAAAAATATATAAAAATTATTATTTTTTTCTTACTTGAACTCGCGGAGCCATCATGGGAGCGCTTCCGTGACTGGGCCGCAGCCACAGAAGCGCTCCCATGGCTCCAGGAAGAGAGATGATTGATTCTTGAGAGATGATTGATGACGAGCTGCCGCCTCTCCATGGAGCGGGAAGGAAGGGGAGCCGCTGAAGCGTAGGGGGGATTTTGCTGAGGGCAGGAGGAAGGGGAAAGGAAAGAGGACTCAGCTGCTGCTGACACGAAGAGCTGAGGTGGGCAGCCAGGCAGCCAGCCGGCCGCAAGAGCAAGGACTCCGCTCAGGCGAAGAAGGGCCCGCGGAGAAGGGAGGGAGCGAGCGACTAACTGGACTTGGCCCTTTCCCCCTTGATGGGGAGACCCCATCTCGGCGGCTCCCTGGATTGCCTGAGTGACCCCGCGGGCAGGTCTTGGTGCCGAGGGCAGCTCTCGCGATGCGATGCCTGCCGCTGCTCGGCTTCTTCGCCTGGGGCTTCGCGAGCTTGCCTGGGCCCAGCCGAGGAGCTTCCCCTCTTCCCTGCCCGCTTTCCTGCAGCTGCGATGGGGATGGCAGGGTGGACTGCTCCGGGAAAGGGCTCGCCGCCGTGCCCGAGAGACGCAGCGCCTTCACCCACACCTTGTCAATCATCTCTCTTCCCGGAGCCATGGGAGCACTTCCGTGGCGGCGGCCCAGTTGCGGAAGCGCTCCCATGGCTCCGCGAAGGCCCGGCCTCTGGGAGGCATTGGAAACCTCAGTTTACTTATTTCCGGTTTACAATCGTTCGTAAACCGGGGTGTTCGTAAACCGAGGTTCCACTGTACTGGAGTCAGAGCTGATGCATATACAAAATGCCAGACTGCCTTTATGCCACTACCCTGATGCGAAAATAGGTGGAAAGACCTTTATGTTTAAAGCCTTGACATACTGGCACATTATGATTTTTTAAACCAACTTTTTGTATAGGGAGCGTGAAATCAATTTCACGCTCCCTGTACAAAAACGGGCCTTTTCTGCTATGGCTCCCCGCTTGTGGAATGCTCTTCCCAGGGAGGCTCACCTGGTGCCTTCGTTACGCATCTTTAGGCACCAGGCAAAAACATTCCCCTTCTTATAGGCCTTTGGGCTAATTTTAAAAATCTATGGCCCTTTAAACTGTAGGAGGCGTAACTGCTTTTGTCTGTTACCGTGTTGTGTTTTTTATGTTGTAAACTGGCCTGCAATCCTTGGATGAAGGAAGAATAATAATTAAAAATGATGAATAAAAAGAGGCCTGTGCAGCATCTCTGGCTCCAGAGTCCTTGAAAGATATGGTCCATGGACTGCTTATACAGGTAGTTCTCAGAAAAATTTAGGTGGATGCCTGCAATTTCTGACACATGTGAGTAAATGAACAATGTGGGCTGGCACAAAGGCTACCGCTGGGGTGGGAATTGTCCTAATGTGAGGCAATTTTTTCTTTTCTTTGCAGCCCCAGCCCACATTGTTCAAGAGGGCTCCTGCCCCCCCCGGCTTTTCAGGGGCTGCAGAGGGAAGAGAAGGGAATGGGATAAGCTTTCTTATCTAGGGCTCCATTCCAAATTAAATCAAATGATCATAGGATCTCAGAATGAATTACTGCAGTTTAAAGACTCTTACTTTTTCTTTTACATGACTCACCAGAATGGCTGCTCCTTTGAAGATACGTATTGGATGTAGATTTTGATTTAGAAGTCAGGTAAGTTGAGTTAGAACCAATGGAACTGGAGGATAAGGACTTGCCCAGATTGTCAGAGCTCTTCTTAATTATATTAGTTGCTGTTTTACTCCAGTCTGAAATGAAATGAAAAAAACGTAAGCTGTCTGTAACAGTATTTCAACTTAAAATAATTCAGGCCCTACAGATAAAGAAAGCACCAGTAACTTTCACTTCTTCCTTGTGTGCTTATTTTTAGCATGCAAAACAGGAACTCATGCATCTCCCATGGGGTGAGATGTAGAACTTCCACCTATGTAGGCATATGGCCAAGACCTGACCTTGCACATTGCACTGGACCTGTACTTACCCTATCATCACTTGTATAATGCCACTAATACAACAAACTGTAATACAACACCCTGCCAAACTTACATACTGTTGCACATCAACCCAACCTCAGAGTGGTGCAAGATTCCAGGGGTTCCAAGCTCTTACCCAGGGTTTGTGCTTCCTTTTGGGAATAAGGCACAGCACAGACTGTGGGTTTGGTTTACATATTTGGTTTATGTGTATATGGTATATGTGTAAATAACATATATACAACTTCAGTCTATGATGGAGGAGTTCACGGCATCCGAAGAGGGTTTTACTTCTCCCATAGGTGCAGCCTTAGATTCCAACAGGCATTCAACATTGTGCCCTGCCTGCTGTTTTCCTCCTCTGGTCACATTACTCCTACCTCTAACCTCTCTAAGCTCTGGCTTTTACTGTTCAGGGAGACAGGCCTCACCTATTTGTCTTCTCACACTGAGTCCCTTTTGATCCTTTGTTGTCTTAATGACCCGTCAACCAGGCTATCACCTCAACACAGAATCTTGACCTATCTTAATTAGCTTTCAAACTCACTGATTCCAGGGGATTTGAAATGTCTAGCACACAGCTTAATAAACATGGGCCTGGCACCAAGAAACTAACACTTACTGGGTCCAGAAATTTAGGATGCCTGACTTCCATAAACTCGTAACATTACTAATATAATACACTGGCAAAGTTTACTCTACTGCAGGATAATAAAATCAGAGCTTTATGAAAAATATTGGGGGGGGGGGAAAGGGAGCAATGCCAAAAAAAATCAAAGGGAGCGTAGAATAGTTATGGAACAACCTGTCCAGGATATCTCCCCTGGCACTATCGCTATGGTCTTTTTCAGCATCAGGTCAGGTCAAGGCCTTGTTATTTACCCAGGCCTTTAAAAAAACGGTGCTTTAATCTGAGACTCTCAAACTTATGATTCATAGTTTATTGTATGCCTGCCAGAGAAACCAATTTAAATGCTGCTTTTACTGTTTTATATTGCATTTTTAATATAGTGCTTTATTCTTTTAATTTTTGTGAGCTGCCCAGAAAGTATATGTTATTGGGCAGCTAAGTAAGTGAACAAGTAAAGAAATAAATGTGGCAAAGCCTCAAAAAGGTGCTGAAGGATCCATCTCTGTGAACAGTAATAATTTTAATGGGAGAAAAATGTCCAAGAAGTTTTATTTGATAGGAAAATCCTAATTGGGAAAACGCTGTTCTCAGTACAACATCTTTCTGCCTCGTCTATTCTCACTTTTATGAAAAAGAAGCCAAAGGCAAACACAAAGTCTCATGGTGAACTTAATAGTTGGGCATATTTTACTGTTTATGGTGAATATTTGTAGACTTCAACCAGATCTGTGCATTCACTTTATAAGGACACTTTGTAGCCAAATCACATTTTCAACTCTTGTTACACAAGGCCACACTAAAGGATATGGGGGTTTTGTATTTAAAAAAAAAATCCCCGAAGAACTATTCCAAGATCCTTTATGTGTGTCTGATTCATAAGCCACACACTTTCTTTTGCCAGCATTCAAACATGCAAAAGAAGCTATTTAACTACAGTACACAAAAGCAAGTCCGAGAAAAATCTCCATCTGCCCCAAGATTCAATCAGGATAGAAAGCATGAATGTTTCTCATTTTGGGCACAGTGGGCAGGCTAAGAGTATTTAAACATTTCCAGCCTTGGGAACATAGCCATTGACTTCCCTGAACTGTATGTGGACACAAACAGCATATTCTAAGCCATGTGGTCAGTTTTTAGGGAGTCCAGGCCATATAGCAGAAGTGGCACAGATTCATGAAGAGCCTCCTGGTACTACTATTACAGTGGATCACTTTAACTTTTCTTATTTCTAAAAAAAAAAAATCTATTCCAGGAATTATTTACAACGTAGTTCTAGTAGAACTGGGCTTAATTAAATAGCAAGCAGTGAAAGGATGACTACTGGACAAAAGGAGGAATTTCTGCATTTTCCACACAATCCCCAATGAGAATATTGTTACAGGCTTAAAAGATATTCTCAGATTTAACCCAGCGACAATGAAGACATCAGCAAAGTGTTTGACCCTTTCAGCTTTCACTCTCTAACAATACCCACAAAGATTACAATAAAAAACACCAAAAATCCGGGGGGGGGGGGAGGGATCAGACTATAACATGTTTTAAACTGTTTTCAGCGTTGTGTTTTATGGCTGAAACCTGCCCTGGGATGTTATGGTGAAAGGCTAGTAATAAATAAACAAACAACCCGCCATATATACTGGATAATTAATCAATTGCCTCCACTCATGCTTCTAAGGTCCCGGGGTGTGGACTGAGGGTAATACAATGCCTTGCTATAGTTGAGTATATCTGTGACTGGTCATTGCCAGGATGGGAGACCTCATGAAAAACCATTGTAAGCAGCTTATTTACCTGAGTTGTCTGCAAGCCTGAATCTACCGCAACAGAGATGCCGTCTCCACTGTTTCTGGACATTTTCTTTCATGGCACAATGGAATACAAATATAAATAACCCTGAAATCAGAGTGAAAAGAATGAAATAATTAAATGCTCAGCACAATTGTCAGATAGAGAAAACACTTTACAGAGAATGATTTTCTGTTTTTGTGTGTGTGTTTTTTCTGTTGTAGGACACTACAAATAATTTCCCAATGCTTTACTATATTTCTAAGAAATATGGCAGCATGAAGCCTCTAGTTCTTATACATGGATGTTTGCTTCCTTTAGGTTCCTCCAACACATGGGCTGGGGTTTCACAGTGAGCAGATTGGCTATCAGGTCAAATGATGGGTACATTTCACAACCTCACATAATTAAAAAAATTAGCATCTTATTTTGTTCCGGATAACTTTATTCAGCATACCAACAGAGATAATGTAGTTTCTTATCTGAATTTCAAGTTTTAAACACTTGCCTATTATTTCTGTTATTTGAACATTATTGCTCGAGATAGTGGAAAATTTCAATAAATTGTTGATTTTAAAAAATCTACCACGTACTGCTGCATAGGCATAGGTGGGCAACAACAAAGGTACAATGTAGAGTGTTTGCATGCACAAGTCCTCATATGGAGAAGCAGCAGAACTTGGAAGCGTTGCAGACATCTTTGATACCACTACAGATCTTAATTGAGAGCAATGGATCCAGTGGCTCTCACAAGGACTAAAGCTTTTAACCTGTTGCATGAAGTGACTTTTTAAAGCTCTGGATGCTCACTTGGCTCACAAATGCCACCAGAGGCGAGATAATCTGTATACTCCAATGAAAAGCCTCTGCAAGAGACACATTTTGTAAAGAAATCCCTTCACCCTTATTAATTGCCAGGCTGTAACCCACTGAGTCCTCTGGCTAGGGAGCAGCAGTATCTTGAGCTTCACAGATTAAGTAGAAGCTGCTTTGCTGTAAATTATCAGCCTGTTTCTGTCTCTTCTGCCATGGCAAATCCCAGGCATGGCTTAACCAGCTTTGTTCTGCTCAAAAGGAAAACTGCAATTTAGTGGCCAAAAGGCTTGTAATTTCTCTATGGGGTAGTGAAATTATCGGAATATATGTTTTATAAAGGGGAGATTAATATAATTTGATTTATCTTTGCATGCAAGCACTGAAAACAGAATATGGGAAGAAAAAAACTGCATAATAAAAATAGGAAATGAAAAAAGGATCATATAGCTTACTTAATTTGAGGCTGCCATGCCCCAACCTTACAAAACCGTAGAGTAAAATTTGTACAGTATTCAGATTGTTATGCAAACATATTAATTAGTGTTTTCTAACAGGTATATTACCTGTGCATTTATGAGAGAAACAGCCAAGATAACTCTGCTGAGCTAGTACCTAGTTAGGTTTGGACATAACTAGCAAGTACATTAAAGGTAAAGGGATCCCTGACCATTAGGTCCAGTCGTGACCGACTCTGGGGTTGCGCGCATTATTGGCCAAAGGAGCCGGTGTATAGCTTCCAGGTCATGTGGCCAGCATGACAAAGCCACTTCTGGCGAACCAGAGCAGCACACAGAAACGCCGTTTACCTTCCCGCTGTAGCGGTTCCTATTTATCTACTTGCATTTTGACATGCTTTCGAACTGCTAGGTTGGCAGGAGCTGGGACCGAGCAACGGGAGCTCACCCCGTCACAGGGATTCGAACCGCCGACCTTCTGATCAGCAAGCCCTAGGTTCAGTGGTTTAACCCACAGCGCCACCTGGGTCCCTCAGCAAGTATATTAGTACAATGTTAAAAACATCCGGTGGTGTGCTAGCCTTCTAGATATGCATGGCAGCATAATTGTTTAAGAATTGCATACCTATGGTATAGTGGCATCTTCTAACAATATCACTGTATAAATGTCACTACTAAAAAAATATTGAGAATGAATAATTACAGTTCTAGTTTACTTTAAGTCATTATAACCAGCTGAATAACTAATACACACTGCTAGGATGATCTGTTAAACTGGAAACATATTTCTCCCTAAGAGCATTGGATTATTTGGGAAAGCTGTAAATGTTGAATTTGTTTTGGAGCTACCATTGGATTTCCAGTGTATATCCTCTAATAATTCTGTTGAGCTTTGGATTGGAACCCAGATTCCGTCACCCTTCTCCATAAACACTCCATGAGCAACTCCATTAAAGTCAAGCCTCTGGGTAGCTCTGATGAATAATTTTTGGCCTGTGGCTTCCTTTGAATGCAATATGTTTTGCAGATCAGTCTTTTTAGGAGGAAAAAATGCCTGATGACTCAATAAATGATGCATGATGTATGTAAGCTCTTGTCTCAGGTATCAGAATTGTTTCTGCATGACAAATAACCTTCTCAGGAAGCTTATTATTGGTTTCATGAGTAGGCTAAAGATTGTGGTACCCCCTCAATCTCTCCCATTCCATCAGGCAAGCAAGAGGAATTATCATATATACACATTCCAATTGGGCAAAGGCATTCAATAAGGGCATGCAGCAAGGTCAGTGGGGGTCATGGTCAGGTGGTGTGTGGCCTAAGTGGTCAAACAGAGAGGACTTTTTATATTCACCATCTCTAGGTTGTTATTAATTTGTTTTGTTTTTGCCAAGTAGAGCTCCACTTACCTTGCAAGGAGTTGAAAATACAGAAGAGGTACACGAAGGGCAGATATAATGGCCCCCAGGCAAAGAAAGCGAAGCCCCAGGTCATGCCTAGTAGGAAGGTCAAGCTAATCACACTACGGAGGTTCCTCAGAATCTCTTCCCGCATAGTCCGATTGCTTCGCTTTCCATTTCTCCCGCAGATTTGCATCATCACCACAACAAACATGGCAATGTTCATGAGAAACATGATTCCAAAGTAGCCAACGCAGGTCACATAAAACACACTAGTGTTCTTTATCCAGCAGCTGTAAAGAAATAAACTGTTGTTATGATACTGCTGTTACAAAATTGGTTGTCTATTTTACTTTTGTCACTATGGGCTGAGCCATACATTACTCGTGTGGTGTGGTCACTGCTTCCTCATGGCTGGGTCATCAGGTTGATGGTGCTTTCAGAAGTAAACTATTTATCCACCTATTCCACGTGGTTTCTGTATGCAGATATGCCTGCTAAAGCATGAGACCCAACCACCTAGAAGCAGTGAGCACACTGCAGTGGCAACATGAACTGGACATGAGATGAAAAACAGCTTGTTCTGGACAGTTACACTGGAATGGTCAGTCAAATTGTAAATAAAGGATCACACACTTTCTGATGGCTTGAAATTAGTCCAGTGAAATTCAGCACTACAGCTGAAATCACCCCCAGCTTCATCACAACATCCGTGTGAAATGTAAGTGCTTCTCATGTGTTCAGCCTGTGCACATGAAACCAAAAAGGTGCATGGGGGGGGGGAGAGTGTGTCAACATTCTCATCCCCTCCACTTCTGACCTTTACTGGTGTAGTACAGAAGCCTGAAGGGAACTTCTAAGCATCTGTTGATCTGCGGGAGTTTGTTTTTTGGTGTGTGTGTGTTGGCGGTGGGAGCTTGCTAGTTCATTTCCAGGCTAAATTCAAGGTGGTCATATTAGTGTCTAAAGCCCTAAATGACTTAGGCCCCAAACATTATCTCTTGGGTGTTAAAATTGGCAGAGGAGGCCCTACTGGCAGTTCCATTGTCCTCAGAATTCAGGTTGGGGGCAGGTAGTGGCCTGAGAAGAAATCCTTTGTGGTAGCCACTAAGCTGCAGCGTTCCCTCCCCACAAAGGTATGTCTGGCACCTTCATTTTTGTTTTCTGCTGAAGGCATAATTCTTTATCCTGGCCTTCATCGCCTGCTAGGTAAAGGTAAAGGGACTCCTGACCGTTAGATCCAGTCATGGACGATTCTGGGGTTGCGGCGCTGATCTCGCTTTATTGGCCAAGGGAGCAGGCGTACAGCTTCTGGGTCATGTGGCTAGCATGACTAAGCCGCTTCTGGCAAAACCAGAGCAACGCACAGAAAGGCTATTTACCTTCCTGCTGGAGTGGTTCCTATTTATCTACTTGCACTTTTGACGTGCTTTCGAACTGCTAGGTTGGCAGGAGCTGGGACCGAGCAACAGGAGTACACCCCGTTGCAGGGATTCGAACCGCCGACCTTCTGATTGGCAAGCCCTAGGCTCTGTGGTTTAGACCACAGCACCACCTGCATCCCTTGTGTATGGCTATGGACTTCTGAATCTTGACAATGGCCTCATATGTGCATGGTAGTCAAGGCTCTTCCCAGTTTCCAGTGACCACAGCGCCACCCGCGTCCCTTCTCACCTGATATATAGATATAACGATCCACACTACTCTCTTGACAGTTATTTGTTTTGACTGATATTAATATTGTATTCTTAAACTGTAACACGCCCTGGGACCTCATGGTAAAGGGCAGGTAGGAAATCTGATTAAATGCTGCTGCTGCTGTACTGTTCTTTCATACTCATAGAAGACAGCAGGGTAGTACATACATGGAGGTCTAAGCATGTATTGGAGTCCTACATTGTATCTACTTTATGTAAAATACTTACAAGTCATATCCAAAATACTTACAAGTCATCTCCACCTTGCCCCTTAGTATTTTTGCCATAAAGATCTTTGTTATAAATACTATTTGCATTTGTGTTTGTGACTGCTAGAACAATTATTATAACCACCGCAGGTAAGCCTGTAACAAAAGGAAACATAACAGTCTTAACTTTAAAGAATACAATAACTGCCATACTAGGTCATAGTACCAATAAAATTCTATTTGTGGTGCTGTTTTATATCTCTGTTTATGCCCATTTAGAGCATTGTCAGCATTCAATGATGTATCTCAAAATTTTCAGGCACTCATCCAATTTCATACATTTATCATAACAACAATGTTTTACTATAACAGCTTAATATGAACTCTAATTCACTAGCGGTAAGCAAAAGTCTACCAAAAGGTAATGCATCACTTAGCGATCATTGTAGTGTAGTACAAATCAATCTTAAGTTAATTGTTTCTGTCCAACTTAGTACAATTGAATATGAGAGAATGAGCTAAATGAAATAATACTAAGGATCTAATTTTGTATGCCATGCTGTTCCAATAGGTAGCTTTAGTGTGTTACTCTACATGAGATACGATAACTATTGTATGCAATTCACTAGAGAAAGACAAGTAAAGTAAGCAAATCTTTAAAAATGCAGTATATAGGGAAATAGCCTTCACCCAAAGATGTCATCAACTTTGAAGAAGCATGAACTCAGGAAACAAGCTAAGAGGAAGGAACATTTGACAAATCCTCACCATAATCAACTCCCGCCCGGAAACCTATGTCCCCACTGTGGAAGGACGTGTGGATCCAGAATTGGCCTCCACAGTCACTTACAGACACACCATTAAGACCGTGTTTATGGAAGACAATCTTACTCGGCCATGAGCAATCAACAAAGAAAGACAAGTGTTTACCAAAAGGTAACTGTTGTAAAGTGGGGAAAGTTGGCAGCTGTATGTAAAATAGTCAGAATATTATTATCAAAGGAATACTGAATATGCAGAAACCACTACTTTGTCTGTGGGTGGCCCTGGACCCATTTCTATGTTACACTGACAGATACCAGACCACCCAGGTTCAATATTAGAAGGAATTATAAGACTTCAGGGCTTGTTTAACTACTACATGTTATAGAAAATTATATTCAAGTGAACCTTGAGTCTCAAGTATGCAGAGTCAATGAACTGATTGCAAAATGTTGCCTACTGTTCCAGATGATTGCTGGATCTTTTTGGAAAGCATCTTAGTAATGGGGGCCAATGACGGGGCCAATTTCAATTATGTGAAATTTGCTTTCAAATTACTGCTGTACTCATTTGGTTTATGGCCTTGTGTTGTGTTATGAACTCTAGAGTAAGTTATAGAATTGTCCTTTGCTATATGGTTTAATACCTCTTCATGGCTCATTGCCTTGTCGTGGTGAAGGGGCCTGAATAACTCCAAGAAGCTATGAGCTATGATATGCAGGGCCACCCAAGACAGACAGGTCATAGCCGAGAGTTTAGACTAAATGTGATCCACCTGGAGAAGGAACTGGCAAGCCACTCCAGTATTTTGTCAAGAAAACTCCATGGACATAAAAAGGAGAAGCTTTGAGAAGAAAGTGAGAGTTTCCAAGGCATGCTCTGGTTCATGGGGTCACGGAGTTACAATATCAGCTTTAGATAATTCCTTTCTCTGCTCTCCATTAAAGTGAATTTTTAAAATGTTTTGTTTTAATTAATTTGTTAAACAATACAAGCAAATGGTGTTTTACATACACACAACATTAAATACATATTAAAACAAAACCCTATGACATGAATCCAAAAATCCTGCTGTGGGAGGTGGGAGCTTGGTATCCTCCATTTGGAACCTTCTATGTCAGGCTTCTGACTCCGAGACCTGTGGACTCTTTGTGGGGAACTGTAGATGTCTATGTATGAAGGAATGAATGAATGTGAAATCGGTGACCTCCTCTCCATGGCTGGAAGTGGCTTCTACCTATGTAGCAAGATACTCGGATCTGGGCTTATAAGCTTTCCCCCAAGAATTGCTTATATCTATTTGTGAGTACATTACTTTCTCTTTAAGCTTGAAAGAACAAGCTATTCCAACAAGCATTAAATATCTGGAACTAAGTGAAACTTCCAATGCCTTAGAATTATATGTTGAGCAAATCAGAAAACTTCTGTGCAACCACCCCTGCTGGCCCTTAGTCGAATTCCATGTATTGGGGAAACAAATCAGAATTACATGAATAAATGTAAAAGAACAAACTTCACCTAAAGTCAAACTGTTGTGTTTATCTGTCCTGGCAAAAGGAATTGGAACAATCCCAAAAGTTATGAATAACTGCATTCTCTGGAGAATGACAGGACCAATATGTATTTTATGCAATCATATTTATTCTAGCTGAACAAACAGGAATCCAATATGATCTTTAATTTTTTTTGTTGGTTTAATCTCAATTGTATATCAAATGTAATTTGCCATGAAAAGGATAAATAGAGATTCCCACTTTTATCAATGCAAAAATGTCCCACAGAATTCATCTAAGAAGCTTGGAATAAGATTCCAATAAACTGAAAAAATCAGGAACTATATAAATTTTTGATGTGTCAAAAATGTATAATTCTTGATGTGCCAAATGGTCATGTACAATTCCTAGTGCAGCGACAATTCATAAAACTCTTATTGAAATCCTGGAAATCCTACTAATTTTCACTCTAGGCTCAAAATGTGTCAGGTGAACTAGTCAGTTTTGATGTGTATCCCCCTATGATTTGACACATCACCATTCATACAATTTAGGTAGGTTCTTGACATTGTGCAAATTAAAATGGTAATGGGTGACAAACTGCACATGATTAATTCACCAGGTTTTAAGCCTGGACTGAAAACCAGCAGTTTCACTGCAAAACACAAGAACTTGTGTGAATCTGCCACCAGTCACTATGTGGCATGAATGAAATATATGGTTGCTCCTGCTAAATGAAGATAAGAGGAGAGAGGCCTTGTGCTTATGCTTTTACTTTTACCCAAAGGTGTCACTTGGCGGCAGTGGAGACGATGGTTGAATGGAGCAGTACTGTGCAGGAGTTGCCTGCACTATTTTAGATGAGTTCATTCATTCATTTATAACTTATCTTTCTATGTGACTACAGGACTCCAAGGCATCTGACAATAAATGAAAAGTGAATGCAAAATAAATAAATAAATAAATAAATCTCTTTTAAAAAGGAGGTATGGTGACTTAAAGATCTGCAGTGGAAATGAAGGAAAATGTTCCCCCCAGACCTTAGGCATGCTAGCCCCTAAAGAACGCATCATTTCCTCACACAGGCAGCTGGAGGGAATCCCGATCAAAGGTCTGGGAGGAAGATGGAACATGGTCGCCTTCCAGGCCTTAACCATTGCTGCTGCTGCTGCTAGTATAGCTTGTATCCACACTGGATACTGAAGGTATCAAACAGCTGCATTTTCACTGCTTCTCCCACCAAGCAACACCTCCAGCAAAGGAATGGTTACCCCATTGCTTCCGTCACTGCTCAGCATAAGCAAGCCATATTTCCACCAGAGCTGCCACTACATGTACTAAGTCAATGATATTTTGGTGCTTTTCACCAATAGTGGATTAATGGAAGCAGATCCAGAGGACACCTAGAAGCAATTATATGCCATCCTTTCACAAGAAAAGCTTCTGCTTGGGATTTGGGGATTGAGGGAATAATGTACAGAGTGACAGTTACACAAAAGGGGAGAGAGGGGAATTAAGAATCTTTTAAATGCCATAACATTGTAAGGTTCATGTTGCAGCAAAAAGAAAGAGAAGAATAAGAAAAGTGTGCATGTGTGTGAGAGAGGGGAAGGGTGGAAAGAAAAGGAGAAATGGCTAGAATAATTAAACAAAACATAAGATTAGTTTTTCTGTAGTCTCCTAGTAGTTCCAGTCTTGACTTGAATAGGAGCTGCAGGCAATAAAGAAATGTAATCAAACCAGATTACTATTTTTTTTAAAGGAAGTATTACTTACCCCACCCAATGATGCAAAATTTGAGTATGTATCGGCGAATGTAGGTATTGAATACTTTTACTAGAGCTATATACATATGAACAGCTTCCAAGCCCATCCACGTAAAGGTCGCCAGAAGGAAATAATGCAACAGGGCAGCAATAGCGATGCAAAGGGCTTCTACATCAAATGATGCAATCCAGCCATCGAGGAGGAAGACCAGGTTGAGACAAAGCAAGGCTGTGCTTAAATTCATTAAGATTTTGGAGGGATAATCTCTTCGCAATTTTCTGGTGATAAATAGACAGCATATAGTAATAGAAAGAAGTGTAGGTTCCAATTTATTAAGGTTACTCTTGGACTTCTTTGGACTTCTGAACTGCTAAGGTCATGAATGAACACGCAGGTAGCTGCTCACCTGCTCACTGAATAGGCTTAAGTCAGTGTTGGACTGGGTGTGGTATTGTCTCATGGGGTTTGTGTTTAGGTCAGTAATATTTTTTTAAAATTTTTTATTTAATATTGACTTATTTGGGCCTTGGGGAGCTGCAAAAAACCTTATGACAGCACAGCAGGGTGCCCATAGCATCCCGTTAAAAACAGAATTAAACAAATTTAAGTGACAAATGGTGGGACAATTTTTTTCCCCCAAGGGTCGTATGTGGTCTGTGGACTAGCCACCCCTGCTGAAGGTGTTCAGTACATCTACCATTTATTCTGCTGTTTAAATTATTTATTTGTAATTAACCACTTTGGTTTCTTAGTGGCTAGCTTTTTCTTTTGTTGTTTGACTTGGATCTTATTTATCCAGGGGGGGGGGAATCAAGATTTATGTCTGAGTGCCAAAAGTGCCTATTGTGTTACAGAAACCCATGTTTTCATATGGTGTATACATACATTTAAGTGTTCCTAAATTCCTAACTGATTTAAAGACATTTAGTCATCCTGCTTCTAGGAATCTATTCTGCTTTGTTTGCCTACACTGGCATAATGCCACATATATGTCTGTGTCCTGTCGTAACTTCTAATTGCTAGCGCAGCAGATTTTAAGATAAGGCTGGACAGCTTTTAAATTTATGGTGCATAAAGCGGCTCCAATTTATCATGTTCACTGACCACAATCTGAATTTTAAATCTGCTCCTGACACTGAGACTACCAATTGAATTAAAAACAATTATTTGACCTGTTATGACAAAATACTTACTCAAAAGCAATGTACGTCAGAAGAGTTGCGGCTGAAAATATGGCAGAAATTCCACAACCAATGTACGTTATAAACGTGAGGACTTTGGTGTTTTCAGTATCTATTTGTAGAGCAGTTCCTGGCAGGTCCTACACATAAGGCAAAAAGAGATATAAACTGTTGGAAATAAGATTTTTTTGAGAAGCACAACTATTTTTCTCTTGCGACAACAATGTAGGTAAATTCCAGAGAATGTTGGCTACACTGCACTTAATATATTTAGTGCATAACTGTCACACCTCTGCTTCCTTCCTACAACTCCTGAGAAGAAGAAAAAAATCAGAGGGTAAGTAGTGTAACAGCTGGAAACAGCATCGATATACAAACCTCTATTGTTCATATTATGTCATTATGCAGATCTCGAGAACTATATTGTGGGAAATCCTTACACATGCAATATCCCATTTCCTTAGAACTCCTTACATTTAGGAGCCAGGATTTCCTCCCTTGTGAATACTGTGAGCAGGATCACGTTTGTTTCAATGTTCAGAAAATCTGTCAAATGGCCCCTTCACACATGACAATTTCCTACATGAAGATTCAGCACCGTTCTCCTGATCATTGCAACTCCACGAGATGAAATCTTGCATGGAGTCCCAGACCGAGGGAGGTTGACAGTTATTTTGTGTTTCATCCATTTGTGAATTATTGTACCAACTGTTGTCACCTTCTCACCCAGCTGCTTGGAAATAGACTTGTAGCCCAGTCCAGCCTTGTGCAGGTCTACCATCTTGTTCCTGACATCCTTGGACAGCTCTTTGGTCTTGGTCATGGTGGCTACTTTGCTGGATTGATTGCTGCTGTCGACAGGTGTCTTTTGTACAGGTACTGTAATGAGCTGGGATTACAGGTAAGACCTCTCCCTTACAGCAGGTGCTTCTAATCTCAGCTCGTTACATACAGTGAAGATACCAGGTAGCCTGACATCTGGCTGGTTGATAGGGGATCAAATACTTATTTCACTCATTATAATGCACATCAATCTCTGACTTTTGTCTTCTGAGTTTCTGGGGTTTTTCCTGTTGTTATTCTGTCTCTCACAGCTACAATAAACCTACCATTAAAATTATGGACTGGTCATTTCTTTGTCAGAGGGCAAACGGGCAAATTTAGCAGGGGATCAAATACTCCCCCCCCTCACTGTATATCACTGCATCATAACTTCCATAACTTAATCATATGTGGGTGTAGACTAAGAAGCTGCATATGCTTCTGCACACAATGATCCTTGCTAGGTTGGTGCCATTATATGTAAATCCAAACGAGATATCTGGGAGAAAAAGAACTGGCAATTTAAAATGCCAGAAAAATATTATAATTCTCCAGCTGGAATACTGCCAGGATTATGACGACTTTCTCCTCACTTTGAAATCTCCCACAAAAGGACACATTGAATTTAAGAATGCCCCTTTCCCCACAAATATGCAAAAGTAGAACAGAAGAAGCCTGAAAAGGGAACAGAAAGGCTTGTAATATTTTTCATATTTAAATTCATGCAAGATGTGAAAAGAGCTAATATATTACTAGGCCTGCGGAAGCCAGATATTGAACCTTGTGGCTCTAATGCGCCATAAATCCTATGCAGGGAAGAAAAAGACAATTCTTACACTTTGTCTCTTGGTGTTTCAAATATTTATGGCTCTTTTTAAAAAACCTATTTAAATCAGCTAAATCAAATCAGATGTACATTCCTAATTTTCTTCCTGGGTAGAAGAATACTGTGGAAAGCATAGAATATTAATACTGTTTCAGCTAAAGTGAAATAATGATTGAGTTCTTAGGGTTTAAGCACCCTAAGAAAACAATGGGCTATCTCTGGGTGGGTCTGAAGAACTTGAAATGTTGCTTTGTTTTTTCAACACATGGCTTTGCCTTTTCCCTTTTATTTCTCTTAAACCTTGTTCTTAATAACCTGTCTGAAAATTGGCTGCTGGAGGTTTCATGTGTCTGCTCATGAGACACTGTTGCTTTCCCCGTTGTGCCCAGGTAAGAAAGAATGCAAGATGAGTCTGTTGGATCAAGCCAATGGCCCATCTAGTCCCGCATCCTGTTCTCACAGTGGCCAAGATCCTTTCGACTCATTTGAGTCTAGGGAGAATTTGAGAAAAACAAGCTTCCCTGCTTTGTGGAGGGGGGGGGGGTAATGTGCTGGATGCTCTCTCATCTCCATAACTAATATTAATCACTCATAGCTTTGAGAATTTCCTGCTATCTCCAGGTCAGAGGCGGCGGCGGCAGTGGAACATGAGATACTCCTTTCCCCAGGTATTCAGAATCAACCAACCAATCCCTTTATTACAGTCTATGACCAATAAGGCATTCAGAATTTCGAGTGCTGCAGTCCATATTTTGGGTACTGTATGTGGGAAATATTACATGAAAATGCTCACAGGATTCAGGTTTTTTTCCAAAAAGCAGCTCAGTCCCCTTTCAGGACCATTATTTTTCCTCACTTTCTTAATCTCCAGTGGATATCCTGGGGAAGAATACTTCATAATTGTGGTGCCACTACGGTGGGGGGGGGGTACTTTGCCTCAAGTGCCTGTCTGTCTCTCAAGACCGTGAGCCCAGTCTCTGGTGCTGACCTTAAAAGTCAGGGGTGGGGCAAGATCATGTTCAGGCTGGCAGCAAGTGCTTCCCCCTGCAGCAGTGAACAAGCAGGCGTGGTAAACAATCACTTACCATCAGCACCCCGAAGTGTGTGAGATGATTGCATAAGCAGACAGTCTCGTTTTCATTTGATTCCTCTTGCACAAGGCAGCCTGCAGAATTCCACCCACCTTGGCCCTCTAGATAAATCAGGAAATACAAACAATTATATTATTTGTTATTACCAGAATAATTCCAGTTTCAATCACAACGTGCACAGCATCTTACAAGGATTTTTAAAAAGGCAAATAATATAAAATCGACAATAAAAGCAGATTTTTTTAAAAAAAACAACAACAGCCAGATTATAAGTGTAGAAGAGCAATCAGGAGACTCAACTTGAATACAAAATTAATCATTAATTTACTACATAAAACCTACTAAAATAAAAAGGGGTTTAGCAACTGCTTGACTAAAAGAGAGGTGGGCTCAGTGGATTTCTGGAGAAAGGATACTTCATAATCGTGATGCCAATACTGATACTGTAAATCAATGGGATCTGTTTATGACTGGTCCCAAAAGAAGGGCATGATAAGTATAGTTTGGCTTATCCTCTCTTCTACAAATGGCACAATTATGTGTCTATTAACTCTGTTAAAGCATAGTTTTCATTTTCTATTTTTCAACACAAAGCTTATCATGTTTTAGTTATTGATTTTTAAAGGGTTGTATAAGGACACAGATAACAACAGTATACAGTGAGCACCTGAGTTTCAGGTTTTGAAAGTTTCCTCTAGGTATTATTATGCTGTCTTTTGAAGAAAAGAATATTTCTGGAACATAGCTAATTGTATTAGAGAAATTGCAAACAGCAGAAAAAAATTAATTGCATTATTCTTCCAATATAATAAATGAATATTTTTCTAAAATAAAAAATAACTTACTGTTTCTGTTCATATCCCAAAAGACACAGGTGGGTTTAGGAGCCTTCTAGTTATTTACACATGTAAAATAAAAATAAAAATAGCATTAACAAACAGATGAGAACCACAGGTTCTCTTTGAGAGTTTTTGAAATATTTGTGCAACATATGCAAAGCTCTGCCCCCTTTACAGGCAAACTTAGGGGTGCTTGTGCATCCATAACACAGTTACTTAAGAACATGCACTCATTTGCTCAAACTTTACAAGTTTCCTGAGATAAATGCTAGTGTTCCCACAGCAAACACAATAACTGTACAGAGTTGCTCTTAAAAAAGTTAAGAGAATGTTAACAGATTTAATATGGCTACTACAGCTTTGCCAGAAGAACTTGTGTTTGTGAAATCCACATTTCTACTTTCCTCTAAATTCATTTGGCTATGGGTGAGGGTGACATTACTGTTTTTTAAAAGCAGACAAATGATACAATTCTCTCACCTGGATTTTATCCTGCTTAACTGTATGCTTAATTGTAATCTTCACAGCATCTTGAAGATCACGGATGGTACTATTGCCAATACTGCATGCCACCACATAACTGGTTAAGTTGGTGTGAGCTTCTGCATCCTTTGGAAAATTAATTTAAATGTTTATAGCAAAAATAAAAATTATTAGCTTGGTAATTGAGTTTTCTTTCCTTTGCTAAAATACTTAAGTTGCCAGCATGTTAACACTTAATGTAGCTCATTATAAGAACATCCTGTTTGCAACATTAAAAATTTGCTTTTCCTAACAGAACCGTTGCTATTTCCCTTATTATTGCAACATATAGTGTTATTAGGACAGCTTGTACCATAATTTCCATAAAGAATTCTCTGTCAGTCACTTTGTTCTGAGGCTAAGCAGAGTTAATCCTCAAACAATGCTGATTATATCCAATTCTGACATAGTGAGATCACTTCCCAAACCAAGAACGCAATCGTTTTCTTATCTTATTAACAAAACAGTCTCCAGGGGGAAAAGGTAATCTTTATTTTTGGCAGTAAAGATGCTTGTAACATAAAGCATTTATTCCTTCTATTAGTACATGCTACCATGCATGAATGTCCTAGATAACAGAGATAAGATTTCCCAGAACTTCCCATTGAGGGTCCGTGTGCATCTACCTATCTATCCAATTTAATCCCCTCCATAGTTTGAGGTGATTGACATATTAAAATCACAGTAACAGCACAAACAATAATATAATACAAAACCAACATTTACAACAGAAGCAGCAGTAAACTGAAAACCCAGAATTCTATTAGTCAACAACAAGTAGAAAACTCCATCAACTGAATGCAGACTTCAATAGATATTTTTTACACACTTGTACTGGTGGGATAAATCCAATATATCTCATCTACACAGAGGAGAGATGATGTCTATCATAATAAAGAGAAAAGTTGCACCATTTCAAAAGATTCCCTGCCACACACAAGAAGACTTTTTAAACTCAAATATCAAAAAACCTAAATATAAAAGGAAGCAAAGTCACAAGACTTTCCTAGGTTCAGTGTCTGTAAGTAAGTTACCTAATCTGTTGATGTTTGAACTGTCCTTTGTACAGTCACATATTAGGGAATGTACAGGTCACTCTGAGGAAAACTCATAAATTCTAAGAATGGTACTTTGAGGGGATACCTCTTCAGTACCAGCTTTTGCTCCATTCATGTATGTTAAGGGAAATGAATTATTTTTCAAGTTTCACCTGTAGTGCAGCTAAACTATAGGTAGAGAACGAATACCCAACCGTTTTTTGGTCTTAGGGACACATTTGAAAATCAAAGAAACTGTTGTGAGCACCAGGGGGGGAAACCTCCAGAAAAACTGGCAATGCTCAGAACCGCCACCCCGCAACACACAAACCCTTCATAAAACACAAAGAAAGCAGGCTACCACACAAAACACTCCTAACCCACCACAATATTTAAAAAATGGGGAAATTAGGAGGGCAAGGAACTATAACATGCTCAAAGGGCTGTGTCTGAGAGTAGCACGGCGCGCAAAGACCCTAGGTATAGAGTTACTATGGTCCCTAGGAGGGGATCCAAGGGGCCATAGAAAGCATCAGATATCACTCTCTGAGGGTGAGGAGAGAAGACAGATATTTGATGTCAAATGTCCCCTCCCCCCCCCCAACCCTGAGAGTGTGCTGGCAGAAAGCATAGAAATGAAGGATACATAGCTTTCTCAGTCTCCCGACATGCCCCCAAATCAAAGATGAAAAAATATGCTATCCCTGAAGCTGTCATAGTTTATTTCCCTATTGTAAAATAAAAAAGAATGTAAAAGGGAGGAGGGAAGATTGCAGCCGAAATTAATTATATGTTACCATGACATAACAACATTTCCCCCAACAGTTATAGGACCCTGATTTTACTGTTCACCATAAGTTTCTTTGCTGCCATTACAAAGGAAGTTTTTAAAATGCTGAGACTAAAGACTCTATAGATCTGTTGGGAATATTTAGGAAGGCAGTGGTGGGTCATAGTGATTTGCCAGGCTAGATTATGCTTAATATCTAGCCACAGTGCCAATAAAAAGCACAATAATATATTCCAGCACAATGCTGCAGAGTTCTGCTGCGGATGCACTGGAGGCAAAGGTCATTTGAAATGATTTATAGGAAACAAGCTGCTCATTGAAAAACAAAGCTTCATTCTTGAGCAGAGCTTCATTGCAATGTAAAGGACTTTTTTGCTGAGACTTTACTAAAACCCAGCAATTCTTATTTGCATTTCGAAGACAAGAGAATCTTCCAAATCACTTATTTTAACACTCTGTCCCTCAAATTGCCATGGTTAAATTGAATTTAGTGACATCAGAGGTCTATTGAAAACCATATCATTATTATCCAGGACCACTTATTATTATTATTCTTCCCAGTGGATACGTAGGGCTGAATGCAACCATATCATACTCTGAATAGACTCACTAGAATCAATAGGCATGGCCAGCTTAACTCCATTGATTTCAGTGGGTCTATGTTGGATGCAACCCATAAGCTCTATTCAGACATTATATGGCATAAAGCAGATCATGCATGCTCAACTTCACATTCATTATATGGTCTCAGGCACAAACTACATGTGATCCTAATCACATAGATAATTGCAATTTACATATAGGTATTTTTTTAAAAAAAGCATTGCATTTTTAGAAGTCATGCTTACAGTAGGGTTGCTGTATCTTTAAGGTTGTTGAGTGTTTTTGGCAAAACTTCCAAAAAACCAAATAAAAAAACCACACAAAAAACCCTTCAAGTTTTTGAACTTTTTAAAAGCAAATTTGCCAAAATCTAAGCTTTTTGAGCTTTTTTAAAGGAAATTTGCCAAAATCTAAGCTTCCGAAATTGGTTACCATATGTCTGGATATTCCCGGACATTTCAGCCATTTCCTCCCAGACACCACAGTATTCTGACTATGTCTGGGAAATTTCAGACGTATGGCAACCCTAACTTTCAGTAGACCTATATAAATCAATGGGATTTAAGTTACTAAACAGAGGCTGCAGGGCGTTTTTTGTTTGGACAAAAACAAAAAGAGAGAGGAGGGAGGAGGGAGAGAGAAGGGGGGGGGACCTCCAGCAGTTGCCCAGGACCACCTGCAGATACGATTTACATTATTGAGAACTTACATATAAATGCAGTCGCACAATTAAGACGACATTCAGTTTGCCCCTGAAAGAATCTTTGTGCTTAACAACTGTAGGCTTGGGGGGCTCTGTTAACACAACTGTGGTCCCTGTTTTGTGTTTTTCAAAGTTCCCAGTCTCAGAGTTCCCATGAATGTCAAATGAAAGCCATCCCACTTTCCATGTGTTCATATAATGCCTGGTATCATCAATTAACATCTCACTGGCATCACACAAGATAAATGGCAACGTGTTTCATGGTATTCTTAAATGGCTCTTTTGATTTTATGTAAATGAAGTCATTAATGTTCATGATTACCTGGAAGAGTCCATTTTTATTGAAAAAAGTAAACTGAGCTCTGGATATAGCTTCAAGTTCTTCTGGACTTAACTGGGATAGTAAGCTTGGAGGTAAAGCAACCGAAGCCAGGGAATTATCTTGAATTTTGTCAAAATCAATCTGGAAAACAAAATTAGAGCATTTTTTCAACATTGAACAAGGCCAAGCTTGACCAGGAGACTTATCCATAACAGACCCCACTTAAGATCGCCTAGACTGGGAAGTTAAATTGTGGTGGATTAAGTTGAATTGAATGCTTTCTATATTCACTTTCTTCAATAAAGTTATGGCCTTTGAACTTCAGCACGTTGAATTAAAGTGCTGTTGAAAACTCACAGCAGCAGTACAGGGCTATATGAGTTAGGAGGAAAAATCTGGCAGGCAGGGCACCGCCTAAAAGCTTTACATTCACAATCTCAATATAAGGCATTCAGTGTAGTCAATGGAATTTTTGCCAATGCAAATTCATTAAAGATAAGTTATATATATACTAGTCTCATTCAGCCCGTTAAGAAAACGGGTGCTAGAGGTGCGACGGGGCCACGGCCTTCCCTCCCTTTCTGCGCTCGGCCGCAGGGCGCGCCGGGAACGCAATTAAACAAAGCGCTCTCCCATTGTGTCCCACGGCCGAGCGCAGAGAGGGAGGGAAGGCCGCGGCCCCGCCGCTCCTCCCACGGGCCAGGTAGGGTTGTCAGGAGGCGGCGCCGGCGGACCAAGATGGCAGCATTGGGCTCTGGGGCTGCGGCTGGCGGCGGGAGCCGGACCGGGCTCCCGCGGCCCCAGAGACCAATGCCGCCATCTTGGTCCGCCGCTGCAGGGGGACGGGAGGCAGAGGGTTGAGGGGGCGGGGGGAGAGAACGCGCGCGTGTGCCTCTTCGTCCAGTCCCTGTGTTCGTGGGGCACATGCGCATTAGCGCGGACACAGGGACAGGACACAGAGACACAGGGACTTTATTATATAGGATATGCTTGAATATGCGTCCTGTACCTGAAAGTCTGAAGCATTGTTTTGGGGACCAACACTGAAAGAGGAGCCATTGAACAAAGTTGAATTCAAAGATGAAACACCAAGTGCCAAGTTCCGTGTTGAGATGCTCATGGAAGGCCCTGCAAACTGAATCTTCAGTGCTAAGGCATCAATTGTCTTTATGGCTCTAAGATCAAGCAGAACAGCACCATCATTTTTTAACCATTACAACAATTAGAATAAAAACACCATGACTGCCTCAAGGAAAGATTTTTGTCTTTGCAGTTCAAGCAGGCATCCAGTAGGAAGTAAACATTGTCCTGCCATTCATTTTTCAAAATGCCAATAAAACGCTGAAACATAGGCTATCCCAATAGCCACAACCCAGGTTCACCCTAGGCAAGTCACCTTGGGCCAGTCTCTCAACACCTGCATTTCAGATGTGGAGTGAAGGGGGTTCAAAGCTACACAGCTCCAGATTTGCACTGTTCCTTCAATGTCAGGCGAAGAAGCAGTTCTGCCTCCTTTTTAACAACTTCCCTCCTTATTAAAAACCTGGGGTAAAAGGTTTATGTGCATTCTTTAGTTTCTTGTCTTTAATTTGAGTACAATTTTTAACCATTTGTAATGATGCTGGAATTTATTAATAATCTAACTAGTTACACAATAAAGACTTATCAACTCCTGTGAGACATTTGGCCCCCTATGTACTACTGTTGCCCAAGTAACCTGATCATGACTGCTCTTGAAAGCAATCACCTCTCTACCTGCATTATGATGCCCATTGGGCTCCTGGTCACAGCTGTTCATTTTGCCTATGTTTCTATTTAGTGGATATAGTTGATTATTTTTTATTATTTTTTATTATTTATTATTATTATTATTTATTATATTATTATTATTATTATTATTATTATTATTATTATTATTATCTTATACCCCAGCCACTCTGGGCGGCTTCCAACAGGAGATAAAAATGACTTAAAACATAAGTACTTAAAAACTTCCCTAAACAGGGATATAGCTTTAGCTAATGAGTTATAGCAATTTAAATCAGTTTAAACGGAGCACCTTTGTGTTTGTAACTATGACCTGAGAATATGTTTATCAATATTAGGACAATGTCACATCACATTGACTTTGTTATTACTTCTGTTTCTTTTAACTGCTACATTTCCAGAAAATTCTATTTTAACATCGAAATAATGGATTTACTGTCAAGCCCATGAATCCCAATGCTAGTATGTCTGAAATTTGGTTTTAGTTCTTTATTCACTTCACTTAAAAGTCATTTTAAAAAATCGAAATAAATGAGTACATTGAACACAGTATGTGTCCCTTGTGCACTATGAATTTATTAAAGACAAATATCCTTGGGGGGTGGGTGGGAAATATATTGCAAATAAATGTTCTTATAAGCCACTCTTTTTCTGTTGTCTTTCAAGGAACACTTACTCAGAAGACGATGCTGCCAAAACACTATCAGAACTGGTCAGGATATTAGAAAATATTGTGACCACAGTAGAACCCAGGGATTCATTGATTTCTTCATCATTCACAATTTTTTTTAGCTTCTGGATAACATCATTTACTTTGTCTGAAGTCAACTGCTGCCCTTCTCCTGTCAGATTCAGAAGCTGATTGGCTATATCAGCTGCATTATCTGAAAAGTTGCACACACAAAACAAAATCTTAATAAAAAACAGTCCCAGGGGGAAAAAAACCCCTCAATTGAAATATAAAGCATTCTGTACCTGACTACAAGAGAATATGACATAAAGAAAGCAATATGCATTGCGTATTGATCCAGATCTAGGTTGTGAATCTGGAGCTGTAGGTGATTAAGTTGAAATTAAGTATGACTAAAACCACGGAAAACATTTAACTTAAGCCACATAACTCTGTGCTGAATTATGAACCTAGGCCAGGCATGGGCAAACTTGGCCCTCCAGCTGTTTGGGACTACAATTCCCATCATCCCTGATCACTGGTCCTGTAACCTACGGATGATGGGAGTTGTAGTCCCAAAACAGCTGGAGGGCCAAGTTTGCCCATGTCTGACTTAGACCAAAGGTGGGGGATTGGTGGCTCATGGACTGATTTAGGCCTGCAGTATCCCATCCTCATCTCACCTCCATGCAGGTTTTAGGGCTTGGGAAATTTTTCCCAAGCTTAATTGCAACATGGGGGTGGTATTTTTTTGGGGGGGGAGGGGGAATTAGAGCACCTTCTGCACGAACTGTGATCACCCACTGAAAACACCTCCCCCTCACACACATAACGGATCTTGAAAGCATTTATGGAAAAAAAAGTCCCACCAAAAACTAAAATGCTTTTTTCAAGCCTATTTCCTGGCACAGGGGAATATCTGTATATGTGCTAAATGCGTGTATGTGTACATATGTCAGTGCTGTACATGTCTAAGTGTGTGTGAGAGTTTGTTTATGCTGTATGTGTATGAGACAGTGAGACAGTGCCCCCACCCCCCACTGGCAAGCACCTCCCAGAGGTTGATAGTCTAGTACCCAAGGTCTATAATAATGCTTCAAAATTAAATTTATTATATAACGAAAACCAAAACACTTGCCTGTGCAGTTTCTAAGGTCAGGAGCACCCCAATATGATGTGTAGTTACCTAGATTTAGAAAGCTAAAAATAAAACAAGCATGATCATAGTAACAACATTGTTTGGAACAATAGAGTACAGAGGTTGTATTTCTTAAACATCTAGCACAGAGCTTTCCAAACTTTTCATGTTGGTGACACACTTTTTAGACTTGCATCATTTCGTGACATAGTAATTCAGTTTTACTAGCAAACTGGAGGTTAAACTAAACCCTTTCCAGCCCTGGGAGCATTTGCGTGACACACCTACACACTGCAGCCGGCACGCTAACGTGTCATGACACACAGTTTGGAAAGCTCTATTCTAGCATCTTATAGTTCTGCTATTTAAAAACTGGATGTGCCCAGATCCTATGTACCCTCACTTCATTGCTCCTGTTTCGTACCACTTCACATACTACTTTGTGCGTCAAGGAAATAGTAATCAAGGAACATTAGCTCAATCCTTTATCTTCTGTGATTCTTTTCAGCACCTTAGTAAAACTTCAAGTAAATGATGTTCAATATGTTGATGTTAAAAATGCTGGGCCCAGTATGGGGAATAAACCTGATGCTGATGATATTATTATTATTAAGAATTACTCTAAAACATTACATTGGTATGAACTCAGCTTATGAAAATTAAATGCATGTTTCTGGAGCTGGGAATTGTTATATTAGCCAAGAATATAAGCTCTAATGAAATGGGTTTGTTATGCATTAATTTTAACTCCAACAGAATAGCTTTATTTATTCTACCATAGGGCAGGGAACGGTTTTCAAGATGAAGGACGTACTCCCTGGTGGCAAGACTTTCAGGGGCTGCATGCCAAGGGGTGTGGCGGCAAAATGGGTGGGTCAGAGCTGGTATGCATACAAGCGCAGTCCAAACATATTTGCAGAACTATGTACATGCATAAAGCACACACAAAGTTCACACATGGACAGTACATACATATTTAAATCGATCCATACATGCTCATATATAGTCGCCTCCTCACAATTGGGCTTGATATAACCGAATTGTTTATATCTTCTTTAAGCCTAAATGCTGGGGGTGGGAATATTCATGTAGACTCCAGTTGGGAAGGGAACATGCAACCCTCCCTACCCCTAGTCACACTCTTCACAAAGACCAACCCCTCTTTCCCTCCCTCCCCCCAACAGTCTTAGATTAGACCCAACAGGAGGCTGTTTTAAAGTCCAATTGCCATGCAGGGAGATTATCAAAGAGAGAGAGGGAGGGAGGGAGGGAGGGAGGGAAGGAGAGTGTCAGTCATAGCACATGGAAAGGAGAAATTTAACTCTTCTCTCTCCAGCTGTAGTCTACATGAGTATGGATTAAGCTTGAAAATAGTCTATTATTGACTTCAAAGTATGTGCTTTCAAACCTCAAACATGCATGGGGGATTTCCATTGCGGGTGGCAGGTTATAGCGCCTCCCTGTGCTGCTTAGCCTTGAAAAGCCTAATTATGGAGGAGGTGAGACTGTGGGGCAGATTGGGATGCCTACAGGCTGCATCCAGCCCAGGGAACAGCAATTCTCGACCGGTGTACAATATAATAAACTGTAAGTCATGTATTTTAGAAACTCTGTTCATAGGCATTACATAAAATCAATGGTGCAGAAATGTACAGTACTGGATCATATATACAGGATGCAGGTAAAATATATATCTATGACAGACCTTAAAAGTACTACCAATGTTTTATCCCTGCTTTCTTCCATGGTAATGTTTATGCAGTCCATCATTTATAGCTTGTACAGCTGTATTCTAAATCACTACATCTTTCTTTCACCACCACTCACTGTGCAATTTTTGAGCTCTTACCATGTTCTTGATGCATTCTGAGTAGAGCTGCCTTGGCATGGTGTGAAGTCAGTCACTGTTGGTCTGGTTTCTGTCCAAAAGTAATTTAGCGGGTATTCTTCCCTCTCACATTTTTCTACAAAACAGAACAAAAACAATGATGCAGAACAACAAAATCACTCACTCTCTGTCTTAAATTAGGCTCATTTGAAACATTCTGATTCTTTTATACTGCCATTTTTTTTACCTATAAAAAGCTACCTGAATCAGCAATTGTGACAGACACCTGTGTTTGCAGATATTGCAGAATATAAGCTCCACACTTTTCCCATTGGTGATTGATATAAAACAAAGAGCTTGAAAAAATAAATAGCTGTACAACAAAATTATCGCATTTAAAGCTAATTTATAATCTGATAAATCATTCATCTGGATTTTCTAAATCAATATTGAAATTCTTCAAACAATTTTCAGTTTCCTTATTCCTGAATTGGTACTTTGCAATATTCAAAATGTAATGCTTGGACTGCATGAATTTAGAGGTAAATAGCTGGTGACTGACAGACTGTATAACTCAGTTGTGCACAGCTATTCATGAATTAACAAAGGGCCTATTCAGAAGGATGGCAAACTGTATCAACTGAATATACAGTGAAGTCCTGAGATTGCTCATTCCAATCCTTCTCAAGTTCACTGTTACCATTCCATGATGTATGCCCATGATGTGCATATGCACATGCTTATCTGACTTGTTTTTAGGAGGTAATTTAATGTAGTGTTTGATTTTATACCAATGTTATGTATTAGATGTTAGCTGCCCTGAGCCCAGTTTTGGCTGGGGAGGGCGGGATACAAATAAAGGTTGTTATTATGATTATGATTATGACTATACAGTATACAGATAAGTCTAAAAACCTTCAAAATCAAGGGAGAAATGCCTAGACATGCATATGTGACCAACTTTGGAACTGGATTCACCCTTAATCTAAAATTCATAAATATCTACATCGAAGCTACACAAATTGTGGTTGGTAGGCTTTCAACGGTCCATGAGCTTCATTCAGGTAGCCTGTGGCATGCCCACATTTTAATATTCACATTGATTTTTACTTTTATTTTTATTGCTGCATTTATTTCTAATATTGTATTACAATCTGAATTATATGGAATGCCAACTGTAATACAATAAAACACATGTTAAAGTATGAAGTATTTGTTCATTTTCTCTCTCTTAAGTAGATATGGTTAAAAACATCTTAGCAATGCAAAAAAATATTTTTGTCTTTCCTCAGACTAAAGAAGAGTTTTTTAACGACTCAGCAGTTTTGATTCAATAATGCTATTAATACTATGACCTAATTTGTTTGATCAAAAGTTCACTACTTTAAACACATTTTTTTTATAAAAGCATAATCTGAAGCAGCACTTTCAAAATGTTTTTTCCTGTTTTAAAAAGCAAACTTTTCTTACACAGTGAATAGAAACATGTTGGAAGAATAATAATTTTTTATTAGGCAATCAAAACACAGAGAACCGCAAAGGTGAAGCTTTTGTACTTACCAATTGGATTAACATCCACTTTATCAAGTTTCAAGCCATTTCCCATAGTCTCATTGCTGCTTTTAAGTTTCTTCTCTATCATATGCTTTTCTAAACTTACATTGCTGGAAGAATTATAAACCAGAAGAGCCCGGACATCAAAACTGCAAAGAAAATTGTCCAATTGCTGAATCAGAATAAAACTGGCAACAGGTCATCTTAAATATGGGAAAAGGAGCTTAATCATAGTATCTGCATTCAATCATTCACCAAAAATAATGAATAAACTCATCCATGGACTCAACAACATTACAGTTTGTCATGTTAGAAATGCTGCCGTTTTTTGCAATTCCTACCTTCATTCCTAGGATTTCACCTACTCTCCTGGAAAATAGGAATTAAAAGTCTTGCTAAAAAACTTACCTCAGGGAAGAAAATGAAATGCCAAAAAGTTATATAGGATTATTTGTAGGAAGGGGGTAAACGGTAGGAGTCAAATTTCTAGACAACATTTCTTAAAAAGTATACATAAGGTGGCAATCAAAATAACACAAACTTTAAAAACCAGCGTATCCCGAATTAACTGTATACAATCAAACTAAAAACACAGTAAGATTCACAACAAACATAATAGTCAACATCCAAATAACAGCATTAAAAAAAAAAAACCTTAAACAGACTGCTGAAAGCAGCAAATTTCCATTGTGTGCCAAAAGAAAACAGCAGTGGAACCAGCAAACTTCCTTGGGAATTTTGTTCAGTTGAGCTGCTCAGACATAATACTAAAGCACAGTTTAGCATTTGGAGAATGATCCTAGGCAAGAATTGGGACAGCACATTCCCCCTCGTGTTGTTGCAAGGAAGAGTTTGTAAGCATTTACTTCTGTTTTAGGTTTAACCACAGCTTACCATGTCATTCGAAGTGGACAAACTGATGAAACTTAACTATGGTTAGCATAAACAAGTCAACTTCACACCTCAGTTTTATATGTTTTGCATTGTACTGAGTTCTTTTTTAATTGAAGCAAAGATGTCTGGCACTCAGACTGATACTTTCTCACTTTCAAAAAAATGCTCAGCTGCAAGTCACACAAAATACCAAGGCTTGAATCCTACATTTCTGTAAACAGATATCTGCTCATCATTTGTTCCTGATGAGAGAAGAGTAGAGGGGCAATTTTTCTATTTAGTTTCATTGTGCTTCCATTGAAATCAATGTGATAAATTAGTCATGACTTAATAGAAGTAGCACTGATTTCAGTGAGAGTGAGGGGCTCATCCATACTTTTTTTGAGCCGTGTCTGAGAGGGTTTTGTTTTGTCCTTTTCCCAATAAAAGTTGTGTTTCCCCTCTGAATTGGAGCAAATGGCAATCCGCAGAAAACCCGCTTGGACATGGAGCTTTAAAGCCTGGACCTGTGCCTTGAAACACAGCACAAAAGGAAGCCGGGATGAGTTATTAGTGAAACTAAGGAAGGACTTCAATGTAGCACTAAATATATTGCTCTGTTAGCACAAGCATTTCTGCTTGCTTGATTGAAGGCTATCACCTCTGTTTCATGTGTTCTCCCAAGTGCCCCCCCACCTGAGTCAATCTGAGGGGGTGGTAGAGGAGTAGGGAAAGCCTACTTGCACTAGCAGAATCCCTTGTGTGGGCTTCCACTGGCAGATCTTATCAGGAGGTTCACAGGAGGTTCACAGATTCCTAATCTCTTCCAATACTCTTTGTTGAATACTTTGACATTCATTGTAGTTATCAACATCGTATCTATGATTCAAAGATGCCTACTCCTAGGCAGGAAGTTTATTTATTTATTTATTTATGAATGAATGAATGAATGAATGAATGTATTTCTTTATTACATATATTTATACCCCACTCTATTAATCCAGACTTTCAGAGCAGCTCACAGTTAAAACAATTCTAAAAAGTATTTTCTTGTAAAATATCCAGTTTTAGGAAATTGTTCTTCAACAGTTTGTTAAATATGACTGGTGCTTTTATATGAGTGGGTTGCTGGTTAATCAGTAGTAAGAACATCTGTTCACTGTAGTAAGATTAAACATAGACCACGGGCCTAAAATATTATAATCAAGTAGGGTAATTGAAGCAAGCACGTTTATTGAACTGATAAGTAGCAACGAAGTCAAAAGACTGCAAAGCTGTTTGCAAAATAAAACGTGGAGTCACAGGGAAACAGAGGAACCCTTAGGAAGATGTATTTCTTACCCATGTGACCCAATCTTGGTCATATGGCTACACCTAGGATCTGTAGGTTCTTTCAGGGAAAAGCAGCAGCAGCAGGAACAGAAATGTGTGGCATTACTGCGATGTCAAAAAGGGCATGGCATCAATGAATTAAACCAATACACATGCAAATGATACTTGTGTTTGAAAGTGTGGAGTCAAAGAAACTACAGTGGTACCTCGGGTTACAAACACTTCGGGTTACAGACTCCGCTAACCCAGAGGTCGTACCTCGGGTTAAGAACTTTACCTCAGGATGAGAACAGAAATCGTGCGCCGGTGGGGTGGCAGCAGCAGGAGGCCCCATTAGCTGAAGTGGTACCTCAGGTTAAGAATGGTTTCAGGTTAAGAACGGACCTCTAGAACGAATTAAGTTCGTAACCAGAGGTACCACTGTACCAGAAACAAATGCAGATTCATCATATGAATCTGCTTTCTAGCTTGAATTGGGAAACAGAGAAATACTGAAATAGGAAAATTAAACATTACACATTACAATAAAAAACCAGCTAAATTTCACCATCTTGTTCAGTTAATAATTAACTAAAATTTGTGTTGTCACACTCCTGCTGTCCAGATATATTTTTAGGCTGCACCAGGTGCTGATCTAGACATGCACTTTGGGACTGGGCAAACATGCATCTGTCATTGGCTCATACATAGTGAGCAGTATGTAGTTTGGATCATTTTGATGCAGATTACTAAGTGATGTAAGATGACCAAGTATTTCTATATTGCATTTTCCTTTACTCTTCCTGAGGATGTAATTTTTCATGTCACTTCTTTCACTATCCCTGTGTTTGAAGAGTTCAGTTTCTAATTATATAGGTTTTCTTACTGAGAGGATGAATGACTGGGGTTTTTTTTTTTAAGGTAGCTGTGAAGTGCAAGAGAACAGAGCAGCAACAACAAAAAGTAGAAAGGTTGAAGGCACTTTAATTTTACAAATAAAGCAAAGATATAGACTCAGTTTGCATTATTCTGTCAGCAGTGTGGGAACTGCTTCACAAATGGCCTCTTCTCACCTTGGTCTAGGACCAACTTGCCCCTTCAGATGAAATGCCACCCACTGAACTTCTCTCATTGTGTAATCCCATGATGCTGGGATGATATCACAACTCTGTGGCGCACATGGGTCTTTCCTATCCAACTGCCACCCTTCCTGCAGAGTGTCAATTGAAATCAATATGGTTCCACATAATTTGTCCCCTCCATTTTGATTACACACATTCTCCAGTGGTGTGGGACCATAGAGTAAATTTCCATGCTGCTGCTACTGCTGCTTTGTGGGTGGGTGGGTGTATGTAGGCCACTGAATACAGGAACCACAATGATGGGACCAAATTTATGCTTCTATACCACCTGAATGCTGCTTTCTAACCTTCTCAAACAGGAACCATGCAATTGGCCCCACTCACTGGATTTCCTTCTATCAAACACAGAGCAGCTTGAAAAAAAAGAACAGCTTTGCTGAACCAGGCCAGTGGCCCCTCTAGCCCAACATCCTGTCCTCAGAATGGCCAATCAGATGCCCATAGGAAATTTGCAACCAGGACCTGGGGTGGGAGGGGGGGGCAACACTCGCCCCTTCTGTAGTTTCCAGCAACATGTACACAGAAGCATACTACCTCTGATCATGGGCAGCATGGTAAATATATCTCACACTGCTACCAGGTAAGTGTAAATTGTCCATCACATTCTAAACAATTATTTCAGCACCTGATGAAATTAACAAGATTATCTGAATTATTTTGGAGCCCATCAACATAATTTTACCTTTGATGATTTGTGCTTCTCTTTTCCCTTACTCCTTCTTTCACAGTACTCAGCTGAACGCTACAAAAACAAGAGACACAAATGTTAAAGTTTGAGAGGAAATAACCTTACCCAAGAGAATGGTAACTTGTCTTTTGTTTCACTCGTATCAAGCATTTACCTTATATTGACCACATATACAGTGTAATTCCAATTCTGAAAGGTGTGATTTAGCTGGAAAACAAAAGGACAACAACACAGAGGTTGAAAGACACGTACTATATGGCAGAAATTTACATCTTGCTTTGCCTTCACTTTAACATTACAGTGATGTATGATAAAAGCAATTTTGTGCCGATTTTGTATGTGTGACCTAGTGTGAACATTCAGAGTGAAGACCACATTTTTGTCCTGAGCAATGGGTCAATATAAGCAAAAATACCATCTTTTAAAATGCTGGAAAAATAAGGCAGAGATCCATGCTTGACAAGTAGAGCAAGACAACAATGAGGAAATCACAGGCATATAAAGGACTCTGCAATAGCATGTAGAGACAAGTGTACAAAACGTTTTCCTGTCTGTACCCTCACTATAGCGATAAAATACTGAATCTAGTTTAGAGAAAAGGAGATGTCTCAGATTTCACAGCATAGTCATAGTCACAGAAGTATGTTTTCATCCTCACTTTTGGACAAACTTTATGGAACCTGTTATCTTACAAATGCAGTTGCTTTGGTCAAGTTAACCAAGGGTGCATACAGAGTGCCCATGAACAGAGCAACTGGGAAGGCATTGTAGTGATTCTCGACATATGATTCTTTAATGGAACTTGCATTTGATGGTTTTAATCCTTCCATTCTGCTTCAATGTGAAGCAGTCAAGTAGGTTCTATATTTGTTCTCAATCCAACAATACAAAATAAGCAGATACAAAATACGAAAACAACTGTTTATATCGCAGCTGTTAGGGCTTGCTTTGCAGCAGAGAAGTGTTTGCACCCCAGCCATTACAGTGGGAGGCTAACCCAGGCACCCCCAAACTTCAGCCCTCCAGATGTTTTGGACTACAATTCCCATCATCCCTGACCACTGGTCCTGTAAGCTAGGGATCATGGGAGTTGTGGGCCAAAACATCTGGAGGGCCACAGTTTGGGAATGACTGGGCTAACCTGTTGCCCTCTAAATGCTGCCAGACTGAAACTCCCATTATCTCAGAGCACTGACCACTTTTGGCTGGGGCTTACGGGGACTGGATTCTAGAAACATCCCTACATTACAGCATGCTTTGCAGAATAAGTTTCCAAGTCCTAACATGTGCATTGTTTTGAATTGTGTATTTGTTAAATTGAATTTGAATAACAATGAATAGAGGAAGAGGTTTATAGAAAAGCCTAACTTACCCATTCTGCAACTGCATTCTGAACACTTGACTCTGATTCAAGGTTGGAAGTATAGACAGTAATGGCAATTCTGTAGAACAGTCCCCCTATATATTACAAAAACATTGTAAAAGTTAGAACCACGATACATGTTTTATAGCAGTCTGCAAAAACCTGTTTGAAAGTGTATTGAAATATATAGGGTGGTATCCAGTGAACTTGTCCAGTTTGTCAAAGGATTTCCACTTATACAACAGAATTCTCCCCACCCCTGATCTGTTCTAAGGGTTTTTCCCATATCCTCTGGGCCATATTGGGGAGATGGAAAGTGAGGACAGAGAGAGGTGGGGGAAATTCTATCACGCAAATGGAAGCCCTTGCATGAACAAGACATCTTCACTGGATGCAACCCATAGCTTAGTCAGACTATACCCAAGTTTCAATTATTTTCATCGTGAGCAGATGAAGCTTAGGTGTGGAAAGACTGCAACCCAGTATCACCAGACAGAATTGGAACAATGATAAAATAGCCAATCAAATCACATTGTTAACTATGCCATTAAATCTTGATGCTCGTAATGCTTGAAATAGTTGACTGCTGCCACATAGCCCAACCAACTTTTAAACCTAAATTTTGTTTTTTAATAGGTCAAATTTCCCTTTCATTTCATTTTCTTTAATGAATTTGGAACTATAGATTTACTCTGGCTTTTCATAATGAAGGCCAAGGAGAAAAACTTTGCATCATTCAGGTTAACAGAAAGCTTATATAACATTGCTATACTTAACAGTTTTATTAACTACTATTTTTATGTTTTGTGGTAACAGTGAACTAGCATTTAGCAATTACCTTAAGTATTAAATATGTTTGTGATTGAATTATCTTTTCATTATACTAATAAAGACAATGTTTTACAAACATTGGGCCATTGCATCAATAGTAAAGAATAAATAAATCAGAATTTAAATGATGATCACTCAAATTGCAAACTCCTCCTTTGGCTGTTTTTATGATCTATTACAAATATTCACATCACTGAAGCAAAAATTTATCTTGTTTTGCATAATAGGGCCTATTGCTCTATGCCAGATAAGGTGAGCCACTGATTCAAAACATGATATAGTTGAAGATACCAATCTAATAACATAAAAGACACAGTGCAGCTGTGGCAGTCTGTTTACTTTCAAGAAAGAGATACATTTGATCCTTGTATGTAGCTTCATGGCAAAAGTGACAACAACCAATGTGGAACTGTGGTTAGTGTCGGCCCAGGACCTGGGAGACTAGGGTTCAAATCCTGACTAAGCCATGAAGCTCATTAGGCAATTTTGGGCCAATCATTATCTCTCTGCCTAAGCTAAATTGAGATGGGAAATCTGTGGCCCACAATTACCATCAAGCCTGACTATTGTGCAATGGAGGCCTAAAACATGCGGCGGACTACAAGGTCCACATTCCTGCTAAAGCAATAATATGAAAGGGTCTAATAACCAACTGAAAAAACCTAAACATATTAGAATGTGAGTGTATAATGTTCAGTAATAGTGATTGAACAGCCTAGAACCTGTGAGTGAAGCTACAATTGAAGGCAAACCCATGGGATGTACAGGTTCCCCACAATGAATATGGCAGTGCTTGTGATCCCACCTCCCAACCCCAATGTATGGATCACTATCACACTGGACTGGATTAATAGCATTTGCTGTCACATAATATATTTGGACACTTATATGAGCCCTCAGTGATGTATGGACCAAATTCTATGAAAATCACACTTCTGTTTCAGTGAAAAACACTTTTGCCATTAGGTTATATCATACTTAATAGAAAAGCTATAATAAACCATCTATAAAGTAGAGCTAAATTATTTAAGATATATCACATGGTGAGTGAAAGCATGTTTAATTAAGATTAGTATAGAAGACTCTAGCATCTCTCAGGAGACTATAAAATGACAAAATCAAAAGGATTCTTAAGATACAATTTTATTATTTGAAATTTATGTTTTTCTTTTTTAGAATTCTAACTGTTGTAAAGTATCAAGGGGCAATCTAATCAATTTAACATAACTGTATTCATGCATACAGTAATTGCTAGGGTTTGATTTATCTTGCTGAATACATTCAACAATGTTCTGGTGGTAAACAAAAATAAAACCAGAAATATTTTCAGGAGCTCAGACCAGAGCTGTGTTTGTGTAGCAGCATCCATAGATTCTCCACTCACTCTCTCCTCTCCCCCAATCCAGGAGAGAGGGAGAAATATACAAATATTAGCTCTGTGGATCCCTGGATGTGTCAATCCTAATGAAGAAAGTCTTCGTAGGTAGAACTTAAAAGCCTCACATGCTTGATCAAACTGTATTTTCTTTATAAAATGTATGTCTGTATACACAGAGAGCTCAAACCAAAATGTGCATGGGCAGAATAGGTGGATCAAATATATATGATTGTCATAATAGTCTCCTCAAAGTTTTTGTAGTTAGTAGATGGGATGATAGTGATTAGAGTTACATACTAAAGATCTATATTATCATTACTAATCTTTTTCTAAAATGGTGTAAATGCACTCCTAATCAAGTTCACTTAGCCTCCATTCCTATACACATTTACCTGGAAGTATTCCCCACCGAACTCAATGGGACATACTTCTGAGTAGACATGTATAGGATCACACTGTTAAAGGCTTACAATACTATGTGTGGAGTCTAGTCTAGTCCTAGTTATTCTAAATCAATTTCTACAAGATCTAACAGATGGGTGATTGTTTTCTACGTCTACTTTCACACTTTGACATACTGTGCTTGACCTCAGGTCCACACGGGCAGTCCCGGTCAATGAAGATGTTGCATAAAAAACAAGACAACAAAGATTTGGGAGAGCTGGTGCCAGGACTCAGTGTTGTGTGGGCTACAATACTTTGGTTTGCTTTAGATGTCACATTGGACAAAAAAAAATCATGAGTCACCTTTTCCACTGAGCCTTGCGTTTGCAAATTATGAAGGAGTGTCATTCCAATTGTTGCATTTGCACTGTTTAAGGTACTTTCATTAAAATGAATAATGGATTCAAGAAATGGAGGTGACTCTGCTATGACATCTGTTACCAGTGAAATTGTTGGTTCCAAAAAGGAATGGTAGGTTGTTGTTTTACCATAATCCAGGAAGTCTTCAAAAGATGGGGAAATTGTCCAAATGTACAAATCAGTAGCATAATTGTTACTAGGAATGAAGGAGGGCAATACTTTGTTTGCAGAACTATAGGTATGCTTGCTAAAGCGATGCACCTTCCAAACTGATTCCTCTTCTGAAATGGTAGCTTCTATATTAGGTTTAATACTCTCGTGGTCCATATCACCAACAACTATATCAACATTTTCTAGCTGAAGAGAAGGAGTATGTTTGTTTTCTGAATCTTCCAAAGGTTGTTTTTCATTGACAGTTATATGGCTTTCGTTCAGTGGGCTTGTTTGTATGTTTTGGTCTTCATTCCATGAATAGCCCAAATCAGGAGAATTTTGACCAAGGTCACTTAGAAGACTTTGAGAGATTAAAGGTGTTGACACCATCAGTGCTGCTGAGTGGCTACCAAATTGCACATTTATTAGACTCAGTGCTGAAACTGTACAGGCACTTTCTGTACATGGAGGCTTAAAAGATAGTGTTAACAGATCAGTATGATAAGAGAATGCATTTATTATATAGCCAGCTTGTGCTTTATCCAAAATTTGCTGTGTGGCTAACCTGGCAGTACTTTTCAACTTTACATATAGCATATCAGAAGTACTTATTTGCAAATGCATGGAAGGCTGAATCACAGGTATTTCTAATGAAGTCAAAGGAAAATAAAGTGGAGATTCATCATTCATGGACACACTTATGTTAAGAGGAAGGTCTCTTTTTGTTTCCAGTGGAAATGTTCTTTCCATACTTTCTGAAATCCTTGATGAGAGTATTGGAACAACTGAACTATGCTTCTCTCTATTCTTTTCTGACACAGAAGTAGAAGTGTTTATTTGTTCAGTTCCATGGTCCACTGTGCTATTATTAGGGGTAGTTTGCATGGTGATGTCATCTGTTTCTGTGGCAGGCATTAACACTCCTTCTGTTAGGGAAGAAACTGACTGGCTGAAGAAGAGCTGCCACCTTTCTGTAGAGTCCTCAGAAGGCACTAGAGGATCTTTTCCCAAAATCCAATTATCTACATATTGTGTTGGAAGACTTAAGTCACCAGGCTTCCAGGACTTACTGATTTTATCCATCCGTTTAGAATCAATTGTGGGAAGAGTCATGTCAATATGTGGTTTATCAGGTTCACTGTTTTCTACATGTCCGGATCCTGGAAGCTTATTTTCCAAGGAAATTAAGGAAAGAGACACAGAGTTGGTATAAGCAAGAAATGTATCTGGGAGTTCAAATTCATCTTCTGGAGAAGAGGCCTCTACCACCTCCTCTTCAGTTAGAGGTCTAAATGTAAATAAGCCACCTTTTAAAGAAGCAGTGTTGAAAGTTCCATGATACAACAATGAAACAAAAGCAGTCTGTTGAATTTCTGAGTGTGTGTCTCTTTTTGGTAAAACAGTTGATAAACTTTGCAATTCTGCACTGTATTCTGCTGGCAGGAAAACTTCTGTTGGCTGAATTATGGGCACAACATCTGGAAACCAGGCTTTCATGTTTTGTAAGGAGCCAGAGGGATTTGCACTCTGTTTAAAAACTTGTTTTTTAAAATGTACTGAATTATAGTCTTTGATGTAATTAAATTTTGTAGGCTGTAGTTCACCAAAAATATAAAACCCATTTCTAATAGAATCCTCTTGTAGAATTCTCTTTGTGGGCTCCAGGTAGACATTTCCAAGTGACCTTTTTTCTAGTAAGTCTACCTTTGTTTCTTGAAATAATTGCATATGGTGTGTATAAGAAGACTGTACAGAAAGAGATGGAAGCATTTCTTCTGAAATATCAGAAACAGCTTGATTGTATGTTGAAACTTCATTCAAAGACTGCAAGAAATTGTAAGCATATTTATAAGCAGAAGAGAATGTGTAACTACTTGATGATAACAACCACTGAGTATCTTCTGTGGATTGATGAAAGATACTCTTGCTCATCAGAGAAGGAAATAAAGAATCTGATTTAGGATCTTCTAACTGAGGTGCCCAAGTCGATAGCGGTTCTCTGTTAACACTTTCACTCTGTTGAAGAGGAAGTACCATGTTCCTGATATGATCAAGAGGGATAGTTGGTATTTCTCTTTGGTTACTACTCTCAATTAGCAAACTTTCAGAATGCCCTGAAACATTGTTAAAGATGGAGTACTTCATGGAAGAATTATCGTCTATGTTTACTTGTTCTGTAAAAGGACTCAAGATATTCATTTGAGATATCAACTGCTCCTCAGGAGCAGATGATGTGACCTCTGGTGTTGTTGGGATAAAATAATTGGGTGCATTTTTTCTCTCTGGATTTTGTTCAATTGATGCAGATTTACTGGCATGAAGAGGCCTCTGCTTCACAGGCCATACTATTGGAGTTGAAATTATTCCTATGTTTTTGACGCCTCTGATCTTAGAATCTTCCTGCCCTTGTAGTATTGGGTTAGAGGAATCAGCTGAACTTCTCTTGACTCTGAAGACCACTGTAGCAGGAGCTTTCATTGCCTGCAGGTCTGCATATAGTAAGCCATAAGGTTAAAAGATCGAAAGGGTTACTTACGAAAATGAATTACCTCTCCTTCAGATCAGGCTTAGAGACTGAATAAACAAAGGAATTCTCTCTTAATTTAGTGGGAACTGCACTGATGTATACCAACTTTGAGTCTCCTCTGATATTCAGAGACATCAAAAACATAAAAGGGGTATTGAGCAGTTACTCTGCTCACTGTGCACATCAGCAATTCTCATCGACCTAAATCATTCAATAACATTCATAACTTTGCCCTATGGTTTTTTAAGGATAAGTTATAAACAACCATCACCTGCACGAGAATAGCTGTATTCTAACAAATATACATTTGTTAAAAACATAAAATCAAATTAAAACAGATTTTTTTGCATAGGTTTTTGAGGTTTCATGAGGGGGGAGGTACAGGACAGTTTATTATCACAGTCTACTTGATTGAAATGTTAGAATTAAAAAACAACAAGCATTTATTATCAAGAGAACCCACGTTAATCTGCTATCTCCTGATAATTTTTGTCTCCTCAGAACTGTTCAAGAAGTAGCATTTTAAAGGCAGCCCTTAGTAGTCTTTCATCATGAAATGACCATGGCTGATTTGGTATCATTGACCTTTATTAAGTTTGAGCACCAATTTTAGTTGATTTTTATCTAGTATTGCGTTGCATTAATAAGTTGGCATGTTTTTTTGTCATGCAACCTTTTTTACTGTCTCACCCATAGTTTTCTATGCTATGTTTTGGTCCTTATTGCATATTTCGGATGTAAAGCCCACTGGCGGTCTCCAGCTCATGTTCTATCCTGGTTCTTCTAGGTCTCAGCCTTCCACTTATTCTAACCCCTTGTCTTTCTCTAAATTTAGATTTCTATCCCACCTTTTCTGAGAGCTCAGAAATCTCTTTTAGCATATAACAATGGCCTTTGCTTTTATGCTGATTTATATTGTTTTTACATATTTATTCTTAAATTTGTTTTGCATTTTGTTAGCTGCTGATAATTTTTTTTTTACTTACAAAGCAGTATGAAATGATATAAAAGTATTAGTTGCTCTTTATCTTAGAATGCTGCACACTCTGGATTTAGGACCTAGTTCACCAATGCCACTTGACTCTTAGCCACAGTCTACATTTAGAATCCTAAGATACGTGACATTTTCCACGCCTGTTGTACAAATGAAATGATTCAAAAGAAAAACAAGAATTGGTTTCGAGGGGATTTACTTTGCTCCTAGTGACTCTGCTTGAGTTAATGAACCTCACAAGCAGATCTGAACTGTTCCGAGCCTTCAGTAACCATAAATGAAGCCCCTATGAGCAGAGTATGAAAGTGGCAGAATCTAAGGTTGTAGGAGAGGACTCCAACTCACACCATGGGACTTCACCTCCCTCTTCACTCTGCTGGAGCTTTTTATGTGCCCCTCAGAATCTGGTCTGGAGGATTCCCTAACCACCCAAAGCAGACTTTGAGGGTGCACAGAGAGCTGCAGGGGAGAAGAGAAGAATGTGAAGTCCTCTTGTTTGAGCACAAGTCCATTCCACTCTTGCACTGACAGCACTAGAGGCAAGTCACTGATCTTGACACGTAGCATTTGAAAATTAATGAAACAACAACTCCAGTCATGTTATAAATGTCTGAAATTGGAAATACATATACAGGAAATTTGTTCAATTTTTCTTTTCCCACATTTTCACTAATTTGACACAAAGCAACTTCAGCAGTGCTTGATATGGCAGAATCAATCAGGATCCTTTATATAAGATCTGACATATACAAGTATACTTAAAAGGCAATAAAATGGCTTACAGTGGAATCGTATACAAAAGTCCCACTGAGTTCAGTGGAGTTCACTCCATACAAGTGGGTATAGGATTGCAGCTTCAGTCACATAACAAATGAAACATAACATTGAATTTCTTACCATAGTTTTGGTTATCAGTTCTATTAGTATCAGGCATGTTAGTGGTAACAGTGGGTGATGGAGTGGTGGAATTTACAGTAGCTGGTAAGAAAGATGAGAAAGAAGTGAACTTGTATGGAACATGAATGTTAATGAGGTCATGGAATAATGCATGAAAACACATACAGGGAATGGAGGGAATTGCATCTTTAACTACTGAATAAGTTACACAATTCTCTCTCTCTCATACATACACACACACTCACACACACACACACACACACTTTGTTTAAAGTATAAGTGAATTAATGAGTCCTGACTAATGTGCCAGTCTTGGTTTTATATACCAACGCAACCATGTATTTTCCAGGTAATCTTGAACAACTTTCATTTGCTCACCTGTAAAATGAAAGTAACATAGATCTACCCCAAAGCGTTTTGTAATGATGAACGAGATGAAGCCATTAAGGTAAGAAGGTGGCTATAAATTCCACACCCCAGTCTTAAACATATTTACATTAGAAGTGTGTGTGTTAAGGCTCAGGATGTAAGCAGACACAATAACCAAGTGAACACCAGATCTGTCTTTTGCAAAATGTCATTTGCTGAAATAACAGCTGCAATATCAGCCCTTCTGTGGGTACACAAATTCTGAATCATCCTCTCTTAAGGCCTTTAAACAAGAACACTTGTTTACAAACAGCATAAAAATAGCCTCTACAGGGCATCCATGTAAGGATCTAATTAAATCTTCTAAGGTCTGGATAAAGAACAGAATTAAAATCGTAAATGGATATATTTGAAAAAGATACATTTTCAAAGTGTTGCTTGGGATTTCAGCTGTCTAATTCCCAATGGCATTCAGAAAAGCACCACACATAAAGATTCAAAGGTTACCACAAAGGAAACATTCAAAAAGTGCTGCATTTTTGAGCCAACAGAAAGAAGAATATTCATAATAGCCTGTCATTTTGAAACACTGGAACATAGAAATATTTTCATCAAAGCAACTAAAGACAGTACTACTTAAAAGAATTTTTTGGGGTGGGGTGGGGTGGGATATTCTTAAAAATCGACTCAATCCAGTACCTGAAAGTGATTCAAACACAGTAACTTCAAATGAAGAAGGTGGAGATGGGGCTAAGATAAAGGAAGAAATGAAGCTAGCCCTCCTTTCTATAGAATCTGTCTGTTAGGTTTTAGAATAAAAATATTTTACAGAAGTGGTGCTATCAAGTGAGTTGTTACATTCCTTTCACATAACCTTTCTCCCTTATAGTCATTTTTCTGTTAAGACTGTTTCTTCTCTCTGGCTGCATTCCTTTTTGGCCTTAGCCTGTTAATCTATAAACATTTAATTAAAAACAAACAAACAAAATATGGATATATATTCCAAGTATACAAAATACTGTTGGGTTCTTACCTTGGCACAGGCTTCCCAGGTTTGCACAGCTAGTAGGTTCAATTGTAGGTAGGGGAATGAGATATGAACCTTTTTCAAAAGGAAAAGGAAAAGAGGCACTATAAGCAATACTTGTCTGTTATTGCGTGGACAGGCGGAGTCCCCCCAAACCCCAGGTGACCCCTGAGCGGAATACCGGTAATAACTCAAGACAACATGTTATGGGATTAAAATTGGCCACAACTTTATTAAGATTCAAATGTAGGAAGACCTTGGGCTCAGGCATTGGGCGTTATCCTTCCCTAGTCCCCAGCCGTGGATCTGGGGGACTTCAGGGTTATCCAGAATGTATGGGGGTAGGGCTGGCTCTGGAGAAAATATGTTCAAGCAGAGAGAGCCCGCCCCCGTTCGCCACCACTGGAGGCGGGGAAGCAATGACAACCGGTGTATGGCCAATGCCTCCCCCAAGACCCCTTTAATGGGGGGAACCCTGATCTTGACGTCACAAAGGGGGTGAGGTCACTGCCTCACACCCGTCTCCTTTAGGAAGATAGCCAAAAGGAAACTGCCCAAGGCCTGAAACTGCCAAAGTTGTGACGTATTGCTACGGGAAAGGCAAAACCTGCCAATGCAGGAAAATTCCTTTCCAGCCCTTCAACAGCGACCCTGACCTAGCAGCGCCCATGCACCCATGGGGAAAAAGGTTAAGCTGCAAAATAAAACTTCAGTTAGGGTGTGGAGGGTGGGAGAAGATCTGGAGCCAACTGCTGCTTGCAGGTAAGATTTAAATCCTATTTAAATCCTATTGTGTGAGCTGGACAGTCCCTCCCCCTTACCTGGCCTGTCCCCTGGCAACACCTCCCCAGGCAGGATTAGACACTTGGCTGGGGTAGGCGGAGACCCCAGGTATCCAGCCTGGAGAGGTAGTGACCAGATCCGAACTACCAGGTAGCCGCTCTGTGGTCCAGGGGGCTGCGCACAACCACGCAAAAATCGCCCCTCGTTTAATGTGGGGAGCGGTCATTGTGGCACTTTCCCTAAGAAGAAAGGTAGAGGGTGTTTGCACATTTAATTAAGAAAAAAAGTAGGTAGGTAGATTAATATTATTTAATGAATTTATATACCACCCTATACCCACATGTCTCAGGGCAGTTCACAGAATAAAATCAGAATATAAAACCAGAAATTAAACCACAATGTAAATTATGAAGAATACGGGAAATGCTGGACTGAAATATTTCTCTTCCTCTTCCATAATAGACTAATGAAAATGATTGCCAGAAGTTTTAGATCACACAAAAGGAAACAGTATTTCTGGAAAATCAGTGTAGCTTAAAACGTCCTAGTGGTTAGCCTAGGTTCATCATAACTCAGACATGAAGCTCGGTAGGTGACCTTGGAGCAGGCACAAATTTACTCAACAGTGTTGTTGTGAATATATAATGGGGGAGGCAATAGTCACATACAGTCACCCATCAGAGCTTGGAGAGGGTGATCCTAACAAAGAAAAGAAAAATAGAAAATCATTTTTTCATAGCCTCACCCTTCTAGAACACCCCCCTCCTCAGTGCTATATAGCACAAAAGGGCCCGGGCATGTGGATGACTGCCTTTAATTTAAGTGCTTCATTGAGAAATAGCAGAAGAAATAGCAGAAGTAGTTGTTTCTGGATAGTGGGAAAGGGCATCCCCATTTCTCCATAAGTTATTTTACGTCATGGCACACACAACACTCCACACCTAATGCTACGCCTACAGGATGGAAAACCATTCTCTCTGCTCAGTTCAGAATGCGGTTGGGGGGGGGGGAATATGTAATTTTCCAATCCCAACCCACCAAAACCCATTCCAATGTGTCTCCCAAATCTGCTTCTTATTAAAAAAAAGTTGGGAACCATGAGCACTATTCTTCTCATGGTTCTTAATGCTACAACACTGCTGCTGCATCAGCAGCATCTCAGGCTAGAGGAGGTCCCAACGCCACACCTCCCAATGATTGTTACTACTGCTATCAAGTAAGTCTGTATAGCACAGGAAATCGAATGGTACTAGAGTGAGTTTGTGAGAGGTCCTGAATTTCAGTGATATTTGGGCTCATTTTAGAATAGATTTAGGAAGTGAGCCCTTTTTAAGTCCCCTATTCATATTTCTGAATCCCCTACTCTGAGCCTTGATGTCATCACTAATAAGGTAAAGGTAAACCCTGGACCGTTAGGTCCAGTCGCGGATGATTCTGGGGTTGCACGCTCATCTCGCTTTACTGTCCAAGGGAGCTGGCGTTTGTCCACAGACAGCCTCCGGATCATGTGGCCAGCATGACTAAGCCACTTCTGGTGAACCAGAGCAGTTCACGGAAACGCCGTTTACCTTCTTGCCGGAACGGTACCTATTTCTCTACTTGCACTTTGATGTGCTTTCGAACTGCTAGGTGAGGGCTTGAGTGTGAGGGCTTGAGTTCCTGTCTATCTTGCCTGGTCTTGTGCCTGATATTTGCGTCATCTCCTGGTGTAGACCTTGAGCATCTCCTGATGCAGACTGCAGACCTTGTGCTCTCTGGCAAGGCCATCCTGTCTAAATGTCGAATGTTTTCATTACACTTTGACACAGTGGCACTGAAATGTACAGAGGCAATGGAAAGCACCCAGGAATATTGGGGGGGGGGGCTAAGCCATACAGTCAGAATCATACAATGCAGGCAATGCAAACCATATGATCAGATTTAGCTCAATAATACAATTAGCAAAGCTCTCCCTGCACTATCTCATGGATCCCCGTTTTGCCCTTTGCCTTAAGCAGAAAAACGTATTGGGCAATGCCTGCCTATAGAACATAATCTTGGAAAATTCATGTCTAGTTTTCTCACTTGTAGGATACTAACAAGTTATTTTTAGGTCAGTGAATAAGTCCACAAAAGCTAAACTAAAGCTGCATAAATGACTAGGAATCAATTTCAAACAGCATGCTAAACCAGAAGGAGACATTGTTCTCTCAGGAGATTATATTTGTCAATATGTTAATACGCTTATGCGCATTAAGTCCATTAACCAGGAAAATCAGCAACTGTATGAGGAAACAAAATCTGTTTGCTGATGAGTGAGATAATAGCAGTGACATTTATATGCAAATAGGAAGGTCCCTTTATTGTTTGTCATATCATTGCAATGAATGGCACAGGATGGCTGTTTTTCTATAACCTTCTCAAGAAAACGAATATTCAACACAGATAATCACTGTAACACTGTTAATATTTAATTTCTGATCTATTACATATGTTATCACCAGGTCTTTTTTTAAGCCAAAACTCAATGGAACTCAGTTCCAGCATTTCTCAGGTAGGCGCCATTGCCATTCTAAGAGAACAAGGGAGGTGTTCATGGTGAGTTCCAGCACCTCTTTTTCTAGAAAAATAGCCATGGTTATCACTTTTGTTCCAAAAGGCACTTTTAAAATACATTATTAAATTTCCCCAACAAGATAAAGGGGGCACCCCTTGTGCATCTTCTCTAGTTAAGGCTCAGCCTTTTATTAGTAGTTGTGACAGGATATTCATTTTGAAATGCAATAATGGAATTATGGCCATCCCTGTATTAATGAGGGTATTTTCTTACAGAAATTGTGTCAGGTTGAAATGGAATGGGATGTCCCATCACTACCAGCTTCCCATGGCTCACTCTGATGACAATCTGTTAGATAGAGAGTAGAAGACGCCTAACTGATGCAATCAATTCTAAATCATTTGCAAAAGAACTGTGTGCAGGTATATGGAGCCGATTCATAGCTCAGCTTATCATGTCACAATTTGATAATCTATACAAACCCAGTGTGGATACAAAGCATATCTGAAATGTATATTCACCAAAACTGTTATGTGAGAAATGTATTTCACATACAATTGGGTTGCTGGCTTTTCTATTCCTATGATATCCTTCTACAACTTCTATTAAGTCAATTTTAGACATCTTTAATAATTTTATATTGGCTGCTATCTTCATCTCTCCATTCTTCATAATCATCTTTCTACTCCTTAGTAAAGGTACTAAAATAATGTGTCATCAGTTCAGATTCTTACATGGGTGCTTTGTCACTCATTCTTCTTTATTATGAAAACTATTTTAATATGCTACCATCACCCACCTTCTATTAAAACCCAACACTAAGTCATTTAATGGCAAATGTTAGCTTTAAATGAATAAACAAGACTCTGTTATGAGCTAGAAATAGGGTTGCAATTAAACATTAGAAATATAACATTAGAAATATTTGAATTAAGGGTTCTAGCCAATACTAGTCCTATGCAGAATAAATCCACTGAAATTAATGATTATCTTCAAGTATGGGATTATTATTATTAAAATTGTACTATTCCTGCATAGTACGGAAGTTGGACTAGATTACCCTTGGAGTATCTTCCAACTCTACTATTCTATTATTCTATATAATTCCATGCCCTGTTCTGATCAACTCTCCAGCATTTTAGCACTAATGTTAGGTTCTCACACAGATACTATACTTTACCCCACATTCATCAGTCTACAGCTAGATATCTTTTTAACCCCTTCCCTTTGTATACACATCTATCTTGTAATCTCACAGCTAAATATCAAAAAGGAAGCCCTTTTCCTGCAGATTCCAACACAGTTGGCAGTGTTTATAGGGTACACAAGTGTATCAGCAGAAGCATACTGCTATTTTATTGTAAATAAAGGTGGCAGTGAAATTCATCATCTGACTGACAGAGAAAAGATTTGCGACTGGGCTGGGCAGGGGTGGGAGCGAACAAGCTTCATGGCCCTTCTGTGTTTGATGGTGCAATTGTGGAAAAGAAAGTTTCCTCAGTTGTAACTAAAACTGAAATAAAACTAGTTACAGGTAGGTAGCCCTGATGGTCTGACATAGTCGAAACAAAAAATAATCTGAAGAAGTGTGCATGCACATGAAAGCTCATACCTATGACAAACTTAGTTGGTCTCTAAGGTGCTACTGGAAGCAATTTTTTTTATTTTTTGTTTTGAAATAAAAACTGCACCTTAAAGGTAAAGGGACCCCTGACCATTAGGTCCAGTTGTGACTGACTCTGGGGTTGCGGTGCTCATCTCACGTTATTGGCCGTTGTACAGCTTCCAGGTCATGTGGCCAGCATGACTAGGCCGCTTCTGGCGAACCAGAGCAGCGCACAGAAACACCGTTTACCTTCCCACCGGAGCAGTACCTATTTATCTACTTGCACTTTGACGTGCTTTCGAACTGCTAGGTGGGCAGGAGCTGGGACCAAACAATGGGAGCTCACCCGTCGCGGGGATTCGCACCGCCGATCTTCTGATCGGCAAGCCCTAGGCTCTGTGGTTTAACCCACAGCGCCACCCGCATCCCCTAAACTGCACCTTATGGTCGAACAAAACATGTGGTGCAACTGTATGTACCTTTAACATGCCCATTCACATAGCAGTATCACACAAAAAGGAATATACATTTCCTTTTCTGCAGTCCATATGACTGCAGTCCATTTTTCCCCTTCCCAATATCAAAGTCAGTTTGAGAAAAACCAATTAAAAGCTACAGCAAGCGAAGACAGCAGAGGAGCAACTTTTGCTCCCCTCTTCTATGCATTCATTTCTGTGTAAAAAATAGACACCCCCATGCTTTTTATTATAAAGATGCACACAACTGCTCTGTGACTAAAGTCATGATGCTTTAGTTATGAGATTTTTGTTATTATAGTAAGATCCCAACTTTCCTCCAAGAAGTTCAGTGTGGTATACATGGTACTCCCTCTTCCCATGTTATCCTCAGAACAACCTTGTGAGATCAATTAGGCTGAGAGGTGGTGACTGGCCCAATATCATCTAGTGAGTTTATAGCTAAGTAGGAATTTGAATCCTGGTCTCCCAGGTCTTAGTCTGACACTCTAGCCACTACACCTCACTTTCAGACCTTTATTTCAGTTAATTTCAAATAATCACTAACATTGTTCTTTATTATATCTTGTTTAGTTTAAGGACATGCATCTAGGGAGAGAGATTAGAGACTGGTTGGCATCCTTCTGTCTCAAGAGACACTGGAGTGTGCCTCTGAGGGTGAAGTCAAACTGCTGTGACCTCCCTGGGGTGCAAGTCTGGGCAATTTGTATGGACATCCGGGACTGCCCAGATGACAAGACTGCCACATTTCTTTTCCTAAAGATATCTCATAAGGCAGTGGAGGTTTAGGATGAGACTTTTCCTTCTCTTGGATAGGCTACCTTCCTAGGTTAATGAAACCCATCTGCCCCTCACTTCCGCCTACAGCACGTGCAGAAACTGCCTCCTTGTCTGCTCAATCCACTGGACCCTACCTTTGCATGCATCCCTAACTCACCAAGGGTTTGAGACCCATTGGCTACCCTCACCTGATTTAGCCAGCCAATTGAAGCTGTTCCTGTGGTGCGGCCGCTGTCATATGCTGAAAGCTTCTAGGAGCCACAAGTGAGAACTGGGTACAGGATAGGAACCAAAGGTGGACGAACTACCCCAGAAGTAATATGACATGTCCCACAGCAAATGTAATACATTTCTTCAGTCTGGCTTGTATAATACAGTCAAATGAACACTATCATTTAGCAAATCTTGCTAGCCATCTTTTAAAATGCCTGAGCTCGATCTAGACATCACAATGTGACTCTGAATGCACCAAAAGAACATACATACCCAGAAGCAAAATACATATTTTATGAGATGAGTTGACAAGCCCAGGAAATGTGAGGTTTCCCTCTGGGAAACCAAGCTCACTTTCATTACAAACAAAACTTCTTTCTGACATGTGACACCTTCACAGCTATGCCAGAGGAAAAATGAAATAAAAGATGCTTACCACAACTCAGGTTGTTCTCTGCTTTTAATGATGATGTTGGGATGCTCCAAAAGTCATTTTCCCAGTCTACAATGTTGCCCTTGACGTCACAGCTGAGGTTAAAGAGTATCTGGGAGCTCATTGTAAAATTCCAAAGCCGGAAGTTGTAAATATCCCCATTGAGAGGATTTATATCATTTCTATTAGAGCCCAGAACCAACTTCCCATTGCCAGGAATGACCTTCCCATAAGTATTTGAACAGGATACTGTTCTGTACACGTGTTTGACACTGATACCTACAGTGCCTGAGAGGCTATCCCATATAATGCAAAGCTGCTCAAATGTTTCTGTGAAGAAGTCTCCATTAGGATTGGTGTCAAGTGCATCATCTAAAATACATTCGATGCCTGAGATAGATATGAAGTGTCCATTTTTTGTCCTTCCAAAACCAATGAATTCTGTAGAAGAATCACCATAGGAGAAAACTTTCCATTCACTGCTTTCGCTGCTGTTCTCTTTTGCTTCAAAGCACAGTGTGAACTGATTCAGTTCTGGTACTTGGATGGAATTTGCCACAGACACAGAATCAACATCTAGGGATTGTGGGATGATAACTTTTTGATTCCTCAAAGACACAGCAACTAGAAAATAAAAAGAAAATTTGCTTCATTTAATATTATCGAAGTTCATGTCATGTTGACATCCTTTCTCTTATTATAAATAACCAGCAAATGCATCAGATTAGAAGCATATTCAAAGTAATTTCAGCAGCTACTATAATCAGCTACTAGGATATCTTAAATTGTGAATATAACATGGCAATAGGCTCCTACCAAATTGCAAACCAATCATTTGCAAAACAGTATTTTTACCTGTTTATATTAGACCCGTGGTTCTCACGGAGGGGCAATTTGATTTTTAAGGGGGCAATTTGAGAATGTTTAGACCAAGTTAATGGCCTTTTAGGCTTCCTCCACATGAATAGAAGTTCACTTTTTGAATAATAAGAATTATATGTCATGGAGGGCATGGCCAAAAAAAGGTTGGGAACCACTATATTAGACAATGAAGTAGACCAGTAACATGAAACAAGTTTTTGTTTTCCCTGAGTACTATTCCTGAAGGTTTGTTTTGCGTAACTGCTTTACACTAAATAAATGAATGTCATAAGTCTTTTTCAGGGTGTGCAGAGAGCTTTTAGCATGTTATTTTGCAAATAAAAGGCCTTTGTTTCCAAACTTTAGAATTTAAGTTGAATAAATCTGTTCACATTTCCTTAAAAACAAACATGCCATGCATTCTACATCCACAGGTATTTGCATCTTTACTTAGAGGGGTGGCAAAACCCATTCAGTCCCTCACCATGTGGTCTGTAGGGTGCTACTCTGGGCAGAATGAGGGCAAGGGAAAGTCCAGTTCTCCAAGACTGGTTTGAGCTCTACTGCCTATAGCTGTATGATGTCTTTCCAGCACAGAACAATGAACTCAGCCCTGTGAACAAGGATGGCAGTTTAAATTATGAGCTAGTTACAGGTAGGTAGCCGTGTTGGTCTGGCGTAGTCGAAACAAAATAAAAAAATTCCTTAAAGACCAACTAAGTTTTTTATTTTCGTATGAGCTTTCGTGTGCATGCACAAATGGTGAAGGAATCTCCTCTCACTCATCTACCATGTTGAAGGGCATTTTGTTAGTATAGTTGCCCACTGGCTTCAACACTCAAGGTCTGTATGTCTGTTTCAGGATTCCAGGAAAAAGAACACTGCACTTAGTAGATTTGTAACAAATCTGAACAACTCTGTTCTATAACAGTGGCACCCTGGTGCTAACAGTGAGTTGCAACAATAGCTCATCAAGAGAAAGGGCAAAAATTGCATCACCAAGCAGGAAAAGGCAAGCATACCAGTGCCAGTATTAAGAGCAGGGTTTCCTCTTGTTCGCTTAATATGTCAGTATCTTAATCTGTTGGTACTTCTTCTATTGGCTACCATGCACAGACAGAATATATAAATTGCTATACAGATATTAAAATATATATTTAAAAGTACAGTGGTACCTCAAGTTAAGTACTTAATTGGTTCCGGAAGCTTAACCTGAAGCATAATTAACCTGAAGCGAACTTTCCCATTGAAAGTAATGGAAGGTGGATTAATCCGTTCCAGGTGGGTCTGTGGAGTACTTAAATTGAAAGTACTCAACCTGAAATGTACTTAACCTGAGGTATGACTGTAATTGGTTCTGGAAGGCCGTACTTAACCTGAAGCATACTTAACCTGAAGTGAACTTTCCCAATGAAAGTAATGGAAAGTGGATTAATCCGTTCCAGGCGGGTCCGTGGAGTACTTAAATTGAAAGTACTCAACCTGAAACATACATAACCCGAGGTATGACTGTAATTGGTTCTGGAAGTCCGTACTTAACCTGAAGCGTACTTAACCTGAAGCGAACTTTCCCCTTGAAAGTAATGGAAAGTGGATAACCCGTTCCAGGCGGGTCCACGGAGTACTTAAATTGAAAGTACTCAACCTGAAGTGTACTTAACCCGAGGTATGACTGTAGTTAATTTATTCACTAGCATTTCTCTCCATATTTCAATATCGTATTTTCATTTCAAATGTTCTGAGAAAGGGCCGTATTCCAATTTACCTTGAACAACTGCAAAGGACAATGAAATGGAAGCTAACAGGTACAAAATTAGGAAGTTTACAGTGTAAACATGCATGTCTAAACAGAAGCAAGTTCCACTGAGCTCAATGGGCTTGCTTCCAAGTAAGGAATGCAATTACTTTAACAGTCTCACAATTGCCTTTCACCCTTAGCTCTCAACAGTTTGCAATCCTCCTGTTCCCAAATGCTAACTTCCCACTATTTCTAACATACTATGTAATGGGGAACTCTGTAATGGGCTTAGTGCTAGAAAACAGGTTCTGCATGGAAATGGCCTCAGGTTTAATCCCTGCCATCTCCAGGTAGGGCTGGGGAACCATGCCTGAAACCTAACTAGCATAGCCAATACTGACCTAGATGTACCAAGGTGTAACTTGCATAATGAAGCATTGTGGTAATGCCCAGAGTTCATTATGCCTTCCTATGGGATTTAAAGAAAACATTTCATTTTTTACTGTTTTGCATTAGGTCAAGACTGGGGGGGGGATTCTGAAAAAGACAAATACATTAACTTCCCACAGCTACTTTTAACATGAAAACAGGACAATCATTTTATTAAAGAATGCTTGCAAAATCACTAACACTGCAACGCTATGCACACTCATATGGCAGCAAACTCCATAGGAGGAGGGGGTTAGGATAAGGTGCAGACGGCTCTCTGCTCTGCAATGTGTCGAAATTGTACTTCTAGGTTTCAGCACAGATGTGCATCTTCAAGTCCAAACCTCAAAGGCACACTTCCAACATAAATTCTGAAGGTTTGCAGGTAGAAACATGAAAGAAATTTTAAAATGTCTTACATACACCTACCTCGGGTATAGCTGGCATTGAAACCTTTTTTTTGGATACTGAAGTCACTTGTAAAAGTTACAATCATTTCATTTCCAGTTGAGTTAAAGGATAAACCTTTGGCAGTGACACCACAAACTTTTTTCTCTCCTATCGTCAAAAAGTCATAAATGCAGTTGGGAGCTTCTTCAATCTCAAAATCAACGAATGTTATCTGAATGATGAATCCAGAAGGTGCCCTGATGGTCCACTTGCATGCTTGACTGTTAGGGTAGACACTAGGGAAGCAGGGGGACGTAAAAATTCCTGTAGGGCTGGATAGCACCATACGACACTCAGAACACCCGAGAGCTATGGAAGAAACAAAAGAGAAAGATTTAAGGTGTAAGATACAATTTAAGGACAGGAGAATTCAAGGTGTGTACCTATGAATGACTGCTAGGCAGCATTTCCCACTACATTTCGCTAACCTAAGTTGGTCCCCTTTACATAAAAACCTTCATACATAGAAGCTGCTTCTTGGATGTATGCAGTACATGAATGGCACAAACCAGAGTAGATAATTTTTAAAGTAAGGTGATTTGAATCATCAATAGAAAACTTGATTTAAATCACTTGAAATAAAATATTCTTTTTTTGTACCTCAATCATTTTAAGAAGAAGCATGCTTGTTAACTGGTTTATTTCCATTTTTATAACCAGTTCCCATTTATTTTCTTATACCCTGTTTTTGTATTTCAAAAGCCCCATCAAAGTGCCAACTACACAAAAAAAGAGCATCATGTTAAAGGAAAGCTTGTTTCAAAATGTTGGCAGTAACAAAACCAATATAAATTAAAAATGCAGGTAACAGCCACCATGTAATATATTCAACCTCACAATAATCTCAAAACAACTCACCTTGAAGGCTTGTTGAAACAAATGCATTAGCAAAGTGAACCAAACTAACTGCCCTGAGGAGGGCTTTGCACAGTCTTGGTGTCCACCATATGCAAATATCCAACACCAGAATGAACAGAGCAGGGAATCTGACGTTTGATTTGTTTATGAAACGTATATCCCATCCTTCCTCCAAAGAAGCCCAGGACAGAATGTTGATCTTAACATTCAGGCTGGTTTGAGAAGAAGGTTACTGTTGAGGTATTCTAGTTCTAGGCTATTTAGAGCTTTAAAGGGAGGTGGGGCAGGGAAACACAGCACTTTAAACTGAGATTTCAAAGATTGGCAAGATATTGTATGTGTTTATATGCTCTAACTTGCAGGTGCAAGCTAATAACCTGGCAATTGAATTTCAAACCAAGTGTAGTTTTCAAATGGTTTCTAAGTCAGCTCCACACAGAGTGTGTTATAGTACTGTAACAGGGTACATCATAGTATTGTAACTAAATAGAGTCATCGTAATCCAAAGCCTTTAGTCATGCAAGCCACATATCTTTTGGCCTCATAATTATATCTGTTTAGAGACAAGAGGGTAATTGTGAAATTAATCAATTCTGTTTGGGTCTCTGGACACATGCAAGTTCCTCAAGCAGACAATGGAACTAGTTTCATAAGCCCAGGAGACTTGTGTGTTTTTTCCTTCTCCAAGAGAAGACCCTCACCAATTGCCCCATAGCAAGCTGGTTTTCAGGGCCATCTCAACCATGTCGGGCACCCTGGTGCCCCCCTGCCAGCCCGGCGCCCTGGCGCCCTGCGCCACCCAGCCTACCCCTAGAGCCGGCCCTGCTGGTTTTGAAAGCAAGGGGCATTCCAAAAGTGGTTTGACTTGTGGCATGTTGATTAACTGTTCAAAGACAAAATGAAAAAATGACATTGCTCTAAAGGAGTCCCTTCTGTGAACCAAAGCAACCCTTGAGATCTTAAGCGCTTAAACCTTTCCAGAGTTAAAGCTGACATTAACAGGACAGAAAATAAAGGAGCTCATTCATTAAAACTTTGGTGCAGCTCAGCAGCTGAGCCAAATCTCCTTGTTGGAAGAACGTCCAGCAAGTTGGACGCAGATATTTAAATAATGGCAATCATTACCACAAGTAGTAGTAATGGCTTTGGGTGGCTTTAAAATGGATTTAGACAAATTCGTGGAGAAAGGGGCTTTGTAATGGCTGCTAACCAAGATGACCATGTTGTACCTCCACTATTAGAAGCAGTATGCCTCTGAAGACCATTTCCTGGAGATCACAAGTGAACTTCTGCTCAGGTCCTGCTTCCCACAATCATCTGGCTGGCCACTATGAGCATTCTGGACTAAATGGGCCTTGGCCTGATCTAGCACGTTGTCTCTTATGTTCTTAATGTCTTTTCCAATAGTATTGGAAAACTGCACGTGTCTAATTTTATGTTCTGCATAGCATGTAGCAAAGAAACCATGATTAGCCTCTGTGAGGTATTTCCAAGGAAATGCATTTAAAGTAGAGTGCCAAGCAACTAAACAACATAGTATTTCCCAATAGATAAAGTTGAGTGAAACTGTTTGATTTTTTGGAAATGTTTAACACACTCTCTCTCTCTCTCTCTATATATATATATACACACACACATATATATATATTCCAGACGCCAGAGGGACAGAATATGCTGCAGTCTAATGTTAAATAGTTTCAATATACACACCCACCCATGCACCAATCTCATGGAATAAGTGTTTAGCTCAATTTTTTGCCAAGGAACTTGCCATTTTTTACATGCTAACTTTTTGGCATAGTCTCCACCTTAAGTAGCAAACATTCTGTTTTCAAACATTTGACCACAGTGAAGAATAAATATGAAAATGTGTGTGTTTTAACAACACAGCAGAGAAATAGATTGTAATCTTATTTGATCAAGCAAGCTTGGAGCTGTGATGCTGAAGAAACAAGCAAAGGGTTTCTGAGATGGAAACACATTCTGAACAAATTCATTACATTCATGGTCAAAAACCATATGAGAACAGACTTCAGAGTGTGACTTTCAACTCCCCCCCCCCCGCTTTTTTCCATCACTACTGGTTAGTATTAAGCCAGATTTTCCAGAGATGGAAAAACCTTAAAAGTTAGGCCCTAATTACACACACACACACACACACACACAAACACACAGCATTCTACTGATTTTGGTGGAATTGTGCATGACTGTATTGTTCTAAGTATACATGTCTACTAAACTGAATGCTTGCAGAAGGGTAACATGTTGTCCTGCTTCTGAAAGATTTTACATTTGCCTTAAAGTTGGTTTAACAAGCCAATTACAACAATATGATTTCTCACTTTCTTAAGACCCTTTTCCAAAGTCAACAGGGAAAATGATGCTTCAGTCTAGGGGGGTGGGGGTGGGAATCTGCTTCTGCTTCGGGATCACAAACACTGGACCCTAAACAGAGGCAGGAGAGGAGGAGGAGCTGGGACAAGTGCATGGCAGGTAAAATTTCAGTATCTCCTTGCTCTGCTTTTGCTGTTGTCCTCCTTAAAAGGAATGAATACAGAGTTCAGGAAGTTAGAAATCCTACAAAGGGCAGACTCCTCCAGTGTCACTGTGGGTAGCGATAAGAGTAATTTAGTACTCAGGGCGTACTATCATCCCTCTGACCAAAAATGCCCAATCAATCTTGAGATGGAGGAAGAAATCAAAGGGTCACCTTAAGGAGGAAGTGCTATAATAACGAGTGGTTTCAATTACCATCATACAGACTAGGTGCATGTGTATAAAGGTAAAGGGACCCCTGACCATTAGGTCCAGTCGTGACCGACTCTGGGGTTGCGCGCTCATCTCGCATTATTGGCCGAGGGAGCCGGCATATAGCTTCCAGGTCATGTGGCCAGCATGACAAAGCCACTCCTGGCAAACCAGAGCAGCACATGGAAACGCCGTTTACCTTCCCGCTGTAGCGGTTCCTATTTATCTACTTGCATTTTGACGTGCTTTCGAACTGCTAGGTTGGCAGGAGCTGCGACCGAGCAACGGGAGCTCACCCCATCACAGGGATTCGAACCGCCAACCTTCTGATCAGCAAGCCCTAGGCTCAGTGGTTTAACCACAGCGCCACCTGGGTCCCATGCATGTGTATACAACACCCTAAATAATGGTTCCTTTGAACAGCTGCTCATGGAACCAACCAGAGTGGCACCCCAGACCTGGTGCAAGATGTTAAGTGTTGTTGAACTGATTAACAACAGTAAACATTGAGCTACAAAATGCAACATATGTCTTATGGACACTGTCACATTTGACTTCAATAGAAGAAACTTCCAAAAAATGAGAGGCTGGTTAAAAGAAAAAGTTGAAAGGAAAATGAAGAGGGTAAATTCTTTCCATAATGCTGGGAATTGTTCAAAACCACAATAACAGGAGCTCAGCTACAATGTATAATGTAGGTTGCAATGCCCCCTGCAATGCAGGAATCTCAACACACGAATTTGAAACCATACTGGACCCTGCGTATCTTTGCAAATGTGCTAGCAGTTTTATTGATGCAAGCACAAAATATGAATCATGAAAAAATAATCTAAAGTCACATCACTAAAAACATAAAGAACAAAAAAAATTAAATACATTAGAAGCAGGAAACCAACTAGGGAGGTGGTTATACCTTTGGACAACAAATGAGTCAAAAGTGTGCTGAAGATGGAAAACAGATTGTAGAGAAATTGAAGGAATTGCTTGCATCTGTCTTTCCAGCATAAGGATTCAGTATGAGAAACTAAGGCAAATTCTGATGCCAAGAGACAAAGTTCTAGGTTGAGCTATTAAAAGTAAATTTCATGTCACTTTAACTTTTTAGATTTAAGTGGTGATATATGCTCTGCCGTGTAAATGCTGAAACCACAGGTCAGATGCATTTCTAAATTTAGGACTCCCAACAAGTGGATGAATAAGGGCAGCGGAAGGCACACCTGCAGACAAACAAGAGAAGGAGCCAAACCACTATGATGTATGTGGCCTGGACTGACTACAGGACAAACACAACACTTCTTTTTCTATATAAGACACAAATAGAGATCACAAAAAGAAGTTACGGTGTGTCAGACACATAGTCCAGGGCAAACCTCATCACTGCCTCATTTTTAGAACTGTGGGTGGGAGAGAAAATGCAAGACTGCAATGTGTTAATCTCCTCCTGATTTCAGAAAATGCTATGGCTATTCGGCCTAATTAAAAAAAGATGTATCCCAATTTTATTATTAGGGCAGTAATCCTATGTGTGCCAGTCAGTAATTATGGTGCAATGCCATGTCTCCACATGGACTGCCTTCCTAGACAAAGGCAACCTCACCAAAGACCACCTTTTGTTAGGCAGGTGAATAGCCATTTGAGCAAATATGAAGGCCAACGAATAAGGTGAGTTGGGCAGGGGGAAGCTCATGAAAAAACAAAACAAAACTCTTCCTAACATTTTTGGGGAGAAGAAGGTTTAAATTAGGCTAAATGTGTGCTTTAGAGCTACATTCACAGGGGAGAAGTGAATAGCCACTGAGAATATTACTTAAATAAATAAAAAGATTTGTGAAGCAGTAAGCAGTAAGTACATGTTGCTACTTCTTCTACAAATTTACCTAAGAACAAAGTGTGAAGAGGTTAGGACATTAGTGGAAACCTTTGCTGTTCAGGAAACTAAACAGAGGAGTTTGTTTTTAAGTGTGCCTACAACCAAGCAGGGGACGTGGGTGGCGCTGTGGATTAAACCACAGAGCCTAGGGCTTGCTGATCAGAAGGTCGGCGATTCGAATCCCTGTGACGCGGCGGGGTGAGCTCCCGTTGCTTGGTCCCTGCTCCTGCAAACTTAGCAGTTCGAAAGCACATAAAAGTGCAAGTAGATAAATAGGTACTGCTCCAGCGGGAAGGTAAACGGTGTTTCCATGCTCTGCTCTGGTTTGCCAGAAGCGGCGTAGTCATGCTGGCCACATGACCCAGAAGCTGTACGCCGGTTCCCTCAGCCAGTAAAGCGAGATGAGCGCCGCAACCCCAGAGTTGTCCGTGATTGGACTTAATAGTCAGGGGTACATTCAAATTTTATAATTCAGAAAACTGCAAAGAAGTCACAAACGGCATGAAAGAAAATATTCAGTTGAGGCCCATGGTATTCACAGAACAATCATAACATATAACCCATTTTGTCAGGGACACAAATATCACTTCAGTACAAGGGAAATAAGACTGAGATTCCTGCATTGCAGGGGGTTGGACTAAATGACCCTCGGGGTCCCTTCCAACTCTGCAATTCTATTATTCTAAGATATCCACTCAACTGAACTGTGATCTCAGCGAACATGCACAACACCTGAGACATGCACAATCAATAGGCAAAAACAGTCCTTATTTTGGTAAGAATATGTATGTTGGTTACTTCCACAAAACAGCCCCTAAGGCTCTGCTTTTCTGAAAACAGCTGGAAGATAGAGATTCCACAGAGCACTTAAAGACAATACTATGTTATCAAGGCACATGGAGTTTCTCTTTTCTGCAACCCCTCCTCAAATTCTGCACAATTTTTTTCTTAAAATAGGGTAACCTTTCCTTTAATTCTGCCATGCTTAAGTAATCCAGTCACAATGTAAGAATGAAATCATTCCATACCATTAAAACCATATTTCTCACAAACCTACCAATACATGAATGCATAAGCACAAGTTCCAAACAAGATTCCACTGATGCCATGAGCGGTAAGAAAATAATTTTTCTACCTCTCTGTACAATTCCAACTCCAAATGCTGCCACCTTTCTATTTATTTATCTTGGGCAAAATTCAATTTGTCCTACCAGCGCTGTTGTTCTAGTTGAGCCACCCACTAACTGATGAGAAGGGGAGGCAATTTTTGCTGAATTTCCTTGCCCACCTTGCAGCCCCTCCTCCCCTTGCTTTAGCAGTTGCCGCGCGCTGAATCAAAAGGCCTTCCGCTTGTACATGAGCACCAATTGGACACACAGCCCCCTGGATGCACTTTTATAAGCCTTTAAACCTTAGTTTAAGCTTCAGTTGCATTATGAGTTGCTACCCTTCACTTTATCTGCAAAATAATACTCCCATAACCAGGGAGCATATGAAGCCTTCCTATCCTAGACCAGAAATAGTGCACAAGCATACCGAAATCTTTTATAATTTGATGAAAGACAGGATTGTGCTCTCATACAAATTACGCAACCATTGGGTTTTGGCCACTAATGCCAGATAACAAAGAGAGCATTATATCTACAGCCCTACCAGCTTGCTTTAAGTCTTCATTTCTTGATACTCTGTCTCTTAGAGAGAATTCGTCCTATGGTTGAACTGTTTGGTACACATAAGAGTGAGTGAATCAGTCAAAAGACCTGCTGAGAGATTGATAGTTACGTTCTCTTGTGTTTAGTATCATTGTAGATGCCACAATGAATCTTAAATTTGATTTGTATAGTGCTAACCCAAAATAAATGCTTTTCTGACAAAGAAAAATTCTACTATTGTTAGCAATGCAATTATGACTGGGGGAAGAAACCAAATTACAGTGTTAAAAGAATTGTCAGCTAAAATCTCCAGGCTCAATTTTCAGCAAAAAACAGAGCTTGATTGTCCCAATACCATGTCATTTTTAAAGACTTAGAAGTGAGAAATGAATACATAGATTAAATTTTACATGAAAGTAACTTGAGACAAAAATGGGACACAGTTCTGCTTCTATTTAAAATCAACAGTTTCCCCCCCCAATAATACTAGGAAGAAACTGTGCTTAGCAGACCAAAACTTGACACAGTGTAAATGCATAAAGCTACACTTTCAGGCTCTCCAGCAGAAGGTGTGGCTCTCAAAGTGGATATGCACATACTTATATGTGACATTTACAAAGAATACTAATGCTGTGTGTACACATTATAACTTTAAAGCACGTCTGAAGCATATTATTTTACTCAGAAAGAATTCTGGACACTGTAGTCTGTTAAGTGCTGCTGGGAACTGTAACTCTGTGAGAGGTAAACTACAGTTCCCACAATTATTTGTTGGGAAACAATGTGCTCTAAAGATACAGTGTGTACACAGCTTTAGTTTTTAATCAGATCTAGTTGGGAAGTTTTGTTTCAGAGTTACTCATAACAATTTTCAGGATAACTAACACACAAATCAAATTAAACCATTTTGTCCCTTTTGCCAAGTTTAATTGAAACTAGGTATCACCAGTCAGCACAGCCATCTGTTTCCAGTTGTCCATCCACAGAATATAAAAAAGGACAGAGGGCTTGGCTCCCAAGCAGGTTGGACCCACCGAACCTTCTATTTTTCAAATTAAGCCCAGGTTCTTTGATCCATAGAAGAAACATTGTTACTTGCAACAGAGCAACAGACTTTTTTGCCTTATTAGAAAAAACTACAGTAAATGCAAAAATGTCTTACCTTAAAAACAAGTGACTTGAAATTTATATACCCCCTAGGTGACCAAGGTTAGTCATACCTAGAGCAGACCCACTGAATTCAATGAACTTAAATAACTACTATGAGTATGACTTAGGAGGCTATAATTCAGCAAGTATTAAGAACTGAAATGGTAGCAAGAGTCAAATTGTGATGGAAATTATTTATATGACCATTAAGAGTTTTGTTTCTTACCTGTCTTGGCCCTTTCCTGCTCTTCACTACTTTTTCACACCTTCTTCATTTCATATGCCATGTTTTGTTATTGCACCCCAATTGGAATTTACGCTGGGTTTCAGCCTGCTCTTACTTGTATTATGGAGTTGCATAATTCACAGAAGAGCCTGTTCTTAATGTGAGTACTATTTCTAAACCTGAGAATAAATCATCAGAGTATATCTATATATATTTCTAGTGATTCAGACTGCATTTTTGCCAATAAATAATCACTGTGAGGAAAGTGGGTAGGCCTTTGGTTCATTTGGAATCCTGTCTCTAACCAGGAAGAACCACAGAGCTCAGCATTGGTTTCCACCATTTTTGTGCTCTCTAGCCAAGGCTGCTTGCCTCCTCCCTTGCCTTACTTGTAAGTAGACTTCTACACAGGAGCAGGTCCTTATTCACACACATACTATTATTCATGAGGAGATATCTGGCTGACAGGAGAAGCCAACTGCTCCCTGCCTTCACAGCAGGGCTGCTGTTTCCCCCAGTGGCTCCCCAGAGTCCTCTACCTCTTTTACCTCCCCCTTGACTCTTGTCATGCGCCCTGCTTCTACCACTGGGAGATTAGAAAAGATGTGAGGGAGCCACCAGTTCAGAATCTGCCAAAGACATCTGCTGAAAGAGAAGAGGACATTATTTATGTAAGCTACTACGGCGGCAAGAATTCTGATAGCACAAAAATGGAAGACTGGAGAAATTCCAACTAAAGAACATTGGCAAGAGAAATGGATGAACTATGCAGAACTGGCAAAAATTTATGGTCAGACAACAGTGACTTTGAAAAAGAGTGGGAAACACTTATAATATATTTGCAGAAACAAAGGAAGACTGTTGACTTGATGGCAGGATTTAAATAAACACTCACACTCACAAAGAACATTTAAATTAACAAAGAAATGATATAGTGGACTTTTAAGCAGTATGTAATAAGGGGAAAACAAACCAGAAGTGGAAGCTGGGGGAAGCCCGGGAGGGAAGGGAAGAGGTGATGAAATATAAATGTTATTGATATGAGCTGTATGTAGTGATAGAAAAAGAAAAGTGAATAAAAATTTAATAATAATAATAATAAAGAATTTGTCAAAGACATCCCTACAAAGTTTCTTTATATACCCTGTGTAGGGTATATAAAAGGGTTGCAAATGCTTTCCATGATTATAGAAGATCTATACTTGTTCAGAATCCTGACAATTAACCAGTTATACCTTTAGTAAGTTCAGGAAACAGATATAAAAGGAGAAAATATTTTCAGAGCCAGGGTTGGGGCCCTGCCCTGCCTGTTTCCCCTTGGTACTTTGGTTTCATGCCAGTGAAAATTCAAGTAGAAGCTAAACACATTGACTGGCTTAATACACAATTTGTGAAGAGGTCACACTGAAAGCAAAGTTGTGGATTTCCCCCAGAGGAAGGGGTAGTGTGAAAATCCTGCGCTACGCCCAATGTAACTTTAGAATATTTTCATTGGCAATTTTGCAAGAAGCTTATACAAGTAACAAGACTGACTTGCTAGCACTGACTTTAGTTTCATTTTTATAAAATAACTATAAGTCAATAGACTGAAATACATTATAAAAAACTGCAACCTAGCAGTGTTTTACTGAATAGGGGCCAGTGGACATTATGGTAAGTTCTGGCTCATAGCTCCCCTTTATCCACAAATTCAGTCCACTGCAAAGTAGTGCAGTATGTATGTACGTACAGTGGTACCTAGGTTTAAGTACACAATTGGTTCCGGAAGTCCGTACTTAACCTGAAGCATACTTAACCTGAAGCGAACTTTCCCATTGAAAGTAATGGAAAGTGGATTAATTCGTTCCAGACGGTCCGCGGAGTACTTAAACTGAAGCGTACTGAACCTGAAGCGAACTTTCCCATTGAAAGTAATGGAAAGTGGATTAATCCGTTCCAGACGGGTCCACGGAGTACTTAAACTGAAAGTACTCAAACTGAGGCGTACTTAAACCGAGGTATGACTGTACGTACATACATACATACATACATACATACATACATACATACATACATACATACTAAATAAATAAATATTCTGTTCTTCACACCCAACTCCTCTGGCAAAATACATAGATCAGTCTTAGATTATCTGTTGATTAGTGTGGTCTCTTGTGGATAGCTCAAGGAGTATGTTGAGATGGTCTTGCAGCATAATTTTACTGTAAGATCAGCAGCACACAAGAAAAGCAACTATGGCAATTTGTTGGCATTCCTCTGTTTCAAAGGACAGTGGAGTGTGCCTCCAGGCATGAAGTCAAACACTTGGAGAATCACAGCACCTGCTGTGGCTGCAGACTGGTAACTCGCAACTGCTGCCTCCCACATAGTTTTTGCAGCGTTAACAGTACCCCAAGGTGCAATCCTGGGTAATGCATATGGAGGTCCTGGGCTGCAATAAATTTGGCACCAGCTTTGCTGCAGGAGTTGCCAGAAGGAGGCATACAAGACGCCATTCAACCAACCGTCTTAGAGGCTCTACTCTGGATTTGTTTAAGGTTTACTCCTTAACCTTTTCTTCTCCCAAAGGCTCTCGTAAGACAGCGGATATGGGTTTTTCCTTGGGGTTTACTCCTGAAGCCTCTCTCATGAATGAGTATACCCACAAGGCAGCAGAGATTAAGGATCAGAATTTTCCTTCTCCTGCGTAGGTTACCTTCCCAGGTTGACAAGCCCCATTTCCCCACCAATCATGATAAAACATATGTCAACTCTATAGCACCATGATGTGTATGAAGAGATCCAATAAACCCATTCTACATCTGTGCCTATAGATGCAGAATCCACTATACTTTTCCCTACAGGAGTAGAGAGATATATTATTGAAGGAAAGGCATCAGTCATGATGAGTTGTCACTGAACCTTGATTATCAAATTCAGAACCCGCACAGGTATTCAAATATTAATAGATTAATTTACAAGGACATGCATCTGTCTCATAGAACTCATAACCAGACTGAGTCTAAGTAATGAGAGGGAGGGGAGGAATTTGAAGGCCAGAATACTGTACTGTGTTATGACTTCTTTTTTAAAAAGTTTATTTTGGATATCTATGCATTTTAGGAACATAAGAACATAGGAAACTGCCTTATACTGAGTCAGACCATTGGTCCATCAAGTTCAATATTGTCTACACTGAGTGGCAGTGGGTCTCCAGGGTTTCAGGCAGGTGTTTCTCACATATTTACCTGGCTATGCAGAGGATTGAACTGTATGCAATGCAAATGCACTCCCACTAAACTACAGTCCTTCCCCTTATCTGCTCCAAAATACACAAAGTATCTGAAATCTCTACACTGGCTTTAGCAACCTTTTGGAAGTAGGCTTTTAATATATTTTTAATACATTTATTTAAAAAAAGAAGGGAGAAAGCTATTAATATTGCTTCATCTATCCCATCGTAGAATTTTCCCTAGCAGAACTTTTTCCAATCTATTTCTGAACAATTTTACCAAAAGGGGATTCCACCACTTCTCTTGGAAAAAATATTCCATACAATAATAGATTGCACAGTAAGGTCAAACTTTATCCAAGTTGTCAATGGAGGTTCCAGACATTCAGATTTGGCATGGATGGTGCAGGAATTGGCCCTCTATCCTAGTTTCCAGGTCAACCCTCATCCTACGCCTATAAATTCCAGAATTATAATAGTATTCAGTGAATCTATCTCTGGGCTCCCAGCCTCTCCACTTTCTCTTTTTGGCCAGTGGAGCTAGACCATTATAACAGAGACAATGGTGAGAAGAAAGCTCTGCACACTTCCTTGATATGCCCTGCTTTCTCTCCAAATGTGTCTTATCCACATCTCCAACCTGATGGGTTCAACAAAAGGATGACAAGTGATAAGAATAATGTAATGCAGTGTGAGAATATGCAATAATCTTTTACGTAGTCATCATGTATGCCATCACCTTCCATGCCAGTGTGTAAGATATATTTACTTCCAAGCAGATAGACAGAGAGATATCTCCCTTGCATGTATTTTGGAAGTGAGGCACCTACTGTAAAAGTGACTTCCTTAACTTTGGTTTTGACAAGTAGGGTTCTCTCCCCCCCCCTGTCAATGAGTATTCCAGGAAAGATGGTTCCACTTCCACATCAGCCACCCCATTCATTATTATCATATGTGATATGAAAATGTAGGAAATTTGAAAAGCCTTACAAAAGAAATTGGAAATGATACAAAAGTTTCCCTGAACACATGCAATAATTTAAGTGAGAAATAAAAAGTGGACTTCATGTTGGATTTAGCATTCCTAAAAAAAGAAAGGAAAAAGCAACTTCCTATTGCCAAAAATCCGAAACAATTAAGTTACATAAGGTGCAGAGGAAAAAACATGCTATTACAAATGGGCTTGTTTAAATGTCTGACCTGCTGCTGCACTTTAAATTACCCTCTGTAATCGCCCGGGCTTTATGACTGACTTGCTTTACAATTTCTGAAACCAAACCAAGCACATTAGCCAAAAGGAAATCTCTTTCATGATTATGTATTTAAAAGTAATACAGACAGGAAAATGGCATTTTGTTATCTCTGGAGACATACTTTAAAGAGGCTTGAAAAGATTTATGAAGCCGGATGACAAGTGCACAGAGATTCTTGAAGCGAGTTGGGAAGTGACTTAAAACATTTTTAATGCCGTTTTTGTTAATGAAGCCAACTGAACAAATTGTTTTAAAACTGACTGCAAGCCTATGTTTTTAATTTAGTGCAATGCTCCTTATCTTGAACTTTAACACAATGTACAGGGTCAGAATTTACTACTGGTGCCACTGCCCCACATTATGTCTACAATGCCCCAATCATGAAAGGCCTTGTCTGTTTGAAAAACTGGACAGTTGATTAGTGTGTTTGTCAGCTTATTTAGGACCCTTTGAGAAATATTACGTTTCTTAAATTTCTGGCTGATCTGCATTTATAACGAGACACATACATATGGAATGTATGTACATTAATTATAAGCAAGTGATAAGAATGCCACTTAAACACTGTTGAATTCCACTGGGATTCAGAGTCAGTTTCCGTATGGCCCCTAAGACCACAGACATAACTCATTCATTCTCACATGTAACAGAACCTATAAATCCGATCAGCAGCACTAGCTGGCAGCCCACTCGGGTAAGAGTGGGTATCTCTCTGTATAACCTCCAACATTTCTCTGATGAAAATAGGGATGCCCTATTCCATGATAATAATAGTAATCATATTATGATTTATACCCTGCCCATTTGACTGGGTTGCCCCAGCCACTCTAGGCGGTTTCCAACATATATAAAAACATAATAAAGCATTAAACATCAAACATTAAACACTTCCCTATACAGTGATACCTCTGGTTATGAACGGAATCTTTTCCGGAGGTCCGTTCGTAACCGGAAACCGCTTGTAACCTAAGGCACCATTAGTGAAAGTGTACCTCTGGCGCATGATTTCTGCTCACACCCCGGGGCAAAGTTCGTAACTGAGAGTGGCTACTTCTGGGTTACCGGAGCTCGTAACCCACAGCGTGCACAACCAGAGGTGTTCGCAAACAGAGGTACCACTGTATAGGGCTGCCTTCAGATGTCTTCTAAAGGCTGTATAGTTACTTATCACCTTAGCTCAGGGGTTGCATAACTCCATACTCTCCAACATTTCTCCATACTCTCCAACATTTTCAACATGAAAATAGGGACATCCTAAGGAAAAGCGGGACATTCCAGGATCAAATCAGAATCTGGGGCTGTCCCTGGAAAATAGGAACACTTGGAGGGTTTGTCTTGTTCTATAAGTTGCTCTTCCAGACAAAAGATAGTAGACAAAAGGTTTACCGTTTTGATGCAATACTGTACATAAATAACTGTTTATACTCAAGTTGGTTTAGGCTTGGGTGTAACATCCTACATATTACAGACCAATTTCAATGGAAGCCCCATATAGAGGACTTGTATAATCCGACTGTGAGGCTATGAGTGTCTGAATACAGCAGCAAAGCTCTCCCTGTCCAGGAAAGGGTGTAGTTGGCATACCAAAACTTGTTGATAATAAGTTCTCCTCACCACAGCGTCTCCACTGACAAAGATGTATGAGCACCTCAAAAACTGCATAGCTGTTTCTTTAGAAGGAGCTCAACCCTGTCCAGAAGTGGTAAACTCCCAAACCCATAGACCCTGAAACCCCTCACTCAGTTTCCACCTTACCAGGGTTTGGCATCAGTTTATTGGTCCCCATCCAGCCCCTCACTGCATCCATGCTCTAGTTCAGAACAGTCACAGCCTCTCCTTATTCAGATCTTAGCATACTGTTAATGCTATGCGTCCCCAAACAGGAGACAATGTTACAGTTTATAAAGTAGTAACATTAAGAGGGTAACTTGTATTTTCAAGATACAATATTTTTAATATCTCAGTTCTCCTCGTATTTGAGAATCACATCCTATGTATGTGTTAAATCACATAATTGCTTAGAGAGAATTCTTAGATCTAAAGGAAATTCTTGCCTCAAATATGAAGTGGAATTACAAACCTCACTCTTTTGGAAGATGTTGGAATGAAAGGTGTTGAGGAAGCAGAAAAGCTTGGCATTACATCCTAGCTTTGTAACTAGGCTCTTTCATCTGGATGAATACCTTCACATCAAAAGTACCATATTGTGCAAAGTATTTATTTATTTTGGAGCTTACTAGAACACACAAATATCTGTACATAAGCTCCAGGCACTCTGCCATTCACTTAGTCTGCATAAACTCTTCATGCAGTTCACAATCTTCTGAAGTCAATTTTCTATCAAAATGTAGTGTAAAAAGCCATCCTATCATTACTTCATTTCTGGTGCTACTTCCCAGTATACCCTTTAGGAATTATCTAGTAGCATCCAAAAAGATGAAGGTGGGGGGATATTTAAAAATAGAATAGATCATTTAAGAACAAGAAAATGACTTCACATTTAATATGACAAATTAAGTTTTCATGGACCTCATTTCATCAGATATATACTGTCGTCTAGGAAAACATGCCATAACAAATTATTTAGGGTGCCACAAGACACTGTTTTTGCTACAGCTCAATGCAGCTAACATCTTTGGAAATTGGTACAATGATATGTAATTTAAAATTATTACATTTACTATCCCCAATAAGTGTAAATTGTGGCAGGCAGATAACAAAAGTAATCCAAATTAATCATTCTCCTAAAACAGGGGAAACAACAATGGTGAATGAGCAACAAATGAGAGAAAGAGTTACTTTATTTTTACAAGACAAACTAGATGTCAACATGCTACAATGGACCAATTACTGTGAGCAGATTTATTATGCAAGAAATTAGGAGCATATGAAAGTGATTCTTGTGATTAATACAAAATATCTACTTGAACAAGATTTTACTTTCTCTTTTGACAGAATTAGTGATAAACACAATCAGTCTCATACTATCCTTTAAAGCAAATTCCTTGCAACCAAGACCATAAACAAGGCTAATGAAAAAACAAGTTAAATTGATGAATCATTAAGACTTTTATTTTATTTGGTAATGTGGTTTGCTTCCTGCTGGGTACAAGATGTCCATGGAGCATTTCATGCATCTGGAGCAAACAAAAGCAGTAGCTGATTATTTAAGATAAGAAGCATTCCATGCTATGTATCCAAGATTAGAATTTGGCCTAGAGACAGCAGAACTACTACGGTATCACTAGGAGCCAGCACACCACAGTAAATTGATTGTAAAGCGACAATAAATCTTTTGCCACAATGTGAACAAAAATAATTGATGTCCAAGAAAACATTTCTCTCTTCCTCTCTCATTGAGCTTGGATTATACATGGATGGGTAAGTAACAGACTCAATTTCTTGCTTTACTGGCTATGGGAATTACTGAATGGGGGACAGTAGAATCTTTTAAAGTTTACTTTGAAGGAAGTAAAGATTAGAGGAACTAGAAAGTTAATTTGCACATCCCCAGATTCAGCTGGAGAAACACACTTGTCAACCAAATACGGAAAGAAAACAAATCCCCATTCTTATTTTTGGCCTCATTAACAGAGCTTCTAAGCCAATATCAGCCCCACTGAAACCACTGGATGATGCAGATCTCAGCAGAAAACATGGCCAATGCAATATTGGAATTTATTTAGGATGGCTCTTATTTAGCCTTAACAGAACTGAATAAAAACATTTGATACCAAAGTCCCCAATGGGACTTGTCCTTTTAGGTTTCACAAAAAGGGAGTTAAAATCATTGCCTAAACCCAACTTCACAGTCATCCTATGACATGATTACACAGATGAAAAGCAGACTTTGAAAATCCCTTCTCTTTTCAAGCAATGCGACTAAAAAGATCACAATAACCTGCAGAACAGAAAAGGCAGCACATTTCTTTTTTTTCAAATATATTTTTATTAATTGTTTTATATAACACAGATTTTAAAAATACAAAAACATAGAAATACAAAAATACAAAAATACAAAAATACATCAACATCAAACAGAACAAAACAAAAACATATCATCTTCAATCCATTTTTATATTCATTGTCTTTTGGCTTCCCCAATTCCCCACTATCTGATTTCCTTTTTTATATACATCTGTAGCAGTTTCTATTTCGTCTTTCTTACCCATCGCATAATCCCTTTAACTCCTCTTATTTTCATCTTTCTACCATCCACCAAAATTTACTACTTTTAACCTCATATTTTCTCCCTATTGCCTTAACTTCTTTATTTCCCTGGATATTCAGAGTCCTAATTATCAAATACCTTCCCTATATATATTTTAAACCTCCTCCATTCTTTTTCAACTTTGTCACTTGTTTGGTCCCGGAGTCTTCCTGTCAATTCTGCCAGTTCCATATAGTCCAGCATTTTCATTTGCCATTCCTGTAACGAGGGCAATTCCTCTTTTTTCCAATATTTTGCTATTAAAATCCTAGCAGCTGTGGTGGCGTACATGAACAAAGTAACATCGTCTTTGGGAATTTCTTCCCCTACTATTCCAAGTAGAAAGGCTTCCGGTTTCTTCAAAAATGTATTTTTATAAATCTTTTTCATTTCATTATAAATCATTTCCCAGAAGCCTTTTATCTTAGGGCATGTCCACCACATATGGTAGAATGAGCCAACATCCTCTTTACATTTCCAACATTTATTGTCACTTTTGTGGTACATTTTCGCTAACTTAACCGGCGTCAAATACCATCTGTACATCATTTTCATCAAATTCTCCTTCAACACAGTACATGCCGTAAACTTCATACCCTTTTTCCACAATTTTTCCCAATCCGACATCATCACATTATGACCCAAATCCTTGGCCCATTCAATCATAACCGATTTTGTTTGTTCATCTTTCAAATGCCATTCTAACAGCAAATTATACATTCTGGACAAATTCTTGCTATCTGTCTGTAATAATTCTATTTCTAATTTCGACTTTTCTGATTGGAATCCTATTTTTTTATCTAACTTGAATGCTTCATTTATCTGCACATACTGAAACCAATCGCTCAACCTATCTTTCAATTGTTCATATGGCCTTAACTTAAATTGGTTTCCCTCCTCCATCAAAATGTCTTTGTATTTCAGCCTATTCTCATCCATGTTTGTCCTTTTAGGTTTCTTTGCCTCAAGTGGCGAAATCCACCTACCGGTAGGAGTTTTTCTTTCCAACAAATCTTTATATCTAATCCATACATTAAACAATGATTTCCTAATTATATGATTTTTAAAACCTTTATGCAACTTTACCTTATCATACCATAAATATGCATGCCACCCAAATGCATTATCATGGCCCTCCAAATCCAACAAATCATCATTGTCTAGCAAAAACCATTCCTTCAGCCAACAGAAAGCTGCAGCTTCAAAATAAATCTTTAAGTCTGGCAAAGAGAATCCTCCTCTTTCTTTTACATCTGTCAAAAGTTTATATTTAATCCTAGGTTTCTTCCCTTGCCAGACAAATTTAGACAATGTCTTCTGCCATTCTTGAAAGCATTTCATCTTATCTACTATCGGAAGAGCCTGAAATAAAAATAACATTCTCGGCAATACATTCATTTTAACAGTTGCTATTCTACCCATTAAGGACAATTTCAACCTTGACCATATTTCCAGGTCTCTTTTAATTTCATTCCATAACTTCTCATAATTATCCTTATAAAGATTCAGATTTTTTGATGTCATATTTACTCCTAGGTATTTCACCTTTTTCACACATTTCAGTCCTGTGCACTCCTCTACTCTTTGTTTCTCTTGCATCGTCAAATTCTTTTCTAATACTTTAGTTTTCCCTTTATTTAACTTAAAACCTGCCACTCTACCAAACTCTTGAATTATCTGCAATACTCTTACAGCACTATGTTCAGGGTTCTGCAAAGTCAATACTAAATCATCTGCAAAGGATTTTAACTTATATTGTTTTGTACCCACTGTAATTCCTTTAACACCTTCATCACTCCTTATCATATTCAGCAAAACCTCCAGGACAGAAATAAATAGCAGGGGGGAGAGTGGGCACCCTTGTCTTGTTCCTTTCTCAATTCTTATCTCTTCTGAGACCACATTATTTACAATAATTTTCGCTCTTTGCTCAGAATAGATACCATTAATCCCATTAGCAAAATTTTGGCCAACCTCCATTTTTGCAAAGTTTCGTTTCATAAAAGTCCAAGAAATATTATCAAAAGCTTTTTCGGCATCCACAAAAATTAACATTGCTTTGGTGTTTATTTTCATTTCCAATCTCTCCAAAATGTCTATTATAATTCTTACATTGTCCTTCATATGCCTTCCAGGCAGAAATCCTGTCTGGTCCTTATGTATCAAATCCTTCAACACCCTTTTCAATCTCGATGCCAAAATGCTAGCATATATCTTATAATCCACGTTTAGTAAGGAAATTGGCCTATAATTTTTGACCTGCGTCTTATCTACGTCTGGTTTTGGTATCAGAGAGATAAAAGCGTCTTTCCAAGTCTCTGGTGCCTTGCCCCCCCCCTAAAATCTCATTTGCCACCTCCATTAATGGTTGAATCAACCAGTTTTTTAATGTTTTGTAATACTTGGAGGTCAGTCCATCAGGTCCTGGGGCCTTGTCGTTTTTCAACTCTTGGATTGCTATTTCAACCTCTTGTCTTGTAATCAACCCATTCAGTAGGTTCTTTTGCTGTACTGGAATTTTCTGTAGTCAATTTTCCTTTATAAACTTCTCTATTCCATCTAAATCTTCTTTCTCCCTTTTGTATAATTGTTTATAATATCTTGTAAAGCATTTCCTTATCTCTGCAGGGTTCCTTTCCTTATCTCTGCAGGGTTCTCAATGGATTTTCCTTCATCCATAATCATTATCTTTATTTTCCTTTTGCCTTTTCTTCAATTGCCAGGCCAACAATTTCCCACATTTATTAGCTGATTCAAATGATCTTTGCTTCATTCTTCTAATTTTCCATTCGATTTCTTCATTTATTATTTGGGAATACTGTACTTGCAAGGCTTTTATCTCTTTTTGGACTTCCTGACTTTTTGGATTGTCTCTCAACTTTTTTTCTTTTTCTTTCAACTTGCCCAAAATATTTTCCTTCTTTTCATTTCTCGCCTTCTTCCAAATTGCATTCTGCTGGATCAAAAATCCTCTCATTACTGCTTTGCTAGCATCCCAAACCACTCTAATATTCGATCCTTTATTCAAATTTAGTTCAAAATAGTCCTTCAATATCTTCTGGGCCTTATTGTTTATCTGCTCATTTCTCAATAAGGAATCGTTCATTCTCCATCTAAACGAACCCTGCAGATATTGTTTTAACTCCATTAATACTGCGTTGTGGTCTGAATAAGTTCTGGGGCATATCTCGCTTTTTGTGACTTTTGGACACAAGTCCTTTGTAATCCAAATGTAGTCCAGTCTACTTCCTGACTTTTGCGAGTCCGAGAAAAAAGTGAACTCTTTTTCCAACGGATTTCTCAGCCTCCATACATCTACTAAATCAAGGTTCTCCACTAAATCAAAGAATGTCTTTGGGAGCCTTCCATCATTAGATAACTTTTGTCTTTGAGATCTATCCATCATAATTGACACCGCTCCATTAAAATCTCCCATCATTATAATCTTATAATCCAAATAGTCCAACAACGCAGTATGTATATTTTTAAAGAAGTCTGATTCAGCTTCATTTGGTGCATATATTCCAAGTATCAAACACTTTTCGCCTTGCATAGATATTTCCACTGCAATATATCTCCCTGCTTCATCCTTGAACAGCAATTTAGGATTATATTTTTCCTTTACATAAATGACTATTCTTCTTTTCTTAACTTTGTCGGAAGATATAAATTCTTGACCCAATGACTTGTTTTGTAGAATTTTCCTATGAGTCCTAATTACATGAGTCTCTTGTAGACAAATAATATCCAAATTCTGTTTTTTAACCACATGATATATCTTCCTTCTCTTAAAGCATGAATTTAGTCCATTCACGTTCCACGAAAGTACTCTTAACGCCATCTTGTCTTACTCTGTAGTTGGCTCGTCTTCCCCTGGCCCTGCGCCTGTCCCCGATCCTGCTCTTGCAAACAGATCTGGATCGAAAGCTCCTGGTCCTGCCCCTGCTCCCAAATCTTGGCTTCCTCCAATTGGTGTCTTAAGAAAAGGCAGCACATTTCACTGCCAAGTATGCACAAGTTTTTCTTCTCAAATCCTCTAAGCCCTTCACAGTATGAAAACTGAATAGCAACACAACAACAATAATTAAAAAAAACCCAAAACCAAGCCCTCTAAAGGTTTGAAAGCGAGTCCCCCAACGTTTCTGACCCAGTAGTGTCGTGTTACTTCAACATAAACTACAAATGTCCTTTGGCTGGATCATCATTTATTTATACCTTGCCCTTCATATCAATCCCACCGTGGGTAACAACAATATTCAAACAACCAAAAATAAAATACAAAATGAACAAACAACTAGTAAAACCAATAAAACTATCAAGAAAAAGAACAGGTAATGAGCAGCAGACCCTATCAATATCACCGCAGCAGTGACCTACCATTTAAAAGAGCTCAGGAACTCAGAGGGGTCTCTCACTGGCCTTAGCCCAACCTCACTGTCTGGCCCCAGGGCCTGGTGCGGACAGCTACAGTCAATTGGATGACTACTGCTGCCTGGGGGTGAGCCATGGGTCTTCAGCTATGAAAAAAATATGGACACACCTGGATCAGGTTACCTGAAAAACAGCCTATGGGAAAATTCTTGTGGCACCACACCTTACAGAATATCATAGGGGGTGATCCCAGTGCTTTTTTTCAGGGGGTACTCAAGGGTACACAGTACCGACTCTTCTTTTTGTTGCTGTTAAAAAGTGTGGCACTTACTGTAACAACTTCATGGCGAGTACCAGCACCTATTTTTCTAGGGAAAAAACACTGGGTGACCCAAAAAATGGACACTTTCTGTTGTCTTTGTACTGTGGAATGCTCTTCCTACTGCCATATGTGAAGCAGCAACCACCAGTTGCTTTAGACATCTTGTGAATATTTCTTTTTGCAGAAGTTTTCCCTGGTCCCTTTACATGTTTGAAACTTCTGAATTCTGTTTAGCTGCTTTTATGAGGTTTTATATTGGTGTTTTACTGGTTTAAGGCTGTGTCATGAAGTTCCGTCCCCTAAGCCACCAACCAGTCACGGACTTACCCGCCCAGTCCCTTCTCCAGAGGGCAAACTGGGCTCCGGTAAGAACAGACCGGTGCGGCTAGGGATTTACACAGGTGGAACCGCTCCAACCTGTGGGTAACCTTGCTGCCACCAAGGTTCCTCCTCCGAGGTAACCCGCCAATTCTCTGACCCAGTAGAATGGTCTAGTGGTTAGGCCTGAATTTAGCTCTGGCGCCAGAAGTAAGGAAAACCAACAACAAAACGCATTTAGCTATTTATTAAAGTAAAAAGGTTAAACAACCAAGCGTAAACAGTTCTCAGTGAAAGGAAAGGTTACAAAATAAAACAACAAAACTTACTAACAGCTGGACACATAGAAATTAGTAGGTAACTTGGCTGCGAGGTCTCCATAGGCAGGACAGGACGCAGCCAAAGGCAAGGATTCACATCATTGAGCGAGCCTCTCACCTCCAAGACAGTCAGAAGAAGTCCATGGCAAAAGCTAGGCAAGAAAAGAACCTGCCAGAGCCAGCCTCGAACAAAAGAGTTTTCCTACTTTTATCCTTTAATCCCCCCTGAGAGCATGAAAGTGAGCCCAAGAGGGATCAAAAGCGCGCAGCCAATCAACAGTTGATTCTTGTTCAAATTGACCCATCATGTTTAGGCTGACCATTAGAGTTGTCACTCAAAAGAGACAATCTCCAGGTGATTTACATTTCAAACAACCTTCAGCCTTTCCCTTCCAAATGTGAAAGCAATGGTCTTCTTATCAGGACACTCTCACTCTAAACAAACTATTTCCCACCTGTGGTTGTTGTTGTTGTTTAGTCTTGTCCGACTCTTCGTGACCCCATGGGCCAGAGCAGGCCAGGCACTCCTGTCTTGCACTGCCTCCCGCAGTTTGGTCAAACTCATGTTTGTAGCTTCGAGAACACTGTCCAACCATCTCGTCCTCTGTCGTCCCCTTCTCCTAGTGCCCTCCATCTTTCCCAACATCAGGGTCTTTTCCAAGGATTCTTCTCTTCTCATGAGGTGGCCAAAGTATTGGAGCCTCAGCTTCACGATCTGTCCTTCCAGGGAGCACTCAGGGCTGATTTCCTTAAGAATGGATAGGTTTGATCTTCTTGCAGTCCATGGGACTCTCAAGAGTCTCCTCCAGCACCATAATTCAAAAGCATCAATTCTTCGGCGATCAGCCTTCTTGATGGTCCAGCTCTCACTTCCATACATCACTACTGGGAAAACCATAGCTTTAACTATACGGACCTTTGTCGGCAAGGTGATGTCTCTGCTTTTTAAGATGCTGTCTAGGTTTGTCATTGCTTTTCTCCCAAGAAGCAGGCGTCTTTTAATTTCGTGACTGCTGTCACCATCTGCAGTGATCAAGGAGCCCAAGAAAGTAAAATCTCTCACCGCCTCCATTTCTTCCCCTTCTATTTGCCAGGAGGTGATGGGACCAGTGGCCATGATCTTGGTTTTTTTTGATATTGAGCTTCAGACCATACCACAGACCACCTGTGGTACTCCACAATAAAAGCTACATCAAAGGGGAGCAGAAGGGAGTGTGAATTCCGTTCTCAGGCCGGTTTCTCCAAGGTAAAAAAGGCAAATTCCCAGCACAAAATCACAGAGTTCTCTGCAACGCTTCCCAGCTTGCACTGCGAAAGAACCAAGGTTTCAGCACTTCATGACAGGCTGTGATTTTGTTTTAAGGATAAATGGTTTGTTTTAGACTGCACGCTGCTTAGAGAGTTGAAAGATATTAAGCAGTATATAAATGCTTTCAAACTAACAGATGCAATAGCTGTCATGCATGCACACCATAGGACCCAATACAGAAGCCTCCTTGTGCTGGACTGACCAGTAAAGCAAAAATGGAGGGCTCGAACTGGCTGGGTGAAAGCAGGAGAAGATGCCAAGCAGGCAATACTGAAGAAAGGCAGTGAAAAAGCCTCACATAGCAAGCCTACTCAGAAATCCTACTGAATTCAGTGGCGCTTACTCCCAAGTAAATGGAGTAAGGACTGCAGACTAAGAGAGGAAGAGCAGAGATTTAGAGGGAAGGTATGAAGGATTTCACCACTTTTCTAAGTACAAAATAGTTGGTTCATCGGCTAGCTGCAGTTAAGCAATCAGTTTCTGCGAAACAGCTGCACTGGAGGTGCCAGAATGAAAAGAAAAAACTAACTTGTATTCACTAACTTTATTTTGCAATATAACCTGGCTTTGGCCCAACATTATTTATTTGTTTATACTATGCCCTAACCATGTCCTGTTCAAAAATATTGGGAACTGGGGAAAATAATAATAATCAAGATTACAAATTCAGTGCATACTACATTTTCTTTCATCCCCAATGTTTATAGTGTTTGTGTCAGGCAGCATAAAAAAGCACAGCAGCAATATATATATATTGTAATAATATAGATACTATAAGGATTGCATCATACCTTATTTTTCTTGCTCAGGCTCCAATCCTAATCCCATTTAGCTATGTGTAAACCCCCAATGAATTTAACAGGACTTGCTTCTGAAAATGCACGTTTAGGATTGCACTGTTGTTTATCTTCATGGAGAAACAAAACTGTGTTGCATATGCCCAATGCAGTGTTATTCCAAGGATTCTGTGAATAAATTATACTAGAGCCCCAACCCCAGCTGCCTGATATGAATCTGTACTGTACTTCCAGGTGTTGTTGCTTTTATATACAACATATAAGTCTCTAACTATATACTTTTATACAAAGTAAACATCTACATAGACTAAAATCCTATGTCCAATTACCTAATAGCCAGGTATTTTTTATTTTAAAAAAATCACACCCATTGTTATAAAATTGAACTACTGATTTTTATTTTCACAACCCTGTGAGCTTAAGAGAGACCAGTCCTGATCACTAAGTGAGCTCAGTTCAACAAGAACAAGTCTCATGGATACAAACATCAACACTAATACAGGCGAATTCAGAAACAGACATTATTACATATTTGTCTATTCAAGTATTATTGCATAAAACTGACTTCCTGTTGCCCAAGTTATTTGTGGCTTTAACTGCATTGCAGCATTTGTGGCAATGAAGCAACAGTCTGCAAGTTCTGGAGCCATTTCTGGAACATCAATTCTAAAATCTGCCTCAAACTATTTAGCTCCATGAGGGTTCCTAGAAATCTTCCCTCCATGTACACCAGAACCGCATTGCTGGATCAAACAAAAGACCCATGTAATCCAGCATCCTTTTCTCACAGTGACCAACCAGATACCTAAAGGAAGCCTATAGGAAGGATCTGAGTGTAGCAGTGCGCTTTCTGCTTATGATTCCAAGGAACTGGCATTCAGAGGCATACTGCCTCCAACAGTAGAACACAGCCATTATGGCAACTAGTCATTGATTCCCCCCCCCCATGAATTTGTCCAACCATCTTTTGAAAGCCACCCAAGTTAGTGGCCATCACTTTCTCTTGTGGAACTGAATTCTATAGTTATATGCTCTGTGAAGAAGTACTTTATTTTGTCTGTGCTGAACCTTCCAACATTCAGCTCCATTGGATGTCCACAACTTCTGGAGTTATGAGAAAATGTTTCTCCATCTACCGGTACTTTCTCTACACTATGAATTATTGGACATACCTCCTCCCCCCCCTTACTCAACCTTTTATTTAATCTACAATGTCCCAAATGTTGTAATCTTTCCTCATAGGGGAGTTTGACCATTTTGGTTGCCCTTTTCTGAACTGTAAATTGGGAATGTCAATCAAAGCATAGCTGTACTAACTCAAACTATGGTTTGGTTGACAGAACCATTTCCACCTCAGCACTTTCATTTCTGAGTAAAGGTGATGCAAACAATACACTGTTCCACCACAGAATTGTATACAGGCATTAAGATATTGACAGTTTTATTTTCCTGATGATCCCCAACATGGAACTCATCTTTTTCACAGCTGCCCCCCACACATAGTTCATGTCTTCATTGAACTATCCACTATGACCCTATGGTCTTGTTCCTGGTCAGTCACTGTCAGCCAAGACTCCATTAGTTTACACCTGAAATTAGGTTGTGGGTTTTGTTTTGTTTTTGCCCCATTTGTGTCACTTTACAGCTTACGTTGAATATCATTTGCCATTTTACTGCCAAGTCATCCTATTTGGAGATATCTCCCCACAAATCCCTTTTTGTTTTAATGACCCTAAGCAATTTGGTTTCATCAGCAAACTTGGCACCTTGCTGCTCACCCCTAAATCTAGTTTATGAACAAGGTAAAAAGCACACACCTCTCACCCTCCCATCCCCTATCTACCTCGTTTTCCCTCTTTCTTCTTAGTGTCTTAACAAATGAAACTGATTTGCAAAAATGATACATGGTAAAATATGAGAGACACTGCACACACCTTTGTAATTCAAGAAATCTTTAATAAAAATATTTTTTTAAAAAAAGCACACATCTCAATACTGGTCATTGGAGGACTCCACTTTTTACACCCCTCCATAGGGAGAACTCCTATTTTCTTAACCAGTTCTCAATCCATAAGAAGACACCTCTTATTTCATGTCTACTGACCTTATTCAGATACTTTGTAATAAGGTCTCCCCCCCCCCAGCATCTTCTTGGTGGAGATACATACCATGTTTGTGAATAGCAGTTTAGCAGTTTCAGGTATGTATATCTCAGTGCGCTTCCCACTATGTTCCTGGAAATCTCGTTTGGAGTCTTGAAGGATGTGTGTGCTGAGGCAGCCAAACTCATGTTAAAACCACTTTCAATACAGTACTGAGATATTTCTATCATAATTGCTATACAGTGGGGGGAAATGGTTACCTAAATTCATTCTAACACAAAGCTGTTTCTGTTCTTTGCCTTTTGAATAAGAGGCAGTGATGTGGCAAGATCATGCATAGGGGGAGGGGGTATACACTGGAGAGAGCGAACCTTGATTAGGAATCCACAGCCTTTATGATGATAACCAGGATATCTTTACAAACACATCAACTTGCATTTTACAGATGAAATTTTATATCTGAACCTATAAATAAATAAATAAATGCCACAACTAACTTTCCCACATCTGGAACAGGCTCCCTTTCCGTTTTCTATAACCTTATACAAAGGAAGCACTAAGGATCTTGTCATTTGCCACACATTCCTTTGTGATAACTTAAGCCATGAGCTCTTTTTCTGCACCTAATAATCACTTTATGATAAAAGATGACTTCAGTCTGATAGTATGAGCCTGTCACTGCACCATTAATTAGGGGAATAAGAACACTGAACGGTCAGGGCTAGCATTTGAACAAAACCAACTCTGTTCAAGGAATACTGCAGCAGCTAGCCTGAACACTCATCTCAAGCTGAGTTAATAAACAAGGAAAGAAAACACCCCAGGAACACTATGATCATATTCCATTATTCCTTACTAAATTAACTGAATTCCTATCTTTCTATAGTCCTGTAGTTTCCAGTCTGTAAAAATTATTTGTCAGAGCACTTTATATGTCAAATATGGGGAGAGGAAAGAAAGCAATTGAAATGCGGGTTCCATTTCCTTCTCACACTGGCGGAGGAAGAGGAGTGCGGGGAGAGCGCACCACCCCCGACAGTGTGATCCCAGTAGGGTGCCATTGTGGCTGTTCTCCCTCCCGCACTGGACGCCACACCCCCAGGACATGCACCAACCCCGCTAACTCTCCACCCCCCCCTCCGGTGCCGGAGCATGAAGCTCCGCCACTGCCTTCTCATCATAGGAGCAGTGCTTTTAAAAAATCTGATTCTCTGAAAAACCCTACCTTTGTCATTCAAAAACCATTGGGGGGGGGAACAGTAGCAAGTAAACCTACACCTAAAAAATCTGCACTTTTAATGGATTGTTGTTTAAAAATCTATTCATACGTTACAGTGAGCAAGATGGTGAACTAGCCAAAAAGGAAGGATCTAATGGAAGTGTAGTCTAGGTGTTGTGTATTGAGTCAAAGGATTTTATATCTGTATTATTATTGTCTGTATTTACATTAGGATAGAGTAACTGCCTTTTGGTTCCAGAGGGTACAGCTACTATTGGTTCATTTAAGCTGCTGTATTTGGATCCTCTGTCTTATTGGTTTCCTCCAAAAGGCAGCACTGTGATTGCTGATATTGTTCCCTCCAAAATGTATCGCTTTCTAGCTAGTCCCCTGTCCCTATAAATATAGCTTTGCTCTCCTCAGACCTCAGTCTTGTTTACTTTAATAAAGAAGTGTTACTAGAGAACTGTCTCCAGCATATTATGTCAAGAGAGCTGAAATCACAAACCCCACGTCACACTAGGTATTATAATCCAAGCATAATCTGGCTATTACAGTCCAAGAGGTTTGCTGACATATGCATGGAATATCCTATTAGTCCTCCATTCACCTAAATTTCAGCATGCATGCCTTCAATGAAAGAGTGAAAGCATGTGGCCTTGCTGGCATATTTGCTGATCTGTACTATACATTCTTAAAGGTAAAGGCTAAAGGGACCCCTGACCATTAGGTCCAGTCATGACCGACTCTGGGGTTGCTTGCTCATCTCACATTATTGGCCGAGGGAGCCGGCGTATAGCTTCCAGGTCATGTGGCCAGCATGACAAAGCTGCTTCTGGCAAACCAGAGCAGCACATGGAAACGCCATTTACCTTCCTGCTGTAGCGGTTCCTATTTATCTACTTGCACTTTGACGTGCTTTCGAACTGCTAGGTTGGCAGGAGCTGGGACCAAGCAACGGGAGCTCACCCCGTCACAGGGATTCTGACCTTCTGATCAGCAAGCCCTAGGCTCATGGTTTAACCCATAGCGTCACCTGGGTCCCTTCTTGCTGAGCCTCAATTATTGTGAATTTGAATAACCCCCAACCATTCAGGAAGAGATTTGACTTCCTTGACTTTCCCTTTCAACTTCATTTTTACCAACCCTCTCCTATTTGACATTCTTCTTTTTTTAAAGAAGTACATCTTTCACCATGTGTCCCACTTAATTTTAAGTCGAGGAATGCCAACCCCTCATCAGTTCCATGATAAACTGGAGCACAGCTACTTCTGATATCTAGAAATTTTTATCTCTTTGTCATGATCAGAACATGAAAATGAGGGCAACTCAATTCACCCAATCCTAGACGTTTTCTTTATAACCGCTTTGCCTGTTCCAAAGCTGTGGAATGTTATTGAAAGCAGGCTGCAGACCACAACTAAATAATAATAATAATAATAATAATAATAATAATAATAATAATAATAATAATTTATTATTTATACCCCACCCATCTGGCTGGGTTTCCCAAGCCACTCTGGGCGGCTTCCAACAGAGAAATAAAACACAGTAATCTATTAAACATTAAAAGCATCCCTGAACAGGGCTGCCTTCAGATGTCTTCTAAAAGTCTGGTAGTTGTTTTCCTCTTTGACATCTGTTGGGAGGGCGTTCCACAGGGCAGGCGCCAACACCGAGAAGGCCCTCTGCCTAGTTCCCTGCAACTTGGCTTCTCACAATGAGGGAACCGCCAGAAGGCCCTCGGTGTTGGACCTCAGTTTCCGGGCAGAATGATGGAGGTGGAGACGCTCCTTCAGGTATACTGGACCGAGGCCATTGAGGGCTTTAAAGGTCAGCACCAACACTTTGAATTGTGCTCGGAAACGTACTGGGAGCCAATGTAGATCTTTCAAGAACTAAGCCTTGATGGGCTAAGGCTCAAGTTAAACTCTGCTCCCACTTTGTGTTTATGCATATTTATTAATTTTAAAAAACAACTGTCCTGTTGGATCTGACCTATAAACATACAACCCCCCCCACCCTTTCTCAAATAAGCCAACATTGATGTCATAAATATATAGAATCAAAGAATTGTAGAGCTGGAAGGAAATCAAAGTGCCATCTAGTCCAACACCCTGTAATGCGTGAATCACAACTAAAGCATCCCTGTGTGCAGGGTTTTAAACACAATATAGTCGTGCCTTGGTTGTTGAAAGCCTTGGTACTCAGACGTTTTGGCTCCCAAACACCGCAAACCTGGAAGTGAGTGTTCCGGCTTGTTGTTGTTGTTGTTGTTGTTGTTGTTTAGTCGTTTAGTCGTGTCCGACTCTTCGTGACCCCATGGACCAGAGCACGCCAGGCACTCCTGTCTTGCACTGCCTCCCGCAGTTTGGTCAAACTCATGTTCGTAGCTTCGAGAACACTGTCCAACCATCTTGTCCTCTGTCGTCCCCTTCTCCTAGTGCCCTCAATCTTTCCCAACATCAGGGTCTTTTCCAAGGATTCTTCTCTTCTCATGAGGTGGCCAAAGTATTGGAGCCTCAGCTTCACGATCTGTCCTTCCAGGGAGCACTCAGGGCTGATTTCCTTAAGAATGGATAGGTTTGATCTTCTTGCAGTCCATGGGACTCTCAAGAGTCTCCTCCAGCACCATAATTCAAAAGCATCAATTCTTCGGCGATCAGCCTTCTTTATGGTCCAACTCTCACTTCCATACATCACTACTGGGAAAACCATAGCTTTAACTATACGGACCTTTGTCGGCAAGGTGATGTCTCTGCTTTTTAAGATGCTGTCTAGGTTTGTCATTGCTTTTCTCCCAAGAAGCAGGCGTCTTTTAATTTCGTGACTGCTGTCACCATCTGCAGTGATCAAGGAGCCCAAGAAAGTAAAATCTCTCACTGCCTCCATTTCTTCCCCTTCTATTTGCCAGGAGGTGATGGGACCAGTGGTCATGATCTTGGTTTTTTTGATGTTGAGCTTCAGACCATATTTTGCGCTCTCCTCTTTCACCCTCATTAAAAGGTTCTTTAATTCCTCCTCGCTTTCTGCCATCAAGGTTGTGTCATCTGCATATCTGAGGTTGTTGATATTTCTTCCAGCAATCTTAATTCCGGCTTGGGATTCATCTAGTCCAGCCTTTCGCATGATGAATTCTGCATATAAGTTAAATAAGCAGGGAGACAATATACAACCTTGTCGTACTCCTTTCCCAATTTTGAACCAATCAGTTGTTCCATATCCAGTTCTAACTGTAGCTTCTTGTCCCACATAGAGATTTCTCAGGAGACAGATGAGGTGATCAGGCACTCCCATTTCTTTAAGAACTTGCCATAGTTTGCTGTGGTCGACACAGTCAAAGGCTTTTGCATAGTCAATGAAGCAGAAGTAGACGTTTTTCTGGAACTCTCTAGCTTTCTCCATAATCCAGCGCATGTTTGCTATTTGGTCTCTGGTTCCTCTGCCCTTTCGAAATCCAGCTTGCACTTCTGGGAGTTCTCGGTCCACATACTGCCTAAGCCTGCCTTGTAGAATTTTAAGCATAACCTTGCTAGCGTGTGAAATGAGCGCAATTGTGCGGTAGTTGCAGCATTCTTTGGCACTGCCCTTCTTTGGAATTGGGATGTAGACTGATCTTCTCCAATCCTCTGGCCATTGCTGAGTTTTCCAAACTTGCTGGCATATTGGGTGTAGCACCTTAACAGCATCATCTTTTAAAATTTTAAATAGTTCAGCTGGAATATCATCACTTCCACTGGCCTTGTTATTAGCAGTGCTTTCTAAGGCCCATTTGACTTCACTCTGCAAGATGTCTGGCTCAAGGTCAGCAACCACACTACCTGAGGTGTACGAGACCTCCATATCTTTCTGGTATAATTCCTCTGTGTATTCTTGCCACCTCTTCTTGATGTCTTCTGCTTCTGTTAGGTCCTTACCACTTTTGTCCTTGATTATGGTAATCTTTGTACGAAATGTTCCTTTCATATCTCCAATTTTCTTGAACAGATCTCTGGTTTTCCCCATTCTATTGTTTTCCTCTATTTCTTTGCATTGCTCATTTAAGAAGACCCTCTTGTCTCTCCTTGCTGTTTTTTGGAAATCTGCATTCAGTTTCCTGTATCTTTCCCTATCTCCCTTGCATTTTGCTTGCCTCCTCTCCTCCGCTATTTGTAAGGCCTCGTTGGACAGCCATTTTGCTTTCTTGCATTTCCTTTTCCTTGGGATGGTTTTCATTGCTGCCTCCTGTATAATGTTACGAGCCTCCATCCATAGTTCTTCAGGCACTCTGTCCACCAAATCTAAATCCTTAAACCTGTTCCTCACTTCCACTGTGTATTCATAAGGGATTTGATTCAGATTGTATCTTACTGGCCCAGTGGTTTTTCCTACTTTCTTCAGTTTAAGCTGGAATTTTGCTATAAGAAGCTGATGATCTGAGTTACAGTCAGCTCCAGGTCTTGTTTTTGCTGACTGTATAGAGCTTCTCCATCTTTGGCTGCAGAGAATATAATCAATCTGATTTCGATGCTGTCCATTTGGTGATATCCATGTGTAGAGTTCCGGCTTGCAAATGTTTTTTGGAAGCCAAATGTCCGATGTGGCTTCTGCAGCTTCCGAATGAATGCAGGAAGCTCCTGCAGCCATTCGGAAGCTCCTGCAGCCATTCGGAAGCTGTGCCTTGGTTTTCAAACCATTCCAGGAATCGAACGGACTCCCAGAACGGATTAAGTTCGACAACCAAGGTACCACTGTAATGGAAATTAAGATAAAATGTTAATACAATGTACCATGGTTTTTTTCAAAACTGCTTTGAAGGTTTATTTTACAATCAAGCAGTAAATAATTTTTATGAAATAAATAAATATTTATTTCCATTTCATGAGAAAGGAACAGTCAGGGTGAAAACAAACTATTTTGTGTTAAGAAAGTATGGTGTAGTGGTTAGGAGTGGTAGACTCGTAATCTGGTGAACCAGGTTTGAGTCTCCGCTCCTGCACATGCAGCTGTTGGGTGACCTTGGGCTAGTCACACTTCTCTGAAGTCTCTCAGCCTCACTCACCTCATAGGGTGTTTGTTGTGGGGGAGGAAGGGAAAGGAGAATGTTAGCCGCTTTGAGACTCCTTCAGGTAGTGATAAAGCAGGATATCAAATCCAAACTCTTCTTCAAACATTACTCACTTTTCTTAAAATTTAGGACCAATTATACCCCACAGACTTACAAAACCACGTTACAAACCCAAATTTTAATACGTTTTCCAGTTAGACACTATACTTGTTTGCAGAGTGCATGTTGAACAGTACTTATTAATTCTGGTTTTGGAATAATTTTGACCCTAAATGCGAAACTCTCCCAGAACGTTTTGACTCATTAAAAACTGGCAAACTGGGTCCAATGGTATAAGCCCAAGAGTTTGTAAAGTACTCAAATAAGAAATTACCAATCTTCTATTAAAAAAAAAATGTAACTTGTCTCTAAAATCTGCCTCTGTACCTGAGGACTGGAAAGCAGGCAATGTTAACATCAGTTTTTAAAAAGAGATACTGATGATATTCTGGAATTTACAGGCCAGTTAGCTTGGTGTCTATTTCAAGAAAACTGGCAGCCAGTATTATTAAAGATAGAAATAACAAGCATATAGAGGAACAAGTCTTGCTGAATCAGCACCATACCCATACACACCCTGGTGATACAATGAGATAATTCTCACAAAGCATTAGTAACAATGCTATATAAACATTCCGTTCTTCTTGGCACCATTTTTGGAATTGCAGTTATTCTGTTCTGCCTTTGTAACCCAAGGATGAAAAACAAGCACTTACTTATTTGCCACCACTCACAGATAGGATCTTTGGCTTTTACTTAAGGTACATGATTTAAGAATGCCAGAAAGCACACACCTGTTGAGATTTGTGTGCCACACAACAGCTTGATAAAGATAAAAGTAAATTAACTGTAGTAACATGCAGTCCTCGAAATCTGTGTTAAATAATTATCTGGAAGGTTTGGGATTCCCTGTACAGAGAGGTCCACCTCCCTCCAATGCCAGCTCTGGGAAGGCCTCTCCTGACACACTAACTTTTATGCTATCTATAGATAGTTATCAGTTATAACTTATTACTGATCTGTTTTTTATTGCTTTTAATGTACTGCAAGTCAAGCATAAATATCTTGTTGTTAGTGAGATAGTAAATTTTAAAATAATTAAAGCCTCACAGTCCTAGTAGAGAGTTTTTTATTTCTTGCCTTTTTCTTGCATTTAACAGACAGTGTTTCAATATAGACCTAATGCAGTAGTAAATCAGCAGAACTTAACTGTTGTACTGAACCAGCAGTCTAACTGATCCAGCATCCTGCCCCCAGCACAGACATGCAGAAATTGTATAAGTAGAGACTATATAGAGCAGGCATCCCCAAACTTCGGCCCTCCAGATGTTTTGGACTACAATTCCCATCATCCCTGACCACTGGTCCTGTTAGCTAGGGATCATGGGAGTTGTAGGCCAAAACATCAGGAGGGCCGCAGTTTGGGGATGCCTGATATAGAGTAATGAATTCCTTTTTCTTGCTTCCATGAACTCACCTTTTGGAAATGCAGTAGCTTAAAGAACTGAGTAATGAAAAGAAAGTTGTGAATTCCATAGAAACACCAAAACTTCTAAGCTGCATATAATACAAGGTGTACACAACAATATGCAGGGAGCACAAATTATGAACTCAGTCACATTCTGTATCAACTCCAAATATGTTCTGCACAACCCAAGTATAATAAGCATGATAATGTTCTTCTACAACTCTAACCCATTTTAGCAGACTGGGAGGGGAAAAAAATCTTTCTTACCTGAATACTGTACACATATAAGATACAGAGTAAATAGGAACAGCAAATGGAGCTTCCATTTCCACTGGTAACACCACACTTGGCTCTCATAAGACATCCTATGAAAATAAATAAGAAATTTTAAAATATGCTTTTCCTTTTAAATGCAAGCAATCTGCTATTACTAATACAAATGTAATCACTAACAAATGCGACATTCCTTTAAGCAGGGATGGAGAACATCCAGATATGCGCAAATCTTGGACCTCCAGGGGGTTCAAGTTGACCCATAAAGCAATTTCCCAAAACCATACCCACCTGTCCATCAGCTAACCTCACTGTGCAACATCAGCTAGTGGGCAGGAGGGCAGGGTTCACTCCTACTGGAGTCTGCTTTGCCATCATGTTCCCTGTGGGGAATCTTCTGGTGAAGTACACCACTGCAGTCAGCAGGGCTGAACCCTCCACTCATAAACTGGTGAGCAGAGTGTGCCACCAGGCTCAGGTTGGTTGCAAATGTCTATTCCCCTGTGGCAATCAGGCATGTAGTCAAAGTGTAGTGCAGGCATCCCCAAACTGCGGCCCTCCAGATGTTTTGGCCTACAACTCCCATGATCCCAAGCTAAGAAGACCAGTGGTCAGGGATGACCACTATGCTGCAATCTGAAGTCCCCATAGTTGGAGCTTTAAGGCACAGTATCACCTGACATCAGGTGTCTGAAAAGTGGGTGGCCTTGGCCGCCTGTCAAATTTAACCCTCTGAGGAGGGGAAATAAGGATCTGGCTCACCACCTAGAAAAGCTTCTCCACCCCTGCTTTAAAGAGTTGATAGAATTTTTGCTTCACTGAACAAGAGGGAAAGCTAGAGACATGAACTCTGAACTAGAACTTCGGTGGAGCTGAGTTGTATCTAAGTCAATCAGGCTCAATTTAAGCATGCTGACCAATAAAACATGTTTAGCTTTGTTCCTAGGCTCAGTCACTGCATGGCTCTGAAGCCTGACAGAACATTCTAGAATGTGTTAATTGTTTTTTAAAAAAACAACACCAAAAAAGAAACTCGTTTCGGTTTGCTAAACCACTTCTATAACCTCTTTCTGAAAAGCACAATGGTCATGATCATGAAAGCTACTTCTGGACTTCCCACATGTTGTTGCACATTCCACAACAGGGCTTCCTTCCCCTAATCGTCCCTTTTTCTTCTTCTTGCACAAAATATAAATTTCACTCTCATTTTTTCACAAATAAAACAAACATTACAATGTCAAACTACATGACCATGAGATAAGCGCCAGATCTGTCAGCACAATGGATTCAGTCCATGATGAAGTTCAGGTAAAACTGTATTATCCAGATCTATCAATGTACTGTATACCCACCAGAACGTTTTAATGTTTTGCCACTTTCTTGGAACAACAGACTCTGCAAAGCCATTTCACAAGATGGTTTTGAAAGGGCACCAAGTTTCAAAAGTATTTTGCCACATAGTCAGGTAAGCTGCTGTTCGTGAAATAGAAGTCTAAAACTATAGCTAGTTGTGCAAAGCTTGCTTCATGGTTTCTTGGGCTTTAATCAGTCACAGAAGGGTAATTAAAGGCACTTCAATTGGCGACACTTGGATATTTTTATTCCACCCACAACACAAGAACCTCTGTGGAGAGAATACTTGAACTGATAATGCATAAATAAACGGATTGCTTGTGTACTGTGTACTACATATGAAACTTAGTAAGGATGTACCACTAGATAAGTTTCTGTAGTTATATGTTGTTCTTTTATTTACATGAAAAACAATAACAATTATCTGGAAAGTAAGAAAACAAACAGAATGTCATTTTAATGCAGCAATTCTAAAGGAAATTATATTACACACTTTGAAATGCTTATCTCAGGAATTATTCCATTTATTCTGATGAGGTTACCGCAAGATTAGTGTTAAGACTGCAGCTTCATTGTGCAAGTTCCACTGGCTGGCTGCTACAGGACTTGGCATGATGAACCTCGTAAGAGGCACCCCCGGGCCATAGCATTCTGCACCAGCTGCAACCTCCAGGCCAGCCATAAAGGAAGCCCCACAAAGAGCAGTCTAAATGTGAGATTACCAGTATGTGAGTCACAGTGGCCAAGCTATCCTTGTGCAGGAAAGGGCACAGCTGACACACAATCTGCCACTGATAGCAAACACTCTTTGCCAGTGAGGCCACCGGGGCATCCATGGAGAAAGGTGGTTCTAAGAGCATCCCTAAACACTAAAATCCTTCAGAGGAAGTGCACCCTCATCTACAACAGGCAAAAAGCCCAATTAATAGACCAGGGAATGACTCACCCACAGTTTGTCTATCTTAGCAGGATTCATCTTCAGTTTATTGGCCTTCATCCAGCCCACTAGGCACTGGTTCAGCTTGTGTACAGCCTCTCCTGACTCAGACTTAACAGAGAAATATAGCTGAGTACCACCAGATTATTTGTGACACTGTACCTGAAAACTCCTGCAAACCGCTTGCAATGGCATCATAGAGATGTTAAATAGCACTGGATATAAAATAGTGCCTTGCGGCACCCTCCATCTGAGCTGCCAGAGTGTAGACACATAGTTCCCCAATGCTATCCTCTGTGCCTGACCACACAAGCAGGAGCGAAACCACTGAAGAACAGGGCCTCCAACCCCCCAACACACAGAAATGGTCCAGGATAAAACCATGATCTGTGGTAACAAAAACTGCTGAGAAATTCAGCAGGAGCAACAGAGCAGCATCTCTCCTGTGGAGAAGATAATCCATCACAGAAACCAAAGTCAATTCAGTGCCAAAACTAGGCCTGAACCAGGACTGAATATGGGGGTCATTTCACCAGCACAGCGGCAACATGTCTTCCTCCACCCCCAGCATAAATAGAGAACATAGGATCGCTCCATCATTCTTTCTAGATCACAACTACAAGATATCTTTTAAAGATGAACCAGCTTGCATTTCAAATGAAAATTGCATTTCATGTAGGAGGCTAAAAGTGCAACCTATTCATGTCTACTGAGAAGTAAGACTTAGTGAATTAAATGGGACTTATTCCTAGATAAGTGTATACAGGATTGCAACCGAATTCTTGTTAAATTTTCTAACTGCTTTTTATTTTCCTTAAATAAGCAAATGATTATGAAACATGGTTTTTCTTTATTGAAGGTTGTTCTAAATTATGAACTTAAAAGAACTCAGTTTTCTGCCATGCAGTAAAATTAAACTTAATAGCACTGAAGATGATCATACACTACTTGGGACTTTGAGACATAAAAAGATCTTTGATGAAGCCAGACACTCTAAAACTAGATTAGCACACAACAAAATGATTGTCCTGCAACTCAGGGCAACTGCAACTAAATCCTTAATAAAAACCCTGAAAATGGAATGCCAGAAATATGTAATGAATAGTTAATAAATGTACCAATATGCTGGGTTCTTTATTAGACCTAGAAGTTTGCCTTCAATTCTCTTATCTTAGTTGCCTCTCTGTGATAATAGTGAAATACTCCACATGATTTCTGTAGGAGCAGAATTAAGGAGCATTAATGCTTCAAACATAATTTTGACACAAAACTATCTTATCTGTTCAAATGAACACAAGTAGCTACCGGTACTCCAGTGTATCAACAAATAGAACTATGAACTAAGCTGAACTGGGTAAATACAGACTGCACCATGAATATCACAAAGTGAAATGTAAGCTTCCATATTTAGTCAAGTTTGCCTTAAAAAAGATTGTGCTTTCACCTTTTGGGGGGATGAGAAAGAGACTACAAGTTATTCAGATTCCTATGTATCCTAATATGTCTATAACACATGACTTACCAAATATGGAACAATGCATGTCCAAAATAAAATAATGAAACTCTAGTTACAGCTATTGGGTTAGTTAATACATCCTGGTATTGGAATCCCACATAAGGACTTCCAGTAGCACAATGGGGCTTCCCCACATCTTCCCCCATGTAACCTCCCCCCTTCCCTGTGTTCAAAATTCCCTAGGTGCATTTTGCTGTTGGTGCAGGTCCAATTGTGATTTCTGGGCACCAGGTTGGCAGCCACAGTTTAAAAACCTCTGCCTTAGTTCCTAGTTAATTCCATTTCCACTTTGTGGGTTTCTCCTTCTTGCATACTGGGACATGTGAATTGTTTTAAGAGCAAGCTACAGTCAAGCAATGTAATTGAGATCATAGAATCACAGAACTCTAGTGTTGGAAGGGATCCCAAGGGTGATCTAGTCCAACTCCCTGGAAAACAGACATTATGTTTAACTTGTAGGGACCATAACCTAGGTTTAAGGTGCCATTTGATGCCTAGCTTATATATCTGAGTTCCTAACACTGTCCCCACCCTATCAGCACAGGAGGAGATGGGGGATAGTTCTGTCTGACAAGCTGAAATGCTTGCGCTACACCAAATTCCTCCCACTGAAGATAAGACTGGGTCGTCCTAAATTAACTATTCTACTCAATCCAGGGTCTATGTCTCAAGTTTAAAAAAGGTAAAGGGGTCCCTGACCATCAGGTCCAGTTGTGTCCAACTCTGGGGTTGTGGCGCTCATCTCGCTCTATAGGCTGAGGGAGCTGGCGTTTGTCTGCAGACAGCTTCTGGGTGATGTGGCCAGCATGACAAAGCTGCTTCTGGCGAACCAGAGCAGCACACGGAAACACCGTTTACCTTCCCGCCGGAGCGGTCCCTATTTATCTACTTGCACTTTGATGTGCTTTCGAACTGCTAGGTGGGCAGGAACTGGGACAAGCAACGGGAGCTCACCCCATTGCAGGGATTCGAACCGCTGGCCTTCTGATCAGCAAGCCCTAGACTCTGTGGTTTAACCCACAGCGCCACCTGGGTCCCAAGTTACATATACTTTATTTTGTTTTTATATAGATATTTAAATCTCAACATGTGTACTCCAAACACTGAGGCATACCAAAAGCTAATAATAATACTTCCTTCCCACTTATTTTTCTTTCCTCTCACCTACCCACATAATAACCTTCTATGTTAGTATAAGTGGCAGAGAGTGAGGATGGCCAGTATGCACTCTGAGCAAAAATATCTGTTGGAATAACATATGACATGTGCTGTAAAAATGGATTGAAAAAATCATTATAATTTGAACAGACTGAGTACAGCAGGCCTGAGACATTACATCGCTCAAACAGACCTGCCAAATTTACTTTGTGAAGGTGAGAGCCTACTGATATTCCTAACAGCCTCCCTTGCTCCTTCCTACTGACTGCTGCACATAATTCTCTTCCTTTGGCTTCCAACAATGGGCACTATTTTGTAAGGTTACCTCAAATGTACACTCATATCATTTTTTAAAACACTCACCTAAGGTCAACAAACACAGTGGCATCTAGAAGAGAATCATTATTTGATTTCCCAATTTAGTTTGCATAGTCAGAGACTAAAAGTGACTATGCAACATGTAGTCTAAACTCTGCCCAAAGCAGACCATTCTTCTACCAACTCTCCACAGATCAGCTAAGGCACTCAAGTTCCAAATGTGTCACAAAACTTAGACAAAGGTGCCAAGTAAAACTTAATGCAGATTCAGATGCAAACCACATCTGAATGGGCAGGCAACCTCTTCCAGAATCACCATTCAATTTGACCTAAGCTATGGAAACTTCCACAATCAGATCCTAACTGTAAGCCAAACCCATCTATCAAATCACCCAGAATAAAATTGTGCTGAGTTAAATTGCATGCCACTCAATTTGTAGTTACTTCATTTGCAAATAACTGTTCTTGTTGCCTGCTTGGATATGGAAAATCAATGTTTGTGTGAATGTACAGCCACAATACACAGTTAAGAAGTCATGCTGAACACAGTCCACCAAACGTGTATTCTGGCCTCACACCTTTCCCCCATTTTGAAATACTAGACAGCAAAAGCAGACGTTTCAGTGAGACCCTAGGGAATTGCAATATATGACTAGCATGCTGCATTTGGCTTATTAAGTTTCAAGAATAGAAAATGAAAGATGGAGCTATATGTGGGAGCTTTTCTTTTCTTTTTTAAGAACTTTCCTGAGTTCAGTGACTCACATTTAAAGCACTGAAATAGAAAACACATCCTTTATGAAGGGTATGTAGAGTATATGTCTAATTGTAATTTTTGACATTCTTTCCAATACATTACAAGCATGGAGGCCTCAGGGACCCCAAAGCAATGATGAATAATGAGCATTAAGAGTTTTGATAGCTCCACAATGGTGGAGGCAAACCAGTGGGCTTCAGAGAGACCTTTCTACTTTAATATAAGTGATTGGAAAATGCAACAGAAATATTCTATTTGTATTCATTTTTACTGTAGAGATAATGATGATGATAGTATTTTTTAAAAAATCAGTACATTTCCATAGAAGATATTTAAACAAATAACTGTATATCCTCATTCTGTTTCCTTCCCGGACCATATTTAGGTTTACATTTTCTATTATACCTTTCAGGAAAGTGGCATAATTTTGTATTTACTCAAAATGCTGACCTCCCTGTTGTCTGATGCACTGCCCAATTAAAATGAAGTAGCCTTGGGATTGAAAAATGATGATAGTTGAAAGGAATCAATCATCTTTAATCCAACTACTTTTAAAAAATTGTGGATTAGGTAGTTGGTCTTGAGTAGGCACATTATAACAAGAAAAGTCATTCACAGAGAAGAGGATTGCCAAAGACTGCATTGCACTGTTGTGATATGTACATGATGTATTGAACAAAGAACTCAGTACGACCCTCTAAAGCTGAATGTTACAAAGCCTGACTTTGGTGAGAGTAATGAATAGGGTGAGCACAGAGTTTCCTTGGTTTCATTCATCTAACTGTGACCCTGCATGATTAGCTACCAGAACTAGAATTTGTGAAGTTCTGACCTCAGACGAAGTTACATGTACACTTACAGAAGAGAGCATGCAAATATAACTTTCCTCTTGAATACTAACTTTTGCTGACATTGTGCAATAGATTTAGAAGTAAGTGCTGTCTCAGGTGCTTTTTTAAAAGGGTAGTTTGGAGTGAATGCAAACAAAACCAAATATTAAGACTATAATGTGATTATAAAAGAGATTTTAACTGCTAAACAATAATGCATATACAAACTATAAAAAGAATAATTTAATCCAACCCATGTATTTTTTATAACAGGAACATTCGATAATGTAGTTAATTATAATGCAAATATCTGCAACACAGGAAGCTTCCAAACTTTTTTCAGGGGCTGTGTCTATTACAACGCATTGCAACAATAATTCTTCTCTGTTCAATTAGGCATATTTCCCAGCACATAGGCTTGCAGCTTTTATCTCACCTTTTTGCTGAAACCAACGGAAGCTCACAATTTCAAAATAAACCCCCAAAGGGGGGAAAAGACCAAAATACATGATAGAAACTTTTTGTTTAACCTTTTATTTATTATTCAATCTATATCCCACCCTTCCTGCATAAGGAGTCCAGGGTGGCATTCCCTCCCAATGCTTCACCACTTCCCCCTTTTCTTGTAAATCCCTTCTGTTTGGGAGTCCTCAATCCTGTTATATTACAGCCACCTCTATTCCACTTCATTTTGCAATAGTGTGATATTACTTATTATGGTGCCCTAGTTTGCATCATTACACCTGTCGACAGTGAGAAATGAACACTGCCAAAACTAGTAGGATAGAAGAGATTTTTTTAAACCAACCAACCACCATAGAATTGTCTTTATTTGTAAAAGAATCTGTATTGTTAAAGAGAAAATGGGATGTAATCTCCATATGGACCCTGTTCAATGTACCCAAGTCATGTGAAACAGCAGGTTCAGAGATATAGGATTGTATTGGCATCCCACATGTAAACACTGTGCGGATTATGACTGCAAAAACTTTGAGAAGCACTAAGGCTCCAACAATTGATCGTTGGCAGAGGAAGACCCAGGACACTATATTTATAGTATTGACCAAAATTACCAGTTTCAAACAACTATGGGAGGGAAGAACCCAGACAGGGATTTTCAAAAGAACTGGACCTTGTTTATTTTGTACTGGAACCAAAAGAGATAATGTTGAAATTGTCATTATAGCTGTATTAAGCATGGCATTGTTGCTCTGATATAAATCGGATACCTTTTAAAAATGTATTCATTTCAGCATCTGAAATCTGGTATGAGGAAAGTTGGTACGTAAGTGTTCTCTCTTAATTAACTTATAGCAGGTAGTGAATTAATCACAGGAAAAGATGCTGAAGTTGGTAGCAAAATATTATCTACTGTTTACCACTTCCAAGACTCCCAAGCATCACAACCAATTCATTCAGGAGCACTTTGAAAATGACAGCTTTTATTCTTCACCCACCTTCTTTCACAAAATAATTGAGTCTGCAAAAATCCCCGTTCCCTCTGATCATATAGGCAGACTACCCAAGTGCCAAGCAAAGGAGGTGAGAGGATTTTGGTTACTGTGCTTGAGTGCAGTAACAAGTAAGTAGCCAAATGGGCAAGTCCACTAGGAGACTTAACAAATGCATAAACTCCCAAATCTAACGCTATGACATTCTCTCTCCAAGAAAAAGAAAAAGTCTAACAGCCTAGCAGACAGGAGGAAAGGCTGGAAGTCCAAAGGAGCTCAATACCATTGGTTCTCTGAACCTCCCCCCTTGTTTTTTGGCAGAGCACCTTCAGCTAGAAATAGCTCCTTTATGAACCAAGATCTCGCTCCCACTTTGACTCAGGGAAAGTTTGGGGCTTAAAACTCTACAGAATCTATACAGAGGTATGTCACCATAACTTTATGAAGTTCTAACAAAAACTCTCAAGTGCGCAACTGCCCTCCTACCTCTCAGCCACGAGAACAGGAAACCCTAAAGCAGAAGTAAATTAAGTTACTAACAAGCGTCAAATGTAAGTTTGCGGTATCTTTAAAACGAATTCTTTCACCGCTGCTATTCATAATGCCATCATTTGTTCCCTCTTTTTTTTTTAACAAAGACGGGGGGGAGATATCCTGGTAAATCACGAGCTTTGGGGTTGGTGCGAAGCCCTTTACCTGCTCTTCGGGGGGGGGAGGCTCCCTCCGTGCTTCCTTTCTGGCCCTGCCTACCTTTCTGCCCCGAAAAGAGACACCATCTCAGTCTCGGGGGAGGCTGGGGAGATATGATCTTGTCGTGTCTGGCCTAAATATGCCGCGGAAGAAAAGTGCAGACGAACGCTAAACCGGTTTATTTGGTTCCCGAGGGCTGGCAAAGCATCAGAGAGCCATTCGCGAGGCTGCAGTAAGAAGAAGAAACGCCGAGCGCGTTCCCTTCCCTGGGCCGAGAAGGAAGGCGAAACTTACATGTTCACATTACTCGGTGCGCGCAACCATCCTCTCCTGCCCAGGGCTGGCTGGCACTCTTCCTTCTCCTTCTCCACTTCGGGCTTTTCTACCTCTCCGTGGACAAGTTCACGAGCGAAGCTGCTCCATCCCCCTCAGGGCTTCCCTCTACGCGCAAAGTTGGCGGTATACAGGCTCGCGCCTCTTCCCCGCCTGAGGGGCAGGCTTAAAAAAAAGAAAACCAACCAAGAAAGCGGCACAAAACACCGCAGGGAAAACTTTGAGAGGCGGCGGCGGCAGCTGCGTCTCTTCTGAAGGCGAAGGAGGAAGGGGGAAAGGGCTCCTTTGCGCCACGTTCCCGCCCAGTGGCGGCAGGGCAAAGACCTAGAGGCCGGCCGCTCAGGTGGCTGCCGCGTCTCAAGATTCGCTTGTGGGGCTCCCGGGCGGGCTCCGGCTGGCCCCCCTCTCGCCTCAGGAGGCCGGCCTACGACGCTCAGCCCCACCCTAGAGCGGCGGGGGCGGCGGGCGGAGGGAAGGGACCCAAAAGTTTCTCAAGTACCGACGCCGCCGCACAGCTTCACACACGAGCCGACACGCTGGAATCTCCTTTTCAATGAGAAGCACGTGCTGGAAACAGGGCGGGGGGAAAGAGTTCTGCAGTTTCTGCCCAGGTTCACCGGCCTGACTTCCAAAGGGCCCTGAAACATGTGCGTTAGGAAAATCACTCGAAGGCGTCTTTTTCGCTTCCGAGGAAAGCTGCACCTGTTGACATTTTGCATTTGGCCTGGGTAAAAATCGGACTTGGAATGGTTTCGAGGGGGACCTTAGGAGTCAACTCCTAGGGGCTGAGATCCCTTTGCAACCCACCCAATATATTTGAGGGATCCGCCCCCCCCCCGCTAGTTAAAAGGTACTGTATTGCCATTCAAATAGTGTGGGCGCGCCACGTCAAGAGATCAATAGTGTGGGCGGGGCTTACCTGAGCCCCTCCCTATTTTATGCAAGTTTGCACCCTTGACATAGACCCCCCCAAATCGTCATCAAATGACAGAGCCATGCTCATGGTTTGCATCATGAAAAGCATTAACACTTTCCCATGGCTCCATAGCACAAAAACATAGAGCCAAGGGGAGAATACCCACCTATCCTTGAGATTTTTATTCAGGATCACTTTATGGACTATGGTGGGACCCCAGAATGCTGGGTCTGTGATTTTTTTTGTATGAGCGTGGAAATGAGTTTTCATTTGATGGCTTCCATGTAAATCTCTCAAAGGACAGTGTAGATTCAGCTTTTCCTCTTACCTTCTGTTTCTCATAAGTATTCAAGGAGGCACAGCATTACTGGCAGAAGAAGAAGTGGCAATTCCATTCATATGGTACGTGCCATACACCTCCCTTGGAAGGTTTAACTGAAACATACATGTTCATCCCCTTGCAACTGCTGTGTTAAGTGAATATTGCCATGTGTGACACGATAATCAGAAATTGAACATCACTGAGTTATATTGCATCTAACCTTATTGTGCACTGCTTAGAACAGTGTTTCTCAACCACTGTTCCGCGGCACACTAGTGTGCTGCGAGATGTTGCCTGGTGTGCCGTGGGAGAATTACTTTATATACAGTATAGTCAATATAGGCACAGAGTTAATTTTTTTAACATTTTCTAATGGTGGTGTGCCTCGTGATTTTTTTCATGAAACAAGTGTGCCTTTGCCCCAAAAAGGTTGAGAAACACTGGCTTAGAAATTACAGTGTTAAGTGGTATGTAGATAGGTAGTTGAAGAAAATAAATGATTTAAGATACATGCACACACCCCTGCAAGTCACTGAGTGATGAACTCTGAAGCAATGAACATGCATTTGTGAATCAGCATGATTAATTTGTTTCACAATCACTGGCCATGTGCCAGCTGCACTAACTCAGGATCTATCAACATTCTGCTGGGATCAAAGGGAAATACATTTCCTTCCCCCATGCATGCACACTTCCTGGGAACAGAAGGTTGACTTCAGGTTGACTCATCAACTTGTTCCTGAGGGACACCCTATTCAAGAAGCAATGCATAGGATATGATAATGAGCCTGAAGAATTTCATGACCAATGTTCCAAACTGAAAAACATGAGAAGAAAATGCATAACATACTAACAGAATGTACAGCCTGCCCCCTGCCTCCAAATTAACTGTAAATCCAAAAACTGTTTGCTCTATCTACATGCAAACAACTATCTACAGTGTATATTGGGCTGGCTATTGCTAGTGATTAGTGTTATTGCTGATTATGGTTATTTATGAATTTTATTATAGCGTTTGTGGTTTTTGATATATTATTGCTTTGTAAATTATTTGCTGGACTCAGCCTTGAGACGTTCCAGCCCTAAAAGGAGGCCTATAAATATACAGTCCTGTGCATATTTCAGTGAACACCACATGCATTTTCAGTAGTATGACTTTTTTATTTGTTTGTTGCATTTATATGCCACCTTCTTCTCCATGGAGCTCAAGGTGGCTTACTTACATAGTTCTCCCATTCCTCATTTAATCCCCACAACAACCCTGTGAGGTAGGTTAGGCTGACAGGCAGTGACTGGCCTGAGGTCCAGTGAGCTTCATGGCCGAGTGGGGAATAGAACCCTGGTCTCCCAGGTCCTAGTCCAACACTCTAAAGCCACTGTACCACCATTGGCTCCAAGTTCACTAGCTGTCATTTTGGATTGGTTTAGCACATCTCAAAAACAAAACAAAAAACATGACCCCAGCTTCAGAGGTTTTACCTTCAGCTTAAAATAATACATAGGTGTTTATATACTCTAATCAAGCACCAGTATCATTATAATTAATTATTGCATGATTATTGCAGAGGTGATGTCCTAGTTCAGAGCACTAGATGAGTACCCTATCGCCCCTTACCATTGTGTGTGTACTGCACTGGTCTTAAAGTGGAGACCCGTGGTTGGGTGACAGCCTCACCCAAAGTGGGTTGTAGCAACAACACTAGCAATATAGACATTGATGGTGTAAAATTGAAGAGTGGGTTTGCCAAATGTACATTTGATCTTCGGGTGGGTCCTGAAAAGACTGAAGACTACTAATGTACAGTGGTACCTCAGGTTACAGACGCTTCAGGTTACATACACTTCAGGTTACAGACCCTGTTAACCCAGAAATAGTACCTCAGGTTAAGAACTTTGCTTCAGGATGAGAACAGAAATCGCACGGTGGCAGCAGGAGGCCCCATTAGCTAAAGTGGTACCTCAGGTTAAGAACAGTTTCAGGTTAAGAACGGACCTCCAAAACGAATTAAGTTCATAACCAGAGGTACCACTGTACTAGCTGCCACAGTTTTCAAAAAAAGAGAAATACTTTGTCCCCATGCAACAAATTCACATGAGATTGTGTTCATCTGTCAGGAACTCAAAGTGTCACAATGTACACTTTTGAAGTTCACAGTTCTGTGATCTCCTGTGAGTTGGTGACTCCAAAGTTATACAATTCACACCATACACTGAAGGTACCCTGAAGCCCTGCCTCCTCTTAATTGTTTAGAGCCCTCTACACACAAATAAACAAATGCAGTCTAATAACATAACAATTACCCATATGCAAGCATATTCTTAAATTCATGTGGTGGTGTCATCATAGGGTTGTGTGGATGCTTTGTGAAATATATAACTGCCACCCAATCTTAGAGTGCTTTCTGGGACTGCTGCTGTTGGACCATGACTCTCCTTGCTTGTTCCCTACCTAGCTTCTACTGGAGGACATTCCACTGTCTACTTCGGATGGATTAATTGCACTAGTGGAATTGCATTTCTCCCCATATAGCTGCCCACATAAAGCCTGCTGCTCTTTCCTCAGCCACCTTTGGTCTTCTCATCTGCTTTTCACATCCTCTATTTTCACATGAACCAAAAGTGAAACACCGGAGGCTTGGACCTCATCCTGCATCTCATCCTAGATGAACTGAGTGTGTGCTCTAGAATATGCCTCAGAATCCTCTGCAATACAAGAGTTCTGCAGTAGAAAAATGTTCCTTGACAATGGAATAATAGACAATATTGCTGTAAAGAAAATATCACTCACTGCCTTCAAGTACCATTTAAGGAACAAACTAGTACAGCACTTGCAGTTAAGAAATGTGACCCACTTGCACCCTACATTAATTTGATTCTTAACAATTGGTTATACCAGGTTTAACAAAAATCCAGTACTGTATATGCATTCAACTAACAGCATCAAATACAATTTGCACAAGCTCCTTTTCTCAAATCATGCACAATAGCCTGCAATGGGAACTGTGCCCACCACCTGGTTACTCAGCAAATTGCTTTGCAGAGGCCCCGTGGACATGATTATTATTTATAAATAAATAATATCGTGTGAAGTGTGAACATGTAAACGTGGTCTCTACATGTTTTGAGCACTCACAGAGCAGGCACAGTACATGCTGCTATCTGCAAAGTCCAGGGCAGGGGCTTGTGCCTCTCATCCAAGTTTTTGCTCTCCCCAGCTGAACATATGAACTAGCACTTAGGTGTGACACTGTTGTTCCTGTAAGTTCATTGGATTCTGTAAGAATTCTGAAATAAAGTATATTTGCATTGTTTTTGTTTCTAAGCTCTGCAAGTAATCTGTGCAAAATAGCCTGAAAAAGAGGTAAAAAGCCAGTCAATCTTTGCACGTTTTAAAAACCAAGCATTAGATGAATTACTGAGAGGTTCATGCAGTTCATTTTCTGCATTGACTTTTCTTATTTTCCATTTTCTGAACAGATGTGGAAGTCTAGAAATATGCAAGGAAGGCTGACCTCAAAATATTTCCATCAGGGGTACATTAGCCGAAGCACTGGAAACCTCACGAGGAAAAGTCTTCTCAGTTCTGTGTTCTCAGCCCAGTTTAGCAGGATTGAGCAGTTTGGAAAGTCTGGATAAGTTTTCAATGAGCATCTCCAAATTTGGAAGACTATCCAAACCAAAACTAAACTCTAAAACCTTTGAAGTTCATTGCTATATTTTTGTGTGTATATTTTTTGCTTTTACACTGTGACTAGTTTTGCTTTTACACTGGTAACAACCTACAAGTCCCAAAGTGACAAAGGAAGTCATATTACAGGTCATTTGCAGCCAATTGATTCAAAGACTTGGGATGATGATAGTAATAGTAATAATCTACATTTCTGTATTAAAGATGGAAACTAAATGCCACATGTTAACATTGGGGGAAAAATCAACATGTAGCAAAGCCTTCTGACTCACAGTGCTTCATCCTGAAGGCAAAAGAAGTACCATAGTTTTGGTTCCTGAGTAAATCATTGTTGGCAGTGTATGCCACTGGAATGAATAACTCTTATGAAGCAGTTCCAATCCATTGAAACTGATGGTAGTTTTCCCTATTGATTTCAGAAAAGTTATGATTGCAGCTCATACTCTCCAGTTCTTCACTGGATGCACTTTATTACTTTTGCATTTTTGTGGCTTGGGAAAACCCTGCTTCAGTGTAGGAGAGTGGATCAGTTGACAGCTCCTGGTCCCTCCAGACCTACACCTCCGTGATATATTGATCCAAGATCTGCTGATCTCAGCACCTGTGGCTATGGGATCAAATTATAAGTATGTAGCCATTTCCCACATTTTGCAAACTTACAAGATGTATGGAAACAAAGCTCAGCAAGGGAAAGAAAACCATAGAAATAGTCCAGAGGTACGCCTTGTGAATAATAATATTTGTGTTGGCTTTCCACGAAGAGCAGTTGAATGTGGTGAATGGATGAAAGCTCCTTTTCCCTTTAACAACCGAACTTGTTCTCTATTTTTACAGACAGACCATAAAAATAATAAAATAATAGTGGGAAACTTAAGCAAACTGATCATATCTCCATGTATGAAACTTTGCTTATTATTAATAGACGCAGCAGCTAAACAGCTAGGAACTGTCCACTCTGCTCACAGCTGCTCTCTCCCCAGATGGGCTGGACCCCTCCTGCCCCTCACAGGGACATCGGTTCCATCTGCCCTGTGAGGAAGAACAGCAGACCTTCTGGTCTAGAGGCAATGGGCCTTGTGATTCCATCTGTCATGGCAGGAGTAATGAGAAGCTGGTAGATTCCAAGCAGGTTCCAGAAGGCCAAGATCCCACCCCGTAAGGTCAACAAATTCAGGCTGCCTTGTTGCCTCTGCCAGGAATGTTGGTCCACCAAGCTATTTCTCAAGGACCCAGCAGTGCCTGTGAGCACTGTGAGCAAAACATGCGTCAGATCCTCCCTCTCCAAGGAAACGCCGACAGGACCCACACATTAGCAACTCCATACTCTCCAACATCTCTCCTATGAAAATAGGAATTTCCTACCATACCCTCTGATGAAAATAGAGACGTCCTAAGGAAAAGCAGGACATTCCAGGATCAAATCAGAAACCAGGATGGCTTCTTTAAATCCGGGGCTGTCCCTGGAAAATAGGGACACTTGGAGGGTCTGCAACTGTGCCAATTGCTCGAAACCCCTACGCACAAGCACCTGCTCATGTAGGTGTTCCTTTGTGCACAGACCATGCTCAAAGCACCAACAAAAGAGAGCTGAGCTAGCTCAAGAAGATGACATAGGAAAAGCCTCAGTCCTGCTTCATGCTTCTTTTTCGGCAATCGCTCATAGCCAAGTAAGATTGTCTTCCATGAACATGGTCTTAAGTGAGTCCGTAAGTGGGGGCCAATTCTGGATCTACTATGAATGCCATAAATATGAATTAACACAAAACCAAGGCTAGTTTCAGCTTTTTTCCTGGTCCCAGACAGCTAGGCACAACACCAATTGTGCTGTTCCATCTCTGATTCATAAGATGGCTCCTTTGCTGAGGCTTGGTACTCATGCAAACAGAAATGGGGTAATAGAGTCTCTCTCCAGAATTTCAAAGTGTTTTATATTATTATTATTATTATTATTATTATTATTATTATTATTATTATTATTTTAAGGATTACGGGTTTGGAGGGAAACTTCTGTGTTTGGAAGTTTGCATTTTGGTGCCAAGATTTAAGGAAGCCACTTTCTGAAAACTAAATCTTAACTTTCAAATATTTGTCGTCTTTTGAACAGAAGAGGTTGAATACAGACTTGCCCCCCACCCCAAAAAGAAAGGCCTCACCTACTTAAGGAATGGGGTTTTTGATCAGGAGGGAGGTCGTTTTTGCTATTTTTTTGCCATTCCCTGTCATGTTGCCTCTTATGTTTGTTACAAACCCAGAATCTAGCAGAAATCCAGACCTAGTGTCAGAGGCTGCAAGGGCACCAGATGGACAGCTAGGCCAGGCTCAGGGCTCAGAGCTGACCGTTGAAGCTAAAGAGACCATGGCACTAATTTGTCATGGTTTCATACTCTTGCATATTTGTTTCAGAGAGAGAATCCACTCCACATCACATCTAAATTAACAGCAAAACTCTGATTGCATTTTGTTGTTCTGGTCTGCATAAATTCTAGCATTCCTTTTTTTAGAGCTTTTCGTTAATTTTTGTCAGTGATTTTGTCAGTCAACACTTCAGATTTCATACAGACCATCCTTTATCCTCATCCTGTTGGTCTTTGGAGCATTTGCAGAAAATTGCTCTCAAATGGCTTTCTACTGACTGTTCATATTTACTGCTGGAGAGAAATATGTTCTAAGATGTATATATTCTGCTATATAGAATCTAAGACAGCACTAAAATACTTCTTTGATTAGAGGAGAGCAGAATATAAGCAATTTTTGAAATGGGAAGTGAAAGGGTTAAGTGATAGGCATTTGTTTAATAAATATAGCCCACCTTTCTTGGTTGCAATCTAGGACTTCATTTGTAGGAAGATTTAGGGTGGTTCCACGTATTACATGGCAACAAATTCAGATTTGCTATGCATCAAGTATGCACACAATAGCACTATTGCCAATTAATATTTTGTCAGTGTGGTATGAATATAACTGCTCTGCTAGATACAGAAATATGCCTGATTTCTATTATTGCGTATTTCATCTTGGCTGTAGTCTAAACTTCCACAGAGCCTAATACATTTGTTTAGAGTACAATGTGGATAAATGCCAGACTGAACTATTTGTTTTCCATATACATGACAATTGTTTTGATATCATGTCCTTGGCTGAGAGGCCAGATATTACTGACCTATCCCTCTCAATCTTCTGTTCTTCGGTAAAAAGTTTTTTGTGTGTGTGTGTTTGATTGAAATGTAACAAGAATACTTTTTTGATTGGTTCTAAATCACAAGACATGTGGAATCCCAGGGAGCTTTCTTTAAAATAAAAGATCATCCTGTTATATCACTTCTTCCTTGCATTCGTAGAGGGATATTGCTGGATAGTTAAAGCAATTGTTCATTAGGCGCTTTCCAGTCCCCAGAAAGCTGTCATTTTGTGTGATTTCTTTGCAAGACAATAGATTCTGAGAACACAGATATAAATTGAGTTCTACTCCACTTCATCTTACCAAAGAAATTTCTGTCTTATAAGGGCAAACAAGGAGACAGATATATGAACACACCTAATTGTGGTCTGTTATTATATTTTCCTCCAATTCTTATCAAAATGAGGACACTCTGTGGAGCTTCAGTGCATTTTACATTATAGCAGCCGGTCCCATAAAATGCACACACATAAACACAATCTTTCTCTGTTTTAGAATACAAAAAACAAATAAACAAACAAAGAGTCTTGTGGCATCTTAAATATTTTTTCAAATTTATAATGGCACAAGGTTATGTGGGCTACAGTCCACTTCAGATGCGTGTAGAACTATCCTGGTTTACCTCTGTTTTTTTTTAGGTGGGAGGAATTGCAAACAGTGATGTCAGAGGGACCTGGAAGACATTTTCTCCATCTCAGGGTGAAGATTTCCTTACATTGTGTGGTTTCTTGGGTGCTTTCTATGTCTACACCTCAAACAGTGTTGGAACAAGCTTCCACAAGAACATAGTAACTACTACCTTCAGAAATTCAATGAAACAAACATAAACTTTTTTAAAAAAAACACACGTTCCCAGTAGTCTGCACTGTTATTTTCCTTTTTATTTTTACATTAACCCAGCAACATCCTAAACTCTAACTTTTTGATCTCCCTGCCCATCCCCCTCAATTGCTGGCTCACTGCCCCCCTCCCAAATAGCTGGGTTAACCCTCCCCGCCCCAGTGTGCTGTCTACAATGTCCCCCCACCCCTGGTAACTTTAAACAGACCTTATAAAACCATCCTTGAAATATTAATATAGAAAATTGGAGAAGACAGATAGACAAGAATAATAATAAAATATGACTGTGTGATGTCAACTAGATGAACTCTCTTGGAAGCGTGCAATTTATGATCCTACCCAGTTTTCCCAGAGCTCATTCTGTTGTGTCCCAGACAGTTGTTTCCATTTATTAAATTAAGGCAGAGATTGAATAATTGTAACATCCTGAACTCAGCTTTTGTGCTGGAACAGAAAGGCACACTTAAAAAGCTTAACTTTGTCTGGCTTTGGTGCTTTTTTCTTTAAATATAAAAGAGATGCATATGATAATCAGGACCTTGGGATCTTGTTGAGTTTTTGTTTTGCATAATGTCGCTAATGATAGACTGCTGATTTAAAAAAAACAACCCAAAACTCTATGAATGATTTAAATATCTCTTTGAGTCTGGAGTAAATATTTTACGATATCTTCAAAAGAAAACTGCAGAGAAGAAAAATGTTTACAGATGTAAACTACTCTGATTTTGTTTACAGAACATGGTGATCAGGATTCATTTTATCCAGTGGATGAGGTCAGGTAGCCTTAGGGTGGTCTTGCATGTAATTTCACCACAAAGAAATCTGCGGTAGTTTGTATGCATGGCGTTTTCCACAGCTGAAGATGAATATCAAAGGCTTTTGTTTCCAGCAAAAGTCTCACCACATCATAAGTGAAAACAAGTCATGGTATATAAGTCAGTGGGTTACTGGAAAATGATCCTTTCAGACATATATATTATATATCATATGGGTCGATTGTGTTGAAAGCTGTTAACAGCTCCAGGAGAAACAACAGGGACTCGTTCCCACTGTCCACTTCTTGGCAAAAGTCACCCACCAACGTGACCAAAGGATCCAGCTATTAGTTTCAGGCAAGAAAGCTTGGAGTTGAGTTGCTACCACAGACTCAAACACTGTCCTCAGAAATGAGAAATTAATTCTCAGTTGATACAGATACTGGTACCGTACTTACCTAAAAGCGCAAAGTTCAGTGAATGTGCTTTTTCTCCAGCAGAGGCACCACTGTGCTTCCTTTAAATGTGATGGTGCGACAACGGATGCAGCGGCACTTTCCCCTCTCACGCCATTAGACCCGCTCTCACTTAGATAAATTGCCCCCACCTCACTGAACAACCCTTTGCGTGTGAAGACCTTTAAACCTTCCCCTTAAATAAATTCAGACAAGACTCAAATTTTGGTTTGTTTTTTTTGGCAGAATTTAGGCCACAGCTTTATTGAACAAGTGAGTGGTTGCATAGGCTCTGGTTCAACTAGCTCCCTGCACAATTGCAGGTAGAGCTGACCCAGGGCACCACCATAGGTCAGCCTAGGGTGAACACCTGGATAGGCGGAAAGCCGGGACATGCTATGTCCCAGAACCCCTCTCAGGATTGTCCAAACCACTGAGTCCCTGGATTCCTTTAACGGAATACCCTTCACATAGGGATGGCGAGAGCGTTCCCCCATCCCTATCACCTGAACCAGAGCCTATCCGCAACCTTACAAGTTGTGATGATCTGCTATGCGGCAGGTGAAGCCCAAGTGGCACCAGCCAATCAGCCAAGTGGGGAAAATTCCTGCCGTGCCCCTGTCCCAATGACAGACAACACACGATGGCATAGCAAGGTCAAGCACACAAGCCCTAAAAGTAGGGAGAGGTGGGAGGAAGCTCTGGGTCATGTGCATGGGTCCCTTGATACGTTTAGCCTGTGTCCCATCGGCCTGATCGAACACTTCATCAAGGGACCTACCAATTGAGTGTTGTGGCTATCCAATCATACCCACCCACAACACAAGGGCTTGGTTGCCAGGTCTCACCGCAACGTGTGCCCTCTTTAAGGGAGGACCCGATTTACCCGAAGATTTCTTTTCCTTTCCTCTTGAAAGTCTATCCCAGAGTATCCTGCGGGGGACCTTGGTGATGGGATACTTAGTAAGTTGGAGTTGCAGACAGGTTTTCTTTAAATAAACAATAAAGATTTATTTAAGGCAAGATAGTATATAACACAAATGGATAAAACTTAGGTTACTTCAGGCATGCAGTACAATTACACTTTAATTTGTCCTCAGTTGTTTTGCGTTATAGGTTTGGTTCCTTTAAACGGTGATAGTTTCTTTCAGTTATCCGCCCCCTTTAACAATCCAGCTCCTGAGGTACCTTAAGCAATAGACCAAAGGGCTCTCCACACCCCCTCCCTTCACTGGGTTTGGGAGTTTCTTCTTTTCCTTAGAATAATCTCTCCCCTCCAGACTAGATTTGATTCCCAAGTAGGCTGTTCCTTTCCAGCTCCTACTTCTCCTAGCTCAACCTCTGCCTCCCAGTAAAATTCTGGTCTATTCCTCCTACACCACACTCTGTCCTTCACAACACACTCAGAGTGGAAGTTGTTTATTTTTCCAGAACCAACTCTTTCTCGCATTCACTCTTTCTACCTCAACCTGTCTCCTAACCTGTCTCCCTACCTCTCTCTCAACCTCTATTCCAACCCACTTCAACCAACTCACAACTGTCTCTCAAACCCCCTCCTTTTAAACTCTCCCTCTTGGAACCACATCCAATCAGAGGCTGCCATTCATTAACCATTTGCTGGCAGGGAAAGAAAGAAAGAAAGAAAGAAAGAGAAAGAAAGAAAGAAAGAAAGAAAGAAAGAAAGAAAGGAAGGAAGGAAGGAAGGAAGGAAGAAAGGAAGAAAGAAAGAAAGAAAGAAAGAAAGAAAGAAAGAAAGAAAGAAAGAAAGAAAAGAAACACTTTTTGATCCAACTGGTCCAGCAAAACCCAACTTTTTCATCACAGAGGGTCCCACATGTTTAACAAGAAACGTGTTAATTATTCCTGCCAGGGCCTGCCTGCCCATGAGGCGGGGTGAAGCACTGCCCTGTTCCCTCTACCACTTGCCCTGCTGCTTCTGCCACTGGCCAGAACTTGCCATCACTCAGCCTAGGTAAGGGATGCTTGGGCAGGGGCAGCAGGGCAGCAGCGGCAGACAGAGTGGCTATTTACAAAGAGGATTGCTGAAAACTCTTGACTGGTGAATTTTAAAACCTATCTGCAATGAACACATGGCTCACAGCTCATTTTCTTGTCTGAAGGGGACCAAAGAAATGTAGGTCCAGAGATTTCCATGATTCCCAGGAATATGGGCCAAAGGCTCATTTTGTTTCAAAAACAATCCAAGCTTATCAACTTAAGATTTTTTTGATTGAATTTGGGAAAGGAAGAAAAAAAATAAAACCATCTGGAGAAACACTGCAGAAAAGAAGAATGCGTAAACTCCTTAATTTATGTAAACACAGTCTGATTTAAACTTATTAAAGTTTTAAAAAGTGATAGAATATATTGGGCATCTCATAAGGGTAACAAATTTGACAGCTTGCTGCTCTGAACAGCCAAGAACAATATTTGCCCTGTTTTACAAGACTATCCCTTTCTAGGTGCTGAGAACTGGCACAGTAAACATAAAGTCTTGTCCTGGATCTCCAAATTCTGTGACTTGTTTGTTTGTGAGAATATAATTTTTGTTGCTGCTGCTGCAAAACACTTAGTTTCCTTTCTTTCCTTTCTTTCCTCCAGAAGAGGAACTCTTCTGGCAAAAACAGGGGAAAGAGCATGACTTTTCTTTTTTCTTTTTCCTGCACAAGGAAGAAGAACAGTACAGGGTGGGTGGTCAGCACAAAGGCCCCTCTCCATGGAAACGACTTCAAGAGTGAAACATCCTTATAGAAAATGTCACAATCCACAACGCAAGATTTTGACCAGCAGTTAACTGCCAGCCTTTCCTCTGTGCTGGGATGACGGGAGATTTTGCAGATGTGCAATTCCAGGATTGGAAAAGAAATAGTGAGGAAACCACTTTAAAATGTCAGTGAAAAGCATTAACAAGTTACAGGTAGGTAGCCGTGTTGGTCTGACGTAGTCAAAACAAAATAAAAAAATTCCTTCCAGCAGCACCTTAAAGACCAACTAAGTTTTTTATTTTGGTATGAGCTTTCGTGTGCATGCACACTTCTTCAGATACACTGAAATAGAAGTCCCCTTGTTAATAGAAGTGATTAACAAGGTTAATGATTTATAATTATCACCATTATATTTGGTGCCTATTTATGCCTCTTTCCTGGACTGACCAATGAACAACAAAATTACTAGTATTAAGTATGTTTGATCCACATTTGTAATAGCAAATTTTATGCCAGCTACTATGCACAGGCCTCTGCTATGACCTCTTGCCCTTCTGGGCAGGAACAGGAAACTGTGTGTGCCTAGTAGTTATGGCATAGTCAGCCCTGCACTCCTAGCTATGCTGCCTCACCCAATGTTGCTGTCATCTCCCCCAATCAACAAGATGAGCAGGAAAAACCAAGTCAGAGGACTAGAATCAAGGCCAGCTCTGCCATTAGGCAGAATGAGGCAGCTGCCTCAGGCAACAGATTTTCAAGGCTATGACAAGTTAGCAATTATTTCTTTTTTTAATTAGTCTTATTCGATTCTTAGGGCCAAGAAGAGCCCTGCACCTGATGAGGTTAGCATAAGCACTGCCATTTGGGTTTTTGCCAGCCTCACAGCAATTGTGACAACTTTGTAAAGTGGGTAAGCCTAGTTGGAGGGGGAGGTTGTAGCCTCTGGCTGCCCCTCCATGAGTAAGGGTAGCCTGTTAAAAGGATCCAGGAGGAGTGACCCATGTCTTTATGCCCAGACAGGGGATAGGGCCATACCACTTCTCCAATGGGAATTGCTTGGGGGACGCCCACATTTGACATAGGTCATAGGACATGTGTCGTCCCCCACCCCACCCCAATTTCACCCTTAGAAACACTCCCAACAAATGGGCAGGAGTGATATGTGCAGTTGTCTACCCCAATACCTATGGCCAAACCCATCTGAAGCCTATAAATTTGTGGCCTTATTTGATCCCAAACCAATATCCTGTGTGGTGTCTGGTCATTTACAGGGTGGTCATGGGGCCTCGATATGCAAGTTTGCAATTTTATTTATTTATTTGATTAGTATTATTTGGTTCTTAGGGCCAAGAAGAGCCCTGCAGCTGATGAGGTTAGTGTAAGCAGAGAGTGGGGCACATCTCAAATGAGAAATGCTGGCCCTGATAAGAGTGGAACTTTCTAACATTTGTGACTTGTGGCACATTTGCCCATAGGTGTTTTGGTCACTAAACAAATGCATGTGTTACTTTGCCCCTGTCACGGTCCGGTCGGCGGGCGGTTGAAGCCCTGGCTGAGGACGTCAGGACCAGAGGCAAGATGGTGGTGTAGAAGCAGGAACAGGTGCAGAGCTGAGGGTCCAGCAGCAGGCAGTCGCAGGGTCAAGGAGCAAGGCGGAGGCAAAGGTCTGGGAGTCAAGGAGCAAGGCGTCGGCAAGGCAAAGGTCCAAGGAGCAAGGAGCAAGGCGAAGGATCAAGGAACAAGAAGCAAGGCGAAGGTCTGGGAGTCAAGGAGCAAGGCATCGGCAAGGCAAGGGTGCAAGGAGCAAGGGGCCAGATGCAACAAGGCAGGGATAGCGTTGCTGTGGCAAAGAGTTGAAGGGAAATGCTGAGCTTTTATCCCTCCCAGCTCCTGCCACCAGGTGCAGTGAGTATCAAGTGGCCTCACCTGAGTGGCCACTCCTTGCTTCTCCAGCACAAGCTGAGGCAGGCCCCAGTCCTGCAAAGCACTACAGGCCCCAGAGCCTGACTCCTGCCCATACTCCTGACAGTCCCTCCTTGCCCAGGCTATTATGGAGATGCTGTAAAACAACATATCAGGTTAGAATCAGAGGTAGAATCTGTGACCCTCCAGATATGAGGAACAGGCCTCAGTATATAAAAGGTTAAGGGGTCCCTGACCATCAGGTCCAGTCGTGTCTGACTCTGGGGTTGCGGCGCTCATCTCGCTCTATAGGCCGAGGGAGCCAGCGTTTGTCCGCAGACAGCTTCCAGGTCATGTGGCCAGCATGACAAAGCTGCCTCTAGCGAACCAGAGCTCTGCACTGAAACGCCGTTTACTTTCCCGCCGGAGCGGTCCCTATTTATCTACTTGCACTTTGACGTGCTTTCGAACTGCTAGGTGGGCAGGAGCTGGAACCGAGCAACAGGAGCTCACCCCATTGCAGGGATTCGAACCGCCGACCTTCTGATCAGCAAGCCCTAGACTCTGTGGTTTAACGCACAGCGCCACCTGGGTCCCTTAGTATATATTGAGTCAAATTATTAGTCCACCTAACTGAGTTTTGTCTGTCTAACTGGCGGTGACTGTCTAGGATTTCCAAGTGGTCCAACTCCCATCAGTGTTACCTAGCATGGCCAATGGCCAGGAATGATGGGAGTTGCAGTCCAGTAACATCTGGAGGTCCTCAGGTTAGCCCCCCCTCCCCGGTGTTCGATACTCCTGTCATTTGCAAAACAAACCCTTCTTGAGTATTATTATTTCATTTGATTGTTTTTATAGCCATGGTTGTGTTTTTATTTCCATCTACATTCAGCATGAGTAATAAAGTCAACTAATGTTTGGCTTCTAGACTATAAAGAAATGATGTGATTGACAAATAATAATAATGTTATTGACTCTCCTCTCTCGGAGCTGTTTGATTTGGATCACTTGGGTGGTGGTGGTTCAATTCTTGCATATGCCAGGCAGGAAACAGTTTCATTGCAGACTGGGTCAGGTCAGGCTTGGGAGTTGACTTCCCAAAACTTGCAGCATGGAGAAGGACTGATAAACTTTGCTTCCGAAAAGCATTCTTTCTGATTGTGCGACACACAGAATTTGCTGACAGTGGGATGGGTGTCTTTTCCTTACAGCCTTTTTTTTTTTTTGCAGAGCCAGGTGAGAACCAGAAGAAGATGTGAAACACTACCTGATGTGGCATTGCTCTAAGTCGACATGCCAAAAGGCTATCCAGTTAGCAGCCAGCACTCTGTAGCACACTCTGAAGCTACTGTATTTAGGGAGCTCTATATACACCTTTCGAACCCATGACCCAAGATTAAGATTCTAATGCTCTACCAACTCATTAACATATTTTCTCTTACAATTATTTCTTTTTCATCTTGCAGCAAGCGCAATAACACAGAAAATATAGAGACATAACCTCATCAAAGTTAAGTAGCTGGAAATATACCCCTCCAAATAAGGATGTCCCATTCCATAATGATAATTTTACTATTTATACCCCACACATCTTAATGGGTTGCCCCAGCCACTCTGGGCAGCTTCCAACATATATTAAAACATAATAAAACATTAAACATTTTAAAAAACTTCCCTATTCAGGATTGCTTTCAGACGGCTCGGGGGCTGGATAACTCCATACCCTACAACATTTCTCCAAGGAAAATAGGGACATCCTAAGGAAAATTGGGACATTCCAGGATCTAATCAGAAACCGGGATGGCTTCTCCAGATCAGGAACATCCTTGGAAAATAGGGACACTTGGAGGTTCTGAATACTTTGTTTAAATAGGAGAGTTTGAAACTGCAACCTTATGTACAGTTACTTGGAAGTAAGCCCCAGGCAACTTAATGTGATGTATTCCCAAGTAAATGGGCCTGGATCACTCTTTTAACTCTCCCACTGATATAAATTATTGCTTGACTTTGACTGGATAGTGCCCTAGGGTTGCAAACTGACCCCAGCTAGGGAAAGGAAAACAGGAAAGGAAACATAATTAGTAATTTTTTTAAAAAAAGAACTTAGGAACTTTCCACGTAGTATAATGGATCAGCTTTATTTGTATCAGGTCTAGCAGGACTTTAATACATGTTTGGCATAAAGACATAAGTTGTCACCTTGCAATGGTGCTGGAATCCTGGGGTACAATCCTAACAAAGTTAAGCATTTAAAATCTCCATTGATTTAAGGGGACATTGGAATCAACAAGACTTTAAAATTTTGCTGCTATATTTCTGGGGTTTCCCTCCAATTAGTGGTACTGTATCTAAACTTTTCCTTCCTTTGGCAGACAGGAGCTTCTTCCATCTTTGGATCTAATTCACAATGCCCATTCCTTAAAAATACAAAACAAAACAAAAACCTCCCTCAGTAATACAGTGGCAGCTCGGGTTAAGAACTTAATTCGTTCCAGAGGTCCGTTCTTAACCTGAAATGGTTCTTAACCTGAGACGCGCTTTCACTAATGGGCAGGGCCGGCTCTAGGTAGAGCCCTGGCGGTGCGGTGTGCAAGTGCGCCGGGCCAGTAGGCTGGGCGCTGCGCGGCAAAGCCGTGCAGAAACCATGCTACACCCTGCGAGGGCAGGGGCGCCGGAGCGATCTCCGCCCCTCAGTGCCAGGGCGTCCGACCTGCTCGAGACTGCCCTGGTAATGGGGCTTCCTGCTGCCGCTGCGCCGCTGGTGCACAATTTCCGTTCTTATCCTGGGGCAAAGTTCTTAACCTGGAGCAACCACTTCCTGGTTAGCGGAGTTTGTAACCCGAAGCATCTGTAACCCGGGGTACCACAGTAGTGGTTTGTATGATTGGGCTGCCAGCTGGTGGCTTTGTGACCCTTATGATTCCCCCCCCTTCCAAACCTGCACAATGTATGAAATATGGAAAACTGTCGAAGAAAAGCATACACCCACTACCCCTGCTTTTGTTTTACTATGGTTGATATTATGAGGGGTTGATTTAACTAATTTTATGATAAATAAAATGGTTTTGTTCATTCAGATTCTCAGGAAAGGTCAAAAGCCTGCCTTCGGATATATTCAAGTGTAAGTTGACAGTGTGTGTTATGCTATGTTGTGTGTGTGTGTGTGTGTGTGTGTGTGTGTGTGTGTTTTAAACCCAATGCTTTGAGTTGCCAAATGTATCATGCATATGATCTTACAGCAAAGAATCATGACCTTGTGGGGGTGGGGAATCATTTTTTTATTATTTGAATAGCACTGTATAGTAGCAGTCAAAATTAATGCATATTTTTGAATTTTACAATATATAGTCCTCCTTTGCTAGCCTTTTTCAGCAACTATCTGAGACACAGTACAGTGATTGTAAAGAAAGCCACCCTAGTATTATCTTTTCCATGTTTCTTATCCTCCCTTTTGTTTTGGTTTGAATGAAGGCTTTGCTCGTGCCTCAATGCCACCCTATTCCAACAGATGCTCTGTGTGTCTCTCTCTTCTCTTTTCAAACAAAAATCATAGTTCTTCAAAGGTCCGGTCATTTTGCCACTGTCAGACAAAGCTTCTTATATAATTTGTACTTTCCCAAGGAGTCGGCAATGTCTTATTTCCACCCCCAGGACTTACATTCCATGGTGGGACAGGAGGCAAATGTGAGCCTTTGTGTGATACATTTAATTGGAACCTTGAAAAATCAGCAGGCTGGGAACCTCAAGATACTGGTGTGAAACATATTTGGGTGTGCGTGGCAAAGACTGAGAGTTTGAATGCTTCCTCTTTGTTCCTTGAACATATCTTTAAAATTATAGGCTTCTATACCAATACCAAACCTGAACCAGAGACATAAAGTGGGTACCAAGGCCTCTTTTACCATGCAATGCTGTAAGTCACTGCTGCCAGTTAGGAGCTAGTCCCCAACCTTTAGGAATGGTTCCTCCAGCTACTGTTTTAGGCAGCTTCTGGGGAAGTGATGGTTTGGCTCTCCTCTCCTCTCTTCAACGCCACGTGTGCCATTCCTGCTTGGATCTCTCCTCCATGTCTGTCTATAGCAGGGGTAGGTAATCTCAGGGCTAGGGATCTCTGTGTGTCCATTTGATCTCTCCCCAGGCCCCCTGACTCAGCAGCCTTGCTTCACACCCTCCTCGTGTGTTTTCAGCTGGCTGAAATGCGTCCTTCCACTCTGATAAAGCCTCTTGCTTACTTGGATGAAGGATAGAGAGGGGCAAGGGGGCAGGTGTGGAAAGTAGCCAATTGTACAAGGTAAAATTTGTACCAATTGGCCTGCCCACTTTCCCTCTGGCCCCACCCACCATTGGCATGTGGCCCTCAAAAAGTAGCCTGGAAGAGTAGCTGGCCCTCTGCCTCTGCCCTATAACCATGTTCCTGGCCCAACTCCACTTCTGCATTACTTTGTTTACTCAGTTTATCTATCCAGATCTACTCACAGTTAATGCTCAAATTACAGGGGCAGCAGAGGGAGCCTGATCCTGGCACTTTGTGATGCCCCCCACCCCACCCCACCCCAAGTGCTTTGCCTACAAGGTTGCAGGAGTGGAGTGTGGGGAGAGGCATGCTTTTGCTAAAATTTAGAAAATTTAGTATCAAGGGTGGAGCCTGTGAATTTAATTTCTCCCATTATCTGAATCCTTCACATCTGGATTCTATTAGTAATGGCATTAATGAAGGGTGATTATTTTGTAGCCTGAGAGAAGGTGGGATTCAGGTGGTGCATGTACTCCAACAACCTGTTAGAGAATAAATATTGAGACAATTGAACTGCAGCATGGATTCATATTCTTTTATGGCTGGACTAGACAAAATGATGTTGCTTGTTAGATTTATAGTTTGAGTGCTTTTCCTCACTCCACTTCCCCCAAAAAACAAGATTCCCACAGCTGTCCCCCAAGACATCCTAGATTTAATTTTCATCTCTGAGAGGATATCACCATTTTCTCACATGTTTCTCTTTCTCAGTATGCTAAAGGGGGATCTTCAATTCTGTGGAAAAATATGTTGTTGTTAAATTGGTTTAAAACCTGCGGAGGCTATTTAAGGTCATGGGAAAGTGATATTTTCAACCAAAAAACAAAACAAAAAACTAATGTGAAGATGTCCACATTTCTGAGAATAAGTGGTTACGTGTGCATGTTTGTGTGTGTGTCTCTCTCTCTCTGTGTGTGTGTGTGTCAAAGAAACAAGGAAGCAGAATGTTCACAGTAATTCTTCCTCTCCCCCCCCCTCCCGCCTCCAGTTCATCTTTATGCATACCAGCTGACCCTTCTGGCACAACATTTAATAACTGCAGTTTCCTTTGGAAATACGGTGTTTATTACAGGTCATTGCTGTAGTACATGCCACACTATTCTTAGAATTCATGTGGTTCATGGTTGGCCCTTGCCAATTCCCAAGAAACCTGTATGCCCACTCCACTTCAATAATCAAGAATGCCTGTTTATTGCTGTTTATTTCATCCTCATGATCTTTTTTCTTTTTAAGATGTCAGGTGTTTTGCCCGAGCAGAAGACATTTCATGATGGATCTTTTAACAACTTATTTATTTGGGGAGCAATCAAGATATAGTAAAGTTCTTGCAGCAACCCTCAGCATACTAATTTGGAAGGTGAGAACTTTTAACATCAGTGGGACAAACTATAAGCATGGTTCAGATCAGGTGGCAGGCCCTAGCGATTTCAGTTGGTTAAGTAGCTGCATAAATATTTCCAGGAGAAGTGCTTAGATTAGAATCTAAAAGGAGAGAAAAAATTAAATTAAATATAAAGTGAAAATGGGTTTTGGACCAGATCAGGAGGATCAGCAGGAAGAAGAGAAGAAACAAAGAAACGCGTGCTGTAAATAACGGGAAGTGATTTTTTTGTTTTGCTTTATCTGTATTTTTCTTTTTTTTTCTTTTTCTTTTTTCCCTTCTTTTTCTTTTTTTTCTTTATTTGTGATAGTATTGTTTGTGTATGTATATAGTTTGAATATTCTTATTATTTAGTGTATGTATATAATTTGAATATTCTTATTATATTTGTTTTGTTTTTTTGTTTTTTATCTTTCTTTGTTATGTATGTGTCTTTTAAAAATTTGAATAAAGATTATTTAAAAAATATTTCCAGGAGAAGTGAAGGGTACTTAAAAGTGCTTAACTTTGCCTGGATGCGTCCCTTTGATGATTTAATTAAGGTCTTTGGGAAGCAAGTGCAGAATATGCATCTTTTCTCTAGTTTCCACATTCCTCTATCAAACTCTAAAATGTCCGATTGATTTTTTTTTTTATGGAGACCACAATCCTGTGCACACTTTTCTGGGAGTAATTATTGAACTGAATTTGATTTCTGAATAGACATGCATAACCTTGCACTTTAAGGCTACAATGCTGTGCACACTTACATTTACCCAGTATTTTTTAAAATTCATTTTCACCCTGCTTTTAAGTCAAAATAGGCTCTCAGAGCAGTTTCATAAGATGGACCTTGCTTTCATATTCACAATCTAAAAAAGGAGTATAGCACAAAAGGAAAACATATTGGGATGAAGGAGGGAGAAAGTGAACTCAGGCATTGTTGCTTGTGACAAGGTTCTTATAAATGAGAAGCTGGAATAGAAAACAGTCCATTGTGATGTGAAGTCAGAAGTTGCTGGTCTCTCCCATTTCACCCTCTTTCTCCCTGGTTATCCTTTCTACCACTATCCCTCATAATCAGCACTGAGTTGTGTCATTTTTGGTTCCTCCTCTTCAGTCCCTGCCCCACAGGCAATAGTTTTTTGTACTTCTACACTCCATCTCCTTTTCCTTTCTCCCTCTTTCTGTTCACTGCTTTTGACTGAATAAGCAATAGCACCCACAATCTGAACATCACAAATAGAACGATCAGCTTTTGCCAGTGTCTAATTAACAGGCTATCCTATAAATCTAAAGCTGAAGCAAGGAAGAGCACAGCTTACTTAAATCAGGGGAGTATTATCTTTGAATAAAAATATGCATAAGGACCATAGAGCACATGGTCAAGTTGGTTCCAGGGGTGCCAATTTGAATAAAATATTGGGGGGCCCAGGTAAGTCCCACCTCACATAATCACAAGACATGGCACATGCACACCATTTGAATGGCAATGCCCATCAATGTTGGAGGGGGCAATCCCCTCAAATATTTTATGGGGAAGGGGGCAAAGGGAGCTGGCTCCTATTCTGGGTTCAAAATCTGGATTTTTCAGATTTGGAAATATTGACAGATTTCCTCCTCCCCTCCCCCCCCAAATTTTTTTAAAATTCAGCTAGGTAAAGGTAAAGGACCCCTGACAGTTAAGTCCAGTCACAAACAACTCTGGGATTGCAGTTACCAATTGTCACTAGCCATAACTGCATAATGTGGAGGGCAAGGGATAAAAGCTTTGTTATGCAATGACATAAAAAATATGGGCCTATGGCAGTAATAAACTATCTATCTATCTATCAATGACATAAAAGGTTATGGCCAAAGACTGGGTGCCATAGATTTGGCAATCTATACAGCTGAGTGTCACCAAAATGCTGTGGAGGTCAGATTCTCCCAGTTTTACCTTGAATCTGCCCAAATCTTTGGTACGCAACAGATGGGCCACAACTTCCACAAGGCATAGAGGTATTGTGGCAATGTAGCAGCAACACCCCAACCAGTTCAGTTCTGTCCACAAGGTGTTTCTCAAACTTGGGTCTCCAGTAGTTGTTGGACTACAACTCCCACAATCCCTAACTACTGCTTCTGCTAGCTAGGGATGATGAGAGTTGTAGTCCTACATTTGGAGGGCCACAGGTTTCTCAGCCCTGCTCTAGATCAGGGGTCAGCAACCTTTTTCAGCTGTGGGCCGGTCCACCATCCCTCAGACCATGTGGTGAGCTGGACTATATTTTTTTGGGGGGGGGGATGAACGAATTCCTATGCCCCACAAATAACCCAGAGATGCATTTTAAATAAAAGGACACATTCTACTTATGTAAAACCACGCTGATTCCTGGACTGTCTGCGGGCCGGATTGAGAAGGCAATTGGGCCACATCTGGCTGCCGGGCCTTAGGTTGCCTACCCTGCTCTAGATTAACACACCATGCTACAATTGCACTGGGGGGGGGGGCAATTGTGGCACTTTGTCAACAGCAACATTTGTCCATGTGAAGTTTCAACTTCCTCTGGTTCCCCGACTTTAAAAGCAGGGAAAGCTACTTTTGCAACACAGAGACAATTCATCATATTGATTTTTGTTCAGCCCCACCAAAAGCAGCACAATTTATTAAGAAGGGGAAACAATTCCACTAGAAGGCTACCATTAGGTTATAAGGTTATAAGAATCTTTTGATTGTGTGGGCATATATGTAATGCTGGCAACTGCTGTCCTAACTCTCTCCCCCAAATCCACAAACCATAAGCGCAACAGTTAAACCATCTTTCAGCCCTCAAGGAAAGAGTAAAATAAAAACTCTTATCGGGTAAAACAAAATATGCAGGCAAGTAAAACAAACTGTTTTCCTCAAGTGGTTTCTCAGAAAAGGCATGAAAAAGCTTTAGGAGTGAAAGGAAATTGGTAATTGAGGCTTTGGGTCTATTATATAAAGGCAACTGGGAGAAAGAATATAGCCTCTGAAATACAATGAAGGGAAGCTAAACAGCTAACTAGACTGTACAGACAAATGTGTGTAAACTGAGGCATGTCTCCCTCCCCCTCCCTCCCTCCCTCCCTCCCTCCCTCCCTCTCTCTCTCTCTCTCTCTCTCTCTCTCTCTCTCTCTCTCTCTCTCTCTCTCTCTCTCTCTCTGTGTGTGTGTGTCCAAGAGTAAGGAACCTGTATGCGGGCAATGAAAATAATGGTGATGCACGCAGATAGAGCACTCTAAGACAAGGTTCTGTGACTTACCTTGGGCAAAGTGGGACAGAAATGTTCTAAAACAAATGTCCCAAGAGACCTCTAGTCATGTTCCACCTTGGAACAAGACAAAATTGCTTCAAGGTGGCACTAGAGTGGAGGTCTCTCAGAGCCATTGTTCCTCAGAGTTTCTGCCCTACTTTCCCCCATATGGTACCAAGGCAGCTAACAGCATTGAGCAACACTATGAAATAAGGATTACAGCTTGACCAAATGGAAAGTAGGATTCTTGTGGGAGGCTAATGCAAAAGACGGGTTTGGGCAACACCCCCCCTGCTGTGATCTTGCATGGACTCAAAGAAATAGATTCCCCCTTCCCACCACCATAAAATACAGACTTAATTATAGCAGCATATGGATATGGGCTTGATTTTTTTATGTTGAATTCATAAAACATAAATTAGTTCCAGCTACTACTGTTACAGCGGGCAACATTTTTACTCCAGATAAATTCAACAGTGGAGAAAACAGTTTGGTTGAAGCTATATGTATATGAGACAATGATCAGCATCGTGCAGACTTTCAAGCTTCCAGAAAACATTAAAAACAATGTATTGATTTATTTATATTGGAAGATTTGTACCCCCCCTACCAAAGTTTGTCTCTGAATCCCAGTTGCTGTAAACCACAGGAGGGGAAATGGCTCTTGTGTTCTGCATTTGGGGTTCCTATAAGCATGGTCTGTAGGTTGGGCACTGTGAGAACAGGATGCTAGACTAGATGGGCCACTGGCTTGACCCAGTAGGTTTCTCTTATATTCTCAGGGAGACTTGTGATATATTCAATATATAATAAAACAGATAGTAGTACAGTACAATGCTTTCTGGTAAAGCTGTGCTTCCCCCTTGGTTCTCTAACATTCCAGCTGCCACTCTGCAACTGAATGTCTTGGCCTGGAATGGACTGTTGAAGCAGCAGATGTTAAGACCAGGGCTTCCTCAATGAGTTACTTCTGCTAGCAACTCAAAGTTTCTAGCTGTCTGGCAGATTGAACTGAACCCTGATGTACTCTGAGGCAAGTCCCAGCAGTGCACAGTCCCAAGGGCAACACTAGAGAGGAGTCAGACAGTCCAATGGTCAAATACAGATTCAGGTCTGATGCAATGAGAAAGGTTTGAAGTCAAGTCATGAGGCCAGATTCCCATCTCTGAAGATGATTCAGAGTTGAATCCTAGGGTCAGTCCCAAAATCGCAGTCCAGTTTGCTCAACTGGACACAGAGTTCCTTCTCTGCCTCCCAATATTACTGGGGAACCCCCAAGGGAAGAAGGCTCAGAGCCAGGGGATTGGTGGTGGGATGATGATGAGTGGTCAGAGGGAGAAGACTGGGAGGAGGTATTGGACGCTGAAGAGGTAACAGGACTTAGTGAGTAGGTGGAGTCTGTGGAGAGAGCAGTCCAGATTCAGAGGCAGAAACTGAAGCAGGAGAGGAGGGAGGCCAAGAGGCAGAGATGAGTCTGGTTGGGGGGTCTCTCCCTCCTGCTGCAATAAGCACTCCTCTCCTCTGGTCTCCTAGAACCAGGAGAGGCATGAAGAGGGCATAGGAGAAGCTAGCCCCACACAGGCGCAGTCTCAAATTGCTTGGAATAAACCCTAGGGAGGAGGGGACTTGGGCAGCTGTGGGGAGGCAGGGACATTCAATCTCAGCACCTGCTTCATGTGGGCAAGACCTGCTGGAAATGACTTGCTGTGCTCATTAGGCATGGCCCTCATTGGAGAGCCTGTTTGTGCTAATAAATAGTTAACTCCAACTTGCTTGTGTGATTTACTGTCGTCTCTCTTCTGTCACTAGGCATTGCTAGTTTGGCCTCCAGTCTGAGCAGGCCCTTCCCTTGCCACAGCTTGCCACAATGCCGCTGTGTCACATCTTGGGAAGGAGGCAGCAGCAGCAGCAGCAAGGTTGCCTTGTTTCATGCTGATGCTGCCATATCTTCTCATTTTAACAAGCCCATTTGCATTGTACACTTTCTTTCATTCAAGGCACCATGAGATCAGGTGTGCAATACATAGAATCAGCGCTGTTTTCAATACTGGGTTAGTAGCCTTTCTTCTTAGCTATCTGACCGTCTATGGGATTACTTTCCAAGATCAGCAGCCGTTGCTTTCCCAGATATTTGTACATCTGCTTGACGTGCAATTCCTTAGTCCCCATTTTCCACATCAGCCAAATATTTTTGTTGTTGTTGTCGTCAACTCTACCTCCTTTGGCTTCTACTATGGTACTTTATGCCAAGTCAAATTACCACATGAATGGATTGTGCAAAATTTTGTGGCTTTTTCCATTCAGCTTTCCAACAGATTCTCCATGAAAACTTTTTTTTACAAAAGATGGACAGCACAAACCAATCCATTCCATTCCAGGACAAATTCATGTGAAGATTTTTTGTTTGTTTGTTTGTTTGCAAAAGCCTGGACCTGGAAGGTTTCAGCAACTAACATTATCTTCCTGGGCAAGGTATTTTAAGTGGGCCATTTCTGACCAAATCCACGCACTCTTAGATGAAACTGATTTTCTGGATCCATTTCAATCAGAGCTGGTTTTGGTGCAGAAACTGCACTGGTCACCCTGTCAGATGACCTTTGCCAGGAAAGAGACGGGTGTTGTATGATCCTGTTGATCCTGCTGGGTCTCTCAGCAACTTTTGACACCACCTACCATGGTATCCTTCTAGACAGGTCTAAGCTAGAGGTTGGGTAACAGTTTCTGGGCGATTCTACTGCTCTCTGGGTGGCTGATTCTAGAAGGTGGCACCATATCTAATCTCCTAAGAACATGAGTTGAGCCAGCTGGATCAGACCAATGGCCCATCCAGCCCAGCATCCTGTTCTCACAGTAGCTAGTCAAATGCCTGCAGGAAGCCTGCAAGCATGACATAAGTGCAACAGAACTCTCCCCACTTGTGGTCCCCAGATACTAGAATTCAGTGGCATACTGACTCCAAAAGTGGAGGCAGAACATAGCTATCATGGCTTATAGCTGTTGATAGTCTTGTCCTCCACTGATTTGTCTAATTCTCCTTGGTGTTATGCTTTGGTGTCCCAGGGTGATATACTTTTATTTTCCATGCTTTTTATTGTCTAAATCAGCAGTGGACATAATTTGGCCCACCAAGTCTCCCCATTTGGCCTTCAAGGCTGTTTTGGTGAAGCCATGCCCACCTACCCACTATATAAACAAAATAACAGGTAAGGACGTGGCAAGGCTGAAAGGGGGTTTCTAGGCAATGCCTATCAGCTGATCTTCAGTTCTTACAATGCACAGTGAAAGGAAGTCCTGACAAATAGCTGATAAACTTGCTTATTTTCTTTTTATTTAGCAAAATGCATATACCGCTTGGTAGTATAAAGTAAAAAGGTAAAGGTGAAGGACCCCTAGACAGTTAAGTCCAGTCAAAGGCAACTATGGGGTTGCAGCGCTCATCTCACTTTCAAGCCACAGACAGCTTTCCGGGTCATGTGGCCAGCATGACTAAATCGCTTCTGGTGCAATGGGACACCGTGATGGAAACCTTCCAGCTGCAGCGGTACCTATTTATCTACTTGCATTGGTGTGCTTTCAAATGGCTTGGTAGTAATAAAAACGTCTATGTGGCGATTGGCAAGTTGGTGGCCCCACTCATTTGTCAAACGTGGTGTGTGGGTAGGTGGGGTAGAGATAAGGATCTGTCATATTGGCTGGATCCATTTTTGCACCCCTGATCTACATGAAACTGCTGAATGAGATCACCCAGAGATTTGGAAAGGAGTGCTATTAATATACAGATAACACCTATGCATTTCATACATCTATAGACTGGGACATGGTCTGTTTGGCAAATTAGGATGGTGGGCATCCAACATGGATGGGAGCTGATCTTTGTTCCCATTCAGAAGAGGCACTGCTGCCTGTTGCCCAAGTGCTTGCCGGGCGGGGGGGGGGGCATAAGACATGGCATGGCCATGACATGAGAGGACCTTCTAAGCCCCTGGGGCCCTCAACCAATCATTGGCACTGACATGATCACCAAGTTAAATAAGCCATGTAGCTTGAAAAAAATCCTCAATCTTGATTCAAGCCATACATGACAGGGGTGAATTCCCTGATAAATTGTAAATCAGTAGCTTCATGCTGGAGTTTCCATTTGAATTTCTTTGGTTGAAAGAGGACCACTGTAAGGTCAGCCGCAGGGTGTCTTCTTGGTAAGTTGAAATGATCTCCTACTGGCTTCTGGATATTGCCATTTCTGATGTCAGTGTTGTGTCTATATGCTATTCTGCGTAGACACTGTCCTGTTTGTCGTACATAGGCTGCAGAAGGACATTGATGGCAGGTGATGACATATATTGCCCTGGAAGGGAGGCAATCTGTGAAAAGCAGAACCATGACTTAGGGAGTAAATTGTGTTCAGGAGTTATTCACCAAGCACACTTCCATGAGTGGAATCAGTTAATCCTGTGTCTTGAAAACATTTTACAGCAGTTGCTGAAATGACAACTAATTTGCAGCTGTCATAAGGGGGAAAACACCCTATGATAAGATCCCACCCCTCTGCCCCCAAATATAAGGCCTTCTGACCTAGGTCCTTTTACCTGGTACAGTAAGTTTGAAAAACAGAAGTGTCAAAAGTGTGATTTGACAGAGTCCACATAGAGACAATATATAAGTAGCCTGTATACTCAAATCTATTGCCCATGTTTAAAACATGGAGTCTCGGGCAGTTCTGTCAGAAGTACCAAAACATTTCCTGCAATAGTTCAGGTTTTTTTGGAGAGTGATCTTAAAGCATTATTTATGGATGTAATTATTCAAATTATTATTAACAGACTCTGAGTGGAATGTGGTATAAACTCTGTTCCACTTCCAGATTGAGAAAGCTGTTAATATTCCGGGCCAGTCTTGGAAGCAGAGAAGGAATGCTTTGCAGCTTGCTCAAAGTGTAATCAAATTATGATACCCAAAAGGCTTCCCTCTCTTCCCCGTTACTCACTTCTGTCAAATGTTAACACTTCAAAACACAAGAGCTACTTTGTTGTATCAGATGAAAGATCCATCTAGTCGAACATTCTACAGTATTCACTGCCCCAGGGAAGCAGATGAGCAGGGCATGATGGGGGCTGCAGTCTGCTCTGATTGTGGGGTGTTAAGGGAGGGGTACTACATCATGCTCCTTCTGGGGTAGTTTGTCCACTGTTGGTTCCCACGTGCACTCAGGTCTCACCTGTGGCTCTTGGGAGCTGTCAGTGTGTGAGTGTGTCCACACCCTGGAAAATGGCTTTGGTTGGCCAGCTAAGCCAGGTGAGAGTAGCCAATGGGTCTCAAAGCCTCAGTGAGCTGAAGACTTCCCCTGCATGCAAAGACAGGGTCCAGCGCATTGAGTGGACGAGACCAACAGTGGGTCCAACAGTCAATAAGGCGGTTTCTGCATGTGCTGTAGAGGGCAGTGAGGGGCACACATTGGCAATCCTATTTATTTAAGCCATTTATACCCCTCCCTTCATCTAAAGTGCTCAGGGAAATAGCAAGGCTTAAGAAAAGAGAAATCAAAGCACAACATCGCAATGAAGCAATCTGTCTAAATATTTTGGCAAAATAACCCCACTGTTCAGCAGAAGTCAAAGATTGATGGAAGAGGAAGGTCTTCAGCTGGCACTGAAATACTGCCAATGTTGGTGCCAGCTCAACATCTGATAAGAGTAGGGGTGGGGGATGCTGGGGTGCCATTGCTGAGAAGGCCCTGTAAGCCTCCTTTTGCTAAGCTCAATTTTACTGCTTGTAAGTTTAAATGAAAGATTCGGAGTATTTGCATCTTTCTTTCTGCCCACTCTCCTGATAGCTGTCTGCGTGAAATTATTTGGATGCAACATGTCTATGGTGTTCTGCATCTCTATCCCCAAAAAGCCAGATTTATTTTTCTATAGGATTTAGTAAAGTTACACCATGGACGAGTGAGGCTCTGGGATGTGTGCCATGCTTCTTTCGTCCTTATGTGTCATTTATCATGCTGAAGTTTCAAAGGATATAGCCTCTGTTTTCTATTATTCCTGACGAGACACAAACATAGCCACTATACCGAACAGAACAGCATTTCAGTTGACACTTTGAACAATTTACAGGACATCTTCATCTTATTATAGAGTCCACATGGCAGAAAATAAGTGGAGCATCTCATTAAAAAAACCAAAGGAGAAAAAAAGCAACCAGTGAGCAGGAAGGAAGAGGATCCTGGTTTCTTTATTAAACAAATGAGCACTAGGCAGTGAGAGAACTTTGATTGCAGTGCTAGGCACCCCTTTTTACAACCATCTTTCCTTTGAAAGTTTTCAGGAGAGACAGAGTTATAGGCTTGCAAAGTACGCATACAATTAAGGGTCCTCAGATCTTAGGGGGCCTGTTATTAAGAAAGAAATTGCCATTGCTGAATTCCAGTATTTCAGTTTTCACTCTTCATTTTTCCAGCTTCCCGATTATAGATCCATTTGAGCCATGAAGGTCTTCCTTGTCTTCCTTCTTTTGCATGGACTGTGCTGATCCACACTCAGGAGTGAATTTGCTATTAGTAGACGAGATGGATTTTTAAAAGGTAAAACCTCAGCATTTTATCTTTGCTGAGATCCACAGCAATAAACATAAAATCTAATCGTTTAACTTATTCCAGTCTTCCCTTTTCCGGCCAATGAATTTGGGATTCTAAGTCCTGGCAAGCATGAAGAATGACACGACACCCAGGGCAGCAAAGCCACTTGTGCATTTTTCATAATTTTCTGCTGAATCATTTCAGATTGGTTGTATGCAATGTAAGGAGTATAAGGAAGGAACCTCTCCATCACCCCAATCCAAACTGGCTTGCCTAAGGGAGGGCTGCTTCATGTTTGATATTTTAGCACGATGTGATTGTACAAAGGGAAAATTTTCTACTGGGAAACTCTTCAGGCTGGCTCAAGGCATTTTGCTGCCTAAGGCAGAGCAACACATGCACAGCACTCTATGGGATCACCTAAGGCAGAAAATTTACAGTGCATATGATCATTGCATACTCTTTTAAAGAATTTTGTACAACACCATTGGAGGGGAATTGTGCCTTGAAACATGGTTTATAAAGCATTTAATAAATAAAATATAAATTGTGCAGGTGCCTCCCTCCCTCCCTGAAGTACAATAATGATATATTAAATCGCTAGCAACCTGCTGCCCTTTTTTGTGACACCTTAAAAATCAGTTGCCTGAGGCAGTCGCTTTCATCTGTCCAGAGCACTCTGCATTGTGAGAATAAAACCTTTTCTTTCTGTTTCATGTCATGCACTCTCTTGCAGATTCCAAGATCATTCCTCAGGATTGAGCACCCGTATGTAAGAAGCTGCAGCAAATTGCTTTGACATGCACTTTTTAAATTGCTGCACTCTAATATTATTAAATACGTTACCAACATGAGTTTGACCAAACTGCGGGAGGCAGTGGAAGACAGGAGTGCCTGGCGTGCTATGGTCCATGAGGTCACGAAGAGTCGGACACGACTAAACAACAACAATATTAAATACATCCATGTGCAGGCCCCTTAATCAGGGTGGGGGGAGAATTAGTGGACTAAGGGAAAGTCCTGGAGCTTGGGCGTCTTAAAATCATAGAACTGTAAAGGGAAGGGACCCCAAGGGTCATCTAGTCCAACCCCCTACAATACAGGAATATCAGCACATGGTAATCCACCAAATTTGCAGCACTGTCCACCTGGGACACACGAGAGAGACATAATTTGGTACAGCTTGGGAATTAATGTCCACAGGTGCAAGCCTTTTAACATTATTGGAGCATGTATCCTGTTAATTTTAACGGAGCAGAACAGCAAGCTAGCTGGGCAGAATGCGCTGCAAGATCTGGTGCTGGGTTTTCGTGCACCAGAGAGAGTGAAAAAACTAACAGGAATCCTCAAAACTCTGCAAAAAAGTTTGGAGCAAATATCTTCAACCTCCTTGCTATTGAGATTTTCTTTATACTTCAAACACAGACTTTAATTCACAGCTCCACTTTGCTGTGGCTCTTTGGAATGCAGAAAGCCAAGGCTATGGGTTTAAGTATCAGGAAGTAAAACCAAAATGTTTTGACATCTGATGTGAAAATAAACTGCTCCAAATTCTTTCTCCTATTTGTTGTGTGCAAACAGAACAGCTCACAGATAATGGGCAAGTGAAATTGGTTCACAAGGTATTCTGTTCCATCCTGAAACAGGTGCACATTTTGTGTCATCCAACAAACGGCACCCTTTTAGACAAGTCTCCCAGCAATAAGCAGCACCTGTGCACTTGGTAGGAAATCAAATGACTCAATCACCAGGTGCCCATTCTATGTTAAAGACATTAATGGGGCCAGTCAAGGAGGCAGGTGGCTACCACCTGATAGCATCATCCAGGCACATCCACTGGCTTCTGCCTGGTGACTTCATCCCCTAACTTCAGCCTGCCCACTTCCATGAGTTTCTTCTAGTCATGAGTACAAAGGTAACCACTGGAGGACAGCTAGATCAGGCACCCCCAAACTGCGGCCCTCCAGATGTTTTGGCCTACAACTCCCATGATCCCTAGCTAACAGGACCAGTGGTCGGGGAAGATGGGAAATGTAGTCCAAAACATCTGGAGGGCCGAAGTTTGGGGATGTCTGAGCTAGATGAATCTGTAGGGGGTACCAGTCCGGGTTAAACCAAGGTCCAAGTGAGTGCCAGGGGGAGAGTGTGGCACTTTCAAGGAAAGGGTGTTAAATAAAAAAAGAAGCCTGTTGTACTTAAAAGGTCAGAGTTCAAGGTCTTAAATGACAATCCCTGGAAGATTCCATGGGCAGAAGCAGCCTTTCGGTAAGCACAGCTCTGTTTCTGTGACTGGAAGCTTCTGTGAACGGAGCAAAGGAGATAGGAGCCAAGCCCTAACCTTCAGCACTCCCACAGAGCTTTCAACTGGCTACTGCACTTAAGTGCTCGAGAAGCAGTTGTATATCACTGGCAAAAACATTTCATTTCAGAGAGTTTTCCATGTTCAACTAACGCCAGAGAAAGTTGGAGGACGTAGTCTTCTCTATTTTTGGAATCTGCCAAGTGTTCCAGGTTTTATTTGGATGAAAAATGCTACAGACGTTTCTCCTGGCTTTGCTAAACTGAGTAAAAACTTGAACCTCCACACACAAAGAGAACAGAGGATTCCCAAGTGAGTTCTTTGAAAGATGCTTACAGTTCAGGAAAGCTGAACCCAAGAAACGGATTGTCTGGGCATACGTGTGTATGTGCGAGTGTGCAGCAACAATTAAAACATAGGCCTTTATCATTGCGGCAATGTATATTTATATATATATATAACAAAATCAAAGTCATTCCTTGATGGGAAACATAATTCCTTAATTATGCATTAGGCCAGGAACAGCCAAAATGGTGTTTTTTCAGTGTTTTGGGGCTATAACTCCCATAATTCCTGGCCACTTCGGTACAGGACTCTACAAAAATGTCTAGGCACAGGAATAGCTTTTTTCCTTGTGCCATCAAATTGTTGAATCTGTAGTTGTGGGCAGGAGGCCAGTTGGTGGTATGGGGTCTTTTCGCAGCACTGCTGTATTGTGAGAGGCATAGTGTTTTTTCTTTACATTGCAATGTAGTCAAAGCAAAATTCCAAGTATGGTTGATACTTGGCCAATAAATTATTCTATTCTATTCTATTCCCTCCCAGCACATGGATGCTCTTCCTGCATGTGCAAATGATTGCCGAGTTTGAACATATTACGGATTGGTTCTAGTTTAATGGAGCCTAAACACCTTGTGGAATATAAATGTCTGAATATATTGGGAATGTCTAGTACAGGGGTAGGCAACCTAAGGCCCATGGGCAGGATGCAGCCCAATCACCTTCTAAATCCGGCCCATGGACGGTCCGGGAATCAGCATGTTTTTACATGAATGTGTCCTTTTACAGTAGTACCTCTACTTACGAATAACTCTACTTTCGAATGTTTCTACTTACGAATGGAGCTCCGTCCGCCATCTTGGATGCGGTTTAGATAGGATTTTTTCTACTTAAGAATTTTTAGATAGGATTGCTTCTACTTACAATTTTTTTCTCCCAATGCATTCCTATGGGATTCGACTTACAATTTTTTTCTACTTACGAATGTGCGTTCGGAACGCATTAAATTCGTAAGTAGAGGTACCACTGTATTTAAAATGCATCTCTGGGTTATTTGAGGGGCCTGCCTGGTGTTTCTACATAAGCAGAATGTGTGCATTTATTTAAAATGTATGTCTGGGTTATTTGTGGGACATAGAAATTAGTTCATTCCCCCCCCCCAAAAAAAAATATAGTCCGGCCCACCACATGGTCTGAGGGACGGTGGACTGGCCCACAGCTGAAAAAGGTTGCTGACCCCTGGTCTAGTATGTATAATATACACTGATAGATTTAACTCAATACCCTGCTTCCAGGCAAGACTGCAGTTCTAGCCTTGAGTTGATTATTCCTTTCAAAAAGTTATTAAGCTTCTAAATCTGAACCTGCTCATCTGAACCTGGATTAAACCAAAATGATCAAGGGTTGATGCCTCCATTCAACAGCCACTGAGTGGATCCTATGGGGTGGTGCATCAGGCAGGGAGGAGAACAGTGGTGACAGGCCTACAGTCTCTTGGGAAGATGCAACCACTGATCAGGTAGGTCCCCTTTTGTGTGATTTCCCAACTTGCTTGCCCAATGTCCCACCTGGCAACCAAAGAAAGCTCTGGGCCAGGCATCCCCAAACTTCGGCCCTCCAGATGTTTTGGACTACAATTCCCATCTTCCCTGACCACTGGGCCATCCAATCCAATTCACAGTGATCTGTGGCTGTGTGTACCTGACTCATCCAAGGCCCTCTGAGTACACCTGATCTGACTTGGGCTTCAGCTGAATCCGGTGCACTCCCTATCGCATTATGTAGAAAATACGCAGGACTAAAACTAAGACTAGCGATTTAGTGCATTTGATACTAAAAGGCTTTTATTCCTTATTAAACAAGCATAGACACCTGTTAACATTGTATGAGTAATTCAACACCACATGTAAAAGGTGCAAGATGCTTTAATGGAGTCTACAATCTACTATTAGTTGAAAACTTAAATTTATGTAGCCATTTCCTCATCTGGCTACAGATGCAAATAAAAAAAGCCCCAAACCCAAATAACAGCAAATCCAGATACTTCTTTATAGCTATGGCCTCTTTCTAAGATTCAGAACTAAACACAAATAGTCTCAAAGTTCAGGATGCAGCCGGCTTTTGTACTTCAGACACATCTTTCCTTTGATTCCTTTTATCTTCATACATGAAATAAACCGTACAAAGGGGAAAGAAACCAGAAACAAAGTACACCATAGAACTTTGATGAGTGCTGGAATCACACAGCATTAAGATGCTTTTGTCTCAAGTATCTTTAAAGCTTCCTACACCTTTCTAGTCCTCAAAAAAGCCTCCTTCTGCCTCTTTTTGGCATATCACAATCTTAAGGTGTACTGCTCCAAAATCATCACCTGAACTTTAAAATCCCTCTGCATTTCCAAATTATTTTATTTTATACTTTCGGCATATTCCAAATGCACTAACTCCCCCTTTTCATTTTAAAATAAATAAAAATTAAATGTATTTTTTATGAGTAGCTCAAATCTTGGGGCATTCTGCAGCACTGGACAAGAAATGCCTAGAATTTGGCATCTCGTGCTCAAACCACTGTCCTCAGATGGTTCTTGTTTCTCTGCCAATAAATGAATACAGGCTGTAGTTCCAGACTAGACTACAGAAGGATCTGATAACAGAGACACAGATTTTGTTTTCTTGTCAAAGAAATCAAAAGCTTTTGTGCAACCGTGTTTCCCCGACAGGCTGAAGGTAGGAGTAATGGACTGTTCAGGTTTTCGAAGCGCAAGTCATGAATCCGGCAGACAAAGGCGTCATTCTCTGCCTGTAGTCAGTAACTTGAGGGCTTTCTGTAGATTTTGCACAGCAGTGCTCACATCTTCATATTGCAAAGCACTGCCAGCATATTTGCAATATTTCTGGGCCTTGGCAAAGTCTTCGGGACTCAAATGAATTTCCCCTGTGAAAATCAAGAGAGAGGATTAAGAATCAAGGCCATTACATTATGCACATATTTACTTAACCACTTGAAATGCTTTGGAAATATCAATGGTGAATGCTAAAGTTGTCTGATACCCTTTATGAGTAAGCCAATACTTTGAGAGAGATTTGCCCTTTATCTGAAGCCACTAAGGAAAGCTTTTAAAAACGCCACTCAGTCAAGGGTAATCATGTTACAATATTCACAAAAACAAGGACAATGTCTCATGCGTTAACCTTACATTTCCTTCCCTCCCGCTCCAGACTGGAACACAACTAAGGCCATTCATGCCACCTTTGTGTAATTTGTCTAGATACAGGAACATCCCGTTACAAGATACACCCATTCCTTGATGCAAGATATGCACACCGTGACATTTCTGTCCTCAGGCTAAACAGTGTCAAATATGTTATTAATGCAGCAGCAATTTAATATAGAATGATATACTTCTGCCTATTTGTATTAAACGAAAATGTTAGGGAGGTGCTCACTTGCAACGATACAAGTTCTCCAGACTTAGAGCAAACTTGTGAAAGTTTGTTATTGTTAATGTCTCAACAGAGTATGATAAAAGCAGAAGGTAAGAGGAAAGGTGGGATAAATCCTCTGCCCTGTTTTGTCAGAGTGGTATTTAGCCTTTTTTTTTTCGAGTTCAAAAAGAAAAAACTTTATTAATGTCAAAAGAAAAAGTTAAGAAAAACAATACAAACCAGTAATCAATAAAAACATATATCACATTTCGTTATTGAGTCTTCTTTATCCCTTTTTTCCCTCTCCACCCTTATCCCTCCCCGCCCTTATCCCTCCCCCCATATTTCTCCCCGTTTCAAGCTTATCCTTTTATACCATAAGATCTTAACATACCAAAATTCATTGAATTGAAAAAGGTAAGTAATATATACATGCTGTATTAACAAAGTTATATATCGTTTTAGTGAATTGTTCATAACAGAGTTGTTAGACGTCTAAGATTATATTTGGTTTTTCCAATTTTTCCTTAATATAGTTAAAAAAGGGTGCCCAATTTTTTTTAATATCTTCTGAATTCTTTCCTCTAGTTTCTTCATAATGTTTTGCTAAATTATAATAATTAAATAATTTTATTTGCCAATCTTCTTTGCTCGGGATTTCCGGGGTTTTCCAATTTTTTGCGACTAATAATCTGGCGGCTGCTGTCGCATAGCTGATTACACACCTATCATTTGTTTGTATGTCCTCAGGCGTCATTCCAAGGAGGAACATTTCGGGACTTTTCTTAAAGGAATATTTTAGCATTTTTTTTAATTCCTTATATAGCATTTCCCAAAATTCCTTAATTACACTACAATTCCACCACATGTGGATAAATGTTCCAACCTCCTTTCCACACCTCCAACACAGGTTGTTAACCCCTGGGTACATTTTGGACATTTTTAGTGGGGTCAAGTACCATCTATTCTGCATCTTTAAGATGTTTTCCTTTAGGTCGTAATTTGGTGTAAAATTTGAATCTTTCTTCCACAGGTTTTCCCATATCTGCACTGGGATAGCTTTCCCCAGGTCTTGACCCCACTTAATCATGTGGTATTTAGCCTTTTTTTAAAAAAAAAGAAAGAAAAAAGTTTGCTTCATTTTGTTTGTGTCATCGTTAAGTAAGTCACCTTGGGCTGATGCTTGCCTGAATAAAGATGGCATATTAAGTGGTTAGTGGCAAAGAAACAAGCCTACATAAATAGGCTAAAGTAAGAAACAGCAGATTCCTGACTTTGGATCACAAATCCCCTAACTTAAGTATTAGCTGAACTATTACAACAACACAAAATGTTCACAAATGCTGCCATGTCTGAGGCTGCTTTAACAGGAACAAAGGCAAACAAACCAAAGGAGTTTGAGTAGGTGGGAAAAAATACCTGTTTATCTTTTATGATGTTCTGAGGTCAGGGAGACCAAGAAGGTATGGTGAAGAAAATTCTGCATATTAATGTACAGAACAATCTTAAGGTGGTGGTAGATTTGAAGGTAGAGAAATTGCCACTTCTGAAGCTCGGCCAGCTCATGCCAAAAGGCGGGTGTGGATTTTCTGTCGTTTTGTTTCCCCATTCAGCCTTTTAAAATTCCTCCCTTTGATGATAAGGGGGGGGGGAATAACTATGCCTGTCCCAGGACTGGTGTACTTTTGGGGAACAAGGAAGCTTTGGACTGGTGGACCAAAGCCTTCCAAGATGAGGCCCGGTAGGAATGCTCCATTTTGGGCTCTCTTGTCTATGCAGCACTACCACAGATACAGAGACAACACTTCCCTCTAAAGGGGAGGCCACCATCAATGGACCCCCCCCCCCTCCACTGGAAAACAGCTTCCAGCAGCCCCTTCAGCTGTTGCTCTTGGAAGTTTAAGATTTATTCCTTACACTAACCCACTAGAGTTTTATTTGATTTGTAGCTTGCCCCATTCCAAAGGCTTAAGATGAGTAATAGCATGTTAAAACATCTTTACAAATCCTGAATTTCAGCAGTTATATTGTCCTAATCCTAGCCACCAGCTGAAAGAGTATCTCACACAGCTTTTGGAAGATCCTCATATCTGAGCTTTGATAAGTCTCCAAGGGAAAGAATATTCTACTCATATTGAAGAACGTCCCCTGAGAGGATGACTCAGCACCTCTCTGTATGCCCTTAGTTCAAAACTGGCACATATTTTGAAAATTTAAGGCAGCAATCCCAGTCAATCTTAAGAAGTTATGACTAGTATGTTCTAGCTGCAAGTCTCCAGTATTATGTACACATGTGTTTTTTATTGCATTGCTTTTAATTTATGATTGCTATTTACCTTGGAGGATCTGTGTGGCGCTCAAAGGCAGGTCAAAATGTTTTATAAAAAATAATAATAGTATTTTGTGTGTACACACTACACCCAGGAAACTGCTTCAAATGTGGTAGAGTATTTTATACAGACAGTTTACAATTTAAAGCTAAGCCCACCACCAAACTAATCATGCCAACAAACTGACCAGTTAAATATATGTCAATTCACCATCTATTGTTCGACCACAGACAAATATTGGTAAATATTTCAAAAATCCACAATGCATATGGTGCTTGAAGACTTGGCCTGTTGTCTACTTAGGCCAGCTACCTTTAAAAACTGGTGTTTCTTATTTCAATAATTGCTGTATTTTGCTAAACATCACAATCCTAGGCATGTTTACTCAGATACAAGTCCAATGAGTCCATTTGAGGTTTAGGGGCCATTCCTAATCCTGAATACAGCCTGGTGGGACTGAACAGAGTGGTGGAACAATGGCTGTGCAAAATGGCTGAGGTGGGGAAGGGTAGGCATGCCAGCCTGGAGTTGGTGCAGTGATTGGGCCCAATGCTGTTACTTGATGACAGCAGGAAAGGCTCAGGATCCAATGGATCCCAGGCTAGCTCCCTATGCTTGGTATACTCTGTTTCGGGGCTTTTTGCTGCCAGCAGGGTTCCCACAGGTGGCACTGTTTTCCGCCCCAGCGTTCTGCTGGCAGAAGGGAAAGGTGTGTGACAATGAAGTAACATTGGTGTCACCCTGTAGATGGTGGTTGGTAGATGCTAGCAGGGCTGGGAGGAAATATACATCTGTTTAATTCAAACTCACTCACCACTCCCTTGACTGGGGGGTTGGATTGCTCTAGTTAAGTGTGTTTAGGATTGCAGACTTGCTTGTGAAGTTTGTTCACAGCAGCCTTCCTCAACCTTGGGTCGCTAGATGTTGTTGGACTACAACTCCCATCATTGCCAGCCAGCATGATCGGTGGTCAGGGATGATGGGAGTTGTAGTTCAAGAACATCTGGGGATCCAAGGTTGAGAAAGACTTGTTTGGAGTGTTGTCTAAGATTCAGTTTTAGAGCAGCTGTTCAACAGAGGCATCAATCCTGCCTGGTCAAGGGTGCTGCTTTGAGAAACAGCACCCCACTAAATTGACACATGCATGTTTGAGTTAGGGTTTTTGAAAACCCTAAACAAACATTAGCCCCACCTTTGAAATAATTTGGGACAGGATCCAGGGTGGAACAGGATTTTCCCAGATCATCCTAGGATGTGTTAGCCAAACTCAGGATCCACACATTAAGGCCATAGGGCAAATGCATGGACTATAAACTAGCCATTCTACCAGAGCATTAAATGTCACACTAATTATTGTGTAAAATACTCAATCACTGTCAAATAGACCAAGTCCAATGCTGCATACACAGGGCTTATATTACTTTCCTAATTTAAAATATTAACACAGTTCCAATTGTGACGTGCACAAACTGATGACTGTTCAAGTTCACATTTAACATTTAGTCAATAGTGACCTCTCCTCCTTTTGAAAAACACAGCAAGAACAAATTACCCCAAAGACCATCTTGAGGACATTTTGTTTTTTCGTATTATGATGCCAAAAGCAACTTGAAAATCATTCTTTTAGAAAACAGCCAAGGCATCAGTCCAGTATTCAACTGATTTTCTGGAACAAAGCCTAAATTAACCAATCTAATCTTATTTTTACAGTACCTTCTCTATTACATGTTCTGTTGGCAACAGGCCTTATTTATTATTATTGAGGCCCACTTCAGATACCATTATAGCAACATTTCAGGAAAGGGTTTATAATATTTGTAAATGAAAGGGAGAGAAAACTGGAGTTATTTCAAAAAAATGAACATTTAGAAAGTTAGCTTACATGCTAGCTGCTTTTAAATCTGCATCATTTAAAAGGACTAAATTCTGAAATACCAAAAATATTGACACATGGGTGAAACTGTGCTTTATGCAGCCTGAAAGAAGCCAGACTCTCTTCAAATCCAAGGATAATATTGGTATAGTAGTTATATTCATTACTTGAAATGTGACAGTGCAGAGTTAACTTCCACCAAATATGAATCTGTCAGCTAGGCAGTTAAGGACCTGATATGGAAACTGAAAAAGCATTTAGATCAGGGATAAAGAACTTAGGCTAACAAGGAAGGAAAGCTTTTTAAAATGAAAACTGGTGTCTGACAAAACTTGTATCTATTTAAAAACTGGCTTCACACTTGCTCCTCTGAGATTACAGAATTTTCTTGAAAAGCGTACTTTTATTCCAAAACAGTAGTTACATTTATCTGTGGCTGCAAACAGAGTAATGTGGTACCTTAATTTTTTTTTAAAAAATTAATTGCTGGGACATAAGCTTTTGAAGGCTACAACCCACGTCATCTGATCCATTAAGAGAACTGCGTGTGCATCATCTCAAGTGCTAGATGCACAAATCCAGATCAATACCTGCTATCCAATACCCTTTTACAAATCCAGTTCCTGATTTTCCAGGTACACAAAATGTTTGTATACTCTATATACATCCATGCCTGTGACCTTCACTCCAGCTCCATCACCCTCAAATGACCCCGTCCTCCTTTTGCTGCCTCTTCTGCTTGGAACTGCATCCCAGGACACTTTGAGTGATGCTACCTCTATTGGTTCTTTCAAATCCCATCTGTTCAGCGATGCTTTTAGCACAACCCCCTAAATACTCTACTGTAACCAAGCCTAAATAGATGGAACTGAAATAAGGCATTCTTTTCCTGCTTACCCTTGTCTTTACTTTCCTCCCTTTCTGTTCCTTTGTATCAAATTATAGGCTGTAAACTTTATGGGCAGGGACATGCCTTTTGTGCTGTGTTAATGGACTGTGAGCATGGATGGTACAATAGCAATAATTACTGCATTATCACTTATTGAATAAAAACACACACGGGTATATTGCTGAAGGTGATTTGCACAAGGAGAAATAAAAACTACTTCCTATTGGTGAATGGGAGATTATGGAGTGGGTTCAGATTGTAGAACTCGGCATGTAACAGTATATGCATATGAAATTAAAGTGCAAGGGATTGCATGCCAATTACAACAATGATAGCAGCAGTAGTTCTTGTATAGCTAGACAACCCCAGGACTCCAAATCACATGTCTGCCAAAGCATTATTTTGTCAGGACATTATTGCTGGGCAGCTTTATGCCACACCCACAGAATGGCTGTTCTTGGAGAAAGGTTAGTAGAGAAATTCTGCGGCACATAATTTCACCAGCCCTGGTTTCCTAGTCAAACAAAAATAATGACAACACAGTATCAACATTCTGATTCTGGTTAATAACTTGGCAAATTAAACATTTAGTATGAACTAGCAGGCAGACAATGCAAAGCTGATAGGCCAATTCTGATGCCTGTACAATAGGGCAGCCTTTAACCTATACTTAACAGTCGTTAAAGCAAGAATTTTAGCCTCAGCCAATTTTTCAACGCTGGCGCCCTTCATCCTCTCCTCATTTTTATAGTCCACAGGACACAGAGGCTTGCTCTGAGAAAGTATTTGAAAACATACTCCTTAGTTAGCTGTAAAATTACCAAATATCCAAGGTCTACAGTGGTGGGGGTGGTTATATTTCTAAAAAAAATTGCTTTCACATATTATTATACCTTCAAGGCCACTTTCATAGCATATTACCTCGCAGACACAAGCTGAAATGTCTAGTCCAAAGAGTATTTTCGGTTACGTCGGCAAGACTTTTGCTACACTGCAAATGTAACTTGAATTCCCGATTCAAGATTATAATGATGGTTATAATCTTAAATACTCTTACTTGTGAGTAATTTCACTGGACTCGGCAAGACTTGCTTTCAAGTAAATAGATGTGCTTCTAGCTTTAGGTATGAAGCTCTGTTTTAATGCAGCCTACAGCCAATCCTTTTTGAATTATACAAATCATGGGGGTGGGGCTTACCTGTAGGTTGGACATTATAAAGCGAAGGATCTACTATGGGAATATTCTGCGGTGTGGGTTGAATTGTACTGCTTGTTACACCTGTGAGTAACAAAAAAGATAAGAGATTTGTATATTTATATCAACATTTGCAAATCTTTTGTCTTCCTATCTGACTTCACAGATTCACTGGGAGGATATTGTGTTCCAGACCATTTTGGAATAATAGCCCCATGTAGATATCTTAACACCAGCCTTCTGGGATTCATTAAAATAACACATGGTAGGTGCACACAACATTCTGTGGTGAACAAGTTTATAGAACTAAGTATAAGGGACCATCTGAGCAGCCTTCCTTTGGCTTAACAAGGGTCAGAAATCCCTGGTCTAAGACCACTTTACTGTGTTGAAAGAAAACTGGAAGGAAATTAAGAGATCCTCTTTGTTAGAACCTAAGTGAATGTTTTAAAAAGCCACAACAACCTTCTTACCAACTCACAATGCTGATAGTGTGAGCCTAAGCATATTTACTCAGAAGAAATCCCACTGCTCAGCTGTGCTTACTCCTAAGTAAGCGTGCGTAAGATTACAGCCTTAGTGTTTATATATGGGCATTTCAAATTTTCCATCTCTAAATTTGTTTAAACATACTAAGTCAAGATGATGTTATTTTATTTTTTCAGACATACCAGTGTTTAATTTAACCTTGCTTTTGGCTACTACAAACCTTCCGATTACATTTTCCCCAAGAAAATCCACATCTCTGTTGCCAAACCTTTCCTTTCATATGTATAAAAGAGAAAGAAAAAATAGGACCTGTAGGCCAAGATGCAAAGAGTTACTTTCTTTAAGCATGGCTAAGGTCTTGGTTGTGGACAGTAGGATTTGTGAGTTTTTCCTCTATGAACAGGAAAACCTCTTGTCCTATCACAAACCATTTCTTAAAAGTCTACTGAGTTGCAGCTTTCTGTGTAGCATTAACAGCTGCTGTTCAAAAAATACAATGTGTGCAGAAATAGTTGTACAGGTCTTTGGATCCGAACCATGCAATTCAAGTGTCAGTATACCACACCCCAAATGAATACATACTTTTTGCCTCTAATTGTTCTTGTGGTTACCTTTGCTTAATTGATAACCTAATTTTATTTAAATTACAGTCGTGCCTTGGAAGTTGAACGGAATCCATTCCGGAAGTCCGTTCGACTTCCAAAATGTTCGAAAACCAAAGCGAAAACTAAAGCGTGGCTTCTGATTGGCTGCAGGACCTTCCAGACGCAGCCAACCAGACGCCGCGGAAGCCCCGTCAGACGTTTGGCTTCCAAGGCAAAGTTCACAAACCAGAAGAGTCACTTCCTGGTTTGCGACATTCAGGAGCCAAAATATTTGGGAACTAAGCTGTTCGACTTCCAAGGTACGACTGTATTACACATTTGACAAAATCTAACAAATGAGACTAATGGATCATGCCCTACTGAACATAGGTACAACATTACCTGTGCTATGAGGCACTTCAGCGGGAGTGTTAGCTGGAGCATGTGCACCAGGTGGGATTTGTATGCCCGTGAAGTTGCTTGTGGGCACATCGCTTGATTCAAACGCAGAAGGTGAGTCAGATCCTGGGTTTGAAGGAGCAGGGGACCCAACTTCTTCATTTTCATCGTCTTGTAGGTAAAGAACAGAGGCATGTTTATTTCCCCCACCCCATTAAACAGCAGTGAAATTACCTGCAAATTTATACATATTTCCTACCACTGTCTGCAAATCAATGTCTTCTAGCCTAACCTACTTTACAAGATCACTGGGAGGATAAACAAAAGAACCACCCTGGAAGACTATATGCTCCATTACATGTAGAAGAGTGGGAAGGCAAAGTTTAGGCTAACAGATGACTTGAGGTACAGAGGATCAACATTCATCATCTGCACCAAAAATACTCTCTAACACTGCACCATGAAAGACTAATATCACTATGATTATTTTAATTGAACATGTATATCCCCAGGGAATAAGATGCTATGCTAGGGCATAGCAAAGTGCTTCAATAAGCCCCAGAACAAAACCAGATATAGAATGCCACGTCACAGTGCAAATATTTACAATATGGTTTTCAAGAATTACAGGGAGAATAACTCTTTTAGAAAACATGGAATTTTGTCAAGATACAGAAAGTTAGTTTCATTCTGTTTCAAGACTGACTTTTTCCACTTGCAGAAGGGAGAAGAAAGTGAGCAAGCAGAAAGGAATGGGGGAAGTCCTCCAGTACACTTAAACAATGCTGCTTTTCTTTCCCAAATGCACAAAGCAAGAATTATGAGACGTTCTTTGGGTATTTTGGAGTACAAATACATTTCCATATGAACTTTGGCACTAAAAAGACCCTAAACCTTCTGGGTTATGTGACATGTAAAATGGAACTACTGTATATGAACAGCCTTTAAATATGATTTTACCAGTTGTTATCCTACAGATAAAGTAAAAATAGCACATAAACACAACAGCAAAATAGAAAGCAGGTAATCTAGAGTATTTTAAATATAGATGGTTTTCTTTTTTAAAAAAGGAGTAAACATTCAGACACAGGTCTATGGTCAAAAACGTTTTCCAAGACAGCAAAGACAACCGTCTAATAATTCTAACGGAATATTTTTAATGCTATTAAAATTAAATGTGCAAAACACTCAGCAGTTTTCTCTCAAGCCAAGAAAATCAATGAAACCAGCCAAGATAATGTAGCTAGGGCCAACTAGAGTCTAAACAGATGCAATCATTAACAAGAGAGGAAAGGATGGCAACCCTCCTCTTCTGCATTGCCCAGCATATGCAATAAAAGAAAATGAAGTGGAAGATTAATACTTCTCAGTCATATTAGCACCTTTGCATCTACTGACCTAAACACTTGAAAGTGGGACTGACTGACTTTACATTGAATAATTATGCAGAATTACTGCTTGTGCTTCTTGTTGCATCATTTAAATGTAAGATGTTTAAAGATAAATAAAAACTATAAGCAATATTTGATATCACAAAATAGTTACTCACATTCCCCTTCCATTCCAGTAGGTCCAGATTGTGGTGTTTCTCCATTCTTTAGACAGTTATGAATATATGCTGCCTTCCACCTGGCATATTTTCTGTGTTGAACATTCTACAAAATACAGCAAGACATTTATTATTAAATTATTTGATTTCTTAGTTTGGGAAGCTTGGGGCTGCAAAATAATACAAGGAAAAGAAAGTTTTAAACTCTAAATATTTATAGTTATACCACTTTGCTAGAACCCACCAGTACAAATCCTTCTGATAGACCTTCTTATTCATGCTTTCCACAGAAATGGATTTTTATTTCTTTAATTAATTTAAGGCGTTTTATAGTCCAACTTTCCAGCAAAAGTGTTAAAGGAAACATAAAAAGGAGCAGTTGTTCTTACCGTAAACGGTACTTGCTCAAAGATTACCAGGAGTCTCCAAGCGGGTAGTGCTTGGAGCTCAGAGACAGGAAACACCCACATTCAACAGAAGACCTTCTACAGGTTCCTCATTTGAGAATAAGACTTCCTGTTTTCAGACGGAGACTGTGGCTACTGTGCCTGAAGCAAGGCCCTTGCACAGGAAGCAGATATTCTCATAGAGCTGGGCTACTATGCAGGGGTTGGGGCAAACTAGGGAGCAAGGGGCCACCGCCATGTAGTGAGCAATAGGGCTACTGCTGTTCACCAAGAAACAGGTGCCTTGGGAAGTTTCCTCCTCAGGGCTGTTTGCGGATAAAAATGGCGGCTACAACAGAGGCAGAAGATTCCAGTGACTGGGAACTGACTGTGGCTACCGAGTATGGCCCACACCCTTGCTAGGCCTTTAGTTGAATAGGTGGTGCTTTGGAGTGTGAAGCTGGCAAGGTGTCACTCACTGTGAGGGCTGTATGCATAAAAAAAGCCATTTCTGTCTGTCAGGAGTGGGGAGAGAAAAGACCGGGGGACGGGGACAAAAATGGTTTGTTTGATTGACAACCGTTAAACAATGAAAGAGAATATAGCAGGGGAGGAGGACAGAGAAAGAGAGAGAGCAAATAATCAGGAAAATATTCTGAGTTAGGATAAAGAGGTAACTAGCATGAGGTGTTCCAAACTGATACAGAAAACATACTGAGCCTAAATAGGAGAGGAAGTGTTCCCAGCATTACTTGCTTGGACACATCTGCCATCCATGAGATAACCAATTCTATGCAATACAAACATAACATCACAAAACAAAACAGCAAACACCAAAATGCAAAAATACAGAAATACAATACAGCAAAGAGCTTCGGAAAATCATTTCTCCCCTTCCTTCTTGTAAGACATTAAAAATCAGATTGAGTGTTGAACACTGGACAGACTAACTGTCAGGGATGCTGTAGATGCCTCCTGCACTGCAGATTCTGTATTGAGCAGGGGGCAATTGGATCCCATTATCTCAATGTTTCCTATTTAGACTCGCAGTCAAAGGCTCAATCCAGTATAATTTAGAAATGGCTGCCAATGGGATTTCTCTGTACCTAGTGTTTCCTGGATAGTGTATTTTCCCTACATTCCAAAACAAATGTCAAAGCACATTTCATAAAACCAGAAACTTTTTAACTTCGGTCTATGTTGATTGCTTCTTGATGTTTCCAACAACCTAATCTAGCATGGGCCTATTCTATAGAGACATTTTCTGTGGCTAAAAGAGCAATTTACCACATAAAATACTTTATTATATTAAAATTATAAAACGAGTTTTCGTGTTAAAGTCTATGGAAGGTGCTTAATAACTACTATAGGAGAGGGTTGGTAGAATATAAGGGTTAGGATCTGGATGTGAAGAGACTATGTTTCTGCTATGTTTTCTTAAGAAATAACTTTGGTATTAATGCCTGCCAAAACAGATTGCATGTTTTAGAACAAATCTATAGACTACTGAGCCTACAGATTTGTTCTAAAACATGCAATCTTTAAGTGACAGCATAATACAAGCCATGAAAAGACGAAATAGACTGGTCCATATTGTATTTATATCCCATGATGCTTCAACAACTCGATAACTTACTGCTTGTATGTCTATACTGATTTCACTTAAAATGATCGCAGCCTTGGTGATCAAAAACATCTGATTGTGGTGCTCGATGTACAATAGTTCTTTCATTTATGCTGCAGTCACCAAATGTTGAGCACGTATGTACAAACAAAGCCCCTGGTGCCTTCCACATAAACATCTGAAACATCCTTCAGGGTTTTTATTTGTCAATGCAATTGTTGCTTTTAGCAATATTGTTGCGCTTATTGGCTTGGAGCCAGAGAAGAACTGGCATTAGGTGGCTGGGGGAATCTAAAGCTAGAATTGTGAGTTGCTAAAAGTGTGACTGGGGGGAAAATGCATAGACACCAATCTCAGGGCTTCATTCTTTATAAAGACAATATGTTTTTCAGCCTCCCAAATCTTCAGTCCAAATGAGAAACAGCCTACAGGACTTATTGGAAAAACATAACTTCACATGTTTTTATTTAAAGAGGCTCCCACTTAGGGAAGGTGCCTTTGCCCCATTTTCAAATATTGCCCCCTCCTTTTGCACCACAGCCCACTCCATTCAGGAACTGTTTGACTCCTAGGAGAGGCTTTTTGGAGTGGAGGCTGCCAGCATGAGAAAAAACAACCTTTTCTATACCCCTTCCACTGGTTCCTCTCTAGGTCCAAGTCTCTTAAATAACAACATACTTGTGAAGTACTTTTTCTTAAATGACACTCGGACTCAACACTTGGGAAGCTGGAATAGGTATTGCTTTGAATAAAGCATGCTAGAATAAGGTCCTGAGATGGGCTTCCTTGCATCCCCCCTTTTGGCTATATAGCTCTTTTTTAGTTCAGCACTTTAGGGCTTGCAACACACTGCTAGCTATCCATTAATCAACAGACAATGGACACAAGGAAAACATTTCTGAAGCTTCCCTCTCTTTTCTCTCACTGTTCTGTAGCACATAAAACTGAAGCTTATTAGTTTTCTCTAATTTCTACTCTCCATGAGCTGGTTCTTTCCAAAATACGTCTTAACAGGAAACAGTCACAATAACAGGAATGCAGTCTAGTTCTTACGGATGCTGGGTTATTTGCTCCTTGGAACATTTGTAGCTGCTGAGGAGGGAAGGTCATGACTTTGAATCTCAATGGGAATCATCCCTCTAACCTCAGAGAGGCATTGAACGAAGAGACTAGTTTACTGATACATATTTTCTGAATGTGCAAAATAAAGTTACAATTTAGCTATTTTACAAGCATGTACTATAAATTATCTGGAATAGGCAGTATTCTACCACCAATACATTTTCTAACAGGAAATTATTAAAATGTACTTATGCTAACCACTTTGATTTCTAACTTTGGTTTTTGTCAAGATATGTTAGGATTTTCACTTTTTTTAAAAAAGCTCTTCAATCTCAGAGCTGCAGGCCTTTTTCATAAACTAACTTTATGAATTTTATACTTCTGCACAAGGCTTTCAACATTTCTGACATATTTTTCCATCCGGGCCTCTTAATTTTGACCATTTTGCACAATTCCTTCAAATTTATTTTCCGAAGGACATGCCAAAAATGGAACATCTTGTTTAGAATTTATCTGTTCCAGCATGCCTCGGACAAAACCTCCTGGTGAACATGTGTAAGCAAGAGAAATTAACTAGGGAGCTGGCACACATCTTTATTTTAAAGTAGTCTTTATGATGGTTTCCATTTCCCCCCTTTTATTAGGCATACTTAACTCTAATCCTGTTCAGCCAAAATAAAGAGTCTTTGTTTAAATAAGAAATCTGCCTTGAGAAGTTGCTCAAATTATATTTACCCCAGTTATGCACAAATTGCATGCAAGCCTCCAAACCCTCCTTTACAATCAGTGAGATCTTCCAGCAAAAGTGTGGCTAAAAATATATATATTGGGGTTTTTTTGGTTTTTTTTTAAAAAAAACATGCCTAGAACATGATCTGACACATCTGCCATTCTTAACATAGGATTTACTTAGCTGCCATATTTTTCCTGGATCTCTAGGCCCTTTCATCAACTAAATCTACCACTTTGCACAAGGAAGTAACAACCTTTTACCTTAAGTACCCAAGGCTTATTGTTATATGATATCAGGATCTTCATTAACTTTTTAAGAGTTAGTGTCTCAAATGAGACTTTCTAGAGACAAGTCCTAATGGTGACCAATAGTTATGAAATGATCCTATTTCTTATATAAGTAACAGGTTTACAGGCTTAACATTGCCCTGGGCTCTGCAAGAAGGAAGGAAAATTCACAAATGCAATAGATAAACAAACAAAACGTATAAATGATGGCTCATTTCAGAAAGCTGAGTACACTTAACATGATAAAAAGATAACCAAAACTATTAACTGCCTTGACAACACAGAATACAAGACCCTTTTCTAAGTACCCTGCCCCTGCATAGCTGCCAAGTTTTCCCTTTTCTCGTGAGGAAGCCTATTCAGCATAAGGGAAAATCCCTTAAAAAAGGGGATAACTTGGCAGCTATGCTGCCCCTGTTGCCTTGAGTCCTTCAGGGCTAAAACAACACCTAAATAAATATAAAATTATACCTGGTTAGAGAAATGAGGGTCTTTAGCTTAAAATCAAAGCTATTATGAAGATCATAGTTGTATTTTTCAAAGATAACTGGATTCTTAGCCACTTACTTAAGATCTTTAATTTCTTTTGAAAAAGCATAATAGTATCATTAAGAACTAAAATTTTCATTTTGATTCACTTCATTTAGTTCCTTAATTCCGTCACTTCCTCCGATTTTATATACCAAATGAGAAGTGTGCAGAATGCTGGTTTTCTTCTTTCCCTCATTTTAAACCATTTGAATGCCGCTAAACTCTGCTGCTTTTCAGTCCTATTCAAATCTACTGTAAGAATTGCAATTAGCAGCTGCTATTCTGTGAAGAAAATAGTAAATTGGGATTCTAAGAACTGTGCAAGTTCTGTGCAGCCAAGTGGACTTCATGGCTTCTGTTTTTCAATCTGCTGCTCCCAAAGTCATATAGCAAACTTGTGTGTAACTCAGAAAACTTCCAAAGGCATTTTGTAATTCAAAGATCTGCTCTTCAAAGTCAAAAATCCAACTGACATTCCTGAACCTGAGGCAAAATAATCATGGATCATGGACTATATTCTAACACAGAAAAGCAACAATACAGCAAAAACTAACCTGTGACTATGTGCAACTGAAGCAAATGGAACAAGTTAGTCACAGCTAACTGAAGTCCTATTGCTCTGAATGAGATTTAGTCACGACTAAGTTTAGCTGGACTAGAAACAAAAATCTGTTTCTCTGTTTCATGCAATTAATGACATATACTGCTTAACTGTGTAACTTACCTCATCTGTTAGTTCTCCAAACACAGTCAGGACATCTATTAGAAGACTTGCGGTATAAAAAGACTTAATCATATTTCTGGGGGGGAAACAATTTTAGTTTCTCAGTAAGATTAAAAACAAAACAAAAATGAATCTTTTTTTAGATATCTGCATGTGAAAAGGCATTACTTCACCACCTCCCCAAGCAAGAAGAGGACAACAGATGGCCACCCCGCTCCCCAATGCTTGCAACCTCTTTCTGCAAACTTGATCATTCAGACCAACAGATCTTCTGCAACATATAAATAAATGAGGATAGGCTGGTCAATTGTTTATGTTTAACTGCAAGGTTACTTTGCTTCAATTTTATATTTATTTCAATTAGGTGTTACAGTATACATTGCATCTTTTTTCCACTTACTTGTGAAATTGCCCAGCTCGGTCTTCATTATCTGCATAAAGAAACATTTTCAGTGCATAATTCTCCACATGGGCACAGCCAACTATTTCCTGAGTAATAGCTTCATTATCACCCAACTGCTTCTTTGTCTGAGAAAATTTAAAGATATATTTGGTTATTTACTAGGCCAGAGAAATGAAACTGCAAGGAAATATTCTAGATTCCTAATTCTCGAAGATATAGCCTGAAGGCATCAACACAGCTGCAAGCATTCTCAGATTCAATCATGCTACTGTATGTCTTCAATGAGAAAATAAGACTAATTCTGTTCTCTCAACACCTTTCCTGTAAATACAAGTTAGCCATATGTTTGCATGTTCCCTATGCTTCCCTGTGCTGTGGAGGGTGCCAATATAGAGATTTCCTATTAGTCCTAGATTTAATATCCAAAAAATTGGTAAATTGGCTATGCCACTTCAGAGAGTAGGTAAGAAGTTGCATCTCTGAATGCTCTTCCATACAGAAAAATCCCTCCACAAAGGAAGGTGTTAAAGAGAAGAGTTATAGCCTAGATCAGGCATCCCCAAACTTCGGCCCTCCAGATGTTTTGGACTACAATTCCCATGTTCCCCGACCACTGGTCCTGTTAGCTAGGGATCATGGGAGTTGCAGTCCCAAAACATCTGGAGGGCCGAGTTTTGGGCCTGACATAAGGGCAGAAGAAATATGCAGGAGTTGGCAAGAAAAGGGCAACATCTGGAGGGCCGCAGTTTGGGGATGCCTGGCCTAGATGATTCCTTGACATGCTAGTTTTCTGTTTATAGAAAACTATTATTTTTTCTACTATTCTGCTATTTGATCCTTGTCCTGCATACAACACACACACGGGTTTCCTAGCTCAGTGAGAACCATTAAACTTGTTGCCTTTTTTAACGATTCCTCACTCATTGTTCTTATAGCTAACTGAGTCCCTTGCTATCTCATTTTATTTATTTATTAAAATTCATATACCACCCTTCATCTGAAGATTTCAGGGCAGTTCACAAGATAAAAATACAAGATAAAAGCACAAAAAGTTAAAATAACCCCATATCCCCCATTTGATCTGGCTATGTTTCTGCCACTATCTGAACAAATTACTCCTGACATGGGGATGCCACCAAGAAGAGACTTCTGTTACTTGCTGCAACTATTTTAAGAGTTGTTAGCCATGTAGATCAACATTATTAAGTGTTATTGGCAGAAACTTAGTGGTGACGTGTAACGCACACTCGTTCCAAATTTCTTATGTGGGAGATCTCCTCACAGCATTAAGCAAATAATTTTGTGTGCAGTCTATTCGGTGGGGGACATGTCGAGTGTTGGGGAATATATTTTAACAACTGAATATACATTGCAAACTAAGGAATGAAACACATGCTACAAAGGAAGCAGTGCCTGTAAAGGATAGGCACCATGCAGTCACCAAGTACCAGTCATCACCATTTACCCTCACTCTGTTGTTTTTTAATTGCCTAATGTTTTAAAACTTATTTAATCCATAACCATGAAAACTAGGAACCTTCTTTTTTAAAAAATGAAGCAAAACACATTCAGGATTTTCAAACAACAACATACCGTGCCACAGAGTCAGACTGTGGCTAAGCTGCCACAGTTCAGATTTCTAGAAGTTCTACGACACTTTTGCCTCCCTAACCCACACTTAATAAAACTTTGTATAAAGAGTCAACACTATATAACTCATAACCTGTGTCATAGGCAGGGAAGGTCAATAGGACTCAATAGTTGCCTCCTGTAATTCAGATTGCAACATTTAATATGAATAAAGAGCTAATGAAATGAGAATCCCTGGTTCAACCTAACTGCTCTAGTGACCTGAAGATTTACGGTAATGCTTAGTCAAGCAGTGCATTGCGATTCAAAGACCTCATTTCAAAGATGTTACAGAGTACAAGAAGCTTCAGGTTTCCTAATAAAATCAGCAAAGTAAATAACACTGTTACAGTTACAACAGGTGGATTTAGGGCTCCTGAATAGACTTACTGTTGGCATTTAAAGAAACCTTAGTTTCGTCTTACAAAACAAAAACCAAGGATATTAGACTACCCTTATATTTCCTGAGCTGCCAAGAGTGTACAGAAAACAGTTGGAGGGCAGTCTATTTTGCAAGCAGTACAGGAACAAAATTTAGAGGCCAGGCATCTATAAACTGGCAGCACACCGTGGGCAGTTTAGATCACATTCTGTTTCTTTGAATTAAGGATTGGGAACATGTCATGACCTCATGCAGTTCATATTCATCCCCTTGCCTCTTCCCTTGTTTATCAAGGATGCAGAGGAGGCAGCACACACTCCCATAGCCCTATACCAGGCATCCCCAAACTGTGGCCCTCCAGATGTTTTGGCCTACAACTCCCATGATCCCTAGCTAACAGGACCAGTGGTCAGGGATGATGGGAATTGTAGTCCAAAACATCTGGAGGGCCGAAGTTTGGGGATGCCTGCCCTATACCAACCAGAGTTACTCTGAATCAAGACCCACTGGTTTCAATGAGACTTTCTTGTAGTATTGAAGCATCAATACTCCAAACTATGGTTTGTATGATAATTGAAACTTTGTTATACAGGATCTATGTGAGATATCTAGCAGTCAAATCTAAACCTTACTGCAGTAAATAATACTATCAACATATAATGATATATTGGGCCTGATTAGTTGTACACTGCATTTGCTAAGTATGTTCTTGACGAACATTCACTAGCATTATGGTCAAATTATTCTCCGTAAAATCTTCTTTACATACACGTGCCCAAAACAACAGAACTACTTACAGCTTCAAGTTGATCCATGAGCTTGCATAAAAATTTGCGACACTCTGGGTTTTTACTATCAATCTTCATACCTGTCTGCATAGCATACAAACGGCCTGTAAAAAATAAAGCTTAATGAATGTCACTAATAAATACATGTACCTCAGTGTGATTTAAAAGCAAAATAGGGACCTGAATTCAAACAACTGTGCAACTAGTTTTGCTTCCCCATGGGCTTTCAGCATATATTTCTCAACACAAAAGCTCTTCTCAACCCATCCATTGAGTGTCATGCCGCATGGCAAACTTCTGAAGCTAGAAGGATCTTCCAAAACAGTTTGTGTGACAGCCTGCTGTTTGCTCAAGGGAACATATAAAAACCCCAATGGAAATGCCTGAATCCTAGAGCATATCTAATGAAGCTATTTGTATCCCAGCCATGTTCTCAGTAGATGTTCCAAATTTATGGAATGCCCTACTTCTGGAAGGTTAGCTGAAACATCCTGAATAGGACAAAGTGAAAAAAAGAAATGGAGGGGGTGAGGAAGTGAAGCAATCAGTGAGAGTAGGACAAAAAGAGGACAGGCAACACTGTGCAGTATATTGAGCTGCCTAGCTTTCTCGGGGAGTATTTCTCACCCTCTCTTCTCAATTCAGAGCACTCCAAAGTGGCCAAAAGCAGGTGACTGAAGCCTGCTTCATACCTCACATAGTACTACTACCTGCAGTGCCACCACCACTCATCTTTGTTCAGCTGCTGATGAAGAAACTCTTCAAGATAGTGGCAAATAACTGGAGTGACAGTTTCAGCTGGCATGATTTTGAACAAGAAATGAAATTATGCTCAGGGATGATGTAAAGAAATGAAATTATGCCCAGGGATGATGAATATACTCAGTGCCTCAGAAAATATAAGCAGAATCCACGGGTGTTTCAACTTTAAAATACTTTACAAAACCTACAGTACTTTGTATTTATGAAGCAAAATCAGGAAGACTAATTTCAAACCAGCATGTTTTTCTAAAAAATACATTTTGGCAACTTAAAGACAAACTCTTGCATTCAGCCACGTTTCCTAGGAGCAATAAATAATAATAATAATAATAATAATAATAATAATAATAATATAGAAAAAGGAGCTGCTCTGGACTCCAATGTATAAAAATTAGCCTGACTAGAACACAGTACTAATATAATGGATATAAAACTTAACATTAAATTTTAAACCATTTTAAGAAATCAGTTTTTATGTCTACTTAAGTTATCCGTTAAGCACTCTTCGGCTGCAGTTCTCAAAGCAGTTTAGAGAAGTCACAAACTCATAGAAAGAAATAATAAATCACAGAGAGTAGCTTAAAATTCCAGCATTAGACAATAAAGTCTTAGTAAATATGACTGTCACCTAGCACTCAAAAGAAAATAAAGATGGCACCAGTTAAGTGAATTCCTAAGGTATGCCATCAATTGAAAAGGCCTTGTCTCTCATCACTGCCTTACTTCAGATGCTGGGGTGGTGTTTGGACTTAAGAGCAGCATCTTTGATGTGATCTTGAAGTCAAGAGGGGTTCATTTGGGAGAAGGCGAGGGTTACCTTTAAGGTACTTGCTCCCAAGCCATTCCTTTTAAACACTCCAAAACAATAGCTTTTTACGTAATGGTTACAAAACTTGGTTTTGTTTTTTGTTTTGAAAACCCCCCCAACAATTAAGAAGTGCTTGCATACAAAACAAAGTACTGTACAAAATCAAAACACTGAAAATTGAAGAAAGCTTTAAAATACACATGCTTATTACTTAGGAAATAATAATAATAATAATAATAATAATAATAATAATAATAATCTTATAGCCAGCATATACTGTGCTTGCTTGCTCTCAGACCATTCTTGGCTTCATTTAATGTTAAAACAAAGGTTACAGAATGTTTGTCAATCTAGTCATTCAACTGTGTTTCATTTGACTGTGTTCCAATATTGCGAGAGACATGAACACTTGGCAAGCGCATGTTTAAAAAAAACCCACACTGTGCCCCAAAGCAAACAATATATATCTCAATTTGCTACTCAAACAATGAAGTGGCAAGATTAAACATCTTAACTAGTATGCTCTGCATTAGTGACCAGCGGGTTAAAAAGAAATGTTATACAACATACATTGTCACACCATTGTTTTGTCATGGCAATATTTTTAATGAATTTATTAACATTAGTACGTGTTAGCCACAGATTCTCTTTGACAACTATTTGCAGCTTCCAAAACATACCCTTAATTGAAATCCTCATATTGGGAGTGCTTCGGGACAAGTGGCACAGCAGTCATGATCCTAGCAAGCAATCTAGGTTTGGCCAATGTCATAAAATTTGATTTTTAAGAACTAAGATCTCAAGATCTATGTGCTGCTTTAGTAATGTGCTGATACTGCCTACGTGTGGAAAGCTGTTCCAACTGCTGCTAAAGAGTTTACACACACTGAACACTAATAGCAAGTCTGAGAGAAATCACAACAATCTGGATAGATTTTATCTTTTAACAGTTGGCTGACAAGTTCTTAAAACAGTTTATTTCCCAAATGAGCAAACATTATTCTAGAGAATAAACATAAGTAATGAATAATGAAACAAATCTGATGTAAGCTTGTTCCTGGAGCATTTTCTGCCCTGCCGAGGTGGTGGTGCAAAGGAACATTTTCACAACTCACTGTAACTTAAAACCTGAAGTCATCAACTTATCAACTCCACACTGACTTTTAGGGTAAACTACACTTCACAAAAAAAGCCAAAAATGACAGCTCCTCCTGATGATCTCTCTTCTGGATGTCTTTCTCCAAAACATCTAATACAAGTTACGAAGTAACTTCAGACCATTACAATGCCTCTTTCTACATTCACACTCTACATACTGGAGTCAGTTCCAGAGGTTAGGAAACAAAACGTAATGCCTACAGGAAACAGGGTACATTGAAACTCACAGGGGGTTTCATTTGTTTCTCCCGGATCCGTCCCCCTACATTCTTGAGGGATGGGGATCAGGTGACGCCCAAACAACATTGAGTACCCCCACCCAATATGTGAACATAAGCACTTTTTGCGCACAATGGGTTTTCTCTATATCATGTTACTTTATCTAACTAAGCACTAAACAACAATTTTTAATCTCCCCAGGCAATTAATTAAAGGGCTGAAGTTCACCACCACTTATTCTGGGTGACCTGCACATCTCTATAAATATATACTGAAAGAATGTGGAGCAAATTTGGCACAAAGAGATCAAATTGTCCTTTCACAGGCAGTGCAAGGAAGGTGGCACAATGATCTCTCAGAAACTGGAATTCACTTCATGTCCCACCATTCTATGATTGTAGGTACCAGTCTGCCAATGTCTGCCCTGTCCCCAATTAATTCTAGGTAGTGTTTGAAACTGCATCAAATAACTTGCATATGCAGTTTGCGAACTATGAAGTACAGAACTAAGAACATGCTGTCCTCTAAATACAGCAGTTTGTTTTACAACACAATTGAAAAAAATGAGTTATATGTGCTACTATAAATGAAGTTTTGCATGTCTTCTATTCTAATTGATAAAGCGGACAGAATTTAACTATACTTCAAAAAGCAACCATATTCAGCTCTCCATCATACCTACAACTTCTATTCTCCATGCTGAACCCAAGAGAATGCACAGGGCAAACCACAACTACTGACAGCAATGGCTCATTATCTGAAAAATGATACACAGTCACTCAGAAAATCGGAAGGTCTGCTCTTGCAGCACTTACATTAAGCCAGGGATGTCCAAACTTTTTCCAAAGAGGGCCAGATTTGATGACGTGAACATGCGTAAGGGCCGACCAAAGTTGTTGAGCTTTTTTTTAGGATTGAAGTTATTTCAGGATTAAACCAACTGGCGGACCAGATTAGGCCCCCGAAACGGACCTTGGACATTTCTGCATTAAGCCAAGTGCTTTCTTTTTCCGCAGAAAAAAACCAGTTTAATAAGTTCATTAGCAACAATGAATGGATGCTAATTACAAATATAATGTAAGGCAAGCTTGGCAGTGTCAGGGAGTACAGCTATGTTTATTAAATAAAAGTAAAATAAGCATCCTAAACTAGATCACTATCTAGGACATTGTAACATTTTCCAAAGCCAAAATGTACATTTTCCAGTACAAATTGCTCTGACTGAAGATTTTCCAGAAAACACTTATCACAAAGCTACAATTCCCATAGTTCCCTGTGAAGAGGGACTGATCATGAAACCATTCTGAGAATTGTAGCTCTGTGAGAAAATAGGGGTCTTCTAGCAACTCTCTGCACCCTTAACAAAACTATAGTGCTATCAAAAATGCTTTAAGTGTACAGTGTGAAGGTGGCCACAGACTAATGGAGTCTAAACTGGCAGTAGCTAAACAGGAAAAAGATCTTTGGGTTGCTGCTCAATGAAAATGTTGATTTGGTGGGTGGCAGCTATGAAAAAGGCAAAGCTCGGCTGTAATTGCCCCCTCCCAGCAACCACCACTCAGTCTGCTTGGTTCTCCAGTATGCAGATTGTGGTATTATCAAACAAAGCCTCAGAAACTCACATCTTCAAAGAAAAAGCCCAGAAAGTAAACATTTGTGTAAAGGCTGGGATCTATAGGACAGCCCAGTGCCCTGGGTTCATCAAGTGTAGTTTGGGGGTGCTCCTCGCTCCAGTACTGTCACTGGAGGTACAGGTGGCTCCAGGTCCAGCTGTTTCTGGACAGGGAAAGCTTGGTCACAGTTATTCACACCCTAGATAACTTCCTGGTTCATGTACTAGTGTAGCCCATGCACTCCACATGGGGCTGCCCATGAAGACATGTGCACAAAAACTGGTGCACAATGCAGTGGCAAGGATACAGAGAGGAACCACTGGCTAGATGCACATTAAAGCAGTTTTTAAAAGATCTAGAATGGTTGCCAGTTTGCTTCCAGCCCCAATTTGAGATGCTTCTGTTAATTATTATTATTTATTACATTTGCTAGTTGCTTTATACAAAATCTCAAAGTGACTTAAGATAAAATATATACAAAAACAATTAAAACCCAGAAAATTTTAAAACAGTGTACCACACAAAAACTCTACTAATCTTATCTAATGACACAATAAAAAGGAGAAGTCCTTTTTGAGCACTACCACAAAGGCACAGCTTAGTTACGAAAGGCCTGGAATGAATTAAGATGACAACCAAGGTACGACTGTACTCACAAACACACAATGAGAAGCACACAACCACTTTGCGTTTTAACACTTGTATGGTGCTTTAAGAGTGTTCAAAGTGTGTGTGTCCCCAATGAAGTCTGCATCAGCCCTGAAAGGGTGGGGAGAAAGAAAGACAACTGTTGTTTCCCACCGATTTAGGTTTGATGAGGCCCTAAGCTACTGAAGGTAATGGGGCTCTTTATATATCCAGCTGTCCTTTGTCAACAACAAATTGTCACTGTTTTTTGTGTTGAATATATGCTATATATATTCATATACTGGTCCATGGGGTCATGAAGAGTCGGACACGACTAAACAACAACATATGCTATATAGTAATTTATGGACCTAATAGGTATCTAAAGCCATTTGCACATAACAAAATATGTATTTTATCAAAGTAATTGTTGAACTGAAATAAAATTAAGAAGTATACTAATAGTGAAATACAATTAAGAAGTATATTAATAGTTAAATAATTATTAAGCTCTAACTTAAAATGATTTTTTATTCAAACTTAATAATGCAAACACATTGGCATTTGGCAATAACAAAAGTTCCTTTAGAGACACAATTTACAAAGACTCATAATCTAGTCTTTAGAAACTTGCTATAACATGAAATATTTGGGGGGGGGGGCAAGAGAGTGAGGCCCTAAGCTATAGCTTGTTTAGCTTATATGTAAATCCAGCACTGGAGGTTTGTCTGGGGCTGTGAATTGTGGGTGGACCCTGAACCAGAAGTTTCTTCACTCAGGACCTCCCGATGCACCCCACCCCCCGCGGCCACCCACCCCGTGGCAGCAGATTGTCCATGAGCACGCACATTCAGACGGCAGGATGGGCGGGGTGGCTGCCACGTGACAAGGCGGAGGCGGGGGTTGACTTCCCCCAAGGCCCCTCCCGCAGAGGCTGCGATGTTCGAAGTGGGCGGGGGCCCCACGGGGCCGTTTGACGCCCCTCCACTTACAATAATAGGCCACCACAGGCTCCCGCTTGTCGAGTTCCTGCGCGGTTCTCAGGAAGTGCTGGATGGGCTTGAACTGCGGGGGAAGCGGCGGGAGGCCCGAGGCCGCCATAGCGCTATGGACTCAACCCAAAGCAGGTAGCTCGCTAGCGAAAACCACCAGCAGCGCAGCCGCCGCCGTTACTACTAATCAAAAGCCCAGTCAGTTCCTCTTCCGGCGCGGCGACACAAGGAGCGGGCCCGGCCCCGCTTCGCGCATGCGGACTGGGGCGGAACAACGCGAGACCCGCGGCGTGGTTGTAGCGACATCTCGCGAGCGGGCGAACTGGAGCAAAGCAAAGGGGCTGGAGTAGGAGCTTCTGGAGAAACTTCCGGTTTCCTTTTGGCGCTGGACGGGAGTCACCATTTGCGGGGACGAAAAAAAGGAACGTCAAAGCCTAAAGAGGCACTTGCGCTGCTTTTTTTGTTGCAGCACTTAGAATGATTGCGTTCAATGTCATCAGAGCGGAAAGTGCGACGGCTTAATTTCTCTCCCCGACAATTTTTTTTTATACCTGATCGTTTTAAGGCCACGGTATAGGGGTAACTGTCAGGTTCTCCTTCGCGTACTCATCTTGGAAAACACCCTATGTTGAAATGCTGTGGGAGAGGCTCCGAGTCCAGGGCACGTTAAAGTTCATGACAGGCTGACAGAAAGTAACAGGCACAGCATTTTCCCTATCCTTGAGATACGGCAGATACGGGAACCTATAGCTATAAAGCAGTATATCGCTTAATGCCCAGATGTCTATACTTACTGAAATACTGCCTGAAATTTCTGCCAAAGGCACGACTGAATCCCAACACCGCAATTGTAAATGGCTAAGCCCATTCCTTGCCGACAAAGGTCCGTATAGTTAAAGCTATGGTTTTCCCAGTAGTGATGTATGGAAGTGAGAGCTGGACCATCAAGAAGGCTGATCGCCGAAGAATTGATGCTTTTGAATTATGGTGCTGGAGGAGACTCTTGAGAGTCCCATGGACTGCAAGAAGATCAAACCTATCCATTCTTAAGGAAATCAGCCCTGAGTGCTCCCTGGAATGACAGATCGTGAAGCTGAGGCTCCAATACTTTGGCCACCTCATGAGAAGAGAAGAATCCTTGGAAAAGACCCTGATGTTGGGAAAGATGGAGGGCACTAGGAGAAGGGGACGACAGAGGACGAGATGGTTGGACAGTGTTCTCAAAGCTACGAACATGAGTTTGACCAAACTGCGGGAGGCAGTGCAAGACAGGAGTGCCTGGCGTGCTATGGTCCATGGGGTCACGAAGAGTCGGACACGACTAAACGACTAAACAACAACAAAGCCCATTCCAACAAGCACATTTGCTTAATGTGTGCACACACACTATGCCTTCAAAGCACATTTGAAAAAAAACATTATTTCGCTCAAAGGTGTGCACAGGAAGCACCGGGCTGTGGGTGTGTCACTGCCTCCTCAGGATGTACTGTAGGGTAGCACATCTGCTGCCTTGGACATATCTTTCTTTGCCTCCATTTATGCTTTCTCTATGTATTTTGTACATAAATGTTTTCAAAATACCATAAGCCTCTGAATGTGCACTCCATCTAAAGGAAACTTTATCCAATAAACTTTCCCCTTTAACTACTTGCATAAGTGGGGAACTTGGTGGATCAGATTTGGGGAAGGGCCATAACCCAGTGGCAGAGTGTCTGCCTTGCAAGCAAAATGTTGGTCCCAGGTTCAATCTCCAGGTAGGGTTGGGAGAGACTCCTGCCTGAAATCACGGAGAGCCACTGCCAGTCGGTGTGTAGACAATACTGAGCTAGATGCATGGGCGTAGGCAGGGGGGCAGCTGCCCCCCCAGAAGCAAAAAATTATTGTATTTTACAGACCATAACCAGCACTTTTCCCCTCCAAAAACTGAAGTGGAAAGGGCTTTGCTTTAGCGAGAGCAGCTCTCCACTTGCTGGGGGGGGGGCGGAACACAGCTGTAACAAAAACACATCAAATAAATAAAGCAAAGTGGCTACCGGTACTTAAGCAGTTAAGACAATTGAGCAGAATATCCCTTCAGGCAAGGTTTGATAGCCACCACTTCACCCTATTGTTCTTCAGTGGGAGTTGTTAATGAGCATTCAGGGATCGCATTCAGAGTTCTATTGGCGATTTAATGAGGGTGCAGAGGATTCAATTTGACTAAGGTGGCTCTGCAAGGCTAAAAGGAAGTGAATAAGAAAGGGGGGGCTGTAGCTTTGATAGACACAGTGATGTTTATAAAAAGCAGTGGTGTTCCAGTCTGCCCCTCTTCCTGCATCTGTATAATGTAAATCAGGGGTGGCCACCTCCCAAGAGACTCTGATCTACACACAGAGTTAAAAACTGGGAGTGATCTACCCCCTTTTGGGGGGTTCAGGTCAAAGCTGTTGAGTTTTTTTTAAGGAAGGGAAGCCCTGTTTTGGGGGGTTTAGGTCAAACTTGTTGAGTTTCTTTTAGGAGGGAGGGAGGCCCATTTTTGTTTAGGGCTTCAGGTCATAGTTCAGCTTTTTTTAGGGAGGAGGAAAATTTTGGGTGAGCTTTTTTTAGGGGTGCCAGTGATCTAGCAGTGATCTACCACAGACATCCAGTGATCTACTGGTAAATCACAATCTACCTGTTGGACGTGCCTGCTGTAAATCAAGCAGAGAGAAAGCTGCTTGCAAGGCTCCTGTACAGGCGTGCCGGTATCTTCCTCTTGCTGCAGAGTTCCAGCATCACAGCGTCACCCAGCGTCACCCACAAATGTGAGTTATCCCTCTCTCTATTTCTTCCTTCCTTCCCTCCCTCTTCCATCCTTAATAAAATACTGGGGGGGGGGCAGATAAGCCCCACATAGAAAGCCCATCAAAATTGGGGGGGTGACTCTTTCAAATACGATGTCGTCAGGCCAGCTGGCCCTGTAGCCCCACCCACATTCCCACTTCGTGACCCCGCCCCTGAACGACCATGGCTTGCCCCCCCCCTAGTTTTGATCCTGGCTATGCCCCTGGCTAGATGAACCAAGAGTTTGACTCTGCATAAGACATCTTCTGTTGTTCCTAATTTTGCTGGCCTTTTAAAGCCATGTGAACTAATGGGCACCTACATCCTACCCATCAGTTGTTTGGGTTGCTAACTGATGCTCACGGGAGAAATACAGTAGTGCGAATACTCACTTGGGGCTCTGCCAGGACACCAGGGGCCTTTATAAGGCTGCACCACCTGCTTCCCAGGAAGAACATCAAGGCATGGGATAGACCAACCTGGGCCCAAGTATTGGCTAGTAAAGAAGCAGCTGCTCCAATGCCTGTTTTCCTCTTTCTTCTTCCCTTTTTCCTTTCCCTTTTGTACCATATTAGAGTGGGAGCCTGGGGGCAGGGACTGTCTTATCTTTTAAAAGATGTACAGCACTCAGCAAATGTTGGGCACTTTATTACAAATGTTAGATAACAATAAGGGTAGAGGAGTGAAGATGACGAGACTGCTGCAATGCAGTGGGATTGCAGCAGGTGGGAGGGTAACAATGAGATGTTACCCAAGAGTGGAGCATGTTGTCAGAGTTGACCACCTTTTTCTGATGGAACACCTGTGCTTTTAGCATCTGGGTAACTGGTGGTAATTCAGCTGGTGTAGTTTTTCTATGCAGGAATGATAAACTTTTTACCTACTGAAAACCTGCCCATCATACACCTTGTTTCTGGCAGAAGGTCTGCCAGAAGAAAAATGGCAGCACTACAGAGCAAAAAAAAAGAAGCTGCTTCTAAGCACTTACGTTTTCTTTTCATACCATTAAACTCCTGTGGTTTTTGGTTGTTTGGTTTTGCAAGATAGGGACAGGGCTACTGTGCCTCTGTGAAAGCACACATGCTGCTTTTCATGCAACTTTTTCAACCAGGTGCAGAAATCAGGTTGGATTCTGACATTCTCATACTTCACATTCTTATTTTCACTGGAATATGCAGTACAGGAATAGATTTCGTTTAATATATTCACTCACACCATATTGTTATGCATAAAAAGTTTTATTGTACCTGAGATCATACATTAAATTGAAAATAAAGCAGCTTTTATGTATACGTACAAACATGGATGATATGATACAATAATACACACATAGCAATTGAACAAAATACATCAAACCATTTAAAGTAGGATTGTCAGATAATCCAGAAACAACAGCTGTCCAGTTCCTGTCACTTTAAGAAGAGTGCATTCTGGAGAAATCACCCAGTGGTGCTTTTCATAGCATTACCCCTGTTCATGTCTTCAGATCAAGCTGGTTTTAAAACAGTTGACAAACCATCCCTGTGGTGCAGGAATAAAACTGCTGCCACATATGCAAACCTAAGCAGAGCCCAGTATGGTTTCAAATTGGATTGGGAACCACATGTTGAGACTCCTGCATTGATGGGGGTTGGACTAGAGCAGGCATCCCCAAACTTCGGCCCTCCAGTTGTTTTGGACTACAATTCCCATCTTCCCCAACCACTGGTCCTGTTAGCTAGGGATCATGGGAGTTGTAGGCCAAAACATCTGGAGGGCCGCAGTTTGGGGATGCCTGGACTAGAGGATCCTCAGGATTTCTTTCTACTCTACATTTTTAGTATTCTAAGCCTAATTTTCTTAATGTGGTACTTGCGTAAAATGTGACTCCTATCCATGTAGAAACACAAAATATTCAACTATAGTATAAACTGAATTAGAACATAGGATCACAAATGCTATATTTTTATCTATATAGGAAAGATCACTAGACATCAATCTTGCACACCTTTTTCACCAACTAAAAAACAGTGGAGCTGATTTTGTAATTGTGGATTAAAGGGTTACCCTTTTACAGATTACTGTATTCAGATGTCAGATAGGAGCCAGTATGGGGCAGCAGCTTGAAATTTGTGTTCAAATCCCCACTTGTCTCTGAAGTTCATTGCATGACTTTGGGCATATCATAATCTTTCTCATAATCTAACCTATAGGGTTTGGAAAAAGTGCTACCCTTTGTATAAATAATGTTTCAGCTACTGGTCATAACTGTTCTAGGAATTTCCTCTGATTTTTTGCAAAGTAAACTAACTTTCAAATTCCTTTCTTTTAAAGTCCCTTTCTTATCTTTTATTTTAAATTCTAAGTTATGTACATAGATTGTCAAGAGGACATGGACCCCCTACGCCAGTGATGGCCAAACTTGGCCCTCCAGCTGTTTTGGGACTACAACTCCCATCATCCCTAGCTAACAGGACCAGTGGCCAGGGATGATGGGAACTTTAGTCCCAAAGTAGCAACCCCTGTGAACTCTTCAACAACTATTGATGACAGTAATAAATCAAGAAAAAGTATGGAAAGGTAGCATGTCCAGTGAATTGCCCAAGGTCACATGTCAGGAAAACGGCAGAGGTGTTTAACCTTATTTGAAACTAGTACAATTGGCAGGACAGTATTACGCTGCTCTGTCCATCAGGCTGATAACCTATGCTGATATAAAACACAAACGGGTGCTATGCCATTATTTCTGCTTATCTAAAACAGCAGGAAATACTGCATAAGGTCTCTTTCTCCCCACCATAGATAATTTTCTGTGCATAAAATATCTTTGGCAAGTTACTATACAAGCAAGGAATATAAAACATTCAGAGTGGAGAACATAAATCAGAGTCTTATATTAAAGTTAAGCAAGTGTTAAGGCATGAATTGAATAAGGTCAGCAATCTGTCTCAGAATTGTGGTTTTAAAGGCACATTACAAGTGGTGCTGGTAAATAGCGCAGATAAGTTTACTTTGTACAAAAATGACACATAACTAAAACAATTATTATACAGTGGAGTCTCAATATAGTAATTTATGACTGATGGTTAGAGCAACACAAAATGCTTCTTGTGTTGTTTATTGTTCTGCTTTTATGAGTATTAATTGTTAGTTCATTTGACTTGGGGGTTACCAAAAAACATCCCTGGCCTGCGCTAATTAGTTTTCTTCTGACTGTTCGCTGTTTGGATATTATGTTGCCAAAAGTTTTAGGGCTCTAAGGCCTCACAATTTCCAACTAAAGATATTTTAATTTAGTTTTTTACTGACCAATTCCACAGGTGCTTTGCTTTGATTCTTTATTGTCAGAAGCTTTTTTGTGACCCCTTTCTGAGACCACCAAAATAGCTCCTAAAAAATTGGCCACATCCAGTTTTATACTTTGGTGACTCTCTTTTTTGCATGCAGTCCCCAGAAGACTGACCATGGGTCAGTGTGGCCACCCCGGCTTAAATGATTACATGCAAAATATGGGATTTCTCCTTGATTGTAGAAAATGCAGGATGTTAGCTAATATAGATTTCATATATTTTAAATAGATTATTCCCCTCACTAATTTGCCTTAATCCATATAAAAGAATGTGTTCTACTTTGCCTTTCCAAAGTCAGTCATGTTATATACTTCTGATTTTCACTGTGTGATCCAAAGCCACAGATTGCCAACCTTTTCAGGGCACATTTAGATTTTTGAGTGAGTGCCATGCACACCCTCCCTCTGACCACTTCCAGTCAAATGAATCTAAACCTTTAAAAGCACATAGAGCTGAAAGGGTAAGTGGGAAAGAGTGTCACTCTCCCAACTTCCTCCTTCAGCTCTATAATTTTTCAAGAGGGAAAAGGGTAACCCTCCTCACCACCGCATGACCAAGAGGGCATATGGAGGGGGTGCAGTTCAGAGGCTTCATGGTCGCCAGGGGGAGACCTCAAGAGTACCATTACATCCACATGCATCCACGTTGATAACCTCTGTCCGAAACATTCACACTCACAACGTTATTTTTCTTTACTTGGGAACAAACCCCACTGAGTTCCATGACGCTTAGTTCCAGAGAAGTATTCTGAGGATTGCAGACTTAGACAAGGGAGTAAGCCCAGCAGGGTTTATTTCTGGGTACACATGCTATAAATTAAGGTGCTGCATACTTTCTTTTTCTATGTGTGTGTGTGAGATATATGAGAGAGAGAGAGAGAGAGAGAGAGAGAGAGAGAGAGAGAGAGAGAGAGAGAGTTAAAGAAGTCACAACGAAGAATTCCCTGTAGAAGTTTGCTGATATTTAAATAACAGTTTAAAGATGCAACTTGACTTTGTTATTTAAAGAAAGTAATTTTTCTTTCAAATGGATAACTCTGCTCTTTGTACAAAAAATGTGATGATAAACAAATAGAAATAATTCATTATAACACTGAAGTTACTGACTATTCAAGAAGCCCAACCTTCTACACAAGATCTCAAAAACCTCTGCAATACACAACATAATAGTAATCACAGTAAATGTGTACATAGCAATAAGGAAGATAGTCTTTTCAAAGTGTTCTGGTACCATGCATCTGGTAATATTAAACTTTTTATCAAGGCCTCCTGCATCACATCTGTAGAGTGGATTCACTTGGAAACCAAAGAGCTGACTCTGAAGCCAAAAGGCCACAACTTCAAGGATGATCCTTAACAGAACAGAAAGAATATAAAAAACGGTGTAGGCAGGTCTTTGGAGGATATCTTCCTGAGTGACGCTTTTACATGCAGCATAAAGGTGGAAAATGGCTCCTGGTAGCAGTACGGTCACTAGCTGTAAAGCCCAGAATACCTAAAGTGTAGCAGAAACTTGGCTGTCAAATCATTTATCACTATATTATACTACCTGATAACAGACATCAACCAGAGTGTCTTGTGGCTGCTTTTGTTTTTCAGAGGACATAGATAATCTTAAAATACTACTTTAAAAATAGCATTCATAAAAAAAAATCACTGTTATCATTCGCTCCAAAGGTTAGATTCACAGTTCACAGGGCCAGCTCATCATAGACCCCTGGTGGCGCAGGGCACCATGGCGCTGGCCCGCCAGGAGGGCGCCGCGAGCTGCGCCAGTCCGCTGCGCAGCTGCGCGCGGCACCCACCTGCCCACCGCGCTGGGAAACGGGGCGGGAGGGCGCCGGAGAGATTGTGCTGTGTCTGCCCACCCGCCACGCAGCAGCGCCGCGCTCACCCGCCCACCGCATTGGGAAACGGGGCGGAAGGGCACCGGAGAGATCCGGCGCACCATGGCGACAGGGGCGCTTAAGACAGCGCTGACAGTTCATTAACTTTTTCCTTTTAGCTGGTTCATTAGCATTTGATGTTTATCAATTTAATGATAAAACCAAAAGGAAATTGTTAGTTTTCTGACTTTCTACCTTTGGAAACTCCCTTCCATGTGTTGCAGAAGATTCTGTGTCATGTTCCGGGGCAGATATTTAATTCAGGTGAGGACAGCTGGCAATACTTTTTGAATCACATCTGTTGCCTATGGAATGAAGTGTGTACCAAATGACACACCCAATAGTCTCCTAGGACCTAATGTTGCTGGGAACATTGGTAGTGGTTGATAAGTCACCACCACACCTTCTCATTAAAGTGTCACTGTTAAGCTTCCTAAAAACTAAGGGCACAACCCTATATTCATGATAAGGCAACTGAGAAGCTATAGAATATGGCAGATGTGCTGGTAGTGGTGGATTGCTCTGTGAGTCAGTTTTAATGCAGTATATTTTAGCACTTGCACGATTGGTTGTGTTTGTATAAATACTTCATTTGTTGCTTTCATATACCAGCTTCTTCCATTAATTTACTTTTCCATGCTTGGCTTTCCATTTCAGTGACCTTCCTTTTGAAGGTGTTTTTTTTTTTTTTGCCAATTGTGTTATTGAGCTAGATCTGATCTATAGTTTGCATTGCCTGCATTGTATGAATTCTGACTGTATGGCTTAGCCCCCCCCCCATATATTCCTGGGATGCTTTTCTCCTTAAAATGCTTTTAGTGCCTATGTGTTTCTGTGTTAAAGTGTAATGAAAACATTCAATAGCTAGACAGGATGGCCTTGCCAGAAAGCACAAGGAGCATCAGGAGATGCTCAAGGTCTATACCAGGAGATGACACAAATATCAAGCCCCCACTCAAGGCTGCTTGAGGATGCTACCGGGGTAAGCATGAGTCAGCATGTGTTTATGAGAAGGACAGGATACGGATCTTCCTTATATATACTTGTGACCCCCCCCTTGTGTTTATGAGAAGGACAGGATACGGATCTTCCTTATATGTACTTGTGACCCCCCCCTTGTGTTTATGAGAAGGACAGGATACGGATTTTCCTTATATGGATTTGTAACCTGTGACCCCCTTGCGTGCGCACATTTACAGAGGAGGGGGAAGGAGCCCAAGAAGTGTATAAGAACCTTTGCAAATTTGTGTTTCTTTACTCTTGTCGTGAGCTGATCACCAAGAGTCTCTTAAATTTAAGAATTAAACTCTTTCTCTGAATGGAACTCAACCCCCGGTGTCGTTATTGACTGTCTCTGTCCTTGCCTGGGCGCAACTTAAGAACCCTTAGTAGCTAATAAGGCTACACTTTGAGGCAGAGTGAATGCCTCAAAGTTTCAATTCCTGGCATGTCCAGGTAGGGCTGGGGAAGATTCCCTGCCTGAAACACTGGAGAGTTTCTGCCAGTCAATGTCAACAATATTGAGCTAGGTAGACCAATTTTCTGATTTATTATAAGACAGCTCCTACGTCCCTTAGCTTCTTTTGTGTTGTTTTCTTGATTGTAAGCTCCTTGGAGCATGGATTTGTCTGATTTTGGAAAGTGCAGTGCACATGGATGGTATTATACTAATAATAAGTGCTTGCCCAGCTTTGGTAAGGAGGCAGGAGGACCCCAGGAACCCGTCAGAGCCTGCACTCCTCCTTCCTGGAGCCAGGGAAGTGCTTATCAGTCTCCTTGGGAAGGTGCCCTTCTCGGCTGTGTGCCCAATGCTCCCGCACTTGTACTGCCCTAAATCTGCCTCTAACAGAGCATATGTAAACATCTGAGCTAAGATGTAGAGAACAGTGCAAGGAAAGGGTCATCTTCAGCAGACATAACAGGTGTGTATCCCTGCTCATTCCCATTCTTCCTACTCGGGAGCATTCACAAAATGCAATGAAAGTTGAGAATTTCAGGACAGACAAAACACAGCACATGGTTAAACTATGGAATTTGCTACCCCCAGATGCAGTGAGGGCAACAAAGTTGGACAGATTTAAAATAGACTTAAGACAAATTTGTAGATGGTAAGGCCATCGGTGGCTCCAATGCTGAAGGCAACATGCCTCTGAATACCAGTTGCTGGTGATCACAAACGAGAAACTGCTCTTGTGTTCATGTTCTGCTTGTGGGCTTTCCCTAGGGATCTGATTGGCCATTCTGAGAACAGGAAGTTGGACTGGATAGGCCTTTATGCTGGTCTGGCATGTCACCACTTATGCTCTCAATTGCCTGCCTGCAGTCTGAAGTACGGTAGCACTGCTCAAAATGCTACTATCTCGGCCTACAACTTCACTCAGTGTCCTTAAATCTTTCAGGGACGTTTTGACTACTGTCATAGGCTACTTCCTACCTTTGACAAGAGAAAGAAAAGACTTACCGGTGGGGTTATAGGTCTGAATTGGTTGTAACAGAATAGATTAATGTCCCTCTTGTCTGGCTCACAGCTGAAGTGTAAGGCTTCATTGCCGTAGACCGCAAAACCCAAAACACCAAGGAAAAACATTCGGACTGAGCCAAAGAAGAGTGTGTGGAACTGACCGACCACTGTTGGAGGCCTAAGCTGTAAAGAATCACATGGAGGTTAAGTAGGAAAGAACAGGGAGCAGAGAGGAATCAAAAGCATTAGTAGTATTCAAGATGTATCTTAATAATGTATATCTATATAATATCTTTTGTTCAGATTTGTAGACACTTTCTGCATACCCTTCACCAAACATTAATCTGAAAGCTGTGTTGTACTGGATAACTGAGTCAGTGAGTAAACACACTGTCAGTTTCATTGACTCAAGTCCATCTAAGGCCAGCACTGATTTGAAGGGGGCATTTCCACATAAGAGGTGAGGTCTGAAGTACAGTAAATGTCAACTGATTTTCTCTTCCAATCACAGTCCCTCTCTGACTGCATCAGATGCCTGTTGGGAGGCGTTTTTTGGACCCTGGCCAACACACGTACGACCATGCTATAGAAGGCTCCCTTCACAGAGATTTCATCTAAGGGATTATTTTATAATGCTTCCCCTCCCCCTCCAGTAACCTGTGACTCATCACTCCGGGGACAACACCTATGTACTCCAGATCCATCCATTTCAAATTCCAGCATGCAGCTTCAGAAACTGGCAAACTTCATATATCTAGCTCTTCCACACATACAGACCAGCCATACAGGTTCCCATACAGTTCTGATCACTTACTGATGCAACAAATACAATGGTATCATTAAAATCAACTCTTATTTAGTCTTAAAAGTAATGTAAGCTTATATGCAGCATTTGTAAGACTTGCTGCAGAGCAAGAGGGAAATGCTGGTAATAAAACATGCTTTCTCTGAAGAAAAATGCCATTTTGTATGCTGGGGGTGTTGTTTTGAACCTCTGTAGTTCATAAATTGTTTGTGACCAACCCTGAAAACCTGTCCTCATAACGAGATTATTATTCTTTCTCTAGCACTTCTTATCCCATCCATACTTACACATCCTTCATAGAAGTTCTTGATGTAATTTAAAGACATGTCTTGTAAGATGTTCTCCTAGTGCAATTGTGGTATAATCCCTACGCCTCATTGCCAGTTTGCTGTCCTCAGGCTCATTCTGATGCTATTACTCTCTCCTGACCTTTCCTATGAAAAACTCTTGTCACTGCACAATTATATATTTATTTTTTTATCTCTGGGGCCCCAATTAACCTTACACTTTCAGGGAGGGAGAAGAAAAGGCCCAAACAAAGGCTGTGTACATGTGGCCTGCCCAATAATCCCCACTGAACGTTGTCAGCAAAAACCTTCACCCAAACCCCATAAACTAGCAGCCGGCGACACAATAGGATGGAGTACGTGCATTTGGCCACGGAATCCCCTTGTTGTGCTAGAAACACATGACCCTTCTGGCTTGGCTCCTAGGGCAAGTCCAGATGCCTTCTTTGCCCACCATTAATGTAACATAGCAGAAACAGCAGGAGCTAGTGCAGTGCCCTGAGAAAGAGATAGCCCGGGAGAGTTATTATTTAATTTTCAAGCAGACTTTATTTTGGGCTGGTGCCACCCGCACTGTTCCTGAAAGCACCCCATGTGCACTGGCAAATGCTGGCTGAGCAGACAGACTCATTTGGAAGCGCTGCAGAAGATAGAAGAAAAAAGCCTCCAGAAACTACATGTGCCTTGCAACACATTCCGGGTAAAATTAAGTTTGAGAATGAAAACGTCTCAGCTAGTATTGATAGTACTGTAGTAGCAGTAGTAGAATTGAATTGTTATTATTCATATTAAATGTATTAGCTCCCCGCCCTTTACAGGCAACTTATCATATGAAAGATTAGTAATGTGGGGTGCCTTCAGGATTTTAGTTTGAAATGAATTTCAAGCAACAGGGAAAGCAATTCTCCCAACCCTCTGAACTGACTTGCCATGATTCTTTTTCAAACATCTCCTCCACCTCTCAGGTGGCATCATGTTCTGTAAACCTTAACATGGTTCTTGAGATCTATGACCACCTTCCCTCATTACCAAACCGAATATGCCATTGAAGATTACTGGTAGGCCACTTTGATAGGATAACTTTCCTGAAAGCTTTCATGTATGGGAGGCCATACAGGCAGAGGGCCTTCTCAGTAGCAGCGCCTGCCCTGTGGAACTCCCTCCCATCAGATGTCAAGGAAATAACCACCTGACTTTTAGAAGACATCTGAAGGCAGCTCTGATTAGGGAAGTTTTTAATGTTTGATGTTTTGTCGCTTTATTATTATTATTATTCTGTTGGGAGCTGCCAAGAGCAGCTGGGAAAACCCAGCCAGATGGACAGGAAATTAAATACATACATACATACATACATACATACATACATACATACATACATACATACATACATACATTATAATAAACGTCGCCTTAGCTCCCTTACCTACTTTGACCCTGCTCGGATCTTGGTCTTCCTTCCCTCCACCGAGGCCTCAGATCACACAGGACCTCACAGCAAACTCTCCTGAGCCCTCTTTGCTCTCTGTTGGGCGGAGGCCGCCCAGTCCACCTTCCCTCCCCGGGCTACTTCCCTTTTCCCTTCCGCCCCTGGAAGCGAAATCTCGGAAGCAGGTAGGACAAGGGGAGACGCGAAATACGCACCAGCCGCAGCCCCGGCGTGGCGTTGTTGGGGGGCCCCATCCAGGCGCCTGTCTGCTGCTCTGCGGCGACCGTCCGGGGAGGCGCGTCGCGATCATCCTGGAGGGGAAATGCGCTCCTGCCCGAGCGGAGCGCTCCAGGGGCGGCTATCCCCCGCCCAGAGGACGCTCTCCCAAAGGGAGCGAGCCGGAGAGGGAGGGAGAGGGGCAGGCAGGCAGGCAGGCAGGGAAAGGGAGATCCAGCCTGGCAGCCGTCCAGGACGGAGGATCCCGCAGCCCAGCGCGTGGCTTCGGCTCTCCCGGGACGCTCATACAGTAGTTGTGCAGCCGGACCCAGACGAGTCAAGAAGGAAGGAAGCGTATCTCACAACACTTTCATCAACAGCCAGGACCGCGCAGCTTCTCTTAAAAAGCAGCTCCCCAATTCCAGATGGGCACGAAAGGGGGTATCAAAGCGCCCAAAGGGATCTGTTAGGACAGCCTTCAGTGCGAGGGAATAATAAAGGAGGACGCTGCCGAAGCTTCCTACGACCCAGGACTCCTTGAGGACCCATTAAATTAGATGCTAAAATCTATAAGTTCGAAAGCAACGATTATAGGTTCGAAATGGATAGACTGAGGTTCGAAGTCTTTTAACTCTTCCAGTCACTCTGATTATGATCATGGGATGGAATGAAGACGCGTTAGCTGAGGAGGGGTGTGTAGCGTTTCTCTAAGGAGAGCAGCATCCCTGGGCAAAGGGAGTTTGCTCAAAGAAGAAGGAAGGGGGGGGGGGGGGAAATGACCCTGCGGGACCATGGCGAGAGAGAGGCATCAGGCAAGCTCCCGCCTCTCGGCTTCCGAACAGTAAAGTATGAATTTCCGTGACCTGCGTCCCAGGCAGCAGCGCCTCTTCGAAGAGAGTGCCAGCCGATTAATGCACCACCTCAATTCAGCAATTTATTGGCTTAAAACCAAAGGTCAGAAAAAGGCCACAAGTAGCAATAAAAAATAGCAGCAAAGGAGAAACAGAAGTATCTATCTCTATCTCTCTATCTTTATCTATCTATATCTATCTATCTATCTATCTATCTATCTAATCTCATCTATTTTTCGTCTGTCTGTCTGTCTGTCTGTCTGTCTGTCTGTCTGTCTGTCTGTCTGTCTGTCTGTCTGTCTGTCTGTCTGTCGCCGTGGGGTCCCAGGATGGCTTTCTTATCGTATAAGAATATACAACACTATGCTGTAGACGCTTCCATAGTTGCTAAGGTGTGATTTTGTGCGTGGCGCTCGCCACCCCCCTTTCGGTGTATGATTAACCCCCTACAACTTCCTTTTCATTGCAACACGACATTGCCCCCACCCGACTGGATTGGCTTCCTTGTGGCCTCATATCCCCAGTGGCCTCACTTAACTCAGGTGTGGTGCTTGGCTCACTTACTTCACTCTCCTGAGTCGCTCTAGTGAGATATCGAGGTACCTCCGCTACAATTTCATCTCTGCCTCCCCCCCGTCCCGTCCCGCTGCCAGAGATGCTACTCCTTTGACAGTAAAAAAGTTGAGGGAGGGAGGGAGGGAGGGAGGGAGGGAGGGAGGGAGGGAGGGAGGGAGGGAAGAAAGAAAGAAAGAAAGAAAGAAAGAAAGAAAGAAAGAAAGAAAGAAAGAAAGAAAGAAAGAAAGAAAGAAAGAAAGAAAGAAAGGGAAGGAAGGAAGGAAGGAAGGAAGGAAGGAAGGAAGGAAGGAAGGAAGGAAGGAAGGAAGGAAGGAAGGAAGGAAGGCGGCCTTGGAGCATGCAATGCAACCACACTCCACACACCCCAAATTCTGGGAGAAGAAGTCCTGAAGTCCTGCTGGTTTAAATCCTGGCAACATTGTGATGGAAAAGGTGGGGACTTCGCGGCCCTCCAGGTGTTTAGACTACGACTCGCATCTCCCCTGCCCATTGGCCAGGCAGGCTGTGGAGCCTAACAACATCTGGAGGGTCACAGGGCCCCGGCGTTTGCTTTAACCTTATCTACATGAGAGGTGAGGCAAGTCCTGTGCTGCCCTGCAGCGAGAGCGAGGCCCGCGTCACTCAGGGAATCGGCATCTCTCAATCTCCTTTGCCTCGCACGGGTGTGTGGCGTTCAAATGGCTACTGGCGGCTCCTTGGAGGTAGAAAAGTATCGGATGCCCATACACGCAACGCAGCAAACATGCAGACGGCAACGCGAGACCCCTCCACATCGTGCTTAGGAGGATGTGGGTTGATGTTGGACTGAAACCTCCGTCCTCCTGACCATGGATACCATTTGGAAGGGAATTTTAGCTCTTGGCCTTTCTTTTGCTTAAAAACAACACTGCACGGGGATGTGGCATCGCTGGGATGGGTGAATATTATAAAATGAACGAAAAGTGCGATTTTTGGCAGCCGCCTGGGTATACCTAGTAAGCAGAAGTGAGTAATCAAAACGGGGGTGTAATTAAAGTCATTTTCTTGGCTTGGGGGTTCTGTCCGCTCTTCTTTCCTCCCTGTTATTCTGCTCTCTCACATTTTCCACAGCTCCGGCGCCAGAGCGAGACAAAACGACAAGTCCTTTGCTAGAGGTTTTGGACAGCGCTACGACCTGACCAAGCAATCCTAAGGGATATTAACTCAGAAGTAAGTCCCATTGAGTCCAATGTGTCTTACTCCTAGGTAAGACACACCACTGCAGCGGCCCAGTTCTTTCTGTTGGAAACAATGTCTTATCTCCTTCACCCGTAACACACAAAAACACACAGGGTGAGAGTTATTGATCGTTTGAATGTGTGGAAATGAAATCCGTGTTGTATTTCATTATGACAAATCTGTTCCTGTCTGCAGAGAACGAGGGTGGGGTGGGGGGTGGGAGAGAGAAGACGCTTTAACACATGCGGTGCAATCCTAAAGCCATTCATTCATCTGGGAGCAAGGCACCATTGAACTTAATGGGATATACTTCGGAATAGGTATGTATAGGGTTGTGCCGACGTATGTTTAAGAAACGTGATGACCCCCCCCTTTTGCTGCTTGTGGTCGCACAGCATTAGTCCTACAGCTGGCAAGACCAAGAACTTTGCTCTCACACACAAGGCGAAGACTGGAAAGACTGCTGTCCAGGAACGCTCAGGAAAACAGCAAGATCTCGGTGTATGCAGATGGCTCGCAGCTTGATACCAGCCATGTTTACTCCAAATGGGGGTTTATTTCCGAAAGCATATTCAGGGGTGCAGCCGAGGTGGTCCTCGGGGTTCCTTCCAATTCTATGATTCTATAATGACCCTGTAGTTGATAGCTAAGACGGGGAGCGGCTCCGGAGCAATTTTCAGCACCAAGAGACGGACAGCTCCTTTTCCTCCGGACATTTGAACCTTCAGGCTAAAAAGCACCGCCTTCCGCCTGGCGCTCTCAGTCAGCCCGGCACTCTTGTGTCTGCAGCCCAGTCCTATGCAGGCTGACTCAGAAGTCAATCCAAAGGCAGTATGCATAGGATCGGAGCTGTCCACGTCTGCTGAGTTCACTAGGGCTTACTCCCAGGGAAGTGAGCCTAGAAGGGCTGCAGCCTTAGACGTGCCAGCCCGTTCCGCCTGAGTCCATAAACTCGCCCAGACAAGTCCAGCAGTTTGGAAACCTTTTGGAGCCGCAGCCTCCTATGGTCACTTCCCCCGTCTCTGTCGCGGGGAAAGCCTCTGTCTTTAACTTGGAGGAGCCGCCTCCTCCATTCAGCGCCAAGACACCAAGTTGGTGGCTTTTCTCTAACTGTTCGCTCCTCCTTGCGGAGGCGGACCCTCTCACGTATAAAGGACTGGTATTGCGCGGAAAGCAGGGGAAATCGAGTCCGGCTTCTGCCCGGCAGGAGCTGTCCAACCTCAGCTGCTCCACGCTCTGAAGAGAGGAGCAGAGTCGTCCAGGCTTTCCTAGAAAGAGGATCCGCCAGCATCGTCCAGCAGAATCGCGCGACTCTTTTCGCCTGCTTCACCTCGCAGAAGAAAGACCCAACAGACTGGATACCAATTTCTTGACTCAGATCCTACTTAAACAGCACTTACTTGAACAGAAAGCCTTTGGGACTTCCTTCTGCAGAAGCATCCCAGGAAAGCTTGCCCCGGCGGTCATCTGGGTTGTCCCAAACCCGGGCACTCCTGGACTGGAAGAAGAGACAGGTTTGCCTTTGAGCGCATCGTCCTGTGCCTGTCCATCTGGGAGTGCGGGAAGGCGCAGAAGTCTGGGCATCCGGAGAGAGCCCTGTTCCTTCAACGGGCAAGGCTATGTCGCTCAGTTGGACGGGGCTGGGCAGCAGCGCGTCCGCCTGGGGCAACCTGACGGCGGAGGGCAACGGCAGCGGCGAGGCGGACCCGGCTCTGGGCCAGGCGTCGGAGCGGCTGCCCCCGTCGCAGCAAGCCCGGGCGCTCTTCATCATCCGCTGCGTGGTGCCCTCGCTGTATCTGCTGATCATGGCGGTGGGCTTGCTGGGCAACGCCACCCTGCTGAAGATCTTCGTGGGCAGGAGCGCCGTGCGCAGCGTGCCCAACATCTTCATCTCCAGCTTGGCCGCCGGCGACCTGCTGCTGCTGCTCACCTGCGTGCCCGTCGACGCCTCGCGCTTCTTCCTCGAGGACTGGCTCTTCGGCGAGGTGGGCTGCAAGCTGCTGCCGGCCATCCAGCTCACCTCGGTGGGAGTCTCCGTCTTCACGCTCACTGCCCTCAGCGCCGATAGGTAAGGCGAGGCGAGGGGCAGGCGGAAAAGGAGGCACCGGGGAGGGGGGGAGGGAGGGAGGGAGGGAGAGAGGCAGACAGACAGACAGTCACAGAGTCATAGAACTGTAGAGTTGGAAGGGACCACGAAAGTCATCTAGTCCAACCCCCTGCAATGCAGGAATTTATTTTGGCAGAACCATACAGAGAGACACAGAGAGGAAGAAAGTCACTGCCAGCCACAGAAGACTGAAAGGGGGGGCAGGAAGAGAGAGATTATTTCACATTTAACCCACACCTAGGCTACTCCTGCAGAGGGCTGGACTAGAAGATCCTTTGGGTGCCTTCCAACTCCACAATTCTATGATTCTACGTTTGTCCTGGTCGGCGTCTCCTGTCTCTCATAGTTCCACGAGAGCCAGACGTCCAATGGGTGAATAATTTCCCGGTCTCTGGTAAAGGAAAACGCTTTCATGGGGGAATTTCTGGCCCTTGTTAAAGGCACGGATGCTCTGCTGGGATGGGCATCTGAGCAGGGCTTTGAACTTAGTCCGTTGTCTCAAATGTAAGGTTACCCACCAAGAAGGGCTGGATAGATTAGAGTTCTGCCTCCCTAAAGGCTCAGCGGACTGGATCATGTCTTGACTGCAAGGGGAAGGGGTCCCATCACATGCGTAGGAGGTGAACCTGGTCCTGTGCAGCAGCAGGTGTGCTCTCCAGAATTCCCACCCACCACTGGTCCCACTGCCTGAGGCTGATGGGCATGCAAGTCATACAGCATCAGACACCCTGCTGGCTGCCCATGGTCTGCAATGTCCTTCTCTGGACCACTGATTAACCACAGACGATGGGAAGGAACTGCTGCTCCTGTGTAGCTGTGCTTATGTTGTAGCAATCCCATTCTTAATTTTTTCTTTGGAGGTGAAGCATCTCTTAACACACACACACACACACACACACACACACACACACACACACACATGTTGCCATATCAGACATAAATAATGTGTGGAAATTGCTGAGACAATGGATTAAAGAGGGCTTATTTTATTTCATTCTTCATTTATATACCACCTTTCCCCCCAAAGATCTCAAGGTGGTGTACTGTACATGGTTCTTCCTTCCCCTTTTTCTCCTTACAACAGTCCGGGGAGATAAGTTAGGCTTAGAGATAGTGACTAGCTTGAGGTCACTCAGTGAGCTTCATGGCTGAGTGGGGATTCAAACCCTGATCTTCCAGGTCATAGTCCAACACCCTAACCATTACACCACAGTGACTCTTGGCAACTGCATGGAGAAACATGACCATCAGTCACAATATCTAAATGGAGCTTACCTAGTTAGAGAAAGTGCGATATTGAATCCCAAGTGATACAGGGGAGAAACAGGAGCCAATGGTTGCCTTTGTGCCCTGCATGTGAGCATCCCAGAGTCATCTGGCTGGCTGCAGGTGTAAACAGACTGCAGGACGCAAAGAACTTAGGAAGGATCTTACCCTTCTCTCACATCTGGAGTGCTGCGTTCAGTTATGGGTGCCACCTTTTAAGAAGGACATTGACAAATTGGAGTGTGTCCAAAGGACTGTGAGAGGTCCAGATCCAAGTCCTATGAGGAACACTTTAAAGAGCTGGGAATGTTTATCCTGAAGGGGAGCTGCCTTCAATCTTTTGAAGGGTGTCATGCATGACATGGAACAGATTTATTCCCTGTCATTCAAAAGGGCAGGACTGAAATCCACCATTAGAAATCACAGGAAATAAGATATAGGCTCAGCACCGAGGAGAAATGTCCTAATGGTACAAGCTGTTTGGCAGGGGATCAGGCTGCCTTGGGAGGTGGTGGGCTTTCTTGAACTGGAGGCATTTAAGCAAAGGCTGGATGGCACCTGTCAGGGATGCTGCAGGTGCATCTTGCTCTGTCGATCCATCACTGAATAGAGTAACTGGCTAGCTGACCCCCAGGCTCCCTCCCAATGCTATGATTCTATGAAATATTTGGTTCTTCAATGTACTGGGAACAGAATCTTCCACTCTTGATCTAAACTAAACACAGTGTGAGCCAAAGTTAATGACCAGAAAGTTCTGTGTAATACTCAAAGGACTGGGATGTAAACCATCCTTCCCCATTTATATAAAAAGCGAACCAGGTTGTTAATAATCATTAGTGTTCAGGACTTTATGCAACTGCCTAAATGCAAAGAAGAATCTCACTCCCTATGAGGTTGGCAGAATTAAGAATATACATAGACTCAAGGGAGAGTGGCGAAGATCAGCAATGACCAAGCAAGCATTTTGCTACATGTGCATCAAGTAGGGTTCATCAGCAATGCTGGCACCAACTTGCTTTCTTATTGAAACTGGACAAACTGTAGCTTAGGTAGGAAAATAGGTTGCAGCATATATTTGAAGACAGTGTGGGGTCACTTCCTTTAAAAGAATGAAGTATTTTCCAAAGTAGCAAGCCATAGAACTGAACTTTGAAAGGCAAAATAAAATAACATCATGCACTATATATACCATGCACACCACATTGTGAGTTAGTGGTTCTCCTTCAAATAAGAGTGAGAGGTCATTGTAGGCAGCCCAGAAGGCTCTCATGGTTGATGATACTGCAAGATGTCAAGCGGTCCAGCTTCTCTGTATAAAACACAATGCAGGAAGTGGTCCTCCCAGAGGTATTTTGTTGCTGTGCAATACCCAGCAAGGTTTAAGAACGTAAGATGAATCCTGCTGGATCAAGCCAATAGCACATCTAGTCCTATATAAGTACACAAGCACAACCTGATTAAAGAGCACTCTCCCCTCTCTCTGCTCCCAGAAACTGCTTTTCATATTTAACTAGCGTAGCTATCTGCTATGGATGCTTTAGCTGAGTTTCCTGCATTACAGGGGGTTGGACCAGATGACCCTTGGGATTCCTTCCAACTCTACAATTCTTTGATTCTATGAACTGTTACATGGGGAGTGGAATAAAGTCAGGGGTATATTTTTATTTCTATACTAGGCCCAGTTTCTCCTTAGTTCACAGTCCTCAATAACTCATACTTTCCTTTCTTGGGCACTGTTTGTTTTTTGTTTTTTTGGGTTAAAAGGAGACAATATCAATCCAAACAAGGTTTTAACAGGTGCCAAGATTCTAGGATTTTGCCTAACTTTACAGAATCATTTTGTCAATAGGAGTATGAAATTGGCATTTAGCTAGACAGGCATTTTTGCTGAGTGGCATTCACATTATGTTCTAAACAAAATGAGGTCCAAAATACTTTTTGTTTTGTTAACTTTCACTTATATATAGAACTAATTATTTTTTACCTGTTCCTTTACCACTCCGTATTAATTAATTAGTTCTGGACGTTTTCTGTGTTGCATGCCTTTTGGGAAAACATTCTTACACTTTTGTTTCCATGCTATTTAGGATTTATAGCCATGACTCATCAAAAATGTGCCTTCATCTGAATGTCAATTTCATTGAGAAACGGAAAGGCATGAAGTTCCACACAAAAAATGATTACTGATTTAACCTAACCATTTCTCTAGCCATTTCACATGAACCCTTTCAGATTATCTATAAACATATAAATCGTTTATTTGTGCTGGTAGTAGGGTTGCATTACTTCCCTGCAATTTCCCTGTTCTTCAAAGTGTCCTTTTGGAAAATGTATTTGTTTGTAAAAATGGGTATACTTAGAAATTAACCTTCAGGGTTTAGAACTACTCCAAGTAAAGTATCCTGAAAACTGACCATCCATTCTCCCGACTGGAGATCATTAGTAAGGGATTTGTTTAATGGAGCCACATACTTACCTATCAAAAAAACCCCATATAACTAAAAGGACACCACCCACAAACAAGAGGGAGGTATATTAGCAGGCTTGGGAGAATTCTGAGGTCTGCAGAAGTACAAAAAAACAACAACAACATGTTGGGAAAAAGTTGGAGGAAGCCCCCAAACAGTTCAGTAAGGACTGAGCATGCTCAGTGGGCATAGAATGTTCACTGCCTGTTGTTGGTAGGACAGAAACATTGGGTGGGTTAGGGACTAGAATGGAGTCTCTTGCATGGCCGGCTGGAATCTCAAATGGAATTCTCTTGCAGTTTTCACTTGTTAAGATACAAGACATACTAAACACATTATATGGCATATCTGTTTCTCTGTGAATGAGTATTGCACTTTCTGAGTGAGCAGAAAGAAGAAAAGGAAATGGAAAGGAGACAGCAAGCATCTTTCAGTAAGGACAGGTAATAGTTCATCTCATTGAAGAACAGAGATATTATGCACATTTCATTTATTCTGGCTCTCTATGGATCCAGGCTATGACTCTGAAATCTCCCCACAAATTTGCTTTGGCAAGCCTGTTTACTATCGCAGCCCTAGCCGTCAGCATTCTGCAATATCACAGGGAGACTTTATCTCATTCCTCCTTTTAAATTCTTGTATCTGCCACAGACCCTTTCAACACCCAGAGACGAAACATGTCACATGGTCCTATGGCATCAATAATATTACAAGGTTAGAAAACCAGCATTTTTTCCACCACGACTGGCCTCGCCTTTCAGGTATTTGTGCTTGCAAGCAACTGATATGTGGAGCTGACCTTCTTTGCTAGTAATTATGTCTCTAGGACATAGGCATTGATCTTGCTTATCTGAGCATGTCTGCTTCAAGACGCTTGATTCGTCTCTATGCAATTGGAAGAGCCTGTGCACGCAGCCAACTATATCAAACTTTTTAATGTCATTCGGAGAAGCATCCACGCTGGGGAACACTGATATGCTGAAACATTTTCACTTCCTGGCCTGAAATGTATCTGCTTCAGGGCACTGTAAGGAACTTGTTTAGCTTCTTGGCTTTGAAGTAGCCATGCCAGTCATGCAAAGGGACAGTAACATTGTGGCTGCAATGCAGGGGGTGCTTCCAGGGGCTGTGTGGGGTGGCTGATGAGCCCTTCGTCTTTTGCCACTCACCCTGCGCATTACATGGTCGTCTCCAGAACACAGCAGACCTTTTCCATGACCTGTTTGCAGCAGTGCGAAGAAAACTGCCTGATTGGGCTTCCTACAGCAAGCACAGGTTTTTCTGTAGGGGCTTCACTTCAGTTTTCAATCTGTGTGGGGGATTCCTTTCTTTAGTGACAAGATTCTCTGCAGGACTGAAAGGCTCATGTTTATGTCATTCATATTTTTAGCTGGTGCAGGAGCCCCAAAAGTTAAAGACACCCTCCCCTTTCCCACAGACTTGACCCAGCTTGCTACACCCCCCACCCCCAACTATTTGGGCGGGGGAAGAAAGCATACATTTCAGGGCTAAAGCTGAATAACTTCCCATTTAATTTGACCTTTAGATATAATTAATGGGGCTGTGCACCCTGTGGCCCCCATCTGTGGCCCCTGGATCAGGCCATTTTGCCTTTCACCGCACTGGGAGCCACCCACCCCAGATCTGTCCCTGAAGCAATTAGGGGGAAAGGCTAATGGATTTTAAAGGTTTTTTTATAAACACTATTTTAGTATACAATTAAAATAGGATTTGGAAAAGGTCTGGAGGGGTTGCACCAGCACTCTGCGGGATCAGATCATAGAATCATAGAGTTGGAAGAGACCACAAGGGCCATCCAGTCCAACTCCCTGCCACTCTGAGGGTGGGAAGAAGAGGTCTGACAGGAAAGGCACCCACCCCCCGCTTCTGCACAAAGATGCAGCCATCCAGTAGGCTTCTCTTTCTTCTGGTTACTCTGTCTTCTTCTCGCTTATGCCTGCCTCTCCTCCCTGCCTCTCCTCCCTGCCACATGACAGAACCAGGTGGATATGGACTTGTTAGTTTGTAGTGGGGGAGGGAGAGAAATAAGGAAGAATGGGACTGAACAAAGCTGGCAACCATGGACCCTTGAATTCCACTCCAAGCCCCGAAAGAGCATGCACATTTTATGGGGAGTGAAACACTGCCTCAAACAGCCTTGAACATGGCACAGATCCCTCCAAATAAGCCCAATTTGTCTCAAGGTTAGGGCCTTGGCTGAATCAGGTGCACAGCCCTAATAACTGAAGATGTAAGAGCATCTTCTGTGGCTGCTTCCCCCTCCACAATGTATAGACAGTCCAGTCCCTTTGTGTAATTGTTGTTGTTGTTTAGTCGTTTAGTCGTGTCCGACTCTTCGTGACCCCATGGACCACAGCACGCCAGGCACTCCTGTCCCGCACCGCCTCCCGCAGTTTGGTCAAACTCATGTTCGTAGCTTCGAGAACACTGTCCAACCATCTTGTCCTCTGTCGTCCCCTTCTCCTAGTGCCCTCAATCTTTCCCAACATCAGGGTCTTTTCCAAGGATTCTTCTCTTCTCATGAGGTGGCCAAAGTATTGGAGCCTCAGCTTCACGATCTGTCCTTCCAGGGAGCACTCAGGGCTGATTTCCTTAAGAATGGATAGGTTTGATCTTCTTGCAGTCCATGGGACTCTCAAGAGTCTCCTCCAGCACCATAATTCAAAAGCATCAATTTGTGTAATAAAATGGCATTTGTGCCTGTGGCATGCATATCGTCGCCCTGTCTTAGAACCAACACGTTAGCCAGAAATTTAAGTCTCCCCTGCTATTCCTAAGTGGTGTTCATGGACAAGCAAGAGCATTTTGTACATCCCTTAGTATTTAGGACTATTATTTGCATTTGATAGTTTCCTCTCTGGCCCATAATATACTTCAAGGAAGGGTTTCAGAAGCAAACAAGTTAACCACTGTGGTCTTTTGTTCATGAACATTAAATAGTAACCCTGCTAACCTAAGCTTTGGTCTGTAAGCTATACATGCATACAACTCTTGAGTTCTCATTTGCCCTTGTACGGCCCCAGAGCTTCTCTCCTGTGAGCATGTGATATTTTGGAGCCTGTGTTTTTTTCCTCTCTCCCACAACGCTCTGCAAAAGGCCGTCTAGATTTACATGGGGATTTAGACTTACTAAGGGGATTTCCTAATCTAATCAACATGCTTATCGGTTAACACAATGGTTAATAAAAGGAACAAATCTCCAGCTCCAAATTCCTGGACATCATTAATCATGTCTATTACTGCTGGGAAAGTGTTTAAAAGTGTTTTTGTATTTGTTTAAAGACAAATAAAAAATTGTAAGGAAGAAAAAGAAAAGAAACCTTGAAGGCACTTGCTGCTCGAGGGCTGAAGACAAATAGTTTTCATTACACTTGCCAGACTGGGGTAGAAATAATTGCAGAGAGCGGGGGAGCTTGTCTCTGTTATGCGAAGCTGAAATGCATGGCCTTAGGGACCAATTTATGGATCAACTGGGGTTAGTCCTCCATGTAATGAATTTTCATGAAGGGTTGCGATGGCATTATTTCAACATCCTGAAGTGAGTCAAATGCCAACTGTTCTATTGACGTTAGCTGCGCTTAAGGGAAACTAGTTTTACAGTTTATCTTTAATTTATAAAGGATTAATTCATAAAATAAAATGGGTAAGCAGGAGATCAAGCCTACTTGAACGTTGTGTTCCATGATGTCAGCGTCTTCTCCCCCACTCCCAAATGTGCTAAGGCTGTCAGAAGATACTCAGTGGTGAAGAGGTGGCACTCTGCACATGTTCATCATTTCCAGGGGAAGGGTTGTAGCTCAGTGGTAGAACCTCTGTTTTGCCTGCAGAAGTTCCCTGGTTTGATCCTCAGCATCTCCAGGTCCTACTGGGAGAGATCCCCACTTGAGAGCTGCTGCCAGTTAGTGCAGACAATGCTGAACAGGTGGACCAATGGTCTGAGTGTAAGGCAGCTTCCTTTGTCCTACTATATTATTACTTCACAAAGGCACAGACCTTGGTAATTTTGGTAGCATGGCACCCTGTCCGAGGCTGAAATTTGGAACTCCCAAATGAGTTTTCTTAATGACGGATCTTCTCAAACTTGTGCCCCTTTGACTTTGTGCCCTGTGCAGGGGAACCACCCGCATCCCCTTTATATCCAGTCAATTAGACCCTTCTATACATTGCTAAAGGTGGTGACTACATGTGTTTTCTGTAGCCAGTCGCTTGTTTGCTTGCTCCATTCTTCCCTGTGTCTTTCTCTGCCTCCAATTCCGCCCGCTTCCTGCAATACAGAAACAGATGGGGAATGTCTTGCCAGGTCTCTTGAATGGACATACGAGGCTCCTATTTGTTAACTGCAGGAAGCCACTTCCTTTCAATAAAAGCTGTGTTCTTTGAAAAAGAATTGACTCTAATTTTCCCTCATACGCTTTTAGGTACAAAGCAATTGTCAATCCAATGGATATTCAAGCACCCAACGCAGTCCTGTGGACCTGTATCAAAGCTATTGCCATCTGGATAATATCCATTCTGCTAGCAGTTCCTGAAGCAGTATTCTCTGAAGTAGCAAACATCAACGACGCAGATAACGTCAGCTTCACAGAATGCATACGGTATCCCTTGAAGGATGATTTGCACCCAAGGATCCATTCAGTGATGATACTTTTGGTATACCTCCTTATCCCGCTCACCATCATTAGTGCTTACTATTACCATATTGCAAGGACTTTAATTAAGAGTGCACATAATCTACCTGGAGAAAACAGTGCACAATCTAAAAGACAGGTAAGTGGCCCGTATGTAAGCTAGAACCTCTTATGATCATGCAAGCCAGGCCACTTATTATTTCAAAGTACTACCGGTAAGAGGCTACTAAGGTATTCCTACTTATATTGTTGCTCATATGTTACCCCTGAGAGCCAACTCCCTCCCCACCATCAACTTGGCTTGAGAAATACTGTACTGTACCACATTGACTGTCTGCTGAATGCCAATGAAAGAAGGATAAAAATGAAAGAAGGATAAAAATATTTGCTCAAGGCAGAATTCTTGCCGGACTTTGTAATTTAGACTAGTCTGAACCTGTAGTGGATTTTCACAGGTTCCTGCAGGTTCCAGCGCAGGATTTGCCTGGGTATAACATGATCCCCCCCTAGTGCCTAGGCTCTGCACAGCAATGAAATAATGTTCTGTGTCAACATCAAGGGGCCTCTGCAAAGGTCTAGCAGGGCTCCGAGATGTCAGGGGGCCCTCTGGATTCCAGTTATATTCTGGTCTGGAGCCCATTATTGATTGTGTTTCAGATTTCTTTGCTGTACTTTCCCATACCCCAGCTAATAAGATACACACTAGTTGTTGCTTTTTACAAGTCTGAATTACATGTTTAATGAGAGGAGTACCGGTAGATATTGGTTTAGTAATGGTGATTGGTTTCATGAAAATGAAAGTGAAAACAGATGGAGTAGGCAGTTTATACAGCCCTAAGGGAAGCATTGGAAATAGATCACAAACCAGTGGACTGTAGATAATTTGCACACAGCTATTATAGGCTACTGCTTTGATCACTCTTCATTAGAAGTAAAGTCCACCCAAATCAATGTGTCTTGTTCCAAGAGGAATTGTTGTGGAATAATGTATTTGGACAAATACAATTTGCATAAAATTTGTATAAAATTCTCATATTTGTGAACAAAGTTAATGTAAGACTATAGTTATTAGTAGAATGTGCTGCACTATTCCACAATAAAAAAATTGCAGGACTTCGCTTTTTTTGAAGCTATTCAGGCCAATGGAAAACTATCCTGTAAATGGCAAGAAACCCTCAGAAAAGGGCTATTTCTTTACCTTTGTCCCTCTACTGAGTTCTCATCAGTAATCAATTGTTGGATGGTCCAGTGCTGCATACACAGTGATTATTGTCTAATTGTGCCTCCGTGTATATCCTCCAATGCAGACTTCTTCATTTTTGGGTTCCAAGATGTTGTACTCTCAACTTGCATAATCCATGACCATTCTTGGGGGTGATGAGAGTTGTGGTCCAATAATATCTGGGGACCCAAGGTTGAAAATGTCTGCTCTAACAGAAGTTTGGCACAAGGTGTGCTTTGACCATTTTGGGATGGGTGGAAGAACTGTATCAAAGGATGCCCCGTGCTCCCTTTTAACAGGCAGTTGGTGAAATTAAAGATACAGTCGTACCTTGGTTCTTGAATGTCTTGGTACTCCACAGAAGTACCGTAAGTGTTCCGGTTTGAGAACATTTTTTTTGGAAGCCGAACGTCTGACATGGCTTCTGTGGCTTCCAATTGAGTGCCGGAAGCTCCTGCAGCCAATCGGAAGTCACGCCTTGGTTTTTGAACTTTTCAGAAGTCAAACGGACTTCAGGAATGGATTCCGTTTGAGAACCAAGGTACGACTGTACAGTAGAATGATATGAAGTAGAATATGCAGCTTAATGGATCTGTACCTGAAAACACCTTAGAACATATTAATGCAAACAGGTTTCATTGGCAATATCATTTGGCTTCTGATGCTACTCACTCTACTAATTGTATCTGAATGCATTGTGAAAGCTCATGTGGAGCATAACATTGTACTGTGACGGGTTATTTCTGCTCATTTTATCTTTTTAGATGGAAACACGAAAGCGCCTGGCCAAAATTGTGCTTGTCTTCGTTGGGCTTTTTGCAGTATGCTGGTTTCCTACCCATGTCCTATACATGTACCGGTCCTTTAACTACACGAAGATCGACCCGTCACTTGGCCATATGGTTGTTACGCTGGTAGCCCGAGTGCTCAGCTTCTGCAATTCTTGCGTAAACCCATTTGCCCTCTACTTCCTCAGCGAGAGCTTCAGGCGGCATTTCAACAGTCAACTTTGCTGTCGCAGGATGCCTCGTCCACAGAGATCTGCCAGCTACCTGCACAGTTCCTCGGCCATTCGAATGACTTCAGTGGAGAATGCCAGGAACACTGTTACCATGACAACACTACTGAATGGACACAACCCAAAACAAGATATAGCATTCTGATTTAACCAGTGCAATGCATGAGCTTGGAATGAGCTGGGTTTAAGCTAGATATTTTTGTTGCCAATCAAAATTCCTTAAAACAGAAAATTGATGAGCGGTCTAGGGAGGATTGTTTTAAAATTTATCTTCATGTTGGTTTTGTAGGAATTAGGAATATTATTCCTCACTTAAAAAGGTATTTGGTTGGTTGGAATTGCTGAACAAAAAATAAGAAAAATGCACACTATAAAAAGAAACATGCATGACAGGTTGGTTTTTTAGAAATGGAAAAAGTATACTGATGTACTTAAATGATAACTTGAAGGTGGGGACGCTTTGGAAACTCTGTGGCTGGGTTTAATATCTTCTCACAAAAGATTATCTTCTCAATCCAGAAAATAAGATATGTATACTCTGTTAATGTGCATGTATGTGTAACTTCATATAGCTATGCTTCTCTAGTCACCATTGAACTTAATACACATATCTAATGAGGATAGGAAAATACATCCTGATTCAGGTCACAAGCCATGTAGAACAAAGCATGATTAGAGATGGATCAATGCCTATATATGCAAAAGGGACAGCTACATATTATGCACGGTTAGGTTAGGTAGCACTGATAAATTAGGAACATGTACTAGGATTATGGGCCCTTGATTCTGCCTATGGGGCACAGTGTTAACCGGCTGCAAACTGTCATCATAAAGTATAATTCTTCTCACCCACTGCACATGCTAAGATTTTAGGTGTATCCAACAGTGGACAACAGGTGAAGCAGTTTGATCATTTCGCCAGCAGGCCAGATTGCCTGACAGCTACAATGAGCTGTGCAAGCTTTTTATAACATCTCAGCTTACAAACAATCCACACCGCTCATTATTGCACTTGGCTTCCTTTCTCTGGCTTGCCAGCTCCTTATCCTTCCAACCTCATCTGATACCATCACACGTTTTATTTGCTTTGCTGCACTACGTTTTGCACCAGAGAGCAGTGAACATCTGTGGTCATTTAACAATGAACGGATAAATAAATGGATGGTTATAAATAATTCATTGAGAACAACGCTCTTAAGCGTACCTAACTCTGACAGACAGGCTCCTCTGTCGCGACGCAGGTCATTTCATACGTGGGTCATTTTTTGGAAAGTCTACGGCTCTTTTTAAGGCCTTAAAAATTTAAATGCCTCTTTCTCTGTGTTCAGTTTTAAGCAATGTCAAATCCCTCCTTGGTGTTCCTCCCCAGCATCGTCCCATATGCTGTCAGTCAGAAAGGAATGTGGCATGTAACCATTCTTAGCGTGCTGAAACTATCAGGCATCCTCAGAACACTAGAAAGTCTCTTCTTCTCAAAGATACTTGGTGGACTCAGCACACCGATTGAAATTAGAGCTCGACTCACCACAGGATCCCATCTATAGCAATGTTTTGCAATATCTCCAGTGGACAATATTGCACAATGTCCCACCCAAAAGCAGCTTTCGTGGTAAGGCAATTTATCTCACCTCTCAGCCCTAAATCCATCCATCTCACTTTTTAGGGCTTGCTAAGTCCTCCTGACCCTCTCACTCTGTCCTGCTACCTTTCTCTCTTTACTGTCTTTGTCAGATTCCTCTGCATTTATGCCACCTCTTCTGGTAGCCTTTATCTCACTAGCAACTCCATTGATCTCAACTCCTTTTCCTCTAACCTCCACTCAGCACAAGGGGCTGGAGTCAGTAGGGGGATGCTGTGCTGGGGTGGGACTGCTGGAGGGGCATGGCATCAGTGTGGGCCTAGCAACACCCCAGTTCATTTTCTACTCACAAAGCCCCTTTATGTGTATAAAACATACAGAGGATTTCAGTTGTAAACAGCAGCATTTTTGAGGTCAACAACACATGTGTCATTTCAGCGTTGGGATGTTGCCAAACATTTCTGGCCAGAGAGTTCCTTGGTGAAAGCAGCCTCTTTAATGGGAAGGAATGGCCAGCTTTAATGATTGGCATTTATTTCCAGCCCCTCTCTTCTTTCATTTTCTGTGGCCTGAGCAGCATGAGCCAAGTTCTTCCCATGGATGGATGGAGCATGAGCTAAACGGGTGCAAAGTATGATAAGGGTAGAAGAGACTGAAAAGGTGTGAGCCTCGGATCTTGGCAGAAGACAAAAACACAACAGCAACCAACATTGTCTCAGCTGTGCATTTATAGCTCCTTGTGGACAGGAAATGAACACATCTTGACTGCATTGAACTGCAAACATCTTGTCCCAAGTTCAATGTGAGCAAAATAAATGGGTTTTCCATGCTGCATGACATCTGTGAATTGTCATTGCCCTGAAGTTCTATGGAAAGTTTTTAATTGTTGTGTTGGTATAAAATGGTGTATTGTCTTTCCCCATCACTGTAGCTTGTGGTTCAGGAAAGTTTGTCAATGTTCAGATTTATATGTGAGGTGACTCTATATACTAATAATAATAAATTAAGCATGGATGGACTGTTCTCTATTAGCAAGTTTGCTACTAAGCACACACACACACACACACACACACACACACACACACACACACACACTTAATAAGCCCCAATCTGGAAAGATTTAGTTGCACTTAAGGGTGAAATCCTATGCACTGTCTTGAACACAGTGGGACTTACTTCTGAGTAAACATGCATAGGGTTGAGCTGCATGCTCCATTGAAGACAATGTGATAAACCTGCTGCAGCTAGAGGAGTTTGATGCTTGGGCCTGGTTGAAGTTTCCAGGTCTCCTCTCAGAGGAGAAATGATCCTAATGGAGCCCCTCAGACCATGCAAACTCCTCTCCCTTATCCAACAATGGCAGCAACAGCAATGTTCATGGAAAGAGGCAGGGAGAGCGGATCTCTTTTTGCTTAGCCTCTAATGCAGCAAGGCAGGAGGTGTGGGAACGCTGGATCTATCAAAGAAGCGTTTCAGTTAAATGCGTTGTAAACTGTTGAGATTCATTCCCTGTCCTGCAGTCATAGGATTATTGTTTATCATATGACTGTATGTGTTTTGTTCCCACAGAGTGGATGTGACGTAGACAGGATGTTCGTCTACTGTTTTGTTGGAACTGTTGTTTCCTTCGTTCTCTCTTCACTGCCTGCTATGCTAGAGAGAGGCAGCCATGCTAAACAGCTCTGAATGTCTGAGCTGGGCAAACAGAGACGGACTCTGCATTTTGCCACAATAAAATAGTTTAGCCTTATCCAATGGCTTTCCTGTGTGTGTTGTTTTTCAAGCTGAGAGCAACCACAGATATTTGCACCCCCGGACTCAATAGTAGCCAGGCATGTGTGCACTGGCTTTGTCCTTGCCCTGGGCAGTCTCACAACTGGCCCCGGGTGACAAATGCTAACATAAACCAGGGTTGCCATATTTCAAAAACCAGGACACCCCAAAAGTTCTTTTTTTAGGAAGCCCTATGTAAACTTTGTATGAGGTTGGCAAAAACAGAACTCCACAGTGCCATCTGTGTCACAGTGTTATAGTGGATAAGCAACGTATATAAAGAACTTTTTCTTCGCCAGTGTAGCTGAGTCCACAGATTTTGGGAGCTTGCCTCAAATGATTAAAATCTAGGCCTAACAACAATTAAAATATGCACACCTTCAGACATCACTAGTACTAGTGCCAGGGCTGGCCCAATGCATTTTGCTGCCCAAAACACCACCTCCTGTTCCATGTGCAGAAGCTGACCAGACTGGCAGCTGAATCTGCCAACTGGTCAGTGTGTGGGGTTCACCTAATGAGTCCCGTCAGTGGAAGCCCTGAGCAAGGACGTCTGCTTGTGCAATGGGGCTTCCTTTCTCTCCTCTCCCTGAGTGCCCAAGAATTGGCTCAAGGGGAGTGTCAGGAGAACCCTCAGAGCAGCACATGGGGTAAAGAGATGGGAGGGGGAATCAATCTATATCGTATAGTTGGAAAAAGGTTCAGAAAAGCACGACCAAAACGATCAAGGGAATGGAGCTTTCCTCCGCTATGAAGAAAGGTTGCAGCATTCAGGACTTTTTAGTTCAGGGGAAAGGCAAGTAAGAGGAGAGAAGACAGAAGTTTATAAAGTTATGCATGGCATGGAGAAAAGTTTTCCCCTTTCGTTAACACTAGAACTCGTGGACATCCAATGAAGCAGAGCGTTGGAAGTTCCAGGGCAGATAAAAGAAAGGACTTCACCACACAGCAGATTCAAAAGGATGGTACCAGTTCCTTCAAGCAGCAGTGATGGTCACCAGCCTGGGAGGGAGCAAATCCTATCAACTCTGAATGGCATTCTCAGAGTCACAATTCATTTGACAATAGTTACCTACTTTTTCTCCACATACTATATTTTTGTAAGAAAAATGGTCGTCACACTGTAATATCAACTTCGTGCATGGTGATAGAACAGCAGGCAAGCGAACAAGTAAGGGAGGTGATAAGTGAGCCCAGGGAAGCTGCTGAGGAAGGAGTGGCATTTAAAGGAGAGCAGAAGGAACTTCACAGAGTGGTTTTCCATTAAATGGTGCTGGAGTGGCGTTTAAAGGAAGGTGGGAAGCAATTTGGCAAAGTGCTCCGTGAAGTGATGCTTAAGGAGGGTGGGAGAACATTCATAGGGGAAGCATAGCTATGTTATAACATTACACTATATACAAAGCCAGAACAGTTTCTTTCAAGCTCTTTTGGATGCTTGCTGTTCAATTTCATCAAAATTAGCTTGAGTGTTTGATACAAAGGGCAATAGCTGCAAATAATTGCACATGTGCTCCATGAAATTTGCGAACTTTGGAATGCCTTGCTAACTTTGCGAAATTGGTCTGGCAGATATGTTCAAAGGTGAAGCATGAAAATAAACTGAAATTCTTTCATTTTCTGCTGAAGATTTTCAGCCTATCATCTAATATCTCCTTTTTCCATTTCATCACAGTATGGCTAAGGGTTTCAGCACAGTATGGCTAAGGGTTTCAACAACGTAAGCATAACTTCTGCTAATAGCATAACTTCTGCTGATACCTACGACAAACTTAGTTGGTCTCTAAGGTGATACTGGAAGGATTTTTTTTTATTTTGTTCTGCTAATAGCTGCGGTAGCTTTGGTTTGAGCCTCCCATCTCGTATCTGATACGTGTTTAGGAACTTTTGACTCAAGAGACAATAATTTTTTTTAGCACTGCCCAACTTTCTATAAAAGCTGAGAAAAACACAATAAAGCTCTTTTTTTGGGGGGGGGGGAATCACTGCATCCAGGCACGAGTCAACTGTGGTACACCCAATTAGATTTAGGGAATGTCCAGCCATGGAATAAACTTTGCTAACTTGTTCCTTTCCAGAATGTTTTTGTTGACTGCTGCCATACTTTCCAGCCATATTTGCTCCATTGCCATATGCTTTTCCTCTACATTTACTGACATCTGTTTCAAGGTCACTGAAGCACCTCAGTCATACTTTCACCAGTGTGATCTTTCAGTTAAACCCCCCCCTCAGAAACTATTCAACTGGTAATCCATCACTAGGAGAAATATATTTATTAGACTATCTAACAATGATAGTCAGTTGATCAACATAGGAAACATCAGGAGTTGAATTGACTGATAAACTAAAATAACTTGCCGGTTTGATGTTGCTCAGTATTGCTTCTCAAATTGTATCAGCCACCAACTAGATAACATCTTCACATTGGTTTTGGATAAGCTGACCAGAACCTTTACTTCCATACTGATTTATGGAAGGGATCAAATGTTTCATCATTTCCATTGGAGAGAGAAGCTTGGCATCTTAATGCTACAATTACATAGGCCAACCGTAGACTGCTTGACGTATTCAACTGTGTCATTACCCTCTTATATCTTGCATAAACTTAGAGCTGGAAACTTCGGATAGAGACATTTCTGTTCTTTGGGAATCACTTTATTGAAATGCTAAGCATAATTATTTCAAGTGCTTAAGACTAACAACAACTTCCAAAGTTTTGTAATTAAAGGAATGGGCACCACTTCATTTGCTATTGCTCCGTGTTAATTTTAAGAGCAGCATAGAATTTATTAGCAAATATATTAACAATACAGCACAGATTACAATCTGGAAAAAGAGGGGAACTAATTTTTCTGAGACCTTTTGTCTGTGATTTTTGTCTGATCAGTAACTTTGCGGCTATGTGGAGGATTATATGTATTAATGATTAAATCAATAGCTCTAAAATTGAAAAGTGCTCAACAACTGAGAATAGCAATGTAAATCACAGCAGAGGCTATTTCATTTCATGGTGAAAAACATTAAAATCTATGTCAAAGTTTAATACAGAATAGATCAGGATACATTTACGTGGAATGAAAAGCAAAGAAATCATTTGAAGTATTTGTCTTATTGGGAGTATAATTAGGAAAGAAAATTGGATCACAGGAAGATCTTTAGAAAAGGTAAATGCAAAATGCATTTTTAGGATTTATCATTAGCTTAGATTTGGAACAGAATCCTATTCTTTCCTAATAGCAGCATAGGAAAGGACACTGTAATATTCAGGAAAATTGAGATCAAGTGATCTAAGCATGATCTATTAGCATGAGCATGATGTTGTCCTGAGGCAGCTAATTGGAAGCTGTGTTGCATCAACACCAGACAATTATAATTATGCAGCCATGCCGGCCCATTCTACTTAGAACTAAGTTTTAAAAATGAGCAGGGAAGGAGGCAAATTATTCTTTATCCTCAGATGGAGATGCCCTCTTGTGCTTACAAAAAGCATAGATGGGAAGTAAAAGCATACCATATCCATTGCCTAGTTCCACAGAGCCCCCCTTTTTACCATTCACTTACTGGCTGTAAGATAGGAATGCAACTAGTCCAGAAATCTAGCACAGTACAATCCAGGGCAGACATAAGATGCAACAAAGCATTACAGCTCATTCCCCATGACTTTGGGCTCCCATGCCTGAGGAGCAATAATTATTCAAGAGCAGAGGAAAAAGCTGCGATTGGAAACAAATGAAAGAGCACAAAGCGCTTGGCAGAAGCAGAACACTTGCAAAAACAATAACATTTGACCAAGGAGAACAGAGCACCACAGAATATTTGAAGTGAGCCATACCCACCAATGGAGCATGTGAAACTCAGAGTGGTGGGGGAGGGGACTGTGAGCTTTCTCCTTTAGAAATTAAGTCAACAGGATGAAAACAAGAAGTGCAAGAGAGAAAGTGGCATGCTAAGTGCCCTGATATGAAATAGCTCAGTCAGTAGAGCATGAGACTCTTATTCTCAGGACTGTGGGTTCATCCCCACATTGCAGGGGCTTGGACTAGATGACCCTTTCGGTCCCTTCCAACTCTACAATCCTATGATTCTAGGAAAGTGAGGACTACAATATAATAACCATAGCATATTAAGCTAGCCAATATATTCAACCATCCCCATTTATATATCAGTTACTATTCACAGATCTTGGATTTACATTGAAAATTCAAAAACATTATCAACATATACAGACATATAATAAGCACAATTTCAGATGATTTGCCTTAAGAAAAATCAAAATACATAAACACATAACAACCCTAACAACTATATTAAAAAGCATCATGTCTGAATGAGGCATATACTTTTTTCAAAAGCAGCTTTATACATCCATTTTTGACTAACATGAAATGCTTTTGAATCCATAGGTGCCCTGTTTTGTTCAGTGGCATTAATAGATAATGTGTTGTAAAAATGAAGAATTTTCTCTTACACAAAGTACAATGTGAAGTTCCTCTGTGTGCAAGACCACAAATCACATGGTGTATCTTATCATAACCTGTCCCACAGTATTACGGTGATGATGTACTTGTGAAGATTATGGTAACTGTGTTTGGACAAGGCTTCTTTTTAACTGTTGCTTACCAGCTAGCTTTGAATCACAAACAAAAGGGATGATGGGATACTTCCTTGTTTTTTTTTTACATCTCAGCATCAATGCCAACGAGACTTTAACTCTGAATTAACAATGCAAGTTAACAATGCCTTTTCTCAGCCTCTTGGGCTTGCTGATCGGAAGGTTGGCAGTTTGGATCTGTGCGATGGGGTGAGCTCCTGTTGCTCTGTCCCAGCTTCTGCCACCTAGCAGTTCGAAAGCACATCAGTGCAAGTAGATAAATAGGTACCACTGCGGTGGGAAGGTAAATGGCATTTCCGTGTGCTTTAGTTTCCGTCATGGCGTTCCATTGCACCAGAAGCAGTTTAGTCCTGCTGGCCACATGGCCCAGAAAGCTGTCTGCGGACAAACAGTGGCTCCGTTGGTCGGAAGTGAGATGAGTGCTGCATCCCATAGTCACTTTTGACTGGACTTAACCATCAAGGGGTCCTTTACGTTTACCTTTACCTAGATGTCATCACTCCCATGCTGCCGTTCATTTCAGTAATGAAATATGTTGGATCTGATAACAACATTCTGTCTGTATAGATTTGCAAATAAGTGCTGCTAGAACTCCTATGTACTATGATTCTATACTCCCTCTTGAAATTTCTATGTCTCTGGCTGTACATTTCCTCTTGACATTTCATCTTACCTTGTTCTATTTTCTTATTATCTATTTCCTCTGATTAGATAAATGGAATATAGTTCTCTCTCCTCCCCCAAGTCATTTAGGCTGCACTTCTATTGCCCTTGAGAAGATGTCCTAGGAGCCATAAGACAGAGGTTGACGTTCAGAGAGTGTGAACTGACCTCATGGGGCCCCTCCCTATCACCGCAGGGACCTTTTCAGGGACCCTTGCCCTCCTGATGTCAAAGCTTCAGTGGTGTCAAAGGCAAAAAGGAACTGAGCTTCCCAGGGGTGGATCAGGGGAAGAAGTGGACCAAAAGAATCAATAGCCTTCCCATGCTCCAGTGACAAAGCTTAGTGTGAGCAACCCCCGCTCTCTCTGCTTGTGTGTCAGTCCCACAAGGGAACAGAACACCCAAATGGGGCTCATGTAAGTCTAAGACAGGATGCAGGTGGTGCTGTGGGTTAAACCACAGAGCCTAGGGCTTGCTGATCAGAAGGTCGGTGGTTCGAATTCCTGCGACAGGGTGAGCTCCCATTGCTCAGTCCCAGCTCCTGCCATCCTAGCAGTTCAAAAGCACGTCAAAGTGCAAGTAGATAAATAGGTACCGCTCCAAGCGGGAAGGTAAATGGCATTTCTGTGTGCTGCTCTGGTTCACCAGAAGCGGCTTAGTCATGCTGGCCACATGACCTGGAAGCTGTACGCTGGCTCCCTCGGCCAATAACGCGAGATGAGCAGCGCAACCCCAGAGTCGGTCACGACTGGACCTAATGGTCAGGGGTCCCTTTACCTTTACCTTTAAGTCTTAGACAATAATAGACCAACTGGACCATCACAGTCACCTTTCCCACAGTGTGAGCAATATGAACACAATGGCAAACAATGGAACACAATGGGAAAAAGAAGAAATAACCAAATGATTACAGAATCTGTTGTGCTTCCCCTTATTCTTTCAGTTGCGAACACGAGGGATGAAAGATTAAGGGTAATGCTTCTGTTACAATTTACAGCAGCAGATGTTGCTAGTAAATACAGAATGCCTTGGGTTAATTTGCCTTTGGCTTTTGTTCATTTGTGCCTCAACCTTAGTATCATTTTTCAATACAATGCTCAATTATATTTGCCCAAAGAACAGCTTTATGGATTTTTCCATTGTCTTCACATGAAAAGCCACAATCGTTCGTGACATCAAGACAATAACTCAGCAAGAAACCAAAATACTACAATGGTTTGTTAGCTACCAATGAGCGGGAGGGAGGGAGGGAGGAGAGTTTCTGGTTTCTGGTTCTGATAAACATAACAACATAAAGGAAGAAAGTACAAGGCTGGTATGCTGCTCCACATAGGATGGGATGTAGAACATTGTGCTGTGGCACGTACACAAGTATGTTTCTGTATGCAAGAAATGTTGAGTGCAACATGGGGGTGTATCCAGGGCTCAGGTGAAATGATGGAATTCTGATCAAAGCTTTCCCACTCCATGAAAAGGGATTTTTTTGGGCACTATACACAGGGAGAAAAGCATTAACCCATTCAGGGTGAGGACAATGTTTCATGCTCTTACTCTGAAGTGCCTTTGTGGTGTCATTCAGAGGGGACCCATTGAAATTAATGGACCCAAGTTAGTCACGTCGATTAACTTCAGAGATGGATTTACTCTGACTAGCATTGGATACAACTTTATGTAGCCAGACAGATTTGAATAGGTAGCGTCATGATATCACACTCGTTCTATGTTCCTGACAGGTTGAGATCAAACAGTGAAGGAGAAGAAACCCAGAAAAATGGTCTCAAAGCAGCAGCAGAGAAGGGAAAACACTGGTTGCAACTCAGAAAAGGCTTTTGAGGCACATTTTGTATTCCTGAAAATGTTATTCCCATGCCAATAATATTCACAAGTTAAAACACAGCATAGGGTGGACAAATAAATTCAGGGTTTTGTATGTGTAGGAGACACTCTTCATGCATACTATACATGTTGGTTCTTTTTGTTGTGATGTGGAATATAGGGAGGCTTGATGAATGCATTTTTTTCAGTATTCTGATGTGAACAAACCACCCAGACTAATATATGGATCATCACATAAGTTACCTTTTCAGCTTTTGCACTTCTCCAAATTCTGCAATGTTATCAGCTCAAAAACACACCAAGTACATTTTAAAATGTATATTTTAAGATTGAAAAGAATATGTAGAAATGTGTATTTTGTGGAAACATAAATGTTCATGCAGGCTCCCCCCCACCAAAAATGCAGATTAAGGTGGGAACAGCACATGACAGAATGATGGTGAACACATGTGAAAATGGCTAGAGAAAGACAGACCCATCCATCCCATTGAAAGGGGCTTCAGATTTTAATCTTGGAATCAGATCTAGATACAACATTGCCCTGAGGCAATGCGTGCGGTTATATATGAGGCTTCATCTGCACTATACCGATTCAGCCCTTCACCTCAGTTTCCATCTGGTCTCAATGCATAGATAAGTAAGAATGGCTCTTCCTCTTCTCTTCCCCTTTTCCCTTTGCCCATTGGCCTGATTTCAGATTCATGTCCAAAGCATAGGCTGTTGCCTTCTAGAAAACCCCTTGCACTAGCCATGTCCATTTCTATTGCACCTATATAGCCGCTAGCTGTATCATTGTTAGTGAGAATGGCGCAAAATCCTTCAAGACTCTGCATGGAAATCAGGCTGTGTGAAAGCCCAGTATCATTTTTAATTAATCCCACCAAGCTCTCTGGTGTACGGTATTAGCAAGTCTAAATGGAAGGAGATTAACCTACTAATTACTGAAGCCTGTTAACTGTGCCTGGGCTTGTAAACCAACCTCATTCAGCCAGATGCATCTTCTGGGCAAAGGGGACATTAATTCTTTTCTTTTGGCAAGTCATGTGCAGTGGTAAAAGAAACCCAGATTGAAGTGGGAGTTCCTCTTACCCTCACTGTTTTTTATTTTTATTTGGAAGCGGCACTCTGAGACTAGATTACCTGATTGCTTGCTTGCCTCCAATAACAAATTCAACGTTAACTAATGAGCATGTACACACTTATACCAAGGGCATGCCTATGGATTTGTTCATTTGGGGCTTGATTAGATTTATGCAATACACTGGATCCTTGCAGGCCATATATGCAAGAGGATTCGGATCATGCTCTCGCTCCCCATGGCCCAGCAGCCCAATCACAATGCACGGAGATGATTTCAGGCTGTCACAATTAACTTTCCCAGCTCTGTGAGTCTTGGCAAAATAGATCTCATTGATGTTTTGCCTCTGGGAGGTTTGCTAGATGACAGGTGGGCTGAGCTTTGGCTTGTCATGCCTGGAGCCAAGGTTGTAACCGTTAAGGAGTGTTCAACATTGTACCAGCAAGGCAGCCAAGAACTGAACTTTTTAAAACAGGAAAAGGTATGGTCAGCTCTCCATGATGATAGGCCTCACTGTGCATGCATCAATTTCACAGTGAAGAGTGTTTATGGTATCTAGAATCCCATGTGACATTGCAGATGATTCACATTCCCTGCAGGAGTCCTCACTGCAATCCCTACACACATCCCTTTGGAGTGGGGGGGGGGAGTGCAATTAGGCAGGTGCTGTAGCATCTGCAGAGCAAGAGGTATAAGTGTAAATACGTCATGGTAATCATTTGGCACAAGAAAAATGGGGATGTGTTTGTAATTGCATTTGTTGATGATCAAGGAGTTTCTCCCGGAGGAGTAATTTTAGCCTTTCATGATGGGACTGAGAAAGGCAGTTTCACACAGCAAGTTCACACAGATGCTGGGAGGAAATGCACATTAAAGATCTGGTTGCAAATTCAAGACATCAGAGGATAACTGAGCATTTCATTTCCTCATGACATGTAATTTAGAGCATCTCTGAAATAGGTCTTATTTTTCCCTTAATGTGGTTGCCCAAACGACAGCTGATCAGGTCTAGCAATCAATATGCCATTGATCTTTTTGTTTGTTTGTAGGATGATGACCATGCTGAATTCCCTACCCCTTAAAAACCATTTAAAGCACCAGATTTTCTCCAATTAGTAAGTAGCCCAGTCCCTGATTGACAAACAGTTCGCACCCACAAGCTCCCAGGGGTTTTGTAGACTGACTGCTGCCTTAGCGTAAGATACCAGGCTGCTAATGTTTCCCCCTGAGCTTTGGTGGTAAGATTTAAAAACACTGAGTTTTTGCTAATCAATTGAATTTATAAACCATATACAATGCTTTGCTCACACTATTTGTCTTTCATACAGATCTCTGTTCTTGTATGCATACCATGCATTGTTCATTGTTTAAGAACTATTTTATCACCACTGAATGCATTCAAAATGGTTAGCCATCACTGTGTAGGCAAACTGAATAGCCACCAGGAGCTGTCAGCTTGAAGATATCACCTGCTTCCTCTTCCCAGAAAGAGAGGAGGATAGCCAGAGACTTTTGCCTAAAGAAGTGCTCAGATTTGATATTAGGCTTGGTGGAGGACAGCAGAGGAAACACAGAGTAAGTGAGAGTGTGGGGGAGATGCTCCCCATACAGACATGCCACATCAAGAGATATGAAACCTCTGCATCCCACACCTTGACCATCAATATTTTTTCAATCAGAGCAAAAAGTAAAGGGACCTCTGACCATTAGGTCCAGTCGTGGATGACTCTGGGGTTGTGGCGCTCATCTCGCTTTATTGGCTGAGGGAGCCGGCGTACAGCATGACTAAGCCGCTTCTGGCGAACCAGAGCAGCACACAGAAACGCCGTTTACCTTCCCGCCGGAGTGGTACCTATTTATCTACTTGCACTTTGTGCTTTTGAACTGCTAGGTTGGCAGGAGAGAGCAAAAAGTAAATGGATACAATTTTTATTAAAATTGTACATTAGTTGTTTTTCATGGAGTGAAGCCATCAGAAGAGCTAAGGAAGTATTTTCAGCCTGAAGGCCACATTCTCTAGTAAGTCACATGCCAGGAAACACTTGCCACTCCTGGATGAAACAATAGGCAAACACAGGCAGAACAATAGATGTGACTATTAGCTTTGTCCAGTAGACTACATTCCCATCAGGCAAAAATAATACACTTCAATGCTCTCTCTCTCTCTCTCTCTCTCTCTCTCTCTCTCTCTCTCTCTCTCTCCTTCACCCTCTTTTATCATTCACACAGACAAGCTCAAAGACACATTCCCACATTCAATCAGGATGCAGAGGGTGTGGTCTGAGGAAAGGCCTGAGGGTAAGATTTGAAAGTCCACATTTGACACAGGCCAGAGGTTCCCTAACCCACTGTGGAACAACACTGGGAAGTGCTCAAACACCATAGGCTATTTTTTTTATAAGCACAGAATACATACTTCTCTGATAACATCCTTTCAATGAAACAGTAGGAGGTAGCCTGCCTGGGCGAAGATCAAATGCAGATCCAATTCTTATCATTGCTGCACAAAAGCAACACGTTATATAATGCAAGATCCCATAAAATATGAAAGAGTGGAAACGACCTTCACATTTATGCCAACAGAATTGATTTGGGGTGAGTTGAAAAATTGTTTAAAAGATCAAAGGGTCAGTGTGATTGCTGTTAGAGCTTCAGACAAAACTGATGGGATGTCAGCGGGAGGTTTTGGCTCAGTATGTGCAGCACAACATGTCTAAATAGGATTCAGAGTATATCTTTTCAGAATAATTCCATCAGAACAGGCAGGTTGCATAGAAAGTGATCAGACTGACAAGGGTGCATAGCTTTGCTTACTGTATCTGTGCTTCTTAATGGGCCATCAAATGACAGGAAATTATGACAGGAAGGCCAAGAGGGAAATTTAATTAGAAGGCCAAATAACTGCAATCTTTACACATTACTGTATTTTTATTTGCATGATGCATTTGCAGCCTCTCTTCATTGTATAATTATGCTAACAGAATCATTAGCAGCTAAATGATTCACAAGAGCAGCCCAAGCTGATGCAGCTAGTTCTCCTGTTCCATTATGCTCACAATTTCTGAGATCACAACAGTTTCAAGCATTTTCTAAATTATATAATGCACAAAAAACTTATTTTTTAAAAATGAAATCAAATGAAATAATCCTCTGCTGGCAGGTTATATACATGAGTAGTTTATATTTTACATCTTAGTCTAGGATGCCTTCTCAATAAACCCTAATTGTTATGAAAAATTCCATTTGGGCAAAGCAATCAACTCACGGAATCAAGCAAGTGCTAGTGAAATGGAGCCGGATTCATAATTGAATCTATGCTATAAATCAGATTCGCCTTATCTTTCTGTTGTCTTTTAGACAATGGCTGAATAAAGGAATGTATAGTTTTATGAGTTCTGGCAACTCATAAATAAAATTCAGTCTTCTGTCACTGATGATTTAACTAAGAACAATATACTCAGCCTAGCAGAATGCGATTGAGATAAATTAATTTTCTGTCGAAACAGCTTTGGGTCATGCTTTGAGTTGCTCCAGGATCTTTGAATTATCCTTTCAGAGAAGGCAAGGGATATAAAAGGCTTGTGGCTGAAATTTGTTTATCATTATTTCTAATGCTACAATAAATAGTAAGCTACAGTTATTTTAATTTAAAGGGTTACTGAAAGTAGGTTGGGGAGCTGAAAGAAAATGCTCGGAAGGTATGAATAATGGGTACTGATGTGGGATCAGTTTCAGTGTTGCGGTCTGAGGACATGGACACGATGCTTGCTGTGGTGAGGTCAACTGAGTGCCACCCAGATCCTGGCCTATAGCATGAAAGGATTGACTGGACTGGCCCAGAGAGTGCCCAAGGCCTTGAAAGCAGTCCTTCCTGGATCCAGATGTTTTAGAAAACAACCACCGAGTTTTTAACATTCTCTTTCTGGACGAGGTGATGGAGACGATGGTGGTCAGCCAAGTGCAGGTACTTCTGGAGGAAGCAGATTAGACCCATTGCAATTTGGTTTCTATGCTTCCCAATCAAATAAAACACAGACAAAAAAGCAGGCCATCACCACCCTTCCCCAAAACAGGAATTTCCTCCAACCAAGAAGCAGCCAAAAATTCTCCTTAAAAATAAAAAAATAGAACATTTGAGGAGCAGGAGACCTTGACAAGTCCAAATGGGTGTGTCCTAGGGCCCTTGGGTGCCACATTGGGAGCCACAGCCACAGGTAGAGCATTCATATCAGGAAAGATACAGATCTTCTGTTTGCTTCTGACATTTCCAACAATTCTCTTGCTATAATTCTTATTTATTCTGTGTATTGGAACTGCTGTTATATATGCACACCACCTTGGCAATGGCCTTATACCAGTTCTCTCTGATTGCTACCGTGTTTCTCATATTATAAGTCATGTCTTATAATCTTTTTTTCTCAAGAAAATAAGCCTATGGCTTATTTTCGGGGGGTGTCTTATTATTTTTCAAAAAAAATACAGTATGGTACCTCCCCTGTCCGGCGCCCGGAACTGGCTGCTGCTGCGCTGCTGGGCGCGTTGTCGGCGCTTCAGCAGGGCACGCTGCTGGGTCCCGCCGGGTCGGGGCTTCACGCGGCGCGCGCTGAGGCTCTTGCCGGATCCCGGCTCGGAGCAGCGCGCGCTGCGGCTCTTGCTGCGTCCCGCAGCGCCAGCGCCAAGCGCCAACCCAGCAGCGAGACCGGCGGGGACCTGCAGCGCGCGCGACAGGAAGAGGAGGGACCAGCGAGTGGCAGCCGCGGCGGCCAATGAAGGCTCGGCCGGGTGTTTTTTGTCATTGTAGCTGCGTCCCGCTGCGTCCCTCCTCTTCCTGTTGCGGCTCGGCGCCCGGAACTGGCGGCTGCTGCGCGCGTTGTCGGCGCTTCAGCAGGGCACGCTGCTGGGTCCCGCCGGGTCGGGGCTCCACGCGGCGCGCGCTGAGGCTCTTGCCGGGTCTCGCCGCCGGGTCGGGGCTCGGAGCAGCGCGCGCTGCGGCTCTTGCTGCGTCCTGCTGCCGGGTCAGCGCTTGGCACGGTGCATGCTGCTGGACATTTTGGAGGGGCAGCAGCAGCCGATTCCGGGCGCTTACAGGCATCTTCCTCTTCCATGGCGCCATCCAGACCTGCTCCCACCACTACGGCTTATTTTTGGGGTATGTCTTATATTTCTTCAACTCAGGGAAATCCTGCCATGGCTTATTTTGTAGGGATGACTTAAAATATGAGAAACACAGTATATTTATAAATAACTTGTCAGTTTTATTACAACTTAACATATTCCCCCTAGAAAAATATCTCCCTCTTTTTGTGCCCATTTTACTGATGTGCTCTGGCTTCATCCTTCAACAATAATAGTTTATAAAAGGTTGCTAATAATTGGCATTTTATTGTTAGTTTTCCAAATATGGTCATCTCACATATTTGTTGACTTTCTCTTCTGCTCCAAAAGGGCTTCTTCTGTACATAGAAATTAATACAACTCAGTGGAGGCTCCTGATGAGGAAGGCAATTTTCATGTTCCCTTACCTTGTCCCCCAACCTTCCATAACAAATTGTCAGGGAACATATGAGGAAGGGGAAGAGGGAATAGGAAAAAATAGCCGTCCCTCTTTCCCATGAATAGAGTTCTGCTCATTGAAAGTCTGGACTGAACCCAGTAAAAGGGAAGGGAATCATGAACACAATTAAAAGTAAACCATGAATGAAAAATATGGATTTTAAGAGAGGCCTAAAATATATCAATGATGGCGCAAAATGAACATGTTGCTCTCTGCTTGAACCAAGGCTGAGAGGAAATGGCTATCTTTTATTCCCTTGAATTTAATGAGAGAATAAGGAGGAGAATGCTACTGTACTCCATCTGTCAGGAAAACAGAAGCAGTTACTATCTGCACTTTTTCAAGCACAAAGGAAAAAAGAAATAAACTACTGGCAAATGTCCCTGCCACTGGGCTACTGCAGTTTCCTGAGTGAAAACTCTCCAGGGTTAGAGCTACATTTACAGGTAGCAATAGCTTCAGCAGAATATAGGGATGGGGAAGAAATGTAATTCAGTTCACAATTTGAGGTGAACCTACCCAATTTGAAAGAATACCCAGCCATCCTTTGAAATTCGCTTCTTCCTTGAATTTTGCAAATCATTTCTTCAACCAAGTACTGTGTACAAGAATGCATATAACTAGGACAAAGTGTGCATATAAATTTGTGTATTAGTGAATATAATAGAGAAAATGCATTAGAGAAAATTGATTTACCAAAATGTGTCTATTAGGAGAAATTCACACTAAAATGCTGTTGAATTTTCATGAGGACTTAAATCCCCCCCCCCCACAAACTGAAGTGGAAAAGTGGAGAACTGAATTTAAGATTGGATACCTTTTTAAATGATAAACCAGTGGAAGCTGAAATTGTCAATTTGCCCATCCTGAGCTGGAAATACATTGATTAAATTGACGGCACAATGTATTTAGTGTTGACTGTGTGGTTGGAGTGGAGATACTTTGTGACCAGGACCCCATGTACAACCTTCTGTTGGCTATGAGGATTTATGGGTTGGGACCCTAATCTCACAGCAGCAACCAAACAAATCTTCCTACATAGCATGGCTAATCACTTCACATTACATTAGATTCATGAGGTTTTCTACATTTGGTAATATAAGCTTGTGCTAGTTTAACATATTTTGAAATAGCTTTTACAACGATGTTCTTTTAATTAAGAAGGCAGCAGCTGATGCTCTTTTGTTTGTCATTTTGTGGCAGAAGCCAAACCAAGTGATGAGAATCACACAGATTAGCAAAGTAATTTGATTACATACTTTCCTTTTAACTTGCTTGCTAACAGTAATCAAATTCAAATGTCTGTAAGTCTTTAAAAAAAGAAGGAAATTTGCTCAAATTAACTGTGAAATAATAAAACAAAAGAAGTCCCCCAAATATGGTAAATCACTAGCAGGATCCAGTTTTGCTCCTATATGGATGACTAAGTGTGGAACAAACAAATGTTACTAAAAATCATAGCTGCCAAATTTTCCTTTTTCTCGCGAGGAAGCCTATTCAGCATGAGGGAAAATCCCTTAAAAAAAGGGATAACTTGGCAGCTATGTAAAAATACAATGGCTGTCGTGCTGCCAATCTCTGTGGTGTTATAGCAGGCATAGGCAACATTGGCTCTCCAGATGTTTTGGAACTACAACTCCCATGATCCCTGACCATTGGCCCTGTTAGCTAGGGATCATGGGAGTTGTAGTTCCAAAACATCTGGAGAGCCAAGGTTGCCTATGCCTGTGTTGTAGATTACATACTCACTGATGGAACAGTTTTGCTCTACCGTGTGGGTAGAACAGTCTCAACTATCAGTTGCAGCCCTAAACCTAGAGTTGCCATATTTCCAAAAATGAAAATCCAGACAGAGTTGTTTAGCATTTTTTTTTTGGGTGGTGGTGGTGGTGGACCCTGCCACCTTCCCAAAGCCCACCTGACTTTGAGAAGGGCTCTTGGATGCTCCCACAGCCCTGGCACTGCTTTTCCAAAATGAGACCTGCCTGCATCTCCCTTCCCCTCGCTACCAACTGAGCTGCCTGAAGGCTCTAAGGAAGCCCTTAGAGGGAGAGGGACTCTGGGAAGCAGAAAAAGGAAGAGAGGGAAGGAAAGGAAGAGGGTCTGGAGAAGGAGGAGAGGGTGCTGGGGGGAGGGGAGTACCTAGCTAGTTGGACCCGTGGTCAGGGATGATGAGAGTTGTAGTCCAAAACAGCTGGAGACCTAAGTTTGGGAAACCCTGGTTTAGATCAACAACATTGTTTAAAATGTAATTTCAATAAAATGAGATAACTAGCTTCCAGGCTATTTAAATATGCTCCAGCTGATATTATTGAATCTCAAAACAACTTTCCATTCATATTTTGACTTCTTACAAGCCTCAGTAGAATAAAAGTCCTGTACTGGGAAGATTACTGAAGACACAGGTAAGGGGGCTCATTAAGATTCAAGATGAAATCTTGGAACAGCCCTAATGTATTTGAAATAATTTCAATTGTGGAAAAGCAATTTGAATTTGAACATCTTACTAGAAAGTAAATCTGTTATGACTAGGGGAGAAACGTGGGAGAGCGCTGAGCAGATATTACTTGGATATTTGAACCAGAAATATTGCTCAAGACAGCATTAGAACAAGACTGTGGAGAAGAGACCTAATTCCATGGCAGAGCACATGTTTTTCATCTCAAGGTTCTCAAGTTCAACCCCTGACTTCTCCAGATAGAGATGGTGGTGGTGGGGGGAATCCTGGAGAGACGCTGTTTGTCTGTGGTAGACAACAGTGAACTAGATGGATCAATGGGCTGGCTTGATATAAAGCAACTCCTTGTGTTCTCGAAGCTATTCCTCTACAAAATGCACAAGCAATTTGTCGTGTGTAAACCCGCAGATTCTCAACATGTGAGATGATGTACACTGGCCTAGCTCCTGCACCAAGGCCAAGCATAAGCACACCTGAATACATGTCACATGTAGAAAGCCTACAGCTTGTACGTAGCTCAGGCAGATGGATGAATCAACAGGGTCAAACAACATTTCTCTTTTTTTTTTAAAAAAAATATTTTTATTAATTTTCCAATTAAAACCAATTATATCACATTCAATATTTCAAATTATACACATATATATATCAATCAAACCGAATGTTATGCCAAATCATCTAAAGAATTTTTTATTTGGGTTCCCATGCTTCAAGAAATTGGGAATTCCTCGCAACTGTCCACTGCCGTCTTTTTTCTAAAGTTCAAATCGTCCTCCAAGTTCATAATAATCCAGATCTTCCCCTTACAGTCACATAGATGTTTTCCACTTTCATCCGATTGTTTCCCAGCCGCTGAGATAAATATCAAACAAAGTTTCACAGATGTTCTTTCTCCTGTGTGAGTTAATCAGTCCGGCCTCCCCATAAATCTTCTTAATGGAGCTCCCTGTTGCGTCGAAGCAGCCCGAAGCAGCGCCATCTCAAAAAGCTCAAATCACTTTCGTTTTCTCTCATAGCCATGAAGATTCACGATCATTATAGAATTTACAGCTTTTTCAGGCAGGAGACCCAAACATCAAACCATAAACTCTTGGTAAATTAATGGATCTCCCTGCCCTATAGCTGAACTTAGCTTCAGGTCGCTGCTCCAATTTAAAATGCGTCACAGCTCATAAATCCTCCGAGCGCGTCCAGAGCTCCTTCCGCCCGACTAGGGGGAGGCTTTTCTCATCGGCAACTCCACATCTTTAAAAAATATGCTCAGTAACAACAGTTATAAAGTTCAACTCACACAGTCTTTTGCTTCTCTTTCACTCCAAACAAGCCAGGACATCGCGTCCGGGAAGGTACGAGGCAACAATATGAAGGGAAAAAAAATAAAAACTCACTTCCCTTATCGCTCCGTCCCCATCAATCCTTCTTCCAGATGCAGTACAATCTTTGACTCCTCTCCCTCAGCAGCATAAATTTCTCAGCAGTAAACAGCGCTTCTTCCCCTCCTTCTGAAGTATGTCCATAGATTTAAGCCTAATTATCTTCTTTAACCATGGAAATCCCCGCCATGCAGATTAGCGTCCGGGAGTCCTGGCCCTCGTAAGTGCTCAGCCCAAGCTCCTCCCACTCCAAAAACAGTCGGAGTGGGTCTGGGGGCATCGCGGGCCAGCGGCCCCTCTCCGTAACCCCCGGAGAGGGTAGGGGGTTGCCATTTACTCCCCTAGCAACCGCCAAATTCCTTACGAAGGTCAGAGAGATGGAAAACAGGTCCGCCATTCCTGCAGGCGGAAACCGGAACCAGGGTCAAACAACATTTCTCAGCATTCTTTGGGGGAAGGCATGGCTGTAATGATATGCTTTAAATGTATACTGCAGATGAGGTCTAAGTTATAGAAGGGATATTCAATGTGTCACAAGCATAGTTTGAAAAGGAGCCTCATATTCCTGACTTTAATAATAATTTCACACTAGGAGATTTGCAATAAAATATTATTTTGTGTTGTCGTTTAGTCATGTCAGACTCTTCGTGACCCCATAGACCAGAGCACGCCAGGGACTCCTGTCTTCCACTGCCTCCTGCAGTTTGGTCAAACTCATGTTGGTAGCTTCGAGAACACTGTCCAACCATCTCGTCCTCTGTCGTCCCCTTCTCCTTGTGCCCTCCATCTTTCCCAACATCAGGGTCTTTTCCAGGGAGTCTTCTCTTCTCATGAGGTGGTCAAAGTATTGGAGCCTCAGCTTCAGGATCTGTCCTTCCAGTGAGCACTCAGGGCTGATTTCCTTCAGAATGGATAGGTTTTATCTTCTTGCAGTCCGTGGGACTCTCAAGAGTCTCCTCCAGCACAATAATTCAAAAGCTTTTTTTTTTTTGCCGAACAACCGGAAAAAGTATTATTTAGCCTCAAGCAAATTGTTCTCCATGATGGGTATTTATATTATAAATGCTCATTAGCAGGACATGGTTTTGTGTTGCTTAAAATTAAGGACATTCATGGGCTTCTTGGCTCAACATCAGTAACTTCCAGAGTACATTCCCCTGACAACTAAATGAAAAGTCTGAAGTCTAGAGGTGTTTTTAAAAGCTAGCAAAGCATGTATGCCATAGTTACAGGTAGGTAGCCGTGTTGGTCTGACGTAGGCGAAACAAAAAATAAAAAAATTCCTTCCAGTAGCACCTTAGAGACCAACTAAGTTTGTCATAGGTGTGAGCTTTCGTGTGCATGCACACTTCTTCAGATAAGTATGTATGCCATGATATGCTTATTATGTTTGATGGGGCATTTTAATTTCCTCCCTATTGTTTCAAAAAGGAGGCAAATACCAAGCATCATGTGCATTCAGTTTCTCTTGAGGAAGTATTTTCTACATTTTGTTTTTATGGTACTTGAGTGTTACCATTCACTGTACCTGTGAATAGCCGCTGCAGTACAGTCCCACAACTGACCCCCTGGCTCTGAGCCTTCTTCCCTTCCTCCAGTCCATGACAGTCAATATTTACATGTGCTTCCAGTCCCAGATGAATAATCACTTGGCTTCCATAACGTGTTCTAAAAGTGTTCATTTATATTTTATATCTACATAATGTCCACTTAATGAACATAAACTCACAAATTACAAGAACCACAAGTAGGTGATCAGTCCAACTCTCAATTTTTTAAAGACATTCATAACATTTGTCAGCATTTACCAAGTCTTATACATGCCCCTGCATTTCCCATAATGCAATTTTCTTCATTTTACCAAATTGACTTCACATTATGTTCCCTGGAAAGAGGGACTGATTGTTAAACCACTCTGGAAATGTGGGAGATCTGCAGCTCTCAGCACCCTTGATAAATGACAGTTCCCAGGATTCTTTGTGGGAAGCCATGACTGTTGAAAGTGATATAATACTGCTTTAAATATATAGTGAGGATGGGGCTTGTTGCGCAGGAATATCTGTATATGTCTAGCTCCCCAACTGTAACTACGGATTGTCTCACAGGAAGGAACAGATGGTCAGTTCTTGGAGGTCTGAGCAACTGTTTTTGGCTGGATAGGAGCAAAAGGTTCATCAGGCAAGTTGTGTGGAGCCAACAGCACTTTTTGCAGATCATGATGGAGATCAAAAAATGGGTGAGGTAGGATTAGTTTCACTGCCTGTCCTCTGTTGTCATGTGCATTCAGTATAACTTCTAAAAGAACCTTCCTGTGAACAAATGCTGGTCTATTTGCCAAACCCTACGCCAAAGGATAAATGGACACAAATCTGACATCAGGAACCACAAGACAGAGAAACCAGTAGGAGAACACTTCAATCTCCCAGGACATTCTATACAAGATCTCAAAGCAGCTGTTTTATTACAGAAAAATTTCAGAAACAGACTGGAAAAAGAAGTTGCTGAATTGCAAGTCATTAGCAAGCTTAAAACCATGGAGCCACCTGGAATGAACAAAGACATAGGATTCTTATCTCATTATACATGATCAAGCTTTCCTTAGCACCTCAGCCCTTGCTCCCCCCGCAAGACCAATTGCAGTCATTAACAGTCATCAACAGGTTTACCACTCCTATCAGCCCATCACCCATTCCCATCTCCCCCACCCCCCACCCTCTGAATATACATAAGGGTCTGGTGGATTCTGTTTCAGTGTATCTGACGAAGTGTGCATGCACACGAAAGCTTATACCAAAATAAAAAACTGAGTTGGTCTTTAAGGTGCTACTGAAGGAATTTTTTTATTTGGTCTATCTCAGTGTGGGATCATGCCCCCTCCCCCGCCCGGTGTTGCACAGACAGAGGCTGCAATCACACAGACTGTATAGGACCAGGTTCTTTCAGAATTTATGCTGAACTCACATAGACTGGCAGGAAGGATGACAGGGAGTGTAAAGAGGCCTTCATGGTCTGATGGCTCCGTTTTGTAACTTTAGACTATCCTTAGACGTGTTGTAACAGGAAGGGGGATGAGTCACTGCAGGGTGGCTATTTTCCATGGCCTCTTCATGGGAAACTAATGTGTTCTCCAGCTTTAAAAGGATGGTCACTGACTGTTTGGCTAAGCAGTTAGGATGCCAGGTTCTAATTCATGGGCAGAATGCCTCTCTAGCTAACAACAGCCATCCACATAATTGAGTAACAGAGAAGAACATGTCAATCTTTTCTGTGTCTCAGCCAGTTGACATTTATTGAGACTAGAAAGGAAGTCACAGTATGGAACTAATAAGCTTGTTGGGAAAGAAAGCAGTGACTCTTGATGAGGATCTGTAAAACTCCTTGATTTATTCTCCATGGTTCATCAAAGGCTCCAATTCTTCTGAACTGTTCCCCCACAAAATCCAATTACAGCTTTTTCACCTTTCCCAGGACAAGGGAAGCCTAACTGTTTCTGATTTTAGAGCAATATTGTATCAGAGCTAGCCAGCCATCTATCTATAAAAACACAAATTAAAGGAAGAAATGGCACAATGGTTCATAGGGAAGTTGGGGCTACAGCTTCATATCAATGCTCATGACTATCAAGAATAATAATTTTCTCCCACATTTAGGAATGTACTTAGAAAAAGACCAAAAACATAGGTGCCTGTCACTGCATCTTTCTATCAGATCTATGATGTACATTATAGTATACTGCATTTATGGTTATGTTTTTAAATGTGAGTCGCTTGAAGATATTTTAGGTAGCAAGCATCAGTTGTTCTTGTTGTTTACTGGTAGTTGTTTAGTCGGGTCCGACTCTTCGTGACCCCATGGACCAGGCACTCCTGTCTTCCACTGCCTCCCGCAGTTTGGTCAAACTCATGTTGGTAGCTTCGAGAACACTGTCCAACCATCTCATCCTCTGTCGTCCCCTTCTTCTAGTGACCTCAATCTTTCCCAGCACCAGGGAGTCTTCTCTTCTCATGAGGTGACCAAAGTATTGGAGCCTCAGCTTCAGGATCTGTCCTTCCAGTGAGCACTAAGGGCTGATTTCCTTAAGAATGGATAGGTTTGATCTTCTTGTAGTCCATGGGACTCTCAAGAGTCTCCTCCAGCACCATAATTCAAAAGCATCACTTCTTCAGTGATCAGCTCTCACTTCCATACATCACTACTGGGAAAACCATAGCTTTAACTATACGGACCTTTATCGGCAAGGTGATGTCTCTGCTTTTTAAGATGCTGTCTAGGTTTGTCATTGCTTTTCTCCCAATAAGCAGGTGTCTTTTAATTTCGGGACTGCTGTCACCATCTGCAGTGATCATAGAACCCAAGAAAAATCTCTCACTGCCTCTATTTCTTCCCCTTCTATTTGCCAGGAAGTGATGGGTTTTTTTTGATGTTGAGGTTCAGACCATATTTTGTGCTCTTTCACCTTCATTAAAAGGTTCTTTAATTCCTCCTCACTTTCTGCCATCAAGGTTGTGTCATCTGCATATCTGAGGTTGTTGATATTTCTTCCAGAAATTCTGGCTTGGGATTCATCCAGTCCAGCTTTCACATGATGAATTCTGCATACAAGTTAAATAAGCAGGGAGATACAGCCTTGTCGTAAGCCTTTCCCAATTTTGAACCAATCAGTTATTCTATATCCAGTTCTAACTGTAGTTTCTTGTCCCACATAGAGATTTATCAGGAGACAGATGAGGTGATCAGGCACTCCCATTTCTTTAAGAACTTGCCATAGTTTGCTGTGGTCGACACAGTCAAATGCTTTTGCATAGTCAATGAAACAGAAGTAGATGTTTTTCTGGAACTCTCTAGCTTTCTCCATAATCCAGCACATGTTTGCAATTTGGTCTCTGGTTCCTCTGCCCCTTTGAAATCCAGCTTGCACTTCTGGGAGTTCTTGGTCCACATACTGCTTAAGCCTGCCTTGTAGAATTTTAAGCATAACCTTGCTAGCATGTGAAATGAGCACAATTGTGCGGTAGTTGGAGCATTCTTTGGCATTGCCCTTCTTTGGGATTGTGATATGGACTGATCTTCTCCAATCCTCTGGCCACTGCTGAGTTTTCCAAATTTGCTGGCATATTGAGTGTAGCACCTTAACAGCATCATCTTTTAAATTTTTAAATAGTTCAGCTGGAATATCATCACTTCCACTGGCCTTGTTATTAGCAATGCTTTCTAAGGCCCATTTGACATCACTCTCCAGGATGTCTGGCTCAAGGTCAGCAACCACACTACCTGGGGTGTACAAGGCATCCATATCTTTCTGGTATAATTCCTCTGTGTATTCTTGCCACCTCTTCTTGTTGACTTCTGCTTCTGTTAGGTCCTTACCACTTTTGTCCTTTATTATGGTAATTTTTTGTACAAAAAGTTGCTTTCATATCTCCAATTTTCTTGAACAGATCAATAAGCATCTACGGTAGTAAGTTTAATAATAACATTTAGGCAAAATTCCATTTCTGACCATGGAAGAGCTAAAAGCAAACCCTCCAATAAATTCATGGGGAGTCGAGTGTTGATTTCATGCTCTTTATTTCAGCTCATGGCAAACAGGGAGTCCATCTTCCAAAAAACCTCTGGCTATATATACATTATTTACACAATGGGTCCCACGTGATTGGCTGATTCAACTCCCCTCCTGGAGCCTGATTGGGCTGCTCCTGCAGAGCAATCAGGACGCTGCCTTCTAGGATCCTACTTGCCTATTGTTCTAGGATCCAAGCTCAGTACATAACAGTCCTCCTGGCCTGGATGTTGAGAGATCTTATTGAGGGGAGGGGGTAAGAAAGTGCTTCAGGGAGGAGCTGCTCTTTGTCAAAACAAGTACAGCCAGAATAATCATGAACACTGGCAACTTCTGCTTGACCCTGCATTCCATTCTCCCTGCACATTCCCTTTTCTACATTTAGATTTTGAGCCTCATAGCAGGTACCACCTTAGAACTGATTTTTGTAACCTTTTCTAAAAGCCTTTTTTTGCTCAAGGGTTGGGTATAAATACCATGAATGAATAACAACAGAACACAGTAGTAAAATTCTCCATTCTCTGCTCACAGTGGTACAATGCACTCTCTTCAGCTTGTAGCTGCCTATACTTCTTTGAATGCCTTGGGACTGATGCCACATCACCCATTTTTTAAAACAGTTCCTTCACTGATTAAGGCTGCTATCCTATTAGACACTTACCTGGGATTCAGCCCCACTGAGGTTAATGGGGTATATGTCTGAAATGCACATATTTAACAACATTGCCTGTATTAAAATTCAAATTCAAAAAAAGGTGCATTAATTTTGACAATCCAAATCCTCTCACTTGATTTTTCCAGGGAAGAAGGAAACAGTGGAAGCTCCAATCTTTGAAGAAAACTGAATTATTCTGAGTCTCCCAAAGCCTCCAGTAGAAATGATTCATGCAATCAATCTTACTAGATACATTATTCTTGCTGAAATTCTTTTAGAACCTCTCTTGGTCATAAATCTATCAGGCCTATTTGGGCAGTTGCTAACATCTTAAAGAGATAATGGTGATTTCCTCAAATGATCAGCTCTTAAGAGCAACCATGCAACATTTATTATAACAAATGACTTAATAGTTTCCCTTTGTAAATTTGCAGATAATTTAATCTGTATTTTAGCTTCATGATTCCATGGTTGATAGCTCAGTCCAACTTTTAAAAGTTTTCTGGCAAATAAAACAAAACTTTAAATGACAGGTGGCATTATGGAGTTTGATTTGATCTGAAAACTTGCATGTCATTAGAACCCAAAGTGCTATATTCAACTGTTAAGAATACTTTATGAAGTTAATTTTTCAGGTAGCTCCTCTCTCTTTTTCGGTCAGGACATCCTGCATGTGCAGTCAGTGCCTTCAGCATGTGTTTTCTTGATGGATTTGGTCTGCATTCACTAATATAACATGCTGCATGGTGGGAAAAACTCATTTAAGACCCGGTGCTCAAATTGGTGCAAGGCTCCCATGGCTGAATCCCTATTGCATATATCCCAACAGATGAATGTGCATGTTAACTTTGACAGCACCTATCTTTTCTTTTTCTTTTTTGGAGGATGGAGAGGTTGAATCCATCTCTTTATTTCTCAACAGGGAATCAGTGTCATCAGAGCTGACAGCATCTGAAAGCTGTCACACATAGAGATCCTTAGGTTCATCCGTAAATAGGTTTTGTGATACTGATAGTCCAATCTTGTGCATGTTTACTGGAAGTAAGTTTTACGGTATTCAATGAGAATTACTCCCAGGAAAACAAGCACTGTATTGCAGCTGGAGTCATTTTTTTTTGGAGCAATGTTATCTAAATTTAAATTCAGAACTGCTATCTAAATACTGAATTAACCACCATAAACCACCACTCTGTTTTTGGTTGCATGCACACACCATACATTTAAACTCATCCCTCCCTGAATAAGAATCTTGGGAACTGTAGTTTACCCTCAACAGAGCTATAATTCCCAGCACTCTTAACAAGCTACAGTTCCCATTATTCTTTTTGGGGAGGGGTTTTAAATGCACAATGTGTATGCATCATTATTTATAATTTTTTGCTTATCATGCACTAAGATAAGCATAGCAAGTTCCTTCAGTTTATAGTTATGCATTATACCCAAAGAACACAAATATTTCTCTTTCGAAGGATCTTCTACAATAATCCCATAAAATGGTATTGTTTGCTACACAATAAGAAACAGATGTCATAATAGCATTTACCCCACAGCTGATTATGCTTCCAGATCTTGGCTCATTTTGTGAAAAAGGGGAAAGATGGATTTTTGGCTGTCAGCTCCTAGAAATCTTTGGAACACATACAATAGGCATATTACACACACTTGAGCACATTCCTAATGACAGGGCCTTAAGCCCCAAATTATGCTACTATCAGTTATTAATTTTCACTTAGCAGCTAATACAATACAAGAAAAGATGTACAGATGGTAGCAATGTCATAATATTTCCTTTGAGGAATCAAGCTATGCTGATCTTAGAAATATATCCATAGATTAGAAGTCTCTCTTTCCAAGGGTTCAAACAGGGTAGAGGTCATGGGTATGATTCTCCTGCCTCCAGAGAAACCAAGCATGCGACCACAGGCATGCTGCTAATAAGAGTAAATTTCCAGACAACAATATCTTGTTCTGCAGCTATTATTGTTTTGGCTGAAAATTGGGTATGGGGAGTTTCTTCTTATGCGAAGAAAGCTAGAACTGCCACGCCCAATATTCTTTGAGAGCATTATTGAGTTGGACAGCAACATGTTGTTGTCCTGTTCATATCACAGTGCAGGAGGAAGCTATATAAATTCTGGTTGTGTTGACATTTAGGCAAAATACCCTTATCACAACATCGGATGCTGGCCAGTTGTGGTCTCCAAGGCCTCCTCATATAGCCTGTTTAGAATATAAAACTAGACTACAACTCAACAGTTCAAAGTCCAGATATTTCTCTCTCTTTACTCCTCAGTTGTTTAAAAGCCCCCCTCCTTGCTCCTAAAGGACCATAAGCCCAGTTTCCCCGAGTCTGAACATAATGTATAACCACGGTTCATTGGAAATTGAAGCGAAAACCTCCCAATCTCATTTTTGCAGCAGTGCTTTAGGAAGAAACAGCCTGAGGCTGCTTGTGCAAGTAGCACCATGCTATGGTTCAGCATTAAATGTGACTGCAGGCAATGTCTTATCTCTCTAGTCTAGGCAATATACCTAGAATACAAATGGTTATACATTTGGATATTATTGTTTCAGAGTGGCTGCTTTTATGTATCAATATTCTTGTATGATAAGACTATTAGCTATCCAGAGGCTTGATGGAGAGGAATGGATTATAATTAAATCTACTAAAAATAAATACCCCTCGAGTAAAACTGCTATTGCTCAGCTTGGTGTGCCCACAATTGAGTCAAAATATATAAATCCTATTTCCCATATAAAAATGTGCTATTGAACTGTGTGGAAGCCAAAAAGAGCTGTACCTTACGTTCACTTTGCTCTGAGCTTTTCCCTCAAGGAGGATAGTCCATATAATTCTTGCCCCTCTCCCCCAGTGTGCAACCAGTGAGGGGAGGGAGCGCTTTAGAGTCTAGCTAGCTTTTCTTCCATTAAGCTAATGTGGGCTCAGTGAAAATGTGGAAATTATTTCCCTCTCAAAAGTTTCAGGAGGATGAGGGAACAGATTTTTTAACAACCCTGTAATAAATGTCTGAGATATCTTTAAAATGTGTAAAGTAAAATAAGAAAAAATGGGTTAAAATCAGAGCTGGCTAACCTTTTCTGGCCTGACCTTAACACTCCAAGGGCTGTATGTCAGTGATGAGGAACAGGGCCGATGAAGACACAAATGCACTTGGGTGCACCTGCTGTGTGCATGGACACAAAAATAGGCATGTACACAACCGCCACAATTCTGAGTATGGTGGAGGGCTTTAAACTTTTCTCAGTCCAACATGATGATGGGATAATTTACTGAGCTAAAAGCACATCCTACCCTGCCGCCGCTGCCCAAAGGTTGGCTCTGATGAATGATATGATCTTTCTTGCGTCTTGCCAAGTTACAAAAAGCTCGCCTACCAAATGTTTCCAGGCACTCAGAAGCCCTCTTGAACAAGGCAGGCAACTTTTCAGAATTTATTGCTTATGGGGGCATTTTGAGTGCTAAGGGTCCCTCTCCCCAAAGCCTTTGGAACTACTTGGCATGCCATCAGGGGAAAAGGAAACATTTTTTTAAAAAGAAGTTACAACACATTTGAATGAGTTTGTTGGGGGCACAAGAAACACTTTGGGGGACAGATAACAGCCTGTGAGCTAGCCACCCTTTCTTACCAGTAGCAAGCATATAAGATGCTAATGGGGGGATTCCAGCCTATAATACAAGTTGCAGCTTCACAGAGGAAAAATTCCTCAAGATGTCAGTGGGGCAGGAAGGGGTTAAATCCTGCTCTTCTTATGCTGCAATCCAGAGAGTTATCAGCCTGCCCTCCCTCCATGGATGCTGTATAATTATTTTTAAAACATGCACATTAGATACAAAGGCACATTAAAGCAGTGACAAGTTTGAAGAGTCACTGAAAAGCTATTCTTCTGTCCAAAGCTTCATGAGGCTTCAATCCACACATGTCACTCTATGTCAGTAGACACTTGCCCATTCATTTCAGTGTCTGGCAAGCAGAACACAATGGGCACATGGAGCATTCCCTGAGACAGAGGTGAATGGGGAAGCCCCAGTCAGAACTGATACACACCACTTCATCAGGACTCCTCAGCTCTCATGCATCTTCTTCTGAATATTGGCACTATCAGCCAATAAGACAGTGTTTTGAGATGCTGTTCCCTGATAAATATAGTAATATCTTTGCTGAATGTTTATAGATAGGACATTTTCATTCCAATGAAACACCACAAAGGTTTTATCAGGAAATCAGCTGTCACAGTTCAGAGTTTGAGCCCTTGTTTTTATTAATACTAAAATAAAAGAAGAATTGTATGGTAGATTATTTCATGTTTACCCCAAACAAAATGCAGATCTAATTTCATAACAGTGCAGTATCTGTGCACAGCATCGGTTATACAGACTTTTCATTTTGAGTTCAGAGCCATAAGGTTTCTGCTGTTCTACAGATGAAGTTGTTATCCAAGGAACTGTAAAGGAAATGCCTTTTTCAGGAATGCCAATTAATATCCTCTTTCGTATTCAATAAGAAAATAAATCATAAAAATTGAGAACGGCCACCACACTTGCCTCCTCCAACCTCTGATTGGCTGGGTTTATATAAAATATGCACAACTAATTCTTTGCCTCCTAGCATTGGTCAGGGTAGAGAATCAAGGTCATAGCAGGGATGGTTGGATTCTTAGGATAAATGCAAAGAGCTCAGGGAGTCAGGAGTGGAAAACTGTGAGGAGAGTCCTAGCTGGATGGGGGAGGTGGACCTAAGGAAGTGTCTGAACCCCCAAAAGAGACCAGTAGTCTTGGGAATGAGGTCCAAGCAGGAATTGGTCCACCCCTGTGACATCGGACATCTCTAGCCAGATGCCTCCTGCTGTAGTGCGGCTCCTGATGCCACCTCCTGTCAGGGTAGAGCCTGAGAGTAGATTGGATTCTGAGTCTCCTCCTCTGTCCAGAGATGCCAGTGCTGGCATGAACAACCCATGTGCATGCAACATTTGACTCTTCTGAAGAACTAGGTAAAGGTAAAGGTAAAGGTAAGACTGTTAAGTCCAGTCAAAGGCGACTATGGGGTTGTGGTGCTCATCTCGCTTTCAGGCCAAGGGAGCTGGCGTTTGTCCACAGTCAGCTTTCCGAGGCATGTGACCAGCAGGACTAAACCGCTTCTGGCGCAACGGAACACTGTGATGGAAACCAGAACGCACAGAAACACCATTTACCTTCCCGCTGCAGCAGTACCTATTTATCTACTTGCGCTGGTGTGCTTTTGAACTGCTAGGTTGGCAGCAGCTGGGACAGAGCAACACCCCGCCGCAGGGATTTGAACCGCCGACCTTCTGATTGGCAAGCCCAAGAGGCTCAGTGGTTTATTGTATATATAATTGACAGATGGATAGTTGGAAGTCCCTTTTACCTTTTTCTTTTCTGTTCTTCCCTCCTTTATTCTCTTTTTTCTTCTTCAATACTTTCTATTGCTCTTTCTTTATTCCTTCCTTCTCTAGACTTCTATTGTAGAACTTTTAATAAAAAAATGATGAAAGGAAAGAAGGAAGGAAGGAAGGAAGGACACTCAGTAGGGCTCTGAAACAAATAAGACCTGGACATGACTTGGAGCCAGAGAGGTTCTGGTGGAAGGGAGCTGTCAGAAGCATAGCTGCCAAGTTATCCCTTTTTTAAAGGGATTTTCCCTTATGCTGAATAGGCTTCCTCGAGAGAAAAGGGAAAACTTGGCAGCTATGGTCAGAAGGTGCCTCCTCATCTCTCTTTGCTCCTCCCTCCTCGCAGTCCTAGAGTCTTGCTCATTGAAGTATGTCCATTTCCCCCCAGTAGCCCTCAACCCCCTGTGTCTTCCATATCCAGAAAGGTCTCCTGACCATCAAGGTAAGGCTTTTCAGAGGGCTTAGGGCACTTTCTGCCAGCCACCTTCCACTGACATCCAAATAATAATCTCTAATACCTGGGCAGCCCTCTGTAAACTATTTTAACCAGGAACTACTGTAGCATTCCTCTTTCATTCCTCAGAGAGGTTGCTTTTTATCTCAACATCTCTTACCTTTTCCCTATTTTTCTTTGGCATATTACATCTTTGCCCTTTAGAAAGCACTTCACTTTGTTGCCTGGAAGTAACAGATCTTTAGTCTCACGTGTTTTGATTTTGTTTTTTTACAGCACAGATGCCTCAGGGGACATAATAGGTCCTGGGTGGAATATTGGGTGGAAAAGCATTACTTCTGTGCTTCAGAGGTTTTGCGCTATATGAAAACATATCAGAGTTAATGCACATTTATTTATTGCGCAGTATTACATACGTGCTCGTGCTCAGTTGTCCCCTATCAGCTAGGGCAGGGCTGGGGAACATTTTTTGGTCTGCTGAGGGCCACATCTCCTTCTGGGCAACATTTTAGGGGGTCACATGACAGTGGGAGGTGGGATCAAAGGCAAAAGGGAGCAGAGCAATGAAGTTGGATTTTACCTTTGTATAGTGGTTATTTCCTATGCACACTCACACAACCCTCTCTATCCATCATGGCAAGCAAGAATGAATGAATGAATGAATGATAGCAATAAATAAGTTATTATCAGAGTTAAAGACACATTCCAGTCAGGAAAAGTTGCCTGGGAGAGGGGATGCTTTTACTCCCTGACCCTGAGGTTCCCTGGGGTAGGGACACTTTGTGAGTTAATCAATCAGTCTTTTCTTAAAGGTACACTGCCAATTATTATCATGCTTCACCATAAATCCAAAACTCATGTTAGTTTTGAAATAAATATGGGTCAGTTAATTCATTTATCAACTGGCAACCCTCTACATGGGGTAGGACACCAATACTGTTATCAATTTGTTTCTGCCACCAGCAACGTCACTACACAGACAGCAGCCACCATCTTTAGGCTCTATCTTCTCTATAGAAACTCTATAGAAACTGCTATTATATAGAACGCTATAGCGCTACCCTTACTAAGCAGTTCAGGCTTCCCTGGGGCCTACACGTCTCCTTAATGTTCCCCATTTTGAGTCGTTTCTTTAAAAAATGTTAACTGCCATGGAATTTTTTTTCCTGGGATGCATGTTAGAAAACTTCTAAATAATTCACAGAGCAATCCAATGTTAGTCTATTCAGAAGTAAGTTACTCTGAATTCAATGGGACTTACTCTCAGGTGAGTACAGGTGATGACAATTTTTCACACGTTTGATTGATGTGTGGCCACTGACAGTCAGCCCCTGGTGTAGCTCCCCAGCTGGCAAAGCCCTCTGAGGCCCAGGGCAAGTGTACCTGGCTATCCCCCTCACCCCCTGTCAACTCTGCATGGGCCTGGATGGTGGCAATGCAAATTCCATTTGAACTAATAGTACATTTGAACTAATAATACGTTTCCAAACTGGAAAATATGTGTTGTATCCCACTTGGTTTTACTCAAGAAAAAGGTTTATTAAAGTTCTGCTCATTAATTTCAGTGGATCTTCTCCGAGTAAGGCTAGCATTGGAAACCACCCTGGACTGACTTGGGTCACATTGGTGTATATTTATACTACAACATATGTATGTGGAGTTATGTGCTCAGAAATCTGTCAGGAATAATTTTGGCAGCACTTGGAATAGCTTGTTTCCTGAATCACAGCAGATGTAAATATCATATTAGCTAAACTTCTTCCACTATTCCCAGCTATAGATTTTTGCTCTGTTGCATTTCTACCCTGGGTGTTGTATATGGAAGGGGAATGAACACATGGAACAAAAAGATAATTTCAGAGTTTTATGCTGCTTCGATTTGTATTCTTGTTACTTCAACTGGCAGTGTGAATTATTTCACCTTAAATGTGCTTTCCCAGCTACGTTGATATGTTTGTCTCTGATATCACAAAATGGAATAAGAAACAAAGGAAGCCTCTGGTCTAGTTCATTCTTGACATAGACACAAAGATACTGTACATATTGCCATCAGCACAAATCACATTTTAGAATGCAACAAGAACTTTCGCAATGGCTTGCCTACTTTCCAGACAGATCAATTGCATCTCTGTCTTACTTTGTAAAACCAAATTGTAATTCTGCTTGGGTTTCATTCATGCTCAGTTAATGTAGATGTTATGCAGCAGAGTCAGAAACAAATATTCATCACCAGCTTCTGTTGCTCCAGGGATCTTTGTATGCATAGACTCTTGCTTACTTGAATGCATGTCCAAGTTCTTCTTAGGTGAAAGATGACTTTGTACAGCTTTTATTTTAAGAACTGCTTGCTATAATGTGGCATTTACAAAATCCATCAGCTGTATTATTCTAGGGTAAATGTTGCCCTGAGAGCTTCAGCAGGAAGAAGAAACCAGTGAAAATCACATTCCCCTCCTTTCAGCCTCTGAACGCATCTCAAGAGCAGAGTTTTCTTCCCAGGAATTTAGGATCCAATCCCAATTTCCAGCCAGGAGCAGCAGTGCTGAATCCATGAATGCTCTTGCCATAATGTTAGTCTTTAAGGAAGCCTTTGCCAACCTAATACTCTCCAGATATTTTGCACTACAACTCCCAGAACATATCACCTTTCAGGCATCTCTAGATTTTGTTACTTTTGACCACTAGATTCTGGCAAGCATGTCGGTGGATGCTAGATTACTGTGTTCTACCTCCACTGTCGGAGGCAAACATCAGTTGCTGGGAATGGGAAGAATGTTGTTGCACTCAAGCCCTGCTTGTGGGCTTCCTATGGGCATCTTATGAAATGAATGTTGCCATTTGTAGGAGAAACAAAATAGAATAAACTTGCGACCTCATTTTAACTAGAGCTGTATTTCATATTTATCTTCATTCTGTGGTCCAGAGGCAGATGCCATTTCCATATTTTTCTGCCAAATGAAATTATAGATTTGCATAAAATAAATAGGATTTTAAAGAGTACAAAGGGAGTTCTGAAAAAGTAACCATGCTTATATTGGACGTCATTTTCTTAAAATGCATTGTCTGTATTGAATTTCCTTCCCACTAATGGTATTAATTCAGGTAAGTTAGAAGCTGGTGCTTTTCTTCAGAGCAATGGAAGATTAAATGACACTTGAATATTAGTTAGCACCCATCTGCTTCTATTTCAGGAGCTGGGTTAGATATAGATTGTAATGAGTTTTCATCCACAATGCTCTGTGCTGTTAGATTTGCCGCAAGATAGCCCAGTGAAGCAAATGCAATCTTATCATTTGGACGGCACTTTCCTTGCAGTGATAAGTGTACTTCCTACTTCACAGAAAATCTGTTCCATGTGTTAGAATGTAAATTTGTTCATGATAGACTTATTTACACACTTAAGCACAGATAAGGAATATTTTTTTTCCTGAACGAGGGTTGCATATTTTTTTTTATCATTGAATGTTTAAAAAATTCTTTATGTTGTTTGAAGAAAACATATGGTTATTAGTTAGAACTTATTAATACAATTCTCTATGTTCGGTAAAAACAAACAAACCCATTATGAAAGCTTGTTTATTTTAAAAGACTTAATTCACTTTTCAGCAGGTATGGCCCTCATGCAGTGGTTTACAAAATGCTATACCACCCAGGGTGATATCCGATTGTGGCAGTCCTCTCGTGCCATTCCATTAGCACAGCATAACAGCCAAATACAGTTGGCGTCTTCAGGCTTGTGGAAGCTGATACATGTACTTTGTGACAGTTAAACTCAGTGCTTCTTTTCTTAAAAAAAGTGTATAGAGGCACTCAAGAAAATCACCATTCTATAGTTCAAAAATAAATACTGTAATTGGACAAAAGTACAAAGAACATGCATTACCTCATATTACCTCATATTATCACACATCCACATTCTACACTACTTCACACATTAAATGTTCGCTTCCGTCTGAGATTCAGGAAACACAGGGAAAGGAAATGAAGCCGCCATCGGAGGTGGTAACAATGAAACTGACCCATCACCGTGCTAGATTCCAACTCCTGCTTCACATACAGTGGAACACCTCGGTTTACGAATTTTCGGTTTACGAACGCCACGGACCCGTCTGGAACGGATTAATTCACTTTCCATTACTTTCAATGGGAAAGTTTGCTTCACGTTATGAACACTTCAGTTTATGAACAGACTTCTGGAACCAATTAAACCCATGCTTCGGGTTAAGTACGCTTCAGGTTGAGTACTCCGCGGACGCGTCTGGAACGGATTAATCCACTTTCCATTACTTTCAATGGGAAAGTTCGCTTCAGTTTATGAACGCTTAAGTTTATGAACAGACTTCCGGAACCAATTGTGTTCATAAACCGAGGTACCACTGTATTAAATGCTCGCTTCCGTCTGAGACTAAGGAACACCGTGACAGGAAATGAGGCCGCCATCAGGGGTAGCAATGGAACTGATGATTCACTGTGCTAGAGAATAATATTTTTATTATAAAAAAATTAGTTTCTTCTCCCCTTAGATTCACAAAATGTTTAGGGGTATGCGTCCCCCTGCGTCCCCCCAGAAAAAAAGCACTGGTTAAACTGATGCGTTACCACTTGCATAATCTCTCAAACTTCTCATATCATGAGCAACATAATTTACTGATTCACCATTAATTTACATGCTGCAGCAGCAACATATTTAAATCGCTAATATTAATTTCAGTATTTTAAGCCTGGGTGTGTATAGGCTACAGCTGAAAGCATACATGGAACTTGAAATGGTTTCTTCAAGATCAACCCATAAGCACATTTCCTCATCAGGCTGCTACATATCTCTTGCTATCTGTGATGCTTTGGTATTAGAAATACACACACACACACACACACACACACACACACACACACACACACACACTTATTGTTTTATAGGTAAGTATATAACATTCAACAATCAAACCCTTCTTTCTTGTCTGCCCACTGGACATTTGGCAACATAGAAGGAAAAAGAAGAACGTCACCACAGAATACTTTCCCATAACCGAGCAGAGGTCATTGCTGGATGAACTCCACGGGGCATTGGAAATATATTTATAAATATATACATATAAATTAATATATCCCCCATCTGCACTATACATTTAAAGCAGTATCATACTACTTTAAACAATTATGGCTTCCCCCAAAGAATCCTGGGAAGTTTGTTAAGGGTGCAGAGGGTTATTAGCAGAGAGCCCTATTCCCCTCACAGAGCTGTAAGTCCCAGAGCCATTTAACAATCCCTCTTCTCTGAGAACTCTGGGAATTGTAGTTCTGTGAGGGGAATAGGGCTCTCTGGTAATAACCCTCAGCACCCTTAACAAACTTCAGTTCCTAGGCCTGTGTTAAATGCATAGTGCAGATGGGGCCAGAGAGAGTGGTGTTCATACCACTTAATCTCCATTTTATATGGAGGAACTATTCTCACACATAGGATAGGAGGGGTATATCAGTCTTAATCTGACAAATGTTGGCTGCTATGCAGGTGGCTGGACTTCCCTGCAGGCTTGCGATATGACAAATCACAAATGAAAAAGTATTAAAAAACGAATCCAAATGAGTTGGAATTCACGACTCAGTTCAATTTCACTTCAAGGCACTCTTGCAACAGACCTGTTAGCACTGATAACATGATCAAACTCTTTCAGACAGAAATGTCGACCAAATCATCTTCATTCCTCCCCGAACTGTCAAGTGAACATGTGTTCCTCTTCCTTTCTATCTTCATTATGTCATTCTTAAAATTACTCACTTTTCAATAGTGGGCAAATAGCAAGGAAATACATTTCCTATCTCATCATCATCAATTTCCTTTGCCAGCTGAGTGGCATTTTTCTCCATGTGACGATCTTGTTGAAGCCAAACTTGCGGCATTTTAGAATGATTTAACTAACAAATATAGTTGAACTTTCAGTACATCATTCGGACTGCACAAAAAGGACAAAGCAGTGTTATGATAGTGGCAAAATGAAACCTGTTCCTTAAAATCTGAAAGCTTTGTTTCAGATTCTTATTTCTAACCCACTATTGTCTCATTACAGCAATGCATAGGATCAGAACTCTGGTGCTTCACTTGTCAATAACACAGCTTAGTGGCAGAGTCATGATTTTGCCTGCTAAAGATCTCCAAGCAAGGCTGGGAAAGATCACTATCCAAAAACTTGGAACACTATCCAAAAACTCTGGTGAACCAGAGCAGCGCGCGGAAATGCCATTTACCTTCCCGCCGGAGAGGTACCTATTTATCTACTTGCACTTTGGGGTGTGCTTTCGAACTGCTAGGTTGGCAGGAGCAGGGACGAGCAACGAGAACTCACCCCGTTGCAGGGATTCGAACTGCCAACCTTCTGATCGGCAAGCCCTAGCCGTTCTTACACCTCTGTAAATACTGGAGGCTCCTGCTGAACCTGAGGTTTGCTTGTGTGTAGTCCAGGCAGAGTATGTAAGTTTTAAATTACATTTAAGGCTGTAATTCTGTGCAAAGTCACCTGAGAATGTGCCCTGTTGAATACAGAGTGGCTTACTTCTGAGTAAAGATAAATAGGATTGCGCTGCATTGCTGCAATCACGTGCAAACACAACCCTGTGCTTCCCATTGAACTCAGTGGTGTTTATTTCTGAGTCAATAAAACTTGGAAGCAACATGGTCAGAAGGGGACACCTGCCCTGGATAAGAGAATATTATCATCTTGCAGCTATCTGGCTAGTGTTTCAAGTCTGCAGGAGGATTGGGGGAGGGATAGGTCTTCTGGCACTTTGGTTCCTGCAAAATTCGATCCTTTCACCCTTGATTGACAGTGCTAAGCAGGTAGACAACATTGGTAGGCTTTATTATCTCCATGGCTGATGTCCTTTCAACACCTGACCAAAGGCCATGTCTTCCAGGCAGCAGCTTCTCTTTAAGGCAGGGATGGGGAGTCTGTGGCCACACAGATTATAACTTCTTTCATCCCTGGTTATTAACTATGCAGGCTGGGGCTAATGGAAATTGTGGTCCAACAACATCTGGATGGCCGTAGTATCTCCAACCATTTGTTTGAATGGCCCCATGAGGCTGTTTGGTTGGTGTATAAGCAGATGGGAAAATCTCTGCTCTTGATCTGCCAGGAATCTTCACAGGAAACAATACCTTCTGATTAAATTAAATGCCTCTATTTTTATATATCAGTGGACTTTATTTGAAACCAAGAAGATAAAAACTCCATGGATTTCTCTCCTCTCTCATTAAAACACATAGGCTGTACATTACATTTACTTAAAAATACTTACCTGGGAGTAAGTGTAATTGAATTCCATGGGACCTCTGTATCAGCTTAAGTATGGCACTGATATAGCTTAAATCATTTTTGTATGAGACAAATTTCCAGGCTGAGGAAATGTTGAGTGGATTACTACTAGATCTTTAGTGGTTTGGCCATTATTACTTTATATTTTGATTTCAATAAGAAAATGAGGAGTCAGATTCATCCTGCTGTTCTGTTAGTTTCCCCCTACCTATGTTGGATGATCCAAATGATTTACTTGATTAAAATTAACTACAGCTGCTTTCATTACAATGAAGCGATTTATTTCAGTCACTGACCAGAGCGCAACATATACAACAACAGAGAGCATACAAACATAAATAGAATAAAATTAAGCTCTAGGAGCTAATACACGATAAATAATTCAGATATGCTGCTTTCATTACATATTTAACAGCTGGCCATGAATGTGCAAATTCTGAAGCCTCTCTCTCCCTGCCTTGATGTATTAATTAGATCTGAATTCTCAGACCAAGGTATTTGGCATTTGATAATATTCACTGAGATATGAATTCTAGTATGCTCAGAGGTTGTCATCTATTGAATGGTGTAAACATCACACAAATAAATCTAAAGAGAATTGAGTGGGACTACAAATAAAAAAACACCAGATGCAAAACAGCTCTTTCTACCACTGCTTCCACAGAGAGAAGGAGAGAGAGAGAGAGAGAGAGAGAGAGAGAGAGAGAATGGGTGTGATAGAGGCACAAAAAAGAGATACAATGTCAGTCTATCATATCCAAACTAGGTTCAAGCCTAGATTTGGGACTGAAATGGCCATGGCCACATTGGTGGATGACCTATGCTAGGAACTAGTCAGGGAAAGTGGATCCCTATTTGTTCTGCTTGATATACTTAACTATTCTCTTGGAATCGACTACACTTTGAACTGCTTATCTTTGGCTGCATTCATAACAGTTCATTCCCATGTACAGCTTATGAATGGTCGCTGCATGGTAAGCTTCTGTTCTTGGCTGAGAGCCAATTTAAAGCTCTGTGATTCACATGGACACCTTAGAGCAGGGTGAGGAATGCTGGGCCCCCAGATGTTGGTGGACTCAAACTCCCATCAGTGGGGTTGCCATATGTCCTCTTTCCCCAGGACACACCCTCCCTTTTCATGATGAGAATCTCCATAGAGATCCAAAGTTAAAAGTTGAAGTCGGCAAATGTGTCCTCTTTTTGCTCCTCAGAATATGGCAACCTTACCCATCAGTCCCAGCCTGTATGGTTAATGGTCAAGGATGATGGTGGAATCAAAGTCCAACTTCTGCATATTCATTCACCTGCCCCTTTCATCACATAAATTGTATTGTCCTCTTCAGAATTCAGTTGTATGCGGCAGTGAAAACAGCCGACAAGTCCTACTTTTATAAAGCTATTCATTTTGTATTTATAAAGAGCTTTCTGTTGGCATGTTTGTGCTTTCTGGTTTATGATGTGCTGCCTTCTACATAGCTATAAATTAAGTACGGTACATTATTAATTTATCTTTAGCTTTCACAGGATGATCACAAACCTTATTATCTGATTTATAACACCCACTTATACAATTATATTGTTACAGTCATCAGATAAAAGGAAACCTGCAAGGGTTAGCTTTCTACTTCCAGTTATATTTTCCAAAGGCTAAAAAGAACCCACCATTTGGCTGAAGCTAAGTAAACCTGGTTCTGACTAGCTCCTGGATGGATGACCACTGGACTCTATGTCAGAAGAAAATCAGGATAAACATGAATGTATTTTAAAATTAAAAATTACATTTTCCTTGGTATGCTTATATAGCTTGCATTCTGTTCAGTTGCTATGCTGCAGTACAGCTTATGTTGGTTAGAACAACAGGTGGAGTTTCTCATGAATTTCACATGGCAAACTTAATTATTTTCCTAGTCATTTGACCCTGGTACCACACATTTTGAAACTTAGGATGGTATCTAATTAATATGTCTTGTCAGTGCAGGGATTTCCACTTGCACAGTGGAACTTCCTTCCCCTCTCTTTCCTCCCCATGCCCTCCCCTGGAACAGATTTAGGGAGCATGTGAAGAAAGAGGGGGACAGTTCTCTTGGGTAAGTGGAAATTCTTGTGCTAATGGGGCACATTATTTGGATACTACTCAAAACCAAGGGTGCTTAATTTTTTTTTGTAAAATATGCTAAGGGAGCAATAACTGATCTCAAAGTTTATCTGTGTTGGGCTGAGCTATTTTTCACCTGGAACTCGCCGGAATTCAGTTCCGGCACCTCTCAGGTAGGCACCATTGCCATTTTAAGAGAACAGGGGAGTTCTGGCCCCTCTTTTTCTAGAAAAATAGCACTGAGGGTTCCAAAGCTGTTTAAAAAGTATAAGTTGCCTTGAAAATTCAAAGAACTGACAGTTGGGGCAGAAAATGCTAGAAAAGAAAAAAGAGTTGGAGCACCTTGTGAATATTTAAGGAATTTTCTATGAGCTCTGATAGTATATCATTGGCCAGGGATATACCTGTGAAAGTATTCTGTATTACAGTGGTACCTCGGGTTACGTACCTGCTATTGGCACCCCCAAAATTATACAACCCGAGTGTCTATTTTGCGCATGCACAAAAGCGCGATATCGCGCTTCTGCGCATGTGCAGACTGCACGTGGGGCGGAAAGTGATGAAAAATACTTCTGGGTTTGCAGAGTACGCAACCCGAAAGTACGTAACCTGAGGTACGACTGTACTTGTTGAACATTTAGCCCTGTTTGGTACAGAGGAGCTCATCAGAATGCTGCAGGGTAGACTACACGAACTTCATTTCCTTCCTGGCTTTATAGTTCAGTAATCCCCTGCTTTCGATACTTTCCTCCTATAGCAGCGCAAGAGATGGTATAAGTCAGTTCCCCCCCTTGATAATTTAAGAGTATTACAAATTCTGAGAACAGTCTTGTTTAAAGTCTTAAGTGTTCTCAAGGAAGCTCTAAAGCTTAGCTGAATGTGTGTTTTATATTCAGCAAGGGAGCTGGCCTGGGATGGAAAAAAAAACATTTTTTACCACTGTGTCAGTGAGACACAAAATCAATCTAGGTAGTGACCTGCACAGGGAATAGCTGACATAGTTCAGAAAGGATTTTAAATAGGCTCACGAAACCTATAATCACCTTTTTCATTAAAAGAAATCCTGAGTGTTGATCATTTGACTGGAATGGAATTTAGATTTTGAGCAAGAAATAAAATTAAGTATTCAGCTATATTTATCACACATATACCCTATATTTATCTCAATTATTTGCAATAATACAAATTTAACAGCAGTGACAGAGCCGGCTCTTCTATTAGACAAATTGAGGCAACTGCCTCGGGTGGCAGTGATAGCAGCTCCCTGGCTATTCCTCCTAAGCCTGTCATAGCCATTTTTCCCTTTTAGAGGACAGAGGTGGGTATGCTACGTGGCATATCCTGGGCTCCCTAAACTAGCTTTCAGCTTCGGGTGTGGTAGAGGATGTGATCTCTTCAGCATTGCTGAATTAAGATTAAACTGCTAGTCCAGTCAGCTTTCTTTTCCTCCTGCTATATGTTCGCTTGTGTGCTGGTCAATAAAAAGCAACAGTTAGGTCCTATGTATATCCTGACTCGCTTCGAAGATTATGGCAACAAGAACCTGTTGGCTCTGTTACAGCAAGGCTCTCTCCCAAGTCACTACAAATTAAGCAGAACTAATTACAAGGATTTGGAAGCATAGGCAGAGAGCATATAGGAAGTATTGACCCAATAGGGAAAGTGCTTAATTTTATTTAATGGAAATATTGATGGGTGTGGAGAAGGAGCAATTACTTTAAAATCAGAGGGCTGACTTTTTTAAAAGGTAAAAGACTCACTGTTAATATGACTCTGCTTTATATTTCAGGACTTCTTAGGTTCTTGAGAATAAGGATTCCATCCTGCAAAAATTTTGTCAGCCGCCCAGAGCTTTGTGATCTGCCAAAAGAACTGTTGTTATCAGGCAGCTATAGTAGTTTTTTGAGTGTGGATATGAACAGGAGGTTCAGGGAGAGATCCCCGCCCCCCAATAATGCCTTCAAGTTTGTGGTGGGGCTGAACTGAGTGAGTTTTAATTTCTTCCCTTCTCATTTGCCATATATAAACTGTGATTTAGCATAGATTTTGCCACCCTGATTAAAAAGCACTATTAACTTAAAGTCACTTCTGACATAGAAGGAGGTGAGGTTGTGGGCGGGTCACGAGCCCGAGCACATGCTGGGAGAATGGCTGCTAATTTAAGCGAGCGCGCGGCTGGGATTCAGTCTCTCTTTCCTGAGCCCCAGCCGCTTCGTTTTCCCCACCCACCCTCCTTTTAGGCAGGGCCCTTCTTTTTGACATTGCTATGGACCTCGGTTGGTCGCCATTGAGGGGCCTGGTAGGAATTTTCCCACTTATAATAATAATAATAATTTATTATTTATACCCCGCCCATCTGGCCGGGTTCCCCCAGCCACTCTGGGCGGCTTCCAAAAAAACAGAAATTCTAAAATACAGAAATCCATCAAACATTAAAAGCTTCCCTAAACAGGGCTGCCTTGAGATGCCTTCTAAAGGTCTGGTAATTGTTCTCCTTGACCTCTAGTGGGAGGGCATTCCACAGGGTGGATGCCACTACCGAGAAGGCCCTCTGCCTGGTTCCCTGTAACTTGGCTTCTCGTAATGAGGGAACCGCCAGAAGGCCCTCGGAGCTGGACCTCAGTGTCCGGGCAGAACGATGGGGGTGGAGACGCTCCTTCAGGTATACCGGACCGAGGCCGTTTAGGGCTTTAAAGGTCAACACCAACACTTTGAATTGTGCTCGGAAACGTACTGGGAGCCAATGTAGGTCTTTTAGGACCGGTGTTATGTGATCTCGGCGGCCGCTCCCAGTCACCAGTCTAGCTGCCGCATTCTGGATTAGTTGTAGTTTCCGGGTCACCTTCAAAGGTAGCCCCACGTAGAGCGCATTGCAGTAGTCCAAGCGAGAGATAACTAGAGCATGCACCACTCTGGAGAGACAGTCAGTGGGCAGGTAGGGACTCAGCCTGCGTACCAGATGGAGCTGATAAACAGCTGCCCTGGACACGGAGTTGACCTGTGCCTCCATGGACAGCTGTGAGTCTAAAATGACTCCCAGGCTGCGCACCTGGTCTTTCAGGGGCACAGTTACCCCATTCAGGACCAGGGAGTCCTCCACACCCGCCCGCCTCCTGTCCCCCACAAACAGTACTTCTGTCTTGTCAGGATTCAATCTCAATCTGTTAGCCGCCATCCATCCTCCAACCGCCTCCAAGCAGTCACACAGGACCTTCACCGCCTTCACTGGTTCTGATTTAAAAGAGAGGTAGAGCTGGGTATCATCAGCATACTGATGGACACCCAGCCCAAACCCCCTGATGATCTCTCCCAGCGGCTGCATATAGATGTTAAAAAGCATGGGGGAGAGGACAGAACCCTGAGGCACCCCACAAGTGAGCGCCCAGGGGTCTGAACACTCATCCCCCACCACCACTTTCTGAACACGGCCCAGGAGGAAGGAGCGGAACCACTGCATGACAGTGCCCCCAGCTCCCAAGCCCTCTAGACGGTCCAGAAGGATGTTATGGTCGATGGTGTCAAAAGCCGCTGAGAGATCCAGCAGAACAAGGAAACAGCTCTTACCTTTGTCCCTAGCCCGCCGGAGATCTTCGACCAGTGCGACCAAGGCAGTTTCAGTCCCATGATGAGGCCTGAATCCTGACTGGAAGGGATCCAAATGGTCCGCTTCTTCCAGGCGTGCCTGGAGTTGTTCCACAACCACTCGCTCAATCACCTTGCCCAAGAATGGAAGATTTGAGACTGGGCGATAGTTGGCCATATTGGCCGGATCTAAAGATGGTTTTTTAAGAAGCGGTTTAATAACCGCCTCTTTCAGCGGGTCTGGGAAGGCTCCCTCATGGAGAGAAGCATTTACCAACCCGCGAAGCCCATCGCCCAGCCCTTCCTGGCTAGCTTTTATAAGCCAGGATGGGCAAGGATCAAGGAGACAGGTGGTTGGTTTCATTCGTCTAAGCAGCCTGTCCACATCCTCGGAGGTAACAGATTGAAATTGATCCCACAAAACTTGACTAGACAGGACTCTAGCACTCCCCCGCCCCGGCCCTGCTCCCACGGTGGAGTCTACCTCTTCCCGAATCTGAGCGACTTTATTTGCAAAAAACTTTGCAAAATCATTGCAGGAGATCATGTGGCCCGTACTGGGCCCGGATGGAGCAGGTGGTTCCGCTAAATTGCGAACCACCTGGAAGAGTCTCCTGCTGCTGTTTTCTGCAGATGCGATGGAGACGGTGAAGAAGGTCCTCTTCGCCGTCGCCATTGCCACTTGGTAGGCTCGAAGTTGAGCTCTAGCCCGTGTCCGGTCTGATTCAAAATGAGTTTTCCGCCACCGGCGCTCTAGCCGTCTCAACGACTGTTTCATTGCCCTCAGCGCCGGGGAAAACCACGGGGCTGTCCGGGCTCCATGCAATCTGAGAGGGCGCTTCGGAGCCAGACAGTCAATAGCGCTGGTTAACTCCGCATTCCAGCGGGCCACCAGGGAATCAGCTGAAAGGCCATAGACATGGGATAAAACATCCCCTACCACTCTTTGGAAGCCAATTGGATCCATTAAGTAGCGGGGGCGGACCATCCGAATCGGTCCCACCTCCCTGCAGAGGGAAAGGGTTGCGGAGAAGTCCAGTTGCACCAGAAAGTGATCTGACCATGGCACTTCTTTTGTTTCGCTTTTACTTAATGTCAGATCACCAACATCCATAGAGGTAAACACCAAGTCTAAGGCATGTCCGCGGCTATGAGTTGGGCCAGACTTATTCAGGGACAGCCCCATGGTGGCCATGCTTTCCACGAAGTCCCGAGCGGCTCCTTGTAAGGTCGTGTCGGCATGGATGTTAAAATCCCCTAAGACAACCAAGCTAGGTGTCTCCAGGAGCACATCCGACACGACCTGAAGCAGCTCGGGCAGGGAATCCTTGGTGCAGCGGGGAGGTCGGTACACCAAAAGGAATCCTGTACTGCCTCTATTGCCCAACTTCCAGAACATGCACTCAGAGAACTGGGTCTTCCCAATAGGACGCCTGGTGCAAACTAATGACTTCCTAAAAATCACTGCAACCCCCCCCTCCCCGCCCAGATGGCCTGGGTTGCTGTGCATAAGAGAAACCTGGTGGGCAAGCAGCGCCAAGAACGGGCCCATCGGCTTCCTCCAACCAGGTCTCTGTCACACATGCCAGGTCAAATCCTCCATCCACAATCAGGTCGTGAATGGCGGTGGTCTTATTCATCATCAACCTGGCATTGCACAGCAGCACCTTCAGGTCATGTGGGTATCCCTTGCCTATTCCAATATCCGTCCGGTCAGGACCAGACCTGGAGGCAGGGATAGTCCTCAGACAACGACTAAGTCTGCCTCCTCGGTAATGACATGGTCTGGTCTTAGCGTAACTCCTCCTCCTACTCGTGACCACTGAGATCGGTTGTTCCAGTGCACACACCCCTGTGGAATCTGCCCCAGCCATTTTGCTTGCTGGGACCCCCTCCCGGGCAGCCCTGACCCCTCCCCTTAAAAACAAAATAAAACCTCTGTAAAAAACAGCAAAGAACTCAACAAAAGAAGAACACAAAAAACACAATAAAACAATAAAACCAAAAACAATAAAAATTACAAACACACTAAAATTTAACAGATTCCCACACCCAACTAAAAATCCCTCCCACCTACCACCCCAAACACAATAAAACAATAAAACCAAAAACAATAAAAATTACAAATACACTAAAATTTAACAGATTCCCACACCCAACTAAAAATCCCTCCCACCTACCACCCCAAAGAAGATAAAAACATAAAAAATTCTTTAAAAAGCATTTTAAAAAGAACTCTGTGCTGTTTCAAGTTCCCCTGGGCAGCACCAGCAGCAGAGCGGCGGCAGCAGTCCTTTATGAGGCCTTCCAGGCCCCGCCCTAGACCAGGTGGAGAGAGGTAGGGACAGGGCCTGTGGGCACTCACAGCAGGAGAGAGTCCTGGGCAGCACCAGCAGCAGAGCAGCGGCAGCAGTCCTTTATGAGGCCTTCCAGGCCCCGCCCTAAACCAGGTGGAGAGAGGTAGGGACAGGGCCTGTGGGCACTCACAGCAGGGAGAGTCCTGGGCAGCACCAGCAGCAGAGCAGCGGCAGCAGTCCTTTATGAGGCCTTCCAGGCCCTGCCCTAAACCAGGTGGAGAGAGGTAGGGACAGGGCCTGTGGGCACTCACAGCAGGGAGAGTCCTGGGCAGCACCAGCAGCAGAGCAGCGGCAGCAGTCCTTTATGAGGCCTTCCAGGCCCCGCCCTAAACCAGGTGGAGAGAGGTAGGGACAGGGCCTGTGGGCACTCACAGCAGGAGAGAGTCCTGGGCAGCACTTGGCGAATTGGCTCTGGCCTGGTGGTTTTCACCTACCTCGTAGCAACTCGTCACAACTTTGGTTTTGGCGGTAGGCATTGGATTATCTCTGAAAGGTTACAGGTGGTGGTGGGGAGGTTGCTGCCATCACCTCCCCCAAAATGCTGAAGGGTACTCCCTTAAGGAGTCGGGGGCGTGGCCAAGTCCAAAGCCGTGGTAGGTGAGGGCCTAAGGCACGCCCCCTAGCGGTGGCCCCAGGGTGAGTCCTAGTTGATGTGCACTGCAGGACTAACCCAACGGTGGTTAACCCTTCACAGACTGTCAGCACAGCGGCAAAAACAGTTTTTCCTTTCCCGTAGCACAACTTTGGCGGTTTCAGGCCTTGGGCGGAATCCTTTAGTCTATCTTCCTGAATATGGTGTGTGTGTGTGTGTGTGAAGCAGTGTCCCACACCCCCTTTGCGGCAGTGATACCAGGGTTCCCCGTAAAAGGGATCTTGAGGGGAGACATTGGCCATACAACGAAAGGTTGTCATTGCTCTCCCCTCTAGCGGTGGCTCTTTGCTTGAACGTATGTTCTCCAGAGCCAGCCCAATCCTCACACATTCTGGAGAACCCTGAAACCTCCCAGATCCCCGGCTGGGGACTGGGAAGGATAAACACCCAATGACTGAGCCAAGGCCTCCCTACATCTGAATCTTAATAAAGTTGTGGCCAATTTTAATCCCATAGCAAGTTGTCTTGAGTCATTATTCCGCTCGGGGGTCGCCTAGGGTTGGGGGACTCCGCCTGTCCACGCAATGCCCAGGCTCACTCATTTATGCAGATAAACAGACCCAGAAAGAAGCACTAACAACTTTTTCAGTTTGAGAATTGTGTTAGCTCACGGAACAGTATGGCCAGAAGAAGCATGCCATTCACTGGAAGCCAATATATGATGCCTTTGAGCAAGCAACAAAGCAAAATAACAAAGCCATCCAGACCGGCAGCATTTCAATTTCCCATACAGGCAAGCACAATGTGTGCAAATATTTTGGCTGTATCTGAGGTTATTGCTGAGGTTATCTGCTGTCTCCTGTTTTGGAAAGCTGAGTCATTCACAACCATTTGTCATCCTGAAATCTTTGCCACTTGCTCTCTATATGCTGAATGAACATTATGATTCATCATAAAACTATTGACTGTAGGTGAGACACATGCTGTTCTGTATAAACAGCAGCAGACATCTTTAAGCATTTTATTGCAGGGAAGGGAAATCACAGGAGAACTACCAATGGATCAACTGTCCCTGCTCACCACAGACAGAACCTGATCTCTGCTACCTGCTAAAGCACTGCCCCTATTTTTGCATTTGGGGCAATTTATGGGATCTCTTTTTAAAACTTTATTCACCAATGTATGCATGCATTGGAATTCTTCAGGTTTTCAGCCAGTTTCTTGGCTCTCTCTGGTATTGCAAAAGTATTAGCAGAGAAGCAGTTCACAGGTGCATGCAGGACCAGCCCAGGACATTTTGAGACAAACTACCAAATGGTGCTCCCCACCTCCAGGGAAGAAGGGGCAAGTGAAGATCTATATCAGGGACAAGGGAGGAATAAAGATCTACACTGGGATCTGCTGCCACTGTGGATCCTGCCACTTGAGGCGGTCACCTCACCAGGCCTCACGGATGGGCCCGTGAAGAGCTAATGTTTTTATAAAGAATGCAGACTATTGAGAAGTAAATTGAGAAGATCGATAATGGAAAGTCCAAGTTTCAGCACACCCTGAGCCAGACTACTAAACTGACTCTCCAGTGAAATTATAAAAAGCTAATTGCAGCCAAAAAAGCCAGCGTTCATTCTGGATTGATTCTGAATCGGCAGCCACAAGGACAAATTCACCTGATTGGTGGTAACTTCATCCCCTCTTTGGCTGGGCTTGGGGTTCCCTTTCTAGTATGGCTTGCTGCAGTACAAAGGGAAAAAAATGGGTCCCTTGATGTCATAGTGATGCTAAGAGATTAACAGGTAGGTGGGCCCAATCCACTTATCAGGAACTGGTTGACTGGATCTAGTTCTCCATTGCTACATTACAGGATAGCCCCTTCCGCCGTAGAAGGAGTGGGGGTTGTGGGCGCCATGAGACCCTCATGTGCTGGGGGGATGGTTGCCACCCCCAACCCATTGGCTAGCTCCCGCACGGGCGCTCCCTTGGCGCGTCCAATCCGGATGTTCCAAGGGGGCGTGGCTCGCTGATTTAAGCGAGCACGGCCGGGAGTCTGCCTCTCTTTCCTGCCCCCCCCAGTGGTTAACCCTTCACAGACTGCCAGCACAGCGGGCTGGAGTCGGATATAGACGGTTAGATCCAGTGCCTAAGCCAATACCTCTCTACATCCGTAATCAATAAAGTTGTGGCCTTTTATGCACATTAACCTTATGCCATGTGTCCTGTGTCTTTATTTATTCTGGGAGGGATCGGGGTATCGCCACACAACCAACTCTGGATTTTACCAGGGCTATGATACTGTTGGCCAGACTTTCTCTGTCCAGGAAAGCCACAGCAGCCTAAGCTGATGAAGATGTTTCCCCTCCATCATACTGCTTTGAGCCCTCTAATTCCCAGCAGGATTGAAAGCTATTTAGACTTTTCACCATGGGTTTAGGCAAACATAGTGTTTAATTTGGCTCTATCTGATCAGACACATCCCACAGTTTCTGGGTCTGCTATGATGAATTTTAAGCGGCTCTGCCTTGCCTGCTGCTTAAGAAATGTAGTTGGTTCATTACCTTAGGGAGGTAGGCCGTGCTATAATTTCTACGAGTGTTATTTATTTGTCTATGTTTGCCTCACATTAAAAAGTCCAGCAAATTATAGGTAAAATCAACAGGTCCTCCAGAGAATTCTTCTTCTTCCATCTCGGAAAATAATTGGCGGAGCTTATGACTGATGTCTTTTGGACTCCCAGGGGAGATCTGGCAGATCCCTTCCCTGAGCATGTACAGGCTGAACTTACAGGCGCTTTTATTTGTTCTGGCATTTGGAAGGAGATAGGAACATCCAGACACTGCAGATTTTAAAGCTGTCATTCTCTCCATCTCCCTTCTCAAAACGGTTTTAATAAGATTTTGTTAGTTGGTCTGAGTGACCCTCCGAGAGGAGTCCCTTCATGCATGCTATGAAACATCAAGTTTGGGATTGTATGCCATGGTGCCCAGGGCCGGCTCGTCATAGCCCCCCGGTGGCGCAGTGCACCATGGCGCGGGGCTGGTAAGCCGGGCGCCGGCCTGGCAAGGAGGGTGCCGCGCAGAAACCAATTGCGCCCTGCGAGGGCGGGGTGGGCGGCGGAGCGATCTCCGCCCCTCAGCACCAGGGCGCGCGATCTGCTCAAGACGGCCCTGATGGTGCCATGCCACACAATTTTTTTTAAAAAAGATCTTATTATAGTTTGAGAAGGATCACAAAGTTTAATACCAGGTATCTTTTTATCAGGGGTAAAATACTAATCTAAATAGAAATAGGGACATTTTCATCTGAGGAATGTTGGGAGATATGTCTTACCTGTTTGAGTCCATAGATTTGTGCATTTCTGCAGGTATCTACTTCGTGCTTGTGTAATGGATTCAGTGGGCAGCTGCTGCTTCACTTTTCACATGTGGACAGGAGGGGAGGGAGGCTGCTGGCTTTCCAGTGCAGGAGTTTGGGAGAGGTGGCCTCAGCGTCCTTTTGGCCCATTCAGCTGTAGAATGACCCTGCAGTGCAGCGGGCCTTATTGGAGCAGTGGCTGCAAAGCTTGGGAGCTGCACAGAAATTGTGCAAGCTTTGGAACTGCACAGGCTGGCAATGGGAAAATGAGAGCGCTCTTGTAAGAGCACTTGGTCTGGGGTGAAGTCCTGGAAGCTGCATTGTGCAAGTGCTTGCTGGCTAGAGGGGAGGGAACAAGCAAGTATATAATGCTGTTATGAATTCTACTTGTATTGACCCAGAGCAGAACTCCAATGTATAGTTAGCAGAGTAAAAACTTAAACACGTTGCAGGATTCCCAAAAACTAAACTAGAGACAATTGCACAGTGGTTGTGAACGGGATCCGTTCTGGCGGCCCGTTCACAACATGAAAAGGCCGCAACATAAAGTGCCGCATCTGCGCATGCGTGTGATGCAATGTGGCGCTTCTGCGCATGCGCAAGGTGTGATTTAGCGCTTCTGTGCATGTGCGCAGGTTATGGATGCGCCGAACCCGGAAGTAACTTCTGGGTTTGGCGCGCCCGTAACCTGAAAAGATGCCACATGAAGTGGACGTATCATGAGGTATGACTGTATTTCATCCAGCAGAGTTTACTACTGCTACTGAAGGTAAATGAGCCTAATGGTCATAAATCCATACATTCAGGATTGGCACTGTGCATAAGAAATCCAGTTGCAGCAAATTTAAGCTAAACTTACAATAACTTAGAATAAGACTAAAACCTAGCACTTAAGCATATTATATACAGAACACCACACTAGAAGGAAAGAAAGACAGAAAGTTGAAACTTCTGCCTGTTTTCTAGGCAGAATAGAAACTTGCTTGGCAGCTAGAAACTTTCAGCTTGCACTAGCTTGTATCACATAGAGAAGCTTCCAGAACCCTCTTGAATCAACTAGAATAGGAAAGATCTCTACACATCAGATCAATACTCCCTACACCAAAAAATGCAAACTGACAAATACTCCTGGTCTAGGCGGCTGCACATAGGTGAGCCCAGAAGTAGCAGTGCCAGTGGCTCTCTACCTCCCTCTCTCTGCATACTGGGTAGCAGCAGCAAGTTTTCAGTCAGGGGACTCCCCTGCATGCTGGGCTGAAAATGGTTGGTTAGCTGGCAGGCTCTGGTGAAAGGTCGCTTTGAGCTGCCAGGCTTGGCATTGCGCAACTCCAGAAATGAACTTGGGAGAACTTGGGAAGGGAGACCCAAGGGAGTGCAGTCACAGTCTCCTTTCTCCTCATTTTCCTGCAACAGGTCACCTTTGCCTCTCCTTCATCCACACGCGCCAAGCCCTGGCTCTCCCCATAGAGGTCACTGCTGGGCAGTGAGGCTGTGTGGGCAGTAAAGCACTGCAGACCAGGCAGCCCTGAGAAAATTCAAATGAAGAGGAGAGCAGAGGACAGAGGAGGGCCATCTGTGGAGATGGCGTTGCAAAATTTCTTGCTGCCCTTGATGGGGGAACGGGTCTTGTTCCTAGTGCTTGAGACAGAGGAGGCGGCAACTCCTCTGGTGTTGGACAAATAACATACATTTGGGGTTGCTGTTGCAATTTTCACCTGCCCCTCTGTAAAGCAACACAGAGTTGGATTTGCTCATTTTGCCAGATGGGAACAGCCACACACACACACACACACACACACACACACACACAAGTCTGGAGGGGTGGGAGAGGGGGTTGGTGCAAGAATGTGCAAAATGAGGCAAAATATTTTTATAGGGCAGGAGTAAATGTCACTGCAGTTGCATTTAGAGTTATTTTGCAGGAAGTCACCTACAAAGCGATTTTAGAAGCTACAAAGAAAAGCAAACCCCTCAAAGACCCTCCATTAGCTTCAAGTATTCTTTCTTCCCAGAGAGAGAGTCCATTACCACACCTACTTTCTTTCAGTGGTTTCAAAGTTAATGGTAGTGAATATCCAAAGGAGAAGTATTGCCTTTATACAAGGCAATAAAGTGGACCCTCTTTTTAAAAGGAGTGAAAGGGAAAATTCATGGACAATAGACTGGCCTTATGAACTATCTGCAGCATTTTAGGCTGAGTGGGATGGCTTGGGGCGGAAGAAGGAACTTGCTCAGAAGTTTCAAAACAAAACTTTATAAAGTTCCTATTATGTTTCCTTGTTAGAATGGGAAAAATCGAGAAGACTTCCAATCAAGTTGCTAGATTTCTGAAGGATCTAGGCAAAGCTCCCTTCCCCATTTACCACATACAATCATAAACAAAAAGCATTTTGTCCAACACAGTATTTTAAAATATTCAGGCATGAGAGTGGTGTGATGGTTGGGCAAGCCCATTTCCCCCCATCTGAAGAAAGCGGCAAGAGGAAGGGCTTGTACAGCTTGGAGCAGGAAACTTGAGGGCTCTGACAAGGTCCTAGAGTCCACCCATGTTCTTCCTAAAGCCTAGTAAGCACTAACTAAGCTTTGGGAAGGAGCCCTCACACCTCCTTCCCAATGCTGCTGCCACTCCAGGAACTACTTTCATGGTCCCTGTCCACTGGCTGGGGAAAATTGGGGCTCCCCAGGATAAACTCAGAAGCTGTGATGGCTTTAGATGTTCTGGGGCTGGGCTGACCAAATCAGGACTGTTGAGGGGTATGTGGTGCCACATCTTTCCCATTCATGGAAGGTTCTTTTAGCCATTGGAGGCCTCTGCTAACTGAAGCCAGGTGTGGGGTAGGGAGATGACTTTTGTATATTTCCCTAGTCCCCTGTGCATCTTGAAAATATGCTCTGGAGAGTTCCATAGCAGCATGGAAGGTAGTTTGGGGCTTTTTATGGGGAAATCAGTGAAACTGCAACCTCCCTTCCATTAATGGAGGCACCTGCTAGAACCCAATAGAGGGATATCCGATGGTGCCCCTCTGTGAAGAGGAGTCCTTCCATTTCTGGAAGGCTCTTTGATCTAGCAGGTGCCTCCATTAATAAATAAAAGCTCCTTTTTGCACCTCCTTTACCTGCAAATGATGAGCTCAGATTAACCCTCCATTCGTAAAGCAAACAAAATAAGAAAGCAGAAACAGCCCTCTTATCACACCTTTTAAACCCTCAAAAATAAACACATATTTATGATAATCTGAACAACTCCTTCTAGAAGTCATCATTAGAAGTGGAAACATCACAACATACTCATCTCCCATCCATCATATGTTCTTGTTAACTCCATTATTTAGACTGGAGTTGGTTATTTTATTAGTTCACAGAACCTTTCATACTATTGTGTTCCCCAGCCACCTACAGTCTGTGAATTCAGGGACAGTTCTGGATAAAGCAAGCATAATTAAGGAAACAGAAATAAGCCTGTTAAATGTCAGATTATTCAAACTAGTGCTGAGTCGATTCAGGGCAAGACCCCAGTATTGTTAACGAAAGAGTTGTTTTATATATAAAGCCGAAGTGCTGAGTCGATTCAGGGGGGAAAACAACAGGACAGGGCCCTGTTTCAATGTGGATGCCTTCGTCAGCTGGTAATATCAAATAATATCAAATAATATATAGGTTACATCACAATTCTAAATTGGCATGGCTTAAATTTTGCAGTATCACATAGCATTTTATGGCATTTGGTTCCTTACCTAATTTATGAAGTCGTGTTGATTTTTGAAATCAAATTCTATGTTTTTCAAATATCGTGTCTGAAAATGATAATAATGCATGTTTTAAGTCAAAATGAAAATGGTTAATTATTGATTATAAGGCACCATTTCATTCACCTGAGGAAACATACAATGAAATGGTGCCTTATAATCAATAATTAACAATTTTCATTTTGTGAGAATGTGATGAAGTCAAGTGAGCCAGGAGAGATGAAATATAAGCCCTTTGAAGCACAAGAGCTTAGAGTTCTGGTCTCACTTGTGAGCAGTTCCACTGAATGCAGCAAAACCTACTTCTAAAGAACATGCATAATTCCAGGCTGTAGAAGCTGGAAGAAGATGCCCCCAACCACCTGCGGTGAGCTTACTGAGGTGAGCTGATGGTTGCTTTGTTTCTTGCCCAAGAACTTGAGATTTCTGGGACAGGTTATGGCATCCACATACCTGTCTTTTTGCTGTGCACCAAATAAAATGTTGCACTTGAACAGACATAGAATCAAATCCCCTGGCTGATGTGAAGTCCCATCCCAAGTGACAACTGCTAAAAAGCCCTGAGTGATGCCTCAGAAGTTCTGAGCTGAACATCTGATGGCTAATAGAGAAGAACAGGAATCCCATTAGTAACAATTCTAAAAACTTATATTGGAAGGCTTTAAAAGTTCACAGGGCCATAAGAAACTCATAAGTTCTTGTCAACTACAAACCCAGGTCCGAATCAGATCAGGATCCAAAGGTTCCTTAAATATAGCTCTCTTCCTTTCAGGTATGTTGTGTTAATAGGATGCAATACCTTAACAGCCCGTTTCTAGCCATGTTTTCTTAGAAACACACCCCTTCAATTTGAGGTGGCTTATTTCAAAGTCACAATGCATAGACTTGCAGTTTAATAGCACAATCCTATAAATGTCTAATCAAATGTAAATACCACTGAGTCAGTAGGGAAGTGGATATAGAATTGCAGTGCTATGCTATGCTATCAACTGGATATGAGAACTTGACTACTGTTTTCTAAATGTATATTTATTAGGGCTGTTATTGCAAACTCAGAGCTGTGCCCTACTTTAACATACAATTAAAATAGGGTAATATAGGGCGGCACAGAGTTAATTTTTTTAACCTTTTTAATGGTGGTGTGCCTCGTGATTTTTTTCACAGAACAAGTGTGCCGTGGCCCAAAAAAGGTTGAGAAACACTGGATTACATAACAATAGAGACCTATGCAGGGTTACCCCCACAACACACAAATAACACTACATCTCTTGTTCAGATAAATCTGAATTTATGCCGGCATGGTGCAAGGAGAAATGTATCAAAGGAGCAAGAGTATGTCTTGTTTGGGTAACCTGGAGCCATTTTCTGCTTCTAGTTGCACCACTGATATCTGGATTGCAGTTTGATTAGGAGGGTGCTTCGGAATTTGTGGTGCTGTTTTTGAATTGAGGCCTCATGCCTTCATAAATCACTTACCTTTTCACTCGAATGGCATCACAGTCTACCTGAGGCAAGCCTCAAAATTCAGAGGCAGCCTGTTCAGTAATCTGAATATACTGGCATGAAAGAGAAAGAGAGACAGAAGGAGAAAAAGAAAGCAGAGAACTCTGAAAGGAATGCCAACAGCAACCCACTCCTTTTCATGGCACAGAGGCCTCAGCATTTGAGATCAGACGGCAATTATTGTGCTGCAAAGCGAGAGTGTTTTTCAAGCCAATCTTTGAAATAATAATTTACAGTCATTGATTTGTATAATTATGCAACTTGTCTGTGACTTAATCATTGGTGTCATCCTAGTTCTTCAACCATTTTAGCTATCATTACTTTCTACTGGAGTGGAGAGTTTATTTACTTTGGAAGAGCTGAAGGTTCACTGTGAATTTAAATTGCCAGTTTACACAACCTGCTGGCAGATGGATCTGAAATGTATTCTTAGTAAATGTATTTACTAAGAAGCATGATTTAGTCTGTGCCTGAGCTCAAAAGGGATCAGCCCTGGTATCTAGTTTCCATACTGGGGTTTAACCCTGTAGCCTATAATGTAAGAATGCAGTGTTGGCTCAATACATTTGCCTGTCTGAAATGAAGTCCAAATGGTGCCTCCCTCTTACTTAGGACTATACTTTGAAAAACATGCTGCTGCATCCAGACACCAGTTTCTGCCATACATCTATTTCCCCACCTACCCATAGTACCATCTGAGGTAGGTCACTTAAGTTAACCCTGCAGAATGATGTGGCTGATCCTGGATTAAGGGGTCCCTGAGCAGGTGGAAAGATCTTTCCATGACCATTGAGTAGCTAAAGGGAGAAGCCATATCAGACCCCAGGAATTAGGTCTAGGGGTGGTTATTTCTGCTCCGTGTCAGCTTTTCATGCAATCATTCGTAAGTCCATGTTGTCTTCTTGTACTGCATGAAAAATTCACATTTAAATTGTACACCCCCCCCAATACATAGTTTGCATATATTTTGCATGCATTTTCCTCTACATTTTTTGTATGGATTGCTTTATTAAAATATGCATTTTGACCAGAAAAAATATGCATTTTTGCAAGACAAAATCACAAAATTTGGAGAATTTTTCAACCAAAATCACAAAATTCAGTGATCCATAGCTGAATTCAAAAAATTACATTGAATTCACTTTCAGTTCAGACTGAAAAAAGTCTCTTATATCACTATTTAGGACAGGGATAAACCTCTGACACTCCAGATGTTGTTTAGAGACCCGTTCTTCTCATCACCAGCTAGCTTTGCCAATGGTTTGCAATTAGGGGAGTTGTAGTCCAGCAACATCTGTGAGGATCACAGATTAAAAGCAGGAATTTCAGGATTGCAAATCCAGACATATCTGAGACATAGGATCTCTTTGAATAGAAATGAATCAAATATTTCTCTGAAATAACTCCAGTTAATGGGTGCAATCCTAACCTCATTTACATGGAAGTAAGCCCCACTGAGTTCATAGGTATACATGGTTAAGATTATGTTGTTAGACAGGCAAGTCTGGTTAAGGTTGCAGATAGTTCTTTATTTCTTATTCTAAAGGAGCAAAGCAGTTGGATCTCTTATTTTTATTCTATACATCTCCATCATCACCCCTCAATATTGGTCATATTTTCCTGTTGCCTTTGCTTATCATAAATATGAAACTACAACTGAAGCCTTTAGCAGTACCCTTTTGAAACACTTGATGACTTTGGACTTTTGATTAAATTTATTTTCAATTACATTTCATGTAATATGTTTGGGAAGAGGGATTTGACCAGTAATAAATATTGAAATGAGAAGGGGAGAGGCAAGAGCACAGAGATAATACAACAGCTCTGGGGACTAGATGCAGTAATCACATTTGTAGGAAGATATTCCCTGGTGGTTTGCACACCTCTTGGGATGGAAGTTGTCAACCAAAACAAAGGACTGATTGCTTATACAAAACACACCCATAAGAATAGTTGTATGGAGCATGGCTGTCTCCTTGTACCTTAAAGTTAACATTTGAAGAAGTCATTACAGCTCTTATCCTGATAAAATGCCATTGAAAAGAGACGAATCCAAAATGCAGCTTAGTTTCCCATTTTAATTAGGTGAATATTGCAAATATAGCTGAGGAAGATGCTAAAAATGTGACAATTTCCTTGTCATATATCTACATGACCATCCATATAGATATGACATGACTCCCTCTAACTGTGAGCTAAAGTGATGAGTACCAAGAGGTGCAATATGCTCTTTGCACCACTTCTCTACTTAGAATGGAAGGTTGAGTGTCCTGTCCTGATATCCCATTAAATTTGAGCATGTTCAGTATAGGATAAGACTGGGTCTGTAAACAGGAACTGAGCAGGAAGACCAAAGAGTTTCTTGTGTATTGTGAAATTTGTGAGGTGATATTTAATGAGACCTTTTGTGGGTGCCATAGGAGATAGTGGAAGATTCACGGCTGCCCATGGGTGACCCCTGTTTACTGCCTGAGAGGAGAAAGAGGCCCTTATGTCTCAGTTGCCATGATAAATTAACCAGCTTTTGAGTCCTGTGCACCTTGACTTAAAGGGGGAACCATTTGTTGCTCTGCCTCAGGTAAAAAAATAATAATACAGTGGTACCTAGGTTTACAACCATAATCCATTCCAGAGGTCTGGTTGTAAACCAAAACAGGTTGTAACCCAAGGCACACTTTTGCCAATGGGACCTCCAAAAAATGGGTTGTAATTCAAAAAAAGAGACACACACTTCCGGGTTTGACGTGGTAGTAATCTAAAACTGTTGTAATCCAAAGCGGTTGCAAACCAAGGTACCACTGTATGCATTGGGCCAGCCTTGGTGAAAGGTATGGATCTAAAATGTAATTTTAAAAATGAAACAATGCAAGAGGTGGCTCTTGAATTTCAATGGCTGAGTTTATGATTCCTCTAATGGGATGAGACATACATTTAATTACCACACAACATATTCTTACCAACTATATATCTAGACCATAGCTGCCAAGTTTTCCCTTTTCTCGCGAGGAAGCCTATTCAGCATAAGGGAAAATCCCTTTAAAAAAGGGATAACTTGGCAGCTATGATCTAGACTAGTGTGGGCAAAATTCATAGAGTGTAATTCTGCTTTGCTTCCCTCATACCATCCAGTAGCAACCACAGTCGTGGAACGGTGGCAGGGAGGGAGACGCTAATTGTTTTTAGCAGCACACCCAACTCCATGCTTTTTCCACTATGCAGTTCTTTTCTCTATCATTTAGCCTTAACCTTTTCTAAGCAGGTGTGCCCCACAACTCGATAAAGGAACTTAGTTCAGCCTGAAGACACAAGAGGAAGTCTTTTGTTTGTTTGTTTGTTTGTTTCATTTATATCCCACTTTTCTTCCAAGGAACTCAAGGTGGTATACATCCTTCTCCTCCTCACAATAACATCCCTGTGAGGTAGGTTAGGCTGAGAGTAAACTTCATGACCTAAGGACACCCAGTGAACTTCATGCCTGAGTGGGAATTTGAACCCAGGTCCTAGTCCAGCACTTTAACCACTACACCACACTGTTTCTATGTAATATGGTTCCAGTTATCCATAAAAAGTTAAACGAATACATCACAGTATCTTAAGAAAGCACAGAATAGAAAACTTTAAATCTGATCTGACAATAATCAATATAAACCATTAAAACCCATTATTCTATCGGATCTAATTTTAAAATTATTATCTGATGTATCATTAACAGTAAATATCATATATATCAGAAACATTTCTTTGCTATGTATAACTTCCTATGTCAAACTCTTCAAAACTGGGAGAGAGTAATATTAATTTCCTTTATATTTATATTTATTGAGATGCTGGTATGGAAACCAATGGGATACAGTTTGCATTTATCTCTGAGGCTTTAACCCCAAACATAGTCCAATATTTGTGACAGAGCAAATATTTAAAAACTGAAGACACTGAGAGAGCTTGGGGACCAATATGGAAGCTCAGAGTAAGGTAACATTGTGCCCTGACTTTGCCTGTCATTTCAGCAAGTTCACCGTTAACTATGAAGGTCAATGAGCAAGTAGCTACAGAGAATTCTGAAATGTCAAATGGATTGTGAAGACAGGAAAAATTATTAAGAAAGGTATGAAAACTCAAAAACAGTAATAAACTGATGAAACATCTGGTAGTTTCAGCCACGGTCATGCCACAGTGGCAACAACAACATCAAATTGCACTAGTCATTCAAGCTCTTTTCATAAAGGTTGTTTCAATTCTCACTCTTTCAGGTACCGATGTTTTCAAGACAGCTTCACATAAGCATTCATTATGGTCCTTTTTCCTCTTTGAATCTGAAGTGTTCCTAGATTGATAGGGTGTTCATTTCATGCTACTATTTTCATATATGATTGGTAGGCGTTCATTCTAGACAGTCTTTGATGATGTTGGCTTTTAAATGCCTGAGCTATTGCACAAAGTTTGCAAAATTTACTTCAATGCCAAAGAATTAAGTTTCAGACTGTAAAGTTAAAGCTCAATCCACGTGTTGCTGCAGTGGCATGTGTGAGTGGGTTGCATCCCTGTGGTCTGATTCTGTGCTCACCAAGTAACTTCTGAATGAGTCATGGAATAGCTGGGGTGAAGGACATGAGCCTTTACCAGCTTGGGTGGCTTTAAATGAGGATCGGACAAATTCATAGAAGATGGAGCTATCAATGGCTACTAGCCATAATGGCTATGATCTCCCGCCACTGTCATAAGCAATAACACATCTGAACACCAGATGCTGGAAATGACAAGAAGTGCTCTTGCACTCAGGCTTCCCGGAGGCATTTGGTTGGCCACTGTGAGGACAGAATATTGGACTAGACTGGCCTTTGGCTTAATCCAGCAGGACTCATTCTTCATTTCTTATAAATCAAGTATAAATCCACACAGCATATGGATAAATACAAGCGGAAGTAAAATCTTGTACATTGATCCTGAACTCTGCTTTGAAAAGTAAATGCTGTAAGATCCAAAATGTGTCTAAATAATTTGCTCTTAAACCATTCAAAAATCATTGTATGCAGTTGTAGCAGTGCAGAGTTCTCTATGTGCCAGCTTCCAGACCGGCAGTTCTTCCCGAAACTCCTTGTGACTGTTGGAGATTCAGTCCCCATGTGCAGTCATGGGTTTACTTTGCAGAGGAATGGGAAGTGACATAGACAGGATGTGTGTCTTACTGTGTGTTCCTGAAGTGGGACTGTTGTCCTTTGTTCTTTCTCTTTGCTGCCTGATGCTAGAGAGAGAGGGAGCCATGTTGCAGTGTTTATATGTAAATAAAGTAGTTTAGCCAAGTGCTGTGCTACTGAGTTCTGTTATGCAACTGCACAAAGTCTGCAGATCCTGTAAGTGTGCTGATGTCTCCAAGGCATCAGTTGTGTGGCGATACTCCGATCCTTCCCGGAATAAAGACGCAGGACACAGTGCATAAGGTTAATGGGCGTAAAAAGGCCACAACTTTGTTGATTATGGATGCAGACAGGTATTGGCTTAGGCATTGGATCTAACAGTCTATATCCGACTCCAGCTCGCTCTGCTGGCAGTCTGTGAAGGGTTAACCACCGTTGGGTGAGCCCTGCGATGCAGATCAACTAGGAACTCACCCTGGGGCCACCGCCAGGGGGCGTGCCTTAGGCCCTCACCTACTACGGCTTCAGACATGGCCACGCCCCCGGACTCCTTAAGGGAGTACCCTTCAGCATTTTGGGGGAGGTGATGGCAGCAACCCCCCCCCACATGTACCCTTTCAGAGATAATCCAATGTCTACTGCCAAAAACCAAAGTTGTGAGGAGTTGCTACGAGGTAGGCGAAAACCACCAGGCCAGAGCCAATTTGCCAAGTGGGAAAATTCCTACCAGGCCCCTCAACGGTGACCAACGGAGGTCCATAGCAATTTCAAAGGAGAGCCCTGCCTAAAGGGAGGTTGGGCAGGAAAACGAAGCGGCTGGGGGGTCAAGGAAAGAGAGGCAGACTCCCGACCGCACTCGCTTAAATCAGCGAGCCACGCTCCCTGGGAACGTCCGGATTGGACGCGCCAAGGGAGCGCCACGTCCGGGAGCCAGCCAATTGGGCTGGGGGGAATGGCAACCATTCCCCCAGCACGTGAATGCCTTGGGGTGCCCACAATGATGTTCGGGCTAAAGAAAGGTTTTGAAGCTCCCAAATGATCGACCAGGAGGGAGGGAACATGCCAGCTGGGCATGTGTCTCTGCCACGGTTCTACTCATGTGTAGAACATCCTGACAGTGACTACATGGCATCTAGAATGTTCTGCTGTTCTGCTCCATGCTGCTGTGGGCAAGAGAGTGCAGAGCTTTTCAGCAAGCAAGCAAGGACCCATACAGGAAATTATCATGAATGAAAACTGTCTTAGAGTTTGCTGTGCACTTGAAAAAAGTGAAGAAAAGCCACCACCACCATGGCTGTTTGTGAGGGGTGAATGACCCTTCATCAATGCTTTGATGGTGTTTCCTGCTTAGCAGGGGGTTGGACTGGATGGCCCTTGTGGTCTCTTCCAACTCTATGATTCTATGAAATAATAATAATAATAATAATAATAATAATAATAATAATAATAATAATAATATATTATTTATACCCCACCCATCTGGGTGGGTTTCCCCAGGCACTCTGGGCGGCTTCCAACAAAATATTAAAATACAATAGTCTATTAAACATTAAAAGTTTCCCTAAACAGGACTGCCTTCAGATGTGGGTGAGCATGTTTTGTGCCAGCACTAGTTAATGCAATCTCAAATACAGTTTGTGATCAAATAAGTGTCATGATTAGGCCAACTCTGTAGCATATCTGTGTGGGGCAGAGCAAAAGAGATGAAGTCCAAGTCAAAACATAATCCAGGGAGAGCAAAAATAAGCAAGAGTCTAGGGATTGACAACTGAGGAGACCCATTAGAAAGCAAGATACTGTAAAAGGTTCAGAAGTAGGGAGCTGAATGACATATGTTGTTCCAGCAACTGGCAGACTCTAATGGAAGACTGCCCGAAGCTGGAAAAGGAGAAGAACTCAGAAAAAAAGACTCTCTGTCAAGCTCTGTGCCTGTCTGGTTGTCACACTAACTGACTCCATTTCCTTCCCCAAACCCCAATCTCAGACATAAAACGCTGGTTATGATTTCTGTGGTGTGATGCAGAGATTATTGCTTCATATTTTCAGGATTGAGCCATGCATTACAAATACATTCTGCTGCGCTCTGCTGGGCTTTGGTTCAAATGAAACCATTTTTGTTGTCTGTTGGTTGGAACACTTTGTTCTTTTAATTTAGAGAAAAAGGTGTTTTGGATAATGAAAAGTTACCGGTAAATTGGTTTTTGCAGGGCAAGAAAACTATGTGCAACTGGAAACAGGTGTGCCTCACATTTAAAAGTTTGTGTGTATGTTTCAACAACAGGTGTCTAGGCGTAATCAATACATAAATTCATTATTATTATTATTATTATTATTATTATTATTATTATTATTATTATTATTATTATTATTTACACCCCACCCATCTGGCTGGGTATTCAAAAGCTTATGTCGTGTGGTATGACTTAATTTCTAAATAAGAGCTATGGAGTCAATCTTATCTGAAAATCATGTTTGGGCTTTCTTCCCCTGCCCATAAATGTGCAGAGGATAACTAACTGATTATTTTTAGTGAGAAGACAGTTGCATTCAGCACATAGTATACAACAGCACATTTTCCTAAGTAAGTGCTGTACAAGCTCCACTGTGATGAAAACAGCAAGATTAAAAATCACAGCTCTACCAAGTCAGAATATTACTAGCCACAACCAATTGCAACTTTTCTTAATTCTCTTTTATTTTAAATCTGTGGTTTTAATTTAAATATATCTCTGTAACAATACATAGCAATATCCAGGGGGTGGAGGGCACATAACCTATGGTTTGCGCTCAATGTGGTTATGGTTAGTTATGGCACTGCTTTGCAATCCTAACAAGTGCACACTTCAGATAGGAAACTTCTCCTTGCTGGGACTGGTTGTTCCTGCAATCTTATATCAGTTTCTCACACATTGGTTGTTCAATTAAATCCCTGTGTTCAGAGGCTAAACTTTAGGTATTTTGCTTTCAGATAAAGTTCTTATGAAGCTTGTCAAATGAACTGAGAATGTTATTATTATCATGATCGGCAAAGGTTCTCCTACTTAATCCATTTGTTTGTTTTTTTCCTGTCCCTTTTAGGACCATTCTTAATTATGTTGGAGTTTGTTTTTATTGCATGCCTTCTGGCTAGTAATCTGTCAACTGTAGAACCTTTTAGAAATTAATTTGCTTCAAAAAAATAAAGTAGGACACTGTGAGCAGAATTGTATTCTAAAGTGTGAGCTTCTTCCTTTCTTAAGGAAGGAGGCTATAGTTTGAAGAAGGGGCAGGGAATGTGTGGTCTCCAGATGTTCTTGAACCCCAAATCCCATCATTCTTGGTTGGGGCTGATGCAAGGTGGTGTTCAACAACTTTGGGAGCCAGTGTGATGTAGTTAGACTGGCAGGCTAGGACCTGGGAGATCAGGGTTCAAATCCCCACTCAGTCATAAAGCTACCTCATAGGGTTGTTGTGAAGATAAAATATGGAGGAGAACAATGTACACCAGATTGAGCTCTTTGAGGGAAAGGTGGGATAGAAATGTAATAATAAAATAGAAATAAACACCCAGAAGCCCACCTACTCCACATTCCTGGTTCAAAGAAAAAGTGTATAAACATTTTAAGAATTCCCATTCCTATCTCTAATTTTTAACTCAACAATTCATGTTTCTTTTTATGCTTTCTTCTTGCAGCCAATAGGGATGCGGGTGGCGCTGTGGTGTAAACCACTGAGCCTCTGGGCTTGCTGATCGGAAGGTTGGCCGTCCGAATCCCCGCGATGGGGTGAGCTCCCGTTGCTCGGTCCCAGCTCCTGCCAACATTGCAGTTCGAAAGCACGTCAAAGTGCAAGTAGATAAATGGGTACCACTCCGGCGGGAAGGTAAATGGCATTTCTGTGCACTGCTCTGGTTTCGCCAGAAGCAGCTTAGTCATGCTGGCCACATGACCCAGAAAAACTGTCTGCGGACAAACGCCAGCTCCCTCGGCCAGTAAAGCGAGATGAGCGCTGAAATCCCAGAGTTGTCTGTGACTGGACTTAATTGTCAGGGGTACTTTATCTTTACCTTGCAGCCAATGATGGCTGAACTCATTCTCCTGCCCTCCTCAGTCTAAGTCATAACTGACTTGCCCCTATCACAGAGAGCGACAGAGATCAGCTCAGTTTATTCCGAGCCAATTGTGCGTTAAAATTGGTTGTATGCCAATGGACTCTGCCACACCCTTGACTAGGCATGGAGGACTTGTGGCCCTCTTGGTGTCGTTGGATTACAGTTCCCATCATCCCTGGACATTGGCTATGCTGGCAGAGGCTCATGGGAGTTGGAGTCCAGCAACATTTGACGGGAGGCACAGGTTCCCTCCCCATCCTTGCTCTTAATTATACCTGCTCTGGCTTTGGTTGGTAATCGCCTTGCAAATGACAGCAACAATTCAGGTGTCAGGCGGGGAGGAGAGGGATAGAGGCCATATCCTTCTAGTGCTGGAATAGCAGCTGCTCCCCATCCTCAAGCTCTTGAGGTTGTCCCCTCCTTTATTTTTTGAACCCTTTCCTTCCTACCAGTCCGACAACCACATCTCCAAACCTACTTGCTCAATGAAGAGGGAGTACTTTCGGGGAAACATATAACATTTTTTGAAAAAAGTAATCTAAACAGTATTTTCAGTTCATTGTTATTTAACAGCTTAGGCTGGGGAGTGGAGGTGGACGAGAGATATCTGGGTCATGTTGCCATATAGCCAAATAAGCCAGGATGCTTTAATCAAAATGTTATAATTGAAGCACAAATGAAAGGAGAAAGTCCATAGAACTAAGGCAAAGGGAGGAACAAAATCAGAACTAAGGAATGGGTATGCAGTGGATATACAATCAAGTTGGGGCCCCTCAGATGCTTTGGGCTGCAACTTACACCAGCCCCAGCAAATTTGGCCTGGCAAGGGGCAAAGACTGTCATGGAGAACACACGCTTCTCTAAATTTTTATTGGCAACTGTGTAGGCATACTGATAATGCAGACAAAATTAAGATTTACTTTCAACTGAAAAGCAAAGAGTTCACCTATATGCTGTTAGAATTCTTTCATTCACCAACACAGTAAATAAAATAAAAGGTGGCACCTATAATGATAATGTACAGTTAAAATAAATGTATATGACCAATCCCTAAACAAACCAAGAAGTCAGTGTTTCAGTCTAGGATTGTGGTGAATTTCCAGGAGCTACAAAAACTGGAGCAAAAATGTGCTGTTGTTTTTAAGTACACACCTCTTTTTGTTTAATAGTATGAAGCAGCTATTGCCCGAAGGCATGAAGAGATTTACCAGATGAGAAACGTTTTCATGTAGAAACTGGCTTCAGACCATTTCTCTCCTGGGCAGTTGACTGGAAATATTCCCCTTTCTGCCTCTTGGTGATCATACGCTAACACATACTGTATTTTGTTTAAAGATTGCAACTCTGCAAGCAAAATAGCTAACAACTCTGCAAGCTAACAAATGACGTAAGTCTCTGGAGCATTAAGGGCCTAAATTCAGTATCTGACAACCTCACTTAATCCCAGAAGCAGGAGTGGCCAACAGGGAGGGGCAGCCCCATTGACCTGGCCACCCAGTATTGGAAGGGCAGAGCGATGGTGAGCTTGGGTTGCATTGGTGTGAGGACCAGATTGGCTCTGCTGGTCTGCCTGAACAACTCCATCCTTTCCACACCTCTCATCATCCCGGTGCACACTGGTGTTGCTGCTGTGAGGAAGCAAGGTTCATGGCACGCCCCCTCCACCAGCTATTCCCACCAAAAGCACAGATAGAAGAAACATCTGTCTTGCCCCTAGCCAATCAGAGCAGCCAGTTGTGGAAGTCTCAGCACTCATCCCTTTTGTTCTTATGGCTGCAATCTCAAACACACTAGCAAGGCGGCAAGTCCTACTGAACGCAGCATGGCTTACTTCTGAATAAGTCGGCACTGAATTCGACTAGCTGTCACACTTTTCGCAAGGACAAAGGGGGTAGTTAGTACAAAAGGAAGCTGCCATATTCTGCATACATAAACCTCTTTTTCAAGCATGCAAGGAAACTGGACAGGACAGCATGTAATTAATTTGAAATTTGGAGTAAATGATGCAAAAGAAATAACCTACAATGCCTTACTGGAAGTTTGATCATTTTTTAAAATAATGGTCTAGCTAAATATATGAATTTAGGTAGTAGTTATTCTGAAACTATTTCACATTCCACCTACAGAATCCACATCATTTGATGTATAAGGTGTTTCTCTATAATGTTTCAGCATTCTGAATCTCTGCAAGATAATTTAGTTGCTTCATATCAGACTGATGTGGCTGATGCTCACAGAATACATTCAGCTTTTGTTGTTTGAGTTCTACAGGTACTTCTGTACTCTCTGTTTTCTATTGTCATGCTTATTTGCCTTTAGCTGCTGATGGTTCTGTATGAAATGGGCAAAGCTGAACATCATTCATCTTGTAATTATGATGCCCATAATAATAATATTAACCAGATTACAGGGTCTTCCTTCATACCTCTCTATCAACCTTGTCACAGTAATCCAAGGTAATTACTTTCATTGTGTTCAGTCCGTAGAAAATTAAGTGCGCTTGAATACACATTAAACCAATTGTTCGTAAGCATACAATTATACCCTTCAGGTTTGTCACAGATAGTGGGACTTGAGTGTACCTTGGTGTTTTTTTTTGGGGGGGGGTATTTCACTTAGTCAAGTATTCACTAGCCATTTTATTGACAAAATCATAATGCAACATTTTGTGAAAAAGTCTCATTTATTAATGTTAAAATCTCATTCTAGTGGACAGTTCAGTTGGTTCCCCACATGTAGAAATCTACAGATCTACAATTATTGGTGGGGTGTGTGTGTGTGTGTGTGTGTGTGTGTGTGTGTGTGTGTGTAAGAGAGCTGGCAAAAGGGCCACCAATGTCCAGTGTATGGATTTAATCACCCCCTTTGGATGTAATACGTTAAATAGTACTGTACATTTAAATATTTGCACACTTTGTCACAATAACTATCACAAAAACCAATGCAGGGGAAAGTAGATTAAAATCATTATTTCCTATCTCAGAGCTATGGGTATAGAGATGTTAGTATCACTCCAGGCAACAGATCACAAGAAATATAAATTAAACAACAAAATCCAATAAAACAACTAATTTCCATCTATCCATTAATCTCAGCATCCCTTTCCTAAATACAATATGTCAGACCATAACATAAATTCTATTATCTTGCAACCACATTCATCATGCTTCCCCTTGTAAGCCATTTGGGTAAATCCTTGTCCTAATCAGCTGCGTCTATTTCTGAACGTCTCTATGCCCAAATCTAATCTCAGTCACATGTCTTTTCCTGAAAGAAAATTAGTTACTGAAAATAACAGCATCAGATCCTGATTTCTTTAACTAATTTAAAAATAATTGTGCCCTTCCAAGCAGGAATGTGGTCTGTTAGAAAACAATTAATCTGATGGGTAACCCCATGAATAGTATCCCTCAATGCAAAACCATGGTAAAAAATAATAATATTATTGTTTCCCTCAATGTTTGTTTTTTTTGGGAGATGGAGAAAGATCCTAAAGACTTGAATTTGAGCTTGGCGAATTAAAATAACTAATTTTATTGCTTCATAGATTTTTAAAACCCATTATCACCATGCATTTTAAATTAGTCTGTTTCTGTCTGATGTTTTTCAGTAGTTCTACTGATTTTATGTAAGCTGCTTTAAGGGCCCATAATAGGTAGAAATGTAGGACATAAATTTAACAAATAAACATTTCTGTGCATCACAACAGAGTTTACTTATCTGAACTGAAACTCAAGCGATGACCTGGCTCTCAAATTGTGTCAGAAAGTGTGAATTAGGTAGGTTCATCTTTGAATGTGAAATGAATTGGATTTCTCTGCCATCCTCCTCCCACTTCAAAAGTAAGGAAAGCTCATGAAAACTCCTCTGAGAAAATAATCAAAATTTTCCTGACCTTATGATCATTTCTGAATGCAATTTATTTTCTCATTAATTTATGGAGAATGGTTGGGGGTGAGGAGAAGCAGGATTTTTTGGGGGCGGCACAATGCTATTTTAGACAGGGGATTTCTTTTGCCCTCCCCTAAGATGCCAAAGATGAAACTATGGCCATTCTTCATGAGCCATCTGTACCACTAAACTGTGACTCCCCTCATGTGCTTGTTTTGTTATAGATGAACAGATGTCACCTGCCTGCTTTGTGTTGTTGTCCAGAATATTCCCAAGCTTGTTTATTTGGAAAGAGCCCCCACTTCATTCAGTGAGCTGAATGGTGTACTGTACTCTCAAGACTGCAGCCTTAGCCTTCATTTGAAGTTATTAAAAAGCACCCTCATCCTAAAAAACAAATGTCCCCAGATTATCATAGATTATATATTCTGTCCCCAGAATCCCAACTGAGTAGCCATTATGGAGATAAGGAAAACATTCAAATCTGTTGGTCTGCTTCCTAAATGAGATGCACTTTCAATATGCTTTCTCTCTGTATTCCTACCCGCCATCTCTGCTAACGAGTAGTGTACAAATGCCACGTAATAAACTCAGTGGGAACCACCATTAGACGAGCATTTAGCAAATATGTTTTTAGACAAGGAAAACATTTGAGAACCATAAGCCGAAAGGCTTACAATTTATTTCACCCCAGGCATCATTTTGCCCCCAAGACTTATTCCCTTTTTCTGAAATGAATGGTAAGACCAAACCTATAAAGCGGCATCAGAGAAATGTGCTAGGATTTATGTTTTGCTCTTGGAAAATCCAAATCAAATTCCTCTACATTATTTATCTTCAGATAAACAATATATAAAAAACCCCACATGCAGGTCCACAAGGATAGCTAAACATTGGTTCCAGATACTGGATGAACATTTAAAGAAGTTGTTTTCACAAAACTCTAAAATCCCACTTTTTTGAAAACACAGCCGATCAAGCTTTCTATAGTGCCATGTCTATGAGAGGGTCTCTGTCCAATTGTTGCTGAGGAACTGCTTTGTTGATGTGCATGAGGCTATGCAGAGGTATTATTTGGAAACAGGGGCAGATTAAATGAAACTGTATTCAGGGAAACTTGTGCCATAACTATCCCCCCCCCCAATCCCATAATTGCCTCTTCCTTCAAGAACTGAGAGACATCAGATCAGTGCCTTTGTGACACCACAGCACCAGTAACCACACTCATGATCATGCTGTACAGGAATGGAAGCAAAGAGCTAAAGGCTTATTTGGGCATATAGAGGTGAACAACAGCACAACTTCTCTAAATAGTCTTCCTTACCCTGCTGCCCTCAAATTGTTTGGGACTACAATTCTCCTCTTCTCCAGCCAGTGTAGCCAATGGACAGGGATGGTGTGGATTGTAGTTGAAAAAATCTGGACAACACAAGGTTGCAGAACGTTTCTACATCTATTCTCAGATGATGTTTTGGCAGATTAGCAGGTTCCACAAAACAACCTCTTCAAGAAACAGATGGATGGTGTTCTTCACACGGAAAGCAATGATCATCTGCTCTGGATGGTGAGTTTAGAATCAGTACTTCACTCCCTAAACAGCTCACAGAATTGACAGCATTAACGATTGGTTTGGTAGTCAGAACAAGGACTCAGGGCTACTCTCTACTAAGAGGTATATCAATCATTGCTCTGACTGTCAGTTTTCATACAATATACAATTTCATGCAATATCTGAGGGAAAAGAAAAGAAAAAAAGATGCAAAAGATCACCAGGTAACCAGAGACACAAAGACATCGCTGTATCAACCCATTACATTAACATATTTATCTGGATGAAGGAGTTAACATCCACAATGATTTTTTTGCAGTGTGGAAGTGAATTAAGATATACCAAGAGTATAGCAGCTTTTCTCCCTCAATGACCATCCATATAACAAAGTACACAATATATGAATGGCTTACATCCACCACATGTGCAAGATTTGAGACAACATATGCAGTTACAGTGGTACTTCGGGTTACAGATGCTTCAGGTTACAGACACTTAAGGTTACAGAGTCCACTAACCCAGAAATAGTACCCTGGGTTAATAACTTTGCTTCAGGATGAGAACAGAAATCGTGCAGCAGCAGGAGCCCCCATTAGCTAAAGTGGTACCTCAGGTTAAGAACAGTTTCAGGTTAAGAATGGACCTCCAGAATGAATTAAGTTCTTAACCCAAGGTACCACTGTATTGTCATTTAATTATGCTGCTGCTACTACATATGAGGTTCATTAGTGCTGCACCAAAAGTTATACCCAAATTCCTGCCTTTGACTTACTAGCAAAGTATTGCCATGAAGCAATAGGGAAGAGGACAATTGACTGTAAGAGTGATATAAAAGTTGTGCCTTGCTCTGTAATGGTTCTTTCGGGTGTGCAAGTTATCACTTGATGTTGACACATGCATATTTGAACTCACACTTGGGATCCTCTTTTTTAAGATATACTGTCATTTCAACAGGCTTCACTGAAATTCAGCTCAGATATTGTTGATAATAAAGAATTAATTATTGTTGCATATGGCTGTGAGCTGGAATTAGGGTCCAAACGAAACTCGTTTGTTAATAAACAAAGTTGATGAACCCAAACTCCCTTCTTGAATTTACTGCATGTAGAAAGAGGCAGCTGGCTGAGAAGGGGGCAAAAATGTTATGTAGTGATGACCATTGGCTTGGATGGTTATTGAAGAAGACTAGGCAAGTTCATGGAGGTAAGGGTTATCTGTCACTACTAGCCACGATGGCTTTGTTTCACAATGTCGGGCCTAATAGGCCTCTGTATACCAGCTACTGGAAATCACAAGGGGGGAGAATGCTATTGTACTCAGGTGGGCTTCCATAGGCATCTGGTTGGCCACTGTGAGAAGAGGATGCTGGACTAGATGGACTTTGGTCAAGGCTGGGCCATGGGCAGCAGTGTAAGTAGAGGCAGGAACCAGAAGCCATGGGAGAAGCCAGAACCAAAGGACAAACCAGGAGGCAGGGTCAAGGAACAAGGAACAAGGCAGAAGACAAGACAAAAGAATAAGCCTACAAGGACACACCAGAACTTCAGGAAAACCACGTAGTTCAAGCAAGGCTCAATTGTGACACCTTTCTCAGGGTTTATCTTTTGCATCTTTTATCTGACCCCCATATTGTGTGCTGTTATGAACTGGCAGGACAATGGAGAGGGGGAAGAGGATTCCGTTGAGCGGCGTAGCTAGGGCTGGGACACACCAGGGTAAGCTGGGGACGGAGAGGTAGTGCAGGAAGTACTCACGGGGTAACAGAGGATAATGAGGGGATGGGGGTCAGCGTACAGGAACCAGAGCAGCAGGACCCATCACCAGAGTCAGAGAGGCCCCTGTCCCCATGAACACTGTGGACTCTGAGGTGTAGGGAGCAGCAGGAGTGGTGCTCTAAGGGGCTGAGGTAGGCAAGGGCTCACAGCCCAGCACTCGCCAGTTCTGGGAGGAAGTGTGTGATTCCTCAACTGGAGTAGGCTCAGAACAGGTGAGGGTCACATGCCTTGTCAAGCCCAGATGCTGCAAACAGATTGCAGAGTATAAAAGGGCAGCAGAGCTGAGGTGCTGTGTCTGCTCAACTTCCTTTCTTGATGCCTTCAGCTCGGATGGTCCAGGATCTCTGCAGCATTGTGCTTCAGTTTGGACTTTGGAGACATGGATTGACCCTCAATTGGGGACTTGACATGCAGACTTTCCATCAGGTAGGCCAAGCGTTCAGGACATGTGCGTTCAGCAACCTAGTCCTATAGAACTGGAAAAATCTGTCCAGTACTGCCCCATATTGCCATAGATACATTCAAAAAGAGCAGCTGCTTTAAAGGCACCTCTTTGAAATAAGAACATAAAGTGATGAATGGAGTGATTTATTTGGGAAAAAGGCATTCAGAAATGAAGCATGTGTTAACTAAATCTCCGTTTGTTTCATAGGATACTGTAGTTCTCTCTCCTGCCCCCCAAATTAAAAGCCCGTAACTGAAGCAGACATGCAAAGGCTTTGATATACTACACAGTAATTGAATGCTATAGATATTCATGGATCCTGGAGAGGGAAAGCATATGTTTAGTATGCCCCCCCCCCCGGTCCTGCAATCACATCTTGTACATTTGATTTTTGCTAAGTTAATCATTTAAAAGCTCTTGTAGTGTCAGGCACACAGTCCTATTTCTTAAACTTCTAATTTGTCAAGCTGTGCCTTTCCTAACAGCGTCTTTATAAGATCTGGAGGGTTAATCAAATCAGGCCTGTCAAGAGCTATCAAGCTGCAACACTGTTTGCTCTTCCTTGTTGTCAACATTTCTCTTCTGAAAAAATGTGGTGTTACTTAAAGACCAAAAGCTGACTGTGACTCATGTGGGATGTAATCCATTGGGAGCAGTCAAGTACAACATTCCTTGTTTTGCTAGAGTGGACATGCAAGGGAATGTCCAGCCAGTTGAAACTTCCTGTTCCTCTTGGCCTGGAGCATCTTTCCTTGCATGTGACTAGTAGGTGGGTGTGACCTTTCCAGACCTAGTAAAAGGCCAAGTCACGCTGCTACCTTATCTCTCTTCGATCTTTCCTTTTGTCCTGCAAACTTCCTGTACTGCTGGCTGCCAGCCAAGCAGTCCCCCAGGTTATCTTCCATATGGGGTAAACCTGTTTGTACATGTTTGTAACTTTAAGCCTTAAGCCTGCCTTCAGGGATCACACTGTGCTCTGCCTGAGAGCACACCTTCATATCAGAGCTGGAATTAATTGGGCTTTATTGATGGCTGGGTTCTCCCTCCAGTATCAGAGGCAGTAGGCCTCCTGACTACCAGTTGCTGGGGAACACAAGGGAGAAGAGGGCTCCCGTGCTCAGGTTCAACTTGCAGGCTTCCAGCAGGCATCTAGTTGACCACTGTGAGAAAGGAAGCTGGGCCAGATGGGCCATTGGTCTGATTCTCCAGGGTTCTTCTTCTGCCCCCCACAAGGTCAGGAAGGATTTTTTAAATTTTGTTTCAACAAATCTTTGTGTTAGTATTAGGTAGAAGGAATGACAATGCTGCCCTGCAGGGCATCTGGAGCAGGCTATAGTGACATACGTTTTCTTGGGTGGGCAAAGCAACCGATCCCTAGCTAGTCCAGAGTTCTTTGACCTCTTTAGCTTGGATGGGGAAGAGATACAGCTCACCCTCAAGATGTGAGCTGGAGTCAGTGCATGGTGGGGAGGAAGGCAAGTGGCTTCGTGATTGAGCCACTCGAAGGTGGAACCCATTTTTCCCTACCAGCCCTACTGAAGTGTGATAGGTTGCTGGGCAATCGCAGCCAGATTCCCACACCAGACATCACACTCTACCACCCTCATCTAAGATTGATCACCAATTAGATTCCTGATTGGGATCCCAAGGCACCGATTCTGTTGCTACTAGGAGTAGACTGCTCTGACCTGCTTTTGTGTAGTGAACAAATCACTGGACCTCCTGGTGCCCCATATGCCCAGAAGCTGAAATTGGAATGGGTCATTGTGGGAAAATGTGTCTAACAGCATGGAAATTATGGAAGCATTTGACCCAGCAGATCATGCCAAGGGTGTGAAAGACCTGGGAGCCGGGACACCATCTACCTTGGAACTTGGAAAACACAGAATAGGGTAAAGGTAAAGGACTGGTTTTCCCAGTAGTGATTTATGGAAGTGAGGGCTGGACCACAAAGAAGGCTGATGGCTGGAGAATTGATGCTTTTGAATTGTGATGCTGGAGGAGACTCTTGAGAGTCCCATGGACTGCAAAAAGATCAAACCTATCCATTCTGAAGGAAATCAACCCTGAGTGCTCACTGGAAGGACAGATACTTTGGACATGATCTTTTTGCAGTCCATGGGACTCTCAAGAGTCTCCTCCAGCACCATAATTCAAAAGCATCAATTCTTCGGCGATCAGCCTTCTTTATGGTCCAGCTCTCACTTCCATACATCACTACTGGGAAAACCATAGCTTTAACTATACGGACCTTTGTCGGCATACTCTCAGCCTAACCTACATGGGATTGTTGTGGGGATAAAATGTGGAAAGGGAGAACCATAAATGCCACCTTGAGCTCCTTGTAGGAAAGGTGGGCTATAAATGAAATAAAAATGTAAAATTAAAAGATCTATGCTTGGAGTTTCCAAATGCCTGAGTTGCAGTATCTCAGTCAACAACTCCTGAACAATGTGCTTTAATTTTGTTGGTGTATATAGTGATTTAAAAATATTTTTTGCTTATATACAAACTCTACAAAGAGTTTAGTAGTTATCAAGATCACTATAATCCTAGTAATCAGTTGTAAGGCTATAGTGAAATGTTAGTTTAATAGTGTTAATGGTTTCAAAGCCTATGAGCTAATCCAACTCATTAAAATACTGCAAATAGTGAGGATTAATTCAGCTTCATTCAGCATATTCAACCATAGATGCATAATTACTCTTGCTCATGCTACGACCTGGTTGATGTCTAATTGAGTTTTTGAACTTTTAATAATAACAAAAAAGGCAGTTAATTTGGGGCTTCCTCTGTAAGAGGTTTAGAGCAATTTAATTGCACATGGCCACTCTGTTTGGGTCATAGGCAGGAACAACATATACAAGTATTTTACAATGTGGGCATACTTCCTTCCTAATTGTATTAAAGTGGCAAACTCCAGCAATGCATTGTGCTGAACTGTTGTGTTAATCACAGCTGAAGGCTCACTCCAAAGTACATCTCTGCCAGAAAAGGGAACAGTCTGTGTTGTGCTTATAGAATCATAGAATTGTATAGTTGGAAAGGATCCCCAACTTAGCCATTTGGTGGAATTGATGTCATCCTGTAAGAGAACTCAGTGGTCAACACTAGAGGACAGATAAATTGATGGTGTTCCTTTAGGGCAGGCATAGGCAACCTTTGGTCCTCCAGATGTTTTGGCCTACAACTCCCATGATCCCTAGCTAACAGGACCAGTGGTCAGGAATGATGGGAATTGTAGTCCAAAACATCTGGAGGGCCGAAGGTTGCCTATGCCTGTGTTGGCATTAATGAAAAGTAAACTTTGATTGTTGAGTTGACTTACTAACCCCTATGCACTCACGCCATTTAGAATATGGGGGAAATGGCAATTTTTTTAGTGCTAGGACTATCACCTATAATTCCGATACCATATCATCCTTTATTTCAAAATAAAAACAGATCATATGGTGTGAAGATATGGAAAGAACACCATTTACATTGCTTGAATGATTATTATAGCAAGGGACAACCTTTTACAGAGGTGCAAGTACATTTAGAAAATAATCAAATTTCACTGCCGCTAGGATATCAGTTGAGATCATTTCTTGCAAATATAAAAATTAAAAATGAAGCTACAGGGAAACTAAAAGAATATGAAAAGATAGTATAAGAGATAGTATGACTAAGAGACTAATTTCCCTTTTATACAAAAACCCTTACTGATAATCAATTTTACCCCAAACAAAATCTAAAAAGTTGATGGTAACAAAAACTGGGTTGTAAACATTGTAGAGGAATGGAAAAATTTATGGACAAAAGCACCATATAAATCTCTGTCAGCAACTACTACTGTCAGCAGCTAGGGAAAACCCAGCCAGATGGGCGGGGTATAAACAATAAAATTGTTTTTATTACTATTACTACTACTACTAGGTAATGTTCACTAAAATTTCTGCCTGGATGTTTTTTAACACCCTACTTTAGCATTCCAATCCCCTGTAATGAGAAGAACATCCTTCTTTGGTGTCATTTCTAGAAGGTGTTGTAAGTCTTCATAGAATTGGTCAATTTCACTTTCTTCAGCACCGGTAGTTGGTGCATAAACTTGGATTACTGTGATGTTAAAAGGTCTGCCTTGGATTCGTATCGAGATCATTCTGTCATTTTTGAGATTGCATCCCATTACAGCATTTGCCACTCTTTTGTTGACTATGAGGGCCACTCCATTTCTTCTACGGGATTCTGGCCCACAGTAGTAGATTTGATAGTCATCCGAACTGAATTCGCCCCTTCCCTTCCATTTTAGTTCACTGATGCCCAGGATGTCAATATTTATTCTTGCCATCTCATTTTTGACTACATCCAGCTTACCATTATCCATGGTTCTTACATTCCAGGTTCCTATGCAATATTTTTCTTTACAGCATCGGACTTTCCTTTCGCTTCCAGGCATATCCGCAACTGAGCGACCTTTCGGCTTTGGCCCAGCCGCTTCATCAGCTCTGAATCTACTTGTACTTGTCCTCCGCTCTTCCTCAGTAGCATGTTGGACGCCTTCCGACCTGAGGGGCTCATCTTCCAGCGTCATAACCTTTATATGCCTGTTGTCTTTGTCCATGGAGTTTTCTTGGCAGGGATACTGGAGTGGCTTGCCAGTTCCTTCTCCAGGTGGATCATGTTTAGTCAAAACTCTCCACTATGACCTGTCCATCTTGGGTGGCCCTGCATGGCATAGCTCTAGCTTCTCTGAGTTATTCAAGCCCCTTCACCACGACAAGGCATTGATCCATGAAGCAAAGTCATACTGAGAGTAAACCTACACAAATAATTGGATTTACTGGATTTCAATGGAAATACTCTGAGCTTGACTAGCTTGGGATATCTCCTAATAATAACATTTTTGTGGGTTCACACAGTAAGGTTTCTTCATTAACAGCTGGAATGATAAGTCAAGCAGAAGAAGCCCAGAATGTAGCTCCTTTCAATAGCACATTACTCAGCAGGGTGGACAGGTGGAAGCTTGCTGTGAAGTATCGGCAATAGATTGTCTTTTCACTTGATAGAGCTCTTGAGGTTCTCAGTTTTGAATGGAAAGGACATGAACTTTCATGACATATGAACTGCTAAGATAGAATCAGAAGAAGCTCCTTTGTGTGAGCTACATTTTAAAAAAAGATTCTGCAGAACTTGATCATTCTAAAAGGTAACCTTTATAGAAATGGGCATGCCAGCATTTTGTTTAAAACTACGGAAAACCATTGAGATATGACCTTGTCAAAAGGGGCCAAATATTGGGGTTTCTCCTCATTTACTGCCCTGCTCCAACAACATATATCTGAGCTCATACCTCATTCCAAAGAAGATCACTCTCTGAACCCTTTCTGTATAAGATGCAGTTGCTAATATCGAGTATGACAAGTCACTAAGATAAGGGTCATATTTCCATTCACTTTATTAAAAGTAATTAAGCCAGAAAGCAAAGCAAGAAAATGGAACAAAAGCCAAAAGGCTCTTGAAATGCAGTATCTTCAACTTCAGATTTGATTGATTTGAGAGTAAAACAGCCCACAGTACTTGAGAAAGAAGCCCTAGTTCTGGGTATGCAGAACCATTCAGCCACCTGCTCCTGAAACCAGAGGAAAGGACACCTGTCATTTTTCATATGGAGCGTCATCAGCTGGTATTAGTATGATTGGAGTGCCTTTGATTTTAGGGTACTGGGAGGGGAGAATTGACAGGAAGCAAGGGGGTGCTTACTACTTCCCCAATTCTCCATACAAAGGCATTTTTTCCAGCTGGGAGCTGAAACTGGATCAGAGGAGAAATTATATGTTTGGGGGCAGGGAGAATAAGATTCAGGGGAGACTTGTTAGGGGCAGGCACCTCTTTCTGTCACAAATGTTGCCTGGTAACTGCCACCCCACCCCTTTTGTTCTCTGCAGTCCCAGGAATATGGGGTTGGGGGCTAGTACATTCAGAGAACATTCAGCTGAGAGGGGGAGGGAGAAGTGATGGCAAAAGAGGGTCTGAAACTTCCTTCCCTGTGTTGCTTTTTGAGGGCAAGGGCAACACTTACTAGTGCTCCTGTGGCCTTCCTTCAGCTACAGATATAATAAAAATTTTCAACAATGCACTAGAGAGCACTATATCATTGCATATCTACCCATGGCCAGCACCAAGCATAGGAACTGGTCATTAAAAAGCTCAGAGGGATCTGTTAAAAAGCAAGGGTTCAAAGGAAACATATATGCTCTGTCTATCGCTCTTCTTCCAGACGTTTGCTGGGTCATTCATTGCTTGCAGGTAGATTTCCTCCTCTTCCTGAGTACAGCGTTCCTCCAGACAATGGGGTCTTATGGCAGCAAAATGGACAATCTTCCAGTATCCCTGGGCTTTCTGACAGCTACTCTGTCATCTTTAAGCCTGGGGGTGAAGGAGGAGAATGGGAGGGACATAAAAGAAGGACACAAGAGGTTATTGGGTGGGGGCATGCCAGGCAGATCTGAGTTGGGGGTCTTCAGCCTGCCTTCACTACTGCCACTTCTTCCAGGACCACAGTTGTAATGGGGTTTCTGCAGGGTCCTCAGGCCTCTTCCTCTGAGAAGATCTCTCCAGGTTCCAGGTTGGCTGGCATCTTGTCAATACCATTATTTTAACGATATGTGGGATGGGGGTGGGGCACCTGATGACCCGCACTGGTGGAAGCATTTTAATGGCAGCCACCAGGGTGCACCCATCTGCATGCTGCTAAGAACAACACCACATTATGAGGTAGTACTTATCATAGAAACATAGTTGGAAGGGACCCCAAGGGTCATCTAGTCCAACCCCCTGCAATGTAGGAATCTCAACTAAAGCATTCATCATAGATGGCCATCAAACCTCTGCTTAAAAATCTCCAATGAAGGAGAGTCCACAAACTCCCAAGGGAGACCATTCCTCTGTCAAACAGCTCTTACCGTCAGAAAGTTCTTCCTGGTGTTTAGTCAGAATCTCCTTTCTTGTAACTTGAAGCCATTGGTTTGAATCCTACCCTCCGGAGCAGGAGAAAAGAAGCTTGCTCCATCTTCCATGTGACAGCCATTTAGATATCTGAAGATGGCTATCATATCTCCTCTCAGTCTCCCCTTTTCCAGGTTAAACATATCCAGCTCCCTCAACCATTCCTCATAAGGATTGGAAAAATGGTGGCTGACAACCTGAGCAGTTAGGAAGAGTTCCAGTTAGTTTTGTGCCCCCTGTTTTCACAATTCACACTGTAAAAGTATCAGCACTACAGAGAGATGCAATTGCTATTGTGATTTTACTGGTCACTGTTTTTCAAGAGCTGAGAAACATTACTTACAGCAATAAATGCCTATATACGAATGGAAAGACAAAATTCACCCTGCTGTTTGGTGCTTCTTACATTGGCATACATTTTCTACCCCTATTGAGCCATCTAGTGGTTTACACTTGTAATAGAACATCGCTGAAATTCTACTGTTGTAAATCTCATAGCTTTCAAATCCTTTCTACCCAAACAAGTACACATGCTTAGGTAGAAGAAGAAAAAATTATGCATAGTTTTGGTTGAATGAAGCTTTGAATATTTAGGTTTTCTGAACCTGAACATGGGGATTAGGTTGTTGTTGTTGTATGTGCCCCCCCCCAAATACATTGTATAGTCTGAAGACTTAAGTACTGTGAAATAAAATCTGCTGAATATGTATGAGTGGTAGGACTAGGGTATATATATACTAAGCCAGCTATAAATGTGCATTACTAGAAAATAATTGGCTTTTTATTGTGTTGGGGATAATACTCTCACAATATTTGTGCTAGCTCTTGTTCCAGAACATAAAAACAGAGAGAACATGGCTATATTAGAGGATGCTTTAGAGCAATTCAGGGAGCCCCAGAGGGCAATTCCACTATAGGGGAGATGATGCTGATGAGAGGCAGAAGAAGGCTCCAGTGGCAGCTAATTGGACAGCTGTAAAGCCCACAGATGGTACATAACATATTCTTTAAAAATGACCTCATAAAATACATGATGAAAAGTCCTCACTGCATCAAAATGTGCAAATCATACAGCCAATATTTTATTGCACATAAAAATCAAATGCTCTACAGCAAAAATAAATGCCTTTGGGGGGAAAAGGGAGGGAAATAGCTGCAGTCTTCAGATCAATGACATAATACCCGAAGCAAGCTTTGGCTGCAATCCTCTGCAGAATTAGGTATGCCTAAGTCCATGGATTTCAATGAGTTTGGGTGAACCTAGGTGTGCTTAGCTTGGCACAGGATCAGGGCATAGAGTGTTCTTGGTATATTTATCATCTGTAGCTTCTGAAAATATGTTTTTGCTTTATTATTAGCTGTGGGTCCAACATTTAATATTTTACAATGGATGCAATTATTTTCATTATTCTTCATAAACATGATGTTGAAGTGTCAAGAAGTATGTATGGTGGGATAAGGCTTTGGGGTTGATGTACGATGGTTAGAGAAGACACTTCTGGGCTATTCTGGTCTCTAGTTATGAATGATGTATGTTACACTCTGGACTGCTTCATTTCTCTTCTTGAATGTTTTCATTTCACTATGCCAGATGGATGTGCTAATTATTCAGACCTTGCTTGGAGATGGCATTTCTATGATGCTTATTTAGAGTCTAGGCCATGTGTGGATATTTGCTGTATATCACAGCTGTATCAAGCTGTAAATTTCCAAATGCAGCCTGGGTTTTAAATAAGTGCCACAGAAATGTCATCTCCTAGAGAGGCCCCCACTGCCTTTGAATGAAAACCCAAAACCCCTTACATATCTGAATATCCAAATGCCAAACTTTCAGATAATCAGAACTTTAGGGAAATGGCCACACTAGACTGACAAGTCATTTTCTCTCTCCAGGAAGACCTGAGAAATGTAATTCTGTGGGTGGGAAGATGCATGGGTTGAACAGGGAGTGATCATGTTGGGTTGCATCCAACTGAGTTGACCCATTGAGATCAATGGACTTATGTTAGCCATGTCTGTTGATTTCAGTGGGTCTACTCTGAGTATGCTTCAGTTGAAATTAACGTATTACAGTGATTCTACAGAAGCTGCGCTGCTTGCCTGTTTGCTTCTGGGCCCAATTCATGGTGCTGGTACTTACTTTTAAGATCCTAAATGGTTTGAGACCCAATACCTGAAGGAATGCTTCCCTGTATTTTAAGATCTATAAGGCAGGCCCATCTCAAAGGACCTTCTACTTGTTATCCAATAACTAGGGGGAAAGTCTTTTCTGTTGCAGCATCCTGGCTGTGGAAACCCTCCCTAAAGAGGTGTAACAAGTGCTAACTTTGCAATGCCTTTGACACCAAGTCAAACCTTTTCTTTTTGCACAGGCCTTTTAAGTTGATCAATATGTCCTACTGTATCCTTATTGTCCTTTGGATCTGTTTTATTATTGCATTGTATCTTCAGATTGCATGACATTTCTTGCTTATATTTATTGTTCACTGGCCTATTTTTTGATGAAGGGTATTTTTTAATAACCTCACAGATAAGAATGCCAAATAGATCTCCATTGGTCCTCAGAATGTGAGTTTCTAAATGGGAACATAGGAATCTGCTTCATATTGAGCAAGACCCTTGGTCCAACTAGCTCATCTACACTGATTAGCAGTGGATGACCAGGGTTTCAGACAGGGGTCTCTTCCAGCTCTATCTGGAAAGGCCAGGAATTGAATGTGGGACTTTCTGCATAAAACAGTTGCTCTAAGAGCCCAGATATCAATAAGACTGCTTTGGGACATTCTGTTAAGCCTGCCGCTTAATGTTTTGTGTTTTGCTAAGAGCAGGGACAATTTAGATTCAGAATCATTTGCACCAGGCATCCCCAAACTGCGGCCCTCCAGATGTTTTGGCCTACAACTCCCATGATCCCTAGCTAACAGGACCAGTGGTCGGGGAAGATGGGAATTGTAGTCCAAAACATCTGGAGGGCTGAAGTTTGGGGATGCCTGATTTACACACTCAAGTGATGAGGACTAAACTCAAGACACATATAGGTCATATTATTTCCCCTCCCTCCATTTTTCCTCACCCTTTTACCCAAGAGCCCCACAAAATGGTTCAAGGAAGAACCTGCATCTCTTTGGCAGTTCTCTGTGCTGCTTTAGGAAAGATTAAGCCAGCCTTGCACTTAGGGTGGCCAAGAAAGAGGGAAGTTGTGACTGAAAATAAAGAGGACGAAAGATGGTTTGCATAAAACTGCATATTCTAAATTGGTGTTTCCCAAACTTGGGTCTCCAGCTGTTTTTGAACTATCATCCCTGAACACTGGCCCTGCTAGCTAGGGATGATGGGAGTTGCAGTCCAAAAACAGCTGGAGACTCAAGTTTGGGAAATACTGTTGTAAATAGATGCACACTTAGAAAGAATGACTATAAGTGAAGTAGAAATATAATACATATCAACAGAGCAGGGGAGAGTGTGACCAAGGCATCCATGTGTCTGCTCTGTTTGCTGTCCAGGTGCTGACTGCCATTCATGGGCAACTTCAAAGCCCCTGCTCCAGGGGTGTAGGAAGGGGGTGCGGGCTGCCCCGGGTGCCATCATGAGGGGGGTGACAAAATGCCGGCTGAACCCAAACCCCATTTCACACAAATAAAGGCTGGTGCACGGCTTTCTTTGACGGGGTGGTGGAGGGAGGGAGGGAGAGAAGGTGGGATCTGCATCACGATCGCCTGCATGGCTCTCTTTGACAGATTTCAATTTCAATGTGTATGGGGGAGTGACAAAAAAAAATCTGCACCGGGTACCACTTCACCTTGCTACGCCACTGCCCTGCTCACCTTTATGGTTCTTGATCTTTAAGCTTGATTTGGATCAGGCAACCCTTCAGACTGAGGACACCTTTGAACAGAGAACAGTCCACGGACAGCCCATCAAAGGATGCCCACCCTACTTGCACTTAAACCAGAAAGCAGCAGTCAGTCAAAATCTGTTGGCGCACTGAGCTTTTCAAAAACTTTAAGCAGCCATGCCCTTTCCCCCTTGTGATGATTACTGATGCAAAAAAGTTGAGACTGACATCAAATGGAAAAATCCCACTCAGCTTTGTTCCAGAAAAAAAAAAGAATGTCCAAATGATATGTTCTATTATTAATTTTGTAATAACTTAAAACCTGATTAGTGTTTGAAGACTTATGAATTGCTACAAAGCATCATTATAATAAATGGAAATTTTTTGATTCCACACTGTGCCTTCAAGGGCTCTTAATTTTTCCTTCTGTTATAATATTCATAGCACATATAAAGAGATATCAGTCATTCAAGGGTAAAATGACAAGCGACTTAGTTCTGAAAATGATGCTGTTACTCATGTCAGCTTTTAATAAGAATTGTGGAATTATTCAGAAGCAGGAAATCCAGAATCTTAGGGAATCCCTCACATATGCAAATATTGAATTTTCTACTTACTGAGAACACCAGCAATCATTTAGAATAACAGAACACTTTAAAACATGAAAAAAAACCTTAGAAAATGGGCATGTCTAGCAGCTCTCGTTTTAAGCACCATATCTGCTGCTGGGAATAGAGAGCCCTAAATTCAGGGCTTGTGCTTACAGGAGAAAGGAGCATCTTCAATTAAACCAAGGCAAACCAGGCCAGTTAGCTATTTCATCCCTGGGGGCTCATGAATCTAATTTGTTTCTAGAACACACTGGGGAAATCTGCTGTTGATGTTGATGCCTTATTAAACTCTAGACTAAAGAGCTTTCACGGGTCATTGAGAAAATATCTCCTAAACTCCTTTCCTGGTTTTCTAGAGCGAAGTGAGGAACTGGATCTGCCTGGCAGGCCAGGTCATTATCTCCCCAACCCCACGTGAACCAAGTTTGACAAGTGGACAGAGCCAGCCTCATATGTACTCCCCCTCCCCTTTAACCTTTCAGTAAATTGTGTAAGTTGTTCAGATGGGTTGTGTACTTGTTGATGTTTTCTTTATTTTGTTATGTATGTTGTTATGCAATTCCTTACATGCTGCAAGCTACCTTGAGCATGGTTCCAACTACAGAAGAGCGTAAAGAAATAAAATGATGTATGTATGTATGTATGTATGTATGTATGTATGTATGTATGTATGTCTGCATGGATTTTAAAGGATTACCCCAAGAAAATGGGACAGGGCAGACTAGTACCATTCCCATATAGAACTGGGATAGACAGGACTCTATCCACCCCTGAAAATGCAGTTTGCCACAATTCTTCATTCCTTCAGTCCATTTGTGAGCCTTTTCCTCTATATTACAAATGTGTATCTGTGTACTGATAGCAAATGAAGAACACCCCAAGCTCAGTATGATAGTATACATGATTGCAAGGTTTTATTGTGTGGTGTTCATTGCATCCATAGCCATATGCACATCATAGAGGACCTATGGATGATTGTTCCCCACTTTTATAGGGGCTAAAATATAACACTTCCCTGATCTCTTGCAATAACTTATCTGGACATTGCTGAGTGCACATTAAGGAGGACAAGTTAAAATTCCTTCACTGTGAAATCACTTCCATGGAGTTGCTCCCTCCCAATCCAAAGTTAACCTCCATAAACTAGACCTGCCCTGAAGACAGCGGTAGAGCAAGCCGATCGGGTGCCTGGTGCGTGCCCTGTGCCCAGGAGGAGGGCCAGCCACCCGCAAGGGCAGGGCCAGGCAGGGCAGGATGTTCCATGGGGCGTCTGAGGAGTCTGCCTGCCTCTTCCCACTCAGTCACCCTACAGCTGAGGGGGAGGCAGCGGGTGGACCGTTTGGAGCCTGGGGTGCCCAAGCCACCGCGTCACTCCCAGGAGAGACACATGGCTGGGGTGTGCTGCAGGCCCTGCGTTGAGTGCTGCCTGGCATTTTGTCACCCCCCCCCCTAAGTGGTGACACCCGGGACAGACAGCCCCCCCTGCCCCCCTTCCTCCACCCCTGCCTGAAGAGAAGCTTATATTTGGTCAGACTCTCCCTGAATGTTTTCTCATACTTGCTCTAACAGACTTCCAGGCATTTCAATCATCCTAAGATCTATAGACAATTCTGATTGTGTTTCAGCTGATATCTTGGTTGTTGTTTTTATTTGTTAGTTTGTTGGGGAATTGTTTAGAAAGAAATGAGCTAAACTCTTTTGAAAATATACAAATTAGTCAATATTGTTCATGCCATCATTACCAGCAGGTATAGTTTATCCTGCCACAATATGGTTCACTAAAACAAGGTATGTTCAAAATCCTACAAAGTCTGTATTCTGAAATTATACAACAGATACAAGTTACATTAAATTGGGAGGAAAACAATTCATTAAGAAGTAATTCAATTCACAACGTGTTTTTGTTACAATCTCCTCTTTGATGATGTTTTGACAATGCATGCAAAATCTACAATTGCGCCTTTGCTTCTAATAGCAAGAATCAATGTAATAAACAGTGTGACACCCCCCCCTTTAAGTAAGGCTGCCGACTTCCGACCCGGAAAAGTGATGGAAATAGCTTGTGCGCATGCGCAAGCGTCGTTTTCGGTGTACTTCCGGGTTGGAGGAGGCTTATGCACATGCACACAAGCTATTTCTGACACTTTCCAGGTTGGGAGTGTGCCAGAAATAGCATTTGCGCGTGTGCATGGGCGCGCACAGCCGCGTGCTCGCCCACCCTCCAGCCCAAAGCTGGGTAAGTTTGGGGACCCCTGGTCTAATCCTCTTTAAAGTTAAGGTTAGGTTAGCTTCCAAGAGGGGGAGGAGCAAGCATCTACACCACACTGAGCTCCCTGCTGCCCAGCCTCTCCCCTTCTCCATCTAGGTGAGTGGGAGGGATGCATGGCATGGGGAAGCCAGGTCAGCCCCACGGCCCCACCCATGCCACACCAGTAGCTTTTATAGAATATATGCTCTTGTTTAAAGCTCGGTTTCAGGATTCCCAATTTCCAAGAAACTCACAAAGTCAGTCACATGAAGTCACTATGATTTGAGAGTCAGGGCGGTATATTGGTTAGATTGAAGGGCTATTGTGGAAAGCTGGATTTCAGAATTCCCACTTGCCAAGGAACTGACCAACTTTGGGTTAGTTACAGATGCTTAGTCTAACCTACTTTACAGGACTGTTGTGAAGCACCCTGCCCATCTGCAAAGTATCTTCCATCATTAGAAATTATTTCTAACTTTAATACAACTGATGCAACTTTAATGCAACTGTTGAGATGACAACATTTCCCAGGGATCTCTCCTGTTCACCCTACTGGCATGTATGGGAGTTGCCCAACAGTAGTTGCACACCTTGACTATGTCTCAAGGTCACAAGAATCAGATGAAAATTGCCCAATGGATTTCTATTAGCACTGAGGAATTTGTGGATAAACCTTTCTAAGAAAAACCTTTTAGATCTGGTAACATTTTCATCAATTTAGTAGCAACAAGTTGGCTGAACACCTATTAACTGAGCACCATCCTGTGTCTAATGGATTTTAAGGAGAATTTGTAGAATCCCCGGGGATGATCTTAAATTTTCCAATCAGTTTTTTAAAAGAGAAAATATGTGTGCTCCATGATAGAGAAAACATGTATTGTGTTCAATCTTAAATTGCAAATTTCTTGCTGTCAAACTGGATTACTTTATGATAGTCAGAAAAATGCCTGGAGGGGTGTTTTTGAAAACACTTTCCATGCAGCTTGCATTGTAAGAAAAGAATTTCTTTAAAAGTAGGACACAGAAAACAGCAACAGAAAAAATGGATAAATTGTCTGTTTGCTCATGTACTCCCAAAGTCCTTCACTTGTAATGTATGAGGGAAAAGACATTAAGTGGGATAAATCTGATACATGCCTAGAAATGTGACGTGTTTGGCAACAGTGCTGTAAAGCTTGCAAGTGTGCACAAGGGGGCAGCTGCTCTACATCGCTGGTAAATTGACAGTAACTCAGCTAGTCAACAATATTAGATGGATCTAAAAGCAAATGTAGATTGGCAGTAGCACTCAACCATAAATAACATCGGCTTTAGAGATATGGGTTCCCAGATCTGCTGTGATAACACTGTGGGAATCCTGTCCCACAGCAGGAGTCACTCATGATGCAAAGGTTTGGGGGTATTAGCTGCAGTCAGCGATACTTCAGGCTCATCATTCACACTTCCACCTCCTCAGCATCAGCTGCAGAGTCCAAGTCATTTCATAACGGAAAAGAGGAAAGTGCTGACTCTGAGAGCATCAGTACTGGACAATAGTGACCATTGTCTGGGAGCTGTGATTTTGGTAGGACATCCAAAAAGGCAGCGTATCCTATGAAACAAGTGCTAAACTTCCACTAAATTTCCCAAAGTGGTTTTTATCATTTAAGGAAAATGGGAAGTGTTGTCTGAATTCAGCCAAAGCCTTCATGGCTAACTTACGTTCCATGGATTTCAATGGCTTTATTAGGAGTATAATTTAATCAGGGCTGTCTTAAGCATATCTGGCGCCCTGGTGCGAACTATCCTTCCGGCGCCCCCGCATTTCCGAGCGTGGCTGTCTGGCGGGCGCAGTGCGGATTTCGCGGGCGCCGCAGCGTGGCACCCCCCCGGCGGCCCGGCGCCCTGGTGCATTGCGCCACCCAGCCTTGCCTTAGAGCCGGCACTGAATTTAATCAGGCTCTACCCCTTCATTAGTTCTTGTCTGCTCTACTAAACCAAATTCCCCCTTACCCTCTACAAAGAGTTTTACAGGTGTATCTGTCTGTTTACTGGATGCAATCAGTTCATGACAGAGATTGCCGGTAGTTAAGTATACATAATTAAATGCTGGATTGCAGCCATATTTCTTGAATAACAATTGAATATTTCTAGGCTCACTTTTGTCCCTGGATAAGGGGTGCTAACTTGAATAAAATATCGGGGCCCTAGGTAAGCCCCGTCTCAAATAATCGATCACATGACATGGCACACACACACCATATGAACGGCAACGCCCATCAGTTTTGCAGGGCCCAGCCCCCTTAAATGTTTTATTGGGGGGCCGAAGGGACCTCAGCCCCTAGGAGTTGGCTCCTATGCCCTGCATTTTTAGTGGGGGCTGTGGCTTGGTGGGCCTTTGATCAGCTTTGGTTTGCTTGCCAGATTGAACTATGTTAAAAGATAGACACTTGACCACTGTTACCCAAGCCTTCATGATTTCCTTAGATTACTGAAAAATATGAATCCATTTTTGAAGATGGTATTGAAATGCCATCTAGTACAGAATGACACAGTCTAACTATTGATAGGCATAAGACAGGATGTGTATTTTATACTACAGGGACGTCCAACTCCCAACAGACTGCGATCTACTCACAGAATAAAAAACTGGGGGTTCAGGTCAAAGTTGCTGACCTTTTTTTTTTTTTTTAAGGAGGAACAGGGCCGGCTCTAGGGGAAGGCTGGGTGGCGCAGGGCGCCAGGGCGCGGGGATGCCAGGGGGTGTGTCGTGTGGTAGCCACGCTGCGCCTGCCCACCAGCCACAGCAAGAAACAGGGCGGGACGGGGGCGCCGGAGCGATCTCCTCACCATGGCGCCAGGCTGCCTGACATGCTTAAGACGGCCCTGAGGAGGAATGTCCTATTGGGGGGGGTTACTCTTGAGCTCACTGAAAACCCATTGTAATGGTTACAGGAGTCCATAGAGTGGTTTTCTGCATGTGTAGGCAGCTCTTTGGGATTCAAAACATGACTGCTGGGATTAGGATTGAAATGTAAGCCATTAACAACTGATAATGCTAAACAGAAAGGAAAATCAAGAATTTCTCCATGAGCTGCAATGTGAGGTTTGTCACTGTCTGCCATATTCAGGTTAACTGGTGATGCTATCAGAGAGAAGGTGTCAATCACTTCTACCATTTGCTTAAAAAAATAGAGAGATGGTATGGCTTAAGTTTATTATAGAAATAGATTTGCATCTTTTATATATTTGATTGAAATCTTTCAAAGTAACAGAACTGAAAAATACTCAAAACTGCCATGGCTGTGGTAATAACTATTATTATGATAAAATTTAATAATAATAAAAAACTGCCTGGAAGATTGGCAATATGAATAATGCATAAACACTGTGGCTTAAAATGTGCTAAAATAGGAGGGGAGATTTGTAGAGGTTTTTTTTTTGTAGACAGGGATGATAGTTGGTTTTTGCAGCTAAATGATAGACAGTACTTACATATTGGGGTGTTTATTTCATTTATATATTTACAGTCATATTTATATATGCCCCGCTTTTTGGTTGTTGAAAGTATGCATCTTGGCAATGATGGGTGTGAGCCAGACAAAGGTAAGCATTTTACAGTGCAATCCTATGATGTCTTCTCATTGAGATCAATGGGACGTACTCCCAGGTAAGTATTTGTGACTGCAGTCCTCGCTTTCTCAAAGTTCAGGAGGGTCTATCAACTGGAGGAGGGAAGGTGACGTCTCATCAGATGAAATTTATGGAACTTGGTGAATGTTAACAACTTTCTTTCACATGGCAAATGACAAGTCCCATTCAGTGAAAATGCAAGAGATTTAAGCAGGTGCTTAACTTTCCTGTTGTAATCAATAGAACTTAACAGTGCATCACCATCGGTTGGAATATGCCCAGTATCTTTAAAACATGTGGAAACATATTGTGCTTTTGCGTAGGTCATTAATTTTAAGTTGTTCATCCACATATAGATCATTCAGATGTTGTCTTCTGTTTTAATACCAGGAACAGGGAGAAATTCATGTAGTGTTTCATGGTGGCAGTTCATTTAATTTAACATGATTCTGTTAAATATACATTGGCAGATGGGCTTCCATTTCATCCTTTTATATTGCCTACTACCGTCTGGTGGAAAGGGCATGTCACTACTTATCAATCAATCAATCAATCAATCATCAATCATCAATCAACAATCAACAATCAAATAATCAATAAATAATTGAATGCTTAAAACCACAAATTACTTGTACTCATGATTTGGGATGCAGGGGTATACTTTTCCAATGCACAGCTGAACTCCACTCCAGATGTGTGTTGACTTTACTCCTTAGCAGGGGCGGAGCAATGTGGGTGCAATCTGCCCCGGGTGTCACCTCTGAGGGGGATGACAAAATGGTGTGCAGCACTCAACGTCTGTGAGAGATTTTGTGGCTTTGGTGCGCTCAGGGTTCCACGTGATCTCCGCAAACTCTGTGCAAAAAAAGCTCAAGAACTTTGGCTCCCCAAAGAAATATGAAATAAAATCAAACCATTTTTGCAGGCAAAAATAAAAATAAAAAATTCCAGTGTGTGTGTGTGAGTGTGTGTGTGTGTGTGTGTGTGTGTGTGTGTGTGTGTGTGTGAGGGGGTGATACCGGTAAGAAATTTTCCGCACCGGATGCCACCTGACCTTGCTACGCCACTGCTCCTTAGCCTTTTCTTCTCCTGCAAGGAAGCGGAGGTTTAGAATCAGTTTGCCTTCTCCAAAAGGAGTATGCTCCCAGGTTGACAAGCCCCACCTGACCTTCAGTCCCCTCCTTTCACTTTAAGAAATATGTTTTCATCCTTCTGTGGCAGCAAAATCAATTTTTCATTAGTAAAGTATAATAAACAAGAAAAACAAGCCAGCTACAGCAGGGCTGGCTTTGTGGTGTAAGGTAAGAAGGTGTGCTTTGACACATGTAAGAAACCACTGCATCTTACAAAATAATTGGTCCTGTTAATAAGGCACAGGGTAGCATAATGGTTCAGAATTGAAGTCTTGGTGCCGAAATATGTTCTGACTGGGGGAGTGAATCTTACCCATCCATCATGTGCTCACACTATTTGCACATGAAGTGACTCGGTGCAAGGCAGTACAGAGCTCTTGCACCTTTGAAGCTACACTTTCTTGGGAGTAAGTTCTAATGAGCATGGCATTGCACTGTGGGATGGTTCAGCTTTTTCTACATGACACCCTGCATTTGCCAGAATTCCTCCTCATTCTCCTCTCTGGTATATAAGAATTTGATCCTCTGCTTTTAGTCAAACAGTGTGATCCACATTCACCTGAAGCTTCCCGGTGTAAAATTTAGTTTGGTATTACAGTGCTGATTTAAAGCTGCTTTCAAAGTTTGGCTTATATTTCCATACCCTTTAAACTCAGCCTACTTCTCCAGACTTACAGACCGGCAGTCTATTCACCAAACTTGGTCTTTAGTCTTTAGTTTCTGTTATATCACCAGTATGTAAAGAAAAAACCCAACAACCCATCAAAACATTTCAGACTTGATTCAGCTAATAGTCATACCTTGGCTCCAGAACAAATTGGCTCCAGAACGATCAAAAACCTGAAGTGAGTGTTCCAGTTTTTGAAGATTCTTTTGGAACCTGAATGTCTGATGGGGCTTCTGCAGCTTCCGATTGGCTGCAGGAGCTTCCTGCAGCCAATCAGAAGCTGTGCGTTGATTTCTGAACATTTTGGAAGATGAATGGACTTCCGGAACGGATTCCGTTTGACTTCCAAGGTACGACTGTATTAAGTACTTCTGCATACCATTTACTTCAATGGGAGAGTTAAGAATGTAAGCTAGCCACTTTCATGGTCTCCTAAATATCCAAAATAGTGCCACTCCCAGTTTTGCAACATGGGAAAGGAGCTGGCAAAGTTGCAGGAGACATTACTCCTTACTTAAAACTCTACCACTGAAATAAATGTGACTTACAAATGCTCAGCCTTGGCTGGATCATGCTCGCTGCAGACGAGAAGAAAATGGATTGGTTTGATGTCTTTCCAGAAAGGAAACATAAATGTCAACTAAGGCAATGCCTGTGATAATCAGCATCCTGCTCCATGCATTGATTGTGGATGTTATGCTGTGCCCTTTATCATATTCTTTGTGTCTGGTGGTTAAAGCCTGAAAAAAAATATTGATAATACAGGTTTTTTAAAAGAAGAAGTCTGTTGTACAGCTCTGGAGATGAGGAACACCAGCATTGTGTTGATTAGCTGGTTCCTTATTCTAAATGTGTTAATCTCTTATGCATAAAATATAGATTGCATTGAAAGAACTTTCACAATTGTCAGTTTCTATGGCAACTAGCACAGTAGCAGATTATACTGGATAGTTGCCAAGGTTGTGACCTATTTGTTAATTCTAATCATTTTGTTTCAAAAGCCTGGCAACAGAAAAATCCATCTGTATCTTATGAGCTGTTTAAAGCTGAAAGGAGCCCCGAATGTCAAAATAATGAATTATTGTAATTAATATATAATTCAATAGTTTGACCACAAAGTGGGATTTTGAGGCATGAACAACACAGCCTCACTTGGTGTATTTGGACTGCTAATGTCCATCCTGACAGGTGAAGGCGTCTGGCAGAAACTGGAGCCACAATTGGGATTATTAGCACCTCTATTTTTTAATTTTAAAAATGCAGTACTGGTAACTGGACAACTTTATATTCTATGATTCCAGGTTCTTTGTGAGCATATGAATCTGCCTAATGCCGAGTCTGACCATTGGTCCGTCATGATCATAATATATACTGACAGGTTCATTCTCTGAGTGTGGATGTAGCCAAAGCAGGACTATCTATGCACAACTGAAGTTTTGCAAACAAAAAAACCAACAAACAAAAACAGAAGGGGGGAACCAAGGTAGGGACCCCCAAAACAGATCCCAATAAGGACTGAGCTTATTCAGGGGCCACAGGGTGGTGATTGAGAAGAGCACTCTTCAGGTGCTCACAGGACAGTTGATTAAACACATGTGTATGGAGGTGGGGGAGTATGGATGAAGAAACACACCAGTACCCATTTTAGGGTGTGCGTGTGTGTACAAATCACCTTTGCACATAGAATTACATGGGAAGTAAATGTGCAGCCACTTCATGCCCCATTTTTTTAAAAAAACCTTTTTACCTGGGCAGCAGAGGTGCCACACTCTGTTCCCAGGAACTTTAGAGTATTAAAAGCAAGAAATAAGAGCCCTAGGTTCCCCTTGTAAGGACTCCTCAAGAGGTTTTTGAACTTCCTTGGAATTATCCTAAAATCTCTGGGTAGAAAGAGGAGACATACTTTAAGACAGGTGATGTGACGAAAGTCCTCTACTTTCCGTCTTTATTGTACAACCTACTTCTCAGATTATGAAAGGATTTAATGGGGATGTCCTGAGGTAAAGTTCACCTCCCACTACCCCAGTTATTCTCCTTGTAAACCCCCTTATAGCGCTTGAGGTTTTAAGATAAGATGAGAGTACTCTTCCAGCCCAAAACGTGGCTCTGAGGGGAATATGAGACTATTCTTAGTGTACACAATAGTAAGGGGTTCTCCTCACTCCATAGCTGCCAAGTTTTCCCTTTTCTCGCGAGGAAGCCTATTCAGCATAAGGGAAAATCCCTGTAAAAAAGGGATAACTTGGCAGCTATGCCTCACTCGAGCTTTCACCACTTGAAGCTTTCCTCCCTCCTGAGGAAACTCTGTGTCACCCTTGAACCAGTCTCCCTCTTCCTCCTTCTCTCGGTGCACTCAAAGGACAACAACCTATCCTTTCTGCCTTAGATAAGGGGTTTTGTCATTTTAATGAGTATCCCCACCAGATGAGCAATGGATACCTCTGCTGGAAAGATCACACAGACGATAGTACAGATGGAACTTTAATTTAACATTTAATGTCTTACGAACTTAACGGTTGCATTCAAGGTTCATGTGTACAAGCATGTGGTTTCAATGGAACTGTTCTTGTTAAACATATAATTTCAAACCTCACCAATTCCTCACCTAACACTACTCTAGAAACCTATTCTACCATCACCCAAGCTCACACTCCCCTGCTTCATCTCCCTCTCTCTCCCCAACTGACATAACCGCTCTTTTCTCCTCATAGAATGTTCATAACCCCGCCCCCACAAGCATGTGATGTAACTCAGGGTAGGAGGTGCATTAACCCTTATACATCCAGGCTGTGACCAAATATATCGTCCTAGGGTTATTTCGTTACAGGTGCCAACAAACTCTTTCAGCAGGAGGCCGGTCCACTGTCCCTCAGACCTTGGGGGGGGTGGACTATATTTTGAAAGAAAAAATGAACGAATTCCTATGCCCCACAAATAACCCAGAGATGCATTTTAAATAAAATGACACATTCTACTCATGTAAAAACATGCTGATTCCCGGACCGTCTGCGAGCCGGATTGAGAAGGTGATTGGGCCGGATCTGGCCCCTGGGCCTTAGGTTGCCTACCCATGCTTTAAAGACATTCACATCTGGAAAAAAGGATGGAACAAACTGGGGGTCAGAGATGTCCATCCTTAAGACCAGAGCTGCTTTAGCTTGGAGGTTGCCCAAATCACTCAGGCCTACAGTCATTTGGTTAGTTTACCAGACAGAACTACAGTGATATCCCCATTGATGGTAATAAAGAAAGCCATACAAACATAACTGAAACTTCCTAACATGCTTTTCAATGGTGAAATGGGCGCAAGACCTAGGATATAACATCTATATGGATCAATGGGAGAAACTGTAGAGGGAGGATATTAAATTTACGGTGTGCTATAACCTTAGAGAAAATATTATGAAAATGCAATACAGATGGTACCACACTCCAGCAAAACTTGTGAAGATGTACAAAATTAGATCACCAACTTGCTGAAGGTGTAAAGATGGTATAGGGTCATATATATACACATGTGGTGGGAATGCACAGCCATTAAGGAATTTTGGAATAATATCTACAATGAATTAAAAAAGTTATTTAAGTTCTCATTCAAGAAAAAACCTGAAACCTTCACATCAGAAATTAAAAAAAGAAATTAGACCACTTTTCATGTATATGACAATACCAGCCAGGATCTTAATTGCAAGAAACTGGAAAAGTGACAAAACACCTACGATAAATGAGTGGCAGGTCCAAATGATAGAATATCTGCAGCTGGCTATGATGACAGGGAGAGTTAGAGGCTATCCAAAACAGAAAGTACAGAAAGAATGGAAAATATTTAAAGAATATCTGGAAAACTATTGTAATAATAAACATCTCCTGGCAGAACAAGAAATATAATGTTTTTGGTATTTGATGAAAACAAATCCAGAACTGTGTGTGAAAAAATAATTGAATAAAATCTGCAAAGCCAAGCTTTTTTTTAATACATCTAGTTCAGCTGCTGTTCCACAGCTGTCCCAAATCAACTCACGTAATCGTTTATTTCTTAGAGAACAACAATTGTTTGTGCAATCTATTTTGATAAGTTTTATATCATTTCTTTAATCCTCTTCACCTTTCCATTCTTGGCATGAGTTTTATGGCAACATAAACTGTAAGTGTGCAATAAAGAAAATCACCTTATGTTACAGAGACTACTTTTATCACAGCAACTTCAACACGGAAACAAAGCAAACGTGAAGAGTATAAACAGCATGTTGCTTTGACTTTGCTGCCACAGTGGACGCTTGATTCAAAGAATTCCTTTACTGTAAGAAAAAGCACAATAATTTGTGTAAGTGTTCATAGAATCATTGGGCCATGTTCATACATTTACTCAGTTGTTGATCTCTTTGCAATGCTGAGGAGTTGCGTAATTGTTCCCAGCTCTCCACACTAGGCAGTGAGCGATGGAAGTTTTTCACACACAAAGCTGAACACGATTCTTCCTTCTCTGTCAGGACGTGGGGAGAAGGAGACAAAGCACCTCCTCCTTCTGCCCCCCCTCCTGATTTAAAAAACCCAATCAAGCATGAGCAATACCTAATAGATCTGAGATGGATCTAGGTGTGTTGTCCCTCAGTTGCCATAGGTTGGGTGGATCAGAGCCATGGGGCAGATTGAGGCAGGGTGGTAGTGTCTATGGACAGCCTTAGTACAAGCCCAGCCAGAACAGTTGAATCCATATTCTAGAGCCTGTTTCACTCCTGGAAAGCAGCATCTCCGTTTTGTCTAGCTTAATAGCAGCAGTGTTGTGGGATGCTGTATTCTGAAACACCAGAGGTCATAGGAGTCAACTCCTAGGGGCTGAGGGAGCTTTGGAGCCCCAAATAAAACACTTGAGGGGGCTGGGCCCCATAAAAGGTGATGCATTGCCATTCAAATGGTGTGTGTGCACCCTGTCAAGTGATCAATTATGGGGGGGGGGCTCCCCAATATTTTATTCAAGTTGGTCCCACTGCCAGAGGTCCCTCTGATACTGGCATTTTGATAGCTCTTGTCCTGTTCAGACAAGCATTTCGCTGACTTGAACCTCCAGTTTTTAATTGCTATTTTAACTCTTAATTGTTATGCAGTTTTAATGCACTTGTTCATTGTATATTTTAATTGTGAATATATGTTGTATTTGTGTATTTTGTTGTATTTGTGTATTCTTGTGTATTTTAATTATGTGCAACTGGTTTTATACTTGTAAACTGCTTAGAAGCCATTTTGACAAATAAGCAGTATATAAATAGGATACTGTCCTGTCATCAGTATTGAAGGAAGATTCAAATGCCAGCCTAGTCTGCTTCTCTGTGTGGAATGTGGAAAGTAATGTTTGCCTCAGGCGGCAAAATGTCTCGGGCTGCCTCTGTTAAATAGGGCGCCACAACCAAGAAGGCCTCCTGCTCTGGTCGCCACCTGCTTTACCAGAGATGGTACGGGTACCTGAAAGAGAGTCTCTGGATATAATTTTGATACCATTTGACATGAAAGCAAGCATTTTGTCAGGTAGCTGGGTCCAAAATAGCAAAATCTCAAAAAAGAAAAAAAGTTACTGAGCTATTCTTAAGAAAATTACCAAAACCTAGACTTCTAACATTGGTTGCCATATGTCCGGATTTTCCCAGACATTTAAGCGATTTCCACCCAGACACTGCTTCCAACTGCAGTATTCCGGCTATGTCCAGAGAATTCCGGACATATGGCAACCCTAGTGAAAGGCTTTAAAGGCAAGCACCAGCTGTTTCTTCAACTGATCATCCTTAACATTCTGCTTCTATTACTAAATGTTTCAGGCCAGTTCATGCAAATGCTTTCCCTCCATCTGTGGTCAAACAGTCCTTTGAGAGCCTCTTCAGATGTGAGGGATTTCTGACATAGATCACACTTCCTTGTAGGGAAAAAGGCTTGCAAATAATGTACTCTGGTTAAGATAAGCAAAGAAAGAAACCACCGGGGAAACTTGAGCTTATTTTTCCACAGTAAAGGAAACTAAGCATACTTTTTAGAATCCTTTTCTCCAATCAGAATATTGAGTTGTGGAAGGTAAATGTTTTTGCTGTGGGATCAATTTCAGGAAAAAAAAGTCAATCTGACTAATATCCTTCTGGCCCACCGCCAGCCTCAGCAAGTGCTATTGACTCGGGCAGAGAGCACAGAGGAAGAGGAAGTCTTTCACATAAACATTGGACTGGCAGAGGTGAGTGGCACTAAGTGGTGTGGCAGAAGGAGAACAAACACCTCTCAATTTTTCCTGCTGTTCCCTAATCAGGTTTCAACAGGTTGTACTAACTGCTTGTGTAATGATGATGAATGATATAAGCAGATTTCTCTCATTCTGTGCCTTCAGTGCCCCTTAGAGCTTGTGGGGTGCTAGGAGGTCAGCGGGACACGACCAATGAGAGGTCACAGGGGTGTGGCCTAGCTATTCCAGTTTTCTTTCCATCCTCCTCACTTGCACAGCTAACCAGGGGCGTAGCAGGCAGGGCGCCAGGCGTTCCACATAGGAGGGGGTGACACTCGGCGCACAGCCCCTGCGACTCCCTAGCCGAGCGCTGCTGCGGTGCCCGGTAAAAAGTCTTGGTTGGTGCGGCGGCAGCTGCCACGGCGCTGACCAAGACTTTTTACCGGGCATCGCTGCGGCGCTCGGCTTGGAAGTCGTGGGGGGGCACCTCGCGACGCAGGGTCGCATGGACACTTGAGCATTGCAATTTTATAGCACCTAACTATAGCACCTAAAAGAGTGCTTCAGAAGGAGCTCCCTGTTGTTACAATTTCTAGTGTGGGTTCATGGCACAATAACCATACATTACTCGGAAGTCACTCCCCCTGAATTCCATGAGGATGAGTCCATGGTATGTATGTGTCAGGGACTGGACTGAACAGGAGGAATGGGAAATGAGCCCTCGGTCTGATCGGCTCCTCTCGGAAGAGGAGGAGGAGAGGGAAGTTTCGCCCTCCCTGTCTCCAGCAGTTTCAGGAGGAGAGGGAGACAGGGATGACGTACAGCTGAATGAAGAAATCCCTAGTTACGAGATCGTGGAGGATGAGGAGGGGGAAGTTAGAGCGCAGACAGCAGAGACTGCCCTGGAGGGTATGGGAGACCTTCCTAGTCCAAAGACTCACAGGTCCCTCCACATTCAGGATCAGAGTATGCAGAGAGATGTACCTCCTGTGACTTCCCATAGGTTTCCAGGATGTTGTGGGAGACGGAAGGGGAGGGACTCAGAGTAGGCAACGTCTCCTATTTGTGGAGACATGGATCGTTTGTCTTGCAACTGGATGACTGAATAAAAAGCCATAAAATACGAACTGTTTGTTCTTCTTGACTTTGAGGCTACCAGGGGAGGAGAAGATACTCCACGCCTGACAGTATGTATAGGATTGAAATTCAAAATGGTTAGTATGAAAGTTGCCAGCCAGGCCTGTAAATATGGGACCTCATAAATTTCCAGAGCTATGGAAAATATTGCATACCTCTGGTTTTTTTCACTTCTATATGTCCCCCACCCCCCAAGAATGTGGAATAATATGGAAGGATATTAAGGACCTGGGAGATCAGGGTTAAAAGCAGCCATGAAACTCACAGTATGACCTGGGCCAGTCAATGTCTCTCAGCCCTATCCTACCTCACAGGGTTGTTGTGATATAATGAGGGTGGCATGAGGAAAATAAGACTGATGAATGTCACCTCGAGCTCCTTGGAGGAAAATTGGATGGGATATAAAAATACTGAAAAATAAAGAACGACAAAAATAGAAAGTTTCTCTCCAGGCTCCCTGTCCCTGATTTTGAATTAGGGGGAGGAGGGGTGTGTGTGGAAATTTGAAATAATGAAGCAAAAGACTGACCTAAAAATCAAAGAAAAAGAGAATCTGGGACACAACCAGCATATTCAGGCCATAAAAAGACTGAACTTTTTATGAAGGTCCTTGGCCAATCCAGTGTGTGGCTATCTGCTGGGAGAAGCTCGCCTCGGTGGCATGAGCAGGCAGGGTGCAATTTTCACCAGGTTCTTATGCACAGAGACACGTGGGAGAGACCTTTTTGAGATCTGAGTGGCCACAGAACAGTTGCCTGACAGAAATGTTTGCAGAGCTTATCTGAGTTGAAATAGAATCATAAAATGGGGGGGGGGGCAGGAAGGGGTGTGCAATGTTTTTTGGGGGATGGTGGTGGGAATAATTGCTTGACATGCTGGAGCTGTGCCCCAGCAGCCCTACTAAATCAGCAGGGCTTGGGACAGGAGTCTTTCCTAGCCTTCCTTGGAGAGGCTGGATGTGTAATCAGGGATGTTTCCCATGCAAAGCATCTGTGCTTCCATTGAGCTAAGGCCCTTAACTTTTGATTGTGTTCAACCAAGGTCTTGCTCACACACAGCATTTGTGTATATGATTATTGCCTACTTGATCATTGAAAATCATTTAGCTCCCAGTCTCAGTGACTTGCAGTTGGAGTGAATTATCAACAAAGAAGTCAAAATATGCAGTGAGTTTCAGGAGTCATTAAAATATATATACAAAAAGGGGGGAATATTGCAAAGCAAAGTTTTCAAACATCATGGCAGATGGTATATCATTGTTTCGGCCTAGATATATAGAAATATGATGTGTGTAGTTCAAAAGTATCTAGAGGATATTGACTAACTTGTGGCTTTCCTTCTCTGTTAAATAAACAATGATCGAGGCAATTAATTTTTCCATATACAAGCCAGGTACGATGAATAGATAATTAACTTTCCTAGTATTAATTCTGCAGTATTCTTCTGATACCCAAATATGAGATTTTGGGTGATGATGTTACTCACTTATGCAGAAACCACAGTCTGTTTATCTGTAAGGATTCAAACCACCTATGAATGTAAATTCATCATTACTGAACCGCCAAATAGGGGGCTTAGGAACACTGTGATTTGCATGCAGATTTGAAAACACTTTTACAAAGGATGAGAGCACTCTTTAGGATGCTTGAAGAATATTATTTGACAAAAGTTCGAGAAAAAAACTACTTCACAGATGGTAAAAGACTGATTTTTACGTTTTGCTCTTGGTTGAGAAGAAAACTGGACTGGAACTTGCAAAATGACTGGAGTTAATATATGTGCAGTTTTCGCCACAACCCTGAAATAAGTGCCACACAAAGGCCAGGCTTTATTAGGACCAACTAAAATGTTACAGAAATGTGTCAAGGTTCCAAGTCTTCTGACCCTCTTCACTAGGGTTGAAGAAGTCAATGTTACACAAAGCAGGAAGTGTAGGGGTGGAGGGTGAGGAAAGACAAGGAATGATTGTTCTTAAGAATCAAATTGGCCATCCACATACATTGCGTACGTAACAACTGCTAGGGGCTGAGCCCTTTGGGGCATCCAATAATTTTGGGGCAGGGGCCAGGGCCCCCAAATGTTCAAAAACAGTGGAGGGGTCCGAGTGCAGAGCTGAGTGCAGCATGGCTTCAGTGGCCAGCTCCTTCTCCTCCTGCCACTGAGGGGAAGGAGTGGAGAAGGAGAGCCTGGCCGGTCATGGCAGCTCCACCTTGCTTCTTCTGATGTCATGCACCACTAAACGTCAACCCCCCAAATCCTTCAGAAGCTGGTGCCTCTGGTGCATATGTAATTAAGTTCTACATAGATTATTCCATTTATTTTTTTCTGTGAGATAGGCACTTTTGTCTGCTACAAAAACCCAGGCACTTCTCAGATTTTTTGGGAGGGGTATATGCTTCAAGAAGGCTGATCGCCGAAGAATTGATGCTTTTGAATTATGGTGCTGGAGGAGACTCATGAGAGTCCCATGGACTGCAAGAAGATCAAACCTATCCATTATTAAGGAAATCAGCCCTGAGTGCTCACTGGAAGGACAGATCGTGAAGCTGAGGCTCCAATACTTTGGCCACCTCATGAGAAGAGAAGACTCCCTGGAAAAGACCCTGATATTGGGAAAGATGGAGGGCATAAGGAGAAGGGGACGACAGAGGACGAGATGGCTGGACAGTGTTGTCAAAGCTATGAACGTGAGTTTGACCAAACTGCAGGAGGCAGTGGAAAACAGGAGTGCCTGGTGTGCTATGGTCCATGGGGTGACGAAGAGTTGGACACTACTAAATGGCTAAACAACAACAAAAAATATGCTTCAAATTAATGGTTGCTGGACTTTTCTCCCATGACACCCATTCAGGTGGTGGCTGTGCTCCAACACCCTTCCCCAATACCAGTTCAGAGTGAGAGCAATTTGATGCAAGGAGCAATAGCCTCACTTTGAATTGGTTTTGCTTGCCATAAGTGAAATATTCACATATCCATGCCTCATTTCACTGTTCATGGGTCAGATAGGCATTCAGGAAAAGGGAGAATGTCCTAAAAGGTTCTTAGCTACAAAATGAATAAAAACCGTGCTGTGCTTTTGCAATTTTCTGGGGCATGTGCCCTGAGAGACCAGGATTCAAATACTTACTCAGTCATGAAGCTTACCATGTGATCCTGGTCCAGTCACCATCTCTTAGTCTTCTACCTGTTGTGGGAATAAAATGAGGAAGGGAAGAGCCATGTAGGCCACCCCTAAACTTCTTGGAAGAAAGGCAGAATATAAATTTAATAAATAAATAAATTATATAGTGGATAGAGCCAGATACTGAGATCTTTTCATTTTTGAAAGACCAGAGCAGATATAATCTTTTATTCTTGGAATCATTTAGTAAGAAGGAATAGTGGCTTCTGTTTTAATATTAAGCTGTAGTTTGAGCTGCTCAAAGATGAAACTTTGCTTTATTTATGACTAGTTGTTTCCATTATGTTCCAGATGTCTGCCACTATTTAATATTACATATTTCAATTCAGTTTTGAAATGTAATGCTATTCTCCTGCAATTATAGTCAGTGGAAAAGAATATGGATGTTGAGAACAGTGATTTGAACAAAATGAGAAAATACCAGTGATATCCTTTATGATATGGCTATATGGAATGTAAAACCCTAGGAGGTATATTCTATTCAAAACTCATCCTAACACTAGGAAAATGATCATATTGAATGGATCAATCAGCTAAAAAGACCCAAAACATTTTAGTTTAAAAAACTCTAACATAACATGCAGTATTAATGTAAGTTTTCATAAAAACTGCCTGATTTTGAATTTTGGTGTAAACATAGACCAGCATTTTTCTCCAGCGCAGTGATTTGATTGTGTTTACTTATTTAAATGGATTCTTACCATATTAATGAAAAGTGATGAGGTGCTTACCTTAAGTGCTGCATCTGCTATGCTTATTATTATTATTATTTTAAAAAAACAACACTTCCCAAATCATGTTATGAGAACTTCTGACACTACAGAAAATAGAGTCTGTCCCACATAATTTTAGTACTGTAATTGAAGTATGAGTTCTGTCCTTTCTGCGAAGGGAAGACCTGCATTCAAGCATTTAGATCCGAGCCGGAAATCTCCAAAACAGTACCAAACCCTGGCTACACCATCCCAAGTCTTGAATGGCAAGGCAAAATGCCGCCCCTTCCAGGGCCATCTTAAGCGCCCCGGCACCGTGGAGCGACGGATCCCTCCGGCGCCCCCCGCCCTGTTTCCCAGCATGGTGGGTGGGCGGGCGGGCGCAGCACGGCTGCCACAGGCGCTGCTGCGCGGCGGGCGGGCAGGCACAGCGCGGTTGCCATGGGCGCAGCTGCGCGGCGAACCAGCGGACCAGCCGGCCAGCCTGAGACTGAGCAGAAAACCCAAGTTTGTGCATACAGTGGAACCTCGGTTTATGAACACCTCAGTTTATGAATTTTCAGTTTATGAACACCGCAGACCCATCTGGAACGGATTAATTCATTTTCCATTACTTTCAATGGGAAAGTTCGCTTCAGTTTATGAACGCTTCAGTTTATGAACAGACTTCCAAAACCAATTACACCCATGCTTCAGGTTAAGTACGCTTCAGGTTGAGTACTCCACGGACCCGTCTGGAACGGATTAATCCACTTTCCATTATTTTCAATGGGAAAGTTTGCTTCAGTTTATGAACGCTTCAGTTTAAGTACCTCGCGGACCATCTGGAACAGATTAATCCACTTTCCATTACTTTCAATGGGAAAGTTCGCTTCAGTTTATGAACGCTTCAGTTTATGAACAGACTTCCGGAACCAATTGTGTTCATAAACCGAGGTACCACTGTAAATGTGAATGTGGAGAATTTCTCTGACCCCTCCATACATGAGGCTCATGCATATCTTGGCTTAGTAAGGCAGACTTTGATTCTGCAAACACAGCCAATGGGGACTGGTCTTCTCATTCCACTCCTTGCTCATAAATCAGTGACAGAAGCCTTGGAGGAGAAGATCCATTCCTTTTGACACCCTCTGCCCTCCTCACAAAGGGACAGGATCATGTCTTCAGTTAGTACATGCATGTTGTGCTTTAGGAACTGGCATGGAAATATAGATGAATCTGTCAGTTGCAGTTTTTCCTCAGTTTCTCATCTTTTCAATGTTACCTTCAGTTCTTCACATTTCAAGCATCAGTTTGTAAGGGTTCTTTTTAAAAAGTCATCCCAAAAATTCATGAACAAGCAAAATTCATTTTGCAAGCAGATGCCTCTAAGGCAATGCATTTGTTGTATGGTATTTTCACTATATACATTATTATTATTATTATTATTATTATTATTATTATTATTATTATTATTTATTAATTTCTACCCCACTCATCTGGTTGGGTTGCCCCAGCCACTCTGGGCAGCTGCCAATCAAATATTAAAAACACAATACAGCATTAAACATTATAAACTTCCCTAAACAGGGCTGCCTTCAGATGTCTTTTAAAAGTAAGATAGTTGCTTATTTCCTTGACATCTGATGGGAGGGCGTTCCACAGGCAGGCGCCACTACTGAGAAGGCCCTCTGCCTGTTTCCCTGTAACTTAACTTCTCACAGTGAGGGAACCCCCAGAAGGCCCTTGGAGCTGGACCTCAGTGTCCAGGCTGAACGATGGGGGTGGAGACGCTCCTCCAGGTATACAGGACCGAGGCCATTTAGGACTTTAAAGGTTTTATGCACATTCCACCCCCACCCCCAATACACACATTTTTGTACACATTGTTTCCTGGGGAAACTGTACTGACAAAGTGTGAAATGAGGATAGTTGTGTTTCTGGTTTGCATATTATTTCTGGAGGTGAGAATTAGGTAAGTTAGCAGATGAACTGAACTCAGTTTCACCTCAGCCCCACTTCATGTTGGGGTTACAGCACCACAACTAGCTCAGTGGGGCATGGAGGGTATGCATGTGCCAAATGTAGTCATGATGAATATGAATTAGCTTGTTCATCTTAGCATCTGTGACTGATTGGCATAATATATGAGTACTCAGCAAGAAAACATCCATTCTTTTCCAAATCTCCTCAAATTACCTAACCTGACCCAAAGCTGGCAGAATTTGTTTTATAGACAGCATGCTCCTATCTGGAACCAGTCTTCCAAAAACTTGGAGGAGCTGGAATATGACATGTTTTCAGATTAAGATCCCTTCATATTTTTTTGACGCTGCATCTGCTGTAGTGAAATGTTTGAGAAGAACAGCACATTGCTTATTACGTCTAATTGCGGATGCGCTTCAAATGAAGGCAAGGATCTGCAGTTTTTATGTTATTTGTGCCAGCTGTACTTTGCCAACGTGGGTTTTTAATTTAATTGATGAAATTTGTTTTTGTAAATTGTCGTCAGTGCTTGGCACTCCAGTACGATAACATATTAAAAGAAATGTAACATACTGTTACACGTTTTGGAGGGGAGGACTCCCCCCCCCCAAATAATCATATACAATGAAGGGTCAGAATTTGAGCAAACTCATAAATTCATGTATTTTAGCAAGGGTTGGAATAATACCAACTAGCTTCCTCATGAGGCTAGCCTAGAAATGGTTCTGTAAGGGGTGGGGTCGTTGAAGACACAAAAAGGTTGCTAATGGATTGGTTTGTTTGATAATGGGAGCCATCACCAGGCCGAAGACATGGAGGAGGAGGTTGCCAAGGTAACAGGGGGCATGATGTCACCACAAGAAGAAATGTTTCCTTTTATGTTGAGGTTTTTGAGCAAGGGGTTTTTTGGAAGAAGAAAGGAGGGGCCAGAACTCCCATGTGTGCAGGCTAGGAGAGGCCAGGGGCCATGGATGGATGCTACTTTGGACCCAAGCTTGCTGAACCACTGCAGAGAAGGCCCATTTTTGTGTTGTCACCCTCCGGACCTCTCGAGGAGGCACACAAAGGAGGGCCTCAGAAGATGATCTCAGGGTCTGGGTAGGTTCATATGCAAAGAGGCGGCCCATGAGGTATTGTAGTCCTGAGATATTTAAGCCTTCTTATGTTCTTATAACATGGGACGCGGGTGGTGCTGTGGGTTAAACCACAGAGCCTAGGGCTTGCTGATCAGAAGGTTGGCGGTTCGAATCCCCATGACGGGGTGAGCTCCCGTTGCTCAGTCCCAGCTCCTGCCAACCTAGCAGTTTGAAACATAGCTGCCAAGTTCCCCCTTTTTTAAAGGGAAATTCCCTTATGCTGAATAGGCTTCCTCGCGAGAAAAGGGAAAACTTGGCAGCTATGGTCTGAAAGCACGTCAAAATGCAAGTAGATAAATAGGAACCGCTACCTTTTTTTAAAAAAGCAAGATTTGCTGATCATACTGCAAGGAATTTCTTTGAATATATATTCTACCACCCTTTGGAGATCAGATGAAAAGTATTCAGGTAAGGATATTATAGTACACTTCATTTGTATTCTAGAACTTGGATTTTACACACACACACACACACAACTTCAGAAAGTTATATAGTCCACTTTCTTCTTTCAAAAATGTTTGCCTCCAGCTTGTGCATTAAATTTTGTTTTCAGACTTGTCCTAATATTACCCATGGGCTCCAGGATCTTTTTTCCCAAGCGATGCAGCTTATTTAAAATGCAGTGGCACTGTGGTAATATACTTTACATGCTCACTTACCTCCTAGAGGAATAGCTTTCACTCTCACTTAAAAAATATCAGTGGGTAAAGTATTTACTCTGAGCCTATGAAAGGGCAGAGAATTGTAAAGATACAGATATCCTCAGCCTTCGCATAAGCACACTGGGGAAGGTCACCTACACTTGTGTGCTAGACATATTAAAATATAAAACTTCAAGAGTTTGACATTGAGTTGATAGTAAACGATGACCACTAGGTGGCAGAAGTGCTCCTTCAGAGGCTCCTGATCTTTCTCCTGGTGTGGGCTGTAATTAGGTCACTGGAGGTAAAGTAGGACTGAGTGATAAATAAAGTAGGCTCTTTCTTCTGGAACAAGCAGCCGTTTAATTTCCCTTCTTTTTAGGTTGTGTTACAGAGGTAGATTAAACTTTTAAAAGCCAGGGATCCACCCTCGTGCTAAGAAATTTAAACTCGCTAAGGAATAACAATGGAAAGAAAGAGCCAAAAGCAAAGAAATGGGGTGATGACTCTTCTCTTTAGTGACATTGATATCCTGTTTAGAATAACTCCACGGAGAGGAAGGTCTATGAACCAATGTGTGCCTGGCCACACATTTAAACTGGTACATTGTGCATTTTTGCCAGCTGTGCTATGGCAATAAATGTGTGAGCGCATGCACATGTATGTGTTTTGTGTGTGCTTGTGCATGCACGGGCACGCACGGGCACGCACGGGCACGGGCACGCACGGGCACGCACACACACAGAGACTGTTGTTAAAAAAGAGTCTTTGCCAGAGAAAACTGTACTTCCTCGTCTCCCAAAATCTGAGGTCTCTCCAGGCCAAACTAGATGTTGCACAGCAGCCCACTTTTGTAAATGAAAAGCAGCCAAGGGGGGCTGTGAGCAAGAGTAATGGAGTTAACCCTTTAATCTCTGGCTGTTTCCCACTCAGTGGTGCCTCCCCAACATATTTTTTTATATAAATATGGTGAAGGGGTACAAGCACTACCATTTCTGCCTGCCCCCGTTTAGTATAAAAAGCAGCTTAGGAAGGGGAAATCTAAAAGTGGAGGGGGGAGGAACAGTCAGAAAGGAAAGTAGTTCAACTCTACCACCATTCCTCTACTCATACTTGCAGCTCTGTCTCATGGTTTCATTGTCATTAAAAATGCACAGATTTTGAAACCACCCATTACAACTATACTGGTAAAGTCCTTCTTCATGTAAACCCTCCATGGGAGGTCAGGAGGGCGGCAACACAAGAACATGCCTTTTCTGTGGTGGCCCCCCCCACTTGCGGAATGCTCTCCCCAGAGAGGTTCTTCTGGCATCATCATTACATACCGGTATCTTTAGGCACCTGACAAAAAGATTCTTGCTACGGGGGAGGGGAAACCAAACAATAAATTTAAACACCAAAAACAACTACAGTAATTTAGCTTACCAGTGCCGTCACTTACTGGGGAGTTCCAATTTCCTCATAGGGAGAGTGACACTTACCTACCTTACAGGTTTGATCTTAGCTTGTGCATAACACATTACCCTCCTCCAGTCAACTACAACCCATCTGCCAAGGCATTTGGCCTGCTGGGGTTTTCAGAACAAATGTAGCCCAAACCTCTTCAGACAGAAGTGCAACCTATTGTGCTCCTTGGGGATTGCTCCCAGGTGATTGTGTGGTTGACCTGCCTTCCCTAGGAGGTTAGCACCTGATAGGCCATGGTACATGCCTCGTGAGCTGTGCTTGGCCTGGTGGGTCATACAAACCATGCAGGTCACTTGTAAGGATTACTGAGCTAATGTACATTATGTGCTCTGGATGCTCTGAAGTGCCATATAAATGCTCTGAATTATTACACTACCGATCATCTCAGGGAGAAATTGGGACAATTAACTGAAAAGACAGATACCACAAGCCATTTAAGGTTTCAAGAGAGAGCAGTAGGTCTCCGTACAAATGTGCAGAAGTGGGCAGCAGAGTGGTGTGTTGTTTACAGCCATTCTGTATCACAGCATAGTCACTGATGACTTTGTGCTCCCTAATGACTCGGTTCCAACAGCTCAGGCTGGTGCAGAATCTCACCTGCGTAGCCAGGGAGTTTTTCATCTGCAGCATCAGCATCAGCAGCAGCTGATGGGTCTGTGTGCAATCTGATGTTCTTGTGTTTACTTACAAAATCAGGAACAATCAGCTTAAAGCTGTATGCAAACACAGCTCAGGAGTAAATTCCCCCATTTGAAATATCATTTGCACTATTTGCCTTATGAGCTAAAGCAAAGCTTTCAAACAGAGGCGCAGGAAAGCCAAGAGGGACAGCCCACCTCATTTGACAGCCAGTGTGAGTGCTTTGATCTTATGAGCTGGTGGCAAATGCAGAGCAACATGGGACACAGGAGCTGTGCTATTCTGAGCAAAAAAGACAATCAAAAGACCATGTTGGGCACCTGGAAAAAAATATTCCCAAGCTAGTGCAGTGCAGTGCAGTAAAACCCTCATTCTCATTTGAGATAGATGCTTGGAGAGTTAATCTGAGATGGGTGTTTATTAACAAGACATGGATTTTTTTGAGTTCTAGTGGGTGGCAACCACCTTGGCACAAGTATTTCCATATCAGGAGTTTCCTGTTGGAGGTATTGGGGCCTAGGTGGACACTTAGGAGAAAATTATGAAAGCAGATGCAAAAGGGTCCCTCTTGGATACAGTGGTACCTCTACTTACGAATTTAATGTGTTCCAAGGGAACATTTGTAAGTCGAAAAAAATTGTAAGTCGAATCCCATAGGAATGCATTGGGAGAAAAAATTCGTAAGGCGAAGCAACCCTATCTAAAAATTCGTAAGTAGAAAAAATCCTATCTAAACCGCATCCAAGATGGCGGACGGAGCTCCATTCGTAAGTAGAAACATTCGTAAGTCGAGTCATTCGTAAGTAGAGGTACCACTGTAGATAGATAGATTCTTTATTGTGGCTAAAAGCCCACACAAGCGAAATACATCAACACAAAAAGCAAAAAACTGCATTTCAGAAGCCCTCTTGGAAAACTACAAATTATTGGTGGATATGAGGGGGGAAAAGAATAGTAAACAGAGTAAAATGGGAAAGAGAGTTGGGTAGGGACATCTGAAATAAAATGTAGATGCAAGGGGATAAATCTTCCAATAATTTATCAATTAAGGCATAGCTTTCCAAACTGTGTGTCACGACATGTTAGGGTGCCAGCTGCAATGTGTAGGTGTGTCACGCAAACACTCCTCACGCTCCTCCCAGGGCTGGAAAGGGGTTAGTTTAACCTCCGTTTTGATAGTAAAACTGAATTACTGTGTCGTGAAAGGATGCAAAACTGAATTACTGTGTCATTAAATGATGTGTGTCTAAAAAGCGTGTCACCAACATGAAAAGTTTGGAAAACTCTGAATTGAGGAGGCACAGTACAGATTATTTTAGGTGGTATTTAATGCCTGCAAGAATAAATAGAATCTACAAGGGCTGGTCATTTTAAGTGCCAGACGTGCCAGCCAGGCAGTGTGCATCTACTTCACATGTGGTGGGAATGCTCTAGGGCAGGCACGTCCAACAGGTAGATCGTGATCTACCGGTAGATCACTGGATGCCTGTGGTAGATCACTGGTAGATCACTGGCTCCCCTCAAAGAAGCTCAACAACTTTGACTCCCCTAAAAAAGGTCAACAATTTTGACCTGAACCCCTAAAAAACGGGCTTTTTCCTCCCTAAAAAAAGCTCAACCTGAACCCCCCAAAATGGGGGTAGATCACTGCCTGTTTTTAACTCTGTGAGTAGATCGCAGTCTCTTGGGAGTTGGCCACCCCGGCTCTAGGGTGACAAATGATTTGGGAGTAATTGCTTTTCTGAGGTAACAGAATATTCCTGATCTTATTGACAATTCAGTTTCTACCTTAAAATGTTCACTGTCTCCACCTTAAGAACCCCAACCGCCCCACCTTAAGATCTTCACAGGGTTCTCTCTTGTCAAACCTCATTCCTTTTCTACAGAGGAGATGTGCCATAGGAAAAAATACTTTTGATTTGAAGACATCGGGAAAACAGAATTAAAAATTAAAAATTCTTAGCATCCAGAACTCTCTTGATCTTTTAAAACTTTCTGGGTTCAAACAATTAGGACATACTTTTTGTTCCGCCCCCAGTCTTTTAATGATTAACTCTCCTTAAAGATAGAAAGTAGTTCACACACTACATGTAGATTTCAACTAGCAAACAGAAAAACCTCTCGGTTGTAAATTGTAACAGTTTCAAAGGTAATTAGAGACAAGGAGGCTTGCCAACCTTATGCCCTTCAGACTTCTTACATAGTTTTGGGGCAAGATGTTGATTCCTCCACTCTGAGTTGCTCACCTCTGTCCGGGTTCCCAGGAGCTGACAGCTTCTCAGTCTCCTGATGTAGCAAATGGCTTTTTCAGAGCACCAGAGGTTAATCCCTTGCTTTCTCTTATCTCCAGAGTGAATTCGATAGTCAAGATTTTATGTCTCAGCTTTCATCAATGACCATGTAATTATCTCTGTGGGCAAGCTGCCAACAGAAAACGTTCAGTTCCCCCATGTTCCTCCTCTGGAAGTCTGGTTTAGTATGCATTTCTCATTCATAGTTTTGTAGGCATTTTTGCCTAATTCACTCATTTTTGCAGTATCATTAATATAATGCATAATTGTATTATATTTTCTATGTGCATTTTAAAATACTTTCCCCTCCAATATGTGCAATTTTGTACACAATACTTGAAGGAGAACTTTTGCAAAATTCAGAGAAATGTGAATTCAGAAGAATGTGTTTCAATTTGTCTGGGAAGTGAGAATATAATAATAATAATAATAATAATAATAATAATAATAATAATAATAATATATTTATATTCCGCCCATCTGGCTGGGTTTCCCCAGCCACTCAGGCATCTTCCAACAAAATATTAAAATACAATAGTGCGTCAAACATTAAAAGCTTCCCTAAACAGGGCTGCCTTCAGATGTCTTCTAAATGTCTGGTAGTTGCTTTTCTCTTTGGCATCTGGTGGGAGGGCGTTCCACAGGGCGGGTGCCACTACCAAGAAGGCCCGCTGCCTGGTTCCCTGTAACTTAACTTCTCGCAGTGAGGGAACCGCCAGAAAGACCTTAGAGCTGGACCTTAGTGTCCGGGCTGAACGATGGGGGTGAAGACGCTCCTTCTGGTATACCGGACCGAGGCCATTTAGGGCTTTAAAGGTCAGCACCAACACTTTGAATTGTGCTCATAAACGTACTGGGAGCCAATGTAGGTCTTTCAAGACCGGTGTTATGTGGTCTTGGCGGCCACCCCCAGTCACCAGTCTAGCTGCTGCATTCTGGATTAGTTGTAGTTTCCAGGTCATGTTCAAAGGTAGCCCCACATAGAGCCCATAGAGGTAGGTTCCCATTAAAATGCAAACATAACTGAATTACTCCCCCATCCCTACCAGCCATTGCTCAGAAGGAAGGGGCTGTGCAGACTTCATACGTGTTCAACAAACCATTCCTCTCCTACCCAACCCATAAGTTCAATCATGTTCTGGGCTAGCCTCTTGAAGCAGCAGCAGAAGGGAGTGCCAATGCCTGCGTGGGAAAAGATCATATCCCCAAATCATTTGAGAACTACAGCTTAATAGTCCTCATGATGACGGAACATGTTATAGCCCCATCATGAGAACCAGAGGCATGCAGTGTGCTTCTAGTCACCACAGTATACAACAAGAAGGTTGTGTTTTTGGAATGCCTTCTTCTTAGTCACTGGGTGCTTTGGGAAATCAGTGTTCATAGAAAGCCCTGGGAAACTAATCAGGCAAAATCTGTCATTGCTCATCTGGCACCACTTGTCGTTATTTGATGTCATTGTTCATCAGTGTTCCATTTGTCACATTTCAGATGTTTAACAAGATCAGAAATGGAATAAGATCCCCCCCCCAAAGCAATGGGAACAAGGGGAAAGCTTATATTTAAAAGCAAGTTTATTTTTCCATTAGAAATTGAAGATATTAACTATTTTATATTAGAAGGTACATGGATATGAAGCATGCTTTACTTATTCTAGCTGATTTCCTATCCTTCTGTTAAAAATAATACTCAAAGAATGGTCTGTTGGAATAAGGGAATCTGGATGGCTGACCATCTAGGAGTGCTATGTAAATCACTCTTCCCTCTCTAGGAAAATGTAACAAATGTAATAAATACGGTAAATATGAATCAATAAAACGCTATCTATTACCTTAGCAAATAGTGTTTCTTTTTCCAGTTTGAGATTATTAGTACTGGAAAAAAAGAGAGAAGACCTTAGATATGTCATTGGTATATAACCTCAGGCTTATGAAGACCCCTCCTTTATATAACTAGAACTTAAGAGGACTTTTAATATTTTCTTTTGTGTGCTTATCTTCTGGGGATGGTGGTAAATGGGAAGGAGAACTATGCTGACTTTGTAGGACATTACAAGTACACAGTGTCAGATGATCAGCAACAATGAAGAGAGAGCCAGTGTGATGTTGGTGGCTAACTGTGTCTTGTGAAGTCCTTTGTTCACCTTGGCCAACCATGAACTCACTGGGTGGCCTTAAGCAAAGTGTTATGGCTTCAGCTTTGAGTTCTCATCTACAAGAGGAGGAGCATTATAATTCCAGTCTACTTTGCTAATGTGATGACAATAATAATTGGTCTCTCACATAAGGCTGTTGTTACTTGAAAGAATGTGTAGGAATAGTCTTGGGCTCTTGCAATCTGGCGTGAAATTGCTAAACATTATTAAATAGAATCCTTGGATCTTAATATATACCTACAAATTGATTCTTGTCACAGAATTTGGTGACCTGATTCCTCCTGCTAATTTGCCACTTCTGTTTTTTTAAAATGCTACATTATTCTTTATGTTACTAAAAGCTTCAAATTTCATAGCCATATGCTAAGATTTCTGGTTTTGCTAGCATAGGTATATAAAACAGAATATATATGATCTTGTCTGACCTTGAGTCCAAAAATATCTAGGCAATGTATTTTGTTTTGACATATTTGAAGGTAGTCCCCCCCCTTTCTAAAGATCCCACTAAATAATTATTACAAAGTCAGTGTAAACAATGAGTAACCAAGAAGAAAAATGGCTTGGCTTGGCACAAAAATATTCAGATCAAAATATTTTGACATGTCCAGTTGATAGTCAAACACAATCTCCAAGTGAATAAAGTCAATGCAGTTTGCTTCATTTCTGACAATCAACAGATGTTTCTGGCTGTGATAGGACATGCAATTGTATAATTAAGTGTAGGGATCATCAACCGACAGATTCTGAGGCACAGCTCAGCTTGAAGTACAACCTTGGTGGTTCCTCTGCAAGGTACTGGGACTGGGCCTGGAGAAGAGAGGAGGGAAGAAGGGGAAATACTGACACAGAATCATACAATCGTTGGAAGGGAACCAAGGGTCATTGCAGTCCAATCCCCTGCAATGCAGGAATCTACATAAATGTAGATTGAATCAATAACCAGAAGCAACTGAGGAGAAAGCAAATAGGGAACTGATCTCTTAACAAAGCAGAACTAGTTAACCTGGGGCTTCTGTTTTCACTTGGAAAGCTGCCCCTTTGATAAGGTGAAACTTTTTTGTAAAAACAAACAAAAAGAGAAAGAGAGAGACTAATAAGTTCATACGCAGGCCCAGTCCTATAATCAGACAGAGTGTAGCAGCCACCTCAGGCAGAAGGTTCTGCAGGTGCAAAGCTGCAGCAAGGTGTTGGAGGACAATGTTTTGTGTGCTATGTGGACTACACTATGACTCCTAAGCTTGTATGTTGCCTTCAGATGCCACAGAATAAAGGAACATAGGAAGTTGCCTAATACTGCGTCAGACTATTGGCCCATCTAGCTCAGTGTTGTTTCCTCTGGCAGCAGCTTACCAAGCTTTCAGATATACAGTCATACCTCGGGTTGCGAACGTGATCCGTGCGGGAGGCGTGTTCGCAACCCACAGCGTTCACATCCCGCAGCACCGCATCTGTGCACACGCATGACATGATTCGGTGCTTCTGCGCATGCACATGATGTCGTTTTGCACTTCTGCACATGTGTGAGTGCCGAAACCCGAAAGTTACCCATTCTGGTACTTCTGGGTTTGGCACAGTCCGTAACCCGAAAACGCGCAACCCGCAGCGTTCGCAACCCGAGGTATGACTGTACTTCTGTCTCAGTCTCTCTTAACTACAAAATGCCAAAAAAATAAAAAAAACCTACAAAATGCCAGGGATTGAATTTGAGACTTTCTGCATGTCAAGCAGATGCTCTACCAGTGCATGATAGCCCTTCCCAACATTACCATTGCTGGAGTAGAATTCAGATTCATACTGTATCTGGATAGCTTCAGTATGTGGAAGGGGAAGGATGCCATCTTGTCCTATGCTTCAGGCAGCAAAAGAAAGAGTTTGCAAAGAGCACATTCCTAGCATTGGTGCTGGGAAGTACTGAAGCAATTCATAAAGAAATACATCCAGAGAGTGTGCTGTCCCTACTTGGACCTTAGACAGCAAGGCTGGAGATGCTCTACAATCATGTCCAAAAATGCTGTGTGAAATCCTAAAGGGACAAAATATTTGAAGGAGAAGCTGCCAGTCCTCAAACTAGCACAAAAGGGAGCTTAGCTTTGGTGTGCCACCCCATCTCCAGGGATAAAATTGTGTGATCCCTGAGCCAGTCCCAAAGAGACCAGCTCAGAAAAGCTCCCTGACCTGACTGGTCCAGGGTCAAAGATGTGGGGCTTCTCTGGGATTGCCCATTTAGGGTTTGTGAGCAATACCAGCTAGCAAGGCTAGTGTAATCTTGTAAACCTAAAATATAACAATGAATGACATTAAGAAAGAAGTCTGACTGCTAGACTCCATGGTCCTAAATGGAAATGGATGGATGGGATAAATTGTGTGTCTCTGTGTGTGTTGGTGCAGGGGCAGTGTGTGGCCAAACAATTAGGGGGAACAGAGAAGAAATCTGAACCTATGTGCACATTAAGCTCTGTGTGTGTAGTTTCAGTTCAGCTCATTCTCCTCTGCCCAACACAAAGCTGCAAGTGCAAAATTCTCTTCAGGCATTGGGGAATTATTCTACACATGGATAATTTGCTTGCAGACCTTCAGGTAAAATGACTTGAACTTAGATCTACTGTAATATGATTCAGATGTTACCAGCCCAAAAGGGAGTTTGAAAGAATTTCCACACAGTAAAACTTCCAGTTCATTGTAATAGAAATATTAACTTCCCAGCCCTCCTAAGATAATCAAAACATATTTTCTGGTTATCATTATAACATTTGCTTGAATCAGCTAGGTCAGTCAATTTGGTCACTGGTCTCAGCGAGAGAATTAGGGCATTCATTAAGAAATGGTGGAAAGGAAATATACATGTCTCTATGCTTCTATGAACGGCCATTACAAGGATGACAGAATTTGTCCAATCTGTACACAAGTTTCCCCTTTGTTTACTGAGTGCAGTATGCATATGGACTTGTATACTATTTTAAAATGAAATGTTTAGACCTTTTTAAAAAATAAAATAAAATAAAGTTTTCATGGGAAGTGGCTGTTTACTGAATAGCAATCAGTGTTAACTAAAATCAGCAACAGATGTTTATGCATGACAATTAAAGTGAAGAGGAAGAGAGGGGCCTTTATTTATTAAATGCACGTCTGTCAAATTGCAGGCAGCCAGCCTCAGTTACTTTGAGTTTGTTAGTGTGGCCATCAAAGGGGCAATTGTACGGAAGTTTCATCCCTCCATTTCTGATATGTTGGAGGCAAGGAAGAATGAGATGTAATTCTGAAAAGAAGGCAAAAGGAAAATGGTTAATGAGCTGGAGAGAGTAGTTAATGAGAGTTGCAAGAAGAATTGCTGTTTAATCAAGATAGCTTGGTATCCTTATCTAATGAATCATATTAAGCTGCAGTGGTGTGTAGAGGAAGTGATTTTTAAATTATTATCAATGGTCATAATTGTTGCTGCTGGTATGGTTGCTCCCATGAACAACCCAAGAGCATAGGGTAGTGCTGCACATGGTCTGTTCTCCCCCCACCCCTTGGGCTGACCCATGACATTTTGCGGCTGGGGATGAAGGGCAAGATTCCCCGCTTCCACATACAGAAACTGACTAGACTAGCGGTTGACTTTTCTAGGTAGGTGGTGGGACATCCACAACATCAGGCTAGCAAAGAGTGTGCATGACAGAGTCCACATAGCTCCCAACAGAGGGAAACTGTCACAGGGATGAGGAGGAACAGCCAGGCAAAGTAATGCTGCTGTTTCCCTCCTGCATCTGACCCTGAGTCTGCTGCCAAAGTCACCTGCCTCATTCTAATAGTAGGACCAGCCCTCTGCACAATTTATCTCCCAAACAACCCTGTGCATTGTTTAGGGACTGGCCCAAGGTTACACTGTGAGCTTCATAGCAGAATGAGGGCTTTCATTCAGGTCTCCCCAGGCCTAGTCTGACATGCTTAAGTGCTTCACCAAGGTGACTCTTGAATGGGTATTTAATGATCAAATGATGGTGATGCAAAGCAAGCATTTTCACTTACACCACAAAATCAAAATTCTCTCTCTGTGTGTGTGTGTGTATGTGTGTGCTTTGGGATTGCTGCTCATATGAGGAGCATGATTGTCTTGCATGCCCCTGGCTTTTAATGGAACTGCTGGTGGAGATGTTTTCAGAGACCAGCCTGAGTTCATTAAGGCCCTGAGCTCAGCAAGGAAGCCAGCTGTGAGGAATTACATACACACACTAAGCCCATATGAGACTGAAGCATATGCCTTCCTTCTGAGCTTTAGACTAGTCTACTTCCTTTTAGGCTTTGATGAGATTACCACAATTATGTTATAGTTTTATACTCACTTCCTCTAAAGGATGACAGCTGATTAGTTCATGTTTACATACTACCTTAGGAATAAACATGGATATACGTAAACTCACATGTACCTCCATTGGCCACATGTCACTCAAAATTCCTCCAGCCAAGTTTATCCTCAAAATGCAATTTTAACCTGCAATCTGTTTCCTCTAACATTGTCTCCAGGAAGCTCATTCAAATCTGTGGGAGTGATCTGACAGTGAAATTGGTATTGCATTGTCTTAACAGGTATCCTATATTTGTAGCAACCGAGTAATTTCGTTGTTCCCGCAAGGGGACAATGACAATAAAGATATCTTAAATATAAATACTGTAACCAAAGAAGTTAATAAAGGGTTATCTAGATTATTATTATTTTGTATAGTCTTTATTCATTATGTATATCACAGTGCAATTTGTCAGTTGCAGATTGCCTGCCAATCCCATAGACTCACTTGTACCAGCACCATGCATTTAATTGATTTGCTGTTGAATCGTACTAAATTAGTGGAGGAATCTCAAAAGAATTGTATCATTCACTCTACAAAATGACTAAAAATACTGACCAAACAAATATGGACCACTGAAATATTGTGTCAGTGGGTGGATGGGAAATCATAAAATAGAAAAATATCTTGTCTTATTTATTCCTGAGAAATTGATAAAAGCAGAACAGAGATCTAACTGAAGACGGGATGGATCAGCACATAGTGATTGTGATGGCTAAGTATTCTGAAGCTGTCAGTTCAGTCTCCCCTGAAAGATACAATGGTCGGTGGTGTCAAAAGCCATTGAGAGATTGAGGAGAATCAGCAATGGGTGAATGAGTTGTATCCAATGCAGTGCTAAGTCAGAGTTCCTTAGCAGTATACTTATTCTGCTAGTGAAACGTTTTGTGTCAGCTGAACATGGTTGCTCAAGAGAATGCAGAAGCAGGTTGAACAGTAGATTGCACAAATCTGTTGCATAATGAGTTTGTTCTAGCGCAACTGCTGCACCAGATTCTCCTGCTGCACAACATTAAAACTCACCCATACACTAATGTCAGAGCTCTTGTGTTTGTGGACAGAGAATTCTGGCTATAGCCTCATGTGTTTAACAGGAGGCAGAGGCTGGAGGGGATCAATTGCTGAGCGGTGGAACATGACTCTTGCATTCATAGTGTCCCAGGTCCCAGATGAAAAGTGTCCTAGATGGCAGGATGGGGTAGAACAAATGCTCTTGCAGAGCCACTGCCATTCAAAACAGACATTTTTTGGCCTGGATAGACCAGTACACCAACTAGATATAATGCAGCTTCATATGTTCTATCAAATGAACTGTTGTGACTCCAGATGGTTATGCTTGAAGAACAAATCCTTGCTTTGTGGTGGCATGCCAATTCTCTAAGGCTACCTCTGCCCTCAATGCAAAGCACCTAGTCAGCTATGCCAAACTGTACAGTAAACTGGGGGGGGGAGATCTATTTTTATCTCGGCACATAGGAAATGCATCTATAATAAGCACACCTGCCTCCATTAGTTAGCCGCATATGCAACTTGCACTGTATTGCTTTGGGCTTAGTCAGCACAGAGGGTGGATGCTTGACACAGCAGCTCCTGATCCAACCAGACACAATGTGACCCACACATCAAATTGTACCAAAATATATTATGTTTCCGTAATAGACAAGAGGAGGCAATGCCTTTGACAAGAGCATTTGCAGCTGCCCTTCCGTGATGGAACTGCCATTTAATAGGTACTTGGCACTGGGTCCTCATTCTGTAAATGTAAGTCTGTTTGGAATTATCTGTGCAATGCTTTGGATATATTTAACAGCCATTGTAGCAGAAAAGTCTAATAAGGAGAGAGGGAAGGAGGGGAGGGTTTGGACATTTCAGCAGTTTTCACCAGAATGATAATGTAGCCACTGAAAGCTGTTTTTCCACAAGCTGCTTTTCCATGCCTGGCAGCTATTTGGATTCAGCGTGCCCACACTGCAAGCTTCTATTCCGCCCTCTTCCAAAGGAAATGGGGTCCCAGCATAGAGTTAGTTTCTGTGAGATAAAAGTGCAACATGTTGATAAATATGAAAGGGCTGAGAGGTTAATTATTTCTTGTTTCCTATAGTGAACACTAGTTGCATATATTCCTCCTCCCCCCTTTCTGGCGATTGTGGGATTCAGGCATATAATCTGCTCTGATTAAACCTCGACTCCATCTGTGCTTTGCTAGGGTTGGGGGAGAAATTCACTTGTTTGCATTTAAAAGTGAACTTGCATCCTTCAAAATTTGCTCTTCTCTGAATTATTGTCATGCAGTTCTCTAGGCAAGGAATGTGTACAAAAAAGGTGCATACTAGGGTAAAGTATGCATTAAAATACAAATATTAGTGAAAATAATACAAAAAATGCATTCTATTGAATAAAATTGGTTTGTGTAAAAATGTGTATATCAGGCAAGAGTGCATACAGAAATGTTTCTATAATGAGAAATCCACACTAAAATGCTTACAGATGAGCTGAGATTTAAGAAGGGCGTGTATAAGAAATGGAAGAAAGGGGAAATTGTGTAGGAAGAGTATACACAAGTAGCCAACAGTTGCAGAGAGAAGGTTAGGCAGGCCAAGATGTTCAAGGTTCTGGAAACCAAGCCTTGTGAGGAATGGTTGAGGGAGTTAGGTATGTTTAGCCTGGAAAATATGAGACTGCGAGGAAATATGATGGCCATCTTCAACTCTTGAAAGGACTGTCACAAGGATGATGGAGCAAGCTTGCTTTCTCCTACTCCAGAGGGTAGGACCCAAACCAATGAATGTGAGTTACAAGAAAGGATATTTCAGCTAAACACCAGGAAGAATTTTCTGACAGTAAGAGCTGTTTGACAGTGGGACAGACTCCCACGAGAGGTGGTGGAATCTCCTTCTTCGGAGGTTTTAAAGCAGAGGTTGGATACATTTGTAATGTATGATCTAGTTGAGATTCCTAGCTGACCCTTGGGGGTACCTTCCAACTCTATGATTCTATGGTAAAAATAACTAAAAGGAACAGCGCAAACAGTGCAAATGTGCAAATATGCCATGGGGTAGCATCCAATGGTAGCTTTTCTTGGAGTGGACCCATTGAATTTGATGGTCATGACTCAATTTCAATGGTCTACTCTGAGTATAACTTAGCTGAATATAACCCATGGATACAGTTGACCTGGTACAAGGACCAGGTCTCCTGATTTTGGAAAGGAAATGGAAAAGGGATGATATTGTATCATGAGGTTGACTGGCCATCAGTCATGGATGCTTTAGTTGAGATTCCTTCATTGCAGGGGGTTGGATGAGATGAGCCTTGGGGTCCCTTCCAGTCCTACAATTATATAATTCTATTATTTTATGGGTGTGACACACAACCTAAGCTAATGTGCTGGTCTCAGGTTTGGTGGACACTGCCCAGTAACCAGTGTTGAAATAAGATTTAACTGGATTATATGGCATGTGATATCTTGTCCTTTTTCCTAGGCAGCTCTTGGGCCAGCCCTGTTCCTGTGTTAAATGATGGTGAGCTCTAGCTCATGAAATCTTATTTCATACCATTTCTTAGTTTTCAATGTGCCACTCAGAAATGTGTTCCTCCTCCCTTTACAACAGACAAATGCAGTTATCTTTTGCTCATGTGCCACTGTTAGGCATTTCCGTCCTCTATGCAAAATAATTTCATGTTTGTTTGTGTAATTAAAGCATTTCCCCTTCACTCATCTGCCAAAATAGCTCCCATACTGCTTACAGATCAATAAAATAACAAGACACCCCTGCCTTCGGGTTTACAATCTTAAGACATGAGACAAAATGACAATGGGATGTGGAAAGAGGAGAGCGAGAGCAAGAGAGCGAGAGAGAGAATAACAAAAACAAGTGCCAGTCCTTAAAGTTACATTCCTTATGACAACCAGCTGGGATGGACACAGCTCAAGGAGCCTGGTGGAATGGCTGCTGCTAGGCAACAGTTGAGGCAGCCCAGGGAGAGCCAAAGGAAGATGGAAAAGCCCTGCTTCCCATTTCCCCCCCCTGGAACCTCACATCACCTGGCTTTCTGATCCTATGACTAAGGTTTTTTTTCTATGTTTTTCTTTTTCCTCTTTTTAAATGCCAATTTATCTGAGCAAGTGAAACCAGGGCTTTATGGTTTGCCTGTTCCACTTCCCAGGGCAATCCCAGTCCTGTCCTTTGCTTTTGGTTATGACCAGAAAAGATTTGAGACGACTTCTTTAATTTTTTTGTCCATAAGAGTGTTAGAAGTGCTAGGAGGAGAATGAATTGGGTTGACTAGAGTCCACAGTTGTTGGCCCCTGAATTCTACAATTCTGCCCCATGAAACTGAGAGGGAATAAATGGATGGGGGAGAAAAGTGGGTACTTGCAGACTGCTAGAACCCTAGCACTGGCTCCTTCCAGGGAGATTATCCTGGTGGCTTCATCACATATATTTAGGTGCCAAGCAAAAACATTTCTCTTCAGCCAGGCATTCAGCCAATTAACATTCTATGGCTTCTTAAATGCGTTTGTGGCAGAGAGGTTATTGGGTTTTTAAAATGTATTTTGTATTTTCCTTTTGTCTTTTCCTGTTGTGAACTGCCCAGGGAACTTCAGATGAAGGGCGGTATACAAATTTAATAAACCACCACCATCATCATAGCTGTGGATTACAGAATGGTGCACCCCAGGAAAGCATAATGCAGGCTTATGTGTCCCATCACAACTGTTCACGGCCCTGTAGCATAGACTTCATTCAAACTGGGTGGGAGGGAATACGTGGCTTTTAAAAAGACAAAAACATCTCCCTAATGACTCGCAGAAGCTCAACTCCTAGCAACACCAGCTGCAGAATGCCAAAGAGTCACAACAGTTACATAAAATGCTAGCAGCGCAGGCTGCTCTCAGACTTGCAGATATTATTTATCATCCTCACCAACGTAATTGAATTACTGCTTGCCTTCTGGTACACCGAAGGACTCCCCTCTTAGCCTCATCCCACTGCCGTGCTAAAAGTGTAGATAACAGGAATATTGGTTTTCCTCCCCTCCTTGCTGTAGTTCAAAGACAACTGAACATCCTTGACACTGAACAGCATAATGCACTTGTCTACACAAGCACAACGTTTTCTGTGCCTGCCAAGAGAGCAGCTGATAACAACAGGAGGCCAGAACCTCGGTAAGGCATCTGTGCTCTGAATGCCCATTGTTATTGGCCAGGGCCAATAGTTCAAGTACTGCTCATAATGTATAGAGGCATAATGAGAGATGGCAGGGGGAGGAAGCTGGGCCTTTGCAGTACCTTCATGTATTGCTTCAGCCCCCAGATGCCTGCTGCTAGCACAACACACTGGGCTCAAGGAGCACAGAGTACAGTTTCACATCTTGCTTCCAGTGAATGTCCTGTCCAAGCCTTCTGTGATCTCTTTATTGCAGCCTTCGGTTTTGTACATGGCATGCCACTGGGGGCTATTCAGAAAGCTTTTTAAGCAAGGACATTTTAATCCAAGAGAAGTTCGGTGCCTCTGGAGCTGAAAAGGCAGCCTCTCGCAGCAAGGAAATGACATTGTAGAGGCAGAAGGAGTTACATCTTCGGACATGGTGCGATGGAAACAATTAGTCGTTCTGGATGCGGAAAGCTTGCTTTGCTCTCTTTCTGCAATAAAGATGAGTTTCTTTTTTAAAATTGCTGTGCACAATAGGGTCATCATCGTTTTCTTTTTCGCTCCACCCCATACCTGAGGAGCAGCCCATTAAAAGGATTTTGTAGGAAGAACTACTGCTAAGATATGCCCGTTTGATACTTTGGGGGATCAGGTGATTGCATCTGCAAAAGGACAACATTACCATCTAATTAATAAAAATAAAATAAAATATGGACAGGTTTTAAATGCTTAAATACTCTTTGCCTTCCCCCACCCCACCCCAGCACACACACTGTTATAATAACCTACACATTTCTAGCCAAATGCATGGTGATTTTTAAAATAAATGGAGAAATGAAATAAGTAACCCACATTAGTTGTTTTAATCGGAATTTAGAAAAATGAGCTGTGAATTAAAACTCATTCTTTTTTCATTTGTTTGATATACTTTCATTCATTTCTATTCTATTGAGATGGAAAATTGAAGCCATCTGAAACAACCTGTGCTGATAGATTATGGAAAGAAAGAGTGTGGTGATTTTGAGCAATATAAAATGGGGATCCTGTGGCCAATCCTGCTGAATTTTGGCAGGTCTGCTGTCTAGTGGGTGGGTACGAGAGCATAGAAATTACAGGCAGCAGAAAACTGGGTCTCCTGTTAAAACCAGTGTGGAGCTGGAAATAAATGGGAAAATGAAACAAAAACAGTTCTAACTTTAAAATGAACATAAATGGAGAAAACTTTCAAAGTTTTTGAGTAGATGCAGAACACAATGAAAACATGCTGTTGGTTCACTTGTTTAACTGATCTCTTTGTTTTTAAATACATGCACAGCTAGGGATGAAATTTTCTGAAAATTGTGGTGTCAAACGTATCTGCATAGATCTTTTTCTAACTCTTCTCACAAAATAATATTTATGAGAAGTGAGTCCCTCCCTACAAATCACATAAAAATATTGCATAAAATCTTTATAATATTAGCTGTACACATATATGTTCCAGGTTTCCTTTAAAAAGCCACTGGTAGAGCCCAATTCAGCTCAGGCTTAGGGCTTGGGCCAAATCCAGGGCACATCCCTAGTAACCAGCATATAAACAGGTACGTGTGGCAATGCATATAACTATATAGTAATACATAGTTATTAATATGCTAATAATAATATTATTGTTTATACCCTGGTTTCTCCAGCCACTCTGGGCGGCTTCCAGCAAAATATAAAAAATAATAAAATGTCAGACATTAGAAACTTCCCTGAACAAGGCTGCCTTCAGATGTTTTCTAAAAGTTGTGCAATTCTTTATCTCCCCGACATCTGATGGGACGGTGTTCCACAGGGAGGGCGCCACTGCATATTTTTTGCATATAATTAGTTGGAGCTTCAAAAATAGACACAAATAGCCCAGACTTGTGGCTGCTTGATGTAAGGGGCAGTCTGTTGCAAGTATGGGGGTGTTACTGGACCACACAGCTCCTACCATTCCTGGCCATTAGCCAGGCTTGCTGGTGCTGATGAGAGTTGTAGTTCAGCATCTTCTGAAAGGCCTGAGGTTTCTCACACCACTTCTGCTTGATCATAGCCGCCAATTTCCATTCATAAAACCAGCTTAAAATACATCCTTGCTCCATCCCTTTCCCCAGTCCAGTGTTTTTGTACTCAATGAGTTTTTCGTTGGGTTTTAGGGGCCCTATGGTATACACAGTATACACAGGAATTTCTTTAAGGTAAGTTCACATGCTCACAAGCTCTTACTGTTAGTGATGTGGGGTGTCCCACAATTTTATTCCTGTCGGGGAACCTGCTAACCCTTCAAAATGTCCTGGGTTCCACTCAGCAGAATGAGAAAGAGGTTCCGAAAATGCGCATGGGCTCTCTTACCACATGTTGAAGCGACATGATGCACATTACCATCTAAAGGGGTGGGTGTGCATAAGATCATGAAGTCCACAGTCTAAAATTACATAATTGTCAGTGATTTCCATCAGTGATGATACAGTGGACTCCTGAACTGAGCCTGGGATGAATCTGACAGCAGGGAGCAACATCTAGAAAAGAGGGAATATTTATACTGTTTGCATATCCTTGTAGTATGACATTTTAATAAATATGAGAATATTAAATGAATTAAAATATTCATAAATTATTGTCTTTTAATTTATTACAGAATACTCACTCCATTTACGAGATGGCTTCCTTGCCGAAAACGTCATAATACTGCTATAGTGCCTATTAATTTTTACTGCTGGAATTTGGTTATCATCAAGAAAAGCAAAAGTTAAAAATAAAATACAAAAAGCCAGTTGTTATAATTAATGGGAGCAGCAGCAAAGCACATAGAATTAATGAGAAAGATTACCCTTTTTTTAGTGCTCATATAAACTGCTAGATTGAAGGGATGTGCAAAATGAATAATGCATTTGCATAAATATCCACCAAATGATTATGCATTTGCTGATTTATGTAAGGCACTCAGATGCTATGGTGATGAGCAAAGTATAAATAAAATAGAAAGGTGATTGGTAGATAGTTGTCTCAATGAATATCAATTGAAAGTCAACGCTAAATAGAATATCAATTGGGGGAAAAGAATGCTGCTGGATATCTAGTTCCATGAACACAGAAATGTTCTTCTCAATTTTTCATGCAATGTTCCAGGTCTGTGTCTTGACAATCTGTGGGATGTTATTATGGACTGTAGATATAAATCACAGGTTTACATTATTTATATTTAGCTATAGAAACATTTATGTACTGGATTTTTGTGGCCATAAAGTAGTTCAGAACAATACAACCAATCAAGCTCACCATCAAAGAAGAATAAACAAATAAAATCTTCTTCTTTGGGGATCACTCGTAGCCGAGTAAGTTTGTCTTCCATAAATACGGTTTTAACAGTGAGTCCGTAAGTGACTGTGGAGGCCAATTCTGAATCCACACATCCTTCCACAGTGGGGACATTGGTTTGATCATGGTGTGGATCTGCCAAGCGTTTCTCCCTTGTGTCCTGAGTTCGAGTGTATTCAAAGGCCATGACAGCTTTGGTAAAGGCTGTTCTCCAACTGGAGCGCTCACAGGCAAGAGTTTCCCAATTGTTGGTGTTTATACTACATTTTTTTTTAGATTTGCCTTGAGACAGTCTTTAAATCTCTTTAGTTGACCACCAGCATTATGCTTTTCATTTTTAAGTTCGGAGCAGAGTATTGAGGAGGCTCTTAGGAGAGAGTTGGGAGTCGCCACCAAGAAGTCCCTATTTTGTGTTGGCACTGGCTAATGAAACACAGAGCAGGGTCTCCAATGAAGACCGTAACTGGCAGCATTATAGAAGAGGAGGCCACCTTTCAGATTATCCTGCTACCAAGTCAATTAGACTTATTGGCAATAGGCAGCACACTGAATTGGACCGGTAAATAAAGAAGTAGGTAGTGCTGAAGGGACAGGGTTGATGTTATGTAATCTGGGCAACAGAAAGCACCTTGACCACCATTGTTTCTAAACACTTTTCAAATCTGTCCCACAGAGTTCATTAATCTAATCTGGAGGCATTATAAATCTGATATAATGGGTTTAAATGTTTGTATGATATAAGAATTTATATTTAAATTTATGGAAAGTTCTTGGTAAAAATTTTCTAGGCTAAGGGGAGAAACAGAAGATAAAGGAAGGGAAAATAATTTTTGATTTGGATAAATTGATTAATTATTGGTGGATAATAGATGATATTTTTAGAATAGAATATTTGAGTGTTAATGATAAAATGTGTTAGATGAATTTAAGATATAAGATGAAAACTGCTTAACTGGAATTATAAAATGGACCCAGTGAGGGGGAATTGAGGAAGTCAACAATGTTAAGTAGACAATATAAGATTGGAGAAGTTTTTCTTTTTTATGTTTTCTTTTTGTTTGTTTGTTTTTCTTTGTTTCATATCTTGTTTTGAGTTTTTGTTTTGCTTTTTGTGATTCTGTATTTGGAAAAAGAATAAAAATTATTTGGAAAAAAATTAGAATGACTGTAGTCTAGTTTATCTGCACAATGTTGCCTTGCTAGGCTGATTATGAATCACCATTGCTACAGATTCAGTAAGTAAAATTTATTTGATAAAACCACTCTTCATCATAAGGATACAAGCAGTATTAAGGTACATTTTAGCATAGGTGAGCTATAGTGCACTGGGCTCCCTGCTGTACAATGAAATTTTGTCTAATCTTCTGGGCTGCAAAGGCAAGCATAGAAACCATATATGTAGTGTGTTTATTCCCATCCATTAGCAAATAGCACATTTTCTCCCTACTAGCTTCTCTAAAGAACTCTCTAAAGAATTCACTGGATAAATATATCCCTAGGAGAATTATACAGGGAGCAGCACAGTACATAACGAATAATGTTTCCCACCTCTGCAGAGTCACAGATACATAAATGACAATTTACAGGTATTCTGGCATATCTCCCTTCTAAATATGCTGTGGGCATAGTTTGGAATCTCAAAGCTGTAAATGCTTTCCTCATTGCATCAATAAGTCAAAAAGGTAATCTGGGAGACCATAATCAGATCTTATGGATTCATAAAATGGTAATAATTGCATAGTTTGGAAATTATATCTAACTAATGGAAGGTCTTATTCTTTAACTTTATTTTTTAATAAATTGTTCTGCAATTTGCTGGCCCCACTTACCGTAAGTAGTAGAATCGTAGACTCATAGAATGGTAGAGCTGGAAGGGGTCCCAAGGGTCATCTAGTCCAACCTTCTACAATGTAGGAATCCTACCCACAGCCTTCCCAGGATGGAGTCACACCACCAACCTTTCTGTTAACAACTAGATGTACTAACTAACCCATTGCACCACAGTTTTCAGCACTGAAGTAGCCATTGGGACTGCGTTGCTCACCTGGCTTCCCAGTTAAGAATTTGTTCCCATTTACCAAAAGGGAGAATGGAGAAAGAGGGGAGAGACAATTGGGAGGTTGGCATAGTATGTGCATAGCAACAGAGCCAATTCAAGACTTTTGCCACTGCACCCTCACCATATCAAGCTCCTTGTCGCCTTGCCCCTCTTCCTGTTGGTTACTGGCAGGGACCACATTGGGAAGCCAGGTAAGCAATGATGCCCCACCCCACTGGCCAGTCCTGCCCTACTTTGTACAGATCTAGTAGAAATTTGCTCCAAGTAACATCTCTGAGTTAAGTCGTGTCTGGCATATGCCATAATTTCTACCAATACAGAAGCAAAGTAGAAAGATCTCTGGGCAATATGGGAAACAGCCCAACCTCAAATCTCACCCTGACAATGGGAGTGCCATATGGAAGGTTCAAGAGTTACTTCAAAAAGAAAATTTGAATGGTTTCCAGTCTAACAGTGTTCTCTCAGCCCCACACTTCTGCGCCATACATTGCTTGTGGGATTTCCTTTCCCCATAATTTTTAAGTGCGAGGTGTGCAAAATTTAATATGACCTTAGTTACTTGTGGGGGTGCCTTGTGATTTCTAAATCCCCTGCCAAGTATGGTTGTGGTGGAACTAATTCTCAGTACTTAAAATCCTCTGTCAGGAAAAGGGCTTACTCACAAGGAGACCCCTGGCAGAGACACATGCCTGACTGGCATGTTCCCTGTTTCGTGGGTGATCATTCGGGAGCTTCCGAGCCTTCCTCAGCCCCCGGACTTCCAGTGATTGATGAGGGAGTACATCAACACACTCTTAGCATCTGCAGGTACTTGCACAGTTGCGTAACAGACCACAGCAACTCAGCATTCTGGCTAAGCTAGTTTATTTACACATAAACAGACACGGAGCACTGAACATGGCTCCCTCTCTCTCTAGTATCATACAGCAAAGAGAACAAAGGAACAACAGTTCCACTTCAGGAACACAGTAAGACAATCATCCCGCCCACGTCAATTCCCACTCTGTGGAATGAAAACACATACAGTCATATGACAGACAACAAACCTCTGACTGACTGCACATGGGGAATGAATCTCCCAACATCCTCAACTTCTTCCATATTTAGGCTGTCTATTTTCCACCAATGTGGATGTAGTCTTTTAGCAAGCAAAACTAAGGTGTCTTGGTTTTAGCATAATTCAAGGTAAGAGATTCCTTTTTACACAATCATTCAAAGTTTCTGTGAAGATGCCTCAGACCTATCACAGGAGCAGGAACAAGGCCATGGCATCTGCATAGTGCCATATAGAGAGCACACAATCTAGAACAGAAAGAGAACAAGACTGATGCCTTTGGAGATTCTGGACAATGTTTATGACAAAGTCCACTTTTTTGTGTTTCTGTAAACTCTGACCTCCAGTGCCTAGATATATCCCTGCCCATGAACCCACTGAAATAGGAATATAAGGCAGAGCTCTGCAAATCCCCCTCTGAAGAAGGGAAATCGTTGTTATTATTATTTAATCACCTTCCTCACATGCCTCAAGGTGATGTACAAAATACAATACAAAAAAGCTTTTTAAAAAAACAAAGCAGAAAACAGAAGCAGCAGAATTGAAAAACAGTACAAAGTAGAAACCCAAGGCAGAGGCTTATTCTTACAGCTGGCATAGCTTGTTGGAACAAAAATGTTTCCAGTTGTTTCTGGAAAATGCAGTTAGGGAGCAACTGTTCCACAGAATAGGGGCAGCCACACTAAAAGTCGTGCTCCAAGTTACTATGGAATGGGCTTCTGGTCTCTTTGGAACTTGAAAGAGAAGTTCTCCTGCACACTGCAGTGGCCGTCTGGGCATATAAGGGATAAAGTGGACTCTTAAGTCACCAGGTCATAAATGGATGTTAAAAACACAACAGCAGGCATAGCTGCCCACCCCCCACCCCACCCCCCCGCCGGATCATTTAGCACCACATTTTAAAAGTCATTTTTAAATTTTGAGTCAGTTTCATAAGAAGATCCCTGGTGACTTCCTTTTGAAAAAATGAATAAATCAGGTAGCAGGTGGGGACCTCTGCTGAGAGCCTGCAGAACCTCTGCTAGTCAGAATAGACCAAACTGGACTAGGTAGGCAGACATGATAGGTTAAGAGGTAGATCCCTCACTTCAACCTGTTAGAGACATAGGGGAAACCCAGTCCATTTTAAAATCTAGCCACTTGGCAGCCTGTTTTTTTCCCCTCTTCATGTAAAAAGTCTTGCTTTACCTCTCTGTCCTTTGAAAGGTAGGTTATAGGCTGCATATGCAAAAAGGGAGCAACAGAAAGGCTAGGGCCATGGCACGACCCTCCGGTGACTCTAGGGGAAAACTTCCAGTTGATTCGCATCAGCAAGCTCCCCCTACAGGTTGTTAACCCTCGTGTGACTCCCTGCAGAGGAGGCAGGAGTCAAGTATAGTCTATTCAGATCCAATGCCTAAGCCAATACCACTCACATTCTGTAACCAATAAAGTTGTGGCCTTTTTTTAACCCATTACCTTAAATTCTTGTGTCCATGTGTCTTATTTCATCACAAAGCGGGGAGCTGGGCCTCGAATCACAAACACATTCCATTTTCCCACAAAAGCTGCCTTCCTGGGGAAAGCAAGGGAAGAGGAAGGGAGCAGGACTCGCTTACTGTGCTACCCGTGCCCAGCCGCCGCCGCTTCTCATAGGCACCCAAAAGCCTATGACAAAAAGTTCCCATGCACGCCCAGCAGAAGGACACAGGCAGCTGCTCCGAGATAACAAAACTATGGAACAATTTGAAGATCACATCTCTTCAAAAAAGTGTATCATTCAGCATGGGCCATCAAGGACACAATCTGCAAACCAACTAGTCAGGATACAAATTCGTATATGACTCCTGACTAACTTTGGATGAAACAGTTCCTATGCAAAAATATACTTCGCTGCTCGGTAGAAAAACACACATTAGAAATAATGGAAGTACCTGATTTACTGTATCATAGGGGCTGTAGAGACATGATCACAGAGAGAAAGTTACTGGAGTTGAAAGCAGAAGAGAGTTTGAGTGATGGGGATTGAAGCAGTGACTATGGAGGCCAAGTCTCTGTCTCTGATTTCTGTGATTATGAAAAATGAAACATACAAAGTTATGTTTATCATGGCTGTACAGATAAGAGCCAACCCCAAAAAATGAGTGTGCATCTAAAAAAGAGATTCTGGCTATTAGGAGTTGGCAACTGGGACATAGTTGCAGCACTGCAGTTTTATCATTGGTCTTCCTGCAAGAAATGGACAATTATCAACAGAATACAAGATGAATGAAAATCATGCAGTAATGCATTTTAAACATTTTTGTGCTAAGCCATTAGCGTACATCATAACTGGTCTTGGAGGTGGTGCAGAGGACTCCCAGACTGCTGTTCTGGGGAAACTTCAACATCCATGCTGAGGTGATTGGCTCTGGGTTGGCTCAGAACTTCGTGGCTGCCATGACGATTGTGGGGCTGTCCCAACATGTCAGCGACCCAATGCATATGGCAGGCCACACTCTGGAACTTGTTTTCTCAACAAGTTCTGGAAGTTGGGGATACTGACATCAGTCCCTTGTCATGGTCAGAACACTTCCTGTTGAGATTGAGGCTCTCCACACCTTTCCCCCTTTGCAGACGCAGGGGACTGAGGAGGAGAAGGAAGATTGTATTTATATTCCATCAAGTATTAAATAAAAGGTCAAACATTGGGGGTGGGGGTGGGGGAGGTTTGCCTTCCTTCTCTAACAAAGTCTGTCAGATGCATCACATTTACTTTCCCCCTGGTTTTAATTATCCAGTTTTCCACAGTCCTTTAGTTATTATTTAGTTAGTTTAGTTAGTTTCCCTTAGATATTCAAGAAAATGAATACATTCCATCTACATGAACATTTTTTTCTGGGATGTATATTGCCATTATTATTTGCTCTCAACTTATCTGTATTTTTTCTTTTTATTTATTTCTTACTGTTTTTTGATTGTGTGTGTGTGTGTGTGTGTGTGTGTGTGACAATGCTGAAAGACAAGCTAATGTGCTTGAGATGAGGACTTGTGGACCACATACAGTAAACCTCCTTGAAGAAAGAAGAAAGGTCTGATTGGCTGCATTTAGTTCTAGTGGATTGTAAATGTTGGGCTGAATATTCCCTGGGATTTAAATCCTACTTCATCCCCCCCCCCCCAAAGAACAACAGCATGAGGGTGAATTCACAAGATATTTTGTACTCCCGTCCACTTCAATCTACAGCATTTTTTTTAATTAAAAAAAAATCCTCTAACCATTTAGTGTTCTTTATGCTGTAGATCTGTCAACCCCAGCTGTAATCTTCTTATTTTGCTTTAAATACATCCACGGTATTTCATACTTCATGCTGTATCATTGCTCCATTCTAGATGCTTAACAAAATCACTCATCTTAACAAAGGTTACATTTTTTTTCAAACTTCGCTACTATAACAACATTTAAGGCAACTGAAGAATAAAAGGAAATCTGATCTTTATCAGATTCATGCAACCAGAGCATTAATTAGCATATTTTGTTCCACTGGAGAGTTGCAATTAGGAAAATGCTAGTGTCCTGATGTCTATTCCAACTAATGCACTTTCTAAATTTAAAGTAAGGTAACATATTTTTTGTATCGTAATTTGAAAAACAAAGAGGAAGATTTTCCATAGGACACTGAGCTGTTCACCATCTGTTCATTCAATAGATGCCAGCATTCTAAATTTATGAATGCTGATCTCTGGTAATTAAGGAAAAACTGCAAATCTAAAACTTTATCTTATGGTTATCAAATTCACAAGATTGGAATAACTACACCGTGTGACCATTTCTCTATGTGAAGTATCAGCTAAAATCCAAAACAGCACAAAATAAGAAAAGAAAACACTCCCAAACACATTTTCCATAACTTTGTCTAATCCTTTGGTTAAAAATTCTCATATAGGCCATTTGCACAATATACATTTAGAGCTCTCTGACACTAGTTTAATCAGTCATGGAGATAGAAGACCTCTGTTTCCCTCACAGAACTATAATTCTCAGAGTTCTCCAGGAAAAGGGTTTGATAGTTGAACCATTCTGAGAATTGCAGCTCTGTGAATGGAATAGGGGGTCTCCTTAGTCCCAACTAACGCGGGTGGTGCTGTGGTCTAAGCCACTGAGCCTAGGGCTTGCCGATCAGAAGGTTGGCAGTTCGAATCCCTGCAACAGGGTGAGCTCCCATTGTTCGGTCCCAGCTCCTGCCAACCTAGCAGTTCGAAAGCACGTCAAAGTGCAAGTAGATAAATAGGTACCGCTCCGGCGGGAAGGTAAACGGCGTTTCCGTGCGCTGCTCTGGTTCCCCAGAAGCGGCTTAGTCATGCTGGCCACATGACCCGGAAGCTGTCTGCGGACAAACACCAGCTCCCTCGGCCTATAGGGTGAGATGAGCCCTGCAAACCCAGAGTGGTCCATGACTGGACCTAACGGTCAGGCGTACCTTTACCTTTACCTTCACCTTTAGTCCCAACAAAGTCCACCAACCTCAACAAACTACAGTACCCAGGATTCCTTGAAGGAAGCCATTAAAGTGGGATCCTGGTGTTTTTAAATGTATAGCACAGATGTGGCTATAGACTCCCCCTGCCCCCGCATGTGCACACTTTAACTAAGAAAGGATTCTCCACAACAGCTTAGCACTCAGAAAAACAAATAAAACCCACCAGCTATGTATTGCACTGTGACATGCCAAACATTGCTTGTCCCTCCCCAGCTCCCAGGATTTTGAGTTTGAGGCAAGCATCAAAAACCTGGTGAAAGGTTACTGAGTCTGCAGCAGGCTAGATACATGTTTCTTAGACTGTGCTAGGGTCCATGTGTCCTACTTTTTCAAAGGGTAGTCCTGATTTTGAAGGGCTATTAGAGGCCAATCCTCTGTTTGAAGACCATTAGAGGACAACCTCTGTTCCAAAGGGTTTTCTTGTGCAGTATCAAGATAAATAATGCTAAGAAGAAAGAGAAAGGGCTGGGACACTGGACAGGATTCACCGAATGGGACCCATCAGCAGAAGCTGCGTGCAAGGATTTCTGCTTCCACAACAGGGCTTCCCTCTGCACCCTCTGCCCCTGAAATTGACTTTTTTGGGGGGGCAGGGGGAGTCGGGAGATGGGAATGGTGGTTCACAAGTCCATCGTGGGCATGGGGGCTACCCCTGTGCTTCCATATCTTTAACCAGAAGAGCAAAAACTAGCTTGGTTTTAAAACTGTCCTGGACAGACAAAGTAAATTATATGCACCTGCCAGACAACAGGTGCCTCTCCTATCTGAGGTAAGGCCGGCATCAACGAAGGTGAGGACGTTGGAGCTGTGGTGCCCAAGCTATGGAATATCCTCCTCCCAAAGATGTTCACCTGGAACCACCATTGTTATCATATAGGGGCCAAGCAATAACTTTTTTATTTACCTGTGCATTTTTATGTTGTTCCTGATCTGTTCTGAGCTTTTAACTGTTGCTTTTAAACTTCGGTTTGTGTATATTGATCTGCTTGTTTTTGTGCTTTCTACACTGCTCTGAAATCTACTTATGACAATGATGGCATATCAATGTTTTGATTATTTAAATAAACGGGAAATAAAAGAAGTAGCTATATTTCCTAGTGAATGGGCCCTATGATTAGGGGAGTTTTTTCCTTTTTAAATGAATTGTATAAATAGTCTTCTGTTTAAACCTCATGCTAATTTCCCCTGGTAACCTTTCTCAAAGCAGCAGTATGAAGAAGGGATTCTTAACAAGTTAATGAAAGCACTACATGCAATTTGCTAATAGCTGTGTTGGGCCCGAAATGGCCAATTGGTGGTGAAAAGTCTGATATTTTGAAGCAACCAAATATTTTCTAAAAGTAGCTCTTAAAACATATGGGCACATTTTGCTAGTAAATAGCTGTGAAGAATCCACCTGTATTTCAATTAGCCTCCTGCTAATTCATCTGTGATATTCTTAATTTATTCATTTACAGTGATTAAACCTTCAGCAGGTACCATCTCAGACTCGACATTTGCAGCCTCTGGTACAGCATCTGTAATACTTGGAGCACTCTCGCTTGCTTCAAGTATTGCAACCATTGTGGAGTGGCAAGCGCTGATGTTTTAATATGGATGCCAGGTATGCGCTTCATGTTAGCACGGCACCTAAGAACTCAATAAGACAGGTGGTGAAAGGTATTTAGCATGCATCTCAGTATAAATGTCAGAAAGCGAGGACAATAAAATGCTGGGAGCACATTTCCCCCCTCTGTCAGATTTCAAGTGACTTACCTCATCCAAATGGCAAACTACAACTCAGTGGCTTTTTTTTTTTTGCAAGGTCGAAAAAATAAAAATAAAAAGATTAAAAATAAGCATAGCTACCTTAGCAATGCTTTAAGAGAAAAGCAGGCTTTGTGAGACTGACTTTAAACACCCTGTTCACCAACTAGGTCAGGGGTAGGTAATCTGTGGTCATTCGGATGTTGTTGGACTTAAAGTCCCAGCTGCCCCAGCCAGGGTGGCCGATGGCTGGGGGATGATGGGAGCTGTCATCCAGCAACATAAGAAGAAGAAATCTCCTGGTTGCATCTCCTGACAGCCCATGCTCCAAGTACCAGGCAAACACAATTGAATGTGTTTGACTTATTTTGATGTCCCCAGCAAATAAGGTTTCACAATGCAAACATCACAGAAATTGGGTACATCCAACTCTTAGTTGCGAGTCTGGGCCAGTGGCGATGATGAAAGAAAGTTCTGTTGAGCAGCTGAGCAGCTACACTGCATTTGGATGCAATTACAAAACAGATGTGAAGTGGGAAGAAAAAATCAATTGTTCCTGGTACTCAATGGCTAATTTTCTACAGTCAGAAGGAAGAATGCAATATGAGGCATTTGAAATGAAGAGCTAATTGTTTCTCCTCTGTTTATTGTTGTAATGCAGCTCCATCCGTTTTCATGAGCTGACACTTACAGTATTCATAGTTCTCCATGTTTCTTCAATGCACAGGCAGCCTGATCCTGCCATTCTGCTATGCCAGCAGTTGTTGTGCTAGCATACCGTGGCTGCAGTCCTAGGCACTCCCAGTGGGAAAGCAGAAAGCAAAACAACACCAGTAGAAACAAGAGGGCATGTGGAAATGCTGACAGTGATTCCAGATGCCTGCTTCCCTCCCTCCCTCCCTCCCTCCCCTGCTGTTGCCATGATCACTCTGCTACCACCCACCAAGCTCAGTAGTTTGCACTGCCAACACCTTGCCATGGTGGAACATAATATTGCGATAGTGGGACATAGTCTGCAGGCCCAGGAGCAATGAGCCTGCCATCACTGGGGTTTGGAGGCAGGGAGGTACCAATATTGGCAGGAGAACAACTTGGGATTGAAATGGCCACAACTTTTTTTGATTACAGATGTAAGTAGGCTTTGGCACAGGCAGTGGGTATCAGCCTAGCCCTGTGATTGGCTGATTGTTCCACTAGAGTTGATCTTAGTTTAAAGGAGTCCCCTCCCCAACACAGATCAAATGAGGCAAACCTACCAAGCTGCCTCTTTGGTGAGTTTTATGGCCCATTACACCCCATCTGGGCCTTCAGCTCAAACTTTCTTCATGGACCCCTTTAACCAGGGTATTCTAAGCCTTTGTTTTGATTTTGGCTAAGGATCCAAAAGTTGTGACAGTTGCTATGAGGTACGCAACCCCACACCTCCTGTAAAATAGATTAGGCTGAGAGGCAGTGACTGGCCCAAGGTCACCAGCTGAGCTGCACCAGGTGAGTGAAGATTAGAACCTGGTCTCCAAGGTCCTGGCCCAACACTCTAACATAATACTCCACAGAATGCATGCATAGTAATGGCTGTGTGAGGTGGACAAGCATTTGCAATGGAGGAGGCAATATGGACCATGAGAAAGATGGTACAGCAGTGAGATCAGTGCAGATGGAACCACCAAGGAAAGAAGGACTGTTATTGCGGCATCCTTCAAAATTCACACTTCTCCAAATTTTGCAACCAAGTAATGTGAACAAAAATGTCTATACTCTGGTAAAATCTGTGTAAAATGCATATATTAGTGAAAATATCATACACAAATGTATTAAATGAGGGGAGATTGCTCTGCAAAAATGTGTATACTGAGAGATATTCACACTAAAACACTGGTGAATTTTTATATGGGTATTAAAAAAAATCGCAAACCTATGTGGAATTGTGGAGAAATGAATTGAAGAGTGGGAAAACGAGAAGCTGAAAGAATCCAAAACTGACAGATTCACCCATCCCTATGCATGCACACATCCTATTTATTTTATTTTATTTAAAGCCTTTCTGCTCTGCCTTTCAGGAAAACAGCTTCCAAGGGGGATAAGAACAAACATTAAAATAATCAATTTTAAACAACTCGAGCAATAAAAATGACTCAACAGCAGTCAGAAGAACGCAACAGTAAAAATAGTTGAAGATGTGAATGGATGGGGGAAATTGCACGCTGCTGCCTTCAAATTGTAAATAATGGATAGCAGGTGGAAACTTTGCATTTCAGACCCAGAAGTCAGAGATGGCCCAGAGAATTCTACATTCTGAGCAGACAGCTGAGCATTAAGTTGTTATGCTACTTTATTCCTCTGCATAGCACTTTTGCTTCAATCGAAGTAGTGGGGGGAGGGGAGCCAGGCTCAACACAAAGCTTTGCGGATTTTGGTAAAGGTGAAAGCATTTCCAGAGCAATGTTTTGTGGCTGTCAAAACTTTCATATTCAGGCCAAATGTCACTTCTTGCAAATGAGTTCAGCTGATGTCCCTGAGGATTTTCACTTTCCAAGAATGGTGTGTTAATAATAGGGCCTGTATTTTAACTAGCAGGGCTGTGCAAAAGCTTCTAGGATGGTGCTCATGACACATTATAATCTGAACCATATAAATTAATTTGATTCCCAGATGATTGTCTGAAAGGTACAAATAGTAAAAATAAAGCCCCACACGATCCAGTCCTCCAAAATACCCCCAACCCCAATTCTGCTGCCTCTCAAATGCTGAATAAAAGGTGAGCCTGAAAATGAGGTTTTAATACCCACATACTTCAAACTGGTGTTACTTCAAACTCTCTCTGATTAGGACATCTAGTTCTGAGTAAACATGTACAGCATTTATTTGTCATTTGTGGCATCTTTATTGGGTTTTAAAGTTTCTTTTGTATTAGAAGCCACTGATAGATAGATAGATAGATGATAGATAGATAGATAGATAGATAGATAGATAGATAGATAGATAGATAGATAGATGATAGATAGATACATACCGGGTAGATATGGCAATAGTTTATTTTATTTCTAAAAATCATTTTTCAATACTATTTGACACATTTCCTCTTTTCTCCAATACCTTGTATTTGGTCCCCCCCCCTTGCTTTTGTTCTTCTCCTCAGGTTCTGAATTCACTGTTGTGTTTCTTGCCCCTAAAATATTTGTGTGGAGGTCTTTGCCCATGTCTTTTTGTCCTGCTTATTCTTTTAGAAAATAAATGACTTTATTTTTTATAGCACCATCAATTGCATGAATAGAAGTGGACCAGTCTCATGGAGCTTACAATCTAAGATTTGAGAGGGGAGGGAATTGCCAGCACTTTTCTGGGCATTGTCAGTTTTCTTCTGTAAAATGGGCATTTTTTTTGTACCACCAATAGTTTTTTTGATTTCTCCAGGCCAAGAAATGTTATGTACCCAATGGTCATAGGATCTGTCTTTAATAATTATCTGCCTAAATTATGTTTCAAAAACCAATACATACATATTGATGAGCTATGTTATTCTGTTTTAAAGTTTTATATCCAGAAATTGGACTTTATCATTTAATATCCCTACCCCTTAATTACTTTATGAAGCAAGGTTTGTTTTAGACATTTACAAGCCGGACACTCTCAATTTCCCCTCTATAATGATATACAATGAAAGTAAGGATGAATTTGCCTAGGCTTTGTTAGGCTTCAGATTTAGTGGTAAATCTCAGAAAAATTCTGGATATTTTCTTCTGGGTTCCTAAAAGCTTAGGAACATTTACAATGTTTCTGGAACAGACAGTGGAACAGAGATACAGACTCCCACGAGAGGTGGTGGACTCTCCTTCCTTGAACCTTTCTAAGCAGAGATTGAATCTACCAGGGATGCTTTAGCTGAGATTCTGCATTGCATGGGGTTGGACTAGATGACCCCTGGACCCCTTCCAAGATTCTATGACATTCTATGACATTCACCACAACACACAATACCTCCCCTTCCCTTATTGTTCAAATAAGATCTTTGGGTTTATGTAACTTCTGTGTACACCAACAGAAACATAATCAATGACAATAAAACAATATTTGGATAAAGTTCTTTCTTATCTTCCTTGGATAGCATTGATTGTAAATTAAAGTACTGTATTCAGAACATATGCATACAAGAAGGGATTGTGCAAGAGCCCATATTTATCTGAGTTAATCTAATCATGTTTAACTTTTATTTGCTTGTGACCCCTATGCTCTCTTTTTTGGCAGGTAATGGCATAAAAATCCCCAAGAGTACAGGCGAGCATTGCGATTCTTTGCAGGCAGTGAATGAAAGGCAGCCCATTGATTTGGGTGTCATTTCGCAGCGCAGCCATGCAAAAACAATGTTGCACACCAGAGTCAGATCAGGGAGACCAGAGACAGTCCTGTTTGATTGGGAAACTATGTAAATGTTATATACCCCTTTATTATGGGTCAGAGAGGCTTGGCAACCTAACATTGTGCTGTTTGTGGTTAGAAAAACTGGCTAACACCCCCACTCCCAAGAACTAGCCTAGCTTAGCCTGTCAGCCAGTGAGACAATTGCCATTGATTCATCCACAGAATTTTTAAAGTGAAGGAGATGCAACATCTGACTGTAAACACTGGGGTGCGGTGGGGTGTGGGGGTGCGGGATGATGTAGGCAGAAGAAGGGAGGAGAGCAGACACTTGAGATTTTTCCCCAAGCATGATTCTTTGTCTTCTTGAACTCTGATTTCAAGGTTGCCTAGCAACCAAAGCAGTAACAGCTGGGACACCCTTGATCTTGTTGTGTAAACTATTAAAAATAGGTGATGGAGATGGGCACCATGGAAACAATGACAATTCCAGTTCAGGTGTCTGCAATGCCTCTTTGCAGGTTAATGTCAGAGGTGCAAATTGCAAAGCACCTTCCCTTCTCTAATCTGAGGCTTCAGGGAGGAGAGAATATTATATTACCTTCAATTTTATCTAATCTGAGTGCAATAACATTGCCTCCTTTGTGGCACTGATACCTGATTTATTGTTTTGCATAGGTGCTGCCAAGGCTGAAAGGCGAACCTTTCGGAATTTTAGTTTTCTTTCCACGCTAGGGTTGCGCCACAAGCTATTGAATATTCACACCGTTAATCTCTATTGGGAGCAGGAACATAACCTGGATTTCAAAGTTGAACCCTTCGCTCTGGATTATTGCTCTTTTAATAGTAACTTGAGAGTGCTTCTGTTTTATGGAGTAATAACTATATCCTTGGCTGAATGAGCAGAGGAAAATAAGGACTGGCCTGCTTGTTGCAAATAATGGTGAGTCATCTAAAGCAAGTACCAGGCAGGGCTATTATTTAATGTGGTCTTGTTTTTCAAAAGTTGAGTGTATCTGTGTGTATGTTTATAAATATCTGCTGAAAAAATGTGGGGCCCCTGAGATCATGCGTTTTCAGAGTGATTGGCATGCTTCTCTAAGGCTACTAGGGAAGACTGAACACAATGGGTCATATTACTGAATAAACATGCATATTGCTCAGCACAAAAGCCTAAAGCAACAGTTTCTGGAGACTCTGCATTGCTGGTACATCAGCACAGCAAAGGCCCCATCCTCTGCCTGAATTAATTTATAATCCGTAGCCATGCCATCTATCATGGAATTTTGCATTATGGAAGGAAATCAAAGTGGTTGTGTGGGGGAGCCAACAGTGATGGACTTTGCCTCTTTCCTCACATTATCGTTTAGTGGACTTTTTTTTGCTAAACTGATAATCCTTCATTGGCCTTGTTTAGATTTGGGCCTTAAGTAGCCCTCTGAAGGTCATGCTTTTTAATTCCTAGGTTGAATAACTTCAAATTGAGATAGTAATGGTCATCAACTTGGTGGACTTTGAAAGAGAGTTAGACAAATTCAAGGAGAATAAGTCTTATGTCCTACCTCCAGTATCAGAGGCAGAATGCTTCTGCATACTGGTTGCTGAGATTCATTAGTGGGGAAAGGCTTCCCATAGGCATCTAGTTGGCCACTGTGAGATGGGCCTTTGGTCTCATTGAACAGGACTTGTTATGTTCTTAGATTACTTTCTCAAGCACCAGCCAAACACACCTATATGCCTAAAAGGATGTGGGCAATAATCCAGGGATCTGCCAGTCCTTGCCTCTGGTTCTTTTCCAGTGCTCCATAGATTACCATGCTATACTGACTTATGAACATTGGTATTGACAAAATGGTTCCATCTCAAGGAGAGATGCCCAGAATTTCATTTAATGAATGAAGGAGATTGCTCACATGCTTCATCCATAACATGGTGAGCCATAATTTTGGATCAATCTTTTTCTACAAATCATATAGAAAAAGGATCACACCAGATCATAGCTGTCAAGTTTTCCCTTTTCTCGCGAGGAAGCCTATTCAGCATAAAGGAATTTCCCCTTAAAAAGGGGAGAACTTGACAGCTATGCGCTAGATGTATGTTGGCAATGAAACCAATATCTAGATGGGCAAAATGGTTTGTCAGTGTTCCATTATAAATAATTCAGTATCTGCCTAGCAACAGCATCATTACTAATTCACAAAGGAAATAACTTAAATAGAAATTTCATCAGGTAATGATGTTTATTTAAAGTAGTTACAGATCTAAGAAAGTATTGAGGCTGGTGGATACCAAGAGAGCCTGGCCTTTTGGGAAATAGCAGTCTGCTTGAGATGAAACTATTTCAACATAAAAATGAATGGAAAGTTAGCCTACAAATGCTCCCCTTAAGCAAACTGGCGTTGCATGGTGCAAAATTCTGCTACCTATGAGTAGTCGGCAGCTTCTTCTTCTTCTTCTTCTTCTTCTTCTTCTTCTTCTTCTTCTTCTTCTTCTTCTTCTTCTTCTTCTTCTTCTTCTTCTTCTTCTTCTTCTTCTTCTGTTCAGGTGAAGATGTTATCTGGAATCCAAGGAACATTCCACAATGTAACTTTCTGGCTTTACAGAACTACATTACAAAATTCAAAGAAGTGTGAGTTTTGAAAGGTAGCTGCATTTCAGTTCACATATTGATTTGGGAACTGCAAATTAGGTCAGCTCACTTTAAAGTATAAACCGAATTAATCTCTTCCCATTCCTACTCTTTATTCTAAACCTTTCCCCTTTATACCACTTAGGCTCTATTTATCTGCCTGGCAACTTTCGACCCCATTTTCCCCCATAAAAATGAAATAGTCGTGAATCAGTGCATCTCAAAATATAAAACAGATATTTCAAGTATTATCAGAAATGCACTGCTTATGGCTTGTATGTCCAGTGGCCCCTGATTTCATGGATTTCACCATGTGCTTCTATTCTCCTAAATTCCTCTTGTCCCTGCTTACTGAGTATCTCAGTGTCACCATCCCTTTGAACCTCCCTCTAGTTATTTTCCGCATTCCTGGGAAATGCTGACTAATCACAAGACTTAGGGCCATCCTGGGAAAGAGTGACAAAGCATAAGACCATCCCTACACTTCACCTAGCCCCTTCCCCATTTATACTACTTACCTGTTTGGAGGCTCAGTTTCGACCCGCTTTTCTCCATGTTTGGCAGGCAGCTGTTTCTCCCTCAACTGTCCCAGCTGTAACCCAGTTGCCAGACCTTTTAAAAATTCCACATATTAATCCATACAAGTACTGTATTTTCTGTGTATAACACGCCCCCATGTATAAGATGCCCCCTATTTTTGGGGACTCCAAATTAAGAAAATGGGAGATTGCCCAGAGTTATTGAGCTTCCCCCCCCGTGTGTGTGTGTGTGATTTTCAGAGGGAGAAATCGCTCACCCGCCTGAACTACGCATCGCAAAAGCCACCTATCATCTGTCTCATCACCAGCAGAAACCGCCAATCGCCCGCCCACCTGCCCAATTGACGCAGCGACAGCCAATCAACACTAGCCCTTGCCGCAGCACCCAATAACACACCCAATAGCCGGCTCGTGGCAGCAACCAATCCCACCTCCCCCCTATGCACTATCCATGTATAAGACGACCCCCAATTTTTAACAAAAATTTTTAGTAAAATTTCCTTGTTTTATACACAGAAAAGTATGGTATGTGTTTGTCATAAAACTGTGTATTTTGATTCTGAGCATTGGTCTGTTGTCTGGATATTAATTCGCACCTTTACTAGTGTGCATTATAAATTTCCCCATGGTGCAGTGGCGGAGGAAGAGGAGTGCGGGGGGGAGTGCCATCACAACTGCCCCCCGCCCGTGCTGGGTGCCACACCCCCGCAGGTGGTGTGCCACGCCCCCAGGACACCTGCCACGCTCCTGTGGGTGGTGCGCCACACTCCCGAGAGGTGCGCCAGCCCTGCCCCTGCTTCCTCTCCACCACTGCCATGGTGCACTGAGATTCTAAGTTAAAGATTTCTCTCTGTGTGTGTGTCTGTTGAGTATACATGTGCACATTCACGATCGTATGATCGGAGACATATGGCACCACCTTGCAAGGGTCTCTAAGGGTCTACTAGATAGGACTACCTGGGTCTGTTCTGGAAAAGATTCAGCAGGTCCAAATGTTTATAGAACAGTGGGTGTCCTCATCCTTCCCTGTAGTTAAAGGTGGTGGTGACTGACAGGATTTCCCTGCATTTTGCAGCCTAGAGATTGAAGGAGATGCCACAGATTATTTACACTCTTATTTTTAAAGAGTGTTCTGACTGCTTTCCCACAGCAAGCAAGAGATCCATTTCCCTTCCCACTGGGTTCTGCACTTTCCCTCCCCCACTGCCTCTCGTACATTTGCTGCATTCAGCATTTTCGCAGGCTGTATGTGTTGCTGTTTTCTGTACAAGCTGGCAAATAAACATATGGAACAACCCAACAAGCCCATGCTCTTGCTGATTTCTCTGCCTGCTGGGCAGCATAATGAATCACTGAATAAACTGCTTGCCTGTAATATTTTAGCTTTTTTTTTTAAAGAAGACAAAATAAAACAACCAACCTGTGCCAAGAGAGGATTAAAGTCTATCTTAGCCTTATATATTGAACTTTAAGGGGGGGGTGCTTTTAAAAACCAATTCCGTATTACGAAAACAGTCATCATTTCCTTCTTGCTGTTACTCGACAGCTGTCTCCCCACCAGGACTGGGAATTGCACTCCAGAAATTAATCAAATGTGTTGGATAAATTTAGAAAAATGTTCCTTTTCAAGTGTTTGTGTGACTCTAGCTTGGATTTTTCCAGTGTTTGGGGAAATAGTCTTTCCTTTTACCAAACACAGGAAAGCCTATGCTATCTTAATATTTATTTTGAAAGAAACAAACGTAGACTTGCAGGTCAGTTATTACAATAGCAATCTGTCTAAATCAATTTTTTAAATTCATTCTTCACTCTTGTTTTGGTAGAAAAAAATATATATGGAAAAGATAAAAAGTAGGGATGGGGAACACATTCAGTGTTTGAACTAACCCCATCCATGGAAGGGAGTCTCCTGGGTTGCTGGAAAGATCAGGAGCTGTCTTATACTGAGTCAGACTCTTCAAACATCTAGCTCAGTATTGCCCACACAAGCTGATAGCAGCTCTCCAGGGTTTGGGGCAGGGGACATTTTCAGCCCTACGTGGAGATACCAGGGTTTGAAGCTGCAGGCAAAGCAGATGTTCTACCACTGAACTATGGCCCCTTCCCAAACTGTACTCCAAATTGGTGCCTTCAAAGGAATTATAATCTCAGGTGGCATGAGGAGCTTTCTACTCTCTACTTTCTAAATGGTAGCACAATCATTGACTCCAGTTTCACTACCCAGTGTGGACTGTATGCTGCTGCCTCACACCATCACATCCACTGGTCTGTCTTGCTCAGTGTCATATAGTCAAACTGGCAGTGCCTCTCCAAGTTTCCTAGTCCTGCTACCTGAGAACCTTTAAATGGAACAATTCAAATATGCCTAAGTTTGATCTATGTGAGCATGATCCAGGCACAGTCGAGCATTTTTTACTTCTCAGCGATTTCAGAGGGGGAAATTCATACTGCAATCCTAAATTCACTAGGGAATATATTCCACTGAGCTCAGTATGACTAACTTCACTTTAAACAGGCTTAGTTTTGAACTGAACAGCCTATGCTTAATCTTTCCACTGCAATCAGTGAGCTGCAAAAGTGCCTAACTGTGGCTACCTTGTGCTCGAAAGCATTAAAAAAGAACAATAGAAAAGCAAAGTTCAAAGTTTTTTTAAAAAAATATATAAGTGCATAGTTTCCTGACCTTAAAAGAGGTCCCTAAAATGGTTTTAATTGAAAGAGACTTCTCAAATGTAAAAAAAGACACTTTCAATAAGTATTTAAGATATAAACAATAAGTTGAAAAGATGGCTAGGGGTATAGATTTGCTGAAGTGATAACCTACTGGAGTTACCATTTGTCAAAATTAATTACTGACAAAATAATCCTATTAAAGTTGCTGATTACTACTTCCAATTATATGTAGTTTGTCAATCAAACGAAAAGACTTCTAGTAAAAATATCTCGTCTATGCATGTATCTCAGAGCTGCTAGAGAATCTGTTTTTCAGTGTGTGTGGTGTGTTTGCAAGCAGGTGTATATAACTTCTTAGCAGAGAGCTGGGAAAATGGATTTCTTTATTAAAATTAATTAAGCTCAATTTAGATTCTGAACCTAGGAGAATGATCAGGGCTGCAGAGGAGACAGAGGAGAGAGTTTCCTTGCCAGTCATTTATTGAAACTCACAGCTATGAAAAATTAATCCATAAGGACGGGGAAGCAGAAGATGAAAGATCTAAGAGCAGTTTTGGTTCTGCACTATATTTTGTTTTTGCACTGTGAAGCTGCTTGAGGGAATGCATCCAAAGCAGCGTGCCCTGCTGAGCGCAAGCATCCTTCACAAAACAAATGTCTCCTTCACTTGTATTTGATAGGCATGCTCTCTTTCTCTCTCTGTGTGTATGTCACTTGGGAATTTCTGACTGGCTGACATGGTACTGAAATTGTCTGGATACTGTACATCCAAAACAGCCAAAGCCCTGACATTTGGTACATGTACAATACAGGACACTTTAATTATTAGAAATATGGGACGACTGGACATTCATATACCTCTCCCTCATAATATCAGACTCAGTTATACCCCCAAAATGACTAAGTGTCACCCATCCAGAAATTTGATTTCTTTAAAAAATCATTCATTACTTTAAAAGTATGAACATGGAGTTTAGGGTTGCCATATGTCCTCTTTTTCCAGGACACCCCCACTTTTTCATGGGTAGAGTTGTGATATCGAAGTTAGCAAATAGTAGAAGTAGGCAAATGGGTCCTCTTTTTTGCTCTTCAAAATATGGCAACCCTACTTATCGTTTACTTCAAAATAGAGGCCCACATTCCAGCATGGAGCAAGTCAACTCACATATTTGCTTCCGGCTCCAATTCGAGATTCGTGAAAATCCAGACACAAAAGTTGCTGAGCGGGATGCCCCTGGTTGATCCTGGTCAATCGCGGGATCCCTCCCCCTAAAAAACACACAACTGTGGCTCCCTAAAAGAAGCTTAACATCTTTGGCTCCCCCCCCCAGAAGCTCAACAACTTTGATGAAGCTTCCCCCCCCCCAAAAAAAAAGCTCAACAACTGTAGTCAATCCAATGGGTAAGTCACTGCCAGTTTTTTTATATAGTGGTAGTAGATCACAGTCTCTTGGAAGTTGGACAGCCCTGTCATATATGACATCATATCTGTAAAGCATCTAGGTATGGGGTAGGTGGGTCAAAATGGCCTGGATGGCCAAATGGAGAAGCCTGGTGGGTCCAATTAGGCCCACAGGCCGGAGGTTCACTACCCCTGGCCGAGGCACACAATGTTGCTGCCCCCCCCTGCCTGTAGCTGCTGTTTTAACTATGGGTTTAGCTGTATATTATTTTTACACTGCATTATGAAATTGTATGTACTCTGCCCTGGGACCTTGTGATGAAGGGTGGGTTATAAATTAAAATAATAAATAAGGAGGAGGTTGGTGGGGAAGGTGGTGGTGGTGACTGATCCACCTCAGCTCTAGCACTACAGTGCCTTGCACCAGCCCTGCTGACATTGGGCAAAGTGTTTGTGTGAGTAAAATACATACACGGACTCCTTCAATAAAGTTCCCCATAGGCTTAGCTATTTTCCAAATGAGAAGCAAGCAAGAGTTTACAGAGTCACAAAATGCAAGTGAAATTGCTATCATAACTGAATTCTTAGAGTGGTAAACAAAACCAGGAAATAATTCGATTTTCTCCTAATGCGGCAGCCTTTTTGAACCCATTAGGAGGGGAATGCACGGTTGCCTTCCGATACAGTTTTGAATAACATTTCCTGCACCTACAACAACACAGTCACAGAAGATGGATTTTGTTAGGCCACAGGCTTTGTGATGTATCAGAGAAAGATCCTCAAGGAAGCAGTTTGTGTCTGGGGCTCCACCAAGCTGTTCAGCCGCTTCAGAAACCTGCAGGGAATCTCCAGAAGCTGTTGAAGAGTTTAATAAAGAACGGGATCTTTGACACCGTAGTGGCTCTTGTCACAAAGAACAGGATAGATAGGAATGACAAAGCTCTTTAAGAAAGACTCTCTTCCCTGGCAGAAGAAATAGGTCCTTTTTACAAAAAGCCCTATATGGAAATATTTGGGATTAATAAACACTGTGCCTTATATACTCCCTGAAAGTTATTTTTCATTCTCCATATGACCTAGTGCTTTCAAAAGGATTTCATTATACAATCGTGCTGAGAAAAATGTATATTTTTACATGCCTGTTGTCTCTTCATGTTTACCCGTTCTTAACACCTTAATCCTATGGGAAACAAATCATTCTGGGGGAAAGTTAATCTGTGCTATACCATTGTCTGGCCTCAGTAATTTGCTCAATGAGATTGTGATGGCATATCCTGCACCATCACCACCTTTAACAAGACCGGATGGTCCCTGACATACAGGGACCATATATGTTGCCATGACATGTCACCCCAACACCATTCTCCCCATACACATTCACTGTATGTATGATTATTATCAGAATAACACTAAGAACTAAGATGATGTATGATGAAGCAATGCAATTTTTATGCACTTAAATTACAGCATAGCAAACTAGGATCACAGCCAATATTTTCTCTAGGATACCGGTGAAGCTTGCTCCTTGGTCCTTCCTAAGAGAATACTGTTTAACTTTAGGTCAATCTGTTTTTTAGTGTCTCCAACAATGATGTTTGAAATCCATTTTTTTTTAAAAAAAATCACCTAAAAAGGAAGCAATTTTAAAACCCCCACCAATGATAAGGTCATAATTTGTAGTTTGTGAAAATAACTTTCCAATAAGAGCTAGCACTGGTTCAAACAGAAATCAATATGAGGTTTGTTCATATTCAAGTGGTGGCTGTCTACATGATGTCATCACAACTATGACATCCTGCAAGATGTAATACTATGTAAGAGTGATACCATGGATATTCTTCAAATGAGAGGTTATGAATCAACCTGTGTGCAATTATCCTTAGTTTTGTCACTATGTTGTTGTACTAGAATGTAAGTTAAGATTCTGTTGGAATGGTATAGGAAAAAATGTTAAAGAGGCCAGTCTTAAGGAAGGAGGGCATGACTTGTTGGATTGGGGAAGGAGGGCTCTTCTATGAAGAGGGAACAGAATAACAGTGGGCGCACAGGTGCAAATGACATGAAGTAAGCTGGCATTAGATCAGCTCGCCTGAAGCTATATATTGCAAAAGCTTGTATTGTATGGTACATGTGGCAATGAAGCATTTGATACCAATTGGTGTACCTGATTTGATGGCACAGAACGTTCATAAACATTCCAACTGCTCAGAAGCAAACTATCAGATTTGTTGAAATCTTCTGAGGTAAAGAAAGAAAGATATCACTTTGGTATTAAAATACTACGTGGGCCCCTGGGACAGGAGGCACTTTGTGCATCAGGCTCCCAGGAAGGGGTCCTAGGCAAAAGGAAGGCAAGGGGGCTCAGAAGCAAGGTGCTGGAGAGAGACTTGCAAAGGAAATGAGAAAGAGGAATCCTTGCAGATCAGTAGAAAAGAAATGATCCACATTGTCAAGGAATGCCCACTAGCAGGCATACATGCTGACTGATAGTGTTAAATGCTGTCATGAATTTGGCATTATCTGCCTGGTTGGATGTGTATCAAAATGATGGACGGGCATATTTGTATAAACATACTTTATATTTCCTGATGTCTTGGGAACAATAAAATGCCCTGTAAAAATTGTGCGTATGGAAACAGAAGGGGAAGAAGGGAATGCTGGTTTCAGTCTTAAAATAACTGAGGCCTTTATTATGTTATTGGTTAATAATCAGGTGAGCAGCATACCTTGAAACACTGGCCAGAGCCTATGCATTCTACTCCTATTGTTGTGAATTGTACCACATAATATAGATTCTTATGCAAACATAAACTCAATGGAAATATGGGAAAGAGTTACAAAGAACAATGCACCAGCATTAGCAGGTTCGGAAAGGGAAGCCATGAATTGACAGTGAATGAGCACTTTTGCATCTCAGTACAGCAATGGTACCTCCGAAGCTTCAGATGCTAAATTTCAATCCCACCCCACCCCACTCCCCAAGAATGGAATTACAAGTAAGCATGGAGAAAGCTATATCAGAAGAGATGAGGACATTCATCTCTTGAAGCATGAGAACATAGGAAGCTGACTTTGCATTGTCTAGCCTAGTACATGTATACTCTAACTGGAAGCATGTACTCTAACTAGGATCTCAGGCAGAGGTCTTTTCCATCATCTACTATGTAATTCTTTTAACTGACAAGGGTTGAACCTTGAATCTTCAACATGTGCATTACCTCTCAGCTATGATTCCTCTATTTAGCTCTGCCACAAAATCAATAAAGCAAAGACTTGAAACAGGGAAATTCAAATCCCTAGTGCAGAAGCACCCAGAAAATCTCAGCACAGGAAACGGAGCCTTGTTGATAAAATGTTTAAGTAGGGCAAATTAAAATGGAAATGAAAAGTTTTATCACCGCTGTATCATGTCAAGATCATTCAACCCTATAACTGTAATCTCGATTCACTTCTTGAGAATAACAATTCGTTCTTGTGATGGAATATATTTATTATTATAGCAGATTAAAAATAGATGACAGATTATTTGGGGGAACCAAAAAAAGAGCTGACAATCCAAACCTATGGAAACATGGGGACCCAAGGTAATTCATATAGTACATTTCTCATTTTTAGCTTCAAGAGTAATTCCAAATCGCCTGCAGGAAAACTTGGAACAAATTCACATGCTTCTGCTCCCATTAAATACCTGTAAAAAAACTATCATTCTCCAAACTTGCTAAACAACATTTCTTAAAAAGTGATTAGCACTTCCAGCAGAGAGAGTCCTCGTCATCTGAGTAAGCACCAGAATAACTGAGAGAAAATACATGATGATGATAATCATAATAATGTAGAATTGTTGTAATAGCTCAGAGACACAATTTATTATCTTGGTAATCAATGCATTCTAAGGCAGAACACAGCTGATATGCTCCAAATCACCACATTGGGTGGAATTCAGTGTCGTGCTCTTCCAATAGTACCATCAGCACAAGCATTTCAGATGTACCCTCTCCTCCCCGCACCCTGTGCTATACTGGGGGCTCTCCAGACCCACACAGGGGGTGGGATGTGGAGGGAGGAGAGGGGAGGGAATTCAGTTCTCCACATTTTGCAGCAATTTGAGATTTTTTTTATTTTTTATTTTAATTCTCATAAAAATTCATCAGTATTTAATGCAAATTTCTCCTAAAAACACATTCTTGAAGCATGAAAACACATTTTTATATGCAATTTTGACTAATGTGCACATTTTGGCAAGCATTTACCCCAAGGTAATGATTTTTTGTATGTTATATTCATAAACATATACATTTTACACACACTTTCCTCCCATAATAATAATAATAATAATTTATACCCTGGGCTCAGGGCGGCTAACAGCAAATATAAAACATTGATTAAAATGCGACAAAAACAGCATAAAACAGCATAAAATACAACATAAAATGCAGCATCAATATCAATCAAATTCAAAAATTCAGAAGTCATTTAGGGGAGGGGGGAAAGCATTTTTTGTAAACATTGGTTGGATAACAGCATTGCAAAAGTTGGCTAAGTGCAAATTTCGAAAGATAGCTGTGTTTCATGTTCACATACTGTTTTGGGAAAAAATTGATAGATTCAGCTTTCAATGCATCTTGAATTAAATTTCTCTTCCATCCCTACTCTGACAGTTTTGTGGAAACATTTTTGTACCATCTTCCTTAGGCAGCAAAAAACCTCAGCCCACCATTTACTTACTATCAGGTTTATTTTCTTATGAGTACACAGTACACTTCTTATTAAATGCTAAATATAAAACAAAGAGGCACATTTTTGTATCACACCCTGTAACCTCATAAGCTCAGCCCCAGATCATAGACATTGGCAACTTAAGGTGAATGGACTGTGGTCATTAACACACTTACTGAGAATTTATATTGAATTCAGAGGGATGTATTTCTAAATAGACATAATATTTAGGGTCCATAATCCACAAATAAATTTTATTCTATTTGAGTATGCTTTGAATTGTATTGTGAATGCAGTAGACTTTTGTTCTTAAGTTTAGCTATTTTATTTTAACATTTTTAATTGCTTTGGGCAAACCCTCTTCTTTAAAGTGCCACTTGACATATTTCATATTTCCGAAAAGCAAAATGGGAAGATAATGATAATAAATGATTACTAAAATATTAATTTTCTGTCAAATCATCAAACTTCTGTCTTTCAGTCTGACAGCTGAAAAATTGGTATTTGATATGCCAATTTTTAAAAAAACGTTTTTAAAGTGTTTAACTGCTTTTCAGAGTTTTCTGTGCCAGTATCAACATCAACTTTTAGTAACTTATGCTTCATCGGAAAGTTTTAAAAAATAAAACAGATGAGTTGGAAGCTTTGAATATTCAAAAGTCAGCATATTGGATGGGTTTAATGAGCAGTATAAGATTTTAGGGGTTTCAAAAATAAAAAAAAATGTTTACCATATGAAGTCTGCAGATGGCCATTGTTTTTATTTTTTTCAAGAAGATTCATAGGCTTGCAACCTTAGGTCCAGCTACATTTACCTGAATATTTGCTGAGGTGTAGCAAAGATGATTAGGTCAATGAAGATTGTTGATAATATCTTGTAAGGGAAGCTAATACACATTCATATTTTAATATACAACATGGAACTAATCTATTGTTACTGTTACAAGCTGAGCTGGTACATGTGTCAGACATATAAACATGGCAGAGAAAATGCTTTGCATACAGAATGTCCCATCTGAGACCACTGCCAAGATAGACCAATGGTCTAACGTACACATGGTGTAGAGAAACTGGACATTGTGAATTTTTTCTCCCTCTCTCATAATCCTAAAACCTGGAGTCATCCAGTGATGCTGAATGATGGAGGATTCAGGACAGGCAAGATAAAGCACTTCCCCACACAGAGCATAGTCAAGTCATGGGACTTGCTACCACAAGATGTGGTGATGACCACAAATTTAGATGAGATTAGGCCAGGGATCCCCAGACTTACCCGGTTTTGGGCCTGTGCCTGCCACGCCGATTGCGCGGCGGGCCGGAAGGCAGGGGAGTGCGCGCACAGTGGGCCGGAGGGTGGGGGAGTGTGCACCCGTGCGTATGCGCACACACACTTACTGGCACAGTGGCGTGCTTCCAGGTCGAAAAAATCGCCAGAAATTGTGCGCATGCGTATGGGCCTCCCCCAACCCGGAAGTGCACCGGAAATGACCTCTTCTGGGTCGGGAGAGGCCCATACGCATGCGCAGAAACTATTTTTGGCGCTTTTTCCGATCTGGAAGTGCACTGCCGCGCTGCGCGCCATAAGAGCGGGTGGCGGCAGCGGGCGGCGGGGTTGCCGGATTCGGAGGCCAATTGGGCCACATCTGGCCCGCGGGCCTGTTGAATGATTGTGTAAAAGTGTCATTATTGTTTCACTGTACCTTTAAGAGTCAGGAAAGATTTAATGACTGGGGCTCTGCAGCTGTGGAGCAGCTCTACAGGTGTTGCTGTGAAGCTGATGATGCAGGGTATATCAGGGGTGTTGTGTGTTGCCTCTGTGCTGGGCGTTTTCCCAGTGTGCTCTTGGTGGGTGGTTTGGTTGTGTGGGTATTTTGTATAAGCCTGATTTAATTTTTGTTAAATTTACTTTCTCCATTAAACCAAGCATTTGTTTAAGTCTTGGTCTCTATGTGTAAGTTCCTCAACCAGTTTCTGCTGATTTTGCTTTTAACCCCAACATCTTGGTTATGGGCCCAGTGGTTGAGCGTGGAACTGCACATGTTAGTTTTTGGAGAAAGGTTTAGAAAGGTTTTTTCCTTCTTTTTGCTGCAACGGTTTTGTGGGCTGGTGGTTGAAAAGTTCCAGCATGGCAGACCGTGTTGCTGAGGCTGAGAAGGCTTTAACATTCCCGCAACTAACGGCCGAGAACTACAGTCTATGGTCCTTTCGCATGGAAGCACTTCTGACTTCCTGTGATGTGTGGAAGTACGTGACCGAGGACCCTCCTGCTCCTATGACCGATGCCTGGTCGAAAGGTGATGCTAAAGCAAGGGCATCAATTAACTTGTCTGCTAGTGATCAGCAAGTTGTGTATATAAGAAATAAGAAGACTGCCAAAGAAATGTGGGACAGTCTTGCGGCAGTGCACGTTAGAAAGGAGTCAGTGTCTGCCATAGCTAGCCAGATATCTGCTGTACCTCCAGCACAATTAACTGTGGAAGGGGTAACAGCAAGATTGATGGGCGAGCTGGACAGAAGGGAGGCTTGTGGGATTAGCACTCCTATTTCTAAAAATAATGAGGAACGCCGTATGCAAGTCTGTGGTGATTCATCTGCTTTCAAAACTTCCAAGCATTGCTGGTTTTGTAAAAAGCAGGGGCACCTTGCGAGGGACTGCAGATTTAAAAAGCAAAATGCTTCAGGGTCCGTTCCATTTCGTAAATCACAGACAGCAACCCAGCAGTCGGCAGCACATCGTAAAGATGGACGTGAGCCGCGAGCGTTCCATGCTCGTGAATTAGGTCGTAAAGTAATTAAAGATGACACGTGGAAATCGTTTGTAGTAGATTCCGGGGCGTCAATTCATCTTTGTAACGACCGAAGTCTGTTTGTTTCTTTCGAAGAGGAAATTGGCACCATTCATCTGGCCAACTCCGACGTTCTACAGTCGCTTGGCAGAGGTACTGTGAAACTTGACTCCTTGAACATCACAATAGCAAATTGCACTTACTGCCCATCAGTGGACAATTTATTATCAGTAAGTTGCTTTGCACGCCAAGGAGTAACTGTGTGCTTCACAAAATCACTATGTGAGTTCTACAAAGGGGGAAAACGTGTATTGTATGCCAGAGAGTCTGAAGGTTTATATAGACTATATTTTAAAAAGCATTCACAGCCACCTGTGAACTGTAGAGTAACCCAGCCAAGTCAAGGGTTGAGAAAAAGTCAGGGGCTGAGAAATGTAAAGCCTCACTCCGGATGTATTCATGAGGCGCATAGACTTTTGGGACATTTAAATTTCACAGATGTGATAAAGACAGAGAAGATTGTTGATGGACTAAACTTGAAGCCATGTAAATACTATATGCAATGTGTATCTTGTTGTAAGAATAAGATAAAAGTTGCAAGAAAGGGCAAATGCTCAGGCAGGAAAGTAACAGAGCCATTTGAACGTGTGCATTGTGATTTAGTAGGGCCACTCCCTCCTTCCTTAGGAAATTCAAAATATTGGCTTACTCTTATTGATCAGTACAGCAGATATTGTTTTGTTTACACCATTGCTGAAAAGTCACAAGCACTTGAGAAGTACAAGATTTTTTGCAACTGGGTAAAAACCCACTTTAACAAACCTATAAAGCATTTGTTTTCTGACAGGGGGGGAGAATTTGTTTCTGAGGAATTTTCACATTTCCTGGAAGCGCAGGGGACTGTTCACGAGTTGTCCTGCCCTAGAAGTCCTTGGCAGAATGGGATTGTAGAAGTAGTGCAACGTGATTTGCAGGCAGGTGTTAAAACTTACTTGCATGATGCTAATTTGGGGAAAGAATATTGGGCGGAATCTCTTCATGCCTATCTTTTTGTTAAAAACAGATCCTATCATTCTAGTTTAAATGTTACACCCTATGAAATGTTGTTTAAAAAACGCCCTAATTTAAAATACCTGCGAATTTGGGGTTCAGACGTTATTATTCACTACCCTGCTAGACACAAGTTGGATGAACGTAGTGTTCAAGGAAAGTTTATGGGCTACCAGCAGGGGGCGTACAGAGTTTATGTACCAGCAACTGGCAAATTTCATATTACCAGAAGCATGATTGAAACTGTAAATTGGAATAGAGTTGCTATTTTTCAAGATAGAGATGGTTTAGATAATGCTGATGAGGAGGAAGTAGAAGTAGAAGAGGAAGACGCTGGAGCAGGGGATACTAGTGGATCTGAAGACGAAAAGCCTGTTGTGTCTGGTGATTTGTTTGAAAATTTAAAGACACAGACACCTAAAGAAAGGTTAAGTTCTTCTGAGTTTTCTGAAAGTAAGAAAAGCCCACAAGAGTCTCATCAGTCTGATGATAGCAATTTACAGTCTCAAGCTAGAAGTCCAAATAGTTCTACTGATTCTGAAGGGCCTAGCTCTTCTTCAGGACTAAGACGTTCAGACAGAAAGAGACAGGAACCAAGACGGTTTTCAAAAGAGCAGTTATACACTGTGTATGCCAATAAAGCAGTTTTTGAGCCAAAATGCTACAACGATGTTCAAAAATTACCTTTGCATGAAGCTGTAAATTGGTACAAAGCTATGGATGCTGAAATAGCTTCTTTAAAAGAGCATAACACTTGGTCTCTTGTACCACAAACCCCAGACATGAGAGTTATTGATTCAAAATGGGTTTATAAAATGAAAACGAATGATAAAAATGAAGTTGTAAGGTACAAGGCTAGGTTAGTAGCCAGAGGTTTCCAGCAAATCCCAGGTGAAGACTATGATTTGTGTTACTCACCGAGCGTAAAATATGAATCTGTTAAGCTTTTGTTAAAAGATGCATCCCAGCGTGGACATTCTGTCTATCATGTAGATATAAAAACTGCCTATTTGTTTGCAGATTTAGAAGAACAAATTTTTATGCGTGTCCCTGATGGCGTAATCACCACTAAAGGAGTAGTGTGCAAACTAAATAAATCTCTTTATGGTTTGCATCAGAGTGGTAAAAACTGGCATCAGACTTTAGTGAAGGAATTGCTGGATTTTGGCTTTACACAAGGCAAGGCAGATAACTGTGTATTTACAAAAGAAAATGGAAATTCTGTGACCAAATTATGTGTGTTTGTAGATGATTTACTAATTTCTACAAAAACTAAACATGAATATACACAGATAGTGTCACTGTTACAAGAAAAATTTGATGTGGTAGAATTAGGCAAAGCTAAAAACTATATATCCATGCAAATTGAAGAAGGCAAAAATGGTTCTTATCTGATTCATCAAAATGCAAAAATAGATGATCTTGTTGAAATGTTATGTTTAAAGAATGCAAATGGGAAAGAAACGCCTATGGTATGTGGTTTCACTTTTACAGATGGCAATAACACGTTCTCTGACAAAACTTTGTATCGCTCTGCCATAGGCAAGCTCAATTTTATTCAAAGAGTTTCAAGGCCAGATGTGACTTATGCTTTTCATTTTCTGGCAAAATTTGTAGAAAAACCCACTACCCAATGCTTCAAAGCTCTTAAGAGAGTGGTGATGTACCTCAAACACACAAAACGTTACAGATTGGAATTTACACCATCTATTGACAAAGGTTTTGAAATATATTGTGATGCATCTCATGCTGTAGAGCAAAATAATTACAAAGGTACATCTGGTATGGTTTATTTTTATAATGGGTGTCCTTTTGAATGGAAAGCACAGAATCAAACGATTAATTGTCTTTCTTCAACTGAAAGCGAGTTATATGCCTGTACTCAGGCCATCCGTGATATAGAGTGGTATTTACAAATATTTGAAGACTTAAAGATGCCAGTATCACTCCCAGTAAAAGTTTATCTCGATTCCCAGAGTGGACTTGCTATCCTGTGCTCAGAAACCAACACACAGCGCACTAGAGTGTTGAGATTACGTTTACAATTTGTAAAGAATTTGATTGCTGACAAAACAATTGTTTTTGAATATGTCCCCGGTGACAGACAAGTTGCAGACATCTTTACTAAAGCACTTCCAAAAGTTGCGCATGAAAGACATGTACAAAGTTTGTCTCTGTTTCACAATAATGAACTGCAGGGGATATGTTGAATGATTGTGTAAAAGTGTCATTATTGTTTCACTGTACCTTTAAGAGTCAGGAAAGATTTAATGACTGGGGCTCTGCAGCTGTGGAGCAGCTCTACAGGTGTTGCTGTGAAGCTGATGATGCAGGGTATATCAGGGGTGTTGTGTGTTGCCTCTGTGCTGGGCGTTTTCCCAGTGTGCTCTTGGTGGGTGGTTTGGTTGTGTGGGTATTTTGTATAAGCCTGATTTAATTTTTGTTAAATTTACTTTCTCCATTAAACCAAGCATTTGTTTAAGTCTTGGTCTCTATGTGTAAGTTCCTCAACCAGTTTCTGCTGATTTTGCTTTTAACCCCAACAGGGCCGTAGTCTGGGGACCCCTGGATTAGGCAAACCCATGGCGAATAAGGCTATCAATGGCAACTGGTCCCAATACTGGAGGCAGTGTGTCAGTCTCAATACCAGGGTAGAGTGGTACCTTGGCCTAAGAACAGCACTGTTCAGGAACTATTCATTTTACAAACTCCGCGAAACTGGAAGTAGTATCCCGGATTGCGAACTTTACCTCGGTCTAAGAACGGAATCCGAATGGTGGAAGGGCACTGGCGGCAGGAGGCCTCATTAGGGAAAGCGTGCCTTGGTTTAAGAACTGTTTCGGTTTAAGAACGGACTTCCGGAACGGATTAAGTTCGTAAGCATGTGTGTGTTTGACTTCACAGGGAGCTTTCTGAAGTTCCTAAGCTCTCCCTTTCCTTGCCCTCTTTCCCACCCAGAAATCTAAGACAAGAGCTGTGAGGAAAAATCTATGGAGTGCCTTAAACAAGACACAGAGCAAGGGAACTCAGCATCATTGGGAACTGCTGCCTCAAGGTGTCCCAAAGTGGTGGTTCCCAAAGGCTTCATTCATGCCTTCCCCATCAAAGCAAGTGTTTTAAAAATGCTGCAAATACTAAATGGCAGGAAAGCATTGCTCATAACAGAGGCAATGGCAGTAGTGAGCTATACTCAGCTCTTCCTCCGTCACATGCAAATGACAAATGGCAATTTTAATTATTCACTATGTTAAGTAGCTAACATCCCTTAATGTCTAGCTGAGTGGTTGGATCCAATTACTGCATAACAAAAGATCCTGGCAATACTATATCTTCCAGCACAGAGAGCTTATGAAGACAGTTGTCATCCATTATTTGTACATTTCTAAAATGTTTGGTGTAAATAGGAAAGCATTTAGTATAAGAAACAAAAGGCAGTTTCTCTTTATAAGAAATGTGTGCAGTTATCATGTGGCGGTTTGAGGACAAATGAGACAATATGAGAGAAAGTAGCAGGAAGGACGAAACATTTTGAAGGCAAAATCCGGAACAAAATACAACTGAGAGGGTGACTAGTAATAGGCAGAACTCTCTCTCTCTCTCTCTCTCTCTCTCTCTCTCTCTCTCTCTCTCTCTCTCTCTCTCTCTCTCTCTCTGTGTGTGTGTGTGTGTGTGTGTGTGTGTGTGTGTGAGAGAGAGAGAGAGAGAGAGAGAGAGAGAGAGAGAGAGAAAGTGATGACAGAATAACCAGAGCCCTATCATCTCTGTTAGGCTGGAAATTGGGGGACAGTTTTTCCTTCACAACCCATTGACCACAATTTATTCTTTATTTATTTGTGTAAGGTATTTGTACACCACTAAATCAGTCTATAACCAGTGTTCATAAACATATGTATACTGTATATAACATACAAGGGATAAGGTGCATTACATTATTATTAATCATAAGAACAGAAAACTTCCTTAAAATGCCTGCTGAAAAAGAAAGGTCTTTGTCAGGCACCTCTTTGCTGTGAGGGAATTCCACAGAATCAGGCCCACAAAATTGAAAGCACGGCATCTGGTTTATATGAGCCATGAATCTGACCATTAACAGAGGCTTCTCGAACAGAGCTCAGTGATCAGACAGGGACATAAGGGATTAGACAGTCCCCGAGGTATCCTGAACCCAAGTTTCTAAGGGCCTTGTAATTTAAAAATGTTGAACCTGTCCCAGTAATGTATGGGCAACCCTTGCAAGCTTTTGAGCCCTGGTGTTATTTATGTACTGGTGGTAGTCTGTCTCCACCAATAATTTAGCAGCAGCATTTTTCATCACTTGGAGTTTCTGGACCTTCCATGAAGGTATTAACTTAATTATTCAAGCTCTAAGGTAGTGTAGTTTCAAGGTCTATTTGGCTTTTCCTGACACCTGCTCTACACCAGAGTGTACAGGTTCAGCCCCGACTGCCAGTGAACAGCAGGCAACTCAAGCACTTAATATCAATTATATAAAATGCAGTCATAACAAAGGTAAGGCAAACATGTTCAAAATATACAAAACCATGTATTTCAAAAATAATTAGCATATTTAGAACGCTCCGATAATAAGACCTTAATGGCCAAATCCCACACCGTGCATTTTAACAGAGGACAAAGGGCTTCACCAGTTTCCTAATACAACATTAGAATACCTTCAAAACAGAACAAATCTATGAAAAATAAAAGAAACTAACGATCGGCACTACTAGAATCAGCAACCTTTTTCAGCCGTGGGCCGGTCCACTGTCCCTCAGACCATGTGGTGGATCGGATTATATTTTTTGGGGGGGAAATGAATGAATTCCTATGCCCCACAAATAACCCAGAGATGCATTTTAAATAAAATCACACATTCTACTCATGTAAAAACACCAGGCAGGCCCCACAAATAACCCAGAGATGCATTTTAAATAAAAGGACACATTCTGCTCATGTAAAAACATGCTGATTCCTGGACCATCCGTGGGCCGGATTGAGAAGGTGATTGGGCCGCATCCGGCCCACGGGCCTTACTTTGCCTACCCCGATCAAGAACAACAGTGTCTAAGGAACAACAAACTAATATTCACCAACTGGATTTCATTCCTGCATAGAAAACCTTAAAAGAGGAAGACAGAACAATTATCTTCAAAACTTCCCACTTGAGTGGGTTAATTTTGTGGTTTAAAGCCCAAGCACGCAAATGTTTATATGATTTTAATTAGTGACTGTAGAACATTGTCAGTTTGTTTAAAATGGCTGTTTATGACAGAGGTCTGAAGAGAGCTGTTTTTCTTAAAGATATACAAGAATCAAAGACTATTGGTTAATATTTGTTTTTTGTTAAGAAGACCTTTGCGCCAAAATACATTTGGCTTACATTGTAATTCTGACTTTGTTAAGGTTCTGTTATTGGGATGTTTCTTTGTATTATGATAATTTTTGTAATAAAGAAAATTGTAGGTTTGTTTACACATTGTCCTCCCTTAATTTTGTTTTTGGTTACATGAGTTTTTATCACATATTAATTTTGCCTTGGTTGTTTGAATTATTAAGTCACCTCTGAGACAGCTGAACTGAGCTTCTCTTGAGTTTTCCCCATTCACTTCAATGGGACATGTGCTGCAGAGAGTCCCAGATTTATCTAATATCATACTTCAATTCTCCTCAAGTAGCCTTGTAAAACTACACTGGGGAAAAGAAGGTTGGAATAACCACACATTTTTGACCAGCTGATATGTTTATCATTTCTTTTTAAGAAAGAAGGGCAATGAAGAAGAATATAAAAAGATATGAGATAGCAACTAGAAATGCTAATGATCCACTTTGTATCTCAGATGAAAAGAAGAGTTGCTCACACAGCATGTAGCTAAATACAGAGGAATCTTGAGAACTGAAATAGGATTCTGAATAAAATGTGGTTGTTGTATAAATCATGTCCTCCCTCAAAGAGGGCATGTGTTGTGGTGCGACCTGGCAACCGAACCCTGTGTTGTGGGTGGATACAATTGGATAGCCACAACACCCTATTGGTAGGTCCCTTGATGCTGGGTTAATCAGGCCAATGGGACGCTAGCCAAACCGATCAAGTGACCTATATATGCCCATGAACGTGACTCAGAGGTTCCTCTTTTGTCATGTGCATCGGAACACCTGCCCACCTCTCCCTATTTTTAGGGCTTGTGCGCTTAACCTTGCTATGCCGTCGTTTGTCATGTGTCATTGGGACAGGGGCATGGCAGGAATTTTCCCACTTGACTGATTGGCTGGTGCCACTTGGGTTTCTCCTGCCGTGTAGCAAATTGTCACAACTTGTAAGGGGGCGGATAGGCTCTGGTTCAGGTGATAGGGATGGGGGAACGCTCTCGCCATCCCTATGTAAAGGGTATTCTGTTAAAGGAATCCAGGGATTCAATGCTTTGGTCAACCCTGAGAGGGGTTGTGCCCGTGCCTGAGTCCAGGGGGACATCTGGGTGGGGGACATAGCCTGTCCCCGGCTTTCTGCCATTCCAGGTGTTCACCCTAGGCTGACCTATGATAGAGCTCTGGATCAGCACTACCTGCAACGGTGCAGGGAGCTAGTTGAACCAGACCCTTGCAACCACTCACCTGATGTAATCATTAAAGTTGTGGCCTAAATTCTGCCAAAAACCAAACCAAAATTTGAGTGAGGTTTAAAGGTCTAAACATGCAAATATTCATAGATGTGAATAAGACACTCTAGAAGTTAGTTTGCTCATGCCAAATAATAGAACAAGGAGACCATTCAAACAGGAAGATCCTAGATTGATTGACAGGAGAAATAATTTCCCCCACTCCTTAAAAATACAATTGCCAAAATGTCAATTATGTGATTATCATGCCAGTGTTTTTAAGCCAAGTAGGGAAAATTGTATTTGTGGCTCTATGCAGAACATAAAATATTTCCCTTTCTTTTAACCTAGCAGCATAATGCCAGTATCAACATATATGCACCCCATGTTTCAGACAAGGGAAGAACTTGGGCTTGGGCTGCCTTGTTGTCTCTCCATATGGACTGACACAACCACAGTTTGCTGCAGAGGGTAGAGTGTTGGATTAGGAGCTTGCACTGGGCCACCATGGGTCAGTCACTGTCTCTTAGCCCAGTCTGCCTCCCAGGGTTGCTGAGAGTATAAAATGGTGGAAGAGAGAAGCATGGATGCCCCCCCGCCCCCCCGACCTTCTTAGATGAAACATGGGATATAAATGTAGGAGGAGGAGTGTCAAAAATATGATTTCAGCAAAGGCATTGACCAAAGAAGAGAAAGTTGAACAAAGGATGTGTATCAGTAGGAGGGACATAACAGGAGTCCAGACCAGAAACTGCAGGTCACTGCAAAGCTTTAAGAAGCTGAGATAACAATAATCACAAACATAGTTTTCTTTGCCTGACTAGCACATCATGTTTCGATTATTCTCAAGGGTATTGGCACACATACATTGCAGTCCACATTTGCCACACGTTTTTGACTTCTCCAGTGACTGAAAATTATATATAAACAGATCCAAATGAGCACACTTTCCGATCTTCCAGGGACTTTTTATGTCATTAGTTACTATTTTTTACTAAATCTTCCCAGGACTGGAAGTCTACAAATACAGAATGAAGAAGAATAAAGTGAAAAGTCAAGGAAAGAGCCCTGCTGTGTGTGGAGAGTTAGAAAGAAGAAAGAATCACTGAAAGAGAGACAAAGGTGGAAGTGAGAGCAATAGAACTTAGAGGGAAATTTTGTAGACATACCCAGGAGAGGAAATTGAGGAAGGCAGAATGATCATCAGTGTTAAAGGCTTCATAAAGTGAAGACTGAGAGCTTAGATCCTGCCCTTATATTGTGCCATCAGTTTATTGGAAATGTTGTAGCTTTGTAAAACTTAGGTCATTTACATCTAGTAATTTTTTGGGGTGGGTAGGGGTTAAATAGATAGATATAGATAGATAGATATTGGTATATATTTACAATATCGTCCCTTTATAATTCCTTTCCCAAAATTTGGAGATCTGGCCCTCTTACCAGGTCACCTGCATCCATAGGTTATATCCAGCTAAGTTAAATTCAGAGCAGACCATTGAAATTAAGTCATGCCCCAATGTGCCCATGGTATATCCCCCCCCCATAGAATCGTAGAATTGGAAGGTTTATTCAAGGGTCATCTAGTCAAATCCCTTGCAATGCAGGAATCTCAACTAGATCACACATTACAGATGACCACTGTACCTCTTCTTTCAAACCTCCAGGAAAGAAGTCCTTTTCTTGGAGTCTGTTCCACAGTTAACAGCTCTTAACTATCAGAAAGTTCTTCCTGATGTTTAGTCGGAATCTTCTTTCTTGTAACTTGAATCTATTGGTTTGGGCCCTACCCTCTGGAGCAGGAGAAACAAGCTAGCTCCATCTTCCATGTGACCGCTTGCAGCGGCCTATGCCTTCTCAGTTCTGTTTGCAGGAATTCAAGGAATTCAAGCCCTTTTTGAATTCTCACAGTATTCCTATTATCAACCAGGGCAGCCAAAGCTTTCTCAATACCCAAACAAGGCCAGAAGCCAGACAGAGATATATAGTGAAGTTGTTGTATTTTTATGCTGGATTTATTGCAAGTCACTTTGCACATTATTTATGGAAGAAAAACTCATAGCTAGATAGATATTAATATCCCAGTAGGCAGGCTATTTGTTGGCATCATGCTATACAAATGAATATGTTTTATAAAATATATTTCAATAAAAGGCATAAAAGGATGATCATATGAAATAAACAATTGAATACTTCAATTTCTAAAGTAACTATTGTTTTGGAATCTCTCAGCATTTTCTAAAGCGCAGCCTCTCAAAGGAATCTCAAACTAGTCTTCAAACAATCATTATATTGATATTGGAATAATCAGCATGTCTGGAACATTCAGCATTTAAGTGCCATGTGTGGGCTTATAAACAAGGTACAAAAAAATAATAGGTAAAGGAACAATGATTCCTCTGGTATTTGTCTGCTTCAACAATCAAGGCAGCAAATTTCTTGACTTTTTGAAGTTGTTATGCAGAAATTTCCTAGCTGCTGATGTCTTACCATCCCCTCTAATGTGAACTATAAATTTTTAAAAATGAAATAAAAACAGTCCACCACTGGAGTGTCATAAAATAGAAAAAGTAAAAGCTATATAATGTACTCAAATGCATGATTTGCCTGTTATTGAATCTACTACTGTGATAATGATCTGGGCATTCTGAATGCATTTTGTTTTTTTATTCTTCGTTTCTTTAGTATACATAGCTGTATGTTGTTATTTTTAAACATACCAGTTCTAGAACACTGTTATATTATCTGACGTGTGTATGTGAAGAGCATGATGGGGAGAAGGTATAAATGAAATATGATTATTCAATAATTTTTTTTCATCTTGGCTTTTGTTTCTGTTCTGAATAAGAGTGAAGAAGAGGTCACACACATTAGTGGCATGGAAACTGGGCAAAGCAATTTAAATCTGGGCAAAACTGACTAAAGTTAAGGACCACAAGTAACTTCAATCCAAATCAAACCTCCCTTGACACTGCAAAAATATTTAGATAACTTTTTGCTCCGTTGTTTTGCATGTTCATTTGCTCCTCTGCTGGTGAATTCTAGCCAGGTTTAACGCTAAATTGAACTGACACAGCTTATAGACTGATATATTCAAGGTGGAATGTTGTATTTAAAAATCAGACAGAATGTGGAAAAACTCAAAGACTCAGGCTGAAAGCCCTGCGCTTTTGCTAGTGGACCCAGAAAATAGTTTTAATACCAAAACGTCAATTAAATGAACTGTTCTAAAGAACAACCCCGCTTCCAGATTAAGAACAGGCTCGCACATCGTGGCAGGCATTTTGCATAGGAGTCTGAGAATTATATGGGCTTCCCATCAGATATGCTGCATCCACATGGGATGTTTGCTACACATGGCCTCTGTGGTTTTGTGAGACTATAAGAAGATGCTTGATGGATCAGATCAAACACCCATCTAATCCAGCACCCTGTTCTCATAGCCAAATGATTTAGTTATCCTCCATATTTGTGAGTTTGTAAGTTTGTGCAACCAAATTGTACCACCCCACCAACCCCTATCTCCACCCCCCCACACACAACATATCTACTGAGATTATGACTGCTCTCACTTCTGCCCATTAGGTTCAAGCAAGTGCCAAGGCCCAGAGCCATGAAGATGCCCAACTGTTGGCAAAATAAAACAAAAAAGGGTGCTTTTGTATGGACCCATTAAAAAAAAAACCATCTATCTTTCCTCCACATGTCCAACATTTGTCTTAAATATGAATCAAAAACAAAATAAATGAGCCCCAGTGAGGAGGCATACAGTATATTGCAGTTTCAGGAGCACCTGGACATCCTGTGTTGGCCTGCTATCAGGAGGATATGCTCCAAATTCAGGCACCAGGACAGCAAATAAGAAGCCCCAGTGTGTCTTTGGGTGTCACAAATCTATATTAACAATATGCAATAAAGGGAATGCCTAGGGTGGCCACTTACTTATTGCCAAAATAGAGGATGAAGAAGAACATAAAATTTGAACCTGCTGATTTACATGGATATGAATTAATATAATTTAAATAGAAATGCACTGCACCTTAATGGAAAAGACTGATCAGGTAGAATCATAGAATTGTAGAGATGGAAGGGTCCCTGAAGAACATCTACTCATACTCCAACCCATCAATGTGTGTGTCTCCTCACTCTGCTGTCCAGGTGCTCACTATTTGTGGGCCTCCACTAGTGCCCTGCTCTCTCTTATTGCTCTTGTTCTTTCAACTGGACTTGGAACAGACAGTAAACATGGCCATCCTAGGCAGGTCAGAAATCCTCTTAGGCCTTCTTGGCTCCTCAAAGGATACCTCAGAAGCTAACCCACTTTTTCAGCCACCGGAAACTCAGTTGCCATTGCCATTGTAAGAGAACAAATGAGGTGTTCATGGTGAGTTCCAGCACCTCTTTTTCTACAAAAAGTAGCATTGGGTGTCACCCAAGTGTTGGGAAGCTTAGCTACTTCTGGCCACAGTGTGACTGTACTAGTTACTTGTGCCAATCAGTCAAATTGTGTTTTATTTATATATTCCATCCTGCTCATTAGAATCCTTGTACAGAATGTTTCCTGGGTACATGTTTGTAACCGGTGCTTAAAATCTAGTAAAGACTTAGCAAGCGACGTGAAATATAATCACAACCACAAAATGCAGCCTTGCATTTCCCTTCACTTGTTTGGCATAGAATAATGACAGCGTTGGCAATGGAGTTTCATACTGATCTCTCCCTCTCCCTTCACCAAGCCCTTCAAAGTGGAGTGTTAACAGTATTCAAAGTTGTTTCAAAAGATCAGAGCACCTACAATCAAATACCTGTGATCACTGAACAAAAATGGCTTATCATGCTGATTCTAACTACTGGAGGCAGTTTTCAAATGGCTGAATATTTAGGGATATGAGTCATACCCATTAAATCATTATTATAATAATTCTGTCCCTTTTGATAATCAGATTCAGAACACTCCCTGCTTCCCTTTGGACTACCCCTCTTTGAGCTTGTTCATATTTTATTTCCCCATAATTTTTTCTAAGAGCACTCAACGACTACAAGTTTTTTGGAACTTTAGATAAAGTGATGGGGTTTGCTAATCATTGTGTAGTTCACGATGAAAAAATGTTTTTAATTCAAAAACCCTTCAGTGGGGATAGGGGGAGGAAGGGAAGGAAGGAGGGAAATAGCTGTGGTCTTTAGTAGGGTGGAGATACACACTCACAAGTTTGATGTTTATGTCAAACTACCATGCACAATTTGATACACTTATCTCATATTATGACCTCCTGGAATTGGGATGAAGAGTCACTTTATTTGCATTGAATAGGCTATACAGCTATGCAGTAATAAACCATAGATAGGTATGGGTGCCAGTATCTGAAGGAAGCACCCCCAATTGCCTGATTTTGTAACACTATCCTTGCTGATCTGGCAAAGCAGATTAGTGCTAATCACAGCCAGCCTGAGTCAGGTTGAGCAGCTCAAAATTTCCCTTACCTGCCACTGCTGGTTGGCATTTGACTGAGTGGATGCCAAGGTCTGCCTCCTTCTCCTGTCCTCAAGCCAACATGCGATAGGAGGTAGGCTTGTTAGTATCCATTCACCCTTCAGGTGCCTCTTAGTGCTCACAGTCATTATATTCTTACCCATCTAGTTCCTGCATTACCTGGTTCAAGATTCAGCTGGAATAGGCTGAGGCAGCCCTATAATACCCTGGATCAGATCAGCTCCACCCAGAGCCATCCAGGGTTATCAAAAGAGGTGCAGTTTAGTGGTGAGGACCCGGGGGGGGGGGTAAGCAAATGCAGGAGCCTCTTTTTTCATTCTGTCCTGACCACATGTTGGGTTTAAGCATTATAACTCTGGAATCAGGACGGACTTGGATGGCCTCAGGTTGGATCGAGGGCACTCCAAAGGGCTGGACTGGGCTGTGAATTGGACTGTGCACAACCTTAGTAAGCAGTTCTCTGTAAATATCCATAGCCCTTCTAAACATTATAGGGGACACTGGTTGCTTGATGGTTGCCATTTGTGATCTTCTTTTTAAGAATGAATACAGGCTCAAATATGAATACAGTTGTCTTTTATTAATATTTCTTCTGGGGTCACAGAATACAAAGCAAGATATTGGCCTCACTTCTCGTATTTGACTTCTCTAAGTACCTGTTGATCGCAAAGTGGCTTTAAAGTTTAAAACCAAAAGGTTTGTCAAGGTGATCATTTTCCATCTTTGTCTTGAATCAATTCATGTATGTGCTACATTATTTGAAAATCTAGACCTAATGGAGTATAAAAACACATTTATATATGGGCATCCTTGGAGTATTCTGAGAAACTGGAATGACCTTATAAAGTGGGTGGGTGGGTGGGTTAAGTAGTGAACAATGAGTGCCATAATATGATCAGATTAATTGATTATAACTTGTACCCTGATCAAATCTTTATTGCCTATTTGCACAAATTTGTTTAGCGCGATTTCGTTTTAGTGAATTTTCACTGGGATCTTGGTGCTGTTTTCTCCCTCCTTCTCTGTCTTGTGAGCACCAATTTAGCCAAATGAATGGGAAAGGCGGGATAAAAGTAACACACCAAAATAATAAATAATAGAAATCCTTCCCCTCTCCTAGGAGCCAAGACATTCACTCTGGTGCTTCCTGACACGGGAAAACAGCAGGAGCCAGCTAATGAGGCAAGTCATCCATTATCATTGCAGTGCTTAGCTTGATTTAGTTATCTGAATCAAAATGACATATTCAGGAGGAAAGCTCCTGGGAACTTGACTGAAAATGTTATGTTGATGTAGCCATGCATTGATCTGTCAGTAAGTGCCTCTTGGTTACCATGCCAACAATGAAAAGGCGCAACAACATCAAAAACCAACCCAGGGGTTAAAGGGCAGCCTTTAAGGAAACTATTATTGGGGCTGGTATTTTTTCATTATCAACAAGTTTGGTTAAACATTGAAATGAGCTACACAGCCCAAACACTCATATGAAAGCTTTTATAATACATTTTTGTTGTTGTTCTTGCCACAGACAATTTTCTTCATCTCCTGTAGGATTATTTTAACATCCGCAGCCCCAGCCTGTATGACAGGTTGCTTATTCACTTTGTTCCGAAAGGGGAACAAATACCAAAAGCAGTGATTCAAATATATTCATTGCCGTGCAAGCTACACCTGCCCCCCCCAATTCCCCTCTTCTAAAAGGTTCAGGAGCCCTGTCCTCTTGTGATCCTGGCCATCAGACTACCAAATAATTTCCTCATTACTGGATTTCATAAGAGACCTTATGCAGAATAATAAGCCAGCAGTTTGGAGCTTCTAACTCTTCAATCCATTCAAGCCTGGCAGGCTTCTGGATTTGGCCTGCTAGGCCATTTTGGGTAAACCATGCTCACTTGTCAAACACCTGATGTCATACAACATCTGGTACAGGGAACTGTTATTTCCAATCTCAGCATGTAGTGAAAAGCTTGGAGATAAACCTTTGACTGACAATATGGGGCCCCCACTCACCTGTCAAAAATGACCCACACAGACTAGGCCAGTTCTGGAACTGGTCCTTCCACCCATTTAGTAAACTCTTCATTAATCATCTGTGCACATACCACCACTGCATCTTTTCCACTTGGGCAGCACCTATGCATTTAACATTTTGTGTGGATGATTTCTTAAAAACAAACAAATAGAAGGGATGCAGTGATCTGAATCAGGACCTTGGCAGGTAGGGTTTGCTCCGCACTGGGCCCAATCCACATTGCCTCTCTGCTATGCCCTGCATGTGATACACACAAGTGTCCTCCATGTGAGTAAATGCATGCATCAGACTATGAGATAGGAGTGGTGCTACAGTTGTGCGTGCTGTTGGCATGTTCCATTGCCATGAGTTCATTGGCTGTCTCGGTGTGTGGGAATTATGTGGATATCAGAAGCAGCAGCATAGTCCCAACACAGCTAGAGTTTCAGGGATGCTATAGGTGTGATTCCATTTCCCCACTGCTTTTTGTTGATTTGTTTTGTATTTTCTGTATGTGCTTCATTCACTCACAGGCTGAGCAGCCATTCCACAGGCATAGCAGCAGCTTACTTCCAGTTTTGGCATGATGCAAATATAGGATATTTCTGCCCCAAATTGTACCTCTTGTCAGATACAGTCATATCTTGGAAGTCGAATGAAATCCATTCCGGAAATCCGTTCGACTTCCAAAATGTTCGGAAACCAAAGTGCAGCTTCTGATTGGCTGCAGGAAGCTTCTGCAGCCAATCAGAAGCTGTGGAAGCCCTGTCGGACATTCGGCTTCCAAAAGAACATTCGAAAACCGGAACACTCATTTCTGGGTTTCGATTGTTCGGGAGCTGATTTGTTCGATATTCAAGATCCAAGGTATGATTGTAATAGTTAAGAGAACTATCACACACACATTTGTTTGTTTGTTTGTTTGTTTGTTTTCCAAAGGGGGAAGTTTAATAGTAAGGATGAATTAAAATAATAAAAGAGATGAGATTCCCTTTTTGCAGTCTCAGTATTAAACATGACACTGTGTCACTGTTCAAAGTAAAATCCCTTGGGCTGTGTGGATTTTGAATTCAAAGCCTGTCTCATTTTGAAGGGCGGGGAACACTTTTCAGCTCCTTTACAGTTCTGCTGTTCAAATCACCTTTCATAATAATACTTCTTCTAGGAATCGTTTGCTACAATGTTGAAATCACCAATGAGCAGTTCCTTCGAGTGCTTTCTAAAGTAGTTGCGAACTGTGGGGAAGTTTAAATTTATGTGATATGACAATTTGCTCACTAATTGTTAGGGATGTGAAAGGATTTCGATCCAGGCTGGATTTTGCTACAACCCCCCCCCTTTTTTTCATTAAACCAGCCATTGAATTCTGTGGTTTAGTCCAGCGTTTCTCAACCGGTGTTCCGCGGCACAGTAGTGTGCCGCGAGACACCGGCTGGTGTGCCGCGACGTGCGGCGAGGAAAAGGGCGCTTTGCATTGCTGACGGACTTCCGGCGAGGCAAGATGGCGCGCAGCACGGCAGCGCGAAGCTCCTGAGAGCGACCAGTGTGCCCGTGCCGCCAGCCTAGCCTCCGGACCGCCGGAACCGCCGCCGCTGGTACGCGGGCGCCAAGTGAGCCCGGCGGATCGACCGGGGAGCCGCTGGAGGCCCCCCCCCCCGCGACCCCACTGGAGCGATACCGAAAGCGCCCGGCTGGAGGATCGGCGGACCCCTGGGCTCCGCGGCAGCCGCGTGGGCGTCGGAATCGCCCGGCGGATCAAGCGGGGAGCCGCTAAAGCCCTCCAGCGAGCCCGCCTGCGGCCGGGAAGAGCTCCGAAGCCCGGGACCTCCCACCATGCGACGGCCCTGCCTCGTCGCCGCAGCTGTCACCACCCCAGCCGCCCCAGAAGAAGAGGAAAAGGAGGGAGCCCCCCCCAGGTGAGGGAAAAAGGGAAAGATAGGGAGGAGAGGGCCCCTTGCCACCCCCCAACCCAGGTGAGAGCACCTGGTGGGTCCGCCTGGCTACCACGCAGCAGTTCTTCAGTGGCATGCTTTACGTCTCCCCTCCAAACTAAACTAAATATAGGGCGGCACAGAGTTGGTGTGCCGCGGGATTTTTTTTCATAGAACAAGTGTGCCGTGGCCCAAAAAAGGTTGAGAAACACTGGTTTAGTCCACAGATCTATGAACTTTTCTGAGGGCTGGATAATTCATTGTCCATATGAGGTGAACCAAGGGCTTGCTTAGATCAGCTTCAAGGCACATTACCTCTGCTGTACTGGTAACAAAAGCTTTTAAAAATTGCTTAGAAAATGGCTACTCATCACTTTCTGTGTAATACTATGCATGAAGGGCTATGTATAACAAAATGGCTTCCTCCATCAGTACCAACATGAACACAGCCATTTTGTTGAACATACAAAAGCTCTTCTTTTTTTTACAGAAGAAGCAACATGTGGTTGCTTTGTGCATTGTCTGGTGTGTACACAACCAACAACAATTATATAAATATATCTCCTAACATGGTATGCATAGATTTAAAAAAATACCAGAAACCCCCAATAAAAACACGTGAAACAAAAGGTTCAGTAAGTAACATCATGTTACTATACTACAATAATGAATGTAGCCATTGGCATATGCCACTCCAATATTAATGGCCTGGAAAGGCTCAGGCAAATAAATGAATTTTATACATACATAAAAAGCCTAATGCAGTTCACAGAAGCCTTATTCGTTCTTTTTTTGGGTGGAGGTGGTGGGGTGTTCATTTTCCCCTAAGTCACAAATTTTAAATAATATTTATAGCTAGGAAGATCTATTACTCTCCTTTTCCTCTCTTTGCTGGTATCCCTTGGGGACCTATTATTGGCCCTTTGCTTTTCTCTTTCAATATACAATTCATTTAAAAACCAAATACAGAGAAAAGAAAATATGGGCTCCATTGGATTTTTATTTTATTTTTTTAAAAAAATACATGTCTCTTCCCAAGTCTATACTGATATTTGCATCCTGCCACACTCCCAGTGATGTCACTGGAGCATGATAGGTCTCAGAATAATCCGTGTCTCCTTGATTCCACCATGACCCTTCTTCATATGTCTCCTTTCCCCAATGTTGTTGTTGTTATTTAGTCATTTAGTCGTGTCCGACTCTTTGTGACTCCATGGACCAGAGCATGCCAGGCACTCCTGTCTTCCTTTTCCGCATATCTGCCTACTATGGTAAGAGTCTTAATGAAGACCATCCATCAGAAATGCTATGGCTGCTGCAACCATGGAGACTGATTTAGGTTTGATGAGGCCCTAAGCTTTGATGAAGGTAATGGGGCCCTTTATATGTCCAGCTGTCCTTTGTCAACAACAAATTGTCACTGTTTTTTGTGTTGAATATATGCTATATGGTAATTTATGGACCTAATAGGTATCTAAATCCATTTGCACATAACAAAATATGTATTTTATCAAATTGTTGAACTGAAATACAATTAAGAATAAGTATATTAACAATGAAATTCTTCGGGGGGGGGCAAGACGGGGGCCCTAAGCTATAGCTTGTTTAGCTTATACATAAATCCAGCACCTTGATGGCAGAAAGTGAGGAGGAATTAAAGAACCTTTTAATGAGGGTGAAAGAGGAGAGCGCAAAATATGGTCTGAAGCTCAGCATCAAAAAAACCAAGATCATGGCCACTGGTCCCATCACCTCCTGGCAAATAGAAGGGGAAGAAATGGAGGCAGTGAGAGATTTTACTTTCTTGGGCTCCTTGATCACTGCAGATGGTGACAGCAGTCACGAAATTAAAAGACGCCTGCTTCTTGGGAGAAAAGCAATGACAAACCTAGACAGCATCTTAAAAAGCAGAGACATCACCTTGCCTACAAAGGTCCGTATAGTTAAAGCTATGGTTTTCCCAGTAGTGATGTATGGAAGTGAGAGCTGGACCATAAAGAAGGCTGATCGCCGAAGAATTGATGCTTTTGAATTATGGTGCTGGAGGAGACTCTTGAGAGTCCCATGGACTGCAAGAAGATCAAACCTATCCATTCTTAAGGAAATCAGCCCTGAGTGCTCACTGGAAGGACAGGTCCTGAAGCTGAGGCTCCAATACTTTGGCCACCTCATGAGAAGAGAAGAATCCTTGGAAAAGACCTTGATGTTGGGAAAGATGGAGGGCACTTGGAGAAGGGGACGACAGAGGACGAGATGGTTGGAAAGTGTTCTCAAGGCTACGAACATGAGTTTGACCAAGCTGCGGGAGGCGGTGGAGGACAGGAGTGCCTGGCGTGCTATGGTCCATGGGGTCACGAAGAGTCGGACACGACTAAACGACTAAACAACAAATCCAGCACTGGGGGGATGGGAGGTAGAAGCAGTGGTTCCCTAGGATCCTCAGAACTCTAGGTGGCCTCAGAGCCTTGGAGATTGTTTTCCCCCCCTAGGGCCTGGAAATACCCTTTCCATCACAGGACCCCTTTCCTATTTTTATTTCTGAGATGTAGGATTTTCCTGCCTGCATCCCTATCAAATTGTCTATAACATGCCAATTCCATTCATTTGGCCACACTCTTCTGTAAACCTTACTATCTTGCCACTGGGGGGTTATCACTAGACTTCATCTCTATCCTCTCTGACTCTAATTGCAACTAGTCCAATTTTCTTCCAGCTTATCCTTTCCCCACTTCCACTCATAAATTTCCTGGGATCACTTCACCAACACCAGTCTTGCCTTTTATGTAGCCACTCTAGGCACCTGATTAACTCCTTCTTCCTCCCATTTACATTTGAGTAAGCCAGGAAAGAAATGTCATGGGAGGCAGCTGCTCCTTTGTCCTCCAGACACAAGGATTTTAAGTCTTAGGGCATGGGTGAATCGCCTTCTAAATCTGGCCCGCAGATGGTCCGGGAATCAGCGTGTTTTTACATGAGTAGAATGTGTGAAAATGCATTACTGGGTTATTTGTGGGGCATAGGGATTTGTTCACCCCCCCAAAAAAAAATAGTCCGGCCCCCCACAAGGTCTGAGGGACAGTGGGCCGGCCCCCTGCTGAAAAGTTTGCCGACCCCTGTTTTAGGGCCATCACTATGCTAAGCAGTCCTGTGAAGTAGATTATTCCTACTTTGCAGACGTGGGACTGGTGCAAAAAGATTGATTAGTTCAACATCTCAGAATAAGCTCATGGCAGAAGATGGACTTGGACTTGAGAACCCCAAGGGTCAAATCCATTCTAGTATGCATGGGATGCCAACTATGCCACGAAAAAGCGCATACATTTTTAAAACGAAACTTTACCCAAATAGTCCGATGCACGGGCATTTTTGAATGTCTTGACACTCACTAGGTGGACTTCACAGAAGCTAAATACAGTAATATATCTGAAACTGGCTTTGCAATTTAGCTGCAGTGTGAGTTGGCTCCTCATTTCCATCTTTCCACAGCATGAGATGCCTTTTGAACTCATGCTTTCTTTTTACAGCATGCATCTCTCAGTAAACAATAAAGCTGTGTGATCTTGCATCACATGTCACATAATGAAGAATTATAGTAGGGAGAACTTCCCTTTGATGAGCATTTCTGATCCAACTGCCTCTGTAATGAACACCAAGTACCATCAAAATAGTATGTCATGCACTTCTCCAGTCATGCCTGAAAGTTTATACTTCCCCTATGATCTAACATCTGGAAATGTATGTCTTGACCGTTGCTGTCTCTTTTCTAAACACATTGCTAGATTGTTTCTTGACCTGAAATATATGCAGCGTGTTTATTGCTGATTTTGCAGTTTACTCAAACATTCTAAACACGTCTTTTTCTATTTTCGTTCATATTGTTAACTGCATACCAAATAAATTCGACCCAGGAAAATCAAGGCTTGTGTGAAGTGCAATAGTACATAAAGCAACAGCTCAAAGTCAGACTGTTCCTTTCCTTCCAGGAATGTCTATTAAGTATAAATATTTATAAACTAAGCAAACTAGATTAATGACAGCTGAAGCATTCCTGGGGTCCAGGTCCTTCAGAGCAGGAAGTTGCAAAGATGGTGACTTTCACATTACACATTCTCCTTGTTTCTCTGCATAAACTCAGACTGCAGAATCCCATTCTTCAGATTGTAACTGCTTTCTCTATTACAGGAAATACATCCTTAGCTACTTCCTCCTCTATACTCAGACAAATTAATCATCTATAGTTGGACAAATTAAACTTTCACCCTAGCCTAAATTAAATAGTTGTCATCTGATAGCATCTCCTCATCCATGGGGAGCGTATTCCGGATTATCAAACGTAGAAGCTGTTGTGGTAGCATCTGAAGAAGTGCATTAACATCTCTCTGTTTTGCTTGCTGAAGGGATACAACAAGCTACCAGACACTGAACTACTGCAGTTGTGAAGGCTGTGGAGGAAGAAAGTTCTCTACCGGTTGTCTACACTTTTTCACCAACTCCATCTGTTGAAAAGACTACAACCCTTGATGGCAATCTACCCAGCAACTGTCACTCAAGCTGACCACATGGTGAAGCAACTTGTCATATATCTTAAGTAGCCCTAGATAGTTCAGACTGTCACTCCAGAGGTGTGCTCAGCAAACATGAGCATAAATACCAACTTTGGTTGATAGGACATCTATGGTCATTTCATTTTTTTTAAAATAATTTTATTAATTTTTAGAAAAAGAAAACACATACAAAATATACAACATAAACTCTGTCCCTTCATTTTCCCTCCACCCACAAGCCCACCTCTGCCACCAGTGAGACCCATGGGTATTGGGGAACAAAGGGGTCCATTTTAAGCTGGGTTTGACCTCCCCCCTCCTTCCTCCCCCCTCATCCCCTCCCTGCCACTGAGAGGACAAAGGCGGAGGATCTCTGGGGATTGGCTTATCCCCCAGCTATTTCTTCACTGTACTGGAAAAAAGAAAAACAAGGGAAAAAGGGGGGGGGGAAGCAAAAATATAAAAAGGGGGGAAAAAAGGAAAGAAAAAAAAAGGAAAAAGAAAAAATATTAATGGCTTCCACGACTCTCCTCCTCCTGGATTTCCCAACCTCTTTACATAGTTATGGCGGGTTTTCTAATCCAATTCAGAATCTTATTCTTATAATATTAACACAATCCTCCTCCTTCTTCATGCTGTCCCCCTCTGAGCCCCCCCCCCTGCCACTGGGGTAGCCCGAGGAGTCCAGCAGTCAAAAGGTTCCATTTTTGTGTCTGGGTTTCCCTCCACCCTTCCCTCTCCCGTCAAGGCACCCCCTGCCACTGGGTACCAAGAGTAAGAAGGGGGAGACAGGCAGTTTTCCACCCAAACACCTCCTGATCACCAAAATTATTCAAAAATAAACTCTAAGCATATTTCCTCAGCCATTCTTTTTACTCCCTCCAGAAAGCTCTTAACCTTAAACTATAAAAATCTCTCCCCCCCCCAATGTCCCTCCTCCCAATTGGATCAGCATATCCTTTAGCAGGCCAAGATTCCGACACCGTTGTTCATAAACCAAAAAAAGTACCTTAAACTAAAAATTTTACCCCACACCAATTCTTTCCCACATCCACTTCCAGACCTCTGCTCCTCCCTCTTTCTGCCTTTCCCTCCCTTCACTAACACCATTCAACATTTCAGTCTCTCCAGGATTTTCACTTCCATCAATCTTCTCTTCACTTTGCTTCTCCTTGTCGGCCTCATCTCTTTGTTCTGATCTTTGTTTTTCATCATCCAACACATATTTTTTATGGTCTGAATCAGTCTCCAAATTGTCCTCAAATTGTTGCTCCTCACACACAATCTCATAATCAAAATTGTCCTCTAAATCTTGCTCTTGCACCTCATTCTCCTTTTCTGTTGGATTGAAGCATTGCCTTTCCTTGTAGATATCTTCCCATGTTTGTAGATAGCCCAGCACAGCCTCCTGGAAAGCTCGAGAGAATTTTGTTTTCATAGTTCACTTGACCACAGGCAGACCAGAGATAAGGGCAGAAGGGTACTGGAAAATTCCTCTCTACCACGTTGTCGGCTCCATCTTGGCTGTTCTTATCCTTTGTCTTTAACCTCATCAGATTTCAAATTTACAGTCCACTTAAATCCTTTTAAAACCTTTTGAATCAATTTTTCCAATTCACAGGAATAAAATCGTCTTTCTTAGTCCTTTAACAATTTGACAGCTTTTGACAGCTGTCAAAGCGTCCTCCCCCTTGTTGCTGCTGAACCTCAAGGGGCAACGACACCGGGGGCTGGGGAGGTTTGGAAAAGTCTTTCTTTCTCTCGGGTCCGCAATCTTGAAAGAAGTTTTCCCTTTTCGGCTTGGGAATATTTAATGCGCCTCCCGATTGTCCATTTGGAAGAGATCGGCTTCCGTTACTTTAGAATCTCTTCCTATCTTCAAATTTAAAATTTTAAAGATCCGAATGGAGATTTGACTTACTTTGAAGAAGTCTTTTATTTCCTTGGAAGAATCCGCCGCTTGCAGGCTGAGGACTCGGAGCTTCACTTCAAGGAGGTAAGATGAAACCCAAAAATGGCTCCCGCGACTCCACTCCGCTGGCTCTCGATTGCTCTACTGAGCTCTCGGGCAGCAGAGGATTCGTGTCCGGAGCAAACAGCTGGGCACTATGTCACCGGGACTCTCTACCCGGTGTTTTTTCGGGGAGTCCGCTTGCTCTGCGGACTTCCCCCCCCTCCACGAAGCCAGGGACTTCGGAGCACGAAGTCCCTGCGTCCAACTTCACCAGCGCGACGAATCGGAAGCCTCTCTATGGTCATTTCAAGACTGGGATACCTTGGCCATAATTGTCCATGCACTGGTAGCCTTGTGATTGGATTACAGCAACGTGCTCTGTGTGGGGCTACCCTTGGGGTTGATCCAGAATCTGCAGCTGTGGGAGTGAACTACTGCCAGCATATAACACTTTGCTTGTGGGATTTCCATTGGCTGCGCTGCCAATCTTCTACCAGGCCAAGTTCAAACTGTTGGTGCTAACCTATATGGCCCTATTTATCTCATGACCAGGTTACTTGGTATTCCACCTTATCCATTATATACCCAGTAGATCCCTGTGGTCCGAGGGAGAGATTTTCCTGCAAGTTCCAAAGATCTCAGAAGCCCACTCTGCAGTAACTCAGAAAAGGGTTTTTTACCTGGCTGCCCCTGTTCTGTGGAATAACATTTCTGTTAAAATAAGACAAGAGCCCACTATCTGCATTTTCCAAAAACAAATGAAGACAGTGCTTTTTTCTAAAAAATAATAATTTTGACTCAAGAAAATCACCATTTTATAGTTCAAATAGGGGAAAACAAATACAATAAATGCACAAAAGTACAAAGATTCACAAAATGTTTAGGAGTATGCATACCCCTACGTATCCCCAGAAAAAAAGCACTGGATGAAGACATATTTGTTCCAATTGGCATTTCCAGCTGGATAAATATGTGTTTGCTGTGGGTGCCTGTTTTGTACTACTTTAAATGTATTGACTGCTTTTTAAATCTTTTGACTGTTTTTGGTGCTTTAATTGTACATCACCTTGGGATAATTGTGTAGAAGGCAATTATTATTAAGAATTAAAAAAAAAATACCCCACTGTTTCAGAATTTCCTCCAGCTTATTTTTTTGTTTTGGACACCATTTGCAATCCTGACATTATTGTTAAGTTTCTTTTTCACCTATTCCCATTTACAACTTCTATTATCAACAGAGGGCACCTTCTCTTAATCTTTTCCACAATTTTGGGGTTGCCATCATCTTTCCCCCCCAATCCTGCAGGCATTATGGAAGATGCAAAATGGTGGGCAGAGGGTCAACACAGCAGCTGCTAATTTGCAGTGGCAGTTTTGAAACAGGGGTGGTTAGGAAAAAGAAGAAGAATGAGACTGTTTGCATAAAGAACTACAATTTGTACAGAAGTGAAAAAGCAGGTGTGCATGTCACTTGTGCTGCAGCTTTTACATACCTCTTGTAACATGCAAAGCTGCTACAAATCTACTGATTTAACAATGCAACATATTCTGTGCAAACCTTTCTCATTTATTATTTTTGTGGAAATTTTCAGACTTGCCTTCATGGACAATCAAGTGCAAAAGCAGATATGCAATGTTCACAATGGTAGGATTTTCCAAGATGTTAATTGCCCATCATTCTGCATTTAAAAGTGCCATCAATTACCATCTGATTACCTTGTAAAAAGCAGCCTTTATTGTTCTATTTGCATTTTTCTTTCCAATGGAAAAGATCAGCAGGGCTTAGATTCCTATCAGGGTTAACTCCTTCCATCCCAACATCACAGCAATATTGGCACTGGCAGGCACTCCCCCACATGTTATTTTGCCTTCTGGGTTGAGCAGCTAAGACACTGTGTGGGGCAACCCGCCCATTCCACCTACTTCCCTGAACATAAAACTAAGCCCTGCTGATTTCACCACTGGGAAAACAAAAATAGAAGCAAAGCCCCCTTTGCATTTTAATAAGAATTGGAGATATTAGAACAAGTCTCCTGGAGAGAGTGGAGGGCAAATTTGCAACTCTAAAGACCTGCCTTAATTGCTGCATTGTTCCCCATTCAAATGCACAGACTGAATGCTTATCACCCTTGGTCTAATTGCATACCATCTTGCAAATCAAGTCGGCTGTTTCCCCCCATGGATCTTCAGAATGTATTTGCAGCCTTGCTGCCTGTTCAGTGCACTTTTTTCTTGGTGTATGCAAATATGTGATTTTCACTGCAGGAGAGGTGGGGAATCATGGCTATTGGTTGCATCCCTGGTGCCATGTTCAGACTGCAAGTTAAGAGTTGTTCTCAGTGTGTGCATTAAAATTGGAAAACTCCCTTCCTGTAAAAAGGTAAAGGGACCGCTGACCATTAGGTCCAGTCGTGACCGACTCTGGGGTTGCGGCGCTCATCTCGCATTATTGGCCGAGGGAGCCGGCGTACAGCTTCCGGGTCATGTGGCCAGCATGACAAAGCCACTTCTGGCGAACCAGCGCAGCACATGGAAACGCCGTTTACCTTCCCGCTGTAGTGGTACCTATTTATCTACTTGCACTTTGATGTGCTTTCGAACTGCTAGGTTGGCAGGAGCTGGTACCAAGCAACGGGAGCTCACCCCGTCACAGGGATTCGAACCGCTGACCTTCTGATCAGCAAGCCCTAGGCTCAGTGGTTTAGCCCACAGCGCCACCTGCTTTGTTAGTCATCAGTAAATCCCTTCAACCTCAGCTCACATTAATTTTCCTTCTACTACTACTGTTGTGTTCTTGGGTTGCCCGGCTAGACAGAAGATTGCATGGAGAACAAGTATCCATATCTCAAAGTGATTGCAGGTCTTACTGCCGCCTTCACTCATTTCCTTCTTTCCTTCTTCACTCAAGAAAAATAAATCACAGAGGGAATAAAATCTGGACAAAAGAATACTAATATGACTGTCAGCCTCATTCCTGGTTTCCTGCTTTGTGCCATCTTTCTGCCACTGTCCTTACCAAAGAGGGAAAGGTTGTTGTCCCCTTCTCCTTCTTTCTTTTGGCATTATTATTAATCAAACTTATTAGTCACTTTGGTTACAAAAGAAACTCAAAGCGACTTACAACAAAGCTTTAAACAGAAAAAAAAACTATTTTTAAAAGGCAGGACTAAAATGTCCCACTCATTGAAGGAGGCTGCAGATAATTAAAAACCAAAGGCATGGTGGAAAAGAAATGTTTTTGCCTGTAATGATGATGCCAAGAGAGGCCTCTCTGGGGACAAGACTTCACAAGAGAGACCACCACTGAAAAGGCTCCGATATCATGTTGCCATCCTCCAAGGCCTCTTATTGGGGGGGGGGGCATGTGGAAAAGAGCCTCTGTCTCTCCACTCTCTTCCACTTTGTTTCACCACTGTCAGTGAATGAAAATTGGTGTGTTGGGTGCAGATTAGGGAAGGCCTGTCTGTTTACCTGACAGGGATTGAAAACTACACCAGACCTGAAGGGAAAATAAACAAAGAAGGCCAAGTATAAAAAAGCTGAGAGGAAAAGTCTGTCTCCATTTTCTGCCCTGGATTATGCAAGCCCAGAAGGATGTAGGAAGTGACCTTTTTTTTTTACTTATTTGATTTTCCCTGGAAAGGGTAAATCTGGATTAAATGGAGGTGAAAATGTGGGCTGGCATCTTGATGCCAACAGTTTTGTATGCATGGTAGAAAAAACTTGCATACGTAAGGAGCACCCTTTCCACAAGAAGAACTCCATACATAGTGGAGAAGTCTTAATATCCATCCATTTAGTGTGAGTTTATTGTGCTTATTTTTTCTTTTAAAAGCATATGCCTTAAAGATCAATTTGGATTTTTTCTTTTTAAATTTACATTGTTTGTTTACAAATATATGACACACTAAATTACTCAGGCACCATCTGTTGGCATTGTCTCTTTTTGCAATTTCGGAAAACTTTTCCCTTCAGTATCATTCTGAGAGCAAGACACACAGCCCAAAATGTGCATTTACATATCACAGAACTAAGGGGTGCAAGAAATAGATTTGTTTACAGAGAGTTAGGCTCAAAGTGGCAGCAGAGCTGAACTTGCTAGCCCTCTCCTTGTAGCTGCCATTTTAGTTTCCCAGAATGCCCAGGTTACTGTGTAGTTGAAGGCATTATGGCAGAAACGGGGCTGCCCCAAAGCTGGCAAAAATCACATGGAAGAAAATGTAACTTGCATAGCAGCTATGATTTGTTTCTTTTGCTGCTGGTTTCTTCGGCATCTTCCGTGTGGTGTATTGCAACCAGTCTCAGCGGCCCAGTGCCATAAGAAGGACTGTGTTGACTCAGACTATTCCCCTCTCATAGAAGAAAATGGGAAACCCTTAAATGAATATGGACAGCTACCATTGTTTTCAATTCCATAAGTCACCAGTGCAGCACTTGTGGGAGCCAGTATGCCTGCCAGTACTTCCTATAGCACGTAAGAAAGATCTTAGTAAATATCCCCTAACAACCCACAATGCACAAGAGGATGTTTGCTCTCCCTGCTTAGTTTCTGTTTGCATTGGGCCAGCCTCTCCTACACTGAACATACACCCTTGAAAGGGCCCACATTTCATTGGATCCCAGGATTGGACACCCATTCGCTGCTCCTCCTTGTCCATTCTGAACAAAGGAAAGGTGCAAAGAGATTCTTTCTATGAGCAAGTGTGGAAGTGGCTGATGTTTGTGCCTTTTTCCCCGTTGCTGGAGCAGCTGATAGAGACCATGCCTGCACTGTTTTGTGGCCCTGCCTCTTTTTCTGTTTTGTTACATGTGGCAGCCGTTTTGTGTTTTGCGTGTGGAGACCCTAGAAATAAATTCAGACATGACTCATATTTTTGGTTTGGCTTTTGGCAGAATTTAGGCCACAACTTTATTGTTTACAAATCAAGTGAGTGGTTGCATAGGCTCTGGTTCCAAAAGCTACCTAGGGTAGCGCTGACTCAGGGCGCACCATGAGTCAGCAACCAGCTCCACACCTGGCATGGGGAACCTGACTACTGCCAGGCCCTTATTCCCCCATGTGTGCCCAGAACTCTGGAGAGGGCAGAATACCAACCAGAAGTCCAATGGATTCCTTTAAGAGGAATACCTGTGGATAGGGTGGTAAGGGATCATTCCACCCCTATCAGCATGAATCAGAGCTTATCTGCCAACCTTACAAGTTGTGACAAATTGCTACGCGGCAGGCGAAACCCAAATGGCAACAGCCAATCAGCCAAGTGGGGAAAATTCCTGCCATGCCCCTGCAGCAATGGCAGACGACACACAACACCATAGCAAGGTCAAGCGAAAGCCCTAAAATTAGGGAGCGATGGGCGGGTGTTCTGATGCACTGTGCCAGAGAAGAAGGCTCTCTACGGACATGTGCAGCATTTAAATAGTGGTCCATCTGACTCTTTGATTGGCATGCCCTCAGCCCAATTGAACCCTGTCAGATGAACCACCAATAGGGTGTTGTGACTGCTCCAATTGTCCCCGCCCCAACACCTAGACCTGGTTGCTGGGCCCACCACAACACATGCCCTCTGTTGCAGGGAGGACCCGATATGCCAAGCCTCCACAGCAGTGACTAGCACCCACAGCACTTTCTCACAATTCAAGGTGTGCCTTAATATATCATGAAACATTTAGCAGCTGTTCTCCAGGCTTTGGCATAACCTAACCCTAAAAATGGAATGCAGGGTTCTAAAAAACAAAACAAAAAAGAGGAGAGAATCCATTGCTCCTTGAAACACAGGTTGGTTGGGTTTTTTTAATTGAAAAGAAAATAACCAGGTAAATCTTCCACATCTTGGTAAACTTGAGAAGCAGATGTGAACAACATTAATGAGTAGTAAATCAACCGCTTATAAATGGCAGGAGTGAAAATCAACTGCCCATTACATTTCTGTTTAAGAAAAAAATGTTTTGCTGGGAGGAAAATGTTCTTCCTTCATAGAGATGTCATCACTCTTCTTGACTATAAACAGGCTGCCACTGGAAACGTTGCCCATTTGTCTCTCATTCTACAGGGTAACTTTGTCTGTGGAGAAATACATCACTTTTCTTTGTAGCCATGAGCCAAGCCGCGCTTCAATTGATCCAAAATCCTTTATTCTCTAGCAACATATCCTAAATGCATCAGCTCACAGGAGACACTTTTTCTATAATCCCGGGAGGGGTGTTTTTCTGAGCGTGATCTTTCCTTGTAACGTGGATTTGTTATTGCTACAGTTAGATGTGGCTAATTTTCAGTGTTGTGAACTATGGGGTGCTGACCAAAGAGTAAAGCCAATGCAGTTTATTCATTTTCCTTTTATGATTATGGCTGCTGCTGAGCCTCTTGGATTTTGTAACTATCATACACACACACACACACACACACACACACACACACACACAGAGAGAGAGAGAGAGAGAGAGAGAGAGAGAGAGAGAGAGAGAGAGATGTTGAAGAATAGATTTAGCTTCCAGTAAATGGCATTTTGCAGTTGAGGTGATGCACTGTAGCAACTCAGAACATGACTATGCCATTAAAATTGCTTAAGAGCCTGTCAGCTGTGGAATAATTAGTGACAAGGATGTAAGCCTTCCCTGTTCAGAATTTTCTAGGCAGCCTGGAACTTGGCAGAGATAATGTTGCCAAAGTTTGTAATTATTTGTTTTGAAATAGACTCGTAGAGCTGGAAGAGATCTCAGCTCAGAGGTCTTCTATTTCAACTATTTGTTGGTGCAGGAAATCTGATAGGTAGCCTTACAGCCTCCACGTCAAACCTTCTACCTTCCAAGGCAGTCTGTTGGACTGTCAAACAAATTGTATTATCAAGCCACTTCCTTGTATTTTGAACCAGTTGGTTAAGGTCCTACCTGCTGGAGCACTAGAAAAACAAAACAAAACCAACTCAGGTGTTTTATTAATTGAACTGCATTCCTTTTCCATGACAGAAGCACAAATGCCACCTGATTTCAGACTGAGAAGGCTCCTTTGCCATCACACCCCCAGAAGAAGACTCACGAGGCAGAGTAATGGTGGAAAGGTTATCTTTATTTAAGTATAACACTAGAAGATCTGCCAAACAGTAGTCAAGTTGTGGGAGTATGGGCAGGTGGGTTGAATTAAATTCCATGAGGGAAGCACCCAACCTCATCTCCTGAGCATGTTAACAGCTGCTTGCTGTGACACCATAGGGAAGGACTGGGAGAATTTATCTCTCTCCTTGCTAAGTAAACCTCCGTAAGTACATGGACACAGCAAACTCACTCAGGCCCTGCTCAGCATTCACCAAGATGTGCATGCCAGGCATAAAGGGCAACCTCAAGGACTCTTAAACTCAAGCGAAAGTCTGTGGAAGGTGACTCAAGAGTGCCTTTAACCTAATGTTGCCTCAGGGTACCTGTAAATTAAGGTCTCAGATTTCCTTACCCTTCCACTCTGAATGTCAAACAAGACCAAATGTCAAACAAGACCAAATTATTACAACAACAATAAAACAGCCCTACAGTGAAGAAGGCTGATCGCCGAAGAATTGATGCTTTTGAATTATGGTGCTGGAGGAGACTCTTGAGGGTCCCATGGACTGCAAGAAGATCAAACCTATCCATTCTGAAAGAAATCAGCCCTGAGTGCTCACTGGAAGGACAGACCCTGAAGCTGAGGCTCCAATACTTTCGCCACCTCATGAGAAGAGAAAACTCCCTGGAAAAGACCCTGATGTTGGGAAAGATGGAGGGCACAAGGAGAAGGGGACGACAGAGCATGAGATGGTTGGACAGTGTTCTCAAAGCTACAAACATGAGTTTGACCAAACTGCGGGAGGCAGTGGAGGACAGGAGTGCTTGGCGTGCTATGGTCCATGGGGTCACGAAGAGTCAGACACGACTAAACAACTAAACAACAACAGTGAGAAGTAGGTGAAAAAGAAGACACCCCCCCCCCCGGACAATCAAGGGCTTCCCTCAAAATTCCTATGTGACAAAGGCTGAAAAGAAGCCCAAACGTCTGCCTGTAATTGGGTGCCTCTGTCTACATGGGACAAGATACCCCTCCTTCTGGGAGAGACTGATTCATACATTTTCCTCAAAGATGGGAGTGTGTGGCAAATTCACCTCCTCTGAGGAGTGGAACCATTGTTTTAGAAGTGCTTACATACAAAAACATCTGTAAGCTCCTTACTGTCAATGAAACTCTTGCAGATTGAGCTGCAAAACTACATGAACAAGCTGCTTTGTAGGTGCAGGCATTTTGTAAGGTTAGCCGCTTAGCCTAGATGATATTGTTATTGATTGAGTGCCACTCCAGCAACAAATTATACCACTTAGAATCATAGAATCATAGAGTTGGAAGAGACCACAAGGGCCATCCAGTCCAACCCGCTGCCAAGCAGGAAACACCATCACAGCATTCTTGACATATGCTTGTCAAGCCTCTGCTTAAAGACCTCCAAAGAAGGAGACTCCATCACACTCCTTGGCAGCAACTTCCACTGCCAAACAGCTCTTACTGTCAGGAAGTTCTTCCTAATGTTTAGGTGGATGCCCTCAAGCCCATCATCCAAGTCATTGATGAAGATGTTGAAGATTTTAGTGCAAGATTTTAGAAGAGGAACCTGCTAAGTGTGATAAATGGACAATGTAGCTCAGAGTGGGGGGGGGGGACTGAGAGAAGTCCCAACATAATGAAAGTAACAATGTGATGAATTGTGAAATTTTTTATGTTTTGTTTGTGTGTTTTGTTTTGTTTGTTGTTATTCTATAAAATTTAATAAGAATCATTAAAAAAAAGATATTGTTATTGATTGCTTTTAACTACATGGCCAAATCAGCCAACCAGACAGCCTTTTGTCTGGTAACCATCCCCTCTAGATGGGTTCATGAGAAAGTACTTTCTGCTCCCCTTCCAGACCTAAAATCCAATCTCTTCCTTGGGTGTGTTCAATCTGGCAGGGAGGGACCAGTGAACTTTCGAAGCAACCCTCTGCCTTGTTGATGCTGGCGACTGCTCCCAGGAAACAGTTTGATATGATGTGTTGCAGGTAGCACTATCAGGGTCCCATAAATACATTAGAGTTCCAAGTTGGGAGAGATCTCTTGGATAGAAACCTGAAAAAGAGGCACTAAATATTTATGGGTTGCATGAAAGGCAATAAAAGTTTGTGTGTGTGGGTGTGTTTATATGGAAGGCACTACGTATATATGAATAGTATTTGCATGTTGCTGTAAAGACAGTTCATTTTGACTTCGCTGTCCATGCTGATCCTCTCAGTCTATTTGGGCTAACAGAGATCATCATTGAAATTAGCCTCATGCTCATTTGGCTTGGTCATGTCAGGAACACTCAAACAGAGCATTCACAACATCCAACCCGACAAACTTGGAACCTGCAACAAAATGCTGAAATGTGGGGTGATCCTGCTCAGAGTTCCAGCCAGCCAAGTACTAGCCACACCCTTTCCTAAGATACCCTCTTGCAGTGCCACCTCCCCCGGTTTCCAGTTTCACCCTCTTAGTAAGTTTGCACTAGTTTACTCAGTCCTCAGTGAGTTGCTTTTGGATTCCCTCTCACACTTTTACTTCAATGTGAAAATCTCCCTCTTGTGCAGGGCTGGTTCTGTTTTAGCTACATATAGACCCACAATCAGAGAATGAGCTCACTATGTGATAGGATGTAGGATACAATTCCTATCATTTGTGAACTCTTGTTCCAAGATTTCTAGCAACCTTTCTGAAATCTGCCATGATTTTGCAATGTATGTGTATGATTCATGTCATTATGGGAAAACAGCATTATGTATTCTCACAGTGTCTGCATCTTCCAATATTTTAATCGTTTTTTGCCAAACCATCTGCAAGTTTTTTTTTAAGGAAAATACATATGTATGAGATCCAAACCATCTATATCTCTATGATATTTTGATCATTTTGCAACAAACTATATTCATATTTACAGCTGAAACACAAAGGCAGAGGGGATGATAGATTGTGTATGCTGTTTAAAGAATACGGAATCCATGATGCAGTGTGATCACATCATAGAGAAATTGTCCAGAGCCCATCTTTTTTATAAAACAAAAGAAATGTCTCTAACAGGGGTGGAGAACTTCCCTCCCTCCATGGGCTAACTTTGACTAGTGAGTAGGATCACTCGCTTGTCATTATGAGCTAACTGGAAATCATGATAGCTCAGTTGGGTTTGGGGTTCAAGCCCCATGTTAGGCAAAAGATTCCTGCATTGCAGAGGGTTGGACTAGATGATCCTCATGGACCCTTCCAACACTACAATTCTATGATTCTATGTGTATTACTTAAGTTGTAAAGCATGCAATAAGCAATTCTCTTCTCCCACTCACCCTCCATGCTTTATTCTTGCATCTATATTCCTGGTATGTTAAGGGAGATGGGAAATACTCTGAGCATGTGTCATTTCACATTAAAAAGCTCACTTAAATCAAAGCACTACAACTCTGCTGAAGTTTGTGCTGCTTTTTTTATCTCTTATTCTTGTTAGGATCTCATACTCGCAAGTAGGACCCTGGCAGAGACACATGCCCGACTGGCATGTTCCTTCCCTCCTGGTCGATTGTTCAGGAGCTTCAAAAGCTTTCTTTAGCCTGAACATCACAGCGACTGATGCCAACTGACATCAGCACACTTATGGATCCACAGAGTTTGTGCAATTGCATAACAGAACCCAGCAACTCTGCAGTCTGGCTTGGCTAATCTACTTTATTTACATATAATACACTCGGAGCACTGCAACATGGCTTCCTCTCTCTCTAGCATCAGACAGCAAAGAGAATGAACAAAGGACAATAGTCCCACTTCAGGAAACACAGAAACACAAACATCCTGTTTCCGTCACATCCCACTGTGGAATGTAAACATACACTGTCATGTGATAGACAACAATCCCATGAATGCAAACAGGGGGAATGAATCTCTGGCTTTTATTATAATGCATTGATCTTCTTCTGATTTTATATTATGCTTTATGCTCTTCAAATGCTGTAAGTTGCTTGGAGACTCCTATGTGGCAACAATTAATAAATTGAAATAACATATTCAACAACAATAGCAACTTCTGCTGCCCCAGTGCTAAAAAAGAAGAAGTAAAAAGTAAAAATAATGAAATGAGCATCAGTAACCAATGCACATGTCTGGCCAGCTCTCTCCTGGGTGGAATTCAACTAATGAGTCCCATCTGCAAAAATCCTGTGCAAGGACTTTTGCCTGCATTTTTGTAAACATTGGTTGGCTGGAGCAATGCATTGCACATTTCAACAACTGTGAATTTTGAAAGATGCCTGTGTTTTGGTTCTCATGTTGTAGCTAAAAGTACGTTTGATAGATTTTCTGAACTGAATTGAAGTTCTCTTCCACCTCTACCTTCCCTGGAATTGTTTTGTATGTTTTCACCCCAAATGGTGCAGTGAATGGGACTGGGCCCTTTCCCAGAGTCCCTTGAGGCTGGCTCAACAAGCCCCTGAAGTCTAGCTTGGGAAAATGTCAAAAGCACCTCCACATATATGATCCCCCACAAAATCTGCAGGCTGGACTGTTGACTGTTGGGAGTCAACAATGCAGGGTTTCCCCCTCTTACATAAGTTTTAGGAGGTCTTCCCTTCTTACAGAAGTCCGGTTCTCCTGCTCCCCTAAGAAACTTTGTTAATACAGTCATACCTTGGAAGTCGAATGGAATTCATTCCAGAAGTCTGTTTGACTTCCAAAACGTTCAGAAACCAAAATGTGGCTTCTGATTGGCTGCAGGAAGTTCCTGCAGCCAATCGGAAGCTGCGGAAGCCCTGTCAGGCGTTCAGCTTCCAAAAATAGTTCACAAACCGGAACAGTCATGTCCAGGTTTGTGGCGTTCGGGAGCCAAAACGTTCAAGAACTAAGGTGTTTGAAAACCAAGGTACGACTATAGTTGTTCCTGTTTATTGCACTTATATCCCACCCTTTCCCCAGTGAGCTCAAGGTGGTGTACATGATCCTTTCTGCTCATTTAATCCCTTCTACAAACCCTGTGAGGTAGGTTAGGCTGAGAGGCAGTGACTGACCCAATGTCACCCAATGAACTTCATGGCTGAGTGGGGATTTGAACACTGGTCTCTTCCAGGTCCCAGGCTGACATTCTAACCACTGCAGCATGCTGACTCTCTACGAAGCAATATTTTGAATGCTGCTGTGCCTTATCTTCCCAACCTGATTCATGATGGATGCAACTATGCTTTGCATGTCTAGTCTTTTGGAACCATTTGTGGATTCTCACAATTGCATTAAGATGTCCACCCTCCCATCCCACCACTTAGGCTGCAGATTCTTCCCAAACTGGCTTTAATTGCTTCAGAAGAGTGTCAAGTCTCCAAGCTCATATTGTATCTTGATGGACATCTTTCAGTCTGCTTCAGAATTAGACTCTTCTTCCTATGGAGTGTTTTGGGGGGTAGGTCTATGTGTGGAAAGACATGGCAAACTAATTTTCAATTTGTTTGTGGGCAGCATTCCCATTTATAAAACAAACAGGCAAATCCCTTCAAACAGAGCAAATGCTCAGAGCTAAGTGGTGTATTTCCTCAACTGATACCAGATGACCTTTCAAGATGAAAGGATAATAGTCTACATAGAGAAAGGAGGGGGGGGAATCTCTGTGCTGTTTGCAGGGTTTAGAGGTCACTTTGGCGATGCAGACAAAAGGATACAATGGAGGCTGCAGAGAGAAGTGAAGTGGCAAACATGGCTGTTTTTATATATAGATAGACAGATAGTTTTCTGAGCTCAGCCATTCACCACTGACATTCAACATTTAACAAGCTCCTCTGTTCCCAAACCTAAGGATGTGTTCTGTTTATTGTGTATGGCTGAGTCTCTATTTATATATTGGCTGCCTATCTGCATTCTCCCCCTCTTATCCTTCTCTCTCTTTTTTTCCTGAAAGCTGATATTAATTGGCCCATCCATCCCCAAAGCTGTTTATCCCATCCAACATGCTGGCTATCATATGACAGAACCTAAAGAATATGATGGACGCCAGATCAAACAAAGCAGAGTATTATTCCCATTGAAATTTGGTGGCGACATGCACCTCTGTTTACTGTTACAATTAGAGCCTTTGTGTTGCCCCCCCCCCCCGCCTGCTTCACTTGGGATCCTGGGAGTCAGCTTGCTTCTCCCATTGAGAAATCCCACAGGCATTTCTCACACTCCCCCCCCCCTCCTTTTTAAAGGCAGCATTGGTCACAGAGATGCCTCTGTCTTCAAGAGCACAAAGCTTTATTTCTGCAGAAATAGGAAACGTCTTTCAGCGTTGTGGGCTGAAAAGTGGTATTTCTGATTATTGGTATTTACTGAAACCTTTGGTTACAGGAACTGAAATCTGCTCCTGCATGAAATGAATTGTTTTTAAGAAGGTTTTCCTTTATTAAAGCAGGGTTGGAAGGAGCTGTTTCTGTGTGGATCACTATTTAAGACAAACAAACAAACATCTCTGGCCACAGTAATATGAGAAACTAAATGCTCTCTGTACACAAGTGTGCAGCAGGAGGTAACCTTCATGAGACCTGAGGAAATATAACCTTTTCTGATAGTTAATGCTCTAAGTGTAAACTCTAAATTGGTAAACAGTCAATTTAAAAGGCAAGCCTCAGCATTCTGAAGTCTCCTTGAAAGCCTGTGTAAGAAACTCTGTTTTCCCTTGAGAAATTTTTCAATTTTTTTTTAAAATGAAGGTGAAGGAAGCAGAGTTGATGAAGCAAGATATATAGTCTGGTGCTGTGTGGTGTTGGAAATTCAAAGTATTTTGCACGAGCTTTAGAGTTTGTACTCTATAACAGCCTTCCAGATTATTTTCTATATTGCCACCAGAGTGTATTTGGGGATACCCAGGGGCACCGTTTAAGGCAATTTATACTTTACTCATAGCTGCCAGGTTATCCCTTTTTTAAAGGGATTTTCCCTTATGCTGAATAGGCTTCCTCGCGAGAAAAGGGAAAACTTGGCAGCTATGACTTTACTTCTTGAAGGCTGCAATCCTATGCACACTTCATAGGATTGCACCATAAAATATATCTGTATACCACATTTCCAGGTTGTTCAAAACAGTTTGGAACATAACAAACATAAAATGGTAGATATAACACCAAACACAATACAGATAACATCAAAAACAAAACAACTACCCATTCCAAGAGCTAGAAAAGACTTTCTGTAGCCAAAATTCTGGTGAAAGAGAATGGTTTTGCAACAGTTCCAAAATTGTGTGAACAATTCTCTTAATGACATGCTAATAATTTCCAGTGTTGACTTCTTCTTAAAAGATGCAATATAATTACTTGCCTATTTTGTCTACAGTTCTGCACAGCTGGAGTATTTCGGACATAAGTATTCATAATCTGATGCAGGTTCACAATCTTTATCTCTTTAACAATGCACTCCACAGAAAATAAACATGCTGTACTTCACTATAGAATGTCATTTGGGGAACACAACGTTCTAGCCACACACCCATCAAAATAGATTTGGAAGCTTAGTGCTCTGGAGGAAGCAAACTGCAATAGTTATATTTTAAAACACCCGATTACAGGGTCAGCAGACAGACAAGAGGACTGGGATTCAAGTGGCTGAGAGGACTGAAGAGGTAGGCTCATCAGCCAAGAACTGATTAGCCTTTCCTGAAGTTTCTGTCTCCTCTCCCCAGTCTTGTTCAATACTTCTTCTTTTAAACAAATCAACTGGAAACTTCTGTGTCAGGTGTGGAGAATCTATTTCAGCTTGAAGGCCAGACTGGAACTTGGCCAACCTTCTGGGAGCAGTATTCCAATGGTGGGTGGAGGAGCAAAAGGGGGTGAGGCAAAAGAAATAAACAAAAGAAAAGATTTTACCTTTATCCCACCCTCCATCATCACAAATGCACACGCCAAAGCATAAACTCTAACAAGCCCGATAATATAAGGAAGGTACCATAGTGTACACATTGTATACAACACAAACTACTTCAAAAATACAATGAAACAAATCTACGTTTATCTGAACTATAAATCAGAAGATGCGGAAAAATCCATTTTGACAGCTCAGTCTTTTTTAGTTCCATCCATTAAATTCAGCTGTCTTGGGGAGCAGTGATAGTACCCAAACACATGAAAAGATACCCTGGTTCTTATGGGTTTTTTTGGCCACATGCACCAGACATAAGGCATACATCACTCTCCCCCTCTCTCACCCACAGACAGGTAGTCACACACATGCATATACTGTCACATGTAGGCAGGGAAGCACGCAGACAGACAGGCACATGCAACACACATGCACACTTACATAACAAAGTCAATAAATAAAAATGGAGGATGGTGTCTGATACAGTGTCTCATCAAAACCAAGTCCCTATAATTTCAACTTTGGGAGAGAAAAAATGAAAGCACATAGGACCACTCAGTCTTTGAACCAGACCCCAGACACAAGATTCCAACAAAGCTTCCCCCTGAGTCCCAAAGTTCGGTGGTCTCTTCCATCACTTTTGCCCACCCCACTTTACTCGTCTTCCTCCTCCTCCTCCTCCTCCTCTCCATCTTTGCCCATGAAAGCAGCCATTGCCAGGGTCCTGTTGAGCTTGGCCACACAGAGCGTGGAACAGAGGACACAGTCATGGGCCAGGTAGATTGGCAGGTCAGCGGGCATTGTGACATTGCAAGGGCAAGGGCCAACAGGGCATTGCTGTTTTTAGTTACTATTGGAAATATAATATTGCATGACAACAGGGGTTTGGCAGGTAAGTGCAGTTTGCCTAGGGCAGCCTCGTGGACCAAATGGAGAGGCTTGGCAGGCCTAATTGGGCCCATGAGTTGGAAGTTTCCCACTGTTGATTTTTTTAGGGGGGGAGGGGTTAAGTATTTGTCACATTTTGCTACTTTGCTGAGGAATTCAATGTTAGATATAGTGCCAAAGGAAGATCTGTCCCTTGTGCAGAAAAAGTCTTTAACACAAGAAGTAAGTTTCTTAAAGCTTTACAGTACTTGCAGAATTTGGTTTTTGACATTACAAATATGGCAAAAGAAATATTGGCTTCAGTCTTACAAACTTTTCTCACACTGCTCCCAGTGTGAGCCTTTAAACATATTTAACCAAAATGTACCTTTCCAACCAAACATCAAAATACTGTTTCTCCCTCTGTCTCTTCCTGCTTGCTGGCCCAACACCCAAAAACTGACTTATGTGCAGCATCTGAGTCTCTGTGTGATGCAAGCAGCCTCATTTGCATATATAAACATTGGTCACTGTATTCAGGTTACAGCCTCTCTTCACTGCCTTGAGAGTTAACTTGGGACAAAGTCTTAAGACCTAGCTTGTTCCAACTTTGCACACCAGCCCTGTGGGAAAATATTGGCTATGTACCTAAAACATTTTTACAGCAACTTAAAAACAATTGTAACTAAAATGCAGCATTTTATGTAATATTAAACTTTTTAATTATTATTTTAAAAAGTAACGTGACATAAAAGAAAGAAAAACACAACAAAATACTTGAAATTGTCGTACAATACCAGCGGGAACTTGACAGAACTTTGTGGAATACCAGCATAGTTCAGCAGACATAGAACTGTTTGGTTTGTTTGTTTTTCTTTTATTCTCTTTTATTTTGGCCTTAACAGCCATAGCCAGGCACAACTCTGTCCAGTTGGACATAGCTATCAGGGAAAGAGGGAGGCCAAGTTGCCTCCCCTACCTCTTTCTAAAAAACAGACTTCCACAGCATCAAGCAGCACGCGGCTGCTCGGGCTGCTGTAAGCTTATGCTAATCTCTGGGATAAAGGTGTTAAACAGATCATATAAAATGTAGAATATGCTAAAAATATCAATAAACAGCATGCATAAATCTATATATATATATAAAAATGTAAAAATCGTGAAATTCCGTTTGACACTTTTCTCCGTAACCGCTTGACCGATCGTCCTGAAATTTTGACACAACGATCCAGGCCACTCCTAGAGCGTTGTTGTGGGCAAAAATCCCTCAAATCGCACACCTGCCCAGGTACAGACCTGCTTTTCCACCAAGTCAAACAGCGCCCTCAAGTGGCGTAGTACCCTCCTCCACCACCTCCCTTCCTGTGAAATCTAAGCCACACCCACAAACCAAATGACATCATCATCAACCAAGCAACTGAAATACACCAAGGCAGCCATTTTATCTAGGCCTTTGTTTTAGGCCCCTGACAGGCTGACAGGCCTTCACTAGGCCCGGGGAGGGGGATAACCCACAGCAACACACTTGGGGGCACGGCAAGGGGTTTTACTTTACCATCTAGCACCACTACCCCCCCCAAAAAAAACCCCCACCAAAGAACCAACATTGCCAAGTGGAGGTCGGGGCCTGCCTGGGTGGGGGGGTTGCCACAGACCGCAACACGGCCTTTGATTTATGTAGGCCCCTACACTGCAAGGGGTTTTTACTTTACAATTTAGCACCACTACCCCAAAAAAATCCACAACACAAAAATAAATATGACTTCTTTTATGGGTATGTCTTATTTTAGGAGAAACAACTGATTGTAAGCCTCTGTGTCTTTTTTTCATTATTATATATATAAAAAAAAACATTCACTTTCTCTCCCCAGTTTAAGTCCTCAGATATTTGCAGTGCACACCCCCCACCCCATTTACAATTCCCTACCTTCTCCTTGCCACTTCCTGGGTTTTTTAATGGAACTGAACAACTCAGGTACAGAGACAGAGGCCCGGCCCAGGTAGATAAGATAATGTGTCCCTGTTTTTAACCCTTTTGTTACTTTTTTCATTTTACTGATTGTGAATATGCTGACCGAGGCCTGCTTTGGATTCCCAGGAACAACAGAGGGTTCAGACAAAAGTGCATGCTGGGAAATAGAACCCAGAACCTAACAGTTCCTTTTCGAAGGGTGAGGGCCAAGGTATGGAGATACAGGGGGGAGGGGCCAACACTCCCCAGGGACAACAGAGGGAAGGGTATCCTACAGAAACACAGGGATGAGCCGGGGTGGAGGGAGGAGGGGCAGGATATGTCATGGATCGTGTCAGGATGGGGGGGATCACACGAAAGAACCACAGCAACGCGTGGCCGGGTCAGCTAGTGAATAATAAAAATGAACATAACCTTCTGTTATTCACAAACTGTAAATTCCTGGTATCACCTCTAAAATGTGCTCAGGTTTGGGCTCTGATGACTTCCAAGAGATGGAAAAGCAAATGCTTCAGAGTTTGTACCGGTGCTGGGGGATCTTTGCCAAGAGATCACTGACCATCAGGATCATGATGGCACAAAGGCTGCCTAGGCAAGGTTGATGAGCCTTACTCCCTTCACAATACAGTAGACCATCCTTCCCCAACCTGGTGCTCTCCAGAGGCTGTAGATGACAAACCCCACCATCCCTGACCATTGGCCATGTTGTCTGGGGGTGATTGGAATTGTTGTCCAAAACATATGGAGGGCACCGAGTTGGGGAAGGTGACTGTGGAAGATCAGTGGTGGCGAACAATGGGTCTTAGCAGAGGGAGTCTGTACCTGAGTTCTTGAGTACCTGGGATCTCTAGTCAAATTAATCAGGTAGGAGGTTAGTGAAACACTTTGCCTGAGACTCTGGAGAGCCACTGCCAGACAGAGTAGAGAAGACTGGGTCAGAAGGACAAATAACCTGACCTCCTAAGGAAGCTTCAAGTGTTCCAAGCCAGTTCCAGCCAGGGACATTTGCCTGCAATTCCTGGTCTTCTCCCTGAGGAACTCCTGTTAAGGTTCCAGGGAAAGCCTGAGGTTCCTCAGAAGACAGAGCTAGTGCTCAAGATAAATAATTTTAAATAGCTGAGATGGATTTTTCTTATATATGCTTCCTTGCAAAGCATTTGTGAAAGGAACCTGTAGTAATTGAAGAATTTGCTACAGGCTAAGCTCTTAGTATACCAATTAATGATTGCCATTTTTCTATGGCTGCTGAGGAGATAACTGCTAACGAGACAGTGTGCTATGATCTTTATTTTTTATATGTCATCTAACACAGTGAGGTAAATAGTTCAGCTAAATACAGAAGGGGAACTATTGATAGACTCACAAAAGCTTTGTGTGCAGAGTAGTCCTCGACCGAGCCTCAAAATGCACGCAAGAGGCATTGTCATTTTAGAGAAGAAGATTTCCTCAGGGAACTCATTACTTAGGTAGAAAAAGTCCCTTCCAATTAGAAACACATCTGTGGTTTATCATGGATTCCCAGTACTCTTTATTGTCCCTTGATACCCCAAAGCAACTTCCAAACAGAACAGCTCTTGAGCCTGTAGAGCTTTGCGATAACTTCTGGAACATTCTCCTAGCCTTGGGAAAGCCTGTAGGAGGACTACACATCAGTTTCTATGGTAGAATTTTGAAGCACAAAAAATGAGCTAAGTAGAGGTGGCAGTGCTTTTTTTTTTTTTTAATGAAATTCTATGTGGAAAAAAAGAGGGAGCTCTTAAACAATACAAACTCAAAATACAACAACCAGTTTAATTAGACTTTGATCCAACCATGTGTTTCCTAGCCTGCACTGCCTGCAGAAATAATCAGTGCTGTTGGCAGACTGGTGATCTAACTGTGATCCCAAGGAGGCACTGGTTGTACGCGCCAGCATCTCCATGTGGGGGAAGTCCATAAGGAACCACTGTGATTTCTCCAAGAGCAGTCATCTTTTTTGAGCTCACGTGATTCCATGGCAGCTAATGGCGACCCTCAAACGACAACGACAATAAGCAACTATTTTACTTTTAGAAGACAACTGAAGGCGGCCCTGTTTAGGGAAGTTTTTAATGTTTGATGCTGTACTGTTTTTAATATTCGGTTGGAAGCCGCCCAGAGTGGCTGGGGAGACTCAGCCAGATGGGCGGGGTACAAATAATAAATTATTATTATTATTATTATTATTATTATTATTATTATTATTATATAACCTGGTGTATCCAGGGTCACTTCTTCATGTGATCCTGGATAGATCACAAACTCACAAGCAAATCTGCATGATCCTGTAGGGGAGTCCAGGGGAAAGAAAGCATCTAGGTGACTTGAGGCCACAAGTTGTTGAATTCCAAACTGCTCCTTGGCTCACCGTTTTTTGCTACATGCTTCATGGTCTCTGAGGCAGTAGCAATGATGCCCCCTTTATTTCTCAGGGGCTGCTCTTCCTTTCGCTAATATCCCCTCATAATGGGATCCAGCAGCATTTCTCTTGCTCAGAATGGAATCATGACGACACAACATAATTTCAAGGCAGAGCACTTGCTGCCTACTGGCAGCAGTAGGTTCATGACCCATGATTCTTTTTGTTCCAGCTAGTCTGGGAGTAGCCAACATGGTGCTCTCCAAAGCTCCTTGGACTACAATTCCCACCAACTCCAGTCAGCATGGCCAATGGCCAGGGATTAGGTGCGTTGTACTCTAAGAACATTGGCTATTTCTGATTGACCCTTGATTAGCACATTCAAGCAAATCCTCATGCTGCTCATTTCATGATTCATGTCTGCTGCTTGTTGTCACAGCAGGCCTTAACATCCATCTCTCCTCCACCACCTCTATGGATTATCATGCCAACAGTAACCAACTGATTGTGAACTATGAGTACCTTAAAAGTTGCCTTCTTTAAAGCTCAAGAGGACAGAAGGAGAAGACAGAGACCCTAAACCCTTGTGAAACGGGAGGTGAAGAAGTCCCAGTGCCTCCTTCCTTCTGAAATAGATGCTGAAGGAAGCTGAGATGGATAACAAACATGGATGCACAGCTGTCAAGTTATCCCTTTTTTAAAGGGATTTTCCCTTATGCTGAATAGGCTTGCTCGCGAGAAAAGGGAAAACTTGGCAGCTATGCATGGATGGAACCCTATTTCCTAGCCACGTGGTTCTCCACTCATGTGATTCTCTGAAATGATGATAATCAATTGGTACACTAAGAGCTTACTGTAGCCTGTAGCAATCTTTTCAGCTTTCAAATGCATTGTAATTTCAGCCCCCTGAACAGGTGGGCAATTTAATAGTAGATTTTGGAGTACAGAGGCAAATTTGCTATTGTTTTGGGAGACAGCACTGAATTTGCTGACACTGGGATGGAGTTTTATATCCCCCCCCCCTTAGAAGGGTGCTGCACATCTCTGCACAGTTAAAGCAAAATTTGAATTGGTTCACCCTGAAGCAAAACATCTAAGGGATTTGAGCAAAGCCAAATCAGTTGCTATAAGACTAGTAAGGTTTCTCCAAAAGGTTTCATCTTTAAATGAGCAGGAGGCAGGATTTCATAGGCGGTACTGCTTATAATTTGAAATGTTGTCTAGACAGACAATGATGAACCTCAGGCAAGTTCAAGGGCTGTAAAGTCTGAACAATTTCACAGCCTCCCTGTTGAGGCCATTTTCTTTTTTAGTGCAAACTATACTTATGCCCCTTGAAGTTCTGGGCTAACTGTCATGTGGCTCACATGATTTCAAGGCTATTCTGTGTCAATGCACCTCTACTTCTTAGGAACAAAGACTGCATAGCTGAGTAATGTTTCCTGAAGCATCCATTGGCTTTGCGCAAGATTGAAAGTGCTCATGCTAGAAATGATTCCAGTCCTCTATTGAAAACAGCAGCTTTCCAAAGGCCTCTTAAAGTCTTTGGAGTGAGGTTCATTTATTTTACTTTTTATTACACTTCCAAGCTGCCAGCTCATTTCTCAGAGAAGAAGATGACTCTGTACATGTGGGAGGGAGGAATTTAAAAAACCATTGTAAAGGCTACAGCTCTTACTTGTACGGTGAAGGATGGCCTCCCAGCCAAAGTGACAACCATTGAGAGAGAAAGAAGAAACTGCCCAGAATCAGCAGGTATTCTCTTCTTAAAATCAAACTCCATAGAGAATAGCCTATCTTGCAGAGCTAGGAGACCTTTTCCAGCCTGAGGGCCGCATTCTATTCTGAGCAGCCTTCCAAGGGCCACAGTGGTGGATGGGACTGAAGGGAAAAGTGGGTGGAGCAACAAGTGGAAGTCTTCCTTTTGTACAGTAGGGCTAGTTTATACATGCACTTGTACACCTCTCTCTGCCCTCTATCCAGACAAGAAAGAAGCTAGTTGGTGTGCTCTACCACAGAGCTATGGCGCTTGCTGTGCCATATAAGCTACTGCACCACTTCCTTCCCTCCCAGGTGACCTCTGAATTGTCCTGCCAGTGAAATTCTGGACACACAGCAATTCTAGTCAACCCATATTCTCCAAAGCTTTCTGTGCTTCACTAGAGAATATGCAATAGCTCGTTCTGCTCCAGGGTGGAAAGGGAATGGGGTGAGCTATGTTTCATAGAAGGATACAGACAAGCTGGAACGTGTCCAGAAGAGGACAACAAAAATGGTCAAAGGCCTGGAAACGATGCCTTATGAGGAACAGCTTAGGGAGCTGGGTATGTGTAGCCTGGAGAAGAGAAGGTTAAGGGGTGATATGATAGCCATGTTCACATATATAAAAGGATGTCATATAGAGGAGGGAGAAAGGTTGTTTTCTGCTGCTCCCGAGAAGCGGACATGGAACAATGGATTCAAACTACAAGAAAGAAGATTCCACCTAAACATTAGGAAGAACTTCCTGACAGTAAGAGCTGTTTGGCAGTGGAATTTGCTGCCAATGAGTGTGGTGGAGTCTCCTTCTTTGGAGGTCTTTAAGCAGAGGCTTGACAGGCTTTGATGGTGTTTCCTGTTTGGCAGGGGGTTGGACTGGATGGCCCTTGTGGTCTCTTTCAACTCTATGATTCAATGATTCATGGAACAACTACTCATGCTATATATATGCTGGGCCAGCTGATATCCAACTAAACCATGTTCAGAGTAGACAAGTCCATTGATTTTTCAGTGAGTCTGCTCTGAGTATGATATAGTTGGAAAACAAGTTTATTTCTCCTCATTTTAGCAAAGTTTCCAGGTGGTGCAATAATGAAGAGGGTCTTGAGTTGGCCATCCTCAATTGACAGAAAGCCTACCTAGTTCTTGATTATTTTGTATGACCAGCATGGCATATTGTTCATAGTAGGTGATTTTTTAATATGACAACAACTGGTGTCTTTCTGGTAGCCCTAAGGCAAAGAAGCCATTTTTTGGACAGCTGGGTGACAGTCTCTCTTACACAAAATAATTTCATTTCCACTAATATTAAGGAAAAGGGAGAAGCACTGATGAAGTTATAGAGAATGACATGCCAGATATTTTAGCAGGCTTAGCAACATGACATTCAGAACTCCCAGAGATGTGTATGATATCACCCAGAGTCCAAGGTGACTGATATCATAAATGTCTCATATAGATTAAGTGTTGCTAAGTCAATTTGCCAGGCATGCTTTAGCAAATTTGCTTTGTTATAGTGGCTTGGTATTTAAAAAGATGACTACAGAGCTTATGATGAGAAAATAACATTTAAACCGCTGGATTTCATCTTACTGTAGAAATCTTGTTGAAAAATAGATTTGAGTAGGTAATGAAAGCATGGGAAGCATCTGAGAGTATTGCTTTATTTCCTGCAGCAGAGTACTGAAAATGTGCTCCTACTGGGGCAGAAAAAACATAAATTAAAACTGAGAAACAAAGTGATCTTCTTATCTCACAACTAAATGCAGATAATGCTTTGTTAGAAGCTTCATTGGTTATAAGGAAATGGCATTTTGTGGACAAAGGATGGTATTCAAAGCTCAGAGCAGATCCATGCAAATTAATGGAAATTACTATAGTGCCATTGATTTGAATGAGTCTACTCTGAGTAGGACTTAGAACCAAAGAATTGTAAAGTTGGAAGGGACCATGAGGGTCATCTAGTTTAATCCCCTGCAATGCAGGATTATTATTATTTTACCCAATGTGGGTCTCAAACCCAAAAATCTGAGATTAAGGGTCTCATAGACCAGTAACACAAGGTGTCAAAAATAAAATAAAATGCAACTATCCACTTTGGAGGAATTTATCTACTTATAGGGAAAGGAAAAAAGCTGTAGCTGTTTTTAGATGCCCCATTATAGTATAAAACAGACGCTTGGCAATAATAGATTGTTGTTTAGTCGTTTAGTCGTGTCCGACTCTTCGTGACCCCATGGACCATAGCACGTCAGGCACTCCTGTCTTGCACCGCCTCCCGCAGTTTGGTCAAACTCATGTTTGTAGCTTCGAGAACACTGTCCAACCATCTTGTCCTCTGTCGTCCCCTTCTCCTAGTGCCCTCAATCTTTCCCAACATCAAGGTCTTTTCCAAGGATTCTTCTTTTCTCATGAGTTGGCCAAAGTATTGGAGCCTCAGCTTCACGATCTGTCCTTCCAGGGAGCACTCAGGGCTGATTTCCTTAAGAATGGATAGGTTTGATCTTCTAGCAGTCCATGGGACTCTCAAGAGTCTCCTCCAGCACCATAATTCAAAAGCATCAATTCTTCGGCGCTTTTGAATTATGGTGCTGGAGGAGACTCTTGAGAGTCCCATGGACTGCTAGAAGATTATAGTATAAAACAGACGCTTGGCAATAATAGATTAGATTTTGACCCAAATTAAAACTCAAATCAGAATGACACAGAGTGGATCTAAAACAGATTGGGCTGCTTCCAAAAGTTACAGATATAGATACACATTGAATCGTATGGTTGTTTCATACCCTAGTGGTTATGTTCTAGAAAAAGAGAGTTTGGGGAGACAATCCAGCCCCACCACTCTACTGCCTGGCCCTGGTCCTATCTTGGGGTTGTACAACTGACCAGGAGTTTCCCACCATAGGACAGTGTCCATACCTCCTTCCAGCACACAAAGACACACATTTTTATGAACCAAGATCTCCATTTTAAAAGGAAAACATGCTTCCATTTTCAGATCCTCCCAATTTATTGCCAAGAGAGACAGATATACCCCCGTTACATAATTCAGTATCTTCATTTGCTTGTATGAATTATTGAAGAATCAAATTCAATTTCTGCATTTTGTCTTTCCCCCAAATAACTTGTAAATGTTTGTTAAACACTGCTTATCATACATCACTAAGCAGAGCACATCTCATTCAGTGAAAAACACATAATCATATTATGTGCCAAAATCTTCTGGAGAGCTTTTCCCTTGCAATGGCATATTCTTTAATTAATGCAGACATCATGGTTTTCTGCCTTAGAGGTGAAAAATATCATGCCTGCCAGTATATATAACATCTTCTGAGGGACAAAGCTTTAATAAGGAACCAATTGGGGAGATCTGACAGAAAAACTTATTTTAAAAGAGGCACACGAGCCCTTAATTTCTGGATTGCTATTTAATAGTGGCACTTCCTAGTTCATGTTCAAATATTTAATAAGTAAACCGAAAGGTATGTAATGCACTAATAATAATAATAATAATAATAATAATAATAATAATAATAATAATATATTATTTATACCCCGCCCATCTGGCCGGGTTCCCCCAGCCACTCTGGGCGGCTTCCAAAAAAACAGAAATTCTAAAATACAGAAATCCATCAAACATTAAAAGCTTCCCTAAACAGGGCTGCCTTGAGATGCCTTCTAAAGGTCTGGTAATTGTTCTCTTTGACCTCTAGTGGGAGGGCATTCCACAGGGTGGGTGCCACTACCGCGAAGGCCCTCTGCCTGGTTCCCTGTAACTTGGCTTCTCGTAATGAGGGAACCGCCAGAAGGCCCTCGGAGCTCGACCTCAGTGTCCGGGCAGAACGATGGGGGTGGAGACGCTCCTTCAGGTATACCGGACCGAGGCCATTTAGGGCTTTAAAGGTCAACACCAACACTTTGAATTGTGCTCGGAAACGTACTGGGAGCCAATGTAGGTCTTTCAGGACCGGTGTTATGTGATCTCGGCGGCCGCTCCCAGTCACCAGTCTAGCTGCCGCATTCTGGATTAGTTGTAGTTTCCGGGTCACCTTCAAAGGTAGCCCCACGTAGAGCGCATTGCAGTAGTCCAAGCGAGAGATAACTAGAGCATGCACCACTCTGGAGAGACAGTCAGTGGGCAGGTAGGGACTCAGCCTGCGTACCAGATGGAGCTGATAAACAGCTGCCCTGGACACGGAATTGACCTGTGCCTCCATGGACAGCTGTGAGTCTAAAATGACTCCCAGGCTGCGCACCTGGTCTTTCAGGGGCACAGTTACCCCATTCAGGACCAGAGAGTCCTCCACACTCGCCCGCCTCCTGTCCCCCACAAACAGTACTTCTGTCTTGTCAGGATTCAATCTCAATCTGTTAGCCGCCATCCATCCTCCAACCGCCTCCAAGCACTCACACAGGACCTTCACCGCCTTCACTGGTTCTGATTTAAAAGAGAGGTAGAGCTGGGTATCATCAGCATACTGATGAACACCCAGCCCAAACCCCCTGATGATCTCTCCCAGCGGCTGCATATAGATGTTAAAAAGCATGGGGGAGAGGACAGAACCCTGAGGCACCCCACAAGTGAGAGCCCAGGGGTCTGAACACACATCCCCCACCACCACTTTCTGAACACGGCCCAGGAGGAAGGAGCGGAACCACTGCATGACAGTGCCCCCAGCTCCCAAGCCCTCTAGACGGTCCAGAAGGATGTTATGGTCGATGGTGTCAAAAGCCGCTGAGAGATCCAGCAGAACAAGGAAACAGCTCTGGGTTATGAGGACACTAAAGCTCTGGGTTATGAGGACAGCAGCCAGGGATTCCAGGACTTGAAGCATGGACCCCTGGGAGTGGGGCAGGTGCTCTCTCTGTGTTAAAACTTTTCTCAGGCACAAAATGGAGGAAGGTAGTACAACATACTGTTTGCAACTGGTGACAGTATGAAGCCTCAGGACTCTCTGAATACTGCTGGAATGTAACAGCTCCCAGAATTCTGGTCCATTGACCATGCTGGTTGATTCTAATGGAAGTTGGAGTACAGCAACATCAGAAGGAACTAATAGGAAATAGAAGGACCTTGCCCTCCAGCCTTTGTCTGATCAACCGTCAATTGTAAATCACTCCGGGAAGTGATTTATGAATGAAATAAATGGCAGCAGCAACAACAGTACAGTGGTACCTCGGGTTACAGATGCTTCAGGTTACAGATGCTTCAGGTTACAGACTCCGCTAACCCAGAAATAGTACCTTGGGTTAAGAACTTTGCTTCAGGATAAGAACAGAAATCGTGCTCTGGCAGCGCGGCAGCAGCAGGAGGCCCCATTAGCTAAAGTGGTACCTCAGGTTAAGAACGGTTTCAGGTTAAGAACAGACCTCCAGAACGAATTAAGTTCTTAACCAGAGGTACCACTAGCAAAGAATGGGTAGGCAGCATAGTAGCCTCCAGAATTCGTGCCTTATATTTCCCATCATCTCTGACCATTGCTCAGCTGTGGTTAGTGGCCATTGTACTTCAAAACATCCCGGGGACACCACATTTGTTACATCTGCATTAAGCCACCACCCTCAGAACTCGGGGTGACTACTGATAGGCCTGGTTCTGACAGAATCCATGTTCTATTTTGTGGGGGAATGTTCCCAGTACAGTGGTACCTTGGTTTACAAACACAATTGGTTCCGGAAGTCTGTACTTAACCTGAAGCGTACTTAACCTGAAGCGAACTTTCCCATTGAAAGTAATGGAAAGTGGATTAATCCGTTCCAGACAGGTCCGCGGAGTAGTTAAACTGAAAATACTCAAACTGAGGGGTACTTAAACCGAGGTATGACTGTACTCACTGATAAATTTCCGTTTGTCACATGTAGTATTTCCCAACACATTGGACAATAAGCTCGGTACTTCTGAGATCTGTTTATGAAGCCAATGTGTGTAAATACAGGATTGGGAAAACAGGTTTGTTCTCCCCTGAGCACATTTTGTCTTTGTTGGTTGAACTGTCTTAGGAATCTAATGTGTATGCCAAGCATGTGTTTGCGGAAACACAGAAGAGTCAACAAAAGCTAGGAAATTATACTGCGATGAATGAAGTGATATTTGCTTCTGGTAGAGCACTGGGGTATTACTGACACCCCACTGCATGGTCAATCTTTTCTCCTGGGGTGTGGGAGACACTCCCCATCCCAGGACAAAAGATTGTGGAATATGGAGCTTTTTCATCCAAGAACAGAAGTTTTGTAATGCTGATCAAGCTCTTCATGGCATGAGTTTTGAGCAAACCCCCCAGTGAAACCCAAGTAAAAAAAACAACAACATGTCCCTAGCTCTGCACCAGATATCTTAGTTTATTTTCTCAGTGGGTCTGGATCTTACTATAATTGGTCCAGAAACTTTGACACCACACTAAAATGGTGTTTCTGACCTTAAACCTGACAGAAGTAGAATTTGCACCTTTCCCCGCCCACTGTTGCATCCAATATAGCCACTTTCTCCATCTTGGTGACCTCCAGGCATTGTTGGACCAATGGACCATCCCATCAGCCCCACCCAGCTTACTCAAAGATCAGGGGTGATAGAACTTGTAGTCTAAAGCTTCTGGAGGGCACCAGGTTGGGGAAAGCTGCTGTGTAGCAGAAGATAACATAATATATACCACTGGCAACAGGAAAAAGTAACAGTGTAACATAATGTAGCCCTGAGCCTTCCAATTCTCCAGGAAATGATCTTATTCCCAGGAGCTTTTTGATAGTACAGTTTGAAATGAGGCCACAATGAAATAAGGCCAGTTTATTTTTAAACTATATACTTTAGAGTCAACATACTGATGTGGATAATATTAGCTGCACACAACTCCTTAACTCTTAATTAGTTGCATTTGTGTTGTTGTTGTTTTTAAAAAAGGACAAAAATGATCCTGTTCAGATGTATGATAAAAAATACTGCCTCTTAGCAGGAATCTGCAGGTGCTATGAAATTTGACATTTTACTGCAAGATGCTGGCCATATGAAGTGAATATATAGTGTACCCTTGAAAGAACAATTAGCAACCAGACTCAAGTCACTTAAAGAAAAGTAATGTTTCCTTTCTTTTTTGCATTCTGTGTTTCACTGGTGGTAGCCAATGTTAAACCTGCACCAATTGGTTGCCTATGTGGAACTACTTTAACATTTTCTGCATTTTCTGGTGCCTATGTTTAACCCAGTGTGAAAGGAAAAGGTTCAGTATATGATGTGGTTGACCTGGGCAGGAGCAATAGCAAGCGTCATTCCATTAAAATCGCACCACCTTTGCTGTTATAACTGGTATTTTATAGGGCCGTTGAGTGGAGAGGGAAAGTTGGTGGGACACAGTACAAGTGGACCTGAGAGGGGTAGGATGACCAGTCTTCACAGTCAAAATGTATCTCTTTAGATTTTGTTGTTGAATTATGACTGTCTCAACTGGCATTTCTTAAAAAATATCCTTTCAAGCCTGCAACGGGGGAACTAGGAGCTAGGGAAACTCCTTTAGTTCCCTTTAGTTTTATGCATTTTGGAGATTTCTTATAAATTGGGGAAATATGAGGATATGCACCTCCTTGAGCCCTACCTAAATTGACTACAAATTAATAAAATAGAAGCAGGAAAGGAAAGGGGTATAGGCAGAATAGGAAGGTGAACAAAGCTGACTATATCTGAATTGACCTTGCCCAAACAGACCAACACTGAACTGCAGCTTCCCCCCCTTTAAGTGTCTCATAAATGTGTCAAGTGGGATAGAGAATTAGGAGGATCAAAGTTTTCCTGCCATTGGTGATGAGTGCAAAGTGTATAGAGTGAAAGAGGAATGTTGCTTGGATATGTTGTGCGGAATGCTCTTACCAGTGTTGGCTTTTTTACGGGGGGTACTCAAGGATACACAGTATCGGCACCATTTTTTCTAGAAGAAAAGCACTGGTAAGAACAGTGATAGATGCTAACACAAGCTGATGTGTTTGCTAGTGGTTGCAGTGCCTTAGGTATGGAGGGTCCTTCACCAAGGCTCTGGGGTTGCCTATCAGTGGACACACCCTGGATGGTTTGATTGTGTTACAAACTAGGCAGTGAAGAATGCACCTGCATATTCCAGAGTTATGCTCATGCCTCTTTCCACAACTAATGTCCTGGATGCCTCAGCCTACCTTCCCAGACAAAATAGAGATTTTGAGTCAAGGTGCTTAGGGAGTTGCTCAAAATGGTATTAAGACTGACCATAGCAGGGCCATGCAGTGGTCATGCTTCCCTTTCCTCACTCTTTTGCAGCCTGATGGAATGGCCATTTCAACCCATCTCACTTATACATCACTTATAGAGTCCAACTACTTCATAGGTGAGAAGTATTATAAGAAGTATTTTCCAGTTCAAACTTTTGCATGAGTAGCCAATTTAGACCAAGCTGCTGCTCACCTCATTTAGCCAGCTAAAGGGCATATTATTTTACAAATTTCAGATGAGTAGTTCTACATTATTTGGTCTCAAATATACTCCAGGTAGATCTTTCAGTATTGCTCACCAGAGTCTCAAAGCTGGAAGTTCATGAAAACCGTGTGAAATAAGCAGCCCTTTTCTGTGGGGAAAACAAAATTAATTATTTAATATTGTGGCATCATTTCCTGCACAAAACAAAAATATGCCCCAGTATTACTCAATACAATCAAGCAATGAAGCTGATAAGACAAGTATGTTAGCCTTTCTTTTCACTGAGTCATCATTGAAACTATTGTTCCAGCATGGCACTGAAAAAGCAGAGCTGCAGGAAGTGTTGGCTTTTAAATGATTCATATGTCCTGATTAACTGTGACTAATCAAATATCCTTTATCAAGAAGAGGTTTCTTTGTAATGTTCTGGTGCTTGTGTGAATGGCTTCTACCGTCATTGGTCTCACTGAAGTTGAATCACATTGCTGCTGAAATAAAATTACTTCCCTATATTTTTACTTCATCTTCTGCATTGGAAAGACAGAGTCTGGTTATTTCTAAAAGTGCTAAAGTTATTTATTGATAGTAAAAATCTAACACAGTCTTTGCATGAGCTGTTGGGACACTCATGAAAGCTACAGTCCGATGAGAAAAACTATGTGATTGGCCACACCCTCATTGATCTTGCATTCAAAGGCTTACACAAGGTCTTGTAGTGGGTAAGTAGTTCCCACTTGGTTATCACAAAGCGTGAATGAGGCCTTAGGCACCTTGGGATAAGAGTAAAGTTCAGCCTTAAATATAGACTGTAGGAACTATCCAGGGTGCTGAAACTGCAATCTCTTGAGATCCCAATCCAAGCAGAAACTTGCTCCTGTTTGGCCCTGTGGTTTGGTAATATGTCTTTTGTACTCTAGAGAATGTGAGCTTACTTAAGCTAATTGCATCTAAGGCTAATAATGTATAAAAGCTAGACTTTATTTTAACTCTTCAATCTTATTATTTTGTATTTCTCGTATTCATATTGCAAAAAACAGTTTCATCATTAACGATGGGAAGTTCTCCCCTGAGATTAATTCAGTATAATCTGTTTTTCCATGTACCCTCATAAGATCACACTTTAAAATGTCAATCCAAATCTGCTGATACCACCTCCTAGATCTGCGAGATGGCAGAGCAAGAGAGAAATGGTCTTTTCTGTAGAGGTACTACATCTTTGGAATTCCTTCCCAGTAGGGCTGCAGTGGAAATTTTTGTTCAGGATTTTTGTGAAACATTGAAAACTCTCTTGTTTTGAGAGCTTTCTCTGAGCTTTTCTTTTTGGTTCTACTTCATGGCTGGTGGCTGGAATATTATCATTTTATTGAAGTTCTGAATCTGTTTCATCTTTGCGAATCTGCTTGATTTTTGTTTTTTGCAATACTGAGTTTTATACTTCTGCTTTTATTGTTGTAACTAGTTAGGAGTGGCTCCATATGGAAACAGGGGTGCCAGCTTCTGAGGACCGAGCAACTTTTGGGTTGCCCCCCAATGTCCAAAAAGTGTGGAGGTGAAGCAAGGAGCCAACCATGGCATGGCTCCAGTGTCCAGCTCCTCCTCTTCCTCTTCCTTCCACAGAGGGGAAGGAGGGTCAAAGCAGCCTTCTGCCAGTGGTAGCACTAGGAGGAGGAGGAGCCGCTGGTCATTGGAGCCACAGAGCCGCTGCATTTGGCTCCACTCCTGGCTGCTTCCTGGCTCCTCCCAACATCCTGACATCTTGTGCATTACATTGTGATGTCACACATGCAATGCCCCCCATCACCCTTGCAAACTAGCACCTCTGCCTTGAAGCACTTCATTTAAAATACATGGATAAATTTAAATGTCTTCAGATGATGGTGGTTCTATATTTGGCACAAATGTTCATCACTTATAAAAATCCATACAGAGCAGTTTAAGTTTATTGGTTCCATACCACTTTGATCGTAAAACAGTGTTGTGATACAGAATCTATTTCAAATGACCATGTTCAATTTTATCTAAGCATATCCTAATGAAATACTTAGATAGGATTTAGTACTGATAGATCAATGTTTTGAATATTATATTTTTGAACAAGAACAAAACTTCTTTCTCCATTGCAATAACATGGGGAATAGAAAAGATTGCCTGAAAAAGTTTGAAGAACATCAAGCTTATCATAGCCCAAACCCCATCCATTGTTAGGTTTTTTTTAAAAAAAAATAGAGGTTAGTTTCTAGAGCTTAAGAGGAAACTTAAAGTAACCTTTATTTTAAACCAAAGAATATGTTTACTTTCTCTTCTGAAAATAATGGGTTGGTGTTCTTTATGCATGCCCAATGAATTATAGACTCTTGTTGTAAACCTGACAGGTTCTCTGCGGGAAAAAGGATGTCTTAGCCTAGCAGTAAAAACATAGGGCTTGTTGAATGCCTGAGAACAGATGGGATGACTATAGTGTTAGGAGGGAGAAATGGAATAATCCTGGTGAAGTGAAAACCAGTTTAAGGAAAAGACACAGGAGATTTGATAAGGTTTGAATTACTGTTACATGTTATGAGCAATAAATGCACTGAGGCAGGTCAGTAATAGAGTTTTCTTCCCACACTGCTATCCCTTTAAAGTGATTTGCTCTCTCTGCGGTTTGGTTTCATTAAGTAGCAGGTATGAGGCTATATAAGGATGAAGCAGAGATACCAGCACGGGGTAGGACTAGTTGCTTCACTGGCTGGATGAGTGACACTAAATGTGGATGTCAGAGGGAAGGGAGGACTAACTATGTTTTCATTCACAATAGCACAATCAGCTTCCGCATTTCTAGCACAACTCACAGAAGATCAGGTGCTCAATAAGGTCTCCCTCTTGTATCATGGTGGGAAGGCCCAGTCCACTACAAGTTCCTGACAACACTCTTGTGTATCAAGATTAAGGATAGATGAATCTGTCTTGGTTTTCTCTTTGTTTGTTTGTTTGTTTGTTTGCTAGCTCAGTTCAGTTCTACAAATTTCTGCACAAGTTTGCTATTTTTTAAAAGAAGTCCTCATGACAATTCATCAGTATTTCAGGGCTTCACAGACCTGATCTCTGATCCTGACACCACCTCTGTAAGGTTGGTTGGTATTGTTACCCCCCTATTCTAGACAGGTTGGAAACTGAGTAATAATGGCTTCCAAAGGCTACTTAGCAAGTTCATGGCAGAAGTGAGATCTGATTTCTCACTCACAGCTGGAAATCCATGTGTGCATGAATATATTAATGCTGTCCGAAGGACTGGAGAAGAAGTGGACTTAGCAGCTGTGTGGGAATATACATCAGTACTTGTGGGCAATTTCATTCTCAGTAGTTTTGGCTAGAGCTTCTCTTTGGCAATATTTCTAAGTAGTGCAGCCTTCCTCCTGGCAGTTGTGAAGTGACACAGCTGCTTGTTCTCAACAGTCTGTTTTTCTCCTGACAGTCCCTGTATCCACTATCTGCACTCCTCCCTAAAACATGAATTGTATGTTATCCAATATAAATTTTCTGGCCTCTTCAACTGTGTTTCAAGAAATAAGCCAACCAGAGAGGAAGTGCATTTCAAGGTTTCTCATTTTCAGGGAGCTTTTACTGAAAAATCCTCACTTAAGAAGGAAGAATAGTGCCCATTTCTTTGAATTTTCTTGAGTGACATATTTAAATTTTACTTTCTCTTTCCTTAAACAGACTTCAGATGAACTTCACAGCCTTTACTGTTAACAGGCACTTCAATAGATCACTAAATATTTCATTGGCAAGGTGAGTACTGCAAATCATCATCATGTTGGCATCTTTTATGGGAGTGAGATTATCCCTCTTGTCCCATTCAGTTATGTTAATTTCATACAATAAAATTATAATTAAAATCTAGTTGAATAACCATGATTAACAAACATTTTAATATAACATTTTGAAAGTAAGGTGTTGCCTGCTGTGTATTTTCATGTATCCTTCTCTTTTCTGTTCGAATCTCCTCCCCTAAAGATTCCAGGAAATGGTTCTGCTGATTCAGCTCCTGCTATTTCATGGTAAGTATGTGCCTCTGGAGATTTCTTTAGAAATTGGCTCTTCTGTAACAACCTTGCTCTTATTTTTGTGCCTTACATCTTGCTTTAAAAATAAAATAAAATCTTATATGTAATTTAACCTCTCTCAAAATGAGCTTTTCAAGAAGAAATACTGTAATTGTGAAATAATAATCCAAGCGGCATTGTAGGAAAGGAATGTGTTCATATATATATAGTCCAGCCCCCCACAATAAGGTTACCAGATTTTTTTTTCAATGAATCCGGGGACACTTTTCAACTTCAATGGATTTTGTATGGGGACTGATTTGTAAATCCGGTGACTGTCTCTGGGAAACGGAGATGTCTGGTAACCTTACATGGTCTGAGGGAGAGTGGACTGGCCCCCTTCTGAAAAAGTTTGCTGACCCCTGAGCCACTGGTCCAATTCCATATAAGGCAGCTTTCTATGTTAGATGTCTCTGTTCCTCCAAACTAGTTGAATTAGAAGAGCAAATGTGATGTTGATGATGTTGATGATGCTTTTATTTTATTTTATTTGTACCCCACCCATCTGACTGATTCAATGTAAGCAAGTGTGAAGTGATGCACAATGGAGCAAACGAAGCAAACAAAACCCCATAAATTCACTTATACACCAATGGTTTCTGAAATGGTAGTGACTGACCAGGGAAAGAGACCTTGGGGTCAAAGTAGACAGCTCAAGGGAGAGCATGGTGGATCAGGTCAATGGCTATCATGTCCAGCATTCTTTTCTCATAGTGGTTGACTATGGGAAACCAGTGAGCAAATTTGATCACACAAGCACTGTCCCCTCCTGTGGTTTCCAGCAACTGGTATCCAGAAGCATTGCTGCCTCCAACTGTGGAGGCAAAACATAGCCATCATGGCTAGTAGCCCTTGGTAGCCCTCTCCTACATGAAAATGGTGTGGACCCAGTGAGAACGTCCAGCTGAAAGATTTCACAGGGCCAATATCCTCCAATTCTGCTTAATTCAGAATTAGATATGGTGTTGATCATCCCATTAAGCCACCCAGAGTGGCTGGGGAATAAATGTAATCACCACCACCACCACCACCACCACCATGCTCTGTGAATTCTCCTCCTCCTCCTATAACATGTACTTAAGACAATGAGCACTCACACTTTACATTGTGGGTGCCCTTTGCGAGATCGTGTGTGGTGCTACAGTTCCCATGGAGCTTACTGGCAAGCAGGGGCTGGCTTGCCTCTCAGCGTTAATTTTTGGAGGTTCACACCCAGCCTCAATAATCAAGTTTCTTGCTGGGAGGTGGGACCAGCCCCATTTATAAATAGGGGGTGGAGCCGACAATAGCCAGGCAGTTAGCTCTGGAGATTCACCCTCCCTACCATCCCTTTGTTTAATGTTTCTTGTTTGCAGGTTAACTTTTTCTTCCTGTTTAGCAGGCGCTGCTGTGGTCTTTGACTGGTTGCTGTTGAAGGACCGGGAAGAAATTTCCCTGCATTTGGCAGGTTTTGTCTTCCCTGTAGCAAATCATCACAACTTTGGTGGTTATGGCCTTGAGTGGAATATTTTAGTCTTTTCTTCCCTATTGGGGGGGCATGAAGTGGTGACTCACCCCCCCTGCGCCGGCGATTCTAGGGTTCCCCCTCTTAAAGGGGTTGTATATATGGGTGTCACTGGCCATACACTGAAAGGTTGTCTGTGAAATACCCTGTGTGTGGGGATATGGGCTTGGCTGCCTGCTACACTTACATCTCGCAGAGCACCCCCATATCCCATTTACCCTGATGAGCCGCAGTTGCCCCCGGCTGGGGGGGGGGGCTGGGAGGGATACACGCCAAGGTCTTCCTACATTCTGAAGTTTAATAAAGTTGTGGCCTAATTTTAATTCCATATAACGTTGTCAGAGTCTTTATTCCTTCCTTGTGATTCCTGGGGGCTGGGGCTGTCGCCGCCTGGTCACACAATGCATAGTACTCACACTTGCTTCGTTTCATTAACATTGGCTGAAGCAAGGGAAAATGCACACTACGGTAACATCACATCACACAAATTCCAGACTGTATGCATTATGGTCAGTGGAATGGAAATTTAAAACAAAATTGCTAGTTTAGATGGAAATCCCATGATTTGCATCATTTCTATTTGGGACTCACTGTGCATCAGTCAGTACAATGGAAACTGATGCACTGCATACGTAGTTGAACTCAAATCCATGTCCCTTTTGTTTAGGCACTGCTATAAGCATGAGTCATTTCCACTTGCCTCCCTTTTATGTGAACAGGATGATATCATTCTTTTGGTGCATCATTTTAATGCAAAACCATTCAAACTATTCCCACACATATTAGGCCATTTTTCACAAGTCACATTCAGATTTCTTCTTGCATTTCTTACAGCTAATTCAAATGCTAAACTCTACATTGGCTAAAATATGCATTCAGTTCAAGATGGATCTGTTCTTCTGCTTTACATCGCACGTTTAACTTCATTTGATATACATTCCAGAGGAAGAATCATCTTCTCAGAAGTTTTTGGACTTCTTTTCCTTCATCCTAAGATGTTTTACCTGAGCAGGAGCTTCCAAAACAATCCTGAATTTTGCAAGTAGCATGACTGATTCATACTTGCATTTCTACGTGGCAATTTGATTACAAACATAAAGGAAATATGGTGCTTTCACCAAAGCCTGTATATTATTGCATTCTTCTTAATACATAAAGCAAATGCTGTAAGGTGATAGCCTTAGCTGGAAAACAAATTCAACCATTTACTAGCAAACAAAATCAGAAACAAGTCATTTTCTGTTGTACTTTTGATATTTGTAATAAGTCTTTAATCAACGTTCTTGCCAGTCTATTTATTTGAGACTGTGGCTTGGTTGACCTGAAGAAAAGCATTTCTAATTCACTGGGTTTATGTGGATTACTTGATTAATCATTTGTGACAGAGACTATCCAGTGTTATGAATGTCAGCATGGTATATATTGCTTTGAATAAACTATTCTATCCTAGGATTTGGGCTGAGAGTTCTGAATGCCATTTCTGCTTTTAAATGAGGCAGACTTTGTACATTTTCTATGAAGCCCAATGAAAAAGGAAGTGATTCATATCATTAATCCCAGGGTATGGTCTGAAGGCAGATGAGGCTAACACCTTGCAGAAGCTAAGCAGGTGTAGCTCTGGTTTGTTCTTAGACGGGCGACTACCTTAGAAGCATATTGTTACACACCACCCCAATCTCCACAAGCTGTGTAAGATTCCAGGGTGTTCCAGGCACTTACCCAGGTTATGTGTTTCCTTTTGGATAATGAGGCATAGAGGAGACTGTGGTGTTTTTATGATATAGGGTTTATTTACACATATATACAACCTGAGTCTGGTTGGAGGATAATCTCAGCATCAAACCCCATGTGGAGAATCCCTTACTTTTCCCATAGACACAGCAGGCATGGGTTTAAAGACAGAGAAATCTGCCCTCTTTCTGTGTTTGGCACAGTTTAGTCAAACCTTGATTAATTCTAACTTTTACTAAATCCAAGAATTAGGGGTGACTTGCACACACAAACTCTGGCACCCAGAACCTATAACAATATGTATGCCACCTTGGGTTCCATAATGAATTAAAGGTAAGAAAAAGGTAAGAAAATACATTTTAAATAAATAAATAACCTGCAGCCCAAAATAATTTATCTCATATTGTATGACAAAATGAAAAAGCTGTTTGTCTACAAAAGGAGGGCTCCTCCAGAATTTCTGTTTATTGAGCATTCATCTTGATTTGCTTGCACAAATTATGTGGATGTTATATAATATCCAGACTTTATTCAGCATTCATTATGATTTGGTTGTAGGGAGAAAAACCGGCAATGAGCATTCATGCTGGAGTCATCCAGATTTGCTTGCGGTATGTTTATATGTCTTCTCATTCACCATTGAGTCATTCTACACTTTTCAATTCTGTTCCCCATCACTATCCTAACTGCAGAAAGTTCGCTTCTTTTGAAAAGTGGTTTGTTGTGCTATGGTGGCAGAACATTTTAATCCACTTTAACTTGCAAACCTGAATTTCCCAGCATGCACTTGAATCCCACCTGCAAAATACTGGCAGGCTAGAAGGACCACAGTTATAACCTAACAAACCTCCATGAGTGAAAAGTAAAGGAAGGGGAAAGTTACAGATGGCTACTTCACAATTGGCAACTCACAATGGTTTGCTTTTAACCAGTGAAGAAGCTGGTTGTCTATATCATACTGCAGAGTGGTGAGGAGAATTTCACCACTCTGTTACTTCCCCAGATTTCTGAAGAGAGATGCAGATGGCTTATCAAGTAGCAATATGCATGCTGTGATAAATTATCATGTGGTAAATGGTTGCCTGTTATCTGGAATGGCACTCAAAAATAAAAATGATGTCCTGCTGGCATGGCAGGGAAGATATTACATTAAACTGACTATTTAGAAGTTTGCTAACCCAAAATCTGTCATGTGGGTTGCATCACTAGCCTAATGATAGGGTCAGTTCAGATTTCACCCAACTTGGGAATAGAATTGAAAGAGTCCTATCATTTAAAATACATATTAAAATATCTAGCAGTGCAATATTACTATGCCTTGTCAGAAGGAATTCCTATTGAATGCACTGCTAACTCTCAGGGATATGGGGTTATGGATGCAGCCTAAATAAATGTCAGAAACACATGCTTTTCTTTGCAGAATCTGTGAGAATTCCTAATTACAGCATTGCTTCCCTTCAACAGGGCTCCATCCCTCTCAATTTCTACTCACTATCACTGAAATTCCAGCCTTGATGCCTTAGGCTGATGGCCACACACACACACAACATGAAAACACACACACCTTGGCAAAGCAGTAACTGATTGTATAGCCTTAAGTGTATGATTAAAGGTTTATTGAAAAACAAATGTGTGAGGGTTTCTTTACAGTTCCACTTCCCTGAAGCAACCAGTGGAGCAAACTTATCATGATCTCTGTAAAGTAATTAAGCCCAGCAAGGGAAACAAAATGGTGTTTTGTTGTAAATGTGGCAAGGCTAAATCCATTTTTATCAAGCTGGTGTGTGTGTGTGTGTGTGTGTGTGTGTGTGTGTGTGTGTGTGTGTGTGTAAGTTGGCTTGTCAGGATCTCGCTGGGAGAGCTAAGTCACTAGAGGGCTAGGACAAAATAGACTTCAGTCAAAGGCATGTTAAAGCATCCTATCACAAACAGTGCTTTGAGTCAAAAGTCCGATAGGCAGGCATACTCCCTTCCAGCACAGAACATGGTACTGATGATAAAAATGCATTTTGACATTCATTTGATGGCTGGGAAAGACCAAACTCATCATTTACAATAGTGACATCTGTGGGGGAAATCCAATGAGGAGGGTTGGGAAAGCACTCACTCTGCTACAAATGCTTCCATTTGTTATTTTATTACATTGAAAAATGTTCTCAATATGTTACACAGCCATGATCATCCTGTGCCAGACTTCAGAATTGATTAAAATACAATGTGTGCCACCACAACCTGGCTGATTGACCATTATTCATTAATGTCTGTCAATTCAGTTCAAACTACCACTTCCCTGTACAGATTCACTCACTTGCAAAACTCCCAACTGCCCCAATGCAGTGAAGGTAATCACAGGCAAGCAAAATTACAGATATGGCTGGATCATGTCCTTGGTTACACTGCTGCCCTCCTAGCCTGCCTTTGAGGCTGTCAGCACCTACCGTATTACTGACCCAATCCATTCATTACTGCACAATCTCCCCTTCTCCCCACCTGCAATTATTTCAGGAAAAAAGTAAACTTTGCTTGGATTTATCTCTTGTATTGAAGACTGAACCATTCTGATGTTTACGGGCATTACTCAAGCTTAGCCTGTTATCACCTAGAGTTAAACTGAGCACCACACATATACATTGAGGAGAACTGGCTCACACTTTCACCCATACATCTTATTCTGAATTAATTACATTGTAAAACTGTATCAAGTGACTGTGTTTGACCCTTTAACCCAATTCTACATTTATTCTTCTGTGAAACTGTATTGTCAGATTAAGTTAAACCACTTTGCACTCTAAGTTAAGTGCTCTGCCACCCTGCAATGCTGTTTAAGAGATTGTTTTACACCCTATTCATTTCCATTGATTTGTAAAACCAACCTCGGCCAATGATTTTTCTACCACGTTTTTTCATTAAATCCAACACAATTCATGTTGTCATGATTTCTGAGGCATTTCTTTTGAGGGGGGCAAGCAGCCAGGTCCTACAGACAGAAATAAACTGGAAGAGATTTAAAGCCTAAGCCTGTTTTTATAGATTGGCGATTCCATACAATGATGCCACTTCTCATGCTCCATAAAACCCATACAGTTAAGAGAGACAGGGGCCTATAATAAACAAAAGCAGAAGACTTAATTTGTTGATGGATTCAAAACATTCCTCTATGTGGTGGCATGTGGCATAAGATTTTGTGTGTGTGTGTGTGAGAGAGAGAGAGAGAGAGAGAGAGAGAGAGAGAGAGAGAGAGAGAGAGAGAGAGAGAGAGAGATGAAATTACTGAGTTGTTTGGGAGTTTAATGCCACTGGGATACTGATAAACGTAACGGGTAAAGGGACCCCGGACCATTAGGTCCAGTCGCAGACGACTCTGGGGTTGTGGCACTCCTATCGCTTTACTGGCCAAGGGAGCCGACGTTTGTCTGCAGACAGTTTTTCCGGGTCATGTGGCCAGCATGACTAAGCCGCTTCTGGCGAACCAGAGCAGCACACGGAAATGCTGTTTACCTTCCTGCTGGAGTGGTATCTATTTATCTACTTGCACTTTGACGTGCTTTTGAACTGCTTTTGAACCCCCATCACAGGGATTCAAACCGCTGACCTTCTGATCAGCAAGCCCAAGGCTCAGTGGTTTACACCACAGCGCCACCTGCGTCCCTTACCGACTGCAACATTTTATACAGAGGTAAGGAAAATATGGATTAAAAACAACAATGTAGTGCTCTAATGCATAGGCAGCAGAGGCAGGACCTGCACACAACAAACTGAAAGCAGACACAAACAATTGGGTGAATAGAGGGGAAAAAAATTAGGATGCACGGGATTAGAGTGAATTTTAGGAAATGAAAAATATGAAATAAGGAAGGGTCAAGGAACAGAAGACAGGAGTGCACAGCTGTGTTGCTGCTGCTGCTAAGAAGGCTGACTAGCAAAGAACACTGAAGGCAGGGAAATATGTTTCTTTGTATCACTCCCCAAAGTGCTGTGACTGGGAGTGAAAGAAGAGCCCTGATAGAGTTATTCTCTGGAAGCTGGGGCTATCCATCACAGAGCTACACTTCCATTCTCTCTCCCCACCCCTTTGCTATGTCTGACATTTTGCATTCATGAGATGCTCAGCAGCATGAACAAAAGGGACCAAATTTGCTCCTCATGTACAAATTCAAATACATGCAAGTGTGGACTACTCCAGACTGATTTCATCAGGGGGCAGTTCAGAATCTGATGGGTTCCTCTCCCCTTCAGAATGTCCTATTTTGGAGGTTTTGTGAGCTGCTGCCCCCCAAGGATCCTGCAGGTAGTATTTCTATCCACCTGCATTTTAAGTGGGTGGAATACAGAGCTCTATGTTGGAAGCTGCCAGAGTACAGCAGAGCTAAGCCTCCAGCAAATCCAGCCTGGAACAAAGGAAGTTTGGATTGCAATATTTGTTGGTTATCAGCAAGACTGGCTCCCAGTGAACCTTAGCATTGCTACAAAACAATCCATTCAACTCTTTGGAACTCAAACCCTGTTCTTCTGATCTGTCATCTTCTGCTATGTGTCTTCCCTTCAAAAGACAGTTTGGGGAAAGTCTTGCCTGTCTCCTAATTGAGCAATGTCTATAACACATTATGAGAAATTCAACATCTTGGTACATCTCATTTTAACACCACCTGATGTGCTTCAGAATTTTGAACATCTGCAGGAGGTTTATGGTATCTCACCCACAATTAAACGAAGCAGAAGAGATCTGGAGGCAGCTGGCTCACAAATTTACTACATGCAGAGATGACAGGAGTGAGGAAATAGCTAATTATGTTGAAATCAGAATGAAACTACAGTTTCAGTATAGTTAATTGGGTCATTCAACTGTAGAATTTTGGTAAGCAAAGTAGGGAATATTATGAGATTTATGTTACAACCACTCCTAAACTGGTCTTCCTTTGATTTAGCATTATACCCATACAGACATAAGCTTAAGATCAGTAGATGAAGCTACAGGTAATCATTTGTCTGCTAGTACATTTGATGATATGAAACATACCTTAGATGTCTCAGTGAAACACTTAATCTGATAGGTCAGACACTATAACAGCTTCACCAAAATTGCCCTGGCCCTTTGCTAGTATTTTCATTAGTGCTGTGGTCAATAGTATGCTTACCACCCCAACTATAGCACTGTTTCCTACTGCCATGCAAGTGCATATAGTGCTTTGATGCTGTAGAAATTGCATACATCAAGTGGGAAAAGTGAAGTGACCCATTGTATCAAGAATGTTTTCACTTACCAAAGTGCTGTTAAAAATATCCTGCTCCTGTCAATTTTTCTGCAGTAGTTCAGTGAGGATGCCGCTGATACGGTCTAATGAACAGAATCAGACTCAGAAAGGGGGAATTCTGCAAGAATCCAGTGCCCAAATTCAGGTTCATGAGAGATGTAGGGTGTGAAGGAGAAGATGATCATGTTCAGCAAACAGTATGGCATAAGTACATCAAATGTCATTAGCCCAAAGTGTCTTTCAAGATTGATGGGCTAAAGGGAAGGTAAGAACAGATGGGTCATGATTCATATATGATACAAAGCAGCCTGGGGAAGCAATGAGGGAACTGGTGTTTCTGGGGGCTGATGATGCATGGATTGCGTACTTGCAACTTGCACATTTCTAAATTAAACAGAAGCAACACAATAAAAGAGCAATCCTGAACTCAGTGGATTTCTTATCCAAATAAAACATGCATAAGGATAACTTGCAAGTCCTCTGTATTCTATCGATACAAGAAAACTGTGAAAAGGCTGCCCTGAATCTTCCTACCACTCAAGAAGGAAACCAGCTGTTATGATCTGATCTGGTCATTTTTTAAGTATATACTTTTAAACTTTAATAATAATAATAATAATATGTGCAATATGACTTAGGGCTGAGTCAAAATGGGTGCTGTTCTTGAAAATGTTCAGCACTGTTGAAGAACACCCCCTTTTGGGACAGTTTTTCAGGGATTATATTAAGAGAGGGGAAAGTGTTTGCCTATTTGGAGTGAGGAATATGTAATGTAGAAAGTGTTGCCCTCAGTCTCAACTGGCTTTTTTCTCTCAAGTGACTTACGGAACAGTCCTGTCCTGCAGCGTTGAGGGTGCCAATTTTCATTCTATCAGCCTCCCTTGTCACAGAGGAGTCCTGCTGTTGGGGAATGTTGTACTGTAGGCCCCAGCTCCATCCAAGTGGCTGAAGAAGCCATTAGCCAATGGAAAAGGCCCAACACAGGGCATTTTGAATGGAGTGTGAGTAGTTTTAGATCTGCTGAATCCAAGCCCTGTGGATTCTCCAAAGTGGTTGATCCTCAGGCCTTCAGCTATGCCAGCATGGAACTGGTGTGGCCAAAATAGGAGAGAGGCGGGAGCTACAGACAGACAGACCAACCAGAGGCACTTTCTGCCCTGGCCAGGAGGAGCCAACAAGGCATGGAATGTGGCAGAGGATCTGCTGCTCTCACCTTCCCAGCCTCTTATTGGGATTACTCTGCCATTCTTATAAATAACTATGTCACCACATAGTTCCATGGCATTATCATGTTCAATACATGATCCCTGATTGAGTAGGATGACACCAGGAAAATGAGGGGGCGGGCTATGATGGTGGTAAAGCAACAGCTCAGAGAGAGGATGCAATGGTTGTAAACAGCCACAAGAAAGATAAAAGAAAAAGAGAGAATTTCAGGGGCAAAAGCAGTGTTTTGACCTGAAAAATCATGCAGTGAACATTCAGCACAGCCCTTGTTTTATTCTTACAACAAAAATAGTATTGCATATCAACACATCCTTGGACGTGCAGTGAAGGAGTATTTCCAGTTGTTGTTGGGGAGATTTTTGTTCTCATCCCATGATCTATCTTATCTTTCCAATTTTGCATTTTTTTCCTAAAGGATACTTTCATTCTTCTAATTAAAGACTCTCCTGATACTTCCTTGTTGCTCCTAATTTAAACTATTTTTACTGTCTCGTGCCATGCACACTAAATTTGCTTGCCAACTCCCCTGCTAGTTTGTGACCTTGTTCAAGGGGACAGTGTGTGAGCAAATAATGATGCCCCTGTCCCAGCTGGAATCTGAAAAGCACAGTGCCATCACTACTTGTCTAATTTGAGAGTCGCAAAGAAGCACAGGAACCAAAACTGTAGTTTGTGATTTATCTGCGAAGAACAGGCACTAATGAACTGCTCCATACACATCCACAGCCCGTGGGATTTCTTTCCTACTCTCAATAGCACAGCCTTTGTTAGTTAACACTTCATTTGTAACAATCACAGGGGTGATGGAGACCGGAGGACTGTGGTTTTCAACAACGGGATATGGGAAGCTACAAAGAAAAAAACAACCTGTTAATTTAGACCACACAACTCTGTTGATTTGCTCAATCAACCTTATAGTTTATGTTGTTATTTATTAGTTTCACGGTTGTTTACTTTTCCAAATATATTTTCATCCTACAGCGAGGACAACCCTCCTGGGTGGCCAACCTGCTGTAAGAAAAACACTCTGGGGAGATCGCATACTCCCCAAGACTCCGGAGTGTCTTTCTTTTGGCCCTCTCTGGCTGGCATGTCCCTTCAGTCCAGAGCGCCAGTAATATGCGACCCTTAACTCATGAAAACAGCACACAAGTCTTCCAGTATGATCCAGCAAGAAGAATGACTCATCTGTAGTTCTAAACTACTTTATTAACAGTTTATATACAGAGTCTTCATAATCACGTCTGTGTTCTCTGAACAACAGTACAGAACTGCGACACGACAGAAGTGAAACTAACATAGAATAACAACACTTAGGCAGAAGAGATAAGATAGACTTCCGTTCTCACACTCTCTCAGACACTCGTGTGAGTTACACCAAACCTAGGCTGCTCTACAGATTAACCAATGTGAAAGGGAAACTGGTATTATCACAGAAATTTCTGCAGACCATAAAAAGATGAGAGAATTGCCTTGCCATATCAATGAGCTAGATGGGTGGAAATTGGAGAACGGAGGAATTCCTCACCAACTCATAGTGGAAGCAGAGATAGATAACACACCCTTTAAAAGGCATGTATTAAGAGTCATCAAAGTTCATATCCTGAGCTAAACAACCATGAGCTTTGGCAAAATCACCACTCAAAGTTAGGCTCTTCCATAGACATGCTTAGGATAGATCTGGACTGATGCAGAGTTCTGCAGCTATTTTGAATTCTTTTGAGTGTAACAATGTGATGAACAGGCACAAATGCCAATGACACAAAATGCTGTGGTCATCAAATCCACCCCGCTTCTAGCAATTAAAAAAATAACTGTTCTCAGCCAGAGTGGTGTCACTTCCAATGCACCTTCTCGTTTTGTTTGACAGTACCTCAGCAAAGTGCCTGCTTTCAGCAGGACATGGCAGTCAAATGAAATAAGTTCTTATGTATAAAGGCATTTGCTTCAGTTAGCCATCAGAAAAAAGGAGTGTGAGAGGGAAAGAGAGAGGAAGGAAGGAAGGAAGGAAGGAAGGAAGGAAGGAAAGAAGGAAGGAAGCATTTCTCTAGCTTATATGTATTTAGTCAAACACACCTGCCTAATGTTTCTCAGAGACTCACTGCATTGGGTCCCCTTGCACCTGCAAATAAAGCCATGTAAATTATAATCAGAGATTTGTTATGTCCTTTTTGGTAAGGACATTCCTGAACTGCATGAAGCTGCTGCTTTCATGCTTCAGATGCCCTTGCCCGAATACAAGTAAACAGGTTTTTTTGTTTAAGAACACAATCTCTGATGACTTCCCCCAGCATTCTCTTCATGCATATGCCTGTACCTCTGTTCTGAGAATAATTAGCAACGCCCACTGGCAAAAGGAGACCTGCAGCAACCTAGCTGTGATATCTTGCCAATGCCAGCTGTGCTTCAGCATTTATTTACTGAGATCACCGTATTTACACAGGATGAGCTTGCTGAGATGGCAAAGGGCTGAGCTGAGACCCAGCAGCTAGGCTTCAGCTTGATTTCGGAAAGGGGAAGCGGCAGGCATGGCTCACATTAACTCTTCTGGCAAAAGAGGACACTTTACTTTAAATAAGGCTGGTGGTGTTTTTTCCTATCGGGGTGACAGAGCCAGCTTGAAGTTCTCTTCCATATTTTAAATCCCCTGAAAACTGAGAAACAAGGTTACACACTTTCTCTGACCCTCTTGCTTTCTCTATGTGCCTTCTTCTGCCACCAGTCTCTTCTCCCACCTGCTGCAACAAGTAGGATTCCAGATGTGCCCAAGACCAGGAAGTATTTATTGATTTTTGGTACCATTTGCTGGACTGAGGCCGGATTAGGTAAAAGAAGAGAGGATGCTTCAAATTACAATGCAGCAGGTAATGTTAAAATTCAGGGCAGACCCCTGGCTACCTTATTTTCTAGAATAAACCAGTGGGGGAGTTGAGGAAGCTTGATGAAACTGGGCTAATCCAATTCCTTTAGGCTTATTCACACCATATACAGAACACAGCTATAAGCTGCTTCTAGCCATGTTCAAGTGCTTGTGTGAAGTAATGTGCACTTGTTGATTAGTACAGCTCAACTGTTGCACGCACAGGTACACAGACTGTACACTTGTTGACTGTTGCATGTGAACAGCTGTACGAGTGCACAATTCAATTACTGGGGTCCATAGGTACACAGATTGCAGACTCATTGAATGTAACTTGTGAACACTCATTCTCTGTGTTATAAGCTATAAGAGCGCTACTTGTTTGAAGGGGCAAACGGTGTTCAAGGAGCAGCAGTGTTGTGTCTTTTAGCCAAGCTCTCTATGCTGCACTTCCCATCCCATTCTTAAGATCTCAAACTAGTTTGCTTTTCATTGCACTTTGGCTGTTATCACTTTGGCCCAGAGGCAATATTTTGACTGTCCAAAATGAGAGTAAGATAGAAAAGAGTTTCAACCATCTGCCTTAACTATGTTGATGCCCTCATCCCTACTATTGTGCTCAGAATGTCAGAAACACCAAGTTTCTGTTACTTTTCCTTGAAACAATGTTTAGCTTCAATGGCCTAGGTGACTACTGTCAGAAATGTAGACAAGCAGTTTTATTTCAAAGTCACATTCTGATTCTCACTACATTGGAGAAGCAAGAGCAAACAAGGACTACAGTATCTTTGATGACTTTTAAGCAGGACTGATAGCTTTTAAGTAAACCCTAAAGGGATACGGATACACACACACACACCATTTAAACTAGAGGTCCATGGAAAGCTTTGCCACTGAGCCCTGCCCCTGGCACACGTACCCTCTCCTGCTCTTTTCTTCGAATGGACGAGAAATGGATACACGCAACAGTTTCTGCTTCTTGCCCTTGGATGATATTCCAGATTTATATGACGTCCAGGCAGAACTATTGGCAGCAAGCCACTTTTGAAACCTCTGTAAACCTCTTTTGAAACCTCTGTAAACCTCCCTCCGAGGCCCCTATTGGAACACAGAGGACCTGGAAGGAAGGCTATTTAGGCTGTTATTTAAAAGGGGAACACAATGGTACATCTACATTTAAAGTGGGATGATGAAAAGGTGTTGAAGGCTCCCCGCCACTTTTTTCACCAAAGAGCTTTTCTGGACCCCAGTCTCCTCAATGAATGGAAGGAGGCTTTCCAACCACAGACTATGTAGTCTGGATTAGTACATTGAGTATGTTCTTTTTTAAAATAAATAAATAATATATATTTTTTTAGTTTTACAAAATCAATCACACAATTAACATTCTTGAAAATATTAGAATTAAAACAAGATTCTTCCGAATCTTGGGACTCCCCTCCTCCCCTCCATGGTTTTTTTAAATACCTTTGTCAACTGCATATTATAAATTATCCAAATTACAGTCCTCCATTGTATCCAAAGTCTTTAACATTGCAGAAGTTATTGAACGCCTGCCAAACAGTTCAAGTGCTTACAGCAGGCATAGGCAAACTCGGTCCTCCAGATGTTTTGGGACTACAACTCCCATGATCCCTAGCTAACAGGACCAGTGGTCAGGGATAATCGGAACTGCAGTCCGAAAATATCTGGAGGGCCAGGTTTGCGTATGGCTGGCTTACAATGTCCTTTTAGATACAATCTATATTTGTCCCGTTCTCTATTGAAGTTTTGAACTTCCTAATTTCTGATTTTCCCAGTCAATCTCTGCATAGTCTGGCAATTTCATCTGCCGGTCCGCCTTCGTAGGTATCTTATCTTTCCAATTCTGGGCAAGCAGCATTCTTGCAGCTGTAGTAGTGTACATGAACAGTCTTTTCAATTCCTTCAGTATATCTGCACCTACAATTCCTAAGAGAAAGGCTTCTGGTCTTTTAACAAAAGATACTTTAAACATTTTTTTTAAAAAAATCATTATATAATCATTTCCCAGATTTCCTTTATCTTTTTCCATTCCACCACATATGATCAAAGGTACCCTCTTTTACCTTACATTTCCAACAGACATTTGAACTAGTCCTGTATATTTTCGCTAACTTACTGGGAGTTAAATACCAACGGTACATCATCTTCTGATAGTTTTAAAGGTAAAGGGACCCCTGACCATTAGGTCCAGTCGTGACCGACTCTGGATTTGCAGCGCTCATCTCACTCTATTGGTCAAGGGAGCCGGCGTACAGCTTCCAGGTCATGTGGCCAGCACGACAAAGCCGCTTCTGGTGAACCAAAGCAGCACACGAAAACGCCGTTTACCTTCCCGCTGGAGCGGTACCTATTTATCTACTTGCACTTCGTGCTTTCGAACTGCTAGGTTGGCAGGAGCTGGGACCGAGCAACGGGAGCTCACCCCATCGCAGGGATTCGAACCGGCAACCTTCTGATCGGCAAGCCCTAGGCTCACTGGTTTAACCCACAGTGCCACCCGTGTCCCTCTCACCACCCCCGACCCTCTCGCCACGTATAACACACTGCAAATTTTAAATCCTCTCTCCAAAGTTTTCCCCATGTAACTTGAGTACATTCAGTTGATGTGGTGTAGTGATTGTAGGACTAGGACCTGGGAGACCAAAGTTTAAATTCCCACTCAGACAAGAAGCTCACCAGTCACTGTTGCTCAGCCTAGCCTGCCTCACAGGTTGTTGTGGAAAGAAAATGGGGAGGAGAGAGAACCATGTATACCACCTTGAATGCCTTGGAAATGAAAATGTAAGGAAGAGATGACCTGTTCCATTTTATTCCACCATGGTACTCAATGCAGCATAAACAGTCTTTCATGTAGTCTCCAACCCAGAACCATAGTTTATCCTTCATGGAGCTACAATTCCCCTGTGCACTTGACAAACTACAATTCCCAGGATTCTTTGGGTAAAGCCATGTTCACTGAATGTGCTTTACATGTATGGTGTGGGTGTGATTCTAGATTTATTTTTCTTAAGCATGAAATCATGTGCATTTCTTTTTTTACCACACCTTGATTAAAATTTCAAAGGGCTGGCATGGGAAAACTAAGGAAGTGTCGACAGTTTACAGATGGCTTGAAATTATGTGGAAAAAGAATCACACATGATCAAGCAGTGAAGTTTCATAAATACCTCAGACATAAGCAACCTCAGATTTAATCTACCCTGATTTATGGGAGTTTAGCCAAGAAATCTTCATAAACACTTACTATGGTTTTCCATCAGGTATTGATTAAACAGAAGGCACATCAAATAGTTCAAAAACTGTAGACAATGATGACATAACTCGGGCAATGAGGCTTGAATTAACACTGCCTTATCGTCAATTGACTGTTTCAATTGCCTATTTCAATCTGCACAGGATGTATTCTGTTTTTCGGAGTGGGAAGTGTTTCTGATGTTAATCAGCGTGGAGTGATTAGCATTCTCAAAAAAGGAACGTGAGGAACATCCAAAGCATGGATTATATGACTTCTTCTGCTATGTCAAGGATGATGGTAGTGGCTGTGAGCTTTATCGAGTGCCGTGGAGAGAAACAGATCAAGTTGACATTACATTTTTGTCATACTAACGTGCAATAACTGATGCCTGTCAGAACATAAGAACTTTGGGACTGCTATGCTTGATGAAGGTGACTACTTCAATATTCTCTTTACCAGCTGTGATCTCACAGGTGCCCCTGTGATGTCAGAGTCACCTTTGGGTGGAAAGGCGGGGCACCAATTGGTCAAACTTACCAATCCGCAATATTTATCTAGGCTCCATCCCCTCCTGGGGATCCCTTTAGTTTCCGAGGCTTTGACGCGATGTTTCTATTTTGCTTAATGTATGTGTGGGGTTTTTTTGTCAGCATTGTTCCCTTTGCTATTTGCTTATGTTCCTTTGGTGGTGAGAGAAATTGGGGTTGGCCTAGGGTGCGGTTGCTTGTTTGCGATTGGCTGTGGTGAACTTTGTTGAATCAAATTAGCCATATTGATTCGTATGCTGCTGGCGGATTCTTGTTGTTGTCTTGTTGGACTATGTATTCGATAAAGGGGAGCCATAACTGGGTGAAGGACTCTTCTATTTGTCCCCGTGTCAGTTTCAGTTTATGGCAAGATTCCATTGTGTCTCTGTGCTGTGTCTCTGCGTGTCAGCCTTTGGAGCTGAACTGGGGTACTTTTACCATCAGTGAACTGCCCCAGCCTTAATGAAGGAGCTGCACACTTTCAGAAGAGCTTCACTCCCCTGCTCCCCTGGTCTGGGGATGGAAGAAACCTACCTTGCATCGTCTGGCAGCTTGTTCCTGCACAAATGCACTCAGCTTGTCTCTCTGGGCTTCTCCCTGATCCTTTCCCCTTAAGTCCACCTGATGCTCCACTGTCCCCCTTGAGCAAAGAGCATTCTCTATCCTCTGCAGACCAATGATCCCCTCTCCAAGTGTTATGTCACAAGCATACCTCTTTCCATGGGCGAAGCCAGGATTTTTTGCTAGGGGCAGGGCATGCCATATGTTGGTGGGGGTACAGAATCTCAGTCAGCTATGTATTTTTATTGGTTTTTATTGATGGGGGGCAGCTGCCCCTCCCTGCCCCCCTTGGCTACCCATGCCTTTTTCCATTTTTTCTTTTTCTTGGCACCCGCCTCTTCTTTCGTCTTCAACAATTGTGGGAATAAACGGGGCTCTTCTAAGATAGTCCTCTATGATAAGCTGCACTCCTGAACTGAAGTGATCCCCCTTGAAACCAATAGGACTTAGTACAATTGGTTATTGATAGGATTGAGCTGTGAGCTTCTTAGAATTTTTTTTCCAAGAGAGAAGAGGGGTATGGATGGATTGAACAGACATTCCAAACTTTTTTCTTTAAAGAAGGAAGGGAAGGTTGATTTAACCCACAGACATATCAGGAAAGTTGTGCACAGCTAGGCAGGTGCTCTCTCATCTTTTTCTTTTTCTTTTTTCAGGGTTCCCTCTCTCTCTTTAATGTTGCCTATTTATTCACAGCTGGGAAAACAGTGGAACAAAGAGCAGAGATAGTAGGAACGGTGACTTTCAACATCCCTAAAAGTATGCATAGAACCTTGCATTCCCCTGTAGTCTGTTCCACCAATGCATTATAAACATGCCCCACTTTCCCACAAAACAATGATAAGGTTGCCTCTGTTACTATACTCGGATGAGAGTCATTAATTTTATCTTATTTCCTATTTCCCAAGTTTTGATCATCTGGTCTTCCACGGTCTGAGTCCTATACTTTCCCAACAGGGGTGATAACATGACCCTGTATGTTTTCTAACATGAAATATAGACGTATGGGGAAACCCTACTGATAAATTTTGCTATTTATTTATTTAATTAATTAATTTGTTGAGCTGGATGGATATATTATTCATTATTTATTAAATGTTTGAGCTGGATGGTTGTCCAGGGTGCCAGGCTGAAGGAGGCACCAAACTCAGCTCATTGACGTTTTTTTAAAGGTACCTGTCCACAGTAAGCTAGAGTGACAAAAAGCAAGAGTCTGTAAACATTTTTCCCAAGGTTCTACAGTTTATATAGGTACTAATTTACAAAACGATCAAACTGAAATTAGTTTTGAAGTCTGTTTCTTTTTTTTCATTTTTCACTTTGATGTCAGGTAAAAATCAGTGGAACGTAATCAGTGGAACATAGCCTTGCTTTGGGCCAATGTTGCCGAGCATCTAGCACTTCAGACATTCTAAACACATTAAGCAGAACATACATTATACACTGGAGCCTCCAGATATGAACTTAATTCATCCCGGGGGTCCTTATGTACCCCAAAACGTCTGCAACATGAGGAGCCAGTTCTGCGCATGCCCATGGCATACAGAGTGCTTCTGCGCATGTGCATGTGGCGAAACCCGGAAGTATACATTCGTAACCTGAAAGTTACATTACCCGAAGGTAACATAACCCGAGGGTCCATTGTAATAAAATAAAGTTGTAAGCTGTAAGACGTCAGCTGGATGCTTTTTTTTTAATTCATATTTTTTTTCTATATTCTTTTTTAAAGATAAGTTTAATGGATGTTATAAAATAAAGGATGCTTGCCAAAAGAGAGGAATTCCTACCTGACCTTCATATTCAACTGCTTCTTCTTGCAGCACTTAGGTGTGGGGTCCTTGAAAGTGACATCAGCACCAAGGGCTTCTGCAAGATCTTTTGCTGTGAAAACCACTTTCCCTATACAATGTGATAAACTGCACATTCCTCCATGCCTGAAGTAGCAGTCACAATGCCTGCTATATGCCTTGCTTACAATATTCACATGGAAGAGGATGTCCTACCACACTATGACTGATTTCAAGAACCTGAAGTCCATCAGCTGGTCTGCTAGGCACTGTGCTTCATGGCAAAGACCTGCCACAGGGTATGAATGCAGTTTGTCAGTTCAATGTTAGGTGCCTTTTTTGTTTTTCTTTTGGTCCATTCAGGTAGGCAACATAATCATAGACTTGGCTGCAGCAGTCCTTTACGTCAATGTTGTTTTCCTTCAGTGTCTTTAGCAAGAATTCTATAAGCCTTTCTCCAGTTGATTCACGAAGTGCCCTAGATTCTACGAAATGTTCCTCTACACAAATCTTGCCTCAAAGAGGGTAGCCAGCTGTGCCCTAAATGGGGCAGAGGTCTACATAATGCCTGATTTACCTACCTATTTATTGAAAACATGTGTATCACAGCTTTCTGCTAAAATTCTTCTAGGTGGCTTTCCTTTATTGGGGGAAAAACAGATTTGCAATAAATCAATATAAACAACCAGGTGTTGACTACAATAAACAAAAGTAAAAACTATTAGAACACAATAAGCATTGGGTAGCTAATGCTTGGGTGAATAGTTTTAACTTAGCACCTAGAAGCAAACCTCACCAAGGTGGTATTCCATATTAGCACCATGGACAAGTCTTTCTCCCCTGTCACCATCATCTTGACCTCTGAAGATGGGGCCACTTTAGACATCATCTCAGCTTCTATGTCCTGCCACAAACTGTCAGACTGACCTAGTTAGAACAATGAAAGTGTTCAGAGAGATTTTTCTTTTAAAATTATGCCACAACTTTTCTTCCCAGCAGTTGGAACATCTTTTGCAGTGAATATCGAATAAAATAAAATAATAAAAAGGCAAATGATGCTCTGGCTGAATCTTCTATTCAAATATGGGATGCCATCACCTTCTTGATGTCCTCCAGGCCAACAACTGCAAGTTACAGCAAATTTCATTGGACCACATTATGTACTGCTCATGGTTGCTATAACCCCGCACTAAGGACACATGACAGCAAAAGGGCAGAACTGTGGATCACAGTTTCAGTGATGGTAATGTCTGACCAGCAACATTCATAATTAGTTTAAGTGCTCCTCAGAAAGCTCAGCGTGACTATACTTGCTATCAAATTGAAGACTATTAGGAACCACCATTCCTCCCAGTTGGTGACTTGCAGTATCCTGATCCAAACATCACACCAGTGCTATAACTGGTCTTTGCTTCTCACCACTCACACACCTGAAAGGTGTGCAGAAGAGGTTCTGCCAGCACCATCAGTCACCTACCTGGTGAGTCTTTGGGATCAGAGGGCCCTTGGGTAAATCAGAGGTTGATATTTATATTACTTCACTACTTTGATACCTCAAGGTACTCACCAATGGGCTCTGTGTTTTCCTTAAGACAGGAGAGACTCAGTGGTCTTGTCCTCCATCAAGAAATGATATTCTGAGGGCCCTTTTTCTATCGGGAATGATGATGTCCAGTGCCATGGTCTCCTGTGGGAAAAGACACTCAGTCCACCAGTTACAGGTCGATGGGCCTCTCTCATCTTTTGCCACAGTAGATTGGCACCTGCATATCTCCTTTCCCAAGGTAAGGTCCTATTCCTCTCCTTTGGAAAGTGGAAAAAGGGAGAGGCAAGGAGGTCTGGACAGCCATTGCATTTCTGGGAAATACAGCTGAATGCTTCAAAAATCTTTTTAAGGGGGCTTGCGCAATTTATAGACAGTGCTTGAGGGACTCACTTAATTTTCAGATAATCACCCATTCCTAGGAGAAACACCCTCCCACCCAAAAAAATGTAGGTTTCAGGGTGGTAAGTGCATACCTTAAGTCAGTGTCCTTATAATGGGCTGTTTTCAACAATGAATTGAATAATGAATTACCTCATGATCTCCTGCTGGCTTGTAAAATTCTTCATTATATTGGTTTTCTCTCAGTGGCTATTCTGTAGGTTTTGAACTGAAGTATTAAATCAATGCAAGCCTTGAATCAATGGTTTCCTCTGCATGCTTTAATTGATTCATGGAACAGTCAGCAAGTCTCCATGTTCAATCGCCAGTGAATATTGGCAAATCAGTTATATTGCAAGGAATTTGCCAGCATTTGAAGACCAGAGATTAAATATGAAATATACTCTGCTAAAGTTCTTATGACTTTATTGTCCATAAAATAGTGAAGTTTAAGAAAATCACAGTGTTCCAATCTGGCTTTTTCTATGATGGATCATCCTCGGTCCCCTCTTTCCCTTGTCTTAGAACTGTGTCCCTGTTGCAGGATTAATGTTCCTTTAATTATTTCAGTCATAAACCTACTGTTTTCCCAATGGTCATAATGGCCCAGGAGAAATGTTTTGTCACTTGTTGGACAGATACTTTATAGTCAAGGAAATCTTATGGCAGTGACAGAATTCCTTGCTTTGAGCTTACTCAAACAACAGTATTTCATTTGTATTTATTTTTGTAGCTCTCCCTCAACAATAGCGCATTAGGAAGGAATTCTGCATTCATTTATGCTTGCACATTATGTAATATACACTTGGATAGGGAAGATCTTCCAAGACTTGGTTCATGATTTTGTAATATCTGAGATCAACTATCATAATGCACTTCACATGTGGCTGCAAATCTGGCAGTTTTTGGGAGGGGAAGTAGTAGCTGCACAAGCTGCCTCTTAGCTTCCTGAGCAATCTTGTTCTACTGCCATTAAAACTCTGGATCCTAGTGCTAGACCTTTTGTGATGACCATCTGAAGCACTGTTTTGGAAAGCTGTGCATGGACATAATTTTCCACCATGGCCTTTCTGCCTCGTTATCTACACCACATATCTCTATTACTGTGGGTTTTGCTGAGGAGGGCAAAGCTTTTCCTCATCTGCACTCCCAGTGATGAGTTCTTGACCTGATCTCTTATGTTCTTTTGGTGACAGATGTTGCTTCAAAGTGCCTTGTTCCACTTTGCCACTGGTAGCCATAGCTGCCAAGTTATCCCTTTTTTTAAGGGATTTTCCCTTATGCTGAATAGGCTTCCTCGCGAGAAAAGGGAAAACTTGGCAGCTATGCTGGTAGCAAATGCTGAATTGCTTTTGCTAATTCAGTTCTGCCTGGTAACAACATGTGAAGAATTGGTTGAAAGCAATGATAGAGTCCTGGCTTTAGTGCATGTTTAGGAGTAATATCTGGCCTTTGGGCTGCCCCTGACTTGAGTCTCGAGCAAAACTGCAAAGCAAATGCGAGTTAGAGGGAAATGCACATCCCTGCTGGCTTCTACCAGGTTTAAAAGAGAAATATATGGTGCTCATCCTTCATTGTAAGTATGGATGTCTGAAGAGTGGTATCAGGAGGCAGTTGGTTACATACTTGTGTGATGAGGAGATTGCTAAATTTTAAATGCAATGCATTATAGGTGGGGCTACCTTTGAAGATAATTAGGAGACTGCAGCTGGTGCAGAATTTAGAAGCCAGATTGTTGACCAGGGCATATAGCACTGACTAGGCCAGGCACCCCCAAACTTCGGCCCTCCAGATGTTTTGGACTACAATTCCCATAATCCCTGACCACTGGTCCTCTTAGCTAGGGATCATGGGAGCTGTAGGCCAAAACATCTGGAAGGCCACAGTTTGGGGGTGCCTGGACTAGGCCCTAACATGAAACACCAATTCTGGCATTACTGCACTGACTACCGATACGTTTCTCAATTAAAAAGTGCTGGTTTCGACTTACAAAGCCTTGTATGGCTCAGGACTCCAATACTTCAAGGACAACCTCTCACCACAGGAACGAACCTGAACCCTGAGATCATCACCTGAGGTTCTTTTCTGTTGTGCCTCCTCCATGGGAAGTCTGGAGGATGGCAACATGAGAACAGGCCTTTTCACTGGTGACTCCCCTCTTATGGAATGCTCTTCCCAAGGATGCATGCCTGGTACCATCATTATCCATTTTAGATGCCTGGGCAAATCTATCTGGGCATTTACGGTATTGAAGTTTTTCTGGTATCTGTGGCCTCTTTCAGTGGGGCAGGAACTGTAAGACCTGTCTTTTATCTGCACAATTGTGCTCTTAGGTTTTTATTGGTTCTTTGTTATACTTGGTTTTAGTGTCTTAGTTTTTCTGTAAGTCAACATCCATGAGGAAAGTGTATAAGAATAATACCGTAATGACAATAAAAATATCAAACAGAAGAAACAGTCTGGTCCAGTCTAATAATATCAAAAATATGTAAATTGGTGGATTTTATACCCAAAGCAGAAAGAAAAAATCAAATAAGTAAGAAGTGAGAGAACTCTAAAGTATCCTAGATAAATCCATAAATAATAAAGACGTTGACACCTGAGGACACTTAATTATCATGCCTTTCCTTTAGTATGTATTTTGCTCCCTTTCATTTGCTATTAGTCAGCTAGCCATTTATTTCTGTCTTCTTCCATCAACACATAGGATTTTTATTGTTAATATAAATGTGAGTGATATTAGAGATAGCTCTGAGCTTAATTGCCTAATTGATTCACCATAGCTGCAATCGGGAATGCTAATTAAGCACTGGTTGAGCTTTATCCTTGCAGGGAGGGGGGGAGTCAAATTGTTGTAGAAATCTGTTTGGCTTTCATTCTAATAGGCATTAAGACTTGCATTGTGCACTTGCATTTATTACATTCTGACACATTTCCCCATCTTAATGATGTTATTAGCCTCTCTGCACAAAGTAAATGCTCTTCAAGCCTTTATAAATTATTCTTTAAGTATCTGATAATGTGCTTAAATGGGCAACACTCTATAGGAGAAATGAGAATCAATACTAGAGCCTAAGGATATGTCTTATAACAGTACACATTTAGATGCTGAAATGGTAGATACATTTTTGTTATATCTTAGATTCTTTCCTTTGTATAGAACTTGTTTCTCTTGCTTTTCATCATGGGTAGATGTAAAATGAAGGCATAATTACAATTCATAACATTGCATTACATTATCCCAAGAAGATCTGAAGATAAAAACTAAGCTTAGACTCCAACACTTTCAAACCTTACAATGCAAGATGTAGATTTGCATAACCGGCCTTTGTTCTCCCTCTCCACTGCTGCTTCTTAAACCTGTGACAATGATGGCAGGTGCCACCATCATTTGGCACAGCCACATTCTCTCACTCACACCAATAAGTCTCAGGAGCCTTATCCAAGTCTCCAGTGTAAATGCTTTTGACAATCACAAAACAATCTGGACAGCAGGCTCAGGCGCAGTGAGCCTACAGTTGTGGGGGGGGGGGCATGGGAAGAAGTAATAAACACAGGGCAATAAACTTTATCGATTACAGATGTTAGTAGGCTTTGGCATAGGCACTGGATGTGGATCCTGATTCAATCATCCTATCTTCTGGCTGATTATTTTCAGGGTCGGTCCTGAGTTAAGGCTCACCCTATGAAGTACATCAAATCAGGGCCCTCCCTCCAGGAACACCATTTGAAAAGAGGTTCTCTGGCCCATCAGTCTCCGTCTCAGCCTATGAACAGAAACACTCTCCAAACCCCTTTCATGGGGCACCCCAATTCCATGAAATAGGGACTAATGATCCAAACCAATGCCTTATCCACCAGCAAGTTGTGACAGTTGCTATGAGGTAGGCAAAACCTCCAGAGAGGCCCAATTCATCTGCAGACAAATTCCTCCCTGCCCCCCAATATGGTGACCAAATAATTCCATAGTAAGATTCTAAACATGCCCTGTCCTGTGCACTCACCTTCAGGCAGGGCCATACCATGATGCTTAGGGTGGGAGGCCCACCACCAATTTGTTGCTAGGTGCTGGCACAGCCCACTTAAATCTGTTGGAAGCAGACCTGAGTGAAGTCAGGTGGAGGCAGGCCACATCCAGGCCACACCCACTTTGCCTGCTCACGATTGGCTCTTTCACAGGTGAACCACCTGAACTGCCCTCAGAGGATGCAACATCTCCTGGCTGTGCAGGAACTGGAAGTCTTTCCCTGGCTGCAATCGCCACTCGCCAACAGAAGCTGGTAAGCAGTCCTTCATACATTTTAAAGATGTCCTACAAGTATCAACAGTTTTCAGAATTCAGAATTTGACCTCAAAGTTCAACATTTGGATTTTGGAATCAAATTTCAACATTGAAGTCTGAAAATTGGCCTATTTTGGCTGGTCAGAATGAATATATGAAGCTACTATAACATGTACATTCTAGTTACAGGTAGGTAGCCATGTTGGTATGTCATAGTCAAAACAAACAAACAAAAATCCTTCCTTAGAGACCAACTAAGTTTGTCAGTGGTATGAGCTTTCGGGTGCATGCACAATGCAGGTTACCAGTCAGTCAAATACTGGTTGTTTAAGCATGTCAGCTGTCAGACAGGATCAAATATGGAAAGCTGCTCCATGACAGATCCTAATAACATTGAATGCAAAATGCTGGTGTTAAATATCGGGTATCTGCCAATAATTTGCCAAATATGCAAAAGCAACTCAGAAAATAATGAGCAGAGATTGCTCGCCATGAAAATATGCAGAGCAGAATTTTGAAGGAAATTTTTTGTGTGATCAATTTGTTTAATCTCTTATATACCTCCCAGTGCCAGAAATGCAATACTGTCACAGTCTCACATTGAATACTTTACTTGGGGGGGGGGGCTTCAAACCTTAACTCATGATACTAATAGGACGCGGACCAAGATAAACACTTTTACAGATTGTACAGATGAGAGAATGGACATGAAACTTCTCCAACAATCTTTTCATACAGGGATTTCCAAAATCGGAGATCTCATCTTCTAGATTTATTCCTAACTTAAATCACCATCTACCCTATGCTTCCAGACTCAGTCCGACTCAGTGTGGGGGCATGCTAGTTTGACAAGAATCCATAGGATCCAAGGCTACTTCATGCCCCTGACATTCACCTCCCTGCCTCCACCCAAAAAGCCCCCCAGAGCTGGAATTCTTTGTTAGTTCCTAACATAGTTAATTCATTCCCATTAGAAGTAAGGAGAGGGTTTTTTATGGCCAGTATGAGCTGACAGGACTTAGAAAATTGTGGTTACTTCCTTGCAGATCTCTCTCATACGTGCACACATGCATGCAAACACATCCACCCACGGACAAATCTTTGAAGTGCTCCTTGGCAAACTGCTGCACCCCTCAAAGATCCCGCCCTCCTGTTTCTTACCTTAATGTTATATAACCCAAGTAATTCTTGCTCACATGTTCAAATGCAGTTCACAAAAAAGTAACCAATAATCGGATCAAGACTAACCTGTGGTATTATGGGTAGAACTCTCATACACTTCCCTGGGAAGCCATTATAGCAGTGGGTGCGATATGCCCCAGCCATGTGGTTCTGTCATCCTACACTTCATTAACATCAATGATTCTTTGCACTTTGGGGTGCTATTTTTTACATTTAAAAACCATTAAAAGGCAGCAACTTCAAATGGTTCATAAATGAATTTCCCAGAAAAAGTTGACGATTACTAAAACCTCTGTGGAATTTGATTTAATGAATTAAGAGTTTGCGAAAATTATGTTTATTAAGAGGATATGTTTCATTTACACAAATATCTATTTATGAGCCTAAAATGTCATTTTGAACCCATATTAATTATTTCCAAGTATTAAAAAGCAAAGATTCTGCATTCCCTTTTTTATTAAAAAAATGGATTGTACAATAGCATATAGTAATTATTTTGAAAGTATTGCTGAAAAGTTAGTATCTATTCTTAAAAGAAAGTAAACAAACAAACAAACAAAAACACCTTGTTAACTTTACACTAAGCACTGATCTCTAAGGCAATGAGCTTCCATTACATTAACAAGTGCTCAATAAATAATTTCCCCGGCACTACGTAAAGTATGTTTTTGTATTGCTTTAAGCAAACACGCTAAATCAGAAACTAATTACTCAAAGCCCCACCTCCATCAATATCCTGTTATGTACTGTTTCCATAGCGATGAAAATATTCCCAGCAAGGGGTGGAAAGCAGATTGTGATGTAATCTCCTTTTCACAGAGAGACAGACATAATATTATGTAGCATAAACAATATTTTTCTTCTGTTTATAAAAAGTTACTGATATGTGTTTGAGAAGTCTTACATAACTCATGAATGATGGCTATGAGATCAAACCGATAAAAACTTAATGCGTCTATTCACTGCCGTATATCATTGGCATATGCATTCATTGAAAATGAGCCACCCTGAACAGTGCAAATATGTGAATTTCCAGGGCTAGGAAGTTAGATTTCTTTGCTGCCCTTTTGCAGTTTGATATACAGTTATGGTAGGGGATTCTTGTCAATCCTTTGATGAATTACAGGTTACCGGGAGCCTCGACCATCACTGTTCGCACTACAGCCTTTAATATGAAACCACAGCAACAGCCAGACAAATACTGTTGGAATAATCGGTACCCGAAAGGAGGAGGACGCTCCTGGCACTGCCTCAAATTAGTATTTCACTATGATCGAAAAGGTAAAAAGGGACTCCAGCCAGCTAAGCACATCCTCAAATAGCTTTATAGCTTCCTCACTGGGCAAAACTCCACTATAACCTAATATTGAAAACTGCTCCATCGCCTATGTGGGCCTTCAGGGAATGGTTTAATAAATCAGAGGTTTGTCATGCCTCTATATTTCTCAAAGCAATGCAGGAATCACTGCTGATGCATACACACTTTAAAATATGAAAAATAAGAAAATGCTTATAGGCGTTGAGAGGAAAGAACCACTTTATAGCAAGCAAAGCATTGGGGGCATTGTATATCATGGAGGCAATCCACACCTCTTGTGATTGAATAGTTGATTTGCCCCCGACTTCATCAAAATGTAGTTGGTACCTGATGAAGCAAGAACTGGGGCAGAGGTTGTTCAGTACTTGGATGCTAACTTCCTAGCTTTTACATATGCACTTCATTTACTTCTATCTTATTTTTGTATCTATGCTCATGAGTAGCAGCCACTGAGCTCATGCTTGTGTGTAAAATGGAGTTGACATGTTCTTTTGTGTGTGGATAGATCGAAGAAAGTATCAGAACACTGGCAAATACACAGGCTCATCCTGTGGTCCTACAACAAAGGATTGGAAGGAATAATTCCTCCTTGTAATGAGATCCTTGGGAATGAAAGTTGAGCAGCGCACCAGAGTTCTGCCAGATGTGCAGGCCAAGCTTAAGGGCCAACCCAGGGCCCCAAAGCCAAGCTGGCAATGGGTGACCCAAGAATGCCCCAAACCAAGAATGCCACAGATACCCCCCAAAAAACCCTGTGAAACACTTTCTGCTCAGACTAAAAGCTATTTAAACCAATTAGAAAATAAACCACTCTAGAACAACAACTACTATTACTACTACAGTGGTACCTTGACTTACGAACGACTCGACAACCAAATTTTTTGACTTACGAATGGGGCAAATGGCCACACGCTTACGAATTTCTTTACATCCGAATGGAAACCGCGGCGGTTTTAAGATAGGGTTTTTCCGAATGGGGTTGCTTCGACTTATGAATTTTTCCGTTTCCAATGCATTCCTATGGGAAATCGCGTTTCCAATGGAACTTTTCGACTCACGAATTTTTCGACCTACAAAGGTGCCTTCGGAACGGATTAAATTCATAAGTCGAGGCACCACTGTACTACAAAAATTCCCAGAGTAGGGGGGGAAAATGAGCCCCTGGGCCAGTTTGGGTCTACCCCAAAATTCCTACTCAGCTCCCAGAAATGGGCAACCATGCTGCTTAGGGTGGGTGTGAAAATTGGAGCAAAGTGAGGCACTCTAGGGAGGAGCCGCTTGATAAAGTACTGCTAACTGTCCCTCAGGATTGGCTCATTAGGTCCTGTCTACCATTGCCCGTTCCTCCTCTGGGCAATATCACCAAGTCTTCTTTTTTACGGGAGCCCAGGATGTGGCTAAGATGCCGCCATTCAGTTGGGAGTGGCATTCCCCTGTCTCCTCTCCCCATAGACCTCCACAACCCTTCAAATCCACTCTGAAGGGTTGAGAGAACCCCAGAATGGTGTGGGTGCGGGGAGGAGAAAGGGGAATCATTCACTTTGGTAAGGATAAATGTTTGTGCTCATGGAAAAGGGAATCATTCACTTTGGTAAGGATAAATGTTTGTGCTCATGGAATGATCAGAAGAATTATCTGAATTTAGATAAGGCTTCCCATGCTTGTGAGCATTCTAAACCAAATTCTCATGAACATCTATTGAGAAAAATGGACAAAATTCTGGAAGTGACCAAGCAACTGAACTATAAATCTGGTGTGACACTCTAATATGTCCATGTCTTGCAGTGTCAAATCACAATCTATCATAAAACTTCTAAAAGTGAATCAGATAATTTTAGGTAAAAAGAAATTCTGAAAGAGGCTCAGTAGGTTCAGGAATACATGAAAATATTACTATTACTCAAAACTAAAATCCCTATTTTTCCAGTTTTTACTTTTAAATATATAATTTTCTGTTAGCATTTCTCATTTGCAATACAGGCATCTGTCATCAGTAATGAATAATGTGCCGGAGTGACACTTTTTATTTAGAAAAATAATAAAATGCCTCATTTGTCTGCAGCTCGGAAGACAAGAAGTATGAATACAGTGATGCTGTCAGTAATGACAACTAGCATATTCTCCCTCCTTCGATATGGGCATAATTATATGATCCAATTCTGCCTGATGGTTTTTACTCTGCAGAAAGAGCATTAATGGTTTGAAAAGTGAAGGCCTCTTCTTTTTGTGTGTGATAGTTGCTGATTTGTATAAAATATACTTTATTTTTGTAATGTATGAAGTTACTTCCCAACATTTGCATCCTAAGTAGGCATCTATTATTCTGATGACAAATTAAATTATGTCTAAGCTTGGACTCTTCATGTCTTGAGTAAGATTGATTGGCAGTAGGTTCAGAACAAACAAAAAGCAGTATTTCTTTATGTGATACAATTAGTAGGATTCATTGGCACAAGCACAAATGGCTTTCTAATAGGAATAGACAAATTCATAGAGGGCAGGACAATTAACTTTGAGTTGTTATGATTGGGAAAGGAACTTCCCAGTTCAGAACCAGTATACCACAGATTTACAGATCCTGGAAAAAATGGCATCTCCTAGGAGGAGACAGTGCCACTCCCTGCAGCATCTCATTTAGAGTTCTGGTCATCAGTGCCATGTTTCTCCTGAACGCCATCAAACTCTGACAAGCAGTTCACAGTCTCCTTGAAGGATCCCCTTGGGAAGACAGCTTCACATCTTGAAACCCCAGTGCCAAGAAGAAGCCAATGGCTGCAAAGGAAGGCATCCGCCCTTCAACTGGCCAGATGCAGCATTTGGGGCATAGGGCCTCTCATTAATGAATACCTAGACCAGTCTATAATGATCTGCCATTTGCTCCAAGTCACTGCCAAGACTTGGAGCAAAGTGCCAATGTTCTTCCTCAGGTACAGATTTGCTAACTGTGCTGAAGGGGGAGACAATTCAGTACCTTTGACTCTTCCCTACCAACAGCAAGATTTTGCAAAGAGCTCCCAGCTGTTTCAAGAAAGCTTCAGTTTGATATAGCAACATGCTACTTTTTTCTGTATAACAAAATATGTTATTTTATTTTGCTCTGGTATACGTTATTTCGAGAAGAAGGGAAACCAAAGCAAATGGCTTTGAGATTTTGGCATCTTCAAATCATTTGATACAGGCACTCAGCAGAACTGTAGTCTCTCGCAAATTGGCATTTGTTAATGAACATATGGACTCCTTAGCTCCTTGCTATACTATTGTTAGGTTGTTTCAGTATATAAAAATGCTGCATAGTACACATTCAACAGACTGTAAATGAATGGCTTTTACAAGTTGGCGAGGCACTGATTGGCCCTCTTGGTTCCGGTATCTTATATTTTATGCCCTGTGTTCTCAGAGGTGATGAGTGACAGCACCCAACCAGGAATGTGCTCAGCAATTTCTAGCAGAGTGTCATCTTGACTTGATATTTATTTAGCATGGCCATGTGTCTTAGAGGACAGATTTATATTTGAAGGGCTGTCAGGGGCAGTGGAGGAGGATATGCCTGCGCTGCTCAGGGTGGGCGCATTCCCGAGGGGCGTGGAGGGTGCCCTCCCAGGCGTGGGATAGCCGCATGTCCACCCACAGATTCCTTACTCTCCCCTTCCCGCTCACCTGCCTCCTTCCCGTCCTCTCCCCTGGCTGCCTGCCTCCTCCAGCTGAGAGCATGGGGCAATGGTGCACTTCCCGCCCATCTGACTCCCATGCCTACCACTAGCCATCAGGGAAAGGGAGGAGCTACTGCAGCGCGCTCCCGGCTGGAGGAAGCAGGCAGGCAGGCAAGTGGCTCGGGGTAGGCGTGGGAGTCCGAGCCGTGGGCAGGTGGAGCACCAAATGTCACCCCCGCTCAGGGGTGACACTCGGAGTGGTGCGCCCCCCGCCACACCCACCTTCCTCCACCAGTGGTCTGGGGAGGACCCTCTTCAGAGGCATCCTCTGAGGGGTTGTTCAGTCCCAGGCTGGTTTAGAACATAAACAAACCATAAGAAGGGAAAGCAGGGGCCTTGAAGCAGGGTTGCCATATGTCCGGAATTTCACAGACATATACGGAATACTGCATTTGGCAGCAGTGCCTGGGTAAGAATTGGTCACATGTTTGGGAACCTCCGGATGTATGGCAGCCCATGACAGCAGTGCTGAATTTCCATAAAAATAGTCCAAAAATGGCAGAAAAACAAAGAAACATTGGACAGTAGATAATCGGATGATACCCATATGTCACCTGGTCACACAGTGGTGAGATTTATTGGATTTCTGCTTAAATTACAGTAATTTTTCTCTTTCTCCATCTGTACAGACATATGGATTAGCTATGCCAACAACATGCATGTCTGTGTCCTCTTTTGCCTCTTTTTGGTTGATGAATTTTCTTTCTCTGTTTTGGGGAGGAGATGCATAAGTGGGCACTCAGTTTCTGTGAATGAGAAGAACAGACTTCCAATTGTGAAATGGGGCTCCCATCTGCAACCACCTGTCCACTCCCAAAAGCTGGTCCAGAGGACTGGGGGTGCTCTAGAGCAGAAGTGGGAGGCAAGAGAAAGCTCCACTGCATGAGCTACAGTCCACTTGTGCAATTTGTACATTCCCTTTGTGGCAAGTTGCTACCCCAAAGTCCCCTGGGTCACACAGCAGATGAGTATTTACATTAGCTGGATCATATGGGTTATGACCCACATTTGTGTCAACAGGAACAAGGAAGGAATCAGGGATTCTAACAGCTGGACTGTCGGCATATTCCTATGCAGGTCTACTCAGAAATAAGTCTTTTTGAGTTCAATGAGGCTTCCTCCCATGCAAGTTTGTATAGGTTGCGGCCTCAAGGGAGAGTTGTTGGCCTGCATTCTGCTCTGCTGTAGCACCTCTGCAATTGTCCAGCATTACAGCTACCAACTCAGCAGTTATCTGGTGACATAATGGGCCAATAGTTTTCTGCCTCATGCTAAAAAGCCTGTTTGGCCCAGCCACATTTTGCATCTGAACTACTGATTGTTCAGGCTGAGGCTAAGCTGCCCCCTTTCCCTGCTTGCCTCCAGACCACCAGTCCTGACCATGTATCTTAGGACCTACTATTCTGGGTGACCATAAAGTCAAAATTTGGCAGGAAACCTTACCAGTCTAGTATTACTGGAATAACAATAATAAAATTGTTTGAGGGATAAGTAACTTCAAAATGAAATTGGGAAAGTGGCCCACCTAGCTCTTGTAATTTCTTTGGGGAAAAGCTCTTCCAGTTCCATTCACCCCCATAGAGCAATTCACCCCACAAAGAGTGACCAGATTCTTATCAATGGGAAGATGATTAACTTATTTCTTTTAATAAGATTCAAGTGCAATGGGAGGTCTAACAGAATGTGGTTTTTTTTCAGATTTACTCTCTTGGATTCTGTCCAACTGCTTGCCCTCCCTCAATAACTCACATTCAAAGGAATGCAGGATTTTCTTCTTCTTTTTCCTTGGTACTGTGGTGCAGTAAAATTTTCTTGCTGACACAGTAGATTTTTCTGCAGGGTCAGTATGTTAACATTACAATAATCGTTGCTGCTTCACATTATCTTCTCTTTCATTTGCCCCTTAAAACACCCCTATCTGTTTTTAAAGAAACAAGGGGCAGGATCATGTAAGCATTCTTAACATGTTGTTTACAAAGAACGCAATTATGAACATTAAATTGAAATCAGGTTCCCTCTTTCAACATAGTGGCCTTCATTGCAGAGCTTATTTCTCTGTGATATAATACATAGGCTAGTTTTCATGCATTACAATTAACAACCTTCTAGTATATATTTACTTCTCAGAAATCGCCTAAACCATGGATATCCAGTGGAGCAGTTCGATCATTTTAGATTCTCATCTAAATGGATAACTTGGGAGTAGGGGAAGGAGGGGGCTCTTTTGATGGCAATGTGCATTACTTCACTCACTTAGTTCACTTAAGCTCAAAATGTGCTGAGCCAGTCCTGCTGTGCTTGAGAGTCACCCTTCTGATTCTTTGGAACCCTACAACCTGCCCCCAAATTTCTGGTGATATACCTTATTTAGCAGGTACAGTGGTACCTTGGTTCTCAAACTTAATCCATTCCAGAAGTCTGTTCCCAAACCAAAGTGTTCCAAAACCAAGACACGCTTTCCCATAGACAGTACATAATGCAAAATGGATTAATCAATTCCAGACTTTTAAAAACAACCCCTACAACCGCAATTTAACATGAATTTTACTATCTAACAAGACCATTGATCCATAAAATGAGAGCAATAATGTACTGCAGACACACAATCAGTCAATCAATCAGTAGCTGAACTGGGTTCCACACAATCACAAAAAAAGAGCTACAAAAACGTAAAATAAATAGCAAAAACAGACAGACCTCAGCGTAACACTCAAAATGGAAGTGGGGTACTCAAAAAGGAAGTGTGGCACTCAAATCGGAAGTGTAACACTTTAAATGGAGCACGTTCGGCTTCCGAAAAGAGCTCGCAAACCAGAACACTTACTTCTGGGTTTGCAGTGTTTAGATTCCAAGTTGTTTGAGTACCAAGGTGTTACTGTATATGGGGATCAAGAAGAGACCAGGAAAAACAAAGACGCTGCCTATTGGTCCATCATGCTCAGTAATGGCAGCAGCTCTACAGGATTTCAGACAGGGCCCCATCCCAGCACTACTTGGAGATGGCAGGGATTGGAACTGGTACTTTTTTAATGAAAATAATGTTCTCTATCAGGGAGCTACAGCCCTCCCCAAGAGGTAGCTCTCCCACTCTTGTTCCCTTTGTGGCATAACTTTGTCAAATGACAGAAGTAGCAGAAGCAGTATCAGAAATAAATGTGTGCAGTGGGTTCTGCATATTTCAGAAAGGGTGTCAAAAATGATGACAAGCTGAAGCCCCATTGATTTCAGTGGGTCTACTCTATGTGTGACTAGGTCTGGATCCAATCCTATCTAAATAAATGACTCAGCTTTAGATGCATTGTAATTAGGGTTGCTAACTGACCAGAAAACAAAAACATATTAGTCTGCTTCTGTACTATTGGTAGCATCTATGCCAGGCATCCCCAAACTGTGGCCCTCCAGATGTTTTGGCCTACAACTCCCATGATCCCTAGCTAACAGGACCAATGGTCAGGGATGATGGGACTTGTAGTCCAAAACATCTGGAGGGCCAAAGTTTGGGGATGCCTGAACTATGCAGTCATCTAGCTTTTCATGACATGGATATAAGCCTGATTGTCTGTTGACATTTGAAAATCAAGCTGCTATTAGAGACACAAAACCAGCAGCCAGTAAAAAAGTTGGCACTCCTGGCTGTTATGACTTACCTCTTATACAATACAGAAAGCTGTGTCAGTTATTGTGTTGTTTTGGTTTGAGGAACGAAATCCGGGCTGCACCAAATATTCACCCTTTTGGATAGTCAAGCCCCCCTGCTCTTTTAAGTGCTTGCTGCTGTTCACTGGAACTGCCCCACACTCTCTGCTGCCGTTTCACTACATGTTCTGCAAATTATTGTATTCTGATCTTCCTGTTTTTTTAATCTGATGGAGGAATCCCTGGGCTACATTGCCAATTAGCTGTGGCTATGTGACAATATCACGGATAAAACAGAATGGGGGAAATGCTTCCATGAGTCATGGGGTGATCTCAGCCAGTCAGATAATTGTTTGTTCTTGCTCTGTGTAGGCAGACTTTGGCATCCTTTCCATGCAATCTCCCCACCTCCTGGAAAAAAAGTGAAAAGAGAGGTGATTTTCAATGCTGCCAAAGCTATTTGAGTATATCAGTCATCTTTCAGCCCAAAGGTTTCCCACTGATTTTAGTATTTAATGCTAGAATAGGAGTATTACGGAAGGCTATCCAGAAAAGCAATAGCCCTTGTCACGGTCCGGTCGGCGGGCGTCAGGACCAGAGGCAAGATGGTGGTGAAGAAGCAGGAACAGGTGCAGGGCTGAGGGTCCAGCAGCAGGCAGTTGCAGGGTCAAGGAGCAAGGCAGAGACGAAGGCTCAAGGAACAAGAAGCAAGGCGAAGGTCCAAGGAACAAGAAGCAAGGCGAAGGTCCAAGGAACAAGAAGCAAGGCGAAGGTCCAAGGAACAAGAAGCAAGGCAAAGGTCCAAGGAACAAGAAGCAAGGCAAAGGTCCAAGGAACAAGAAGCAAGGCAAAGGTCCAAGGGTCGAGGAGCAAGGCAAAGGCAAAGCAAGGGTCTCAGGAGCCAGGAGCAAGGCGAAGGATCAAGGAACAAGAAGCAAGGCAAAGGCAAAGCAAGGGTCCAAGGAACAAGGAGCAAGGTGAAGGATCAAGGAACAAGAAGCAAGGCGAAGGTCCAAGGGTTGAGGATTCAGGCGTCGACAAGGCGAGGGTCCAAGGAGCAGGATCAAGGCGTCGGCAAGGCAAGGGTCCACGGAGCAAGGATCAGGAGGCCAGATGCAACCAGGCATGGATAGCGTTGCTGTGGCAAAGAGCTGAAGGGAAAGGCTGGGCTTTTATCCCTCCCAGCTCCTGCCACCAGGTGCTGTGAGATCTCAAGTGGCCTCAACTGGGTGACTACTCCTTGCCTCTCCAGCACAAGCTGAGGGCTTCACCTGTGTGGCCACACCTTGCTTCCCCAGCACAAGCTGAGGCAGGCCCCAGTCCTGCAAGGCACTACAGGCCCCAGAGCCTGACTCCTGCCCATACTCCTGACAGCCCTGATAGCCATATACAACCCAAAACAGGATGGTGCCCTTCCTATTCTATTACTAGAACCTAATCAGACTGTTAGTAGACACTCTGCCCTGAACATAGGTGATAGGATAGCATCCTCCACTGAACCCAAGGGCAATAGGCTGACTGAAGCAATGCAGGGCTTAGCAATACATCACTTTCTATCCTACCATATATTTGTCACATGCAGCACTGTTTCCTTTCAGTTGCAGATCATCTTTCTGCCAAAAATTCCTGTATTTGTCTTGCTGTCTGCTGTGGTGAAAGGGGATAACTCACATAATTTAACTAATCAATTATTCCACACTGTTCATTTCAAGCCAAAAGAAATGCAAAACAAATGGTGTGTGTGATCAATTACATTTGATTTGCACGCTGTAAGCAATGCCCGTTCCCCACATCAAATGGGGGATGCCTTTTGCGTGGTCACATGCAGCCCCCCCCCCCGGATCCCAATGTGACTGCTGGTAGTTTGGCTGGCCTCATCCTCCCCAGGCTGGATACCTGGAGGTCTCCGCCTACCTCAGCCAATCGTCCAATCCTGCCTGGGGTGGCGTTGCCATGGGATTGGCCAGGTAAGGGGAGGGACCGTCCTGCCCACACAACAGAAGGTGAATCTTACCTGTGAAGCAGCAGTCGGCTCCAGAGCTTCTCCCAACCTCCCCTCCCTCAGTTAAGTCTTCTTTTGTAGGTTAACCTCTTCTCCACAGGTACGCAGGCACTGCTACGTTAAGGTCACTGTTGAAGGACCAGAAAGGAATTTTCCTGCATTGGCAGACTTTGCCTTTCCCGTAGCAAAACATCACAACTTGGGTGGTTTCAGGCCTTGGGCGGAATCCTTTAGTCTATCTTCCTAAAGGGGGTGTGTGAAGCAGAGACCCACACCCCCTTGCGGCGGTGATACCAGGGTTCCCCGTTAAAGGGGTCTTGAGGGGAGGCATTGGCCATACGCCAAGAGGTTGTCATTGCTCTCCCCTCCAAAGGCGGTGAAACGGGGGGTGGGCTCTCTGCTTGAACATATGTTCTCCAGAGCTAGCCCAATCCCCACACATTCTGGATAACCCTGAAGTCTCCCAGATCCCTGGATGGGGACTGGGAAGGATAAATGCCCAATGCCTGAGCCAAAGTCTCCCTACATCTGAAACTTAATAAAGTTGTGGCCAATTTTAATCCCATAGCACATTGTCTTGAGTCATTATTTCACTCAGGGGTCGCCTAGGGTTGGGGGGACTCCGCCTGTCCACTCAATACAATGCCAATACAATACAATGTTGAACGCCACATAGAGAAAGGTGACCAGCACACCTTCAAAGCAATGATACTAGCAGGAAAGGCAACAATAGCTTTAGGTTGGAAAGATAGAGAAAAATGGACAGTAGAGGTCTGGACTAATTATTTGTTTGAATTTATTCAGTCAGACATCGTGGCAGTAACGTCACAGGAAATAACATGGAAGGCCAAGTCTACTGTGATAAGGACCAGATGGAACCCCTATCTTCAATGGATAACAACTACTGGACCAGAAGACATTCAGTGGAAATTAAAGACATTGTGCCCGTGGCTGAGGACAACTGTTTGAACCCTTCCAATGGATTATGGGTGGGGGAGGGGGTGGGAAGGGAAAGGAAAAATGGTAGGGGAAATTAAAAAGTGGAAGGAGAGAATATAATGCATGTAAAAATTCTCGTACTTCAATAAAAATCTTTTTTTAAAAAAAACACAACAATGTTGAACGCCAGTTGTATTATGGATTGATTTCCATTCCAGACATGGGACAAGTGAGCAAACAGGCAATTTCCACTCCCATTTCTATTCTTGAAAGATTTTTGTGACGTCCCTCTGCCTGAAGCAATGATCTCATTTTGTCTAAGGGTAGGTCTGGCCTTGGATATAGCTAACCTGGCTTTCCAGAACTGAGATATAATGCAATGAAATATGAAGTACCTTTTGTCCTTCATTCCTCATCAACAACTTGTTGTCAGAGTGGAGCTTGGTGAGCCAACATCTTCTCTGGCAAACCCCTGCAACTACCACTTCCGGCACACTCCTCTTTCACCTCTAGATCGTAGGGTAAGCCGGCATTCCTGAAGGAGCCTGATTTGGTCATGAGGATGCCACTGATCCCTACTTTATTACTCATGCTTACTTTGAGAGTGTCACTAGCCCTGCTGGACTGTTAGATCAGGCTTAGATTGGCAGCTGAGGAGGGAGGTGGAACAGGAGGCAGCAGCAACTGAATAGGAGCCGGAACTGGAGGGTCCAGTCTTGTCACCTAGAACCAGGAACTGCCTTCAGAGATTGGGGCAGACCCTCTGACCCTGCCAGTGTGTTTTCAATCCCAGCATGCCCATGAGGTGAGTGAGTCTCATGAGTGAGAGTGCCATTTAAAAAGCTTGGCAGGTGAAGTGTGGAACTTGTAGGGATATCTTCATCATTTTTATCCAGTTCTGGGCTTCTGCCCTGCTCTTGAGTTTCTGGACCATGACTCTTGGGCCCTGTGTCTGCTGCAGAGCCTGAATCCCTGTATCTCCTGCTAGTTGCCTGAATAAAGCTATTTTTCTTGCTCACAAGTAAGGACCTCTGCTTGCCCATTCTTGGAGAGGGAACCAGGACACGAAGGATATTCATATGCAGTACATATGCTGCCCCTGCAAGTTAAGCAGATTCTAACACATAGCTTCGGAATCTCTTGAGAAAGTTAATATCAGATTTGATTAATATTGTGAAATGATAGCCTACTCATTGTTGCTGTGAAAGAAGGCACATGGCAAACCCACGAGGCTGTCATTTCAGCCCCAACCTGGTTGCTCTGAGATGAGGTTATCAATCTTTTATGAATCCAGGGCCATCAGTCATTCTGCATGGTGCCATTGCATTGCAACTGACTTGATTACAAAGAAGATGAGGGCGGTTTCTTTGACTGGTGACAATGAGCGCTATTACCATAAGAGAAAGGTGATTTAATTTCATCCAGCAATCAGAGTATGAGATGCTCTCTAATCCATTGTATTTCAGTGGAGAAATGTGAAACTTTAATTGACTCCCATTTGCAGCTCCATTCTCACTTGAAGTGTCATTTGACAGTAGATAATTTAAGCTCTAAGACCACTTGCAGTCAGCTGTGCTTGCCAAACATTTTATACATCCTCAAGCAGGTGCCAGGAGGAGGTTGTGGTCTATTGTGCATTGAGCTCAGTGAGGCAGGATGTCATTTGGTGAATGAACTTGGATGGTGGAAATATCCACGAACTACTATAGAGACACTCCACCTGAGGGATACATGGGTTTTATTGTATGTGTTTTGTTCTTCTTGAGAAACTAGAACTATACCTCAGTTTTACAGCACAACCCTAGTAAAAACCTGCTAAGGATCCACAGGCCCACCATCCAGGGCAACTAGACTGGCAGGAAGAAGAGACAGGGGCCTAGATTCAGCAAACTGAGAACACTAACAGAAGCCAATGGAAGGACTCCTGCTAGTGTAACAAGGCTTCTCCCCTCTCCCCCATTGTTTCCCTTTCTCCTCCAGATCTACCCTGAAGAGTCAGGAGAAGGATGATTGCTTTGTCTGGCAAGCAGAAACACTTGCACTGATGGACTGATCAGAAGATCATGAGGTTTAATACCTCCCAAGTGCTTGCCTTGTCACTATGGGACTCCTTCCCGTGGGATGTTCAGTTGAGTGAGGGGAGAGACTCCATCAGGCAAGGCCTTCTTTCGCCTGCCTTGCCCCACCCTCCAGTCCCTACTTTTTAATTTGTATAGTATTATTTTATGCACTGTGGCTTGCCGTCTGTTTTATTGATTGTAGTTTAGAAATAATTTATTGTAATTGTTAAGAGTGGAATTCTGTTTAATTTTTATATGCTGATTTATTATTCTATACTATTCTAATGATTGCTGAATGATACTTTATTTGATGTAGGTTGTTTATTTTAAAGCTATGTTTTATTAACACATTTTTGTATTGTAAGGTGTACATTCTTTGTTTCTTCAGCTTGTAAACCACCTTGAGTATTTTAAGATAGAAAGGTAAAGGTAAAGGACCCCTGACCATTAGATCCAGTCGTGACCGACTCTGGGGTTGCGCGCTCATCTCGCATTATTGGCCGAGGGAGCCGGCGTATAGCTTCCAGGTCATGTGGCCAGCATGACAAAGCTGCTTCTGGCAAACCAGAGCAGCACATGGAAACACCGTTTACCTTCCCGCTGTAGCGGTTCCTATTTATCTACTTGCATTTTGACGTGCTTTCGAACTGCTAGGTTGGCAGGAGCTGGGACCAAGCAACGGGAGCTCACCCCGTCACAGGGATTTGAACCGCCGACCTTCTGATCAGCAAGTCCTAGGCTCAGTGGTTTAACCACAGCGCCACCTGGGTCCCACTTAAGATAGAAAGGCGGTATACAAATTAAAAGTGATGATGATGATGATGATGATCTCGTCTTGACTCACTTTCAATTGGGCCTTTTTTATTTCAGCATACTTTAAATTACTGATGTCAGTCCAAAGATTGGAAAATTGGTATTGTACTGTGTTATCGTTGCTGGTCTGGATAAAGATTTGGTTATGCTTTCATCTTATTTAATGTTTTTATTTAAAATGTGGTTTATATTTTAAAATGTTTTTTAAGATTCTTTGTTTACATTATATTAGCTTGGCTATGTAGTAAGCGGATTTGCCATTAAATAATATTTTTATTAAAAAATTTCATAATACAATAAGATAACAGCTACAAAAATACAAATAAAGTAAGTAGCATACAAAGTCGTCTCTTAAAGGTAATTCTTAGCCTTTACCACCCACAGAAGGTAGTAGCCCCTCCCAGCTCTCACCTGGCACCTCTCCTTTGTCCTCCAAATGTAGTAAGCTTATTTGCATTGGAAAAGCAGGATATAAATACAACAACATCAACAAGCATTCACATACCAGTTCCTGTCTTCATTTGTACACCCCTATGACGCTGCCTAAAACAAATCACTCTATCCTGATCTGGTTCTAAAGATTGTTCACAACTCTTAGAGCACAAAAATCAACTAATTGTAAATTCCTGCTGCTGAGTTTCCAGCAATAGTTTTATACATAATTATCTATGAGGATGTACAATTGAATATAATGGGTCTCACGCCTGAGTAACATGAACAGGATTGGATTGCACATAATAAAAATAAACTGATTTTCCTTCAGATTTGTTGTACAATACTATAGTCAAATCCACTCCCGTGTCTATTAAAAGCTACCTTTATAAAGGCTTTCACAAAGAAAAGTGGCAAATTTCAAATTGCATTTTATCTCCTCATATGGAAGCTCAGTTGTATGAAATGTCATTGAGCTTTCCCTCTGTGATAACACCATATCAAGAAATTTGCCATTTAAGGATAGATATTAAAGAAGTATATGGTTTGCTTATCATAGACAATTTGATAATCGGGGAATGGTTTCCAATGGGAGGTTGAAGAAGACTAGCATCAAATTGGATTCATCATCAAGAATAGAGAAAGTAAAACTAACAATTCCTACATGAGGCTTAAAGGGACCCCTTCCAGCGACTATTAACATGTATATCCATTTCACAATTGTACAGTGCTAAGGTTTTGCCCCATGAAAGATCCAAGTGAATACAGTAAGAAGATACCTTTGAAGAGACTAACCATGGGTTGCATGCTCATGGCGATAGTGGGTATGGCCAAGGCACATGAACACACAAAAACATATAGCAGTTGCACACACATATGCATGGAACACACAAATACAGAGCAGAATGGGAGATATTGAGACAGGCAGATAGGCACATCACATTTGCACATTGATGCAGCCTGGTAGGTACCGGTAGTCATTCACAAAGTCACACTCACCAAAGTTGGGTTCCTCTCTAGCATTTTTACTCCCCATAATATGCCCACGATATTCCCCCGCCCCTTGCAAATCCTTAATAACTTTTATCACTTCCTTATTTTAGTATTACTTCCTTGTGGTACTTTTGACCCTGATGCCAGTTCGGTTATGGTTCATCAATTGTTGTATCAATGGAGGGTTAAATACTTTTAGAGGGTTATCTTTAAAACAGTTAGATGACTTTCATTTCACCCTTTGTGAAATATTGGCAAATATCTGAAGTGAACTTTATCCCGCTGGTTCACTGCATGCTCGTTGTTCCCATGTGGATGAGTTTCAAAGAAACTCCTACACTTAACATAAGGCAAAAGTACACACTTTTTTAATGTTCTAAAAATAAAGAAAAATGCTCATGATTTTCTGAACAGTGAGAGATTTGCACCAGATCTGCAATTTCAGCTACTGCAGATCTTTCCAGTTTGTACCACTTGTAACCTTTTAACATTTTTTTTTTAAAAAAAACAGATTTGCTCACAGAATAAATAGAAGTTCTCCAGCTGTTTGGATGAATACATTATTTCCTTTCAAAACAAAAAAAGGGAAACAAATCTAAAAGCACATGTAAAATATTCCTTTGAATTTTATTCTAAATCCAATTAAGCAGCTAAAAAATAAAATGGTTGTTAAATCCCTCATTGGCTTTGCTTCGCTTTATTCTGGCCTTCAAAAACTAACCCAACAGAAAGATTTTACAACGTCCCAAAAATATCTGAACAATCCAGCATTGGAAAATCTCCAAAGGATAGAAAGTTGTATGGTTGTTATGGGTCAGCTGCTCTTGAAAATGTCTTTGATAGCTAAAGCAGCATGTGGATGATATAGTTCAGTTTACAGGCTTCCCAGTGGCTGGCCACTGTGAATACAGTATGCTGGACTAGATGAGCCATTGGCCTGATGCAGCAGGCTATTTTTATGTTCTTAGCACAAGTGTACTTAATTTTACAGATTATGTTGGGAGGAAAAGTATTTGAGGGTAGAGGGGAGTGGCTGAAAGAAAAATACAATAATTTCCAGTGCTGCAGGTGCCCTTAATCCTGATTTCCTCCCTGCCCCTGCTGCCGGGTCATCCCACCCTGCTGTCCCTCATCCCCAAACCCATGGTCATAGAACTTCCTCTGTCACTGGAAAATAGGGAGGAGTAGGGAATTTCCTACATTTCCTTTCACCTCCCACTATTCCTTCATCCCTGGCTACTCATAAATCAGCTGGCAGTGCTAAGGCAGTGGTCTCCATTGGTGACTGTAGCAGCTATCAGAACCAGCAACTCACACAATCACTCTGAGGCATTTTTTTTCTATGTAAAGACTTTCTTGGCAGCTTCTTTTGTTACCCATATCTGTGTTTCAAAGTGGTCCATTTGGGGCATCAGATTCTCAAGTATTTCCCTTATACGACTTGCTTTTCAGCAAGCCACTGACAGTTGAGTATGCAACATGAGTTATTCCAGCCTTAGCACATTTGAAACCTTATTACCATCCAGAACACATGCAGTAAAGTGGAATTACCTCTAACCTGAAGTCCCATTTTATGCTTGCTTGACTTCATCAGCCGCAGGAAATGTAGGGATTGGCAAAGATTGACTGAATGCTCAGGGAAACAGGAGGCCACCAACCTCCCAGGAGAACAAAACTTTACCAAACAAATCTATTTTTTAAAATGTGCACGCTGTTATTTTCTGCATCATATATTCCCCCCCCCCTTCCAAAGTTCCCTCAGTTTTGAGGATTTAGTCCAATGACTTTAAAACATCTCTCATTAGTATGAATAGAGATACAACATGGTGGGGGGGCTGACTGTTGCCCTTTTAGCTCCCATCATCACTGCGGGATGTGACCAAACTAGACAACAATGAAAAGCGCAGGAGCCCTATTCTTGATTTCACTTGGCTACTTATTGTCCCCATACATGAGTAATGAGAGTTGGTTCTGCTAGTTTCCTTTTTTCGTCCTGTAACATTTTCATCTTTGTAGGTGTAAGATAAACTTCCCAGCGCCGAATATAAGAAAGCAACTGCTCACTTAATGAAGAATTGGAAAGTTCTTTATTCTCTCCTCCTTCCCCTGCCCAGAATAAATCCAATTTTCTATCCTTCCCACTGCTCACCACCTCCTATGCATTAACATGTATGCCAGGTGTGCTGGCTCTTCCTCTATAAAAGAAGTGACAGAAGTGTCTGTAGAGCTAGCGAGCTAGCTAGGATTAGGATTTATTTTAAGATATGCACCCAGAAAAGGGGAAATATATATTTGTCACTGCCAGCACTGCAAAATCACTTTAAATATTTTTCCTGCCCTCATGGCTAAATGGTTGCACTTGCAAAGCTCCTATTATTAATTTTGGTACTACATTTGTTTCTCAACCCACATTGCACAGTTAATCTTCATAAAGCTTCAGTGTCTTTTATTTACAGAGTTGTGATACTTAGAGGTTTAACACATTCAATGATGATGAATATGCTCTATTTATTCTTATGTAGAAGAGCTGGTATCTAGTTCAAACGCTGTTTGTTTATTTCCATTTCTAGAAATGTGTGGAATCGTTCCATAGATTCAAGCTCTGTATGAGTGAAATGGGATAATGATGTAGGAAAATTTAGCCCTGGATCTGACTGTTTCAACAGTTTTAATTGCTTCATATATTGTCCAAACATTTCCTCCTCTAATTGGTACTATAGTCAGGGCTGATTCGCACATTCTGCAACAGCAAATCTCAGATCGCCTCTGAGTGCGCACTCATTAGGGAGTTGTGATCAATCTTGGTGGTATATCAGGCAGGATTTTATGAGTATTGGGTAGCACCTCAATGAACAACCAAGGAGGTTGACATTACAAATCCTACTTTTAAGCTTAATACTGTAAGTTTCCTGTGTGCTTTGAATACATAGAAAGACAGAGTATAAATGGTATCTTCTTGCTGCATTGACTTGTTTGATTCTGATCTGTACACTTGTTTCTTTCCTAGTGTAATGTCCCTTTAATATTTATGAATTGCTTCATCAGAATACGTAAAAAAATATTTACTCAGTCAAGTGCTTAGGTCTATTGTTCCTTCTCTAGGTGTCTGTTTACACTTGCTTGTGTTTTGACTAATGAATGAACCTGTTTGTCTTTTTGGAGGCCTGCACATTGTTGACCTTGATTTACAGAACCTTTGATAATCAGGCACCACATGGTGTCAGAAATTGGTGTGGATTTCTTTTCTTTTTTGGAGTTGGGAGTTGTCGGTGCATTTTTGCACACATTTACCAGTTTGGTAGTTGTGAACATGGATTCCTTTTGGTCTCTGCCTCCACTGGTCCTGGGTCCCACTGTAAACCTTGCCCTACTTTGCCTTGCTGGGCCCAAACATGAACTTTGGCCTTGAGTCAGACCCCCTTCCCTGCACACAACCGGGGTTTTTGCTTTGATCAGAACAAGACACTCAAGTGACAGAGTCGCTAGTACAATCAGACTAGTACAAAACTGTAGCACTTGGCATAGCTCCAAGTATAGCAAAGGCTTCCGTAAATGATCAATCTAGAGAAGGCCTAGTGTTCTGCAACTCAATCATTCATCTCTTTAAAAAAGGAAAGAGAGAGCCACTGAGTTCCCAGATTGGTTTAGGACCACACTGGGGACCAATGGAAGCTCCCACCACCATGGGAAATAGCCACTCTCTCTGTGTGTGAATTTTATTGGAACTGCTGGGGGAGGGACTAACTTACTCCTGCATGTTGCGATCCTAATCCTAATTTGCGGTGGGGGCTGCTATTTAAATATTTATTTTTTAAAAAACTAGACACATGATTTGCAGCCACACAATTCATGTCACATCTACTTCACCCCTAAATGTCCTATAGTAACTAGATGGGCACTAAATATGTGCCTGTGTGGGCTGCTGCCCATTTGAACTGTTAGTGCAGTGGTGGAGCCAGAGCCAACGATAACTGGAGCCAACCAATACTTGGTTAGCTCCCAGCCTCCTCCTCCTCCTCCATGCTGAGTTCTACAAGGGCAACACTGAGAATATGGAGTAAGAATCTTGTAATCAGTGTCGCCCTCTGGTCTGGTTGTGAATAGATGGGAGCTGGTTGAGCACAGTCTGGTTACTTGATGAGGCAGTGTCCCATTTGCTGTAATGGACCTGCCTCCTTTGGGGGTGGGGACCCAAACTGGTGCTTTTTGTGGGTGTTTTATGCATCATGTCATTTACACAATAACAGTGCAATAACTGTGTATTTATCCTGGATTTCCCACACACCATTCCACTTCATTAAGTGTTCTGTGCTGCGTCCACAGTGTTACTGCATTATTACCAACTGGAGGGCCATTCTTCTAGTGTAACACAACAAATGTGGGCAGAAATCTCCCAAACAACCCAAAACATTTGTGGCATGAAAAGTTGAAGAATTTAAGCCAGGAGCTACAGAATAAGCAGTAACTGTAAACAAAGGAGTATGTCTCCCCTGAATCTTTTGCGGGTGCATTCAATGGTATTGAAGCTGAGATCATGTATAACTGCCCTGATACCATCATGAGCACCAATCATAAGGAATACACAATTAAACTGTCATCTGGAGGGGGCCCAGCATTCATGCACATAATTTGTAAAAGTGCCTCAGGTTCCTGCGTTTTATATCTGAAAGCAATCTCGAAATCTGAAACAAAGTAACAGCATGTATGTCTAAAGAATATGAAACTTCTACAGCCTTGCCTTATTAAAATGCCTGCCAAATTAAACTTCCACTCCCCCTTTTATTCCTACTAGAGCTCTTGTGGAAAGCTCTACAGCTGAGTCAGCACCTTGAAGCAAAAGGCATATCTAATTCTTAATGTCATCTCTCTTGCCGCAGATTTTTTAGTTCACTTAAGTATGTTTTCCCCTGACTCTTCCGCTCATCCATTTGGCTGAATCTGAAGCACAACAACTCATTGTTCTTTGATGGAAGAACGATTGTATACATGGGCAGGTTTTTGTCTCAGGGCTGTTTCTCACAGTATCTCATTGTGACAGGATTCCATGCTGCTGTGGCAACCATCTGTATACTGAAACCACGCGAGCCAGTGCCAATTGCATAGCTCAGGTGGTGACTGCAAGATCCATCTAAGTAGCCCTGCCCATGTTGTTCCAGTATACAGTTCGTTACCACAGCAGCGTGGAATCTCAGCATGGAGAAGCTGCTTCCACAGCACAGGCAGAGCATCACATAAGAAAAGGGCCCTGTCTGGGCTTTCTGGAACTCCACATCGTCTTTGGTTGTGAGCCACTTGGAAAGGAACCCACATTCATGTAAAAAGCCAAGTAAATTAGCAGTACTATATAATTGAAAAATAATATCAATAACACTAATAATAATTTTATTAATTACATTGCACGAGACATCTCAGAGTGATTTACAATAGGATAGAAACATACACAGAACAATTGCATATATAAATCCAGTTTAAAAAACCCATCTGCATATATAAAAACAGTTATAAAGCTTATACTACAACCACCCCTATATAAAATCATTCATTACAGTGGTACCTTGCTTCGGAAGTCTGTTCCAAAACCAAAGCGTTCCAAAACCAAGGCACGCTTTCCCATAGAAAGTAATACAAAATGGATTAATCCATTCCAGACTTTTAAAAACAACCCCTAAAACAGCAATTTAACATGAATTTTACTATCTAACGAGACCATTGACCCATAAAATGAAAGCAATAATCAATGTACTGAACTATAAAATAAATAAAACAGTATTGTAGATGATTTAAAAAATTCAAAAAAATTCTTCTTACCTGCACTGATGATAGTCATTGTTTGGATGGGGAGCTTTTATCCATTTCTGCAGTCACACAATCAATCAATCAATCAGTAAGTAGCTGAACTGGGTTCCACATGGTCACAAAAACAGATTAACCAAAAAAAAAAAAGCAAAATAAATACCAAAAACAAAAGCACCAAATATAAGCTCCAAATATCACCTCAGAACACTGCAGTCAGAAACGGAAGGCTTGAATTACAAAGGGGGGGGGACGCAAATTAGCAGCGCAACAAAATGGAAGCTCTGGCCTCAAAATGGAGCTTCTGGATTCCAAAAAAAAGTTTGAAAATCGGAACCCCTACTTCCGGTTTTCAAGCATTCGGGTTCCAAGTTGTTCGTGAATTAAGCTGTTCAAAAACCGAGGTACCAATGTATATATAATTCATATCCAATACAGACACCAACTTTAGATTGGCCCTTTAGATTGGAGCAACTTTGCTGCAAAATGTGGTAAGCTGGCCCTGCTGTGGGCCCTCCTGCTCAACCCGCTGAGGGGGGTCCTGGGTTCTGCCTCAAATTCCTGCCCTGAGTTGTAGAGGAGGAAGGGTCCTCAAAAGCCATCTCATCCAACCCCCTTCCAGTGCAGAAAATCCATAATAGGGTACCATTCAGTCTCTGCTGTGAAACTTCCAATGAAAGAGAATCTGTTCTGCCATTGACCATCATTCCTACTTTTTCATCTAAATCCTTTTTCTTCTACTGTATTTTGGATCTTATGCACAGCAGCAGCAGAGAACAAAATTTCTCCATCTTCTATATGACAGCCCTTCAAATATTTGAAGATGGCTGAATATAGGAAACTGTTGTACACCATTGGTGTAGCCCGCCCAATATTGTCTACACTGACTGATAGTGGTTCTCCAGTGTTTTGGATAGGGGACATTCCTTCCCCTACCTGGAGTTTCCAGGGATTGAACCTAGAACCTTCTGCATCCAAGGAAGATGCTTACCACTGACCTATAGCCTTTCCCAGCTACTGCTACAATGATTATCGTTAGCAGTACAACTGAATCTGAAATTAATCCCACACTATATGGCATACCATAATATGAAGGAGCAGCATTTCAATAATTGCAGCATTTCAATAATTACAGGCCATTGCCACATATGAAAATGGCTTGAAGAACAAGCGGAAAATGTTCTCTTTCTCTCTTTCTCCCTTTCTCTGAATGATTTTCCTTTCAGTTGCTATATTCACCTCTGAGCCAGTTAGTCATTTTCAGCCTACCCAAATGTGAAGCAGCAGAGTGCATGGGTTACAATGTGGGTCATTCACATTCAAACCAAAGAGCTCACTGCAGTGCACAGTGGTCCACATTCGCTCTCATACCTATAGCCTTAGATAATAGTTTGAAGGCAATGAAACACAAATTCCTTGTGATCACATCTGGCAACTTTTCAATTAGTTCAGCTGTGAATACAATCCACATCCAATGTGTTTGTAGACCCACAGCAGCAGCTACAAAACACCACCCACCCTTATTTCATATAAGATCATCTGTTGACCTAGAGGAACTTTGTTACTCTGCCCTTGTCTCTGCAAAATAAACTGAACGCTAGAGCTGGAGGTTTTGTATTAAACTAACTTTTACACTGAGTAGACCACGGGTCCTGCAAATTCTGCAGTTATTTCTTTGGAGGAGAATGTTATATTGCCGTCTTCTTTGGTGACGCAGTGTATTCTTGTTTTGAGTGATTTTTTCCCCTATACAGTCATACCTCAGTTTAAGTACGCTTCGGTTTGAGTACTTTCAGTTTAAGTACTCTGCGGACCCGTCTGGAAAGGATTAATACACTTTCCATTACTTTCAATGGGAAAGTTCGCTTCAGGTTAAGTACGCTTCAGCTTAAGTACTTCACGGACCATCTGGAACGGATTAATCTACTTTCCATTACTTTCAATGGGAAAGTTCGCTTCGCATTAAGTACGCTTCAGGTTAAGTACAGACTTCCGGAACCAATTGTGTACTTAAACCAAGGTACCACTGCACGTGTTTGCTAATAGTCTCGAGTATTTCCTACCATACTCATAGAAGCACTGTCTTGAGTGTTGATCATTTTTGGTTGGTTTCTAGTGAGTCTAGTTCCCTCATTTTTTGTTCTATAAGTTTAAGGAGTCTTTTAGCTCCTGTTTGTAACGTGATGAGAGGGGCTGTGATGTTTTGTTCTACTGTATTTTGCTAATTTTTGAGGAGGCTTGTTTTTTAAGGGATGCTTTCTCTTTTATGCAAACTCCTCTGGTGACCACTTTCATTGTGTCCCAAAGGAGGGCGGTTGTTGTATTGTCTACATCATTTTCTTTGAAGTAGTTTTGGAGAGCATATGTTTTATTATTGATTGTTTGTGCTCCTCGCTGTATTAATTCATTATGGCCATAGCAGTAATTTCATTAACACAAAGATAGTTGCCTTTTACATTTTAAAATACTTGAAGGAGAATTTGACTTGCTCAATTACGTACACATACTATTGTATCTATGTCCTTGTTACTGCATTGTATTTTTGTGGGAGTGGGAATGAAGCACACACAATGCTACAGTGTGATTGGGAGATGTTTTAAATTGTTGTCACTTCAGTTGAAAAGAGTGTGGCTGTATATTAAGAAAAAATGGGAACTGGTTTGTGGACCATATCTGCAGGACTAAAAGTAGTTAGACAACCGATACATATAACAGCAACCCACTTGTGCTATGTAATCAAGAAAGTAGGATGAATCTTAAATGAGATCAACATTTAGTGGGAAACAACTGAACCTGAAAATGGTGTCTTACACTATTGGGTTGAGTTTAACATAATATGGAACAAAGGTTTTTCAATAATTGCCTGAGCTCTCATAATGTCAGGGATAATATACAGCCAGAGGACCTGTCATCATGAGTGATAATTCTAAGATATCCATCCAATATGGGGACCTGTCTCACCTTTGTGGCAATAATTCAGAGATGGCTTAGGGCAAGAGAAAAGTAGCTCCTGCCTTAGGTCTCCCTACTCACCCTCATTGTCTAATTTACTGAATCAGGTGTTTGAATTGGAAACAGGCGAATCAGGTCTGATGATTCTTTAAAGTTAAAAATGAGCACAAGGAATCCATACAAGGCAGGATCTCACACCATTCCATTAATATCTGTAGGAAATAGTCATCCTATGCTCACAGACTGAATGTGTGAGGTGGGTATCACAGATCAAAGTCAAGAATTCATGGCTGCTCAGGGTAGATTGTGATACTGACAATAGATATGGAAGACAGTCAAGGAGATGAGGCTTAGGGGAGAAAGATAAGCAGTTCAGTCATAGACTTCTTGGGTTGGATCTAGAGAATGCTTCCACAAGCAGTACCTTTCCCTGAGCTGAGCTGCATTCAGGACACTCCTGCAAGTGGAAAGGAGGAGGGTAGTTTTTTTCCTCCCCCCCCCTCTGCCTTCTACAGTGCACCAACACTCTGGAGCAGACTTTTACAGGCATAGGGAGCTGCATGAAGATATGGGAATCAAGAAAACTGCATCCTCTCCCATTCTGCCAGTGGAATTCCTCTGTTGCAACAGAAGCCTTCCATGAGAGCCCTTCCATTTGTGGGGGGTGATGTTTGGAATAGACTCAACCTACTGCACCAATCGAAATGGTGAGGAGATGCTATGTAGAAACGTCCATCAGACAGACAGCTGGAAATACAGGGATGGACTGAGGAGGAAAGGTGGATTAGTAATGATGGCTAATTTCAGAACTGGGATGTGAGGTTGAAAATGAACTCCCCCAGTTTGGCATGACTGCGGGGAAAAATAATGTTCCAGTAACTAGAAGATTGTAGAGACAAAATCATGGGTGGTTGTTTTATTTGTGAAAGAAGGCAAATATGGCAATCATCTATTTTCATCAGCCTTCTGCTATGCAAAGACTTTTTCTATCAAAGAGGGGAAATGCTTTAAACAACAAAAAATATGACCCACTTTATTTGTTCTAACAAGGAGAGAGCTACAAAACACTGCAGCTGTTTCCATTAACAAGATTTGGTGCAAGATAGTTAGGTAGATAGATAGATCTCAAGGACAAAGGGAAGTGTCCCCATAACTTGCTGCTATTATATTATGTTCTCTTTGTCCTGAGGGTTGTCTTCCTGGGCTTTTGTGGGTATTTTTGCATTTCATGAGCACTTAGGGTGGAAATATTATGGAAAGAATATCCACAGAAAAACTGCTCATGCTAAGTAACTGTCAGAGAGTGGGTTTTGAAATTGTAATCCAAGAATTCACATGGGAAATTCTAAGAGTTAGGCTGTTTCCGCTATTTCAAATGAACATGTAATTTCCTCATTCTTGTATGGAAAATCTGCACTTACACAGCTTTAACAATGAGTCATCTGCCAAATAAACCATAATTCCTTAGCTTTACCTCTGTTTCTCTTACTCCGCCAGTTCTGCTGTGTTATTGAGATAACACTATAGCCACTAACTGATAACTCAGTTGTAGCTTTGCTTAAACAATCAAAAGTGCCCCACTATTGATGCTGAAGTGAGGAAAATATGCAGTGGTTCTCTACTTCAAAGGGGAAACATGCCTAGGCAGTATAGGCCAAATTATTTAAATAGGTATCCATTTGTTTGTTTGTTTGTTTGTTTGACCGGATGCCATCCTATTCAATAAACTGGAATGCTTTACAATTGTGTCTTTTCTAGACCTCCATTTTCCAAACTCCCCAGAAAAGGAATGTGCACTGTAACATCTACAACAATTTCATAGAATCAGAGTTGGAAGAGACACCAAGGGCCATCCAGTCCAATTTGAAATCACACTGAAAAACAAACCAAAGTTAACAAACCAATAGAGCAGCAATCCCAATCCAAAGGCAAACCATTGAGTGGAGAGGACACGAGCAATGCCTTTGAAAACAAAAAACATTTATAACTGGCAATAAAAGTTATATAAGAAAGGAGCCAAGCGAATCTTTTCAGGAGGGCAGCAGTGGGGGCTGGTGAGGCAGTTTGCTATGTGAAAACCATGGAGGCAGACTGGACAGTTTATGTCAGTAGCCAATGATGCCCACAGCGCTCCCTGCCTCCCCATTTAAACACCATAGAAGTCAGAAAACTGCTTCAACGAGTGGTGGCAGGGGCCCCAGAAAGAGGGATGCCTCAATGGAAAATTAATTGAGAATTCACTGCCCTTGGAATTTACTGCTCCTGGAACTTAATAGTGCAGACAAATTCTCTCTCATATGTTAATAAATTACCATGGCACTGTGGCATTTCTTGCTTGGCACCTCCTCAATTATTATTCTGGTGTTATCCCCGTTAGCTACTGTATAGCCTTAGTCATGTAATTCTTCAACTAAGCTGTGTCTCCTTACTCAGTTTCACATGAAATGTCTATGCATTTGTTTGCCCTGTCTAACGGAGGCTGTTTTCTAAGCCTTTTGAGACAATTCAGAACATAGCTCATGATAATTCCTACAAACCTAAAGAGTCATATTCAATATAACACTAAGCAAATCATTCCATCAGGCACACAAATGGCACTCTGGTCCAAAACTCCTCATGACACATGTGGAAAGCATTAGGGATAAAATGGCACCCTGTGTCACTTTGTAGAGTAAGCCCTAGGGGAGTGAAGAATATTCTTCCAATGCTACTCTCTGGACATGACCTTGCAAGTAGGAACTGAACGACTGTAACGCAGAGCTACCAATGCCCATCCCCAGTGCTATTTTTCTAGAAAAACGCTATCAGAACTCGCCATGAACGCCTCCCACTTTCTATTAGAATGGCAATGGCACCCGCCTGAGAGGTGCCGGAACTGAGCTCTGGTGAGTTCCCCCTGAAAAAAGTCCTGCCCATCCCACAGAGTGAGGATGCCATAGTCAGTTGTCAGGTGAGTCTTGATAACAAACGAGCATTGTTACCTTAAAAGGAAGATTTACTGCAAAAACCATCAGAGTTTACTGGAGCTGCGATCACAGCTGTCTGTCCACAATTCAAAGATGTCCCTTCTAAGGTGGGTGTTTCCGGCGAGGCCAGAAACAGCCGAACTTCCTCTTGTCTTGGAGACCCCCCCCCCTTCTCATTCTCTGAGAGTACTTCTGTGATCTTTCCTGCTCACTGAGCTGGTTTCATTTCTAGCCTCTGCATTTAGTTCTTCACTCACAAGCTGGCAAGCTGCTGGCTGACTCTCTCTTCCTGTGTTATCAGTTGACATTTCTAAGGGAGGATGGGGAGTGGGCTCTCAGCTATAATCATCCTGTCTTGCTGTTCACCCTCTCTCGTCCTGGCGCCTTCCTTCCCTGGGAGCAAGCTGCAAACTGGGAGCTGGCTGCAAACTTCCTTTGGGAGCTGGCTCAATCATGACATCAGTGGTATCTCAGCCACTGGGAGACTGAGAAGGAGTAGGGTTTCCTAGTCCTTTCTGCAAAAGTCATCAGGGTGACCAGAGCTGATTCAGACATGAACCCAGCCCTGAATCTAAATTGAGATGGATCCTGGCAGTCAGTCTCATCCAAGAATGTCTTCAGTGGTTCTTCCATGACTTTGTCAATCGCCTGGTCCCTAAAGAGAAGGTATCGGTAATCAGAATACCGTGGATTATGGGAATGCATTGTCTACAAAACAGAATCCAACAGAAGTGAGATAAAACTTGCATGCTTCCACAGCAGACATTTAATAATCTGTATTAGTTTTGCTTTGGGTGGAATTTGGGAGCAAGCTTAATGCTGGCAAGTGACATTTCTATGTTATTTATTGTTCAGGAGGTAGTGAGCTGCAATCTAGCAAATCCTATAAAAATGTCAGAGCATCCACATGACCAGCACTATGCAAATATATATGAACTCATGATGGCATTATTGTAACAATTACAAACAGTGTGCAGTGACCACAAGATTTTCCTTGGATTTATTTCTCTAGCATTTGGAAGCAGCCCAGTTTGTTTCAAATCCACATTGTGTTATTCCAGTTCTGATTGTTATTCAAGTCCAAACCTGATCAGCTGAAACCTGAAACTCTGTTCCATCCACATTTACTATAATGGTGAATCTAAAAATGGTGTGTGTTTTCTTGACACTTTCACATACCGGTAAGTAGACAGCAGGACCAATCTAGGAGTTTTAATGCAGGGAACCTTAAAAAAAAGAAGTCTCTAACTTTTTTTATTTTCTGCCTGAACTGGATGAAATCTGCAGGCCTGGTGTGGGAATAAAGGTAAAGGTAAAGGGACCCCTGACCATTAGGTCCAGTCGCGGACCACTCTGGTGTTGTGGCACTCATCTTGCTTTATTGGCCGAGGGAGCCGGCGTACAGCTTCTGGGTCATGTGGCCAGCATGACAAAGCCGCTTCTGGCGAACCAGAGCAGCGGACAGAAAGGCTGTTTACCTTCCCGCTGGAGTGGTACCTATTTATCTACTTGTACTTTGACGTGCTTTCAAACTGCTAGTTTGGCAGGAGCTGGGACCGAACAATGGGAGCTCACCCCATCGCGGGGATTTGAACCGCCAACCTTCTGATCGGCAAGCCCTAGGCTCTGTGGTTTAACCCACAGCGCTACCCGCATCAGGTGTGGAAATAAATCATGCCAAATTCCAGAAAAACAGGTGAAGTGGATCTCCCACATATCATGATTCTACCATTTTAGAATGGGAAAAGAAAAATTATGTTTCTGTTTAATGTAGAAAATCCCTGATCCACTTTCAGATGCCTTGTTAACTGAGTGTTTGACTAAGGAAGTTGAGGGCATGACCTGAAACACCCTGATTTGCCTTGTCGTTTGGGATGCAGAGATCCAGTGCAGATTCCTAACATTTAACATGGCTGATAAAGTGAACTCTAGCCCATAAAAGCTCATATTATTATTATTATTATTATTATTATTATTATTATTATTATTATTACAGTGTTCTTTACTGGGTTTCTTAATGCCAAAACTGACATGCAAATCTACTCTACAATGGCCCAGTAATTACCCCCAGATGCAATCAACTGTTGTCCCTATAGGAATTTGTTTATGACCACACAGAGAATATGCTACTGAATGTGTTGTGATTGATTTCCTACCATCATTGTTTCTGCCTGATGTCTGCTTGGTTCCTTTTCCTTTTCTTTTCCTTTTAGCATGAACTAATTCCATCGGAACATCTCACAGTGGTAATTAAGATGTAAATCTGGAATTGTGTGACTTGGGGCAGGGCAGTTAAAATAAGTTTTACTGCGATGCATTTAAAGCATTAAATAGATTCTGAAAAAGATTAACTACCAATTTCCCTTTTGTCAGAATGAAACATGGAACATTTCTGTTATGATAACAAGCATGGAGAAATTTCACAGAGGGAGAGGTGCTGACATTCATATTCACAGTACTTATACTTGTAAAATTTTGTCAGCGTGCCTAAATTTTTTTTTCTCATTATCAACAACACTTTTGTACCCTTTAGCCTTCACATGAATAGTAACTTATCTTTAATACTTTAATTCACTATTTCTTTCCTTGCTTCACCCCTCTCCCAGTTAATTTTGTTTCATATCTCTTAATTGTTCAATCTGTATGCCAAAACTGATATTGTCTACTGCAGGAGCTGGCAGCTATTACCCAGAGCAAGTCTATATGAGATACCTGGAAGCCTTACCAAATTTTATTCAAGGTATGGTGAAGTGTGTGTGTGTGTGTGTGTGTGTGTGTGTGTCTGTCTGTCTGTCTGTCTGTCAAGAGATTCTGCACTTGTTCCATTTTTCTTTTGGGGGATTGTATTAAACGTAGTGCCCTGGTGCCGTCTGTGTGTACATGTTCCACAACCAACCTTACTGTACTACCAGCCTTGCTGTATGCTTGTGAAAGATGGACCACTTATAAACTCCATCTCCAACTCTTCGAAAGATTCTATCAACAGTGTCTTCAAAATATTTTACACATCACTTGGGAAGACAGGCGAACTAATACTAGTGTACTGGAAGAAGTAAAGAGCACCAGTGTTGAAGCAATGATTCTTCAACATCAACTTTGTTGGACTGGTCATGTTGTGTGGATGTCTGATTATCGTCTTCCAAAGCAACTACTCAATTCCGAACTTTAAAATGGAAAGCGTAATGCTGGTGGTCAACAAAAGAGGTTTAGGACTGACTCAAGGCAAATCTAAAAAAACCCCAGTATAAACACCAACAATTGGGAAACACTTGCCTGCAAGGACTCCAACTGGAGAACAGCTTTTACTAAAGGTGTCATGGACTTTGAAGACACTCGAACTCAGGACGCAAGGGATAAACGTGCTAAGAGGAAGGCACACTTGGCAAACCCTCACTGTGATCAGCTCCCGCCTGGAAATCTATGTCCCCACTGTGGAAGGATGTGGGGATCCAGAATTGGCCTCCACAGTCACTTACAGACTCATTGTTAAAACCATGTTTATGGAAGACAATCTTACTTGGCTACGAGTCATCACTAAAGAAGAAGAAGACATGTTCCATAACTGTGAAACCCTCAAAATTCAATCATGCCAAATTATTGAGCTACACCACCTATATGGGATAGGTAGGGCCAGCCCTACTATTAGACAGAGGAAGATCGTGACCTCAGGGTGGAGGGTAATTTTGAGTGTCATGAAAGGGCAGCAAATTGTTATTGATTCCCACTGTATTTTCACTCCCAGGGAGACACACTTTTGGGATTTTCAGCCTCACATTACCAAAATAACTTGGCCAACTTTGCATAATGTACACTTTTATGGGTGTGGGGAGGGACACAATTTTCTGCTCCACCTGAGGAAGCCAAATGTCTTCACCCAGCCCTAGCAGCATTTTTACATTTAACAAACCAGAATAAACTAACTTCTGTTGGGAAAATAGATTGCCCCTGAGAAAAGAGAAGTTGCCCATCCCCGATCTACTCTTATAATTCCTTTCACAAATGGTATTATGAAATAATCATGGGTGTTTCTATGGTAACAAAACAAATGAAATCTTAAAAGGAGGTGTGTGTGTGTGTGTGTGTGTGTGTGTGTGTAAAAGGATGCGTACATTAGAAGAATAAATATTGCTGTGGAATTTTAAACAGGGATGAGGGCATTGCGGCTCTCCAGATGTTGCCAGACTACAACTCACACCATCCCTGAGCAATGGCCATGCTGGCTGGGGCTGATGGGATTGCAGTCCAACAGCATCTGAAGGGCCCTGTTCTACAGGAAGGATAACAAGTGTGGTAGGTAACCGCAAATAGCACGTCTTCATGAAGAAGCATGATGAAACTCAATAACTTTGCCAGACAAATGTACTTATTCATTCATTTTAAAAAAACCCAACACCTTTCCGTCCTCCAGTCCATTGACAACTAGGGTGGCTTACAGAAAATAATAATAATAATAATAATAATAATAATAATAATTCCCATAAGATGGTTTTCTTTCAAACATTTCATTTTTATTACTGTCCTTGATTTACTGTTTTTTGTTGTTTACTTATTTAAATATGTGGATTATGTTCCAGGTCTGGTTTAATGGAGACAGTTGTTGGTGTGTTGATGAGATGGAATAGGAGAGGCAAAATAGAAAGATGATATATTGGATCGACTTCTGCTGGTGCAAGACTAGTCAAGCTTTCAGTTAGACAAAAAGAAGCTTAATAATGCTGGGTGCTATCAAAGTCTATATCCACTTAGAATAACTTTCAGCAATGACATTCATAGTGTATAAATTAAAATCTATCAAGAAAAATGATTTTTAGCAAAAGAGCATAGGCTTCTTATATTTTTAAAGAGAAAGAATGTCAATGATTTTAAAGACAATTCAACCACGGAAAAACCTTTACAGCCCCCTAAATGCAAGAAGCTAGCAATTCCTACTTGCACAAAACACATATTTTCATGCTTGATGTTTCATTCACACACCCCACAATGACTTAGTTCCAAATGCCAGGGTGCATCTTGGAATTTGTGCCATGCATATAATTCACTATGAGACCACTTTAAACAGTCACAGCTTCTCCCAAAGAATTATGGGAACTGTCCTTTGTTAAGAATGCCTAGAGTTGTTAGGAGATCCTCCTTCCCCTCAAACAGCTACAATTCCCAGAGTGGTTTAACAGCCAATCCCTCTTCACAGGGAACTCTGAGAATTGTATCTCCATGAGGGCTGCAGGGGTCTTCTCAGCACCATTGAAAAACTACAGCTCCCAGAATTCTTGGGGGGGGGAAGCCATGATGGTGGAATCAGAGTGCTATTAATGTATGGTGGGAATGTCGCCCAAATCCTGGCAAAAGTTTTCTAAAGAGAGATGTTGCCCTGTGCAGTGTGCAGAGGTGGTATGCCAGAGAATTGAAGTTCTTTTAGTATGGTGCAGGACCAGAGGCTATTCTGCGCTTTGTTGTAAGCATTTTTTATTTTATTTTTTGACAGACTGACAGCTTGTTTTGCACCAAACCAATGGCTCTATTATTGAAATTGTCTGCAAGTCTTCTACTATACATTTAACCATGATCACAGTTTAGGAATTCTACATCTGAGCAGCAAAGTGATGAAAAATGAATGAAAGAGTAGGAAATAGCAAACTGTCTAAGCAGGAATCTCAATGGATTACCAAGAGTAACATGACAGAACTAGAAAATAGGTGGAACACTGAGAAAATGTCTGTAGGGTGAATTAAGTACCAGTATATTGGGATTCATGAATGATCTTCAGCGATTATCTCTTTTTTCCACAGCTAAGACAAATGAAAACTGGCTTTTGCAACATCTTCATCTCCTGCTTACAGATAAGTTCTTTCTCAAGGTTATACTTTCCAAATACTCCCTGATTTGTAAATCCTTGTAATATTTCTCCTTTCCCGTTAAGCTTGGTGCTTACCTTTTGGGGTGGGAACACAAAATTAGAAATAACTTGGCTTTTTTTTTTTTGCTCTTTTTTGCATTTGCACTTCTCATGCTGGTTTTTCTCTAACTCAATTTGTCTTGATACTCTCCAAATGTAGGGTGAAATCCAGTAGATACCAATCCTAGAATAGCCAAATATGCGCCCTCCATATGCTTTAGATTACAACTTCCATCAGACCCAGCAAGTATGGCCAATACTGAAGATATCATAGGAATTGTAGTCTATAACCTTTGGGTAGCCCTGGTATAAACCACCCACGAGCAAGTGGCTGGCACACCTCTTGATGCTGTGGGAGCATTGCATCTCTTTTGCAACTGTTTTTATTTTTATTTTTATTATTTTATTTTTTTAAATGTATTTTTATTAAAGATTTTCTGGATTTACAAAGGTATGTGCAATGTCTCTTGCAAGTGTTTTTATGTCTTCACCTGTTGCATGAAAGGAAATAGTTCAACATATGAAACTTTCTGCATTGTTCAATCTACATGTGAAGAAATATACTGAAAGCTTTAAGATGGGTTGGGGAAGCTGTTGCTCTCCAGATGTTGCTGAACTGCAACTCCCAACCAGCCCCAACTATCAGCCATGCTGACTGGAAGTGATGCGCCCTAGAATCCAACAACTTAGAATCAGAGAATCGCAGAGTTGGAAGGGATCCTGGGGATCATAACTCCATGCAATGCAGGCAACTCAACCAAACCATCCATGACAGATACTTCTTGTATTTTCATTTTGTATTTTTATGTTGTGAAGCACCCTGTGATCTTTGGATGAAGGGCAGTATACAAATTTAAAAAAGCAGCAGCAGCAGCAACAACAACAACTTCCTCATCCCTGCCTTGAAGAGGTCATTTGTCAGGTAAAGGTAAAGGGTAAAGGGACCCCTGATTGTTAGGTCCAGTCACAGACGACTCTGGGGTTGCGGCGCTCATCTCGCTTTACTGGCCGAGGGAGCTGGCATACAGCTTCCGGGTCATGTGGCCAGCATGACTAAGCCGCTTCTGGCAAACCAGAGCAGCAGACGGAAAGGCTGTTTACCTTCCCGCTGGCGTGGTACCTATTTATCTACTTGCACTTTGACGTGCTTTCGAACTGCTAGGTTGGCAAGAGCTGGGACCGAACAATGGGAGCTCACTCCATCGTGGGGATCTGAACCGCCAACCTTCTGATCGGCAAGCCCTAGGCTCTGTGGTTTAGACCACAGCACCACTCACGCCCCTCATTTGTCAGGTATGATGGCGCAATCAAGTTTTATTTGCATTTTACTGGGGAAGGGCATTTGCTCAGTGGTAGAGCACTTTGAATGCTGAAAATTGAATGCAGGCAGGGCTGGGCTATCTCCTCTTGGGTAATGTGGAGAGCCAGTGCCGATCAACATAAATACTGTAATACTGAGCTAGAACAGCTAGTGGCCTGACTGTATAAGGAAGCTCCTCATATTCCCTAGACTATTTTGAAAATGTTTATCTCAACTTCCTGTTTTACATTAGAGCACACAACTGTCCTTATTTGGGAGCTAAACAGCTCAGAGCTTCCAAATTGCTAGCCATCTAGGGGAAATTGAATTTTACAGTTTTAATATGTCCAAGGCATTTTGCTCATCACAATAAAGGGGGAGAAGCCCCTCTCTGTCACTCACATGAGATACCAGCCCTGGTGAAACTATAATACCTGCATTGAAAATGCCATCACACCTCTTTCACATTTTAACAAACACAATTTTCTTCCAGATGGTTATTTGGGAAGGATTTGACACAAGTGGCAATCATGCCCCTCTGTTTTCTTTTCTTCTTTTTTTTAAAAAAAATCTGTTTAGAAGACCTTCCTCTTACTTTTTTTAAAAAAAAGGAACTTTCGTAGCTGGGAAAGTGATGGAGAAATGCATTGAAAAGAGTGGGATGAAGAATGATTAACAAGAAGATGTGTAAACACCCAAAAAGGGAATCGAGATGAATGCAAACAAATCAAAAGGAGTGCTCAATAAATATATTTATTTTTCCAGAGCCATCCAGAGATCTCCCCACTCCCAAGTGAAAGCACAATGTCAGTAACCCCTGAGTTGCATTGCCCCACCAAAGCTTCATGTTGCTCTGTCACTTTTTTCTGTTCTATTCACTACCTATATATCTATATATATTTGCCTATATATCTATGTTTTGCTAGGTCTGTGGACTTTTCAAGAAGCGAGGCTGTCCTAAAAGTTGCCTGCACACCACTGAAGAATTCTTTGTTCTTATTTCTTTGTTAAAGCACAGTGCTGGAGGATGAGAGAGAGAGAGAGAGAGAGAGAGAGAGAGAGAGAGAGAGAGAGAGAGAGAGAGAGAGAGAGAGAAAAGCAACAGTTTCATAGCCCTTAAAAACTCCACAAGCAGTGTTTTGTAAATGCCTGCAAGCCGTACCAGGGAACAAAAACAATCGGAAGAAAGAAAGGCCAGTGTGAACCTGCATTTTTAAAATAAATATATAAGCAAGAAGAGACACCACTCAGCCATCTCTCGGTTTACAAGGTATGGTTGGTTCCAGAAGTCTGTACTTAACCTGAAGCAAACTTTCCCCTTGAAAGTAATGGAAAGTGGATTAATCCATTCCAGACGGGTCTGCGGAGTACTTAAACTGAAAATACTCATTCCGAGGCATACTTAAACTGAGGTATGACTGTATTGTAAAATAAGAAAGGAACAACATTCTTCCTCCTTATAAAAGATTATAAAAAAGTGAACCCTTTTATTGTTTAAATTTTTAATATTTGAAATATGTTTCAATTACACACACACACACAAAAAAAAACACACACACTAATTTTTGTATATGTGTTTGTCATCCTGGGAAGAAGGGTGGAATGTAAATTTTAGTAGTACTGTAGTCATAAATATCATCCACTTTGGCCAAAAGCAGAGAAAGTTAGAGCTGTTTTAAATTCCCTGTTATAGTGAATGGGGAACTGCTTAGAACCCAAAACACAGATCAGATCAGAGGGGGCACAGAGCGACTCAGAAACCAATGGGAACTTTTGAATTGCAGATGCAGATACGGGGGGGGGGGGGGATAATGCACAAACCTAATACACACTATTAATGGGAGTAGCCTGAGGGCTACCAGCCATTAAGGCCAGGATTGTCCTTTACATGCCACACCAGGGAAGATAGGCGCTGAATGCATTAAATGTGTAAATTAGGTCCGCTGATAGCAAGTCATAGCCCTGATTGGCAAAGACCCAAGTCAACACCCTTGCAAGGAACTGCTCTCCACCCTGAGGTCAAGTAGATTGAAGTGATTGCTTCCTCTTAGCCACAATGTGTACATTTCAGAAAATAACTCTGCAGTTGAGCAGTTGAGAAACTCTTTTAAAAAACAAACAAACAAACAAAAACAAACAAACAAACAAACCAGTGTTTAATAAAAAAATTCCTTCAGTAGCACCTTAAAGACCAACTAAGTTTTTATTTTGGTATGAGCTTTCGTGTGCATGCACACTTCTTCAGATACAGTGAAATAGGAGTCCCCAGGCACTTATGTAGAGAAGGGGTGGGGAGGGGGTGGGGATGGGGAGGGGAGGGGGGATCACTCAGAAGGGTGGTGGAAGTGGGTGATTGACTGACTGATAGCTGTTGATGACCGAAAACGACTGCAAATGGTTTTGCATGAAAAAGCAAGGGTTGAGATGGCTGAAGATCGCTTATCATGTATAATGAGATAAGAAACTGATATCTCTGTTCAAACCAGGTCCCTCCATGGTTTTGAGCTTGGTGATAAGTTGTAATTCAGCAACTTCTCTTTCCAGTCTATTTCTGAAATTCTTTTGTAGTAAGACAGCTACTTTGAGATCTTGTATAGAATGTCCTGGGAGATTGAAGTGTTCTCCTACTGGTTTTTCTGTCTTCTGGTTCCTGATGTCAGATTTATGTCCATTTATCCTTTGGCGTAGGGTTTGGCCTGTTTGTCCAATATAGAGAGCTGAAGGGCACTGTTGGCATTTGATGGCATACACAATGTTAGAAGATGAGCAATTAAATAATCCTGAGATGGTATGTTGGATGTTGTTGGGGCCAGTAATGATGTTGTCCAGGTGTATGTGGCAGCAAAGTTGGCATCTGGGTTTATTGCAGGCTCTGGTACCAGTGTCCATGTTAAGTCTGGTGGTTGTATTATTGTGGGTGAGAAGTTGTTTAAGATTGGGTGGCTGTCTGTAGGCAATGAAAGGTCTTCCTCCCAGAGCTTGAGAAAGGGAGCTGTCATTGTCCAAAACCAGTGTTTGTTTCAGAACTAGAAGGGAAGCAAAACACTTTTTCTGATGAACAATAAATCTGACTTTGCTATGGCAGTTGAGAGAAGAATGGTGCCAGCAGCGTTCGGTGATGGAAATATACCAGTTTCAAGCTGAAGAGATAAGGGTTGTTCTTTTTGTGAAAAAAGAATCCATAATATTTATTTCCTGATTGAAATACACTTACATGTGATAGGTGAATTATGTTATGTAAGAACTGGATGTTCCTTGCACAATTGATCTTCGGGACAAAAGTGGGGGCTTGACTCATCGCACAGCCTGATTCACACAGCCAAAAGGAATCTGGGGAAGTCATATTTAAAATGACTAAGCAGGATGAAAGAAATGGAACAACATTTAATTTAATTCACAGCTTTGTTTTGATTCACGTGGGAAACAGTAATACAACACATAGTAGGAGATAACAGGAAACATTTTGAATAAATCACAGATTGATAAAGGGCTGAGAATTCTATAGATGATGTATTGCGTTTAAGTCATGCTTGTGGCACTTTCACCATGAAAAATGTGAATGCCTTGATGTATTATATTGTGTTAAGAGCAATAAATCTAAAACAAGTAAGCTAACTATTCTTCTTAAGGCTGCATGCTTCTTAAATGTTGGCTGGACGCTGATATTCTGACTGGGGCCCGAACTTTTTTTTTAAAAAAAAGACATACAAACTGGGGGAAGTTCAGAGTATAAGAATGATTAAACATTTAGAAAACAAGGCACATAAGAAATAATTTGGAGAGAAGCAATGCTATGGGGAGATATAATTCATAACAAAAGATGCTGAGGGACCTTGAGAAGGACAGGGACCAATTATTCTTGTTCTGTTCCCAGTGAGAGAAATTAATAGGTTTATACTAAGCTACAGCCCAGTATATTATATTTATGTGAAAAGAAAAGAGAACATCTTCATAAGAAGAACTGCAATGCTTAATGGAGCAGGCTGCCAACTGATGTGAAATCACATTAACTGGGGGCTGTCTAGGTAAAATTATTTTTGCCAATCGGTGAGGTTAAAATCAGTTTTGTAGGGGAGGGCAGCTTACATGGAAAGCACTTTCCAATATACGTATTTCTTTTTTTTCTTTTTGTAGAGGATTGCTGCAGTCGCAAAGGGCCACAGCAGATGTCATGTGGGAATATATATACTCGAGTATAAGCCTACTTTTTCAGCACCAAAAATTTGCTGGAAAAGATGCCCTCGGCTTATATTCGAGTGAGGCGGGCGGGCAGCGGAGAAAGGCACAGGGCCAGGGGTTCGGAGAAGCGCTGCGCTGCAACTATCCGAACCCCCGTCCTATGCCTGCTCTGTGCGAGGCGGTGGGGAGGGAGAAGTGGCGGTGTAAAAGTCACTTATGTGGCATTTTATTTTATTTTTACCAAGAAAATATGTGTTTCATAGACATATCTGTGGAGACTTTCCATCTTGTATTTGGGGAGGGAAATGATGTATTTGGGGAGGGAAATGATGTGATGGAAATGATATGCCAGCAAGTTTGGAAAACTCAGCAATGGCCAGAGGATTGGAGAAGATCAGTCTACATCCCAATTCCAAAGAAGGGCAGTGCCAAAGAATGCTCCAACTACCGCACAATTGCGCTCATTTCACACGCTAGCAAGGTTATGCTTAAAATTCTACAAGGCAGGCTTAGGCAGTATGTGGATCGAGAACTCCCAGAAGTGCAAGCTGGATTTCGAAAGGGCAGAGGAACCAGAGACCAAATAGCAAACGTGCTGGATTATGGAGAAAGCTAGAGAGTTCCAGAAAAACGTCTACTTCTGCTTCATTGACTATGCAAAAGCCTTTGACTGTGTCGACCACAGCAAACTATGGCAAGTTCTTAAAGAAATGGGAGTGCCTGATCACCTCATCTGTCTCCTGAGAAATCTCTATGTGGGACAAGAAGCTACAGTTAGAACTGGATATGGAACAACTGATTGGTTCAAAATTGGGAAAGGAGTACGACAAGGTTGTATATTGTCTCCCTGCTTATTTAACTTATATGCAGAATTCATCATGCGAAAGGCTGGACTAGATGAATCCCAAGCCGGAATTAAGATTGCCGGAAGAAATATCAACAACCTCAGATATGCAGATGACACAACCTTGATGGCAGAAAGTGAGGAGGAATTAAAGAACCTTTTAATGAGGGTGAAAGAGGAGAACACAAAATATGGTCTGAAGCTCAACATCAAAAAAACCAAGATCATGGCCACTGGTCCCATCACCTCCTGGCAAATAGAAGGGGAAGAAATGGAGGCAGTGAGAGATTTTACTTTCTTGGGCTCCTTGATCACTGCAGATGGTGACAGCAGTCACGAAATTAAAAGACGCCTGCTTCTTGGGAGAAAAGCAATGACAAACCTAGACAGCATCTTAAAAAGCAGAGACATCACCTTGCCGACAAAGGTCCGTATAGTTAAAGCTATGGTTTTCCCAGTAGTGATGTATGGAAGTGAGAGCTGGACCATAAAGAAGGCTGATCGCCGAAGAATTGATGCTTTTGAATTATGGTGCTGGAGGAGACTCTTGAGAGTCCCATGGACTGCTAGAAGATCAAACCTATCCATTCTGAAGGAAATCAGCCCTGAGTGCTCCCTGGAAGGACAGATCGTGAAGCTGAGGCTCCAATACTTTGGCCACCTCATGAGAAGAGAAGAATCCTTGGAAAAGACCCTGATGTTGGGAAAGATTGAGGGCACTAGGAGAAGGGGACGACAGAGGACAAGATGGTTGGACAGTGTTCTCGAAGCTACGAACATGAGTTTGACCAAACTGCGGGAGGCAGTGCAAGACAGGAGTGCCTGGCGTGCTATGGTCCATGGGGTCACGAAGAGTCGGACATGACTAAACGACTAAACAACAACATGATGTGATGGGTGAGCCCTTCATTATGCCGATACATTCGTACCATCTTTTCTCCTCTCTTTTGAAAACACTGTAAATGTTTTAACCAAGAACCTCTTTTTCTGCATCACCTACAGGGGATTAAAAAAAAATCAAATCTGTTGTGTAGCCCACTCTCTGCCTCACTTGACACTTATGGAGAATTATTAGCCATTTAGAATGCACAGAATGTTGAGTGCTGATAAACTGCTAATAAACTTTGAAGTAATAACAGCAGCAACATAAATTTATATGAACTCAATCCAAAATGCTGAATCTGACCCCACATGCAGGTGGCTCCTTCATCATGTTCTAAAGAGGAGCACAGAATACACACACAACACAGAGATCATATGAAGTGACTGTGAAAAGTGATAACATGACCCAGAGTTTTCTTATCTATCATTCTGAAATAGACCAACTCTGAAAATAAATGATTTTTTTTCCTAGAGCACTTCCCCCCTGATAATAACAATAATAATAATAATAACAAATATTACATTAAGTTGGACTCAGAGATCGTGTAATTGGAAGATGGAACTCATGGAGCCAATCACTGATGGAGGAGAGAAACTTTCCTCCCTCCTCCTTCTAATGACCCTCTTCTAGTGTGAACAACCAATGAAGCCTTCCTTCCATTTACACAAGGGCAGCTTTGATTCCAAGCTACAGCACTGACAAGACCACCATGTTTTGATTGTGGACATACCTTTAAATCCAGAGTCACCCAAGTGTTGCCCGGTAGTGCCTGGTAGTGCCTGGTGAGGGAGTAGGGTGAGCCCGTAGTGCCCCCTTGGCTTCCCAACACTGGTGCTTACTGGTAGGGGGAAGGTATGTGAAGCTTGGTGTAGTGTGGCGTGTGGTGGCAGGATCATTGGATTGGCTCCACTGCCATGTGCACCAAGCATCTCATGCCTCAACCCTCACTTTCACTCTTGGTAAGTGCCAGGGTGCTGCTGTATTGGGAAGCCAGGAGAGCTGTGATCTCCCATGTCTGCAGAAGTATACAAAAATGTATAGGGGACAATCCTCAAGGGGAGGGGACCTATAAAGAGCCCAATAAGCACTAAGAATGATCAGCAGCCACTTAGAGCTGTGTGACTTTATGGGGGCAGGGATGGAATGGCACATTTCAAAAAAGGGAAGGGCTGGCTGCCAGAAATCATGAACAGGAGCACTCCACTGGTACAGTAAATGCTTTCCTGAAGGTCACATTTTGTTTAATGATTTCTCTGGTAGACATTGTTCCTGGAAAGTACTTCATATCTTCATTTAGACTAAATCTAAGGTGCTGACTGTCAAATTATATATCCCTTTCCCCATCTTTGTCTTATATGAAAATGAGTATTTTGTTTACCGGGCATGGTATTAAGAGAATAAAATAATCTACAATGTTGAGAATGATTTCTCTCTTCATGAGCAATTTGCTATATGCTTTCAAACAATGGGCATTTCAATACTCAGAAAATAGGATTTGCATCTTATATCACAAAGATGGAATAGGATAAAAGCATAATCCACAATGCTGCAATATCAAATGCCATCAGTTTTACAGGGGGAATTTCATTGGGCAGTAAATTATTTACAGTTGGACATGGTTAAATTCCTACTTCTTCATGAAGCAAAATATGAGAAATCAGAATGAATTCTCATCTACCTGGCATTTCCCTAAGCCTGTCACTTCACTACTGCAAGATTAGTTTACAAAGAGCTTTAATGTCAATATCAGCCACTTGGATACATTTGGAGACAAGCGTGAATGAATTTTGAAAGCCTACAACCTGAGTTGAGGTGAAGCTATCACTAGCCGACATTCTGGACCAATTTACACTCCACCCCATTGTTTGTGAATGCTGTAACTTAGCTTATTACAAACTGTGCAACCACGCATCGTAAGTCAGATCACAATTTGGCATGCCAGCTAAAACCATTCTACCATGAGTGGCAAGTGGCATGATTGCATGTTGACTTATCATCTTTGTTCCCAATCACCTGTACTAACTTAAAAACCAATTTCTCTATGAACAGAAAGATTTTGGGACTCAAAAACAGTTTTTGATCCATGGATGACTGGATTTCACTCATGCCCAGAGTCGAATTCAGGAGTGGGGAACCTCTGTGCTGTAGGCAAGTCTTGGCCCCCTAGGCTTTCCCATTTGAGCTGCAAAGGCCAATTTTGGCCAGCCTCACCCACATGCCCTTCACGTCCCCCAGCACCTCCTGAAATTGTATGAGGTAATATGTGTATTCCACTTTTTTTTGTACTAGTATCAATGTGTCTGTGCACATCATTGATGTAGTGGTACGAGAGGTGTGAACTGAACTAGCCAAACACATCAGCGTATTGCATAAGTACTGTAAGAAATTCTAAAATAAAAATGGCACAAGAGAGATTTTCTAATGCACTGGCTTCACTTCAGAAACAATCCAGGAAATTCTGAACTCCCAAATCTGAGGTGATACTCTGGGTGGAGAGACTTTCAGAGGCCCTCCTAGGAAATAAGTATATTAAAACTGCACATCTCTGAAAATGACCATTTTGGCAAGATGAATGTTCCTTTTTCAGAGGTTACTCTTGGGTTTTATTAGGATCACGATCCTGAAATGATTACTTCTTTTAAACAGAAGCAATGCTAACCAGTTAAGAAAAACAGTAGGAACTACAGCAAACTTTTAAAAGTCATACTTTTTCATACCCTATGTGCATGTGTTTGTGTTGGGGGGGGAGAGGGAGATTTCTGGTGACACATTGGGGACATGTTCTGAGGACTGATGAGAGGAGGGCTCAACTGTGCTCTGCAGGTGTCACACTTTGGACTCAAGAGGGGAAGAGGAGGTGGAATCTTGGGCATTGGTGGGCAGAAGGCCCTGTCACTCAGCTGATGGAGCAGGACGGATGACAGTTCTAAAGGGAGTTCCTAGATGGAGCTGAGATACCAAGAGGGCAGCTGATGACAGGCATGGGAAAGGGGAATTTTTTTTGGGAAGTGAGACCTTTGGCAAGAGCTGCTCTTGTTATCTAGGGAGCTAACAGGTTTGCAAAGCTCATTGCTAAGCCATCCCCAGCACAGATGGCAGACATCATGATTTCAAATGGTATGATAAAATTATGACAGGGTGGGAAAGCTACAGACTGAAAAGTTTATGTATAACTTAGAATGGTTTAAAAAAAAACCAGCAACAACAATCCCAGAGTAGTTAACCTGGATCTAAACTCACAATTCTCTCTCTTTCACCCTCTACTCACAATTTATTAACTATGTCCACCTGAATCATGCTGCCTACGTAGTGCCTGTACAGCAATGGCTCAGCTGGTCTTTTGCTGCTGGACTGAAAAAACAAAGATAATTCAATATAGAGTTGTTGCCACAAGCATTTCTACACTGCATTTGAGAAATGTGAAATAACTCTGTTTGCCTTAACTAGACAACTGACTGCCAAACTACTGGTAGATGCAATGTAATCCACAATTTTGGGAATGACTTTTTAACATTGAATTGTAAGTGTTTGTGGGGGGAATAGATCCAGATTGGGTTCCTGGAGAGGGGGTAATTATATCCTCCACAGTCACAGTCAAAATCCATTCTCCTGCACCTGCTAATTGCTTGGTGTGTGTTGGAGGGGGATCAAGTTTCACATTGTGCTCACCATAATTCATATCATATCTATGGTGTCAAGTTTGTTCATAGGCAGAGTACAGTCATTCCTTGGTTTTCAAACAGCTTAGTACATGAACAACTTGGAACTCGAACGCTGCAAACCTGGAAGTAGGTGTTCTGGTTTGCGAACTTTGCCTCGGAAGCTGAACATCCGCGTGGCTTCTGCAGCTTCTGATTGGCTGCAGGACACTCCTGCAGCCAATCGGAAGCCATGCCTTGGTTTCCAAACGTTTCGGAAGTCAAACAGACTTCTGGAATGCATTCTGTTCAAAAACCAAGGTACATTTCCTGACCAAAAAGGAAGCATATTTACTTTTTAAAAAAGGGATCCAACATCAAGCACCACAGGGTTTGGACTGTGAGTTATAGGAGTCAGGCGCCAGCTCCTTATTCACCATGCCACCAGGACAGATGCTTAAAGAGACAGGGGTTCAATTCAGCAAGCAGAAACCCACCGGCAGATGCCTTCTATCCAAAGAAGCAGCTGAACAGGAGGAATCAATCTTTTCTCACATCCTCCTTTCTAAACCCCAGGGCCTGCTGGTGCACTTTAGTCTGAGCTGTAAGTCACATTAAAAAGCTGCTTGGTTGCTCAGTTGCTCGGCAGTCAGTCAGCTGGCCAACACACACACACACACACACACACACACACACACACACACACACACACACAAAGCATGGCTGCCTCTGGGCTTTCTTCTGTACATCTGAGTACTCCATACATTGTATTGCTCTATACAGTTCCATCCATCCCTGCCCTGCTGAGTGGCACTGAGTGTGGCATCTGATAAAAAGGTACTTCTGAGAATTCACAGGGAGCATTTTCCATCTGAGAAGAAGCGGTTGATAAACCGTAAATATCTAACGGTGCCTTTAAAATATACCTGTGGTAGGAATGGGGAGAAATTTGATTCAGTTCACATTTTAAGGTGAACCCACCTAACTCACACTTTTGCAAACCAAAACACAGCCATCCTTTGGGATTTACACGTACCTGAATTTTGTAATGCATTTCTCCAGCCAAGTAATGGGTACAAAACTGTGTAAACTGAAGTGCGCATAAATATTTACAGAGTTGCCCATCCCCAAACTGAGCACACACTTTGGGGTGTATGTTGAATTATGCTCTTTTCAACATGCAGATTAGAACTAAGGCTGCAATACTGCCAGTAGCAGTTCTGCAAAAGATCTGTTTTGTGAAGCATTACCCAGATCTGACTGAATAATTTCTGTACACTGAGATACAAAAGAAGGCAAATGAGGGATTTGCTCCTGATAAAAGTAACCTAATGAATTCACTACAGCCAGATGAAAACTTCTCATGTGTGTGATGCATTATTGCACATGTGAACAATATGACAAAGCACACACAACAGCAAACAAACAAACAAACAAACAAACAAACAAACAAACAGCTCAGCTGGCAACATACCTAACCTTCCATCCTGCAAGGGCCAAAGTGCATATCACAGTATTCCTTCCTTCCTTCCTTCCTTCCTTCCTTCCTTCCTTCCTTCCTTCCTTCCTTCCTTCCTTCCTTCCTTGGACACTTAAATTGTACACCTTTGTTTTGAATAAAAAGTGGCCATGCGGCCTGTACCTAGATACAATCCAAAGCAGGAGTCTCATGTCAGTTTTCAAACAAACAAACAAACAAACAAACAGCACACATACACAACTGTTTGTTCTTGAAGATGCTTTTTCTTTTTAAAATGCGGGCAACTACTATACGGATAAATAGTTGTGGGGCAGGGGAGAGAGTGATTCAACAGGGAACTGATGCAAATCTATATTGGGAGCACACTCTGGATCAAGGCTGCTATTAATTCAGTTTCAAAGTGGCTTTTTCAAGCACGCTTAAAGGTATGAATAAAGTAACATGTACAGCCCACCCCAATTCTTTCACAATTATGTCTTGCTGGAAGCCCTGACCACTACCGGGGTTTTCCACAGGAGTGACAGCTTAATCAGTTTTTAGGAGATTTGGGGACAATTTCAACATGAATCTTAATATGTTCACTATCTTGGCCGAGTGCCAAGATGGTAGAGATTATTATTCTCCCTGAATTCATCTAATTTCAAGTCTGCTTCCTGGTCCCACCTGGCCCTTTTTAATTGAAGAAATTCTCGTGTCGAGAAAAAAATAGACCTTTCTTGATTGCCTATAAAAGACTTTTATTTTTGGCCTCATAAAACATCAGCAGCATTTTGAACCTGTTGAAAGTGTATTCCTTTATCCCACTATTTCTGTAGCAATTAGCAATCAGAACATCGGCTAGGGGGCACAGTAAAGATAGCTCAACATGCCACCAACTTGCACACAGTTTGGTGGCTTAGATCCTTAGATTAAAGCCAAAGGGAGTTAAGCGCCTGAACTTTGAGGGGAACTGTAGTTGTGCTTTTGAACTGCATTTTGCCTATGTGTCAAACTGATCTGTGCGTTTAAATTTTTGGTAGAAACCCCAACCTGAGTTCAAGTTCTTCATCAAATGGGAGCCAGGATAGCTGATTTGCATGTGCCTTCATAGAATCATAGAATTGTAGAGTTGAAAGGGACCCCGGGAGTCATCTACTCCAACAGCATGAATCTCAGCTGGGTGACTGATGACTGATGGCCCTCCAACCTCCGTTTTAAAAAAACTTCAATGAAGGAGAGTCTACCACCTCACTATCGAGTCCATTCCACTGTTGAACAGCTTTTACCAGGCACCCCCAAACTGCGGCCCTCCAGATGTTTGGGCCTACAACTCCCATGATCCCTAGCTAACAGGACCAGTGGTCAGGGATGATGGGAATTGTAGGCCAAAACATCTGGAGGGCCGAAGTTTGGGGATGCCTGGCTTTTACTGTCAGAAAGTTCTTCCAGTTGTTTAGCAGAGGGTGGGGGAGGGTGGGGCGAGAGAAAAATTAAAATACTACTAAGAGGGGAAATACAAAAAAAACCTCAATAAGGACTGAACATGCTCAATGGGCATGGCTGTTGTGGGGGGAAGGGAGGAAAACTGGGTAGCAGGGGAATGAAATAGACTTCCTGTAGACTTTCCTGGAAAAGTGCACAGAGCTAGTTGGAATTTTATACTGCATTCCATACTGCATTATGTTGTTGCAGACCCCACTTGTTCTGTCTTGTAAATTGCCCTCAATTCTAAGCATTTACGGTGTTTTCCAATCATTTTAAAGGAAATGCTGTTTTAGGTTTTATATACAGAAGATAAAATTCATGAATGGTAATTTATTGCCATCTTTTTACACCACAGGTTTTGCAAATCAATACATAAGACACCGATTTGCTATAAAAGCATTAGCTCTAGAGCTTCCTACACTCGTATGAATTAAAGTAGGCAGGATTTCCTTAGCCAGTCTATATACTGGAGGTTGGAAGGACTCTGTGGGATTTACTTTACCAGAACAATTTGGGCTACTAACAGCAAATCTTTAAGGATACATCTATCAATGTATTTAACTGAGACATTTTCACTTTGGGTTGTGGTGCTAAGCTAAAATGTTTGAGGGCAGCATATTAGATATTACCTTACCTTATTCCAGCCATTCTTGGGAATGCAATGGAAATCTCTCCAGTTTCTCCCAATACCACACTGGAACTAAGCCAAAGTGTGTGTAATTAAAATTATTCCTCTGTTTATCCCTGCTTCCATTCTCTCCTTTCTTCTTTTTGCATGTCTATTTTAGATTCTGAGATCCTTGAAATAGGGACCCGTGAAGCCTTTTCTGTGTAGAGTGCTCTGTACATTGTTGGCACTATATAAACAACAAATTATAATGCGATTGGCAATTGAAGGGGAAAGATGGCACCTCACAGATTGCAAGTGGCCATCATGTGCTAATTGATACCATAGTGCAGGAGTAGCTGACATGGTGCCCTCCAAGGGCTGTTGGACTCTCATTAGCCCCATGGGGAATAGCCAATGACAAGGAAATGATAGGAGATGTCTTCCAACAACATTTGGAGGGTGCTCTGTTAGCTACCATAAAGGTCAATCGTATTGGTGTCCTACCTTCTGAATGCTAGAAATTGATTTAGCAATCTCTTCAAGCTTCTGAGATACCAACAGACACTGCCTACTTACTTAATCTCAGTGATGCTCTTGGGTGATTTCTTTCTTTTTTAGGGGGGAACCGAGCTTCTCAGGAAGCTTACTTAATTCATCGCATGTGCATTTTCTCACACTTGTGCATAACCACAGCACACACACAGCACGCACGCACACACACACACACACACACACACACACAAGCTTTCCTATAAGTTGCTTCTGTGCAGCTACAGGTATGGTTGCAAAAAGAGGATAACAGAAGCAGAGACTTTGAGAACTGTAATTGCAAACATACTTTTGCCTTTTTCTTGGAAATCAGATTGCACTTGCATTGCCTTCTCAATAACTTACTGTATTCTTTTGAGCAGAAACAGTTAATTCTACACATGATAGCTTAGTTCCTAAAAAAAAAAAAAGTTTAAAAGTTTGCATGTATAATAATCATGCTGAGGGTAAAAAAGTGACAATTAAGAATCTGAAGTACAAAAGGGTAATGCACTGTACTTGTCCTCAGTAGGGAAGTTCATTAGCAGTGGAATCATGTCATTTGCCCATCGGTTCCTAATTGTATTCACTGCGGGAACAAAGTGAAGGAAGTAATATCACATGATCTCGGTAAGCGTGGGTCTGTAAATCACACGTATGTGCCCATCTGCATGGGTGCTTGCTTGAAGACCCTAATTGAAACTTCTCAGGCTCATCATGGAGGAGATGATCCCATCAGTTGTACATGGTTGACTAGAGGGGCTCTGCCGGCATGAACTCTCTGAGGATGAGGGAATAAAGGCAGCCCCGCTTCGGTGCATGAGGAAGGACATATTGGGAAGATAATTATCTCCCGGCTGATTGGAGACATGCCTCTTGTTTGCATGTCCTGAGCACCGGGTGCTTAGCAGCTGCAGTAATATCAATGGGCAATTGAAACAGGCCCTCATTAGATTAGTGCTGAGCTTATTGCTTGTGCCAGTCTCATTATTATTGGTGACTAAACTGGCAGATTGTCAGGATGCCTGATGGCAAGATGAGCTTTTGCAGCTCTTTGTTTGTTGTTATAATAAACAATGAAGTTAATGCAATCCCTTGGGCACAGCCGTGTCTCAGATGTTTTTTGTGAGCAGCAATCAGCTTGCTGAAGTAAACAACTTCTTATTTTAAGAAGCAATATTAATTAATTAAAGCATGAGGCGTGGGGCTGGGAAAGGGGAAGAGGGGAGGGGGGAGAGAGCGTGTGTATATGTGTTAGAGAATGAGAGAGTGTTAATTATTTCCTGTCACCTGCCCCAGTGAAGCCCGCCAGTCGGGGAAATGTTTTGTTGTGACTCAAATGAGTTCTGCCTGTCATCTGAGCCAAAATGGAAGCTTGCGAAGTGCCAACAACTTTCGACAGGGTGCAACTGGAAGTGCAATGGCAAGGGGTTCTTGACTTGTCAGCAGTCCACACAGCGACATACAGTTCTTTTCTTCTCAGCAGCAGAAATGATAACATTTAGCATTGAGTTGAGATGGAGGTGTTGCTATTGGGGGCATAGGGTTTGGGGGCGAATGTTTTCAGCGGCGGTGAAAAGCACTCCCTTTTTGAAAATTATTCTGGGATCGCGTCAAAAGGACACTAAGTGTTCAGCCATGGAACTAAGTTAAAGTGTGAGAAACTGAGGAACTGATTGGCTGGGTTGCCTATGGAACAAGTCCAGGAAGGGTTGCCTTGAGTTTTTAGTTTCATTCTCTCACGGTGATATCAAACAACCATGAAAAAAAATATTCAAATTAGGGACTTGGAGTGGCGAGAGATAGAACATTTCAGATGCCCTCAAATGCTACTTACACCTCCAACATTCAAGCAAGTGAACATCATTCTCATATAAACAACATACATTATCTTCCTATAAATACATACAATTAACTACAGTACTTAATTTTAGATTGCATATGTGTGTACATAACAAAAACTATTGTGAGAAATACTAAAGGATTCACAGAAAATGTAGCGACAAGCAGGAAAATGAAGACACGTCAAAGATTAACAGTAATTACTTTTCTCCAGGAGTATATGACATCTCACTTGCTTGTATTTCCCAGTTTCGTTTCCCTTCCCTTCTTTCTTTCTTTCTTTCTTTCTTTCTTTCTTTCTTTCTTTCTTTCTTTCTTTCTTTCTTGTCATGGCAGTACTTTTTTCCAATGCACTGGTTCTCTGATTGGGGCTAATGATGAGATAGCAAGCCTTGACTTAATTTGGAATCTTCTCAGTATTTACAAGATTTCTCTGTAAGCATTCACCAAAAGCTCAGTCCTCTGTTTCTGACACACTGCCTGAATGGAATGGCACAAGCTAATCTGGTAGACATCTGGGTGATGCGTGACTCTGGATTGGAGGGAAGACCCTGGATAAGGTGGAACTTTGGTCCACCAAACCATATGGACTCAAATTGCTGGGAAAATCTCAACTGCAAACCCCAATGAAATGACTGGAAGTTGCACAATAGCCATAGCTGCCAAGTTTTCCCTTTTCTCGCGAGGAAGCCTATTCAGCATAATGGAATTTCCCTTTTAAAAAGGGATAACTTGGCAGCTATGACAATAGCACTTCCAATGCTCTTATGCAATGTAATGAAGAAAAGTAAGGGGAACTCCAGATCAACAAAACTATATCTGTTGATTGCCTTTCTGACATTTTTTAAAAGCACCTTTCTGTGTTACCTTATTTTATATACAGTGGTACCTCTACTTACGAATTTAATGCGTTCCAAACACACATTTGTAAGTAGAAAAAATTTGTAAGTCGAATCCCATAGGAATGCATTGGGAGAAAAAATTCGTAAGTAGAAAAAAATCCTATCTAAAAATTCGTAAGTAGAAAAAATCCTATCTAAACCGCATCCAAGATGGCGGACGGAGCTCCACTCGTAAGTAGAAACATTCGTAAGTAGAGTTATTCGTAAGTAGAGGTACCACTGTACTATGAATGTTTGCTTAAACATCATCATCACGATCCCTTTGTCCTGCTCAAGATTCATCTCTCTCCTCATGTATACAAAATATCTCAACAGCAAGTACAGAATGACTGTGTTGTGATGTTTACTAACAGTATTCTAAAAATCTCATTGGTTTCTTTTATAACCCTCAGCTACTTGCCCTGCCCATGTCTCCTTTTCAGGTTATTAAGTGGCCAAGAAACCACCACTGTAATTAGGAGAGGGTGATGCATCAAACCACCTGAACCAAGGGAAAAGGGTTAGGGGTTTTTGTGGGGTTTTTATTTTTTATTTTTTTTACAAATTCATTTCCTCACAGTTTTGCATCTTCAAACTACCCTGCAATTGCTCCTCGTATACATATAATATTTTCAAAGATTCCTCATCCCACGCTTCAAAAGTGCCTGAATAAAATATTAATGAGAAGCGAAATTCATAAAACAATTTCCTTTGAATTTCTTGCAAGCTGTTTGAAATACTTCATGCCTGAGTGAAGATTTGTATGTGATCTCAAGGAACAACTCACAGGTTCACAGATTCAGTCAACTGTCAGGCTGTCTCTATCAATAATATTCATTCCACGGAGAGGATATCATAAATGTTATTAATGGTTTTGCTGTGCTTACCTCTTTCAAGCAACAGATACAATGTAAGAGGGAATAGCAAATGAAACCCTCCTTCCTACCCCATCCCCAAGTACCCAACAAATTTAAAATGGTGCTTCCAATAAAGACAGTGCAATCCTATATAATTCCTGGAAACTATGAGGTGCCACTAGATTGGTAAACAGCAATATATTTGGCAAAAAACTCTGTACTATACCATAAAGGTGTGAGACCTTCCTCTATCCGGTATTGTCAACTTCTTTAAGTCAGGTCATTTATGAATACTCCTTGATTAGTTTCAACATCCAACTGTATGTTGGTGCTGCTGCACAGAAAACCCAAGTGGAAACACTTGGTCAGATCAGTTCCTCCCAGTTTATCCACCCAGCCCTCTGTAATGAACATCAGCTTGGCCTGGTCATCCACAGTCAAAACATACTTTGTTGCTGTTTTACTATGGAGAGACCTGATGTCCAACAGCAGTAGCACCAGGCTGAACAGAGTCCATTGGACAACTTGGATCTTGCTGGATGGCAGATTATATATGATTATATATATGATCCAAGACAAATGCAAGATGCTACTAAATACGCTACTAAATTGCTCCCCACTCCATTACCCTTCAAGACCTCCAGCCTTTCAACCTGGAAGGTGAGGTTTAGGCCCTCTGTCTTTCACCCATAAGGTCTTTCACTCACAATTCTCATATGGGGCAAACAGAAGCAGTAACAATGGGGATGGCTGTTGAACCTGCTAGAACCTGTGTCTTTTGGTGTCGGCAGGCAGGCTAATTCTTATAGGCCTGAACCCTTACATAATGTAAGGAAGAAAACTTTCAAACCTTAAAAACACCAGGACCAGAGGCGTCTTTCCCATAGGGCCTAGTGGGTCATTGCGCCAGGGCGCCGGTCTCTCAGGGGCTCGGGGTCCCCGCAACCAGCCACTAAGCCCTATGGCTCCTCCTCCTCCTCTGCCTCCTCCTCTCCCTTGGCTGCAAGGAATCAGCGGGCTGTCGTCAGGCAGTGGAGGAGGAGGCTAATAGCCGCGGAGCAACGGCCTCCCTCATTAAACGGGGCGGCAGGCAAGGAAGGCGCACACAGTACTGAGCAAATGTGTGCAGGCCGCAGGGAGGGAACACGGTAGTGCAAAGGGACAAAGGGCCCCCGGGAGCAGGGCGAAGAAGGGCTGGTGTATGGGAGGGGCACGAGAGGCCTCGTTGCCAGCCTCCCCGGTAGGGCTTCCCCCTGCCATCGCACCGAACAGCCCCATCCAAACCAGGCTTCCTCGGAAGGAAGTTCGGATCCTCCTCCCTCATTAAACGGGGTGGAAGGCGAGGAAGGCACACACAGCGCTCAGGAAGGGAACACGGCAGTGCAAAGGGTGGGGGTGGGGAGCGCCCAAGGGTCCCTGCACCACAGCGCCATTTAAGCTTAAGACGGCCCTGACCAGGACTGTTTGATCTTGCCATAATTATGAATTGAAATTCTGTTGCACTATGAGATCCTTCAAAGTGTTAAAGAAATACAGAGTTTACCTGGGAGGTTAATTAATTAGCTGATGAGTACAGATAGGGCAAGAGAAGATCTGTATTCCAAGCTGATCTGAACTTGAAATTTGACAGGGTTTATCAAGAAAATCTTAGCCTCAGGGACACATTTATATTTAGGAACGAGCAATCAACTTTGTTGGAAGAACTGGCAGCCTGCCAACGACAGGGGCATATATTAAACGTGAGCCATCAATAACTTCAAATGTCGTATTTCCATTCACTAAAGTCTAATTGGATTTCATTTTCAAAGCTGCTCTTTAAAGCACTTCCTATTTGTTGGGACAGAGGGCTGAAGTGCTTTGCAGATCACTTCTCTATTTGTACCATACGAATCAGTCTTCTGTATTATCATATGTTGCTGCTACCTAGGGAGAGCTCTGGGCATGGCTTTCCATTGTTGGCTACAGCAGATGGAGCACTGCAAATGCACTACATGCCCCCCACCCCCGCTCTGCTGTTGCTAGAAACTGCATCTGCTTAATCCCACCAAAGTCAATGGATCCAATGCAGATATTCCTGCATAACTGCCATTGAAAGCAATGAAGCAGAAGGTCACAGTCAAGCCCCAATTAAAGATGCTTGATCCCATTAAAGTCAATCACTTCATGCACACATAACTACTTACATATTACAGCTTAATGTCTCAAATGTAACTATTTGTTATCCATGGTTAAAGCTGTAGTAATAAAGCAGTCATTTGGTCCTGTGACACAAGTATGATTTTATACACACACTAGGAAGAGATAGCTCAATCAGTAGAGCACATGACTCTTAATCTCAGGGTCATTGGTTCAAGCCCCAATTTGGACAAAAGATTGCAGGAGGTTGGACTAAATGACTCTTGTGGCCCTTTCCAACTCTACAGTTCTATGATTCTATGATATAAATAAAATTAGAATCAAGTTCAATACAAAACGGACAGCAGCACATCAATAACTTATGGTGAGTCTGAATCAGACTATAGAAGTATAAATAGATGGCAAGATTGGTTCATCAAGCAAATAGTTGTTATGTGTTTCCTACAATGCTGTCAGTCCCCAATTGGAGTATATGATATGAAATAAATAATGTAAAACTTCAGAATGAAAGTTGTCTGGGAGTACTTACATCTGTGCATATTTTACAGTTGTGAAATCAACCAATGTTCATCCAAAATGCACTAAAAATTGAAATGGTATGGGTCGGTGTTCATCTGGCTCATTTCAGCTTTATAAGTTGTTTATTTCATTTAAACTACTTCCAGATCAAACATGCGGCTTGGAACCCTCATACCTACAGGACCGCCTCTCCTGGTATGCCCCACGGAGGACCTTGAGGTCCACAAACAACAATATTCTGGAGATCCTGAGCCATAAGATGGCTAGATTGGCCTCAACTAGGCCCAGGGCCTTTTCAGTATTGGCCCCAACTTGGTGGAACGCTCTTTCACAGGAGACCAGGGCCCTGAGGGATTTGTCATCTTTCTGCAGGGCCTGCAAGACAGAGCTGTTCCGCCTGGCCTTTGGGTTGGATTCAGTCTGACCCCTGTGTTTTCCTCCCTCATGGTTTGGATTTATGAACTACTTAAAATGAGGCTGCATTTTAAATTTTAATATTGTATTTTAATCTGTATTTTAATTAATTGTTTTCTTTCCTTTTATGTCTTATTGTAATTGTATTGGTGTTAGCCGCCCTGAGCCTAGTTTTGACTGGGGAGGGCGGGGTATAAATAAAAATTCATTATTATTATTATTATTATTCAACTGAGATGGAACCTGGGCTGTACGTTGGGTGGCATATCAAGGAGAAGCATGGCCCAATCCCTTCCTCAAAGCTGTATCACTTTTCTAAACTTAACTACCCATCGCTGTACCCAGCAGCTCCTAAAGGACAGCTGCCTGTCAGAAATTCCCTTTAAGGCAAGAAAGAATGTGAAGAAGAAAGCTGACTAGAATCTAATGCCATCATGGGATTAAGGAACCAATGACTGCCATATCCCCAAATACCATACTCTAATCTCCAGTGCAGAGGGCTCTAAAGCAGAGGGCTCTTTGAAATGAATGTGCACTGTATGAGTTGAAGCTTGAGGTGAAAGAGGTACATATACACTACATCTTATCAAAGGGAAGCTAAGTAACCCAATCAGATCATGTGGCAAAAGGGGAAATGACCCTGATGATTTTATTGTATTTCCCCCCATCCATTCTTTCAATCTTCAATGGTGGTTCACTGAGAGCTTCTCCTTGAGGCTTTGGCTGCTGAGCAGTGATTTTGTTTTTTTGTTTAATTGACAGGATGGGAGACCCTACACCAGGGGAGAGGAACCTTTATGGCTTCACAGTCCAGATCCTTATCGGGATCGGCTTCATGGGCAAAATTTGACAGCTGATGAGCAGGGATTAAATCCTGCTCCCATTTTGTGCAATCCTGTCCCCTGGTGGGAATAGACTGGTATAGCCAATGCAGGATTAAACACATGGGCAAGTAAGTAGCATGGTTTAGAGAAAGTGGTCTTGTTGGCCAAGATAAGCCCATGAGCTGGAGGTACCCCACTCTGCTCTACAGACTCATCAATGGGTCTCATGACACAGCATCAGATGTTGGAGATCTGGCTCAGCACTATCAAAGTGACAGAACAGCAGCATCTTCCATAGGCAAATACGATGGTATGCCCAGCCTGCACTGGAGTGCTTCTGACAGTTGGCATCTCTGTGAATTCACAGCACTGACATGACTTTTCTCTGCCTCTACCATCATCTCACTGCCCACTCAGCATCAATGACTATATTGCTTGGAATAATTTAAGCTTCAGAACATTCACGACCAAGCTATAAGCTGAACCAAATTGCTTATCAGAAAGTTCATGCCAAGATGCTCAACAGCAGCAGTACATGGAAGAGCGTATACTTGACTTTCCCATGACATTATTTTGACTGTTCCTCCTCCTCCTCCTCCTCCTCCTCCTCCTCCTCCTCCTCCTCCTCCTCCTCCTCCTCCTCCCCCTCCTCCTCCTCCTGGTTTTATAAGTGGTCCTTGTTTGGTGTTCTTGAAAATGTATCTCTTAATGTTCAATAACTCATTCTTTCCCATTTCTGAATAGACTGAACTATAGGCTCAAGCAGTGAAATGATATATTTTTTTAGTTTCTCAGATGAAACAACAACACTATAAAAAATCTCAGTGTGGATCACATGGGGGCACCACCTGGCCACTGCTGCTTCAACAGCAGCCAGGCTAAAGTGACTTTTTGCAAGTCTGAAGATCCATGAGGGATTTAATGTTGGACGTACAATACAATAGAAGGAAGCTTTCTTGGTGCAGATACACTTGAGTGCCCTATTAAATGTCAACAAGATATGTCTGAAGGTACTCTCCATGCAAAAGAGAGAAGAATTTTGCAATCTTAGCAATGGATATATATGTTGAGAAAGTTGTCAGATCTTTGGTACCATTAACAAAGAAGTGTGTCACATAAATTGAGCATATCTATCACAAAGAGTTATGTGTTTTATAAACCAAACTCAAATCAATACTGCCAAATAATGATGTTGGCAACATTAATAATTCCTCAGTTTGGAATCTAAAATGTAAAATTAACTTAGCAGGGAGGAAAGTCGATTCCTTTTATTCCCTCTCCCCCTCCCCCTCCCCAACTGCAACCATAATTCTACAGAACTTAAAAAAAATTATAATAATGTCTTTAAAAATAACCTTGAATCATATCATGTAAATAAGAATAAAAAACCATGATCTATTTGCCTGTAATATGGCTTAATTCTGTCAAAAGAAAAAGAAAAAGTTTCAGCTATTTTGATTTTCACCATAATAGTGAGTGAAGTTTAATTTAATCCAAAACAGATTTGGATTCAGATCCTGAGTTGAATAAGCTTCTAAAACACATTGGACCAAATCTTGCTCTGTTCCAAAGTGCCAAATCTGAATTCCAACCAAATATTGTGGCTATCAAATGGGCATGAATGAACTAACATATTTATTCAGATGTCTCATTCTGATGAGAAATGATGTCTTTTGGAAGTATGCCATTGTCATCTGTTCTGGTGGCTCCATTAAAAAAAAACCTCCACAATGTGTAAAGAACAGTGCAAATGGTAAATACACCTGGTATATACATACATACTCATAATTTGTTTCCGTATAAGCTTTAGTATGTAAAATGTTGGGGGTGCAAAATGTTCCTTAGCTCATCCTGTTTGGCTTCACAGGCAAATCCCCTAATTTGCTGTTTTCCCTATTTTAGCTGAAACTGGCATAGCCAGTGATACAACTTCAAAGCATTTGATCAATAAGTTCACTAGTGGGATAAGTAGCTACGGTATCTAGGGATAGGACACGGATGCATTTAATTGTCATTATTACTTGGTATTTTTGACCCTTTGAAAAATAACAGCATTTCAAGAAAATCTGCCAGAACATGGATAAGAATGTACTGTATTAATCATATATTTCTTACATTTATGATGGGGCGAAAACAACAACAAACAACTCCTTTTTTTCCCTTGAAATGTAGTTCTCAATGAAAATAACATTTTGACCAGCTCTGGTAGTTATTTTCTTACTCTCACATCTTGAAACTTCAAATTATCTTCAAGGAATAGTGGCTTGGTGTATCATTATATGCAGAGTAAATCACTATATTGTAAATGTCGCTTTACTCCAGAGAATACAAAAGAAAAAATAACAAATCAACATGAATTTGGATAGGTTCCACATGTCTGCTGGAGATTATTTTTAAATACAATACCAGATGCATGTTTACTTCCTGTTCTGTCATGCACTATCTAAACCTTAAATTATTGCATGCACTCCAAGTCACAGAGATTAAATCTTTTTCAAATGGACAATAATTATAGGAAGTATTTAAGACCATTGATAAAAAGGCAGAAATAAATGGCAAGTGTTTCTCAGCAAGCAGTACATTTTCACAGGCGATTTGCATTATTTAACAGTAAGAAGATATAGGCAATATCTACCTCAGTAAGAAAAATGACCTTGATATTCATCATGCAAACATCTTGGCAACCAATCTCCTCATTAGTTTACACCTATGACAGGCCAGCAAATGAAAGCAATATTGGAAGGAATTCCACTTCACAGATATTACATTTTCACCTCCTAATGACTATACTTTAAGGCCTACTTTTATTGTTTGTCTCTTTGCTCTATTTTTAACCCTCTCCAACGTCCCACAAAAAAAATCTGTTTTGATAGTAGTGAAGACTAGCTAATACTGTAATTAGCAGGAAAAAAATAACCTTCATACAGGGCCACAAAGCTGAAAGGAAAGAGAAGATTGTGTGCACATTGGAGCTCCTGTCCAGGGCCGTCTTTACCCGGGAGTGCAAGGGATGCCCAGCACCTGGCGGCAAATGGGGGGGGGGGCGCCAGGCAGGAGAGCAGGGAGAGCTCTCTGGAAAGTCTCACTCACCAAAGTGGTACCTCAGGTTAAGTACTTAATTGGTTCCAGAAGTCTGTACTTAACCTGAAGCGAACTTTCCCATTGAAAGTAATGGAAAGTGGATTTATCCATTCCAGATGATGAAAAGCACCCCCTAAAACAGCAATTTAACACGAATTTTACTGTCTAATGAGACCATTGATCCATAAAATGATGGCAATAATCAATGCACTGTACTATAAAATAAATAAGACAGTATTGTAGATGAAAAAAATAACATTTACAGTGGTACCTCGGGTTAAGTACTTAATTGGTTCCGGGGTGCCATTCGCACCCCGAAAAGCACTTAACACGAGCGGTGTTAGCGTGTGTGTGCGAAGTGCAGGTAGAGCACTTCTGCACAAGCACGAAGTGTGCATAATGCTTCTGCACACGCACGAAGCGTGCATAACGCTTCTGCGCATGCACGCACACCAGAACCCGGAAGTAAACACTTCCGGGTCCAGGGAGTACTTAATCTGAAGCATACTTAACCCGAAGTATGACTGTATTAATATTGTGCAACTTGAAGCAATTGGATGCATAAAAACTGACTTCTCTTGAGATAAAACATTGTCCAGAAGTATCGTTTAAAGCTTTACTATCTGGAACTTCTCCAAAAAACATATAGAAAAACAATCAACAATACATCCAAATAATTTCCAGTTAAACCTTTAGTAATATACATTAAGGCATTCTCCATTTCAGTGTGCAATTAAATAATTTCCCTCTGGATCTCGATTCCTTTTGTGAACAGGAAAATCTCTTGTGTTCACTGAAGGTCAAGTCTTGATCCAACCCAATATAATTGTCACCCTGGTCCTCTTGTTAGACCATGGAGAGAACACTTTTTTATTTTTTTAGTAGTGCACTTTAATTTAAGACCCAGGATTCTGCAGGAAGCATTTGTGGCAACACCCAGAGCTCTCACGACTCATGGTTTTGCTGCTTCAGCGGCATTTTGAACACTAGTTATTTTGCTGTCCCTATGCCCTGTCTGGCTATATCTGTGTTCCTGAACTGCTGCTGTTTTTAGGAAGCTTTTGTTTTGTTCTATTTTTAATTGCAGGCTCCTGAAAGATGGAAAGGAGGGTTATAAATATTTTAAATAAATAACCCTCCCAAGTATACTCTGACATAGACCATGGAAGTGCACAAGAGGAACTATCTTGCTAGCAGATGAACTTGAGATAATGGTTACTAGCTTGAATAAAGATCTCTTTATTACTCACAAGTAAAACCCTCTTTTGTTGTGTTTTTGATGGGAGCAGGACAACATTTTTGTGTTTCAGTTAAATTTGTGCCTCTCTGTGTGTGGTGTGTGTGTTAAGCTGTCTGTGTCAAGTATGTGTCTGTGTGTATGTGTGTATATCCTCTGTGCATTAAGCGTGTGCATCTTGGCGTGTGTTGTGCATTTATATGAAGTGTGCCTGTGCTATTATGCACATGTTAGGTGTGTCTGTGTGATTCTGTGTGCACACTAAAAGTGTTTATTTAAGGCTGTGTTGATCTGTGTGCTGTCTGCAATATGTGCATGACTGGTTCACCCACTTTTGGAATGCACCCCAAACAAGCCAGGTGTGGGGTAATGCACTCTTTGGTCCCTAAAAGGTCCCTCATCCCTGGAATATACTCATCCCAAATGTTGACCTGAGTTCAGATGCTCGTTTGGAAACTGAGCACAGATCAGGGTTTGAATGCATCACTTGGCTTTTCGCCATCAAAATATTAGCTGAAAGATTCAACCTCAGAGCACTCTTACATCCCACTGAAATCATTAGGATTTTATCAGAGATTTAACCCCGAGTTCAATATCAGTACAGTTTTAATCAGACATAAATGAATAGCTTTATAAATTCTTGTTCAGCACTCAACCACTGTAAATTGCAAATGAAAAGAAAAAGCCCCATTAGCAGCAGGGTGTTAGATAATGATGAAGAGCTATGGCTATGCTATCATTCCCAGGCAGATCAACCTGGTGAGTAGATAATTCCTGGAAATAACAAATGTTTGTAACTATGGAGATGAAGCCAGCCACATAACTGGAAGCTTATAACGCACCTGCGGGGTATAAGTTAGTTGTTGTTGCTTTTTTAAAAAGAAACTCATAGCTTTGGATGCTTGAAGAATTTGAATTTTGTGAACTCACATGTGAGCTCACTGGAGCCACAAATCAGAGCTTAGCTGTCAGCAAGCTTTTGTGCTTCCCAAATGTTCCAAATCAGTTCTTGGCTGAAAGAATAGTATTGAAATGTATTTAAAATGTATATTTGGAGACCAATGGTATCAAATACCGGTAGGATGGGAAACAGCCTTATTAGAAAAACTAAGCAATAGACTGAAACTCACACGGGGACAAGTAGAAGAAGACGGTGTCACACCAGTTTGGTTCCCCTTTTATCGCATGCACAGTCCAACAAGACAACGACAAGAATCCGCTAACAGCATACAAATCAATCTGGCTAACCTGATTAAAAAATACACACTCACACCCCGCTCACAAACAAAAACAGTTCTCACTACAGCCAACCAAAGACAACCAACCACACCCTAAGCCACACCCAACGTCTCCCACCACCAAGAAAATACAACAAAACAATAGTAAGAGAGCCCATACAAGTAACACTGACACAACCCTTCACACACACTAAGTAGAATAATAGTAGCATAACCACCCCACCCCACCCCACCCGGCATTCCCCCCTCCACTCCCCCCCTTTTTCTCTCTCTCTCTCTCTCTTTTAGTTTTTTCTTCTCTTCTTCTTCCTAATTGTTTAAACCAATTCGTAAACCAAGAACTTATACATTGAGCCCTAATAATGAAACATGTTGTAGATACTTTCCCACATTTATTATGCTATTTTTGTGTTATACAAGTGACATGAGAAAACTTGGTATACTTGTCTGTATAACATTATTCTTGTTTATAAAACCTAATATATATAAAAAACGGGGAAAATGTATATTTGGAGAGAAATGTCATTTGAAAGTATTTAACTATATTGTTCTATGCAATTTTGTGGTGTCTTAACCCCCCCCAAAAAAATAGTTGCAGGTTAAACAGATTTATGAGTGACCTGGACACAAGTGGAAGTGACATGGACTAGAAACAGATTCATCCATCAGTAACAGTGGGGCAGCCACAGTGGTTAAATGATTGAGATGGGACCCAAGAAGTCCCTCATTCAAAAGGTCATGCTAAGGTTTAATAAAAGTGGCCAACTTCATAGAGTTGTAATGATGAAGCTCTTTGATATATTAGAAAGTCTGCTATATAAATATTAAGGGTTCGGGCACACACCTTGTCAAGGACCATCATTCTGTGCTAGGTGGATCAAGCACATTGAGTTCTCTCCACTGTGCAAAATAATATATTATGTGAGTTAGAGATTCCATTCCTAGACTTGGGACACATATAACTTTGAACATTCATCCTTGATTTAGGAGAAGGAGCTCACAAACTGTGTCTCTGTGCCTGTGACCCTATCCATGGAGTCTCTAGATACATTATACATATGCTTTAGAGGACCATGCATGTCTACCTGCTACTTGCTAGATGACAGAATGATAGTCCTTGGCCAGGTGAACTGGTCCCATGTGTAATTATTGCAAACTTTGACAAACTAAACAGTATGAAGGAAGAAGAGGGGAATTCCTTTGATTTCAATTTTTTATGAATTCCTCTTGATGATCTTGATGATCTGGCAAATATCTTAATGTGATAGCACATAAAACCACAAGCTTGGTTGCCCCAGGAAGCTGGAGAGATAGAGACTTTTCCTTTTTGGAATAGCATACATCATGGTTTTACTGTCACTGCAGAATAGACCATATTAAAGCTTGAAAGACATCCACACTCTGTTCTCCACCTGCCTATTTGGAAATCTCAGGCAGAGATGAGGAAAAAGATGGGAAAAGGGAATGAAAATTATTTCAGCAGGATAACAGAGCAGCCATCAATCAAGTAATGTCTGCAGTTACCTCCTTAGGGTAAACCCGGTGTGGTTCTGTTATATCTCATTTCAATAAGAGCTAGCATAAAGAGGGGCAAAAAGGAGCCTTGGAGAAATGTGAGAAGGAGAGAGAGATTTAATCAGACTTACTGACAAAGTTAATATATATTCTCTATGAAAGAGGAGTCTCTGGGGTCATGGTTTCAGTGTTGAACAAGAACTCTAGAAAGTTTAGAGAGCTGGACTGAGTCAAAATTGATTTTTCTCTGTTTACTGCATTCCCCAGGTGAAAAGTTAATGAGCCAAGGCCAAGGCATAAAAAAGACAGGTTACTTAGAGGGCTGTGATAAAAATATCATACAGGTAGATCTCACTCCATACTTCCATGTATCACAGTAGGTGCTTCAGTAACTGCAGACAGGTAGGGATGATGCAATTTTTTTTAAAAAAAAAAAAATCCACCACAACTTCCCTCACCCAGATGTTGCTCCTATTATAATCTGCATCAAAAAGGTGGGGGGACTCTAAGAGGAATACTACTGTCAATTTTATTTTCCTATATCTAAACTGTAGACAGTTTTGACAGAAATCCACTGGATATTTCAAAGTCAGTTTCATTTGAACTGCCAGAAATCACCCTACCCCAAAATTTGTTCAGTTCAATGTTGTTGTGCAAACATGTTTGGCTCAGGGTTGCATTGCATCATAGATTTTGTAGTCATACCTCTTCTTCTGACTCAAAATGGAAGGGAAGGGAATTTGTGAACAGACATAAGAAATTTGAAACATGTTGTGGTGATGCAAAACAATGATATTGTTAGATTAAGAGTTTAAAAAATTGGTGCAATTGTGCCATGAGAAAACAGTATAATGTTTTCTTTCTTAATCCTTCAAATAGTGGAAACCTGCTGGATAAATATGCAGAGAATTTTATGAAAGATCAAAGCTGGATAATATCACCACTGGAATCAGATACTACCATCAAACCCTAAATAGCTTAATACTATTATACTACAGGGAATTCAGATGACTCCTTAAATGGAGATGATGTTTCAGTTTTTAAAAATGCTGATCTATTATTGCAGCCTCCCCCAATCTGGTGCTCTCCAGATGTTTTCAGCCCAAAGTTAGGAATGATGGGAGCTGTAGTTCGACAACAACTGGAGTGCACTAGATGAAGGAAGGTTGTGTTAATCCAGTTATTAGGCTTATCAAAATAAAGCGCTACTATTTGTATAACATAAAGGTGTCCATACAAATTTCCAGGGCCGTCTCAAGCAGGTCAGGTGCCCTGGCGCCGTGGTGCGGAGATCGTGGGCGGGCGCAGCACGCAGCACGGCTTACACGCGGCTTTGCCGCGAGGCGCCCCCCTGCCGGCCCAGCGCCCTGGCACCCCCGCACCACCCAGCCTACGCCCTGCAAATTTCTCCAAGTCATATATTCCGGTTTCATAATGAATTTGAGAGATGGACATATTGTTTGGGGGCTTTAAAAATGATTTAATATCGCTCCTCATACCCACTGCACAGCAGGAGAGGTTGGGGGAGAATTGTGGTGGTGGTCTAGAGGTGGGGAAGAAATTCCCTTCTGTTTGCATTTTAATCAGAGGCTATCTATTTTGTACCTCTTTGACCAATATGTGAACTGAAGCCCAGCTAGCCTTTGAAATGGACTTTCCAAACATTTTGCTCCAACCAAGCAGTATGTATAAATATTCCTATATTGGGGGGGGGGGTTGTATATAAAAATGCATGTGAAAAATGTATATGATAGAAGGTTGCTTCCAGAAACCTCTATATTCGTCCAAATTGCATACAAAAATGTGTCTACTATGAAAAATCAATCACTAAAATGCTGATAAATTTCATGAAGTTACTGCGGCAATCTGAATTTAAGAGTGGGGAAAAATGGAGAGAAACTGAAAGAAACAGAACCTGACATATTCACCCATCCCTACCTGCTTCCCACACTTTCTGGTGATTCACTGGTTAAAGAATGCCCTTGTAAAGATTTCAGGGCCTGAAGTCATCAGCAAGCTGGTGAGTAATCAGAGAAACATGAAAATTCTTCTCGCACAGATGAAGATAGCCTGGGTGGAAATATAGAATCATAGAATTATAGAGTTGGAAGAGACCACAAGGGCCATCCAGTCCAACCCCCTGCCAAGCAGGAAACACAATCAAAGCATTCTTGACATATGCCTGTCAAGCCTCTGCTTAAAGACTCCACCACACTCCTTGGTAGCAAATTCCACTGCCGAACAGCTCTTACTGTCAGGAAGTTCTTCCTAATGTTTAGGTGGAATCTTCTTTCTTGTAGTTTGAATCCATTGCTCCGTGTCCGCTTCTCTGGAGCAGCAGAAAACAACCTTCCTCCCTCTTCTGTATGACATCCTTTTATATATTTGAACATGGCTATCATATCACCCCTTAACCTTCTCTTCTCCAGGCTAAACATATCCAGCTCCCTAAGCCGTTCCTCATAAGGCATCGTTTCCAGGCGTTTGACCATTTTGGTTGCCCTCTTCTGGACACGTTCCAGCTTGTCAGTATCCTTCTTGAACTGTGCTGCCCAGTACTCCAGGTGAGGTCTGACCAGAGCAGAATACAGTGGTACATTACTTCCTTTGATCTAGATACTATACTCCTATTGATGCAGCCCAAAATTGCATTGGCTTTTTTAGCTGCTGTATCACACTGTTGACTCATGTCAAGTTTGTGGTCTACCAAGACTCCTAGATCCTAGATGAGGAAATATGCTCCTAGATGAGGAAATATGCTCCTCATGAATTTGAGATGGGCCTAGAGCTCGTTTAGTGATTGGACAGACTTAAAATGACTCAAACTTCAGCATCACCAGAAGGGTCTGCTTGGAGTAAAGGTGGTCCAGTCATTAGGCAGCTGGACACAGAAGAGTGCAGCTCAGCTCTTCTGGGGCACTGCTGCATACTTGGAAGCCAAAATCTGGGGCACCATCTTCCTGGACACCATCTTCCTATTTTTTCATCATGAAAGCACAGTAGCCATTTTGGTTGCCATGATCTCACACGATTTCAGGCCACAGTTCTCCCCTTAAAAAGTGTTTTTTTCAGGCACAGCACCCCAAAACATGTGCTTGGGGGCACTGCACGAGACTGCAGCTCCGGAAAAGCACTTTTCCAGGAAGAAATCACTCCATGAAATTGGTAGTGCAATAGTAGTAGTACAATAACAATATATAGTAAACAGTATAACACTAAAACATAAATCTAAAAAAGTAGTTAATTTTGTCAGTTTTGCATTTTTTGGGTACAGAAAGTATTGGCTTAAAAGTGTAGAGATCTTTCATATTCTATTAATTCAATAAGCTTCTGGAAGCTTCTCTGTGTGATACAAGATAGTGCAAGCTGGAAGTTTCTAGCTAACAAGCAAGCTTCTCTTTCGCCTGGAAACAAGCTGAAGGTTCCTGATGTTTGGGTTATTCTTTTCAGAGAAGCTGAACAGACTAGTTCTGTGAACTCTTTCTTTCAAGGTCATTCTTACTACAGGGGTACCTCAGGTTACAGATGATTCAGGTTACAGACACTTCAGGTTACAGACTCTGCTAACCCAAAAATAGTACCTTGGGTTAAGAATTTTGCTTCAGGATGAGAACAGAAATCACGCCACGGCAGCAGGAGACCCCATTAGCTAAATTGGTACCTCAGGTTAAGCACAGCATGGCCAGCATGACAAAGCTGCTTCTGGCGAACCAGAGCAGCGCACGGAAACGCCGTTTACCTTCCCGCTGTAGTGGTCCCTATTTATCTACTTGCACCTTGACGTGCTTTCAAACTGCTAGGTGGGCAGGAGCCAGGACCGAGCAACGGGAGCTCACCCTGTTGCAGGGATTCGAACCACCGACCTTCTGATCAGCAAGCCCTAGACTCTGTGGTTTAACCCACAGCGTCACCTGGGTCCCTGACTGAGTCTTTGTTGAGCCATAATTGTATTGCTACAAGGTGTTCTCAGCCAAAGAGCATCTAGAGTTTTCCCTAACACTACTTTTGACTACGCTAGTATTATTGGAAATGTAGGAATTCTTTAATCATTTCAAATTGAGTGTCTGCCAACAGTGTATTTTATTGACTGTTAAACAGCTTCTGTTTAGAACAAATGCTACCCACATCGATATTTTCAATGGAGGGTTTATAGGTGCTGTTTCTTTCCACAGCACAACCTGCAGCCAAAATGATTAGTCAAATAAAAAACTCTATAAACTGCACAATTACTCTTCACTGGAATAATGAACCTGACATAATGTCCATGAAATCAACAGAAAGATTTCCACAGAATCCAGGAGAGGATGATTCAGAAGAAAGCGAAATGCATGCGTATCAGATGTGTATTCTACTCAAATAGCAGAAATTCTTCAATACAGCATTTAGAAATAATTTGAACCATGTTGTGGTCTATTCCTTACAAAAGCAACATGGATTTGTGTAACTGGTGAAGACAATACAAGAATGTTCAAGGTTCCCCCCCCCAAAAAAAAACCAATAAGGAGGCTTGTAATTTTTTCTTTCTTTCCCTCTTTTATGAAAACATGAAACAGCAGATTTTCAGTATCAAATATATTGCAGAGTAGTAGCATTTCGCCTTCGTGTCATTTAAGCTGAAGACTAATTTTCTGCCTGCTGGAAAGAGGCATATTCTTGGCAACTTTGTCGTTTCCGCCCCTCCCTCCCCCCGAAAACAATTCAACCCATACAAATGTAGTCAGCTTAAAGTGGGTCACATCCTAAAACCCCAACTAAAATAAGCCTGTAGTTGTTACCATTGTGCCTGCATCTGTCATGCCTTTCAGAATAAAGAGAGCATCACGAAATAATAAATTCGCATGCCACAGCAATAGCAAAAACGTGTAATTCCGAAAGGTTAAGAGAGAGATCATGTGTTTTAGTGCAAAATATCCGTGTGTGCACAAGGAAAAGAATAATCCGCACTGCTAAATGTCTTGCCATTGGATGTTGAAGGAACAATGAGGAGGGAACAGAATAATGTATTTATTATTTATTTCAATTTACACCCCTCCTTTTGATCCAAGACACTCAAAGAGGCTAAATGTAATGAAAACAGGGCGGAAAGCATAGAAAATGCACAGTAATAATAAAAAAGAACAGAACTGTAGAAAACTGTAAACACAAGTCAGCAGACAATTAGAACATTATGATCAGAAAAAGAAATAGTTTAACTTGGCAAGCAAAATGCATGTGAATAATAATAATATTTAATAATATTTGCTTTGCTGCAAAAAAGGTGGTTATGGTGAGCAGGGCTGTAGCTAGGGGGTGGTGAAATGGGCCCCCGCCGGGGTGAAGGCGAGGGGGTGTGCAAAATTGGCTTAAAATATGTCTATAAATATGTCTATAAATAAAAATATCGATTACTGCTTCATAAGAAAAGGTTTTCAATAGAGGGTGAATTGAATGGGTGGAGGGGGGTTGGAGGAGAGGTGGAAAGAAGAGCTAATTTGTCTGTGGCTAGGGGGCACAATCTGGACGGTTCTGCCAGGGGCGCAAGAGCACCTATCTACAGCTCTGGTTATAGGAAGGCAGTTACAAAGCTGGAGCACTGCCACTGAAAAGGTCTTCTCTTGTGTTCCTGTCCAAAAAGGCCCCAGATAATGGCGAGACTGAGATAAGGTCTTCTCTAAAAGATCTCAGTACTTGAATAGGCCTGCACTGCAAAAGGCAGCCCTTCACATGAGAAATGAATGAAAATGTTGAAAAGAATTGGGAAAATCTTGGGGAAAGGTCACAGCTCAGTAGTATAGCATCTTCCATACATGGAGAATGTCCAGGTTCAATTTCCGGCATCTCAAGGTAACGCTGGGACTTGGAGAGACCCCTTCCTGGAATCTTGTAGAGCGGCTGTGGAGGAGGAGGAGGAGTTTGGATTTGATATATATCCCGCTTTATCACTACCCGAAGGAGTCTCAAAGCGGCTAACATTCTCCTTTCCCTTCCTCCCCCACAACAAACACTCTGTGAGGTTGGTGGGGCTGAGAGACTTCAGAGAAGTGTGACTAGCCCAAGGTGACCCAGCAGCTGCATGTGGAAGAGCGGAAACGTGAACTCGGTTCACCAGATTACGAGTGTACTGCTCTTAACCACTACACTACACACTGTGGTGTAATCAATCCTCAGATAGATGAACCAATGGTATGACTCAGTATAAAGCAGTTGTGTTTCTTTTATTTTCATAGAAGGTGTTCTGGAAACAGACAAAGAGGCACTGTGTTGCTCAACAAATTGCTACATCCTAGAACATTCTGTAGAAAGGGGTGATCTTGATGACCACTGAAAATGATAACATGAAAATGTCTAATCTGAGCATCAGAACATTAGCTCAATGTCTGCACACATACAAAAGACATTGCATTGTATAGCTAACTGATACATCCAAGGGATTTTCTCTGTGTGTGACTTTGGCATGCTCTGAAATTAACAAAATATATAACTAAGTGATATTTTTACTTACAAATTTAAAGGGTGGTGCTCCCTGTTTATGGCTTATAACCTGCACCCACTCTGTCTGTAAGTATAATGACTTCATTGAATAGTACAAAATGTGAAATTCCATGGTATTTGTATGGAAGACATTATAGGTATTGGATTATATCTAAGTAACAGACTCATTGAAATAAATGAACATTATTTTAATCCTAGAACCAACTAAGACTACTGATTTCACCGAGTCTACTCTGAGTAGACTTTAAGTTAGATAGCAATGTAGAAATAAAAATTGAATGAGAAGGAAAAAACCATAATGAAACAGTAATGAAAGAGAAATGAAACAAATGAAACAGTAACAAATGGGAAATGAAATGGATGTGACTGCCAAAAATGAAACAAAAAGTAAAGGAAAATGAAGCATTTTAAAGTGCACTTCTATAGTTCCTAGCATAAAAATGCACATGCTAACTCTGCTTAAGAAGCTTTAGGTGCTAATCTTTTCCTGACTTAAACTCTAAGCAGAGTTCCTTGGAAATAAATCCTGTTGAAATCAATGGGACTTCTCAGCAGAATACCATTTAATCATAATTTGTTTACAAAACCTTTCTTATCCTGTATTCATCTTCTCAGCTGTTTTAATGCTCAGGAAAGTTAACGTTAAATTCCATTTCTTTTTTCCTACTCACATTTTATTTATCTGTTAAAAAATTGTACACACACAATTCCTAGTCACCCCCACCCCACCCCCATACATAGACATCCCATTTATCCAGAACTTGCCAGGACTACCTGGCGAAGCTGCAGCATCAGCATCCTGGCAGCTGTATCTCTCACCTGGCAGGGATGCTAGCGCAAGGCATATGCACCAACAGGATGGACAGGTTATCTTTGCTAGTGTTCTTGTGCACCACTGACCTCTCCACTGCCTCATCTCTCCCCCTCTCCTTACCGGTAAGCAACAGAAACCCACCTGCCGGAAAGCTAGCGGAGTGCTTTCACCTCATCTGGCAAGCAGTCTCTGCATATATTTTTGGAACTTTCCAGAAATTCAGTAAATAGCCATATTACCAATGTTATCATGCCACAACCCTCATCCTCAAACCCACTGATCCCCCCCCTTGCCTGCTCTGTTCCCCATGAGCTGTTTCTGATATGTAGGCTTCCAACCAAGTAGCTAACCTGGAAAAATGATGGGTTAACCAGGAGAGAACAAGAATAAGACAAAGAAAAGGGGGGAACACAAAATTTCCACATAATAAATGTGATTGATTAGTGCATGGGTTCTTGTGATGCATCTTTGGTTTAAAAAAAAGCATCTTCATTTTGTTTGAGTGTCTTATAACATTTGCTTATTATCTTAAAGCCCCACTCAGCACCTTCTGCCTTGGAAGTGCGTGTAGGATTAACCTTCAAGATATAGTCCATTGACTTTAATGGGGTTGGGACTTGGCACAAACCACAAGAACATAGGAGGTTGCAGAGCTGAGGCTTAAGGGTAGAACTTTAGTATGAGCCTTATGGATTTAATTATTTTTAATAAGCAAAATCTCATTGTAGCAAATGAAACCTTTGCTCAATTTCACCCAACGCAATTTTGCATTATAAAACGAATTCCCCCAAGAATGCCTGGCAGGAAATAGAACTGCTTTAGACATTTGTGTGGTGCCAGGAGTAGGTGGGGGCCAGCAAGCCCCTCCCTTTCCCAGAGCCCTGAAAAATAAAAGTGTTTGGAGAATAAATTTGTATCTCGGAAAGATAGACCAGAAGTATTGTCCGCCTGCTGAAGATGCAGGGCTGAGGATAAGAGAACAGTAGCTTGCCTAAGGACAGTGGACATTGGAGAGGGCTCTCAGCTGCTAGTCACAGTCTACTACCTTTGCTTCACCCCTAGCAGACAGAGCTCTGTGCTTCAAAGATGCCATCCAAGCTGCAGTCCTGGCCCTGTCATGTAGTGTTATGTCTGCTGAGCCTAAGGGCCAGACCACCAATTTTATTTTATTTTTTTACTCTGAGCAACTTGACTTCACCAGAGAAGAGCTTGTCTGGAGCCTAGGCCTCTTGCCCATTTGCCTGCCTGCCTGCCTGACCTTGCATTTAGACCTGCAGGTGGGTGTAGACTTCTGGGGACTTGACCAGCCCTACTACTAGGCAGAATGAGGTAGCTACTTCAGATTGGGGTGGCTGCCCTCGGGTGTGGTGGAGAATGCTGTCTTGCTGCCTGTATTGAAGAAATGTTTTTTTGTGTGTGACGCTCTGGCCAAAAGTGGTTCTGTACCTGTGACATATACTTTTATTGGGAAATATAGATGTACAAAATAGTGTGGAAACAAGCTAACATCTAGTTCTGGCAAGCACTCACATGTCATATTGGATCATGGTCTATATACTAATCAGCATCATGATGCTGCTGCAAAAAGGTTAATGCTGTTTTTGGCTCTATTAACAGGGCCAGAGTATACAAGACACAGGGGGTGATAATGCCAGCCTACTTGATGCTAATCAGGACTCTGCTGGAATTGTGTTTACGGTTTTAGTCACCATATTGTTAGGAGGAGATAAACAAGCTGAAGTAGACTCCAAAAAGAGCAAACGGAAGATCAACAGTTTGGAATTGAAACAGTGGGTCACCCGTGAAATGAATATAAGAGGCCATTGTTTTCTGGTGCACCTTGAACATTTGCCAAACTCCAGACTAGAGAGGATCTGCAAAAGGGAACTGGAAGGAGAAGAGGGTGGAGCAAACCTAAGTAGCAGGTTAGTCCCCTTCCTCCAATTGGACACACAATCCCACTAAAAGCCGCCTCCCAGATGAAGAGAGCACTTTGAGTCTCTTTCCCCAGTGGAGGCAGGGGAAAGTGAGGCAAATTCCCCTCCCGCCAAAGGCAGGAACAGAATTTTTGTTTGATCAACTTGGTGCAGAAATGTAATAACTGTAGCATTTTGTTGAGATATCCTTTCCTTTCTCCATTTCTTGTCTTTGGGGACCAACGTGGCATCCATAGCCTGCTTGAATTAGTACTGTCATTTCTACTTTGCCAAATCAGCACCAAGCAGAGGGGTGGAAAGGAAAGGTAATCTGCTTATTAGATAGCAACAAGATGTTTATGATGGTGGGAAAGGAAATAATTCCAAGCTTTCACATTGCACATCTCAAAACATATGTTGTGGTCTATTTCTTCTCTATGGGACGTTGTATGAAAGTGTCAGAAACGTGTATTGAGGCACTGCGATTTTCATTAAAAAGCTGTCAGTCCCATATGTGCTTAAAATTAGAACACAAAATAAAATCCTCACTCTTCAGCAGACCAGTAACACAATCTGATTGTTTTGGAGTTGGTCCCATTTATTTTTCATGGGCTATAATAGAAAGCTAGCTCAAGAACAGCACTTGAAGGCATGCCTGCCTTTCAGATACAAGGAGGGTCCATTTGTGTATTAAAAGGATATTTAGAAAGTGAATTTACAAGAAAGAAGCAAATATTTCTAGACATGACTCATCGGGGAGTTTTTCTGAAGTAAATTGTAAGAGCAATTCTTAGTGATAGATTTTTTTGAAAGAAAATATTTGCTCCGTTTTATTCCCAATGCAATCTTTTACACATTTACTTGGTTTTAAGTCACACTTGCTTTGATGGGACTTACTCCCATGAAAGTGTGCACAGAGTTACCACCTCATTCAATTAAAAGATAATCCTGGGGTGAACTGTTGAATAATCTACTTTCTGGTAACCCAGCAGTTGGGACATGTGATGGAAGCCCCTACAGAGACCCTTCTTTGCTTCCTCAAAGGGAAATGACTAGGACAAAAAGACCATTACAGTGGTACCTTGGTCCTCAAATGGCTTCGCTCCCGAACAAATCGGCTCCCGAACGCAGTAAACCTGGAAGTGAGTGTTCCAGTTTGTGAACGTTTTTGGGAAACCAACATCCAACGTGGCTTCCGATTGAGTGCAGGAAGCTCCTGCAGCCAATCGGAAGCTGTACCTTGGTTTTCGAACGGTTACAGGAGTCTAACGGACTCCCAGAATGGATTAAGTTCAACAACCAAGGTACCACTGTATGTGGTGTGTTCATCTAAAACTAGCTGGCCCAGCTACGCATTGCTGTGGTTCTTTCCTATGATTCCTCCCACTCTGTCCGAACACATGACTTATCCTGCCCCCTCCTCCCCCACCCCCTGGTTCATCCCTGTGACTGCCCCCACCCTGTCCCGACCCATGAGCTATTGAGCCCCCCCTCCCCCCACCCCCGTGGCACATCCATGTGACTGCCCCACTCTGTCCCGACCCATGAGCTATCGAGTCCCCTTCTCCCCCACCCCTCCAGCACATTCCTGTGAATGGCCCCACCCTGTCCTGACTCATGAGCTATCAAGCCCTCTCCTCCCCCCACCCCTCCAGCACATCCCTGTGACTGGCCCCACCCTGTCCTGACTCATGAACTATCAAGCCCCCTCCTCCCCCACCCCCCGCCTGAGCCTTCTGTTGTCTCCAGGGAGTGTTGGCCCCTCCCCCTGTTTCTCCATACATTGGCTACTGCGCACGCATCGTGAACATTTATATATATATATAGATTATTTTTTTTAAAAAAATAAGAACATGAGAAGCAGAAGTTACTATTGTTTAATTTTATTTTTGGGGTTGTCATTTATTTTGGTGGGTATTGTATGATTTGGGTGTTGTTGTGTGTTTTGTGGTTTGTTTGTTTTGGTTATTTGGATGTTCTAATTTTGGAGTACGGTAGGTGTTTTGAATGTAGGATATGGTGTTGGTTTGAGGACTTAAACTGGGGAGAGAAAGTGCATGGTTGTTGGGTTTTTTTAAAGACGCAGAGGCTGGCAATCAGTCATAGTATAAAGCCTAGGTTAAAAGGGGCACGACTGCCTTTACTTAAAATGGCCACCATAGCCTTGCATGTGACACAACACACACTAAATTAAAAAGCCAAAATCCCTTGCTGTGCCCCTAAGTGTGTGTTAGGGGGAATGATGAACGACTGCCTAATATTGCCAGGCATTTATTAATGCAGCCGCTGGGAGAGGCTTTGGGCTTGGGCATTGGAGGTGGAATGGCCATTTTGGCAGTTGGCCTACTCAGTTTTCCCTGTCCCACCCCACCCACCCCACTGCTTTGGCTGACTCAGGGTTCCCCCCCCCCCAATGGCTAAGTGTTTTCCCTCTCCCTTTGTTGTGCCTCTTCCCTGTGCCCCCCCCCCCGTTGTGAAAGGCCCTATTCTGTTTGTTTTTCCCTGCTTGGCAATGCTGCGGCCTATTGAAAAAGATGGGACTTGTTGCTGCAAAAGGACTGTTTTCAGTTGGTTGCTGTGGAATTTTGTGATGTCATATGGCAGCACAGCTGCTGGAGTCTTCAGAGCTTCTGGTGGTGACGTCTAATTTTTTGTGTTTAATCATTATTTTAGGTGTGAAAGGTGTGGGGTTTTTTGGGGGGAAATTATGCCATATCCCTCCCTAATGGGCATGGAACGTTGTGGCCAAATTTGTTACATTACAGTTCTGCAGTTACGGAGAAAGGCTGTTTCATCTATTTAGATAGATAGATAGATAGATAGATAGATAGATAGATAGATAGATAGTGTTGTTGAGTGGCAGGATGAGGATGATCTGGAGAAGGGCACCAGGAGGCCCGGGGGTCCCCGGGACTGTTTTAGAAAGTGGTCTTGTTTACCACCCATTCTTCATTCTAATCAGGGTACAGTTTGATAAAGAACCACACATTTCTTGAATGTGATATAAGGAGAAAAGGCAGTGTTGCTAGGTACCTAGAAATATGGAAAATGAATTTCAGGCACAGAATCAAATCCCACCCTATCACTGGCCTGTTCCAAGAAAAATAAATAAATGTTGGGGTAAATCTCCACCAATTCTTCCTAGAAGCACTTACAACACCCTCTGCTGGGGACAGTTTTCTCTACTATCTCACAGTGGCATGTCACAACCAGCACGTCCTGATGCAGAACTGGTCGGTGATTCCTGACCAGGTCAAAGTACAAATAATGGGATGGTCCATCATACTTCCTTCAATTCTTTAAAATAACAAGCAGGGGAGATTAAAAGGACGATAAGCCTATCAAAATCTATTAGCCACAAAAGGCTATGTTCTGCTTCCATTGTCAAAGGCAGGACACCTCTGAACACCAGAATTTCAGGTAGGGAGACTGCTCTTGCACACCTCTTGGTGTCTGTGAGACCAGGATGCTGGACTACATAGGCCATTGGTTTCCTGAGACAGTGGGGTGATTCTAATGTTCTTACGTAAATCAGAAGTAAGGAACTAGTTGGGATGGGTTTCACAATTCTCCTAGCTTTTTTTTTTGGCTCTCCGACATTGATAATGCACATACAATTTTCTTTGTATGCCATCTTTCTGTATTTAAAGCCATGCTCAAGGCGGCTTACATTTTTTAAAATAAATAAATACATACATACTTCAAAACATAGCAAAACATTCATAAACATAAAACATAAAATTGAACAATTTCCACATAGATCATAATAAAGAAACAAATTAATATTAATAACAGTAATGACACCTGCCCCCAAGAAAACCCCCTACCCCAAGAGTACTCCCACTGAAGTCTCTCTTTGTACATAGTTGAGAGACTTAGAGCAGGGATGGGGAATCTGTGATCCTTTGGTGGATTCTAATTGCCACCATTCCTAACTATTGGCCATGCTGGCAGGGATTGATGGTAGCAGAGGTCTAGCAACATATGAAGTGCCACAAGTTCCATAATACAACCTTAGAGAGGATGTGCTTCTCAGATGGCTCTCATAATCTGGCAGAATCCAACTTTCTCTGATTTGTAATTCCTCAGAAGAGGATGGATTTCTTCTCTAGCCTTAAAAATGATGGTGAAGACCAGAATCATGGCTGTAGCTGCTATACAAGGCAGAGTGAAGTAGCTGGCTATCTCTTGGTGATGTTAGAACTTGTTTATTGTGCATTATTATATATGGCTCATGGCTGGCACTTGGGCTTGCCAACCACACCAGTAGTTCTTAACTGTACTGTGTTCCCGATCAAAAATCAGGGTATGCTGCCACACACAAAAAATTATTATGACTAGTGGCATAATTTGTTAAGTACACCTCTAGATACAGTAATTCAAATTGTCAAGCAAACTACTATGTTTACTCTATTTTCATAATTTCATCAGAAATGTATATATATATATTTCCACTTCACACGGTCGTTTCCCCCCCCCCCCAATGAAATCTCTGGTCTTTTCACTGACATTACTGGTATGTGTAGCTAAATTCTAATTGGATAATAAATGCAAATTAAAATCCCCCGGCAGTCTTTGCTGCTATTAACATATCTATGTTATTTTCATAATCTTTTTTCTTCAGCAGTATCTATTATCTTCTGTGCTTTGAAATCCAAGTGCACTAAAAATAATGTGATGCCTTTATGGTAATAGAGCAGCAGTACTCAATAGAGACATTTTGGGTCATACGCCCTGCAACTCCGATTTCCTAAGAGAGTGAAAAGAGAATACAAAGATGAGCCCAGCATTCTGCATTGTGTTCTTGCTCACTGCAGCTTTCTTTTTTTAGACATCACTGCAGTTCCTGGAAGAAGCTGTGTGACTTTCCCACCTCACATCCATTTATACACATTGGAAAAGACAGAAAATGTACAGTAGTCAGCATAAGTTACTGTGGGTCTATCAGAAAGAGCATCATTACATTGCACAATCACTAAACCCTGATGTGCAGGTGAAGAGAAAGCTGTTCTACGTGTGTGTGTGTGTGTTTATGAGAAAGTGAGAAGAATATTGTTTTAGAATGTTCTGAACTCTTGCTAACATTTGGGAAATGGTGAAAATCTACGCTATGAAAGAAATGTGTCAGATGAGAAAAGTGAGCTGCCGAAGGTCAGACAAATAGCTCTAAGCTCGGGAGATGTGTGCTAGCTTTGAGTGTTTTTGTGGCCAACACACATTGCTCTCCAACCTGCAAGAGGACCAGCTTTGTGCATAAGCTTAAAGCACTGACCTCTCCATTGAACTGAATTGAGAATATTGCTGCATCATTCATTTTGGAACAAGCACATAACTGTGAATTGAGAAGCATATGATAAGAGCATATGAAGAGTTCTGCTGGATCACAGAATCATAGAAGGGACCATAAGGGTCTTCTAGTCCAACCCCCTGCAATGCAGGAATATTTTGCCCAACATGGGATTCGAACCCATTACCCTGAGATTAAGAGTCTCATGCTCTGTTGACTGAGCTATCCAAGGATCTGTCAAAGGCAGCATTTGGATTCTAACTGTAGCCATCTAGGAAGTCCACAAGCAGGGCTTGAGAACAAACCAATGTTTGACCTCAGCACACAGATATAAAATCTATGTTACAGTGGGTCACAATCCCTTAATCTAGGGATGGGGAGCCTGTGGCATTCCAGGTGTGTGGTACTACACTTCCCATCATCCTTGACCATTGGCCATGCTGGCTGGAACTGATGGATGTTGGAGTCCTGAAGAACCACAGGCTCCCCACTCTTGCCTTAACCAAGGCAGATCATATAATGGCCACTCATGGCTGTCAAGCATTCAAGCTACAAACTTTTCCAATCAGCTCATTTGACTCTGTGAAATACATTGTGGAAGTTTCCTCCTTGTAAAATGTATCCCTGGCTATGTGTGTTCAAACTCATTCAGAATGACACAGAGTATTTCATTTTTAATGTCTGCCAAAGAGACTTCCTTGTTTCCAATCATGTAGTTTATATTGAAGTGCTTCCTGCAAACAGTGTCTGAAATTCAGTCTAATTTCTTTTAACCTGTTTCTTTGTTTTGTTTTGTTTTTAAGTTGAAGCTTAGGTCAAATGCAAATGTGGATATAGATTTATCCAGCATACGTAATTTGTAGTCTGTGTGGAACTGACTCATCTGTCTTCTGTATCTGTGCTCATGTGTTGAGCTCTCCTGCTAAGAGTGACCTATTCATCCTTCAAATAAACAGCCCAAAGAGGAAGCAAAACAATATGTACCGTTACAAAGAAAGAACAACATATTGTTCCCAATGTGATACACTTGCCTCTTTTCTGTCAACAGTCTTAAGAGACTTCTATTGAAAAGGAAACAAAAAACCTTTTTTAAAAAACAGATACTATGGAATTTCTCCTGCACTTGATCCAAAACAACTCTAACGTCATACAACGTTATCTGAATGTAGATTTGTGTGGGTTATGCATAGATCAAGGGCTTCAACCAAAGACTATAATGCAAATTACATATGAAAAAAAGAAGGAATAAACTGATTTGGGTATCACTTGAAGGCTATAAGATCCACAAGATATTACCTTTTATGATTTTTAAAAAAGAAAACATAGCAACCATCAGGGGGAAAAGGTTAACCACCCCCAAAATAATTGCACTTTTACCTTAATGGACCACAATTAGTTGATCAATATAGCCCTGGCTAATAGCAACCATTGTTTTATTCAATAATAATAATAATAATAATGGTATATTCTAATAAGACAGTGAAATAATCACACCCAAAATATATATGGCAGTTTGCTAAGTGTGGCTGCAGTGATAGCTTCTAAGCAGCAGGTGTCACTTGATGTTTACCAGAAGAGAGTGGGGCAAAGCAACAGGTTGGCATGGTGCAAGGGCAAATATGGAAGCTATATAAAATATTGAAAACACACACATACACTAAACAAAGAAAAGGGATTGAATATAATCCTTATCTGGGTCATGATTTTGTCCAGGGCCAGCTCTGATTTACAACATACTTTGCTGGTGCCCATCCTGGGTTGTAATATTGTACTCCTTTAGTAGGTGTTATGCCTAATCTGATGCCCTAACTTGTTGCCAACAGATAAGAACATGTGGCCAAAAGGCCAAGTATAACCATTTGGAAGGTCCCTGAATTGGTCTCCATTCATCATGTCTACAAGGAAAACGCTGGCAGGTGAGTATTATGACAAAGAGTTTCAGGAATATGAGGTCCCCTCATAGGGTTCAGAATAGTACCAACAATATCTACTGCCGCTCATGTGTGTGTGATGGCACTGAGGCCAAGGTGACTGAAAATTTTTACAGCAAACCGCTATGCGGTCCTAAAGATTCGTGTCACAATAACTTTCCAACCCTCAATGCGACTTTTGTAAATGAAAGATGTGGGCTTTTCAAACCATTTCCTTTGTGCTTTTAATCCAACCAGCCACTACTTCTTTTGTGAAGGTGACTTACATCTTTCTGTGATTTTTATCTGAAAGGGCACCCTGCTACTTAAGCATTAGAGTAGCCTAACCTCATGAACCCTTCACTTGCCACCCTGGCTGCAAGCTTTTTCAGAGGGATTGTCACTTGCTCCAAACTATTTCCCATAGACACAGCAGAGGAAAAAGGAACTCCCATTGTGAAAATAACTTTAATACTAAAGTCACTTGCCTGGGAGTAAGTCCCATTGAACGCAATGAAAACTGCATATATATAAAAAATTGCAGTACTATTATCCTTTTGATTCTAATTCATCAGTTAGTACACAGTGCTGTCTTAGATTAACATGAAGCATCCTGAGCTGGGTACACAGATGACATAAAAGCTAAGAGAACATAATAGTTTAGAGACAGATGTAGGCCGGGTTCTTTCCTTACCATTCCTTACTATGAGGATCAGTTTTCTCGTGTTGCCCCACCACATAGCTGCCAAGTTTTCCCTTTTCTCGCGAGGAAGCCTATTCAGCATAATGGAAAATCCCTTAAAAAAAGGGATAACTTGGCAGCTATGCCCCACCATCTCCCCACTCCCTTCGTCAATGAAAAGAAACTTATTTGGCATCTTGGTTAAGGCAAGAGTCTCACTTGACTAAAACAGAAGTCCTCGACATCCTAAGTTTATGAGAAAAGCTTGGCTATAAGAAAAAAAAAAGCTTGTTGAATAAGATTTCTGAAGTCCTTAGGTGAAAAAATGAAGTGTTGTTTTGTGTGCTACATAATTAGTGAAAGCTTTCTCATGTGTTAAATAGAACTATGCAACCACACTATGGTGGAAATTCATTCACAGGTTAGATTAATGGTGACTGGATATTCTAGTTGTTAAGGGAACCTATCTGAAGGGAGTGCTCCACAAAGTGAAAAAGAAACACTGTTTGACTTGAAAGCTATTTCAATCCAGAGGGCAGTTTGTTGCTCAATTTATAAATAAGATGTCAGGTTCAATAGCAGAGAACTATTACCCCCTTCTTTGGCTATGAGGCCAGATTATAAACGACCTGTTTTGTATACATCTGCTAATTAGGACTTATTAAGCTGTGAGAGCATTTCCCCATTTGTTTTGATTTTCACACAAGAAACCCTTGCAAATAAATAAATACCAGAATGTGTGCCTGACCTACATCAAGCTTTACTCTTCGAGTCAGTTTTGCCTCCCTTGTTCCCTGCTCCTCACCAATTAGAGAATGCTGAATGGATTTGCATCTCAAGAAATCATAACAAAGTCCAAATTCCTGTGATGGATTAGATATATGCATAAACAGCTTGTCTTGGGTAAGATGCTATGGATCAGGGGCGGGCAGTGTTAGAAACTGAGATATGAAAACTAGGAGCTAAATGATATCTTAAACCCAGGTTATGGGCGCAACAATCAAATGCCTAGGCATGCTTTCTTATAACAAGAATACAAAGCTGAAAATGAGTGAACTGCAGCTAAAACCTTATATTCATTTTTCACATGGTCTAGTCCTTCCCCTGCTCACCCCCCCCCCCAATATTCTTAAGAGGGTCTCTTCTCCAGTCTTCAGAGAGTAGCTGGAAGTGGGGAGGCAGAAAAAGGTCCTCCTTTCCTTCCACTCAGCAGTCCTAATCTGAAATCTTAGACGCAATACTGCGCCCAGAGCACAGAAACTGCTCACACTAATTAAATTTCCTTTCACAAAATGCGCCTAGAACAATGGAAGTTTCAAACACTGGGTGAGGGCTTTTCAGGTGAGGGCTTCATCCCTTTCTGGGTAACCTTCTAGGGGCCACTGGTGGATGGAGAAGCAAATGCAAAGGTTTGCTATGCACAGTAGGCCCATGCCTACACACATTCACACAGCCCTCTCTCTCCTTTATTCAGGCAAGCAACAGACATGATCTAAGTTCAAGGACACACCTCAACCAGACAAAAATACTCAAGGAAGATGCAGAGCAGGGCTGGTGATAGGCATGGCCTGGGGAGGGGGGGTGGCTGGGGAGTTGATGTGGCATGGGGAGAGTCCTGAGGGCTGGATAGAGAATGGGGGACGACGACATTTAGCTCCCATATCAGTGATTTCCTACCCCTGTTGTGTGTGCAAGCAGATGACAGAAATTAAAAAGCTCACGAAAGAGGTGATGCCCCATTCCTCTATGCAGAAAATGTTTCTACCATTGCAAAGTTCTCTGGTGGAAAGTTCCAATTTCCCCTTGGTGGGGATACTTGGAGAAGAGACTCTCGTGAGCTCCACTCAGTCCAGGTGTCCCTCAAAGTAAGAAATGAATCATCATTCAACTGGCCTCTGGGGCAACCTTCCATTTTCCAGGAGCAGGGCCTCCATCCTATTCCAAGGAGCCCAAGGAGTGAAAGAGAAAAAGTTATTAATATTACTTTTTTTGTTTAAACAAGACTACCCAAACATGTAACTTTATTATGCAAATTTGTTGTGTGAGAGTGTTTTTTTTTTTTTAAAAAAAAACCTGTTAATTGTATCTATAGCTTGATAACTTTTAATGTCTATTTGGTTTTAGTCTGTTTAGTCTCACAAATATGTGATATATTTTTATGAAAACTGCTTAAACATGTGTGCACATTTTTACTGAAGTGGCATACAAATCTATAATGATAATGATAATGATAATGATAATGATAATGATAATGATAATAATAATAAACCACACCTCAGAGTTCCTCTCACCATGAAAGTGAGAGTGCTGATCTTTACAGCCCTCAATGGCCTCAGCCCTGTATACCTGAAGGAACATCTCCACCTCCATTGTCCAGCCCAGACACTGAGATCCGGCTCCAAAGGCCTTCTGGCAGTTCCCTCACTGTGAGAGGTTATAGGGAACCAGGCAGAGGACCATCTCAGTAGCGGTTCCCTCCTCTCAGATGTCAAGTTGATAAACAACTCTCTGACTTTTAGAAGACATATGAAAGCAGCCTTGTATTAAGAAGGTTTTTATGCTTGTTGTTTAGTTGTGGTTTTCTATTTTGTTAGATGCTACCCAGAGTGGCTGGGGCAACCCAGTCTGATGGGTGGGATATAAATAATAATAACTATATTATTATTATTATTATTATTATTATTATTATTATTATTATTATTATTAACAGACAGTCTTCCAAAGGCCCCTGTAATGGTAGCAGGGGCTTCTTCTAGGGTGGCCTCCCATTTCCCAATGGAAGCATGTTTGAAGGAGTGTGACATCCCTTGTGATTTATTCATGTTGCTGCTGCTTCTACCACTGGTCAATTCTACCATTGAGAAATGATAAAGGACCCTGGTGTGCCCTCTGCCAGATTGAAAGCTGCCTGAGCTTGTGAAGCTTTCTGGCAACAGCTTTTTCGAGAACCTTCTTGAAGCTGTACTGCTGCCTTATTTATCTCCTGTTTTATCTGTTGGCTTCTCACCCTTTCCCTGTGCAATTTGAAGCAACAGTTCATCACCTAGGGCTACTGGTCCCACCCACCCACCCCGATAAATATCAGTTCTCTTCCTCCCCCCAGTGCCCTTTCTTCCGTCATTTTAACAGCCTTTCTCTTCTCACAAGCCCTCACATAAAACCCTCATGCACAAGACTTTCTTATTTAATTTCCTCTCCAGACACAGAGGGGAATTATTTGAAAAATCCTGATTAGGCACGATTGGAATCAATTGAGGCAGCATAATGTACACATGACACTAATAGTGCTTAACATGCAGGCAGCACTTTCTGTCAGGAAAGCACTTTGCAAATATTAAGGTCTTGATTCCCAGAGATGCTGAACATTCACGGGTGCCTTTGCTTTTGATGGTACACATTAACACAGGCCCTAAATCTCTCTAATAATAATCATCAGAATGCTAAGCATTCATATATAGCATTTCAAGTGTTCACAGTGCTGCTCCTACATTATCTCAGTAATCAAATCCCCTAATGTTCCTTATCTAATTCAACTAATGTTAATAAAGATTCACTGGTTTTACCATAGAATTTAACATAGAAGCTCTGGAGAACAGAGAGTTCCAAAAGCTCTCAGTTCCTTTTCAACATTCAAGTCTCTGCTACCTATCGAATGCAACCGAGAAATCACATGACACAATCCAGATAAATCAGGCTACAGACAATGATATGTCAGGAATAACATGTCATTGTAGGTGGGTGCTTCCTCTCTCCTGTCTTTCAAAGTAGATCTCTGAGAATTTCCCATAAACACGACCTTCTTCATCTTCTTAACAGTAGTAGTCTGAATTTTACTTTATTTTTTGGCCTATTTCTTTTTCTAAGATTGTGTCTACTGGCAAAAAGCGGGCAGGAACTGTGAGACATCAGCAGAAGAGCAAAGTAGCTGCAGGTTGTACGAGGCTGGAGATAAACCAAAATAAGGAAATCAAGTACAGTCAAACCTCGGTTCCCAAATGCCTCCGTTTTGGAATGTTTTGGCTCCCAAACGCCGAAAACCAGGAAGTGTGTGTTCCAGTTTTTGAATGTTTTTCAGAAGCCAAATATCTGACACGGCTTCCGCTTGAGTGCAGGAAGCTCCTGCAGCCAATCAGAAGCCACGCCTCAGTTGCTGAACATTTCGGAAGCCAAACGGGCTTCCAGAATGGATTACGTTCGACAACCGAGATTTTACTGTATCTATTGAAGATGCACTTTAAAAAAAGAAAAAGAAGGTTACATCTATATCCACAATAAGAGCCTAGAAACATAATGTTGGGTTAATACAGGGCCAAAACTATTAAGAATGAGAATCTGGAACCAATAACCATTCTGTGCAGGGAACATGCTGGGCTGAGGCACCAGATAAAGAATGACTTATTGTATTAGAAACATAGGAAACTATCTTATACCAAGTCAGATCATTAGTCCATCTAGCTCAGTATTGTCTATACCAACCGGCAGTGTTACAGACAGGGCTCGTTCTCTGTCCCACCTGGATATGCTAGGGATTTCACCTGTGACCCTCTGTGTGCAAGTCAGACGCTCTGTGATTGAGCTACTACTGAGCTATAGACCTTTGCTGAGCTCTGAGTGAACCTGTCCTTCTCCTGGAGCTCTTGGCGGCTCTTGGCCTCACTTCCATCCAGTGCCACCTAGAGTACTTGCCTGAATTTTGTGATGTATAACAATACATATTTTATGTGGGACTGCACCCCCAAAATGTCCATGTTTATGAAAACTAAAAAACTGCGGGAGACAGTGGAAGACAGGAGTGCCTGGCGTGCTCTGGTCCATGGGGTCACAAAGAGTCGGACACGACTAAACGACTAAACAACAACAACAACAAATGAAATACATTGCATAAGGGGAAGCTGTTGGCATTTTTTTGTATATTAGGCAATATTGCATACGTGAATGGAGGGGAAATGTGCACAAAAATGAACAAACAAAATTACACAGACTTTTGAAATAAATAAACTGTTGTGAAATTGGGGTTTACTGAACTTAAGACTGATAGAATAAGAAAAAGAGATAAAATAAATTGACAAATTAGTCCAGTGGCAGATTTTAGGCTCCCAAGTTTCAGTGGCGCCCTGTGTGACCCTAAATTTTGTCCCCTCTGCCTCTCAAGTTCCATTCTCTACAGCATCGTTGTGGTGTCCCCAGAGTGTGGCACCCAGTGTGATTGCACCCGTCACACTACCCTAAAACTGCCTCTGATTAGTCCATTCTTCAGGGGTGAGCTATAATGCAGATGGTGAAGCTGGATATGGTGGAAGCAAAAGTGGGAACAGGCCAACCCAGAAAGAAAAGCAGCAGATCCTGGAATAGTGAAAGCAAAAAAAGGAACAGTAGATCTTACAAGCGGCTTGAGCAACCAGGAAGCACCAGGCACGAGCCTTTGACCAGCTTGCATGCAGCCTATAGAATTTATTTTGCACATCCAATTAATTTGCCTCAAGATACTATGGTACCAAATAGAACAGGTGGCTTTAAAAAAAAAAAGATGCGAAATAATTTTTACTTAATTGATATGCATCTTCTGTGTTTCTTTTTGTCATGTCACAATCACAAGTGAGAAAGAGAGTGCTGTTGCACTCAGGCTTTGCTTGTGGACTTCCAATGGGCTTCTGGTTGGCTTCTCTGAGGAAACGATGCCTTTGGCCTAATCCAGCAGACTGCTTATATGTTCTTATGATTATGCAACACTTGCATTTCATATCACTAGGAACAAAACATGAATAATAATAATAATATATTATTTATACCCAGCCACTCTGGGCGGCTTCTAACAAAATATTAAAATACAATGGTCTGCTAAACATTAAAAGCTTCCCTAAACAGGGCTGCCTTCAGATGTCTTCTAAATGGTCAAAGCTTACTGATTGCCCAATGCAGGGGGCAAACAGCCACGATCCTCGTGGAAACCTTTTTGTTAACGATGCCTACAGTTTGCTAGATTGCAACCAAGGTGAGGAAATAAATAAAACTGGGTTCTGATCCACCAAGACAGCTTGCAACTTGTTTTAATGGTAACCTTGCAATGGATCCAGTTATCAAACCAATAGACCTGGCAATTATAAGGAAGAGCATGCAGTGAGTGGGAAATGGATGCTAAAATCTGCCAAACAAATATTGTGATAAAAATGAGAGAGGTGATATTGCCTCTCTGGGATAAACGCAGAGACTTATATGCCCATATCAAGCTTTGGACAAAACCATTTCCTGATGAAGATATATACGAGTGAAGTGCCTCAGACAGATTTACTATGGTTCATGCCATCTCTTGCCATAGTGTTGAAAGATGTATGAAAGTATACAAGAGGGGAATCAGCCTAGAGCTATTTATTTAACACAATATATTCTTTAGTTTCCAGCAGAACATCAATTGTCTCTTTCCTAAGAACAATTGATGTTTTCAGTAATGTTCTCTGATACAATCACTTGCTTAAAAAAGCAAATAAACCATTAGACCTAGCACATAACAGACAACAAGCAAAAATCCCTCTAAATCCCTGATTGATGCATTTCACAACCTGCTTGCTATAACTTTAACTGCCCCCAGCCTTGCCTTGGGCTATTAGGTAACAAACCAACCATTACTGCAAGTAATGACCATTTCTGCCAAATGATTATTACTTAATTGATGTGCATTTTCTGTGTTTCTTTATCCCGTGTCACAATCACAATGCAATTCCTGATTTCATCCACATATAAGTGACCTACTGAAACAAACATAACGTATTGAGGGTTGAGACTATGCACACTACTTAAATGACAGTACTTTAATGAGCAGCATTTTGATATATCCATTGCAATCCCCCCCCCATTTTCTCTCTCTTCTTCTGAGCAAATCCATCAAGTAATTTAGATGGGGAATTAATGGGAATGACTTTTCAGTAATGTATACAGTGAAGATACTGTATTAGCAAGCTGTGTTATAGATTCATTTGGGTAAGACACATTTGATTATTAGCATTCTGTTCTTCAGCAACAAGCCACATCTACTGTCTGTTGCCATGGCAATAAATTAGGAAGGATTACCTGCCTACTTACCAATTTTTATTAGAGCAATCATCCTACCTGCTTAACAGTAGCATGCTTAAATGGCATTGATAAAAATATAGTGTGACATCAGGGATGCAAGTTAAGCTAGTGGATGGGAGAAGGGAGCCATAACAGAAGAAAACCAAGTTCCAGACATTCAGATGGTGCTGATGTGGCTCATTAATGGGATGGGACCAAAATCCCAAAATTTCTTGAGACTGTAGCACAGACAAAAGAGATGAAAATAAATGTCAGCATTATAAGAAGAGCTCTGCTGGATCACAACATAGATTGATCAAGTTTGGAATCCTGTTTCCTACAGTGGTCATCTGGGAAGCCCACCAGCAAAACGTGAAGGTAGCAGCCATTGCCTGTTTCTATGTCTTGGCAATGGGGACTCAGAAGCCGCCCTGTGTTGGACAGGAAAGGTCTGTAGCCTGACCATGAGGGCTTTATCAAGGCCCCTAATCACATGGAGGGTTCTACTGGTGTACAAATGAATATGAGTCAAAGCTGCAGATTTCCTCACTCAAAACAGGAAGGTGGCCAGGGCCAATACACACTGAGTAGGTGGGACCAATGCATGAAAGGATGATGGAACTCGCTTCTGATGTTGTTCCCACTTCTATACTGCTTAGGACCTGCTGGATCAGGCCAGTGGTCCATCTAGTCCAGCATCCTGTTCTCACAGTGGCCAACCAGGTGCCTGCAGGAAGCCTGCAAGCTGGACATGAGCGCAACACTCTGCCCACTGCCATTCCCAGCAACAGGTATGCAGAGAGAGGGACACAGGCTCTGAAGGTTCCGTTACTAGTAATAACTGATAAACTTTTCTTCCATGAATTGGTTTGCTTTCCCTTTTAAAGTCTTCTAAAGTTCTAGTTTTTTGAGCAGGGGTAGGGTAGGGTGGGGTTATCTCTCTTCACTTTCTCCACACCATGCGCATAATTTTATAAATCTCCAAGCAATTTCTCCGGGTCACGTTTCTTAAATCTAAAAAGGTCAAGCTGAAAAAAGAATTTGCTCATGTGTTTAAGGCAGCTGCCCAGGCCAACAAGCCCATTTTCCTAGCCCACACAGTATTATGCCACCATTATATAGTGAATCTACTCATGGACCAGTAGCTGAGTGCAAAGTGCATGATTTTTTTGGGGGGGGGGGGACAGAAGTGTCCTATCATGGAAGAGATTTTGTCTTAGAATTCTCTCATGTTGTCTCTGACTTTCCGTACAAAACTGAAGTTTGCACTTTGCAAAGCAGTGAGCCCTTTGCTGGTCTTTGGGCTCAGGCATATATACCCAATTTTGTCACCCTCTGGAGCCGGTATATTACCAACACTTCAATTTTGCCAACTTCAATTTTGTACAGAAAGTCAGAGACAACAAGAGAGAATTCTAGGACAAAACCTCTTCCCTGATAGGACATGCCTAACTTAGAAGTGCAAAGTTCACAAAGCAAGGAAATAATATTTAGGCAAAATGAATATTCAAGTCAGCATGGCTGATGCTGTTCAGAGCTCATACACATGTTACATTTGCCACGGGAAATGATGCTGTTTGGTATAGCTTTATGTGAATCAGAACCATCATGGCATAGCACTTCCCACCCACAATGTCCATCAGTGGCGTGGGCTAGGGTAGGTGAGGAAACTCATGGTGTGAAGACCTTGTCTCACATAGTAATTTGCATTAAAGGATATAGCAGTGTCAGTAGATGAGTGGGGAGAAAACCTCACTGGGGGGGGGGAGCAATATCCATAGTAAATGCAACATCTAGACTGACTGTCGCCAGAGAATCCTAATGGTGTAGAATCCTTGTTGCCACTGAAAAGCAGACTGTTTCTAAAATCCTGCAAAAGGCTAAATTCACAATGCCATTCTATACATGTCTATTCAGAGGTAAGGCCCATTGAGTTCAATGGGGCTCAGTTCCAGGTAAGTGAACATAAGGTTGCATGCAGTGATTTTATTTGTATGGGTCAGGAAAATAGTAAGGACAAGGGGACGGTGGATAAATATACTTCTTTTCTATATCAAGGCCACATTTTGTAAGAACCTAAAAGAAAATGGAGTGATTAGATTGCTAGGAATCAATATGGTTTTGTTAAGAATAAATTGTGCCAGATTAGCCTTGTTTCCACCAAGCAAACCAGATGCACAGCACGTGTACAGTCTGCTTCCAATTAAATTACTTTTGAACTGTCAACAACCTGTGGAATTAAAAAATGATGTTGAAGGGCAGAAGTTGCAATTTGACATATAGCAGGGGGAAATGAAAGTCAACAAGGAAGCAATGTCAAATGCCATTGATCAGTCAGGTATTCTTCTTTTGTGCCTCATGGGACTAGCCCCATAGATAGGCAAGGCTAGGGCCTGTTTCATATCACATACATAGGAATAAGTAAACTTCCTCAATTCCAGCCCAGAAATGTTTTGGACCCTGTAGATTATTTTGTCTTCCATGTGGAAATAATCCAGGGAATTCAGATTATTTCTGGGCCTGACCAAAGTGGAACATATTAATGCAGATTTAAGAGTCTAAAAGATTCCATATTCAGTGGTATAGTTAGCAAAAATATAACTTCTAAAATTACTGTTCTATAGGCAACAGCAGCAAATCAAGCCAACGCACTATCAGGCAAATCACTATTGAACCAATTCACTATATTAACCGCACATCTTAAAAACTTAGACTCGGGTGTATTTAATTGGATAAACTGGATTATTTTGTAATAAAATGCCAATAATTTTCAACAAACCATAACCAAATGCTGAGGGTGCTTCCGTGTGACCTGATTATTGAACAAACACCCCAATTTGTTTTGCAGGGAGATTAGTTGTCATTGGTAACTCAAGCAGCATACACTCTGATTTGTTTGTGGAGAGGGTAGATGACATTCTATAAAAGAAAATGTTACCTGACACTTTCCACTGCATATTTCCATCACGCTATAACGGTGGAACCTAGATTTGCTGGAATGTGGTTGAATCCCACTTGAAAATAGCTACAGTTTGGAAGTGCTCTCAATTTGGCACAGAAGTGAAATATTTTATCATTCCCTATTAAGCCCTTTTCACTTTCCTTTGGCAACTTCGGATCTTCCCACAGATGTGGGAGTCTCCACTCAGGCTTTTTTTTGGAACCTGCAACCAGTTCTTCCACAACATGATGGAAGAAGCAGGAGAACATGGGCATCTCATGTACATTGTATATCTTCTGGCAGTGCTGATCGTGCGGGCCAAGTGTCTTTAAATGCTACCTCTCAGCAGCATTTTGCTACTGTATTTGTTGAAATATATTTTAAATGGCCTTTCATTATTCATCCAGGATGGTATAGAAAGGGCATGAACCACTAGGAATGGTGGGGGGGATTTCACAGTGGATCATCCTAATTCAGTGGTCTTGCAGCTCCTGATCGAATTACACACACCTCCGGATTTTGCATAGGAATGTGGACTGATCAAGCATTTAGAGGCAGGAGGGTGTTTCCCTATTTAAGGTAGAAAGCTGACAGTCTTCAAGGTATTAAGAAGCTCACACGGTTACCCAGTGGAGAGACCATCATGCTTCTTTCATGTTCCTGAAAGTAAGTTGTGGAGTTTTTAAAATCCATACATACACCTTCTTGGGTCATCATTCTGGAGCATGGAGGCAATGAACTGTGCTTATTGAATATGTATAATATGGTAACATTTGTTTGATCCCTTGGGCATTCACTCATCATTTTATTTGTATGGCGCCTTTCCACAGTTAAAACAATGCTCGAGGCGGCTTACAATATGAAACGATTCACATAGTTACAAATCTACCGGTAGCAAAGTAGTCAAAGAAATAAAGATACAAAAAGTTAATATCAGTAACAACAGCAAAAACTCCCAACAACACTTCCCCCGAAATACCCCAGTCCTTGCTGGGCAGCGGCCACAGCAGCAGTCCTTATGAGCCCAGTCAGGCCCTGCCCTGGGCCAGGTGGAAAGAGGCAGGAACTCAGGCACTCAGCAGGGGAGACTTCCCGGGCAGCAACAGCAGCAGTCCTTATGAGGCCTGTATTGGGCACCACTTACCTTCAGGTATAACATCAGAAATTCAGGGATCTGCTGTAGAAGACTTTGACATTTGGCCTTCCTCAGAGTACAACCTGGAAACCTCTCAGAAAAAGGTGTGAGAGAAATATATCCTTTTTTTTCCTGCTAGTGACTTTATATTTCTCTCTCACCCTTATTCTGAGGTTTCCAGATACAAATTCTGGGGAACCCTACTTTCCAATGGTAGGTAGACAGGTCGAATAACGAGGCTGTGACCTGCCTCTTAGGAGCACAGTCTTCGATAGAATAAATGTCTGCCTTGTCCTAGGGAGAGAACACAACCCACCAAGGAAGACTCAAAGAAGGCATGTGTATGATGCATGCACAGTTTATGACTACGCAACATCTACCTCTCAGACTTTACTTGAAAAGAAAAACTCTTTAAAGTTAGCCAGATTTAAAATAGAAATATGATCCTTTAAGAACAAAACAATAGGCTATTTTGGCATCTAACTCAAGGAGATGATTCATCAGCTGTACTCAGTTATTGTGGATTTATTTGTGAGGGTATTGAAAAGCCAGTCAGGCACTACTCAGCACAAGAACACTGATGTGCTGAGAGCTGATCACACGGGGATATTTTTGGAAGCACACAGAATCCATCTATAATACAAAGAGTTCCCAGTATTGTCTGTGCAGCAAAATAACTAGATCTGTATGTTAACCTTAAAGGTGTCCTCTGAAAAGACTATATTTAAACTGCTGCTGACACACATCATTGTCTAATGCTGACGTGATCCAAATCTGGAAGATTTTTTGACCCCTGAGCAGCTTAATTTAAGCTTCTTTATTGGCAGATATCTTGCCAAATAGGATATGCAATGTCCTGTTTGTATGCAATGCTGTCTAAGACTCAAACTGCTGAAGGTAGCATCCATCTTTATTATCAATCAGGGTACAGACAACACAGCTTACTATCCAAGCTGTTGACAAGGCTGACCACTGGATTCTACAGACAATTGTAGGCCAAACCCAAGACTTGCTGCACCATGCTTATAACATGCTCTCAGTATTTTTTTTCTATGCACATTCTATGCTCCCATATATTTTTCTATGCACATACTTCATAAAAAATGGATAAAATCTATATTTTTAAAAAGTTGGGCATTTTGACAAAGAATCTCTTTCTTTCACTGATTAAAATTTGCAGTGGAGTTTGCTTTCAACCCTTGCTTTTGTGTGGATATATGGTAAACTTGCACTGTAAGTAAACCATACAGTGAATCCTTAATGAGCACCGAAACTTTAATTCCTGTGCAGCAGGAGACACACCTAAGCCTGTTTACAAAGTTCTTGCATTTGCCTTTGGGAGTGGAGAGGTAGATTCTTTAGCACCCACCCACACTTATTGCCTAGTGCAGGAGTCCCCAAACTAAGGCCTGGGGGCCGGATGCGGCCCAATCGCCTTCTCAATCCGGCCCCTGGATGGTCCAGGAATCAGCATGTTTTTACATTAGTAGAATGTGTCCTTTTATTTAAAATGCATCTCTGGGTTATTTGTGGGGCCTGCCTGGTGTTTTTGCATGAGTAGAATGTGTCCTTTTATTTAAAGTGCATCTCTGGATTATTTGTGGGGCATAGGAATTCGTTCATATTTTTTTTCAAAATATAGTCCAGCTCCCCACAAGGTCTGAGGGACAGTAGACCGGCCTCCTGCTGAAAAAGTTTACTGACCCCTGGCCTAGTGGCATTTGCAGAAAATAACTTCTAGGTACTTGCTAATCTCAGAGGAACCTACTGATATCAGAAGAATCCCTGTTTGGTAGTTCAAATGACAGAGATTCCAAGGACTAGAATATAAAACAGAAGCACTAAAGGGGAGGAGGAAACAGCAGCTCATAGGACTCCAGGGATTCTTATTGCCTGGTGTCCAGACAACTGACTTTTCAATCACAGCTCTGACTTCACTCATTGGTTAAAAGCACTGACAGGTGGGAGCAGCCAGTGTGGCTCATTTAACAGAAATTGACTAGAAGTGTACCTGCACAGTTTGCTTCATAACTTTCTTTCTCAGAGGACTACAAACTTAATTAGAAAAAGAAAACTCAGAGTGGTGGGGGTGGTTCTGCATGGAGTCACCAAGGAAGACCTTCATGGGCAGCCAGGTTTGCAACATTCAGTTTATTTTCACACTACAGTACTTTCATACTAGTTGCAGGTCACTTCCCTGTTTTGTTTCACTTTCATTTCCATTTAAAAAAGCATGTATCTCACTGCTTACAACTCGGGTGCTTCCCATCCTCATAAAGCAATGTATTACCTCTAAGGCACCTAAGGGCTCTAGATATGCAATTGCAGGAGAATTGGATTGCATATCCAATTTATATGCAATTAAAGACAGGGTGACGTCCTATATAAGCAGGGCTTCCAATGGTGATCCATCCTTCTGTATTCTTCAGCTTGTAACTCTTGACATTTTATATTTAAGTGACATGAATTTTTTCACACTTTCTACTATCCCTCAAAGGGATCAGACTTGCCAAGTATAAGACAGATTGGACAAGTGATCTCCATTTTATAGGCAATTAAGAAAGGGCACACAAACACAGCAGCATAACTGCTACTGCTACAGAAATATGCAAAAGTGGGATTGGAGAGGAAAGACTGACTGACAATTTCAGAAAGAAGCCTTCCCCTTAGCCTCTGTGGGATGGTGTGATGGTGAAAATAAGTAGACAGAGAGACCCTCTCAGATTATTACAGGTGTTTTAAGGGTCTTGGATTAATATTTCTTTGTGTCAGATGTTGGTACATCTTGTCAGTTTCACAACTCTCTTGGTCCCTATCTCCACCTGAGATTTGAACAGAGCGTCAGGAATATATCCATTTGCCATGGAATGCCTCCGATCAGAAACAAATACGAGAAAATAAAACAAATGCAACCACATTAGTTTTTCATGTTTGTTTCAGTTTTCACAATTCATTTCAAATGGAAGCTAATCACATTTTGAAATGAACTCCCCTACTTCAGACCCATTATTGATAGTAGTACTGTTATTTCAATTTATATCCCACCTTTCATCCCAAAGGAGCCCAAAGCAGCAAACTTGGTATATTCTGCCTGGGAATAATGGTGTCACCATGTAAACAGTCACATTTGGCTATGTGAAGACATGCACTGAGAGCAAAAGCAATCAGTTCAGAAAGAGGACCATGTTTCCTCCATTGCACTGCCCTCACTCGGAATGAGAATGCCACTACTGCCATCACCAGAATGGTTCTAGGGAGTGGAGAACAATCTATTTATTTATTTATTTATGGAATAAATTATTTATTTATTTATTTATGGAAGTATTTATATACCCCCAATTCATACAATATAACATGGTGATGTACAGCGCTCTCTCTCTCTCTCTCTCTCTCTCTCTCTCTCTCTCTCTCTCTCTCTCTATATATATATATATATATATATATATATATATATATACTCTGTACCCCATCAAACACAAAAAGCCATACAAAGACTGGCTGTTCAAAAAAATGCAAACCATTGCACAAACCTGCTGACTCTCTGCCGGGACTCAGCTACATTAGTCAAGAAACAGCATTTTGAATGTGTTATAAACATGCAACACCAGATGGCAACAGAGAGCAAAAGAAAATTCTAAGCAATTTTCCATAGCGTTTCCCCCCACTTTTGTTATAACGATTTAATTTCTGACTTAATTATAGCGTTTTCCCCTCTGTTTGTAGATCCACCCCTGGAAGAGTATTTCACAACATGGGACCTAAATGCTCAACTTTTAGTGGAGGCCTCTTTGACATGGGCTTTGGGAGGAAGGGAGTATAACCCCACTATGGACACATTACCTCTCTGCCACTGACACACACATACACATAAGCAAAAGCAAAAGCAGAGGACGTGTTTTACAGAACACAAACCATCTGGGGGAAAAATAAAAAAACCATTTCAGTTCACTCCTATACAAAAGAAAAGTTACTGCCAAAAAATGTAACCAGCATATACAATGGACAATATTCAAAATACTATATAAATCAACATGTGAAAATCTTCCCACTTTGACCCCAAGTTTGCATGTTGATGTTGTCTAGATTTTCCTTATGCTATATCAACAATCCTACATGGCAGCACCAATCCACTTACTGACCAAACAAGACTTTTTCCTCAGGTGTGAAAATATATACTGAGTAAAAGAAAACACATAGACAACCACATAGAAAACACATAGACAACCACAGTGTTCTGATATCATGGCCCAATTTCCTTTACACAAGGTATCTTCTGGCCTTTTCTCCTCACCTCTTGTAAATGATTGACAGCTTGGCAGAATGCCACAAATTAGGTACAAGGAGGGCTGGCGCAAGATGTTTTGGCACCTAAGGTGGACCCCAAAATGGCACCCCCTCCCTACCAGGGAAGGAGGGGTAAGGGAAGAACTACGTCAGGAACAAGGGGGTAAGAAAGACTGACATCAGGATCTGCTGCCCCAGTGAATCCTGCTGCCTGAGGCAGTCTCCTCACCTTGCCTCATGGATGGGTTGGCCATGGGTACAAGCCAACAGCACTCACTTTGTAAATAAGCTTGTATATACAAGAACATTATTGTTCTTTGTAAAATAAAAAAATTCCTTCCGTAGCACCTTAAAGACCAACTAAGTTTTTATTTTGGTATGAGCTTTCGTGTGCATGCACACTTCTTCAGATACCAATTATCGTTCTTTGTTGATACATTATCAGATACATTATCGTTCTTTGTTGGCTTTAAATTAAAAATCACAGATTTGTTTTTCAAACAGCTCCATTGCATGTTGATAAGCTAAGATCAGCATCAAAATATCTATAAGCTTTATATGTGTATATACATTCACCAGTGTGAAAAATAATGTGCCTCCTTTTTAAGCCACAGAAAGACTATTACAGTATCTTTACACCTCTGCCCCAATTTTGAAGAGCAAACGCTGCAATAAGGAGGACACAAGTGATTTATCCACATCATTTTGATGGAGCCTATTTAAAATCTCATCCCATTAACGTCCACTGCCCAGCTAATTAGTATAAATAATTGTCGGCTTTCATTAGAAACAGCCAAAAGCTAAAACAAGGGAAAAGACGGTATGGAGAGGTGACCGGTTAAAAGTGGGTTCTCGGCTGGGACACAGAAACAAATCTATGAGCAAGTTCCTTACAATTTAGGACCACTTTTTACACATGCATTTGTTGGTGTTTGGCCGCAAAAGAGCTCCAATCACCTATTGTTGATTCAGGATAACTGTGTGCCCTACTTTACAGGGGCAATCACCTATTTGAACAGCTGCCTGGAACAATCCTCTATTTGAAGAGCTGTGGGATCCAAGTCTAGGTTAAAGATAAAGAATCATAAGGAGAGAGAACAGGGGCCCACCAGCAGTTAGCACCTGGGCAGCAGATTGAGCAGGCACACAAGTTACCTGGTCAGTCTTCCTCTCTATGGTGGGATGTAATGTATATCTAAGTTGTAGTAGTTATTTCTAAAATGGCATATGTACATAGATTGTAAATCAGCACATGTAAATTTAAGCAATTTTTGGCCCTCTTTTCTGATTGACACCTTTCCCCTTTTGTAGGCAATGTACCTGGTCTACCCTAGATCTATTCCAGTTATTGATCAGAGTCTGGACTTCACAGAGAGTCTGGACTTCATAGCCCTATTCAGCCATTTGATGCTCCCATGTTTGGATGCAGGGAGTGGACACATGCCAATAAACTCCACCCCTAGCAGGATGCAGAATTAATGCCTGAATAGGGCTCATAAGGAGATGGCACAACTCAGAACTGTTCCCTACTCCCCACATAGTGATATTTGTGCCTTTGGGCTCATACAGCTAATAAGAACGATGACTGATCAGAATCAGCATGAAAGCAGTTGCCACCAACCCAAAAGCCTCACAACAGGAAGCACACCATTAATGAAGCACTTCCTGTTTCACCCCTAAAAACTGCCGATCAGACGTTTGGCAACCTTAAAGGTAAAGGTAAAGGGACCCCTGACCATTAGGTCCAGTCGTGACCGACTCTGGGGTTGCGCACTCATCTCGCATTATTGGCCGAGGGAGCCGGCGTATAGCTTCCAGGTCATGTGGCCAGCATGACAAAGCCGCTTCTGACAAACCAGAGCAGCACATGGAACGCCGTTTACCTTCCCGCTGTAGCGGTTCCTATTTATCTACTTGCATTTTGACGTGCTTTCGAACTGCTAGGTTGGCAGGAGCTGGGACCAAGCAACGGGAGCTCACCCCGTCACAGGGATTCGAACCGCCGACCTTCTGATCAGCAAGCCCTAGGCTCTGTGATTTAACCACAGCGCCACCTGGGTCCCACCTTGGCAACCTTAAATCAAGGCAATTCCCATGGGCACCTTCACTCCATTTCACTAAATCTCTGCTGAAGTATGGGAGAGCACTCCTTCTGTTGTTTCATTTGTCTGGTGGTTTCCTGACATTTCTGTCAAGTTATTTACCCCAAACCACATAAATTACAGTGCACTGAAGTAAATAAGCTTGCTTGCACCTGTGTTTGGAACATTTTGTCTGTAACTTGACTTCCTAGACAAGCCCAATGAAAACAAATCAATGGGAAGATAATATTCTGAGCTGGTTCTGTGCACATTTTTGTATTTTTTTGCCCTTTTATGTTTTAATTCTGTGAGGGGGTTTTTTAAAACAAAAAACAAAAACACTATATAAAAAGATTAATACATAAACCCTGTTAACAATAATGAGATTTACTCATACAACTCCCTACACAACTCTTTAGAAATTTAGCCCTTAAGCTTTGAAAGCATTTGGGGAATAATTATATTTTTTTCCTATTCATTGCCTGTTTATGGATTAAACATACTGTGCTGTAACCATACAAAGGAGTTTCTCCTGGTAATGCTCCTCTGCATCCCCAGAATAGAATTATACATCTAGAACCACCTATGATACATCAGGATATCTAAACGACTAAACTGCCAGCACTACCTGCATTGTGTGGTAACACTTTACCACATCTTTCCCCAAGAGTCTCTCTAAGTTCTGTTGATGCTGATGTAGGCTCAGAATTCTGGATTGGTTTGTTTGTTTGTTTGTTTAAATCAAAATCAAAATTTATTCATTGAGACATTCACATTTCTTGAATTAAAAATGCTAGAACTTTTACATTTCCATGCACACAATCCAAATTTAAAATTCCTGTGTTTACATTTTGCATTCTGTTTTGGCAGATTCACACTGATGTTAAAACAATATTTCATGGTTCACTTCCTTCCCAAAATCATTGTTCAACAGGGATACACTGGCCTGATTTCTCAGAGATTTTCTGACTCAATGCCTCAAGGCCTACTCATTTAGGCACATCCTGGTGGAAGGCAAAAATAAAAAATAAAAATCCCATGAGCCTGAGTAAGATGAATAAGAAGAATGACTGTGGGAACTACCTCCTTTGTGTACAGTATATACAGTGTTACGCAGTGTAATACATCACAGAAGTTCACCAATGTCACTCTAGGTTGGAGTTCTTATGTGAACTCTGTTAGACAGCAAGGCAGAATTGTTTTCAATGTAGTCCTTGGGGAGTCCTCCAGGAAAGGAAAAACAATGATTTTGATGGTTCATTTCAACGCTTTGTAACAGAGATCTTAAGGGTTATTCTACCAGTGTTGTGCCTCACAGCTGTTTTTTTGATGCCAGGGCAGGTTGGGCAGATGTAAAAAAAAATATATTTGGCAAATGTGATGTGATGCATGTGGGGTGAGATGGTTGCATCTTCCACATGGGGAAGTAGGATCATAACCCAGCCTAGTCAGTCACCAAGGATTCATGAAATGTGCTCTAAACAACCCTCCTTTATTTCTAAAAAAAAGCAAGAAGAAAGGGAGGATTAATGACCGACTGTATCTTAAGGATGACCCATAGGCAGAATCTTGCTCCCTGGCAATAATACTCTGTCCCTTGCAATCCTACCAAATTATAATTAAAGTGTGATAAAATCTTGGTCCATCATTTCACATTTAGAGAAAGGGAAAAGTCATTTTCAAGTTGTAAGAAATTCAGCGTTTTAATGGTATCTTTTATTTTGTATGTAACAGTTATGTAATGTATCAGTGGGTATACACCAAGCTTTACTCAAAGTAGACCCACTGAAAATAGTGGGCATGGCTAAGTTGGATCTATCAATGTTAAGGGGTCTACTCTGAATTTAACTTAGTTGCATACCACCCATTGTACTATTATGTATGTAACATAATATGCAAGACCATATCAAGAAGTCATTATTGCTGTAATATAGATAGTTTGTACCACAAGTGAGGCCCTTTGTTTCAGTAATGGTCCATTTGATAGATGAAGTAGATCAATCCCAGGAAAATTGTCTTACACATAACAAAAGAGAATCTTCTTTGGTGATCACTCTAGCCAGGTAAGATTGTCTTCCATATACACAGTTTTAACAGTGAATCCAGAAGTGACTGTGGAGGCCAATTCTGGATCCACATGTCTTCCACAGTGGGGACATAGGTTTCTGGATGGGAGTTGATCATGGTGAGCGTTTGCCAAGCGTGCCTTCCTCTTAGCACGTTTCTCCCTTTCACCCTGAGTTTGAGCGTCTTCAAAGTCCAGGACACCTTTGGTAAAGGCTGATCTCTAATTGGAGCACTCACTGGCCAGTGTTTCCCAGTTGTCGGTGTTTATACTGGGTGGTATTCAACTAAGTTTGACTCCACCTGTTGAAATTAATGGACCTAACATAGTCAGGTCCATTTCGTTCAGTTGTGTTTACTCTGAGTTACCCTTCACTGAATAGCTATAATGACTCAATAAACTAAGCGGCAGCAATACTAGATGATAAATTTAAAATGCCATTCAAAGAAATGAACCTGTGCAGACATGCATCATTAGAAAGATAAAATCCAGATAAGAAATACAACTTTCACTCACTCATCCCCTACAGCAGATGGTGCCTTGATGTAAGATGCCAAGCCTAGTTCTATGCAGATGACACCATCTGATACGGTTTAAATCCAGTGACCCACAGAATGTTGGTTATCATGACCTCTTGTGTCCATATGGGGTTTATGATAATTAATTAGAAATGTGTACGATTTCAAAATCTCTCGAGTCTACATTTCCCTCGACATGCCAATGTTCGACTGATATGTCCAAAATCCATATTTCCCAGGGGCAAAACATTTACATTCAGTATTTTGTTTTTGTTTTCAAAATGGTATTTCAGACTAGTTCATCGGACCATGTTGAGGCTAAGTAGATTGGGGAAGCTCTGATTAATATGAGATTTGGAAAACTCACATTTTAAACTTGAAATCAATAACACTCCTGAGCAAAAAACAAGAGTCTTGTATGTATACAGGCAATTTCCCATTTGCTCGTGTTCGGCACGTGTGTGACTACTGACATGCATGAAATTTTCGGCGTCGGAAGGTAGTGGGGTCGAAACGGGTTGGAAGAGGGCAGGGGTGGAATGAGGTGAGGTGAGCTTACGGCATGGCACCTCGGAACACAACACCTGCATAAATGGGGAGTTGCCTGGACACATATCATGCACATGATAATGGGTGATGGAAGTTATAAACAGTGAGGTCAGAGAGAAACACTGACGTGTTTGCAACCCCTACCCCAACTGATGGGCGGGGTATAAATAATAAATTATTATTATTATTATTATTATTATTATTATTATTATTATTATTATTATTATTATATGATATGATATATATGCACACCTGTATGTATACCTGTAACTCAGGATAATACTAAGTGCATCTTAGATTTGCTCACTTGCTGCAACCACTTCCTTCTAGCTCAGAGACCAGAACAATCAATTGTCTTCATGGATGGTCAGGCTACATAACTAGCATTACCTCAAATAAGAGGGTTTTCAGATATCTAAGCACATATTTTCAAATATTGCATCACCAATAATTTTTCTTTTTCTTTTCTTTTTGTGGGGTAGGATAACAAAAGAATCAATGTGCTTTATGAAAAATTAGAGGTGATCTTTCACCTTTTCAGAGTGTTAGTTAGAAAAGAAGAAGAAAAGTGACATTGTACAAAATATGTGAAAAGACTAATTACGAGTACTTCTCCTCCTGCAGAATTGTGAGCAAACATCTTTATCACACCTTCCTTAAAATTGGACAGGGACCTTGGAACGAGGTCAGGTGTTATTTTGAGAGCTGGAGTCAGCCCCTGAGATTAGTTACCCATTTCCACTATGTGCAACACCAAGAACGGCTAGGGCTGCCATATGTCGAGATTTTCCGGAACATGAACGGAATTTCAAAGGTGAAATTGCCATCCGGGAGGAAGTCAATTGAAAAATTGTGGGTTTTTTTTGGCCTTTTTGTAAAATAAACAACTTTGGGGTTTGTCTAAATAAAGATTTTTTTTTAAAAAAAAAAAAGCTCAACAACTTTCAGGGTGTCCTGGTTTTTCCTTTTTGAAATATGGCCCTACGTGTAGACCTTTATCAAACAAGAGTGAAATTTGGTCACTTGTGTTTATTAATCATTTGGTCTAGCTCATATTTTTGAGAGCATTAGTAATAAAAAAATACAGAACCAGAGAGGTTTTTTGAGCTAGGTGTCAGGAAATTCAAAATAGTTCACCTGGTTTTATGATGTTTAATGTGAGTACTATGCTTAGACTAAAAAGTGCATATATCTCTTCTTTCTGTTTCTCCATCTCTCTCCAGCCTTCCTCCTTTTGAAAAGCAAAACATTGTGATGACAGCTATATCACTTCTTATGCTCCACTCTCCCAGGATAAGGTTAACCATTCAATTGCCTTTAATCCTACTTTCTCAAAACAACTCCATATGTGGAAAGTTCTTAATCTGATCTCTTTTGCTCCTCAAGTCCCTTATGAGGGCATTCGGCTACCTAAACTAAGTAAATGCTGGTGCTGTGCTCTTGTGCATTTTGATAGGTGGATTAGTTTCTGGACCAGCTTTACTGAATAAACAGGGAAAGAAAGGACAAAGTGTTTCCCTCACACATTATTATTCTCCTCACACATTTGAGCTCAAAGCTTACCATCCAACCACCAAGACTTTCATGGTCTTGTTCCCCAAACATGAAGAAGTAGCTTATAGATGTACATAGACACATCTGTCCCAAGCAAGTGTGGCAACAGTTATGTACTTTCAGTTTTTTTGCATTACACCGGGAAAGGAAATGAAGCCACCATCGGAGGTGGAAACAACAAAACTGACCAATCACCATGCTAGATTCCAACTCCTACTTCATACATTAAATGCTCACTTCTGTCTGAGACTCAGGAAACACCATGACAGGAAATGAAGCTGCCATTGGGGATAGCAATGGAACTGATGATTCACTGTGCTAGAGAAGAAGCTAAAAATTGTAAAAAAATTAGTTAGATTCACAAAATGCTTAGGGGTATGCACACCCCTGCGTCGTCGTCCCCCAGAAGAAAGCAATGTGTACATTTATCAAAATGAGATTCATAGAACCACAGAGTTGGAAGGGACCCCAAGGGTAATCTAGTTCAACCTCTGCAATGCAAGAATCTTGCCCACAACCATCCCTGGGTATGGCTCAAACCGCCAACCTTCTGGTTGGCTTAATAGCCAAGATGGCTATTAAGAGTTCAGCATATGAAGGGAGACCAACAGAGACTGGATTGCAACAGCTTTCTTTTGTCTCTTTTCTTGCCTCAGAAAGCTGCACAGCATTTGTTATTCCATTATACCTTTGACAAAGTTGAACAGGGAAGACATACGGATGTGTCATGAATCTATATTTGAAAGACTGTTATGAGAAGAGGTGGAGGATTGGTTCTCTTTGTGTGGATCCCTCATTGCATTTCTCCTGACAGCAATTTAACTGTTCTCAGGAGTCAAATCAGCCTTATGAATCCTATAAATAGAAAGCTTGCAAAAACTTGGCTTCTATTATTAATGTCAAATATATGACAACTGATTAGAGCTGAAGTGAAACTGAGAGTGAATTTCATGAAACATTTAGCACCTTGAAACACACCTCCCAATTTTGCCACTTACGTGCCCATTCAGATTGTGAATTTGTAGCACTGACCTCACTCTGCTTTCACTTCATAATGTCACCATGTATCCAAATCAGACTGGTTGCATGTGATGTGACATCAGCATCTCCCTGGATTTATAAGATACTCTTGATTTTTCTGTTTTAATGGTACAAAAATACAGGTTGGAGAAAGGAGCAAGTATGACCAGATGACAATCAGTGCGTAAAAAAGCTTAGCAAGGTGTTGTTGTTTTTAAGAATGCAATAATAATAATAATAATAATAATAATAATAATAATAATAATAATAATAAATTGCTCCCCCCCAAAAAAAATATTTCCATCACTTTTATAGGGAAAAAAATAGGCATCAGCTTACAACTAGTCATCTCTACTTTTTCTAACTATTCTGTATTTGGGTCCTTCGGAGTAAGGTGTAATTCTGTCATTGAACATTGGGGTAGAAAGGGGACCAGAACTAGCACTCTTTTATTTCCATTTCTTAAGTATGCAAATGATCATTAAAGGCGTAAAAAAAATAACAGCTAGGCAGTTTCCCCCTGATTTTATCCCAAAGTCATATCAAACAAACTCGTATAATGATAAATGTCTACATTAAAACCATCATTGCTAATAGTATTCCATATCATTTATCTTTTGTACAGCATGACCAAATTACAATGACCACATGACTGTAGCCACTTATGATTAATGGTGGCTTAACATAGTGTCTGACAGTAAAGCTTTGAGGATGGAAATTATCGTATATTTTAAGCATTTCCAGCTATCCAGTAATTAAAAATGTATTTGTTTGCAAAGAAATTTCAAATGCATTTTAAACTATTTCCCTGAAAGTGCAATCCTATATAGGCCTACTCAAAAGTAAGTTTCATTTAGTTCAATGGGGCTCAATCTCAGATAAGTGGGTATAGACTGCAATACTAAATTCACTTCCCTAGGAGTAAGTTCCATGGAACCAAAATGGCACTTTCTTCTGAGTTGATGTGTACTATTAAAATAGGAATTGCACAGTATGAGTTTTGCATAAAAGTATCTGAATTGATGGAAGTGTCAAATGAAATCACTACAGGAAAAAAGAAGAGTTCATTTTTTTAAAAGTGCTATCTAAAGATTTCTGGAACTCTCACTCTCTCACTAATGGGAAGAATAAAACAGATTATTTCACAATGTGGTCTAGATTTTCACACCAAGAACAAGTGTGGTATAGCGGTTAGAATGTTGGACTAGGACCTGGGAAACCAGGGGGAAATCCCTGCTCAGCCACAAAGTTCACTGGGTGACTTGGGGGTCAGTCACTGTCTTTCTCACAGGGTTGCAATGATGATAAAATGGGGAAGGAGGGAACTACCAATGTGACCATGAACTCTTTGGAGGAAAGATGGGCTATAAATGTAATAATATAATACAATAAATGAATCCTGTCATTTGTTGCAAGGCATGGTATAAGGCACCTCACTGTGTCTAAAGATTGAGGGGATTTCACCTCAGTGGTTAAGATACTTCCAGCCCATTGTGAAAGAGAGAGATGGGCGTTCTGAAACTTTCCAAGCAAAAGGATCGTAACAGTACTAAAAAGAAAGCATGACCCTATGCAGTGCTATTTTCCTAGGGGGGGGAGGTGCCAGAATTCACCAAGAACACCTCCCTTGTTCTCTTTTAATGGCAATGGCGCCTACCTGAGAGGTGCCGGAACTGAGTTCTGGTGAGTTCCGGTTGAAAAAAAGCCCTGATCTTATTCTGTGTCACACTGATACACTGTGTGTATCTTTTAAAAAAATAAACAGCAGCCACTTGTTGGAGGGGCATTCATGATAAGAACCAAGCTACACAGGGGAAGGAGTGCAACAGGCCCAATAAAAACCTCCCTCCTAAAGCCATTTCCCTCCCACACCAAATAGAAAGTTTGATGGTGGGTCTTCATTAGGACTATGCTGCAGAAGAATAGGGTTAACCCACCTCGCCATGCAGCATGGCATCAGTCCTTACTGACAGTTGAGTAGCAAGGTCAGGTGGTACCCGGTGCGGAATATTTCTTGTCACACCCCCACACCAATTTTTATTTTTTATTTTTTGCCTGCAAAAATGGTTTGACTTTATTTCATATTTTTGGGGGGAGCCAGAGCTGTTGAGCTTTTTTTGCAGAGATCGCGTGCCTTTCGACGAGGAGTCTGCCAGCCACCCTACAGCTAAGGGAGAGCCGGCAGGCAGAAGCTATTATATTACAGTGACACCATTGTCTAAAGGCTATCGCCCCACCAAATTTGCCTGTCTTTTTGACACTGCTCAGTTCAGTGTCTGGCAGCTTTCTTCAATACTCCAGGCATTTATTTAATCCTAACATTTACTAAATCTAATAATTTTGGGGAATCTGCCTTCCCCCAAACTCATAACAATACTTTTCCTAGTGAGCAGCCGGCTAGACAAAATCATCTTTGCAACAAACTAAACCTGCAACAATAGTTGATTTGGAATTCATCTCTATTTATCTTTCTTCCATGGTCCTATAGGAGAAGAGAGTCGGTGGCGCTGTGGTCTAAACCAATTAGCCTCTTGGGCTTGCTGATCGGAAGGTTGGCGGTTCAAATCCATGTGACAGGGTGAGCTCCCATTGCTCTGTCCCAGCTCCTGCCAGCCTAGCAGTTCAAAAGCACACCAGTGCAAGTAGATAAATAGGTACCGTTGCGGTGGGAAGGTAAATAGCCTTTCCATGCGCTCTGGCACTCTTCACAGTGCCCCATTGCACCAGAAGTGGTTTAGTCATGCTGGCCACATGACCTGGAAAGCTGTCTGTGGACAAACACTGGCTCCCTGGTCTGAAGCAAGATGAGCACCACAGCCCATAGTTGTCTTTGACTAAACTTAACCCTCCAATGGTCCTTTACTTTTTATCTTTATAGGCGGAGAAGTACATTATTTCCTCTCCAGTCCAAAAGAGACTGTTCCACTTTCCTTTTCCTAAATTGGGATGAGCCGGCCTTCTAATATGAATGATAATAATTTAAAGCCAACTCAATTCTCAGATGACTCTATAGCAGCTTCCAGCTTAATGGGCCAAGCAAAAGTGCTTTGGGTTAAATCTCTGTGGATCAATTGTCTACACCATGACGGACACGCTAGTTGACATACTGAAGTTCAAACACTGTTAATAACATAATTCTCTCTACATGCTCTCTCTCTCCCTTTCCTGGTTACTCCAGAAAAGCTATAAATCCTATGAGGCTGAGACGATAGAGGCTACATCTCAGATCTTAAATTCATAGCTCTTATAGCATGAAATTAATATGGATTTTGGAAATTAAGACAAACTAATGTAGAGCCCACTTTTAAAAGCCCTATGCCACAAATATAAACAAGTACATTGGTTTCACTGGTAATAAGAATTTTAAAAAATGATTTGTCTGAGAAATGTCCAACATTAAGTCATTGTGGTGTGTGGGTGTGTTAACTCTAAAACATCTGTTAAAAGAGCTGCCTAATAAAGTGATCAAATGCAAAGGAGAGCCAGGTGTATTGTATTAAAAGTTTCTAAAGATAATTTCAGGAAGCACAGCATGCATAGCAAATACCTGGTGAAAAGCCTCTTTTTTCATAGTTATTAAAGGTTCAGATCTCTGTCCTTTTTATCATTGCTCCCTGTTGGAAGAAACAGAAAGGCATACAAATAAATGATCAACCCTCAGATTACAAAGCTATTTCCAGATAACACAATTATATCCCCATATTATCATATTGGCTCAGAATATCCTTAATATCTGCAACATTAGCTAGCAAGGCTTGGCAATCTAGGATTGGCTGTGTTTTCAAGACTAGTCACCACACTCTGTTAAGATAGACAAGGACCTCTTTGCTCTTGGAAGTGCATAAGCTCACAGTTCCCCATATGCAATCCAGACAGCACCTTAAGACTTATCAGTTGGTTACTAAGAGCCCTAGAATCACAGAATCATAGCACTGTAGAGCTGGAAGGGACCCCAAGGGTTACCTAGCCCAACTCTCTGCAGTGCCCTGAGATCTTGTGTGACCTGCCAGCTAGCAGTGAAAAAAAGTCAAGCACTTTTTTATTTAGAAAAGTAGAGACAGCCACTTCACCCTTTGTTCGCTTTTTCACCAAGCTGGTATTTCGGGACTTCTAAGCTCTTCATTCTTCTTTGTCTAAAAGTATCTCTGCTGGCCTTTGAATTGATGAAATAGGAACATCCCATTCCATAATGATAATTTTACTATTTATACCCCACACATCATATTAGGTTGCCCCACCACTCTGGGCAGCTTCCAACATATATAAAAACATAATAAAACATCAAACATTTTTTTTTTAAAAAAACCTTCCCTATTCAGGATTGCCTTCAGACTGTTTGGGGGCTGGATAACTCCATACCCTCTGGCTTTTCTCCAACGAAAAGTGAGACATCCTAAGGAAAAGTGGGATATTACGGGATCAAATCAGAAACCAGGATGGCTTCTCTAAATCAGGGACGTCCCTGGAAAATAGGGACACTTGGAGGGTCTGCAATGGACCAATCACTCTTGATGCAAGGCAACTTCCTGCCCACTAGTGTCATGGGAGCCACAGCAGCACCATTCCTTTCCATGTCACTGGAGTTGTCTGGGCCATGGGGGAGGAACTCCGACAGCTCTCTGCTTCTCCAGCATCAACTCTCAAAAAATTGGATCAATGCAGGCACGGACAGAAGCCCAAGAAGGCCAGGAAGAAATGGATAGAGAGAGAGATCGGGTGGCACATAGCCAAATATGGCTGCACAGGGGTTCTTCAGGCAAGAGAAAAGGAGATGTGGAATTCAGTGGATTGAATGTGATTCAGTTTGATACCTATAGTTCCTTATATATTCTATCCAGAAAGGGTCAGAGAAGGGGCTTCAGCATCAGAGTGAACCCAAAGGAAACAGAACCTGTCATTCTAAGGCCACTGTGGAGCTTTTTTTGGGCCAGGTAGCAGGTTGAAAGGGCAGGTACTCAAATGAGGGCTTCCAACAGTAGGCTGTGTAGATTACCTGCCTGCCAGAAAATGCTAGCCAAACTTCAGAAATGGGAGGGCTTTTAGCCATACCCATCAACTCCCGGACTGAAAATCCGGGATCAGCAGCGGTGCGGCACTGGAAGTTGCTTCTACGCATGTCCAGACATGCGTAGAAGCGACTTCCAGTGCCGGCGCTGCCCGATTTCCAGTGCCCAGACATGGGCAGAGCAGCACTGGAAGTCCAGACATGTGTAGAAGCGACTTCCGGTGCCACTCTGCCCAATTTTTGAAAATCTGGGGGAATTACGGGATATTTCGCCATTCGGGACAACAGCGGGAAATGGCTTTAAAAACAGGGGTTTCCCGCGAAAAACAGGAGACTTGGCAGGTATGCTTTTAGCAGGCAGCTTGGCTGGAGTCTTCAGGGCAGAAAGTGAGAAATGTTGGAGGGTATGGTCCACCTATATCACTATTGCTTCCTTAGACTGCAAGAGGCTCTCCAAGATCTCAAGCACAATGTGATCTTTCCCATCACCCACGAATTGATGTTTTTTTAAAAAACTTGGGGTGCCAAGCCTGCCACTGAACTGTGATTCCTTCCCATAGGTAATGTAATAAAAAGCTAATAAGTCTTAGCAGCGTAAACCTCTGCCATACAATGTAATTGTCTACAAACTACAAGTTATGTTGATATTCTAAAGGGAAAAGGAAGCCAAACTCCTCTTTTATTTATTTATCATTTTCCCAAAGAATTAAAGAAAATCTTTCCCAGGGCTGATTTTTCAAAATGTAGTTATTTCTCTTTGGGAAAAGGTTGTGTTGGCTAGCCAATGGGAAAATCAATGAGAGTTGCAGTAATGATCAAATGCAGCTTGTGACACTTCAGTTATCATTGAATTTTACCCAGAAGACAATCAATACTTGGTTATACAATGAAGCACACCTGGTAGGTGGTAGAAGTTACTGCACTGCATAGTATACAAACACAAAGGCAGGCTATTTGCTCTTTTCAGACACCATTCTATTACTCTTAAACCATAAAAATGTCCTCTGGGGGCTCCAAGCCATTTATTGCCCCTCAGTGACTCTGGGTCATTTCAGATCATCTTCTGTGTTGTAAGACGATGCTTCTCTCGATGCTTTTTTTTGCTTCTCTCACATTCAAACGGTATTCTGACAGGCATACAGACTTCTTTTGTCTTCAGCAAACTCTGGCTCAGGTGAGAATGATTTTATACCACAAGATAATCAGCCTATTAAAAATTCTGAATCACTCATTCTTCACTCCAAATATCCAGCTTTCTGCAGATTTATTGTGTTCCCACCACCAAACAGCTCCCTAGGAATGCCCGTGCTGAGATGAACTGTAGCCAGTTTTGCAAAGCAGAAAGGGCAATTAATTGAGAGACCAACTCAAAGATAAGCCATGTGTTGACAAAGATGTGTTGTATCAGCACATGCATGGCACTCACGGATACATGTGAGAATCGTGCAGTGACTCCTGGGCAGGTTTGATAGTCCTTTATTTACGTGTTCTGATGGAGATAGGAAAGAGGAAAGGAGAAGCAGGTGCAGATAGGGAGAAAATGTTACATCTTGGGATACTTTTTCAAAAAATTTTTTTTGCCAAAAATAGTTCATCACCATTTGTCATTGATAGATCAACATAAAATACCAGTTATCCATGAACTTGTTTCTACTGTTTACAGCACTGGTATTTTATGTTGATCTATCAATGACAAACGATGATGTACTATTTTTTGGTAAGAATTCTGATAAATACTAGTCATTATTGTGCTTTGCTTATCCTCAAAATAACTGCACTTTAAACGCAGGTGGACATACAGTGCAAGAACAGCACTATCCAAGTAAGGTGGAGCTCCTATAAGTTTAATAGTTGTGAGGAAGAGGGGATTTCATTTTTATCACTCTGACATAAACTGCTTCATTTAAACAATGATGAAAGATGAAGCCTCCCACATTTAATGATACCCTACTTTACTTTTCCATAGAAAACCCAAAGCAAAACATTTGCATTTCATAGGACAGCTATATTAATGTTAACTTTTAAGCCCTCATGGAACACAGCTGACTTCCAGGTCCGTCTCTAGACACTTTGATGCTTTGTGTCACTTGGTATGGTTTCAGAAGTGTCAGGAAGTGGCTGTAAATGCACATTGATAGAGATGCTGAATGCCTGAAACCTTTTTGGACATTGATGCAGTAGACACATGTCAGGATTAAATGCAATACATCCGTCACATTTGTATCCCACGCTTTGTCCAAGGTCCACAGGGCAGCTCACATGAGGTGGGAACCAGCATTCCATAAGTAGAAATCTACTCATGGAGCAGAATGCCATTGAGTCTCAGCTTCCCCTTCACAGCCTCAGACCACAACAAACCCCCGAAGCCCTTTCCCCCCCCTGGAAATTTGGAATATTCTCCATAACAGCTTGGGAGATGTCATAGGGGGCTGCAGGGGAAAGAGGAAAGTCACCCAATCTAAGTTCATGGGAAGTCTCTACTCAATCCAGGTCACAAATGGAAGGCTCCCACCTGTAAATGGAGTGATTGCTTCCATTCAAGAAAGGGCACCTTTGTATGCATCCCACATAATTATCCTGCTTTATTCTCACAGCTACTACACTATGAAGAAGAATGGACTAAGAATGGTGATTTTCCCAAGGCCACACAGTGAGTTTCATGGATGAATGGACAAGGCTCCTGATCCCAAGGCAAGCCTTATCCACTATGCCATGCCACCTCTATGCTAAGCAGAAGCACTGCATGCATTAAACTCATGCATTGAGCATTTTACGTTTCATGGCTTCCCAATACCATAAATGGAAGGGTCTTTTCAAGAGGAGAAGAAAAGGCTTTTCAGCTGCTATTAATCAAGGTACATTAACTTCAATGGCAGCTAGATCATGTCACATTCAAATTAGATAGCAAATGAATTCATTGACCTTGAATGGAGTGACACCTAATAACTCAGTGTTATAAAGAAGTTACCAAGTTTAATATTGCCATCTGTGAAGTGTCGAGCAAGATATTTAGGCATTTCTGCAAATTATAGGAGGGTAAAAATATTCCCGTTCATCCAATGACTCTGAGTGCTGTTAGTCTCACAATTTGAAGTCCTGGCCTTTAAAAAAGTTATTCACTCATCTAAAACTTGCTCCTCACCTGGAAAAGGTGGGGACGGCTGGTGATGCCCTACTGAGAGGCATGGAGGCCAAGCAGAACTGCTAGCTGGTAAAGTGTGCTCTGGTTGTGATGGACAGATTAATTCAATACTTCCTTTATTCAAAATATCTTATTTTATAACAAGGATCACAACTCTTTATTAGTTTCCTCTGCAGAAAGATTGTTAACCGAGAATTCATATGCATGTCTACTCAGAAGTTAATCCCACTGGGTTCAATATAGCTTAGTCCCAGGTAACTGGGTATATTGCAGCCTTTAAAATGGCTAAATTTACTAACATAATTACAATATCAAATGCAAAAAAAAAATGAAGAAAAAAGCTGCACAAAATATTTGTTATTAAGTGGTTGATCCAGACTCCATGTTGATGAAAGAAAGAAAGAATATTAAACTCTTCATTTCAAGAAAATTCTTTTGTGTTTAAGCTTTTAAAATCTGGAACATAGATCAGAGAACATTTAGTCCATATTAAAACTAAAGAGAATGGAACTAGTTTAAAGTGAAAGCAACTTCAAAGTCTTTCATTAAAGGATATTTTGCACTGAGAGATCTGGCCACCATTACCAGTTTTACCTTCTTATAAATCCAAACCGCATGCTTCATATTTCTAGTCATAAATACCCCCACTTGATAGAATTTGACAGATTAGGCTATTATCTGCTTCCGATTTATCTCATTTTCTCCCTTATTTTCCTTATCCAATTGAATTTTATTGCTTCTTTTTCATATGATTGTTCCACAGAAAGAAGTTCCAGATGCAGTCAGAAACCTACAATTTATGCAGATACTGAATCCTTGCCTCACAATAAATATATCTTCAGTAGAGATTATTACAAACACCTTGGTGATACTGCTTTAAACAACTGGCAATCTTCCAGCATGAAGGCTAATTCCCAAATATTTAACTGACCTTGTCTGGTTGATAGGGCAAGAAAACATGACTTCTCCATCAGCTGATAATATGCCTTCTATACATGTTAATTCCTAATCAATCTTAGAGACATAATGAAGAGATAATTCCAAGATAACCCTGTCAGGGAACGACCTGTTTTGTTAGCTTGGCTTGTTCATTAGTGTGGTGCTGCCAAATCTTCATAAAAGAGTTTCTCTGGCCCACTGAAACATCCACACACATGATGCACCAATAAATGCCTTGGAATGCTCAGATTTGTATGAGCATTGCAGATCTCGGATCTCTCTGCACCTTTTTTAGCAGCATAAATACCTATATTATTGCAGGGCAGGGCTGAAAAGAGAAGTTATGATGAAAGCACGAAGCTGGGCCCTCCAGTAGAGTTTTCTTCAAAGAGCTTGTTAGGGATGAGCATTATGTTGCTTCCTGTGAAAGCCCCTTTCCTGTTCATGAGACCCATAATACTTTCCCCATAAAAAGTAGCAAAACTTTGCACCAACCATAGACACAAGCAGTCTCACTCCCAGACTGTGTGCTTAAGTACAGTATGTGCAACTATACTTTTCTCCTGGGACATTCAAGTTCCATCCACGACTCCAAGACATTCTGGCCATTCTACTGGTGCATCTTTGTCAGTAGAACACAACTCCCATTGGCTGAACATTCTGCCAGCATATTTGGGCAGCTCCATTGGTGTATCTTTCATGCTGGCACCATACCTCAAGTTCTAGTGTCATTTCTGCCATTTCTCCAGCTGGTAGAATCTGAGAATAAAGATTGTGCTTTTCATCTCTTATTTTTTGTATTGCATTCTCCTTTGGTGCACCACACCAATTCTCTCCTTCCAACCCATATTTTTCCTCTCACTTAAGAACATAAGCAGAGCATGCTGGATCAGGCCAGTGGCCCATCTAGTTCAGCATCTTGTTCTCACAGTGGCCAACCAGATTCATATACCTGAAGGAGCGTCTCCACCCCCATCATTCAGCCCAGACACTGAGGTCCAGTGCTGAGGGCCTTCCGGCAGTTTCCCCCCTGCAAGAAGTGAGGTTACAGGGAATCAGGCAGAGGGCCTTCTTGGTAGTGGCGCCTGCCCTGTGGAACGCCCTCCCTTCAGATTTCAAGGAAATAAACAACTACCTGACATTTAGAAGACCAGCTGAAGGCAGCCCTGTTTAGGGAAGTTTTTAATGTTTGATGTTTGATCGTGTTTTTAATATTCTGTTGGGAGCCACCTAGAGTGGCTGGGGAAACCCAGCCAGATGGGCGAGTATAAATAAGTTGTTGTTGTTGTTGTTGTTGTTGTTTGGGAAACTGACAAGCAGAACCTGAGCACAAGAGCACTCTTCCCTCCTATGGTTTCCAGCAACTGGCCTTCAGAAACATTGCTGCCTCCAACTGTGGAGGCAGAGCAAAGCCATCATGGCTAGTAGCTACTGATAGCCTTATCCTCCATGAATTTGTGCAAAGCTGTCAGGGGTTCTTGCGACTACTCTAGGGTAACGACGTCCCGCATGCCGGTTTTTAAACAGTTTTTATTAGTGCAGTCTATTTACAGTGAGACAGGTGTGTAAAAGCATGTCTGCTCATTCCGATGCAGAATCCGGCACTGCCCCTCCCCTTGACTTCCGCCAACATAAGAGTCTTGGGACAGTGAACCTTCTTCCCCTCTTTTTTCTGCGTAATTCCGGAACCGGAGGAAAGGGTCTGCGCTCCATGTTTTCCTTCTCCCCCCTTTCCCGCTCTATTTCCTCCCTCCTGTGTAGCCGGGTCTCTCCCATGCTGCCAGAGCCCCGGCCCTCTCCCTCCATTTCCTGACAGGCTTCCTCAGCGTGTTCGCTTTCATCACTGCTTGGGGACATAGCTGCCAAGTTTTCCCTTTTCTCGCGAGGAAGCCTATTCAGCATAAGGGAATTTCCCTTAAAAAAAGGGATAACTTGGCAGCTATGCTTGGGGAGGAGCTACTTCTGATGCACGGTGGAGGCTCTCTGTACTGTCTCCCCCTTACAAAAGCCATCCAAGTTGGTAGCCATCTCTGCTTCCTGAGGGAGGGAGTCCCATAGTTTAATTATGTGCTGCATGCAGAACTTCTTTTATCTGCCCTGAATCTTTCAACATTCAGCTTCACTGGTTGTGCATGAGCTGTAGTGTTATGAGAAAGGGAGAATAACTTCTCCTGAGACACTCCCTCCATGCCATGCATCATTTTATAAACTTCTGTCATGTCTCCTCTTACCCACTATTTCTCCAAACTAAATCTTCTAAATGCTTCTTTTGCTGCATGATCATACTTGTCTCATACATTCTATTTTGTTGTCTTATGCCTCTTTCTATTTCCTTTCTGCGTTGCGGAAGCTCTGATATTTTGCAGCACTTATCACGCATCCTTATCATCTAAACACCATAGAAATAAGAGATGATGATACCAAGGGATACAAAATATATCCTTAGTTTGTTATCTTTCGTTGGGTCAGACTGTATGGAGTTTTGGTTTTTTTTCCATTGCAGTCAGGCGGAATGGAATTTTGGATATGCCTCAGCTACAAAAAGAGCAAGACTACTGTTTAATGCAAAGACACCACAGAGAAAATACTTAGTGCATGACTTCAAATCCACTTTCATCCATGTTTATCCAGGACATTCCATCAATACCAGCTTTAATTTAGAAAGAGAGTCAATTTCTAGCTCCCATAGCTATCTCATTGCTATGTTTTCCAAATTGACAGCTTTATTTTATTATAGATGACAGCTGTGAATCACATATACACACATGCTTATCACTAATTAAACTGCTTTGGTAGAATGGAATGTTCGCAAATGCTACAAATGTTGAGAGGAAAAGTTCAGGGCCTCCCCCAGATGACGGCCATCAAAAACTGCTTCCATGGGGATGGCACTAACCTTAGGCCATGCACAATGGTGAAGAACATCTCCCTACAAATACTACACATTCCTTTTAGTCACCAACACTGGTGCAGACACTCACTATACCAACAAAGGAGGACACACAATAAAAGCTGAAGGTCTTCAGTGGTGTCTGTATAGGTTTTTGAAAAGAGATAGAAGAAATGTCTTAAATCAAATTCTAAGGAGGCAGAAAAGACAAGGTTTATCAAGCCACTAGAACGGCTGGTATGCTGGGGATGGAGGTTGCACACTGAATTAGAATAACTAGGAGATATCTCTAATGTAGGTTTGGATAAAAGGAGCTCTATATTGGATGGGCTTTCCCCCCATCACAGCCTTTTCCATCCTCATTTACACAGGGAACATTTTTCAGTTTTCTCTCTGTTTATATGTGTGCATCTGTTCCCTTTTTTATTATTTTCAGCTACCACTTATCAATGTTTTCAGGAGAAAGCATTCAATCTTCTATTCAGTTATTATTCCCCTTTCTCCAAGCTGACACTTCTCTCATGCTTATTACAAATACCCTCTTGATAAATAACCTCCCACCTGAGCTCCAGCCTTTTTTGTTTGTTCTCTGCCATGAAATGTTAAAAGAAAGGAATGGGGGTGGGGAATACCTTTTTTATTATTATTCTTTCAGTCCCTGGGTAGAACTCCCACACCATCTTTTCTTGCAACAGGGCTTTGGTAAATGCATGTCAATGGAACAAAATAATATGGAAATGCATTTGTGAACAAACAGCGGAGACATTCAAAGCAGAACTGTTGTTGCATTCATTTATGTTGCTGCTTTATTATTACCATTTTTTTTTATTTAAAAAAATGCCCTCTTTTGCCTTACAGCTTCATTTGGTTTAACAGACAGTTTGATCATAAACATTTGTGCTGGAATATTTCTTGCAGCACTGGGAAATGTGGTGGGTTTGCCTGACTGTTCCAGCAGCCAGGATGTGGTCAGTGAGGGCTGCTCCACTAGGATATAGGAGGCACTGCTCCACCAATCTCAGTCTGCCTTAAGCCAACCCCAACCTTTCTATTTACAACCAATCCAGGGAGTAGCACTGCTTCTCAACTTCCTTCTCCTTAGTTTCTGGGTGTAGTCAGATGTGGGGAATGTCGCATTAGTTTTCCTGCAATTCCAGCGCTTCTTTCCCATTTTCTTTTCTTTTTTTTTTAAATTTATTTTTATTAAAGGTTTTCTCAGTTTACAAAGACATGCCTAGGATATAGTTTTCTTTTGTGGTTGGCTGTGGTGGTCTGTTTTATGTGAGTAGGGTGGGCGGGTCAGGTTAGCCATATTGATTTGTATGCTGTTGGTGGATTTCTGTCGTTGTCTTGTTGCGCTGTGTATGTGATAAAGGGGAACCATACTGGGGTGAAGCCGTCTTCTTCTATTTGACCCCGTGTCAATTTCAACTTATTGGTTAATTTTTCTAATAGGGCTATTTCCCATACCGTCTGGTACCATTGGTCCATGTTTACTCCTGCCAGGTCTTTCCAGTGTCTGGTTATGGTGTTTCTGGTAGCTGAGAGTAAGTGGGTTATGAGTTCTTTGTGATGTAGGTGGGCATTATTGTCCTGGAAGATGTTTAGCAAGGCCAGTTCTGGGGTAAGTTCTAATGTTTGTTGGGTTATTTTACCTACTTCTCTTACGGTTGTTCTCCAGAATTGTTGGGCTTTGGGGCATTCCCACCACATGTGGAAATATGTGCCTGTTGATGTGCATCCTCTCCAGCATTTTGATGAGGTTCCTGGGCGTATTAGTGCTAGTTTCCGTGGTGTTAGGTACCACCTGTAGATGGTTTTCAGAGTGAGTTCTTTCCTTTTTGCTGATATGGATTTAAATGGGGGTTTAGACCACATTCTGGTCCATTGAGTGGGGTTGATTTCATAGCCTATATCTTCTTCCCATTGTTTTTTTATTGCGTCTGGGGAGTTTGTGGAATTTTGGAGCAGTATTTTATATATTGCAGATACCATCCCTTTGCCGTGACCCTTTGTCGTTAGAAGGAGGTTTTCAAAAGGTGTCAGGGGTCTTGTTGCTGCTGATTTTATTACTGGCTTGTTTAAGAGGGCATGTAATTGGTGTTGTGCTAACCAGGGTATTTGGGTGTCTTCTAGTTTATCCTGTATTTCTCGTGTTGTCAGAGGTATGTTATTTTTATAGAAGTCTGTTAGGCGATATAGGCCTTTGGTTTGCCAAGTTTTAGTTTGGATGTTTTGTGCTGCCTGGTGGAATAATGGATGGTAGACCAGGGGGAGTAGTGGGGATGTGGTTGGGGATAGTTTGTCCGTTTCTGTTTTCCATGCTTTGAACATGGTTTGTGTGTACCTATTAAGTGTTGTGGGGATCCTTCTTAGTTTGTTTGGGAGGAATGGGTATGCTGTGGTGCTGATATTCTCAATTGTGTCTCTCTCTAAGTGTATCCATTGTTTTGTCTCATCTTCCAGTATATACGGGATTATATGTCGTATTTGATTGGCCCTGTAATATGTTTCTATGTTAGGGATTCCCCATCCTCCTTGTGAGGTGGGGAGGTGCAGGTATTTGGTGCTTATTCTTGGTTTTTTATGTGAGAAGATGAAGGAGTGCAGTTTTCTCTGCCATCTGCGGAGTTGAATTGGGGGGATCCAGACTGGGAGGGTTTGGAATAAGTAGGTTAATTTTGGGAGGATGATCATTTTGATCATTGCCATTTTATCTGAGAGGGTGAAATTCATGTTGTCCCATCTCTTCAGGTCTTTGTTTATTTGTCGCCACAAGGGTTTATAGTTGTGTAGGTATAATTTGTTGAGATTTTTGGTTATTTGTACCCCTAGGTATCTGAACTTGGTGTGGCAGAGTTTTATTTTGGTGATATTAGTGAGTTCTTTCTGGGTGTGGGGAGGAGTGTTGAAGCACATGGCTTCTGATTTTGCAAAGTTTACTCGCAGGCCTGACACCGTTGCGAATGTGTTGAGTTCTCTGGTTAGGGAGATTGCTGTGTTTAAGGGGTCTGATGTTGTGGCCATTAGGTCATCTGCAAAGAGCCCTATTTTATATGTTCTGCCTTTTATTTCCACTCCTCTGATGTCTGTGGCTGCACGGATTCGGATTGCTAGCGGTTCTAGGGCCAGTATAAATAGGAAGGGGGATAGTGGGCATCCTTGTTTTGTGCCCCTTTGGATTTTTATGCTATTGGAGTCTATGTTGTTGATTCTGCATTTTGCTGAGGCTTGGGAGTATATTTGTTTGAGGACTTGTAGAAAGTTTGGGCCAAATTTCATGCTAGTTAATACTGCTAACAGGTATTTCCATTCTAGGCAATCAAAGGCCTTGAGGATGTCTAGAGACATGATTGTCAGTGGGGTTTTGGTTGCCTTGCTGTGTTCGATTAGGTTCAGCAGTTTCCTGATGGGGTCTGTGATATTGCGACCAGGGACGAAGCCAGTCTGATCTGGGGCTACTAAATTGCATAAGAAGTTTTTTAAGCGGTTGGCCAGGATTGATGTGAATATCTTGTAGTCTTGGTTTATTAATGAGATTGGGCGATATGATTCGACTTTGAGATTGTCCTTCAGTGGTTTTGGGATGGAGACTATTTTGGAGTGGGTCCAGGTTTGGGGGATGGGCCCCCCTTTCATGATGTCGTTAAATAGGCGAGTCATGTGTGGCATTAGGGGTTCTTTGAATTTCTTATAGAATTCTGCTGTGAAGCCGTCTGGGCTAATGTATTTTTCACACCACAGTACCTGTTGTGTTGCGAGAAGGTGGGGTTTCGATACTGGCACGCTGTACTAAATTTTGTTCACATCAGTGGGCATAGTGTGACACAATAACAGACAGTAGCTATATTGGACACCATGATCTCACACAATATTGTACCGTGATTCTGCCCCCTCCCTCCCAAAAGCGAGTTTTGGGGCACCACACAAGGGCATGTGATGTCATTATTCCCCCACCTTTTCTGCTCCCCCATGAATACAGCAGGAAAGAAGTTTGCCACTTTATTTTGACACTCCGGTAATTTTTACAAATTTCATCACTTTACTCTGCAATTTTCTGCATTAAGATGCCCACAAGTGGATTTTTTTCCCCTGGGATTAAATAACATGGATGTGCTCAACATGATCAGCAGGAGAGTATTTTGTGGGTCATGTAAGATTGGTTAGCGGGCCAGAGGAAGCATGAAGGGAGGCACAGACTCTCTGAACTAGAGGTAGAAAACAATATTTTTTTTGGAAAACTCTGTGTCCTGATCAGGCATTCTGCCTGGAGAATACACAAAATGCCATCAAGATGTGCAGATTTGCCAAGGCCTATTGGAGAATATCTGTATTGACAAAAAATGTGTGCATTCCCTTTTAATGAAGTATACACAGGGCCTGGAGAATGTGCATAATGACTGGTTGTTATGCACATTAACTGTTCAACTTATATTACCTGTAGTGTGTGTGTGTGTATAAGCACTGTAGATTCCATACACAACACACATGCCATTGAATTTGACCTAATTTTCTACTTTGAGCAACATGCAGAAACTTCTTTAGTGCATGGCTAAGGAAACACACCTGGGTTTTGAGAGCAATTTAGGCATGTCAAGCTGCATTGCATTGTGCTCTTGCCTTAAATTTATCAAGGGACAACTTCTTTCAAAGAATTGGCTTAGGTATGCTCTGTATAACTCCAATTTAGGACAAAGTCATACACTCAAAAACTGGCACACTGTGAATCCAGGACGCACTGCAGCCAGCTACAAAGTCAATTGACCAAATAGGTGCCCCAGATTTAAATGCCCCCCTGCCACCCAATTTGCCTCATGGTGTGCTGAACAATTTGCTCATGGTCAGAAGTAACATAGGTTAGATTTATGTACAGTGGGTTGCTTTTGAGTTGTCTAAAGCAGTCATTTGCACATGTGACAAAACACTGCAGCAAACCAGCCAGAATGCAGTGGGGTCCAATAACTTGCATCTGAGCCACGTTTTGACCAACTGAATTAATAAATGACACTGAAGAAGCTTAATTCAATAAGCTTCTGGGGTGACTGGAGTTTCTAGGGTGACTCATAAATACAATAAATACTCATTCATATTCTAGCTCAAACTGGGCTGTTGATCAAACTTGAGGTTCTGGTAATAGACTAGCCAAGTGTCTTCAAATGCTTCATTCTAAGGAAATGTCATCAGGTTCATCATGACCAGAGCTTTCATTACCTCCTGAACTTTGTCTGGAGGTCACTCATGCAGAGAAGCTGCCATCTTGCACAGCAGCAGCAACAACAACAGTCATGGGATTCACAGTGTGCCACAACAAGGCAGCAGTCAGAAGCTTGCAGGGCATTTGGATTGGTCTGGGGGGGGGTGGAAATGCCTCTTTGTAGCAAATGTAAGAAGGTCTTACAATAAGGGAGTGAATAGATTGCATAGCTCATTGACAATAGCTCCCTTTTCATGTTAAAGCATGACTGTATTCTTCTCAGAAGAGCACACAAGGAGCATTTTGTTGAAAGAAAGCAAAGACATACAATTCCAACTCATCATTGTCTTCTTCAGTTCCAATCATTCTCGTTAAATAATACTGTAATAATAATAGACCCCACTGATTAACAAAATATAATTGCAATTTGTGTGCCTATTAAGCGTGCTTAATTTTGATTGATCGGGCCATTGTTCCTGAAATTGTGTGATAAACACAGTTTACCTGGTTCTCCTGAGTTAGGCCCAAATACCTTGCCTGAAACTCATGTTTGTAAAATACTTGACCATGATGGGTATATATTATTTTTTTTAATTAAAAAAAAACATACTGGCATGCACTTGTCTCTTGCAGAGTTCTCTTTTGCTTTTGACAGCTGAATGGCAAGGAGAAATTTGGCCTGTTGGTACCTTCTTTTACTGCAATACATGCGGCAGAAAAAGTCACACCCCTCAAGGTTCTTGCATCTGATGAGGTTGGCCTAAGTCTGGGAATGCCTGTACCGTAATAGCAATTGTTAGGATGCAATCCAAACCTTCAACTCTCAATGGTGGGACTTTACGGAGCAGCAGGGTCACTGCCACAGCTGTAGCCCTGCCACACATGGTAGTTGGGCCAGAATATGGTGTGCAGTACGTTCACTGTGCCAGATTGGACCTGGCAAAGTGATTGGGCTTGATCTGTCACATGAGCAGTGAGACCAGCTCAGGAGCCAATGGATCATGGTCTGGCTCAGACGTGACCTTGTCCTAGACTCTGGAACACACTGTTTCAAGGTCTTCTCCTGGCTGTCAATGGTGAGCATCCTGACAGCATTACTACATGACCTACATGTTCAGGGGGTGGAAGGGGGAGTGTTGCACCAGTGGAGTGATGCTCCATTGTCACGGATGCAGGGACAACTCTGCCAAATGCACCCCTCCCCAGCCTTGCACAGGGGTGGGGTGGGTTCCTATTTTATTCTCTAAGATGCCACTTGCAATGCTGGGTCCTCTTTCTCATTGATTACTCAGTGGCAATGTGGCTCCTTTTTAAGGTTGCCGTATTCCAAAGAACAAAAACCCGGACATAGGGCAACCCTACCAAAGGAGAGTGTTTAGTCTGTATGTGTGCTGCATTGAAAAGAGAGTGTTTTACACTGTATGTATGTGTGGTGAGCATAGGTGTTGGGGGAGGCTGTATGTGGGGGGGGAGGAGTGTGCGCACACAAAAGAATGCAGTGTGTTTTCCGCTTTGGCCCTGCCCACCATTGGCATGCTGATTTCGGATGCTGGGTCAACTCCCAATGTAGCATTTGGGCCAAACAGATCTATACCCCTCATGCAAAGGAATGTTTTCAAAGCTATACATTTGGGAAATTTTGAGACACTGAGGAGGAGAAGAAAGTTTAAAAAGTGCCAATGAGACTCTCAGGATGTATTAAGAGGATCCTACAGGGATCACCAGATTTCACCTGAAGTGAAATTTGCAGCATGTTCATGCATGGATAATCATCATTATCCTAGAGTCATACCTCGGTTTAAGTACGCCTCGGTTTGAGTATTTTCAGTTTAAGTACTCCGCAGACCTGTCTGGAACGGATTAATCCACTTTCCATTACTTTCAATAGGAAAGTTTGCTTCAGGTAAAGTACGCTTCAGGTTAAGTACAGACTTCCAGAACAAATTGTGTTTGTAAACCGAGGTACCACTGTAATCTGAATAATTGTGAGGAAAGTTAAAGAGTTTTGATAAGAAGGCCAATGCAAATTCCCAGGAGGATTTGATATGTCCTGAGTTTGGACCACAAATCCCATAAATTAAATTATCAAACAGAGGCACATTGAACAGTGGCACACCACATATAATCTATTCTCACTTGAGAAAACACCTGTCAGTGAAACTGGCATCCAATCACTGTCTTATTTTAATGAAAACTCTGCTCTGCTAACTTTTTTTAAACAATCTTAATCTATTATGGGTTCAGAACTAGGCTCAGACTAGCAGCATGGACATGAACATGAAAAGTACTGAAGTATTATTATGCTTACTTTTCAGCCAAGCCATGGTGACTTCCTGCAAGAAATCAATATACGATTTACAGCATTTTAATAAATAACAGGTATAAATGGTTACTATAAATAATAACTCTGATTATCATGTGCAATCAAACCCTTCACCTGCTGAGAGGCACGCCACATTTATGCAGATCAGCTTTAGGCCTTTCATCCATGAAATTATAGAATGTATAATGTGATGGGCCATGATATTTTTAGTGTACTGTAATTGCTTATTTATAAAAGAGCTATCAACAGCCCACTTTAAATAAATTCCAAAATCACCGTAGGGCATTTAGAAATGAATATTTTATATGACATTTTTAAAAGATTATGAGCGTCTCTTTGAACAGTAAAATTAATGGCTGTTTGGCTGTTTAAAGTCATTCTGTGCAGACTCAGGATAATCACATATAAACTGTAATTACAGTATTTGTGTTTTAATAAGGAATATCACCACCACCTATGTGGCGATACAGTCCTGTGATTTTAATGTATGGGTGTGAGAGAGAGAAAGAGAAAGGGATTGAAATGCATCAACATTTCATTCTATTTCCTAGCAGAGGGTAGGAAAATTAAAACAATGAAATCACCAGTGATCATGGCTGAGATGAGCTAGCTTGGATCATCTCTCATTCTTCAATTTATTTATTTCAGCCTAGTCAGCCAAGACTCAAGAAAGCCAGGAAACCAGCTCTCCATGTGGCCCTGGAATTCCTATATATTTTACAGCTGGTAGGTTCTGAGATTTTCAGGAGGAACAGAATTTTGGAGGCCCTCCTGATGTTACTTTTAGTTGCAGGGATGCAGAACCTCAGGCCTGGGGTCCCCATGTGGCCCCCAAAGCCTATCTGCCTGGCCCCTGGGACTCCCCAGCCTTAATCCCTCTCCAGCTGCACTTCCTCCTGTGTCATACCCTCTCTTGGCTGCTTGGCTGGGATGTGTCTTTCAACTCTGACAATAGCTCTTGCTTTCCTGGATAGAGGCTAGAGACAGGTGTGTGTGTGTGTGTAGGAACTGACCAACTATATACAAAAGTATGATTGCCCCAGCCAGCACTAGCATGTGGTTCCTGGAAGGTGTCTCAGAGGAAACACAACACTTGTGCTGAGTGGTTCTCAGCCTTGTTTTTGCGCTACCAGAGCTTCTTCACTGCCTTCCTGTTATGTACTGAGCTGAATCCTAGAACAATAGGATCCAGAATGCAGCAGTCTGATTGGTTCGCAGGAGCCACCCAATCCAGCTCCAGGTGGAAGTGAATCAGCAACCTGATTGGCCTGCAGGAGCAGCCAATCAGGCTGCTGGCAGAAGTCAATCCGCAACCTGATTGGCCCACAGGTGCAGCCCTGAAGTAGCCAATCATGCAAGGCCCATTGTGTAAATAATTTATATAAGCAGACGTTTTGGGGGAAAGAGCCATTCTCCTCTTCTTCCTCTATTGCTACTACAAGCTGAATAAAGAGCATGAAATTCACTCTCAACTCCGAGTATATTTCACTTCCCCTCCTGCGCTGCTTTCAGTCATGCCCTACAATCTAGGTCAAATGGAAAGAGGCCATGCTGTGTCTACTTTTTCCCATCCCAGCGATGCTTCTCAGAGCAATGTTGTTATAGGAAGAAGGCACTTTATGGGTTTCTCCCACGTGGTCTAGATTACATTACCAGCTTACTCTAGGCAGCGTTTGCTGTTGCAAGAAAAAAGTTTTTTTAAAAAAAACCAAGGACAGCAACAACCTAGTAGCAGAATTCACTCATGCTGCTGATTGCTGCCTTGAATTGCGAGAGGAAAGTTCCACATAAGGATTCTCTGTTCATTCATCAGACACAGGCTTTATTTAAAACCATATTTTATTGATTTTCGGATAGAACAAGACTAAGGAAACAACCACAACATTTATTACCAAACAACAGAGGCTTTTAAAAGAAGGGTGATAAAGTATTTTTGAAACAACAGGGTGAGAAGCCTACAGACAGCAGCCCAAGTATAGGGTGGAATCCAACATAGTATTGTATAAGCTTAAGTATGGGCTATCAACTTATGGTATAATAATGTTTGACTGCTGGCTCTTGCTGAGAAGATAACTTATGATATAAAAGTCTCAAAAAGAAGAGAAAAGTGATTTAGCAGCTATTTATTTCATAGACCAATGAAACTGGACTTGATGACAAACAGCCAAAATCATCTTTGCGGATTTGGATATCATGATATAGGGGCTTCTTGTCATCTCACATTCCTGGAACTTGTGCATATGACCAGCTTCCATTTGGCCTTCTGGATGCTGAACGCTCTAAACATCTCTTTCTTGTATGGTTCAAAACTAATATGTAGACATACAACCTGACACCACAGGGGTCATATGAGTACGGGATCTGGAGGCTGTTGTAGTCTCTGTGTTGTTTTTTTTGTATGTTTTATAAATAAAATAGAATTATTAGAATTTAAAAATTTTAAAAACTGTCACTATGTAAATGGAAATAATAAAAATAGTTATTGCACTAGAGGTTAGCAGCGTATTTTGCAGTTCCAAGAAGATGCTCATTAGATTTAGCTATGATAAGAACAACGGTCCTGCTGGCAAACTGCCTGTTGCCTGAGTGGACTGCCACAACTGGATATCGCCCATAATGTCACAGCACTCCTATCTACTTATAGCTATTTTCAAGGAAAATGGCTGAAGTATGAATTGTTCCTATGTACAAAAGCAGTTCAGCACTGAGCGCCTATTCAACATTTACTCTAGCAAAGGCTATAGAATTACTTTTCTGCAGTCTACCCTTTAACAACCATTTAATTTTTTTGTCATCTAACTGCTTCCCTGGCTGATATTTTTAAAAAGGTTTTGGTTTTTAAAAAATATTTTTATCAATATGATTCTCAAATTCTCCCCTCCCTCCCTTTTTGACTTGACTTATACTTATAAGCTTATACTTATTTTGTCAGGGTTTGCTCCTGTCCGTCCTCTTCCATTTCATTAATGGAGTGTTTCTTACCTGTCATTGTTTTTTGACTGTGTTCATGCTGGCACACTTTTTAGCTTGTTCGTACCTTTCCTAATTTATGGTCTAAGGCTTTTATTGCTGTATTTTTAAATGGCCTCCAAACATGCTGAAGTGTTGTCACTTTCTTGCTTTCCCCTTTCAACTTAAATTTTAAATAGCATCATTTCTGGACTTCCTTGATAACTTTCTACTTACACGCATGTTGAATTGTATAGGGCAGTGCTCACCATTCCAAATCAGTTTGACAACACTTACAGCTCATACCAGTCTTGGGCATCAACATTAGTCACTGCAACCTAATCAGTTCCTAAACAAAGCTTGAAGCACTGCCATTCCTTGTATCTAGAAATGATTTCCCCTGAAGTCTGGCAAGGTCTGTATGGCTGTTGGCATGATGTCCTTGGAAGAGTGGTCTGTGTTTATTTTGAAGGACTGTCATCTGGTTCTGTAGCCACTGACTTTGAGGATATAGAGGAGATGCTGACGTTACTTCCTAGGAGTCCAAAGAAGGTGGGAAAAACCTCTGCTCAGGCTGGGAGGGCATCAGCCTCTATCTTCTCCCCATCTGTGTCTGAAGAAGTATCTGAAAAAGTGTGCGTGCACACGAAAGCTCATACCAATGACAAACTTAGTTGGTATCTAAGGTGCTACTGGAAGGATTTTTTTAAAATTTTGTTCCATCTGTGTCTGTCCTGGCAGCACATGGAGTCAGGTTCAATAGTCATGACACAAATATTTTGCCAAATGTTCAAATAGTTTGGAAGCAGAACAATTTCAATTTTGGCACAAATCTGATCAGATCACTCACGTTTTATGAATCTCTCTCTCTCTCTCTCTCTCTCTCTCTCTCTCTCTCTCTCTCTCTCTCTGTGTGTGTGTGTGTGTGTTTCTGTGTGATAAGTCTTAAGCACATTTATGGAAGAGATTCTTAAAATACTACTGTTTGTGGAGGCTTTCTCAGGGCATTAAACAGTTCCTCGCATTTTGTTTTGTTTGTTTTTTTCAATACATGCTTAGAGTCCCAGTAAAAGCAAGCAGCTGTAACATTATTGGCAAACAAAAATACAGTATCTCTCTTGATTGAGCTTGAGCCAGTTTTTACTTTTCTGGCTTCATTGTACGATCCTTTGACCATCTAGAAAAGGAGATATGTTCACCAAGGATCAACTCAAAGTCATTTCTCACATATGTTTCTGTAACTGTAATACAATGGGGAAATTTTTCATTTCGCAGAATCCAACATCTCCACTTGTCTTTCCACTGCAGCATTTGGCCTATACTATGAAACTGGTTAAAAACACCGGCTGGCTCAAAAAGCAAGGAATGGAAATGTTTTATTTCAGTTTCCCATTCCTGTAGCTGCTTTTATTTGATTTTCTGTCAGGATTTTCATGTTCCTTAGGAAAAAGGCAAACTATTGACCGACTAGGGAAACTATGACTTAAGCACATCACTTGGAACGCCATCCAAGTTAAAATTTCACCACAATGACCAAGGAAACTTGGAGAGGCTGGGCCACCTCTAACTGCAATCTCAACACTACACATTAATAACCATGGCATGCTTTTTTTATCCCTTGCTTTTGTAATGTTAGGTGTCATCATATATGGTGGATCATATACAGAGGATCAAGAGGACTAGTCCCACTCCACATGATGTTGGAGCCCTGGGGTAGTTTACATCATAAATATTATTACTGTGGTTACACGAAGGATCTATTGTATTCTGTTGTATTCAGCTTTTTAATCAGGAATTTCTGTTGGGTGTCTTGAACAATTCTATGTATACTTAAATTAATAAATACCGGTATGTGCCATGAAGTGACCCTAAGAAGCTTAAACGGGCTTCTTTAAACTCCGACGAGTTTGAAGCTAAAGCCTTGTCATTTCCCAATATTGACAACAGGAGCATGAAGAGTTTGAAACACCCCGGAAAAAACCCTTCTATGAGTTCCCTACAGCCATAGCAACTTAGGGGGCCAGGAAAGACATCGTGATGTATAATTGTTCCAGTCAGGTCATCCTGAAGCAAATTGGGACAACTGGATAGGAACCATTACTCCTTTGTTCTAAATTGATGGAGGGTGTTAAGGAAGACAAAACTCTGCTGTTTTGTTTTTAATAATAGTAAGCTTCCCCTGAAAAGTAACAATTTTTTACAACCACTCTTAAAGTTACCGAAAATTCCCTCATAGCTTTTGCAAGTAACCAATGGCCTCTGAAAGTTTTAGGAGAGGAATAATATTCAACTTTAATCTGAATATATTCACTAAATGTTACTGGATCACAGTAGTTAACAAGCTCCCATCATCCCCAACATCACCAGAAGGGCACCATATTGGCTATCACTGTACTAGAACCTGACAAAAATTAGCCTACAATTTGCAATTCATTCATATTCTCTCTCTCTCTCTCTCAGATGGTGTTCCAGTAGGAAAGAAAATAGGGACAACTAAACTTTTGATCACTTGTTATATAGAAAAGAGGATTTTAGCAAATGCAGTATTTCTAATAGCAGCAGATTGTGACTAGATAAACTGCTCCTGCTGAAATTTTCCCCTGTACAGTGGTACCTCATGTTACGTCCACTTCAGGATGCGTCTTTTCAGGTTACAGGTGCGCCGAACCCGGAAGTCCTGGAACAGGTTACTTCCGGGTTCGACGCGCGCACATGCGCAGAAGCACTAAATCACGCTTTGCGCATGCACCAAAGTGCCAAATTGCGTCAGGCGCGTGCACACACACGGCGCTTCAGGATGCGGCCTTTTCATGTTGTGAACGGGCCTCCGGGATGGATCCCATTTGCAACCAGAGGTACCACTGTACAACAGTTATAAAAATCAAAAGCCTAACATTGCAAGGTTGGTCATCTCTGAAATAAAAAATGTTTCTCATTAAATCATTGTAAACTCCATTATAAAATAACAGTTTATAGAGTAATCAATGAGCCTCACAGAAAGTGCTCTCATTTTCAAATAATAAATTGATATATGACTTTACCCAGTGATAATATAAATCAATCAAAGAATGTGATCCTAAGGACATTAACTAACGAGAATCAAGTTTTATGGAAATCAATAGTACTATACTATACTTTCATTTAAAAAATTGCTTAGATTGATTTAGAAGTACATTATTGATCATACAGCCCAAACTCCCTGCCCTGAAGGGTAGCATGTTCCCCACCTGAAAACAGCAACGACAACTTATTTCAAATGTTTCTTAAATGACCACAAAGAAGATTCTGTAGCTGTCTTGACCATATAAGAAGTCCCTCTTTATGTTCACATTTTATTTCATTGCGTTTAGCATTGTTTGCTTCATCTGCTGTCCTCAGTTGAAGAGCAATTATTCCACTTTTTTTAAAAAAAGAATGTGTTTTTTTCAAATCTACCTTTAGTCTTTTATTTCCTAAACTAAACTGAGTAACCTAAAACTCGCATGAAGGTTTTGTATCCTAGAACTCTATAATCTAGACAATGTATGTAAAAATTCTCGTACTTCAATAAAAATCTTTTTTTTTAAAAAAAAAAAGAACTCTATAATCTAGGTGAGAGACAGAATATGGCTACATTTAGACATCAAGCTAAAGTATGAGTAATGAACCCTGGAGTCACAGTATGGCCACATGAAGGCTTTTGCTTCCGGTTTTGATTAACCACAGTTTAGCATGTTGTCCAAACCCTAAACTGTGGTTCATCTAAATCATGCCTTGTTTAATCGGGTCCTCCCTTAAAGAGAGCACGTGTCGCGGTGAGACCTGGCAACCAAACTCTGTGTTGTGGGTGGGTATGATTGGATAGCCACAACACCCTATTGGTAGGTCTCTCAATGCAGGGTTCAATCAGGCCAATGGGACGCAGGCCAAACGGGTCAAGGGACCTCTATTTAAGCCCATGCACATGACCCAGAGCTTCCTCTTTTGGTGCGTGCATCGGAACACCCGCCCACCTCTCCCTACTTTTAGGGCTTGTGCACTTGACCTTGCTATGCCGTTGTGTGTCGTCTGTCATTGGGACAGGGGCACGGCAGGAATTTCCCCCACTTGGCTGATTGGCTGCTGCCACTTGGGTTTCGCCTGCCACATAGCAAATCGTCACAACTTGTAAGCTCTGGTTCAGGTGATAGGGATGGGGGAACGCTCTCGCCATCCCTATGTGAAGGGAATTCCGTTAAAGGAATCCAGGGACTAAATGGTTTGGTCAGCCCTGTGAGGGGGTTGTGCCCATGCCTGAGTCCAGGGGGACATCTGGGTGGTGGACATAACATGTCCCCAGCTTTCCGCCATTCCGGGTGTTCACCCTAGGCTGACCTATGCTGGTGCCCTGGGTCAGCGCTACCTGCAACAGTGTAGGGAGCTAGTCGAACCAGAGCCTATGCAACCACTCACTTGCTGTAATCAATAAAGTTGTGGCCTAAATTCTGCCAAAAAACAAGCCAAAATTTGAGTTGTCTGAATTTATTTAAGCGGGAGGTTTAAAGGTCTGAACATGCAAAACCACCCAGCTTCATAATCCATTACTTGTTTGAATCAAGCTGCAGTCAAGGTTAACAGTTTCTCAAGCTCTGATGACACAACAAATTGAGGTTAATCTTCCAAATGCCTCCTCATGGTGATGCTGGAGGAGGAGGAGGAGGGTGAAGGCAGGTGAGAGAGCAAGCCAGACTGGGGCTCACATTCCTGTCATGGTAAGCTATGGTTTAGCATCTGAACACAGCTAATATGCTAATGTTTGTCATAGGGCTTTTGCAAAAAACTAAAATGGTGAACACATCCAAAATACAGCTTTGGCAGCTTTCCTGCCTCACTGCCCCAGTTGTACTTCCACTACTCCAGTGGAGGAAGATGCTGGAATTGTCTTTTGGCTGTGATGATATTGAAGTGGAATAGGAAGCAATTTTCTATTCTATGCGGCCCAATCCTAATCAAGTTTTCTTGGAAATTCCACTGGATTCAATGGAATTGACTCCATAGAAAGTGTGGATAGGATTGCAGCTTCTGAGCTGGTTGACAGAGGCTGATTTTGACTTTCTGTACAGGTGTTTTTTTAAAAAAAAATGCTATAGTATTCAACCTAACTTACATCTAAGTAGACATGGTTAGGATTGCAGCCATAAGAAATCTTATGAGCATCACATTTCCATTTATTTTTGCCACAAAATTCAGGGAAGAATCACAGGGTTTTTAGTTTGTTAGCTATTCTCAGTCTCTGCCTGTCCTGGTAGTATTTCAATTACTCCAAAATGTAGCTTTGAAAATGATAATCTGGTGCATGCAAAATCCCAGAAAGGGCAGCGTTTGCATTTGAGAAATGTAAGCAGTGTGACAAACCATTAATAAACTTCTGTCAGTGTCTTCTAAGTATTTAGAAAATGTACAAAGTGACAGCCAGGATTCTTATGGGATTAGTTTAATGATTTGTCACTGTGCATTTTCACCATTCATTGCTACCATTCCATCTTTCATGCCTTACATAATACAGCGTTCAGTTCTGAATACAGTTATAGGAACCTCTCTCAGCTTACTTACTGCAGGCTTGAATTCTTGGGAATCATTTTATTCTTAATATGCAATTTTGAAACTGATATAATAATAATAATAATAATAATAATAATAATAATAATAATAATAATAATAATAGATTTTTCTGACATGGAAGATGCAAAACCATGTAGTTTGTTAGTGGTGGATTATTAGAAACCCCAAGAATATACAGATGGCAAAAACCAATTGCCTAATCTAGAATCAAACTGAGTATGGGGAGGACTCTGGTCTTCTTTTTATTTTGGAACAATCCTCCCCATTTTTCACCAATTGGTTCATTGATTAATTTGCAGAACTGCATTCTGTACATGTGAAGAATGCAATTCTGCAAATTAATCAATGAACCAATTGGTGAATGGATCCATGTTGTACTTATGCAGTGGTCTGAAGACTGCCTCTTTCTATAACATTTTAAAGGTAAAGGGACCCCTGACCATTAGGTCCAGTCGTGACTGACTCTGGGGTTGCGCGCTCATCTCGCATTATTGGCCGAGGGAGCCGGCGTATAGCTTCCAGGTCATGTGGCCAGCATGACAAAGCCGCTTCTGGCGAACCAGAGCAGCACATGGAAACGCCGTTTACCTTCCCACTGTAGCGGTTCCTATTTATCTACTTGCATTTTGATGTACTTTCGAACTGCTAGGTTGGCAGGAGCTGGGTCCAAGCAACAGGAGCTCACCCTGTCACAGGGATTCGAACTGCCGACCTTCTGATCAGCAAGCCCTAGGCTCAGTGGTTTAACCACAGCGCCACCTGGGTCCCTTATAACATTTTACATGTGCTTAAAAAGCAGCTAATGCCTCCTCTGTTGCTATGCTATATATATATAAAACAGTCTTGAAGTTCTCCCAGAATGTGACTGTATGTCCTACTATCCATTCCATTCCTGGGGAATTATATGGAGAAAAGGATGATTGCCTTCCATGTACTTACAAGAGCAGTCATCTTTCACCAAAGCCAACACCACACCATACAATGTCCTCGAAAGTCTACGTCTGCATCATCACGATGCAAGGTCAAATGGCAGTAAGGCATTTTGAAATGCACACATTGCTCAGCACTTCAGATTCTCATATGACCCGTGCTTTTTTTTCTGGGGGGACGCATAGCCCTAAACATTTTGTGAATCTAAGTTTGGCCTCATTGAGGGGCAGCATTTCAACGTGAGTAGGAAAATGAGAGTACCCCTAAACATTTTTTTTAGAAAAATAACACTGCACATGACTCTCAAACTTTATTAAGTAAGTTTTAAAATGTTAAAGGCCAAAGGTCTGGTTCATGCGTTATTCCATTCAGCAGCAAGGAGAGCACAGGTAGAATACTCTTGGGTGCAGATTACAGATTATAGTTTCACGCATGCAGCCTGAACTTTGTAGCAAGTCCAGACTCATCCAGTTAAAAACACTGTCTTCTCTCCAGGTCTTTTTGGTGTGGTTATTTAGAGGAATGGTTCCTGTATTGAGAAAGGAGAAGGAAGCTTGGATAGTCATTTGAAGAGCATAGCTGTTTTAGCATCCTTTTTTATTTTTTGTTTGATTTTGTTTTGAAGAATTTTGTTGTTGTGACCCTAGGGGGCACTAGGAATGAATTTATGGAACTAAAGTGGCAGTGGCCCCATAAAAGTTTGGGAACCACCTATTGACATGTATCTGGTGGTTTGCAAAGAGTGGGGGAACTGTTATGACTGTTTTGAAATGTGCTGCATCTTTCCAGGGCAGAGGCACCATTGTGTTCATGGCTGCTTACTTTTTTCCTGCAGTTTTACTCCCCAAATGACAATGTAGAAAGATAAAAATGCTGGCCTTAGTACTTCTATAAAGTGCTCTCTCTCTCTCTCTCTCTCTCTCTCTCTCTCTCTCTCTCTCTCTCTCACACACACACACACACACACACACACACACACACACACACACACACAGCAGGCCAAGAGTATAATCCAAACCCTGACCGACAAGGGACGGAAGATCAAGGGACAGACAAATCACTGCTGCAGCCTGGAGCTGGTGCACCAACTGGACATGACCCCATCATGTGACAGCAATGAGGCCAACTCTGGATCCAGTAAATGCCAGACTGACTCAGCCTCTCCCCACTCCAGAATGCCCCACTTTGCAGCTTTGAACTGGCTACTGCAGCAGGGTTTCCTCCACCAAACCTTTATGTTCAGCAGGCAGAACAAGGAGGTCCATGTGGGGAAGAGTGACCGTGGCTGGGCGGAAAGGCACCTTCTTCCAATCCTGACCTAATCCCAGTGCAAATTGTAGTGTGACAGATTAATGGACTACTGTAGAATAATCTTGTATGGAACTAATAACTTTTTAGCTGAAATAAGAATCAAAGTTCATTTTAAGCAGGAATGTTGTTGCAGCCAATATCATCATTGTGAGAACAGTGCATTCAACAAAGGTATCATCAAAAATCCAGTTTTTAAAAGGGAAGGCACAGAAATGTCATTGCATCCATTTCATAGCTGAAATATCCAAGTTGTTGTTTTTCACCCCTGTTTCTCCATCTTAACTTGTCTGCAAAATTGAGGCTCTTGGGCATTAAATGCTCCATTTAGCGGAATGGAACTCCTCCAGTCCTTGATTGGTGCTACTGAACTCCAAATGGGACTTTATTATTGTTATTATTCCCTGCAGATGGGCTTCAGTGTTTGCAGGATGTTGCCCTTCTAAATGGAAAGTGCTGCCCTGCCTGGCAAGAGGTAAATATCCATGAATGGAGGCAGCTGATTAACACAGCTGGAGAGGGTGATTAAGTGATTGGCTCTGAGACCTTTGGAGCACCTGAATGTCTGGAAAAGTGGGGAGAAACTGACATGCTCAGCTTGGAAGGTGGAGCCCTGGTGTTACTTGGATAAATAGGCTGGGTGACTGTTGAATCTATGTAGAAGTCCTTGTGTTGTTGGATAGGTATCACATGGAAGGATCCTGATTTCTTTTTTTAAAAAAAATAATGTAAATAACTTTTATTCTTCACCATATTAATTTTTATTTTATTTTACAGTAAGCCTTGAAACATATAAAGGGGATTGGAGATGAATGGATTATGATCACATCCATTTATTTTATTGCATGTGATATAGTGCACTAACCAAATTGGATTTCCTGTGTGTTGCTATTTCAGTGGTGTATGTTGCAAAATGCAAGCGACCTACATCACCTATGTAATGTGAGAGAGCCAGTGTGTTGTGGTGTTTAGAGGGTTAGACTAGGACCTGAGAGACCAGGGTTCAAATCCACTGGGCAACCTTGGCAAGTTACTGCCTCTCAGCCTAACCTACCCCACAGGTTTGTTGTGGGCATGAAATGGGGAGGTGGAGAACCATGTATGCCACATTGAGCCCCCTGAAAAAATAAGGAATATGAATGCAATAAAGAAATAAATAAGATGACTCTCAAATCCCTAGTTTACAATGTTTGCAATGCAGCTAGAAAGCAAATCCCTTTACGTTTGCAGAATCCAGGGCTATGCTGCTGTCATAACACACCCAGTTCACCTGCTTTGTTTGGCGTACCTGTTCCCAAGCAGTCTTCTGCAGCTGTTCATGCTCTGGTGAGTTTTGCTTCCACTCTGAGTTGATTTCCTATTCGTTTAACTTTCATGGGGCTCACTGTAGCCTCTAATCATAGTACACCGTAAGTCCTGCAAAACAATCAGTTCTCCTATAATTGAGGCTGTATATTTTTGCACCCTTTGTGATTTCATTGTCCTACTGCAGAATATGTATCGCTGCCAGCTATGAATTTATGTGGGCACTGCCCAGTGAAACCTCTGTGGCCAAAGGGAATCTAAATCAGGCACGTGGAGAGGTGAGGCTTCGGTTTGTTCTGCGCCATTCATTCTGACTTTATATTTATTTATCTAGTATACAGCCCTGCATCTGTGGATCTCAGAGTGGTTCACAAGATAAAAAGACAAGATAAAAAAGACAAAATACATAATAAGAACAAGTACAAGAACAAACCAATAACCCCCCACCCACATAACATGTTGTAGTAATCTAATCTGGAGGTTACCAGAGCATGGACAGCAGTAGTTTGGAGTGGCCGCCGAGACCATATAACACTGGTCTTGAAAGACCTACATTGGTTCCCAGTACGTTTCCAAGCACAATTCAAAGTGTTTGTGCTGACCTTTAAAGCCCTAAATGGCTTCGGCCCAGTATACCTAAAGGAGCGTCTCCATCCCCATTGTTCAGCCCGGACACTGAGGTCCAGCGCTGAGGGCCTTCTGGCGGTTCCCTCACTGCAAGAAGTGAAGTTACAGGGAACCAGGCAGAGGGCCTTCTCAGTAGTGGCACCCGTCCTGTGGAATGCCCTCCCACCTTTAGAAGACATCTGAAGGCAGCCCTGTTTAGGGAAGTTTTTAATGTTTGATGTTTAATTGTGTTTTTAATATCTTGTTGGAAGCCACCCAGAGTGGCTGGGGAAACCCAGCCAGATGGGCTGGGTATAAGTAATAAATTGTTATTAGGCGCTGTACACCATGGAGGCCACTGGAGCTTCAGCCAGCAGCAAAGGATCCAAAAGTGCCTCTAAGCTGCATATCCACTCCTTCAGAGGGAGTGCACCCCCATCAAGAACAGGTTACCTTCCATGTAGCCAGTCTAGGGACCTGCCCACTAACAGTGCCTCAGTCTTATCTAGATTGAGTTTCAGTTTGTTGGCTCTCATCCTGTCCATTACCAAGGTCCAGGACACCCACTGCCACACCTGCAGATGTAAAGCAGTAGAGCTTTGTCTATTACTTGGGTGGCCTGAGCTGTTTTCAATGGCATAGATTTAATGGTGCAAAATATGAGTGCAGAACCTTTTCTGCCCAAACTGGAGTAAACAGAACTCGAGTTAGGGTCGAGAGCCTGGGCCTGTTCACAGAGTATACAATGCTGTAGTGAACATCATAATGCAAGTTTAATAAGTCACAAAAGTTGGATTCAAGAACATGTCCACTTTCAGATAATTGCACAGCAGCTGCATAAATCCATTGTTGCAAGAAAAGAAAGAATAGTGTGGTGTGCTGCCATTTGAGTGATAGTGTGCCGTTTACCTTTAAACACCTCTCAGAACAGTCAAGATTCCATTAGGAAATTTCTTTTTGGTTTTGCATGTGGGAGTAGCAGGGTTACCATTTGTCTCCTCTGCAATTGTCAGGTGGGGTGGGGTGGGGGCTTTCTTTCAGTCCTTTCAAAGCTTTGATATAATTGCGTGTTCAGACCCAGAGACCTCCCCCCTAAATAAATTAACACTTGACTCAAATTTTAGTTTGGTTTTTGGCAGAATTTAGGCCACAACTTTATTGATTACAGAAAGTGAGAGGCATAGCTGCCAAGTTATCCCCCTTTTTAAGGGAAATTCCCTTATGCTGAATAGGCTTCCTCGTGAGAAAAGGGAAAACTTGGCAGCTATGGTGAGTGGTTGCATAGGCTCTGGTTTGACTAGCTCCCTGCACCCTTGCAGGTAGCACTGACCCAGGGCACCAGCATAGGTCAGCCTAGAGTGAACACCTGGATAGGCGGGAAACCAGGAACAGGATATGTCCACCACTCAGATGTCCCCCTGGACTCAGGCATGGCACAACCCCTCTCAGAGTTGACAAACCATTGAGTCCCTGGATTCCTTTAATGGAATACCCTTCACATAGGGATGGCTAGAGCGTTCCCCCATCCCTATCAGCTGAACCAGAGCCTATACACAACCTTACAAGTTGTGACGATTTGCTACGCGGCAGGAGAAACCCAAGTGGCACCAGCCAATCAGCCAAATGGGGAAAATTCCCGCTGTGCCCCTGTCCCAACGACAGACGACACATGACGCAATAGCAAGGTTAAGCGCACAAGCCCTAAAAGTAGGAAGAGGTGGGTGGGTGTTCCGATGCACGCACCAAAAGAGGAAGCTCTGGGTCATGTGCATGGGTATATATAGGTCCCTTGATCCGTTTAGACTGTGCCCCATTGACCAGACTGAACCCTGCATCGAGGGACCTACCAATCGGGTGTTGTGGCTGACCAATCTTACCCACCTACAACACAGGTGGTCGTTCTCTAGGTCTCACCGCAACATGTGCACTCTTTGAGGGAGGACACGATTTATCAGAGAAACCAAAAAATTATAATGCTGTAATTCCTACCAGATAGCACATGACAGAAGTGACATGTGGGGCCCCCACAAATGCAGTTGCATAGGTTTTCACTTTTCTCCTTCGGCTTTCTGTCTCGTCTTTCTTCCTTTTTCCTTTACTATCCTTTAAATGTCCTTAACTGTGCATTCCCATTTATCCAAATCACTTTTGGAACTCATAAACTCATATTAGGCTTATTAAACACTTCATTGTGTTTTTAAACTTTCTTTTCCTTTTCCTTATATAAAGTAAAAGGTAAAGGTACCCCTAACTGTTAGGTCCAGTCGTGGATGACTCTGGGGTTGCACACTCATCTCGCTCTATGGGCCGAGGGAGCTGGGTCATGTGGCCAGCATGACTAAGCCGCTTCTGGCAAACCAGAGCAGCACACGGAAATGCTGTTTACCTTCCCGCTACCTTCCCTATTTATCTACTTGCACTTTGACGTGCTTTTGAATTGCTAGGTTGGCAGGAGCAGGGACTGAGCAATGGGAGCTCACCCCGTCGCGGGAATTCGAACCGCCGACCTTCTGATCGGCAAGCCCTAGGCTCTTTCGTTTAGACCACATCACCACCTGAGTCCTCTTTTCTTATATACCTGTGTGCAAAATTTAAATTGGTCTTAGGGTTTTCATTTCTCATGGGGGAAAACTTCAATACCTACATTGCAGGCTGAACTTCAACAGGTGTAGTGTTTGTCAGCTCAAGATGCTCACCATACCTAGCATAGGAGCCATACTGGAAACAAAAGGGGTTGATTTCAAGATGGTGCTCGTTGTGTAATTTGGCCCTGATGGAAAATTCTGGGCCACCTCCAGACAGTCACTATTTTGCAGGAGGAATTCAGCCGCATACTAGAAATTTAGATTTCTGCAAATACAGAGGATAAAGGCACACACTCATTCCAGTGCAACAAATCCTTAAACACACCATACACACACACACATTTTGGGTATGCACTTAGAATTGTGGGGTAAATGACTGATTAATGGGCAGATATATAACCCAGATGAATGCTCGGGATCAATGTTCATCGTCATATAATCTTACCGCAAATGAATTGGAACAAATGCTCAATAAAGACTGGACATCGTGTAACTTCTGGGTTATGCATGCAAATCAGAAATGGATGTTCAATAAACAGGTCATCTGGAGCTGCTGGAGAACTCAAAAGCTCGCCACACTTTTGTGATGTTTTTAGTTGGTCCCAATAAAGATCCTACTAAACTATAGGTTTTGGAGTTTGTACTAATTATATTAATCAGGCCAATTCAAGTCAACCCAGGATTTGGCTGGAGCAGGTTGAGGCAGCGCTGGGTAAGATCAAGTCCTCCCAGAGCAGGCATAGGCAAACTCGGCCCTCCAGATGTTTTGGGACTACAACTCCCATCATCCCTGACCACCGGTCCTGTTAGCTAGGGATGATGGGAGTTGTAGTCCCAAAACATCTGGAAAGCTGAGTTTGCCTATGCCTGTCCCAAAGCAACCCAAAGCTTTCACAAGGAGGGCAGTTGTGTGATGATGTGGGTGAAAAGGAGACACATGCCAGTAGCCTGTGTGCATCTCCTCCTCCTTGCCGACCTTAATGAGGGTGTTAAACTCTCAGCAAAGACTGTGCAAGGCTCCTGATTCAGTTTGGGACCTTGATCTTGGCCAGGTCTGTCTCAGATCATCCCAGGTCAGATCAGGGCTGCTCCAAGGCACTGGGTTGGGTCCAAATTACTGTAGTTTGGAGGCAGGCATGCTCAGCCCTGGTTTTTACATATATCTTCTTGTTTATTCATCAGCAGTCAGTGTAGCAAATGCACATTCAGGCTTACTGTTCGTTTTTCTTATCACTGACTCTCCCATTTCCATTTTACAATTAACTCAGCTGATTCTGTTGGTTGGCCAACAGGGCTTCCAAACTCCCAAAGCTGTAGAAATAATTTTGCTCTTAAATATGGTCAAATGATTGGGGAGTACAGAAGTGTTTATGGCTTTTCCTCCTGGCAATACACTTACTGTACACCAATAAAATGAGCACAGATAAGAAACCTGATGGATTGTGCATTTCTGTGGATTTATAATTGGGCCAGGAAGCGATGATGCCAATAAGCTGCTGCTTTGTTTGAAATGTAGATGGAGAAAAAACAGCACGTCTAAGTTAACTTTAGCCAATGTTGCGCCACATAAAAGAGATTTAAACAAAAGGTTTCATGGTTGTTGTCACTTAAGCATAACAAAATGGTGTAATGATTTGAAGTTCCAATCAATTTTTTTGGTTATTAAATACAAGCTCCCCCTAGGGTGCTGAACACTATTATCTAATTTCTACAGTCAGTGTTCTTAACAGAGTTCAGCTAGAGCCTAGTCCCGACTAATTTCCCCACACACACACACTTTGCAAGGAGATGAGAAGTTCGTAATTGGAAATCATTGAATAACAATTTATAGCTGTATAGTTATTATTTAAGCACTTATTAAGTACTCTAAAACTCATTTCACTATTCAGTAGGCATGCACCATGGGTCCATAACCCTACAGTCGGAAACGGGAGCCTTTTGTATCCATTGAAGCTTTGGCCACACCTGCACTGAACATTTAAAGCACTCTTAAACCACTCTGAGCAGTCATGGCTTCCCCCAAAGAATCCTGGGAACCGTAGTTTAAGAGTGCTGTTCCCAGAGCTACAATTCTCAGAGTGGTTTAACAATCTTCCCTTCCCACAGAACTCTGGGAATTTAGCTGTGTGAGGGGAAATAATGGCATGTACCAATTTACCATTTTAGTGCTGCGGTTTAACTTTGGACAATCCCTAAGAAAGACCTGACTGTATTAACATCTGTAATCAATTTATGCCTAATGTTTTGTGTTGGTCACTTAGAAACAGTGAAGTGCTAATAAGAACAGGGCAGAGACAGCTTGTACTGTACTATCCCATAACCTGTGTGTGCCATTGTGCATTAGAATAAAAGTCTTCAATCTGTTTCCTTGTCATTGTTCTTGTTGCTTTATAATTTATGGTCCAAATGAATATTTTAGTATCATCTTAGGAAGAGGCCAAATGACTGAGTGTTTTTAGAGCATGACTCTGCCCATGAATGAGAACTTAAAAAGTCAGATTATGCAACTAATAGTTGGGCTTGATTATAAATAATTTTCCTTCAGATCTCTCAGGTATCCTTTTGATATATTTCTGGCTAGATGGAGCTGCTCTTCCATGAGTCAATGGCACAAAGCTGAGTGATGCAACTATACAAGTGCAATGGATTGTGTGGTTCTGTCCTGTGGAATCAGCCCTTCTTTTGACAGAGCAATGCCAGTAGCACTTTGGGAAAGTACATTTCCCAAAGGCCCTCTCAGAGAACCAGGTGGACAGAGAATTTGAGCAATATGACTCTCCAGTTAAAGCTTAGGAGCTATGGAAGTGTTAGATAACCAGACCTTCCTTGAACTACAGCTAGGGTGGCCATGTGTCTGACTTCACAGTCCTCTGCTTGAAGGAGCCCTGCCTGGTCCAAGTCTGGGTTAAAGATAAAAAGGGATGATCCAGCTAAGGTGTGTTAGCAGAAGCCAGCACAATGAGTCCTTCTCATATAGAGCAACATAACTTCCCCCCTCTCATCTGCCTGTGCATGCCCTATGCCAGTGTTTCCCAACCTTGTGCCTCCAGATGTTTTGGGACTACAACTCCCATCATCCCTAGCTAGCAAGACCAGTGGTCAGGAATGATGGGAATTGTAGTCCAAAAACAGCTGGAGGCACAAGGTTGGGAAACACTGCCCTATGCACCCTGCAAAATTGTCCTGGGGTGTGTGTGTCCTGGAGAACCTGCACAGCAGGATGCAAGGGGAACAGAGGGGAGATTGTTCCATCAGGCAAGCTAAACCCCAAGAAGGGAGAGCAGGGCCTTGAAGTTGCCCATCAGCAATTAGTAGTTGGACAGCAGACTTCACCCATATGGTGAAATAAAAAATAGTCCTTGTACATTTGCATACATTAGCATATGCAAATCCTGTTTTCTCCTCTCTCTGTGTGCTACATTACTTCTTCTTTGATGATGATGATTTATACCTCCACAAAGCCACCCTAATAAGATGTGAAATAGTCATATTTCAGCTTATCGTACATCCCCCCTAGGCATTCATGTATTCTCTGTCTCCTTAGAAGCTACGTTCTGTTCCATACAGCAGTACATTTTTAGCATGTCTATACTTTTCTTAGGCTTTCTGCTAACAATACGAGATGTAATCTGTCACACCTACAAAGAATATCTTTGTAAGAGACACATAATGCTTTTAGGGCTTAACCTTAAGTAAGTGATCTTACCCACTGAGAGAGGATTGATTCTTCTGAGGTGCTTCATTCTGTATTTTACTGCCAAGTGATCAAAGTTTACCTAGAAAATGGAGGGAGGGACATCTGGAAGAAAACAAATATCCTTGGAAGCTGGCCTTGAAAATGATCTGAAAGATCAAAAATAAGAATTTACTTGTGTACTTAGAATCATAGTATTGTAGAGTTGGAAAACGCCCTGAGGGTCATCTAGGGCAACTCTCTGCAATGCAGAAATCTCAGGTGGTCTACTTTGAAACCTCCAATGAAGGAGAACCCACAGCCTCCTAAGTGAGTCCATTCCACTGTCGAACAGCTCTTAACTGTCAGAAAGTTGTTCCTGATGTTTAGTAGGAATCTCTTTTATTGTAACTTGAATCCATTGGTTCACGGCCTACCCTCCGGAACAGGAGAAAAGAAGCTTGTTCCATCTTCCATGTGGCAGCCCTTTAGACATTTGAAGGTGGCTATCATATCTCCACTCAGTCTCCTCTTTACCAAGCCAAACATACACATTTCCCTCATCTTGCTTGTCCTCCTCTGCACACCTTCAAGCTTGTCAATATCCTTCTTAAATTGTGGTTCTCGGAACTGGACACAATGCTCCAGGTGTGGTCTGACCAAGAAAGAATAGACTGGGACTATTACTTCCCTTGATATGGATGCTATACTTCTGTTGATGCAGCCTAGAGTAGCATTAGCTTTTGCATTACACTGTTGACTCATGTTAAGCTTTTGGTCTACTAAGACCACTAGATCCTTCTCACTTGTACTACTGGCAAGGCAGGTGTCCTCCTCCTTGTATTTGTGCATCTGGTTCTTCCTGCCTAACTGCAGAACCTTACATTTGTCCCTATTGCAATTCATTTTCCTAATTTGGGCCCAGTTCTCAAATCTGTTAAGGTCATGTTGAATCCTGATACTGTCTTCTGTGGCATTGGCGTCATTTGCACATTTGATGAGCACCCCCTCAATTCCTTCATCCAAATCATTTGGATGAACATACCATGATGAAGCTGGATTTTACTCAGCTCTTTTGCTGGGTTAGGTTTAAAGTAAGTGTGTGGAACTTGTGGTCCTTCAGTTGTTGTTGGACTCCAACTCCCATCAATCCCAGCCAGCAAGTCCAATGGTTATGGATGATGGGAGTTGCCCAAGAATCTGTGGTGCGTATTTCAAGCTCCTCTTGGATTCCAGAAAATCTCGGCATCTGGTTAGAACTGTTCAGCTTTCATAGTCATAAGAAATCTTTTTTGAAAATGTAATGATGAAAACCTCAGAACTTTATTATATTTCTACTCTCCTATTTTCAATGACCATGTGTGAAGGACTGGTTTCACCTTTTTTTCACATTTGCCTTCCACATAGTGCCTTCTGGGGGCAGACCCCAAAATTTATTTACTTATTTATTGGATTTCTAATCCACATTTTCAGAAAAATATAGCAAGGCAGAGTACAAGATAGATGGATAAAATCAACAATATTATTGCAATTATTTATTTATTTTACTGTATTTTCATATTGAATACCTTTTGGCATTGAATTGTTACATAAATTACCCTGGGTATTTGTGGTGTGGCACCGTATAAATTAAGACAAATGCAACTAATTAAACCTGAGCCTCTTCAGAGGCGATAGATAGCTGGGAGATGTCACTACCGCAGATAACCTAAAGGTCCATCAGCCTTCACAGATCAGGCTTTATGTTGGAGAATAAATAATCATTGTGGATAATGAGTAAATTAATATCACTCTTGTGTGCCAGTGTCACTTTTGAATTAACTTCCATTAGTGGTGCACTGTCTACTGTGAGATGCAACCTCTCTTCTTGACAGCCTTTCCCCCTTACTGAAGCCCAACGCTGTGATTGGTGAAGCCTTTAATACTGATTGGCTGAGCTGGTATGGAGCTGGTATGGAGCGACACAATCCAAAATGCAGAGGGCAGTGGAGGAATAGTTGCTGACTTCCACACATGTATTTGAAGTAACCAGGTAATGCTCTGGGGTGCAAGATTTTAGTTTGCCTGTAATAAAAGCACTGTTTTACTGCTTGATATTGCGAGTGTCTCTAAGCAAGTGTCTAAACAAACACAGATATTCTATATCATTTTTTAAAAAAAAACTACAGCAGTATAAAAGCTAACAAAACAGAAATTCAGAGGAAATGAATTTTTTGAAATTTCAAGAAAAGTTATATGTATTTGCTGGCTGCTGTATATATAATTAACCTTTCAGATGTGCCTCCTTCATTCCACAGTGCCCATGTTTAGATAGGGAGGGGAGTCCCAGTTTAATCTTAAATAAAGCATCAGTCTTTATTGACAAAGTAGCAGCAAGCTGAAATATCAGGGAATAATGTCTTCCATACAATTAGCTTCAACCTCCTGAGGGGAGATAAACTATAGGAAAAGAGAATCTGACAGTGATGATCGTATGTTTGAAATGGGTAGTTCAACAAAATGATGAGGCTTGTCAGAAAGGCCCTACAGTCATACATAAAAGAAGAATCATTTAGATGTGGCATTATGGTAGTTAAGAAAACAATAAAAGCATCTTGGAAAGCATTCAGTCATGCAAAGCAGGAGTGCAAGAGATACATTTATTTGGTTAAATGTCAAGGTATGAGCATGTATTTAGTCTTAACAATTATCCTTCTGTGCTAGGGAATCTAATTATGCTGGAGTCATTTAATATGAGCATAATGTTCATTGGGCATGTAAATAAGAGCAATAAAGCTAAAAGTATAAAGAAAGAATTATTCAGGTATGCCATAATCTTGAGCTTGGAAGGAACTTGTGAGTATACAGGATACTCAGAGTTTCTTGAACTGGAGCCAATCTAGACATGCAGAGAAAACAAAATGCGGAGGTATTTCTGGACTGCACTACATCATGGAACACCATTAACACAAAATGCTAAGTCATTTTTTCTGTTTGTCAATTGAATATAAAGTCCCAAGTGTTATGCATTAAGGTGTTGGGTCAGACTTCTTCAAATTCCAAACTGAAGTGGGATTTGAAGCTGTGCTGGTAGGGGAATACCATGCACAAAGGGGTTTGGTGCATAGGTTTTAATGTCCTTTACATAGTTGTTCAGAATTTGTGACACTACACTTGTAAGTGCATTTTCATGACCCAGAATCTTGTATTAAAGGACCATATCAGTGGTGGACCTTGGGGTATCAAATTTCAGTGGTGCCCCGTGTGGTGTCAAAATTTGGGAGACTCACCTTTCTCTTTCAATTCTAAATAATAGTTATGGCGCCCCCAGTGGCACCCCTGAGGCTCTGCGCCCTGTGTGACCGAACCGGTTACGTTCCCCTAAATCTGCCTCTGACCTTATGACTAGATCACAAGATTAAACATCAAGAAGATCAGACCTTATAATACTTTCTCCCAATTTTGCACTCAGAGCTCGAAGGCTTGTAGAAGCATATAGAAACACTTCCTCACTCATGCCATTTCTATTTGATAAAACTTTTCATCGCAGACAGCAGTGTGAGCCTGAACTATCAATATTGGTTGAAAACTAAATTTTGCCTCTTTGTTTCATTCGGTATTTTAGGCACAGCTATATGTCCATCCTGGCCTTGGAAAAAAAATTCTGTTTGGAATGCACCTTCAGTACAAATGGAAGCCTTGTCACAAGCAAGTCTGAAATGCTAAGACTGGTGAATAGCTGCCATTCTTAAAGGTGAGTATGAAGACATTTCATTCAGATTCCACTGTGTCCGCTCCTCTTGCTGCCTAAGGCAATGTCAGTTTTGACAGGCTCTGTGATGAATAGGGTGGGTGTTGATGGGAAAAGACAAGGGGCTGAAGCAAAAACACAGGGAATCTTCCAGATCTTAAGCTTCTGATATTACGTTTTGCTTCCACAAAGTCAAGTGATTAGAATGGATGAATAAATGTCAATGAGCCATCAGAGCAGCTACTGTTTATTATTGCATCCTTTTCTACATACTAAAAAAATGCAAAGTTTTTTTCCTGCGTGTCAAGACATGCTTAAGCACCAAACAAATATAGATGCAAGCAATTTTGTCCAAAGATTAAAAACTACAGTGGAACTTTCATATTCAAGTTCTGGTGTAGAGAATAGTTCTCTTTCTCTCTCTGAATCGGGACGCTTTCACAATTACAGACAACAACTACCCCGTATTTCCCCCGAAGTGAACACTCAACATGCAGCTGCAGCCAATCACTCTCCAAAGAGTCCACCTCTATGGCATGCATCTTTTTGTTGTATTCACACCACATTCAATGAATCCTTACAACCTCTTCAGTATAAATCCAAAATGAAACATTGCAAGGGGCACTAAACACCTACAGCAAGTTTCTCTCCTTTCTCCAGCTCCCCACTCAGTGCCGGATTTACGTATAAGATAAACAAGCTATAGCTTAGGGCCCCACTCTCTTGCCCCCCACCCCATATACTTCTTCTTAATTGTATTTCACTTCAACAATTACTTTGATAAAATACATTGGACTGGGTGGCCCTTGTGGTCTCTTCCAACTCTATGATTCTATGTGCAAATGGCTTTAGATACCTATAAGGTCCATAAATTACCATATAGCATATATTCAACACAAAAAACAGCAACAATTTGTTGATGACAAAGGACAGTTGGACATATAAAGGGCCCCGTTACCTTCAGTAGCCTAGGGCCTAATCAAAACTAAATCCGGCCCTGTCCCCACCCTTTCTTTGCGCAAGGCAACCATGAAACATTTTCTCACGAGGCAGACTTCCATAACCATTCTCTTGCATATGAAATTACAAACCTTTTCTTCGGCTTTACCAATAGGACACCTGTGTGTTTTATTTTACCCCCCTTTAGCAATGCTAGTGATGTGTGAATGTGATAGACAATGGGTGGCGGGGCAGCTCCAGCTTCCAAGCTTTCCCCTCCCCTTTACTGTACTTGGCTATAGATATATGTAGATATATAAACTAGAAGCTAACCAATTTTATTGTTGAAACCTATCAATTATTTGGCCCACACAGAGAGCCGATGCAAACTCCAGCGTATATAATTCTTCTAAAATGAAAGGAAAACCCAGCACTTTGCACATGCAATGTTGATCACCAAAGCAGGAAAAAAAAGATGTACTCAAAACAGCCAGTCAGTAAACTCATAACACTGGTTGCTAGAGCTGTGATCCAGAAAAGAAAAGGAAAATAATAATCGACAAGTCTTTGCATTGCATAAAAGAGCATCCCTCTATCCTTTTTATAGCATCGGCTGTGTGTATAGGCACACACATCTACTAAAGCACACTGACCATTTTGTGCCAATGTGCCCCCATACACTGTGGTGTACTTTTCTCTGCGTCTGTTGGGAAAGAGCCGTAAGTCTCTTTAACCACAGCCACTTGCACACAGCTTCTGTCTAGCTGCTAAACAAGATTAATAATATATAGTCCACACATGAATTATTTATATTTGTAATATTTAACCAGAAAATAAAGCTGCAGTTCTTTTGCCATTGCACACTCAAAGGTTTCCAGGAACAAGTGGAAATTAAAGAGATGAAAATGCCATGCTTAACACATTCAGAAATCAGTCTACTGTTGTTTACTATTTTAAGCTTTGCATTGCCGGAAGGATGAGGATTCTCTCGCTTCCTGTTGAGCTACAGAAAGGATTGTAATTATATTTTTCAATGGTATATATTTATTTATTTGGGAGATCTCAGGCCCACAAATATATGGCTGTTGCAAGCCCTGAAACTGATCACATTTTATAGAATCTGCTATTTATGTATGATTTACCACCATCATCTGTTCATTAAAGTTTTCTGTGAAGTTTGTTTATTAGATGTTCATGTAGTCACGAAATTAAAAGACGCCTGCTTCTTGGGAGAAAAGCAATGACAAACCTAGACAGCATCTTAAAAAAGCAGAGACATCACCTTGCCGACAAAGGTCCGTATAGTTAAAGCTATGGTTTTCCCAGTAGTGATGTATGGAAGTGAGAGTTGGACCATAAAGAAGGCTGATCGCCGAAGAATTGATGCTTTTGAATTATGGTGCTGGAGGAGACTCTTGAGAGTCCCATGGACTGCAAGAAGATCAAACCTATCCATTCTTAAGGAAATCAGCCCTGAGTGCTCCCTGGAAGGACAGATCGTGAAGCTGAGGCTCCAATACTTTGGCCACCTCATGAGAAGAGAAGAATCCTTGGAAAAGACCCTGATGTTGGGAAAGATCGAGGGCACTAGGAGAAGGGGACGTCAGAGGACAAGATGGTTGGACAGTGTTCTCGAAGCTACCAACATGAGTTTGACCAAACTGTGGGAGGCAGTGGAAGACAGGAGTGCCTGGCGTGCTATGGTCCATGGGGTCACGAAGAGTCGGACACGACTAAACGACTAAACAACAACAACAACAACAAAGCTGAGAACTATACATCTAATTCCAGTTAGGCTATGGCAAATACTGCAATGCCCCGATGGTTTGGGGGGGGGGGTTGGTTAATAAAGAAAAGCAGAGAATAAATATTTTACAATTAAAATCTGCTTGACAACACAGGATCCAAGAGCTGACATTAAACAGCTTGACACAAGTTCAAGTAGTGGTCTAGAACAGCTCAGTTTTATGTAAACAGCTTTCAGGTGTGGTTTTTTTGAGGGGCGGGGGAATTCAGTTAGTGGTATATAGATCTTGCTGGAGAAATAAAGAAAATGTACCTAGAGATGGATGAGGGGATGCCTAGGGCTTGATGATTGGAAGGTCGGCGGTTCGAATTCCTGTGACGGGGTGAGCTCCCGTTGTTCTGTCCCAGCTCCTGCCCACCTAGCAGTTCGAAAGCACATCAAAGTGCAAGTAGGGACCGCTCTGGCAGGAAGGTAAACGGCGTTTCCGTCCGCTGCTCTGGTTCGCCAGAAGCAGCTTAGTCATGCTGGCCACATGACCCGGAAGCTGTCTGCAGAGAAACACTGGCTCCCTTGGCCTATAGAGCGAGTTGAGTGGAAACCCCAGAGTTGTCTGTGGCTGGACTTAAATGTCAAGGGTACCTTTACCTTTAGAGATGGGTGAAGCTGTCTTCCTAGTTTGTGTTATCTGAAGTTCTGTTCCACATTGATCTGTAATTTAACATGCATTAAAATTGATATTTTGTATCAAACTATACATTTAAAATCATATTTTCTTTTCCAATGCATTTTCAGGACATGTATTTAAATGCAAATTTGGATATATTTAAAAACTGCTGAGAGCACCATTAAAACAATTAGAGATGTTTGAAGTTCATTGGCTAGCTAGGATGAGATCCACCCTGTAGTTCTGAAGCTACAGATCAGGACATTTAGAAAGACTGAGTTCTTTAAGCATTCCTAGCCCACCTATGACCAAACTGGTGACAAGTAGCAGAAGAGGCCCTAGACAACAGCTTTTTACTTGTGCGTTTCAAATGGGCGAGATTGGTAATGATTTCGCTCAACAACAATTGAGAGACAGCAGTGGATCCATGAGTTTTGTTGCAGGAATTGGAGTGATAAAGCAGTCTTGAGTGCACAAAGAAACATGCCTCTTCCTTTCTCTGACTAACCTCATTTCTGGTGCCTCGGCTCCTCTGGTTTGAATGGAAGAGCAGCAAACCTATGCTCCCTGCTCTCTGTCCTGGCCTATGCAAAATATCTTGCGCAGTGCGTAGATCAACGGATCCTCTCCTCTGATCTGAACAATTGCCCGGAGAAAGTCTACATGCTCCTTTGTGTTAGCTGTGGAAATTGGAGTTCTTGGAAGAGTCCAGAAATAAATGATAAATTACAAGAACTCAGGCCAAAGAAGGATGATTTCAAAAGAGTATCTTCACAGAGTTTTAATAAGGATAAATTCCAGTAAACATCAACATCAGGACAAGGTCCTGTTTCGATTATTCTTCATCAGCTGGAATGTAGAAAGTAAAATAAACCTTAGAATAGTTCTCCTTGTAATGAAAAATCATTGAACTCTCTAAACATAAGTTTTACCATATATATTGTGTTAGCTAACAACAGATGCCCTGCCTTGGTTGGCATGGCTCGGGTCCACACTACACACTTTAAAAAATAAAATAATGTTTGATGGTACCACTTTCATTTTGAAGGGAAGGCAGCCATGAGGTCCCAATCAACTCTGCACTCTCCATCTTGTTCTCATGATGACTTCTAGTTGAAAATCCTCCTGTCCCCACCCCCCACCCCAAACAACCTTTCTCTACCTGGAAGGGTGATGTTTGCTCTAAATAGCAGCCAAGGGTGGGAGCCAATTTTCCACCAGAAACCGGATCTCATGGTTCAGAATTGGGAGCATGGTGCAAGATTGAGGGCCCTCTGGCTGCTTTTCCTTCAACAACAAAGGAATAATGTGTATCTGCTGCCGGATATATTCCTTGGTGGCTTGAAGAAGCACACAAGCATGACCCTCATCACCTAGGGCCAAGTTCTGCTGTTCTGACCTCCTTAAGTTTTTGCGACTAAGTAGCAGGTCAACATCTCACTTGGGGAGGAATATATGTAGTGTCTGCAATCTAACAGCCACAGGAGCATGGCTGATCTCTCCGAGGCTTCTTGTTTGGAAAACACTGTAGCTCTTTCCCAGCTCATGTAATTATACTGCCCTATAAATAGTTCTCAACAGCCACAGGAAAAAAAAAATCTTGTTGGGTATCTGTTGTTCAGAATTAAGACTGAGTGCACTAATGCTTCCCCTCTCAATAATATAATGTTATTTTAATGGCTGCTTCCTTCTGCAGTCTATTTATGGAAGGGATATTTAATTATATGCCTGCTTCATCATTACTTATATTAATCACATCTAGGGGGTCATGTGGTACCATATTTAATATTTAATGTTTTGAAAATAAATTAAAATACAATGATTTAAGGCTAACAAATTATCCAACATTAAAAAAGGGAATTGCAAAGCTAATTATGCACCCTGTTGCTCAAAGGACTGCTAAATGGAGCCAGAGACTTTTACCTCTCTGTTTAATAGATGAAATCAAGTACAGTTTTCTAGGGGAGCAATTATGGAATATATAGCTGCCTGTATAATTGGTTGTGTTACAGAGCATTTCCTATTGATGTCTACTCATAAATAAATCCCACTCCAGTTCACTGGAGCATACTGCCAGGTATGTAGGTATAGGATTCCACCTAGGATTATATGGCTAGGAATAATGCATGGGCCCTCAAGCTGTTGCTGTACTACAACTCCCATTATGCCTAGGCATGAGGGATGCTGTCCGAGACTAAGAAGGGATCCAAGAAGGGAAGTAATAGTACCACTGTATTCTGCTCTGGTCAGACCTCACCTGGAGTACTGTGTCCAGTTCTGGGCACCACAGTTCAAGAAGGATACTGACAAGCTGGAACGTGTCCAGAGGAGGGCAACCAAAATGGTCAAAGGCCTGGAAATGACGCCTTATGAGGAACGGCTTAGGGAGCTGGGTATGTTTAGCCTGGAGAAGAGAAGGTTAAGGGGTGATATGATAGCCATGTTCAAATATATAAAAGGATGTCATATAGAGGAGGGAGAAAGGTTGTTTTCTGCTGCTCCAGAGAAGCGGACACGGAGCAATGGATTCAAACTACAAGAAAGAAGCTTCCACCTAAACATTAGGAAGAACTTCCTGACAGTAAGAGCTGTTTGGCAGTGGAATTTGCTACCAAGGAGTGTGGTGGAGTCTCCTTCTTTGGAGGTCTTTAAGCAGAGGCTTGACAGGCATATGTCAAGAATGCTTTGATGGTGTTTCCTGCTTGGCAGGGGGTTGGACTGGATGGCCCTTGTGGTCTCTTCCAACTCTATGATTCTATGATTCTAAGAACTTTGGGAAGACTACAGGCTCTTTAGCCATGGTGCAATGACTTGAACTAATGCTACACTAGCATCCTATGAATAGCAAGTCAGGCCAGCAAAACCATGTTCTGCAGCAGCACCAGGGTCTCTGGGAGACATAGAACCATACACCTGGTTCCATGAACCCAAAGCTAGCGTTCAGTGTGTGTTTCCAGAACAGTTTCCCATGCAGCATGCTAAACTCTTTTGAAAATGAAAACTTAAACAGTAGTTTGTGATAGGGGATGGGGAGCGGCACTCCATTTTAGAACAATGTTACAATGAGCATATCCAAGCTCTTAAGCAAGCCTAACTTGAGATCCTAACCATTATAAAGGTTTCCATTCCAGCAACTCTACCTTAATAATTGGATTAGAATCATAGAATCACAGTAGTCACAGTGGCTAAGTCCTGCCTGCACTGTTTGGGGCAATAAGTCTCTGAAGGTCGCTTGCTGAGAGTCACAAATGGGAAGATTGCTGCTGTGCTCAGGCCCTGCGTGTGGGCTTCTCATAGGCACCTGGTTGGCCACTGAGAGAACAGACTAGATGGGTCGTTGGCCTGATGAAAATGGCACTGGAATTTGGTTGCAATGAATTGAGTAATTTAGATCTTGGGCCGACTGCACTGGCTACCAATTAGTTTCCAATTCAAAGTGCTGGTTTTGACGTATAAAGCCTTAAATGGCTCAGGACCGCAATACGTCAAGGACTGCCTCTTTCCATAAGGACCTACCCAGACCTTGAGATCATCTTCTGAGGCCCTTCTTCATGTGCCTCCTCCTCGAGAGGTCCAGAGGGTGGCAACACGAGAACAGGTCTTATCTGCAGTGGCTCCCCATCTGTGTAATGCTCTCCCCAGGGAAGTTCGCCTGACACCTTCATTATACACCTTTAGGCACCGGGCAAAAACACCCCCTTTTAACCAGCCCTTTGGTTGATTTGATTGACATCCTATACCCTTTTAAAATGTGACTTTTGGGGGGGGCGTTATTGGGATATTGTTTTTATTTTGATTCGATACATTGTGATCTTTTCTGTGAACCACCCTAAGGCCTCCAGGTACAGGGTGGCATATAAATGCAATAAATAAATAATAAACAAACAACATTGTGAAGACTGTCTACTGAGCCCAGCCACTCCCCAGGCAGAGGCTGCCGCTCCAGTGGTAGAGCAGCCAACCAATAGCTTTAATGCTGCCAGAGACATTTACTGCATGGACAAGCAGAGAAACTGGTGCAATCATATGCTGGGAAACTGCTTATATTGGATAGCAGGAAATGTTTTAGGAAATAATGCCACTTTATTTCTACCGAGATTATGCTATCCACTTGCAATTGCTTCGTAGCATTTTTTACTATTATTTTTATCACTTAAATGTTTCCAGGAGATTATTTACAGCATGCATTTATGGATGCGAAGATAATTTCTCTGAGTATACCATAAAAAGGAGGGAAAGTCGATGAATCTGGGAATGTATAATTTGCAACCATAACGTAATTGACATTTGGGTTAAGATAATATGGAAAGTTGTTTTGCTTGTGGATATACAGCCAGAGGGAAATACTGCTGACAACTGGCCTTTGGTGCCTGAATTCTTTGAATACAGCATTGTGCTAAATTCCTACCTCATTAAATCAGCTGTTTAGCTGCACTCATAGTTACTACAGCAGCGCAGGACAACATCCCCGATGTTGCCTGTAAAACCTTGTAAGGCAAACAAGATGCCTAAACCATGATGTGTAACATAATACAAAAGTCAAGCCAGTCACATTCTTGACTATGTAAGTAAATTTTTGGATTCCTTTATAGATCAAAGTGTTCCAAAGCTGGATTTTTGTTCCCTCTCTCTCTCTCTCTCTCCATTTGTTTTAAGCCCAGTGTTGGCGTTGTAGGATGCAAGCAGCTTTCCCCAAAAGTCCAAACAGCATTTAAAAATAGTTTGGAGGAGTTCCTTATGTAAGAGGAGTTCACATTCCACCACCGCTGCACCACAGACATAGAAAACAGGATTTAAGCATTCTCTTCAAAAGAACAAGGCCGGCCAATGTTATTAAACTGCTGTTCCTGGAATCTTCCATTCACTTACAGGTTAAATATCACCAGCCTAGAGAAAGTATGAGAAAAGGTCATGCTGTGTTCCCATCTGTGCATCAGATTTGGCCAGAGTGAAGGCAAAAAAAAAAGAGCTATGGCAGGCTAAACATGAATAGGTACACTGTGTGTGTGTGTGTGTGTGTGTGTGTGTGTGTGTGTGTGTGTGTTGCTGGCTTTGATTGTTCAATAGGTTTTAAAAAAAGGTAAAGGACCCCCTGGATGGTGAAGTCCAGTCAAAGGTGACTATGGGGTTGTGGCGCTCAACTCGTTTTCAGGCTGAGGGAGCCGGCGTTTGTCCACAGGCAGCTTTCTGGGTCATGTGGCCAGCAGGACTAAACTGCTACTGGCGCACGGAAGACAGTGACGAGTGCCAGAGTGCACGGAAACGCCAATTACCTTCCCTCTGCTGCGGTACCTCTTTATCTACTTGCACTGGCATGCTTTCGAATGGCTAGGTTGGCAGGAGCTGGGACCAAGCAATGGGAGCTCACCCTGTCGTGGGGATTCGAACCACCAACCTTCCAATCAGCAAGCCCAAGAGGCTCAGTGCCACCTGCGTCCCACTTGATTGTTCAATAAAGCCTTCCTGGCAGTGCTGAATTTTGGGGAGATGCATTTAGTAGCAAGCAGGGGGGGGAGGTCTTTTATGGTGGCACCCTCTTTGTGGAATCGCCTCCCTCTAGATCTCAGACAGGTACTCATATTATTGCTACTACAGTGCAATTTTTATTTATGTACCTAGGCTTTTTCTGGTACTCAGAGGCAGCCCACAGCATTTCACTACCTGAGGCAAAATGGGAAGGTGCCATTCCATTCCACCACCACCACCACCACCACCCCGCCACCGAAGCCTTCCAGTGAGATTTCGTGACAGTTTCATAAGATCTTGCTAAAGCCACTTTTCACTTCTGGCATATCAGCAAGGGTAGGAGGAGTGCCCCCCCCCATGTTAGCTGCCTCATGAGTGCTGCTACTGCCTTGTGATATCATATGAAAGGTAGTATAAAAATTGTGAAGAAAATAAATAATAGAAAGGGACCCAGGTGGTGCTGTGGTCTAAACCACCGAGCCTCTTGGGCTTCCGATCAGAAGGTCAGCAGTTCGAATCCCCATGATGGGGTGAGCTCCCATTGCTCGGTCCCAGCTCCTGCCAACCTAGCAGTTCGAAAGCACGCCAAAAAGTACAAGTATATAATTAGGTACCGCTCCGGCAGGAAGGTAAACGGCATTTCCGTGCGCTGCTCTGGTTTCGCCAGAAGCGGCTTAGTCATGCTGGCCACATGACCCAGAAAAACTGTCTGCGGACAAACACTGGCTCCCTCGGCCTGTAAAGCGAGATGAATGCCGCAACCCCAGAGTCGTCTGCGACTGGACTTAACTGTCAGGGGTCTTCTACCTTTAAGTGTGAATATTGAAATAGCTCATGAGCATCTGAACAGGATTGAATTGCATTTTACTCCCTCCACCTGAAATGCCTGGTCTTGCACTGAATGTAGTATTGGCAACGTAAGACCAGCAGATGAAAGAGTTGTGGCATCATAACTGATTTACAGCTCATGAAACTTGGGTTCTATGCATGGTTGAGGGTTGGCATTGCAGGAGACCAAGACTTGCATGCCTTTTAACAGTGATGTGGTAGGCATTGCTAGTATGCAATTATGGGGAAAGCTTCAACTCTTGATATTCTGCCTGTTGGGCATCTTATTACTTGTGTGTGAGCCTTGATTTATTTTTGGATAAATCCCATCTGCAAAAGAAGGCACACATTTGCATATGATGTAAAGTGTATGCAAATGTTATGTAAATGTGTGTCTTCTTTTGCAAGTGCAGCAATCCACACACAACATACTGGGCTCAGAAAAACCCGTTTGAAACCCCTGAACACAAAGGAATGCACCAAATTGTGTTAACAAATTATACGTAATCAACAGTGAAATAAAATTGTCATGAACGGTTGATGGCACATCATGCTTCCTGTAAGTATATTGAGCAAGAATCACACGGAAGTCAGTGCAGCAATAAATAGCCAGCAGGCTTTCATTTCAGCCTGAGACTTCTCAGCCATTTATAGGTATTGCAAAGTTCATCTCCTGTTTGGTGGCATTATGCACAGGATGCAAATATTTCAATCATTCGACAAGTGCTTTCTGTGGCCACTTGAAATCATTTGCCATTCATGGGAACAGAGAGCAGATGACCTCCACAAAAGTGAGGCAAGCAGAACCATCAGTGTGAAATCATTTTGTAATACTTGAGCTTCTTCCCAAACTGAATGAAGATCAATCAAGGGAATAATGCATCGCTGGTGGTATCAATTTCAAATATATTCAGAAGGAAAGCAGATATATGAACTTGTAGGCATGGTGCCCAGAAATGCGATAAAGGAAATATTGTCAGGAAGACATTTTACTTCTGTCTCCACCATTCAACTTTTATCAAATATTTTTCTTCCTTCTTAATTACATATTCACAGCTGAAAATGTGACTATGGATTTTCCAGGGTGGGCTAATCACTTTGGCCATCATCAGCAGGCACTGAAACATCAGTTTAAAACATCCATACTTGGTGCCCCAGACAGAGTTCTAGTTCAATCATACGTATTAGAGGCAGCGCAGCATGTCTAGTATTCCAGTATCTTCTTATGTAGTCTGCACTTTGTGGCTTCTTGTAATATATATATACACACACACAACCCTGTATATATACAACCCTGCAGACATGAAGGAACAATCTGTATGTGGCAACTGTAATATAGTTTAGTAATTGTTTCAATAGTTATTATTACACTTCTATTCTCTCTTCCAAGAATCTCACTGTTTCCACATCAACCCTGTGAGGTAGGTTAGGCTGCGAGACAGTGGCTGCTCAAGATCACCCAGTGAGCTTCATGGCTGAGTGGGGATTTGAACCCTGATCTACCAGGTTCTAGTCCAACACATCACAACCACATTTTAATGACAAATTCCTTTCTAAATTAGAATCAAGTTTCAGTCTCAAAATTCAGAGTTCACAACTAAAATCTTTGCTGAATATTTTGTGAACTACCCTCTCATCATGAAATTATTTGATGTTGGGATGTCGGAGTCACTGGCACTGTGAAGAAGCGAGGTGCTGCTTGAGGCATCACTGGTGCATTTAATGTGCATTTAGTTCCAATAAACGATGGGTTTAAGAGAATTGTAGGGTAGTTGTGACTGAAGATTGTTCCAAGTACAGTCATACCTCGGTTTGTGACCACAGTTTGTTCCGGGGAGCCGGTCGCTCCCCAAGTTCATCGTAAACGGAGGGGCTCTTCTGTCCGTGCACAAAGCGCCGATAGAACACTTCTGCACACGCTGAGCAGATTGCTTCTGTGCATGCGCGCGCCACGGAACCCAGATGTAAACACTTCCGGGTCCGCGGCAGTCGCAAACCGATCAGTCGCAAACGGAGGCAGTCGTAAACCAAGGTATGTCTGTAGGGATAGATGCATATTTCCATTTTACTTTTTATGATTTCATTACTCCCCATTTCCACATGAGATGATGATGATGGCGATGATGAACAAAATCTTTTTCATGTGCATTTCATGAAATGCAATTTTACCTAAAATACACATTTTTACAAGATATTTCCTGTAATATAATGTACTCATGGTCATTTTTTGTTCTTTTGTGCATACTTTCCCTGAATATATAATGCCTTTTATGGTTGTGAACTGACTTCCAAAATTTGGAAAACTGCAAATTTCAAAGGACAGCAGTGTTTGATAGATTGATTGAATAAGCAAACACTTGTTCTTATTAGTTGAGAATTGGGGAACTGAACGAATGTCTGTCTCATTACTAATTCCCGGCAACAGGGCAACACAAAAAGCAGAAATGGAAGAAGAAAGAAAATTATGCATAAACTTTACTTCTCCTGGCTAATTTAGACTTTTTCTTAGGTCAGCCAGAAACAACAGGTTTTTCCCCTGGTGAGAGGTTATTGAATGAAAATAATAAACAGGAGTGCATAAATAGCTCTTAGTAGTTTGTAATATCAGATGGCAAGCTCAGTTATGTAGATAAACAGTGCTACTATTTTATAAAGGACACGATGAGCTAACAGTATTCTTACAATTTTAGCTTTCATGTTAAATCTCGAAAGTAGCTGCTATTCATTTGAATTCATTAGCAACAGATTATTATTTTTTTGGGTACTGAAAATAGAAATTAACAAAATGATTTTAATCACAGGCAAGCCCGGAAAGATAGTTAAATTTAAGCAAGTCAATTATTAACCTACAAGTAATTAGCTTTCTCAATTTTTAGAACTTCCTATTAAATATGATCTATGAAATCTATATAGCTATTTAAAATTATGTAAAATAATGTGGGTGTAGTACAAAGGAAATGGTAACTAATTGCATAAGACTCTTTTCCGAAGAAATGTTAAGTCATTAAAGTGTGTTGAACTCTTTATATAGAATAATGCTTCCTAATTAAAATGTAACCCATGGAAAGCACGAAAGGATTTACAAACAATCTCAAACAATTTATTCAGTACACTTATTTAGTCTTCAAATATTATATATTTCCCAGTGTAGTAGTCCAAATACCCTAGGGTTGCCGTTAACGAAACTGCCCAAATTGTTGAGCTGATTTTAAGTGATTTTAAGCTTTTGGAACTGTTTCCACCAAGGGCATAGGAACCCTTGAGGCTATACTCCCATTTTCTAGGTCTTCTTCATTCTCTCTTCACCCATATTCCTACACTGAAAGAGCAGCCAGAGAAACACAACCTTTCTAATCCAGTTTTGAACTGCCCTAATTGTGACTTGAGAAAACTTCAGAGCTGGACTAAGACATCTTGCTGCAGCACGTGATATAAGAGTATGCATTAAGATCCCTGGCAAGGCCATGGAACAAATGAGCACAGCTCTTGGACTGCATCTTCATACTGCTGCACTGAAATCTCTAGAAACAGTGCTGCTGTGAAGAGACTGCATAGAAGACCTACATTTTATCAGTTTACATGCTGCTGTGCAGTTGTTCCACATATGGCGTATGTGCCTGGTATCTCCAGATACACTGTTAACAAAGACCACATCTCCCCATAGGAACCAACCTGGGTCTTTCAATCATCACCTGAGGCCTTTCTCCATCTGGAGAGTGGCAACACAAGAACGGGCCTTTTCCCCACTTGTGGAATACTCTCCTCAGAGAGGCTCACCTGGTGCCTTCATTAAATATCTCTGGTGCCAGGCAAAAACATTCCTCTTCTACTAGGCCCAGTGCTTTTTTTCTTTTAAAAAATGTTTAGGGGCACTCCCATTTTGACTCAAGAAAGCCACCATTTTATAGTTCAAATTGGGGGAAATAAATACAGTAAATGGACAAAAGTACAAAGATTCACAAAATGTTTAGGGGTATGCGTCCCCCTGTGTCCCCCTGCCTTTGGCTGCCTCCAAAAGCTCAACAACTCTGAGTAATCTCCCCTCTATTTTTTTTTTGTGGTCCAAAAAAAGAGTGGTCGTCTTATACATGGAGGCGTGTTATACACAGAAAAATATGATATTTATTTTATTTAATTATATCTAGATCAGCCTTCCCCAAGCTGTTGTATTTGAGGTGCTAGAGCATAGCTGCCAAGTTATCCCTTTTTTTAAGGGATTTTCCCTTATGCTGAATAGGCTTCCTCGCGAGAAAAGGGAAAACTTGGCAGCTATGTGCTAGAGTCCCAACTCCCATTAGCCCTGGCCAACATAGCCAAAGGGTCAAGGATGATGAGAGTTGTAGTCCAGCACCATCTGGCGGGCAGAGGCTGCCCTAGATTGGCCTGCCATTTACTCTCCAATGTTACCACATAATTCCTCTCTTGTGAGGAGCATGCTGTACTAACTATGGTTTCTATATCAATAAAAAAGGAAGTTTCACATAGACTGTGTTGTAGCAATCCAACCTAATGAAAAACATTTATTTGATGTTTGGGTCTCAGCTGACAGATGAGGGCAAAGCATCCAATGAGATAGGCTGGCCAGATCCAGGACAGGTGCGCAGATCCCACCACTTAACACCTTGCTAAGTAGCTTAGAAGCTGGAAAGCTGAGGAGAGCTTCACCTTTCCTGCCTGCAAGGAACTCTTTGTGTATTTAGCACAAAGTCTATATGTTTTGCTTGCTTTGATGAAATGGAAGAAAGATTCTTTGGAGTTCTTAAAGAGACATGTAGGGATTTCCTTAGCTCAGAATGACATATAGGAATCTTTGACTGCAAAAGATTCTACCTCAATTCCACAATGAGGAACTTTCAAAACCCCTTCAGACTATGAAACCATGATTTTTCTTAAATTATAGTATAAATAATTACTGTAGCATGTAATCATTCACTTCATTATTATAATGCTCTTTAACATGACAGCGTAGGAAGAGACCTTCTACCAAGGCTCCCCAATATATTTGTCAGAGGTCCTTCCCATCACCACCTACCACAGCATATGCCAACCTGGTGCCCAGGTGTTTTGAGCTACAACTCCCATCAGCCCCAGTCAGCTCACACAATAGGTCAGCATAGGTTGACTTTGTTGTTGTTGTTGTTGTTGTTTAGTCATTTAGTCGTGTCCGACTCTTCGTGACCCCGTGGACCATAGCACGCCAGGCACTCCTGTCTTCCACTGCCTCCCACAGTTTGGTCAAACTCATGTTCATAGCTTCGAGAACACTGTCCAACCATCTCATCCTCTGCCGTCCCCTTCTCCTTGTGCCCTCCATCTTTCCCAACATCAGGGTCTTTCCCAGGGAGTCCCTTTGTCTAATAAACTAAGTTCCTTAGTTCTGAGATCCAGATGTGGTTTAGGACACTGGTGGAGATTGTTGCCCTATTCATAAGCCAAGTACGATCACAATAGAATCGAAATTAGTACTGTAACTTGTAGTTTTGAAGACTGAATTGTGATTAGATCTGAATCGCATTTTATCTCAAGAATCAGCTCTGCCAAGCTATGCTTCATCCGGTTGGTGAAGATAGTTCATCACATTTCTGATCATTCCTTGCTGTTAAAGAGATCTCTGTTCTCGGACCGTCGGCCTTTAAATCTCACCAATGATAAAAGAGACATCATCTATCTTTAACTCTCCCATCCCATGTTTGCTCCTTGCAGCACTATCTTATCCCATTGAAGCCCAAGCAAAGTTCTCACTGACTATAATGGAGTGGATTACACCCTACTGTGCTCATTTCTCCAGATACAAACCAGGTGAGCACAAGTAGCAGGAACGTCTTGACCCCCATTGCTTCTTTTTATACATTTTTTCTTTAGTAAATTGATGATGGAGGGAAGGTTGTCTAACTGCTTTCTACTCGCCACCAAATTCAATTAAAAGCCTCTCATCTCAGATATTTGTATAATGTGTGAACCTTTTCCAGAGTACTGCAAGCTGCAAATGAAATTGGATAATGAATTTGTCTTCAGATGTAGCTGACTGAACCTTTTTTTTTTTTGAAAAAAAAAGCCTTTAAAAAATAGAGCTGGCAAAGGAGGGGAGAGGGAGAGATTGATGAATCTAACTGGCTACTCTAGGGAGCAGAATGACTGCTGTGTAGTGTCACACAGCTACTAATCCTTCAGAATCAAGTGGAACAGCATTGGAGAGAAAAAGAGAATGAAACAGAAGCCTTTCATGTCTGACTTCATAGGTCATCCACCCCATGCTATGTGCTTTTTTCCTGTGAATCTCTCAGCTAAGTACTTCCAGCAACAGCAGTTCAAGAACACTGAACAAGAAAAAATCAACAAAGTACAAGACACAATGAACCATCTAGAAATACCACTTAGCTGGCACACTGCAGAACCCAGCACTGGGTAGCTCTCTTTGCCGTAAACAACTCATTACAGCATTCATTTTGAACAAAATGGAGAGCGTTTAAGATTCACCATCCTTGAGAATCATACATAATAAGACTAGAGTTAAATTTTGCAGGAGACAATTAGGTCTACGTAAAATATAGATTGTTAGATTATGAGACAGGAAATGTTCCCTGTTGGAAACCCTGCAGTGCCACTACTAGTCAGCTGTAGACAATACTGAGCTAAATGGACCAATTGTTTGACTCTGTTTGAAGTAGCTTCCTTATTGTAGCGTTGCTTTGTTCCCATGTACGCATGTTCTGTTTCTTTTAGCCTCCTTTCCTCTGTTGCAACAGGCTTGCAGGTTTCTGGGTCGTAGGAAATCATGCAAATTTTTTTAATAATGATCATCATTAGATGAGACTGGACACCAGGTGTAGTATCCACTTGGGCATTGTAACCCCTGTGTGGCAAAGTAATACAAGCACAGAACAGTTTGTGTGATCAGATTTTGTAATACATTTTTGCTCTGCTCCTCCTCCTGTAAAATAGTGGAGTATGAGCAAATGGCAAAAAAATGAGAACTTGTGCTATCTTAGACATGTAACCCACCACAGAAAGCGTTTGCCTGTCATCTACCCTCAGATGGTATAACACAGCTTCCTATTTTCATGTCTAAAGGACCAATATGAAGTTACTTGGGTGCTTCCATGATGAGATAAAGCCCTCTTCCATGGACCTCCACTAACTGAGATGTGGTAGTTAGGTACACGGAATAAATCTGCTCCCTGGCCCCCACCATCTGACTTTGCTTGTACACCTTCAGATCTTGATTCATTAAAAAGTCTGCATTTTCAAATGTTCAATTGTGTGTCCAATTTCTGCACTTAACTAGTTCTGTTCCTTGGAGAAGACACCAAGCCCCATTAGATCCTTGGGGTGGAGAACTTGTGGCCCTTCTGACATTGCTAGACTACCAGTACCATGAACCATGCTGGCTGGGGCTGGTAGGAGTTGGAGTCCAGCAATATCTGGACAGGCCCAAGTCCCTCATGGGTTGTGCAAGGCTTCCCCCTGCTCCAGCCCAACACCATTTTATAGTGTGATAAACCAAGCTCCCCCAACCTGCTACCCCTGAATGTGCTGGACTACAACTCCCATCATCCCTGACCCTAGGTATTGTTGGCTGGGGCTTTAGTCCAAAACAGCTGAAAGGCACCAGGTTGCGAAAGACTGCATGAAACTGAGGCAGAACCAAATTCTCACTCAGTTAAAGACTCAAGAATTTCAGACTAGATGTGGAAGACTCTTACTGCCCATATAGGAATGAGCTAACAAGCAATCATTTTTGTTAATGACCACATTGTTTAAATTGCCATTGTAAATTATATCTAATTATTTGCAAAAACTTCAAACAGCTTTACAAAGGATTTTATCTTAGTCCTATCAAATGTTCTCACTTTCAGGAGTATAGATTGTTATCGTCTTTTTTCACTTTTTTGTTCTAGCAAATAATTCCTTCTGTCTTCGGCTCTCGATTTTGTCCTTATCATCGCCCTCACTAACACATTAATGAAAGTCGTATTAACTCTATTTTCTTTTATTTGTATTCACTTTACTGAAAAAACTTGCCTTTGATCTGCATCAAGTTGCACTAATGATTTTGCCACAAACAAAATCACATTATGCTGTTAGCAGATTTAAATGTTAATAACTTATGGCTGATCAAACCACACTGACAAAAAAGCCCAGCCAGTGGAATATTCAGCCACGGAATACTTGTAATAAATTTATTAAATGTTAAGACAGCTAATTAATGAATACTGTATCAGAATTATAGATGAATAATGGCTTGACTATCTTGAAGAAACAGGTCATTAATAAAGTTTGCATGCGGTTTCTGATGAACATGAGGAAATTTTAAACAGAAAAATTTGAGGTCAATGTTTAGGGGTTAAGATAAGGTATCTGATTGTCTATGTTGTTACTTTTATTATAACAATGAATTGATTTCCTCCCCTATCTCATACATTACATAAACCAGACATATCCAATTTCACATGAGTAAAAAAAAATGCAATATCAAACCTCAACTTTTATTTTAAAATGTCTCTATTTTGTTTTGCTGCCCCTACTTTGTGGGTGTCCTAAACACACGTTTAATTTCTCTATAGGGTAATCCAAAGCATCACCATTCACTTTGTGCTTCTTCTGACCCGCTGCACTGAAAACAACAAAGAGGAAAAATAAAATAAACACCACACACACACACACACACACACACACACACACACACACACAGAGTATCCCTCCATAATCTCCGGGTTTAAAAGGGCAATTTGGTAACTGAGGCAGAACCTTAAAACACTGAATTCTCCAGGATGACAGAGAACACCAGGCCAGCATACAACTGCCAGCTGACCCTGTGGGATATTTAAAACACAGTCAAACCAACAATTCATGTTTTGCTGGATATGGTAAGCACCTGATAGGAGCTGAAGCTCACAGAGTTTTCCCTGTAAACTTGCTAGACAGAACTCTGTGAGAGACACTCCCACTGTGCATTGGCAGGGGTAGGGCGTAGCTATATATTCTCCTACCTGCCTGGGCACACCCCTTTTCTCTTTCCAACTCTTTCTGCTCTGCCAGCAATGTGAGAACATCTGCCATGCCTCAGCTCCACATTTTAAGCTAGACTCAAGTGAATTGACATTTTAAGCTAGACTCAACTGAATTAACATTTTAAGCCTGCTTGAACAAAGCTGCTGTACTGTATCTGTTACTCTTCAGCAGGTATTCCGAGTGAGTAAATGCTATTTTTACGTTTTGCTGTTATTGCTTTAAGGAGAAGAAAAGGGGTAAATAGCAGCAAAATCCAGTCTGCCTTAAAGCATCCTGGATTACTTAAACTAAAAAGCTAAAACTGGCCTATCTAAGCTTCCTTTTAAGCTGCAAAGGGGTGGCACTCTGCTGAACTCACAAATGTGAGGAAGGAAGGCTTATATCTAATAAATATATCCTCTACTACCATTTATTCACATCCCAACCATTTTCATATACTCTCAGCCCTAGTCCATGTCCTTTTGTGATTGTGACAGTTTTAAGGGGGTATTAGACACATTTTCTCTCTCTCTCTCTCTCTCTCTCTCTCTCTCTCTCTCTCTCTCTCTCTCTCTCTCTCTCTCTCTCTCTCACACACACACACACACACACACACACACTCACAGAGGCCTGGGAATCACAAGTTGGATGAATGATGTTGCACTCAGGTCCTGCTTGCTTGCAGGCTTCCTATAGGCATTTGGTTTGCTGCCGCGAAAACAGAATGCTCAGCTAGATCCAGGAGGGCTCTTTTAAGAAGAGCCTCTTCTTTTCTTTTCTTTTTTGGTAATATAATATTTTTTGGTTTTCCAAACTACCTCCTTCCATGGGTGTACCCAGCATGGGGCAGGGGGTGCAGCTGCCCCCCCCCCTAGAAGGCCAAACCACGGGCCCGACTAGGGAAGCAAATACCCTGCGCAGGTGCCCCGCTTGTTGACACGGGAGGGGAGGGGGAGAGGAAATGCTGCTGGTGCCGTGGCTCCTCGACGGCGGCTCCTCCTCTCAGCCCGCCCTGCCTACATTTGCACCAATTCCCGCCCACTAAAGCCTTTGCGCCTCCCAATGGAAAGCCCTGCTGGGCGGCAACCTCTCCTGCCTAAGAGTTCTGCTGGGCTGGCAAGCGAAGGAGACGCGGCTCCCTGCATTGGTTGTAGCCGCTGCCACGCTCTGCCTCCCGGTAGGCTGCACTGCGATCGTCAGCACCATGGGCTGGGAATCACCCCCTTCCCCCCTTCTCACCCCCCTACCCCCCCCCCCGAGTTAGGAGTTGCTACTGAGACTCCTCCTGGGTCAGGAGAGGAAGTGCACCGACAGGAGCCAGTTCAGCCTCGGTGGGCAGAAGCAAAGGCGGAGTGGGGGGCGGCGCCCGAAGGCAGTGGTCGTGGCTGCTGCAAGGAAGCTGCGTGGGGGCATTTGCGCTGGATTGTCAGTGGCAGGAGTAGCCCAGCGGCAGTGACCCTTCCTCGCCGCCCCCCACCCCCGGCAATAGGAAAGGAGCTGCCTTGGGGGGCGGCACAGCTCTCCGCTCCCCCTGCATGCATTGCCCTCTCCGGGCATTGGCTGCTGTTTCCTTCTTTGCAATGCGCCCCCCCAGCCACTCTCCCTTGCTGCCCCTGCCGAGAGAGGAACGTTGAGGGCGGGGGAGCCGCCGCCGCCGTAGGGTCGCAGCTGGGGGGGGGCTCGCTCGCCTGCGCTGCGCCACCCCACCTTTTCCATCTTTTGCTCCCTTGCGATGGGGAGGCGGCGGTGGCAGCTACTTCTTCTTCTTCTTTGAGGGTCTCAGCTTGGCAGGGGGGTCCCCAGTATCCTCCCAGGCCACGGGGGGATGGCCCCCCAGGACTAGCAGACCTCTGAGCTCCTTCCCCATCCCAGATATATAGGGTGGGAACTGGCAATGCTTCGGGGGGACCTGGAGGAGGGAAAGCGGGGCCCAAAGGGGTTTTTCAGGGGGGTGGCTAGCCGTAAATGGATGGGAGCGGTGTTTTCAGAGCAGGGGCGTCTGGCGTCTTAAGCATACCTGGCGCCCTGGCACCATGGTGTGACGGATCCCTCTGGCACTCCCACCCCGCCCCGCTTCCCGGCGCGGCGGGCGCAGCTCACTGCGCGGCTGCTGCCTGGAGGGCCGGAGCCCTGCGCAACCCAGTCTGGCCGTAGGGCCAACCCTGGGCCAGGGGGTGCTCCCCGCCCCCTGTTGCGATGCCCCTGCACGCGGCGGAGGCGGCCCCAGGCCCGCGCACCTCCAGAAAGCAGCCTGAAGCCGCTGAACAGCTGAGAGGCGCGCCTGGGGCGGCCTCTGCCGCGCCTCTCAGCGGGCGGAGTGGCACCCCTGGTGGCCTGGCGCCCCACACCACCGGACCCGGGCCTAGAGACGGCCCTGCTATAGAGCAGGGGAATTTGGTGTGAGAGAGTTTAGGGGGTTCATTTAGCGGCTGCAGCCACCACCGCAGAGTCGCCGGGCCCGCTGGCCCTGTAGCCCCGCCCACATTCCCACTTTGTGGCCCCTCCCCTCCCGTGCCTTGGCCCCTCCCCTGAACGACCATGGCTTGCCCCCCCCAGTTGTGATCCTGGGTATGCCCCTGCCTCCTTCCCATATATCAGGGGTGGCCAACTTCCAAGAGACTGTGATCTACTCACAGAGTTAAAAACTGGCAGGGATCTACCCCTTTTTGGGGGGGTTCAGGTCGAGGTTGTTGAGCTTTTTTAGGAAGGAAAGCCATCCATGTTTTGGGGGGTTCAGATCAAAGTTGAGCTCTTTTTTTTAGGAAGGAAAGCCCTGTTTTGGGGGCTTCAGGGCAAAGATGTAGAGGTAGCTTCTTTGGGTGGAGCCAGTGATCTACCACAGACGTCCAGTGATCTACCAGTAGATCACGATCTACCTTTTGGATATGCCTGCCATATATATTACACTAGCTGGCCTAACCACGGGTTGCTGTGGCTCAGTCTGTTAAATGGACCCTCAGAGTCCTCCTTCAGACTCCCCTCACCTTCAGAGTCCCCCTTCATTTTGTTGAAATGTTTTACGCGTGTTCTGTTTACACAGGGTCGTCCCTGTGATTGCCCCCCACCCTGTCCCAACCCATGAGCTATGCCGTCCCCTCCCCCTGGCTCATCCCTGTGATTGGCCCCACCCTGTCCTGACCCATGACCTATCCCGCCCCCTCCTCCCAGGCGAGCCCCCACCTCCACTCGGCCCAGTGTGGAAAGGTGAGCCAAGATGCTGTGGAGAGGGAAGCTTTCCTAGGTGCAGTACCAGTGTAGCCGTCGCTAGAGGGCACTGTTTTGCAACATCTCCTGTGCTCCCAGCATGCACTTGAGGGTGATTTGTGAGTTCTGGAACACGGGGTTTGGGGTTTTTTACGTGGCCCAGGTGTGACATCTGTCTACACAACCTGTATATGGTCACTCTCATATTCACTTTGGACGTTGTGTCAAAATTTGAACGTCATCTGTCAAGCAGTTTTGGAGAAAGGTGGACACCCACCCACATGCCCTTTTTACATTTATACATATATATATATATATATATATATATATATATATATATATATATATATAGATTACATTGTACATTTGTAGCTTGCTCATACGAGCTGACTTCCCTTCTTCCTTCTTCTGATTTCTTTATGTCGCTTTTAAATTATTTGCATTGTCTTTGTTCATTTTGTACACTGTTATTTGTTTACAGACTTATCTATAAGAAGAGCCTCTTCTTAAGGAGCAATAGCAGCAAGGAAAAAGCTGGCACTGGAAAAGGAAAGTCTCTTGTTCCCCATTTGCTGCATTAAAAGTGCTGCTCTCATGTTGCCTACAGTAGCCTGGAGGTAAGGCCAGCTCCATTAGCATCTTCTAGAATTACTGCAGAACACAATTAAGAAAAATTGTAATAACAAGGAGTAAACATAAATGAAAATGAAGCACAATGCACATCTCTAATTATGCTGATTTGTCCTGGTTCCTTCCCACTGGCTTTGGGAATCAGGCTCAACTTCCTAGCAGGAGAAGCAGCAGTAATAGGAAATAACAGCTCACTCATTAAACTAAATATTTGAAGATGATCTGCAGGCTGCTACATCAGTGTATCTTATTATAGAATTTATTATCATTTTAGTGGGTTTTTTTGTCATGGTCCATTTGTTGAAGAATGCATAAGCAAGCTAGAAAATGAAACTAAGCATCCATTTTTAAAATTGTTGTTTTCACTAAACCCATTCCTGGGCGTATCTTTTCATGCTGCCCCTCATCCCACTTCTGGTGGTTTTCATCTGAATTTGACCTTGCTTAAAAGAACAGTACATGTTTCATATTCCGTTTTAAAAAAATTATCCCACAGCTTTAATATATAGCATCATAGCTATTTGCCACATACATCATGCAAGCAATGATAAATCTCTTCCGGAAAGAGCAAAGCCGGCTAATTTCTTTAGTGTTTGGTTTGGTCTCTTTCTTGCATTGACATCGGCCATTGTCCTACTTTATTGGTAGGGCTGTCAGAGGACAATCCTGTTGGAAGGAGTCTTCTGTTTGAAATGCTGTCCACCGAAAGCCTGTTTTAAAGACAATGAGCCACAATAAGGTGGATCAGGGCCCTTGAAGTTTCCTCTCTTTCCCAAGTACTGAGTGGGCACATATAGCACCTCGTCACAGACTTACTTAACATGGTGAAATGTATTTCTGTTGAAATTATAGGCATTACATTACTTCTTAATTCTCATATCTACATATAAATTAGTGCATGCTCCCCAATTGGAAGAACATTCTAATACAGGGTATGAGGAATATGAAAGCTGGGGACAGGGGCATAGCATTCACTTTGGGTTCAACTGTTTGTAACGAGTGCAAAGTGAGCTACTGTATCTTATCCGCCATGGGGGTGGGGGTGGAGTTATGTAAGGGGGTATCCATCATGTTCTACTTCAAGCAGCATTCACAGCCCTCATTTGTGCATACAGAGTAAAATGATGAGGTGGCAAGTTAGTTTGGTTATTTTGAAGCCAATAGAGATTATTTTTACATTCGGGTCATTGGGCCCTTACCCCCAGTACCCTGGAAGTAATTTCCATTACAATCAATGGGCTTTATTTCCAACGAATGTGTTCAAGCCTGGGGTGTTAAATGTTAAGGATCTCCGCCTTCCTTGTTACTATTATTAATTATAATGCCTTTCAAAATTCTATACACTGAGTCCGCTTTTGTGTCTTTTTCTTTTTCTTTTAAACCACACTGACACACAGAAACAGGCTCATGCAACTTGACTGATATTGCATATTTGTGCAGTCTATTGTGCTGGGCAATCTATTTATGGCATAATGGAAAAGGAGAACTAGACTGATGGGAGGTGAGTGCTTGGCAGTTGCAGATGCAATCTCACAATCAATATTCCAGTCATGAACAATCTGACAAAATGCAGTAAAAACAAGGATGTACAGGCTTGTGTTATTTTGTTATGAACTAGGACATTCAAAAGCAGCCTGAGGAAGGAAGGAGAAAAACCAACTCCCAATGAATTCCAAAGAAATCAGGCTGCTTAATCCACTCCCCAACCCCGAAAGCAAAATCTCCATGCATTCTTTTTGAATTCCAGTCAAGGTATATTCCTCTGTGATTCTCTTTTGCACAATTCAGGGAGAACAGGATACTGAGCATGGACCTGTGAAACATGGGTTCAATCCAACCATTTTAAAAATTGACTTTGTAGTTGAAGTTGAGATAGCTCCTTCCTCTCCTGTCCTGCTGTGGGAGCCTTAGTAAGTTTATTTACAAATATGTCCTAATGATTCAAAGGTTTGGATTTTGGCCACATATGTAGCTCATTGAGTTGCACATGCTTACACAGATATAATTGTGCAAAATTGTGCAAAAGATTGCAGCCTTAAATACAACTCCTTTTCCCGTAAAATGAGAACACTGGCCTACTTTGCAAGTTTATTGTTTGGAAGAATAATAAAAAGTAATTTTTTTTGCAAGCTGAACAGGAATAAAGATATGGCATTATCCAACATGTTCCTTGGGGGAGGAAAAGAATTTCAATTCTACCTTTCAGTTGACTTTAAACTTTTCAAGATCTGTCAATACTGCTGTCAATGTCATGATGACCTTGTTTTTCAGCATCCAAATAATACAGTTAACACACACTTTTACATTCCTCTGACCATATGAACAGTTACATAGGAAAATGTAATTTAGAGCTCTGGAATAACAGCTTTTCTGTAACTGGTTTAAACCTCCTTCTGATCTAACAGTGTGGGAGTCTGATCTTAGGTAATGCAAAGCTGAGATATTTCAAATGCAAATGAGTATTCTCAGCAAAGTAAGTTTTACAGTAATACTACAAAGCAATGCAATCAGACCGATGAGATGGGAGTCATCGGAGGTCATCTGCTGGAAGAAAGCAGGCCCATAAATGCAGGCAGCAGAGAGCAACTTGAACAGCCTCCCACAAGGTGGCTGCCCCTAGTTTCATCTTTCACTTCCATTTCATATATAGAGCACCCTGTAGAATGTTCATCTCAGACACTATACATGCAAGTGAATTGCCCATTCAGGAAAGTATCTGCAGATATCCACAGATACCCCACCCCCACCCCAGTACCCTTGTTGTTGTTGTTTAGTCATTTAGTCGTGTCCGACTCTTCGCAACCCCATGGACCAGAGCACGCCAGACACTCCTGTCTTCCACTGCCTCCTGCAGTTTGGTCAGACTCATGTTGGTAGGTTCAAGAACACTGTCCAACCATCTTGTCCTCTGTCGTCCCCTTCTCCTAGTGCCCTCAATTTTTCCCAACATCAGGGTCTTTTCCAGGGAGTCTTCTCTTCTCATGAGGTGGCCAAAGTATTGGAGCCTCAGCTTCAGGACCTGCCCTTCCAGTTCCCTTACCATTCATTTATTCACAGTAGTCAAGATAGCCAGCCTACAAGGATGTATTTGTCTGTGATGGGTGGAGCTGGTGATAAGTGTAGTTCAAATCATATGGAGCCAACCAGAATGGAGAAGGAAGGTCTTAGGGTACTTTGCCCATTGCAGGAATGACCCTGATGACTTCTACCTCTATAGTTGCTTTTAAGATGGAGTAGGAAGATCTTTTTTCTAACTTCTTTTAGTCATTAATAGCTGTACTAAATCAACAACTCAGCAGGGATAAGGCAATTTTCTTTCTTGACGAAACCTTTGCTTTCATTGCTCTCTGAAAGCAAGACAAGGTCTATTAAAATAACATTAAGGGAAGAGATGCCAGCTCAAATTAGGAAAGTTTCAAACATCTTGAAACAGAGGGGGGGATATGATTAACAGGCTGATCGGATAAGTAAGGAGGAGGAACAACTAGCATGAACAACCTTCGTGCTTAATTATATCTTCCTTCCTCTCCTTCAGTTTAGCCGCTTTAATTACATGTGTTTTGGAATATAAACATATGTTCATTGTGCACACACATTCACACTCTTTATTATAATGGGCATCGCCTCAATTTTGCTTTGTTTTTAACCCAACAACTCTAAAGCTTCATTCTATTGCTTTTCCACCCACCCAAAAAAATGCATGTGCCAGAGAAATAAGCATTTTCAAAGACAGTTACACCCTAACCCTGAACACCCACACTTAAATCGAATGCACACAAGGCTAAAAGTGTGCAAGACAGAGTCCCTGATTATTTTGCTTCCTTCTCCACCATGAGAAAAGGCAGAGATCTGCCATCCTAGAAGGGTGCAGTCCTATGATCCCTAGGGCAGCGTTTAAGGGGTCAGTGAATGCAGTGGTGGAGAGCAGGCGGGGGCATGCCTAGTGCGCATCCTGGGGGCATGGCACACTGCCCGCAGGGGCGTGGTGCGTGTCCTGGGGGTGTGGCACACTACCCGCAGGGGCGTGGCACCCAGCCGGGGGGGGGCAGCCACAATGGCACCCCACTGGGATCATGGTGGTGGGGGTGCGCTCCCCCTGCCCCCCTCTTCCTCCACCAGTGAGTGGATGGACAGGAGCCACCATCCTGAAATCATGAACAGAGGTCTGATGTTGGTGAAACAGATCCAGTGCTAGATCCCACCACTCTGGTGGTGACAGCTCCTCCAATGCTGTGGTCCAACTGATGGGGCTCTGGTGTCAAAAAGGCTAAGAAGAGAGCATGCCAGGAAGCTGCTGGCATCCAAATGACCCCAAGCCCTTCCAATACCTTGCCATGCCTCCAACAACCAGAGAGAAATTGGGAAATGCTTCTAAGCATGTCTAAACCTCTGTCCCCCACTAAACTAAATTGTTTTTGTATAATTGGAGATACTCCGATTTGAGTGTTCCTCTGCCCCCCCCCCTTCTGCCCTGCCGCGTATTGGATCAAAAGTTAAACTGCTTTCATTTCACTCTCTCTCTCACACACAAACATCCTTAGGATTTCCTAAAACTAAGGCTGCAAAAATAAGTGTCTATGTTATGTTGCAGTCCTAAGCACAAAGCACATGTCAATGAAATCAATTGAATCCACTTCAACTAAAAAGAAATTGAATCTACTTCCAGCTAAATTATCAGACCACAGCCAAAGGTCATCTAGCCCAACCTCCTGCCAAAGAAAAGCATTACAAACAATATTTGCCTGTAGTCAATTGAGTGAGAGAATGGACAGGTTGGAGAATAATGCTGTGCTCACAGTGGAGGTGCTGTCTTCATATTCAGAGCAGTATTGTGGTAATCATTTTCAGTGCCAGGACTCAGCTCTGTAGTATACAGACTATAAACAAAGATTTTTTTTAAAAAATAAATATTTTTATTAAGATTTACACAACAAATTTAAATTCAAACAAACCATCCACATCATCATTTAGGATTCCCTGAATCCATTGACTTCCCTCCACCCTACATACATGGTGGACAAAAGCATTCTGGGAAATGATTTACCATAAACAAAGATTTCTTTTGAAAATGTGCAGAGTGCAATTTCCTCCTAAATGAGCCACTGTTGTAGGGCAGGTTTTCAGATCACAGACTGCACCTTTCTTACAAGATTCAGAGCTTCAAAACAACTGTCTTTTGTTTAACAAAGTGCAGACACACCATTTAAGAATACAAAACCAATTCTGGTACACTGCTGGTTTTTGTGCCTTGTCCATGGAATTTCTTCCTCTCCAAGCTCTATGCCCCTGCCACCCACTTTTCTTTTCAATGTGGGCTCGAGCCTAACTTTGAGCAAAAGATTCCTGCATTGCAGGGGGTTGGTCTAAATGACCCTCGTGGTCCCTTCCAACTCTAAAGTTCTGTGATTTTATTATTATTTCTTAAACCAAAAGGTGGTTGCTTATGTTGTTGAAAATTCCTGAGGCCACGGCATTTGATTCAAAACTACAGGCTTCCTAGAATACTATGTTAACTAATTTAATAAAACATTGCCAGTCATCCAAAGAGCTCATATCGGCAATTTCCTCTTCCTCATGACCACTGAAACAGTCACTGCCCCAGTAGCTTCATGTCCAAGCAAGGATCTGAACTTACATTTCCCAGTGCAAGTCCCACACCCCGTCCACTAAATTTCCCTGCCTCTCGAGGCTTCTGTGTTGTTGCTATATATGTTAATCCAACATAGTTTTGGCCCCTTGATCTTTTCCTTATGAATGAATGTCTTCAACACATGTGTGTTTATGTTGAAATCAATTCCAGTCACCGAACACAATAAACCCAGTAAGTGTTCCAGAAAAAAATATTCTGGCAAAAGAAAAAGAAAGGAATTTGTTAGATTGTTGCTTTTCTTCCCCATCTCCTGCAGGCTGAAGACTTTATTTTTTTTTAAAAAAAAGGTTACAAAACATTGCTATTTTTTTTTTAGATCCTTAAAACCCAAGAGCGGCTTCCATCACCACCTGACAGAAGAGAGGCGCACATTTTCAATCTGTTGAAAATAATTGTGTGGAAAAACTCATTCGGTGGCTTCCAGACAAAATCCAATCAGTGTAATGGTTTTTGAGAACGAGGAACTGTATTCACATTTCATTCATGTAAAGAATGAGATAATAGAGGACTTTCATGGGGGATGAGCACCCTGCAGGTAGTGCAGTTTGCTGTGCTGTATGCAGGGCCTTGCTGGGTCCATCGCATAAAGAAAAATCTCTCTTAATTTGTCCCCATCCCTCAGGCATCAAATACATTTTCTTCCAAAATGAATGGACTGAAGCAAGGATTGACAGCATTTGCACTTCAATGAGATTCCCTGTGAATGACAGCTCTGTTGCTTTGGGAAAACCAGCTGTGATTCTAGCATTCCTTTAATGCGATAAAATTGATGTAACCTGCCGATACCTGGGTCCTTGTCATGAAACCTGGGTAATTATTTCCTAAATCAGAAAAAGAGGGGAGAGAAAAGGGCTTTTCACATTTACCGTGCTCACTGTCTTCAGCTAATAAAAGGTTTAATTGAAAGCTAATAATTTCAAATCCAGCACAGCAGAATTAAGGCCTCCAAGAGTAGCATCACGTTCACTCCAAGCACTGCTACTCTAGCTCGAGTTGCCTGAGATTTTCATTTTGAACAGTGTTCTTTTGCCCCCTGTAGCAATTTATTCTTTTCAGACACAATAAGCCTGCAACTTATATGGGGGTTACCATAACCTCCAACATTTCACCAATGAAAATAGGGACGTCCTAAAGGAAAGTGGGACATTCTGGGATCGAATCAGAAACCAGGACAGCTTATCTAAATGAGGTACTGTACATCCCTAGAAAAATAGGGACACTTGGAAGGTCTGAGTTACATTCCGGGATCACGCCTAAAGCTAAAATCACATATAGTCAGAACACATTGGTCCAATGGCAGGTGGTATTGACAAAGTCTTTCTTCTCCAGATATCTGCTTCCTTTCCACCCCCTTTTAATTTTTTAAAATATCTTTTGCCAAGCGTGTAAAGCTGAATGCAAGTAAGTTAAATGTGTGTAAGTTGTGGGCTTACTGTACTCCAGGCAGCCCTGTGCAGGGGATGGGGGGCGGCCAAGTACACTTGCCCCAGGCCTTGGAGGGCTAAGCCAGCTTGGGGGGTCCTGCCGGGGACTGTCTTCTTCTTCTTCTTCTTCTTCTTCTTCTTCTTCTTCTTCTTCTTCTTCTTCTTCTTCTTTTATAATTTTATTCTAGCAAGACTCCCACATTGCTTCAGAAAATCAAGAAGAAAATATCACATGTAGCAGGAGCCTACCAGGAGCTGGTTTTGTTGCCCAAGCAGTACTGAAAAATGGCGAGGAGAGGTGTAAAGCAATAGGCAAATCCCAGTATATGGTTGCTGAGCTGTGTTCAGGTTGGCCGAGTAGAGCAGCCTTAAGGGGGGGATTGTGGATTTGTTGTTGTTCTTGTTTTTACTATGTACTTTGTGGTTTTTACATTGCAGTGTACCACCCTGAGATCTGTGGATAAAGGGTGCTATACAAATAATAATAATAAAGTTGTGGAGGTCCCAGTTATAAAGAGAATGACTGGAATTCATTGAACACATTTTATGAATGTAGTTTATAGTTAATGACAAAAGGATACCCAAATATATTTCTTCCAGTTTCCACAACTCACCCAAACTTGCAAGCTACAGTGGTACTTTGATTTAAGAACAGCTTAGTTTATGAACAACTTGGATTAAGAACGCTGCAAACCCCGAAGTAGGTATTTTGGTTTGTGAACTTTGCCTTGGAAGCAGAACATGTTTCGCTTCCTGTTGAGTGTGTTCCATTTGTAAATTGAGTCCCCCGCTGCTATGGGAAAGCATGCCTTGGTTTAAGAATGCTTTGGTTTAAGAACAGACTTCCGGAACGGATTAAGTTCATAAACCAAGGTACCTCTGTATTGGTAAGAATATTACAGTTGGATTTGATTTATTTACTTGGCTTAACATTTCTGCATGAATAGCACAGTTTATATAAAAAAATTACCACAAAAAATACCAGGCTCCAGCATGCCTTTTCCCACAGTGCTTCCTGTTACTCCTCAAGGTCTAGATGTGTAGCTAGAGAGTAACATTCCTGCCCATTGTTCTGCACAAAGAAGATAGTCAATGACTAGGCACAGTCCATGGCCTAATACTTGGTTGTAATAGAAGAGGATCCCAGCAGATGGGTGACAAAGGACAACTAGGGAAACAAAAATAAATGTAGTTTAGAAAAAGAACACCCAGTGGCTTGGCAACCCATCAACTCCATTTTAATCCCTTTAGCTTTGTGTTCATCACCGAGGCTGTAAAAGGTAGCATACAGTGAATAAAAAAGAATTGCAGAAGAGTCAGCAAGAATGTTTTCAGATGGGACTTTTAAAGGTCACTAAAACATAAGTGTTTTAAAAGTCTTCTAGCAAGTCATGGAAACTAGAGGTTCAGTTTCCTGTGAACATTTTTGGCAGTCCTGAAAAACGCCTCCCTTCTAAAACACTCTTTAAAAACAAACAAACCCATTTTTAAAACTGAAAATAAATGGCAGTAAGTTGTAATACAAGCTTATAATTGTTTGTGTTAATCCATAACATAAGTGAGGTACAGAGGTTAAAAAACATACAGAGTAAATGCCATATGCTTTATACAAGGGATGAGGGAAACTGAAGAGAAGTAATGAACATTTGCCATCATCTATTACCCATCTCCCAGCAAGTTGCACTTTGTTATTCCAATCCATAATAAACAATGACAATCTATCAATAAAGCTCTTACTCTCTTGCCAACCTTCTCTGTTTTTGATCCTTTCCGTCAGCTTCAGCATGTATCCCATATCCCATTCAACCATCCTCTTGTGTCGGAGATTCTTTCTGTTTCCACTTTTGGCAGACTGCCATCCTGACAGCCGTAAATACATAAGTAAGCATTTCTCTATCCACCCTGTTCACTTCATTTTCTGTGTTACCAAACAAAATGATTAATGGGTCCTGCTTTGTTACAACCTGTCATTTCCTTGGTGTACACCAATACTAACTCCCAGACCAACTTAGTACACATACACCAAACATGTGATATTTCCACTCCCGTTGTCCCACATCTCCAAGATTGGTCATCTGCTCTGGGATCTATGTGAATCAGTCCTTTGATATGTTTCTATACACCTTTTCCATGCCCTGACTTCTTCTCACTCTCATTTTTCTAACACTTCCGAATACGAATGCATCTGTGTAAGCGGATGCCTTCATCTCCCCTGGCTGCAACAAAACATGTCTCTTCCATATAGGTAGGGTTGCCATATTTCGAACTGTGAAAACCTAGGCAGTTGTTGAGCTTCTTTTAGTTTTGCCCAAAGTTGTTTAGCTCTTTGGGCAAAATTGCTGCCAGCCTCCCCCCCCCAAAAAAATTGGCCATTTTTGAGCTACTTTAATGGAAAAACAGCCAAAAACCGGCACTGCCAACATGGGCTGTCTGGATTTTCCCAGACATTTCCCCAGTTTCTGGCCAGACACTGCTCAAAAAATACCCGGGAAAATCCGGATGTATGGCAACCCTATGTACGGGTCTTTACAGCCACAGCAGGCACCGTAACGCTCCACCACTCAAAGATGCATGAAACGTTGTTTCATGAAACAGACAGACACCAAACACTCAGAAGTAAGTCTCATTGAATTCAATTGGGTTTATTCCCAAGTAAGTAGTGTGAAAGAGGAGAGCGCAAAATATGGTCTGAAGCTCAACATCAAAAAAACTAAGATCATGGCCACTGGTCCCATCACCACCTGGCAAATAGAAGGGGAAGAAATGGAGGCAGTGGGAGATTTTACTTTCTTGTGTTCCATGATCACTGCAGATGGTGACAGCAGTCACGAAATTAAAAGACACCTGCTTCTTGGGAGAAAAGCCATGACAAACCTAGACAGCATCTTAAAAAGCAGAGACATCACCTTGCCGACAAAGGTCCGTATAGTTAAAGCTATGGTTTTCCCAGTAGTGATGTATGGAAGTGAGAGCTGGACCATAAAGAAGGCTGATTGCCGAAGAATTGATGCTTTTGAATTATGGTGCTGGAGGAGACTCTTGAGAGTCCAATGGACTGCAAGAAGATCAAACCTATCCATTCTGAAGGAAATCAGCCCTGAGTGCTCACTGGAAGGACAGATCCTGAAGCTGAGGCTCCAATACTTTGGCCACCTCATGAGAAGAGAAGACTCCCTGGAAAAGACCCTGATGTTGGGAAAGATGGAGGGCACAAGGAGAAGGGGACAACAGAGGACGAGATGGTTGGACAGTGTTCTCGAACCTACCAACATGAGTCTGACCAAACTGCGGGAGGCAGTGGAAGACAGGAGTGCCTGGCGTGCTCTGGTCCATGGGGTCATGAAGAGTCAGACACGACTAAATGACTAAACAACAACAACAAGTATGATTAGGATTGCAGCCTTGTTAAGTTAACTATAAACTTAATCCTGTCTTGGTTCCCTAACTCAAGTATCAGAGAAGGACAGTTTAACATCCTGTTGATGTTTTGCTCTTTGTTTCTTGGATTGCATACATTCCTGCGGGCACATTAAACCTTTACAGGCACTCTCCTTCAATTAGCGTAACAGAGTTAAGTCCTTTCTCCAATGCAACATTTTATTTCATAAACTTTTTTTTTTTTAAAGGAAATGGTGGTGTTTGCATCTGCTGAAGCATAACGCTCAAGTTAATTTATGCTTAGTTTGGTCACACAGGGTTCCATATTGTTCAATGCTCTATGAACTTCCTCATTTCATCCACCCACCTTGAATGTGCAAGCCAGGACAAAGGCAACACCCAGGGGAAACAATTAAACAAAAGGTGATTATTTGCACAACTTGTGAGTGTTTTTGTTCTTGTTTGTTTGTTTTGAGGGGAGGAGAATCTACTCTTCTCTTATTGGTTATTTCTCCCTACAAATCTAAACTAGAGATCACTACATGGACAGCTAATATTTCTTTTCCTGTTTTCATATTTGCTTTCTTCCCTCACTCTACATAAGTGGAGATATTTAGAAAAGGAAAGCCCTTTCATCCATGTTTCCACCTCACAAACAGACATTTGGAAATCTGCAAGGAGGAGGAGGGAAGTCTGAGGCAGTTTCTGCCTACTTCAAAGTTAACAGAGTTATTGAATTCTTGGCCTGGGGCCACCTTTGCAAAGCTGAGAAACGGATGTGGGCACCACACACACCACACACCACAATCTATTTTATTGGCTGCAATATAATGTTTCTTGAAAGTTTAATATCAGTGGTGAGTGGTGAGGATAGGAGCCCTGTGGACACCAGGGCAGGCCTCTGTGGGTGCATTTGTCCCCACAGATCCCAGGTTGGTGCCCCCTGCATTCACCAAAAGGTTGCTATCATGGCACAACTATGGCAAAAGAAGCTTGACTGATGGGTTTTCCCCCCTCAACCAAAACAATCAAAATATTGAACTACACATTTGGGGTGATTTCAGGCATTTTCATAAATTTGCATGGGTGGGTGTATTTTCTCTAAGAATCAAAATGGCATTTTTAAATGCACAAATAAGGCTGCACTGTATCAATAAGGTAAACACTTCTCTGACTTAAGGATAGCTTTCAGGATAATGTGTGTGCAGGTTGTTGTATTTTTGAGGTGGTGCACAGCATTTGCCCAGCTATCCTGCTATCTGTTCTCCTTTGCCTCATTATGCATTTCCTCATTAGTTCATTCCTTGCCATTGTTGCTCAGCAATTCTTTACAGTAGGTGGTCATTGCTTTCATTTTATTTGTCCTTCTGCTTTGTTTCTCTTGGGAAAGGCTCCAGGTGTTCTGTCTATCATGTTCATCCTTGCTCTGTCTGGAACACCACATCCAGGACTGACAGCCTGGTTAAAGAGGAGCTCAATACGAGGAGAATCTCCTTAATTGCCTGTATTTTGGCTTTCAAAAACAGCTTTCACACCTAAAGCTGGACTGGCTCACATCTGGGGCTGTCAGGTTTTTGGCTTGCAAATGAAGAAATCAGCTGCACCCGCTTCCCTCAGGGTTATCTGGGGGAAAGCTAAATTTGATGCATAAAGTGAAAACACACAGCCTAATTTCCATAGAGAATACAAACAACATATTTCCTTAATATGAACTCATATGAATTATTATGAGTTATCGGTGCCCTCCCCCACCCTCCACTTTTAGGAACAAATTTTTTAAAAAAGAAAAATCTGGAGGCGAGTGTAAGTGGAGGCCATTTTGGTCTGAGAATAATGTTGAAATCTCAGTTACCCTGTCCCTCAGTGCATGTTTACTGAATATTATTCATTTATTTAAGGGTGCAAGTCTGTGGTCCTTGGAAAGTTACCAGGACACAGGTCTACTACTATTAAGATGATTAATTTCACCATCCTCATAATAATCATTATACAGCTGTGCAACAGAACCTCCTTTCCCTCTCCTCTCATGCCCCTGCAGCAGCGGCGGAGCAAGCGGGGGGGTGGTCTGCCCTGAGTGACACCCTTGGGGGGGTGACAGGCACTCGGCCTCCCTGGCCCACCCCTCACCTCCGCCCACAAATGCGCAGTCCGTTCGGGGTGCCGCTGGCGTGCAGCGGCTCCACAGTGTTCCGCACGTGCTCGGCGGCCCTTATGGGGTGCAGCTCTCGCGCAGCACCCCTTAACGGGGCGCCGTGTGCCAGCGGCACCATGATCGGACTGCGCAAGCATTGGATGTAGCGCGTGCGCAGTCAGCACAGGGTCATTGTGACGTCACCGTGACCCTGTGCTGACTGCACACGCGCTGGATCCGGCGCTACGTAATGACGCATGCTTCATTACATAACACGTATGCGTCGTTACGTAGCGAAGCAGAGCCCCCGGTTGCATGGCAATTTGCCACTCCGGGTGTCACAGCGCCTTGCTATGCCCCTGCCCTGCAGCCCACTATGGGTTCCTTGATCCCCTGGAGCAGATTTGGAGAGGGTGCCTGGGCAGAGAATAGGGAGGGAAAATTCCATGGTGCAAGCAGGCATTCTTGCACAAGTGGATCTACTTTTTGGGATCCCACCTATTGTTGTTATTTATTAGTACTATAATAGGTTTCTAAGCTACTGCAGCAGTCTTCCCTTGACTGGCAGGGGTAACCTCTGCCACTATAGGTACTTCACCAACAGTGCCCCATGTTCTGGGGGCATGTCAGAGATGGACTGAGAGGGACCTTTAGATCTACCCATTCAAAAACTCCCTAATTTTCCAGAAATGCACATCCAGTGCAATGGGGAAAACTCTGCCGGACCTTGAGCTGGCTTAATTATTTTCCCTGGTATTTGGAAAGAAAGAAATGGGTAATTTAAAAAGGTGGCAAGAGGTTGAAAGCTGGCCCTCTATCTTCCACCCCGGTTGGTGGGAGCCCAGCAGGGCTTAGGAAACAGTGGTCCTACTGCCACCAACTCTTTCTCTGTCTCATATGCCCCTCCCTAGGATTGCTCTGTTAAAACCTTTTAAAAACATGATTCTGTTCCAAAGGTCAAGATGGCTTATAGGGGGGCGGGGTGTCAATACAACAATAAAAATCACATTACAATAAAAACAACCATCAAACCAAATAGAACCTTTTGGACTTACAAGCCTGGATCAGTCCTACCTCCAAACTTGCTGACACTCTTTAATAATGCCACAAGGTTGGTGAAGTACACAATCTTTTTGATGGATCTTCCACAAGAGGTTTTGTCCTTCTATATACCTAATAATGCAAGCTTTAATCGTATTTTCCAGTGGTTTACCTGGAATAGACATTGCGCTAGCTGTTTCCATTGGGGTTATACGTACTCGTTCCCTGTAGGGAGTGGCAATGGAACTCTGCATGCAGCAGCTGTTCTGTTAAGTTGTGATCCTGAAAGGCAGAAGGGATCATAAATGTTTGACTTGAGGGAGCAAACCTTTAGTTGAGTGCATGGCATTTGGGATTTCCTTTTCCGCACACTGAATAATTAGTTTCGGTGCTGGGAGAGACTGTTCCTAGCTATTAAGGGAGCAAAGTCTGGCTATCATATATTGTAAGTTTTCACAATTCATAAGGAAGTCATGGAAAGATTTGTTAGAAGTTCTACTGATTTCCCTCTCCCATATATGGCTATCTCCAAGTTCAGTGCTAATGCCTTCCAGTGCAATCCTAGCCATGCCCACTCAGAAGTAATTCTTATTGAATTCAGTTCTCCCAGGTAAATAGAGTTACTAGCCAGAATGGCTATGCTCTGTGTCCACTATCAAACACACCATGCCTCTGAATACCTGTTGTGGGGAATTTTGGTTGGGCAGAGTGCTGTCGTCCAACTTGCAGGCTTCCCACAGGCATATGGTTGGCCATTGTGAGAACGGGATACTAGACTAGATGGGCTGTCTGTTTGATCCAGCAGGGTTATCTTATGCTATTAGAGTTAAGATTGCTACCTTAAGCAATTCCACACCTGTAGCAACGAATGAGAGTCTGCCTCTTTTCTTGAATTACACATGAAGAGTTAGGTTGGAGCTAAGAACCCCCATGGCATTGGTTGCCTAAAGCACTGGTTCAACTAGCTTCATGGTTAATGCTAGACCAGGCATGGCCAAACTTGCTACTTCAGATGTTTTGGGACTGCCATTCCCATCATCCCTGACCACTGGTCCTGTTAGCTAGGGATCATGGGAGTTGTAGTCCCAAAACAGCTGGAGGGCCAAGTTTGGCCATGCTGTGCTAGACCTTTGCATGTTATATCTGCTTTCTACTTAGCAAACGACTGCAGCACGTGGAATATCTTCCCTGCAGCATAATAAACATCCAGCTAGTTTTTGAGTAGCAGATGTCAAACTACATCTCACACACATGCTTCTTGGGCTATCTTTAGCTGTCACTGGTGAAGCCAATAAGCTACATATTTGGATTCCACTTTCACCTGAAAAACAGACTATTCAAAAGTGGCTTATCCATATCTTTATTCTTATAACTTGCCAGATGGAACAAAAAAATGAAAGACTGAAATAGTACCTGTCTCTCCCTTCAATCCTGTTCACTTTCTCCCCCCCCCCCATTTGTTTTATAACGGGAAGCCTTGCAGAGAGGAAGCCTGATAAATAGAGCCAAGGGAATGATGACTGTTTTGCTACTATGCTGCAGTTATAGCCTTCTAAATCATAAAATGTTAACAGCAAAACTAAATTTAGACATGTTGATGGCTGAAACCATACAGCAATATGGCACATCAATTGCCTGCTATGCTTTGAGGACCCCCCCCCCCCAAAAAAACCTCCCTCCTATACCATTAATATAGGATAACCTAATAATAACCTAATACAGGTTAAATACTTTAATACTCCAGGTGTCTCGCCCACCCCAACTCTTTGCCCACTGGCCTCCTTTTTCTATTCTCTGCCCTCCCCCTTCAATTGTCACAATGGTAAAACTAGAAGGATGAAAAACAAATCAGACTGTCAATTTCCAAGGGCATTCTATACATAAATCAAGTTCAATGAAGTAATCTTCTCACCTGAATATTTCATCTTTAGTACAACAACAACAACAACAATCTGTCTTGTGGTGTTAAACAGGGCTGGTCTGGAGCAGTTTGGGTTTTTGTCAAAAGGTTTCAGAAGAGCAGTAAGAGTCTATAAGCACTACAGTACAGCTGCATGTTTTTTTAGCACCTTAAGACAAACAGCTTTAAAAGATTCCCTCCTCAGTACCTTGCCAGATGTGAAATTGTAACAGTGTTGTACGCGAGGGGAAATACAAGGTCTTGTATGAACCTTCAGGATTAGGAAATTATAATGTGGGAGAAGAAGAAAAGAAAAATAAAGGCAGCAACCATGCACTTAGTAATATCAATATAAAAAAATATGCAGGGCAACCCTATGCATGTGTCTTTGGATGCAATACTAAGAGTTTGATGGGGATTACTCTCAGGAAAGTATCCAGAGTATTACAGCCTGTGAACAGGATTGCAGCAACAATCTCAAACAGCTGGAATACTGGAAAAATACAGCCAGTAACTAAGATTCCTTCTCAATAGCCTGAGGACAAATAAAGCAATTTATTAAAAAAAAAATCAACAACATGCAAAGTTTACATTTGACTGCCTTGGATTTTTGACAGCATATATTTCATGCCCAAAGTAACCAAGGCCAATACCTCAGTATCCTCTCCACTAACCACTAATAGTCTGTTTTACTTGACTATCTAAGGATGGCCTGGACTGGTGTTAAGAATGTCTCAATCTGAAGCTCATAAAAGCTCCTAAGAGTTCAGCCAGGGTAATCACATCCTGAATTTTCCAGTCTCCCTCAGTTTAAGAATGCTATGCTTATAAGCAATGGCAAATCATTAAGTGAAGATCCCTCATTTATTTGATGATGGTACAGTCCCCATCTGGTGGTTTTTCTTATGCTGGGAAAAACTATTAGATTTAGTAAATTGCAGAGTGAGTCAGGACATCTAGGTTCATTCCTGTCCCTATGTTTATAAGGCCAGCCTTAATTGCTTCCTGCTTTAAAATGCTGAGAATAATACCCAACTTCTCTTGGAAAGTTCACAGAGGTATGCTATGTCCGTATAAGCTCATTCATTCTTGGGTACAGACTGTGGATGTGAAGGTGGAAAGAAGCCCCGAGTTCAAAGTAAAGATGCAGGAGAAATTCAGTTTGGTTTGCATTTTAATGAGAACCTATCTAATTCACACTTCCAGAAACAATTTGCCAAGGGAAATGCAGCTGTCCTTTGAAATGCACACTTCTCTGAATTTTGCCATGCAGTTCTCTATCCATAAACTGTATTAAAACATGTGCATTGGGAGAAAGTGTGCATAAAGATGCCTATTTTAGTGAAAATGTATTAAATGTATTAAGAAAACTTGCATGTAAAAAAAACGTATTAGGAGAAATAAGCACTAAAATGCTGACAAATTTTCATAAGGACTTTTTTTTAAATGCACCCTAATGTGGAGAACCTAATTGTCACATTTTTCTATCCCTCATTCAAAGGCCACCCCGCTAGGGTAACTTAACTGTCCATGAACTCCAGTTTCTTTTCTGTGAAGTGGGACTGCCAACTTCAAGTTTGGCCATCTAACTCAGAATCCTGAAGAAGACAAATGTTTTTGGGACTTATAGGCCACAATTCTGTACTCCGATATCAAAACAACATGATCAGTGGTCCCAACAGCACAGTATTCTTCTAGAATGTGTCATCAGTCTGTGGTAGAAGGGCTCCCATCCTAGGATTTGTGTTTGCTGACGGGCAACACAGTTCCCAAGCCAAATGGCCTTGTACTAGTACTTGTTTCAAGTACTAATATCACATCATTTAACATTTGTAAAGCACTGTCAAGTGGTCAAAGCACTGTTCGTACTCATTATCTTGCAACTCTTGCATCAATCATAGACTTGTAGAGTTGGCAGGGACCATGGGGGTCATCTAAGTCCAACCCCCTTCAATACAGGAATCTTTTGCCCAACGTGGGGCTTGAATCCACAACCTCATTTGGTGATTACTAGGGGTGTGCATTGGCTTTGTGTGTACCCCAAACAACAAGACAAATGGGCGTGATTCAGGTCATGTCCTCGCATTCATGAGTCAGAGTGCACATTAACACAGTGTCTTGAGGCAGATCAGCCCCCCCTCTAAATTTCTGAGTTGTCCCCCCCCCAAAAAAAGTTAAATGCCCTTTTTTTTTCTCCTGAGAAAAGAAACCATACTGACTTTAAGAAATCCCCAAAACTCAAGAAGTGGGGGAGAGGGGAGGATTTTTCATTTTGATGGACATGACTGATTTTAACCACAACAAAATATTTTATGAGGCCACTCCAATCCCAATGATTTGCAGGAGGAATCTTGAAGTAAATAAGCAGGGTTGTTCCGCATCATTCTTTCCAGAGTTTTGGCTGTGAGAGCAAGGCATAATCAGTGGTGTTAGGCTATTGGGGTGACCTGCTTCTTCTCTAGGTGTTCCTTGTCCCAAGCAACAATTAAAAATCCTAGATCTCTCTCCTTTTTTTGTTCCTGGAAGGTGCTTCCAGAAAAGAGGTGGGCAGCAAAAAACAAACTATGACTTTTCTAATTTTGCTATAAACAAAGGTAAATTGACTTGATAGCCCCACAACCTATTTGCTTGAACTTTGGCAGATTTCTTACCTAAGCGCGCCTTCATAAAAGTTATAGCCATTTTGGATTCCCCATTCTAGTTAATGGAGGTGGGACGGAGCTTCAGATTTAACAGAAAAGAGGTCCCCAAATAATGAATTAAATCAGAGCACATCTGAAACAGATCAGGCTGCTCCCCCAAACTACAGATACAAGGTAAATCTTGTGGTTGCTGCCCACCTCTAGTGATTACCATATTACTAAACCTGCATTAGAGATGGGGAGTTGAGATTGAGAAGACATATCTCCCAGAAAGCCATTGTCCCTCTATGATAGCTATGAGGTGTGAACCAGAAATTTATATTATATTATATATTATTAATATTTACACAGACATAGTTTTTTAAAAGCTAGCAACAAGAAGCCACTCTTTAAATTCACTAGCTCCTCAGTTTCATGACTGAAGATTCCAAGATGGGCTTCATCCAACTCCTTTTGTTGAAAGGACTGTGGCAGCCCCAGTCAAAGAAAGGGTGTGAAAGGGTGAGTGTTTGCAACTAGCTCCTGAAGCATTTGGATTTTATGATAAACGAACAAACTGGATATGGCCATGGGACCAGATCCTTCCTCCCTTCTCCCTATAGGTGAACTTTGACAGATGTAGGAATTGATATCAGGTTAAAACTTGAAAGGAGATCACCTTTGTAGTCCACTTACAAGTTTTTCAGTACAAACCCCTATCAAACAGACTTCAAAGTGATGGCTACCATGCCTTTATCTGCCTCACACCTGACATCACAAGTGACATCAGGGGAGGGCAAGTGGGTGTGCTTTGGGGGAAATGGCCCCCAGATCATATTAGGATTCTTGATGGGATATGCATGGTTCAAATAAGGGTGAAAAATGCACTGTGTTCTTGTAGGTGAAACAAGTTAAGATCTGCTTATTTTAAATGCCCCCAATGAATATTGTAACATGAGTAAAACACATGAAACAGCTTCAGTTGTTGCTTTAAAAATCAGAATTTGCAGATCAACAGAATGAAATGTTGCCTGTTACATTAATACACACATAGACTACCAAGCTGAAATAATAATAACAACAACAATTATAATAATTATAATAATTACTATTACTATTACTATTATTTCAAGGAGGGAAAGAGCACACAATAAAGGTTTAGGGCAAAAAATGACAACAGCAAAGGGAAAAATAGTTTACTGTTGTCCCTGGAGACAGTCAATTACAGTTTATAAGCCACAAAACTGAGATAAGGAACTGAAAGTCACTGATGTATCAGAACCAGTAAGAAAATATGACACCATGCATCAAAATAATGCAATCCATATGAAGCCTTGATTACTCTCTGCAGCCATCCTGTTTGATAAAGCGGTGGGTAAACAGTGCACTGCCAGCTATTAAAATGCCTTCCCATGTTTACTTGCTGAGCTGTGTGGATGGAGCTGAGAAAAAGAGAAAGAAGAAGGCGCTTTGTGCTCTGCTTTTGATGTAAATTTGAAAGCACTTTCTGTAGAAATAATGCCTTCAGAATTCACTCAAAGTTCACTTTTCCCAGAGAAGCCAGATTTACAATCTTTTCTCCTTTGCATCATTACAGAAGTGATGTGTTCATTCATCTGAGCTTAAACCACAAGCTCTGTACTCTGACAATATTTGTCTTCACTGATACATTTTCCATGCTCTGAACAAGCAGCCACTTTGAAGTCCACCTCTTCCCACAAGCCCCTGTCAGCCAACATATCTTTCACCAGCCTGCAGTAAGGCATATTTTTTTAATTATCCACCCTGAAACCACCAGCAAAGCGTATAACCTTCAAGGAATTGATTGATCCAGTGGATCGCTGTTTCCCCACTGCGCATATCACATGTAGACAAAACAGCAAAATCCCCACAGATATCAAGTTTTAAAATGCAATCGAAACAGACAGAAACACAGAAATGTCAACATTCACTCTTCCTGACTTTATCAGTTATGCAGCTCTGTATATGTATGTTCATCATTCTCCAATAATGGCTTTGACTGGCCTGACATCTTTTGCCCTCTTAGACTCCCCACTTCAGGAATGCCAAACTCAGTATCTTTTAGAGTATCTATTAAGTAATGTGAATGTTATGTAAATCATACTTAATATAGGATTTTAGAGGGAGGGGAACTGGCAATCTTTTTTGGAAAAGACACAATCCAGTTCTTCATATGCATCACAGCTTTAAAGAATAGGTTATGTCACATTTGAGAAGCCGGGGGGGGCATATGAAGCCCTCAACTTCATTTTATGCATCCCCAAGCTGCCTCATTCTTCCATACCATCAAAATTCATAGAATTGTACAATTGGAAGGGACACCAAGGGCCATCTAGTCCAATGGCCTGCAATTCAGGGATCTTGTACCCAATGTGGGGCTCAAACCTATGACCCTGAGATTAAGAGCCTCGTGCTCTACTGAGTGAGCTACCCCTTCTTTCCTATTAGTTTTCTCTTTATTTTTTCATTGCTTTTCAAAGTGCTCCCCGCTTCGTGTAGTTTCAGAAAAATTGGAAGAGGCAATTGGAAGAGGATAAAATGATGGTGTCTTTTAATAACTTTCTCCTGGTTGTGTGGCAGGGCGAGGGGAGTATTTGCTGCACTTGTTTAGGAACAAGCTGGTAGCCCACTAAGGTCTGAAAAGAATTGCTTAAACTTGCTTTCTAGAACAGTATCGGTGTGTTATACTATTTTTTTAATTTTTAAATCTCTTTGTATTTTTTGAGAGTAAACAAATCAAACTCAGTGGGCCTTACTTTTGAGTAGACCAGCGTAGTATTGGCAATCCTCAACTGAGTAGCCATGCTAAGAATTGAAGCAGAGCAGTATTTATGCCAGATTGGTTAATACAGAACACTTGACAACGTAAGAGGGGAGAAGTAGAATGCTTAGTAGATTGGGTGCATAGCCCTTACCCTCTCAGGGGGTAAGTAGAATGGACTGGCTGGAAAAGGAGAGCAACGAAACAAACTACAGGCTCATTTCCTTGTCTCTGTACATCACTTCCTAGTTCACACTGAGAAACTATTTTAAAATGTTCCCAGGGCAGGAGAGAGAGCTGTTTCAAGGGTGAAATTAATTAATTTCATGTAGCTGGGACACGTTCACTCCACCCTCCAAAAAGGTGGACACCACCATGTCACCCTCCCAAATAGAGGAAACTTCCTAAAACCACACACACACACACACCCTGCCTAATGAGGACTGAGCATGCTCAATGTCACTGGCTACTAAATGTTGGGTGAGTGGGCTAAGGAAGACCAGATGTAGGTGGGTGGTAAAGAGTGGCTTGAACACTACAGAAGCACCCCACATTGCAACATTTTGTCGCAGCGATTTAGTATTTTCTCAAAATCCTCGAAGTTAAAATTCTGCACCTCTCACAAGCCCCCATTAGTGCTTAGTTCACTGGGTTTTGGCTTGTCAGGCCATCAGTCCCACCAGAGCAGTTACAAGGGCAGCTCAGAGCTTTCTGTGATAAAAGAGAAAAACAACTAGGGAGAACTTGGGCTAATGTGGAGGAGGGAAGAGAGCTAGAATCTCAGGGGTGTTGGAAGACATTGACAACTTGTAACTATGAAGATGCTACTGAACCAAAACTAACAAACCTACAACAGATACTTCCTTCTTTGGAAGAAGGGGAAAAACTTGAATTGACAGATGATTAATCTATCAGATCCCAGAAGTTGTATCTTCGGCAAGTTACATTTGGGCCATTTCACAAATGGGACCAGTATCACAAATAATCTATCATTAAGTCCTCCAAGCTGTTCTAACAAGGATGTTTATTACTGGTAGACTGACTGTGGGGGTGGGGAACCTTAATATGGACATTTTTCATGAGCTGCCAATGCCAGAAGCCTAGATTAGAATAGTAGTTTCATTAGTGAATAGTCAATAGAGTGTTATGTTCATTATATGTTGAATATTGACATTTTTTAAAATAAAGTTTGTTCCCCCTCGAGTCCAGCATTAATATTTATCTAGAGGGGAATATTTTTTTTTTCAGCCCCTCTCCACTCTTCCTTCTTGCTCTTCTCTTTTAACGCTCATGAGCAGAAGAAAAAGCACAACATATACCACACACATTCCTCAGTCTGAGTCATATTGTTAGCTCCACAACACTTCAGATGAATGGGTCCCCTCTTCAAATGGGTCAAAATGTTGACCAGTGTTACCTGCACCAAAAAGGCAAACAATTCCCTTCCAAATGCAACAAAACAAGCTCAAGAACCCAGAGTGAATAAACAAGACAAGACAAATTTTTCCATCTGCAAGTAGTTTTGTAAAGGAGCTTCTTTGAGCGATGAATTATGCTAAGCCCTTCTTACAACCATGAAAGAAAGTTTGAGGGAGGGAGGTGGTTTTCCACTTCCTCTCCTGACCCACACGTATTTACCACTAATGAGAACCCAAACCAGTTTAACAAACTTGCTCTCTAACCCCAACATGGACTTCCATGCTATTTGAAATTATCTCCTCCTCCTTCTTTCCCTCTTAAAAAAACCCATGGTGTTCCTGTTTATTATGCATGTGGCTGTACCACAAATATCGTGCAAAGATCCTGACTGATCTATTCTTGCTATGTAGAAAAGAGTACAGTGAATCTGTCAGTGCTATGTACAGCTAGTAATAATTCCAATAGTTATGGGAATAGTGGGGTGTAAACATGGCCGATACAGACTTCCAGCTCTCCCAATTTGACCAAAAATGAGTTTGTTCTTTCTCCTTCCTCCTCTAGCCTCAGATGTTTCCACAGCCATGCTCTTTTCTTTCTAGCCAGATAATCAATTCTATGCCCCCTTCTCCCTATTTTCCAGCAGGTTCAATCAGCATTCTGTCTCAGTCCTCAGGGCGCTGATTTGGGTGTCCACCCGCTTAAGTTTTTTTTTCTAGACTTCCCTCCCCCTTGCAAAGTTTCACACCTCCTTTCTCCTTTTTCTTTTTGCATGGATGCTGCCATTTTTGCTACATAAGGATCAGCATTCACCCTTGAATTTTGGGGCTGAATAGACTGGTGTTTGTTTGTTTGTTAAGACATGGGATACAAGGCTAGAAGCACACAGACAACACTGAATTGGATCTCAACCAATCCAAACAGTCTCTCAGTTTTGACCGTGCTTTGACAAGGTTTGATTTTTCTTCACTTGAACCCCACTTATACTCAGTTTTGGTTTCTCTCCATTTCTCTTTTTTTTCTAATTTTAAATTCAGTGCTCCACATTCCCACGTCAGTTTGTGGGTTGCAGTTTTTAAGCCCTCATGACAATTCATTAGCACTTTAGTGCAGATTTATCCTAAGATACACATAAGGGAAAACTGCTTTGAAAAAAAATATGTGTTTTATGTTATTTTAACTGATATATGCATTTCTATGCACACTTTACATCCATATATGCATTTTTGTGTGCTGGAGAAATGCACTGCAAAATTCAGAGAAATGTGAATTTCTGAAGGATGACTGTGATTGGTTCATGGGAGCCAATTCCTAGGGGCTGGGGGCCTTTGGCCTGCCACTAAAATATTTGAGGGGGCTGGAGCTCCCAAAGTTGATGGGCATTGCCATTCAAATGGAGTCTATACACCGTGTCATGTGACTATGTGGCACAGGGCTTACTTGCTTCTCCCCATATTTTACCCCTGGATTGGTTTGCATCTTGTTTCGGAATCTGCAACTCATGAAAGTTTGCATTTGAATGCAAACTGAATTGAATTCCTCCTCCATCCCTAGGCTCTACTGTGACCAGTAGCATTCAACTGAAGGTTGGAAAAGAACCCACATGCACATATCATGGATTGGCTGTGTTGTATTTTGTTTCCTTGAATAAAGAGTTTACTTCATTGACATCGGAGCTTTGCTTCATTTCTTGCTGACCTGCGTCTGACTCCAGCCCTGACAGCAGATAACTATATATGTGTAGCAAAATGTCCGGCACATCCAGTTGTATGTGTGCAACTTCTATTCTAAACTGTCAACTACACATGCATAGGAGTAGGAGACATTAGATGTAGTAACGCTCTCTGCTCTACATGTGGTGAAAGTTTGTGTGAAAAGTGTTCCTATGAACAGACAGCTGGCTTCATCGAAAAGCATTGCATATGAAATTATTTGAGAAGCCCCTGATATCCCATAGCCAGATTGCTTACACTTGATTAAACCAGCCACCCAATCCCACATGCCAAATTTTCCATGTCTGATTTTAGGGACAGGGAAGTAAACTGGCCACAATTCTTATCAAATTTTGCCAACAATTAACATAACAAAGCTGGTGACTGAAAATGGTTTTGACAGGGGCCTCTAGGCCACACCAGGCAGGCAAAGTTCCCCCGGTTATCTTTAAAGGTTTCCACTATATGAAAATCTCATTATAAACTAAATAAAAAAATTCCTTCAGTAGCACCTTAAAGACCAACTAAGCTTGTATTTTGGTATGAGCTTTCGTGTGCATGCACACTTCTTCAGATATGAGGTATGCACACGAAAGCTCATACCAAAATAAAAACTTAGTTGGTCTTTAAGGTGCTACTGAAGGAATTTTTTAATTTTGTTTCGACTCAGACCAACACGGCTACCTACCTGTAACTCATTATAAACTGTTAGAAATTTTGGAACAGCCACTCCCTCGGGTGACTAAAAATGTATTTCGCTATGGCAGTTGAATAGAACATTAGAACCAGAACTTAAAACACAAAAATTGAAAAGCTGGATATCACTTTAGCATCCTGATATTGGTGCGCGTTTACATTCTGGGTTGCTATTGTTTTCTAATTTGAATTTTTATCCCAGTTTTCCCCTGAAAGTTTGGGTTAAGGTTTAGAAAAATGTTAAAGGGGAGGATCAGACACTTATAGGCACACTAGATGAGCTTAATACACATGAAACCATTTGCTTACAACTGTTCACTCTCATTTCCCATAGTTGTGGGGCCACTGGACCTGGATCAGGCCTACTGCACAGAGAAAATTAGCTTACCATGCCAACCACTGTCAATGGACTTGGGCCTAATCAGTTTTGACTGACTAGTCTTCAGACCACAATAAAAGATTCCACTGAATATTTCAGGCTTCTGATGATACAGAAACCTTAAATATATTGCAAGATGCTACATGACAGTGTGTTATATAATATCACTTGCCCAGATAATATGCAACATCTTAAATTTAACGTGGCCCACATACGGCTCATTAATTTGCACATAAAGCAAATCAGCAACGGTTGCTCCTAATTATTTGCCAAATGAATTGTGCAGGAAGGATTTCGGTGTTGTCAGCAGTTTTGAATGCAGAGAAAGCTCAGAACTAAAAATAGGAAGTTTCCAAAGATACAGGATGTGTGGCAAGCTAAGGTGAGCTGACATATGAATAAATCACTTGAGATAACTTTTTTTCCTCATGACTGAGCTAAACATGATACTTTTCAAAGATGCGGGAAAATTCTGTCCTTTTCATTAATAATTGCTCTCATGTAGGTATGAGGGAGGAATTTGATTCAATTCCTATTTAAAGGCAAATCTATCAAATTAGTACTTTCTGAAACAATATGACCAGAAACACAGGCATCCTTTGAAATTAGCACCTGAAATTTGTGGTGTGGTTCTCCGACCAAACAGTTTTTTACAAAAAAAATATATACCTGTATCAGGGGGTCCATAATTGATGGTCAACTCTCCCCTCAGCAGTCCCTTCCCAAAAGAAAAATTGGTCACAATGATCCAGGTTGCTGGTTGTACCCTTATCAAGCAGCCAAAGTGGGAGAAGACAGATTCGGTGGGAAGGTTGGCTTTGGAGAAGAACCAAAAAACCTGCCCTGATTGGGCTTAGAGTCAATAGTTTATCAAGTATGATGCCTTGATCCATCTTGCCTTATATGCTTTCAAATATACCCATCCCTGTTAGGTAGAGAACAAAAGATGTGTGCCCTCCTTATATCTCACATATAAATCATGGGTGAGGAGGCTGACCTAGGGTGCTTTACTGGTATCTAGGTGGAGTTAATTAATGAATGAATTAATTAGACACAGCTCTGTTTCAGCACCAGCATAGGCTGGAAGGCAGGGAGCCGGATTGTTGTCACCCACAGAGATTCCATCTCTAACCCCATGAGACACATGCATTCAGGAACCAAGTTTGAAGAACTAAACCCAGCGATGGCTCAAAGAGAAAAGACAGAGATGGTGCAGGTGTGCTACCCGGCAAGATGTCAGGGAAGTCGCTGGAGTAGTGTTGGAGAACTGCAGATTTGGTTTACTGAGGAGCTTCAACCATTCACACAGTTGTTTATCTTATGTATTTCCATTTCCTGTGCAGTTAGACCTATGCTAGGAGACGCATCATCCATATGATCATATCTCCCAGGCTTGTTCTAGTTGGAGAAGAGAGACCATGATGTACAAAGTGGGAAGCTTAGCCCTTTCCTGCTTCACACCATTCTTCCACACACAAAAATCACCTCCTCCAATGTTGAGGTTAGCCCCTGATTGTGATATTGTGGCAAAGTACACTTTGGGGAGAAATAGCAATGAGAGGAATTTCTCAGTCATTTCTGTCTCATTTCCGCCCCGCTCAATATGGGGCAGGATGTGCATAATAGGATCTAGATACTTTGTGCATGATCTCAACCTAAGGCAGTATAATATTGAAACCCTTTCTTAAGAGCTAAATTCCACACTTTCAGCCATTCCCTGTAACTCTTTTCAGTCTGAGGGTCAAATTCATTTCTGAACTACCTTCTGGAGCCCACATGCCTCCAGTGGTCTACAGGGGCAGAGGGAAAAGTATACTGGTTTCTACACACACCTCTGTATACTTCAACCAGGCAAGTCAGAACGGTGGCCAAGGGCACAGTCAGGCAAAAACTATCAAGAATGGTGCAAAACAAGGAGATGAGGGATACTGGGTTCAGCATCACGCCTTGCTTCCCCTTTCTGAGAATCAATCAAAAGGCATGATTCTAGCCTATTTTTCTATTTTTAAAGGGACCATACACACTGGGAGAAAAACAATGGCTGTCATTTTCTCAGTCTTACCAAACACTGTAAAAAGAGTGTAATTATAAGAATGGGGCTGAAAGTAAATTTTCTGCAAAAAATCCTGTCCAACAGAACCTGCAGCATGTGTTTGAGGGCCACTCTTATCTACTCAAGGAATAGGCCATTGCTATTAGCACAAAAGGGAGTCTAAAACTTTAACTTATTACAGCTTTCAAGGTGTTTATTATAGCTGCACCTGTGTAGCTACACAAGACCAATGGGTCTGTCAGCCTTTCCAAAAGCAACACCCTATTTACAAGTGTGCTACAATTAAGCTGTAAAAATGGCTTTAGGCTGAAATTTGGCATGCAGGGATCACAGCTGGGAAACTGTGCTTCTAAAGTCATTTATTAGCTTCATTTAGGGCAGTGGCTTGCAAAGTAGAATAAAACAAAGACTTATAATTTTCCCAAGGGTTTGTTTGTTTTTGTTTGTTTTAACTCTCTGAGAAGGGACGCGGGTGGTGCTGTGGGTTAAACCACCGAGCCTAGGGCTTGCCGATCAGAAGGTCGGCGGTTTGAATCCCCATGACGAGGTGAGCTCCCGTTGCTCAGTCCCTGCTCCTGCCCACCTAGCAGTTCGAAAGCACATCAAAGTGCAAGTAGGTAAATAGGTACTGCTCCGGTGGGAAGGTAAACAGTGTTTCTGTGCGCTGCTCTGGTTCGCCAGAAGCGGCTTAGTCATGCTGACCACATGACCTGGAAGCTGTACGCCCGCTCCCTCGGCCAATAAAGCGAGAAGAGCACCGCAACCCCAGAGTCGTCCACGGCTGGACCTAATGGTCAGGGGTCCCTTTACCTTTACCTTACTCTCTGAGAAGTCTCTCTCTCTCTCTCTCTCTCTCTCTCACACACACACACACACACACAGAGAGAGAGAGAGAGAGAGAGAGAGAGAGAGAGAGAGAGAGAGAGAGAGAGAGAGAACTTTATAGAAGTACTAAGGCCAGCATTTTTATCTTCCCATCGGTCTACTTTGTCATTTGGGGAGCAAAACTGCAGGAAAAAAGTAAGCAGCCTTGAACACAATGGTGCCCAATGGTGCCTCTGCCCTGGAAAGATGCAGCACATTTCAAAACAGTCATATCAGTTCGCCCACTCTTTGCAAACCATCAGATACATGTAAATAAGTGGTTCCCAAACTTTTATGGGGCCACTGCCACTTTAGTTCCATAAATTCATTCCTAGTGCCCCCTAGGGTCACAACAACAAAATTCTTCAAAACAAAATCAAACATAAACTCAAACAGGGTGCTAAAACAGCTATGTTCTTCAAATGACTATCCAAGCTTCCCTGTCCTTTCTCAATACAGGCACCATTCCTCTAAATAACCACACCAAAAAGAAAAAGGAGAGAAGGGAGATTTTTTTTAACTGGATGAGTCTGAACTTGCTCCAAAGTTCAGGCTGCATGCTTGAAACTATAATCTGTATTCTACCTGTATTCTCCTTGCTGCTGAATGGAATAACACATGAACCAGACCTTTGGCTTTAGTAAGTAAAGCTTTTAAACTTACTTAATAATGTGTGGTCTGTTCATTGCTAGAGGGGGGGGGAGAGAGCTTTAAAGCCGACTAAACAGGATATTTAAAAAGCCGTAACAACAAAGCCCTGTGTTTTGAATCCAAGTGCCCAGCTGCTTCCTTTAATAGACCCACACATGGGTCAGATCTATTTTCCACCTCCACATGTCTTCTGTAGGTTTATCATTCAAAACACAGGAATTCAGTGATATATTATGTGGTTGTCATGAATGAACTCTTTTTAAAAAATAATTTATTTATTTTTAAAGGCATGGTATTTCATTGCAAATAAGAATATCCATTTTCCCCCCAGAATCTGACAAATTTGCTGCAACTGAGTGCTAAAGATTAGTTTTCCCCAGGGGAAAGCAGTGGAACAAGAGGAATTATGGATGATCGCCAAGACAGCTGGATAACCTTATGTGAAAAAATGCAGCATTTTTATAATTTGTAGGTACAATAAGGCACAAGTTAATGTTAATCAACATTCATTGTTGGGAACTTCATGAAACATATATGCTTCATTTGAGTGTTTAATAGAAGCTTAATGATATTTGCATACCTGTATATCTGCCTATCAGTTTTATGTATATTGGATAAACTGTAAACAACTTATTTGTGTAAACAAATCAATTAATTTAAAAAGGGGGGAGGGGAAAAAGGAATCTAACATAACTAGGGATGAACTGAACAGAAGGTGTATTCAGCACCACACAAAGGCTAGTCAAAAATAAAAATCAACTTGAGAGAGAATAAAGTTATCCTATCCTTTCTTAGTGTCGACGAAGTTGGCGATTTAACTCCCAGAGCAACTCAAAAGCAGAGCAGAAAAGCATTTCAAGATAAGAGGACAGAACCTAATGGATATTTTCAGTAAGCCTAAAAGCTATGTTACCACTACAGTACAAAGATAATGGCTTCTACCTCTACAATTCCTTGCAATGATTGTTTTGCCAATATACAGTATAAAAGAAACAAAGGCTAATAATTGCTTGTCAGCATTGACGAAGCATGACAGGCATCAGAAACGGGAAGGGAAAATGCCATTTCACAGCTCTTTTCTATAGTAACAGGCTGAAAATACAGTGCATATTGTATACCAATGAAATCAGCTCAGGATTGAGCAGGAAATGGCATCTGAAGGTCAAGTTAAACAAGCTGTTTACATCTCTCTACTTAAAATACATTCAAGGATTTGAATTGTTGAGATAATATACCGTTGCATAGAAAAAGACGTTATAAATCACACAATAGATAGAGCTATTTGCTATGTGACAGGTTAGGTCTAATTAGGTATAAAAATACACCAAAGCTGGATATCTAATTCAGGGAGAGAATGTGTACCACAGAAGCTTCCACTGCAGAATGGAAGAGCAGGTTAATTATTGTAAATGGAATGTAGCTCATACCCAGAGCCACATTGTGCAAGGCAGGATTGCGTATAAGCACCAGGCAAGATCTCTCCATGCAAAAGGAGCGCCATTTGAATAATGAAGCATAATTTAGCTGAGAGATTTTTTCAGCTTCAAAATGCTGTGAGTGTCCTCGCTCCACCCGCCCCAATCCATTTGCCTCTATCCTTTCCTTTCCCTCTCAGGACTGGATTAGACATGATGCCAGGAGCAGAGGAATCTCTGCTGCCCTGGACCCTCCCAAGGCCCAGCTTTGCTTTGCATCGCCCTCATGTGGTTTTGCCTGGCTGGAATCAGTGCTTGCCTGCCTCTCATTTTTTCTGGTTGGTGGATGTATGTGTGGACGAGGTGTCAAAATAGCTGACTGGAACCCAGCCAAGTGTGCAGAGGGAAGTGTTTACATCCATTGCTCCAACCACTTTGCTCCTGGCCCTGCCTACCATTGACATGCAGCCTCCAAAAGGGCTGTCCATGAGGGAATGTGGCCCCTGAGCTGAAAAGGGTTCTCTGTCCCTGCATTACACTAAGTACTCTACAGAATAAGACCTTAGCTGTGTCAGAACCTTTGTCATGACCTAATTACCTGAAATTTCCGGGTGAATAATATTTGCACATGCCTTGCTCCCTAGTGAGGATTTCTTTAACATCCATGTGGCTTCTAAGATGATGCCTGTTCACATATCAGAAACAGGGAAAGCAAAGGTGTGGGTGTTTTCAGAATACTGATCATCAGATGAAGAGAAGGAACAGAATACTCTCTGACCACCTTAAGAGCACAATAAGGTGGGATGTGGTAGGTGTGTACAAGGAAGCTAGTAATGGAGATAGTTTAAGTGACAATCCTATAGTTCTTTGCTTGGAAATAAGTACAATGGAATTTAATTCTGAGTAGACAAGAGCTTCAGATGCCTGCTGTATGGCAGAAGGAAGCACACTCTGCAGGACAGAGACAAGAGCAGAAAATGCAGTTACTGGATCACCACCCTATGATATTCTACAGGGTGAAATGCCATGAGTAGAATTTCTCCAGATGATCTAATTGATCTTATGGGTCTACAGAGGGACAACCAGTCTTTTAGGTAACCTTGTCCTGAGTTATGAGCTTTAGGAACATGACAAACAGATGAATGTCTGAAGGATCAGTTTCTCGTCATTTTTTTGGTAGCAGCGTTGAATAACAAGTTACCAAAAAGCAACTCATGAACTTTGATTTGGAAGTTAAACATCAAAAATCTGTACTTTAAAAAACCAAACACGTATCTGGCCCAGAAACTATCTTCACTTTTCTAGTTGTTCATTGCCTTCATGTAGTAAAGCCTTCTGAGTTACTACCCATTTCAAAAAGAAAAACCTTGCAGAAGTATAATATACCAGAGGCTCTAGTTCAACGTTCTACTTTCTCATCTATTTGTAGTACTTTCAGGGCATGTATATACTGTATGTACTTTTAAAAACAACACTAAAGCCTTTAAAGTTGTGTGTCTGTAAAAAAACAAACAAACTTGGTATTACAATGAAGGTGTGGGATAGAATGCAAGGCAATTTCAATATAACGAAATGAGTTTTTTTTGGGGGGGGGAGATTCCCATTGCTTTAATTAGCTGGATCTAAATTCAGGCACCTTTGCTGCAGAAAACTATTTCAATGGCGAGAAGGAAGATGCTAAAATATCTCCCTGGTAAGAGTAAGCTTGCTGGAGGGATGGTTTTGCTTAGTAATAAATCCAGGAATGCAAAGCAAAACAGGGCCTCTTCAAGCTCACAAGAAGCTTGATATCTAAATTCCAGTGCAAAGCAGGCTGCGGCTAATCAGCTTTCCTCCCCTGATAGGTGTGCTGCTGCAGACCATGGAATTGCTCTGAAGAGGTTCACAAATTCATGCATGGCTCATGGGAATGGTAATAAGACACCAAAGCTTCCACCTCTAGGTCACCAGCTTGAATGCATCTCAGGGAAACATGAAGCAATTTCTATAATCATCATCATAAAGAAACAGTGCAGTTTCTTGAACTTTCTTAACTCATCGTTGCATTAAAGCATTGCAAATGTAATCTTTTAACCAGGTGACTGTTCGGGGAGCCATTAAAATGAGCTGTGAGGTTGTCGGTTTTGTTTGCTTTATTCCCTTGAGCATGTCAGTCTGTTGCAGAATCAACCACAGTATATTATTTCTAATAGACTCGGCGCAGATGGAGCAGCACCCGCGTCTCAAAATGTGTGTATGGGCAATTGCACCTGCACACTGGATTGCTTTCTGATATTACACTTGTGTAGCAATCAATGTGCCTCATTGTACCCAAGATCCAATGTGTACAGCACATGCAGTTCATATGACAATACATTGCCAGTTCCCAGTGTTCTGTCCTCTTGTTACACTTTATCACTGTTGACAGTAGAAAATAAGAAATTGGGACTTGGCTTCAGAAAAAGGGGACATGAATGGGCCTGCCAGGCAAGAAGCTGCTATCTTAGGCTCTAACTCCCCTCCAAGCCTGGCCTGAGATATTTGAGAATGGCAAAAATGAGGAGGAAGATTCAACCCTAGAGGAGAAAGATCTGGGACAAGTGGGAAAAGGGATGGAGTGGCCATTCATATACATTGTTGTTGCTGCTATTTAGTCGTTTAGTCGTGTCCAACTCTTCATGACCCCATGGACCAGAGTACTCCAGGCACTCCTGTCTTCCACTGCCTCCTGCAGTTTGGTCAAACTCATGTTGGTAGCTTCGAGAACACTGTCCAACCATCTCGTCCTCTGTCGTTCCCCTTCTCCTTGTGCCCTCCACCTTTCCCAACATCAGGGTCTTTTCCAGGGAGTCTTCTCTTCTCATGAGGTGGCCAAAATATTGGAGCATCAGCTTCAGGATCTGTCCTTCCAGTGAGCACTCAGGCCTGATTTCCTTAGGAATGGATAGGTTTGATCTTCTTGCAGTCCATGGGACTCTCAAGAGTCTCCTCCAGCACCATAATTCCAAAGCATCAATTCTTTGGCGATCAGCCTTCTTTCATATACATACATATATAAATTAATACCTGCAAATGCTAGTCAAATTGTGTCTTCTTTTGTCTGCCTATCCTTTTTCAGTTTTGTGTGAGTGAGAGAGAGATCCATAAGTCACCATACTAAACACAGATGGCAGAGGCAAAGGATGCAACATAGCGTAAAAGGATGGGCCCATTTCTCCGTCCCAGCTCCTTTCAGGACCTATGGAATGTCATGAACAATGACAAATCTCCAGCTATGAAGAAATGCTAAAAGGTTAGAAAATGTGGCAATGCTCTTGCATACCTACATGAACATTGTGAACTATACTTCAACCACACACTTAAGCCTTTAGAATTATAAATAACTATAGGAGATACATTAACGGAGCACCATACATTATGACACATGGGCAAATTTAATTTTGCCCTATCTATAACTTCCTCTCCTTCCCATCAATCATGATCGTGTTTCCAGGTTTTAAAAAAATTATACCATGAACGTTAAGTGTTGTGTTAAGATTATTATATATTACTTTCCTTGCACATAAATACAGAGGCCACGATCTTGCCAGTGGCTATTGATTCTTTTTCCCATTCCTTTCAACCTCCGATGCACCCTTGCAACCTGTAAACAAATCAGAGGCTGAGTAAGTGTGCAAGTTCTTATCCCAGAAGACCCACTGCAAATACAATTATGTTGGCTGTATTTTAGACCAATCTACTGTAACTTAAAAGAAGGAAGTTGTGAATACCTGTAAGTATAGGAAACATGGGGGAGAAAAAAAAGTGAGGAGGAGGTAAGGTTTGAAGAGGAGAACAGTTTTGGAATAAGTGAAAATGAAGTATGGAGTAGCGTGGCAGGGGGCTAATCTCTAGTCCCTGGATTCTTAGATTGGTTTGGAACAAGCTAAGCTACTTTTCACCCAAATTAGGAAATTTGGTTCAGAATACAGTAAACTAATCTGAGTTAAATCAGGCCTGCATCTCAATTGCTTATTTAGCAACAGTCACAGAGAAACAATTTGCTGGGATGCAAGAATTGACCCATCCCCTCTTCTGCTTTGATCAAAACCTCTCTCACACAATACTGCTTTTAAATAAAAATAAAACATTGAGAGAACTGCAGTATAAGCTAAAGGGGCCGTGATTACAGATTTTCCATGACTGTGGTTGTGGTAACTTCAGTATTAATGAATTAATGAATCACCATATAGATGTGATAGTTTGTATCTGGCAGTCCTGACATTGCTGTTTTCTAACTTTATCAAGGCTAAACACCATTTCAATTTTAAAATGAGAAACATTCTGGTTCAGTTCTTGTTTGATTGATTGCTATTAATTAGATTTCTTACTTTCCCTTTACCATAAGGTCCCAGGGCCAGTTACAACAACATATAAAACATATTAAGACCAGTTAAAACAATGTATGTGCATTGATAATAGGATTCTTCTGTTGTACTTGAAAATACAACTTCTCAAGTCCATCATTCCCAAGTAAAGTACTCGTATAAAGGAGATGCAACTTAAGGACAATTTAGGCTCTGCATAACTCGTTTTAAAACATTTTAAAACCACAAGAGGAAAAGGAACTGAATCTAGTCAATGATTGATTTGAAGGGGGAGGGTCTCTACTACAAAACTGACATTGATGTATCATTTAATCTAACAGCACAACAACAAATCTTAAGGCAATCAATTTAAATGGTATTAATAGCACTATACAAATTATTCAGCTTCTGCCTTAATTTAGGAGGTTGGCTTCATATTTCTCCTGCAAATTTATCAAATAATTACTACTGCCTCCAGTGAGGGGTTTAACGGTTTCTCCACCGTCCCTTTCATGCACCAACATGTACATGTTGAAGGAGGTGAATTATTATCTCCCCAGTATTTATCTGCACTTGCCAACCTAAGATGCAACTCTGTGCCTTTTTTGTGTAAACTATTTCTGTTTTGGCATCTCTGAGCAAATGGCAACCAGCATCACTCAGATTCCTTGCATCTTAATCTAACTGGAGCTCTGATCTGTTCGTATCATCTCCTTTGATCTCCTAAGTCAAGAATGAGCAAAGGTCAAAACCTCCCCATTCTACGGCCAGCCTTTGTTCATCTACAACATGCATTTTTATGCAAGTTGGACACATCTCAGTCTTTATGGAAATCATTCGTATAAAGATGGGATATTTTCCCCCTCTTGACTTTACTGACAATTGGATCCAAGTCCTGACCACTTTCCAGTGGATTCAATTGAGTGTGAAAGGGGGGGAAAGGAAATGGTGCTTCAATAAATTCCTCAGAAAGCAGTCACTTTTGGAGCAAGCTCACAGAGTTTGAAGTGTCGTGAAAATAGGAGCATTTTCCAAACCATTGTAGTGCTGACTCCACTGGGGGAAGCCCAGCCAGATGGATAGGTATAAATAATATCATCATCATCATCATCTCCCGTTACAGCTTTTAACATTTTTCTTAGTCCGTTCCCCCCCCCCCCTAGAGGAACTTTTTGGAAACAAGTTGAGCTAAAGGAAGTTCACCAGTCACTACTGATACTGGCATGCTACATGACCACAGTGAGCATGTGCACTAAAGCAAATGACCCAGTAAGATGTTGCAGTAGCCTGCTGCTTACACACCCTACATTTGAAGAAGTGTGCATGCACACGAAATCTGAAGAAGTGTGCATGCACACGAAAGCTCATACCAAAATAAAAACTTAGTTGGTCTTTAAGGTGCTACTGAAGGAATTTTTTTATTACACCCTACATTTAAAAGATATTTGAAGCACATTACTCCCTGCCCCACAGGACCTTGGGAACGGTAGTTATTTTAGGGTTTCTGAAAATTGTAGCTCTTTGAAAGGTAAACTACAATTCCCAGGATTATTTGGGGGGGGGATAATGCACTTCGAGCGGGGACCCAGGTGGCGCTGTGGGTTAAACCACTGAGCCTAGGGCTTGCTGATCAGAAGGTCGGCGGTTCGAATCCCTGTGACAGGGTGAGCTCCTGTTGCTTGGTCCCAGCTCCTGCCAACCTAGCAGTTCGAAAGCATGTCAAAATGCAAGTAGATAAATAGGAACCGCTACAGTGGAAAGGTAAACGGTGTTTCCGTGCGCTGCTCTGGTTTGCCAGAAGAGGCTTTGTCATGCTGGCCACATGACCTGGAAGCTATACGCCGGCTCCCTCGGCCAATAATGCGAGATGAGCGCGCAACCCAAGAGTCGATCACTACTGGACCTAATGGTCAGGGGTCCCTTTACCTTTTTTAATGCACTTCGAATGTGTTTTACCTGTGTGGTACATCCGCAGCACTGCAGTCAATGCACACTGTACCCCAATGGCTATTCTGCCTACTAGAGGTAGTGTTTAAAAATCTTTTCTTACCATTGTGCTAATGAGCTTACTATCCACTCACCATGAATTTTTAGTGAGGTTTCTTCATTAAAATCAGCAACATTACAAAACATCAGTGCAGAGCTATTTGTTTGCAGCGCTGCTGTCATCAACCACCGAGAAGGCTTTTTGTTTGTTTGTTGCATTTTGTTTTCTTTTGCAGTATAGGGAGGAAATTAGCCACATCCCTGAACTGCGCTAAACCTTGTCAATAAACAACATTACAAGACACAAAATCATTACATCTGCTAGCCTCATTGCACATGCAATGAGAAAGGCCTGTGCTATAATCTAGCTTAGATACCAAGAAGTGGGGAGGGAGGCATACGTTTCTGAAGAGGGAAAGGAGGGAGACAAGACATTTGTGATGCTTATCAAGAAGCACAGCCTCACTCTTATATAAGAGAAATCTGATGCAATTTCCTAAAATCCTTATTATATATCAAGGACAAAGAGAAGTTAACTGGTGCCCAAGCTGGATCAAAATTGTGCTGGCGCCTTCTTGCCTGCTCGAGTGTCTTAAACCGACCATGCATCATAAGTAAATTGTCCACTTTAATCAAATTCCACCTGAATCTATGGTAGGGAGACTTGCAGGAGATGTGCAATATGTTGAAAAATGGAAATATCTGAAGTTCTAATCAGATCACTTTAAATGGAAAAGTAGTGATCACTAAAAGCAAATGAAATTAGGCTGCAGTAAATAGGAGGTAGATTATTAGATAAAGTCAGGGTGATCACAGGGAAAAAATATATTAGTACACTGAAAATGCCATTTGTTCAGAAGAAAATTCCTTCCTTTATTTCTTACCTTGGTGGGTTTGGATTTTATTTTTTTTAAGAGACCTATATATCCCTTCAGTTTTTCTCTGAAATATAGGTGGAGAATTAAAATTATATATAGGGTGTCTTCTATGATTTAACTGACCTTATTAACCTTACATTTTTATACATCTGTAACAATGTGCTCACTGGAAGGACAGATCGTGAAGCTGAGGCTCCAATACTTTGGCCACCTCATGAGAAGAGAATAGTTGGTCTAAGGTTGGTGTGTTTTCTACATTTCAGCTTCTTTCATAAAAAATCTTCTCTTACAACATCTGAGGCACAATGTGAGCCTGGAAGATTGAAGGGTCAAAGCCTGAGGCAGAAGCAAAAATAAGTCTGAATATTCTACTAAATTCTATAGCAGACAAGATCTGGAACATAAATGGTACATCTATCACACATCCTATCCATATGGGCTCAATACCAATTCATTATCATTGTTGGTAGGCCAAATAAGTTGAAGATACTGTAGAGCCAAAGTTTTAGCCACGGGTACTTCATTATTAGGGTCTCAGCTATTGAACATTGTGGTATTCAACATACATGGAGATCCAGGGATGTGACTAATGAGCATCAAACAGTTGAAATTTTCACATGTATTTGATATCTTACAAAATTACTAATGTTCTCTTTTTAAAATTTAATTGTTAGCAAGTGTCTGATTGGCCTCAAATTAGCTGACCTGTAGAAGTTCACATTATCACATGAGGGGCCAGGAGACATGACATGGCCTCTGCGACAGAACTAAATGCACATTCCTGCAACCCCAGTCAATCCATGTTCACTCTTAGCATGACTGCACCTTAGGAGAGCTAAGGTGTTCCCAGTGAAGTCAGTTACTTCTTCCACAGGTATCTTGCTGCTTAAATCTAAGGTTTAAACAACAGTAACAGCAACAACATATATGTGTGCCTGGAAAATGGAGGAGAGTTATCAAGATTTGTCTGGCAGGGGAAAAAACCTAGAATAAAACATAAAATTTTGGTAGATAAGAAAGAAAGAGGTGGATTCGCCCTGCCAGACTTGAGACTTTATTATGAAGCGTCTTGTATCTGTTGGATAAAAGAATGGATAACTCTAGAGAATACGGACTTGTTAGATTTGGAAGGTTTTAACAATAGATTTGGATGGCATGCATATTTATGTTATGACAAAAAGAAATCACATACCGGGTTTACGAATCATGTGATAAGAAGATCTCTATACGAGGTGTGGGAAAGAAATAAAAGGCTGTTAGAGACTAAAACACCCTGGTGGGTCTCACCAGCAGAGGCATTAACAGTTAAGAAAGTAAATATGGAGAAGAGGCGGGCCACGTATGAGGAAATCTTGACGAAAACTGAAAAAGGATGGAGTTTAAAACCTTTTGAGGACATTAAAGGAGTGTTAACAGGATGGATAGAATACCATCAAATAAATGATGTGCTTAAAGAAGATAGAAAAATAGGTTTTGAGGATAAAAGATCCAAATTTCAAATAGAAGTGCTAGAAGGCAAAACAAAGCTTTTGGCAAAGATGTATGATTTGTTGTTGGAGTGCTATACAAAAGATGAGTTGACAAAAGAAGTGATGATTAAATGGGCAAAAGATTTGGGGCATAATATTGAATATGATGCGTGGTTGAAATTATGGAATCAAACTTTAAGATTTACAGCATGTACTGCCTTGAAAGAAAATGTATATAAGATGATGTACAGATGGTATTTAACTCCAGTTAAATTAGCTAAAATGTATAGAATGAGTGACAAAAGTTGCTGGAAATGTAAAGAGAAAGATGGTGAATTTTATCATATGTGGTGGACATGCGAAAAAGTTAAAAGATTTTGGGAAAGTTTATATAACGAATTGAAAAAGATGTTTAGATATACTTTTCCAAAAAAACCAGAAGCATTTTTGTTAGGAATAATGGGAGGAGAGATTAGAAAAGAAGATCAAACACTGTTTATGTATGCAACAACCGCGGCTAGGACTTTGTTAGCCCAAAAATGGAAATTACAGGAATTACCTACAATTGTGGAGTGGCAGACAAAAATGATGGACTATGCTGAACTTGCTAGATTGACATGCAAGATTCGTGACCAGGGGGAGACAAGGTTTCAAAAGGACTGGAGTAAATATGTGGACTATATGGAGAAAAACTGTAGATCGTTAAAAATTCTCGCAGGATTAAAATAAACCTTACGAATTGACCAATATGTCAAAAAAGGAACTGCAAAAAAGGGAATTAACAAGAAACCCGCATGAAGGGAGGGGGGGAAGTCATAGCTCGGCGGAGCAAGGTAAAAGATGTGAATATAAGATTTTGTATAAAAGATTGGTTTTGTTAATTTGTTGAATTTGGAAAATTGGAATAAAATGTATTTTTTTTAAAAAAATGGAAAATGGAGGAGAGGGAATCTGTGGCACTCCAAATGTTATTGAACTGCTACTGCTACGTTAGTCCCTGACTGCTGGCTATATTGGCTGGGGCTGACGGGAGATAGAATTCAGCAGTATCAGGAAGGCTATAGGCTTTCCATTCTAGCTGTAGAAGAATTCCATCATGATACTGAAGGAACTGCAATGTAAATGGATCCTGACTAAATCCAAACGCACAGATTTTCTGCAGAAATCAACTGTTTGGGGTTGGGAAACTGGAATTAAAAATTGAATTCCTCACCCAGGACAGCTGTTTACTGTCCTGTCAGACAGTATTAGTATTAAGTAGGAAGGAACACTAGGTCCCAGTTGGCAGTTTAGACCAGGAGAGAAAAGTATACTACCCAAATTCAGAGATAGGATATGCTTAACTGGTACTTTTAACCCCCTACATTAGAATTATATGGATAGGCCCTTTGGATTACAGTTGCCAAGTAACTTTTTAGAATGGCACCAAAAAGTTCTAAAATATTTGAACGCTTGGTGTTTTAAACCCCCTAAGGTTGAAACATTGATTTTTACCAGATGTTACTTAAAATATTGTTGAAAAGCATTTGCAGTGAGCCAAGCATGGATCAATTGAAGAGAACATCACCGACCTGTGAGTTTGCTAGCAGCTCAGATTTGATACGAAAGAGATCAATAGAACTGCTTAAATCAATATAGTCTTTGTGAATGGGGCTGTTGACTCAGCAATATTTAAATAAAGTTTCCACTTATTGGGTAAAAGCCCTAATTGATTAACACACCACATATTTTTTTAGATAAACACAGTCAATTCCCAACTGAAACACATGCTCCAAAAATCAAGTGCCGACATAGGATATACATGACATTTGTTGCAACAGGTAGAAATAAAGCTAAAATGTGCAATGTGGGGCAATCCTAATCTAAAAACAGATTATGAGTATTATGAATGTTTCCATGTCCTCTAATGAAACACTATATGAGTACCCAGAAAACAATACCTTTCTTAAAAGAAAAAGGGAAAGAAACCCTTTCTGGTAAAATGCACTACAGTTGCAAGAACACCAAGAACTACCCTCCTGTAGTACACTTGTCACTTGACCTAGTAAGAGCCTTCTGGATCAGACCAGTGACCAATCTAGCCCAGCATCCTGTTCTCATTGTGACAGCATCCTGTTCTCATTGTCATCTGACTTATGGAAAGCCCATAAGCAGGGCCCAAGTGCTCTCCCCACCTAGGCTTCCGGTAACTGGTATTCAGAAGCATGCTTAGAAGGGTTGGTGGAAGGTACAGGGAGTTTTCCCAAATTGCAGTGACCCCCACTGTTGCTCCTACTTCCCAGTCAATGCACTAAGTAAGTGGAAGAGGGGAGTGTTTGTGAGGCTGGTATGAATGACTTTGGTGGGGTATGGGTGGGTGGGTGAAGCAGAATTGCCTTACCCAATCTGATTGGCTTCAGATTCCCACTTGCCCACCCCAGTTTCGATGAGGGCAAGCAGGGGAAATGTCAATCCAATCCAAGGAGGGCCTGGGCAGACTTTTTCATTGCACGGTGGGGCATAACATTTGCGCCTTCCATCAAAGTGGCTTTTCATTTGCCCCACCGTTTCCCCCAGGGAAACCCGTTCTTTACCTCTGAATCAGAGCAAATGCCAGTCCACAGAAAACCTCACTGATGTTTGCTCCGATTCAGCAGTAAAGAGCAAGGTGACATAACAAGTGGCAGTGTGGATGAGCTGTTAGTCAATGGAGCAGCGATGATCAATGAGCTTTGTCAAGAGATATCCCTGGTTCAGAAAAAAAAGCAGCCCATGAGCTCACAGATGTCATTTCAAAATAGGAACTGGTGCTGAGGTTTGATCCAAGGAGAAAGAATCCCAAACTAAAGGTGAGATGTATCTTTATTCTAGTTCTGTGCTTTAGTTACCTCACTGGATTTTTTAATGACATGGTACAAGCGGAAATTGGAGGGGAGACAGAGGAGTTTCAGCAAAATTTCAGCAAAATGTCTCAAGCTGGTTGTGCAATCCCTAATGGCTATTTGAAAAAAGATCTGCATTACTGAGAGGGGAGGGAAGAAGGGTCTATCGAGTTCTTTAACAGTGCCGGATACATTTCCCACCCACATTTACACCCCCCTATTTATTGTTTATTTAAGCCCACAGGAACGCAATACAGGGCAGATATATATTACTGTACTCTGAAGTGCATTTGAAATTCTTGAAGTTTAAGAGAAAGGCAGGGTTTTGTTTTATTTTTCTGCAAGATTTTAGCGGCTGGACTGGGAAAAGGCAGCAGCAATATGGATGTGGGAGTGTTTAGAAAGCAGGTTTTAGACATCTCTATTGGATACTGATCAGAGCTCTTTGTGGGATTTTGGTCAGGCTGCTTCTCTCTGCCACCCCCCACCCCCCAGTGGCCCACTTCGGAAATCTCTCAATAGATGTATGTATGCATGTCTCCTTATAAATAGTTTCCATTTAACTTTGTGTCAGTGAAGCTTTTAGTGGCTTACCAGTCTGTTCCTGAATTGACTTATGTAACATGAAGCAAAAGATGACATGGGGAAATGTGATTTGAAATGCTTATATAACAATTAGTGTGGGGAAAAGCCAATCATAAGGAAAATGCCTAGCCATTAAAAAGTTTGGCAAGGTTACTAAAGCATATAGCAAGGTCTAAACTCGTTTTGCATTGAGAATCAGGTGTTATATTGTTAAAGAAAATAACATTTTCTTGCTTTTGTATTGACTTTGTGTTGCAACATGTTGCAATTTTCTCTAGCTTCTCAATAAACCTCCTCTGAAGAGTAGAAGAGTCACTGTCTAATTAATCATTTCTGCCCCCTGCACTTCCTATAAAGATTTGCAGAAAGCCATGTCCAGAAATCCATGTGTCTGCATTCTCACATGTAAATTGTACTCCTCAGAGTGCCAAATATTTTATGCTTATCCTCTTCTGGAACAACTCCAGTGTTGTGTGACTTCCCCAACCAGTAATAGCTAACTAATTATTACACCTTGAACTTTTCAAATGCAAAACTTTTTTCTTTCTTTTTTTGCAATTAACCTTTAGTGGAAATAAATGGATGTGCACTCACATAATGGTTACATTTGATGGATCTGGCTCCTGTGGAATGTTTTGCAGAATAGCTGCTAATTCTCTGAAGCACTCACTTTGATTTTTTTTTTTATCATTATTGCTTTGCCCTTTGTTCTCTTTGTTGTTTAGTCGTTTAGTCATGTCTGATTCTTTGTGACCCCATGGACCAGAGCACTCCAGGCACTCCTGCCTCCCGCAGTTTGGTCAGACTCATGTTGGTAGCTTCGAGAACACTGTCCAACCATCTTGTCCTCTGTCGTCTCCTTCTCCTTGTGCCCTCAATCTTTCCCAACATCAGGGTCTTTTCCAGGGCGTCTTCTCTTCTCATGAGGTGGCCAAAGTATTTGAACCTCAGCTTCAGGATCTGTCCTTCCAGTGAGCACTCAGGGCTGATTTCCTTCAGAATGGATAGGTTTGATCTTCTTGCAGTCCATGGGACTCTCAAGAGTCTCCTCCAGCACCATAATTCAAAAGCATCAATTCTTCGGCGATCAGCCTTCTTTATGGTCCAGCTCTCACTTCCATACATCACTACTGGGAAAACCATAGCCTTGACTATGTTCTCTAGGCAATGGAAATAGTCTTTTCTTGGTTTTCTTCAGAAGTTGGGGGACTGGTGGAAAGAGAAACAGACGAACATAAGAAGGGCCTGATCCAGCAGGCTCTCACAGCAACCATGCAGGTGCCCAGGGGAAACCCATAACCAGAACCTTAGTGTGACTACAGTCTCCTATGCATTGCCTAAGACAATTTGCCAGAACATGAAGAATGCCCATTCTGTTTGCCAGAACATGAAGAACATTTTTTTTATCACACTGCTTGATATTTCTGTGTTAATATTTTGCTTAACATTGCAATGGATATTTATTGTACTTTGCTATTACGCATTTTTTGGTTGTTATTTTATTAGTTTAATGTTATCACAAGCAGTATCTCTATATATAAAAATGTAAACTGGGTATGTTCCGTCATGTCCAATGTTCAACAAAACCGCTTGACCGACTGAGGTGAAATTTTGACACAACATCACATGCGAATGTCCGAAGGCTATAGGAAAGTTTGCTAAGAGAGAAGTCTCACCTGTGCCATGTAAAACCCCTAAAACCCTGTGTCTCAAAACACACCACTCAGTCGAAAATGCATGCTGGGAAAAGAATCAGGGTGCAAACCAGTGCCCTCTAGTGGCGGCTACACAGGTACTGCACCTATAAAACCTTCTCTCTCAACAGCACCTTGGCTCCCATTTACATACTAGGCCGAAGCCTTTACAGACTAGGCCGAATGGAGGTACTGACTCGCCTGGGTGGGGGTTGGGGGAGGAGGGAACAGGATAGATCAGGACATGGAGGGGCCAGCCACAGGCATGTTGGGGGTGGGGGGAAAGGGGGCGTGATACATCATGGGTCGGGACAGGGTGGGGGGAATCACAGGGATAAGCCAGGGGTGGGGGGAGGAGGGGGCGGGATATGTCATGGATCGGCACAGGGTGGGGGGAATCCCATGGATGAGCCACAGCAACATGTGGCAGGGCCAGCTAGTATACAGTAACTTATACAAACCAACCAACAAGCTAAAGTCCTGTTATTCACCTATCCTCCCCAAAGCTCTTGGCTTAGGAGGGACAGTGGCAAGACTTCACAATGATGCAACACACACACACACACACACACACACACAGAGAGACATACTTTTAAGTCATGAGGGACTCTGAACCCTCAACCCTCTTCAGTTAGCTTGAAATGCTGCAATTTATCAGTACATCCCACCTTAGGTAGGATTCCAAAGGAATCAATACTGTTCAAGTAGCCTAACGGTACTATTTGAGGGGAACTGCCTACTACCTCAAATACTGAAAGCCAACAAGGTACCTGCCAAATGTTGCTGGACTCCATTTTTCATCATCCCTAACCACTGGCGAAGCTGGTGAAGCTTATGGGAGTTGTAGTCCAACAACATCTGGAGGGCACCAGGTTGACATTCATGCATGTCAATCTCTTCAGTGTCCTAGCTATACGTAGCATAGATTTGTAAAAAGAATCCCTTCCTCCACAAATACATACACAACACTGCATATGAGGTCTATTTCTATAACCCATTTGGATATATTATACACTGTGAGTTAACCAAGAATTTAATTGCAAGCCCAAAGTTCATGGGCATTTTGTCAACTTTACATTCTGTCAAATATACTGCACATACAGAGGGGAGGGGGTGGAGAAGGAAGCAAGCTGTGTATTTCTGTGGCGGGGGGGTGAGTGAATATAAATAAGAAGAACTTTTAAAATGTCAATCAAGATTGGCCTGAATTCCAGAGATACAGAGCACCTGCATATTCCACCAGCTTTGGCGGGTGTTTACATTTTTTGCAAGTCAGGCCACTTGGGCATAATATTAGCGGGTTTTTTTCTCTCGCTTGGCAGCCGTGGCAGCTTCATCCTCTTTTATTATTCAAACCTCGGGAATTGTTTGCTTCCTTTGGTAATGAGACACTGTCCCCAATTCATAAGTGCATGATATATTCTTATTTCAGGAATGTGACAGAACATGAGAGATGCTGTCACTCTGTGCAATCTTCCCCAACCTTCCCGACCTACTGCAAAGAGGCAAAACAAAGGAATGAAATGGATTGTTTTGTGATTTGTTAGCAAGGGTGAAAAGAGCTTGTGCCGCAATCTGCAGATGTTTTTTTATTTTAACTCCACAGATACTCAGTGTCAAGTGAGTATATTTGCAATATACTAAGGCTGCAGCTATAAAGCAATTATTCCAGATTCCTCCAGAATATGTGATCTGAGGTTTTCCCAGAGCAATTACTCCAGAATCAGATGGCTTCAGAATATGTGATTTGAGGTTTGTTTGTTTGTTTGTTTGTTTGTTTGTTTGTTTGTTTTGTCAAAATGTGGCATTGGCTCACAACTCAGTGCCCCCTTTAAGTGGAATGCATAAATGCTCTCCATGTTGAAATTCATGGATCTTGTGTAGGCCTAATGCTATGAAAGTCAAACCAAAAACTGAGACCAGAGAAACTGGGATGACTAATTCAATACCAGCTTAAATATTCAAGTCATGAATGACGTAAAGTTTGAATAGGGATGGGGAAATCTGTCTATTTCAGTTTCTCATTTTTCCAGTCTTTAAGTTCAGTTCTCCATGTTCCCAATTAGTTTGTGATTATTATTTTTTTAAGTCCTCATGAAAATCCATCAAAATTGTAGTGCAAATTTCTCCCCATATGCACATTTTGGTATATTTTTTGCCATATATATAGACAGAGAAAGAGAGCACATCTTTGTATGTCATTTTTTATCAAGATAGGCATTTACAGTATAAGTACACTTGTACCTCGACATCCGAATGACTCAACTTCCGAAGGTTTCGACTTCCGAAGTCAGCAAACCTGGAAGTCTTGTTGCCGCACACGCGTTCTGTGCCTGTGCAGAAGCGGCGTGTGCGGCCCCGCGCATGCGCAGAAGAGTGAAGACTTCGACTTACGAAGAGCACCGCGGAACGGATCGTCTTCATAAGTCGAGGTACCACTGTACACATCACCCTAATATATGCAATTTTGTACACATTGCAAGGCTGGAAAACTATATTGCAAAATTCAGAAAAGTGTGGATTTTAAAGGATGACTGCATTTTGGTTTATGTATTATTTATGAAAGTGTGAATTATATAATTTTGCCTTTAAATGCAAACTGAATCAAATCTCCCCCCACCATCCCTAGTTTGAAAATACACAGTGCATGTATCTTTATTACCTACCACGTAGTGAGATATCCAAAATGTTATCTTTTTTTAGGTAAAGTAACCATGCCAGGCCTACATAAAAGTAAACCGACTCTGGGGTTGCGCGCTCATCTCGCATTATTGGCCAAGGGAGCCAGCATATAGCTTCCAGGTCATGTGGCCAGCATGACAAAGCCGCTTCTGGCAAACCAGAGCAGCACATGGAAACGCCGTTTACCTTCCCGCTATAGTGGTTCCTATTTATCTACTTGCATTTTGATGTGCTTTCAAACTGCTAGGTTGGCAGGAGCTGGGACCAAGCAACGGGGGCTCACCCCGTCACAGGGATTTGAACCGCCGACCTTCTGATCAGCAAGCCCTAGGCTCAGTGGTTTAACCCACAGTGCCACCTGGGTCCCTGCCAGGCCTACATACAAATACACAAATGTGCTTTAAAGCACATTTCCCCCTACCTCCAAAGAATCCTGGGAACTGTAGTTTATTCCTCACAGAATGACAATCCCCAGCAGCCTTAACAAATTACAGGTCCCAGGAGGGTGTTTTTTTTTTAATGTTTGGTGAGTATGCAGCCCAGATTGATATCAAGACATTACGAAACAGTTGCTTAACCCTTTCCTTCCCAGCCATTTGCCTGCTCAAAATCACTCCCATTGCCCGTGTGTGTGTGTGTGTGTGTGTGTGTGTGTGTGTACCCAACATGGGGAGAAAAGCTATACATTTCTTCTTAACTGAAGAATGTTGTGCTTGAATATGGGAAATCCTAGTTCGAATCCCCAAACCTCTAGCGTTCCTCCAGGCTGGAGAGCGATATTCTGCTCTCCTGTGAAGCTCACTGGTAGCCTTGATCAAATCACTAGCTTTTCTTCCTGCCTGCTGTAAGCATGAAGGGCAGGTTACATATAAGACAAATGAATTATTCACACAGGATTCAGCAAAGAGTTGTGAAGCCTCTTCTGCTGAGAAGTATCCTTGTAGAACCACTGTTGTAGAGCAGGAAGGGAGAATCGTTGAGCCTCCAGGTGTCCATAGAATCATAGAGCTGGAAGAGACCACAAGGGCCATCCAGTCCAACCCCCTGCCAAGCAGGACTCCAACTCCCATCAGCCCCACCTACCATGGCCAATGGTCAGGGATGGAGGGAGTTGCAGTCTAATGACAGCTGGAGGGGCCCAGGTACCCCACCCCTGCTCTAAGTGCCATTTACATGCATGGATCTGTAGAAAAAGTAATCATTGTGAGGAAAGAGTGCTAAACAAAGCTACGAAAGAGTTAAATGATTTATCCTGAACATTATGGCAAATACAGTTTGAGGGACAGACTAGACTGATAGGATTGTGTCTGTACACAAACAGATCCGTACCCACAATCTAAATTATGACAATTAGAAGAAACGGAAGTATAAATAAGAAACCGATAAGATGTATGGAATGATGGCATAAGATTTTATGGCAGATGCCTGAATGAAGCCTAATGAAAAAAAATTGCATGTCAGCTGTTGAGAATTTCTTGCAAAGAGAATATACTACGTCAGGACTCCGCATAATCCTAGTTTTGCCCCACTCACAAGAATATTGGGCTTGGGGAGGACAGTTCTGTGGCGAATTTCTGCAAGGGGAAAACAGGGTGTCCTGAAATGACTGGATTTCTGCAAGAAGAAAATAGAAATGAGTTTATTCTGTCCAAGGGGGCTAGCATTCCTATGATCATTAGATCACAAGCAGTGATCTAAAAATATGCCAGCTAGTCAATCTGCTATGTCTCCCAGTTCCCAGCTTTGTAAACATGTGCCCTATTACACTGTTTATGTGGCCTTCCAGGTTTTCAACTAGGACAGCTGCAAATGGGAATGGCACCTTCTTCGGCACCCTGGGATATTTATTTATCTCACTCATCTTTGGGATTCAGTGTCATGGTTTTGTTATTTACACACAGCACCTTCTGAGATGGTAAATAAGGTTTTGTTCCCCTCCTGTGTAAACAGTATACAGCCTGCAGATCTTCACAGATAAACAGCTGCATAGACGCTAATGGATATGTTTTTCAGAGTTGTAGGGTCATAAATCTGGGGCTCCTTGGCCCAGCCCTCTCTCCCACTCCACAAAATAAAGGTCAAAATGTGCCCTGTAGGCTTAAAGAACAGCTTGTAAACTTCATTGCAACATGGCAGATAGATCGCTAAATAGCACAAGCAAGAGCAAAGTAAATTATTTCTGGAAAATGTACTAATGGTCAGACTAGAAGCTCCTGTCCTTTGGAAGAGTGAAAAACACAGAGGAGGATTCCACGGGGGCAGAATTCAGTGTAGAGCATAAGGAATGATGTGGAGTGATGGAAAGTTTGTCGTCTTCTTTTTTCATCGGGAGTTATTTTAAATGAGATTATAAATAGAAGCTCTTACCTTACAATAGCTTTGACAAATCCTCACTTTTCCAGGAGTTCAGCTGCACTGTGTGCATTCTCACGCTCTTCCTTTAAATGATTGTACTTTAAATGATTTAAATTTAAATGATTTAAATGATTGTACTTTAAATGATTGTACTTGGGTAGTGCAAGTGGGCATCAAATTTCAAAGATAAGGGACAATTATGGAACAATAGTGCTCTGCTCGGAAGAGGACAAGGCAGCTAAAGTATTCTGAAACGCAGGATGTCCACTGAAACAACAAAGCAAAACAGAATGCCTGGCTAGGCAATTCTCCAGCATGATCTAAAACCTCTTTGGCTTGGCTCAGCTTTTTATGGGTGAAAGGACATTTTTTAAAGAGACAGCTTCTGTTTTGAAATTTACACATTGTGTGCAAAGCCTTATTTGTTCCTAAACAGACATTTCAGAAACATGACAAGGAGGCCTCAGTGTAAGGCTCTGGAAAAGAGGTGGGGAACCTGTGGCCCTCCGGTGTTGCTGAACTACAATTCCCATCAGCCCTAGCAAGCATGGCCAATGGCTGAGGAGGATGATGGGAATTGTAGTTCAGCAACTTCTAAAGGTCCACAGGTTTCCCACACCTGTTCTAGAATAATTTTTATCGAGTTTAGAGTGGTGGCATTGCCAGCTCTCTTTTTTCCCCATCAGGCAACTTATGGTGTTGAGGGGAGGGGAAAACTTACCAGCGTTCCTGCAGTCTCCCTTCTTCTGATAGACTCCATTTTTGTTTTCTCAGAATGCTTCCATATTTATCTGCATATAGACTAGGGATAGGGAACATATGTGCACATTTCAGTTACCTGGAATGATGCAACCTGGAGTCCCACAACATCTGGAGGGTCCCAGATACCCAAATCCTGGGGTAGATGGATAGAAATTAGATTAATATCTGAACCAATCCTTAGATCAGCATTGCCCAACTTTACCATATATCCTATGGATAACTCCCATTATCCCCAATCCTTTTCAGTGCTGACCAGAGCAGATGGGCAGATGACCAGAGCAGTGTTGGTGCTGACCTTTAAAGCCCTAAACGGCCTCGGTCCAGTATACCTGAAGGAGCGTCTCCACCCCCATCGTTCTGCCCGGACACTCAGGTCCAGTGCCGAGGGCCTTCTGGCGGTTCCCTCACTGCGAGAAGCAAAGCTACAGGGAACCAGGCAGAGGGCCTTCTCGGTAGTGGCACCCGCCCTGTGGACACCCTCCCATCAGAGGTTAGAGAGATAAACAGCTACCTGACATTTAGAAAATACCTAAAGGCAGCCTTGTTTAGTTTTAATCTGTGATATTTGATGTATTTTAATGTTTGTTGGAAGCCGCCCAGAGTGGCAGGGGAGGCCCAGCCAGATGGGTGGGGTATAAATAATAAATTATTACTTTAATTATTGTTGTTGTTGTTGTTATTATTGGGTTGGAGAAGGATGCCTTAAAGTAAGTGAGATGGTAACTATGTTATTTGGCTACATATTTCAGGCAGAACCGGTAAGGAAGATGTGCTAATTTTTAATAAGACATCAGTTTGATTCATGATATTGCAATAGGGTTCTTTGGTTATATTACTCCAAATGTGGCTTGGTTTCTCCTCCTCCTCCTCCTCCTCCTCCTCCTCCTCCTCCTCCTCCTCCTGACCCCTCTACTAGCCTTTTAAAATAGCAGGCTGTCCTGTGCAAGAGAAGTATCTATTGAGCCTACAAAACAATGCCCTCTGTTATCATTATGGCTGTTTGGAAAATCTCATGGAGAAGAATTGCCCTGTGTAACCAGAGCACTGTCCCTCCCACACTGTCAGCTCAGCATTTGTTCCTATTTAAGGGAAAGAGGGAGGGAGGGTTCTTTGCTGGCTAAATGCACTGAGAGAGGTGATACTACTTAGCACTGAGGTGTTAAAAGTCGCTTTGTGGATGGGAGATGAATTGGACTGAATCATGGTCACAGCACAGCAGGAGAGAGTAAGAAGAAAGTGCTTGAATTGCATCTCCCCCACTCCTCCAAGCAGGGTCTCTTTAAACCAAAGCAGCAAAAAGGGGGCAAAGGCCAACACTGTGTTCTGCATTGGTTTCTGTTAGTTTAACTAATTATTTATTTGAATTCCATTTTCTTTCAAACACACATTATGATCGGGCAAAAGGAAGCATTTTATGGAACTAACAAACCTTCCTCCCAGCCCTTAGTAGCACAAATTCCTGAAGCTGGTTTTCAGTGCTCCCAATACAATGCCTGTTCAGGAAGAACAATTAGGGGCTATCTGTGAAGGACATCAAGGGCAAGAAGAGAAGCAAAAGAGAGCACAGCCATTATGATTTTTTTTTTATGGTCTACACCTGTTCCATCCCATCTTCCACAACTAACTTGCTGTCGTGGTTATTTTATCTGCCTCTCACACTGCTAGGTTCCCTGACTGTCCCCAGTTTCGAACACCTAACATACATTCCACAGTAGGCCTAGGCAACAACAGCAAATTAGCTATCCAGATGACTACTTAGGCCCTGCAGTTTGATTTATCAAAGTCACCTCAGGCCAGTTTCATAATCACAACTATGTGAAAATAAGGTATTCATGCTTAATTCGGCTAATATGACAATAATACACCATAGCATGACAGACCCTCCCAAGTTTCCCATTTTTCAAGGGTCAGCTTTGGATTTACAGAAGCAATCCCAGTTTCTGATTTGATCGTGCAGTGCCCCACTTTTCCTTAACACGTCCCTATTTTCATCGGAGAATGTTGGAAGGTATGGAGTTATCCAACCACTGAGCCATCTGAAGGCAGCCCTGTATATGGAAGCTTTTTAATGTTCAATGTTTTATTATGCTGTTATGTGTCTGAAGGTGCCCCAAGTGCCTGGGGCAACCCAGTCAGATGGGAGGGGTATAAATATTATTATTATTATTAAATAGGATTATTAAATAGGATTCCTATTTTCATTGGAAAAATGTTCCAGGGATGATGAAGACATACATTCCAACCTGGTGATCTGAATGTATGCAATGAGGCTACTTAATGGCAAAATGTCACACATCAGAAACAGAACTAAGAGACTTAAGTTACAGGAGAGCAGATAAACATTAGGTAAAAACTATTGATGATAAGAGTGGTTGGACAATGGAACCAATTATTTATATAGGCTGTGGACTTTTTCTCACTGGGATTCTTCAGGGAGTCTGTTGATGCTCCAGCACAGGCATCACCAAACTGCGGCCCTCCAGATGTTTTGGCCTACAACTCCCATGATCCCTAGCTACCAGGACAAGTGGTCAGGGATGATGGGAATTGTAGTCCAAAACATCTGGAGGGCCGAAGTTTGGGGATGCCTGCTCCAGCACCTTCACTCAGGCAAGGGGTTGAACTAAGTGGCTTTCAGGGTCTTCCTCATCTCTTACGATTTTCTCAATCATGACCCAATCACCAATATAGGAGAAATAAAAAGAGTTGAGAAATATTCTTGTCACTTGGCTGTCAGTCTCAATATCTTTTAGCTCTCATTTGCATATTAACCTGGTTTAACGGTCTAGGATCGCGAATTGCAGCCTAGAGCCATTTTACATTTTGATTGGAATGAGATTCGAATATGCCCCATACTGATCAGTCAACTAATGTTAATTTAGGTGTGAAAGTTAAGCTCCCATCAGGCTTTGACATGTTTCAGCCGCAGTTTACTGATGGAAACAATTGGTGAGACTGATTCTCAAAACCCCAGGGTCACATTCTGATAAACTAGGAGCTAGGTGGATGTATCAGCTACCTCCTTATGAAGATGTCACATTAGAACAAAGAATGGGGGCATTTTGGTGGTGCCTGGGGGGAAGTGGGATACAAATCAGAGATGGATCCAAACTGTTTTTGGTGTCTGCCTCTATCAGCACACTCATGTCACACAGCAGGTGCTGCCACAGAGGAGACCGCTGGTTCCTTTTTCAGCCATAATACTGCTGATAGCAGCTTGAGACTTCTCAACAGACTGCTATCAGCAGGCTCAGGACAGATATGTCAAAGCTCTTGTTCATGGGCCAGAGACCCATCAGAACTCTTTTGACATCTTTTTGTGCAACCTCAGCAGTAGCAAGCAGTGGAGTACATGCAAAGGCACTGCCCCCATGGGATTCCTCAGCCTTCCTTGGGGTGGGCTGGCCCTAATGATTAGCTTTCTAACAATGCTCTGAACTGATATCTAGCCTTTGTAGAGAAATTATATATGCAGAATCTGTTTGCTTGCATGGTTCCGCATCCAAGCAGACATCTACATAAACAAGCCTGCCTCTGCTAGCACTAGGGCAAGGATCCTTGAAAGTTATTGTCTACGCCATGTTGGTGTGGGCAGGGTGAATGCAAGCCACTAAACGGGGAAATTCACTGTTTTTGGAGGGAGGTAAGCACCTAGTTATGGAGACACTTAATTCTAGCAGTGCTGGTGGGATTCTTCATTTATTTATTTTTTATTTATTTTTTTAATAATTATTTTTATTGATTTTTCAAAAAAGATACAAAATAAAGATAGAAAAATACACAAGAAAAAGAAAAACACAACATGAGAAAATGACAAAAAATAAGGAAAAACAAAAATTCCATACAATATTTACTAATGTAATTCTTGTATCAGTGACTTCCTCCACCCCCCCCCCATTCACGTTTCTAATAATAACTATTTCAGCGCTCACGTTTTCACCATTCTTAACTTCTTCTAATACCAAACTTCTTATAACTATTATCAACCCAGTTCTTATTTTAAATCTATGCATTTATACATTAACTCTTACACTCTAAAAATCACAGATCTTACCCCTTACTTCTTTAAACTATTGCTTCTATAGCATCTTTGTACTTCCACAACCCTTATTGTCCATTTTTTAACTTATAGTTCTTTTCCAAATAAATCTTGAGGGATTCTTCATTTAAAGCCCTAAATGACTTGGCCCCAAATATCTGAAGGCATGCCACACCATCCCGTGTTAAGATCTTCAGGGAAAACCACTTCCCTCTTTGGTTAGAGGGGTAGCGGTGTGTGAGATTGCCTTTTCTGTTGTGGTACCCAGGGTGCAGGAATATATCTTCCAAGATACATCTTGCACCATCTTTGTCTGCTTTCAAGACACAGCTCTTTCCCCAGGGTTTTGGTGGAGTGACTGCTCTCCCTCCTCCCGCATTGCTGTGCATTGCTGCACCTGGTTGCGACTGTTACGTCAACATCATCATTGGTCAATCTTATGGTTTTGTTTTAAGGTTAATGTAAATTGCACATGCTTTCATTGCGACGTTTTTGTAACTGCTCTGGGATGATTGGGTTGATGCAAGGGCTATAAGCAGAAATAATTAATTAATAATAGGAGAGGAGGCAAATCTGGACAGATCTAGCAATAATGATTACCTGGATGCTTTCTCCATCCCATGCCATTTTCACCTGGCTTGCTTCATCCTCTCGGCCCTGTCCCTTTTCCTGGCTAGGTGGCATTCATTTTATCAGCTGGACAAAGCCATCTGCCAATCGTTTTATTTTGGCTGATAGCCCACATAATTTTTTAATCCTCAATGCAAAACAAAAGTGCCATTCCTCAGAAACTCCCCACTCTTGCCAATAGATAAGCCTGGGGAGTGGGGGGGGGGCATGGGTATTTTGTGGCACCTAGGCTTTAGAAAATATTGACTGTACAAAAGGAGCAATTATCAGCCATTACATTTTGGCCAGTTACCGTTTACGGAATCCCATTTTCCTTGTAGGATTATGCCATTATATCTATGAACCATTATCTGTATATAAAAGGAGACATTAGTAGCCATTACATTCTGGCAACATTCAAGCATGGGACGTGAAATCTCTCCTAGTAGCTCTTTTTAGAGTGCCTAAGAAGATTTCCTCTTATTACTCTGCCTGATCTCCTTATTAGATCTGGCTTACTGTATTGAGATGAATAGGAATTTTGACAAGAAAACAGGAATCCAGCATTCTTCAATGTTTTTAGAAAGTTCGTTTTGATTGTATGGTTATGGTGAATCTATACTTGGAAACATAAAACAGACCCCCCCCCCAAAAAAAAACCTTTGCAGCATACATTCAAAACACATTTATATATTTTAATATGCAGGAAAATATAGAGCATTCTGACTTAGCTGAACTGCTCAGAAGGCCTTCCAGAACTGTAGCTAAGTATGCGATGTGACCAGTGTCTCTTCTGAGTGGAAAAATGTGAGTATTCATTAATGACTATTTTAAAGTCAAAAATTCCAGATACAATCACATGGATAATTGATCCAATAATAGAATGGATATCTAGTCATATAAATTACACAACTTGCCCCAAACTTATAATATTAAAATTCAGTGACTGGGTAAAATTTTATTTTATTTTTAAAGAAGAAATGTATATACTGTATGGCACTTCATCAACAGGACAAAGCATGGTGACATAATAAACAGTATAATGTACAGTGGTACCTCAACTTACGAACAACTCGACAACCGAATTTTTCGACTTACGAATGGGTTTTACCGGTAATGGTCGTGCGCTTACGAATGTCTCGACATCCGAACGGAAACTGCGGCAGTTTTAGATAGGGATTTTTCGATTTACAAATTTTTAGATAGGGTTGCTTCGACTTACGGATTTTTCCGTTTCCAATGCATTCCTATGAGAAATCGCGTTTCCAATGGCGTTTTTCGACTTACGAATTTTTCGACTTACGAAGGTGCCTTCGGAACGGAATTAATTCGTAAGTCGAGGCACCACTGTACATTTATCACAGGATATCCACAAAACAAAACAAATTAAAAGTTATACAAATACAATTCATAATAGACAGCAATGCACAGTAATACACGATGCATAATAATATAGACAATATTGATTGCCACTAATATTCAATTCACAACATAGCACTGCATCACTTTATGTTTTAACTGTTTGAGATATATATTGGATGTGTATCTGAAAATGCGATCCAGAGTTAATATCCTGTTCTCTGGTGGGCTAAGCTATGCTAACAGTGCAGTATAGAACAATATGCCTTGATTTCTGTCCAAAGAAGCTTTTAAGTGTTACCTCCATTGCATGGAAGTTAAAAGAACAATAAACAAAAGAGTCATGGATTTTCTGCACCTATCTCTTCTACTAGCCTGGTTGCTTTTTTTCCAGATTTTTGGGCATACTTCCACACAACATTCTCATTATTGAGCTGCTAGTCCAGAATAATGCACGTACTAAAAAAAAAACCCCACAGTTTCTTCCACCTCAAAAAAACCCGTCATTTGCGAAAAATCTGGAATGGATCCTCAATATTTTCATTTGTGCCAAATATGTTAGAGCACCATCCCACTTTCTCGGGGGGGGGGGGAAGGGGGTTGTTGGGGGGGTGGGGTTCCTTCTGACTGGTGCTAACTGTCAGTTTGGACTGGATGTTGTTCTGAGGAGAAAATGGCAGATAGGAGTTCTGGGATGAGCTCTAATGGCACACATAGTTCCTCTCATCCAACTTCTTCTTATCTCCTATACACCCACAAAGTTAGAATTCCAGAATACTAGGTATTATATATTATATTCGTGACCCCATGGACCATAGCACGCCAGGCACTCCTGTCTTCCACTGCCTCCCGCAGTCTGGTCAAACTCATGTTCGTAGCTTCGAGAACACTGTCCAACCATCTCGTCCTCTGTCATCCCCTTCTCCTTGTGCCCTCTTTTGGCACCTCTTTTGTAGCTCTTTTGTAGCCTCTCAAGTTGGTGGCTAAGACTGCCTCCTGTTTTAAGTATGCACTGAGTGAAGAAATACTTTATCATCCCTGGAGCGTCAGCTTCCCTGGACATTCACAACTTCTTGTGTCATGTGAGAGGGAGGAAAAAACTGTTCTCTATCCACTTTCTCCATAGCATGCATAATTTTATAAACTTCTATCATGTCACATCTTACTTGTTAATACTCTAAACTGAAAAGCTCCAAACGCTGCAACCTTTCTTCATAGGGAAATTGTTCCAACCCCTTGATAGTTTTTGTTGCTCTTTTATTAACCTTCTCCAACTCCAAAATATCCTTTTTGAAGTCAGGTGACCAGAAGTCAGCAACATATGGCCAAAGCTGCAGACAGTCAGCTCCAACTTTACTCTCAAAAATGTCAGCATACCCTCCAACATTTCTCTGATGAAAACAGGGAAGTCCCGTTCCATAATGATAAGTTTACTATTTATACCCCACACATCTTACTGGGTTGCCCCAGCCACTCTGGGCAGCTTCCAATATATATAAAAACATAATAAAACATTAAACATTTTTAAAAAAACTTCCCTACACAGGATTGGCTTCAGACAGCTCAGGGGTCAGATAACTCCATACCCTCCAACATTTCTCCAAGGAAAATAGGGAAAGGGAAAGTGGGACATTCCGGGATCAAATCATAAACTGGGATGGCATCTCTAAATCAGGGGTGTCCCTGGAAAATAGGGATACTTGGAGAGTCTGGGTCAGATAAAAAAGGAACTATTTCACTATAAAAGATAAGTGAATGTCTTCAATCACATGGCTCTTTCTCACCAGATTGAGAAACTCTTCTCAGAAGGGTGCTGCTTCCATAGCTGGGAGCTTATAAAGGGTGAGTCCTTTAAAAGAGGCCCCGTGGATAGGCTACAGAGTACACATGTTCCATGGGGCCTCTTTTAAAAGACTCACCCTATAATCTGCTCCTAACCACATGGTTGGGTCATTTAACATTGCCCCAGCTGCGTGGGAGTTGCTTCTAAAAGGTTGTTTCCATAGCTCTACACAGCTCTGGAAAGATGTAAAAAGGTCCCAAAGACTGTCTTGCTCTGGAACACAAGGTTTTCGCCACTGTATCTGACAATTAAATACTTCAGGCTGAATTGCCAAAAAGCCTAGCGTGCTCAATCAACATTCCCCTCCTTGAGGACAAAAAGGTTGCAAGATATTAACTGCTCATGCCTCCTCAACTGTGCTATTTCAGATCCCTCTTCTCTTTGTTCAGTTGCTGATCTCAGGCTATTGGCACTTGGTGAGGGAACTGCTGAAGTATTTTGACTGCCATCAAATTCCAATGCGATATAAAATAGTAAAGAAATGCAGCCCAAGAAGTGGCTGGTTGGTGGAAATTAGCTGACTTCTCTCCTTAGCCACAACTCCCAGTCCCCAAAATTCTCTTGCATGTCTATCAGAACTGTTTGACAAAAATGGTTTTACATTTATATATGAAAGAGGGAGTCTAGTTGGTCCCCAAGTGAAGGGCATTCCAGAGTTTTGGTGCCACCGCCTAGAAGACCCCTTTCTATTCTTGTGTTCACATCCTTAGTCACTCAAACGAAATGCAGAAATTATGGGTCTTAATTACAACATTCTAACTTTCATACTGCATTACCCATTGTGTTTTAGAACAGTGGCTGCTTGATGAATATGCCACCATGTCACATTCAGTTTTAAATGTCGGGAAAGAACTGCATGCCAGAATACCACCCCAAATTTCGCCACATGAAATTACAATGCAGCAATTTTCCAGGATTATTGGGGCTGCAAACAGATTTCTTATGGAATAACAAAACAAAACAAAAAACAGCATGGAACTTCACCCAGATTCCACTAGTTTTCCCGAAATGATTTTCACATTTCAGATAAGAAAACAGGAATACGGTATAAAGTGCTATCGGAATGTAGTTTATGTTTTTACTACAAGCAGTGAAAGTGAGGTTGGGCGTGTGTGTGGAGTTTGCCAAATATGCCAGGGATTTGGAGGTGAAAGACTTGTTTTTTCTCAAGAATTTCTCTCCTGAGAAATTTTGGCTCACTTTATGCGAATTGAACTTTATTCTCAGTTGCTGGTGATGAAAGCAATGGACTAAGAGAAGAGAACCGTAAGAAGCAGGGGGCCAAGCCCATTGCTCCAGTCAATAATATTAAACAATATTAAAAACTGGATGCATAGTTGCACTCAAAATTCACAGATCGAGAAAAATGGGAGAGCCATTTCACCAAATATTCCCCAGAGGGAGGACTGAAATTTTTCAACAAATGTGTCAGAAGATTCTTCTCTGATAAATTTTGGCTCAGCCAGCCAGCTTTAAAATGAAGGCCTTGGGTTTTCCCTTTCTTCCCCACCCTCCACCTCACATTACATTCACAGAGGCTTGGAGAAACATTGGCTCTCAGCTCCTGATTGTTGAGTGTGAACCCCAAGCCATCAAAGGGCAAGCAGCCTTCTGCTGACCTCATTCTTTTCTGGATCCCAGCCAAAGTGCACAACTTTCATTGGCGACGTTAGGAATTTTACATTTGTCAAGACAGCAAAATAAATACATAAAACCAAAGAAATGATCAGGGGAACAGATTCCTGGAACCTCTTAAAAATGAAATCTTAATGTAATAAAGTTTTAAAGGAATAAGCGCAATCCCAAAACTGAGACACAGGAAGCCGTAGGGGTAACCTGGGAATTGGCTGCAGAATGCATAAAATCTAAGCCTGTGTTTTGAAGGGGGTGGGAAGAATATTGATCATGATCTCAAAGCCTTGAGAGAGTAATTGCAGAGCAACACTGAAATCTGTCCACTTGGAAAAATATGGGCGTTTCATATATAAAAACACTCAAACCATATGTTTTTTATATACTACATGTGGCATGTGTGTGGACTGTAATTAAAGAGAACAACTCCGTCAATATATGATCTCACATAAATTTAATCTATAAACCATATGCTACTTATACACGAACGCTGTATATATTTCTTAAAGCTTGCTGGGTAAATGGAAAAAGCGGGGGGCTGGGAGGAATGTGCGGAGGTAAGAAAAAAAGGAATTTGAGGCTAAGGAGAAGGGGGAAGGAGTGCAGATGCTGGGTTTGTGGAAGTAGTGAAAGCAAGTGTCACACTAGGTTGTACAAAAATGGTTGAATGTTTAAATAAGAAAGTTTAGGGCGCAGGCCTGGCCAGGATGGCTTTTCTGTTACACCTTCTGGGCTTGACGAAGCATCTGCCCCTCACCTGAGCCTATTCGAACCGAGGAATTAAACACCTCCTCCCTGAGCTAAAGAGCCCCACCTGGGCTGTGGGTCCTTGCCTGCCTTCCCTCAAAACTAACAACTGTAAATTCTGAAATCCTGAGGTCAGGGCTGGTACGTCCTATTTCCCCAGTTGAGGGAAAACAGGAAGTGCCACCCTACTCTGCCACACCATCACCACCACTGCGCCACCTGCCAGTGTCACCACAGCTGTACCATACCCTCCAACATTTCTCCGATGAAAATAGGGAAGTCCCGTTCCACAATGAGAAGTTTACTATTTATACCCACACATCTTAATGGGTTGCCCCAGCACTCTGGGCAGCTTCCAACATATATAAAAACATAATAAAATATTGAACATTTTTTTAAAAAAACAAACAAACAACCTTCCCTATACAAGATTGCCTTCAGACAGCTTGGGGGTCGGATAACTTCATACCCTACAACAACCTATGGCACAAAAGGCTTAGACATGGAGGCTTCAGGATTATAGCAGACCTGCCAAAGAAAGGTTTGGTGAGAGGAATGGAAATTAGACCTTGTAAAGTTGACCTGAATAGTGAAATATGTGAAAGTTGTTTGTTGCGGAAAGGAACAAGACCTTCTATCCCCAAGCAAATCCAGAAAAGTTCCCCTGAGCCTTTGCAACTTATTGATACTGATATATGTGGACCAATTCAACCGATGTCTCATAGGAAAAACAACAAAATGGGAAAATAACCTTTCTGCTTGTATATGTTGATCAGTGCCGATTTACGTATAAGCTAAACAAGCTATAGCTTAGAGCCCCACTCTCTTGGGAGCCCCCCAAAAATTAAAAGGAAAAAACCTGGATGTACCTTTCCAAAATATAAGATAAAAAACCAATAAAATAAAAGCTACATACAGCAACAGTGTTTTGTGTTGTGTAGGCTCCTATGATATAAGTAATGGCCTGCTAGCCTGCTCCCAAAAATATCACTGGTTTGCTCATTTTTAATATACTTCTTCTTAATTGTATTCCAGTTCAACAATTACTTTGATAAAATACATCTTTTGTTATGTGCAAATGACTTTAGATACCTATTAGGTCCATAAATCACCATATAGCATATATTCAACACAAAAAAAACAGTGACAATTTGTTGTTGACAAAGGACAGCTGGACATATAAAGGGCCCCATTACCTTCAGTAGCTTAGGGCCTCATCAAACCTAAATCTGCCCTTGATGTTGATAACATAATTTTGGGTACAAAAATTGATGAATGTTTACATAAGAAAGCTTTGAGAATTTATATGCTAAATTAAAATTGATTAATTCAAATTAGGCACATTGAGAAGGGGCCAGGCCATAGCTCTCCTGACAGCTGATTTGGTCTGGAGCCCCAATGTGGAAATAAAGGGTGAGATTGCCCACCAAGCATTCTACTACTTCAAATACAGCCCCAGTGTTTTTCTTACAATCCCCTTCTCAATGTGCCTAATTTGAATTAATCCATTTTAATCTAGCATGTAAATGCTCAACACTTTCTTATTTAAACATTCAGACTAGAGGTGGAAGGGGAGATGGAAGAACTGTGAATTGAAAAATAAAGGGGCTGGGAGCTGCCTATCCACTGGTTTCTGGATTTTGGAGGAAATTTCTAATGAGAAATACAGAGCTAGTGTGTACTGGAAAAGTCAAGGGAGAAAGTAAATAGTCATTAAATAGCCCATGCCTTAGCTCATTTTTGCTTATAACCCAGGCACTACCATTTCACCTCAAATGCTAGTTATTCAAGAGGCATGCCTCACAGGAACCCTTGACTGGCAGTCAGTTCAGGATGAATGAAAACATGTACGTTTTCACCACAATCAATAATTGATTTACAGAAATTGCTTCCAAAAGATGTGGGGATGGACACTAGCTAAGATGACATCTCAATTTAAAATGTAGGACAACTATAAGGAGAACTGCTGTTAGCCAAGATGATTAACTAAAGCAGAAATGGCTAGCCTTTGGCTCTCCAGAGGTTGCCGGTCCCATCAGGACCAGCCAGCATGACCAATGGTCAGCGATGAACAGCTCTTTGAGGGAGGCCAGCCACACCAATGAACTGACCATATCTGAGCAAATGAAGGAACATGAAAGTATTAACTTTTCCTTCCACTGTTTGCATAGATTTTCTTCATGATAACCCTAATAAATCTATTTGCATTTAAAATCACTTCTGGCTTCATTATTGTTACAGGAATATCTCAATTCAGTGCTAGTGTTTCTGCAAAGAAAGGCAAAATTAGTAGCTGAGGATTCTGTTAAAATCTTCAGCCAATGCAGTGAAAAGTTTGGGCATATTCACTAGGTTTTGACAGCCTTGCTTCTGGGTGTACATGCTTAATTCTTTGAACTAGTACACGTGGGTAAAGTTGATGTGTGACATGTGGCCATTTAGTTTGATTTTCTTGACCAATCTGCTACTCTCTATAGTATGATTTGACTCACATCTGTTCCAGGGACTCAATCACTACCCTTGGTAATGCGAAAGCAGTAATGATGGACAAATTCACTAAAACGAAAACAAGAAAAAGTCCTTCAAGGAGGCTACCCATTTAATAATTAAAAGAAGTGTTAAATTACTATTAGCAAATGAATTTTTTGTTTGAGTCATGCAAATATTAGATCACTTCTGCTCTTCACTTAAGTAATGGTAAAGAATGTTTATGGCAACTATGTTGATTTGCAATTTCCTGACATCGTTGAGAAACTACGTTTGCATTCTAAGAAAGTAGGTTTGCCTATCTAGTGAATTGTCCTTCTTGGTTATCAATGAATTTATCATCATTAAACACTATATTAACCACATAAAATCTATAGAATACAGTGCTTTTTCTGGGGGGACGCATACCCCTAAACATTTTGTGAATCTAAGTTTGAGGGGCAGTATTTCAATATGAGTAGGAAAGTGAGAGTACCCCTAAACATTTTTAATAGAAAAAAGCACTGATAGAATACATTTATTAAGTTTATGTTCCATATACTTAAATTTGTTATGCTTTCCATTGAAAGCATGTGGAGGCAGATGCAGGAGGAGGGTCCCAAGACCTGGACCCTCCTGAAAGGTGACTGTCTTTAGAGTACCATGTGCTGGGGACTAAGAGCAAGAGAGAACTGTTCCCTTCATGCCCTGCTTGTTTTTCAAAGGCATCCAGCTGACCACTGATGGGGGAAAAAATAGAATGCTGAATTAGATGGATTTTTGGTTCAGTCAATCCAGCAGCACACATATTGTACTCTTACGAGACATCCAAGGAGTTCAGATAAATTAGGCTGGGTTATAATTCACTCGCTCTAGAAATAACCCAATTTCTATGGACTTGTTATTTTCAAAGGCTCCAATTTGCACATCGAAATATTGAAGAAACAGGTGCAAAATTCTCACTCTGATGTGGCTGGGAAAATATACGTGGCTTTTTTCAAATTAAAACAATTTGCTGTTGAACTTGTAATTGCAAATCATCAGCAGTCAGATTATTGTGAGGCTGCTGCATAGTGTCTCTGTAAATGATCTCTGCATCATTGTATGCAGCAGTGTAAGTTTAAGGGAAGAAGCAATTAGCTCATTGATTCAATGATCTTATTTTTCCCAGAATAGCTTGTTCACCTTTGGCTGAGCAGTTATGTCACATGATGTCAGGAAAATATTGTTAGCAGTTTTTTTCCACCCTACTTAGAAACAAGTGTGTTCATTTAAAACTGTATCTCTGTAATATATTTTATGAGCCTGAACTTATTGGCACATCTCTAGTTTACATGGCACTTTGCCATATGACATCAAATTACACTTTCAGGGAGAAGTCAGTAAGTTTGTAGAACGATGTATAGCACAATGAAGAGTAAGCCAAAAAGAAAATGACTGCTCAAAGAGATATCAGTATTATTTATATAAGGACAATGACAGGACCACAGCATTAAAAAATGCATTTGATGTGTATTTAAACACATACAATCCTCTCTTTTCTTCATCTCCAGTTTACACTCATTGTGTATTTGCATTGGCATTCGTTCCCTCCTTCCCCATGCTGTGACTACAACTGACTCATTTAAATAAATAAAAAATCCCCAGAAGAAATCAGTAAAATGCCTGAGAAAGGGCGGGGGGCGCCAGGTTGGTAAAGTGGCCAGGGAGACTGGCCTATAAGGACTGAGACCAGTCTGACTCAACAACCACTGGCTTCCTTATGAAGCTGCCGATGCATTAAGATCTACTGGAACCCTTCTGTGTATTTCCCCATCTGCTAAGGGTGGTGGACAGGGTGGTATTTGGGGGGAAATCCTTCTCAAGGGTGGCATTCCAGCTGTGAATATCTTTTTCACGGGCAGGCGAAATGGGAAGAGCTGCTTAGTCTTGCTGCTCCTGCCCACATCCACCACTGGGGGACTCATTGAGATAAACGGAGCATAACTCTGGATCCAACCCAATTGTTCTTAAGCAACTTGAACATTTTTAATAATCTACTGCTGCTTTTGTGTTTTAGCCTTTGCAGAGTTCATGTGATTTATTAGTGTGTGGATAGATAGATAGATAGATAGATAGATAGATAGATAGATAGATAATATGATGTTTTTCTATATCTCCTTGTAAGCCTCCTCAAACAAACCCAGTGAGGTCTGGTGTACATTTACTAAATAAAAAATAAATCAGCAAGGCAATGGCTAGCAAGAAAGCCATTTATCACAGCTAACTGCATGAAGGTTGGGATAGTAACGACTATGCAAATACGAAGAAGTAGAGTAGAACTATTCAAGGTGAGTTATTGATGGGAAATGGATTGTAGCACAGATCAGCATGCCAATGCTTTTATGATCAGGCACACACGTGCCCTTAGAAATGCCCTTCAGGATTTGTTGGGGGCAGTAGTGGGGGAGGGTTAGCTATTTATAAGAGCTCCATCATTCCTGCCTAAAAGGACAATTAAAGATTTATCTCAAGTATCGCAAGCATGAGGTATACGGCCAGTTCAACAGCATTCAAGGAAGCAGGTAGAGTATAACATAAGATGAATGGGTGATCAATAATGATATTGCAGTGAGCATAAATTACATTCCTAACATTAAATATGTAAATTGGAATATTTAACATGCAATAAAAGATTATGAATTTTGGCTGGGAGTTGAGATTGTGCTTTGATTAGAACAAAAGTATTGTACGCTTTGTAGGCAGGTGAATGAAAAGAGAAAAGGCTGGTATTCCCAGTGACACCTTCACGTGTGAATTTACATTATAGCACAATTCCATGCATGTTTCCTCTGAAGTAAGTCCTCTGCTATGTCCAGAGCTCTGTTGGGCATGCAGCATCAGGGTAGAAGGGTAAGTGGAGTGTTATTTTGCCTTTTTTATTTTCTGTGTATTTTAAAATAAAAAGGTCCATCCCATTGGAAACAATCGGAAAACAAATAGATACAAAAGCTCCAGGGCTTCCATATTCCACCTGCTTTGGGAACTTTTCAAGATAATGGGATGGATATTCGGGTCCAGCTCTTCCCCTGATCCACCTCCAGTATGCCCCCAATCTGCCCCTGTTGCACAGCCTTTTCCCATCTGCTGACATTAGAGTTCTTGTAACAGTGAGGCAAGGGGCAAATTGGTTTCTGCAGCTATATGGGGACAGCTCACAAGGATGGATCGCTCTCTACAAGGTTGAATTTCTTTCTGCCCTTGAAAAGGGAGCTCTGAAGCATCCTTTGGCCCCTGGGATGCTATCCGGGGGCCACAGGATTGCTGCCTTAGTGGCGTAACAGCCTGCAAAGAAAAACAGGATATTGTGTGAGCTTTCAATATAATTCACAACATTGTCAGTGCCAAGCTTTTCGGTTACTAATCTTTAATCTTTTTAAAGAATAAAAGCTAGACACAATGTGTAATAGCTAAGGTTCTTTACAATTTTAATAATAGCTAGAACTGATCCTGGGTTGACTATTCAAATAAACAAATGGGGGGTTGGTATAGTGTATCTGCAAACAGCATGGCAACCCAACTGTTCGTGGCTTCATACAACTTTCATGATCAATCAAACATTTTATGTTGCTGTAATCTGGTTTTATTATTTGGGCTATTTTCCAATTTCGACCATTTAAAGAGCTACACAAATTATTTACATGCAACCAAAGCAGCAAAAAAAAAATTACTGCTCTTTTTATGCTATTACCAAAATGGAATAGAAGTCTTAGTTGCATATAGGGCATATCCATCAGTCATCAGCAAAAGAGAGCTTGCTAGGACTGGGCACTGTGTCACCTGAATCACCAACACCATGAAATCACCATTTATTTATTATAGCCTCTGGAGAGCTCAGAAGCAGAAAGGTGTGCCGGAAATAGAAGTTATGATAAGCCCACCAAGCCCCATCACCTTCAGTCAGCAGGGCCAGTGTTCAAGGATGCTGGGAGTTGTACAGTAACTTTTGGAGTGCACCACATGGTCTATGCCTAGGGATGTAAGAAGGCATCATTTTCTTTTCTAACCTACATTTGTCAAATACAGCACTGTTTCCATTCTGCTGCAGTTCATTTTCTACCCAAAGCGTATTTCATCTTTCTGTCCACTGTTGTGAAAATATGTAACTTTTCACAATACATGCAATTAATTATGTAAATTATGTAACTAATATACTCATCCCATATGTGGTCCTCTCACATATTTACTTCTCATGCATTAAAGGATGTTGAAGAGAGATACTATGGCTTAGATCCCAAGTTGTTCCTTGGTTTGTATAATAGGGGAACAATTTCCAAATGTTTCGCAACCCCTGAAGCAATATTTTGGGAGCACCAGGGAGCAGGGAGAAGTTGGTAAGCCATGTTCTGTGAACATGAATCCTGTTCTGTTCATGGAATGTAAGTTGGGTTCCAAGCCTTTAGCATTTTCCCTTCTGCTAACCTAGCCTTTAACAAGCTGGTGCCCTCCAGATGTTTGGACTACAATTTCCATCAGTTCCAGCCAGCGCAGGCTATGGGAATTTCGATTCAAAACATCTGGAGGGCACCAGCTTGACAAAGGCTGTGCTAACAAAAATCTACTTAGCACATTACTAGGGGAAGTGCTTGTGACTATCCTGAGAAATATTACTGGCAGTACTTCAGTGTTATGTAAAATTGATATTACTGAGATCATTAGTGGGAAGGTTAGCCTTTGTAATGCGCACCAGTTTTCATTCAAATAAATGATTTATCATTCTTTCCCTCTCACCCTCAAATAAAACATATCTCTTTGCCACTAGGGAAAAGGAACATGGCATTAGATATTAATCCTGCGGTATCTCATCTACCCTTTCTACCACCAACCCTCTCTCCTTCTTGAAAATTTGTAATTGCAGATAGACCTGGCTGGTACCCACCATGGGGTATGCCCTATGGCTGGCTTCCTTGGCTGCTGTTTGCCTCAGTGTTACCTCAGTTTCAGAGATCATGTCTGCAAAAGTCCACCAAACGGTTGCCATTGCGAGATACACTCAGGAAAGAAAATTGCAGGGTTTGGTATGTTTAGTCACTTGAGTGAGCTGATTGGCTGAACATTGCTAAGTGCCTATAATAAGTGCCCCTTTTTTAAAATGTGAAAGGCCCATAATTGATGGGCTTTGTGGGTTGGAGCAGGCAATTAACACACACATACACATATACAGTGAGTATGTACATACCCAGCTCTACAAGGAAACTTAATCTCATTTTAGTTCAATTGTTGAAGATTTCAGCTTCAACGTTAAATTGTTTTCTTCTGTTATTTGTTAACAGAATTTGTAGGCAGACCTCCCACACATCACTGAGCATAATGCACTCCATATTGCACCATTATTTCTTTCGTACTTAGGCAGGGATTTCATTATTAAGTTACATGAAGTTTCAGCGCATATGAAAGATGAACGAATAACTAGGTAGAACCACGTGAAATGTTTGCACACGCTTACCTTTTCACTTCTGTGATATCCACGTTACGGCCCATTATAAGAAGCTTGATCATGGCAAGTACATTTCTCTACTTTGTATCCTATCCCGCTGTTCTCAAGACCAGAACTGGAGGTTGCAATTTGTTCCTGATAAGGGATACGTGGGGCATTTGACACTGCAGATTTCACATACACACTGGGAAAGAGGGGGACACACTTGCAGTAGGTCAACTCAAAGGTTCTGTGTTCCAGATTTCATGGACTCCTTGAAACGATTCCCTCCATTTGTGGACACCAGGAAACTAGCTACTCAGCATGGTCCCACTGAGTTCTTCTTAACTTGCCAATATGTTACCAGGCCATGTTCAACATTCCTGTGTTTATTCACAAAGCCCTAAATAACTTGGGTCCAAAGGAACTGATTTCTTATATTCCACCGACCACTGAGATATTTGCCCATCTCCCTGGGCTTCTGGCGGCCTTTACCCTGTGCCCTGTAGAACTCCTTGCCAACTGAAGTCCAGCAAGAATCACCTTGCTTTCTTCCAGTTGTCTTCAAAAAAAAAACCCCAAATCCTGTTCAGAGAAACTCCCAAAAAATGTTGAAGTATTTTCATGAGAATTTTTTTATTATTATTGCAAATTGTTGCAGAAATATGAAGCACTGAATTTAATATTGGAAAAATGAGAAACTGAATGAAACTGAAACAAACACATCCTTTGATCCCTACCAGTGAATAACCGTTATATTAACATCTCGGCCATGGAGAATGAAAATGCTGGATATTATATGAAGTGCCATACGGAAGCTCCATCTTAATCCCTCTTTGAGGTAATTATGCTTTTGGAATTCTCAGCAGCTAATACAGTATGGCAGCAGCCAGCATTTCTGAAAGGTGGAGAAGACTGAATTGCACAACCATGTTCACCTGGTCATTTCTCTCTCTCCTTTCTGCCAGTGTTCAGGCGATGACATACAAACATGCTCCACATGATGAAATCACAACTCATCATGCCCTGAAGATCTTCCCATGTGCAGTGGAATAATAAAGAAATCTCTCGATACAAGCCAGGAAGTCAAGACTCGGACCATTGCTTTAAAGAAATTAAGAGCCGGTGCAACATAACCAGCTCACACTGTAACTTCTTAAGAGTCAGCTTCACTCCTATTGATTGGATGGTGGCAAGTCCCTGAATGAACAATGACTCATGCGGGTAGAATTGCAGGATTAGCCTCTTAATTGACCTTGTGCTAATACACAAAAGGTGTATAATAGATGTATGTAGATACCTCCAGCAGTGGAGCATATGCCTGCGCCACCCAGGGTGGGCACGCTCCCGAAGGGGTGGGGTGCAGTGGGTGCCCCCCCCAGGCGCGGGATAGCCACTTGGGTGTCCGGAGCAGCATGCGCGCCCTGCAGCCGGGGGCAGAGCGAGCCGCTCACAGGAAGGGAGGGAGCCGCCCATGGCAGACATTTAGCACGCTGCCTGCCCATGACTAACAAGCCTCCCCAAGCTGTCAAAACAAAGGGGGAAGGGGGGAAGGCCGACGGCAAAGCGGTGCAGCTCCCTCCTTACCCTGACAGCTTGGGGTAGGCTTGGGAGTCGTGGGCAGGAAGTGTGCTGAATGTCACCCCCCTCAGTGAGGGCACCTGGGGCAGTCCGCCCCCACTGCCCCCCCTTCCTACGCCCCTGGATACCTCCTCTTTACAGCATTTTCTTTCCAGGGGTTCTTATTATTTTCATCTCAAGTTTAAGACTATTTAAATCCTGAGCATTAGGAAACCCATTTTTGCCTCGTGGAGGTTTATTAATAGAACAAAAGAGAACACTTACTAGTGTAGCACACGAAAACATCTCATTGTGTTGATCAGTACACTATATAGTCAATATCTCTTCCTTGTGAAGGGAAGGAGGAAGCCACCACAATCAAGCACAGCTCTACTAATCAAAACGTTTTATAATGTGTGATCCTGACAAACCGAGTCAGACCATGTGTTTAATGCAATAATATCAGAAGAGCAGAGAGGGGAAATGTGCAATTCAAATTCAGATGAGGAAGCCAAAGAAAGCACAATGAGTGCTCTGAGAGCTCATTGTTCCAGACTGACAAAAGAGTATTCGTTCAAACTAATAAGCAAGCTTCCATTCCTGGAGAGGAGGGAAAAACAATAGAAGTGAAAACTGCTAGACAGGAAGAAGTCTGACTTCATTGCAGGAGCATCGCTGAAAGAAGAGAGCTTGCAGAAATAGAACTATGTCTGTTGGCATACATAGGAACAGAGGAAGCTGCACTGGTCCATCTCAGTATTGTTGACACAGACTAGCAGCAAATCTCCAGGATTTTGGACAAGGGATTCTTCCAGCTCTGCTTGGAGACCCCAGAGATTGCACCTGGGTCTTCTGAATTCAAAGCAGATGCTCTAACCACTGAGCATACACATTCATCACACAATGACTATAATATCAAGTGGTGATCTGCATTTGTGAGTAGGCTATCATAGACTTAGCACCAGAGATGCAACTAATAGGATACAACAAACATATTGATCTGACATATGCTGAGTTACAGGAGAGGTCCATCTAGTTCAGCATTCTGACTAAAAGCAAGTCTCCAAGATCTTGGGCAGAATTATCCCTCACCCTTGCCATTTAAACTAGAGTATGCAATAGCTATGGCTCTTTCAGTGCTTTGCAGTCAAAGCACGTCACATTTTCAAGCACCGGTTCCAAATAGTTGAATAATCAAGCATACAGGATAAAAACAGAGACAAGAAGGAAGAGAATATTCAATGCAAGGTTGCTGTTTCATGGATTCATGCATTAGGCTGAGACTCAAATTTGTCCTCTCAACACAATGCTCTGGTTCTGTAGTTTGAATGCTGCATCGTCTCAGCACTCGAGAACAATATAATGAGGATTTCCCCCTGACAGTGTTACCACTGATATCATCTCCATCTGGAATGTGGCTCCACAACTGTTAATGCCACCTATTGCATATAATGCATAGATGTAGACATGAGAAACAGGAACACAGCTTTCTTCCTCCTGTGACCATCCAGTTTTGTGGTATTCTATACAGTTGTTTGTTTAAAAACCGTGTTTCTCATATTTTAAGGCATCTCTAAAAAATAAGGCATGGCAGGATTTTCCAGACCTGGCGAAATATAAGGCATACCCCGAAAATAAGACGTGCTGGTACGGTATGGCAGGGCACGCCGCGCCAAGTCCCGACCCAGCGGGACCCAGCAAGGGCAGCAGTGCGCGCTTTGCCGAGCCCCGACTGAGCGGGAGCTGGCAAAGGCAGCAGCCCGCCGCCGGCTTGGAGCTCGAGCCGGCAAAGGCAGCAGCGGCGCTTTGCCGAGCTCCACCGAATCGGGTGAGAATTGCGTTCGTACCCCTGCCTTGCAGCCTCCGACCCTTCACCTAGGGCGTTCACACGTGCATCCCCACCCCGACCCGCGTCCTCGTCTACCGGTACCTGAAAGCTGCGCACGCGGCATTCCAGCACAAAGCCGCCAGCCAGCATCGGAAGAGGAGAAGGAGGTGCCGCCGAGAAACCCAGAAAGGGGAGGCGCAGCGGGAAGGAGGAGGAGACCGGCGGGGAGGGATCCGGAAAGTTGTGAGCGACTTCCTGCTCCCCGCCCCAACGGAGCGAAAACCAGCAAGGCGCCGCTGCTGCCTTTGCCGGCTCGAGCTCCAAGCCGGCGGCGGGCTGCTGCCTTTGCCAGCTCCCGCTCAGTCGGGGCTCGGCAAAAAATAAGACACCCCCGAAAATAAGCCATAGGCTTATTTTCTTGAGTAAAAAAAAATATAAGACATGACTTATAATATGAGAAACACGGAATATATATCCTTAGAAGTTCCGTGCTTAGGCATGCTCATCCTTTTAAAACAATAAATGACTAAAGCCCCCAGTGATACCATTCAAGTATAAAAATGCTCAAAAAGTCCCCACCCACTGTAATGTTCTCCCTCAAATATCATAACAGAGTTATATAGTTCTGTGAAGATTGGTGTGCTTAGGCCCTGGAGAGAAAAAGTGCACACCTCCCCACCTTCTTAAAGGGATGAATAGGAGAGCAGTTATCCTCTAGCAACAAGGCTACACGTGGAATGAATATCATATTGTTGTTTTTTAATTGTGACCCTTTGCCTTGTTGGATAATATGTGATTGGGCACTCGTTCATTGCCCTGGCACCCTCTTATTACTCGATTCACAGAGATTTGCTGTTAAATCCACAATGTAAGAAATTCAACTGTCATATTTTATTATGACCCCAGCTCTCAGGATTTAGTGAAAAGTTTGAAGATTAACATGGAAGCGAGCAATCATGGTGCAGAAAACAGATGATTGGTTTGGGCTGTGTGTGACCCGGTTTCAAACCCTTGTCATTTAAAGCTTTTAATGGCCCAGGACCGCAACACCTCAAGGACCACTTCTCCCCATTTGAACCAACCTGGACCCTGTGGTCATCATCTGAGGCCGGTCTTTGTGTGCCTCTTCCACAAGAGGTGCAGAGAGTGGTAACACGAGAACAGGCCCTTTCTGTGGAATGCTCTCCTTAGGGAGGCTCGCCTGGCACCTTTGTTACATATCTTTATGTGCCTGGCAAAAACATTTCTCCCTTTGGCTTTGGCTAATTAAACAATATATTGCCTTTTGTTTTGTTTTTTTGTATATACTTTTTATTAAATTTTCTGTTTTACAATTTAAAGTACTCATTTTTACATCCTTAAGATATCAATGACTTCCCTTCTTCTCTTTCCATGGTTCATTTTACATATCATAAATCCCTGCATATTTTGCAAAAACTATACCATTCAGTATTCCCTTTGTTGCATCCCTCAAAACTTATTTACACTGTGGAATTTATCTTAATGTTGCCAGCATTTTCAGCTGTACACAATTATTTCTCATATATTCAATAAAAGCTTTCCAATCTTCCCTAAGCACATGTTCTTCTTGTTCTCTTATTTTATAAGTTAAGTCTGCAAGCTGTGAATATTCTGTCAACTTAAGTTGTCATTCTTCTTTGGTTGGGACCTCACTCATTTTCCATTTGGGGGCTAACAAAACATGGGCCGCAGAAGTGGCATACATAAATAACATTTTTTGACATCTGGGAATTTCAGTCTGAATTATCCCTAACAGAAAGGACTCTGGGTTTGGGGGGAAAGTACTTTAAAACATTTTTTTCAATTCATTATGGATCATTTCCCAATACCCTTTTACCCTTTTACAAGTCCACCACATATGAAAGAATGTTCCCGCTATCTCTTTGTACAATCTATGGCCTTTTAAACTGGGGGAGGGCACATTTTGTTTCTTTGTTCCTATGTGTGTCTCTAATAGTAATAATAATAATAATAATAATAATAATAATAATAATAATAATAATTTATTATTTATACCCCGCCCATCTAGCTGGGTCCCCCCCCCCCCGGCCACTCTGGGCGGCTTCCAACACACATTAAAATACATTAAAATATCACAGATTAAAAACTTCCCTAAACAGGGCTGCCTTTAGGTATTTTCTAAATGTCAGATAGTTGTTTATCTCTCTGACCTCTGATGGGAGGGCATTCCACAGGGCAGGTGCCACTACCAAGAAGGCCCTCTGCCTGGTTCCCTGTAGCTTTGCTTCTCGCAGTGAGGGAACCGCTAGAAGGCCCTCGGCGCTGGATCTCAGTGTCCGGGCTGAACAATGGGGGTGGAGACGCTCCTTCAAGTATACAAGACCAAGGCCATTTAAAGGTCAGCACCAGCACTTTGAATTGTGCTTGGAAACGTACTGGGAGCCAATGTAGATCTCTCAGGACCGGTGTTATGTCGTCCCGGCGGCTGCTCCCAGTCACCACTCTGGCTGCCGCATTCTGGATTAATTGCAGTTTCCGGGTCACCTTCAAAGGTAGCCCCACGTAGATCGCATTGCAGTAGTCCAAGCGGGAGATAACCAGAGCATGCACTACTCTGGTGAAACAGTCTGCGGGCAGGTAGGGTCTCAGCCTGAGTACCAAATGGAGCTGGTAGACAGCCGCCCTGGACACAGAATTGACCTGCACCTCCATGGACAGCTGTGAGTCCAAAATGACTCCCAGGCTGCGCACCTGCTCCCTCAGGGGAACACTTAACCCATTCAGGACCAGGGAGTCCCCCACACCCACCCGCCCCCTGTCCCCCAGAAACAGTACTTCAGTCTTGCCAGGATTCAACCTCTCTGTAATACTTGGAGGCAAATGTGTCAGATAAATCCTGCGTCATGACACAATAGTGCTGATTTGCAGCAGATTCTGGACATACAAAAGAAAACACTTCATACAAGGCAAACGTTATTTCATGGAGTTAAGTGCCAATTTGAAAGAGGATTAACCACAGACAATTGTTAAACGGGGCATCCTTGATCAGAAGCAGTTTACCTGTAAACACCAGTTGCTGAGAGGTAAAACAAAGGAGTGCCGTTGCCTTCACTGTTTGCTTGTGGGAGTTTCAGATGCATCTGCCTGGCCACTGGTGGAAACAGGATGTGGGACTCAATGGACTTTTGCTCTGATCCAACATGGATTTTCTTAATATGTGCACTGGCTGTAACTCTGGCACTGTTCCCACGGTCCCTGACATGCCTGACATTTGAAGCCATCAAATCCCTGCAAACAACATTTAGAGCCACATGTGGGAACCAGCTGGAGGCAGCTGGCTCCCACTTTACCGCAGAGCTTTTCAAGCCTCATTAAGTGCCCATCAGCATATAAACATTTATTCCCCACATAAACCTCCATCTTCAGAGGTTTATTATACAATCAAAAGGATGCGCTTTAGGCAACATCCAGATATTTCAGGGTTCAAACCCAAGTCCACATTCTTTGTTATAGGGCTCAGAAGGAAGAACCCATGGGTCTCCTTTATCTCCGGGGGGGGGGGAGGTTCTCAATATTTGGTTTGCCTTTCTTTCATCAGAAAGCCACTTTTATGCGGAAAATGAAATTTCCCAAGCAATTCATTCATAATATGGGCCATTTGCTTTGGATGTTTCATTATTAAATATCATTATGCAGCCAAAGATATCACAACTTAATATCCAGTTTCTACACATGTGCAGTAAATAATATTGGCACAGTTGCTAGAAGAATTTTGCTAGCAAGTCTGTCACACTTTTCCTGCATGCATAATTGCATAATAAATCAGGACCATCTCCAGTCTAATGTTTAAATAACACACACATACACAGAGAGACGGGAAGGGAGGGGAGAGAGAGAGATTTAAGCAACAAACTGGAAAAATTCCAAGTTCATTCAGTCTGCCTGATGATGTATACATATTTTTAAACCAGTACTTTCCAGAGAGACCATAAATTGAGAAGCGACTGACATAAGCATGATATCTAGATTCTTGTCTTGGTGAATGTTTTTTCTACAGAATCAGATATTTGGAAGGTCACCAGTGAATAATCTAATCCAGCTCCCTGTTTAAATCCATTTCTCCCCTGTGAAAGCATAGGGGATCTGCTGGATCCACCAGATTTAGTATTCTGCTACCAGCTCAGCCAAATTCTTTGGAGGACCTTACATGAAGTGCATGAAGAGAAAAGTCTCTGCTGTTGTTCGTCCAAAGCACCTGGAATTTACAAATACAGGTACATTACCTCTGAACACAGAAGCTCAATTGAAGTATCCTGGCTTGCAGGGAAAAGTCCATAAACTTATCAGGGAATAAACCCCATTTAATTCAAGAGGATTTACTTCTGAGTGGGTGTGTGGTAATTTAGCTTTCTTTTATCAGTTGTGAACGTACTTCAAGCCAACTCCCCTGACTAACTCCATATTCTCAAATTCTATAAGAGCAAGAACATTTTCTCATTCTTGTAAGATACTCACAAATTATGTCCCATTCTTGTCTCTCCTTTCGCCTTAGAAGTCCCCAATGCTTCAGGGAAAGATTGATCAATCTACTTCTGCACCATGTCATTGCTGTATGTGTTCATTCATTGGTTCATTCCATCCCATTTCCACATTAAAATTTGATTTTTTTTAAAAAAATCAACCCCAAAAGCCATATTTAAATATTTTATGTCAATATATGTCAATTTCTACTTTATCGTGAAATATGCATTTTGGTACATTTGTTGGGGCGAGAAAAATGTATCCGAATTTGGAAAATGAGAAATCCAAAAAAAACCAATTATGTTCCAATCCAGATGAGTTCACTTCAAAATGCTCTCCATCCCACGTTCCTCTCCATCCCACCAATTCCTCTCCATCCCACGTTCCAGGAAAGGAAAGTGCTCCTAGATACTTCTGTTTGCCATTTTCTGGACTTCTATGTGATATCCATTCAATAATGAAGGACCCAAAACTGCACACGGTATTCATTGCATAGCATATTTCCTCTACCAGTATTTGTTTCTCCAGTCAGGGAGAATCCAAATTTCCCAGGTAGCTTCTGCTGAACAGGATCTATAAGTTCCATAACTCTTCCTATCTCAATTACTATCACTACTGGTCCTGTCCTTGGTAGACTGCAAATAGTCCACCTCTTCATTCTAAAACCATTGAAGCAATTTCCTTCCCTTGCAAAAAGCAAAAGCAAAAACAAAAACAAAAAAACAGCAGAAGGAAAGAACTAGGGAGTCTCCAAATGAGCTATCCAAATGGTGGGAATATGCATGAAAACCATGGCCATTAAATTGGCCTGGAAATATGCGGAGAGTTGAAGGATAGCAGCTCCAAGCTACATTCATCTCCTTTTTTTTCTCCCTGCTTTGCCTCGGCTTCCTCTGCATCCTTCCATTGGGACCTTCATTTCTTTTCCTGTGCAGTCATTCATAATGCACTTTTACATATCTACTCAGAAGTAAGTCCCACTGAGTGAGCCACAGGGCCCCTTTAGACTTCTGGGGGGGGGGCATTCATGATTATTTGTGGTCATGACAGCATCAGGACAAGCCCACTTTCAAGTCTTTGTGTGCCTGCAGAAGTTTTGGGCAGAAATGCTGCTTCATTTCCAATCAGCACATGTCCTGTAGTATCTGCTCAGGTCTGCATACTCAAACTCATTATCAGCCCTTTGCTTCCAGGATAGAAGCACAGCAGTCTTCCCCACACCCCTAACCCTTGTAATGCAAGGTACGGTATGTTGTTTGCTAAGTGCTGAAGTAGGCCTGAGATGACAATAGAAACTAAAAGAATTGCTGCCATTTGTCACAAGTACCCCAATGCCTTCCAGCAGGGCAAAGTACTGGTAGTATTCCTCAAGTTCTAGTTACAGGTAGGTAGCCGTGTTGGTCTGCCGTAGTCAAAACAAAATAAAAAAATTCCTTCCAGTAGCACCCTACAGACCAACTAAGTTTGTCATTGGTATGAGCTTCCTTCTGAAGAAGTGTGCTTGCACATGAAAGCTCATACGAATAACAAACTTAGTTGGTCTCTAAGGTGCTACTGGAAGGAATTTTTTTATTTAGTATTCCTCAAGTTTCTATGGGGAAGGGTTGTTTTCCCAGATGAAAGCCTATAGATCCATCAGACCCCACATATAATCGTCGCTCCCCACAATTTTCAGAGAACAGACTTTCTTTTCTTTCTGTGTTCTTCTCAGGCACAATCCAGCCTTCTTAAGCTTTTTCAAATCCTCCTGGTTTCCTAGCAGACTGCTCTCTGTGTCTCTCCTCCCTACCCTACTTCCTTGGGCGTGCATCCCAACTGAATTCAGAGAACTTTTCTCCCAAGGAAACATACACTGGATTGCGCTTTCCACTTTCATTAAACGCACTGCACTCTTCTTTGATTAGTGACTGCAGGGGTGTTCGTGTTGTATTCCTTGTCTTTTGTCACTTTCATTCAGCCGCTAATGTCAGCTTATTGAAATGTTCATTTAGGGATGCAATTAACTGTCGCCTCTAAGGCATCATTGAGACACAGAATGGACTATCACTGTGTTCGCTACAAGAAGAGAAAGATACATCATACAACCATTGTTCAGGGAAATTGCTACATCTTTTGTAGAGCTGTGTGCATGTGCACTAGCGGTGTTCATTGGCCTCAGCATGGTGTATTTATCACTGTAAGGTGTTGTTAGCACAGCAAAGTTACAGTTTGATATGTTTAAACCATATTAAAAATAGCGATGGGCAAGTTTTCCTAGCTCAACTGAGAACAGAGTCAACAGTTCTGAGCAACACTGAAAAACACTTGGGTATGACTTTATTTTTGTAGAGTTTTCCGACTTGTAATGCTTGTAGCACATTGCCTTGAAGTTTTGGGCACTAATTGCAATTTAGGAAAAGTTAAGCAAATATACCCAAAGATTTGTTTGGTTGGTTTTTTATTTTTATTTAAAAGCTTCATTGAACCAAGGAAAGGGAAAGGAACCCGGGGTACAGTCCCAGAGTGTATCTAACCAAACTTTAGAAAGATGCTACAACACAACCAGCCTAAGCATTTTTATACATTCTTGGTTAGCTCTCCACTCGATCTGCTTCCTCCCAAAAGCCTCAGTGTTGAATGTAAATTAGATTACATATGCACATAAAGAAATCCAATCTCAGCCATCTATCTATTCATCTAGCCATCTATCTATTCATCTAGCCATCTATCTATCTAGTACCTATAATTGATTTTTGTTTATTACCTTTGTGTCTAGAAATCTACACCATACATTATGGTGGGAAAAGACTGCCAGCACAGGCAATGCTTCTCCAAATGCAAAATCAGCAGGCGTCTTGAGTCCAACAAGTCCAGGACACACCAGAATAAAGATGACATAATCTCCTTTTGGCACCCAATACAACCAGAACCCAACTACAAACTTTTTCTATCAAAATATAATAAAAATGGCCTTGGTTGAGTGAAATGTCCTTTCAAATTAATCTGAATCACTTCAACTAATCAATAGTTTCTCTGCTAAATGCCCTGTTGTTCCAAGTGCAATTACTTTGGTCAGAGCAATGCTGTTCCATGGAATTTCTTAGGAAACTGAAAGGAAATCCCGCTTTCTGCTCCAGGTATTGCCCACAAGTTGATGTCATTGAAAGTGTTCATTAGGCTACTTATATTAAGCTATAGATCAGCCACTACATAAATATCCAATAAGAATGCTCTGGACTGCAGAGGTCTGAGTATATAATGGGGTTTTTATCATCCCATGAAGTGGGAGCAGATAAACAGATTAAGATTATTATTTTTTTACTCTTTCATCCTTTCTTAAAATAAAATAGATCTTGTCCAGGGTATCATTTCTTGAAAGCTAGCTGTCAGATTTATTGCTGGCTAGAAGCTGAGTCAAAGATCAATCTCCCCTCGCCACATTTCCATAAAGTGACTGCATGTGTATGCAAGGCTCTTGAAGATTTAAGAAAGGTCCAGGCAGACCCTCATCTGTCTCCCTTAATTGCCCCAGCCCTATTACATGCTGCACCATCCATATAAAAATATGTCTACTATATTACATTTATTGGTCTGCAAATTTCTGTCATGGCAAGTTATTGACACAAAGTAATTGTGTGTGGGCGGTTGTAACTGGGGGAGAGGGAGAAGCCATGCTATGTCTTTCCTGAGGACTGTCACCTTTGAAATGAATCCACCCAAACAGTGAGGGAGTCTAGACCAAAAAAGAAGTGAAGGCACCACTCTTGGTACATCAAGCTTAATGAGGCCACATCAGCCCTACACATTGAAAAGGGGCGCGGGTGACACTGTGGTCTAAACCACTGAGTCTCTTGGGCGTGCCGATCAGAAGGTTGGCGGTTCGAATCCCTGCGATGGGGTGGGCTCCTGTTGTTCTGACCCAGCTCCTGCCAACCTAGCAGTTCAAAAGCATGAAGTGCAAGTAGATAAATAGGTACTGCTGCGGTGAGAAGGTAAACGGCGTTTTCCTATGCTCTGGTTGTCGTCACGGTGTCCTGTTGCGCTAGAAGCGGTTTAGTTATGCTGGCCACATGACCTGGAAGGCTGTCTGCAGACAAACGCCGGCTCCCCGGTCTGAAAGCAAGAGGAGCGCTGCAACCCCAGAGTTGCCTTGGACTGGACTTAACCATCCAGGAGTGATTTACCTTTTTTTACCTACATATTTAAAGCACTATGAGACCATTTTAATAGGCATGGCTTCCCTAAAAGAATCCTGGGAACTTTAGAGTGTCAAGGGTGCTGAGAGTTGTTCCCCACACAGAGCTCATTTCCCAAGGTGGTTTTACAATCAATCCCTCTTTCTAAATGTATGGAAAAAACAAATGTATCATGAGGAGGTAAGTGGCATTCAACAATTACAGCCTTAATGTCTTATCAGAAAGCCATTGCAATATTTTGATCTTTTAGGCTGCATCCTTTAAGGGGTTCATTTTACGAGGTAAACAAAGAATCAATATGCCATAGCTTATTTTTAGACTACAGAGATAAGGCAGAGGCAGTAACCTGCATTATCACTACATGAGGTCAACCAGGGATGAGATAGATGGCTGAGACATGGGTTTGCAGGATCAAAGCCATGAGAAGAACAGTGATTAGTATTCCCACACTAACAATAGAAGAGGGGAGCTGTCCATCCCTTTGATGTACCTGAGATGATGCCAGTGGCACCTCCTGGCACAAGAAAATGGCTGCCTGCCATGTTCCCAGGCACAGCAGTATAAATATAAGTCCCAGGAAATGTTTCTCAGAGAACACAGCATAAGACCAGTGATCTGGAATGGTGCTTTGCAACAGCTCCAGGCAAGGGGGTTGCATTCGCTCTCATTTCTACAGGATTCTCTGATGGCTGAAGAGGCATCAGTTAGATTATTTTAAGAAGAGTTTTGCCATAATAGTGCTTAACTGCACTGGCTACCAAATAGTTTCCGAGCCCGATTCAAATTGCTGGTTTTGACCTATAAAGCCTTAAAGGGCTCAGGACTGCAATACCTCAAGGACCGCCTTTTCCCATATGAACCTACCTGGACTCTGAGATCATCTTCTGAAGCCCTTCTTCATGTGCCTCCTCCCTGAAAGGTCTGGAGGGTGGCAACACAAGAACAGGCCTTTTCTGCTGTGGCTCCCCGTCTGTGGAATGATCTCCGCAGGGAAGCTCGCCTGGCACCTTCAATATACACCTTTAGATGCCAGGCAAAAAATGTTCCTTTTTAACCAGGCCTTGGGTTGATTTGATTGACATCCTATGCCCTTTTAAAATGTGGTTTTATGGGGGGGCTATTGGGTTGTTGTGTTTATTTTTATTAGGTATTTTGTGAATTTATATCTCGATTTTATTCTGTGAACTGCCCTGAGACCCCTGGGCATAGGGCGGTATATAAATTCAATAAATAATAAACTGCTTTGCAACTTGCCTTAGACTTTGTGTAGATGCATCATGTGTTTTTATGCATAATCAATAAAACCCATAATTGTCAGTCAGAAGTGTGCTTGTTGCCTTTGAATCCCTGGCCAAACGCCACAGAACTCTGGGAGCTCTGGCTCTGTGTGGGGAATGGGGGTCTCCTAACACTTCTCAGCAACCTCAATGAACTACAGTGACTAGGCTTCTTTGACTACTAAAGTGGTATCATAGTGATTTAAATGTATAGTGCAGATGTGGCCTGAGTGAGGTTCTGAGCTTGCGCCAAGTTATACACAGATGTGAATTCCCCATGCACCCATTTCAGAAATTATGCCCATACATTGTGGAAAGTGAGACATGAAATGACTTATCAGCTTTAGATTCAGACAAATAAGCAGAAGAAAATGTTTCACCGTATTTGCCTTTCTCTGACAATTAAACTCCCTGACATCAGTACTTTGTTTGTCTTGTAGAAGTCGGCCTCTATTTATCTGGCAGCTGAAGGTTACCGAAATCTTTTCAGTGGGAAATGCTGGTGTTTTATCTGCATCGTTCAGCATTATTGTTTTGTTAAGCAAACATCTAAAGTAATTACTCATGATAATGTTTAAAATAAAAAAGCCAGTGTTGCTCTTGCTCTCAACCTCACATAATAAACCTATTAGGATGGGCTTAAGTTCTACAACAGCAGCTTATGTTTAATAACATATTTGTCAAGTGATTTATTGCTTATAGAGGGCTGCTGGAAGACCACTTACATTGATGTAATCCCAGTGATTTCAAGAGGGGCAGTACGATGCCCAGTGAATAGCTCCTTTAGGTATAATCCTAATGTCTTTAACTCGTATATAACACAGCCAACCTCATTTAGATTTTCTGTAAATTTGGCCACAATAGCCTACAGCCTTAGTTAAGAGACACCGATATTCCCAACTTCTATTAACCCATCTAGTTCATTTTGTGAGATGGCAGGTTATGTTGCCTTCTTTCAATCTCCATTCAATTCCTCTTTGGATCCTGATTTGGGCTTCTTTCTAAACATTTGAGCAAAGCCAAATAGGGCTGGGCTGAATGTTCACATAGTAATTTGTGTGTCACAGAGCACATGCTTGGTTGGTGATGGAGAATATTTTGCAAAACACCTAATCCAATGACACAAAAACTAAAAACTATTCTGGTTTTTTGTTGTTGTTTGAGATTTCCAAAGGACATTTGAGAAGAAAAGAAGTTTTATTATATATTTTAATGAAAAAAGCAGGACTTACCCCATAATAAACAAACATTGGATTGCACTGTGGTTAAAATAAAATAGATTTTTTAAAATTCCATCCTAAAGTTAAAACTGTTGTTGCCACTGTTCAATTCCCCCTTTCCCAAAATGGCCAGAGTATTTACCTCCTTATTATATCCATTTGAAAATCCAGCAGGCTTGGATTTACATTGTTGATGTATGGATGAACATCCAAAGCTGTTACAGTTACTTTTATTTTTAATATCAGATCCTATCCACAAAGATTGCACTGGAAAAGTAATTCAGAAAAGATCTACCTATCAATTTAACTGGCAGGAGCCTTTAAAAAAAAAAGACCACAGTAACACCCTTTTTAAAAGCCTCACAATCAAACTCCTGACTGAATATTTCCGTGTGGCTGATTTATAGCAAAGGAGAAGCAAGTTTTAAGTTATTTAAAAGCCCCACCACCTACACCAGCCAGCTTTAAGACAGCAATGTTTTGTTTTAAAATATGTCACCAGATGTTCAGCAGTATTGGTAGCATTTCAATGAAAAGCTCTCTTTTTTTCTGGAAACCCACACTGAGTCTGGAAAGCGACTAGATGAGGCAGACATGCCAAATAATATTAGGACCAGACTTTGACAGTAACATGTGCTTCGTACGTCAACTTCCATGAGGCAAACAAAAGCAAAACCCAGAATTGTTAAGATTTCACCGAGCACCTGTTAAAAATGTGATGTAAGGCACTAGCTAAGGAAAGTAACGAGCTGAAATTGTCTTTCTGGCATGCCATCTTTGGGTAGGCACCAGATGCCACTGGATTCACACGTTATTCTAATGCGATGAGATGGGGACTGCCACCAGTGCATTGAAGATGGAGCTAGGCAGCGTGGCCAGACCACAGAGATGCCCCACAGGAGGTGGAGGCAGCTAACTCATCCCTTCTCTCCCTTCACATAAATCCAATCACGTGAACATACCCACAGAGGCCGCCCATCTCAGTGTGATGTCCCCTCATTTTAACTAGAATGGCTTGGGAATCAGCTCTTTAATAGACACCTTTAAACAGCACAAAGCATCAAACTGAGGAATGTCAAACTGAAGGTCTAAACTTTAGATATTTGATATGACATTCCTCAGTTTAATGGTTTAAACCTTCCATCCCCATGGAACAACAGAGCAACAGCAAAGAGGACACTGCCCCCTTGAAAACCGCTGTTTCAAGGCACTCTAGACACCTTGAGGTGATGGGTTCCTCATGGGGCTGGTTCTTTCATCTCCTCGCCATTGTACCAAATAGTCTTTTTATTGATTATTACAGCTTTCTCCCATTTTCCCAACAAGGAGCTCAGGGTACTATGTACACTTCTGCTCCTCACCAAGACCTCCTAAGAAAGGGTCAGGCAGGTCAGGCTAACAGATAGTGGCTGACCCAAGGTCACCCAGTGCATTTCATGGCCATGGCTTTGGATGCTAAAATGTGATTGAAAAATGAAGGTATGAGTTACTCATGCTTCCACACTTCTGTAAAGGTAAAGGGATCCCTGACCGTTAGGTCCAGTCATGGACGACTCTGGGGTTGCAGCACTCATCTCGCTTTACTGGCCAAGGGAGCTGGCGTACAGCTTCTGGGTCATGTGGCCAGCATGATTAAGCCGCTTCTGGCGAACCACAGAAACGCACAGAAACGCAGTTTACCTTCCCGCTGGAGCGGTACCTATTTATCTACTTGCACTTCATGCTTTTGAACTGCTAGGCTGGCAGGAGCAGGGACTGAGCAACAGGAACTCACCCCGTCGCGGGGATTCGAACTGCCGACCTTCTGTTCGGCAAGCCCTATGTCCAAAAGGGGATTGTTCCTCCATTTCGGGAGAAGCTGCCTCTGTTGAATATAGCCCTGTTGTGCAGAGTTTAGAGACAGAGGCTGTGTGTGCAAGAGAAACGGTCAAGCTAAGTGGCATTTTTAATTGTGATCTGGTTTCTAAACCCTGACACAAAATACAACTAGGTCTTTAAAATGCCCTCCTTGAAACCTTGTAAGTTATATGCTGGAGAAAAACACCCCCGGATCTCAGAATTAAGTCCTTAATGTTGAAGCCATGGAATGATTACCTTGTATGCGCAGTAAATCACACAAAATAGTAGACCACATACAAAGAATTAGGGAAGCTATTAATAAGAAGAAGACAAGACCCCACTGGTTTATTATCATATATACTCTTTTTGAAAGAAATCTACTGTCCTGAGAGCTGGTCTTACCCCAGCACTGCATATTTTGTGTGTGTGTTGCATCTAGAACTATGCAGATGTTAAGCAATCCAGATAAAAATTGGGTTAACTTTATAGGGGGGGAAATTCCAGTGGCCTAGCACTCCCTTCTACATTGCAAGGCTAATTTTAACCACATAAATTAAACATTTCCTGGGAAGACAGACAATACCAAAAACAAAACAAATTGGGATTGGGAGGTTAATATAACCACGGCAAACAACTACATGAAAATTATGCTTTCTCTGAAAAGTTCAAGGTTCTGATTCTGGAAGAGGAATCGGGGGAGGGAGGGAGTAACTAATGTCCGCAGCTGTTGCTACCAACAAATATTTGGCCTCCAAGCCAGTTTTGAGGAGAGGTGTTTTGAGTGGGGAAATAGCTCAGGGCAGTGGGAGGGGCTGAACTCCTCTTTTTACAAAAAGGCTGGTCCAACCCAGTTTGAAGCTCCCTTGCCCCTTCTAAGTCAAAGTATCAGGAGATCTGACATTATGTGGTGCATGGAACACTTCCATAATATAATCTGGCTGTATCTTTCAGGGTTGCTTCCTGGTTATTGGGTCTAGAGCTGTGATTCTGTAGCTGCTAAGAAGCTATAGGCATTCTCTCTTGTGTTTGTTGTTTTGCTATATGTTTTTCCTTTTTAATATCCAGTTAAAATGCAGTTGAGCAGCTTTTAATACCTGCTGAGGGGAAGGGGCCATAGCTCAGTGACAGAACATCTGCCAGGTTCGATCCCAGACATCTCCAGCTAAGGCTGGGCCAGAACCCCATCTTAATTCCCGGAGAGCCTAGATGGACCAACTCCACAGAAGAGACCTATTTGTGCTTCTCCTTTCCCTGCTTCTCTGCAATGTAATGAACTGGCCGTGATTGTGTCACATTAAATGAAGATGATGGCATTACTTACTCCAAGACTGGCAGATTGTGCGCTCCTTTAATAACATTTCAAAATTCCATTTTAAAAGGGGAACAGTCCTTTCTCAGGTCATTTAGAGTCTTGAAAATGTTTATTAATACACCTTGTATTATTCATATTATTTTAGCAAACATTATTATATATATAAAAACACCTGACAAGTATTTTACGTTGCACAGCTCCCCTTAATTCACTCAGATGTCTCCATACAGCATAACCAGAAAACCAATATAAAAATACCTCCGATAACCCTATTTGTTATGTAGTACAATATTATGAGAGATGTTTCCTCCATATATTAGGTAAGTAATCTTATTAAGAATTGATAGATTATGCCCTGCTGGGCACTGTTATGATACAGTGTTTCATTTCCTATTATCAACACTATGCAAAATGCAGCTGTGTCTTGACAAGAGGGAAGGGGGGAACTCTGGGGGAGCTGAAAACCAGTGAAGGTTGAACTAGCATAACACTAGTTCTAGATGGCAAATGTTTCAAAAGGTATCTGGTTTAGACAGCAATGCTACCATATCGTACCTCTTAACTTTCCTTGAGTTTGTGGGAATGTCAGGAAGTGGAACATAAGAACAGGGCAAGGGGATTCTTAACCCCACAGACCCACGAGACTATTGAAAGCAGGTGGAGGTGGCTATGTAGTACAGCAATATTATAACTTTTTAAATGAGGGGTGGGAGTGGGGATTTAGTCATACCTCTAAGGACAGCTGCTCTGGCCCAAATCACATAGCATATGATAATCATAGAAAAGCACTGAAAGTCATACTAGCAAATAAATCACATGGCTGAATAAAATTGTTGACACTTCACTCCACTTAGCTGGTTGTATGCCCACATTGCATAGGGTAAAAAAAGGTAAAGGTGAAGGACCCCTGGACCTTTAAGTCCAGTCCAAGATGACTATGAGGTGCGGCACTCATCTCACTTTCAGGCCGAGAGAGATGGCATTTGTCCACAGACAGCTTTCTGGCTCATGCGGCCAGCATGACTAAACTGCTTCTGGCGCAACGAGACACCATGACAGAAACCAGAGTGCATGGAAACGCTGTTTACCTTCCCGCCACAGCTGTAACTATTTATATACTTGCACTGGCATTCTTTTGACCTTTTGACCTTTTGAGATAGTCCATTATGGCAATTTTAATCAAAATTCGAGATGTAGTAGTTAAACTTAAAGAAAATTGTGACGAACTGTCATGGAACAGGCCCACTGAAGAAGTTAACAGTAGTTACCCAGACCTGGTGACTGGTTGCAAAGGGACTTCATTACAGTTCAAGCTTCAGGACCCCAAAACTGAGAGCCCACCATTTCATAGGATATACTTTTTCTGAGTAGGCATGTGTAGGACTGCTCTGTGAATCTGTCATTTTATAATATTAGTGTTCAAAATCTATACATCTGAAACATTGAACTTGATCAGTTCTTGAAAGAAAACAATGATTCTTCATTCAGCTACTCCCCGCAGAGAGTAGATTCTTGTTGTTGTTGTTGTTGTTTACCTGCCCTTCACCTGAAGGCCCCAGGGTGGGTTACAACAATGAAAACCCTATTAAAACAGTCCAAAACAACGCCCAATCCCCAAAACCTGGGCAACCTAACTTGCAAAATTTGCCCAATCTAATCCTGTTTTGTGCAAAACATGAGTTTTTAAACATAGACACAGCAATCCAAGCCCATTTGCACCAGTCAGGGATTGGATTGGGCCAAGGTGTCCCTCTGTCTAGCCCAGCCAGGCTCCTTCAACCTCTCACCAGCTACTGCTTGCAAAGTGACATCAGTGTTGATGGCACAGGCCCCACTTCTACAGTCTGTTTTGGGTCTTTCCACCGGCTGCCAGCTTCAACCTCATCGCAATTCTGGTTGTCTCTACAAGTTAGAGCAATAGAGCAGGCTTCCTCAAACTCGGCCCTCCAGATATTTTTGGTCTACAACTCCCATAATCCCTAGCTAGCAGGACCAGTGGTTAGGGATGATGGGAACTGTAGTCTCAAAACATCTGGAGGTCCAAGTCTGAGGGAGCCTGAGTTAGAGAGTGAATTTCTGGAACCCTGTACTCTCTGTGTATTTTAGAACCACAAAACTCTGCTCCCCCTACCTGCACGATTACTTAAATCTGATGTGAAATGCCAGAAGGATTCTTCAAGGACTAATGATATCCATAAAAAAATAGATCCCTTTGTTTATGGTGCCATCAAAAATCAGATATGTCAGTGGCAGTTTGGCCATTGATTTTGCATATCCTTATTATTTGGGGTCTGATACTTTAGGATGTCAGATCCCTTCCTATGTGTACATGACGGATGGGAATAACTGTAGGACGTGCACATCCTGTGCAGTTTGGGCACTGCTCTCAGAATGGAAACATCTGCCTCTTACTTCCTACAATCCTACTTTTGCAGTACAGCCACTGGAGGAAGTGCATAGGAAGCTGCTCTTACTGAGAAGAGGATAATGATTGGCTTGAACTCATGATATCTGCAAATTATTCATGTGCTGCGGTTTGTCAGCACTGCATGATTCATTCCTGTGTTTTAATAGCAGGCCTTTATAAAGAGTGTTAAAGCAAAGTCTCCTGAGACATTTTCCTGCCCGAGAACATTGGAAAGACAGGAGTGGCAAAAATGCATTATGGGATTATTATGTTGTCGCCCACCCCTCATTCCAGTGGGGCATGCACAGGGGAAAAGAGAATTGTGCCGTTCAGTTTTAATAAAGTGTAACATTTCCTGCTACTGAGGACTGTATCAGCAGCCAACTGTAATTGGAACAGTTTATTTTGAAGCACTAATTCACTGTTAAAGCCAAAGAATCATTTTAAAGCCTTTCAGAAAAGCATTCTGTAAGCCAATTAAAAACTGTACTTTAACAAGAATTTTAGACAAACAAGCACTAAGAGCCAGCTTTGAAAGTGACAAGATCAACAAAGTGATCTAAAGTGCATTCTGCTCTCTAATTAAAATCAGTTTCGGACCACTATAATTGGTGCACATTGAATTGTTTTGCCCTTTAATAATGGTTCTGATCTTCTCTTCTCCCTGCTCGTTTTTTTTTTGAAGAAAATCATTGAAGTTATTTTAAAATTGGTTAATTAGTTGTATAGTTTGTATAGTTAGTCAAATGGCCAGAGGAACATAGGGGATCTGAAAATTAAGACATTGTACAAGGTACTTCAACATCCATTTTAAAGACAGAGCTTGACTTTTGGAAGCTTGGATTTAATGAGCAGTCCATCCTTTCATTTCAGTAAAGCATGCATACAGAAACCATGAATGAATGAGGCAGTTCTGGAGGACTGCAGACTTGCTTGTCTTGCATTGATAGGACAAGATGTGCAAGAAAACACAAACCATAGATTGACCTCCTTGCAAAATTCCAGTTCTACCGTAGGATAACATAACAAATATTGAATATTATGCAATGGTAGTTAATTTACATTATAATTATATAAATCATATACATGTATGCAGAAATTTCATTATGTGAGGGTTGATGACTGTCTCCCACATCCTTATGTAACAACTTCCCTCTTCCTCTAAAAAGAAAACAGCACAGCTGTAGCACACAAAAATCTTTTATGAAACCCAGAGCTTGAAAGTGGTGAGGGGATAGTCTTTCTTTTTGTTTTCTTTTTTACTCCACAAAACCACTGGCCATCAAGTTTGCACACGGTCATAATAAAAGAAAACACAAGGTTGTTTTTGAAACATTTGTTAGGGTTAGAGACTGTTTTGCACCATGTCTGTGTTATTCTTTACCTGGACAATACAAGTAATGGAAGGTAAAGGTAAAGGTACCCCTGACCGTTAGATCCAGTTGCGGATGACTCTAGGGTTGCGCCGCTCATCTTGCTCTATAGGCCAAGGGAGCTGGCGTTTGTCCGCAGACAGCTTCCAGGTCATGTGGCCAGCATGAATAAGCCGCTTCTGGCGGACCAGAGCAAACGAAAATACTGTTTACCTTCCCGCCGGAGCAGTACCTATTTGACAGACTGCAAGGTTGGCCAGGAGCTGGGACCGAACAATGGGAGCTTACCCCATCATGGGGATTCAAACTGCCGATCTTCTGGTCAGCAAGCCCTAGGCTTTGTCAGGGATCTGATGGAACATTACCAGAAAGAATAACTGCTTTCCCCCATTATTCTAGTTCTTTCAATGAAAGGTAATAAAGACGCAAGACTGATCTATCCCATTTTCATAATTCCCATTAATATTCCCAGAAGACTTAGACCTGCTCTGTAAACAACCACCAAAACAGAGTTATGCCTTGAGAACTGAACAACAATGATGCATTCATATCTAGAGAGTGCCCTTCTTTACAAAAACTGTATCTCAGTATTTAAGCTATGGAACTCAGAACTCTCTCTCCGTTTGTTTGTTTGTTTGTTTGTGTTTGTGTGCTTGTGCACAATTTGGTCCTTTTCATTTTCTTTCAGTTCCCAAGAAAGATTTTATCACTGCCATTGGGTTCAAGATGGTGCACTCAACATGGTTGGTCTAGTCTGTCTCTGCAGTTATAGTTTCTGATTAAAATGCCAGAATCTGGATTAGGGTCAAATGCAAAAATAAAATCAACATAACTATTGATAAACCAATTTTCTATATTTCATGTGGCACACAATAATATTCTTCTAGCTAAAAACAACCATGGGTTCTTCACTTATTTCAGCGGTTCTGAGAATAATGCAAGTGGCTGTTCTTATTGTGATAATGTAGCAAAACAAAACAAAAAAGACCAAAGCCTAAGTAGTAGTGGATTGGATCTCATTAGAATGGAACCAGGAGAGAATATTCTTTTAACATCATCCAAAAAATCCAAAGGCCCAAAGGGTGGAAACACAAAAACAGGAGCTTTTTCTTTGGTGGCTCCCCATTTGTGGAATGCTCTCTCCAAGGAGGCTCACCTTGCTCCTTCATTACATATCTTTAGGCGCTAGGCAAAAACATTTCTCTATACAGTAACTCTATAGCCTTGGGATGATTAAACAATTTTTGGCCTTTTAAATGTGTTTCTGGGAGAGGGAGTTATTGGCTTGTTTTTGCTTTATTATGTGTTTTCTGTAATTATTAAGTTTGCAGATGATACTACCATAATGCGTCTAATTACAGGTGGAGATGAATCTGCGTAAAGGGGGGAGGTTCAGAAAGTATCTACATGGTTCATAGAGAATAACTTGCACCTAAATATTAGTAAGACAAAGAAGATGGTGTTGGACTTTTGGAGGAAGAGGGGGGAACTAGCCCTGTTGTATATTGGGGGGAGGGTTGTGTGGAGAGAGCCTCTTCCTTTACCTTAGTGAAGACCTCACTTGGAAAAACAATATAACTCAGGTGGTTAGGAAGGCCCAACAGAGACTCCATTTTCTCAGGGTCTTGCTTTGGAGGTCTTTAAGCAGAGGCTTGACAGGCATATGTCAAGAATGCTTTGATGGTGTTTCCTGCTCAGCAGGGGGTTGGATTGGATGGCCCTTGTGGTCTCTTCCAACTCTACAATTCTATGATTCTATGAAAGAACAATGTTAAACAACAAATGATGACCTCCTTCTACCGGTCCACAATAGAAAGTGTCCTCTCATATTGTATCACAGTGTGGTACGTTGGCTTGATAGCCATGGACAGAAAGTCCTTATAGAGGGTGGTGAACACAGCACATGGTATCATGGGCTGTCCCCCTGAGCCCACTGGATGACATCACAAGGGATCGTTTCCTTAGGAGAGTGAGAAAAAGTCTCAGGGACAATTCACACCCCGGTCAGCACCTCTTTAATCTTCTACCCTTGGGCAGGAGATATAGAAGTATAATCAGTCATACCAACAAGCTAAAAAAACAGTTTCTATCTGTGGGCTGTTAGGCTGCTGAACAGAAAATAATATAGTGCAAGTGACTTCCGGGGTTGGTGTGCTATGCGACAAGCACACAGAGTGCAATGAGATTGAGTGTTTGGGGGGGAGGCTTGGTTAATTTCATTGTACACAGGTTGTACATTGAAAATTGAAAGGCATTGTTTTATTTTGTGAGCTGCCCTGTGATATTCAGATGAAGGGTGGTATACAAATGAAATGAATGAATGATCAATCATTTGGTGACTACTTGTATGCAGTCAGTTTTTCCAATACCTGTATTAATCATAGGGTGTTCAGGCAGCTGAAAGGAAATGTAGTCACATGGAAGGATTTCCTAGATGACTTTTGGGAGGATTAGAAGTGGAGTTGCTAGACTATTTTGAAGCTGCCGGAGGATTTGGGTTATGCTGGGTGAGGGGAAAGATAATCTTCTATGTACTGTGGATAGGGCAGGTTTGCCTGGGTGCTGCATTACATCTTGAGGCAAAGCTAAGTTTTCTTGGGTTCCTACTAGAACATGATAATTGCTAACACAGTTAGCTAACACAGTAACACAGGAAGTGGCTGTCACTTCCATTGGAAGTAATTCCTGTGCATGCACAATTAACAGTTACATTTTTTTTTGGTCATTCGGCTGAACACTGCATCTATGGGATCTCCTAATCAGCAAGTCTGCCCAAGTGGTTTACAGCCGATCTTGAAACATCAGATAGAACAGCACAAAGAAAACATTCCAAATGAAAATCAAACAAGATACAATATACACAGTGTAATTAGCAAAATATTCCCTTAAACATAAAAAAGTAAAAATAAAATACAATTAAAAGTAGACTATCACATCATTTGCAATTAAACAAAATAACTGCGACAGAAGCTGCATCCACACTCCCCTCTCCTGACAGTAACGTCTCCCCAACACATCCATCTACAAAACTCACTCTCAAGCATTCCTACCAACCTTACCCATAACACAGCTAATCCCCAGCCAACCATTTGTCACAAAGTGAACATCTGGTCTACCAAAAATCCCCGGAAGCATCTAGCATAATTTACAACCACCTCCATCTAAGGTGATACGGTATTGTACAATCAGCAACCTAACCACTCCCTCTCCGTTTCCCACCCAGGAAGGACCTTGCTCTATGCTGGTTCTCTCTCTCACACTGAGTACTATTAAACAACTTTACAACACACAGAAACACTGTAGGGATGTGTATAGATGCTAGGAAATGATATATTTATTAGATATTATTCGTCCTCACATTTGTGAGTTCAGCAGAGTGCCATCCCTTTGCAGCTTAAAAGGGAAGCTTAGGTAGGCTAGTTTTAGCCCTTTAGTTTAAGTAATCCAGGATGCTTTAAGACAGACTGGATTCTCCTGGTATTTCTCCCTTTTCTCCCCCTTAAAACAATAATCACGCAGTATTAAGGTAAAATTAGCATTTACTCACTCAGAATACCAACAGATGCAAGCAGCTTTGTTCAGGCAGGCTTAAAATGGTAAAATAGAGACAAAGACATGCTTAAATCTAGCTCAAAATGTTGCGTGTTTAGATCTTTAAACCTCCCCCTATAAATAAATTCAGACAAGACTGGAATTTTGCTTTGGTTTTTGGCAGAATTTAGGCCACAACTTTATTGATTACATCAGGTGAGTGGTTGCATAGGCTCTGGTTTGACTAGCTCCCTGCACCCTTGCACGTAGCGCTGACCCAGGGCACCATCATAGGTCAGCCTAGGGTGAACACCTGGAATGGCGGAAAGCTGGGGGCATGCTATGTCCACCACCCCGATGTCCCCCTGGACTCAAGCAAGGGTAAACCAAACTATTGAGTCTCTGGGTTCCATTAATGGAATACCCTTTGCATAGTGATGGCAAGAGCATTCCCCCATCCCTATCACCTGAACCAGAGCCCATCTGCAACCTTACAAGTTGTGATGATTTGCTACGCGGCAGGCGAAACCCAAGTGGCACCAGCCAATCAGCCAAGTGGGGAAAATTCCTGCCGTGCCCCTGTCCCAACAATAGGCGACACACGACGGCATAGCAAGGTCAAGTGCACAATCCCTAAAAGTAGGGAGAGGTTAGCGGGTGTTCCGATGCACTGACCTAAAGAGGAAGCTCTGGGTCATGTGCATGGGCTTAAATAGAGGTCCCTTGACCCGTTTGGATTGCGATTAACATGATGTGTACCTATGGATTGTGATTAACATGATGTGTACTGAGCTTCAAATACTCCTGGACCTGGAGTAAATGCTAATGTGTGCACAGCCCTAGTTAGTAGCAGAGCCCACAGATGAGGTGGGCTGAAGCAGCTGCCTCATGTGGCAGAAATGCAAGGGATGGTCCCCTGCCTGTCCCACCACTTCTGTCGCTGTTGGAACACCCTCATCTTGCCAAGTCTCAGGAAGAGCAGGGCATTCTGCCACTCTACTTTGCCACTGCTCTGAAGCCTCACCACGAGGTCAGAGGTGGGGCAAGGTAGGGGGGAAGCCCTTACTGTTTGCCTTCTTTCCCATGCATGTGCCCAATGACAAAGCTTAGTGAGGGACTTGTAGAGCCTCTTGCCCCGCCCCCCATCACAGGGGCGGCAGTAGGGCTTTTCAGCTGAGAGAGAGAGAGAGGTAGAGGTAGAGGCAGAGAGGTAGAGAGGTAGAGAGTCATGGCAGGGGTTATCTCTCAGATTACTGACCATTTCAGTTTCTCTGGGTATCACTAAAGAGGCAGGGTCCTTATAGCTAGCATATTACTGCCATTTTCCATTAATCTAGATACGGGCAGGAGACTTGACCTCTTGGTCTCTGCCTCTTTATTTCCTCTCCCTTACAGGTAGCAAGCACATATCAAGCATTGCCATACCGCCCCACTGCATAACAATAGAAGAAGCTTTTGCTTGTGCTTTGACCTTCAGATTCTAAAGAAAGCACCAGATCTAAATGCCAAAATTTTCATGGAACAAAACATCACAACCTGAAGTCTGCTAGCAAAAGTCTTTGACACGTCTTCAGTGGCTGCATACTGAGAGTTGTCCTGAGCATGACCTCCCAAATAAACAAGTTTTGCTCTTTTTTATTTCTCTGATTTTTATTTTACAAATCCTCAATTCTTCATCATTTTTACACAACTGAAATTCCCCCAAACCTATTTTAAAACAGTACCATGGATATGTAGTTGTAATAGGACTACTGCTGGCTGGGAGGTGAATACCAACTTTAGCTTTCTCAGACCTTCTTTTACTGCACCTGGAGAACTGCAGCCTGTTCAGAATCCAGAACATTGAGGCAACTAGCCCCAGCTATGGAGAGCACCTGCAATAATTTTGCCACAGCTGCAGCTCTTTCCCCCGGGAGAAGCCCATTCTGCAGGCAGTAGCTGGTGGATGGCAGTTGTGTTTGTGGTGAGAGCACATGTTGTTGTTGTTTAGTCATTTAGTCGTGTCCGACTCTTCGTGACCCCATGGACCATAGCATGCCAGGCACTCCTGTCTTGCACTGCCTCCCGCAGTTTGGTCAAACTCATGTTCGTAGCTTCGAGAACACTGTCCAACCATCTCGTCCTCTGTCGTCCCCTTCTCCTAGTGCCCTCAATCTTTCCCAACATCAGGGTCTTTTCCAAGGATTCTTCTCTTCTCATGAGGTGGCCAAAGTATTGGAGCCTCAGCTTCACGATCTGTCCTTCCAGGGAGCACTCAGGGCTGATTTCCTTAAGAATGGATAGGTTTGATCTTCTTGCAGTCCATGGGACTCTCAAGAGTCTCCTCCAGCACCATAATTCAAAAGCATCAATTCCTCGGCGATCAGCCTTCTTTATGGTCCAGCTCTCACTTCCATACATCACTACTGGGAAAACCATAGCTTTAACTATACGGACCTTTGTAGGCAAGGTGATGTCTCTGCTTTTTAAGATGCTGTCTAGGTTTGTCATTGCTTTTCTCCCAAGAAGCAGGCGTCTTTTAATTTTGTTACTGCTGTCACCATCTGCAGTGATCAAGGAGCCCAAGAAAGTAAAATCTCTCACTGCCTCCATTTCTTCCCCTTCCATTTGCCAGGAGGTGATGGGACCGGTGGCCATGATCTTGGTTTTTTTGATGTTGAGCTTCAGACCATATTTTGCGCTCTCCTCTTTCACCCTCATTAAATGGTTCTTTAATTCCTCCTCACTTTCTGCCATCAAGGTTGTGTCATCTGCATATCTGAGGTTGTTGATATTTCTTCCGGCAATCTTAATTCCGGCTTGGGATTCATCTAGTCCAGCCTTTCGCATGATGAATTCTGCATATAAGTTAAATAAGCAGGGAGACAATATACAACCTTGTCGTACTCCTTTCCCAATTTTGAACCAATCAGTTGTTCCATATCCAGTTCTAACTGTCGCTTCTTGTCCCACATAGAGATTTCTCAGGAGACAGATGAGGTGATCAGGCACTCCCATTTCTTTAAGAACTTGCCATAGTTTGCTGTGGTCGACACAGTCAAAGGCTTTTGCATAGTCAATGAAGCAGAAGTATGCACCTGATGAATGTATAAAATATGATTCATGGTGTACCTGGGTTTTTTATTATTGATTGATTGATTGATTGTATTTATTTATTTATTGTACTTTTGCATTTGTTTTTACTGCAGCTTTGCGTTGTTCTTTCGTATTAATCTGTTCACTGCTTTGGGGGCCTTGGCCAAAAAGCAGTATACAAGTAAGTCAGTGGTGATGGTTCATGAAGAAATGAAAACCACATGATGTTTCTTTGGGTCCATCCAATTGGAGTTGATAGCTAAATGGAACTTCTGATTGCAGAGACAGAGTTCTTCCAGGCACTGGGAACAAGCAAGGAAGCCTTAGGGTTCTGATGGCTTTATACCTTGCTTGGGAGTTTGTTTGTTTTTTGACATCTCATTGGCTCTTTGGTGGACTCTTAATTTAACCCTTTGGGGCTTTTCTTACTCTTATAACTTGGAACTCCAGTTATTAAGGGCTTGTGAACACTACAGTGGAATTCTTGGGTGGCAATAAACCATTCATATGGCCAAAGGCAAGTTAAAATAAACAGTGATTGCACAAATTGTTACCTTGGATTGGAGGGGGGGTATCTATTTGTGTGGCAAACTGTATAAAGTGTTAGGTTTCGTTGTACAATGTCCAGGTTCAAGTCTAGACATGGAAGTGAGTGGGTGGCCTTGGCCTAATGTGACTTAACTCCACTGATTTCAATGGGTCTACTCTGAGAAAGACTTAGATACAATAAACCATTATTTTCTGCATTATTTCACAAGGAACTTAGGAAATGAGATAAGGTCTATAAAACCACACAGGTAGAATATGGATCCATGTCACTGAAAGGGCATCTTTTTTTCTTTTAAGTTAGGGTTTAACTTTGGTTGCTGACTATAAGCAGTCAATCGGGAGAAAGAAGTTAGAAAGATACTGTAATTAATAGTACAGTAATTGACTCTGTCTGCCCCTGACCTCCACCCATAATTCACGCAGAATGGAAAGTCTTCTTGGGAAGCAACAAAAGCAACTATTAGTATATATAGCAGAGAAAGAATGAAATCACCATCAATGTTATCTTAAGGTTGTTTTCATGATTTTCTTCCATATTAATTCATGTTGGATTTCAGACAAAGTAATAGTTAACTATTTTACCCAAATGTTTAGTAAATAGGAGAGTGACACCGTCTTGCTGCAACTTGAAAGCACTCAGTGAAGAAAGTCATTCATTTTTTCATGTTCCACTATGATGTCACAAGGATTTTCTGAAACTCTGGCAAGAAGTGCACCACTCTTGAGATTCCTGTCCTTTAGGTACCCTCAAACATAAACAGAATCTAAATTACTTAGTCTAAAATGCAGAATTATTCCAATGCAAAACAAATACAGCTGCATCTGACTAGCAAATTGTATTTGTCCATAACATAAAATAAGGAATTGTTGTTGCTGCTTTTAACGTTTTATTTCATCATCCGAGTCCCTTGCTTTTACAAAGGTTACACTCAATCAGCTACCAAACCATGCAAAAGTCATTAGTGCAGAAAAAACCTAAAACCAACCACATTTTACTCTAACCCAGTAATTCTTGCACATGAACCCTGCAGAAAGCAGGATTAAACTTTCTGCCCATTAGCTGGTGTGTAGAAAGCTCAATTCTGCCTGGTCACTATATCCCCCCCTCCACCCCCATGGAAAGCTGGCCCTCTGGAGTGGGGGGAGTTAAAGATCTGGCCTGCGAGACCAAATAAATTCCACACCCATAAACAGAGCCACATGGATTGCCAGAGCCAACAGGATTAAATGGTAGTGGCCAAACATTGAGGCCAAATCCTGAGAAGGAAAAGAGGGGAATGATGCTGAGAAGAATAGGTACCAAATTATGTTTGACAAGATGCATCCCTTTTTTAGCATTTGCCCAGCTGTAACAGTTGTGCTATTTTTAAGGCAAATATCCCTCACATCCCTCAATGGATTATTACTTGTTTCTAACTTAATGAATAAACACCATCAAACAAACGTAGTCTTGTATCCAATGTTAGTCATAACATTGAAGTTACTGGACATGACTAACTTGAGGGACGTGGGTGGCACTGTTTGTTAAACCACGGAGCCTAGGGCTTGCCGATCAAAAGGTTGGCAGTTCGAATCCCCACGACGGGGTGAGCTCCCATTGCTCGGTCCCAGCTCCTGGCCAACCTAGCAGTTCGAAAGCACCTCAAAGTGCAAGTAGATAAATAGGGACCGCTACAGCGGGAAGGTAAACGGCGTTTCCGTGTGCTGCTCTGGTTCGCCAGAAACGGATTTGTCATGCTGGCCACATGACCTGGAAGCTGTACGCCGGCTCCCTCAGCCAATAACGTGAGATGAGCGCCGCAACCCCAGAGTCGGTCATGACTGGACCTAATGGTCAGGGGTCCCTTTAACTTTACCTTTAACTTAGGTTCAGATATTTCAGTGGGTCCACTCTAAGTAATGCTTACCCGGCACCAACCCATCATACAGAAGTAGTGATTAGGCTTTCATTTCCATGCTTCCCTCTGACCATCTGGGTTATAGACCCACTTCCATTTGATCTGCAATTGAAAGGACTTGGGCTTCTGATGAGTTTAGCAAAAACAATGTGAGGAATCTAGAAGTCATAAACACAATCTGTTAATACGGAAAGAAATTCCGGAAGAACACTTTGCTTTTAATACATTGAATAGAGTTATGAAGCATATCTTTTAGCAGCATACTTTGGAGAGTTGGGTTATCTAAAGTAACTGTTCAGTGGTGCAATTCACACTTGACAAGATTCCAAGAGCACATCTTGAAACGGATCTCTCAACTGCAGGAGTTGTTAACATGGTCTGCTGAAGGAAGCTGTTCTTTCACCCATTCTGCCTCATTATTACTGCAGCAATTTAACCATTATAAGAATCCACAGCATTCGGTTAAAGTGGAAATAAAATTAACTTCCTATTTTATGCAAACCCTGTTAAAATACACTCTCAGCTGTGATGATGGAAACAGCAATAGCAAATTTAAATGTTACGTGAACATTTTTCTGCACACCCCCCCCCCCAAAAAGAAAAAGTCCCAATAAGTGACTTCCAGGGCATTCTAAGAGTTAGAAAATGCAAAGTGAGTATTTCAATGGGACATTTCCCATTCATTTTCACATGCTAAAAATACTTTCCCCAGATGTCAACCCACATATAAATAGGACCACACTGTACAACAATACGCCAAAGTGATGCCTCAGGCTGGAGTCATAAGTCAGATAACCAGAAGGTTTGGACACTCAACACTTTCAGCAGATGGTGTGGAATATGTGCTAACAATTAATGTTCTGCTGGAAAATTACACTTGTCCTCTTTCAAGCAAACCTTGAAATTAGCAATATAGAAAAAAGCATAAACCAGGAAACCCTAAAGCTCAGTCCATTATCTTAATCCAAAAAGGGAACCATGTTGCAGAAGCAACGATCCATGAATTGGCTTCACACAGTGAAAAGAGTAGAGCATGCAGTGAACAAAATACCTGGGGATGGACAATTTCAGGTACAGGAACCATCGCATGCTAAAATTGATTTCTTATTTGTACAAGGTTCCTAACAGATAGCTCGACCTCTAGCTCAGTAGTCTTCAATCTTTCCAGGCCTGTGACCGATCTTTGACCCAAACATGAATTTGGAGACACATTCCATAATTATTATTTTTTTACCATATATTTGCATGATGGTAATCAACTTGGATTAGGCCACAACCCAGTATTGGCTCCTGGCTCACCAGCAGAAGGCCACTGCTCTATCTCATTCCTGTAAATAACTATCCTATCCAATGCCTTGGGTAAGTTCAGTGCTTTTTTTCTGGGCGGACGAAGGGGGACACATACACCTAAACATTTTGTGAATCTCAGTTTGGCTCATTGAGAGGCAGTATTTCAATATGAGTAGGAAAATAAAAGAAGAAGAAAAGCACTGGGTAAGTTAATCAATATAATAAATGCCAATCTGCTCATTCTTGCATATACCCGCAACACAGAAAACAATGGTCTTCAATCACCAAAGACCAACAGAATGTATGTTTTTTAGATGATTTTTTCGTTGATTAGTGTAGTTTATGTCCAGCATTTTCCTATGCAAAATATTTTCAACCCTCTTTCTTTTTTAAAACTCACAAGCAAACATGTTTTGCCAACAGCCAAATAAGGATTCAGTTCATTTCCAGGTTGCTCATCTTTGTTTTTTGGGATGCAGGAAATATAAGATGCTGCCTTCTTTTGTGGCACCCCATGCAACTGACAGATAGACTCACGTTGAGGCTTATTGCTGTTACTGTATCATTAGTTGGTCTGAAGTTGTAGCTGCAGGACAGTAGTTGATATAAATAGGTGTCTCTGTCCGAGCCACAGTGCTTCTTCATAGGGCTATTGTTTCACAGACCTTACCAACTTTAATATAGAAAAGCACTATTGCAGAATGTGCTTTCTGATGAATTCAGTCTCCTCTTTCTCCTCTAAACTGGAAACAACCTCTTCCCTTCCGAAAAGGGGCACTTGTCTTCCTGGTGGAAAGTTACAGGAAGCCTTTTATTTTAATTTTTTTAGGGTGCTGCAGGTGGAAGGAAAAATTCTGCTGCCCATGTGCTATCAGACTGCAGAACTGGATGCAATCCATGAAAATTCATAGAACAAAAGCACATCAGAAATACTTTCTCAGGATTCTTGCCCATATATCAAATGGCATAAGAATAGCATTGCAACCCTTAGCACACTTACGAGGAACTCATTCCTATTGAGCTCATCTATGAACTTCAGGCAAGTCACTACCTGTCATCTTCAGCACCCCATCTGCAACCTGAGTCTAAAAATGCTGGTCCACCTTACAAGTTTCTTATAGAGTGTCTGAAGTGCTTTGAAAAGGCCTGCAAAGTGCCTTGCAAACGTTAAGCATGAAAAGTAAGTTTTGAATACACATGTATTCAAAGAGTAAGATGCAAGGTGAATGGTGAAGCATACCAAACATGGGAAATCTGGCAAGCTTATGGCAAAAGTTTGGATTGTTTTAGTTGGTAGGGTAATAGAAAAAGAATAAGCTAACAATGAAAAAATGAGTTTTCTGGTGGGAGCAGAAGGCAGCTGGGTAGCCGTCTAAAAGGGCAAACTTATTCACAAGATTCTGCTGCCTGAACAAAATACGCAGAATGTAAGGAGCAAAATCAAATTAAAGGCATCCATGTCCACATATCATCACAAATCGATACAAATTTAGTAACTCATGGAAAGGAGGCATTATGCAGACAACGGCTGGGAAGATCTATGGGCACATTTGCTTGTTGTTTCTATCCTTGATGTGCAATCCAAACATAACTATCATGATATATAAGGTGCAAAAACCTCAAGAGTATTTTATTATCATGAGGAAAGCAGGGCTTGGCTGATTCTGACAGATAACGATTCTATTAGCAGGCCTGTGAGACTAGGAGCTAATGGGAACCCAGCCAATCTATTACTACTGCCTGTGGCCTGATCCAGCAGGGCTCACTTTCTGTTCTGCTGCCCTAGTTCAACTTCTGGCTCCTGCTTCCTGGCTCATCTTGGACTGCCGCCCACAGTTGCACTTTTAAAGTTCAAAAATCCTTGAATATTCTTGGATAACCTTTGGGAGGGGTGGCTAATCAATGGGTATATTTTGAGTTTGAGAACATAATCAATACATTAATAATTAACTGCTCTTTACAGCATGACCCTAAAATGTTTCAGTGCTTAAACAGTGATTCCCAAGTTCTGCTAAATATAATAGCATTCATGAAACAGTATTATATCTTTCAGATAGTTTGATTCTGAGTGCAAAGAGAGAAAGTACAGAGTACTGTAAGAATGTTAAGAACCTGCTGGATATAAAAACAGCATCCTGTGCGCACAGTGGCTAACAAGATGCCTGTAGGAAACCCACAAATAGTACCTGAGCACAAGAGCACTCTACCCCACTTCATGGTTTTCAGTAACTGGTATTCAGAAGCTGGATTCTGGAAAATTAAGAGGACCTCCAAAACAGCATGGGCAAGGAAAGGATAGATAATTTCATTAGGCAAGCAGAACACAGAGGGAACAATCTCGTTAGGAATACGGGTGGCGCTGTGGTCTAAACCACTGAGACTCTTGGGCTTTCCAATCAGAAGGCTGGCAGTTTGAATTCCCAAGACGGGGTGAGCTCCCATTGCTCTGTCCCAGATCCTGCCAACCTAGCAGTCCGAAAGGACACCAGTGCAAGTAGATACATAGTTACCGCTGCGGCGGGAAGGTAAACGGCGTTTCTGTGCGTTCTGGTTTCCATTATGGTGTTCCATTGCACCAAAAGCAGTTTAGTCATGCTGGCCACATGACCCGGAAAGCTGTCTGTGGACAAACACTGGCTCCCTCGGCCTGAAAGTGAGATGAGCACTGCAACCCCAGAGTTGCCTTTGACTGGACTTAACCGTCCAGGGGACCTTTACCTTTTTTATGTTGAATTCCACCCAAATACACAGACTAATCGCAGCTCAGGACCAGCACGTTTATTATGACATAAGCCTGGGATAACCAACGTGGGGCCCTCCATATCTTGCTGGACTACAACTCCTAGCACCCCAATCATTGGTCATGTTTGTTGAGCTGATGGATGATGAAATTGAATAATATCTGGAGGGTACCACTTTCTGTACACCTGGCATGCTCTTTCATTGCACAGCTATAAGGAATACATGAGCAGGTCTCAATTTCTCAACACAGACTACCTCACAAGGTTGTTGGGAGGATAGAAATGGGGGCAGAAACCCATGCATACCACCCTGAGATCCTTGGGAGAATAGCAGGATAGAGATGAAATTAATTGTTTCACTTTTCTGCTATAAAAAAATGTTACTTTTAATTAAAACCTGTCATGACAGTTCATTCATTCATTGTTTTCACTGCAAAGGTGCTGATTAAATGTTTCAACAGGGACACATTTTGATTTAGGGCTGAATTTAATTTTTAACTATTCCAAGGATTTTGTAGTGATTAAATGCAATGATTTAACATTATGATTTCATATTGCCAGTGCAAAAAAAGGGAGCTATTTAACCGTAGTTTCTCTGGCTTTTAAAGTGTGCCGGTCTGCATTGCTGTTGGTTTTCTGGTTTGCTTTTACTTTTTAATAATCCAGAACAAACACAACCAGACTGGAAAATAAATAGGTATTTTGTAAGAACAAATTACTCGGATAAGGGCAGCTGGTATCCAAAGTCGTAAGTATCACTGGAGCATGAGCTGCTCAATTGGCATCGTATTTAAGCACTGCAAACATATTTGTGCTGCTGAGCAAATCTGATTTTCCCAGGGGATATGAATCTGTGGGCAAACAAAAACAGAGGGACTAGTGGTGAATAACATAAAATGCTCAAGTTAAAATTCATTAGCAGAGTCAAGTGAGGCCTTTGGTTTAATTCGCCTCTCTGTGTGTTGTGCAGTTTCCCCCGTAAACACTGAAATATCAACAAGATTTCTGGTGCACATGGTCGTTACGCAATTTCATATTTCATGATCAAATAGGAATACATCCCCCGCTCTCTCACACACACTTTTCTTCCACTGAGCAAAACTAGGAGCCCTGCTAGATCGCCTCCATCCCAGAAGCTGAGGAATGAAGGATTTTACTTCATTTCTGTTTCTTTGCGTGTTCAGACCCAGTCACACACACACCCCAAATAATTTCACACTTGACTCAAATTTTAGTTTGGTTTTTTGGCAGAATTTAGGCCACAACTTTATTGATTACAGCAAGTGAGTGGTTGCATAGGCTCTGGTTCGACTAGCTCCCTGCACCCTTGCAGGTAGCGCTGACCCAGGGCACCAGCATAGGTCAGCCAAGGGTGAACACCTGGATAGGCGAAAAGCTGGGAACAGGCTATGTCTACCACCCAGATGTCCCCCTGGAATCAGGCACAGGCACAACTCCACCCCCTCAGGGGTTGACCAAACCATTTGAGTCCCTGGATTCCTTTAACAGAATGCTCTTCACATAGGGATGGCGAGAGCATTCTCCCATCCCTATCACCTGAACCAAAGCCTATCCGCCACACAACCACCGCGCTCGCCGCCAACCACTCACACCTGTAACCAATCACTTAACCCCACTGGCACGACAGTCAGCCACAAATCATTCCCAATCACAGACAAGATGGCGCTCCTGCCAAATTAACTGGGGCTAAAACCTCCCCCAAATCAAAAAGGAGGATAAAATGGCAACTGGGCTAACAAGGGGGGTGGTTCCTGGTCCTAGGAAATTCCCCACCAGCCCCCAAGCAGAACAGTAATGGAAAATTAGCTAATCGCTCAGAGAGGGAGCTCTCAAAGATGCCCAAAGTGATTGGCTGGACAGAACAGCCCAGACAACGAGACGCACAAATGGCCCGATAAATTCAAAGCCCCGAAGCTGCAGTTGCAGCCGGAACTGAGAACAAAAAAGCCGCTGCGCAAAGAGCCCAAGGGAAAATTAAGCGAGCAGCAGCAAGCTCCGCAAACCGGGAGCACTCAGGGGGCAGAAGCCTCGTGGGGTGAAAGCCCCTCTAGGGGGAAGGGGAGGGAAAGGAAGGAAAGGGAATAATTAACCAAGGAGGGGAAGAAAACAATTGGAAGGAATTAAAGGGAAAGAAGGGATAACGGGGGGGGGGGAATCACCAGAACGATCCGTCGAAGGTAAATCTCTCTCGGCTGCACAGAGGACACGCTGTTAGCTTGTTCCGATTCCGAATCCACGTGCTGAAAGAGGAAGCTCTGAGTCACGTGCATGGGTATATATAGGTCCCTCGATCCGTTTGGATTGTGCCCCATTGGCCAGATTGAACCCAGATTGAGGGACCTACCAATCGGGTGTTGTGGCTGACCAATCTTACCCACCCACAACACAGGAGATCGGTCTTCAGGTCTCACTGCAACACGTGCCCTCTTTTAAGAAGGACATGGTTTGTAGGAAGTTGGAGAGAGAGATTCCTTTCCCACACCCTGCTAGGTTTTGGCCTCAGGATGGGACAGTTGACTCATGAAACACTGCCTATGGTATTCATACTGTACCTATACCTGGTACAGTATGAAAATGGTTTAACCATGCAAAGTATGAAGTTTACAGTGCAATCCCATTTTTACTCAGAAGTGAGCTCTACCAAGTTTTGTTCCCTTTACTCCCTAGGTGTATAAGACTGCAGTCCTAGAAATATTTAGGGCTGATGTTTGCCATGTAGTTTTCCCTCAAGGGGAAGCTTTTTCTTTCAGAAATTGCAGGCGTGGGCCCATCAAGACTGGAAGGGGGATAGAGGTTCTTGAAACCTTTGCCTCCCACTGCAATCTGGATTAGGCCCATTTGCTCCAACGCGAGCTTTTTCTATTGAGAATCACAGAAGCAGAGCCCCCAGTCCAGAATGGAGCCACAGTAGAGGGGCAAAGGTCTCAAGTTTGTAAATATCCATGGGGAAATGCTGTTCTACACCATCTGGAGAGCTACCATCTTCCATTAGCCCCAGTCAGCATGGTCAATGCTCAAGGATAATATGAACTGCAATGCAGCCACAGGTCCCCCACTCCTGATTTACAGCCTACTTTGAGGTTGCTCTAAAGAAAAGTTCATTTCAGGGCTACTGCACAGGTGACATAATGCTGCTGCTAATTTACAGAATGACATAGCCTGGATCTTAGCACCTGTGATGATGGATACTGTAGTTTGCAAGATCTTGCTTTCAACGAGAAGCCCACAACAATAAATAAAGTACATCTCTTATTGTGACATTTACAATGCTTATAACAATTTCCTCAGGAGTCAGGCATGTTTTCAGGAGGCTTAGATTCACGCCATCAAGTTCATTATCGCAGAAGTACATCTTACAAACAAAAACTACGGTATCTATTGCCACTGGTTACAGGTAGGTAGCCGTGTTGGTCTGGGTCGAAGTAAAATAAAAAAAATCCTTCAGTAGCACCTTAAAGACCAACTAAGTTGAAAGCTCATACCAAAATAAAAACTTAGTTGGTCTTTAAGGTGCTACTGAAGGAATTTTTTTATCTATTGCCAATTTGGCTTGGTTCTTGCTTTCGGAGGGAATTCTGGAGAAAATAATCATTGGTAGATGAATTTATCCGATTTTATTTATTTATTTTGCCTCTTTCTGATGCTGATCCATGGTGCAACCTTTGTTTTTGCTATTTTTTAATTGAATGGAGATGTTTGGAGCCATATATGTTCAATGCTTTCTATTTTTCTTTCCAGAAGTCATGAATTCAGACAGAAAAGTTATTGACCTGAACAACACTGAGGCTGATTTCATTACTATCTAGTATTTCTTAGAAGCATGGTAGTTGTGCTGAAAGCACTGTCATATGGGGGTAGTAAGGAAGATTACATCATGGGAGAATGTGCTTATTGTTCTGCACTGGAGGGATGACCTCAACCAGTAGAATGCTAAAGAACCGTACCAACTTTGCATCCTTTCCCTGTCTCCACAAATCTGTTCTTCTTCCTACTGCCCCCCAGATGTAGCCATAGAACCACTGCAACTTCCACATCATATCACCTCCCGGCAGAGTAGAGGCTGGCATGGCAAAGCTCTTGTCATTATTAGCCATTGACTATGCTGGTAGGAGATTAAGGGACTTTAGTCCAACAGCTTCTGAAGGGCATCGTGTTGTCTACCCACACAACAACCCTAGAAGAAAGGTACAGAAAATAACCGGCTGTTGGATAAAACCAGCTGGATAAAATTTCCTATGTGCCCAACGTAAGACATAAAATTCCTGAATCTTGCCATATGTTCATTTGGTAAATGCCCACTGCACAAGTCCTATGCTGGAACAACTCAAGTTGAACTGACCCAGGACCACTTTGGGAAGGTATCTTTTAACATGGAGTTTTTTCACTCCAGAAAAATATATATAATAATAATCAAGTGAGTCTAACAAAAGAGCAACAAGAAGATGTCCCAGTAGCCAAACTGTCCTTTTGGAACCCATTCATTTGAAACAAATACGAAAGCACAGAAGTACTGCAAGAAGTTGGCGCTTGGCACGCTCTCATTTTGGAATGGTTACACATTCTTTCTTTAGAAGCACTCTCAGCTCATTAATAGAGGGGCGTTGTTTTTCTTTTCTTTCCCCGAAGTTAAACAAATTGGGAGGAAAATATGTTGTAAATGTTGAGGCAGTCACAGCCTCGCTCCACGCACACATGGGTAAAAACAAAATGAAGACAGCACTTTGGAACAAAGCTTGTCTACTCTCGACTGAATCAACAAAGGGTCCCATGACCTTGACTCGGCCTCTTTGACTAGCAGCTGAGAGTCATCGCAGTGACTCGAGACGAACTGGAAAATGACTGTGCTGCACGATGCAGTCCCAAAAATAAAAATAAAAAGTGATGGGTAAAATGAGGAAGATTTATCTAACAGAGCCACACTGAAGCTTCCCAACTCCCTTCCAGATCTTTTTCAAATAAGGGTGATGAGGAAAATGAGGTTGACACATTTTATCAGTAAATTAGGAGGTTGTTTCCAACTAAGTATTACTCTGAGTAGACCCATTGAAATTAATGGACTTAATTTAGTCATACTGGTTAATTTTTATGGGTCTACTTTGAGTGTGACTATCATTGGATACAGTCCAGAGTAGAGATCAGGCTGCAAAAGCACTCTATGCCGTTCTAACACTAGTAAATGACAGTGCATTTACTGTGGAAGAATGTCCCATTCTGGACTCAGATTAGAAGGAAGAAGGAGTTTATAGCACTCTGCAGTACCTTCTCTAGCCAGAGAAACTGGTCTGGCTCCAAATCCTTCAGGGGGTCTTTAGCAGCCAAATTATTCTTTCTGAGGAAGTCTCTCGAACACATTCCTCTAGCTGTTTCCTTTACTCTTTCATATTTTGTGTCACATACAACCCACATAATTACCTTGTCTATAGGAGGGTTCAGGAATACATGTCTCATACACAGGTATACACATTGACCTGGTGCAGCTCCCAGAAAGCCACCCTTAGTTAGGAATCAGGCAGTTTTAGCACAGGGGTAGGGAACTTTTGGCTCTTACCGAACTACAACTCCCATCATGCCCAGCAAGCGTGGACAATAACTCGGGATGATGAGATTCATAGTTCATCAACATGTGGAGGGTCAAAGATTCCCCAAACCAGCAGAAATTTGTTCTGATACTTCCATTAAGGCAGTACTATGGAAAAGCTCCAAGTATGCACTAAAGGTGGAGATGGACTGAGGGCTTATGATTCCTTCTGTCAAGTCCACCCCTCTTTTAAGCTCCATCCTCTCCCTGAAGAATGAGAATCCCTGAAGGGCTAACTCCTGGCCTGAAACAAGCATTTCTTCTCCATCCTGTGGCCTCCTACCTGGTACATTCCCCACAGTATTGGCTAGACATGAGGATGAATTAAACACTTTGCTCTTTCAATTGTTCTGTCAGCAAAAGCATTTCAGCTTCCCTGGCAGAATGATCTCCCCCTCCTTCCCATGTGGGGAGGGGTTCTCTGGAACCTCTAAGCCAAATTAGGGGAGCATGAGAAGAGAGGGGGAAAGTCCATTGTGTGGCCACTAGCATACCTACTTAGTTGTACCTAAGTACAACTAAGTCCCCAACCTGAACATCTGAAAAAGAGAAGCCTGGTTGTATGTGATCGGATCACACAGAAGTCTCAACATGTGGTGCTCTATGTTCATAGGCTTTGCTTCTTCAGATGCCCACATGGACATCAGGGAATAGGGCTGGGCAGGGAACCATGTGAAGTTGGAGCCAGGCTAGCTGAGTGACCCTACAATCATTTCTACATGTGGATTTTCTTCACACATGAGATAAACAGATGTCTCGATTTTATAATAAAATTTTGCATCCAAATTTTTTGCAATCCAAAAATTTGCAATCCAAACCTTATTTTGGTGCAAGGACTGCCATTTGAGCACTAGGACTCCCTCCTCTCTCCTCCCATGTGCCCCCTAAATACATTCTGCCCCCCCATGCTCTGGAACAGATTTGGGGAGGGTACAGTGTGCTTGCAGTAGGGAGGGAGAAAGCCCTTTTGCATGAGTGGAACCTACACCAAATGTTCAGAGCTTATAATTATAGAACATAGTTTGACTTGTTCAGCTAACTATAAAGCCAGAGTTGTGACTGTTATTGGACTGATAGGAGCATTTGAGAGGATGGGATGGGGAAAGAACATAATAGATGAGAAATACGTAAACTTGTCTATCCATTGCCGTTCACCCTGTGAACTGCTATTCTATATGCTAGCGACTTCTCACTTCCTTCTTTACATTATTTACTATCCTCCTCTCATTCATACCAATTTCAGTTGTTGTTCCAGCTGGCTGTATTATTTTCAGCTGGTATGCAATTTTTTCAATAACAATCTTCGGTCATCTGCCTCCCCAACTTGTTCAAAAACATCCCACAGAGCCTTCAGCCAGCTCCACCCTGCTATTGGCTTTTGTCCAACATCTCCACTTTCTCCATGTTTGTTGCCTTTCCAAAGCAGATGAGTCTGGAGATGGCTGGATTTGTGGCAGCAGACATTCCTGCTATTCTTGCTGCCTACATTCCCTCCCCCCCCCCCCCCGGAGACAAAGGGATCCAGCATGATGCCTAACGGCTGCCATTCACATGTTGGAATTGGCTTCCCTGTGCCAAAGGATCCATTCCTGCTCAACACATACAGTTTAGAAACACTTCCCCCATGGAGCTCAGCCTTCATTTTGAGTTCATGCCCCTATTCCATGTTCTTGGTGGGTGTGGTAGGTCAGCTCAGAGACTCATTCTTTCCTAAATTTAGATAATTTTTTTCCTTCTTAGATGGTACACGATAAGAATTGAACAAAATAAAAACTGAAAACTTTATATAAACAGCCGATAACCAATGAGTAAACTCTCCAAGCCGGCCGAAAATTTTACCTGCAGAGAGAGAAAGAAAAAGAATGAGAGGGAGAGGGAGACAGAAAGAGAAATAACAAATGGCTACAGAAAGGCACCTAAAATTCATGGAACAAAGAAGCAGCCAACAGGAAAGTAGGGTGCTGCACACTTGGCTTCCAGCAGTGGCATCACTGTGATTTACCAAGATGGAGGCAACAGGGAGGTTGGCACTGTGCGTACTATCAGCAGCTCCTTCTGGAACAGCCATGCCCACTTCTAGCTGGAGATCAACCTAGCCTCCAAGTCGGATAGAATTTGAAATAGATTGCCTCAGGTAATTTTAACTGACAGAGGGGCATTCCCTGAACTAGCTGGGGCCCAAACTGTTTAGGACTTTGAAGGCCAAAAACAGCACCTTGAACATAGGTACCCTATTGATAGCCAATGCAGCAGTTTCAACATATGTGTAATAAAGCTATAAAAGGTAAAGGACCCCTGGACTAGTCTAGTCAAAGGCGACTATGGGGCTGCGGTGCTCATCTTGCTTTCAGGCTGAAGGCGCCAGCGTTTGTCCACAGTCAGCTTTCCGGGTCATGTGGCCAGCATGACTAAACCACTTCTGGTGCAACGGAAGACCATGATGGAAACCAAAGTGCATGGGAACATCGTTTACCTTCCCACTGCAGCAGTACCTATTTATCTACTTGCACTGGCGTGCTTTCGAACTGCTAGGTTGGCAGGAGCTGGGGCAGAGTGACGGGAGCTCACCCTGTCACGGGGATTTGAACCGCCAGCCTTCTGATTGGCAAGCCCAAGATGCTCAGTGATTTAGTTAGACCACAGCACCACCTGCGTCCAATATTGCACGATATATATACCGATACAGTGGTGCCTCGGGTTAAAAACTTAATTTGTTCTGGAGGTCTGTTCTTAACCTGGAACTGTTCTTAACCTGAGGTACCACTTTAGCTAATGGGGCCTCCTGCTGCCACCGTGCCACTGCCACGCGATTTCTGTTCTCATCCTGAGGTAAAGTTCTTAACCCGAGGTAGTATTTCTGGGTTTGCGGAGGCTGTAATCTAAAGCGTCTGTAACCTGAGGTACCACTGTAGTAGTTTCCCGACCTTCTTCATGAGGAGGTCCACACTGAACACACTATAATAGTTTGATCTAGATATCGCTATGGCACAAATTACAGTGGTCATGGCTCTATCCTGGGATGCAGTTGGCATCCCAGGAAAGCTGCCGGCTGTGATCTGGGAGCATAGTACTGGTACCACCAAGCTCACAGCCCCACTACCTAATGGAATGCCTCCTTCAACATGTAGCTATCCAGACCTTATGTTCACAGATGGAGGCCCACCTCCAAGTGACCCCTTTCTAAAAAAAATATGGAGGGTAACAACAAAAGAGAGGACTTTAGGCAGTGTCCCACCCCCTGGTCTGCTGTAGATATACTGCCAAACTTTTAGACATAGTTCAGCGGGAAGGAGCAGGTGCTTAAGTGAAGTTTCTTCCCCCTTCCACTCCCTTTACTGTATTTAAGATGATGGTGTCTAGTTTCCACTGTTAAGCTGGGGCTGCCACTTCTCTGCAAAATCACTGGGAAGTGAAAAAGGTCCTATTATCCAAGCCAGGAGATTTTCTTTTCCCACCCTTTGAGAAGTCCTGGCTTTGTATCCTCATTCTCATTCTGCAAAACAATTGCATTATCCTCTAGACTTGAAACAAGAAACATTTTGCAACTCTCTTTCCTATTCCTGATTAAATGCTTCTTGGCTACAATATTCTAGGCGGATCTTTGTAAATCCAACCACAATTAGCCACCAGCCATTCAAAGGGGATCTTTTCTCCACTGTGTATATTTAATTCTTCTGTTCAGCCAAGCGGTAGCTAGAATCCGGTACAGATGCTTGGAGGCACTTGCGAAAGTTTTTAATTTTACATTATGAATTGGTCATGCACTACACCCTGCAAATCATGCAAAAATATCTTTGACAACAACAAAAATGTGACATTCCCTGATGGAAAGCAATTATTAATGAATTTGGCTCTCAATTAGAGTGCTTCCGTTGCAAAAGAGCCCTAGTACAGTTGAGCTCTTCATTTTAACTGCTCCCATCCTCAGAAGTCTGTAGAGAAATCATTATTGCTCCCTTAAACTATTTACCAATCTTGTATGCTGTACAAGGAAATGACACTCATGTTCACCAGAGCTGTCAGAGGAGATGGTGAAAGCTTTGCCACGCTAAAATATTTCTTTATTTGTGCTTTATTGTTTAGATTTTAACCTCACCAACTATATTATCAAGGTGGCTTACAATCAACATGTTTTTTTTAATCCATAAAATAATGTCTATAATAATATTAGCTAAACAGGCAACTCAGCCAAATAAACAAGTACAGTAAAAGTAAAACTGCTATGAATTATTCCCAACTGATGCCAGAAATAACGTAAAGGTGGGTGGCAGGAGAACATTCCACAGCAAAATGCCACCACTGAAAATTAATTAAAACTAGACAAAAAATGCTCTTCTACCAAAGTATAGTCCAAATCTCAGTGAATGTGAGAGATTTTATCCTCGAAATGCTTTGCATATGGCACAGTGGGTGCCAGATGGTTAAATGAGAGAGGGTTTTCATTCCACAGATCTACCAAAGTTTGATAGAAGCACCAGCCGTATCATTTAGAAAAAGCCCAAAGTCCACTGGAAATCTAAATCCATTAGCTTCTGAGGAGCAGCGCCAACCTGAGAGGTAGCAGAACTGAGTTCCCTGAAAAAAATGCTCTGCTGAGGAGAAGTGCAAATTGGGAGAAGTGTGAAATTCAAAGGATGGCTGTGTTTAAGTCCACATATTGTTTTGGAAAATGTGAATTCAGTAGCTTTGCCTTTAAATGTGCAACGAACTGAAATTCTCCCCCAAACCTAGTCCCAACCCTATGTTCTCTGTGAGCTGCAGACGTATCTGCAGAGGCAATGTTTGTGCTTTGCCCTGAGCTTTCCCTGAGAAAACCTGCTCTTTAAAGCTGAAGTGGAACAAACATCAGTTTAGGTTTTCTGTAGAGGATTGCTGTTTGCTCTGACTGAGCTTTAAAGGGCGCGGGGGGGGGGGGGTTTCAAGGAAAGCTCCAAATCTAAAGAAAAAAAGAAAAAAGGATGGGGGCTTTAAAGCATGAGCCGTGCCTGGTTAGAGGGAAGGAAATGTATGTGTGGATAAGCCCTTAGTCTGAGAAGAAACAGAAGTGAAACAAAGCTGCAAGTAGGAACAGGAGTGTGAGGATCCAATTCCACACACACCTACATTCGCACCACCCAGAGAAGGCCTCTGCAAAGGTGTTCACAACTTTGATGGAGAAAGAATCAGTGTGAAGTTGGTTTGACAACCAGCACATCAAATAGTAGGATTTTCTATAAAAAAAAATTAAACAAGAACAAGATATTGTCCTGTGGTCATGGATTAAAACCCTGCCACTGGAGTGAACGTATAGTAAATGGCAGTGTGATACACACACACACACACACACACACACACACACACACACACACACACACACATCTTGGAGACAGGGAGTATACAGCATGGTCAAAGTACAGGAGAAGAAGTGGGGAGGGAGCTGACTTATGATATAGCATGGAATTAGCCCACTGGGGAAGATAGCTTTACTGCTCTTTATGAAGGCTGCATCCTATAAAGCACATGGGAAATATATGCTGCACACTGATGGAAAAATGTCACTGTATATATCTTATCCAAGCATTCCCGTGTTGAAGTGCTACCATAGGAAGTCCTCATCAAATCATATGACATGGTAAAATTAAAAATGCATGGGAAGTAAATTATTACTTTAGCTTTCTTAGGATGGCATGGGCATTGGGAGGGGTATGGCACATTGTACACATGACTTATAGGTGCCCAGGATATTCATGTAATTACATGCTACATAATATTTCAGCCTACCATAGGCAGGCTAGCTGAGCATCTCATTTTCCCAGCTGCAAAATCTCACCGACTTGAGTCTCAAGAAAATATGGTTTCTCAGTAAGAGAAATGCTAGCTGGGGGGGGGGGGAGAGAAACACATTTGGATTCCTCACAACAACTGAAGAACAGCTGTGCATTTACTGCACAATAAAATGATCATCTGGAAAGTCCCACGCAAACCACAGTCCTGTCTTGGGTGAAGGAGCCCTTTTTCATAGGGTAAGATATGAAGAAAATCCAGTCAAATTATATTGCATCTAGCTGGGTCTTTCTCCCCACCTGATTTGTCATCCAATGAGCACACGGGAATGTTTGTGACTACATTTACTTTGGGTCTAACGATCACGTTGTACAAAGTACTGCAATAACAAATAACTGAGAGATTATTCCCTGCCCCCAAATTTCCTACAATCCAATTATAAAACAAGAGACAACAAGTGAAAACAGATGGATGCAGGGAAATAAATATGCAGCAAAGCTCAGCATATTAAGCAATGGTTTCTACACAGCAGCTGCTTTACTCGGATCCTATGCATATTTCTCCTCTCTCTCTTTTCTGAAATGGAATGCTGCTACTTGTCGTGAAATATTTCCGGGTGTTTTTCATTAAAAAAAAAACAAACCTGCAAGGAAAGTCATTTAATACGAACGAAATATTGCTTCTCAGAAGGAGTGGGGTTTTGCTTGGGCAAATTTCTAATGCCTGCCTCACACGACATGATCTTGCTGGTACCTTGCAGTCTGCTCCGTAATACGTGGAAACAATGTGCACTGTGGAGATGCAAGGCCAATTCTGACTCACTATACAGTATGCAGACAGGTTCTGCTGAAATGCCAAACCATTCTTCAGTGCAGAGGCTGAGAATCATTCTGAGCCCAAGGGAGACAGGCATGCCTGTGTAGGCCACCATCCAGGGGCCACATGCCAGTAGTGGGTGGGCTCAGATGCAAAAGTGGGGAGAGCAATGAATGTGACTCTTACCTTTGTACAGTAGGCTATGTTCCAGGCTGGCAGAAGTCATAGGTTTCACTACTCCCCATACAGCTCTCCACCTGTCATCCAGGTACGCAAGAGAGAGCATTACAGTTCAAGGATACATTGCAGCCAGGCAAAAGCTCTCAAGGAAGGTGTGGCCTGGAGAGAGTCCCAAATAGCAAACACAAAGCTTGAAGGAGGACATTTGGCTCCTTGGCCACCCCTGCTCTAGTATTACACAAAAGAAGCCTGCTAGAGTCTCAGGTTTTAGTGTTCCGCTTCCCTTCTCTGACATGTGCCTGACACCTGCTTCTTGATTTGAAATAACTCCATTTCCTTTAAGTCTGAACTGGACTGGGAAATGCAATTCATTGACATTGTAAAGTATGGTTTATTTGAAACAAACCAGAGATCACAGTTTATCTTGGCTTGTTTCAATATAACATAGTTTAAACAAACCACAGTTTGCCATTTGCAGGTGTTAGAAGTGACATTAGCTTAAACCTGGGAAAAGATGCTTCCATTCTCCTCCTCTGAGCCACACCAGGGTAGGAATGGAAAGAAGGGAACATGCTTGAAAAGTTAATATTATAAATGGGCTGCTGACATATTTCAAGCAGGTCACTGGCCATTGGGTTTTTTTAACTGTTTGGATTTCCCTAAATGCAGATTCAACAGATGAAAATGGGGAATAACCTCTGATGCCACCAAGGTTAAAAAAGAGAAAAGTTGCATGTGTGAGGAACCCAATCACACAATCAACACCCACATGGAAGCATTATGTTGTGCATTATGACACTGATACAAGATTCATTGAACTGGCTGGGCATATCGAATGACAAGAATCCCTTTCATTGGAGAAGAAAGGCTTTGTTTTCTAGAAACATCTCAGCTCTTGTGTGGTGTATATATGTATATATACACACACAATACACACACAGACAATACACACTGATTTTTTTTGGGGGGGTAGCACCAATTCTCCTTCCCAACCTATTTTCAGGAGAGCTGTATGACTCTAATTCTTGTTTTATTGTGGCTTTATTGTATGTTGTCTTAGTGGAAAGTAGCTAATACATGAGGCAAATGAGTACCGCATGATAAAAGTACAGGGGTGGGACATGTAGATGGAAAAGGCTGGATTGTGGGGAAATCAGCTTGGAGAGATACATGCTTGACTCCACACCTGCCTGTTTTTATCGGTATGTGGCTTGGACCAGCCTGTCCTTGTTTTCCCCATCCCTTAAGCCTGAAGCCTGAAGCCTGGCAGTGCTTAAAAGTCAGGTTTGTTGTGTAAATAACAGTTCAGTGAGTGACTCAAGCAGAGAAAACACACGGGGCCACTGCCACATGGGAGCAGCTGGACTCTCACTTTCTAGGCTGGTGAGGATCCAGCCCATTATGTCAGTCTCTAGGAAAGTGGTAGGTTGGACTCTTTCACATGGATTCTTTTCATGGCAACTCTCATGCCAAGGCTTGCATTTAATGAGCACTGGGAGGGCACACAAAATATCCTTTCCCTGTGCATATTAAAAAGGGGGAAGAAGATTCAAAGATTTTAGAGACAACAGCAAAGCTGACACAAAATGTACTCCAGTTCCAACATTTCAGGATTCAACACTGACTTTTTATTTAATTTCGCATTTGAAATTTGTGCTTGGGATATTTCCCAAAAGTTGCTGAGTTTAAAGGCAAGTATTGATGCAACAAATTCGCCACATTCAAATATAATTCTGCATTATAATTGGGAATATTGTGCAGGAGGAGGGAGATAATTTTCAAATTGAGATAAGGCATTAGAACAGGGGTAGTCAACCCTCAGCCCAGGGTCCTGACAAACAATTTTTTTCTCCTTTTCCCATGAGACCCTACTAAGTTTGATGCTTGTAGCAAAAAAAAAAAGCAAATAAATAGACTTTAAACCTCTTTTTAAAACCCTGATACAAAACAAGAGCAACAAATTGCACGAGGAACCTCACCCAGAGCTACACAAGTGGCAACTGAAGGCCCCCTGGAGTTGTAAGAAACTTGTAAACAAAAGCTTAGCAAGTCTTGTCAAAGTCACTGTATCTTAAATTTATTGTAAGCTGCCTCAAGAACTGCAGCTAATATGCAGGATATAAATACTCCAAATAAATACGCAGGCGTTTAAAATCCTTACAACTGCAGAAATTTGTAAAATGGGATAAATGAACAGAAGAAGGGGAAATGTATAGAATATGTTCTACTAATGTGTGAAGCCAGATTCTTAGCATCCTTATTTAGAAATAAATTCTATTTCTATCAATGAAATTTGCTTCCCATCTGATGAGGTCAGACTATTGCGCGTTCAGAACTTTTAACCTCCCCCTTAAATAAATTCAGACAAGACTCAAATTTTGGTTTGGTTTTTGGCAGAATTTAGGCCACAACTTTATTGATTACACCAAGTGAGTGGTTGCATAGGCTCTGGTTCAACTAGCTCCCTGCACCCTTGCAGGTAGCGCTGACCCAGGGCACACCGTAGGTCAGCCTTGGGTAAACACCCGGCATAGTGGAAGGCGGGGTCAAGCCAGTCCACCACCCAGATGCCTCCCTGGAATCACCACCCAGATACCCCCCTTCACATAGGGATGGCGAGAGCGCTCTCCAATCCCTATCACCTGAACCAGAGCCTATCCGCAACCTTACAAGTTGTGGCAATTTGATACGTGGCAGGCAAAACCCAAATGGCAACAGCCAATCAGCCAAGTGGGGAAATTCCTGCTGTGCCCCTGTCCCAACGACAGACGACACACACGATGGCATAGAAAGGTTAAGTGCACAAGCCCTAAAAGTAGGGAGAGGTGGGTGGGTGTTCCGATGCACTTGACAAAAGAGGAAGCTCTGGGTCACGTGCATAAGTATTTATAGGTCCCTTGATCCCATTGGCCAGATTACACCCTGGATCAAGGGACCTACCAATTGGGTATTGTGGCTGTCAATCATGCCCACCCACAACCAAACAGGGTTTGGTTGCCAGGTCCCACTCCATCACGTGCCCTCTTTGAGGGAGGACCCGATTTAACAATCTGGAAAGTATATTATTTAATACAAAGGGTGGGATGCGATACCACAGATTGAACAACCTTCCCTCTCCTCCCACAGCCTTTATTCCTGAGGTTCTCTGAACCCTACCAAACAGATTTGGGGAGGGGCAAAGGGGTCACACAGGGGAGGAGTTTGATTGTGCTAGTGGAACTTGTTGCTCTGGCTTCCACTAGCGCAGTGATGGCCAAACTCAGCCCTTCAGCTGTTGACTACAATTCCCATCATCCCTGACCACTGGTCCTGTTAGCTAGGGATGATGGGAGTTGTAGTCCAAAACCAGCTGGAGGGCCAAGTTTGGCCATCACTGCACTAGCGGAACAACTTGGTTGTATCCAGCCCATGGTGTGGTTGTGCTGTTTCTGAAATGCCAACAATATCACTGCAGTGACATATCACTACAACAGTACAGCTCAGCCCAACATGCATTTTTAATGGGGTCAGATGGTATAGATAGATAGATGATAGATAGATAGATAGATAGATAGATAGATAGATAGATAGATAGATAGATGATAGATAGATAGACAGATAGATATTCACGCACATACATACATGCATACATAAATATATATATATACCGACATATACTAAATATATTAGATATTTAAAACTCCATCCCATTGGAAACCACTGCATCTTTGGGGGACCCTAAAGAAATGGTTTAATTAATCTTTTTCAAAATGCCTTTAAAAAATGAATTATGTGCACTGAAAACCTGCCAATTATAGCAAATTAAGGAACCTGGCAAGAACATTCCTTGGAAGCAGATGGTAAATAATATTCAGATTCTTATTTGAAATAGGAGTAGTAGAGATTAGCTGCTACAGTACTGAGAAGCAGTCCAACTATAAGAAATGAAGTCTTTTAATATGCGTGCAAGGACTCTGGGTTGTATTATAATAATGGCACTAAAAATATTGACGATTCATAATTAATCTGCTCTGTCCCATGAGTGGCACCAGTATTTAAGAGCCTGCTTGTTACTACTTCAGAAAACTGTAACCATTTATTTTGCTTTTCTGTGAATAACTGCCTCCCCACCATAAAAAAATGCACTCCAGTTAACATGACATTATCACGTGCATCAGTATAAAGTGATGATATATGTTGTATACCCTTCTCCGGGGGGGGGGGGCAACAAAACAACAACAACCAGGTTCGTTTTTATAGGAATTGTGCAGGAGACAATCACCAACCAAAGCAGTTTTGGGGGATTGTCTCCTGCACAATTCCTATAAAAACGAACCTGGTTGTTGTTGTTGTTTTGTTGTTGTTGTTGTTTGTCTAGTTGATGGGTATAAAAAGTGCAATCTCTGGTCCACTGGTACCATATCATCAGGCAGGATTAATGGGATAGGAACAAATGTAGTTGGCATCTGTCTGTCTTGAGAGACAATGGAAGAGAGTGACATTGGGGGTAAAGTCAAACAGCTGGAGAATTACGGCACCTGCTGTGGCTGTAGAGACAAATTCAGGAGAGAGATGTTTCGTTACAGCTGGGGCAAATGAAGGCATCCGGTTTCGCTGGTGCAGATGAACCTTTCTTCTCTCTGCATGTCATTTCTCTTCTGATCATTGTTGTGATGAGCAGCAGGTGATGGTGTCATTAAAGAGCAACAAACTGTTGTTGTTGATGACGTTGATTTAATGTAATAATCATCTTTTTCTGTTCTACATCATTAAGTGTTAAGACAAATGTTACAAAAAAATGAACATATATAGAAATGGAGCGCCGTTATGATCTTTATGCACATGCTTTTTATTTTATAAAGGTGCTATGTGGGCCTTGGCAGGCACATTATTAAGCTGTAAATTGGTCCAATGAGACCTTTGCTGGCTGAGTGGATCATAGTCCATGGAACTCCATGCACATTATGAACAGCAACCATATGGCCATGAAATGACTGTGATGCCTGACCCCTGCTAAGCCAGTGATATGGCGTTAGTGTTTCAGACAGAACTATTTGTCATAGCTCTTAGATCTACCCACAGGCTGTAAGCTCACCTTGTTACTTCCAGTGCTGCACAACTACCCTACGGGTTTGCTGACAATGAAAAGAGCCTGAGATATAGCGCTGGCCTCTGCTCTGTTAATTGGGACAAATAGGAGAGCCAGGGCTGGATCTGACATGACCAACTGGCATGTAAATTCTGATATCATCCCAAGTGCTTTCTACCAAAAGACCAGATGTGTTGGCCTGTTACAAGTAGGTGGCTGAAATTGGACCGCCTGACATTAAATTCCTGCTGAGCTGTGAAACTCTCCTGTAATATCTTGGGCAGTTTGCCCATGGAACTCACTTGTGATCTTGCTTTATTTACTCAGCTATTATTTAATTTAGATTATATATCTCCCCCCCTTCATGGATCAATGCCTTGTCGTGGCGAAGTGAGTGCTCCCTGGAAGGACAGATTGTGAAGCTGAGGCTCCAATACTTTGGCCACCTCATGAGAAGAGAAGAATCCTTGGAAAAGACCCTGATGTTGGGAAAGATTGAGGGCACTAGGAGAAGGGGACGTCAGAGGACAAGATGGTTGGACAGTGTTCTCGAAGCTACCAACATGAGTTTGACCAAACTGCGGGAGGCAGTGCAAGACAGGAGTGCCTGGCGTGCTATGGTCCATGGGGTCACGAAGAGTCGGACACGACTAAACGACTAAACAACATATATCTCCCACCTTTCCACTAAAGCATCCAAGATGGTCCTGAGATGGCTGTCTGAATTCAATTGGCTCTAACCCCCTGCCCCAAGCCTTATGTATTCTTTGGGATTGGCGTGTAAGTTCTCTGTTTGCGGATAATTATTATTATTAATCATGATTTTTAAAAGGAAATTGTAAAGGTGACAATGCAAAATATTCAATACAATACAATCTTTCGCTATTGTACATAGTTCAATCTAACAACAAAAAATAAAATAAAAAGAAGGGGGAGAAAGAATGAAATGATAAAAATAAATGAATAAATAAAATTGGATATATACATATTGATCATTGGAGTCTCTTTTTAAACCGTTTAATCTTTTTCGCACTGTTTAGCAAATGCAGTTGGAAATACCTGCAGCTCCTATGATCTATTACTCCTATGAAGAGTGTCATATATTTGCATAACTATCTGGAATTACTAGAACCTCTGTTTCTTCATTGATATATTTAACAAAACCACTCATAAAATGTCTTATTTTTGTTATACCTTTATATGAATGGATAATTGGGGATAATTTTCCTGATAGAGAAAAAAAAACACACAACAGGTTCTATCATACTCATATTCAAATATTGCATTTTCCAAGAATTTCCAGTACAATATAATAGTTAATCTAGTTGTTAATAGAATAAAGATGATTAGATTTAATGTAAACGTGTGGCTTGATGAGATCCATGCAGAAGTTGGATATATGGTGAAATAACTACATCAAAAGCACAATACTTCTTTATTTTCTGACACACTGATCAGAGGTTGACCGATTAGCTGGGGTTGTGCTGAAACCGCCTGATTAAATGATTTTAATTAATTTGACTAACAACTTAATATATTCTAATAAATTTAAATAAATTTTCATATTAGGTCTAGATAGGTGAGATAATTTACAATAACCATGTTGGGAAACAGCATCTAATCATTGCTAGAAATAAATGTTATCTTTGGGGTGGGTGTGGTTTTTCTTTGTTGTTGTTGTTGTTGTTGTTTAAAACCCTTTATAATAACTCCAGCTCTGTTGGGAACAACACTTAAGTCATTGCTAAAAAGCAATGCCATCTTTAATATTTTCTCATTGTTTTATCACTTATTAGGATAATTAGGATAATACAGTATATAGGAAATTATTATTATTTACTTAACTTTCAGCTCCATAGATTAGCATTTGTCCTTACCAATTAAAATTGACTTCTAGAGAATAAGCTCCTAAAGATTCATCTGATTAATCTAACTATTCAAACTTGGAAGCCTGATATGCATTTTGCCATGCATATAGCTGCAACATCACTCCACTCAAACCCACATCCCATCAGATCCATTTGGTTGTACGAATCAGCCCTTAGCTCTCCTAAACCCTGATATGAACTCCAATTTCAATTTGATTTAGAACTCAAGTAGGGGAAGATGAAGCTAAAAGTACAAAGATCCTCTTAGGACTGAAGTCGCTGATAAGATGACAAAGTCAAGTGTGCCTTAGTCATTTAATTTGTACTCTTCTTGGGATGCTAAATTTAGGAAATGACTCAATCGCCATACACAATTACAGCTATTTTCAGGCTGCAAGTGATGTGGCACAGCCGTACTGTTGCAAAAGCACACCCCAATTAGTTCCTGAAAGAGCTCTCGCAACAACATACTGTCTCTTAGGAACCCTGAATCGAATTACATAGTCCAGTTCTCACCCCCTCCCTACCCAAAAAGGTACATCTCATTACACAGTTTCCTCTTGCACATGCATTTACCTGCAAAGGATGTTACTGTCCTGCTTCTTCTCTTGCTATGCACAAGTTTAGAAAAAGGTCAGCTGTCCTGTCATACACGTGGGCACTGCCAGGAAGTTTGGGAGAGCTTAGAAGATACAGTGGTACCTCGGGTTAAGAACTTAATTCATTCTGGAGGTCCGTTCTTAACCTGAAACCGTTCTTAACCTGAGGTACCACTTTAGCTAATGGGGCCTCCTGCTGCCACCGCGCCGCCACCCCACAATTTCCATTCTCATCCTGAAGCAAAGTTCTTAACCCAAGGTACTATTTCTGGGTTAGCGGAGTTTGTAACCTGAAGCGTCTGTAACCCGAGGTACCACTGTAGTAAAACACCAGGAACCAAACATCATCCTACATGAGGAAAGTTAAAAAGAAAACATATGCACACTATACCTTCAAAATACATTCCAGTGAGGGGTAAACTACAGTGCCCAGAATTCCTTGAGGGAAAGAATGTGCTTCGAATGTAATTTAAAGGTATAGTGTATATGCAGTTATAATCTCTCAGGCTCCAATACTATATTCCCAGGACAGGCATATAGGAACTATAGCAGTGTTTCCAACCTTTTTTTTTTTGGCCACGCCCCATCTAAGTATCTCTAAAACGCTGGTGTGACATATAATTTTTATTATTCAAAAACTGAACTCGTATTCACATGGAGGAAGCCTAAAAGGCCATTCACTGTTAATAACTCCTTCTCGAATTGCCCCCCTTAAAAATCAAATTGTCCCCCTATGGGAACCACGGAGTTATAGGATATATCGGATTTCCCTCCCCAGTGTTTTTCCTGTCCTGGCCTAACCTAAAACAAGTATGTCATGGTGGTTTGGGAGCATGCAAGGAGCATGCTTTAAGATCGTAGCCTATGCCTTCATGAGTAAAAGGCATGTGCAAGCGCACTGAGTTGCGCCCAACATGGGGGGAGGGCTGTTGCACGTGCACGACATAATACGTGTGACACACACACCCCTAGTCCGGCCAGGCCGACTCAGCCCGCCATCCCCCACGCACTGCAAGCACCTTACCTTGTGAAAGGGGCACACAGGGAGAAGACGCTTCGTCCCGCATGTCCCCGGCGGAGATTGCCAGCCCGCCTTCCAGGAAGGTGCTCTGAGGATGCTCAAAGGGATGTTCGGGGCAAAGACGCTTCACCCTGGCACATCCCTGGGGAGGGTGAAACTTCTCAACAGCTCCAGATGCCATCTATTGGGGGGAAAATGTGCAAGGCCATAGGGTGAAGCAGCAGTGTCCTAGAACCACCTTCTGAGAACTACTCACCAGGATGTCTTATCATTTTTCTTTCCTATTTATTGTTTACGTTTTTTGGGGAAACTGGGTAATACACAATTTACTATAGACCAATCCGCTCTACTATGCTTCATTTCAACATTTATGCTGCTGACATCTTGTTTGCAGTTGACAAGCTTGCTTGTATCTATAGGTAGCACAATGAAGTTCAGTGTAAATTGCAGAAAGCCTTCATAGTAAGTCAAAACAGAACATCGCTGCATGCTGTAGTTTTCCTTTATGTGTCATATCAAACAGGGGATGCTAATAGTTACTTGTCTTTGTTTTTATTTCTTCCTTGAGAGAATTAATGTTGAATTAGCTCCTTTGAGGCAAAAGCATATTGTGATACAGAAAGCTAATTTAACAGTCAATGTCAACATGAGCATAAGAGTACGTACCTGCCTATCTCTCTAAGTATAGGGACTAGGTTGACTTCTTACATGTTCTTGACTCATGGTGGAAGGGCTCTTGGTGATCAAAGCACTAGTCTGTGACGCCACCCCTCCCACCAATGACTGCTGCTAAGAGGCTATCACTCGAAAGGCCCTCTCTCTCACCCTCCAAACTTACTATTGGTGACCTTCAGGTTGGATAGATGCAGGAGAATGCATTCCATTAGCTTCTGAGATCTCAGGTCTGGCTAGCCCCAGACAAACAGTTACATTTTTATTATGTTATTTGGGATTAAGTGAAGGTTTAGGACAGGCATCCCCAAACTACGGCCCTTCAGATGTTTTGGCCTACAACTCCCATGATCCCAAGCTAACAGGACCAGTGGTCAGGTATGATGGGAACTGTAGTCCAAAACATCTGGAGGGCCAAAGTTTGGGGATGCCTGCCTCAGTCCATCTCCACCTTTAGTGCATATTTTGAGCTTTTCCATAGTACTGCCTTAATGGAAGTATCAGAACAAATTATTGCTGGTTTGGGGAATCTTTGACCCTCCACATGTTGGGGATGCTTGGTTTATTTTATGTATGGCACATACATAAAATAGTAGGAACAACATTTCAGCCATTCGAGAAATGAGTCCTTTAGACACAGTCCCTGTTTTGCAGCCATGGGACCCCCCCCTTTTTTTTTAAACTGGCCTTAAATACTCCTTATTTAGGCGACTGGGAAGGGAGGTAGCAGCAGCAGCTGAATGAAATGCCTTTCTAAATCTTTTCAATTCATTTCCATGCCCGGGGTGTTTTGGCCAGGAAGGTTCTTTATGAAACAATGATAATAACTCTTTGGATGAATAAAAATGTTGTGCTAGTATGAAAAGGGGTGTTGGAAACGAACATATGCAAGCTGTGTATTGGTGCATAAATGCACATAGAAAGTGCATACTCGGTTGGAAAATACCTGAAGCACAGCTAAAAGTCATTCAAAGCAGCCGAGGAATGTGCAATAGGCCTGCACTGTGTTTATGAGTTTAGAAATATGTCGACACGAATCTGCACTGTCATTGATCACTTTGCGTACCGGGTCTTCCTTCCACCTCCTTTCCCATTTCTGTTTTTAGACTCCAGATTTAATGGGCACCCAAAAGGACTGAGTCTTAACAACTGTATCCAATTTTTCTTTGGGGAATGCAGCAAATATCAAGAGTGACAAGATGATTCCTAGGCATCGTAAATCTGTGTCATTCCACAGGGGAGGAAAACACTTCCTCAGAATCATACACATGATCTTATTAAATGTTAGCAAAAGGCTAGTCAAATCTGATGGACCAGCGATGGGAAAAGGACACAGAGTTCCACTCACTGCCCCTGCTCCTCAAGTTTCCCTCCTCTTCACCACCCGCACTGCCAGAAGTGGGGCACATCAGGTTTCCCCAACCTGGCACCCTCCACGTGTTTTGAATTATAACTACCATCTTTCCTGACCATTTGTGTCCTGCAGGGGCCTGGTGGAGGCTATGCTAGGGTTTGATGGAAAGTTAGGAACAGAGTGTCATGAAAGAAAAATGTTGAGTAGTCTCTATTCTATTAAAGAGGAAAAAAATCTCCTCTTTGATCGGGGGGGGGGGGACGACACACAGAGGCTGCAATCCGGCCCACAGTGAGGCTGCTTAAATCCCTTTTACTTCAACGGTATGTAAGCAGTTTAACTGCATGAAGGATTGCAGCCCACAGGAGCTAACTCTGTGCAATTACAAACCAAGCATCTGTTCTCAGGGCATATATAACACTGCTTGCTAATAGATGTAGAAATAGTTTGAGGTGCCCCCAATACTTAAATAAGGATCTTTGCACAAAATGTTCTAGTGTACCCTGTGACAAATCCTATGAGCCAGAGATCCGTGTTCACCAAGTGATTAGATAACCCATTCATTTGCTCCCTCCTCCCATTTTTAAAAGAAGGCCTTTATTATAATCTCAAATTGCCAAGAATTTAGCATAGTAGAAACGTTTGTTCCTTGTTTCAGGGGAATACACTGAGCATATTGATGGGAAAACAGAGCAGATAACATGTGTAACTTGAAGTGCTTTTATGATGATCTGTGTGTCTTCTTCTTTTACAAAGACTTCATATCTAAGAAGCAATTCCGTGACCGTTTAGACTCACACAGTGCCACTGATTTAAATAAGACTACACAATGGTCAGAGGGTTTGAAATGCATTGAACCAAATAGAGGGCCTAATGGGATCTTTGCCTGCTTGCTTTTGTTCTTTGGGCTCAAGAAGCACTAATAGCCCAAAGAAAACATATCTTTGCCCCCTTGGAGCCACATAGCTTTAGATAGCATCCACTAGCCATCCAACATGAGGCCTAAGTTAAGCAAACTGATTGCAAATCATCAAGGTCTCGTGAAATCAAGACATATTCCCCAGCCTCGAAGCCTTTTGCTTTGCAGCCTATGCTCCTCCTCATCCAGACAGGACTGCCCTTGATCCCCCATGTACTTTGTTTTACTCAGCAGTAGAGAGGGCTCCATTCATGTCATGAAGGACATAGGCCACACAAAGGCCTAGATGGCTTCAAACTCAGTACATCAAGTGAGGGCACTAAAAATCATGGAATGTGCGGGCAATGTCTGACTGACCAGTAGTGCCTTGTAAGGATTGCAAATGGTGAGGTGTATTTCCTGAATGGTGCTGACATAACCACCTCCATCCTCTCCAACATTTCTCCAATTAAAATACAGGCACCTTATTCCATTACCCTCCAACATTTCTGAAGTGAAAATAGGGACATTCTGACCTCCTGCCTCCAATACCATCACATACTTTGTTAAAGGCATGGGTACACCTCCATATCAGATACCACAAAGAGATGATAGATGGCTCCTGCTGCTTTACCTCAGTGGCCACCATTTATGTCCTTGCACTTTTTAACCTCTGCCTTTCCCCGCTCCCTAATATACAGGTGCAACAAACTCTCAGCAGTCCATTGACACATTTAGCTGTGATAGAGTTTTCTACATATCTTGGCTCTACAAGAGCCGGGGTTACAGAAATTTTTATTGGCTTCTCTAGATTTAGGCAGAGACAGCTAGTTCCTTTTCACAGGATTTGAGACAAATAAGGTGACGGAGGTCCATTTGTGAAGCACCTGGAGATACCAAATAACCCCCAAATTGTCATTCTGTACAAAAGGGTGTCCTTAAAAAATCTAGGTGTTTTAGCTGACCCACTATCCAAAAGAAATACAGTGGTGCCTCGCTTAACGAATGCCCTGCTTAACGAAATTTTCACTTAACGAAAGTTTTTTTCTAGCGGAGGTTGCCTCGCTAGACAAATTCGTTTTACGAAAAATTCGTCTAGCAAATCGCGGTTTCCCATAGGAATGCATTGAAATTCAATTAATGCGTTCCTATGGGCAAAAAAAATCAATGCATTCCTATGGGATTCGTTAGACGAATTTTTCGTTATAAGGAAAGACCCGTGGAACGAATTAAATTCATCTAGCGAGGCACCACTGTACAGAGGTGTCCATTGCTTTGTGAATGCAGGTTTACTTTCCAAAATTGTCTGCGATTGATCAGTGTGATCGATTAAGCAAACAAGCATTTAGTTAGGTAAGTAGAAGAACCATTCACTTCAGTGGGTCTTAAATGCACATTCCTGTGACCTGCATTGTGACCATTTGCTCTAGGTCTACACATGATTTGTCTTCTTTTCTTATCCCTCACCTTACCCGGTTTTGGAAAAGAGTGCCCTACTTTGCATGAGTAGATTAAAAAGTCACACTGTAAGTAAAACTTATTGGACTCCCCTGGTTTCTAGCAGCACTGTCAACACCATATACTTTATAGCAAAAATAATATTTGAGAGGAGAAGAAAAAGGGTCCCACGAATCAAACTGTCAGGTCATCTTCTGTCATCTAATGAAAGATGTTGCTCAGGATTCCTAATAAATCACTTTTTGGTTCATAAAAAGTTGTGTCAACCTCCTTCAGGGCATATCACTCCTTTGTTAATGAAAAGGCTGAAGGACAGCAGCTAAACTCTCCATCTCTTCTATGAATTACGCATTTCTCTTTCTCCAAGGACTTATTTACAAATAGATAAAGTGTCCTTCCTTGGCAACATGAATTGCGATATATCAATTCTAAAGAAGTTAGGCTGAGATACTCGCTTGAGTCTGAGCTGAATAGTGAAAAAGAATGGAGATGGCCTTAAGCATACAAAAAAGGATGATAACCCACAAGGGTTGTTATGGTTAAGAATGACTGTTGCCTAAGGACTGTTGCCCTTTTTCTATGCTTTGACCTCCTTTTTATTGGGTTTTGTGACTATCCGATGGACCTCCAGAGAACTAAGAGTCCAGCAGGAGGCTCCATCTACCAAAGATGTGGCCAGTCACCTATTAGGAGAATGTGTGCCTGGATTGATCCTCAAGAACTTAATTAGAGATCAGATGCTCAAAAGCAGTGTCCATTTTGCTGCATTTGTGGGGACCTGGGGGAGGAAGTGCCTATTGCAGTGGTGGCAGAGCAGTTTTTTTCTTCTTCTCACAGATCATTCCTTCTTGGAATAGTGGAAGCAAAATGTATTATTTAAAGGATTACGATATGATTACTTCAGGTAGCCTTATGAATCTGTCTGCATTCTTTTTCATTTTTCCAATCTTTAAATCCAGTTCCCCATATTTCTGCAACATTTTGCGATTTAAAAAAAAACAATCCTCAGGAAAATTAATTAGCATTTTAGCGTAGATTTACACATTTTTGTATGCAGGCTTAACTAATATACCCATTTTAACAAGCAATTTCCCCTCATATAATGCAATATTTGTGTTTTATGCACATCACACACACCCGTGTACAGTATGCCTCTTTGTACATCACAAAAATGTGGTTTTGTGCATTGCTGCATTCTGAGTAGTGTGAATTTCAAAGGATAGCTGTGTTTTGGTTTGCATGTTAGTTCAAGAAGTGTGAATTAGGTAGTTTCTCATTAAAATGCAAACAAAATGAAATTTCTCCTGCATCATTAACTGTCACTATGTTTCCCCCTTAATTCCTGGCCAGAGTCTGTGACTTGACTGGGAATGTTAATGGATTGAAACGGGTGCTTGATGCTCTCTCAAGAAAGGAGATAACATATACGTATATTTAAGGAGGACAGAAATGTTTTCTCTCCCCCCCCCACCTTCCAACTAAGATGATGTAAACTAGATCTGTGTGAGAGAAGACCAGTAGAAGCAGGCTTGTGGGGAGTAAGAGACTCCATAGCTGCCAAGTTTTCGCTTTTCTCGCGAGGAAGCCTATTCAGCATAAGGGAAAATCCCTGTAAAAAAGGGATAACTTGGCAGCTATGGTAAGAGAGAGAAACTTCACTTGAGAATAAGAAAGGGTCTGCACCACCTGAAATCCTGGTTACCAAATTTTTTGTTTGAGGGAAGGAGGAATATGAGTTTGTTTTTGTTATGTTATGTATTTTGTGCTTTCATTCATTCATTCATTTGCTGTGAACTGCCCTGAGATCTCCAGATGAAGGGTGGTGTACAAATTTAATAAATAAATTCCCCATAGGGAGAAAGTAGATTCTACACAGTGTAATTGAGTGCCCTAAGAGCCTCCTCCATTTGCTCTCCAGGTAAGAGATTTTGGTGGGCCTTGCTCTTCCTTCTAAGGGTAGGGTTGCCAGACTCAATAGAAGACAGGACTTCTGTGCCTTTAATTGCCCTGCTCTCTTTTGAGTCTGGAAACCTTAAAGAGAAACCAGCAGACCCTTTGCTTGGAAATTAAACAAAGGGTCTGCTGCTTTCTCTTTAAGGTTTCCAGACTCAAAAGAGAGCAGGGCAATTAAAGGCACAGAAGTCCTGTCCTCTATTGAGTCTGGCAACCCTATCTAAGGGCTCTTCTAGACATGTGTCAGACAGTCAAAGTGGTGAGTGCCCTCTGACAGCCCTTCAAATAGAGGACTGTCCCCTGTAAAGTAGGGCACACAGTCACCCTAAGCCTGACCTCTTTCGTGGCTTTCGCCAAATCAAGCAACACCAATGAGTTGTAATTACAGGTAGGTAGCCGTGTTGGTCTGGATCGAAGTAAAATAAAAAAAATTCCTTCAGTAGCACCTTAAAGACCAACTAAGTTTTTATTTTGGTATGAGCTTTCGTGTGCATGCACACTTCTTCAGATACAGTGAAATGGAAGTTTCCAGGCACTTATGTAGAGAAGGGGTGGGGAGGGGTGGGGATGGGGAGGGGGGATCACTCAGAAGGGTGGTGGAAATGGGTGATTGACTGACTGATAGCTGTTGATGACCGCAAACGACTGCAAATGGTTTTGCATGAAAAAGCAAGGGTTGAGATGGCTGAAGATCGCTTATCATGTATAATGAGATAAGAATCCGATATCTCTGTTCAAACCAGGTCCCTCCATGGTTTTGAGCTTGGTGATAAGTTGCAATTCAGCAACTTCTCTTTCCAGTCTATTTCTGAAATTCTTTTGTAGTAAGACAGCTACTTTGAGATCTTGTATAGAATGTCCTGGGAGATTGAAGTGTTCTCCTACTGGTTTTTCTGTCTTCTGGTTCCTGATGTCAGATTTATGTCCTTACAATGAGTTGTAAGTCACCTGCAGCATGGAAGGAGGTCCTAGCTCTGGAAACAGGAGCACTTAGAATGATATCCAATGCCTGGAGTAGCTCCCCACAAGGAGCAGCAAAGATCAACGCCTCTGGTGTCAGTAGCGGCTGACATTATGTAAAGGATTAACTTGCGCCATTCTTAAGAAGAGTCATTTTGAGAGAAGAAATCAGAATGAAATTTGAAAAGCTGGCAGCCGCACAGGTTATAAAAAAATGCTCAGCAACCTTAGCTGGGGTAAGGGAAAGGCAGATAGATAAATGAAGTGTGAAATAATGTATTTTTTTCCCCAAGAGAGAGAAATGTAAATCTTTTCAGAGTCGTATAAAACTTCATAAAGTCACACATATCTTTTTAAAATACCACATGATAAAGATTATAATGCCCTACAAGGAGATATGTATAAATATGAGAGATGATCTCCTTATCTTATTTTTCTCTTTTCTTCATTCCAGCTTTCAAAAAACACTGAACTGATTAAAATGGAAATATATTTCCCTTTTTGTTTTGAATTTGATGATAAGAATTAAAAATCCTTTTGTAATGCAAATCTTTGAGCCAAATGGAAAGTCTATTGAATACCTGAAAAGTAGAATATTTTATATAAAACCAGTGTCATTGAATATATTCATTGAATGCTAGATTTAAATATTACTAGGTTTGCAATGGATACTAGATTTAAATGTTACTAGGACTGATCAAAAGCAATGGACATTAAAAAAATCTAAATTTTTAAATCTCATCTTCATGATGCAACATTAAATATCAGTAATGCTGAAATGAGATGTCTTGGCAAAATGTATTGATGAAATCAATGCCATTTCACTCATACTTGCATTAATAATGTTCCACTCTTATTCTGGTAGCTTTTAAGTTAACTTTTGTGCTGCAGAAAATATTGGCTCTTAAAAGGGTATAATTACTCTTTCTCATATTTATATGTTTGTGGAAATCTTAAAGAAAATGCTTGCCAAAAATTCTATGAGAAATATCTTATAAGTTTGCTTTTATTCCAAAATTAATTAATTATGTGACCCATAATTTCTGTGATATATGAAAAATAAAAACTTTTAATCTGGAAACTAATATACTACTGCCAACCTGGCAAATCCTCTGAGTTGTTGTTGTTGTTGTTGTTGTTGTTGTTGTTTTTGTTGAAAAATCCTTCACCCATCCACCCTTCATCCGAGGATCAGAGGGCAGTTTACAATATAAATACAGTACATAACATAGTAACAAGTACATAACATAACTAAAATACATAACATAGTAACAAACAAAAACAATAATACTCCCTCCCTAATTTAAAAGGCAATAGATAGTTTACTTTGTCAAAGGCCTGGGAGAAGAGGAATGTTTTTGCCTGGCACCTAAAGATATGTAACAAAAGCACCAGGCAAGCCTCCCTGGGGAGAGCGTTCCACAAGCAGGGAGCCACCACAAAAAAGGCCCATTCTCATGTTGACACTCTCTGGACCTCTCATGAAGGAGGCACATGAAGACAAGCCTCAGATGATGATCGCAGGATGGTGCTGAATATGCAGAAACCACTACTTTGTTTTTGAATGGCCCAGTTTCACTGCTCATTAGAAAGGCATGGGACCACCTAAATCCAGAGTTAAAAGAAATGATTACTTCACAAAGCAGCAAACAAAGAGACTGTCTCTGCCCAAAGGCGCTTACAATCTAAACTTTGACAGGTGAAAGAGTGGAGCAGAGGAAAATGGAAGCAAATGTAACAAGGAATAATATGTGTGGACAAAGGTGGGGATCCTAATCCCTTTAACCTAGGAATAATCCCCATTCAATTCAGTATGATTTACATGGTTAGGATTGTGCTTTAAAGAGTTAAGTTTGGTGGAGGTGAGCTGACACATGCCACATAGTGCAGATAAACTTCTTTGTCACATGGATGGAGTGACAATGGAAAACTATGAAGCAGGCTCCATGTGGATAGCAGTCATCTGAATCCAGTCTAAGAATGACCACTTTGGGACATTCTCAGAGTCTCTTTCCCAAAATTTCAGTGGCTAATTGCGGCGTGCAAATCGGTGAAGATGCAATCCTATGATTCCTAGGAGGGTGTCCCAGAGACTATAGGATGTGTCGGCTCTCCTACTCCGTGGACAAAATAGAGGTTCACCCTCAAAGAGGAAAATCTGGTGGTGCAAGCATCCTACCACTGTGGAAACACCTGCAACTGCACATTTCTGACATCAAAGAACACCGACAAAGGGATGTTGGGGGTGTGCCAGATCTATGCCAAAAGAGTCTGTGAATCAACAGAATCCCAAGTCCACCCGTGCTATTGGCACAACTCTGGAAAATGGGTAAAACTGCAACCGTTGTTGCAGCTTATTTCCCTCTCATTGGTCTCAATAGCAAAGGGAATAATTTTTTGAGGAGAAAGCCTCCAAAAGAAGGCAAAAATACAGGAACAATGATCTCAGCATCTTCTGCCCTGTGTGGTTCAACAGCCTTTTATTCTCCTTACCTGGAACCACTAGGATTGATCTATACAGTGGCACCTCTGATTAAGAACTTAATTCGTTCTGGAGGTCCGTTCTTAACCTGAAACTGTTCTTAACCTGAGGTGCTACTTTAGCTAATGGGGCCTCCCGCTGCCGCCGTGCCGCCACCGCGTGATTTCTGTTCTCATCCTGAAGCAAAATTCTTAACCCAAGGTACTATTTCTGGGTTAGCAGAGTCTGTAACCTGAAGCGTCTGTAACCTGAAGCATCTGTAACCTGAGGTACCACTGTACTTTATCTTGTGTGTAGATACTACTTAGCCATCAATATCATGATATACAATAAACTGACAAAAGGTTGTGTTATTCACCACAGATGTGGGCCACTGAAGTCACATCCGTACCATACATTTAAACCACATTTAAACCACATGGCTTTCCCCAAAGTATCATGGGAACTGTAGTATATTAAGGGTGCTGGGTGCTGTAGGTTTGTGAGGAGTAGGCTACCATTCCTAGGATTCATTGAGGGAATCTATGTGGTTTAAATGTGCTTTAAATGTATGTTGTGGCATTGGATGACTTGTTGTGATAGCTTCAGATTGACACCATACTTATGGGTCTTCAATGTGCAACTTTCCAATAAAATTTTCATATAGCATGATAAATATTGCTTCCATTGTTTGGACCTTCTTCTCTGGAACTGGACTGTAATCACTAAGGCACAGTGTTTTCTGTGAACAATACCAACAGTGTGTACATCAGGCAAGCATCTAATTATGAAACTTTGGCCCTTTCTGTGCATTGCCATTTTGTTTTGTTGTACTTGTTGTTGCTGAAGACATTAAATTAGAAGTGCCCTTCTATTGCAAGGGGTTACTGAATAATATATTGCCATTTAAAAGCAAAAAATGAATGTCAGCTTGCCAAGCAAACTATGCAGGCTGAAAAAGACCTTAAAAATAGGAAGAAACAGCAGAGCCCTCAAAATATCTTGATTATATCTCTCTCTTCATTCAGAAAGGAAAGCATTCCTAACATATTCTTGAAGAAGGAATATAAATGGATGCCTCCACATACAAATATACATCTGGGAAGGCAGGTGCCATTAGAAAAGTACTATGCAAGTTACCAAAGTCAGATAACTGCTCAGGCCCAAACTCTAGAAGGGAGGGACTCACCATGGAGAGCACCCTAAACCTGCTCCTCTTCCTCCTCACCATTGCTGCCTGTTGGTTAAGAACATAAGAGGAGCCTGCCGGGTCAGGCCAATGGCCCATCTAGTCCTCCTACTTCTTTGGCGACCACTTGTAGCCGAGTAAGATTGTCTTCCATAAACACGGTTTTAACAATGGGGCCGTAAGTGACTGTGGAGGCCAATTCTGGATCCACACATCCTTCCACAGTGGGGACATTGGTTTCCAGGAGGGAGTTATCACAGTGTGGATTTGTCAAGCGTGCCTTCCTCTTAGCACTTTTCTCCCTTGCGTCCTGTGTTCGAGCGTATTCAAAGTCCATGACACCTTTGGTAAAGGCTGTTCTCCAACTGGAGCGCTCGCAGGCCAGTGTTTCCCAGTTGTCAGTGTTTATACTACATTTTTTTAGATTTGCCTTGAGACAGTCTTTAAACCTCTTTTGTTGACCACCAGCACTACACTTTCCATTTTTAAGTTCGGAAGAGAGTATCCTGTTCTCACAGCATCCTGTTCTCACAGTGGCCAACCAGATACAAGCAGGACTTGGGCATAAGAGCATTCTCCCCCCACCCAGCAACTGCTCTTAGTAGCATTACTGTCTCTGACCGTGGAGGCAGAGCAGAGGTCCTGTCCATCTGGTCCAGATGAGCTTAGCAAGAAAAAAAATGTTGCAGCAGATTGGGTGGGGAGTGAAGAGCAGCAACATTGGCTTTGTCTGACCAGCAAACAGCAAGAAGACAAACTATCTGAGGAGGAGATGGGCTAACCACTCGTCCCCTGTTTACATGATGTAGCACAGCTATTGTCTCAAGGAGGATTTGCCTGTCCCCAAGTTGGCTGGATCCTGCCATTATCTCCCAATTCAACCCCCCCTGGTATATAACCATTACCCCACAAAAAGCCACAGTTTGGAAAATAACTCATCTCAATCTTTGTTAGCTCAGAGGTACTCTGTCCTCTTCCACTGATGGGAGGGAGAGCTATTGTTTTGTTGCTGTTTTTTGTTTTAACTACTTATTTGTATTTTCATCTTGTGGACCACCCTGAGATAGTTTGAAGGTCGGTATATAAATCTAATAAACAACAACAAAGTTTCAATTGAAAGAGCTGTTTTAAGCATTCTACAAATGAAGTGCTACTCAGCTTGTGTTTTATTTTCTCATACAGTGGACGCTCGGGTTGCGAATGTGATCCATGCGGGAGGCACATTTGCAACCCGCAGCGTTCGCAACCCGCGTCTGCGCATGCACAGATTGTGATTTGGCGCTTCTGCGCATGTGCATGCGCCAAAAGCCGGAAGTAACTCGTTCCGGTACTTCCAGGTTCGGTGCGGAGAGCAACCCGAAAAGATGCAACCTGAAGCAGCTGTAATCCAAGGTATGACTGTATAATCCACTTCCATTTATATACTCCTCTTTGCCTTACAGCTTCAATAAATAGATTGCATTTTGAAATTGTTGGAAGTGCCTGGTGCATTACAACACAGATTCTGTCCCACTCAGTCACCTAAATCATTCAGCCGAGTTGTTCATAATTTTAGAAGAGGAAGCACAGAGGAATCGCAGGGTGAAGCCTAGATGGCAGTGACCAGCTTCTCTGTGAAAGACAGGTGGGAGTGGGAGTCTGATTCAACACATAAGCATAATACTCTGTAACACCACATTACATTGGCTTTATTGGAGTGCTGCCAGGCAGGTGTTTATTATGGGACTTGTGCTTCCCACGCATGCAAGATTTTTGCAGATTCCATGTGGCATCATTGCCAGCATTAAAATGCAATTATTTTCATTTATTTAAGACCACGGAGCAGTGGTCTTAAATATTTTTATTTGTTTTTATTTATTTAGGACCACGGGGCAGTTCACAACTCTATTGAAAATAAATTGATTTTATTTGTGAATGATATTTGTTTATTACGAAATCTCATACTAGTATCCCAATGTTGACGCAATCAATAGATATTTTTGGTCAAATCTCTGGGTACTCTATTAATTGTGTCAAGTTGGAACTGATGCCAATAGGTGAAAACTTGCTTATGCATTCATTTCAGAAATATCAGTTCCATATTTGTTCATAATTAGTTAAAGTTTGGGCCCCAATTCATGGTTCGTTAGAAGGAGAAAGGCCCAGAGAGGAAAGTTGCAGTGATGTGAGCAAGAGGGAAAAAGCAGCAAACTGGAGAAAGAGTCAGAGCAATGTTGGATTTCTGTTTGAATCCAAGGCTGCAGCTATGGGAGAAGCAAGACCCTTTTGAGTGTTAATGCTGTGAACCCCTCCATCGTGGCTCAGGTTGTCTATATGTGTAAATAAACCACATATATTAGACACCACAGTCTTAGCTGTGCCTCATTCCAACTCTGCCATTTCCTTCTAACTAATCACAGCCCCATCCATATGCCACCTCACACAAATCCACTTCCTTTGTTCCCCTTAATTGCCCATCACCCAGGTGATCACCTCATCAGGAAGATAGCCAGGCATATATTTTAACACTTGCTGGATCCCGGGGTTAGAAAGGTCTCAGCATACAGCCTACTTCCCCAAACTTATAACAATAGGTTATATAGTATATGTATTAAGTCCAGGACTGAATGTGGCCCTCTCTGTCTGATCCTGGGACCTCTCCTCGGGGCAAACTCCCTTCCCAGCCACACTCCTCCCTTACCCTCCTTCACATGCTCCTTGACTGTTTTGTCCAGTTGAGATGTGTCTTTGAACTCTGATCATGCCTCTTGCTTGCCTGAATGGAAGCTAGAGGTGGTGGGGGTTTGTTTGTTTGTTTTTGAGAATACAGTATGTAGAAACTAGCCTCCTATACCAAGGCAACTTTGCCACTTTGGCCACTGGCCCTGCCAATCACAGGTATGTGCCCCTCAGAAGGCAACATGAGACTTTGGGGCTGAAAGAGATTCCCCAGCCCAGCTATGAATGAAATACATGGACCCTGTCAAGGCAAATGACAACTTCATTTGCTAAGGATGATTTGAAGTGTCCTGGAATTTATGTATTTTTTCACATGCCCTCCACTGCCTCAAGGAACAAAGCCACAGAAAAGCAAAAAGCAGGCAACAACAGCAACAAAAGCTCTCATTAGGGTAGTGGCCAATCCAAGTTTATTGGTCAACCAAGTTCAGGTTATAGCCAAAACATAAAAAGAGAAAAAATGAGGGTAGTAGTAGTAGTAGTAATAACTAATCATACCCATTAGGGTAGTAATAATAATAACATTAAAAAACTGAATTCATAATGCAAGCTACTGTTGGCATTATTAAAATTATTCAGTTTTTTTCTTTTAGAAAAATGGTGCCAGTACGCACTATGAAGTTATTACAATAAGTGCCAAAGTTTTAATATTTGGAAGGGGGAAAGAAGCGCTGGTACTGCATGCTCTTGTGTACCTCTAGAAAAAAGCACTGGTGTTTTTATTTGTATGTTATTATTATTTTTAAATTGTGTTTTAAATAACCTTTTTTATTTTGCATTGTTTTATTTATCTCCATCAAATTTGCAAGTAAAATATCGATTCAAAACAGCAGCAATGAAAACTCTCTCAGCCTTCTGAGAGAGAGAGAGAGAGAGAGAGAGAGAGAGATGCATTGTGATCCGACTCATTCTACTGCAGAGGTTGGGGGGGGAGAGAGAGAGAGAGTGAAAGGACATACACAAGCCTGTCCCACACACCGTATGACGCACAGACTTCCTTCTAAACATAGAGCATATTATCAGCGTGGCTGTACATATAAACAAGTGAGTGACTGTTCAACACCATGTTTATCTAATGGCCCATAATAGAACGACAGAGCACAATAGGAGAGAGGGAGCTGGAAAAAGTATGTTTCGATCGAGCACAATTCTCTCCTCCCTCCCCCCTGCTTCCCCTTCCCCCAAAAGGAGAAAGGGTGGGAGGGAACATTACACAAGACAGATCACACAGCTGTCCAGTGGGCACTGAACCATAGCACAAGGGCCTTGTTTAGATAACTAGTGGATCCTTTACTTTATTCTGCGTAGAAAAGCACCAGGACTGAGGCTGGCTGTGCAAGAAACACTTATATAAACAGTTTCCAGAGGGGTGGCTGTCTCAGTCTGTTGCTGCTTAAAGCAACAAAGAGGTATGTGGCAGCTTAAAGTCCAAGACATTTGTTAGAGTTCCATTTGTGTCCACTTCATCAGATGCTGGATGCATTACACTGAGTTGCAGGTGCACACACGTTGTTTCTTAATAAAAGTATTGATAGACTTCCCTCTCACATAGTTGGTGGGGTGGGGGTGTTAATCAGGGAGGTCAGAAGGAAATTAAATGCAGAGATTGCGACAATTCCCCTAAAGAACATTTGCTATGCCAACCTGAGCCAACTAAGGAACCAATAAATAGCACAGAATGAGAAAGCTCCCACGAGAAGCATTTGAATTGTTATCTTTGTTTATCGCAGCATTCCTTTTTGGGAGGATAATTGGGGGACACTTTTAACATGCAGTTTCATAATGGCCAACTGCTATAGTTATAGAAATTACATATCCTTCCTAAACTTGGGCAATATGCATGCAGTGAATCAGTATTTCATTGAAAAAGAATAACAGTGCAGAATGTGCCTTGTCCTAACATTTATAGAGCTGTTACAATCATTGTGATCACCCTGGCGCTTTTTGATATGACTATTGGGAAAGAAGGAATTGGCAACAGCAACTGGAATGGAATCTTACTTTTGACTATATGTGCAGCACACCACCTTGTTATTACCAACATACTCTTTCGACAAAAAATAAATAAATGTAAAACATCATGGAGGCACCCTCGGTCGAATTACTGGCACCTCTTAGACTATGTAATTGTCTGAGCTGAAGATCGCCGTGATGTGCTCCTTACCATAGCTATAATGAGTGTCGACGACCGCTGGAACCAATTAATACGTTCCACGATGGCTATCAAGGAAGGAAGGAAACCAAGGCGCAAAATGAACACTCAAGCCCTTCAAGATCTTATTAAGTGGGATTGCTTCCAAACAACTCTTAAGGACCATCTGCTTTTGGAGTTCCCTGACAACATCGAGGAACACTGGACCAAGCTAAAAACATCCATTATTGCAGCCTGTGAACAAACAATTGGATACCAAACCGAGAAACACAAAGAATGGTTTGATGAGAATGACAGTGAGATTGAATGCATTATTGACAAGAAAAGGAAGACCTTTCAGATCTGGCAAAGAAATAGAAACTGTTCCACTAAGACATAAACCTTGGCAACACTAAGGCTGAGGTTCAAAGAAGAACCAGAGAACTAAAGAGCACCTGGTGGATAAAAAAAAAAGCTCAAGAGATCCAGCACTTAACCAACACTCATGATGCACAGAGTTTCTTTAAAGCCACAAAGACCATCTATGGGCCAACAAATCATGGCATATGCCCCCTATGCTCAAAAGACGGTACCACACTTCTGAAAGATAAGTTATTGCACTGTGCTGGAAAGAACATTGCCAGCATCTCCTAAACCGCAACTCCTCCATAACTGCTGAGGTCCTCTCACAAATTCCACAAAAACAAATTAGAGATGAGCTTGTAGTATCTCCAAATCTGGGAGAGTTGTGTACAGCTATTAACCAAATGAAAAACAACAAAGCCAGCAAACCTGATGGGATATTTGCCGAAGTCTTCAAAGTGGGTGGAATTGAACTTACACCACAACTTCAGAAGCTCATTGAAAAATTGGGGGGGGGAGAGGAGATCCCAGCAGACTTTAGGGATGCCAAAATTATCAAATCTCTTTTTAAAAGGTGATAGAATGGATTGGGGAAACTATCAATGCATCTTTTTATTAGCTGCGGCCACCAAAATTCTGGCAAGGATCTTAGCAAACTGCCTCCTATCAATATCCGAGGCTACCCTTCCTGTATCCCAAAATGGTTTTCGACCTTCTAGGGGGACAGTGGACATGATTTTCACCACATGAAATCTGCCTTTTTTGCAGCTGCCACACACTGGGTCTACATCTTTCTGGTTCGTTTTTGTGGCAACATACATCACTCTACACCTGTTTATATTAAATTGCATTTGCCATTTTACTGCCCAGTTTGAAGAGGTCCTTTGTTTTAACGACCCTGAACAATTTAGCATCATCAGCAAACTGATTTCTGAGAATGCATTGATAAGTTTCTAAGTGGCCCTTCAGTCCTTCCCGATCAACCTGGTGGGGAAGGCTGGAAGGTGTGTGGATGCAGAAAGCACAGGTGGGGTCATGGGGGGGTCATGCTAGCATGCCCTCTGTGCCCATATGGCTTCTCCTTGAATGCCCGAAGAGAGCTAAATATGAAATCAAATCAAAACCAATAATCAAGGGTAAAGATATATAGAACAGATTTCCTTCCCCCTTCCCCACCCCCAGCTATTTCTGCTGTGTGTGTGTGTTAATTCATTTAAATGCATGCAGACCTAAATAGCCTTTTAACAACTGTTGGCCAAAACTGGGCAATTCATAAGGAGCATACGATTACACTGGCCAGCATCAACCAGAAATTTGTGGGCATTGGTGGCAACCCTACTCTATGGATCCAGTTCCCATTGCTCAGTGGAGAGATCTGTGGTCACTGTCCTTTGTTTCTTTAAAGAAGCCTTCACCATGCGACTTACCTCTGTGACTCCCTACACAGAGTGATGGATGTGCTATTAAAACAAAAGGGCTGAAGCTTCCTGTTGCTCACTATTCTTGAGTGTCCATTAAGACATGCACCCAACTGAGTCTCCAGTAGTTCTTAGATGTAACCATTCAGTCCTTTCCCTGCTGGGTTTATCCCCACTCTCTAGAGATCCAGCTGCCTGCTAGCAATTACCTTTGATACACTAGTAGGCATTTCCTGAGGGCAATGAGAAACCTCAGGGGAAAGCTGTCAGCTGGGGCCTCTGAGGCTGGCTTTGTGATTCCTGTCACACTGGGCCTTTGCCTGCCCGCCGATTAGCCTTTTTATAGGTGTTAACAATGTAGCTGAGGGGTCAGCGCACTTGGAAAGATATACCATGTATCTGCATAAGATAAAAAGCTTTCTGTCCTTTTCATCAAAATAACAACAAATTAGTAGATACCTAGAAAAGAGCTTTCATCCTTTGTCATTTGAATACCAGAGCGGTCAGACGTTTTTAGTTTCTGTGTTTTTCACACTTTGAGGCTGTTTTACTAATGTCCAAAACACATGGAGGGAGGGGGCTCCATTTCCTCCACTGCCCCCCTCCCAGCTTTCGTTGACTTTCTTACATTAAGCCAATGTGAATTTGGGTTTGATGACTGATCATGTGAAAGGAGCATTATTCCAGATGAAGGGTCTGAGGTTTTAAATTCATTGAGCTTTGTGTTTCATGCTGGTAGGTTAAAAATGTTTCAAGCAGCAGCTGATTTTATGAATATCTTGTGCCCTTATGGGGCCCTTTCCTTTTCCTTTCCCCTTTGCTCAGCAGAAGTTATCTCGTTGGCTCCTTTCTGAAGCAAAAATCTAGGATAGGCAACTTCCTGTATCCCTGAGGATTTGCTCATTTGTTCTCCGAGATGCAACAAAACAGAACCTAACCTAAGTCCTCAGGCCAGTTCCAAAGACTAGCAAATGCTTAGGATGGTGGAGTTATTAAAGCATGGCCAGCACAATATCACCAAACTTGATGCTATGCTCATATTTCAACAATATTATGACTGTGTATGCAGCTACATATGTGTAGGATGATGGCGATGGGGTGCTGCATCAAAGTCTTTGAGAAATAACCACTAGGACTTTGGAAAACTCACATCCACAAGAAGAAAAAGAAGAGTTTGGATTTGATATCCCGCTTTATCACTACCCTAAGGAGTCTCAAAGCGGCTAACATTCTCCTTTCCCTTCCTCTCCCACAACAAACACTCTGTGAGGTGAGTGGGGCTGAGAGACTTCAAAGAAGTGTAACTAGCTCAAGGTCACCCAGCAGCTGCATGTGGAGGAGCGGAGACGGGAACCCGGTTCCCCAGATTATGAGTCTACCGCTCTTAACCACTACACCACACTGGCTCTCTCAAGGGACCTAAGGGAACACCACACATTGCATCTGGCACCTCTTTGCTTATCAGTTCTTTAAAATACACCTTAAACAAGCCATGGCAAACTTTTCCAGCCCAACAGCCACATTCCCTCATGGGTAGCCTTATGGGGGCCGCATGCCGCTAGTGGATGGGGCTAGCAGTATAAGTGAATATGGAGACAAGCAAAAGTGGGTGGAGCAATGGATATGACACTTACCTCTGTACAGTAGGGTACATTTTAGACACACAAAAGTCAGAGGTTTCTACACAAGGCCAAGGCCACATTTGCACCATACACTACGGTATACACTTTAAACCATCATAGCTTCCCCCCCAAGAATCCAAGGAGCTATAGTTTGCTAAGGGCTGTCAGGAGATCCCAGTGGCACTATCAAAGTGGTTTAACAACCAATCCCTCTTCACAGAGAACTCTGGGAATTGTAGTTCTGGGAAGGGGGAAGGGAGTAGGGGGTCTCCTAACAGCTCTCAGCACCCTTAACAAACAGCAGCTCCTAGCATTCTTTGGCTGTTTAAGTGGTATTGTCAGCCTGAGTAGCTCAGTTGGTTAGAGCATGGTGCTGATAACGCCAAGGTTGCAGGTTTGATCCCCATATGGGCAAGCTGCATTTCAGGGGGTTAGAGTAGATGGCCCTCAGGGTCCCTTCCGACTCTACAGTTCTATGAGTCTCTGAAAGTGCTTTCTATGTATGGTGTGAATGTGGCCCAAGAGGAATTATCACAGGCAAAGGCACCTGAGGAGGATTCAGAGCAAAATTAAGACACTGAGCATGCATGATAGTGATACAGAGGTAACCAGCTGGTCTGCTTGTCTATATTACTTTTATTTCTTATTTGAGTAGAATATATCAGGTTCAAATTAACTGCCATTTGGGAAACTGTAATGGACAAATACCCTTGAAATTTTGGAAGAGAGGATGTTCAGCTTATTCCACGTCTCAGTAAGATAATGTTAATAATTTCACAGTGAGGATGAATGACAGGGGTTTTTGACTTTTCCCTCTCATGGGAAAATTAAAGAGCTGCTGGTTCTGTTTACTTAAGTATTTCTGAATGCTCTGATGGAGACAAGGATTCTTGCAATCTTGCTTATTCTCCCCCATTGCTCTCTCTCTCTGTGTGTGTGTACTGCCAACTCTGCACAACAGCAGTTCTATCTGCTAAACTGAAGTTTGTCTCCACAAACTGTGACTGTGATACCAAAACTGTTTAGATCTAAAACAATTCTATTGGTGTCAATGGATTTATCCTATAAAATGTGAGCTAACAGACATCATCATCATCATCATCATCATTATTTCCACTTAAAAAGCCCATTATCATGTTGCCATGCTAAGGATCTGGATAATATTGAGAAAGCCAATGTAGTGCAATGCTTAGAGTGTTGGACTATTACTGGGAAGACTCAGGTCCCCACGCCCATTCAGTTATGAAGATCACTGGATGACCACGGCAAAAATGTTATGCTTGGAACATCGACACCCAGCTTATGATTGACCCTTTTGAAGAAACCAGACCATAAGCATGTTATTGCCTCCATGTGGTAACATCAAAAAGTCCTAGTACACTTGGGGAAACTGTGATCGCTATGATTTCTTTCTATCCATCATCCTTGTAAATTTTGGGAGAAGCTTTGAAACTCTCATCTGTGTCTAGTCTCAACCAAATTGCTGTTTCTCTCCATCTACATTGTTTTTCTAGCTGTAAAAGGTAAAAGTAAAGGGACCCCTGACCGTTAGGTCCAGCCGCGGACGACTCTGGGGTTGCGTGCTCATCTCTCTCTATAGGCCGAGGGAGCCGGCGTTTGTCCGCAGACTGCTTCCAGGTTATGTGGCCAGCATGACTAAGCTGCTTCTGGTGAACCAGAACAGCACACGGAAACGCTGTTTACCTTCCCTCCGGAGTGGTACCTATTTATCTACTTGCACTTGACGTGCTTTCAAACTGCTAGGTGGGTAGGAGGCTTCCAGCTATACAGTTCATCAAATAATATGTATTTTGAAATGGTAGTGAATTTCTTTATAGCAGCTCTTGTAGTAAAAATAAGTCTCTAGGCTCTACATACTGTTACAAACTGAAATGTGCAACCTGAACAGGCCAGGGAAAAATAGAATTAGAATCCGAGTCTCTTTGTCTGATAGGACATCATTATATGTGCAAAAGGCCAGTTCCTGGGTTCCATTTCTTATCACACAGAAACACCTGAAGCCAGTGTTGGATTATGAGATCATCTATGCAGATAGCAACAGCATTTCTCAATAGCTTTCACTGATTTCTGTGGAACAGTGTGAATGGGCTATAATTTGCAACAACAAGTGGCTCCAACTTCCCAGCATATGGATCACCATTATATGGAGTCCACCCCCTACGTCTGTAGGCCTGATTAATTTCTTCCATATACATCCAATGTCCCCATTGAGTTCTAGGAGACAAAGGAAAGGAACTAAAGTCAGAGCACAACAAGAGGAGCAAATTTACATCAAGAGAATATGTTTTAACATGCATTTAAAAAACCAGGTTATCAGCAACCAGAGTCAGCCCTAACATGACACAAGGGAAGGCAAATGTCAAGCAAATATTTGGGTATATTAGAGAACAGCAAAATATAAATTACTTCATCAATTATTTTACTATAATTGAAACACAGCATTGGCTTTTCCCCTTTGGGCCCCAAAATATCTTGAGCCATCTCTAACAACAAGGGATCAAATCAAATCAAATCAAAGTTTATTGCATTAGCCATATAGCCATAGCACATATAAAAGATCAAACAGGCAACTGTCGCACAACAACATAGAATACAACAAATACAACTATAACATTAAATATAAAATCCAGCTGAGTGCGACTGGTAAGGTAAAAGACAAAGCAAGGCGTGTCGACTGTGAGTATAACAGGGGTTTACATAGGACTAGGGCTGGGCAAGTTAGCCAAAAAGGTGGCCCTGAGTTTCAGGGCCTGTAAAATGTAAATGGCCACATCGCGTAAAACCAAGGGGTTGGCGTCCACCAATAGGTACTTCATGCAGTCGATGTCCCGTGTGATGGTCATCGGGAATAAAGAGAGAAGCCTGGATCTAACTGAGGCATATAAAGGACAGTAAAAGAAAACGTGTATATAGTCCTCAAATATCATTGCATGGGCAGAGTCGAAGGTTCAATGGTGTGTTGGAAAAAACGCCACGTAAGAATGCTGTGGGGATGGCATGGAATCGAGCTAGTGTGAAGGTCCTTCTTAACGTGGGGTTTGTCAGATCACTCAGATAGTGGGCCAGAGATCTAACTGCCTTCACGTGGGGAAGCCATGTGGAGAGTTTGGCCGCTTTAGATTGTGCTAGATCAAAAGCTTCATCTCTAGCTAGGATCCAACTGTGGATTTGTTCGTTTTCCCATGAGGTCAGGGCAGCAAAGTCTGGAAGGGAGTAGCAGTCACAGATGAATTTCATGGCCTTAGACCAGGTACTGCTGCCGGTAAGGGCTGTAAATGCTAGTCGGGAGTTTTGAATTTCTGCAAGGGATTTGTAGTAGATAATTATCCTGGTATGGGCTTTACCTACTATAGATGGTAATCCCAATTCTAGTCTCAATTGGGCGGCCATGGATCCATTAGGGAGGCCCAAGATGTTTCTTGCCAGGAGATTTTGCAGAGACTCCAGACGCTGGAGTACATTCATGATCCATCCCCATATTTCCACCCTGTATAACAGCATTGGGGGTACTTTACTGATGTAGATCTTTCTGGTCGGCGCCACCAGTTGTCCACCATTTCCGAAGAAAAATTTCACCAAAGCATCCGATGGTCCGACGAGCAGCCAGAATAATTGTGTTTAAAAGGGCTGTCCAACATAATCTATGGTGAAAAGTGATGCCCAAGTATTTAAAAACTGAACATTGGTCAATGGTGTGACCCTCGAGGTACCACGATGGGTTTGGTTTTGTCTTGCCAAAAGGGATTATTTTGGTTTTGGAAAAATTGATTGTTAGGGAGTTTTCTTCCCAAAATTTCACGAGTCCTCTCATCATGTTGTTAAGTCCCCACTTTGTTAGCGAGAGGACTGCCATGTCGTCGGCATACAGTAAGATGGGAATTTTTGGTTGCTGCAAGGACGGGGCAAGGGATAAAAAAAAAAATGTTCCCAGTTATACATTGTGTTTTGCTCTATTCCAGGCATGGCCAACATGCTGCCCTCTAGATATTTTGGATTGCAAGTTCCATCAGCCCCAGCCAGCACAGCTAATAAGCAGGATCAGGGCCGGCTCTAAGGCAAGCCTGGGGGTGCAGGGCCACCAGGGGGGCGCCGTGCGGCTGCGCCCGCTCACCCGCCACGGTGAGAAACGGGGCGGGGCGTCGGAGCAATCATCGCACCACGGCGCCAGGGTGCCCGATATGCTTAAGACGGCCCTGAGCAGGATGATGGGACTTGTAGTCCACAACAACTGGCAGTTTCCATGTTGAAAATACATTGTCGACTCCCTTTCAGATCCCACTGAAGCTATACTCTTGTCTCATTTCGACGTTTCATTTTGAATCATTTTCTTTTTCATTTAAAATCATTTCATTATGTAAACAGCGGCATGAAATGAAATTATTAGTCATTCACATCTCTTTTCCAGTTGACACCCTCCCCCCCCCCAAATGTGAATATATCTGCAGCACTTGAAAATGGGCAGATAAGACTGGATTTTGGAATCCAGCAAAAATGTAACGTTGGTGCTCTGAACTTAGGTCAGAGACATATTGTCTTGTTTCGGACCTGTCTTTTGGATGTCTTATTTAGTGAACTGTTTCATCAATTGCCAACAAATATAATGGAAACTGGGTTAACCGGCTCTCTCTGCATAAGATTTCTCAACCTTAAGTGATTCATTTTATACATAACATTATGGGATATTTAGCTCACTCCAAGCCTTTGTTATAAAATTGGAGCCTATCTGCTTGTTCCATGCAAACCTAGCAATTAGTCTGAATTAGAGTTGAAAGCTGTCTTTGCATGGAAAGGGTACAGGCACTTCAAATGTGGAAGCCAGGATTCATGTACAGTTTCATTCGCTTTCCAATCTTGTTGAAAGACCCATATTAAGAAGGCTGGCTTGACCATAAGAATGTATATGTTATACTCTGAAGTGGGAGTAGCGCACAAAAATAACACAGACTTTAAATACTCTCCTGATTCAAATATATGAAATATAACAACAGTTCTGATCATCTGACATTTAAGCTGGAAATGCAAAGGGATGTAAATTCTCCTTAGTGTCTAAGCACTAAATTTCGGAATCTAGGAGAGAAAGAAGACAGATTACTGCCTATGGCCACAATCCAGAGACAGCTTGGAACACCCAGCAGGACTTGGGTTTGTGTGTGTTTTCTAATTGTAACTACCCATGCATGGCAAATTGCTTTGGAAATTCGGGAGAATTTCCAAAGCATTCTGTGGTGGAAGGGTTTGGGCAAACTCCCCCAAAGATAATTTACATTGCCTCAGAATAAGCCAAGCTATCCTCCCCTCCCAAACTGGAACATAACTCATCTTATCACAAGGATCCATGCCACAAGTCATGCTCGACTCCAGAATTGTGACCTACAAGAACAAAGGTGACTGCCATGACTGTAACAACTACAGTGAAATCTCCCTGCTGAGAACTGTGGGGGAAGCCTTCAGCCATGTAGTTCTCAACAGATTACAGTGGTACCTCTGGTTGAGAACTTAATTCGTTCTGGAGGTCCGTTCTTAACCTGAAACTGTTCTTAACCTGAACACCACTTTAGCTAATGGGGTCTCCTGCTGCCGCCACGCCACCAGAGCACAATTTCTGTTCTCATCCTGAAGCAAAGTTCTTAAACTGAGGTACTATTTCTGGGTTAGCAGAAACAAAATAAATAAAATCCTTCCAGTAGCACCTTAGAGACCAACTAAGTCCGTCATAGGTATGAGCTTTCGTGTGCATGCACACTTCTTCAGATAACAGAGTTTCACTTCTTCAGGTTAGCAGAGTTTGTAACCTGAAGCATTTGTAACCTGAAGTGTTTGTAACCTGAAGTGTTTGTAACCCGAGGTACCTCTGTACAGTCACTTGCTGATAGGATCTATCCTGAGCCACAATGAGGCTTTAAAGCTCAGAGGTCAACAGTCGACATTATTTTCTCATTCCACCAGCTGTCGCAGAAATGCCGAGATCGGAGATGCCCCTTGAAAATCTACATAGACCTGACAAAGGCTGAAAAATACTCTTCATACTGCTCAGCAAGATAGGATTTACTACATGGTAGTCAAGTCTGCCATCAAATCTGTCACTTAAAATATTAGAATTAACTTCCCCAGACATTAAGTGAATCTAAAGAAGATTCCTGGATTGTCAACATCCAGATACCTGAAGAAGGGAATAATTCCTCTCAGAAGCTGCTTCAAACAGAACCCTAAATTGCTTTTTCAACTTCTCCTGCAGACATTTACATGGAAATGGTCAAAGCACATGATGAACAGCTTAATGTGAACCAATTCTGCATGTTACAAACTGGAAGTTGGGAAGAAAAGTCATTCTAGAACAGGCATCCCCAAACTCAGCCCTCCAGATGTTCTGGGACTACAATTCCCATCATCCCTGACCACTGGTCCTGTTAGCTAGGGATGATGGGAGTTGTAGTCCCAAAACATCTGGAGGGCCAAGTTTGGAGATGCCTGTTCTAAAATCACGTCGGGGAACCTGTGGCTCTCCATACGTTTCTGAACTAAAACTGACATCATCCCTCATCATTGGCCCCACTGATTGAGGTTGCTCAGAGCTGGAGTCCATCAACATTTGATAAACCAAAGGTTTCCCACCACATTACCCCTGATATGTAGTTTATACATGTAGCATATATAACTCTTCACTTGCTTTTCACAATGTTCTTTGACTTCTTCAAGTCCCCTTTTAGGTTTGTAGGTTGGTTGGTTGGTTGGTTTTTTGCAGACAACCACACCAATGCATGCATATCCAGAGCTGGGGTCAGGCAGCATGGTCCTGATCTTGGGTTGAGTACAGGCTTATTCCTCAGTATTGGCATGATACCCCCTCCACACAAATACAAGGGGATTCAGCCTCTCTCTTATCTACATTGTTGTGTATCAGATTCCTCCTGCAGTTCAAAGTCTAAATAGCATAAACTTACTGAATTCTTTCCTTCTTCTCACAAACCATACCACACTTTGTCTAATCACCTCCTGTTTCCCTTGTTCATAGCAGGGTTGCAGAGTTTTTGAGAGGAAACCTTCAACTTTCACCCAAAAGTATCTTTCTGCAGCCCCCTTTAACCATTTGGATAAAAGGAATGTATCTACTCTTTCTGCCAGAAATAGGTATGAAGTCAGGAAGGTGTTGCCAGGCCTTCTTGATATATGTTCAATCAAACCCTTTCATGTCCAGTTTCTAGGGAAGATGTAGGTGATCAGTGGTAGCAAATGCGCAAGTGCCATGGACTTTGTCTGGACCGTTGCTGAATTCATGATTTTTATAACCTTGTTAAGTTGTCACTGAGTAAGAACAGGATACCAACAACCTTGGTTCAGGACTAATAGCAGTACCGTAGCACAACAGAAGCTATCTTGTTTGGACCATAACATTGGTCTAACCATTTTGAAACCCTTCAGAGTGTAGCTGAGAACTATGTGAAAATTTCACAAATAACCAAACACTTCTTTCTTTTCATGATACTCCACCTTCTAATTCCCCAAATGAACACTGGATCAAGCAGAAGCAAAATTAATAGAGAAAAATGCCAATCTTTTATGATGATGATGATGATGATGAATATTATTAATTAAATTTATATACCGTCCTATACCAGCAGGTCTCAGGGTGGATCATTCACTCCTATATTATCTAGTTTGTTGCCACTAAACATTGATTTTCTTTGAGTAACTGAAAGTTTTATATTGATTTACTGTTTGACAGTTCATTGTTTGTTCCCTTTGTGAGCCGTTACTTCTATTTTAGAAGACAGCTTCTAAAGGTCATAAATGTGGAACCAAGTACAAGACAGATTATTATTGGTTTATAAGATATTGTACATATGTCTGCGCTATATACTTTATACCTTGTATGAGTAAATAATGCATTATTTAATTGTGGTGTGAAATAAACGTAGTTGTGTATTTATTAGAAAAAAAATATGGAACCAAGGGCTTTTGTGTCAGCACACAGTTATTCATATTTGGCCTGGAAAATCGAAGCAACCATTTCATTTCAGCTCTACTAACAAGACCTCCCTCAAGAGACCTTTGTCTTGCAAATGGAGAGTCTTTGTCATATACTGTATTTTTAATTATTTTTTTAAAGTAATTCCTCCTCCCATTGTTTTCCTTGCCATTATCCTGTCTGTCTCCTTCTTCTTTTTTCCTAGGGAGTTCTGTCTGCTTCTTTTCAGTCTTTTCAGTCTTTTTCTCCTTTTCTCCATTCCTTTATGGTGCATCCATCCTCCTGAAAGCTACCAATCCATAAATCATGGTTATAAACCCTGGCAGTGAACATCGATTTGGTAGGAAGCCAAAAATCTGGATGGATAAATTCAGAAAGACTGTTATTTTCCCTGATCAGCTCTAAGCAAGAGAATGCCCAGTGCTACAACTGCCAAATAATTTCAGATACATTATCAATTCAACCCAATGTCTCTTTGCAATGTTCAGTTGAATCAGAAGCAAGCTTTTATGATTCCCATTATTTTCCATATGCATATTTGGAAGCAATAAGACTGTGTACAACTCTTGCAGTTTTTATGGAGCAATGATAGGATTGATGTGCCTTTTATGCACATTGTATGAATTGTTGCTGACACTTTTTTTTTTTAATACACAGAGCGGTGCACTGTTGTCCATATTATAAAACACATTCGGTGGCCTCTGTGTCCTTCCATTTCTTTTTTGCTGGATGCTTTGATGAAAGATATTCTATGAATACCATCACACCTAAATCAAAATGTATTTTATAGTCATTTCTCTTGTTGATGTTGGAGCCACTGAGTGATGAACATGAATATGTGAACTTGTCCTATTTCTTCTTGACCTGTTCATTGTCACAGGCAGCTCCCCAGTTCTGCCACACACATACCCATTTCTATAATGTGCACCATTTTATTGCTTCACGTGCCTCGGAATTCTGCATTCCTTGAAGCTGCAAGAAAATGCCTGTACTAAAATTTCAGATAAATGCAATTACAGGACAATGGTTGCCTTCATGGAACGATTTGGAGGTGTCTGATCAGGAAGGGCAAGGGATGTGTACAGGTAGGAAATATTTCACATTCCAAATCGTCAGCCTGATCTAGTATCTCTCACTAGCTGATTAAGATGCACTCGTTTTATTGGGTTTTGGTTTTGCAAGAAGGCCTGGAGGGGTGCATTATTAGGAGGAATCTTATCCAGTTTGATCCCGTCAGTTTCTGGGCAGCCTGTGTAAATAAAACAGGCAGCCCTTAAAATCAATATTCTTTTCAGCTCATGGACTCAAGCTGCTTTGGAAACAAACAGCAGGCACTTACACCTTTGAGACATCAGTGTCATCAGCCCAAGGAACAAAAGGGAATTCAAGATTTTTAAATTAGCCAAAGAAGCATACAGGCTTAGTGATTACATGCTGAAAAGGTTTACCCAGCATGGATGGAGGGGTTGTGAGGATACACTTAGATGTTTCTGTTACTGATAGCTTTTAGTCCTAGGGAAATAGTAAGGTTGCCTATTTGTTTTCATCCCTCTTCTTTGCTGTTAATTGGTTTCTTTTATCATCCAGATTTTGAAGTGCTATTGGCTCCCAGGAAAAGATTTGGTCTGCTGGAAGAATTAACAAAATAAATCCTTTTTCATCAATGTGTCTTTCAAGAATGTGTGAAATTCCACACCTCCATCTTTATTCCCAGTGGAGCATGTGGTGGGGGTAGGTTGATGGGAAAGGACTGCTATTAATTAAGCAATTATTGTGAAGCCACTTCCTTACAGAATCGTCAGACAAGATAACTAGATATTAACCTGCTTGCTTCTTATTTCACATTATCATAATGTTTACATTATCTGCAGCTACAGGTTATGCGGTTTAAATTCTTCTTAATAAGATAAAGCTTTTGTTGCTTTTCTCCTGCTGATATTCATTTAACCTCACTCTGTCCTTCCTCACCAACCCCCACCCCTTTCAGGCACCAAACAGACCTTCTTTCTAAGAAATGTCACTCCTTTTCAGTTCGGGAGACGTTGACGAGACAGCTGTCTTTCAGCTACAAAAGATATATTTATCTTATTTATGCCACACACTGGTCATTCTAGAACTAATATTTATGTGTGAAATTCAGTATGACCTGTTTAAGGATACCTTTTCAAATGGGAATATAAAGAAGGGAGGGGATTTTATTACAACCCACTTATTTCAGTTCTTGTTAAGTATTTGAGTAAAATTTGTCAAGGTGAGCCCCTGTGAATATCAGAAGTAAAAGAATTCAATAAAATATGATCCCATTTTGAGAAGCAATTAAGAGTCAACTTCCTGAGATATTAACATTGCATCATTAATATAATGGTGTTTATTTTGGTTCAATCTTTGTAGTATCTGTTAACGCATTAATGATTTGTTAATATCTATGACTTTCCTCAAGGCTAACAAATGAGGAGGCCATCTTGTTTTCCACTTCACTGGTTTTAACATGCTATAACAGATTACCATGGCAACAAAGGCTAGTGAGCCTGGTGTGAAGACAACAGTATAGGCCTTATTTCCTAAAAGCATGTTTCTGCTAAGGTTGAATCACCAATTAAAATATTCTTTCTAGTCCTCTGGGGCTTCAGAGGTGCAATAGAGTTGTGAAGACTGCTTGACAAGCTGGTGTAGCTAGTAACCATTATTATATCCCTATAATGTTATGGGAAAGACTCCATACTTTCTGGAATTTCAGCTAGTTCTGGCTGAATTTTCAAATATTAAAATATTTCCTTGACATCACAGAATGAAACCATTTGGCTATATATTAACTAAGGGGAGGGTTTTTTTATCTCTTTCTGAACCATCCTAGATTGAAGCTTCTGTAATATCTAGAATAACTTGATCAGCATCATTTTCTGACAGTGTATATGAGTGACTCACATTCAGTGTGTAAGCAAGGATTAATTATAGCTATGTTTAAAATAAACTCTGGTACTAGTCTGTGGGATGACTCTTCCAACGTAGCTTTCAGGCATCATTCATCTTTTCATAAATGCAGAACTATGACACATTTCCTTCTGTCTATTTTAAAATATGTAGAGATAAAATTAGAAGTTACAATGTGTGTTTATCAGATCAAAACTCCTAAATACTTTACAAATCCCAGGAAAGTACATTTATGAAAGATGCAATATATTTTTAAATAAATCATAATCAAGACTTCTTTTTCAAAGGCTTATTAGCCTTCAAAAAGAAAAAGAAAAAAACTTTGACTTGCAGTCCTGATCTCAGGCTTCTTAAATGAAAAAAGGTGTGATTTATCCCCTATGTTGTGTGCAGGATTGCAACCTTTAATTCGTTCAAGAATGAGTATAAATAAGGGTTGCGATCCTAAATTGAGGATTGCTAAATTGCATGCAGCACTGACTTCAACAGGACTTGTTGAAGTGTGGTTAGGATTGCAGGCTTGAAGAGATATTTACATGACACAGTGGAAATAAGTCATTGATCAGGTACCGAAGCAGCAAACCTCTTTTCCTTTCAACAGAAAACGTTTTGCAAACTTCACTGAAAATAACAGAAATTGCAGAGTAATGTTGAATATTAGCCTGGGTCATCATTTTCTTGCAAATCTCCCTGGGAACTGTCATGCTAAAGAACAGTGTAGTAATGTACTTACTTACTTACTTACTTACTTACGTAAGTCAGTCAGTCAGTCAGTCAATAAGTAAGTAAACAAATAAACCCAGTCATTGCATTTTTCAAGCAATAGCCATTTCCAGTGGTTCAATGCACATACCGAAACATAAGCTAGCTACAGTAAACGATGAATATGAGTCAGGTCAGGTATAATGATACCAATGACAACTGCGGACAGGAAATTCAACTTCATTAAAATACTCTCAAAGTTTCTGAATATCATCACAGACCTTTAATGTCTGAGACATCTTCTAGTACTCATCCTGTCCTTTTCTTCAGAGAAAGTACTTTCGAGTGGAAGTAATGCTAGTTTCCATGCCTGTGGGGGGGGGGTGGCGGAGGAAGGCTTGTACATCTTATATATCAGAAAGTGCAAATATATGCAAGTACATGGTAGATTCACATATGCAGGTGAACCATTCTCAGAAGTGGCAGGCCTCAGAAGACAAAGTGAACTTTCACGAACTGAGGGACTGACAAATAGATAGAGACTAGTGGGACCTTCAATATCTCCAGCCTCTAAGAGGAGAGCACCTGTCTGCAGCGATGTTTAAATCTGTACAATGTGAGACTCCAAAGTGTGGGGAAGGAAAAAGGAGTCCTCTTTCCATTTTTCTCCAAAAACACGGCGCTGTGGTCTAAACCACTGAGCCTCTTGGGCTTGCTGATCAGAAGGTCGGTGGTTCGCATCCCCGTGACAGGGTGAGCTTCCATTGCTCTGTCCCAGCTCCTTCCAACCTAGCAGTTTGAAAGCATGCCAGTGCAAGTAGATAAATAAGTACTGCTGTGGCAGGAAGGTAAACAGCATTTCCATGCACTCAGGGAACCACGTTCACTGCTTATAAGTCAGGTATCTAGACTCACAAACAGCAACCCCAAATCATTAACAATAAGCTGTAGATACAGGCTTGGGTCCAAATAATTGTGCAACTAGTTCTATATGCCCAAGGGGTTTTTGGACATTTCTTGAATAGCAACTCAAATAGTGCTGCAGGACAAACTTGTTTCGAAACTAACAGGCAATCAAAAGCAGTCTGTGATGTGGCATAGAGGTTTACTGATCAAATAGGAGCATGTATAGCTCCTTGGATCCAATTGGTATGTCTCTTTATTGCAACTATTCAGAATGTTCATCATGTTTTATCTGGATGGAACAGTCCTTATCTGTTATAATCATTACTTTGCAAGACTAAATGAAATAAACTTGCTCTCCATCAATTGCAAGTACGATACTGTAACTTCAAACTTCTTCAAATTTCAAACTTCTTTAGAAAAAGCATTGTAATTTTTTTTAAAAAAACTCTTTTTCACTGGAATCCTAAACATGTCTACTCAGAAGTAATTCCTGTTGAATTCAGTGGATCTTACTCCCATGGAAGTTGGGTGAAGCTTCTAGCCTTAAAGAGTTTTATTAACTTTAGAAATTAAAAAGGATGTATCATGCTATATAAAACTGATGATAAAATCTAAAAGATTGCTCTAGTCTACTGCAAGTGAGTCACCTTTTCAAAAGATACAATAAAAGTCAGAAGATGTCCAAAGATGAACAGTTCAGGAAAGTCCATGAACTGCTATGGAGACAGATTCAACCATGACAAGAGTTCTCCAGACTAAAGACTAAGGTGGAATCTACGCACATATAAAAACCATTCTGGAAATGGTTTTTTTTAAAAAAACAGCTTTTCAGGGGGCACAGAGGGTCTCCTCACTTCCTTCAGTTGGAGCATCCTGTGAGGAGAACTCTAGATCTATGCTGTTTGTTTGTTGAACTATATGATGGAAGAAACACTCCACTGCTGTGTTATTTTGTCACAGGAATTATCTTATATCTGGGGCAGTTTCAGGTACAGGAAGAGATCTGGAGAATCCCTTTCTTTCCATCAGTGAAAGATTGTCCAACTAAATCTGAAATATAAAGCATGTGGTGGAGTTTCCCATTGCAACCAAGTTCCAAATTTATTTGAAGGTGATGGTGGTGGTTTTGCAAGGGAGGGCTGTGCCAAAAGCTAACCAGTTGCTTTTGATTCTGCCTTAAGTTACTGTAATTCTGTTCAAGTAAGCTATGGTATTGGTTAGAAGTGCTACGGAAAAGACAAATAATAACGTTGATGGTGTTTTAAAATGCTAAAGTCTTCTGTGTGCATATCCAGAGCCATATTTGAAGTGGAGTCATCTGCACTTTCCTCAATTAATGCAGGAGCCAAGCACATGCGTTCTAAACTTAGGGGTACAACCTTACTAGATCTGAAACATATTCAAACCTGGAGCGTAGTCTCACTCAGCTATTTTTACATAAATTTTGTTCAGTTCATAAATAAATAGATGTTTAAGCTAGATGCCAACTCTGCAAACAATCTGGGATTTGAAGGTCAAACAGGTTTGTTGTGTGCTGAGCATTCCAAGCAAGAAAGAGCCTTTATATTAGTCCAAGGTTGTGTGTTTGTACAATCCTTCCCCCACCCACCCATCAAATTGGTTGTACATGTCTAATTAAGGATGCATCAAAAGGGCGAGCAGAGGAACACATGTCTTCATCCAAACTGAAGATGTGGGAGGAGGGGAGAATGGCTTTCCTAAACAAGCGCCTGCCTATTGAATCCCTTGATTATTTCACCCTCCGACTCATCTTACTATATTGTAAAGTTGTATGGACTAATCTCCAAGAATGGAACATCACTGGTGACTCTTAATGGGAGGAGAATATTTCTAAACATAAGCAAAATTTGGTTGTATGGCTATAATAAATAATGAGGCTAAATGCCCAAAACTTAGAAAAAACATCCTATCCACATGCCTAGGTAGCACCATGAACATAATGCACAGATCAGTATGTTGCATGTCCTTTCAAAAGCATATCACCAGAGGTGAATTTTCCTCCAACGGCTGGGTCCACACTGGTGCTGTTGTATTGCCATTTTTATTTCAGCTTAATACATTATTCTTTATGTAGTATGTTGAAGATAAAGGTAAAGGGCCCCTGACAGTTAAGTCCAGTCGCAAACAACTCTGGGGTTGCGGCGCTCATCTCACTTTACAGGCCAAGGGAGCCAGTGTTTGTCCGCAGACAGTTTTTCCGGCTCATGTGGCCAGCATGACTAAGCTGCTTCTGGTGAACCAGAGCAGCACACAGAAACGCTGTTTACCTTCCCGCTGGAGTGTACCTATTTATCTACTTGTACTTTGATGTGTTTTCGAACTGCTAGGTTGGCAGGAGCTGGGACCGAGCAACGAGAGCTCACCCCATCGTTTACACCACAGCGCCACCCACGCCCCTTATGTAGTATGTTAGAGGTGCCCAGTTCTGGTGTGCAGCTGCTACAGTGATACAATTAAAAGCACAAGCCCACCCATCTTCAAATCTCACACAGCCAAATCTCACTGAGGCTTCTACCATCTTGTAGCCTCAGCTTTTCACGTGTATTATGGACTGGCTGCTGACACTATTACTGGCAGAGAACAAGGTGGGTGGAGATCTACCTCCATCTTTTCTTTTCTTCCCTTTCTCATGGATACAGCTTTATGACATCACCTTCAGCCAGAAGTGGGAGAAGAAAGGCATGCTTGCCTTCCAGAAGGCTCTCCAACCATTGGCTCCTTTGACAAGAAATCAACGGTACTTGGCCAGTTCTTTAGTTATGCAAAGGCCATTCCTCCCAATCAATCTGCCAGGCTAAGCTTGTCCAACTGATTTGACCTCTTTAGTTGTCTCTTTTTACAACCAGGATTATGGACAGGGATACCAAAAACCTATTTAGTCTAACTTCATTTCATTACCTTGTTAAATTCATAGAGCTATACAAATCAAGAAGGGAGGGGAGTTTTTAAAAAAAGAACTTGGCTAATCAGCTATGCATAAAAGCCTACTAAAAGTTTGCTTATTTATTTATTTATTTATTTAACCATTTATATTGGGCTGTCTGGTTCAAAGACACATCTCAAAATGCCTTACAATATTTAAAAAAATGCAATTTTATAAAACAACATTTTTTTAAGACGCCAAAGTAACAAAATCAGTGGTTAAAAATCAGAAACAAAACAAAAATATTTTTGCCCACATATAGCAAAAGCCTACTAGAGGTTTGTTTTTTTTAAAAAAAAGTCTTCAAGAACTAGCAAGGAAGAGTGCTAACTGCATTTTAAAATGTTCCATGATCTGGGTGCAGTCTGGAGAAGGCCCTTCATTTCGGCTAGGGATGGGGGCGAAATTTGATTCAGTTCACATTTAAAGGCAAACTTGCACTTTTTAAAGGCAACACACAAACCACAGCTAATCTCCAAAATTCTCACTTGTGTGAATTTTGTAATGAAGTTCTCCAGGCAAATCATGTGTACCAAGATGCATATGGAGGTAAAGTATACATTAAAATTCATATATCAATGGGATAGCCTACAAAAGTACATTACAATGGTACCTTGGTTCTCAAACTTAATCCATTCCGGAAGTCCGTTCCAAAACCAAAGCGTTCCAAAACCAAGGCACGCTTTCCCATAGAAAGTAATGCAAAACGGAGTCATCCGTTCCAGACGATGAAAAACAACCCCTAAAGCAGCAATTTAACATGATTTTTACTATCAAACGAGACTATTGATCCACAACATGAAAGCAATAATCAATGTACTGTACTATAAAATAAATAAGACAGTATTGTAGATGATAAAAATTAAAATTATTATTTCTTTCCTGCACTGATTATAGTCATTGTTTGGATGGGGGGGCTTTTACCCATTTCTGCAGTCACACAATCAATCAATCAGTAGCTGAACTGGGTTCCACACAGTCACAAAAAGAATTTAACCGAAAAAGCCTCATGCATGCCCAAGAAGCAATGTACAGTACCCTCCCCACCCCACCACCTCTGCCACTGATGGAGAAGTAGCACCAGCCACAGTTTTTGGCACGTTCTTGCCAAAATCTTGCAAGAGCTCACTGAAATCCTGCCAAAATCTCACAGTATTTCACCAGAACTTGCCACTGCTTCTTGAGGGCTGCTACGCAACCCAGGAAAGGGGGCCTTCAGCCCCTGACTCACCAACTATGAACCAGATGGCAGCACTATCCCACCCGAAGTAGCATGAACCCATAGTGCAGGATCTGTGTCCTCTTTCTTTTAGGACTACGTTATGTCTTGCCTCAACTAAATCTGTTTGTTAGGCCTCATCCAGACCATTACCACCATCAGGAACTGATTCAAAATATTAACAACTTTATTGGTATCAGATTAAAAGAAGAAACAGATAAATGTGTAGGGAGAAGATGTGGGCAGATGGAATGAACACCAAAATGCTAATCCTAACAATTTCTCCTAGTACAAAGTGAAATCGTTAAGTTGGTTTCTACGTTTAAGATTTTGATTGTTTAATTTTACGGGGAGGAACAGGCAAAAGAAGAAAATGAGAGAGAGAGAAAATTGCAATAGAACACAGTGTTAAGTAAGACTGCAATATTCCAACAGCATATAAGAGAAGGAATCATGTGAAAATGGATCAATGTAGACGTATACTAGGATAACATTTGGGCCTGTTAAAGAAGCCATTTAGTCTATCTCCATTTTCCTTCAGGCTTTTTAAAAACAAACAAAAAACAATCTGCATTCCACTATGCAATAGCTTATGATTGTTTCAGTTTTAACCCAGGCAAAGTTAGAAAAGCAAAAGTGAGCAATAAATCCCTTTCTGCTGATAGGTTATGTTTTTGTAGAGGGGCAATTTAAATTGAATGATAAGCAAAATAATTTTCAGTCGGATGGCTGAAGAAGGAAATCATTGGTGCTTCGTGCCCAGTGAACCATGAAAACCAACCTGACACAGGTTGATTTGACTGTGCTATACCAAAACCAATTGCGGAGGGGGCCAGGGGGGGGAGAAGGCAATGTTTTCTTATTGAAAATAAACAAAAGCTGATAACAGATAGGCTACTTTTTGAAACTAGGTCTAGTGCCAAATCCAAATGATTTGTATTTCAAAAAATTCATCCCTGATAATCACGCACACACCAGCCAAAGCTTGAAGACAAGCGCACTGACTATGATTCAGAGGAGCATAAAAGCATTGACTTTTTATAAGGCTGCAATCCTACTTCTGAATGGACGTGCTTAGAATCAAGATACCAAGGAATCCCCCAAGCTAAAACTAAAAACTAGCAATCATAAGGTGGCAGAATTGCTAATTACATCTGGGTATAGATATACCACAGCAATACATATTGCACACCACGAAACAAAATACATTGCAAACATAACATGGTTTTTGTTTAGTTTTAATGCAATGTTTAAACATGGCAATCCACATGATAGAGAATTAAGGTTAATTTGTTACTATGTTTCGTATTGTGGGCTGTTTTATATCTAATTATGGTTATTCGTTTAATTTGAAAATTAATCACAATGGTGAAATTTGCGAATCCATCTATTTATTCTGCTTGTATGTAACTTATTGATAATGCTTTGGGGGGTGTTGTAGCTATTAGGTTGTCTCTCCCAGTTGTTGTCTTGGTGGGCTGTCTCCCCTAAATTGTGTTGATCTTAGCATTTTTAATCATTATATATTAATTTTACTATGAATCACCTTGAGGGCTCCGGTTGGCTCAAAAATTGTTACATACCATCAGAGGTCAAAGAGATAAACAACTACCTGACATTTAGAAAGCATCTGGAGGCAGCCCTATTTAGGGAAGTTTTTAATTTGTGACATTTTATTGTATTTTAATCTTTGCTGGAAGCCACCCAGAGTGGCTGGGGAGACCCAGACGGATGGGCGGGGTACAAATAAGAAATTATTATTATTATTATTATTATTATTATTATTATTATTATTATTATTATTATATACCAGAACATACCAGAATTCAATATGAGCGCCTTCCTTGTTCTTTTAAAAATGGCAACAGTGCCCACCTGAGAAGTACCGGAACCGAGTTCCGGTGAGTTCAGTTTAAAAAACAACAACAAAAAAGCCCTACATACAACAAAAAACTAAATAAATAGAGACGTCCAAAACCTGTGAGGTCATTAAGTTTGAAAAATGCTAATATTTTAGTAATAACATTGGACAGAAAAATATGTCTGAGTAATAGGCACTCACACTGTCTTTCAAGAAAGCCAACTGTATTGGCAGAACAAAAGCTAATCCAGGAAGAGGGTGAAATTACGGGCACAAACTATTGGCCAGTGAATCGTCCGCAGTGGTTGAGCTGTAAAGGAAGACAGGTGGGCTAGGTAGCTTTGAAGGAAGAAAGCCTCGAAGGAGGGGGGGGCAGGATTTACAAATGAAAGGGAATGATTGCAGCAGTGAGAAAGAATTGAGCAGGAAGCAGGAAATCGGGCCCTCCCTAACAAGAGGGCACGTGTTGCGGTGGGACCTGGCAACCAGACCTTGTGTTGTGGGTGGGAACATTTGGATAGCCACAACACCCTATTGGAGGTCCCTCGATCTCGGGAGCAATTGGGCAATCGAGGGACCTCTATTTAAGTCAATGCACATGTCCCTGAGCTTCCTCTTTTGGGCTCTGTGCATTGGAACACCCACCTGTTGGGCAAAATACGCACCAACTGAGTGGCAACAGCGGCAGGGTTGACGAAATAACAAAGTCGTCTTCAGTATCTTTGCTTGCTTTTATTTACAATTATATACACCACACTCCTCAACTCCTTTCCTCTCATTTCACAATACAGCACCACCACCACACCCATGAACCATTTGCTTAAATACAGAATTCAAAATAGTCAATTACCCAATCACATTACAGTAAGCAAACTCTAACTTCAATTATTCAAATTAGCAAAAGCTTACAGACAGGTGTGCTATCATTCAGAACAAGGTTACAAACACACATCTCTGTGTAGCACCATTGACCACATCAGTCTTAAAGGAAAAACCTAACACCACCCACCTCTCCCTATTTTTAGGGCTTGCACGCTTGACCTTGCTATGCCGTCATGTGTCACCTGTCGTTGGGACAGGTGCATGGCAGGAATTTTCCCCACTTGGCTGATTGGCTGGTGCCATTTGGGTTTCGCCTGCCATGTAGCAGGATTCCATTAAAGGAATCCTGGGACTCTTGGTTGGTCAACCCTGAGAGGGGTTGTGCCCGGAGCCTGAGTCTGGCTGGTGGACTGGCTTGACCCTGCCTTCCACTTTGCTGGGTGTTCACCCTAGGCTGACCTATGGTTGGTGCCCAGGGTCAGTGCTGCCTGCAAGGGTGCAGGGAGCTAGTTGATTGTAATAAAGTTGTGGCCTAAATTCTGCCAAAAACCAAACCAAAATTTTGAGTCTTGTCTGAATTTATTTCGGGGGGTGGTTAAAAGGTCTCTCTCAGCACACAATAGGTGTACCAAGTCTCTAACCTCATCTGCGACAGAAGTGTGGGTTTGATCTTTGGGAGCAGTGTTTAATTGTAGACAAATTTAACTCTTTCCCAGTGTCCACATTCATTTGAGGTTCCATGTATTCCCTATATAAGTGTACGGCACCCATATATGCCACTCAGGTTTTTAAAAGCTAAAACATTAAAAGCATCAGATACAGAGCCAGGGAAGAGCTGGATAATCCCCGACTATAAAATCCAGTCAGGCCTCAAACCAAATGCAGTGCTCTCCTCAGTTTGAAAGCGGGAAGAGAAGCTAGAGCACATTAAAGACAGAGAGGGATCTCTTCTCTAGTCACCTTGAAAAGCAGCAATTCAGTCACAAGGCTCAGAACTGAAGCAGTATTGGAGGCGTGTCTAATAGAGGGCCATCCTTGTTGAAAACAACTCTCTAAAAGTCTGGGATAAAGTTTCCCAGACTTTTATTAAAGGGAACCACTAGTGTTGGCTTTGTATATGAAACACCAATTAATCCTCACCAGGCTGGGGGAAATACACAGTAGTATGTTATTTCCCCATTTGACCTTGTAAGCTCCAATGGCAAGGCAACATGAGATCAAATCAGAAACCAGAACGGATTCTCTAAATCAGGAATGTCCCTGGAAAATTGGGCCCCTTGAGGGTCTGAAATTGGTGCTTTCCAGTACAGAGGCTAATCTTAAGGACAAGTTACATATTTTTGTCAGATGATCAAGGCTTCCAAATATGAGTACTGTTGGGAAGGTGCCATCTGGACCGGGTGATTTGTTTTTAATTTGTCAATAAGTCCTAGAACTTCTTTTTTACCACTATTTGCCTCATTTCCTCATACTCCCTTCCTGATACCTGCATCCTGATATGCAGATATTATTTTAAGATATTTATTTTGCAATCCTAGTCTTAAAAGATATTATTTTAAGATATTTATTTTTTCCAATTCTATTTTTAAAAGCATCGGGGGGGGGAGGTAACCTATGAATTGCACAGCCCCACAAGACAGAACAAACATTTAGCCACACAAATTTACCAAACAGCAGAGAAGATGATGTCACAACAGTAGAGGGGAATGCACTTTGTGCAACAGAATTTCCCTGCTCTGTTCCCTTCCCCAATCAGCTCTTTAAGACTGGTGGGGGAAAACACAGAAGAGATTTAATTGGTGCATAGGAGAGGAGTGAGGAGTTCCTTTGTGCAAGCGCAAATCATTGCACTGATAGAATGACAGGACGAGTTAGATTGATACTGTCCAATGTTCATGCTCTGAGAAGTTTCAGAGGTCTCAGTGCCTTATGCTTGATTTAAAAGCTTAGGTTTGAGCCCACTGGAAGCTTATGATGTCTTGTGAGATATACACAGAGAGGAATTAAGATAGAATATTCACGCCAACAGATCCTGCCCCACCATTAGACTTGGAAGGGAGGGAATACCAAAGCAATAGCTTTGGATTGTCGCAGAGAGAAGAATCAGGACTCCGTCTCCAGCCCCATTCCAAGTCTGACTGACTGCTTTTTATATTTCCTTTTCAAAGATATACCTTGGTGATATCACCTCCAGCCACAGGAAGTGGGAAGTTGATTCAGGGACATGTTCTTAATAGAAACACTGGCCACTTCTCCAAAACCATCAAGACAATCTCTAGCAGTCCTACTGGTTCCATTACCCCTCTCCTGACCAAACCCAAGTCTTTCAGCCAAGAATCATGGGGCTGTGAGGAAGTCCTCAGTTTGCATCTAGATAAGCTCCCCAAGCATACAATATTGTTTCATGTCTTCTTAAGTCAATGAAAATGCCATTTCAATGTATTCAAGCATCTTTAGTGTCAAAATGTCTTCCAAGTCAATCAAATGATTCTCAACCTACTGAAAGTTCTTCAGTGTCAAATATATCCATTTAAATCTGGCTCCACAGGTCATTTCTTCCTGTCACATAACTACTTGTAGACTTCTAAATATTGGCACACTATTTTGTCCTTCCTAGCCTTGAAAATAACACAGATCAATGCCAAATGCTGTTAAATGTTTTAAATTTTAATTAACCTCCTAGTGTGGACAAGATGGGCAGGTTCTTCCAATGCTTTGTCCGAGCAAAAAAAGAAAAACCTTGTCTATCTTTAATAAAAAGCCTATTACAGTTTTGCCCTGCATTTATACAAAATTTCTTCTCAAAACTATCACATCAATAAATCTTTTCTGTTAATTTGTGGGTGGCTTTATCACTATCACTGGTGTGTTTCCTTTGTGAATAGGAAAACATACTCCTTGTACAGAATGATATTATTTTCAGCCCAAGGGCTGCAACTGAGAATGAAAAAAGATGCATAGTTCATACTAGCAGTCATCCCTATAAGCAACCATCTGTTTCAGCTGCAGAGAATGATCTGTCGGCTTCATTATATTTACTAAGATGCACAAACCTTTTCAGATCCTCCTTTGGAAGGTTCCACAATTCTGCCAGGCACTTGCAACCTCCTGAGGGCAGGCCTAGGACCAGTGGGAGGAAAATGCGGAGAATAAGATGCTGGGTAAATATGAGGAGGACCATCCTAACGGTGCAAGCTGTTTGACTGCCTCGGAAAGCAATGGGGGGTCCTCCTTTGTGGGAGGTATTTAAGCAGAAGTTGAGAATACCATCTGTCAGTGATGCTGTAGATCATGGGTAGGCAAACTAAGACCAGGGGGCTGGATCCGGCCCAATCGCCTTCTAAATCCAGCCCGCGGACGGTCCGGGAATCAGCATGTTTTTACGTGAGTAGAAAGTGTCCTTTTATTTAAAATGCATCTCTGGGTTATTTGAGGGGCATAGGAATTCGTTCATTTTATTTTTTCTTCAAAATATAGTCCGGCCCCCCACAAGGTCTGAGGGACAGTGGACCGGACCCTGCTGAAAAAGTTTGCTCACCCCTGCTGTGGATACATCTTCAATTGCAGATCCTACACTGAGCAGGGGGAAGGGTTGAATGACCTCTAATGCATAGCTGCCAAGCACCCCGTATTTCCCGGAAAAAAACCGTTTTTCCTTACCGTTTCCCGGCGGTCTCCCGTTTCAGCACCTCTCCTATTAATCTCCCTTATTTTGACTCCTGTCAGTGGGCATTTTTCTGGTGCTGCTTTGCCCATCTATGGGCACCAGAAAATGGCCGGCACCGGCGCCAGAAGTCGCGTCTACACTTGTCCGGAAGTGCGTAGACACAACTTCTGGTGTCGCTTTGCCCATCGATGGGCACCAAAAATGGCCGGCGCCGGAAGTTGCATCTACGCACTTCCGGACATGCCTAGACGCGACTTCCAGTGGCGGCCATTTTTGGTGCCCATAGATGGGCAAAGCGACACCAGAAGTTGCGTCTACGCAACTTCCGGTGTCGCGCGGCTGCCGATCCCGGATTTCTCCACAAGAGACTTGGCAGGTATGCTCTAATGTCCCATCCAACTCTTTGATTCTCTATGGTCTTTTTGTTTTCATGCCTCAACACATACCACCAAAGTGGCCATCACTTCTTCCCACTATTGAATGCAGATAAGGTTGGCCAATACATACAAAATACTTGCCTCTCATAAAAGTTCCTCTGCAATTGGGTGTGCGTTTCTCCTTTTGGCAAGCAATTTCCCCCGATATAATGGATTTTTTTGTGCTTTTTACTGATTTGTGCATTTTTATGCACACTTCCCCCTGCTATACACATTTTCGGACACATTATATGGCTGGGAAACCGCATCACAAAAGATGGAGAAGTGTGGATTTTGAAGGGTGTTTCGGTTTGTGGTGTAGTAGCTTGGGTACTGGGCTAGGACCTGAGAGACCAGAATTCAAATCTCCACTGAGCCATGAAGCATGCTGGGTGATCTTGGCCAGTCACCATCTCTCAGCCTAACCAACCTCACAGAGTTGTCCTGTGGATAAAATAAAATGGGGATGAGGAAAACCATGCACATCGCCTTGAGCTCACTGGAGGTACAGGTGGGATATAAATATACGATAAGAAATAAAATAGTGCTACAGGCACTGCAGATTAGGTAAGTTCATAATAAATTGTGAGCGTAAATAAATTTCTTCCCCATCTCTACTGAAAACTCCTGATCACAGAACACAAAAGTATGAATTAGTAAGCTGTGCATTTGATTAAGCTCTTAGTCCCTTCCTTGGTTTGACTTTATAGGCAAAAACTTTGTGAAAGTGGAGAACCAATACAGTACTTTTATTCTCCTGGATGGAAGCAAACAATCTGTCCTTTGCTAATGCGCTTAAAATATAAAATACAGAACTATGTTAGTTGAGAAAGATCACCCAGGCCAAGCCACAAAGGGTTTCTCCTGCATCCCTAATTAGCTGAACTAGCCCCATAAAGGGGAAGGTCATCAGAAGCCATTCTATTTCACTTTCTCATACCAAGAAGAATCATAATTTTAAAGCATACTTTAAAAACAAAAGATCTTTCCTGATCATCTGTTATGCTGAAATACGAACTTACCCAATGACAGCAAAGGGAGAATGGGATGGGAGTGTGGTTTGCTATTCAGCACAATTCCCATAATTACCTCTGTTGCTCTGTGCCAGAGGGCCAATAGGTGGGTCCTCTCCCTTACCTGGGTAGCCCTTCCAATTGTAGTTTCAGGTTGCATATGTGTGTAAATAAACTATATATCATAAAAACACCACAGTCTGCACTGTCCCTCATTAAAAATGGTAAGCCAATTTGCCAAGTCTGGTTATAAATACAGATCAGGCAGCCAGAAATCTAAAGATATTACACAGTACTAAAATAAAAAAGTAAGGGCAGAAAACAGTTGGCTCACAAATTTGTACCTGGGTCCAGACAAATGGTGTCTCAAAAGAATACATCAAAGAAGATGTGTTGGTAATCTTTTTGCCCAATTCATCCCTTACATTTAAAAATGAAGATGAGCTTAGTGTTTTATTCACCAAACTATATTTTGCATGCATTGTTTAAATTTAGAAAGCAATCTAGCAAGAAATATTTGTGCATATATGCAGACTTCTATGCATGTGGTTGATGTGGATAGAGTGACAATTATACAATGATAATGATGGCCACCCAAAACATATTCAATCTAGCTGAAATTTCACAGAAAAGTGTATCCAGTCCACATTTTAAAAAGCTTAACATTTATTTATAACGTAAATCACACTTTTCAAAAATATTTATATTTAAGTTTTCAGTTACAGATTCAAATAAAACACAACAGACCTTCAAACCATTTTCTTTCTATGTGACAGCTAGTTTTGAAACTGTGTCAGTGTGCACATGTTCAATAACACAAACACGCACAAAGGCAAGTCAGCATTTCAGAACCGCAGGGACATGAAAAGCCGAGAGAGTACCACGAGTGCTGTTGCAGCAAATTTGCACTGTATTGATGTTAGTTATCAGAATCTGCCACTGTCATTGCATAATGTTCCATTTAAACTTGCTTCTTTTAAAGGGAGCAGGTGAAAACCTCACCACTTCCTGAGGAAATACTGTTAAAGTGGAACTTCTCAATCCTTTGGCAATCATCTCTGGAAAATGGGTTCTTGAGATGGAGAAGACTGCACCCTCTTTGGCTAAAATTCAAGTTCTCCAAGTTGTGATCTCATCTCAGTTTATTTCTTTCATGCTTATTGGATTGCCTGGTATTATATCAAACATCCTGGCACTGGTTCCAACCCTTGAACATCTGTTAACTAGACTTCAAAGTTTGCCATTTTCATGCTATTCTGCATAAATCTTTTTACTCCTTTTGTTTTTTAAAGTCTCCTTGCCTTCTTCCAAGGCCATACTATCTCAACCAGCAGAGCAGTGGGGCTGGAGCTGCCTTGTTCTTCTGGGTTCTCAACACTGCACATGGTTGCTGCTTACTGGGGGTGCGAGGAGGTGCAAGGCAGCAAGGAGCTTAGCATGATGTCATAGCTAATAAAAGGTAAAATAAAATAGAAAAAATCCTTCCAGTAGCACCTTAGAGACCAGCTAAGTTTGTCATTGGTATGAGCTTTTGTGTGCATGTACACTTCTTCTTTGCATCTGAAGAAGTGTGCATGCACACGAAAGCTCATACCAGTGACAAACTTAGAATCATAGAGTTGGAAGAGACCACAAGGGCCATCCAGTCCAACCCCCTGCCAAGCAGGAAGCACCATCAAAGCATTCCTGACAGATGGCTGTCAAGCCTCCGCTTAAAGACCTCCAAAGAAGGAGACTCCACCACACTTCTTGGCAGCAAACTCCACTGCTGAACAGCTCTTACTGTCAGGAAGCTCTTCCTAATGTTTAGGTGGAATCTTCTTTCTTGTAGCTTGAATCCAATGCTCCGTGTCCGCTTCTCTGGAGCAGCAGAAAACAACAAGATAGGCTATATCCACAGCTGGTCTCTAAGGTGCTACTGGAAGGAATTTTTCTATTTTGTTTTTATTTTGTTTCGATGGCAGACCAACACGGCTACCTACCTGTAACTAAAAGGTAAAAGGTAAAGGACCCCTGGATGGTTAAATCCAGTCAAAGGTGACTATGGAGCATGGTACTCATCTCACTTTCAGGCTGAGGGAGCCGGTGTTTGTCCACAGACAGCTTTCTGGGTCATGGGGCCAACAGGACTAAACTTCTTCTGGTGCAACAGAACACCGTGACAAGTGCCAGAGCACACGGGAATGCCATTTACCTTCCCGCTGCAGCGGTATCTATTTATCTACTTGCACTGGCGTGCTTTCAAACAGCTAGGTTGGCAGAAGCTAGGACAGAGCAACAGGAGCTCACCCTGTCGCAAGGATTCAAGCTGCTGACCTTCTGTTTGGCAAGCCCAAGAGGCTCAGTGGTTTAGACCACAGTGCCACCCGCATCCTAATACAAGGCTATACATAGGCACTGCACCTGTGTCATGTTGAGTTCCCCACTACATTGCCCTTCCCCCTCTCCCCTGGAGTAACGCAGCCCCCCCCCAAGCCTCAAATCACAGAAAACTCTGAAGGTGTTGAACAATATCAAAGAGGCCTGAGTATGCAAACCAAAGAATCGTGGTGAACACTGCCCTTTAAAAGTTAAGGTATGCTTTGTTCAATTCTGTTTGTGAGAACCTGATGGATATATGAATCATTCACGCAATGTGTTGGGTGTCATATCTGTTTGTTAAAATAAAAAGTGAGATAATGGCTTAAAAGCATGATTATTCAGTGAATGATCCAGCCAGCGTTGTCTTTCATGTTCCATTGATTTCAGTCAGAGTGCTTGCTTAACACTTCATCATTGAAGTTAATGGTACGTTTTTAGGTGCTCTTGATTTCAGCAATAGAGAATTGTGCAAGTGCTTTACTGAAACCAAAAGTATGTAACTCTGGCTAGATTGTGCCCTGTAAAAAGATCAAAATAAAGGGGGTTTAAGGCTGTGTTGGAAGTGCAAATAATGTTTGTCTGTGAAAATGAGTACATACAATATATTAAGAAAAGTGAATACAGCAACAGCATCCATCATTGAGAAATAACACAACACACGACACTGGCACCGGAGGAAGTCAATACTAAGATTTATTGATCTGACAAATATTGACCAAGACAAACCCAAAGTCCATATTTAACTTCAGGGAAAATAAATCTTGATGGTGTCTGCAACTAGCAGGTAGTTACAGACTTGTTGACAGATTCGCTACTTCATTTTACAAGGGCATTTAGGCTTCAAAGGCAAAAGTGATTAGTTGTGGGGGGTTTTAAAGAACTGCCTGCTTTGCCGCTCAAGGATAGAATGTATAAATCTAGGACATCCTACAGTCAGAGTTAAGCACTTTTAAGCCCCATTTAATTCAATGGGAGAATTAAGCCAAAAGGCATGATTCTCTCACATACACAGGATGTCAGCATAAGTCTCCGTTTTGTTGTGAATGGTCGGGGATGTGAGAGCTACAATTGAACACAGGTTCCTGATCCTTACCCTGCATGGTTTGTGTCCAGGTTTTTGAAGGGCTGCCTACACCTGTATGAACCTGTTTTAAGATCACATCCAAGGCTCTATGAATCTGCCCACCTTCGATAACAATTAGATTGGCAGGAATCAGAGTTTGGGCCACCTTCATTGTAGCTTCCTACAACCTCCTGAGAGAGATGGAGCTGGTTCCTACAATTCAGGTTTTTAAGGAAGTTTCAAAAAGCAATCTGTTTTACTTGGCTTTGAATTGGAGAGGTTCTACAATGTCAGAAAAGATTAATGGTTTTTGAATTATCGTATATGTATGTTTTTGTTTTTGTTTTTTATTATGTTTATGTTAATGTTTTTTATTTGTGTTTCTTGTTTTATGTGTTTCTTGTTTTTTCTCTTTTAGGTATTGCAGGGGGTCGGTGTATTGGTGATGTTTTGTTGTTATATGTTTAAAAAACCAATAAAAATCATTTTTTTAAAAAAATGAATTGGAGAGGTTTTATTATACACGTTTTTGCTAGATTTCTGTTGGTGTTTATTGATATTTTTAAAACTGGGCATTTTGTTGTCATTTGGATTATATGTTCTAATGGTCATTTTCAATGGAACTGTACATTTGGTGTTAATATAATCCACTTTGGGAAGGCTACAGTCTTGAACAGTAACTTTACTCTTACAAGAAATAAATAAGTAAAATACAACAAACTACCACCACCCCTTACATTAGGTGAAGTGTATCCATCTGAATACTAATATTTAAATGGGGTTTCATGCTACCCTCCCCAGGCCTGTGAGTCATTCAGCTGAAGCAAGAACAGTCTGAGGCATCAATTACAACTGTGCCTCTTTTTTCTTTCTTTCTTTTCTTTCTTTATTAAATTTCTATACTACACTTCATCTGAGGACCACAGGGATGTTTACAATATAAAGATACAAAAATACACAAGATAGTAACGAAACGAAACAAAATCAATACCCCCCCCCCCAAGTTTAAAAGACCATAGATTTTTTTAAAATAGCCAAAGACCTGGGAGAAGAAAAAAGTTTTTGTGTGGCACCTAAAGATATGTAACGAAAGTACCAGTCAAGCCTCTCTGGGAAGAGCATTCCACAAGCAGGGAACCACCACAGAAAAGGCCCTTTCTCGTGTTGCCGCCCCCAGGCCCTCTCGTAGAGGAGGCACACAAAGAAGGTTCTCAGATGATGGTCGCAGGGTCTGGATCGGTTCAAAGGGGGAGAGGCAGTCTTTGAGGTATCGCGGTCTTGTTCGTCTTTGTATTATAGGAAAGTTGCATATGGAGACAAAAAGCAGCCATTGGTGTTTCCATATTATGTAGTAGTAGAAACAGTAAGTTGAACTTTCTGTTGTTGGCAAACAGTTCTTGCCAAAAATCTCAAAGAGTGCTTCTATGCAATGCCATTGTTCAAACCAGGGGTGGCTACCCTTTTCAGCCAAAGGACAGCCACTCCTCCAGGAGACACATGCCAGCAATAGGTGTGGCCAATGTATGCATGTACACACATGCACACAGATCATTTTGCCCAAAGTAAATGGCTGAAAATTCACAAAATAGCCCAATGATGGCTGAGCATGTTCAATGACCATGGAATGCTGTGTTGGGTGGTGGGATGGAGTATTCTGAAACAGGACACAGCAGACACAGGAACAGCTCACACTGCAATATTTTGTTGAACACCCCACTTATTTCATCCTGTAAATCGAACTTGGATCTTTGCCAGACATTTGTCCAGCTGGTCCCCTGCCTCCAGACACCCATATTTTGCTTCAGCCTGATATATTCTCTGAGGTGAGATGTGGTCTCAGTAACTGGGCATTGACACCTGCATCCTGGACATACCTGTTTGACTTCTCCAAGCAAAAATCTGCAGGCCTCTCAGAGGATGGATGCTGCATAGAGGCAGAAAAAAGGTTTTGGCAGTGAAACTGCTGTCTGAGTACAAACACTAAAGCAGTTCTCCCAGAAACCTGGGGGGGAGTTCGGGAGCCTTGATGCATATTAATAAATTCAAAACATTAAGCTAAAAAAAATAATCAAATATCACATTGGTAAACTATTGATATGTTAGTTAACAGCCTTGGGCAACAAGTGTTCTCAACAGCATTAGTGATTTCTGTCATTTTATCATAAAGTGGGGGGAGGGGTGATGCTCCATATTTAAATGTATGCTTTGTGAAATAAAAATAAACATGTTTATGATGAAACAAGTAAATACAGCCTGCATTCTGCAGATTGGTTCTTGGCGCTACTGAAAAACCCCTCACCCCTTTTCACAAAACTGGGAATTGTGTTGAAAGGGGAAATCCCAGGCAGGTTTAACTTACTTTCATGATTACCACAGCAAATTGACCTGACCCAATCTGAGGCAGCTTTTGGGAATATCTATCCATATGGCTTTGCTCTGTGCCAGAGTGCTGGCTAATATTAGGAAGATGACTCCACATCCCACATTTCAAGGAGGAAGATGCCCTATTTTTGGTTTTTCAATGTTTCTAGTAAGCAAGGTAGACTGACATACATCTGCACAGTGCTTTTTTTTTCAGGGGACGCAGGGGTATGCACACCCCTAAACAATCTGTGAATCTAAGTTTGGCCTCATTGAGGGGCAGTATTTCAATATGAGTAGGAAAATGAGAGTACCCCTAAACATTTTGTTTTTTTGAAAAACGCACTGCATAAACATCAAATGTAGCTTTATTTGCCGAAGTGCCTTAGCTATGTGATAATCTTATCAGTGAGCCCTTAAAATATCCTAGTAAATAATGCTATCATTCTGTAAAGCAGGTTGAAGAGAATGTTTTTTCAGCCCAAGGGCCTTCTGGGTAACTAACTATCCAGCAGCCCAATGTCAATGCTGGGCCCAGCTAGGAGCAAAAATGGGCGGGCCAATATAAATATAACCTTTGTAAGGTTAGGATAGTTTCTAGACTCACTCAGCCTTCTGTATGTTTCATCCAGGCAAACAAGAGCCATTGCTTGAGTTGACTTCAAGGATGCATTCCCACCAAGCAAAGGCACTCAAGGACCATATGGGAGAGAGTCTCAAAAGAAAGGCTTGGAGAGCTAAATCTGGGAGCTAGGTCTGCTGCAATGCTGAGTAGGACATACACTTCATACTTTCCTCCAGAAATCCAGGGAATTTCAAACTACAAGAAAGAAGATTCCACCTAAACATTAGGAAGAACTTCCTGACAGTAAGAGCTGTTTGGCAGTGGAATTTGCTACCAAGGAGTATGGTGGAGTCTCCTTCTTTGGAGGTCTTTAAGCAGAGGCTTGACAGGCATACGTCAGGAATGCTTTGATGGTGTTTCCTGCTCGGCAGGGGGTTGGACTGGATGGCCCTTGTGGTCTCTTCCAACTCTATGATTCTATGATTGAAAAGATGAGACTTGAACAAAACTGTCCAGTGTGGTATAAAATGTGACACTCATTTCCTTCCTTTCCTTCTTCGGTGTAAACATGAGGTTTAGTTAGGTCTCTTGGAGCCACAATGTAGTGCTCTCTCACAGTTGCCTTGAAAAACAGAATCCAAAGTCCATTATTATAGCTTCCTGGGGAGTCAAGTATTTTAGGCATCTGCTGTTAAAAGCAACTGTGATGATAAAAACAAATTAAATCACTTCAGAGCAGGAAAGGAGTGAGAGTGCATTATGAATCAGGAAAAAGATTCTGAAGAGAGAATTATTAGCATGGCTTTACAGGCACTGCACTTTAAGAAATCCAAATTCTGCCTGGAGGAAACCCAAACTCTGTGTCAAGGGAAGCAGAATTCTGTGGCCTATAAGTGATGCAAATTAGCATCCTCTTCTTCCTTTGACTGGTTGATTTCTCAGGTTGTGGGAAAGTCATGGTTTCCGTACTACTGGAAATCTTAATCAAACTAGATCACTAAAACTTGTTCACCATTGGATATGGAAAAGCTACTGAGGATGAAGTCAAATCATAATTCATGATGGTAGCAGATTTCCAACATGTAAATTGTTTATCTGCAGGCTAAGTTGTAAGCCTTCTTGCTGATATTTATAAGCAATTCAGCTTTTGACTTCTTCCTGCTTGAATAACAGCTCTGTGAAACTCAAAATTGTTTCCAAAGGATATGCCATTATCTGTGCTTTTGATTTAATTTACACAGCAATCCATCCTGGAAATATTTTTTTTTTCCCAGACAAGATTTCTATTCTTATTTATTTGCTTTACACAGAGTAGTCTCTGGGTGATTTACAACCCTTTCAAAAAATCCTTGAAACCATCAACACAGCACAAACCTTTAAAAAAACCATCTCAGAAATTGTCACCAGCAGCTCCAAACATCAGCAACAGGTAGGCCTACTGACCATAGCAACCAATCAAATGCCTGGCACTGAAAATATATACATGTACAGTGGAACCTCGGTTTATGAACACCTCGGTTTATGAATTTTCGGTTTATGAACGCCGCAGACCCATCTGGAACGGATTAATTCACTTTCCATTACTTTTAATGGGAAAGTTCGCTTCAGTTTATGAACGCTTCAGTTTATGAACAGACTTCCGGAACCAATTACACCCATGTTTCAGTTTATGAACGCTTCAGTTTAAGTACTTCGCGGACCCGTCTGGAACGGATTAATCCATTTTCCATTACTTTCAATGGAAAAGTTCGCTTCAGTTTATGAACGGTTACTCCGCAGACTGTCTGGAACGGATTAATCCACTTTCCATTACTTTCAATGGGAAAGTTCGCTTCAGTTTATGAACGCTTCAGTTTATGAACAGACTTCCGGAACCAATTGTGTTCATAAACCGAGGTACCACTGTAGGTAGGAAGAGCATTCCATAGTTAGGGGACCAAAACCAAAAAAAGTGGGTACCCTTGTTGCCACCTTCCAACACTCTTTCGGAGGGGGCATCCAGAAAGCATATCCTCCAACATTTCTCCAGTGAAAATAGAGATGTCCCATTCCATGATGATGATTTTACTATTTATACCCCACACATCTTACTGGGTTGCCCCAGCCACTCTGGGCAGCTTCCAACATATATAAAAACCTAATAAAACATTAAACATTTTTTTTTAAAAAAAAACCTTCCCTATACAGGATTGCCTTCAGACGGCTTGGGGGGGTTGGATAACTCCATACCCTCCAACATTTCTCCAATGAAAATAGAGCTGTCCCCTCTCCAATGAAAAAAGGGATGTCCTATTCCACACTGTCCAACATTTCTCCAAGGAAAACAGGGACAACCTATCATGCCCTCCAGTTGTTTCTTTGATTGAAATAGGGACGTCCTAAGTAAAAGCGGGACAATCCAGGATCAAATCAGAAACCAGGGCGGCTTCTGTAAATCCGAAACTGTCCCTGGAAAATAGGACCATTTGGAGGGTCTGTGACTATCTTAAGGTCCAAGTAAATTAATGTTGGGAGAGTTGTGGGGTCCCAAGCCATAAACCAGCACTTGCTCTTAACCTCTCTAAATCTAGGAAGACTGAGATTGTTTAATCCAGTGGTTTTCAACCAGCGTGCCATGGCACCCTGGGGTGCCTTGAATGATGGTCAGGGGTGCCACAGGCAACACTGGCCTCTGTTCCTCTTTCTTTCTTTCCTTCTCTCCTCTGATGCCCTCTCGCGTCTCTGCCTCCCCAAACCTTGCACAGCTGTTTATTAAAGCAGCCCTGGCTATAAGCTCCACAGGTGAATGGTGCCTCTGGGTGGGGGTGGGCAGCTCAAAAATCAGGGGTGGCGGGGGCAGCTGCCTGCAGGATTCCCAAGAAGAGGGGAGAGGAGAGGAGGCAGGGGGAACACTCCACAAGAGAGAGTGTTCGGAAAAGGGTGAGAGGCTGCCAGCTCTGCAGGCAAGGGGTGACATAACTGGGCTGCTGAGCCCCACAGGGGTGCCACAGAAAGAATGTAGTTGGTCAAGGGAGCCGTGGACTCAAAAAAGTTGAAAACCTCTGGTTTAATCTCTCTAAATCTAGAAGAAGCATGATGTGTGAATCCTCATGGCTTCCATAGTATGAACCCCCCCCCCCAAATTTTCTTTGTATTTTGGCAGGCTTTCAGAGTTCTTTAGCATTCTCTCTCTCTCTCTCTCTCTCTCTCTCTCTCTCTCTCTGTGTGTGTGTGTGTGTGTGTGTGTGTGTGTTTCTTTTAACACAGGCAGCTTGAAATAAAGGGTCTGAACAGCAAAGAAAAGCCACCATGTCTTTGAGGGTTTTTTTTTTTTTTTGGTCAGAAGTTTAACAGCACAAATAAAGAGATACTGTTAAGTGTGGCAAAAGCCATGCCATTTGGTGAGGTTGCAGTGACTTCTTGCCTCTAGGCTCCACCCTGCTTTTCTTTTCATGTCTTTAATCTGTATTGTCTGGAGGTTTGCTCAGTTAATCTGCTGTCAATATGTGATGAACAATCTGCCTATTGACTGTCTCAGCAGTTTCTATGCCTTCCCCACCCCCAACCCCACCCCATGTTGAGATTCATCAAATTTCTGCTGGTTGCTTGGTTAGTCCGTTGGTGTGGGGGGTAGAGAGTTACATGCCTTTCTTCCTATCCTCTAACATAAATTGCCACCCACTTCTGTGCATAGCTGCCAAGTTATCCCTTTTTAAAAGAGATTTTCCCTTATGCTGAATAGGCTTCCTCGCGAGAAAAGGGAAAACTTGGCAGCTATGCTTCTGTGCCTTTCCCTTCACCCATCTTTCTCTGGTTTTTCACATATGTCGCTCATTCTGGCATCTAAAAAATTCTGCCCATGTTGTGGTTTGTTCTTGGTAGTTTTTCACAAACTTTGAGACTGGCAAGCCCAGAAGGATCTCTTTCTTGATTATCCTATCATAATTTCACACAAAGCAAAAGAACTGTAGACTGATTGGGAATGTCTCAGTAACAAGTGTGCATGCACACGAAAGCTCATACCAAAATAAAAACTTAGTTGGTCTTTAAGGTGCTACTGAAGGAATTTTTTTTCTATTTTGCTTCGACTCAGACCAACACGGCTACCTACCTGTAATGATAACCCAATCATTCATGAATTGGAATTGGTGCATTGCTCATATAGAGAACTTATTTCCCAGAGACATAATTCATAGAGACAAAATACATATAGGAATATATATATATATATATATATAGGGGTACCTTGGTTCTCAAACTTAATCTGTTCCCGGGAGTCCGTTCGACTCCCAAAACCATTCAAAAACCAAGGAGTGGCTTCCGATTGGCTGCAGGAGCTTCCTGCACTCAAGCTAAAGCCGTGACGGATGTTCGGCTTCTGAAAAACATTTGCAAACCGGAACACTTACTTCCAGGTTTGGGGTGTTTGGGAGCTGATTTGTTCAGCAACTAAGCCGTTCCGGAACCAAGGTGCCACTGTATATAGTTTCAAACTTGAACAAAGCATAATTGTAGCATAAAATTTCCAATTTATTCTCATTCAGTCCCATCTTAGAGCTCTGGAAGTTTCCTCCATTGATTTGGGCTTCCTGCTTTTTTTACTGCATAACTATACCTATTCCTTAAATCCACTCAAAATGTGCCTTGCTGCTACCAAAACCCATAGCTTTCTGACCTTCCTTCAGCGTCCCAGAAAACAGATGTACCAAGTTTCCTTTCTAGCAACTTTTGTGATAGGAGAAAGAGTCCATCACATCTCCTCTTATTCTTTTCGTACTTTGAGAGAAGGGCTATAGTTCAGTGATACAGTGTCCGTTTGGCATGCAGAACATCCCAGGTTCAGTTCCTAGCATCTCCAGGGAGGGATGAGAATGACCTCTGTCCAAAACCTATAAGAGTTGCTGCCAGTCAGTGTAGTCAACACTGAGCTAGATGAAGCAAAGGTCTGACTTCTGGACTCCAGGGGGATGAACCAGATGGCCCTTGGGGTCCCATCCAACTCTATAATTCTGTGATTCTATGACTCAGCATAAAGAGGCTTCCCATGTTCCTAAATACACTTGGTTCCTTTTCTTATGTGACATACATTCCGAATCATTTATCTTCTTTATCAGTACTGAACAGGACTGAACAGGTATTATTTCAGCAAAAATCTATACATGTTTACTCAGATGTAAGTCTGTTCAATGTGACTTACAATGGATTGCAGCCTACCGTTAACTGAGCATAAGCCCTCCTAAACTCAATGTTACTACACAGATTCCATTCCTTGGAAGTGGAATGGAATCTGTTCCGGAAGTCCGTTCGACTTCCAAAACGTTCGGAAACCAAAGCGTGGCTAACAAAAAAAAAAAAAATCCCTCAAAGACCGTCGGATGTTCGGCTTCCAAAAGAAGGTTGAAAAACCGGAACACTCACTTCCAGGTTTCAATTGTTTGGGAGCCAATTTGTTCAGGAGCCAAGACATTTGAGATCCAAGCTCTGACTGTACTTCAAAGTAGTTCTGTATAGGATTGGGCTATCAGTTTTTCTTCCTACTTTACATGCATATTCTCCATTTCCATTTTAAGTTTCTTCCGGTATATTGGACATTCTCTGCAGATTGGCTAAAATATGACTTGTCTTGCCATGAGATTAGCTGTTTACATATGTCAAATATAATTTCTCATTTAATAATCAAACAGAGAAGCCAACCCGAGTATACAAGCACAAATGAACAGACTGTGTACATGGTTAAAGATATGAAGAAGGAAGGCCCGATCAGGGGGGAGGGTAGGAAGGGAGGGGGAAGGACTGGGGGAAAGAAAAGGGGGGGGAGGCAAATTGTGAAGATATGTGGAATGAACTGTTGTTATGTAAACCTTTATAGGAATCATATACAATAATGTCATAGGTACGTGGAATGGATTTTGATATGTAAGCTTTTGTCATGTAAACCTAGTAAAGTGAAAAAAATAATAATAATTTAATAATCAAACTTGGGATCAAAAATTGTGTGCATTCCTGACTCTTCCCTCCCGCTAACTTTAAGGTTTATCTAATATTCTTACATAAGATTGTGGTTAAAATAAAAATGAATATATTTCCTCTAAATTTTAGCACTTATGCTTTATTCAGTGCTTGGTTCTCATGAGACATAAATCCTCGTGGGATCCTTTTGGTAGAAATGTGTTCGTGTTTCCCTTGGCAAGGGCAAATTATGTTGTTTTGCAGAAGAGATTTAGCAGTGCATAAACTGACAATTTTCTTTCATGCAATGGTTTATGTTTTGAAATTCTTTAGAACCTTGAACTGAAGCTATTATCTGCAGCCGTATTTCTACTGCTACCCTATAAAACACTTGAATAAAATACACTCAGTTCACCTTCGCTCATTTTCTTCTGTGAACCTCTTCCAAAAGTTCCACCAAGGAAGAAATTTGCTAAAGTAAATTAAAAATGCTCTATATAATTAACTAAAGAATTGCTAATGAAATGGAGATGCGTTAGGGTTGTGTGTGCCTCATCGTTTTCTGTTACACTTCAGAATCTCATTCACACATTCTTAAGATGATGATTAATCAAATGCAAGGTGTTAAATAAGATGTTTTTAATTAACTTGATTTCAAAAGTTTCTCGAAGCCAAAGAAAGGCAAAAGTTGCACACACGCAAAATTGCTTTCTTCTTTCTCAAGAACAGTAGCAACCCATCCCTTTATGCTGACCATGTATTGGCTCTGCAGCTTCAACAGATCCCAAGAAGGCTCTTCCAAATCTCAGGCCACATTCCCTTGTGGGCAACCTTCAGGTGGGGCCTGTGCTGATGTCAGATGGGTTCAGAGGCAAAATAAATAAATGGAGGAATAATAGATTTAACTTTTGCCCTTGCGCATTCCAGGCATAGAAAAACAGAGCTTGCTTGTCAGGGACTGGACATTGGAGGAGGAATGGTGGAGACCACCTCCCCCTTCTCCTGAACCTTCCAGAGAAGAAGAAAACAGTATAGATTTACAACAGTGGTTTGCAGAGGGTCACAGCTCAGAGATAGAAGAGGGGCGAAGTTGGGAAATAATGGGAGAAGCAGAGCAGGAACAGTTGGCTGACACATTATCACTAGAGAGCATTCCAGACCCCACTTCTCCCAGAACCCGGCGAGCAATGAAAGTAGGAGAGCAGAGAGCTAAGAGACAATTGGCCCTAAGCAGCCACTGTAAGTGGTGAGGGTGCTGTTGACGACTGAGAAGGGGGGGGGGAGATTACTTGGGGCAACTCCATTACTGAAGAGGCTGCATTTCTATGCCTCTCTCTGTGAATATTGAATAAAAGACATTGGTAAAAGCTTCCTGTCTTTCCATTACTGGCAGCCGATCAGATTCCCTGAAGCCTGATATTGCTATACATGCACATCCCTCTATCAAGGCAAGCAAGACAAATCACAGTCTAAGAACATATTCCAGCCAGGCAAAAAGAAATGAGGAGGGTATGGAACAGGGCCAGTGAAAGGGGTGGTCTGGGGAGGAGGAACGGATTAGGGTCCCAAACACCAGCCAGAAGGCCTGGAGGGCACGTCTGGCCCTCAGGTCTAAGGTTCTGCACCTCCTTCAGCTTACCATCAAAAACCTTTATACCTAAATTAACTTTGCAGTAAACTCCCACTTACAATCCTCTTAAGTCTTCTTCTCCAGTTTCTTGCACAAAATTATTCAGCTCTCCCTTTTTATCAGTTTGCTCTGCTATTGGCCAATTCAGGTCTGGTTCATGCATGTGTGCACACATCCCCTTGGTTCACTACACTTGATTACTGTGCAATTGGCAACCGGCAGCTGAACACATTGAAGAGCACAGAATATGGAGTTTTGTGACGAGGTATGAAAATTCTCTCCGTGGCATTATGTCTGCTATGCCCCATTTACACAGGCAAGACTTTCCTTGATGTTGCTGTCATGAAGAGCAGAACGTCAAAGGATGGAAATCTGTGTGTGGACCAGGAGCCCTGTAATAACACTTGGGAGGGAGGGGGTTCTCCTTGAGAGATCAAGAGTTCAGGGAGCGCTAGACTGATCCACAACTTTAATGAGCTCCTGAACTCCCAGGCATCAGACCTCTTTCCACTACCATTATGCCTCCCACGTTTCTGCATATGTCAAATCCATGTTTAATAAAGTTGTGCCTGCTTCATTCACCCAGCTCTTCATTACTTGCCTTATAATCACTGTGAGCACAATAACCATTTTTCAGATTATTATTATTATTATTATTATTATTCATTGAATTTATATACCGCCCTGCACCCAGGGCTCTCAGGGCAGTTCACAGAATAAAATCAAGATATAAAACCACAAAATATCTTATCAGATGCACTTGTGCTTCTGACATCCCCTCTTTGCAATGCACAAGCCTATCAAGGTGCACTGGGCAGGGATTAAGAATATCTTAAAAATCTGTTCTGCAAACTTGGATCTAGCTCAGAGATCAATGAACATATGCCAACTGGATTAAAATCATTGCGCTATGACTTCACGCGTGAATAAATGCTATCTCTTTGAGAAGAGCAGCTCCGCTGGTCCATTTCCTGCACAGGTGGAATAAATGTTGGCCTAGAAGGGGCATCAAGCAGTTAGAAGCTGAGGATCCTGCCAACACACACAATCAATCATTTCTGGTCTAAAGGATAAATAACTACAGTATCTATTCAGCTGCCTTTGGTACTAACAGTACTATTTTTCTAGAAAAAGAGGGGCCAGAACTCACCATGAACACCTCCCTCGTTCTCTTAGAATGGCAATGGCGCCCACCTGAGAAGTGCCGGAACTGAGTTCCAATGAGTTCTGCTTGGGCGGGGGGGAATATATTCCTGGGTGTCAACATTCAGTATTATATTTTGTTATGATGACCTTATAGTGAGTGTGGCAGAGGAAGAGGGGCATGGCCTGATTCAAAGTGGGTCACAATAGAAGCACTGTTATCATGGTATAATACAGGCTTCCTCAACCTCAACCCTCCAGATGTTTTGGGCCTACAACTCCCATGATCCTTAGCTAGCAGGACCAGCGGTCAGGGATGATGGGAATTGTAGTCTCAAAACATCTGAGGGCTGAGGTTGAGGAAACCTGGTATAATATATACAGTGGTACCTCCGGTTGCGAACAGAATCCGTTCCGGAGGTCCGGTCGGATACAGAGTTTTCCGCAACAAGAGGACCGCTTCTGCGCATGCGTGCACAGCAAAACCGGGTAAAATACATCCAGGTTTACCACACGCGCATCCTGAAGTTTACGTAAACAGAGGTTCGAATATAGTAAAAAGATTAATAAATAGGTCCCCAAACACATGTGTGGGTGAAAAATGGGTCCGGGGTCTGAAAAGGTTGAATATAATCTGATCTTAGTGATCTTACAGTCTATAAAGGTGGAGGCAGTCTTTCAGGTAGCCTGGGCACTGTATTGCTCAAGGCTTTATGTAATAATAATAAATAATAATAATAATAATAATTTATTATTTATACCCCTACCCCGCCCATCTGGCTGGATTCCCCCAGCCACTCTGGGCGGCTTCCAACGAAACATTAAAATACAGAAATCCATCAAATATTAAAAGCTTCCCTAAACAGGGCTGCCTTAAGATACCTTCTAAAGGTCTGGTAGTTGTTCTTCTCTTTGACATCTGGTGGGAGGGCGTTCCACAGGGCAGGTGCCACTACCGAAAAGGCCCTCTGCCTGGTTCCCTGTAACTTGGCTTCTCGCAGCGAGGGAACCGCCAAAAGGCCCTCGGCACTGGACCTCAGTGTCCGGGCAGAACAATGGGGGTGGAGACGCTCCTTCAGGTATACTGGACCGAGGCCGTTTGTTATGTTAACAACAAGCCCTTGTTTACAATCAGGGCATTGGCACATGGGCGTACCCAGGATCAAAACTAGGGGGGGGGCAAGGGGAGGGGCCAAGGCACGGAAGGGGAGGGGCCACAAAGTGGGCGGGAACGGCGAACTCGCGCTCCGCCGGGCTGTGCCCCTCCCTAGCAGCAGGGCTGGTGGGCGGAGGCGGAGCCCAGCCCAGCGGAGCGCGAGTTCGGCGTTCCCGCCCACCGCGCCCCCTGGTTCCCCGCCGCGCTTGGCCTTGCCTGAGGGCGCGCCGGGGAGCTGGAGGGAGGGTGCGGCGCGGTGCGGCGGGAATGGCGAACTCGCGCTCCGCCGGGCTGTGCTCCGCCTCTGCCCACCAGCTCTGCTTCTAGAGTAGGGCAGCTGCCCTAACTTGCCGCATGGTGGGTACGCCCTTGCATTGGCAACAGGTTTCTTTCTTCTTTACTTATCAGGATTTCACCAGAAAGGGTAAACTGGAATTTAGAAAAAAGAAAATGAAGTGGCCAATGTCATCATATAGACACTGCAAAAGCTAAAAAAAAAACCTTGTGTGGCAGCTTCTAAAGTCCTTATGGTGCAATGTCTACTCAGAAGTAAATCTGTTTGTGGTCAATTAGATAAGTGTGTATAGGATTGCAACCACACTTGTCTCATAATTATGGCTGGTAACCTAAATTGTAAATGACAAGAACCTTTGTTATTCTGTAGTGTAAACATTTTCACCAAGGCTGCTAAGCTTTGAAGCCTATTTACAGTGTCAGGATCAGCCCTGGAATATAAGAAGTGATAAGAAAGTCTGCAGTTTATCAGGTTCAGCCTTTTTCTCTTCCTGGCCTGGGCAGCTTATATAGAAACACTGCCTTTGAATATAAAGACTTACTTTATGAAATTGTGCTGCATTCATCAGCAGTAACCCAGATTCAAAAACCATGTCATGAACAAATGTCCAAGGCTTTGCATCAAGTTAACTGCTAGTGAGCAGCATATATCTGGTGCTTTTGCAGCACTATGGCATTCTGTAGAAATGGTACACAAAAGCACAGCCCATAATGTTATTAGTGCTGATTTGGAATGTTGCTGGTTTTCTATAGAGCTAAGAGCTTTTAACAGCGACAGAGAAATCGGCTGGTAACACATAGTGCTTTTTACATGCCTGGCATACAGCAAAGAGGTCACAGTGATACCCACATATCAGGGAGAGACCAACCCAGTAATTACAGTATTGCATTCTACCTGACAAAATGCAGGCCTGAATCAAAAGAGCTTGCTCACATTAGGTTAGCAAAAGGCTTCCCATGACTTAACCAGTAGCCTAGGAAAATCTGATCTATGTTCCACACGGGTATATAAAAGCACAATGGTTTATTGGAAAAAATAAAAGATCAAGGGTCCATGGTGTGCACAGCAGTGGATATACAGGACTTAATGTTGGAGGGGCCCTCTGTAAATCTGTAAACCATATTAGTGGGTGGAGCACATTCTATAGTGACTGGGCGCTGTGGAATAAGGTCTTCCCTTTAGGGCTGGCTCTTAAGAGCCTGGATTATACAAACATGGGGTCATCGAAATGTTATATGTTTCATTTTTCTTGAGTGCATATGCATTGAAATATTTCTAAATTTTAAATGAAATACAGCTTATTTTGTGACATTTTCCCATGGAACTGTACTTCTGGTTTGAGTCCCTACTGAGTCAAGAATTCACACCATTAATGGCTACCCTTGGCTTTATTTTTAGAAGCTAAAAATAAAGTGCCCTTAGCTAGACCATGGTTTTTTCACTCTCCCAGGCATCTAGAGCAGGCAGCACTACCATAGAAACCCTTTCGAGGATGCTCATTACTGTCTGTCATAGTTTCCTATTGTGCATTTTCCAACATGTATGTTGTTACTCAAAGGGCAAAAAATCTATGAGTTTTGGAGGAAGTTCACCTTATGAACTAGTGGCTTAAAACCAGGGGCACTAAGTATAGGGGCAGAAGGGGCTTCAGTCCCTTGAATATTTGTGAGTAGGGGGCTTATCCCCCCCATTTTGAGGGGGTCACCATCCCCCGCAGCGTGCTGCTGTCGGCCAGTGCTTGCATGTATGACATCACACGGCAGCAGGCCCCCTCAATGTGGGGGGGGGGGCAAGTAAGTGCCCCTGCTTAAAGCATTTCAAATGTAAATTGTACATGCAAACAAAATGTGCAGCCTTTGGAATAGAGCATTCTAAGAAATCAAGTATGACAGGCAGCCACACAAATACCGTGTTTCTCATATTATAAGACATGTCTTATATTTATTTTTTCCTCAAAAAAAAACACTATGGCCTATTTTCAAGGGATGTCTTATTTTTTTCCTCCTCCTCCTGCCGCGGCCGGCATTGCTGCTGTGCCTATCACTATGTCTTATTTTCGGGGTATGGCTTATATTCCTTGAATGCTTAAAAATCCTGCTATGGCTTATTTTATGGGTATGTCTTAAAATATGAGAAACAGGGTAGCTTAAATAGCAAGTTTCCTTCCCCATCCTCCTCAAATTTACTGTCAAGCCCATCACCCTGCCAAAATATCTCCTTTCGATGAACTGTGAATGGAATCATGGTGGGTAGGATCATTTTCACTGACCTCTGGCTTGAACAAACTATAGCTGCTATTATTATTATTATTATTATTATTATTATTATTATTATTACTACTACTACTACTACTACTATTATTACTATTACTACTACTACTACTACAATGGTACCTCTGGATGCAAACGGGATCTGTTCCAGAGCCCTGTACACATCCAGAGCAGTACTTACCCTGAAGCGCCAAATCTGTGCATGCTTCCCGTACGATTCAGCGCTTCTGCGCATGCGCATGTCAGTCGGCGCATGCGCGAATCGCCGAACCCGGAAGTAACCCGTTCCATTACTTCCGGGTTCGGCGCATACATAACCCGTGTTGTACGTAACCCGCAGCATTCGTATCTAGAGGTATGACTATATTCATTTTTCTATACCATCCTTCATCTGAGGACCATGGAGTGGTTTACAATAGAAAAATACAAAAACACATAACAAAGTAACAAACAAAAACAATACCCATTTTTCTGTCTTTATATAAAAGACTAGCTCTTCAAATGTCCTCTCTTCATTCACAAAAGAAGAGGAGAGGGAAGGGGAGAGGAGGAGAAATACATGGGCCCAAGTAAGAGGCTCCATTGACTCCTGAGATGAATGAAGGCTATTGTTACTTAGGAGTGGGAATATGGAGTCTGGAAAAGACAGTTGCATAAGGTAGATTCCAATATACTGTCTATTTTATCCTACTGGGAATCATTCTGAAGGAGACACATACATGAATAATACTTTGGTCACATCCAAAGCATTCTGGAAGCTGCAGTTTACCCTCATAGAGCTATAATTTCCCAGCACCCTTAACAAACTACAGTTCCCATGATTCTTTGGGAAGTGAGCCAGGTGCTTTAAATATATAACGTGGATGTGACCTACACCAGAACTGAAAATCTCCAAGGCTGCCTCAGTAAAGATCCATCTGTAAAATACTAGAGGATACCTTTTCAAAATAAAACGTGATCCGTTACTGTTAGCTGGGCTGCATTGTCAGTGACTCAGTGTTCCAATGTAGTACACAAGGGATAAACCAATTACTGTATCACTTTGGGTAAACAGCCACCCATTGGTCATTTTTGTTTGTTGGGGTTTTTTTGGTGATGGATGGGTTAGACACATATATTGTTGTTGTTTAGTCGTTTAGTCATGTCCAACTCTTCGTGACCCCATGGACCATAGCACGCCAGGCACTCCTGTCTTCCACTGCCTCCCTCAGTTTGGTCAAACTCATGTTCGTAGCTTCGAGAACACTGTCCAACCATCTCGTCCTCTGTCGTCCCTTTCTCCTTGTGCCCTCCATCTTTCCCAACATCAGGGTCTTTTTCAGGGAGTCTTCTCTTCTCATGAGGTGGCCAAAGAGACATATATTACCGTGTTTCTCCAAAAATAAGACACCGTCTTATATTTATTTTTCCTCAAAAAAAACCCCACTATGGCTTATTTTCAGGGGATGTCTTATTTTTTTATTAAGTATGGTACAGTTTAACCTAAAAGGTTAAACTGCCTATAACTATGGCTTATTTTCGGGGTATGGCTTATATTCCTTGAATGCGTAAAAATCCTATTATGGCTTATTTTATGGCTACGTCTTATTTTCGGAGAAACAGGGTAGGAGACATTATTTCCAGCACTGGTAAGGGAAAGCAGAACCTCCCCACACACACACCCAAGGAATAAAGGCACACACATACATGCATGTGAATGCAAGCGCTTTCTGCATAGAATTTATTACCACAATCCATGAAGTTGGGGAGTTAGGTGAGTAGTGCAGCAAGTCGCATTTCCCCAGCAACAACAAATTGTACCAGTTGAGCACTGGGGAATTGCAGGTTCCCCGCATTAACTCGAGGAAAGACACTTGGATACCCAGCAACAGCTGAGCAACAAGCAAGCATTTATTGCACAACAAAGCACTTGTCTCGAGAAACCATAGAATCTCGCCTGCTCTCGCTAACGGATCTTTCTTGAAAAATCCATGTGGATTCTTTTTTTTTCATTCCAACGTAACATTTTCCATGGGCTGGCCTCCATGAGAATGATTTTGACAGTGCTCCCATGGAAGATTATACACCAGAGGAGGCCTGGATGTGTGTGTGTGTGTGTGTGTGTGTGTGTGTGTGTGTGTGTGTGTAGAAATGTATAGCACCAATTCAGAATAATTGTGCAAAAACAGGGAAATTGGCTATTCCCCCCCCCCACAGCCTAGCAGTTTTATGCTATTCATTACGCATACATAAGAAGTCTTGCTTTAAAAGAGATTTAAGGATTTTCCAATAGTCTACAGTAAATACTTTATTCATTTCTAAAGGACTGCTATGATAACTGGCCTTCTTTTCCCCTTCAGTAATCATTGTCTAAAAAAAGAAAACCTCCAGGAGCACTTCACTTCTGTCCCTTCCCCTGGCTGGCTGCCCAGTCTCAGTATGATGTTTTTAAACCCTCCCTCCCGCCCCATGCTACAAGGTTTCTTCAACATTATTATCCTGTGCAGTGCAGCAGGCAGAGAGAGCTGAATGATATGATACCATCCAGGCAGCGATCCACCAAAAGCGGCTTCTTTTTGGCAGAAGATGGAAATAAATACTCAGTGATACACACTTGTGTGTGTGTGTGTGTGTGTGTGTGTGTGTGTGTGTGTGTGTGTGTGTGTAAATCTTCCTAGTTATATTGATCAAATGAATCTGCAGAAACCAACATTCATTTCATAAGCCCAGAGAACAAAGAACTTCCATGGTTGTTTCGCTGAAATTCAGCCGTGATTTCAATCTGCAAGGAACAGCCAGCTGACAATGAGAGGAATATCTGTTACCAAATAAACATTCCCAGGCGGATCTTGCATGCCTTTCAGAATGAAGCTGATAGCGAGAAGCAAGGGATGGATGAGAATTGCAGAATCAAACTTTTCCTGTAACTTCTGACAGCTCCACATATATTGGCCCTCGATCAGCTCAGTATGAACTGATATAGGATCATTTTCATTTCATGTGCATGAATCTGGCCCTGGGCATTTTGGTGAAATTTTCAAATGGCATGTAATCAACCCAGGCCACAAACCACTGGAAAGTTCTCCAGCAGAAGCCAAATTCAGATGGGCAAGAATTGCACAAGAGCACCCATGGCTCAGATCTGTAAAATCTTTCATGATCTGCCCCTGGAGAGAGCTGCCTTACTGCATGTTGAGGATGGAGACGACCAACTCCCATCAGACCCAGCCAACATGTCTAATGAAGGGAGTTACAGTCCAACAACACATCGGGGGCACAGGTTCCCATCTCTGCTATATGTATATCTGCTAATCCTGAAATGGGGAACCTGCTGCTCTCTAGATATAGTTGAACTCCAGCTTTCATTAGCCCTAACCACACAGCCATGGTCATGGATGATGGGATTTGTGATCCAATAACACAGGGAAAGCCGCATATTCCCCATCCCTGTACTAATAGCACAAGATAAAGATTATGAGTTTAAGTTCTCCCAGCAGAAGCAGACCTATGCCTGGTCTGTATCACTTCATGCTGAAGATCACAGGGCCAAATATTCCTTCCTATAAAATAATTCACTGCGTTGTAGAAGGGATATCAGGGAGAACTTTCCTCTGTCAAACTAATTACATCTGTCTGAGTGTAATAATGTATATCATTCAGTTACGAGAGTCCACACAAGCCATCGGAAGTAATAGGGTCACAACAGGTTTACCATCTCTGAGAATTAGGCCTAAGGTTGACTGGGTCAATATTAAAATATCAGCGCTGTTAAGCTTCAAGATTAGCCCTGAAAATTTGCCCCAAATGAAATGAGTGAACATAAAACCCAACAGAAACCAATATAGAAATTAGAACAGAACTGAAAAGAGCTAGTTTTTCCCCTGACATTTCAGAAAAGGTAAGGCCTTTGTCCCTAACTATCTTTAAGACCTAGTTATATTTTGAAGCTTTCAACAAAAGTATATATTTATTGTTCCTGTTCTTTTTCAAAGTTCATAAAGACAAAACCCAAAATGTCACCTAGGGCTTTTTGCACCATAAGAGAGGAAACCATGAATGGAAGGAGGTTGCCACATCAATAACAAAGGTGTGCAACCTTTTGTCGGATCAAGCATGCAAAACCTGTCAGAGAGGCACTGAAGAGGTCTCTCTTCCTTGACACACTCTGAGGTGTGCGGGATTTGTATTTCTTTGTTCCTCAGCATGACACGTATTGTGTCTTGATACACCACGATTATCTTTGCCTTATTGTTAGCCTCGGGCAAAGGTATCATTTACTGTGCCACCCTCATGACTTCCCCAGTATTGGATAACCTACTTAAATGCTTAGCATCCAGCTCCTGAGAAATATGGACATTGCAGGGCTGTGTCATGCTCCACAGTGCTCATTTTAGCATCCAAATTGTTCTCTCTCCCTCCCTCCCTCCATCCATCCTCTCCCCTCCCTTTTCCACTATGGAGAAGTGTTTCTGCAAAGCGTGCCAAAGGGACAATAAGGGAAAGGGAAAGTAGCACAAGCATTCTGCGTCTGCTTTTGCACTCTTTGTGCTCTTATTCCCTCTCCCTCTCTCTCCACCCCTCTCCAGAGATCCTCTGCCTTAATTTTTCTCCATGATTGCACTAGATTTATTGCTCCAGTAAATTCTGCAAAAGGAGAAAAAGGTGGGGGGGGGCAGCATAGGTACTCCAAGACCCCAGGGAATGCCAGCATAAGATCACCTGACTGCTCTGCACTCACATTGCAGTAAAAAGAAAGAATAATTCCTGAGGCTTCCATTGCTTCTCCAGGACTAATCCTGAGCAAAATATGAGAAAGGTGGTAGCAGTGGTGGAGGAATATACCTGCATTTGAAAGAGAAAAGGTAAGAGACACTGACAAGCAGGCAAGGGAATCCCACCTGTTCCTTGGGAATATAAGAGACAAAGGAGGCAGAGAAGAAAATGCATATTATATTATTTTAAAAATTTATACCCCGCCTTTCTCCTCCAAAAAGAGGCACTCAAAACAGCTAAGTCCAACCTGAAAAGTAAAATTAACAAATACTGCATCACTATAGCAACACATCCACAACAATTAAAGTGTATTGAAAGCACATGGCTTTCTGCAAAGAATCCTAGGAGTTATAGTAATCACTTTTCTCATCTATTGTCAAGGAAAAAGTAACGGTGTATATTTTGTACCATGGTTGATGACTCCTTCACCAGTGTCAAGGAGTTATTATACACACTCGATCTACAGTAGTCCATAGGTCTTCAGAGACATTTGGTCAAATCTTTTTGCAATTTTGTACTTCCATAGCCTGATTCAGACTTGTGTAAGCATGGGGACAGGGCCGGCCAAACCATTATGCAGAGTGAGGCAGCCACTCCAGGCATCAGATTTTAGGTGTCATGAAAGCGCAGAAAATTGTTAGTTACTGTAGTTATTTTAACATGGTTGTATATTTACTCTTGAGGGGACGCAGGTGGCGCTGTGGTCTAAACCACAGAGCCTAGGGCTTGCCGATCGGAAGGTCAGCGGTTCAAATCCCCGCAATGGGGTGAGCTCCCGTTGCTCAGTCCCTGCTCCTGCCAACCTAGCAGTTCAAAAGCACATCAAAGTGCAAGTAGGTAAACTGTTTCCGTGCACTGCTCTGGTTTCGCCAGAAGCGGTTTAGTCATGCTGGCCACATGACCCAGAAGCTGTCTGCAGACAAACGCCGGCTCCCTCGGCCAGTAAAGCGAGATGAGCGCCGCAACCAGAGTCGTCCGTGACTGGACCTAATGGTCAGGGGTCCCTTTACCTTTATATTTACTCTCAGGGACAGGCACTTGCAGGATTTTCTCGCCCAGGTATCAACACAACTTTCTACAATGGCACATGGTGGTCAGGAAGAACTATTATCATTGATGTGCAGAACAACCCAAAGGAGACCACAGGTCTGAGGAGCTGTTGCCTGGAAAGTGACTGCCTTCAAGCAGCCGCCTAGAGAAAGGTACCACAATTAATTTGTCTAATCCCAAGCAATTTGGGGCTTTAAATGACAAAGCCAGCACTTTAAACTGAGCATCAATACTATGAGCCCAAACTGCTGCCATGGAATAATACTTGCTTAGCCACTTAATGCAGGCATTCCGGTAGATGTCATCTCTCTCTTGTGCCACTCTTGGGTGCACACCAATAATTTGAGGTCCACAAAAAAGATTCCATTCATGTACTGATAGTTAAGTGCAGTTCCAGGCGGGTCCCCGCCACCCAAAAAGAGGAAGTAACCAAACAGAGAAACCGTCCCTTCTGCACACAAAAAGAAATCCTGTTTGCATTGCCTCAGAAATAAAGGTAGGTGTCATAAAGAAATTGCGCAGATGAAGTGAACAGATTTGCTCCCATGCTCAACAAGGCATCCTCACATTATTTTTAAGTAAAATGATGAATGCTTAAAGACCACTTGCTTATCACCCATTTGCAACTTTTTATTGCCAATGCAGAGTATGAAAGAGTATGTAACTTTCGTGTGCCTGTCTTGGAGCAGTTGCAATGTGGGTGTGGCTTAGGGACTGAAACAGTGCCAGATATAACAAGTGACAAAAATCACTTGGGGGAGGGAAGCCTCTCTTGTGTGTACCGGTATGTGTGAGTAGATAACCATGCTGTATCCAGAATATAAGGGAAAGGATCCCTATCTCAACACACATAAAATGCTTACTTTCAAACCTTATCACAGTTGTGAACTTTATGTATTGCTTGGTTTCATAACGTATGAGCTGTTCTTATTTGTACCTCATTTATGGGGAAGAAAAGAGGAGCCTGCCACTGTAAACTGTCAATCCAGAAATGCATGCAGGTTGCACACACAGAAGCCTCCTTAACTATCTCATCACAGCTGTACAACATCAAGCTAAACAAAATGTCTCAGAAAGCTGCTGTCTTTGCTGCTTGGCATGTCGCAGATTCTAAGTTCCTTTTTTACATCACGGGGAAAATGAAATAAAGGGAAGTGGCGAGAAGCCCAGCACCAGCCTGCTGCTTAGCATTTTCATGAACACCAAGGTATAAGAATCAACCTTTTTTTGTCAATGTTATCCCATTGTTTGAAACAGTGATCTGAAAAGCCTAACCTCCACTCTCCTTGCTACTGGATTAGAGGATTAAAATAAAGGACACTTGAGTTTATTGATTTAATGAGCTATGGGGGAAGAAGGGGGGGCTTCCCTAGTGAATAAAGGAGAAGAATACAGGGTGCTCACAGGTACCATCTCTCAGGGATGTCTTTCCCAATCTTCCATGCTCAGCTTTATTTTGGTATTTGGCTGTAATAGAATGACCCTCAACATTCCATGCTGTTCAGTACCATGTGCAGCAGGCAAATAAGCGCATGCCTTGGTCTCCAATATTCTCTTTCAATGTGGGAGGAAGAGGGGAGGCAAAATAAAGAGATGCAGGGATGCTACACGTTCCTTCACACTCAAGTTAGCAATCCTTAATAATCGAGACAAAGCAGGGCAGAAGGCAAAGAAATAACACCTCGTGCCTACAAAATAACGGTGGGCGGACTTCATTACTGTATTTTCCTAAGCAATTTCATTAGCAAAGAATCCCCTGCCTCACCCACACATGGCACAAGCTCTGAGCAGCAAAGTAAGTCGTAATGCTTCATGCATGTTGATGAAGCTTGGGGTCATCCAGACAGAGTTTGGTAAATTAATCTCCTCCCATGGATCTCTCTAACCATTTGTGGGTTCTCCCTTCCACTCCCTTCATATTTAATACAATACACCTCATATTTCTTCATAATAATAACATAATATGTGTTATTAACAATTAAGTAAAAGATGTCCTCTTGGTTCCCTTTGTACCTCCCATGACCAGAAAGTATCTTATTAAGAAATGACCATTTGTCCTTCTATCAGCCTGCATTTTAAAATTCGCTAGATTGGATTTCACTACAAATTTTCTCCATAAAAACAGCTGAAGACACATAGGAGCACACCTGGAGGATGCTTAATATGATCACATTCGGTACTGTCCACATAGGGAACCAGCAGCCACCTTCCTATCATGAGGCTTATAAACTCCCCAACGTGAGCAGCTACCCCTCATACTGTCTGCATCTACACCTGTTAGGTGGGGTTCACCTAATGTACCCTATCAGCGGAAACTGTGCACAAGGGCTTCTCTTTGTGCTACAGGGCTCTCTCCCCCCATACTCCCCAAAATTCACTCGGAGGAGTCAGAAGAACCCCCTAGAGCAGCTCTGGGGCAGGGAGATTGTTCCGTCGGGGAAGATGATATGCTTCCACAAATAGTAATAAATAGTAATTCATTATTTATACCCCGTCCATCTGGCTGGGTTTCCCCAGCCGCAAAGAGAACATTTGCAATAGTGCAATGTTGAATTCTTCCCATTACATTTGTGTTGGTATAATATGAAGACTTCCTGCATGTGCTGTTAAAATATGGCATGGTGCTCGTTTATAGCAAGTTATTCCTTAGCAGTATGGAAAAGTCTCTGGAATCCTAGATAGGTGTATTATATATAATATGCTATTGCAACAATACTGTTAAATAAATCATATGTCCTGTGATAATTTTTCTGCCCCAGTGTGTGGTATCTTGCAAAACGAGACTATCTAGGAGAAGATCATTTTCAAAAGACAGTTTTTAACCCTATTAAATGATCTCCTTATCCTCCCCCTTCCCCACAGCTCCTTTGCTTTTTAAAGGCAAGCACTGCTGAATCCAGGGGGCAAAATCATTACTTCCCAATTATCTTTAGCCACAGAAGATAACCTCTCTCTGTCGGTGCTGTTAAAATATGTGCACAGTTCTGATGTATAGACAGTTGTGAAATACAGGCGGAAGAACTCCACAAATGCTGAACAGAAAAGCATCCCAAATGAAGCGTTATTATTAAAGAAGTATAATCGCTAGGATAACTAATCACATCAATACCACATAGCTAATTAAACCCATTATAGTTACAATTCCCATGGAGGAGAGGTCATACAAAGCAGCCATCCCCCTTGACTCTGCTATGCTAACAAAAGCTGTAGAAATTAAATAAAGTACACTGCGTTTCATTCAGGTTCAAAAGAGAAAAGTTGAACAACTACACAGTGGTTAAACAAAGGAACCCCAGGAAGGCGGGTTGTGGCTGTACATTTGCCGGTGAGATTTTCAAAGGCCTCCTCATAATTCACCTAAGATGCCATTAAAGTAAAAGAAATGAACTGGAGAAAGTATCACGCCAACCACTTTAGGGGGGGGGGGAGGAACCCAAACAAAGATCTGTTGTAAGAACACAATGAATGAAGGCAATCCACCAGCTTCACAAAAGAACTATTGATAATGGTGTTTAAAAGGCTGATAAATTAAGGAGGGTATGAAAAAGTTGGCCTGCATGTGTAAATGAGTGTGAACTAGGCCTCGGGAGTTGCAGTTGGCTTGCAGCTTGTTTGGCACCCTTTCTCTGCTGCAATTCTGCTGTAACTCTCGGAAAAGATGGTGGACAGGAGGAGGCACAAACCGTGGAAGCAGAAAGTAAAGAGGGCTTTTTGTGGATGGTTTCATTTCCCCTTGTTGCTTTTTTTGCAGGGCATTCCACCAGCCTGTTCTACTCCTATCCTTGATGTCTTTGATGACTGGCTCCCCTTTATCCTACCTTCCCAACTGCTCCAACAATATCTATGAGGACCTTCAAGGTTTTCCGTGATAATCCTCATTTCCTTAGCCTTTTCATGGCTTTTCCACAGACAATACCTTGTCTTCCTCTGGATCATTTAACTCACTGATTTGTGCCCCATCGAGATCCAGCACAGCCTCCCCTAACTTCATGGCCCCCAAATATTTTTGAACCAGAGTACCCATTATATCCAGCTATTTCCTACGCTGGCATGGGCTGATAGAAGTTGTGTGGGGTAGATAGATGAATCACCCATGTGGGGTAAATAATAAAATAAGTGGTTGGATCTCTAGATCTAAAGTGTGGGGCTAAACACACACATCGGCAAGAGAAAGCCCACAGCAGAGTATTAAAATCACAGAACTGTGCAGCACAGTGAAATGTGAGGAATAGAGGCTGTTAGGCCCTTCAAATATCCTGTTTAGGTCACTTACAGCACTTCCTCTCACTATCCCTCTTGCAACAAACAAATCACATCATTAAGTAAGTTTAAATGCTCTATTTTCAAAGCTCCAAAGGTCAGATTCATGTGTTATTCCATGCAGCAACAAGTAAACACAGGCAGAAATCTTGGATTACAAAACATAGTGAAATAGTTCTAAGCATGTGGTCAGCTTGTAGCAAGAAAGCTCAGGCACATCCTATATTGGTGAGTTCACATGGTGATAGAGAATGAACGAAGGAAGAAGCTTAACTTTCTTCCAGGTGAGAAGCATGACCTAGCAGAGTCTAGGAATACAATTGGTCTTAACCCCTTCATGCATTAACTAGCCCTATGCTTGCTAGTTATATTTGAGAACAATTTCCCACAGGTTGGAAGTCCAAACCATCAGGAAGGCATCGGGTTGGGGAAGGCTGGTCTACGATGACTCTCTCTCTCTCTCTCAAACACACACACACACACACACAGAGAGAGAGAGAGAGAGAGAGAGAGTGTACTAGGCCTGCCAGAGATCTCTTATGCTCTCCCTACATCCACTACAGAGATGTATAAGTTTTATAAATAAGTAAAACTGAGGAGACTGCCAGACCAATATGTGCTATGCAAAATGCAAGAGGTTCAGAGCCCCTGCATGCTCCTGGGTAAAATGCCATCAATGTTCATCAGGGCCTAAGCAAGACCAAATTAACCTTCATCAGGACCAAATTAACCTCCAGATTAAAAACCAGATGTACAGTGGACGCATGGGGAAATAATCTGATCAAACCTGATTATGAGTTTTAACTGGGACTGAGCATTCACCTCCTGCTAATCGTAACTTCCTCAAGGAAGTCATGGGAGAAGCGCGAGTTAAACTGAAATCTCCTAGGTCCACATTCAGTTCTTTATCACCAGACCATAATGAATCTTAGCTCCAGTGTATGATTCACACAGTGAGAGATGTAGCAGCTCCTTTTTCAAGGCTGTCTGTTCTGGACTACCAGAGACTGCTCTTTTCTGAATGTTATGGCTGGCACTAGTGGATTCTTATCTCTCATGGCTTCACATCTGCTTTATTGAGCTCTTTTCATCTCTTCTTCATAGTTTCTGTCCTATTTGAAATAAGAAACTCTCTGCAGAGGGCCTGTGTGATTATTTTGCTTTGTACTGTTCCCAGCATACGATTACCATATGATTAACACTAAACAGGATATTGTAATGACCATGTTATCATGCAGAGTGGAAAGAACTGCTTCCTCACCTGGCGGTTGTCTAGCTTGCTAGCTGGTGGGCATAATCACAACATATTTGTGGCCAATTAGTTGCCAGAGGAAGCTTCTGAATTACATTCGGATGACTAACCATCAGCAGCACACCCAGAACCCACAGGGCTTCTTCGGAAATCACACCCACCTGCAGGTTTAGGTTGGAAATAGGTGCTTGGTTCTAACTCAGTTTTCCCAACCTGCTCCCCTCCAGATGTTTTGGTCTGCAGCTCCTATCACCCTTAGCTATTGACCATGCAAGGCACCAGGAAGGGGAAGGATGTTTTATCTGAAAGATAGCTAGAGACATGAAGAGCTTCTACACAAATGCCTTTGAAGGCTTTAAATCAGTTCCAATCATTCACAGACATTTTTGCGGCAAGGGGGCTAATTCCCATTCCTAACAGTGTACAAGGACTGGCTGAATTAACGCAGAAGGACATGGCATCCATCAAAACACGCTATTATTTTTAAGTACCAAAACAGAAAGTACCTCTTTAATTAGGTGCTTTGCATTGCACTTCCTCTTTGATTAGATATTTTGAGTTGCACTTCCCATTTCCCGGATACTTTTGCCAAATGGGTGGACTCTGGAATCATGGAGGGAGATCCTAGGTTCAATCCCTGGCATCTCCAGGTAGGGCTGGGAAGGAATCCTGCCTGGAACCCTGGAGAACTGCTTCCAGTCAGTGTTGGCAGTCCTGAGCTACATGGAACAGTGATCTGACTCTGCAAAGGCCAGATTCCTTTGTTCCTATGGAACTCTGAATCAGAACCAATGACAGGAGCAATTTGATATGTATTATTACAAGCACTGCTGCTTGGGTTTCTGGAGTTATGTTGCTGTGGGACTAGTACCATGTGTTTGCAGTAAACTATCATAATGTTAACTGAACGTCAATGATTTTCAATAAATAAATGCCTTATTACAGGAACACTGGCAAGCTGTGGTCCTCTTTCCTGCAGAGGAAACTGATCCTGAACATTCCATTTATTGTTGAAGAGGAGACATTAAGAGATACACTGCCCTTTCAGCAAGGTGGAAAGGAGAGGAAATACCTTCTCTTATTTTATTTTATTTTTTTAAAAAAGCTGTGTCAATCTGTCTCTCAGCAGAGACACTTTCTGCAGGCACACACACTCAAATTCTCTATCCAGATAGAAGTCATCCTCTTCCACAAGCACTAAAACTATGCTCAGATTTTGAGAAGCATGTGAAGTCTAGGGAGCTTCCACTCTGTCTGCAGTGAGTTAAAGGGAGTTAAGCTATTTTGGAAAAGGGGATATTACATTTTCCCACATGTTTTCAAAACCGGGTCCTTTTTCCAATGAGGATCTGAAATTAGCCCTTTGTGATGCAAAGAACTGCACATGATATGAAGAGTCATGGCAATGTTTCTTTTCTGATCCCAGCACTGGAGAAAGAAGCAGGAGAGTTCTGCTTCTATCCTTCCACATCAGCGCTGCAAGCAACTCATTGCAAACTCAAGTTCCCAGAAGCTTTGACTGATTTTTGCCACATTGGAACAGTTTATTCTATTAAGCACACAGCATTCTAAAAAGTTGTGTCATGGGGGGAATGCCAATTTTATTCTGTCCTGTTTAGAAAAGTTGTCTTGGCAAGCATTCCCAAAAATTTAAGAACAGGAAAAACAAACATCAAAAAATGAGTACACACTCTTCCTGAACAATGACTGGCACGTGAATCTATCATCCTTGAAAATTCACAATTAAGGGAAATATAAAATAATTAAAAATACACACAACAAAACAGAATCTCAGGAACAGGATACTAACTCAGAGTTTTAGCTTTAAATGTTGTACATTTTCTATTACTCAAACAGCTAAGACTAGCATAAAGTTCATAATGCCTGATATATTCTGGTAAAGTCATTTAACATTCTACAACTTGGATACAGTTCAAGTTCAAGTTAATGGACTGTTGTTCCTTATTCATACCACAACAGTTCTATGAAATGGACTGGGACATACTTTAAATGAATTGACTCCCAGAGCAACAGCCTTCCTGATAGATCCCACATTGGGGCAGCCATTCAGATTAACTTCCAGGTCTTGTTTTGACAGTGGCCGCTTCTACGTCGTCATACTTTTTCACCAATCTCTCCCACATTTGGCGCATATAACCACACAGCCACATACCACAAAGAAAGTGGGTATGTTAATACAAACCATGGTGGGAAAATAGTGCTTCTTAACTACCGTTCCACTTCCCATCCATAAGATAAAACTGAAAAGAAAACTGATGAGAAACTGAAGTAGGAAGTGATAGGATAAAAAGCACTTGATGGTGGCATGTGAATCACCATGCAAAATTGGGCAAAAACAAACCAGGAGGGTTGTTCAATATATGTTTTGTCTGGAAGTGTTCCCTTGGCTGAGGTCAACTGACATGATCAACTTGCTACAGTAACATGTGCTTAAAATCATCCTGGCTGCACATTGCAGCAATCAGCCACCACTTCACTACAGAGCCAAGATTGCATGTCAAATTCACAGTGTGTGGCTAGACCCTCATGCACAAAGGCATCTTGGGTGCACATACAGTTATGCTGCTGAATATGCATATAGCCCTTTGGTAACCAGTATCTTTACACAGTATTGTATCACCAATTCATTAGTTCTGTACAGGGCCATAGTTAGGGGGTGGTGAGGTGGGCCCCCACCAGGGGTGCAGGCGATTGGGGGCACAAAATTGGCTAAAAATATGTCCATAAATATAAATATTGATTATTTCCTCATAAAAATGGTTTTAAATAGAGGGTGAATTGAATGGGTGGAGGAGGTGGGTTGGAGGAGAGGTGGAAGCAGGGCCGTCTCTAGGCCCGGGTCCGGTGGCACGGGGCGTCAGGGCTCCAGGCCACCAGGGGTGCCGCTGCGCCCGCTGAGAGGCGTGGCGGAGGCCGCCCCAGGCGCGCCTCTCAGCTGTTCAGCGGCTTCAGGCCACTCTCCGGAGCCGTGCGGGCCTGGGGCTGCCTCCGCTGCACACAGGAGCATCGCAACAGGGGGCGGGCAGCGCCCCCTGGCCCAGGGCCGGCCCTACGGCCAGGCTGGGTTGCGCAGGGCTCCGGCCCTCCAGGCAGCAGCCGCGCTGGGAAACGGGGCAGGGGCGACGGAGGGATCCGTCGCACCACGGCGCCAGGTATGCTTAAGACGGCCCTGGGTGGAAGGAAGAACTTATTTGTCCATGGCCAGGGGGCGCAATCTGGGCAGTTCTGCCAGGGGCGCAAGATCACCTAGCTACGGCTCTGGCTCTGTAGGCCATATTGCCACTCTCCATAGCATGATAAGCAACCCTCTCACAAAGGTCATTTTATTGCAGACATTTCTACCAGTAAAGCAGCACAAGCTTTCAAAATGTATACTACATCATTAAAAAAAAATCATAAAGATGAAATTCACTGGATAACAGTCCATTTTATCTGGTTAAACAGGTACGATGAACAGGCCAGATTTTCAAACAATATCTTATTCTTGGTAAACAGGGTATATTATACATACCTGCTGAGATTCCTCCAAAATGCACCTTGTAACATGGGGTTGCCATCCCATAAACCTGGGGTCCCCCAAATGGCATTCGTGGCACCATGGCACATTAGACACCCCCTTGGTGTCTGGCAATTCCCCGTTTTATTATATTTTTTAAATGATACTTTTTAAGGGGCTTGCTTGGTTGTAGAGGTTGCATTTTAAAAAACAAAAAGCTGAAAGAAACCAAAGTTGGCAGATTCCCCCATTTTTATTGGTAATTTAATGCTGAGAATGCCTCTTTGAGGCATATGATGTGGACATGTCCTGAAATATAGACCTCAATAGAAAGATGGTTAGCTCCATCCATGGTATGTATGCTTTCCCCTGAGGCAACTTTTAAAACATAACTGGACAAACTACGCCTTATCATCAGTGAAGAATTTATAATAACAGTCATAGTCAATTTATTTCTATACCACATTTTTCCTCAAATACATCTGTGCTCATGGTGGTTCACATAAAAAACCAAATACAAATACATAATCTAAGTACATTAATAACACATAATAAAAAGCACAACAATGCTACAATATAACACTGAAGAAAACCAGTAATTAGCAGTTCGTTTCAAATGCATCAAAATTTAAGTGAGCATAAAGGTTAGAAATAGGTCCAGTTAAAATATCCTGATTTCACACCCAAAAGTAGTACCAAATCAGGTGACATTAGTACCTAGCATCCACACATGCACGCACACCAGCCCCAACCACTTAATGTATGAACCCCAAAGTTCCCTCAGGGTTCTTCTGAAAGCAGCTCACTTAAGAAGATGTTCAGGGATGGAGAGTGAAGACAAGGCAGGGGGGCGAGCCCATTTTTCTTCATGGCCCTCCCATCTTCCTTATTCACAAACTAACTTTCTTAACTGCTTATCTACTGCATTTTGAGATGTCCTTCAAGCATAGCAATGTACTAGTTGCAAGGGTACAGCAAAACCACAATTCTATGATTCTATTGAGGTTTTTCTCTTTCAAGAGCTGTTTTTCATACAGTTGCTATCAGAATTGTCACTGAACACAGCATACAAATCAATATGGCTAACCTGAACCAAAACACCCACTCACACACGAAACAAAGAACACCACAGCCAACCACAAATGAACAACCATATCCCAGGCCAACCCCAACATCTCTCACCATCAAAGGAACACAAGCAAACAGCAGAGAACCTACACAAGCGACACTGACCCCCCAAAAACCCACATATACTAAGCAAAATAGAAACATCGCCACCCGACCCCACCCCCACCTACCTTCCCCCATCTACCTCTTTTTCCCTTTTCTTCCCAATGTCTCAACAAATGAAAATGATTTGTAAGAATGTTACGAGAGACATTGCATATATTTTTGTAAATCAAGAAAATCTTTAATAATAACAACAACAATAAAAGAATTGTCACTGAATGAAGCTCAGAGTGCGGCTTGTTCAGATGACAGTTCCCCAAGTGAAGATGCAATCCAGGAGGAAGCCTGGTTTGTGGTCACTTCAATCCATTGTGGCATTTGAGATGCAGGAGTTTTTGCTTCATGGCATTTTAAATTGGCTTGTGTACCTCCTTGCATGTTTAAACGTAGAGACTCCCTTGTGTTTAAGAGGGTGACCGCCTCCGATTCAACTTACTAGTTGCCAGTTTTTAGTTCTCCTAATAATGCATTTTTATAGTTTATCAAGTGGTGCCTGCTATTAATACAATCAAAAGTAGTGGATCAAATAGTTTCAAATGTTCCCTTGCTTCCGCTCTGCATCGTTTGCTATCAATACCTACTCCATTCCATCACTGCGGTTGTCTGGCCTGGTACCACATTTCTCAACCGACAGGAATGGTAAGCGCAGGGAAATGTAGTTGAAATGTCTCCAAGCATCACCTTTAGGAATGCCATTTGTTCAATATTCATAACATTTAGTCTTCCTCAAAAGTCAATAGCAACATTTGCAGCAGTACCAAATATGTAGCTGGAACAAAAAAAACAGAAGAAAGCTTTGAATATTATTGCTACTTTCAAATGTTTCAATGAGCAATATCCGTTGAGTGAAAGTGCTTCCAATGTAAGCTTCACAGCTTGTGATGGAATGAAAACTTGGAAACATTCATAAATTAAAACCCCTCCCCAATAGTTTCAAAAAGCAATCAATTTCATGAATTTCTAACCTTCCAAAAGCTGTCTGGGTAAGAAACATTGAGGCTTGTAATGAGCCATTTCTACCTAGGTGATTCCTTGCCAAGTAATCCACAAGATCCAGTTATCAGTGGGTTGTTGAGTCTTGATGGGGCACTTTGCAAGGTGCTCCACAAGACTTGACAATCAGCTTATTTGTGCTTTGCAGCTTGTAACTTTGTCCACAGTTTGATTTCAAAATAAAAGCCCACCTGACATCAAACTTGGCCTACACGGTGCAGGAGTCCATCAATCAGATACAGTTTCCCACCTCTAACCTAGGAGTTCAGTCATAGCTAGACATGGCTCATCCCATGTTGCCAGCATTCTCTGCCAGCAGTTCCACCTCTTTACCTAGGAACAGGGCTGCCCTGCCCATGACTCGGGTGGGACCTCTGCTGCTGATGGAGAAATAGTGACAGCAGATTCTACTGAGATCTCATGGAAAACTTGAGCGATCTTGTGCTGCTTTGGCACGAGTGCAGGACAGCACTTTCACATTTTGCCTCAGGCAGCAAAATGGGACGGGACGCTCCTGACTAGGAAACAGTGGCAGTGGAAAGGCATCGTTTTTAACCGCTACTGGGAGAGTCTGGGAAATAGAATTAGCTGACAGATTAACTAGGAACCATGGGAACTCTAGTTGCCGCCACCACCCTAGCAGAAATAGATAGTTCTGAGCATGCTCAGCAGTGTCTACTACAACAGGTAACCCTGGGGAAGAGTTTCCAAATCCTACTGGCTCACTCCATTGAGAGAGAGAATTCCAGCAGTAGAGAGTAGCAATAGAGAAGGTGTTTGGTTGAGAAATTCAGGGTGTAAGAAGCAGATGACCAATAGTGTAGAGAGAAAGGTGATAGTGGCACAAGGAAGGAAGGAAGGAAGGAAGGAAGGAAGGAAGGAAGGAAGGAAGGAAGGAAGGAAGGAAGGAAGGAAGGAAGGAAGGAAGGAAGGAAGTTATGTATGCAGGCATTGTAGGCCAAAGCCAGGCTATATGCATGCAGCCTGAGCTCAGGAGCTTCATCTACATAACAAAAGACAGAGAGGATTCCAAAATCCTCCAGTGACATTGTTAGTAGCTGGCAGGTTGCCAATCCCTGCTGAGATAGGGCCAGTGTTGTGATTCGGTAATCACAGCATTAAAGCTACCTATCACAGGTGTGGTGTGTGTGTGTGTGTGTGTGTGTGTTTGCCTGGGCCGGCTTAAGGTATATATACTGGCCAAGTGTCCCTGTTTTTCATTCTTGTTCTTCTTGTTCTTGATGTTCCAATAAATCAGTTCTGAGCTGAATCTTGGTCTTGGGCCACCTACACAGCGCCGTCTTAAGCGCTCCCGGCGCCGTGGTGTTCCGGATCCTCCGGCGCCCGCCGAATCCCTCCGGCGCCCTCCCGCCCCGTTTCCCAGTGGCCAACAGGCGCTGCTGCGTGGCAGGCGGGCGGGCAGGCGCAGCTGCGCGGCGGACCGGTTGGCCAGCGGGTGGGCGCAGTTCGCGGCGCCCTCCTGGCGGGCCGGCGCCATGGTGCCCTGCGCCACCCAGCCTGCACGTAGGGCCGGGCCTGCACCTACACTTCGGAAGGAAGGAAGGAAGGAAGGAAGGAAGGAAGGAAGGAAGGAAGGAAGGAAGGAAGGACAAGATGGAGAAAAGGAGTGTGGGCATGTAAAAGAAGGATAAAAGAGAATGTGAGGAGAAGGGGGGGGGACCATGGCAAACATTTGACAGCTTCCTCAGCACTATCGCGGCTGGATAGAGCTTACCTGTTATTAACTGGCTTTCCAAATGCAATCCCTTACAACCATAGCTAAAGTATGATGACTGTGGTAGCTGTCAACCTGGTGTGCTGAAATAAAATATTTTGCTATGTGTTCTACAAAAACCTTTGAATGTTTAATCCTTTGGGGATTAGAAACAAGAAAGTAGCCTTTTTGAAGTATTTAGGTGAATAAAAATGAAATTAAATGCATTTTAAGGAGCTGCTGATTTTTGCTGATGGCCTACCAATTTTGTTATTATTACAACTGAATTTATTCCAGGCACATTATAGTTCTCAGCTAACTCTCACCTCATGGTATCTTATCCTGTCGGTTTCTTGTATCTGTATCTTGTGGACAAAGACTCTTCTTTTATAGGGCTGGGAGCTTGTGACCTTACAGTTGTTGTTGAACTACAACTCCCATCATCCCTGGTCATGTTGACTGCAGCTGATGGAAGAATGTACAGCAGAAAGGTCTGGAAGACAACCATGCATATTTTGTTCTTAGAAGACATTTTACTTTTACACAGTAAAACCTCTGCATATGTCCGCCTTGTCTAGCGTCCATTCCAGCAAACGTCTGTGGCAAACCCAGAAGTACCGGAATGGGTTACTTCCAGGTTTGCTGCTCACACATTCGCAGAAGCACTAAATTGTGCTTCTCACATGCGCAGAAGTGCAAACCACTCCACACACTTTGCCCCGCGTCCTTTTCAGCTAGCGGCCGGGGCTGCGGAACGGATCCCGGTCACAAAACAAGCTACCACTGGATATTCAACTTCACTTTGCAATTACATGAATGAGAAAAGGGTGAGGTAAAATTCAATGCAATTTAATTATGACATATAAATGTGTTGAGGAAAAGAAGGGTACATAATCTCAGTGGCCTTCAGAAAAGCTGTCATTGAGAAAAACAAAATTTGACTATGGAAAGAGGTCTTGATTGAAGCATCATTCTGCTACCAGCACACAAACAATGAGTTGAAACATCCTCAAAGTGGTGAATGGTGATGATTAACTTATCATCATCATCATCATCATCATTTAAACAGATTTATAAACCTTTCAAAATCTCCAATATTACATATATCAGAGTGGTGTGCACAAAACCAAAAATAAGTACAGTATGAAATACATACTAAAAATAACACAGCTATATACTATTATAAAACTGCCAAAGCACTCACTTGCAAAGTCACGTAGCTCATGCTTAAGGTATCAGTGGATACCTTCTTGCCCATTGTGATGGTCTCCACTCACTGGCGGAGGAAGTGGAGTGCGGGGGGAGTGCACCGCCCCCTGCAGCACGATCCCGGTGGGGTGCCATCACGGCTACCCCACCCACCCACGCTGGGTGCCACACCTCCGCATGCAGCATGCCACGCCCCCAGGATGCACATCGCATTTACTAGCGACAGAATATAAAGACCATGGATCTTGTAATTGCAAGATTACAACATAAAAGAGGCAGCACCAGAAGAATGTAATATGACTAGCAGTTCCTTGCCTACAAAGGACCCAAAACTCTAGAGTAAATATGCGGGGGAGCAAAGTACAGGATAAGCATGAAAAGCAATGATTATATTAAAAGGCTAGGAATGTACATACTATGAGACTGCACTGGTTGCAAAGCAGATTAAGCAAACGGAACAATGTTTAACAAAGCAAGCGCTCACTCAAGTCAAATGGGAGAGAGAAGGTAAATTGTATTTCTTTTTACACAAACCTGAAACTATATACTGGGAAATCTGTGTGTTCCTCCCCTCTTGTTGTTTTTCAGACTTGATGTGTCTATTTTAAATAATAATAAAACACAAAATTGCAGCAGCAACCTGTCTGGTGAGGATAGGCAAAGTCCTATTGGCTTTTATGGGCTCTTGTACCTTCAATTATACTCTTCCTGTTTGCAGGTTCAGCCCATTATATTATATCCTAACTGGTGCAAAGTGAAGATGACTTGACCTTTAATAGACTCTCTTAACTGTTCCATTGGTAGTTAATTTTCCCATGGGGGTGACTTTGCTCACTTTAACTACTAACACAAACACACACTCTTTCCACAAATCCCTCAGCCATATTTTATACATAAATATCACAACCTTCATTTGATAGTTGCACCCAACTGCCTATGAATTTCTGAAATTTACAGAAAACAATCCTAGCTGCTCTATGACCACTCCATGCTGCCTAACCACCATCCTCTCAACACCCCTACCAACTGGTGAAAAGTGCCTGAGAACAACAATAGCCTTATCAACTCCTTATCTCCAAAGCTCTAAAGGCCCTGAGGCTTAGTATGCTTCTGGTGCCAAAGACCAGCACTCTATGATCTGAAATAGAGGCAGGACATCCACAATCTCATTATCTGCCTCAGGAACACAACATGCCTGGTTGTAAACAGAACAGTAAATTCTTAACAAGTTAAACCTGTACAGAATTGGATGACTGGGAGTTAATAATGTGCACTTCAGCTTTACCATCACACCAAAAGAGCACAGTGTTATTATAGAACTTCTTGATCCAAAAGACTATAGCTACCAAAATAGGGGAAATTGCAAGAAATGTAAGAATTCAAGTTAAACTTAGCTTTGGCCAGCCTGGGGACCGCTGCTTTGCACTTGATTTGCTTCAGACTAAACATACTCTAAATAGGGACCCAGGTGGCGCTGTGGGTTAAACCACAGAGTCTAGGGCTTGCTGATCAGAAGGTCGGCGGTTCGAATCCCTGCAATGGGGTGAGCCCCCGTTGCTCGGCCCCAGCTCCTGCTAACCTAGCAGTTCGAAAGCACATCAAAGTGCAAGTAGATAAATAGGTACCGCTCTGGCGGGAAGGCAAACGGCATTTCCGTGCACTGCTCTGGTTCGCCAGAAGCGCCTTAGTCATATTGGCCACATGACCCGGAAGCTGTACGCCGGCTCCCGCGGCCACTAAAGCGAGATGAGCACCGCAACCTCAGAGTCATTCGCGACTGGACCTAATGGTCAGGGGTCCCTTTACCTTTACCTTTTCTAATGCCTTTTACTATCAGAGTACAACTGAGGCAATAATAGCAGACCCCTTTAAAAGGAGACACAAAACGCTCTTGCCAGAACAACCCAGTAAACAAAATTAAGATACTCAGTAAAGATGTGAAAATCCTTTAATGCATCTTGTACCCAGCTACTCGTCTTCTTGATCTTCTGACTTAAATTATAAATCTTCTCCTGAGGCAGCCTAGAAATACCCCCCACCCTGCCCCTAGAGTCCAGCTCAATACCAAGAAACATCAATTTCATTACAGGACCTGCTACCTTCTTTTGAGCAAAAGTTTGAAACACTACCGAGGAGTCTCAACACTATATGGTCTCCACCACTATGCCTTCAACATTATTCTAAGAACACACTAAATTTATCAAAGGTAGAACATGAATTGAACAGCCATTTAAGAGCCTTTTGCTAAAACATTGTAGATATTTTATTGTAAAACCCAGAAAGTCAAAGTTATCTGGATACACTGGCAAAACCATTTGGGCTACTTATTTCATAGGATTGTTCCATACCATAGCTACTGCCCCCAGAACATATTTTAGAGAATATAGCTCTGGATCAATCATACCATTATGGATGCTCCCATTTGGCTAAGATAGATGGTGAATGAGAGCTTTTCTGTGCACCACCCCACAATGTGAGCTCTGCAGATAAAGGACTGGGATTGTTGGCGTTTGAGCATAATTCTCATGGTGGGTCTTCTGCAACAGACCTTGGAGAGCTTCTGTCAGTCCAGCTCAGGATGAAACAATTTCATGTGTCCACAACAGACATTTAAAGAACCCACTGCAGGCAGAACTTTCTTTTGCTTCCTAATCTTCTCCCTCACAATCTGCCCCATAACCTGTAAGTGGGTTCTTAGGCAGCATTTAAAAATAAAACTTGACTCCAACCTTGAGTATTTTTCATCCTACCTTAATAGGATAATAATGAAAGCATACAGGCAAAACCTGTACCTTGACCAGAATTTGGGTCCTTTTCTCCACGAAGAGCATCTCCACCAACTCCTGTTTCTTTGTTTCCTTGACCATCCTCTGAAATAAATGGAATTGTGCTGAGTCATTCCATCACCTGTAGGAAGAATGAAAATACTCCCTTAGATTGTTACATTCCGAGCACATCTGCTTGAGAACATTGAAGATTGCAATCACTTGTCAGCTATGGGGTCCATGAATAGGCCTGGCTAGGGTCATTCACTCCAAACCAAACTCAGTTTGTTTCCTCTTCCAAAATATTGCTTGAGACCCAGATACCCGGCAAAGCATCATGAGGGAGAGCCTCATAACTGGGCTATGGTTAAATGAAATGGCATCTTGAGTATAGAATTCCCTCCCTTCCCAGGTGCAGCTGCTACTCAGTCTTACAAGTTTTTGGTCCCCACAGAAGATCTCCTTTTTGGCCAAGCTTTTGCTGCATTGTTGCTTTATTTTGCTGGTCACTTTCCTGCCATTAATGTGTAATGTTTTTGAATTTGAATATAACTCATTCTGGGACTACTTGAGCAATGAAGAATGGGCAAGATATACTTTAAATCAGGCATGTCAAACCTGCGGCCCTCCAGATGTTTTGGCCTACAACTCCCATGATCCCTAGCTAGCAGGACCAGTGGTTGGGGAAGATGGGAATTGTAGTCCAAAACATCTGGAGGGCCGCAGGTTTGACATGCCTGCTTTAAATGAATAAATAAAATAAATGAAGATCAGGGTTTAAAGAGACCCCGTGTTTCATTTGATCTGAGCCAAATGGGTCATACAGAAGTCCAGAATTTAGCCTCTGCACTCTAAATGTGCCATCACAGTTCTCTCCATTGCTCACCTGTCTGGTATCACTGATACCTCTAGTGGGCAAGATTTGTGCTTGCTTGACATAATTATACTCAGTGGTTAGGCCAAAAGCCTCAAGGAAAATCATCAGCCTCTTGCTGACAGGTGGGATTCAGTAGGAAGGTGTCTACTCCCATAGAAATGAACTTTGATTAACAATAACCAGAACTTTCCTGGTTTGACTGGAGAATGGGCAAAAGGGAAGAGTCATAAAATCCAAAATGCATTATTAATTATTATTATTATTATTATTATTATTATTATTAACTCAGAATAAATGAATAGTAAATTGGAACAAATTCTTTTATGCTTCATATAGTGTTGGCCAAGACAACAACATTCTCATCTGCTGTATCCGTTATCATCCTTTCACACCTCATAAATGACAACATTATTTCCAGCTGAATGCACAAATTGCTGAATATTCATCAAGTAATCAATAACTGCATAACCCACCCCCAGTCCCATTTTGGGTCAATTTGTTTCTGTGGAACATATGCAATTTCATGGAAAATATTTAAGTGAAGCCACATGGGATGCTGTACAGGGTGGGAGAGGCTGGTGTGGGAAAAGATACAGCAACAGCAGTGGCTGGGTTCTCTCCTGATGCTGGCTTTCCCTGTGAGCCTTCTGATATCTTTGAAAGCACAAAGGGCCAGGGTGACACAAGATATAGAAAAGCAACAGAGAGATTTTTCAAGTACAACCCAACAGATAGCCCAAGTGCCCTTCCCTACTATCCAATTAAAATTTAACTTCTGATTCAGCATATCCCATTTGGCAGGTCAAAGGCTAATATAAATTATACCAGCCTAAGATTCATACGTCAGATAGATGTTGGTTTTGGTAAAGCGGCTGGAGAAGACAGAAGGCATCTAACACTAAAAAATAATACAGTGGTACCTCTACTTACGAATAACTCTACTTACGAATGTTTCTACTTAAGAACGGAGCTCTGTCCGCCATCTTGGATGCGGTTTAGATAGGATTTTTTTCTACTTATGAATTTTTAGATAGGGTTGCTTCGACTTACGAATTTTTTCTCCCAATGCATTCCTATGGGATTCGACTTACAATTTTTTTCAACTTACGAATGTGTGTTCGGAACGCATTAAATTCGTAAGTAGAGGTACCACTGTATATAAAATAAAATAAAATTGTTCAGTAACCCCTTAGAGACCAACTAAGTTTGTTCTTGGTATGAGCTTTCGTGTGCATGCACACTTCTTCAGATACACAAAAGCTCATACCAAGAGCAAACTTAGTTGGTCTCTAAGGGGCTACTGGACAATTTTTAAAAAAATTATATATTTCTACTGCGTCAGACCAACACGGCTACCTACCTGAAACTAAAAAATAAGTTCCTTTAGTTTCAATGCACCTCTAGTAAGTGTGTTTATGATTGCAGCCCTAGTTAACACTACACTGGCATGAGTTAACGTTACAAAACAAGGGAGTTCTGTGATACGATTCCCCATCACTTCACTGTTACATCTCTTGTAATTAAATGGCTGCATTCATACAAGAGATGACTTCCAACCAAGGCAGCAGCCTTATGCATGCTTACCTGAACCCAATGGGACTTAACTTCTAACTAAATGGGCATAAGATTGGGCTGCAAGTGAACATTCAGTGCAGCAGTGGATGGATTTGAGTCTTGAAATCCTGCTTCAGGGAAGATCGTGGAATTTGATTTGTGCCTCTGACATTTCCATGCACTGGCAAAGTGCACAACTGAAGGTCACCCTCAGGTGCAAATGCAGTGTAGAGGGTGCTCTGAAATGGACACTGGAACAAAAAATAGAGTCACTGAATCATTCCCCCGAGGAAACCAATGTAATAAATAGGATTCTCTGGTTTGACTTCAGTTTGATTTGCGCAGTCCCTGACAGCAGTAAATTGCTCTAACCTGACACCTTGATAGCATTTTAATTTCCAAAGTGCTTATAAATCCATAATCAGCCTGAACTAAAGAGAGAGATCTGTTTGTGGAATCAGGTCTCCAGCATGATCTGCAAGCTGCTGCCCTATGATTTGGGGGTGGGGGCAGAATCTGCCAACATCTCTGCCTTAAAGCAGTTGTAGGGGACATAGCCTTGTGATCCCTGTGTCAGTTTGGTGGTATCGGGGGCTTCTAAAAGTTAATTTACCCTGCTGATATTGACTGTTTGTAGGACTGTGTGTCACAGCTAATGCATGCAGTCTACAATGTGATGCATCAAGAGACCCGTCTCAGTATTGTGCAAGGAACTAAGGAGTTTGTGAATGTGCTTTGTGGTCTGAGCTATTAAATGGGCAAATATGTCTCCAGTTGTAATTATTTATGAATCAGAAAATGAAACTCACAGTGGAAATGAGCTGATCAGATGTTAGGGTAGTCAAGAGGAAGAGAACGTTTGGACTCAGAGCCAGGCTGCACAAGACCCCATTTTCCCGATTAGCAATTACTTGAATGACATTTAAAAAGGAAATAGCAAGTGTGGGGTCTGAACTGGAAGGTCAGGGAGGGTGCTTTAACCCATTGTCCCTCACTGCAGTCCCAATCCAGGTATGCACCCCAAATCTGCAACTTGCATGGAAAGAAAAGTTTCCATTGGTGAAATGGGAGCTTCCTTCGTATACAAATAGCAGGTTGGGGGCCTTGACTCAGATCAAGACAGCAGCAGGGACCAAGGGTTGAAGCCCTCCTGATCCGCTTTAAGTTCCCAAGCCTGATACCTGCTATTTGTTTTTTTAAAAGCCATTCAAGCAATTGTTCATGTGGCCCTCAATATGGTTATTGCATTTCTCAATCCCTCCACCTCCCAAGTGATCAGAGCCTTGGAGTCTTCACTCAGAACCTCATCACAGTGCTGGTATAATATGAGAGGAAAGGTAGGTTTGTGCATACACTCACACACAAATACTAAGTCCAAGTACCTGTTGCCTGTTACTGCTGCCCTGCCTTTGGTTGTCTAAATGGGTTGAAAGAGGCTACAGCTCCCCAGTCCAGGTTGACCCCTGGAACTGGCAAGGACCCAGCCATCTGTTGTGCTCTCAGGTAGGCATAATGTATTCATTTCCCCAAGACCCCTTGGAAAGTCCAGAGGGAAAGTTTTCTTCTTCTCCAGTGGATAGTGGATCACTAATAGTGGTAACTATTATTCTTTTTTGTTGTTGTAAATTTATCTACGGTATATGGTTTTTCAGATTATAATTTTACAGTCATGTTTCAAACATAGATCATAAAAAGAAGATTCCAAGGAATCTCCTGGACTTCCATCCTCCTCTTTGTGGGTCCTATTATTAATAATTTCCTCCTGCATCTTTTATAAATGATCCAAATCTTTTACATCACCATTATATCCAAAAATTCACCATTCCAATCCTACTATTTTAACTGTTTACACTGTTCTTTAAGATAAGTTATAAATTTTCCCCATTCTTTGTTAAAATTTTGGTCTGATTTCTGATTCTTCCAGCCATTTTAGCCATTTCAGCATAGTCCATCAAAATCATCTGCCATTCTTCTCTGGTAGGAACTTTATCTTCTTTCCATCTCTGGGCCAATAACATCCGTGCAGCCATGATCGCATACATAAAAGGTCTTTTCTAGTCCCTTGGGATTTTGGTGCGTGGTAACTATTATTATTGGTTTTTAAATGGAGGTACAACTTGGAACGATTTCTAGATCTTCATGGTTTCTGTACTAAGGGACTGACTTGATAGAAAATGTATCAGTAAAAGCCACTCAGAATCCTGCCAAAAGCATATTTAGAATTCAATCAATAAGTGAATGTTCAGATTAACAATATTCATGAATGATATTATTTATTTATCTAAAGCATTTCTGAATTCCTCTCTTTAGCCAAAAAGGCTCTCAGAGCGGTAAACGTAAGATTAATAAAATTATAACAATCATTTCCTACAGGCTTACAATCTAAGAAGCATGGCACAAAAGTGGGGGGAGAGATGAGGGAGGAGGAAAACAAGCAAATTCAGATACTCATTCTTTTAAAGTCTCATAATAACTTATACTGACCATCTGCAACAGAAACAGCTCAGGGAAAGGAGGAGTCAAACTAAGCTTGATCTCCCAAGAGAGTGGACCTCCTACTTCAGGCATCCCCAAACTTCAGCCCTCCAGATGTTTTGGACTACAATCTTCCCCGACCATTGGTCCTGTTAGCTAGGGATCATGGGAGTTGTAGGCCAAAACATCTGGAGGGCCTCAGTTTGGGGATGCCTGTCCTACTTTCTCTTCTCTCCTTGCAGCCTGATGGAATGGCTGCTGCCAGGGAACATCCAGAAAGAGAAGGGACCCCAAAGGACCTGGTCTTTTAGCAGTGCTGGTAGAATGAGTCCTGCTCCCCAGCTTTCCTTCTACAGCAGCCAGATGGAATGGAACAGATGAGCAAAATATACAAAGAATACAAAAACACTATTAAACTTATAATAGCAGAGAGATGGTGCTTTCTGTCAGTTATCCAGTTGGTTACATTGTGTACTGAAGAAAATGAAACACAGAAAGAGTATATTTGCAATTTTCCATTTTCAGTGACAGGAGACGAAGAAGAGACAGCTACCAGGTCTTGAGGGCAAAGTTTGACTTTTAGTCTGCACAATCTGGGTGTAACCCACTTTTGCTCACAGCCATGTGGGTGTGCTGCAAATTCCCACACGGTATATTTAATTTGGTCACGTAGCCCACTGACCTTGTTGCCAGTGCGGAAAACAACAGGCTTGTCAGTCATGCTTCAGGCAACCAGAGCAGTGTGATGATCCCCTTGCAATGCTTGCAATGCAACCTCAACACAAAAGATGCACATCACCCAAGAGCAAATCAATGCTGTTCAAAGTTCATAAGCAAGTTCTGAATATCATATCGAACGTACAAATCATTAGCCATCATGTGCATTGTGTACTAAGCAAGAGCATTGCAGAAGGCACTGAAAGCACAAACACATTTCCCTCATGCCTGACAGTTTCCTTCAGAATGACTCTGCAAAAAGGGGGGGGGGGGACCAACATATTGAAAAAGTAAACAGTGTTTATTTTTACTGTGGTTTCCCCACTGCCAATCACACTTCCTTAGCCTCATCCGTCTCTTCTCAGTATCTAGACTAAAACAAAAACACATGATAATTACCGGACTTGCTTTGGTTTGAAGGAATAAAAAAGCCTCCACAGAACCTCAAAAACAAACACTTAATGCACACACTCTTTAAGCTTGAGCCTTGGGATACATACTGGTATGAACCGGAATCCTAGGGAAACAACATCTATCTAGGGGAGAGGCGGTGAAGCTGTGGCCTTCAGGGCAGATCTTGCCCACAGCGCCACTTCTCACAGCCACAGGCCAGATCCAGCCCATTGGTGCAATCAGTCACTTCTTAAAATATACTATTGTATTTCCCCATTGCAAAAAAGACTCAGAAAACAAGGAGCTCTCCTTTCTCTTTCCTGAGCGGTATATAACCTTCTTATAATGCAGCCATGCCAGAGGTAAAAGGAGCACTTTTCCACAGTAAGCAGAATGTTTTCTTCCCCATCTCAGTGCTGGGCTATGGAGAAAACCCACCTCTGCTGATCACCAGTAGCCTGTGAAAGGCAAGCATGTGATCCACAGCCATATGATCCACTGGCTTCAAAGCCCCCTCTGTTTCTCTGAGAGATCCCAGACTTGTCCACATCACTTGCACAATTAATTTTTCATCATTAAAACATGCTGGAACAAAGGCAAAATAAACCTGCCCCCTACTTCCTGAATTGGCCATCATGAACTGGCAAGACTTTGGAAGTGGTGGAACATTCACTATTACAATCCCCACCCCCTCACCTAATATTGGTCTGCTTACAGCACAATTCAAACCATCTCAACTCAGAAGTAACTCCTACAGAATTCAACCAGTCTTACTCCCAAGTAATTGAGGTTAGGATTGCAAACTTTGTTACAAATGTCACTCCACCACCACCTCTAATTAAATACCTGGCTTTTTTATATATATAGTACATGTAGCATTCATGATTCTCTCTACCTGACTGAAATATATTTTGCTTTGATGTTTGCTTTTGTGATAGAGAGGCCAATCCATTCTTAATTTATTTTGTAAAACACCCAGGTGATTATTATTTTTAAGCACCAAAACATTCTTTACTGGTCATTTAATTCTCATATCAAAGTTTTGTTGTATTTACTTTGTAAATATTGTTTAGATCAGGCATCCCCAAACTTCAGCCCTCCAGATGTTTTGGACTACAATTCCCATCTTCCCCAACCACTGGTCCTGTTAGCTAGGGATCATGGGAGTTGTACACCAAAACATCTGGAGGGCCGCAGTTTGGGGATGCCTGGTTTAGATGAAGGGAAGGAGAACTGTAACCCTCTAGATAGTGCTGAACTACTACTGACAGCATCCCTGACCATTGGGCTATGCTAGCTGTGGATCATGGGGGCAGGACAACAGCTGGGGGGCAACAGGTTCCCCATCCCTGGTTTAGATGGTCAAATAAGGTACAGTAAGAGGAAGAAATCCAGGCCTAGGGCCCTCCAGCCCTCTCTGTTTGTTCCTTGGGAGTCGCCCCATACAACACTTTTCACCATCCCTGCTCCACACCCTATCTGAGTGCTTTTGCCTGGCTGGAATGTGTCTTTGAAACAGGATAATGCCTTTTACTCTTTTGGATGCAGAATGAAGAGCAATAGATGAGGTGTGTAGGAACCTCTGACTTTTACATGGCTGGGATAATAAGAGTCACATCTATTGACCCACCAATTTTTGCCTCTTGCCCTGTCCACCATTGTCATTTGATACCAAGGAACGTTGCCTCAGGCAGGTAGTACCTGATCAAGGGAATGGGAACAGTGAGGTAGTAACTGCATGGGGAGAGGCTAGCAGAACAAAGTGGATGGGTTAAAGCACCATTTAAAACTGCTCAAAGGCCATGATAAATACTTCAGCAAACTTTGAAAATGATACATTTTAATAATAAAACAGATTTGACACATGAAATTTCAAAACTGGCGTACAGCTCCTCAAAAATCAGTCCAACTTGTGAAACTCTCAGAATGTGGGGACTGAGGAAAACTTAGCCATCTCATGTAAAACCAGAGCACAGAGCAGGCTGCCAAGATGCTATGACTCAGGGAACCGGAGTTGTTGAGCAAGATAATATTGCACAATATTTTTTTTAAAAGAACGGCTGAAATTAGCAGACAGCCATATTAAATTCTTCATCTCGTAAAACAAACCTTTTGAAGGAGCACTTATCACTGCATGACAAACGCTAGCTGATGAATGAAAGCAATCATCCACTGTCCATTTTAGAAGATTTGTATCTGTGTTCCCATCTGCTAAACTTTTTCCTGAGGCTCAACTCAACTGTTTCTCAATCAAAAGTGAATAGAAGATTCAGAAGTGAACTATCCAGCAACTGGCATTTTCGTTTTGTGTTTCCTGCTTGAATGTGACACTGTACAACCATCGCCTTGACAGCAGGAGTGACAAAGTATTGACTTGCGGGCGTGATATGACCTGCCAATCCTCTCCCAGTGGCCCACAAGAACCTCCCCCCAGATCAATAGTCCAATGGTGGTGGCAGCTACAGCCACTGAGAACATTAGTCAAACTTACCCAGCCATGTAATTTTATTATGTACTTAAAAAAACAAAAAACCTGCTGGTTTTTAGGAATAATTTTGAAAATTGTATTGTGTCTACTACTTCTGGTGTCTCTTTTTATTGCTATTTTTTAATGAATACAGTTGTACCTTGGATCCCGAACACCTTGCAAGTCCAAGGTTTTGGCTCCTGAACGTCGTAAACCCTGAAGTGAGTGTTCCAGTTTGCGAACATTTTTTGGAAGCCGAACGTCCGGAGGGGCTTTTGTGGCTTCCGATTGGCTGCAGGAGCTTCCTGCAGCCAATCAGAAACAGTGCCTTGGTTTCCGAACGTTTTGGAAGTCGAACGGACTTCCGGAACAGATTCTGTTCGACTTCCAAGGTACCACTGGACTTTGTGTTATTTTATGTCAAATGTTTAGAGTTTTTAAACATTAAGCAGTACAGTGGAACCTCGGTTTATGAACACCTCGGTTTATGAATTTTCGGTTTATGAACGCCGCGGACCCATCTGGAACGGATTAATTCATTTTCCATTACTTTCAATGGGAAAGTTTGCTTCAGTTTATGAACACTTCAGTTTATGAACAGACTTCCGGAACCAATTACACCCATGCTTCAGTTTATGAACGCTTCAGTTTAAGTACTCCGCGGACCCGTCTGGAACGGATTAATCCACTTTCCATTACTTTCAATGGGAAAGTTTGCTTCAGTTTATGAACGCTTACTCCGCGGACCGTCTGGAACGGATTAATTCACTTTCCATTACTTTCAATGGAAAAGTTCGCTTCAGTTTATGAACGCTTCAGTTTATGAACAGACTTCCGGAACCAATTGTGTTCATAAACCGAGGTACCACTGTATACAAATATCTATATTTAAATCAAATAAGTTTTAGAATGTGTACAGAGTCCAGGAAAGAAAAAGCAATCTGCTTTCCCAACATGGCCCTGGGTTGGGCAGAGAAGTTTAAAACCCTTTTGAAAAACGTTCTTTAAAATTAGTGGTAAAGTAAGCCCCCCCCCCCCAAAAAAAATCAGGCTTCAACTTAAATATTTCAAATTGCAGGCAGTAATTTTGCAAATCTTAAAAAATTAATATGTGATCTGACTTGCATTTCTGATGTCAAGTAAGATTCCACATTAATTTTCAATAAAGCTACATTTCTCCTGCTATGGCATTAAGTTCTTTTATTTTATCTCTTGTGACGGCCACAGAATTAAAAAAAAACTTTTAAAAAATACACCACGGTCGTAAGGGATGGTATCATAGTACTTAATATTACACACACACACACACACACACACACACACACACACCTTTTCTCATCTTTAATATGTATTGGCCAAAAAAGGTTCTAATACAACTTTCCCTAATTAATACCATTTTTTCATAGGTCTCTCATATTCTATTATATCTTGCTAGATCATTAGCTGACTCCTTGGGCTATCTTTGGTATGCCTTTACATTTCCGGAGTCATAGTAAGGCCATCATTTGCCTTAAATTATTGATGGGTCCATACTTTTCTTTTTTCAAATAAAGTTTATGCAACCTTAGGGGTCAGATCAGATGTAATTAAGGTAGACATTAGAAAATCCAAGACATGATTTGAGCCATGGATGGGGAAATATTTTTCAGGCTGATGGACCCATTCCCTTCTGGGCAACTTTCCAGGTCAGATGCTAATGGTGGGCGGGGCCAGAGGCAAAGGTGGGCTGCGAAGCAACAAATATAGGTTTTACCTTTGTGCAGCAGGTTAGTTTTTACCCACAATCCTTTCTGTCCTCCATCCAGGCCAGCAAAAGGCAATATCAGACTTCAAAGCTGAGGGGCAATTGACCATTACTAGTAATTATTGGCATTCACTAAAACCCCTTATTCTTTTCCCCAGTAGTGATGTATGGAAGTGAGAGCTGGACCATAAAGAAGGCTGATCGCCAAAGAATTGATGCTTTTGAATTATGGTGCTGGAGGAGACTCTTGAGAGTCCCATGGACTGCAAGAAGATCAAACCTATCCATTCTGAAGGAAATCAGCCCTGAGTGCTCACTGGAAGGACAGATCATGAAGTTAAGGCTCCAATACTTTGGCCACCTCATGAGAAGAGAAGAATCCTTGGAAAAGACCCTGATGTTGGGAAAGATTGAGGGCACTAGGAGAAGGGGACGACAGAGGACGAGATGGTTGGACAGTGTTCTCGAAGCTACGAACATGAGTTCGACCAAACTGCGGGAGGCAGTGCAAGACAGGAGTGCCTGGCGTGCTCTGGTCCATGGGGTCACGAAGAGTCGGACACGACTAAACGACTAAACAACAACATTGGCATTCACTAAAACCCCTTATTCTTTTTAGTAAAGTGATAGATGCAACAGGCAAGAGACAATGAGTTGATCTGGTTTATTGTATCCTTGTTATTACTTATGGTAAAAGGTAAAGGTGCCCCTGACCATTAGGTCCAGTCGTGACCGACTCTGGGGTTGCGAGCTCATCTCGCATTATTGCCCGAGGGAGCCGGCGTATAGCTTCCAGGTCATGTGGCCAGCATGACAAAGCCGCTTCTGGCAAACCAGAGCAGCACATGGAAACGCCGTTTACCTTCCCGCTGTAGCAGTTCCTATTTATCTACTTGCATTTTGATGTGCTTTCGAACTGCTAGGTTGGCAGGAGCTGGGATCAAGCAACGGGAGCTCACCCCGTCACAGGGATTCGAACCGCCGACCTTCTGATCAGCAAGCCCTAGGCTCAGTGGTTTAACCACAGCGCCACCTGGGTCCCTGATTACTTATGGTAGGAACATAATTATTAACATCCAGCAATTTTCAGATTAAAGCTGAAAAAACGCCAATAAGTAATCTACTTGTCAACAACACAAGCATGGATGCCATGTGTCATGGAAGACTCTGATTGAAATTATGTTTGGGGTTTCAGAATTTCTAAGTTATGGAAACTGCAAAAGTACAGGCCATTGTAGCAAAACAAATGGGCAGTCGGGTGCTCTTGGTATATCTCCATTACAGTCTGTTAAATCCGCTGTCTGTCTGATTGAAAGTGACAGTGGTGGCGGTTCCCTAACTGCCACCAGCATTGTCATTGACACACTTATCTGTCAGTCATATGTGAAGAAAAGAGGAAAAATATTGAAATGGAGAGTAGACATTTCCTCATGCTTAAAATCATGGAAGTGTGGATAAGAGATATTTATCTGCCAATAGAAAGTTGAAGCTTTATCCGCTGCCTTTACATCAACAACATTTTGCAGGTATTAAAGCAGACGTCCAGGGCACAGTCTTTTGCCCATGAATCCTCTCAGTCTCTTTCTAGCACAAAATCTTCCTGCCAATGAACCTCTCATCCCCACTGGCACCCCTCCTTCCAGAGGAGCAGATGTGCTCATTGGACAGATATGTGGGCCTGGTGGTGCACAAGGACAGGACCTTTAAAATATTCTAAGCAACTAAACAATGGCACAGTAGTTGATGACAGAAAGAAAAAAGTATAGAGTGAGATAAAAGGGCAAGGGGCTGGTTTAGAGCCAGAAACAGAGGCTGTGAACTCTGTCCTGAATTATCATGGTGGCTTTAGCCAGTTCCCTCAGCCTAATCCATGGGTAGGCAAACTAAGGCCCGGGGGCCGGATCCAGCCCATTCGCCTTCTAAATCCGGCCCACAGACAGTCCGGGAATCAGCATGTTTTTACGTGAGAAGAATGTGTCATTTTATTTAAAATGCATCTCTGGGTTATTTGTGGGGCCTGCCTGGTGTTTTTACATGAGTAGAATGTGTCCTTTTATTAAAAATGCACCTCTGGGTTATTTGTGGAGCACAGGAATTCGTTTGTTTGTTTTTTCAAAATATAGTCTGGCCCCCCACAAGGTCTGAGGGACAGTGGACCGGTTCCACTGCTGAAAAAGTTTGATGACCCTGGGTAATCCCATGAGCGAAAAAATGGGAATACAGTGGTACCTTGGCTCTCAAACGTAATCCATTCTGGGAGTCTGTTCGACTCCCGAAACAGTTCAAAAATCAAGACGCGGTTTCCAATTGGCTGCACTCAAATGGAAGCCACAGACTTTTGGCTTCCGAAAAACGTTCGCAAACCAGAACACTTACTTCCAGATTTGCAACATTTGGGAACCGATTTGTTCGACAACTAAGCCATTCAAGAAACCAGGTACCACTATACATACCTTACAAATTGTTCTAAGATGGCAGTGATAATATATTCAAACACTCCAAAGAGCTATTTTTTTATTATCAGAGAAACAAAGGTGGGATTACGTAAGAACATAAGAATCAGGCCAATAGCCAATCTAGTCTAACATCCTGTTGTCACACCCAGATGCCTGGGTAAAACCAGCAAGCAGGACCCAAGCATAGGAACATTCTCCTGGAGTTTCCAGCAACTGGTATTCAAAAGCATTATGGTCTCCGACTGTAGAGGTAGTGGAGAACCATCATGGCTAGTAGCCATTGATAGCCTTATCCTCCGTGAGTTTGGCTGTTTTAAAGCCATTCAAGTTGGTGGTCATCACTGCCTCCTGTGGGAGGGAGTTCCATAGTTTATGTGCTGAGTGAAGAACTACTTTCATTTATCTGTCCTGTATCTTCAAACTTTCCATTTCATTGGATGCACATGAGTTCTAGTGTTATGAGAAAGGGGTGGAATCTACACACATTAAACAAACGCAGTGAAAATGCTTTTTGTAAAAAAAATAACAAAACGTTTTGAAAAATACATTGAATTTGGCATAGCTCACTGTTACCATCTAGTGTCGCATTTGTATATTGCACTTTACAACACATTTAAAATGTTTTATTTGCTGCTGTATAGCTCAGTCCCTGGGGAGAAAAATATTTCTTTGTCCATTTTCTCCATGCCATGCACAATTTTATAAACTTCTAGCATGTCACTTCAGTCATCTTTTCACTAAAACGTCCCAAATGCTGCAACAGTAAGAGCTGTTCGGCAGTGGAACAGACTCCCACAAGAGGTGGTGGACTCTCCTTCCTCGGAGGTTTTAAAGCAGAGGTTGGGTGGTCATCTGTCATGGATGCTTTACCCTTGTGGGGGGGTTGGCCTAGATGACCCTTCGGTCCTTTCCAGCTTTAATATTCTATTATTCCTTATAGGGAGTTCCTCTGTCCCCTTGATCGTTTTGGTTGTCTTTTTCTGAGAATATTTTTTAGTGTCAGCTGGCCAGCAAGTGAGATAGAATACTAGATTAACAAAATTGGGACCAATATAGTTGCAATCAAAAGTCTCCAGAAAAACACCCTGTTTGCCTTTTTTTTTATTTGTTTAAGATTATCTTTCATATCTGGGACCCAGGTGGCGCTGTGGTTAAATCACTGAGCCTAGGGCTTGCTGATCAGAAGGTCGGTGGTTCAAATCCCTGTGACGGGGTGAGCTTCCGTTGCTTGGTCCCAGCTCCTGCCAACCTAGCAGTTCGAAAGCACGTCAAAATGCAAGTAGATAAATAGGAACCGCTACAGCGGGAAGGTAAACGGCGTTTCCATGTGCTGCTCTGCCAGAAGCGGCTTTGTCATGCTGGCCACATGACCTGGAAGCTATACGCCGGCTCCCTCGGCCAATAATGCGAGATGAGCACGCAACCCCAGAGTCGGTCACGACTGGACCTAATGGTCAGGGGTCCCTTTACCTTTACCTATCTTTCATATAGATGTCACACATGAGATGGCAATGCTAGCCAGTCTTTGACCCCAGGCTACAAACTTAAACCTGAGATTGAACCCAGGGGTATTTACCACTCAGTGGGCTTGAATATGATTGTGCTGCCACCAGTATTAAGTGAAGACCCAGATTTCCAAGCCTACAAAAACTTACAAAGGAAGGCCTCACATCAAATGTCAGGTCCTTTTTTCTTCATTTCTCTCTGAAATGCAGCATAGACTAAATAAATAAAGCATTTGTGAACTGTTTCTAGTACCAGTTTCATGAATACAGCCTCTTAAACAATGCTCTCAGATTCCAATTTCAAAGTAAAAAATCTCCATTCCAACAATGGGTCATAATTCCTTAATCCATGGGCCTCACTTAACACTTGGCAAGGTGTGTGAAGAGACTTTGTGTGATAATGACACTTCCTAACAAGGACCAAATTGGCAACAGTCAACTGGGGCTCTCTATACACCAGCAGCGTGCTGGTGAGAGAAAATGCCAGGCTTTTCAGCATCTTTCAGTAAGTCGTTCACTCCCTCAAAAGCCCATTTTTCTCACTGAAAGGATTTATTGGAGAATATTCAGCTCAACTCTAGTAATAATCTGTTTCACAGACATAAGACTGTTATATGACTTTTAGGGGGGTGGATTCCTGGACAGCTACCAAGCTATTAAAGATTTGCCCTTGATCAAGGGTGGCTAGCTTTCGTTCTAATTTGATTCAGTTTGTTTGTTTTTAGAAGAGGGGTAAGGTTTGTTAAAACATATTGTCTCCCCCCGGCTCATAAAAAAGTATGCCAAGTCAGAAAGAAACTGCAAAATTGTCTCAGAATTACACCGTTTGCTTTAGAATTATTGGTGCTGAAAAGCAAATGGCTGAAAAACCACACTTGCTGAAACTCCAAACCAAATTCCAGAGCAATTAAAATAAATAAATAAATCCCTCCAGGACAATTAAACTGCAATCCATTTTTATTTCTCCCTTTCAGCTGCATATTGCCAAGGCAAACAAAATCAATTGGACAAAGCGGTAAATTGTACAAATATAATAATTTTGGTTTTTAAAAATAAACTATTTATCTTTAAGTAACCTCTTTCATTATAGGATCTACATGAACTGTATGACTAATTTATGTTGACTGTCTCCAGTTGTGTAAAATGGATAAGGGTTTTTAGACATATATTTCATTTGGCATAGAGAAGGAATAGGAGAAAAAGAAGATTCCTTACCATTCTAACTGGTCACACTCTGGTCTATCCAATCCTCTGCTGTCTGCTATGATGACTCTTCCTGAAAATGGTTCTCCATGGTCTGAAACAGCGATCTGTCACATCGACTGCTACCTGACCCTTTTACTTGGTCATACCAGGGATTGTACATGGGACACGAAGGTATGTGTTCAGTCATTGAGCTATGGCCCCGTCCCAAGGAATGGTTGCCTTTTTTGGCCTCCAGATGTTTTTGGACTACAATTTCCACCATCCCTGACTGTTGGCCATGCTGGCTGAGGTTGGTTGTAATATTTTACACCACTTTTACAAAATTTCTATTAATATCATCCTAACAAAAGCAACAGCATATTAAGAAAAGACAAACAATTCAATAATTAGTTCAATACAAATTCATAATAATTCATTGGATATGGCTGCTGAGCATCAGCCCAGTGCCAGTTGGCATAATCCATTCTGACAAAGGGATTTGTCATCCCTGACATCAGCCAGTTAAATAATGTCCTCAACCCCTTGACTAGTCCCACTGGTATATACAGTCCCCAGGGCAAATGCTAGCAAGTAGCATGGCAACCCAACAGGTCAAGAAACATGGTCCATGTTCAATGTAGCAAGCCAAGTCCAAAGTCCAACAGTCAGGCCAGGTTCCCGCCTCTGCTGCCGATCCAGGGTTAGGGGACCTGGAGTTCAGTCCCCAAAAGCACACTTCCATGGAGCTCCTAGGACATCCAAGCCATGGTCCATCAACATGGGAAAGTTGAGCAGACAAAGCACTGCAGCTCTGCTTCCCTTTTATCCCTTGAATCTTGATTGCAGCAGCATCTGGGCTTGACAAGGCATGTGATCCTTACCTGTCCTGAGCCCAATCCAACTGAGCAATCACACACCTCCTCCCCGAGCTAATGAGCCCCACCTGGCCAGCTAATGAGCTGGGCTGTGTGCCTTGCCTACCTCAGCCTCCTAGAATGTACCTCCCACTGCTCCCTATGCCTCAGAGCCCACTGGGTTCATGGAGACGGGGGGCCCCTCTGGCTCTGGTGATGGGTCCTGTTCTCTGGTTCCTGTGCACTGACCCCCATCCCCTCACTGTTCTCTGTTGCCCTGTGAGTACTGGTACCTTCTATGCCTCCAACCTCTACTTCTCCATCCCCAGCTTGCCCCAATGTGCACCAATTGTGGCTAATCCCCTCACCAGGATCCTCCTCTCTGTTGTCTTTCCAGTTTATGACAACTAAGAAGGCAGTTCTTAGGCTAGGTAAAACACAAGTAGCTTTATTTGTGGAGATGAAAACTAAAACAATATTAAATCCAGTAGGCAGAGCATCTTTGCTCACCTGCCTTCCAAACACCAATTGTTGCTGCCAGTTTCTGAGAAGGAGGGGCCATGAGGAGATCAGCATGGTGCAAGCATACTGTAGGTGTGGTTGCAGGTGAATCAGACTGGCACTGAGCTCCCTAAGCGTTGTCCCTCCTCCTCTCAGGAACTGGCAGCTGTGGTACTCAGTGTTCAGAAGGCAGGTAAGCAACATTGTCCTACCTGCACCCACCAATATTGCTTAATTCCTCTGGCTGTGGTGGTGGTGCTGTTGCAAAGTGTGGTGGGGAGATTGAGTCTTATTAAAGCAGTGGGTGATTATGTTTCAAAGATTAGGCAAATGCATGGAGGATAAGGTTATCAATGGCTGCTAGCCAGAATGACTATGTTCCACCTCCACTGTCTCTGAATACCAGTTGCTGGAAATCACAAGTGGAGATGGTTCTGTCGCATTCAGGTCCTGCTTTCAGTTTCCACACTTTGGAAGAGATATATGTTGCAGTTATGAATATAAATATACAATCCTGACACGGTTGGCCAGTGTACACTACCCAAGCAAAAGCAATTAGAGCAATTTATCAGTCTTGATCAGTGCACATGGCGTCCATTATCATTTTTTCAAAATCAATCACATGCTAGAGTTTGGATCCTTCTCCTTTGGACAGATGTGACTCTGCCTCATTCACTGGCATGTGCCTTGGAAACTTCCCCACTTGGCTATCGCAAGTGGGACATTAATATGGATTAGTTTGCAACTCCAGCACAGAGTAACAAATCTATGCTTCAGTTTTTATGCTCTTAGTCACCCAGTTACTGGATATTTGGAGACAGTTTTTATCGTCAAGAAATCAGTGACTGAGATCAAAGGAAAACATGGCCAGTCATCTTGAAAGAATTCACCCCACCCCCACCCCCCAAAAAGATAGATAGCATATACATCTTCCTGATACCTTCTTTTTTGAACTACTGCACTTTTCCTTGCTCATTATTTCATACATCTTACTGTCAGACTGTGTGACATTTTGTTTTGTTTTCTCCGACTGTTATGGGGTGTCCATCTCTTAGAAAATAAACCTGCTGCAATTCCTAATGTTGTGATGCAACCAATTTTTCAAATGGGTGGCAAGGTTTGACATAGCAGAATACACAACCCCATTCCCTCATAGAGCACACCTAGGGGAGTCACGGCCTGGGGCACTTGGGTATGAAGTCATCCATGTATACACACTGGGCCACAAGCCAACCAAGATTAGAAACTGTGGTCAGGGGGCACAGAATAGAAATGAGAAGGAGTGAACAGATTGGCCAAAGTGGCTCTGTAATTGAAGAATTTCTGGGACAGGCTTGGAACAAAAAGCAAAGCTCCTATTATGGAGCAGTCTTAGGAATTCAGGGGGGGGGCATCTTCAGTGAAGTGTTTCCCTCATTCTTGATCACCCAACCGTTTCCAGACTCTTGTTCAACCAGCTCACTTTTTACTGTTCATTCTTGATCTACTATATAGTGTATATATTTCTTACATAGTTTTTACATTGTTGTTCACCACTTTGATACATTTTGTGGGAAGCGGTATGGAACTCTTTAGATAAAATTAATCAATTCAGCCTACAGCCACACCACCCTGAAAGCACCCAATCCCATCCGATCTCGGAAGTTAAGCAGGGTCGGGGGCCTGGTTAGTTCACAGTGGAACACATGCCACATTGGTGTACATTCTTACCAACACAACTGCATCTTGGTATGGAAGCCCAGGCACCCCCTGATTTCTGTACCCCTAATTCAGTGTCATGGTCCCTAACCAGGAGCATGTGAGGTAGCCGCAGAAAAGCTAAGAGCTTGTTACCTTTGGCCATGTTCTTATGCTCGGCATTGGGAACTTGCTCTGTGAAGGCTGTGCACCTGTACTGTGTTGGTCCCTGCTGGCTAAGAGGACAAGCCAGGTGATCAGCACAGCCTGAACTACCCTACATGAATCCAATGCACTGAAACCGTAGACACCCTGCTTTCCCACAGCTCTGTGTGGTAGAAATTGAGCTGCTAGATCAGGGCAACTGTTTAGAATGTGATTATTCCAGCGCCGGCCTCATTCAAAGCCTGACATGATTGTTTCAGAAATTCCTAAAGCTGCCTCTCATTACGGAGCAGCAAGACATGATTTGGAGCCTCCAGAAGTGGTGCAATTTTCAGCTCACTTCATCCTGGGCTTAAGTGGTGATGGACAGTGAGCTCAGGAGCTTAGAAAAGGAGAGGAGAGCTTGTTTGCTTAGGCTGAATCTCCAGGGTACAGCTCACTGCTGTTCTAATGTAAATGTTTATGAGGGGTGTAATAAAATATTAAACGGCATGAATAATTGATATTTACTTTATAGCAATTCACACTCTTGCTTGTTTGAATAAAATCCATTATTTACAATATTCTACTTAACTAGGAGTTATTTCTCTCTTTGTTCATACCATTTGCTAATTACTTGTTCCTCCGACACGTTTCCCATTGCTGGATTGAGTCAGTTGTTTTATGTCAATGTTTAACAGCTTAGTATCAATATTTTAGATACAGAATGCTACCCTGAAGAGGAGCAGGAGGGCTCCACAAATTGGCTCTTTTGCCTGGACAAATATTTTTTTTCATTTCTCTCTTCTCCATCGTTTTATGAATCTAACTCTGCTGTAGTTTTTAAATTAAAAAAATAGTTGAATAAGGCAAAATGTCCACAGATGACTGACTAAGCATGTTTATATTTATGGTATTAATTTGTGCTGTTACGAAATGCACCAAGGGCAAAAGGCTGGTATTCAAAATCTCCCTTAAAAATACAAGAAGATAGCAGAAATGTAATATATAATTGGTGACTTTTAGCATCTAGACAATGTGCAACCATTTTACAATGTTAAGACCCATCTGTACATTCCAGGCATGGCGCCATATTGGCCTGGTTCACGTATCATGGAAAGCCCAACTATGGCTTAATGGGGCTGTGTGAAAAGTATGGCTCCTGAAAAGTTCAGCAAAGAATAAATCTGGGCTAAACCACTGAGCCTAGGGCTTGCTGATCAGAAGGTCGGCGGTTCGAATCCCTGTGACGGGGTGAGCTCCTGTTGCTTGGTCCCAGCTCCTGCCAACCTAGCAGTTCGAAAGCACATCAAAAAAATGCAAGTAGATAAATAGGAACCGCTATAGCGGGAAGGTAAACAGCGTTTCCATGTGCTGCTCTGGTTTGCCAGAAGCGGCTTTGTCATGCTGGCCTGGAAGCTATACGCCGGCTCCCTCGGCCAATAATGTGAGATGAGCGCGCAACCCCAGAGTCAGTCATGACTGGACCTAATGGTCAGGGGTCCCTTTACCTTTACCAATAGTAGCTAAGAAGGACAGATCTTAAAAATGATCCTAAGTTCAGATGACACACTAAACCAAACCTTGGCTTGGCTACCACACCACAGTGAGCTAAAGGGACTAGAGAGAAGCAAAGCAGCTGCAACCCTCATCAGGAGCTAGCACCTTTATGTTAAGCAACGGCTTGGGCTTGGCATTTTATGTGAACATGGCTACTGGCATTGCTTCAGCAAGATGACTGTTACTGCTCTGCAACAGGAACTGCAGGACAAGAAATGATTCTGCAACAGGAAATGCACAGTAAGTTCACACACACACACACACACACACACACACACACACTTGAATCAGAAATGCATTTAAAAAGATGGGTCTGTTATCATCACATCTAGCTTGAACCTCGTGGAGCCACAGCATTAGTCTCATCTTAATGGCACCTCAAGGTCAAGAGTGCTCAAAGATTAGCTGAATAAACACAAACACTGCTAGGTTGTCCTGTGGTTGTAATAACAGTCACTGAGCCAACTCAGGACTATTAGATTTTGGGGTGGGGGTGGGGATAAAGGAACATGGCATCTGTGGAGAGGAGACATTGCACACACACCCATCTGCCCAAGGACCAATGTCTCCTTTGCATTATTTGTTAGTTGAAGTTCTTGAATGTGTCTTCATAAAATGTGGGCACAAATCAGCTTACAAATAAAGAAACCAAACCCAACTTAAGCTAGGGTCCATTGATTTCAGTGGGTCTACTCTGTGTATGACTAATGTTGGCTATGACCCAACATCAGTAGAAAGACTGCTATATAAAATGTCTTTTGGTCCCAGACTGGTGCACCAAGCAGCTCAAAAACCACAATGCAATTTAAAAATATGACCACACCATGGTTACAAATCCCATTAAAATAATAGAAAGGCTTTACTATATTCCTCTAAAAAAATGAAGTTCCACAACTTTAGCCCTTTAACAAACAAAACACCTACTACTTATAGTCATCAAACTAACCTCCGAGGATCACAGCATCATAGGCAGGGCTGAGCTACTAGATTGAAGCATCCAAGGAGCTCGTATGACTAAGTGATAGGCTGCTATGATTACAAGAAGTATTCCTCTCTTCCCAGTTGTCAGATGCCAGTATCTGTGCGGGAGACTGCTGACGACATGCAAGCTAATTGCTGGACAAAATTTCAAAATTCACTGAGTTCCTTTGCCGGTACAAATCAATTGTGATGGCACTTTGGCAAACAAATATAAACAAAATATTTCAGTACTGTGAATAAGAAAGGAATGTGTTGGGTTCCTGATGACTGTGCACAGTGAGGTCTTTTGCAGAAAAACAACATATCCTTAGAAGAAGAAAAACTAGGTGCTAAACTTTTCCAACCAGCTGATTACACAGAGATTTAGGAAACAAACCATCACAAAGAGACAAACATATGGAATGTGGGCTGTGTTCCAAGAAAACTGCTACATAATTATGTTAAAATTTACATTAACAGGGCAAGCAACAGAAAGGAATATATGTCAGAATCCCACTGCAATGTGCTACACAGAGGAAAAGCTTTTTCTTGGCAAACAAATTAGTTGTAAAGTAGCTTAGTGACTGGTTTGTTAGTCAGTAGAAAAGAGGAAATCTTGCAGCATTCCTTCTAACAGCAAACTCAAGTGTTATGTGCCACCAAATGGGGCTAGCTAAGAATAGGTTGCTGTCAAGAGAGCTTTACCACGCAGAGCTCAAGGGTGATCTATGAGGGCTTGCTTTGTAGCCTTTTCCCTGGATGTTCCTAGATACCAAAGGCAGGGCCGTCTTAAGCATCCCTGGCGCCGTGGTGCGACGGATCCCTCCGGCGCGCCCCCCGCCCCATTTCCCAACGGGGCGGGCAGGCGGGCTCAGCGCGCAGCGTGGCTGCCAGGCGTTGCTGCGTGGCTGGCGGGCTCAGCGCACAGTGTGGCTGCCGGGCGCTGCTGCGTGGTGGGCGGGCGGGCACAGCACAGCTGCCGGGCACTGCTGCGTGGCGGGCGGGCTTAGCGTGCAGCGCAGCGCAGCTGCCGGGCACGGCTGCACAGCGCCCCCCCTTGCGAGGGCGCCCTGGCGCCCTGCGCCACCCAGCCTGGCCATAGGGCCGGCCCTGACCAAAGGCATCCTGCTATACAATATTCCAAGGCAGGCTAGCCATCCAAGGATTTTTATCCAATAAGCTTTTCAGCCCGAGGTAGAATTGATGGGCCTGGGATGGCAATAGCTTTGACAGAGAGTGACTAGAACTCACCTGCCAGACTTGACATTGACACCCCACCACTTCAATCTTCCCTGCCACAAATTCAGAAAAGGAGCCATGAGCAGACAGGATTCCAGATCTAAGGTCCACTCATCTGTGTGGTACTGGCAGACTTGTGATGAATGGCAGTATTAAGTTAATCAAGTGATGAAGTGCATGAATACTGTTCTTTTCTCACATTGGATTGTTGCATGCTGAGAGCGTGATCCATCAGCTACCTTGAGGAGGGGGAACCCCCCACCACCACCTCTCCTTTGAACTCACATATGATGATTTCTCAAGGAGAACCAAATTAAATATTACACACTAATGTTATCAAAGGCACACTAATAACTATGAAAAGATGAATTCTAGGCTTGTACAAAGAGCAAAGTAATTTTCCTTTATATTGGGATGCTCTATCATGCTTCTGCAGCTGCTTTCCAAGGGCTACAAAGCTTTGTTTCATCAAAATTATCTCTTGATTTATCTTTAACTGAATTAGATTCCTGCGTTTTCTGTCTATTTTCTTGTTGCTGACTTCCTTAAGTAGCAGAGCAATTCTCAGCAGAAGGATCGGAAAGAGAAAACTCATACCGTCTGGCTCCAGTAACCATATCTCTATTACCGCTCCTGCATCTATCAAAATTAGCTCATTTTAAAGTACATAAAATCCATTTGCACAACTGGAGAATCAAATAAGCTCCCTATTTTTTATTTTAAATAAAATTCTTTATTATCCAGGACTTTCTTTTATCGTATGGTTTCCAAGAATGTTCATGTAATATATATCCAGTTACTCTTGCCTCAAGCAACCTTTAAAAAAAAACAAAGAAGAGAAAACCATTTGCCATGCCAATATCCAAAAACAAAATACACTCTTGGGCAGAACCGCTTTCTCAAAGAAATAAAGATCTTTCTGACCAGTATATCATTATTCTGTGTATTATAAAATATTATCCTTAAGAATAGCTATGGGTGAATTCATCAGTGTTGACTTCTCTCAGTTTCTTATTTTTCTAATATTATGCTCTCTTCTCTGCATTTCCCAACACCACTTGGCATTTTATTACTATTTTTAAAGTCCTCATGAAAATTCATCAGCAATTTCTCCTAATATACACATTTGCATGTGCAGTTTTGCCTAATGTATACATTTTCGCAAAGCAATTTCCTCTGGTACAATACATTTCCGTATGTCATTTCTTTAATACGTGCATTCTAAAATATATGTATTTTTGCACACATTACTTGGGTGGAAAACTGCATTGCAGATTTCAGAGAAGTGTGGATTTGAAGGATGGCAGCGTTTTGGAAGGTGCAAATCAGGTAGGTTCATTTTTAAATGTTAAGTAAATTAAATTTGTCCAACCATCCTCACTTATGAAGAAGCCTTCTGGGTCAGATGAAGGGTCTAGTAGTGACCAACCAGCTGCATAGAGAAAGCACCGTTCTTTTTTACTTATACAAGAATATCTGCACCTCTTTGTCATGCAAATCCAGTACCTTCTGACATGAAATCTGCAATCTGGGAGTGCAAGGGAAATGAAGAGTGGGAACAAGACAACAAACTACAATATTAGAATTCAACAATGGAAATTCATTGCTTGTGGTCATGTTTCAAAGGTATTCCCTAACTCAGAGGTTTTCAACCTTTTCAAGTCCACAGCTCCCTTGATCAGCTACATTCTTTCTGCGGCACCCCTGTGGGGCTCAGGAGCCCAGTTATGTCACCCCTTGCCTGCAGAGCTGCCTGCCTCTCGCCCTTTTTCGAACACCCTCCCTTGTGGAGTGTTCCCTCAGCCTCCTCTCCTCTCCCCTCTCTTTGGGGGTCCTCCAGGCAGCTGCTGCTGCTGTCCCTGGCCTCTGAGCTGCCCTTCTCCCCGCCCCAAAGAGAGGGGCCTCCCAGAGGCACCATTCACCAGTGGAGCTTATAGCCAGGGCTGTTGCAACAATGGCTGTGCAAGCTTTGGGGACGCAGAGATGTGAGAGGGCATCAGAGGAGGGAGGGAGGGAAGGAAGGAAGGAAGGAAGGAAGGAAGGAAGGAAGGAAGGAAGGAAGGAAGGAAGGACAGAGGCCAGTGTTGCCCGTGGCACCTCTGGCCATCATTCAAGGCACCCCAGGGTGCCACGGCACACTGGTTGAAAACCACTGCTCTAACTTATCAATATACAGAAATACGTAACTTGGGAGCCCATCTGCTGCAGAAGGTCTGGATTCTGCAGCTATGGCATATAGCTAGAAATCTGCCAGTGCCCAGCCAGTCATGCTTCCACTATAAACACAAATGCTATAGCATGACAAAGACCCCTGAAATCTGGTGCTGACCTGACTGCCCTAGAGCTTTCTCTCAATTGGATGTCAAATCTATATATTCAAGCCTGTTGTAACCTTTCTGTACTGGGAGAACGAAGGATTTCCAACTATCTCTAATTATGCCTTACTTTTTGCTTTCTCTTCCAGTCTTTCTTTGTGGTATCTCAGCAGATGGGAGGGTTTGGGAAAGTATAGAGAACAGCAGGAGACAGGAGCAAAGCGTCCAACATTGAGGCAAGAGAGGAGCTGAAATAAGAATTCGTGGAGGAAAGAGACAGGAGCAGTGATGTAAGGGACTGCAGGAGAAGAGCAAAAAGACAACTGAGAGGCAGAAAATGTATTGCTTGGAGAGAGAGAGAGAAAACTAGTTCAATGGGGGAAGAGAAAGGCGTTAGCAAGTGAAACAGTTTAACTGAAAAGAGGTTCCACCTGCAAATGGGAAAATTCAGAGATAGAGAGATCAAAAGGTGGACATATTAAAAGACCAAAGAGTTAGGACAGAGGATTTGACTTACTATACATCAGCTTTTATAACAACTATTAACAATGAAGTCTTGCTTATAAAAATTAGCACATGATTGTTTGGTATGTGATATAAAGATAGACAGACAGATAGAAAAAAATATTTAATCCATTTCCATACTGTCCTTTGTAATGAATAACCTCAGGGCAGTTGACACATATAAAATTATTCAAACTACAAAACACATCAGCAGATTGGAAACCAGTACTAAATTGCATATTCCCCTGGTTGCTCAAAGTCAGAACCTGAGCACTTCTGAGGAGTGCAGTAAATCCATGTTTGTGTGATCTGGTCCCTTGGGGCTGAAGTTCAATAATGTACTGGTTCTTTTATGTTATAATGTATAGTACTGGTTTTGATCAATTGATTTTATGTCATTTTGTTTTAAATATTACCCGCTTCAAATCCTTCAAATGAAACAGGTTTAAAAGCTAACACTGAGGCAAAGAGAAAGTATAAATAGCTAGCATATGTTGTCAATAGATTGTTGTGTTTTTTGAAGAGAGAGAGATGTTTTTGCCTGAACACAACACCCACTGACCTTGAAATATTTCCCCTTCCAGATAGAGACCCACACCCTGTCCATGATGCTTACTCATGGACTTCTGGTCAGTTACTATCTGTCAGTCTAAGCTAGCTCTCAGCCACTCTTAACTCCTTGGATGGAGGGTAGGATAAAGATTAAATCAAATATAATAAATCAAATCAGTGTTCATGGAACTTGATTCTTCACATGCTCTAGGGCTCTGGATATGCAGCTGGCATCCTGGCTCAGTCTGGTCTCCAGCACCACACAGCATATGTACCTCAGGACCTAATGCACCCCAACCTTTCACCCCTTTGCAGGCTTGGTTCATACATTTAAAAGATTTAACATAGGAAATAGCAAGTAAATATGGTGTGCACACAAAAACCAAGTTCCCAAGAGATTCTCCTCACAGAATTATTCTTTCTTCCCTCTTCCTCACCTCATCCAAACATACTTTTTGAGGGATAGGGGATTGGTATGGACACTCTGCCTCATTTCTTGCAGCTTCCTGCTCACAACTATGAGGATCAATGCATGAAGTAAGAAATAAAACATCAGGGCATGTAAAAACTGAGTGAAGTCATGGTTCCCCCATGTAAGCTCCTCTGAGAGCGACAGAGCACCATAAACTTCTGTTGCTCCTGGGAGGAGTTGTTCCATGCTATTGAAAGCCTGTGACAGCAAGAAGAGCCACATGCTGTGTTCTCCATGCTGTGAGCAGCTAAGTGATTTGTGCAACTTTTTTAAAAGAAAAGAAAAACAATTTAAAATGGATACAGGCAACTGGGACCTTCAGACCACGGGTAAAGGGATGCACAAGACTTCAGACTTGAAAATGGACTATAGTGGACTTGTGACTGATCCAAGTCACAACCCATCCAGATTGGATCAGGTGATTCTCCTTTGAAATCCATGCTCTGCATATTCTTCTTCAATCCATAGTTTGTTGTTGTTGTTTAGTCATTTAGTCATGTCCAACTCTTTGTGAGCCCATGGACCAGAGCACGCCAGGCACTCCTGTCTTCCACTGCCTCCCGCAGTTTGGTCAGATTCATGTTGGTAGCTTCGAGAACACTGTCCAACCATCTCGTCCTCTGTCATCCCCTTCTCCTTGTGCCCTCCATCTTTCCCAACATCAGGGTCTTTTCCAGAGTGTTCTCTTCTCACGAGGTGGCCAAAGTACTGGAGCCTCAGCTTCAGGATCTGTCCCTCAGGGCTGATTTCCTTAAGAATGGATAGGTTTGATCTTCTTGCAGTCCATGGGACTCTCAAGATTCTCCTCCAGCACCATAATTCAAAAGTTATCAATTCTTCGGCGATCAGCCTTCTTTATGGTCCAGCTCTCACTTCCATACATCACTACTGGGAAAACCATAGCTTTAACTATACGGACCTTTGTCGGCAAGGTGACGTCTCTGCTTTTTAAGATGCTGTCTAGGTTTGTCATTGCTTTTCTCCCAAGAAGCAGGCGTCTTTTAATTTTGTGACTGCTGTCACCCAGTGATCATGGAGCCCAAGAAAGTAAAATCTCCCACTGCCTCCATTTCTTCGCCTTCTGTTTGCCAGGAGGTGATGGCCATGATCTTAGTTTTTTTGATGTCCTTAATTCCCTCCTCCTCAGCATGAAGAACAACTGCTGCCTTGTCATGGTTCTCTTATTGTACACCTCATCCACATACTCTAAAACACAGGCAAAGGGCTCTTTCATCCTATTCCCTAACTATTCTTGGCTAAACTAAAAATGATAGGAGCAGGCAGTGGGAGACTTGAGCAGTGGGATACTCTCCTGGGAGATTGGATGGTCATCTATCAAGGATGCTTTAGCTGTGATTCCTGCATTGCAGGGTTTTGGATTAGATGACTCTTGACGTCCCTTCTAACTCTACAATTCTGTGATTCGCCCTTGACACAAACTTCTGTTTTCCCTTTCCCTGTAGTTCATAGAGGTCATTTAAAAAGCATAAGATCGGCTTGCTGGATCAATGGTCCATTTAGTCCAGCAACCTCTTTTCGCAGTGGCCATCCAGATGCCTGTAGGAAACCCGTAAGCAGGACCTGAGCTCAAGAACACTCTTCCCTTCCATTGTTGCCAGTGACTGGTATTCAGAAGCATTGCTGTTTCTGGCCATGGAGGCAGAATATAGCCATCATAACTAGTAGTCATCACTGCATCCTGTGGAAATGAATTCCAAAGTACTTAACTGCAGACAAGATAAGTGTACACATCTCTGTTGCCTCAGCTACACTTGTAAACTCTGGAGCTGTTTTAAATGCTGGTGGGCAAAGCAGCCCAGAAGCTTTGTGGGTAAAATGGTGGGGGTGGGAGTGATTCTCCTGCACTGGTGGGAACCTTCCTACACAATTTAGAATCATGCATAATCCCATGATTTTTAAGAAGATAACTCAAACTGGCCAATGGCCCTTTGGGAAATGAGTCGCAGGCCAGGGCCCTAACAGCTGAGCATCAGAATTGAGTGCGAGGCCTGGTGCCAAACCTTGGCAAGCACCAGTTCCAATTAATCCCCTTGTGCTCTCTGTCATGGTTTTTGACATAACATTCGTTCGTCATCAACTGTTACGTTTGCCCAAGGAAAATATTCCAGTGCGTCAGGAAAGAGGCCAGGAGAGAAAAGAAAAATAGGTTTCGGGTGCCTGACTGACATGGTTTAGCCAAGGTTCTCTCCAGCGTCCCTCCTTGTTCACATGCAAAGTGAGATATAATCTCTGCTGAGATGAAAGCTCCAGAGAGCTGATAAGATATGATGAAATGTTTAATGGCCTTGTTTGCGCTGTCCAGTCTGATAGCAGAAAAGAGAGGCTCGTATGATAAAATCTTAAAACCATGAAAGTAATTGCTTCTGACATCGCCAACTATGCAGCAGCCTGCCCAAAACACTGCGCCTCAGATACAAATTCGATGGCTAATGAAGTGCGAAGAACACAGTGTTAGATACAAATTAAAGCCTACGTAACAAAAAGCAGCCCGGGTTTCTCGTGGTTTGTTGTGTGTGTTTGCGCATTTTAACTCCCTTGTTTTGTGCAGAAAAGAGATAAATAATCTGTTGGTAATAATTGCCCTTTTATATTTTTAGCCAATGCTGTCGCCTTGTGATTAACAGCAAGGAATGGCCACAGGGCAACTCATCTCCAGTAATGAAACCCCCACACTCTCCCCAAGAACTTCCTTGTGGAGGCTTTTTATAGATTTTTACATGGTCGAGGAAATGAACTATAGAAAATGAACTGCCTCAAAACTGACAAATCATTTAGCATTTCCTTAGTGTCTTGCATGTGTGTATGAGACACACACAGAGAGACAGAGAAGAGGGGCATGAGAGGTACTCTGCGAATCCATCCCCTCAGTGCAAGGGTCCCTCCAGGGATTACACACACACACACACACACACACACACCCCTCCTCCCTTGCGCTCACACCCTCCCATATCTGCTCTAGAGGATTGAGGGAGCCCCTACAACAGATTTAGTGCTGTGTGGAGAAAAAGGGGGGGGAAGGTTAGATTACACAATTAGAAATACTTGCACTGACAGCCATAGCACGCCAGGCACTCCTGTCTTGCACTGCCTCCCGCAGTTTGGTCAAACTCATGTTGGTAGCTTCGAGAACACTGTCCAACCATCTTGTCCTCTGACGTCCCCTTCTCCTAGTGCCCTCAATCTTTCCCAACATCAGGGTCTTTTCCAAGGATTCTTCTCTTCTCATGAGGTGGCCAAAGTATTGGAGCCTCAGCTTCACGATCTGTCCTTCCAGGGTGCACTCAGGGCTGATTTCCTTCAGAATTGATAGGTTTGATCTTCTTGCAGTCCATGGGACTCTCAAGAGTCCCAGTACCCTCACCAAAAAACTAATTTATATGGAAGTAGCTTTCACTAGTATTTTCCACTTTGTTTTCCTCACCCATGACTCACTTCATTTTTTTGTGTTACATTTCCCCTTACACTTAAAGGTTAATGCTCTTTTATTGGGGTTTTTATAGACTCTCTCCCTATACATACATACATACATACCGTACACACACACACACACTCATCACAAACAAACACACATGCACACACAAACACATTCAGCATTGTAAAATACATTTATTTATTTATTTTTAAAAAAAGGTGATCCCCTTTGATTTATAAAACTTTTTAAAATGTCAAATGTTAAAGTCGAACTTAGATCTGCATAGAGTTGTACAGAGTTACAGTGTTAGATGTTCACCACCAGTGCTTTTTTTCTGCAGGGGATGCAGGGGTACGCATACCCCTAAACATTTTGTGAATCGTTGTACTTTTCTCCATTTACTGTATTTATTTTTCCCTATTTGAACTATAAAATGGTGATTTTATTGAGTCCAAATGAGAATACCCCTAAACATTTTTTTAGAAAAAAGCACTGTTCCAACTGTTATCACCTTGAGCGGTGCCCTCATCAGAAGACCTTGTGAGATGTCAGCAACACTCAGGTTTTAAAGAATTAGAAAGTAGTATTAGAAAAGTGAGTACACAGGTGTTCAGAGGGCAAAGAAGAGTGAATATAAGGTAAAGAACAGCAAATGCAAGATAAACAGATGGGTGTTCAATGGTGTATATCAAAGTTCCATCTACATGCTGTCGTTCCATAGACACATTATAGACTTTGCCTGATACCATGTGAAAGAGAAATACTTATGTTGTCCAGAACATTTGTTCTTCTGGCACAACAGAAAGCCTATGGAGGAAGTCTAAGCATAAGGGGAGGGGAGTCTCTTTTTAAAAAAAAAGAAAAAGAAAAGAAATGTTTTGATTAGGGCTGACCCCACACTTTAACTTCCAATTTCACCTACAGTGAAAACTGATTCACTTTTCCATAGATATTACTGGAAAGCCTCCTCAAGATGATCTGTTTGTTAGTTTCGTAATTTTCACCTGCTTTTTAATAGTGTAGCACTGCATTAACATTTGGCCAAATGTCAGCATGTATATCTGATGGGCTGTGTTGATCCATGTGATTTCATTTACTGAAGTTCATAGATGTCCTTATGACATACATCACAGTGTAAAGACATCTAATTTGCTGTGTCACATCTGATTTGATCTGCCGATACATGATCTGATTTGAAGAAAATATTTCAATAAATGAGAACAGAATCAGAGTGTGTGTGTGTGTGTTCTTCACACATTGCACTGAACACAGGTACAAGCTATCCCTATACATGTACAAGTGTTTGTGTGAAAGTACACTTGTAGATTTGTACATTATTGTTATCATTATTATTAAGTTTTATATACCACCATTTATCAAAAGATCACAGGGTAGTTCACAATATAAAAATACAAGATAAAAGCACAGATAAATACTTAAAACAAAAACTACACAACAAAAAACCCCACTCCCGCAAACACATTTAAAATCAGCCAAAGGCCTGGTTGAAGGGGAACATTTTCACCTAAAGGTATGGGTAACAGCTGAAAATGAGACAGAAACCCAGAGTCAGGAGTTGTGCAAGGCTCAGGATGAAGCTAGAAGACAAAAATGTTTATCTTAGGCAAAATTGCATACATAAATATGTACATTAGGGAAAATGTGCACTAGATGCTGGTGAATTGTTATGAGGACAAGCTACTGTGGAAATGTGGAGAACTGCATTTACAGATAGGATAAACGGGAAGCTGAGAAGAACCTAAACTGACAAATGTGTTCATCCTTACTGAGAATGAACCTTCAACAAGGCTCTGCCTTTATTCTTCCCCTCATGTCTGTTTCCACAAAAGGGTGCTATTTTATCTCTACATAGAATCATAGAAATGTAGAGCTGGAAGAGACCCCAAGGTCATCTAGTGCAACCCCCTGCAATGCAGCAATCTCAACATGTGGTCTCCCATCCAGTTTGAAACCATACCGGCCCCTGCTTGGCTTTGCAGATGCGCTAACAGTTTTATTGCTGCGCCACCAGCTACAATGGATACATAGATAGCTAGTACAGCTTTTCACATGGAATGCCACACTCTTGCAAATAATCATGCAGGAAAACTAATGCCGACCCTTTATCGATGTGTGCAGAGCACCAAAAGGCATGATTGGGCCAAAGCAGTTCAACATGCTCACCATAGATTTGTCCCTGAGCTAAACCCCAGGGGCGAGCCTGACTATAGTTTAGAGTACTGATGTCATGAAGATTCAGCTTTGATCATTTTTGAAAAACTGTCACTTAGTGAGCTAGTCCAGTGTGTCTCAGCTAAAACTGTCACAGCGTTTGAACATCTTGAATCATTATGCACATTAACCTTGAGAGTTATCATGAAAGACCGTTTGCTGATGCACAGATAACCACAAGGTAGAGAGGGAGGAAAAGTGTAACAGAACATGGGTTCATGGTCATGTATCATTCAAGAATGCTCATGCTGTAGATGACTTGGCTAATAAAGATGCAGAGAAGATTTCCCAAGGTCTCTAGGACAAATTTGCCATAAGATCTTTCAAGATCGCTGTGGACAACACCATCAATTTCATTAAGAAGCTTTAGGCACAATTTAGCATGCATACCACCCACTGGACTTTACCTGGCTGTGACTTAAATGTACATTCAGAGGACATTTCAAATTACTGGAAGAGGAAGAAAAACCTCCATGGTTCCTACGGTATATAACCTCATGCCAGCAAGTTCAGACAATGTCTTGTGTTTAGCCACACATAAAATTTACCTGGACAATTTAGTTAGTTATGTCCCCAACATTGCTGAGACTAGTTAAAAGCTGGGATTGCTGAGTGGCAGACAGTGATCATAGCTATTAAACATACCTTTTATTTAAGTTGTATCTCACCTGTCTGCCTACTGGACCAAAATAGTAACGATAGCTATAATTAATAATGAGGTTTGTTACATAGAAGGATATGCAATTTTCCTGATTCGGTGCTAAAATTGAAACAGAAATAAATATCGATATCAGGAACATCCGGAACAATCAAGAATATCAGGAACATATGCTGTTAACCCTGAGCTGCCTTGAGTCCCACCAGGAGAAAATGTGGGGGAAGGAGGAGCACAGTTTTGAGAAACCTGAAGAGCTGAAGGGATCAGGTTTGGATTGGCCAGCTGTAATGCAGAAGGAGGAAGAATCAGAGAGAGTGGATCTCCCTCCTTCACCATGACTACTTTAGAATGGGGATCCAGGATTCCAGCTCTGCCTACCCCAGTAAGCCTCCTCAGAGGACAAAGCCTCAGTAGAGGCTGGGGAGCACTCTGACCAGCTGGGTTGGGGGTGGGGGGCAGGCAGGAGACAGCATCAACTGAACAGTAACCTGCAAAGGAGGATGCAGTCTTGTTACCTAGAACCAGGCACCACCTTTGCAGATAAAAGCAGACCCACCTGCCCCAGCAGAGTGTGCATTTGCAACCCCTGTATTCTTGCAAAGTGAGCACATCACACCTCGCCTTTCAAGCTTGCTGAAACTTGTTCATGAAACTTGTTGAGACATCAATGTTATTTCAGTCCAGTTCTGTTTGTTTTGTTTTTTTTGCCTTGTCCCCAAACTTCAAACTCGTGACTCCCGAGCACTCTATCTGCTGCCAAGCATCAACCATTACTTGCCTGAATAGGGATCTCTTTCTTGCCTCCCAACCTCTGCTTGTGTGTGATAAGTGGGTACAGGACACTGTCCCAATTAAGTAATTTTTTTATGAAGAAGAAGAAGAAGAAGAAGAAGAAGAAGAAGAAGAAGAAGAAGAAGAAGAAGAAGAAGAAGAAGAAGAAGAAGAAGAAGAAGAAGAACCAGGCAATTTTGGTTGAATTGTGGTTCTGTCTCTTCAAAATCTTAATAAAAAAATTCTACCAGTCATTTTGAAATCTGCAATATTTTGATAACCCTGTTCATAAGCTACTCTAATGGTCATTCTATAGTCTTTCAAAATTTCAGACATTTTGTGCCAACCGTCTGTTTTCTTAAGATACTTAACTTTTTTCTCCTAAGCCATTTTCATGCTTGTGTGGAAATATACATGTCGAAGAAAAATGCTTTACACACAGCCTCAACAAGTAAAAAAACTATGATGCAGTGTAACTGCAGCACATACATGTGCAAAGAAGGGGGAAGATTCTAGACCTTTAACTGAAGTAAGCTCTTTAGAGTATTCAAGAAATGACAACACATAAGGAAACAGCTGGAATACAGATGTATTCCACAGAAACTGGCTGACAAATGCCAGGAAAACTGGATTTGTTTGGCTAATTCTAATCTCAGGATTCAGAATCAAACTAAAAGAATCACATCATATTTTTGTTAATGTATGTTTTTGTACATGTTAAGTTTTTAAACTGTTTTAATGTTGTATTCAAATTGTAGTAACGCACTCAGGGACTTTAGGGTGAAGGGTGGGTAAATAATAATTTAAAGGTACTATTTCGACCCACCATCCAAGTTTCTTGCCTTCATTATTCCCAACATGAGATAATATTTCCTCATGCTATGTTGGTCTATGTTAATTGTGGACAATGTACCACACAATGGTGAACATGTGCAGTATTACAATTTTCTATGCCCTCAGCCTTCCAGGGTTCTCCAGATTCAATACAGGGATGCAACGACTGAGTGAGTGCCCATCGCTCTGTCCCTGCTCCTGCCAACCTAGCAGTTCGAAAGCATGTCAAAGTGCCAGTAAATAAATAGGTACCGCTGCGGCAGGAAGGTAAACGGCGTTTCCATGTGCTCTGATTTCTGTCACAGTGTTCCATTGCACCAGAAGTGGTTTAGTCATGCTGTCCACATGACCCAGAAAGCTGCCTTTGAACAAACACCAGCTCCCTTGGCCTGAAAGCGAGATGAGCACCACAGCCCCATAATCACCTTCGACTGGACCTAATTGTCCAGGGGTCCTTTACCTTTACCTTTTACAGGGACCTGCTATGCAACCCACAAATCTCACATTGATCCCATGGTAATTGCCATCATAAGCACATCCCAGTGTAAGAAGCATCCAGATGGGTCAGGCCACTGAGCCATCTAGTCCCACATCCTGCTTCCCCCCAAGCAAGACACAAGTGCAACAGCAGTCTCCCCAACTGCAATTCATTCTGACGGCAGAGGCAAAATATCGCCTTCGTGGCTACTGGCCACTAATAGCCATATTCTCATCTATGCACACTGGTGTAGAACTGGTGCTGGAAAAGGTGGTGGATGAAGCAGCCTTGGCACATATTGTGCAAGGTCACATACATTGTAACTGGCAGCCCAATCCTCTTTATTAAATGCCTTGTGCAAATATGTCCTTAGAAAGAGCTGTCCTTGGCCATGGAGGTCTCTGAAGCTATTGATGTTGTTTACTTATTGTCTTAACTTTTGAATTAGATTTATTTCTGCCCACTTTTTTCCATTTATTTTATAGGTGCCTGCTGTTTTCATTTTACCTCTTAAATCACAAACCGTTTGGAATGAAGAGGTCTCTTCTGCAGTTGTGGCTTTGAGGCCATTTACATAAATTTATTACAGCTATTCCGTGTCTCGCAAAATAAAATTTCTACAAATCTAGTCTCAAGTGCCCATTATAATGGCAAGGGGTGTGTGAATGGAAGGTGAGGACATTGCAGGGATTCCTGCTATGAGTGTGTGTGTGTGTGTGTACGCGCACACTGCACATAGAGACACATTTCATGCCGTATGATGGATGCTTGACTACCCAGTGGGCATGTTTTTCCCTAATGCAACAAGGTCCTTAAGTGCAATGTTTACCTTTCTTTCTCATGGGAAGGGATGCCAGCCATCTACCTTTGTAGCAAAAAGCAAAGGGGTGTACTCAGGAATGAAGACTAGCCCTGTTTTCTGACCCTTATAACTCCAGCGATTCAGAAATGTTTCCCTCTCTCTGCAGTAGCTCCATTGGGGTTCTATTTCTAGGTCCCACTAAAAGAATCAATGAAATGTTCTGAATGGACTATATAGATAGATCCTCTTAAAACGTCTGCCTGATCTGGCACCCTCCAGATGTTTGGGACTCCAGCTCGCACCATCCCTCAGCCATTGGCCATGCTGGCTGGGACTGATGGGCGTTGCAGTCAAAAACATCTGGAAGACATCAGATTAGAGAAGGCTGTTCTAGGCATCTTGCAAATAATTAAAAAGAAAATATTAAAAAGCCAAGAAACCATCAACAGTCATTTAAAACAGTGAACTACAAGTGAATCAAAGCAGCAACAGGCCATCTTAAGCAGCAAGTTGGTGTGGCAGGAGAGGGTGGGAAGTGTGGCAGGAAGATTCGAGGGCAATCAAAGAAACATTTAAACATTTCAGTGTAGTGTTGTTGGATCCAAAGTGCTGTTGGATCAGAGCATATGCCTCATGACACTGTAAAACAGGGAATTTTTTTCTCTTTGATATCTGATTATGGGGTATGTGACGAATTTGAAACTGTTATGTCATGTTTTTGTTTCACAACCAACCTATCGAAGGGTTAACCCAGACTCCTGGTTAACTGACAGCAACATTCCATGGGAGACGTGGCCTGCATGGGGTTTAAATGGAAGGGGAACAGTTATGTCAGTTGGCGGTTGGGGTTTTTTTTTGTGTGGGAGCTTGGGTGGTTGTGGAGAAGGTAGAATTTAGAGTAGATGAAGTAGTGGATAGGTATTCTGTTATTTGATTACCAAGAACATTATCTGTGAAGTTAAGTTTGTACCAATGTTACCAGAAAGCAACCATTAAGATTCAAGCCAATAAATATCCATCTTTAAAGTGTCACATTAGTAATCGTCTATTTCATTTTCCAGCTAAGGTACCCAGGAACCCAGGTGGTGGGGAACTCTTTTAAACTGTCAAAACTGCCTTTTAGAGGAGAAAGGTTAGTTTGTGGCTGAGAGTGCACCAAGAAAGGGGGGGCTAAAGGAGGAGACAGGTTCTGAGTGATAATAAAGTTACCTCAGGAAGGAGGCTAGCTTTACAGTAAGGGAGGTTCTAGTGAAGGGAAACCCTTATCTGAGCGCACATAGGAACAGTCTTATTTATAGCCCCAAGTATATATAGGTACCTGGTCACGTTTAGGCTGGAAGAGGACTCTCTTTTATTTTTGAAAACCCACAAGTGCTAGAGGGTTTAAAGAAAGGCTAGAGGGATAAGTGGGAGGTTTGATTTACCTCAGAAATCCCTGCTAGTGCTTTTAATAATTGAGAGGTCAGAGTTATAAGACTGAAAGTGAGAGGGACTTTCGTCGCAGGGTATCACAAAAACAAAAATTTGGGAGGGTGAACATGTTACACGGGTCCTCAAGTCTGACACTACAGAGCTTTCTTTTTATTGCTTTATATTGAACAAAAAAATTTTTCATTACCATCACAATACTGCAAAAACAAATTGCACTGAAAGCGTGCCATGAATTGACACAGATTTGAAGCAGATGTATTCAAAAAGAGAGGCTACAAACATTTAAAAAAGAAAAAGAAGAAGAACTTTCCCCCTATCTATCCATGGCTAATTCTTCCCATTGCTTCTGGAACAGCAGCTCATAAAAAAGAGCATCTGCATTTGACAATATATGTGGGAAGAGTGAGTTCTCTGGAAATTTGCTTAGCTAAGGAAACACTGGGAATTTGGATTGCTCTCAAGGAGTATTTGCCAAGAAATATTTGCACATGTTTCAATGTAACTTTAAGGGATTCACAGCAAGCAACCTGTTTTAATCCACAACTGCAATTTTACTTGTGCAGTAAAAACCAGAAAGGGAGAAGTTCAAAAGGTGATTCCCCACCCCCACCCCGATACAACAGTGGCTAAAGCTACAGGCACATGTGGCCATTTTTTGGTGCTGGTCCACAACATTGTCAAATCAATGTCAAAAGCCAATAGCAACTTACCCAAAGGCTTGCATTTTCCATTGACAACCTGCCATAATGCCATGCCAATTTTGGGATTCATCTCCTAAACATCCATTCCATAATGTAGTATACTAAGATATTTTGCTGATGATGGCGGTGCTTCCAAGTCATTCAGAATATGTAGGCAGAGGAAGCGATAGGAATAGAAGAGCTTGCATGTCCTCCAACAACTGTTGGAAACCATGTAGGAGAAGCCATAGTTCAGGGATGAACTGTCTTCTCCAGTTTGAGGACCACATCCTGGTTCTGGGCAACCTTTCAGGAGCCACATGCCAGCAGTAGACAAAACCAGAGGCAAGAAGTGGACACATGTAACTGTACAGTAGGCTAGCTTCTGCACACACACACACACACACACACACACACACACACACACACACACACCAACACTCCCTCCATCTTGCCTCCATCCAGGCAAGCAAGAGTCTTTGAAGGCCCATCCCAGTCAATCAAAAATACTAAAGGAGGATGCAAAGCAGGGCTTGTGAGGGGCATGGCCTAGGAAGAGGGGGGTGTACCTAGGGAGGGGGTGTGGCCTGGGGGAAGTCCTGACAGCCTGATGGAGAGCCTCCGAGTGCCAGGCCCTGTGCCTGAGGCTCCCCATGCCTGCTGTAGCTGAAAGCAGAGGATGAGTCCAATCTTCTGGCCCTTGAGCAGCCTTCATTTGTTATTGCGTTCGGTTCTCTCTCGACCAGCATACACAGTCCATTTCTTGTGGGTGTGACTCCATGGGCAAGCCTCACTGCCAACTCTCCTATTATTGATTGGCTGTTTTCTTCAGTTCACTTGTATACTTATTCACATTTCAACAGAAACCTCCAAGCGGTTTGCATTTCTCGTATGATTATGCAGGACTAAGAACCAGGCCTCTCTTGCAACCTGCTTTCTCTGGCAGTTTGTCAAAAAAAACAGGTCTGCATGAGCTTTGCATGGGGTGGTGTGTGTGTGTGTGTGTGTGTGCTTAAAAAAGCCAGAACACAGGATTCTAATTGATAGCTGTTCTCAAGGTTGTAGACATTTTAACAAAGAAAATAAATAAATAAATTCCTTTTCCCGGCTATAATGGCAGCAACCTTGAAATCAATTAATCAGAATAGGAAAGAATCACTCATTGTTAAAGATCCATCCTGGCAAAAGGGGGGGGGGGGATAACCTTACTGAAATAATAATAGCTATTTATCCTGTACAACACGGGCTCTTCTTTATGAAACACCCTATTATACGTAAGAGCTGTCCAGATTCAAAGGCATTATACACAAGATCGACTAGCAGCAATATTTAACAGAGTCCTATTGTCTGCTGCTCTCTAAATTGCAATTTGCCTTCATAAACTGAAAAGAGATTTTTGTTCCTCTGGGTATGTGTGAGTGTGTTTCTCCCCACACCCTCCTTTTTTGTGGAGGAAGGGAAGGGAAGAAGAGAAATCAGATCTCAGTTGTCAACCTAAATGAGCTTTCTAACCAGCTAGGATATTATAACAAGAAAATGAAGGTATTTAAATTCAACGATTTTTTTAAAAAAATAGATATCTATGTGTTATTTTACAAAACACCATGTAACAATACTTCAACAGCCAAATCCTCCTTGTAGGCTATATCACATTGTAATTGGCTGAGATGTAAGTTATGCATTTAAGCCAAATGCGAAAGTGCTATAACAGACAAAGAGGTCAATTATCTTTTAGCAAAGACTGCTACAGAAAGAAAGAAAGAAAGAAAGAAAGAAAGAAAGAGAGAGAGAGAGAAAGAGAGAGAGAGAAAATGTTAGTGCAATTAGACTATACTATTTAACATGATTAGTCATTTCTAGTATTCTAATACTACTACATATTTTCTAAACTATGTGCTGTGTTTACTTAATTTGCACAAGGTTTTCATTAGTGGAGGGTTGCTGGTATTACTAGAATGGGCTTTTCTATTTGCAGCACTAAATTATGATTGAACTGGTGTGCACAACACAGCATTGCTCCTAAGGAACAAAACCCACAAAGGGAAATGACAGTCACCTACACTGACCAGATGAAGCAGAGAACACAAGCCCTCTTGACCTTTAATGGCTGGGCAGGAGAAGGAATTTTGGCAGGTGAACCAGAACAGTTCTAGCATTGCACAGACAAAAGAAAGCTTTGACTGGACAACATTTCTTCTTCCTCTTTGCAACTATTAAAGATACAGGGAAGTGGTTCAGATCAGGACAGCAGCAAGCCCTCCCAAAACTATACCTCTTTTGTTCCAACCAGGTCACATTCTCAATCCAGACTGCTCCTCTTCATAGCTGCCATTACTTTAAAACACAAACTCAAGATTATTGTCATGTCTGTTTTGGTCCTCAGTGGCAAGATCAGGAATGACGGATTTATTGTGTTCAGGTACAGAAAATTATCTTTGCACTCTCTTCTTAAAGACAGCAAAGAGTCCAGATTCGCCTCTTCCCTAAAGCCAGGAGACATCCTGTTACAAGTGTGTGGTAGCAGCTCTGCCAGAGAGTTGTATATAAACTTGTAAATAAATCCATTAGCAACACTTAGTGGGGATGAATAGGGGCAAGTGCCCCAGGCTCCAGAAAGTGTGCCCTGCCATCTTTTGCCCACCCACTTAGGTTCTCCAACTTCCTAGAGAAAGATGAGGAGAGATAGATAGAGGGCTTCGCTGCTGCTTCTGGCTCCAAAAGTAGGGTTGCCATATTCCATGAAGTAAAAATCCGGACGATCGGTGGTTCAACAAAAGTTGTGGGGAGTTTTTTGAGAGACCGCCAGAAACGTTGTTGAGTTTTTTTGGGGGGAGGGTTGTAAGAAACAAATTGAGCTTTCTTGGAGAGCTCCTGTCACACTGATCTACTGATCACCACGCCGATCGCACAACAGGGAGGAGGAGGAGGCAAGAAAGGAGCAGTTCCAGGCACTCGGCAGGCTCCGGCAGCGACGGTCACACCGTGATTCCCAAATGCCATCCAGATCTCTCGTCAGGAGGCCCTGTCACCGCCACATCTAATGCTCCCAGCACTGCAGCTACTCACAAACTTTCGGCTCTGGGCAGGAAGGTAAAGCGGTGGCAGTGCCAATGGTTTCTGTAGGCCCCTCCAAAACAGGAACATGGCTGGGATTTTCAAGATGTATGGCAACCCTGTCCAAAAGAAATACGTGGTACCTTGGGTTACAAACGCTTTGGGTTACAAACGCTTCAGGTTACAGACTCCACTAACCTGGAAGTAGTACCTCGGGTTAAGAACTTTACCTCAGGATGAGAACAGAAATCGTGCGGCAGCAGCGGGAGGCCCCATTAGCTAAAGTGGTACCTCAGGCTAAGAATGGTTTCAGGTTAAGAATGGACCTCCAGAACGAATTAAGTTCTTAACCCAAGGTACCACTGTAGTGTACGCTAGGGAGGAGAGAGAAGATGGAGAGCCCACCACCTCTAAAGCAGCTGAAAGATAATAGCCAAAGGCTGGAGAAGGAGGCTACTGCTATTATCACTGGGAAGAGGAGAAGGGTAGTAGAGGCAGTAAGGAGATGAAGACAAGACGGCAGCTTAGACAGCATGATTCTCTTCAAGGCCCTCCCCCCACCCACCCCCACCCCCCACCCCCACCCCGCACACCCTTGGAATAACCCTGGCAATAGCAGTGATCAGAGCAGATTGATTTCAGTCATTTGGCAATTGTTGCCTTCAAACAATATAAATTGCAAATACTCCATCCTGGAAACAAGGAATATACTTACATTTAAAACAAAAACAAAAAAACCCCACATTTTCTTGGCGCAAATCTCTGTATTTCAGAGAGGGTCATGCTCTGCTCTATCTGGTGAATGCAGAACAAGTCAAGGCCAGAGCACAAATTAAATATATGGTGCAGGAATCAGAACATTATGTTTTAGAAATATAAAATATAGCCCCTTGATGCTCTGTCATATAATTGACTTTTACTGCTCACCATTGGGCAATAAAATTAAGAGCTATATTTAAATCAGTTCCCTAACACACACCAATATGCTATAAACTGAAGTGTGTATAAAACAGGTTCTAAAGGGGGGGGAAGGAAAAGGAACACTGAGCAAGTTCCTCCAGGCTAACTATGTACCTAAACACAAATAGCAATTTGACAGCACACTTCCCTTGCCTTGAAAAGAAAAGGTAAGAGCAAGCATCTTCTCACTTAGGCGGAAGTGCATAACGCATTGTATAATGGAACAATTCACAACAAGCAGACACAACTTTCAGTCAGAACTCAAAAAAGAGAGTCTGCATTCTTCACTAGATCCTATTTAAAACACATTGTTGTCCAGTTCTGTGACTGCAGCATTCAGACAACACTTACAGTCTTCACTGTACAGTATTCATTCCTAGGTCATGCTGGTCTCCGGTCGTCTACATTGTGACCTGGGTGAAGGCAGCAGGATAGCACCTTTTACATTCAGATGGGAGAATATCAATGTGGTGGTAATCTCAGGTCACATAATTTCTGCTCCAAGGCTGGTTATTTCTTTCACACCCACAGCAGCTATTACTAAAAGATTAAAAGAGAGAGTGCAGGATCTGTGCCCTTATCATAGCTGTCAAGTTCTCCCTTTTTGAAAGGGAAATTCCCTCATGCTGAATAGGCTTCCTCGTGGGAAAAGGGAAAACTTGACAGCTATGGCCTTATTGTGGTTTTATTTAAAAGAACCACAGCCTTGCATGATCAGGACTACAAGCTGTCAATTGAAAGGGCCAGAGCTGAGCCAATTATTCAGGGCAGGGAATAGTTAAACTCCAGAACAGCAAACAGATCAGAGCGTCCAGAAGAAGCCATGTTGTCAAGGACAGGCAGAGGTCCAAAGATGACACGCCAGAGCAAGCAAGAAAATGCAACGAGTCTGGGCTACCAGCAATTCAGACTGAGGAATCAAGCCTGAAGCAATAGCTTCTATATTCCAATCAGGTCCCTATTGGCTTCCCAGATCACCTAATAAGCTACAGTAGTTCTTCTTACCCTAATGGTACAGAATCCTTTTTAACCTGAGGCCCATATTCCTTCATAGGCAACCTTCTGGGTGGGGCACATTGCAGTGTTGCTAGGACCAGATGTAAAAGTGGATGGGTCAACTCATGTGATCTGTACAGTAGGTTACATTCTAGCCACACAAGAACCAGAGGTTTCTACCTATGCACCCAGGCAAGCAAGAGGCATTATCAAAGTTGAAGGATATTCCAGCCAAGCAAAGACATTCAAAGAGGCAAAGGAGCAGGACTGGAGAGGGATGTTGCCTGGGAAGGGCTGTGGATTAGGTCTGTGTCCACTCTAGGCAAACAAGGAATGTTGTATTTGACTGCTCCAATGGCTTACATCCCACACTTTCTGTAATGGTGTAGCTGGCTTCCTCATGAGTAAGCAGCTCCAAACCCCGTGCTTGGTTTTTACAGGGTTTTATTATATACATATGTACAAGACAGAGCGTCAAAAAGCATGACTGTACTAATCCGATTCAGAATCTGGAAGCGCCCCCCCCCCTTTGTGTCTTTCACCAACATAGCCCCCGGGGCACCCTGAACCTCCTCCATTGGTCCCTCCTCTTTTTTTTTCCTCCTCTGTTGGGGTGAGGGTGCTGGTGGAGTGCCCTCTCCCCTGGAGCTGCTCAGTTGAGGGACCAGCATAGCTGCCAAGTTATCCCCTATTTTAAGGGATTTTCCCTTATGCTGAATAGGCTTCCTCGCGAGAAAAGGGAAAACTTGGCAGCTATGGGGACCAGTGCAGTAGCCCTTGGAGCCTCCCCCTCTTGAGTGCTTTGATCCGCCCTCTGCAACTCTCCCTCTGGACCGCTCGGCTCCTCAACATCTCTAAGGGTCTGCATCTCTTCCTGAGCCCCAGTCCCACCTTCCAGAGGAAGCTGCCAGGTGCTAGGCTCTGGGGCTCCGGCATCGTCCAAGAGCCCCTGTCCCGGTCTACCGGACTCTCCGCTGGCCCCTAGTGGTTCCCTGACACTTTCAGACTTAGGAATGCTCTGGTTAGTGCACCAAGGAAGGCACCTGAGCTTTCTAAGTGAAGTCCTGGCATTCCACTGCAGGTGTTTCTGCTCTACATATATCATCTCTGCCCTTCACTACTTAGCACAAGAGTTTCCCGCTTGCCTCACAAAAGTGTGCACAGCATGCAGCAGCTATTCTCTGAGAAGCTCCTTTGACTGGTTTTGATCATTCTGCTGTATGAAATTGATGAAGCCAGTTCTGTACAAAGTAAAAGAGAGCTTGAGATCGATGTTGATATGTGTTCATTAGTGTGACTGGTGGCGATCCAAGTAGCATTGGAAGCATTCTTGGCCATGCTTCATAGGTCTGTGTGCTTCTGGCAGAAAGCTGGAGGCAGATTCACATGACTTTTTGCCATAGCACATTGAGTCTGGGCAGGCAAAAAAAAGGCTGCACAATGCAAAGACTCGTTTAATGAAACCATCCACATAGTTCAAGGACACGAGCCAAGCCACAGCCATATGTTACTGAGGAAGGGAAACAAACAAATAAGCAGACCCAGCTCTTTCCCTCTTTTCTCATAAGATAGATAAGAATAACTCTCCAGTGCTATTGTCATTCTGGTGTCTTTTCTTTACAGTGAGACCACCTTTAATTCATTATTCCTGAATATAGATAAAGAAAACTGGACACACTGATTTAAGGAAAATATTGTTGGTATGTTTCACTGTGGAAATGATGGCGGAAATGTCTATGGAAACATGGCAATAATATTGAGCCACAACTAGGAATCGGGGAAACCCTTTCCGTGTGTTATTTTCACCAGCACATAAACATGTCAATGTGTGGTTTACCCTAATAGATGCAGTTTTTGCTGGAGAACTGCATTGTAAAATTAAGAGAAGTGTGAATTTTGCAGGATCTATTGTTTCAGAAAGCACAATTTGGGTAAGTTCACCTTCAAAGGTGGACTGAATCCCATTTTCCCACATTCTTACCTCCAGCTGAGTGGGAAAGTGTGAGCTCCAGTTTTCTGTCTCCAACATGAGTTGTACGTCAACCCCTATCTTTTCCTGTCCTATCTCTTAACATCCTCCGTCTCTCCTTCCTTTGACCTGGGTTCTTTGCACTACCTTTTCAGGTTTCTTTCTTTGTGATCCACCCGCCTCCATCCCAAATCTCTTGCTCCTTGCTTCCTTTTGATTTCCCTAGCTCAGGCATCCCCAACCTTCGGCCCTCCAGATGTTTCGGACTACAATTCCCATCATCCCTGATCACTGGTCCTGTTAGCTAGGGATCATGGAAGTTGTAGGCCAAAACATCTGGAGGGCCACAGATTGGGGGTGCCTGCCCTAACTAGTTCAGAGCCCATCTCTTAACTGAGGTCCCTTCTATACATTTGTGTGTGCGCGAGAGAGAGAGCTTTCTGGCTGAAACAGACTCCTGTTCCAAGATGTTTAGCAATAGCACTTTAAAATATTTCACACAACAATGGTATTGTTTGGCAACTGTCTGCTGTAGAGCTGCAGAACTGGTCTCAGAAGGTGCGAGCCAGTTAAATGGAGAGTGCCGGCCAGTCAGTTATTGGGCATTGGGCATTTCCAAGCTGACTTGTCAGTTAGCACTTGAAATTAAACTCATTCTGATAAGCCTAAGAGACATAATTGGTGAGTCACAAAGGCCTTGAATCCCTAGCCAGCCTTCCTGTGAGTTTCTCCACTGTAGTTCCTAGGGGACGCAGGTGTTTGAGAGGATTTCTCTGATGTAGAAAGTCACAGAGGATACAAATCCAGCCCTTTACCTTCTTCTCTGAGCTTCCCAATAGTACATTTCCCTTCTGAGCCAGCAAAGCCATTAATAAGAAGGCAGACAGATGTGCATACACATTCACAAAGATGTGGGACATTATGCGCCTGGATACTTCACCAGTCCTCCTGGACATCAAGTTTGCCTTCTTTGTAATGCCATTAATGATCTGGCTGCTGCCTTCTAGCCCAGGCTTCCTCAACCTCGGCCCTCCAGATGTTTTGAGACTACAGTTCCCATCATCCCTGACCACTGGTCCTGCTAGCTAGGGATCATGGGAGTTGTAGGCCAAAAACATCTGGAGGGCCAAGGTCGAGGAAGCTTGTTCTAGCCATAGCTGCCAAGTACCCCGTTTCCCCTTGGAAACCCCCGTATTTTCTTACCGTATCCCGCAGGTGTCCCGAATGGCAAAATACCCCCGTATTCCCCCAGATTACGGAGCTCCTGCAGGCAACCATGTTCTTCTGGTGCCGCGCCGGCACCGGAAGTCACTTCTACACACTTCCGGACATGCGTAGAAGCGACTTCTGGCACTGCGATATTTTGGAAATGGGCACAGCGGCATCAGAAGTCGCTTCTACGCATGTCCAGAAGTGTGTAGAAGCGACTTCCGGTGCCACGGCGCTACCAATCCCGGATTTTTTAATCCGGAACTTGGCACCTATGGTTCTAGCCAGATCATCCTGTGGTTCTGTAAGACTCAACAATGGTATTTAACATCTGCTGTCCTGTGAGGAGCAACGGGAGCTCATCCCGTCGTGGGGATTCGAACTGCCCAAGCTCTGTGGTTTAGACCACAGTGCCACCTGCATCCCTTGAGCTGCCTTAGAAAGATGTAAGTGCTGGATATATATAACTTAAATAAATAAATAAATAAATATTGGTTGTCCTCTGTGTTTTCCCCTTGCGACTTCATTGTATTATGGTGTGGAAATATTTTTCCCCACCTTTCTTCAGAAGTGTCAGTTGACCACATAGTCCAAAATTAAACAAATGAAGTTGCTAATTTGAAGCAAGCCCTAAAGGCTTTAATATTCCTTGCACTATAGCAACGTGCAAAGTCATTCCTATTTAATTAGTTAGGCCAAAGTATTTGCAAAACAATTACGAATGTAATTTAATTCCGGTGTTTGGTAAATATCCAGGGATTCGTTAGCTGCGAACTTATGACCTACATGTTGAGTTTGCTTTACAAACTACCGTTAAACCAGTCGGATAGAAATTAAAAAGCATATCATGGCGAGCCACAAAGAGGTGGGTAGATGATGGATACAGATAGAAATAGAAGGTGTGTTCACCTGAGCTTCTCTTGTAAATTAATGCCACACCAGAAGAGTCACCTTTTTCTACTTCTCTTCCCCTGTAGCAGTTCTTGAGACTGTTCCAGATCCACTGTGTGTAATGTTCTTCACTGCACACAGTGGTGTTGTGGTTCTGAGGGAATGTGTTGCTGGATGGCTGAGCGTAGTCCCCTTTATATTGCTTAGATTGTTTTATTTATTCCATTTCAACTGTGAATATTTTACCACCATGGCTCGTTGGTTCCTAACGTCTACTATCGTTTTCTAACTGGCTGCCAGCCTCAGCAGCGAGAGATTCACAATGCACTGAAGTAATTAGCTGAACCATCATGCAAATAATAATAGTAATATTGCAAAGTAGATAGTGTAAAATATCTATAATCTGGATATACAAATTTTGTGTTTCATATTTTTATGCTGGATAAAACTGCTTGTAGAGCCCAGAGCTGTAAATAATGCTGTACATTAGACACCTTTTCTTTGTTCATATACTTAACCCTCCAAACCACTTATAGATTCCAGGAAATTTAAAATGTAGTTTTGATGTTAGGTGATAGGAGTTGATACATTTATGGTGTGGAAGATCTTTTTTTTGTCCTGCTGAATGAACAGTAAACTTAGGGTTCTACTTCGCTGAGTCAGGTACAGCCCCCCTTCCTCACAGAGAATGGTTCTGATTAAAATACAGTTAAAATCGATACCAAAGAACACTGAATTACAGTTTGTAACCATTTAAAGGCTCAGTCTCTGTGTGTGCTTGTTTCTTAACTTGGTGTCACAAGCAATAGACAATGGCACTGCTCCCCTATAGAGGTAGAACAAATGGCAGAGCTGGTGTTTGTCCTGGTATTTTCCTGTTGCTAGGCAAAGGCGGCCAACCCCTGATTAAGGATTGCCAGATGGTCTGAAAATTCTGATGCTGCTACTCCTAGTAACAAGCTAGTCAAAGCACTCACGGCGAACACATACAACGTCAGCCAAGCAAAGACTGGTTCACCATACCGAAATAATTAGGCCCCGCTATATGGCTACGATCTTGCACCAACATGTAACATATGCAAATAAAAACAGATGAGCAACGTATGTGTTTAGCAGAACTGAAAAGAGCTATCTTTAAAAGCACACTAGGCTGTCTTGTGGAATATTTCACAGATTTGAAAGGGATCAAATTAAGCAAATACCTTTCTTGTGTACTAATGTTCAATCAATTTTTATCTGCCTATCTAATCACAGACTAGCCCTCATAGAGGCCAATACAATCTGAAGCTATTCCAAGGATGTGTGCACAATGTCTACTATCTTTCATTCATTGTTTTAATTGTCCAATTCCCTATCAGATTCTTTAGGGTTTCTTTATGCATCATAGACAAGCCTGCCAAATCCAGAACCATTTTTAAAAACTCAACATATACTAGTAATTGTCCTGATAAAACAAATGCAAGTCCCTGGCAACTATCTCCTCAGGGGCGTAGGAAGATAGGGGCGGTGGGGGCGGGCCACCCCGAGCGGCGCGATCCCAGGGGTGCCATTGCGGCTGCCTGTCCTGCCCCCAGAACGCAAGCCTGCTCTCCGCCCCCGGTGGCGGAGCATGAAGCTCCGCCGCTGTATCTCCTGATCATGGTTTCCTATTGAAGATAGCTTACTTTGCCCTACCTGCCTTGGTCTATGTGGCATTGATGGCTAAAGATGGGCTACTGGCAGACAGAATCCCAATAAAACAGAGCCCTTGCCTGCCATGAGTCCAGTTATGTACCAGTATGTAGACACCCTACAGCCACCAGTGATCAGGATCCACAATGCCGTCTATGTCGTTGTTTTGTTAAACTGATCGGTTGAACATGCCCCATCACAAGCTGCTGATTAAATAGCATCAGCGTATCTTACAAAAATAGCAAATAGAGTAACTTAAAAACTGATTCCGTAAAAGCAACGTAAGACAAAATGTGTTACTTAGGGCTGCCATATGTCCAGATTTTCTGGACATTTTTTTCTCCTCTGATGCTACTACATCCCAATGTTACCTTGCTAGCAGCCTCCTTGCTGCTCCAGGCTTGGGAGGAAACTACCAGCCATGTGGCATGTATCATATTACATGTTGCTCTATTGTGATATGGCCCAATATCCACCAGGGACAAGACTGAAACCATGAAAGAAACACTTTGCACATGACCTAAGCTGGAATCCAACTCTCCAGAGGCAAAAGGCTAGTGAATTAACCTACTGTGTCACACAGCCCTTCACTATTGATTAGTAATTATTCTTTCTAAATGAGACAAGGACATAGGACGTGGAGTCATCTGCAGTATAGTCTGAGAAAATCCAAGATGCCCGGCCTTTTTCAATCAGTCACTCTGAAGGTTGATAAAGAAATATTAGCTCTCGCTGAAATACAATTAAAAATATAATTTAATTCTAGCCATCATAAACAACAAGGGGACGTGTCAGTGAAGAAGGTGTAAAAGCAAGAACAAACTATGGTTCCATGAAGTACAAGTATAAAGCCTGCAAAAAAAGATAAATTCTATGTCAAGCAACTATCCAAATTTATTGACAAGAACTGATTACTAAGATTTTTTAAAAAAAAATAAAGGAAATGGGTAAGAATACATAATAGGTTTGAGTGAACAGAATATTTGAGGTGAAATAAATATTTATAATGTGTTTCTTTAAAGTTGCAATAACAACAGACAGAAATGTTCTTCCCTTGGTGACCAATGGCATCTTCAGTAGAAACAGGGAACATCTGGATATTGATAAAATCTGGCCCAAAACACCCGGGGGTGGGGGGGACACCTGCCAGAAATTAAAACATACTAAATCAAAATATTTAGTACATTTATTAGGCCAACAACATTCGAAACAATTTGAAGCCACATAAAATATAAACATAATCACAGGAATCACAATAAAAGGCAGTAAAAACATTTCAAGTCAATACATCACAGCCAGCCACACTAGAATGAAAGGGGAAAGGGTGGATACTGCCTATATTGAAACCAATTCTGCACAAAGATATTCTCAGTGCCCACCTAACACTACCAAGGAGGCAGCTGGTCATATTTTGGGGGAAGAGGGAGTTCCACAGGCATGGGCCACTGCATAAAAGGCTCTGCCCATTACATCTGCCAGCCTGGCATGCACATAAACAGGACCTCTGCAGCTGATCTCAGATTCCAAGCAGGTTTGTTTGGACATAGACAGTCCTTTAAGTAACTTGGTCCCAAAGCATTTAGGGAATGTTAAGTTCTTGGCTCCCCCCCCCCCTTTGGACCATTCCATTCTGGGTGGATGCATGAATTGACTGCAGGTTCTAGTCTCCAGCACGAGAGACAGGTAATTCATATTTAATATCCACAACAGGCTGGTTGTTTTTAATTAGGACTGTCATCCCATTAAAAATCCCTCAGTTGACTGATGGTTTAACTGATTAATTGATTAGTCAATTAAATATGCATTCCTTTGTAGCAAGTGTAACAAGGGGTTTTCCCTTATGTGACAGATCTTCTTAGGTAGCCTCTGCCATTTTCCAAAAAAATTCCAACTTCTTTTATTTAAATAATAATAATTAAAAATGTATTGAAAAGTTGCTACTGCATTCACTAGGGGCACTTTTTAGTCAAGCAAATGGTTTTAAATCAATTTATCTAAGCAATTGATCAGCAATCAAGCAGCTCTGTTGTTAACTTTAAAATGTCAACAGTAACACTGTTGTTGTTTAGTCCGACTCTTCGTGACCCCATGGACCAGAGCACGCCATTTCCCCATAAATCGTGTGTGTGTGTGTGTGTGTGTGTGTGTGTCCAGGTCATTGCAAATGTCTTTTCTATTTTCTCCTTTTTCAATATTTCACATTAGTAACTTTCTTTATTTGACTGTGCTTTTTCTAAATTGATACGGTAGAATGCCCAAAATGGGAGGGGGTTGGAGAAAGTAGAACTGTGGGAGAAAAAAGGAAGCGGTATGATAGTTTGTTCAGCTTTGTTTTTGGAGCTTCCTCTCATCCTCTGAGTCCCAGTCACTCTCTGTGGTAACTTTTGGAAAGTAATAAAGCCTTTCCTTTTCAAGAATTTATTTGGATTATAAATAGCTTTTTAAAACGAATTGGTTGTTAACTGTTGTTGGAATAATTTGAATGCTCCTGAGTTGGAGTTTTGGTTTGGTTTTCTACTGCTGTCTTCATGTGCATTATTGCTACATTATTATTATTATTATTATTATTATTATTATTAGCCATCTACAGACACACTTCTCAAGATGATGTACACACACACACACACACACAGAGAGAGAGAGAGAGAGAGAGAGAGAGAGAGAGAGAGAGAGAGAGAGAGAGAGAATAGCAAATAAATTAAAAACCAATACAAAATAAGCATCCATGGTAGACACCCATTCATCCAGCTGGGAAATTTTCTGGAACAACAATGTCTCCAGTTCTTTCTGGTGACACTCTGTCAGGATCCATCAGCTAATCTGCAGAATCCCCTTGAGTGAACTACTTCAAAGCTGCGGCATACGCAAGTGTTTCCAGCGCCAGAAATTAATTGCTACTTTAGCCGAGTTTCTGGGCACTAATCTACTACCCATAAACAACAAGGAGTTTGGTATGGGAATGACGAGAGAATGAAAATATGAACTTGTCTGGTGATACTAAGAAAATGTGTTGCAGATATGGCCCATAGAGCAATTATTTGCTTCGTACTCCAGAATACCTTGCCCTGAGGATGCTAAATGTAGGAACAGAAGCAATTTAGGATCCTTCTGCCACCTCAGAACTTCACCACCTCTCATCCAACCACCGTCCATGAAATACAACTTCCTCAATTCATCTTTTTTCTTATGTGTTTGTTTCAGAATCCTCCTTGTCCCTTATACGGAGTTGTTTTTCACTTTAATAGTCAGCCATTAAATTCATCTTTAACCATTTCATACCAGTATTGTAGTCAGGTCACTTTCTCGTCTACATGACACTCTTAACAGTAATTCCACCTCTGGTCATAATATGATTAATGAAAACACCACAAGTGCATCCTAGCCAAACGCAACACCATCAGAAGCGATTGCTCTGCAGCAACAACAACAACAACAACAACAACAACAATTTATTATTTGTACCGTGCCCATCTGGCTGAGTCTCCCCAGCCACTCTGGGTGGCTCCCAATCAAGTGTTAAACAATACAGAATTAAATAAATAAAAAATGGTACATTACTACATCTGTGTGTAAATGGGCCCAGGGAAGGGACTGAATAGTTTGCCACATGCCTGCAGATATACATACAGAATCCATATGCAAAGGCACTTGACTAAAGAGCATAGAAGGGGAATGAGACAGCGGAGGGATTGGTGTACAACTATTTGTCGCGCCCTGTCAGTCAATGTTCATTGGGGCTGTCAGGGGGACTCCCTACAGGGAGCCTCCCGCCATCATCCTGACTAGCACTTTGCCCAGCGAGAGCGGTAGCAGCGGGTCAGGTGGGGGGGGGAATGAGGAGGGGAGGGGAATGGAGGAGGGAAGGCTCAGTGAGGTATCACAGCCCCTGCGCTGCCCTAGCCAACAAGTGGGAGAGGGAGCACAGCTGCTTCCGGCGCCCGAATTGAGGCGCCCCCCCCCCAAACGCAGGGTTAGAGGGTGGCGTTTCGGGGTGCCCAAGCTATTATGCTGGCCCCGGAGCAGAAGGGTGCCATTGCCGGATTCTGCGAGTGACTAGGAGGTCATGTTTTCTGCTATCTCTGCACTGTAAATAGTATGCACAATAAAACCCTTAAAGACAGAATGGTCTGGAGCATCTTTACTTGGGAGTAGCCACAACAATCCCCTGACAGGGGCAAATGGCGCATTGCCCCACTAGACTCAGCTTGTCTCAGCCTGCCCCCACCTGCATGTCTTCTTACTAACAACCAGTCTAGGAGGTGGCACTGTCTTCCTACCCTTGTGGAAAGCATAAAGAAGAATGGGGACAAATTAGTTGGCTCTGCCTGTCGTTTGGGTCTGGCATCACCTGCCGTTGGTCTCCTGGCCTTCTGCCCCCCAATCCCCCTTGGCACCAACCACCACTGCCATCAGTGCTGAAACTTCGTTCTGGTTACTGCTTCCAGTGTGTCCAGCTTAGCACTAAATCACACAACCAGCAGTGCAAGAAGCAGCTGACAAATAAAACAAAAGTTACAACCTCACAGTAAATGCAAGTGAGATTTTAGCCTTCGCAGCAAATGACAAAACTTGGGGAACAAAATATTGTTTTTAAATGGACTTGCATTTTAGCCTAGTTTCAGTCAAGTTTGAATTTCATATCCGCCTCTATTTCCATTCTTAGAGCTTTCCTAAATGATTTCCCCCTGCAAGATAATTGAACAATAATTACTCCATTGTTGGTAATCCAGAGTGCTTCCTCCAATTAGTGCTTCTGTTTCAAGGCAACTGTATCCTCCCAGTACTCAAACTGCAACAATTTTAATTTATGTTTCATTATCAGGGAAATGTGTTTCCCCGCACACACTTGTTGCCCAGCACATCACTTGCAATAATGGGCCAAACTAAATATGACCAGCCAATACATGAGGTCCCTATCACTGAACCAGAAGTGTCCTTCCCATTGTAATCTCTCCTTCTGTGTATGAGACTGAGTATTAAATACTTTAAAGTATCACTGTTTGTTTGTTTGTTTGTTACATTTCTTACTCCCCTTCACCAAAAGGTCCCAGGGTGGTTTTCAACAATATAATGTACAGTTATAAAAGCAAGTAAAACATATCAAACCATTATAATAACCTAAACTTGAATTGTTTCGGCAAGTGCAAATTAGGTAAATTCAACATTAAATCTGAACTGAATTGAATTTGTCCTCCATCCCTAGCTAACCAAATTAAATATTAAATCTATAAAATACTGGGATTTTAAAAAATGCTCATGCAAACTAGTCTTGATAATGGCTTCTTGAAATATGGTTGCTTATTTAGCCTTATATGTATATGGTATCTGATATCATCTGTATACATACATAATCCTCTCTTTGTGACCTTGTTCACAGCAACTTGTGCGGATATATCATGAAAACAGGATTTCGCTTTCAAATGAAGATGAAACAGTAGTAGCCACAAGAACACTAACGTTATTTATTAACAGCCCACCTTGCTTTCAGATCACTTCATAAAATCAACTGTAAAATATTGATGTATTGTTGCTCAGCTTTCCTCTGAGATGGGATTTTCCCCCCCCCCCTCACTTAGCAAAAGAAATTATCTGAGGTGTATTTGCATGAGCAATTTTCCATGTTCCTGCTTTGGCTTGCATTTAGGTGTTGTAAATGCCTACATTTGCATCTTGCTGGTCCTTCAAAAGCGCCTGAAATTATACGTGGTCAGGAGGTGCCACCAGGGTTCGACATGCTGTCACCACCTCCTTTGCTGATGCCACAAATATCCTTCCAGGATGCAGTGGCGGAAAAGCCGACTGGGTGCCTGGGACGGCATGGCAAGCCGAGGCAGGATGCTCCACAGGGCCTCTGAGGAGTCTGCCTGCCTCCCCCCACTCAGCTGCCCTACAGCTGAGGGGGAGGCAGCAGGCAGACTGTTTGGGGTAGCGAGGAGCCTGCAGGCACCCAAGCCACCAGGTCAGTCCCAGGAGAGACACGTGGCTTGGGCATGCTGCAGGCCCCGTTGTGAGTGCTGCCCGGCATTTTGTCACCCCCCTCAATGGTAACACCCGGGGCGGTCCGCCCCCACTGCACCTCCCTTCCTCCACCCCTGCCAGGATGACCAACAGACTCCAGTACTGACAGCTTGAGAAAGAAGAAAATGAGAATGCTTCTGGCCTGGGGAAATGGAGACGGACTAGGACCTCTTGAAGCCTGTGGAGTTGTAAGCACAAATATGCCTGGAGGGTGCTACCTGATCCTTGGAAGACAAGAAAGCAGGAGCAGGAGACTAACTGAGAAAGAAGCAAGGACGGCAGAAGTCAAAGGTTTGGGAGGAAATTTAGCAACCTCATACCCTTCAACAGGACACCAGGGTTTAGTGATTTGAAATATTTTAATGCTCATTCTTTGCCCCAAAACACCAGGTAGGTCTCTTTTTCGTGTTGAAAAGGAAAAGATGAAAAATTGTTATTTGCAAATTGCACCCTGAATCTTCTGGTGTTCTTTGTGGGCCTGTGAACGGTGCAGGTTCTGAGGTTCCTTCCTCCTCTCCACAAACCAACAACATCAGTGTTTTACATGGTCTTCTATACAAGGCTAGGCCTGCTGCGCAAACTACCTAAAAGTGTTTTTTTTTTTTCAGAGTTGGCTCATTCAACAAATTTAATCTAATTTATTATACAATACCTGAAAGCAATCAACTCCAATACACATACTTTTTAAAGTAAATTAAGTAGATAAATATATATTATACGAGTGCTTTAATTTGGCGTTGCAAAATGAGGCAAGTTCTCACCTACAAGCCTGTGTTAAACTTTTTCATTTTCAAAAAACAGTTTCAGGATCAAAGTACCTGTTGCATTATTCATGTTTGGGGTTTTTTAGGGGGGGAATTAAAGTACTGTATGCTGAAACTGACCGTTTTTACTTTGAAGATAAAGTAATACACTGGCAATATGCTGGCAATATGGAACCAGGCCAAGGGCCAATTTCCTACGCAAAATCCCCCCTCTCGGTGACTGCAATTTTGCCCACCACCTTGGTGCTGTTTACAGTAAACACCACTTACAGTAGATTTGCTTTGCAGATATAAGCCCCATTGAGTTCTATGGAGCTTATTTCCTGGACTAATGTTGTTGGGTGTTGATTTTCTTTTTGTGAACCATACCCCAGCAGGCCGTCTGTAAGAAAGAAGTAATACAAGCATTTTGTAGTTAGCCTAAGCTGTCTATAACAAGCAATAAAACCTTCCTATTTTTGTTTGCTTTTTAAATTGTTATGGATCCCAAAGTTTTGGACCATCTACTACATACTATCATATAAATATTTCCTCCATTAGATAGAGCGACACAATCTTGAGAGCCAGTGTGGTGTAGTGGTTAAGAGCAGTAGACTCGTAATCTGGGGAACCGGGTTCGCTTCCCCGCTCCTCCACATGCAGCTGCTGGATGACCTTGGGCTAGTCACACTTCTCTGAAGTCTCTCAGCCCCACCCACCTCACAGAGTGTTTGTTGTGGGGGAGGAGGGGAAAGGAGATTGTTAGCCGCTTTGAGACTCCTTCGGGTAGTGATAAAGTGGGATATCAAATCCAAATCCACAATCTCTATTGCAATAATGGTTCTGGGGTAGAACATCACCCAGATCCTTGCCTTTCAGTACTAGTATTCATAGTTCTCTACAGATATGAGCACACTTTTTAATCTGTTTTTGATTCACAATAGATGGGGAGCACATACATATAAAGTTACAATCATATATTTTTAAACAGCGCCGGCTGCACATGTTTTCAGGGGGAAATAGTGTTATTTGGCTTAGTGAAACAGCATAGAGAAACAGCATACACAAAGCTAGTACATATAAAAATAGCAAAATACAACAGGCTTGCGGGTCAACTTTTAATATCTCAAGGGAAGTTTATTTTAATTTGCAATAATACAGAAACAAGCAGAAACATGAAAAAGCTCATTATCCAAGGTGATCAGCACAGCATCCGTCAATGTTGGTTAGTAATTAGTTTTATGTATTAGTGTGGTAGGGTGTGTGTTTGTGTGGCATTGTGTGGGGGGGCATTGTGTGTGTGTGTGTGTGTGTGTGTGTGTGTGTGTGTGTGTGTGTGTGCTTGCTAACCTCAGCAATGAAACAGCATCCAGTGCTCACAGAACCCAGGAAAACCTGTTATGATGTCCCTGACCCTCACACAAATCTTCTTCCTCAACATAAATCTCACTAGTCAAATTACAGGATTCTTTGCTTTTTTTATTACTTCTCTCACATTTCCTGCATTCACTTGAATCTATGCAGGGCAGGGACTCCTCAGTGTTTGCTGCTGTAGGGTCCTGCCTTCAAGATGATGATGATGATGATGATATATTGTTTACCATATACCCCGCCCATCTGGCTGGGTTTCCCCAGCCACTCTGGGCAGCTCCCAATTGAATATTAAAAATACAATACAGCATTAAAAATTAAAAATTAAAAACTTCCCTAAACAGGGCTGCCTTCAGATGTCTTTCAAAAGTAGGATAGTTGTTTATTTCTTTGACATCTGATGGGAGGGCGTTCCACAGGGCTGGCGCCACTACCAAGAAGGCCCTCTGCCTGGTTCCCTGTAACCTCACTTCTCGCAGCGAGGGAACCACCAGAAGGCCCTCGGCGCTGGATCTCAGTGTCCAGGCTGAACGATGGGCGTGGAGACACTCCTTCGGGTATACAGGACCAAGGCCGTTTATCACTAATCTAGTAATCCACAGGATTGCAGACCTGTTTCCTCTGAAATGCCAGCTATGGCCAACATGGGAAATCGTCCCAATGAGTGGTGGGCTGGGCTAGGGGAACCTTTGGCACTCCAAATGTGGTTGAACTACAACTCCCTTCCTTGAACTGATTTGGTGGGGAATAACTGCTATGGTGAAGCAGGCATGGCTATGACACCTGCCTGACTCTCAATGACAGAGCTTAAAGAGTGGGAGCAGGGCTCTCCACACAGGGCAGTGGGATTCCTGCTTGCTGGAGACTCTCGCTTTGCTGCTCATGCTGCATTGATCTGTCCAACTACTTTCGCTGAGCCATGGCAGAAGTTGGACGAGTCAGATTTGAATGCAATAGCACACTTGCCCACAACAGAGGAGCAGCAGCCTCAATTACCCAGGTCCTCTTTCTACAAGATCCAAGTACTCAATTTGTGGCTGGCAAAGTAGCTACATGACCACGAAAAGATCAGCATAAGATTGCCCTTCTAACCTGGAATGTGGCTGGTTGTGCTGCATCCACAAGAGACACTAGCTTCATCATCTTTTTAACTTGCTTTGATATTATTCTTATCCAGGAAACTCGGTACACTGGGGAGACGTCCTTAAATGGTTTTCATACCTTCTCCATAGGGGAAGTAAAAAGGGGGCAGCTTCAGAAGAGCAAGAGGAGTACTTTCCAAGCTACTATAACTCCCCTCCCCTCTTTTAAGACACATGCAATGGCAGTCAAAACTCAATTCCAATTCTGTTGTATACTGATAATAAATGCCTACATGCCCTCACTGAGCCATGAGTTCCAGATCAGAGCACTGTGGGAGGAACTTGAGGCCTATGTGGCCAACCTCACTATGAAAAATCCTCATTTCATCTGTGATTCTGGCAGGTGACCTGAATGCTAGACTAGACCCCACTGACAGCACTTTGCACTCGAAACATACCTGCCCTGCCCTCATTTAGAAGAAGGTGAGTGTTTTATTGACACACTGCTCAAAGGATCGGAAATCCAACTTCCTTCCTCCCATTGGATTTCTCCTGCTAGGGTTGATGGGAGTTGTAATTCAGCAACATCTGGAGGACCAAAGGTTCCCCACCCCTGTACTTGAGTGCTCTTGCTTACAGACCGTCATCATTTCTCATAGTTCAAAAGAATGCTGTCCGAAGTACAAGGGTGTGCTTTGAAGGCCCATGACGCCATCGCCTTGCTGAACCTAAGGTCTGGATGGGTGACCCACATGTACATCACCTTGGGTTCCCCGACAGAAGAAAGGTGAGATATAAATATAATACATTAAATAACTGGCTTTTTATAATTCTCACTATCTGAAAGAAGCCTTTTACATGCTCCTTTCCCTTTTATAAATTGTTGTTCCTCTCTTTATGTTGCGAGCCAGATACTAATCTATTCCAGCGTTCAAGCTGCTCAATTTTTACTTTGTTGCAAACTTAGACCTGTTTCATGAATTGTGCCTCCAAGTTCCCCAGATGCTTAAGGAACATAATTTAGTTTTTTTGATAAAAAGCCAGGCTATCAGATTATTATATTTATTATTATTATTATTATTATTATTATTATTATTAGTCATACCTCGACTTACAAAGCCTCCGGAAGTGTTTTTGGCACGTGCGCGGAGAAGCGCGAAATCACACTTCGCGCATGCGCCGTAAAGCAGACCGCGGAGCAGATCATCTTCGTAAGCCGAGGTACCACTGTATTATTATTATTATTATTATTATTATTATTATTATTATTATATTATTAAATCATTTTTGGGAAAATTATTTTTAAAGGCTTTATTTACAGCTGGGCAGAATAAAAATTAAAGAGACCAGTTCGTTAGGATTTGCCAGCATGCCATAAGGCACTATCAAGGGGAACCTGCTCCCAAAGAATAGGACAATATTTACTTCTTAGTCCATAATCCTCCTATTTTAGTCTACTAGAAATCTTGGGTTAAAGGTTCTGGACAAAGTGTACAGCAGCAACATATTTGCAGAAAACAATGCTTTTGTTTTTGTCACTGAAGGATTTCAGTTGTGCCTTTTGACAGGAAATAATTTATTCTGAGTAGTGCCAATTCTAACTTTGTTTTGTTTTTTCAGCACTGTCAACCACAGTCACAGGTAGCACAGTGATACACTGAAACAATGTGCTGCAGAGGCCCACATTTATGTACTGTTATCTTCGTTTTTGGACATTCGTTTTTCTGTGTATTTAGCTAGCAATACTTATTTTCTTAAAAATTAAAATAAATTTCATTGCTACACTAAGACATGACCTGTAAATCTGTTGTGTTTTGCTATTTTCGAATGTACTAATTTTGTGTGTGTGTGCTGTACTCCTGCCACGAAGCCAGATAACACTATTTTCCGGAGGGGGGGGGGAATGCAGTCATCATTGTTTTAAAATAGAGTGTTTTAAATACTCGAGCATTTCTTCCCACCCTATTTTGCATAGCGTTAAGGATAGTGTCTACAGGTGAAGCCCAGAATAAATGTTTTTATTTTCCTAAGATGTGCAACTTTTAAACACACACACACACACACACACACACACATATCTGAGGCAGCCTTGCCTCTTTGCTTTCCTGAAAAACTGGCCAAAAACCAAAGCAAACAAACAAAAATGGCTAGGCTATTCTTTTTCCTGGTCAGTTGGAATGTCTAATCAAGGTTATACTTAGTGCCGAATCTCACATTATGGTCACTATGGTAATGCTACAAAAACAAACAAAAAAAGGAAGATCAAAAATATATTGGAGAGGGTTGTTATGTTCCCAACATGTTTTGATACTATCTTCATCTTAAACATGTGTTTTAATCTGTTTTTAGCTCATCATTGATTTAAATTATTTTTTAACATTCTAAATAACTGTTTTAACTGTTTTTATTGATAATTTTATTGTTTTATTCTTCTTGTAAACTGCTTTGAGGTTTTTTTTCCTTACCAGCAAGTAGAATATAATTGTTATGAAATAAAAACAATAGAATAAATAAATAGATTTGTCAAATAAAAAAGCTGCTTGCCACTGTAATCTCAAAACAGATTTTGATCGAGATCCTATGGAAATGAGCAACAACTGCAGCAAATGCCTTTTTAAAATTGCATTATTATGCCGCCTTTTTTCTCCGAGGAGCTCAATGGCATACACGATTCTCCCCATCCTTCTTTAATGGCTACAACAACCCTGTGAGATAGGTTAGGCCAGGAAAGGTAGAGAGGTGGCTCATTCTGATTTTATTTAAATGCATACAGATTGCACCTTCGTCCCTGAACAGAAATGTGCGGGCGGCAAAAAGAACCTGTCAGGCCAGCCAGGAGACAGCCTTTAGGCATAAAATTCTCAGCTTTAACCCAGGGAGCTTACAGACTCCATTATCTTTACAGTCACTGTGGTAGTTGAAAGATTTGCCACAGGGAGCATGCATTGCCACAAGCAAATGGAATAATCACCATTGGCGTTACTACACCCCTCAGAGTTGCCGTCCTCCATCTTGTGCTGCTGTCAAGGCATAGCTGTCAAGTTTTCCCTTTTCTCGCGAGGAAGCCTATTCAGCATAAGGGAATTTCCCTTTAGAAAAGGGAGAACTTGACAGCTATGTGTCAAGGTTCCTTCGACATGGACTTGAAAAATCAGCCCACCAGCATTGGCAACTTCTGTAATGCCTAGGAAGTTTATATAAACTGCTACAAGTGCTAATCCTTTACCTCTGTGAGGGGCTAATAGAGAGCAAGGAGTGAACCCATATCTCACAAGTGCCAGTCCTCGGCTGCATATTTACATTAACCTTCCTCCCTCCGTCATACCCCTTCTGCCTTTCCCCGCCTGGTTGTGTGTTTAATACTAAAATTGGAAACAGGAATACATTAGGCACATAAAGCTGACATAGCTCACTAAACATGCCTCTCAGTTTTTGTGTGTGTGTGTGTGTTTTCTGTGAGGCATCAACATCTCTTTAAGGACTTTTATCATCTCAACTGACACATAATCATTCCTCGCAGGTGGAAAACATTGTGCTGGGAGATAATTGGGACAGTTATTGAATCTGACTTCTCACCGGTTTTAAGCCCGTATCCATGGTATGACTGAATCCCACTCACAGAGAAGGGTTAATGTTCTTTGTGTCACATTGAGTGATTTATGAGGACCGCATGTACTGCATTAGATGACGTGGAGCTAATATTATCTGATATGATGCAATTCAGGCTTAAAATACGCACGCTATTCCCCTCCCTCCTTCTTCCACGCACCAAATGTTTTTGAATCATACAGCTATTAGTTTATAAAGGTTGATAACTTGACCCCAATTTATATGCAGGAAGCTGTCATTTTAAAACATACTATTCTTCCAAAGGAAAACGTATCACCTGGAAACCCAGCTCGAATTACTTGTTTCCCTAACAGTACTTCTTGTTGGTATATGCTTTTGCTGATAAACCTTTTAGTACCTGTGTGGTGTGTTTCCTATTCTAAGCTGATTTTTCTTGTGGATGTAAAATGGTGTGTGTGTGTGTGTGTGTGTGTATGTGTGTGTTATTTGCCAGGCCAGGATAGTGTGCTTGTTTAAAACCCCAACAAGAGAATTTCCATTTTAATTTTAATTTTCTATGCAACTTAAATGATGAATAAGCATTGGTGGATTTATCATCCCTGGGATTCCCCCCCCCCCCAATGAACATAGGAAGCTGGCTTATACAGTTCAGGGTTGTCTACCCCAACTGACAGCAGTTCTCCAGAAGTCTGCATGCAAAACAGCTGCTCCACAACAAATTTTCAACCCTTCTGCAATCTGGCTATGTCAAATTAAAGTTCTTCTTGAACTATCCTCAGCTGATTAGAACTGTTTCAGTCATAAATCTCATGTAAAGCCTGATTATGACTAATGATGATGGATAGATAGACGCAAAAGTGAAGGAATGAGGTGAGTAAAATGAATAAAGAGGGGGAGGGAGGCAAAACAAAACTTAATTTCATTAAATTCACTGAAATGCCTACACCTTTCTCTGAACTACTCCTGAGTCCCAAATGCCAGCTCACAAGAGGTAGGTCTTGGGAGGCTTATCAAAGGTATTCAGGCTTTGAAGCTGGGGGAGGGGGTAGTTCCATTACCTCATGAAAATACACCAGCAGTTTAGTGCTAATTTCTCCTAATAAACGCATTTTTGTATGCACTCTTGACTCACAAATACATTTTGGCAAAGCAATTTCCCCATATACAATGCATTCCTATGTTATTTTCAGATATATATTCGTTTTCATACACACTTTTCCTCAATATATTGTAAATATTGTTTGGTTGGAGAACTGTATCACAAATTTCAGAGAAGTGCGAATTTCAAAGAATTGGATAGGCCTGCCTTCACATGCAAACTGAGTCTTGTCACATCTGAATCTCAGGCAAATACTGTATCCTCAAAAGCCATGCTACAATGAAGCTAAATGGGCCTTTGCATGGAACAATGGAACATGCAGGTTTTTAAAAATGCTAATTGCCTTAGCTAAGAGGAGGGCTGACAATTAGTGGGATCACAGGAGGCACAGCGAGGGAATTTAACCCTTTACTCCTCTACTGTAGTCCTGAGGAAATTCCCTTTTTTGAAGTTGGCACTGCTTTGATGGGAACTCTCTTCTCAGCATTAGCAAAGGTTTTCTCAAGAATGCACAGACCTTGCCCTTGTTTGCAGATGGTGCCATTCTGGCTACATAGGGATGAGTTCACTATTAGCACAATTAGTACTTGTCCCTGCCTGTTTTCTGGCCCCTTTCCTACCTGGCCTGGGAGGCTGCAGCCTTGACTGACTCCAGCTACAAAGGTTGCCTGTGCACACTGGGGACTGGTAGTATTTAATTCTTGACCCCAACAGTAACTCAATATTTCATTCTTGACATCTGTTATTGTCCTGGACCATAATCTTGTATTTTTCTTGTTAGACCTTATTGGATTGTTTAAATTTATTGTACATTTATTGATATGAAATGCTTTCCTTAGCCATTTGTTCTTACATGACCTCTTATGCTAGAGAATTATCTTATGTATACTTCTCAATGTTGTGAGCCACTTGGAGCATAGTTTACCATGGAAGAGCATTATGATGCAGCGAAATACAATGATGTTGATGTTTTGACTCAAGTATTGCATTCAACAAGTGTCACCAAGCTTTTGGGGCCTGTGGATATCTTTGCAAACCAGAGAAACTGTCATGGGGTGCATACAGGAAAGGGGAGAAGAAAAGTTTTTAAAAATCTACAAAGTTATCCCATGAATTACAAAAGAATGTACACAATACACACACACACACACACACACAAAGGGGTGTGCCATGAGGACCACAAATGGTGTGGCTCCAGGCTATTTTGTCACCTTTTTTGAACACCAGGATGATACTAACCCTTTGGCTGATTTTTATATGATATGTATATGTTTCATACTACTTCATGATGCATTGCTTGTTGGGTTATTCTTTTTCTGGTTTTAATGCATCTTTGAATGCCTTCTTGATGTGACTTAGCTGAGCCTTTTAGCAGAAACAGAGATAAGCATTTAGGTTGCCTTTTTAAAACAAACAAACAAACAAACAAACCAGGACTATCCATTTTAGTAGGCAACTGCTGCTTTTATTTGTTAGCAGACTGGCAAAATGAAGCACAATTGTGATTTATTTTATATGGTGAGCAGAATAAGTTGCCATGTCACATAGAGGTAAGAAAAACAGCTTCCACACATTTTCTGACTGTGCTCAGCTTGCAGAGTTGATGATATCGTGTGTGTGTGTGTGTGTGTGTGTGTGTGTGTGTGTGTGTGTGTGTTGTTCTACCTTCTGGGGCAGAATAGTATTGCTCCCAGAAATTCAACTCTTAATGAGATTCCCAGAGTTGTTCCAAAATTATATGTAGGCAGCTGCTTTGAAAGGGTCAGTCACAGCCTGCTAGAGCAGCCAGGAATCTATCTTTGCTTATATTCTATTATTTCACCTCTCTCTCTCTCGTGAAAATATGTTCATTCGTGACTAAAACTCCAAGCGTTTTGATGTTAAAGACAATATCCCTAGAGAGAGCTTGAATGTAGGCGTGTGATATTTAATTCATTAATGTCTTTTAACTCTTCAAATGCACTATTTACCCCCCTCCATAAAGCATGTCTCTGCGCTCGTGTCAGAATATTCCTTAGACCATTTGCACAGAGTATTTGCCAGAGATGAAAAGGCAAGGGTTTTTTTTCATAGAATCATAGAATTGTAGAGTTGGAAGGGATCCTGAGGATCTAGTCCAAACCCCTGCAATACAGGAATGTATAGCTGCCCCATACAGGGATTGAACCTGCAACCTTGGCATTATCAGCACCATGCTCTAATGAACTAGGATATCCAGACTGAGAACACCAAACCCGACTGGTCACAAACATCAACACATACAACCTGAATGCTATACAGTGGTACCTCGGTTTATGAACACAATTGGTTCCGGAAGTCTGTTCATAAACTGAAGCGTTCATAAACTGAAGCAAACTTTCCCATTGAAAGTAATGGAAAGTGAATTAATCCGTTCCAGACGGTCCGCGGAGTAAGCGTTCATAAACTGAAGCAAACTTTCCCATTGAAAGTAATGGAAAGTGGATTAATCCGTTCCAGACGGGTCCGCGGAGTACTTAAACTGAAGCGTTCATAAACTGAAGCATGGGTGTAATTGGTTCCGGAAGTCTGTTCATAAACTGAAGCGTTCATAAACTGAAGCAAACTTTCCCATTGAAAGTAATGGAAAATGAATTAATCCGTTCCAGATGGGTCCGCGGCGTTCATAAACCGAAAATTCATAAACCGAGGTGTTCATAAACCGAGGTTCCACTGTATTGCCATACAATGGGAATCTGCCTTTGTCCAACTGGCCCAGTACTGTTTTCTCTGACTGGCAACAGTTCTCCAGGGTCTCAGTCAGAGGTCTTTTCCACGGCTTGCTTTCTGATCCTTTTAACTGGAAGCGCTGGGGATCGAAGCTGGGACTTTGGCATTCAAAAACACATGCTCCACCATTGAGTTTAGCCTGAATAATTTGTTTCTGAGGAACTTCCCACCTATCCATACTTGCCTCCATGCCCACCTACCATCTACCTGAGCTCCTTGCCAGCCTTTGGGCGAGAGGCTACTAGAATGCTGCCTTAAGTACAGTGGTACCTCAACATCCGTACGACTCGACTTCTGAAGGTTTTGACTTCCGAAGTCGACAACCCCGGAAGTCTTTTTGCCATATGCGCATTCTGCGCCTGCACAGAAGCGGCGTGCGCAGTTGGCGCATGCGTAGAAGCGTGAAATCGCGCTTCACGCATGCACAGAATGGGTGCTTCGACAACTGAAGACTTCGACTTATGAAGACAGCCACGGAACAGATCGTCTTCGTAAGTCGAGGTACCACTGTATTGCATCCATTAGGCAAATGCAGGGATTGTACATTGAGAGGCAGCTATAGTCCAAAGGTAGGGAGCCATTTTCCTGTTGAAGGCCTTGTTCTTTTGGAAGACATTGTCAAGGGCTTTAGTGGCCAGGGCCAGAGCCAAAAGGAGACATCAAATATATATCTTTCACCGGTATGAAATTAGGCTGAGGTCTGGATGAAATTCAAGAAAGGTCACATGCAGCCCTGAAGCAGTAGGTCTCCCACTCATGCTCTACTGCAGTGATAGCGAACCTATGACACGCGTGTCAGACGTGACACACAGAGCCCTCACTGCTGGCACGCGCCCCATCGGCCCATTCGCGCTGTTGTTGTTGTTTTTTCCCCCATTTGTTCTCCCACTCCTCCTCACACTACAGTTTGTCTCTGCTGTTAAAACCCGATCCTTTTGTTGTTGTTGTTGCTGCTGGTAGCCAGAGATTGGGTTTTTTAACCCGTTCTGTGCTGGGTTTTTTGGCGCTTTGGCAGACTATGTTAGTGCTGCGTGTTCATTCCAGCGAAGGTATTATTCGTCATTTATTTCTGTTCTATTTTTCCCCCCCACAAAAAAAACAACAACAGTGCAGCAGCTTTGGGGCACCCCCCCAAAGCAAAGCAACCTTTGTATCCCCCAAAAAAACCTCCAAAACTTTGATCAGCAGCTCCCCCCAAAAAGCTCAACAACTCTGGGCAATTTATGATAAATAAGGGGTTTTTGGTTTGGTTAGGTTAAATAATTAGTTTTTGGTTTATTAAATACAGTTATATATTACAATTATACATTTTTGTTATTTAAACTATAAATATCGCAAAATTATGGTGTTTTTTTCTCGAAGTGACACACCACCCGAGTTTGGCAAATTTTGACACACCAAGCTCAAAAGGTTGCCCATCACTGCTCTACTGGCATTGTAAGGCCTAGACCTGAGCATTCCTCAGAAACTTTTCTTTCATCTTTGGACTGTTGATTGAGATGAGGTTTTTAACTGGGAGTGCTTCCATATGGCTGCTCACTGTGTGATGGGTGTTTCTCATACAGACAAGGTGGTGGCTGTGTTTTTGCAACATCCACATGAACCCACTAGTATCAAAACAAAATGTCATCTTGTATCACCTCCCTTAATCTGGATTTACCCTTTCCATGTGAAATCCTATACTTTTTTTTAAAAAAAAAAAAGTTGTCATTGACCTGTTTCATACCAATATTTCTCCGATGGAAATAGGGATGTCTTATTCCATCATAATAATAATTTTATTATTTATACCCTGCCCATCTGACTGAGTTGTCCCAGCCACTCTGAGAAGCTTCCAACATATATAGAAACATAATAAAACTTCAAACATTTTTTTTAAAAAACTTCCCTTTGCAGGGCTGCCTTTAGATGTCTTCCAAAGGCTACATAGTTACTTATCTCCTTGGTTCGGAAGTCGCATAACTGCATACCTTCCAACATTTCTCTGTTGAAAATAGGGACGTCCTAAGGAAAAGCAGGACATTCTGGGATCAAATCAGAAACCAGGGCATCATTTGTAAATCCAGGACTGTTCTTGGGAAATAGCAGCACTTGGGGGGGGGGGCGGATCCTGTTGTTTGAAATCTCTCAACAACCTGTTTGCAAATTAAGCGCTCACCTGGAAGCACCCCAAGTACATTTCTAGAGCTTGATTTTCACTGAATGCTTTAAGAACAGAATAACTGCCTGGCTGGATCAGACCAAAGGTCTATTTTGTCCAGCATTTTGTTTTCATTGGCAACCAGCCAGCTTCCTCTGGAAACACACACACACAAGGTAGGCATGAAGATGATGGCCTTTGTCAGTTGTTTTTCTCAGACATCTGTTTTTGAACATGGAGATTCCATGGCTAATCAGTACAAAAAAAAGAAAGAAAGAAAGAAAATCAATTTTCCCCTGTATACCTCTGATTCTCCAAGCCTTGCTAAAGTAAATAATGCTATTAATTTGATCTAGTAGTTCACACTGGCAGCAAATGGATTTTTTCATGTGAATAAAACCTGTATGATAAAGATCTTAAAAGTGTTGTTCCTAGATGTTGACCAAGGAAAAATAAAATGGTTTCAGTCTGTCCCTATTATGTATTTATTTATTCTGTCTGTTGACCTTCGAAGTGCCCACAGTGGTTGAAGCTATGTATTTCCTAATAGTATTAACACACACACACACACACACACACAACCCCAGTAATTAGAAAATGTTAGCTCAGTAACCTAGTTCCCTTCCCTGGAGGATATTGTCCATTCCATAAAATTCCAATCAGTAGCACATATACAATTATGAAAATGCATAAGATTTTATTTCCAAAGCCACATTACTTAAAATATAAAATGCATTTTCTGTTCCATTTCTGAATACACAGGGGTTTCCTAATGTATCAGATAATTTTACATTAAATTATCTGATACATTTCAGGTACTGTATCATTTCAGAAGGGATCCTGGTCTTATCCTTACATAACCATTTTAATCCCTGCAGAACTCCAATAAAATTAATAAAAAGTCATTGTCAGTATTGGCCATTGGGGAAAGAACCCATTGATATCATATCATTGCCTTTGGAGATCTCACTTTATAATATTAAACAAACAAAAAACCCAGAGGAGGGGAGGGTTTGATTCACATTTGCTTACTTTTAAAACCCTAAGAATCTGGGAAGATTGCCCCTCTAGGGGAAGGAAAACCCTGATTCTAAACCTCCGCTGTCTTGCGGGATATCTTCAGAAGAAGAAAAATGCCAATGAGTAAACTCCACACAAATTTGGAGTGGAATCCCTAAGACAGTTGGATGGCACCTTCCAGCAACTCCTGCAACCAAGCAGGAGTCAAACATATTGCTCTGATTTCCTTTGGACCACATCAGTGAGGCTTAGAGATGGATCTTGACATCTGGGCAATCCAGGACCTTCATATACCTGCACTGCCCGGGCTTCTGCTCCGAGGAAGTCACTTCAGTGCTACTAATCAGGCACACTCCATTGTCTATCAAGACAGACAGATGGCAACTTGAATGAGTGTTTCATGAGAAACTCTCTCTTTTTTTTTAGTAACTCTTACCCCATCTTGTATCAAACCAAACTATCCTATTGTATCCTCTCTGAGTTTGTGTTTGTTACCTTTCTACTTACTGGTTCATTTTATAAATTCTGAAAAGAAAAAAATGTTTCTTTTGACGTTTACTCTCCAAAGATCTACTCCAATTGCTTCTTTTTTGCCTTTCTGAATTTAGTAAAAAAAAAATGTCTGAAATTTAGATTTGCAAAAATTTATTGTCTGAACTTTAGATTTGCAAACTTTATAAGCTTTCACTGTAGGGACAATCCACTAAAATGTAGGCAGTAGGCTGAAAGGAATATGACATGAATGGTTCACTCTTTGTCCTATTCTGTATATATTAATGGTGTTTCTGCAGGAGTGGATTGCATCTATTGCTCCAAGACAGCAAAGGCAACCCATGTGTATTAACAGGTTTCCATTTATGTATCACCTTTTGAGATTTGCCTCGGAGTATTTAAGAGAGGGTTCTGGACACCCACATCATACATTTAAAGCACTCTTATTTCACTTTAAGAGTCATGGCTCCAACCCTCCAAATAATCCTGGGAACTGTAGTCTGTTAAGGGTCAGCTAACACCTCTCAGCTCCATTAACAAACTACAATTCCCAGTGTTATTTTCTTTTTGTGTGGGCGGGCATGATTCTTAAGGTGGAACCACAGTGCTTTAAAAGTATGTTGTGGGTGTGACCAGATGCTTTATCTAACTGCAGAAAGTGTGCACAACGTGCTTTTGCATCCTGTATTTGCTGCTTAAAAAATTATTGGCTGCCACTCTATTCTGATCTGGTGGCTGGAAGTGTATTTTGTCATACAACTGACCTCTTGGCAAAGGCTATAAGGCTCTCTAACAGGGATGGGGGATATTACAAAATGCAACCTTGTTCGTTTTTGTTTCTCAGGGAAGGATTGGCTTTAATTGCAATTCTTGATCTCATATCAGAAGAGAAAGTTTTCTGATTAAAAGACCAGTCAAGCAATAAACCTAAAGCTACATAAACCACCTTTACCACCCAGTGCTAGCCAGATTTAAGTCTTAGTTCCAAATATGCATATTTATGGTTGCAACCTCATTCTTAGAAACCATTTAGAACATGAATTTCATTAATGAGCAATCTGCTTACAAAAATGATACAGTTACAGGTAGGTAGCCGTGTTGGTCTGAGTCGAAGCAAAATAAAAAATTCCTTCAGTAGCACCTTAAAGACCAACTAAGTTTATATTTTGGTATGAGCTTTCGTGTGCATGCACACTTCTGTTAATGATACAGTTAGCCTTGTTACTCATTGTTTCAGCTGTTTTCAGTTGTGCATGATAAAAGTTAAGTAACAAACATTTATCTTTCATTCAGTTGTGCCTTAATTTCTGTAAGCCACGGAATGAGTTTTTATTTGCAGGGGGGGGGGAATCTGGCTGTTTTTGCACTCATCCTGATTGCACCATCTAAAAAGACAAAATGCTGGGATTTGTAGAGCAGGTGAAATTTAAAATGAAGAATTTCCAAACACTACAATACTTTGAAGTCTAAATTTTACTTTGGGGAGAGGGGGAGGGAAAGAGAGAGAGAGTTATCTCTACTAGGAATGTAAAAGAATTGGCTACATAATTCATTTCAATGGGTTCTTGTCTCAGCCGTTTACCTCTAGGTTCAGGCAAAACATCTCTCTTCAGCAGAGCGGAGCACAGGGACACATCATCAACCTCAAACCAAAGGGTGGAATTAAAATGTACCTGATGCCCATATTAAAAGAGCAAGTTTATGTTTCCCATATCCCATCTCTAATACCGTATGTTAATATAATATGATGTTTGAAGGATTCTGATTCCCCATTTGTCAGCTGCGAGCTATAACTTTGACACACAACCCAAGCAATGCAGTAACTTCCTACTGTCTTCTATAAAAGGAAACATGTCTCCATAGTCATAGGGAGTGCCTTTAGATTACCTGTTTATTGAGCACTCACCCTGGTTTGGTTGCAGGGGGGTTAGACATCATTGTCTATCTGCTGACTAATTCATTTTGTGGAGGATGTTAGGTGACATTTCCATTGCATTTCTCCGAAATTTGCAAAAAGTCAGATGTTGAGAGAAAGCGGCTCTGTTGCTCAATACCTCCCAAACAACTGCTATTGCACAACCCGAATTTGCTGGTATGGGACTGAATCCCACTCCAAAATAGCAGCAGTCTGGAAGTGCTTTGAGATTCTCCCACTGTTTGAATGAAATGTTGCTCTCCATGTAGAAAGCAATCGGGGAGGCTTGGAAAGGGCCCATCTCCAGGTTGTGTTGGGGTACAGTGGTTGCAGCACCATGGAGAGCAACAGTACCCTGACACAATTAGGAGGTGGACCCTTTGCCAGGTCACATTTTAAAACTGGTGGAGGAAAGTCTCCACTTGGCACCAAAATAACATCACAGTAGGTGCCAGGCTCCATAGACTCCATAGACTCTTTACCAAGTAGCCCCCCATCCAATATCCAAAGGTAGACACCCAGGGTCGTCACTAATGCTAGTCCTACTCAGAGTAATGTACACAACTAGCTTAGGAGCTACTCCTACAAGAGAAGCATTGTAGCAGCAAGGAATGGCATTGGATGCAACCCCCAAGGAATAGTCTCTGTTCTTAAGGTAAAGGAATGGCCATGCATCTTGAGCTTCCAGGTGCACAAGAGGCCAGCCATGGTTTTGAGTCTCAAGAGCCACAGGTTCCCACCCAGCTCTAAGAGATCTGCTGTGCCCATGCAGGCTACAAAATTGCAGACCAGGTGTCTAGTGAATCCATAAAACTGTGGTTTCTGGGATTTTAACTTTGACTCCATTTAAATTAAACATTTATCAAACAGCTTTCACTAATGTTCTTCCAAGCACGCTGAGCTTATTTACACAAGCCTTTTAAATTTATCTCTATTTATAGTCCCCAAATTATTTACTTTATGTGAAGAGAACACTTGGTTCTTTACAGCACATCCCTTCTTCCTTTGCCCTTTTTATTTTTATTCCAAGATCATTATCTGTGGGAATTTGACAGAAAAGAATGTCAGAAATGAGTGATACTGAAATTTGTGGAGGACTTCGCTTCGAGGGGACACCAGCAGAACATTCACTGCTTCATTTCTCTTTTCATTTTCCTTTCCAAAATGATTGGTGCATGGGTACAGATTTAGCCCTACAAACTGGGAGATGCCACACAATTGTTGAGTAGAGTGTTGCAGAACCAGGGCAATTTTAAGATTTTGTTTAAAAACTTTGACATTTCATGTAGACATTATTTTCATGCAAAAGGAGAAAAAAAGTTGAAATGTCACAGTCCTGATGTCATCAATTCGACCTAGGTCTTCGCTAATTTAGATGTGTCCTCTTATAACAGTTTAACATTGGTCATCCAGTGGACATCTTCCAAATTAATGCTTTTTTACAGAACCCATTCAGATGACATGTTTGTGTGTATATGTGTTTGTTCAACCTTTTACTCGAACTATCTCCCTAGTGTCATATCTTCTTTTTCCTGCCTCTGGTTCTGTTCCTTGTTAATTACCCAAATAGCAGATTAGGAAATTGGATTTTACAAGGTGAGATGATTTATTTATAGAGTAAGCACTTAGTGTTTCTCTTACCTTTCCTGAAGGTCCCCCATAGCTGCTGTTATAGAATGGTTATCTTTAGTCTTTTCAGACCCAGAACCCACTTTTAACCCAATTATGTATTTGGGGACTCATTTATTAATCTTTTACTATGGTGGTAGTGCACCTGTTGTGAACCATCTTGGATCAGGCCACAATCCACGAGTGGGTCCCAACCCACCAGTTGAAGGCCAATGTTCTAGGAGGCTATGGGGAGGACACCATTTGGCTAAAATTGGGGAGAATCAGGTGGGGGGCCTTGTAGAAGTCCCTCTACATTTTTCTCCATAACTCAAGACAAAAGAAAGTAATAAGACCCAGAATCTCCTTGTGATTCTACAACACATTACATCAGAGATGGGGAACATGTAGCCTTCCAAATGTCATTGGACTCCATCTCCCATCAGTCTGCGCCAGCATGGGCAATGATCACTGTTGGTGGGAGTTGTGCCTCAACAGCATCCAACAATATCTGGATGGCACAATTTAGGCACAGAATAGTGGCATAGCACCTCAGCCACTAGACAAGCAACTATTTTCACAGTCTCAGCTCTTCTCAATCTATGACATGTGGATAATGATATTGGCATTACAATGCCCCTGTAAAGATTCCTAAGGATCAGTTCACGCATGCATGAAAATCACTTGATTAATCAACACTGGGTGACTTTTAGGTAAATATGTGAACTGGCTCCAGTTGTTTCCTCAGGTGAGATGAAATTTCTATGTATGAGCGTGAATCTATGATGGCTTATATATGAATATGCATCAGACATGTTTGCATTCTCCCATAACATCATCTCTTCCCATACTTCAGACAGTTTATTCATGGCACAGGTCATCTTTACAACTGTCTTCAAATTCCCACCTTGGTTTTCACAAAAAACATTCAACTCTGTAATAACAGTGCTTAGGTAACCTGTACTTGACCTGTCTTTGGACAGCAATGATTATCCATGCAAGATGATTTTGAAAGATAATACAGAGCGATGTAGATGGTCTCTGTTAAGACATCTAACGTGAAGCAAGCTGTGTCTAGAGTATTTTTCTTTTTTCCCCATACATCATTGAATTTCATTGTAGAGAACATGCTGAAGTCCTTTCATGCCAGTACTGAGTGCAGTTAGTGCATTTCCATTAGAATCATACTGTTTTTGATTGGGGAGAATATAGCAATGCTCTCATGGGAGAGGAGCATTTCAGGTGTAAAAGAGGATTTGTTATAAAGAAAGTGATTATAATGGGATTTAATGTAATTGAAAGTCAAGGTACAGTAGCTATGCTCTGTATCACTAGCAGTATTAAAGTTTTCATTGAATGTGGATTAGATCTCCCTATGTAAACAGGAAACAAGGAGCACCAGAATTAATCTCTAATACGTCGTACAGATTTAGTGCTTCGAGAAATAAAATCATGTAGAGAAACTTTAATACAGCCTTCTGTATTCTCTGGCCGATAAAATGGGATTATTAGTGCTCTACCTTACAGGCTTGTAAGGACAAAGGAGATGATCGCAAAGCACTTTAGACACTGAAAATGTTATAGAAATGTTGTCATGAATAATTAGCTAAAAACAGCAGCCCGGGGAATGTGTTGGAAGATCAAGATAAAATTAATCTTTCAAGCTTAAAATTCCCCCCAAATGTTAACATTCCTGGTGTTTCTTTGTTGAACACATTCAGTGTTGAGAGGATCAATTTCTGACGGTGTTCTTAAAGGGCAGAAAAAGAGAGAATAATATTGCTGTGAGTTCTATGTGTCAATGACTATTGTTTGTTCCTCGCTTCTGTTTAATCTTCACTACAGAGCAGAAGCCCTATGTAGCTAAACTCTCTTCTAATGAGATCATTATTTTCTAACTCCCCTTTCAAATGAATGTCCTTTTACATAGCAAAGCTGCAGCGCTTGGGTTTTAGAACAGTGCTACCTTTTATCTCGCCAACATAAGAAGTACTTAAGGAAAGGACAAGAAGGGTCAAGAAGGAAATGTATGTGGCATACATTGCACTGCCTGGCAGGCAAGACTGGGATACAAAGGAAGAAGTTCATGGTAACAAGACTGCCCATCATTATGAGCAGAAGGGTTGGGAGAAAATGGAATCTTGTGATCAGCTTAGCTCAGAATTCCTCAAAATTGCACAATAAAGGATTGTAGGCTGAGCTCATTTCAAGGCACGGCTACATGGAAGCTTGCTACACTCTGTGCACTACATTTCAGAATGCTACAGAGACACTGGAAGACTTCATCACATCCACACCATATAGCCAAAGCACATAGCTTCTTCCAAGGAAATCCTAGGAGCTGTGGTCACTAGCGGAGGAAGAGGAGTGGGGGGGGAGTGCGCAGTCCCCAGCAGTGCAATCCCAGTGGGGTGCCATCACGGCTGCCCCCCACCCGCACTGGGTGCCACGCCCCCCACAGGCAGCGTGTCACGCCCCCAGGACGCGCACCACGCCACGCCTTCTCTCTGCCCCCTGGTGCTGGAGCATGAAGCTCCGCCACTGGCTGTGGTTTGTTAAATGTGCTGGGAATTACAGTTCTGTGAGAAGCAAATTACAGTTATTATTGGGGGGAAGTCATGCACTTTAAATGTATAGTGTGGATGTGACATCTTCTCCATTATCAACTTCAGAGCCTGCGCACAACCTGTTTCCATGCATCTGCCAGTGAGCGGCAAGGATTCATGCCTGCTATGCATTTTGTGCACTCTGTGGATGGTTGAGACAAGAGACAATAAAGTACATGGTCCTTAGATGAATCGGATGCTGTTGAAGACATGTATATGACTTTTAGAACCATGAGCTCTCCCGAGAAGAGATAAATCACAGAGTAGCAAGATGGAAATAGGGCCCAAGACATTTTTCCGCTTGACACAAAACAGCAGCAGAACTTGCCCTCCCTCTCCTCTCTCTCCCCTTAATCTCTTCAGAAGATTCCTCAAACCCTTGAGCAAATTTAGGGAAGGCACACAGAGGGAGGCGAGGGAGGGGAAGTTCTGTTGCACCAATCTAAAGCATTGCACAAATGGAAGTATTCACTGGAGACTACCCAATATGTTGACTCCTTTTTGACATTGGGATAGTTGCTTTTTTATTGAATCACTATTTCTATATTTTGAAAAAAATTAACAATCAGCATAGGATGAAAGGAAGCAAGCAGAAGGAGAAGCCTTTTATCTCCAACCAGCATAGCTACCAGTTCTACCATCCATGCTCTACAGAATCAGTATGCCTGTGAAAACAAGTCTCTTGGAATCAACACGGGTGAGAACTATTGTGATCCTGTTCTGCATGAGGGCTCCTTGGAGGCATCCAGGTGTTTGGTGATCCAGCAGAGCTCTGGAGTTGGCCTGGCTGTTTTGGCTGTTTCTTTCAGCAACACATCTGTTGGTGGTGGTGTTTTGTGTTCGTGGTTAGACTTATTTCATACAGAGTACAATATTAATCATAAATTGTGCCTATATCATACAAGGCAGCACTTAATTAACATTGTAATTTGTATTGAATTAAGCATTTAGCTGTGTCAATATTTGCTCACATATAGGTAGAGGTGGAACAGGAATGAATTCAGTCCACTTTTCTCAGCAAACTAACCCCATTTGTCACCCCAGAACATGCTTTGCAGATCTGATCCCAACTCCCATTCAAATGATACCCCCAGATTTTGCAATGCAGTTTTGGTGTGCAAAAGTAAGCATTTGATGGTTACTATTTGTACCAAATGTGTGTTTTATTGGAAAATGCACTGAAAAGCACATATTTTGAGGGGAAATACATAGAAAAATGTGTACAGTAATGTGTGTCAGTGTGTGTCTTAATATGTGTAATTTTAAAAAAAAAATCCACAGAAGACAAGGTGGACCTATGATTTTGTGCCCGCAAAAATAAAACAAAATAGTCTTAGGCTGATCCATAGGAGCCAACTCCTAGGAGCCGAGATCCCTTTGACCCCCATAAAATATTTGAGGGGGCTGCCCTCTCTCAAGTTGATGGGCATTGCCTTTCAAATGGTGTGTGTGCCTCAGGTCCCGTCCCCCCCATATTTTACATGCCCCACCCCATATTTTATTCAAGTTGGCACCTCTGAGCTGATTTGTCAATCCCTACTTGTAAGGCCTTGGTTTAGGATTAACCTCATAAAGGCAGTGGCAAGAGAATTTAGGAAGTCCTTCCCAGGGGTATTAATATCCCACACCAAAATCAGGATCTGGCAGCCTGGATCCTAGATCGCAGTCCTGAAATCACTGTGTAATTCTGCTGTGTGCTGAATTTGGGAAGGGAATCCTGGAAGCTGTTCTATTTAATCTCCCTGATAGCTGCTCCCAGGAATCAAAATTAAGGTTAGTAATTAGAGTTTCCTTTCTAGGAAAAAAAAAGCTCTCCAGAAAGCAACAGAAGCCGCAAGAATGATATGAGAGAGAGAGAGAGAGAGAGAGAGAGACTGCTCCCTTCCCCCATCTTACCATTCTGATACAACAGCATTCCTTCCTCATTCCACAGCAGAGATAGAAGATTGAAATTCTTTGCAAGGAAGGTCATCCCTTCATAGCGAAATGCCTGTTTGTTTTGCCAGTCCCCTCCAGCAACCCGCAAGCATAACAAGTATTGGGGGGGGGCAGAGGCCATCCTTCACTTATTAATGTGTTTATTAGGCAACAGACTGCTTTCCAACAACATTTCCACAAATCACTTAACAACTCATTTGATGTGCTCAGCAGCAATCCAACAGAGCCTGGTGCAAAACACCACAAGTCACATACTGTTCACTATCAGAATGTGCATCGCTCCAAAGAATGCCATCAAGTACTTTTAACATTAAAATATTATCTGTTGACTCACCATTGTTTGTACTGGTACACTACGAGAACAACAATTTCCCCCCTTGAAGTGTTTGCCATTATCCTGCTGTTGTTTAGCAGCTTAAACCTAAAATAAATAAATATCACAGGATGTCCAGGGAAAGATATTCTGAACAGCCCCCATTAAATGTGCTGAAGGCTATCTAGCCCTTTTCTGGATACTGTTAAGGAGAGGTCAGTGGGCTGCAGGAGGATTCCAGAAAACACATTCTCAAATCAGCTTCCTGAATTCCTAAAGAAGTTTCCCATCCTCACTCCTCTGAGGATCATAGCAATTGCAGCACCTGACAGATGGACAGAACATCTCATTCCCTTTTTCAGTTTCCAGGCATTCACGGTTGTCATCTATACTCCAGCCATCATTGGCGCCTGCTACTGGCTACTCAAGCTTGTGTCAGGCCTGAGTCTGTACTCCGTGCTCTTTCCTGCCAAAGCAATAATATTTACTACAATCATATATTTTTGTCAATCCTCCAAAGAGCTCAGTGCAGCTTTCCTTTGATTCTCGGATAGCCTCCTATCCAGGCTATGCAGAGTTTCTTAATTTCAGTGCCAGAACTGTGTCATTGGCCTTCAGGCCATTCTCTGTGTTGTGAGCCTGGGTGCCTGGAAATTGGCTTTTATCTAACTGGCTGGTCATCCTGACTATCACTTTAAGGTTGAAACTCCATCCATGGAGTTTCCCACAACCTTTGCTTTGTTTTTCAGACTGCCAGCTTCTATCCCCACATCTGTCCAGCTTCTATCCCCACATCTGTTCTCACCTCCCTCGGTGTCTCCCAAACACCATTCTTAATTTAAGAGGGCCTTCTCGGTGGTGGGCCCTGCCCTGTGGAACGCCCTCCCAACAGATGTCAAAGAGGGAAACAACTACCAGACTTTTAGAAGACATCTGAAGGCAGCCCTGTTCAGGGAGGCTTTTAGTGTTTAATAGATTACCGTGTTTTATTTTTCTGTTGGAAGCCGCCCAGAGTGGCTGGTGAAACCCAGCCAGATGGGCGGGGTATAAATAAATATATTATTATTATTATTATTATTATTATTATTATTATTATTATTATTATATCATTGTTCCATCTCATATCCACTATTCCCTTACATCATTTTTTTTCTACATGCTGCAGAATGTCTACATGCTACTTATGTTGAAACATGCTTCTGCGTGTTGTTTAACTGCAACTCCCATCAGCCTCAGCCACCTTGGCTGGTGGTCAGAGATGATGGCAGCTGTAGTCCAACACCTGTAGGACCATCCCTTACATGCTGCTACTTTAACTCACACATGCTCATATGATAAAGTAAAGGCAAAACAACTGCTTCTGTTGCCTGACATTTAGCCTTTCATCAAAGGTATGTACCTAATTTGCCACCAATTGTTTCCCCACACATCTACAGAGTTTGAATCCTGAATGTGTTTGGGGAGTTTCCATAGTGAGACCCTGGTCTCATTATGAATGGTGGGGTGGCAAGGGCTCACAATTGCTCCCACGCGCCCTCTCCAGCCATGTGGATCCCATTCAGCTCCCTGGTATTGCAGTGAACTGTGAGCAATAAAGCAGGCAGGATGGCAGTTTGAATGTAAGTGGTGCAAGAATCCTAACAACTGCAACCAAACATAAGTAAGAGTGTGTTATCATGCATACTACACGGCAGTGATGGCAACAACAACAACAAAAGCTGGCTGTATTGCCACAATTGCATCCTCAAATAGCCATCAGCAGAGCTGTTCCAGGTGATGAAGGTGTTGTTGAATTCAGACCCAAGAAAGGAGTCCTCAAGGGATTCTACGACACATTTGAGATACATTTAAAATGCAATAGTGTTTGCATTCATGCTGAATTTGATGTTGCATTGTTACAAATCCAGCATAGCTGCCAAGTTTTCCCTTTTCTCGCGAGGAAGCCTATTCAGCATAAGGGAAAATCCCTTTAAAAAAGGGATAACTTGGCAGCTATGAAATCCAGTGAATTTGTTGAGTCGGGTTGTATGGAACTGGTTCCATTTGTTGTGGTGTGAGGATAAGGGCAAAGCTCTCAGAAAGGTCTAGTCAACCCTTGCCTTTCATGGATAGAAGGTTGGTTGGTACCCCCTATCTTTCCCCCATGGGAAGAAAATGAGTTTGAGTAATCATTTGAATAGGGGGGAAATAACTGGAAGGGAAGGGGTTATGCAGTCCCTACCTTTGCTATTCTTCTACTCCTGAGGTTGCCTTTAATAAACTGGGGGACTGAAACAAGCATTTCCCATGTGATGTCTAATTTGGCTTGTTGGACTCTCATGATTGTTTTGATCAAATTTCATAGGAAACTTCAAGTCACTTCACACAACACTCTCCCAGTCTGACCCAGAGCTTGCCTAACATTGTGGACCCAACCTATATTATAATCAGGTTACGTCTTATCTTTCCCAAGTGACTGAATTAACCTCAGGGCATGTTGGGGCTCTCAGCTTGATATCCCTTTAGGCAGAAGTGGCAGCACTGATCTTGCAACACTTGTGCCTACTTCCAATGGCCTTTCTGTGGGTCGTCCTACCTTACATTTTACACTTGAAGGACTTTAAACCAGTAACTTCCAGAGGTGCTCCAGCGAGTTAATAGCTAAACAGCAATTTCAGCCCAGCCCATCAACAGCCAACTGAAGCAATTTAGCAAATGTACCACACACTGGTTCTCTTCATGTTTTGGTAGAAACACAAACTCTTTTGTTGTAGCTAGTGAGATCAAAAAACAGAGCCTACATAACTTCTCAGGGGCTATTTTGTCAAATGCTGCCTTCACATTCACATTAAAATTCTTATTGAGGTCAGTAGGGTCAGGATTTCAAGATCAAAATTTCAGATTGGTTGCCACAAGGAAAGCCACAACAATAGATGTTGTAGCGCTCTGGAGTCTCTTCTGTGAACCTGGATCTTTGAAACACAGAAGTGGCAGATCACTAGCAAATGACCTTGTGTTGCAGCAAGTTGGAGATACAGTGCTTCACCATCAAACTGCCAAGAAGGATCAGCAGTAGTTCTGAAGATGTGAGTGGGACCATATCTGTGCCGATTGAACAGGCAACCAGGATGCTTCTGGACCCAATTCAAAGTGCTGATATTAATGTTTAAGGCCCTTAAAATAGTCTTGCAGCAACTATTCACTCCAGGTATGGGAGACCAGTTTGAATGATCTACCCTGAAAGGCAGATGTTTGTTTAGAAGCTGTCTGTTTCAAGAGACAATGGAAGAGTGCACCTTCAGGGGTGAAGTCAAACCATTGTAGAGTTATAGCGTCTGCTGTGGCAGTAGAGACAAATAGGGGAGAGACATGTTTTATTGCAGCTGGGGCAGATAAAGGTGTCTGGTTTTGCTGCTACAGGTGCACCATGGCGTTTCTTCTCTCTGTGCTCCTCCCAGTGGTCATTCCTCTTCTGGTCACTACTGTGGATACTCAACTGTCTGACTGTCTCCAGGCACTGCAACCATCTGCAAGGGATTCATTCCCATATGGTTTGCCAGTCTTCATGTCACGTTTGCAGACATACAGTGCTACCTCAAGTTATAAATGCCTCAGGTTACAAACGCTTCAGGTTACAAACTCCACTAACCTGGAAGTGTTACCTCGATTTGAGAAACAAAATTTTAAAAATGAGAAAGAATTTTTTTAAAAAAAAATCCTTCCAGTAGCACCTTAGAGACCAACTAAGTTTGTCATTGGTATGAGCTTTGGTGTGCATGCACACTTCTTCAGATACACTGAAACAGAAGTCACCAGACCCTTATATATAGTGAGAGGGTGGGGAGTGGTATTACTCAGAAGGGTGGTGGGAATGGGTGATTGGCTGATAGGTGTGGTAAACCTGTTGACGACTGTTAACGACTGCAATTGGTCTTACATGAGAACAGAAATTGTGTGCTGGCAGCGCAGCAGCAGCAAGAGGTCCCATTAGCGAAAGCACGCCTCTAGTTAAGAACAGTTTCAGGTTAAGAACGGATCTCCGGAATGAATTAAGTTTGTAACTAGAGGTACCACTGTATTTGTAATGCAGAGTAGCCAGCTCCTCATAGAGCATGCTCTGGGGGATCCTGCCAACTTCTGTCCTGTGTACATGACCGAGGCAGTGTAGACGTCGCTGAGGCAGAAGTGTGAACATGCTGGGACTGTTGGCTTGGGAGAGCACATCTTTGTTTAAGACTATACGCTGCCATGTGATGCCCAAAATCTTCCTGAGGCAGTGCATTGCTTCTGATGGTTGTAAGTTGCCCATTACTCCTTCCATAAAGCAGCATGCTCAAAATAAAAGCCTGTAAGACCTTCATCTTAGTTGATGGACTGCGATGGATTTCTGATGGGTTGATGTTCTGGGATGGATTTCGGATAGCCCTAGTGATCTTCCCAGTGAATAGAGCAAGGCAAGGTAAGGCTCTTTTTTCACTGTGGAAGAATAAGATGAGTAGAACTATTGACACAGTTGCTCCCAATAGTCTTCTCCAACACTGGAGGTTGCATTACTCTCTAGTATTCTGATGAGCTGAAGTTGATGCAATGGGCTAGATGAAAAATAGAGGACAGTTGATAGAAATTTCATTCCAAACCCAACTGAACTCATGTTAGGGCACATAATTGTGCCTACCACAGAATGTCAGTAGGTTTACTTGAATCCTGAAACAGTCATGAGTTTACTCTAACTCCCACTCTACATCACCCCCCTCCAAAGTTTAACATGGGAAATTGTGAGTTACATTTGAACAGTTTAATATCATGCAGTATAACATGGCTTAAAGTTGCATTGGGTTGTATCTAACAAAACCATAATCAAAGTAGATCTATTGCTGTGTCCATTCATTCATCTGTTATCACATTCATTCATTTCGGTGGATTAACACACATCTAGAATGCCCACATCTGTCAATTTCAATTTCCCTAAGTTTCTTTTTTATTTTCATCATTGCCACATTTCCACAACAATTTTGTTGCCACATTTCCACAACAATTTGTTGTTGTTGTTGTTGTTGTTGTTTAAGTCCTCCTTGAAAAACTTCAGCATTTTAGTGTTCCTTTTTCCTAATATACACATTTTTACAAGCAATTTTTACAATGCAATTTTTGTTTGGTGTTTTCGCAAATGTATGCATTTTTATCTATAATGCCCCTAATATACATATCTTTGTACTAATTTTTGGGTTGGAGAATCGCATTGCAAAATTCAGAGAAGTGTGAATTCCAAAGGTAGCTGCGCTTCAGTTCACTTATTGTTTCAGGAAAAAAGGAATCAAATCAGTTCATATTAAAATGCAAACCGAACCAAATTTGCACCCCCCCCCAATCCCTAGTAGACAGCTGGATTCAGCCCAAGAGCATTAAAATCTAATCACACACGCTCCCCATTTACCATGCCTTAGTCAGCATGTTTCAGGGTCATATTAACAAAGAGAGAGAGAGTGGTTATCTCTTAGGGACTGCTCTAAAAGACCCTGTGGCTATTTGAGAGCATGTTTTCTTTCCTTGTTTGATGATAACTGTGAGAAAGGTCCTTGGTATAGAAACATTGATGATCAGAGATAGAATAATCCAAGGAGAAATTCACACGGAGGGATTGGCTAAGAAGGGTTTTACACAAGGATTCAGGAGCTGTAGCAAGGCGTGGTTTTGCTTAAGATTGTAGACAACGGATCATGCATGTGGAAACTGACACTGCATAACAGCCAAGCTGGGGGAAGGGAAAAGTGGAATGGGAACTTAGGGAGAGGAGAGAGACGGAATCATGCAGTGCTTTTCAATACAGTGGGGGTCTCTACTCACATTACTCTACAAGGCAGTTACCAGAAACATTAAGCATAAGCGGTTCTGATGAAATACTTAGCATTTCTGTAATCTGTATGTTTGTTGAGAGATTTCCAGGATTTGTCTGAATCCTGGGTTCCCAGATGGGAAATAATGGTGTGTGATTGATGATACTTTATTGCATGTCTAGGCTTTTGCTAAAATTTTCATCACTTGAGTCATGACAGAAGTGGAATTTGGAGTTTTATTGCACCATTTGTTGGGATACTTGTCTCCCCTTTGTCTTTTCTGGGTAAACACGCATTACATTTAGGAACCGAAAGTGTATAGAGTCAAATGGCCCTCCAGGGGGCTGGACAACAAAACCTCTGCCAGATTCATTTTTATCTACCCTTACTAGATATCGAGAAAAACAATTCTTAAGGAGAATGAACCATCCTGTAACTAACTCAGAAATTCTTGGCTCTGCTTGCTGCTTTTCCTTCTTGAACAAACAGAATAATGTTTCCTAGCTGGCAGTTTTTATTTTTTATTTTTAAAAAAACCTTTTTTTGGCACGCTGTAGAAAAAAACATACAGCTGTATTTCCAAAACATAGTGATTGAGTAATTCTTTCGGTAAAATGTACTGTGGAGACCGATTCTGCTTTCTGTAGATCTGACTTTCATTGTGTGGGACAGGTGTGGTTTAAATAATTGTTTTCTTGTCCATCTTCATAACAATTATTTGCTCAAGTCATGTCTAGAGTTAGGCAGCAGTCTTAGGCTATGTACACACTCCTATTTACTCTGACTCAAGTGCACTCCCATGGCTGGTTTGGGAAGCAGTACAGGCAACCTCCAACTGGAGCAGGGTTTGCATTCCAGGCCATTGTGTGCAATAACTGAGTGTGCATATGCCCCATTTTGCCCCATCACAGCCCTGCCCTGCCCTGCTCCCATTCCTGCCTGATCTCACCCTGTTCCGTTACCAGCCACTTCTGGGTCACCACCATGCGCACATCTGCAGTTGTGCATAGTTGGACGTGCATCAATCGGTCATTGTCTGTATGCACACATCATTAGCCACAATCCATATATATCCTACATTTACTCTTTCGTTTCTTAGGAAATACTGCATTTCAATGTATCCCTCCCTGCTCCCCACCAGCTCCAATCCACATAGCTGCGTTTTAAGCTGGTAACATGTACACAGACCTTATATGTGATTTACTTCTGAATAGACAGGCTTGTAGTGCCTTCTGAATAGACAGGTTTTGTTTTTTTCTAATTTAGTATTTATTTTTATTTTACAGAATTTGTAAACCCCTGAATTGAGAATATATATATGCAGTTTACATAAAATATGCATTAAAATTATCAACAATCTTTCCAGGTGCATACAATGTACAGCTTACTCATCTGATACAGTGCATAAAAATAGAGGCTCTGGCTAGGGATGCTTCCAGACGATTGTTTATTGTGGAATCAGTGCTCCCCAGGCATGCACTGTTTTTGTTGGGGTTTTGTTTTTGCAACATCCGTGTGTTGTTGTTAGTCTCAAAATGCCAGCCTGTGTTTTGTTTTGTTTTTCCTTTCTTGGGCAAATCTGGTAAATTTAATTCTTGTGAAGGGCCCATTGCAATATGTCAAAGGCCCATTTGCAAATTAAGGCTCTGTCTAGAAGCACCCTGTGTCCTGAATCTGGATGTATAAAAATCAGGTTCAAATTCCCACTCATCTATGGAGTTCACTGCTTTCGCAAGTTAATGTATGGCCAAATTCACACCATACATTGAAAGCACTGTTATGCCACTTCAGCTTCTTCCAGAGAATCCCAGGAGCTGTAGTTTGTTAGGAGAACTGCATTCCCCTTGCAGTGCTACAATTTCCGGAGTTCCTTGGGAAGAGCGATTGGTTGCTAAACCACTTGGGAAAGCATTGAGCAGCTCTGTAAAATTTGATTTATCTCCATATAGTGTATATTTTGAAAATTGTGCTGCACATTGTTACTCTAGTGATGTTGGTTTGTTGGGGCTCTCAGGGCAGAAGAGTAGGAGATGGCTTCCTGTAGGCAACTGGTTGGCCACTGTCAAAACAAAATGCTTGTTTGGTCTTTGCCCTGATCCCTAAACAGTCTTGGAGAAGGAGAATCTCCACCCCCATCGTTCAGCCCAGACACTGAGGTCCAGCTCTGAGGGCCTTCTGGTGGTTCCTTCACTGTGAGAAGCAAAGTCACAGGGAACCAGGTAGAGGGCCTTCTCGGTAGTGGCGCCCACCCTGTGGAATGCCCTCCCACCAGATGTCCAGGAAAAAAACAACCATCTGATTTTTAGAAGACATCTGAAGGCAGCTCTGTTTAGAGAAGTTTTTACTGTTTGCTGTTTGCTGTTTGATCATGTTTTTAATATCCTGTTGGAAGCTGCCCAGAGTGGCTGGGGAGGCCCGGCCAGATGGACGGGGTATAAGTAATAATTATTGTTGTTGTTGTTGTTGTTGTTGTTGTCCAGCAGGGTTTTCCTTGTGTTCTTATGCACAAAGTAAGTCATGAATGTAGGTGGCACAAAAGGAGTGCCAACTTGGTCGTCACTTTGTGCCACCTGAGAGAAGGGCCATGGCTCAGTGATTGATCACAAACTTTGCAGGCAAAGAAAGGTCCCAGGTTCAATCCTGGGCATCTCCTGGTAGATATAGGAGGGAGTTCTGTATGATACTCTGGAAAGCTGCTACCAGTCAAGGTTGACAATCCTGGGCTAGATGAACAAATAGCAAAATGGTTCTCCCATTGGGTCCCCCCACTCTGAGTCCATGTTTTCCTCTCTCTTTGCATTCCATACATTATATATATATATATATATATATATATATATATATATATATATATATATATAATTTTCTGACTGTCGAAGTAAGAAGACTCGAGGGGGCAAAGAATTTCCAAAAGATGTACAGCTGGTGGTTGAAGCTTTCGAGTGAGAAATGTAATATTGGCCAGGCCCTGTAGTGACTGTCAGAGCTAATGCCTCTGAATCTTGAAGGGACTGAAAGCAAACACCAGCCTGTTGCCATTGAACTCCAGCTATGATCCCAGGGAGTATGCAGAGGGTTAAAAGGCTTTAAGAAAAAGAGCAGGTTCTTTGTTACCTTTAACACACAAACATCCCAGGCAAGCTACCGTTTTGTTTATCCCACTGCAAACCTTAGGACAAGCTGCTTACCTTCCTTGACATGACCTTTCCGCCGAATATATCCTTTCAAACATTTGAATTCAGCGAAGTAGAATTAAAATCATTGACCTTTCATTCTTCCCTAATCCACTCCCTTCTACAGACTTTGCTTTTAATAACCAAAAAAAAAAAAACCACATCTCTCTCTTTATATATAATGCCCTGCTGTCAGTAGTCCAGAAAGCAACCCCATGTTTGTGAGAGACGCCAGCCAAATCAGCACCGGAGAACTTATTGCAAGCATTCGGACTTAATCTGCGAATTGTATCAGGACTTTCTATTGCCTGTGTTTCTGCTTGTTGAGCTTGTTTGAGGGTGGTTTTGTTTTCTAAGCCTTTTGTAACCAGCATGCGGGGAAGGCGGGGGAGAAGAAACAGCTACACAGGAATGTCTTTCTCCATGGGGAGGGGGGAGTCTAATACATAAACACACACAACAGAATAGTTCCTGTTCTGGTCACTGAACTAAAAAGGGATCAGTTTCTTAGAAGTATCAAATAACTCTGCCAAACAAATGGTATCAGAAAAGGCAGAGTTTGCTGGAATAGCTAGATCACTCATTAAAAGAGAGGATTTTGAGGGTGCTCAGTCTATCTCTCAGTGGAGCCACCCAGACCAATATATTTTTATTGGTCTTCTGCTGCTTGTGCTGTCAGCTTTTCGGTAGAACATCCTAAACGACAGCATTTTTTTTTTAACTTAAAATTTAGTTTAATGACAGGACGGTATTTGGGGTGGCACCTATCCTGTTAGGTTGCCCCTTAGGGCTTACAGCACCCATCAACTGCCCCACTGTATCATTTCCCACCCCATAGAGTCAAAGACACAGAGGATGCTACACGGTGGGGAAAGGCGGAGTTCTGTATTCCTTGGAAACGTGCTGCATTGCAGGACCCAGCTTTTTATTTTTGGCAGCAGTTGCTGGAGCAAATTATACAGCTCATCAGATGTGGTTTGTTAGCTGCAGTAAATAAACCAGTGCAAAGACTTGTTTTTCTTGTTTATATTCGGTTACTAGTTTGACTGAAATCGGATTTCGGGGCTAGGGTTGCTGTTTAATATGGAACAAGATCTGAAATGAAGGCACTCCAGGTTCTTAGAAAGAAAGAAAAACGCCCAAAGTGATTGTCCCCAAAGTATTTTTTTAAAAAAAAATGAAGATCTGGTTTACTGACCATGAACACAACTTCAGGAAATTCCAAAGCCCACATGGATATTCAGAGACTTGCAGGTGGCATATAGACATTCATAGAAACAAAAGTGGGTTCAGGAGATTGTCTACAAAGTGAGCCCTGCTTCTCCCCTTCTCCGTTGTACTGTAAGGATGGTGGTGGAATTTGATTCACTTCAGGCTTAAAGGTAAACCTACATAACTTGCACTTTCCAAAACAATGCACAAACCAAAACACACCCATCCTTCTCTGAATGGTGCAACTTAGTTCTTCAGCCAAGTATGTATATACTGGGATAAAGTGTTTGTCCATACAAATGCACTTCACGAAAAAAACATTAAAAAAACGCATTGTTTTACTGGAAACTGCTGTGCAAAAAATGTTTCCATTCAGCAAAATTGCATACAAGCATGTGTATGTTAGGAGAATTTTACACCAAAATGCTGATTAATTTTCACAACGGACTTTTTTTAAAAAAACAAAAATGCAAAGTGGTGTAGACTGAATGTGAGACTGGAAAAATGAGAAACTGACTGAAACTGAAATTGACAGATTTGCCCGCTCCTAGTACTGACACTAGCAGTTTGAAAGCACATCAAAGTGCAAGTAGATAAATAGGGAGCGCTCCGACGGGAAGGTAAACGGCGTTTCCGTGCGCTGCTCTGGTTCGCCAGAAGCAGCTTTGTCATGCTGGCCACATGACCTGGAAGCTGTCTGCGGACGAACACCAGCTCCCTCGGCCTATAGAGCGAGATGAGCACCGCAACCCCAGAGTCGGACACGACTGGACCTGATGGTCAGGGGCCCTTTACCTTTAGTACTGACACTAGAGTAGAAGCTAGAGAAAAAAGTGGTCTTCTCATAGTTAGATGGGTGGAGTTGTTTCTCAAGTTCTTCCCATGACTACCTAATTAAAAGTTTCTGACTTTATTTCAGAAAAATATTTTTTCATTAATTCTCCCCCTTGAATTTTCTATTCATCTCAGGAAGTGAGAGAATTTGCTTTGTAATTGCACACAGGCCAGCCAGTCCTCAGACAGAAAGAGGCCTTACATCTTGTTGTGACTGAGATGAGTGTAATCCCCCAGCAGACTCACCACTGAATTTTCACACTTCTGCACACAGTTGCATTACAATAGGGTTGGTGTATGCAGATAAGCTCCAATGCAATCAGAATACTAAGAGTGGACCTGATTCCTGGCATTATTTTAATACTGGAATTGCTCAGAATGAGCTAAGTTTATTTGAAAACGTAGCCAAAAGTCAGAGGAAGGAGACTTTTTGTCAGAAGGAGCCATAGTTCGGGGGGGGGGGGATAGAGCATCAAGATTATTATTTGTCATTTAATTTCATTTTATATTTATATTTTTATCATCATAATAGTTCCTCAAAAATGTAGATTCCTGAATTTCAGGACAGCCTTCCTCAAAACCTCAGCCTTCATCAAGACTTCTCAATGTCTTGTATGCCAGCTTCCGTCATCCCTGATTTTTGGCTATGTTGGCTGGGATGACATAGTGGGAGAATTTCTTTTCACTACTACGACCCAGCAGCAAATGCCTCCCCATAAAATAAAATAAAATAAAATAAAATACCTTGATGAAATTATTGGCACAGCAAAGCTCAGTAGTAGAGCATGTCCTTTGCATTCAGAACGTCCCAGGTTCAAGCAGTGGCATCACCAATTAGAGCTGAAACCCTGGAGTGCTGCTGCCAGTCAGTGTAGACAATACGGCACTAGATAGACTACTGGCCTTCAGCTGGTGGATTGAGACCCACTAGTGTGTCATGGCCTGGCCCATGGTAGAATACAACAGAAGCACTGCCACCATGCAAATCTATGATAGAAGATTAGCAAATGGGTCCCCAGATGCGTGTTTGGGTTAAAGGTAGGTCCTGCATCTGAAAAGGTGGAAGATGCCTTGAGGAAGGCCAATAGTCTGCCTCAGTATAAGGCAGCTTCTTATGTTCACAATATACACAGCTCAGCTCAAGCATTCGTCATCTACCTGTATGTAAATGCACAGAGGGAGAGGTTTCCAGTGACCTGGCCTCCTGAAACATGTAAATTCACACAACATCTGAAACATCAATTAACATTTGGAAGGTACCCTTGCTATACCATGTTTGACACATGCCAAACCCCTTTAGAAGCCTTATCCAGACACAAGATTTAATTTTGTATCTATATTTTTAGCACTTGCTGATTTCAGCTGTGTTATATTGAGAATTGTTATGCTATTTTATGTACACTCTTAGAAGTGTTTTTTTAACTAAGCCATGTGTGATTTTTTCCCCTAACTATGTAAATAAATATGAAATGGGATCAAAGTCTGTACAGCTCAGAATTTTTCATTTTAAGCATTTTACACTGCAGCAAGGAAACATGACCAGAAAGAAAGAAAAATCAACATTATTTTATGGCTATGTATTCAGGGGTACATTGTTAACACACTCGTCTCTACCAGTGCATCTATTATTTTAATTCAAAATGTTCATGGAATAAGAGGTTCTGTCCAAATTTAAGGCTGGCAGAATTGCCCATTATAATGACAAGCTAAGAAAGGTGATATAAAACCCTCCCCACCCCCCTTCTCCTCCTTACTGGCCATTGTGTGAATAGAAATAGTCTCCTACTGTAATGTAGATTTCCTGCAGAATCTCCCAGATCACTCTGCACTTTTCAGTTGGAATAAGATTCAGCAATGGCACCCTGTTCATTTTGTTGGCAGTTTATTTTTAGGCACCAAGGGCTATCACTAGACTCTTTAATCCCTTGTGCAATTGTTGAAATATTTATTTCTTACTTAAGTTTAAGGGCAGTCCTTCCCTTTCCCCATCTCTTTCAAATGTGGTGTTAAAGCTTTGTTTGTTTTAATTTGTTTTCTTTCTTTTTTAATGCAAAAAATATAATAATCTTATTTACTGGTCAGTGCTGGTCCCCTTCTTGCATGCATGCCTACCATCCTATGGAAGCCACTTCTCCATGGTGCTACCACAGGACATTGTGGCATTTCAACCATGGCGGTAGGGCTAAATTTTCTCGCTTTATCCTCACCCTTGTAACTACAGTATACACAAACAGACTTCAGCGATGTAAGGTAGCACCATGGAGAATCAGCTCAAATGCAGCTGGTTATCAGAGTGTTATATGTGTGTACAAGGGGTTATCAGAGAGTGAATTCAGTGTGAATACTGATCATTTGCCAGGATATATTCCCTTTGCAATGTAATTTTAAGGATCCATCCACCAGGCCAGAACCTTATCTCTCTGATCACATCTTTGGAATAAGGAACTCCCCAGGGCAGGCAATCAGAGTGGGGCTTGCAGGCAGCGTCAATCAGCTGACTGACATTATCGGTAAGCCTGGTTTGCCAAGGAACTATGGAGAGTACCATTTAAGCACATAGCATATGATGTCAGGTGTGGGGCGGGTGTAGCTTGGGGAAAATGAGGACCCCAGAAAGGCCTAATTAGGCCCACAGGCTGACACAGATGGTTCTGTTGATAAAAGGAATAGTTAATGAAATGAATTTAGATCTTACAATGGCATTATTGATAGCAACAAGAATTGTAACAGTAGGTCAGTGATCATCTCCCACTCGACCTGATACAATGCAATAGTGACTGAAAATCTGGAAGATGGTCTTTTTGACTAAGCTAACATATTATTAAAAATGTAAAGAAGGAGAAGCCATTAGTAGATTTATTGGAAGGTGTAGTTTGCTTATAAATTATTAGAATTTGAAATTTCAAGTTAACATTCAACTGGATGTTTTGTTTAAATTGATTTCCAAAGTGCTGACGATTTCCCAGTTTTTTGGTCTCTTTTCTCACTTATTTAACATTATGGTTAATAAGCATAATATTGTGCCAACATATATGGAATGATTATTTCAAAGCACTTTTTTTAAAGGCTCTTTTGATAAAATCCTTTGTCCTCAGGTACAGTAGATACAAGCAGAAAGCTGATACAGCCATAGTTGGAAAAAAAAACCTGGCAAAAAAAAGAATTCAATGTAATTATGGTGGTCATAGGGAAAGCAATTTACCCAGGCACACTAGCATAAGCAGGTATTGTACCAAAGACTATATAAAATTTGAGAGTCTGTGGCCACCAACCAAGGGTTTCCATATACTGGTGTATGTATGTATGTATGTATGTATGTATGTATGTATGTATGTATGTATGTATATGCCATCGTACACTAGCTCCTTGCTGGTCTTTGGTTTCATCTGAATCCCAGGCTCACTTCTGGAGATGCCGAGTCAAACAATACTTATAAAAATGATGAGGCAGCAGCTATGTTGAGGATGGAGAAGCTGGATGGAGAATCTTGACAGCCAAATAAAGCATTTCTATTGTTTTATGTGTTGTTCTAAAGATTTTATGAGCAACCTATAGCCTCGAGTGCAAGAAATCTGACCATTCTGCTAGTTTTTCTGTTGGAGCCCGGTACCAATTTTGGACTGCAGTAGTTTATGTGTTACCATCAAAATGCTAAAGAAGACATACTCCATAATTCCTGAGAGTACATTTCTTAAAGAGGCAAATTTCAATTTACAAAAAGGAGAAGGTCAGCCATGACCTATGACAGGCATAGGCAAACTCGGCCCTACAAATGTTTTGGGACTACAACTCCCATCACCCCTAGCTAACAGGACCAGTGGTCAGGGATGATGGGAGTTGTAGTCCCAAAACACCTGGAGGGCTGAGTTTACCTATGCCTGTCCTAGGATAACTTCGACGAATCACCATCCCACACTCAATCATATTTCATGGGGTGCAGGGTGTACCAAGGTGAACCAGCTTCAGCTGCTGTGAAAAATAGTTCATTTCAAATATTTATTGTAAGCATTCACATTGCATGACATGGGTTGGGTAATCGTATGCCAGCTCCTGGTCTGAAGGGAGCATATGTATCCATGCCATGCAATTAATTTAGGAAAGAAAATGTAATCCTCAGCAAAATTCCTCAAAGTAAGAATCTTTTTAATTATACTGTATGTATGTCCATACGAATAATAACTGTTACTGTCTCTTAATTTGTTTTATTCAAAATACAAGGCTCCCAAGAAGAGCACTGGGGAAAGTGCATGAAGACATAAAAAGGGAAGAGGGGAGAAATAAACTGATTCAGGCAGTTTTTAAATGTTAGATTTTGCACAGGGAGAAAAAGAGGGAGGGCAAGAAGTAGAGTGATTCACTTTAAGCTCTAATGACTATGCCTTATGAGTACAGCTTTCCCCAATATGTATAATGCATGAGTGGCAAAATAGGTCAAACACTGGAGAAAAAAACATCCACATCTTTGAAATCATTAAGAATACAATCGTTCCACTGCATGGCTGCTTGCATAAGACTTCCAAAGCAAAGTCTATGAGAGATGTGAAGGATAATGAAAATTCTCGCTCTTGTGGCAGATTAGAGAGCTCCTGCCAATGTTGGACCCTTTCCCGTTTTCAGTATACGAAGTGCTGTGGCCAGTGTTATCTAGAAAGTCTCCTTTGTGTGCAACAGGATCCGCTTTAGCCTTGTTTTGGGTAAATGAAACAGTCAAGTTCTTCAGCAATCTGTTAAGCCAACTATGCTCTTTGTAACATAGTCATAAACACCCTAATGGAGAATGCTACTTTACAGAGCAGTGTTTGGGCAGTGAATGGTAACAACTGTGCTGCTGCTACAGAGGCAACACAGAGGGAGGGAGGGAGGGAGGGAGGGAGATACGTGATGGTAGACCTGCCATTTTTACAACAACAAAACCCGGTCAAATCATGGCACAGGCCTGGGACTCATAGCTGCCAAGTTATCCCTTTTTTTCAGGGATTTTCCATTATGCTGAATAGGCTTCCTCGCGAGAAAAGGGAAAACTTGGCAGCTATGCTGGGACTGGCTAGATCATTTCCTTTACTGCCTTAAGGATGTTGTTTCCCCCAATTGCTGAGAAGCTTCTGAACCAAAGATGAATGACAGACCAATCCTACACATTCTTAATCAGGAGTAAGTCCCAGAAATAAATCAGTTTATTTGTTTATTACGTTTATATACTAGCCATAGCTGCCAAGTTATCCCTTTTTTACAGGGATTTTCCCTTATGCTGAATAGGCTTCCTCGCAAGAAAAGCGAAAACTTGGCAGCTATGATACTAGCCATCCAATAAAGTTGTTTCAATTAGGATGCAATGGTTGGCAAATCATCACAAAAGCACATTGCAGAGCACAGGTAAAAAAAATTCTTTAGCATAATGTGAGGGATATTTGGTTTGGACTACGTCATTGGGTTCTTACATAGCATTCAACAAAAGCCCTTCTGACTGCCTCCTCCTGCAGGAAGGGCTCATGAGGCACACTGCAATGGAGCATCCATATGGCCCCAGATGCTGCTGTGGCAGCATGCATCAATGTCTTGCTCCCATGGTTCCCAACATCTATAGATGCTTCTACACATTCTCATGGCATTATTCATAGGTTCCGGAAGGCCTACTGCAGGTTTCCTCAACCTCGGCCCTCCAGATGTTTTGAGACTACAATTCCCATCATCCCTGGCCACTGGTCCTGCTAGCTAGGGATCATGGGAGTTATAGGCCAAAAACATCTGGGGGACCTAGGCTGAGGAAGCCTGGCCTACTGCAATGCCTAATACCAGTCCTAGCAATGTAGCAAGAATGGGCAATGGGAATAAGTTGCATCAGGCACTGTGGTGCCACGGGTAGAAAAGCTTTAACTAGCATAATGCTGAGGTTTTAGAGATGAATCCTAAATAGCACTGCAGGCCTACATAGATCTGTGTGGAGATATGTCACTCACCTATTTCAGAGTCTTTATTACCACTAAAACCAATATATTATTTGTGACTATTCAGATTATAGTTATCCCATATATGCCCCACAGAGGAATTATACCAGAAAGATATGGAGGTCTCGTACACCCCAGGTAGTGTGGTTGCTGACCTTGAGCCAGACATCTTGGAGAGTGAAGTCAAATGGGCCTTAGAAAGCACTGCTAATAACAAGGCCAGTGGAAGTGATGGTATTCCAGCTGAACTATTTAAAATTTTAAAAGATGATGCTGTTAAGGTGCTACACCCAATATGCCAGCAAGTTTGGAAAACTCAGCAATGGCCAGAGGATTGGAGAAGATCAGTCTACATCCCAATTCCAAAGAAGGGCAGTGCCAAAGAATGCTCCAACTACCGCACAATTGCCCTCATTTCACACGCTAGCAAGGTTATGCTTAAAATTCTACAAGGCAGGCTTAGGCAGTATGTGGACCGAGAACTCCCAGAAGTGTAAACTGGATTTCGAAAGGGCAGAGGAACCAGAGACCAAATAGCAAACATGCGCTGGATTATGGAGAAAGCTAGAGAGTTCCAGAAAAACGTCTACTTCTGCTTCATTGACTATGCAAAAGCCTTTGACTGTGTCGACCACAGCAAACTATGGCAAGTTCTTAAAGAAATGGGAGTGCCTGATCACCTCATCTGTCTCCTGAGAAATCTCTATGTGGGACAAGAAGCTACAGTTAGAACTGGATATGGAACAACTGATTGGTTCAAAATTGGGAAAGGAGTACGACAAGGTTGTATATTGTCTCCCTGCTTATTTAACTTATATGCAGAATTCATCATGCGAAAGGCTGGACTAGATGAATCCCAAGCAGGAATTAAGATTGATTAAGAAATATCAACAACCTCAGATATGCAGATGACACAACCTTGATGGCAGAAAGTGAGGAGGAATTAAAGAACCTTTTAATGAGGGTGAAAGAGGAGAGCGCAAAATATGGTCTGAAGCTCAACATCAAAAAAACCAAGATCATGGCCACTGGTCCCATCACCTCCTGGCAAATAGAAGGGGAAGAAATGGAGGCAGTGAGAGATTTTACTTTCTTGGGCTCCTTGATCACTGCAGATGGTGACAGCAGTCACGAAATTAAAAGACGCCTGCTTCTTGGGAGAAAAGCAATGACAAACCTAGACAGCATCTTAAAAAGCAGAGACATCACTTTGCCGACAAAGGTCCGTATAGTTAAAGCTATGGTTTTCCCAGTAGTGATGTATGGAAGTGAGAGCTGGACCATAAAGAAGGCTGATCGCCAAAGAATTGATGCTTTTGAATTATGGTGCTGGAGGAGACTCTTGAGAGTCCCATGGACTGCTAGAAGATCAAACCTATCCATTCTTCAGGAAATCAGCCCTGAGTGCTCCCTGGAAGGACAGATCGTGAAGCTGAGGCTCCAATACTTTGGCCACCTCATGAGAAGAGAAGAATCCTTGGAAAAGACCCTGATGTTGGGAAAGATTGAGGGCACTAGGAGAAGGGGACGACAGAGGACAAGATGGTTGGACAGTGTTCTCGAAGCTACGAACATGAGTTTGACCAAACTACGGGAGGCAGTGGAAGACAGGAGTGCCTGGCGTGCTATGGTCCATGGGGTCACGAAGAGTCGGACACGACTAAACGACTAAACAACAACAACATGCCCCACTGAATGCAAAGGTGCACCTCTCCATCAGCTGTCCTGGCATGATCTCTGCCACCGTAGACCATCCATGCAGAGACAGTATGTTGGAATCAGGGTCAGCTCTAGGGGTAACCTGGGTGGCACAGGGCACCAGGGCGCTGGGTTGACAGGGGGCGCTGCACGGCGAAGCCGCGCGGAAACCACGCTGCACGCTGCGCCCGCCCACCAGCCGCGGGAAGAAACGAGGTGGGGGCGCCGGAGCGATCCACGCACCACGGCGCCCGACCCGCTTAAGACGGCCCTGGTTGGAATCGCATGTAAAATTCAATGTGTATAGACTGAATTCACAGCACCGGTTCCCATATTTATTCGCTTATTTTCTTGACCATGCAGTTTTGGCCTAAGTAAGCTGAATTTTATGCCCATGCCTTGCAGACAGACAAGTGCAGTAAGGCTGGCTCACCAACAGGGAGCAAAAACACCCTCACACTCCGAACCCCACAATGACACAGACTGGGGGGGGGGGGGGTAAGTATCATCCATTCCAGCCCAGTGACAAAATGCTTTTCTTTAGAGCACTTCCAGAAAAGCCATTTCCAAGATGCATTTCCTGAAAGAAACTAGGAAATCTCTCTTTAAAAAATATAATGGGCCACAAACCTAGCAACATTTGGACAGAGTGATGCTTAGTACTGTGAAGATCAGTCTACCAAAGAGATCATTACTACACAGTATCCGCAATCTTCCTCTGGGGAAAGGATGCGAGAGGAAATGAGCCAGATGTGACAGATGTTAGTCTCTTTGCTTAATGCACTGTTGGAAGATGCTCAGGTACAGCAATAATGGGGAAAGTCGAAATGCATGTCAAATAGAAAACCACTGTCCCACTTTAGTTGCATGCCAATATAGGAAGACTTAAATCAATAGCATTATATATCAACGTAAGAATGGAATCATGAACCAGATAAAATCAGGACTATGGTGTGCTTAGCATCTTCACCTTTTCTCCTACGCTTCATGGCTTTATGCGACATACTATACACATGCAGTAAAAGATCCATGAGTTGAAGCTGAACTATTTTTCATGCTACCCAATCAGAAATAAGTCCTGCTATTCCCAAGTAAGTATGGACAGAATTCCAGGCTTGGGAGATCAATACTAGGGGTGTGCATTGCCTCTGTGCGTGGGCTGAAGAACAAGTTGAATTTGGGTGCTTTGTGGGGAGGTCTCCCCTCCACCCACTAGCGAAAGGACAATGTCAGCTTTTAAAAAACCAAGTTGAATGGAGAGACACAAAATCACAGTGCTCTATTGCTCTCTTTCTGTGCTTTAATGTGCCTTTAGAGTTCTATATTTACCTATATCGAACTGTGTTTAAGATCCAGGCAAGAACATTTCTCTTTACCCAGGCTTCTATGGCTTGTGAAAGCTGTTATAGTAATTATTATTTTTATTATGATTTAACAACAGAACAACTGCAAAGAGTTCTTCAGAATTCCACAGACAGCCTCAGGTTCTAAGGTTTATCAGAGACCTGTAAATGCCTATTGAGAGGACTGTCCAGCCTATTGGAGGACACAAATAGCCACCAGAAAGAAAGGTGGAGTTTTAAAAACCAAACAAGAATATACACTACTTGGCCAGCCACCTCATAATTACCGGTATCTTAAGGTACAAAAGAGACAATATCTCCACCACCACCCTCATTCATGATTGTGGAGGAAAGTGAATTGCTTTTGCCTACCTCCAAGAATAGCTCCTGGACCAATTTGTATACAATTTGGCAGACTTAATCCAGTCTGGAGGAGCTCCAGCACCTGTAAATTTTATCCACTTTGGCCAAAAGAAGAAAAAGTTATAGGCATTTTTAGACACCGCATTATAGAAAATGGGGGAACACAGAACTTCATTTAATACAGAGCACCCCAGGAGAAGGATTACAGATAGAAGCAGATAATGCACATTTCTAATAACTACACATGATGTGCAAGTTTATTGAAACCAGAAAGATTTAACAATCAATCCTTCTTCCCAGGAAACTCTGAAAATTGTAGCTCTCTGGGGGCTCTCTATTCCCCTCAGAGAGCTACAATTGCGCTCTGAGATTTATATCTCTGTGATGGATTAGGGGCCTCTGAACAATTCTCAGCACCCTTTACAGATTCCATGATACATTGTTAGAAGGCATAACTGTGGATGTGGCCATGGTTAAGGGAAAATGGAAAAAACAGATGAGAAGAGGAATGACATGAACATCCTGGAGAAAGACATAGTTGGCTGACTGGAATGGGACAGGTAACATTTTGTTGCAGGTCCCACCTGTACATCTTAGTTTGACTCACTGAAGTGGCAGTTGTTAGAACATTTATTTGACTCTTTACTTGAAGGATTCAACTCTTGATTCGGAATGGCCACAGAAAAAAAGAGGTTCTCTGCCCAGTCTCTTTGCCATCATGCTAGCTCCTCCACTCAGTATTTTCTTCTTACAAAGACAACTATGCTAGAGGTCTATATGAAGAAAGGCTTGGCTTGCACAAGCAATCATCCATCAAGTTGTAAAGATACCGTACATTTCTCAATTCTCATATAGGTATCCTTAAGTAAAAGTCCAACTTGAATAGCTTCAGTCTCCAGTTTCAACGACTGTATCACAACTCTGGATGTTGTTTGTTTTCTGCAGGAAAAAATAGCTTTTAAAAATATATTTCATTCCCATTTCCTGTTTTTTCTAACAGGTCAGGCCCCCTACATTTGATGCCTATCAAGGCCAAAGGGCTTCATTCATCAAACCCTTTGCATTTTTCAAAACATGAACTTAGTTGTTTGAAGAGTCCTTTTCTCTAGTGAACATTTAAAACCATTTAGTCTTCCTAGTGTTAAAACTAGTTCCAAAACAGCAGGCTGTTGGATTTTTTCACCCAAAAAAACCCTTTAGTACTGTTTGCATACTTCTACAGCATGGTATGATTTTATCTTTTCATCACCATTCCAAGAAATCACCTTGTTCTGGCTAGCTGCAAATTATTATTTGTCTGGAGCAATAGATAACCTTCTTCCTTGACACCACTCAGATGTGGTTATTCATTGCTTGATAACAGTACAAACGTATTGGGGATGTAGTGGTCTGCTTTGGGTTGGATGAAGCCTCTTCACTCTGTTTTCTGAACAACAGCTGTCCCTTTTGGACCCAATGAATCCAGTATTGTAAAAGCAGACAAACAGCTCTGAGCTTGCTCAGAACAGCTATTTTGGCTCCCTCAGCTATGGCAATACTTTTGGATTGAGACAGAGGATGAGAGACTGACAGAAATTTCTCCAGGAGCAGCAACTCTTAAATCCAAATGGATTGTGGAAGAATGTATGGAACAGAAGAGAGTGTGGCTTTGAGATTTTGGGTTTTTAAAAAATTGCTTGACATTTTGATTGGTAGGGTTCAGCCCTGATTGCCCTAATTGCCACAATAAAAATAAACACAACACAAAAAGGCAAAATAAGACACCAGAGAGGGGGGGGAGGCAAAAAATTAATATTCTTTTTAATTATTAACAAACACTTCCCCACCTTTTTCTATGTACATGCACTAACTACTGAGGAAAAATATTGCTTTCATACAAATGGCAATATCTATATAAGTCTTTTACCAAATCACATCTCTAAAGTTGTTTAAATCAGCAGCGCTAAGCTGAATGAATATGTCACAGTTCAGTCCGATGCACATAAAAACAAGTTGGGAAACTTATCAAATGCCAAAAAATTAATAACAATGACATCCAATGGAAGGCAGGAGGCGGAGGGGGGTGTGCCACTGATATTTGAGATGCCAAAGTCGACCACTGCTTTGAGCTCAAGGTCCCAGGCTAAACAGCCCTCCTGGCCATCCAACTCTAATTGGTCCTGGAAGCATATGCTTCCAGGGGATTTATTCCTTGGCCATCCCCTTTTCAGGCCTAAGTGAGTAATTCCAGTGTTCTAAAGCCATTCTTTCAACTGGGGGGGGGGGTGGAGTGGGGGGGATGATTGAGTGTGTGCATGAGTATAGTCTTCATGCTCCTGCAAGAGGGAGGATGCAACAATCAAAGTGTGACTAGTCCAGGGTTATAAAGCCATTCTTTAGAATTGTATGCGTGCATGCGCATTCATGCTCCTATGCGATGGAACAGGCATCAGTTGAAGCACAGCCAGTCACACTCTTTAAGGTTTGGCTTTTCCAGAATGCAGCTCTAAAGCACCAGGAAAAACTTTTAAATGATTTTGACCAGAGGGCACAGCAAGACATAGAAAGATTAACAGGCAACATGCTAACTGGACTTATGCAATCCGTTCCAAAACAGTGGAAGCAAAAGGATGGGAAAGTAACTTCTTCCTGTGGGAAACAGGAATCATTTCACAATTCCTACTAATTGAAAGCCACCTTAAAAAATGAGTATCTTTCAGAAGAATTGAACACTATTTCCCAGAGAGGGGGAATTTTTAAAAAAAAGAAGAATCAAAACTAGTGGACTGGTCTTTCTGGGTTTCATTGTGTGAAATGATTCCGTATCACTAGGAGCCAGATTATATATGAGCCTCAGTTACATTTGGCTGATCCTCAGCTTTATTTCCTTTTGTTTTACAAAATGCAGTCTTGGAGGAGGGTGTTCACCTCTTCCCTTGGTTCTGCTTTTCCATTTAAATCAGCCCTCCCCAAGCTGTTCTTTGTCCCACAAAGATATGGGGATGGGAAGCCTTCAGACAGAGAGTTCATTTGCAAACAGGTCATTGAGATATCACAAATGCGTCACTGGCATCAGGTTTGTTTTCCTTACTGGACTTTCCCTGGAATGGGTGGATTCAGATTAAATTGTGGGCTGGCATTTTGATGTCAACAACTTTATGCGGATCCTTCAAAATAAACCCTTAATGGAGGAGGAGTACTGATCCCACAATAAACACTTGACTGAAAGCACTTGTTGGCTGGCAAGGAGCTTCCAGAACCGTTTTTAGTGGGAAGATGGCACTTCTTGTTGTTGTTTAGTCATTTAGTCGTGTCTGACTCTTCGTGACCCCATGGACCAGAGCACGCCAAGCACTCCTGTCTTCCAAGTCCGGACCTCTTTCCACTTTGCAGCTGGACATTATAAAACAAAAAGGTCAGGGATGAACTTTTGTGCAACAAAGTGTCACATATACTTTGGTCTTAAGCATTACCAATGCATTACAAAATATGGAAGATGTAACCTGCCCCTTAGGATCCATATTTTCTTAAACCTTACCCATGCATTACAGTGGTTCTCAGACTGAATCCTTTACAGAAGTTATTCCAAAACCAAAGCGTTCCAAAACCAAGGTGTGCTTTCCCATAGAAAGTAATGCAAAATGGATTCATCTGTTCCAGACTTTTAAAAACAACCCCTAAAACAGTGATTTAACATGAATTTTACTATCTAACAAGACCATTGATCCGTAAAATGAAAGCAGTATTCAATGTACTGTACTATAAAATAAATAAGACAGTATTGTAGATGATTATAATTAAAATAAAATAAAAATCTTACCTGCACTGATGATAGGGCAGCCCTGTTTAGGGAAGCTTTTAATGTTTGATTTCTGTATTTTAATGTTTTGTTGGAAGCTGCCCTGAGTGGCTGGGGGAACCCGGCCAGATGGGCGGGGTATAAATAATAAATTGTTGTTGTTGTTGTTGTTGTTGTTGTTGTTGTTGTTGTTGTTGTCATTGTTTGGATTGGGTGCTTTCTCAGGCCCATTTGACATCACTCTCCAGGATGTCTGGCTCAAGGTCAGCAACCACACTACCTGGGGTGTACAAGACATCCGTATCTTTCTGGTATAATTCCTCTGTGTATTCTTGCCACCTCTTCTTGATGTCTTCTGCTTCTGTGAGGTCCTTTCCACTTTTGTCCTTTATTATGGTAATCTTTGTATGAAATGTTCCTTTCATATCTCCATTTTTCTTGAACCAAGGTACCAATGTACAAAATATGAAAGAAGTAACCTGCCTGTTAGGATCCATATTTTCTAACTCTTGTGTGCGGGTTGTGGACTGTTGCTGTTTTCTTCCATTCTATGCCATCTCTATAAAAATGACTTGAGATATGGTTTCAGATTACATTTATGTGAGGCAACCCATTCACTCCACGTACCAAACAGTATGTAAGACGGGTCAATGAAACAGCACTCGCTGCTGATTTTTGAATAAATCATCAGAAGATGAGAGAATGGTTTTAGTTCCCCATGATTTCTCTCTTATCCATCTTTTTATATAATGAAGTTATATTTTATCCATCACTGTCATATTGGAAGCAACTGCATCTTCTTTTGGGATTTGGCATACACAGACTACTAAAAATTATATGCTTCCTAGCAAAAAGATCAATAATCAGCAAGGCATCCATTGAATCCTTAGAGGCAAAATGATCTAAAAGATAGAAAACCGACGTGCAGATTCTTATGGCAAGCACTCTGATCCCTGCTGTGCCTCGGTTTCACTCCATCGCCAGGACCAATTAAGTTGTCTGGTACTTTGCAGTAACATACAAGTGGACAGTTGTAGATTTCTCTCCTGACATCTTACCCACAACTATGAGGGTTAGAATCTTTCTTTTTTCCTTTTAAACGGAAGGCAAAATTTTAAGGATTCGAAAAAGAGCTCCCAGGTCGCAGAATATCTTTGGAACATAGAGGTTGCTCTGCCCTCCCTACTATAAAAGGGGCAAATAAAGTTGAGTCACTCCCCTATTATCTTAAAATAGAGGCACAAAAACTGGAAATACTACAAAGAGGGAACAAGTATGGGTGATCATCAATATGAAGAAAGGCGAGGAGAGGGTATGATTGGCTGCAAAATGTGACTGGACTGGAAAGAATGACAAGGGAGCAGTTGTGTAGAGAACATTCAATGAAGTCAACACAGAGCACATTGAAAGCAAGTGAGCCCATTCCACCACCGATCTGCCTCAGTATCATCCGGCGAGGTACATTTGCAACCTGTCTGCCAAACAGAAACAATACAGCCACTAACAATGCGCTATTGCTACATTCAAAGTGGAGGGAGGGCTGGCTTTCATGCCCTATATAAGGGCAGCCTGCCTTGCCCTCTGCCTCTTTGCCAGTAGCTGTACCTACCTGCCCACTCTGTCTCCCAGTGTGACATGTTTGTCACTACTAGAGGGTTTAGCAGGAATTTTCCCCAATCCACAATGGGGATCGTGGATTGGTTTTTCACCTATTTTACACTGAATAGCGGCAAGCAGGGGTGCTAGGTGGCCTGTTGTACTGTTTGATATGTTAATCTGGTCTAATTTGATAACTTTTGGAAGTCCAGGTGCAGGAAGAGGATTCTGGGGTTCTGGGGTGGGGGCACCCTTGAGGCCAAACTGCCTCATCCACCTGGGAGCTATGGGGTCCCGGGGGTAATAGCCTGGAAAAGGGGGTATGCTGGATACCTATGCTTCTAATTCCACCGTAGCTGAAGTTAGTTCTTGCCCCATAGCTATCCCCCTCTGCTCACTTCATGAGATGTCATTTAAATAAAAGTGACCCAGTTCAACGCCAGCCTACATATCTGTCTCTTTATTTTGGGCATCAGGCTGCAAAATATAATTTTACACCACAATCCTGATCTGCACTGTCAGACTAAACGCAACTCTGGCAACCAAAATAGCAAAAGGCCAGCTGTAAGAATGCGCTCAAACAAGTTCAGTATGAAAGCTGATACTGTGAGCAGCTACTCAGTTGATGCACTAGGGGCAGCTTTATTCTAACAACCAGAACTTACCACCCTTACCTGAGAAAAGAAAAGAATTATAGTTCTACAGGTAGCACCTGCAGCCACCCTCTTTTCCAGGACACTCCATTCCATTCCCCCTCTTCTCCATCCCTGGTTTTCCATTCCCCCTTCCCAACTGACCACAGCATTCCATGTGTACTGAGCATGCTCAGCTGTTTGTGGGAGTCAACCATCCCTTCCCACTGGGGTTTTTGCATTTTAAAAATTGTGTATTTCTACTAACCTTCAGGTTTCCCTGAGCATGCTGAACTTTCCCTTCTTGTTTCTCAGTACCCCATGCAGGCAACTAAAGCCATCAAAGCGCAGCAATGCATCTGAGCCCACTACTGTATTAGCATTCAGTTTTGTGAAGGAGCTAGCATTCTTTCTCACAAAAAAGCATTGGCAGCATCAAGAAAAAACAGCATTCCAGGAAGGATCTCACAAGAGCCATACTAATCCAAGGTCAGTTCAAATGACTTAACATGGCTGAAGCCAGTTGTGGAGTAACAGAGAGGTCATACTCTGCTAAGGCCCAGTTTCATTCTCAAGAAGAGCAGTGGTGAGCAGAAGGCAGGTTGGAATCTGCTGCTAGATCACAGTCAACCAGGAAGAAGTTCTTCCTCCCAAGGAAGGTAACATTGTATAATGGTTTATCAATAGCAAAGGCAAAGCAAAACACTTTGGCTTTGTACACACCATACCTTTCGAGCACGTTGATTCGAAGCACATTCTTTCCCCTCAAATAATTCTGCGTGCTGTAGTTTACCCCTCACCGTGTTGAAATTCCCAGCAACCCTTAACAAACTGCAGTGCCCAGCATTCTTTGAAGGGAAGAAGATGCTTCAAATGTGCTTTAAAGGTAATGGTGTGTGTACACAGCCTTAGCTCCACTAAATTGAAATGTGGGAATTCCTGGCGATACATAGATATAGAATACAGTCATACCTTGGTTTAAGTACGCTTCGGTTTGAGTACTTTCAGTTTAAGTACACCGCGGACCCATCTGGAACGGATTAATCTACTTTCCATTACTTTCAATGGGAAAGTTTGCTTCAGGTTAAGTACAGACTTCCGGAACCAATTGTGTACATAAACTTAAATCTGTAGTTCCAGATCTTTTCTAGGTGTGGGTCACAGGATGCAGCAGATCATGAGAACTTCCCCATACATTTCTCTCTCTCTCTCTCTCTCTCTCTCTCTCTCTCTCTCTCACACACACACACACACACACACACACGCACACACACAAACACTATTTTAAAGCCAGCTACAGTTGGTGGACAATGGTGTGTGTGTGTGTGTGTGTGTGTGTGTGTGTGTGTGTGTGTGTGTGTAAAAGTGGGCCCCAGAGTCTGTCTGTGCCTGTTGTAGATTATACTATGAAAGGGCAGAGTGCAAAAATGTTAAACAAATAAATCTAGTTTAAGTCACATGAATCATTGGCCAAATCTATTAACAGGGCTGTTTGTGCATATCAGCTTTGTGATTAAAAAGTCTGCAAAATGTTTGGAGGTTTTCAGTGAACCTTGACTGGGTCTAGTGGCTATTAAAGCAACTTGGTGCTTCTGTATCAAATATGCTACCCAGCACCACTACAGAGAAAAAAGAGTTCTGGGGAAATCCGATGCCTCTTGTCACTAAAGCAACCCTGTTGCATCTTTTGAAAACCCTCCGCTCTTTTGTCTCTTCTGCAAGGGGGTGCGGAGGCAGGGATCAAAGAGGTGGTTCCGAATCAAGACTTTACGGAGCCAACTAATGGTGTTTTTTTGCATTCAGAATCAGACACTAAGGGAGTATCAGGATGGCAGATGCTCTTACATCATTGGCACACACAAAAAATAATTATTATTCTGATCCATGAATGCAAGCTAAGCTATAAGAATAGCCTTGTAAGCAAGGTCTGCCTTAATAGAATCATAAGCATTATGCATTAGAGTCTATTATAAATTGGTTGTAATTTTCTCCTGACACTCTGTGAATTAAACTACTTAGGATACCTCCCCCCAAAAAAGATTTTTTTAAAAAAAAAAAACCACACACACACAACACCCTCTCCAAATGCCACAAAGCAGAAAGCAAGCTCGGTGTCTGAAGGTTAATGATTGCTCATGAAAGCTACAGAAATAAATTATCTGCCTAGGGACTCTGTCACATGATCAGCACAAAAGCTGCAACAGCCAAAAATGTTTATGTAGAGAGAGAGGGAAGGAGGGGGGGGAGCCCACTGTCAGCGTCACCAAACCCTTCCCCCACTGCGAAATCCATGTCCCGAGCCAAACAGCTGCTCCTGACTGCCTACATTAAACTAATTTGTGCTGCAACACTGCAGCTGCTTAATTTTTAGGCTGAACTTTTATCACCGATAAGTGTTGCAATAACAAGTGATATGATCCTATCTTGGAAATCATATCAATCACCTTCCAAAACAAAGAGCGTTTTCTAACACAGCTAGAGGAAGAAGGATGCTGCAGACAATACAAGTCTTTCAGTGAATGAGGCAGGGCAGCACATGAGATGATTCCTTCTGAAGAGGAACCCGTGTGAAAGACACAGTGCGCATCCTACATAAAAATAGACGTGGAAAACAAGAAGTGTCTACAAGATGAAGAAGCTTAAAAAGAAAAAGCTGGGGTTGTTTGCTCAAGGCCCGTACATAAATACAACCCTTTCTTTTTCTACTCTGAAGGTAACATTGTATAATTACTACTGTACAGAGAGACATCACACACCCCAAATGTCCTCAGTGGAAAAAGAAGAGGAACTGACAGCCTGTTTTTTTCATAATTAAGCTTGTGTGGAGACAATAATCTGCAATATACACATCCACTGCCCAGCGCCTAATTGTCCACCACAGGCAACCAGTTCTCCTCTTTTCCAGAATTCTTCAAGCCCAGGGCTGGGAAACTTTTCTTCAAACTGAAGTCCACATTCTCTCATGGACAACCTTTCAACAGCCACACTGGAGTCGGGGGCAAAGGCAAAATGGGGGCCAATGGGTGTGACTTTGCCCTCAGTATTGTAGGCTACACTCTAGCCACCCAGAAGCTGGAGGTTTCTCCAACTGAGGCAAGCAATGGGCCTCCTCACAGTTCAAGCATACATTAAAGCCAGGCAAAAACCACTTGGCAAGGGTGCAGAGCAGGGCTGGGGAGGACTATGGCTGGAGGACAGAACTCCTGCCTCCTCCCAAGGAATTTTTTAATTACAGTGCAATCATATGCACACAGAGTCAAGAGTAAACCCCCCCTTTAGTTCAATGGGCCCTACTCTCAGGAAGTGAATATAGGATCCAGGCTTATTTATTTAGACCATTGCAGAGCATCTACAGGCACACTTATCCTTATGAGTATTCCTACTGCCATTAAAGGAAAGGGGGACGGGAACCGAAGTATAAAGAAAACTCCCTCTAGCAATGTTCCAACCATAGCTGCCAAGTTTTCCCTTTTCTCGTGAGGAAGCCTATTCAGCATAAGGGAAAATCCCTTAAAATAAGGGATAACTTGGCAGCTATGGTTCCAACACGTCAATAACATTTTCTTATTTTGTTTCCCCAGTTTCTTCAAATAACATGTGCTTGGTTGTTCAGCACATTCAAGAACAATTCTATTGCACTTTTCCTCTTTTAGAGGTTTCTCTTCGGTGCTGTTGTTTCGCAGGCACAATCTGCAACAGCTTGTTGACACAATAACAGTGCAATAGCAGTGGATTGATACTGAACCATCTGCACATTCCGTTTTATTAATTGTTCGGTGATGCCTCCCCACATTATTGCTGTCAGCAGAGGCACTATTGTGCTACAGCACAACAAAAGCAGGACCTCCCCCCCCCACACACACACAAATAATCCAGAACATGGAAATACAGGATTTAAGAAGGAAACTATATAGGACATGCACCAAACGGAAATGAAGCAATATGCCTGTCCCAGGGCTTTTGCAGGTACAAACGGTATTGAAAGCAGGATCATGTATAAACACCATGAGCCCAAATACTGTAATTATAAATGCACAGTAAAGGGGAAGTCTGGAGGGGCCCACTGACTAAAAGGGAAGCTGCTTGGGGTGTGGCCTCCTTCATTTTACAAGTCTTTTGTCTTGCCTGAAAATAATGGGGGAAGCAACTGCAATTCTGAGTAAGATAGGGAGAAAACTGAATGAGCTGTCCTTTCCTCTGCAGCCTGCCCCACATGTTGATATTAGTCTAGTTATCAGGCTACCAATATTGGACCAGGATTAGTGCCACAGTCACCCCAAGTATTAATTTCTGCCTGTCTTGCAATGGTTTGCAAACTTCAAGCTTTTTTTTTTTTGCATCAACTTAAATCTGTGTCCTCTGTGTTAAGTGGCCACCCTAAGAATACAGTTGACCACTGTAGTGCAGAGCCAGTGTCTGTCAGGAAATAGCCTACAACTGCATCTGCACTGTACCTTTAAAGCAGTGTTTCCTAATCAGGAGCCATGTGGCCCCCTGTGGGCCCCAATGATATTCCAATGGGTCTATAGGTAAAAATTACATAAATAGGGGCCACAGCACGAGGCTAGGGGGGCACAGAGGGAAGTGATAAGAAAATAAAATAAATTTTATATCTCTTGATTAGCTGGATATCTGCTTGGCCAATCACAAGCAGATAAGGGGGCGGCCCACCAGGAGGCGGCCTAGCACTTCTTTTTTTCCACATGCATTTTATTGGAGTAGTCCTGGTTTGTTTCCAGCAAGAGAGAGCAATCACTGAGGCTCCCTAGCCAGTGCTCCCTGGCCAGGTGGCAGCCTGGGCCTGGCTCCGCAAGGGATGGGGTGCAATCCATCTCAGTGCCTACCAGATCAGGGCCTTCAGATGTTCCTGAGGGGCACAGGGTCCCTTGAAAGCGTTGGCCTGGCTCTGCAAGGCGTGGGGTGAAATCCACCCCAGCACCTAGCCAAACAGGGTCGTCTGGTGCTGTTGACTTGCATCTAGTAAATAGTGATGTCAGGGCCATCTCAACCATGTTGGGTGCCCTGGCGCCGTGGTGCGGAGATCGCTCCGGAACCCCCGCTCCGCCCCGTTTCTTGTCGCAGCTGGTGGGCAGGCGCAGGGTGCAGCATTGCTTCCGTGCGGCTCTGCCGCGCGGCGCCCCCCCTGCCGGGCCGGCGCCCCACACCACCCAGCCTACCCCTAGAGCCAGCCCTGAGTGATCTACTGAGTATGTCTACCCAGAAGAAAGCCACACTGAGTTCAGTGGGCCTTACTCCCAGGTAAAGGTGTGTGGGGCTATAGTGTTTTGTCTAGACAGCCAAGGATCCTCCAGATGACAATATATTTTTGCACCAGGTCAATGAGGGCCACTTGCTTTTAAAAATTCTCCCATATATACAGAACTTCCTGTGCACCTTTTGCAGACCCTCCAGGTGTCCCTAATTTCCAGAGACAGTCCCAGATTTACAGAAGTCACCCCAGTTTCTGATTCGGACCCAGAACGTTCCGCTTTTCCCTATTTTCACCAGAGAAATGTTGGAGGATATGGTAGGATGCCCCTTTTTAATGTTTTATGTTGTATTATGTGTTTTATATGTGTTGAAAGCCGCCCAGAGTGGTTAGGGCTGGGTATAAATAGTAAAATTATTATTATGGAATAGGACTTCTCTATTTTCATCAGAGAAATGTTGGAGGGTATGCTTTTGGACTGTATCTGTAGGTTTCCCCCTCTGTGTCAAATAACTGGGGTCAAATAAGTGTTGCTTACTTTTTTTAATACATGGAAGATGGATCTCCCTCATGAGGTTCTGGACTCTCCTTCCTTGGAGGTTTCTAAGCAGAGGCTGGATGGCCAACTGTCATGGATAATTTAGCAGAGTTTCCTACATTGCAGGGGGTTGCACTAGTAAGAAGACCCTTGGGGTCCCTTCCAGCTCTATGCTTCTATGTCTTCCTGTTTTGACAATATTTCATTATGTTCCTAACATTTTATGCAATTGTATTTTGTATAAATTATATATTTAAAAACTTGTTCTATTTACAAACAAAACATTTAAATAGCTGCCTTTCTACCGGTAGGACAGGGTAGGCAGGAAGGAAACAAGGTCAAATGCGGGCACAGGAAGGAAACAAGGTCAAATGCGGGCCACGGTCGGGAAAAGGTTGGGAAACACTGCTTTTAAGCACATTTTCTCCCTCTCAGAATTTCGGGTACTGCACTTTGTTGAGGGTTGCTGGGAATTTTAAAGGGAGGGGAAAACTACAATCCCCATAATTCTTTGAGGGAAATACTGTGCTTCAAATATGCTTTGAAGGGATAGTGTATACACAGCCTACGTTTAGCCCAGCTAAACTATACTACCGGTATGTAACTGCAAAATATTTCCATCAAAGTATCTTCCTTTCTTTTTTCATTTGCAAAACACACAATAAAAAGTGTCCAAATGGCAGGGTTCTTCTCTCAGGGGTGTGAGTGTGTTGTGTGTGTGTGTGTGTGTGTGTGTGTGTGTGTGTGTGTTATTTGCATACAAGTTTACTTAAATATACAGTATACAATTGTAATGGTAGTCTAGAAAACAATGGCCTTTTGCACTGGTATTTTTGCCTTTCTCCATGAAATGTTCCAGCATTTCTCATGCTTTACTATCACTGTATCCAGAGGCGTCTTTCCCATAGAGGCTAGTGGCTCGTTGCGCCAGGGCGCCAGCCTCTCAGGGGCGCTGGCGGGATGCAACAGGCCACTAAGCCCTCCGCGTGCGGTGACAGCTCTGAGAGAGGCACAACATGGCGAGGGCGCGGAGGAAAAGAAGCAGCCGCCAACCATGGGAGGCCAACCTTGTTGCCTTGGCAACTGGCTGGGCCCACCCCCTTCGCTTCGCACGGATTGGTGGCTGCTCGATGGAGGGGCGTGGTGTTGTCATGATGGATGTCACGGCAGTGGTGGGGAGCGGGTTGCCAAGGCAACGGGGCGGGTGAGAGGGGAAAGGCTCAGCCCACAAACAGCCGCTCCTCTGCCTCCACGCGCCTGCGGGGTGCCCAGGCGGCGAGGGAAACTGCATCTCGCGGCTGCGGCCACACTCTGTCCCTCGCCCCCCTCGACGACTCCAGGCCGAAGGAGCCAGCACAACTTTGCCCCATTCAGGGGCGGGGCAGATCTGGAGCCGCTCCCACCACTGCTGTTCCTGCAGCTCCCTCAGGCAAGAGATGGCAGCCATTGGGCCACACGGCCTCCAGGCCAGGGAGGTGGCGGGAGCCGGGGAGCTGCCCACGCCCTGGTCGGGGCAGAGAGGGGTTAGTGCCGGAGGGAAGGGGTGCCAGAGGGACCTTTGCGCCACGGCGCTGGATGGGCTTAAGACGGCCCTGACTGTATCAACATGAAAGCTTTTCACAAACAGAAAGTCATAAAGATGGCACATCAAGCACATTTCCTATGGTTATATAAATGGAATCCTCCAATGCAGATACTAGCAGCGTCAGTTACCATTCAGTTTGTTTGCCACAAGGGCCCATGTGGGAAACAAGCAAATGTGCAGCACAGAAAAACACCACCGTTCATAAACTTCAGCTTTTAATAGCCTCACATTTTTAGCCTGCCCTTCCTCCAAGGACCTCAGCCTCTCAAACAATTTGGTAAGCTGAATCACGCTGAGAGGTTGCATGCATTCCCCATGTTCAAAGCACATGACTTCCCTTAAAGAATCCTAGAAACTGTGGTTTGTTGAGGGCACTGGGAACTGTACCCCTGAGAAGCGAGCTGCAGTTCTCGGGATTCTTTGAGGGAAAGCATATTATTTAAATGTGCTTTAAATATACAGTGTATATGCAGCCAGGGACGGGACACAAGGTCATCCAACCAGCTTCATTGCTGACAGCCGACTTGAAATGGTTCTAGCTCCAAACTCTAACAAGAGAAGGTTCAAACAAGCGTGTCTTGCGTTAGAAACACACGAGAAGAGTGGGGGCTAGTCCCGCCCACATTACAGCTGATGCATCCTCTGGCCACAGACTCCATTCGCCAAACATTAGGAAACAATGAACGGCTTAGGTTTCCTCATCACATAGAAGAGATGGACTCATGGGGCTCATTTCTCCCTGCAAATGAACATGGAGCCATTGTGGGGAATCACCAACAAATGCAGCAATGGGGGCTGGGGATCAGCCACTGTGACTCACTCGTGAGCAAAGTTGGGTGTCCTTTTTCACCATACCCCATTGTCACCGGTGCCCAAACAGTAAGTACCTTTAAAAACAGTATGGAACTCCTTCCTAGGGGGATTATGAGAGTCGCTACCCAAGGACTCCTGCTTTTTAAAGCCTCCTTGGTTATTAGGGATTCCTAATAAGGAATCTTGAGGCTATAAACCAACCTCTTTATCGTTCACAATCTAACCAAGAAGCCTTCACAACCAACTCTGGGCCAATCATTTTGGACAGCAGGACTGAGACAACTCTGACACTTGACTTTTTCCAGCCTGCTGAGGCATGGGACTTGTGAAAGTTAACAACCAAAAAACTATATGTCTGTTGTAAGGGGTGATTTGAAGGAGGGTTGTTGTTGTTTTTTAAAAAAGACCCTTTAAAAAAAAAGTCCAGCTCACTCATTCATATGGTAACAGCTTGAGAGCTCTGACCTCTTCCTCACCTCCTCCCTGCTCCCCCTTGAAAACTCCCCCCCCCAGTTAATAATAATAATAGATTCCAGCACAGCGCATAGGAGGAAGTGTTCTAAGAGGGGCTGTAAAAAAATGTTGATCCTTGAGTAATAGTAATGCTGCACACTTGGAAAATGTCACGTGCTGTTCCTCATGTTTTCCTCGGAATTATTTTCCTTGTGTTTTGTGCACGGACCTTTTCTTTTCTTTTCTTTTCTGCACTCTAGCAGACACTGACCTGAACTGGTTGTAATTCCTGCCAAATATGCAGGCACTGTTTTTGCTACATTTTGGAATTTGACTTAGTCCATGTGTCAGACATTCACTTGCGCTTAGGAAAGAAGAATGTTGAGGCAAAAGTACTCTCTGTCTCTCTATTCTTTACAACACACACACACACACACACACACACACACACACACACACCACACACTGTCAATTCCACAAATGTTTTGCCGAGCTTAATTAATTTCGACATGATGTTTCCATATAACTGGTTATATAGTATATGCCTATTAAAACTGTTGCTCATGTTAACCAAATTGTGGACAATAAGAGTGTCCAGAATACAAAGAGCTGCTAAGGCTGTATACACACCATATATTTAAAGGATACGCCTCCCCCACCCACCCACAAAAATAATGGGAACTGTAGTTTGTTCACAGTGCTAGGAATTGCAGCTCCGTGAGGGTTTTCCCCATGCCAGCAAATGCTTCCGCTGCCAACCCCCAAACTTTTCCTCATGAAACTGTCATGTGTACATGCACAATGGCCATCTCAAATGTAAACACCTCACTCTTTTTTACTTACGTTTTCAAAGTAGGTGGGAGCTGGTTTGAGGGGAAATGCAACACACAGCCGTATTTCTCAATATAAAATAAAGATATGAGTGGTAGCTAACATCATAGGTGCGTGGCTTCCTACACCAATGGTAGGAATAAACTGGTGCCAGAGTAAATGGTAATATGTTCACAGCCTCCACAACTTCCATCAACTGGGCAGCACACCTGGGTTACCTAGTGAGTTCATGGCAGAGGTGATATTTGTAACCAGGATCCATGCTATTCTGGAGGGTTTCATGAGGTACAGGCGGCTGCAGTGATAAGGGTGAATTGACAAAGAGCATATGCTATTCTTGGCAGGCACCTCCATTCATGGGAGAAAGCACTGATGAAGATCATTTTGGCCAAAATAGAGAAAGCATTGGCCAAGGTCCTCTACTGCTGCTATTGGACTTGGACTAAACTGTACAGAATAAAATCTTCAAATACGTATCTCCCCAATGTCAGCAGGGGTTGGCAGATATTAGCACATGTGCCAAAGGTGTTGTTATGTCAGAGTTTGGACGGAGATGATATTTTGTCCTGTTCTCACCAGGTATCTGAGCAACCAGGGGACTACCCAACAGTAATGCCAATGCAGACAGCAACCCAAGCATTATCCAGGACTGGTCCAAGGCCAAGCAAGCGGGGTCCCTAACACAAGGTCAGACAAGAGGCAAAGCCAGAAACTGAGACCAAGCAAGCAGAGTTCACAGGGGTCAGGCAGGAGGCAGGATCTGTTTTGGCATAGGACAGAGCCTCAGTAGCAGCAGAGCACACATAGACATTGTTCTAGCAGATCTTCTAGCCTGGTACTGGGTCTTTGAGCTGGAGTCTCAACTGATTCCTATCAACTACATCTTCTTACTCCCAAAGAGACCTTTACTCCTGAGTTCCTTGCCTGTAGTCGGGAATTTCTCCAGATGGGTCAGATTTCCATCAGGCATCTAAGATACTGCCTTTCCCTTGGGCTAGGGACTGATTCAGATTCCGTGTCAGAAGCTGAACTCACCCTCAGTGCAGACAGACCCTCCTCAGCCTTATTTCAGTATCCTAGCTCTTCACCCCTCAAATGGAGCCTGACGCGGGCTTCGCCAAGCCTCCTGATCATTCTCTTGTGAGGATTTCTATGGCTGAGGCATGACAGACCTTTGCGGAAATCTGCCATTATGGGACAGATCACGATCCCTGATCTGGTACTGACCCTAATGTTAATTAATACTGTACAGCAGAAGACTTTATAATAATCCATAGAAAGTTGGTGATGTTGTTGACAACTGCATGGATGGAAACAGTGTTCAATTTGAAAGATGCTGATCTTTTGATAAAAGTCTGGACAGATAAGGTCCATGACCTGACATTGTCATAATAGCTAACACAGCTATTATGGTGTGGCCAAAGGAGATTCTTTTGAGGCTGTCTGGATGCCCTTTTTGTCTTATGTCTATAGACAAGGCCAACCACATATTGATCTACCAGGTCAATATGTGGTGGACTATGATACAAAAGAGGAGCAAAGCCATGAGACAAGTTTTTTCCGGTAGTATGAGGGATACCACATTGACAAGTTTACAATGCACTTGCTGATTTTCCTTCAGTGTAATATATACAACACAAATTTGCACCCTACATATATTTGTACTCTTTGGTTATTGCTATTTTCCTTTTTAACACATTGTGCAAATACTATTGTACAAAGCCTTTTCACATGTGGAATGCCAGCACTGGGTTTAATCCTGGCAGAATACAAAGAGTTTTGTGTAGTGCTGAGGGGGACCTCAATGAGCGAAGAGAGCCAAAGATGGGGTCACAGCCAAAAATACATCCCACTGTTGGCCTGATGTCAGATGAGGGGGGCACTTAGAGAGGAACTTATGAAGATGACCTCAATATATTGTCAGGTACCAAAGTGCATAGGCCTTTGTAAGCAGGTCCCAGCACCTGGAATTGAGCTGAGAAAAGGACCAGGAACTAGTGGGGTTCTTTAAGCACCCGTGAGATAATAATAATAATAATAATAATAATAATAATAATAATAATAATTTATTTGTAACCTGCCCATCTGGCTGGGTTTCCCCAGCCACTCTGGGCAGCTTCCAATGAAGATTAAAAATACATTCAAATGTCACACATTAAAAACTTCCCTGAACAGGGCTGCCTTCAGAATACAGAGATGTATTCCCAATAATCTAGGTGCATTTTCCACTGACCACATTTCTTGGACTGTCTTCTAGGACAACCCCACATACAATGCATTGCAATAATCCAAACAGAGGTTACCAGAGACTGTGGCAAGATTATATTTAGCCAGACAAAGAACGTTTTTGTAGGTCCCTGCATTAAGGTCCAATCACTTTATTTCATCTTTAAGCTCATAGACATAACAAGAACAAGGGCACGCACGATTTAGTTTACAGTTAATAACAATAAAATAAGTTAAAAGATATACAGAATTAGATAAAATTATAATAAAAGAATTTCAGATTCTTATGACACTCTGCATTAAGGTGTGTATCCCAGTAGTGTCAATAGCCCTTGATGTTGTGGGCATCAGTTCCAAATCTCAATCTCTCCGCATGAGCAGTGGCTTCTCCAATACACACACATGTCTTGGAATCAATGGGGCTTGCTTCCATGTGCCATGATTCATGATGGAGTGGCAGTCAGGCCCTTAAATTTCACTTGAATGTGAGAAATCAGTTATTATGACTATTGCCGAGGTGTTATGATTGTGCCATTCATTTATTGTGGCCTGCCAGAATGAGGCTGTCTCTAAAAATGTCGCCAATATCAATAGCTGTGACTGCTACCATATGGAGGAAGTTATTCATGAAGACATCAGTGCAGAACTGAATATTAACCGCCTTGAACATTTGTTTGATAATTCAGCTTCTGTACTGCAGATGGTGGCTTTTTCAAACTGATTTCACTAGCTTAACATTTACAGTTCTATTAATAAACAGTGGGAAGTGATATTAAGATGCTAAAATCAAGCAACTGGTTTATTCTCTTGGACTATTGTCATAAACCTGACACACTGCCAAAATCAAGCCCCTCCATGAGACGCCCAACAAATCTCCAATTCCTCTTCATTCGTGAAGAGTCCGTGTGGGTTAAGGGGGCTACAAGACTGTGCATCTGGCCCCACTTTGATGAGGACACATGATTCCCCCGCCCCACCCCATATGCTAATGTTCATGCTTGAGGGGGAGGAGCCTATGTGCATAGATTTTACCTGGTCATGCAACTCAGTGTGATCAGGATCCCATCATCTGGGAAGCCTATGAGCACAGAGAGCTACACTAGGATTGCCTTATTTCTACACACATAGCTTCCCCTGCCTTGGATGTCCACACCAATAAGTTCAAGGGTTCAAGGTCAGGGGCTGGGCATGGGGGCTGGGGCTGGAGGTACAGGTATGGCCCCATGGTCCCATTCTACCCCCATTGCCCTTTCATGTGAGTAATGTATGATTACTGGGTGACTGAACAGAAGACCTGTCAATGGAAATCATTCTGACTAGCCATTCTTCCTGACCAATGCAACATCTCTTCTCTTTCAATTTATCAGAGCCATCTCTCTTGCTAATGAAACAGTATTCAAAATGCATTGCTGAGTTTCTCCCCTGCAGTGGTATCCAGAATGCGCCAAGCTTTTCCAGGGAATGTAAATTGAGAAGTCAATGAGCATAACAACCAGTTATTGTGTACATTCACTAATCCTTCCATCATGAGGGAATTGTGAACATTTCCTGGTCAATATACATAACATCCAATAGGCTATGGGATATCTGCCTATATTAACTGAACGTTGTTCATTCTCAGCATTTATGCATAATCCCCACTAGGTATTGGGGAATGTGCCTATCAAGTGTCCAAGCCATGGATACATGATACAACTTGGAAATACAGATCAGAATATGGAACACCCAGAGACAGCCTATGTTGTGGAACTTTTGATATGTTTAAAACCCTTTTTATTATTTGCAATGATTTGCTGGACAACATGTAATGTAAACGTTTCATTATTTTCCCCTTTAAAAAAATCAGTTTCATCTTCCCAGTTTATGTTAAGAAGATCAGAGAAGTTCACAATTGTCCATTTACAGCCAATGAAAAACAGGTTCAACACCATATGAGGCTCTGAAATCCAGACCTCATGTTGAACAAATATTGCCTTTATCTCCTTATGATATCTGATTGTTAATATTCCTCTTAAGGCTGAGTCCAATAAATGAAGATTACCTGTTGTAAAAATGAAGCACCAGATGTTTCTTAGGAATCTAAGGGCCAGTCCTAAAATCCCACATGTGGACAACTTTTGAGAAACAGCCAGTTTTGTTTTCAAATGACTTTTGATTAAATAAAGGGGCAGGCTGCTTTATTTTAAATATTTGGATTATAAAGCAATGCATGTATGCCTGGCACCAGTGGACAATAGAGCTAAAGACAGGGCTACATCACACACACACACACACTTCCACCCAAATGAGAGTACACCTTCACACCTTTGGAGTCATGCTACTTGTAAGCTGGACAGTAAAGATGGTGCCAGGCTTATTCTGAACATACTGATTCATGAGGTGTTCCACTGTCACACTGAGGGCCACTTTTTTGTGAAGAATGGGGGACAAACTCAATTCTATTAGTGAAATGTATATGTTAGGCACAATTGCAAACAAACACCTGAATATTAGGTGAAATTCACTCTGAAATGTTTGTGAATTTTCATGAAAACAAACTGATGTGGAAATGCAAAGAGCTGAAGGGGAAACTCAAGAGAAACTGAAACTGACAGATTCACTTCTCCCTACTTCTATTGTTACATTTCACATTCATTGATAGATTATTTTAAAGCAATCAACTGTTCACCTGCTTGCAGAAATATTCCATAGGGATTAGCCACTATGCAAAATCACTGGAGTTGACCCACAAACAGAACCTTAAAGAAATCTGGAGTCCTGATCACAGGTCTGTCCAGAAAATGGTACCGTCCCCAATATTACAATTTCCATATAATCTATTTCAGAAGCCTATCTCATGCGCATTGAGAATTGCATCAGTAATGGCTTTTCATGAACTGTTCAGGAATTCAGGATTCCTATTCAGAAAAATAGCTTGAGTAGCATTAGACAACGTGATGCTTTAAAAGGTCTATTGCTGTCATTAATGGCTATCAGAATGGGGAAAGGAACCTCTCATTGAATTATGTTAATGGAGAGTAATAAACCCAAGATCCCATAAGTGAACAACTGGGGGAAAGCCTATAGGCAAGGTGGCAAATAAACATCAAGATTTCAAGAAATCTAATCAATGTCTGATTAGGCTAATTGAAGCCTGGCCACTGAAAATTAATGATTTGGAAAATTGCTGTAGCGGCAGGGATGGTGGCATGAAAGGGCAAAAACATAGACTGTCAAAGCCTAAGCGAGATAAACAAGTTTAAAAATTAAAATATTTGTGAAAACCCTCTGTAGGTATCTGTAGGAATACTATAACAGTGTGTAGAAGTACCAGGTCTTAGAACAAAGCACTTCAGCCTTGAACATACATAGCCGCTGCAATAGAAACATTTGAAACATAGCATGTTCATTGCTTTTTAGCAAAAAATCTGCATATACTATTAGATAAACATTACTCAGACAGGAATATGGTCGCATTTTCATATTAATTACAGAAGGCTTGGTGCTCACAGAGAAAATTGTGGTTAAAAATAGGTTTTTAATTTAGTAAATCCCCCAGTATTACTCCATATAGTGAATAGCTCATTCTACTGAGAAGAAGATCACATCAGGACCATTTTATTCTTTGTAGTGCATTAGTTTAATCACTTAAAGAGACTTCCAGCAACAAATAGTGAAATCTGTACAATGCAGGAACTTTTGGAAGAAGACGTATTCTGTCCCAGCACCAGATAGCAATATTAAACAGCCTAAATACATTTTATTTTCAGTCACTTCATATCTGTGGTCCTTAAAAATTAGAATATTATGATTATCCCCAAACAGAGGTACTACCCCTTCCCTAACATCCCATGCACTCCTCTTTTAATTACTTACAGTGTAATCTTATGGTCCCCGGGGGCTTATGGTCCCAGGTGCCAGAAGGTTTTGCATATCTCCCTTTCTACAGACAGAACAGGAGGTTCACCAATGGAGACTCCTCATTCTGTCTTCAAAATCTCCAGGTCTCTGATTCCAATAGTGGAAAGGGTAAAAGGGAAGTGTTCCAGGGGCTTGGTTGGGAAGGCTTTAGATTCAGTAGATACAATAGCCTTCTCTTGCCCTAAGATGCCCCAGCAAACTGATGGGAATTAGTAAGAGGATATATTAATTATATTTAATCTTCTACAGATCCACATGTGTGGGTTAACAAACAAAGGAAAAAACAGCTGGTGCCTGTTTTTAAAGCACACGGGGCTACCACACAAAGAGCCCCAGTAGCAGAGTACTAAGTACAATCATTAAGAAGATTAATGAAGCATAGGACTGGGCTATTAAACCTTCTTTCATTCTGTTCAGCTGTGGAAGTGGCTGACCTCCCACTCTACTCTCATGCAATGAAGTAGACCACACTCTGAAGTAAGTTTTAAAAATGCTTTACTTACTTAATTGACATCACGGTTATGCATTTTCCTTTATACAACAGAAATAAAACAATGCAGGTAAAACACTTGAAATTCAGCAAAGCTGGGAGCTAAAGCTGAGTGAGGCATTGCAGTGTGTCAGAGAGAGAGAGGTTTAATGTGAATTCTAGAGATCAAATAATGTGATAGAGGAAATTGGAAAGTTCAAAGAAACAATGTGCATATTGATTTTGTGTTCTATTATTGAAATTCAACTAACTCCATTGATTTCAATAGGTCTGCTCTGAGTATGATTAACATTGGATATTGGTCTGTAAACAGAATGAAGGTAGAGTATATGGCGAGTATAGGGTGGAAGGTAGGGTCTCATCTTGCGTTTCTTGCTTAGGAAAAGAACCCTCACCTGGTCTTGTTGTTTTCAGATATGGTGGAATAAGCTTTTGCCCTTTTACTTTGATAGCTTTGTTTAGTTTGGTTCATTCTGACAATCCTCACCCTATTTTAATAGTCTATGATGAAAGTATACAATGAAGGATAATTTTTATCAAAATTTCCTCCTTGAGGTCTTATTGCCATTGCTGAAAATCTGTTCATAGGCAAGTCATAGACAATGGACAAGAGTAGTTCTATCTACACATACAAGATCCAGATTTCTGTGGATTAGGGGAGGAGCATCATGTTTACCTCACCTACTGAAATGTCAAACACTAGCTCAACTCTTAACTAATGGATTCTGTGTTCACCCCCTCAGAATTTGATGGGATGATTACTTTGCAGATGAAGTCATTCAACACTCTTAAACTTCTAACAGATGTAGCATCTGCCTCATAATATGTGCATTTATATGTTGATAACCACATCCTGTTTTCCCAATGGCTACAAAGAGATATGGTTGATCCCTGTTACTCCTTTTTCAAAGAATAATTAAGTTAAACCACAAGCCATCCTACAAGCACAATTTGTTTCCTCCCCAGTCCCCTGGTTCCGGTGCTCATTGACAGAAAGAGCATCGCCTTTTGTCCAGTACTGCTTCCATAATTTTCACTGTAAAATGAGAAACCGGACATGGCATATCACTATGGCCTTAGAGCAGGGGTCAGGAACCTTGTCCAGCCTGAGGGCCACATTCCCTCATAGTCAACCTTCTTAGAGCCACATGCCTGGGGTGAGTGTGGCCAGGGGTGGGTCCTTTGGACAATGGTCTACAGGTCTGGAGGCGGTTGGAGGATGCGTGGCAGCTAACAGATTGAGGTTGAATCCTGGCAAGATAGAAGTACTGTTTGGGGGGGAACAGGGGGTGGGGGACTCCCTGGTCCTGAATGGAGTAACTGTGTCCCTGAAGGACCAGGTGCGCAGCCTGGGAGTCATTTTGAACTCACAGCTGTCCATGGAGGCACAAGTCAATTCTGTGTCCGGGGCAGCTGTCTACCAGCTCCATCTGGTATGCAGGCTGAGACCCTACCTGCCTGCAGACTGTCTCACCAGAGTGGTGCATGCTCTAGTTATCTCCCGCTTGGACTACTGCAATGCGCTCTACGTGGGGCTACCTTTGAAGGTGACCCGGAAACTACAATTAATCCAGAACTGAGGCAGCTAGACTGGGAGTGGCCTCCAGGACCATATAACACCATTCCTGAAAAAACGACATTGGCTCCCAGTATGTTTCCGAGCACAATTCAAAGTGTTGGTGCTGACCTTTAAAGCCCTAAATGGCCTCAGCCCAGTATACCCGAAGGAGTGTCTCCACCCCCATCATTCAGCCTGGATACTGAGGTCCAGCTCTGTGGGCCTTCTGGTGGTTCCCTCACTGTGAGAAGTGAGGTTACAGGGAACCAGGCAGAGGGCCTTCTCGGTAGTGGAACACCCTCTCATCAAGGAAATAAACAACTATCTGACTTTTAGAAGACATCTGAAGGCAACCCTGTTTAGGGACATTTTATTGTTTGATGTTTTATCGTGTTTTTAATATTCTGTTGGGAGCCACCCTGAGTGGCGGGGGAAACCCAACCAGATGGGCGGGGTATAAAATTTATTTTTATTATTATTATTATTTATTCAGCTAAGCCTGTTATTAAATGTCTGCGTGAATCTGAGCCTTTATTTCTTAAAATGCGAGTGAATTGTGGTTTGAGTGGCTGTTTATTCTACCAACATGAGAAAGAGCATAACACAGTGAACTGAATCAAAAGCAGGTTGTAGCATAGTGGAGCTCTTGCCCCCTCCAATTCCCTGAGCTTGTTGAAAGTATAATGCACAAGTGCCGTGATCCTTCATATTCTAATGTGTGGTTAAGTCCCCCTGAAGTTAATGGGCTGAAATATGAATAATTGTTTACGGAACGGCAGCCCAGGATTTATAAATACCATTATTTATTTACGTTTGTTTGAAACTGTAGAGATATTTCGTGACATGAAAGCACTGAAAAGCCTCAATTAGAAATCGGAACAAGATGTCAAAGTAACTAATAGGGCATAGTAATAATGCACTCCGCAGTGTGTAGGTAAGTGGGAGTTAAAAGAAGGGCATGACCCAGACTTCAGTGGGTGATGTTCTCAGGAAGATCTCCGAGTAACAATGTGCACTCTGGGAAACAGAACTTGAAGGGCTTAAAATGAGATTAAAAAGCAAAACGAAGGAGGGAAGAGCCTACACTAATTGCACAAACCATGTACCCATGATCACATTAAAGTTACTAAATCCACATTTGGCACTAACAAGCGGAAACTGCTGAGCGAATGATCAAACAGATCTCAGTTCCCAATTATCAAACACAAAGCTGGAACTATTTTTATGTCTCGACTATTTTTGGAAACCCTCTATTTTAACTTGCATTCAAACTATGTAGATCACCACTGAAAGGAGCCACAATGTGATGCTAAGGCTTTCAACTCATTAGGACAAGGAATGTTTTTAATTCTGAAGGGAGGAGGCAGAGAAAGACAGCATCAATTAGAGGAACATGAAACAACTCCCGAATTCAATACAAGGGATATATTATTAATTTAAGGAATCATGCTCTTTCAACTTGGGATGACTGCCAAGGAGATAGTTGTAACATCTTAGAGGTGATACATGTGCGCTGTTTTTACAAGAGGCACTAAATTTCCCTGGGTTTCAGTTTTCTTATCAAGCCTTAGCTCAGCTGTTGGGAATGGGCTATAGGATAGTGCTCTTTGTCCTTGCAGCAGTTCTGCAACTGAACAAAACAGCAGTTAACACTTAAACCAGGACATGAAGTTGGGGATGCAAAGTGATTTCCAGTCCTGGTTAAGCACACACCCCAGTGACCTTTAACTGCAGTTAATATCGTTGTCAACATAATGCTTAACCATAGTTAAGGAGTTAGGGGGTGAAACAGCTGGAATCACTGTGTCCACATAGTTTAAGCAAATGGTTAAGCAATCAAAAGTGTTATGCCTGCACTGGGCCAAGAGCGAAAGTGTTCTTCCTTGCTTGTGCTGGTGTTTCATAGATGCACATTACAGAGGATCCAGGAAAACGTGATACGGCTATTACAAAAACTCAATAGGAATGATGTACAGTATGGATTACATGTTAGAGCCGGACACACTTGCCATTGCCATGATTGAGGCTGCAATTCTATTATTTCTGTAGCGTGTGCTTCAAACATTGATATACTGCCTGCCATGCAAGCATCTCCAGGCAGTGAACAAACAGTACTCAGAAAACAACCAGCATCCAGATGTACTTAAAACCACAATGCCAGCTATTACACATCAGCCATAGCCAAGGCAAAGAAAAGGTCTTCAACATGCATTTGAAGGGTTGGTACATGCCTTATTTGGGGGCAAGGGCAGGGGCTATTCCAGAGTATGGATGCCGCCACAGAAAAAGCCATCTTCCTAGCTGTTGCCAGATAGGCATCTGTGGGTTACGGCAAACCCAGGAGGGTTTCTGAAGATGATACACACTCACCTCCGCTCAACTCAATGGGGCTTCATGTATGGGATTGCACTGGGGGGGGGGAATAAAACAAAAACCTAAATATATGGGTAAGCTTTAAGTCTACCCTGAAGAGAAAATTAGATTGTTCCTCCAGCCTTGAAGAGAGTGTTCTCTCCCCTGTTTGTCCCATCAAGTTGGGTTAGTAGAAGTTTTATGGTCCATTTATGGTGTATTTATTGAACACAATAAATGCATATGGGAATTTGTACTCACTGGCTTAGATGACAAACAGCATTCTGTTCCTTTGTTAGGGATCTGGAAGGCCGCTGCTGACTCATCTTATGTTTTGAATGAACTGGAATAAAACAGTGCTAGTACCAGGAAAGGTGAGAGAGGAAAATCTAGCTTGCCCTCTCTGTTCCCAACTTCAGGAAAGACCATTTCAGGTGCAAGGCCCTCCAAAATGGCAATTCAATTATTGGTGTACTTCACTTAATTTGCAATAAAAAAAATTTTAAAATCTATACCGCCATCACCAAATGAGCAGTGCTAAGAAAGAGTGCATTTGAGCATGTACAAAGCACTCTGCAGCACCACTGAACAACTGCAACCATTCCTTGCTATTAGGGATAATGGGCTTCCCTGCTGTGACTTTTGGCATGCTTGAGAACTTAAGAGTTTCAGCAGTATACGTTGCCTCTAATCGTTAAGCACTTTAATAACCTATTCTTTGGCAGTTTTACAACTTTGTCTCTGAAGAAAATTATAAGTCACTTGCATTGCAGCAGCCCCTCCCACCGTAAGCCTGAATCCCACCCAAAAAAAGCCCACCTATATGCAGCAATGTGGCACAGCCTTCCAACCTTCCTTTTTATATAGATTGCGCTTTGTTTTTTTAATTTTCTGTGTTTGGTTTCCATGGATGGGAACCAATTGCGGGGAGTGTGCAAAATAATGTCAGGCCAGAGAGGCGTTTCATTTTATTTTGCTTCAAACCTTTTCTACAGCCTGATTGGTGGAAGCAGCCTGATTCCAAGAGCACGTTGCAAGGAGACCACGTTAGGAGCAAGGCCCGTTGGGCAATGAACTTTGCGGGCTATTAACCCACAGCCTGCAATTTGTAAATGTGCAGGATACTGAGTCAGTAGAAAAATAATTTTAAACATCTGTGGTATTCTTCAATTCCATATTAATTACACTGCTCAGAATCTAACGTTAGCCAGAAATTTCAAGCCTCTCCAATGCTATGCTGGGAATGTTGTAGTTCCCTTTGTATTTGTCACTCCTTTCTTACAGCATGAGGGTTTCATTGCTATCCCTTGGCATTCATCTTGTTTCTCTTGCTTTGCTATCCCTTGGCATTCATCTTGTTTCTCTTGCTTTGCTATCCCTTGGCATTCATCTTGTTTCTCTTGCCCTAATTCTCTTCTTTCTTTCTTTCTTTCTTTCTTTCTTTCTTTCTTTCTTTCTTTCTTTCTTTCTTCCTTCCTTCCTTCCTTCCTTCATTCCTTCCTCTCTCTCTCACCAAGGGTTATTTATTACAGTTTCAAAACTAAATGTAGGGCACTAACAGCCCTATCAGATCATTAGCATAGAGACATAAGAAGTTCCCTTCTACTGAGTCAGACCACTGGTCCATCTAGCTCAGCATTGTCCACACTGACTGGAAGCAGCTCTCTGGGCTTTGAGGTGGGCGTCCTTCCCAACTCTACCTGGAGATGCCAGGAATGTAACCTGGGACCTTCTGCAAGCAGAGCAGATGCTCTGTCCCTACTCTGCACATCCCCTTCCCCCTTGATCATGATCCCCCTTGAGCATGATCAGGGGAAGACATGTTTAGTGAGGACAGGAGAGAGGTCCTTCTCAGTAGCTCCTCCCACATTGTGGAGCCCCCACCCCCACTCTGCATTGCTTTCATTTCGCCTGCAGCAAAAGACTTTTTGTTCCAACATGCCTTTGGCCACTAAGTGGCTGTTGTGGCAGGGACTTCTAAGGATGAGTGTTTTCAGTGCTGTGTTTATTTTATTTTTAAAATATTTGTATTTGTTGTGTGCTTTTAGTTGTATCCGTTTTAATTTATGCTGGGAGGAAAGATGGAATATGAATAATATATTTTAAAAAAAAAACAAATGGAAAAGGAAGGGGCTGCCATTTCTCCAAAACAGGTGCTAGTCACTACCATTTCTGGTTTCCATTCACTCATGAAAGCACTGGATTGAACAGACAGTGAAAGACCTCCTGTTCCCCTTTTTTATTGTTTCTACTCTCATGTCCCAGTATATACTATCCCTGCAGAGGTGGTGGAGCATGGCAGGACATTTCCAGGTCCAACCTGTGTCACCTTCATAATGCTCCCCCCCCCCACCATCTCCTCCTTCCCACTCAATGCCAAACAAAACAAAACAAAACCTGTAGGAGCATGAATAGTCTGAATACCAATTCTTTCCACATGGCAGAAGCTTCTGGGCTGTTCAGCACAATATTCCCTGTTTTCAGAAAGGGGTCTGGGATATCTGCAGCTATCTGCATGATTCCCCTGTCCCTGCAAACCCACCCACCCCCAAAGTCCCATTCATGTAGCTGCCATCTGCACAATGGCTTTCTCAAATGTACACACCTCAGCTGGACTGCAGAGTGAATGTGGCTTAAGTTTTCCTTCCGGATTGAAGGTGGTTCGAGGGGGACTGCATCGAACAGTGGTATTGGTCTAGAAACTACGGGCTAGCCCTGCATTATGGGTAACTGTGTGTGTACACAGATTCCAAAGCCAGCAGTGGGAGCACTGAGTAAACAGTAATGTGTACACAGCCAAGGCAAGAAATAGTCATCAGGGCAGCTGTTCCTGTCCTCCTACCACCCCACCCACCCCACAGCTGTTTTTCTTCCTGTAGGGGGAAAAAGCTTCTTTTCTTAAGATTTTGAGCAGAAGAACAGAATGGAGGGGGTTAAGTAGCCTGTTCTGTGCCTTTCCCACTGCCCTACCACTTCACTGTTGAAATCTGCAGACTCTGAAGGTCTTTCCCTCCTCCTCCTTCCAATTCTTGACGTTTGAGGAAAATATACACACAATTGCAAGCCACATCTAGTTGGGACCAGCTACAACTCTAGACAGGAGAGGATCCATGAAGCCATGGCTTCAAAACAACAATCCAGGGCAAATGTAGAGGGCTGCATCTCTCTCTCTCAAAGCTATTGCCACTATTGTTCCACCAGCAGGAGCACAAGCCGTATCTGGTCACGCACTGAGTCATACATTCTTGCGCTGAATGGCTGCCAGAAATGCCAATCAGAGCCTTTGTTTGGCACCACCACCAGCCGCTTGGCTTGCCAGTAGCTGCTTGTGGTGAGGGCATCACTGGCAGTCAATCAAAGGCTCTGGTGAGCATTATTAGCAATCAAGCTGAGGTAATAATCTACATGTGGGTTGTTTTTAATGGTCCGGCGCTGGATTTTCTAGAAAGCAATTGCTGCTGCTTCCCACACCAACCGCAGTTACTTCGACAACCAACAACAATATGCATCTGGGAACCTGAAGCCTATTGACTACAGTCAGTTTTATTTATTTTCTCTCTCTTTTTGAAGTTTTTTATTTATGCTTTTCAAATTTATACATTTCAGTAGTTTTACCATCCATTTGAGATTTCAAAATTTGACTTCCTTCCTCCTCTTTCTGTGGTTCCTTAAATATATTTTTTAACATCTTCTGCATATCCAAATTCATTTAACTTGCACATTTAATTATCTACTGTAAGTAAATACTCTTATAAAACTGCAGGTTATTACAATAATCCTGCTAATGTTTTTATCTGTTTACAATTTATCTGTAAATATTCAATAAACCATTTCCATTCTTTTATAAAAAGTTTGTTATCTTGGTTCCTTATTCTTCCGGTAAGTTTCACCATTTCTGCATATTCCCTACATTTTGTATCCATTCTTCCTTTACTGGGACTTCTGTTTCTTTCCATGTTGGGGCAAGTAACATTCTTGCTGCTGTAGTAGCATACATAAATAAATTTCTATACAATTCAGGTAGTCCCTATAATTCCCAAAAGTTTTGTTAATTGATTTTATTTTATTTGAAAGATTTCTTAGTTGCCATTCGTTATGAAGTCCCAGAGCAGGTTGCAAGAATAGCATGATACAACTATATTAAAAATAAATAAATAAAAAATCCAAACCAATGCAGCAATGTGTAAGTTAAATGGGGAGGGGATGGGACAGAATAGGCAGGTCCCACAAAAATAACATAAAGGTCAGGGCAAAGAGGTGTATCTTCAGTATATGGCAGAAGCTGTACAATGAATACACTAGAAGCATCTTTGTGGGAAGAGAGTTCCACAATTTAGGGGCTGCCACAGAGAATCCCCTCTCCCAAGTCACCATTGAGGGTGGTGGACCTACCAAGAAGTAGGTCCACAAAAAGAGCTTTTAAGCTTGGCATGCCAGCTCCAGAAGGCGAGGGATCCTGGCACAAAATTGGGCAGCCCCATAAGCTCTTGCAATAGCATCCCAGAACTGGTGCATCAAGAGGGCCTTGCCCTCCAAAGCAAGGCAGAGAGCTTAAAAGCACTTTTCGTGCCAGGTCCACTTGGGCTACCCAGAACAATAAGAGCTTTTAAGCTCTCTGCCTTGCTTAAGGGACACCCAACAGCTCTAGAATCCAGAATCCAGCTCCAGATATGCAGAATCCTTGGACTTGAACCACCACGTAAGATGTGATCATACTGTATGGTGCCTATGCAGCCTGTCTCTTTGGGTGATCTTTATTTCACTTAGTAGCACCCTACTAAGTCTACTTAGGTCTACTTAGACTGATGACCAATCTACGCATACTTGGGAGTCTCAATGCGCTCAGTGGGGCCTATTTCTGAGCAAACCTGCATAGGACATATTTTATGACTGGATATCTGTGAAAGCTATACAGGAAGGGAAATGCTAAATTTTGCTACATGTGTAAGATTTTCACCACAAACCTAATAAAAATGTTCAATATTCTTTCTCTTCAGGCAGTAGTAGTTTGTTCTGATAGATCAGAGGTGGAAAGAATATGTATGTGAAAAAGGAAAATAGAAAACTGGTTGGAATTGGGGGGGAAAGCAGTGCCATGAAAGAATAATGAATGGATCGGAGCATTCATTAATGGAAAAACATAACAACGTTATTCCAAGCAGCTCTAGTATTCAAAATAGCATTTTTGTACACAGTGGAGACATAACCCGTGCAGTCACTGAACTTGGCAGTCTTAAAAGGAATTCTGTTTTCCCAACGATGAATTTGGTCAACATATTGGTCACAGATATGCTTTCATTCTTCAGCACAAAATGTCTTCGGGTTCCTCATCATTTTGATTTTAAGTTATCTGCAGTGGACAATTCTATTTACACGATTTCTAAAGGAGTACATCCCATAGAGCATTGTGTGCTAGCTTTTTTCTTTTCTTTTCTTTTTTTGTAGCCAGTTCCTTTATAGCGCAGCAGTCTGACCACTGCTGGTAGCAAGCCCTTAAACTTCATGGACCAATGATCTGATCGGATGTGGCAAATCCCATGTTTTCATTCCACCCGCTTTGATGTCATTCTGGTTCTTTCTGTTCCAAGTGTTGTATTAGTCACAATTAGAGTGTAAACTTCTTGCAGGGGGGAATTTTTTGACATATTTTTTAGAACAACTTGTGCATATGTCAAGCTCTGCAAAGCAAAGATGTGGGCGTCCAGATTTAGGGAAGTGTATGTCTCATTAGCTGGTTTCACATCTGCATTCTTCTATCATTCTAATTGGGGCTTTCCAAAATGTGCTGTTTTTTTCACAGGAAATGCCAATTTTTCCTTTTTTTGTGGAAGGGGATCCAGATGATATTCCTGGAAATTCTGCTAGCGCTCAAGCCCAAATCAAAAAGAATCTTCAGAAAATAATGCCTTGTACTACTAAGTAGCATAGAACTGGTTCACAAATTAATTTCCAACATTTAACGCTGGGGTTGTCAGCATAGTTCCCCTTGGTGGCAAGGATGGTAACTTCCCCCACCCCACTGAAAATTACATAGAGCCAAAGGAGGATATTTGAGGAGTGACCCTCTTTCCTGCTTCCTGTTTAAGCTCTGTTTTTCAAGGCCCTGATTGGCATCTGGGCAGCTGAACAAAAAACTAAGCAACAAAAGGAATAGGAGCAGGGGCAGGGGGAGGTAGGAATGAAAATTGAGTAATCCAGGAGATTGGAGAAAGGTAGATAGAGCACATTGAGAAAGTGGGAGACCACAAGAGTTAGGGGAAAACAGAAATAAAGAGACAGTGGAGTGAAAGACAAGAAAAGATGGAGTGCCAGAATAGTTTGATTGGATTAACCAATTAAAATTATGCAGATATTTTACAAGCCATGTAACTTGAGTACTACAATTCTTATTTGTTTACCAGGTTTTGTGCAAAAGCCTCTACATGTTGTTTTGTTCAGGGTTGGGGTTTCTCTTTGCTTATTTGTGGTTCCATGTGCCTTATTCCATGCGCCCCCCTCCAGGAACTTCAGAGTTTGTCATGTGGCAAAGCTCTTTTGAAACTATTTCACAAGTAGTATGTGATACATACATAGTGGTTGTCTGTCTGTGGAAGTAAAATGCCATGGGCCTTCCTTAATCCCATGGTTATACCTGATAGTTCTTGGGTTCCTGGCCAGCGGTGAGTTTTGTTTTGCCTCTCTCTGCTTGCTTTTGCTGCAAGATACAAGTGGTCAATGCTCTATTCTGCCCATACAAAATCAAATTTATTTTATGAGCACTAAAGATCTAGCCTTGATCATTATTAAGGCATCTGCCCAATGTTAATGAATAATAATAGTGCATGAATAAGCCCAGTGATGATTAAGTTTATATTTATCTGGCTGTAGGCTATTAAATGAAGATTACATGTGATACCTACATTTCACTGAGTGATTAAGAAATAACTTTTTTCTTCTTGCAGGTACTGTCACTTCCAGTGAGGCAAGGGATACTAATAGGCCCATTCATCACCGCTTCTTTAGAAATTATTTGGCTTGGAAAATCACTTAGGAGCACTAATTTTCCTACAGTGATGTGGTTTCTGATTGCTGGAGAGAGAGAAAATGCAATGCGAAATTTCAAGTGCATTCAACAATGTTTAATTGGTATCACCATGTAATCTTTTATAGGCCTAGTGGAACATCTTCATTTATACTCAGTGCTTCTGGATTCTACTTTTTTAAAAACTGAAGTAGGTACATCTACCAGTTATTCTGCCAATCCAGAAATATGAGAAAACACATGTGTCAAAGAACAGCCATAGGACTATAGATGAAGGACATGTTGACTTGAAGTATATCGGGTATACCAGCTGAAATAGAAAGCAGTAGAAATCTTGACCAAGGGATAGAAAACCACTGAAATTCTGAGTGGCATTTGCAAGAGAGTCCTGTATGTATTTTGATGGATGGGTGGATGGATGGATTGCATTTCTATCCTACCTTTTTCTCCAAGGAGCTCAAGGTGGTAGACAGTACGTGTTTTTCCTTTCCTCTCTGAATCCCTACAACATCCTACTGAATGTGCCTAAGATTGCAATCTGAGTCATATACATTGGGTTGTATTCAGCTAAACTTTACTGGCTCTAATATGGCCATGGTTATTAATTTTAGTGGCTCTACTCTTGAGTAAAAGTGAACTGACTACAACCCATTATTATTGCCTTTCCCGAGTTTTGCCCTTCGGTGCAATCCAGTAAACCAGGCATGTCAAACCTGCGGCCCTCCAGATGTTTTGGCCTACAACTCACATGATCCCTAGCTAGCAGGACCAGTGGTTGGGGAAGATGGGAATTGTAGTCCAAAACATCTGGAGGGCCGCAGGTTTGACATGCCTGCAGTAAACCAACATTACTTAACCGCAGATCAAACCAACAAACTTGTTGGCTGTTCAGTTGCCAACAATAAGCTTACTTAGCTTACTCACACAAACCATTCTCGTTCCTGTGTATTAATTTATGCAGAGTGGCAATTTCTTGCTTTTTATCAGTGGAGCCACATACACAATATGGAAGCTGGAGAATGCAGATGGCCTCCGGATGCTTCAGTTTTGTGTGCATGGTTCCCCTGATAAGAGTTTAGAAGCGATCACTTTTGCATACATGAATGTGCAGGATAAGAACGCATATAGCCTTGTGAGAAGAGTCAAGTAGGAATATGGGTACAATAAAATAAAAGTACTCAGGAATACAGAAATGAGCTCTGGGTATAATTTTAGGCAGTTCAGGGCTTGAAGGAAGGTGGCTAAAAATGACTGAACAAGGTGGGATCAAGAGGCAAGGCTGGTGGACAAAGTTTGGTATCTACCAATTGTTCATAGGTTTTATTAAGTCAGAAAGAAGAGTTTGGATTTGATATCCCGCTTTATCACTACCCAAAGGAGTCTCAAAGCAGCTAACGTTCTCCTTTCCCTTCCTCCCCCACAACAAACACTCTGTGAGGTGAGTGGGGCTGAGAGACTTTAAAGAAGTGTGACTAGCCCAAGGTCACCCAGCAGCTGCATGTGGAGGAGCGGAGACACAAACCCGGTTCCCCAGATTACGAGTCTACCGCTCTTAACCACTACACCACACTGGCTCTCTAGATGTTCTTGGAGGTTGATTTCATGAATGGTTGCATGTTTTCAAATGGTAATGTTCTTTTCTTTTCCATCTGTAAACCCTAAGAGGAAAAAAGGCAAAGGAAAGGACAAGTCAGTTTACTTTTATTATCACTTTATCCTGCTGTTACGGGGGTTTTTATACTGTATTTTAAAAAAAAAACCTTGCAGAGTGGCTAATGGATTAAAACATGAAATAGCAATCAATTATGTAAAAGCAGCATAAAACAGTAGCAGCAGGAGGAGAAAACAAAGAAATCAGTTTAAAAGAGCATTAGAAGTCAACAGCCAAAGCACCTGAGCAAATAAGAGTAATTCGCCCGATGGTGAAAAGACATGAGACTTGGCACCAGGCTAGCCTCCCTGGGAAGCACGTTGCAAGATCAGGAACCACAACGGTATGATCATCTACACAAATACATCTGAAAGATCTGCCACCTAGAACATTTTCAGATGCTACAGAGATATCTCTTCTTGTCTGCTGATGAGTCACTATTCATTTCCCTTGCTTGACAAATATGTTTTGTGGGGTTTTTTTGTATGGGACTAGAAATTAGTAAATTGAGGAAATCCATGAAGTGTAAGCAGACTGCTAGAGCCACTCTGGGAGACCTAATATTAACAAATTGTTTCTCTTTGCTTTATTTTTCAGTTCTTCAATTTGCACGTTTAAGTTGTCAACACATTTTTCACTTTCTTCTACTCCCATTTTTCAGAATCTTATAGCTAAGTTTGTTTTCTAAAGCATCCAATTTATTTTTTCAGTTTACTCATTACATTTCCACCTTACTGATCTAATGACTTGATCTTTGATCAACTGCAGAACAACCTATCAATTGTTTGTCATTGGTATGAGCTTTCGTGTGCATGCACACTTCTTCAGATACGCACTTCTTCTAAGGTGCTACTGGAAGGAATTTTTCTATTTTATTTTTATTTTGTTTCGACGTCAGACCAACACAGCTACCTACCTGTAACTATCAATTGTTGTTGCTGCTGTTGTTTCCATACCACCCTTTGTCCAAGAATCACAGACACACACCAGTTTAAAAGGTCATACAGTAGATTGTTTAAGTAGCCAAGGCCTAGGAGAAGCAGAATGTTTTTGCCCAGCACCAGGTAAGCCTCCCTGAGGAAAACTTTCCACAAGTGGAGAGCCACTGCAGAAAAGGCCTGCTCTTGTGTTGCTACACTTTGGACCTCTTCTTGAGGAGGCACACAAAGAAGGGCCTCCTGTGATGATCACAGGTGATGATCACAGGATGCAGATCGCTTCGTTTGGGAAGAGCCAGCCCTTGACATTGAGTGACATCCAATTATGTCCACCCACCTGCACAACAGAAATCCACTTGCACAATGGGAATTCCAGGTTCTCTCCATTCACCTTCACTCCAGCCCGAGGAACTTTCAGGATGGGTTTGCTTCCATGGACATTATGTGAGGACTCCCCTGCTCAGCGCCTGAAGGCCCCAGTCCTGCCACTCACCACCTGGCCCAGGGCGGCGCCAAGGCCTATAAGAACTACTGCTGCTGCTGCTGCTGGGCAGAGAGGGCTCTGTTTTGTTTTGCTTTTTTAAAAAAATCCTGTTATTTTTTACCTATGTCATTTTATTAAGGCTGTATTCTTAGTTTTAGATTTTGATTTATGTGGAAATTGTTTTACATTCGGTTATGTATTGTTCGTGACTTTTGTAATTGTGCTATTGCTGTATTGTTTGGATATTCGATTGGGAGTCACCCAGAGTGGCTGGGGAGACTCAGCCAGATGGGTGGGGTACAAATAAAATATTATTATTATTATTATTATTATTATTGAGAAGATTGTGAGTCATGGGGGTGTGGAGAGTGTGAACTTAACAATGCTTGCAATATAAATGCTATATTGATTTGTTAATTATATAATAGAACTTCTTTAATTGTAACGTTTAGCTTGTTTTTAGCTTGTTGCTTTGTTAACAGTGTTTTATAGATTGTAATTGTTTCATTGGTGATTTAATTATTCTATGTGATTCTTGCTGTATTTGTGATGGTCTATTATGTTGTATCATGTTATCATTGTTTGTAAGCCGCTTTACAAATAAAGGATGCATCACAAGGAATTTTCAGGTTCATCTGCTACTGGCCCAGTCTGCATCACTGGGTCTTTTGTCTGTCTTGAAATTTACTCAGAGGAGTTCTGGGTGTTCTCCTTTGCCCTGAGTGAACTCCTTTGCCCATTATAAAGCTGAGCAGAGAGTGGAAGATCTACTGTCCGGTTTATCTCAAGTAAGTTTCCTGCCTCCCTATTTTAACAATGCCTCCTACACTATTTACTAGCATTTGGGGTCTAAGCTGCTTTAGCTGCTGCTGACAAGCCTTTTGAGGTTTTTCTACTGAATAACAACAGGACTGATAGGATTGTGTTTTGGGCAATGCCTCCACCTTTTCCCAGACCATAATATTCAAATATTTCTGTTGTGAGAGGCCATGTGTTAGAGACATGGGATACTCATAGGGTCCTTCTCATGTGGTCCCCAGTGATTCCAAGGAAGAGGTAGATTGAAATGTTGGGGAAATACTACATTATTCATCCCAATGTCCACTGTGGCAAAATTACACCATGTAAGTTACGTTACCGTCTTTCATTCACCTCATTCATTTCAATGCAAAGGAAACAATGTAAATGGATGAAAATCAATTACATAGTGTTTGCAGACTGAAAGCAACAACCACGGCAAATTCCGATCATATTCACTGGATTTATTTCCTTTCCAGACATGAGCCCAATAAGCGGACATCAGCAATTTCCACTCCCTTGGAAATTATAATCCAACATCCTCATATTCCATGCAAGGGGCAGGAAGACAGAGGCAAAATGTTACCAGGAACCACTCTTTTCTTCTGTGTGGATAGGTTTTGTTCCCTTTGAAGAGATCACCTCTGAAAGGAAACGAAGACCAAAACAGGTGCTCCTCAAAAGAGTGAGGTGCACACCAACCCATCAGCATTGCATATATACGGTACTGATACATCGGGCACTGCTGCTTTCTGTTTCCCATGAGTGATTTTTCTAGAAAAAGAAAAGAAAATAGGTGCCAGCCTGCACTAAGCAGTGCAATTCTCAAGGAAAGGTTTATAGAGTGGAAATATTTACTAAGAATAGCTGACCATGAAAATTCACTAGAGCATCAAGACAGTTCTGTAGTTTGGGGAAAAACCTTTAGAAAGCACATTTTTAAAAGCAACAGAATAGATGATAGCTTGCAGAATGCAATTGTGCTGAAAAGAAGAGAGGTGCAGTCTTCTAAAGAGTGGAAGTAATATTGGTTTTCTGCATGATAAACAAACTGGGAGCAAACCTACATTGCTACTCTTTAGGACCCTTTTTTCTTGATCAATATGCTTCCTACTGCTTTTTAGCCTTACAGTCCAATCCGAACAATATTGATATTGGAATACTGTATCTCCCTGACAGTGTGAACCAAAGGATGTCTACTCAGTCCAATTAAGTTTGATGGCATTTACACACTTACATATGCACACTTATAGTATTGCAGACTGAATACTGGTTCAAATTAATACAACTGAATGGAATAGAATAGATAACAATGGGACAAGAAGTAGCCTTCAGACCATGAAATACCCATCAGACATGGTCTACTCTGTAAAAAAAAATGTTTGAAATCTATTTCTTACAACAGGGCCTATTTGGGCTAACCCATATCTCATTATAGAAACAAGGCAGTAAGGTGGTACTGTCTGTATATAAAACTGTTGTCATATGCTAGATAGGCTTAGTCTAAACATGGCACAAGCTGCTTTCTTAAAACCTTGCCCATGAAGGGTTCCATGTATTCATTGCTATGTTTAAATTGTCCAGTTCTGAGCGCCACAATTTAAGGATATTGACAAGCTGGAACATGTGAGGATCAGTTGAGGAAGTTGGGTATGTTTTAGCATGGAAAATATGAGAATGCGCAAATCTTCAAATATCTAAAAGGCTGTCACATGGAAGATAGAGAAAGCTTGCTTTCTCCTGCTCCAGAGGGTTGGACCCAAACCAATGGCTTCAAGTTATAAGAAAGGAGATTCCAGCTGAACATCAGGAAGAACTTTCTCACAGTAACAGTGGAACGGACTCCTTCGGAAGATGGTGGGTTTTCCTTCCTTTGAGCAGAAGTTTCCTTCCTTTGAGCAGTTTTCCTTCCTTTGAGCAGAAGTTGGGTGGCCATGTGTCATGGATGTTTTAGTTGAGATTCCTGCATTGCAGGGCATTGGACTAGATGATCCTCAAAGTCCTTTCCAACTCTACAATTCTGTGATTCTGTGAATATGAATACATCAACCCAGAGTGTTCCCACAACACAGCTGCCTAGTATTCTTATGTGGCATGATGAGCGGTTGTCAACAATGCTGTTTCAATGCGAACTGAAGTGCATGGATATGGTTTTTTAAAAACAATACTTACCTGTCATATGTTTAAACCAGACCCTAGTATAATCTATGTTCTTAAAAGTACTCTACAAATGACTGCTCACTAGACGTTAGAATAAATAAATGAAGTTAAAGAAGCTGTTGTAAAAATATTAATACAAAAGTCTATTTCAATGAGAACTGGTTCTCTCTGTTGTTTCTTTGTGTCATGTTAATAGGTGTTTAAACTGAGGATGTTAAATTAAATGAATTCAAGTGAAAAATCTAGCTATTTGAACATCTCATTAAACTACATCTTGAAGATGCTATTTCATCTGAATAACAGACAGAACTTACATTGTACCAAAATAGAAATACAGCAGCTAAAGCTACCTTCTGATTTATCAATCTTTTCTATAGCTCTGTTGATGTGGACATGACACTTTAAAAAAAGCTCTGGATAGGGACTGTTGCTGGGAGAGGTGAAGGTCAAGAAGGAGCCAGACAGTGGCTCCTTCTCAAAGAGAAATAGGTGTCCTGCTTCTGAACATTTTATTCATGGGAATGTTGCCAGAGTAGAGTCTGCTCCACTTCTTCCCAGCATATTAACTTAACAAGACAGTGTGAGCTGTGGGTCAGGAAAAGCCTTAGTTCAAGTTTCACCTCAACAACAAACTTTTAATCAGTATGGTAGATAAGATGTGCAATCCCTGTGGTGTCCATAGAAACAGAACCTTGCAGAATACCTTTCCCCATATGAGATAATAATAATAATAATAATTTATTATTTATATCCCGCCCACCTGGCCGGGTTCTGATCATCTCCTATGTCCAGCAATCCAAAGGATGGCTATTAGAGAACAGCCTTTTCAGGAGTGGCCCTTCTGTCTATAGAAGCTCTCCTGCAGTTGACCTGGACGTATTTTTGGTGTCATGCAAAATTATTCTTCTCCCAGGCGTTTGAAGGTATTTCAAGGGTCTTTGGTGCTTGAGTTTATTTTGGAGAGAGAGTAGAGGGATTGGTTTTATAGTTAGGCCAGCTTCTCATCTGTATCGTATCAGTTTTAAACATCATACTGATGTTGGGAGAAATTTCCACTAAAATGCTGGTGCATTTTCATGAAGATTTGTTTTTTTTAAAAAAAAAAAGCATTGCAAGCTGAAGTGGAAATGTGAACAACTGAGCTTATGATTGGAAAAATGAGACTGACAGAAGCTGAAAGTGACAGATTTGCCCACCCCTACACAGGACCAGAAATCCTCTTCTAGACTGGGAATGAAGAACCAATACCAACTGTAATGACATGCTTAGCCGTGTAGCCTCTGACCACAATACAGCTCCCTCCTTTCTTTCTAGGTCATCGCTTACTAGTACTGGCACATAGGCAGCTTTATGAAATGGAAGCAAACAGTGTGAGAAGGGCAAATTGGTCAAGGGAGTTAAAGTTCATTTTTACTCAACCTTATGTAATGTGTTGTCCATTGAATACAAAATATTGGATTTGGATGTGGGCAATACAGGCTCAGATTCCAAATCAGTCACAGCTTCACAGGTTAGGAAAATGACTGACACTTTTCCAAAAGAAATTTATAAATCGTTTTTTTAACAGATCTATCAGGGAGGAAAACTCTGAAAAACTCTGGCACAGCAATCTCCTTCTGGCATAATACATGCTTTCGGATGTGACCATAGATCTAATAATTTAAAACAATGCAATGTGAGAATCAGCTCTTGAACTAACCTAGCCGTGCAACTGTAGCAGACTGAATCTATATTTCAGAGGGAAAGTATTTTGATGCAGTAGCCTCTTGATTAACCAGGAAGAATAGTTCTAAGAAAAGCAATCTTTTGTTAAAGACTTCAATTTGTGATAGTTATGAACTGTTGTTTTCCATGCCAGACTATCTGTTCTAGACACGATAGATATGAGAGGATTATTTTCAAAAGGGTTGTGTTGAGAGAGAGAGAGAGTCTTTCCTTATTGAGACTAGTAGTATTTTTTTATTCAGGCAGAACAGTACAGGAGTGGTTATAGCTGATTTGTGAATATTAAAAATAGAGGCACATGGATGTTGGTACAGATACATTTTGATTTTCTGCAGTTCTAAATCAAGAAATGCAGCAACTTTTTTTAAAACTTCACATACTTAGGTTGCTATATTTTTAATCATTAAGAAACTGGCATTCATATGACACATAACCCAATATTCCACTGACCTTGGCAGCATTCTAGAGCAATCAGTCAAGAGATAAGCATGCAATGTTCTTGAACAATTGCCTTAGGCACTGAACATACTTTCTTCAATAGCAGGCTAAAGCATATTTTTGTTCCTTCCCTTATTTTGAACATGGACTTTTTCTAGCTTAGTGGAAAATGCCATGCTTTAAGTTCTACCAGAAAAAGAAAAAAAAAAGAATCGGGTCTCCAGTTATTTAATAATATTCTGCAAAGGTGGTATCTCTACTCCTGTTTTAGCTGGTTGTGTCTTTTAAAACACAATCTGTAGACCTCCATATGTTGCTGGTCTACAAGTCCCATCAACCCTGACCAACCATGAACCAAGCTGAATGCGAGTGATGGGAACTGGAGTCCAACAACATCTGAAGGGCTTCATGTTCCCCACTCCTGCTGCAAAAGCCATAAAAAGGGTAATTTCCCATGTTTCCTGCTTCTTCCATGACACCCAGGAAAGGTCAAACAATTTGTCCATCTAGCCTGGTATGCTGAGTAGCAGCAGGGTATTTGGCAGAGCTGTTTCCCATCCCCTGCTATCTGAACCCTTTAAATTGGACATGATTAAATGAGGGACCTTCTAAATGCAAAGCTGCAGTCCCTACCATAGGGCAGGGCTTCAAGGGTTGACTCAAACAGTTTCACATCACCAGGAGCACTTTTCTTCCCACGAGAAGTAATTCTTGTGTTCAGCTGCTAACATCTAGTGGTTAGACATCTAGGGCAGGCATCCCCAAACTGCGGCCCTCCAGATGTTTTGGCCTACAACTCCCATGATCCCTAGCTAACAGGACCAGTGGTCGGGGAAGATGGGAATTGTAGTCCAAAACATCTGGAGGGCTGAAGTTTGGAGATACCTGATCTAGGGTAAAATGTAACAGAGCACTAAGGCAACCATTCTGTCAGTGCTTGGCTCAACAAAATATTTTCCCCCTCTCCTCCTGCTGCATGCCCTCTAAATTTGTTCTAGGGGTTCCCCCAACCCTCTGGAGCAGATTTGGTGAGGGCATGGATAGGCATGGGGACAGGGAGGAAGTCCCATTGCACAGGCAGAAATCCTTGCACTGGCAGGATGAATTAGAATGCTGCTCATAATAATGTAGACACGTATATCAACCTACCCCATAGTCATTTCTGTCCATTACTATTTTTGTCCATGTGAATGCACATAACTTCTAGTAAAGTCACTGGAACCTATGTATGCAACACAAACAAGTAAAGTTCTGTTCCCTAAAATTCATGACATACTTATGAAGGACATGCATATGTAACAAACATTGTTAGAGGGCATTACAGATTAAGCCAGTATGTTCAAAGACAGCACAAAACTTGGAATGAAGCTGAAGCAGACATTTGTCATTTTGTCATTTCACTCACTACATCATACTTACCTCTCCATTAAAGTGTGGAGGCCTCTAGCTCAAGTCATCACACTTGTCCGCATTTGCTGGGTGGGCTTATTTTTCCTGCCTTGATGTAAACACCAAATGGTCCCAAAACTCTGTTCAGAGTGTGAAAGGGAAACAAAGTTTGCTTGTTTGTTAAGAGGAAGCCATGTCATTTGCTGCTCTTTTATTATTCCCTTCACTCCCTCAGGATTATGTAAATGCCACACATGTAGTAGCACTGACTTATGTATCATATCAAGCACGACTAGATCCCTATCCATGCAGTCTAGTGTATAGGGCGCTCCAGCATAGAAGGAATGGGACTGTGACACTGATCCCACCCCAGATATCATGTGACAAGGCTAGACACCTTCAATGAGTTTATTTATTACTTCCATAATTTATATACCACTTAGCACAGTGGTGGCCAAACTCGGCCCTCCAGATGTTTTGGGACTACAATTCCCATCATCCCTGACCACTGGTCCTGTTAGCTAGGGATCATGGGAGTTGTAGTCCCAAAACATCTGGAGGGCCGAGTTTGGCCACCACTGACTTAGCACCTTAGTTTCTAAGTCAACACACCTTGATTTCCCAATCATGGTTTGTTTGAGAAAAACAAACCAGCAACTCTGTTTTGCACATAATTAAAAAGTCAGCCTGTATTATATAAGCTGTTATTCCCCACTTCCCTTATTTTCATAGAAAAGAAATAATATATCACCCTTTGGTTCGGATAAGGTCACATTCATGTCTGTTGATTGAACCAACAAAACTTGCATTTTGAACACTACTCTTTATAGTCATTACTTGCTCAGAACTGAAATATCACTATTCAAAATACAGTATGGTGTATTTTGAACACACAATGGGTGTTTTTTTAAAATGAAATATGTAGCAGGCATGAACAGGCACAATTCTGACCTTAGGAAACATCCCACTGGGTTGTTTTCAATAGGAGTCAACACTAATTTACTCATTATATTACTTCTGTATTATTAACACAGCATTCCTTCGACATACATTGCTTCTAAGCTGCTAAATAGTGCACAAAAACCTTGCCCAGAATGGTTCATTCATATTATACCCAATTATCAAAACAATGTGAGAGCCAACCATAGTGCAATAGTGCAGTGGCAGCAGCAACTAGCCCACTAAAATATATAAATTGGCCCTTATATCGGGATACTAGATCAGCACTGCAAATCAGAGAATTAGCAAAATAATTCTCACGATAAAGCGCTGACCAAAGCCATATCTAGGTGTTTCCTATAACATATCCCAATGATGACTCCAACAGCCCCATGGAAGGTGATGCAGTGGGGTGGAAATCGTCTGCACTGTAGTACTATTCCATGTGCTGAGTCTCTCAAATATAGAACTGGTGCGCTAGTTTTGTCATGCTGAAGTGGTTTCTAAACAGCAACCCAGTTAAGCATATGGAATATATACTTGTTCCTTTAACCTTTCCCCATATAATATGGCTTAGGCCCAGGCTCTCTGAAGGACCATATTCTCCCATATGAACCTGCCTGTGCTCTGAGATCTTCAGGCCAGCCCTACCACTCTCACAGGGACATTGGGTGGGGACGCAGGACAGGGCCTTCTGGGTGGCTTCGGAACTCCCTTCCTAGAGAAACTGGACTGCCTCCCACATTGTTGTCATTCCGCCATCAGAGGGAATGAGCTTTGGAGAACTGACTACTAATAAGGATAGGGCTTTTAATAGTGCTGTGCTGTTTTCACTATCTGCATCTTCATAAATTTGTTTCTACATTATCTTAATTCTATTATAGTTTAATTACTTTTTAACTACATGTTTTTAGCTATCTGTGTTTTATCCATATTTGCTTTAATTTTCCTTGGAGAAAAAGGTGGGACAACAACAACAAAACCACAGCTTGCCTTCAGGAACTTGATTCCTCGGAGCTTTCTTTTATCAACAATTTAAGTATTTATTGATCATGGCCATAAAATATATTCCCCACTGAGGCCAATAGGACACTCAAGGACTTGTTCACATCAACATTAGCAATGGGCAGCAAGGTAAAGTGTCTCATTAACATCTCATTACATCCCTGCTGCTGCAATAGATTGTGTAACTGGAGAAGCTATAGTTTAATTTCATAATTGCTTCTAAGGGAAAGAATAACTTTCACTCAAACGTGGAATTATTTGCTATGGAGCAAATTGACCCACAGCAAGTTATACTTACATACTTCATCTTCAGAAGCAAGAATGATATGAGACTAACAAAATATTTCTCCCTTAGTAGGTAAATCAGATATTGTCAAGGTTTGTACAAATGAGAAGAGTGTCTTTTTCTAACCATGTTTACCAAGAGGTGCTAGTCTGCATTGTGCTCTAGCAATTATTATTATTATTATTATTATTTATATTCTATACCTATACCTAGGGGTCTCAGGGCAATCCACCTGCAAAATAATTTTAATAGGAATATAATGCAAAAATAAATTGAATCTACATATATTAAGGCAGCAATCTTCAACACATTCACCCCAAATAAGAACTCTCCTTCAATGGGACTACTTTATAGATAAATGGCCTATAATAACCCAGTGTTCATATATCAAGGAACTAAAAATGCAATAATTTCTTACTATATAATAAAAACATAAGAAGTGTGTCACGCTGCAGCTTGCTTGACCACAGAGAGGGGCTGCTGTAAGCTACAGTGTGACGACAGTCTTGGGAGAGCTGCTGGGCCATCTCAGCAACAATGGAGGACAGAAGCAGGCAGCCCAGGCAACCCATGAAAGAACAGTCAAGATAGTTCTTCAGCAATCATCCTGCTCTGCTGCGGCCACCATGACTACATGCCTCACTGATGATGTTGTTTCCAATTTCCCCCACAAGGAGGACAGTTGCTGAGGAGCCACCCCAGCCTGTTCACAGGCCCAGCTCTAAGGGTAGTCTTGGTGGCACAGGGCGCCAGGGCGCCGGGCCAGCAGGAGGGCACGCTGCGCCCGCCCACCAGGGCGGGGGCGCCGGAGCGATCTCTGCGCCATGGTGCCAGGGTGCCCGACCGGCTTGAGACGGCCCTGCCTGTTCACCAGGCCACCCACCACAACCTTCCTCTTTCTCATTGCAGAAGGTCTAAAGGGAGTGGGATGGTTCCTCCACAGCTCACCCGGGCTTCTGCCACCTGCCTCCCCCTCTCAAAAGGTTTAAAGAGAGTCAGGTGAGAGCCAATGTGGTGTAGTGGTTAAGAGCAGTAGACTCATAATCTGGTGAACCGGGTTCGCGTCTCCGCTCCTCCACATGCAGCTGCTGGGTGACCTTGGGCTAGTCACACTTCTCTGAAGTCTCTCAGCCTCACTCACCTCACAGAGTGTTTGTTGTGGGGGAGGAAGGGAAAGGAGAACGTTAGCTGCTTTGAGACTCCTTAGGGTAGTGATAAAGCGGGATATCAAATCCAAATTCTTCTTCTTCTCTACAGACTGCATGTGCACCACCTCCCACTTCCTCCTGGGAAGATCTAATGGATTACTGTGGGGGGAGATACATACAGAGAATGGGGAAGTGGGAATCAGGAGGGGAGTATGTGGGAATAGTGAGTAAAGTGAGCAGGGCACAGCACCTAGTAAATATTATATCAATTTCAAAAGTAACATTACCTTTTCTCAATAGTAAACCCAAATCTTTTCCCTTCCACCCATTCATGATGAAATATACAATCACCTTTTGTATGGCAGGAAACTAAATCAAATATTTCAGTCAGAAACCTTCTAGTCACTCAGAAAAGATGGTATTATCTTTTCCCCCACTTTTGTCATTCATAAATAATATGTTCCTTGTGAGACTTTTCCTCCTCCTCTGAAAAACACACATACCACACACAAAACTCTAGGAGCAAAAGAGGAAGATAAGAGCTCAGAACGAAGCAAGATAGAATATTAGTATGAGAAGATAACTACAGTAAAAGCATTTATTCCCATTGCATGGGGATATTCAGGTGATCAGACAAGAATTTTGCCCATGAATGCAGACCCACTGCAGCACAAGAAATTAAAACGGGCACACTCCTATTAACTATAGCTCCCCACTTCATCCGAACCAGTTGTTTCCATAGCCTGCTTTCTTCCAGAGTTTGGCAACCATAGTTCACTGGGTGCTGATAAAACCAGCTTAATCTTGGTTCATGTGATGAGAGAAAAGGGGTTTGAAGCAAAAACAGCAGTTGAGTAAGGTGAGATATAATCATTTAATAATCATTTAATCAATGTCTTTATTTTATGCAATACAAGGCCTTTCTAATATTTTTACTTGCTCTGTGTTGTAGTTTGTTTCTTGTTTGTTTAGAACATTTGTACCCTGCTCTGATGGTGCTCTGATGGAAGGGGGAGTGAAAGCGTATGAGTGCAAGTGAGTTATGCAGCAGAAATTAAAGTAGGGGCAGGATTTTTTTTCCAGCTCAAGACCTTCATTTACTTCTGTTTCTGCTGCATAACTCACTTGCACTCATTCATTCCTATAGGGCAAATTAAAATGGAGGACAATGTTGCACCCGTGGCATAACCCATCTACTACCCATCATACTAAGCGGCCTGTCCCTGAGTGGCAGGTACCCCACAAGGAATATAAAATGTGTCTGAGCACAGAGAGGTCCTTGAGATATAGAAGATCTTCACACACTTCTTACTGGACTAACTGAAATGTGGTCTCTGTCTGCCTCCAAGATATATGTCAAGAAATCTGTTCACTTCCATAGAACTCAACATGCAACATCTTTGGGAAACAATACAGTAAAAGAAAAAAATGTATTTATTTTACAGGAGCAAAGTCAAATTTGGAGATTTTCACATTTGTTTTGCATGATAAATTAGTGCCATTGCTTCCTACACCCTGATCTATGATGGACACCTTAATTGTATAATCCTTTCTGCGGGTGGCGCTGTGGGTTAAACCAGAGAGCTTAGGGCTTGCCAACCAGAAGGTTGATGTTTCGAATCCCCGTGTCAGAGTGAGCTTCCATTGCTTGGTCCCTGCTCCTGCCAACCTTGCAGTTCAAAAGCATGAAGTGCAAGTAGATAAATAGGTACCGCTCTGGTGGGAACGTAAACGGCATTTCCTTGTGCTGTTCTGGTTTGCCAGAAGCGGCTTAGTCATGCTGGCCACATGACCCGGAAGGTGTACGCCTGCTCCCTCGGCCAGTAAAGCGAGACGAGCGCCGCAACCCCAGAGTCGTCCACGACTGGGTCTAACAGTCAGGGATCCCTTTACCTTTCCCTTTATCTGCTCAGAAATCAAATCACATTGGGTTCAATGGAGCTTATTCTTAGATAAGTTGGTATAGAACTGGACATTCTTCCCTAGCAAATTCATGTCACTGAAAACAGTAGCATAGGCAGTGTAAGAGTACAGAACATGCCAACCTGTGGGCAGAACTGATTTGAGGGTCTCCCCAGGACATTACAGTAACTTCCCATCCCAGAGAAAAACAAGCAGAGAGATCACCTGATGGGAAAAGAGTCTTTAATCACTCACTTTCTACCCCAAACAAGTATTCTGAACAGCCTGGCCATGTCATGAGTCAGGCTAGGTGTGCAAGATGTTGAATCGCTGCCTCTCCTGCAGGTCAGAGCAGCTTTTTGGTTTGTCTTCATGATAAATTCAACAACTGAGCCTTTTCCCAGCAGGAAAAAGATTCACCATTGGGAATTCCTGCGTGCAGTGTATTAATAAAAGGCAAGAGAGGAGCCTTGCTTAGAAGCGGGTGCTCCCCTTCTACTGCAAACATGGGCGAAGAATTGTTATAAGAAGGGGCACACAGCAATCGAGGCTGTGAATGCAAACTATATATTCAGGATTCACGGATTTGGCAAATGAGGACCAAACAACATGCACTTTGCATATATTACATCTGTGCCTGAATCGGATTAACGACTTGTTCTCCCCTGCTCCACACACACTCCAGTAAATCATGGGGAACTTTTCTCTTCCCCGCCCCCCTTTTTGCCCTGTGCAGGGAGGAGAAGTGAGCAGCTTTTCTCTTTTTGCTCAGAGACCATTTGGCCTGCCACCCCTTCCTCAAGCAAGCGCTCTTCGACCGCGGTTGCCTGCAGACTCGACGTGTCCTACGTGTCCTCTGCACAGCGGTGCTTTTCCTCCTGCCATTAGCAAGGATGCTGATTGCTGCCGCCGCTGCCGCTGCTGCTGCTGCAACCGCGAACATCTGCTACTGTTACACAACGAGTCAACAAGGGAGCGAGCAAAGGGCGGGTGGCAATTGCATTGCCGCCCAGGAGCAGTTGCTCACAGTTCTTGCTGATATCTTTCTCGGCAGAGTGAGAGCGCGCGCGCTAGTTTAAGAAAACGGAAAGCGCCCCCCGAAGTGTAATATGGTGCAAATCCCACCCTACTCACAGGGAGCCTTCTAGTGAAGGCAAGATAAAGAGCAGAAGGAAGTTATGGGAAGAAGGAGGGCTGATGAGCATAGCTGTGACCACTTTCAGACTCAGGGAAAAGCTGCACGTTTGGGAAAGGGAGGCTAATGGGGGTAAAAGCCTACCGGCAATTTTTTCTGAGGGAAGGAAACGGTGTGTATAGGAACTCTTGGCAGAGCTGCAGTTGAAAGAGGGAGAGATTATCTGCAGGTTTTTAATAAGGGTATGCAGTGCCGGAGTTAGGTATAATAAGCTATAACAAGCTATAGCTTAGGGCCCCACTCTCTTGCCCCCCCCCAAAAAAGGAAAAAACTGGATGTACATTTCCAAAATATAATACTTCTTCTTAATTGTATTTCAGTTCAACAATTACTTTGATAAAATACATATTTTGTTATGTGCAAATGGCTTTAGATACCTATTAGGTCCATAAATTGCCATATAGCATATATTCAACACACACAAAAAACAGTGACAATTTGTTGTTGACAAAGGACAGCTGGACATATAAAGGGCCCCATTACCTGGGGCCTAATCAAACCTTAATCCAGCCCTGGGTATGAGAAAGGAGTTTCTGCTCAAAAGAACTATTATTTCTTATTAGATAATTAGGGCTTCTCAGAGCATTTTAATGCTCAAACTTTAAGGGGGAAACCTTCAATCGCATTCCCAGCCAGGTATTCAGAAGCAGCTCTTCCTGTTTAACGTGACATGTGATGTTATAGCATCAAAACATATCATCTCATTTGGCCCTAAGCCAGGGTGCATTTTAGAAACATTCAGTGCCAATCTTCACTTTACCAATCAGGATCAATTTAAAAAAGTGCCTGTTAATTTGAGCCAAATGCAAAGTAAAAACTAGAGCCCTGTCGGGGTTACCTAGCAAAATAGTCCAACTGAATTCAGTGGGACTTGAAGTAGTATCTACCTACATGGAAATCAAGCACCGTTGAAAAATGTTTGCAGTATTTAGGGGAAAGGTGTAGGAAAGTATGGATGGGATCTTGTGGATAAAGGAGGGAAATAAATTGTTAGATAAACTGATACGCTTAAATGCCATGTATTTGTCATACTGCAAGAAACTGGCGTATACTAAGTTGGCCCTTCTTGCTACTGTTGATGGCTTTTTAAATTTTACACATCTTGATGGTGATATCACATTGTTTTTATTGTGTTTCCAAGATACAGTATGTTCATATTTCTAACTCACCGCTATATTTTAGTATTGGGAAGCTACATTAGTGTACAATCTTAAATAAATAAATGGCATTTAATTGTTGGTTTTCAGCCCACCTCTTTAGCCATAAGACCAATTTTTCATCCTTTCTTACATCCTAATCCTAAATACCATAAACCTGTTGATTTTTAGCAATAATTTAAATATGCCTTCGTGAGAACTCATTCACATAAACAGTGTGATCATTCTACAAGGATTTGCATTTAAATTTAAAAGAAGTGTTTCCCTCATCATATACTCAGAAAACTATATTCTTCCTTTAAAAAACATTTGTGTTACCAAGAAAAGCATCTTTTGTGTTACTTTTTAATTTAAATTTTATTGAAGGGATTTCAGTAGAGTGGTATGCCAAACAAAACAATTACAGCAATGCAGCTACAGTGATAAATCTTAACTATGAAGTAAGCAAGGATTCCAGACATGCCCATCCTTCCCTACTCAATTTCCCATTCCTTTTTGCTTCCTACCCCTTCTTCAAAGCAGAAGGGGGGGGAATGTTTAAAAAAGAAGAAGATGGGGGAGAAAGGGAATGAGGAAATTAAAAAGAGTGGAATTAATTAACTTGTCAAGTTTGCCTGAATAAAATCTTGTTAAAGTTCAGAAATGTTAGCCAGTTACCTGTCGCAAAAATATTAACCTATTTACTTTAATTATGTAGTTGAATGTTCTCAGTAATCATCCTAGCATTAAAAGAGATGAATGGCAGTTCTTAAATAACTGGGTAAGCTTTCTTATTAAAGACAAACTGTCCAGTGGTTAAAGAAAGAGACAAGGTGACAAAGTCAAAAATTAGGGTAGTGTGTTGCATTGAGAGCATCTCAAATGCAATTTGCTTCTCACTAGAACAAGCAGAGCTAATTGCCCACCTCTCACTGATGATGGAGAAATTAAAATGCTTGTTCATCTCTTAATGTTTGCTTCCAGGCAAGAGCAAAAAATCGATCACATGAGTAGCTCTTGTAAATTGTAAATGGTGAATCCTATCTTTTTCCACTTCTTAATTGAATGACACTTGTGAATATTATCTCTGGGACAGATACACAATTAATTCATGCTCACTGAGAACCACTTGGTACACATAAAGGATGTGCAAGTGAGTTGTGCATGTTATTTCCTTGTTTTTGTAGTGTCATGTGAAGGAAAATCTCATGCCTAGAAGGGATGCAGCTCATTTATCTCCCCAGTGGGGAAGATACACAAATTTCCCTTTAACATGAGAGTCTGAGTGTGGAAAGGAGATGATGTACATATTCTTTTTCCACATCATAAGCAAACATGATAATAAAGGCTTGTGATATAATGTGTCAGGTAGGGACTCTGTTAAGAACCATTAGCTTTTGGGTGAAAATGTGACATTTTTTAGAGCAGCAGAGATTCTCTGTGTCCCATCCAAATGTACCTATTTCTTTCCAGATCTGAGCTTGGGGGGAAATATATATTCTAAAATATCAAGGAGATACTAGCAGTGCATAGTTCTAATTGACTTTCCTTCCTCTCCAAATGTTGCAGTAACCCAACACCCAATCCTCATAGCAGGCTTGCAGTTCTAAAAAGTTTCCTTTCTTAGCTGTTAATGTGATGAACAAATATATAAACCTTTATAAATTAAGGTTAAAGTTTTTAAAAAGCAAAGGCAGGTAGTCTTTGAGGCATAGAGGGAAGGGCTAGATTGAACTAGAGGTTATTTCAATTGCAAAGCCAGGAGAAACAGGCTCATTATTCCTGGATCTCAGGGATGATTTTTTTAAAAAAATTAATGTGTTTTATCACATAAAATGATTTGTGGATTTTGCAGAAGCTTAGGTGCTCAAGTTCCTCTTCATAATTTTATTATTGTTTATTTATTACATTCCATCCCACCCTTCTTCCCAAAGGAATCCAGCATGGTATCACAGCTTCTTCTTCTTCTTTGGTGATCACTCGTAGCCGAGTAAGATTGTCTTCCATGAACACGGTTTTAACAATGAATCCGTAAGTGACTGTGGAGGCCAATTCTGGATCCACACATCCTTCCACAGGGGGGGGGGGCATTGGTTTCCAGGCAGGAGTTGATCACAGGGAGGGTTTGCCAAGAGTGCTTTTCTTGTAGCATGTTTCTCCCTTTCGTCCTGAGTTTGAGTATCTTCAAAGTCCAGGACACCTTTGGTAAAGGCTGTTCTTCAATTGGAGCACTCGCAGGCCAGTGTTTCCCAGTTGTCGGTGTTTATGCGACATTTTTTTTAGATTTGCCTTGAAAGCATCTTTAAACCTCTTTTGTTGACCACCAGCATTATGCTTTCCATTTTTAAGTTTGGAATAGAGTAGCATAGCTGCCAAGTTATCCCTTTTTTAAAGGGATTTCCCCTTATGCTGAATAGGCTTCCTCCCGAGAAAAGGGAAAACTTGGCAGCTATGTAGAGTAGTATTATCCTCATCCTCAGTAATGTATTAACAAATATAAGCAATTCAGGGTTTCTGATAGTCCAAGAGTTCTCAAACTTTCTATCTCAAAGTCCCACTTTAGAGGGCTAAACATTACAGTTACATTCCTGTTCCGTCAGGTCTTTGGCTAATTAAACCATGTATGACCTTTTAAACTGGGGGTGGGTGGGTATTGCCTTTGTTTGTTATGTACTTTTGTATTTTATATTGTAAACCCCTGTTATCCTCCAATGAAGGGCAGTATAGAAATGTTAAATGAATGAATGAATGTTGGCCAAAGCAGCAATTTATAGAAGAGTCCTAAGCCCAATCCACTGTGTGGGAAATGTTTAGGCTCCAGTGGGAATGAGGAGGGGAATAAGTCCTCTGCTGCCAGAGAAGCAACAATATTTAATGCAGCTGCTGAAAGCCTAGGTGGAAGCTATTGCTGGTGATAATCCCACCTGCAAAACAAAAAACCCTAAAACAAGGTAGAGGGCAGGGGTTGGAGGACAAGGACCCTACGCCAGTCTATCTACCAGCCATGACTCCAATGTGGACCTGGCACAGCAAATATGGACAGTTTTTATGGTTCTTGGCCTTGGCCTGCCATTAGTGGCAGGGCTTCAGCGATGCAGCTATGGCTCCTCCTCTCCATTAAGTCCCGAGGCTCCTGGTGAGGAGTTAAGATTGCAGCCCTGGAGATTTTCTATAAACAAGGACAGCCTGTTCAATACCACAGTGAGTACCATAATAACACAATTTCACTTGACATCCAGATCACAGATGAACTGGCCCATGTTAATTAAACTTGTATCAAGTTATTTTTTTAACGTCTGGGGGCCAAGGTTGATGGAATGACATGGAATCCAGTGTCTCTCTTTAGCGGGATTTTAAAAAATGAAAAGCAGCCTCAGTTGGCTGTGACTCGGAGCAAAAAGAGTTGTCTGCGTAAAAATCCCTACCAAACTGGGGGGCAGGGAGCGTAGAGAGAGGTAAGGGGGGAAAGTATACAAATAATGTTCAAACCACACACTAAACAGAATTTAACAGGAAATACCCTGAGGATCAATGAAAATAATTTGTTTGATAGGCTTATTAAAGAACTTCAAGACAAAGTGAATAATGAGGCAATGAAATCTTGTGGCTACAGCAGAATAAGACAATACAGAGAGATGATAAGGCAAGAAATAAATCTACCAAAATGTTAGATAAGATTTCAAGCAGACAAATGGATTCAAATCCACATTGGGTGAGAGCTATTTAAATTACACATAGGTTTTGAATCCATAGTCAATATTTAAGAAAAGTTTCTGTTCAAGTAAGTCCAACTCAGTGTAGATACATTGAAATAAGTGGGCTTCTCAGTCATGTTCGTTGATTTCATTGGGTATGGCTTAAGTATGACTTAGCTGGATATAACCTAAAAAAAACCTCCATAAATCATGCAGTGTTTAAAAACTTTCATTCATATTCTATTAAATATAAGATATCCTAAATAAAATTTATTGCATGAATAAACAAAAGCAGCCCAAAGCATCAGCATCCAGTGTGATGACAAAGACTAACAGTGTTATGTTATTACTGAGCCACAGCATGTTTTGGATTTGTGCAGACATGAGGATTAATGCAGAAGTTCTTGCTTCTGGTTTTCATTAACCAGTTTCATAAATTGTGTGGACCACAAACTGTAGTTAAAGTTAACTACGGTTTGCTTTAAACAAGCCAGCATCACAATGCATGGTGGGAATTCTGCTTCTTTCAGAAAAACCATAGTAAATATTAACCACATTTTGTCATGTTCCGATGACACAGCAATCTACATTTAATCTCACCCAGAACAGAGCTGCTGCACACATAACACTAATTAAATTATGACTAGTATGAACAGACTAAAGAGCTGTTCATCAATGGAACGAACTCCCTTGGGAGACTGTGGACTCTCCTTCCTTGGAGGTTTATAAGCAGAGGTTGGAAGGCCATCTGTCTTGGATGCTTTAGTTGAGATTCCTGCATGGCAGGGGGTTGGACTAGATGACCCATGGCATCCCTTCCAACTCTACAATTCTGTGATTATATGACTTAACATAAATATGCAAGTGTGTGTGTGTTCCAGGAAAGGAAATTAGTCACTTTGCTGCTCTGGCCCTGCTACTAAGCTCCTCTGAGCAAAGTTATAGTTTGACTTAAAATGTTCTCTGAACTTGGACTCACACTTTTTCTCCCTCCAGATCAACCACAAGCTACAACCAACATCTGATCTTGGATTTACAGTTTTTGACAAGCTGCAGGCCCAGGTTTGGACAACGCACTAAGCCAATTCATCACTTAGGTCACTTAGAGAGCAGCGGTAGAAGAACCGAAGGTAGGGAGTGCAGTGGCAGCCATTTCCTCCTCAGGAACCCTTATGCTCACATTTTTGTGCTATCCCATTCTTTGACTTAGTGTTATGTGTGAAGCAGCTCCCGGTCCTACTGGAGGACAGAGGGAGGGCACAGTCCAAGGCTTGCTTTCATCATGCTGAACTGTTGTTTAGCATGGCATCTGAACATGGCCCTTGCCAGTTGAGTTAAGCCAGAAATGACCCCAACATACATTTCTGTCACTCTACGTATACAACATACCTTTCTTCATAATATATTTGGGTGATTTCAGCATGATAAAGGCATTTCTTCCTGGTTTGAAACTGGTAATTATGTTATGGAAGACATGGCCTGTTTTTATTATTTGCTGTTTATGTGATAGTACTGCAAGTAAGCCAGAGTAAACTGGCAATTTAGGAAGACATTTTCGATAAGAGCTTTCTAGGTAAAACCTGAGGACACTGCAGTCAGTGCTGGCAGGGAGAATTGATTCTGGAAACTTAAAGGGAAGCAGGGGGGCCTCAAGGGATAACAGCACAGATAATTTAAGAAGAATCTGGGTGTCAAGAATCTGAAAACAGAGAAGAATAGGAGAGAGTTAGTGTGGGGAGGAATTACTGGCAAGGGTTTGGAAGTGATAAATTAATTGTAGAAAGTATTTAACCAACTAATCTTCAATAAAGCTGGAAGACCAATATAGTCTTAATACCTTTGCACCTCCTGCTGCTAATTATTATTAACATCTACTGCATTTCATCAACTTAGGGTATACTGAACACTCCTGCATGTCAAATGATCATGGAGAAGATTTACATTAAACTAATGTATCTTTCATCCAAAAATAGCAACAGTACTCAAAACATTTTGGGTGCAATCTTATCCATTGTATTTATTACAATGATCATTTTTAGTTGCAATTTGAACTTAGAAAAATATATACAATTTAAAAGAAGCTAACAGGAGCTATATAATGGAGGTAAAACCCATAGAATGCCCCCCTGTATGTGACACTCTGTTCCTCTTAATTTTCTCTGGATTATACTGAATATACAAGTCAAAGCGAGGATGTACAAGAACAAATATGTTCGTTGAAATAAGAGAGTATGGAGAATGTTCCTCTCAGTCTCCACTTCTCTAGACTAAATATATAAAACTCCCTCAACCATCCCTTATAAGGCTTGGTTTCCAGACCCATTGTCATCTTGTCATCTCCTCTGCACACATTCCAGTTTGTCAATATCCTTCTTAAACTGTGGCACCCTTCATCTCATTCAGGCCTTAAAAAGCAATGATAGTGCATACACACACATACTTGAAAAGAGTTAGCAATCTCTGACATAAATAGTATATGCTAAGGATTCCATTTTGCTTGATCTAGTTTGATGCTTTATATAGTCCTAAATGTTCTGCCCATGTAGATGTCAAACATGTTAAATAAATCTGGATGAGGTTTTTTTTTAATGATTTTCCCATTTTAATTTTGATTGCATTTAGAAATATGACTGGTCATGATTGGGGTCTTTTGTTTGCTAGTTCTAAATTTGGTTGAATTGAATATACAACTCATAAACAGTGATCTTTCTTTCAAATCTCCTTCACTGTGAGAAAAGCTGTTCCCAGTCTCCAATTTCATACGGGAGAAGCTCTGGAATAGGGTAATGATGGCTAACCTCCAGAGGCATGAAATTAATCCTTTTAACTTTAAAGGAAGATGAAGCATTTCAAGTGTGCTGGAACAAAACTGAAGGAAACAAATGGTGCAAACAGCAATGTTCACTCTGTGGTTTAAAATCAAATGTGTGCTCTGCTTAACAAAAATTATAATCCAGATTCATTCTCTTTCCAGTTCATGACTGTTTACTTAAGTTTTTATCTTAGGCCAGATATCTGCTTTAATTTGGTTCAGGTTAGGTCCAAACTAAACATAACATGGCATTTCCGTTCCTCCTGCATTTTTTGTGGTTTTAAAACAGCTGCTGAGGGGGTGGGGACAATTGGACCTGGGCCACAGTATTGGAGAAGAAAAGGGTAGCCCTTTTTGGTGTGTCAATTGGCTGGCTGACATCACACACACACACACACCCTAATTGCCACAGGGACAGGCGGGGAGAAGGTGAGTACAGTACAGTGGTAACCTCTGGTTAAGTACTTAATTGGTTCCGGAAGTCCATATTTAACCTGAAGCATACTTAACCTGAAGCGAACTTTCCCATTGAAAGTAATGGAAAGTGGATAAATCCGTTCCAGACGATGAAAAACACCCCCTAAAACAGCAATTTAACACGAATTTTACTAATGAGACCATTGATCCATAAAATGAAAGCAATAATCAATGTACTTTATTATAAAATAAAGACAGTATTTTAGATGGAAAAAAATAAAAAAAAATTCTTATGTGCACTGATGATAGTCAGTTTGGATGGGGGGCTTTTATCCATTTCTGCAGTCACACAATCAACCAGTAGCTGAACTGGGTTCCACACAGTCACAAAAACAAGTCACAAAAATGAAGTCACAAGCCACAGTCACAAAAGCGAACCAGATGATGAAAAGCGACCCCTAACACAGCAAATTTACAGTGGTACCTCGGGTTAAGTACTTAATTGGTTCCGGGGTGCCATTCACACCCCAAAAAGTACTTAATCCAAGCGGAGATAGCGCGTGTGCACAAAACATCAATAGATTGCTTCTGCGCATGCGCGCGTGGCAGAACCCGGGTCCGCGGAGTACTTAAACTGAAAGTACTCAAACTGAAGCGTACTTAACCCGAGGTATGACTGTAAAGGTTTCTATCTCCCTGCTTTATGATGGGGGGGAAAATTATATAATATTTTTCTTTAAAAAATTTTTATAAATAAAACAATAATACAGAACAAAGAAAAAAGAGAAAAAAGAAAAGACAAAAAGCAGATACATATTAAGCATACATATTCTTTTGTTTGTTCACATTGTATATTGGGACCTCCTCGGGTTCCCTTCCCCTGTGGTTCTTTGGCTCATTTATACTTAGCAAATTCTAAACCGTTTTAATCACCTTGTATAATCTTATTTTCTCCCTTTCACATAACATATTCGTAAAATTCCACAGTTTATTTACAACTTAATTTCTGATCTTAATATATCACTTTTGCATATTTCTTTAAATACAGCTTAAAATCTTTGCATTCTTCTTCCATTGCTTCCTCTCCCTGGTTGCGGATTCTTCCGGTCATCTCAGCCAGTTCCATAAACTCCATCATCTTCATATGCCAGTCATCAATCGTTGGTAGTACTTGTAATTTCCAGTTCTTAGCGATCAGCAGTCTAGCCGCGGTCGTGGCGTACATAAAAAAGGTTACAGTTTTCCTTAGGTATCTCTTTTCCGACAATGCCCACTAGAAATGCTTCTGGTTTCTTAACAAATGTGTTTTTCAACACTTTCTTAAGTTCATTATAAATCTTATTCCAGAAGTCACTTACTAGTGGACATGTCCACCACATGTGGTAAAAGGAACCTTCTTCTTTCTTACATCTCCAACATTTATTATCATGGTTGTGGTATATTTTTGCTAGTTTTACTGGTGTAAGATACCACCTATACATCATTTTCATTATGTTTTCTCTTAGTAAACTACACGCAGTCAATTTAATATTGTCATGCCACAATTTTTCCCATTCCATGATGGGGAAAATTTTAGTCAGGGAAATGCTGTAAATGAAGAACAGGTGCCAAGTCCACCAGTACCCCCCCCCATCCAATTTGTGGGCCCTACAGTTGCTTTTTAACAAAGATTACAAACATTGGGAGATGCAGTCGCAGATGTGAAGTTTGGCCCCTAGTTAAAACGATGCAGTTACACACAACACATTCCTGTTCATCTCTCAGTGACAATATCACATGGGCACTTGTAGCTGCAAAAGAGCCCTCACCGTGCAACAGTACATACGACTTTCACATCAGCTCATACACAGTATTTTTCATTGCAGGCAATGTATATGTATGGTGAGCCAGCTCTTTTTTCATTTTTGCTGCTTTTGAAATTTTAATAATGTTTTCCATTTTAGTTTGATGCTATTCCATTTATTAATTTTATTGTCGGGAGCTGCTTCGAGTTCTTTTTGAAGAGAAACTGTGGTACAGATCCCTGGAATAAATGTATGTATGCATGAGGATATAACAGGGAAGCAATTGGGAAAAGATGGACCATTTATTAGAAATTATGTTTGTGCGTTGATAGTCAGAAGGTTTTTTGAGTGACAGTGAAGGCTCTTCTCTGTTCCAACTATATTTTGAGAAATGATAGCTCCCAGTGAGTCATCTGTGAAAAAGAAGAATAGAAGAGATTGGTAGGCATACCTAGGCCTGGTAATCCTTTTGCTGCTCAAGTAGAGCTTTGCCCTGCCAGCCACTCACAGGCTGCTGTCCATCAAAGAAGTCTTCCGTGTAGAAGATTCCTGAAGTGATGCTGGAAGTGTCCGTGTTTCCCTGTCACTGCAGTTTTTACTTGCTGCCATTCTATCACTTACGTTCTGATTTTGCTCAGAAATGTTCTTGGCTACTTGAAACAAAAGTTAGACCCCTCTTCTCCTCAAAGCATGTGAGAAGACTAAGAAGGAAACAACACTCAGGGTTGAATCCAACGAAGTAGCAAGATTAGTCGACACACCAAAATCAATGGACACGACCACTTTAAGTTCATTGACTTCAAAGTAGCCAAACTGTGTATGTCAAAGGGTGCATCTGCATTATACATTTAAAGCCGTATCATGCCACTTTAAATAGTCACAACTTCCCTCAAAGCATCCTGGTAAGTGTAGTTTCTTAACGGGGCTGATCATTGTTAGGGAACCCCAGCTACAATTCCCAGAGCTCTGAGAGGAGAATGGGGATCTCTTAGCACCCTTTACAAAACTGCAACCCTGGGGATTCTTTGGGCGATTGTTTAAAGCGAAATGATACGGCTTTAAATGTATAGTACATGAGTAGGCAAACTAAGGCCCAGGGGCCGGATCTGGCCCAATCGCCTTCTAAATCCGGCCCTCAGATGGTCCTGGAATCAGCGTGTTTTCACATAAGTAGAGTGTGTCCTTTTATTTAAAATGCATCTCTGGGTTATTTGTGGGGCATAGGAGTTGGTTCGTGTGGTTTGTTGTTGTTTTTCAAAAATATAGTCCATCCCCCCACAAGGTCTGAGGGACAGTGGACTGGCCCCCTGCTGAAAAAGTTTGCTGACCCCTGGTATAGTGCAATTGGTAGCTAAATTGGTTCAGCCCTTGATCAAGAAAGTCTGCAACACATTGATTCTTTCCTGGAATCGATTTGTTTACAGGCTTCTTCTAAAAAACAAAACAACAGCAACACACAAAATATTCAGTATTCAGAGAAAACCAAACGCAGAATTGCACTAGTTAGCAATATAAGTATTTGCAGCTCCTGTTACAAAAGAGTGGAAAGAGCCTGTCCTGGCCTTAAATTCATTCTGCAACATCAGTTATCCAATGTGACTGGCAGAATTCCAGAGAATGTAATATTTGTGTGAGTAAATGCAGGCAACCCCCGATTTGTGCTGGAGCTGCGTTCCTGGCCTCTGTGCATGTCAGTGGAGTGCAAATAGCCCATTATTGGCCCGCCCCCTTTCTACCTTCCTCCAAGTCCAAAAGGACCCCCATGTGGGTGGTCGTGCATCAATCAAATGTGCACAAAAATCACCACCTGTACGTTTTTTAAAAAATATATACCCTCTAATCCCATTTTACTTTCAACAATATGGTTAATGCTTTCTTTTCGTGTGTGTGTGTTTTGTTCTGTTGCATGTATTTTGTTTGTGAAAGCTCTTAAAAATAAAAAAGCAGTTTTTAAAAATCCTCAATAGTTATCATTATATTAATTTTTCAAATTATGCTACAAGTTTGATTTTGTTCTGCAGAAAATAGGTCTAAACTGATTCAAAGTTTCTGGATCAGTAGTGTCTGGATCAGTTACCACATTACTTTTTAAAGCAAGTAATGTGTTTAATTTAAAAAAAAAGAACTAAATCCATATTTTAAACTTTAGATTGAACTTTTGATTTATATGCAATCTCCCTACACAATATTCATGTTGAAGTTGGTTTACAGTATAGAAAACAACAATGCATCGACAAACACCAACGAGCATTTCAATAATAATATTAACAACATAACAATTCATAATAATAATAATAATAATAATAATAATAATAATAACAATAATAATAATTTATTATTTATACCCCACCCATCTGGCTGGGTTCCCCAGCCACTCTGGGCGGCTTCCAACAAAAATATTAAAACACACTAATTTCTTAAAGATTAAAAGCTTCCCTAAACAGGGCTGCCTTCAGATGTGCTCTAAACGTCTGGTAGTTATTTTTCTTTTTGACATCTGGTGGGAGGGCATTCCACAGGGCGGGTGCCACTACCGAGAAGGCCCTCTGCCTGGTTCCCTGTAACTTGGCTTCTCGCAGTGAGGGAACCACCAGAAGGCCCTCAGCACTGGACCTCAGTGTCCGGGTAGAACGATGGGGGTGGAGACGCTCCTTCAGGTATACTGGACCGAGGCCGTTTAGGGCTTTAAAGGTCAGCACCAACACTTTGAATTGTGCTCAGAAACGTACTGGGAGCCATACTTCACTTCAAAATAAACAGTGGTTGGACTCCCTGCTCCTCACCGCTTTAAATATAAATAACTCCACTGTTCTGAACTGAGCAGATGCAATAGTGGTGAACAATTAATATTCTTTGCCACCCTCAAATGGACTCTAGATCAGGCATAGGCAACCTTGGCTCTCCAGATGTTTTGGAACTACAATTCCCATGATCCCTAGCTAACAGGGCCAGTGGTCAAGGATCACGGGAGTTGTAGTTCCAAAACATCTGGAGAGCCAAGGTTGCCTATGCCTGCTCTAGATCATGCTGAATTAGATTTACCATGAGTTTCCTTCCACTATGGCCCCATGCACTACATTGCCTTGTAGCTCTGTGGTATACCATGGAGTTATATGAGCTCTGTGTAGACATGGTACCTTTCAAGCATATTTGAAGCACATTTTCACCCTCAAAGAATTCTGGGCAGTGTGGTTTGCCACTCACAGAGTTACAGTGCCCAGCAACCCTCAACAAAATACTGCACTGTGCCCAGAATTCTCCGAGGGGTGAAATGTGCTTTGAATGTGCTTTAGTCCAGCTATCTGAGGCAGCTGGCACCCGTTATAATGAAACACTGCAAGTCCCCATAGAAGCAACAGGATCTGATGATACGCCGTCATGTGCAAGAGGTGGGGAACATGGCTGGATTGTCTTTTTTTAAAAAAAATTAAAAGCAGAGGCCAGTTAGCAATGTAGTCATCGGGTCTGCTCTGAAGAACTGATCTGGTTCATGAGTGGATCAAATCAGGTGAATTCAGGATTTGTCCCCGGTCCCTAGTAAAAACCTAAGTCAAGACGTGAGTGACTAGGAAACCAGGAGCCCTAATCTGTTGAAAGCATCACCTTTCCCATCCTGTTTCTGAAGTGGCTCCCTGCTGGTGCAACCTTTATATCAAGAGAGCAGCCTCGCAGAAAGAACCACAGTTTAAATTGGCCAGATTATGTTTCCTGCTGCCAGTGACTAACAAGGGACGCCACAGCATCAATGTTGATTTCTCACAGGATCACCAACCTTGATGTCCCCAACACCATAACCCCAAGCCACCTCTTGTGCAAGGAGACTGTTAGGCAATGTGACGGAATTCCTGTCTGGTACACCCAAGACCAGATAACATACAGTATACCCAAAATTGGCAGATTGCTGGGCACAATACCGGAAAAGAAAGGTGGAATCATGATAGACCCCACTGGATCTGTGATACTGTTGCCAAAACAAAAACCCAAAAAAACAAAAAGCCAGCTAATGTAACAGGAAGAGTTAAACTACACACCCTCCTACCCTCCTCCATCAGTGATTCATGCAAGGTCAGCATACTAATTCAAGATTAAATTCCGGAGGGCCCATTGTTTTCCTGTTTAGCAACAGTAATAACACCAAATAACCACCCACATAATTTAGCTCTCAGCATCCCCTGGGACCAAGTGTCCCGTTTCACTGCAGTTTAATCCCCCGCAACTCACGGTGTGTTCAGATGAATTCCCATATGAATACCAGAAAAGAAGGAAGGTCAAATAAAAATAAACCTTCTTCCAGGACAAGACTCCACGCTGTCAGCTTCACCCTGATCTTGGCAAAGCTCCACACAAGGAGACTCCCTGCACTCAGGACTGCTTCACGCATGGCGTTTTCCTCTAAAGATGGACAGGATGGAGGAGAGTATGCACACCTGATATCAGAGACCTGAGTATCTGTAACTTTGATCTGGCGATTATGCACAATATGTCATTTCTGTTCTATTACTTTGTAGTTGTAAAGTCAAGTCGACTTCCTTACTTTAGCCAATAAGGTACTTTTTTTGTTGTTAGCACAGCTTTCTCTGCTTGCCCAACTCTAATTTAGTGATAATGGTATCCATTCTCATCAGAATCTTCTCATTCCAGCAGCCAAGTAGATCGGGGCAGCCAATGGGATACCTTACATTTGATGTTACGCTTCAACTCTCATCATTCCCAGCCCTCATGGCTGATGGTCAGGGTTGGTGGGAGCTGTAGACTATCAACATCTGGAAGGTACAACTTTTGCTACGCCTGATGTAGCAATGTAGAGCATTAACAGAGCAATCCTATGCACGTCTACTCCCAAGTAAGCCTCGCAGAATTCAGTGAGACTTAACTGTCACCTTTGTGAATGGCTACCTCACAGACTAGATTTGGGCTCTCCAAGACCCCAATAATTTGCCAATTAAAAAAACACATTATTTATTTCAAAAACTGTTCTGCTGGGAGGACTCACCAGCCCTCCAAAAATCAGATGCCTCTGCCTTGAGTCACCTTGCAGCAGCACTTATATTATACTATACTATACTATACTATACTATACTATACTATACTATACTATACTATACTATACTAATTATATATTATATTATAATTTTCTTTATTACATTTATATCCCACCTTTTCATTCCCCCTTTCCCTATGTGATCTTTAAAACACTCCTGCTAGGTAGGTGAGGCTGAAAGACAGTCGCCCAGTGAGCTTGAACCAGGGTCTCCCAGGTCCTTGTCCAGCACTCTAACCATTTGGCCACACTGCTTTGAAGGCCATAAAGCACAGGAAACAGGAAAGAACACTTATTCCTAAGACTGTTTTGCAGCTGCACCCTTGGCATGGGAAAAATACAACACTGTAATAGGAAGCAAAATGCTGGAAGCTCACCCTCACCCCTGGGGTGGGTGTGTGTGTGTGTGTGTGTGTGTGTGTGTGTGTGTGTGTGTTAGCTGACCCTTGTATATAAGATGACAACCCAATAAGGCAACATGCCTAGGTCCACCTTGCTTCAAATCCCTACTCAAACATGAAGCTCACCTTGACTCAGTTACTGCCTCCCAGCCTAACCGACTCTACAGGCTTGTTGTGAGGATACAATGGGTAGGAAATAGGCAGGATGTGCAGCAGTTGCATTAAACAAACAAATGCAGTATTAAATAGGGAGGCGCGTGGTGCCTTGAAGCACGTCCTTTGCTAGCTGCCACAATACTTGAGGGTGCATTTATTTATTATTATTTATTAAATTTGTATACCAACCTTCATCCATAGAGCTCAGGGCAGTTCACAGCATTAAAACACCGAGATAAAAATGAAAAATGCATAATAAAATCAAGAACAAAACAATAACATCCCCCCTCCAGGAAAGTACACAAAATAAGAATATTCCAATACTCTTGTGGATGAATGATTGTGCACCTCATTACTTTTGGATAATCCAAAGGGAACCAGTACCGGACTTGGCTCCCCATTCTGTCCTCCTACTTAGTATTCAAGAAGCTACAAAAACATCAGTACACTATGGATTGTTTGTACCAATACTTTAAGTCAAAGTCACTACTACCCTATCAAGGATCTGACCCAAACGAACCCAGACCATTGTGAGCCATCCTCAGCTCTAGAGTTGTATTTGTGGGGTAATGTGCAGACATGCTGCCCATGGGGAAAAGTGGTAAAGTTTCGAACTTGCGGGTTAATATTTAAAGTTCACTCGTGTGTGTGTGTGAGAGAGAGAGAGAGAGAGATAGAGAGAGAGAGAGAGAGAGATGCACAAGGTTGGCTGCCAGAGAGGGGCTTCCGTCCCTGTATTATCAACTGGCTTGACCCTGCTAAGCAACGCTTCCAAGGGAGCGCGAGCACCACAGATGTAGAAAACATGCGGGCGGGTGGGGCGTGCTTTATTCACAGAGCAATTATCGCGTAGCCTCCTTTTTACAGCCATATAAACCTGCCATGGGTGTTTGCTTACTGCAAAACCGATTGCCTCCGTAGATACCGGGAGGCCGGTCAATCCTGCAGAGCCGCCTTTAGCCCCAAGCTCCTGAAGTAAGGGCAAGTATGCACTGCTGTGGCTCATGTTTGTTTACTAAAAAAAAAAAGCGAGGAGAGGGAGGGGGATGCCTGGGCCGAGGATCGCTGGATTTGTTTGCAGAGCAGAGACGCCTCCGTTTGACTGCCAAAGCTACCAGCAAAATGTGCACGGAGAAGCCGCGCGCCACCTCGAAAGCGTGGCTTGGATCTGAGTGTGCGTACCCTGGAAGACGCGCTTCTCCAGGAATCTTGCAGGCTCTTTTTGTGTGTGTGTGTGCAGTCGGCAAAGAGCAGAGGCTTGCTCCAAAGTAGCCCTACTGAAGAGCCCTCCCTGTTACCACGTGCTGGAAGGGGAGCGCAGCCATTGTGGGAAGATAAAGAAGGGGGCCAGCTTTCCTGAAATCGCTTTCTGTGAAAATCAAAGGGCTTCAGAACTGCCTCTCTCCAGGACTGGGAAATGACGGTGACATTATATACAGATATAGATACCCTGGGGGTTAGCTAATAATAATAATAATAATAATAATAATAATAATAATAATAATAATAATAATAATAAATACCCATATCGAATAACCCTGCACTAAACGTCCACGCTGGGAATGTACGACAGCCAGCACCCTAATAGCGCGATAGATCAGGGCAGGGAAGGGATGTAAACAGATCACGGCTGAACACGAAGTGCCGCTCCATCCATAATGGTGAGCGATGGCTCTCGCCGCGGCCAGGGTTCCTGTTCCCTCTCATTGCTCTTGCCCCCCGGCAGCCTCCCGATCCATTTCCGAGATCTGTGAAATGGAGGTCCTTAGCAAAGCGCGCCGACCGGAGGACATCAGCAAACCCACGTGTCACTCGGGCAGAAGGAACAGGATTCTTTGGATTCCTTCCAGTTCCGCCTGGCTTGTTGGGTTTTCTCCCCCCCCCCTTCTTTGCCTGCTCCAGGTTTTACTTCTGGTTGCCTGTGAAGGCTTTCGCTCCTCCCTTTTGAAATCCTATATTAGCTGTGGCCAAAGCTGGGTAGGAAATACAGCTCATTGTTGGCAAGTGCTGATGAGAAACGCGCCGAGGAGGGAGAGCAGCGGCTTTGAGACTGGTTTATGCAGCAGCAGCAGCAGGAGGAATAGCAATAATATAAAGATTATACTCCACTTACGCGAGCACAGAGGAGGGGAAAAGACAACCGCTTGCTCTATGCTGGGAGATCTTTACTGACTGATTTTAGCAACACGTTTGGAGCAAACAGGAGAGAGGGCGTGAGGTGAGTAGCGCGCAAAGTGGGGGTCTCTTTTTTGACCGGGGGGGGCTTCTTCCTGCAGTGCGATCAATGGGGATGTTTGGAGGGCAAGGGGGGTCAAGGAGTGCATTTTCAGCAGGACCCTTCAATCCACTTCTTCTCGGATTGCAAACAACCCTTGCAGACTTTAAATTCGCAAAGTTGTTCTTGACAAGGAGAAAGGGAGAAGGTCGCGCGCCGCTCTGCCTTTCTTATGTAAGCCGTTTTGTGCAAGGGCATGCTAAAAAAATTAAAATAAAAGAAACGTACGCGGTTGGAGGCAAATGAATTCGGGTTGGGAGGAAGGGGGACTGTTGATGGTGTGCACGCTCATTTAGCTCCGGGGTGTGCACGAGTTGCGGTGGGAGGGCTAGGCGGCTGTATCCTTCCCCTTTGCACAAGGTGCCTTCCTGCCTATTGCAGGCTGGAGAAAAGAAACCCAGAGCCGCCTGAGAACTGTAAGGAAACATTGCTGTCAGGAGGGAAGGACCTGTCCGGGGCAGAATTCGTGCCGCGAGGCGTGATCATCCTGCAGGCGGTTTCCTAAGGAGAAAGGCAGTTCAGTGAGAAAAGCGGCGCTGGTTGCTGGCAAGCGCGCACGCACACACAATGTTTATCTCTTTCTTTCTTTCTCTCTCTCTGTAAACATTAACTTTTAAAGGCTGGAAATGGCAGACCACATGATGGCCATGAACCACGGGCGCTTCCCCGACGGAACCAATGGGCTTCATCACCACCCAGCGCATCGAATGGGAATGGGTCAGTTTCCCACCCACCACCACCACCAGCAGCAGCAGCAGCAACATGCCTTCAGTGCCTTGATGAGCGACCATATACATTACGGAGGTGGAAATATGAATGCAAACAGTGGGATCCGGCACGCCATGGGGCCGGGGAACGTGAACGGGGGCCACCCTCCCAGCACCCTGCCTCCGGCGGCGAGGTTTAACAATTCCCAGTTCATGGCTCCTACGGTTGCCACCCAGGGGGGGCCCTTGACAGCCAGCATGCAGCTGCAGAAGCTCAACAACCAGTACTTCAGCCACCACCCGTACCCTCACAACCACTACATGCCGGACTTGCACCCTGCCAGCCACCAGCTCAACGGAGCCACCCAGCATTTCAGAGACTGCAACCCAAAGCACGGCGGAGGCAGCGGAGGCGGAGGCAGCGGCGTGCCGGCCTCTGTGCCCCACGTCCCTGCAGCAATGCTGCCTCCCAATGTCATAGACACTGACTTCATTGACGAGGAGGTGCTTATGTCCTTAGTCATAGAAATGGGCTTGGATCGCATCAAGGAGCTTCCTGAGCTGTGGTTGGGACAGAACGAGTTTGATTTCATGACGGACTTCGTTTGCAAACAGCAGTCCAGCAGAGTGAGCTGCTGACTTCTTGCCAAACAAGATGACTTTTTTTATCTGTATGAATGAAAACATTCCCTCTAGACACAGTATTTCAAAGGCTTTTAAGAGCTCAAGTATCTGGGAAGCAGAGTAAACTATAAGCTTGTATAATTGTTTCCCCCTTTTAAATTTGCTGCCACTTTTTTTTTCCCTTAAACGTGGACACTCCATTAAGCCCTCCCCTTCCCTATAATAATTTTATCTGATTCATTCTTTTTTAGTAATTCCTCAGCTATAATTTCTTCACTGGCAACATACCAATTATGTCAACTGTTAGATATGAATATTGGCAAAGTGCTTAATATTGTGGATTTTCTATAGGCTATCATTTCAGATGACTGAAAACTGCATTCAAATTCTAAGTTGAAGGACAAAAATATTGCATTAGTTGGTTGCATGAACTTCAGGGTAGATTCCTGCACAAATACTGCCCTCTTGCTTTGTTTTTAACTATGCATTTGCAGTGAAACTTTTTTTTTTTAGTCTGCTGAACTGGAAGCTTAACAGATGTGGGCCAAACCCTCTCTGATCAGGAAAAATAGTACTGTTACTTAAACTCTGCTGTCTGCTCTCTTTCTTTCCTCCCCCCCATCTGTACAGACAATAATATAGTGTGAATGGAATGGTGTCTAGTTGTTGGGGAAAGCATTTCATAGGATTTTATTTTATTCTGGTTCTATCGTCAACATATTTTCATTTTGGCATTGTGCTTACATCGTTTATTCAGTACGGGGGGCAAACTACTGTGTTGAAAGCTTTTTAGGAAATTTGACAGTATTTTTGTACAATTTTTTGAGAACATACTTGTTAATTTATTCTATTTTAATTTGCCAATGTCAATAAAAAGTTACATGCTTTAATTTTTTCTAGATACCAGTTACCATTTTTTTTCCTTTAAATTTTAATTTTTTTCTCTTCTCCACCTCACAAATGTTTGATACATATAACCCATTTAACTTGTTGAACTGTTGGGTTGTGTGAAACATTCTGAAAGAAAATCTACATGACACCATTGTATGCTATATGTCATGATCAGTGCAGAAAGTTTTTTTTAAAAAGGATTTAAGCCTAATTATGACACCAGTCTCATGAATAACATTGTAACATGCCTGTGTGATTTTATCTAAAGTGAAATTGCCAAGAGGCAACAACTTTGTGATTTGCCAATTTACTTGCTTTAAATGTAGTCGTCCAGAATTATGATGCATAAAAGTATTTATTCTATTTATCTATTAAACTTTAATTTTATAAATACTCTCACTTATCTTATCCATAAGAATTGATTCCTCACGTAAATATATTTGCTGTCATGCAGAAGGGTTCAACCAACGACAGATTTTGTTCCCTCTTAAGCATCTAATGCTGTTAGCAAATGATAACCAAAAAAACCTTGCATTCCATGAGTTTACATTGTGCAGAAGGCAGAAAGAAGAGAAGGAGAACTTTGGTAGGAAATGTTTTCATTGGGCAAAGTTGAACTAGTCTTACTGTCTAGAAGTTGAATCCTGACACCAAAAATGAGTGACTTCCACATTTTGGCATAGAAGAGCAGAAACCGTGTACTGTATATACATTAAGGCAAGAGTAGGCACTATTTGCCCCCAACAATGTCATTTCAATACTAATATGAGTAAAGGAGGTGGTGGCTTTGACAATTGATTTAATCACCTTTTTTTAACAAGGTCACAGCAACTGAATGCACTGACCTGACCCCTCGTTCACCAAATTCTCTTGTAGAATAAAACTGAAATATATGCAACAAGTTTAGACCTGTCCCCCTGTCTCATAGTAACTTCCAAGGCAGATGTGGTGGCATGTCATGCTTCAAGACTCCCATGTGGGAAAACCACCTGGGAACAGAAGAATTCTTGGGTTTGAACTCTCTTGTACTGCATATGGATTTATAAAATAGAAAAGGTTAGCTGGCCAACCATTCTTATTACTGCATCTGGATCTGTGGCAGTGAGCTTGGGTGTGTGTCTTGGTTTCTGTACTTTTTCTGTTGTAACACAAGGCTTGCCTTTTGTCGCCCATCAACATTTTTTTATTTTGAGGCGCACTGCACCTGTTCTCTGCCATGTGGCCTATAGAGGGGGGAGGTGGTGATGGAGGATCAGGTGGTTGTGCCTTGAGAGAGAGAACAACTGGACTAGAACTTATTTTGGTTCTTCTAAGTCTTCCATAAGAAGATAATTCAAAAATTCCCCAATGGTTTATCCTTGTGCATCAACAAAATCATTGAATATGGGGTGGCAAGGGCAACTTGAGAACAAGGGCATTGACAGAAGCAAATAATCAATATTTGGGGTTGTGCATGCTTGGATTCAAGCAGTAATTGCAGAGGCTTCCAGCCACCTTACCATTACATTAGGATTTTATATCTTTGTCTGCATGTACTATTTACAGGAATACAGGTATAGCTGTGTTGAAACCTTGCATCAGTTTATTTTAAGGCTCTCTAATCTGCATCTTTGGCTTAGACTTAACAGAGGTCAAGTTTTGACCGGGGTGGCTTGAGGTATTTGGCTAGGAAAGTGTGTGGATCCAAGATGGCTGACATTCTATACTTCTAAAAAATAGTTGCCTGGCTAATAAAGCAACTTAGGGGTCTAACATTACTTAACATGTTTTAAACTAGATGGCGTACTCTTGGAATTTAAATACTCTGCATAAACCTCATGGGATAGTTCTGCTTTCTTTGGTGATTGATAGAGCAACTATAAAGTTATAGTCTAGGTATTCCTTTAGGTAGGAGATCCTTCAAAAATTGGCATCTCTTGATCATACAAGGAAGAACTTCTTGTTTACATGCACCAAGTTGCATAATAAGTTTCAGTTTATCAGGTACTACAAAGTTGTCAAACTGCTATCAAGTGTTCTTTTTAAAATATATATATATTTAGGGTTTTTGTAAACTTATTTAAAGGGAGAGCAATTTCATGTATTACATGGCCACAAGCTCAGATTTTTCCAGTGAGTGTACATTTGATAGGGAGTTCTAGCCAATATTGAGTTTCCATATGATATATGCCAGTTCAAAGGTACACCTACAGCAGAATCCTGTGTACAATTACTTGGTAGTATTCCATTCACTGCTTTTAGAATTGCAACCTTCATGGATCTTTCCATATAAAGCAGCCCTAAGCGCCTAGAGAAGCTTAAAATATACTGGGAGTTGGATTACTCTAGTGTTTGTTTTGTAACAGTATATAAAGTCACAACACCGGTTCACATACAGCTGAAAAGCAATGTTTTGCAAACATTTTCATGAACCCTGTCTCTTAACTGAATTTTGGGAAGCGTCGTCAAAGCTTGAATCCTCAACTTCTGGCAGAACAGATCAGGTCCAAGCTGCTCCATAATATTTGCTGTAACATTCTCTAAATAATAATAAAAACAATAACTTTAAACCACTTATTTACACTAGACCAAAGTGTATAATTATGATGTGAGCAGTGACCTAGTTTGCCAGCCATTGCCAGATTATTTTGCAAACTAGGCTAGGGGAAAGAGTGTTACGTTCCTGTTTTAAATTGCTTATAGCACAGGAAACTTGACCTCTGTACTTTGGCCCTTTTTCAAAAAGTTCTCATATGGTACATGAGCTCTACTGTTCTTTAAGCCTTGGCCATAAATAGACACGGCGCTTTATTTGCAATGGAGATCAACGATAGGCCGTGCGCAGAAGCGGCACAAGAGACACTTGTTAAGAAAATAGGTGCTGATGAATAATAAAACGGCGTCGCTCTCTTGCGGCTGGAGGGAAACGAGCGGTGACAGCCACTTGCTGGTGCTGAGAAAGGCGTCTGCGATGCATGCAGCAAGAACAGTTAGCTCCTCACAGCTGTTTATGAGGTGCTCAAGGGAGGCTGACTAAGAATAAGGTGACATCTATTGTGCAGTTTATAGTCTGGATGACTTTTACAACTGCAAAAGCCTACGCGGCACATAAATTGATGTCAACAGTAAAGGCCAGATCCTTTAGAGCAAAATATTAATCCGCTAATCTGTTACGGGTGGTCAGCTTTGAAATGTAAACACTCTTCTGAATATATTAGGCGTTGGTGCCACCTTGTGGAATGTAGATCAGAATTCATGAAAACAGTAATTCCTTTCTCCCCATCCTCCACACAAAAGAGATGTTAGGCAAATACCTAACTGGACTACGGTAATTGTGTGGAAAACGGCCTGAGAGAGAAGAAATGATGATTCCGGCCAATGTGGCATTTACCTTTTGACATACTCCTGGGTTAGTTGATCCCTATAGTAAATTGTTAACAAGTTCCAGTTCTATTGGTGCAATAGATTTAGCCCATAGCACTTTGAATCTGGAAATTGGGATTTATATTCTAACTCAAAGCCAAATAGTGCAGTAATCGCATGCTTAGGAGCGACCATGCTTCTCACTTACTTTTTTTTAACAAAAGCAACTGTGATCTAGTTTTGGGACTGCAGCACAGAAGCAGGGTTGTTGTTTTTTACAACCCTTTTTCTCCCTGGGCCAGGCTCCCAATCTGCATCAAGGTCCCCATGCTAGGGATTATCAGAAAAGGAACTGAAAATAAAACTGCCCATCTCATACTGCCGTTATGCAAATCTATGACCTGACCTCATTTGGAATACCGTTTATATCTCTGGATGCCTCACATCGAAAAGGATGTTGTAAAGTTGGAGAAAAGGTCGAGAAACGGGCAGATGAAAGAATCAAGTAGATGGATCAACTCCCCCCTATGAAGAAAGGTGGCAACATTGAGGACTTTTCAGTTTAGATAAATGGTGAGTTGGAGGTAATGTGATATAAGTTTATAAAATTATGCATGGCATGGAGAAAGCGGACAGAGAAAAGTCCCCCCCCCCAATAAGGCTAGAATTGGTGGACATCCATTGAAGCTAAATATTGGAAGATTCAGGATGGTATGCCTTCACCCCTTGCATAGTTAAACTATGGCGCTCGCTCACACATGAGGTAATAATAATAATAATAATAATAATAATAATAATAATAATAATAATTTATTATTTATACCCCGCCCATCTGGCCGGGTCTCCCCAGCCACTCTGGGCGGCTTCCAACAGAAGAATAAAACACAATAATCTATTAAACATTAAAAGCCTCCCTGAACAGGGCTGCCTTCAGATGTCTTCTAAAAGTCTGGTAGTTGTTTTCCTTTTTGGCATCTGTTGGGAGGGCGTTCCACAGGGCAGGCGCCACCACTGATAGCCACCAACGTGGATAACTAAAAAATGAATTAAGCAAATCCACGCAGGATGTGTCAGTCAATGGCTACTAGCCATGATGAAGGCGATGCTCTGTCTCCATGGTCAGAGGCAGTCATTCTTCTGAATACCAGTTGCTGGAAACTGCAGGAGGGGAGAGAGCCCTTTTGCTTGCGAGTTTATCCCAGGAATCTGGCTGGCTCCTTTGATGCTGGAGTAGATGGGCCATTGGCTTCATCCAGCAGGCCCTTCGTATGCTCTTAAGAGGTGTGGCCAGTCCTAAACATGGTGTTAATGTAAACATGTTATTTGGCCTCTAGGGCTTATTATACTGATGTAAAATGAGCCAAGTGGGGGCCCTCTCCAGAATGGCCCATGTTGGAGGCCTGCATCTGTTTCTTGCTGAGAAGCAACTTTCCCCACTGCTATCTGGCCTCAAAGGGCACCTCTGAGGCAAATATCAACTGGGGATGAGATTTTCAGCAGGAAACCAATGTGAGGGCTCCATTTAGGTAAGGAGCCTGTTTTGGATTTGGGGTCCCATGTGATTGCTCTTTTGTTAGTGTTAAAGCTAACCAAGTTTGCGCACACTGGATTCATTAATCTTATCTCTTATATTCATTCACCTGTTGAACCAACCATCCTTTTCTGTGTAATGCCAAACACTTCCATGACCAAGAACATGCCCTGGCTGGGGCAAGCCTATGTAAATGAAGGGATATGATTTACAAGGGTTAGCTCAGTTTTTAGTGGCTCTAACTGCTTTTCTTAACATCTGTCATTTTTGAAAGATGAATCCTATTGCTGCAGTATAGCTTTTTCTTTCACCACATCGAAGACAGGCACAACATCATATTTTAAACAGGATATTTTACTTAGCAGTACTAGGAGTTTCTAGATATAACAGAAACAAGCAAGGAAGTGAAAGAGAAACTAGGCAGGCAACCCCGGATGCCCTTAGCTTTTTGTTCATTTGGTATATTAACCATTCGGTAGCTGGTTTTCTCTCACTGCAGTGGATGTTCATTAAAAGCTGTGACTTTTCCCAACAGCTGCCAAAGCTGTCAGTCAAGCACGACCCCTTTTAAAATAGAGCCTAAAGAATCATACACATATGTCGAGGAGATTTCATGAGTTCTTGGGACATTAAATCCAGAGTATCTTTGGTCTCAAGTTGAGTTTTACATAGTTCAAACGAAATAGGAGTAATTTGACATGATAGATGACAGGCCATGGCTAGGCCTGTGGGAAATTTGCAGTAACCTACCTGCAGCCACTAGATGTAGCTGGCACTCTGTGGACTTAGGATTGTAGCTTGGGTTTAGGTTGATTTCTAATACAAGCCTCAATTTGTGCTGCAATGTCCTGCTCTGCCCAATTTCACCTGTGCTATTTAAAAATGCCTTTCAGCCTCTTCCACTGTTAGTGGAACCCTTGTGTCAGGTTTCTAAAATGAACCGATGGTCAGAAAGGCCGGTGGATTCGCAATCAAATTTAGTCTTCTGCCAGTAATTCCACCCCCCTCCCCTCATTTGGGAATGGCTTTAAAAGAAACCCGCAACCATTTTAACCTTTCCTCTCTGCATAGAAGTGACTCTTTGGTGACAGGTGTGCTGTTGGAACTGCCCAGAACAATGGTTCTGGATGATTCCAACAGCCAGGCTGAGGCCGCCTTTAGTGTTCTAGCTCGGGGCTTCAAGGCTTCAAGTTGTCGCTGGTCTGACACACAGGCAGAGGCACCAGTTTCTCCGGTTGAGTGAGGGCACTGAACACAACATCCTGTTGTGTGGAGCCCTCTGAATATTAAAGTGCACAGCCCCCTCAATAAATAGAGCCCCTAGTGTCTCGGCCCCCAGGAGTTGATGCCCTTGCACACAGGGCAGGGCATCATGGCTAGGTAAAGGGACCCCTGACCATTAGGTCCAGTTGTGAGCGATTCTGGGGTTGCGGCACTCATCTCGCGTTATTGACCGGGGGAGCCAGCGTACAGCTTCCAGGTCATGTGGCCAGCATGACAAAGCCGCTTCTGGCGAACCAGAGCGGCACATGGAAACGCCGTTTACCTTCCCGCTTGGAGCGGTACCTATTTATCTACTTGCACTTTGACATGCTTTCGAACTGCTAGGTTGGAAGGAGCTGGGACCGAGCAACGGGAGCTCACCCCGCCACAGGTATTCGAACTACCGACCTTCTGATTGGCAAGCGCTAGGCTCTTGGTTTAACCCACAGCGCCACCTGCCTCCCGCTAGTGGCTAGGAGTGCCTTTTATCAGTTTTGACCAGTAATACAGCCATTTCTGGACCAGGGTAGCCATGCATGGGCTACCTCTAGGTTGGATTACTGCAATGCACGCTGTGTGGGGCTGCCCTTGTGGGAGATCCAGAAACTGCAGCTAGTGCAAAATGCAGGGACTTGACCGTTCACCAGAGCAGGGTATTACTACCATGTTACACTGATGATGATGATGATGATGATGATATGATGATGCTACAAGAATTGCATTGGCTCCCAGTTAGCTACAGGGCTACGTTCAAGGTGTTGGTTCTGGTGTATAAAGCCCTATACTGCTTTCAACCAGGATATCAAAAAGCTTATCTTTCCTCTTATACGGCTAATCCATCACTGTGCACTGCATGTGAGCACCTTATCAGGACATCCATTCCACGCAAGATTAGAATTGGGTTTTTAGTGTTGGAATCTCCTTCCCTTAAATATTAGACAGGTGCCGTTTCTGTTGCCTTTTCAGCACCTTCCGGAAACCTTCCTCTTCCAAACAGCCTTCTAAGTAAAGATCTTTCCCACTTTGCATCTGTATCAGAATCACTTTTAGATGTATCCCTTGTGTGTTCCCTCCCCACCTGAGCTGCTTTGGGGGGAAAGACGGGTTATAAATCTAACAAATAAATAAATATTAGAAATCCTTCTGTTTTAAAAGTTGGAAAATTCCACTCCTTCACCAGTCTATAGCCCAGGTTTGTTCTTAGCTGCAGATCATGATTAAGGAGGAGAGAAATTCCACATTCGGAATCTAACTATACTAACTAACCATCATAAAAAAAATTCCACATTTTAAACCACAAAAATCAATAAATGACTCCAAACAATGTAGGTGACACTTATACAACCCTTCTATTATCTGATTTCTTTTGAAAACCTCTGCTGCGTTTAGGGCGCAAAATTATTCCTAATTCTGAATAAAATACAATCTAGCACGGGTGTCAAACACAAGGCCCGGGGGCCAAATCCGGCCCGCCAGACCTCGTCATGTGGCCCGCCGAGCGCCCCAGCCAGCGGGACCCAGCAGCGGGACCTTGCTGCTGAAGCGCCGCGCCGACAAAGCGCCGACAAAGAGCTGGGGCTGGGGGGGGTAGAAAGGCGGCCGGAGCAGCGCTGCGTGGAGCGCCCCGAGCCACAGCAGGAGGAGGAGGCAGCTTGCCGGGTCAGCGCCCGGCAGCGCCACACGGAGAGTCCCGAGCCTCTGCGACGCAGCAGTGCTCTGTAGCACTTTGAATCCTCCTCCTCCTGCCACGGCTCAGCGCCTGGAAACGGCTGCTGCTGCTGCTGCTGCTGCTGCTGAAGCACAGACAAAGCACCCAGCAGCGCCACGTGGAGGAGGAGGAGGATTCAAAGTGCTACAGAGCACTGCTGCGTCCCAGAGGCTCGGCACTCTCCGTACGGTGCTGCCGGACACCGACCTGACAAGCCGCCTCCTCCTCCTCTTGCCTCACCTCCTCCTCCTCCTGCCGCGGCTCAGCCTCATGAACGTGAGCTCAGAAGCGGCTCAGCCTCATGAACGTGCAACTCTGAGGCTTTACGCACTTCTCCTAAAACGGACACCCGCTGCCTCACGCTGCACGGGAAATGCTTTTTGCCCCTGGGTCCCTTCGCGCTCTTTTCTGGCGCTGAATCAAGGCGGCGACACCCCCCCTTCCCTTTCTTTCTTCCTCTCTCTCGTTCTTATTCTTTCTTTCCCTCTCCTTCCTTCCTTCTTTATCTCTGTCTTCTCTCCCTCTTTCTTTTTCTTTCCTTCTTTATTCCTTCTTTCCTACTCTTCTTTCTCTCACCTCTTTCCTTCCTCTCTCCCTCCTGCTCCCTCTTTTCTTTCTTTCTTCCTTCCTTTCTTCCTTCCGTCATTCCCATCTTTCTTCCTCTCCCTCATTCTTATTCTTTCTTTCCCTCTACTTTCTTCCTTCTTTCTCCCTTTCCGTCTTCTCTCCCTCTTTCTTTTTCTTTCCTTCTTTATTCCCTTCCTTATTTCCTACTCTTCTTTCTCTCCCCTCTTTCCTTCCTCTCTCCCTCCCACTCCCTCTTTTCTTCCTTCCTTCCTCCCTCCCTCCCTCCCCTCCCTCTCCCTCTCCTCAGAAACATAGGGTGCTGCTTTATACTTCTGGCCCTTAAACCCTGGAACCAGGAGAGCAGCTCCAGTGAGTCAACCTCAGCCAGTCCCTTTGGTGAAGGGTGGTGGCTCACTGGCAGAACATCTGTCCTGCATGCAGAAGGACCCCAGCATCTCCAGGTACTAGTAGCTCTGCAAAGGTCCTGCATGAAACCCTAGCGAGCCTCCACCACCCAGTGCAGTTACCAAAAATCATTTTTCAATAAATTGTACAATAATTGTACATTTGAATATCTTCTTGCCATTATTCTGACTATGTTTCTGCTTTCAGAGCTAGTTATTACTTACATTATTACAAAAAACAGTAATAATAGAATGCAGTGACAATAATTTATGATAATAAAGAGTGGACACATAGTCCTACAGATACAACCGGACCTTTGAGGGTGACCAAACTGCTGATGCGGACCCCGATGAATTTGAGTTTGATACCCCTGATCTACAGTGTCTCTTGTATCGGTAATTATCATAGGTTATGGCTTGGAATAGGCTTGGAAATCTAGGTTTAAATCCCTGCTAATTCATCAAGTGACCTTTCAGATTGCCCAACGCATGTGGCTGTTTTGAGATACTTAAAAATCAAATAATCCCACATAGGCCACACTGAGAAAGGTTGCACTAGAAATGTAGATGGGTGGATTTGCTTTCACCGGGTCTGAATTTGGCTCCTTCAGCTTTGACTGATGATATACACCAGGCATCCCCAACCTTCGGCCCTCCAGATGTTTTGGACTACAGTTCCCATCATCCTTGACCACTGGTCCTGTTAGCTAAGGATCATGGGAGTTGTAGGCTAAAACATATCTGGATGCCTGATATACACTGAAATTACCCTCAGTAAGTGTATGCAGATCTACTTAGAAGAAGGTCCTACTGAGCTTACTAGGGATTACTAACAGTTTAAAAGAGTATATAGGATTACAATTTAAAACTCATGTTTTGATTTATTTACATAGTATAAAGCCATAGTAACTCTTGGTCAATCCTTAGTCAGTTCAAGGCTTATTTCCAAATTTTTCATAATAATAATATCAGTGCATCTGTGGGTTGTATCTGTGACTTAATGTCTGATTACATGCCTTACCCAAGGGATACACTCACATATTCACTCACTCACTTCCTACAGACTCACTCGCTAACTTACTTGGATAGCGCAGAGTGCTGCATAAATGAAACCATAATAATTAATCCCCACCCACCTTGAAAGACTTGGGAAATTTCAGGACTCTTAAATCCAGAGCCAGTGGGGAATTCCTCCAGATCCTTGGAGCAGCTTTCCTACACAAATCCAACTTTACACATGGGTTTAGAATTACATTATTTGCCATAAATCTGTCATATTTAAAAGGTTTTCTGTGTCACGTAATTGGTTCTGCAATAGTTGGCTTCCACCACCTGGGTACTGAAGAAGAAGACCAACAAACCAAAGAAACTGTTCAGCTCATTAAAACCTTTTCAGTAATTTGATTGTGGAAAACTGGGGAAATAGCTGTTATAAAAGAAACCTGATTGGAACAATCAAAAGATGCATATTATCAAAACCTCACTTAGCAAAATGTACTGGTTCCTATTGATGACCAAGTCAGATTAACACTACATTCAGAATTTTGTAGGAAAAGATCTGTGGCCCTTGATATGGGACAACCTCGTGATGTTGTCTTGTCCTCCAGAGCTTCTGGGTTGGAAGATCCTTGGTCGTATCCCACTTTCTCTTTCCTTTAGTGTTTTCTAGAAGGGACTGGTGCCCATTTTGACTGGTGAGAAGGCAGTCATAAGTGGAGTCAGAGACAATGGATGGTGAAGCCCACCAATTCTACTTTTGTCCTCATCTTCCTACTGCCATAGCTGTCAAGTTATCCCTTTTTTACAGGGATTTTCCCTTATGCTGAATAGGCTTCCTCACGAGAAAAGTGAAAACTTGGCAGCTATGCCTATTGCTCTGTTCTATAAGAGTAACTGCAAGGGTGGATGAGTTTTTGTCAATAGTATCTCTTAGAGTGGCAAATGGCACTATTTAGCAGGGCAGGGAGAAATTTCAATGAAAATAACCGTTATTACATATTTTACATGGCTGTTTATTTGTATATATTTTTGAACATTTTATATGGGTGCTTTATGATTGCCTATACTGTACTTGCAATGCCTAATAAAGGTTTGGCGAAGAAGAAGAGTAACACTGATGCTAAGGAGAAGGAAGCTGATGGACAGCACCACCCCCTGGTCAGTAGGCAGGTTGGTGGAGATAGGGTTGCCATATATCCAGAATTTCCCTGACATAGCCGGAATGTGGCAGTCGGAAACAGTGTCCAGGCAAAAATCGCCAAAATGTCCAGGAAAATCCAGACGTATAACCCATGTCAGAAGTCTATATTTGGTGGATTTCCTTAAGAAAAGCTCAATTTAATGTGTTGTGTTTTTTTTAGATTTTGGAAAAAATGTTCAACAACTTTGGGCAAAACTCAACAACTTTTGTATCCAGATTTTCACTTTGTGAAATATGACAACCCTAGTGGAGACCAACTATTACTAACAGGTAAAAGAGTATAGGATAGGACATGGGTAGGCAAACTAAGGCACGGGAGCCAGATCCGGCCCAATCGCCTTCTAAATCTAGCCCGCAGACAGTCCAGGAATCAGCATGTTTTTACATGAGTAGAATGTGTGCTTTTATTTAAAATGCATCTCTGGGTTATTTGTGGGCATAGGAATTCGTTCATCCCCCCCCCCAAAAAAAATAATATAGTCCAGCTCCCCACAAGGTCTGAGGGACAGTGGACTGGCCCACTGCTAAAAAAGTTTGCTGACCCCTGGTATAGGATTACATTTTAAAACACCTGTTTTGATTTTATTTACCATATTTTTCGATCCATAAGAGACACTTTTTTCCTCCTAAAAAGTAAGAGAAAATTCTGTGCGTCTTATGGAGCGAGTGCGTGGTCCCTGGAGACGAATTGCCCGGGGGCTAAAGGCAGATCCCTGGAGACGAATTGCCCAGGGGCTAAAGGCAGAACGTGCTTTTTTAAAAAAAGAAAAGAAAAGAAAGAGTTAAAGGCTAACAAGAGGGAAAGAGTGTGTTGAAAGGAACCCACTCAGCAGCTGATTGCAAGAGATTGGGGAGGGAGATAAGGGAGCTAGCTCCCTTCCTGGCCCCGCCCAGGCCCCTTGCCCAGGCCTCAATTGTTGTCTGCAAAGGAAGGCTGTTTGTTTCCCCAGCGACATGTGATTGGCTGATTAGATTATCTGTCTGGAAACTGGGGGAATGGGTCCCTTTCCTTTCCTAGAGAAGCTGCAGAACTGTGAGTTGAACCCCATAAAAACAGGATTTTCCCCTTTGCAAGGTAAGCTCAACAACTTTGAGCTGATCCTACAAATGGAGCTTTCCCCCTTTGCAAAAGAAGCTTCTTCAAATATTTGGGGGGGGGTGGCAAAGGCACCTAGGCCTCTAGGAGTTGGCTGCTATGCCTAGGACAATTCAAGAAAGCAAAAAAAAATTCTTGTTTTCCTCCTCTCAAAACTAGATGCGTCCTATGGTCAGGTACGTCCTATGGGGCGAAAAATACGGTATATAGCATAAAAAGCCATAGTAATTCTTGGTCAATCCTTAGTTCAAGGCTTATTTCCTAGATTTCTCATCTTATTTAGAAGGAGAAAGCATCAGTGGAGGCTTATCCAGAAATTGGATGCTCTCCCCACCATCCCCAGGCGGCACTATGCAAGCAACATCATAGCACTTTAAACAGTGGCCACTTCCCCCAAAGAATCATGGGAACTTTGGTTCCTTAAGGGGGCTGAGAGCTGTTAGGAAACCCCCTTGTTCACCTCACAGGGCTACAATTTCTAGAGTTCCCTGGGAAAGAGGGATTGATGGTGAAAGCATTTAAAGATTAGCAGCTCTGTGGGGGGAAATAGGGGTCTCCAAAGCAGAGGCGGAGCTAGCTACTCCACCCCCGAAGCGGCGCACCTGCTGTGCACCCGGGGGCAGGCTGAGCGTCCCAGGGGGGTGGTGCAGTGATGTCATCCCCCCTCAGGGATGACACCCAGGGCACACCGCCCCTCTCGCACCTCCCTTCCTCTGCCAGTGCTCCTAAGAAGTCTCAGCACCCTTAACTTCCTGCTGCCATTTGGAAACAGCATTCTGGAGAAAGGGCAAGCGGAGGACAAGGGGCTTCTCCCTTGGTTGCCGGGAAGAAGGCAGTCCTCACAATTCTTGGGAGCAGGGGAGCATGCTTTAAATGTACGGTGTGTGCAGAGTGCAACTTTTCCCTGCCTGTGTGTTGAGCTGCACCTGCTGAAATTCCTTCATCATTCCACACAGCTGTTAAAGGCCCAAGAGCTCTGTTCTATTTGGCATTTGGTCTTGGGAGCTTGCAGCCAAACTCTGGAGAGGAGTATTCTTGCCTGCTGTGTCATCCACTCCTCCAGCCCTCTGTGGCAGGAACAGAGGGAAAGTTTCCTATTGCTGTTGGTTCTTCCTCTCTTGTCGTTCTTTTGGGGCTCCTCCTGCCATCTTTTTCTCTTCTGCTCCTTTTTCTCTCCCCAGGTAAGTGTGACAAAGTCGCTAGCTGGCAGCATGGTTGAGAGACAACTATGGAAGTTTTTAAACAATATTTTGGTGCACGAGCTTTAAATAGTGTGACTGTGTGAATGCGACTATGGGGGAAAGAAACTACAGCTGCAAGCCTGTATCCACTAACCTGGGAATAAGCCCCACTCAATTCAGTGGGCCTTACATTTGAGTAGTCACATACTGTATAGGATTGCATTGTAAGGTAAACCCCGGAGCTTCCAGTGAAGGAGACCAATGTGAAGTTGATGTTTTTGGAGGAGGGAAATTTAAACCAGGATTAGGCTAAGACTGTGCGGTATGAGGAAACTCTTGTGTTTTTGTTGCAAAAATAAATAATGGTGGTTAAGATTTAAGCACAAAGCAGAGCAACCTATATGTGTTTCTAGACCAGTTTTGGCTTGGGGACTATTTTGAAACTCTGGCATTATGGATTTCACATTTCTGTGAATTCATTGTGCATCAGAGTGCCTTTCCGAGGTCCGTTTTGACAAACTACAGTGCTTAAAGCCTTACAGAAATTGCACAACTATAATTCTGTATACAGAGGAACCATGCAACAAAAGCAACACTGGACAGGTGTTGTTATTTAGCTTTCGATAACAAACAATAACAGATGCGCACTGCTTGCTTTTCTCTGCGATGCTTAACTTTTAAATAATCTGCACTCAGCGGCTGGCAGTGTAAGCCTCTACCTGCTTACTTAGGGAGTAATTCCCACAGAACGTAGTGGGACTTGTTTCCAAGCACATAGGGTTTGGGCTGTGAAATATACCTATGGTGAGCTGGCATGGTAGAATTCTTTATTTGTTTTGTTGGGTGAATGTGAGGAATAAAGGCAGCTATCTAGGATCATCACTGTCATCCTTTTTTTAGACGGGCTAAAAATAACTTATGACTTCAGAGCAGGTGCCATGTGTCTTTCTGTTGGATTTGAGGGGAGGGGGGGGCGGGAAGCTAAAAATAGGCAAGTCCTGCAAACTTTTGAACTCCTCTACTGGGAGAAAAAGACCTTGTGACAAGGAAAGTGGCACTTTCTGTAATTCATCCCTACAATAAAGAGGAAGAACCAAAACACATTTTTTTAAGGCAGCTTGCTTTTTGTTGGTTGATCAGAATCTATTTTAACACGAGTGCCAAGCGTAATGAATTGCTGAGAGAAGCTTAGAAAGGGAGCTCCCTCTTAGAAAGGGAGAAAACCTTTGCTCCGACTGTTAACAAGAAGACCATTGGAAAGGAATGTGTTAGAGAACTGCTGTGTTTTTAGTGGTAAACAAATTGGGTTCAGCCCCAACCTCCTGAAGTGGGTCAACACAGGTTAACAGCGCAGGGCTTCCCCCTGTATAAATGTGCTCTTTCCACATCAGTATACCTGTGTATGGGATACACTACTATCAAGCTGTGGTTAGCAAGTGGACATAGGTGCCTAGATTAACGCTGCACATGGCTTGCTTATTTTATAAACTAAATCAGTTTCCTTTCTGCCACAAAAGCGATATATTCTTGCATGCTACCCCAATCTCTGAGCAGCATGAGATTCCAGGGATTCCAGGCGCATACCCAGAGTTCGTGTTTCCTTTTGGAAATGAGGCACAGGGGAGACTGTGGTGTCTTTAGGATATATGGTTTATTTACACATTTATACAACCTGAGCCTATGATGGAGGCGTTCACAGCATTAACACCCCAAAGGGGTCTTGTTTCTCCCATAGCTCAAGCCTTGGATTCAAACAGAAATCAAGCATCACTCTCAAACATTGCTCTGACTCTCTCTTTAGCTTGCTACTTTACTTCTCGATTACAAAACTCTGTCTTTGTCTACTAACTAACTGTGAATGGTCAGCAGGTCTTGAGGCAGATACGGAGATTATGCCCATGACTGGGGTGGGTAGCAGTTTTGCAGTCTATCGTGTCTAAAATGGCATTTTTTTATTTATTGTTTGCATGGGCCCTACATGGGCCCACCACTTAGCAAGGAGCCTGCAGCCTTTTATTTCAGCTTCAGCCCTGACAGCCACCATTGATCCTGAGACTAAATAACAATATGAGGATTCTTCTTCTGCATTGAGCTGCCTCGGAGGCTGCTTGGTATTTGCATCTGTTGTAGCACATGGCGGACTGTCTTCTTAAAGACTTGTGCCCACTATACCGTAAGCCTGGTGCCCTCTAGATGTTTTGGGTTACATGTCCCATCAGCCCAAGGCAGCATTGCAAATAGTTGAGAATAATGGGAGTTGTAGTCTAACAAGAAGATTGGGGAAAGCTGCTCTATAATAATAATAATAAATAATAAATAATAATAATAAATAATTTTTTATTATTTATACCCCGCCCATCTGGCTGGGTTTCCCCAGCCACTCTGGGCAGCTTCCAACAGAAAAATGAAATAAAACAATCTATTAAACATTAAAAGCCTCCCTAAACAGCGCTGCCTTCAGATGTCTTCTAAAAATCTGGTAGCTGTTTTTCTCTTTGACATCTGATGGGAGGGCGTTCCACAGGGTGAGCGCCACCACCGAGAAGGCCCTCTGCCTGGTTCCTTGTAACCTGGCTTCTCGCAATGAGGGAACTGCCAGAAGGCCCTCGGTACTGGACCTCAGTGTCCAGGCAGAACGATGGGGGTGGAGACACTCCTTCAGGTATACTGGACCGAGGCCATTTAGGGCTTTAAAGGTCAGCACCAACACTTTGAACTGTGCTCGGAAACATACTGGGAGCCAAACTATGATATGTTGATCCCAGTTTCTCCTTCCTTATGTTCCAATCACAAAGTCTGTGATTTTCTACCAGCAATTTCTTGATGATGCCCTCTGTCAAAGATAAAATTGCCACAGTAAATCAAAGAGGTGTTTTTTTATACTAACGTGTGCTAAAAAGAGTAAACACTGGGCAAAATAATGGGGCATGGCTTTTTGTTCTGCAAAAAAAAATCTTTTGGGGATAAAGGGTTTGGTTTACTAATGGGAAATGATTTCTTACATAGCAATTCACAGCAAATTACTGGGAAGAAATTCCCCTTGGTTTGAGTACTTTCAAGTTAGATCATGCATACAGTAATACGTTGGATCAAATTGGCAGACAAGACATGTGACATAATTACCACAGTAATTATGAAGATCAAGAAACATATGTCTGCAAAAATACATCGCCTGCTTAATGCACATGACACAGAACCAGAGCAAATAAAAGACTAGATGACAAAATGGGCTCAAACTATTGGAGAAAACATACCACTGGTTACCTGGGATATTCTGTGGTAAAAGGCACATTGGTTCTCCTTAGATATGGGAATAAGAGGAAATTTCTTTACCACCCTGGTTCAAATACAAAATATATAAATAAAAATTAGCCTCCCACACGTTGGAAGTGCCAAAAGGAAAGAGGTGATTACTTTCATATATGATGTAACAAAAATATATCTCAGGAAAAAAGAATGAGACAATTTTAAAAAATCTTAAGGTGTGAAATTCCTCTTCATCCTTTTTTCTTGTTGAACTATGGAAAGTTTGGCTACGCCAGAACATAGAGAATTAGCTGTAATAAGAATAAATGTGCTGGCTGAAGGAAATTTTCTCTCTTTTTTCTGCAACAAAATGTTGTGATTTCTTGATTAAGGAAATTACTCTTTTCAGCTTCCCATTTCTTGTAAAATGAAACAGTCCTCTGAAAAGCCTTTAGGCAAAGCTGAAACGAAACAATGAATACAATGACTATGACGAATGAATCTTGTTTAGATAAATCTATTGGTGCTAAAAGAAAGACTTTGGCCAAGTAGCTTCTGATTAATCACCATTAATTGGGACAAATGCACAAAACCTACAGCTTTTCCAGAGGGCTGCAGTGAATGGCAAAACTGTTTGAATGTATGTGGAAGGAAGATACATGAAAGGGCTAAATAAATAAATATCTAGGATGTCTAAGATGCCAATTAAGCTTGTGCTAAATACAATCTTTACTACTACCAACAGGCATGGCCTTCTTTGGCAGTTTTTACTCTATTTTTGATTGCTGGTGTAGATAAAGGTCTAACTTTGTCTCACACCCAGGTAATATCCCAAGAATGGAGCATGACCAAAATGGAGCTGGCCCTCAGCAACCACCACCTCCCATAAGCAGCTCTGAAGCGCTGCCTACTGAGAACGGTTTAGAGAAACAAAGTGAAAAGTTGCCTCCGAGGCCTCTGTCCCCTGAGAACGCAGCGCATTCTCAGCCTGAAATAAAGCTGTGCGATATATCTGAGGAGCTGAGCCGACAGCTGGAGGACATTATTAAAACCTACGGGTCAGCTGCCAGCCTGGTGGAGGAGAGAAATGCTAAAGCGACAACAGACAGACCTGAGAAAGGAGAATCCTTTAATAATGAGGATGGAGAATATGAAGATGCCCATGACGAGGCTGAGAAGGAACAGGCAGCTTCTGGGGATGCGTCTGGATCAAAGGAATCCAGCAGCCAGAAAGAGCAGAAGCTGGAAAAGAAAATCCTGAAGGGACTAGGCAAGTATCTCCTTGTGTAACTGAAATGCAGAACTTAATAGGACTCATTGGCTATGTTGTAAAAGGTGCCACAGTGGTCGTCTCCATAACATTTAATTGTTTGGTACCAAAAGTACACATTTTCTTCTTGTCCCTGGCAAGAAACCAATTTTTATTTTTTATTTTTAATATGTGATGCAATAATGGACATACATGGCAATTAACTGATGGTACAATTCTGTACATCACACCTAGACTTGTATATTTTGTGGGTGCAATAATGCAAAGCAGCATTTAGGCTATTATTATTATTATTATTATTATTATTATTATTATTATTATTACAATTGTATCATGGAAGTTGAATGGAATCTGTCCAGAAGTCCGTTTGACTTCCAAAGCGTTCAAAAACCAAATCGCAGCTTCTGATTGGCTGCAGGAAGCTCCTGCAGCCATATCGGAAGCCCCGTCAGACATTTGGCTTCCAAAAGAACATTCGAAAACCAGAACAGTCACTTCCAGGTTTCAGTCCGTTTGGGAGCCAAACCATTTGAGAACTAGGCTGTTCAAAAACCAAGCTATGACTGTATTGAATTTATATACTGCTTAATTGGTAAAGTGTCTTCTTCATTGAGTGTTTCATTCATCTTGAACTTGCACTAAACATCATACTAAAAGTTAGTCTGGCAAAAATGTGGAAATAGAACCACTGCAAAAGGGATCACCAACCTTTTGGAGCCCATGAGCCCATTTGCCAACCAGAAAGCATGTGTAGCACATGGGTAACGTGTTGGTAGCCACAACCAGTGTAGCACAAGGGTGCTACAGTGACAACCCCTACGCTACTACCATCTTAAAAGAAGGTCACCTAAAGTTGCTTCAGAAGCACCTGGCAGAAATCTAAAGAGAAATGTTCCACACACAAACTGCTGCTAACATTTCTGAATATAGAAGCCAAAACCAATCCAAAATGCAGCTTCCAGTTGTTACACATTCTTGTATTTTGCATGAAGTGCTCTCTGTGAGAATGTCCTTTTTAAAAATTACTTCAGGAAAAGAAGCTACCCTGCTGAGGCAACATTTGAACAAGCTGAATACCCCAGAAGAGAAGCTGGAGATCCTGTTTAAGAAGTATGCTGAACTGGTCAGTATAGCAGCTACGGAGAAAGGATAGAGACAGGCCCACTTTAAAGTGTATACATCTATAAATAATATTGTAGAGCTGGTGAAAGTGCAGAAAGGGGACAGCTAAAATCAGGGGTCCTAAAATAACTTTTCCTCATGTTTCAACCCTGGGGGCCTTTTAGCAAGCGAGGAAGGACATGATAAGTGTTTTAAATGATGCATGGTGTGAAGAAAGTAGATAGAAAGAAGTTTTCTCCATTTCTCATAGAATGCAGCCCAGGATCATCCAATGAGGATGAGATGTAGTGATGGCCAGCAGCACGGACAGCTATAAAAGGGAATTAGGCAATATATTATTCACAGAATACCAGTTGCTTGGGTGCAACTTGTCCTCATGTCGTACTTGAGAACTTCCTTTAGACACCTGGTTGGCCACTGTGGGAACATTAGGAAGGGCCATAGCACCGTGGCAGGAAACCCCAGGTTCAATCTCCAGGTGGGGCTGGGGAAAGCTCCTGGCCGAAACCCTGGAGAGCCACTATTGAGCTAAATGGGCCAGTGGTCTGATTTAGTACCATATGCCTTTATATGTTCTTAGCATATTCCTGGACTTGGTCTTATCCAGCAGGCAGGGCACTTTCTCGCCTTGATCTGGCCACAGTGATCCATTTGACGGTCACCTCCAGGCTTGATTATTGTAACGCGCTCTACGTGGGACTGCCCTTGAAGCTGACCCAGAAACTCCAGCGGGTGCAGAATGCTGTGGCGAGGCTCCTTACAGGGTCCTTGCCGCGGGATGACATTCATCCAGTGCTTTACCAGCTGCACAGGCTCCCAGTGGAGTACAGGGTTAGGTTTAAGGTGCTGGTTTTGACCTTTAAAGCCCTATGTGGCCTAGGACCCTCGTACCTACAGGACCACCTCTCCTGCCTTAAGGTCCATAAATAACAACACTTTGGAGGTCCTGAGCCTCAAAGAGGTTAGATTGGTTTCAACTAGGGCCAGGGCCTTTTCAGCACTGGCCCTGACGTGGTGAAACGCTCTGTCACAAGAGACTAGGGCCCTGCGGGATTTGACATCTTTCCACAGGGCCTGCAAGACGGAGCTGTTCCGCCTGGCCTTCGGCTTAGACTCACTCTGACCACTTATATGGGATTTGGTATATAAATTTTTCCTTGGCTTTTTTGCTGGCCCATGTAGGACCAGCCTGGATAGGTGGCTCAGGTGAATATCTGATGTTTTCTCCCTTTATGGTCTTGATTTATGGGCTACTACTAAAATGAGGCTGCATTTTAAGCTGTATTTTAAGACATATTTTAAGACATATTTTAATTAACTGTTTGTTTGTTTGTTTGTTGTTTTCTATTACATTTTATTGTAATTTATATTTGGTATTAGCCACCCTGAGCCCTGCTCTGGACGGGGAGGGTGGGCTATAAATAAATATTATTATTATTATTAGTGTGCTCTTATATGTGATGCGATGTTGGGTTCATGGGTTACAACTTGGGGACTGATATTATGCTTCTAAGAGCCCTGCTGAAGCAATAAGAAGAGAGAATTCCCACACACAGAGACATACATATGGTTTTCCCTTGGACCTCTCATTTGACCCCTCTAAGGTCTGATGTTAGGGTCCTGCTTGAGGCAGCATGTAGAGGTGAGGGGTGAGGATGAAAGAGCAGGACATATATAAGGAATAGACCAGCATACCGTACCTTCAGCTCCATCATGTCCTGCTCTTGCTTTATCAGGGTTGCAACTTGGCAAGGTTAGTTTTGAGACATTATATTGTTAGAGGTTTGTGAGTGCTAAATGCCTTGGTTTAGTACTGTAGTTGGAATTTAATTAGAGCTTGTGTGTTAGAACCAGGGGGACGCTGGACTCTGTGTGTTTTAAGATAGATTCATGTGTGTATTTCACCTGTGTGCTAGACACTTCTAGTCATTTCATTAACATGTGAGAAAGTTGCCGTAATTATGCTGGGCAAGCTTCCTAAGTTGTGTCTTAAAAAGGTAAAGGGACCCCTGACCATTAGGTCCAGTCGTGGCCGACTCTAGGGTTGCGGCACTCATCTCGCATTATTGGCCGAGGGAGGCGGAAACGCCGATTGCCTTCCTGCCGGAGCGGTACCTATTTATCTACTTGCACTTTGACGTGCTTTCAAACTGCTAGGTTGGCAGGAGCAGGGACCGAGCAACGGGAGCTCACCCTGTCGCAGGGATTCGAACCACCGACCTTCTGATCGGCAAGCCCTAGGCTCTGTGGTTTAACCCACAGCACCAAGATGATTCTTAATCCTTGGAAATCAACAGGAGTTGAAAAGTAATGGAGTCAGCCTAATTTCCTTTGAGGGGATGGCCTGGGGATAAAGAGCCAATAGCACATCAAAAGGGCAGGGCCTCTCCCTAAGTTAGAAAAGGCAGAGACAATAAATGCTAAGGGGGAACAGTTTGAAGGGAGGAAGTTAGGGGTCAGAGAGAGACATGACTGGTTGCTGCTGGCTGCAAGGCTGCAGTTGTGAGAGGAACAGAAACTTACTGGAAACTGATGCTACAGAACCTCTCAATCTGCACTCAGGTTGTATATATGTGCAAATAAACCATATATCATAAAGACACCACAGTCTCTGCTGTGCCTCATTGTCCAAAAGAAAACACAGACCCTGTTAAGTGCACCTGGTATCCCCAGAATCTCATGCCACTCAGAGATTGGGGTAGCATGTAACTTCATGCTATACTTCATTTCATTTCTCTCTCAACTAACAGCCAAGAGTTTTCTGGGAAACGAAACAAGTTAAAAACAAGTCACAGTTTAACAAAGTATCAGTCAATAGGCACAAAACCCCTATAAAAACAGAACATTATAAAAAGCAGTGATCTGGTTCAACAGACACCATATAATACAAAGAGTCTGATACTACAGTATAGAGAGATACGGAATAAGCCATAAGATATTAAAATCAAAACTTTAAAAAAGCATTTTGCAGAATATTTTTCAGGAGCAAATTGGGCTGTCGGAGGGGAAACAGCATTTTGGTTAAAAATGTTTTTAAAGGAGACTGTAAAAGTTGATATGGCAGAATATTTGGTATTGAAGTGTCCATCCTTCTTTAATAAACTTGGACAGGAATGACTAAAAAAAAGCCTGCTTTCACCACCAATGCAAAGCCTTCCAGTTTCTCCGGGGGGGGGGGGGGGAGGTGACCACAAGTCAGATAATTGTTTTCCTTTCAGCAAGTGTTAAAATTACTTTATCATTTTTTTAAAAATGAAAAAGGCCAGCTACAAACCTCAAACCACCTATTCTGAAGTGAACAGTTACAGCTTCAGGTTTCAGGAACCAGACTTTGGTCTGACCTCATATTTCCTTTGGCCATCATCTATTTAATTTGGAACAATTTCTGTTGGAGCTATCCACCTTTAAGTAATGCTTATTGAAATCTTGGTTTTTCAGCCACTTTCTTTTATCATTGTCTTGTGTTGTGTCCAAGGGGGGTGACAGCTTAGCAAAATCTATGCCTGGGCTGAGATGTGTGAGGTCAAGGAAGGTGCTGAAAGGTCTCACTTGATGTCATGGGTAAAATTGCAACTTTTAAAGTGAATTTTAGCCTTGTGCCTCTTTACCGGCTATGCAGCCATTAGTAGGTGGTGATGCTTATCTCAGTTCTATAAAAAAGCTTTGCCTGGTGATTTCTGCATAGCAAGCTGCTGTTAAAAGGTGCAAGCTCAGGCAGCCAGGACAATTCCCTCCATTCCCAGGGCAGATGCAAATGCCGGTCATGGCCACCATCCAAGAGTTCTGCTTTCTAAAGGTAAAAACCACGATACAGCTAGCGGCCTGATTTGCTGGGAAAGTGGTTTATTAGGAACAGGATCGTTGTTCCAGCAACTTATCAATCAATTAAGCACAACTCTCATTTTATCTCTTCGCTGTAAAAACAAAACAAGAAAAGTTTTCCAGCAGTCATGGGAAGTAGATGATTTAATGGTTCCCTGCAGCAAACCAGAACTCCCACTCAAATAAATATTAGTTTCTGTTTCTGTCCTCCCTTTACCCCCCCCCCTTTATTTTTTAGTTGGAGGAACATCGTACTGAACAGAAGAAGCTAAAGTATCTGCAGAAAAGGCAGGCACAGCTCACAAAGGAGAAGGACCAGTTGCAGAGTGAACACAGCAGAGCAGTACTTGCCCGAAGCAAACTGGAAAGTCTCTGCAGAGAGCTACAAAGACACAACAAAACCCTGAAGGTAAAACAGAGGGCTTATCCACACTACCTCTTCTCCCGCTGCTTCCCCCCTGGGAAAGCCACTCTTAAACCGCTCAGAGCCATGCGTTCTAGGCATGGGGCAAGCGGAAGTGTGGACAAGGCCTGAGAAGAGCACACTGACAACCCCACTAACTTGTTTATTCCCAACCCAGAAAGTCTGGCAATTTGTAGTCCTGTGATTTAGTGGAGCTGTCTTTGGCAAGGAATTTTAAGCATTCTCGAATCTCAGGTCTTCGGAAGTTGACCATGACACTATTTCAAATCAGTTTAAATGTATTGTGGCTGATGGCCAAGGATTCTCTTGTGCAGTAGATTCGTTGTTCAATGGCGGTCAATGTTTGGGAGTCAACTGGCAAACTCTGACAGGTTTGGAGTGTGTCTGTGTGGAGAAACGGCAGCTTTTACGTTTTTGGAATGGAGAAAAAAGAGGGCTGTGAATTAGATGAAGTCTGGAAAATGTCTGAAAGTACAGAACCACTTTTTGAGTACCTTGGTAGCAGCACACTGCCTCAGTTTTTGCTCATATTTGTGTATTTGCAAGCAAAGTAACTGTAGGTTTCCATTGCTCCAAACCCATTTTGTGCTGCCCAGGCAACTTTACAATAGTATAATGTAGATGTGCTCCTGATTAATGTTTTTTTGAGTGACAAGCATGCTGATTGGAGTGCACCTTATTCTAAGGTTACCAGATTTTTTTCAATGAATCCAGGGACACTTTTCAACTTCAGTTGGAATGGATGGATTTTGTCAGGGGACTGATTTGTAAATCTAGGGACTGTCCTTGGGAAACAGGGATGTCTGGTAACCTTACCTTATTCCCACCTCTCACACTAGGAACAATGACCATCTCCTAGTTATAGATTCAAGTAGGTAGCTGTGTTGGTCTGACACAGTCAAAATATATGAACATTAATAAATAAAATTGTCCAATAGCACCTTAGAGAACAATTAAGTTACCGTTCTTGGTATAAGCTTTCGTGTGCATGCACACTTCTTCAGATACACTGAAATAGAAGTCACCAGACCCTTATATATAGTGGGAGGGTGGGGTGGTGATTGACTCAATGGGTATGGTAAACCTGTTGACGACTGTTAACAACTGCAATTAGTCCTACAGGAAAAAGCAAGGGATAGTATGCAGATGATTAGCATATGTAATGAGACAGGAATCCAATATCTCTATTAACACCAAGTCTCTCCATAGTTTTCAGTTTAGTGATAAATTGTAATTCAGCAACTTCTCTTACAAGTCTGTTTCTGAAATTCTTTTGTAATAAGACAGCTGCTTTGAGATCCTGTATTGGATGTCCTGGGAGATTGAAGTGTTCTCCTACTGGCTTCTCTGTCTTGTGATTCCTGATGTCAGATTTATGTCCATCTCCTAGTTAGTTATTGTTTTTAATACTCGATTGGGAGCCGCCCAGAGTGGCTGGGGAAACTCAGCCAGATGGGCAGGGTATAAATAATAAATTGTTGTTGTTCTTGATGATGATGATGTGCCATAATTGCAATTTTTGGGCTGTGCTATTGTTTCCAGGATTTACAGTTTTATGCTAAAATGACTGAACCGTAAGCATAGGGATATGGCCCAGATTGAGCATATGGTAAATGTACCCAGCATCTCTCTGAATTGCATTATGGGATCCCTGTTGATTTATGTATGACAGATATGGGGAACCTTCCAGATGTTGATGGACCACAACTCTATCATCCTCAATCATTGGCTATGCTGCCTGGGATTGATGGGAATTATAGTCCAACAGTATCTGGAAGGCCACAGATGCCCATCCCTTATTGTTTGGAAACCAGTGTCATGTTAACAGTGCTTTTGATTGCACCTGGAGCGAAAGAAGAGAGTTTTGCTCCCTGTTAAGGAAACAAATTGCAAGGCATTGAGGTGGGCACTTTGTGCTTTGCTCAGTTGGGTTGCACCAGTGGAGCAAACAACAGAATTATTTGTACTGCCAGGCCAAAGTGCTTTTTAGATACTTGTGTCCTTCTTGCCAGCAGCGTTTTAGCACTGAGGCACTTCTGCAAGTATCTGTTGCAACACAAGCCACAGAATGTATATCCAGTCATTCAGTAAGGTTGCATGCCTGTCTCTCCATGCTAACTGGGATCTAATAAGTGTAGCCAATGCGTTTAATTTTGATAAACCAATTAGGCACCGGGAAAGACCTTTTACTTGACCCACCTCTTGGGGTTTGTTTGGTTTTTTTTGTATTTCCCATGTCTCTCTGACGTAACATGCACATGTTCAAATGGGAAGATGTGGAAACAGTGGCAATGGGGACCTATATGCCATAAATTTATGCTATGCTGACACTGTAATGTTTTAAACGGCCGGCCAGCACATGGGTGCATAGCCTGATAACTGCTCCCAATCCCAGCTAGAGAACAAACAAACAAATAATATAGCTTCAGCGTATTATATCAACAATCCTTCTAGTGTGTTGCAGCAGCGGAAGTGGGGAGGCAATCATTCTGAATCCTGTGTATGCTGACTACAAAGGAAGGGCCGCTAAATTCAATAGAACTTCATCCCAATTAAGTGTGCATAGCATTGGAGTCTCGGCAACATTTTTTGCAGTCCACGTTTGCACCTTTTGGATTAAATGAGTTGCAGTCAAAGACTGCTTCCTCAATGTACTTTTTGTCTGTTGAGGGTACCTGATACCACGGCAGGGGGACTACCTTCAGTTTAAAAGTACTCTGCTAGAAACCTTAGGCTTAATTCAGTTACTATATCTTCTGTAACAATAAATCTTTCTTTGTGTTGGTCTGCCCAGATGTAACTCCTTGCTCTTTTCAAAGCTGCTATCTCATTAGTGGATGTTTTTATGCTCATTATCTGGCATCTACAGTGCACTCATTTTTTGCAGGATACACTGGTGACAACTCCCATTTGTTCTGCAGCAAAAGTGAACCGTATAAGCAGCTGCCCTGCTGTTTTTGATCTTGTAAACTGAATTAAAGTGGCATCTTAAGTCTGACAAGTGAGATGGAGCCATGCAGCTCTATCCCTGTCTACTGGCCAACTGTTGTCTTGAGTACAATACAGGGCCCAGCTCCACAACCCTGCCAGTATTATATCAATGGCCAGGAGCCCTGCCAGGCACCGTGATACAAGTTCATTGCTCAGATTCAACCCACCAGCACACAGCCAGCAGTTTCTCGTAGGAAATCCTTTGTTCCCAAACCCCATGAATCCTGAGAATAAAATGCCAGCTACAGACATGGGATGTTAGTTACTGCCTTCTTGGTCAATGTACTACTGTCAGCTTTTGCCTGATTTTTGGCAGAATGTGACTGAAATTAATTGTGTGCCTCCGCCTTGCTTCCAGAATAGGGCCAGGGAGGCTGCATAACATGAGAGGGTTGCTGCTTAACAGGAGAATCCCTGAAAGACATACACCCACATAGATACACACATGCTCCTGCACACACAAAATCTAGTGGAATAAAACAGATACACCCACACACTCCCAAACCCCTTAAATACAGGAGAACCCTTAAATACAGGTATAGTGGCGTACCATGGTGAAAGTGTTAAATTTCGAAGTGCAGAAGCTCATCAAGAAAGCTCTCAAAGGCATATTCCCAAGAAGAGTCACAGGCATTCCCATAGTACCCAGATTATTAGGAACACCGGAAGAACAATCCTATATAAAATTTCCAGGGAGTGGTTTCCACTGAACTCAGTGATTCTAACTGCTTGCATTCAACTTGGAAGACACAGTGAGTCTTAACAAAAGATCACCAGCCTGTTGAAATGAAGCCTATGGCTTTTTCCTGAGAAATGCAAAAGATCTTGCTAAAAAGTGTTCCTGCTGAAACTGCTAGCATGAAGCCTACCAGAGGACAGAACTATCCAGCCTCTCTTTGATTGGTTGATTGGTTGATTGATTGATTGATTGCTTTTTCCAAATCTGCCACGAATGAACTTGTCAGCTTTATCACCTCATTTATGTGACAGGGCAAGGATGGTCCATTGGTCTAGTACCGTATATGAGAGTGGAGAGTTGTGGTTTTATTAATTTGTGAATTGCCTTTTATATAACTCTCCAAGTGATTTGCATCCAAGAATAAGAATCAACTAAAAAGGTTTTAAAACTATACAAAACAACTGGAGGTGGGATTAAAAGCACCATAAATAAACACCCAATTTTTTCATATAGCTGGAACATTTTGTAGAAACATAGAATCATAGAATCATAGAGTTGGAAGAGACCACAAGGGCCATCCAGTCCAACCCCCTGCCAAGCAGGAAACACCATCATAGCATTCCTGACATATGGCTGTCAAGCCTCTGCTTAAAGACCTCCAAAGAAGGAGACTCCACCACACTCCTTGGCAGCAAATTCCACTGCCGAACAGTTCTTACTGTCTTGTTTCTAGAAAGTATAAGTAGTGCACACCTGTACAAAGGGTGGGTGCTTGTCATATCTCTACAGTCTCTGAGGTAGGAATGGGGAACCTGTGGCCCTCTAGATGCTGTCGACTCCAATCCCCATCATTGTGCTGGTTAGAGATGATGGTAGCTGGGACTGCAGCAACATCTGGAATGCCACAAGTTCTCCATCCCTGCTGTGTGTCTACGAAGTTGACTTCATGGATCAGAAAGGGGATGTGTGTGGGGGAAAGAGGGTGAAGAAAGGAAGACAAATGTTGTCTTTTATGCATGTGTTCACATATGTTTACCCCGTTTTTTGACCTTCGTCCTGAAGGTCGCCTTCAAAGATTTACCACACTTACCATAAAATAAAACCATCAGTATTTTAAATTCAGCAAAACATAACTTGGAAACTTGCATAGTGGTACAATCCTGTGCATGTTTCCTTGGAAAGAAATCCCACTGTGTTCTGTGGTGCTTACTCCCAATGAAAGAAATAAAATTTAAGAAAACTTTCCCCTTCCTTTTTACATACACAGAGACAACAAGGGAGGGAAACCAGTTTGTAATGTTTATTTAATTGCTGTTGCACATTCTAAGCCCTCAAATCAGAGCAAGAAACATTTCAATCTCTGGATCATAAATGTGGCGCAATAATGTATGTGCCCCCAAAAGTCATTATTTTGTCTGCCCTCCCATTCCTGTCTGAAGGGCACCCAAATTCCCCACCTGCAAAAGGATGCATCTCTTACTCATTCACTACAATAACAAAAATCTGGATGGTAATTTTCTCCTAGGGAAACAATATCATTTGCTTTTATTGGAACATTGCATTACAGGAGGAGACCCTTCAGCGAGCAAGAGAGGATGAGGAAAAAAGGAAGGAGATCACTACTCATTTCCAAGGCACCTTGAACGATATCCAGGGACAGATTGAGCAGCAAAGTGAAAGGAACATGAAGTTGTGCCAGGAGAACAGTGAGCTGGCAGAGAAATTGAAAAGTATCATAGATCAGTATGAAGTCAGAGAGGAGGTAAGAACAACATGGCACCATACATCCAAATACTGCACAAGGCTAACTTGTGCCAGATCTGTTGCCGTAATTTCTAGTCTTCTCTGTTCATTCCTCTTGCAAGTGCATTCAGCTTTTGGCAAAAAGCAGCATAACTATTTATTGTATATGCTCACCCACACGTTCATTGCAGGTAAGTTTCAAAAAGCATCTCTAAAGAAATATGCAAACCAAGAATCCTCCTCCCCTTACATGCCCAGCTTTGGAGCACAAATTAGTAGCTTATTAATTTGATTACAGTGGTACCTCTACTTACGAATGTTTCTACTTACGAATGGAGCTCCGTCCGCCATCTTGGATGCGGTTTAGATAGGATTTTTTCTACTTAAGAATTTTTAGATAGGGTTGCTTCTACTTACGAATTTTTTCTCCCAATGCATTCCTATGGGATTCGACTTACAAATTTTTTCAACTTACAAATGTGCGTTCGGAACGCATTAAATTCATAAGTAGAGGTACCACTGTATTTATTGGAGTATGCTCCATACTTTGTATACACAGAGCATCTAATCTAAATTTTAAATATCTAAATTAGATGCCTTGTTTTTAAAAACTAAATCACCAGGTTTCATTTCCACTGGCATTGTCTGCACGCAAAACATTAATAATTTTTTAAATAGCTTTACCTTACTATAAAATATGTGCCTTTGGCTGTTGTCACGCTGGTGACTGAGTGCGCATGTGCAGTTAAGTTTAAACAGGGCGAGGGAAGCCTGTGAAACCCCGAGCAGAGCAGTCAACCCAAGCAGGTCTTCCAATGACCTTCCTGTTGTCATTCTTGCCACTGGTGGAATGAAGGGAAGAAACGTCCTTCTTGTTGCCGCTACTGAGAGAAGCCCCAAAAGGAGGTGGCAGGGACTGAAGGGAAGAAAGCCTTTCTGCCCTTCATTCCCACCCTGGCAGCTAGTGGCCCACGGTCCAAACAGGAAGAGCGAGTGAGGAGGCGAGCAGAGGAAGTGAGCTAGGCCCAGGCAGGCAGGAGGACTGAGTAGGTGGAGAAAGGGAGCATTCCTTTCCCAATATCACTGGCTGCTGCCCCTAACCAAGGGGGAAGGGAGGCTGATGCAGTAAGTGGCAGCAGGAGCATCAGATTGCCTCCACCTCTGTACTCCCATGACTCCCTCCTCCCCTTTCAGTAAGTGTCAATGACCCAAGAAGTCAGTAAACAGAGAGCCCCACCTGCATCATCTCAGCAGCCACAACCCTTGGGGTTTAAGATGCTGTGTAGGGAGGCTTCAGGGTGTGGTGGGTAGGCAGAGTTGGCGAGCAAAGTGAGCAGGGCCCCCAACATTTTATATATGTCATGTTTACTTGACTGTTAACCCTGCTATATTCAGTTAGGCCAACCTTAGATAAATGTGCATAAGGACTGCAATTCTATATGGAATTTTAAAAATCTAAAAATCCATTACAGTGGTACCTCGGTTTAAGTACACAATTGGTTCTGGAAGTCTGTACTTAACCTGAAGCGAACTTAACCTGAAGCAAACTTTCCCATTGAAAGTAATGGAAAGTGGATTAATCCGTTCCAGATGGGTCTGCAGAGTACTTAAACTGAAAGTACTCAAACCAAGGCGTACTTAAACCAAGGTATGATTGCATTTCTATAGGCAGGAAAATCACTACATCGACAAACAAAATGCTTTGCAATGTATTTTCTTCCAGCACCTAGATAAGATATTTAAGCACAGGGAGCTTCAGCAGAAACTGGTGGATGCCAAGCTGGAACAGTCGCAGGAAGTGATGAAAGAAGCTGAGGAGCGACATCAGCGAGAGAAGGAATATGTAAGTACTTTCCTTTAGCTTTCTTTTTCCCTTTGGGCCAAGCACAGGTCTGAAATACCATCTTCCCATGTTTAAGTGGTTGTTCCTGGTCTGAACTGAGACCAGTGGCTTCCTGTCTCAGCACTGAGTGGGATCCACCCTGGTTTATAACCTGTAGCAATACACAAGCCAGTGCCACTGGGCCTGGTAGGGCAGAAGGCAGGGAGGAAGAGTAGGGGGCGCCTGAGCCAATGGCAGACAGAGGCAGCTAACTCTAGTTTTGCTTCCATTCTCTTCCCTGTTCCACAAAGTTGACACTGAAGCGAAGGAAGGGGAAGCTGACAAGCAGTTTCACCGCTGGAGTGGTTGTAAGAGAGCAGGCAGGCGGGCTGAGGACAGACTGAGGCCGGTGCGGACAAGCCTACAGTTTCCTGAAGCATCTGATGCTCCCATGAGAAATTGTGTTTGTTTGCCATAGCAATATCCTACAGCTCTCTGGGTACACATGTTGTTATCCATGCTTCTGCTTACTTCAGTCTTGTGATGTCTATTAGACCAAGACATGAACTAGCCTGAGGGCACCCAGTGAGATCCATGACTGAGAGACAATTCTGAATCCAGATCTTCCCAGTCCCAGCATTCTTCACACTAGGCTACACTGGCTGTGTTATGTTTTTGTGCACTGGGGCACTTGGAAATTATAGCTATCTAAGCATGAAGCTTACCAAACACAAGACTCCTTTAACATCTCCGCTTCTGTGCAGTCGAGTACTCCCTGATGGAATTATAACCTACCCACAAACAAATCGGAGGAAATGGTCAGTAGCCAGCTGTGTCTAACCTCTCCACGCTGCTTCATTTTTTGCAAAGAAATCCTGATGACTGCTCAATAAACAGGTGATCTGGGAGCAGCCTTCTTTTTAGAGGACAAATTGAGAGCAAAAAGCAAAGGCTGAAAGCAAGCGCCATCAGACAATGGAATAGCTCTGCTGCCTCCCTGTGGCCTAGGGGAAGCCGTTCTCACTCATATGGCATAGTGGCTGTTTGTAAAACTAGTCGTGTTCATCATATTATTAAAAACTTAAATGTTCAATGCATGCTCTTATCCTTACAACTTAAAACACCTCTTAGGAAACATTTTCCAGGGATGCCCACCCCTTTTCCTAGTTATCATGAATTTCAAGAGCTCCCTAGACATTTTATCATTACACAATTGGCAACTACTCTTAGCTGCTGAGAGAAAGACACCCCTGCCCCAAGATACACCCAAATTTCCCAAGATAACCAGCTTAGTATCCATACAGAGGGGCTTGATCTAGCACTGATACAGCAGGTAGCCAGTTATCATCAGCATCATACTTCTGGTTGTTTAGTGACTCTGTCCTGGTAGAACTTTATGTCCAGAACCTTGAGGTTCTAAATTCAGTCTCAAACATGAGTGGAGGTTATAAATTCACGAGTGGGGTGTTTGCTAGCCTTCTGAATTCATCTAGGTCCCCAAAGCAGACTTGCATTGTGACAAGAGAAACTGTAGGTCGCCCCCCCCCCCATGTTGCTTATAATAATACGTATTTTTCCTCTGAGGCTCAAAGGCGCTAGATAGTCGCCACAGTTCAATGTTCCAGGCTCTTGGGGCAACCTTGTGATCGACAGGCTCTGCATGACCCATTGCTACCTACAACCGCAGCAACATTTGCTCTCAACACCAGTGGTGTCAGCTTATTAAATTGCAGATGAACTCCAGGTTCCGTTAACTAATTGGCAACTTCCCTCTATCCATGTCTTGTGAATTCCCATGTATTGAAATTAGGCCAGAGCGCCTTTCTAGAGCAATGAAAATTGTCTGTGGTCATAAGAGGTTTGGAGAAATTCTTCTCTGAAAGGGTTATTTACTATATCTTGTCTTTTAATTAGAGTGCCAGTTTAGACTGGAATGTTCAGGCAGAAGGGAATCAGAGCAGTCCCACTGAGGCTGTGCTAAGCCTAGCCTGGAGCAGTTCAACTTTAACAAGATTCTTCGGACGTTTCTATAATTCTAGGAGCGGGCGAGAGCTGAAGAACAAGCTTCATGCATGTAAACTGCATTCAATAGCACTGTACTGTACTGTATTCTTTACAAATTGATTCCTGCTTTGAGTCCTTCCTCGTTTCTGCTTCATGTTTTATTAATAAAAAAATACCAATATTTGTGTCTGGCTAAGCAGGTTGGCTTCTGAAGATTACCTCAGGCTGCATTTTTGATTTTGATTTTTTTTTATAAAAAAAAATCATGCTAATTTAAAACACTGCTTTGAACATTTTCTTTTATTGCAGGGTAACTCCTAGGTGTTTTTAAAAATAAATATTTAAGAATAACTTAAAATACATTGGCTACAGGACATCAATAAGACCAGAAAGGGGGGGAACTGTTTAGTGAGCCACAACAGATTACTAAGAAAAATGATTTCTGCCTCATCAGTTATGCTGGACTTTTTCAGCATCCCAGATGGAATATGTGACAGTGAAGGCTGATAAAATATTTAAGCAGTGTCAAAACCCAGACAGTTTGCAGGATAAATGACTATCCTGAAGCCCGACTTGGCCCTCAGGCTATTCAGCATTTTGTTTAAATACAACCAACCTGTAATTCTCCCAAAAGATTTTACTTTTATCTCGCCTTTTTTATTTTTTATTTACCTCTGGTGAAGGGGGTAAGAAAAACCCACACCCACCTATCATTTTGAAAGCCACACAAAAAGCCCTTGTGTATATTGCTTAGCTTCATTGCTCTAGGTTTTGCAGCAGTTGTTTAAAAAGTTAGAATGCTAACCATGGCGGACCTTGAGGTCTCAGATTTCAGCGCTGCCAAAATTTGATGCCCCCGCCCGCCTCTTTCCTTCTGTCCTACATCATAGTTGTGGCGCCCCCAAGACTCGGGGCCCAGTGAGACCGAACTGTCTCTGATAGTAATGTGTGCGGTGCTTTTTTTCCTTTAAAATAATGTTTAGGGGTACTCTCATTTTCCTACTCATATTGAAATACTGCCCCTCAATGAGGCCAAACTTAGATTCACAAAATGTTTAGGGGTATGCGTACCCCCAGGAAAAATGCACTCTGTGTGTGTGTGTGTGTGTGTGTGTGTGTGTGTGTGTGTGTGTGTGTAAGTTGAAAAATTTGTAAGTCGAAGCCAATTGGGGGGGGGGAGAGAAATCCTATCTAAACCGCATCCAAAATGGCGGACGGAACTCTGTTCGTAACTCGAAACATTCGTATGTCGAGTCATTTGTAAGTTGAGGTACACTGTAGATGAATGCTGGATTGTAAGGACTTTTGACTGAAAAGTCCCAGGATTCCACTGCTATTCTTTTTGTGTCAAACACAGCTACTTAACCAAGCTGCAGAGTGGAAACTACAAGCAAAAATGCTGAAGGAGCAAGAGACAGTTCTCCAGGCCCAGGTGAAGAACAGCTGCTGACTGTATGATGTGCCTCTTTATTTGAAGGGGGAGAAATGAATGTACTTAAGACAGGGAAGAGTTTAATATATGGTTGCGCTTCACGCTTCATTAAAACATATCCTCTGCAAGCAAAGGTCAGATGAGCACGCACTTGGGAAATATTTGCATTGATCCATCCATAATCTATGTCACATTTCAAGGGGCAGGAAGAATCAAAACATATGATGACCAGGGTCAGAGGAGAATTATTATTTTACTGTATTGGGTCATTTTCTCTTTAACTTTACACCAGCAATTATTGATTTAGTGCAGGAGGGGGGAACCTATGGCCTGCCAGATTTTATTGGACACCAGCTCCCATCAGACCCAGCCAGCATGCCCAGTGGTCCCTGCCCCGGCCTTGGTGGTTTCTTCCATTTTCCCATGTCAGGGGCTATTAATTATTTGTTCTCTTTTTTATTATTTTTGCAAGCTACTTTAGGTACGTTTCACTTCATGATTTATTTTATTTCTAATGGGTGGTTAGTCCACGGGCCAAATCCAGCCCTCACAATCATTTTTTTTGTGGTTTCCAAGCCACCCTTTCCCCCATTTTTTTTAAAGAAAAGTAATTATTTTTAATTGAAAATGCAAAAATATTTTTGACCTCCTCCTCCTCTCCAAATGTGCCCTTTAAAACAAACTAAAAATTAGCTATACTTCCTTTTATACTTTAAAATGCAAAAAGTCTTTTGCCCTGACCACTAGAGGTCCCTCCCTGACCTTATCAAGCTTCAGAGCATCCAGCACATCTTATTTAGCTTCGTACTTTGAGTGATGCTGGTGTTTTAGCCTAATAACATATGAGTTTTTTTGCTTCCAAGTGCCTTTTTCCTATTTTCAGTTTTTGGTACCCTCCTCTCAAAAGATCATTTGCCCCAAATAGATTAAAATATTCTGTAAGTATAACATAAATTATTTCTTAAGAATCGTAGTCTTTCATCTTGCTCTCTTGCTGCAGTAATTTGAAGGCTGTGAAACTATGAACAGAATTTGTGGAACTGACTTATGTTTCCTTTCTCTGAATGCAGCTTGCTCTCTATTCTGAACGATTTGAGGAGTTTCAGAAAACCTTGACAAAAAGCAATGAGGTGTTTGCCAGCTTCAAGCAAGAGATGGATAAGGTCAGTTAATGCATTTTGTCTCTCAGATCTGTTCTGGAGGGCTTGCCATTTTGGTAGCGGAGCCACTGAATTTTTTTCAGGTTCATATAAGACTTTTTCTGTTATGGAATCAATTAAAAACACGTTGACATTTTTTCTGTAAAGTGCAATGCATACCATTATGAGTCAAACTCAAACAATTGGATGAAAGGCAGTATTGAAATTTAATAAATAATAATAATTAACCCTGCATTGCTGTCACACAAGTGTGTATACCTTATCACCATTAAATATTGTTGGAGCACAGAAACTGCATTTAGTGGCCCAAATATGAATAAGACATTTCATCATCATCATCATCAATTTGTATGCCGCCTTTCCATAGTTAAAACAATGCTCAAGGCGGCTTACACATGACAAGATTTACATAATTACCAACATAACAAAAGTCATAAACAAAAATTAAACACATCAAAAAGTACACAACCAAATGGAAAACAGTTTCCATATAAAACATAAAATCTAAAACTAAGAATACAGCATTAATATCAATCACAGTTTAAAATGGCATAGATAAAAAATAAAAGCAATTTAAAAACAAAACAAAAACGGAGTACTCTCTGTCCAGCAGCAGCAGCAGCCTAGGGCTTGCCAACCAGAAGGTCAGCAGTTTGAATCCCCGCCAGCTCCTGCCCACCTAGCAGTTCGAAAGCACATCAAAGTGCAAGTAGATAAATAGGCACCGCTACAGCGGGAAGGTAAAAATTGTGTTTCCGTGTGCTGCTCTGGTTCACCAGAAGCGGCTTTGTCATGCTGGCCACATGACCTGGAAGCTGTACGCTGGCTCCCTCAGCCAATAATGCGAGATGAGCGCGCAACCCCAGAGTCGGTCACGACTGGACCTAATGGTCAGGGGTCCCTTTACCTTTAAGAGAGGGTAACTACTTTTTGAATGCTCTGCTGTGTATGGAAAGTGTGCTAGGGAGAAGAGATTTAGATCAACTTTCTTGACATACTAACTTTTCCACAGGTATTTACTTGCAGCGTGTCATTCTGAGCAGCCTGTCCTTCCTAAAACAGCAGCACAGATATCTCCTGCTGCATAAGTCGAGCATTTTATGAGCTGCCTTGCATCCTCTGCCAGTACCTGCTTGCACTGCCAAAGTGTCTGTGGCAGTGGCTCCATATGACTTAGTTGTTCTGCCAGTTATCATTCACTCAGCGATTATAAATATGGATCAGAACAACTGACCCTTTTATTTTATTTTTAAGAAGGTGTTCCATGCTGACACTGTTGCAGACTCTCATGGGACAGCTTGTAATTTGTGCAAAGCACTTAAAGATTGATTTCCAAGCAGTAAATTATTTCCTGTGTTAATTATCCACAAAACCACACTGCCAGTAAGGTGCTGTAACGTTTGTGTTCTTCATTTGAATTAAGTGACTAATTCATTGAAAGCAAGAACTAATAAAGTAAAAGAACTATAATGGATTGGCAGTGCTATAATGGATGCGGGTTGCTCTTGCAACAAACATTTTGTGAAATCACTGACTTGTTACTGCTTTGAGGCAAGAATGTGTTCCACATACATGAGATATTGCTGTGTGCACACCTTGATGTGTGGGCTTTCAATTGATCTCTGAAGAAAAGGAAACAGTAAATCTGACAGGCAAGTAGCACTTGGGGATCTAGTTGACTATGCATTTTTTATTCTAAGACCTTTATTCCCCCCCCCCCATCAATTGTATTTTAACTTGGGCAGAGTAGTCAGAGATTTTTGTGAGCTGATCCCAAATTGATGTTCTCCCATTTTCATGGTATGATAAGTGATTACAGTCGTACCTTGGATCTCGAACGCCTTGGCTCCCGAACAAATCGGCTTCTGAATGCCACAAACCTGGAAGTGACTGTTCCGGTTTGTGAACTATTTTTGGAAGCCAAACATCTGATGGGGCTTCCACGGCTTCCGATTGGCTGCAGGAGCTTCCTGCAGCCAATCTGAAGCCGCACTTTGGTTTCTGAACATTTTGGAAGTCGAACAGACTTCCAGAATGGATTCCATTCGACTTCCAAGGTACGACAGTACTGCCATAAGTCAAACTAGAACCCTTGACTATTGCCAAGGTTGGGATCAGCACTTGTTCACATGGGATATGTGTACGGTAAATGCTGACTTGTTCCTGATGTCAACTGGATTTTTCCCTTCTGTAGATGACCAAGAAAATGAAAAAGTTGGAAAAGGATACAGCTACGTGGAAAGCAAGATTTGAGAACTGCAATAAAGCTTTATTGGACATGATTGAAGAGGTGAGAAACCATTCCTTGAACAATTTTTAATTAATTAAGCGTCAATGATACAATCTCATAAATTGTTCTTAATAAGAGCTCTCTAGGGGACCCAGTGGCGCTGTGGGTTAAACCACTGAGCCTAGGGCTTGCTGGTCAAAAGGTCAGCGGTTCGAATCCCTGTGACGGGGTGAGCTCCTGTTGCTCGGTCCCAGCTTCTGCCAACCTGGCAGTTCGAAAGCACGTCAAAATGCAAGTAGATAAATAGGAACCGCTACAGCGGGAAGGTAAACGGCGTTTCCATGTGCTGCTCTGGTTTGCCAGAAGCGGCTTTGTCATGCTGGCCACATGACCTGGAAGCTATACGCTGGCTCCCTCGGCCAATAATGCGAGATGAGCGTGCAACCCCAGAGTCGGTCACGACTGGACCTAATGGTCAGGGTCCCTTTACCTTTACCTTTTACCTTTTAAGAGCTCTCTGGCACAGCTTCCATTGTAAAGTTCATAGAGCATCCACAATCATAAAGGGGCCATAGTTCAGTTGCACAGCATCAGCTTTGTATGGAAACAGTCTCAGGTCTAATACACAGCATCTCCATGTTTGCCTGAAACTCTGGAGAGCTTGTACCTGTCAGTGGATGGATCAATTCAGTCTGACTTGATGTATGGCAACACGATGGAAAAAGCAGTGGGAAACAGCTCCAAAAGCTTAAAATCACTCTTTTGGGGGAGGTTTCCCCCAAAAGCTCGACAATTTTGGGGTCTTCCTAAACAGTTTTGCAGGTGTCAGGAATTTTACATATTTAAATATATCAGCAGAGGGTTGGGGTGGGTGTTTTTAAGAGTGGTTTAAAAAAGATGGTCACTTTCTTGCAGAATGTTTTGGGAAATTAAATTGTAATTTAGTTTTTGGCTAATTAGTGGCAGCTACTAAATGAAGCGAGGGCAAGTAGTTTATTGTATGTGGGACGCTTAAGCACCTGAATGAATGGGCAGGGTGCTTTCTTGACTGTTTTGTGGCCTCTGGGCTGTGGAAGTAACTAAAAATAAAGTATCACCTTTCTTTGCATAGATGATGTCGGGTGTGGAGAAAGCTATAACATTTTCTCTGAGCAAGATGGTTCGGGCAGGGAATTAAAAACACACACACACACACACACACACACACACACACACATACATATATATATATATATATATATATATATATATATATATATATATATACAGAGATGTTTTAACATGACATTCTACTCCTTCTAAATTATCTGAACTTCACATTGCAGAAGTGAAAGTCTCTAACAGTATATATGCTATGTGTAGTTTGTAACTTCCTGACTTGACTCCCCCCCCCCTCCCAGCATTCTGTCAGTAAATGTTTACTTCTGCATCATTTGGCCAGCTCCAAAGATTTACATAAACTATTATAAAGACCCCAGGGCCTGTAGAACCACCTCAGAGAACTGTAACACCTGCAGAAGTTGCAAGAAATAAGACTGTGTATCAGCAGGAAAAACACTTTGCAGAAGTGGCCAGGCCACTTCTTGATTGGGGAGGTCACTTTCCAAGCCACGTTCTTTAACCATCTTCCTGATTTTTGCTTGATCTGTTAAAAACTGCCCCCTCTGGTTGTCCTGTGCCATTTGTCAACGCGGCAGCCTTCAAACGCTTTGTTTGCTCTATCGCAGAAAGCCATGCGAGCCAAGGAGTACGAGTGCTTTGTAGTGAAAATTCAAAGGCTGGAGAATCTGTGCAGAGCTCTTCAGGATGAAAGGAATGTGCTGTACAAAAAAATAAAAGATGCAAAATTCCCTGAGGAGAAAGAGGAGGAGGAGGAGGAAGAGGAGGAGGCAGAACCACCACCACAACTGACTGGACAGGACGATGGTCTGAAAAATGAGGCTAGTGTGAGCTCCTCTGTTGCAGGCCAGGCTGCTGCTGAGCTACCTGCCACTAATGAGAATATTCTGAAGGATCTGGCTGCATCTTTCATGGTGACCCATCATGAGGGAATGCTCCCAATAACCGCTAATGTGGACGCACCTGAACCCCTGGGAGCCACTAATGTAGAAATGTCTGACAAACCGTGTAATCTGCAAGTTTGTCCCCCGGAGCCATTGCTCCCCATGCCTCAAGACACAGAGAATATCTCCATACAGCCAGCAGCATCCACACCCACGGCAGAAAAACATGAAGGGGACACGGCGAAACAACTTGCTCAGGGTCATCCAGTTCTGCAGTTGTTGGATGCTGACATGGAAGGAGTCGATTAGTATTAATGTGATTATATTTATTTCCCAACTGCCATCCTTTCATATATATATTTTTTTCCTAATTATGCGGCTTTAAAATCTTCAGAGATTTTCTCCTCAAAATCGTGGGACGTGTCTTGTGTCTGTGACATCGAGCCCCGTTGGTAGCAATGCATTTTCAGTTTGCCCACTTTTTCATCAAATCAAAGCAAAAAAAAGTGCTTTCCTGAAGTGTCACAAAATGCATGGCGTTTGCTCCCATCAACCTGTTTTGAAAATCCATTAAGACTCCCTACTTTAAGAACGACAGCACTTTAATTCAACGTGCTCTCACAAACACCTGAGTGTGTTAGTTTGGTCTGAGGTGCCACAATGTCACTTCTAAATATAGGAATAAATGTTGCATGGGGGAAGCATACTTGGGGAAGTAGAAGCTGGAAAAGCAATAAGGCGAGGGTCAAATCTTATTCCAAAGTAACTACTAATTAGTCTATGATCTTCAAAACATTTTTGTTTGGACAGATTCTCCTGACTTCAAGCAATTGTGTGTATCCCTGGGACCCTGATTCTTTTCTTTACCCCCAACACAATCCTTTTCTCACAAGGAAGAATAGTTGTCTATGATTCGCTAATGAAGTATTGGATACAGAGAGTGAGATATGAAAAATAGTTAATGAGATTATACTTTTTTTTTACTGTAGGCTAGCCTACAGGCCTCTCAGTGTTGTTGGACTCCCAACGTGCATCAGACTTGACCACTGGCCATATTGGTTGGAGCTGATGGGAGTTGGAGTCCTACAGTATCTGGAAGACCATAGGTTAGCTGCCTCAACTGAACTATTTACCTATGTGCCTTGCTTTAATACTTCACCCTATGTCACTTACACTGTCACTATTTCAACAAGTTTGGTCACAGCTGAGCAATTTGTCGTTAAGTCCCATTGAATTAAACTTGTAACTGTGCCCTGGGTGGGCTCATAGCTGCCAAGTTCTCCCTTTTTTAAAGGGAAATTTCCTTATGCTGAATAGGCTTCCTCGTGAGAAAAGGGAAAACTTGGCAGCTATGGGTGGGCTGCATAACATAGAAATTGAAGGGGTGGTTTTTTCCCCCCTTGTAGGGTTGAATTGATTAAATCTGTAGAATTCTAGCCTGAATTTGATAATTTAACTGTTTTGCTTGCTTATCAGTAGTTTAAACACGGAATTAATACAGTTTCAATACCTACTACTTTTCTGCTTTCCTTGTTTCCTCTTTTATTGCCCGATTGTCCATTTTCTAACATTCCGACAAAACTTGTATTATATATGGGGGTTCTGAACACACATTTGCTGTAGGCCTCCTAATGATCAACCTTGATTAAGTGGTTTAGAATGGAGAAGCCATAGGATACATTCAGAAATGAGAAAAACCAACCTGTTAAGGTGGGTACATTTTTTCCCCTTTGCATTGTAGGGGAGGGTGGCAATGACTGGGAATCCCCAGCATATAGGCGTCATAAAGCCCAGCAAGGGTCGTAATTAGGCCCATGAGACCATTTTCCTCAAACCACATAGGCCTGCGCAACACCTAACGTCACAGGTGACATCAGGGGCTGGGCAGGTACAAAACTTAGCTAGCATCTAATGCGCTAGGAAAGTTCCCCATCAGGAACTCCCTATTGCAGCCAGTGGGGCTGCTGCCAGGACCTATTGGCTGAGAAGCGCCGACAGCACACCTTCAAAGACACTTTCTGTCAGTGCCAGGGTCAGCTCCTTTGAAGTCATCAGGTGATTAATGGGTGAGTGGCTCTGCCCACTTGTCCAAGTTGGTCAAGTGAGAATAGGGCCCATGGTACCTGCCAGATCTCACCCTGATGGAGGCTCATCCATTTAGGCCAGGCATCCCCAAACTTCGGCCCTCCAGATGTTTTGGACTACAATTCCCATCTCCCCCAACCACTGGTCCTGTTAGCTAGGGATCATGGGAGTTGTAGGCCAAAACATCTGGAGGGCCGCAGTTTGGGGGTGCCTGATTTAGGCCATAACTGCAGAGGGATTTGAACCAGCGACCCCTCCCTGCCTCACAGCACAAATCCTTAGCCATTAAACTACACCAATTCACCTTTCAGTGCTGCTGGCTAGATTTGGGGTTCCTGGGAGCCGCCTAGCAGCTATAAATACGTTTGAGGACATGTCTCCTTTGTTGGCCTAAACTGGAGTAGACTTGTCCTTAGCATTGGGCAATGAATAAACCTGAAAGTTTCTCTGAGCAAATGTATCTGAATGACTAATTTATTTCAGAGGGCATTTCTGGGTGTGTGAGAATTGGCAAGTCTCCAAGACAGATTACAAAGGCTATAAAAGACTACAAAGCCAAAAAAGGAAGAAGTTTCATGTAGGCAGAGTAACATCAAACTTTTTGATCCTTCTCACATAATATCTGGGAAGAGTCCACACAAACCAGCCAAGGAAATAATTAATGGCCTGCAAGTCTATACGTGAAGTCTGTGATTCAGCAGCCACACCTGTGATGCAGAATTAATGAAAGGCAGCGAGTAGTAAGCTTGCAGGTTTTGAAAACTGGGCACAGGTCCAGAACAATAGCTAGATGCTCATGGATCCTATTGCAAATGGAAAAGACTTCACCTATGAATGATTTTTGAGGTTTCCTAGTTGCCTTTCTTGTCCTACACACCATCTCTCATGAACCATCTTGGCCTGCATTGTGAAGTATACCTAGAAGAATACAGCAAAGTCATGTACCTGAAAGCTTCAAAATACCAGGTGTTCTGGGAGAGGAAATGACTGTTAGACCAATTTTAAGTCTGTGGCGTCGTTTTCCGCTGTCCCTCTTGACCCCTTTCACCATTAACTGCCATGCTTTTGTGCATGCAGATTTAAACAAAACTTTAATGAAGGAATGCATTTTTAAAAAATAAATAAAAATGTAGAGCCATCTTAAAATAAACCAGAAATGACCAATATTATCAACGACCAACTGGAGCTAGAACAGTATCTTCATTCAGGTCCAACTTGCAGATCATTTCGAATCTCTGACCTTGCAACACCAGTGGCTTGTTCCTTTGTTTGAAGTGTTACAAGCTTCTAACACTTGTCGAGAGCTAGTGACCCACCCACACTGTGAGCACCGAAATAGCTTACCTTTATGTAAAGAACGAATCGACAGTAGAAGCACATCTTATATTTTGATCTCAGCAGGTCAAGTGATTCACTCTCTTGATTCCAGAACGCTGCTATTTCCCTGATGTCAGCAGAAGGGTGTATAATTACTGGTGTTAGGCGACGCTATTGTTGGCCGTTGGGCAGGGACACCCCAGCCCTTACGTGATACAAAATTAAGTTCAACAGCCAAGACAGATTGACAAAAATGGAAAGGAGCAGAAGGTACCCATGGCTAAGGTTCAAAAATAGCAAGCCCCTGTCCACACAGCTAAAAGACTTTCCAGCATTTTTTTTATAAAAGCAACTTTTATTGTCCTGTTCTGTTAAGTGTTTTCAAAAGCTATTTCTTCTGACACCCCCTCCCCAGAATTGCTTAAATGAGAGGAAATTTCATCCGCAGAACCTGTAAATGAGCAAGATCATGAAAGCCGAAGTAGAAATTCCTGTATTCCTAGCCAAAATAATAAAACTAGTTACTGACATATGAGACCAACATCTGCAATTAGTTTAACTTGCTGTTCCTTCTCTTCATAATACTCTGATAAATTTTTGTTAGGGCGCACCAGCCTGAAGCTTCTTTCTGCCCCAAACTGGCTTCATGCAACAAGATAAAAGTGCTGCCTGTCTTTTTGCTTTGTGTCCAGATAGCACTCTATAGAGTCTGCCAAATGTATTTTTGCATTTGCAAACACTCCCTTTCCTTGGCACCTTGCCATTAAGTTACCAGCATTCAGACTGACTGACACACCTGTTCCTTTTCTGCAGCCTGACCATACATAGACTCTCTACTGTGATGAAAGACTAGAAGCACATTTGGGTACTATTCAAAACATTCCAGGATGCTGATCTACCACAGTCAAACATAAATGCTGGAACGTGAGCAAGAACTGTTCCTTGCGAAGTGTTAGCCCTTTTTTTTTCTATACTGGGGAAAATATTGAATACGTATAATAGGAAATCTCTAAGATGCTCCATACAGGCCGTACATTTAAAGTAGCTTTAAAGCACGCACACCCCCAAAGAATCCTGAGAACCATCATTCGTTAAGGGTGCAAGGAATTGTCACTCTGTGAAGAGTAAACTACAGTTCCCAGGATTCACGGGAAGGGTGCTTTAAATGTGTGCACAGATTAAAGGTACTGAGCATTTTTAGTCATGACAAACCTCTGCCCATTCAGAGCTGGAGATTATGGTCATTATATGGGAGCTGATGTAAACACCATCATTGTGGGTTTTTGCATTTGTTGCTGAAGCTATTTGCCCTGACAGAAAAAGTTTGCAAGCATACACACGATACACAGGTTTTCTCCACAATAACGTCTGCGGGAGGATTTTAATCAGGAAAAAAGCTTAGTGGACAACAGTTCTCCCCTCTCCACACCCAAGTGCATAGCTGTCAAGTTCTCCCTTTTTTTAAGAGAAATTCCCTTATGCTGAATAGGCTTCCTCATGAGAAAAGGGAAAAATTGACAGCTATGCCCAAGTGTCATGCAGTTATTAAAACACACACACACACTTGGAAGACTCTAAACATAGACTCCCACATCTTGTCTGGAACCTTATTTCTGTGGTCATGCAATTCCCTGGGTAGCAAGCAATCATAACATACTATTGCAGTAAGAGGGCTCAAAGTGTAATATCAGCAAATGAATTCATTTGCTTGGCAAGAGAAGACAGTCACAGGGATAAAGCAGAATGGAAATTCACGTCTTAAGCTGCCCTTCAACGAAGATGTTTGCATAGGTGTAAGGCAACTATGCACGCAAGAGGAGATTCTGGTGTATAGTTTCCTCCACTGTAGCTCCCATATACAGCAAAACAACCTGCAAGACAGTTTTAAAACAGGCTTGAGTCACTGGGGTAGAGCTGCAACTGTGCAGAGCTCGGGGGTGGGGAGCACAGTGGGATGTGCAAATAACTTGTTCTTTGGCCCCCTTAGCCTTAATCTGTGCCCATGTTACTAAAAGCAACCGGTCAGCTGCACATCAGTTGTGTGCCAGTGCAGAGTCACTTGCTGCAATTTGTACTGTTCTGTTCTCATCTGTTCTTTGGTTACCACTACAACAGATGCATCTGCACTGCCACATGAACAGTCTTCCTAAGCGGAATTGTTATAGATCAGACTGTAAATCTTTTAACCACAAACACCCTCCCTTTTCCTTGGAATTGCAGGAACTGGCAGGAATCGGATGCGATGGCAAAAAACCAAACAGATTATTAAGAAGACTTGGCTTTTGATTTTAATTGCCTGTGGCTGATCATCAGAAAAGGTGGGAGGTTGCAAGATCAGTTTATCTCAGCAATGCACCTCACTGGGCTACTTGCCCTCTCTCACCCTAAAGTAACTCACAGAGTTGTTGTGAGGACAAAATGGATCAGCCCTGTGCATGCTTCCTCGGCCCCTTGAAGGACGAGCGCAAAACAAATATGAAAGCAAAATGTAAAAAAGCAAGCAGCGATTGTGACACATTATCAAGGGCTAGTGCACAACGTGGTGAACCTTCTTTCTTCTTTGGCGATCACTCGTAGCCGAGTAAGATTGTCTTCCATAAACACGATTTTAACAATGGGTCCGTAAGTGACTGTGGAGGCCAATTCTGGATCCACACGTCCTTCCACAGTGGGGACATATTTATACCCCACCCATCTGGTTGAGTTTCCCCAGCCACTCTGGGTGGCTTACAGCATATATAAAACATAGTAAAACATCAAACATTAAAAACTTCCCAATACAGGGCAGTCTTCAGATGTCTTCTAAAAGTTATGTAGCTCTTTATCTCCTTGACATCTGAAGGGAGGGTGTTCCACAGGGAGGGCACCACTACCAAGAAGGCCCTCTGCTTGGTTCGCTGTAACCACTTCTCACAGTGAGAAAACCAGCAGAAGACCCTCGGAGGAAGTCCGGGCTGAGCGATGGGGGTAGAGACGCTCCTTCAGGTATACTGGGCCGAGGTATAATGACACCACAATAATCATGAACACGATTCACTGCAATTTATTCTTTTATTACAGATAAATCACAACCAAAAACTTAACACCACACAAAAATGGCATCATAACCAATTATTTTAAATTTCATCAACATTCATTTGCTATGTACATATTCTTTCCTCTGCAAAAGTGCAATCCAAAACTGTTTTTTTTTCCTTTTGGAAAAGAAAAGGCTTTTTGACAAATGTAGTGCGGCTGGCTTTGTAACCTCACAACTTTGTCCTTGAATACCTCGTACAATAAAATCAGAGAAAAATGAACATAAACTTGCAACGTGTCTTCCCATCAACAGAACACACTGACAGAATCACATGTTGCCTCAAACCTTGCTCTCAGAAATCTACCAATTTCATGTGTTAGTTATTAGCAGACAAAAGCCACAATCTGACACTGTCTTAGGTGCACTTAACGGATTAGCAGGGCCTTGTTTGATTGTTGCCACAGAATCTTACTAGATGAAGCCAAGCTCTACACTTTAGGGCTCTACTGGTGCTAAACATCTTAGGACTGCATGTAGTTTTGCTGTGCTTTCTCCTCATGCCATTTTAAATGTACTTTTACAACAGGGATGGGGGCACCTGTTGCCCAACTCAAATTCCCATTAGTCCCAGTTTTGGCAGTGATCAGAGATCATGGCAGTGATCAGAGACCCCAACAATATCTGATTCCCAATGCCTTTTTAATAGCAATAGTAGGAACAAAACTGCAAGTGCCAAAAAAAACCCAACAACAACCAACCACCCATTTTCAACTTGTTAAGAGGTGTGTGATATATGAAGCTTTCTGTCATGTTTCTGGCATATCTTTATCAATGCGAGTGCCTCAGTAAATAAAAGCATCCTGATATTTTGCGGAGAAACTATATGGACATGGAATTTAGGGGTCTGTTTTCTCACTCAAACAAATAATGGATGAAAAATAAAGACTTCCCAGATGCAATATAAGCCAGGAGTTCCCAATGAGGCCTTCGCTGCTCCTTCACCATGAAACTGTCTTACCCCACAAGGCAGCTTGACTGCAGAGCCTGAGAATCCTAGCAGAAGCTTACAGTAACTCTCAGCTTCTGAAGAGAGGATTGCTTGCCAGGTACAGAGCCATGTGCATCTCCCTTGCATGCTTCTTTTGCCAGATTAGTGCTGCTTCCTATGTAAGGCTGGTCAGGCCAAAATAGAGCAGGTAAGGAGCCACTGCTTACCTGGCAGGCGTTCCTCCCATCAGGATGTGTGAGCAGAGTGGCATGAGGAGGCAGGTGAGAAGTGATGCCAGTCATGCCTTGCACTCTGGCTGTAGCCTGGAGAGCAGTCCAGGCACCTTCTGCAAACCACCCAGTTGGCCATCCCTGCCTGGAAGTATTACATTAAGCAACAGAACAAGACAGCCAGGCCCATATTAACTCAAGGACAATTGCCTTAATATATATAAGTCGGTTTCAAAACAAAAATACTCTGATCATACTAAAATAGAGTGGGCAATTGTGCATGCAGTTAATATAAAACTGCTCACACCTTTTCTTTTAATGCAAAATAATGAAACGCTTTTATATGCAACATGTTGCTCACATTTGTTGCACATAAAGCCACTGATATTAAAATTTAATATCCTTTTTCACACAGCCCTCTTGGTTTAACTCCTAACCTTCCATCTGATTAACACTGTGTCCTTGCAGTTTAAATCCTGCAAATACTGTTTTTTAAGATGGTGACACACACAGTTATCTCTGAAGACACTGAAATTCCATCTTTGAGGCTCTCAAGTGCCACTTTCCAGTGCACACGGGAAGATGTATTTGAACAGGGTCTGTTACGTTTTCGTCAGTGCAATCAAAGTGTCCATAAGAAAGCCACTGATTTAAAACAACAACAAGGAGTTAAAAACCTTACCTAGCCTTGGGTGGGCAAGGCCCATAAATTTTGACTCCTTATTAAAAGACAAATTAAATCTGGTAGTCTATGAGCTGCTTTACCACTTTCCGGTCTGGAACATTAAAACTTGACCTGAATCTCCCTTGCCATGGTCATCTGTAGTTTCAGATACCAAGTCCTCCCACTCTGGGCCACCATAACCTTAAACTCTAGGAATCAGCAATTTGAGAGTACAATCTGGCTCCCCATAGAGTGCCACTTGGCAATATAGGTGCGTGGAAGGCTTGGGAGCTATGGCAACAGGACCTCCTGGCAATTCCTGTTGAGGAAGCAGGGGAAGTGGAGGTCTGTCACAACCCCTGTCCCTTCCTCACAATGGCCATTCTGTGAATCTGCTTACTGAGCACAGCCTTCTGTGTACAAACTGCAGAACAGTGAGGCTGTTTGCAGAGGTGTGGGCTTAAGGGCCTCTGTGAGCCGCACACAGATTTCTCGAGGGCAACCTAATCAAAAAAGGAAATTTGGAAGGAGCTTCAGGCCTCAAATAGTGAGACATACAATGACAGAACTGCCACCATTCTTCCCTTCAGATGCAGAACCGTCAGTCAGTGCCACATGATTTGAAATCCATGCAAAATGCCTAGCTGTACGCAGTATACAAACTGGAATATAAAATCTTAAAAAATGCTTATATCCACTTCAGCTGAAAACAAACAAATGCTTAATTGCAGCTGGCCTGCCTTGATTGCAGTTGTGCTGACCTCTTGATTAACTAAGAAAAATATAGATGAAAGTGAGTATTTTGGGAAGTGAGAATTCTAAGTAGCATTATTTTGATCCAAAGACTACATCAGCTGTTCAAGCAGTCAGAGCTGTTGCAAGGACTGGACATTTTACTATTAAGCAGAAGCCTTAGTTTACGAGGCAGTGTACTGTGTGTTATATATTCGCTTCATTAGGTTTTTGCAATCTTTTGAGACTGTGACTCATTTTAAATCCATACTTGCCTTAAATACAACGGAGGAGTCACATCTTCGCAAACTATATTTTGCCAAGCTACACAGTGTCTATTATGCAGTAGGGAGTTTGGGCTGATTAGATCCACTTAAATTTCATGGAGCTTAAGTGTGTATTCTCATGCACTGAGGTTATGCCAATGACTTAGAATCAACCTTATATTGATGAACTGTGATTCGATCTTCCCATGTCATTTTCTGCGCCTAAACACAGATCAGGGGGTAGAACTGATCAGAGCTGCAGTGTTCAAGGGGGATGGCGAACCCCACTCCATGCAAGTAAAACACCCAGGCAACAATGTGTTCCACCATTGTTCCACCTATGTGTTCCACTAGCTACAAGGACATTTCTGCTAATTTACAAAAAGTAATTTAAACTACTTCTTAGGAAATTATTTTATGAATAATAGTCCCATTACGTTTTCAAGCAGATCGCCCATTTCCAGTATCTGTTCCAAAAAACAAAATACTCTAGACTATCACGATTTAAAAGATAGCATATTTCCTCCTTTAAAAACCAAACATCTTGCACAAAATCATGATAAGGAGCCTATGGTAAGAATTAAAATACAAACATCATGTGAAATCTTTGTTGATAAATCTCACTGGTTTTGATTCTGAATCTACTGGGAATGTAAAAATCAATCAGTTCATTAATTTCACTTTGGATTCCTCGACACAACGCTAAATTACAGGTTTTACAAGTTAAGTAAAAATGCCATTTCAAAATAGGTTCCCAAAAGTAGAAGTCAACTGGTTTAAAATAAGGTATCGTGTACCTTCATATTTTAGTACCACCTAGATCATGGCCAGGGTTAAAAAACAAGATTAAAAAAGAGATGGAATTTAATTCCATGAACCCAAAGGGGTCTTCAGGCCACTACTACATGACAAAGTGCTGCAGTTTGTTATATGGCACAAAGACGTGTTAAAACAGAAGCCCATTCTGTGATCCAAAGATGCTCTTCGGAACCTTTAGCCTGCCATTCCAAGGCATCCTAGCCGATTCCACAATTCCCATTTACACATGAGCCTACACACAATCTTAGGGCATGCTTACACCAATACTATTTGTTGTTTTTAAATGGGATGTTTGGACAAACCATGTACCACTGGTGCATACCAGCTTGGCTCCAGTGAAGGGTTATGTTCTTAAAAATGTAGTATTTCATTTAGTTTATCTACCCTACAGGAAAATTCAGGCAGCCCAGTGGACCACTTTAAGCAACACATTCCATTTAGTTTGTACCTCATTCCCTACATTTGTGCAGTGAGAGACAAAAGGGTCAAACCAACCGATGCACGGAACCTCTTAATAACAGGTTTTGCACTGAGCTCAATAATCCTTCTGAGAACCGCAAGAATTTTTTTTAATGCCTTCAAAGAAGCTGAACTAATGCAACTAATTAAGATCTCAATGTTTGTTTTGGTAGAAGCAACTTCCCTGACTACTAGAATTACAATGTTAGCGGAAACAGTATGATCTGTCAGTGAGAGCAGCTCCGATTATCAAATATATACTCCAGGAAGACACTGCAAAAATAAGGGGGGGTTGTTGTTTTTTTCTTTTAAACAGTGCATTTTCTGACATAGCATTACATTCATTTGTCAACATTTTAAGTTCACCTCATCAGACAGAACCTCAAAGTATATGAGCTAGCACTACTTATACTATCAAGACAAGATCTTGCTCCCAGGGATGACGATGGCAAATTCAGCAGGGAACGACGACGTGGGAGTTTCTCTTACGAAAGAGGCAAACACAGAGATCTCATCCAGCCTGACCACCAACCTCAACCAGACACAGCAAATGCACAGAGTCGATCTAAGGGTAAGATGTGAGGCTTTGTGGATTAAACCATGGAGAGATTATGCCAATTTGAGACCCTTCAGAATGCCTCTTTCTCTTCTCAGTGGCCCACACATCATACTGGGATGTGGAGCATATTTGAGTGCATGGGGCCAGGGCAGAAATAACGACAAAGAGCTCCTTAGCTAGGAGGTCCTATCACCCTGTTCCATAGATAATATTGTCCATCCATCTGTAAGGACAGTCATAGGATTTTCCAGCCACTTCTTTGAGCCATTTATGAAGATCTTCCCCCCTTCCCTCCAAATCTACACGTACAACAAGAAAAGAAATCTATTTAGAACCAGTCGCTGGTTTCCATAACTTCTCTCCATGTCTTGAAGTTACTCTGCCCTAATTAGAAGAGAGTGGTGTTTCCCCCCCTCCCTGCTTAGATGAGTGCAGAGAGCGAGAGGCAATCTGCTGCCCCATCCCTTGCCTTCAACTGAGATCATGGCAAGAGGACCACGGTTTTGATGACACATATCTACATTAGGAACACATGTACACAATCACACAAAGCTGCTGCACTTTCTTTCAGTTAGGGGGGAAAAAATAGCCCCCTCCCCTCCCCCTCACAGAACAGATCTTATAAAAGATATGTAAAATAAAGGAACAATACTCATAAAATAGCTATTACTATGGCAAAGCTTTTGTCAATAAGCCTCCAGAACTTTAAACGACGAAAATGGCTTCACAAAATGGTAGTCCAAGTTTCCGCAGTGTGGGCACTGCTGAACATTGCTGTATTCAGAGAAATACTGCATTCCAATACGTACATCTATAACAGGTTTCCCACAGTGTTTACAGTTCAGTCGAGCCTGGAAAAGGGTGGGGAGGCAGGGAGACAAAACAAGAGATGTCTCAAAAATCATTTACTCGCATACGATTCAGTCAGGAACTTGATAGAGATTCTCACTTAATTCTTTGTACTCGGGCAGACCTGTGTGCCCCATGCCCCAGTAACTGCGAATAGAATACAGTGGTACCTCGGTTTATGAACACAATTGGTTCCAGAAGTCTGTTCATAAACTGAAGCGTTCATAAACTGAAGTGAACTTTCCCATTGAAAGTAATGGAAAGTGAATTAATCCATTCCAGATGGGTCCGCGGCGTTCATAAACCGAAAATTCATAAACCGAGGTGTTCATAAACAGAGGTTCCACTGTATATGTTTCGAGTCAGGCAGGCATGTGTCTCTTTTTAGACTTAAAACAGAGGGTTGTTGTTTGTAACTGTTTTGCCTACTTGTGCAACAGAAAATGAAGTAAAGACATATTTAATAAATAAATAAATAAACAGAGTGGTATCAAATATTGCCATTGAACTTGTGCAACAGACTTCTGCTTGCACAATATAACTTCTTCCTCCTTTCCTCTCCCCTGCAGCCCCCAGCACACCCTCAAACTCTGCTCCAGGGGGTGGGACCTTCCGGGGCAGGTTTGGGGAGGGGCGCAGGGATAAGAGAGGGAAAAGAAGTCCTGTTGTGCAAGCAGAAATCTGTGCATGCAGTACTGGATGCAGCCCAGAAATACTGAAAGAGAAACCAAGGCCTGTGTCAGGATTTGTTTTGGGGGGGGGGGTTTCCAACAAGTCACACACTGCTTTCTACATATGCCCACATTTTGTACTTGAAAGGCTGTGCATATATTTTGTTTTCCATTACATGTGCCGAAATCCAAAAAATAACGTAAGAATCAGTCCTGAGTAGGGAGGGATTGGAAGTCTCAGACCTTCTTGTTACCAAGATAATAAATCTATGGGCCCTTTCCAAGCATTCAGCTGTATAATAAGGAACAAGGCAGGGAGGAGGGCCATTGATGCAACAGACTTCCTCTCCCTCATCAGAATGCTTTCAGGAAACCCCCACGCATAACATATATATATAAAGTGGTTCCTTACATCTTTTCTAATTATTGCTGCCCTCCCCTCCCCCCTTCCCCCAATTCATTTTATCTAGATAAATTGAATGGAAATCTCCACTGTCTTACTTTACTGATCAGAAATCTAACTCTTCTTCTTTTCTGCCTAGTTAGCGATAAGATAGAAACTGTCATTCTGTATACTAACCTGACAACAGGGAGACGCTGCTAGAATATCATACGTGTACATGGTTCCCAGTTGATGCCAGCTTCCATCCCACCGGGACTTGCACTTTATGCAGATAATTTTGTGAACTCCTTCTAAACAGTCTACACAAACAGCATAGAGGTGCATGAGCCTTCCTGTAAAGAGGAAAACAAAGATTTGGTACTCCGAAAGACATTTTTGGTAAGAAAATGCATTCTGAAAACGTTGGGTATGTTCCTGGATACAATAAACGCAAAAGGGGAAGTATTTCATCCATCCATGGTTAGTTTGGCCATTTTATAGTGGCAGATGTTAGGAAAATTTTTGAGAGAGCCAGAGAAAGATCCCATGTTCTACTTGTAAGAGATGTACACTGTGTGTGTACAAATGAGAATGTGGTGGCATCCTGAACTCTAGAATGTAGTATCATTTTTTTGCTGTTTTTAATATTGTATTGTGTATTTTATACTTTTGTGATTACTTCCCTGAAGCTCATTTTTGTGCCGAATATAATATCTAAAAAAATATAATGCAAAACTGCCGTTTTTAACTGTGTATGTTATACAACAGGTATGTTACACAACAGGTTTACCAAATTTCAGGTCTGCGCTCTGGAAGTACCTTAATAATTTCTGGAAATTGTACCTAGTTGCATGTGTCTACTTAGATGTATCTACTGAGGTACTGCAATAATTATACTGCATACATATAAAATTACTAAATATACATACAAAATTACTAAAAAAATACCCAGCTTTTGGCACACTTAAAGGAACCCCTCCATTCTCCCATTTGGCATGTTAAATAAGGGGCACATGAAATCTCATATACTACTCTTCCAAAATATATGCATAACATGAAATGCTATTCTCACATCCCACTTTTTATTCTAGAATATTAACAAAAGCCACTGAAGTTAACAAGGGAAATGTAATATATTTGGTTATGGGGGGGGGGGAGAGATGGTTCAAGAGGTTGAGAACTGGTATGGATGGGAGAGAAACCATGTGGTATAGTAAAAAAAAACTTTGCAAGATTATAAAGGGCCTGTAAAGACAGAGAGAGAAATGATTTTCTGTTTTGAAACAGTGGAGCTCATCCTGTAAAGCAGGCAGAAAGTTAACATAATCAACAGTAACTTCCAGAATAGGGGGAATTCATCATTGTGTACCGTGGTGGCCATTAGCATACGAGAAGGTTAAAAGTTAAGTTTTAAAGTTAAGTTTTAAAAAGTAAAGTTTTAAAAGTGACCAGTCATTGTAGCCCACAGAGGAATTGATATAGCCAGGCAGGCTTACCTCTGATACCAGAAGCTCTAGACTAGAAACAGGGAATAGACGTGCCTCTGAAGTGGCCTCCAATTCCATGATGGCTGGCCTCTGGCCACTGGCCTCAGCCCTACTCTAATCAAACAGGGGATGTCTACCCTGAGCATGTCCTCACTCTGAGCTTCCTAAGGCCCTCTGGTTGGCCCTGCTGTAGACAGGATGCTTGCCTAAATGTACCTTTGCCATGATTTAGCATGGCTATTCTGATATGATTATGCAATATATGTTGAGAAATTCCATGACTGGCATAATTTGATAGGTCAGTTGCCTTTTTGTCTTACAAAATTTTCAGCAAGTAAAGAAAATAGAACAACAGATTTGGGAAAAGAGGGAGGGGACAATGCATTGCAAAAGTGGAACGCCTTCTGTGAACTGAATTTCATTGGCTAAAACCCATTGAGTGCATTCAAAGCTTGAAACATACATATATAGGCCTTTTACACAGTGAACTATAAACTATTCAAAGAGTAGCTCACACTCTGACTGTTAGTAAGCAACAGTCTGAAAACACTGGCCAGAATGTACCAGTGAAGTAAAAAAAAGAGGAGATTTTTCAGAATATTCTCACAAACTGGGCTTTGTAGGATTGTAGTTCTCAACCTGCCTGTTCCTCTACAGCCAATCCCAGCAGCAGCAGCCACTTCCTTGCTTTGCTATTTATCGGCTATTCCTGACTTCGCCACTACCACTGTGGATTGTTCAGCAGAGGTTACTCTCTAAAAACAGTAATGCGAATGTTCAGATCTAAACATTTAATATTAGAATATTAATTTCTGATTATTATTAAAACATTAAAAATGCAAGCATTGAAGTTGTCTAAAATTAACTCTGCAGAAAATGTTTAGCATTCATGCTACACAAGTAAATCTTGTAGATCAACAGCACTAAGAACCAACAAGTGAGCATGGTGTAGTACAGTCTTCCTCAACCTCGGCCCTCCAGATGTTTTTGGCCTACAACTCCCATGATCCCTAGCTAGCAGGACCAGTGGTCAGGGATGATGGGAATTGTAGTCTCAAAACATCTGGAAGGCCAAGGTTGAGGAAGCCTGGTGTAGTAGTTAGCATGTATATTAGACTACAATCAAAGAGACCAGAGTTTGAATTCCCACTGAAGCATGAAATGCATTGCATGACCTTTGACTTTTCTTCACACATCAATCCAAACCATAGTTGTACATGGACATGATGTACCCTCCCCTTGTTCTCCTCCTCCCGCATGGCCAGGAAAAGGACTTTTGTGGAGATTAGCTTCCATTTGAAGGAAGAGCAGCTCCTCTTGTAGTAAAAACCAGGAATCCTGACTTACAATAAACTTTAGTAAGTTTCGAAACAAGCCAAGTTCAATCCATGGGTTATGAAGCTGGCTTTTTTAGCTAACCAAACCTTTAAAACTAATTATGTTCATCACCTTGAGCCCCTTGAAGAACAAAACACAGAAGAGAGATGTAATTTCCTCTAAGCTGCTATATCATCATCATCATCATCATCACTGCCATGAACATCTGCCATGTTAGGTTAATACGAATGAATGAAATAAAAGTCTTACATAGATGTCCTGGTTGGGCAGAACAGAAAATCATATAAGCCCTTAGAGAAGTCTTCAGGAAACACAAAAAGTATGCCAAAAAGTATCCCACTGACCAAAAAATATGCCATTTCTCCATACCACAAAGTTACTGCTTTAACTCAGTTCCAGGAAATAAAAGAAGAGTTCAGACCACAAGAAATGAATCAATCTGTACATGGGCTGGGTGCATAAATATAGAGAAGATTCAAATGTGAAAGCAGGAAAGTGGTACTGTGTCTATACAACTCTACCCGATTCAGAATACCCAGGTTACTCAAACCCTATCTTCCTTCTTCCTTCTGGAGGCTGCCAATGCCCCACCACTCTGGCCACTCCAGATTGGTCCAATTCACAAGCTAGTTTGCAATCCTCTAAACCAGGATTGGGAGCATGCTGCAAGAGTGCTCCTTGTAAGCAGATTTCATGACATATGAAGTTGGTGAACTATGGTTAACACGCAACTGTGACCTGAAGTAGTTTTCAAACTCTGGTTTGAACACTGCCCAATGTAGATACAGGGAACCACAGTCACAATGAAGTAAAAACCACAACCTCTACCTTCCTCCTCTCTACAAACACATAGTTGGAATATTCTCTGAACTTTCATATATCCATCATAGCATACCACTTCATTCTTCTTCTGTCCCTAACCATGTCATTTTTCACTTCTTTTCCAGGGACATTCCACCCCACCCCAAGCAACTCTTCTACCCATATCACTTCATCCCTGGCAGAGATCCACATGTTTGTGACAGTAAACAAGTGTCTGTAATTGAGGGCTGAGGGCTAACAGCAGGCAGAGAAAGGGCAAAGCAACCCATATTCCTTTCACATACTAGCCTGACTCAGGTGTTAAGAGAAATCGGAGAATACGGGACATGAAAAGGCCACTGTGAAATCACTAGATCCACTTTCTTTCCACCCCTGCAATCCCTGTTGTCCTCAACTGTCTGAAGAAGAGGAGCCTCACATGGAGACAACCCATGTGATGTTGAATCTTGAAGCCCCTCTCTTTAACAAGGACTTTCACAAGTAGAAGCAGCTTGCCCACTTCAGACTTGTAACTAGCATGGACTGATGGGGATAGAGGTGGATCTAATATCTTCATCCCCGTGTTCCCGCTCCTGTGTTAATATTCCTCCATTTCTCTTACACCTGAACAAGGATAGAGCTTCTCTGCAGTTAAACACGGTAAGGAATCTTTCTGCCAGAAAATACAGCACAGTAAATGAGATATAAATTGCAAAGTTTTCATTAAGAAATGAAGCAACCCATACCTTGAAGGTGACAGGGAACATCATATTCAATTTCATCATGTCTTGATGGGCTAAGAAACAGGGTGCCATCCACCAAAGGAAACTGTTCAAATACTGGCAGTGCCCTGTGGCATAATGCACAGTTGACAACATTTCGGTGACTGGCACTGAGTGCTGCAAGAATGAATTTCCGTAGATCTTCTCCTTGACCAACCTGGGCATCATCTTCCATCCGAACATGGAAAGTGTTCAATTTATGCCGGGGGATGTGAGCAAGAAGTTCAGATAGATCAAGCCTCCTCAAAAACTGGACAGGGGCATCAAAATGTCCCGACCTATGTGCTTGTAGCCCAGATGCCCCATAATCGAAGTGGGCATTCCGGAACATGCCGCTATTGGCCATGTTCTTCCTGTGAGGTTCTAGATGAATCGCGTTCTTCAGAAATTCTCCTAAGTATCGTGAAGAGCGAGGCCCACTGAAATGTGTGGGGGCAAGGACAGAGTAGCCGGCGGGAGGGGACTGGCCTGGAGAACCACAGGGAGAACGGACTGGGTAGCTACTGCTAGCGGTGCCTTTCTCCTGAGAGTTCTGCCGATCCATCGAATGCCGCCGCTGGATATCGTGGTTTAAACCTTTCTGCGGTTTGTTGGCAGGTCTGCACTTCTTAACATCTTCTGAGGACTCTGAGGTTGACCTCCCAGTGCTCTTTTCGGACACAGACTTCTTCTTCTTCTCGTCTTGCATCCGTTTTACTTGGTACCAATCAGTGTCTTTCTTTAAGTGGCCTTGTCCACACCGGCAAGAGCAAAAACGAAAGGCAAGATCATATCCCTTCTTGGTCCACATGTTTTGTCGACACTGCTTCTCATTCCAACTCCTTGCTCTCCCGATACAATTGAACTGGGCCAGAATGCTGCTCTCCCATTCATAAAAACACTGAAGATGCATCCAAGTGCTGTAGGGACAATGTTCATTGTTGCATACCACTTTCTGGTAGTCGTCTTTTTCAAGGTCAACAGGCCGTCCAAAGCTACATATCAGTGGGGTAGCACAAGCAGCTTCTGCAGGACAAAGAACAGATAAATGTATCAATTGTATTGTATGTAATCAGTATCTGCCATTGTTATTCAAAGGGTTCAAGAACAAGTTATCCTGAGACAATCCAGGGCTTCTGGTACACAAATGAAGCTGCATGAACACACTGGTACTATTCTACAAACTGAGGAATGTGTAATGGGGGAATCCATATCGTTTCAAGGAAGGGAGATATCAAGCCACTTAATGTATTGTTCTGTGTATAAGACGATGCTTTTTGCTAAAAAAATTGGGCAAAAGTTGGGTGTCATCTTATACACGGATAGTGAATGCAGAGGGGACGTGTGATTAATGGCAGCAGCAAGCAGGTGATTGTCAGCAGCAATTGGGTGAGTGGTTGGTGGCTGTGGCAAGGCCTGCTGGTGATTGGCTTTGGCTGTGGCAATTGGGCAGGCGATTGGCAGCTGTGGCGAGGTGGGCAGGCAATTGGCGGCTGTGGCTAAGTGTGCAATCGGCAGTGACTGTGACAAGCGATCAGCAGTGGCGGGCAGGAAGGTGAGCAATTGGCGGAAGTGACCTCCCCCACCCCCCAAAAAAGCTAAACAACTTAATTTCTTAATTTTGGGTTAATAAAAATAGGGTTCGTCTTATACATAGAAAAATACAGTATGTTTTGCTCTTGACAGTGAGTGACTAAGTTAAAATTCCACCAGAAGATACCAAGAATGTTTTGTTTAAGATACCAGGTTCAACTGTTATTTATTTTACTTATGGTGTTTATACAACCCACTCCATAACAAAATTCTCAGGGTGACTCACAACATTAAGTAACATTATCAATTGCAACACTGTGTTCATTTAATTAGTAACAAAATAATTTAACAAGTTCTATGTTGCATTGCTGCCTAAACATTTTGCATCCTTTATAAAAAGGACCCACAGTTCATTGTTTCCAGATCGGCCTTCATCCTAAATGTTTTTATTTTAGAGCCAAAAATTAATCAGAAACGAGATTAAACTCTGATTGCTATCTTCTCCAAACTGAGCATGTCATAAATAAGCTATTCAATCAAGTCATATGGGTTAAATCCACCTTTAAAAAATTGTGTCTACAACTAAGCAAAGACAAGCCTAAGAAGATGTTTTCAAGCTCTACAATACTAAAAACAAAACAGGCTTGTGCATTCCAATGTCAGAATTTCCCATGGCCTTTAATACACTTGATGAACTTCAACCAGCTGTTCTAATAAAACACAGATTTCCAACAGTAAGTCTTAGCAATTTCACTTTCAGAAATTAGACCTCCTGGTGTGAAGAAAATTGTATCTTGGGAAGACTAATAGGTATGAGGAAATAATTTGAGTTAAATATCTTGCATAAAAACATAAGGTGGCTAGCTCAGGTTCTACCAATTCTTCCAGACCGAGACGATAAAATCCATTAGGACCCAAGAAAAAGAAGTACGATACTCAGAGAGGAAACACCCCTTTTTATACAGTTCTTGAAACTAGTGATCCATTGCAAAGTTGGCAAGAAATCCAAATCCATTAAATTTCCATATGGCTCAAACCAGGGTGGCACTGTGGTCTAAACCATAGATCCTATGGCTTGCCGATCAGAAAGTCAGCGGTTCGAATCCCCGCAACGGGGTGAGCTCCCGTTTCTCGGTCCCTGCTCCTGCCAACCTAGCAGTTTGAAAGCACGTCAAAGTGCAAGTACATAAATAGGTACCACTCTGGCGGGAAGGTAAATGGCATTTCCGTGCGCTGCTCTCAGGGCCGGTGCTAGGGCTTTTTGCGCCCTACGCAAAATCGTCTTCTGGTGCCCCCCGGCACATGCGTCATGCCCCACACACAATGCCGCTGACGCCCCTGCGTCCCCTCCATAGGCGGGAGGAGCGTGAGTGCGCGCCGTGGGGGACGGTGGTGGCGTGGGGTTTTTGCAACCGCCTAGTCCGCCTAAATGGACGCACCGGCCCTGGCTGCTCTGGATCGCCAAAAGCGGCTTAGTCATGCTGGCCACATGACCCAGAAGCTGTACGCCGGTCCCTTGGCCAATAATGCGAGATGAGCGCCACAACCCCAGAGTCGGTCACGACTGGACCTAATGGTCAGGGGTCCCTTTACCTTTACCTTTACGGGTCAAACCTAATTTTGCATGTGCCCCAGAAGATATATTTTTTCCTATGCAAGATAAAAAGAAGAAATACCTCTTCTGCCATTTTAGAAGCACTTGTATACAAATAGGGTTTTTTAATTTTAGAAAACCCAGCATTTCCTGATTAGTTACATAATATAAGTTAAATTAAATGGCTCAAACTTTCAAGTCATTTAAAGCGATCCATTTAATATAATTAATTAAATAATTTCAGCCCTACTAGGAAGGCACAGTAGATCATACATTATTTAGTAAACTTTTTACAAGTACAATTCTATACATGTTACATTGAGTTCAATGGAACTCCCAGGTATGTATGTATACTATTCATTAAAGACTGGTCACACCCACTTTTGCACCTTGGGCCTCAGCACACTGACCATGGCCTAATGTGGAACTCATTCAAAAAAAGATTAGCTACCCCTAATGGGCTACTAACATGAGTGTGACCAAACTGTGGAAGGCATGTACCTGAGGAAATAGAGACATATTTGTGTGGTGTTGTGTATGTCTGAAATTGATTGGTGGGAGAGACAGACAAGACATACACACAGAGAGATGCATGTGTGACTGCATCTGCATGCAAGAGTGTGGGGTGTGTCCACCTCGTACATTTTCCCTGGTGCAAGAGAAGGCTGCTTTTTGATATTCAACAACAGCCTCACTGTGTGTGCAAAATCAGTATCCTTTCATCTCCACAATCAGGACATAGCTGACTTCCCATGGAGTGCCTATGAAGTAGGGCTGGGGGTAGCAAAGGAGCAGTGATTGTACTGTAATCTCACTAATTTATTCCTATCCCGCCGCCGCCACCACCCCATGGTTTTAATAAAATGTTGTCCATAAGGTGTTGAACACTGTTGTTTTATTATGTGCATTATTAAAAGTTTTATTTTATTTTAATCGTTCTTAACAAATTCAATAGAAAAGGGAAGAAGGGGCCTAGGAAGAGGGATGGAAGAGGCATTTTAAATTTTATCAAGATATGAGTAGTCCTAAGGTACAAAATACATGCGACATCAAAATTGCATATGCAGATTTTTGCTGGAAAATTACATTTCAACAGAAGCCACATTAGCAACTGGCCACTCCAGAAGCTGTTAAAACCACTGAAAACTGCCTATCATGCAAATAAACTTAAGCTGTGAACGATGAAATCTGATTAAAACATGAAGCCAAGTAAGTTAAAAATGCTTACAAGTGTAGAACTCCAAACTGTTTAAATCAAGACCTCAGTCACTATGTAGTACCAGAACAACACCTCCTAACACCACGATCCAGAACAGGTAAACAATTTTAGCCTGCCTAGGACCACATTTAAACTGTTCTTTAGTGACATTTTAAAAGGTATTCCCTTTAAACTATTTCTCACTCCAGATTTAGCACCAAACCCAAGGACATGTGCTGTCCAGAAAAATTCAACACCAAGGTACAAAAAGGGAAAGGTAAATGATCCCTGGATAGTTAAGTTCAGTCAAAGACGACTATGGGGTATGACGCTCATCGCACTTCAGGCCAAGGGAGCCGGCATTTGTCCACAGACAACTTTTCGAGTCACATGGCCAGCAGGACTAAACCACTTCTGGTGCAACGGAACACCGTGACAGAAGCCAGAGCACAAGGAAACACCATTATCCTTCCCGTCGCAGCAGTACCTATTTATCTACTTGCAATGGTGTGCTTTGGAACTGCTAGGTTGGCAGCAGGTGGGACAGAGCAACAGGAGCTCATCCTGTCACGGGGATTCGAACTGCAGACCTTCTGATTGGCAAGCCCAAGAAGCTCAGTGGCTTACCTTTACCTCACCAACATCACACTCTAAATTGTGTAGACCACTAGAGGAAGGGTCTATAATCCCCATTTATCATACATGGTGGCAAAGGGACTATGACATATTTTGCCTGTAAGAATGAGATGTGATGAAGGGAAACCGATTCAGATAAGTCATGTTTCTTGCATCTATGCATATTATTAACACTCAGTATGAGGACACACTTCTTCTAGTGTGTGGAATGGTGGGAGACTGTTCAATACTATGTTTTGGACATTCACTGAGAACACAATAAGGTCATAGTTTCTTTACACATAGCCCTGACATCTGATCTACTTAAAAAACTGCCAAGTAGCGGGGCGGGGTGGGGGCAGAAAACTACACACAGAGGTATTCTTACAAAATTTTGAAGAAAGCCTAATACGTATCTGTAGCATCCTGTAAGAAAGGTGACTAGAGATTGATTTTACATGTCAACTATGCAGTAGCAATACAAGAGGCTAGATAATGATGTAAGTCAAGCAATCTTCTTACAAGAGTTATTGAAAAAGGATTTGTAGATAATATGAAGTGATATTCTGTATTTCTGTATTTTAATGTTTTGTTGGAAGCCGCCCAGAGTGGCTGGGGGAACCCGGCCACATGGGCGGGGTATAAATAATAAATTATTACCGTATCATTATTGTTATCATTATTATTATTATTATTGTTATATTCAACTGCATACCGTATATGTTGGAAGCAATTTTGTAACATGGAATTCAGAAAACATGCAGATCTCTGAAGACAAGGAAGCAGCGAGCTCTGGAATTTAACTTTACACTATTCTTGTCTTGAGCTCCTGCTTCCCAAATCTATCTCAGAACTTCCAAAATAGGTGATCTGAAGTATATATTCTAAGAATTTTCTTTACCACCTTTTTTTGTAAAAAGCCAAGTCTTACACAAAAAATACTCCACATACCTGAGTGATCAGATATAGCTCGCAGAACGGTAGCAGTTGCTCATCTAGTGTAAGGGGAGGGAGAGTTTTAGAAAGTATAAAAAGTGTGTGTGTTCGGGTGTGCAGGTAAGAACATTGCTGTTTTCACTTCACTTGGTACCATTAATGTTAGATATTTTAAACTATTGTCATCTGCCCTTTGTGGTGTTAAGTTTATACTGTATGACTCAATAAATTAGACTTAGTCGAAACTGCCATCTACCCAAAGAATGCTGCTGTTCCCAAACCGCAGCAGCTACCTGATCAGATTCTTGCTTATCTCTTACCACCAGACACTGCTTCTAAAGTACAGTCCTACCTCGGATTGAGTATGCTGCGGCTTGTGTACTTTCGGCTTGCGTACTCAGCAGACCACATGCGCAGAAGCGTTCTGCGCTATTCACACGTGCACAGAAGCGCTCTATCGGTGCTTTGCGGGTTAAGTACTTTTGGGGTGCGAGCAGCACCCCGGAATGGATTGAGTAGTTAACCTAAGATATCACTGTAGTTTGTAATCGTTCAAAGATAAATAATAGAATTTTGCCCAAATGGGACTTCTCCTGTTTTGCTAAAACTTTAATCACAATGTTAAGAAAGCATACCACATTTGGGCAGTTTTTTCAGGAACTGTGTCAAAAGGACAGCAGAAATATTTAGTTCCGTTATCCATGAGTGTGACCTGAATAGGAAGCCCCTGCCTCTCTGTAAATGGACTTGATCTGCTCTTAGAGCAGTAAGCAGCCAAGTCTGAATGGATGCACAGGATTGGAGCATCATCACATCCAGTGATCTGATTAGGTGGGATCACATGAGGAGAGTGAAAGGGGGGCAACTACCGAGGCAGCAAAGGGCTGAGAAACTGCAAATACCGACCCAGCCATGGAAGCTAAAGATAAAAACGATAGATTTTCAGGGTCTCCCAAATCACTACTTTTGAGATTAGAATTGAGAAACATTCAGCTCAGCTTTCATAACCACAATAGCAATTACATCTTTGTACAGCAGCTGTGAGGTGAAATATAATACGTACACAAGCTCTTAAAAGAGACATAGTAAAAGGAGCAGCTAGAAATAAGGGCCTAATTAGGTAACACATACATTACAGCTTGCCACAGTGGAGCTTTTAGTAACTATAAAGTGACAAGCAACTTTTTAAATGTTACATTAGCCAAATCCCCTTCAATCAGATCACTCAGAAATCTCATAACAGGTTAGTACTTGCACAGGAGCTCTAAAAGCAATCAAGCTTCTATAGAAAGAAGGATGAATGCAAATGTACAGTGTTCAATTTACAACAGTAAAAAGAAAACAGTTCTAAATGGGGTGCATTCAGGTTAAACCAAGTACTGCTGTCAATGACAAGTATTTGGTTCACCTACGTGCCTCTCTCATTTTTCAGGTACGTAGAAATCAAAACCTCTCTTCTCTAGGCCAGGGGTAGGGAACCTTTTTTGATCCTGAAGGTCATATTCTATTGTCGCCATCAATCCAAGAGAAGGAGGCCAGTGATGAGTCGGGTCCAAAAGTTGGTTGGGACCAAAGTTTGCAACACAGATGAACCATAGGCAGACACTCGCACATCTGCACACCCACACCCATCCCATCAGCAAAATCGCCAAATGGGCAATGCAGTTGAGGAGGGTTAATCTATTTTATTATTATTACAATATTGTTGTTGTTGTTGTTGTTGTTGTTGTTGTTGTTGTTGTTGTTATATCCAGCCTTTCCTCCAAAGAGCTCAATATGGTATATACAGTTCCCCCCTTTACATTTTGTCAACAAAAAAGTAAGTCCTACTGCCAAGAACGGAACAGATCCCTATTTCCAGCTTTTGATTTGGACCAAGCACTTCTTAGATGCCCACACAAGCTTTGCTACCAGTGCTGCTTTATCTCTGATCTTCAACTCAGATCCACATTAACTTCCTGCTGCCCTCTCCTCTAAAATAGTGACCCAATGATAGCTGTACCTTGAGCAGGAGATGGTTCCAAGTCTTTCCACCTTGCAAACAGGCAAGCATCCAAAATTAACACTACCATACAGTTAATACTGCTTCTTAGCATCCCAGCCAGAGCATGAACTGCAACAGGGAATTTTGGTGCATCCTTGGCACGTCCCCAGGATGCTTTTACTGCCCATATATTGAGAGAGGAAGATTAAAAGCTGCATGAGCTTCTTCTATCCAAGTGACAAGGAACAGTGGATGGATCCAACAAGCCGGCATATACTCAATTCAGACACCACCTCAGTTTGAAGCTTCTCATGTATGAACAGGCAAACCATGATTTAGAATTGCTCTGTGCTTTCATTTTCTGCTGCTGGCTCACCACTCAACTTTGAAAGTTCATTTCCATCCACATAGTACAACAGCCTCTGGAGGCAATTCTGGGAATACTGTATAATGAATACAACATTTTCTCAATCACTTACAGGAATAGAACAAAAGATGCTTTTTCATACATCACAGAAATCAGCCCACGTATGGCCCAATGTCTAGGCAATCACAGCCAACCCTCCATGGCTGCCCAGCTGTTAATCATCTGACATCATATGACATCAGAGGGCTCCAATCCCAAGCAGCTTGCATTCAGCACCCAATTTATCAGTACCAAAGGCAAACCATGCTTGCTAAGGAACAATCAAGAGTGAGAGCCCCACACTTGCAGAGGGACAATCAGGAGCCTTCACTCCCAACTGAAGCAGCAATAGGCGACCTTTCTCTTTTGATGGCTGCCTTTCTTCAGGAGTAGTATGTTGGGGACCACATGCTGTGTGCAGGACGAGCGCCAGCAGTGGGTGAACCAGAACCAAAAGTGAATCAGGTCACCCCATCTCTTTCTACTCCTTATAGCCCAAGCAGGCTGCTGAAGAAGCAACCAGGAGATCTAATCTGAGTGCTTGTAGAAGACTTTTGAAATTGGGCCAAGGGCTGCATGTTTTCCACCCTTGCTCAAAAGCAGAGAAACAGTAACAATAATTAAGTCAGAGAACTGTAAGACAGCACTGAATGGCATTTCAGGGCAACCTTGAATGCGGCCTATATAAGGCAAACCGTGCAGGTCTGGGGTTGTTTTGTTGACTAGCCAAACAAACAAACCGTACTTGTCAGGGATTTGTAACATTTTGCAATGCTGATTAATATCAGCTAAAAATGGCAGCTTCTGTACAACTATGAAGAAATAAAGCAAGTCCCTGCTAGCAGACTCCATTCCAAATAGATCTAAGAGATTGGTAGAGCCCTCTCATGTGCCTATACCACCCCTGAAAAACATCAAACCTCCATTCATGTGGAAATCAAGGTGGCATGCTACCTTTATACATACAGAAGCTTATAAAGTGATGTGGGGTGTTTTCAAACACCCAGTATCTGCATACTGAGTTGGTACAAAGCCTTGAGAAGACTGTATTAGGTGCTGAAAGTTACATGTTTGAATTAGCTCTCAGCCAGTAGAATAGGTGTAAGAACAAATCGTAATTTCAAAACAAAAGGTGTCCAACTACTCTACAATTTCATTCTGTCTTACACGTTTCTTTTAGTAGGGGCTAGTTAGGGGCATTTTTTAAAAAGGCAAGGGCTGCAACTGAGTGATAGAGCATCTGTTTGCAGACAGAAGATCCCAGTTTCATTCCTCGGCTTTTCCAGGTGGGGCTTGGAAAGATCCCTGTCCAAAATTCTAGATGGCCACTGCCAGTTACAGTAATGAAGAGAACATTGAAGCTTGATAGATCAGTGGTCTGACTTAGTATAAGGCAGTTTCGTATACACCTAGGTATGATATATATGGCAGGATATGGGCTACGTGACCCTCTAGATACAGTCAGACACCAACTCTCATCAGCCCAGCCAGCATAACTAGTGAGCAAGGATGATGGAAGTTGTAGTCCAGAAACATCTGGACTTCCTCATCCCTCACATACACACAATCCATAAAGTCATTCTAAAAAATAAAAATTCTACCCAACATGTATACTGTATTTTAAAAGGAGATTCAACTCCAGTCGAGAGGGTTTTAGCAAAAGAAGTTGACAACAGAATATACTTCTACAGCAGCCATGAACATTTCATGAAGATCTAAAAGCTTAAGACAACAGCAGTGACAGGATATAGAAAATGGGTTGTGGAAAAGTATGAGATGCTGGTTGCATTTGTACGTAACAATGAACCAGAGGTGACTACTGGTATCTTTTTTGGGCTCGAGGGCCACACTGAGGATTGTCAACACTCCAAGTGTAATATGCCAGGTGTGGCCATGGCCAAAGCAGCCCAAACACTCAATTACACTTGTTCATACATATACATATACATATATGCACACACATACAGTCACTCATGTGCACACACATGTGCTCGCACGCCCTCATGACACACACAAACACTAAGGCAGGCAGGCAACACTGTTGCTCCTCTCTATTACAGCTTAACCTCTCCTCCCAGCTTACTGTTGCACTGGGAAGAAAGCCCTCCATTTACCCTTTCCTTATTCTTTTCCCTCGGGTGCAACATCATTGCAAGATCTTACAGCTCAGTAAACAGAAGAGAGAGCCAATTTTTGGAGGGGTAGCAGGTCACCGGCCAGATATTATCCATGGGCTTGCCACCCCTGTGATCAACCAGGAATCTTGGCTTTTAAAAACCTTACTGGACATGAGTTGCAGGCTAATGCATGCAGAACAATTCCCTTCTTTTGAATGAGTGGGTAAACAAACCAGGAAGGGAATAATTTAGTGTTATATCCAAACCTGGGATCCTAGTTTGTTTCTCCCTAACAAGCCAGGGGGATAGCCAGCCTTAGACCAAGGTTTGTTGTTGGCTTACAAATCTTGGGTTGTTAATGGAAAACAAACCAGGATTCTTTTTCCTGAAAGAGCAAAATGGGAGCATAGACTGCATATTAAGTATGGTTTATTAAGCCAAGGTTCTTGATTTATCATTATGTACAAACATGTACCTTCCCTTTTATAACTTAACAAGTTAATGGCTCATAAAATAGGGAATGAAGCTCACTACCCTATTCTAAACAGCAATCTTTTGTTAAGTGTGACACAGTATAGTATACATTACAATCACTGTATTTTTTGCTCCATAGGATGCACTTTTTCCCTCCCAAAAAGGAAGGGGAAAAGTCCATGCGTCCTATGGAGCAAATGCGAGAGCCAGAGCCGTGCACAGCGGGAAACCAGCTCTCGGGCTGCTTCCATGACAGTGGAGAGGGCTGTTTCCTTCTCTCTTCCTCTCTCTCTTTCTCCGTTTCCTTCCTTGTCTCTCTTTCTTTCTCTCTCTCTCACCCCTTCCTTCGTTCCTTCCTTCCTTCCTTCCCTCCCTCTTCCTACTTGAATAAAATATTAGCGGGGGGGCCAGGTAAGCCCCACCTCACATACCATATCAGCCTTTCTCAACCTGTGGGTCCCCAAATCTCATCACCCCTAGCTAGAAAGGCCAGAGCTCAGGGATTATGGGAGTTGTAGTCCAACAACATCTGGGGACCCACATGATCTCAAGACAAAGTGCATACCTACTATATGAATGACAATGCCCATCAACATGGGAGGGACTTCCTCAAATATTTAATGGGGGGGCAAAGGCACCTAGGCCTCTAGGAGTTGGCTGCTATGCCTAGGACAATTCAAGAGAGCAATTATTTTTTTCTTGTTTTCCTCCTCTAAAAACTAGGTGCATCCTATGATCAGGTGCGTCTTATGGAGCGAAAAATACGGTAAGCCTGCTGTAGTGTATAGTAACTTTGGCCCAGTTTGTTGCCGAGAAGGTCACTAAGGCAAATGTGGGGCTAGTTCACACAGTATGCTCACCACTTGGTGGTGGTAAACAATCGTTATTGTCACATGTGACATGAACCATCACATACAACAGGTACCGTAGAACCTCCATATAATCTAAGACACCATGATTTCTCTTTTAAATAGCATCAGTGAACACATTCATTTGTGAGTTACCAAGTGTTCTGTACTCCACTGATACGCATGTCTGGATTCCCCCATAGTCTCATTAATCTTAGCAGATCTGAATACCCACAAGTGCTTTTAACAATGCAAAAAATATTCAAGGTGAGTGAGCATGATGTAGCGAGGAATACAATGCCAGGCAGAGGTTAACAGTTTCTTTGACCTCAGGACTCAGCTGAAAATATATCAGGGCCTGAAGGGTTCCAGACAATTTGCATTCACCCGCTTCTAATTTTCCGTCAGATACCGGTATTTATTTTCATACTGCACTGCACTTAACTCTGAAATTCTTATCTGCAAATTTGAGCCAATTGTTGAAAAACTTAATAGGAGATTTTTCTACACCATGATAGGAGAAATCTGCACACATGTTTTTATTTACTTTTTCATAGGAGTCCAAACCACAATCTATTTTTTAAAACCCTGTAGCTTTAGGAAATGCTTTCTGATTCCATTGGGGGGGGGGGTGTTTTTACTCTTCCTTGAAACTTTCTGTGCCATTTAAACATTTCAAATTTATCTAAGCCACTACAACAGACAGCATGCCTTGTAGAATCTGCACACTGGAATTGTCAGGAACCCAGAAGCATACAGCAAGCATCACACCAGTGGTTTGATGACTACCGGGGAGCCTCTGGGCCATGTCCCAATATACTTTTGCAACAAAAACTGTCAGAAAATAAATCAGAAAAGAAGTCCTATTAACATGAGACCTAATACTATTGTAGGATATAGATGCTCCACAGATAGGAGGTGGAGGATAGGGGAAAGGACCACTGTATACCCCTAATTTTTAGAAGCTTCAATAGTGTACAAGTTGCAAAGGGAGCAAATCCCACTCCTGCTCCTCTCATGCTCGCCTACGCACCCTCTCTCTCTACACACTCTTTTCGAAACATGCCAGCTTGAGGAAGAAGAGCCAAAGTCTGGGAACATATCCTTATTGAGATGCAAAAATAGTCATCCTTACACACATGCACTATCAAACCTCATCCAAATGTGTCCTATATTTAGCACAAACTATCGGATTGCTATATTTCATCACTAGTGGGCATTGTGCCAAAAGCTACTCCTGGTGACTGCAAATTTTCTGATTTTGTTTTGCTGGAAAGGGCACTAATAATAACTGGAGACAGCAGTTATTGTGCACATCACTGTAGTAGGCAGAAGCAGCAAAGCAAAAAATTCTTCCCATTTCCTTCAAACTCCTAGAGATGTATTCAACACTTGTCCAGCTCAGAGAAGACCCACTGAAATGCATGTTACAGGTAGGTAGTTGTGTTGGTCTGACATAGTCGGAACAAAAATTTAAAAAAAATTCCTCCCAGTAGCACCTTAGAGACCGACTAAGTTTGCTTTCGTATGCATGCACACTTCTTCAGATACCACTGAAATGCAGTTAATTATGCCTATTGATTTCAGTGGCTCTACTCTAAATAAAACCAGCGTTGAATACCAACCCTATTCTTAATGTTTTAAGCATGCAAATAACCATGCCTGGGTGCAGAAGTTTTGCCGCTGATTTCCAAACTTTTATTCATGGGTCTAACTAAAATAGTTCTGTTCCTTTTTACATACACCCTTGGACGAAAGCAATCCAAGCACCCACCAGTACCTTTCCAAAGAAGAAAAGCCACCTACAAAATAGGCATCCCATTCCACTCAAATAATGCAAGGACTCATAATGCAATATTATTATGGGCACAACTACCCCCCCCTTCCACCCAGGACGTACAGGGCAGGGTCAGGGAGAAGAGAAAGCAATAGTTCCTGTTCATTACAGATGGTGGTAGGTAAGTATAGAGAGATCAATCGCACAGTGGCGGCTGGGCCACACATCAGTCCTGCTGCAGATATAGGAGTTACTTAATCAATCACTTGTTCCCAGAAATTCAAACCGTAGTACAATGAGGTCAGCTGGCCAAAAAGGCTCAGCAACCTGCCTAAAGCTTGAGGATCAACACCAATCGCTCAGAGGATCAACACCAATCACTCAGAATCGAGGGCATGTTCAGAGTGGTCAGCTAGGTATGCACACTTGATAATCATGGATAGGATATTTATTTATACAAAAAATTATACCCTGCCCTATTAATACAAATAATTTCTAATGCTTATTCCGCATTCACCGTCTAACCTTGTTACTCCGCACCTAATGCTGTATATTTAATAACAGTAAGGGGAGCGCAGCACAGCATGCAAATGAGTGGGGCCTCTCTCCCCCATGCCTCAGGTAACAGATACTGCTGGGCAGGGGCGCCCATGAAGGTGAGAGTCAGGAGTAAACGTATGAACACGGGACTATCTACCGACCAGTCTTATTAACAAACAGCACCCCAGCATTTGCACATTTCTTTCAAAAGAACGAAACGATTCTGGCTGTGTTAAAACAAAGGCCAGCTGCCGAAAACTGCAGGCCTTAGAAGCGGGGTGCGCACGTGTACAGCATGCTAGTAGATGTTAGGCCACTTCCCCGCATCTCCCGCCTTCACACACACACACCCTCCCTCCCTTGCACGAGGATGACTCAAATCCATTCATGAAGGGTGAGTCCGGCACCTCGGGCCCAGCAGTGCCTCAATACGCCAAGCCGGCCGAAAAGGCAGGCCACCCTACTTTCGGTTCCAAGCGTCAAACGCAAGCTTTTGAAAATAAATAGGGGTGGAGGGTGGCCGAGATAGGGACCATTGCAATTAAGGGAGGGAGGCACGGCCCCCGCGTGGTCTCCCAGTGCACGCTTCGGAGCCATGTGCATTTGCAAGCGAGGTGAGCGACAACCGAGGGCCGGCGGGCAGGCAGGCAGGCCGCGCACGCACTTGCGGCCGCCCTCGGAGCACCGGAGCAGGGCCCGCGCTTTCCTTTCGTTCGTCCCCCCCCCGGCCTTTCTTTCTTTTTTTTTACACATCCTCGGACTGCTGCGCCATCGAAGGCCCGGGCAGCTTCGCAACTACTAGGGCGCCGCCAGTCATAGCCCGCCCGCCCTGCCCATCCGCAGGAGCAGGAAGGAAGCGAGCGAGATGGTGCGCGCAAGAGGGAGAGAGAGTGGGAGAAGTTGCGCGGCCGCCCACGCCGCCTGGCCGCCCCTGTCTCGGCCTCCCCGGGTGCCTACCGTTCTTGGAGTCTCCCGGCGCCGAGCCCGCGGCGGCCGCCGCTCCTCCGGAGCCTCCGGTGCTCCCCGCGGCCGCCGCCGGCCCGCTGGCTCCCCCCGCCGCCACCACGGCGGCCAGCGCTGCTCCGCCGCCTGCCGCCCCCGCCGCCGCCAGGGCTCCATTTTCCTGCTCGTCCCCGCTGCTGTTGGCGCGCTTGTTCTTCTTGCCCTTGCTACTCTTCTGGTTCGGCATCGCCGAGGGAGGAGGAGGAGGAGGAGCGGGTCGCGGCAGCAGCGGGAAGCCAGAGAAGGCGGAGAAGGCGACGGTGGCGGAGGTGGCTGCTGCCTTTCTGGCTGTTGCTGCTTGCTCGGCTGCTGGGCTCCGCCACCGACCGCGGCTTATTGCAGCTCCATTGTCAGGCGGAGGAGCAAAGGCGCCCTCCCGCGCTCTCTCCACAGCCCCGCCGCATGCACACCCACCCCAGCCGCCGGGCCACGGGAAGACGCGCGAGCGAGCGAGCGAGCGGGAAAGGCGTGTCTCGCTTGTTTTGATTCTGCTGCTCCCCCCGCCTGCTCCGCGGCGCTCCTTTCCCCGCCCGCTGCTGCCTCCTCTTTCTCCTCCTCCTCCTGCTTCTCCCTCGCCTGCCAGGCCTTGGTGACAGGGGAAAGCAAAGAGCAAGTGAAAGGGGAGGGAGGGACGGAGGAAGGCGCGGCTCAGAGGCCGGGCTTAGCAGCAGCGGGGAGGCGCTCCAGCTTTTTCCCCTCCTCTCCAAAGCCCGGAGATGACTTGAGGGTTGTGCTCGCTGCCCGTGGTGAAAGGGGTTCCTCCAGCTGCGCGGCCGGATCCGTCCCTCGAGTCGTGGACGTGGGGACGCCAAGGTCTCGTGATCAGATCAGTGGGGGTATGGTTTGGTTGGGCAACCCTTCGTGGTGTGGACTTGATGCTCATTCCGGATTCCTCCACCACGACCCCCAATTCATATTTTGGGGTAAAAGCAGAACTAGAGCCCTGCGGGATCAGTCCAAAGGCCTATCTAGTCCCGCATCCTCTGGTCTCGCAGGGACCCCCAATCGGGTGGAGATTCTGATTGCTTTGTGAGAATAGGACCAGGAGGCGTCAGTCCAGATTAGCGGGGGGGGGGGGGCTTTAGAAGTGCGATCTTAGGTGTGCGAAAGAGGCGTTTCCTTCTCTCTGCACAGGTGAATATCAACAGAATACGTCAGGCCCAGCTGGAAGCAAGCAAGGCAGAATTTGCCAGCATCTAGGGACGCACGTGTGTCAATGTCTCTGCTAGATGGATGCCTAGTCGGAGGTGACATGGGCACACTGAAAGCAGGACAAGTAAGACGTGTGAACAGTGGGAATGAACATTGATAGAAGGAAGAGTCCTCCTAACTGATCATTCAAATGCTTTAAAATTAGTAGGATAGAGAGCCTGAAGTTCAAAATGTTTATTCTTCAAAATAACTGGTTAGAAAGCCAAGTCAGTTTCTTTCCCCACAAATTCATTGTTTTTGAAGCTGTTAGGATTGCTTGCCATGACCATAGTACAGTATTTCAGTGGTGTTGCTTGTTCCTAGCCCTCTGGGAAATTGTTGTGGGGACTGAGGTGGGTTTTCTCACAGACATGCACAACCTTGTCCTGGGTTTGTACCTCAACTTTGCTTCCAGTATTTCAACCTTTGGAATATCTGGGCAGATCTCTTGGTGTGCTGTATGCTAACCCAAACTCTGCATGCCAATCTTACAATCTGATACCAGTCTTGAACAGAGGTGTAGCACTTGAGTTTTGTTTTGTTTATCGTCTTTCAGACTTCAAATGTAGACTCAACATGTGTTCCAGATTTCATTCTGATACCTCAGTGTTCAATGAGTTGTCATGCTACAAAGAGACAAAAAGCCACTTGGCCAGTGGTATGGGAAAAGAGAGCTGGCTGTCATCTGCATATGGATGTCATAGCTCTCTCTTTCATAGCTTATATGAAAGCAACACCCACTTTCATATAAATGTTAAGTAGTATGAGGCACAGAATGGAAAACTCTGGTATCCACCAGGCCAGAAGCTAATGGCCAAGCAGAAATTCTTTAATGCCACTGTTTGGCAGCAGTCCTGCAGACAGAAGGAGACACAATATAACTTTATACCTCCAATTCTCAATCTGAAGAGCTGTTCCAGGAGGATACCATGGTTGATGGTATCAAAAGCCACTGATATCAATGAAAATGAATAGAGTTGCACTCTCCCCATCTCCCACCCGGTATAGGTAACCAACCAGGATGACCAAAGCCATTTTACTGCTAGACAGGAGTTGTCAAACGCCTTGGGGTTCAAGGGGAAGATGTCCGAGAAGGAACTGCCCCACCATCACTTTCATAAAGGTTGCACCAACCCCTCACACAAAGAGGTCTCTACTCGCCTCCAGACCCAGGCAGCCAAGTATCACTGGCTTGGTGGTCTTGTTCAAGAAGGATCAGGATCAGGAAGGCAAATAGTCAAGAAACTGGTCCCAGTAAACCTGACAAAATATCTTGGACCAGTTCTGTGGACAGCCAGCTATTTGGTGCTGCTAAACCTCAGTGATGCTAAGTGAATCACTGGTCTGGGCTGACTAGAAAGAGGCAAGCCCGGAGTAGTAAGCCATGCAGAGAGACACAACAGTTCCTTCTAGAGTGGGTGAATCTCTCGTCTCTTTGCACTAGGAATGATTAAATGGCCCAGTCATTCCCTCTATTTCCAACCTTCAGCGGGAAAGTACTGTTGCTTACACAAGGATATCACCTTGTGTAAACCTGTGAAGAAAAGCAGAAGCCACCCAGTGGTGGAGGCTCATAGTGCAATCTTTTGGGGGAAATTGTGAAGAGGTTGCCAGTCACACACATAATGCATGAACAAAACGAATGTAAATACAATCAGTTTATGGAGGGGAGGGGGAATAATGCAACAAGCAATTGCTTGTGATGCAGAAAAAGACAGTGTTTCACGTACACCAAACCCTGACCCCTACATAGTCCTGAAGATAATGTGGGCAAGCTGCCGTTTGGGTTGATGTCAGTTATGAATTGGTGCTGCTGACATGCTTCATTTGGATCTTTACCACCATCCAGAAACAAAAGGTCTTCTAGGGTTGCCATGCATCCTCTTTTTCCAGGACATGTCCTCTTTTTCATGGGTATGTAAAATGAGAGTTGTCATAGCAATCCATAGTTAAAAGTAGAAGTCGACAAATGTGTACTATTTTTTGCTCTTCAAAATATGGCAACCCCATAAGTAGCTGATGGCTTGCTGTTTCTTGCCATTTGAGCATCCCCAGCACTTTCAGAGATAACTGGTAGATCTGGAAAGCACCCTGTCATCTTGCCTACATGTCAACAACACATGGCCATCTGGTGTTTTGAGTCCATAGCTTGGGTCACAGTTGCTGGAATCCATGTAGCACAAGGGCCATACTTTCTGACACCCACAAGGTTGTCTGGGGCTAACATACGGTATGTGCAGGTCTTTGGACTGCACCTGACGCTGATTGTCAGGGCCCTACAATCAAGCAGAGTTGTTAGCCTCCTGTTCTTTAAAAGCTCGGCAAGTTTCCTTCCAGTTGTGGAATGTGGTGTGATGTGTTCTGTCAGGAGAAAACTTGCAAGGTGACAGTCTCAGTCACCCTAAGAAATCAGCTTGAATGCTTCCTTTGTTGTCCTGACCATCCGCTCAGACTGGCGATTCAATGCTGAATGAAAAGGGGCTGCTGAAGTGACCTGTCGGATCAGTCCAATGGGCAGAATTCCACAAATGTGAACTGGGCCCCATTGACTGAGACAATGGTGTTTGACAGCCTATGTGTTATGAAGAGTCTGCATAATGCCTTGACAACAACACAGGATGTCATTGATGAAACAGAAACCAATTCCAACCATTTGAAGTATCAGTCAACAACAATCAAGACTGTCTACCCTTGGAAGGGGCATGAAAAGCCAATATGAAGTCATGAGCATGGCATTTTTGTTGATTCCCATTGTTTCACTGGAGCATGTAGTGGCAGCAATCTTGAAGCATGACACTTGTCACACCTCTTGATGCATTCTTTAGCCTCCCTGTCCATCTTGGCTGTCTACACATAGCTATGTCCAAAAGCCACAGGGAATTAACTGAGACAGTTCCAAGGATGGCATAGTTTGTGCCCTGTTTGGAGGGGATCTAAGGATTCTGCAGTTCCATAGACTCTGCCATGTCCTAGTTGTTGTTGTTTAGTCATTTAGTCGTGTCCTAATTTCATGACCCCATGGACCATAGCACGCCAGGCACTTCTGTCCTCCACTGCCTCCCACAGCTTGGTCAAACTCATGTTCGTAGCTTCGAGAACACTGTATGAGGCCCTATTTCAGCTCCATAGCCTGCAGAACACCACTAGCAGAAGAGGAATGGCGAAGCAGCTTTCCACCACCACACTAGGAGGTTTCTCCAGTGGTTGGCCTCCATTTTTGAGGGTGGGGCAACCCTTCCACTACTTCCTACATGGCCTCCATCTGCCCTCTCAGGGAGCATAGGATTACTTTTTCTTTATAATTAGTATTACACTTAAATTTTGCACCTCTTGCATTTCCTTGCACATCTTTGCCTTCACTGTCTGTTATTTTTTCAATTTTTCTTGCAAATAAATGGGTCTCGTTGGTGGTGGTGGTTCATGCTGGCAAAGGCAGTGAACAAAACACAATTATCATGATGCCAATAAAATATGCAGCTCAAAATGGGTTATAGCCTGAAATGCAAGAAGAGTCTGTGTCTTCTCATTGATCTACATGCTTATAATCTGCTTTTTCAATAAAAGATTCTTTTTGCTGTTTCACCTGAGCCATACGTGGACTCAAAATCTTATAAAATTAGTAGAAGGGTTGGTTGCACAATACAGCTCAATATATTTTTCATTACACCTTAAAATTTATGCACTGTGTTTTTCAACTAGAATAATTAATTTTATGTGCAGGTATTAAACAACAACCTACTCTTGTTTACCCCTATGATTGTCTTTTTTCAATTATCTGTTTAAAACCGCTGCCCAGTTGTAATGCCAATAAAGAAGTTTTATTTCTTTAGCACTGCTACTCTGTGTTTTTTATATCCAAACAACAACACCTGTACCCTATAGATGGCAGGAAAAAAGCAGTTCTAGCTGCTGCTGAGAAATGATCTTTGAGAGCTAATCCAGGCTAATCTTTCTGAAAATGCACAACACATTTAGGGGCCTACATGTCTGTGCAGATACTCAGCTAAAGCCTTAAATCTGTTGCAGACTAGCTTGCAAAGCATTTTTGACATATTTCCATATTAGAAGGCCAGGGAAGAGATCTAGAAGATAGAGGCCCATTTTTTACTGTGTATATGCAGTGACTTGCATTATTGCGAGCATACAATAACTGAGTTTAAAATAAATCCTTGCGTCCCTGATCCTATGAATCTACTTCAGCTGTATACCCACTGTTAGGGCTTGTACAAATCTTATCTTCCTAGAGATGTGGAAGCAATAATCCTTTGAAGCAGGCTTTTCTTTCAATAAACTCCCCAGGGGCTTACATCTGAGTAGACACTCAGAGCAGGGAATGGCTAACGTGTGGTCCTCTAAATGTTAAAGAATGGGATGTGTGAAAGCAGATCCAGATCTTTTTTAAAAAAAATGTGCCATAGGGGGCAAAAGGTCTGCACTGCCAACACACACACACCACCTCTCTTCGTGAACACCAAGGGTCTAAAGTCTTTCTAGTTCTCTGAATATTTAGAATCTGTAAAATATATCAATAGCAGGTTGTTTTTTCCCAACTCCTCCCACTCACACCCCACCACCACCACCATCCAAGCAGCAGCAGCAGCAAGTTAGCCATGTCAGGGATAACGGGAAAGAACAGGGGCTTTGGGGATGAACACACACACGAACAAAATGATCCCCGACAAGTTGCAAAAATGTTTCAAAGGAGAAAGACGTGAAAGAACCCAACTGAACCTGGTCAATTCAAGGGCTGAGGAGTAAATACAGATGATTACCTTAAAAATACTTTGGTGTGTGCTCTGTAGTCTCTCCCTCATGGAAGGCAGGGGAAAGAAAGGTCATTTTTAAAGACAAGCCGCTCCAGTGCTTAATTTTTTTTATAAAAAAGATGAAAAGCAAAGTCAAGACTTACTGATTTGAAGGCTCATCTCTTTCCCGTCCACCAACCCAGCTACCTCGGCAGCAAGAAAGAGGCATTCTGCACATGCTCAAAGACACTATTTTTATGTTGACATCACACATTTCAGGGCTGAATAATTAACACAGGTTTTGGAGGAGCTGGTCTTTGACAGGTGTCCCACAATCACCCACTCAGTCTATAAATTAGAAGAACGGGTCATAATTATGGTAAATTGAATGGTCATGGCTAGTTCGGTCTCTCTTATCAAAAGGCTTTTTTTTTTTCATTCCCTGGCACGGTGTCAGTAATTATTAAAGTGCAGTAAAGACACGTCCCCCCCAGCCTGCTGCCCAGGGCATATGCCCTTACAACAACAACAACAACAACAGCAACAACAACAACAACAACCCTATCCTATCATATCCAGGACTGCATGAAGGAACAATACTATTACAAAATGTAAAGTTTTCTTCTGGAAAAACATTAAATATTAAGTGTAAATAAAATAAGAAATAAAAATGTAATTATGTTTGTCCTTGCATACACCAATTTCAGATCTTAAAATGTCCTTTCTATTTATTAGACATACTCCCAATTAAAAGCTGCCTATTAAAAACACACCTTGTACAACATAGAATTATATTACATTAGTCACTACAGTTAATAATGATGAAAGGGATAAAACCTCCCCCCCCCCTGTTCAAGTTTTGGCTAATGTATTCTCAAGAAGAATTCCCATATTTATTGTAGGCGTCCCTGAAAATTCAATTTACTTCATTTCTGCTATGGAAGGAAATATAAGCCTCTGAATTCCAAGAGAGTGATTGTTTTTAACATTCCCCAATGTGGCTGTTTATTTCTGCTTTCTATAACACCAGACTGTGCACCCCTCTTGTTAACAAAACAGCAGTAGAGAAACCTACCACATTTTTTCAGATGACGATGCTGGATGAGATTTTGGAGATACATACCTCTCCCACAAATGCTTCTCACCAGTGGCCTACTAGGAGCTCGATATTTATTCTGCTCACCCAAAACTGGCACCATGGGGAAATTTAGAGCACATGTCAAGCCACAATACATAGATGGTGTGTCACATATTGTGCAGACTTGTGTAGCAAGGTGGCGGGGAAGGGTGGTGCTATAGATCTAGAATCCCGATGGTGTTATCACTGCTGCATATCAGGACAGTGTAGGAGCAGGGCAGGGCAGCAACAAGCCAATCCAGAATTTCCGCTGCTGTACCTGAACTGTCCCAACCTCACCAGCACCCTGCCACATCCCTGCACCATCTCGGTCTGGGGCAGCAATGCTGCTGCTCAGAGGACAGGTCCATGGTGTCGCCATTCCCTGCCAGCTGCTCCTGTTCAGATATCACTGAGGGAAGAACTAGATTCCATGAAGGTATCAGGGCTAGGATGTGAGTAGCAGTATGAGGCAAACTAGGAGCCATGGGTTGAGCCAGGAGTCGGGAACAACAAGTAAGTCAGAACCAACAGGCAAACCAACAGGCAGAATCAAAGAGCAAACCAGAAGTTGGGGAGACACCAAAGCTCAGGGAGACCACATGGTTCAAGCAAGGCTCAATTTGGAACAGGAAGAACTTTATACTACTTCCTGCCTGCCCCAGATGGTCCATTTGGCCAGCCTGGGTGGGCAGAATCAAACCATAACCTGCATTTCTCCAACAATCCGCCACTTGCTGTTTGGCAGTTCACCACACCAAGGAGCGCACACAACATAGCTGCCAAGTTATCCCTTTTTTACAGGGATTTTCCCTTATGCTGAATAGGCTTCCTCGCGAGAAAAGGGAAAACTTGGCAGCTATGGCACACAAATTCAGCAGCTCCTGACAGAAAGAAACAAGGAGTCCAGGTCCCTGTGTCTCTTCTCATGGTGTCATGCAAAGGCTGGGGAGCATTTACAGTGAAGAAACTGAGCCAAGCTCATTGGCTGTGGGGGCAGGGAGGTGGTTTGTGGCCAGTGCTATCTTTCTAGAAAAAGAGGTGCCTTCCTTATTCTTTTATAATGGCCATGGCGCCCACCTGAAAGATGCCGAAACTGAGTTCCGGTGAGTTCCGGCTGAAAAAAATTCCTGTTTGTGGCCCAATAATGGGCAGGCATGGAAGGGGTTTAGTGGCCATACTGCTTGCTTGCCAATGTTACCCTGGAAGAGCATCCTACTCCTGCATTAACAACAACAACAACAACAACAACAACAACAACAACAACAACAACAACAACAACAAACAACAAAATATACAGTAAAAAGAAATGTGGGTTGAGGTTGTATGTTTGTTTGTGTAATGGCTTGTGTGTCCCTGAAATATGACAGAAATAACTGAAGGGATTCTTGGTTTGGCAGAAGAACTGGCAATACAGTATGAGGTGAATACAATGGAAATCAACATTCCTGGAAGCTAACTGTGAAAAGGCCTGACAAAACACTTCCTAGGATTGTCAACTGTGAAACAGCACCATTCAGGAAATGTAAGCAGAGACTACAGAGCACAGGACATTAAAGCAGCAGCAGCAGCAGCATCTGGTTTATTTGTTTTATTATTTATTTATTTGTCTCAGCAAAGTATATACCATTTAACACCATAGTTTCTAAACCATGTACAATGTGGTTACAAAGGATAAAATCACTTAAAATTAAATTTCTTAAATGAGAAACGTTTATCTATAATCCCTGCTGAAATAAAGTAAAAGGCATATTTCATGAAGTCTTTGATTAAGGCAGGTAAATTTTGTTCCATTTGAGTCATCCCCAGCACTGACGGGGGGGGGGGGGCTTTTCTTAGCCAAAAATGAGGGAGACAGGCAGAAGAAATGCTCTTGGCTGGTTTCAAAGCAGCATTTAAGAATACATTATTCGTTAATCACTATTTTAAAACACAAAAAAACCTTTCCTGTGCTCAGAAATTTTCCAAATAGATTCTATTAACCACGTTTCCTGTGCTCGGAATTTTTCCAAACAGATCTCAGCAGACCTCCAAGAGCATTTTTCACATCTTAGCTGAGGCTTGAATCGATTGAAACAAGCACGGCTTTAGCCTCATGTGTGAAAACACCCCAAGTCTCCACTGAGCCTACTTCCTTCAGTAATTTCATTGCATTTGTGTTCTCCAGGGACTACCTGCCAACCCACAAGACTGCTAGCAGTGAAACAATAAGAGAACACAGGGATGGGGGGAACAAACACTGCGTATACCAGCTAAAACAAGATGTTTCAGACAACTAAAGGCCTCTCAAGGGACTGCAATTGATTTACCCTACATGCACACCGATAGCTCCTTGCTTTCTGGCAGTTCTTCTTATTTGCTCCCGCGGGTTTTCTGCTAGCAAGGTTCAGCTCAACAAGATTTGAAGTCAAGTTATTGTTTATTTATGGAGTAGGGAACTTGAATTTATGAAGGCTTCTTTAGAGGAGCTATGACAAACACATGACTAACACCATAGCCTTCCCCACCCCTGCAATTACACCTTCGCAATATCTATACTTTCTGCCTGCTTCTCAAGGCTGGAACATTGTCTATGTGTTCCACTTCCATTGCACATGTTTATTAAAGCCAGCAGGCAATAGCTGATTAAAAACTGCTAATCATAGGACATACATATCCTTGTTACCTTGTTCATGTCATCCTTTCCACCAAGCACCTTTCCCTTTCTCCTTCTCTTCCTATTTCTCTTTCTCAGCAAAGAGATGGAGCCTTTGAAAGTTAGTAGCAGCTCAGTTGAAACTCAGGGCACATCCACACCATACATTGAAAGCACATCCGACACATGTTTGACACCCATGACTTCCCCCAACGGCTCCTGGAAGCTGTAGTTTGTTATGGGTGCTGGGAATTGTAGCTCTGTGGGTGGAAAACTACAGTTCCCAGGATGCTTTGGGGAAAGTCATGGGCTTGAAGTGTGCACCGGATGTGCTTTAAATGTATTGTTATGAGTTTGGGGGGGGTTAGGCTGAATGCCTGGGCCCCCTTCTCATTATTGGACTAGCCAGGCTAACTTCCTGGTGAGTTGATAGCCTGAGTGAACAAAGGGGAACAAAATAAAGAGCAACAAAGGTCTGTGTGAGACAGCAAATGGCTGTGGCTCCCCTCCCTCAATTTGCAGGTACTGTAGTTGGAAGGACAACGGCAGAGTTGGGAGCAGAGAATTGGAGTGATGTGAGCTAGAAGCAAAGCAGAAAGCTGGGAAGCAAGAGAGAGATAGAGCAATGTTTGATTGATGTTTGAATCCAAGGCTGTGACTGTGGAGGAAGCAAGGCCCCCTTGGGGTGTTAATGCTGTGAACGCCTCCATTGTAGGCCCAGTTTGTATATAATATATTATATATACAGTGGCACCTCGGTTTAAGTACAAAATTGGTTCCAGAAGTCCGTACTTAAACTGAAGCGTACCTAACCTGAAGCGAACTATCCCATTGAAAGTAATGGAAAGTGGATTAATCCGTTCCAGACAGGTCCGCGGAGTAAACTGAAAGTACTCAAACCGAGGCATACTTAAACCGAGGTATGACTGTACTACGTATATATGTATAAACCATATATCCTGAAGACACCACAGTCTCTGCTGTGCCTCATTTCCAAAAGAAACACAAACCCTGAGTAAAGTATCTACCAGTAAATGCCTAGAATCCCTGGGCTCTTGTACTGCTGAGACTGAGGTGGTATTCAACAGTGTGGTGTAGATATGCTATTTGAAGTGCTTGCTAGCTCCCAGAGACCAGCCCAAGTTCCTGCCAGCCACAGGTCTAACCTTTCTTGTGTTCCAGACCTGAGATCTCACTCCCACCTGTGGGCATGTATGCACAGTACAGATCTGGGGCTGGAAGCACGACAACAAAACACTGACCCAAGGCACAGATCCTCATGGACCTTCATTATTCTTACACAGAATGGCAATAAAAGCACCAACAAACCATAGGAAACATATGTGGGCCATAGGGGTAGCCTATGATCAGATTATGGTTTTGAGGGAATTTCTTAGAACAACTAGGACAAGCCACACCAGGGATCCTCCCCCCCCCCTTCCCGGCCATCCCAGTGTTGTAACCTACTAGATCTGTGGTTTTTACAGATCAGTTAATGAAAACGCATGTGACTGGTTATTTAATTGGAGGGTGACACTTTTAAAAATGTATTTTTATGTGAAGGTTTTACCAGATTCATCCTTCATTCTGGTGCTCCAGTCCCTCCCTATCTCTGACACTTCCATACGCTCTATCTCCCCTGACTCCTGAAGCAGCCCTCTTTCTTCCCTCTACCTGCCACCCTTGGTAGCTCCATTTCTCTCCCCCTCATTTTTCTAGCTGCTCCACTTTCTTTCAGCTGCTCAGGTGCCCATTGCAGCCCCCAAAAGCACATAGAGCTAAGAAGAGGAGGAGTTTGGATTTGATATCCCACTTTATCACTACCCTAAGGAGTCTCAAAGCAGCTAACAATCTCCTTTTCCCTTCCTCCCCCACAACAAACACTCTGTGAGGTGAGTGAGGCTGAGAGACTTCAGAGAAGTGTGACTAGCCCAAGGTCACCCAGCAGCTGCATGTGGAGGAGTGGGGATGCGAACCCGGTTCACCAGATTACGAGTCCACCACTCTTAACCACTACACCACACTGGCTCTAAAAGAGCAAGACACTCTTCCAACTCCCTCCTTCAGTTCTATCTGAAGGGGGGCACATAGGTTTGATGGGTGCTACTCGAAGTCCTCAACAAGTGCCACCGCATCCATGGATGCCACATTGGTGACCCCAGGCTTAAGATACAACCCAGAAAGTTTTCACGTCACCTAACATGAAGAGACAATATTCCTCAAAGGAAGGAAATTGCATTTTCAACTGCATGTGTGAATCAGCCCTGAGGCTGTTAATATGTGTGCAGAATAGGAAAGGAGGATCTATATAAAGCAAAACAAGGTTCCTGTGCTCAAGTGCCTTCCAGTACTGAAAGAAATACCTGAGTACTGCTGAGATTTGTAGACTTGAAAATATTTATTGTAGAGCAGGGGGAAAGTTGAAACTTTTATTGAATCAAATTCTGCTGATGCAAACATACAAAGTAAAGTCTCTCGAGTCAAAGCTAATTTGTTTACACAGAGAAAGGATGGCAAAAATAACTATCATGTTTGTTTGTCTGTTTTTTGTTTGTTTTTTACTATTTTAGCTGGAGCTTTCAGGACTGTTGGCAAGCTTTCACAGACAACCACTTTGCCACTGATTCAGTAGAGAAAGAAAGTGCAAAACCAACAGACTCATCAGTGCATTTCAAGTTCATAACTGAACTATGGAGAGAAGTTCACCACAGACTTAGAAGGTAAGTAGCAAAATATGGATGGTTATTGTACTGCCACTTCCTTAAAGCTATTGGATATTCCCCTTGAATGTTTATTGGTACAGAAATGTCACATTACTTCTCTGAACAAATGACACACATTTGAAGAACAGATCAGTTACCCTGAGCAGAGAAGTGGAAGATCATGGAACGTGCTTGTAGAACAGGTTTTTTGTTTGTTTGTTTGTTTTTGGCTGATTCTCCAGTACAACACTTTCTTTCTTCTTTCATGAGATGCTCCTCCCATCATTCAAAGCACATTTAAAGCACACACACTCTCCCCAAGAATCACATAGCATATCCCTCACAGATCAACAATTCCAAGCACCCTTAAGAAACTACAATCTCCACAGAGGCTTCAAGTTAAAAAGAGGGAGCCCTTTCCCCCTTATACACTCATCGGTGTTCTCCAGCAGCCTGCAGTCTATAGGGGTCCACTCAATTTCCCTGGGGGACAACAGGTGTCAGTTGCCCATTTTTCCAGAGGGGTAGCACCGTCAAGTTCTTTAGAGGAATCAGGCTCTCTAATAATCATCCTACACAGCGGTCATTCAAAATGAAAGTGTTGTGGCAGTTATCTTGTTTATCTGGCCTCTAAGACATTTTCTATCCCTTGCACAACTCCTCTGAAGTGCTACAGGGCAGAAAGAGATACATCACATAAGACTACAGTGGTACCTCGGTTTACAAACACAATTGGTTCCGAAAGTCTGTACTTAACCTGAAGCGTACTGAACCTGAAGCGAACTTTCCCATTGAAGGTAATGGAAAGTGGATTAATCCATTCCAGACGGTCCGTGAAGTACTTAAACTGAAGCGTACTTAACCTGAAGTGAACTTTCCCATTGAAAGTGATGGAAAGTGGATTAATCTGTTCTAGACGGGTCCGCGGAGTACTCAACCTGAAGCGTACTTAACCCGAGGTATGAGTGTAATTGGTTCCAGAAGTCCGTACATAACCTGAAGCATACTTAACCTGAAGCGAACTTTCCCATTGAAAGTAATGGAAAGTGGATTAATCCGTTCCAGACAGGTCCACAGAGTACTTAAACTGAAAATACTCAAACCGAGGCGTACTTAAACCGAGGTATGACTGTACTGTGTTGTGCCTCTCAAATGCCACATGGGAAGAGTCTATTAAATACAGACTTTTACAAGTTTCTTTGTGTGTGTGTGTGTCCTTCTGTTCTATTACTTTGTTTTGCCTAGAGTAATTGATGCTGGTTTGAAGGGCTGCCTTGTCCAAGCCTGGCTTCAAGATAAAGGACCATTAAAATCAAGAACAGGAAGTGCCCTGAAGTTGGCCTTCAGGGCTTAGCACCTAGATAACAGACTGAGGAGTCTTCCTTCCCCACTGTGGTGAGAGGTATTGTATTTCTACTTAAATTACAGTAATTATTTAATTATTTCTAAATCTGCAGCTTTATTTACTTGCTCATACACATCTGTGTCCTTTGGGGGGCGGCCAATATCTTAGTGGCTACCCTAGTTACAAAGATAAAAAAAATAAAAGCAGAAAGAAAGAAAGAAAGAAAGAAAGAAAGAAAGAAAGAAAGAAAGAAAGAAAGAAAAGCATGGCCACCGAGGCTTTGTGCCTTTGCATCAGACTTTTAGCTAGTAAATACAGCTAAATTATTTGTAAAATCTCCTGTTCAAACATTAATAACCATCTGGACAGTTTAAAAATGCAATACCTGAGACAAAAAAAAAGGGAGATCATTATATCATTTTATCCAACACTCATTTGCAGTAATGCATTCACAAAATGATAGAAAGGAAAGGAAAGGCTTAGGTCCCCAAAGGAGTACATTCATTTTCATTATAAAGATATATAACAAAATACACCTTCATGCAAATTTGGCCTTGGTCTGAGAATTCTGTATATTCATTTGTCTGAAAAAATAATGAACCTAGAAAGCTATGCTATTCCTGCAGTAACAAAATGTCAACATTATCATGAACACCTTGCAGAAGCAGCTCTCCAGGATAACTAACAATCTTCCTTCGTTTTGCAGCTTTAAGAGTCCCCACCAAAGCTTCAAAAAGGTTGGCACATTTGTCATCAGCAAAGAGCACGCCAAACTTCACACTCAGTGTCCCATCAGGATCTAGATAAAAAAAAAATTACATTGTAATGATAGACAACATTTTTATTTCATCGGGCATTAATTCATTGTCTTTTACATGATTTTCATACATGATTTTACACTTTCGGTCTTATTATTTCAGTTGTGCTGGTGGTTTTTGTGCTTTATATGAATTGGTTTTTCTTAAGTTTTTGGAATTGCTGTAAAGTGCCTTGTGAACAGTTTTCATTTAAAAGCAGATCTGAAAAATACTTTTATGACTTTGGGATGTTAGACTACACGCAGAGACCCTTCTAAGGATACAGCAAGTGTTAAAATCCAATCAAGGCTTCTAATTATTGGAATAGTCAGGCCAGCCTCCTGATGAGGTGATCACCTGGGTGATGGGCCATTAAGGGGAACAAAAAAAAAGGATCTGTGTGAGAGGGCAAATTGGTGCAGCCCCTCCTCCCTCAACTTGAAGGAAGTTAGAAGGACAAAAGCAGATTTGAACCCATGGTCCCTTCCAACACTTCAATTCTATGATTCTATATTGAGTACTATTAATACAACCCAAAATCATTTAGGCCTAGTTAAGCTAAAGTAACTCAGGGGTAACTGTAAAAACTCTTGTGACATCTTAAAAACTAAAAAATAAAGTTATTATGGCATAAAGCAGGCATGGCCAAACTTGGCCCTCCAGATGTTTTGGAACTACAACTCCCATCATCCCTAGCTAACAGGACCAGTGGTCAGGGATGGTGGGAATTGTAGTCCCAAAAGATATAGAGGTCAAAATTTGGGCATGCCTGGCATAAAGCTTTTGTGGACTAGAATTTACTTCATCTGGTGCATGAAGTGTTATCCTCAGTTGCAGGTATGCACATAAAGGCAAAGGGACCCCTGACCACTAGGTCCAGTCATGATCGACTCTGGGGTTGCGGCGCTCATCTCGCATTATTGGCTGAGGGAGCAGGTGTACAGCTTCCAGGTCATGTGGCCAGCATAACAAAGCAGCTTCTGGCGAACCAGAGCAGCACATGGAAACACCGTTTACCTTCCCGCTGTAGCAGTACCTATTTATCTACTTGCACTTTGACGTGCTTTCGAACTGCCAGGTTGGCAGGAGCTGGGACCGAGCAACGGGAGCTCACCCCATCGCGGGGATTCGAACCACTGACCTTCTGATCAGCAAGCCCTAGGGTCTGAAGTATGCACATAGATGGTTGTAAAAAGTGAGGGCAGGGGGAAATGATATGCACAAAAATACCAACAGTGATAATTACATGAGTCTAACCTGAGGTTATGACCACTGAATTCCCTTCCCTCAAAGGTACAACAATATTAGGAATTTATATCACTGCTGCACGAGTAGTAAACAAAATACTAATGTCAGCAGGAGTCTGCTAGTACAGGAAGGGGAAATTAGGCAGAGCCAAAGCATGATGGTAGGGGAGGAATGGGACTTAGTTCAAATCTATCCTTGCTCAGGGCTCATTCCTGTCCCTGAGCCACCTTGAATTGCATCTGTGGCGCAATTTGTGGTGTAAGAAAACACTTCCATTTGTGCCAGTGGAAAGCCTCAGACAGTTACCCCTTATGGTAAATAAAGGAGCTCTCACCTGAGAAGGCAAACCCATGCCCTTAACCAAGACTTTGGCACTTCACCCATCCCCTCTGCCCTTAGTAGAGACTCAAACCATCCACAGTTACAGACTTTACACATACACCTCTACTTTCAGTTATAGGCAAATTACCTGCTGGCTAAACAACCCACCATTACTCAACAGGTAGTTTCAGTTACATCCTGTCACTGCATGGGGGAACTCCTTGAGGTAAACTCCCCATTTAGGTAGCACAGAAGCCAATGCAGAGCAGAGCTGCCTTTGCCAGTGAAGGCCAAACACACACACTCTGCTCCTCTTGTTAGCATAGCTAGCTAAGAATTTGCTAGATCAGAACCCAGGAAAATGGCAGCTGGACAAACATGAACTGGAAATGGGAGTTCTGAAGACACTTCCTACAATAGTAAGTCACAGATGAAACGCAAAACAGAGGTGCTAAAGAGAATTCTCCAGATTGGAACAAATTTTGTAACTGTACCCTATCACATTTGAGTTGTTCTCAGAAAGTGAAGTGAAGATATCTTGACTGGTGATGTGCATCTAGTCTCCCACGGTTTGAGAGCGAGGCGGATGCCTAAACCGTTACCATCTTTCTTTCTTTCTTTCTTAACCACTAAGTTCCAGGTACTTACTTTTGGTTCCCAGTCTCCGAATCTCTTCAACTAAAAGGCCGATTTCATGTTCAATGTTCATTGTTGCCTACAAATGAATTATTCAATGAGTTACAACTTGTTCCGTTCAGTTTTCTTTCTTTTCTTTCCTTTTCCAGATTGCAGCACACTTCCACATGGTGGATTTTTGTGGACTCAGTGCCAGTGGCGGAGAGTGTCTCCAAGCCGCCAGGGTGCATGGGTATGTGTGTCCACACTGGGTGTGGGGCAGAGAAGAAACATAGCCCACCGTGCCCATCCAGCCCCTACTGCCACTGGAGCAACACCAGTGCTGAGTGGCATGGCTGTTGCGCCCTCTTCACGCCACCCTCCGTGGATCCAAGCCTTGCAAGGCTTCTTGTAGAGGGCTTTGTGGGGATGCGGCTGCCATGCTTCCCTCGATCCCAGTCTCACGCACAGCCTCAATTACAGCTGCATAATCCTGCATTGCAGGGGTTTGGACTAATTGACCCTCAGGGTCCCTTCCAGCGCTATGATTCTATGATTCACCATCTTTTTACATTCTTTTTTAAATTGGCTACCATTAACTAAGTGAAATCCATTAATATCAGTGGGTCTACTGAGCTGGATACAACCCGCAGGATTTAAATCACTACTTTCCTCAACAAAACACAAGGGAAAACCGGCACGGTCTTCTCTGATTACTGGTTCTTGATATTTTATGGTCCATGTGCATTTTGCGCTCAGGTTATTGGAATAAGCACTGTTAATTACTGACCATAATTTTGAGACCACAGGTGGTTTATTCCCTCAGCTCTGGTCTTAATTAGAGAGAAGTGTCATATTTAATTCCAGCATGGCTTATTAAAGGAGGTTTGTATTCCATATGCTTTCAGAAAGGGCATGTGTGTGTGAACATGCATGTGTAGCACCCAAGTGTAACAAGTTGTAATACATATAACAGAGTATCTGTTATACTGTAACAGAATATCTGCCCATAGGCTGAGAAAAGGTTTAAGCGTTGCTGCTGTCACTTTAACGTGCTCCACACAGCACATTAAACAGCACTAGAGGTGTTTACCATGCGCATCAGGCAGCGCTTATCATGCCACTACATCAAACTTTGATGATAATTTGCTCTGCGTTAGAGAAATGACCCAATCTGTGTAGTAAGCCCTGAACACAAGTGTTTCATTATATAGTAACGGCAGTCACATGAAGCAATGCAAAGTGAACATGTGGAGGCCAGCCATTAATTTTATCTGTTTTGTTCCTCTGGTAGGAAAAGAGAAGTTGTTGTTTTTCCAAAAACAATGAAGTTACAGTTGATGGTGGAATTGTCTAAGCTGGTAGCGTGCCATGAGGATTATGCCACACATTACACAGCAGTAAACTAGGATTTGACACTGAGCGTACATTCAGCAAAGAACTGCAGTCGATGCTGTCTCTCTGATTCGTATACTTGTGGAATATACGTCTTTCCATACATACTTGTCTCATTAGGTGTACATTTTTAAAAGCAACATTGCACATGAAGTGGTTTCACATTTCCTCTGGAAAAATAAGTGGAAGAGTAAAACGGCCAAACACCAAAAACATAATTTTATCATAGATAGGCAGCATCCTGACAACATATGCTGTAACATTACCACCTCTTCAAAACGTGCTGCGTCACACTCCAATGATACTGACCCGCTGAAGCAAATTACTTCTTAGGGCCTTAGGCCAACCAATGGCATTTTTACTGGATAAAATTATTGTTTCTGTATACGAACCACATAGCTGGATACCACCCTAACATGTTCTGTCAGCACAAGGATTTCTGCTTACACAACATAACTTTCCCTGTCTTCTCTCCTGCCCGCATATCCCACAACCATCCTAAATCTGTACTGGACGGCCGGGGTAAATCCCAAAACAGATTTAGGGGCTGGGGGATTGAGTTTCATTGTGCCAGCAGAAATCCTTGTGCTGATGGAACAAATTAGTTGGATATCTCCCATAGAATTTCCAAAACTAAACCCTTGAACAGGAGTTGACAGACATGCAAGTTCTTCAAGAATCAGTCCACAAACTATTACTGCCCCCAGATGATGTTTCAATAGAGACATTCACCTTATAACTTTAACACTGAACACAGAACGTATTAGAAGCAGGACAGAGGCTTTAGCAGACTGTCTCTTAATTTCCTGTCTGTTCACCATAACCATGATGGCTAAGAAACTGCCATCTTTTCAGTTAAGTAAAATCCTAAACATGTCTACTCAGAAGTAAGAGCCATTGAGTTCAATGAGACTTACTGCCCAGCAAGTGAGTAAATGACTGTAGCCGCTACACACACATTTATCCCATGTCATGATCCTGCTTCCACAATTACATGAAATGTAACAACAACATGGAACAAGTATATTCCCAGCTGAAGACTGAAGGACTTGAAATAGCATAAATGTGGCGGGAAGTGGCCAATGTCTCCTTGAATATGTTTCTGTTCACACATTATCCCAAGGTGTTGAAAGGATACATTTATCTCCAAATTTTCACACAATGCTAAGGCATGAAGTTGGATCCCAATAGATCAGGAGGCTGGGGAATTGCAACTCCCATCACCCCTGACCAGGGGCCATGCTTTCTGGAAAAAGTGGAAACTGGAGCCTGGGGAACCAGAGGTTCCTCACCCCTGCAACAGCTAAATGTGAGGGCGGGAGGGGTTTTGACTTAGGATGCTGGTCCTGGGAGTGCAGGAGAGGCAGGAAATGGGTTGGTTGTGTTTAGTTCAGTGCTCTGCAAACGAGTCGCTGAGTAACTTCCTTCCTGATGTTTTGCACACCCTAATTTGGCAATGTTGCCTCTGGGTTCAGATCACGCCAAGGGAGCCTTCCTCGCTGCTGCTGCTGCTGCTGCTGCTGCTGCTGCTGCTGCTTCCCTGGGCTCCCACAAACCTTCCTTTCCTAGGCTACCTCGGCAAAACAGCTCATTGCCGGTGTGCGTCCCCCACCACACAGGTCGCCCGCTGCTTTCTTCGTCATCTGCTTCTAAGAGCAGCAGCCGCAAGCCGCGCGTCAGCTCTACCGTGAGGAAACCTGTGCTGGAGACTCAATGAGGAGACGGAGGCGGGGCGGAGACGGGGAAGTGGGAACTGTTGGCGTGGAAACAACTCGCAGGCGCCGATTGGAGGAAAGCAGACGGCGGCGCACGTGCCGCCCCGGGAGCGAGCCTTGCAGCCTCGACCCCAGGCTTTTTTGCTTGGAAGCCAGCCCCACTCCGCCCACCCAAAATAAGCTTGCTTAGGAATGCCACCCTGGTGCTGCCATTATGCTGAACATGCTGGTTTTTATTTTATTTTACTAGGGAGAAGATCAGCCCCGATTCCATATGAAACCAGCGCGCCCTTCCTAGTGCTGCTGTTGCCTTATAGGGGTGAGAGCCCATCACAAACCCTTAGCACTAGCAAAGAGGGTTTCAAAATGCTGGTTTTTTAATTATTTAATTTAAGAAAAGGGGTCTTAAAATAAAAAAAGAATACGTGACGCGCACCGGCGGCTTTTTCTTTTCAGTCCCCAATCGCGTGCAGCAGGTCACGTGGGGGACCCCGGTGCGGAAGTACTGCAGGCTGACACGCCGCCTCCTTCCTAAGCAGGGCCACGGCGGGAGATCCCCGGGCTCCCCAAAATCGCCACCGGCTTGGATCTCAGCGCCAGAAACGCAGGTTTTACTTAATGGCTGCATGCATTCGCCTGCCCCCCACAAGCCCCGTCCCCGCATCCATGAGCCCTAGCTCTGAGTCGGCTGGCCAACCACCGAGCCCCTCCATGCCTCCTCCGCCGCCGCCGCCGCCCGCCACCGGTTGCCCACCCTCGTGGTGCGCGCCCCAAGCTCCACGCTCACCTTGATCAGATTCCCCTGCGGCAGGATTCCTTCTCCTCCTCCGGTTTCTTTGAATGCTTAGAAAGGAGCCGCCTTCGGAAGTAAAGTACAGGAGGAAGTGTGGCTCTCGGAGGGAGTGTCAGAAGGAGGGAAGCTGCTGCCAAAAAAAAAAAGAGCACGAGAATAGTGTAGGTGCCGCCCACAGAAAGGAACAGAAGCTCTCTTGGGGGAGAGGGAGAGAAGGGCGCGGGGGGGGGGAGGAGAGACAGGTACAGAAGCCCTGTCCTCTGTTAGTGTTGCGTGGGCAGACTCTACACCACCTGCGGGATCTGTTTTGGTCCCGCCAGAACCTGGAGATGCCCCAACCTGATTAAAAAGAATTAAAAGAATTGTATGCCCAGGAATAATGTAAAAGAGGGGATTTCAGCAGAAAAGCTTCTTCTACACAACTATTCAGCACGTAGAATACTGTCATGGTTTGCCTCTGGCCACTCTGCTTCTATAATGGGCTTTGGTACAGGATTCATTCACTTCTGCAGAGTTCTCCTGGGGAAAGGGTTTATGGAGTTTTCACAAGTGATGTGTAGACCTACTTTAGGTTAGGTGGGGAACCATTGATCCTGCAGATGTTACTGAACTACAACTGTGTTAGCCCCAGTAAGCATGGTCAGTGGCTAGGGATGATGGGAGTTGTAGTTCAGCAACATGGGGGGGGGGTGTTAGCAAATGTTCTCCACACATGAGATAAGGGCTGGTTTGCACCTGTATGTTCATTATATGCTACGACAGCATCAATCAATGGTTTGCATGTACAAATGAGGACTTTCATAGATCCAAAAATCATCAACAGCCTGGTGGAGTAGCCCCCCTCCCACTTTCCCAGGGCAGGGATTCCAACTTGAATAAAATATTGGGGGGATAGGTTGGCCCCACCCTGCATAATAGATCACATGATGTGGCGCGCACACACTATTTGAATGGCAATGCCCATCAACTTTTTGGGGGGGGGACCTGGCCCCCTCAAATATTTTATGGAAGGTGAAGACCCCTCAGGCCCCAGGAGTTGGCTCCTATGCCCAGCGACTTCAGAAGTTACTGTGTGCTCTGAGAGAAGGTAGACGTGTGGAAGCCCAGACCAGGAAGCCTGTGCCACCAGCTCTTGAAGTTGACCTGATAATATTTTGTACCATTTGTTTATTCTAAAAGTTTAAATTGTAATTGTAATATTTTAAATTAGTGTTGCATGCCACCCCAATCTCTGAGCAGTGTGGGATTCCAAGGGTTTGGTTTCCTTGGAATGAGGGACAGCAGAGACTGTGGTATCTTTCTGATACATGATTTATTTACACATATATGCAACCTGAGCCTACAGTGGAAGGGCTCACAGCATTAACAACCTAGAAGGTCTTGCTTCTCCCATAGTCACAACCTAGGATTCAAGCAGAAGTCAAGCATGACTGTCACTCGCTGGATTCTGTCAGTAGCCTGCTTTTAACCCAGCTCTAGCTCACACACTTTGGTTTTTGTCTTTCTCACTATCAGTCAGGTAAGGAAGAGGTCCCTCCCATTTGCAAATTCCTTTCTTTTTAGTATAATGACCAATACTTAGGGCCTTTACCTCACCAAGAAATGTGTCTGGTTTCATCAACAATGGAATTCCCCAAACTCACAGCATCTTAGGTGCCTTAGCAGAAAGGCAACAAATAGATAAATTAACCTAGGCAGACTTTTGATATTGTCTCAGCTGCAATACTTTTCAAAAGGCTATTCCCAGGTTCAGCTATGACTTATCAGTTGCTGGACCTTCCTGTGGCAACCAGCAAGTTATTGTCATCTGGAGGAGGAAAAAAACTTAAACACATTGCAGAGTTCCCAAAAATAGACCAGAGGCAATTGTACTTCATCCAGCAGAGCTTTACTGCTATTGAAAGCAAATGAGCATAATGGTTACAAATCTAATACATTCAAGATTGGCACAGTCCATAAGAAATCCATTTGCAGCAGACTTAACCTTAACCTTAACAACTTACCCTATACAGTGGAACCTCAGTTTATGAACACCTCGGTTTATGAATTTTCGGTTTACGAACGCCGCGGACCCATCTGGAACGGATTAATTCACTTTCCATTACTTTTAATGGGAAAGTTTGCTTCAGTTTATGAACGCTTCAGTTTATGAACAGACTTCCGGAACCAATTACACCCATGCTTCGGGTTAAGTACGCTTCAGGTTGAGTACTCCGTGTACCCGTCTGGAACGGATGAATCCACTTTCCATTACTTTCAATGGGAAAGTTCGCTTCAGTTTATGAACGCTTCAGTTTAAGTACTCCGCGGACCGTCTGGAACAGATTAATCCACTTTCCATTACTTTCAATGGGAAAGTTCGCTTCAGTTTATGAACAGACTCCCGGAACCAATTGTGTTCATAAACCGAAGTACCACTGTAATAAGACTAAACCATAGCATACAGAACAGAACACCACACTAGAAAAGATAGATAGAAAAAGAAAGTGGAACCCAGGCTTCTTCTGGCCCTATTTTTATAGTCGGCATGACCTTGACAGAAACAGAGAAGAGAACCAGTTTAAACCAGCTATACTCAGCTTCGCTGAAGCTATAACCCAAACAATAACCTAAACATCATGAACTTTCTGTCACACAGAGAAGCTTCCAGAACCCTCTTGAATTAAGCAGAACAGGAAAGATCTCTACACATCAGAGCAATACTTTCTGTACTAAGAAATGCAAACTGACAGTTATATCCCACTTAAATTATATATGCAGTTGAAGACTAACCATGAACTCCTATGTAAGTCAACTCAGAACTAAGCCCCATTGAGTTCAATTAGACTTACTCCCAAGTAAGAGGGTATGGCATTGCCACCTAAGCCCCACTGATCCCAGGACTACTGATCAGACATCCCTAGGACTGTATTGGAAGTGTGTTTTCTATAGCTCATTCTTCACCATATCACTTAGTTCTTAGCCATTTCTCTTCTGTTTGGCCAAAACAGTACATTTAGGATCAGGGAGAAGTGGATGGAGGCCTTTGGGCTGACTCTTAACAGCTTTCAGTCTACAGAGAAACATACATGTCTGAATGAGGGATTTACACTAACATTCAAGCATGCAGGTTGGAGGAGTGATACGGTCCACAAAAGTCTCTGCCATGTGATTATTCTTGACACATAGATTGGCTCTAAAAATACCTTGTGCTTTTCTTCTGCTATTCGTGCACATGTGTTGTTGTATTTAATGCAGGCATGAATAGATATAAATCTCTTTTTCAAGTTATCTTAGGGCCACACAGGAATGTGGATTTACATTACCATTTCAACCTTTACATGCACTTTCCCCTGTTGTATTAACATGTGTGCTCTTCATGAAGTATTAGCTCTGTTTATGAGGAGTGATTGTAAAGGCTGATCTCAAGAGTAGCCCCGACTCATACAATGGGGCTTCCTTTAGCACATATGATGTCAGGAGTCCATGAGCTACTCCTAGCCTAACTAGCATTCAGCATCTTCCCCAGTCCAAAATCCACTCTCATTTTTCATCTCACCTGCTTTGCCTTGTTCTGAGCATGCCAGGTTTGTCTGCAAAGCAGCCTACTCAGTTTTGGAAAAAGCCATATGTTGTTGAAAGCCCACCCAAAAGGTGATCAAAGTGTCATCCTTCCTTCCTTTTTGATTTGACCAGTGAAGGATCTTTGGTGCCTTAAGTGTGAGTCATCATTTTTAGGTTTATATTATATATTTCCATTGCATTTGGGGAATGGAGCATAGGGATGGGGGTGACTCTATCTCAGTGTTTAGATAGCTTTCTCTGTTTACTTACTCAGACTTAGTATAAGGCAGCTTCCTATCTTCTTTTGCAGAGCTCCTTGTACTGCAGCATAGTAATAAATGGCCATGTCTAATTCTTTATTTCTACATTCTGCAGGATTAGATCAGGGCAGTAAAAGAGATGAAATGCTGTGATCCCTTTTAACAAGACTGGTAAACTGACAGCCCAAAAGGCAGATATGACCCCCAAAACACATTTTACACCTTTGCTCAGTTTCATTTGTAAGAAAAATAGGCAATGAATCTCCATATGCATTTTACTGCCAATCTGCTGCTTGAAGGTACAGTATATGTTTTAAGGAAGCATATACAGTACCCACTCCTTCTTTCCTTCCTTTCATGTCCTCATGCCAGCAAAGCGCAGGGGCTTTATAGTTATAAAGCCTTTATCATAGGTTGTGGTAAGTTGGTTTGTTCAAACTTCTGGAACAATACAATGTCTGGACAATATAATGGCTGTCTGGAATATAGCAGCTGGACTCCCTTGGGAGGAAAGGCAGGATATAAATTTAATAAATAAATCTACCTTGACATGTAGCTTTTAGTAGTCTGAAGCTGCATTCCTGTACACGCTTACATAGGAGGAAGCCTCACTGAACACAACAGAACTTACTTCCAAGGAAACATGCCCAGTCCTGTATATGATTGTGCTGTCAGAAGTTTATGTTAAAAATAAATAAATAGGGAGAAACACTGTAACAGTGTCTAACTAAATGAAGCTACACAGTACATGGCTAACAGTTTTTAGTTTTCTCTCACACATCAAACATCACCGTGAAGGAAGTTTGCAGTGCATTTTTCAGAAAAACAATAGAAGTCAACAAGAAAGGTTCTCCCACAACCCAATGTAACATTTACACTTTGGCTGCAATAAATGGCTGGAGGAAAATATTTCACAAGACTCCAAGAGGGCTTCCACTTATGTACATTATTGACAATGGGTTATATGGGCGGAGGTTTTGCTTAAAACAGGAGCATAAATCCTAAATGATAGGGTCTAGAGGATATGGGTGTAGCCAAGGGGGACTAGGGGGGCAGGTGCCCCCGTAAATCAATAAAAAATACTTAATTGACTGAGGGTCTGGCCCCCCCAACATAAACCCTGGCTATGCCTATGGGTCTAGACCGGGAGTCAGCAAACTTTTTCAGCAGGGGGCTGGTACACTGTTCCTCAAACCTTGTGGGGGGCTGGACTATATTTTTTGGGGGGGGAAATGAACGAATTCCTATAGCCCACAAATAACCCAGAGATGCATTTTAAATAAAAGGACACATTCCTCCACATTTTAAATGTTCAAAGGATGCCCCAGTTCACAGGCTTGCAAATATGCTTGTCTCAGCGCTACACCTCCCGCGCTTCTGTGCCCATATCCCTTTGCTCCGCTCTCTTCGCGTCAAAAATCGGCTGGGCTCCAGCGCTGCTTCCGCTTATCAAACGGCGCGGCAGCCAAAAAACACCGGCCCTTATCGGTACTAGGGAAAGTGGAAAGAGGCTGCAGTTTTCCCTCCACGCCGCCAGGAGGGGAGAAACGCAGGAGCAGATTTACCAGCAAGCTGGGAGGGCACCATGCGTGACACATTGCGCGCGTCAGCCTAGTTTTGCATCCGGGTCCCGCGGGCAGCTTTTGGAGGCGTTCCCCCCCCCCCCCGCCGCCGCTTTTTTCCAGGACCAGAGTCAGGGCCGTAGTTGCGCGCGAGTTCTGCCAGGCCGAGAGGGCGTGGCTACGTCCAAGGAGAGACGTCCGTAAAACTTTTTTCTCGGGAGTCCCTCACGCACATACATGCGCGCGCACACACCCCTTCTCTTCTTCCTCCCTTTCGAACGCCACACCCCCTTCCTCCTGGTGTCGCGGCGCTTCCTCCGCCTTCCCCTCCCCAACTCCTTTAAGGAAGGCTCCGCGAGATCAACAAGCAACAGCTGAGGCGGTGGCGCGCGAGAGAGAAAGAGCGCACGCGCCCCCTCTCTTTCCTTCCGCCCCCCTCCCGACCTCTCCCCCTCACGGCCGTTTCCTCACGGAGTCGCCGCCGCCGCCGTCAGCGGTGGCTCCCGCGCGTGCGAGCGCGGCCCCGCGTCCGTCCGTTTGTTTCCCCTCCCGTCCGTCCCTCCGCCCCGCCCAGTCGCAGGATCGATTCCCGGGGCAGGGCCGGGCTGGCGTAAGATGGAGGGTCTGACGCTGAGCGAGACCGAGCAGCGCTACTACTGCGACCTCTTCTCGTACTGCGACACCGAGAGCACCAAGAAAGTGGCGTCCAACGGGAGGGTCCTCGAGCTCTTCCGCGCCGCGCAGCTGCCCAGCGAGGTGGTCCTGCAGGTAAACCCGCCGCCGTTGCCGCCTCCCTCCCGAGACCCCCTCGATCCCAGGGGCAGCAGCAGGTTCCGTACTCAAAGGGGTGGCGAAGGGGGTGAGTGGGTGTGGAGAACGAGGTACGTGCCCAACTCCCCACACACCACCGACACGCTCCTTCCCCCACCCTTCCCACGTTCACACGCCCACCCTGGGTCCCCTACTCGGGGGTGGCTGCGGAGGATTTCCTGCCCCGAGAGGGGTTGCGTTGAGGGTATTAGCTATGGCGGAATACGAGGGAATATATTTTTTTAAAAAAACAAGGTGCATACAGAAAAACGTGGTGTTGGTGGGGGCTTAGATAGGCTCTGGCACCCCCGGATGCAGGGGATGTTCCCCTTGGAGTATTCCTTTTTTCACTTATTACAACGTATAGCATAGTTATGTACATAACACAGTGTATCCAAGAGGACTTTGTCAATTGGATTTTTGTGTGTATATATATTTTAAAATAGCAACGGGGAAAATGAGTGGTAAAACTTGTAAAGTGCAAGGTATGTGATTGCTGCTTGGTTTGTTCTCAGGGAATTTAGATTCCTGCACTGCACCGGGTGGACTAGATGGCCCTTGTGGTGCCTTCCAGCTCTACAATTCTAGGTAGTTTGGGCACTGCACAGGAAACAACCTTGTTTGTACATCTTGGGAGGAAGTGTTGAAGTGACCCTGGCCTGAAGAATGTATGGAAATTTGCTTTTACATACATGTACTACCTGTACTAGGTCAGTTTGATATTATTACTGCCCAATTTGGACAACAATAATTTTGTTGTATCAGTTCTCTGAACTGCAGAGCCTTGATACTTTGCTGTTGTGAAATTAAGTTTAGTGCAGCAGTTCTGTTTCCTGTTTTCTAGGAGCTTCCCTGATGATCCAAAGAACTATGTGGTGCATGCTGAACTATAGTTGCTTCTTATTTTCACTTATGTGACTGATTCACTTTAATGACTTGGACCAGAGTGCTCAGTTGCAATAGCCGCTGTGGTGTCATGGTTAGAGGGTTGGACTATGACCTATGAGCCCAGGGTTCGAAATCCCACTCGACCCTGAAGCTCACAGGGTGACCTTGGGCCAGCCACTGTCTTTCAGCTACCAGACTTTTAGAAGACATCTGAAGGCAGCCCTGTTCAGGGAGGCTTTTAATGTTTAATAGATTATTGTGTTTTATTTTTTCTGTTGGAAGCCGCCCAGAGTGGCTGGGGAAACCCAGCCAGATGGGTGGGGTAGAAATAATAATAAATAATAATAATAATAATAATAATAATAATAATTTCAGCTTAACCTATCTCACACAGTTGTTAGGATAAACCAATTTGGGCTCCTTAAAAGAAAGAATGATGTAGGAAATAAATAATAAGAATCATAATATAAGTTATTGGGGTAGAACATGAGTTTGACCAAACTGCGGGAGGCAGTGCAAGACAGGAGTGCCTGGCGTGCTATGGTCCATGGGGTCACGAAGAGTCGGACACGACTAAACGACTAAACAACAACAACAACAAAAAAGTCCATGACTCACATAAGTGTCCAGACACAGAATGTGTGACTTGGTTACCATGCTAATATTAGACCCTAAATTGCAACAAGCAGGTTATTCTGAGACACTGGACCCTCTCAAATGTTTCAGTTTGTCATTACCTTGCCACACACATGTTAACATATATTTAGTAAAGTCCTTTAAAATGTATGGATTTAAAATGTGAGCATGTAGTGGCAGGGTTCTCATGAGGAATAATGAGTTCTAGCTGGGAAGTAATGGCTGTGTTACATTGTTTGCGTATTAAGTCTGCACTGTGTATTACAAAGCTGTTGGCAAAAAGCACATACAGACAAGCTATCATGTTTGTAGTGCTTCAGCTTGTAAAATATGGAGAAGGCCTTGAAGCTTGACGTAATTGGAGTTAATCTAATAGATAACTTATCTGGCAAACTATTGCCTGTTTGTCTCTGGACACAGATGCTATGTCCAAAGGGAGTCAGTCTTTAGTTACAGTTGAATGAGACCCACAACTACTATAGTCTGCAAAATCAGTACACTTGTGTATAATCTTCGTATAAAGCACTTCATGTTCATTAGGAGCATTAAGTGCTTTCCTGTCTGGCTAAAAACAATAAGCTGGAGGTTGAAATAAAAATCTTAATATTATTAAAACTAGCAGCCCCCACTTGGCATATTCATCACTGTTCATTATAAGCTTTCATTTGTCAGTGTCTTGAAATGACAATTGTCATCGGGGTCTATGGAGAGGTTTTCTAGAATAACTACTTTAGATCATGCTGCTAACATCATCTCCTGTGTTTCCTGATAATGATAAAACTGTTCACCCAGTGCTCCCAGCTGCCACACTGCTCTATGGAGCCTTAAAAGTTTATATTTCTGTGAAGCATTACTCGTAGATTAGGGAATCTTGGTCTGGAAATACATCAAAGAAACATGGATGCATGTTTTGGAGCAGCTACTTAATTGCAGTGTAGCACAGTGTTAAGGAGGGTTGAAATAAGAGTCAGAGGGCACAGTTTTCAATCTGGTCTCTTCCACCATCACTGGCCCCCATCACTAACTTCCCTATCTTATAAATGTATTCATGGGTCTGTAGAGGATGTAACTCCATGCTGTACATCTTACAACAATCCTGACCATATTTACTAGAAAGAAAATTCCACTGACATAAATAGGTCTTATTTCAAAGCATATGTACATGGGATTGCAGCCTTGGCAAAACTGGCGACTTTAATGTTTCTATGTCAGATTAAACTTTCCAGTATCTGGCCAAGTATCCCTGTATCTCTCCTTTCTCTGGTTTAAAAAAAATACAAGGAATAGCTAACATGAAATGCTAGAAACATCCTATCAGTTTAACCAGAAAGTAACTACTTTGCAATGTGTACACATTTATGAACATTCTTGTATTAGAGCTATGCATTTACAGCAAAACTGACACTGCCATCAATTTCACACAGTGTATATGCAGCTTAAAACCTGTTGTGAAAGGCCATATGTGCAGTGGCCCTTAAAAGTGTATGGAGGGTAATAACCTTGTCTCATAGGAAACAGAAGTGGAACATCATAGGATGATTTGTGTGCCCGGCAACTGGATTGCATCAGCAGTTGTACTAGTTTTAAGTCAAGACATTCTGGTTCAGCCTCTCTGCAGTCTGGTGCATGTTGTGAAGCTCATCTGAGTAGAATAGCAAATTAAACAGCTAATGTCCAACAACTGCCTTGCCAATTTTAGCAGGCCCAAGTGCTGCCTTAGTGACTCTAACTGTGAGGATCCATGTCCTAACTTAGCTGGCTGATAATTTTAGTCTCTCTGTATTTCTCTATATTTTTCTCTGAATAGCAAATGCTGTTTTACATTTTGCTGTTAAATGCATGATAATGTTCCACTGTTCCATTGTTTGTATTTTTGTTGTTGGTTAAGCCATTTTAAATGTTAAGTGATTTTAAAATGCTGTTACAGTAAATAAATAAGGAAAATGTTCAGTTATCTGTCAGGATCAAGCTCCAAAGGAGGAAGTCGGTTATCAGTAAAAATGTAAATCAAGTTACATTGTCGGATCCAGATTGAGAGACAATTGCTGCAGAGCAGCATAAGAGTAAGTAGAATAATCTAGGAAAACTTCAGCCATGATTCTGTTTCAACAGGAGTTGTAGGAAGATGGTAGGTAAGGAAGTTAAGAAAATAAGAGGAATCCTGCTGGATCAGGCCAAAGGAGAGGTGATTAAAAACCTACTTAGGTTGCTACTCTGGGCTTTGATCAGGCAGTTGAGCACATTCCGAGAGCTCAAGAGCTGGTTGTGTCTGCAATTCCTTGACATGTAACAGTGAATTGTAAATAACTAGAAAAGAAATACCAAATGCTACATGTTTTTAAATGAGTACAAATAAGTTATGAATTTCAGTAAGTTCAGTGAGCTCTTCCTTATTTTTAACTTTTGAACCAGCTTATATTTGACAGTATTTTTAGAAAACTATGTTACTTGTAGAAAGGTGGAATGCAGGTACATCTGGTGCAGCAAGTTTGTTTTGTTTTTAAAGGTGGGTCATGTTTAGCTGCTATTCATTGAACTGGAACGTTGATCCATATGTAAATGTATGTGGGTTATCTGCTATTGAAAGCAATAGTTCAAGCATTATACTACTTCACGTGACTCAATTAAGCATTTTTAAAAAGTCTAGAAAACATATTTGCATTATAGAGGATGGCTGTTAGCATGCATGCTTTACACACCTACAATAGAAAATCCAGAATGTGGAAAACCAAGTTGTCTCAAAGTTTATTCCCCTAAAGCAACTAGCATTACCATAACTAATGGACACTAGACCTGGGCGATTTTTTCAATATATCGTTCAAAATCGGTTATGAACTCCATATAATGATACTGTAATGGTTTCATAAAATGTTATCTGGCAAATATTGCGATTTTGAGAAAACCGCCTCCGGCAGCAACTCACAAGAGCAGCTGTAGCAGCCCACTATGTTTCTTTCCATTGCCTCTGCAAATGCAGGTGACTATTATGAAAGTAGCTGGGAAAGCAGCAGCCAGCCAGCAGCAGAAACTTAAAGACGGCCACTAGGTTCTGCTTGCTTAAAGCAGGCTAGTAGCCAGCTTGTCAGGCTGGTAGGTGTGATTTACAGAGATGTTGGTCTGAGATGGCCCGGGGCTTCTTACTGGGAGCTCCCTTTCTTTCCCCTTTGCCCCTTCTCTACCCCCATGAAAGAAGAAACGGGGGTTATTTTCTTCAGAACAAAAAACATTGTCCTGTTATTTAACTCTTTTTTCTTTACTCCAGTCTTCCCTTCTGCCTATGTATATGTATGCGTGTGAAGTGTCCCCCCCCTCTCCTGCCTGTCCTCCTTCCCTTGGATAAAAAGGGAGAGGTTGGTGGGATGGGGGATTTTCGGGGGCTGTTTTCTGTGTCATAATAGGGATAAATGAAGGGGAGAAGATTTAACAGTTGCTGCCTTATGCTGAAATGGGAGATTGGGTGGTTGTTGTGAGGTGAGAATGATGGGGAGGGTGGGTGCTTGTCGTTAAGCAGTGCAAGCAAATGTGTGTCTACTCAGAAGTAAGCCCTACTGAATTCAATGGGGCTTATTCCTAGGAAAGTAGAAGTAGGTTTAGTTGAACTGAGTGGGGCTTGCTTACTCATGCATAGAATTGCAGTTGGCCCTCTGAGTGGAGAAGGAGATGCAACTCGACATTAGCAAATTACATAAATTACTCTTAAATTAGTAGAAAACAGATTAAATTGTTAATCATATGCAAGTTTAATTAATATTTTTACTAAATCTACTACTTATTGCCCAGATATTGCCCAGCCCTAATTGACACCATAGAATAGATGGCACCTGTCATGCATTGCTAAGTCTGTCAAAATAATAGGGAAATGTACTGTACAGTAATACCTTTCGCAGAACAACATGCTCATTGTGTTTGTCGAAAACTATGGGAGGTATCTAGTTGGTAGTGTACTGATAGAATGTTTCCATCTGCAGAATAGAGAGGAAGGCACACACACACACACCCAAATACCCTTCCAAAATCTGCTCCAGATGATCACTCTCACAGTGCAGTTTTCACTCAGCAAATATTGGGGAAAGTTGTGACTGGTTGGTTGCTCATTCTCTGTTATTTCTCCTGTCAAATCCAATAAAACCAGATCCTAAATAGGTCCTTCCAGTGTTATTATACAAGTACACTTGCTCATAGCATCAATAAAGATTGCTATAGGTGCTTTGTTGTTGTTTAGTCGTTTAGTCGTGTCCGACTCTTCGTGACCCCATGGACCATAGCACGCCAGGCACTCCTGTCTTGCACTGCCTCCCGCAGTTTGGTCAAACTCATGTTCGTAGCTTCGAGAACACTGTCCAACCATCTTGTCCTCTGTCGTCCCCTTCTCCTTGTGCCCTCCATCTTTCCCAGCATCAAGGTCTTTTCCAAGGATTCTTCTCTTCTCATGAGGTGGCCAAAGTACTGGAGCCTCAGCTTCACGATCTGTCCTTCCAGGGAGCACTCAGGGCTGATTTCCTTAAGAATGGATAGGTTTGATCTTCTAGCAGTCCATGGGACTCTCAAGAGTCTCCTCCAGCACCATAATTCAAAAGCATCAATTCTTCGGCGATCAGCCTTCTTTATGGTCCAGCTCTCACTTCCATATATCACTACTGGGAAAACCATAGCTTTAACTATACGGACCTTTGTCAGCAAGGTGATGTCTCTGCTTTTTAAGATGCTGTCTAGGTTTGTCATTGCTTTTCTCCCAAGAAGCAGCCGTCTTTTAATTTCGTGACTGCTGTCACCATCTGCAGTGATCAAGGAGCCCAAGAAAGTAAAATCTCTCACTGCCTCCATTTCTTCCCCTTCTATTTGCCAGGAGGTGATGGGACCAGTGGCCATGATCTTGGTTTTTTTGATGTTGAGCTTCAGACCATATTTTGCGCTCTCCTCTTTCACCCTCATTAAAAGGTTCTTTAATTCCTCCTCACTTTCTGCCATCAAGGTTGTGTCATCTGCATATCTGAGGTTGTTGATATTTCTTCCGGCAATCTTAATTCCGGCTTGGGATTCATCTAGTCCAGCCTTTCGCATGATGAATTCTGCATATAAGTTAAATAAGCAGGGAGACAATATACAACCTTGTCGTACTCCTTTCCCAATTTTGAACCAATCAGTTGTTCCATATCCAGTTCTAACTGTAGCTTCTTGTCCCACATAGAGATTTCTCAGGAGACAGATGAGGTGATCAGGCACTCCCATTTCTTTAAGAACTTGCCATAGTTTGCTGTGGTCGACACAGTCAAAGGCTTTTGCATAGTCAATGAAGCAGAAGTAGACGTTTTTCTGGAACTCTCTAGCTTTCTCCATAATCCAGCGCATGTTTGCTATTTGGTCTCTGGTTCCTCTGCCCTTTCGAAATCCAGCTTGCACTTCTGGGAGTTCTCGATCCACATACTGCCTAAGCCTGCCTTGTAGAATTTTAAGCATAACCTTGCTAGCGTGTGAAATGAGCGCAATTGTGCGGTAGTTGGAGCATTCTTTGGCACTGCCCTTCTTTGGAATTGGGATGTAGACTGATCTTCTCCAATCCTCTGGCCATTGCTGAGTTTTCCAAACTTGCTGGCATATTGGGTGTAGCACCTTAACAGCATCATCTTTTAAGATTTTAAATAGTTCAGCTGGAATATCATCACTTCCACTGGCCTTGTTATTAGCAGTGCTTTCTAAGGCCCATTTGACTTCACTCTCCAAGATGTCTGGCTCAAGGTCAGCAACCACACTACCTGGGGTGTACGAGACCTCCATATCTTTCTGGTATAATTCCTCTGTGTATTCTTGCCACCTCTTCTTGATGTCTTCTGCTTCTGTTAGGTCCTTACCACTTTTGTCCTTGATTATGGTAATCTTTGTACGAAATGCTCCTTTCATATCTCCAATTTTCTTGAACAGATCTCTGGTTTTCCCCATTCTATTGTTTTCCTCTATTTCTTTGCATTGCTCATTTAAGAAGACCCTCTTATCTCTCCTTGCTGTTTTTTGGAAATCTGCATTCAGTTTCCTGTATCTTTCCCTTTCTCCCTTGCATTTTGCTTGCCTCCTCTCCTCCGCTATTTGTAAGGCCTCGTTGGATAGCCATTTTGCTTTCTTGCATTTCCTTTTCCTTGGGATGGTTTTCGTTGCTGCCTCCTGTATAATGTTACGAGCCTCCATCCATAGTTCTTCAGGCAGTCTGTCCACCAAATCTAAATCCTTAAACCTGTTCCTCACTTCCACTGTGTATTCATAAGGGATTTGATCCAGATTGTATCTTACTGGCCCAGTGGTTTTTCCTACTTTCTTCAGTTTAAGCTGGAATTTTGCTATAAGAAGCTGATGATCTGAGTTACAGTCAGCTCCAGGTCTTGTTTTTGCTGACTGTATAGAGCTTCTCCATCTTTGGCTGCAGAGAATATAATCAATCTGATTTCGATGCTGCCCATTTGGTGATATCCATGTGTAGAGTCTTCTCTTGTGTTGTTGGAAGAGAGTGTTTGTGATGACCAGCTTGTTCTCTTGACAGAACTCTATTAGCCTTTGCCCTGCTTCATTTTGAACTCCAAGGCCAAACTTGCCAGTTGTTCCTTTTATCTCTTGATTCCCTACTTTAGCATTCCAATCCCCTGTAATGAGAAGAACATCCTTCTTTGGTGTCATTTCTAGAAGGTGTTGTAGGTCTTCATAGAATTGGTCAATTTCACTTTCTTCAGCACCGGTAGTTGGTGCATAAACTTGGATTACTGTGATGTTAAAAGGTCTGCCTTGGATTCGTATCGAGATCATTCTGTCATTTTTGAGATTGCATCCCATTACAGCTTTTGCCACTCTTTTGTTGACTATGAGGGCCACTCCATTTCTACTACGGGATTCTTGCCCACAGTAGTAGATATGATAGTCACCCGAACTGAATTCGCCCATTCCCTTCCATTTTAGTTCACTGATGCCCAGGATGTCGATATTTATTCTTGTCATCTCATTTTTGACCACATCCAGCTTACCTCCACTCATGGTTCTTACATTCCAGGTTCCTATGCAATATTTTTCTTTACAGCATCGGACTTTCCTTTCGCTTCCAGGCATATCCGCAACTGAGCGTCCTTTCGGCTTTGGCCCAGCCGCTTCATCAGCTCTGAATCTACTTGTACTTGTCCTCCGCTCTTCCTCAGTAGCATGTTGGACGCCTTCCGACCTGAGGGGCTCATCTTCCAGCGTCATAACTTTTATATGCCTGTTGTCTTTGTCCATGGAGTTTTCTTGGCAGGGATACTGGAGTGGCTTGCCAGTTCCTTCTCCAGGTGGATCACGTTTAGTCAAAACTCTCCACTATGACCTGTCCATCTTGGGTGGCCCTGCATGGCATAGCTCATAGCTTCTCTGAGTTATTCAAGCCCCTTCGCCACGACAAGGCATTGATCCATGAAGGGGGCTATAGGTGCTAGTAGTAGAATAAAATTGTAGGTTTACAGTCATACATTGGAAATCAAACGGAATCCGTTCCGGAAGTCCGTTCAACTTCCAAAACGTTCGGAAACCAAAGTGTGTCTTCTCATTGGCTGCAGGAAGCTCCTGCAGCCAATTGGAAGCCACGCCAGACATTCGGCTTCTGAAAACCATTCAAACACCAGAACACCCATTTCCGGAATTTGATCATTTGGGAGCCAATTTGTTCGGGAGCCAAGGCATTCAGTATTTTAATTTACTGCTCTATGGTTGGTAGAAAAGGTAGTATTCAGAGGTACAGTTATGGTTGTGGAACTTCTAGGATTTTAATGCTATTGCAGTTCGAGAGAGTGTGGTTCACAGACCCATGACAGTCTCAAAAAATCCTTTATTTCGGGCCACAGCATACACTTAACTAATTTGCATGGTTCCTGTTGCACACAATAGCTTTGTGAAGTGTAAGTTTTGAAGTATAAGCTATAGTTTGTGTACATGACAGTGTAATAAAATACTGTTGTGCGTGTTGTCAAAAATACATCTTCCCATTCACACTGTGGTATGTTACGTAGGTACAACAAATAGTAATTGGGTAGCATTTTTAACGTACAGTATGTGGTTTTTTGTAAATCATTCTTCTAATATTGTGTCTGTTTTTCTGTCATATTGCATTAAATTTAACCTTTTTGTACCTTACATAGCAAGGGTTTTGTTAGTTATGTTTATATTAAACAGACAATGGGTACAGTCACATATAATGATGCCAGCAAAGTATGAGTTGCATGCTGGTGCAGACAGCTTAAGCAGTCCCTGATTTGCTCTTCCATCTCTAGGAGTGGAGGACTGCTTGAGTTGTGTGTACAGCCTAATTTAATTCACTATGATTTGTTGGCAGCATTTTGTATGGCTTATGAGCCTTTCGTTTCAATATTCCAGTGGGGCAGCTCAGCACTGAGAACACTCTGTACAGTAATACCTCGGGTTACGAACGCGATCCGTTCCGGATCGCAGTTCGTAACCCGAATAGTTCGTAACCCGAACACGCTGGGCGCCGCCATTTTGCGCATGCGCAAAGTGCGATTTTCACGCATGCGCAGATCGCGCGCGCGCTGCTTCTGCGCACGCACGCGTGACGAAAACACTTCCGGGTTTGCGCAGTTCGTAACCCGAACTGTTCGCAAACCGAGGTGGTCATAACCCGAGGTACGACTGTATAGCTAATTTGAGCTGATGCTGACTTTTTAAGAGCCTCATCAAGCTACATTTGTCCCTAGCAAACATCATCATGCTACATACAGACATACATTTAACATTGTAAATAAAAAATAACTCCTCCTCCCCCCATTAAAAAAAATAAAAGCAGAAATGATTCTTAGGAGTTGAACTTTGCACAAGTCATACTTTGATTATAATTCGGTAGAGCAGTAAGATAAATTTGTTCTGAGGAGCAGTTATGGGTTGCTCACTGAAACAAATATTCATATTGCTGCCGGGATAGTGGCAGGAAGGAAACAACAAGATTTAAGAGGAATATGTGAACAAGGACATGAAAAACTAGTGTTCAGTTTAAATTAAATATTGGCCATAGATTGCAGTTAAAATGCAATAATACAGTACCAGGGAACTGGTATTTGTTATAGTGGGAAAGAGAGAGATCAACAAAAATTATTTGCCATTATAGCAAACATAGTGAAGGTACAGTATTGAGAATGAGACCAGTGAAATTGAAGTGAATCACTGTGCAGGAGAATGAGAACATTTTTTCCCCTACCATGTAGTTAGGGTAAAATATTGAATAATTTAATAGAAAACTACTGCATTTATGATATTATAGCATAGTACTTAGCATAGTATTTATTGGCAAGCATATATAGAGTACAGTGAACTAATATTTCTACTTCACGAAATTTATTATATTCATTTTGCTGGATGTTTCGGTTTTCTCTAGATCATGGAACTTTGTGGTGCAACAAGACTTGGATACTTCGGAAGAAGCCAGTTCTACATTGCTTTGAAACTAGTTGCAGTGGCTCAGTCTGGGTTTCCACTGCGAATGGAAAGCTTGAATTCTGGTAAGCCTTGAAATAAGTATTGAAATATAATTGACTAGGTTATTAAAATATGGCTTTTGTCTGATACCCCTCTACCAGCGTATACCACTGACATGATTCCTCTGATATTTTCTTAAACATTTCTTCCTTTAAAGGAATTTTCCTCTAATAAGAGCTTTTCATACATGACTGTTTTTAATGCTGTTGCAAGCAGCTCTACTCTGAAGCACAGAAAAATGATATTCCCAAAGTGGAAAAAACACCAATTTCCCAATTCATTGACAATTTTGGACTATATGCTTTCCTTCAAAAAATAGTTAGGTTTTAAACCTATGGTTATATTCTAGGAGGTTTAGCCTTCTGATTGAAAGTTAGAAATGAGAAGCTGAGTTGGATGTCATCAGAAATTTCAGTTACTTAGGTCTGCCTTTTATTTTCACTTGATCCAATCTGCAGACTGTGTTAACTTAGAGTCTTTCTGTCATGTATAAAGGTAAAAATGTGATAAAGAAATAAATAGAGGCAGAAATAGAGTAATGATGCCTGACAGTCTTTATACTCATTTTTTTGTATCTGTTGGGACAGAAAAAATGATCTGTGTAATACCCAGGTTAGCACTCATAACACTCTTTTATTGGTGTCGAAAATGTGGCTATTTACCAGAACAAAGAGCTTTGTGTTAGGTAGCATATACCAAGGGGCATTTGAACTTGTGTTTCCTCAACAACAGGACTTAAGTCTGAATAGCTAACTGCTTTTGAAACTTGAGAGTTTCAAAAGGCCTGCTATAAAAAAACAACACCCAGTAAGCGTAATCAAGCTCTTTTCTTTGCTTAGAATGATCTTTTTTAAAATCCTCATCATAAGGAATAGTATGCTTTTACAACTCTGTATCTGTTGTTTAGAGATGTAAGTCTCCTGCTTGTCAAACAGAGTTGGTGTTCCTCTCTTTGTTACCTCACAATTAAGTTATTATAGTATTTGATGTTGAGGTACCACATATTAGTAGAAGCAGGTGCTGAAAACTGCTGCCTTCTCTTACAGAGGTTGCCCACCTTGAACTTCTTAGTGCATTTGACCCATAGAGCTTCAAATGGTTTGGTGCTTGACATATATAAGATGAGCTGCAATTCAGATCAGTACATAACTTTTATTTACTTCCTATTTCAGTAATTTCTAACTGACAGTTGCTTTTCAGAACTTTCTCCACAACTGTTAAGATAATTTTTTAAAAGTGAAAACAAGTAGTCAGCATTGCCATGGTCCTATTGATCACATAAAACAAGTTTTTTTTGGGGGGGAGGCAGCTCTTGGCTTTCAGGTTGTATGTTCTCATTGCTTGGAGGGAGGTGAATTAGAGATATAGAAAAGGTTTCTGTGGGTGTTGAAAAATATCTGTCTATGAAATATTTAACATGCTAATGTCCATCTGTAGTCACTAAGGTGGAAAATTCAAGTTGGCTTCAAAGTTTGAGCTGTTAAATTCCTGTTCTGGCGAGAATTCTTTCTTCAACTGAATTGTCACAATCTTAATTGCATTTTTGAATTATTTGAATATTGGTTTTATATGGTTAATACAGGGATGGGGAATCTTTTCGTTTTCAGGGACCAAACCTTTAGCTGGCCCCACCCCATAGGCCAACTTTGACAAATGGGTGTGACAAGCTACCTGTCAGTCGCACAACATTGTTATGTTGTCACATGATTGACAGGTGGGTTAGCCTGCCCCCCTGTTAGAACCCTTTGCCACTTACAAAACCTGCCATGCAATCAGAGCTTGAAAGGATCTGCAGGCAGGCTTGGAAAGCAATTTGCAGCAGCCTCGCTTCCAACCCTTTAAAGATCGCTCCAGCAGAATAAGCACCGGTTTCTTCATCACTGTGTAATGGAGCACCTCCTGTCACAGCCCAGTGCCTGCATAGAACAGACATTGGCTGTAGCAGGAACTGTTCCAACTTGCAACGATCTTTAGAGCAACTCTCAAGAAAATAATATTTTAATGGGGAATCAAAACATTTTGTAACTTAAGTGTCTTATAATAATCATGTGTGGTGTTGTTTTAACAGTCAAGGACCTCCCCCTGCCCAGATTTGTCATGTCAAAGAATGAGCAGGAACTGAGGCATTCATCGTTGTATTCTTCAGATCCTGATAACCCATCCTCCTATTCAGGTGCGATTCCTCCCCCACCAGGTAGAATACAAGTTAAAAAAGGCTCTGTGAGCCATGATGTCGTCCAGCAACGTCCAACGACAGATCAACAGGTAATGAAATATAAAGACTGACTAATGTTTTTAAGTATCCTTAATGGTTTTTATATTGTGGTTCTGTAATATGTTAGAATACAAAGGGCAATGCGAATTTAGCAATGATTTATTTGTGTTATAAATCTGTCTCTGAAAGCTTAGGGGAAGAACCTCCAGAACACATTTAGGGTGTGTGCGGAAGGAGGCAGAAGCCCCATTGTACACATGAACCTCATTCCCCGCGTGCGTACCCCTTTTAGTGATACTTTGAATTCCATCCCTTGTGCCAAACAGAATAGAATTGCTTATTCTACCATATAACTTTGCATGTAGGTCAAAAAGTAAATTTGCTGCTACAGATTGTGTTGGCAAACTAGTCTTACAATTTTGGATGCAAGCTGATTTCCCAATCACACTAGTTTGAGTGTATTACTTTTTTTCCCTTTATTTAAGAGAAATTACACTATATTGTTTCATACTATTGCAGTTAAGTTACAACTGAAGTTCCTTGAGAGGTCTTTCTTAGTGCTTTAAGTCTTTGTACATCTTTTTTTCTTTACATGATGTACCCATATTCTAGAAAAAGGCTAGGATAAGCCAGTCTGGCCAGTGCATTATGGACCAGTTGAAGTTTCCAATTCATCTTCAAAGGCATCCCCATGTAGGGGATAAGAAACATCATTGCAAGAAGCCTTCTTTGGATTCAGCCCTCTATCCTGTCATTTTTTCCAGACACTTGCATGCAATTCTGTCTAGGTACTCTTATTTGGAGAGCGAGATGTGATTTTGTTACAATCTTCATGATCATTTTTATAACCACTGCTATACTTTACCAATAGTGTTTAGCATTTTTGTTTGGTGGCAGTCATGGGTAGGTATTGACTAACAATTTACCATGACATCCAAAGTCTGCATGTAAGGTCTATCTTTCTACATCTTTTATTTGTTTCCTAGTAATAGGAGCTTTAGAAATAATGAAATGGTTTAACTTTTGGTGATGAAATAACAAGTGGAAAATGAGACCAATGAATTATACAACTGGGTTCTGATAACATACCATAAGTAAAAATAAGTGGCAAAACGTAATATGGCTAAATTACAAGAACTGGGTACTCACGCTGTCCCTATTTATTTTCATTTGAATGCATGACAAGTTTTAATGTGCCCATTAAGTTTTATTATTTGCCTTGCCCTTGATCTTTTTGTTAGTATTTAAATCCCACCTGTTCTTAAGAAAAGGCTGAATTTGTTCTTAAAGAATGTGGTTTTTAGAAGATTGTTTTAGGTGCATAGTATAACATTTTTAAAACTTCCTTTGTTTTATTAGGAGTCCACATCTCCCGTTGTTTCACCGCAGCAATCTCCACCAACCTCTCCACACACATGGAGGAAGCACAGCCGCCATCCCAGCGGAGGAAATAATGAGCGACCAGGGCCTTTTTGGGCTCCCTTTAGTGAAGCACAAGCAGGTATAAATAAACGTCTTGTGTTTACGCTTCAAGTGTTGCCTGAGATTGTGGATTTATTAATATAGCCTAGTATTGCCCCATGTATGAGGCAGGCCACTCTAGGGAGGTACAGACTTGAATCAGGGAGACAAAAGCAATCCTCTGGCTCACCTCAGTATGTCCTAATCAGTGACAAGAGCAGCTTCCTTTCACCCTAGTAAAAAGTCAACTAGGAATGTGCACCTTTGACTTTTATTTACCATTTTTTATTTTGGTCTTAATTCTAAGGAATCATTGGTACAGTCCTGTTTTTTGAAAACTCTTAATTTCCATAAGATTTATCTTTGTGATAATGCATCTGGCCCTGCGATATTCTTTTGATCTGTTTTTGTTTGCTTTTGAGGGAGACACCTTAAGTGTTTCAGCTTCACACAAGACTTTCTGGTCACTTGTGCACTAGAGGAGGCACAAACATTTTATTGTGATAAGGAAATTCAGTTGCAAAGGCTTGTTAGAATATTTCAGGCAACAACAACAAGGACATAAAATAGAATGCGTATTCTGTTTTAATGATGCTTCACATTAAAGCTTTAAACTGTGAATTTCATTGAAGAAGGCAACCTATTTCAGGCTAACACTCTAAAGTTGGAATCTTAACCACATTTTTATAGCATCCAATGCTGTAGGTCACACATGGTCTGTTTGGAGGAGACAAGCCCTAAGCCCAACTTCCCATGACTTAGTAGCAGCAGGACCAGGGGAAGAGTGAAGCAGTCACAGTTTTTGCTCTGTGTATCCACCTGCTTGCTTACTAGTGCTTAACGATAATTTGACTTAATGTTACATGCTAGATGTGCTTATATGAACACTATTTGGTTTAGACAGTGACCAGAGGAGTCAGAGAGATGTTAAAATAGGATGTAAACGCTATATTAAAAATAGCACACTATGTAGTGTTTTCAAAAATAGCTGAACCTTGAAAAAGAAAAGTAGCTAAGTGTTCAAAGCATTAGAAAATAAAGGGTATTTCAATAGACTTTTTAATGGAACTGGAATCAATAAAAACTACTTCTTAGACTGTTTTGTGATGTAGGACAATGTCAGGGAATATAGCACCACAGCCAGGAAGCACAAACTGACTTGCATCTAATGTGGTGAGCATCTTTGAAGAGGCCCAGAAGAAAACCAAACCTCCAAATAGAACTGTTTTTGGTAGGCAGATACCAAGCAAGGCCATGTACATCCTGCACTAAAAATAAATCTGCAACCTGCTTAAATTACATATTGTTAGTAAGCAATTAGTCTTATTTTGTGTATTTTTTGCACATTTTCTCTTTGCAAAATTTTTATCCATATTTTCCTATCCTGAGTTATGGGCAAGTACGTTGAAAACTTGCATCTAGCCTACAAAAAAATCTAATTCTGTCACATTGTGTGCTTCTGAGTTTTCAGCAGATGTTGCCCATACATTGTCAGGTCTAGCTTATAGGCATAAGAGCTGCATTTTTTAAAAAAAATATTAAAGGAGGTTGAACTCTGTGCTTAATACTATGTTTCATTAAATTATGGCATACTTACATCCCTGATATTGCTTCTGTATTTGCCAACACTGGTATAAACATTGGAGGCTTGATCACGATTGTTTCCTGATTTCTGCTTGAGAGTCCAGCTCTCCTGTTCCAAAGTGTTTGTCTTTACTCAGTTTTCCAGTCTTTGCATGCCTCACTTTTTATTGCAATTAGGCCTGAGTCTTAGGCAAGACCACCTTGAACTCTGATAACTTTATGGACAAATTTAATAATCCAGCTTTTTGTTGTTGACTGTTGTAGGATAATGAGGTGTGTTTTTTTCTGCTGGAAAGTGTATATAGTTTCAGTCGTCAGTTGCTATCTGGTTGTACTGAGAAAGCCATAAGTAGCAGACAGTTGAGAACTGCAGCTTGCTTGTGCTCCTGTTCAAATTTGCATTGAATAATTGTTGGGTTAGTTTCTTAGGGCAGGATGCAACTAATAAGTACAAAGACTCCTTCCTCACTTATCCCCTGAAATTGGCTTGGCACGGGGGTCAGGAGAACCTCTGGAACAGCACACAGGGAGAGCAGAGGAGAGTGGGAGATTGTTCCACCTGGCAAGCCAATGCTTGCCCTGACAGAACAGGGCAATTGGTCACATAAAGTGATTTATCATTTGTGACATTCAAATTAGACAGTTTGGCAACATGTAATACAAATAATCTAGAAAGTTCAAAGAAAGGTATTTAAGGCAGTCAGAACAAGAATATAAAGCATTCTAATAAAGTGTTCCTTGTTGGAAATAGAAGTTCTGGGGCATATTGGGGCATCAGTTTTTAACAGGGAACCAAAGGGCATTGCTTGTCTTGAGAGCTGGCAGTGAATCATGTCACCTCATCATTTGTCCATCGCTACTACTTCACCACTTGCTCCATCTGAACCGTCATTATTTCCATACTACTTAGATAGAAGCCAGAGCTTTTTCAGGTGTGTGTGTGTGTGTGTGTGTGTGTGTGTGTTGGGGAATATTGTTTATACATAAACTACCCAGGCCCTACAGATTGGCAGCCATGTCAAAGAGTTTCAGATCAGCTTTGGTGAAGAGAGAGAAAAGTTAGCAGCAGCAGGAAAGCTGGACAGTAGTGACCATAAGGAAGACTACTATTAGGCCATACTTGAAGTAGTAGGGGAAAAGGCTTTTAAAGAGGAAGAAGTCTCCTTTGTCCAGTTAGCAGCTGTTGCTGCTTTGCTACAGACTAGAGCATTGATAAACATATCCATTTTGAAAAGAATGGACAAGGTGTCATTGAAGTAATGAGATTGTTTAAAGTATTTAATAAAGCTGAAGCGCTACCTCAAAATTTGACGAATTTACTTCAATCTAGCAAGTTCATTTGCAAAAAGGTGTTATCATTAAATAGTCCAGCCCACGTCTGTCCGTCCCGAAAACAGGATTTAGAACAGGATTTAGTTTTGTTAGATTTATTAATAGCGCTCTTGTGAGTTTAATAATAAAAACTGTTCTAATTCTTCCTGTGCTGGTTCTAAAGAGGAAAAGGAGCTCCACATCTTTCCTTCCTCTACCAAAATAGACTCGTATTTATTAAAGGGATTAATTTTCCTTTGCACTGAAAAGCAGGACCTTTCCTAGCAAAAGAATAGTAATCTGTAAGGTATTAATCTAGGAGAATTCTGCTTTTCAAAGCCTTTCCCCCATTAAAATAGTTTTAGTGCTCTGTGTAGAGTCCTGCTAAGTATATGCATGAGAATGCTAAATTTTCACTTGTGATACACAGAGATTTAAGTTCCTGATTTTTCGATATGCTACAGTTAGTACGTATTTGTCATCCTTTTTTGGGAAGTGCACAAGAATTCCAAAGTGCAGTGCTCTTTTAGTGTGGTAGTAGCCTCCTGAATTAAGGAGCAGGCAACTGCAGCATAGAACAAGAGGTAGACCATAGTCAGGTTCCAGCTCCAATCTAGAATTGTGAAAATCCACTTTAGATGTCTTTTATTGCATAAGCAGTATATGATATTTGTTATATAAACATTTTCTGTGATACCCTGTAGATATTGGTCTGTTACAGGGTATCATAGCCACACCATGGTTTGGCCATTAGAACTATGCCTTTTGCTCAGTTGCTCATTCCTCAAATGCTTGTATCAAATTCCTTGCATCCTAGTGTGATGGCCAGTTTGTTGCATTCAAATCAGGCAAACAAGTTTGTCACATGGAGTAGTTTGTTTACTGAGCGGAAAGAAAACCGTCATTTGAACTGGGTTTCCAATCCTCCTTTGGAGATAAACTTTGGTTTGTGATAGCCCTAATTTACCTAATTAAGTTGCAACTTGAGTGGGTTATCATAAACCAGGGAGTGAGAAGGGTAATGGGAACATTTATGCCTGATTCATTTCTCAGTTTACCAAGCCCTCGTTTTACCTCAATGTCAGAATTAAATTATAGACCAGGGACCAAAGGGCTGCATAGGTTCCTGCAAGGACCTTGTTCTGGGCTGCGGAATTTTTTGTTTTCCTAGGTAAAGGTAAAACCAACCACAGGGTGGTTAAGTTCAGCCAAAAGCAACTATGGGGTGTGCCGCTCATCTCACTTCAGGCTGAGGGAGCTAGCGTTTGTCCACAGACAACTTTCTGGGTACTGCTTCTGTCCCCTGTTTCCCCAGGAACAGCACCCCACTCACATTAGTATCCCTCAGTTTTAGGAACAGTTTGCAATGTGGCACTACGTTGAATCTAGAATCTCACAGAATTTGTCCCATGGTTGCTGGTTATGACTTTTCTTGAATAGACTGTGTGGCAGTCTTGAAATTGAACTGTTTTGGTTTTCAGGCTCCTGTATTACTGGCGATCCAATGTGGTCTGGCCATTCACCACCACCGCATCAAGAAAACTGGGTCAGTTTTGCTGATAACACACCAACCAGTACTATTTTAGCCATGCATCCTGCTTCTGTCCAGGTGTGACATTTTATTGGTATTCTTTTGATTTGCTTCATTCCAATTAATGTCAGTCATTCTCATATTGTCACCAAAGATTCATGCCGTGACTCTAAATGTGAGTGTGTTTAAGATCAGTCTCTGATCTATTTTTCTTTACATAAAATAACCTCTGTCACTGAAGATTCTTGATCAAGCAAACCTTTTAAGTTAACCTGCCAGCATAGGCAAAACTAACTTTCAGCTTTTCTTTGTCCTTATAATTATTTTAAACTATTCTTTGCATAGTTTTCATAACTTTGTGTTGCTTACATAAATGTTGCTACTTCTATCTTAAGTATATTTTCAGAATACTTTCTTTAGAATCCTACCTAACCAGCACGAACTGGAAGACTTCTAAAGCTACTTCAATAAATAACTGTCATTTCCTTTCTTAGGTCACTATGCAAAATGGTAGGCTGTTGATACATTTATATAATGCTGAAGAAAAATGTTTCCTTTCAGGACCAGACAACAGTCCGAACTGTAGCATCAGCTACTACAACAAATGAAATTCGTAGGCAATCAAGTAGTTACGATGATCCTTGGAAAATAACAGATGAACAAAGGCAATATTACATAAATCAGTTTAAAACCATTCAACCTGATCTAAATGGATATATTCCAGGTGAGTTCTTTTAAACACATAAGTTACAAGAGTACATATTTTAATTTCCTACTAGTAAAAACACTGGGTTGATTTCTAAGATTACGGTATATAAGCAGAGTTGCATTCACAAAAGTGTTCCTGGCTCTTGCTAATGGAAGGGAGAGGCAGGTTTTGTTGATTTCCCATGTGCCCTCCAAAATCTGTTCTAGTGGGTCAAAAGGTCATCTGGAACAGTGAGCCAAGCAGTGTTAGAGACTGGTGAAAATTGCAGGAAGGAATCCTCTATAGAATCCTCTTAATTTATAGAAAGGAATCTTAGGCACCAGCCTAGTATTTTCTTGGACTTCATATACCATTTATATACCATTAAAGTTTTGTGATGAGTGCTACAATTATATTATTGCATACAGTATGATTCCAAATAATTTTTAAAACTAATGTTAGCTCTCAGACAGAAATATCTTTAGAACCTCACTATTTTCAGTGTTTCTGCATACACTTATAATCCTTCCAAGTTATAATTTTAGAATCAAAGTTAAACGTAATTGTTTTAATATTTCAGGTTCTGCAGCTAAAGAATTTTTTACAAAATCAAAACTTCCTATTCTTGAACTTTCGCACATTTGGTAAGTGTGAAATATAGCTAGGTTGGGGAAGTTCCTTTGTTTCAAATCACAGTTCTTTGTTTGTGGAGCTGAAATGCCTAGCATTTAAATTACCGTACCTTTCATAATTTACTTTAAAACATACCCCTTGCACTGTCAATGTAACGTTTGCTGCAATCCTATACAGTACATGCATACTTGGCAGGCGGTATCACTGAACTTATTTGCTTATATCTGAGTAGATGTGTAGGCTTGAACAGTTCGAAGTTTAATCCTATTCCCATGCAAATAAAATAGTAAACCTTCATCTGACCTAATTTTGAAATAAAGCTTCCCTTTTGTAATAGGGCTGTACTATAAATCGCCATAATGCTGAATACCATATTGAAATAACATCATGATAAGTGTTTCAACAACCAGTGAACAAAAGGTGAACACTTAACAGCTTCCCAGGAGGTAGCTCAGCTGAACCAATACTTTGCAGATAATTTGCATTCAAATATTTTGAATGAATCCTCATGTTTTACTTAAAAGGACATTTAAGAAGTCTAGGCTTAACCCGTCTCCACATAAACTCACTTTTCTTATATAGAATAGTAGCAAACATTTGATTCAGCAACATTGTATATAGTGTCTTTGATCCCATGTTGCTTGCTCTTTCCTTCTTGGAACAGAAGGCTCCCCTTGGCTGAATGGGAAGAAGTTATTTTCACCTTCCCATCTAGTGCCTACCATCCATGCTATTACCTAAGGTACTCCAGTGGACTCGACTGTAGTGGGAAGGTGAAATTGCTGGACATTGGCCTCATTTTAGAAGCAGAGTGCCGGACTGTGTGGTGTGAGCTTAAAGCTTTCTCAGTAAAAGTGAAGTTCAATAGAAACATAGTTTAGAAGTAATACTTTCCCTCGCCTTTCAGGGAGCTGTCGGATTTTGATAAAGATGGTGCATTAACACTGGATGAATTCTGTGCTGCTTTCCATCTAGTAGTTGCTAGGAAGAATGGCTATGACTTGCCTGAGAAACTGCCTGAAAGTTTAATGCCCAAACTGATTGATTTGGAGGACTCAGCAGGTATTTCCTTTCTTCTATAGAGTTTTGTTCCTTTGAAACTACTGTTAAAAGTAGGATGTCATTAGACAACATAAATTTTACAGTGTAATTGTACTAATTTAAGGTTGACTCAGAGTAGATTCATTGAAATTAATGGACTTAAACTAGTCATGATAATTAATTTCAGTGGGTCTGCATTGAATAAAAGTTAGCTGAGTACAACACAAAAGCCTGTTAATAAGGAAGCAATTTCTTATTCTTGGGGTGGTTCTGTGTATTGTGAGTCACGGTTTTAGAGTCACGATTGAAAATGTGGTGAGAGATGGTGAGAAAAGTTAGAATGGACTGAACTTGCACTATGATGCTTCAAGCTAGCAACTATATTTTTGTAGCCAAGGACAGATGGCTCTATTTCTTTGGAAACTATAAGTAAACATATTCAAGGGTGTTTGATCTTAGCAAACTCATGTACCCAAAAGTAATATATGAAATCCCTATGATTCCACAAATAAGTTAATAAAAACTATATTAATGTTCCTGTCTGAGATTTTAGTATGATTGCTGACATCCCAAGGGCTGTCCTTGAAGGTTGGGACCTTTTGGAATTGAATTTCCATGAGGGTCTATTACTAGAAGAGACTCTAGCACCTCTCCCAACCTCTGTAGGAGAAGCGAGATTGGAACTTCCTCCAGTCTTTGTAAATCCCGTTTTCAAACTTGTGATTTCTTATTTCAGTATCTGTGTCTCATTAATTTAAATTGCAAGAGTGTCCCTAGAAAAACCTTTTAAAATAGAATAGTGTTACATTCCTTGAGGCCTATAATTTTTAAATTCTCACTGCTGCAGAGTATATATTTTGTAAATGTGCATAGATAACCTTGTGTTACAAGCAAGCTTCTGTAATAAGTGAGATTGATATAAAGAACAAATTATGGTTAGTAAAGATTTGAATTGAAACCTAATTAAGACATTAACACACGATTGTGCTTGACTTTCATAGTGGTTCCTGTTTCAGAAGCAGGGGATCAGTCTGGTGAGGTAGGTTATACAAGTTCACCAGCAGAAGCACCTCCAAGCAAATCACCGTCAATGCCATCACTAAATCAAACATGGCCCGAGATGAATCAAAGCAGTGAGGTTAGCAAACAGTATCTTTGAAAGTTTCTTATTTTAAAATCTAATGTATGACATAATATGAACTAGATGCCACTGTGCCATAAAAACTGGCTTATCTACCTCATTTTGAGTGTTCACTGCATAAACTGAGCAGAAACATATGGCCTTGATCCTAAGCCATAATACATAAGGGTATATTTTGAAATTGTCAACAGGTGCTCAAACATTTAATTATTAATTTATACTTCCTCTTAATCATTAAAGGTGGACTGTTTCATCGGTGATATGTCCTCTATTCAGCATTAGGCCTATTGTTACTTTGATGGCATAATTTCTTGATAGTAACATTGCCTGTGCAGAAGACCAAGATTGGAACAGGTCTTTCAGGAGGATCTCAAGTTCTCCAAACTATCCTCCTGAACGTCCTGAAAACATAGGCAAGTTTTGCACTGTCAAGATCTGTTGTAAGCCAGGCCGCCTTTTAGGCTGTGAGAAGTAAAGCTACAGGGAGCCAGGCCTTCTCGGTAGTGGCACCCACCCTGTAGAATGCCCTCCCATCACATATTAAGGAGATGAGTAATTAGATTATATTTAGAAGACTTGAGTAAAATTCACTAGGTAAAAAATACATATTCTAACAGCAGAAATATCAGTTACCATTTACTATGCTATGCTGCCTCAATTAATAATCATAATTACAGGGAAATTTTGATTCAAAGAACGACCAAAAATTACTATTGATTTGCTTGGTATGGATAATTATTGCATTGTTTATTGCAAAGGGTAATAATTAACAATAACAGGCGAAATTTTTAAAGGCTTGCCATATTATTGGACGGGTAGATGTCTTAATGGCTATTAGGCAAAATAGTTGCTTTTGGAATGTATTTGAGGTAGCATGCCTCTAATTGCATGTTACTGGTGTCAAACCAGAGATGGCCATTATTTTCACACTGCAGTTGTGAGCTTTCAGAGGCTTCTGTTGTTCCATCAGACCCTAAACTACATTTTCTTGGTTGAAACATACAAGGCAATTCCTAAATTGTTGTATATGTAACTCTTCAGGCATCCAATAGTAATTGGCATGACAAGGTTCCTCTGAAGTTAGAAGCCTAGAGGTGAGGAATGAGCAAAAATACCCAGGAATATAATTTTTATTTAGCTATTTATTTCACACAATTGATATACTATTTTGTTATTTTAAAAAATCCTCTTAAGAAAATGAATTGAAAGGTGTTGCCTTGTAATCAAGAGATTAGAGGTACCGTATGTGAATGAGAAGAGAAACAAAAATGGGTTAGTGTATTTTTTTTAACTGAAAGTAATATAGAATGCTTGAAAATTTACTACTAAGACTAATGTGTATTGGGTTATATTTCCAAAAGTTCTAGGACAGCACTTAGCACTGTGATTCTTTTGAATTATTAATCCTCTATGCTGCCAAATCAAAGTGTAAACAATTCTGTAGGAAATTCAATATGTTTACATTTCATGGCAGACTTAAGGCCAGTTGAGTTTTTATGTACAATGTATAAATGTATCTGGTTCAAATACTTGCTAAATCTTGTTTAATCTTCTTGTTTAATCATGTTTAATCTTCTTTTGCATTGTTTTGCTTATTTGGGAAACATATCCAATTTTCAGAATACAATTTCACTTGCCTTTCTTTGAATAGTTTGGTTTGTTGGGGCTTATGTGGAGATTGTATTTAAAGATGCTGTCATCCCCACACTCACCTACCTACTTGGAAAGTTAATTTGTGCCAAATTCTTACACTGTTTTTAACAGTTAGGTCTTCTTGAGGAATCTTCACACTTCATATTGGAACTGTCTCTAGGGTTGTCGATTTGATTTATTTTATTTTATTTAAAATATATCTACTGTCCAACATGCTAATCTGTCTGGCATTTTAGGATAACAAAGATTGTCCTATTGTCTCACTTATAATTTATAATACTCAGTAACTTACGGTACTCTTCAATTAACTAGATTAAATTTTTGTGAAGTACAATGCTCTAAAACAGGCATCCCCAAACTGTGGCCCTCCAGATGTTTTGGCCTACAACTCCCATGATCCCTAGCTAACAGGACCAGTGGTCAGGGATGGTGGGAATTGTAGTCCAAAACATCTGGGGGGGGGAGTTTGGGGATGCCTGCTCTAAAATATGTAGCAAAGTAAGTTGAATCAGTGTGAGAATATTTTCAGTAACATTACAATTTAAGGTTCCTTTTATAAACCATTTCATTGTCCACTTAAAAAGGTGTAGCAGTTAATGACAAGAACTTATTAATTGTCACTCTACAAGTATCTGCAGTATCAGGCAGGGTTAGGGCCTGAGAATATAATACTGTACATACTAGAAGTCAGTACAAGAGCCAGAATCAGGGTCAACAAGGGATGACGATGAGTGACAGAAGTGGCCCCACAGGTAATTCAAGTAACAGAGCTCCTCCACTAGATTTCCCTTCTTAGGTAGGAAACATTCTGGTTGTTGTTTTTTAGGTTCCTGAATTGATTGCCAGGTACTGACATAAGTCACAAGCAGGATGATGATGTGGCATTTAGCAGCCATCAACAGAAAGCATTAAGATTTAAATCCCTGATAACATCAGGCATTATCTTGGGTAGAATCTAAACAGCTGCTTAAGGTTCATTCCAAGGAATTCTGTTAGCCTGGTGGTAACTTCTAATCTCCATGCCATATCACAAACAGCCCACATGCAGTATGGGGAACCGCTTTTGAGGAAACATGTCTAGTTATAATGGATTACAGTCATTGTCCTATATAATAAAGTCCCTGTGTCTCTGCGTCCAGTCCCTGTGTCCGCGCAACTGTGCATGTGCCCCACGGACACAGGGATTGGACGCAGAGACTGGACGCAAACACATGCACGCTCTCCCCCCCCTCAACCCTCTGCCTCCGCGCGCTCCCCGTCCCCGCGCACTCACTCGCACCCTCGAGCCGGGGGGGGGGAGAATGTGGTTCTCTCTCCCTCAACGGCTTCCCCTCCAAACCGCCGTTCCGCGCCTGGCCTCCTGACTAACAGCGCGAGGAGAAGAGGGAAAGGGACCGCGAGGGATTGTGACGCGAGCGTGTGATGGAGCGTGTGCGTTTGCGTCCCCACCGCCGCTGTTCCCCACCCCATCGCCGCATCCCAACCCCTCCCCTCACCCGGCGTGAGGTAAATCCTTGGCCCGGTCCGGCTCCCGCAGCCACGGCGGCCCCGGAGCTCAATGCAGCCATCTTGGTCCGCCTCCTCCTCCTCCTGACAACCCTCCCTGGCCCGTGAGAGGAGCGGCGGGGCCGCGGCCTTCCCTCACTGCGCTCAGCTGCGCGCGCTCTCCCCACCCCCCACCCTTCTGAACAGTGTTGACATAATGGAAGGCACCATTGGGGATTTCCCCCTCAAGAAAAAGTAAAGAAAGGTGGAGTTATGAGAAGGGGGGGTAGTGTCCGAAGAAGAAAGGAGACAAAATTGTGAGGGAAATTGGTGACGGTTTGGGGGGGGGGAGTCCGACTCTGAGGGGAAGGGGAAGTTGCCCCATGTCGGACCTCCTGCCTGCCTCCTTCGCTCCCTCGCCCTCCCGCCCTTCAAGCTCTGGCCGCCACTCCCCGCTTGACTGGAGGGAAGCGCAGCCGCAACTTTCCCCTCTCACGGCTGCTTCTTTTCCCCTTCGCTCGCGCAGGCAGCGCGTCCCAGAGAAGCCCTGCTCGCTTTTCTTTCTCGCACGCGCACACACACAAACCGCCCGCCCGCTGCCACAGCAAACCATCCAGGGGGAGCCTGGGGCCTTCGACGCACATCCCCGCCGGTGGAGGCGGAGACCTGCGCAGTCCCAGGGCTTCCCCTCCGTTCCCGCCCGGCTAGCGCCCGTTTACTTAACGGGCTGAATGACACTAGTATCTAATATTCATATTCTTAGGGTATAAAAGTTTTCATAAAGTGTGTTTTTCTAAATGGAGCATAATATTTCTGTATCTGGAAATATTATTTCTTATGATGGGAAGTTTGAAGTGTTTTGGTTTGACTAATAAGTTACTCACCATTCCACTAATGTGAGATACATTAACACTGATCTTCTACGAAGTAATCTGCCTTTCAAATCCTACATCAAATCTTAATTTCTTTGATGCCTGGTTATTGCTATTGTGTCCATGTCTTTTTTTTCTTTTCTTAGCATGAAAAACCAACTTGGCAGTTGTGTATTATGCCAGAGCATGTCCTGTATCTTGTTGAAATGATTGCCAAGGTGGACTTCCCTATTGATTTACCGAGTTTGAACGTCTAATCCTTAGCATTGTTTCAATTATAAATTAAATATTTCTACACTGGTATAAAATGTACCCAGATTAGAAACATTTTTGAGGATTGCTTCGGGGATTGCATTGGCATGTTGTTGGTAATTTTGTAAACGTGTTATCTATAGCATTTATTCCTGATTTATTTTGAGGTAAAAATTTAAAAAATGTACGAATACCCAGGAAAAGTGGAGTACATAGGGTTACCGGTATATCCAAAGTAGCACTATGTGAATATTCCATCAGTGCAAGGAATTTTGTTTGTGCAATGAAACATCCCTCCACCAACTTGACCCCCCGCATTTCGCAACCTTCTGTAGAAATTTTTAGGATGGCATGGGATGGGGAAGGGGAAGGGAATTCCCACTGCACAAGTGGAAATCATTGCACTGACATGGATATGTTAGCTGAATGCTGCCCATTGTATTTACACATACAGCATGATCGAACATTATAAGAGGTTTCCATTGTCAGTAGCTTGATTTTGTTGTTAAAACGTATACACTTACTTTCACAGAAGGGAAATCTCTTGATTTGCTCATACCCAATGCAATACTTGACAGTTAAATTCTTGGTAGCATTGAGAAGCCGGAAGGATGAAGCTCAAAATACATTTTAAAAATGTGTGTGTTGACAGTTTTTGCAAATAAAACAACTGCCATTGCAACCTCTGAACTACCTTAAATCTTCTCCAGGAAACCTTTACTCCATCTCTCATGCTGACTTGTCTCTCCTCTGTCTGTCCAGCAGTGGGAGACATTTAGTGAACGCTCCTCAAGCTCACAAACTCTGACCCAATTTGATTCTAACATTGCACCAGCTGATCCTGTAAGTCAATCACTTAGCTTGCTTGTTTGAAATTAATTTTATTAACTCTGAATTTTCATTAATTGTATCTTGCCTGTTAATGCATGATTCTACAAAGCTTGGTGGGAAATGGTGGCAGAAGTCATAAATTTTACCTGCTTTAAAATTTATTGGAGGAATCATATGTATGCAGTATGATTCAAGTTTAACTATAGAACATTTTATGAGTTCAAGAAATAAAATGCAGTCTTCATTTTTTTGAAGTATGTGTACAGAGTGTGTTGAAATTCTTATCCATTATGGCTGTGACACCTTTTAGCTGCCTTATGCTGAAAAACAGGATTGAAATTAGAAAATAAGTATGGTAACTTGCCAAAGACCAGTTTGAACAAGGACAGCCAAAGTCACATGCAGATCCAGTCCTTTTATCCCAAAGCCCACATACAAAGCCCTTTTTTATAGATACCATGTAATCGCATTTGCTAATCTTCGTTTTTCTACTTCTCCTAAGTACATGTCACTGCTTTCATGAACACAACCACTGTCCACTCTGGACAACACCAAGGCAACAGGCGTTCCTTGTCTGTATAATGGCCCATATGTGAAAATTTGCCCAAGTCATTTATACATCCTTCATTCTCCCTAGTGTGGTGTTTCTCACAGTTTTTAATTCCAGGTCCTCTAACAAACATACTCTGCCCTCATCTACCCCATCCCACTGAGAGCCATGTATTGGGCATGTGATGGTGCATAATCTTCATTCACTGCTTTGTGAATGACTCCCACACTGCCAGAGCAAAGCACTAGAAAGGAACATCTCTGGCTCTTCCTCAAACCAGCCAGGAGTAGGGAAGGGCTCCTGTATATTCTCTTCCTGTCTGCAGTTTCCGTAGTTGGTAAGTTAAATCTGATGAGAGGAAAATCTGTGTGTGCTGTAGGGTCTCCTTCAATAGAACTGCATTCTCCCATGTGACTTGTCTCACTGTTTTAGAAACACTGTACTAAAGGCACAGAATTTTTTCTTTGCGCGTGCAAAAGCTGAACAGTAGGTAATATGGGGTGGGCTGTGAAGCATCCTGGCAGGTGGCATGCAGCAGGTGGATGGGATGACAGCTTTTCTAGATCCATGGTTTTTCTTGGAGGGCCAGAAGTGAAGTGCTGTCGCACTTGCATCCTGCTTGCCAGTTTTCTATGGACATCTGGCTAGCCATAGTGAGAGTAGAATGATGGACCTTTGCCTTGATCCAGCAGAATCTTAACCAGCCCTGTTACATGTACTGCTGTACAACAAAAGCAGTGTGCAGCACAGTGTGGTCTAGCTGCCATATATACTGTATATTCCTACTATTTAACCCAGGAAAATCTTCTCAAAAGTCGGGGGTCGTCTTATACACCAGGTCGTATTGGTACCTCACGGTGTAAATTGCTACAAATTAAGGCACATGATCTCCTGAACAAATTATTTAGAAACACATGTAACCTTGTGCAAGCAGAATGTTGTGTGCAAACTGCTAAAAGTGTTTGTTTAACAGGGGCAGCCACTAAGCTTTGATCCAGTGATGATCTGCCCAATGCAGATAAGCAAATGATATGCTTCCGTGTACTTTGCTAGTGAAAGAGCTGTCATGTACTGTTTTGAGTATCACAACAAAGTTGCAACAGAGTTTATTTTAGTATTCAAGGTTTTTAATGAAACTTTTGATTAAGCTATCAACTTTAGACCAATTAATTATACTAAGCTAAGTTAAATTTTTACCTCTTTGTCTTAGGATACTGCTATTGTTCATCCTGTTCCTATTAGAATGACTCCAAGCAAAATTCATTTGCAAGAAATGGAACTTAAAAGAACTGGAAATGGTAAGTTGTTAAGTGGTACCTCTACGTAGCTAAACATTAATTTTCACAAACGTAATTAGTTATTGAAAGGCTATCAAACAATGTATTCATTTTTTTAACCATTGATATTGTCACTATGGGGTTCTTGAAGCCATTAATAGTTTTATCCTATTCAGTTATTACACTGTCTCATTCACATGAAATGCTAAACCAAGAAACAAGCCATTCACTAGCCACATTTAATTGTGTGAATGAGGCTAGGGCTCATCGGCTCCCCCAACTTCTTCTCTGGTATGGCCACGAGGAGATCAGAAGGTTCAGCTTCTGGTTTTGACTATCTGCAATTTGTTACATCTGAATTGGGAAAAACTAGTTTGTTGAAACAAACAACCTCCAATCCATGGTTTGTGAATCTGGCTTTCATAGTCAAGATTAAGCACAGTATAGGGACCCCACTGGAGGAGGAAAAGGGAGCAGGTTGTTGACAGGATCAAGTCTTGTTCATGTACATCTCAACCAGGCCACACTTTTCTAGCCTGATTTAGCTTGCACGTTTGTTGAGAAGCTAAAATTGCAAAGGGGGGTGGCATTGGGTAGAGCTCTATATAGAAGTGGCGGTACTGTATAAAAATACTGTAAGACAATGCAGACAACAACAAGTACATGGATTAATGAGGGTGCTTGAATTTAAAAAATGTATTTGTGGCTTCTTATGCCATTTTTCTATAATACAGACTTTTAAACCCCTACAAATAATAGACTTGAATGATATCATTTTATGTTGCATTTGAGCAGTTTTGATGTTCTTAAAATTATTGTCTTGTGTTTTAATATTGTGTATTACTTATGCTTTTATAAGCTACTCAAAAGCATGTTTTGATGAGTGCCCATTAAACTAGTAATTTAAAAAATGCTTTTTCTATCTCTAAAAGGAACAGAGATCCTGTTCATGTAATTTTGGCTTTTCAGTCTTCCCTTTCCTTTGCATTCCCCCAAAATCTGTTCCTGGGGATTGGTGTGTTATATGATGCACATGGAGTGGGGAGTTGATATCCACATATACGCATGCGTGGCCAGAAATGCAAGTTATGATCTTAGCTGTTTAGAATTTTAATTTTGACATATTACTATGGTGTCAGACTTTGAGCATTAGGTGAAATTTACCATCAGAAGAGAGCTGGACTAATTTATTGTTACTAATTAAATATCTATTTTATTCCTTTTTAGATCACACAAATCCCACGAGTCCTTTACTTGTAAAATCACCTGATCTTGTAGAAGAAAGTAAAATGAGTTCATCTGCAAAATTTGTAGGAGGAAATACAGTTGGCAAGTATCAATGTTTTCTTTCCTAGTAGGGTGTCAGCCTATTCCATTTCATTGCAAATAGTTATGGTAACTAACTGTAACCCAATACCAAGTTCAAGATTGGGGGAAGTAGTACATTCAGCAGCTACTCTGTCCATCTATGTGAAGTGGAAAACCCTTTAAAATGCACATTTCCTTTGTGTTTGAAAAAGGAAATATGTGAAGCATCCTTCAGAGTTGGGGATTCAGATGTCTTATTCTTTAACACACTCTGGCCACTCCGATGCCCTCTTAGACCTCTTTACACATACTTTAAGGAATTGTGTCTGGTAGCTGCTAGCTAGTTGGAATCCATGCAGACCTATATAATTTCTCAGATCTTCAGTCAAAGTGGTGGAAATAGTAAAGTACATTTTTGCAGTACAACCCCTGGGTTAGAAGGTATTGTTGATCATTCCAGAGTAAAGGGATATGATCTAATATATGTGAAGAGGCCAGATCCATTGTAGGAAGATTCTGGTGTGGAAACTTGTTTTGCTTATCAGTTTTGTGTCACTTATGACCAATATACCTTATTTATAGAAAAGCCACTTGAAAGTTTTACTCTGTAAGATTATTCTGTGGAATAATCAAAACAAGCAATGTATGATTTTCTTTTTCTTATATCAGCAGATGGTTACAGCAGCTCAGATTCCTTTACTTCTGACCCAGAACCTATTGGAAGCACTGTAACAAGACAACGGTAATTAGATGCTTAAAAATGAAAGACATTAAAGTAGCAACTCCTATCCAAGGGTAAAGTACCCAGCTCCTATTCCACAATTTGCCCCCCCAAAAACACAGCCTGGTAATCTCTAAAAGAAATTCATAATTCTAGAAGGAGTCAATTTCCTGATTGGTCTTTTTGTGTGTATTTGTGTTGACACAAAGAGCTGCTCCATCACTTCCTAAGTCAGGCGTGGCCAAGCTCGGCCCTCCAGATGTTTTGGGACTACAACTCCCATCATCCCTAGCTGACAGGACCAGTGATCAGGGATGATGGGAATTGTAGTCCCAAAACATCTGGAGGGCCAAGTTTGGCTATGCCTGTCCTAAGTGTTTATTTGGTGGTATAGCAGTCCGTAAATTTAACGAGCACTTAGTGTTAAAACGCTCACAGAAAAGTGCACTGAGTTCAAGAATAAAAAGGGTGTAGGGTGGTGCTTCAGTGATGGTCTCATTCAGTGGTGGTGTTCTGTTATACATAATTATCATCTACAATGCCACTTGACACAACTGTTTTTGTCTTGTGTCTTTTCCTGGCTCCAAGAATATATTCTCAAAGTATTTAAGCACTACTGCAAGCTGTATTCCCTTACCACCATTGTTTAACTGTCTATTTGTCAGTCATAGAATAAGATTTCCTTTCCTCCATTCTGCAGCCTGAAGTGAGGATGGGCAACATAAAGCCCTCAGGTCAGATCCATAGGGTGCTATTAGAACATTGGAAATACGTGTGTGTGCTGTTTAGCAAACTTCTAGTCTCCAGCATTGTGATGCAAACCTGTAAATTGCAATGGCAGTGGAGCTGAATTTTCCAGAATGCAGAAATATCTAATGATATAAAACTATTTCCCGGTATTGCCACATGTACATATTCTTAAGCATTTATACAAGGATGACTGTGTTCTTTTTATTCTTTCGGTGAAAAAGGAGCTTGTCTCATTTTAGAGTAGAAACTTTTTCTCTGGAAACAATAGGCTATCCATTTTCAAGCTGGCTTGATAGATCCATGCAGAAAACAGGCCCTATAATTTGAACAAGGTGACTTCCCCAGTCTAGCTGATCTTAATCTACAAGTGCAGGTATCTTCATTGTATCATGGCTGGCAGATCACAACTCAGTACTTCAGTAGTTAAAGTTTAGATGTAAGAGCAAATTTTACTGGTAAGGAAACAGTTGCTGTGTTCTGATGACTATATGGGATTCATGAACTACAGTTTGCAATAGAATTTCTGTAGTTCCATTGTTTTTCAGATCACATTCAGGAACGTCTCCCGACAATACAGCTCCTCCACCACCACCACCAAGGCCTCACCCGTCGCACTCAAGATCATCATCTTTGGATATGAACAGAACCTTCACTATTACTCCAGGTGGGCATAGTTCAGATTCTTTTATAAGGTCAGTTTATTTTATTCATTCTTAAATCAAGTTCAGGGTCACTTGGGTAGTTCTCCTTTCTGTTTAGAACGGTACGGAATGTTCATGACATTGGGACAGTTGGGAAGTGTTTGTTTCGGTCATGTTTGCAATCTCGGGTGGAGGACCGTGTTAATATTTGTGTCGTAAAATATAATTATTAATGGGAACATGTTGCACAAGAGAGATTTTCACAATACATTTCAGCAGAAAACCTACCTGAAGATTTAGATCTCTCTCCTATCAGCTCCTGTCTTGCTTTGTTTGCGGGAATCATCTGGAGCTTTGGCTAGTTCGTTAAAACGTGCCTTACTTTCTTCTTCTTTCTGCTTGAGGCACACCATCCTATACATGTTTGCTCAGAAGTGAGACCCCTTGAGTTCATTGGGGTTTACTGCTGAGTCAGCGTTCATAGGATTGCAGCCTGCATGATCAAGATTACATAGGCTAATCTGTAGGAATTTTATGAGTCAAGAAACTTGCCTGAAGGCCTAGGTTTTGGAACTTGCTGAGCCCCTTGAGCCATGTAACAATTAAAATACAACAAGAAGTTACTGCTGAAGCTTGACCCTGCTTATAGCCAAACAACTGCTTGTTTTAAAGCACTTACACAAAAGTTGTTAACACAGCTGAAAACATATTTAGTGTTCTCTTCTAAATATTACTGCCTTGTAGGTCAACAGCAAACTGGAGTGATTGCCTATCCCCCTGCAGTGCCTCCAAGACCTCCACCCACACAGGTTATTCTTTTATTTCTGTTGGAATTATTAATTAATTGCATCTTTTTAGTGGTGGTTCTGATTTCTGTTAATAATATTGTAATAATAACCTCTTCATTGAATAGTTCGATCTCAGAACAGGGAACAATGAAATAAATGTACAGGCAAAAGATAAGAAACAAAAACTACAGAATCCACAAAAATAAGTCCAATAAATATCCCGAACAATTCCATCATAAAACAGGGTAAACTAAGCTGCAGTGAGGACAACTGTTAAAATTTTCAATTTAACCAAATATGTGGCTAAAGAAAATGGAACATCCAAGCATGTAAAATAACCTAATGACATTTTGGGACGAGGTGATTGATAAAATCATTCCCCAACACAATACAAAGATCCCGGAATTAGCCTTACTGAATTTGTTTATGAACAAGAACCTGGAGTTGATCACAAACCTTTCTTTAATAGGCTAGCTGCTGGAGACAGCATGTACAATCATCACTGCCTTTTGGAAATACCTTTAAGGAGCAAATTTAACATCTTGGTACAAGGCATGGCAAATACCTCTCACTGAAAAATTAACAGATAAGTTGAGAACAGTGAGAGGAATTAAAGAGATACTTTTGTGAGAGGATGGTGGAAATGTATTGCTTTCACAAACATGCCAGAAAATGAAAGATTTCTAGGGTATATGCTAATTTATGGATATCATCATAATTAGATTTTATCTGTAATACTGTTAATCTTTTATGGGAATTGTCATCTATAAAGCATAAGCAGGTGCCTCTCACTTGTTGAATTCTTAGTTTCTATTCATCTACATTCTGTCATGTTTTCGTATTTCACAGGACATTATGTTCCAGGTATTCTGGAAAAAGGATTTTAATAATTATTTTAATAAGAATTAAGCAATCAAATAACCTTACCACCACAGCTTGCCTCTGGGGCACCCCTTCACTACCCCTTTGTGCGAGAGACAATGATGGCCTCACTCTGTGCCAACAGACTCACTCACTGTGGCTTCCGAGCAGCTTAACAAATTTTACCCCTATTCTCCACCCCACCCAAGCTGTCACACTGAGTGGCATGAACCCACATGCACCCACAGCAAAAAAAAAAAAAAATCTCTCATATGTTTATGTGGAAGAAAACAACTAGCAAAATAAACATATGTCTCTTACATGGTGACAAATTATCCAGAATGTCTCCCCTGTCATCTTATAAATATTTGCCTTAATTCAAATATCCCTTGAATGTTTAGGTCAGAAAAGAAGTCTGTTTACTTGGTTAGTATCCAAGCAAACTTTCTAATTTGAGCGAGTTTTTACATTAGTAAACTTTTTAAAAGTACCAACATAATGTGTGGCATTGGTTCTCTTCCTGTAGGCTGGAGCTCATGGTCATCGTTCATCAGATGCTGATGGTCTAATAGCACACACCAGTACCTCACCTCAGCAAATACCAGAACAGCCAAACTTTGCAGATTTTAGCCAGTTTGAGGTTTTTGCTGCATCAGGTGTAAATGAAGAAGAGGATGATGAAACTGAGAAACAACCAGAGGTTTTGCAGGTTAGCATAGACATTATATCTTCTGGGTATATTATCTGCAAGTATCTGTTAATTGCTGTCCAGTTATAGTCATGTGGTAGTGTTGACCCTTGATAGTGTCCAGATCTTGGTCACGTGATCCTGTTTTATCTGGGAAAGGGCGTAGCTGGCACTTGAAGAAATATAAAAGCCTCATACAATAGTGTTTCTGAGGATTCTGGCACTTCTCAGTGTGATCGGGCTGTTAAAGGCTTCACTTTTAGTAGTTATATGTGAGCTTCCAGAGTGTCCGTTTGGTCTCAGTATAAGTGTCCGATCTCATACCCTTCCCCAAACCTGAAGATTATTTGAATCATTGCTTGCTTGCCATGATGCATTTTTGAGTTATTTCTGTCTCTAGGTAGAAAAAACACCTGATTCTGCTGGGCCTCTTAGAGTTGCTAAAGGTGATGGAAGACTTGAAGACAAAACAGTTTCCAGTACGCCTGCAAATACGGTATGTAAAATGTGCAACACAAGAACAGGTATTTTCTGTGGTGGCTTCCCGCTTGTGGAATGCTCGCCTAGCACCTTTGTTACATATTTTTAGGTACCAGGCAAAGACACCTCTTTTCCCAGATCTTTTACTAATAATATTCTTTAAATTGTTTTAAATTAAACAGTCTATGGCCTTTTAAACTGGGGGTGGGGTATTTGTTGTTGTGGCGGTGATGGTATGTATTTTTGTGGTTTTATTTTGTAAACTGCCCTGTGATCTTCAGATGAAGGGCAGTATAGAAATTTAATTAATAGTACTGTTTAATTAATGCTGTACTGTTTTTAATATTCAGTTGGAAGCCGCCCAGAGTGTCTGGAAAAACCCAGCCAGATGGGCGGGGTATAAATAATAAATAATAAATTACTACTACTACTACTACTACTACTACTGATAATGGGTTGCACCCTCCATTTTACCTAAAAGTCACAAGGTTCTTAAAGCAATTTTCATAACAGCATGTTGTAGTGGCAAATTTTAAAAACTAAAATGGACTGTAATGTTCCAATAGAGTCTTTACAGATTCTAGTTACCTGTAAGACTGGGATTGTTCCTCCTGTCATGGCTCAGTTCTTGAAAAGCAGTGGTTGCACAAAAGGCTGTTCTGTATAATATTGCAGATTGCTGCTTGCCGATGTCATTTTTATGATATATTACTGCTGCTTCTTTTGCTGTGGTGAATTTTTTTATGCCTTGGTTAGAAAGGTTGGAAATAAATGTAAAAATATAATAAGAGTTAATGCTGTAGATTAAATATACTTTCATTTGGCTGAATAAAGCAATATTCAGTTGATAACTGACTTTCATATTCATTCGGTGTTTTTGCTGCTTGATAAGATACATAACTGCCTGTAACCAAAGGTATCTCTCACAATAATGCATCACTTGCTGAATGTGTGAACTAGCTCCATTGAAACAAGTGTCTGAGGTGATGAGAAACAAATTCTTTCTGTAATGGCTCAGCCACCATTTGTTAATGGTCATCATTCGAGGAGCAGGCATGTGTGCACTTTTGATTCTCACTATTGTGCTGAGTTGCAACTCTGATTCATGCTGCAGATTCCCCATCCATGGATGAAGCACACCAAAATCAATTTCCTTTGGACCTAAGCCTTCACAACACGATGGTTTTAGCCCTCATTCAATTTACTCTTCATTCTTCACAGCACCTTTGGGTGCAAGTCTGATTCCTGTACTTGTTTGGAAATAGAGGGGTTGAGCTAGCAGAAGAACTTTGACATTCTCATTGAAACGTAACATTGACCCATTTGTCACATGCTGGGTCAACTTAGCCACAAATGTGGGTAATTTCTTACAGAAACCACTACCCACTTTGTATTCATCCTTTTGTATTCTGGCAAAGATAAGTAAACAAAAGGGCAAAAACAGTAAGTAGTCCTATCAGCGGAAGCCCTGCACAAGGACTTGTGTTGCCCATTGGGGTTTATCCTTTCTCCTCCCCCCCTGTGTCCCCCCAATTTTCTCTAGGAGGGTTTGGAAGAACCTCAGAACAGCATGCGGAGAGAGAAGGGGGTTTCTTCTATCTGGAAAACCGATATGCTTGCATTGATGGAACAATCAGAAGAGTGAAATGTTAAATTCTTCCTAGCATATTCCTTTGAAAGTTTTTACACTTCTAATGACACACAAGCAGGACTGGTATACCTTAGATTCCCCCCCCCCAAGTTGTTGTTGTTGTTTAGCTGTTTAGTTGTGTCCGACTCTTTGTGATGCTATGGACCAGAGCACGCCAGGCACTCCTGTCTTCCACTGCCTCCCGCAGTATGGTCAAACTCATGTTGGTAGCTTCGAGAACACTGCCCAACCATCTCGTCCTCTGTCGTCCCCTTCTCCTTGTGCCCTCCATCTTTCCTGACATCAGGGTCTTTTCCAGGGTGTCTTCTCTTCTCATGAGGTGGCCAAAGTACTAGAGCCTCAGCTTCAGGATCTGTCCTTCCAGTGAGCACTCAGGGCTGATTTCCTTAAGAATGGATAGGTTTGATCTTCTTGCAGTCCATGGGACTCTCAAGTCTCCTCCAGCACCATAATTCAATTCTTTGCCGACCAGCCTTCTTTATGGTCCAGCTCTCACTTCCATACATCACTACTGGGAAAACCATAGCTTTAACTATACGGACCTTTGTCGGCAAGGCAATGTCTCTGCTTTTTAAGATGCTGTCTAGGTTTGTCATTGCTTTTCTCCCAAGAGGCAGACGTCGAAGAAAGCCTAACAAGCTGTGTCTGGTGTGCAGCTGATACTCATCTGTAACCCAGATTTAAATACACAGTTGATAAGTTGTGTTTGTTTCTTCAATTACCCCAGATGGACAGAGTTTTACATCTGAATGCTGATACCTTCAAGTGTAACAGCATGTTTCCAGGCTATGGATCCCTCGGCTTCATATGCACAGTATTCAATTTAAGCATGACACTGAACATACAGAATCCCAAATGGCCAGTGCTTGGAGGTTTTTTTAATATACATTTAAAACAGGCCTAACCTTTCTCTAAGGGACATGGGTGGTGTTGTGGGTTAAACCATAGAGCCTAGGGCTTGCCGATCAGAAGGTCAGCGGTTCGAATCCCTGTGACAGGGTGAGCTCCCGTTGTTTGGTCCCTGCTCCTGCCAACCTAGCAGTTCGAAAGCATGTCAAAGTGCAAGCAGATAAATAGGTACCACTCCGGCGGGAAGGTAAACAGCGTTTCCGTGCACTGCTCTGGTTCACCAGAAGCTGCTAAGTCATGCTGGCCACATGACCCGGAAGCTGTACACCGGTTCCCTCGGCCAGTAAAGTGAGATGAGCGCCGCAACCCCAGAGTCTTTTGCAACTGGACCTAATGGTCAGGGGTCCCTTTACCTTTACCTTTAACCATTCTCTAGTGATGCTTCCAGGAGGCTTAAAATCCCTACAATCCCTTTCCATGGAGGCGCAGGTTGCATCCACAGCAAAGGTGGCATTTTTCCATCTCCGCCGCATCAAGCAGTTGGCCCCTTACCTCTCTCGCCCCGATCTGGCCACAGTGATCCATGCGACGATCACCTCCAGGCTTGACTATTGTAACTCGCTCTACGCAGGGTTGCCCTTAAAGCTGACCCAGAAACTCCAGCGGGTGCAGAATGCCGCGGCGAGGCTCCTTACAGGGTCCCGGCCGCGGGATCACATTCATCCAGTGCTTTACCAGCTGCACTGGCTCCCGGTGGAGTACAGGATCAGGTTTAAGGTGCTGGTTTTGACCTTTAAAGCCCTATGCGACTTGGGACCCTCGTACCTACGGGACCGCCTCTCCTGGTATGCCCCGCGGAGGACCTTAAGGTCCACAAATAATAATATTCTGGAGATCCCGAGTCATAAGATGGCTAGATTGGCCTCTACTAGAGCCAGGGCCTTTTCAGTACTGGCCCCAACCTGGTGGAACGCTCTTTCCCAGGAGACCAGGGCCCTGCGGGATTTGTCATCTTTCCGCAGGGCCTGCAAGACAGAGCTGTTCCGCCTGGCCTTTGGGTTAGACTCAGCCTGACCCCTGTGTTTTTCTCCCTCATGGCTTGGATTTATGGCCTACTTGAAATGAGGCTGCACTTTAAATTTTAATACTGTATTTTAATCTGTATTTTAATTAATTGTTTTTATGTTTTATTGTGGTTCTGTTGGTGTCAGCCACTTATGGCCTACTTGAAATGAGGCTGCACTTTAAATTTTAATACTGTATTTTAATCTGTATTTTAATTAATTGTTTTTATGTTTTATTGTGGTTCTGTTGGTGTCAGCCGCCCTGAGCCCGGTTTTTGACTGGGGAGGGCGGGGTATAAATAAAAATTTATTATTATTATTATTATTATTATTATTATTATTACAAGTGGAATCACATATCCTCACATATCTTAGTACACCTTCTTACAACATGATCCTATGCATGTTCCCTCAGAACTACATTCCACCGTCTTCACTCCACCAAAGTAAGTGTTTATTGGTTGGGAACCTTGATTATTCTGTTAGCAGGTGATGAAAATGGATTTTTTTTTATTAACTAGTCATTAGTAATGATTAAAACTGAGTGCTGGTGAAGTTTATTGCTGTACGTATTAAGATACCCTCTGTAATCTTTCAGGGCAAAGCTACAACGCCTCTGGCACCGCCACCAAAGCCTATACGCAGAAGGCCAAAATCAGAAGATGAGCTGAGACTGGAAGCTGAGGAGCAAACACAGAAAACAGGTGTCATAGCTGCTGTTCTTGCTTCACAGCCATCTATTCCTAGGTAACCCAAGATGTGTATAAGTACCTCTGATACCAAGGCATTTTCATTTTAAATAGAAAATATAACAATTAGTAACAAAGTTATGATATTTGAATCATTGAAATGCTAAGTAAAGCCACTGTGAACACACTTGAATCCAAAACACAGTACAGTATAGAGTTTTAGAAAACTCCGATGCACAGCATTTTGCATTATGTTACAATCTGCAAGAAATGTCTTTCTCTGTATTTATTAAAATTGCATCAAGAATCTAATTTCCATATTAGGTGTACAGTTCAGTCTGTCACACTCTTGTTATAAACATGGCTGCATGCACTTGACAATTTCATGGGTTTTCACTAAACAAGGGAATTTAGCATTCTGCAGTGTTCATCAGAGACCCGAGGGGGGCTAGTCAGGCTACTTTGCTGACCAAGGGCTTTGGATTTAATTCGTTATAAAGCTCCCTCTCCCTTCCCAAAGGCTGCTATTTATTGTTCTAATCCCAGGCTAGTCACCATTTTCTTCTCTTTTCCCTTTTTGCTTCATAACCAGTCCATGCTAAAAATATTCAGAAGCCTTGCGTTTTAGAAATAGAAGAAACCAGCGGCTACAATGCAGCAAAAAGTTGCAATGTACCCCTGGTATGTGTATGATTCCTGAGCCTATGGCTGATGGGAATGAAAAACATGAAAGCATCGAGTGAAAAAATGTTTTAGTTCTTGAAAGCTTAAAAGTCCAACTAAATTGTATGCAATCAGTGAAGGCTGAGGTTTCTGTATGCAGTGAGTATTTGATTTGACCTGGGAGGTATTCTAAGGGTGTAATTTAAGTAATGGGAATTTGCTATATCATGAGAAGTGTGGTGCATTTTTGACTTGGAGTTTAAACCAGCCTCAGCTACATCTTTGACCTGCAGTATTAACATTGGACTACATGTGAAGGGCTATTGTAAACCTAGCATCTCAGCACAGCTCTGCAAACTGTAGGAGGCGTATATTACTGACCTCCTCCAAAATATTCAAAGCTTCCTCTGAATCTGGTGACACCCCTTTTGTGTGCATGGCTGTTTTGGCTCATAAATAAAGTAGAATATTATGCAAACTAAATAGATGATTATGCATTGCACACAGATTGAGTACTAGCACTTTTTGTGGGGCCTGGGTTGCTTGGCAGAAAGAAATGTACCATTCTGGATACAAGCTTGAATTTGCAAGACAGCTGAATTCAGTTCAACCTGCGGTGCAGGAAACATGCTAATTGATTCTAAGCTAGTAAAGAAAGCCATGGACCTGCATAAAAGCATAGTCTTTATATGCACTGTCTTAGTTTCAAATAGCTTTGAAACACAAGGAAACTTCAAAGAGAGTTCTGAGATGCAATGCAAGGGAAAACCTGGGAAGTGTCACTAGGTTCATGCAACGTTTGTTGTAGCTCTGTTGTAGACTGTAGCCACTGACAGGAAAGGATGCCAGAATTCACATTTTTATTAATTGACATCCAGCTAAACAATACATTAAAGAAACTAAGGCATTGAGTACAGTAATTAACTGATTTCAGAACAACTTTCTTGAGCCATTTTCTACAAATAATAAGCACTTTCTGAAAGTTGTTTCATGAACTATCTCTTCAGATCGGTGGGAAAGGACAAGAAGGCTATTCAGGCATCAATCAGACGCAATAAAGAGACCAACACCGTTTTGGCCAGACTGAATAGTGAATTACAGCAGCAATTAAAGGTAAATGACATTTTAAAAAAATTAAACACCTTTTTTCTGCACCAGATCTTTTGATTGATTATCTTTTGAAGGCAGTAATCTTCACCTTTTCCAAAGTAAAAAACCTTTTATCTCAGCTTTCAACATAGGCCATGTTTCTGATCACACCCCAACCCAATCTTTTGGTGATTCTGCAGCTTCCTTCATGAAGCAAAGGCAGGGTTTTTGTATTGGTTGCTGATATGAGCCAAGTGTCTGCTATTTTAGTCTTCTCCCCCACCCCCACCCCCGACACATGTGCACACTTCTTCCCTTAAAAACAGCAGAAAATAAGTTGATCTAGATTTAGAAGAATTCTCCAAGGCTAGCTATATAAAATTATTACATAGTATTGAGAATGTAATAGAGTTTTAACGTATTACAAACATTTGTGTTAGCCTATAGTAAAGATTAATGTAACCATTGCAACTAAATGTATGTTTGTTCATCGTGGTATCTCATCTGTTATATATAAATGGCAAATCTTTCCTTTGTAGGATGTTCTTGAAGAGAGAATTTCGCTGGAAGTTCAACTGGAGCAGCTTCGACCCTTCTCTCACTTATAAGCCAATTGCCATTAACTGTGAATTAATTAACTCTGAAAGGGGAAATTGGGTAAAAGGCCTAATTAAAGACCCATATGTTCAGCTCAGTGCACTCTTAACATTTTTTTGTGATTGTTTTGTCCTCTGTCCACAGTTGTATTTAAGTAACTTTTATAATTTTAATACAAAGAATGGAATAATTGTTTCCTTGAATGTTCTATATATTGGCACTGCCAACCTTCCCATTTTGTTGGGAGGACACATTTTTAATTTGGAGCGAAGTTTGTACAGCTTCAGTGGCCTAGATCCCAAACTGAACTTGATTACCTTATGAATTTTCTATATTTCATGTCAAAGATCATGACTAAAAAAACATCCCAGATATCTACTTTTTAAACACAGAAGCACATGCTTTTACACAACTTTCTTTTGATTGTGTAAGAGAAGGTTAACCAGCTGTGGTCATCCGTTTTTCCTTTCCCGAGTCACACTTTGCAATCCATCTTGAAATTTCAGGCAGCCATTTTGATTCATTTTGCGCCTTCCAAGTGCCACAAATACCCTTTTTTGTTTTCATACTACCTTGCCATACCAAATGCATTTGGTTGTCTTTTCCTCTTTATGTACTTTGTACGTGGCCACAGCTTGACATTTGTTTCACTGTTTCCATTCATGACTGTAATTTTTCAGCATGCACGTAAGTGCATCCCTTCTGTGAAAGGATTGGGTGTTGATCTCTCCGCCATGCACATTTCCTGAACACCACCCGTAGTTGCATGCTTTGCACATTTACCCTTTTATTAACTGGCACATCCAACAGACTTTACTGTAACACACTATGGTCAATAAATGTGTCAGTACCTCAACTCTTTTTTTTGTTCCTCAAAAGGTTTGCTTCATCTCTCCAAGCCTTATTCTTCTGGCTTGCAGACAAGCTTCATTAACACAGTTTCCTGAGTGTATCCTGCTATTCAGGTTGATGTACTGTATTAGGATTTGTTGTATATTGTATAATACACACCTTTTGATCTCATATGTAAATTTGCATTAATGCTGACTAACAGCAGATATTCTATTTAATGGCTTATTCTGGCTGTGGGATCATAGATGTTAAACTGCATGGATGTATCTCAGCAGAATCAGAACTAGCAATTGTGTGATTTTTACACCAATAAAACAGCACAATATTTTAACTTGGGTGAATCCTTTTAGTTTGGTTTAACACACCGAATTACGTTGCTTTTCATGAGCCTGCAAATAGGATTTTGCACTGAGTATTTGGTTGTGAAGAAACCATAACGCTAAGACTACTTTGGCCACCATGTTGGCCAGTTGGCTTGCCCAGCCAGAAGAACAAACTTAACACTCACACAACAGGATTCCTCCCCTCCCCCCCCCAAGAGTAGATTTTGGTGGCATGCGGAGCTGCATAGAAAGGGAAGTCCACTCATGTGCTATGGGAGATTTATCACCCTAAATCAAACATTAGAGAAAAGTCAAACAAAATAAAAAAATTCATGGTATGTGTCAAAGCAGGAAAGAGACTCAAAGCAAAGAGTCAGAAAGAATAAAGGTTTGTAACTGCATGCATTAATAGATATCTAACAACACACTAACAATTTCTATCTACTGTACAGCAAGAAGAAATACTAAGTCACAGCAAATGTACACTGGGACAGGGAACTAGGTCTAGCCATCTGGATCTCTGGCTTCCCGTATGCTGCAGAGGAATATTCAAGCCTAAACAGGGTTTGAAGTTTCCACCAGTCATGGATCAGTGCTGACTTCAAGCTCCACTTTCTGCAAGGGGCAACTACACAGCTGATCCCAGCAACTTTGAAGTCATCACCTGTCAGCTCTGTTTTTTACTGATGCACTACTATCTACAAAATTCACAATGGGGGAAACTCAGTAGCATAACCAATCCCAGCTGGCTTGCTCTCAGCAAGCTTCCCTTACCAATGTGCAATCAGGAGTGCACTATTAAGGCTCCAGATTGTGTGTCCATTTGGCCCTCACCAGACATCACCCATGAGATGATGAAGTGTCAGGGAAACAGCCTCACTGGCCAAATGAGGCCCTTGGTCAGCCTGATTTCCCCATGTCTGTTGTAGACACTAAACAGTTACCTTTTTCTTTTGGGAGCTGCATGACAGTTACAAGCGGCAGGAAGGTGAGGTAGTAAGTAAAGCTGGGAAATTTTAAGAACAATTTACATTATCTTCAATATTGCAGATAATTGCCCTTTGCAGTGCAGAAAGCCATATAAACTTGTCATGGTCCTCCGTAGAACAAATCATTTGAAACCTGGGACTTTGCAGAAGAAAAGCATTCTTGATATCTGTAATAATAATAATAATAATAATCTGATTTCTTAAAGATTATAAATGAGGATCAGTTTTCAAGCCAAGACAGGAGATCATGTAGCAATATGTGCAGTGGTGAAAGCTTGACCCATTTATGGTGTTCCATGCATTGCATTCCCTACAGAAATGGTGACCTGTAAAGCAGGCCTTGTTGCCATTCAGTAACACCTTTCTTATCCCACTACTCAATTAGTATTGCACTTTTCCTCATCCCTGGTTTTAGTCTGCATGCAGATACTGAGAAAGGGAAGTCTGTGCATAGTTTTTGTCACAACATGAAAAGTGGTTTTTCATTTTTCAAAGTGAATCATTCCTTGACCAGCAAATGCATATTTCCACTGCAGCGAATAATATGGAGATTTACAGCATTCTCTGTTATTTCTGACAGGCATTGTTGTCTGTGTTAACACAGTTTGTACTCTTGCATTGCCCTGAGTTCTTCTGACGGAAGGGTAATTCCTCCTGGAGGGCACAGAGCACCTTTGGAATACTACAGTCCACAGGCAGAGCCATGCAAACTTCCTCCTGCAGGAGGAGCCAACACCAAATCCCAGACCAGCTGTACCAGTGAGCCAATAGCCAGGGTCTGTTCACTTATTAAGAAAAAATTAAGCCCCTAATCATTTTGCTAGCCCCTTCTGTCCTTTAAATACAGGGATTACTGGGGCAGCTCAGCATCCGTTAGAATGGCAATATCCTGTCCTTGCACAGAGTTTTGAGATGTTTCCCCTGGAGCAGCAGCTTCCACAGATAATTGCTGGTTTCAAGGCATTCAGAAAGGTTGTTGTCTATACTTGCTGGTATAATAGTTCTTTCCCCTTGGATCTAAGGATACCGAGCAGGTATCTTTCCTAAACATGCATTCGGATTGTGGACCTCACCATGCAACATTCTTAGGTATTTATTTTCTTTGTTTTAAAGTAAGCAAGCACTTGGAAAGCCTTAAGACCATAATGGAGACTTTCCAGCAAAGGAATTCTGGAGCTTCTGTGGATCTCCAGGAAGCATATGATATTTTTTCCCCTTCTCCAGAAGCTCTGCAGAAAACTAGGATGGGTTTCTGAGGGCAACTGTCATTAACACAAGCTCCTATTGCAGAATTCATCTGCTGTTAGGCAATCAGCTTTGGCAGAAAAAGTACCATCTCATCTGCACTTGTACTTGATTCACATTAACCTCTATTTCCCTAACTATTGCAACTGGTTTTAATTTTAACAGAAGCACAAGAATATCCAGGTGACCCTGCAATGCTAGCTAAGTATTTGGTATGAGGAGTCATTTTGTTAAAATATTACAATTTTAATTGGAAATACATTTTTTAAAAATATCCTGACAGATTTTGTGCCGTGTTTATATCATTTTAGGGTAGGGGAAAACTCACATTTGGAATCTGGAATATCTTCAACCAGGAGCTGATGAAGTGTTACCACTGCCAAGAACTGGTGAGTAACATGTGGGATACGTTCGAATGGCTTGTAAGAGATGCTGCGCTGTGAGATAACAAGTATATCGTTGAAAAGGAAGAGGCTAAGATCACTGGTGTGCTCATACAGCCTGCCAAAATTGAAGACAAAGGATTAGTCTTCCATGTTAGACTTCAGAGAAACTAAAACCAGATCTAAATCAGTAGTATATTACACTTTTGAGAACATTTAACGGAAAAAATAGAAAAAAATCAGTAACCCTGTACTTGTTGATGTGTAACTCTTAATTCAGTGTGCTTATTTTAGTCTCAAGCTAATTTTTCACTCTTAAGCATTAGGACTTGTACCACAACACATTCCTGAAAGTAATGTAGGTGTGATTTAGTCTAAGGTAGGTGCATGGCTCTTTCTTAGGGGATCAATCAATAAACCAGTGGCTAATAAAAATATTTTTTTCTGTTAGAAGGAAAGATCTCTGGGCTACTGATACAATTAAAGCAATACCCAGAGGTAATTAGGAAGCATTAACCACAGAGTGTCCTGTCCCACCCAAAAACTTAGACTTGATTGCCGGTGAGTTCATTTATGAGGAAAGAGTTCACCCAATTCTGTGCAAAGAAAGGAAAGAAATCAATGCATCTAAGTGGCAGGTTGTCCTTTACTAACTGAAGAATTCATGTGCAAGCAATTTATAAACATAACAGTCCTCAGCTACAAATAATAAACCCTGCAAAACAGATTTAGCAACCAGTCATTTAAACACGTCCTTCATTTTGCTTCCTCTCCCCTCGTATTATTTTATCTGTCTTATTTACCTGAACGGCATATGGACTCTCTCTGAGCAGCAGTTTAGCTGGGCTACATCTTGCATCGCAATTAGATACCTATTGGCTTTCAGTAACTTCTGTGGATTAAACATGAAAAGATTTAAAAATATTTGGATAAAGTTTGATTATTTTTGTTTAGTTTTCCTCGGTTGCTGATGTATGTTAAATCACACACTTCTAACTGTTAAACATCAGGAGGAAGGTTGGACATCTCCCTTTACCCCAATGAGATGCTTTGTATCCACGAAGACACAGTTTCATAGACAAGAATTGCCTATGCAGTATATTCTACTTCTTAGAATCAGCTCTTTCCAAATGCATTTGAGTTCACTGTGCTATAACTGTGTGTTCTTTAATACTTATCTTGTGCTTCATATTTAGGGAAACTACTAATTTAACTTTGTTATTCATGAGCACAACCATGGCAAATTATTCTGCCTGTATCACACAAACACATGCATTTCCTCTATATCACACTTCGTTTGTCTATACAAAGTACTTACAGGACATCCTTGGATGCGTCTTTGTGTAGTTAATATCTGATCATCTCTGCCAACGTTCAGTTTTAGCTAGAAATTTAGTATGGTAAACATAAGCTGAGTTAGCTTCTCAAGAATCAGGATGAAAGGAGAGATCTCATCTGTAATGCTCTTACCCAAACATCCTTCAAGGGCGCTCCCATAGGTAGTTCCCCATTTGCAAAATGCCCACTCTGGTGAGATTTGTCTTGTCTTACTCATCATTAACTTTCTGGAGGAGCTTTTTTTAAAAAAATAAATATTTACTCAGGCATTTGATGGCTGAAAGATGCTTTTCCTGGCAACCTTGAAGTAATTAGTTGTGAGGGTATATGGATGTTTTTAATTGTATTATTTACAATTTTGGTGTTTGCTGCCCTGAGCCTCCCTGGGAGGGAGGGCAGGATAAAAAACCTCCAACATATCCTATCTTCCTGTTTGCAACATTTAAGGTGGAGAGAGGAAACTTATGTCCTCAAGACTCCCAACACCCAGCAGCATCTGGAGGAGCCACAAGTTCCCCATCTATGCCTGCTGCCTTCATTACATACCTTTAGGTGCCAGATGAAAAAAAAATTCTATAACCAGGCCTTGGGCTGAATTCTATGGCCTTTTAAATGTGTTTGTGAAAGGGGGTTATTGGTTTGTTTTGGTTCTTGTTTTATTATGTATTTTGTGTTCTCATTTTGTATTTTTATGTTGTGAACTGCTGATATTTGGATAAGGGGTGGAATAATAATAATAATAATAGTCCATAATCAAAACTTGAATTATGTTGGCTCTCCCCAATCACGGCCATAGCTGCCAAGTTATCCCTTTTTTAAAGGGATTTTCCCTTATGCTGAATAGGCTTCCTCGCGAGAAAAGGGAAAACTTGGCAGCTATGATCACGGCTCTCCCATGAGAGCGCTTGCTACTGAGTGTCTTAGTGATCCCTGCAAGATCGTAATGCTAAAACAAATGGAGTAGACAAACCTGATCTAAGTAATCCTTGAACTGCTTCATTTGCTTAATTGCAGGAGTCAGCTCTTCACGGTCAGTGTGTTCTGGAGGAGTGTGGAGCCTCAGAGCATACAGGAGCAGGATGTACTCTCCAATCCGCTTCGATGGGCACAACAGAAATTCTTGGAGGCTACGTGTTACATAGATGCATTTAATCCATGCTTTAATTAGAAAAGTAGCAGAATTGCATTGCATGCCCCAAGACCAACAAAGGCATGTCAAGCCATATCTGAGGGGCCTAGTGTAGCAGGTAAGACATAGGTTCTGTGGTTAGGAGGTTCACAAGTCCAGGAAGTGAGCAGTTTGTCTGTTTTCGATGAGGTTACACTCTTTTTGAAGGGAGAGGTATGTTGAAGAAATGGGTGGCGTGGAACCCTCAGGCCCAAGGGGTAAAAGGCAGCCCTCCAGCCCTCCCTATCGGGCACTCTAAACTCTCCTCAGGCCACATCCCTCGCACCCTGCTTCACACCCTCAATGTTTTTGCCTGGCTGGAATGTACCTTTGAACTCAGATAATGCCTCTTTGCTTGTCTAGATGGAGAATAGAGACAAGTTTGTACATACCGGTAGTAACTAGCCTACAGCACAAAGGTAAAATGTACATATGCTGCTCTGCCCATTTTTGCCTCTAGTAATATACAAAACACCCATGCTTTGGCAGTGTCCTCCTTCCTGTTTTAACCCACAAGACTTTACCTTCTCATAGTAGTAGCAACAGTCTTGTCATGTCTCTTCAGAAAGGCACGGAATACTGGAATAGTCTCCCTGCACTGTGAAAGCAAAAGGTTTTCGCCATCAGTGTGATGTGATCCCCAAACCATGGACCAAATAAGGAGCAAACAGCAGCATTTCCATAACCCAGTTCTGTGGGCTGCCGTGGCACACCTTGTCCTTTGCCACCAGCACTGAGGCAGACTTGAACCTTAGACTCCGACTCTCAGTGATGTCAGCATCTGCTTTCAGCACTACTGGCAAGTAGCTGCTTAGTAAATATGGACAGCCCAAAGACATTTTTGTAAGGCTGTGAAGCCGCAGACACCACTTGTGCTTTGGGGTTTAGTCAATGTTAGTTTTACACAGCGTAGACCCACTGAGATGAATGGACAACCCTAACTTAGGCAAGTTAGAATGTAGTTGGATACAACACTTAGTTTCCCTGTCAATACTGAAAGTTGAGACTGGCGAAGCCCTTTCCCATGATGCACCTTGAACTGTTGTGACACAAATCCTCAGGAGGATAGGGCTCTGAGATGCCAGATTGAGAAGGCTGAGTAGGAAGGGAACTTACAAATTACATGCTTTGTGCAGTTTACTGGGCTATTGCACTCCAGTTTTCCCAACCCCATTATATCATACAGTAGAAGAACACAGCCTAGGATCATCAAGGAAATTGCATCATGTTAAGACTATCTAAAGGGCATGGTGGGCAGAAAGCAGTGAAACGAATACAAACATGTAATCCAGTTTGCATAAGGTAACTTTATTATTTTCCTGATTGCATCTAATTTTTAATGATGGAAAATATACCAATTAATATAAAAAGAAGAACTAAAATCACAATAAAACAGGAATTACTCAAAATTCAGATCTCATTAATTTCTAATAATCAAACATTCTTATAACCGATTACTTGCTTACAGATCTCAGCTTTACTTTTTTCTTTTAACAGAATATAGCATAAATATACTTTCCCAAAGATATTTAGTTACTGTCTGTTGGATGCTGCTTTGGAAAGGGAGATATGTGAGCATGGGAGTTTAAAAAAATAGATGTTACAGTAGAAGGAGTGTCTGACTTAGAGTCATGGGAGTTTGGTGTGTTCTTACCTTGTCTATAGTTTTCAGAATCACTGCATAATTGTTGAAGAAGTTTGTGTATGTTTGAAGTTGCTGGCAAAATTGAATGAACAGGTCTCCTAATTTTTGGGCTGGGTTCCATTCATTAAGTCTTTGTGTTAACTCATCTGAAAACCACCTGTGTGAAACAGACAGAAGGGTGTTTCTCTCTTCCTATCAGGTTCCAGGCAAGTTCCAACAGATAGTGATGATGACAACATGTTTTCCTGCAAGCCGAGCGACGTAAATATCAAGGCAGCAAAGTTACTGTGAAGTTATGCTGTTGTCTGGTCCACCCTAGGCATCCGGCATGAATAACTTACTATATAGGTATGTTCTGTTGTAAGCTGGCCATCCATAACATCTTCCACCCCCAAGCATTGAGAATAATTTCAGCAGACATTCAGAAATATGGGGATCAAGGTGAATGAATAGGATTTACATCACCACTTTACAAGCTACAAAGCCCTTCTAAAAGTTCAATCCTATGCATGTATACTTAAGAATTCATTCCAATGTTTTAAATGGTGTGTTGCCCCAGGTATGTGTGTAGGATTGCTCCCTGACATCCCAAGTGCTTACAATCAGACCTTGTTGGCCTAAAGTCTCATCATACCCTGCCTGGGTTTAATGAAAATTAGAATCCAGCAAGAAAGACCTGGAAAGCATAAGGTTCCTTACTCCCTCGGTTACATCAATACTGTCACATGCAGTGGCAACATTTAGTCACTTCTGATCATATTTCTGTGTACAGTTCTGTGTTTGATTTTTGGGGAGCCTTCTGCATTAAATCAGCTGTAATAAACACACGTCCTCCTATAAACCTGCAACACATTTGATAACTTGCCTAACCAGCCCATTTGTTAAGTCATTAAATGTTCCAGGCAGGCGCCTCTAGGCAATAAGTTACATATGTATAAACTGAGTCCTGGCCAATAGAAACTTGTCTTTAAGGGTGCAATTTTCCACTGGGCCACGGCAAGCACAATCAAGGAGATGCCAGTACAACAGGGACACGTGAGGTTGTTCTCATACTATCTTAGCAATGTTCTCATAATGTCTTATGCCTACAGCCATGTCCAACCTACAGACCCAAAGGTGGCTTCCATCTCCAGATGTGGCTGGAGTACAGTTACCACCAGAGGCTCTGGAGGATTGAGGGGACCAGACACAATTTCCTGACATTACACAGGGGCCCCTCTGAACATTGAGGGGGGCACAGTGCCTCAGCCCCCAGGAGCTGGCACCCTTGATTACCACCATCCCTGACCACTGGCAATGCTGATGGAAGTTGGAATCTATCAACATCATCAGTTGGTTAAGGAGTGGTGCTGATAATGCTAAGGTTGCTGTCAAAGGTTTTCAACCTTTTTGAGTCCACGGCTCCCTTGACCAACTACATTCTTTCTGCAGCACCCCTATGGGGCTCAGCAGCCCAGTTATGTCACCCCTTGCCTGCAGAGCTGGCAGCCTCTCACCCTTTTTCAAACACCCTCTCTTGTGGAGTGTTCCCTCAGCCTCCTCTCCCCTCTCCTTGGGAGTCCTCTGGCAGCAGCTGTTGCTGCTGTCCCTGGTCTCTGACCCACTTCCCCTGTCTTCTCACACTGCCCCACAGGGGCCTGGGAAGCACCCCCTGGCCAGCCCTGGAGGCACCATTCGCCTGGGGAGCTTGTAGCCAGGGCTGCTGCAACAAACAGCTGTCCAAGGCTTTGGGAGGCAGAGACGCGAGAGGGCATTAGAGGAGGGAGGGAAGGGAAGGAAAGAAAGAGGGACAGAGGCCAGTGTTGCTCGCAGCACTCCTGACCATCCTTCAAGGCACCCCAGGGTGCTACAGCACACTGGTTGAAAACCACTGCCATGTGGGACAACTGCATATTCCTGCAATGCAGAAGGTTGGATTAGATGATCCTCAGGGTCCCTTCCAAATCTACAATTCTATAATCATCTGAAGAGGCCAGTCTTGGCTTTGGGGGGGAGGAATAAAGTTTTTAATTACTATTTCATTTTATAATGTATACAAAACAGACATAATAATAGTAATAACCACAGACAAAAATTCAAAGTTGAAAATAGGCATGTGGAATGAGTAGTTTGCACACCAGCTAAAATACCGAAGTCCAAGTAAAGACGGTCAACTTTATCAGAACATCAAGTATAGTTTCAGATTTGCAAGGCTTATGATGACCCCAGTCTTGTTTTTAGCTAAATAACATTAGTTCCTGCAGTACTAGTTACAGGTAGGTACTGGTAGCCGTGTTGGTCTGATGTAGTCGAAACAAAAAATAAAAAAATCCTTCCAGTATCACCTTAGAGACCAACTAAGTTTGTCATGGGCATGAGCTTTTGTGTGCATGCACACTTCTTCAGATACCACCTCCCACGGCTGCTTTTCTCTTGTTGATAATGATGAAATTCTGCTAAATGTGTCTACAAGTATGTCTGGTCATAGGTATATTAAATGATCCATGTCTAATAATTTCAGAAATACTGCATCCCAAATCCCAAGCACATCTACTTTGTTTAAAATTCAGGCCTTAAGTGTTGGGATTATTTTTTTTAAGAATCTAAATGTGCTTCAGAACAATCAGTGAAACTTACCTATTCAGTTGTAGGATGTTCAAGATATCAGAGAAGATGGTCTGAACATTGGCATAGCTTAGGATGACTCGATGCGAGGCCAGCGCTGCCTTTAGCGGTTTCACATAAACATCTTGTACAATTTCCAGCATATTCACATAGTTCCTCTCACTTAAGAGAAGTTCTCTGGCAAAGCTTTTGCGCTTCTCTGCTGTCTCTTTATCAAGTTTGCTGGTCTGAAAGCCCAAGATACATTAGAAACAAACCAGTAACACTTTTTAAAGGGGTTTTGTTTTGTTTAAGTAGCTGGGATATGATCTGGGTATATTTAAAAGTTTTGATTACAATTTTCTAAGGGATCCCAGTTTGTTATTAAGGTAAGCTAAATATCTAAATAAGCAAGCAGAAAGGAAGACCATACAGGTTTGTGTTACCTGAAAACCACCTTAGTCTAGCGCTATACCTATTCACCTGGAAACAAGCCCCATGAACTCGATGCGGCTTCTGAGTAATGTATATGACTCTGCTGTTACTTTGTTCTCACAGATAATATCATTAAATCATCTTATGCTGCTATGAAGATAGATTCTGAGAATATATCTAAGCTATTCTCAAACAGATTCAGAAATACACTTGCTTTATAGCTATAGAAACAGGCTTCATCATCAGCTAAACAGCAGCCATAGAGGCTGTAAGTTTCTGTACTCAAAAGTGTATATACATCACTCATCATCATGTTACCAATTAGAGCACAGAACCTAAGTGGGAACACTTTTAAGAATATAAAATTATACACGTGTCTTTCTCCCAGTTGTGAGATAGGAGGGAGTTAATAACATATATTAAAAGAAAACATAGAAAAAACACTATGAACACCATTGCAAACTACTTTATATGCATTGCTTCACTTAGAGCAAGCTGTTCAATCCTGTCCAAGAATAGTGTTCCAAAACAAAAGAAGGAAATACTAGAAGAACTATGGAAGTTGCCCAAAGCTAACAAGTGGCTTTTTTGTACCTTAACTGACACACCAAGGCTTGCTTCTGGATTGCTTTCAGTTGTCAGAACCTGGCTTTTGAGTTCTTCCTTTTTATTATATTTCCTCATCAGGAAGCGTGATAGAAATTCAAAAGGGTTTTCCTAAGAAATCACAAAAGGTTTCCCGATGGCAGTATGCACACCACCCCTTTCCCGAGCATAAACAGTCAATGGCCGTATCAGCTAATAAGATATACTGTAGTCCGTATATCACTTTTAAATTAAATTAGATCTGCACAGTCCCATTGCAATAAATGGAGGCTGCACAACAACAATATTTCATGGCCTGGTCTGATAAAGCAGCCTCCTGTGCTTCAGTTAATAGTCAAGAGGCTTTTTAAGTTCAGGAAGCACAGGCTGAGTGCCCCAAAATGGGAAGGAAAAACAGACACCCACAGCCATCTCTCAACAATAAGTTCAACCCCACGCCCCACAAAATTTTAGAGAAAGTCTAAAGCAGGGGTCCCCAAACTACGGCCCCCGGGCCGGATGCGGCCCAATCGGCCTTCCAATCCGGCCCGCGACGACCCCCGCCGCCCGCTGCCGCCGCCCGCTCTCACGGCGCGCGGCGCAGCGGCGATCTGAAAAATCGGCAAAAAATCGCCGAAAATCCTTTGTGCGCATGCGTACGGGCCTCTCCCGACCCGGAAGAGGTCATTTCTGGTGCACTTCCGGGTCGGGGGAGGCCCATACGCATGCGCACAAGCGATTTTCGCCGATTTTTTTTCCGCCCGTGTGCGTGTGCGCATGCGCACGGGCGCGCACTCCCCCGCCCTCCGGCCCGCTGCGCGCGCACTCCCCTGCAGTCCGGCCCACCGCGCGGTCGGCGCGGCGGGCACCGGCCCGCCGCTCGGTAAGTCTGGGGACCCCTGGTCTAAAGTGTCTCAAGAAAGAAAGAAGCAGAAAATTGAAACTTGCTTCTGCAGGTGAATAAAAGTTTTGAGAAACTGAAGGCCAGGTTTCAGCACAGCTAATAAAAGTTTTTAATACTTTTTTTGGTATCTGAAGAAGTGTGCCTGCATTGCAAACAAAAGCTCATACCAATAACAAACTTAGTTGGTCTCTCAGGTGCTACTGGAAGGAATTATTTTGTTTCTAAAAAGAGGAGAGCTCTTATCCATGAGCCTGCCAGTTAGGGTCTTGGCAATGAGAATACAGTACTGTATTCTCTGCTCCCACCAATGTTACAGTCCATTAAATTGGCTTAAATACAGCACAATAGGCTCTGGAATGGGAACAGATTTTAAGCACGCTTCAAAAATCAAAAGTGAAGGCATAACCATTATACTTAAATAGAATAAGCTTAGCTTACATCGTTTCCTCTTGAGAGTTCAACTAATCCTTCAACCAAAACCTCAGCTATTCTTTGCTTTTCTTGAACATCTGACCAGCTCACAGCATCAAACATAATTTGACCTGCACATAAATAGTTACACATTAGTCGCTTTTAAGATGCAAGAGACTTGCCATTAAAGATGGAGTCAATTTTATTTCATCTACTGTACAGTATTTATTTTGGACAGCAAAGGGGGATCCACAGCAAACTAGATTATCTGATGAGGTGTAGCATGCAACTGACAGCAAGGCCGACACAATTGCTCTGGCTATTCATCAGTTCCAAGGCATCGCATTGGTGTTGCAGCTGATCATATGCTAGCCAGAGCTTTCCACATGACCTAATTGCTGGTGGATCCCACCATGAAGTACTAACCTTTCTTAGGCGAAATTGATTAACTTTCACCTTAGTACCCAAGGAATGAATATGACTACATAGAAGACTTAAATTCCACAAACTTGAGGAACATCCAGTGTATTCAGGCAAATTATGCTGCTATGCAGCTCTACATACAAGCAGGGGTCAATGACACAGTAAGTATAAAAACTTACTTCAGCAAATAAGCCATGTGTCTTTATGCAGCAGAGGAAAAACACTGCTTTCGTCGTCAAACAGACTACACTAAATCCTGCTGCTAAGGAGGGACATCTCTCATAATTTCTCATTAATCCATTTGACCAACTTGAGCATATTTAGGAATGCAAGCAAGGTAACAAGAAACCTAAACATTTTGGCCGCCTTACTGACTCCACCTGATTATATGATCCTGTATTTTGGTAAAAACAAAACGTGAGTCAGCATATGTGGATTAGAATAGTTTTTTCTATTCTCTTGAGTGGAAATTGCAGCCAAACATATAAGATGCATTTTAGGCTTAATCATCTCACTTATAAGCAGTGTACACAGAAACAAGTTTCCTCCGAACAGAGGAAAACAGATCATCCAGGCTAACCGTGATCTAGGCAAACCACGAATACAAGTTCATTGTTCATGATTGGGACTTGAACTCTGGACTTGAGAACAGAACATCAAATAAGAATTGAGCCATACATATATCATGGAACCGGAAGTGATCCTCAACAGTCTCATAAAGGTAAAGGTAAAGGGACCCCTGACCATTAGGTCCAGTCGTGACCGACTCTGGGGTTGCACGCTCATCTCGCATTATTGGCCAAGGGAGCCGGCGTATAGCTTCCAGGTCATGTGGCCAGCATGACAAAGCCGCTTCTGGCAAACCAGAGCAGCACATAAAAATGCTGAATTTCAGATCCATGGCATAACCCTTTGCAATAATTCTAACAGTTCTAATTTTAAAGTTATTTTGAAGGCAACAGAGAGAAGTTACCAAGTATCTTGCCAGTCATGTTCTTCTGCAAATCACAAAAATAGGGTCTCAGGTTTTTCCTGACGGCCTTCAGTGCATCTTCCAGCAATTCTGTGAATCTTAGCCACAACTGCAGTTTTGCTTCAGTGAAGTAGATGGATGGGGGAGGAGGAGTCTCTTTCTGGTTTCCCAACCACTCACTCAGAACTATAACAACACAGCAAGTTATTCCCCATTCTTTGGGTTACTCTGCCACAGATTTCATATTTTTTTCACTAGCAGGGAGTATAATGAGAACACAATTAGCCTCAGTATTGCAAGATAAAACCAGCTGTGTTAATGATGCTCAACCATAGCTGCCAAGTCCGGATCGTAAAGTCCGGTGACGCTTCGCCCTTCTATGGGCACCAGAAAATGGCGGCGCCAGCACCGGAAGTCGCTTCCGCGCATGACCAGAAACACGTAAAAGCGACTTTCGGCGCCGGCGCCGCCATTTTCTGATGCCCATAGAAGGGCGAAGCGCCACCGGAAGTCGCGTCACGCAACTTCTGGTCATGCGCGGAAGCGACGTCCGGCGCCAGCGGCGCCATTTTCTGGTGCCCATAGAAGGGCAAAGCGGCACCAGAAAAATGGCCGCCAGGAAGAATCGAATTTAAGGGACAATGCCGGGATTCTCTGCCAAACGGGAGACCGCCGGGAAACGGTGAGAAAAAAGGGGTTTTCCCGGCGGATACGGGATACTTGGCAGCTATGGCTCAACTGGACTTTTAAATCCCACAGATTTGTACAAACTAGAGCAGGGGCAGCTGGCATGGTGCCATCCAGATGTTGTCAAGACTCCAACCACATTGGCTCCAGTCAGCATAGCCAAAGGGATGGTGGAAGCTGGAGGCCAGAAAAATTTGGAGGGCACCACATTGGCTATCTCGACTTAGAGGAATAGATTAGCCAATATGTCTGCTTTTTGAGAGCACAATGTATTTATCCAACATATTTAAGAAAATAAACAGCTGCTAATTGTGTTTCAAAATCACACCAATGCTGCATATACAGTACATTAAAATGGTGGCTCAATGTCTCTTCTCTCCAGTCCCCACTAAATCAGCTGTTGAGATACTCACCACTTGGCCAACTGTCTAAACAGATGGGAGAGATACTCAGCCATTGCTTTTATATGCAGCATTTTTATTATAATACAATGTATGCTTTACACACACAAGTTATTTTTGAAATGCCATTACTGTACTTGACAAGCAATTTTAATGTCCTCCTTTAAATTTGTGTGGTGAGTATTTACAACCATAGGCTAAATATATATGAATTTACCTTCTGCCAAGTCAGACCCTAGGTGCATTTACCGTAGCCCTGCTATGCCTTATTGTGATTTACCCACAATGTGCAAGCTCTCAGTGGCCCCACCCTCCTAAAACCAAGGCAACATTGCTCCTCGCAAGAATCTGTGGCGGTGGAGATTACAAATGCATTTAAAAGTTCATCCATCCTTGCTTGTGATGGGATGCCAGCATTTCTGCTACAGCCTCTGCTTGTGGCCAAGTGACCACAGGGGGGATAGGATTGGCCCTAACATATCTAAAATATGCATTGAAATCAGATACTTTATTCAAATTCTGCGTATGTATAGTATTTTTCCCTTACTGTGTTGATATGATCCGGTTGCTATTCCTGCAGGAGTTCGGAAAAACAGTCCAGTTAGATGAAACAGCTGGGAAAGGACCTCCATTCCTGCCTCTGGAAAAGTATATATTTCATATTGGTCACGTAATATTCAAACATTTTGAAACTGCCTTTTAGCTCCAACCAGCACTCCAGAGTGGTTTACAACAGTAAACTTCAATATATTTAACAATGCAGAGTTGGATCTAGACTTCACCTTCTGCAGACAGAAAACCTCCTGTCCACTGAAGGCTTCTATTCTATTTCAGCCATCCCTATGTCAGAAAAGGGAGACTATTTTCACGAGCGCTTCTATCCCAGCCCCACAACTCACAGCACAATCTCCCATCCCTCAACAATGCAGGAGATGTCAATGATTGCTGCAGAGAGCATGGGGAAATCAACAAAAGTCACCTCCTTCATCTGCCAGTGGAAGCAAAGTCTGCATCCAACCCACAGGTTATATAAAACAGCATAAAACATTTTTTTTTAAAAAAAAAAGTCACAGCTTGCACTTTGAATGCACTACGTAGTAGCTTGCCAGAATGAAACATGTTAGCCATCCAGACAGAGAATGACTTGATCTAACCTTCCTTGGCAATTATACACCACCCAATATATAAAACATTATAGGTTTTTACTAGTTCAGTGGCCACAAACATCTAAACTTTGTTTAAATCTCTACCTATTTATCAGTAGTCAAGAAGTTGGTAGTTAAAACTTACTCCAGTATAGCTACATTGCCTAGTTGAAGAAGTGAGGCAAGATAGATTACTCATTGACCATTTACAGTTTTCTTAACTACCAATCCTCTAACACTTCTGCTATTATATTCAGGACATTATTTCTTCAAGTGAAATGGAGAACTGGGTTGCTGCCCCACTCCCCACTGGGGGATACATTTAAGGGACCTTGGGATGCTATTTCAAAGTCGTGCCCAGCTTAGGAGTTGACACACCAGTAACACACCCAAGTATATCAGTTTGCATCATAGTGGCCAGGAGGTTCCTGCCACTCCCGTCTAGGTTATTCCATTACACAAGCTGGGAAAGTATCAGCCTGCGTTGAGGCCAGCCAATGACTAGATTCTCACCCATTGTCAAACTTTCTGAGTTGTAACCAACAAATACTTCAGGCATTTTAACTGCCAATTAATCCTACACACAGTTCTTGCTCCTGCTCCATGTGGTGGGAACAAATAATGCTGTGGCCGCTAAATGAGTATAATTATATGGATGTCAGAGAATGGGACAGGCCATTGTAAATGGTCAGTGGATCATAGAGTTGGAAGAGACCACAAGGGTCATCCAGTCCAATGCCCTGCCAAGCAGGAAACACCATCAAAGCATTCCTGGCATATGGTCGTCAAACCTCCGCTTAAAGACCTCCAAAGAAGGAGACTCCACCACACTCCTTGGCAGCAAGTTCCACTGTTGAACAGCTCTTACTGATCATCTCCTTCCCCTTCTTTCAGAACAAAACCACCACATCTGAGTGGACAATAAAGGCTCTTTCCCATCTTTCTCTGATGAAAACAGGGATGTCCTCTTCCATAATAATATTTTTAGTATTTATACCCCGCCCATCTGACTGGGTTGCCCCAGCCACTGTGGGTGGCTTCCAACATATTTGAAAACATAATAAAACATTAAACATCAAGAAACCTGCCTATACAGGCAGATGGCTCAGGGGTCTGAAAACTCCATACCCTCCCACATCCGATGAAAATAGTTGTGCTGCTCTGGTTCGCCAGAAGCGGCTTAGTCATGCTGGCCACATGACCTGGAAGCTGTACGCCGGCTCCCTCAGCCAATAACGTGAGATGAGCACTGCAACCCCAGAGTAGGTCACGACTGGACCTAATGGTCAGGGGTACCTTTACCTTTAAGGAAAAGTGGGACATTCCAGGATGAAATCAGAAACTGGGATGGCTTCTATAAATCCAAGACTGCCCCTGGAAAATAGGGACACTTGGGGGGGTTTGTCTTTCACCCCATAAGTTATAAGCAAATTCTCCATCAGGGAAAGTTGCTTTTAGAAATCCCAAGAGGGAGAAGAAAGACAATGCTTCAGATCACCACATAAATGCCGAGGGTTGAATTCAGTAGCCATTAACTGCAAATTCAGTGTTACACCTGAAGGAGCGTCTCCACCTCTATCATTCTGCCTGGAGAATGTCCAGCACCGAGGGCCTTCTGGCGGTTCCCTCGTTGCGAGAAGCCAAGTTGCAGGGAACTAGGCAGAGGGCCTTCTCGGTGGTGGCGCCTGCCCTGTGGAACGCCCTCCCAACAGATGTCAAAGAGGAAAACAACTACCAGACTTTTAGAAGACATCTGAAGGCAGCCCTGTTCAGGGAGGCTTTTAATGTTTAATAGATTACTGTGTTTTATTTTTCTGCTGGAAGCCGCCGAGAGTGGCTGGGGAAACCCAGCCAGATGGGCGGGGTATAAATAATAAATTATTATTATTATTATTGTTATTGTTATTACACTGGTACACTGAGAATGTCCTGACAGCATGAGCAGGCTTAAGTGATTGCGAACATACTTGTTTTTCCCAAATCACCTAAAATTTGTAGACTGCATTTGAAGGAGGAGGAGATTCTATAATTATTTAATGCAAGTTAACATTCTCATCCCAGAAACTACTAGGCACGTAAGCCTGCTAAAACAGCTCTACCGGTATGCAACTCTAGATTCACCAATTGAGATCCTGGTATCTCAGATACAGACAGGAAACTGGGAGTAGATGAGTGTTTACATGAGGTGGCAGCTTCCTCAATAGTTTTGCAACAATCAATGGATGTTTTAAAGCCAGCTGGGTTTTCCTATTGGACTAGACTTTTCATAAGCAACATACGGTAGAAGGACCAGCCATTGCTGCCAACAGAACTGACCTGAAGCTGCTAGAGGGACGAAGATGTCTATATAACCACCTTCCTGATGCGTCACACAGCTTCTTAACTTTACCCAAAATTCTTTCACCTCAGGTTTAAGAAGGTTCTTGGTACTGATGCTACAGCCTTAAAGAAATTAAATAAGTCAGCAAAGTGAACTATCCGTTAGGATTTTTTTAAAACACATCTATAATGTAATGTTATATATATATCATACAAAACATATCTCACCATTTTTGTTCACTTTTATGCACCTGCAAAAAACTTTTTAAGCTTTAATCAAGTCTATGTGGTTATATAAATCAGTCATGTATGTTTTTAAATTCTGTTGAATTGCATTTTATTGATATTTTACTGTTTTATGTACACCGCATAGGGCTTGCTGTTTTTATTAAGTGGTTTGTTTCTTTAAAAAAATAAATAAATAGCATACATAAATACATCATGGATCATGCCATAAACAGTAAATATTACCTAATAATGAGGCACCAACCTTTTTGCAAGGTTGGATAAACTCTTGTAGGCACCACACACAAATGGCAATGTGTGTGTATTCTATTGGTTACAACACAATGCTTCTTGCAAGCCTAATTTCAGTGGGGGGGAGGGAGCCCTGATGATACCCACCAATGAAGACCTCTGTGGGTAGATCTGTGCCAATGGGCAGAGTGTTGACAAGCCTTATATATAGCCGATAAATAGAAAAGCAACAAAGTGTATAGATAACAACCGTATTCCTTTAAGGACATCTTATTACAGTAAATGTATACATTGGTAAAATCTTGGACTGGAGGGCATTTGCAGGGGTGAAGTGCCAGTATTATAATCATGTGAACCTTCCAGACTTCTCCATTAACAGTTGTATTTCATATAGCACTAGCCACTTTATCTCTGAAGGAACTATATTCTTCGAAAATCATTCTGCATATTCAGAACAATGTGCAGGTCAGACTTCCTTCACTGACTACAACATGTCTCAAAGCAGGCTCCTGCTGCCAAAGGCTCATTAAAGGAAAGGAAACTTGCCAATTTCATTGATTTTCTCCATGCAACATTGCTCTGCAATTCCAAATGTGATATGTTCAGTTCAAGTGTTTAACTACTTTAAGCGAATCCCACCTTCAAGCAGGTTAATCCCTCTGGAGTCTCCATCAGTAATAATCCCAATACTCTTTGCCATTTGGCCATCCAAGGCCTTTCCTACATAATAAAGGAGGCTTTCCAAGGTTGTGCCACTATGATCATATACTACAGGAATCACTCCAGGCTTAATACTGTCCACAAGCATCTAAAAAATAATAAAGAAACACAATACTGAATAGGAAAGTAGCAGAAAAAGTGACAAACATGCAAACATGGATGGAAATTGGTTTTTGAGAATTATACTAATGTTGAGGTACTGGGCTATTCTTGCATTATGCTAAGTTTAAAAAAACCCTTTTCTATTGTGTTATTATTTTTTAACTAAGCATTAAAGGAATTTAAATGCTATTCAAAATATTATTCAGATTTTATGACTCGTTCAAAACTACTGTTTTACAAAGTCCTAACTTCACTTGCTGTAAATAAGACAATGAGAATACCTCATAAGCAGGAACATGGGATGATATCAAGATAAGACGTAGCTGAGGGGAATGTGTTTCATTAGGGCTCTTTTGTAAAACAGTCCGCTGAAGTCTGTGAGGTAAGACAGGATCAGAGCAGCTGCCAGCAGCGTTCTTTCTATAAATACAAGTGAAACTTAAGGTTAAAGTGACATAAAGAATAACTGGTTTTTAATGACAAATGCACAGAATGAAAACATGAGATCACATATGCTAGACAGCCATGCAGACTGGTTGCAGAGGGAATAAGAAGGTCCAAAGACCCATTGCCATCCTACATTTTAACAGGCCCTCAGAAGGACCATAACACACACATTTTGGCGTCTGGCCTTCCTCAAAATTTCTTACTTACAATTGTCTCAAGTGTAAACACAGTCAAAAATTCACCAATACGCCCCTATCCAGGCAAGACAAAAAATATAGGTCGCATTTTGGGTTGCACTAATAGGTAGTTGCTGAATTAATTTGTGGTACATGATTGGAACTTTTCTGTTCTTAACATGTGATATCCCCCTTTTAAATATTTTTCTTTATTCAGTTTCAATATGAACATAAATACAGATTATTATGTGATATTATTTTTAAAAACTGCGTCTTAAGACAGATATTCTGAAATCTCAAATCCTGCTTACCTTTTTGGAAGTATCTCAGCTTCCAGACAAACGCATGGCAGAGATTTAGCATCTGGAGAAATATGTTTGAAAAGCATTTCCTTCGGGGAAGGTGTTCCATTCTAAAATCATTGAGAGAAAATATTAAATGAGAAAGAGTAGGTGGTGGTGGTACCTAGTTTAAGCATCAGGCTTCCATCCTCCATCATGGGTGATAGACATTCTATTTATCAGGTACCTCCCCATTCTTTCTGCCAGTTCAGATCACATTAGTGTCTATGTGAAGCTGGGATGCCAATTGAATCAACAATTATTCTGCAGCAACATTGAACCTTGTTTGGGTGTTTTTATTGGAGACTCCCTTTTCCAACTCTGCAGTCAAGCTTGAAACTGACTGAGGAGATTCAGGAAAGTTAGTTTCCCTTGGTCTAACCAGCCAGGATTACTAAGAGGTTGAAATCAAAGAAGTATATATTATAATCTTCCCCTGACTGTGGTGTCTGTAGTCATATGAATCATTGAATCACAGAATTCTATGATTCTATGATTCCCTCATAGAATCAAATAAGAGGCTTTGTTAAAGGGGGGAAAACAAAACACCTGCATTCAAAACTGGGTTCCTCAAAGCTGCAATTTGAATAGGATATCAAGCAATGCTTTGTGATCATGGTAGTCACAAAGGGGGAAATAATGTGAAATATTTACAGTCTCCAATTTGTCAGGGAGGTGGTATTAGAATTTAATTGCAGAGACATTTTTTTTAATCATACATTCTAGATTTGCAGCCTTTAAATATACATATTAGAGATACTGCCATGCTTTCTCAATTGAAAATTAAAAGGAAGGAAATTCTGCTTTTCAGATTCCAGGTGCTAACTTTGTGAAAAAGAAAAGGTACTTTGTAGAAGCTCGGGGGGTTGGGGGGTGCTGGGCAAGATGCTATTACTGGTCTGCCCTCCTTTTGCCAACCCGCATCTTTCCTGTTGCCTGGACTCTTCTTCTGGGTTAGATCAGCACAGATTCCTCCCAAAATGGGGAAGGGCAAATCAAGCACAGGCACTCTTCCTTGTGCTGCTCACTCAATGAGGGCAGATAAGCAGGCAGTGCCAGCAAGGAGAAAGAGCAGGAGGTCTGGGGCTTGGCTGGTGCCTCCACCACTGGCCTTCCTGAAATGCATTCTTCACATATTCAAGCACTGGGCTTCATTCGTGAGAAGTGACAGAGACAAGACTCAAGTCATGTGTCACTGAAATAGAAACAACAATAGCAACACATGTTGGAACAATAAATACCTTCATTAGAAACATTGCTGCTGATGATCTAACTCGGTCACGGACAGTCTGGGGCAACTTTGGTTGAAATCCATATTTGTAAAATCCCGAGTTCCAAGGTGGACGAGCTTTGATTAATTCCTCTGAAAAGGACCATTGGGCAATGCTGTTTAATCCCAGGTGTTTCAAAAGGCACAGAATATTCTGAAAGCACCCTGTGTACATTTCCTCCAATTACTGGATGATTTCAATTGGTTTGAAAACAAGTTTTTATGTAGCTGGGTATAGATTGTAGCTAACCTAACCTGAGTTGCTGCACACATTACAGACCTGCACAGAAGGTATATACATATTTGAATCCATGTTCCAACCTTATGTCACAAGCACATGCTTCATATACCTGTAGCCCATATGCATGTCAGAAAACCACATCTAACAAAATCCCACATGTTCTCATATTTAATTTTCATATAAAAAGTATAACAAATGAAGCATGTTGTTGTTGTTTAGTCGTTTAGTCGTGTCCGACTCTTCGTGACCCCATGGACCAGAGCACGCCAGGCACTCCTGTCTTCCACTGCCTCCCGCAGTTTGGTCAGACTCATGTTTGTAGCTTCAAGAACACTGTCCAACTATCTCGTCCTCTGTCGTCCCCTTCTCCTTGTGCCCTCCATCTTTCCCAACATCAGGGTCTTTTCCAGGGAGTCTTCTCTTCTCATGAAGGGGCCAAAGTATTGGAGCCTCTGTTGCAGGATCTGTCCTTCCAGTGAGCACTCAGGGCTGATTTCCTTCAGAATGGATAGGTTTGATCTTCTTGCAGTGTATGGGACTTTCAAAAGACTCTCAAATGAAGCATATTATTTATTAAATTATTCCTTCAATTTTTTTTTTACTGTAATTCTTCTGACCATTTGCTTCTGTAGGGGTAAACCACTATTTTAAACTATTTAAACATTGCTTAGAAGGAACACAATTGTGGTACAGGTACACCATTAAAAACTAAGGGTTGTAGCCAACAGTTGCATGAGTGGAAGGCAGCTTTTGGAAGTCATCTTGTCCTTCTTGTCTTCCCAGGGGGTCAAGAAGACCTGCTAAACATTGTTGGTCTGCAGAACAATTGTCCAAAACCAGATGGAGAAATATCACAGCCGAAGCTTTTCAGAGGAATGGGGCTTGCCACTCATGCAACCGTTGGATGTTACTCTAAAGGACAATATAAGACCATCTACCCTGCGAGTCCCATTGAAGAAAATGAGAACTGGTTGAGAATACACCCATACTCTTGTGCACAAGTCTTATTCATCACTGTGGTGCTCAGGGTTGTGCTCTCACTTTCTTAGCACTTTGCTGGATGCGTCAAGAAAGAAGATCCATTACACAACCAAACATTCACTGCTTTCCTGTGTAATATATTATCTTGCTGGTTTGCTTTGTTTTTTAACAAACATTAACTCCCTGGGGGATAGATTTATTATGCAATCTTATTCATGTCTACTCAGAAGTAAGTCCCACAAACTGAATCAAGTCACAATGTCATCCAACTTACTTTTGCATACAGTTAATCTCTCTCTTATAATTTTCCGCAGACATCTTTCACGTAGTTTTTCTTTTTGGTCTTCATTTTCTGGTTTTGGTTCACTCAGTGTTTCGTACGACCCAGCAACTTCCCTCGGAGTTAAGTAATCCAGGTCAGTTGCACAAGAAATATAATGCTGTTTCCAAGCACTATACTCATTTTTTTCAGGAAAGTATGGTAGAAACCATCCAAACATCATGCATTTCGGCATCCACAGACAATCCTTTGAGTAGGGAAGTAGAAAACAGAGGGTTGTTTTCCAAAGGAAAATATTGTCTAAACATCCATGAATCTTAAGGTGTGGCTTATTTAAAAGGGCGCACAGCCCCCACAAGGTGGTTTTCAATATTAAAATACTCTCACATACAAAAAAGAGAGAAGCAGCTGAATATTTTCCCTCCAAGTAAGTACAATTCAGCCAAATGCTACCTTGAATAAGCACAGCTTCAGAGTTTACTCTGAAGTCCAGGATCATACAGGTATAGATGGTCCTTCAGAGAAGTCCTAATTTTCCAGGGGCTACAATATGTAGGGAGCCTACATGATAAAAAAGCAGGCTCCCCAACTTGCAGAGGGCAACAATGATATGGGTTGGAGGTCTAGCATGCTCATCCCCACAGCCCTCCCTCACACGTGCAATATCCCAGATATCCTAAATGCCAGAAGAGGACTATAGTGTTCTTGCACCAAATGCAAAATGTAGTTTTGGCTCTGGTGAATATCATATATACCAAGGATGAGGTCCACATTCCCTTCTGTGCAACTGTTTGTAGGCCACATGGAAGAGGGCAGAGCAATGGATGTAAATGTTATATTTGTACAGTAGGCTAGTTTCTCCAAACTCTTCTCTATCCTTGAAGCAAGTAAAGGGCATTTGCATAGGTTAAGGACACATCGTCGCCAGGCAAAAAACAGGCGAAGAAGATGCAAAAGGGGTGGCCAGGGAAGAGAGAGCATGGCCAGGCAGAGTACATGTATGGTGAGAGTCCCAGGCTTGGAGATTTGGCCACTAGGCCTGAGGTTCCCCCCAGTTGAGATAATAGACCCAAAGCTTACCTGTTCACTTAAAAACTTCCAATGCCAGCTGACTTGGGCTGCTGCACAAAGGTCCTTAGCATTGAGAAAGGAGAATATGTACAAAGATATGAAACGTGGCAGTACAGTGGTGAAGTCCACTTTGGCCACTGGGGTATTCTCTACAAACCATCTTTCAGCAAACCTGCGAAACAGGACAAGCCTAAGTGGGTGGTTATTGATACCCTCTGCTAAGGTTCTGATTACCACCTTTCAGGAGCTATGGAAAGATCCAGGAGAATTATTGCCAGGAGACTCAGAAGAATATAAAAGTGATATTGGCCGTGTTCGCATGGCACAAATTAAGCCAGACAACATCACAAGGCAAAGCATATTTGTGGGCCAATGCAAGAAAAGATCGAGGAGGAACAAAGCAGCTACAAGCTCCTTTTCAGGAAAATACATATTACAGTGGTCCTAGTAAGTCATATTTTGGCTTACCGTGTCATGCACACTGGGATTTGGACTGGATTCTGATGTTGGGTGAAACTGGTTTTCAGAAAAAGGCATAGCAGTGTCTGAACTTCCAGACATAACAAGCAAAGCTCTCTTGTCTGCTCAGCACTTAGTTTCATAAGTTGCTTTCCATCTTTACAATGCTGCAGCCTCTTGAGGCAGAGCAATCACCCTAACTGTGGTTTGTCAATGGTCTCTGAACTGACACAACACTAATCCACAGTTAGCACAAACTGTAATTTACAAACTAACTTCAACACAGTGGTTTCAGTTTCTGGTTTGTCGTCTACAAATAAACCATAGATTGTGGGCAAGTTTGGGTTCATACATAAAAGCAAACTACAGTTTGAAGTTATGTCTCAACCCAGGCATTGCGGGTCACTGCAAAAACTCTGTAGGTATTTACGACACATACACCCCACTGTTCCCTTGAGAAGCTCAAAGCAGCTTCACTACATGCTTGTGGATTTCTAAATTTAAGTGTTTTGCTTTCTGTGAACACCGGACAGTGATGGAATTGGAGTCAGCCTGGCTGGAGTTAAAGATCCATTTTTCCAGAGGTGTTCTGCGGAGCCTATTTTTTCTTTTCACAAAATGCAGCCTGGGAAACAACTTGTGGCTCACTTACTTCAGTTGTGACTTATTGCACTTGATCAATATGCCATGGAGAAACTGCTTGCGCTGCTTGTCCGTCCACAGGTCAAACCAGTGACTTATAAGCCTGACTCTTTCCTGAAAGAGCTGGGGGGGGGGAGGGAAATCACAGGTTTCTCTCAAAGAGCAGCTCCCACCATCACACTTAAATATACACAGTGTTTTCCCTGGCGCTCATCTTTCACACCCTGACATATAGTCATCTTTTGTAAACTTCCCTTTCACTGGGGATTTCTAGGAAGTGCTACTCTGTGGCAGGAAGGCACCATTATGAAATCCCGTCAGTGTTACTGTTCCATTGCTTTGAACTCAATGAGCATTCAGTCTCTTTTCTGAGGGGAGAAGAATGAGCCCCATCTAATTTGGACATTAAACATCTTTCCTTTGAGAGTGTGCCTACAACTGCCACATGCACATAAAAAAAGAGAAAATCAAATCGGCCTTTGTGTGGACGTGATTGGGGGACAGGTGAAGTTCCCAAAACAGGGCCCTCATTCCCCTCAAAAAGGAACGTTATGAGGCTGCTGTAGAGACTTAACTTGCACCCGTTGGGACCTTTTCTCACTGTAGGTGGGTGTCCATGGGAAAGGCCTTTCTTTCTTTTATTTGTTCTCAGTAACAATTATAGCAAGTAGATTATAAGTTACGATGTAGATACCATATTCAAAGATGCCTCAGATAGTCCTGACCTGCAGCGGGCATCATTGTTGGCATTTCATAACTTAGCAAGTGCTGTGATATTGCACTTAGTGTGCGGGGGTAGGTTTTGGCAAGGCCAAGCAATAGGGATTAGTGGTCAGAGCTCCTGTCACTCCAGAATTTGAAGGCATCAGCTGGCAGGCACACCTATGCAGCAGTGACATCAATATATATCTGTAAACATGCAAGTCCTTCCTACTCAAATTATGAAAGTATGAATCAATATGCAAGGGTGTGTGTGTGTGTGTGTGTGTGTGTAAGCTTTAGGAGTACAATGAAGGGCAAAAGCATGATGATTAAATGAATTATATGTGACTGCAACTCACCTGATTGTTAAGAGATTTGTTTTCAATAGGTGTCCAAGTACTGAACCGTGTCTTCAAAATTTCTGTAGTCTGATTTTGATCCAGGCTCTTTGTTCGTCCTGCAAGCAGCCCTAAGCTTTCCAAATGCCATTCTTTAACACTGTGTGATGTGTGTATTGTGTCAGCTGTGGCCATCTTCCGTGGCTAATAGCGCTGCAGCTACACGCTCCATACAGACATGCTTAAAGGCCTAGAAATAGAAGAGAGACACTTCTTCCTGGAAAATAAACTCTGGGTTTAGAATTCCATTGAACTATGTATCTGAGTCACATCAGCCTTGGGGGCCACAACTCTTTGTTTTTTTTCTCCTGAAAGACCAAAACTACTGTAATCCTAACCTCACTTGCCTGGGACTAAGTCCCACTGAATTCAACAAAACTTACTTCTCAGTAGACATGGTTGGGCTGGTGCTGTAACATGGCTACCCCTCTGGAAATCATTAAACCATGTTGCTCATTAAAATGAGGTGCCACACATTGATTTAAATGGGGCAAAAATATAACAAGATGGTGGTTTAAAACCCTCTTTTTTAAAGCTTGAAATTGCTTTCAGTTTGTTTTCATAGCAAACATGGATTTTACTTCTCTGATCAATTTAATATTCCATACTGTTCCTTATACTGTGTCGGGTTCAATCCCTGGCATCTGGATTGGGTTGGGAAAGATCCCTGCCTCAAATAGTAGAGAACCACTGCCAATCAGTGTAGACAATACTAAACTAGATGGACCAATGGTCTGACTCAGTGTAAGAACGCTTCACTTGATTCCAGAACATGGCAGAGATGTGCTAGATTTTTAACCTGCCAAAATTCATGCTTGAGCACCCACAATCAATCTCTCGGCTCCGTCATTATTCCCATCGAGCTTCTCACATTTTCCTCCTTAGCCATGCTACAAATTAATCCTTTGTGCACCACTCTATTAGTGGCACATACTTTATTTATTTTTCCTTTTTTTCCTTCTGGACCCTGCCATGTTTCATAGGTTTACTGGAGGATGAGAATATCAACTCCTGCAGTTTTTAAAACACAACCAAACAGAACAAAATCTTGTCTATTTTACCACCTCCACCCTATAAAGAAAAACAGGGAACAAGAACAGTATTTACCTCAGTAGAATATTGTTTCTGGCCCGTGAGGAAGCCACTAGAGACCTGCTGTATGAAATGCAAAACTGCTGCAGGATTGGCTGAAGGTCAGTACTTCCTTACATCTCCATAGGAACCAAAGTACACAACACAAGGCACTTTGGGCTTACGGCCAAGAGGAATGAAACAGGACCAAAGGAGAAAGCTTCTTTTATCATTCTGGTCTAATTCTGACTCCGCTTACACCGGCATAGTCAGTAGAGCTGTCAGCTTACATTTCTTAGGATGTCACCTTTACTTCTGGAAGGACTCCAATGCATTTCACAGAAAGCAGCCAGCAGAAAGCAGCAACTACACACGCGACAATCATAGACTCTCTAGCAGGGGTGTTGGAAGAATGACTAAGATAATTGATGTGAAGCACTTTGACTACAATGCATCTACATTTAAGTCACCTTTTCCTTGCTTCTGAAGAAAAAAATAGATGTATATAAAAAGAAACTCCTTTTGTATCTTATGCATCATTTCCATAGCTTAACTGAAATTTGTTGGCCTGTCAGAACCTTTGGTACAACTCTACATAAAAAAAACCCCCCAACACCACAGAGTTTTATTCAAAAGTGATTGTATAGGTTTTCTTCTGTTTTTGTATTTTTATTATTTGCAGTCTTGATGAAAAAGAATGAATGTCTCAAAATAAGTTTCAGATCTTCATGGCAGAACTTTATTTACATCTTACTCTCGGTCTTATTGAGTGCTTCTTACTGGAATTATTAGTTCCTCGTGTTAACTGTTGTTCTTGGACTAACTTAATTTTGTTTTTATGTTTTTATATTTTATTGCTGGAGTTCTTTTTTTTTAAAAAAAAGGTGGGATATAAGCTTTCTAAAACAAAGAACCCAAATGATCTTCAGATTCAGGGAGTGAAAACCAACTATGGGTTAAACAAACTCCTCTAGCTAGAGATTTGGAGAATAAAACAAGAATTTCAATGCAAACTGGATGTCATGGACTGGCTGGATGCAGAGAAGTGGTAGGAAGCACCAGCTGGGGAACCCCCAGGAGAAGAAGGCTCAGAGCCAGGGGATTGGTAGTGGGACAAGGGTGAGTTGTCCGAGGGGGAAGACGCAGGGGAGGGGGTGTTTGAAGCTGGAGGGGCAACAGGGTTTAGTAAGCAAGAAGAAACTGTGGCAGAGTGCAGTTCAGACTTTGAAGCTGAAGCAGAAGCTGGAGAGGAAGGGAGTCAAGAGGCTGCTGAAGAATCCAGGGAGTCTCCCCAGCCTGCTGCGACCAGCTCCCCTTCCCCCAGTCTCCAAGAATGTGCAGAGAAATGAAAAGTGCAGAACAGAGATTAGTTGTGTGCAGACGCAGTTTGAGACTGTGCGGGAAAAACTCAGGAGAAGAGGAGCCTTAGAGAAGGGTGGGGAGCAAGGGACCTTTAGTCCTTGCAAGTGTGTCATCGGGGCAAGACCTCCTAGGAAGAGACAGCTAGGCCTGAACTTGAATAAAGTTTTAACTTCACCGACCTTGGGTGATTTATTGTTTTTTGGTGACCTACGCCTGACTCAAGCCCTGATACTGCAGTATAATTCCTACCCTTGCCCCCTACCAAAATAAGCCACACTTAAAGAACCTCTCCGAGATGGTTGGACAGTGTTCTCGAGATGGTTGGACAGTGTTCTCGAAGCTACGAACATGAGTTTGACCAAACTGTGGGAGGCAGTGCAAGACAGGAGTGCCTGGCGTGCTATGGTCCATGGGGTCACGAAGAGTCGGACACGACTAAACGACTAAACAACAACAAAGAACCTCTCAGTAGTAGACATATAAATTGTTACTGTAGAGAAAAACACTAGCAATCTTTAGAATTATTTTATTGCTGAAATAAATTAAACACTCATTTAACAGCATCACCCGCAAAAAAAAAAGACACACAGGAACGTCTAAGCTGATTGTCTGCACTGTGGGAAAGCAGCAGGAACACCACGCTCCATTATTAATTTAATCAAAGTTGAACATGTTATATTAAAAATCATACTTCTATAGAACTCAAAATCATCCGAACACTCAGCATAAAAACGCATTTTCAAGTTTTCCAAACACTTCATGGTAGATAAGGCAGTAATACAAAGCATAGCAGCAAGACATGGTCATCCTGTACCCTAGTTTCCAACCCTGACAGATATGTAGAACTTGCATCTGCTAAGAGGAATGTGTGAATATGTTCACTTGCATATAGATACTTTGCTGCAGACCCAAGAGAGAGAGTCCACTGGAAATGAAATAAGACACCCTGGGTTTCCGAAACACAAAAAAGACAAGGTGCATTTTAGCTTGTGCTGGTATTCGGAACATCTTGAACATCTGCTAAATGAAGTTTTTGTCTGAAAGAAGCAAGTTAAGGAACTGCATCTTACAGGATTGAACTATAAAATCATCAATTTTTCTAGTATTATACGTACTTTGAAATACGTACCTTTGTTTAAGGTAATAGCAAGAAAAGCAGAGTATTATTAAGAAGCCACAGGAACATAGGAGAATATGTTTCATGGGTTTGTTAATCTAACACAACCTAAAATAAAAGGCTTAAAATAAAAGGTTGCTTGAGGAGTTGAACTGATGTCAAATTGTTTAACCTAGATTCATCATTACAATTTGCTTACGAACTACCTGTAAGGTGTACAATTTGGGCAATTAACACTTGCTTCGTCAGCACAGGCCATTTCACAAAAAGGATACATAGAGGAATTCAGTTCTTCCAGCTACAATGTAAAAAAACAGAGAATCAGCATGATAGTGATAAATTAGCCAAGCAATCAAGTTTCAGTTAGTTAGATCCAGTGTGTCCCTTCTGCAAGTGGGAGGGCACCTTCCATTCACAAAAAGGACTGAGATCCAATGGAGTCTTCCACTGGAGGAAGGTTGATTATACCAGTGATATGAAAGGAGGTGCCCTGGACCCAAGGGCTTTATAGATACCCATCAGCACTTTGCCCAAAAGCATTTTGATAACCAGTATAGATGCTTGTTCTGGTTCACTGCAAAACTAAATTCAGGCTTACTGTAATTATTGTACCATTTTCAGAATTCTTCTGGTTGCCCAAGCTTAGGCTTAGACAGCAGTGGAATAAGCAACTTCAGAGTTCTATTCAGTCAAGCATGAAAGTACAGTGCTTAAGAAAACTAATCTTAGCATCTATAGATGTGGTTCTTATTGTTACAAGAATTTCCATCCAGCTCTTCCCAACTTCTGAATACAGATGTGACTGTGTAGAGCAACTCCCCGTTGTTTATACTTACATCTGACAGCAGTCTATCAAGATTCGAGTCACTAGCTACTTTTCTCTTATCTTCAGGAAGTTCTTCCAACTCCCCATAAAGCTCTAGATTCAAGCGGGCCAGCTTCTCCTGCATTCCTCTTACATGTTCCATTTGCTCTATGGAACATTCATTTCCTGAAACAATCAGAATGCAGAAATATCAAAACAAAGTTCTGACCATACCTGCCAAATCTCTCGTAGACGCAACTTCCGGTGTCGCTTTGCTTATCTATGGGCACCGAAAATGGCCGGCGCTGGCGCCAGAAGTCACGTCTACACATGTCTGGAAGTGCATAGACGCAACTTCCGGTGTCGGCGCCAGCCATTTTCGGTGCACACAGATGGGCAAAACGACACCAGAAGTTGCATCTACGCACTTCCGGGCATGCGTAGACATGACTTCCGGCGCTGGCCATTTTCTGGTGCCCACAGATGGGCAAAGCGGCACCAGAAAAATGGCCGCCGACAGGAACCAAAATAAGGGAGATTAACGGGAGAGGAGCTGAAATGGGAGACCTCCGGGAAATGGTAAGGAAAAACAGGTGTTTCCCGGGAAATACGGGGTACTTGGCAGCTATGGTTCTGACAATGGTAAAGGATTCCGTTCGACTTCCAAGGTACGACTGTATAAAAGAATTAGAAGATTTACACTGGCAAAAGTATGCAGCATAAGACAATACATTATAGCTCTACAGTACAGTACGCACACCTCTGGTTGTTTGTCTTTCAGGATGTGAACGCAGCAAACCGTTAGTATTTTTCTGGGTTTCACCACACACACATGTGCAGAAGTGCTAAACCACGCCGTGCGCATGCGCAGAAGTGGCACCTCTGGTTGCGAATTCCTTCGGATGTGGCCAGACTTCTGGAACGGATCCCGTTCGCAACTGGAGGTACCACTGTATTTTGAAGTCTGGCAATAGTACCATGATCTTCCCCCTCTGCTACAGATACCCAGATTTAGAGGGAGAGATGTCTTAGTGAAACACCGCCTAATTTTTAAGAGATCTAGCCAAGACTAAAGACTTTCAACCATATCCTACACTTTTACATGTGAAAGAAGTGCATGTTTGTGTGGAGAAGTAGCAGCCAAGTTACCAAATGCTTGAAGTTTGCCAGAGTGGAAGTCATTCAGAAGACTCAGAAGTCCTTTCTCCATCTCTTGAACATCTGATACATCAGTGAGAAATGAGTGCTGGATTGGAGCAGACTGCGCTCCTTTGCTTTCTGCTCCTGGTGCTTTGGCTTTCTCTTTCATGCCCCTGACAAAAAGAAGTTATTTAAAGTATTACCATCTTCTTGGTGCTCTCATTCTTTTTGCTATCTTGAATGTACAATGTGACAAATGCCTTAAAGAAAAAATCATCCTGGGACAAAAGCACAAATATATTAACTAATTATGCTATATCCAAAACTAGTGTTCTAGTTTGCAATTTACAGTATCATTAAGAAAGAAAACGAGCTCTATCTGATATCATGCAAAGATTTCATGGAAAATTCCTAGCTTAGAAAGGCTGCATGCTAATTTCTGAATTAGAGATAACTACTTGAATGACAGGGATTTCTCTCCTTTAAAAATGTTTGACAAATTCTAAATGGAAACTTTTGGGTCTCATTGTTTTACTGAAGACTATCCAAACCAGGCATAGGCAAACTTGGCCCTCCAGATGTTTTGGGACTACAACTCCCATCATCCCTAGCTAACAGGACTAGTGGTCAGTGATGATGGGAACTGTAGTCTCAAAACACCTGGAGGGCCGAGTTTCCCTATGCTTGATCCAAACCATGTGTTGGATTTTTTTTTCTAAAAAGTATTCAACAACCCACTATTTCCAAAACTCTATATTATAAAATTAAAAGTAGCCTAACAACAGACCTCCGAATTCTGAAAATGTGTAATATCTGCAGATTAAACAAATTTTGAACAAGATCACATGGAATTAATCAACAATGCAGACTTCATGTCATTAGAAACAAAGTATTTGCTTGAGGAAAAAGTACTGTGTTTAATTATTACTCAATCTTATGAATTGATATTAGGTGTAGGATTATTATTTTTCTACCTTCTAAATTTTTTTTATTTTATTTTTTGCATTTCTGGGTTGTTTTGTTACTGTTTTAGTGAATTTATATGCTTGTATATAGTCTTGGGTGCCTTGCTGCAGAAAGATAACTAATAAAATTTATAAACAGTAAAATTCTCTCAAGTACTTTTAGTTTGATTACTTTTCCCTTTTTGTGATTCCACTAGAACTGTTGTAGAAAAAAGCAATCGCTGAAAATGTAAGCCTACACAAGACTTCTCAGAAATAAAGAGCCATTGTATCTAATGACGTTTACTGTAAGTTGCATCTAATGACGTTTACTGTAAGTTGGTGTAAGATTGCAGCCTAAATCACCTCTTTATTTTTTTGCCTCTGCCTGAAAAATATAAAGTCTCAATTTGGCTAGCAGCTTGACAACAACAGGCAACATATGAGCATTTACCTTTTAAACTTTGGTTTCTGTGAAGGTGGCTGTGGTGCAGGATTTGAAAACACTGCACTTTTGCTAGGAGGCACAGAATTTTTCTTATTGTTGACCACTTGAGTGACATGAGAAGTGGATGATTTGGGACTCCTCCTCTTAGTTTTTCTTTCTTCCATTTTCACAGATTGTTGGTACTATATGGTTAATGCTTCTGAAGAGGAAATATTAAATAATATATAGTGTTATCTGTGCCAATGAAGAACACGGTTAATATTAACAGATCAATTTTAGAGTATTTTTACATATATTTTCAGTTCTGTGAGGCACTTCAAGAGTGTAGTCAGGAAGCAAGATATAAACATCTCTTATGTGCATTTAATAAAAAGTAATCCCCATTGTTCAAGGTTCTTACTTCCAAATATGCATCGAATTGGAATGTTATGCTTGCAAGCTGGCTTTAGCTTTTGTGTGGCCAATGCCGTTTAATAATATCTCTGCTTGAAATATTTTTTATTAGCCTATCAATCATTATTTTATAGTTAAATAATTATACAGAGAAATATATGTTGCATGATATTTGAAGTGGCCCAAATATGACCATATTTTAAGTGTCTATGCAATCATAGCACAAAAAGTAAAAGAAAAATATAAGTAACTACTGGTAATAATTAGTTGTGCTCACGTTCCTACAACTGTATCCACCACAGCAATATACTTTTATTATATACTGCAGTTACAATATTTACCTGGGATAAAGTCCCATTGAACTCGGTGGAATTAACTGCTGAGTAAATATAAATTAGAATTAGGCTGCACATTTCTAAGCTAATACTAACAAAGAGATTCAGAAAAGGTTGCATGACCATCTATTAACACTCCAGCTATGGCTAACTGCAGGCCCCCTTATATATCTGACAAAGGAGGTTCAGACCATAATAAAAATATATTATCCAAGGTGCCACTAGGCTCTTCTTGCTTATGTTAGGACAAACCAACATGGCAACTTTTCTAGAATTTGCCACTTGGTTGACGTGATGCAAATCCTGTCAGTTGAATTACATCTGATTAATATTGGTAGATTATTATTTTAAGGCCTTACTAAAGTTCATAGAAAAGCCTAATACCAAAATAACAAATCTTAACAGTGTGCCATTAGTATTGCTCCGTTCTGCCTTTGTCAGACCACACCTGGAGTACTTTGTCCAATTCTGGCCACGACAATTTAAGGAGGATATTGACAAGCTGGAACATGTGCAGAGGAGGGTGAGACCAAGATGATCAAAGGTTTGAAAACCAAACCTTAGGAGGAACGGTTGAGGGAGCTGGGTATGTTTAGCCTGGAAAAGACAATGATGGTAAGACCTGTTCAACGGTGAAACAAACTCCCTTGTAAAGTGGTGGACTCTCCTTCCTTGGAGGTTTTTAATCAGAGGCTGGATGGCCATATGCCATGGATGCTTTAGCTGAGATTCCTGCACTGCAGGGGGTTGGAATAGATGACCCCCAGGATCCCTTCCAAGTCTACAATTCTATGACTGTCTGATGAAGGTGGATGGTCCAATTTGCTGCAGGGCAAGCAGTAGCGTCAGGTAAATCACTTTTAATAATGATATTTAAAAGACAATAAAAAAATACCAACTCTCTCCTGGCATGATATTCGTTTAAAAAAGCTGATGGGAAGGGAATGCAGAATTTAAAATAAAGTTGCTGTTCTAGGAGAGCGGGGCAAAAACACGGGAAACAAAAAAAAAACTCATCTAACTTAAAGCCAATACTTATTCCGAAAATTGCATATTTTTAAAATATGTTTAAGGAATAGATGAAAGAACCCTGGTAGAGCCTTTTATCACATCTAAAATATCTGAGTGCTAGAAATAATTTCCGGCTGTTAGAAGGCCAATTTTGCCACCATTTTCCAAGTAAAGCTCTTTTCTGACTGACGAAAGAGAACGGAAACCAAAATTCTTCCTCCTCGCTAGATCCCCCTTACCTGGAGTTCACATTTGTCCGAACTGAAGCATTTCAGCCTGGTATTTACGGAAGCGACATCCGTGATCGTCATGTGACCTGAAAGAGCCTCATGAGGGCGTTCCCGTGCCGCGTGATAGTTCCTTTGCATTTTGGGAGTTGTAGTACGATTTCATCCCAAACGGCATGTTTTCGTCGAGAGAAAAAATACATTTCCCACAATCCATTTCGATAAAAGGGGAAATAGGCGGGGCGCGGAAGGTGTTACAGGAAGGTCGGGGAGCGCGCGAAGAAAAAGGAGTGAGGAGAATGAATCGCCTTTTCATATACTAACGCCGTTCGATGCGCGTAGGGGGCGCGGCCTTCAACGCCAAGAGACTACAACTCCCGTGATCCCCCGCGGCGGAGAGAGAGAGAGAGAGAGAGAGAGAGAGAGAGAGAGAGAGAGAGAGAGAGAGAGAGAGAGAGAGAGACCCTATTAGGAAAATCAGCTTGATCCTGGAAGGGAGAGGGAAGTGGGCACTAGCCCTTCCTCTGAGAGCAGCACTGATTGGCTTTGCTAATTGCGGTTGTCCATAATTGGCAAGGGCGGAGCGCGTAGGTAGGCTCACAATAAGGCTTCATAGCTGCCAAGTTATCCCTTTTTAAAGGGATTTTCCTTTATGCTGAATAGGCTTCCTCGCGAGAAAAGGGAAAACTTGGCAGCTATGCAATAAGGGCGGGCCCTTGATTAGAGAAAAGGGAGCGCCCTCTCAGGCGGAAAACGATAGGAAAGGCAATGCACTGATTTCAGTTCTTGTTCTTGTTCTGGGGCTGCGTTGGCTCACCTGCTCTGCTCCTCAAGCATGGAGCGTTTAAAAAAGCTCCACAGCGTCAGCGCTGCTGCTCTTTGTCCCCAATACAGTGATACACCCTTGACCTCTCTCTCTCTCTTTCTTCTGTTGTACGAATTCATAGTACTGTACTCCTCCTCTCTTGCTTGCTTCCAGCGCTGCAATGAATATCCCGATCGTACGCATGTTCAATCGGATGCAAACCCTTCTGGATTCAATGCCAAGCAAGTGTTTAATGCCAGTTCTCCTACGCTCCCTTACACTAACAAGGAAGCACGGATGTTCAGTTACCGAGTTGCTGCAGGAAAACCCTGACGATGTCCATCTGTTCCAAGATTCAGTTGACGCATCTAATTTTTAGAATGAAAGGTGAATGTGAGCAAAGGGAAATGAAACTTTTCCTCTCCTCCTCCCATAGCTGCCAAGTTTTCCCTTTTCTCGCGAGGAAGCCTATTCAGCATAAGGGAAAATCCCTTAAAAAAAGGGATAACTTGGCAGCTATGCCTCCTCCCCGTCTTCCCCACACGCTCCATTGCTGCGTACACTTTTCGTCTCAGGCTGACCCTCTTTGGTATCAGAGCCAGCATGGGGAGAAAAGTGCCTGTAGGGATAGCGCACAGGGAGAAGATGGGGCAAAGTTCACTTCCCGTCCTCCACAGGCACCTTTCCTTATAAAAAAAATTGACTTATCCTCGTGTTTTATGTAGATAGGGCAGATAGATAAACAAATGTGGCTTTCAGTTTGGCTCATCCGTACTCTCAAGCAGGGCATTGTGGATTCCAAGTTAGCTGCTACTCAGAATTTGGAACAACAATGCCAAATTCATGTTTATCCTGAGTGGGAAAGGAGTAGTACTGTCCAGCATGTAATTTTGGGTGTAATTGTGGCTCTCTATGGAAATGATTACTTAGGATTGTCAACACAGTTCTGGAAATTGAACTTGTGGTAGGCCAGTGCTCAGGCAGCCACTTTACTGCAGTCACAAATTATTGCCCTTTACTTCACCCTGCACTGATCCTGTGCTGTGCTGCAGCATTGTGGTGGTTTTTTTGTTTTTTGTTTTGGTTTGGTTTTGCTATTGCTATTGCTTCCATGCAAGAGTTTGCTTAGCCAGTTTATGCCAATATTGGGAAGGGAAGACAGTCAGGAAACCTGTGGCAGAATTGCATTGGATTTTAAAATGGAATCTGTCCCAGTTAATTGTAAACCTTATTATGATAAGTTCTCTTCCGAGAACTGCAGGCTGCTCTTCGTGGAGTGATTTGTAAAGCCTTCTTTAGTGGCCCTGAGACTCATGCACATGGTGGCCAGGGCTACCCCACCCATGAGGCAAGGTGAGACTACCACCTCAGGCGGCAGGATCTACAGGGGCAGCAGACCCAGTTTCCAAGGAATGCATTGCCTGCTGCTGCTGCTGCCACCGCCACTGCCATGTACTCCTTGCCGCCTCCTCAGCAGTCCCCACCATGCCACCTCTATAGCAGCCTCTTGGCGTCTGGTCTCCTCCCACTGCATGAGATGAAATGGTGGGGGCTGCCCTCTGGGGATTTCTGGGCTCTGCACCTGGCCAGTGTGTTTTAGAGTGAGCCCCTTCCCTACCTATCCACAATGACCTTTGATTCCCATATGGTAAGGTTGAGTTGCGTACCATCCCCTTGTTCCCAGTGTTGATCCTTATTCCCCCTTTGTTCCTGATGTAGATCTTCACTCTTTCCCTGGCGGGAGGGGGGCAGAACGGACCATACCATTTTGTGGTTTGCCTCAGGTGCCAAAATGTCTTGGACCGGTCCTAATGGTGGCCATCCTAAAACCTTCCAATTAGTGTTCCTCTCCCTGCCTGTGGCAAGCATGTTGTATTCAACCATAATTACACATAGGGTGAATCTTCCAGTACCCAACACAGCCAGAAAGCCAAATCCACAACTGACCTGCTACACTTTGGGGGATACTGTTGGGAGAGCAGTGTAGTCGATGCCTCCATTTATGATTATTATGGGCCTGTGTTTCCCCGGCTACTATGGCATTACAAAGAAAACCTCATAAAACACCGAGATGGGAAAACATCAGAGAACGCTGTAGCTGAGGTTGCCTCATTGAGATTTGGAACATGTTCACAGAATTTCTGTATGACCCCTGAGGAACAGATTTACCTCAGCATGTGTTAGATGTAAGCTGCTGCTGCTTCTCCCTGTCTTTCTCTTTTGACAATTAAGTTTTCTTGTATCAGCTTTATTTCTTGTTTCTTTTTGGTGTGTTTCCACTGGACTTGCTGCTGGTGGTTTGACCACTTTTTTGTCCACTCAGCAGTAATAAAATATGCTTTCTCTCTTAAACAGGGCCTCCTAGCCTAATCTGGCTTGGTACTTAGTGTCCTCCACTTCAAAAAATAGAAAAAAAAATGGGGGGGGGGAGAATGGGAAACCTGTAGCACCTTCAGGGGAGTGAAACTGAAAGAGTAGAAAATAATATTAAGACCTCCAGAAAAAAAGGGGGGGGGGAACCATGCTTGAATGCATGGGATGAGGCCATACTTAATTGCCTTTACTACACATTTGTCCCTTTTCAAAGCTTTTCTTCACAACTATAAACATTTAATCTCTTTTCTCTCACAAAACAACACAGACAAATCCACCATTTAAAAATCATTCTAATACACATTTAAGACCTTTATACCATTTTAAATATACTGTAACATTTACTTCATAATTCCTTCCTCATAATAACATATTGATTTCAGTGTTAGCCAAGGCAAAATAAAATGTCAGATCTAGTCAATATACAACATAGGCTTGGATCTCACATTGCATTTCTGGGGTCCCCCGCCCCACAATTCTTTCTTTCCCCCACAGCCTCCAGTGTCACTTCCTGCACTTTTCCAGAGGGTGCTAAACTCTCTAGGGCAGATTTCCATGGCTGCATAGGGAAGGGTGAAATTGCTTTCCCACCCTGACACTGTGTAAACAGAATTCTGCTCATAGGAATGTAGCATCCAAGCCATAGTGTTACTGACAAAAATCCACACAGTGTATCAGCAGTAACTATTGACCAGCTAAAACTTAAGAAGCCTCTTGAGTATTCGTAGGTCAGAACAGCTCATGTCATGTGAGGAGGGCTGATCCCTATGCAAGTTTCTGTTCTATATTAGTTGCTGATGACGCCCAGATCATTCCATCAAAATCAGGTGAGGCACAGAAGCAACTGGATCAGAGCCTGGAGAGCAATAATGGGTTGGATGAGGGCCAACGCACTGAAACTGAATCCTTACAAGATGGATGTTCTGTGGGTGGGTACATGACATACCTACAGAGCCCTGCTTTATATATTTGAAAACCCTCTTTCAAATCTAAATACAAGATATATAGTGCTGCTGTCTGTGTTGCTTCCGCAAACTTATGAAGCAGTGTCCAAAAAACAAAAAAGAAAGTGACATTTCAGTCATTCAGAGTAAAATGGAGGATAACATTTCTTTTCAACAGATTCACTCCCATCTGATTGAGGTGAGAGGTTAAAGATGGGGCAGAGAGAAAGGTGCAGGGGAGGGTGCCTAACTTGTTTTGCAGGATTGAAGCCACTCCCACTGATAATACCGTAGTAATAATAGTGCACAGCTGGTTTAAATGACATGAACAGTGGAAGTAAAATGCAGTAACTAAAAAAAGGGGGGTTTAAATCTAAGTAAGTCATTGTGTGAGTGGAACTTCTCCTCCCCATCCTCACCTTTCATGCCCACTCCCAAATCAACTCTAGAGGGTTTTGGGAAACACCAGATCAAATTTGGGAGGGGGCACACAGGAGACAAATATAGAAAGTATGCAATTACTTGGTTGCATACAACCAGGACTGGTCCACCCATGAGGCAAGGTGAGGCAATCGCCTCGGGTGACAGGATGCATCACTTGCCGCTGCCACCGCTGCCACAGTAGCAGCAACAGCTGCAACACACTCCTTGGAAGCCAGGATTGCCACCTCCTCAATGCTACCTTCCCAATGCTACCTTGACATCAGCCTCTTGGTCTCCTCCCAATTCCCAGGGAGGAAATGGCAGGGGCTACCTTCTGGGTCCCCTGGGCCCTGCACCCACCTGGTGTGATTCAGAGCTGGCCTCTTTCCCCCTGCAATGACATTTGCTTTCCTCTACAACCACCAGGTAAGGTTGAATTGACATCAAACACATTGTTCCTGGTTTAATCATCATCACCACACTTCTACCCTGGTGGGAGGGGGAGCCATTTTGTGGTTCGCCTCAGGTACCAAAATGTCTTGGGTTGGCTCTGGATACAACCCATAACAAATGTAGCTTGGATATCCTTACAATAAAGGGTCAGTAGTTGCAGTATTACTACAAGTCGGGGCATGGGCTATGTGCCTCACAAGCATGCAGGAAGTGGAGGGGAGAACTAATGTGGTTCTGACCATCATCCATACTGCAGTCCTATCAGATATTGGAGACATACTTCTTCGCATAGGTCTTTGTTCCTTCTTCAGGTTGCTGCTTAATGACATTCAGGGACCTCCTGATTTGCAGAACACCCTGTGGGACTGTTTTTTCCTTGCTGTGTTAGGGTTCTAAAATATTTTTAATTGTTTCCTTTTGTCGTTTGTATTTAAAATTTTAGTTCTGGACTGTTCTGAGCTTTCCCTAAATTGAGAATAGTACTGTATGTAAATGGATCTAATAGTAAATGAATAAATAGTGGTGCAGCAAGGGGCTCAGTTCACTGTGCTTTACCTTCACTGCTTCTTGCCTTTTCTGAACCTTGGCTTACTGTGTGAGCAGAAGGTTTGACAGCAGAGGCTCAACTGATTGAGAGAGTGGTTTCATAGGACTTCATGCTTTAAAATGTTAACCATCACAAGTCTTTTGAGCTTCATGTAAATGTTGGGTGAATGGCTGACTATTTTTCAGCTGAACATGTTCTGAAATTTGTCATGCAGAGTAATAATTAAAGAAGGCAGTTTCTACTGCCGTATCATTTACAATGTCATGTTGATCTGCAGTGTCTTCCGATTCCTGCATTGCAATGGGTTCACCAGCATCTGAATTTGCAAAAAACTTTTGCAGTCATAGACAGAAAATGGGTGGTTGCTAGGCATGCACCCCATGAGTCATATCAACTGACCCTAAATCTATTATGTACTGTTTGAGGTCTTCCATTCAATGTTTTGTTACCTAGAACTAGATACTACACCAGTATAAATTAATAATGAAGTACAATAGTCAACAGCAGGGCAAGCACTTGCCATTCATCTTTTGTTGATCCATGGGACTCTTTTCTTTGTGTCTTTAATTATTTATCCCCCAAAGTTCTTATGAAATAATAGCTCTTTGAAAAATAAAAGAGAGATTAAAACTTGAATTTGTATTCCTAGCCTCTCCTGAACACTGTGAGAGTGGGGGATAGGATCACACTTGATCCCTCTTTCACTTACGTAATGCAGCTGCTGTGGTAAGTGACACAAGGCATTTGCAGCATGGAACTACAGTCTTGAATCTAGATTAACATCTACTGTTGGCTTGTGTTTGTGGATGTGCAGAAGTGGGGAGGTAGTAAACTATTTTTTTTAAAGTTATTCAAATTCAAAAAGTTTTAGAAATACTCTTCTAAATTGAACGGTCAATGGTATTATATATTACTACAGTTGAACTGGACTGTCATCTGCAACAACTGGTCTTCAGAGGCCTACTGCCTCCAAAATGTTAACCATTCTGAATTTTGCTTTGACAAATTTATTTTCATTTATGTGATATCTGTACTAGAGTACACTTAATGTATTGAATTTTAATATTTATCTATAAATATTTTATACATATGTGTAAACCTATAATGGGCTAGTAAAAGCCATCAAGGACATAGGTAGTTGATGCTAAGGTTCTAAATTAAGCATCCTGTCCAGGAATGGTACATTTTGTAATAAATTTGCTCAGCGATCTCCCTGAATGGATAGATCAGTATCCCATTTCGTACAATCTTAATTTCTGGCCTGCGAAATCTTATAGTGGAGACCAGACAGGTGGGCGTTTCTCCCTCAGTCCTTGTAGAAGTGGTAGTTTGGCAGGAGTGGAATTCTTAACTGTTAATGAAGCAAAGAGAATAATTGTTACAATCTTGGAAAATTTTGGAGCAGACCTACAGAGGGACTGGTTGGCACCATTCTGGCTCCTGCCTGGTCTGTGTATGTTTTCTGTCTGCATCAGTTTGTTTGTCCAGCGAGATATTTGCCTGCAGGTGAGAGAGTGTGCTGATTGCAGTGTTGGGTACTGTTTGATTGCTGGCTGAGTGAATACAGCTGGGGTGTGGGTCAGAGCCTGCCTTGCAATATGAACAGGCTCTGCTGTGGGCAGCAGGGTCATCTAGAAAGGAGCATAGCTGCCAAGTTATCCCTTTTTTAAAGGGAAATTCCCTTATGCTGAATAGGCTTCCTCGTGAGAAAAGGGAAAACTTGGCAGCTATGGAAAGGAGGCACTACCCAAAGGGATTGCTGCTTTGGGTCATCACTTCAGGGGGTCACAGGGGTGCTCCCCATTGTCAAGGTAAATAATTATAGGCTCGACGCTGTTGGAGACAGGCCTGTGACCCTCACTTAGGGCATAGCTTCTCCCTTTTTAAAGGGAAATTCCCTTATGCTGAATAGGCTTCCTCGCGAGAAAAGGGAAAACTTGACAGCTATGACTTAGGGTGAGAGTCTTCTAGAGGGGCAGTGTGGTTTGGTGAGGTTCCCCCTGAGTGAGAGACAGAGGGAGAAGTGGCCTTACCATCTTTCTCCTGACAGTGTGGCATGTGCTGGGCCTTAGTTATTATAAGTGGCTCTAACCTCCCAGTTATATATGATGTTATTGAATGACAGTGTAAAATATGTCTGGGTGGGCAGGTAGCGGGGAGTTGCCAAGATATTGCCCCAACTTAGTGGCAGTGGGCAAGGGAAGGTACAGTTGGGGTGGAGGAGCTGAGCCTGACCACTATCTGAGGCAGAGGCTTAGGTAGAATCATAGTTGAAGGAACCCTGAGGGTCTCTAGTGTAGTCCAACCCCCTACAATGCAGGAAAAGGCAGCTGTCACTACGGAGATCAAACCTACAACCTTGGCGTTATCAGCCCCACGCTCTATCTGACTGAGCTATCCAGCTGATATAGGGTCATTATTCCTTGTTCTAGTCTTTTCACTCCTCTATTAGTTACTGGAAGCTTATCTGCTGAGCCCTATGGTTTGGTGGTACTGTTTCCAAATGCCAAATTGGTCCATAACAATATAAGGCCACACTGTACTCATCTATTACTTTATCTGACTTGCAGAGAACGAGAGAAGCGGAATGCAACCTGGCTCCTGCTTCTTGATCTCTCTTTGGCTTTTGAGGCCATTGTGACCATGGTATCCTCCTGGATCAGCTCTGGGGAATGGGATTTGGAGGCGCCCTTATCAGTTTAGACCAGATTACTTGAGAGATCACCTTACCCCATATATGCCCACTTAACCTCTTTGATCTGAAGAACTGGCACTGTTACAGGTGCCACATAATACTTGTCCCACATTTGTATGAAATTCATCTTTTAGTGTTTTGCAACTCTTCACCTATTGACACCAGGCAGTGCCTTCACTGTACAGTGCTCTTGGGAGCCTGCTAAAACCACTTTTGTTTAGGCAAGCCTCTCCAGACAGGGAGAATATGGGCGTGTGCTTTAACCTGGTGTTTAGTTTATAATTGGTTGGTTTTTTTAAAAAAAGTTTTAAATAGCAGTTGAACTGTTTTTACCAAGTAAGTTACTGATTTACTTTTTTTGTAAACCGCTTTGCAATCAAATGATATATAAATATTGGGAAATAAATACAGTAATACACAAATAACTAGATTGGTGCAACTGGGCTAGTACCTTTGTGTGCGCTCCCAGCTTGCAGCGGGACACAGTGACACAATCCAGCTCATAAGGCTCCAATCTTTTGTCATCCCCCCCCCCCCCCGGGAGCGAGCTCCGCTGGTAAAGAGTTACTAGAACCCTAAATAAATACTGCGAGAGAGAGAGAAGGGGGTGGGAGATGAGAAGCCAGAGAAAACGTTGAACTGCCACAGCAGTTGCCTCCGTAGCCGTTTTCCCAACGCTGGGTTCCCAACTTTATACTCTTCTCTCTCACCTGTTACACAAAGCATCCCAGTAGGTGATGTTGGAGGGGTGGGTTGGGCAACTGTGATTTAGAAAATGTGATTATTTGGGAGCCAGATACCTGCCGTGATTCTTCCTGCGTGCGTGCGTGTGTGAGCGAGAAAGTAACCCTCGGACACCAAGCGGCGGAAAGAGTGAATGCAGGCAGAGAGAGAGAGAGAGGGAAAAAGAGGGAGGGAAGAGTTCCACCTTCGGCTTGCTGGGAGCCAACGAGTAGCTGGGGCAGTAGCTCCAGTTTGGAGAGCTACAGGTAGGCGGCGGCCTTTATTATTATTTTTCCCCAAAAACATTTTCTTTCCCCAGCTTTCTGTGGATTCGAGTTCTTTTGCGCCACCTCCCCTTCGGCTGCTTTCGTTTTTCCGGGTTGGGAGCGTTTGGGAAAAGCGAGAGCAGGGGATCCCAGGTGACCGAGGGGGTGGGTCGCCTTTCTTCTCTCCCCCCCCCCCGCGAGCTTTAACTCTCTCCCTCTTCCCTTCAGCCCGCGATCCCGCGCGCTCTCCGGCGCCGCTTCCAAGCCCCCTCCCACGCTTCCTCCGGGGGAAACGCGGCTCCTTTTCCTGTTCCTCCGTCTCCGGCGGCGAGCGAGAGGGGTCCCTGGCTGGATCTCTCGACCCTCGGAGCCAGTCAGGGCAGGGCTGCCGTGTTTCCCCACCCCCTTTCCCCGTGCTTTTTCTTCCTGAGGTAGCAGCACCAGCACCAGCGGCGGAGGAGCCCGCGGGGCGAACTCGCTCGCTCCCTTTTGCAGGGAGGCATTGCAATGTACCTGTGGCGCCTCCTCTTCGGCCCCCTGGCCGGCCGGGCTCACGGCTGCAGCTCCTGCGCGGCCTCAAACAACTATTGAGTATTCTAGAAAGAGACAGAGAGGAGAACAAAAAGCTTGCTGCCTCTTGGACTTGTGCGTGTGGTGGATGTAAGTTTTGCTCCCTCCCCCCCCCGAATCCAGCAGGAGCAGGCTTCGCCCAAGAAGAGCCCGCGCGATGCCTTTCCCCCTGAGGACGGTGTCGCCGCTCAAGCTGTGCCGCCTGGAAGAGGACGCGGTGGCGGCTCCGAGGGACAAAGGAGGCTCGCACGCCGGGCGAGGCGGCGCGGAAGGGCTCCTCTTCGGCTCCTTGGAGGAGGTCTGCTCGCACTCGCTCGTCTCGCTCCTCTGGCAGCTCTCCGACCTCTCCCGCTGCGCCGGCGACGTCTTCGGCGGCATCCAGACCCAAGCGGACAGCCTGGGGCGGCGCAGCGCGCGCCTCCAGCACCGCCTCGACTCCCTCAAGGCTCTCGCCGCCCGCCTGGACCACCGCAAAGTCAAAATCCGTAAGTCTCTCTCTCGGGGCTGAAGCAAGGAGCCGTTGGGCGGGAGGGCGCTGTGGGCGGCTGCCTGGCTGGCTTGGCGGGAGTTCAGACCAGGCTGGGGTGGTGGGTTTGCCCTGGGTCGAGAACCCGTCGTTGCCGTTTTGTGTTGAGAGATGAGAGGCTGGCTGCAGGGGATTGGGGGGTGGGGCAGCAAAGCGGATGGATGTCTCGCCTGCAACCATAGGAGCCAAGGGGCCGGGGTCCCTTCGTCTCCCCCTAAAATATTTGAGGAGACTGCTGCCCCCCCCCAAGTTGATGAGCAGTGCCATTCAAATTCAAGGCACTGCGTCTTGTGATCGATTATGCAGGTTGAGGCATACCTGGGCCCCTCCGTATTTTATCCAAGTTGACACCCTTGCCTGCAACGGGGAATTGGAGGGAAGGAAGACCACCCCCTTCCCCACTTTGTAGTGAACAACTGAGCCCCCCCTCCCCCAAGGGTCGGGCTGGGCAACTGATATCCCCAACCGGACCTTTTTAGTGGGCTGTAGGGGTCAGGCTGGCGACTCTTGCAATCGGTGCAGGCTCCACGGGTTTGGCTGCATTGCTGAAATGCTCTGCCTCTCCCCGGCAGAGATCTTACAGCAAAATGTATTTGGAAAAAAACCATACACACACAGGGGTATTTCTGTTCTGGAGCTGGGCGTTGGCCAAAATGTTCTGAAATTGGAGTCTGTTCTGGGATTAGAGTCTCTTCACACGTTAGGGCAGTCAGTCAGCACAACATGGGTACTTGGTCTGTGTGCATTCAGTGAGCTACGTTTATATATGTTTGTCAAACATGATTATCTGCTTGCGGAGTGTATGCTTGAGGTGTGATCATAGTAGAAGGCTTTCTTTTTTAAATCAGGAAAATCTGGCCAGCACCCTTGCACATCTGCGTGCTGTGTGTGTGTATGTTTGTTTTAAAGAACAGTGGAAGGAAAAAAAGGAATGAATCACTGACAGTTCAGATTCAAAATCCATTTGTGTTGCTCATTGAGAAACTCTTTCCAGTTCTTTTAACAACTTCTCAGATGCTAGTGGAAATGTGGTTCTTGTTTGACCTGATTAGTTCAGAGGAAGCTTGCTTTGGTAATGTTATAATTTGAGGAGTGTCTTTCATGAATTCCCTTGATAAATCAAACCCTGAGCATAATAAAGCACATTGTTTTGGAAAACATGTAAGTAGGCTTGTAGAAGTGCATTCAGTCTCTTTGTAAGAACATTTTTCACTTTAAAGATGTGTTAAGTCCCAGTATTCCCTAAGAATGCTGCTCAGTAAATTAAGAACACATTAGATTTAACCCATATATGTTTACCTTAATTTAAGCTCCCTTGAAATCATTAGGCAAGGTTAAGTTGTGCCTAGTCATGGAAATCTTTGGGCAAGGCTAAGTTCTTCTTGATAGGTCTGTCACCAGAGACAGTTTCACAAGTAGGTCTTAATTTCAATGTCTTCTCCATGTTAGAACCATGCAGAGTTTACATTGAGGATGCTCAATGCTAGATTGAGCTTTGCCAATGGGCACACATGTATAGGTAGCAACAAGGCTTGATTACTGCATCATTTTATATGTGGGGCTGCCTTTGAAAAGTGCTTTGGAACTTCAACTGGTTCAGAATACTGTACTGCAGCCAGACTGTTAAGAGGGCCTTGCCTTGGCAACAGATTTCTCAGCACTATACATAAAAGATCTATCCTAGCTTAGAGACTTAAGTCCCAACACATTTAAAGTGCTAAACAGTTTATAAATCCCCGAATAATCTGGGATGTCCTGGACGAGTCTGCCTGTAAGCTGAGATGTGCAACTAAAGGTTTTCACTGGGAGCTCCCCTTTCAGAGGTTGATCACTGGACACACTCTTTTCTATAGTGGGACCCAGAGATAGGATTCACTTTCTACTCAGGCAGACACACCTGGCACAACTTGACCTTTATGTCTTAGACACCAGCCCACACTTGTCTAATATTATTTTGGTTGTCACTGTATTTCTTATTATTGGATATCATTGTTTGCTCTGCTGAACTCATTTTTAATCTATTGTTTATAGTGTTTTACTGTTTTGAGCCAGAGTTGTAAACTGCCTTGAAGACACTTACAGTGGAATGGTTGGATAAAAAGGTTTTAAATTTAAAAAATTGGCTTCAAAAGGTGGTGTGAAAAATCTGCCCAGCTGTCCTTGTTCCGATTTCCATTCATATATTTTAATGAATAAGCATACCACTCAGAATACTTCACTGTGCACTGTTCTAGATCTTACCCATTGAAAAAATAGTAATTCTAGTCAGGCGTCACTGGCCGCTACTTACCTTTGAGGCTCATTTGTTGTATGTACTGAATTAACAACATACAGAAGTGATTTATTTAAAAGGTACTCTTGACTGTAATCTTGTGCACACCTTCTTGGGAATAAGTCCCATTAAATATAGTGGTACCTTGGTTTAAGAACAGTCCAGTTTAAGAACAATTTGGTTTACAAACTCCACAAAACCGGAAACAGTGTCTTGGTTTGTGAACTTTACTTCGGTCTAAGAATGGAATCCGAACGGTGGAAGGGCACCGGCGGCGGGAGGCCTCATTACGGAAAGCGTGCCTCGATTTAAGAATGGTTTCGGTTTAAGAATGGACTTCCGGAACGGATTAAGTTAGTAAACTGAGGTACCACTGTACAAAAGAGACTTGCTTCCGAGTATGCTTACAAATGCATTACAGTAATAACACTTTCCAATACGTTACGTTTTTTCAGTACATGATCAAATGTATGTGTATTAGTGCTTTGCCTCATACTACATGCTTCTCACCATCAAATCCGCCCCCCCCCCCCACTCCTGAATTTTACCCTCTCAGACATTACCCACATTTAGCAAACCGTGCTGATGAAGTAGTTTGCTTTTTATGTGTACAGGCTATTCAGAGTTCCAAGGCAAGCAAGAAGAAAATTGCATGTTCCATGGAGTTCTGTTTGTTTTGAAAAGAGAAAGCTCCCATGGAAATAATATACAAATAATATTACTGCTTGGTGTTGGGATAGTGCGTTTTGACTGTTCAGGGTACAGTACATGCAAAAAAAGAATCCTACTTCCTTTGTGTTATCAGAGACCCTGCCATCCAAAGTTCAGAGGTAGAGCATGACAAGGTTTTCCCATTGTAAGCTCCAGCCTTATTCAAGAAACTGTTAGCTCCTGTGTGCAGTGTTTGGCATTTCCTGCTAGCTCCGTGAACAAATTTTCAGTCTGTGTGTGTCCTTTCTTCCCTTCCCCCTTCTGCAGTTTTGCTGTTTGTCCCACTCTGTGAAAGGAAGGCTACAATAGTGAGTTCAGGAGAGTAGAGGAGCTTGTTTGTCAGCTTTTCTGATGGGTATCAGTTTTCAGCTTTAATTTGCCACATTAGCTGTAGGATGATATTTGGCTGTTCCCCTTACATTACACTAAATTTTGTGTCTCCATTCAATTCTCTTTTTATTTCAATTTGTTGTCGATTGCACAACAATTAAAATGATTAAAGTATTACCATACAGTCCATTATATTTGATATAAATTTCTCCCAAACAAACAGTTGGGAAAGCCAAGAACAAACCTTGGCTTTATTTCATGGTTGTTTGAGCACTGGTTCAGAAGTAAGTGAAATAGGGGAGGGAGAGTTTGAAATATATCTGAATAATGATCTACACACTGTCGTAACTTGGATTGTTTGAAATGTCATATATTTGATTTTATTATGATTACATAGTGCTGGTTTATCCTAGCATACAGTATAAGCAACTTGGTTGTGCTTCTGCTTGTGCATCTATCTCTTGCCATGTGATCAAATTTATATGCCTTTTAAACTTTGAAGTTTTGTAAACATTCCCTGTGTTAGTTTTAATGTGTGCTGTTGGTCCTCGGGTTACCTATCCTTGAGTTACAGGCCTTATTGCTTGTGGTAAATGCTGAGAGGGGAAAAAATGTATTTGAGGTTGCTGAAAGCCAGTTGACATTTTGTGAGGTCCCGCAGTTGTGGTTAAAGTAGTTCTGTTTCAGCTATGGACATATTGGGAATAGCATATTCCATTGGCATTTTCAAATTGACACTTTTGTTGTTGTTGTAAAAGTTGTTTCTTGGAACACTCATCCATTTTCAATAAAGACTTTTTGTGTGTTTCACTGAGAATACTGAAGCTGGATTGAATTTACCTTTAGAGTCTTGAAAGGAAGTATATAATAGAGCAGGGGTCTCCAAACTATGGCCCGGGGGCCGGATGCGGCCCAATCACCTTCTAAATCCGTCCTGCGGACGGTCCGGGAATCAGCATGTTTTTACATGAGTAGAATGTGTCCTTTTATTTAAAATGCATCTCTGGGTTATTTGTGGGGCCTGCCTGGTGTTTTTACATGAGTAGAATGTGTCCTTTTACTTAAAATGCATCTCTGGGTTATTTGTGGGGCATAGGAATTCGTTCATATTTTTTTTTCAAAATATAGTCCGCCCGTCCGCCCCCAGGTCTGAGGGACAGTGGACTAGCCCCCTGCTGAAAAAGTTTGCTGACCCTTGTAATAGAGTCTATTAAACTTAGTTGTTTTTCTGACTAGGAACTTGGAGATCTGTTGGCTCCACCCCTATTTTCCCCCTTTCTCTTAAAATTATAATAAAAAAACCTTCAAAAACATGGGTTTTAAATGAGATGTTTCTTCTTGTATTTGAAACCTAGAAATCAGTCATTCTACAGGACACTGGGTAGGATGCATACTTTATTTGTGTACAAAATATATTATGGCTATATAAACATCTTTTTCTGTATGGAAAACCAAGTAAAGGTAAATGGTTCTGCCTGTTCACCCGTTCTTGCTAGATACTTTTTATATACAATAAAATTGTTGGAGGTTTACAGAAAAGCTGTTTTTCAAATGGATATTTCCTTTTCTGTTTATTCCAGTGTAATGACTAGAGCTCATATCTCCTCCATACCCACCCAGTGCTAGGAAGGAAATGCTGTGCAATGCAACCTGTGACTGTTTTTGTTTTATTTGGAGTCAGCTGTTTCCGCAGAGAAGATCCCATTTGGCTCACTGCATCTCTTGCTGCAACAAAGAAAAACACTGTGAGAGGACTTTCCTGTGTTGTTAAATTCAAAACAAAAAGAAGCACAGGAATGGAAGAAGAATCTTCTCTTCTATGCCCATCCACCACAGCACTTCCTTTCTTGTAGACATTTGCTTGTAAAAACACTCACCCAGCGCTGAAGAAGATTGTATGGCATCTGCCATGCAATGTAATTCAATAGAAAAACAACTACCGATATTTATATTCTTCTGTATCCTTGCTCTTTTGCTGGTTTTTCTTGTCCATTTTCCTTTGAAAACTCTTGTTGACATGGCCATTGAACATGAGTGAATTATAGAATAATAGAGTTGGAAGGGACCACGAGGGTCATCTAGTCCAACCCCCCTGCATGCAGGAATCTTTTGTCCAACGTGGGGCTTAAACTCACGACCCTGAGATTAAGAGTCTAATCCTCTACCGACTGAGCTATGAGACACAGTTAAAGTCAAACTAATAAGTGGTTGTTGGAGATGCACTATAGGAAGGGAGCAACAGTCTGATTTTAACTGTAGGAGTAATATTCAGCAGTCCTGATCTTAAATCCTTCCTTTAATGCTAAGATCTTAGAGCAGAGCTTTCCAAACTTGTGTGTCACAGAACATTAGTGTCTCAGCTGCAGTGTGTAGATGTGTCCAGTGAACGTTCCCATGCTCCTCTCGCGGCTGAAAAGATGTTAGTTTAACTTCCAGTGTGCTAGTAAAACTGAATTACCGTGTCACAAAACGATGCAGGTCTAAAAAGTGTGTCACCAACATGAAAAGTTTGGAAAGCTCTGTCCTAGACCCCTGGAGTCGCTAGAATTTGTGCTTTGAATGTGAGCTGCATCTCTATTCAACTTAACCACAAAATTACCTGGAGCGTGGTGCACGGTCCAAATTACATAAAATCCTTTATTGCAAAACCTCAGTAGAAACAAGAGTTCATTGGACACTTAACAAGCTTCTGTATGTCCTTAATCTGTAATTATATATTAAGAGCAAGACTCATTATTTGTTGAAATTCAGCCTTTCCTATTGATAAAACTTTGCTAAAGCAATAACAGGACAAAAGTTGTATTCAAACAAAAACCCTTTCCCAAAGGGAAACTGGGGCAAAGTCTTGCTGCACTGAGGCAAGCCTCCATTTGAAATTTAATAAATGAAGAATTTGTACATAAATGCTTTTATTGGCTGAAATGTGAATATGCGTTATGTAATATTCACCTTGAAAACAGTTTAATAAGCTGTAAAATGCTTCCTCAAGAGCTTCTATTAATGTACAAAATTGTAGTTTCAACCAAAGAGGCTGGATGTACTTGTTTTTGTAAAAGAAAAGCAACTGTCCATCCCTGTTAATTAACAACCCTTGATTTTAGTCCACCTGTGTGTGACATGATGTTAAATCCATCTTTTTAAAATGTGAATACTAGCAGTTGCAGATACTGATAATTCCTGGAATTGCAGCAGGCAAGGAGGGGAAACAAGTTTTGTTCCTTCCCTGCTATATCCACCTATTGAATCTGTCTATTGAAACTGCTATATGCTTTGTGAAGGATTCTGCTTTGGTTAAACGCTTCTTGCCACCTTCTGTGATCCTGAGATAAAATCAGTGGTGCTCATGTGTGTGTGGAATGGATATCTTTAGGAACAGCACAGTGGGATGTCATATTCCTCTCTTACCCTCAAAATCTGCATTGGAGTGTTAGGAGACTCTCTGGAGCAGATTTAGGAGATGTGTAGGGAGGAGGAGAGCGAGGGAGAATTCTTTTGCACAAGTGGAAGTCCACTCATGTGATGTTGGGTCCTGGTTGTATCCTCAGGAATTATCAGTTTCCTTACCTGATGCTATTTGCATTTTTAAAACAGCCCTGCCCATTAAATGCAAACACGTGTTTAATGTTACGTGTACTACTTTGGCCTCAATAATAGACACATTGCATTTTATTAGTGTCCCTTCCCGCCATCTGATATTAAAGGATGATTGAGGACAGATAATTTTAAGCACAGTCTGCATTTTAATGCAGAAATTAATTGAACTGAATTGATTGCATCTACTTTTCAATGTCTTGAAAAATGTGAAACAGGAACTTCTATTTTCTGTTAAAATCCTTTTCATGTGGGGTTTTTTTTTTTGGTCAGCGAGTACTTATCAGGAATATGTAATCAAAGCCGTGTTTTTGGTTACTGTTGACAGATCATACCTAGCTGCTAATTATAGCAATAATTAATGGGTGTAGGTAGGGAACAGGTCTTACCTTTCGCTGTCAGGCACTTATTATATGAAATATTGGGGAATATTACCTGGGTACCTGCAAGTCAGGTATAACAGGTGTGGATTTACTTTTTGAATTTCTGCTGTCTCTTACTTGGGAATGGAATTACTGTATTTATGTTTGAAAATGCTGTGTTTCCCAAGGGTTATTTGACAAGGTATGAGATGATATGCATCACTTGCAGTTAGCCCAGTTGAATAAAAGAGTTTGGTACATGGATGTGTAGTATTGTGCCATTGTTTGTTTGTTCAGACACTTCATCTTTGCCCATGAAGAGATGCCTCTGTAACAGGTGTGGGAAACCTCTGTCCTTCCAAATGTTGCTGAACTACAACTCCCACCAGCTTTAGCAGGCATGGGATTATGAAAGCTGTAGTTCAGCAACATCTGTCAGGTCAAAGGTTGCCCAGACCAACCTTGGTAGTAACCAAATGCAGAGCTAGAGATATGAAAGTATTCTGCCTTTCCAGATCTCAGAGTGGTATGGCTTTCCTATCTCTGATAAAATAAAATAAAAAGAATTGTCAGATGGTCACTCGTGTCACCTATAGCATACAACATTGGAAACAGTGGTACAAGGGAAATGCATATACATTTCTCCTGTCTTCAGATACTTGTTCTTATTGACTTTTATTATGGTTTCAAATGTCTTGACAGCTAGGACCTCCATTAATAATAGAATCATAGAATTGCAGAGTTGGAAGAAACCCTGATGATCATCTAGTCCAACCCTCCAAAATGCAGGAGTATTCATTCAGCTGTACCATACAGGGACTGAACCTGCGACCATGGCATTTTCAGCACCATGCTATATTGCTCTAACCAACTGAACTATCCAGGCTCAGTCAGCGTTAGTGACTACTCTGAATGACCAATACAGTATATTGAAAACTAATGTATCCAGCTGAATAGGGAACAAAACAAGCAAATAATGTGTTTCTCTGTCAGCAGCAGAATTTGCAGATATTTGAATGTGTGTAGATTCTTATATGCAGAGAAATACACATCCTATACTATGAGTATAACAAATGTGGACTTATTTTACTGTCTTAACACCAATTCTTAAAACATTGCTACTGTCTTTTGAATGAGAAAATACCCTGTTTTCCTCATTAGTCATACAAGGTTTAATTTAACTGGAATTGCTGAGCAAAGTAATCTCAACCAGGCAGAATCATCAAGAGAGATATATGCTGGCACATCTTTGTGTAAATTAAGCTGCATCATAACTCCTGGCTAGGGAAGGCAGGGAAGCAGTGTAAACATTCACTTTCTACCCTTCCAGTGACTCTTGTGGGTGATGTAAATTACACCAGTCTCCATGGATGAAATGAGTTAGGAGGCATCATAACTTTATGTATCCCTCTCCTCACCCCCAATGAGCCCATTTCCCATCCCTGACACACTCCCTTTTGCCCTTTGCACTGCTGCAAGATGCCAACTTGATGTCAGCAGGGCTTTCTGTCAGCCAGTACACTAGGGTAGGTAGTTTATGCCAGTTTAAGGCCAGATCAACTGCTTTGGAGGGCAGATAATTCAAATACCAGCCTCTTCCACCCAGCACATATGGGGTTAGGATTGCACTGTTAATTTTATAGTTCTGCTCCTTGTTGCGTTCTGGCACCTGCTCCAGGTTTCCCGCTGGGATTAGTAATGGCTTTGTTAGCAGATGAAATCAGTTCAGAAGGGAGTTCAAGAGGGCTTAGAAGATGGCTTTGTGGGCTTATCAATTGTTTCAGTTGCATAGTAGAGAAAAAGCTCAAATTACTGCTGCATGCCTTCCCATCCTCATCCACAAACTGCATTCTGTCAAATCAACCTCAAAATATACAGATAACTTGCCTGACTATTTCATTGAAAACAAAACCACAGCATTTTAAAACAAGTTAAAAAAGCATATTGGTACTTTAAAACATCACCATTACAGTACATAAGCCAGTTAAAAACTGGCAGCTATGGTTGTGAATACTTATGCAAATCAGGTATGTGAGGTTATTAAGGCACACTACCATTGGTGCCTGCCATGTTGGTAGTGAGAAGGAGTTTGTTCCATGAAATAGGCACCACAGTAAAGGCTTCCTTCCTCTGTGTTACTGCAAGATGGAGTTTCCAGGTTGCAATATGGACAACAGAACATCATCTACTTAGCATCCTAGCTGCATCGCTCTGCACCTGCTATAGCTTCTGATCTTCAAGGTAGTCCCACCTACAGTAGTCATTACAGTTGTTCAGTTCTGGGGTTAATGTGCATGAGTCACACTGGTTAAACCAGGGGTAGCCAGGATAGTGCCCTCCAGATGTTATTGGGCTACAACTTTAATCGACCCACCCAGTATGGCCAAGGATAAAGAATGATGGGACTTGTACGCTAGCGACATTTGTAAGGAACCACATTGGCAACCCCTATAATGTTTTACATATAGAGAGAGGGATGCAAGTTTCTTGTGTTTCAGAGAATGAATAACTTGCTTGATGCACAGAAGGGTAGGGAATATGGGAGATATGTGCAAGCAGCCACCTCTCATTCCCTACAAAGCACCCTTGCTTGCACACATGTTGGGAAGGAGACATGTTTGCACATGGGCCCCTATGCTTATTTCAATGATAATAAGCCAGTTTTGTTGTTACACAGTGGTGCTCAATTATTTAGGGACTGTAGGAGCTGAAACTCAAAATAATGCCCTTGACTTGAAGAGATTCTAGATCCACAAGGGAAAATAAAAACAAATTGGATTGATATAATTAAATAGGGTGGCTGGTGTGCACCATATTTTTTAATGTGTTTTAACATTATGGTATTAATAGAATGCCTGCTAGGCTCCATTTGGTTTTTGTGTTGTTACATTCAACACAAAGAGCAATTGACAGGGTGGGGAAATATATTAATGAGGACCAGGAGGCTTCTATACAAATATGTACATGGGAAACAGATGAAAGATGTGATAGGAAAAACAGGCTTCAGCTGCAGCTCTTCAAATAACAGAACCACCACCCCACCCACTTTCTCTAGGTATTAGCATCATACTAATTAGCACCCACATAACAAAACCTGTCAGGCAGGATTTGTCAGAGTAATGCTCATAGGGGATAGTTAGGCTAAGTCCTCTGCCCCTTAAATTGTCAGGTGTCTTCTGATCCTTTGCTAATAATTGCCCATTGGCAAAACAGCATCAAGCATTTTCACTTTTCTGCTTTAAAAAACTAGGATCTAATGATCTTATTTGCTTACTTGCTGTGGCATCAGATCCCCTCTATTAATCATGCAGCAGGCGTCCATAATTTTGCAGGTTTATACCGTAATACGTCAACTTGAAATTTTTTGAAGTGAGCTTATTTGAAATGCAATAAATCAAAGGGTAGCTAGCTTACTGTGAGGAGGTTTTTGTTTTTTTTGTTTTTTTTGGGGAAACATTTTAAACATTTATACAGTATACCGTACTGACTAATGATTTTAAGGTAGCTTACAAAAAATAAACAATGAATGTAAGACAAACACATATGTTTGTCTTCATTAATCTAGGCATAATTATAATAGGCTGTTACCTGAAAACATATAGTGGTACTATATAAATAACAATGTTTGAGACTGTCCCATAGGAGTTTGAGTATTTTACTTGGCTTTCTGGTAATCTCTGACCTTAATTGGCTAGCTTAGATTGTTGAATATTCCAGAAACCCAAGAATATTCAAAGAACTGCTTGCAATCCAGTTCTATAAGGGAAAGCAGATGAAACAGTACAGTACAAGACATCCATTATTCTACTTCCTCATGCTACTGTCAGTTGCTTTGTTAATTTATCTGTTAATACTGCAGGTCATACATTATTATGGGCCAGAACACAAGTAGCTTAGTGCAGAGGTATTCAACCTTTTTGGGTCGATGGCTCCCTTGAACCAACTACATTCTTTCTGTGGCACCCCTGTGGGGCTCAGGAGCCCAGTTATGCCACCCCTTGCCTGCAGAGCCGGCAGCCCCTCACCCCTTTTCGAACACCCTTGTGGAGTGTTCCCTCAGCCTCCTCTCTTCTCCCCTCTCCTTGGGAGTCCTCTGGGCAGCCGCCACTGCCACCCCTGATCTCAGAGCTGTCCCCCCCTCCAAAGAGAGGTGCCTCCTTACATTGCCCCACAGGCCAGGCCCAGAGGCACCATTCACCTGGCGAGTTTGTAGCCAGAGCTGCTGCAACAAACAGCAGTGCAAGGCTTTGGGGGGCAGAGACGCAAGAGGGCATCAGGGGAGGGAGGGAAGGATCCCTGCCCACCATTCAAGGCACCCCAGGGTGCCATGATTCACTGGTTGAAAACCACTGGCTTGGTGGGTTGGCTGAGATTGGGAAGAGATCTTGGGGATCATAGAAGGCCTAGAAGCAATGTGGCTAAAATGGGTGTCTTGTAAGCAATATACTGAGAAGTGTGTACCAGAAGAAGCAGGAAGGGTAGGTGAAGGAAATGAAGGCTTCAGGAAATGGATAAAGGAGATTGGGGGTGGGTTGGGACTCAGTGTCTGGATGAGTATTTATGGAATATGCAACAAGGCATGCCACCTAAGGCTGTGAAACAGTGGCCAAAAAGTTTTGGGCAGGATTTTAACTTACTAGCCAAGTCTCTTTGATTGCAAACTGCTAGTTATTCTAATACATGACTATTACAGCCAAGTCAACTATAGTCTGCACACTAGAATAATTTACTGCATATATTTATGTCTTACACTTTTTTCTAAAACCATTTGGGAAACTTACAGGCACCATGTCCCTCAGTCCAGCCTGCCAGGCCTGTCCCAGCAAACCTCACCCACCTGCTAGTCATCCCATTCCCACATCAAAATTTATGGAGATCGCCCCATGTAATTTATGGAGATAGAGATTAACTCTCAGATTTCTGATCTTGTAAGTTTGGAGGCAATCCCTCTGCATGCTCTTTTTTGTTTCAGAAGGTTGAAAAACTAACAAGATAATTTTGTTTTTGTTTTTTTTAAAAAATGCTCTGGTATATGCTAAGACATGTTAAATTCACTACAGCTGGTCTTAATGTATGTTTGGTTAAATTAGCCAGCATATTTTGACTTTGCACCTTTAAAAATCACCTTTAAAAATCTAGTCTAGACAAGAAATATCTGTCATTGTTCATTGCATCTCTGAATGTCAACTAAAAGGGCAGCAGAGCGGCCCTGACCTGTTTTGGCCTGTCTGGCAAATCAAATGCAGATTTATTTATTTATTTAAAAATATTTATTTTCAAGAAAAACTATAAAACAGCAACACCTGGTAAGCATTTGACACTGAAGGCATGTAACTAAAAAATAGCTAGCTGCATACTTCAAGATCAAGTTTGAAGCCTAGAAGTAGCCCAGCAATACCACTTCAGGTAAAGTAGCAGATAAATTGAGAAGTCTGACCGTTCACAGTTCACTGTTAAGAGATTAGTGGCATTCTATTGTGTTTTTAATTGGATTTTATAAACAAGAATAATGTTATACAAACAAGTATAGCAAGTTTTCTCATGTCACGTGTATATCACAAAAATAGCATAATAAATGTGGGAAAATATCTACAACATATTTTCATTATTAGTGGTCAGTGTACAAGTTTATAACGAAAGTACCTCTAAGTTGCTTCTAGTAAAGCTCAATCATAGGCTGAAAACCTCATATTTATTCTACTAACCTCCTTAACCTTAGCATCAATCTAACCTATTTCTGCCCTGATACTGGAAATTAGAGACATTATTCACTTAGTTTTTTGTCACTTGACTCTGTATGTTTATTAGGATCTTTGCATGGCATTTTGTACTAGAATCTGATGAAATGATGAAAGAGGAGAACCTTTTGTGAAGACAGATAAAAGTTTATACATGTGACTCCTAGAAAGTAAGAACTGGACTTTTAATACAATCTCATTTGGCAATTATAAAACAAAAGGTCATCGAAAAACATCAAAAGTTCAAATGAAAAATAGCGGTAGCTTCTGACCTTTCAAAGATGAGCTTAATACAGTGTGTTTAACACAAGTGAGATTAAATGCTTATATGTCAAAAAAGTGGCAACTTAATCAGAGCAGCGAACTTAAGGCATTTGCTTGTGATCCTTCTGGAACAACATTAATAGAAAACAAATTTTGAGGACCGCATTGTGCAACACTAAAATTTAAAATAGTTGGCAGCTAACTAGCATGCAACATGACCTTTTAATTACTCACACAGATAGCACACTAAGTTGTTATTCATTCAAAGAGAAATTCATAACATCAAGTGAGAGCATCCAATACCACATGTGTAAAGCGAAACTGGTGGTTAAGGCAGCTGTATATGATGTTCTCTCAGGGGTTGTAGTGCCATGTGGAAGAACTTAGTATTTTCAGATTGGGGATAGGGGGAACTGAACAAAATGTAAAAGTTCCTGAGGTACATGCAGTATAAAACAAAACAATCTCTAGAAACTGACTGAATGTACCTATAATGTATTGTATAAAGGTAAAGGTAAAAGGGTAAAGGAACCCCTGACCGTTAGGTCCAGTCACGGATGACTCTGGGGTTGCGGTGCTCATCTTGCTTTACTGGCCGAGGGAACTGGCGTACAGCTTCCGGGTCATGTGGCCAGCATGACTAAGCTGCTTCTGGCGAACCGGAGCAGCGCATGGAAACACCGTTTACCTTCCCGCCGGAGCGGTACCTATTTATCTACTTGCACTTTGGTGTGCTTTCGAACTGTATTGTATAGTTGTAATCAAATGAGGTAGATGAAGTAGATGAAGTTATTTAAAACAAAACCAAAACCTGATTCACTTTTATATTAGTCTTTCATGGGCTTGTTACAACAGTTTTATAGCATTGCTCTTGTTATAATATTCTTATTCAAACACCATTTTTGCTGGTTCCTGTAAAGTTAATTAATGTGTTTCTTCTAACTCCTTGCACACCATAAGCCACAAACCACCTGGAGCATTGGAGAATTTATCTGCAACCATTTCCAGGATGAGATGAATGGTCCAAGTCATAAATCCTGGAGTCTGAATGAATGAGCTACTTTTTTTAAATTGTCAACCAGAATTGCCTTTGTAAAGATGCTAGTTTTTTAAGTGTCTTAAGAGGTAATTTCCCAATTGTACTATTAAATGGCTATTGAGAAATATTTTACCAGAAAGATTTTGGCACAATGGCAAGTTGCAGGAAGCAGGGAGTAGAAATAAACTGACAGTTTTCCAAATGGAGATATGAAGGCAGTGGGGGTCCCCCCAAGGATAAGTTTTGGGATCTGTGCTTGCTAACTTGTTCATAAACAATATAGAGTTAGGGATGAGCAGTGAGGTAGCTAAGTTTGCTGAAGGTGTGAAATTGTTCCTGGTCCTTAAAGCACAAAGAGAATGTGAAGAGCTCCAAAATTGTCTCTCCAAACTGAGTGAATAAGCAGTAACACTGCAAAGGCAATTCAGTGTAAACAAAAGTAAAGTGATGCATGTTGGGGCAACAAAAATTAATTTCACATATACAGTGGTACCTCGTAAGTACACAATTGATTCCGGAAGTCTGTACTTAACCTGAAGCGTACTTAACCTGAAGCGAACTTTCCCATTGAAAGTAATGGAAAGTGGATTAATCCGTTCCAGACGGGTCCGCAGAGTACTTAAACTGAAAGTACTCAAACCGAAGCGTACTTAAACCAAGGTATGACTGTACGCTCATGGGGTCTGACCAGGAATGAGATCTTGGGCTTCTTGTGGATAGTGATGTTTCACCTCCACTTTCAGAGGCAGTATGCCTCTGAATGCCAGTTACTAGGAATTGCAGGTGGGCAGAGTGCTGTTGTTCTCACGTCCTACTTGCGCTTACAAAAAAACACACACACTGTGGTACTTATTACAGGAAAGGAAAAGAGTTAACAGGATATGGGAATGGGACAGCATGTGGTGCGGGATTGCTGGGTTTTATTCTTAAATGAAGCTTTTTCATTTGTTTGAACGTGTTTAATCCTGACTCTTAGGATTGGAAGAGCAAACTGTCTAATTGCACAACTGCGAAAGCAAGAAAGCTGACAAATAAACAATAACAGTATTTTTGAAAGTACGAATAGATTTCTTCCTCCATGGGATCCCTTCTATCTCTCATTCAATTGCCATTTCAAGATTACTGCCTGAAAATCACTGCAGGATGACTGGTTCCGAATGTTTTCAGACAAGAACATTAGCCTTTAAATCGGTATGTAAGCTGCCTTTTAAAAAATAAGTGAATGGGCTTGTGAAATAGCGTATTGGAAGCTCAAAATAGGCTCTTGTCTTTTAGAGGCACATCTAATTCAGAAACGGCATCAACATAATTGTCACGATTTTCATTTTAAAAAGAGAGCAAGAAATCTTGGCAAAAGTATAAAAACTTTCTGTTGGTTGCCTGGCTTGCAGCCTAGTGCTAAGTATTTTCTTCTTGGATTCCCCACCAAAGACAGGAAACTGAATAACAAGTAAAATGCATTCAAATTGTCTCTCATGCACAGGAGATGCACCTTCACTTGCACATGACTTAGATAAGGAATGGAATAAAGTATGTCATTTGCGCAACAAATTCCAGGGGAGTGAGACATTAGATGTGGTGAAATCCAGATGGTACATTTGTTGGTAGCCAAGTGGTACTTTTATTTTATTTTATTGAGAACCAGTACAGTGGTACCTTGGGTTACAAACGCTTCAGGTTACAAACACTTCAGGTTACAAACACTTCAGGTCACAAACTCCACTAACCTAGAAATAGTACCTCAGGTTAAGAACTTTGCTTCAGGATGAGAACAGAAATTGTGCTGCGGCGGCAGCAGGAGGCTCCATTAGCTAAAGTAGTGCTTCAGGTTAAGAACAGTTTCAGGTTAAGAACAGACCTCTGGAACGAATTAAGTTCTTAACCCGAGGTACCACTGTATTCTGTTCTGCCCTTTCCCGTGCCCTGTCAGAAGTTGCTTGATGTAAGTACTTTTACAACTTGTCTCTAGTTGCATGCCCAGGTGCTCTGAGCCCTGTTACACACATTGAATAGGTACTACCCCAAACAGATTGCCTTAGGAAGAGTGCTGTGGCAGCCAGCCCCCATCTGGGAGGGTGGGTGGGAGATCTGACAACTGAGGTGCCGGGTGAGATGCTGGCTTTCATTTTATGCTCAGAGAGGATAATGTGTGGCCTTTGGGCATTAATTTGCTTCAGGTAACTTCTGTTCTGTATGTTACTCACTATAGAAGATAGTACTGACTTGGATTCCTTGGAGCAGGGGTCCCCAGACTACGGCCCCCGGGCCAGATGCGGCCCAATTGGCCTCCCAATCTGGCCTGCGACGACCCCCGCCGCCCGCTGCCGCCGCCTGCTCTTACGGCGCGCGGTGCGGCGGCGATCTTCAAAATCGGAAAAAAATCGCCGAAAATCCTTTGTGCGCATGCGTATGGGCCTCTCCCGACCCAGAAGAGGTCATTTCCAGTGCACTTCCGGGTCGGGGGAGGCCCATACGCATGCGCACAAGCGATTTTTTTCCGACCGTGTGCGCATGCGCACGGGCGCGCACTCCCCCGCCCTCCGGCCCGCTGTGCGCGCACTCCCCTGCCCTCCGGCCCGCCGCGCAGTCGGCGCGGCGGGCACCGGCCCGAAGCCCGGTAAGTCTGGGGACCCCTGCCTTGGAGAATATGATTGTCCTAAAAATATCCTAAACTGCATGATATCCGTTTAACTATCCTTATCCATTTCATATCCATTGAAATATGATATTTTTCATGCTGAGTTCAAAAATCAAGTTTTAAAAGTGTGTATTCTTGAAACTTTCGACATTTGTTATTTAAAAAAGTGAATCTGAGGAGGAACACATTGTTTTACTGTTTTAAAGCCAGAGAAGACATTGTGAAAATGACATGGGAAGTTCTGTGAAACTGTGTTGCAGAAAATTATGCTTTGATATTAGGACACTGGCAAGTTGTGCTAATCATTGCATTGGGAGAGGGGGAAACTAGATGTGCAACTCTCATTCTTTGGCAGCAGGCCTGTGCTTATCACAATGTCGAGTTTGGCCTTGAGGATGGGTATAAAGGCAGTCTGTTGTTCAACAGCTGTATTGTTAGAAAAGGGATTTGGACTAGCATAGTTAACAGGGATATATATAAAATAAGAGGTGTTCTTGTCTTTTTAAACCTCTGAAAGCCATATGTATAGAAAGAGCTTTCAGAGATTTAAAAAGGCAAGTACACCTCTGATGATACAGTTTTTTGTGTATGCTTTGATCAAGTAGCTTTAATTTTGGGATGCTTATCTCTGAAGGGCCCTTGTAGTGAACCAGCTGCCTAACTTGTAGCTTATTTAATAGATACGTTTCTTGAGAACAATGCTTTTAATTTATTACCACAGGAAGACTTGGGAGGATGTAGGTTCCTGCATTGGATCTGTATTGTGCACATGCCACAGAGAATGAGGAAGGAAAGGAAGGAAAGCTAAGGCCAAGAGACCTTGGTATCCTTTGCACCTAAGAGATGTAGCAAACGTGCAGTTTCAACCTTTCTTTGTGTTGTAAAGCTTTGATGAGCGCAAAGGAAGTTTGCATGTCCAAAAATTAAATGGATCATATATAGAAATACTGTAATTAAGAAATAGCTTTCTCTTCCTGGGCACAAACAGTGCTACCAGGCCCAGAACAGATGCCTCGTAACTTAGAAAATTCGTTTGGAAATGGTTTTCGTGATGATATTTTAAAATAAATAAATAAATAAAAATATTACGCTGTTTAATGTAATACTGTTAATCTTTAAGCTGTTTATATCAAAGACAATAAAAAGAAATGTCAGTATCAATTCGTATAAAAGTACCAACAAGAACATTCAATCAAATTTCATAATAATTAAGTAAAAAAAAAACACCTATGGGTTGAATCTAATAAAGTCATTGTGCAAGTGGAATAACTTCAACCAATGCTGTGGATCTCCAGAACATATCTGAGGGTGGGGGAGAAGGGGGAACTGAAGTTCTGTTGTGGGAGCAGACACCATTCTGCTCAAGCAATGTGTTTGTTGGGTACAACCCTATATATCACAGATAAAGCTGAGTGGTATACAAATAATTAAAAATTAAGAATCCAAATTTGGAAATGCTTGGGTAAACATATGTTTTCAAGAGGCGTTTAAAGGTCATGCCTGTCTTCTACTGTCTCACATACTTGCCAAGTGACAGTCCTCTCTCTGGTCATGGAACAACCAGACCTTGAACTTGGCTTGATAGTAATGGGCGTATGGGATGGCCTCAAAGACAGATTTGCCAGGAATGTGTGTTAATATGCTAGAACTTGAACACACTGCATATTTTTTAGGTTCTTTATATTATTTCCCCCACCTTGCTTTGCTTTAAAGGCTTAGGAACCACTTCTGGTTTTCTGCATGCATAGGTTCAGGTATCGTGAGTGTTTAATTGCTGCCTTCCCCCCTTCTTTGCCTTGTTTGGACAGGTAAGAAGTAAAATATTAGAACTGTGAATATAGTAAAAGAAAAAAGCAAAGCATAAAAATTATACCGGTGGAAAGGAGCTATATTAGTGTTGATTTTTTAATTCAGAAAGTTAATAAAGACTGCACGTCTTTCTCCAAACCTATCTTGTTGATTATTTGATATTCTTCTCCAGTACATCAGTTTAGTAATTTGGGTGATTTCCCATGTCTTTAGTAACTATTCTTGTAAGGTTAGGACTATTTTCCTTTCTTTTTTTTTATAAAATATTTTTATTAACGGTTTTCTCAGTTTACAAAGACGTGTACAATGTCTCTCATAACATTTTTACAGATCAGTTTCAATTGTTGAGACATTGGGGAGGAAAAAGGGGGGAGCGGTAGATAAGGGAAGGGGGTGTGGCAATGTTTCTGTTTTACTTAATGTGTGTGTGTGGGGGGGGGGTTGTCAGCGTCGGTTGTGCAGGTTCTTTGTTGTGCATTTGTTTTCCTTTGGTGGTGAGAGTTGTTGGGGTTGGCCTAGGATATAGTTTTCTTTTGTGGTTGGCTGTGGTGGTCTGTTTTATGTGAGTGGGGTGGGTGGGTGTTCTGGGTCAGGTTAGCCAGATTGATTTGTATGCTGTTGGTGGATTTCTGTCATTTTCTTGTTGGGCTGTGTATGTGATGAAGGGGAGCCATATTGGTGTGAAGCCGTCTTCTTCTATTTGTCCCCGTGTCAATTTCAACTTATTGGTTAATTTTTCTAGTAGGGCTGTTTCCCATACCGCCTGGTACCATTGGTCCATGCTTACTCCTGACAGGTCTTTCCAGTGTCTGGTTATGGTGCTTCTGGTTGCTGAGAGTAAGTGGGTTATGAGTTCTTTGTGATGTAGATAGGCGTTATTGTCCGACTATTTTCCTTTCTGAAGCTGAGCAATGCATTCCCTTGCTCTGGGGTTGGGGGGTGGGCTCTCTATTCTTGATCCACTGAACACTATTTTAAAGTTCCAAAAGTCTAATTCAGAATTTAAATACTGTAATGTTGCTTTGTGACTTAAGACCAGGGGTCCCCAAACTAAGGCTTGGGGGCTGGATGTGGCCCAATCGCCTTCTCAATCCGGCCCCCGGACGGTCCAGGAATCAGCATGTTTTTACATGAGTAGAATGTGTCCTTTTATTTAAAATGCATCTCTGGGTTATTTGTGGGGCCCGCCTGGTGTTTTTACATGAGTAGAATGTGTCCTTTTATTTAAAATGCATCTTTGGGTTATTTGTGGGGCATAGGAATTCGTTCATTTTTTTCTTCTTCAAAATATAGTCTGGCCCCCCACAAGGTCTGAGGGACAGTGGACCGGCCCCCTGCTGAAAAAGTTTGCTGACTCCTGCTTAAGACTCTTTGTATTAGGATGCTGAGATTCACCTGATCTAATGGGGAGGTCTGCCATCTAGTGGAATTGAAGTGATGCTTATAAACACATGGGACAAATAGGCCCAGAATGACGAATGAAAACCTAGTTGCATTTCTTGAGTTTGAACTTCTTTGTATTGGAAAAACACAAATGCTTTTTTGTTTTGTTTTTGTAATAGAACAAATGCAGTTGCACAAGGCAAAGTAATGTTATGTTACTTTGTACCTTGGTTTGGAGGAATTACTGTATGTTGAATCAGCATGGTTGCCCCCTAATTATAAAGTGGTATCTGAGCTAAAAATCCTGAGGCCATATGCATAGAGCACCCTTCACCAACCTTTGATATCTTCTAGATGTGGCAGGCATATGGTGGGCAAAAGCCAGCATAGAGAAATGGGATGGGGAAAACTGGTTTATAGTGGGAGGAGGTAATGGGGAAGTCAGGTTGCAATCATCCTGGCATGATGTTGGATCTTGTTCAAGTGAATAAAAAAAATGCTATAAAACATTATGAAATGACCCAGGGTGTGTGAGGGGTGGTGGTGGAAGTTTTACACATTTCTTTACCCCATTTTGGACAGTTATGATCCCAAGAGTTGAACAAGAACACAAGAGCTAGACCAGGCATCCCCAAACTGCAGCCCTCCAGATGTTTTGGCCTACAAATCCCATGATCCCTAGCTAACAGGACCAGTGGTCGGGGAAGATGGGGATTGTATTCCAAAACATCTGGAGGGACAAAGTTTGGGGGTGCCTGAGCTAGATTCTGGCTTGAAGCCTAAGAAATTTGTTTGTTTGTTTTGCCCTATTGATCTGTGAAGCCATTGCCACAATTGGCAGGCTTGGTCTAGCTTACTTTTTGGCCCTCTAAACTGATCACAACCTGGTATTTCAGAGTGGGGGTATGGTTTGGTATACAGTTCCCTTTCTCTGCAATCATGATTTGCCTACATTGCAGTGTTGCCCCCAATACTTCAGTTTTCACATATTATATATACACATATTCACATATTATATATACACATACAGAGTTAAGGGGATGCTCTCGGGGACGCCACTGGAGTTGCGGGGCAAAACTATTTCTAACCCCTGGTGGATCTAACCCGTTAAGAATCAAGACTGTGACGCTCCATCTTGGATTATTTTTCAGCATATCTGAAGGCAATGGAATGTTGGAACTCGGGGGAAATGGACAGAAACATAGATACTAGTAGCAAAAATCAAGAAAATATCAAGAAGCTTTCTTAAAAGTTTCTATATTATGCATACTGACGCATTTCAAAAACAGGACAATGTCTTAAACTGAACCAGTATTGATAAATCTAAATTTCATATTTGGACTATAAAATTCTTTCCATATTGTGTGTTCAGCTATCTGTTTTTTGGATTAATTGCTGCAGAAACCTACTGGTCATCCAGTCAGGAAACCAGCAATTCCAGACCATGTAAGAATTTCTGAATAAAGGAGAAAAAATATCAGGCCTTTTCACAATTGGCCCAGTTCCAGTTTGCTCTGCTCCATCAGCTAGGTGGCAAGTTTTGTAGAGGTGTTAATTTTGCACATTTTGAAAACGTGCTGTTTCAGAAATACTCAATATGTACAGTATATTTGTTTGCACATGTGTTTTATATGTTTATGTAAGTGGTTTGTGTAATATTTACTTTATATGGCTAAGAATATTTGATAGTTGGCCTGTTTCCAAAGGTGTGTGAAGTGGAAAATTCTGTTCTGTTAATTTTGGACAGGTAAATTGTAATTGCTTATAGATAATTTCAATGTTAGACACTCATGCTGTTGTCCCCATTTACCCTTTTTATATGAGTTGTACATCTTGAAGACTATGCATTGAAAAGAAAAACAATGGAGGTGATGGAGGAGTATGTATTATTACTGCAAATTATAACTAACAAAGATAAATTGGTTTGGTATGGTAAAGTAGTTCTTGGTGTGCAGTATTGCCCATTGAAGATGATGGTGGAAAAAAACTAATGATTTTTAATGTAGTTGAACTTTACACTTAGGCTGGAAATGCATATTATGGGGTAAACATGGGTTCCCAAGGTTAGTACATGGGAAGGGGGGCATTTGCAGAGGAGAATTGGCAGCTGTGAAGGCTATTCTTAGGCATTGCCATTCATTAATTCATTTCCCCAATCTTCTGCCCTTGTTCTTTTGTGAAACAAGAAATAATTAGACATATTAAAATTAGACCAGCCTGAAATTTGTAGAGTCCACTAATATATTGCTTACTAAAGACTGTAGGATCAGCCAGGTTTTATCACAAAGCAGCCAGACAGAAATTGACCACAGCATTATTTTTTGATAACTGAAGTTTAATGAAGTGTGAAGTATATCTAATCAATTGGGATTGTTTCTTTTAATGAGCACTTAGTTCTGCCTGCCACCACTGCCATGTTCTGGAAGTTCTCATATCTTCAAACTGCATGGAGCTTTTCCCACATTGATTTGTGTAACACAGAATTTGTGTTTAGGGTGCATGTTCAGTTCACACAATGTTGGCCAGTCTTTTGCAGCTCGTCATTCTTCTGCATGAATTTGAGAATGTGGACTTGGAACACCCCTTCCTGCACTTGCTTAGGCTGTGTGTTGCCACAGAAAATAGCTAGTGGGGAAAGGTGGCTTTCAGGAAAAACTACCAACTTAATTTAAACTGTCATTGAACCTGGAATTAATCCTTGGAAAATTTTCCTTTCTAATAATAATAATATTTTGTTAAGACTTTTCATCCTACATTACATAAAAAACTAATCTAAACAAAAATAAAAATAGAAACAGAAAAGGAAGACTTTGTATTCTTCTTTATCTAATACTTGGAAAAAAATTCTGATGGTTCACCAGAAGGGGCAGCTACTCAAGAGAGCCAAGGGTTCCTGAAATGTGGATGCTGGGCAGCCACAAACCATAATAGTTTTGGCAGTTCAGACAAAATGGCAAACTGCTGAGGTGGAGAACTGCTGTGCACAAGGGATAGTGAAAACAGAGTCTTGACCCTGGGTGGAAGAAATACAGTATAGCTATGTAAAACATATAATAGTAATCTAAAATGTCATTAAGCCTGTATTATGAGAAGATATTTTACCTCCTCTAAAAAAGAGCCTCACTAAGCTTTCTCTGTAAATTTGAATAGACTTGGAAAATAGGACACCATGTTTGCTATTATTTCTGAATGAGTAGATGCCTTAACCTAACCTACTTCACAGGCATAGCTGCCAAGTTATCCCTTTTTTAAAGGGATTTCCCCTTATGCTGAATAGGCTTCCTCGCGAGAAAAGGGAAAACTTGGCAGCTATGTTCACAGGGCTGCTGCTGAAAAAAAATGTGGAAAAAGAACCATTATGTTTCCCTTGGCTTACTGAAGGAAGGGTGAGGGGAAATGTATTAAATAGATATTCCATTGTTCTTTGTCTTGAAGATTCTACTTTCTGCCTTGCACTATGATTGTGATTTCTTGTAGGTTAACAATTATTGGTAAAAGCAGTGGGCCCTAGCACTTAACTGTCTACGGATGGTATGCTTCAAGTCTACTAAATTTGCTTTTTCAGATGTAAGGCAGAAGTACAGATTTTCTTTACAAAACTAGTTGTTGACCTTATCATTTGGTGAAGTCTACTTTGATCATTTTAGAAATAGATCAGCTGCAATGGATGTATGCCAAGAATCTAGAAAATTGCAAAAAAAGCCTATGGGATCACTGAGGGAAATGTTTATGAAGACAAGGAGCTCTCGTTTCCAGAAAGCAATAACATTCCATTGTACGTAAATGGAATTTTCCCGTTTTATGTAGGAAAAAAAGTCTGTAAAAATTGAAAACATTTTTTACACATGTTAAACGTGGTACATTAATAAGAATGTTTAGAATTTAGATTATTGCCGGGGGGGGGGGGGAATAAGTTCACTGCACTGGGCCCAGTTCAGGGTGTGTTAGTACTAGCATACAAACCCTAAATGGCCTGGAACCCAGCTCCCTAAAAGAGCACCTCCCCCAAAATCAACAGTATTGGATCGTACAATTGGCAGGTGAGGCCTTATCAATAGTGCCTTCACAGGGGGCTGGCACGGTTGGCAGTGACCCAAAATATGGCCTGTTCAGTGGCCGCTCCCTTTTTGTAGAATGTCCTCCCAGTGAGGTGTATCTGTCTCCTTCATTATTATCTTTCAGGAGAAATTTGAAAACATTTGTGCTTCCATGGCATGGTTGAAAGACCCTGTTTCAGGCAACCCAGAGATTGCAGGTTGAGAATATTGGAGCTGTTTTTAGCTGTTTTATCTTTGCCATTTCTGCCACCCTAGGCTCCTTCAAGAGGAAGGGCTGGATTTAAAATGTTCTTATAAATAAAATAAAACTGCTTTGAGGTTGTTGGGTTTTTTTTGTACAATCAAGCAGTATATAAATTTTATGAAAAAAATAAATAAAATTGTCGGGATTTAAAGAAGCATTAGAATAAGAAGGTCAAGACATATAGAATACTTCTGTTATAATTGCAAACACTTACTTGCCCTGCCCTTTTAAATGACAACTTTTGGTTTCAGACCATTTAGATCAGGGATGGGCACTTTGCAGCCCACCTGTCATATGTGCCTGTTAACTCAACTGAATGGCAAGAAGCGGGGTAATGGTGTAAGGGGAGAGGGAGTTGCAGTAAGGGGGAAAGGGGGAAAAGGAAGGTGGGGAAGGGGAGCCCTGCCTACTGTCAGCTGTGGCCCGCCCTCCCTGATAATTATCCCTGAGGGATGGCTGCCCTCAGCGGGGAGGATAAACTGCATTACCTTGTTTTAGGTGAAAAGAATACATTCACTGCATATAATAGATATCAAAAAGTTTGGCCATAGAGGCTATGAATATGGTGCATGTTAATTAGAGCACAGTTTTACAGTACTTGCCTTTTTAGAACGGAGAACAGTAGCCAAACTTAAGTAAAAAAAACAACAACCTTTCCACAAGGCTCACATATCTGATAATGTATTGAACAGTAGGATGAAATTCCTTTGGCACTGATGCATAGCCATTATTGGTGCAATGATATGTATGATTTTCACATTAAGCGTTTTTGGATGTGAATTACTATACTCCCCCCCTCTTTTAAAAAGTAACACATAGAACAAAAGAGGCAGAGGAAGGAGCCAGCAAGTACAGTATGAAGTGCGCTACATCCTTGATCAGTTGCTTTTATTTCCTGGTGGTGGCAGCTGTGACTGCTTTTGAACAGGATAATGAGCCAGAATTTATTCACTTCATTTCAAAGGCTTTATTGCTTGCCTTTCAATCAAATGATCCTCAAGGTGGCTTACAGTATTTTGTAATAATACATAAGATGCAAGATGACAAATGATTGTGAACGATCTATTGCCTGTTTCATTGTAATTCTTTTTAGGGAATTTGCATTAAGCTTAATATATGTGATTTGGGGTGGGGTGGGGACTAAGATATGGTAGTAAGTGGTATATAAATATGTTTTAGGCATTAATTTAAAATGTGGTTGTTTCAGCATGGTGGCCCATATTGTATTTCAGTGATCTTACATGAACATGCTGCATTTTATTTAAATTTTTAATGTATGGATTTGAGTGTCTTATTTTGTATTGGTTTTAAATTTTGTTCACCGCATGGATACATTCGTATTATTATTATTATTATTATTATTATTATTATTATTATTATGTATAAAAATAGAATGGATAAAATGAATATGTTTCCTATCTTCAAACTGTGGTGCACCCTGAATTGAGCAAAATTAGTGTACTGTTGCTTTAGAAGCAATAGAGCCTTTTTGTCAAAACTGTTGGACATTAATCTCCTAACTAAAACAAGAATAAAAAGAATAAAAAGTACTGAAATAGGCTCCGCATATTGATCTTCCTTTTCTTCCTTCAGGCAAGACATCTCAAAGTCCCTTGTAAAGCTTCATCTGACTGCAGTTTTTAAAGCTGCTAACTGTAGACATAAATAGCTGTCGCCCACATTTGATGAAACACTGTTGATGAACATGACAGGGCATCCCCTAAGGAAAGTTTTTATTGACTCATTTCAAGGGAACACGGAAGCTGAGATTGGCACCAACATGGTGGTACATTTATCCAGCTTTGTCAAGAGCTGCCATTGCCACAGCAGGTGACCTTTGCAGCTGTGCTCTGCTGCCCCTTGTGGTAAACTGCTCTGACTGCAGATTGAATCTCTTCCTCTGACTTCTTGTTACTGACCACTCAGTCAGTGCTGTTCTCATCTGCCTGTTGTTATTCCTGGCTCTTTTTCTTCCTACAAACCACACTTCATGGTGTTACACTGTCAAGAGTTTGACAGGGAAAATTTAAGAAGCACCCATTTGAAAGGCCAGGTTTACCTGGGCGAGAATTTCACCTCACCTGAGCAGTTAGCATGTCATAGAATCATAGATTCATAGATTGTAGATTTAGAAGGGACCCTGAGAACCATCTAGTCTAACCCCTTGCAATGGAGGAACATGCAGCTGTCCCATAGTGGGATCAAACCTGCACCCTTGACATTATCGGCACCACTCTCTAACCAACTGAGCTATCCACAACTTCAGTGTAAGATGCTGGAATGGGTGTGTTCAGCTAACGTAGAAAATACAAATAAATCATTTTTTGTGAATAAAAAGAAAATACCAAGAACTGCCTTGTCTAGGCTTGCATTAGATTGTCTATGTATAGGCAAGCATACTCAGCGAACTGTTTTGTCATTTTGTTGGGCTATTGTAATGGTTTTATTGTAGTGGTAGTGGGTGCGGGCTATTGTTTTGTTCTTGTTCTTGTTTTTTATCATGTTTTTTGTGTTTTTATCTTGTGAACTGCCTTGAGATCTACAGATGAAGGGCAGTATACAAATTTAATTAATTAATAATAATAATAATTACTAGAGTCACAGTTAGGCCCATTTCTAATGGATTCCTGGGGATTGGTGCTTCCTGCTGCCCGTCATAGTGGCCCTCCATTTTGCCCATCGCCTGGCAACACCAGGATCATGTTGTAAACCGATTTTAAAAAATGAGGATTTAGGTCAGTTGGAATATCACAGGAGAAGGTCATAATCTAGTACCTGTTTGCATGCAGAGATTTGTACTGGACTGTTATCTATTTGTTTTCCTTGCAGGTACTGTTGTAAGTATTCCCTTTCCCCCCTTCAACCAGTGAAAATTTGGTCTTTTGCAAATAATTAATTTACATTATTATTATTATCATCATCATTATCATCATCCTCTATTAATTAAATGTCTCTCACTGTTTTTTCACCTTTTCCTTTTCTCCTTTTTTCAGCAAAGTTATCTAAATGTTCATTAACTGCTATGTTCAGGAAGTCTTAGCAGATGTAATAAATCAACATTCATAAAAATAATATACAGAGCAATGTTCAGTTAACATAATTGACACAAAGTGTGTATCCTTCCAAAGCATCAAGGGGTTCCCTTGAGGATTGGCGAGAAAACTCTGTTTGTGTAGAGACAGCACTATTTCTGTATAGGCAGCTTGGTATGAAAGGAAAATTCAGTAGCTTTTGCTCATTCATTGTCTTCTAGGAAACAGCTCTGCCTGCCAGTTGTTGTTTTGTCAAACTTTGAAAGCATTAACTTGCATTAACTCTGATAGTGCTGACTATCTGTAGCTTGCTGTCAGTGAAGAATGTGTGTATTTGATGTGTGAGAATTAATGGTGCATGAAATTAAATACGCTAACAGGTCCCCCCCCCTTGATACTTAAATACGTATGACATTTAATTTTCTTATCTGTTTCTAGCTATAGAAGGCTGTCTTGTAAATAGTCACTCAGCTGCAGAGTGGATAAGACTTGTGCTCAGAAGGGTTACCACCTTTTCTACTCCCCATCCCCAACCCCAAATTGATTGATACAGGTATGTGAACAGAAAGGCTAGTGAAAATGTTCTGGATTCATCACTTCTGTGGATTTATTCGAAGGCCGGTATAAGCAGGAGATTAGATCTAATATGTTGACATTATAATTTATCCACTAAACTTGAGTCATAATCTTCACTGTTCCAGTCCAACAAAAACAAGCCATTTATTACAGAAGGCAAGCAGATTGTTTCCCTCTTCTTCTGCAACCTTATTCTCCTTTACTAGGGAGAAAAGCCCCACTTGAATTTACTTTCAATCCAAGCCATGCTTACATAGAAGAAAATTCCATTGCTGGATTCAGTGTAAATTTAGGAAATTTCAGGTACCAGTATTAAGATTGTAACCTCAGCAACAAAACAGAGGAGCGGGTGAAATTCATTGTCTTTACATTTTAATGAGAAAGCTGTCTGCATGATTATGCACAAGGCCTCTTAAAGAAGAGACATTGGTTGTATAAACACTGCGTAAGAAGACATCTGCTCACACAACTGGGATTTCCCCTCTCTCCCTCTGCAGCCCCCCCCCCAAAACTGGATCTATGAATTACTTGGTGCTGCCTCAGTTTAGCTGACTGCTGGTTGAGTAACCAAAGGTCTCCTTTGCGCTTAGAAGTTTCCTTTTCTACTAGTGGTGACTCTATAAATATGAGGATACACACTAATGTTTATTTTAAATAAAAACATTTAATTAAAAATGCAGTAAAATAGCTACATACATATTCAATAAAATGAGGATACAGCATAAAACAATACATATTGTAACAATAGCAGTTCCAAAACAGCTCAAAAAATATTTTATCAGGTTTTAGTTAACACATTGTGGCTGGCTTTTTGAGATACACACTAATGCTTGACTAGAAATCACATTAAAAAAAAATTGTTGTATGAGTAGACAACAAACTTGATGAATAGAAACAACTGCTTTGCTATTAACAAGTACAGTACATGATGTAATGAAGATCAACCAGAATAAAAGACACTTATCATTTGCTAGCAATATTAAGAGGGTTTAATGGCCTCCATAAGTCCCACATACTTTTGTAAGGTTTGTGTCAGTAGAGGGTTTAAGAATTGTACTGAGTTTCAAGATAATGAGCTTAGATTTACAGCCAAATTGGTTTCAGGATTCCTGTATTAATCCATTCCATATGGAGAAAATTATAACGTGAAGTATGAGTAGAAGCTGTTAAGAAATGAAAGTGTGACATATTTCCATAGAAGAACGTGCTGCATTTGATTTCTTGGTTCTTTTAGAGCGAAACAAAATGGTATTCTGGGTGCTTTATTTGCCTCGTTTCAATTAGAACTGGAGCTGGCAATGGGAAAGCATCATAAAAGTGATTTTGAATGAACATTATTTGAGTGTAGATTTCAAATTGCAAATTATTTTACATATTTGTAAATATTCATGCATTATTTAGGCATGATCAGGTATGCAGCAAGAAGATAGAAAAATGTACCTTCATTTTCATATAGTGGAGCTATTTACTTACATAACATAATTTCAATGATATCTTCAATTTTCTTGACTCTTTTGATAGCAGATAATGCAGAAATACTTTTTTTACATGAAATTTGGTTAGCCAAATGTATCTTTTGAGTCTGTTTAAGAAATAAAATTTAATTTATCACAGTTTTATCATTTCCTGACTCCAAGAGGTTCAGGGCAGCATTCTAGCCCTGTGTGACAGAATACAGTAGCTTTATTTGCATACAATACCAAACCATAGTTTTGTGCCTCATGGCCAAGCTGTAGTGAGCCTTGGACCCACAGCCTTCTCCTCTGCCTGTGCAGCCAAGAGAAGTTAGAAGCTTTAGCTCTTTATTAAGAACAGCTTGCTGTACCATCTGGACCTGAAACTGTGTTTAACTGTGGTTAGTTTAAATAAGTTTATTGCTTCAGAAACTATAGTTCAGGCATCCCCAAACATTGGCCCTCCAGATGTTTTGGACTGCAATTCCCATCTTCCCTGACCATTGGTCCTGTTAGCTAGGGATAATGGGAGTTGTAGGCCAAAACATCTGGAGGGCTGCAGTTTGGGGATGCCTGCTCTAGTTCCTATCAGTTTGTTTGAAACTAACCAGTTAGTGTTTACCATTGCTTGGCAATCTGGATGACACAACAAACTGTGGTGAACTACAGTTCCAAACTCGTTCCTGTTTGCTCAGGTTGCACTAAACTATGGTTTAGCCGCACGGCATGTAAAATGTGGCACTGAGAGAGAATCCCCCAATTTTTATAGTTTGGACTTGCTTCTTCCTAGTCTCAGTCCTTCAAGCCCTCTTCAGGCATTTGCCTGGACACATGAGGCAGGCATAGGTAAACTCGGCCCTCCAGATGTTTTGGGACTACAACTCCCATCATCCCTAGCTAACAGGACTAGTGGTCAGGGATGATGGGAGTTGTAGTCTCAAAACATCTGGAGGGCCGAGTTTCCCTATGCCTGACATGAGGGCTACAACTGTGTCAAGGGAGTGGGGTGCAGTTGTTTGCTCTGTCTCCTGCATCCCCATGTATGGGTATCTCACAGACCTTAGTGTAGTGAGATGGTCTAAGTGTGTTCAGCTTGGATGACATGGAGTCTTCTAAGTACAACCAGAAGAATGCACATATATTACCCCTTCAGACGTTCCTTCTAAACACATGAACGTCTGAAAATAAACTTCACGTGTGGGGATATTGGGGAGATGAGGCAGTGACTTTTGTTCTGTGTTAATTGTTAGCAGAATTTATAAGATTGGAAACCTACACATTTTGGAAAGTTATGGGAATTTTGCATCGTGACACAGGTATTATACTATATAGTCACTAGGCATTACATAATTAGCTGTGTGTAGGATGGTAGACATTCCATATTAATATTTGCCAGATGTAAGGAGCGGAGGAATTCTGTGTTGGGGTATGTATGGCAGGTGCATATTATCTGGTTAGTGTTGGGTTTTTTTAAAATATTTTTTCAGATATTGCATTTCTACTGCTACCAGCTTACATGATAATTGAAGCTGCCTGTCAAAAGCAGTCTAATACTACAGAAATATTTGGATATTCCTTAATGGCTTTTCTGAGCAAACCTTTCATATTTGGGGGCAGAAATTTCTGGCATGTGAAGGTACAATTCATATATCTTGTGTGATTCTCATGATTAGGAACAGGGCAGTTTTGCTATATTAACACAGCACACACATTCCAGAGTTTCTGTTTTCATTGTATCCATTACAATGCTTTCCTGACCATGGTATACCCTAGAAAATTTAATACTCTTCTAACCTTTTAAAAATGAGTTTTCAGCATGACTTTATAATCCTAACAAGCATATCTGTTTTCTTTAAAGCCCTTGCTTTCCAAGACATATTATTCTTTATATGCCTATAATGTTCCTAAATTTCCTGAGATATTCCTGCTGAAACAGCCACATTTTAAACTAAATTCTTAGCTGATGTGTTGATAACCCACAAATGTCATAAATCAACTGGGGAAGGGGGATTAAACACTGTGCAAGAGAATCGGAAGAGATGAAGAAGAGTTATCAGCACTACTTTGGGGTTTACTATCACAATATTGTTTGCTTTCTTAATTACATGGTGCACATCTGTCCTGTGTGTTTATTTGCATGATGCAAGTATCATTGTCTTCACTAGTTGTTAAGTAATTACAGTATAGCATCTGTAAATTCATATTGTGAAACACAATGGCTGTGGGGCTACTCAAAAGATTTCATCAATAGCCAGCAATCAAAGTTGCCAATAAGATTTGGAGTTAAAAGATTTGTAAATAGTTTCTGGAAGCTAGAAAGGAAATAGGTTTCTGCTAAATTTCAAGCGACTCTCACAGAAAATTGCAGTATCTAACTGGCTGCCAATATACAAACCGAACTTCGGCAGTATTTGTCTTGGCTTCATCATGCTCTAAACTGGGAAGCAGCCTAGCTGTGCTTCCTTCTTTGTGTTCATTTCTTGCATCATATTTGGATACAAAATAAATCTAGTTTGTACAGGAAAAAGGATGTTCTCTAGCATAATATAGCCAAACTTTTAAAGAATTTGTTAAAAAGCAAAATTGCTTTCTTTATTTTTATTATTTTTTAAGGAAGCTGTGGATTGCTTGAACAAACATGGCTGGGTTTTATCAGACACTTTATCCTTCTATTTGATGTTGATAGAGTAAGATTTTGGAAAGATTGATGTAGCTCCCTGTGTATATTTTCCTGTCCTTCATGTTGTCTAAATGGCTTTGTTTTTAAAGAGTGTGAAATCTGTAAAAAAGAATGTGTTATGTGTGAAGAACAAAAGTGTGCCATTCATGGCTGTAAAATGGGAAACCACTCCTGAAGTTAGGATTTGATATCCTGCTTTATCATTACCATAAGGAGTCTCAAAGCTGCTCACAATCTCCTTTCCCTTCCTCCCCCACAACAGTGGGTGGGTGGGGCTGAGAGGCTTCAGAGAAGTGTGACTGGCCCAAGGTCACCCAGCAGCTGCATGTGGAGGAGCGGGGACGCAAACCCTGTTCACCAGATTACGAGTCTACTGCTCTTAACCACTACACCACACTGGCTCTCAATTCTCTCAAGTTGTCTTTGTCCATGGAGTTTTCTTGGCAGGGATAATGGAGTGGCTTGCCGGTTCCTTCTCCAGGTGGATTACATTTGGTCAAAACATAACTTCTCTTAAATTATTTAAGCCCCTTCGCCACGACAAGGCAGTGATCCATGAAGGGATCACTGAAGGAAATCAGCCCCGAGTGCTCACTGGAAGGACAGATCTTGAAGCTGAGGTTACAATACTTTGGCCACCTCATGAGAAGAGAAGACTCCCTGGAAAAGACCCTGATGTTGGGAAAGATGGAGGGCACAAGGAGAAGGGGACGACAGAGGACGAGATGGCTGGACAGTGTTCTTGAAGCTACAAACATGAGTTTGACCAAACTGCGGGAGGCAGTGGAAGACAGGAGTGCCTGGCGTGCTATGGTCCATGGAGTCACAAAGAGTTGGACACGACTAAATGACTAAACAACAACTCCCAAACAAGGTAGTGTCTGCATTTACAAGCCTCCAGCTATCACAACCTCAATTAATTGTGGAACACAATAAATCTATGTGCTATAACTGGATTGTGGACCAGTGTTCATAGCACCACTGGATATTGTTCTATTGTATAAATATGCAATTTAAGAATATATATTTATGCTTTTGAAATACTGTAAGTTAAAGTGATGAAAAGTTATGAACTTGCACATGTGAACCAGCCTTTCCCCTTGATCAGATTTTGAGAAATCACAGTCATTAATACATGCAAAAGTATCATTCTCCTTTTTTAAAAAAAACGGTAGTTTTTAGTTGCTGTAGAAAAAAATTCAGTGGCTTTTAACGATAGAATTGTAATGTTTGCAATGTTACCAGCAGTGTTCCTGTAGGTGACATTTTTCTTCTTTAAAGTTTCTACCCTATTGGTCAACAACATTCAAACCACATGTTCCTTAATGCCTTCTTAATTATAGAAAGTAAAAAGGTTAATATTCTGCCTTCACAACTAGCATTTTTTTAAACATGTGGAGTTAAGCATTTTGATCTTAAGTATGCAAAAGAACATCCAAAACTCTCTTCCTTTAGCCAAGTGCTCCTTATAAAGAAAGGGAGACATTATTTGTGGTTAAAAGTTACTAGGACAGTTTGCCGTAGAAGATTTCTACATTATGAAGCCGCAACCACATCCACACCCAGTCTTGAAAAACATATGTGGAACATGATACACTAACTCAGCAGAGACTTAGATGTGGTACGTCCTCTTGAGATTGTTGTTTGGAGAGGAGCCATGCTTGAGTACAAAACCCCTCAAGAGAAATCCGATTAAATTTAATCACTAGGCTGGCTGAAGGAGTTGGGGCTCAACAGTCACTGAACTCGGGGTCACTGGCAGGGAAAGCTTAAAAATTCGACGAACTCTGCATTTATGCAGTGAATATATGTTTCCAAATGCACCGCTGATGAGATAACAGGAATGGGATAGGGTCATTCCTTTTCCTTTTGATTCTAACTGGCAAATGCTGCTTCTTCCTGGCTGCCCCTTATCCCCCACCCCAATTTTTAGTTTAGGAGCTTGGCAGGAGTGGAGAGTGTTTAAAAATGGAGCTTGGGGAAGATCAGCTGGCAGGACTGAATTTAGGGGGAGGTGATCCAAGCTATGAGGTTTTTAAAAACTAATTTTAGCCACTCTATGTAAGGATAGGGTAGAAGCCGGTAAGTTTTATTTTTTTAACAATGTATGTATGTTTGTTTGTTTACACTTCATAATGTAACAAAAAGTGATTACTATTAAAAGAATAAAAAGGCAATACTGTAATGATGTTGTAGTAACATTCCCTAAAAACTAGCTAAAAACAGAATGATATATATCACAGATAAAATTGAGTGATGTACAGACCAGAGAATTAAAAATGAAGCATCTCAGAATCCAGGAAAGCTCTGTTTTCTGTAGCACAAAGGCTATGGGCAAGTCAGTTGTTCATGCTGCCATCTTGTGGCCGTACCTTTCAATTTTATGCCAGATGCACACTCTACACTAAAAAAGTGCCAGCCTCTGACTTTTTTTAGCAGTTGAGCATGATTCAGAAGCAGATACAGGGTGATTCTATCATTGTTTTCTGTCGGTCTTTCTATTTTAAATGGAAGCCTTCCAGAGAGAGGGGGAGAGATGCATGTGAGGTGTTTATGTGAGATGGGAAAGTCTGTATGAAAGCGTCATCTGTGAGAGAGAAGAAAAGACGCACTTGGGCAGGGAGAAAAGGGGTGTGTGTCTCTGTGTGTGGTGTTTGAGGGAAGATATGTACAGTATGTGGTGTGTGTTTGTGTATGTGTGCAAGAGAGAGAGAGAGAGGTGTTGCCACTTCATATATTTTTCCTGGTGCTGAAGAATTTCCCCTGTTGTTTATAGACAGCACAGCCTGTCTGTGTGTGGAAATCAATATTTTGTGTTTTCCACAATCAGGACCAGCAGAGCAAAAGTGACTTCTCATGGCAAGCATGAGATTGTCTAGAGAAGTGGCAATGACCGTATGTTCTCTAGTTTTCTGTCATCCTGCACCACCATGGCAGCCATGTTGTGTTACGTTGCCTTCCCGTCCCCCACACCGCCCCCCTCCATGGCAGCTGTTCTGTGCCTGGTGCTCACAGGACTTACTCAAAGTTCAGAATGGTCCGAAAAGGTTGTCAACTCCTGGTTTGGATTATTTCTTTCCTGGTTCATATTTAGAAGCTGCTTTCAGATGTCTCCAGCGACATAAGTGAAAGTATCCATAGACACCCATGAAGAAGTAAAATATCTTCATGCAGCCAGGATGGGGCACAAATGTATCCACTGCAAAATGGAGAAATGAATATCTGACAGGAATATCCTTTCTGCTCCCCCTCTTCAGTGGTGACTCAACATTCTGAGTCAAGGTAGAATGGTACGGTAGTATATGTGGGGGTGGTTGGGAGGAATGGAACGGAATGGAGAGGCTAGGGCCCTGAACAGAAGCAACCCACACTGCAACATTTTGTTGCAGACCTGCCACTTATGACTTGTACTGTATTGCAAACCTGGTTTTTGAATTAGCAGTTCCACATTAGGATACGTTTAGCTAATTGAATTGAACACATTGAAAGACAAAATAGGGTGTGTGTCAGGTTGTATGAAGGAGAGCTGTGGACACCTCAACCACCCGCCCCAAGAGAAGGGCTAGAAGTTGTGCTGAAGCTACACTGGCATGTCGTAGCTGGAAAGGGGCATGTGCATGGGGGAGCAGCCCTGTGAGCTGCTGGACAGGGAGAAGGAAGACGCAGGAGGAGATGGTGGCAACTGCTGCTGCTGCTGCTGCTGCTGCTGTGAGGCAGCCCAGAAGGCAGCAGAATACAGCCCCAGCCTCAGCAGTCATCCCCACCCCACCCCACCCCACAAGTTCAAGAGACGGAGCTTGAAGGCCTCACCAGAACAGCGATTCCAGAGGCCAGACAGGCGTGCAAAGGTGGGGAGGAGACCTGGAGACCTTCAGGGGTGAAGGACTGAAGAGGCTCTCAAGGAGGGGAGGTGACCCCCTCGCCACCCACCCCAGGAGCCCAGAGAGAGAGAGAGAGAGGTGCCAGAGGAAGGCAGGCGCTTCATGCCCTCCCTGTCGAGTGCTTCACCTCACAGATGCCTGCAAAGGTGGTGGCCATATGGTGGGTGGGGCCAGAGCTGTGGGTCAAGCATACACGCCTAGAAGTGGAGGATGGGGCCAAAAAGGAATGCCAACGGTGGCTGAAGCAGGACAGAAAGCCTCGGTGGCATACACACACACAAAACAAGAAAACTGGGGTGGGGGGATGACTTGCTATAGGTGTGGGAAATTCTGGACATGTCTTAAAATTCTAACCCCCCCCCCCGGGTTACCATTTTAGATGTCCAGTTTCCGTACATGTCTGGAATTTTCTGGACGTATGGCAAGCCTAGGTTTACTCAACCATTTTCCCACTTGCTCACAGATGGTTTGGGGGTGGGGCGGGTTGTATTGCTACACCATCAGTTGTGCTGTTTGGATAGCTGCACTTCTAAGTAGTTTGAAGTCTGAATGTTTTTGTCATGAATCAGTGTCTGATCAGTCATGAGTTAGACCTGTTTTGGACAACCATTCTCAACTTACAGATACTGTGTAAAAATCTGTGCCTAGAAACTGGACAGCTTCTTTCAATATTATTTAATGTGGCTGGACTATGTCCCTTAATCAGCTAAGAATGAATTCTGATATCTGAAGAGAAAAGGCTGCGGAAGTGGATTATTTATGAGAACATATGATCACTGTTTTTAAAAAGCAGACTGCCTTAGGGAGCAACCGCTTTGAGTCTTTGAATTGTTCAGCAGTTGCTGTGCTGAGTCATCAAGGATGAAATTATAAGGACTGCAGGGATAAAATTAGCATGAGAGCAGTTCCAAAACACAGATAAATCAGTGTCTGTTTTGCTCACTGAACAGAAACTTAAAACCTTAATGTATGGGGAAATATACTTTGCTCATAAAGGAATATTAGAGCTGCCAGGTAAAATACTTTTTTTTACACAAATACAAGGGACAGCATGTATGACAGGAGTGGGGGAAATGTGGCTCTCCAGATGTTGTTGGTCCAGTATTCAGTGTGTCTCCATTCTTCCCAGCTCCGCTGAAAGAGGCTGTCATTAAACTGCTTCTTAAAAAAATATCTCTGGACTCGGCTGATATGGCCAACTATCGCCCAGTCTCAAATCTTCCATTCTTGGGCAAGGTGATTGAGCGGGTGGTTGCTGAACAACTCCAGGCACGCCTGGAGGATGCGGACCATTTTGATTCCTTCCGATCAGGATTCAGGCCTCATCGTGGGACTGAAACCGCCTTGGTCGTGCTGGTCGATGATCTCTGGCAGGCTAGAGACAAAGATGAGAGCTGTTTCCTAGTTCTGCTGGATCTCTCAGATACCATTGATCATGACATCCTTCTGGACCGTCTAGAGGAGCTGGGAGCTGGGGGCACTGGAGTGGTTCCGCTCCTTCCTCCTGGGCCGTGTCCAGTAAGTGGTGTTGAGGGATGAAGGACCAGGTGCACAGCCTGGGAGTCATTTTGGACTCACAGCTGTCCATGGAGGCACAGGTCAATTCTGTGTCCAGGACAGCTCCAACTGGTATGCAGTGTCTATCAGCTGGTGTCTACCAGCTCCAACTGGTATGCAGGCTGAGACCCTGCCTGCCCGCAGACTGTCTCGCCAGAGGGGTGCATGTTCTAGTTATCTCCCGCTTGGACTACTGCAATGCGCTCTATATGGTGCTACGTTTGAAGGTGACTCGGAAACTGCAATTAATCCAGAATGTGGCAGCTAGACTGGTGACTGGGAGTGGCCGCCGATACCATATAACACCGGTCCTGAGAGATCTGCATTGGCTCCCAGTACGTTTCTGAGCCCAATTCAAAGTGTTGGTGCTGACCTTTAAAGCCCTAAATGGCCCCGGTCCTGTATACCTGAAGGAGTGTCTCCACCCCATCGTTCAGCGCCGAGGGCCTTCTGGCGGTTCCCTCACTGTGAGAAGTGAGGTTACAGGGAACCAGGCAGAGGGCCTTCTTGGTAGTGGCGCCCTCCCATCAGATGTCAAGGAAATAAACAACTATCTGACTTTTAGGAGACATCTGAAGGCAGCCCTGTTTAGGGAAGTTTTTAATGTTTGAAGTTTTATTCGGTTTTTAATGTTCTGTTGAAAGCTGCCCACAGTGGCTGGACAGGGTAGAAATTATAAATTATTATTATTAATTATTACTTCAGTAGCAAAAAATGATAATAACTCCTTGGTCCATGCCATCTGGTGGAATGGATTTGTGGCTTGAATATGCAGAAGATGCTGTATCATCAGAGACCTGGATAGATTGCTTGGGAGTGGTACAATGGAGAATCTATCTCTTGGGGGTCCTGTTAATGAGTCTTGGATTGCAAGTCTCCTGTGGGAAGAGGTGTGTGTCCTGGGGAAGCTGTGATGGTGGCTATTTCTGGAGGGGTTGCAGCAGGGGCAGCTACTCTTCTTTTACATGTTTTTCATTGTCTCTACGTGTGTTAAATACATTTCTCTCTCACTTTTATTTATATTGCTTTACTACTTCACTCTTTGCCGTCCTGGGTTCCTTTTGGTAAGAAGGTTGGGGTAGAATGTTAGTAAAGAAATACCGTAGTTCCTTGGTTACAGGAGGAAGGGGCCCTTTTGTCCCTGGCTCTTATCTCAACCTGGCCTAGCTGATGGTCTAGTGTGGCCTTGCAAAGTCTGGAGGCATTTCCTCTCCTACTTCCATGGGTGGAGTGATTTGTGTTCACACCATTGGACCTCTCTCCCACCCTCCAAACTTATACTTGCAGTTGTCCCACAGCCATCTCAGAAACCACTGTGGCCAGCTATGGGGAGAAGCTTGAAGGGGTTGGTTAGAGTCTTGGTTGTCTCTCATTCATGTAGCTCTCTGGGTTGCTGCCTGAATGATGCAGACTAATACTGTATGGACACTGCTGCTGCACAGCTGCTCAGTGGGTGGAAAATGGCCAGTGTCCTTCAGTTCCTGGCTTCATATGCCTCTTGTGGCCTGGAAAAGTGCCTGTCCTCCTTCTAGTGCTCCAGAACACCACTTGTACAGCAAGGACTGGGTGTTTATTGCTGGTGTTTCCAAGTGTAGAGAACTTAGGATGAAGGGGTCCACTGTTTTCAGGCTCAGCTTTTATTCTCCTGGCCTGTTGGACTTCTGGGGAAAGAGTTGGAACTGGAGTGTGAGCATTTCATCATCTAATCTTCCCTTTGTTGTCTTCCCTTTTACTTTCTTTATTGTGACTCTCATGTTAGATACCGGTACTTCTCACCTTGAGTCAGGAAGTCAGCTGGCCTGGATGTCATGGTGGGATTTGCGCTCCAGAAAGATTCTGGGGACTGTTTTCTGGTCCCAGAACATAGTTCCTTCTCCATCTAGCTGATCTTGTTCACTTGTAAAGAACAGAAATTTACTGTTAAGTATGGAATTTTGTTTCTGCATATTATTCCCTTTTCTTATACACAGTTTTATAGTCCTGTGTTATATTGTGAAATGGTCAGTCAGAATTCCTAGGGCATAATCTAGTTAAAGTTAAATACTCTTTGGTCTCGCTGATTTCAACAGATTTAACATGTGCTTAGCTCTCTCACTGAAATAAATAGGATGTAAAATGCATGACTGGCTGGATTGCACCCTAAAGACTGTTGTGATTCCCTCCTCTTGGGACTATTTGTCAGTACAAATAATCCAATGTGGGATAAATCCAGTATTCTTCCATTTCAATTTGTGCAAATTATATTTGAGAAATAATGAGATGAAACGGACATCTTTCTGGCAAAATAAATTTCATTGAAATTTGAACAGTTTATCTCTTTTCTCTACATCTACCTTAAGTTTTTATTGTAAGAGAAAGTGTTATGAAATAAAATACGGACTGCCAGGTACATACTCTGAATTGTAATTTTTGCTTCATGAACCGGGACCACCATGTAACAACTGACCTTATCACAATAAATTGGGTTAACCTCCTCTTCATCAAATAAATATTATGGCAAAATGATATGGTGCTTTAAAATAAACTTCACATCATATCATTGCTTTTTGTGTTACAGAAATGGGAGAATTCTCAGTTGTTAATCCTAATTTTCATGTTCAGTTCTGTACATTTTATCAAGCTGTGGCAAATATTAGTATTTGGAATATTTGAAGTTTTGATTTCTGCCAGAAATTAGGAATTGTGCCTCTGAAATTTTTCACTTTTTCTAGATTCTTATCCCATAAATTGAAGTCATCTAGAGATTATTATGCTACAGTCCTGTTTACCTGTTAACTCTGTTATTTGAAGGAACATTTAGTGTTGTTGTTGTTTAGTCATTTAGGCATGTCCGACTCTTCGTGACCCCATAGACCAAAGCACGCCAGCACATTTAGTGCAGTTTTGTTAATTGCATTGCTATATTTATTTGCAGGTTTCAATCAAATAACTTTATATGCCATGTGCTTTACTTCTAGGGGTGTAGATTTTTTTTTAGTGGGATGTATGTGTTACCTTCATAGGGGACAATATAAATACAGCCTATTAAATTATTTACTGAAGACAGTTGGCCAATCCATTGTTCAAGGAGCCAAAGGTCATTTTGGTGTGCCTAGCTGATTCATAGGTAATCTGATACAGTACTTGGCTGTTGGTTTCCCAGGCAGACGATGAACTTTATCCTTCCATTATGAGTCACACAACTGTAACTTTACAGGGGAGAAGGAATTAATTGTGAAAGGTGCTGAAGAATACGTATGCATGCTGAAGTAACGATGCCTCTCATGAGACGACAACTGCACCATAACTGGTGGCACTTCTTTGCCAGAAATGCAATTGATTTTTATATTATTTTTGGTCTTTTGCTGATTTTTGTCAAGTTAGATTGCTTTGTTTTGAATTAAAAACGCAGTGCTTGTAGTCCTGGAACTAGTCTTGCACAAGAGGATTATGTGAATGGAGGGTGGGGTGAGGTTATTGGTTCTGTTCTTGTATTTATTATGTATTTTGTGTTTTTAAGCTTATTTTTATGTTGTGAAGCACCCTGAGATCTGTGGATGAAAGGTGGTATACAAATTTTAATAATAATAATAATAATGGAGTTATAATGAGCTATAATGCTTCTGTTGACAAAACCCCTAAATATAAATCTATTAGCTCCTTGGGATCACAATCTCAGAAAGTGGTCAAAATGTATTGGATCTTGCAATCCATGGCTCTTTCATGGGGTGGGGTGGGGGGTACATTGGAATTTTGTGTTGTTTTCTCACTCTTTTCATGCAGAGTTCCTCCAACAGTTTCAGGAAAACTGACTACAATGTGCTATATAGAATTCAGTAGTTACTTTGCTTTATTATCAAACATTTAATCTAATTTAATAATACAATGACAATCCTATCTATGTGCTTCTGTAATGAAACGTGAAGGTGTTTAAAACATAGCATAAGTGAAATTTGTAACAGGAAAATATAGGATAAAAGTCATGTATGTAACTGTATATTGAAAACTTCCTGTTAGTTTATAGCTCTCGTTCTCACCACCAGTAAAACTAGCAGTGCTTTACAGACTTACAACATCTCTCCTATGTGTAATGTATGGCCATTGTAAAATAAAACATGTGCCACTTATTTGAGCTCCTTGTATAAGTTGGCTGAGGTGCCCTTGAGTTATATTAGTTCTGTATTCCCTGCTCAGAAGTTTGCACTGCTGTTAGCTGTCTGCCACAGAAAGGAGGAGTTTGCTGCTTCTATAGCTGTGCCTTTGGGAGAGGGGGGGGGGGAACGCCTATCATATTTCACCCTAATCCTAAGCGATTGCTTTAGCCAGGCAGTCTCTTTTATTGTTAAAGAGAATCCTTCTGAAGATTGTTCCCCAGGCTTTTCATTTAAGGGCAAACAGGATGGACGGACTTAAGAATCAGAATGGCAGTGCCATTTCCTCACAGAAAAGAGAAAGCTGTTCCACATTGTATCCTGGTCTGGCAACTTGTTAGCAGCATGTACATCTTCCTGATCCAAGAAACTGGGTTTTTTGTTTAAAGAAAATGTGATAGAAGAGAAGGCTGGATTACAAGCATATCGGTGGAGAATGTTACTGAGCAGAGGAGATGGACTTTGGTTGAAACCTGGGGAAAACGGAAAGCTGTGTCCCTCGGTGTTGTGCTTCTACACAATCCTCATCTGAAGGTTGTTTTCAGGGTGCCGTGGTGTTTTTCTTTCTTCCGCTGTGTTTTGTTTGGCAGCTCACAAAGTACTGTAGGCAGAAGCAGCCTCCGGGAATTGTACAGGCACAATCGCTTGGTTCTGTGCTCCATGCAGATTTAAACAGTGCATGTGTTTTCTTTAAGTTGAAAGAAACATGGTTGTTTTATATTAGATAAAAAGAAAAAGAAGAAGGCTACGAGGGTGGTTTTGAAAGTTGCATACTCCAGTGGATTTATTTATTTTTTGGAGGGAGAAATGAAAAAAGAAAGCACCTCGAAGTCATTCCTGTTTAAACATAATCCAGGATCCCTCTCGCGTGCTGTGAGCTGGATAAACTTCTCTACCTTGTCTAAGCAGACAAAAAGGCTGTTTCGCAGCGATGGTGAACTCACTTCTATATGTGGGCAGCAGGTAGAAGAGGATGAGAGCTGGACCTACAGACCCCAGCACAGAAACGGTGATTTTTTTTGTTTTCAAATATGCAGTTAATCATTTAATTGTATTGCTAATAATCTTTTACTTAATTAAATCCCTTCCCCCTCCTTCCATTTTCCCCACATGCTGCCTTTCATTTGACCTTTTGGTCTCTGTGGCAAGTGTTTCCTCATAGTGTATCCTTCTGCTTTGTAGTTTGCTACTCAAAGCCCTCATTCCCACCAATCGGAAACAGCGGTCTCATATCAATGCTTCTTAACATGGCAGCTGTATTGTGATGACTGTCCAGCCCATAGCAAGGAGTTGCATAGAGATTTACAACTGTGTAAATGGATTAAAACAAAGCAGAAGTATGGTTTTACCAAAGTAATTTATTTTCCATACATTTTTTGAGTGCATGGGGTGGTGGTAGGGCTAGATGGATATGTGTAGAACAGAGATGAACAGAAAGCTTGTGCACGTAAGGGTGGATCGCATAAAGCAAAAGGTAAAAAGGATCTCCCTACTTCTCCACCTGTTGTAGGGGCATGAAATGTGCTGCAAGGCGGGAAGAAGGGAATGGGCATGTATATGTTGATAATGGTGATGACATAGTTGTAGCAGCTGTTGATCTGCCTGTATTTTGCTATGCAGATATATCATATATTCTGTGCACTTCTGCAGACAGTGAAATAGACTTTTCACACAGCACAACCTTGCACACTTATCACCAGAAGCACCCACTCATGTTGTATCACACTGTTGTGGTACACTCAGATACTTTGCTGGGACTTTATCACCTGATCCTCCTTCTAGTCCCTTCTCTCTTAAACCCTGGCTATTAACTTCTATCCTAATCATATGTATTTTGGAAGTATGCCTGATATTTAATCAGAACCTGGCAGTACAGATACATGAGGTTCACTGCATGTTGAAGTAATCATTATCCATTTTGGCAAATTTTGAAAGAACATTGCATTACCAACTACTGTAGTCCATCAGATGATGATGGATTGTCTTCCTGATAGCCTTCTGTGCTTAACAGGTGATAGTCCTGTTGGATGCAGCTTGTTGACACTTCCATGGGAAATAGTAGACTCCATAAAAAAAAAAAAACAACCAGTGAGCAAATAGCACACCAATGCTCAAAAGTAGGTTTTAAAAGAGCACATCGTGAGTAGTAGCATGGTACTTTTATAAAGTTTTCATAAAGAACAACCCTGCTGGATCAGACCAAAAGCCCTTTTTTTAAAAGCATCCTGCTCTTGGTGTAGAAAGTGAAAATGGGAGAACATGTTGTTTTGATGCTGCATGTGTTTGTGAAGGGGGCAGCAGGGCAGCAAGACCCTTACCTGGATACTGGATTTGGCTTTGGTGGTGGTTTGTGCCCTGAAGCTTGTTGTTGTACTTTTATGGATGGCTAATAGAAGTGCCAGCAAACTGCACTATTCAATTATCCCCTTCTGTGTCCCTATTAGGTCTGTTTTTGTTCTGTTTTGCTCCTCTCTTGTTCAATAGATCTGAGTAGGAGTGGGAGAGAGTAAGTTTCCAGTGACAGCTGATAAAGTCAGACCTGAAATTTCAGGCTCTGTGACCCTTGGATGTCACTCTTATGAGTAAAGGATACTGTGGATTTTTTTTTTTTTTAGTTGGGACGCACCCTTTAATTATGAGTGCTCTCTTCTTAAATACATCCAGCGTTAGTCCAGCCAAACCTCAATAATCATACACTGAAACTGAATTAGAACACAACAAGCTAATGATGCCTACATTCTTGTCCCTTTATGTGAAGCTAACTACTCAATTAGGTGTGATTATCTACTGAGCTGCCCTGTGCTATGTTTACATTTGGAAGTTGAAAAGCCTTTTAAAGTTTTGGCAGTATGGAGAGGTGTTTGGTTAAACCTCTCAAAACTATGGGGCTCCCAGGGGAAAACTTTCAAGGAGTAAAGTGGCCTGGCAATGTGTAGTCTGTGGATTAGTCTACTATAAGTGACTTGCACTGTACCAGGACCAATGTGAAATTCATTGCTGCTCCTTGTGAAACCTTTGATTATTTAGTCAAATCGGGTTAAAAACTGTTGATTATTTCCAACAAAAAACATTAGCAGCTGGCCAATGTAAATAAGGCTGCATTAAGAAAGGGGTTCTTGCTTAAGCATCTTGAGAGTATATTTCCATGGCCCACATTTGGACCAATCACAAGTACCTCTGTATGGGAACATTACATGGAGGAAACAATGTTTCATGGGCACGTTTGCAACAGGATCCTAGACTTGTGTCCTGTGCACTGATTCATCAGCAGAAAACTGCAATAGATGACTCATCTTTCTCATCTGCTTTCTCATATGATTCCTTTAAAAGGTCTGTTTGTGAGCTCAGAGTATTAGGTTACACAAGGGCCCTAAGGCAGGTCTACCACACTATGGGAAACTCCCAGTGTAGCTTTGTTGTATTACCGGCTGTAGGAAATTCCCAAATCAAGCGGAAAAACCTTAGGACTAGAGTTGGTTGGGTAAAGAACAGCAACTCCAGATGAGAATGGCAAGTCTGAGTAAAGCGTGCAAAGGTGATGGGAGGCTATTTCTCCCGTGAAAAATAGCAAAAAACAACAACACACCCAACCCATGTGATATAGTGGACTTGGTGCATAGAAACGTGAAAGTTCAAATCCCCACTTGGATATAAAACTTGCAGAACCATAAAACTAATAATTGGACTGCTTTTCAAGTCTAATTCACTTCAAAGTGTTGTTATGAAAAGTTATGAAAATAAAATGGAAATATAAGGAAATGCACACGTGCTCTTGAAAGAAAGGTACATTTACAAATGTAATTAATTAATCTCTTCCAGTGTTCCCCCCTTTGAAGAGTTCATATATTCTGAACAAGATCCCCATTCATGGGACTGACTGCTAAGTTGCAAGCTAGACTAAAAAAAAAATTAAAACTTTGGCATAAGTAAAGGATCAACAAACACTTGTCTCTCTTTTTAAAGCCCCCCAACACTGATTGTGCACTGATGCTTGGCATAATAATAATAATAATAATAATAATAATAATAATAATATACGTACATGCCACCACTTTAATTTGTAGTACATTTTTTCAGATTATATGAATAAATTATACATTTTAGTTTTAGTGCTGATTGAGAGTGAGCAAATTAGTGCAGCTGCCGTCTGGTTTAAGAGTTTCCCATAGAGAAAGCGTGGTAGGGTGCTGGCAAGCCAGTGTTCACTTTAATTTTCTCTTGACAATTTTACTGATTTTGGACAGAAAACTGTGGCTTGAATTTAAGTTCAAAAACACAAACATGGGAATGGGGGAGAGGAGGAGACAATTTATTCAAGATTTGCCAGAGTATTATGAGGGTAAACCCAGATAATAGCTTATTTGCTTGAACATTGCTGCTTCAATACTTCAAAAATTGTATATAGATCTTCTGTAGGCAGTTTACTTTTTGTTTTTAATTTTAAAGGGATGGTAAAACAAATGTTCTCATGTGTAATATGTTACACATCGGTATGTTATGTATTGTCCTAGTAAGATGTATGTTCTCTCTGTTCATTACAATTCCTCTAGCCTTTCTTGCAAGGCCTAGTTTTTCTTTTAATGAGCATTCACACAGTCAGACAGGGGGGGGGAGATGGGGGGGTGAACATAGTGCATTGATTTTGATTGCAGCATTATTCTACACTTGACTTATATAAAATAAAGAAGTCCATTGTACAGAGCACAGTAAGGGACGGGAGGAGAGAATCATTTCCCCCCTGTAATTGGACAGCAACTATAAAAGCTTGAATCAGTTGTAATAATAGAGACTGCAGTGCATGGAGGATTTCTTAAAAAAATATTTAGGGTTGGTTTTTTTTAGTGTGAAGTATGGGAAGGATAATTAAAAAACTGGGTATGGGCAGGACCAAGTGAGTTTGTGCAGTTGATTTTGCTTGTAATATACTGTATCTGAATTATTAGATGAATAACTGAATATTGCTTTGGACATGTAAAAGTCTATGGCCTATAGATGTCATACAAGACAATCATTTACATTCATTTTGTCTCATGTGCAGATAATATAACTGTACCAAGAACGGTACAGAATTACGGTTTCCATAACATCCGAGATGTCTGCCTGTGACAATATACATACAGTACTCCTTCCTGAAGAGAGACGTTTCTTGAGAATTTAGTAAAATTTCAAATGGTTTCAAGTGCTGCAGAACTGTGAAAAGGGAGAAATAGGTTGCTGTTGATAGCCATTGAGATGAATCTTTGGGCTAGTGGCGGGGTAGGGAGAGGAAGCTATGTGTTGTTGTTTAGTCATTTAGTCGTGTCTGACTCTTCGTGACCCCATGGACCAGAGCACACCAGGCACTCCTGTCTTCCACTGCCTCCCGCAGTTTGGTCAAACTCATGTTGGTAGCTTCGAGAACACTGCCCAACCATCTTGTCCTCTGTCGTCCCCTTCTTCTTGTGCTCTCCATCTTTCCCAACATCAGGGTCTTTTCCAGGGAGTCTTCTCTTCTCATGAGGTGGCCAAAGTTTTGGAGCCTCAGCTTCAGGATCTGTCCTTCCAGTGAGCACTCAGGGCTGATTTTCTTAAGAATGGATAGGTTTGATCTTCTTGCAGTCCATGGGACTCTCAAGAGTCTCCTCTAGCGCCATAATTCAAAAGCATCAATTCTTCGGTGAAGGGGACAACAGAGGATGAGATGGTTGGACAGTGTTCTCGAAGCTACAAACATGAATCTGACCAAACTGCGGGAGGCAGTGGAAGACAGGAGTGCCTGGTGTGCTCTGGTCCATGGGGTCACGAAGAGTCGGACACGACTAAACGACTAAACAACAACAATTTCTATAATTTAATCAGGTCTATATATACCATGGCTTCCAGTAAAGGACAAGAAAGAGGAATATGTATAAAAGTATGACTCTTGTTTTTTAAACAGAGGGTGTGGTTTCTTTCTTGGATACCTATCTAAAAATTAGTGGAATCTTATAGAATGTTGGATGAGTGCACTGAGATAACCGGTGCATGTGCTGGTGCTGTGCCATTGTTAGAACTATGGAGGTGTGGACCTCATAAGTGGTTGAATGGGAAAGCACTGGAGACCTCTACCAGCTCTTCTTAAGCTTTCTGGCTTTATTCAGTCCTAAAAACCTTGGTCCAGTACGTGGTCTGTTGGACTTAGAATGAATGCCAGATCCCATGCACCTTCATGCTGCACTTCTGGGGTCTTTTATATTCCCAGTTGTATATCCCCTTTTATATTATATTATCTCCAGATGTAAAAGTTTCCTGATACATCTAAACTGGGAATATGTGAGTTAAGCTCTTACTACAGTCCTGGCATGGAAACTGAATCAACCCATGATTTGCAATCCTGACTTGAAGTAGGAGCTTAAGTTGGTTTTCAGCTTCAGATGAAATAGAAACTGGGTTAAAAGTGAGAAAAGGTAAAGGAAAGAGGAGAGGTGGTTTTAGTCACAGTAGACCCATTGAAACTAATGGACTTAGTCATGCTTATTAATTTCAGTGGGTCTGCTTTGACTAAAACATCATTGAATACCCCCTCCCCCCAGCGCTTGTTTGTGGTCTAGTAAAGTATGGTGTAGTGGACCAAGATCATTCCATCTGAACCACACCTCTAAGTAAAACCAGTAGTTAAAGATTCAGCAGTTCTGTTTGCTATTCTCAGTGTGCCATCGCCGTCTGGTGAGGGTGATGAGCAGCCGGACTGCTAACTTCGAAGTAAGTCAGTTCTATACACCCCGAAGTTGGGAGGAGAGCTTGGGAGTTTTTGACAGCAGCATGGTGGGGTTCAGGTTGTTTGGTGGAAAGCCTTGGAGATGCTTGGCCACATTGTCAACCTTCTACACTGACCTTTCATTATCTGAATAGGGAAGATGAGCAGAGAATGGGGACAAGGAAGGTTGGTCACTGCTGCCTGAAAGCACTTGGTGTGCCTTCGGTAAGCATCATCTTAAGCCAGCACACCTACCAGTGCACCTACTTCTCTGCCAATCTTCTCTTGGGTAAAAGCTGTGTGGGCAGGAGATGGTGGTCAAAGAAGAAGGTAGTCAGGCATTTGACAAGTGCTTGTTCAGCAAGGCCAGCTGAAACTTTTGGATCTCTGTACATTTCGATAATAAGGTCTATAAGTGGATTATAACAACTATTGGAACTCAATTCATATGTGGTTGCTGTCATTAAGTTGTAAATTTGGGGAAGTACATAATGTTGATAACAGCAGGGATGGGGAACCACCAGCAGTTATTGGACTCCGGTCCAATCAGCCGCAGCCAACATTCCCAGTGGTCATGGATGATGGGAACTGTAGTCCACATGCTCCCTCCCCCTATTTGCAAAACTGTGTAGGGAATAGTTTTGTCTGTCCCTCCGTTCCTTACATGCCCACACCCATCTGATGCAAATTTCAAAACTCAAATCATTTTTAATGCTAGCTATTGCTTAAAATTCCAGAGTAATAAGTACTTGTGGCTTGGTATGCAATGCCGTAATCACATGGCTAGTTTGGATAATTATGTTGTATTGACAATAAATGTTAACTTAGACATGCTAAAACTATGGGTTAGGCTTGCGGTGGTTTCAAAGAGTATATTTCAGTCTTGATTTGGACTGTTATCAGCATGTTAAATTTGGAATATGCTTGGAAAAAATAGCCTCTCAACTAAATTAGCAGTATTAGTGCTTCCCCCACCCCAAAAAATATTTTTAGAAACTGGCATGTCAATACTGTTCTCTCTGTGATTTATTCATACAACTGCTGGAATTGGGCACTGGCATTCCAAGAGTTTTCAGAATTCTAGGAATTGTTTTTTTTTTTTAAAGCTACTTTTAGGTTGTATCTTAGCTGGACATAGTGATTTGTTTTTGTTTGTTTTCTTTGAACTTTAAGATTTCTTTCAAAAATGTCACTTAGCAGAATGTTTGAGTATAAAAATTCCTATATAAAAATATTCTGTGTATAGATCTGATTTAACTTTTTCTTAGCTTAAATTGCAGTCATGTTGATCTTAATAAATTTGGGTGTTAGGTAGAGCTGCTGTTCTGTGTGTCTATGTATATACGGTAGTATATATATACAGCTGTCTGCATTTTTGGACTCTCCTTGGGAGTGTAGATAGCTAGTTGGGCAGTCATAATGAGCTCCTTTTCTTCAAAAAAATATATGTACTGCTATACCACTGAGCATTGGTATGGTTGTTTAATGACTGGATGGCCGAGAGAGACCAATATGAATATTATTAAGCACTTGATATTTAAGAAAAGCATGATAGGCAAGTAATTTTTAAATGCCTCCATGTTGTATGATTAACTTTGTAATAGCAGTAGGTTCATAGCTGCCAAGTTTTCCCTTTTCTCGCGAGGAAGCCTATTCAGCATAAGGGAAAATCCCTTAAAAAAAGGGATAACTTGGCAGCTATGAGTAGGTTTCTTGGCTTTTCCAATGTGTGTTTGTGTGGTTCACCATTAGACATGTGATAGATGGAGCATGTCTATTTGCCATACGTTAAAGGATGATGCTTTTAAATTGGCAGGCCTGATTTAATGATTACCAACTTAAATCATGTTCCCCTGCTGGAAGACAACACGGTCAGGCACAGTAATATACTTTGCCTGATTAGCTGCACCTGCTGACCCATCCCCAGGGCAAAAGAAAGGCCTTTCCCTACTGGTATAAATCTCAAATGATAATCGCTGTCTCCTTTTCTTCCTTCCTTTGCATTTTTTGTCTGCTTGCCTTACTCTTTTGGTTTGGCACATGTCTAAATATAAATGAGGTATATGAATGGCTGTGTTTTTTTGTTGTAGTTATGCATTTAGCAGATTTGGTAGATTACTGTCCTACTTTTTCTTACACTGTAGTTAAGTGCAGTTAAGTCATAGGAACTACTCATCCATAGTGCCATCATCTTGCCAGAATTCCACCTCATCTCACCATCGCATCCAGGCTATTTCTGTTATGGAGAAATAGACCTCGGTGCCATCAGCATACTGATGGTGACTTGTCCCCAAACACCAAATAACCACTTCTGTGACTTCATATAGATATTAAATAGCATTGCAGATAAGGTAGTGCTCTGCAGTACCTGGTAACACAGCTGCCAGGGAGTAGTCTCCCAATATAACTCTGGATATGGCCCCGAAGGTAAAATTGGAACCTCTCAGGGCTAGCCTAGTATGATACCATAGTTAATGGTATGAAAATCTGACAAGCAAAATAAGAAACAAGAACAAGGTTGCACTCCCTCTTCCTTGCTCTCTACAGGGGTCATCTCTCATGGTGACCAATGAAACCCAATCCCATGGCCAGGCCTCAATTCAGATTGAAATGGATCTAAATAGTCTGCATCATCCAAGAATGCTTGCAGCTGCCCCACCACAACCCTCTCCACCACCTTCCCCCAAAATCGAGTGTTTGTGACTGCAATACATGTTCCAGTCTAAGGGTTCTATAGCCAGTTTCAAGGCAGCAGGGAAGGAAGGAAGCATTAACCGTGCTCTGGACCCAACCAGTCAACCCTCCGCTAGATGTAGTAAGCCAGGAGGGACTGAGGTCAGAGGGCATGTGATCATACGTATTGCCGCCAGCACCTTATCTACATCATTTCTCAATTTCACTTCAGCCACATAAATTAACCTAGCACATTGGTTGTCAGTTAGTGGATTGGAACCCATTACCGGGTCACAGCCTGACCTACTACAATGCAAATGTATGGTACAAAAAAAGTAGGAAATGAATCCTCTAATCAGTCTAATGCATATTTGGGTTAAAGGTTGGCCACAGGGCTGAAACATTAAAGGCTACTGCTAGCATGTTCAAAACAGGAAGTCATACAAATCAACATTTTAAAAATATTGACAACAGTAGTACTATGACAACTTTAGTTTCACTTCTATAATGTAGTATTTTCACCAACAACAAAATTACAAAGTCCAAAATATAACATTTCCCTACAAACAGAACATGGGGAAGAAGAAACTATAATTATTCTCTTGTGACTTCAAACTTAGTTCAAAATTTCAACATATCTACACAAATAGGGAATGCCTTGGGCTGAAACTTACAAACCTGTTTGGAACTTTGAGCTTGCACATTCCTTTCTTGACTTATCACAAACACTATGAGGCATTGCCCTTTGTATGCCTGATGGCTTTTGTTTGACCTGCTCTTATTTAAAAAGTGGTGGGTAGTGGCAGACCTAGAGGCTACTTGTGGAAAAATGGGGTAAGTTGGGTAGGAACAGAGAAGTCCTAATGATAGGTCAGTTGATGGAGCATGAGACTCTTAATCCCAGAGCTGTGGGACCTATGTTGGGTGAAAGATTCCTGCATTGCACGGGTTGGACTAGAGTATCCTCATGGTCCTTTTCAATTCTACAATCCTATGATATTTACTACCACATCCCAAAATAGAGATACATCTATGCATATTACTACTTTATTTATTACTGTCCCTTTACCCTAAGGTCCCAGGTCTCATCCTCACCATATAATTAAAACACATTTGAGACAGATGGCTTTCCTCAAAGAATCCTAGGTACCTATCACAGGAGTACAGGTCCCAACACTCTTAACAAACTACAGTTCCCAGGATTCTTTGGGGGGGGGAAGTCATGTGCTTTAAATGTAAGAGGTAGATGCAGGCATCCCCAAACTGCGGCCCTCCAGATGTTTTGGCCTACAACTCTCATGATCCCTAGCTAGCATGATGAGTGGTCGGGGAAGATGGGAATTGTAGTCCAAAACATCTGGAGGGCTGAAGTTTGGGAATGCCTGTGTAGATGTGACCACAGTCTTTTGGACTGAAATTTGCTGTATCTTTATACCATATCTTTTTGTTCAAAACTATATAATAATATGAAAACATTCATGTTTCCCTTTCAGAAAGCTGTAGACAAAGAGCATGTTGTTGTTGTTGTTGTTGTGATGTAGCCATAATTGTGGTATGGCCACCCAGAATACTAAACCATGTTATCTTGCCATTTGCACCTAGTGGAACTTCTCAGATGCAGTGCACATAACTCACATAGAACACCCAAGCAACTCAGGAAAGCCTGGGCTTATCAGCTGCCAACATGTTCTGTTCTATGGGACATCCAACCAGAAGCCGGGATGGCTTTTGTAATTCCAAGCTGTCCCGGTCAAATCAGGACTGTTGATGGGTATGCCATAATAGTAGGTAGTGGATTAATTTCTTCAGGGCATGGAGGTAAGACATCATGAACGCTTCAACTACTGCAAATCAAGCTGGTCACAAAAGCATACTGGAGCTAGCTGAAAAGCTGGCAACCCCACTGTTCACACTGGTGTAAAGGAGCTGGCCTCTTTTTTTGAAGATGGGCTTCTTCAGTCATTGCTAAAATGCTTTTAAATATACTAGCCCTATAGACTTCATGTGTGCATACATGTATTATAGAAAAAACAACAACACTAAAATCCAGTTAGATACCTTACTGTGACCAAAAAAATATATCTGTTGATGGTGATAGATGATTGCAGGTCATGTTGAGCATGTTCAAGCCAATTTTTATCCCAATTTTTCATCCTTGCAAAAAATCTTCCTGGATTTTAGGCCTCTGTTTTGTTCAGTTTTTATTATGTTACATTTTACTCTCAAAACATTCACTGTCATTTCACTTATGAATGGCTGCTTAAAGATTTGTACTGGTCCTCACAGCTGCAACCCAGCTTATTGTGTCCTAGGAACATCATTAATGTGTTGTTTATTTTTCTCTTCCAGGTAATTAATGAACACATTTTTAAAAGACTGGCCTTAGCCAACTCCAATGGCTCTGATCCAAATGCTTATTCCAACACTGTGTGTTGGTGCATGTGCAAACTGTAATATTTTGGACAACTTCCCAGAGAAGTAGCATAGCAAATAATCTGCATTTTTCCTTTCTGTTTTAACAGCATAAACTCACAAGAAATTATTATTATTTTAGTAGCCCTTCACATATCACAGCAAATAGTCCCCATTACAGCACTAACCCATGATCACATCTCTGAAACCTATATATTTTCCTGTGCCCTTTCTGCTGTCACAGTCCCAAGGCCCACATGACTGTAACTACTTCCACACACCATCTTCTGACACCACTGGTTTCAGCCAACCTCTGAGTGGCTGAGAGGGACAGGGGAACTGCATTCATGACCATAGAGTCTGCTCCAGAGTCTTCTGTGAGAAACTGATGCTTCTGCAGATGGAGCATAGAAAGAAGGGTTGTCGCGAGAGGATTTTCCTGCTATGTCCTCAGATGTGTACCTTTGAATGTTGTGTTGAAATCTTCCTCCTTTCTTTGGTTCACCAAGGTTCTGGAGTGGCCTTGTGAGATGATGTACTTGTTTTTCTCAGTAAATATCTCAATTTGGAAAAAACGCCTTTCGATTTTCACTAATAAAACAATTTGTGCTTTTACATGCATGTGCACTTTCTAGTTACATAGAGGGCTGTTTTGTGGGAGTTTTCAAAGGGCTGCCAACTCCTGAGGTTTTGTTTGTGCGGAAAGCATGATTCCCACAAGATGTAGTGATGGCCACAAATTTGGATAGCTTTATAATAGGATTACACTAACTCATGAAGGATAAGGCTATGTTTTTACCTTCGCTTTTGGAGGCAATATGCCTCTGTATACCAGTTGTTTGGACTCGCAAGTGGAGAAGAGTGTTGTTGCCAGCTTTGGAAAGGCGCGTGGGCTTGGAAAATTCCATGCTCAAAATACCTGATAATGTAATTGTTTTATTCCTTATGTTAAACACTTTGAAGGTGTTGGTTTTTTTCATCCTCAAGCAGTATGAAGTTTTCATTAACATTTTTTTTTCATCATTGTTCTAAACTTTAGTTATAACGACGTGGACATTCTGAGGTATGTGGTGATATAATAGAAACTGCTAATATATTCACTGTATCGCTCATTAGTATTATGTTGTATAGTGCTTCTTTTGGGGCAGAGATGGGAGACAATGAATGAGAATGGGAATGGGCTTTAGTAGGTAAAAAATGGCTATGGCTACAGTTTGAGGGGAGGCAGGCAGGCAGGCAGTAGACAGGAAAATTTCAGTACCCTTTCCTACCTGAAATCATACCCATTGCCTCATGTTGCACAACTAATCATAGAATTATAGAGTTGAAAGGGATCCCCTGCAATGCAGGAATCTCAACTAGAATTCAACAAGTGGTTGGCCATCCAACCTCTTCTTTAAAATCTCCAATGAAAGAGGGTCCGCCACATACTGTAGGCATCCATTTCACTATTGAACAGTTCTTACTGCCAGAAAGTTCTTCTTGATGTTTAGTCAGAATCTCCTTGTAACTTGAAGCCATTGGTTCAGGTCCAAGCCTCCAGAGCAGGAGAAAGCCAGTTTGCTCCATCTTCCATGTGGCCCTTGATCATCTTGGTTGCCCTCCTCTCTGCACACATTCCAGCCTGTCAATATCATTCTTAAATTGTGCTGCCCAGAACTGGACACAGGACTACAGGTGTGGTCTGACCAAGGCAGAATAGAGCGGGACTGTTATTTCCCTTGACAGGGACACTATACTTTTGCTGAATAGCATTCACTTTTTTGCTGCTGCATCACACTGTTGACTCTTGTTAAGCTTGTGGTCTAGTAAGACCCCTAGTTCCTTTTTGCATGTGCTGGCAATCCACTGGGAATCCCCCTTCTTATATTTGTGCAGCTGATTCTTCCTGAATCTTAATTTGTCCCTATTGAAATGCATTTTGTTAGTTTTGGCCCAATTTTCTAATCTGTTAAGGTCATCTTGAATCCCAGTTCTATCTTCATCATTGGCTACCCCTCCCAGTTTGGTGTCATTTGCATGCCCTTAATGCCTTCATCCAAGTCCTTTATAAAGATGTTGAACAACAACAGGCCCACTTGTTGCCACTTTTTTTCCAGAATGACAAGGAACCGCTAGTGAGCATGAAAAGAAGGCTGTACTGCTATTTTGTAGTTTCAACTTTACTCAGAGAGCAAAATGGCTCTTCTGTCTTTAAAAATTTTTTTTTTTGTTATCACAGATATAGAATACTGTCAATAATAACAGTACAAGAAAGTCAATGAAACATGCCATATCCAGTTCAAGGTATAATCAACAATACGCAAAAACAGTAGGCTAACCTTGGACAAACTGTGATTTTTAAAGTGTGCTTAAGTTTCTGTTTTGGCTGTGCCTAGTTCTAGTATTTTCACAGGACACCTTAGGTTTGCAGGAAACCATTGCTGACATTGAAGTGTAATAACAATTGGCTCTTAATGTTTTGTTTTCCTTACTTGCACCATAAGTCTCTCTTTGTGTGCGCGCACATGCATACAACATGAAAACTAGCCAAATAAAGCACTTCAAAAGTAACACATTCCAGAGCAATTACAATTTTTTTTTTTTACAAAGAGCCAAAACTTGCAATTCATAGGGAACTGCTGAGGTAGATTAAGGGTGATTTATTTTTCCTGATGCTGACCAGTAGATGAATATGAGCTGTTTTCAGTGCGAAAGCGCTGACAAGGGAGATAAAACAAATGTATTTAGGTTTGTACTGTGCTAGGCGTGGTTGAAGAGGCGCAGTTGTCTTTCTCTCCCTTCTTAAATAGAGGAGCTGGGTTTTTTTCTTTTTTGGAATGAGAGGAGGTGGGAGATGGGGACGTTCCACAGTGTTGTTTAGAAATCGGTGGCTTGGGCAGCAGCTTCCTATAGCAGCAGGAGTTGGCTCGCTGCCATGCTTCTCCGGCTGTGTGCTTGAATGGGGCGGACTGGGGAACAGCTGTACCTAGCACTGGTGCAGTTCACTCTCTGCAAACAGGACCCTTTCACTTCCCTCCATGGAACAGTCCCAGGATGTTTTGCCTGAAAGGTAAGGGGACTTTTTGAAAGTTATGTGACTCGCCTGTATAGCTGTGGCTGGTTTTTCTCCTCAATCACAGCCCTCTTTCACAACTCTCAGAAGTTTATGAGAAGTTTAATCTTTAGTTTTGTTCTGGAGTCAGAGGGCAGCACAGATCTACATAAACCTTTGTGCTTTATTAGCAGGGAGAAGACTCATTCCTGCTTGGAATCCTTCGAATGCTATGTGTAATCCTTGCCCATACAAAAGAGCAAGCTTGCTCTGTAGGTTTCAATTTGCTGAGCATACCAAGCATTTGAAAAAAGCATTGTCTGTGTTGTAGGAACTTTAGGAACAATTTATTGGATGAAGCATGTGCACTGACCATGCTAGTTAATAGGATCTGTCAGACAATACCTTCATTTAATTATTTTCAAAACAGTATGAGGTCTAATGAATGCCTGGAGAGAATGATGAAATTTATTGTCATTATATAAATGCAAAACCAAACTATGCCAGTTATTTCTATTCAGGGTGAATGTTGATAAGTGCGTGAGTGTGATCAAGGGCAGAGGCAACATAACTACAAGTTAGTTTCTTTATAACATTTGGGTCCTATTTTAGATTAAGTAGCACACACACACAAAGTATGTTCACCTTTCTAAAAAAAAATCCTGCCCAAAGTACATGTGAATTTCCTTAGGCTTGGTGTTTCTGCTATTGGAATAATTCAGAGATGTGTAATTGTTAATAGAAAACAGTGGCTCTTCACTTTAAGTGTTTTGTTTTTTTGTTGATGTGACTAGAAATAAAGATAATAATTTTTACAATGCACTGAATTCAAACTTATTTCAAAATATAACCAAATTTCTAGATAAGCTAATAATAGAAGCTCCCTTTTATGTTTCTTTCTGTGCTAACAGTTGTATATTATATATGATGTTTTCAATGGAGGAAAATATTATTATTAATGACCATGGATTTCAGAATTCCTGTGTTCACTGTAAGCTAGGGCATTTCCACATGTTCAATGGGATGTGATGCATATGTGCATACATGTGGTGTGTGTGTGTGTGTGTGTGTGTGTGTGTGTGTGTATGTATTCACAGAACAAAATCAAAATATAAAACCACAAAATATATAATAAAAACAATCCCCTCAAAAGCCACATACTTGCCTCCATTTCTCCCTAATTTATACCAATTTGTATAAAGCATTATTATTGGTAACTGATGATTTTAGAATGCTAAGTCATCACAGTTTTTTGTTTTTTAAAAAATACATTTTTATTGTTACTGGATTAATTTTGTTTATTTTAAATAAAAAGATAAAGTTTAAAACACCTCTCTTTTCTTTATTGGCCTGACTTGAACCCCTAGCTACACCTCCAACCGGTTTTCACAAGGCTCCATTTGCACCTAACCTTTTTAAAAACAACACTTTTGTTTGCTTTATTGGGCACTCTAAAAGTGTTCAAGTATGCTAATACGTGTTTCTTTGTCCCTTTATAATGTGGCGGGGGACCTCAGACTGCCTTCAAAGAGTACCTGCAAAGGCAGCAGGAAGCACCAGTGATTTGTGCTTCCAGTTGTATCATCTTCCCCACCCCTCATCAGTGTTTGCAAGGAATCCCTTAGCAGGCTCTTTCCCACAAAGATTCCTGTAGGGAAATTGGTGGATAGACTGCAGTTGGAAATGACAGCACCTTCATTATGGGATCTCCCCAGGTTGCTCTTGCCAGGTAGACACTCTCATAAAGGTAGGTCCAGTCGCGGACGACTCTGGGGTTGCGCGCTCATCTCGCTTTATAGGCCGAGGGAGCCGGCATTTGTCCGCACACAGCTTCCAGGTCATGTGGCCAGCATGACTAAGCCACTTCTGGCGAACCAGAGCAGCACATGGAAACGCTGTTTACCTTCCCACCGGAGCGGTACCTATTCATCTACTTGCACTTTGACGTGCTTTCGAACTGCTAGGTGGGCAGGAGCTGGGACTGAACAACGGAAGCTCACCCTGTTGCAGGGATTCGAACCGCTGACCTTCTGATCAGCAAGCCCTAGGCCAGACATCCCCAAACTTCGGCCCTCCAGATGTTTTGGACTACAATTCCCATCATCCCTGACAACTGGTCCTCTTAGCTAGGGATCCTGGGAGTTGTAGGCCAAAACATCTGGAGGGCCGCAGTTTGGGGATGCCTGCCCTAGGCTCTGTGGTTTAGACCACAGCGCCACCTGTGTCCCTTAGACACTCTCATAGTTGTATTTAAAATCCCTGCTGACCCCCCCTCTCTTTGAAGAGAAGCCTAATTTCTTTGAAGCCTAATTTAACCGGGGGATGGGGGAGGACGTAGGTGCCAATGAAGGCCTCCATGGGCACCCACAGGTGCAAATACCATAACATATGTATTTTAATCAAGCTCATAAGCAGATTTAGTAATATTGTAAGCTTCAGCTTCTGTGAGGGGATATTTCACACTGGATGTTGTAATATACTAGTATTTCTACTGGAATGCTAGGGCTGTCGGGATGCTGGAATTTAAAATGTCTATACAAGAACCACAGCTGTGCTCCCTTTTAAATGTTTGTGTTTTTATTCTTTGTGAAAAAGATTGATAAATGCTATATTTTTTTTAAAATCAAGCAGCTGAATAGACTGGATTTGGGAGAATGCAGAAGGAGAGTTGAGGTGAAAATATTTTTATTTCCAAAATTACTTTCAAGTAAGGTCAGATTAGACACAGTATGTTAGCCAGGGTTGAAGAGAGAACTTTTATTTGACTAGATCACTTAATGACTTCATTGTAAAGAAAATGCAGAGGGTGCTGTCAAGAAGGTATGCAAGCTCTGTGACTGCACTTAAAGATACATATGCCACAGTCTTACATATTTTACAGCTGTGGATTTGGGGAAGGAGGACAGGAGGAATATTTTTCTGCTAATAATAGTAAGAAGTTATGTTGGAGACCATCCCTGAAAAATCCAGGGTATGTGGTTATTGCTCCCTAGAGGAGAGATCTGTGCTAGAAATGCTGATTTATCGTCTCTTTTTAAAAAGACATCAATGGCTTGCTCACCAGTTGTCTCGTGTGTAGCATACATGTAAGGACATTCCTTGGATTCTTTTCTTGGCAATGTTCTTAACAAATATGTAAAGTTTAGAATCAGAAACAGATCCCCCCCCCCCGATATCTCAAAGCACATGCATTTCCTTAGTCAAGCTAGGCAGCTTGTACTCAAAGGTGCGTTGTTTTGTTCCTCCTAGGAAGAAAGAGAATAAAACTGTGCCTGCTTTTATAGTATGAATCCCTCAATTTAAATTTGTGGTCATATTTTAATTAGGTTAGGATTAATGAATCCAGTTGTGCTTCTTGTTCTGAACTCAGTAGTAAAGCTATAATTGTTGTTAATATTAAGGCAAGGGTTGCAGCCAGAGTTTTACTAGCAAATAATTTATTTTGGACAACCTATATGAAAAATTATTTATTGACACTAAAGTTTTCAGATGGATGTGGCAAGCTCTTCAGTTTCCCCTTAGCTATCATTTACCACCATAGTTTTATCTCAGACATACTGTTCATAGAATCATAAGTTAGACAGGCTCTTCCCTTGTAGGCTATTCAGTCCATTTGCTTACTTGATGGAGAAAATCTGGAGTGAGAGCATCTTGGACAGATGACTGCCCATCTTTTCCTTGAAGACCTTCAGCGAAGCCCGCCACTGCCGAAAAAATTCTCCTAATGTTGAGCTGAAATCAATCCTCTTGTAAATTAAGCCCATTAGCCCTGCCCTCAAGGGCAGCAGAGAAAAAAAGTATTTTTGTTCTTCCGTGGAAAGCTCATCAGGTATTTTTTTTTATAAACTATTTTTTTCCAATTTTCAAAAACAAACAAACTGAACAAATACAAAAGTAAACACACCCAAATTTGTAAACACAATTCGTTACTCCAGATTTAGATATACTACAGACAGGCATGCCTTTCAAGTATCAGAAGTTAGTGTGTTATCATGTTCTCTCTCAGTCTTCTGCTTTCTTGAGGGCAAGAATGTTTAATGTTTCCTTGTAGGACATGTTCACGAAACGCACAATTTCCATATAAAGCAACAGTACTCTAGAGGAATGATTGGGAATCTTTCCGAATGTGATGCAGGCAGTTGACAGCCCCAAACAGTTCGGCCAGTGGTCAAGACGTCTGCATTTCTGCTGTAGAGCATACAAATTTAACCTTACAAAAAGAAAAAAAGCAGGGCTAGAGGAGCTTTAATTCCTGCAATTCTTAAAAAGTCTTAATGTGATCTCACATATGAACGAAGCAAGTTCTTATGGTCATGTTAATTATGTACAGTAACAGGTCACGTCTCTCTTAACTAGCAGCAGTAGCTTCTATTTGCAGTGACTGTGTGGCACATTTCTTCACTCCTCTCAATCTGTTGCTGTTGTCATTTTGATTGAAATTTTTGGGGGACAGGGCTGTGATTTAGCAGGTGGGTCTTAATTGATTAAGATTTCCTAGATATCCAAACCAGCACCAAGAGCAGTGCTGTTTCTAGGTTTCAGGAGCCCTTGGGCAAGAAGCTCTCAGTCTTATTACAGTACTGTACTTCCTCACTTGGAGAAGGCAATCCAATGCTAACACTTAGTAGACTCATTGAAGTTAATGGACCTCTATTAATTTCATTGGGTCTACTCTGAGTATAACTTAGTTGGATACAACCCAAGGTTTATTTGTGGTTTACTGAGAGTGAGGTGGTTGTTGCGGTTTCTGGAGAGCAACACATCACAAGTGCTGTTCAGACATAGCAATAAGCCAGTCAGTGCTGTTCAGACATAGCAATAAGCCAGTTACTCCACGGCTTGTTTGTCTGCTGTAGGAAGGGAGAACTGACGTGGAGGAGCTCATGCTGCATGCATTAGCACACAGTTCTTGCATGGCTTCAAATTAATGTTGATTTGCTTAACATGAATGGCTTAGCAAACAAGGGAATGGTATCACCATGCTGATGTTTAGATTTGGTAGCAGGCAGTTACTTACTGTCTTAGTGTTCTCAACAGAGCAAATACCATAGAAATATGTACAACTGTTCAATCTGTAGGTATGGGAAGAATTTTAGTACTGAAGTGAGTGTGAAATTTCAAGCACATAGTTTAAATAGTGCACACACAATCTTTCTTTTACAGGCTTGAAATTATTGGGCATTGATTTATTTGAAATGTTTCCTAACTGTTCTTCATCAGAATTTTTTATTGTTGGATTACTAGCAGTCTCAACAAAAAAAAACTTTTTCATAGTATTGCATGCCAAAGGCAATATTTTCTTCAGGTGACTTTTATGGCTTAAGTTTAAACATGACTTCGATAGTGCTACGAGTTCAGGGGTGCCAGACTTCTAATCCCTGGATCCAGCAAGTGTTAAAAGCTAATCAAGTCAGGCTAGCCTCCTAGTGAGGTGCAGAGCCAGAGTTTGGAGTTGAGAGTTGAGCATTAATGTGACCTAGATGTAAACTGCTGGCTTGAAAGCCAGAGAACAATGTTCAATTTCTGTTTGAATCCAAGGCTGTGGCTATGGAAGAAATAACACTCTTTTGGGGTGTGGATGCTGTGAATTGCTCCATTATAGGCTTAGGTTGACGTATAAATAAACCATATACCATAGAGACACCACGGTCTCCACTGTGCCTCAGTTCCAAAAGGAGACATGGAGCCTGGATAAGCACCTGGAGCTCCTGGAATCTCGCACCGCTTGGAGATTGCTGTGGCATACAACAATAGCAAGATTTTGATATTTTAACTGGTTTCTTTCTTTATTGCCACTTCCCTTACTGCACATTCACATTAAGCCACCATCACATTAAGCCACATTAACCGTTTAATGATGGTTTACTGAGAATGTGCAGTGTGTGTATGCCCATTGCTGAAAGTCTTCACTGCATTATTTCCCCATTCCAGGTGCTGCCATGCCAATGGGAAACAAGCTAGAGCCTGAACCCAGGCTCATAATTTTGTTTTTCCCCAAACAAAGCTTGAGCAGTAACCAAGGTTCTGCTTTTGTCTTACTGCTCACTATTTGTTTGGGAGTAACAAACATGAGCCCAGGTTTAGAAGTCACAACATACCAGACTTTGGCTTGTTTCCAGGTGGCATGGCAACAGAAGTAATGGTGGGGGGATGCAGTGAGAAGGTTTCAGCAGTGTGTGCCAGCAAGCACACATTCACATTAAACTGTGGTTTTCATGTGACATGCCAGCTAGGCCATTGAACAGGAGTGGATGAATTGGTCTGTCTCCAGTATTTTCAAACATGTTTCACCAGTAAGGTCTGCTGTATCCCGTTTGCATTTGTTGTTTCTTTAAAAAATCTGCATAAAATAATGCTTTTAAATACATATCTTTTAAATACATTTCTCTCAGAACACGTTTCTAAATTGTTATTGAGCTAAGAAGCAGGTCAGAACATTGAAGAAGTATAAGAGTAAGTGGATAACTAAGTTCTGATCTAAACATAAATCTGTGGTTCGTGGATCAAGTTCTGTTTAACCAGAACGTGCAAGTATCTTGTTTGTGAAATATCTGTAATATTGAAAAGTTATAAGGGAGTAGAATAGCCATTCATGTTTTGTATTTATGTTATGCTTACTTCACCTAGGTTCCCTGGCCCAAGAACTATATTTGCGTGATTTGTTACACATGCATTCAACCCTTTTCAAGGAGCCCATGGTGGTGCCTTAGCCTCACTAAACCTTTAAGGTAGACAATTCAGAGTGATACTGATGTTCCCAAAACTACGGTACCTTGTGAAGCTTTGTGTCTTTGTGTGAGAAAGGGGGGTTTAAACCTGTATTTCCCATTCCCAACCTAGCATGACATAAAAAGGTAAGTTATAATACAGTACATTTAGATAAATAAAAAACCCTAGCTGCCTTTTCAGACTTTTCAGAATATTTTTTTCTATGATGCTGGATTAGAAATATCAATTTCTTTTTGTTTTGTTTTGTTTGCTATCAGGTACTTAGGAAATTCTGTTATTGTCATATAAATGCTGTTATTTAGTACAAACAGTAATGCCACAGCCAGAGATACCCTAACTATAACCTGCTGATATTATTTGGTCACAATTACATAGTTACTGCCCTAAAACCATTGCCTCTAAATGCTAGGGACCGCTGCTCAGAACTGCAATTTGTCATAAAGCCTCACAGTGTGCATCGACTTAAGAGAGGAATTGCAGAAATGACAGATAAATGCTATAATTCATAGCAAATCATGATATGCTACATTGCTGTGCTGCATTTGACCTCTTGAGTGCCTTGATCTTTTTGCAGGTTTTTGCTGGTTATCATTGTAGTTTAATTTAAACTTCCTTATTTGAAATATATTACGCAGCATGCCTTTCAAGCAGAACCGTTTAGCTCCTTTTACAGTATATTGATTACTGGTACATTGCTATGTAGTTAAGGCGAGATGGTATGGTATGGTAATTGTTATTTGTAGGAAGCCACTGGGTTTTAACTATCTGTACTTTAACTGGTGACCCCTGTACCATATAGGCAATGCGCCAGCAGGAAAACTAAAATATAGATTTCATTAAGCTGTAAATAGTTTTGTTCACCTTTGCTGTCCAAAGTAAGATGATAAATTGTTCCACTTGGCAAATTCAAAACAGAGCTGTAAATAGAAAAGAACTGGAAGTAGAAGGAAAAAGCTATGTGGTAGACAAAAGAGAGGCCTTTGTTAGTCCAATGCGTTTTGAACCCTACTGGTTCTTCTTCAGGGAAAGAAATACAGTTTCAACATTTAGATGTGCTAACTCTGAATCTGTATTTCTTTGAAGAAGAACCTGTAGGGTCCAAAACATGTCACACTGATAATGTGGTGCCATCCAGATGTTATTGAACCAAAGCTGGCATTGGGCCTGGCCACTGGCCGTGCTGCCTGGGGCTTATGGGCATTGGAGTGCAACAATGTCCGGAGGGCACCATGTTGGTTACTGCTGGTCTGCCACATTGCTTCCAGTTCCTTTTTTGGTGTTCCAGTGTTTGTTACAATTTAAAAAGAGCCCAAAGCAAACTTCAGAATTCATTGCCAACGATCTTCTGCTGTCATGGGGGCTGCAGAACTGGAAGCCCATCCAGAGATCTTGTATGGGTGTGTCCTTCATTGTACACTTGCACATACACCAACACTTCTTCTATTTTACCTCTCCCAAGGTAAACCTTGCAAAGGAACAACATTGCAACCTGTTCCTCCATCACTTGTTCTTCTATTCAGTGTCATAAGACCTTAATATTTGAAGACTACATTAATATTTGAAGACTACATTTTTAAAGCAGAGTTTGGCTTTGGGGGCCGATATAGCTCCGAGGACCTTCTGGCAGTTCCCTTACTGTGAGAAGTGAAGTTTTAGTGTGGTGCTGATAATGTCAAGGTTGCAGGTTCAGTTCTCATATGGGAATAGCTATACATTCCTGCATTGCAGGGAGTTGGCTTATCCTCAGGGTCCCTTCCAACTCTACAGTTCTATGATTTTACAGGGGAGCAGGCAGAGGGCCTTTTCGGTAGTGGCACCCACCCTGTGGAACACCCTCCAATCAGATATCAAGGAGATAAATATAACTATACAACTTTTAGAAGACATCTGAAGGCAACACTGTACCAGGAAGTTTTTTATGTTTGATGTTTTATTACGCTTTTATATTTGTTGGAAGCTGTCAGAATTGCTGGGGCAACCCAGTAAGATGGTCGTGGTACAAATAATAAAATCTAGCAACAAGAACAAAAACAAAATAAAAAAATAAATATTGTTGTTACAGTTCATGTCAAGTGGGGCATCTCCCTTTGGATCTTTTAAATTGTTAAAGGGGTAGTGGAAGGCTGGTGAAAAAGGAGGTGATGCTTGCTTTTGGTTACCAATGGTAATCCAGGATTGTAATGCATCTGAATTGGCAGGCCAACATTGCTTAACTTGTCTGAACTGTATCTGAATTGCTAGTTAAAGCAAACTGTAAATTTTGCTGCTTTTCACTGATGTAAAGAATGCTTTGCTCTCATAGTGCTAGGATGTACCAGCCTTAGCAGCTTTGTCATGCCATTGTTGCTGTAGATTAGAGACATTTCTTTTTTATTTTTGGCAGTACATCTTTGGTCCCATGTTTTTCAGATGCCTCAGCAGCTGCATGGGATGGACTGAAATCCTCTAATATCACACACATAATGGCTTTTGTTTCGACATCAGCAACAACCTTTTTTTTTTTGAAGAATGTATTTGTTTCCTTTTAATTTATAGCCCACTATATCCCAAGGGCTCAGGACATGTGATCTCAGTTTTAAAAAGTGGGAAAAGCCATAGTTCTGAAAGACATGTAACATTACAGTCTAAATTTGATGAAAACACAAAAAGGAGCACACAGTAAAAAAGATGTGAATCAAAACTTAAATGACATGTAGTTTTAGTAGCATTAGGAAACTGCCTAATGTAAAGTGTACATCTAAATACGTTCAGGAGTCAGCCTGCTACTGTGAACTCTGCATTATCAAGGTTCTCAACTGTGAAGAAACTTTTAAGAACATAGAGATATTTTATTTCTATAGCATCCTTCATCCCAGGGTCTTTTTGGTTGAATTTATCTTCGTTTTCTTGGAGAGTTTTGATTAATCAGCACATTTTTTCCTGGATTAAAGAATTGAGGCACACTTAATTCTTAAAGTCAAAAAGACATATGTGTTCTCAGCTTCCAGAAAAACTGGTCTTATGACTGCAGGATAGCTCTGTTAATATTTATTCCCAATGCTCTATTCTTCCTTTATCCTTTCAGTCATGGATCATAGTTAAGGCCATCTTCAGGGGGTGGGTGGGTGGGAGGTTATGATTCTGGGGTTCCCTCTAGCCTCTAAGCTATAGCATTGCATACATCAGAAAGTCTGTCCCCCTCTCTTGGGATTGTTGTTGCAGAACATTATAATTAAAATAATAGAAGGGGATTGAGGTGGCACAGCCAGTTGCAATGTACCATAATGTGTGGTGTAGGATCAGATCCCAAGTTAAGTTATGTTGGTAATTTTAATTTTACAACATATTATAAAGTAAATGCTTATTGAATTGCTTATTTTATTATGTAACCTCCCCTGGAATCATTGTGGGATGAAGGATGGTATAGAAATAAAATATCTCTATGTTCTTAAAAGCTTCCTCACAGTTGAGAACCTTGATAATGCAGAGTTCACAGTAGCAGGCAGGCTCCTGAACGTATTTAGATGTACACTTTTATCACCAGACTTTCTACCCACGCAGCATGGGAAGCTTAGGAGTAGTTGGGAATGGAGAATTACGATTGGGACCATATAACACCAGTCCTAAAGGATCTTCATTGGCTCTCAGTGCGTTTCCGAGCTCAAATTAAACTGTTGGTGCTGACCTTTAAAGCCCTATACCCAGTATACCTGAAGGAGCATCTCCACTCTCATCATTCGGCCTGGACACTGAGGTCCAGCTCCATGGGTCTTCTTCTGGTTCCCTCACTGCGAGAAGCAAAGTTACAGGGAACCAAGCAGAGGGCCCTCTCGGTAGTAGCACCCTCCCTGCGGAACACCTTTCCTTCAGATGTCAAGAAAATAAACAACTATCTGACTTTTAGATGACATCTGAAGGCAGCCCTGTTTAGAGAAGTTTTTAATGTTTGATGTTTTACCATGTTTTTACTGTTCTGCAGGGAGCTGCCCAAAGTGGCTGAGAAATACCTTAATAAAATTGTTGTTGTTGTTGTTGTTGTTGTTACAATTGGTGCTGCAAGGGATAGCACTCTTTCTAAAAGACCAAGCCTATAGTTTGTGTGTGCTCCTGGATTCACCACTGACTGTGGAAGCCCTGGTAGACTTGGTAGCCCGGAGTGCATTTTGTCCACTTTGGCTGGTATGCCAGCTGCAACCCTTCATTTCGATAAATGATCATCATTGATTATTGAAGCTATAGTTTATTAAACTGTGGCTTTGTGTCTTGTGTGAACACTGCCCAGCATCTTAACTATGATTTTCTTGCTGCCAAAAAATCTCACAATCTCAAACCATGGTTTGTTGTTGACTTATGAACCCTGGTTTCTTCTAACTGTGGTCTGAGTCTGTTTACGTTCCCGCCGGAGCGGTACCTATTTATCTACTTGCACTTTGATGTGCTTTCTAACTACTAGGTTGGCAGGAGCTGGGACAGGGACCAAACAACAGGAGCTCACCCCATTGCGGGGATTCGAACCGCCGGCCTTCTGATCGGCAAGCCCTAGGCTCTGTGTCCCTGCTATAGCTCAGTGTTATTTGTCAAATGGGCCTGTGTGGCAGTTTAGTAATGGATTAGTGGGGGTAATCTAATCCAGTGGATATTTTTTGAAGGTGTGAGTAATGGTTACTGTTTTACCTGCTATGGAATTATAATTTAGAGATAATACAATTCTGAATATAGGAAATCTTCAACCTTTTATTAGGAAATGGAATACTGAATATCATTATTGGCATGCTCAGGAAACTTACAACTTTGCTATGGATTTTGCCTTGGAATCCCTGGGAGTATCTTCTAATCCTGGCTTTTACACTTAAACCGTAGACAACATGCTAAACCTCTTTTGAGTCTTTCTGTCTCATTTTTTAATAGGGATAATGCCTACCTCCAGAAGGTGCTAAAGGATCCATTTGCTCAGTATTCATAAAATGTTTTACAACTCTATTCGCCAGTAGATTTAAATAGAATCAACTTAGTGGGTTTTTTTTAAAACGAAACACTAATAAGTATTTTTAAATACTTTCATGTCTCTCACCTCATTCCATTTTAAATAATTGTGTTCCAGTCCACACTCATTTTTTAATGTTAGTTTTCTCTCTTCCCCCACCTTTCTCTGTAGTAAGAAAATAAGTTGTAAAACACTTCTGCAATGTTCTGATATTGTAGCTGTCTGTACTGCAGTGAACATTGTAACTTAGCTTTAAATAAGCTTTTAAGATATGGCCATCTGTGTGGTTGTACCTGTTGTCCAGAGAGTAACAAATAATCTGGGATAAAGCTTAAGAGAAGCATCAGAGTTCAGCTAGAGCATAAAGAGGCCAGTCTAAAATCCGCCTCGGATGGATGTTTTTACAGGTCTGGTGGATATCTTCAGGTCCCAGTTGAAGCCTGGATCTGGGGCTGAAATGGCACCTGCTTACGCGAATCAGTTCAGATGATTTTATGCTAAATAGCTCATTAATTGGATTGGTCCATTTAGACCAAACTGTGAGAAGGGCAAGATCTGTAGTGCACCAGAAAGCACTGCCTCTTTTTACCTGAAACGTTTATAGATAGGTTATCATCACAAGTACCAGGGATATTGTTTGGAGCTGTATCTTAAAATGATTGCCTATGTACACTGCCTGCCTTCTGATCCAGTAGTTGGTTGTCTGCACAGAAGTAAATGGCAGGCCAGCTGTGATGATGATGAAGAACTTCTTCCACTGTATTCCAACAAAAGGGAGATCAGTCACACTAAGGTCCATGAGCACTTCAGGAAAAAATGGCTAAGCAAAGACAACGGTACCTTGTGGCCAAGTAAGATTGCATCGTGTCTTTTACTAAAACAGTTAAAGCAGGGTGTTTATAATCTTTGTTCTGGATATAGATAAGTGTTTTTTCTTTGGTAATGTACAATCAAATAAATTTCAAGAGATGTATTGTTTAAAGTCATAAATAGAATGCCTTCTAGAGTGAAGACAAAGTCTGTGAAAAAATGTTGTGACTTCACCATTGTAGAAAGTCTGCTTCATCTTAACATATCCATATTTTTAGTCCTTTACAGCACATTGTAGTTAAATGGAAATGTGTTTGTATTAAAATGTTGAATGGCTAAATCAGTGCTACTCCCACTCAGTGTTTATGTAATATAGTTTGGTGCCATGAGGCTATCCTGTATTTCCAGTAGGGAAAATAATACTGGAGTCATAATGGCCCTTTTGAAAATAAAGTTTTCTAATCTTGCATTTGTTTGCAGCTAGGTTCTGTTAAGCATAATTGTTTCTCACTTTTCACTTTGTCAACCCAAGCAGGGATCCTCAACTGCTTAAAAAAGTGTGTGAGAGAGGGAAAACAACCACTATATAAAAGGGAACTCTCCTGTTGAGATTGTGCCATTAGCTTTGTATTTTATTTTTTACAATGAGTAAGTTAATTCACCAGCAGCTGAATTTCCCCCCTCCTTTCTATTCATTCTGATATTCTATAGTTGGTTGTCAGTTACTTAAATAATATAGTGCCTTATCTCAGGTGACCAAGGGAGCATTTCATAGGAAGGTTTGACAGTGAGAAAACTAAAAAAAAGCACAGTGTTACTGATTTCTTTGACCTTTAAACTGTTCTCATTTAACATTCAGGTACCGTACTTTAAATGTAAACTCACTGTATAAAGCAATTACAGTTGTTGTATATCCTATCCTTAAAGGTAAAGGGACCCCTGACCATTAGGTCCAGTTGTGACCGACTCTGGGGTTGCGGCGCTCATCTCGTGTTATTGGCCGAGGGAGCCGGTGTACAGCTTCCAGGTCATGTGGCTAGCATGTATATCCTTATTATGAGCCAAAATAACCTTCCACTAGAGTTATACTGTCATATATTTAATTGTCCAGTGTTTCGATTAATTCCAATGCTTAAATAGGCATGTCATGCTTCATTATAAATATTGTTGTTTTTGTTTTAATGATGTTACTGAACAAGTTGAATAGTTTTGCTTTAAAATGATCAAACCACTAGTTCATATATTAATGTTTCCCCATTAAATATTGTGTGGAAAAGTTATCCCCCATTCCTCAGCATGTTTTCAGAATTGCTGGAAACTTTCAGTAGGTCTAACTTCCCTCTTCCCTCATTTAAAATCTTAAAATAGTATATACCAATCCACATCTGAAGAACAGATTCAATTTGTTATTGCAGAAACAAATTATACAGTGATTTCCTTTGGGAAAAGATAGTTGCTTTCTCAATGAAATTTGCTAACGTTGTTTTAATGAACAGAACTGCAAAGTACTATAAAGTAAGATCCATGAGCAGCCTATGTGATTTCTGGATGCAATATGTGAATATCCTGGCCGGATTCTCATTCTCTCTCTTTCATTTTGGCTTTGTTTCTCAGCCCTGAAGAACAGAAACTACTGAAAGCTTTCTTTAATTAAGAAAACAAACCCCAAAACAAAACCCCAAACTCCCAAATGTCCCAAACATAAAACAAAAATAACTGTGCTTTTACTCATTCTAGGCCCAGTAGCAGGTGCAAATTAGATAGAAAAATGGACAGAATAGGTCACTATGGACTTCGAGAATGCTTGAAGGCAATGTTAATTATAGGAATGGCCATGCCCCTTTGACCTCAGGGTTGCAAACAGTCCCTGTGCATCTGTTGTCGCCTGTGGCTAGTGGTTTTGCATTCCTTATGGCCATATTTTCTTTATGCATACTGTACAAGTATTTGTTAGGGTTGATGGTGGATGAGAAAGCTACGTACTGTGTGCATTCTTTTTACAAACCTGGTGGCTGGATCTTAGTGATAGAAAAGTTGGGAGAGGATCAGTAGTTTATATCAATTAGTGGGCAGTGGAGTTGGCCAGGAATCAGTCAGCTTGTTTGAGAAGCTTGGTGGGTCGATGTATTTTTAAGGCTGTCTGATAAGGAACAGGGTTGCAGAGTGGGTCTTGTATATAAAACAAAAAACCTATCAAAAGAGGCTTCCAGTACTTTCAGTCAATACATGATTGCCTAAATACATGAAGCTATTGGTCACACATAACATGGCTATGTTGCATTCTTCTCCTCCTGTTTGGGTTGAGTATTCATTCCTTATAGGTAGGCAGTGTACTGCCATAGTCCAGCAATGAGGGTGGAACAGAATGGAAGCGGTAGGCCGGCAAAGTGCCCTGCTAATATCGTTTTCATCATTACTTGCACGTCCACCGTGACACACAAACCTAGCAACCTAGATTGACTCCTGGCAGATGGCCAGCCGTAGTACATAGTCAAACAGTATTGCATTTCATAGAGAGGCATATGTTTGTCGCCGGTATTTGTTCAGTATAGATTTACGCAGCTCTTTTAGGCAAGGTCTTCCTAATAGAATGTATGCCATTTATTGTCAAATTAGGAGATTCCAGAGCTTGATCAGTCAGTTGTTGCAGCTAAACTAGATTAACTGCTTCAATAGTTTTGTAAGGAAGTGAATTAATAGAGGAGGGGAAACCTTTTTTTAACTGAGAAAACATTTTACTTTTATTAGTACAGTTTTAAATGCAGTATTAGAAACCTCTTTATTTCTTATTTAGTGTTGCCCTGCAGTGTCCTTCCTTTTTTGTGTCTGTTAGCCATCTTTGTCATCTCATTTGATCAGAAACAATTTTTTATTAATCCCTTCAAATGAAGTATGTTGAGATAGTAGAATAAATGCAAGGATGCTCAAACAGTGGTACCTTGGGTTAAGAACTTAATTTGTTCTGGAGTTCCATTCTTAACCTGAAACTGTTCATAACCTGAGGTACCACTTTAGCTAATGGGGCCTCCTGCTGCCGCCACGCCGCAATTTCTGTTCTCATCCTGAAGCAAAGTTCTTAACACGAGATACTATTTCTGGGTTAGCAGAGTCTGTAACCTGAAGCGTCTGTAACCCGAGGTACCACTGTATGCAGTTTGGGAATATTCTGGGCAGAAGTGGTACCTGGCACTTTTGTAACTAAATCATATTTATTTTATTTAAAAGGCTATGCAGTGAAAGGTTAAACCATTGCAATAGGATGCAATGAATAGTTAGACATTCCAGCTTTACATTGCTTGCTTGGTTTTGTATGCTTTCAATATGATGCATCCTCCCTCCTATGCTCTAGAACAGGCATAGGCAACCTTGGCTCTCCAGATGTTTTGGAACTATAACTCCCATGATCCCTAGCTAAACAGGGCCAGGGGTCAGGGATCATGGGAGTTGTACTTCCACAACATCTGGAGAGCCAAGGTTGCCTATGCCTGCGCTAGAACCATTACCAAGCCTGTGTCCCCCATATATTGTTGGACTACAACTCTTCTAATTTCCAGCCAGCATAGCAAAGGGCAGGGACAGCATCTGGGGACCCAAGGTTGGTAAAGGCTGTTCTAGAGGGTGCTCTCTTGCTGAAATGGCAAGGGTAACTAACTCTTCTTGTTAGTTGTGAGTGTCTTCCTGTGGGAAGAGGTGAAAGGACAGCCATTCCCCTTTTTCCTAATGCAGTGGCTCAGACAGGGAAGTATACTTACTCTCTCAGTCCACGTTGTTCCATTCTTTGGAACACAGTTTACCATTAGGAACCCTCTAATGGCAGTGAAGAGAAACATTGTCTCCTCCAGGCAATCCAATATCCTAGTTGTTAATTATGATGGACATTTTGCTACTTTTATTATAAAAGAATTATTATAAAAGATTTTATCATAAAAGAAGAACAACTGACTAGAATCAATGGCAACAGAAACCACTGAAAGAGTGTATGTATACCCTACTTTGTTAACTAACTAGAGTAAACCATGGTTTCCTGAGTTTGCACAGAATACGGAACTGAAAGCCAACACTTTCAGTCTTTCGTCGTTCACACGAGAAGAGAAGAAAGGGCAGCCAGCCAAGGGTTTATAGCAAGCTTGTTCCAGATCATCTAAGCCAGAGCATTGTAATCTGTTTAGTTTAATCACCATGGAACCAGTGCAGGTTGTAATGTCTGTTTGGAATTCTACTTCAAGGAACTGAATTCCAGTCCTCCTCATCCTGGATCTCACTGGTCAGATATAAATACATGATGGCCCCAATTCATTGAAGCTGTCAACTCAACTTGGCAGCAAATGTGTGCACTCTTCCGTTTACTCTGCAATTGCTGCGCATGAGGATTTGGTTAGTGCTATCAGCTCTGACAGTGATTATTACTATGTGTTGGTCAGGAAGTGCTGATGAGGGAGAAGGTGCTTTGATCCTGTCCCTGATACAGAAATCTGCCATTTATGATGAATGAAGCATAAAATGAGCACCAAAAGGCAATGCTATTAACAAAAACAAAACTATTGCAGCTCTTCAAGTCTGGATTTGAGTGAATCTCCAAGAGCGTATAATTCCACAATTTTGGAACTGTTACCAGGAACACCTCTCTGTTTATGCATGATAGACCTTAATGCATATATGAGGTTGCCTTTGGACATGACATAGAAGGGAAGCCAAAGCAAACCTCATAGAAGCTGATTGATGTTTCTTTGTGACTTCAAAAAAAAAAAAAAGTATGGAGAAGCTTTTCACTAACTGACTGCACACGACCAGCAACAGAATTTCTGGAACTGTGAATGTTTCAGGTAGAATAGGTAAGAGCGCCCAACTTTCTTTCTTTACCAAACCATTTGACAAAAACAAAGCAGTTTTGACAACTATCGCAGAAACCACTTTCCCTGATAGTAGTGCCACTTAGAGAAGTGATTTACCAGTAGTAGCAAAATGGTAATCTTAACACTACCTACTGTTTTTTGTGTAGTGTAGTAATCACTTCTTTGCTCTAAAAAAAGAATAATTAGCCAGGCACTTTTGAAGTCACCCCTCCCAAAACATTTCTCACAACAGAAAGGAAAAAGCAGCAAAAACTTAAGTATTATGCAGTCAGCAAATAGCCTCAGAACTTAAATGTTTCTTGATGGAATAAAGCAATTTTATTTCTTTTTCCACACTCAAATTCAAATATTGTTCTGTAGTTTATACATTTCCTGCTCGACCAGGTTCCTTCTGTATATTAAATAGTTCCCACCCCCCAGGAAATAAGTCTTCTGCTATCTCATATTTGCTTTCTTTATTGGCACCCTTTTAGAAGACTTAAAAGGATTGGCTACAGTAAGCTATCAGTTCATCACAGAACAAAAGTGGTTAATCTTAATTTGTCTAATTAGCATCTGATATGTGGACCAGCTGCTTCCTTGAACAAAAGCAGATGATCAAACCATCTTATTAATTGCATATTAATTCTTTCATGCATCTTAACCATATGGGAGACCTCTGTGAATGTACTGAGGCAAATTCATTATGAGAGCTGGGGAAACGCAAGAGCAATTGTATCTTCAGAGAACAGAGTACAGGGACCATGGAAATTGTGTGTGTCATCCTAATATGACCCATCTGTGTTTCCTGTGCTCTTTGTTACTAACATTGAAAGCGATTTAAGAATAAAGCTAGACAACTGAAGCGACATGTGTGTTTGATAGCTGGAGTTCTGTTACTGGGGAACCTATTTTATCTTACTATTCTTGCCATACTTCAAAGAAACCTTCCTTATTTATATTACTTATATGGCTAAATTTGTAAGTCAGATATGACTGCAGATATCTTTTTTTTGTTCTACGTTCATGAGTTTCTCTTGATTTTAATTTTAAAACAATTCTAGAGCAGCACAGACTGTGGACATCACAGAAACCTTTGGTTCAGCACAGGGGTAGCCAATGTGCTCCAGGTGTTGAACTCAGCCCCAGCCAGCATGATCAATGGTCAGGGATCATGGTGATTGTAGTGCAGCAACATCTGTAGTGCAGCAACATCTGGAGGGCACCTTGTTGGCTGCTCCTGATTTAGGAAGACATGAATGAACCTATCCCCTTCACAGGCTTGGAGGCTTCCCCTCCTCGCTATCTCCTTGTATATCTGGGAAGAGGCAGTTCAGAATCTGTTCTGCTTTTAATTAAACATAAGTTTGCCAGATAGACCAGGACTGTGGTTAATGTTAATTATATTGAGAGCAATTCAATGTCACAATAATGTGATTGTTCTGCCAGAGCAAGCATTTTGGCTTGCCAGATGCAATGGTCCTCCTTTCCTCGCCCCTCACACTATTCCAGGAGTTTCCTTGGATTCCTGTCCCCCGGAGTCATTTTTGGGGCTGGGAGGCGGGGGCAGGGGGTTGCACAAGTTCAAGTCCCTGTGTTGAGCTACACTGGTAGGATTTATTAGTCGAATCCTTCCTGGTTAGTTCAAGACTGTACAGCTTCAGAAACCATAGTTTGAAGATGGTTGGTTTTAAACTGACACTAGTTCACGTTAACCACAGTTTGTCGGTCCAGATGATATTACAAACCATGGTTGACCAGAGGGCTCAAAGTGGCACACATGGTTCTCGCTTTTCCCATTTCCCACAGCAACCCTGTGAGGTAGGGAAGGCTGAGAGTGAGTGACTAGCCCAAGGTCACCCAGCAAGCATCATGGCCGAATGGGGATTTGAACCCTTGTCTCCCAAGTCATTGTCCAAAACATTAACCATTATGCCGCAATGGCATACGCTTTCATGAGCAAGCCTGTGTATCTAAAGAATTGGTCTCTAGTCCCCAAAATCTTATGCTGTAATAAAATTGGTGTTTAAGGTGTCAGTGGATGGCTTTTACAAAACATATAGTGTTGTTGAGAAAAGAAGTAGGAATGGTGACTCTCTTTTCTGGTTTCATTTTGGCTAGTAAACTAAAGTTGATAATTTTGGTCAATTCAGTTAAGAACGTAAACATACAATGGAATTCAATCTTATAAAAGTTTGCCACCTAACCTAGGCAGCTTACAATTCAGACAAAGCAGAGCAACAGGTCTCTTCCATTAAAAATAGAAATAATTTATTTTGATGGGTTCATCCTTGTTTGGCAGGGAGTTGGACTGGATGGCCCTTGTGGTCTCTTCCAACTCTATGATTCCTCTGAATACGCGTTCTTCAAATGAAATGACTACTGAAATATTACACTATGTTTTCATTTAATGAATTCTGAGAAAGAATATGGTTATTAGGAGATGGCTTCAGCTCCTAAAGTATGGTATTCTTTTCTCGCCACCAAAAGTAGCTGTAACTAAAATTAGGCTGGTATGAAGGTATGAGTCTCATTTCAGTGCTATAACTCACATCAGAGTTACAGATTCTTCTAGTGAAGGGAACATAATATTGTTTATCTTTGTCAGTAGAGACAGAAAGATAAATTGGAGAGTACTGTTTCTGTTTCCTGCAGATGGCAGCATTTTGCCTTCTTGCAGGTATTCCAAGGCTCTACTGCTTTGGGACGCATCTAATTATGTTTTTCTCCCACCCCCAACCATCTGTTTTGATTTTTTGACTAAATAAAAATGTCTATTATACCTAATTCATATGTTAGCTTCTTTTGACAGTTCTTAAAATCATTTTGTTTCAGCACAATGTCTTTGCAAAGCGCCGTGGGTGAATCAAGGCATCCATATAGTTTTCTGTTCTTCCCTGATCAATGGCAATATTTCTAGACCATTTTATTTCAATTTTTTGTTGCTAATAAAACAGATTTTAGTTATTCACAACAGACAAATTTATAACATTGAAATGCTGCCAGTGAAATATTTGGGTTTCTGATTTGCTTGGGTGAAGCAGTATTAAGGCGATCCTCACAATTTTTTGAATTTAGCAGTGCCCTAGCATTTGAGGGTAAGGAGGTACATGTTGCAATCATGATTAAAATACTTCTTTAGCTGTTAGTCAATCAGTGCACAACACAGGATCCCAGGTCTTCACATTCAATGAAAAGATGGGTGATCTCATGCCTAATCATTGTTCTTTGTCTGTATAGAAGTAGCTGAAGAATGTCCACAATCTCAAAGTGGGTTTGCTTATGTAATCCTAAAACTGGCAATCTTAATATGTTCAACATCACAAATGCTGAGCATAAATGGTTGCCACCAGTTGTAACCAACCAGCATCTTTTCTTTGGTTTATTACTAAGAAAAACGAGGGCTGCACATAGGCAGCTGCTGAACTGCCTCTCCTCTCCTTCCTAACGACTGAGTGTCTGCTTCTTGTCATGTGTGACACTGTGGAAAACTGGGCACCTCCTTCAGTCAGCACCATCTTTCCATGCTCAGAAAAAGGCATTACATTGCTTAACTCTACTGCTAGTAATGGCAAGCAGCATCAGTATAGAATTTAAGGGGGGGGAAGTGAATTTATTTTTTCCACAACAGCAGAAGTATGATGCTTCTACCAGCTGAACTTCCAGGGGACCAAAGCTGAAGATAATGAAATTAAAAATTAAGTCAGAAAAAAATTATGCTCAGGAAAAAGGAATAGTCTGGTAAGAGAAAAGGGAAAAGAGTAGAAGTGACGTGAAAAGAGAGGGGTCCAACAGCATCTTCTTTTTCTGGATACACCCTATCATGATCTGCCTGCCAGTGTGAACAGGAAATGGAGCCATCCAAGTCCAAATTAAAATGGAAAGTTTTATGATAGGGTGGAAGGTTCATTAAAGTTTTACAACCAATAAAAAAGCAGCCCTATCTGGAAAAAGGCCTTTATCTGGAAGCATCAAGAGATCAGTCAAGGGTGGAGTGTGTTCTAATACAAAATATTTTTCTCCCATGTTAAGCAGTATCACTGAGGATAAAATTGTGAGGTGCCTAAAATTATAGAAGTGACAGGGCAGTGGTCTTTGTATTCAGAAATTGCAATCCCAATAGTTTTAAAAAATGGGGGGGGGGCTTATTGATTGGGTGGGATTACCAAACACACAAATCTCTACTTAAAATTAATTGGGATGTGTCTGGAACTCAGTGCTATACTTGCTCAAAATGTTATTGATTTCAGGAACCCATCAGCTGAAGTGCCCCAGGCTTAGAGCTACTTTTAGTGTCTCTAAGAGGAATGTTTCCCCATGTAATCACTGTAGTGTCTGTAAAAATTGTGTACTGTACAATTCAAATAATTTGTTGATTGGACAGATAAGGAAAGTAGAGTCTCCCAAGATTTTTACAGTTGTAATGCAGTGAGCCTGTAACTTACATGCATTTAACTTGTGCTCATTCAGCTTTACGTGCTTGGCAATCTTTAAAAATAAAATAAAAATAAAAAGGGGCAGAAAGGGGATGGGTATCTAGGGGGAAAGTCTTTAGCAATCCCATCCGCCATTTATCCCAATGTTCTTTTGATTATACATGATTTTGACTTTAGGCACAATCCCTGGAACGTAGCCCTCACCTATGTTGCAGGCTTACTATACTACTAAAGGAATCGAACATATGGCTCTGTGCCCCTGCAATACCATGTTTGTGGTAATGGCAATGAGATAAAATGAGGATATATGAGCATAAAAGCTGTGTTAGGAATTACAGAAGAACCAATTTGGTTGTAAGTTTTTAGTTGCTAAGCTCTTGTAATGATAACCTGCTGGAATAAAACGACTTCAAGGTGAAGAGGAGCTAGAAGTTGCTGGTCCAATGGAGAGGCCTTGAACTCCTGCCTTTCCTTCTATTATAGCCTGGTTGAATGAGAGTTGAAGGAAGCCTCTGATGGAGATGGTCTTTCAGCAGGGTTTTAATCTGTTTGGGAAACCTCCACAGATGCAGCAGGCTCCCTGATACCCTTAAGTACATGGGAAGGCAGCATATATGTCAGGCATAGGCAATCTTGGCCCTCCACATGTTTTGAGACTACAATTCCCATCATCCCTGAACACTGGTCCTATTAGCTAGGGATGGTGGGAGTTGTAGTCCCAAAACATCTGGAGGGCCGAGTTTGCCTATGCCTGATATATGTGATGGATAGTGGTGGAGCTATCTAGCAATCTCTGCTTTTTCCACCTGTGATTCTGATTATATGAGCAGGAGAATGCCTGGATAGTGTTAGGGAGACAGTGACTTGCAATAGGGCTCACCCAGTGAGTTCATTTTATGATTGGAAAACTTAAGGCATGTGCTTTAGAATGCTATTCACACTGATGCTGTGAATAAGGTAAAGGAGCACCAGCTTTTCACACATCAGTTACAGGAAGCCCACAATTCTGGGCTGTTACTGGTTAATTTTACCTAAGGGAGTTAGTAATCCATTTGTATTGATTGCAGTATAAAGAAGTCAATAAAACAATCAAATTTTCTTCTTCTAAGGTCATTTCTCCCTTTGACCTTACAGTAGATTTCTTAGTAACATAGCTGGCTTTTCCATGTGCTGCTGACTCAGATGTTTTCTGTTCAAACTAGACATATTAATTAATTGGCTATTCTGAATAGCATTTAATTAAAATCTATTTTTGTTTGAGAAAAGTACATATAAACCTAAATTCTTTTCTAATAATTGCTGATTTGTGCAGTTTTTTGTCCTATTGACATGAAAGCGGAACCACTCTGAAACTATTTTGCATGCACAATGTGCTATCACCTGCTGTATTTTAGCTAACTTGTCCTTCAGATTATTTGTAAAAAGGCACTCATCATTGCTTGGCAAGATTTTTGCTTGGCAAGATTTTTGCGTGAAGCATTTGCATAAAAGCTCAGAATTTCCAATAGTTTCACTTTGTAAATATGTTGGGTTTTCTTTTTTAAGTTAATACAGTACTCAAGATCATGGCAAACTTACAGTCATGAATATTAATTGAATGCATGGTTACGCCATGGAAACGGAATTGTTTCATTCAGTTGAAATGCAAATACCCTGTAACAGTTATTCATACTAAATCTGGCCACTATAAAATAGTAATTTATTATTTATATCCCCTTCTATCATGATCAGAATCCAATGAGATATAAATCCACATTCATTTGTGTAACCTTCCACATTTTGAAAATTTAATTACCATAATTTGATAACCCGATCTTTAGATTGAAGGCTTGTAGAACAGCCTACATATTCTAAAATAAAAAGTAGCTACTGAAACAGAAAGAGCAGCAAAGTCAGCATAAAATGGGGGCGGGGAGATCTAAAAGTTCTAATAAAAGGCCTAAAATGGGTGGAGGATGTTTGGCTATACTGGAGGGCTGCAGTTTTTCCCTACTCTGTCCTAGGCTAAAGAACTTTTAGCACTACAGAAAACCCTTACTAAATCTGACTTGTTAGGTGACCACAATCCAGCCTAAAGATACTATTGACTTTTGGATCAGCTACTTTGACCAGTTTCAGTTGTTTTGCTGTATGAATCCTGACATTGCTATTGGGAGTAAGCACAAACATGTGTAATGAAGCCAATGGAGAAAGTGTGTCCAAATTTAGGAGGACACAAGTAATGGTATCATGAGTAGGAAAACATCCATCCTGCAGTTAACAAGGCAGTGATTGAACTCTTCATCTTTCCCAATGGACAATCTCAACCTATGTTTCTTCTTAGGAAAACAAATTGGGAATATGGTTGCTGCACAATTCTAGGCATTATCAGATAACCTCCTTTCTTGACCTGTTTTTAATCAGGATTTCAGCTGACTGTGGAACTATGACAACTTTGTTGCACAAAACTACAATAATAACTTAATTAAAAACTTTAATAAACTAGGTGGTGAGAAAAAATAAAGTTCCAAAGCCCTGCCCAAACAGTAGGCTGACCTTGGATACTGTGGGCTATGCTTGAAGTAGCAGTTACAACCTGAAGACTACTATGAATACAAACCCTGCCACTCTGATAAGTATGTGAAAAGATGAAGGAATCTCAGAGAGGACGGTCATGGCAAGCAAAGGCTCTTGGCAGGTGGCACAGGTTCACAACAGAGAGAGCTCTGTGCTGATTCAGACTTGGCACAATTTAAAACTGGATTAATTTGAACATCCAGCAGATATTCTTCAGATTAATCTGATTCCAAATTAGATAGGGAGATTTGATTCGTTGGTGATGTTAACTGGTCCTGAAACTTACAAAGTTACTATGAAGGCTTGGAATTTATAAAAGATACTCTGTATGTTTGGTAAGCTAACATTTACTGAATGTAGGGCAGATTTAAAGTTTATGACGTTTAAATTATTTCCACATTTGAGCCAAAATACATTTGTTTTTTTCTGCATGGCTCAGTGGTGGATGGGACAAGGGTCTGTTTGTTCCATTTCCTCCCCCCCCCCAATTTTTTAAAATTCATTTTATACATACAAATAAAACAAACAACAAACAACACAAAAATACTTCTTATTAATCATAACTTTCCTTAACATCGTTAGGTGACTTCCCTCAGTCCCCTCCATCTGAATTTCATTTCTATTCATCTTTGGCAATTTCATACAATTTACAAATAAGCAATTTTTGCACTAAAACTTTCTATATTTAACCTACATCCTACATTTATACCGAAAGTCTATATTTACTTCCCTAAGGGATCTTAAATATCACAATATTTTTTCAAATATAATTTAAATTTCTTCCAATCTTCTTCCATCGTCTCTTCTTCCTAGTCATGGAGTCTCCCAGTCAATTTGGCAAGTTCTATAAAATGTATCATCTTCATCTGCCAATCATCTATAGTTGGTATATCTTGAGTCTTTCAATTCTTGGTGAGTAGTAGCCTCACAGCAGTTGTGGCATACAGAAAGAAAGTAATATCTTTTGGGGGGACCTCCTCCCCTACTATTCCAAGTAAAAAGGCTTCTGGTTTTTTAAGAAAAGTGTTTTTCAACACCCTTTTCAACTCATTATAAATCTTTTCCCAGAAGTCTTTTACTTTGGGACATGTCCACCACATGTGATAAAAGGTTCCTTCTTCTTCTTTTTTTACATTTCCATCATTTATTATCAGATGTATGATACATTTTTGCAAGTTTTACAGGTGTTAAATACCATCTATACGTCATTTTCACCATATTTTCTCTTAATGCAATATATGCAGTAAACTTAATTCCCTTTTTCCACAACCTCTCCCAGTCCTCCAACATAATATTGTGCCCCAGATCTTTATCCCAATCAATAATTACTGATTTCACTTGTTCATCCTTCGTATGCCATTCCAACATGTTTGTTTGTTCCATTTCCAAGAGCTTGGGTTGGTCAAACGCAAAACAGAGATCCTTATTAGCAACTGAACTTCACAAAATCCTGTTCCTTGTTTTGGTGGTGCTTGTGGGGGTAGCTCTTAATGACAGAGATATAATGAATTAGAAAATAGGGGAAATATTTAATCAATATTTATTATGTTGTGGTCTAAACAAGATTGTCATAATAAGCTCTGTCCCCCCCCTTTTTTTTTTACTGCTTCATTGTTTCTTCACCATATCCTTTCTGCTCCTCAGTTCCCAACCTCCTTCCTGGAGTCTTCTAGTCTCCTGTGTGCATGGATAATGAGGGAGCTGCCATGATGTTTTTTTTTTAAGCCGTTACCTACTTAATAATATTTGTAAAGCCCCACTTTATGCATAATTCTTGCTTTGGATTAAGTGGTGCACAGGTCTCTCTCTCTCTTTTATAGCTGTTAAGAGTAAAATAGGACTCCCCCCCCCCTATTCCTTTCTGGATCCTTAGTTTAATTATCACTTCTTAGTAACCAGAGAAGTATCAAGATTCAGGAAGGCTGCGATTGCAGAGTTGAAAGAGACCATTGTGAGTGAGCTGAGTTCAAGATGGGAGGGCAGCTGAATTCATTGCCTCTCGGGACTGTCTTTGTGGTGGGAAGTCACTTTTGTTCTCTAGGAAAATGCCAGGGGATGGCTGAGCCTGGCTGGTTTGAAAGGAGAGAAGAATGCCTCATAATTTATAAATTATTTATCATTCCTCCTTGTAGAAGAACCATTTGATGGCAATATTCCAGTAAAGCAGGTTGATTGAGTTAATTGAATCTGAGCATAAGTGTGCAGGGCTCGATGACTTTTTTGTACCCTTTTTTTAAGGTTCCTGCCACAGAACTAATGGAAGGAAGTGTAATTTCTAAAGACCTTGAAAGAGAGCTCTTGAAAGTACTAAAAGTTGGCAACCTCCCGCATGTGAGAAGGGGTTCAGTGTTTCCTAGGATCATACCCTTAAATAGTTTTCTTTTGCTTTATCATTCCATGTGCTTAGGGAATCTATGGACATAAATGCACCTATGCCAAGTGAAATGTGCCTGTTTTTAGTCCCTCATATGGCTTCTTGCTCAACCTGGCAAATGTTTTTGCTTTGTAAAGGGCCTTTCAAAGACCTAATCATTTTTATGTACACACAGCATAAAATATTTAAAATGTATAGCAAAATCGAAAGCTCCAGTAAGTTCAGTGAGTCTGACTCTCAGATACTCTCAGATACATGTGATTTTTTTTATTTAGGAGGTCACGGTGCTGCAAATAGTTCTGATTGTATCTTCATCAGAAACATGTGAGGTCAGTTAGTCTGCGAAATAGTGACTGGCCCAAGGTCACCTAGCAGACCTCATGGTTGAGTGCTGATTTCACTCGTGTGACCTTCCTACACTTCACTACACTGGCTCTCAGCCTTAATTTGTAGATCTGTTTTTTCCATTTGCCAGACACACTGAAAAAGCACAGATGTCTGTTATCAGTGTCTTCTTTTTTTGGCGTGGGGAGGACTTTTTCTTTTAGACTTCTAATATTTGAACACACCTCCTTATTAACCCCCGCCCCCTATGGATTTGGGAGCGGAAATTTTCTGAGATTTCCACCACTGATGTTTTGGGATTGGCCAGTTATGCAACTTTCTTGACTTCATAGTATGTATTATAGTACCGGGTATGTATATATTTTGATAAAGCATTGACTAAACCTTGGAACAGCCTTCCATGAAGTTTAGAACAGGATAAGGTTGAATCCAGCAATTACATTAATAGAATTTAATTTCAGAATCACTGGGGCCGGACTGGTTGATTAGTGATGAATAGATTACTCAGGAACATTCAGTCTTCACCCTTGAACTCTTCCTGCAAAATTGCATTCTAAAATGTCATTCATGTTACTTTTTAAAACCATAGGCTATTCAGAATCATGTTTTGAACAGCAGCAATAGATAGTATAAAAGTTTTCAAATTCTTTACATAGTGCAAAAATGATTCCTAAGGAGTCTTTGTAGCTTTATTTGAAGAGGGCGGAAGGATGTTTCCAGTTGTTTCATGGCTAAAATCCTTTTATGTGATTCTCATTGTCATGGACCAGGTCAACTGGAAACATATATGCAAAGAGGGCTATACAATGGGCTGGGGGGGGGATGGGTGGAATGCATGCTGCAGGCACACCACATAAAACTGACCACTTATGTCTCTCCTGAAAGGTCAAGCAGTTCTATGTAACGTGTACAAATCCTTAAAACTAGCAGCATTGCATTTTTAATTAACAGCTGGAATAAGTTTTGGTAATGACAACATCTGTACAGCTGAATAGAAACAGTCTGCTCTAACATCTTATCTCAAATGGTTAATTTTACTGATAGAAGAGTATAGGAGAGCCATTGTGGTGTAGTGGTTAAGAGCGGTAGACTCGTAATCTGGTGAACCGGGTTCGAGTCTCCGCTCCTCCACATGCAGCTGCTGGGTGACCTTGGGCTAGTCACACTTCTTTGACGTCTCTCAGCCCTACTCACCTCACAGAGTGTGTGTTGTGGGGGAGGAAGGGAAAGGAGAATGTTAGCCACTTTGAGACTCCTTTAGGTAGTGATAAAGCGGGATATCAAATCCAAACTACTACTCCTCCTCCTCCTCCTCCTCCTCCTCCTCCTCCTCCTCCTCCTCCTCCCTCTTGTGATTATACCTTCAAAGATTCAGTGTGTTTCGTTCACATTCCCCAAACCCTTTGGCCCTTTTCAAGGGTTTCTCCCCCACAGCACCATCTTGGAATTATCTATGTTACTGGGTTGCTGTTTTCTTGATAGCAGGATAGAGAGTTGAGGACAAGAGGATCTTCTTCCTCCTGACCATTTGCTCAGCTATGCACATAATCCGATCTAGTGCTGGGTCACATACTTTTATCTCTAGCAATTTTTTTAAAAAAAACCCACTTTGTGGCCTTTCTGCATTCATTTTCATTCATTTGTAAGAAAGGTTGCTATTATGCCTGTTGATAATGAAAATTGCACACGGAGATGAATTGCCCCCCAACTCAACAAGTGTGTTCCTACAGCTAAGAAGTCAAGGATCTGAACTCTGGTCTAAGTCCATTCCTTCAGAGTACATTGTTAGAACAATGTGGCTTAAGTGTACCACTTCTGATTTTAGCTTCTTAATCTTCTACCTGTGATTTAGCAAACAAGGCGCATAGGCAATTCAACCTCATTTAATGCAAATATTAGTCTTCTTGCTTCATGATAGTGCTTTTGAAACCAGCGTACAGAAAACTATTCATGCGTACAGAAAACTATTCATGAAGTATTCCTTCAGTATAGAGGGAGTTGCATGCCAAATATTAGATGGTAATCTTCCGTATAAATGAGGAAAGACAAATACAACTGTATATATATATATATATGTTGTTGTTGTTTAGTCGTTTAGTCGTGTCCGACTCTTCGTGACCCCATGGACCATAGCACGCCAGGCACTCCTGTCTTGCACTGCAATGATTATATATATAATCATTTTTTGACTGATAAGGTGGTGGATTGTCAAAGTTTGAGACTAAAACCCATTATTTACTAAAATTCCTTCAGTAGCACCTTAAAGACCAACTAAGTTTTTATTTATGAGCACACGAAAGCTCATACCAAAATAAAAACTTAGTTGGTTTTTAAGGTGCTACTGAAGGATTTATTTTATTTTGTTTCGACCCAGACCAACACGGCTACCTACCATTATTTACTGTTTAACAATATTATAATCCTGTTTGTTTTGTATGTTTTGAGTTTTGTATGTCTTTGAGTTAATTGAATGTTACATTTATTTAAGGTAAAAACATTCAGACCTGCATGAAGTTTCCATTTTTTGTGCTGCATAGACTAGTGACAGGGGCCAATGAATCTATGTGTTTTTGTATTGTTTGACTTCTGCAATGATGCTAAACCAGATGGCATCCTTTTTAGGCAATCAAATAAATGTGTGCAAATGATCTTGGGTTTGAAATTTTATGTCGCAATCCTCGCAATCCTATACATGTCTACTCAGACAGAAGTCCCCATTGAGTCTTCTCAGTTAGTAGGTATATAACTGCCTTAGCATTTTTATGCTCTTTGGTAGTCAGTGGATTTTGAGGAGACACTTCCTGAAGCCAACTCCCCATTAATTTATGCTAAAAGTAGTTTGTGACATTAAATGCCAAAACTGTGTTCAATTTTCAGACCCTTCAGAACACACAACATTGTCAAACAGAACTATTTTTATTTCTCCTAGATGTCCTCTTATAGAAAAAGTTTATGCACTTATTTTTTTTGTCCTGTGTACCAGTGATTTTTGAAAAATCCACTGAGGCTGGGAATGTTTCCCAAGAGCACCTCCTTCTGCATGTGCTACTCCATAGATCTGAAGCTATGTGGCCTCCTTTGAAAAAGACTGGGCAGGCAGGCCCCTGCTGTTGGGGTTTCTTTGGGGAAGTGAGAATTCCTTTCAATGTCAAGCCAAGACATTGCTTAGCCTTCCTTTGAAAGGGGGGACTGACTTCTTGAGCCTCAGCATTCTGTTGCAGGGATGCCCTGCTGAGCACATTGATGCTGTAGTTAGCATTTTTCTCTCCAAATATTGTAAATCATTTCTAATGGAAGTAGATAGATATTTTCATTACAAAGGCTCTTTGCCTATCCCGTGAGATTTTTTTTTTTTACTTTAATGTCTAGGTAACGTGTTAAGCCATATAGGCTTAGTAATTAAAGTATTTTTTGTAGCTTCCTTTAAATTAGCTGTAATAAAGCATGCTAGTGAAAGAAAGAAAGAAAGAAAGAAAGAAAGAAAGAAAGAAAGAAAGAAAGAAAGAAAGAAAGGAACAAAGGAAGGAAGCTGGTGTGTGTAACCCTTCTTCTTTGCCACCAAATTTGTAGTTGATGGTGTTTTTTTTTTGGGGGGGGGGAGATATATGACTTGAAAGCAAGGTGATGTGAAGGAAACCCCCTTCCCTGCATGTTGGGAACAATTAAAATGCAGTCGTTAAAGAGCTTGCTGAGCATAAATGTTGCGAAAGAGCGGGGCAGGTTTGGAAAGCAATAGTTTAAAGTCTCACTGTCCCAGGCAAGTTAAATTCTGTATACAAAGCATGGCCATGAAAGCACCCACTTCATATTTTGTCCTGTGGAGGATTTTGAAAATCCTTTGAGAGTAATGGCAAGGGAAATCACTTAAAATTACTCATCTTTCTTTGTGGAGTACAACCTGACGTGGTGGAAAAGGGAGGGGGAAACTGTTGACTATTTGCTGGGGGAGGGGACAGAGAGGGAGACATGCATGCATGAATGAATGAATGCTGAAGCAGAAATCTCCATCTTGCTTCCATGCAAACATGAACAAAGATTGGCTCCCCCCCTCTATGTTGTAACTGGCTGTTGCAGACACCCGCTTTATGTTTCAGAAGGAAGCTTTCAGGTTCAAGGACTGTTAATGGTTTCTAATCGGTAGGACCTTCCCTGCAACTCTGAGCTTGCTCTTAAAGAAGAAACAAAAGGGGGGAGGGGTGGAAGCAGGAGGCAAAAAGTTAGTAAGGGTTGCAAGGACTGTTGGGGTCTGGAAATTAGTTTCTTGCATTGTACCCTTGCTTTCTATGGGATCCAAACTGCAGGAACACAGCAGGCTTTTGTGAAATGGTGGTGTTTATCAATACAAAGCTCAAATCGTTAATCAAATTTTTCAAGAAAAAGAGTAAGTAAATGTGGCTTTTAAAATCTGTTTAGATCTTTTGCAGAAAAGCTAAATCATGTTGCACAAATTTTAAGTAATGTGCTTTAATTTATTGAATTGCATAGCATTTTTACTTTGCCATACTTTGGAGGGTGTAGAAGCAGTTTCTTTAAAAGAAACTGCATACAAAAGAAACTGCTGAGCACCTGCCCTTTTTGTTTTTGTAAACTTTGGAATCCCAAGTCTGCTCATTTTCTTTGGTCTTCCTGAGAAAAGTAGGGGGCCCTTTCATGCAATAAAATCATTGCAGAGCTTAAAGCTTTTGTTTAGGTAACTTGATACAGGTAGTAGATTTGTGTGCTGTAATGTTTATCCAGCTAAAATCTTGTTGAGCCCTCGGCTCCACCAACTATTTTGGACATTCAGAGCCAGCTGCAGGCAGAAATCTCTTTTTGGATCCTTTGCTTTATTGCACTGGTGCAAACTTGTAACAAAACATTTTTTCTACAAACCCCCAGAATGATTATTGCAACAGTTTTGAACAGTACACTGATTTTTTTTTAAGTTGCTACCAGTGTGCATGCATATTTTCTGTTAACAATACTCTTCCTCTTGCCCAAAACAAAATTTGGGGTTAAGAGCCTAGAGTCCTAGGTACAGTACTTATTGGGAGGGGGGGGGCTCAAGATAATTTTGCATGTAGCATCTGTCATCTTCCCTGTAAGTTGTTTTATCCCTGGCAGTAGTTTAATAATACAGCTTTAATTTTTTCTGGAAGGCTGAATTTTCTGTTCATTATCTTTAGACTTTGACCTCTGATTAGCAAGGACAGCAAAGACAGTCCTGTATCATGTCAGCATTATCTACCTTGCCGCATGAAATGTTCCTGATCATTTTCAGTGTAATGAATGTAGGTGCCCATAAGAGTTCCTCAAGCGCATCCTGCTGAGGATGTGCTTGATGAGCTCCAAGGGCAACAATGTCATGTTCATGCTCTTCTGAAAGTGCTGGAACCTCAGTTATAAAGGAGGGACTTGTACTTAGATATAGCATGTATATAGCAGGCATAAATAATAGATAATAACTGGTACATGCATAACTGGCTCACTGTGGCAAAATGCAATGTTGTTGGTTTTTTGCATTATAAAATGATTTTGTATTTACCTGTATACTCCTTTAGCATACAGGAGCATGTTCTGTTACCATTGTGTGCAATAGCAGGAGACATTGACTCAGTCTCACAAGTGCCTCTCATCCTACATGTGGTTAAGTCCCCCTTACCTGATATCTAAATGTTGAGGGCATTGCTGTGTTTTTTTTAGCAGTTTGGATTTTGCAGAGGTAGTGCTGTTTTAACAAGGCAAATAAAGAAGTTGAAAAATCTCTTAATTCAGGGCAATAAAGAGATATGGTCTCAGTAATGAGCAACTAAGAGGCAATGAAAAATCAGGCAGGGCAGTGTGGTAGTAACTATGGTCTTGGGTAAGTTCACATAAATTTAACAAGTGCTTGAGGTAGGGGCGTGGAAGCACAGATGTAAGGTTTTTGCTTGGGAGAGCTAAGAGCAAAGAGAACATCATGTGGGCTGAAGGCCAAATACTGCCTGGGGGGATAATACAGATCTCCCCTCCTAGACACACTTATCACTTTTCTTTATGGGCACCACAGAAAAAGGAAAAATTCTACTAAAAATTGATCATGGTGATGTAAGCATATGTGTGCTTTAATTTGGCACAAGTATTTCCAGGTACGGTATTTCTGTAAGGTGGTATGGGACAATATGAGGGTAGAAAGGGAGAAGTTCCACAAGAAACCAAAATGTCATCTGAAGGAAGCAAAAATACCACTGTTCTGTTTTTGCAGTTTGCTATATAAATATAATCATGCCACATTAGGAATGCAACCCAGGTTACTTAACTGCATTTAGATTTAGAAATTGCGGGTGGTATTCCAACTAAGTGGGAGACCTATTTAAATTAATTAACTGGGACATTTTGAGTACCACACTGTACTCCTCTCCTTAAATTACAGTATTAGCAGCATCCTTTTCGTTTCTCTTCTAAGTCTTTCTTCATACCTTTATCATACAGTTACCCACTATACACCTTTTTTGTATAAGCAGGCCACAAGTAAGAACCCATTAGAAACAAAACTTATAGTAATTATCTGGGGTGATGTTTCTCATTTCGCTACCTGAGGTGAAACCCTGCCCTGCTTCCACCAAAGCATCCCTTCCTTGGGTCATGTGGCAATGCACAGCAAGATATTGTGAGGTTTGGGCAAGATTGCGCCAGAAGCTGCCACTGCTGCTTCTCCACTGGTGGGCAAGAGAGCCACGCACCTCCTTCCCGGAGCTTGGCACCTTTTAACTTGCTTTGGGAAGGCAGTGCGATGAGTGGAACTGGGCATCAAATTTTGGCCTCCCCCATCCCCCCATGATACAAGGCAGTGTATGGTCCATGGGTTCCCTGTTGAAGTATTATTGTGGCCTACTTGGCATGAAAAGTTGGGCTGCCCTGAACTGAGGTGTCATTGCTATGCTGTTGCCATCCAAATTGGACTACTGTTAACAAAGTCTAAATGGGCTTTGAAAATTATTCAGAAACTTCAGTTGGGTGCAAAAAGCAATGACAATACTGATTTATTACTTTACAGATCATTTCATTCCACTTTTCTTCCATCTGCACTGGTTTTTAGTTTGTTTCTGAGTACATTTCAGAGTTCTGGTTCTCATCTACACATCCCTAAATGGATTGGGACCAGGATATCTGAAGGACCACTGTCTCCCATATGATCCTCCCTCCCATGCATTCAGCATTGGAAGTCCTACTATGTGTCATGCTGAGATCTTTGTATTTTGCTGAGCTTTCAGTATGGTCCAATGTCTTTTATCCAGTGATACAAGCTTTCAGAGAAAATTAGAAATGGAAATGTTTCTGGAAAACGTTCATGTGCAAATTAGAGTAAGTTGCACCATATTTTTTTCCTGATGCTTCAGAGAGTGATCTTAATTTTCATGTTTATTTTTCTTGTATGTGGGAAGCAAAGCTAAAAACTTGGAAACTGCCTAACAATGAATCTGCAGTTGACACCCATTCATTGTTACTAATGAACTTACGTAATGTAAAATTTTCTGCAGAAAAATAAAGCACTAAATTTCTGCCCATAGCTGAACGAGGAATCAAAGCTTGTTGATGAGCAGTGTTCTTTGCAAGCCTTGTGTGGTGCTTTGAAATCACTTATCCCCCCCCCAACAACAGACAACCGTTGACAGGTTGCGTAGTAGAGCCCCTCTGTCAATCACCTCTCATCATTATGACATCAGATGATTGACAGGTGTGTTATCCTACCTATCTGCTAAACATAGACCATGGGGAGAGGACTGATATCTGATCCGACAGAGCAAAATTTGCCCCCACTCCTGTTGTAGAGCATGACTTCAGGTTAATAGCAGCATTCCTTTCTAACTTGACTCTCTCTTAATTACAGCTGTCTCCAATCTAGATGAAGAGAGCAGATGGACAGTCCATTACACTGCACCCTGGCATCAACAAGAGAATGTGTTTCTACCCACCTCAAGGCCACCCTGTGTAGAGGATCTGCACCGCCAAGCCAAGCTGAACCTGAAGTCGGTACTAAGAGGTAGGAAGTTAACAACAATAACACACCATATCATTACAGATTTTTTCCTTAGCAGTAAAACTATGTGTCTGCTGGTGTCTGCCTGCTTTTGCATCCCTGCGACCTCTTGTACTTTTATCAAGGAACTAAACAAGTCAAAGAGGGAAGAAAATATCACACCAGTGTTTCAGATTATTATACTCTTCCTGCTATAAAGAAAGTGGTCTCCATAAAACTTATTTATGCAACGTGCAGCTCTAGTTGGTTTCAGCCAGACACAATAATATCACAAGTTCCAACTGTAGCTGAAGAGGAGGCTGAAGAGCCATACTAGAAATGAGATTGAACCCATCCTGCTGATTACAAGTTTCAGGGCATATGGAACATGTGGTATCAAACAAAGCAGTTGAAACATTTGACATTGGAATATTTTGATTTTAGAGTTAGGGTCTAAAGTGCTGAACAAATATATTAAGTCAGTAAATATATATTTGTCAGAGTACATACTGCTTCTTCTGTCCTTTCTTCTCAGGAGTGAAATATATTAGTAAAAATAACTCAAGCTAGGTTAATCCAATAACTCATAAAATTGGCAAAGAAGATAGCCACACCATAATAAAGCAGCAGTGTAACAATATATATGTAACTATATTTAACTTTCCATCAGTAACAATTGCATTACGGTAGCTTAGGAACCAGGTCCTGTATTTGTTTTTAATTGTAATAACGCATTTGATACATATATAAAAGAACCAGTTCCTGTATTTTAAAGGTACAGAGTACATACTTGGCAACTTGATATGTGAAAATATTGTGTGAGGTAAAAGGAAACAAAAGATTGTTGAGCTCTTATGAAAGCTACTGTGATTCAAAATTCAGAATTCAGCAGGAAAAAGCCAGGCGTTTACAACTGTAATCCAGGGAATTTTACAATGCAATCCTATGCATGTTTACCTGGAAGCAAATCCCACTGTATTCAATGGGGCTGACTCTGGGTAAGTATACAATGGATTGTAGCCTCCATTTTGTTCAAACTTTATTTACTCTACAGAAAGTTTTCTTTTTACCACTCACAATTAGCTATTATTTTTCTAAGTTTGCAAATCAGTAACTAAGAAGTAACTAAGAACATTTTTGTTCTCATTTGTTCTCAGAAAACACTGTAGGAAGGTGTAGAGGCACAGGCTATAAAGGAAATGTTTAATAGCAAGAGATATGTTCAATCTGCTTCAAGAATTGAAGTAGAGCCACTCCCTGGCAGATTGTTTTGGCATAGATCTATATTATCTGTAATATAAATCTCTTTGTACTGACATGATTTAGAAAAATGTGCTGTCAGATTGGGGGATAAGAGTTTCAACACAGCCTGAAGAGTCCCACAGCTTCAGGAGATGTAAATTGGTTGGAAGTACCATTGAGAACATATCACTGAGGCCACAGAGCAGCAAGGATATGGAAAGAAACTAATGATGAAAAGAATTATGAACTCACAGTTCATTCTCCATAGAATTTTGCTCCAGTTATATCTAGCGCGGGTGGCTCTGTGGGTTAAACCGCAGAGCCTAGGGCTTGCCAATCAGAAGGTTGGCGGTTAGAATCCCTGCGACGGGGTGAGCTCCCGTTGTTCGGTCCCAGCTCCTGCCAACCTAGGAGTTCGAAAGCACGTCAAAGTGCAAGTAGATAAATACCGCTCCGGCGGGAAGGTAAATGGCGTTTCTGTGTGCTGCTCTGGCTTGCCAGAAGTGACTTTGTCATGCTGACCACATGACCTGGAAGCTGTACACCGGCTCCCTCAACCAATAAAGCGAGATGAGCGCCGCAACCCCAGAGTCTGTCATGACTGGACCTAATGGTCAGGGGTCCCTTTACCCTTTACCTATATCTAGCTACACCAAAGCAAGTCATTAGTGTTGGGCTGCACAGTCCCTGGACTTTAATCTAGAGTTAACTAATTCAGCTTGCATCCCACTTACTCAGGAACAAAAAATATGTTAAAAGTATGCTTGCATTCAATTTGATTTGGGTTTTTTCTTTTAAATCAAACATTTTTGGGTGATATGGAGGCATGTTAAATCGGGCCACATAGAGGGGCTTGTTGTTGTTTAGTCGTTTAGTCGTGTCCGACTCTTCGTGACCCCATGGACCATAGCACGGGGCAGAGGTTGCCAATAGAGGTTGCCCCACATAGAGGGGCAGAGGTTGCCAATGACAGCTTCCCTTTGAGGCAAGATGGCTAATCAATAACCACAGAAACAATGTAAAATACAAGATAATAGCTAACTTTTATGCTTGCTCCTGCTTGCATAAGGTTTTAATTTTAACCTTGTTGCAATTTCCCATTTAATAAAAATGTACCCAAGAGATCGGTTTCAGACCTATATATGTAACATTTGCAGGATCTTTTGATTCTCTATCATCGGTGCATTCATATATACCATTGATTTTGTTGCTGCAGGGCCCCAGTATCTGTGATGATTCATTAGTTATCCCAGCTTATTGGTGCATTGGTTTTGCAGACTAAGGTTGGAGATGTGTTTCTATACTGTCCTGGTTCCAGACATAGCTTAGGAAGCAATGCTTTAAGTGTTTGAATTAAATCCCAGAAGACATCTGGTTAGCATGTTAAATAAACAAATTAAAAGATAAATCAGCAGACCTTCCTACTTGTTCCCCTAATCTTATACAGAGAATAACATGTTATTGTTCAGGCTTTGTTTTTCCTATGATTCATTGGATCAATATGCTGATGAGAAATATGGGTCATCCCTCGCTGGTGGTTAATTTCTGCTGAGAAGATTACTTGTTTTATGTATTAATCAAATGTTCAATTAATGGCCTGTTAAGCAAAATGGAACCATTTAATATGAGTAACAGTTTTAACCCTGGATTTATATTGTTGCTGAGATGTGAAATTTATATCAGTTCAGAATAATAAAATAAAAGATAGGCAAGAGACAGCATGGTTAAGCTAGGCTGTCTTGTTTCCAAGGGAGAAAATAAAATCAAGACTGTTTGCTAGCACTGGTAGCTATATCCTTTTATTCTTTATGGTTTTTAACTATTTGAAGCCATTCACAGTTCATACACACTTTGCTTTGGAAAATGTCTGTCTTTCAAATGCTCTTCTGAAGAATTGTGAGGTGTCCTATGCAAAGAAAATCTTAAAGAATATATTTTATACATAATAGTTGCTGGTCCCATGCTGAGAAATGGAATCTGTTGAAATATAGTTGTGCATTTAGTCCAAAAGCATTCTGCTGGCTGTGAAACTATGTAAGAAAAAAAGTTACTGGTAACTAGATTCAATAGTTGTGACCTGCACAGTGTTAGAAACTGAGATTTGAAAGCTAGGATCTAAATGGCCCCTTAAACTGAGGTTATGGGCGCAATAACGGAATGTGTAGGCACACTTTTTTCTATAACAAGAATACAAAGCTGAAAATGAATGAACTGCAGCTAAAACATTATGCTCATTTTTCATATGGTCTAGTCTTGCCCCTGCCCCCCCCCAAAATATTCTTAATAGGGTCTCTTCTCCAGTCTTCAGAGAGTAGCTGGAAATGGGAAGGCAGAAAAAGTTCCTCCTTTCCTTCCACACAGCCATTTTAATCTGAAATCTTAGGCGCAATACTGCGCCCAGAGCTCAGAAACTGCTCGCACTAATGAAATTCTCTGTCACAAAATGTACCTAGAACAATGGGAGTTTCAAACACTGGACCGGAATCCAAGACACAGAAGATTAGTGCACTTCTAAACCAGTATTTTAAAAAAGGTAGATTTTTGTAGATTCAGCATTGACAGGGAGTGAGCTACTCTGAGAAGTAAGAGGGTGTCACCCAAGAAAAAAGCATACTCAGTGGGAACTCAAGGTAGCAGTAAGATCCGCTTTTTTTGTTTTTTGTTTTGCAAATGTGTAGCTGATGTTTGACTCTTGCATCTCGGTTTGACTTTTGCATCTCATTGACCAGCACTGGTTATGGCTTCTGTGTGGGCTTTATATTGATATTATAATATTTATAAGCTGCCTGGGAACAATTAATTCAAGGTGACTAACATAACATAAATTCAATACAAGATCCACATTGCAACCTATGCAAGCACAATGCAAAGTTACTAAACTGGCAACAGACACCAGTATTTTTTAAAAAAACTTTGTCCAGCTAGAGATATGACATAATTTCGTAGCACAACAGTTAAAAGTATTCTTAACCTTCCTGGTATTATACATGGGTTGCTTGAGACAGGTGTGTCTTCAAGGCCTTTTGAAAGGAGTAGAGTGTGGTAACCTTTTGTTAATGAGTTCTAGAGCCATGGGGCCACCATAGAAAAGGCCTCCTGTGTCATTCCTGGCAAACTCACTGCCCTAAGTTGGCCTTTGTTGCTAAAATTAACTTGTGAACCAGATAATATGGATACAGGTGGCCCTTCAAAAATTGCTTAGTTTGTAAAATTAGCATTTTGAATTGGGATCAAGAGGGCACTGGCAATTGGTGCAACTGGTATAATAATGGTGTTACATGGTCCAAATAACATGCCACTGTCAGGACTCTGACAGGTGCATTTTGAACCAGATGAAGTTTCAAAGTCATCTTCAAAGGCAGCCCCACATAGAGCCACATGGAGGTTTCTTCAGAAAAGACTGCCGTTAATGTACTAGAGACAAAGCTGAGAAAATGTGTTCTGGCCCTCATGCAGCGTTCAAGAGAGCAGGACTGGTCTTTAGGATGGAGTGCCACTCCATCTAGGACTAGCTGTGAACTGTCGGGTACAGGAGATAACCTCCCAGTTCATGGTGTCTCCAAGTTTGTTTTGCTGTAACCCCTGCCTGTTCACAGTAATCTGCGTGTGCATAATTATAGTATGGAAAAATTTCCTAAGTGGAAACGTCTGTGCTCTGTATTCTCTCACCTCACATGATAATAGTTGCTCACAAAAGTACATGCTTGGAGAGAATGGCTAGGAGTCTCAAGTAAGCAGAGCAGTATTGCAGAAACAAGTTATACATGAAAAGAGCATCTGCGGTCTGAAATGATCTTTGAGGAAAACCTCAGTAAGATGTTGGACCCTACTGGTAGAATGGGATAAGCTGCTAGTGTTAGCACCTGCTACCTCTTACTTCTGTCAGGAGAAATGGCACGGTTTTGTTTAGTCTTGTATGCAGTGTATTTCTAGCTCCTGTCTACTGTTCCTTTTTCTACAAAGAATATTTAGAATGTGTTGGTTTAAATGTGCATGCATTTGTTTTGTTTCAACAACACAGCTGCTGTGTGATTTTCATCCCTTGTTCAGTGTCATAGACAAGCTGCTTGAATGCTTAAAATAAAAAAAATCCAAAGATTAGAGAAGAGAAGGAACACCTTAGAAATCCAAGTTGAAAGTATAATACATTACCATATTTAAGCACATCCTTTATCTTATTCTTTCACCATTCTCTCATGGAGAAAATTCAAGGAAAGTGATTGAAAAGATACTATCAGCATGACTCAGGGAATCCAACAGGCTTTCCAGTGGCATGAAGCTGAAACAGGCCATTACAAATGATATTTGTTAACAGGCTGTCACTGGGGAGCGCTCAATGTGATTATCTCCATTTGTCTTGGGCTAATTTGGATTTCTACGGGGATGTAATCTTAGTACACTAGTGGATGATAAATCGCGATTGCTTCAGTCATGCCTGCTTATCTCTACATTTTGCAAGCTGAAAGACAGAAAAGAAAGGCCTCTCTATCCTGGGCCTTACTGTTTTGCTGTTATCCGAAATAGATTTTAAAAAAAGAAAATACCCACAAAACTATTTATGGCTTTCTGTCCGAGTCATTTCATAGAATCACAGAACTGTAGAGTTGAAAGGGATCCAGAGGGTCATCTATGTATGCTGCTATGCTTGCATCCTGCTATGCAAGAATCTCAACTAAAGCATCCATGACAGATGACCACCCAACCTCTATTTAAAAATATCCAATGAAGGAGAGTCCACCACCTTCTGAGGGATTCTGTTCTGCTGCCAGCTCTTATTGTCAGAAAGCTCTTTCTGATATTTAGTCAGAATTTACTTTCTTGTAACTTGAATCTGTTCGTTCAGGCCCTACCTTCCGGAACAGGAGAAGACAAACTTGCTCCATCTTCCATGCGACAGCCCTTTAGATATTTGAAGATGACCATCATATCTCTTCTCAGTTTCCTCTTTTCCAGGCTAAGCATATACAACTCTCTCAACCTTTCCTCATAAGGTTTGGTTTCTAGACCCTTGATCATCATGGCTTGTCGATATCCTTCTTAAATTGTTCTAAGCAGGACCAACCTAACAATTCTGTTGCAGATAATTCTAGAGGAGTGTCTTTCTTGTGATGTGATTTGAAAAGGGAATCTGTCATTGGCTGCCACTTTCTCTTCACATGAATACATTTGGGCCAAAAAAGTGGCCAGTGTGTAAGCAGTAGCTTTCATTGGAATCTATTGAATAATGCTTGACAGTTTTGGTCTCAAATGGACAGTACTCTGTGATAAGCATTGGGGGGGGGCTCTATGTTTGAACAGAGATGAAGAGTTGTTACATCTGAAAGATTGTGATATTGGTACAAAGAGCTTTTTTGGAAACAGCAGGAACTCTGATAACCAAAAAGGTGAATTTCTTCTTAGCCATATGGCAGAGTCCTTGCTGCATGCTTGGTTCTCACATGTACATCAAAGTCAGTTAGTTTGCAGAACTGATGTATATAGTTGAGTTATGCCATTTGCATGTAAACTGTTCTGTGGACAACTAATTTCCTGTTTCCTTTGGGAATGTAATGATGAAAGAAGAATAAGCATCTCTTAAAAACCTACTTGCCTGCTCAAGCTTTCCTGAACTCTTGACTCTTAATTTTTTTGTTGTATGCTCCTCTGTTTTATGTGTAACACTTTGTTTCATTTTTATTTATTTATTTGGTAAATTTTATTAAATGTTGCATTTTATTGTTTTTATGTAAATCTCTTGGGTATATACACACAGAGAGAGACAAAATGGGCAAAATCAGCTAAATTCTGTTAAACCAAACATATTTCAGTTAATCTGCCCTGGCAGTACATCTGTTGGAATTCCTGACTCAGTAAAAAAAGTAAAAGGGTTTCCATTTCCAAAACTACACTGAACTGTATTATTGGTAAAGTTCATGAACCTGCTTTATAGTCCATGCTGGCTGTTTTTCAGCAATAGTCCAAAAGCTGCCGTGGTGTTTCTCTCTAGCATCTTTTTAAAACTAAGCTTGACATGGAACAGTCCTTGTGATAACTCCTTTTTGCAGATGATATAAGGGGTTTTTATCTGCAGAAATGGGTCCTGTTCCAAGTCAAATGCCTTCTTGTGTGGCTCAATGGCTGATGCTTGCCTTATTTAGACCGTGAGACAAAAATAGAACCTACACCAGGATCTAAGTGAGAGTTGTGTTTTAAAGTCCTGTTATGATACAGATAGCTGCAGAAACTAGTTGTGTTGCCAGCTGGCCTAATCTTCCATAGTATGCATTGTTGATAGATTCTAAATGTCACTTTCAAATGTCATAATTAATTTCCAACCCGTCATATGGATCAGTAGGATACAATGTGGTTGAGATGCTTGTAGCTAGGCAGATTCTATGCAACAATAGTCCCATTAGGAACATAACATAAGCTGCCCGCAGGTCATATCAATTCAAAGGATAAAACATAGAAGACTTTAAATATATTTTAGCAGAGTACTGATAGGTGTAGACTTTGACAGATGAGAGGTTATGAAGGTCCTGAAGACTACCGGCATGTGCATTTATGTTCTGCTACAATTTACCTGTTCTTTCTTTATCACCACCATACCCTCAGCTGCTGGCTCTAGCTAGGTTTAAAGTCAAGAGAGGCAGCTTGGATAATGCCATTCTAAGTCAGATGCCAAGGTAAGCGGTGTCACATCAGTTGTACAACTGCATATGTGCACTTTTTCTCTCCTTCAGGCAATATGTGAAACCATCATCTTTTGGTGACCATCTTGGAACATGAGATAAGGTGTGAAGTGAGTTTTCTGAGCTATTCCATTATGTCCCCGTGAAATAGGCTAGGTGGTATTTCAAGGTTGGGCAAGAGCCAGAATTCGCTTCTCCCTACCTGAAAGATGGTCTGAATTAGCATTTGCAAATTTATTTCATGTAGACTTGGGCCCCCGGGTCTTGTTAGTGTGGGAATGTTCAGGAATGTGGATGAGGAGATATTGTTTAATATATCCTATCCCCGCTTGCGCTAGCAAGCACAAAACTTTAGCAGAGTAAAACATTCCCCTTTTGCAAAATACACAGCAGAAGAACGTTTGCGCAGGCTTGATTTAAGCCACTAAAATAAAGTGTATTTTCCTGGTATTTCCCCTTTTTCCCTCTTAAAAGGAAAGACACAACACAATGCTCTTAAAAGTATAAAAGATGTTTACTTACAAGCATCTCGAGGTACAGCACACTCAAGAGGTAGACTTGCTTAGTTAAAAGGTAATATATACATTGTGAAGTTCACTTATAAGAAGTGAGACTCCATCTCATCTCTCTCTCTAGGCTGGAGGCCTTGAGGGAGAGACTCACTAAGATGTGTGTAGTCCAAGAGGTCTGGTCCAAGAGAGGGAAAATGGCTGTTTCCTTCAGGATTTATCTGCCACTTCCTCAACTCATTTGCATGTGAAGGAAGAGGAAACTACGCTTAGTCATATCCTCCTCCTCAGTCCTCCAAGTGGACTATCTAGGGATTGTTGTGACTTGACTGCACTTAACCCTTTGCATCCCACAAACCCCTTCTCAGGCAATTCACAACATACACAAAAACATACATAAATAACTTTAATCAACCACCCAAGAGTCCCAGCTTGCCACGAAGATCCTGGAACTTCTCTCTTGGCAGGGGCTTTGTTAGGACATCTGCAGTCATCTGGTCAGTGTTGCAGTAACACATTTCAACAAGTCCATCCTCGATCACCTGGCGTATGTAGTGGTACCTGACCCCAATGTGTTTGGTGCGTGCAAGGAACTTTTCACTTTGTGTCAGCTTCATACTGCTCTGATTGTCCTCCATCAAGCTGACAGGTCCCGTTCTTGGCACGCCAAAGTCCTTCAGGAGCTGATCCAGCCAGGGGATCTCTCTGCAAGCTTCCGAAGCCGCAATGTACTCAGATTCTGTGGACGATAAAGCTACACATTTCTGTTTATAGCTGCCCCATGCAATAGCTCCGTCCCCATACATAAAAACATAGCCACTTGTGGATTTATAATCCTTATTGTCCCCAGCCCAATCCGCATCAGTGTACCCAAGCAGTTTAGGGTCTCTGACAGCTGGCAGTTTTAATTTACAGTCCATGGTTCCCTTTAGATAACGAACAACCCTCTTAACTCCAGCCCAATCATGCTCAGTGGGACAACTTACTTTCCTACTTAGGATCCCCACTGCACTTGCCAGGTCAGGTCTGCATGTGGTAACCAAATACAAAAGTTTGCCAATCGCTGACCTGTATTGCGTGTTGTTTGGCAGCAACTTCGAACCTTGTTGATTCTTCAAGAAGTCTGTGGCCATCGGTGTCGCAACTGGGTGTGCGTCCTGCATCTGCATGCTTTCAATCAGTTCAGTTATCTTTTGCCTTTGGCTGAGTAAGAACGATCCATCCTCTTCTCTCTCAACTTGAATTCCCAAGTAGTATTTCACTTTTCCAAGTTCCTTGACCTCTACTTCCCTGTTGAGGTGTTTGACTATGTCTTTATAGTCTTTCTCATTTGACGTAGAAATTAAAAGGTCGTCAACAAAGGCTAAAATGTACGAAAACTGTCCATTCCTTTGTTTGGTGTACAAGCACTTATCAGCAGTCCCTTGCTTGTACCCAAGCTGCACCAGCATCTCATGGAGTTTCTGGTTCCAAGCCCTCGCTGTTTGCTTCAAACCATAAAGTCCTTTCTGCAGCTTGCACACTAGATGTGCCTCATTTGGTTTAATGAAACCTTTGGGCTGCTTCATATAAATCTGCTCAGAAATTTCGCCGTGAAGAAAGGCTGTCGCAATGTCAATATGGTAAACTGACATTTGCTTAGATGCTGCAATACTTAAAAGTAGTCTGACACTGCTGTATCGAACTGTCGGTGCAAACACTTGATCGTAATCCTCTCCATACTTCTGGGAAAAACCTTGTGCCACAAGCCTAGCTTTGTAGCGTTGCACCTCCCCTTCTGAACCCTTTTTAACCTTGAACACCCATTTACTTCCAATTGCTTCCTTACCAGGAGGTAGTTCTGTGAGTGTCCAGGTCCTGTTCCGATGAAGTGCATCTATCTCCTCCTGAGCAGCTTTCCTCCAGAGACTGGCTTCATCTGGTGGCATCCTCTCTATCTCTTCCCATTTGGAAGGTTCCTGTGGAGACGCCGACCTTGTAAGGTAGGACAGCCGTAATGGTGGAACACCTCTGTTGGTTCTGGATGAGCGTCTGACCTCTGGTCTTTCGACCGCATCAGCTTCCTCATCCTCCTCCAGCAGTGGCATATCCCCATACAGCTGCTCGTCATCATCTTCGTCTCTGGTGCTGCCAGGGGCCTGGACCTCCACGTCTTCTCGGGTGTCACCTATAGGGGGTGCTACGACACTAGAAGTTGGATTAGTACTTTGTATTGGTTCAAAAGGAAAAATCACAAATTCCTCATCCTGTGGCTCCTTGGAACAATCAATGGCAGTGTCCTTTGTATCAACTTTGCCTTGCTCATCGAAGTAAATTACATGCTGCGAACTTGTCTTGCCAGTTTGCGGATCCAAGACTCTATATCCTTTTCCTCCAGAAGCGTACCCAACTAGGATCCCTGCCTTCGCTCTGGAATCAAGTTTGTGTCTGTGCTCCTTGGGCACATGATAGTAGCACAAACTTCCAAATACACGTATATGTGACAAATTTGGGGCTTTTCCATGCCAAAGTTCAAATGGTGTGCGCTCTGCGCCTTTTGTGGGCAGTCTGTTCTGAAGATAGACTGAGCAACGAGCCGCTTCACCCCACAGCCTGTGTGACAAGTTAGCTTCCTTTAGCATGCACCTTGTCATTTCCAAAATGGATCTAAATTTCCTCTCTGCAATTGAGTTTTGTTGGGGTGTGTAGGCAACTGTGGTCACGTGTGATATGCCTTCTCTAGCCATGACGGCCTGCATCTCATGTGAACAAAATTCCCCACCATTATCGGACATTAAAATGGAAGGGGCTCGCTGGAACTTGTTCTTGACCATGTTAAGATAGTCCCTGAACAATTCCACTGTCTCACTCTTCTCCTTGATAAAGTAGGCTACGCAGAATCTCGAGAAATCGTCCAAAAATATCAAAATATATTTATTACCTCCTAGAGAAGACACATTCATTGGTCCACATAGATCTGTATGGACAATGTCCAATACTTTAGTGCTTCTCTTCTCTGCACAACGTGGGAAAGAAGGTTTAGTTGCTTTCTCACTAACACAAGTTATACATTTTGATGTTGGTGTATTTGTGTTGCTTTGCTTTACCTGCAGACCTCTCACAAGATCACCTTTCTGTAGTTCCAGAATAACGTTGGTGTCTCTGTGTCCAAGTCTCTTGTGCCAGAGTTCCAGACTTCCTTCGTCCTTTTGACTTGGTTGCGCCACCTTTGCAGACTGGTTCTGCTGGTTCTCTGAAACATTAAGCTCATATACACCATCCTTTAGTGTGCCTTGAACATAAACTTCATCATGCTTAGTCACAATACATTGTCCTTTTTCAAATGTAATTTTAAAACCTTTCCTGTCCAAACTGGACACGCTGAGTAAGTTGCAATTAAGCTTTGGTGCAAACTTAACTTCAGTTATCTTAGTATTAATTGTTTCATGATCTACGTTGAATTTCAAATTCACAGTTCCTGAACCAATTGCCTTTACAATGTTGCCATCAGCAATCTCAATTTCAGAGGTTTCATCCCCATTAATCTCATTAAAATACTCCTTTTCATAACAGAAATGAGAACTCGCTCCACTGTCAAGAATCCACTTATTGCGCTTATTTTCACAATCCTGGACAGCTAAACTCCTCTCCTGCATCAACATGGTTTGCTCATGACTCCCCTTCTTAACACCTTGTGGTTTTGAGGGGTGGGATTCAACTTTATCCCCATTTTGACTCTTGCAGTTCCTTGCTATGTGGTTTTTCCCATTGCATTTAAAACAAATTATTTCTCTAGATGTCTGTCTGGACTTTCCAAAATGCTTGGATGCATAGCTGCTATCCTTCCTCCTTGGATTCCTTTCTTGAGAATCAAGGCTATCTCTGCATTCCTCTCTTAAATGGTTGATAAGCTCATTAAAAGTTAAATCCTTTGTGTGATCCATTATACTTTTAAATGGAGCAAACGTAGGTCCCAATGATGCAAGCATAAACGTTACTTTAGTCACATCATCAAAGGCTCTGGGAGTAAGGGCAATTCTTTGAACAATCTCAGAAAAATTCTTAAAATGCTCTGTAAACTCTTCTCTAGAATTCATCTTCAACTTGAGTAACTTATCCAACAAGTATCTATAGGAACTCTCTGTAGATTGTGCATAAATGCGTTCAATGTCCTCTAGGATCTTAGATGCATCATCTTCAAAATTTATCATTGATAGATGCTCATTCCTCAAACTGCTCAAAATTATGTGCTTGGCTTCATCATTTTTAATACTCCAAGCTTCTATCTTAGCTAAAGCTTCTGCATCGGTTCCTGTAGGCTTTTCTTCCTTAATGGCCTGCAGAACACGCCTAGCAGCAAGATAAACTAAAACGCGCTGCTTCCACTGCACAAAATTATTGTCATCCAGCAGCATAAAACTTGGTCTTGCCTCACTATCAAAACTGGAGCTTGCCATCTTAAAACTTCAAAAATTTCCAAAATTCAAAAATCTTTCAAAAATCAAATTCAAAATCTCAAAAATATCTTCACTACCTCTGAGCTTTCTCAGTGCTGTAAACTCTGAGGGAGGGGAGGGGTAGTTAATCCCCCAAGCACACTGCAGAACAAAGAGACCATGTGCTCAACCAGGAAATCCTAACTGGAAAAATCCTACAGAGTTCAAAATCACAATCCAAATCAATCCTTCAAAAATACACAAAATACGCAACTCTGGGCCCATAACCCTATGTGGGAATGTTCAGGAATGTGGATGAGGAGATATTGTTTAATATATCCTATCCCCGCTTGCGCTAGCAAGCACAAAACTTTAGCAGAGTAAAACATTCCCCTTTTGCAAAATACACAGCAGAAGAACGTTTGCGCAGGCTTGATTTAAGCCACTAAAATAAAGTGTATTTTCCTGGTATTTCCCCTTTTTCCCTCTTAAAAGGAAAGACACAACACAATGCTCTTAAAAGTATAAAAGATGTTTACTTACAAGCATCTCGAGGTACAGCACACTCAAGAGGTAGACTTGCTTAGTTAAAAGGTAATATATACATTGTGAAGTTCACTTATAAGAAGTGAGACTCCATCTCATCTCTCTCTCTAGGCTGGAGGCCTTGAGGGAGAGACTCACTAAGATGTGTGTAGTCCAAGAGGTCTGGTCCAAGAGAGGGAAAATGGCTGTTTCCTTCAGGATTTATCTGCCACTTCCTCAACTCATTTGCATGTGAAGGAAGAGGAAACTACGCTTAGTCATATCCTCCTCCTCAGTCCTCCAAGTGGACTATCTAGGGATTGTTGTGACTTGACTGCACTTAACCCTTTGCATCCCACAGTTAGCAATGTCCCTGGTGAGGAAAACAAGCTTTGAAATTCCACTGAGATCCTGCGCTAGAATGACTGCTGTATGGAAGATAGCCTCTGCTTCTAATTTCTTTCTCCTGAGTCTCATGAACAGTTAGGCCAAGAAGTCAACCTGAATTTAGCGACGCTGATCATTTCAGGCATACAAATGCTTGCCAGTAGGTTTTCATTCTTTACCTACTTCAGGACATCTGCCAGAACAATGACAGCTCCTATATGCTGTTCTACCTTTTTCTTTTTCTCCATTCTGGATGCTGCCCCCCCCCCCAAATCCGGCCGCTTGGAATAAGTTCCGTACAGATCCATCTGCTTTGCTTATCAGTGTGCCAGCAGAAATTACTAAGTGCCAGCTGGCTTCTTAGTTCTGGACTTAACACCAGTCTGGAATTCTAGTGAAATTGTTTCTTTATTGAGATAAAGGGGAAGAAATGTGATTTGTGGTTTTCAGAGAAATGAAATAGTAAACTGCTTGGTTTTATATGAAGATAATGTATAAATGAAATATTCAGACCATAAACATATATGCAGCCTTTATACATATAAAATTCTTAAAGGAACTGAATCTGCCCAAATGTCAGAATGGAATACAGGATCAGCTAAAACATTGGTCTGATTCCATTCTGTCAATTAATACTAAAGGCAGATACTGTAGGAACATCCCCATGGGGTGGTTCCAGAAGTATTGAACAATTCTATGTATTTTTAAAGCACTGTATAGGATCATAGAATTGTAGAAGGGACCCCAAGGGTCATCTAGTCCAGCTCCCTGCAATGCAACATGCACCCCCTCCCCATCCACTTGAAATCATACCAGACCCTGTTTAGCTTTGCAAATGTGCTAGCGTTTTTTTGTTTTTGCTGCACCACAAAGAGGACTGTAATCAAGGATGTTAATTCTCTGTTAAGTAAAAGCTGTATATAAGTTTCCCCCCTCAAGGTTAAGCCATACCCTGCAGTAACACAGTATTTATCTGACAGTATCCAAATAGTCTATCTCTGCTAATCATGGAAAAAAAGCAAGGTAGGTCACAGCCTTTGGCAATTGCATGTCTTTCTTGACTCCTGAAGTGGAAATTGGAGTTCTTGGGACAATCCAGAATTAAACGAAAAATGACAAGAACTTGGGCCAAAACGGATAGTTTCCAAAAGGATAATTTCAAAAAGTCTTCACAAAGTTTTATTCAGGATAAAGACTTATCCAGCATGGCACTGACTTGAAGGTGTATCTTCTCACCTGCAAACACTAGAAAGTAGAAAGTAACTGGATGCTAAGACTTTCAAGTAGGGTTGTGCACCTAGTTCATGCTAGATTTTATGTTATTGTAGGTGGTGTCAAACACCAATCCTGCTTGGAAATACTCGTTTTTTAGTTCTTGCTTTCTGGTAAGCTTGCATATAATTAATGTAAACTCCGTTTTTGTTTTCTGAGTCTATTTGGCAACAACTTGAATGAAATCACATTGACCACGAATCACCATTTTCTATTAATAGATGAGGTGGAGCACATACTTAACAATATGTAGAAAATGTCATGCTTAATCCCTAGGAACTCTGGTTAAAAGTACTCAAGTTAGGAAGAGCTGAGAGAGATATTTGAGAATTGCTGCTGATAAGTCATAATAGACAATCTGAGCTAGGTAGAACTGACTCAATATAAGGCAGCATCATATTTTCAACCATGGCTTTAAAAATGCATGAAAAAAGCCATAAGTATTTATTTGATAAATTCATATACAGCTTTTCAGGAAGAATTCTTCTCAAGGCAAAACAAAGAGGACTAACATAATTTAGCATAATATAAAATCACTATTGATGGAGATAGACTGGCTTTGGTTATCTGTGCTATGGTAATCTCTATATTGGACTACTGCAACACATTGTACATGTGGCTGCTTTTGAAGCTAGATTGATAGCTGGAACAAGAAGGTATGGACATAATAATATGTGTTTTGGTGCAACTGCACTGACTGTCAATTTGTTTTCATGCCCAATTGAGTGTGCTGGTTTTGAACATTGAAGTGTTATACAGCTTCAGATCCTCATACCTAAAGGACCTTTCTCCATATCAACATGTCCAGGTTCATATGAAGCCCTTCTATGTGTGCCAAAAATCTGCAACTCATATAAAATCAGTTGCTAAAGGCAATGGTAAAGAAGAAAGTCTTTAAGGGCTGTATAAAACCTACAGTGGAAAGGAGCCTGTCCTGTTGAATTGCAGTCCTCAATAAGACTCTTAAGGACTTACCTAACTGAAGTCTTTCTGCATTGAAAAAAAAAACCATTTTTAAAAATTCTAAGGAAAGCAAATTAATAATTAACACACACTCTCGCACACACATTGGCAGGATTGTGTGGTGGTTGCTCACGAGTAACGACGCCAGGCTCCAGACTGTCTTTTAACAGTTTTATTGTGCAAGCTATTTACAGTGCAGAGCTACAAAACACGTCCATCTCAGTCACTAGCAGAATCCGGGGGTGGTGGCCCTTTCCGATTACAACCCCAAGAGAAGAACTTGGGCACCCCCAATCTCCACTTACTCTCTTTGCGTTTTACCCCCCTACGCAATAAGGGTGCCGGAAGCAACGTCTCCCTTTCTGAGCCCTCTTGGCAAATGTGGTGTGAGGGCTCCAAGCTAGGGTCACTGAGCCCTCTCCCCTCCGAGCTGACCATTTCCCCTTCCTCCCCATTGGATGAGCCGCTGCTTTCCCTGCTGGAAGAGGAGGGGTTTGGGATCCCTGTAACTCGATCTGGCATCAGCCTCCTCCCATGGACCCTCTGGAAGCCCCCTGACACACATATATACAGACAACCCTATTTGTAAACATAGCTGCATGTGTTCAGGTTCCTAAATCATGCTGTGACATGATTTGCCTACAAAGTTAATGCTGAATGCCTAAAAGTGATGGAGCTTATAAATATTTCCCAGTAATCACAGAAGGCAGGAGAAGCAAATTAGCCATTTTCTCTGGACTAAATGTCCATGGGGAAAATAATGAAGCATCACTCTAGCTGTTCATGGCTCCATGTGGCTCATAGCTACAACCTGCTGTTAGAAGCTTTCCATGTTCGAGAACTGGAGTAGTTTAAAAATAGCCACATTGCTGTTATTTACATAAAATAAAGTTTTTACTGACGTGCATCTGTTATAAAAATGACAAGGGATGTGTGCATAATGGGCCACAGGAAAAATTCAACAGCACACTCTTTCCAATTGTTTTGTCAGTGCAAGTATTTCAGCTTGTTCAAGGGAAATATCTCCCGTGCTCTCCCCCCAGGCCCGGCTCTAGGGGTAGTCTCGGTGGCGCGGGGCGCCAGGCCGGCAGGAGGGTGCTGCGCGGCAAAGCCATGCGGAAGCCATGCTGCAGCCGCCCACCAGACCACATCCTGTCCCCACCCCCACAAAGCCTCTCTCATTCCTGCCCATGCATGTAATGCTAACCATGGTTTAGTGTTACATGTGAATTAGGCCACAGTGTAGCCCTGGATTTTTAATAGGAGAACCTAATAATAATAATAATAATAATAATAATAATAATAATAATAATATCTTTATGCTACAGAAACGTCCTGTCTCTGTTTTGTTTTTGTTTGTTTTGTTTTTGCCCTGCTTTGTCTTTGCTTTGTTTTTAATGATGCCAACATGCAGATTTTTAAAGGCAACAGCTTCTAAGCTCTGCAATAGAGAGGCTTGTTTGAAAGGGAATCCTGTGATCTGCTGCATAACACAAAAACTTCAGGAGTTTAAGTTTGTGTGTGTGTGTGCGTGTGTGTGTGCGTGTGTAGGAGCCCTTGAACCAGTGCAGCTAAAGTGCGCCAAACCCAGTGTAGTATAGGTGTAGCACCACATACCTGCTTCACAGACACCCACAACCAGCAGTAGTGTAACATGGTCTGATCTGTGCAGTGACATGCACAGGGCTGGATCCTGTGTCTAATTTTCCCACAAACACCTCACTACAACCCTCACTACAAAATGTGCTACAACCCACAAGGCACTACATGGCTACAGGTGTGCATAAAGAGGACCTAAAAGAATACCTTGGATTATGCGCTAACATACTTAACTAGTATACAGATAATAAATGTATCAAGTGTTTTGCGAGGCTAGTGGATTTTCTCAATTAGCCTGAATTTAGACAAGCAGAAATCATACCTTAAGAAAAGAAAGTCAGTATGACTTTCAATAGCTGCCTTTTTGCTTTTTGTTAGGTGCCCATACAAGCCTCTGGCATCCTTTGTTATAATAATCATAATCTTTTAAAATATTCGTTCTGCTAAGATATTCTGTATCACTTGCTATATGCTGTCTTTATTTAACAAAAGATTACTTTGAAGTCTAGAAACCTGCTGACTTTTTTTGCAAGAACGTCTCAAGTTTTCTGTATCGTTTTAAGAGATAAGTAACCATGTAACATGATTTCAGGAGATGAGAAAACAAAAACCTGGTTATCTGCCATAATCTTGCACTTCTGAATTTAATCATGAAGTTTGGCATTATACTCTATTCAGAGCACTGCAATTAAAAACTCTCTTTGTTAAATGGAATCCAATTCCTGATCCCAACAAAAAGAGCTTTCTGTTTGTAGAAATAGACATATAGCATGTTTTAATTTGTTTTTCTTCACCAGTGATTTCTTGCTTTTGGGGAAAGCTATGGAACTAGGTAATGGAGTTGCTGAATAAATTTAATTACAGAAATATTGGGTCTGAAGTTTGCTAGACTTCAGGTTCTTGTAAGAGCAAAACTTTCTGGAAAGCCAAAGGATATATCTGTTTCAAGGATATACTTCTATTTAGCCATTTTACAGAAAATTTATTTTGAAATATAATATTGATATTCTTATATGATAGTTGTGTGCTCTTGTAGAGGAAATATCACAATGTGCATTCCATTAATTACTTAATTCCAAAATAGGCTTCTAAGCAGTTTATGATGTATAAAAATCAATTACACATTAAAATATCAGCATCCATTACTAAAACGCACAAAGTAACAATTTTGTTAAAACAAGACAGCAATTAATGGAGGAGACTAAGATCAAGTGTATATTCTGAGTTATTTTCTCATAGGATTACTTTACATGCCCCTGATCATCTTTATTCTTCTTTGTACTTGTTCCAATTGGTTGATACCTTTCTGAAAGTGTGGATGGAAGAACTGGCTCATATTGCTGGATGCGTAATTCAGATTAAATATTATGAATTAAAATAAAAAAATATTTGATTCACAAGGTTTTTTTTAAATAAAAGAAGTGCACCTGTTGTGGAAGTGTTACACACACACACACACACACACACACACACACACACACACACACCCCTTGCTTAAACAGAATATGTGTATGTATTGTGATATGATCTGTATTTTACAGATAAAATTTAATTTCTTGAAAAATTGATGCTTAATATATTTTCCACTCTGTGCTCATAACAGATATTCTGGAAAGGTAAAAGTAACAGTTGGACTAGGCAGCTTAGCATGTTCATCCACATCTTGAAGATTTCATTTTTGCCTTATGTTCCAGCGTCTGTTGCTCTTTAGCTGTGTTTCATTGAATATCAATTAAGGAAGAAGACAGGGATTGGGAAACAGCTACAGTAATGATAATGATTTTTATCCAATTTTAAATTCAGGGCACGTTGTTTGGAAGTTTCATGGAAATATTATTTCAGTTTAATCAGTTTCTCAGCAATTCCTATTTATTCTGAAGAAGGCTGAGGATTGCTATTTTGATAAGTGTTTTGTTCTCCATTGGGGGGAAATGTTAGTTTTCTTCACCCCATGGAAGGAGGTTAGCTTACTAGTCTTTGCCAAAGCTGCTTAGCAGATGGTGATTGTGTAGTGAGCAACATCCCTACTCAGATTTAAAGCATTTTATGGGGGTCTACCAGATTGGTGAAGAAGACCCCTATTGCTACGGTTGTGTTCTTCTCTCCCTATACCTCGTGTTTCTAGCAATCTTCCACCTGAATGGTTCAGCAGACAGCCATCTGTCAATCTAGACCACAGTTTGTCCATTTCTCTCCATCAATTTTGACAATGGTTCACCAAGGTTTCAGATTAGAGATATTACCAGCTCTACCAGGCATGAATTGAATTTAGGACCTATGAATTTGGGAACTTGAGCTATGACCCTTCTTGAAGATGGATGTACTAATGTTGAAAGTGAAAAGCAGGATATAGAATACCCTGCTTCAGTTTTCATCACGGCTACCTCAAATTAGAATTCCCACTCCTATGCAGATTTACTCAGAAGGAAACTCACTGGGTTTGAATGGGTTAATCTCAAATAAGCATACAGATGCAGGGAACAGATGAATACAACTACTGTTCTGGAAACAAGTAAAACTAATTCCTTTCTGACTTAGGCTTCTGCCATGAGCTTGCAGAAAGTTTTAAAATTTGAATATAAAATTTGAATACAATATTGTTCCTTTGAAAGGACGAGAAAATACTATAAAAGGCCAGCCATAGGAGGTTTTAGGGGTCGCATGAATTGAGGTTGGGTACGACATGTTTCCTGCAGGCTGCCTACCTTGGTATCTAGCAACCAAAACAGTAATGTTTATTTTTTATTTCTCTCTCTCCATGATGTACAGAATGTGACAAGCTGCGAAGGGATGGCTATCGAAGTTCTCAATACTATTCTCAGGGCCCAACTTTCTCATCTTCTTCCAGTGCAATCTGCGGAAGTCACCACGATGACTATGAAGAAATTGAACAAAAGGTGAGGTACCAAGCGCCCGAGGATATAATGTAGTATAATGCACATATAAGCCAAAATTAAATCAACATAAAACTATAGAAGTGCAAAATACAACTGTGCAAAATATTTAGAAATTATGGGCCTTTAAAGCTATGCTGTTTTTTAAAAAACACCACCCGTCCTATAGTGTGGTTCAACTCAAAGAAGAAAATTGCATTGCAAACATCTCTGGCAGGCAGAAGTATGTACAGATTTTGAAACCGGTTAGATTAGTGTTTGCTGCTTTCATGAGCAAATAGAAAATAAAGCCATTATCCTTTTGTGAACAGTCTAGCTAACACCCTCCCCCCCAAAAAAGTGTTCAGAGTTCACCTTGCATTTTATTTCAGGCATTTTATTTCAGGCAAGCTTAATGTGTTCAAAGTGGACTTAGTGCAACGTTTATTTCCTTCCAGTGATCCTAATTGCACTATGTCAGATGTTTTGTTGGTGCAAGCATTGCAGCTTGCCAGATGGAGCATTCCCCACTCTCTCTCCTTGCCCCATGCATTGTTCTGGGGTTCTTGTGCCCTTGCACCAATTTCAGGAACCTGAGAGGGAGGAAAACCAGAATATGCAGGGCGGAAGTCCTTGTGTGAGCTTCCCCTGACAGAACTCATTAGTTGAATCCTTCCCTCTATTCTAATTGTGCATTTGTTTCTTCATTGTGATTTCTGTATAGTATCCACCTGCACCTTGTGCAGATAGTAGAGTCAGGAATCTGTTATGTGCACTGTGTTTCATAGCTATCAACTCCTTATCCACCATTTTCTTTCCTATCTCAGGATCAGGCATGAACTCATAGCATATGTATGTGAGCTAGCATCTCTCAACCACTGACCCTGTTCTCACACATGCGTGTACAATATATAATACTTACCTACCTTAAAGGGTTATTGCAAAGATTGCTGAAATCCTTGAACAGTAAAGACAGCACTGTTTGGATGGGAAGTTGTTGTTTGCACCCTTCTAGCTCATTTAATCTTGAAGTTAAAGGCTGCATGATGATACTTAAACAAACACAGATATGATGCATTTTCCAATAGCCTCCTCACTCCACTCCTTCCCTGTTGGTCTTCAACCATGAGTGTGTGCACTTCAATATCCCACCTGGAGAGGGTGGGATTCATGCATGAAGATCTTGAGATGGTATTATTTACTTTCAAGTAAATATATTTAGAGCTGTGTTGGTTTAAATCCCAAAAAAATTGTCTCAGCTAGTTTTTGGACTATGATTTTTTAAAATATTTATAACAGAAAATAGAGTGTGATGTCCTGAGCAAGTAGTATTTTTTAATAGTCCTGCAATTTTGTTCCTGTGTAGGAAAAATTATGATATACTTGTTATTTGCACAATCAGTGAAAGGTTAAAAACTGACTCAATAAGTGGCATCATGAGGAGATTATAGAACTGCTGAGGGCTAATTTATAGTAGAATACTACCTAATTTATGAGCAAAATAGCATTTTCCTTGAAAACTACCTTCCTCTAAAAATTATCTTGGAGTGGTATTCCACTTTTCTTTATTCGGATATGGTATATACTGGTGGATATCGGTCCTCAGTGAAAAAGAAGCTGAGGGAGGTTTTTCAGAGAAGTAACTTGGTATCTGAAAATATTTGTTTAAAAAACAGCAAGACGATATTTAGCAGAAGTGATAGCCTTGAGGGTGGGAGAAGGGAGGTTCCTTCCTTCTCTGTGGCTCCTTCCTGAGATGGTCCCAGAAGAGGGTCTTTCAAGGTTCTTGTTGCCCCAGAACTTCAAAGGAAGAGAAAAATAAGCATTTGATGTAAAAGTCTAATGTGCAGTCCCTTTGCAAGTCCAGATCAGATGATATTCTTAGCATAATTATCACACGACAAACTAATATGGTCATTTTTTCTCCCTCTCTTCATCCCTTGTGCATGTTTTCCTTGCATGGAAAATTGATGTCTTCAGATAGCAACTCCTCTCTGCTATCTTTCTGAAATTATGTTTTACCTTGTTGCTATGTTTACTGTGTCCGTTGTGTCTTTTTATATGTGCGTGTTTTTCATTCTCTTTTCTTTGCCACTCATTCATTTTCTTTTCTCTCTCACTCAACAGTCTAGTCTGTTAGACTGCCTCCCTCAGTCTTGCCTTAGTGCCTGCTGTTGTTTGATTCCCTGGAAGATCAAGGTATCCAGCTCCGAAATGGGATCATCCAGCTGTTATGTACATATACAGCTTGATGTTATTGTGATTTTAGAATGTTCTCAAATCTTATTTTAAAATTTTCACCCATTGTTGGTTTCACTTTTTCAAAATAAATCTTGTACTAACATTGTGTGCTTCTATCGTTATCTCAGTAGTTGTCAATCTAGAACCCTCAGTTTGTATATTTAATGGACTAACTCATTTTTTACTGCTCATACTTTGTAAATGTTTTCTGTTCTCTGTCAATAGTTACTAACTTTACAAACTGTTATAAATGTTCTTGTAATTTGGATTGTTGTGCTGTTTATTCCAAATCAAACAAACTATATATTGATATAGATATATATATATATATATATATGAAATGGAAAACAAAATATCTTAGCACTGAATTTGAGAGTGAATGTGAGTGTCTGTTAGGTTCCTCTTAACTCACATGTTTTACGACAGGGGTGGCTACCTTCCAGTTCAAGGAAGCCCCTCCTCCCCATTTTTGTCTGCCCCTCAAGACTCCAGCAACTTTTGCAATGGTTACAAATGGAAACTTTTTTAAAAAGTAAACACAGCATTTGGATGAATGGCGTCCAGGGTCCAGATGGGGGTGCAAGTTTTCCCCATTCTGATAATGAGATTTATCATTTGATGAGTGGGAAGAGGATGATAATCCCTGTTTACTGGCTTCAGCAACCAAAATGCCACTAATCTCATTTCTGAACATTCCTTTTCCAATCCTTCCTGTATGCTTTCCTCTACTGAAAATAAATAATGTTTTTGTTCCACTGTGTTCTATTCAGAGATCATGTAGAAATCCAGAAATCTCAGATGACAATCTTAAAAGATCAGTTTACTGAAATGAAATCTGAAACTTTTAATAACTGCTATTATATTTATTGAACAATCCAACCATCTCAGTATAACACTGGGAAAAATAATATTTAGTAATAATAATTACTAAATTATTAATACAATTAAGCATGAAAACCAAACTCTCTGCTACTCTTGGTAATACATAAGAATAATATTAATTTCACTTCCTATTCATTCTCATCCCTTTTCTTCTAACACTAATCTTTGGACTGAGTTTTAAACCACCACAAATCTGCATACTATTTGGTTTCTTTATTATAGGCTTTGTTGGAGCAATGAATTCAGGTTGCTGCTTATTCTGAAGAGTTGTTATTTCCTTTGGGACTGGTGCCTGCCTTTCAAATAGCCATTTAAGAACATATTGTTACACACCACCCCAGTCTTCACAGCAGTGTGAGATTCCAGGGGTTACAGTAGAGACTGTGGTGTCTTTATTATATATGGTTCATTTACAACCTGAACCTACAATGGAGGGACTCCCAGGATTACACTCTCCATGCGGGTCTTGTTCCTCCCGTGGGTGCAACGTTGGATTCAAACTGCCCACCCCATTCTGCTCTGACCCTCACTTTCCAGCTTTGAAGCTGCTTTCTAAAGGCAACTATTTTCGCTTCAGCTTACATCATCGCCCACTGCAGTTCTGAAACTTCCTCCTCAACCACTCTGGCATTGTATTTTGCTAACTACCCAGAGCCCAGAGTGGGGGGTTCACCCCTCTCCATGACTTTCTTGATGAGTCATCACTGTTTTTGCTTGCTTAATGACTAGGGGCCATTCTCAGGCTCGCCTGGCTATTTTGATACTGTTAAATTCAGCTGGGCATTGATTAAATATTACTAAATCCAAGCACCCCAAAACTCTGATACATAAAGACCTATAACAATATTCAAAGAGTGGATACCTCATTCCCAGCTGTTTGTTGGGGAGTACAGCCAGAACACAGGAACTCTCTGGGGCAAAACTAGGCACTTTGGCAGGGTGGGGGGCCACAGTGTGGGATGCATCCATTGCAAGAAGTTAGTACAGTTGTACCTTGGTTCCCAAGCACCTTGGTACTCGTACGTTTTGGCTCCCGAATGCCAAAAACCTGGAAGTAAGTGTCTGATGCGGATTCCACTTGAGTACAGGAAGGTCCTGCAGCCAAATGGAAGCCGTGCATTGGTTTTCAAACATTTTCGGAACGGACATCCGGAATGGGTTATGTTTGAGAACCAAGGCATGACTGTATTGCACATGCACACCTTTCAGACATGCATAGGTCTTAGAAATTCCAGAGCTGATGTTTTCAGGATGTTGACTGGTAGATAGTATCAAAGCCCTACCTCAGCTGCCCCAACCATAAACAGCTACAATTTTATGATTCTGTAATTAATTTCAGCTGAGATACTTTTGAAAGGTTGTTTTCCATCAGGGCTGAGAATAGGGCCCCCCACCAAGGAATCCTAGGACCTGGAGGATTTTTTTAATGCATTAAAGCAGGCTTTGCCAACCTGGTGCCCTCCAGATGTTTTGGCCTACAACTCACATCAGCCCCAGTCAGCACAGCCATTTTGCTGGGGCTGATGGGAGTTCTAGACCAAAACATCTGGAGGGCACCCAGCTGTGCACAAGAAAAGGAAACAATTGCTGCTTTGGTTGTATCAAAATGTTTGCATTCACCAACATTTGGACAGTGTTTCATCAGAGTAGCTGATTTGACCATTTAAATGGTCTATTATTTATTGGCCATTGGATCAGCTGATTTATTTTCCGATGTGTGGAAATTGTGAATTTTCCACACATCAGACATAAATTTCCCTGTCTGCCTATGTGTGTGATTTTTTTTTTTTGCCTCCTGTTCGATAAGCATTGCATTTAAAACATGCTTTATTTGCAGTTGTGCAGTTTCCTAGAAAAATAAGGAAAGTTATATAGTATACATTATGTCTTTGTCTCTTGTCATGTTTGAAGAGCCCCTGGTGACTGGCTAATGGCAGCTGGGTTTCCAAATACAATACAGGGTCAACATAACATGACAGTTATTCATTTTGACAATGTCAACCAACCAGATAAAAAGTAGGTTACTGGGGCTTATCACACAGCACCATGCTTGAAGTATCACTCCCTTGGCACCTGAGCCCTAGGGTAAGCTTTCTTTCATGTGTAATAATAAGATAAACAAAAGCCACACACTAACGAACCATTGCATATCATTTTGGTTTGCATTTCTATCTCTGTGACTCAGACCTTTTAAAAACTGATTTGGTGGAGTCACACTTGCAAATTTCCCCTTTGTACAAAGGAAGAAGATGGCACAGAAGGTTTCTTATCCTAATACTAAGGCCAGGGATACCAAAAGAGGGGCAATTTTCCCTGAGGTTCGGTCATTGCATTATATGAGCTCTTCTGACATTTCAGTTGTAAATGTTTTACAAGATTTGTAAATCCGTTCTTTCATATTTGGGATTTTAAAAAATCCCAACGAAGTAGCCCCGGAGCAGATTTTTAAGGAATTTGGACAACTAGAAGCATTGTATTTTATAGCACTGTTAAAATTCCTACTGAAAATAGTAGAGTTCTTGGTATACCATTAACAGACCAGTATTCATTCCTATGTTTTATATGTAAATTTAGTATATGGTTCTGCATAATGTCCCTTTTTTAATGAGAAAAAGTTGTGTACAAGTTTAATAATTAAATTTTATGCATGTTTACTCAAACGTATTCAGTAGTACTTACTCCCAGGTAAGTGTGCATAGGATTGCCTGTCACATTGAATTCAATTCTTTAACATGTGCTTAACTGGGTTATACGTTTATTAATTTTTTTTATAAAAAAAATTGGATGTTGGATGAAATCGGTTCAGTATTTGTAATTACTGCTAAAGAGGATGTACAAACCTTTCCTCATGTACAAATTGGAACAAGATCAGTCTAATTCATATTTTGCTAGAAGTAGCTAAGGCAAAAGCATCACAACTATTTTGAGTGCTTTAGTTCATATTTTAAAGATAAAGAAGTAAGATAAATATATCTGCACTGAATTTACAGTGTACCTTTTTTTTAATAGTGTTCGACCCCTTCTCCTGAGGAGGAGAAGCTTATTAGCATCAAGAGACCCAAAACGCCAGTTTCAAATGAATTCTCTGATATCAACACTCAAACAAATTGGACCAAATCACTTCCGTTGCCAACACCGGAGGAGAAAATGCGACAGCAGGCTCAAGCAGTCCAAACTGATGTTATACCTATTAACGTAACTGGTAGGCTTTTAACTTTGTTTCTGTGTGGTGAGAAAGGGCAAGGGATCTCAAGTGGTTATTGTTTTTTATTTTGTCTGAAAATATGTTTTGCAGACTGTTGTTCAACATTTATTTGAAATACTGATGAAACTTAAAATGAGAGGCTGATTAGATTGAAAGTACTGGTTAAATTACTAGTACACTTTTCAAGAGCAGGGTTCTTTGCAGGAATTTATGAAGCATATCGCTAAGAGCACACATTCAACCTTAGATCTTAAGCTTAGGGGGTCCTCAATGAAAGGATTCTTGTGGCATAGTCAAATATATACTGAGATTTAAAAACAGCACAAAACCCAATATGTTTTCTACAATAGCTTTCTCTTAAGATTGTAGGATCTGTCTGATTTTCAAACGATGAATAACATTGAGATGCTGCCCAAGCCAGCAGATGCTCAGTATGGTTGGTACATAAAGTATGGAATATTCTTCAGGACCTTTAAGATGAAACCTACATTGACCTCTTTCTCAGTCACTACAAAATGCTCTGTGTTAGCTTCAAAGATGAAATGTTCATATTAGAAATGGTATGCTGCTATATTAAGCTTAAAAGGTTTTTGAAAAGCCTTAGATAAGATCCACTTACAGTATGTGAATATCCGCCTCTTTTTGTACAATGACTGAACTTCAGTTATCCACTGGAGGAGCAAAGTGAAATGCAGAACTGTACTCCTGTTCCATTAACAAAGAAGATTTGTCTTTCTCCTGCAGTATGGTTGTTCTTCACTGGTGCAAAAAGGACCCCAAGGGCCATGGCACCATTACTAAATTACAACCGCATTGCCACATTCCAGCTGGTCTGAGGCACAGGAAGTTAACTTCAGTTAAGCCGCATAGACTTCCATTGTGCTTTTGGCTTTCAATTAGATATTTTCGATTGCATTGTTAAGGCAGCTGACTTTACTTCATTAATAATCACTTAACTTGGACACGCCTTTCTCCTATGTGATTGCTAATAACCACTTAGCGCTGGTATCAATCTTATTTTAGCAAGTATAAAACCATTGTCTGAGATAACTAAGAAGTCTGTGAAAGTAATTAGAAATGCAAAATGAAAAAAAAATTTTTTGAATGCCACAACTTAAAAGAGAAATGGTTTTGTGCATTTAATTCATTATACAAATTAATAAACTGGGGTTTCTCCCAATCCAAGTTGCTGCCTTTCAATTGCATAGATGTTAAAAGACAGAGAAATAATCAGTATGCTTAATCATAAGATCGCAGTATATTTAGAAAAGTATGCAGTTTAATCTTGTTTAACTTTCAAAGTATGTAAAAACAAAAGGTTGGGCATGAGATGGGTGAAAGGGGGGCAATTCAATGGAAATACTGAAGCTGAGCCATATTGCTTTACACTTTAGAAACTGAGGTTGCATTATAAGCTTCATTGAACACAATGGAACTTCTTTTTGAATGAATATATGTAAGACAAAAATTGCAGTGAAATATCCTCTTTGATATTTACTTAGTTGGGAGAGGGAAAGGGGGAATATATATTTTAGTTCTAGCCGTATCTTTAAATTGATGTAAGTGCTAGAAATCATGTATCTATATACTTTCTTCTGCCCCCTCTTTTTTTTGAAATGGCAAGATAATATTCAGTAGTAGATCAGGCTATTCACCACAATAAAATATTGATGTACTGTATCTGAAATAAAATATTAACCCTAGATGTGCTTTTTAAGAAATTAATTGCCTTTTTAAAAAGATTAATTAATAATGAACAGAGCCCACAACCTTTCACTTGGCTGCACAACAGATGAGACCCCCTTTGGTTTCATTTGGCAGCGCTCTTTCAGTAGGACAGATTGTAGTACTGTAAATCTGGCGAGTAACCTGAAGGTGCTGGGGCATTGCATTAATCTGAAAAGCTGCTGACTGGCTATCCATGTTTGGGAGTGGAATTAGTTTCTTGGGTCATCAGGAGCTGAGCTTGCTCTGGAAGGGATAGACTCACAAGTTTTAGTCTTTAAAAAGCATATGTTGCCAAAATATTGAACACCATGATCTAATTGTTAATCCAGGAGCAGGTGGCGTCGTCGGGTGTGGGTCTTACCCAGCTACAAAGTGAGATAATAGGAGCAGGTGCTCATCTAAGTCATAAATAAAAGATAAAGGGCTTCATTCTGCAAATTACTGAAGCACAGGCTTATGTATCATTGACTTCATTGGGCTGTTCTTTGATGAACAAGATAAATTTGAGCAAGTGCATGCATAAATATTCCATTGAATTGTGGCCAGAGAAGGCTACTGTGAAGGTTGTGTGCGTGTTTTCTTTAAAAAAAAAAAAAAACCCCACAAAACTTAAATACAGGCTTATTTTTAAAACCTCAAGCCTTCAACCAGTTTTTGCACACAAGTTTCCTAACAGGTTTTATTTGATTTTGGATGAATGCAGACAGTTGTTTACCAAGTGGTAACTTATCAAAGTGTGCACACAGAAAACTTGGTAAACCACTTCTCTGTAGCAACCTGCTAAATGGTGAGGATAGCTTTTTTTTAATCATATATGCAAACTGAGTCAGAACTCTGGTGAAGCAGAAGAGTGGTAAAAAGTATCCTTACTACGTGAAACAATATTACTTCCTTACCAAGTAATTACCGGTTGTTAAGGAATAATCCCTATAAATATGCTGACTTAAAAAAATTATTTCTGTACAAGTTGACTTTGTGCCTTTGCTGATACAGATTTTGGTACAAAATAGACAACTTTGCCACTATTTCTGTGTGCATGATGGAGCTTTTGATCGTTTTCCCTCCAAGGCTTAGTTCTTATCTCTTTTAAGTTCTAAGCTACATGGTGAGCTACTCAGAGGAGTTTCAGTAGCTTTTCTAGTGTGACATAGGAGGGCTGCAGTTCAGCGTGATAATTAAATAAGTAACCCCCTGGCATGCCTAATAGCAGGCCATTGGTCTGAAACTCTTAATTTTATAACTCCCAGTGCTCCTCACTAACCTTATCTACTATTAGAGTTTCAAAGGTTTCACTTAACAAGCACATTGTATCTTTAAACCCAAATATTATTATTCAGGGAAAATCAATTCTTTTCATTTGGCAACTAGGGATGGAACATTTCTCTTCCAGTCTTTGTTCCTGTAATTTAGAAATGTCCACATGCATTGTTGTATCATTTTTAAAGTCCTTTTCCTTACGGCATACAATTTAATGGGAGCGTTATGGTCCAAGACTCCTAGGACGTCACATATGATGTGCACAGTAATGTCTAGCAAATACCAAATGCACTGTTCAATGAGAAATAACTTGGCTATCTAGATGTTTAAAATAGTATTCAGAAGAATTCAAATACCTACCTTTTTCCAGAAAGAAGTATAGTGAAACAGAGCTTTTCCTAAAGACACTTTTTTATTTAACTGCCCAAAGGATTTATAGGGTTGAGAAGAATATTATAAATATTAAGTTTGTTAAGGGGGAGAAAATAAAATGAGATTTTAAAATCACTTGTATGTTTTAACTGATTTGTAAAGCATCTCAAATGACAAAAGAAGCAAGATATAAATTTTAAACAAATGGAAATGGCCAGGTTATTAATTCATTGAAAGAAGTGAATTTGTTTGAAGCTGTTCAACCCGTAGAAGTGCTGCTGGGTCCAGTTATGATACAGCAAATGGTCAACTATAAGGCTTTCTTGTTTTGCATGCACCACATAAACTTTTAATTTTGTTGACATCCAGATGGGTTCAGTCAATTGCGAAAATGCAGTATCACCCAATGATAGATTATTATGTTGGTGGTTATTATCATAATTATGCCAAAATTACTTTCAAGACTAAATGTAGCCAGGGTGCAGTTCTTTGACCCTGAAGTCTATATAGAGAATTTATGTTCAATAAATGTTACTGGCATTTGGCATGGCTCTTTGGTACCAACCAAAAAGAGACAGTGAGACCTCTGTCAGGGTTTCCCAGTGTGATGGAGCTGTTTCCATCTGCATCAGTCTCTCTCCGTCTCTTTCTCTCTCTCCACACCCCCACACCCCAACATATAATGTTGTATTAAATATAGTAAATTTTCAGAAGTAATAGACATTAAATTTTGGCTAACCTGAAAGTCAGAACATTGTCTAGTCTTAGCCATGTTTGTTATTTAATTTTTCTCCCACTGTTCCAAATGTGCCCAAGGCTGTCAACGCAGAACAGCAACAGAAGAATAGGAATTCAATAGTAATGCTGCTAACATTATAACATAAGTTCACTCCAAAATACAGCAGCGCTTACTGAAACACTGTTTTAGTTCAAATTGTTTGTTGATTTTAAAAATACATAAGGCATCCAGGTAAAATAAAAAAAATTGCTTCAGTAGCACCTTAAAGACCAACTAAGTTTTTATTTTGGTATGAGCTTTCGTGTGCATGCACACTTCTTCAGATGAAGGCATCCAGATATTACAAAACTTCATCGTAGTCATATAATAAATAAACAGCAATCTGTTCCTCTGAAGTTTCAAATGCAGGGGAAAGCAGGGCCATCCTTTCCATTTGGCTTGGTGGTGCAGTGCGCCACGGTGCCTCCCCATCAGGGGCAGTGGGCTGGGGTGCTCAGCAGCCCCTTGGGCTGCGCTCTGCTCATGTTCAAGGTGGCGAGCGAGGCGCTGCTGCTGAAGCAGCCTAGCTCTGCCGCTGCCCCTCCTCCTCCGCACTTGCAGGGGGCGGTCGACTGTATCCTCTGCCGTGCGCTGTTCCCACCACACCCCTCGCAACAGCAGGTTTGCTAGCCGCTCTTCCAACGGCGCCTAGCAAGCTGGGGGGGGGGGCGCCGGAGGGATTTTGCACCACGGCGCTGGATACCCTTAAGATGGCCCTGGGGAAAAGTAGCCAGATTTCTTATGACTGTTAGTATAAAAAGTTTTGGATGCAGAGGTATCATCTTAACGTTACTTATGCTTAGACTCCGGGAGTTTCAAAAAACTAAAACACACTAAAACACACATTTGTTCAACACATATTTGGTGTTGAACAAAAGAGGCAGTCTAGGGATGCTCTTAGTGTATGTCCACCCTGCTGCTTAACAGCAGCAAGAAACCAAACTTTTTGTGTCATCATCCCAGTTCTGCCAATAGAGGTTCATCAGACATATTCTATTTTAACTTTTGAAACACCACCTGAAAACTTTCCTATGCTACCAAGCTTATACAGTCAATTAAGAAAATATATTTAAATATTAAATGATTTGTCATTTTCCAAATTAACAGCTTACAACACTGGAAAAAAGAGAACCACAGTCCCTCAGAAAATAACTTTGTAACAGTTCTGATGTTTTTATGAATAGTGATATGCAATTTTAAAGTAATTAAATAAGCAATGAGGTCTCAAACCTCTGACATCATTCCAGGAACCCACTTATCCAAACTGACCCCCACACCTTACATCCACTTCCATTAGCTTCATATCTGCCTCATGTCCTTTAATTTAAATTAAACCTCCAATTAAGCATATTTAGGATCGTAGTTGAAGTCATTAGCCATGCCATGCCATAAGAAAATGAAGAAATACTTACTCAGTACATTTCTCCAAAACAAGAGCATAAATTCTCTCTCCCCCCTCCCCACCCCCATTCCTCAAAGTTCATAAGAAGGTAAGCTGGGACATAATGTAACTATAAATGTCCAACGTTGACATTAATGGCTCACTGATATGTTTAGATTAGATGAAGATTCGGTCTGATGAGACAAATGTGTTTGATAGGAGCATGTAATCCCTTCCATTTTAAAGCCTTAAAGTGACAGTATGCTGTATCTTTTCCTTCTATGTATATCCACTCTGTATGACTGAGCTAACATCATATATTAATGCCTTTTCTTCATTTCTATAATAAGCAAGTGGAAGAAAGTGCATGATGTCAGCGTGCTTGAAAGTAATGGTGCTTTGCTTGTTCTACTGTACATCAGGGGAGAATTTTGACCGCCAAGCCAGCATACGGAGGTCCCTAATTTACACAGATACTGTGGTAAGGCGGCCGAAGAAAGTGAAAAGGAGAAAGACTATTACAGGAGTCCCTGACAACATCCAAAGAGAGCTAGGTATGGCTCATCAGAACTGTATTCCATTACAATTAATAATTATCTTGCTTACTGTGACTAAACTCATAACATTTACCCCACCACGCTCATGAAGTCAATACAGTCTGATAGCCTATTAAAAGTTAAAATGAATGTGTGCCTGACCACTAGGAAAGAATAAATAGTGTATGCTTAAACCGATCACTTTGCCCACCTGGAAATTAAAGTTCCGTCTTTTTTAAAACAAACAAACAAACAAACAAACAAACTGAATTTACTGAATGCCATGCAAAGCTGCAATTTTCTGAAATTATGTACTGGGACAGTAAAAATCTATAAGAATTTCAGGGTTGTTTTCAGTTGTTTTTATTCCCTTGGTCTTAAAGATATATCTTACAATTAAATTTGAGCATGTCAGCCTCACATTTCCTTCATTCTTCACTGAAGATTGGATTTTACTAGGAGGAGTACTGCTGTCTAAAATTGGGTCCAGAATCTCATTAAAAACTCCCCCACTTACCATCTGATCATAAGTCTTACCAGTCAAATGGCTCAAACATTTGTGAAATGCTATAGGAGAGTCCGTATTTGGAACATAAATATTCACGACAGCAATGATCATATTTGAGGTCTTCTGGGTTTGTCATTTGTTTGACCAAAGAACTTAACCATAAATAACATTCGTCCCCAGCCATTCCTTCTTGGCAAACATGAATGTAACGGGCATAAGCTAAGGCCCTTTTAAGGCTAGAGCCTTGTCTGTATTCTGTCACTTCAATTTTTTCTCTTCATAGCCAACTTGAGACAATGATCTTCCTGCTTGTTCACTTGAATGCTTAGTAGACATTCTAGGCTCCCTGTAATCCTGCTTGAGGCATTTAGTTTGCATATTCAAGTAGCTGTGGCATGGCTGTTTTGAAATCCATGTATTTGTGGCCATCTCCCAACATGGAAGCTTTGACTTTTCACCATGGCACCACAAACCCACATTTAGGAAGGCTTGTGCTGACATACTGAGTTGCTATGCAGAAATTACTTGACATATAGAAAAGCCTGTGCATAGTGCAAATGACAGTGTTCATTGTATGTCTTAGAAGTTTTATTGGTGTCTGCAATGGTGCCGGTGAAATTCTGCCCTCATTTGGCAAGGAGTCATGCCAGTTGCATGCAACTTGATGGCAGTTCCATTGGGCTGTGGGACTTAAAGGAACTTCCTATACATTTTTTCCAGCCATTATGTCCTGTGTTCCTTTTGTAGCTTTGGTGTAGGTGAGCTCCAATGACCTCCAAATTAGTGCAGGCAAACCTCTGGTTGCTCCTTCTCCTCTAAAACCTCTACCCACCTGACCTTTGGTATGTGAAGAACCCAGTAGTCTTCACAAACGCCATTGTGTTGGCAGCTACCACCCTTGGCTCCCTCTCTTGTGCTTGCATGCTTGCTTACTTACTCACACTCAGAAGACACAGTCTGCAATATAACCATCATAGCTCTGTGCTGAGTTTTTCTGGCTAGTGTAACTTATCTCCTTGTTTTAAAGGGTATTGGGAGGGTGGGTGTATCCCCACTGCTCCTGATAGCCTATTATGGACTGCACTGTTGGACTTCATCCTGTAATTTAAAGCAAGTAAATGATATCTACCATGGTGTTTTCCTATCCTTCGACATGGAAGGAGCACAACACTATTTGGGCTACTTGCCCTAACATTAAAGGACAGAGTAAGGCCCAGTATTGCAGCCAAGAACTGAAGGGAAACCAGCAGTTTGCAATTTGGCTACTTCTTGAGGAGCATTGTTCTTCAACACTAGCAAACAGCAATAGATACCTTATTATACTTTCCTAATTAATAACATCTTACATAATTTGGCATTTAATTTTTCTGTTAAAGAATTTGAGATGAATCTCTGGTTTTATAATCTGTCAATATGAAACTCACAATTCCCCTGGCAAGTTCTCATGACTTCTAGCTAACAGGACCAGTGGTTGGGGAAGATGGGAATTGTAGTCCAAAACATCTGGAGGGCCGGAGTTTGGGGATGCCTGCATTAGAACATCACCCAGAGAAGGTGTTCATTTTCAGTTACAGCTAACATTGACACATGCTGATCAATATAGAATAAATAAACCTTTCTTACAAGTCCTATCTTTCTTACTTGATTGGCCTTTGTGCCTATAGTCATTTTGATAAAAACTCTGCTTTTGAGAATTATCAGGCTGCTTGCCAGCATTGAAGGGACATAATGTAATTTCTCACTTGAGCCCATTGTGGTAGAAAAAAAGTCTAAAGGTCAAATTCTAGCTGCCTTGAAGTTCTAGCTAAAACCACACTGACTTTGCCGAAGCGGGGCTTCAGTTTATGCTTTTTGGAAAACTTTAAAAGCAGGCAAAATGCACAAAAACATGTGTAAAGGTTTGATTTTATTTGAAAGCAGGTTAATGTTTCATAAATGGCATTGTCCTTAACTTTCCCTCCATCCTCCATTCTCTCCAATGCCAGTGTTTTGTTGTATGCCAAGAAAAACAAGATGTGAATATGACTTAAACAGCTATTAAATTTTATGGGGAAGAATGACCTTACTCTTCACAGTCCACTTGCATTCAACAATTAAGAGAATTGAAAGGCTCTGGGAAGGGAGCTCCTTATCTGACATGCCATAAAAAAACCCGCAAGAGCTGCTCAGAAGCAAGCATTCCAAAATGGCTGCATTTTTCATTGGCAGACCTGCAGCATTTCAGATACCAAACTTTCCCCTACCTCTTTACATTATTGTAGCATAATTTGGAGAGAAGGAAATGCTATTTTAATAGAATTTCAGTGCAGATATATATATAATTATACAGTGCAGTAATCTCAAGTGCATTCAAATCAGTTACTTTCAAGCTTGTTGGGGTAATAGTAAAAATAAAAATAATGGTGGCAAGCAACATTCCTTGAAAGACAGCTCACTACTACTGATCTCCTTCACCAATGGACAACATCAAGAGAATGTTGGTTCATGGTTTGACTCTCAGTTCACCATTGGCAATGATTAAATCAGCATTCCATATGAACTGTTTGTATGTACCCTGTTTCTCATATTTTAAGACGTAGTCATAAAGTAAGCCGTAGCAGGATTTTTAAGCATTCAAGGAATATAAGCCATACCCCGAAAATAAGACATAGTGATAGGCACAGCACCAATGCCGGCCATGGCAGGAGGAGGAAAGAAATAAGACATCCTCTTAAAATAAGCCATAGTGTTGTTGTTTTTGAGGAAAAATAAATATAAGACGGCGTCTTATTTTCGGAGAAACACGGCACTTGGGCATGATTCTATAATAACTTGTTTTCTTTGGCAGGAATAAAAGCATTTTTCAGCCGATATCACTGACCTGGTTCTTTCATCATTTTAAATCATAGTTAAGATTTAGTGTATAGCATGCTGGAGCAGAGGACAAAAATCTTGGTCAATTTGCACCTTCCCCATTCCTGCTGCTGCTTTGCTACTGGGAGCTAAGCCATGGTTTGGCTCATGGTTTGTTTGGGGAAAACAAACCACAAGTCCCCTTTTGGACATAACACTTAGATTTGCATGAAACCAGAAAACTGCAAGCAACCCACATTTTTTAAATGTGGAGATTTTTTTTTTTAAAAAAACAACACACAGGAAGTGTGCCTGTCAGTAGTTAATTGGCATTATAAAATCAGCAAATCAGAAGTGAGGGACAGCCATAAAAGGGAACACCTACTGGTGTGAACAGGAAAGACTAATAATAATAATAATAATTTATTTATTTATACCCCGCCCATCTGGCCAGGTTCCCCCAGCCACTCTGGGCGGCTTCCAACAAAATATTAAAATACAGAAATCCATCAAACATTAAAAGCTTCCCTAAATAGGGCTGCCTTGAGATGCCTTCTAAAGGTCTGGTAGTTGTTGTTCTCTTTGACCTCTGATGGGAGGGCATTCCACAGGGTGGGTGCCACTACCGAGAAGGCCCTCTGCCTGGTTCCCTGTAACTTAGCTTCTCGTAGCGAGGGAACCACCAGAAGGCCCTCAGCGCTGGACCTCAGTGCGATGGAGGTGGAGACGCTCCTTCAGGTATACTGGACTGAGGCCGTTTAGGGCTTTAAAGGTCAGCACCAACACTTTGAACTGTGCTCGGAAACGTACTGGGAGCCAATGTAGCTCTTTCAGGACCGGTGTTATGTGGTCTCAGCGGCCGCTCCCAGTCACCAGTCTAGTTGCTTCTCATGTACAAATTCAAATATGGGCAAGTGTGGACTGCTTTGAATGGGGGACTCATAGATAAATAATGCTCAAATGTGGACAAACCCTTTAACTATGGTCGATTGATGTGCAAGCACTTGCCACTGGGGAAGGGACAGCCTGAAGACAGGAAGTTTGAAAATAATTTTGTTAATTTAATATTAGATTAGCAAGTCCTCCTCCTGTCACTGGTCAACTTGAAAGAATGACAGTTGGATTTGCTGTGGGATGACTCTCTTGCACATCTGTCTGTACCTTGCCTTGTGCTTAGTCTCCCTCCAACTGCATTGCAGACAGAGGCCATTGTCTAATTAGGAAGTAGACTCTGCTTCAGTAGGTGAGCAACAGTATTCTCCCTGCCTTTTGTTCTTCCTCAAAGAACAATGTAGGTATTGCTATGCCAAGTATTAATAGATGAAGTAGTTCTTAGAAACTTGGGCAGGCCTTTAGAATTTCTTTGTTTAATGTGTTTAACTATATTTCAATTTATTCCTTTAAAGAGCTCAGTGGTTTTAAAAAGCAATTGTTAGCACTTTATTTTTCTTCTGTGGTATAGTGCAAGGTCCCAAAAATAAACATTTCACAATTCAAGAAGATAATAATAAAGAAAAATAGTTTGTGTGGAATTGCTTGAATTTCCTGGAATCCCATGGTGCTTTTGAATGGAAGGTGCAACAGTCAAGACATAGTTTGCAAAGAACAAGGACTGAGACACGCTTTGCTTGTTCTTTATTTTCTTCATTTTTCACACTGGGGATAGGGTAATATATTATATATATGTAACATAAATAAGCTCCTGTGTGTTGTGACTTAAATTATGGTCTGCTGAGTTCAACAATAGCTGCAGCTGCTATTATTTAAAGTGAAGTGTGCAGGCAGCCTAGTAGGATAGTATTGATTGTTCCCAGTTGGCCTTTAGCCTGTTGGTTGGGTAATAACAGCTATTCTTGTCTATCAGGGTTTTTGTTTGTTTTTTATCTGAGTGATGTGACTGGAGAGTAGTCCTAGTTTGAATGTATACAGACCCAGGTTCTTATTTATATCTGAAACAATGAAGCATATTTGAAACATCCAAGGAAACAACCTTTTTGATATATATTTTGTTAATGAACACAGGAGCTTAAATGCGAAATCTTGATGTGTATAATAATTGTTTTATTTTAACTTCCAACAGTTGGCACTGGTAAAAACGACTTCCGTGGCCATTCATTATGCGTCCCTGACCACTATTCCACGCTAGGAAGGCTTGATAGCTATCACTTTTCCATGCAGCAGTCTGACACCAAGGACTCTGGCTGTCAGACGGAGGAAGTCAAAGTGGTGCCACCTTCAGTGAGGCGAATACGTGCCCAGAAAGGTCAAGGAATTGCAGCCCAGATGTCACAGTTGTCCAGCTCTTCTGGAAACATGTCTGTGATGAGTGATTCCGCTGGGGTTGTGTTTGCCTCCCGCCTAAACAATGACCTGGGTTTTCATAGTCTACCTCGGTCTGGGGCAAGGGTGTCCCTACAGTTCCTGGAACGTAGACATAGCCTGTCTAAGTCAACAGAAGGTGGAGCACTGTCACACCAGATAAGCAAACTGCAAGTGGATGATAGCATAGACCACATGAGGAACAACAGTAGGACAGGTATGCTTCAAAGGCCAAAGTCCCAAGAGGTAAAGGGCTCTGAGAGCGACCAAACAGAAAGTCTAGCATGCATGGTCTCTCCACATAGTATGTATTCAACCAGCATTATACCAAATGCGACCCTATCATCCTCTTCAGAGGTTATTGTGATTCACACCACACAGAGTGCGGGCGCGATGGATAGTAAAATCACCAACCCTTCTTCATATACAAAACCTAGAGACAATCTTGTTGTCAACAGCATGGTAGGCACAAAAGATCAACAGCATTCCTCTAGTGGGACCTGGAGCGAGACCAGTTCAACACATCACTCGCATTCCTCAGACACTGCTGTTTCATTGAATGCTGCGATGGTGCTGAGTCTTGGAGATTCAGGAGTCTCTCTCAGTGGTCCAGGAGCTGTGGAAAATGCCCCTCAAAGTATGACCTACAGCAGTAGGAATAATCTGAGTTTTCCAACCCACTCTCAGAACAGTGACAGTAGGAGTGAATCAAATTACTCTGTTGACAAAACACAGAGCCAGGTTCAGAACAGCACAGAGCACTGTGGTTTGAAGCGCTCTGGAAAGGAAGAGGTGTTGTTACACAAACTAAACTGTGCCACTCCAGGCTGCTCCACGCCTGTGAGCAACTTGAGTACCAGCAGCCTTGAAAGAGTCTCTGCCAAAGAAGACTCAAGCTCTTTATATTCTGTGGACCATGATGGCTATTACACTTCCATGCACATGGACTCAGGACTCAAGTCTGGCAAAACTTGCAATAGCAATAACGGCTTTGGAAACCCCAGGCACAGTGTCATTAATGTGTTTGATGGCACTGAGAAGAAATCTCTGGGAGACTTGTCGAATTACAGCGACAAATCCCTCTCACGAAGCATATCCTTTAAAAAGGCAAAGAAACCACCTCTGCCGCCATCCCGAACAGACTCCCTTAGAAGGATCCCCAAGAAGAAAACTCAGTCCAATGGGCAGGTATTGGATGACATGTTGATTGCTAGCCTCCAACACTCCCTACAGTTGAACCTCAAGTGCAAAAATGGCAGCTCACCATCTCAAAGCCCCTGCAGTGATTATGATGACCCTTGGGTGCTGCGCTCTCGTAGTCAGAGCTCGGTGAGTGCCAGTAGCAGCATGATGTCTGGGACAGGCCTGAACATGTACTCCATCTGTACTGTCACACCCTCCCAGAGTGAGACAAGCAGCATCAGGTCAGAGTATGCTGACCAGTGGGGCTACTACAGCGATTGTCCTGGGATGCCGGAGGATCAGCTGAAATCCCCAGTAGTTCATTCAGCTAATGCTGGACCCAGGCTAAATGATTATAACATCAGCCGCCTTAACGATGGGTCAAGGGCTTCTACGCCGCAGGTGTCCAGCGGGTTGGCCAAACCAAAGACCACTTCTCCAGAAAAGCCACATAGGGTTACATCACCATCTAGTGGGTATTCTAGCCAATCCAACACACCCACAGCAGTTACACCAGTGCCTGTCATTCTGAAATCTGTGTCAACAGGAAACGGGAAACACAAGATGAAACCTAAAGTGCCTGAAAGAAAGTCATCCCTTCTGTCTTCAGTTTCAGTGTCTTCCTCCTCCACATCCCTCTCTTCTAATACATCTGCTGAAGGGAGTGGGAGTGTGAAGAAATCTGACTCTGGCCCAAGCTTCCCTCTGGTTACATCTCCAGACTCTTCTGAGTACCTTCTTCCACCACCGCCACCTCCCTCAACAGATGTTATGGACCTGCCGCCTCCCCCTGGATCTCCCAACTTCCCACCGCCTCCACCGGAAGCGGTTATAAACATATCGTTTTCTCAAAGTATCCCATGGTTTAATTACCTACCACAAGACCCTTCGTTGGATCATTTCTCTCCCTCGTCACCTCCTGTTCCGTCACCTCCCCTTCCACCTCCTGTCCCTTCTTCAGTCCCTCCACCAGCACCCCCCTTGGACCCCAAACTCACAAAAGGAGGTGCGTATAAAAATGCACCATGTTCTTTCATGAAATATAATCAGGAAGGTTCTTCTCACAGTACAATAAAGAGAGCATCCTTGAAAAAGGAGGATCCCGCCAGGCCTTCAATGCCTCTAGTAACCACCCAAGCACTGCAAATGGTACAGCTGAGGTCCGTGAAGAAAACTGTGGTGTCAGAGGTTGAACAGCCAGTTGAATCTACTTCTGACACGAATTCTCAGGAAAAATCAACTGATGTGCTTTCAGGACAGCTGCCTATAAAACCGGGTATATCAGTAGGACACAGCGACAGCCTGGAAGAAGGTGAAGTGAAACCCCATGGTGCTTTTGACAATACCTTTGTTTACAGTCCTAATCAGAGATCTTATCCAGGACTCTGTGGTAACTATGAACTTACGAGTGGTAGTGGTACAATGCCTGGAAATGCAGGCAGTCTAGCTAATTTCTTTGCCAGTGATTTACCACCAGCCAGTGTGGAAGAAGCAGCACAGGGTTTTTGCTCTGATCTTGCAAGCTCATCTCTTCAGGGACAGCCAGGATGTCTCAACAAGCCTCAGGGTGTATCGCCAAACAAGAAGCCGCCACCTGTTTCAAAGAAACCCAAACTGTTCCTGATTGTGCCACCCCCACAACCCGATGTTACAGCAGAAAAAATAGCTGGAGTGGGTGAAACAGTCGGAATCGCTCCAGGGGATGCTGCCATTGCACAGTACAGCCGGGCTGAGGATTATCCTACAGATGGACTCTGCTCCTATGAAATGGACTCTGGCAGCCTGGTTCCAGAAGGAGGAGCTGCAGGTTCCACCTCCTGTGAGACACTGGAAGTCAGTGTTTCTGCGCTGCAGCCCAAGCAGGAGGAGCAGTCTTGCTTGTGCGAAGGAAGCAGTTCCAACAGAATTGGAGACAGTGTCTCTAGAGGAGACAGGGATGCATCTCAAGGGGATGAAAGTGGTAAGTCTGTTTTCTATTTTCATCCAGTATATTTAGTGACTAGACCTATTTGGGAGTGGGATGGGGACGCATGCAGATCCTAAGGGAAATAATAGAACTTGGGCTAATGGTGTGTAAAGAATCTGCACTGCCTTCTTTATTTACGGGGAACAATTGTCAAGGGGGATTTCTCAACCAAATCTCTGTTGTGTTGATTTTTAAACTGAGACAATAATGATGGCCATGGGGTGGGGATTAGGGAATCCAGAAATGTCAGTGTTATGTTCCTTGTAAGCAAATAAATAGCTTTGCACAGAATGTAGTTACTCAAAATAATTTTGTTGTTGCCATCAGGAAAAAGGCAGCAGCATGGCTATGTTGTGTATTTTTAGGGAAATTTACATTCTTTATTGCTCTGTTGGCTACTTAACTCTTCAGATATTGCGAGTTTCTAATCTCACATAATTTTCTTACTTACTGCATTTTAGCTGAGGGATTTGAATCAGATGCAGCAAACAGCTTTTTACTGCAAAGCGCTAGTAATGGAGAAGACAGTGAGGTGGTGGCAGTGCCAACCAGACCAAGGACTACTGAGGATCTTTTTGCAGCCATTCACAGGTATTGTTTAATTGCCTTATTTGTGTTGCTTTATCCATTATCTCTTAAGAGTTTTAAATATATCTTACATAATATGTATTGGTAATGCTAATGATTATTATTTTATTTTTCAAAAAAAATCACTTTAGTTTCTGGTAATACATAGTTAAAATAGATTATTCATATATGCACCTTTCATTGCTTTGCAGTAAACTAATTCTGAAACTAAACTTTGCTGGCAGCAAAATCAAGTTTGGTAAATTTGTCAGCCTCTGGCCCTTCTGTGAATGTCAAGTGATCCCTTGTTTGTATTGTACTGTTTCTCTCAAATCTGCTTGATTTAACATATACTATTGCTTTCTTTGTGTATCTTTTTGTTTTCATTTCCTCTACCCTCCATTCTTTTCCCCCTTCTTCTCTGCTGATTATATGGTGCAGTTTGGGACAGAGGCTCAACTCTAATGCTTCATGGCAAGCTTGGCTTAAACTGGCAAGTAAACATGATCTATCCGTCATATGGCAAAACATATGACAGTAGCTGGATTATAGATTGCCATAATCCAGTTGAAGATGAGCTATTTCTGTGACACACTGATTTGTCATTTTAAATGTGCAATACAGACTAACCCCAATCATTCTCTCCTGATTAAAGAAAGGAAGAAAGTTCAACGGATGAGCAAATTTTACACATTTCACAGGGCTAAACAAATGCAAATGGTTTTCTGCAAATAATTTCTTCATCTGTATCTTTGATTACAGATCTTCAGAATGCAACCCATTTTAAAAAAATACTTTAAGATACCTTTAGCTAGAAGGGGCAGGCAGGAAATGCCCTAAAAAGAAAGTGACTTATCTTGACTTGGAATATCTAATGTGTGTTACTGGTTCCACCTTGTGGTGAATTTTTTTTTTTTGGCTACAACTTAGAACATCTTTGGGGAGTATAATTGAAAGTGGCACAAATATGTTCTCATTATGTTATGTGAGTAGAGGAATGCTCTGTGTCGGGAACTTTGGATCATGTTTATATATGGTACAGTTTATATTATTGTAGTGTTAAATATTGCAGGGTAGAAAATTTTTGCTTCTAGGATGATATCCTTTCATGGCAAACAATTGTGCATTTCATAGTAACGTGTTTCCCACTACCTTACATATTTCCCATTACTAAACATATATAAGCCAGGACTGAAGACACCACTCGACTAGTTCCAAAAGGCACTGAAAGGAAGTGAATTGCAATATGGCACAGGAGTCTGCTGTATTTAGAGAAAAGTAACAATTCCCACCACACATGGCCAGTCCATGGATTCACCTAAAGAACTCTTGGCTTCAGTTATACACAGAAACATTAGTCTTTGTGTGGGAAAAGAGCAGCGTGTATATGTGAGACACAGATTGCATTTGTGAGTAGGGGAAGAGTGTTTACATTCCTCTCTCACCTTCCTCCCCAATCTTCCTAGTAAGAGAGCAAATAAGCGCTGAGCATGTTGACTACAAAATTGGCAAACATCCTCTGGAAACACCTGAGATGTGATTGCACAGCCACTTTCAAATTAGATACTGAGTGAGGATACATCCCATGGATACCGGCATGCATTAACTGATAACACCACAAGCTGATGTTTACTTTTCATGCTGTTGTGTGTCACAGTGCAAACTTCAACTGTGAATGTCGTATGAAACTTCCAATTATGACTGGAGAGAATCATAGAATAAAATACCGTGGGCATAATTTTATAATGTAGTTATGTCCCATTGTTTTCAATTGTGTTTAAGGGCATCTACTGTAATTTTCTGTGGATGGTGTTCTATGTTTTTCGCAAGGGGCTTGGTCTGTATTGCACAATTATACAAAGTGTGTATTTTGTGTGAAATGTACATAAGAATAAGTCCTGAAAACATGTTTTCACTAGTTACATAGTACTATATATCTTTCATCTGCTGACCCCAAAATTATTCAAATTTATCTGCTAGTATAGCTCTCGTTTTTCTTCTGCATTTTAGGAACATAGGAAGCCGCTTCACACAGAGTCAGATATTTGTTCCATCTAGCTCAGTGTTGTCTACTCTCCAGGGTTCCAGTAAGGAGTTCCTTCTCAGGCCCAGCTGGAGATGCCAAGATTTCACCTGGGACCTTCTGCATGCAAAGCAAATGCTCTACCTGAGCTGTGGTCCTTTTGTGGTCTTAAACCAACAAGTTGATCTCATTTTCAGTGAACTGAAATAAACATGGAGAAGGTGGTCCTTCCCTTCCCTTAATTATTCTTGAAATGGCTTGGCCATTTTCAGTTTGAAAATGATTTTATCGGTACCCCAACCAGGGGTAATGAACATAGCATCCCCCATCCAACATGGCTAATGATAAGGGATAATGGGAATTGGATTCCAACATCTGGAGGGCATTTTGGCTAGTGCTATGCTAGACTTTACTGGAAACTCATTTTCAGTATAGGCACACATGCCATGTATATCATCAAATAGTTTAGGCCTGTTTATTTTAACCCAGGAAAGTGTTTACCCACTTTCCAGAATTTGTTTGTATGCAGTATCTCTGCAACCCCCTTAAAAAAAACCTTACTGCATAGACAGTTATATATATAGTATTTAAATAAATATAGAACAGTCCAATTCATTTATGGTCTCCCTCTGGATAGACAAAGGGGCACACAAGAGTCCAAGACTCTTGGGTTGAGGTTTCTTCCTTGAGACTGACAAGTGAACATACTGCTCAGTCTTTTCTTCTGAACTGTGAATCTACATAAGGCTTTCTTCAAAAGTGATATTATTTTGTTATCAGTACCATTTTTAAATGTGTTGGAGTGTTTGGGCGGCATTAATATATGATTGGTGTTAACTTGAAAGGAATACCACATGTACTTTACCATCTTTGTTAATCACTTACCAACTCCTTGTTTTATCCTATACACTTTCTGATTTCCCCTGTATACAAATTAATTTGTTGTTTTTAAGGGATGTCCTTTCCCTTCCTTGCAGGTCAATGCTTTTAGATGAAGCTTCATAGTATGTCCTATGTGCTAATTACTTTTGATACAGTAAAATGCTTGTTATGTTCCTAGCTCCCCACAGAGCATGTGGATTTCATTTAGGATTCATTAATTTCACTCCCTTTGGCAATTTCATTTGGAACACCTTGACAAGTATAGCTAGAATATGTTAATTTGAAGGACGCTACTATATTGGAAAGCTGTTTTAATTAAGAAAATACAATTTAGCAAGATTGAAATATTTGCTTTGCAAAATATTAATGGGAAAAGAAATATTGTAACTTGCAAGTAAATTGGATTAATTCCATTCTGTACTGGAGAATACAGTTCAGAACAAGACTCCTGTTATCAGAATGTCACCATTCCTGTTTCTAGTACCCTGTTTCTCATATTTTAAGACATACCCATAAAATAAGCCATAGCAGGATTTTTAAGCATTCGAGGAATATAAGCCATACCCCGAAAATAAGACATAGTGATAGGTGCAGCAGCAATGCCGGCCGTGGCAGGAGGAGGAGGAAAAAAATAAGACATCCCTTGAAAATAAGCCATAGTGTGTTTTTTTGAGGAAAAAATAAATATAAGACATGTCTTATAATATGAGAAACACGGTATCTTCCTACTAATTTCTGTAATAGCTTATATTCATCTGCTTGCTTGTTACAATATCCATATGTGAAACAGGAAAAGCATTGAAGTGAGAGGCTAAAACTGATTTTATGTTTTTCTTCTACATTAAAATCATAGATCCAAAAGGAAAGTCCTTGGCCGCAAAGACTCTGATGATGATCCTACCCGAAATCATTCGCCATCACCCCCTGTTACACCCACTGGTGCTTCTCCAAATCTGGTTTCCCTTAAACAGGCAGGATCAATTCAAAGAAATATTCGCAAAAGTAGCACCAGCAATGACAACTTCAAGGCACTACTGCTTAAAAAAGGGAGCCGTTCAGATACCAGTTCTCGGATGTCAGCAGCAGAGATGCTAAAAAACACAGACCCAAGGTTTCAAAGAGCCAAGGCAGATTCTTCCTGGGACCCTACTGACAATGGCACAAGTTGTTCTCCTACCAAGAGCAGACGGGCCCAGGAAGAATGGGCCAAGAGCGAAGGCCTGATGCCAAGAAGTCTGTCCTTTTCCAGCGCCAGGTACGGCAGGTCTCGAACCCCGCCATCTGCTGCAAGTAGCAAATACAATGTTCGAAACCGGATCCAGAGTAGCCCTATGACTGTTATCAGCGAGGGAGATGTGGAACCATTTGAACCTGCAGAAAGCAGAACTTGTAGGTCTTTAGATGAGGAACAATTTGATGTGTTTGACAGTGATGAAATGGACATTAATGAAGATGTGGGCTCCAGTGAGAACAGTACAACTCACCCAGACTTGATAACTGGTTGATACAAAATTAGTTTAATGAAATATGTATGCCATCAGCTGAAAAAAGGGTGAGGATTAAGAAGGCACTATGATGTCACAGCTTTCGTAAGGTATACAAAATGATCCAGGCTTAGCTACAATTTACTTCGCCAAGCATTTAGAATGTGGTAATTGATGCTACTGTATTGATACTGATGTGGCTCAATGGGATGCGACTTTTAGTTTAAATGGATGCGACTTTTAGTTTAAATGGAACTAAGTCAGATCAGTCCATTAAAGCATTAAAATCCTTTAGATGAAAAAAAAACACTAATATTTTCAGATTCTGGGTTGTGTGTGATTTTTTTTTTTAAGAGTGTAGAAAATTAAAGTAAGCCTACAGAGAAAATGGGGAGCTTCTGTGGTACAGGGTGGCAGCAGCTTTCAAAGTGTTATATTTATGAAACCTAGTAATCTTTTTTGAGCAGGGAATGATAGAATGAAATATGTGGCCTAGTAGTTAACCGTGTTGGCTGTTGTCCCACTGTTTCTTCTAGTTTGTGTAGGGGGTCCTCTGCTGGTCTAACCATGTCATGATAGCATAACAAACAGGCCAACCAGATTCTGAATTACTGTTTTTTAAAAAACACAACAGAAAAGAAGCACTATTGTAATACAGAAGTGACTGCTGTGTGGGCATATTACAGTTCATCTATTGGGTTCTTAAGGGGGAAAAACCTCATAGGTGAATTTGTTTCTTTGAATGGAAATTATGGTGTCCTATAGAAGACCTAAAATAAATGGTTGCCGATTTGTAAAGAAGATGTAGGTAAATCTGGGATGGGGTGAAGCATAATAATAATAATAATAATAATAATAATAAGCAAATGGCCATTAACTTCTCGATTTGAGAGCTTATAATGTATATAACTGCAAATGGTACCCTTTTCTTTTCGATTAAACTGGGAATTACCAGTTTTTCTTATATTTGTCAAAATGGGAAAGTTTTTAAGCAACATATCACTTGGAATGTTGAAACACTTGCAAACTTTTGGTTACCAAAGAATACACTACAATTAGTTTTACTTTTTTGGCTACAGTCAGCATCTCCTTGATATGGGGAAATAAACATAACAATTTAGGAGACTTTGCTTAATTTTACTGAGTCTTTACCAGTGTGTTTATATATATATATATATATATATATATATATATCTTTCTTATTTGTAAAGAATATAACTGATAGCTAAAATATCAGCTGTGATTTTGATCACAGGATTGTTGGGTTTTTTTTGAATAAGTTGCTAGTCTTCTGTTTTTATAATGTTTGTACATAATACAAGTTCTTGAGGTAGCCTTTGCCCTACCAGTGTTGGACATTTTACATTCTTACATTTTTAAAAAAGAAAAAAAACCCTTCCTCTATGTAGATAATTTATTTTGATGAAAAATACTTGACTCTTTTTCTCTCCATCTCTGTTATTTGTTAGTTCTATAAATTTTAGGGGCCTTCACTCAACTCGAGAAGGGGATGGGGACAATCCTGTGACTGCATCAATAAACAAGGCTGCCATTTGTCATCTTGTGGCTAGAGTTAATAATGCAACACTTGAAAATCTGGGGGTGCCATTATATTGAACGCTAGCCTGGCACAGCAAGGGTTTGTAGCAGCCTTGAACGTGAGGAATAGGTAGGTCTGAACACATGCTTATGGTCTTACTAAAGGGGGTGAGAATTGATCAGCCACAAGGAGGCATAGATGGGACTGAGCCTGCTGGTCTCTAACACAGTTTTCCCTTCAAGAGAAGCTTTGTGCAAATATGGTCATTTCCCATTAGGTGTGCCAAATGTTAGACACTCTAGAAAAGGAATGGTATCTCCCCATGTGTAAACTGAGGCCACTGGATCACAGGTATTAGATTTAGTGGATCATGCCCTATATGGTTCCATGACTGAGCCTCCGCTTCCTAAGATGCACAGGCAATACGTTTTTTTCTGCTCTCCTTGCTCAGGGAGGAATTCAGCGTCGTACTCTTCTCATCGCTCCATCAACACAAGCATTTCTGTTTGCCAAACAGGAGGATCCCGCCCCCATCTTTGCACCCCACATACTCTTCTGGGGGGTTCTCCTGATCCTCCAGAGTGGATTGGGGGAGGCATGGGGGAAAGAGGAAGGCCCCATTGAGCTAGCAGGGGCTTCTGCTAGTGTGCTGCATTTGTTGAATCCAGCCCTAAGTGTGTCTAATGGTTGCTTTCAGGGAACTACAGTCGCCCCTCTTCTCTCCTCCAACTCATGTTGTCCTATATGTGCTAAATAAAACATGTCAATTGTTACAAAGTAAGGGGGGAATTGATAAATGAACATTTTTTGCTTCCCAAAGCCTCATGTTTATGGATGCTGGAAAAATACACCATTATGATATTCTCAGAACAAAGAAAACAATTTTTTTTAAAAATTAGTTGTATTTATTAATGACAAATTTTATTGGTGACAATGGGACACATTATTTATATTATTACCACTGAAATAGGCAGCTTTGTAGCATTTCTCTCTGCAGCTGAACAAAGCTGCAGGGATCTGTTGGAGCAGGTGCTAAGAAAACATCCATTGTGTTTTCCATTCATCTGTCACAGCTGCTAATGTAAATAGATTGCACAGACCATTAGCATCTCTCGCATTAGCAGATACATTAACTGTCTTTTTAAAAAAAGCTAAGTGTATAGGAAAGTAACAACATTCAGCCTTTCCTGTTAATTCACACGTTCCCATATCTTTCTAAAGATTGACAGCCCGTCAAATGGTTTCAAGTCCACTTTCAAGCTCATCTATGTGTTCAGTACAAACACAAGGCTTTTCTGGCTAGCGACATTTCAGAGCTTAAAACTTAAATGTGCAAGTAAACACTACCCCTTCATATTATTTTTGATACGTCTTCACGTGTGTCATCTATTTGCTAGGAGTAGCACTACAGTTTAGCAACATCAGTGTCCGTAGTTTTCAGTGTCAATTATTTGATTAACGTTTTGGTTTAAAAAAGTCACACTTTATACAACTTAAAAATTATTAAATAGCACCTTACAAAATTTCATAGGCAAAAAGCCCTCAAAAGCGCAATAACTGAATATTTTAATGTGCTGAAAATTACACAGTTTGTCCATTTAATATAAAGTATTGGAGAATGGGCACCACATGTTGTCTTCCCCATGAAAATATGCCCATGTAAGTGGCTACTCCAGCACCACCCTCCAGCTAACCTATGCTACACCTTCACTGTTGCAACATGGCACATAGGTTTCTATTAAAGATCTTTTGGTGTATCTATAATGTGAGAAGGAACATTAAGGCAGGAATATCAAATTACAATTGGTTGGAGGGCCATTTCCCCCTCCTTTCAAGAGCCTAAAGGCAAAAACTTAAAACTAATGTCAGCATGATCTAAATTAGTCTCAGTTTAGATATCAAAATGGTAAAGGGTTTAAATGATTCCTGTAACTTTGAGAAGTAATATGGATCAAAAAATATTACAAAATATTATTAAAAATATTACAAAGGTTACAGTAAGCCCCCTTTTCCCATTAAAGCATCAGTTTCCTACCCCAGAGTCCGATTCAGTAATTACTGAAGGGGCAACATTGGAGGTCCTAAATGCCCTAGTAATTAGACCATAGAGACCATAACTGTATTACCAGACACCTGAAGAGGCCTGGCTTCCTTTCTTTTGAAATGGGCCCTTTACCTACTGTTTTTAAAAGGCTGCAGTAAAAAGGAACATAGAATCACAGAATTGGAGAGACTGAAGGGACCATGAGGGTAATCTAGTTCAATTTTCTGCAATACAGGAATCTTGTGCCCAACATGTTAGTTAAAATCAGAGATCAGGGCCTGTGCATTCTTACCTTCCCCCACCCTAATCAACTGAGAACTGCTTATGTCTTGTTTCCTCCCCGTGCCTTAGGAGTATGGAATCTGCATAGCAGTGCAGAAGCTATAATGTTCCCATACTGACGTCAGTGGAGTTGAGCCAGCTATAAGGACAAAGAATTAGCCTGCAGAAATAGACAGTTTGGTCACATGTTCACTGTGGTGCATGGCTGCACATGCAGCCACACTATAGCAACCTATACAGCCATCTTACATTTTTGTAAACCACTTAGAAGTTTTATTACAATCAAGTTATATATAAAGATTGTGAAACAAGTATTATATTGGCACTGATAGATATTAAGGCAATGGGCTAAGTAGGAAAATATTAGGAAATATATTTGGTTAAGGACACTTATGGTTATTAAGGCTATAATCTGAATTGTTGAGGTTTTAGCTTTTCCTGATAAGCCAAACTTCATTATGTCTGTTCAGCAATTTAAATGGACTATCATAGCCAGCAGTATAATAGACCTTTTCTTGAAAAGTTTTTCCATCCCGCTTTAGACTTTCAGCAAGTGCCAGTATTTCATCCTGGTTCTTTTTCGCATTGGCAAATCCTCCAAAAGATCTGTTGAGAACAAAAACAACAACAACAACAAAGTATTCTGTATGTGTTGAGACTACTGTTTTATATTCTTAGAACACCTGTACATGTGTGATAGACAAATGTAGGCAAGCCACATGGAATCAACACTCGTAAACCAGTATTAGTAAAATATATGCCCCAGAAAAGCAATTTTTCTACCTACCATGGTCCAAATGAGTGATTTCATTTATATGTAACTACATTTATGCTGAGGAAACAGGAATCGTTTCCATTTCATTGCAGAGGGATTCAGAGATTCTTGCTCTGCAGCATTCTGAAAACTGCTCTGTAGCAACTGCTCAATCTCCTTCTACAGGCAGGGATAGCAGTAACTTATATGGCCTGCATTGTGGGAACATGGGGAACTCTACAAGCCACTTCACATGCATGGATAGATCCCATGATAATGCCACTGAGCTTGAATTAGGGCAGTAATTTCTTGGACACACTGTTCGTGTGAACACAGCAGGTTATGATTTTAATAACTAGTGTCTCAAAAAATCACTGCAGTTCTTTTGGAACCTGGGCCAGGATGGAGCACCTACATGAAGGCACCAGTTCATTCATATATATATATATATATATATATATATATATATATATATATATAAATATATGTGTGTGTGTGTGTGTGTGTGTGTGTGTGTGTCGCCCATCACAGTGCCGCCACCCATCACAGTGCCGCCTCATAATGCAGACATTGATTTCGAAGGCTTTTGTAGAACCTATCAGTATATATTAAAAAACAGCTTTTAAGATCACAGCCACTGTATATGTGAGCAAGAACACGCAGGCCCCAGTTTTGAGATCACTTTTAAGGGAAAGAAGAATGATAAGGCACTGGAGAAAGCTCTTGTTTACACAAATGCATTTCACCAGGACTATTGTGTGGCTCGCCTGAAAACCAGTTTGGATTTTTAAAGCTCCACAAAGCCGTAAGAACTGTAGCAAAAATATTAATGGGGAAAATGGCTCATATTCACCATTAAAGCATCCAAGAATGTTTATTAAACTTCTAATTTCAGCAGTTTTGCTTTCCAGTTTCTTCTGCCCCACCACCACCTATATCTGCACCTTCATGAAACACATAAAACCTTGACAAAATACAGTTACCACAAGGTGGCAGTCAAACTTAGCAGACATTTTCCAAGATAAATTTAAAAAATGGTGTTGATCACACAGAGATAGTCTTGGGGTTGATGGGAGTTACGGTTCAGCCGGCATGGCCCAATGGCTAGGGAAAGTGGAAGCTGTATTTCTCCACACCTGGTGCGGGTTATAGACACACATGCTTACCTGACAAACACAGTAATTGCTGGCCTCATTTCAATGAAGACATCTGCCTCTGATGGCTTAGGTGGATTTGCCTGGTGTTGAGGTGGCACGTAAAAAGAGACGGTTGTTGTGGACTCACAGAATGGGCCAGCGCCTGGCTGCACATAGCATGTCACTGGAGCTGTCATGTCTATCTTTACTCCTGCAAGAGGCAAGATATGACTAGCTACATCAAAGCAAACAAAAGGATGGATGGAATAAAACAGGAATAGATTGCAAAGATTCCAAGGGGGTATGAAGGAAGCAAGAGCATCTCTAATCCACACCAGAGTGACCAGGACTTCAACTAGAAATAAGGCTGAACTAGATGACATCACCTATGCTTTCCAACACTAAAATTAATGTTGGGTTTTTAGTTACAAATTTGGATTCTCTCCTTTACTATTTCTCACATTCCCCCACCAAAAAGACACACCTGAGGTATATTTTCAAGAAGAAGATGAAGAATGTATGCTTAGTGTTTTGTCTCCCGCCAAAGGGAAGTAGATTTCAAGGGAAACACAAGTAGAGCAAAAAACACCTTACCTTTTTCGTTCTTGCCCTTAATATAATTAAAGAGCTTAGTAAAACCAGTATTGATAGCTGAATCCCAGTCCACAGTTTTAACAGATGTGCAAACCCATTTGGCTGGTTCATACTGTCGAATTTCATAATCAGAAGCCTTAAGGAAAAAAAAACATGGGAGACAAATCAAGACTTGTTACTTGGTAATTTTCATACAATAAACTGCATAATTATTAAACTCTTTAAAAGGAAAGTAGGAACAGCAAGAACAGCAATGAAAAACGAGTAAATGAAATTGTGCTCCCTATTGCCTCTAGACCAGGGGTTGTCAGCCTGGTCCCTACCGCCCACTAGTGGGTGTTTCAGGATTCTAGGTGGGCAGTAGGGGGTTCTATGGCACAAACTGAATCCTTCCATCGAGCACTGGTGGGCGGTAAGGAAATTTTACCATCAAGAAAGATGCATGAGTGGGTGTTAGGTATAAAAAGGTTGACTAAACCTAGACAGCATCTTAAAAAGCAGAGACGATCACCTTGTCGACAAAGGTCCGTATAGTTAAAGCTGCTTATAGTTATAGTAGTGATGTATGGAAGTGAGAGCTGGACCATAAAGAAGGCTGATCGCCGAAGAATTGATGCTTTCGAATTATGGTGCTGGAGGAGACTCGAGCAGGCATCCCCAAGCTGCAGCCCTCCAGATGTTTTGGCCTACAACTCCCATGATCCCTAGCTAAGAGGACCAGTGGTCAGGGATGATGGGAATTGTAGTCCAAAACATCTGGAGGGCCAAAGTTTGGGGATGCCTGCTCTTGAGAGTCCCATGGACTGCAAGAAGATCAAACCTATCCATTCTGAAGGAAATCAGCCCTGAGTGCTCACTGGAAGGACAGATCCTGAAGCTGAGGCTCCAATATTTTGGCCACCTCATAAGAGAAGACTCCCTGGAAAAGACCCTGATATTGGGAAAGATGGAGGGCACAAGGAGAAGGGGATGACAGAAGACGAGATGGTTGGACAGTGTTCTCGAAGCTACCAACATGAGTCTGACCAAACTGCGGGAAGCAGTGGAAGACAAGAGTGCCTGGTGTGCTCTGGTCCACGGGGTCACGAAGAGTCGGACATGACTAAAAGACTAAACAACAACAACCCCTGCTCTAGACAGAGGAAATGCCTATCACAATGCATATTGTGATATAACAGGGCTGTGAATTGTTACAAAAACAGACAACCAATCTCTTTCCTCAATTTTATCTCACTAGTGGCATTTACCATTGCTATTCTGCAAACTGATCCCATTTGCTACTGCTTCTATTTTCATGAATAGTAGTAATAGGAGGTTGCCACCCAGAGCAACTGAATTGGGGGGGGGGGGCTGATTAACTTTTTCATCTCTGGTCAGTTTCCCTTTCAAAATGGCCTTCCTGCTGTTTTTTCAACTAAATAGTGAAAGCTCACTGTTCTCCATGATGGAAAAGCAGCTCGTAGAAGACCATTTTTGAGTGGCGAAATTATCACTAGCCCCAGGCACTGTTAACTCCAGATAATCAAGTCATCTTTAAGTGTCCCAGGTTCTTTATTTAAAAAAACGTATTGTCTTGTCCCAGGGTGGTTGTGAGAATAAAATGGACAGTGGGAGAACTATGTTTGCCGCCTTGGAGGAAATATGGTATATATAGAGTAGTAAATAAATGAAATATGTATGTATATTTGGGGGCAGGAGAGGCCACAGAGCTTAGCAGCATTGAGAAATAAGGAAGATGGTGGCTGCAACAGTGACTGCAACCACTTCACCCCCAACACTATAAAGGAAAGCACTGGGCCCACCAGCACAGCTGCTGAAGAACTTTGTAAGTCTTTGAAGACTTTTCTGCTGCAGCATCATGGTAAGCAACATGGTAATGCCAGGTTCAGTCCTTAAGTGTATTTGGGCAGGAGGGGGAGGAATAAATGTGCCACAGAGTTTTTTCTTCATCCATCTTGCTGGAAGACCACAATCTGCTTGACTGTTTGGGTTGCCACTGGCAGTTTTGCATGGCAATCAATGGTTTGAAGAAAAAGGGAAGCAGTAATCAGGGAGCCTGGAGGAGAACCAGCTGCCCCTTAACAGGTGGGGCTCCCTTAATGCAACAGTTGCCCTCCTGGTATGTCTTAAGGGGACCAATGACAAATCCTGGAGAATATTTACTTATTTATATCCCACATTTTCCCCTAAGGTTTTCCCTGCTCCTTAATTACTTCCCACAACAGTCCTGTGAGGGAGGTTAGGCCGAGAGGCAGTGACTGACCCAAGGTCACACAGTGAGCTTCACGGGGTGAGTGGAGATTTGAATCCTGGTCTAAAATTTGTTTGAAGTATAGGCACTCTGCCTTTTTGTGACAGAGTCTTTGAGGTAGTTTATAAAACCACTAACAATTAATCAAAATCAAAATCAAAATTCATCCAGCCCAGTAAAAGAAATAGCAGAAGCAACATGGTAATTTGGGAAATCCCCTGAAAGCATCTAAAAAAACAAGAGCATGTGCCAGCTGAACATTTCTTAACACTCAGCTCCCCCCCCATACCCCCCACGACCCCATTTCTCCTGAATAGGGAGGGTGGGGAGCTACTGCCTTGCACTCTCAGATCTTTTAAATACATAGCAAGGCCCCTGCAGAGGGAAGAGGGTTCCGTTGTTCTTCACCCCAGCAGTCTTCCCCCTCCCCAACCCCAGCTGATTTTCTTTTTTAAAAAAAGTTGGGAGAAATGTTACATGAGCTTGTTTACTTTGGCAATAAGGAACTGCTCCTGCTAATGTTGCAATACTCAATCAGCTGATCAACTTGAGAATAGGATCCAAATATCTGGCCAGGTATCAGTATGTAAGTGCTAGCTTTCGTCTCACAGCACCTTATCATGCATTTCTCCCTCTTTGCTTTCCTAGCCCACTGTTTTCCAGCTTCAAAGGCTGAAGACCACACAGTTAGAAGGATTATAAACCAAAGTTCACAATCTTTTGTCCTAGAAGAGCTCAGCATTAAAATTTGTTTCTGAACAGATATATTTCCTGGAGCCACTGATGATTAAACATGTTAAGAACTTTTAAACCTGCAACATTTAACATTTTTAAAATGTATTTGTAAAGATTTATTTTTACCAAGAAAAAATACATGGTGGACTGAGATGAACGATTTCCTAACATTAAATCTTCAGAAATGATTGCAGTATGTAGCTATGTTAACAGAGTTCAAACTTCAGGTTCTCTCAGTAATGCAAGGTTTTCCTTAACCAATGATATAGATTTAAATAGCAATCTGAAGGTATTTTCAAAAATAGTAGGTTAATCAAACTCATTTACTCAACCACAGTACCTCTTAACTTTGCTTTCAAAGCACTCCTTGTGCATTTAAAAAAAACACCTTTACATCCACTTACTACATATGTCAATACATAGACAAAATGTGGAGTCAGCAGTGAGGGGCTTAGGATAATACCCAGAGGAGGGGGCAATGGTATATTAAATTATGCCTGTTGGATGTTTTCATGTTATTTTCCCTGGGATACTTGCATTAGTGCTTGCATCTTCCAGTGAAGTCTGGCTGAACACAAAATTTAGACTTTTGGGCAACAGTAATATTTCCAGCAGCAATAGGGAACTCTCATATGTAATGAACCCCTGCTTAGGTGTCTGCCACTCGATCACATATTTAGTCAAGCACTTTGTGTTTAGGACTCCGCTCAGGACCGCGTGTATGTATGCACAGGTGCAAATCTCTTCCCCTTCCACTTACTGAACGCGATCAAGGATTAAGCGGAAAGTCACCTTCCAGTCATTAAAAAACAAAACAACCATAAACGCTGGTCACCTGGTTTGGCAGTGCTGTCCATTTGGGCATCTCCAGCCCAGTAGAGAAGAGGGCTTGTTTTATAGTCTTCAGCATCCTGGGTGGAGAAAAGGAACGACGTTAGAGCTTCCCTTCCCCATCCTGCATGTGCACCTGCACAGCTCTTCCCTCAGAGCCGGTCCTGTTGTATTCAACGGGGTATGCAGAAAGGCAACTGGTGCAAACATTTCCCCCGCTATGGAAATGTATTGCAAGAAGCTGCGCCTAGTATTTTTATTTTTTTAGGCGCAGCTTCCCTAAAGCAGATCGCAACCTCCCCCCCCCAAAAAAAAACCCTCGTTGCCCTTTCAAATCCCCCCGCCGCATCCCCTCTACCCATATTCCCCTTCGCTCTCGGCTCGCCTCCTGCCTTGTCTCTTCCTCGCTCTGCTTGCATAAAGCCCCTGCGCCTTGTGTAACAACATTTCAGGCGACGCTCTCCGTGGCGTCGGAAACACCCAGGGCGGGGAGGGGAGGCGGCCTGGGACATGATGCTTGCAAAGGAGAGGAGCAAACAACCCCCCCCCCCACGCAGCTCTTGCAAAGTTGTGAGGAAGAGCCGCTGACGGCATTGGGGGGGGCACTTGGCCGCCTTTCCAGCCAGCCTACGGGAGGCGTCCGGATTGGCTGCCCTCAAAGGAGCAGCTCCGCACGTGTGAGAGGGTGCGCCCGCGGGCGGGTGGGAGGCGACTCGAGGAGCGAAAGGGGCGGTGGCTGTTTTGCTCGCGACGGCGGTGGGCGGGAAACGGGCGCGCGCTCCCCCTCGCCCTGCAGTGCCGCTTGGTGTCAGATGCTGCTTGTTGTGCTGGCTGGCTGGCCCCCAAGCTCTGGGGAATGCGGGAGTGAGCTAATGGCAGATTGTCATATGCCTCAAGCTGGAGGAGGGGAAGGGGGGGGGGCGCCCGAGATGACAAGGGCTCTTTGAAAGCCGAAGGCATTCGCGCGTCTTTGCTCTCTTTTCCTCCCACTCCCAACTTTGCGAGGAGTGCATCGCCCCCTTTAGGAGCGCAGATGTGCCCCCCCCCCCGCGTACTATAGAATGCGCGGGGGCGCCTTGCTGGCTCGTGTTCCTCCGCATATTCTCATATTCTGAGGCTCCTCTGTGAGGAAAGTGGCCCCTAGAAGCAGAAACGCGGGCGAAACTTCTGGTGCTCGAGTTGCTCTCGGAGAGCGACCCGCATATTAAATGTTTTCAGTCTGAGAAGCAGCACCGACAAGTGTTTTGTGGATTGCAGACCAAATAGTTTAAGTTTTCAACACCCTCTCTTAAAATGCAAAGGGAACATGTGCCCCTCCTGCAGAATTGCATTTTGGGGGGTGGGGGTGGCGAGAAGCAAAATATACATTCAAAGTTCCCTGACTCATTTAGGGATGAACACCATCTCCACATGCTAGGAATGTTCTCCATAGCAAAAATGGACCGGAGCCAGTTATTTACATTGGTTGCTTTCTAGAAATGAAATGGTTGAATTGAAGCTGGTAGCTCCAGGTAAGTAAGAAAAGTATTAGCAACAATGGAGATGTGGAAAAAATAAACTAATTTGTGGCATTGCGAAATCACCAACTGTCCCTGTTGCGACCTTTCAGATAAATATGTAAATAAATAAGATCTAGAAGTGGGCATAATGGTGACACACACTGCAGAAAGCAACCCTAGTAAAAATTTGCGGTCGCCCACTTGTGCAGTGAAGCCAATAGGCAAAGCCTTTATAACACACACACAAAAAGGCTTTCCAAGCACAGGCACAGAGGCCAGGAGCTGGGGAGGGAAAAGATCATCCTTTGGTAAGGAAGACTGACAGGGAATTAGAACCAGCGGATACAAAGTCGCTGGTATATTAAGCAATTATGTTGCATCTGCTTTCCTAAATGAAGACCCAGACTCAAATGAAAATCAGATTTAGGGAGAATTCGTTGATGTAGAGGTAATATCTAGAATGTGGATTTCCCCACCCCCCTAAAAGGGTTTGATGCTCTTTAAACTGTAGTTGCTCCAGAGGCATATGACACACATTTCAGGCATTAAACTAGCTAAACCTCTGACAAAACATGTTTATGAAGGTCACATAGATGAGGCCTGGCTCTGTAATGTGATCAGCTCTGATAATGATACCATACGTGGTGGAAGAGGGAGAGGAGAACAAGGGAACATTGTTGCATAATCAACATTGCCTGATTAAATGAAATATCACATACTGGTGCGGCATTAAGCAGGTCTCTTCTCCAATCTGCTGTTTGTGACAGTGCTAAACTTTCTTGCAGTTCCACAGAAACAGCACAGTTGTACCAGCGTAGCACTTTACCCCAAAGAAGACAGCTGTACATCTGCACCAGCGATCCTCTTTTGCTCATATATTGCTTTGTTTTGTTCCTCGCAGTCAGTATCACTGCATGCAAGACGTATAGTGTGGAATCCTGGCCTGAGATAGCTACTGCCATGATTTTCACACCAGATCGGTACATTAGGACTGAGCTACTTGAAGGAGCATCTATACCCATATGAACCTCTGGAGGTCTTGAGATTGGCCTCAGTGGCTCTGCTTATGGATCTTTCATTTAGTATGATAGACTGACTGACAGGCTCACATGATAGGGCTTTTTCATTTTTTGCTTCCTGGTTATGGAACTTGTTCCTCAGAGAGTTGTGTTTTGCTGCCGTCCAGAGCCTTTTCTTTTTGGTTTTTGGTTCAAGTAAGCTGTGTGTGGTAGTATTTTGTGCTGGGGATGAAGGTGCAGGCTGTGGTGCTTTTATATGGTTTTATTTATTTCCTACTGTTTTATATTTAATGAGATAAATTATGTAATGATTTTAATTGTGCAGTTAATCATCCTCCTCAAAGCAATAAAGCATCATCATCATTAATTCAATTTATACCCTACCCTTCATCCCGAAGGAACTTAAGGCAGAAAAATCCATCAATAGTAAACAAAGAATGAAAGAAAAATTATAAAAGCATTCTAAAAACATTTACGAGAATAATCTCAGCCAGTGATTTCAGGGATCTCAGCCGGGAGCAGTATCTTATTTGTCATCAAATACTTGGACAGACAGTAATGTTTTTAAAATCCTCCAGATAGTAATGAGGGAGGGCATTCCACAAACAAGGAACCACCACTAAGAAGGCCCTGTCACATGTCATCACTAACCAAGCAGTGCCCACCAACAAAGCCTCATGGAGTTTAGACCTCACAAACAGCTAATGAAGTGGTACACCTATGTCCTCACAATACCACTTCAAATTGCAGACAGGAACCTCGCGTGAATGAATTCTTCTTAAAACAAACCCCACCCCATATAAAAGTAGATATCACAAAGAAGCTCCTACCTTAGCTTTGTGGCAAGTTTTCTATGTAGGTGGATTGATTATTTTTTTAACATGGAGGGACATTCAATCATGTGAGCTCCCGCTGGTTGTCTCAGGCTAGTTTATGTGAATGATATACTAGTGGCAGCCAGGAGACCAAGCAACCTTTTGGAGAGATTTGTTGCCCTAAAGCTTGGACTATTACAAGAACTTAGAAAGGAGTTGTGAACAGTTAAATTTATCACACAACTATTCAGTTATCCTGATTATGATAATGGCATTACTTCAAATTTCTGTTAAATGTTATGACAAAAATACAACAAACATTGTATTTTTTAAGTTGTATGGTCCAGCCAAGGTTTACTGCTTCAGCTGCTACTTGTGAGAACAAGGTCAGTACCTTTTAGCACCTTTGTTCTCTTGTAAAGTAATTTGTCCTGAACAAGCTGATTTTTATTTGAAATTCCTACTAGGAAATGACACATGCATGCTTTAATCTGAGGGACTGAAAAAGTCACCATACAGAATTAAGGCTGCAGCTTTTGTATTCCTTTTTGTGTATCTGATGTAAAAGTTAATTAAATAGACTGAGAGATAGTTGGAGATTGGGAAACAAGGGAGGGGAAAGCAGGTTCATAAGAGGCTTACTTTTGACCTGGTCTTGTTCTCTGTTATTACTTTTCATCCCTGATTTCACCCTTCTGTATTGCCTCCTCCCTGTTAAGATGCTCCACTGTGCTGGACAATGAGTAATGTTAGCTTTATGGAATGGGTTCTTCTCTCACATCTCATCTTGCACAAAAGCTGACTATTAGAATTGCCAGCAATAATTGCACCATGCCACAGCTGTGACTTCCTCTGGGAATAAACCAATCTAGTAATAAAACTCCACCCCTTCAGCAAATCCCTCCTCCTACATCACAAAAGCAATATGGACAGATTCTGAAGAAGGATCAATGGTTCTCCTTTGCAATAAGATTTGCCACTGCTGTGTCCACAGTTTGATAGAATAAAATGTGAGAGAACATAATAGGAAGAAGAAGAAGTTTAATAGCCAGAAAGAAAACTGTATTTCATCATTTATATCCTGAGTAGTCTTGCATGAGCTTGTATCAGTGACTGTGGTATAGCAGCTATCATGTCAACTTTGAAAATGGGAGACCAAGACAGGAGGGAGATGGCAGGTGTTGAGAGGGGATCACCTGTGCTCTAATCTACCATATGTAGACTATCACATGTTGTTGATTCACAGGACCTGAGGCAGATGAGGAGGTCTGAGCTAGTTGTATGGCTCTCACAGGCCACTCTTAAGTTCCTATGCCAATAAGTCTTTCAGATACTTGGGGCCAAAGTCATTTAGGGCTGTAAACACTAATGTGAGCACTTTGAATTGGGCCCAGAAATGAATTGGTGGCCAGCAAATAATAAGCCTCAATAATATTCTACACAGAGTTGGGCTGGATGTGGTTGCTTCAGTCTGCAAGGGTGGGGCACCAATGTGATGGTCCACCCACAGAGACTTATGGAAATCAGTGTATTCCTTAACACTCTGGAGGATGTCTGGTATTTGCTGAGACACTCATCACACTGAGCTGCATAGAGCCACTGACAAATTTGCTCCTGGGTGCCCTAGCTATTGCTATTGAGCATGTAGGTCACCTTAGTACACTAGTGATCTGCATGCAATGAAATGAGAGGGGTGGCGGCTAGGCAAATGACAATTTATTTAATGGTTGTAGAATGCTAGGCTTCCATAAAACATCTTAGTTCAGTAGAACGTCAAGAAGAAATGGAAAGTAAACCTTTGTCAAAATTGCAGATTAGTGGAAGTCCGACTGTATTAGTTTTCCTCAATATTTATTACTTCAGTGCACTACCAAATAATCCAATTTGTTAAGCCTCTGTCAGTTAGCTTGATTTTAAATAAGAATGGCCTATTGGCCTCCTATTGACCTCCCAGTGCTCTGTAACAATTACTAAAAATAAGTAAGGAACAAGGCTAAAAACTCTGTCATGTAGGTCATATGCTGATACAATGTTAGAATAATCTTATGGTTGTGGTTTGATATTGATGAAGGGAAGTCAAATAACTCATTACTTACTGGCCCATTATGAAATGATTTCTATATCTGGATTAAAGTTTACCTGAAACGGGTGTGAATGTAGCACCCACATATGCTATCAGCACCAACATAGGTCATCTGAGGTAAAAATTAATTTACCAGGCAATTATTTGTCCCTGGTTCAATGCACATGGCCATGTGAGCTTGTCATTATCAAATAAAAACTTTCCATTAATCAATACTGCATTAACACTCTGGGATGATATCCAACTAAATCATACCCATTGAATTTCAGTGAATCTGGTCTGGCTATAACTAACCTTAGATACCACTGCTAGTTGTGCAAAGTGACCTATGAAAACTATCTTGTTAGCTATTGCATATTCACATTTATGAATATGGCTGTGTAGACTGTCTTCTCACTCACGCACACACATTAATTTGTCCCAAACATCTTGAGCTGGGGTATTTAAGGGATTGGTGTGGGGGGGGGGTTGTTGCTGTTAGTGATATATATATATAATCACTATGTATCTTTATTTTAGCTCTTATTGTGATTTTTCATGGAAGTTGTTCCAATTGGTTGTGCATTTTCTGATGTTTTGCTTATGAATACTTTTTCTGTTATAATTGTGTATTTTTTCACGTTGTGGGCTGCCTTGAGCATGGTTTGTACTGTGGAAAGGTGGCATAGGAATAGAATTATTGATTGATTCATTGAAGATTGGCACAAAGGGTAAAAATTTAAATGGCAAGAAAGCAAATACATAAGAGTGTAATGCAGGCACCCCCAAACTGCGGCCCTCCAGATGTTTTGGCCTACAACTCCCATGATCCCTAGCTAACAGGACCAGTGGTCGGGGAAGATGGGAATTGTAGTCCAAAACATCTGGAGGGCCGAAGTCCGGGGATGCCTGGTGTAATGTGACCAAGAGATGGGGAATACATGGTTGCTAAAACATACTGACTTTATTCTTCAAATTCTTATAAAGGGAAAAAGAGAATATATGTTATTCATTAATGATGGCAATGAAAGCTGAATTATCCTCATATCCAACTCCCTAATTAACTGCACACACACCCTCGACAGCACATTCAGATATATTCTTGACAGAGGTTTGTTTTCATTTCTTTGAGTTTTATCCTGCTCTTCAGCCAAAAAGGGAGCTATCTGGCATGGTAGCATCATCGGATGAGTTATACGGTTTATGTTTCTATGCTTACCATCTATCCCTATGCAGACAGAGATATATTATGTCCTGCCTTTCTCCCAGTGCAGGACTCATTGTTTGAAAGGGGGTGGGGAGCAGAAGCAAACTAAAAGGTGATTAACCCCCCCCCCAAAAGAAAAACTTTATTTTATTATTTAGCTAGATTTAGTCCACCTTACACTCATAGCTGAATGGTTACATGACTTGTGTATTCTTTAATTGAAAGTATAAAACATTGTGAAATCGTTCTGTACACTCTGTAGATCCTATCACATTGCTGCATTGTTGTGTCATTACTTGCCACAAGTCTGTCTTCCATAGAAGGGCTGGACCTTTTTGGGTCACTTTTACTTGTATTCAGACTTCACAGCTGTCAGAAGAACAATGGAAGGCCTGTAGCATAATAGTAGCCCACTGCCAAACATAATGATGGTATTAACTGGTAAATAGGCACCTTCAGCCCTCACTTTTCGGATTCATGTTAATTGTCATTGCAGTCTGTATTTTGACTTTTGACTATTCGTTAAAATCTTCAACAAGTTAGTGCATTTAAAAACAACAACAACAACAACGTTAAAGCCCTTTCAGTTATTGGTGTGTGTGTGTCTGTGTGTAAAAAAATCTCCAGCATAATTGTTTTTTACCACAGCTGCTACAGTCCACATTGCTCAGACTTAGCCTTCCCAAACACCTTTGCTTATGTCAAAAGTGAAAAATCTGAGGTACAGCATTAATTTTCTCCTACACAGCAATCTTGTAGAGTTTTTTGTTTTGTTTTCTGTGCCGTTTAAAGATGGAATAATTAAGCATATTAACCAGTCAAAGTTCCTTTGTGATTGTAGCTGTTCCCTTGTTTGGAGTTTCCCTCCCCTTCTTTTAAACCACGAGAACTGCAGCCACAGGTATTTCAATAGGTTTTACTGCTGCTTTGTCTCTTCGTAAGGAGGCACTGGATCTTGAAAGAGCTGGATGTGGTCCTCTTCCATTGAGGATTTCATGGTGGCCTCCTCATATGACGGAGGCAAGCATACAGTGAGAAAGGCAGTTTCAGGGAGGAGAGTGGAGTAATGAAAACTCTGCTCACTGCTCCAGGGCAGCACTGAGAGGAAGTCAGTCACTTCATGCTCTGGAAGGGACTCTGGGAGGTCAATGCTGAAGATCTGAGCCTGAGGGTTGCGACGTCGGCAGCGTCTGTAAAGGAAGAGCAACAGGAATGCCAGAAAGAGCATCATGGTAGCCGGCAGGATGATGCATAAGAACGGTTCAATATCTTCTTTGGTTGAGCTTGTTTTGTGCTGACTCTGAAAGAGCAACCAAGAGGAGAAAAGTGTATCAGGCATTTGGGAATGCCAACACCTCACTTTACCACCAGCTCAGGTTACAGCACAGAAACAAAACCAGGTTGCGCTGCAGGACATGAAGAAATAGCTACTGGTTATTCTACAAAAAAGGGAGTTTTAATCTTGCACCACAACCAATGAAATAAAGCAGGTCAAGAAAAATAGCAAGGCACAATCCATACCAAAGTGGAATCTCGACACATATAAAAAATGCTGTGAAAATGCTTTAAAAAACAAACTGTTTTGAAAAATGTATTGAATTTGGCATAGCTCACCATCGCCACCTGGTGTCACATTTGTATAATGCACTTTACAGCACACTTCAATGTTTTCTTTGCAGCTGTATAGTTGAGACCCAAGTTCTGCAAGGCAATTCTATGCATATTTAATCAGACATAGTCCCATTGAGTTCAATGGGGCTTAGTTACATATATGTGTATAGAATTGCAGCCCCAGGTCTTGTTTTCAATGAGAAATGAGAGTGCTATTGAGCACATGTCAGATTTCTCTCTTGAAATTTACTTTTTTAATTATTTTTAAATAACTGCTTCTGTGAAGATCTTTCTGCCCACAAACCCAGAAAATGTCCCACACTGCTATCTTCTGGATGTATGCTAAAGGCCAAATGATGCACCTCTGGAATTCCCAGAGGCATCCAGAAACCCATTGGATCCACCAGCCTCTGAGGGCAAACCATCCTAATAGGTCTCCCACCTTTGCAGGGCCGTAGCTAGGGGGGGGGGGGTGAGGCGGGCCTCCGCCAGGGATGCAGGCGATGGGTGTGTGTGCAAAATTGGCTTAAAATATGTCCATAAATTTATCAATTATTGCCTCATAAGAAATGGTTTTAAATAGAGGGTGAACTGAATGGGTGGAAGGAGGGGGTTGGAGGAGAGGTGGAAAGAAGAGCTAATTTGTCTGTGGCTAGGGGGCGCAATTTGGACAGTTCTGCCAGGGGCGCAGGATCACCTAGCTACAGCTCTGCACCTCTGCTGGGGGGGAAAGGGTGCTGAAAGCCTAAATCTCAACAGGAAGTGATCTGACCATGACAAGTCATCTACGCCGGCATTCCTCTCAGCCACTCCTGGTACAGGACGTGTGTTGATGTCTGACAAGTAAGCCAGTGCTCTGTGAATGCACACCTACTGTTGGGAGGGTCTTCCAGAGTGCCTGTCCACAGAATAGAATAGAATTCTGTCTGTCCTCAGAATGCCAGCTCATACTTTCCTAAACAATCTGGCTGAGAGGGGTCACATTGAGGATGTTTGCCAGTACAAATGGTCCCAAACTGCTTTGGTTTTTCATTAATGCTCAGCAATAGGCAGTCCTCCTGTAGGCAATACCTCCTGGTATTTAGTACTACCAGAATGCAGAACATAGAGGTGATGCAGTGGTTGCTGAGAAAACTTAGTGACCAATGAAATAAGGCATAGCGGGAATGACACATCAGAGACTGACAGTAAGTGACATAAACTTAGAGGAAAGTCGCAGAGGAAGAGGCATTTGGAAATAATTTTGAAGGATAGCAATATGGCTTAAAAAATAGGAGGGATAACTGTTGATGGTCTTGTATGAAATAAACAGAATGAGGGTGGATTAAGGAAATACCAGGGAAGATATATAGTCAGGCTGAAGGATGCTATTGATTTTTCTCCTCACATTTGTTGCTGCACAATAATCTTAAACCACAACCCCTAAACCCCATGACATGTAAATAAGTTCAGCTGCTTTTGCATTGCTTTCCCTCCCATATATACACACAAGTATGTGCTAGCACTCTAGAATACATTGGTTGTGTCTAAGTGCACATTCCATTTGAACAAATGTCATGCCTTCAAAAACCAATTGATAGCATTCAGTATGCCCAGTGCCTGATTGTCAATTCCATATGAGAAAATATACACAATATTACCTATGATGAATGCAGCAGTGTCTGCAATGCATGCGAATGGAAGCCAGTTGCAGCTTTCTGTTGTGTGTGAACATGGTAAACACATGAGTGCTCATTCCTTTTCAAAGCATATGTTCAGGACATTGATTCCTAGATCAAAGCAGCACATAGTTAAAAAGGTAAAGTTAAAGGACCCCTGACAGTTAAGTCCCGTCACGAAAGACTGGGGTTGTGGTGCTCATTTCGCTTTACTGGCCGAGGGAGCTGGCATTTGTCCACAGACAGTTTTTCCAGGTCATGTGGCCACCATGACTAAGCCGCTTCTGGCGAAACCAGAGCAGCACACAAAAATGCAGGTTACCTATTTATCTATTTGCACTTTGACGTGCTTTCGAACTCCTAGGTTGGCAGGAGCTGGGACAGAGCAACGGGAGCTCACCCTGTCATGGGGTTCAAACCGCCGACCTTCTGATCGGCAAGCCCCAAGGCTCAGTGATCTACACCACAGCACCATCCTTTATTGTGTGTAATTTCTTTTGGAGTTCTATTGCAATATTGTATCAAATATGCACAATGTGCACTAAGAAGGAAAGTCTTCTCCTTGATATCAGAGTGCCTTATGCATCATGAAATCAAGTCAGCATGAACAGGGCTTTTTTCCAGTCAGAACTCAGTTCTGGCACATCTCAGGTGGGTGCCATTGCCATTGTAAGAGAACAAAGGAGGTGTTCAAGAACAGTTCTAGCACCTCTTTTTCTAGAAAAATAGCATTGAGCATGAACATTCCCACATTGCACTAGGAACTCAATATAGAGAGGGAAAAACTACTGTAGTGCTCATGGTTATTTGTTTTTGAGTAAAGTGCTATAGACTCATTTGCTATAGGCTCATTAAAAATATAAAGTTAAAGGGACCCCTGACCATTAGGTCCAGTCGTGACCGACTCTGGGGTTGCAGCGCTCATCTTGTGTTATTGGCCGAGGGAGCCTGCGTACAGCTTCCAGGTCATGTGGCCAGCATGACAAAGCCACTTCTGGTGAACCAGAGCAGCACACGGAAACGCCGTTTACCTTCCCGCTGTAGCGGTTCCTATTTATCTACTTGCACTTTGACGTGCTTCTGAAGTGCTAGGTTGGCAGGAGCTGCGACCGAGCAATGGGAGCTCACCCCGTCGCGGGGATTCGAACCGCCGACCTTCTGATCGGCAAGCCCTAGGCTCTGTGGTATAACCCACAGTGCCACATATGATGAAGTAAAATCACACTCATTGTAATTATCATTTTTGGGAAATTTATAGAAATAGCAGAATAATGAAATTAATATTGATTTAAGGTTTGGTGCCCGCCAAAAGTTTCTTGTGCATGAAGAGTGGAGCACTGCAGAGATAGCAAAGCTGTGGTGAAGAAACCTTTGGCCATTGGGTGAGGGAAGTGGGAGTTTTAAAAGGCTTCAATTAAAAGTATAAGATGGGCATCCCCACCTGATACATGTTCAACATTTATAGCACATGATCTCACAATTAAGTACTGTTTTCCTTAAAATAAAGGCTTTATAATATAGTTGGTGGTAGTGGGGAGAGGTGGATAGGATAAAGGAAAGCTGTGACTTTTCTCTTCCATTTTAGAACAATTTGCAGCCTAATGGCTGAATCACAAACAGGATGCATTCCAAATGACTCTTAAGTGCGCCTTCTACCCTCTGTTTTTTATACCTCGCTAGGGAAAGCAGAATCAATATTTCCAAATGCGGGAGCAGTGAAAGCATTTGTTGCATAGATTTTCAATATGAGTCGTCAGATGTGTTTGAATATTGTATGCTTTATAGATGCAGAAAACTTTATCATAGTCAGCGAGCTGATGACTGAAAACGTTGCTTTTGGGAGGCTGATATAATGGAGGCTGGAGACAGATCATTCCCCCCCCCCCAGACGAGGTGGGGAGGGGAAAATCACTGTGTGGACTGTGATAAGTACACTCATTCCACTTAAGAACTCCGGTGAACAGATTTTAGTGAACATTTACAGGCTTTTGTATTTTTCACAAATCTACAAAATCATATATGGCGCTGTGGAAAAAGAAATGTGCATGTACACTAAGAAAAGCAAAACAACAGAGGAAGAGGAGGAAAATGGAGGCAGGGGTAGGCAAGGGAATAATATTTTATTATTTCAATAGTGCATACTTGGGCTTAATTACAGTTAGGAACAGGCTAGCTATCAATTCTTGTTTCCCTCAGTTTTTCCTTTTTCCGGCCTCAAGTTCAGTTTACCACTTTTCTGCATTGCATTTTATAAAAAAGAAAACTTTCAAGAAAATTCATCAGCATTTTTGTGCATTTTTTCCTAATAAGCACATTTTTGCAAGGAATTTTCCCTAAGATAACACATACTGTGTGTTATTTTTATGAACACGTGTTTTTATGCACATGTTTCCTTAAGGTACACTGTTTCGTACACATTTTTGACTGGAGAACAGTATTGCAAAATTCTGAGAAGTGCAAATTTCAAAGGACAACTTATTTTGGTACATGTATTGTTTTGGGAAGTGCAAATTTGCAACGGAATTCTCTCCTATCCCTAGGTACGGAAATTATAGAGACTAGGAGCTATTAGCAGGGCACAGAATTATACTTCTACGTGTTATGTAATGCTCAGAAGTGACAAACTAAAAACACATGCAATTCAAACTTTTCTCTAACTGGAACTCCTAAGTCCAATGAGTGGGTAGGGTGCACTTTCAGTGGGGGGAGAGGGTAAGAATTCAGATACCATATTACATAGTGTACTACTTATCCCCAAGTCTGCATGAGACTCTCTGCTCTTGCAAGTTGTTCTACCCATTCGTGAATGTATTAGTCCTGTTACGGAGGTAAGAAAAACAGTTTTATTTCTTTGTTAACTAGTTTTTCCTCTGAAAAAATCTGCTTGTGTGACCACTGTGGGTAGGGGGCTGGTTCCACTTGGAATCAATAATTAAAGCAGAATTGTGCGTAAAGCGGAAATTGTTTCATTCAAAAGCAGGGGTGATTTGTGTATGCAAAGTGCAAGATTTAATATGATGTGACTTTTAACAGAGGTCCAGTCCACAAATACACATTCATAAATCCCATTGACTTTCACATCAGGTAAATGATGTGAATATGCTCATGAATTGTCCCAGATTTATCATCACAGGCAGAGGTTCTGTATTATTCAGTGGCAACTCAGACACAATATATTTCAAAAGTTCCACCAAGTGAATGGAATCAAGTGTTGGTGAATGAAAAACAAATGGATATGTGAGTGAGCCGAGAAAATCCCACATATTGAATTTTTGCATTTAACCGAGGGGTGTTTTGGATGAGGCGATAGCAGCAGAAATCAGTTTATTGTCATATACAATCTATTGTTTTGGTCCTGTCACAGGGGACTTACTTCTGAATAGGCATGCATAGGATAGCACTGCTAACTGACTTAATTGCAGACATGCTGGTCTAAGACAGATTTATTTATTTTTATTCAGCATGGTTAGTACCTTCTTTAAGGGAGTGTGGACAAAGTTATTTCTTCTGTATTTAATGTTTGTCCTCGGATATTAATTCACCCCAGGGCTAAACGTGATCTTTTAAGTCTCTTTCATTATCTATGAACTCTCCCTCTTTACATTCAGGGCAGTGTTTTCATTTCTGACAGGCTTCTCCCGCTCCCTCCCCTTGCCAGTTCCCTACACTCTGTGAAGTAATTTGCACAGCTTAGAGAATAAGAGTTCAGCACTTCAGTCTAACATCTGTGGAAGGGTTTGCAGAGACCTGATCAAGAGAGATAGAGAGAGATGTGGGGTGGGAGGAGAGACAAGGAGGGATGCATTTTGAAAGAAAACAACAGATGAAAGAACAATTATCTAATTTTGTAACCCATTTTCAGTTCTGGACTAAACTTTTTAGCATCTCTGTCTACAGAATGTCCTTTTCTCTCAAGTTGTTGAACAGAAAAACGAGGCCCTAGAACAGAGAATAAAACGAAGAGTGCATTTCCCCAAGTCAGCTCATCTGATATTACACAGTCCAAATTCTTATCAAAACTGTCTTTAAGTCATCTTTCTTAAAAGAAGAAATTGTAAATTCTTGAATGGAGCAGAAAGAGGTGTGTACAGACCTGTAGCTGTGTTTCCAGCAATGGGACACCTGGCTCACTAGTTAACCAGTCATAGTTTCCTCTGTCCGCGTGTCCAAATTTCTTCCAGCTGCTGTCTAAGAGCCACCTCATGCTTTCATGGATGTTCCTCGATGTTCCGCTTCAGTTTAGGTCCTTGCTATTTGGTCTCTCTTAAACGCTGCCCCTTCTCCTTACTCTTGACACAACTGGGAATGTCTCAGCTGAAACCCATTTTGAAATTCTTCATGGGTGGAAGCAACAACGAGAGAGAGAGAGAGAGAGAGAGAGAGAGAGAGAGAGAGAGAGAGAGAGAGAGAGAGAGAGAGAGAGGTAGCACAGTAACCAAATGAATCTCAGATGCTCCTCCTGTCTTCCAACTCAATCTCTCTGGATTTGCTTCAGTGGCCTACATTACCAGAAAGCTGGCATCAGGTATCAGGGATGGGACAGCATTCTTCTGATTGGAGGGTTGCTTGCATTAGGATTATTAAAGGGGAATTTGCATAAGAATCTGAGACCACATGCTTCTAACTCTGGGTAATTTTCTAAATTTAGAGATTTAATAAATACCTTTTGGGGTGGGGGCAGGGAGTAATCCATGTCTAAAAGAGAGAGAAGTGCTTGCACCTCTACAAAGTAATAGTAGCAGAAGTAAAAACAAACAAACAGTCACATTTTGTATTTTCACTTGGATGCAATGTAAATAGCGAAAGAGGTTTCTGGGTAGGCAGGCAAGGGCATAAGGCTGAAAGGTGTTCTGAATTATTTAGGAGTATTAGATGTAGATGTTAATGATAAATCCGCAGAGAGGCTGCTGCCAGAAAAGGCTTTGGCCACAGAGAATATACGATTACTTTCAATCATGGTTAACAACACATCAGCTGTGCTTAATTCTGCCCTTGCATTTTAGGATAAACATCATTAGGCCTAAATCGGTTAGTGTAATTATTAAAAAACAAAAAAAACAAAACAAGAACAGCTCTGTATTTAGAGATCAGCAGAGCCCCCCCCCCCCGTGCTTTTTCTTTAAAAGTGTTATCGGCTTATGGTTCATGTTGTCATCCCATTACTATGATGCTAGTAATTACTTTAAAGGTAGTAGGAATAATCTTCCTTCTTAGAATGCTTTCTTTGTACAAAAATATCAGTGAAAGGCATTAGAACTGCTATTTTTTATTCCTTGTTTTGCGGGTGTTCTGTTCCTAGTTATGTGAGGATGTCTGAAGAGGACTAAAAGTTGGTTCTGTTTGATGCCGTAAAGCAATCTTGACAACGCTCACCTGGGATAACTTTTTTTTAAAAAAAAAGTATGTAAGCACTCCTGGTTTGAATGATTAAACAGTGGACTACTACTTAGCTTTTGAGAAGAGCTGTTTAAGGGGTGCAGGGCAAGCTGTGTGGCCCACATAGTTTTGTCCTCCAACTGAAGGGGCTGGTCAAGGGACTTGGGAGACATTGTTGGGATTTTCCATTCCACCTTTAGTTGCAGACATGGGATTATGGTGTGTCACATGTCTGTTTACATTCCAGCACAGTTTGCTGGCGTGAGCGGAAGTTCCACTGTATTGCTTTTACTTTTGACTCTCTCTCCGAGGAGACTGCAAGGAGAGACAACATGTTTCTTCGTCTTGATTTATGTTTAATAAATCCGTAGTTAATAGTATGTATTCCCAAACCTCAGCCTCATCTGTTGTGCAGTTAACACTGCTAAGTATAGTGTGCCCAAGTCTGGGAGGCTTGGGTCACTGATTAATGTCGGGGCCAGAGGTCTATGGATCTTTGCAGCAGCACGGCTGGAAGGAGACGATCCAGCTGGGGGCTAGCCAGTGGCCTTTCGACCCGAGAAGCCAATGGACATGTCCCAGAGGCTGCCACTGGTGACCTGCTCCCTACTTACCAGCACCTGCTTTCTCACTCTGCCTCATGGCAGGACCAATTTGATGTCTACAAAGAGGAGGATTGCAGAAGTAGTTGGATGTTGGTAGTGAGAATAACATGTATGTTGTAACTCTCAGCTATGTTGAAATGTTGGTATGCAGTCTGGTTATGCACATGAAGGTGAGAGAGGTGGTAGAATCTTGTGGACTATACCACCTTCAGACTGCAGAGAACTGTGGTTTGTTTTTTTGGACAGAAGCATTAAAAATGTGGTGCTCCACTTGCAATTGGAACATCATACAGTCTATTCTGCCATGTTAAGACTCTGTTTCCCTATTGGCCATCACAGTCTTCTCTCGTGCATGTATATTCTTGTCTGAATATGAATAAGCTGTGACTATTTTAGAACATTAGTTGTGCAATTTATCAGGCTTAATTAGAAACGGATCCCATTGAGTTCAGTGGGGCCTAAGTCCTGGGCAAAGGACTGCAGCCTAAGTAGCATTTTAAAGGTGTATATAAAGGTGTATATGCTTAAGTTGCTTTTGTGCCTAAGTTGCTGCAAAATAATGTGTTATTTCATAATAGTAAAAAAAACTAAATGAAAAGTGGTAAGTGGAGAAATCAAACTATTTCCAGCCACCATGGAAGAATCTCAGCTGTTCCACAATATTGTTAAGGAAAAGTATCTTTTAACAAGATAATTACATAAAGCTATGAAGCAATCTTTGTTTTAAAGTCAAGCAATGTAATGTCCTGTTTCAGCCTGTGTGAAGATTTGAACCACAAAGCTCTTGAACAAAATAAACAGTGGGAGCAAAAGCTATTTGTGGAAATTTGTAGTACAATTTTTTGTACAGGAGATAACTGCAGAAAGCAATGCAAAGCGCGCGCGCGCACACACACACACACACACACAAAATCCTTCCTAGCACATAGCCTGTCTTGTCCAAATAAAATTGTTGCCTTATTGTTTATGGTTTGCTTTACTGTCCTTCCTTGAATTTCCCTAGATTAATTCTCAAACTACTTTTTCCATACTGCATGCTGCATACTGAGAGGCTTCTAAGACCCTGTCTGATTGTTTTCATGTCCAAATTAAATACACTTGTACCATTTTAGTACTGTATTAAAGAGCATAGGAGCTTTGTCTAGGCTGACCCATATTCTGCACCCTCTCTGAGACACAATATCTGTAACACTATTTTGCCTCCCCTCCACACACCTAGGTTTCCAGTAGCAGTCAAACTTCTCCCCCAGGTATATTTATGCAAATTAAGAAGCATGGTCATTCTAATCTCCATGCTGGAAAAGCTATTAGAGTTTTACTTTTTCATCTCATTGTCGGCTCTCTATATGGCCACTGTCTGTGCATTCTCAATCTTGAGAAGAAGCAATATTTATTTGGGCAGCTCCATGACTTTTTGCCTAGGGCTCGTTTTTCTTCACCTTTTGGCCCCAGAGGTGGGCCCTCTGCTTTTTCCCAATGACCTTCAATGTGTAATTTGAAGTTTAATATAAAAGCCATAAGTAAATATGTCATAATGAATAATTAATTTGCTGCTGAGTAGTATTATAGTAAGAAGCCAAGGCATTGCCTTATTTATTTGTTTTCCTTACCATCGCTGATGCTTCTCTATTTGCCGTGCTTGCTGCTAGCCAGCTGGGTTTCTGCCATGGCGCCATCTCTTGTCTGCCCTTTCCCATTATTGCAGCAGAAGGAGCACTCACTCCTAGGACGGCTATGTGGGAGATGGAAACAAGGTGCAAGCCTTGGATCCAAAGAAGGACCCCTACATTGTTTTATTTTGTGTTTCACTGTTGTATGCCAGGAGATCACTTGATGTAAGGTGGGTTATAAATATTTGAATAGTTAAAAAAGAAAATAAAGGACATTTTGAAAATCAATAGCACTTCTGGTGGATGCAAAGGCAAGGTAGGCAACACTTTGCAAGAAACAGGAGGTAGCATCCTCTTATTAAGTGAATAATAATAATAATAATAATAAACACTTGCTCAGTTAGACTTGCATGCCTGTCCTATGGGATAAGGATTGGTGAGAACTATAACTCATTCTGAATTTTCCATTCCCCCATGAGAGTACTTGGATAAACCAGTTTATAAGAAATTGGACAGCTTGTACAGCAGTGGAAGACAATTCTAATATAATATAAATATATATTATATTATATTATATTATATTATATTATATAGCATTTCTACTTCTCTTATGTAGCTTCTGTACAAACTAGGGTTAAGTACAACCATTTTACTGTGCCTAGCAATTATCTTTTAAAAGTAATTTATTTTGCATTAGAGTAGATCCGGACACAAGCATATTATCAGCAGACATAATTCCATAATTGCATTTTATGGAGTCTCGAGAGCTGAAATTAGAAGAATTTGAAAGGAAAGCTTGCCTGAGAATACAAGCTGCTTGGGCAGAAGAAACAATACTATATAATTCTATACATCTGCTTTCATTGAACTCTGCAAACGATATATGGCACACGTTTTTGCCTTAAGTAAACATCAAGATTATTAAACAAAGGAAGGGGAAGTGTTCCCTTTGTCTCTCTGCTAGTGTTGTGCTGCCTGGAATGGACTTTAATGTGTACATACACCCTAAACCGAGGATACCACTTTGAAAACAGAAGGGAAGGGAAGCATCGTAACTCACAAGGTGTGAGGGCTGCACTATTTGCCTTGCCTCTGGCATTAAGCTGTCCATGTCTGGATGTCTGCAAAAGAGAGCCATATAGGTTTTGGACTTAATGGTCTCACAGGAACCCTCTCTTTAGATAGTAATGCAGTATGCATTTCCCCCCACTTGCATTAAATGTGTTAGTCAGCCTTGCTGTTTGTGGAGCTGTCCTGATCCTGCTGAGTGGGGCCCTGTGGAAAAACTGCATGCGTAGGCTTCCATGGGATCGGGAACCCTGTGTGATTGGAGTTCCTCGTTCTCGGAAAGCCTATCCAGGTAAACATCCCAAGCTCAATAGGGGAAACGCCAGCAGCAGCAGCAGCAGCAGCAGCAGTCTCTCGTACTGTGGTGCTCAATTCACCTGTGGAAAGAACGAACAGCTTTGTATTCCAGGGACTTGGGTGGTTCTGTGGTCTAAACCACTGAGCCTCTTGGGCTTGATGAGCGGAGGGTTGGCGGTTCAAATCCCCGTGATGGGGTGAGCTCCTGTTGCTCTGTCCCAGCTCCTGCCAACCTAGCAGTTTGAAAGCACATCAAAGTGCAAGTAGATAAATAGGTACCCGCTCCGGCGGGAAGGTAAACGGCGTTTCCGTGCGCTGCTCTGGTTTGCCAGAAGCTGCTTAGTCATGCTGGCCACATGACCCAGAAAAACTTTTTGCGGACAAAAGCCAGCTCCCTCGGCCTGTCAAGCGAGATGAGTGCCACAACCCCAGAGTCGTCTGCAAATGGACTTAACTGTCAGGGGTCCTTTACCTTTTTTTTTTTTTAAATGACTCTTCCAGTCCTGTCTACAACTGAGAGCAGTTCCAGATGCACTGTAAAATATTAAGGTTTGCGCCTGTAAAACCTCTAATGCTATATATGACTGGAGTGGGGTGGAGGAGGGGAGAGAAAAAACCCTTTATATCTTCCCTGCTCCTGGTCCTTAAGCTCACCTGCCTCCTCAGGAACCTGAAGAACGTGGTAAGGCTCCTGCTCCATACTATCAAGAACTAAAAGCACCAGTGCCAATTGGTGTGTGTGTGTGTTCCCCCCCCAAAAAAACCCCCTCGTAAGTCAACAAAGCCATGTGAAGTGGGCCAAGGCTTTATAGGATAAAATTCAGACACCCATCCAGTCTTCCCCACTGAACCTTGTAGGCAAATTCTAGACAGAACTGGTAATTTCTTTTTCTTTTTAAAATGTCCATTATGAGTTGGAACAAGTCTGTAGCTTAACGAGATCCTTTTATCAGTGGAGAAAATGCTGCTCTCAAAGCATTAGTGTCCAGTTGCCTAGATGTGCTATTTCCTCCTAAATGTATTAGCTTGAATTTTTCCAGGTTGAATCTCATTTGGTTAATTCCTGCTATTTGTCCAATCCCTTTAAGTCTGCTTCCATTTGTTTTTCTATACTTTATGTGTTATGGAGCCCAGTCTCCCTCTGGGTTTGTTATTATACATGGATTTACTTAATGTGCTTTTAAACATCATTAGCGGCAATAGTTCACAAAACAGGATGCAACCTGACCATTGCATGACCTCGGCATGAATACCCTTTAGCCAAACTATGATTTCTGCTTTGCTTGTAGTGAGAATTCTCTGCCCTGCCCAAAGACTGTTTGCACGAGCCCCGGACAGAATCCTGCAAGGCGCTTTCTCAATGTAACATCCGTCTGAAAAACATGATCTTTTTACGTATTTATTTTGCGACTATTTTTTAAAATACCACCAGATTGGCTTTATTAGAATTCTTGGGCTGGTTTATGCTATATCACGTAACAACAGCCAAAAGCAAAAATAAAACCCCTCAATGAACCATAACGAACAAAAAGCCATGTAGCTAATATAACAGCAAATGTCCCGTACCTTCCCCTCAAAGCCATCTAAAATTAAAATGTTTTTATCCTTTCTCTGAAAGCAGATTAATGGCTTCACTTCAAGTGGTCTTTGTGATGTCCTCTCAGGCACACAAATAAAGACAGAGATCGGATTTCTTCAATAGAATGTTTTGTTTATTGTATAATCGGAGGGCAGTTGATTTTTATCATGGCCCTGTTCTGTGCTGGCTGCCGCACACGCAACTCCCACCTGCAGTCTGCTTCTGGCAGAGGCTTCACATTCCTGCATAAACCACCCAAAGAGTTTCCCTCCAAAACATAACAAACCTCTTAAACCAGAGGTATGTGTGCAAGGCAGGCAGGGAGCATGGGTGTAGCTAAGGGGGCGGGGGCAGCTGCCCCCCAAATCAATAAAAATCAATAAAAATACATAGCTAACTGAGGTTCTGCCCCCCCCAAACAAAAGGCCCCCCCCCCAACAAAAATCATGTCTACGCCCATGGCAGAGGGTCTTTAGTTTGTAACATACATTACATCACTCACTCCAAATGGTCTGGGGGGAGGAGACTTCCTTTACATGGTAACTTGTGTTACTTCACTTATTTCAAAATAAGTCCTGTTCATACTTTCCCCATTGCTCATTTTACTGAGGAGGGCCTTGAACATCTGCTGCAAAGTCCTCCTAGAGCAGTAGTGGCCAAATTGGCCCTCCATCTGTTTTGGGACTACAATTCCCATCATCCCTGACCACTGGTCCTGTTAGCTAGGGATGATGGGAGTTGTAGTCCCAAAACAGCAGGAGGTCCAAGTTTGGCCACCACTGTCCTAGAATGTATCACTAGATCCAAACTTACTGAATAGGCAGATTTTCTTTATTTTTTTGTTATAGAATTTCCCGTCATTGTGTGGGAAAATCCCAGACTGCTAGAGCTTTCACCTCTTTACCTTGTTATTTGACACCTAGGGCGTGTGTTTTCAGGTCCCACCCTGTTCCTGTGGACACAGATCTGCTTTAACTTTTTAATTCTGAATTTTAGATTCTTGCAACACATCCTAGGACCAGCTGGTGAAGGGCAGCTGATAACAATAATGCACTTTAAAAAACCCAAAGTGTAATCCTCTGAGCTGGTGCTCTGCTGCTGAAGTGCATCAAACTTGAATGGTTTTGAAGCAGAACACAACTTGCATTTTTCAGAACTAGTGAGGTAGCTGCACCTGGCTTATTGCTTATCTGCAGGCCATGTTTCTTAGGAGAAGACATATTCAGTTGCTTCATTAGGAAATGGATATAAAGCAGTCAGCTGCCAGAATTTAAAACAAACTATGGCTTAATGTGAATGAGTTCCTGTGGTGCTCTTCCTGTGCTCCTGCTGCTGTCATGCCAAGGACAAATCAAGGCACCAGCTCAATTGCCATGTTATCTAAAACCAAGCTCCTGGTTTTGTTTTTTCTAAACCACAAGTGGCATGACAAGGACAAACCAAGGTCCCACTGGCGGGAAGGTAAACGGTGTTTCCATGCGGTGCTCTGGTTCGCCAGAAGCGGCTTAGTCATGCTGGCCACATGACCTAGAAGCTGTACACCAGCTCCCTCAGCCAATAAAGCCAGATGAGTGCCACAACCCCAGAGTTGGTCACGACTGGACCTAACAGTCAGGGGTCCCTTTACTTTTACCTTTCTGGAAAGGGTGTCCACAGTAAAGACCTGTTTATAGCTATATGGTATTCCCCATCATTTGCTTTTGTTTTTGTTTGTTTTGGTAATTGTATATTCTGCTGTTTTTTTATTTTGTTAATTTTTATGTAAACAACTTTTATTATTGTTTTTGAAGAGAGAATACAATAGTAAAACAGAGAGAATCCAATAACAGGAGATAACATTCTTGGAAAATTATTGGGTTTGTTTTTTTGTATCGCGTGGATTCATTGTGGTTCATTATTTGAGTTTAAACAGAGTTTCTGACCCAAAGGTTGGGGAAAGCCCCGCCTGAAAAGAGGATAGAGAGGCACAATGAGGGCAGAAGAGCCTTATGAGCATGATGCCCAAGGCTGCTGTGCCAAATCTTGCCTTGCGATTCAAGGATTCTGGCTGCCAGCCAGTGCTCAAACTACTGGAACATCATTTTCCTTTCTAAGACCAGAGACAAACAGTAAACAAATGGTCCCTGCATCCAAGTGAAAGTTTTTGAATTGAAATGTGCATTATTAAAGAGAGCCTTCGCTGGAAGACTCTTGGGGATTCTAGCTGCTGATTTAATTTAGCAAAATCAGAGGTGGAAAAAATTGGTCCAAGAGCACAGGAATGTATGTTACCACTTCAGGGGGGCGGTTGCCAGCCCAATACTTTGTCAGTAGAGCTGCTGGGGCACTCTTCTTGGATTGAAATCTGTTGGCCAAACTTGTATATTCATGTATTATGAATTCTTAGTATCCTAGCCTCTGAGTTCAATGGGGTTCATTTCCAAGTAAGTATGTATAGGACTGCAACCTTAGCTGAGGCAGCTCGAGCTTATTTTTCTCCTCCAAGGGACACTTATTTTAATAACATTGGACTATTACTAAACCTGAGCATAGACAAAATACAGACAATGATGGTGACGAAGAGAAAAAAATAATACAGTACCAGCAACTGATACCTTTTGAACAAATATTCCTGAATATACTTGAGCAGCAGTTTCTGTATATACAGCTTGTTTCTGGGTAGTTCCAAAATAATTGTGCAGAGAGAAACTTATCCACAGATTTTCTGCTTTCCAATATATGGTGCTTGTGAAACGATTCATGAGGTGACAAGAGTACATTCCAGTTGTGCTTTTCTAAGAATGGAATTAATTCTGCTTAGTATTAGCTACTGTTTAAATTAGAGCATTTTTAGGTATTCTGTTGCCTTCATGCAGTTTAACAAACCTGTTATTCTACTAGATTCTGCCTGTGGTGTTTCTACTATAGAAATAAAAGCTATTGAAACTCAGCTCATTCTAACACAATGCTCTGTTCAGCTGCTTTGGTCAGGGAACCTGGGGGGGGTATTATGGAACAAGTTGCATTGCGTTTGTTTCTTACCTTGGGGATGGGAAACAAAAAAATACTCTGCACCATGATGTACTGAGGAGCAAGCCAGATGTCGTGGTTAGCTACATGGAGTATGCTTTCTTACTTTCTGTTATATTTCAAAATGATTGTTGCATTTAGCACTAGACTCCCAAACACTAGATAGCAAGAACATCTTGCTTTTGAAGTGGTTCTGCTCTCTCCATTGCTGGTGGGAACTTGCAAGAACTGAGCATCCTTGCCAGGCTATTCAAAATGCACCCCTCTGAGTAGGTAACTGGAAATGACAGCTAGAAGCAGATGGTGTGAAAGCAATTATGAATTAAGTCCAGATACTCTGCTTCTCCATATAACAGAATGTTCCTTCAGCCTTAGTGTATTAGGGAAAGGTTTACTGCTCAGATATTCTCATTTGTCAAAGACTAAATTCTGACTTGAGCAAGTCCGGAGATGGTTTTTTTTTTATATTCTGCTATAATTATGCATCCTTTCCTGATGATTGGTTTGAACAGTTAGAGAAGTATTTCTACTACTTTTATTTATGTTTTTAAGTAGTACTTCTTACATATAGGGATGGTGAATAAGATTGGTGTTGGAGCGGAGCGGCTTGAGCAGGTGGAACTTGAGTGCCATCATTTCTGGTGGAATTGATATGCACAAGATCAGCATGGGTAGGCAAACTAAGACCCGGGGGCCGTATGTGGCCCAATCGCCTTCTCAATCCGGCTCGTGGATGGTCTGGGAATCAGCGTGTTTTTACATGAGTAGAATATGTCCTTTTATTTAAAATGCATGTCTGGGTTATTTGTGGGGCCTCCTGGTGTTTTTACATGAGTAGAATGTGTGCTTTTCTTTAAAATGCATCTCTGAGTTATTTGTGGGGCATAGGAATTTGTTCATCCTCCCCCAAATATAGTCCAGCCCCCCCACAAGGTCTGAGGGACAGTGGATTCACCCCCTGCTGAAAACGTTTGCTGACCCCTGATCTAGAGTGATCCAACAATTGTTTTCAAGTTTTCTTCTTCCCTCCCTGCCACATTTTCCCTTTTGTGTCATGTCTTGACACAATCTTTGTCAGGGTTGGGGTATGGGCAAAAGTCTGCCTCAGAGCCAGGACCAAAGGATAATCAGATATGAGGGCAACCAAGAGAAAGGGTTCAAGAACAAGCTTGACTAAAGAGCAACCAGGATCGGGATCAGAGGGCAAATCTGAAGGCAGGAGCAAAACACCCTAGCTGAAATCCATGGCTCCCACAGATCCTTTATTGCAGCTGCCACTATTGTGCTTTTTCTGTGTATGTTCAAGGCTCTCATACCATGACTTGTTATCTTGTAAGTATTGTTTTATATTTTGATTTTATAAAGATCAAGTCTTTTAGTCTAAAACCTTTGTGAGAACCCAAAGTGGAGCTTGAACAAATTCACTTCCTTATATTGCTGGGATACTGCCTGGTTGGTTTGCTGATATCGAAGCATGGGTGCTTCTGTGGTTAATAGGAGTTTCGGTGAAAACGTAAGTCTTAAAACAGTTAAAATTCCCTTCCATTTATAAAAGCTGTAGAACTTGCAAGTCACTCAATACCAGGGGTTTCTCTAGCGCATCTTGAGAAGTTGTTTGTTCTATTTTGATCTGGTTGCTGAAATGATAAGGTTTTTGGGTACAAATTTTGTGCACTGGGGTGCTCTGCAGATGCTTGGGTAGGTCCTTATATGACAACTCTAGCAATGACAATAACAAGGAAGTTATAAATAAAACAAAACATATGGATTGATCGAAAAGGTTTGGCAAAGTGGTCTCATTAATTTTAGATAATGGGAAGTTTTGTTCCTTTCTTAATTAATGAAAGTTACAGCAGGGAATTATTATTTTTTTATTCCAAGCCCCTTTCTTCTTCTTTAATGAGCTCACTGTTCCTGCTGAAGGAGACCTAAACCTTGAGATTTTTTCTTTCTTTAAAAAAAGGAATTGGAACTACTAAATTTTTAATCAGTGCTATTTCCATGACAAACTTTCTGACCTCAAGCCAACAGATGCAGGAAGCGCAAATGTTCTTTGTGTAACTAGAAAGGAAACCTGATACAAATACCTTCCATTTCGTGGGAGTGATCCACTTCACAGACCACGGCTCTCGACAGTCCACTGCAGTTGCTGACACACCCGCGAGGCCTGAGAGCAGCCACAATGAGGTGCCATGGACTTTTAGAGGGGACAAGTGGGTAAAACTGTATTGATTTTGTAACATAAGGCAGCAGACTAGATTATCGTAATTACACTGGGCCTTTGAAAAATATATGAAGAAGCTGTAAAATGAAATGTCAGGAAGATTAGTAATCACTCGGGGAATGAGCCAGAAGAAAATCAAATGCTGTGTAGTCTTGTTGGCTACTCTGGGTATTCAGCCATGCAAATGATTTCTCAGAGATGAAACTTTTTTTTTTGCTTCTGTTATGGGAGTCCTTGACATCTGCAATTGTTTTCAGAGGCCCCCTCTACAGAATAGTACCTCATAAGGGCCACATTAGAAAGCACTTTAACCTTGACATGCCTTTTAATTTAAAAAGGGAACTACTGTATATAAGTGGGAAAGGGGAAGCAAGTTAAGTGATGCACCCCTTTAATGTCAGCAGCCAACCCCATCGTCTTCCGCTGACCTCCATTTATATGTTTACAAATTCGGTTTCCTGTCTGAATAATATTCTTGCACGACTTCATTCAGTGTGGTCCTCCCTTCGGTAAAGAAAAGTGGGCACTGCTCTTCTGAACAGAGTGTGAACAGTGCAGTTGCATAAGTCAAGTTGTCCTTAGGTGGAGAGAAAGAAAATCAAACTCACTCAGATGAGAAATCTATAGATAAAGATGATGGTGATATATAGCACAAGCTTTAGGTCAGGCATGGCCAAACTTGGCCCTCCAGCTGTTTTGGGACTACAATTCCCATCATCCCTGACCACTGGTCCTGTTAGCTAGGGATGATGGGAGTTGTGGTCCGAAAAAAAAACAGCTAGAGGGCAAAGTTTGCTTAGGAAGCGTGGGGTGCAGCCTTCCCAAGATTGAGCCCCCAAAACTTCCAGAGCCATAATCTCATGCAGTTATTAATATGTTTCCACTGAGAAGCTTCCAAAATGCTTTTGCCCATCTTCCTGTTTATCAAAATAATCCCTCCCAGCAGGTCTCTAGTAACTCTCTGCCATAGAAATGGCTTCAGTTGGATGGATTGTCATCTCGCTTTTCCTCTGTAAGAAGCCACAGAGAGAAAAAAAGCACACTAAAGATTATAATGAAATGAGGTGGAGGTGGGATATTGGCAGTGCTCCTTGTCAATCAGCCCATCCAAAGCCAATGCATTCTTCCTGTGGGTGTTCACAAACAATGAGAACCGTGGTTTTTTTTCTGTGGTGGTCATCTTTCTGAGTGTTCGTCTGTCTCAGCGTGTGCCAGAGACGGAGAATAAGTTCCTTGCATCAGCTATATATATATATATATATCTGCCGCATAATATGCTCCCCGTTGCTGATAAGGCAAAAACAACACACACCTCCAAGTAGTTGAATTTTGGATTTACTTTATTCTACAACACGAGCAACATAAATAGTTTATTTGTTTTAAAATATCTTCCTTTAAGAATTCCCTTTGAACAAAATATACACAAAATACATTTTGTAAAGTGGTTTACAACGGACTGTTCAACATAGACAGAGGGAGGAGGGAAACGGAACAAATCTGTTTCACAAGGAAAAGAGGAAAGGGGACTAGGGAAGTCATTTTAATTTAACATCACAAGGAAAGATGGGGCAGGATTCAAGGAAAGTTTAATAACATATATTCATAGTTGTGTAGGCATATGCTGACTCTATATGGCCACTCTGTTTATACAGAGCGCACTGACATTGAACCAAGGGGAACATCCATTGCTCCACTGCATCTTTCCTGGTCATTTTTACCTACCAACCTCCTCCCAAATTGCAGGCCTTCAGTGCTTTGTGAACTATGCTTGCAAACAGCTACAACCATCTTAAAGAGCAAAAAAGGCTGGGTAGCCTTCAATACATTTTGGATTCCTGTGATTTTCTACCTATTTGTGAAATGGAGCAAGGCTCCATAATGAAAGCCAAGTCAATTTTGTTGTAATATTCACTTTTGAGTGAGTCGTATCTTTGGCATAAGAGAACAAACAGTCCTTTGGGGCTTTCACTTCATAGCAATAAATAGAAAAGTGGTTTCTATCCATTTAGCTTGGCACTGTATCTCAAATGGTAGACAGTAACCATTGTTGGAAGAGACTCTTGCCATATAAATAAGCAGCTTCGTTGCTCTAGGAATGACGTTGCAGTTCTGTAGTACAGCATCTTTTCCATTTTAGTTAAGATGGAGTGTTCTGTGTGGGCAGAACTATATTTAGACGAACAAACAAGATCCAATACGATAGCCCTGTTCTAAGTCTTCTCCTTCTGACTTGTATCACACCCTGCCCATATCTTGCTACTCACAGCATTTTCTCAGTTTTGCTCCCAGGTCTTAGCAGAAAAATACTTGTACAACAGAGATCACTGGACATGAGAAAAGTTGCACTACACGGAATAGAGGTGGAGGAGCAAGCCTGACACAGGGCTGCCACTCTGATTTTTGTAATGTACAAGTTCCATCCTCTGCCCCCTGGCCTTTGACACCTGAGATATTTGTTTTCAGGACTCACCCTATTCCTCTGGCTCTTAATTTGTTTTAACGGTTTTTAATTCTGAATTTTAAATTGTTGTAACATGCTCTGGGACTTACTGGTGGAGGGCAACTAATACATTTTTTAATAATAATAATAATAATAATAATAATAATAATAATAATGTGTGCCACTTTATACAATCACAGGAGCTTTTCATTGTGAAACGGTGCAGGCTTATTGGCACTTGATTGCCCAAGATTCCCTGTTTTGAGGTTGGGTGGGAGAAAGCAAAGGTTCAATGAGTTCCTATGCCTTGCCATGTGCACTAGAGGAGTCAGTCCCCAGATGCATGGGTGCCTTGCAAGGTCAACCATGCATATGTAACTCTTTCCTCATAAGAACTTTCTAGTTCATAGCAGCAGAAGGTGCAACTTGGCCAGTGAGCTTATCAAGTGTCTCCTTCCACTGAACGTGACTGGGAAGCCTTTTGCTGGCAGAGAAGGAAGCTCAAAAGGGACATAAGACTTGCCTTTGTGGTTCATGGCTGATTTGACATTTGCCTTCTGAGTCTGTGCAGTTTATTTCATTATCACCTAAGGCTATAGCAGGTTTTCAAGGTCAGCCGAAAAGTCCAGACCACTTCCACTCCTAACAATGCTACTGTGTTATCTTAAGTCACCAAAGTGAGTTTCCGTTTGTTCTGCCTAGTGCTTAACCCCTTGACAATCCCCACCATGTGGTGCTTCTATCCTGTTCTACCCTGCTCACCAGCCAAAACTTCCCATACCTTTATGTTGAAGGCCAGCTTATATGGTTTGCTTTGCTTCTGGCATCCAAAGAGAGAGGATGGTTGCAATGTGGGGTAAACATCCTTATCTGCTGGGCAGCTACAATCAGGAATGGTTTAAGGTGGTTTCTGCACATAGCTGCCAAGTCTCCCGTTTTTTGTGGGAAACCCCCATATTTTAAACCGTTTCCCGCTGGCAGCCCGGATTGGTAAAAATCCCCTTGATTTCCTACCTGCCAGGGAGGCTCCATTTTGGGTCCTGGCGCCGCCCGATTTCCGGTGCCCAGACATGGGTAGCGTGGCACCGGAAGTCGCTTCTGCGCATGTCCGGACATGCATAGAAGCAACTTCCAGTGCTGCGCCACTGCTGATCCCGCATTTTTCAGCGGGAGTCTTGGCAGCTATGCTTCTGCAGTTGGTGGCTGTACTGCCTCAGCTCCTTAAGAAAAGTACCGTAACAATAGTCCACTTTTGTCTTTCCTGTAATAATGACCGTAAAAATCTTGTCATGCCATACTTATCTTCTTAACATGTGCAATTCACAATATTGGTTCACATGTAACATATACTTCATTGTACAGGGGGTGGGGGACCTCTCTGTTAGCAATCCAGGAATTACTATTTTTGGCATTCAGTAGAACAGATGCAGAAATCCTGAGTGTTGTATATCTCTCTCTCTATTTAATGACTCTGTTAAATAGATGCTTACAGGGACAAGCTAGAATTGCATATAAAATCCAACTAACAAACAATGTAGGCGTGCATCACTTGAAAACATTCCCCTAAAAAATTCCAACTTCACAAAGAGCCATAGAAACACTGCATATTTAAATGGAAAATGGAAAAAAGAACAAAACAATCAAATTCGGGCACAGTAGCAGCTTCTTTGACAAAGAATTCCATAACATAGTTACAAGGATTCAGCAGCTGTTAGATTGTGTACATTCATAGTCTCCCATTCATTTAACATACAAACAAAGAGGGAGGAGTAAGGGAATTTTTGTCCAAGGCAAACTGCAATGCATCATAAATCAGGCTGATGAAGACTCACACCTTTTCAGTTCAATTAATGAGACCAATATTCAGGGCTGACATGAGAGGCTGTGATGTGCCATCCAAAAGTTGTCCTCAGCATCGTCTTCTTTGACATTACAAGTGACCCTAAGATCACGCATTATTTTGTGGGGGTCCTTAAAAAAAAATACCTGCTCTTGCAAGGGTTACCTGTATAGTTGCATCAGCCTTGCAATCTGTGCACCCTGTTTTTGAGGTCACCATTGACAAGACTGTCTGATCCCCTGGATATGTGATGGACATGTGTATGGGCCCATGTGCCAAATCGATTTGAGAGTTAGCTGTTGTGTTTTAGAAATAATTAAGATGTGAGGCCTCCTATGTTGGATGAGGCCAGCTATCACTTGGGTGGGTTGGCAACAAGTCCTCTCTCCATATGCTTGTCTAGGACCAAACCCAGTTGACTCCTCCCCTACAGGAGCTGCTCTCATCATTCACCATTCTGCACCAGAAGCAGAGCTGGGACAGCAAGTTCTACTCTTTCAGCTAGCCTAGGAACATCTACCACTTGGTTTGTCCTTGCATAGAACTGTCCCACAGAGTACTTGAATGCATTTATTTTTCTCTGCTTTCTGTGTCCCCTTTCGCTTTTGCATCATACCGATTAAAATGCAAGCAATTTTTCAAAACTACGAACCACCTTGAATGCAGTGGGAGATAGGCAACATATAACTGTGGCGTATAAATAAAGGAGGCCACGCCCATATTTTATGGGTTCTTTTCTAATTAATAGACTATATATTTAGCGGTGTATGCTAGACAGCTTGGATAAAGGAAGTGGATTTAAGAGGACCAGGTTGGAGAGTGAACGATGCTAGACTCGAAAGGTCCCCGTTCAAATCCCTATTCCGATATGAAGGCTGCTTTACCCTTTTCTCAAACTAAGCAGCCTCACAGGATAGATAAGAGCATAAAATGGGTGCCACCTTCCAAACCTACATTATTGTTTTATTTCTTTTCATGGAGAAGAAAGGTAAAACAAATTGAGGCGGCCACAGAGGGAATTCTGGGGCAGTAGTCAAGCTTACGACATGTTCACCTACAATGTAGGAATGGGACAAGGCAGCTGCTGTAGAAAACAGGCAAGTTGCAGCTTTATGTTTTGTTTTCTGTAGTCATATTTATGATCTTTTCCCTTACTTGAAGACCTTTGGGTTGACATCAAAGGAGGCGAAACCTCTTAGAAGTCTATGGCTTTTGGCAAGTGTTTTCCTATACAGGATTAACTATTTTGTCCCTAGACAGCTTCCAGCACCATAGCATAACAGTCCTTCCCCCAGTGGGGCAGAACTGCAGGAACAGCCTTCCAGTAGGGGTGTTGCTATCACTTCTGGGAGGAAGAGGAAAGGTGTGATAAGGGCTGTGTGGCAGCACAGCCCCAACTACACAGTTGCTCGTCCCTCCTCTTGGTCAGCAACATCGATGCTCCACCAGGCAAGCTGCTCTTGCCATATCACACCATACTGCATCGACATCTAGGATGTCACAAAATCACATGAAAAATGGCTCAGAAGCCATTGCACGGCTGATTCTCACCACAACCCTGGTGTGCGATAGAAAATGAAATGTGCACTGTGAATTTTGAAAATGTATCAGTTCTGGAATTTGGATCATCTGTTTTTCGTGTCATGTTTTACATGAACAATTTATTGAAACAGCTCACTGTATTTTTTTTTAATTAAGATACTTTCAAATGTCAGTCTGCCAGTTTTGGGGGCACAAAAAGGTTCTATACTAAATATATCTATGCATCTCTTGTACTCATTCTGAATGCAAGCTCTTTGATTTTCTGAAGTCCAAATTGCACTGGAGTGGGAAGATGTTGATGCCACACTGAAGGTTTGTGAAAATAGGTACTCAGTTTGGTTGTTTCTTGTCTAGCCTACTTTTGTGAAGGTTTCCATTTTGTGCTACCTTCATTTCACTGCCATTTCCCTACGGAGAAATACTTTACTCTTTGAAAAATATGCAACATCAATATACTGAGTTTTCATATATCAGCCTGACTTAAAACAGCATTTTCAGATTTAATATACTGTATTATTTTGGGATACTTGATGTATAAGCACACTGTGGTTACCACATGCTCTTGTAGGCATGAGCAAGAGTGAACGGTGCTCTTAAGCAGTTAACGGCATGGGACAGATGTTGCCAGTTTCTAATTACCAGCAAATAGACAGTTACCTCATCGCTTCAGTAACTGCACTTTATATTTGTATGCCTTCAATTCATTCTCTAGTGGGTACTGCATCCAGTGTCTACTACACAATAATGTCGTACACTCTGCCCACTCTGCCCAACCATTCTCTCACAGCCTGGCGAACTCGAATGTCAGTCACATGGCAAGTCAGCTGACTGATGCAAGGGAACACAGCTGGCTGGAGAGCTGTGAAGATCTGGTCTGGAAGGGCCTGAATCTGGTTAAGAACTGTCAATACCATGTTGGTCCATGCCTAAAACGATACAGGGAGAGAGGAAATCTGTAACTATAGCTGTGTAAAAACATCACGAAGAATATAGCTCATAATGTAAATATGAAGTAATTTCTGAAAAACCTCAGCATCAAACTTAAGTTGCCCAATGAAAAAGTCTTTAAAGTTCAAAACACAGCCTGACACCGAGGGCTGGTCCTATAATTAACTTTTCCACCCCAAGCCATCTTGGTTCACCATGCATATGATTCATTTTGGTAAGGCCGAGATGCATGAAGGAGTAGCTGGTGTGGCAAACACGCTAAGATGAAAAACTAAAAGAAAGGCAAGGGGTGGCAATGGAAAGTACTGGATAAGCCAAGCTATTGTCACAAACTCTCTGTTGAGGCTGGAAGTTACCATAAGAAACTCACAAAGAACCTAAGGCTTGATAGAACATGGGGTATAATGGGCTGCTCTGGCCCACAGGTTGCAAGGATCAGTGGGCAGGTGGGTGTGGCTGTATGGGACACCTTAATATTTTACCCCAAGTGCCCAATGTTTAAGGCTGCCCCTGCAAGCACAACTGTGTGATATTCTACAATAATGAATGCGTATTTCCGGAAGACCTGCTTTCTACTTAATCCCAAACAAGGAAAACAACTACCGCAATTGAAAAGGCATTTTTTCTTCCATTTTAAGTTTCTCCATCGGCCTGTTTTCTTACCTGTATTTGCGCCTCACCATCCCGGACAGATATGTTGAGTGAACTGACCGTTGACCCAGAGCGTGACCTCTTCTCCTGTCTCAAAATCTCTGGCCCTGCACTGAAGGAGTGCCTCATTTGGCCCTGATCAACCAGATTTTGAGGCCTTTGTGGGAGGGGGGAATCTGGCCCTCTCATGCTTAGCGGGTCCCCTTTCTTGTCGACTTTCATCTCTTTGGCAAAAGTGGCCAGGTTATGCTGCTGTTTCCTTTTCTTATATTCTGTCATGAGCTTCGATATAGTTTTGTCTGTGGCGATGGTGTAGATTTTGTTGCCAGCGCTCTCCCACCACTCTTTTCTCCTGCCTTGGTCTTTCTTCTCTGTTTTGGGGCTCAAGGGCGGAAGCAGCAGTAGATCTCCACTTCCTCCTTTGGGAGTGACATTCTCCATTAGGGAATCCCTAATTTGGCTTTTGTCATCTTCCGAAGGGGTGTCCTTCCCAGAGAGCCCTCCGGTAGATGGGGTGGATGTTTCAGATTGGAAGGACGGAAGGATGAAGAAGGGGTCCCCTCGGAAGACCGGGAGCTCATCGGCGCTGCTTTCCAAATCCAGATGCATTTGAATATAGTTGTTGCATAACTCCATGCAGAGCTTATGAAGCCTTTTGATTAACCAAGCCCAGTCTGCATTGCTGACAGGCTGGACACTCAGAGACGGCAGCCTGGCTCTCCACTGCCTCTTCTCCTTCCCCCTTGGAGGGCTTACTTGGGCTGTCTCTTCAAAAATGTCTTCGTCTTCCGAAGAGCACTGCTGGGATGAATCGGTGCTTCTTTCGTCATCTTCAAAGAGGATTTTCTTCACCTGCTCTGCAGTCATGTTTTCCTGGTTGGTCATAATAGCACAGATCAAGGCATGGAAGTAAATGTTGAAGCTCATCGCCGACTGGCGGTACAAGTTGGCAGCTCCGCCAATGCCAGAGACCTTTTTGAGCAGGCACTTCAGGCCAGTCCTCGTATCAAACTCTCTGGCTGTCCGGTAGGAATCCAGCAGCAAGTCAAAGATGACAGCCAAGTTCTGCATAGAAATGTACCTGAGGAAGCCTGCCAGTTTAGTTTCCGGTGGTTGGTGCGCAGCCTTCTCTTCAGAGTGCGAGGGCCCTTTCACAAACTCTTCCAACAAAATATCGTACAAATTCTGCAGCAGCACTTGGTGGGACAGCAGGCTCACTACAATTGTTCGGAAAGGGATACTTCATGCAGCCAAAAGGTGGAAGGGGTTGGGGAAGGAATGACAAACAGACTGAGTATCTCAATAATATTTTTTACATCACTTAAATTTATATCCTACTGCTCCTCCAAGGAACTCCAGGTGGTGAATTTATAACTATATCATAATCATTATGATAGCTACTTACAAAAAAATCCCCCAAAACACCATCTCTGTGCCAACCTTCCTTAACCAGGTACTGTTCCAGATATTCTGGACTATAATTCCTATAATTGCTATTGGCAATGTTGTTTGGGGCTGATGTGGACTGTAGTCCAGAACACCTGGAGGGCACCAAGTTGGGAAAGGCTGCTATGGATCAATATTTGTCCAGGCAACATGCACAATCCATTTTTTCTCTGCGTTCTCCTACAGTTTTGACCCAAACCGAATTTAACACTCCCAGCAAATTAAAATGTTTTTATTTATTATATTAATATGCCACCTTTCCTCCAAGAAGACATATTCCTTGACATTAGGGTTTGGGAAACCTGTGCCCCTCCACACGCCACTGGACTCTCAAGTCCCAACAGTCCTAGCCGAGATAGCTGACACTCAGGGATGATGGGAGTTGCAGTCCAGCAACGCCTGAAGGGCGATAGGTTCCCCATATGTTATGTACTGAGCTGAATCCTAGAACAATAGGATTCAGAATCAGCGGGAGCTACCCAATCCAACTCCAGGTGGAAGTGAATCCGCAACCTGATTGGCCTGCTGGAGCAGCCAATCAGGCGGCTGGCAGAAGTGAATCTGCTACCTGATTGGCCTGTAGGAGCAGCCAATCAGGCTGCAGGCAGAAGTCAATCCACAATATAATTGGCCCACAGGTGTAGCCCTGAAGTAGCCAATCACGCAAGGCCCATTGTGTAAATAATGTATATAAGCAGATGGTTTTGGGAAAAGAGCCATTCGTCTTCTCTTCTCCTTGATGACTATGAGCTGAATAAAGAGCATGAAATTCACTCTCGACTCCGAGTATATTTCACCATATTTGCTTTAAAGAATTATCATGCAAAATCCTCAACATTTATGTTAGTCTTCCATTTATACATTAATATAATGTGTTTTGTAACATGGATAATTCATTATTATAGCAATGTAACATTAAACAAAACATTATTTGAAAATGGAGGAAAGTGAACAACATCCCAGGGTTTCTATTAAGGGAATTTATCAGGGAAAAACTGGATGTACCTTGGTATTGCACCAAAGAATATGACTGAAAGGCCAAACATTCAAGCCATAGTGGATATTTGGCCTATTTACCACCATGAGTAAGTTTATAGATATGGGTCAGATGATGGCCTGGACAGTGTGCTATTCTCTATTTTGTGTGCATAAAGAAAATAAAAGGTTAAGTCTTTGGCTGCAGTCATAAACTCAATTACCTGGGAATAAGTACCAATGAGTTACTTCGGAATAACAATGCATAGGATTGCAGCAGTAATTAGGAACACAAAGCTAGCATTTTCATGTGGAGAATATATTGTTTGAGCATGAATGAAGACAAACAAATTGGTTTGTTCTGCATTCAGTCAACCTCATGGAAATGTACCGTAGCTACCTTGAAATAGATTGCCATTTGTTTTCTGAGCTTGAATCTCTTCCCCCAGCCCCAGGCCTTTCCATTTCTGCCCACATCCTTGAAAAATATATCCCTTCTCTTGTCCTGTGACACTCCCTAGTGGCTGCACTCTGGCATTCATATTATGGGCCTCATCAAAAGTGACCCACTATAGAAATTCTCAAGGCAGAAGCTGATGTCTGTCCAAAGTGTTGTGCCACAGCTGCATGCGTACTTCAGCTCAGTGGTGCAAGTGGCTCTGGGATTGTGTTTCCCGTTTAAAGTGCATGCAAATCATACAGTGACATATTGAAAAGTGCCAGCATTGTGCATGGGGGTGGGAGAATTCCCCCATATTTCATGCACTCACACAACACTGGTGAGGGGACTATACACATGAACTTTCTTGTGGGAGTGAAACCTCCCATTCCAAGAACATTTCAGACAGAGGTTCCAGCACATCAAGCAGTTGCAGCTGCACTGGCCCAATTCTTTGCAAAAACCAGCCTGAGAATTGGGAGGGGGTGGAACATGCAACCTTTTAACCTAAGCAGTTGGCAAACAGCAGTTTCTTTTATTCCTAGGACAGCCTAGCTAAAACGGTATTTTCTGTGGAAGAGAATAGATATTAAATCAAGGACTTTAGTTTGTATTTTGCATTAGGCTGAAATGCTCCCTTACCCAAGCTTCCTGTGGATTGATGGGCGGCATTTAAAAAAAAGAAAGGAAAGAAAATCAGATAGGAAAAGAGGAACTCTACAAAAGGCCAGCATGGTTACAGAGCTGTGCATGCAAGACAGGCACAAGCAAGCAAGCAAGCAAGCAAGCAAGCAAACAAACAAACAACTCACTGTTGCAGCAAGCCTTATCAACAGGGAGCAGCCATACTTTACTATGGATCAAGCTGCTAAAACAAATTAGGCAGTAAGGTCCCCTTCATACAACACCTATTTTTTATCATGGTGTTTTCTGTGGAGGCACAACATGGGCAGCATGAACATTATTTTCTCTGGCTCAAGAGTGACTAGGCTATAAAATCGTTATAGCAGAAAAACCCCAGGGGAACAGTTGTAGCTCAATGCTACAGCACATGCTTCACATGCAGAAGGTGCTCGGTTTAATCCCCTGTTCAATCCCAGGTTAGGATGGGAGAAGCCCCTGAGAATGTGGAGAGCCAAGGCCATTCAGTGTAGATGGAACAATGCTCTGACTCAATATAAGGCACCTTCTTCCTGTGTCCCTCATCTTCCACACTATATGCTGCAAACCTTGTAGCTGACACTTGCTTTGCTACTGCAGTTCAGGGGGAGAAGAGGAGGCTGAAGCAACTCTAAAGAACTTCCAAAATCAGTCACGACAAGCCCTCTGGAAGCATTGGGGGGGGCAGGGAGGGAGACAGTTTGCACAGCTGTAGAAGAGGCGGTGCATCTTCCTTCCACCCCTATTCTTGACCATCTCCCAGCCGTGAAAGAGAGACCTAACAACAACTATTAACCATGCCAGCTGAATGAACAGAGGCAGTGCAACTGATGGCCAGACATGCAACAGAGGCAAACATCAATTCAACATCATTTGGTAAGGCATCTGGCTACAAAACAGAGTGCTGGGGCTAGATCTGACCCAGAAAGAGAATGCTTATATATATTCCTAAAATGTTGCTCACTGTTGTTACAAAATGCCTTTAATAATAATTACAGTGGAACCTCGGTTTATGAACACCTCGGTTTATGAATTTTCGGTTTATGAACACCGTGGACCCATCTGGAACGGATTAATTCATTTTCCATTACTTTCAATGGGAAAGTTCGCTTCAGTTTATGAACGCTTCAGTTTATGAACAGACTTCTGGAACCAATTACACCCATGCTTCAGTTTATGAACGCTTCAGTTTAAGTACTCCGCGGACCCGTCTGGAACAGATTAATCCACTTTCCATTACTTTCAATGGGAAAGTTCGCTTCAGTTTATGAACGCTTCAGTTTATGAACAGACTTCCGGAACCAATTGTGTTCATAAACCGAGGTACCACTGTATAGCAATTCAGATTTAAGAGCTGGTGGCTTTCTGCAATAACTGCTCGTGAAACTGTGTTTTCCTACGTATCCTTCCCTTTCCCCAAATACTGTCACTGGTTTGTATTCTGCATTACAGATGGGAGTCTAAGATCTGCAATGATGGCCTGTATCTAATGCAAGCTACTGGGACCAATGTGAGTGTTCAACATGGCCAATCATGTCAAGCGTTTAGCTTGAGTCAAGACAGGGATGACAGGATGAGAAAAATTGCCCCTTGAGGGTCAGCATGGATTGCCTTTCATGCTTTGCCACGAGAAACAAATCTGCCCAGATTTAAGTAGATGTGCAGACTTTCACTTTATTCCCTGCACCTGGTCTCATGTCTTGCTTTGCCCTCTGGGTCTTGTAATAAACAAGTCACCTTACCTTTTCTGCGTATGGCCATTGGGTTTCTTGTCAGGAGGCAACTCAATGATAAGCACACAGGACTGAGCATGCTCAAACCCTTCTTTGTTGTTTGGCGTTTTGGGGGAGCACTGTGTGTCTAACATGAACACCTATAAAAACAAAGTATACCAACTTGCTAAAGCCCTGGGCCAATTCAGGAAGGAGACATAACACAGCAGCAGAGCACACAATTTGCACATGTAGATGTCCCAAGCCCAGGCTCTGGAATTTCCACAGCAGAACTGTGTAAAAGGGGTAGGAGCTTGTAAACTGCAACCATTCACAACACGGAGCAGGCAGCAAGGGGGTTAGATGGGTTGAAGGCCTCATTTGGTACAAGGCAGTTCTTTATATATCCTTAACCCAGGAATGTAAATGGAATTCTAAAAGTGGCAACACCCAGCACAGCAAGTGATGCTCTCTGCTCAGCTAAACCCACTACTGAGTGAAATAGTTAGTTTCATGTGAGAGGAAAAAAAAGGAAGACTAGGTTTCATTAGAAAAACGTTTCATGGTCTAGCCCATCCAAAGATTGTCAACTTGGCAAGAGAAGAAGCATTCACTAAACGAAGGTGCATCAGGCCTAGCCATCTTAAAATGCTTAATTAATGTTGACATGAATACCTGACTGTTCCTTAATTGAAATTGTATAAAAAAGACAGCTTAAAGCAATTAAGAAACCTCACCATGAACTGTTTGTAAAAGCAAAGCCCACAGGAAACAATCCAGTCATAGTTAAGCATGCGAATCCAACTGATTACTGTAGAAGTGTTAAGCCTGCACCAGTGCCTAGGTTTAACTTAATATCCATTTTGCTCATTATATCTCTCAAAGTCTTTACCTGTTGAGCCATGGCCCGTATTCTCCAATATTCAGCTTCAGCACTAGGAGAGAGGGAAGGGGCTGCTACTTTCACCTCACAAGCATCCCCACTGAAGTTTTCAGAGCCGCTGTGGAAATAGCCCAACAGATTCTGCAGAGAAACAGCATCAGATGTTCAGTGTGTATTCTGAATGCTAAGCAGCCAATAGGGTTGAATTAAATAAATGGGTAGGCAAACTAAGGCCCGGGGGCCGGATCCGGCCCAATCGCCTTCTAAATCTGGCCCACGGACGGTCTGGGAATCAGTGTGTTTTTACATGAGTAGAATGTGTCCTTTTATTTAAAATGCATCTCTGGGTTATTTGTGGGGCATTGGAATTTGTTCATCCCCCCCAAAAAATATAGTCCAGCCCCCCACAAAGTCTGAGGGACAGTGGACTGGCCCCCTGCTGAAAAAGTTTGCTGACCCCTGGGCTGACATCAGTTTCTTTCTCTCTCGCACACATACCTAATTGATGAACCTGGTGTACTTTCATCATCATGTAGTTTCAACTTTTTTTTAAAAAAAAAAAGCTCACTTGTGTGTTATTTTTCTAAAGTGCTCACTAGTGACAGTCTGGAAGTGCCCACTAGAATGGGCAATGCACAGGTTGTACCCCGTTTATTGGATCAACTTAAGTGTGTGTGGAGCTAACTTCAAGCTCCTGCCTGAGCTTATGCAGAGATGGTTTTTTCTCTCCATATGAGTAGAGACCATAAGCCATCAAAATTTCTGTGATGGTTGAGCCGCTTTCCCAAAGTGCTGTCTGCTTATACACCACCCACACAGAGATGCTAGTTCAAACAACAAATGCTCCCCCCCCTTCCAAGGTGTTTGCTATCTAAGTAATCATAGATGAGAGCAACAGTCTAAGAAAATAGTAGCCGCATATTAGCAGGGATGCTTGCGGCACCTAGTTAAATGCAAGTGATACCTTCACTGGTTCAAGGGTTGCTGAGAAGGCATCCTGCAGCGCACAGCATGCCAGCCTCCACATTTCTTCTGTAAAAACAGGGCCAGCTGTCACTAGAACATATCTATAGATAAGGGAAAAGACCATGAAGCAGATAACCAGCAAATAACCATTTCACAACATGATTGCAAAACTGGGATTAGCTCAAAAGCCAAAATGGCTTTCCTTATTGATGTAGATCTATGAAGAGTCAAGTGAAGCCCAATAATATAAGCTTAGATCGAGGCACCTTGGAACATCACTTGAACATGCTCTATTTGCACTTCCTGTGTAAGGTTTGAAGGAGTAACCAATGTATTTCTCCCCATACTTCAAGTATGAAGGGAAGTGATGAAAACTGCTTTCAAAGCTGCAGAGTTATTGGGTAGACAGGTGCTTTCAAAGTCTGAACTTTGAGTTGGCAAAGAATAATTTTCTGTCGTTTTCTGCAGAAGGCTTTAGAACCCATACCTTCTTTAACTAGTGGTAATTTTAACTTTCACATTAGTGTTTCATGTCTAATTGTGTGCCCTCCCCCCCATGTGTAAAATGAATATAGAAATGAAAGCCACATTACCTGATACACGAGCACCCAACTCTAGAGATGGATTCTGTGGGTTCTGCCACACAAGCTACCAGTAATTTGAAGAGGTCTCTGAGCATTGTGTTGATCATATTCTCATAGCCAATATCTAAAGAGGAAATTAGGCTGTTGGCTTTGACATGAACCATAATTTAATAGAATAACAACACAGAGGAACTACTGCATTTTTAGAAATAAATGCACATGGCATCTTCATTCATGCATAGTCTCGCTCCCCTCTGACCTGGCTATAAACTGGGATATTGCTAATACTCTAGTCAGGATAATTAGAGCTACTTGCTTGGCCTGGATCTAGCTTTATTGCAGGGGGAGAATACCAGATGATGTTCTGATCCGTTACAGTTTTACAGTACTATTTTTGCTTATTTATCTTGTTTAATCAAATTCATATATCGGTAGGTTGTAAGAAAAAAAAGCACACCTCAAAGCAGTTTACTATAATGCTGTGACGTTTAGTACTGGGGGGGAAACCTTTGCCCCAGTTCAGCTAGGATGCTTAGTTACATGTTTCCTCTTCAGATTAGTGTTTGGACCACTGCCTTGACTCATCTGTCTGTGCTTTAGTCAATGTTTTCCTTGCCATGCAGATACCCATGGTGCTGTGTACCTTATAGTCACAGATGGTTTGGGGTTAGAGAAAATGTTTGGTTGGTACTGGAGGCTCAAAACCTAATTTGGGAATCAAATCCCGTTCCTAAATCACTGTGAAATCTTCATATAAACCAGGCTTCCTCAACCTCGGCCCTCCAGATGTTTTTGGCCTACAACTCCCATGATCCCTAGCTAGCAGGACCAGTGGTCAGGGATGATGGGAATTGTAGTCTCAAAACATCTGGAGAGCCGAGGTTGAGGAAGCCTGATATAAACAGAGCAAGGACAGCTGAGTCGTTTCATTTTTCACTGGAGAAATAAATAAGCATTCCAGTATATATATGCAAAGCTCACACCTTTTTTTTTAAAAAAAACCCTCTACCATAATCTTTTCTCTCCTCCAATAGCAGTTTATCCATGTTTAAAAGGTCTTGACCACACTGTAATAGTTAATGCCAAAACTAAAGTTTGTCTACAGGAGTACGGTTAGAATGGGTTGCAACATATAAGACTACATAAAATTACCTGAATGTATGAAACTCTGAATGTGCTCCACTACTAGTTCACAAGAAAGGCCAATTGCATGCTTGAAATTAGCAGATGCCACATCCCAGTAAGAATGGTCGCTGTGGCTGCGATGAAGCCAAAGGGACATTGTAGGGAGCAGAAGGTGAACAACTGCATAAATACCAAATCCAGGGCCTAGAGAAGAAAAACACAAGGCAGATAAATATTTTGAGCCTTCAAAGAGATGCTTAGGGCTAACTCAGGACAATACATCCTATATACTCATGATGGATTCCCTTCCTTGAGACTGACCAGAGAACCAAGATGCACTGCAAGGAGGGTTTCCCTTACAACTGTGCAGTAGTATATGGAACTTCACCTGCCATTTGCATAGCTTCTTTCATAACTGGCATGCCAGTAATTTACTGGCAGCTTCTCATATTACAATTTCCCCTTTAAAAAAGCCCCATGTATAATGCCTGCACATTTAACATGGAAGTCAACACTCAGGTAGCATCTCTATGATACACTTGTGTATTTTCCTACTGGTGGGTTTGCTGCTTTAATAACAGATTTATAAATAGCAGGCATGCCCCCCCCCGTGACATATAATTCTTATTATTCGAAAAGTGAACTCCCATTCATATGGAGGAAGCCTAAAAGGCCATTAACTTTTAATAACTCATACGCGAATTGTCCCCCTTAAAAATCAAATTGCCTAGCTCCCTGTGTCCTTGTTACAAAATACAACAAAATATAACAATTCTAAAATGTTAACAGCAATAAATCAACGATGTGTTTGGGGGGTGATACAAAAGTGCCATCAGAGCTGTGTCTGTTTGCTCAGCTGATGTTGCAGCCATGTTTCCCCCTGTATAATTCCCCCCGGGAATGACAGAATGCTACCAAGCTCTGCTGCACCCAGGGGGGCTTGCACCAAGTTCGTCCAAGGTGTGTGGTGAGAAGGAACCCCATGCAATAGGTGGGCATGCTGTAGGCAGGTGGGTGCTATTTCAAAAGGTTTCAATAAAAACTTGTATTCCAGGGGAGCAGAGCACTTTGCAGGTAGTACTTTTAACTGTGTGTTTCCAGGCAGTTCAAATAGATTCTCTATTAAAAATCTGCCTGGAGATGGGTTGGGGTGGACTTTAATGAGCCCACCCATCCCTGTTCCGACCCAGGGGTAGGAATCCTACACTTTAGTAGTAGTCAGTAAATTCAAACCAATTACCAGGTGTTTTGGTAACATCTCTCAATAGTTCAAAGAGCAAATCCAGGGTGGGAGGTTGATGCTGACGGGGGCAGTTGGATATGGCAGTTGTCAACTCTTCAAGCAGAATGATCCAGACATTAATAAGGCCTAGGAAAACAAAACAAAACCTCATGTGAGAAGCTATGTGTAGCATAGGTTTTCTGTTGTGGCATTTAGTTTGCTAGGTTCCCAGTTCCTGCCCCATTTCTCTTTTCCAGATGGTTTTTAATGTATACTTATTGTTCTAGCCTTGCATTCCATTTTATTTCTCTCTTTGTACATGGCCACAATATTTTTGAATGGTGGGAGGATTATAAATTATTTAGATATATAAATGCATAAATGTACAGAATGTAGGTGAGAGGGCTGCACCCTTTTTGGGGTGTGTGTGTGTCTTGTTGAAGACTGCATTCTTGAGGTAAAACTATCCATAAATAGTGGAACCCAGAGCAGGTTACAATCATAGCATATATAAGCATACAGAATGGTGAAGATGTAAAATCACACGTCATAGCTGTCACAGGTGCATTATGCCCGTGGGGAACGGGCAAACCATAGAAATAAACACAGGAGATTTGTATTGGGTTGAAATAGGCCACAATTTTCATTCATTACAGATGCAAGTAGGTTTTGGCCCAAGGCATTGGGTATGCATCTAGTATTAAGCAACCTGCCAACTGTTTGGGCGGGGTATGAATAAAGTTATTATTATTATTATTATTATTATTATTATTATTATTATTATTATTATTATTGAACAGGATAGGGCTGGCCCAGAGCTTGGTGGGGGGGGTCGCTTCTGACATGGATCAGGAGGTATGATCCCGCTCAGGTTGCCATTGGGAGGGGTGTTATGGTCCATCAGCCCTGTGTAGACTCCCCTGGACCCCATTAACGGGGACCTGATCAGCTAAGGATCCAACCCAATGCCTTATCTGCCAAAGTTGTGATGGCTGCTATGAGGTGGGCAGAAACCTAAAGACCAGTCAATTTGTAGCAGGAAAAATTCCTCCCTGGCCTCAAATACGGCAACTGGATAAACCATAGCAAGGTCCTCACTCTCGCCTGCCCGCTCATCTTCTGGCAGGTCACTTACAGGTGGGTGGGTGGTGAATCATGTGGCAATCTCCCAAGAGGGTGACTACCGGTACCTGAGTTTGTTCTCTTAAATACAGCAGGGGTGGGCCTAGTTCAGCCCCCTGCTCCGGGTCCTGACTGGCCAGAAGGCAAGGTACTGGGCTGCAGTTGTGTGGTGTAGCAGAAGCTGCTCCCCCAGAGCCCCAGGTGAGTGGACAAGCTCCATTTGGTAAGTGCTATTTAAGAACGTTCCTCTTTAGGATCACACAGTAATTTTGCTTACCTGTGTCATCATCAAAATCCGAAAGGACACACTCAATGCCATCTTCACTGCTTGCAGACCGTTCTTGTATTCTTTGGGGTAAGTTAGCAAGTTTCCCACTGAGAAAAATAGGCTTCAGGGGCATTTTGTAGATTTTGGCAAGCAACTAAAAAAGGGAGAGAAATGATATAATAATAATTTCTTATTTACACCCCGCCCATCTGCCTGGGTTTCCCCAGCCACTCTGATAAGACTACTCTGCAGTATGTGCTGTCATGATAGTTCCAGAGCTACATGTTGTAGAACAGTCACACAGAAAATGATTTGGCTAAAGTAAGTGTTATATTCAAAGGAAAGGGTGCACATGCCCAGGGATTTGTCTGGGCTCTTGTTTCATGCTTCAATGCTACACTCAGAAATGTGGGAGTAACCCAACAAAACTGAAGGATAACCTGGTGTGTGGTCACTAAAGATAATAGCATCACACCACTCCCATATGGGCTCTGACACCCTCCTCAAGGCATGAGAAACCACATATCTATCATGCAGGGAGTTGGGTGGTTTGTGCCTGTCATTTGCTGGTCATGCTGATTTAATGCACACAGGACCTGATCAAAACCTGAGCATGGAAGTATGCTAAGTTTCCTGGCCTTTTACGTATTTACATATACTGTACTGTCTTGGCAACTCTGTAAGCAAGCACTTTCCTTAACACTTTTGGTGAGTAACAGTTGCCTCTAGGCAGCCAGGTTTTGCTCCATCATGTCATCTCTCTCTCTCTTCCAGCAAAACAGAGACAAAGCCCAGCAGCCGTTAGTAGCCCAATCACTTTGCTATGTTTTCTCAGTAAGAGGAGCGATGGGAAAAGCTGTTGCCACTGTGTTTAAACATTTGCACGGCTTCTGATCTGGCAGAAGAAAGAGCACAGAAATTGGTAACTGCTTCATCTGTGCTCCCTGTGGCAAGAGAGAGAAAAATAGACTACACTGCCAGAATGCCAGAAACCTCAAAGATTTGCTGTGTGTGTCAGCCAGGGAAATTGTGATCCCACTCATGAAAGAGAAGGAGAAATACATATATATGAGAGAGAAGGAAAGAGACACAGGAGCCTCAGCAGTCATTCCATTTTTTGTTGGGAGCCGCCCAGAGTGGCTGAGGCAACCCAATCAGATGGATGGCATGTTGTTGTTGTTGTTGTTTGTTGTTGTTGTTGTTAGTAGTAGTAGTAGTATTAGTATTCTTAGCCTAGAATGCTCCACTTGAAATTGCATGTGTGTGCTGCTGCTCTATATAGTGAGCCATTTGTAAGAGGCTCACCATGAGGCTCAGGGCTTTTCTGCATGCTGCAGTGACTAACCTGTTTACACAAGAAAGAGCTGCTGCAGGGAGCCTCTACCCCCTTGTGGATGCCATTTCAAGCTGCTTTTAGCATCCTTGCGCTCACCTGAGAACACCGCCTGAGGTAATCAAGAGCAGGAAGGCACAAGTCTGTAGACATGGATCCTGATCCTGGCACACAATCCCCAACCTCCTTGCAATCTGCCTCCCCTGGGAGGGAAGAAAGAAAACATATAAGCAGAACACAATGCTGCTCTGAATGCTCTTAATTACTACGACCCTGTATGGTGATTGTGGAATCCAGAGGGATTCACTAATTCACAAAATGCACACAGCAGTTATGAGGAATAACTCTCAGAGCAGGATGAATAAATGTCTTAGTACAGGTGAAACTGAAAATTAGAATATCGTCGAAAAGTGCATTTATTTCAGTAACGCAACTTTTAATTTTTACAAATGCTTTCTTTTGGAAATTCCACAGTAATAAAACAAATAGTTACAATAATACAAAAATAAACAAAAATAAACATCACTATTACATTTCATTAATTACATTCCATTTATAATTGACCCGCCTAACGACAAATAATCACAATTACAACAAATAAAGGCTTGACATATCTTGCTTTGCATGTCATGCATCTATCTCATATATTGGTTTCACCTTAAGTTGCATTACTGAAATAAATGCACTTTTCAATGATATTCTAATTTTCCGAATTTCACCTGTATGTTTAAACCTGCCTGCCCAGAGGGATTCTACTGTAGGGCCATCCCACTCCTCATATCATGTATTTCCATGCTCTATACAGATGGCCAGAATGATCACTTCAAAGTTCACCCTTTTGTGCCTCATCACCAGGAAAGAGCAGTTAACTCTTTGTAGGCAGCATCTTTCACAACTGTGAGGGTGCCTGGCAAATGTGGGTGCAGTTTTTTTTATTTTAAAAAAGCTTGCAGATCAGGGAATGGCAAAGGACTCATTTTCAAAAAGGAAACAAAAAAGCCCACTAGCATTCTTGGAACAAGTGAACATTTGGCAGGGTGGAATTACAACAGAACACCATAATAGCTCCATCTGGGCACACTTTCTCAAATCACAGTGCTGTGACTTCATACCTCTAAAATGCATTCATAGCCTTTGTTGACATTCACTCTCATCCAGTAAACTGCATCTGTCTCCACAAACATCAAACCCTATTGTAAACATATAGATGGATATATTTGAAAGGTTCCTTACCCAATCCTTTGACAAACTTCATAAGGCACATGATATAACTGGTGGCTGCATTTGCAAAGACCTGAATGTTGTCTGTATTTAAAAATGCTTCAAAGACATCAAACACAGGTGCCTGGCATTTTCCTAAGGGAGCAAGAAGAATTGTTTAGCTGATATAGATACATATTAACTGGAAAAGCCTGTGATTTTCTAACTTGCTTCAAATGTAATGTGCAATGCAATTCTATATTTACTTGGAAGTAAGCCCCACAGTGTTCAGTGGCTTTACTACAAGGAAAATGGGAATAAATTTTCAGAGTCAAAATGGCTCTTCCAGATTTTGGGGTTTCAGATGCCATGGTGCACAGGCACCTTACAAGTCTTCTATACAACTGGAGACATTGGCCTACATCTAACTGCGCAGTTGTAGCAATTGGGTCTGTGTACATATCCCTATTAAATCATTGAGAACCAAACTTGGGGTTTCCTAAAGTGAGATCCTGATTCAGACCAGAAATGAAGTGAGCAGCCTCCAGAACAGTTTGAGCCACTGAACCAAATATTGCATTCAGTGCTCACTCACAGTTGATACAGACAAACCTAGTATATGTATCTTTGAAAATTTCTTGAAAATGCTTTTATACTGCTTACTATTAATATCTTAAAAGTGATTTACAACATAAAAACATTCATGTTACTAAATGCAGCTGCTAGAGACAAGCATAGAGTCAAATTGCGCTGGTTAGTGACTGACAGCACAATCCTATATGCATAGAAGGAATTCCTAGTGAGTTCAAAAGGGCTCATCCATTTTCAATAACTTTTTGCTGAACAGAAATAAAATTATATGGACACTCATTTTTCAGCATGTGGGGGGAAATGTTACATTCACCGTAAAGACCTTCCAGAATTCTGTTGTGATGCAAAAACTTCACAGTAGCTCAGGTGTACTCTTTTATTCAGTATGTTTTGGATAGTCTGCTATATGGATTGTGTTGCCTTTCAAACATTGACCCTTAAAAAACCCAGTACCTAAATACTGGTATCTAGAAAACTGTAGAAAGGTCTTACCCATTGAATACTCTCCAACAAGGTATTCCTTAACCTCTGACTTGCTGCTACTGCGCACGGTTTCTAGTGCGCTGAACAATGGCCTCCACCCTGACTGGATCCGGGTCGAGCACACCTCCACCAGCTCGCCTATGGATGTGATCACCTGGCACAATCGGAGCACACAAAGCATTGCAGAAGTAAACAATCCAGCACAGAGAATATACTGCATGAGAAATACAGAAGCAGGTCAGCAGGTGGGGTGGAGCTATTACAGGAGCTTCCCAGGAGCGGGGTCTCTGTGGCTTATCAGGAGATGGGGAAGGTTGCAGTGGGGGTAAATGCACTGGCAGGGCCATTCCAGTGCTCCTATGGGTGTTGTTTGCAGTGTGTCAACCTCTCCACTGCCCTTCCCCTCCTGGTAAGCAAAGTGGCCCACCTGCTGGAAATCTACCTCTGCCACTGCCACCCCCGGTGTGCCACTTTTGATTTTATATAGGCAACCGAATAATGCAACCAGCTTATTTATATTTTTATAGGAGACCTACATGACTTGAGTAGAAAGCAATACAATTGTTGATAACATTTTTCTAATTATAGTATTAAAAAATAACCCGCACTATGGCAACACAAATAAGCACTGAATTGTGAGGCCTACATCCCATGCATATTAAGCAAAGCACATACAGTGGTACCTCGACTTACGAATGACTCGGCAACCGAATTTTTCGACTTACGAATGGGGCAAATGGCCGCACGCTTACGAATTTCTCGACATCCGAAGGGAAACCGCGGCGGTTTTTGATGGTTTTTTTCGACTTACAAATTTTTAGATGGGGTTGCTTCGACTTACTTTTCCCGTTTCCAATGCATTTCTATGGGAAATCGCATTTCCAGTGGCGCTTTTCAACTTACGAATTTTTCGAACTACGAAGGTGCCTTCGGAACGGATTAAATTTGTAAGTCGAGGCACCACTGTATACTGCCATTTTCTTTTTCAGATGCTCATGGATAATTTGTGGTTCCAGCTCTGGGAATCCAACTAAAAACCCTTCCTGACTTTGGTGATGTTGCTAGCTATTGCTCACACTCTTTTAAAGAGAGGTGAGGAGACTGTGGCTTTCCTCCCTTCACCCCTGACCATTGGACATGCTGGCTGGGGCTGATGGGAACTGGAATCCAGCAGCACCTGCTTCAGAAACTTGAAAGATAGACACTTCAAATGAAATTCTCCCAATGCTAAACCCTTTCCAATATAAAATACAAACAAGCCCTGCACAGAATCTTCTCTTGCCATTTCCCATTCCCAGGAAGCAACTGAAAGGATTGTGATTGCTAGGCATATAATAGGAATCAAAGGGGTCTTGCAGTTGAGGGTAGGCTGTTGCCATTGTAAATGAGGTTTAGCTTGCCTGGTCCTGGACATCCTCGTCACAGAGTTCCAGCTGCATGATACGCTCAAAGGGGCGGAAGAGGGCCTCATTCAAGTGAAAATGAGGGGGCTCATTCCAGTCTGTCAGAACCTCAGTTAGGATGTCGTGGATGAAAGAGACAGCCTTCCGAGAAACATGCCTTTCTTTATGGCAGGCAGCCTGCAGCAACAAGAGGAGTAAAAAGCAAGATTTCAGTCAAGCAAAAAATGCATTTTCGACAAGAACTGGCAAGGAGGAGGGTGGGAGAGAATTCAAAGAAAATCTGGTGAGGCATAGCATTAAAAATGTCTACAGTAAGTACAACGAGGAAATCTGTTTGAGCTATGTATATTCCTGCGTATAAGACTACTTTTTAAAGCCAGGAAAATCTTCTCAAAAGTCGGGGGTCGTCTTATACGCCGGGTCGTATTTCTTATATGGCGAGTATATCCCAAACTCTATATTTTAACTGGAAAAGTTGGGGGTCATCTTTTACGCCCAGTTGTCTTTTACGCCAGAATATACGGTAGATTTCATGTTACAACCCCATTTTAATTTTATTTTGCCTCTTTTATCTCCCCGAGCTATTTGATTTCCTTAGACTGCAATCCCCTTAGAAAAATGGCTGTATGTTGTTCTGAGCCCATGAGATAGAGGGGGAGACATAAATCAACCAAACATACAAACAGCCAACCTATCATGAAGAAATGGTACCTCTGGTTAAGAACTTAATTCATTCTGGGGGTCCATTCTTAACCTGAAACCATTCTTAACCTGAGGCACCACTTTAGCTAATGGGGCCTCCCACTGCCACCGCGCCGCCACCCCACAATTTCTATTCTCATCCTGAAGCAAAGTTCTTAACCCAAGGTACTATTTCTGGGTTAGCGGAGTCTGTAACCTGAAGCGTTTGTAACCCGAGGTACCACTGTATATTAATTAACATTGTGATTGCCCTTTACAATTTTTACAATACACAGAGAAATTGCCTTTGTAATTTTCTCACCTCCACTAGGTGAGGGGCCACCAAGTTCCAGCAGCGCATAACGTGGAGAAGAGGACGGCATTTACTCCTTACAATTCGGAGCATGGCCCCTCCAAGACGGAACAAATGGAGCGCACTTCTCCTGTCTTGGGTAGATTTTACTTCACCTACCAGGGCAAAAAAGACAGTGCAGAGTAATTGATAATAATATAAATTTCAAACATGGTATAACATATATATATATATATATATATATATATATATATATATATATAGGATGCTTTGTGTCTTAAGAGGCTTACCTGGCATTGCCAAGGAGTAATCAACAGTGTCTGTAACTGAGTGGAAGAGCTGGGACTGAGAGGCTTTCTTCAGCTGGTACAGGAAACCCCCCAATGCCATCAGATTCAACTTGTCAACAGCATCTTCAAATAGCCTTCAGGCAAAAAAACAGAATATATCACTTGATCTGACCAAATCATAGAATTGTAGAGTTGGAAGGGACCCCAAGAGTCATCTATCGCTGCCATGTAGGAATCTCAACACATGGTCTCCCATCCAATTTGAAGCCATATGGGAACCTGCTTAGCTTTACTAGCAGTTTTATTGCTGCATCACTAGGGGGGCATGAAGTCTGACTTTTAAAATACACAAACCCTTCTGGGGTGGAAGTAGGGGGAAAGGAAGTTAACCAACACAAGTACCTGGAAGAAGTAAAAGCTGCATGCCCTTAGTGGGGTTGTATATATTTTACAACATTCATTGATTGTTTTTCTGGTGTTGCCAGCATTGCACTAGAATGGCAGCATTTGCCAATTTGGAATATTCACAGTAACACATCCATGATGGTTTCTTGAAGAAACTCAGAACATGTAGCAACTGTCAGATGTGATGTCAACAATACCTGTCTGCCAGGGTGGAGAGGGTAAGGATAGCTTTGGCAGCGTTGCTTCCAGTCATCAAGCTGCCCCCACGGAAATCAAACGCTCTTCCCTTGCTGCTTTCTTTGATGAGCTCCTGAATGGAAACTGGCTGGATTACAGGATGATTCCTCAGCGCCGTCTCTTGGTCTAGAGTCAGTTCCTGGGTGCTGTCTGTAGATTGAACATCTCCCTGAAGCCCATCTGGGGCCTGTTGGCCCTGGGTAATAGTTACCGGTGGCTGAGATGTCCCATCACTGAAATGAGCATGTTCCAGAGTGCTGATGTACTCACAAACTCTGAAAAAACAAAGCAAAAGGACAGAGGACCTTATTGGTTTTTTTCACTGCGTACAACATTTACTCTTTGAGGATGATTCACAGTAGTTTTAAGCCTCCTGAAATGAAAAGCTCTTTTGTAAGCAAGGTGTCACTGGGCTAGCTATTCATAAACTTAAACTTTCCTTACAATATTACTGACTTAAAAAAAACATTTTAAATTACATTTACATTTTAGATGCAGCTGTTGCATAATAGAGAGTGAAATTTCAATGCTCTAATATATACAAATAAGATTCATAGTAATACAAGCGTAATTGTCTGGATTATCTAGAGTCACCATAACTGGTGACTAGAGACCAGAGGATAAACTAGAGACCAGGAGGGAGCAATGTGACTATGATCTTTGCTCTGGAAAATTACACGCCTGTGCATGCGTACTAAGCCATACTTTGAGTTTAGTGTGACTTGCAAATTGGGCCTGTATGCAGTGAACTTTCAAATGTGTATTGAGCTCTTGCCTAAATAATCCATCAATCAGGGGATAATCTGTTTTTTTAAAAAGTACTCATGTTTCATTTTCTTTTTGCAGTACAAGCACACTGCCTGTTTACTTTTATGGAATCGAAAAAAGTACACCAGGTGCACTGAACAGCAAACCAGGCACCTGCCAATCAACATATGTTGTCAGTTTCAAAGAAATGTTGTGTTGCCGTCTAGCCTAAACTGCCTCAAACTGAAGATGGAATACAGTTTCCAATTCCATACCTAAATACGTGCGGCCAGCAGTCTTGATTGTGGCTTCCCATCTCCAGCCCCACATTAAGAATGGCATCCATGCACAAAACGTGGGCTGTGTGGAGGCAGACCCCTTGCACTTTCCCCATCTGCTCCAGTTTTTGCTCCACCTTCTGTTTCACTGTGTACAAATGTAAATGTTAGAAATAAAGAATAACTTGTTACGTCTAAAGCAAGAGAGGCTTCTGTATAGGAGAGAACTGTTATTGTACTGTCATACCTCGGTTTAAGTATGCCTCGGTTTGAGTATTTTCAGTTTAAGTACTCTGCGGACCTGTCTGGAACGGATTAATCCACTTTCTATTACTGTACTTTCAATGGGAAAGTTCACTTCAGGTTAAGTACAGACTTCTGGAACCAATTGTGTTTGTAAACCGAGGTACCACTGCAGAGTATTTTCTTTTAAAAAACAAACAAACTTATTTTCAGCTTCTTTCAAGGTTTGCATGCAGGCCCTAGTCTTTAGACGGAAATTGCGTCTTTGCAGATGCCAAAAATCACGGGCACGCGCACTCATGCACACGCACAATCCGGCCCACAGAGGAATCTACACAGGACTGATCCGGCCCAGGCAAGATAAACCTTGCCAACCCCTGGTCTACACAGAGGGAACTGTGTGCGAGAGCCTGTTTCACACCTCTTACTGAATGCTCAAGAGGCTGGGCAGGATGAGTGGGTCCGATCCTGACTCCTCCTCTGTTCAGGCAGTGTTTGACAAAAGTAGAAAGGGCTTGAGAGTTCACTATAGTTAAAATAACTGATTTCTGCACATCCTATGCAGCTACTAGCACCTTACTTTATTTAAATCATAGAACCATGTTGAATCATAGAATTGGAAGGGACCCTGAGGATGTTCTTTGCTGCCATACAAAACAAATTTATCTGGGAATAAGCCCCATTGATATCTGTGCTAGTTATGCTCAGGAAAACCAGGTAATACTGAGCAATAAACAAGAACTACAATGAGATTCTTCACCCCACCCACCACTTTCAGATCTAGGTGGGCTCTGCCTCTCTGCAGGCATGCAGCCACTACTGATCTTTTACAGTAGACCCAAAGGGAGACATCCCTATTATAGGCAGGCCCAGGAAAATTACATTTGACAAGGCTTCCAACTACTTATAATCTTAATACAACAAGGTAGAATGACCAGCACTTGGCCCATATATAATCACTAATGATAACCAGGGGATCCCCTTGATGAGTCGTACCTTGAGCGATGGTGTCACTGGGTTCTTGCACCTCTTTTTCCTCCTTCTCCTCTTGAACACATGAAGCTGCGGCCATCTGAGCAAGGGCAGATGCGCAATTAGCTGCAACCCCTGCAGCAAGAAACAGCACTATTGAATTTCTCTGCCTCCCACTAGCCATATATGTGGCAGCTAGACTAGTGATGGATGCGGCAGCTAGACTGGTGACTGTGAGCAGCCACTGAGACCACATAACACCGGTCCTGAAAGACCTACATTGGCTCCCAGTACATTTCTGAGCACAAGTCAAAGTGCTGGTGCTGACCTTTAAAGCCCTAAACGGCCTCGGCCCAGTATACCTGAAGGAGCATCTCCACCCCCATCGTTCAGCCTGGGCACTGAGGTCCAGCTCTGAGGGCCTTCTGGAGGTTCCCTCACTGTGAAAAGTGAGGTTACAGGGAACCAGGCAGAGGGCCTTCTCGGTAGTCACACCTGCCCTGCAGAACACCCTCCCATCAGATGTCAAAGAAATAAACAACTATCTGACTTTAAGACATCTGAAGGCAGCCCTGTTTAGGGAAGTTTTTAATGTTTGATGCTTTATAGTGTTTTTAATATTCTGTTGGGAGCTGCCCAGAGTGGCTGGGAAAATCCAGCTAGATGGGCGGGGTATATATACCGTGTTTCCCCTTTTTTAATACGTACTCAGAAAGTAAGCCATGGCAGGGTTTTTAACCATTTGAGAGCTATTAGACATACCCCGAAAATAAGCCATACTTCCGCACCAGCTAGCAGGACCCAGCATGCCGGCCGCGACAGGAGGAGGAAGCCTGCGGGGTCGGGTCGGTGCCCGGAAGCGGTGGCGGCTGCAGCGCTGACAAAGTGTGAAGCAGCGCCGCACGGAGCACCAAGGGCACGAGCGGCAGGAGGAAAGAGAGAGAGGCTCGTTGCTTATGCACTTTAAGAGAAGCAGCCAGAACCGATCTCCACATTCTGAGCCTCCCTTTTGCGCGTGCGGGCATGTTAAAGCCCCGATCAGTTCACTCCCCACTTCTTCCTCGCCATCCCTCCCTTTCACACGTTGCCTCGACCCCGCAGCCCCCCTCCCTGGCCATCGTCCCCTAAGTGCAGCGCTGCTTCGTGCTTTGTCAGCGCTGCAGCCGCACTCTCTCTGTGTGCGCGCGCGTCTCTTTCTTTCTCTCCCTGTGCGTCCGTCTCTGTGTGTATGTGTGTGTGTGTGTGCGCGCGCGTCTCTTTCTCTCTCTCCCCCATGCGTCTCTCTCTCTCTCTCTCTCTCTCTCTCTCTCTCTCTCGGTGTGTCGGTGTGCGCGCGTCTCTCTCTCGGTGTGTGTGTGTGTGTGTGTGCGCACGTGCGTCTCTGTGTCTTTGCGCGCGTGTCTCTCCCCCCCCCCGACAGAGAAAAGGTTCCGCTTCGGCTCGTCATTCAGCCGCCCGGCCTCCTCACTGAGGGCCGAAGCTGCTCCCCTCCCCCTCCTCCCCTTTCATCCCTCCCTTCCCTCAGTTGGTCCGTCAGTCGGGGTTGCGCGTGTGCGCGCACAAGGGCATGGCCCAAGCCTCGTCCCCCTCGCGCTTCCCTCACAAGCGTCTTGGAGTGGGACGGGTCACGGCCTCCCTCACAAAGTGTCCCCCCCTGTGTGCACATCTGTCTCCGAGGCAGGTGGCCATCCAGCCTCTGCTTAAATGCCTCCAAGGAAGGAGAGCCCTTGACTCAGGATGGGTAGGAGGGGAAAGGGAAAAAATAGAAGAGGCAGAAAATGGAAAAGACCATAACAGAGTGGCAGAGCACCCTGTGCTCTGTATGCAGAAGGATCCCAGGTTTAACCCTCAGGTACCCCCAAGTTTGAAATCCTGGAGAGCTGCTGCCAGCCTGGTTGACAGTAAAACCTGGAGAGCTCAGTTGGCTAGAGTGTGGTGTTTATAATGTGCGCGGAAGAGAGCGCCGAGTGTCCTGAGCCAGTGGGACCCAGTTGTACCAGCACTTTTTTTAAAAAAAAAGACACCCCCTGAAAATAAGCCACCGTGTGTTTTTTTGAGGAAAAAAAGTTATAAGACGGTGTCTTAAAAAAGGGGAAACACGGGTAATGAATTATTATTATTATTATTATTATTATTATTATATACCAGCTGAAACACTGGCAATATAAGGAGAAATATATAGGGGGAAGTGAACCCAGCTTACTGATTGCTTCTGTTTTTCAAGCTGCCACATTTGGGTGTTGCAAGGATGACACCTACCTGCCCAAATTCACCTAAAAATGGGGCCTACGCTGATGAGTGCATTATACCTAAAGCACAGCTAAGGCGAGCTGCCTTTCTCAGTCCATCCAGACTCATGCAGATGGCATCCTTCTCCTTCTGGTTCTGCTCCTTGACTCCTTCGGCTCCTAGAATGAAGGCTAATCCTTTGGAGCTGCCTGCCATGCGGCCGGTCAGAGGCGTGGATAAAGTGTCAATTAAATTCTTCCAGCAACCAATTAGCAGGTATCGGGCAAAAGCAGCACCTGAAGCAGCAGAAAGGAGAAACAGATGGTTTATTGGGAGTCTTGGGAAATACAAGCATCAGTCAGAGCAAAGACCGACATGACGCAAACAGCATCATTATGCACCTCTTTATCCCAGCCTTTGACACTTTTCGGGACAAAACTGCAATTTTGTGCTTGCAATTTTTGTTACAGCTGTAAGGTTTTACATGGTTTTTAAATTGATGTGACCTGCACCGGGACCTGGAGTGAAGGGTGGGTAATCAATTAAAATAGTAAGAATACGAAACATGTCAGGTCCCCCCCCCCGAGCTTAATTAACAGGCAGTATGGAGACACATGCTTTTCATCATGACTGGAGAGAGCTGGGACGAAAGTTTAAAATCCATCATTCACTCCTAAGCCGAAACAGGAGTGGGGCCATGTTGCTAGCTCCACTCCCAAATTAGCCCTGCTTCCCAGTATGATATATATGAAAAGGAATCTCTTGGTGGTTTTGGATCATAGAATCGGTGAATTGTAGAGCTGGAAGGGATCCTGAGCGTAATCTAGTCCCGGCCCCTGCAATGCAGGAACCTCAACTAAAACATCCATTACAGATGGCCATCCAACTTCTGCTTAAAAACCACCAAAATGTGTGTGTGTGTGTGTGTGTGTGTGTGTGTGTGTTAGAATCTTGGCATTTTAACTTTTTGCAAGTCACTTTCAGCTATTTTTGTAAAAAGCATAAAATGAAATAATTATTTATTTAAACCACAGTTCCTGGGTCAGCATAGGATCATGCGCGTAGATGTGAGAGATAAAGAAAACGAGAAGGAAGCTTTACCAGGTTAAGTGATGTGTGTGGGGGGGGGGCTGAGAGAATATCTGAAATACTACAAATATATACAAATGTGGCTCATGGTTCCCATGATGTGGATCCTTTACCTGCAAGAACAGCATCATCTGGCTTCCGGGTGTGGGTGAGAGGAGACTGCGAGGATGCAGACGCCATCAGCTGCCCACCTATTGTACTGCTCCCCAAACCATCAATGTCTGTAAAGAAAAACAACAAGAAGCTAATATGGGATAAAGGGACAATTGCCTCATGAATTCCTTCAAGTGAAGTTGCAGCAGAATGTGTGAAACGTCTCCACTAGTATGAGATTGATCCAACAGTGTTGCTCAGCTGACAGTAAAGCCTTTAACTGTGGAAGGGAAGTCATTTTCAATGGTTCTTCTTTCCTCCCGAGGTCCCCTCCCCCACTCTAAATCTGCTCCAGAGAGTTGTGGGGACTCTCCACAGCAGATTTAGGGAGGACATGGGGGAGGGGGGGTACAGGTAAGGCTTTTAATGTTTAATAGATTATTTTATTTCATTTTTCTGTTGGAAGCCGCCCAGAGTGGCTGGGGAAACCCAGCCAGATGGGCGAGGTATAAATAAATTGTTGTTGTTGTTGTTGTTGTTGTTGTTGTTGTTGTTGTTACAGGTGAGAAGGAAAATTACCTTCAAGCCTGTTCCACTGACAGAAGCTTTGCTGTCGCCACTGGATACAGGCCATTTTACAAGTGATATAAGAAAGCTCTGGCTGTGGTATTTGATATGTATAATGATTGTTCACACATGCTAGTTGTTATTTCATGTTGCAAGGGATGGAGATGCCCCCGTAAAATCAGACTGAGCCACTAAAACAAAGCAACTGCAAAATGTAAGTTATTGCAGCCATAAATGGCATTATAAAAGTGAGGTGCGGGTATCCTTTTTGGCCTGGTGGGTCAGATCTTTCTAAGTCCCCACCCCTACCAGTTGGTTAACAGACAGGTGGGCAGGACAACCCAATGGTTAGTCACCTGGCATCATTATGATAATACAACAATTCCCATCATAATCATCATCATTCTTTATTCAACAGTCAGTCAGAAAACCCATCATAATAATACAAGACCCTGACCACTGGCCATGCTGACTGGGACTGGGATATTCTGGACACTCAATGGATTTAGCCCAAGATGTGTATTCAAATCGTACTGACCAGTCAGCATGGTGATGAGTGGGAGGCTGTGCTCTTCAGGGCTCCCCCAATATCCTGCCTCTCCAAGAAGATTTCTCTCTAGCACTTGATGGTAAAGCTCTTCGACCCAAGCCTGAGAAAATACCATCAAAACTCCACTGGACTGGACCTGCTTCATAAACTCCTTCTGCAGAATGGAACAGCACAATTCAGCTACCACTGCATTACTGGGCATGTTGCTTTTCCTCAGAGACTTCTAGAAACATACAGATATGATCAGGAGCATAAAACCAAGGTGACAAGCATAGATAAAGTTATGCATCTGTCGGTACACATATTAACCACCCGTCTTTCTCTCTGATGCAGTTCAGATGTGACACCAAACCATGATGTCATATACTTGTGCAAAAATGAGCCTCAGGATGGCTTCTCTCCTCCCCCCGCCCCTGCCATGTTTCCCTAACTTCCTTTTGGTCCCTTGCAAACCATAGGCCTTGCCCAAACACAACAAACTATAGTTTGTGCAAAGTGGAGAATGATGAGGTTCAGGAAGCACTTTTCTCCCTATGGTGAAGGAACCAGGGAACAAAACTCCCCTTGAGTCTGGTGGCAAATGTTTCTGTACATTTTCATTTTTCCTTCCCACAGTATTTTTTCAGAATGGCTTTTGTAAAATATTTTCCTCTCTACAATCTGAAGTCTCCTACCCTTTAAACCCATGAAACAGACAAAAACTGATTTTGGACCCAGTTGCTCCAATTTAATGCTCCCCTGCATAAAATCCGAGCACTTCATATTTATTCACTGAGCTGCAGACCAACAAGCTAAAAGAAGTCAGGGTAGTTGCAAATGTGTCTTGTTCTTCACCATACCCAGAACTGCATTCCACTCACCATGATCACGGGGGACTGGCCAGGCTTCTTTCGGTAGTAATCTGCATTGGACAGCTTCAGGTTGAGCAGGAGAGTATAATGAGAGACCATATAGAGACTATCTGCATTCATCAGTGTCTGGAAGCTATAGGCGACATTCCCTTCAAATCCTGGAGAGTGCATCATACCTACCAAAAAACAGAGAGCTATACCAAGTGCCTTGTAAGAGAAATCTTGGTTTAGAGATTCAAGGCCGCTTCCATTTTATATGGCGATTTACCAGTTATGGCACTATAACTCATATTTCTGTAACTACATGATCTGAAACTTTTATTGCATTAGCCAAAGTGCCTTCCACAGCCCCAGTGAAGACTGCCCTATTCTGAAGAAGGTAAAGGTAAAGGACCCCTGGACGGTTAAGTCCAGTCAAAGGCGACTATGGGGTTGCGGCGCCCATCTCACTTCAGGCCGAGGGAGCTGGTGTTTGTCCACAAACAGCTTTCTGGGTCATGTGGTCAGCAGGACTAAACCGCTTCTGGTGCAATGGAACACCATGACGGAAGCCAGAGTGCACGGAAACGCCGTTTACCTTCCCACCGCAGCGGTACCCATTTATCTACTTGCACTGATATGCTTTCGAACTGCCAGGTTAGGCAGAAGCAGGGACAGAGCAACAGGAGTTCATCCCATCACATGGATTCAAACTGCCAACCTTCCAATCGGCAAGCCCAAGAGGCTCAGTGGTTTAGACCACAGCACCACCCACTCCCATGAAGAAAGGAGATGCCACTGTCAGCAATGCATTAAAACAGCCTGGTGTAGTAAATAAAGCATTGGATTTTGTTTGGGTTCAAGCACATAGAACCTTGCTTTGCACAGAACCTTTACAGAATATAATGGAGGAAGGTTTTCAAAACATCATAAAGGCACACTTTTGCACACAAAAGCAGTTTAACATATTAGTGGGCGCACACAACTTATTAGTAATGTGGAGAACAGCTTGCTCCTTAAATAAAACTAAACATGAACATTCAGCTTTTGTCTGAGTAGTCTAGGCCTAGGACCCTCGTACTTACGGGACCGCCTCTTCTGGTATGCGCCGCAGAGGACCCTAAGGTCCATGAATAATAATAGCTTAAGGGTCCCGGGCCCTATGGAAGCCAGGGCCAGGGCTCCACCAGGGCTAGGGCTTTTTCAGTGATGGCTGCGACCTGGTGGAATGCTCTGTCCCACGAGACTAGGGCCCTGCAGGACTTGATCTCCTTCCACAGGGCCTGTAAGACAGAGATATTCCACCTGGCCTTCAATTTGAATTAGCCTGCTCCTCAATTCCCTTTTCCCTTTCCTTTTTCTATGAAGAAACCCTTCTGGGACCCCACATTTAAACTCTTCCCTGGTCTCCTTGCTGGCCCTAGTAGGACCAACTTGGCCAGTTAGCCCTGGTGATCATTCAATGTGTACTGACTGGGTCCCCCCCCCAAAAAAAATGACACCTGAATTTTTGAATTTTATTGATATTGATGCTGTATTTTATGCTGTATTATTCTATGCTGTTTTATGCTGTTTTTAAGTCACATTTTAATCAATGTTTTATATTTGCTGTTAGCCGCCCTGAGCCCGGTTTTTAAACTGGGAAAGGCGGGGTATAAATAAACCTCTGAGTTATGGGATAATTTGCTCGGGAAATTGATTAGCATTAAAGATTCCCCATATACTACTGTAACCCTATTGTTATGTACATTGTATACACAGCTTATAAACTTGACACCAAGATAATGTGGTGTGACTGAAATGTTATGTTAAAACTGTGCTTGCTGAACAGGTTATAATAGGCTGATTTGTCAAAAAATGCAGGAATACAAATGGAAACAGCTATGTCAGAATGAAAATTCCACAGAGATTTTGCTGGAAAAATCCATGAGGAGCATACTGGAATTTTGTACCTTGTTTGTAGATCTTTCCTAAGAAGTCCACAAGGGTTCAGATTCTGATATATAACTTTTTCATGCTGCCTATTGAGATCAAATAGACACCTTTACTGAACTCTTTTCAACATTTGCTAAAAACATTCTTGACAAGCCTACCCAAATGTTTAGAAAGTTGAGGTGATTTTAACTTGTTTTAGTGTTTTAACTTTTTGTATATTTTAAAATACGGTTGTAAATTTTTCCTGCTTTAATTGCCTTATCTTTTGGTAAACCACTGAGAGTTTCTACAATCAAGTGGTACAAAAATCGTATGAAATGAATAAATTAAATAAATACTTTTTCATTCTTTTGTGGGGGAAAAATAGTTATGTTGGAGCCAGGCCACACAGGCATGCCTTGCATCAACTCCAGAATTAATTCACAGGGCTGCAAATGGATTAGAATGCAGATTCTCTCAAACATATCTGAAAAGAGTATTTGACATAACAAATATCCTTAATCAGCAAGGTTCTGCGTTGTTCATTCAATACTGGCTGTGAAGAAAATGATCACCAACCTGAACAAAAAGTTGAAGCGAAGTTCTGGAGGGCCAAATCAACATCTTCCACTTTAGAAAGAGCAATAAGTCGAGGGAGAAGAGCTTCAAGGGACTGGATGAATAATCTGGCACTGTGCTGATCTGCTTCCTGGTTCTTCAGCAGTTTCAAGGAAAGGGCAGCAGTTCGTAAGGATTTGTGACCTGGACAGTCTCTTGGGGTCTGCTCTTCATCAGCCAACGAGCAATTGTCTGAGCCTATGTCTGAAACATCTGACCTTCCAGAATCTTTCTCTGCTGCCATGGAATATTGGTCACATGAATCAAACTCAGTCCTAGAAAGATCTTGGTCATCAACACTGAAATTGCTCTCACTGTACCTGGATCCACAAGAACGTGCCCTGCAGTCAACTGAAAGAAAATTAGTTATATCTGGATAAACAACCGTATGGCTCCGTTGAACAACATCTGGCTGGTCAATGGTTTCTGATTCTGGGTCTTTATAATGAATTTCTTTACCCATTTGTCCAGCCGGAGACTGGAGAGAATTTTTACGAATTTCAGAATGACCTTCTGGAGTGGTCTGTCCCATTTCACCTTCTAAGGTTGTCTGACCAGTATCTGTGGTGACACTAATACTAATGTCAGGACTCTTTTCATTGCCAGTTTCCCAGGGGGTATGGGTATGCTCTGATGACAGGATGCGCCTTTGCCACCTAAAATCAGCATCGTTTATCTCCATTGAATCTCTGCTTGTCTCACCCCCGTCCTTTAACTCTTCCAAACGTCGCAGAAGCAGATGGACCTGCTCCTCATCGAGGCCTTTCCCTTGACTGAGATCATCCAGGGTGCCAAGGAGGGCACAGACACAGGACACTGAAGCATAGCAAGCTTCAATCCCACCTTTCGCGCAAGCTTCACTCATCCCGTCCAAGATACTACAATAAATAAAAACAAGAGACACTTGTATTCTTTTTTTTTGTTTCATTAATGGGAAAATCATGCATTAAAAAAAGGATTATTGGCTTAAGGAAACCTAGTAGAACATACAGTTTGAGAAGATCCAGGTGGGACTTCCTTTTTGAAATCGACCTTTTCCTGCATTCTGGTTCAGTAGAGCAGGGGCCTGCCAAATCGCAGAGCCGCCGAGGGCTGCCAAGTATCTAAATGGGGTGCAATTCAGGATTTGTATGAGATATCAAAAACTCCTCGGAGATCAAATAAATGCACGATGCTGGAACAAACCTCATCTTTTCGGTAAGCTGATCTGCCCCAGGGTGCACTGAGCTTATTAATTCAAGGATGCAGGATGTACCCATCAATTTATTAACAAAGTTGGTTTCAGAAAGCAGATAAAACCTGTGTTAGCTTGCCCGCACTGACGGCCTAAATGTTACAGAGCAGCCCTGGCCTACCTCTCTAAAGGATCCCTACACCTCCATTCCTTGAGATCAGTTTGGGGTACCCCTGCTTGGCATCTCTTCTTCACATGTTGCAAAACTGGAGAGAGGAGGGTCAGATGGCCAGAGAGTTCTGGTGCCGGAATTTTGGAGCTAATTGCTCGGGGAGCCCCCCCCCCAGATTACTTCACTGTCTGAATTCAGCTCTAGAATGAAGACTTTTTAATATATAGTTTTTATTTGATTTTTTGTTAATACACCAAGAAAGAAAAGAAAAACAGAAATACAAGCAAAAATAATAATGAACAAAATATTATTTACAAAACAATAAAGCGAAAATTGGTCTTTTTGCTGTTGACCCGACCTCCCATCTATTCCTTACTTCAATTGTATATTACTTGTTGCCGATACACACTTTTGTCATCATGATCTAACTAATTCTTAATTTATCTTAGGTCTCATATCTTTCTTGAAGCTACTACTGAAATTATTCAAATGCTGTGACAGAGTTTAAACTGCTGTAGTTCTCTTTCAAATATATTTTAAAGACTTCCCATTTTGAGACAAATTCCTGTTTTGGTTTATTCTTTATTTATTTTTCTGATAAGCTTTCTAACTCCACATAGTCTGTCAGTTTTTGAGTCCATAGAATGAAGACTTTTTAATCACTTGTGTTTTACTTCGAAATATTACTGTTGGGTTTGTGTCCCTCCCCTGCTTCTTTTATCATTGCATTTATTGTTTCATACGAAAGCAATCTATATAAAATTGCTTTTGAATATGAACGCTTTGCAGTCAAAAAAAGGAAACTGGGGGTGGATGGATCAATAAAGGAAATCCATAGGGTGGATGGGTGGGGATGGGTACAAAGAAACAAACAAAATGGTATTTGCCGTTAGCTCACCTCTTTCATGATCTTGATAGCCTCCACTCTGTGCTGAGGTGGAGGGTACAGAAGCATTCGGTGATAAAGAGACTGAAGGACTGGCTTCATGGACTCCACCGATCCCATCAATCGGACAAGTTCTGCCGCAATGTAATAGATCGTCCGAGCAGCAGGACTGCTAAGGGCAGGTGCATTGGAAGAGCAGCCTGACCCTCTGCCGTGATCAGAGACCCCGGAGGAAGGAGAATCCGCTTCGTGGCAGATGTTGCTGTGAGCAGAGGTGATGGTTTTGTCATGGACTGGATTTCCCAAGATGACTACAAGAGCCGGGCACAGCTGCTTCCTGAAAAAGAAAAGCAGCGTGGGAGCGAAACAGACAAACAAATAGGTGGCAAAAGGGGAGGAATCAACACATTGGACAACAAACTTCAGTTATATTTATAAATGAGATCATTGTAAAGCAGGCAGCACCCATAAAATGCCTACAGAAATTGAACAACCACCACGGAAGAGGCATATGTAAATAGAATTATAATATGTAAAGGTAAAGGTAAAGGGACCCCTATTAGGTCCAGTCGTGACTGACTCTGGGGTTGCAGCCGGCGCTCATCTCACTCTATTGGCCGAGGGAGCCGGCGTACAGCTTCCAGGTCATGTGGCCAGCATGACTAAGCCGCTTCTGGCGAACCAGAGCAGTGCACGGAAACGCCGTTTACTTTCCCGCCAAAGCGGTACCTATTTATCTACTTGCACTTTGACATGCTTTCGAACTGCTAGGTTGGCAGGAGCTGGGACCGAGCAACGGGAGCTCACCCCATTGCTGGGATTCAAACCGCCGACCTTCTGATCGGCAAGCCCTAGGCTCTGTGGTTTAAACCACAGTGCCACCCGCGTCCCAATAATATGTATACAGATATAAATGTAGCTACTATATCTTTACTGGCACACCTTTTTGAAGTCAAACTTGACAATATCAGGAGTAGCCAAGATGGTGCCCTCCACATATTGCTGAACTAGAATGGCTATCATTCTTGACTACTGGCAATGCTGGCTGGGGCTCATGGGGGTTTGAGTCAAACAACATCTGGAGGGGAGCACATTGGGCATGGCACTGTACACTAAACTATAACTTAGCAGGACCAGGTGAACATGTTGACTCAGCAATGAGCTAAGCCAAGGTTTGGCTAAGCTTCAGCTCATGGCTAGTGAGATGAGAGCTTAACCACACATCCTGGTTTGTATGACACACAAACCTTGACTTAGCTCAGCGCTGTGGGACTGTATAAAGCAGGCATAGGCAACCTTGGCTCTCCAGATGTTTTGGAACTACAACTCCCATGATCCCTAGCTAACAGGGCCAGTGGTCAGGGATCATGGGAGTTGTAGTTCCAAAACATCTGGAGAGCCAAGATTGCTTATGCCTGGTATAAAGGAGAGGCGCATTTAGCTTACCGTGTCATATGACCCAAGGCTACCCCGGTCTATATTCTACACAAACAATTTTAATATAGAGGCAGTATTATGAGCATCTGTTGAATGAATGAGGGCACCTATTCCCTTGGGAATGGAGACAGTATTATTATTGGAAAGGTTTGAAAGGGCCTCTCTGGCAAAGACGTCCAGAGGTTACTTTTATCATGGAGAATGACATACTCATGACAATTTCTCATTTACCAAAGCCCTCTTTGGGGGCTTAGTCTTCTTGCATGCAAACACCAATTGAGGAGAAGCAGTTATGTGCTACATAGTCCCGTCCTCTCTGGTGCTTCATGTTTATCCAGGTTTAGAGCCATCCATAAGTTTGAGGGCAACAGTTTGGCATGAAGAGCCTCTTCTACTTGTGGAGGCTCCCTGCAGGGTTTACAACCCTGAATGACTTACAGTCCTGATTGGACACAAAACTATTTCATATTTGCTCCAGTGTGGTTAAGCACATTTATGTAAGACTGAAACTCCAGTTCTTCTCGAAGAACATAATCTTCCTTTAACGGGGAGTAAGCCATGAACCCAATGAGGATTACATGAACAGAATTGCACTCCGAAAGATTCCGAGCAGATTTACTTACCATATGAGGTCAGTGAATCCTTTATGATGGTGCATATTAGGAGAGGAACTATTCAGCATTGAGAGAATGCATTCCAGGAAGAGAAGTTGCAACTGCTGATTCTCACTGACAAATTGAAGCAAAGTGTGCTACAGTTTATTGTTCATTTCAACCAGGTGCAATAATACAAATTTTGAAAAGCAAATACTTTTTCTCCCCATTTCATGGAGAAATACAAAAGGAAAACAAACATGAAAACAGCTGGATGCAATTATCCAGAAGAAATATCAATTTCTCATGAAAATGTTCAGGGTTGTTATAAACATTAATTGTATATATCACTTCCCACTTCACAAAATGATTTATAACTCAAGCAGAATTCTAAAATAATAATAATCATATGAGCATGGTAAAAAAACACTGAAGCAATAAATTAAAATACTGTAGTAAAAACTCCCAAACATATTAAATGTAGAAGGGTTCACTGATCAGTATAATAACGGGCACTTCACAAGTATAATAATAATATATAATGCATACTGCTGTTCAGTATTAACAACTACTTCACTTACAGGATTGTTGCAGTAATTAAGAATGTGTGCCATTAGCACAAAATGCAATAGATATAAATAAAGCTACTGCTAATAAACTGCTTGCAATTACAAAGTAGACAGATCCTACATGCAAATAATTACAGTTATTTAGATGTACGAGTAATTACTTAAACTTAATGTAGGACACATTAGTACTGATAATTACTGGGAAATGCCTGCTTTTGCAGTGTAGATCAGAGCTACTCTATTGTTACCCAATTCACTTCTCAAATAATTTTTCTATGATACTGTTCATATATCACAGCCTAGTGCGTCAAGGACTAATTAACTTAAATGTGTGCTAATTACATGCTGGCATGCAATACTCAAGGTGGATTACCATTGTCTTATCACAAAATGAAAAGATAAAGTTGCTGTTAACTGCTTACATGGAACAATTTTATTTTTTTTAAAGATAGCCAATTGTTGTTCCCTACTGTCAATCATCAGGTGGACACAAGTAGACAACAGACAAAAAATGAAACTCCATAATGGAGACAGAGTAATAAATCCAAAACTAATATCAGCAAGTCTAGAAAGGTGTGTCACTAATCCCTACTAATGACCTTATTCACAGGTCTGAAGCTACTGAGTTTCTGCAACAGAAAAAATGCATTAAATTTTTTCCATTTTCCATTTTTGTATTGCTGATGGAAACAGCAGAGCACTACATGGGATTAAGTAGCCTAATCAGGGAGTGGAGGAATGGGAAAAATTCATTTTTCTGTGACATTATCTCTATATTTTTTCCTAGCTGTTCTGTACGTGCAGAAGAGCATTCTTTTATTAAAAAGGAAAGAAATACCAGAAGTCTGAAATAGATGTTTCAATGTTCAGGTTGATTCTATACCATAAAGAGTGATTCTACCTAAACAGAATGTTGCTCCCCATTTAAATTCAGAAACAATTACTCACCTGATGACTGCCTGAAGTTTTTCACAGAGAACCGTGAAGACAGAGACAACATCGTCACAAAGGGACTCTGTGGCAGAATCTCCAAAAGGGGCAAAGGACACATATTAGCAGCAGCCATGTGTATACCTAACTACACCAAAGCTCGACACCTGCAGAAACATCTCCCACTTCAGTGACTTCAAACTTTGCACAGAACATGATGAAGACGACATTGGATATGGCGTTGAAAGAGAAGCTTTCTCTGGGCATATGTGGACAGGACTCTCCTCTGCCCCCAATTCAGTGCTCTGGCGCAAAATATGGAATGAAACATCTACTGAAGAAAACGATTCGACCAACCGTTGGGGGAAGGGAACGCTGGAAGCGGAAGGGGAGGAGCTGTTTCCTGCAAGTGTTGCTGGGAAGGAGGAAGTGAGCAGAACTCCATGCAGGGCTTGAAGGACAGCTGCATGAAGGACACAGAGACATGGGGATAGTGCTCAGGATGCCTCTGAATCCAATGCAGCGCTGCTGGGAAGTACAAGCCCCTCTTGAGATGTAAATGCTATGAACGCTCTCTCCATAAAACCAAGGTGTAAATATGTGTGAATAAACCATATTTCTTAAAGGCACTGCCACCTCTGCTGCATCTCATTCCAAAGGAACACAAACTCTGGTTAAGGGCCAAGACCCCTAGAATCTTGCTACCGCTTGGCAGTGATTGGGGTGGCTTGTAACAAAATTCACAATAATTTTGCATAGGCATGGTGGTGAGGGGGGAGGGAGGAAGGAAGTTGAAGGGGAGAAATAAACCAGTTTCTGAGTAGTTATGAACTCATACCTGGGCTCTTGCACCCCTGAAGGACTCCTTGGCTTTCAGCTATCTATTCAGGAAAGAAATATATTGTCATTAGCGCAGGTATGGGAAAGTACCCATGTCTACTGAAGAACAACATTTCACTTTTCTATTTCTAGACATATGAGCAATCACAGAAACCACTCCTGAGACAAGACTCTAACCCAGGCATCCCCAAACTTCGGCCCTCCAGATGTTTTGGACTACAATTCCCATCTTCCCCGACCACTGGTCCTGTTAGCTAGGGATCATGGGAGTTGTAGGCCAAAACATCTGGAGGACCGCAGTTTGGGGATGCCTGCTCTAACCCGATCCAAAGGAGAGTAATGGAGTTTCCAGATGGGCTTTCAGGGCTGCAGAAGTTTGTTTCTAGGACCAGACTCTGAAAAATAATTCCAGCACTAAATGAGACAAACCAATGCACTTGACTATAGCATTAGTTTTTCTGTCTATAATGCTAGCACTTTTACCCTGGATCCCAACATTCCTTTTACATTGCATGATGTATTGCAGTATGGAACTGTGGCTTATTTATTTATTTAGTGCCATATCAAGATAAATTTTAAATGGCAGGAGATGACTATATGCTGGAATATCGCCCTGAATTTCATCACATAAAATTGCAATGTAAAACGCCTGTGATTTTCCAGGTGAATGGGGTTGCAAACAGTTTGTTTCTGGATGCTAACATGGAACCAATTTCCATAACATGGAAATGAGCACTAAACTTCTGCTGGATGCTAGTTTTCCAGAAGTGGCCTTTACACTGTATGAAAGCTAATATAAAACATGGAAAGTAGCACTGCAAGGAAATCACAACCCATTGTTGTTGCTATAGAACTCACTGGATTCTCTTGTTTTTGCCGTAACTGTAAAGTCAAATCACTCAACATCTGGCTGAGAGTTGCCCGCACAGCTGTATTAATACTCCGCTGATGGTAACTGGAGACATAGGTTTCAATGCACACCTGGTTGGGAAGGAAGAAAGGAACAGCAGAAGCAATGTAATTATAGATGTAATAAAATAAGACTACCTACATAATTATAATTGGTAGAAATAGGAGGGCGGTTATTGTGTTGTTTTGTTTTCATTATTTTCCTTTTATTATGTATTTCATGTTTTTTGTTTTTTGTTTTATGTTGTGAACCACCCTGTGATCTTCAGATGAAGGGTGGTATACAAATTTAATAAATAAAAGTGAAAGTTAAATGACATAGAACTATTTCTGACAACAGTCTAAATTCTGAATCACCCAAGTCTAAATAGTCTAAATTTATACCACAATATTTCCCCAAGGAAGAAAACTACTAGGGCTCCAGTCTGAATGGTCACCTGATAGTTTTAATATAGCTTCTCATATTTTGATGGAAAAGGCTTACTTATTTCATTCATATATACACCTTTATTTAGAATGTACTATTTCAGACTCCAGGTAAGAGGTGACATGATTCAGTGTTCTTCCATACAAAAAAACCAAAACCAAAACCAAAATGGCTGTACATAAAACGCTAGCTATCAGGAACATAATGAGATCTAGCATAGCCTTATTCATTCTGCATAAGCGCCATACATTTAAATCCCATCCCACCCCCCACCAAGAATCTTGGGAATTGTAGTTTATTAGGGGAAGAGCACTAAACAACTGTTGGCAAGATTCTTGGGGATGGGGGACAGGAAATATGTTTTACCGGTAATTGTATTATATATAGAGGTGTATTCCACCATGCAATCTTCAACCTCAGAAATAGTAGAACCCTAACACAGACTTACCACTTCAGTAGGAACTAGCCCCTAGTTGAGAGCAGCTTTAAAAATTATCCACTTACCCTCTTTTATTATTTGGTCTTATGAATTGGAATCATGCCATCTTTACATATTTGAATCGGAACTGAAAAAGCATTGGTGAAAAATCATAGAATGTGTAAATTCAATCGATAGCTAGGTTCAATTCATGCATGAGTCCAAATTAAGTTGGTCCTCTTGTCATTTGAGTAATTTACCTCTGACCTAGCTGCTAAAGGCACATTCTAGCGGCAGACTGCTAGGTTATTTTATTAACATAGCCCAAGTTTGGCTTCCAGTGGAGAAAGAGCACTCACCTCAGCAATCTTAAGTACCGAACTCCCATTCAGCTCAAATGTTGGAGTGTATGTTATACAGAGCAGGACCTGCAATCAAAGGAACAACAGAGGGCAAGAGCTTTAGTAGGACCTGGTGAAGGCTATGAAGTTCACCGAGAAGCAAGTCTACCACGTGTCCTACCTTTGCTAATCACAGAATCACAAGGCAGAAACAGACCAGAGGGGCAAATCAAACCTCTCCTTAAGGCAGGATCCCACAGATTAATTCATGTAGCCCAGAAGACAGTACAGTATAGGAATAAAGAAGGAGCGCCATACAAAAGTGTCTGCATATGGCTAGTCATTGATTAGCTTTTATAGCGACTAGGGGAAAACTCTATTTCACATTCCCCCACTCTGCTCCAAATTGTCTAGGGGTCACTACTCAGTCTGACATGGTGGAAAAATCAAGTCCAGCTCTTTATTCTGAGGCATATCCACCCATCGTCACATGTAGTGACTTGGGTTCCATTCATTCATGAGTTATAAGAAAGACAAGTTCAATGTCACATGAAACTGTCTATTTTGGTATCGAACCCAATGAACCAAAAAACTGAAAATGGGGCATTTACCCTCTCTCAAAACTCATCATGTGAATTCTGCTTTACAACAGTTCCCAGCAGTCCAAGCTTAGGGCAAGCCAAATCACAGCTGAGATGGCGCAGCATGTTGGGTTGTGCTTCTCCACCTAGCCTCTGATTTGTGGAAGGATGATTTGCAGTGGCCCCTGAGAAGGTTAGCCTGAAAGTAAACCAGGCCATACATGTCTTTTCACACACTTTAACAATCCTTGGATTGCGAGAAATAGGAAATTTGTGGTTACCGGGGGAAATGCTACCGTAGCTATTATAGACTATTAAATATATCCATCGAACTGTGAATTTTGCCTGGAGGACAAACGTGTACAAACTGTAACAGTGCACAAAATACTGTAAATGTCTTTTCATAAGCTTTAAAATATTATTCGACTTTGGTAATATGCAAATTTTAAGAAAGTATCTGCAAAATGGCAAGCAGAAATTTAAAGATTCTACCCAAACATTATCTGGAGAAAAGAGGACTAGAATAGGATCCTCCCTGTTATAAAACAGGATTTCAGTGGCCTCTGTTGGTATTATTTTCTCTGCTCTCTCATAACACAAACTTGAGAAGGCCTAAAAAAATAGAAACTGAGCCAGTAAAAAGTTAAATGTTCTCATTACCAATTAATAAACTCAGAATTATAAGGGTTTTAAATGTGCAGCTAAAACACAGTAAGAAAGTTGTCTGCAAGATCACCTTATGGATCCCATTCCACATTACTAGTGCCAACTTTAAAAAGCCATACTGTGTGAAATACAAATATTGCTTTTCAAAAAGACAATATACCCGGAGCAAGGTCTCTAACTCAGAGCAGTTTAAGGAGGGCACCAAAATTACTCAACAAAATGGAAAGAAGAGCATGAAACAGAAATTTCTCCTATAAAAAGAGAAAGCCTGCTATGTGTAGTAATGTCGACTAAATAGGCAAACAATATCAGGATGATTGTCCTCTTGAAAATGCCCTGATGAATGCTGTTTCCATTAATGAGTGATCCATAATGAGGATGTGGATTTTAATTACGGCCAGAGTGCTTTCTGTCTTGAAAAAACTACTGCTTTGCTCCTTGGTTGCCCAGACCACACAACTGATATGCTGATGAGATTTTTCAGCTCAACAAGGAAAAGAAACAATGGATTATGCCGTCTTCATCAGAACGAAAACAACTTCCCCTAGAACTGGGTTGGGCAACCTATTTCTGGTTAAGTCTTTACAGAGTATTTTATATACCAATAAATCTAAGAGCCTATTAAATATTATTGTGAAACATACCACATACACACAAAAGTATCTCACAGAAGAAATAACTGCTTGGAAATCTACAAGTGTGTTGGTATTTTGCAGCTTTCACAGCTATAACACCAATTCCCCAATCATCTTTTCTCCATATCTATTTGCATGATTACCCCCCAATACACTAAGTGACAAGCATTCCATGTTGCTAAATTAATCAGTCAGCTAGCAAGCAACAGACCCTTACATCAGATGCACACATCTACGCAAGTTGCTTGAGCTTTTCTGCAATCATGTGCTCTAGACCACCCACATTCAGAGAGAGGTGGGTATAATGGCAGCTTCATAAAGCAAATGTAATAACACTTCCAATCTAATATGCTGAGAATGACGGGAGAGAAAACAAGGGGAAAAAATCCATGTCCAGTAGAGCTGTAGGCAAGGGTCTGTGTATAACAAACATGAAACAATGGCGTGGTATTAATACAGGCATATAGAAGCAAGGAATAATCAGCATATCTACAACACAGTCTTACAACTAGGTAAGAATTAAGGCTATGAAGAATGTGAGGTACATTCCTTGGGGTTTGAGCCAGCTCTAGAATTCTGTTGTGAAATTTGCCCATTATACAAGGACTTGTCTGTCTGTAAGTCCTGTTTCAATATATATATATTCCCACAGTTTGCTGGGCATTTCAGGTGCTCTTTTAAATATTCTCTCAGTCATGGGTGGGAAAACACTTATGTATTAACAGATTCCCCCATACCTTGCAGAATCTCTAAATGACCCAGCCACATGGGCAGAGCTTTGTTTTGCTCCATGTAGTTGGATCAATTAAATACAACCCCAACTGCATAGGATCTGCTCGTAGATACATACACTGCTCACATACGGCTGGGAGAACATTTAATGGGTGCTTCACTAATCTCAGATTTATTTGTTTGTTTTTAAGCAATGAAGACTTCATATGGCATTCACAAATTAAAAATCACATCCTGGGTATGTAATGTACATTTGCTTTAAATGAAAATTAGTTGCAGCCCTTTGGCTCATGATCAATACAGCGGCTCAGGAAACACAGTAGATTCCCTCTCTGATAGGAGCTTCGAGGCAGCTATGAATAAGGTAAGATGACCAATGCAAATCAAAGTTATTAATAGGCAGGCTCTGAAGAGGTCATAAACTGTAAAGAGCTAAGGGACAGGGAGACTAAAAGCAAGTAGTAAGAAGAAACCTGAGGGACAGGTTGACAGAAATGATGACTGAAGAAAAGGCGCAATAGACAAGAGACAAGTAACTGAGGCATGAATGAGCTAATCAGGGCAGGGCTCTGAAGATGAGCAGTGCTGAAAATGCTGTGGAACGAGAGAGAGAGAGAGAGAGAGAGAGAGAGAGAGAGAGAGAGAGAGAGAGAGAGAGAGAGAGGACTACCACAGTAATTGGGATAAAGTAGACAACATATGCCTTTGGACAGTTGTGAGTCCAAAATGACTCTTGGGGTGCACACCTGGTCTTTCAGGGACACGGTTACCCTATTGGGGACCAGTGAGCCCCCCACCTGCCCGTTCCCTATCCCCCAAGAAGAGTACTTCTGTCTTGTCAGAATTCAACCTTAATTTGTTAGCCGCCATCCATCCACCAACCGCCTCCAGACACACAGGACCTTCATCGTCCTCACTAGTTCTGATTTGAAGGAGAGGTGGAGCCAAGCTACATTCAGGGCCAAGATATGCTTCTATCTGCAACATGGAATATGTCAGCTATGTGCCAATTTTCATGCTTTCTGTAGGCCTCAATAGGCTGCTTCCATTGAGCTTTATGCAGATAAATAAATAACCTAAATAATATTGACCAGAGTCTGGGATACAATAAAAGTTAGCTATTGTTGTCTCCAATTGTTGAAATAAAACCCAATAGCCTGGTTCAAGTGATTTTTTTTTGTGCCCCCCATGAACAAAACAAGGGCAAACACATTCATAATTCTGTATGTGTTGTATAAACATGGCATGTTTAATTATGAAGATGATGAAGAAGATGGTTTCCCATTAATCAGTGGAGCTGTAAAAATGCTCTGCTGCCACTAGGAACTATTATTCAGAGTGATCAATGCTTCAAATGTCTGGGCAAAGTCTCATATCAAGAGTGGAGTAACCACGTATGTGACATGTTGTACATTCTCTAAATAAAGCCTTCATTAATTTGCTGTGCTAAGGCAGAACTCCAACTAAAAACCAGCTGATATGCAACAACAGTAGTAATAATGAAACAAGGAGAATCATTTAACAGGGTTCTTTAATGGCTCTGGTAGTAGATTTGGCATTCAGAGTTACAACAATACAAGGAATGTAGGAACCAAAGGCAGAAAAAGAAAAACAATGGAATTTTTTCTTTCACGTAAGCATATACAGGATTGCCATCTGTGAGCCTTTTATAATTGTTTCTTAACATTAAACATTGGTGGTGGAGGAATTGGGGGGGGAACAAGTGTCTCACCTTCTGCAAGTAGCATTCAGCTTCTGCAAAACCACCATTGGCTACAATCCAGGAAGGTTCAACTTTAATAGATTGCTCTATTTACCACCACTCATACCCGATGGACAGGATGATCTGATATTGCCTAAAAGCCTCCTTTTTACCAAAGTTTAAGATGACAGGTCAGTGTAACCTCAAGGCAAGAATAAAATGTAACTTAAACAAGCCAGGTAAGCAAGCCTAGGAGGATCAGGTCTCACTTGCTATTTTACACACAAAATTGAATCTATGGAAAGATTGAGGAAGGGGGACCACAACTAGAGCATCAGTTTCCTGTTAGGTAAGTTACATATTTACTATTCATTAAAAGGAGGTGGCAGGTTCCCTAAAGGAAGCACCACAGAAACAAATGCTCGCTTTAAGTATATTCCACCACTCAGTTGGGTAAACACTCAACTGAACAGGTGGCTACACAGATATCAAGAGTCCTTCTTTAATCCCTTCCTACGTGTGTTCTTTTAGCAACACAAAAGGCTTCTGTTTGTTTCCTTTCCTGCATGGCATACACCACACAGACCTGCTAAATTTATGAAGATTAGTTTTTCTAGAGTCAGGGTGAAAAACAAGGATCAAAGCCTATTAATATTGTAAGAAATATTCATACCACCAATCCTGGTTTCTTTATCACTTTAATTAACAGTAAAGGGGGGGAACAGCCTCATAAATACCAGAAAAGGTCACAACTGACAGTAGTTCAGGGAACTAGCTGAGCAGGGATTAATTAGTTGTTTCCAGCTCTCGCTTTTCTTTGCACACAGCAGCTCTCTCAGCAGTTCCATATTTCCTAGGACAGTCTGCCCCTACTGGGTGCCCTGCAGATGTATTGGGCTACAACCCCCATCAGTCGCCAGCTTCATGGGCAATGCTTAAATCACCAGTGATGGAAGCTGAAGTCCAGAACATTGGGAGGCAACTAGGTTAAGGTTTGAGGAATGCAGGTGTTAGCCACATCTGTGAAAGCAGACACCCAATATTCCATTCAAATCTACCTGTAAAGTGCAGATAATCTCTCTATACCTGCTGGGATCTTCTCCTGCACTGCTAAAGGGTTCATATTTGGGGATGACTTTTATTTATTTATTAATGGAAAAACTCTTATGTCTGCAACTAGAACCACAGAAATTTGGTGGTTTTTACCGGCATGGAGATAAAAGTGAAGGAGAAAGCAAAACTATCGCGTGTCAAGCAATATCTGGGGCTCCATTAAATAAATTGGCAATGTTATTATAACTAATGTTTGTTTTCCCCCCAAATAGTGACTTGTAGATCTACCCACATAAGTGTTGCTAGGTTCCTGTGGCAGGCATTTGGAAGAACACAGAGTATCTGGAATGGGCTGAATTAGATACAGGAGACTAAGAATCTCGCAGAAACACCATTCGGAACATGCTTCTACTATTCAGGGTATTGAAGCATCTCCTTTCCTTAGCAGCCAACATGACAGACCTTTAACTCTGCACTGCAACATGATGTAATAAAAGGAAATGAGACTTTGACAAAAAGGGAAATATGAAAGTAAAGGTGTATATTTGTTACAAAGTATGCTAGGAATTTGGTAAATGTTCCCATTCACATTGAATAGTGAGAATCTCCGATGAATTGTGTTAATGTCAGCATTACTATGCCCTCATTTGTCAGACATTCGCTAGAGAATGTTGACAACCTCATTTAGGAGACTGTCAATGTTCCGTAGTATATCTCTGAGTTATTGGTCATTCACAAAATTCACCAGTTCCAGTGCTGATGTAATCCTTATTCCAGTAAAGATCATTGAGAGAAGAACAGGAGAAATTCATCCCTGAGATGGATGGGAGAGTTATTAAGCATGCATGATTCCATTCCTAAATGTACTGTATTTTTCCGTGTATAGACAATGTTTTTTGCTTTAAAACAGGCTTTCTCAGCTTCGGCCCTCCAGATGTTTTGAGACTACAATTCCCATCATCCCTGACCATTGGTCCTGCTAGCTAGGGATCATGGGAGTTGTAGGCCAAAAACATCTGGAGGGCTGATGTTGAGGAAGCCTGCTTTAAAATGTAAGTAAAAATTGGGGTCATCTTATTCATGCATGGTGGATGCACAGGGGCTCTGGCTCTGGTGCGTGTGGCCTGGGCTCAGGTTTGGACTCTGGTGTGGGTGGCCCGGGTTCTGGTTTGGGCTCTGGCCTGACTTCTTAATTTTGGGTTCAAAAATAGAGGGGTCATCTTATACATGGGGGTGTCTTATACAGAAAAAAATACGGTAGTTTGTGATCAGTGAAATAGCAGCTTATCTATCACACATTTTGTAAAGTTGTTTATTTGTCTGTTCACTTGGCATTGGGACATCTCTTAGGATATCAAACTAAATTTTGCACAATAGTTCCAAAGGCCAAGGAGCAGATCTAAGTGTGGGTACAACTGGATGCCATTTGGAATCAAGATGGTGAACTGGACCTTTCAAAACTGCGCTGATTTTAACCACTGATTTCAAAATTGCATTACTTTATTTTTGGTATAGTTTCTTAGAATTCCTGAGCAATGCCCGGTACAAGGCCACTAGTAGATTATATGGGAGTTGGACAATAATTAGTGATGGGGGTAATGTAATAGGTATTTTTTATAAGTGCAAAGTGTGAACAACTTGGGTGCAGAAAGGGTTTGGTTTTTCCTGACATCTTTATAGACGCTTTAGAATCTTACAAAACCAAGTCAGAGAGACATTTCCAAAGTTTGGTCTGCTATGAGGTGACAAATAGGTAGTTGCATCATTCAGATTAGTAAACAAGGATGCTTGGCCTTAGCAGAAGATCAGATAGCACCCGTATAGCTGACCTGACTAAATTTGGTGCTGTTCTTGTCAAGATGGCACATGTTCTTGCGGACAAAGCAGAAAAATCCCATTGCACCAAAAGAAAAATGCAAAAACAAACCCCCAAACCCCACCCACTTTGAAAGCATTTAGTACAAATAGCAGTGAAGACTTTGAGTCTACAGTCTAATTCTAACATATGTCCTTTTAAAAAAACTTTAAAAGAAATCATGAAAAGAAATTCAATCTGTGCAATTCCAAAAGGATTCTGGAAGTTAGCCATAGAGTGAACCCTATGCATTTTCATGTCTTATTCATCCTTCATGCAATGAAGGGTGGAGTATAAATTCAAAAAATAAATGGATAAATTCTGAAGTTGTAACTGGCTGGTGGTGCTAAATTAAATATAAGAGGTCTCACAGGAATTATCTAGGTTTTAGACAGTTTGAATTCCTTTAGGATTAGGTATTTCCTTATATATTAAATAGATAATATAGCAGTTTAAGAACCTGCATGTATCCCCACTTCCTCGGAAACATCCGTCTGTCCAAGGCTGCAGCCTGGAACAGTAGCCTTGTTCAAGGCTCATAGTGGAGAGAATGTTTTGGGATAGAAAAAGAAGGAAAAAGGACACTTTCCCAGCCTCTCTCAACAGCTCTTTGGTGATACTAGTGCTCATTTAGACATTTAATGTCGCAAGAACATAATAGCAGCAATGTTTTATAATTTATGTACCTGCCTCCTGGAATTTGCTAAATAATGCTAAAGGATTTAGGTTTGGGTATGGCTGCCAGCCCTGATCTTAAGCTTATTATTGCTATGGGTGTTGGGGTGTAAGTCTCCTCACCCCCCGTCATGAAACATCACTGTAGAATGCCATGAGGTTGTTTTCTGTTTCTGCATTCAGCAGGCCCTTGCAGTCACTGTGTATGGGGTCCTTGCAATGGGGTCCTAGGTTCTAAATATCCCTTTGCTTTTCCATTTACAAAATAACACGCTTCCACAAACACAAATATTCATTTTCAGCACTCACTTTCATACACATCCTTCTCTTATATACCCCAAAGGTGAAAAACCATCTATCTTAACACTACTTCTCACCAGTCAGGCATATCTTTTCCAGGAAGGAACTGACATGACAAAAGTCAGTTGGAACAAGGATCTAATGGCCTCCCCTCATCTCCAGTGCACAAGGCTGCATGCCAAGGAAGCACTCCTCCTGATTTCATTCTCAGCAATTAAAGTGTGTATAGTTCTAGGAACAGCAGTGTGCATTAAATATACAAAGGATTTACAAGTCTCACACTTCAGTTCTGGCACTGGAGTATTTTGAGCGCAAGGGGTTTTTTTAAAGCTTCTCGGGGAAAAAAAAGAACAACCCACAATGTTAACCTTTTCCCCCGCCCCACACGTTCTCATCCCATCAGCCCATGATGAGCCGCCTTACATAAACATTATATGCAGCCTCCTTTATCACACAGTGCAATGCTTAATAGCAGCCAGCGTGGTAGGGGTGGGGCCCACTCACCTAAATTCCAGTTTGTTCCTGCTGCTTACTGGGAAGTGAAAAAGCAAGGGGGTGAGGTGCAAGCACACTTGCAGAGCCAATCTGGTGCTCCTGACAGTATGTTTGCACTGCGTCAACGTCCCCACTCCCCCCGATAAGCTGCAGCATTGCAGCCGACTGGAGGTCAGCTGAATGGTGGCACTCCACCATGCCATCTGCTACTGGCAATGCTGTTTGTTAAAGACACCTGATTTTTCCATTAGGCATAAAAATGCAAAACTCTTTGCATGCAGTCGTTTCTAGATACCAGGGGATCCAAAGGATTTTCCGTCTCAACAGTGTGGTCACAATTTAAATCTTCTGTCATAAATGTCATGTTGACACAATGATGCCCTATGAATCCAGACTTCAGTTGGTAAAGCTGAATTCAACTTGCAACAAAAAATATGAGAGCTGGTTTCGTACCATGACGTAAGAAATGTTACTAAGGATTCAGAGAAGCTCCAGAGAGCTGCAGAGTTGAGTCAGTCAGGAAGTCTCCCCTTCAGCCACGTAAGTACTGACGTCTGTTAAATACTAACCTTCATGACTTCTACCTGCAGGTCTTCGTTGAGGGAAGGAGTCACTCTGACTGCATTCAGCATTTGATTAAGCAACTGCTTGTCATCAGAGTCTGTTTCCATGGTTACAAATCTCTCGTCAGACAGTAGCTTCTGCAAAGAGAGAATGTGACTGCTTAATCACAGAGATTCTTGATTTGCTTGATACATAATGCTGGTATAAAAATCATATTAACCCCCCCAAATACCTTATTCTGTTTTTTATATTTTAAAATGTATACCCCATTGTTCACCATGCAGTTCTCAAAGCAGCTTACAACAATGAAATACATAATATACAAAATTTAAAGCTTAAAGTAAACCTCAAAAATCCTCAGAATTTTAAAATGTCAGAAAATAATGTAAAGCATCAGAGATGCATTCAAGGTCCAAAGGCCTCCTGAAATAAAGTGAGTTTTGACCCAGGCATTTGAAACTCAGTAGGGGTGGTGTCTGTGGTGAGGTAGTTCCATAGAGTTGGGCCCACGACAGCCAAGGCACAACTCCTAACTGATTTAACTCATGCTTCTGGCCTATGGGAAACCACTAATAGTGCTCCCCTCAATGATCTCCCATCGTTCCTAGCTAGCAGGGGCGTAGCCAGGATCAAAACTAGGGGGGGGAAGCCATGGTCGTTCAGGGGCGGGGCCAAGGCACGGAAGGGGCGGGGCCATGAAGTGGGCGGGGCTAAAGGGCCAGCGGGCCTGATGAAATTGTGGCGGCGGCAGCAGCGGCCACCTTGTGCTTCTGGGGCTGGTAGCGTTGGCGGCTACCCTGCTTGGCTGGAGAGGACGGGAGGGTCGGGCAGGCGAGAGGGGGTGGCAGGGCGGGCGAGGGCGAGGCAAGACACGGCCGCAGCCACGACGGCTCCGAGGCGTTGCTGCATATCAGCATAATATTTCAACCATGGTTCAAGCCCCACCTTAGGGAAAAAATCCTGCATTGCAGGGGGTTGGACTAGATGACCCTTGTGGTCCCTTCCGACTACAATTCTATGATTCTATTGATATATTACCATAGCATATGCATCATTCTGCTTTCTTGAATTGTCCTACTCCTAGGCATAGCATCCAACTCCTAGAGGCCTAGGTGCCCCCCCCCCAATTACTGGTAAATACCGTATTTGAAAGAGTCATCCCCCCATGTTGATGGGCTTTCTATGTGGGGCTTATCTGCCCCCCCGTATTTTATTAAGGATGGAAGAGGGAGGGAAGGAAGGAAGAAATAGAGAGAGGGATAACTCATATTTGTGGGTGCCTCTGGGTGACGCTGTGATGCTGGAACTCTGCATGTACAGGAGCCTTGTAAGCAGCTTTCTCTCTGCTTGATTTACAGCAGGCACGTCCAACAGGTAGATTGTGATCTACCAGTAGATCACTGGATGTCTGTGGTAGATCACTGGTAGGTCACTGGCACCCCTAAAAAAAGCTCACCCAAAATTTTCCTCCTCCCTCAAAAAAGTTGAACTATGACCTGAAGCCCTAAACAAAAATGGGCCTCCCTCCCTCCTAAAAGAAGCTCAACAAGTTTGACCTAAACCCCCCAAAACAGGGCTTCCCTTCCTTTAAAAAAAACATTTAACATTTGTGTAATGTGTTGGCAAAAGTCTGTTCCTGCCACAGCATTCTGCACTAGCACAATCTCAAACTTCTGGACCAGACCCAAGGGCAGTCCCACATTAAGCACATTGCAATAATCCAGTCCCGAAATTACCAATACAGTGGAACCTTGGTTTCCAAACATAATCCATTCCGGAAGACTGTTCGACTTCCAAAATGTTCGAAAACCAAGGCGCAAAGGGCGGGGGGTGTCTGCAAATTTACAGAGAAAATTGATAAAAATACAGTGGTACCTCAGCGGAAGCCATGCGACTTTCGAGGCACATTCAAAAACGGAAGTATTTACTTCTGGATTTTCGGTGTTCAAGTTTTGAAATGTTTGTCAATGGAGACGTTTGAAAACTGAGGTACCACTGTACATGAACTGCCGCAGTCTGGTTATCCCTGTCCAGGAATGGCTGTGACATGTGTACCAGCTAAAGCTGATAACAGGCATTCTTTGCCACAGAGGTCACCTGTGCCTCAAGTGACAATGATGGTCCAGTGAGTACCCCCAAACTCCTTCAGAGGGAGCACAACCCCATCCAGGGGAAACAACTGACCAAGAACCATCAGATCCAAGAACCAGCCACTCATAAGGGCCCTGTCTTCCCAGAATTCAGACTCAGCTGACTGGCCCTCATCCTGTCCACCACTGCATCTGTGCCCGGGCCCCATTCTTTCACAACTTCTTCTGAATCCGATGTAATGGAGAAATAGAGATGGGTATCATCAGCATACTGATGACATCCTGCAGTAAAACTTCTAATGATCACTCCCAGTGGCTTCATATGAATAGCACTGGGGACAAAACAGTGCCCTGTTGAACCCCACCGCATAACTACCATGGGCCTGAGGAGATATTTAGAGATCAATGTGTAAAAATATCTGGTTTTTGCAGAGTTGAATTGTAGCAAGAATTGAGTCCATCGGTTGCCCACTCACTACTGGTACGTGGCCCCCAAACGATTGCCAATGAGAGAACGTGGCCTTCAAGCTGAAAGAGATTCCCCACCCCTGCCTTAGCAACTAAAATGTCAGCAGGGCACCATCCAGCTGCAGCAGAACCTCATTGCCATATACCTGCATCCCTGCTAGAGCATGCTGGGCCAGCTTCACATTTTTGCTTTCCAAAGCAAGCTGGAGTGGAAGGAGGCACTTCTCCCTGATGGCCAAAGAAAAAGAAACTGTTTAGGAATATGCATTCAGAAAGCCTACATTGTAACTATTGTATTTGGCTCTTGAAAGGCAATTCACAGCATGTGTTACATTTAGTCTTATTTGATGCAAACATTCATCATAGCACGTAATAAAAGAAGCAATTGCAGGTTCCTTCCAGGTGTCCTGTTCATCCAACATCCATGATATGTGATCCATTTGACAATGCTGTTTGTCCCGGCAAAAGTTTTGGGGTGGTCATACCGCTCCATTTGCAGTCTCTGTGCATATCCTGTAACGTCCTGCTGAAATCTTGTAACTTTTCAAAGCACAGATGCTTTGAGTTGGTTTGTTTTGTCTTCCTTTTGTTGTGATATAGTCTCTCTGGGCAGCAATAATGTGGTAGCATTGGTGAACCATTGCAGAACAATTAATAAAGCACTATTATTGTGTCAAGAACATCTGCAAAATAACACCAGACCGGAGGAGCCTGTAGCTAATGGTTACATCCACACCACACATTTAAAGCACTTTAACAGTCGTGGTTTCTGCCCAAGTGTCCTGGTAACTGTACTTTACCCTCATGCAGAGTAAAAACTCCCCTGAACAAACAAAAGTGCCTGGGATTCTTTGAGGGGGAGCTAAGACTGTTAAAGTAGTGGTTTAAATGCATGGATCTGAGCAATATTAGAAGCCTCTAAGATGTGGCTACAGGATCAGGAATAGGCTGGAGGATTATATCTTCCTTCCACACAGCTCTTCTCCTCTTTGGAGCAAATTACCCCCATCCCACTTAACTGCAGTTATGAGAGGCAACAGCACTAACCTGAAGAGGGATGCATCTAGCTAAGATCTGAAACCAGAATTTGAAGCAAATAGAAAGTCCTGGCTAAGAGGGAACCATGGTTAAAATTGGAGACAAATCATTTCTTAACTTTCTCGAGAGAAAGGAGGGAATGGGGGCAAAGAAAGCACACGGCCCTTTGGTTACCATAACAACTGATCAGCTGTTTAATGAAACAGAGAAGAACCAGAAGACCAGGGACTGGAGCCTGGATTCCCCACCACTACAATCACACTTAATGCATATTAGAGTCATAGAATTGTAGAGCTGGAAGGGACTACGAGGATCATCTAGTCCAACCCCCTAAAATGCAGGAATCTTTTTACCCAACCTGGGACTCAAACTCATGACCCTCAGATTAAGCGTCTCATGCTCTATTGACTGCTTGGTCTGAGCTGGTAAGCTTCTCTACCTAGAGACTTTAGATCAAGCATCCCCAAACTCAGCCCTCCAGCTGTTTTGGGACTACAATTCCCATCATCCCTGACCACTAGTCCTGTTAGCTAGAGATGATGGGAGTTGTAGTCCGAAAACAGCTGGAGGGCAGAGTTTGGGGATGCCTGCTTTAGATTCTAGGAGCTGAATCCAGATGTTTAAGGAAATACGGTAGTGTTATTTACTCCTTGCTACCACTCTAATTTTTTCAGGGGCTTTGGCAAGTTTAAAAGGAACAGCAAGTGGGAAGGCATGCCTGTGTGCACATTCTGAACATTTCTGCATGCTCCAATTTGGTTCATTTGCACCTATGGTATCTTAAGAACTACATCTTCCAATCACTACCATTTTTCTGGTCAGCTGGCAATCAGCCAGACTTCCACTTTTTCAGTAGAAGAGGAAGCAGACATACTGTATTCCATTACAACTGAGCCAGTGAGTGCTTTATTTACAAGTGAAAGCCAGTGCTACCTTTTATGGCTCACTGCATAGCAACTGTGTGCATTTCAGCAAAATGCCCACCATCTCTTTCCCTACCCATTGTCCTCCAGACATTTTGGATTGCAATTCCTATCAGCCCCAGCGAGCACGGCCAATGGTCAGGGGAGGAAGGGAGCTGTAGCCCGAGAGATCTGGAGAGCACCAGGCTGATAAAGGCTGATCTACAGCCGTATCCTTTTAACTGATAAAAATCAGATTTCTTTTAAAAAACAAACAAACCTCAGAAGCAACAAAATGCATTAAAAAACCGGGACTGATTCAATTACGGTAGTTGCCTCCCTGTTCTTGAGAAAAGCATTTAGCTAAAGCTCTAATAAATGCTAATGGACCATCTATAGTCCCATCACAACAGTTAACAAAATGAACTGTCATTGTGTCATTTCCTGTCCCTCTAAGTGATTATATATATATATATATATATATATATATATATATATATATATAGTAAATTGACTGCATGTTGCTGCAGTTGAGAGCCTGTGATTTCGGAATGGGCCATTCCTTTCTCCACCATGACCCTCCTTCAAGCTTCTACTTTGCCTTAGAAGCAAAGGGATTGCTGATTGAGGATGATTAGTGAGTTTGTTTGTTTGTTTAGCAAAAGCATCCTATGCATCCAAGTATAAGACTGCTCTGACTATTTGTTGTGCATAGGATCCTTGCTGCCTTGTTTCCTAAACCTGTAACCAGGGCCGTCCCTAGGCCCGGGCTGGGTGGCGCAAGGTGCCAGGGTGCCTGGCCATCAGGGGCACGGAAGGGGCGCCGAACGCTGGTGTCTGCCTCCGCGCGCCTCTGCTGTTGAGCGGCTTCAGGCAGCTCTCCAGAGGTGCACGGGGAGCACGAGCCTGGGGCCGCCTCTGCCACAGCTGTTGAGCGGCTTCAGGCTGTTCTCCAGAGGTGCGCGGGGAGCGCTGGCCTGGGGCCACCTGAATTGCTGAGAGGTGCAGCGCAGTGGCTCCAGGCTCGCGCTCCCTGCGTGCCTCCGGAGCTTCACGCGGGGAGCGGGAGCCTGGGGCCGACTCCTCCATGCCTCTCAGTTTTTGATCGGCTTCAGGCCGCTCTCTCACTCACGGGGGGCGCCGGAGGTATCTTGGCACCAGGGCACCAGATATGGTTAAGACGGCCCTGCCTGTAACCCTGTGAACATGTTTGGAATTAAGGGGCTAAGGCAGCAAGGGAGTCAATTGCAGCAAACAAAATGTGTGGAGCTGCCCTAATTATTCATAAGGTGCACTGTTTGGGCTGAGAGCAGACAAGAACCTACAGGATGGCGGTGAAATTAGAGAAACCTATGGACCAATGTACTGTATTCACATTCCTATTGTGGTGAGCTAGAAAGAAAGAAATGTGATGAGGAAACCCTCTTCCATCATTAAAATGAGAGAAATAGTGCAGATCCTATTGGCTGGCTCTTTATGATTAGGAAAGAAACTGCTTGTCTAACCCTCCTTTGGTGTCTTCCTCAAATAGCTTTTGCACAGTGTGAACAGAGAAGCTATAATTCCGTAGGGGGGGGGGATCCTGCCTGAAACTGAAGGAGTTATTAAAATGTAAATGCCATCAATGCAAATCAGTGACCTTTCCCACGTTCCATTTTGGGAATTGGCTGAGCTGCCTTTTTCTTGTTTCCAGGTCTGAGATGTGACATGACAGGCCAACTAAAATCTAGAACACTAGCAAGGTCACAGAAACACAGTCGCTGGCTGTGAGAAGCCGATAGTAAAATGGAAGTTCAACTACTTCATTCTGGCAGTAAAAGACTTCAAATGTGAAGAGAATGGAAATGGCTCATTAATTCAAGCTCTGAATTAAAACTGAGATGGAAATGAGAATTGGCACAAATTGAATCTTTTCTTCTTACAACATCTGTAGAACGTTAACAAACCCAATTGTCCTCAAAGGCTGATTGAGGAGATGGAGAAAGTTTACAACCCAACACACTTTGCCTCTTTCCATATGACCTGTTTATTCAGCATTCATTCTGGTTTGTTTGCAGGGATGTTAGATATTCTGGCATCTAGCACACATAATCCCACATTTCCCCATGACTTTGCTTATCGCAAAAGGTCTGATGTGGAAAGTTGTGCAAGAGCTCCAAATAAACTTTGATTTTGCAACCTGCATTTGTTGGTTTGTGACTGAATTCCACCACAAAACACCAATGATCTGGAAATGCCCTTTGTAACTTTTGGTCCTTCACATCAGATGCAAGGAACTGACAGTTAGTGTATACTAACCCATTGTGCTTTTAATATGTCCATCCCTTTTCAAGATGAATAGCAACATCTCCTATCTCTATAGGGAATTGGGGGGGGGGGAGACTGCTATTTATACATTTTCTTGTTTTTTATAGCTGACTAGACAGGCATTCTAGGGGACCCAGGTGGCACTGTGGGTTAAACCACAGAGTCTAGGGCTTGCTGATCAGAAGGTCGGCGGTTCGAATCCCTGCAACAGGGTGAGCTCCCGTTGCTCGGTCCCAGCTCCTGCCTACCTAGCAGTTCAAAAGCATGTCAAAGTGCAAGTAGATAAATAGGAACCGCTCTGGCGGGAAGGTAAATGGCGTTTCCGTGCGCTGCTCTGGTTCACCAGAAGTAGCTTTGTCATGCTGGCCACATGACCTGGAAGCTGTCTGCGGACAAACGCCGGCTCCCTCGGCCTATAGAGCGAGATGAGCGCCGCAACCCCAGAGTCGGACACGACTGGACCTGATGGTCAGGGGCCCCTTTACCTTTACCTTTAGACAGGTATTCTAGCACAGACAAATACAAGCATGTCATCTTTACATAGAAAAGGTGGGTCACTGGTGCTAGGGAGTAAGTGAAGTCTTCCCGGTTTGTTTGCAGCAATTCTTAAAAAAAAAAAAACGTCTACATGATTACTTATGTGACAGAGTTCAGTGGTGGTGGAGTAACAGTCTGTAAAGAATTAAACATTGAATAATAGTAGTATCATCATCTTATTAAAGGTCACAGTCATGGGACAGTTCCATTGCCCCCATCAATAAGCATATGATGAAAATTCTCAATTCGGGCATGCCACATGGAGCTAAAAATATAAAGCAAAGGAACAAAATATGGCTGGGAAGATGCAGTACTACTGTAAGTGTAGCCTTGAAGAAAAGTTAAATACAGGGCTCTAAAACATTTCTGCTGACCAAGTCAAAAGTTGTAGTCACCCCAACTGTCAAGTTTCTCATCCCGCAACTAGTAGGGAGTCTGTACCATTGGGAGATGCTGCCACAAAGTGCACTGAGCGCCCTGAGGCAGGAACTTCCAACCCTCTCTGCACCTTGCGTTTGCCGACAGAGAGGTGGAGGGAAAGTGTTCACTGTACACCCCACCCCTGCCTTTTCTGCTCCTCAGCAGGAAAAATAAAAAACCAGTTTCATCTGCCTTGGCAGAAACTCTTTGGAGAGCTTGGTCAAATCTTTGAAATAATTCCCAGACTTCTTCCCAAGTCTGGGGAAATTGCAGGAACCACAGAGCAATTGCCGAGACAACCCTGCCCCCCACCTCGGCAGAGTTGCCAGAGTTAAGGTACCACCTTTGCCAAAGCAAGGAGGTTTGTTGAAACCTGGTCAGATATATTCAGGTTTTGACCGACATACATCTTTGAATTATTCAGAAGTAACAGAGATGACACAACCTTGAAGGCAGAAAGTGAAGAGGAATTGAAGAATCTTTTAATGAGGGTGAAAGAGGAGAGCGCAAAATATGGTCTGAAGCTCAACATCAAAAAAACCAAGATCATGGCCACTGGTCCCATCACCTCCTGGCAAATAGAAGGGGAAGAAATGGAGGCAGTGAGAGATTTTACTTTCTTGGGCTCCTTGATCACTGCAAATGGTGACAACAGTCACGAAATTAAAAGATGCCTGCTTCTTGGGAGAAAAGCAATGACAAACCTAGACAGCATCTTAAAAAGCAGAGACATCACCTTGCCGACAAAGGTCCGTATAGTTAAAGCTATGGTTTTCCCAGTAGTGATGTATGGAAGTGAGAGCTGGACCATAAAGAAGGCTGATCACCGAAGAATTGATGCTTTTGAATTATGGTGCTGGAGGAGACTCTTGAGAGTCCCATGGACTGCAAGAAGATCAAACCTATCCATTCTGAAGGAAATCAGCCCTGAGTGCTCACTGGAAGGACAGGTCATGAAGCTGAGGCTCCAATACTTTGGCCACCTCATGAGAAGAGAAGACTCCCTGGAAAAGACCCTGAAGTTGGGAAAGATTGAGGGCACAAGGAGAAGGGGACGACAGAGGACGAGATGGTTGGACAGTGTTCTTGAAGCCACCAACATGAGTCTGACCAAACTGCGGGAGGCAGTGGAAGACAGGAGTGCCTGGCGTGCTCTGGTCCATAGGGTCACGAAGAGTTGGACACGACTAAACAACAACAGAGATGTTGCTTTGGAAGTTCTAAAGATATATATGACTTTTTCTAGAAAGCATTCACAACCTGGTGTGTGATGTGTGTCATGGAAATTCATGCTTCCTTATCTCTTACTTCAGGGAGAAGCCAGCAAATTAATTAGGCTGTGCTGTGTTTACCTGGATACAGCTGTCGTTTGTCTCCAGAAATAATGTGACATTTGGGTAGTCAGGGAGATATTATGTTCAAATAAATGCCACACAGCAAATTTCATCCTTTGCTTTCTCACTGAGGTGTAAGGCAAGCAGTCAAGATTTGGGCCCGGTTAAGAATTGTGTACCAGTCAACACCTGGCAGGCCCTTCACAAAATTGCTTACCGATACTGTATATTATTTATTTATTTATTTTAAAAAACTGTTGGGGTATCAAATCCTGGGAGTTTATATATGCCGTATTAACCACCTGGGGCTTGCCATGAAAACATATTTGTGATTAGCTTGCAATCATTTCCACCTCGAATTTAATAGGTCTAAATATAGCCTAAGAGCAAATGTTGCTCAGGTGTTGCTACTAGCAACCTAGGATAGATTAAAAACTCAAGGACGGTGGTGGGGGAAATCATGACTTTTTTTCCCTAGGGTGGGGTGACAGGCTGCTATGACAGGCATAACTGCTTTTGTGTTGATAGCAAACATGAATAAACTATAGGCAGTTATAAGTAGCATAGCCCAAAGGAAGTAAAATCATTCATATTATGGGCTTCGGGAAACATCTCCCTTAGAAGGGCTATTGCTCACTTACAGTTGAACTAATTGAATCCATCTTTATTTCATTCTTCAACGGAATCATTTAGATATAAACACAGAATCCACATAGAATTGTCAAGAAGAATGGGTGTTAAAAACACAGTGTTCTTTCTCAAGAACAGATGAACAATGGGGGGGGGAATGATAAAAATAGCAACAAAGCTATGTTGTGGGATATGCTAGAAAGACGAGGTGGCCTTGGAACATAATCTGAAGCCGTTCTCAAAGGGTAGCTACATTAGTCTTTAGAAGTACAAACAACAAACATTTTTGTGGCATTTTAAAGGCAAAAAGATTTACTGTCAGATGTGTGAAATGTTTTCTGTACTTCAGGAATACAGTATACATTAATGGTGATGATGGGGGAACTATAAACAGTGGTGTCAGAAGGAAATGAAATGCAGACAAATACAGTGATAATTGCATTATCAACAGTGGTCATTCATAAAAAAACCCAGTAGTTAGTAGCACAGGCATCCTGACATTAACATACACAGTGTGATAAAAACCCATTGTACTGATTAATTGGTGCACTTGCACCACTTGCAGCATTGAAATTCTGTTGTTTCACATCCCTTTGAAGTTCCTTTGTTAAAATACAGCTACTTTTTAGCCAATTGCAAAGTGGTCCTTTACATAGAGGCCCGTCACTTTGTCCTACATACGGTAGAACACAGAAGGCCATTCTTGACAGTTATGTCACTCCGGTAGATGAAGAGGTGAATGAACCCCTCACGTTGTGGATGATACAAAGACATGGTTGGCACCTGGGTCTGCCACAGGTCTGCCACAAGTAATGCAACAGAGGTACAGATTTGGGGATCAGACCTGTGGCAGGTCTGATCCCCACAGGTCTGATCCCCAAATCTGAACCTCTGTTGCATTACCTGCTGTTCTTGGTGAGCAGCTGAGGCTGTCTGTAAGCAAATACAGGCCAGCCCCCACTGTGAAAAGGAAATATACTTGCCCACAATTGGCTGGAGATTCTTCGTGACAGGTTTGATTGGTTTTACCTGTCAGCAGACAGGGCCCCCAATATTTTCAAGGAGGAGGCTGGCCTGGCCATCCTCAAAAGGATGCACAGAACTAAGATGTTTGGCCCTGTCATGTCCTTTTGAAGATCACCAGGGATGCGGCACAGCGAAGAGTCTTCACCGCGCGCCAGAGAACCCTCCTGCCGACCTCTGCCAGGGACACACAGGGTGAAGCATCTTTACCCCGCACATCCTTTTCACAAAGGTACGGCTGCTGGTGGTGCATGGATGGGCCAAGTAGGCCTAGCTGGGCTGGGGGGGGGGCATTGCACATGTGATGTCATGCACATGTGACGGGCCCTTTTAATGTTGGGCACTGCCTGGCAGTGTCAGCCTGTCATTTTCTCTTCTACTTTTGTCCCTGGTAGATTGACAAAGTCAGGAACAATCTCTTTTGGGTCAGTGGTGCAGCCTGATATAATTTGTTTTAGGTGCAAGTCTCTTTTTGATGATGCAGTTGTATAACAGGACTTCATCATAGAGAATAGTTTTAGGGGTGTGTCCTAAGTGTGTAAGAAACTTGACTTACCTCTTTTCAATCTTTCCCTTTTTTAAAATGGATACATTTCACTTCATTATTATAAATCAGTGCTGCGGCTTTATTCACATTTTTCCTTCCATACTTGCTTGGCCAAATGTGCTGCTGATAATTCAGGGCATCCAGCAATTACTGGAGTTCCTTTTGGCTCTTTCAGGGTCTTTTCTTGGACATCCACAGGCATTGTCATGGCCAAACTACACATTTCATTAACAATAACCTAGGCAGAACCTGCCATTTTACATTCTTGATAAAAAGCTGCAGAGAAAGTCAATCTGGACTGGGACAATGACACATAGGAGAATAGCCCCATTTCCCACATTATGTTTTACCATTTCACTCCTCCCCCAAAATAATGATTTCCTACTGAAGGTACTACAACAGCCTGGGATGTGATTTAGGGCAGGAAAAAGGAGCATATGCATATAAGCACTCCACATCATCAAGAGCTATGCATGCAAGGTAAAGGGATCCCTGACAGTTAAGTCCAGTCGCAAACGACTCTGGGGTTGCAGCACTCATCTCGCTTTACAGGCCGAGGGAGCCGGCGTTTGTCCACAGACAGTTTTTTCAGGTCACGTGGCCAGCATGACTAAGCCGCTTCTGGCAAAACCAGAGCAGCGCACGGAAGCACCGTTTACCTTCCCGCCGGAGCGGTACCTATTTATCTACTTGCACTGTGTGCTTTTGAACTGCTAAGTTGGCAGGAGCTGGGACCGAACAACGGGAGCTCACCCCATCACATGGATTTGAACCGCGGATCTTCCAAGCGGCAAGTCCAAGCGGCACAGTGGTTTAAACCACAGCGCCATTTGTAAAAGTCAGGTGGTTTACTAATCAATCCTTCATGTTCTTCTATCACATGGAGGAAACTAATGAAAAAAGGAGCATGCCTCAGGTGGATCTACGTGCTCAGAAAAGCAGGCCACTCTCCAGTGCTTTATTTACTTCTGTTTCAGTGTATCTGAAGAAGTGTGCATGCACACGAAAGCTCATACCAATGACAAACTTAGTTGGTCTCTAAGGTGCTACTGGAAGGAAATTTTTTTAAAAAAAATTACCGGTAGTAGGGTTTTATGGTTTTATTCTTACTAGCTCCAACCAGTAGCAGACGGTGGGGTGGGGTGGCAGTGCTCACCTGACCTCCAGTTGGCTGTGTTACTGGGAGGTAGAAGGGGAGGACAAAGGCAGAAGCAAGGTGTTAATTCCTTGGTGAGGGCACCAAATTGGTTCCCCCAGTGCACTTGAACCACACTGACCGTACCACTGCCTCCCCCTCTGCCTCCTGGTAGAGCAGTGATGTGGTCAGCCAGAGGTCAGGTGAGCACCACTGCCCAGCCCTGCCATCCATTACTGATTCCTACACAAGATGCACTCAAACTTTCTTGGTTTCTACACATTCTAGTAACATTAGTTACTTGCGCTGTGCTGCAAGGGGTGTCAAAAAAATGCTGTAGAATAGAGGGAGGAGGTGCCAAATTTTAGCATCACTGAAATTTGAGAGCTCAAAGTCTTGCAGTGGTTGGATACAGTTAGTTTATGAACACATGCTAATAACCAACTCTGTAGTACAATGCCATTCTCTGCCCTTCACTTAGCTCGGTTGTTCTACCCCAGTATAATCATTCCCTTTAACACCATGCAGTAACAGCTTGTCAGCACACAGCAACTTCTAGATGGTGTCACTGAGTAGTGCAGGATGGCAAAGAATCGTTAACATCAGGGAGAATAAACAAGGCACACCTTTATGTAGCCTATCTTGATTTCAGCAAGGCCTTTGACAAGGTGTCCCATGGTATTCTTGTAAAGAAGCTGGTAAAATGCGGGCTACACAATGCTACCATTCAGTGGATTTGTAACTGGCTGACTGAACGTACCCAAAGGGTGCTCATCAATGGCTCCTCTTAGAATCATAGAATTGTAGAGTTGGAAGGGACCCTGAGGATCATCTAGTCCAACCCCCTGCAATGCAGCTGTCCCATATGGGGATCAAACCTGTGACCTTGGAGTTATCAGCACCATGGAGAGAAGTGACTAGTGGGCTGCCACAGGGTTCTGTCTTGGGCCCAGTCTTATTCAACATCTTTATCAATGACTTGGATGATGGGCTTGAGGGCATCCTGATCAAGTTTGCAGATGACACCAAATTGGGAGGGGTAGCTAATACCCCAGAGGACAGGATCACACTTCAAAATGACCTTAACAGATTAGACAACTGGGCCAAAGCAAACAAGATGAATTTTAACAGGGAGAAATGTAAAGTACTACACTTGGGCAAAATAAAAATGAAAGGCACAAATACAGGATGGGTGACACCTGGCTTGAGAGCAGTACATGTGAAAAGGAAATAGGAGTCTTGGTAGACCACAAACTTGACATGAGTCAACAGTGTGATGCAGCAGCTAAAAAAGCCAATGCAATTCTGGGCTGCATCAATAGGAGTATAACATCTAGATCAAGGGAAGTAATACTACCACTGTATTCTGCTCTGGTCAGACCTCACCTGGAGTACTGTGTCCAATTCTGGGCACCACAGTTCAAGAAGGATACTGACAAGCTGGAACGTGTCCAGAAGAGGGCAACCAAAATGGTCAAAGGCCTGGAAACGATGCCTTATGAGGAACGGCTTAGGGAGCTAGGTATGTTTAGCCTAGAGAAGAGAAGGTTAAGGGATGATATGATAGCCATGTTCAAATATATAAAAGGATGTCATATAGAGGAGGGAGAAAAGTTGTTTTCTAATGCTCCAGAGAAGCAGACATGGAGCAATGGATTCAAACTACAAGAAAGAAGATTCCACCTAAACATTAGGAAGAACTTCCTGACAGTAAGAGCTGTTCGGCAGTGGAATTTGCTGCCAAGGAGTGTGGTGGAGTCTCCTTCTTTGGAGGTCTTTAAGCAGAGGCTTGAAAACCATATGTCAGGAATGCTTTGATAGTGTTTCCTGCTTGGCAGGGGGTTGGACTGGATGGCCCTTGTGGTCTCTTCCAACTCTATTATTCTATTCTACTATCTGCTAATGCTGCTGGACCATATGCAGTGCTTGATTGTGAAAGAGTTTATACAATATACATTCATTTTTTTCCTGAGGCAACAATGAACCATGTCAGCAAACTCAATAATCCGGAACAAAAGTAATACAAAACGTTGGTCTTAAGCCAGATGCAGTGACACAAGACCTCACAATGTTATCTGCTTCATATGTGCAATGGAACAAATGTCAGATGGCCAGCAAACCCACTAGCATCAGTAGCAATCATCAAGCTAACCCTCTGTGAATGAGAGGTAGTCTGCGGAGTAAATCAGTTTTTCCTGCTTACTTAAGACTCCTGGACAAAGCTGATGGAAAATAAATCAGATGGGAGAAGGAAGAAGTGATGAAATAAACACTACTCATGTACTGAAGGTTATTAAGCTATACTCTGGGCTCAAAGCTTCCTGAACAGAGATGCCTTAGTTGTAGAGTTCAGTGGAACTACTCACTATGACACCATTTGTGGGAAACTGTCAGTAAGACAATTCTTAGTTCTTGATATAAGAAAATCTAGTTTTATAGGGTTTGCCAGAGTTCCATTGTGTAATATCAAGAAGTGATGAAACTTCTCCCAAAGGATAGGATAAAATTTCCTTCCATTCAATTCTACTTTCATCAATAAGTTTATTGTATTATCCAAAAGACAATGACAATTTCATAAGTTTGCTGAACTATGAACCATTATAAAAAAACATACACTAATACTGGTAATATAAAACAAGCATCAGTGATAAGGAAAAAGAGAAGCCAGAAAAACAGTCAGCTAGAAGTCTTGTAAGTTTCCTTTCATAGGGCAAAACAACATGCTTTCAGAAACTATTACTCATATTTTTATTTGATCACTGGATATTTTCAAGCAATGTATTTGATGAAATAACATTTCCTGAAGATTAGAAAGCAATCAGTTCAAGTCTAGAGGTGTAAGTTTTAAATGAATACAGAAAGCTTTTTAGGCAGCAAAATCTAGACAGACCAATGATCCAAATTGATTGTATCACTATTTGGCAAGATTTCACTAGTAAAAAGCAGTTGTAACTGCATATGAATTTCCCTCCTCTGTAGACTGAAGAAAATGAATTGAAACCATGGCAGAAAATAATCAGAATGGAAAAAGGAGCCAAAAACCTATGAAAGAGTTTTGCAAAATCCTAAAGAGAATCTGAGTCTATCATTACTCAATCTTAACCTAAATTACCTCACCTTCAATAGAAAGATGGTGGAATATTATAGATAGCAAAGCCAAGTGAAAGATACGTTGTGATTGAAGTCTCCAACATGGTGCCTATGAGACCTGCTGGGGCCAAGCTCCAGGCCAAATTGGAATGGTGGCATAGTCTAAGCTTCTCTAACTCTTCTCCATGTCTCCTTAGGCCCTCCTACTATTTTGATTGGCCAGCAGACTTGGAAAAGAGGGGAACAGTTCTCTCTGCTGCTGGCATCCAATTAGAATTGGGCATTTTTCTCTGCTGGTAGCACCCAGGTAGAATATTAGCAGGAGAGGGAACAGTTTCAATTGGACATCACCAGTAGACAGAAGAGAGAAAACAGTTCATGTCTGACTCCAAGAAGAGATAGCCAACAGTAGCTGAGCCTATGTCTCAGTGCAAAAGGGAAAGGAAGGAAGGCATTCAAGACTCTTCTTTTAAAACAACTTTCATTCCCCCTTGTATTTAAAGTGATGTTGGGGTGAGTGTTTTTGGAAGGCACCTGGTCCTGGGAGCCCTTAATTCTGGCAGTGCCTCTGAGTGTATCAGCATTCATACCATTCAGCTGCATGGGCTGTATCCTTAGTCAGATGAAATTGAACCCTGGTAGACAACTGCCTGTACAATCATATTTTCAAACAAAATGTACAACATTGCTTTCTTGGGACCGGACCATTTTCTGAACACTACAAATCTGTAAAAATAACTTGTAAGTGATAAATAGAAAATGATAGATGACACCCCTAGTATGGCTTGCTTGCAGCATGCTGCAGGTTTTCTACCAGAGAGTTCTTACTCTGGTTTCAACAATCCGCAAGTCTCAAGCTCTGCAGCCGCTTCATGTATCTTTGTTGACATCTATAACCAAGGCAGTATACATTTCCTACCTTAGCTGATATGGAGGGATCTTTGTAGCAGCCTCTGGGGATTGTAACAGTTCTGTATAGAGAAGGGAGAAGAATCATTATAGAGGGCAATGAAGGCATACTGTACAACTTTTTCAAGCCATCACCTGGGACATGTTTCTCCCAGGAAGCACTTTTTCAGGGCAAGATCTCATGCAATGCTCCAAAACATGCAATTTTGGGTGCTGGCTGAGATTGCGGCCCTGAAGAAAGCACTTTTTTTCAAGGCAACAGTACAGCACCCAAAATGGCCACCAAGATCTTGCATGAAAAAAACATGTTCCTTTTTTCCAGGGCATTTGGGAGGTATGTGGGGGGCAGGTACTACCAGTATACTTCAACATAAATTGCCTACATTCTCTGCATCTTGTACAAATTTCATTTAAACTGGCCGATCAAGTTGTGACTACTGTATGTGTAGACATAATTGTTACAGATGTAACAGCCAAACAGCATTCACATGCAGCTCACTAAATTGTTGTAGCAGGAACATAACCAGCCAGGTCGAGCTGCCCAGGAAGCAACTTTTTTTTTTAAGTGGGTAGGAGCTGAGAAAGACAAGCAGTTTGCATTTCTGACCATGAAGGGAACGAACATGTTTAATGCTTGGCAAGGTCTAGGACAGGGGTTGCCAACCTTTTCAGGTTTGTGAGCACATTCATATTTTTGAGTGAGTGCTGTGGTTGCCACCTTTCTGGTCATTTTTCTCCCTCAGTTCTGCTCCTCACGGAGAGAGACAGTATGCACACAAATACTTCGTTATTTCCAAATGATCTGAGTAAAAGTAGGATTCGACAGAATTAATCTGAGCCTTGAGAAGCACATAGAACCAAAGGAGGAAGTGAGAAAGAATGGTGTGCTTTTAACTTCTTCCTTCAGCTCCATGTACAGGCAACTCCTGTTTTAGATGTGACAGATATTTATTTATATTTTATTTTATTAGATTGATGTACCACTCTTCATCACAAGACAGGTGTGTGATTGCTCACATGCATACAGCGCTGAACCTGGAAGTGACCTGGAAACTTGATAAAGATGTCACTGAAACATCACTAAAAGGGCGAAATGGGGACAGGGGTAGAACAGGCCTTTGCAGGCTTTTCCCTTTTCATGCACTTTCACGCAAGCGCGCAATGACCGCATAAATGGAGGGCTGCCTGTACTTTTCAAGGGAGAAGAAGGTAACCACCTACCACCACCTTATGACCAAGCAGGCAGTGAGTGGTGGAGCTCAGAGGCTTTGTGGGTGCCAGAGAAAGACCTCAAGGGGCACCATTGTGCTCTTAGATGCCACACTGGACTCCCCTGGTCTAGGAGATAAATGCCTTCCTGCCTCCATGTTATTCGGAATGACAGAATTTTCAAACCATCTCAAAACTCATGTGTTAGGCAGAAGCTATTGGAATGGTGAGGGGCTGTAGTTCAATGACAGGGCAGATGTTCTTTGGCATCTCCAGGCAGGGCTGGAAAAGATCCTTGCCTGAAAACCCTGCAGTGCCACTGCCAGTCAGCGTAGACAATACAGAGATTTCCCACATCAGTATTAGCAGGTGCCTCTGTGGCATCAAAGCCATTTTGCAAGTAGAACAGCACACTCGATATCACGCAGAGTTACAGAGAAAGATTGTTTTCTGCTGCTCCAGAGAAGCGGACACGGAGCAATGGATTCAAACTTCAAGAAAGAAGATTCCACCTAAACATTAGGAAGAACTTCCTGACAGTAAGAGCTGTTCGGCAGTGGAATTTGCTACCAAGGAGTGTGGTGGAGTCTCCGTCTTTGGAGGTCTTTAAGCAGAGGCTTGACAGGCATATGTCAAGAATGCTTTGATGGTGTTTCCTGCTTGGCAGGGGGTTGGACTGGATGGCCCTTGTGGTCTCTTCCAACTCTATGATTCTATACTATGTGCAGGCTTAGCTCACATGTCCTTTTGAATTACTCTGCTTTTCTTTCCACTGCTTTGGTACACTTCTCGTGGCCCAAAGCTGATTGCTTGTTTCCCACTGAAACTGGCAGAATGAGTGTGAAAGGCAGATCAGCATGTATGTCTTTTATCCACAAATTTTCTTTTAAACAATAATAACTTGCTTTTTCTAGGGAAAATGCAAACAAGTGGCAGCATGGGAAGGAAACAATACTTAGCAAGCACAAGATGGGGGGCAGTTTGAACACATGGGGCTGCCCTTGAGGACTGTTTAGGAGCCTCTGACAGACTGTTGCATTTTGCAAAACTTTCTCTTTAAAGAGGTGGTGGCTCACTGCAAGCACGGTGCTCCAGCATCTGCCCTCATAAACACTATTCAAGGTGCTGGCTGTCACTGATATAACCTAAGTTCAATGTATCTAAAAAATGCTTCCTTTACTAGATTTTGTTACAAGTGCAAATTAACAATGTAATGTGCAAAGGAAGTTTGAGGCAGTTGTCTTGGCAATGAAGCTTCCAACTCCTAGTCTACAAAGTGCCTGTGAATATTCACAAGCATGACTGCATTTTTTTTTAATGCAGACATACTGTACATATGGGACCCAGGTGGTGCTGTGGTTAAACCACTGAGCCTAGGGCTTGCTGATCAGAAAGTCGGCGGTTCGAATCCCTGTGACGGGGTGAGCTCCCGTTGCTCGGTCCCAGCTCCTGCCAACCTAGCAGTTCGAAAGCACGTCAAAATGCAAGTAGATAAATAGGAACCGCTACAGCGGGAAGGTAAACGGCGTTTCCATGTGCTGCTCTGGTTTGCCAGAAGCGGCTTTGTCATGCTGGCCACATGACCTGGAAGCTGTACCAATAATGCGAGATGAGCGCGCAACTCCAGAGTCGGTCACGACTGGACCTAATGGTCAGGGGTCCCTTTACCCTTTACCTTACTGTACATATTGCTTTCGGAGGCGTAGGTCGATATGTGCAATTAGTTGCAATTCAGATCACAAAATTTCAGTCCAGATGAGGCCTTATTTAAAAGTATAATTTTCAACAAACAGCTCAGCTTGTGGCCCACACACAAGGACATGGAAACTACTGCTCCTTATTTGTGATGCTTCTGTGCTCATCATTATAGTTTTCTCCTCTAGTTAAGCATTCCTATTGCATTATTACTTATCATATCTATCCCGCTCTTCCAAAACTGTATTTCTTCCTTTTTAAACCATCTTGAATAGCAAACAACTATCCATACAAATCACGCACAATATCCAACAAGTTTAACATAAACCATGCATTTTAAACAATAATTAAAAATTTGCTTAAAGGGTTGCCCACAGGTGAGCTGCTTCATTGCCACTCTGTAAGAGAGGTGTGAGAAAACACTGTTTCCTAAGCAACACATTTTATGAGCACCATTACAATGCAAGGGCACCATTTCTTCCCAGTACATGTGTCCCTTACATTAAAGGTAAGAGTTTCCTGCTCACCTGGCTGAAGTGCACCTTTGCCTAGCGTCTTAAATATGTGCACTCATTCACTAAGCAAGCATGTTAAATTAAGAAAGCCAACTCCTGAAGCAGTGCAACATCACAATTGCTTATGGCATGACCTAGCCAAAGCTATGCATTTTTAAAATTCCCATTGACTTCAGCAGACATTATACATTCCTGGTGAAAATAAGAAGTTTCCCTAGCTTCCCTTGCCCCCAGCCAAAAGGCCATGCCCTTCAGTCACAAACTTACAAACCATTAAAGTTATTTTCTCTTCTGCCAACTCCAGAACATAAAAACACCACCACCACCATCTTTGGTAGAATTTTGTGGAAGGACATCTATTTTAGAATAACCCATGTGTAAATCATGCTGAATACATAGATGGAGAGGAATATATATAAAAAGGAATATTACCAAAAATTCACTGTGAAAATATTAACCAGATCAACCCATAATACATAAGAAAATAGCCCCAGAGCAATTGGCACAGACTGCCAATTCATATTTGAAGAAAGCACCTGCTGCTAATAAAAAGGTGAGCAGCATAGCTGTCAAGTTTTCCCTTTTCTCGTGAGGAAACCTATTCAGCATAAGGGAATTTCCCTTCAAAGGGGGGAGAACTTGAAAGCTATGGTGAGCAGAAACTAAATTTTCATTTTAACTCATGTTATAACATGGATGTGGCTCCTTCTACAGAACCTGGTGAAGTGGATGAAATAAATCTCTTTGGTTGGTTTGAAAAAGGGCAATTGGTTAGGCAGTCAGTCACGGGAGAGAAGCAATTACCATAAGTCTTTCTACCCAGCAGATCTGAATCTTCATTTAGCTGCCCTCATTATGTCATTATACTTCCTTTAAAAAAAGCCATTACCTAGGGTTATGCCCATTTTGTAAACAGCTAACCTGGCTCAGTTCAGCATTCTGCAATGAAAGAGCACAACCCGAAGTCAATTCCAGAGCCCCCCCTTTTTTTTTTTGGTTTTCGTGTTTGTTTGTTTTAAACGCTGCTTAATTGGGCGCAGGATAAAAAAAAACGGCCAGGAATTGAAAGCTGGTGTTTTGATGTGCCGACTGACAAGCGCCGTTAAAGCAAAGCGGAATTATTGCAGCAGGTTGGGAAGATCCGCTGAAATCATACAACTAGAATAGTCTATAGCAGAAAAGATTTACTGGGGTGGGGGTGGGGGTGAGCTGCCAAAGAAGAACCCCACTACATCCTAGACATAGAAGCAGCTCTGGCAAACACTTGGGCTCAGTTGCCCTGTAGGGATCTCCGCCTGAAGCCCAACAGAACAGATCGAAGGCCAGTGGGATGGATGCGGGATTAGAACCGTCCCGGTCATCCGAAAGCAAACACAAACACCACCCCCTCCTCCTGCAACCCACAACACAAGCACAACCAAATCGGCGCGGTGCTTTGATGCCTTCTCTGCTAACGGGATTAGGCATCAGAGTAATATCTCTCGGATCAGGTATCCGAAGCGCCCACCCAGCAATGCCTGCTCGCCTAGGAACTAGGGAAGGCTGCCCTCCGGCGCCGGGGAAGAGGAGAGTCCCTCTCTCTCGCCCACTTCCTTACCGCTGGCGCAGGTGCAGCTCTCCTTGATCGCCTTGTATTTGTTCCCCGAGGCTTCCTTCTGCAGCTTCTTCAGGATTCCTTCCATCTTGCCTCTTGGATCCTCCAGGGATCCTTGATCAGCAGCAGCAGCAGCGCCGGCGGCGGCAGGCAGAGCTAAAGGGCGGCGGATCCTCCTCGCTCAGCGCCCTCTAAGCGGGGCGAGCAGCGCGCAGCATCCCACCTCCGCCTGCCGCTGTCGGTGAATCATGCTAAGCTCCACAGCGGCGACACGTCACCCTGCGCGCCTCCTGCCTCCGCCTCCAGCAGCAAAGCCCAGCAGCAGCAGCAGGTTCCTGCGGACGGTGGCGGCGGAGGCTTCGCCAACCGGAGGGAGGGAAGGAGGGGCTCCGTCGCCGGTGCTGGCTGATAGGCGGGGTGGAGAGGATCAGATTCGCCCGGAGGAAGCTGTGACAACAACAGAGGCCACCACTCCCTTGCTAGGCGATGGAAACGGGAGCAAGAGGGGGAAACACAGATTTTGGAGAGGCGGGGCTGCATCGAGAATGGATTTCGAGTGGGAAAGGCTCTGCTTCCTTTCCTTTTCCTGGGAAATCGGGCCTGCGGAAAAGGAAAAGGAAGCTTTATCCGCTGGGCTGCAAAACCCCTTTCCTCGCCTATCGGAGCTGCGTAGGGGCAGGTGAGCGAGCTCAGCCCCGCGTAAAGGAGACGCGTAGCTCTTGCCTGGAGCGAAGTCGTCAAAGATATCGGAATAAAGGCTTTAAAAATATCTTTTACAGCTAGGGATGCTGACCACTGGGTGTTTTTTTAAAAATAAATGCTGGTTATTGTTGTCTGGGGTCACGTATTTTGTTGAATAAACAAAGTGTTTTGAAAGCAAGGGATCACCTCTCTTTTTCACTTGACCCATTTGATTAAAATACTTGAAAATACAAAATGCATAATAAAAACAAAGGAAAAATCCTTCCTCCCCACCCCCTCCTCCTTTGCCACTTGACACAACCCTGCAAACACTTAAAAATCCAACACTGCCTCTACCACCGACCAGGTATTTTTCAAATCACATGCTGGCCATGGCATCCATATATCCTGCAATCGAAAGGACTGGCTGGTGTCTTTAAGGAATGGCTTTCTTTTGGGGGGGAGGTGGGGGTTATGTTTTTCATGTTTCATATAGAGATGAGGTGGCTGTGGCCTTCTATGCATTTGTTGTACTACTACTACATCTCCCATAATCCTTATCTATTGGCCATGCTGGCTGAGGCTGATGGGAAATTGAGTTCCTGGGTGCCTGCCAAAGGCTCACATCCCAACAAGGGTCCCTTTGGTCAAACATGGTTTTGGTTCACATGTTCAGATATGAGCATTGTATATGGCCATTGATTATAAATTTGCTTTTACATTTTGTTATTTTAAAAGGCCACTTATAGCTCTAGGAGCTTTCTCCAGCATAAAAACAGTCATTTCAGTAAGTCAGAGGTTTCAAGATATATGTTTGTCTGCCATTCACATCATATATGAAAGCAATGAAAAGATTTTAAGGGCATTTAGCACTGTGTTGGATAGGGTGACCACTTCCACATCATTACAATAAAAATAAAAATAAAAATGCAGCATTAAAATAACTTTTAAAAGGACAGAGATTTTCATTATATTTGCATATGCTAATTTTATCTGCATCGATTCAAATGGAGAAATAGTTACGACAATTTAAATGGAAATGCAATACACAGCTCTCCACAGAGGGAGAGCGACCTGCGACCAAGTGCTAAGTGCTAAGTGCAAGGCCCCTGCTCACTCTTCTTATGAGTTGGGTTGTAGGTTTGAGCCCACATTGAGCAAAAGATTTCTGTATTGCAGGGGGTTGGACTAGCTGACCCTTGTGGTCCCTTCCACCTCTACGACTATGAGTTCTTTGTACCTTTAAACTGAATTTGAACCGAACAGCCCTTCAAACAAAGGACTGTTGAACAGAGGACAGTTGTCTGTAAAGAGGGATACATGGCCACCCTAGTGTTGCAGCAGGACTTTTTCTTTGTTCCACTTTTGCAGAGAATTGGCTCAGTAGGTGGGGTGGAGTTGTCAACATTAGCTTGCTGGCAGGTAGATTGCTGCAGGTGGAAGGGAGAGACTAGATTGGCTTCACACCTCCTCACCCTTCCCTTCCCAGTAAGTAACAGTGACCCACCTGCTAGAAAGCTGACGCAGCAACTCTGCCCCACCTGGTGAGCTGCTTCTGCTGTTGTTTGTTGTCCAGTGATCTGTGTACCAGGGCAGCCTGGTAAACTTCTGATTGCCCAAACAGTTTAAACAGTTCCAACCCAGGTCATTTGGATAAGTGACTCTCAATACATAATGCATTTTTTTCAGTGTTAGAACTGTGTTTCATGAAATGATTATCATGGGAAATAGAGACATCATTGTAAACATATGATACTTTTAAAAGAGTTTATTAGCAGAAGTTGTTGTTGTTGTTTAGTCGTGTCCGACTCTTCGTGATCCCATGGACCATAACACGCCAGGCACTCCTGTCTTGCACTGCCTTCCGCAGTTTGGTCAAACTCATGTTCGTAGCTTCGAGAACACTGTCCAACCATCTCGTCCTCTGTCATCCCCTTCTCCTTGTGCCCTCCATCTTTCCCAACATCAGGGTCTTTTCCAGGGAGTCTTCTCTTCTCATGAGGTGGCCAAAGTATTGGAGCCTCAGCTTCCTTCCAGTGAGCACTCAGGGCTGATTTCCTTCAGAATGGATAGGTTTGATCTTCTTGCAGTCCATGGGACTCTCAAGAGTCTCCTCCAGCACCACAATTCAAAAGCATCAATACTTTGGTGATCAGCCTTCTTTATGGTCCAGCTCTCACTTCCATACATCACTACTGGGAAAACCATAGCTTTAACTATACGGACCTTTGTTGGCAAGGTAATGTCTCTGCTTTTTAAGATGCTGTCTAGGTTTGTTAGCAGGTTAGCAGTTTGTCTAGGTTAGCAGAAGTGCTTATATGCTAAAGGCAGGTACTTAAAGTACAAGGAAGGCCTCTATGGGAAGCTGTAAGCATATACTGGGAAAGGGTAAACTTTCTGATCTGGTGACTTCAGAACATTGTTATTGTTGTTGTTTACTATATAAAAATAATTTAAACAATGGCTTCAGAAAAAAAGACTGTGGTGCCCATAGCCACCAAGGTGTGAATTGCGAATACTGTACTGTAGCTGGTTTTTGTTCCTAGAATCCCTTAACATGGCATCATCTGCCCTCTAGTGGCAAAGATGTGTTTGGCATTTGTTCCTAAGCAATGCGGACTCACAGTAGTGAGATCAGGAAGAAGTTTCTGACAGTAAGAGCTGTTCAGCAGAGGAACAGACTACCTCCATAGGTTATGGGCTCTCCTTCCTTATAAGCTGATGTTGGATGGCCATCTGTCATGGATGCTTTAGTTGAGATTCGCACATTGTAGGGGGTTGAACTAGATGACCCTCGAGATCCCTTCGAGGGCAAATTGCTAAAATTTGTTTTAAGCAGCAGTGGTGTACACACCTTCTTGGTTGAAAATCACGTATGAAGAAGAAGAATTTGGATTTGATACCCCGCTTTATCACTACCCAAAGGAGTCTCAAAGCGGCTAACATTCTCTTTTCCCTTCCTCCCCCCACAACAAACACTCTGTGAGATGAGTGGGGCTGAGAGACTTCAAAGAAGTGTGACTAGTCCAAGGTCACCTAGCAGCTACATGTGGAGGAGCGGAGACGCGAACCCAGTTCCCCAGATTACGAGTCTACCGCTCTTAACCACTACACCACACTGGCTCTGAGTTGAGGATGGGCTGCAGTTCAGTGGCAGAGCATCTGCTTTGCTTGCAGAAGGTCCCAGTTTCAATCCCCAGCATCTCCAGGTACAGCTGAGAACGTTCCCTGCCTGAAACCCTGGAGAGCCATTGCCAGAGAGTGTGAAAAAATACAGAGCTAGACGGGACCAAATGTCTGGTTCAGTATGAAGCAGCTTTCTATGTTCCTACTGAACTGAACTGGACTTATGTCTGAGTGAACATGGATAGGATTGCATTAGTATGCTGTGCTAAAAGTGGAATCATGCGCAGCTCAATCGTATGCATGTATCTACTGAGATGCAAGTCCCATTGAGTTCAGTGAGACTTAATCCTAGGTAAGTGCGTATAGAACTGCAGCTGGTCAGCTTCTGAACGTAAAACAGTTTGCAATTAAAATCCTAATCACTCAAGATTAAAAAGAATCCTAACAATAAAACAAAACTGAAGCAGCAGTGAAAAGAGAAGGTAGTGTCCAACTACCGGTAAGTTTTATTCAGAGTAGAGCCATTGAAATTGATGAACATGACTAAGTTAGGTCCCATAATTTCAACAGGTCTGCTTTGGTGATTTTCAAGCTTAATGTAAGAAGAAGATTTATTTTGATTAAGCAACAATGGAAGGAAAAAGACCGTCTTCTTCAAAAGGCATTTCAGGGTTTATTCTCAGAGATATCTACACAGGGCCAGCTCTAGGTATAGTTCCGGTGGCGCCGGGCCAGCAGGCAGGGCGCTGCGCGTTGCGAGGGTGTCGGAGCGTTCTCTGCACCTCAGCGCCAGGGTGCCCGACCTGCTCGAGACTGCCCTGTATCTACACATTGGAATGACATAGTTATAGCCTTCCAAGGACTGTACCACTTCAAACTGAAACTGGAAAATTGCTTCTTTGATTGTTTTCCCCAGTTTAAACAACAACACTTAAAACAGAAATAACTTCACTGCGCACAGAAATATAGCATGCCAAGGGGAGGAGTTCCAGCCTAGCTACTTTTCCACCTGCAAGGGTGTTATTGATTTATTTATTACACGACAGAGTAATCAGACAGGTGATCTCCCAACTGCAGTCTGAAGTGGTTCAGTTCAATAAGTGTGGTGTCTGTTTCTAAAATTGAAAGCAGCTTAGTTTAGTTTGGATGACTTTGGTTCTTACCAGAAAAGGTTTGCATAGTCTTAAACCAAAGGGAGATTTAAAATCACTTACTAAGGGTGGATCTGATTTTGCTTAAGGGTTGGACTACTTGTTAAGAACAGCATCATATTCAACACTGGCCTGCATCTGGCCGTAAACATTTAACCAACAGCCAAAAGGCTGACTCACTGACATTATTGACAGATTTCTTCACCTGAACAAGTTACACCCATTTAATAACACTGATTCATGAAGGGTGTATGGGAGAGTTTGCAAGCAGAGTCCATCCCAAAGGTCTCATTGTGATTCACTTGAAAAAGGAGTATCATGTAGCCAAATCAGACATGACAACAAGGCTGTCATTTGTGTATCTGCCCCTTTCATATAAAAATTCAGACTAGGGTGTGCCTTACTTCAACAGTAAAAGGAAAAACTTGGGAGATGGGTATTAAGTCCCTCTGGCCTTCCTGTGCCTTACCTGCCTTTAGTTGATTGCACTTACTGTATCTTAGTTTCTGGCTCTGAATTTAAGTCATGCATCTTTGGATGTGTGGGTGTGAAATGATAGGACCGGTAGATTGATTGACAAAGAGGCAACATGAGCATGGAGAGTTCCATCCACTTTTACTCTCAGTGAATCCTCACCTGTGCATGCCATGTATGAGTGGGATGAGCACATCAGAAGAAACACCTGCCTAGTGCTGTGTCACATATACGTTGGCTGGGCTTACATACAGACAACACAAAAAGGGTGTTTAATAAAGCATTTTCCAGCAGAGGGCAGTATAAAAAAATTCAGTAAGAGGTTCTTCTACTATCTACTTCATGGGTAGGCAAACTAAGGCCCAGGGGCCGGATCCGGCTCAATTGCCTTCTAAATCCGGCCCACGGACGGTTTGGGAATCAGCGTGCTTTTACATGAGTAGAATGTGTCCTTTTATTTAAAATGCATCTCTGGGTTATTTGTGAGACATAGGAATTTGTTCATTTCCCCCCCAAAAATATAGTCCGGCCCCCCTGTTCTACTTGCAACCAAATCTAATGACATGCACATATGAATCAATCAAGGCTGGAAATGGATTAAAATAGTTTAGTTAATTATCCACTTTTAAACAATTCGGTAGATGAAATTATTCACCAGTGGTTAGAATCATAGAATTTTAGAGTCGGGAGGGACCACAAGGGCCATCTAGTACAATGCCCTAGAATGCAGGGATCTCAACTAGATCATGCATGACAGATGACCATCCAACCTCTGCTTAAAAACCTCCAATGAAGGAGAACCCACAATCTCCTGAGGAAGTTCGTTCCACTGTCAACCAGCTCTTACTGTCAGAAAGTTCTTCCTGATGTTTAGTCCTACTCTCCAGAGCAGGAGAAAACAAGCCTCCTCCATCTTCCCTTGAGATATTTGAAGATGGCTACCATATCTCCTCTCAGTTTCCTCTTTTCCAGGCTAAACATACCCAACTGCCTCAACTGTTCCTCATGAGGCTTGGTTCCTCACCATCCTGGAAAAAAGTGACAAGTGGGGTACTGCAGGGTTCTGTCCTGGGCTTGATACTGCTCAATGATGACCATCTTCAAATATTTAAAGGACTCTCACATGGAAGATGGAGCAAGCTTGTTTAGAGAATAGAACCCAAACCAATGCTTTCAAAGTACAAGACAAAAGATTCCAACTAAACATGAGGAAGAACTTGCTGATGGTAAGAGCTGTTCAATAGTGGAACAGACTAACTGGGGAGGTTGTGGACTCTCCTTCATTAGAGATTTTTAAAGAGAGGTTGGATGGCCAACTTTCCAAGACTCTTTAGCTGTGATTCTTGCATGGCAGAGGGTTTAAGACAAAGATATTTAGACTCTTGATGTGCCAGAGCCCCTTGTCATTATTATTGCTATATGTGCAGGTCCATTTCTTTACTCATGGTTTCCAGAGGGACAAATTAGATGCAGTTATGTATCTTGGTATTCCTTAAACACAGTAATTACAAATACTGGGGAACCCAGTCCATAAGAAGACAGAGACAGGAGACTTATCTCTTCACTCCCCCACTGCAATCTGATCAGAAGTGAGATTGTGCACCCACCCACTGCACAGTAAGCAAGTTGGGTCAGTTTTATTTTTAAAGCCACAAAGCCATCATTTGTGTTAAGAGGTAAAGATAAAACGCTCCAAGATCACAAGTCAAGTGTGTCTTCAAAACCAAATTTAAAAGCATCTGATTCAGAATAATGAATTGAATAAGTGTTACTCCAGCATGCTGATCAAAAACCAGTTACAGGAAGTTACAGGTAGGTAGCCGTGTTGGTCTGAGTCGAAACAAAATAAAAAAAATCCTTCACTAGCACCTTAAAGACCAACTAAGTTTTTATTTTGGTATGAGCTTTCATGTGCATGCACACTTCGTCAGATACCAGTTACAGGAAGGTTAGTGTTTCTCATACACACAAAGAGCCTGAGGGCCAAATTTGACGTGCACTGAAATGCATAGCAGGCAGCTGTGTATCTTGTTTTTCCTTACCTAATGACAGGCTCAGGGGAGCCCAATTCTTCTTTCACTTCCTTATCAAGTTCAGAATGGAGATTGCACACACTCCCTGGTGGCTGGAGGAGCCTTGGAAAGAAGTCCCACATGGCATCAGTGGGTGGCGAGGATATAAGGCAACATTTTGTTGCAGGTTCCACTTGATAAAATTCAGCAGCAGACAATCCTCCCTGGGCTCCTTTGGGATTATATCCACATCTGGAAGGTGCCAAGGTCTAACCTACAGGTGCAGGAGTAATAAAATATTGAATTTGTAGAACGTAGCCAGTAGGGCTGTGCACTGGATTCTGCCAAGTCCCAGGCCAAATCGGGCCTCTTCAGACGGATTTGGGCATTGGTCAAATTGAGTTGAGACAGCCACATGTCTTTGCAGGTTGGGTTGGATGGTCCAGAGTGATCTGGAACTGATGTCAGGGAGAGGGTAATCAGACAGGAAGGAGAAGGGAGCATCAGACAGAAAAGTCCACAAAAAGGTCAAGAGCTACTGACTGTTGGCTGGGGGGCAAGAAAGGGCAGGTGCCTCTAGCAGTGCAGACCTTTGTCCCCTACGGCAATATCTGTAGATCTGGCACTGATTCCCAGGAGAAGCTAGGTGCCTGATGCTCCCTGACTCTCCTCATGCCTCTACTCAACAGTTGTACTACATTGAAGCCCCCCCCCCCGCATTAAAGGTAAAGGTAAAGGGACCCCTGACCATTAGGTCCAGTCGTGACCGACTCTGGGGTTGCGACGCTCATCTCGCTTTATTGGCTGAGGGAGCCAGCATACAGCTTCCAGGTCATGTGGCCAGCATAACAAAGCCGCTTCTGGCAAACCAGAGCAGCACATGGAAACACATTAGGGAAGTTTTGTTTTTTTTAAAAAAAATGCAGGACTGAGGTATTTAAAACAAGGAATGAAGGGAAACATACAAGGGACCAGACAGGAGTGAGTTCTCTAAATGCATTTTTTCTGTGCAGAGTCACCGTTTAAACTAAGTCTGTTTAGTTTCATCCCCATTTGAGAAAGAATAGGTGAGGTGCTGTGACAGGCATGTGCAAAATCTTACATATTGTGTGAAATTTTAATATAGCCATGCTTAGTACAGGCATTTGCAAGCCAACTTTGCATCTGATATTTTGGAATGTTCCAAATTCTGTACTGGCAATGCTCTAGGCAATGCTCTCTTCTTGAAATTCAGATCAGTAGGTATCTAAAAAGCACAAAAGAGGTGTTAAGGGAAATCATTTTAAGGTGGAGGCCCTATCAAATATAATTTGTAGTTGTCCATTGCAATGAGATCAAAAATAAATTCTAAATTTGTGAGCTACATAAAATCTTGCCTAAGTGCTCCTGGTTAATGTTAACTATGGTTTGTTTGAAACAATCCAAGTTGAAATCGTGGGTTATAAAGGTGGCTTTTTAAAACAAACCAGTTAACATCAAGCACAGTTTACAGTTCAGACAACATGCTAAGTTGCAGTGAAGGGAATTAGAAAGGGAAAATTCCCAATTTCTTCTATAAGGAGCGCATCAGTACTGGTTGCGAGAAGCAGAGGGAGAGATTAGACTCGTTGCCTTCATGGTAAAATGTGGATTTAGCTTGACATGAAAACATGGCCAATAAACAGACAAGCTCAAATTAGATGACAAGTCTTCCAAAATCTGGTTCGCTCCAGATGTTTGGGACTACAATTCCCACCAGTCCCAGGTGGCTGGAGTTGTAATCCGAAAACATATGAAAGGCACCAGGTTGGGGGAAGGCTTAGGCCATGGGTTTCCAAACTAAGGCCCGGGGGCCGGATGCAGCCCAATCGCCTTCTAAATCCGGCCTGCGGACAGTCCGGAAATCAGCATGCTTTTACATGAGTAGAATGTGTCCTTTTATTTAAAATGCAGCTCTGGGTTATTTGTGGGGCCTGCCTGGTGTTTTTACATGAGTACAATGTGTGCTTTTATTTAAAATGCATCTCTGGGTAATTTGTGGGGCATAGGAATTCGTTCATTTCCCCCCCAAAATATAGTCCGGCCCCCCACAAGGTCTGAGGGACAGTGGACCGGCCCCCTGCTGAAAAAGTTTGCTGACCCCTGGCTTAGGCTCACTGAACCCAAAACCTTTTAAAGGTTAGGGAGTATGGGCTGGATAGTCCAGGCTGAAAAGGTGACTACATGGGTTAGGAATGTACGAAAGATGGAGAGATTACGGAAAGCTGTCTGAGAGATTTGTTAATGGTGGAGGAAGGGGGATGTTGCCTTTGCTCTGCCTGCCTGATGCACGGATTCTGTTTGACGTCCAAGGTACAACTGGATGCAGCATACCTGCCAAGTTATCCCTTTTTTACAGGGATTTTCCCTTATGCTGAATAGGCTTCCTCGCGAGAAAAGCGAAAAGTTGGCAGCTATGATGCAGCTTGCTCTTAAGGAAGGGTAGTTCAGTCAGTGCAGCAGGAGACTCTTAGCACCTCAGGGTTGTGAGTTCAAGCCTCAGGTTGGGTGAAAGATTCTTGCATTGCAGTGGGCTGGACAAGACCCATGGTTCCCAACGTGGGGCATTGATTTTTAAGAGGGGCAATTTGAGAATGAGTTATTAACGGTGAATGGCCTTTTAGGCTTCCTCCACGTGAATAGGAGATCACTTTTTGAATAATAAGAATTACATGTCATGGGGGGGGCGCATCAGGATTTTAGAGATACTTAGGTGGGGCTTGGCCAAAAAAAGGATGGGAACCACTGGACTAGAAAATGCTCGTGGTCCCTTCCAAGTCTACAATTCTATGATTCTGTGACATTTATCTGGAAGTCAATATTGATTGCAAACGGAGTGCTTCTCAGGGAAAAGAGTGCGCCTTTCCGTGGGCCTTACTTCCGGAATGGGCCTGCTGCCGTGTGTATCCGCCAGGCGGGGTCGCCTCAAACCAAGATCAGCGCTTTGGCAGCGAGTTCGAATCTTCTTCCCTCGAACAACATTCGCCGTGCTGAGCTTTAGCAAACACGCCCCGCGGTGCTTGCCAGCGAAGGGTTAAAAACCTGGGAGTGTACTTGGAAGCCAGGTTTGTTTACCAGCCAAGTTTCTCTCTGGCTCAACAGGTTGCCGCCGCCGCCGCTGCCCCTGCTCTCCTCGGTGTCTGGAATCTAGGCGCGGCTCTCTCCTCCCTGCCAGGAGATTAAAAGGCGCCCAACTCCTAAAAGCGGCCTCGCGCGCGCGCACCGGCCCAGTCCAAGGGAGCTTCTCCTCCTCCTTCTCCTCTCCGCTTTTTTCCTCTTTTGCACAACATGGTTCGCTGCGGCTTGGCCTGCTGGAGGTGCCGGTGGCTCCTGCCCCTTCTCTTGGGCTTAGCTATCATCTTGGGCATCATCGCCTTGTCTGGCAGGGGGTGGCTCGAGTCTGCCGAAGAGCCTTATGTGCGCAAAGCCTCTCTCTGGTCGGACTGCCAGAAAACGAGCGAAAATGATTTGAACTGGGAGTGCAGATCCCTGATGGATTATAGTGAGTATCCGAAATCGGGGGCATGGGCTGGTTATGGGCCTCACAGGGACTGGACCCATCCATGCACAACCAGGCATTGAAATAACTGGGGAAGGGGAGGGGGTGGAATCTAAATTATCAGTTCCGGCTAAACTGGTGTCTGAAAATGCACCGGTAAGAGGCGCAGGATGCATTGTACAAAGGTCGCCTTTGCCAATGTTGCCTGCTGTTAAGGAAATGCTACTCGTCCCTGGGCCTGGAGTTGTGAGAAGCGTTGGCATATTTGTGGTTGTTAAACTAAAACTGTAACTATCCGATCCCGGTGGAAGAAAGTTTGGGACTTGGTGAGCCTGGGTCAGATGGAATAGGACTGGGCTGGCACTGAATTAGGCAACAGGGAGTGTTGCCTAAACTCTGCTAGGACCTGCGGGAGAGGCAGGGATAAGAATTAAAAAAAGCAACGCCTTACATGCTCTCAGATTGCTCAGTTAACTGTTTTGATGTGTAATGAGAACTAGACTTCAACAAAAGAAGAGGACATTATTCAATTACGCCAGTGCCTTGTACGATCATTCTCTTCACTTCAAAGGGCCTTGGATGAGGCCACACCTTTCACCCTATCAAATGCTATTTTGTTTAATTTTGAGAAGACTTGTCCCGCAGCATTGTTGCCTGCTTGTTTGAAGTGCACAAGATGTCCGTTGCGTGACAAGGATCCTCGCATGGCAGCTTCTGAGTTGCTTGGTGGCTCGACCTGTCAGAATATTTTTGGAACATGACTTTCCATATACCGGTACAGGTTTACTTCTGCTCTAAAATCAACACTTTCTCACTAAGTAGTGTATTACTCTTTCAAAGCATGTAAAAACGTTCAGAATTTTTATATGCTGACTGTGAACATGCTAATTGGTCTTGGGAAAATGTAAAATTTAGCATTCAAGAAAAACAAGCTGCATTCTGTCAGCAGAATAGGCACAAATAGCAGGTAACAGTTATTCCTTTGGGTATAATGCAGTAAATGTCAGCCATATACATAGGCCGCAATCCAACTATATGTGTGACTGACGGAGGCCTTATGAGACTTTCTTCTTTGAATACCAGACTCTGCAGAGCTGTTTCTGATTCTTCAGATTGGGGGCATAGAAGGAAGTCATGCAAGAAGTTCAACTCTCACTGAACAAAAATAACTAAAACGAAATAAATCCAGATTTTACAGTCTTTGTAATACGTTATTGGGAGGGGGTGTTGTATGGTGCCCAGGAACTAATATAACAGTGAACACTTGGATTTTAGGAACAGAAAAACCTTATTGCTACTTAGTGTGGCCCTTAAAAGCAGGATCCTTACACGATTTTACCTTCCGTCCATTGAAAATGGCTGCTGTGGGAGAAGTGCAGGGTAAGGTGTCAATCCTTATAATGGAGTGAAAACAAGAAATGGTCTCGTAGTTGTGTTACTGCTGCACTTCTTTTGGGGGGTGCGGGAGGGGAAGCATGCCAGGAAACTAGGTAAAAGTGGACTGTTGCAACTCCCCACCATAGCTGCCAAGTTTTCCCTTTTCTCACGAGGAAGCCTATTCAGCATAAGGGAAAATCCCTGTAAAAAAGGGATAACTTGGCAGCTATGCTCCCCACGCCAGCAGCAAAAAGGATATAATGACGTTGGGGTGTTTTACCAGGCTGCCATGACCCATACTCTGAGCCATACAATTGCTCCCTGCAATATGGGTATAATAATGATGGACTTTTTCCTGCATTGGCAGATACATTTTAAATTGCTTTTAGTGGACATTTTAAAATGTTTTACAAATTCAGCAGTGGCGTGTGGGGTGGAAAGCCCATTTTAGAAATATCTTAAATATAAAGCTGAGTTAGAAAGATCATGAATTGTTGTCTTCACAATTTGTTTTTGACTACTGTCAAGTCACAGCTATACTGAATCCCTAGATTTCTGAATTGTTGTCTAAGAGGCACAAATCACATATTCACCAGGCAAGACCAAAAAAAGCTTTAACAATGAACATCAGGAAACAGAACTCATTTTCATCACTTCATTCATTGCTTAAAAACACTGAAAGGCCGCCCTCACTTCAGACGTCAAGGAGATAAAGAACTATACAACTTTTAGAAGACATCTGAAGGCAGCCCTGTATCAGGAAGTTTTTAATGTTTGATGCTTTATTATGTTGTATATATTCTGTAAGCTGCCTAGAGTGGCTGGGAAAACCCAGCCAGATGGGCAGGGTAATAATAATAATAATAATAATAATAATAATAATAACCATAATCCCGCCTCCATTTTTTTCATCTTATCTTGGGTTGTAGAAGGAGTAGAGACTTGGCTTTTTAAAAATTAAATCTGGGATCATCTTTCACACCTACTGCCTCCTTACTGACACTCATGGGGAGTGGCAAGCCCTTGCCCTACCCTAAACATGTTCAGATGAAGGTCAGAACTCTACTTAGGGATGTGCAAACTATACATTTGTTGGCTCTCTGTACACAGTTGACGGTTATAGACAAGCAACCATATCAATGCTAGAGAAGCATAGATAAGACCGCTCCTATTGTGCTGTTTTGTTGCTAAGTTAAAAAGGGTCACAGCTGCACTTTGTCTCTACAGTATGCCATAACCCATCTGCTCAAGCAGACTACTGCAGATTTAATTGCAGCAGCTTATTTGTATGAGAGCCTCGTTTATTTTAAGTTGCAAGCTGTACCTAAACGTATCTTGAGGCACTTTTCCACTTATGCTTAAAAAACTGTGCTGGGTTGGAACCTTTTATAGGGAGCTTACAGTTTGAATATTAAAAAAAATTCCTTCCAGTAGCACCTTAGAGACCAACTAAGTTTGTCATAGGTATGAGCTTTCGTGTGCATGCACACTTCTTCAGATACTGATATTAAATAAGTTCTTTTTAAAATAAAAACAAAAATGTTGATGCTGCTGGATAAAGTATCATCTTAACTTGCTTCTTTTCTAAAGGAAGACATTTTTAGACTCTTTCATATACATTATTAGAGGCATGTGTGAAGATGTCCAGCTGCTGTTATGCTGCAACCAAACTAGATTTTCCCATTTCTCCTGCCATCACTTCCCAATTTACCCTGGGCCCTCCAGACTGGTGTTTTATTGTGGGTGCATCCTGCAACATGTTCTTGGCGTGTGTTCCACTCTAGTTTGTTCTGTGATGTGTCCCCACAAACTACCACATTATTGCTATCCAGAGGGGCTATAATGTAGCAAAAGTGGAACAAAAATAAACCAGAAGATGTGTGATATAAAAAGTTGCCAGATTTTACCAAGAAGTTACAGTATATGCACTGACTGGAAATGAAGCAGTGTAACCTTTACAGGCACAAGCAGTATTGAAAGCGGAATTGCATGTGATCCAGTTTGTACTCTTTAAAGTAGATAGCTCCCAAAACACAACTTGCTAGCAAGGTTCACCCACGTGGTTTGGAAGCTGTCAATTTTTCATAGGAAATATTATGTTGCGTTGGCACCTTCAACAGGTCAGGAAGGCGGAAGTAAATGGTGAGAACTGGAAGATATTTCTAGTCTACTGGAACCTAGAGTAGACTAGAAGTATCTTCCAGTTTCTAGGTACGGAAAACTATGGGGTGGGAAGCAGTTCCTACCATGCATAGTGAGGATGCTTAAAACATGACAGGTAGCTGCTATGAAATGAAGAAGTTAGGCTGTTGTGCCAGCCAGGTAGATTGGATTGTTAGAGAGACTGGTACGTATTCTCAGGTCATTTCCCTCAGCATATCTATTATGTACCGACTTAGAACATGTGTGGATTTTTAGAAATACTGCTTTCCAAATGAGGGTGGTGTGCTTCAAATTCGTTGGAACTGGATGGCAGTCAAATCTCTCTCCTCACTAAGATTGACTTGTCAGAATAAACAAGTTAGTTGGTAAGATTGCCGTAGAAACCTGCTGCTTGCCATTACAGTTTCTTTGTTAAAATATGGCAACGAACGCCGTGTGAAGCAGTAGCACAGAATGGTGGTGGTGTGAGAGATTTCTGGTTGAACTCCTTCTCTGCTAGTGCTTCTTCCCCACCCTTCCCAAGTACTGTATAAAGAAGCTTAACTTCAAGAAAGAATGCTTGTTGTTACAAACCATCCTTGGCTGCAGCTTCATGATCAAGCTTGTACTTGCAGGTTGTGAGTGGAAAAGAGCCACACCCTCCATATGAAGGGGGAGGGGAAACCTCTGCTTGTAATGATTTCTAAATTGCCAGCGTCTTCACTCAGGTTTGTCTGAGAACCAAATTAGACTTAACTTTGGAATCATGAGTCTCTTTCCCCAGGGGAGCTTTTTGCATGGGGTACAGAAATGGGGAAGAAACCGGGCAAGTTTCTTTCCAATAATAATAATAATAATAATAATAATTAATAATAATAATAATAATAAATTTATTTATACCCCGTCCATCTGGCTAGGTTTCCCCAGCCACTCTGGGCGGCTTCCAACAAAATATTAAAATACAATGGTCTGTTAAACATTAAAAGCTTCCCTAAACTGGGCTGCCTTCAGATGTCTTCTAAAAGTTTGGCTGTACTGTATGGCTATATTTCCCCCTCAGAATTAACTCCCATCAATAGAAAAATATATATTTAGCTATTGTTCCCCTTGCAGCTGGGCAGGGCAACTCTAAACTGTGGTTAAGCATTATGTCAACAATATTAATCACAGTTAATACTTAAGAGTACCCCCTCTTAACCAGTTTGGTTAGCAAACCCTGATTAGGAAGGAGTAGAATCATAATGTTAACCATGGTTAGCACTTGCCTATTCAGGCATTATAAAGGTAAAGGGACCCCTGACCATTGGGTCCAGTCATGACTGACTCTGGGGTTGCAGCACTCATCTCACTTTATTGGCCGAGGGAACTGGCGTACAGCTTCCAAGTCATGTGGCCAGCATGACTAAGCCACTTCTGGCGAACCAGAGCAGCACACGGAAACGGCGTTTACCTTCCTGCCGGAGCGATACCTCTTTATCTACTTGCACTTTGACGTGCTTTCGAACTGCTAGGTTGGCAGGAGCTGGGACCGAGCAACGGGAGCTCACCCCATTGCAGGGATTTGAACCGCTGACCTATTCAGGCATTATAAGGTAAAGGGGCCTCTGACCATCAGGTCCAGTCGTGTCCAACTCTGGGGTTGCGGCACTCTTCTCACTCTATAGGCCGAGGGAGCCGGCGTTTGTCTGCAGACAGCTTCCAGGTCATGTGGCCAGCATGACAAAGCTGCTTCTGGTGAACCAGAGCAGCGCACGGAAACGCCATTTACCTTCTCGCCGGAGCAGTCCCTATTTATCTACTTGCACTTTCATGTGCTTTCGAACTGCTAGGTGGGCAGGAGCTGGGACCGAGCAACAGGAGCTCACCCCATTGCAGGGATTCGAACCGCCGGTCCTTCTGATCAGCAAGCCCTAGACTCTGTGGTTTAACCCACAGTGCCACCTGGGTCCCTATATTCAGGCATTATACTCTTATGTAAATTCAGCACATGAAGAGGAGCAGGGCTGAGAAGGCCCTCTGCACCCTGCATCACCTGTGCCAGGTAATCATTTCTGTGGAGATGTCTGCTGGGAGACTGCTTTCTCATATGCAGCTGAATACTCGAAGGCTGACCTCTTGAGACCACAAGTGTATGTGAGGCACAGGCAGGGGAGTTTGTAGGTGACATGATGTGGCATGGGGCAATTCAGCACAGCCCCACTCCTGTCTGACATATTGAGTTTCCAGTGAAGCATGATGCTTCCTGAAGAGGGTTATTCAAGCCAAGGAAAGGTAGGGAAAATGTACAGAGGCAAAGGCATGTGATCATATAAAAATAAATGACTGAGCCCTGAATAGACATAGAGATTTTAGGAGTGGCTTGCTTGCTGGAATGATAATAATTATGTCTATTATTACTGTTGCGCCATCACTGTAACAATTATGATCAGGATCAAAGTTTAACAAGCCCAACTACTTGGGTGTTTTCATATTAGCTTTTCCAATCTCCCCAGGACCACAAACATACAGACACAGCATTCACAATCATTTGAGGTACAAAGAAGCCTTATAATTAAGAGTTTCCTGAATTATTGTGTGTGAAGCATCTTTATAGCTATAAACTGTTCTAATCAGTGGATTCATCATAGACCTACATAGCCGAACCTACTTTGTCCTCCTCTTATTTATTAAATAATTGCCTGTTACTAACCCTTGCGTCTGATTTAATTCTGAGACACAGCAGGAAGAACGCAGGATTATTTAAGGACTGCTCAAGCTGATGGCCATGGTTAAAGCACTGAAACTCGAGGCAAGCTGTGGGATCAGTCACTTCCTCTCTCCACCTCTTTTTAGTTTATATCTTTCCCTTCCAGATTTAACAATGGTTAAGGGTTATATCATCCTTAGAGACAATTTGGAACAAATGCAATTAAGCGGTATGCCTTTAAAGATGTGTGAACAGAAATGTGCAACACAAGCTAAGAGGTGCTCTCCTATGCCATCCAATTGCTTAGAAGCCTATTTTGGCATTAAGCAGTATATAGATAACAATGATAATCCATATGTAATAATAATACTTGGTTTAGCATAATAGGATTGAGTCTTGGGCTTGAACACTACCTTCTCTTCCTCTGGCACACCTTTGTGAGGGTTTTAGAAGCTGTCACTTCCAGTTTGGGCTAACTGCAGCTTGTTCTGATACCCAAACCTGGACAAACTGCAGTTAATTTTAACTGTGATTAGTGGAAACAAGCCAACTTCAAACCGTTGCTTATGAAGTTGGCTTGTCCTTATTAAATGCATGTCAGATTAACCACACTTTAGGGTTCAGACATAATGCTAAACTGTGGTGTAGCCTTATGTATAAGCTGGGCATTATACGACCTTTTTTGTGCCCTCTACATTTAGATAGGGTGTATGTGGTGTTAGGGGAGGAATAGTTCCTATGGTGGGAACGTACCTTTATCTGTGGAACTTGCTTCTAAGTCCATGGGCACAGAAATGTACATGCAGGCCTGTATTAAAGCTTGCAGCTCTAATTTAAGGAAGCCGGCTGGATCTAGACTCATTTCTTGACATGTGCATTTTCTGTCTCATTAAAACTGAACAGCTTCAAATCTGGGACTTTCAATGCAATTAAGGTTTTTTTGGCTGCTACATTATTACTGAATCCATACATTCCTTCTCTTAATACCTTTTGATAAAATGATAGAATGTTATTACCACTGGCCTCCAGTGTCATGTAAATCCATTGTCTCACATGCTTAGGCTGTGTTCACGTTACCAGCTTAAAGCACAGCTAAGTCATCCTTTTTTCTAAATTTCTGGCTGTCTTAGACAGGGTATATGCAACACTGGATGGACCTAGATAGTTAAGCAGGGCCCAGAGAAGCAACATAATGTACAATAATGATATGATGCTGATGGAGGATAAGGCTATGAGTAATGATGACTGCATGTTATCTCTTTGATCGGAGGCAGTGTGATCAAAGTGAATCTGAATACCAGTTGCTGCAGGAGGGCGTTGGTGCAAGAGGGCTGTTGCCATTATGTCCTGCTTGCGGCCTTTCCATAGGTTGGTCGATGTGAAGAAACAGGATTCTGGGCTATATATCAGTATAGACAGGCAGCAACCATTTTACAGGTGTCTGATTGATGTATGGTCACACACACACTCATTGCTGCTGATCCACGGGCTGGGGCAGGCTTTTGCATGCTCTGCCGATGCACATGGGGGTCAAGAATGAAACCCCCACACAAAATGGTTGCTGCTTGTATATAAATCCAACAGGATTCGTGTCCTCCTTCCTTCTCTAAAAAATAATAATAATCATGTTGTGCATTCTATTCACAGTTGTGTTACCTTGGAGCTGCATTCAAATTTTGCAAAATTCAAGTCAGCTTTAAGGACAGGGTCTTAGTAAACAGGAAAGGGGGAAAGACCAGAAGAAAATGTGAAATATGTGCTCTGCATGCATCACTAAGCTCTAAATTCATATATATGTGTGTGTGTATAATAGCCTCTCTTTTTCTCCCCCTCTTTATTTTAAATCATAGGTTGGGGAAGAGCTTCTGCTGCTACATATCTTGTTGGCTTTGTCATCCTCTGCATCTGTTTCTGCCTAGCAGTCATAGCCTTTTCCATTGATATACTACGGTTCAACTTTGTTCGAGGCATTGGAGGTTTGCTCTTCGTCGTTGGTAAGACTGCATCTAAGAGAAACCAATTTTAAATGCTGAGCTTACACTCAATACATTGTGACTTGCCTTAGATTTATTTTCCAGAATCTTCTTGGTCCTGGAGAAAAATTTGTTCTCATTTCAAAAACTAATCAGTAGTGACTATGTTTGTGTTAGTCTAGAAGTAATCAAGGTTGTAATATATAGGGATGCATATTTGAGATTTGTAACATCACACATACACACACACACACACACACACACACACACACACACGTTTTAAGGCACCAAACTCCCATCAGCATTTAGGTTAATTTTGATTACAACCTCTGTTAGTCTCAGATTCTGACCTATAGAGCTCCTCTGTAGGAGAACCATTTTCCATGTTGGGTGAAATAGGGACTACTTTCCCCCGCACCAAATCCATCTTGACCAGCCGCCAATAAAGACTGTGAACAACTGCTACACAAGTACATAATGCTACAGTTTCTGTGATTGTTGCAATTGCAGAAGTAGCAGCAGAGATAATTTTTGTAACTTGTTTTCACTGCAGATTCACATGCTGCCTAGGTCTAGTTACAGAAAAGGCACCTGCCTGCAAAACATAGTGGCTGCTTTAACTAAATGCCTTGGATGCAAATGTACTTGAAACTGAAAGTAAAAGTTTTTGGTCTTTGGCCTGGAGGAGCAAGCAAGGAGGGTGAATAGATAAACCCCAGGCTCATGCATGCCTTAATAAACCATTGCTTACTGTTACAGCCAAACTGGATCATTATGTACTTTAGCAGTCAAATGTCGTTGTTTCTAGGAACTAAATTATCTTGATTTTCAGTGGCAGATACGTCTTATATGTGTTTTAAGGTATTAGCGTTGAGGTGACTCAAGACATGCGTGTTCACAGGATGACTTGCATGCCAGGCTGAAGCCGCTGCTAGCACCCTTAAACACAGGTCCTGCTTTAGGAATGCTTGCTATGCAAAATTCACTTATCTGAACACAAGGAATTAGTACCCAAACCTTGCTATGTGCACCACAGATTCCTGGGGTCAGAAATGCATTAGAAATGTCCCCATAGTAATCAATGCACATTGCTGACTCGCTATGCGAATGGAAATCATGGACACATTATATGAATGCTCGCTTAACAAACAATTTTCAGGGAATGAATTGTGTTCCTAAAGCAGGAAATGCATGTACATTACATGACATTGCTTGAGATGCAGCACCCTCAAGTGGAGGCAGCTGACATATTTTCCTGTTTTTGTACACCCCCATTATTCCTTCTTCCTTTTTATATTGCAACATATAGGGGTTTTGTGTGTGGATAAATTCACAGTTATGTGAAGAATTTCCACGACTGCTAGGAACTTCAGGCACTACTGTGGAAACTTATTGACGCTGCAAACCCACACCAGTTCCTAGTATCCTAGAAAGAATCCTGGCAACTGTAGTATTGAGGTGCTAAGAATGCTCTATTACAGAACCCAAACATTTCCCCAGGTTCTCTTGGAAGGGGGAATGACTGTTAAAACCATTTTGAGTCTGTGGTGTTGATAAGCTAATTGTGTCCAGTTTGCAAGACAATTACTGAGTTGAACATTCTTTATTTCATCTGCTCAGAAATAACACATAGTTAATGATTCTGGAATGCCCAGCGTGAGGGTGCTGCAACCAGTCTGTAATTGTAGGAGTAACTGATGAAACATTTAACAGGAATACAGTTAGCTCCAAATAAGTTCCTTAGTACAAAAGGTTATTAATTCAACTCCTAATTCGTTTTTCTTCACTTTATTTCCATTCAGCTGCTTTCCAAATTATAGGTCTGGTCATCTATCCAGTGATGTTTGTGGAGGACATTCAATTGACGGGAAGCAACATGTTCAGCTGGGCTTATGGCTTTGGTTGGGCAAGCACGGTGATTGTGATAGGCTGTGCCTTCTTTTTCTGCTGCCTCCCCAACTGGGAAGATGAAGTCCTGGGCAACATCAAACCCTACCCCATCTACAGCAGTGGCGAACGCGTTTGATACAGAGTTAGTAGGAAAGATTGCTTTCAGTAAAGAAAACTACAGTATATCGTTTCTGGCTTGTGGGAAGGAGCATGCTTATATCGCCCTGTTTTCATTTGACATAGAATTCCTAGCTTTGTCTAATAATTAAGCCAAATTTCACAGTTCGTTTTTAGTCTTGTATCCATTTTGAGATCTGGCAGCTGCTGTTTTTACAAGGAATAAAGAATAAATTGCATTTTGATGGTTAATACAAGTTTCCTTTTAATAACCTCATAAGAAAGTAAGATGTGTCTCTGTGTGGTTTGTTTCTATGTTTTGATATTTCACTGAGTAAATTCTTTTTACACTTTAAGACCAGCATAGCCCTTAGAATCTAGGTTTGCAGGATCCTTATCCAGTAATGTCAGGCTGATGTGGATTTTAGAAGAAAAAAACTAACAGCAAGATAGTGTCTTATGAGAATGCTTTGGAAAAGTGCAGAATAAGTATTTATACATTTAGCACACAATCTTTTAAGCTAAGCAAAGTTTCAGTGAGTCTTGCACCAGAAGGAGTGCTTAAGAGTTTCAGCCAGTATGACTACTGAGCTCACATAGTTACTACTTACTCCACAGTAAATTCAAGTGCAAGGATTGCAACATTTTGTATGCACAAGTATAATGCATGCTGGCATTCTGTAGGTTTTCAAATTAATTGCATCAATCTCCTCCCACCCCATGCCAATCAATCTCCAAACACTGTAAAATATTTTGTATGTTTTACATTTCTCAGTTGTGAATTAAGGGTGAAAGAAAGCTTTAGAGCTGCATTTCTATCCCTACCCCCAATATCTAATATAATTTTATCCATGCTAAATGGGACCTCCCCGTAAATATTTATATAAGAGTTTTGAAATACCATTTTTGATACAAATAAATTGCATAAACTAACGTGCTCTAGCAGAAGTAATGGTAGTAGTAATAAAAAATGTGTGCCAGCTTCCAGTCTTACCCTCCAAAGGCCCTATGGCAGAAAAATCACAACAGGGATACCATATCCATGAAATGAGAACTGTAGCTTTCCCAGAGATGTCTAAAAGCTGGATTTACAAAGCTAGCCATAATCGCATGATAAGAGATAAGATGGGCAATTATCAAGCAGTGAGATAGTATATTGCAGGTTTTTAAATCTATGGTGATGCTCCTCCATATTCGATCACATCTAGGAGAGTTAAGCATGCTCTTAGCAGTACAATCCTATAACTCTTTACTCTGAAGTAAGCCCATTGAGTTACTGACAATAGAATTGCAACCTGGGGTTCCCAAACTAAAATTAGTGCGACTTAAAAGTGTTTCAATTTGGGTTCTGTAACTTGGATGATGACAAATATTTTTAGGTTTTCAAAGTGTCCAGATTTTAAATGCTGTATGCAGGACAGGATTAAAGTGGTACTATTTTGAACACAATATTTTTTTTTATTAAAAAAAGATTATTATGACTGGAAACCTTGATTGGAATATGTGTACACTTTCATATACTTAAAATGTTTTGTAAATGTATAAAACCTATGTTTACCATGACAGCCATCATGCTTTAAAGTATATTACTAAGAAGAGTTTGGAATATCAGTTTTATACCTTTTTACAGGGGTTTTTGTATTTGCAGAGATGTATATTGCAATTTATAACTTCAGACATGGCTGTTTGATGTATTTTGTAATTCTCATTGTCCAAACGAATCCATCCACTGTTGAATAATTTGCTTAATAAAAAAGAAAAATAAGTTCTCAAGAAAAAACTAATGCACTCTGAAATGTGATTGCTGCCTCACCATACGTATGTTACCAGTAAATCGCAAAACATAGCAACACACAACCAAAATATACAAAAGTTTAAAGTTTGAAATATTTACTGTTTTTTAAATAAATGGTTGTACTTATTGTCAAACATTGCAAAACATCAAAATAGACAAAATGAGTGGGTTTGTATTTTATTTTTGAAGGGAGAGAGCTTAAGGAAGGTAAGACTCAGCATGACTGTTACCATTTGACTGTTCACGTAATATTTTTTTTGAGTAACTCATGCAGAAGTCTGTCAACAATAAGTTGTATTCAGTGCTCTGCATGCATAGTTCTGCTGGCTCCTTCCCCTGTGTGTTCCCAAAATCTTTTCTGGAGTGTCCTCTTCTGGAGGGGACAGAGGAGGAAATTCCATTGCATTACAGAAGTACATTGCAGCAGTGGAACTGCAGCACTGGATACTGCTCGTCACTTTTAAGAACTTGCACAGTCATTTTGGAATTTGATAGGTGATGACAAAGACTGGCTCCTTTGAATTTTCACCTGCTTCCGCCCATGGTAAGTCAAAGCACTGAATACACTTCCAAAGACCAAACCCATCTTTTGGTACAGTCTTTCTCATCCTGGTGCCTTCTGGATGTTTTGGACTCCCAATTCCCAAAATTCTTGTCCCTTGGCCATGCTGGTGGCTGCTGAGGGGGGGTTACAGTCCAAGAGCATCTGGAGGATTGGTCTAGAACATGACATTTCCTTGAGTATTGGTTAGCGAAGGCATCTCCAAAGATAAATCCAGGCTGATAATCAGCCGATGGGTGTTCATGTACATAGCAGTGCCATTATGTCACCAGTTGAAATGGCGCTTAAGCATGCCATGGGCTTTCCCCCTTCTCAGACACATTCTTAAATTGATGTTTTGAGTCCAATACATTCACCTGCCTTGGAAGCTGTGCTGAAGTTGTTTGATAAAATTGTATCTGGAGCACCTCCTAACATGATCAATGAAATGAAGAGGGAGTTTAGTATTAGTGCATGCCTTACACTTGCAAACTCTTTTATTGTTTTTCATTATAAGACTTATTTTATTAAGTAGAGTCAGCCTTCCATTTGCCATGGGATAGCAAGATTTAAATAGCTCCTTTTTGTACCCCTCAGTTCCTACAGCAGTTATTGTCCTCTGTTTTGTGGAGCCCAGTCTTCATGCCCCACAACCTACCCCCAGTAGGAACAAATGTTTTAAATTCAACAAAATGTGTCTTAAATGTGGAGGGGGAGGGATGCTTTTGGTTTGTATAGACTAGGGATATTTTTTGGGACACATAATTTGCTATTTTGCTTAATGGCTTATGTTCAGATGTTATAGAGTAGAAAGTCTGTTTTTACTAATTGCTTGTACTAAATGATCAGGTTTTTGTATCATACAGACGTCAGTTAAATAAACAGTTTTGATACATTAAAATGGGAGTGTTTCATTAGAAAATGACATGCATGCCTTGGATTGGTTATGCAGGGAAAGGTTAACATAATTTAAAATAAATAAAATAGCTTTTGACTTCTTAAAGAATAATTTCAGTATGCATTTGTAAATAAATGAAGCGTTTAAAAATTATTAAAGTTATATTACGCTAATAAAACTGGGAAATGTTTTTAATTTTTTAAAAACAAAACAAAACAGAGGGTTGGTGTTATTGACAAGATAATTAGAACACAGGCAGTGGCTGTGGATTACAGATGGCCTGTTCTCACCATCACAGAGGGTGTGGTGACTTCAAGCAAAAGTCAGTTTGCACCCAGGACAACTGAGTAAAGCCTGATGCAATTGTGGAGACATTATTTTTTACATGCCATTGCAAATCACCCAGTGGCATGCTGGAACCAGCAGAGGTTGGCTTTATTCCAAGCCACAATGGCATATACTACTTTTACAGAGGCATGTGCTTTGAGGTGAGTCACAGCACCCCGAATCTTACAAAAGGCACTGCCAGCAAGTGCCTTTTCAGGCTGCTGGCCCTGATGCTATTCCATCTGAAGTGATCAAAGCCAAGTCAGAGTGGTGGGCTCCGATACTAGCGGAACTCTTCACTGTGATAGATCTGGAATTATGCCTAAATCATGGCAGCAATCTATAATTATCCCAGTCTTTAAAAAGGGTGACAAAAAGCTGCCATCCAACTATCGGCCAATAAGTCTATTGTCAAACATCGGTAAATTGTACGCTAAACTAAATCTGTTAAATAAACTAACTACAGTACTTGGATTGATGAGAATAACATCATAGATCCAGAGCAGGCCAGGGGAATCCACTTTATGCAACTGCATGGTGTTACAGTGGTACCTCTACTTACGAATTTAATGCGTTCCGAACCTAGATTTCGGTACTTTACTTGATCAAAAAGCTTTATACAAAGAACACCTGTTGTATAAGAACAACTCCAGGGAATGAAATGACAGATCCTGTCATTATAAACCGAGGAGTAAAGCAAGGCTGTGTACTCTCTCCCTCTCTTTTTAACCTTTTTCTTAACAACTTCACTTCTTCACTAAAACAGGTGGACGCCCATAGCCGAAAACTCAATGCATCAAGCATTCCCACCCTCCTATACACAGTTGATAAGATTTTGCTTTCACAGACAAGAATTGGCTAAACACGTTTGCTAAATTCCTGTATTGACTATCTGCCCAGAATGAAATTGTGCATGAACTTTGATAAAAGCAAAATAATGGTTTTTGGGAATTCACACAAGAGCTATAGCTGGAAATTTGGTAGAAAACCTATCCAGCAGGTATTCAAATTAGACTATCTGGGAATTACATTCCATCATAGGCTTTTTGGTCCTCGCACCATGCAATGGCGGTGAATGACAGTAAGATGTCTATGCAGGCCATAATGCGTTTCTTCATAACAAGAGGTAATTCGCATATCCCCTCTGCCCTTAAGGTCTATGGAATTCCATTCTGGCTGCTAGGGTTTACCCAGCTGGTAGAACGAGTGCAGGCAGCTTTCCTTTTAAAGATTTTTGCTGTTCCACACTGTGTACGTTATGCAGCCTTGAGTCTAGAGCAGGGGTCCCCAAACTACGGCCCCCGGGCCGGATGCGGCCCAATCGGCCTTCCAATCCGGCCCGCGACGACCCCCGCCGCCCGCTGCCGCCGCCCGCTCTCACGGCGCGCGGCGCAGCGACGATCTAAAAAATCGGCAAAAAATCGCCGAAAATCCTTTGTGCGCATGCGTATGGGCCTCTCCTGACCCGGAAGAGGTCATTTCTGGTGCACTTCCAGGTTGGGGGAGGCCCATATGCATGCGCACAAGCAATTTTCGGCGATTTTTCCCCGCCCGTGTGCGTGTGCGCATGCGCACGGGCGCACACTCCCCTGCCCTCCGGCCCGCCGCACGGTAAGTCTGGGGACCCCTGGTCTAGAGGGAGGTCAACACAAGGTAGTGACTGTCGCCTGGGCGAGATTTCTTCTATGAGCTAGTTAAACATCTGCCTTACAACAGATCAAAGCAACTCGGGCTGTCAGTGGAACTTTTGTGATCGATGTCCCTACCAACTGCCAAGGCTATAATAAAAACTAGGTTGTGGGATATTGAACGCCAGGAACTAACAGTAGCAGCAGAGAAAACATGTTCCCCTCTTTCAACTTTCTTGGGCACATGAAATTAACCACAATTATCTTGAATTTTTGATTAACCCTCAAGAAAGAAGGGCATTTTCACTGGCCAGGTTTAATTCAAATCCACCAAACCTCCTTTGGGGAAGGTTCTTGGGCAGGGTGGAAGGAGAAAGAATTTGCCCATGTGAAGACCACCTGGTGGAAACTCTTACACATATGGTTCTTAAATGTAAACTATATGCTGATCTCCGCCAGCAATTCCTAGATCAACTCTGCACCCCCAAATGGAAACCAGAGTTGGAGGTCATACATTTTCTATTACTGGGGAATGATCAGGAGCCCACCAAGTTAGTGGCTAAATATCTTTATTTGTTTTTTTGTCATCGAAACACATTGTAGACGTCTGATCTCCCTGGAGACCTAGAGATGTGACGATAGACTGCTTTGCCTCTTTTCTTTTAGCAAATGTTTTGTGCCGCTGGGGAGGTGGTAATTCTGTATTGATTTCTTATGGATGTTTGTATGTGATGCCAATAAAAAGTTTGATGATGATGATGATGTGCCTTTTCCAAAGCAGCTACACACTTCTAGATTGGCAACAGAAGAGCCAAATCAAAATGATGATAATCATGTGACTAGTTCTGACCTTAAGGACTCTTGTTGGTCCTCTTAGTTCACCCCCAGCAACCCAATGAGAACTGAGTGTGCTCAGTAGCCAGGAATGCTGATTGGTGGGAGAAATGGGAAATAGGGGGGGGGAGGGGGGAATGGAATGGTGCCTCCTGGTTGGCTAGTGTAATTAAATAGTAGCAGTCCACATTAACAGTTGATGATAAACCTACCCTCCATTCAATTTTCAGACCACTTGTTCATCACATTTTACAAACTGCTGCCACTGGATATATCTAGCCTTTCATTCCCACAGAACGGCTTTATATTTGCCACAGAAGTTACATGTCTTGCCCTAGTCCCACCACTGACATTCATATAGGGCAGGTGTGGGGGACCCCTTGGCCCTCAAGAACTTGCTGTACTACAGCTACCATCACCCTGGTCATTGGACATGCTTGCTGGGATTGATGGGAGTTGTAGTTCAGCAACATCTTGAGAGTCTGATGTTGGGGATATCCTTAACGTGTTTCACCCAATGCACAAGGGGCAGGGTGGGGCCCTGCCACCACCACCACCACCACCACCACTGATATACATGCCAGCCATCATTCCACACACACCCCTTGCACCCCTTGCACTGTGCATCTCTGGCCACATGAATGACCAACGGGGGAAATGATCATGAACATATCAGTAGCAGGCCTTCAATCTCCTCATATTCAGGATGTGGAAAGTATTGTACGCATCCTATCTTAAAGTACCAGTTTATTCAATTCCCTGATTAAACTTAACAGCTTGGAGAAAAGGACAAGTGGTACTGTAGATCACTAAACGGTGAAGCGGAAGAACAGCCCCTAAATCACCATCCTTATTCCCCCCCCCTATTTTGCCATTAGGGCAGCTTTTAAAAACATATTTAGTATGCAAACGTACATTAAGAGTGCCTTAAATTCCCCCCTAACTACCCATACAGATAGCAAGTGAAATCTCTGCTGTTGTTCTAGAAATCCAACAAGCAGATCCATTATGGCAGCCTTGACCAATCTTGTGCCCTTCAAATGTTCTGCGGTTGTAGTCCAAAACATTTGAAGGGCACTAGGTTTGTGCAGATTGCATTATAAGATTCATGTTCTTACATTTCAAAAGTCTTAAGCACTAGGGGGAAAGAATGGGAGGTATCCATTCAAATAAATAAACAACAGAACGGAAATTATTATTGTGGTCTGCTTACAAATGCAGCCTTACTCAAAGAGCAGCTCAGCAAAACTGCTGCGGTTTTGGACATGAGTCAGTTGTTGATACCATGAGAAGCTCCTCCTTGCCCCCCAGCCAACTGCTGTCTGTCTTTGGATCATGAGGAGAAGTAACTCCCACAGCAACAGCTGCTGAGGCATGGAGTCTATGATCCCACCCTTTCCATTTTAAAAGGACTGACTAAGGGCATCTTGCCTGAGGGTCCCTCGCAGTCTCTTATTTCTCATTCAATCTGCTACACAACTAACAAGATTGGTTTCATGACATATTTTGTGCAGATCTTGTGTTGTTGCCCAAAATAAATTCCAGTTGGCCGCCATTTTTTAAAATTTTCGCTCAGGCTTCTGAAATGGTTTGAGATAAGAGGTTGCCCTCAAAACCCCATCTAAATTGGTTGAATGGTGAATATGCAAGAACATGTTTGTGCTGGTGAGGAGCTGGCATTAGCTGACTTGGCTGCTAGCTGTGGTTTTAGGGTCAACGCAGACCCTCCAAGTGCCCCCCTTTTCCAGGGATGTCCCTGATTTAGAGAAGCTGTCCCAGTTTCTGATTTGATCCCCAAATGTCCCACATTTCCTTAGGATGTCCCTATTTTCATTGGAGAAATGTTGGAGAGTCTGGTCAATGCTAAACTGGAGACTGAGATAAAGTCAGATTTGGATTCAGCAAATCAAAATTCATTTCATAAAGCTCTCAAGCAAACACACTCCCCTCAAATAGCCTCCAAACATGGCTGACAGCATAGCTGGCACTGCCTCCTTTTCATTGGCAGATTTTTGTGAATCCACAATTTCTCGAAGAGAATTTTAAGCCTTTTTGCCAAAGGAACAATTCCTAAGTATCTTTAGTGGAAGCCGTCACTGTTACAGTAAGATAAAATTAAACGATGTTTGTTTGAAAGTATGGATAATATAGCCTATCAGTATCACCCTCAAGTTGCATTGGCACGACCTTCTGTTCATCCTTCATAGAGGTAAACCAGGGGCTACTTTTGCTGTTCACTATCTTTCTTTTCTCTCTTCCCGCCAATACATCACACTGCGAAATCTTAAAGCCAGGAAAGGGTAAAATGCTAATGGCAATGGGTCATAATAATCATTTAATTAGTAGCAAAAAGAAAAAGAAAAGGGAGGGCGGGTTTCAAGGTGTGCACAGCCTGAATTTTCTTTCCAGCTCAACAGGTTGTTGCAGCTACTTGTTCAGTGAAATGTAGGTGGAGCTTTTTCCTTCAGCGCCTGTCTGGATCACAAAGCTGCTCGCTGTCTTTGTCTTTCTTCCTTTCTCTTTTACACACACACACACACACACACACACACACACTTCATAAACCTTTATTAAACTACTGTTTTCCCCAGGCTGCTGAAGCAAATAGTAGGAAGACTTTTTTGCTTATCGGTCAAACCACTAGAGAAGACCCAAACAAGATGGTTCAGTATGGTCTGGACTATACACGCTGCAGATGGATCTTGCCTCTTCTTCTGGGCTTAGCAATGATCTTTGGTATCATTGCACTGGTTGGTTGGGGCTGGGTATACTCAGAAACCCGACCGTTTATGCAACAAGGCTCGTTATGGAGATTATGTACTGAACAAGAAGAATGGGAATGCATATCGCTCATGGATTTTGGTAAGAATCACAGTGGTAAAGACTATGATCCAATGATAGTGATTAGTCTACTCAAGCTTTATATCATCTATCTATCATCTATATCTATCTATCTATCTATCTATCTATCTATCTATCTATCTATCTATCTATCTATCTGTCTATCATCACCTATCTATGGTATCTATTTATCTCATCTGTCTATCATCTCCTATTTGAAAGGAGAGCTTAAAGAAGAAAGAAACTACCTTTCATTGGTAAATATGTGTAATGTTTTTTTCTTATTCTGGACTTGAGTGCATCTGCTCACTTTGACCAATATCTCCTAAACTTTTCTTCAAAATAGAAATGTTCAGAAATTATTTTTAAGAATGAATTTTAGTAATTATGACAAGGAGTGATCTTGAAATGCTAGAATGAGGCAAAATCCAGTTACATAAAGGAGTAATCTTCCCTCAAGTTTTCAAGGAGCAGTTTTATATCCATGACAGTAGAACACGTGCTGAAAGTATAAGCAGAGTTTGGTTAACAGCTTCCTTTTTATCTCCCCTGCATTTTCCACCATGACAAGAAATAGTTTGGGGTAGACATGGAGATGACATCAGGCAGAGAATCTTTAAACGAAAGCATACTGTAAAGAACTGTTGTGTGGAACTGAGCTTTGCATATTCAGATGAATCATGTGATAGAGCCTGTGTTGAACTATGTGGGAAAAGCATAATATTAATGAATAGGATGGAAATTTATTTGGACAAATGGTGTAATGTATATCCAAACTGTCACTTTGGGTAATTTTCTGTTTAGCAAATCTATATCTGCAGTAGAATAACTTTGGTCTACTTTAAGATGTCATTCCTCATATCTGACTTCTTTCTTAAGATATGCCCAGGAATGAAGCATCTTCTTAATGCGGACTCCCTGTTTCCCATATAACATCAGTTTTGAAATCCATATGACTTCCTTCTGCTTCCTCTTGTGATTCACAAGAGATTATGTTGGTTAATTAGCAATTGCAATAATTGTCAGGATGAAAAAAATGTTAAAATAGGATTAACAGCAGGAGAAAATCTGGGTTGTGGGCTGGGTCAATTTATGAGCTGGTCATAATATGTAAAAAATGCAAACCCACTAGTAAAAAGTAAGCGCTCACCGTTTTGGTCAATTGATAAACAGCACCTTCCCTCCCTGGTGGATATGTTAATTCTTAGTGCTCTCCTATCAAGTTTGGGAACTGATTTTAGGAGTCAATGATCAAAATACTTCTGTTTCTTTCTCACCCTTTAAATAAGAAATGTTAATTTGGCTTTATAAGTCTTCTTTTGAGGTTTGTATGTAATGTTCCAGCCGTTCTTAAGCATTAAATAAATGTGAAACTCTCTATGCTAGGTGGTAAAAGATGGGGAGATTGCAGAACAAAACAATTTCAGTTGACTGTGTGGAGAACAGGCTATAGATAGTGGCCATCTGCGCTACAATAAAAGATGCATTTTGACTCATGTGTATCTCTGTATAGATAGTATATGGCTACGTTACTTTAAGGCCGTAATCCCTATACATACTTACCTGAAAGTAAAATTTAGAATTCTGTTTTATGTTTTAAAATGCATTCTTTTCCCTGAGGAATTCTGAGCACTGCATTTTGTTGTTGGTAAACGACAGTGCATTGCAAACCTGTGATTGGTAAACTACAGTGCCCAGAATTCTTTGAGGGAAAGAATGGGCTTTGAATGTGCTTTAAAGGTATAGTGTGTACATTAGTCTGATACAGATTCTTCTATGTTTTTCTTTGGCTTTGAGCCAAATGCCATAATACATCGGTGGGGAGCCTGTGGCCGTGTTAGATGTTGTTGGACTTGCATCATCCCCAGCCAACATGGCCAATGGTCAAGCATGATGAGCAAGGTAGTCCAGCAATGCAGTACCACAGGTTCCCCACCATAGCTGCCAAGTTATCCCTTTTTAAAAGGGATTTTCCCTTATGCTGAATAGGCTTCCTTGCGAGAAAAGGGAAAACTTGGCAGCTATGTTCCCCACCATGCCATAAAAATGAATGGAGAGTTAGATAAAGAACTCTGGGCTGCATCTTGTCTCCTTAGGCTTTTCTCCCCCAAAAGACTGCCTTTCCCCCATTCTTCTTAGAACAATTAACCAGCAGTAGAGCATTGGCTGGGTGACAATATGAGAAAAACCTTGCAGAACTAGAGATGGTCTGCAGCCCTAAAGTTTTCAAATATGTTAGAAATAATTTCTATATTGTTTATTTTTTCATTATTTTGTTCCAAAATAACACCAGCATTTTAATCAAGCTATGCAAATGCACATGTATGATATAGTAAGACTTCAATAGTATTTAGTCAATTAAATTGGTTAGATTAATAGACTAAAACCATTTTGACAAACTAAAAAGGTGCCGCTGATCAATTGGCTGGTATATTTTACATATTTCTATTTTACAGGTAGGTAGCCGTGTTGGTCTGGATCGAAGTAAAATAAAAAAATTCCTTCAGTAGCACCTTAAAGACCAACTAAGTTTTTATTTTGGTATGAGCTTTCGTGTGCATGCACACTTCTTCAGATACCAGGTATCTGAAGAAGTGTGCATGCACACGAAAGCTCATACCAAAATAAAAACTTAGTTGGTCTTTAAGGTGCTACTGAAGGAATTTTTTTATTATATTTCTATTTTGTTTGTGTGTCTTAGGAAAACTGCAAATTGCAACTCCCATTTTTAAAAAGACATCCCCTCTCATGTGCTAGAGAATGGGGAATGCCTCTTGTAAGATTATGCTTGTTGGGACAGCAACAATTCCCATAGAGAGAGACAGAGAGAGTCAATTCCAGTTGACTGTGTTCAATTTCAAAAGCCAGTGGGATCATTAAACAGCAGTAATTTACCCACCTATTCTATATGCTCAGGCACATAATGCCTCAAAAACTTTAAATACCTGAATTAAAATCTCTCTCTCTCTGTGTGTGTGTGTGTGTGAGAGAGAGAGAGAGAGAGTTTTAAATACTCATTTCAGTAGCAGATGCTCTGCAACATTACACATTGAGTTTCAGGTTTTTAAGATCCTGACTGATTTAGTATTGATTTCGCCTACATGAAGGTACTGTATATGAAAATCCCAAGGCCAACTCTTTAAAATCATTTATTTATTTATTTATTTATTTATTTATTTATTTATCTATTTATTCATTCCTGATTGACACCCGAAGACCAGAGGCAGATGTGTACTCTGGGATTGCTGTCTCCCTGACACTTTCGGGTTATTCCTGCCTCCCCACTTCAGCTTCTACACACAGTGTGTTCATGTGTGTTAATGTGACAGTACTGTATAGTCTTATGGCTAAAGACATACAACAGTTCGTAAGACAACCACGAGTCATTTGAGCCAAGCTCGCCATTGTGTGTACGCATATGTCTTTTGTTCGACAGTCACCTCTGGACAAATAAGTTTTTGAAACAATACCATAACCTGGCAATCCAGCTTAACAGAGGGAAAAGTAGAATGAGTGGATATGCTAAGAGCAGAGATGTCTCCTTCTGGAATAAAAAAACCCCTAATATCTACCACCAGACTTATGTTAAAAGCCCAGTTCATCCTCTTTAACTGTTACATATACTCAGTGCTTTTTTCGGGGGGGGGGAACGCAGGGGTACGCATACCCCTAAACATTTTGTGAATTTAAGTTTAGCCTCATTGTGTGGCAGTATTTCAATATGAGTAGGAAAATGAGAGTACCCTTTAACAACATTTTAAGAAAAAAAAGCACTGCATATACTTGTACGGCTGTCTTAGAATAACAGAGAGTAAAATGCAGCTAACTTTTATTTTTATTTTCAGCCTGGGGTAAGGCTGCAGCGGCCACTTTCTTTGTTGGATTTGTAATCATAGTGATCTGTTTTGCCCTGGCTATCATTGCGTTTGCCATCCCGACACTTCGCTTCAACTTCATCAGAGGCATCGGAGGCTTGTGTTTTGTTGCGGGTAAGGCTGCGTTTTCAGTGCAAAGGGTGGGTGCCTGGCTTTGGTTTGGAGAGAGTAGTTGCTTCTTTAGCTGTAGGGAAGAGCAACAGACCTTCTTAAAGTGCACCATGAATCAGGAATGTCCTTTTGCATAGTTGCAGTGGGTGTGGTGGTGCAGAGTAGCATGAATTCTCAAAGATTCAGAAGCCTGCTCAGTAATAATTACAGAATGTTACCATCACATGACAAAATATTTAACCGCCATATATATATATATATATATATATATATATATATATATATATAGCCTTAGGAATTGATGCCTCCTAAACCAGGCCATTTAACGTCTTTATAGCTTTATCATCACTGTCCTCATGGGTAGCCTGCTCCATAATCTCCAGCCACCAAATCTTCTCTCTGCTACCTTCTTTAAGAGTAAGGATGGGGAACCTGGAACTATCCATTTAAACTCCAGTTCCTATGAGCCGTAACTAGCCATTCTTTTGGATGGGAATTCCAAACGTGGGATGCTGCCACAAGTAACAACAACAACAACAACAACAACTTATTTATACCTCACCCATCTGGCTGGGTTTCCCCAGCCACTCTGGGCGACTTTCAGCAAAATATTAAAAGACAACAATTCATCAAATATTAAAAAGCTTCCCTAAACAGGGCTGCCTTCAGATGTCTTCTGAAAGTCAGGTGGTTGTTTATTTCCTTGATGAGAGGGTGTTCCACAGGGCGGGTGCCACTACCGAGAAGGCCCTCCCTGTAACTTCACTTCTCGCAGTGAGGGAACCGCCAGAAGGCCCTTGGCGCTGGACCTCAGTGTCCAGACTGAATGATGGGGGTGGAGACGCTCCTTCAGGTATATTGGGCTGAAGCCATTTAGGGAAGCCCCTTTCTTGCATTGCCACCAACCAAATATTAGAAAAGGCGGAGGTTCTTATGGAAGGTTCCCATGGGAGGATACTGGTTGCAAAACTTTGAGGGCTTTATAGAAAAGAACCAGCATCTTGGACTGAACCTGGAAACGGATTGAAAGCAAGTGCAGTTGATATAAGAACAGCATAATATGGTCTGAATGCAGAACGAATGCGGAAATTTCTTGGATGCTGTCTCTTGTACCAGCTGCAGTTTTGAACACTCTTTAAGGGCAACCTTGTGTAGAGTGCATTGCACTAACCTAATCTTAATCCATGACGAGAAGGAATTATATTGTTTCTGTTTTCACCACCACTCATTTTTACTTAAAGTGTTTTTTCTTTCTTTCTCGCAGCTGTATTCTCTCTAATGGGCCTTGTCATCTACGCTGTAATGGTCTCAAAATATTTACGTGAAACTTACCCAGGAGTTATAAGGAATCAGCTCGGCTGGTCCTATGGCTTTGGGTGGACCATGTGCCTTATGGGTATAGGTCTCGGATTCTTCTTTTGCTGCCTCCCCCTGTATGAAGATCATATTTTGGGAAATGTCAAACCTTATTACGCATAACTTCTAGGAAGAGCAACAGAGTCATGTTATTGATTTCCTAAACATTTGCATGCCGGTTATGTGCAGACTAAAATATCCCTCAGTCTCCACCACCACCTCAGCCAAACATTGAAGCAGTAGAGCGGCTTAACAGCTTTTAAAAACACATTGAAATATAAGCTAAGGTGTTAAAAACAATACGTTATTCCCATTTCCCTTTTTGGTTTGATGTAGAATAGTTAGATTTTTTTAAATAACCCTTTTTGGTTCCTAGGAAGAACCGGAAATTTTTACCTTTCCTGTTTAATGGGCAGGTTACAATGTAATTGCCTTTCTGTGGCAGAGTAGACCAATCAACCATTCACTAATCAATTGGTGTGATCGAAGACTTACATATTAAATTGTGCATACTTAAATGAATCTGATCTGTTCCTATTGAAAGGGAATTTGGTTCCCATTGTGGTTGAGAACAGTCCACATACATCCTTTTGTTTTAGCCAGTGGATTTTTAATAATTTGTGGGAGAAGAAATTGTCAGTGGTAGCATTATTTAGTCAAGGTAACCTGACAACTTAATGAAAATCCTAAGAATAGCACTTAGCACTGAAATACTGAAATGTTTGTTTTAGTTGCTTAATACGTTAATTGAAACTGCATGAGTTACTTTACTATAATGTTTTATCAGTTGATTCTCTGGCATCTACAGTCCTTACATCTTTCAGGTGTTCCTATATTGCAGAAAAAGAACATTCCCTCATGAGGTATCCAAATTCTGCTGGTGTTTGCTACTCATACCACCAGAAATGAATTTTTTAGCACATGAAAATATATTTAAATTCATTGAGCTCCATTTCTGGAATTTTACCTGCCTACTTGTGTGTTGAGAATACGTTGTTTAAGCCACAATGGGAGAAATGGCTGCAGACAAAATGGCAGGAGTCAACTCATGCTCTCTCATAAGACAGAAGCAAAGCTATGCAAGGTAACTGTTTGCTAATATTCCTACTGTGCTTTTGTATTAATCTCTTTTTCTTTATACATTTGCTTTATAATCACATAGCTATCTTCAGTGGTCAGTGCTTTGGGGTGGGGAGAAAGTGGCAAAAGTCCTTATTATGATATTTTCACTGAGGTAATTATTTTGTAATATATTTGTAATTCTGCACAACGATTGGTGAGAAGCAGCACAATCCCTCTTTATTATATAACTGATGCTGCAGGGAGGAAAAGACTAGTAGGTATTGAATTGGAAACTGCCTCACAAGGAACAGACCGTTTGATAGCTAGTTCCTTTATATCATGGATGCCTGCAGGAATTCTTTTTTTTGGGGGGGGGAGGGTGTGTGTGTGTGGAAAAATAAAAGCCACCCACCTGTTGATGCATTGTTACTGCTGTTTTTCCTTTCCCCCATCATTTATCCTGACCATCTTACAGGCCAATGCTATGCTTATTAAGCATGTATAGAATTGTAGCCTTAGATATTGTAAGCCTCACTGGTAGGAACTATGTCACTGCTGTGTTTTGTATATTATACAGTATAATGTGTTAGTTAAGTGTTAAACCAACTGTAATTGTGGTTTGAATAGTTGAATTCCAACCCAAACACACACTGTTCTGACATAATTTAACTACATGTTAAAGATTATATTGTATATTTAAAGTCAATTAATAAAAAGTTGCTGTCTGCCACTGTATGGTTAAAAAATGTGTTGGATTGATACGGAAATGCTTAAGGGCCCAGAGACCCACAACAGCTTAGGCATGTGGAAATGTTGCCTTTCAAGCGCATGAAATGGCACATTCATTTAAATATTTGCTTTGGAGTTCTGCTAGATCAAAAATGCAGGTTTGGAATCTATCCCTCCCAGTTCCATTAACATGAAGCAGCAGGTCCATGAAAAATTAGCGGCCCGTTGGCACCCACGTGGACCTCGTATCTGGATCGCCAAGCACACTATGAAAAGCATTACACAACACAACTTCTCTCACTTCAAAAGGCAGGTGGGGTCTTGACATTGGGCTGATTCCCCACCTCAGAAGCTCCTGCCCTACATGCAGAAAGGTGTGTATAGTTCCATCAATGTGAATGGCACTTTACAAAGAAGAGATATAGGAGGTCCTTATCCCAAGAGTTCACAATGCACAATTCATCAATGTGCATGGCACTTTACAAAGAAGAGATATAGGAGGTCCTTATCCCAAGAGTTCACAATTTAAAACCAGAAACACATGGAAACAACAGATAATAGTATGAACTTGTATGTCAAGATGTCCTTCAATAGTATGCTTCTTATTTATTTATTTATTTGTATGTGTGTATATATATATATATATATATATATATATATATATACACACACACACACACACACACACACACACACACACACTTAAGGCTGCATCCAATGTAGTGCTAAGTAACTCATTACAGTCATACCTCGGTTTAAGTATGCTTCGGTTTGAGTGCTTTCAGTTTAAGTACTCCGCGGATCTGACTGGAATGGATTAATCCACTTTCCATTACTTTCAATGGGAAAGTTCGCTTCAGGTTAAGTACAGACTTCCAGAACCAATTGTGTACTTAAACCGAGGTACCACTGTATTAGGATTTCTGCTTGCTTGCGCAGCAGGAGTCCCTCCCCCACCCCAAGACCTGCAGATCACCCACTAGCTATAAAAGAAATAAATGTCTTTAATTGTCTAAGTTAGCCTGGCAGCATAGAAATGTTATCAGCAAACATTTAAAAATTAATACTGAATATTTCTGCTGAATCTCTATTGGAAGGGCAGTCCACAAGTCTGCACTAATAGCACTGAAGCAGCTCCAGATATAGGGCCTTGTGGACAGTTCCCCTTTACAGGGTGTTGAGCTGATGGGGCACAATATTGAGAAGATCCATAACTGAATAGATCCATTTTGGCCTCACACAGGGCACCATATAACCAAAGGTTAACAAAGTCTGCCCCTGGACTGAAGGCCCCAGTTTCATGTCGACACCAGAAAGCTTCACTAACTCGGAGGAAAACCAAAGATGTTTCAGTGATCAAACTGGGATGTCAGGGTTCAGATGGTCCCTAAGTTATCTCTGATCCAAGTTGTTCAGGGCTTTGCAAATTAATACTTGGCTCTTTTGTATGAGTACAGAAGGTTTTGTTTGTTTGTTTGTGCTTAAATGCAGGGACACATTCACAGTTTTCTTTGCCCTTCAGCATGCTTTTAGTGACAGCACTGGAATGTTCATTCCGTCATTATTTTAGTCCAAATACATAATAGTTCAAAACCATAATTTGAGCACAACTAGTTGCAATGAGGTGACAAATTACCTTCAGCTTTCAAAGTCGGTGCATCCTTGCCACAGAACGGATAAAGTGATGCTGAAAATTCAGGGAATGTTTTGGCATGCAGAATGGATTTGGACTGCACACAAGTTCTGGTAAGGTGAGAGCTTTATATCTTAGGATTCTATACACCTTTCTAACAGAGCTCCACAAAGTTTCTCCTAAGGAAGCAGAGTGTGATGCCCTCCAGATGTTTCTGGAATACAACTCCCACTCATTCTTGACCTTGTTCATGAGGGATGGGGGGGGGGCTGATGGGAGCTGTAATTCAACAACATCTGGATGGTACCATGTTGACTATCATGGGAGGGAAGTCAGGAAGTGGTGAGGGGACTTTCAGCTGGCTGTAGTTAAGGGAACAGCACACAGTTAATTCACTGTGCTTAAACACAACAAGGACACAAAACACAAAAAGATGATGATGTCTGCCATGGTTTTAGAAGCATGGGATTGGAAACCTTATTTCAAGGAGGGCCCCAAGGAGGCTGAATTTTTGGACTTTCTCTTTTGCTCAGTAGATCCCCATCACAGTGTCTTGCACCTCTCTGTATGTGGCTGGGAATGGATTTGATTTGTCTCTTGGCTGGATTTAGTCCCATTCATGGAGTAGTAATCTTTGTCCTGTCTGCTAGTGAGTAAGGACTAGAAGCAGTATTCATAACTAGTTCCTCAATCCCTGTTTCCCTGTAGGCTAAGGTGAAGTGAAACTCAAAAGGGTATTTGGCCAGAAACTTCAGAGGCACAACAATTTCCACTCATCATCATGCACTGGTAGGACATCATAGTCAGTCGTGGAGCTTTCTGGAGTATCCAGCAAAGGCTAAAATGAATCTGGAGTTTGATTGTTTGGGAAAACCTTTAGACCTGCAAAGAAAAACAATCATAGAGAGTAGAGATACCCATTTTAAGGCTGCAAATGTAGCATTCTGTCTATTACTAATTACTAAAATATTGCCTTCCAAAACTGGCCGACTGGGGATGTGGCGTCTTATTTCAGTCTGCCAAGTAATTTAATGGTTTATCTCCTATCTCAGCATCTCTCTCCTCCTGCCTTCAAATTCCACAGCCACTTGACTTGCAAGAGGTAGGGCCAATCCCAGCTCTCAAAGTCAATCCCTCTTGCTGTGTTATGGTGGTGGTGGCTGTAGCTATGAAGAAAATGTCTCCAGGGTGATACAATGAGTGGGGAATATTTATGATGTAAACAATCCTGTGATCTTTGGATGGAGGATGATAGATAAATGTAACAAATAACAATAATTACAATCTCTCAATTTTTCACCCTAATGGTCATTTCCCTCCACTTCCATGGTGTGAGGTAAAGGTGTGGCTATTCTGGGTCTCCATACCTGTGTGGCCCATTACGGTACTTGCAAGCATATTGGTGGTAGGAGAAATGGCCTGTAAAAGGATTCCACAGTGCTTTGTTCTCTCCCTGTCCAAAGCACCTCCCCTCTGACTCACAAGCGTCTGGGCTGGGCTGGGAGTTTCCTCCCAGCTCTGACCAGCCCAACTGAGCCAACTCTATATCACCTGTGGTGACTGTCTCCCTATGGTATGGTAACCTCTACCTGTCATGAAAGACTGTCCCAGAGCCATTAGTAGTTCTGCTGAGCACCTCACTCTGCACCTCAGCCTACATTAAATATTCCTGGGCTTGGAGACAGATATAAAATACAAAAATTCCTTCCAGTAACACCTTGGACAGTGTTCTCAAAGCTATGAACATGAGTTTGACCAAACTGAGGGAGGCAGTGGAAGACAGGAGTGCCTGGCGTGCTCTGGTCCATGGGGTCACGAAGAGTTGTACACGACTAAACAACAACAAATACCTTAGAGACCAACTAAGTTTGTTATTGGTATGAGCTTTCATGTGCATGCACACTTCTTCAGATGCATGCACACAAAAGCTCATACCAATAACAAACTTAATTGGTCTCTAAGGTGCTACTGGAGGATTTTTTAAAATTTTGTTTCGACTATGGCAGGCCTACATGGCTACCTACCTGTCTATAAAATACAGTTCCCGTTTGTTGCATTACATACCCAAACACACACACACACACACACACACACAAGTTTTATGGCAGCTTTTTGTGTTTATTTCATTTATCTTCACAACAGTATCTGAAACCAATTTGGGTGTGACAGAGTGACTTTGTCCAAATTCACACTGGGCCTGAGGGGGCAGTTCTTTACTTATGGGACCTCTGCAAAATTAAAATGTTTTATAACCAAGAAAGATGGCAGAAGCTGAAAAGGCCCCATGAGGCAGAATACATCTGTTCTGCAGCTGAAGTTTTGTTGTTGTTGAAAGAGTAGGCCTTTTGATTATGTGGTGGTGGTAGTGGTGATGATGATGAGATGATGATAATATAAATTAAAAAGGGACCAGGCTGCAGTCTTGGATAGGGTTTTTAATGTGAGCAGATGAAAATGGAAATGATGTGATAATATGCCTAGACTTGTGTTTCTTCTCTCCCACAGACACTCCCCAGGTGTGTCTCTTACTCATCCAAAACCTGAGCCAAATGAAACACAAACATTCTGCACTCATACCACAGGTTAACTGTTTTGTGACAGATTCAGTGTATTTGGCAGGAGACAGATAGCACTGGTGGGGGAGATGGCACTGGAGACAAATATGGCAGGTTCATGTGTCCTGAGCTTTCTGTCATCTCAACCCTATATCAGAAACAGACCTGGTTGGCTATGGCTAAAAAGCTGGACTTTGTAGCATCAGCAACAAAATAATGAGAAAAGAAAATAGAAAGAGCTAGAAAGAGTTGGGGTGGTGGAATGTTATGAAAAGAGAAAGAAACATAAGGTTTGTGGACTGGTGTTTAGAGGATAAGGGAGCAGCTCACCATGGATAATATTTAGCCCAAGTTGTCTACCATTTGTATTGTAGCATGTTGTCAAATATTAGAAATAGAAATATCTAGAAATAGATATTCATGCACACATATTTTAGAATTTAGTGTTTTCTTAGGAAAGGTTCCAGACTTTGAGGAAGCCAGGGTGTTCTGTTCCTTCTTTTAAAAAGGCTTTGACAAATACTGCAAGATGAAGGCTGAACACTGAGAACCTGAATCAGCAGAAATCTTCCCCATGACAATTTCAGATCTCCGTTGAAACTTGTTTAGCGCCTTTGCCTTGAGCGGGGGCTGGATGAAGCCACACCTCACTGGATGAGACTCCCAATAAACCATGCCTTTGTATTGTACACCAAGAAGCTGTTCTCCTGAAATCGCTGGAGGGCATTTAGACAAATGCTAGGGAAGCCATACCAGCTTGGAAATCAAAGTTACGTGGCTATTTCCCATGGCAGAGCTGCAGTGGTTTTTTGAAGCCTCATAATTGCGTTTAGGAACTCCACCTTCTTGCCCTGGTTTTCATTTGCCAGGCAGACTTTCCCAACTGGTTTTGACAAACCCATGTCGCAAACATTTCAAGAGAGTCAAAGACTTCCATTTTGTGGAACTCAATAGGCTGAAATGCATTATAAAGAGACTTGGTGTCCTTTTCAATGTATCTACCTAATTTTACTTTAAATTTAATCAAGATATGATATGGGGGGACATGGAGGGATCGACTTGACAGGCATCCCCAAGCACTCAGGGACCTCAGCTGCAGAGTCCACCATGGCTGCTTGGCACATTTCAATGCCCATTTCCAATGCCATGCATTACACTACTGTGGCTAGAGTAAAACACATTATGCACATTGGTTGTGAAGAAGCTCTCATTCGAGAGTACTGCTACAGTTGATGTACTTGCTCTAGAGCAGGGGTAGCCAATGTGACACTCTCTAGATGTTGTGGAATACAACTCCCATCATCTTTGACCATGAGTCATGCAGGCTGGGGTTGTTGCACCTTAGAGCCTAACAACATCTTGAGGGTACAGCATTGACTACCTCTGCTCTAAAGCCCAGTTCCAGCCACCATCTCCATCGCCGTGTTCCTTGTCCAGCAACTGACCCTTAGGGACAACATTGTCTCAACATCTAGGTGGCATATGGCTTCCTACAGCCCCAACTTGACCCTGACAGTCAGATGCCACTTGTAGATGCTTAGGTGGACGACTTCCTGAGGGTTGGGTGTGATTATATTCTAACCTTACAGCAATTCCCTTGATAATATAAAATAATTATGAAATTATGCATTCGGTTAATATACAATAGCCCAACTGAAATTTAAAAGACCTGTCTTCTCTTGGTTAGAAGTGCAATGACTAGGAGAGCTGTGGTGCAGAGGAATAGGACCTCAAGTAGACACTGGCCCAAACCACATTGCATATGGCAGTACAGGTCCACCTGCTTCAGCTCTCAATCTTGAAGCCAGTGCAGATGATACAGGGACTATTAGTATTGCAGGCATGCCCCCACATGCACTGAGACGTGCTCTTTCGGAGCACAGAGAAGGCAGAAGGCAGGTGTAAGGCTGCTGAGCTCAGAATGTCAACTAAGGACCCAAGAAGCCAAGACTTCATGGATACATTGCTTAGCTGCTGGGAAACCTCATATGCTCTGTGTGCACAAAACTGAGACAGCCATTTGCCAAGGATGACTGTGCATACTGTAACCTAGAAAAACTGTGAATCATAATACCTTTAAAGTGCTTTGAAGATGCAAACAGGGTAGCATTAAATTGTAGCTGGTCACCAAAGAGGATGGAGGCAGATGGTTTCCCAGATGCCATCAGATCGCCTTATTAAGAACCACCCACCTCCCTCTTGGCAACTGCCAACAAGAGTCCAAAGAAATGCTAGCATGGTAAAGATGATGCCCACAATGGCACTGAACAGGAAATTGCAAAAGAGGAAGAAGAGAAACTGTGCTAGTTTGTAGTAACAGTAAGAAAACGGGGTGGGGAGAAATCGAGCTTTTGGCTGCATAGAGTCATCCCACTTCACTTAATGGAGGATGGGGTGGAAAGTTCAGCAATTTATATACAGTGGCAAAGAAACAGCATCTTTCCTCAAGTCGCACAGCACAGACTGTGGTTGGCTGTTGACTGGCAGCTCCTGTGATATGAAACAGATCTAGAGCTGAGAAGGAGAGATGCTTTTGCTTTGATGAATGAGCACCACAGTCACGCAGGGCAAGGCACTGGGTGTTGCCTTAGGACCTGCAAGACAGGCGGAACCAAAAAGGAAAGTCATACAACAAGAAAGACTGCGTTACATAAACAAAGGTCTCGGAGTACACTGTGAATGCAGAGAACATCTGAGCACAGAAATTGCCTTATACCGAGTCAGACCATTGGTCTGTCTGGCCCAGTACTGTCTATACTAATTGGCAGTGGCTCTTCTGGGTTACAGAATGGGGACATTCCCAGAAGTTCTGTCATCTGGAGGAATGTAAGGTACACAGCATTTGTGAATGTGAATCTAAAAAAAAAGGGGGGGGGACATATTTCCACACGCTTTTTACAATGCTTAGGAATGAGATCCTTGTTCAAAACCCCACTTAGCCATGAAACTCACTGGGTCACTTTGGGCCAGTAACTGCTTCTCAGCCTACGTCATAGGGTTGTTTTGGGGATTAAATGCGGAATGGGAGAACTACGTACATCACATTCAGTTACGTGGAGAAAGGGGTAGGATTTAAACGCAACAAATAAATAAGGCTACCAGTGGCAACTACTCATGAATGTTATACTCCCTTTAGAAGTTTTTAGGGAAATCTTAGGGAAGTTTTTAATATATAATGCTGTATTTTTTTAACACTCGATTGGGAGCCACCCAGAGTGGCTGGGGAAACTCAGCCAGATGGGCAGGGTATAAATAAATTACTACTACTACTACTAATTATTATTATTATTATCATTATCATTATCATTATTATTGAAGAAACTGTATACCTCTGAGTACCAGCTGAGGTGGATCATAAGCAGGAGAGTGCTGCTGTGCTTATGTCCTGCTTGTGGGATTCCTAGTGAATTCTGGCCAGTGAATTCTGGAGTAGACAAGCCTTTGGTCTGACCCAGCAGGGCTGATTTGCATGCTTTCCTCCTGAACTTGGAGCAAATTCAGAGCATGTTAATTACAGCTGCATGCAAAGCAAAGAAAACATCTGATTGGCCTATCTGAAAGTCAGCCTGCTTTTCAGAATGCGACAACAATGGCTGTAATATTTAAAACACACCCATTCTTTTTTAAAAAAATGGTGTTGAAAATGGATGTGGCCACAAGATAAAGAAGCAGTCATTTGATTCCTTTTCCCACACATCTAGCTGTGAAATCCTTTGAATGCACTACACATACGGGGATAGTCAGGGGACATGTATATCAGGTCCGGCTAGTTTGTGTAGAGTTAACAATATGGCTCACTATTTTTTATTATGGTTGAACTGCTGTAGCTGCAGTTCTGCACATACCTACTTCTGCTGCTAAGTAGAGTTTCTTGGCTTAGCTTCTGTTCATCAAACACTTTCTGCTGGCTGCTAAAGGACCATTTCTGTTTCAACTTGCAAATTATGTTCTATAATTTGTCTGGCCCTTCCCTTATTCTCTCTGTTTGCTATCTGTCTAATTCACACTTAGAGATTCAAAGGCAAGGCGTGGAGATTCTTACCTTCCATTCCATGTGAATATTTCATAGATACCCAGCGCAGATTGGATATGCAGCTGTAGCCATCCAAATCTTTAGGGGAAGACAGCTTTTGAATTATACCCCTTCCCCCTTTTTTGGCTTCACATAGCTGAACAAAAGGCACAATTATCCTATATTATATTTTTCCATTGAAATGCAAGGTGTGGGAGAAAGGAAAGCGAAAGCCACACAAGAGAAAGAAGAAGGAAACTGGGAATGCTCACAGGTAACTTGCTAATGAATATCTGCACAGTCCTTGGATGATATAGGGTGCTTTTGAGGTCCCACACCATTGTTGTTATCACAGCAAAACATAGGTCAGGCAGCAGTTCTTTTCAGATAATCATCTCTTTGACTCCTAAGTTTAATGTGCCTTTTTTGTGCTACACTAAACACAGGAGCTAAAGAGTTGATTATCTGAAAATGAATCAGATATAGAATAAATAGGGATGCAGGTGGCGCAGTGGCGCTAAACCACTGAGCCTCTTGGACTTGCGGATCAGAAGGTTGGCGGTTTGAATCCCCGCGGCAGGGTGAGCTCCCGTTGCTCGGTCCCAGCTCCTGCCAACCTAGCAGTTCAAAAGCATGCCAGTGCAAGTAGATAAATAGGTACCACTGCGTCGGGAAGGTAAATGGCGTTTCCATGCGCTCTGGCTTCTGTCACGGTGTTCCGTTGTTCCAGAAGCGGTTTAGTCCTGCTGGCCACATGTCCCAGAAAGCTGTCTGTGGACAAACGCCAACCCCCTTGGCCTGAAAGTGAGATGAATGCCACACGCCATAGTCGCCTTTGACTGGACTTAACCATCCAGGTGTCCTTTACCTTTACCTTGTTGTTGTTTAGTCGTTTAGTCATGTCCGACTCTTCGTGACCCCATGGACCATAGCACGCCAGGCACTCCTGTCTTGCACTGCCTCCCGCAGTTTGGTCAAACTCATGTTAGTAGCTTCGAGAACACTGTTCAACCATCTCGTCCTCTGACGTCCCCTTCTCCTAGTGCCCTCAATCTTTCCCAACATCAGGGTCTTTTCCAAGGATTCTTCTCTTCTCATGAGGTAGCCAAAGTATTGGAGCCTCAGCTTCACGATCTGTCCTTCCAGGGAGCACTCAGGGCTGATTTCCTTAAGAATGGATAGGTTTGATCTTCTTGCAGTCCATGGGACTGCAAGAATAAACAATAAGAATAAACAATAAGCACATATACATAGATGTGCATACACACCCTCTCCTTTCTCTCTCATGTACACCCAGGCCCAGGGCAGGGAGCCAGGTACACTTGCCCTGGACCTTGGAGGGCTAAGCTGACCGGGGCAGGGGGCTGCCAGGGACCTGCCAGATTTAACACTGTCATGCCAAGAACAATACCCCTGCCATGAGCCTCAGACAAAGCTCCGCATGGGCTTGCATACACCACGGGGAGCTGCAGCATGTCCCCCATTCTCTTGCATAGAGGGAAGTTTTGCACATATCCATTTGGAAGATAAGTTCACTCATACATACAAGCTCATCATTAAATGACTGTTAGAACAAGTGAGGGTTTGCATGCTCATGAACACACATCAAACATAGCAGAGGGAAAATCATATTGCCTTTAATTGAATGTCTTCCATGGGCATCCACTGGGACATTGAGAGATGAACTATAGACAGAAGATCTGTGAAGTATTTCTCCCCCCCCCCCAAAAAAAAAATCTGTGGATGACTGCCTATTTCTTTGGAATGCAGATAGGGGAAGAGGGTGTTTTACTCTTCCTCTGCTTCCCCATCAAAATAGTCTATAAGATCCAAAGCCCTCCTGTTCCCTCAACTTATCCCAGACAAGGGAGAAAAACTATGCCAGCCCTGGAGCTGGTGTAGTAATTCCCGCCCCCCTCCCCCCAAAACAACAGGAGGGTTTTGTTTTGTTTTTAAAGCAAAATAAAGGGGAATAAAAGGGGAACAACATAAGCCCACTTTCTGCTCTGGGGGTACAAACCTGGCAGGATCAAGGCAGTGATGGTTCCTCTGACACAAACTCCTCGTCTCTCTCACACCCCAAACAGGAATGTTCTGCCTCTGAGAGAATTTTGTAAGTTTTTACAGCTAGATAAGTTTAAAAAGGGACCCAGGTGGCACTGTGGGTTAAATCACAGTCTAGGGCTTGCTGATCAGAAGGTCGGCGGTTCGAATCCCTGCAACGGGGTGAGCTCCCGTTGCTTGGTCCCAGCTCCTGCCCACCTAGCAGTTCGAAAGCACATCGAAGTGCAAGTAGATAAATAGGGAAGGTAAACGGCGTTTCCGTGCGCTGCTCTGGTTCGCCAGAAGCAGCTTTGTCATGCTGGCCACATGACCCGGAAGCTGTCTGCGGACAAACGCCGGCTCCCTCGGCCTATAGAGCGAGATGAGCGCCGCAACCCCAGAGTCGGACACGACTGGACCTGATGGTCAGGGGCCCCTTTACCTTTACCTAAGTTTAAAAAATAAAATAAAATAACAGTGGATGACAACCAAACATAAATTGCCTTGCAGAAATAACATCATTTATTTCAGCAACTATGTCTCACTACTTTTGCACCAGACCAGAATGACATACAGTTGTGCACTCGTCCACACCCTCATGGAAGAATATAACACGTGCAATAATGAAACTCCAGTATTTTAAAATGTTCTTCATATTTCCTCTCTTTTTGTGATGCCACACTGATAATCTTTCTCTATTCTATTCTATTATTTTTTAATTGGAAACTATATGAACAGGTGGGGACTACATCAAAATATTGCCATGTGGCGTGCTTGCACTATTCAAGGCTGGCTGGAACCTTGCCCTGTTCTAGAACACTGCGTTCCATTAACCCTCTACCCTGGGTGTCTGTTTCTTTCTCTCTCAGCAATAATTGCTACATATTCCATGGTCACTGGGCATTCTCTATCCTCACTGGGCATATTGGTCCCCTCGCCCAAAGTTTTGTTTTGCACTTTGTACACTTCACAGTTCTCCCAAGCTGGCTGATTCCTCCCTCTTGTGTTTGGATGGTGCCTGTGGCTGCAGAAGAATAGAGGATATTGAAAGGGTGTTCTGTTGAAAAATTGCCAGGGAAGGAGGGCAGGGCAGAGACTTCATATATATATACTGTAGAAGACAAAAGATTCTTTGAGAAACAGGTTCTGTGTAAGCAGCTAGTCAGCTATTGAAATACCACACCAAATGCTGCTTATTATTTCAAGAAGAAAGTTCATGTTCTCAAAGCTGCCACTCCTGGTTCCGCAATGAAGAATTTCCCACAAAATTGCTAGACTGGCTATAGGAAATACCGAACACCCAAAAATCCCCATTCCATCTCTCTGGTCCAACATCAGGTTCATACCTTCACACCTAGCTTCCAGATGAATTGATTTTATGGTGTGAGACATGGAATCCCTATGGACGATTGCACCCCTGTCCCCCACCTCCACCTCTCCAACCTGTGCTGGTATTGCAGAGTACCCAGGTGAGTGGAGCAGGGTCCGATCTGGTCCACCCAGCTGACCCACCCAGCTTGGAGGGTAAGTTGGCATGGCTGTCAAGACTTCATGGCATAAATTTGCTTATCTCCTAGGGACCCAGGTGGCGCTGTGGTTAAACCACTGAGCCTAGAGCTTGCTGATCAGAAGGTCGGCGGTTCGAATCCCTGTGATGGGGTGACCTCCCGTTGCTTGGTCCCAGCTCCTGCCAACCTAGCAGTTCGAAAGCATGTCAAAATGCAAGTAGATAAATAGGAACCGCTACAGTGGGAAGGTAAACGGCGTTTCCATGTGCTGCTCTGGTTTGCCAGAAGCGGCTTTGTCATGCTGGCCACATGACCTGGAAGCTATACGCCGGCTCCCTCGGCCAATAATGCGAGATGAGCGCACAACCCCAGAGTCGGTCATGACTGGACCTAATGGTCAGGGGTCCCTTTACCTTTACCTAGGGTGTATGGCTACCTTGTCAAAAAATACTTCTTCTACCCTTGATCCTGCCAATGGTGGCACCCCTGAATGCCTGGCCCACCCCATCCTTCTCTTGGACCCAAGCAGTGATTCAAAAACAAGCAGTAACAATAACAACAGCAGTAGCAATAATACTTGTGCTGCTGGTATAAAGTGCAATACCACAAAAACTCAAAAACACAGTCTAAAATGCAGGAATATTTAAAATACTGCAATAATAGTGCAAAGCATTCACATTGTTCTTAAAAGATATGAGCCTTAAAAGATGGGATCTGGAAAAAAAGGTTAATAACAGGATTATTGAATTATTCTACTCTATGCTTTTCAACTCCCTTTGCTTGAGAATGCTAAACCTACACCCAACACCCAAAATTAGACTCTGTGGCTGAAGATTATGATGGTGCCTGTGCTCATTGTTAGGCACACATATGCCACCTGGAGGAGATTTATTACAAAGATTATGACGTGAAGCAATATTGAATGCAGTAATGGATGAAATGAGTGGGTGGGGGAAATACAATGGAGGGTGTTTTCCGAACAAGCATTTGACAAAACCTTTATGCATTTGGAGTACTGGAGGCTGACACCCCTGCTTACTGCACTTGCCACCCCTGTCCCTGAAGTGGGAGGCACTTCAGAAAGCAGCCTGCCAAGCACCTCCCACCTCCTAGGATATTTGCCACCAGCACTGCTTCCTTGCCTGCCTGCTGCCATCACACTAGAGTTGCTGTAGTGACCTATTGGCAGCCACACAAACTGTAGCAAGATGACAGACTTACAGTATTATTATATAGTAAGATATTGTGTACAGACAAATCTCATAACTTACTATACCGGCTGCATACACACCAGACCTGGGAAAGCACATTCAAAGCACAGGCCACACACAAATAATTATGGGAATTATAGATTGCCCCTCGCAGACCTACAATTCCCAGCACCCTTGGCAAATTACAGTTCCCAGGAATATGTGCTCTGGATGTGCTTTAAAGGTCCGGTGTGTATGGAAGGCATTGTCTTAATCTTAGTCACGCTGCCTATATCCTTTGCAGCACATTAACTTGAACAGTTTTGATGTAGTCAATACAACTGCCCTCATCAACACCACCAACCTCAGAAACTACTCAAAACAACTGATCTAGAAAGACTTGTGTATATGTACACCCAGCATCTGCCTGAAGGCTCTTTTCTTCTACCATCAGCTGAGAAGGAAGCTGATCAGATGAGGTGAGAGTGGACAGACCAGCTGGGTCCAGAAGCATCTTTTTTCTCAGGCAGTGAAAAACTTAAGACTGACCCTGTGATAGAAAGACCTACTATCATTGCTCAAGAATTGACACCAGTGTCCTGGGGCCTAGGAACATGTCTTATACTGTGTCAGACCACTGGTCCAACTACATCAATATTATTTCTATAAACTGGCAGGGGATTTACAGAGTTTTAGACACATCTGAAGATGCCCTGGGTTGTGCCTGGGACTTTTACATGCAAAAGATGAGCTCTGCCACTGAACTACAGCTTTTCCCCATGCAAAGTTGACTGCATCCTTCTCTAGAACCTTAGAAAAGAATGCCATGTGAGACTGTACAATAACTGTTGATAGTGTGATGATGTGAGGGCACCTTTCCCACATGTTTTCTTAAAAAGAAAACATATTTTGGACAATCTCTGTTTGGAGATCCATGAAAATCTTCCAGGAATGGCTGTTCTATCTGGAAGTGAATTTGGCACCTGGAGTTAGAATGTTGATAGGCAATTGGGAGGAGGGGTATAGAAGGTGTGTGCAAACCCACAAAATCAAATTGGGAATCTGCCAATATAGTTTCTATTAACTGATGGTGGAAAAATTCTTTTTGGATAAGTGGCTCCTCTGCTCTGACTTTCCATTGGATTCCGTACAACAGCAGCATGGAATCTCCCTGCATCGCTGGGGGAAAGTAGAAAAATCCAGGTCATGCGGTAGAACTGGTCCTCCTTACCAGCTGGTTATCTGAAGAACCCCTAAATGATGGGGAAAGTCAGAAAATGAGTCTGAAAAACCCTGGAATAAAATGACAGAAGAAGTGGAATAAATGTGAGGAATGCAGTGTGACTCCTAAACAAGAAAGAAGTGCCAAAACCACACACAACGTAAGTGGAACTGAACCCTCACACTTCCATCAATCCCAGGAGGTTCAGATCCGAACACCCCCCCCACCAAATGATTTGCTCAAAGATGCCTCTTTTCCTGTCCAAGCTGTGCTTTAAACTGCTCAAGATCCGTCTGTTTAAGCACAAGTAAGGAGACATATATTAGATGCTTTGGATGTTAGAAAAAGTAGGATACCACACAAAGAAATCATTTTAAGACCAGTAGATGGACCTGTGCAGAATACAGAATGAAAGCAGTGAGATGGGATGAATGGGGCAGCAAAGGGGGATACTTGGGCCCAGTTCTCATGGTTACTTGTTCTGCATCTTTGTGACTAAATCACTCGGATTCTAAACTGCATGGGGTTTATGTATGTAAGGAGGGCAGAGCCTCAGACATGTGATAAGGCCATTCTAACTTCATCAACAGAATATCTAATGTCTGTCTCACTTTACACTGGAAGCCACTGTAGTCTAAAATGATCCTCTTTAGGGATGTATTTTATGCGAGATTCTCATTCTTGTGACCCAGGTTTGATTCCTGGGCGGCGCAAAAAGCATTTTAAGTGCTGTCTGGATAGTTAAGTTACGGTAGTTAGATCATGGTGCTGATAATGCCAAGGTTGCAGGTCCGATCTCCAGCTGCATATTCCTGCATTGCAGGGTGTTGGACTACTAGATAACAACTCTACTATTCTATGATTATACTACATAAATAGAACCAAGAAAAAAATGTGTAGGATTGAAGCTTTTTGGAACAGGGACTTACCCCATTATGTGCTGGAGAGCATCATGCACATTAATGACAGTGTGTGTGTGTGTGTGTGTGTGTGTGTGTATGATACCATGCAACAATTATAACAGTAATCTATTTATTTACTGTCCCGATAAACTTTCTAAATTGGTTTATGTAAACTCAATTGTCCACTAGATGGCAGTGCTCAGCTAAGAAAGAAAACGGAGGCATGCACCAGGTAAAGGGTGGTGTCATCTTCCTTGTCCCAAATGTCTTTGTGCCATATTTTATCCAAACAGAATAGTGGATGGGACTGGAAAGGAAGCACAAGTGTTGACATGAGTTTTAAGAAAAGCTTGTAGAATGGAGAAGGAATAAAGTTGCCATCCTCTCCAGCTCGGCTCCTACATGGCAAGCAGAAATTCAGCTAGGAAAGCTTTTCCTGTCACCGTATTTGCATAGATAGAAAGACTCTGTCTTCTGGATTTACACTTGTCCTGCAGCTGCTACTACAGACACAGCAGCAAGGCCAGGGGAAAGAAAGCAGACAAACCTAGAAAGAACCTAACATATGAACTGTGGCTGTGATAAAATCTGCAGTCATCCATGAATCTCCAAGACAGCACAGCACAGCCATTCGTGTGTTCTTGGTGCCAGAGTTTTCAGCTGCATTTGGGAGACAGCTGGAATATTTGATCCAACCTTTGCCAACCTGGTGGCAGGTTGTTTTGGATGTCACCCAGATGTTTTGGGCTACAACTCTCATTAGCTGGAAAATGTAGTGGGGAGATAGGAAAGGGTGAAAACAGCCTTGCAGATTGTATTAATTTGTGGGGAATTTAAAGACATTTCAAATTGTCTTTCTAAAAAAGCCTGTGGATTCAGCCATCTCCTCCTGCCCCCCCCCCCTCCCCAGGACTGCCCTGCTGTCTTTTTTTTAAAAAGATTTTTAAAGGATTTCCCAAGACCGCATTATGCTGGAGATGGGGTCAGGACAACACTGAAACATATGTTTATACAGTGTTCTATACCTACTAATTTTTGGGAGAAACTGCTAGATTGTATAACTATGACTGTTCAGAAAAACCCCCCTAAAATTTGCAGCAGAAAATATTGTTCTGAACTATATACCTACTATATGGAAGTTCACAACTGGACAACAAAAATGGATTTTATGCGCTCTAATGGTAGCCAGGAGGCTGTTATTGATGACCTGGAAGAGTAAAGACATGGTCTCCTCTCAGTGGATAGATAATATGATAACACTTGCAACGTATAAATGTACTGTTTACAGACGTAGACTCTGCTTGGATAAATATGACAATATTTGGAAAGAATTCATACAAATGTAACAGGCTATTAATAGTCACATTAGTAACAGGATAATACTATCAGATTTATAAAAGAATGTATGGCTTAGGGTATTTTTGTATTTATTCATATAATGGGTTTTTTCCCCTTTACACAGTTGCGTGTTTTGTTCTTTGTTCTTTTTTCCTCCTTTTTGTATCACTTTACTCCTTTATATTTGAAAAATGTTCAATAAAACATCAATTAAAAAAAAAGAAATTTGACTGCCCCCCCCCAAAGATATTTTATTATGAAGGTTTTGTAATATGCATGTAGAAAGTCTTACACAAGGGATTGGGCACACAGAGGAACTCCTCTAAATTTGGAGTCGTTTTCCGCATACAACACTCTTCTGCTAAATTGGGAACAGCCTTTCCATGAGTAAGAGAGGCTTTCAACTAGCAGAAGAGCACCTTTAAAGCCACTCTCTGTTGTTACTCATGACTCCTCCAATAAATGTGGTTTCCAGGAACCGACGTTTTGGGACAACTCACCAGGAAGTTCCCTTCACAGATCCCATCATGGCACCAGACAAGGCCATTATGCCATTTTTCTTTTGTTTCTGTGGGGTTTCCACTTGGAGTACTGCCAGGCCAACTGCTTACTTTTGCTATTTTTCCCATTGTCCCCGTCATTACGTTTAATGGCAGTAGAATGTTGACATGATGTCAGATTTTTAGGACTTCACAGGAAATGGGGCTCTAGCGTAAGGCAATTGCCCTGTGACAACTGTCAGAGCCAGACAAATCAGAGTATATTTAAGATGATGTAAACTGGAAGTCACAACATCGCTCTGGTGTTCTAGGGAAATTTCTTGGCATTGTAGTGATTTTGTTTTTAATAATATTTTGTCCTTTTATCGCTGTCTGCCAGTAAACTCCAGGAAAGTCCAATACTAGAAATGAACTGGCATGCCGAGACATTTCACTGAACTTCCCATTGCTAATAAGGCAAGTGACCCGATGAATTTATTTCTACCCGGTGTCACTTTGTGAGGAAAAGAAGCAAAGAGTCTGGAGGGGTTTTGCATACATTTTAGTGCAAGGCTAAGTCATTTGTGTTCTGAAAAGGCTGGGTGCTCAACTGCTTCCTGGGGGGAACTTTCAGGAAATCCTTTCATTTCTCAGTCCCCACATTGGCAGTCCAATGAGCTTAGAGCCTTAGACTATGCAAGCATTTATATTCTAAATCTGTGAAGCGCTTTCTGCTAGGTATTGGAACCTGGGCTTAGCAACTTGATCATAAATAAGAAAGTGGTAGGGGGTGAGCAGACAATACTACATTCTTCAGGGTGGTTAAAGCAAAAGAAAAAAGAAAAAAGGATTGGTGAAGAGCTCCAAAAGGATTTCTCCAAACTGAACAGTAAAATGACAGATGCAACGGAATGTACACACAGGTGAAATGCAGGTTGGGGCAAAAATATATATATTAATTTCACAAATACACTCATGGGGTCTGAACTGGCAGTGCTAAATCAGGAAAGGAAACTTGGGGTCATAGTGGATAGCTCTGTAGCTCTGTGAAGATGTGGACCCCGTGTGTGGCAGCTATGAAAACGGCATATTCCATGATAGGAAATAAAATGAAAATAAAACTTGCTGGTGTAATGCCATTATACAAATTTATGGGATGACACACATGGAGTTCCGTCTACCGATCACCACACCTCAAAAAGGATATTGCAAAGTTGGGAGAAAGTTCAGAAAAGGGCAACCAAAATGATCCAGAGGGTGGAGCAACACCCCTTTGAGGAAGGATGACAACATTTGGGTGCGGTTTTTGTTTTTTGTTTTAGTATAGAGAAAAGGTCAGTAAGAGGGACATGATAGAGGTGTATAAAATTATCCACGCTGTTGAGAAAGTGGATAGAGAAAAGCGTTTCTCCCTCTCTCATAATACTAGGACTTGGAGGCATCCAAGGCAGATAAAGGTTGGAAGATAATCCAAGACAGATCTTCATACAGTGCATTGTTAAATTCACTCGTAGCGATGGCCATCAACTTTAAAAGAGGATTAGACAAATTCATAGGCAACAAGGCTCTCAATGGCTGCTAACCAAGATGGCTATGTTCTATCTCCACTGGAAGAGGGAGTGTGCCTCTGAATACCAGTTCCTGGAAACCACAGGAGGGGAGGGTGATCTTGCACTCAGGTCCTGCTTGCGAAATCCACACAGGTTGACCACTGCGAGAACAGGATGCTGTACTAGCTAGATGACTATCAGCCTGATCCAGCAGGCCCTTCTTATGCTCTTAATTCTAACAGCAGCTTTAGGTTCTATGCACTTTGTTCCAGATTTATTTATTTTTAAGATAATTTTTATTAAATTTTCCAGATAAACAAAACCAAACAACAACAAAAACTAAACAAAATTATTATTATTATTTTACATTTTATCTTATATTCACCTATCTCAGTTCATTTTGCTCTGCTGAGCTTTGACCCCTCCCTCCCATCATTCGGTTTTCTTTCCCACTCTTATCTCGCAGTTCCTTTTAATCCATCTAAAAAACCAATTCGCAGGATTTATTTCAGTCCTGCAAGTGTCTTTAAACTTCTACAGTTCTTCTCCATATAGTCCACGAATTTACTCCATTCCTTTTGGAACTTTGTCTCTCCCTGGTTTCGGATCCCGCAGGTCAACTTTGCTAACTTTTGTTCCAGAATTAAGGCACTGACTCTTGATTGCTACAAGGTGCCTTCAGACGTGTTGGGCTTTAACTACCACCAGTCCCAGCCAGCTCAACCACGATGGGAATCGTGGTTCACAACATCTGGAGGGCACCAGGTTGACACAGGCTGCTTCAGGTGTAAGAAAAGAGCAGAGAGATAAACTCTCCAACGAGCCTGTTGAATTTCTTTTGGAGGTTGTTTCTGGAATGCAGTCTTTGATCTCCCAATGCACCCACAGCCTACTTCAGGATAGTCCCGAAATATCTTCTCTTCCCCAGGGTAGGTATCTAAGGCATGCAGGAGGTAGTTCCCCTGATTAAACCAGAAGAGGCATGCAGATTACCGGAGGGTAGGTACCTCAGGGTGAAAACGCTCCCAATATTATTTTACTTGATTAAGATTATTTACTTTATTCCTTTGCATTCTTAAAGTGACAGCATATTCCTGGGGAAGTAAAGAAAATGGTTGATGGGGCCTCACAGGTACCCAGGAGTCACCAATTATAGAGGGCACATTGAGCAGAGGAAGCAATCAAAAGTTGCTGGTTGGTAAAGCCTAGCCAAGTCATCATCAAGAATCTGCACCCATAGAGTGACTGAGTGAATTTAGCATGTGGCTTCACGGTTGATATAATCCGTTCAGTGTGAGACTAAAAATTATATGACCCCCTCCCAAAAAAAGTATGGCTGCTGGACACTGGGAGATTTGTGTGAGAGTAGGCATGGAGTTTCTGTCATAAAGTACCTATTACACCCAATGTTATGTCTTTGTTCTGCATTGCCGAAAAAAGAAACAAAGGCCTGGGTTCAGACACTAACAAAGTCAAAGTCAGATTTATTTATATTATATTATGCTGCCCCCGCTCCCCATTTTACCCTAACAACCATGTTAGGCTGAGAGAAGATGACTTTCCCAAGGTTAGTCAGCGAACTTTGTCCCTGAGTGGGGATTTGAACCCAGGTCCTAGTCTAGCACTCTAACCACTACACCACATTGCGTAGAATGGGCATATCTATTATAATTTGCAGAGCCGGTGCTCCATACCAGCAGTTGTATTCTTGTTGTGTGGTACAATTGTGCAACCCTCTTACCTATTCTGTGCAAGAATTGTGATTCGGGCCACTGCATTTGAGATGCCTCCTGGAAAATACTTGTCAGTTTGAAACCTGGTTATAGGCCATGCTAGTGGTCTAAAATGCAGCCTCCCCCAAAGAAGTCAGGGAAATACCAGTGTGTTTAAAATGCTTAATTTGCGGTTCACACAGAAGGCTTTGTCATTTGCATGAGGTACTTCAGCGTGACAGAACACCTCTTGTGACTGAAAGATATGAGTAACAGCTTTGCAACGCTGAGCAGATAAGAATAAAGGAGAATTTTCGTAATGGACATTCTTTGACCATTGACATATCTGCATTCAATGCTGCTGCCTCTTGAGTGTCTGCATATGATAAGGGAATGCAACTTTGAAATATGATTAAGATCCAGCCCAGTCACCATTCTGGCTCTGAGATTTAAAGCCACTAAACAGCTGCCATTGTAGCGTTAGAGACTGTCTCTTCAGAGCGAAGTGTTTAGTACCTAAGAAAGTGATGACCTTTGTCTTATCCTCCACTTTGAAATTCAGGCTGCATCTGCACCATACAGCTAAAACATTATTATACCATTTTATTAGTCACGGCCTCCCTCAAAGAATCCTGGGAACTGTAGTTTGTGATGAGACTTGTTAGGAGACCTCTATTTCTCCCACAGAGCTCAAATTCCCAGACTTCCCTGGGAAGAGGGATTGTGTGTTAAAACTACTATGGAAATTGCATCTTTCTGAGGGGACTAGGGGCCTCCTACAACTCTCAGCATCTTTAACAAACTACAGTTCCCAGGATTCCTTTGGGGAAAGCATGACTTGTAAAGTGGTATAATAGTGCTTGATGGTATAACAATTTATGATGTTGATGTGGCCTCAAAGTAGGATGGAGACAGCTTTGTCTGAAGCTGACAAATCATTCCAGAATGTGCCAGTCAGAGCCAGTTTAAGATTTTTGGGGGTGAGGCTTGGCAGAGATCCCCCTCCACTATTGGTGTTCCAAGTGCTTCTGGGTCTAGCTGCCATTTTAAGTTCCCACAAAGAAGTCTTATTATGGGGCATTGTGGGAAATCCAAAATGGAATCTAGACCCAGCCACTCTGTGCTGATTAGAGCACAAGAAAAATAATATGCAGCCCAAGTTGACCATAGTGGTTAAGTGCTGACAGGGAACTGCCAGGTCAGTGATACTAGTGTGAAAATGCCACCCCTGAGCACAGATACCTCTTTCAAAGATTCTCCAGTGGAAATTATTGTTCAGTGGAACGTATGCAAAGTTATGTTTGGTGATGTGGTATGTAGTGATGTGCCTGCAGATATTATTATTATTGATTGAATTTATATACTGCCCTACACCCAGAGGTCTCAAGGCAGTCCACAAAATAAATAGCATAGATATGAACTAGCACATCACTACATACAGATCAACACTGCAACATTTCATGATACAGTATACTGACACTATCCAAGTGTTCAAAGATGCAGATATAAAGTATGGCGAGCGGGCAGAGACCCACACCCACCTCTGAATACCAATTGCTGGGATTCACAAGCGGGAGCTGTTGCCCTCTGGTCCTGCTTGCAGGCTTCCCATGGGGATTTGGTTGGCTACTGTGAGAACATGATGCTGAACTCTTTCGACTTTTCACCTGAGCCAGCAAAGCTCTCCTCATCTACCTACACTGGTTCTACCCCTAACCTTCACATATTGAGGCCAAAGGTCTTAAGGGGGATTCCTCGCAACGACTGTGAACTTTGCACAATCAAGGTTTCTGATCGCATGGAGGCTTCTAAGCCTACGTAGCTGAATGTGTGAAGAATTCCCCTCCGGGCTTCCCACTCAGGGTGGAAAAGTTGAGGTGGAGCCAGCAGAGACCTCCTGGCCCATTTTACTCTGTATTGCTTCCTTCCGCATTCTTTGATGCCTAAATAGGGCGACTGTAATTAGTGCAGGGACAAAGGGTCATAGGTTGGGTGATATCCCCCAGGGTTATAAACACAGCTTTATCTCAAAGGAGGAATGTAAACTCTCTTTCTCCCCCAGCATTCCTAGCATGGTCTGCTGCATAACCCTCTCCCACTTTCCTCTACCTCTGGGAAAACAGGTGAATAAAGCTGTTAGACCCAATGTTCCCGACAATCTGTTAGGAGGTGGTCATGTTGTGTGGCTTGGTGCTTCCTCTCCTGGTAGGGCAGCTGTGTGAGCACATTTACCTACTTATGGACAACAGCTGCTAGACAGGAATGACAGTTCTAAGAATAGCAATTGCAATAGCTGCAAAAATAAAACAATATTAAGAACAATGAATTCTTAAATAATTTATTTTTACCACTGGATTCTACCCCTCCCGCCCTCTCCCACAGTTATACACTTGCGCAGCTTTGGAGGTAAAATGAAATAAAAAGTAACCATACTTAAAAACAATAAAACTGTGCAAATTTAAAAATTACACTTCTGAAATACATAATATAAATATTTTCAACACGTCTTCACATTTAACAAAGTTTACAAAACAGGGCGTAGGATTTTCACAGGAAATGGGGCTGGAGAAGAGAGAGCTATGGAAGGATTATATACGAAAGTAGAAGCTCAAGCAACACAGCAGAAGCAAGAGACTCATCAGGCCAGGTAGGGAAAGAAAGGACGTTCTAGACTGCGGGGCTTCAGGCGCCATTGTATTTAGTGCCTAACTCGTGCAGATCTGATAGTGGCTTTGTGATCATGGCAAGGAGAAATTCTCCGACTGAAAAGCTGCTCCCAAACACTATGGAAATAAACGGGGTTTCTGCAGAAGCAGCACTTTCCAAACTGCACTCCATCCATTCCCTTTAGATGGGATTCACTCACAGGTCCTTTGCAGCAGCAAACAGGTAAGGAGAAAAGGGAATGGCTGAGCCCAGCTCTCCTGCCAGCTCCTGCTCCACATGAGAATGAGGCTCAATTAAAGCCTCATTTCCCACTCGGTTCTGTAGAGATTGAGACGGCTCTTGGTTCCCATTGGGATCTAAAATGCACTACCAGGCAAGTGGAGCAAGCGGCTAAGTGGGCCCCTGATATGTTCTCTTTGGCAGACTGGTCACAGCAGGCACTGCAACTCCTCCACTGCTTAACTGCACCACTGTAGGCGTCCTCTTGCATTGTCCCCCAAGACAGACAGATGCCAGCCCCAGTTTGCATGGAGCACAGGGTCTTAATGTGCCTAACAGAACAATCCCATCCATGTCCACCTGGAAGCACGTTTGAAGAAATTCAGTGGGACTTGCTCCCAGGTAAGTGGGGTTAGGATTGCACCCTTAGGCATCTTCATTATGCTTTCATTATGATTCCAGCCTAAGCTCTGTCCTATGCCAGCAAGGATGTTTGAACAGTATGTATTTAGGTGAACGTTTCATTTCGGAAGAGATGCGTACCCAGCTGCCTTCCATAGTTCTAAATTATGACAGCAGGGTTAGTAGCAAACAAGCAAACACAGATTATGAAATGGAGAAACAGTGTTGTTGAGGACAACTGCTGTTTTACATGCATGAAACTCTGGTTAAGAACAAAGAGAGAAAGAACACAACCAGTTTCTTTAAAATATTTTTTTTAAAGCCAAACAATCAAGTATTAAAGGCTTCTACCATGACTTGCTAATAGCTTTGCTTCATTCACGGCTTCCGGCAGACTCTCTTTGGTAGAGAGACCATCATTTTCAAGGACAACAAGGTTGTGTGGTAGTTGCAGTGCAGGAAACTCTTCATCTCAGGCAGGTTTCCTTGGATTTTGAACGCTTAATATTCAGACAGTGTGCAAGAGAAGTATCAGCAGAAAGAGGGGTGCAAGAAACACAGTCTTTATTCATCTCTTATGGTTGCGTATTATCATAGAACAAAGTCAGAGTACTGAGAAAGGAGTTTGTAGTCAAGTATTCGGCATAAGCATCCTGCATCTGCAAACTGTGTTTCTGTCCCAGGATACAGAATTCTGGAGAGCATATTGTTCTTTGTGCCACAATGTGCATTTGTACGTACACGCACAAGCAGGTGTACGTGTACATGTACAATTCAGCTTATTGTTTTCCCCTCAAAGTCATGTGTACTTTTTCCACAGACTGTGAATGAGACTGGGTTGAGTGTTTTGGAGGTTAGCACCATTTTCCTTTCACAAGGTAAAAGCCGGCGTTTATTCTCTCTTGCTATCCATAGATCTGCTTGAACTGGTAGCACTCGTTGCAGTAGCCGTTGCACTTGTTATTGCCATAGTGGTCGCAGGCAGGGGCTCGGCAGCGCTCCTTGGGGAGCTCAGCTGCTGGAGGGTCCCCCCGAGGTCCCCCCAACTGGGCCTGCTGACCAACATGTAGGCACTCCGGACACAGTTCCCCATTCCTGGAAGCTAAGTTGTTCCTACAAGAAGCTGTGGCACACTTGCGCTTCTGAGAGCTTGGGAATGTCTGGCGTAAATCTCTGTGTTGTCCTGTTCGCTAAAAACAATGAAGAACATTGTCAGGTCTAATTGTAACAGTCACAGCCTTCATCTGAGCTTTAGTTACTTTTATTCATGTCACATTATTGACCAGACGTTCCCAAAGGTGAAAACCAAAATGAAAAGAAGCAGTTGTGGGCCTTTTAAGTTAGAAAACAATCATGCTGCTTCTGATGCAAGTGCCCTGGATAAGATACTGACACAGGCTGCATGAGAAGTGGCTTGCAAAGCAGGTGGATCTCTGTGGCTTACAGGAAGAGGGCACGGCACAAACCAAGCTGATCCATTGCTCCTGCTAGCGCGTTTGCACTGCGCTGACCTCTTCCCCTCCTCTCCCTTCCCCATAAGCAACAGAGATGCACCAGCTGGGAAGCTAATGCAGCAGCTCATCTCCACCTGGTAATCTGCTTCTGGCTTACATAGCAATAGTAGACTGCTCCCTTCTAGTTACAAAAGGAAAACTATTACAAGCATGTGACACTTTCTTGACCATTCTGATGGTTGCACAATGAAGAATGGATGAAAGAATAATCGCCCTGTGGCTTGGGCTAGGTCTTCTAAAAGAGTTTGGTGTTATGCTAATCTAAAAACTCAGGTTTTCCAGTTTTGGTACAGGCCAGATTTTTCTCTCCCTCTCCCACCCACCCCTCTCTCACACACGATACAGCTTATGTACGTTTTCCATTCCACTGTATTGTGACAGAGCAGCACCAGCGCCAGGGTAATTTCTGGGATGTTAATATCAACAGGAGTTAACACTTCTGAGAACAGCTACAGAAATAACCCCCTGTTCCTCTATATGCTTTGGATGTAGCATTCTTTTGGTTAGATAATAAAAGCAGGTTTTAATGTTTTATTGTTATTCAGGGGCCTGTATCTATCATCTCCAGAATCCTAGGCAATAAACTACTAACATAAAGGGATGATAATGGGAGTGTATTTTTCCTTCTTCTTAAAATGGACTCATAAAAGACTTTTCTAAATCGGGGAGAAAGATGTTGTTATGTTGACTGACCTCTGATTGTCTCACTAGCTGGTCTTCGGTTCTTCTGGCTTCACGCAGCAGCTTGCTCTGTGCTTTTATAAAGCATTTCTCGCAGTAGCCCTCGAGCATCGTGCTCCCGATCGTGCCACACTCTCGACCCAGGCAGGAAACGGTGTTCTGGTACATGGCAGCTGAGACTCCCGAATGCCCTGAGGCAGGAGAAGTCCGCTGAGACCTTCTATGATGGAGCACCGAAGCGTCTATGATGAGAGCAAAGGAAGAAAGTGGTCACTTAGGAATGCAGGATGCCTGCCATCTTGCTCAGTCTTGTCTACAGTGATTGGCAGTGGGTCTCCAGAATTTCAGACGGGGGACATTCCCAGCCCTACCTTGAGATGCCAGGGAATGAACCTGTGACCCACTGAAGAATGATGACTGGTCCATTAGGGTGAACAGGGTACTGCCCCACCAATCTCAGTCAGTCACAGCCAGACCCAACCAGCCTGCCTTCCTAGTTCCAACCAGCCCTGGCTGTCAGCTTCCACCTCCTTTGTCCCAGTGCTGCCACTGTAGAACTCAGAAGGGACTTCCGGTTTGTCACAGCCATTGTTAAGAAGCGCGAGATAGCCCTCCAGGGAATCTTGAGCAGCGTGGGTTTTTTTAGAGGTTCAGCAAAGGCTACATGACCTTGGAACCCCAGGGGGTTACCTTGGGGGTCAAGGAACCCTGGCTGTCAGCTTCCACCTTCTTTGTCCCAGTACTGCCACTGTAGAACTCAGAAGGGATGGCATGGAAGCAAAACTAGAAGTAGCTTGCTCTGCCTCTCATTAGCTCTGCCTCCACCTACTGTTGGGCTCGCCGCTTTCTGCCCCACCAGTCCCAATGGTCAACCTCTGCCACTGAGCTGCGACTTCAGCGACCAAACTTTGAAAACACAGTGGGAAAAGGGGCTGTTGTCTGTGCTCCACCTTACCCATTACTTGGCTATTACTGAATGCAATGTTACATGAACTATAGAGGCTAAAAATGGTCCCTTTTGAGATATACTAGCAAGGATGTATTCTTGTTCTGCATGTATTCTTGTTTGTAATATGGAGCAATTTTCAGCAGGTGTGCCTTCTAGCACTGGGACACAGCAAGGGGCAAGGACTGTCTGAATTTCTGTATGCCACACAGCAGCTGGACCCAGAGAACAAAAGACAACTCTAAAAATGAACTGTGTGGATTCATTTTTAAAACACTCAGTGTTACAGCATATGCATTGCCTGCAAAACACCCCAGGAACAATCCCTGGAATCTGAAGACCCCCCCCCCCAACTGACCCCTATTTGAAAACCTAGAAAGTCTCTGCCAACCAGTTAAGATAATATTGAGCTAGAGTGACCCCCACATTCTGACTTCGTATATGTTCAAGCAAGTTATTCAGCTGCCCTCATATGATTAAAAGCCCTGTGGTCTATGGCTAGAATTTTCTCCTCTTTAACCCTTACATGCCCCCCAATTCAGACTGGACAACTTTTCCAATGCAGTTTAAATTGCTTGTTCATTGAGCATGTATGTTTTGCCATACTGGAGAGCTGCTTAGGAAACTATCAAATTTGTTCTATTGTGTTTCCACCCGCACCCTATAGTGAACTTTTTAATTGAATCTCTAACAGGATTTCAGAAAGGAATCTGGGGACTTTTCTGGGGACATGCCCTGGTAACCAAATGCATCCCCAATACAACAAGCCCTTGAGGTTAGGTTGCTGTTCTGCCTACTTCAGCAAAACATGAAAAGCACACTGGAATTCCTCAATATTATAAGTGACTATTGTAGCTGCAAGTAAGCTGAGCTTTTCCACTACAGGCTTGCATTCCATCTTGCAATTCAGCATTACTAATGCTTTAGAATTATACTTCATCTCACTTGCTTCATCCTGTTTGCATCTTACATCTCCTTGCAAGCTGAGATTGAACAGGAGCACCTTCTGTTCCACCGTTCGCAAACACCCCCTCTCCCCGCCAGCCCAAATCTCTGTAAGGGTGAAGGAGAAGAGAAGCACTGTCCCTTACGCTCACCTTTGTTTTCCCGGTACTCGAAATAGCACAGTGTGCAAAAGCCTTCGTTTTGAGGAGTCCCAAAAAAGCTGCAGCCGGGTTTCCTGCACTTCCTGCTTCCTTTCTTCCACTCTTCTGGTCTCTGGGGCGGAGGGCACGGTGGCAGCAACTCTGCTGCGCTGCTGCCGCTTGCCATGTGGCAGGACTGCTGAAGGAGGCTCTGTGACAGATGGGTGGGGTCCGATGTGGACCTCTGGTGGCCTGAAGGTGCGACACCTGAGTTGCTGGCACTTGACAAATGGTCTCTAGTCCTTTTGAAGCAAGAGCTGCACATGCCATTAAAGGTCCTATTGGCGCCCTTGAGGCAGAACATGCAGGTCACCTGGTCCGGCGGCCTCTGCTCGCTTGGGCTGTTGCAAGGGCTGAGCTCTGCAGTGTTGTTGTAGCAGCGTTCGCAGAGCCCGTTGTATTGCACGTTCAGGGTGAAAGGGCAGCCGGGGGTCCTGCACTTCATGGCAGTGGTTTCGCTGTACAGAAAAAGGCTCGGGGCTGTGGGGGGTGCAGAGCGAGGCCCTGACACTAGTTCTTCGGATGTCCGTGCGGCAGGCTCACGGTGTTCGCTCTTAGGTGAGCTGGATTTACTTGTCCGGGGCTTCTCAGACCCCGTCCGGAAGTTCTGCCTCCTCGCCTTGCTCCCCTGCTGCTTCTGCTCAAAGCACTCATGGCAGTAAGGCTGGGTGCTCACGGACATGTAGAAAGGGCAGTTCGGAGTCTCGCATTTTGCCTCCACCAGCGACAGCTGGGGCAAGTTCAGCTCCACCTGGTTCCTCTGACCCGGTTCCCTCCCAGCGGGCTGAGCATTTTCTTGCCACTTCTTGTATTCGTGCTGCACCAACTGGAAGTAATCTTCCACTAGGTTAATCTCTTTGGGCAAGTTTCCTTCATCCAACCTTCAAGGAAGAAGAGACAAAGGAAATTGGTATCACCAGGTGGGGAAAAGGCAGCAAACTTTATACAGTCTGGGATGACATAATCAGGGCCGGCTCTAGGTAGAGTCCTGGTGGCAGGCGAAAGCAGGAAGAGCTGCCATCCTACACCAGCAAGAGTGCATAATGGAAAGCAGCACAGCCTACACTTATGAAGCAAGGTGGGAAATTTGAAAGAAGGAAGAAGGGTGTGATTAGAACAGAGGGTCCCAAGCTTATGGAAAAGGAGAAGCTGACAATGGTCTTTAACGTCTCTTTTAGCAAGATAAACAGACACTGTCTCAGTCCTAGTTACAGGACTGGGCTGGGCTGAAAGAGAACAAGCAAGTTGTAGTTTCTTTAAAATTGGCTCTCCTCCTCTCCCTGTGCAGTGCCGGATGTCTTCCCCATTAAGTGGGAAAGAACGTGACTCTCAGTTTTGACTGACAGCTATTCTTAGTGGAATTCTACACTGTGCTATTACAAAGGTTCCATCTGTCCAAGCATATCAGCTTGCCAGATGGAATGATCTTCCCTTCCATCTTCCTGGGCATAGTTTTTTTTGGGTGTCTCTTGACCCCCTCCCCCCAAGCCAATTTTGGGGAGCACAGGGATAGGATAAGAAAATCCCTTTTGTGCCCTTCTCTGAAAATTTATTTACTGGTTTTCTAACAGAAGCTGTTAGGATCTTTATCAGTTCTGTATGTTCCAGAGCCAGCCTGAATGTTTTTCTTTCTTTCTTATAGACATCTTTTAATTGTCCAGGATTAAATGCCACAGTAAAAGCAGAGAATGCACCCTTTGAAAAGGGCATCTGAAAGTGAGAGGCTTAATACATTGCCAACTTAAGAATATCTGTTATCAAGTTAAGTCACGGGTGTCAAACACAAGGCCCGGGGGCCTAATCCGGCCCGCCAGACCTCGTCATGTGGCCCGCGTAGCCGCCACCGACAATAGCCGCTGACAATAGTTCTGGAGCCTGCGATTGGTCGAGGGTCAAAACCGGGGGCGGGGCTGCAGGCGGAGGCCAGGGCGCTGGAGCCGCGCTGACGGCCTTGGCCAGGGAATTTCAATTTCGATTGAGGCTGAGGGAGGCGGTGGCACAGCGGTCAGACGGGGAAGTGAGATGCAGGAGGAGGAAGAGGAAGCCCGCTGAGGAGGTAGGAAAGCCCTACAGGTGCTGCCGGCAAAGTTGGTGCCGGGACGGAGCAGCGCTGGATTTGTTTTTGGGGGCTTTGCTGTTGTCTCCGAGAGCGAGTGAGGCGGCTCTCGGGAGCCGCCGCCCACCACTTCCCTTCCTCTCCTCGGCTGCATCCGGGAGGTGGGCGAGCGAGCGGGCGAAAGGGACGCGGAGTGAGTTTGAGGGGGAAGTAGGCGAAGCGCAACAGCCGCTCTCTTGATGGAGCCGGGTTTCTCTTCCCTCTTCCCCCGTTTTCTCCTCATAGACACTCGGGAGGGTGCCTGGCTTTTGCTCTGCCCCCCCACCCCCGAGCCGCCCTTTGGCTTCTCAGTTCCGGCGGAGCTGCTCCCCGGGGGGCGGCCGGGAGGGAGGCGGCGACGACGGCACGGGTTCCTGCTCTTCCCGCTCTGCCGCCGCCTCCTCTCAGCCCCTCGTGATGTAGGGCTCCAGATGGAGTCGCCTCGCGGTTTGAGTAGGTGGGAGGGGAATTTTTTTTTGGGGGGGGGGAGGTTTTCAAGCCTCCTCTGCCTGCAGTCCCGGTAGGGAGAGGCGGCGGAGAAGACGACAACAGTGCGGGTGGGGGGAAGAGCAGCTCTGAGGCGAAGATGCACGTCCGCTGGGGCTGCCGCCGCCTTCATCCTCGGGAAATCCGCTGCCCTCCCTCAGCGTGAGGGGAAGGGACTCTGGCGCTGAGGAGGGAGGATGCAAAAGCAAAGCAGGGAGTTGGCGCTGCACCGCATGTTCCTGCCCCTCTCCAAAGCATGGGGTGGGTTGCAGCGTGTGGCATCCTGCCTAGCGGGGTTTGGGTGTGCGCAGGGCAGGAGAGGGAAGCCCTCTTTCCATCTGCAGGTTTTTAATCCCAGCAGTGGCTTTCTCCTTCCTGCCGAAGGTTTAGTTGAGCCCCCCCCCGAAGCCGTCGATCCCCCACCTTTTGTTCAAATTTTCCTCGTTTACATCCCCTCCCACACACGCGCCACGACGCAGGAATGTGATCCGCATGGGGGCGGGAATGAGCTTACATTATTACAAAAAACAGTAATAATTGAATGCAGTGACAATAATTTATGATAATAAAGAGTGGACACATAGTCCTACAGACACAACCGGCCCTTTGAGGGTGACCAAACTGCTGATGCGGCCCCCGATGAATTTGAGTTTGACACCCCTGAGTTAAGTGCTGGACAGTGAGAAGATGAAGACTTACTTTGCAGCATTAATGAGATGTGTTGTCCCAGAATCCCAGCCTTGCACAGGAATTTCTATCACCATCAGGTAATCTCTTAGCAGCTTTTCTTTCTCCCTTTCTTCTGAATCTGTTAGAAAGTGCACCTTCAAGTCTTCAAACCTGCCTCTTTCACAGCTAACCAATGGGACAGCCCGGATCTCTATGTAAAGGGGGGGAAAGAGGATTGTTGTGAATTAAATGGGAAAAGACAGGCACAACACAGCAAAATGAGCAATATTAAGACCCTAAGGCTGATAACCAAAAAACAACCACCCGGAGAGGCAGTTGTGGAAACTGACTGGAATTATAAAAGAGCAAAAGTTATGAGCCACTTCAAGGTGAATAATTTGCCCAAACCAAGTATTTCCTATACAAAAGGAGTAGATAATCCCCACCCTCCATTGAAGGCTGCATTACCTTGGGGACTATATGCCAACACAGTGGTACCTTGGTTGTTGAACGGCTTGGCTCCCGAACTAATCGGCTCCCGAAAGCCGCAAACCTGGAAGTAAGCGAACGTTTTTTGGAAGCTGAACTTCCAATGCGGCTTCTGTGGCTACCGATTGAGTGCAGGCAGCTCCTGCAGCCAATCAGAAGCCCCGCCTTGGTTTTCGAACGGTTCCAGGAGTCGAACAGACTCCTGGAATGGATTAAGTTTGACAACAAGGTACCACTGTAGTGGACAGAGTCTGCAGAATTGCATTGCACTCTCTCTCTCTCTCTCTCTCACACACACACACAATGCAGAAGAGGAAGCAATTCCCAGAGCAAGAATGACTCCCAGACTGCATCTGATGAATAACAGGGAGAGTTCAAAATGAATTTGCTGTTGGTTTGACGAGAAGAAACAGGGAAACACCAGCGCAGACCACAATATACCGGTAATGTCTGAGACTTACCTGGGCCACTCTCTTTCAAAACAACCAGAGGGGTGAAATGCATACTGTCATAGGCCAGGATGATGGGGTATCGATAACACTCTTCTGCTGGCCAGTGGAGAGGCAAGTAAATTCCGCCAACATTCAAAGGGGAGAAGCTTGAACCTGACTGCAAGCTTCTAAGCATTTTATCTGATTCATGAAAAGAAAAGCAAGGTTTAGTTAAACATGACTCTTGTCAGCAACAGAGGAAGGGAAACATTTGCATTTTAATTTCCAAACTCCCAAACTATCAGAAGAATTTCAATAACTCATTGTGAGGAAATATTAAAGCTGATGTAAAAACAAATAAACCCAAACCCTAAATCGCTTTCATAAGTGAGGTCACCAAAATTTTGGTGCCATAAACAGTTTTTTGTTTTTGTTTTTTAAGTTGTAGATACTGTTAACCCAGGGGCGGTGGTAATTGCCTCTTTCAGAGGATAATTTACAGAAATGTAGAAATTTACAGGAAACAATTGCCACGAACAGAGATGCTCTTCATGTTATTGGTTGCCCACCTCCACTTCCATGACACTGAAACACCTTCTGAATGCTCTTCATAGAAGCATGGGTGTTCAACACTAAAATTGGATCGCCTACTGCAAACAGTACTTTGAACGCAAAAGACACATTCCTACCTGCGACAACTATGATTGGGCGCCGTAGGATGTTAACAAGGACAAATATGTGGATTTCTTCCAATGAGTTATACTGAAGGCCTCTGTGGGCGATTGATGTTTCTGTAGATGCCATTTTGATGAGGTTCTCCCATTCGTCCTCCCAATTCTAATGGAGAAACAGAAAATACATCTATTTAGCTTTGGGTTACTATCATGCAAGTTGGGAGGCCGTGCATGCCGATTATTTTTCCTTATCAGAATACTGAGAAAGTTAATTCATACGATATGCATTCCAGATGTATGGAACCTGAAACACTAACTAATTAAGGGCACGGCTGCACCTGATTTGATGTTGCATTCTCTCTTCCGATTTACAAATGCTCTCTTGCCTAGCAGGCAAGTGGTTACTTGTGAGCCTGCAACTTGAGGACTGTGAAACAACGCAGTTGCTTGAATCTTATTTTCTCAATACTTCTGTGAGTTGGAGGCACCAATGCAACTGTGTTACTCCACTCTTACCACCACCACATCCAAATAAGCAGCAGTGTCAAGAGGCAGTTTCATCTTAACATTTGAGCTACTATTGGCTTACCTTCCAAGTCCCGGACTGCAGAATCTGGGACCGGCAGCCGTGTGACACCGGAAGTTGCGTCAACATAACTTCCGGTGTCGCTTTGCCCTTCTATGGGCACCAAAAATGGCCGCTGGCGGCTTCAAAAGTAGCTTCTACGCATGACAGGAAGTGTGTCGACACGACTTCCGGTGTTTGCGGCGGCCATTTTTGGTGCCCATAGATGGGCGGGGCGACACCGGAAGTTGCATCGACGCACTTCTGGTCATGCGTAGAAGCTACTTTTGAAGCCGCCAGTGGCATTTTGGGTGCCCATAGAAGGGCAAATCAGAAAAAAATGGCCGCCGGCAGGAGAAAAAAACGGAGAAAAACGGGAGACGAAGTGATACGGGGGACCACCGGGAAAAGGTAAGTAAAAACGGGGGTTTCCCGGGGAAAACGGGGTACTTGGCAGCTATGGCCATTGGCTGTTTGAGAAGACTAGTCTATAGTCTACTTGGGCTAGCAACTAATGGAGAGGATAATTTATCCTTTCAACCAGCATGTTCCTGTAGAAAGAAGCAAGAGCAGAGGCCCCCACATGACATAGATTCTTCGATGGGAAGTCTATGTCTAGCTGTAGGTTTCTAAAAAGCAGGATGGGTGTTTTTTGTTTTGCTTGGGTTGCAGCAGCACCTCTTCATAACAGGAAGAGCAGAGACATGCCAACTTTTGGAGATGTGGGTGGTCCATGGAAATAACCCTTCTCTGAGGAGGTTACGTGAGCTGGAAACTCCACTGTAGTGAAACGCTTCATTAATAAATTGGGAAATCCAGTAAACTTAATGGACTAAAATGTTTTAACTAGTTGGCAGCCCTGCAATTTTACTTTCTTAAGCTCACTGCCATAACTGCCTCCCACCCTGCGTAATTATACACAGGAAGTCACGATCCGCCCAACCATACCAAGGTTTGAAGCATTATTCGTTACATAAATCAGTCCAACATACCCTGGTGTCGTAGCAGAGTCCTGTTGCCACAAATTCCTGTGATTTCAATGTTTCTCGTTGCCAACGCAGTTTAAAGTTGCGTGTGTCCACTTCCCTGAGTGCACTAAACAACGTTTTTCTCAGGACTAGGTCGACATCTTGGACGCCCCACATGTACTGGGATGCAGCATGCATCAGGCAATTCCCATCCCCTACAGAGAAATGAAAAGGGTTAGTTATTTCATACATGCAAACACAAATAAATAAATAAAAAGAAAAGCCCAAAACATAATGGACAGCATACATATTTCAAGTTCGTTAAAAATAAAATCTCTGGTTCTGCATAAACCAGTAATGCTTTGGAGAAGCAATTAACGTTTCTTAGAAATCTCCCCTCAAACAATCTATTTTTACTTTGGCTTAGTATCATCTGAATCTTGGGGATATGGGGTAGTCTGTTCTCCTGCTCCCGGTCTGAATAAGCTGAACACTGACAAATAGCTGTATTTTTCTAATCCAGCATTCCCCCACTAAGTATGGTAGACATTGGGGGGGGGGCGATAATTCTGAATGTGCAACTCCAATGGGATTATGTTACATGCAGAAAATAAGAACAGATCCAATGTTCTGCCTTTCTGTGCAGAAATCTTGTTGGTGTTGAAGGAATTTTATGCAGGTTGGCAGAACAGCTTTGATCCTTAAAACACAAAGAGAGAGCCAAAAATAGTGTTTATATAGTGTGGACAGCTGGTCTGAATGAAAAAGTTGACAATCTGCCCCTAAATGGAGAAGTGACTGAATATAAAATGCAGATGAAACTATTCATCCTATAAAAATGTCAATATATATATAAAAAAATTCACGTTGCTTTCAGTGCACAGTTCCCATTTGTGCATGTGGATCACACTCTATGAGTTTAATTTTCAACCACTTCCCAATAGCTAATATTCAAGGGTGAAAGGATATTAGAGCTTTGACTAAAACTACAAAGCTTAAGAAAGTCCATTTAATGATACAGCTAGAGGAGATTTCCCTATTCCAATTGCCGTTTACACTTGTTTAAGGTGAAGTACAGAATGAAAATACTCAGTTCAATTGCTGATTTTACTTTATTTTTTGATGAAAAGGCACCATTCTCTATAAAGTGTTCAGAGCTGACATAAGTCAACACTATCAGCACTAGATTTTATGGCCACAGCCTTTTCCTTCTTAGACAAGCTACAGAAAACCGAGAAGCAAAAGAGAAAGCGGATTTATAAGAAATTGTTCTACTATGAATCTGGTTAGTTGGGTTGTGTAAAACATACAAGTTTCTGACACTCATGGAGAATTCTCAAAAAAAAATAGCAATGCATGCAGCACTGTGTGAACTTTCTAGGCACAGATCACTCCAGCCAATTGTTTCCAGACATGGGCTTTGTGGCAGAACGCTCTCATTGAGGGAAAAGTTGCCAGGATTGCTTTAGAGCAGTAGTTTTCAACCAGTGTGCCGTGGCATCCTGGGGTGCCTTGAATGATGGCCAAGGATGCCACAGGCAACACTGGCCTCTGTCCCTCTTTCCTTCCCTCCCTCCCTCCTCTGATGCCCCCCGTGTTTCTGCCTCCCAGAGGCTTGCAGAGCTGTTTATTGCATCAGCCTTGGCTACAAGCTCCTGGTGCCTCTGGCTGGCCAGAGGGTGCTGGTTGCCAAGAGCTGAGGCGGCCTCAGAGCAATTAAGCAAGTGGGTGAGGGAGCCCAGCCAGCTGATCCACGAGCCCTTGCTGTTGGGAATGGATGGACAAATGGAAGGCCGGGCAGGCAGGTACTGAGCTGGCCTTTCTTGTGCTTGCTGCATGTGCAAGGCCTGCCTGGGAGCTGAGTGTCCAGTGTTGAAGGGGAGCCTTTCCGTCATCCAGGTCTGGCGGTGCCCACTGCTCCCGCTGCTGCCTCCCAAGGTAAGGTAATGGCCTCAAGTTCACATTTGGCCAGCCTCCATTAGGCCACCAAGGCAGGGGGCATCTTCTTCCCAGGCCCCTGGGGGGCAGCTTGAGGAGGCACACCTCTTTGGGGCAGGAGGGCTCCCAAGAAGAGGGGAGAGGAGAGGAGGCTGAGAGAACACTCCACAAGGGAGGGTGTTCGAAAAAGCGTGAGAGGCAGCCAGCTCTGCAGGCAAGGGGTGACATAACTGGGCTGCTGAGCCCCACAGGGGTGCCACAGAAAGAATGTAGTTGGTCAAGGGAGCCGTGGACTCAAAAAGGTTGAAAACCTCTGCTTTAGAGAGAGGAACTACAGTAAAGCACGGTGCTTTAAACTTTGCACTCTGAGGCAGAGGGAGGAAATGACTTTCGTTGAAAAATCAGTATCCCTTCCTTTCATTCTTGGACCAGAAAAGGGGATGGATCCTGCACCCAATTGGCTAGGAAAGGTGGAGACTGTGCTGCAGACTGCCTCCCTTAAAGGGGTTGCAGTGGGGAGAACTATTTTACCCTTGCAGTTCTATCTTCTCCTTACCAAAAACCCACAAATATCTGAAATCAAATTGTTGGGAAGACAAACTCTTCCACTAAAAGCAGCAGTGACAGATTTATGAATGTTTTGGGACAGAAGAATGTCAGGAGTGTCAAGCGACAGAAGGGATCCTTTGTCTGGTTTTTAAAGAGACACTTGTTTTTGCTGTGGTTACACCAACGTTCCATTCCATTTTGAAAAATGGCACCAAAGGCCTAAGTAAACAGTACCCCAACCAAATCCCAGTTTCACGGTCCTGACTAGGTGCTCCTTTTTGGTTTGTTAGAGCAGGATCCTTTCCTTCGCTTTACCAAAATCAGGACCAGTCCCAAGGTATTCTGCTGCCAGACAAAAGGAAAAAGACAAGATGGTGAGTTGTATCTGAATGTTAGTCGATCTCAGAGTAGAACCACTGAAATAAATGGGCATGACTACCTTGTTTCTATTAATTTCGATGGGTCTACTCTGAGAGAAACTTAGTTGGATACAACCTGACATCTCATCCCATTCCATGTACAGAAGCCAACCAGTCTGGCAGCTCCTTCAACCTGACCGGCAATATTATTTAAACACTGGTGAGGGAAGCAGGATAGCTTTGGGGGTGCAGGACAGAGCTATGTGGCATATATACCCTCTGCCCACCCGAGTGCTAAAATAGAAGCATTTCTTATAAAGGGTTAGGTCCTCACTACTACTCTTTTCTTTTTCTTTTTCTGCTTTAAACAGTATTATCTAACACAACTCAGAAAGCTGGCTTGTCTTTGCATAATCATATTTAAAACAAACAAAAATAGATATTAAATGCAAGGGTAAAAAAAATGCTTGCAAGGCTGATTTATAGTCTTCTGGCTTTACCGAGCATAAAAAAATATGGCATACAAGTAGGACAATTATTACAACCTGTAAAGAATTTCCCTTTGCAAAATCTAGAGCAAAGATAAGAGGGTTTTTTTCCTTGTGTGCGCTTGCTTTCAGTTCTGCACACTGAACCACCAGTTCAAAATTCCCTAAGCATTTGGAATTCCCCAGTGTTAAGCTATTTGACTAGTAGTTGAGTAACAGCTATTGTACTTCTTGTTCCGATGAAGAGACATTTGAACTGTGAAGTACACAGTGGACTTTCCAAGTAGGCGTGGCTAGGGTAAGTTGGAATGCCTAATCATTAGAGAAGCGAAATTGCTAGTCAGTAGATGTGGGAATCTTTTTAAAATGAGATGTTTCCTCCAATCTTTTACATTAATAAAATCAACAAGTGTGTCCCTTTCCAATATATCCTCAAATGCATGTCATGTTTGAAATAAAATTCCCAGAATAATCTTTCTACACTTTTGCTAAAATTATTTGTGATGAAATAACAGGTGCATTTATTTCTTGGGCCTCAAGATGGGCACAGAGCTACATCCCCTACAAATTGATCTATGACTGTAAGAACGACCAAATGCAATGCTATTGGCTATGATGAAACTGCAATTTCTTTTCTTATTAGTTACTAACTGTACCCGGCTACGTGTTGCTGTGGCTCCATCAGGGCCCCCGTTTCCCAGGACAGACGCATGACGTAACGACACCCCCACCCTCTGTTGTCCCGGCGGGTGATGTCATACCCCCCCCCGTGTGACGTCACCCTCCACCCCAAGCTCTCTCTCTCTCTCCCCCTCGCATACAGTATGGACATGCTGGGGAAGGTCTGCCCGGATCCCCCAGAGGATTCCGGCGGGCAAGGGGGCAGGCGGCCCAGCTACAGGTCCTTAGCGAAGGCGGACATGTCAAGGGCAGAGGGGAGAGCCGAGATGCTGGGAGAGGATCCTGCCCCCATTCTCCCAGAAGGAGCCGCCGGCCACTCGCTCCCAGCACCCTCTGCACGCTCACGTCAGAACAACGCCAGCGCATTCCCCACAGCGTCCTGGGTTTAAAGAATGTTCTATAGCGTCTGTTGCTTTGATGTCCAACAGATGGCGCTATTTTTACACAAAATCATGTTTTTACCTGTCACAGGTATGACATCTATATATGGTAATCTAAGTATATGCAAACACTTGCATATTCGCATTCAACGTTGTGTCAAAATTTCAAGGCAATCGGTCAAGCACATTCAGAGATTTTTTGTTATATACAAACGGACATTTACATTTTTATTTATATAGATTTTACTATTTATTTAGGGCACAAGCCACCTCCTCCCATGTGGAGAGAACCCTTTGTGTGCATGACAGAGGTCCCATCTATTTCAGTCTACAGAGCCCTTAGCTGAAGGCCTTCTGTGTAACATGCCCACCCACTGTCAGTCACATGAGGTTTCATCCAGGCTTCTGATGGGAAGCACAGGAGGGAAAGGACTCAGCAGAACGCCTGTCGAGATCCATTCCATGCTCACAAAGCTGCATGCATGTGCAAAGGAGATAGATCGGGTTGTTTTATTTTGCAAATTTCCTTCTTTATTCTTGGGGGAGGGGCTGAATAGGGTGCTCCTTTAAGTCTTGTGGTAGAGGTGGGGAAAAGGTTGGGACTGGAACTGTTCCCCGACCCCCTGAAAAAGTAACAAACCCATATGGGTCTGTGCTTTCCAGGATCCATTCTTAAAAATCCAGTAGTTGGGTTAAAACAAAAAACAAAAAAACACCAACCCAAGTCCTTCTCTCTACTTCTGTACTTTGAAGCGATGCAAAGTCGAACATATTTTACTACTGTTCACTATCATCTAGTATGTGTGTAGTTTAACACACTGGCTGTGTTCACACATTGCATGTGGATGTGTGGGCTTCTGGGGAGAAGGTAACAGCAGCTTTACTCCTCCCTGGTCCTTTTATTGGCTACAGTTCATGAAGGAAGAGAGAGATTACCCACAAGACAGAAGGAGAAAAACTACCCAACACATTGCAGAAGCCATAGTTTGGCTTACTGCGCTGTGCAAGCCAGGCCACTGAAAGAAAATGCAATAGTTCAATAGTTCACACGATCAGAACAGAATATACCCCCACATTAGAGATAAGCAAATGTAGTCCAGGTTTTAACACATGCTCAGAAACCTGAAACTCTGTTTCAGGGCTCCAGCGAAAGGATCTCTCAGAGAGGGAAAGTAGAGGATTATCACTATAGAACAGTCAATTCTGTTTTTTTTTTAAATAAGACAGCCCATGCAAATAGGTTTGCCTTTCTTTGGATGCAAGTGAAGCATCCATAGGGACAACATAGGTGCTTGAAGACTACCTGTTTACCCAGCATTCATCCTGATGAATTTGCCGAAGATTAGATGACGTTCAATAAATTTATTCATTTAATAAATGAGTAAATTTATATCCCACCCTTCCTCACAAAACATCACACGTGGCAAACACAGGAATAATAAAACAATTAAATCATCAAAAAAACAATTCCAATATGGATGCAGATGACCAATCACTTTGATTTATTTGTGGGGAGACTAGACGACACTGCGTCAAAGCAAGTGTCACCCCACATGTTCCAGTGCATTTTCCTGTCACTTTCCTTATCATAAAGTTCAGTCTTTTGGGGAAGTGGGTTTGTTGTGCAAGAGCTCCAAACAGCTTGAATTGCATAACCTGGATTTGCAGGGATGTGACACAAAAACAGCAATAGTCCGGAAGGGCCCCAAGTGACCCACTGCGAAAACTCCCACAGTCCAGTGAGAGGTCCAGATCCACCATTTGAGACCTAACACTTACTCTCTTAAGCTTTTGAATGAACTGAGCAGTTTTGATTTTAACTGGACTCAAGGTTTTGTGTTGCTGCTCTGCCCTTTCACTTGATATGATTTTATAGTAATTCTACTATAATTATCTAACTAAATTTCTATCCTACCACTTCTCCCAATGAAGCATATCAAATATTTGTATTTTATGATGTAGATATCATATATGTTGAAAACTGTCCAGAGATTACTGTGTACTGAAGGACGGTTTATAAATCTGGCAAATAAATAAAAAGAATGCACAGATGTTATCACTCTCATCTTCTGGGAGCATATGTGTTAAGTTTAATTTTAGTCCTGGTAACAGGAGGTGCTGTGGAGCTGCCCTCCATATGGTTGTGTTGCTGCTGCTTACCTGGATGGCACAGGGGTGAGGTCAGGGCTGTGTGCATGCAGCAGCAGGGACACTAGATTGGCTCTGCTGGTGCACCTGCATAGCCTGACCTTGCTGCCGCACTGCACTGTCCAGGTAGGAGGGAACAAAACTGCTCTTGAGAGGACACCTCATTACACCACTTCCTCTTGCCTAGCAACATTTAGCCCATATTAATTTAGATAGAACAATTTGTACAATAAGGATAATTCAGGAGATGTAAAAAGTTATGAAAGCTGTTGGTGGCTCTAGACATTACAGGAAGTGTCAAAAAGGGGATGTGTGAGCGACGTACATCCTCTTTCCACGCTACTGATGTCATATCTGAAGCAGCAACTTGTGTTTGGGCATTCCAGATGTTCACCTAGCTCGTGTCTTCCCACAGAGTTGTACTAATTGCTGCTTCAGACATCACATTGGATTTATTTATTACGTTGGAAACAGGGCCCAAGTTTAGAAGTGAGCTTGGAACCCACTGAAGTGGAGGGAACCACCAGTGAAGAGATCTGTCAGTGCCCTGTGCCCTGATCTGTAATTATTATACAGAAGTCCTATCAGGACAGGTATAAAGAAGGCACTATTCAGGATTCTGGAGACAGAGTCTTCGTCATCAATCCATCAATCCAGGCATTAATTTAATACCTGATTGGGCAAGAAGCATGTAATGACCCAATGCACTGCAGAAGGCAGTCCATGCCTTGAGGGCCACATTCATAGGGCACATGAAACTGGTTTCACTGTCTCTTTAATTGTGTTGAAAATTTACACCCTGCCTTTGAAGCCTTCAAGATAACTGAAATCAGGATATCTTAACAAATACAGACATACATGAATATATGCATTCTTGTATCACAAGGCCAATGGTTTGCATGGAGCGGCTCACCATACAAAAATGGCAATTTACTCCACACAACACAAGGCAACAATATAGCGATCCAACTGTGTAAATGTGTATCAAACAATACTCGCTACATTTAAAATTACCTTTAAATTGATACAGTGTGGGTGGGCCACTCACTGGCTCCCAAACGGACTTGAATTTTTTTCTGAAATTAGGCCCCAAATATATAGTTTTAAAAACCCTCCAAAATGAATTATTCCCCATGCACCATGTCCTGAGTAACTAGGAAGAAGAGTTTCACAAATATGTAACCTGATATACATCTAATAGTTGCATGGATAAAAGGTAACACCAATTGATTCCAGAACCAATTGATTCCAGATCCTGGTTCAATGAGAGCAACTCTGGAGGGTAAAAGGAACTGTCATAAATAAAAAGTGGAGGAAACGCAAAAAGAGGATGTTTCACAGTCAGTAGGCCTATGTTTCACTGAAATATACGTACACAATCCAGATCAGTGTCTTTTTGGTCACATTCAGCAGTACTGTTCTGAAAATATGCAAGTGCTGCTTGTGAGCCAGGAAGGTTCTTGAGGGCAACAGTACATAAGCCCATGAAGTTAACGTAACATACATCTATGCACTAGTTTGACATTAGGCAACCATTTCACTTAAAAGAATAGAAAAACAGCCCCTTCATAATTTAATTTTAAATGCAATTTGAACTAAGCACACTCAAGGTCCATTAAGGTAACAAATGAAGCAGATGCTATTTCTGTCCTACCGGAACAAGGAGAAAATAAGCCTGGCTTACCGTTTGTCTTCAGGGGCACAAGTTTTTTAACTTCTCGACACCAGTTCAGTTTCCTCTGACGTTCTAGTGAGGTTTGAGTTGCTTGGTCAATAAGGGCCTTTTGAAGAATCTCCTGGAACTGTAGGCAAAATTGACACATTCTGAACATCTCTATGGTGTATCTATGCATAGTCTTAAAATGTTGGATTATTCCATTGGTGCACTTGACAAGGTCTCCGGGCATTCTCTCCCTTATCTTCACAGCTTTCAGCATGTTGCTCAAGTATAAAGCTTGAGGAATGATTTGCGAGCCAGCCATTTTGCAAGAAGAAACCTAAAAGAGGAAACAACACTAGTAAAAGACCTCAAATGTGGCACAAAAACACAGACTTTTTTTCTCATAAATTACATTAAACCAGGAAGTTCAGCCTCAATAGCTTCTGTGACACAAGTGCATCAGAAACAATGAGAAGCTTCTTTGGTAAGGATGTCTTAAAATCACCACTCACATTTACTACTGATTTATCAGAAATTCTGACCAAACAGGCATCTGCTACTGAAAATGAAATCTGCATCGAAGGAGTGCCCTATGTTAATTCTAGAGCTAGTGAACTGCGGTGTGCCCAACGGTGCAGAACTGGAGAGCTTGGATTACTCAGCTGTAAATCTATTGAGATGACAGCAGAATTTCCTCTTAGCTCAGAATCCCCCCTGTCTGTTTCTCCATTCCATATTCCCCTTATGATCAAACTAACTAGTGCTTCTGGGGTTTTTTCTGCTGGATTTTTTCCAGGGAGTAGGGGAGCTTTGCTTGTAGCACATGGCATAGGTTGGTTTCTTGAACAGTCTTACAATATACAGCATGAAACCCCACACAACGAACTTATTTAGACGACATGGATAATTACATGTCATAGTTTAGAGAAGTGGGAAAATACCCACCTAGTATTTGAGTAACTGGTTCAAATAACCTTAAAAACGTTCAGTCCTTCAGTTCTGGAGCATTGCATAGGCCAGTGTTTCCCAACCTTGTGCCTCCAGATGTTTTGGGACTACAGCTCCCATCATCCCTAGCTAGCAAGACCAGTGGTCAGGAATGATGGGAGTTGTAGTCCCAAAACATCTGGAGGCACAAGGTTGGGAAACACTGGCATAGGCAATATGGATTCTTTTAGACTAAACTGTCTAAAGGGGCCCCTGACCATTAGGTCCAGTTGTGACCGACTCTGGGGTTGCGGCGCTCATCTTGCGTTATTGGCCGAGGGAGCTGGCGTAAAGCTTCCAGGTCATGTGGCCAGCATGACAAAGCCGCTTCTGGCGAACCAGAGCAGCACACGGAAACGCTGTTTACCTTCCCGCTGTAGCGGTACCTATTTATCTACTTGCACTTTTACATGCTTTCAAACTGCTAGGTTGGCAGGAGCTGCGACCGAGCAACGGGAGCTCACCCCGTTGCAGGGATTTGAACTGCCGACCTTCTGATCGGCAAGCCCTAGGCTCTGTGGTTTAACCCACAGCACCACCCGTGTCGCTGACCCATACTTAGGGGGCTATTAACTCACCAGGAAGCTGGCTATTACAGGAATTTTATCCTATGCACATTTAGACTCCATGAGCTACAAGCCCACATTACATTTCTCTGTGCATTTTGAACTGTAGAAGTGAACAGATGTGTACAGTATGCAGTTAACATGTTCAAATGAAAGATGTGATCCTGCAAGTACTTAACACAAAAGGACAATTTTGAGTCAGTGTTGTTCCTGGTAAAGTTTGTATGTGTAAAGGATGATGACATCAGTACGGGATTCTCAGGACAAGCACTGGTTGTTTCCAGTATTAAGTAATAATAGACTATCCAATTTGTTAAGCTCAATTAGAACACTAATTAACATTCCTATTCTGCCAACAGCTGTTCTCCTCCTTAGTGCAACATGTGCTATGGATTGGAGCACATCTGCCCATTTTGAAGTTATCCAACAATCAGGGTTATCCTGCACATGTTTACTGAGGAGTAAGTCCACTGATTTCAATGAGACTTCTTTCCAGAGACTTACCCTCAGATTCTCAGCCAGTTTTACCAACTTGCGTTTCACCAACTCATCTACAGAAATCTCACTAATAGGAATGCTTTAAAACCGTGACTATAAGAACTACTACAATGATAACAACTTAAAAACCAAATCAAGCTGCAAAGAAGTTGGACTACAATAACATTCCACAGGCAGAGCAGTTTTTGTTCCTAGTGGATGGCTCTGATTTAAGAAGAGGGGTGGCCATTTTTCCTGAGCCCCCCTTTCCCCTTGCAGCTTCCCATACCACCTTCCAGACTATTCTACATGGTCTCTCAACTCTTTGGAACAAAATTTGGTGGTGGCGGTGGTGGTGAAAGTAGGAAAGAGGAATTAGTGAAAATGGCCTCTCCTGCTCCTATATTAGCAAAGGTGCCTACTGGATCAAAAGCCAGGACTGCAAAAGCCAGTTTAAGCAAGACTGTGCCTGGTCAGGCTGCCCAGTAACTCTGTGGAAGACACTCTATGAGTTCCATGGAAGAAAACAATAAACCAAACAAAAGCTGCATAGGTCCGGAGCCTTTGGAAGCCATAAAACAACAACCCAACCCTATTCCTCACAGGTCATGGTGCCCACAAAGTAAAGTGAAACAAGCAGGCAAAATGCTATACAGCTGGGCAGTTTACTGTGCAACTCATAAATGCAGGGTTTGTGCAGTGTCCCCACAACATTATCCTCTTCAAAACACCACCCTAAATTATTTCCCCATTTAATCTGGATTTCATGTTTCTGTGGAAAATCACAAGTAAAACAAACAAAAACAAAAAGTATGGAAACAATAAATCCACATTAAATTGGGGAGGGCGGATATGGAATGTAATTTTGATAAGGGCAACATCATGCAGATGCTGAAAAAAACGAAAACCTTGCAGGTACAATAAGCATGCAAAGGGCCACTGTCATTTTGAAAGGGAGCACGTTCAATGTTTGAAGCACCAGTCAATACTTCATTGGTAGGTTCCACAGTGTACAAACAAAAAAGCATTTACTGCAGAGGCTTGCAGTGGTTTTTATTAAGCGAGGCCACTAGAGAATTATATCTTTTTCTGCTGACTCCTACAATGGACCTTGCGATTGTCTGAAGGCAGTGTTAGAAACTGAGATATGAAAGATAGGAGCTAAACAGCACCTTAAGCCTAGGCTATGGGCACAACAACATATTGTCTAGGTGCGATTTTTTATAACAAGAATACAAAGCTGAAAATGAATGAACTGCAGCTAAATATTGTGTTCATTTTTCACATGGTCAGATCAGCTGAATCAAACTTGGAGATCAATGGGGTGTCATATGTTGCAACCAGATTGTCGCCATATCCCTCACTCACCAGCCAATCTTATCCCACATCCTGAAAGATATCCACAGGCCGTTACTTCCTTGTACTGAACTGTCAAATGTCTACAGTTCTAGCCACATGCATTATACTGATGGACAAAGTCCTAAATGCCTACATTTGGGGGTTTTTTTTTAGTACTGTATAGAGAAAAGGTGAGTAAGAGGGGCATGATAGAGGTGTATAAAATTATGCAAGGTGTTGAGAAAGTGGCCACAGACATTCTACTTACAGACAAGGTATTGACTCCATTATTTGGGTATTATTTTCTCAAATGCATTATGCTGGAGGAGACTACTTTTCAGTTCTAACTTTATATCTTGCAGTATGATTCCATTCAAGTTTATCTGGAAGCATGTTCCACTGATATCAATGTGACTTATGTTCAGATAAGTGTGTCTTGGATGGCGGTTTACGGGTGTGTAGTAAAGTGAGTGCATATCTTTATAATGTTGGAATATTCAGATGTGACTACAAGTCCCATGTCTTGCAAATTTCTTGGGGCACTCCTGCAAATAGCTGAATGTCAATGGCACAGTACGTTTTACATGCAAAAAGTCCCACATAGGGATTGGCATCTCCAGGCAGGGCTGGGAAAACTGGCTGAAACCCTGAAGAAAAGCTGACAGTTAATGTAGAACAGTACGCATAGACAACAGTGAGCTAGGGGGGGAATGGTCTGCTAATCTATGTCTTGGCAATATACATTCCTCAGGACAATCCATGTCTGACCACCTACAAGCATTTTCTAACACAGTTAGGGAAAAGTACTATGCTCCACGTCCAGTACTTGATATGAAAGTGAAAAGGCATCCCTAACACCCATGGCCGGTTGACCCATTCACATAACGTTCATTAGCTAGGACTAACTAGTGCAGGGTCCAGTCTGTATCTGGGCTGAAAGTTCCACTCTCTTTATCTAAAGTTTGGGGATTCACGAATGTAAGCCCTGTGGTGAGGTGCTAAAAAATAATTTGCTCAAGTGAGGGGGGTTGCTTATTGCTTTAAATAACCAAAATAATGAACAAAAATCCTGAAAATGCAATCTTATGCATGTTTCCCACACAAATAATTTGGCGATTCCCTTGAATGTTTAGGATTACAGCCTGGAGATGTTACAAAAAATTCTGGATTAAGTATGAATGGTGCTCTGTTCTTCCTCAATGTCCCTTTTTAGTGGCGTGACAAATAATCACAAATTTATTTAAGAATTAAATAGCTAATGGTTTTACTTCAAAAATGCACATACTTCAGTGTCCAAATAGCTTATGCAAGTCTTTGATTTAAAAAATGGGAAATACTACATATTTCATAACTGTTTGTATGAGCTGTCATGCAGTTATGTAAGTTTATGCAACAAACAAGTATTACTTGAATGCATTTAGCACTTGTTGCAAAGGCATACTTGTGCCAGGGGTCAAGCCCAGAAGTTTTTTTCAGTACTGAACTTCTAGAATAGGTAAAGTAATAAAGTCTCTGAGCTTGTGTAGATTACACAGTGAGGAAAGCGCTAGGATACGACTTTAAACAGTCACGGTTTCCCCCAAAGAATTCTGGGAGTTGTAGTTTAAGGGTGCTGAGAGTTGTTAAGAGACACCCCCCTCTATTCCCCCTCACAGAACTACAATTTACAGAGTAGTTTAACCATCAATCCGTCTTCACGGGAAACTCTACAGATATTTTTTTAAATGGAAACACACAAGCAATAACCGAAACTACCGAAGCATCCTCAGAACTAACCTGCTCGCTGTTTGCGCCTAAGTGGAGCAAACTAAGAACTCCTCCTCTCTTTTGAATGCATACACATTTCGCATTAAACAGAAACGCAACCCAGGATGGCGGAGAATCGGGGGTGGGGATGTGGGGAGAAAGAGATGCGCACCTCTCCAGCAGCACCTCCATAAATGCAAGCAAAAACAGGACACCCCCCCGGGCCGGCTCGTCGTCCTCACCGACCCCGCGATCAACCCCACAAACTGCAAAGCAGCCCCCACAGCAAAACAACAGCAGCAACACAGGGCAAACGACTTACTCGGCGAGGGAGGCCGCGACCCCCGAATGACTCCGCCAGTAAATCCTTCTCAGCACAAACGAGCCGGACTTGGAGCCATGAATCTCTGCTTCGGGATCTCTGCTGGCCTGGTCCGAGGATGGTGGCTGGTCAAGAGGCGCCTTTGTTAGCTGGCCCCTCACCCTCCTCCTGCTGCTGCTGCTAAAGTTGTTGTTTTTGCTCTTTCGCCGCCGCCTCCTGCCGTCTGTGTGTGGTTCTTTCTTTCCGCTGTTTTACTATGTGGAGCAAAACACACACACACAAAGTGTGGATGCGGGGATTTCCACGGCCGAGGGACTTTCCGACATGTGACACCAGCTGCCTGCCAGTACAACAGCTGCTTCCAGGGCGAAGGGAAGCGACCCGGCGCGCTGCAGGCAGTGCGCCTCCAGGGGGCGCCCTGAGAGCAAGCGACGCCTGAGGAGGAGCACGTACAAGCACGTGACTTCCTCCCCTACCGGCGTCTCTGTCAGCGCATGCGCACGGATGACCCTCGCAATTCCCCGCCCCCTTTTTTTCTTTTGCGTTTCTCAGGCTGGGATTGTCCCGTATGAATCACCTTGGGATTCCCCTCCTACCCGCGTTAATCCTTTTTTTTTATTACTTCCATTCAGTATTTTAATCTGTTTAAATTTTTCCCCATCCCCCTCCGCCACGTCCCAGCTTTCTTCGTATTTTTCTTGACCCGAAATTGCATTCACACAACCAAAGTAATATTAATAATGAAGCATTCTGTTACTAGGTATTCCAATAGGATATATGTATGATATATTGCATACTGTATAATACACACACACATATATATTACAACTTAGAACCTGATAAATTTATGAGCCACAGTCTACTTCCTCAGGTGCATGAAGTGATAATCCTGAATTAGCAAGTGGAAGGAATTAGAAAATTAAATGCAAAAAAGCAGGCAGTGAGGATGCATTTAATTTCCTTCTGATCACACTTTTAAGGCCTCCTCAAACTGCATGTGTGTGTGTGTTGTATATACACACTTAGGCATCTGATGAAATTGTGGACTGCGTTGAAAGTTTATGCTATAATAAATTCATTACTCTAAGGTGCCACAAGACTATCATGGCAATGGTAACCTAAATAAAGCATACATTTATGCTGATGCTGCTACACTTGTGCATTTCAGAACTCTCAGAATGGAAGCATTAGGGATTTTTATTTGTATTTTTTTCTTGGCAGTGAAAGAGATCTCTGTGAGTACAAGATTCATTGCAAGATTCAAGGACCTGTTCTTTATATATTTTCAAGATTAAAGTAACAGAACGGCAGCATGTTTTAAAGGCAGCCTGAGTTCCATTTTAAAAGCCATGCCAGGACAGTGAGCCTTTAAAAAGGAAGCAAAGAAATGCACACTACTATATTGACATGCAAACCTGGTCCTTTGGCCCATTAAAGTGTTCATCACAATTGCCACTCAGTATAGCCAGGGTTGTGTTCTCACCCCAACTCTCTTTGGAATATTCTCCCTAGTGCTCTCATATGCCTTCAACTCGACTAAATATGGTGTGTGTACATCCATTCAAGGTGCAACAGGGGGTTGTTCACCCTGGCACATCTCTGCAAAATGAAGGTCTACCAGCCTTGCATGGTGAGCACGCTATTTTATGGAAGTGAGTCATGGGCAGCTTACAACCACCAGGAGCGACGTCTTAATGCTTTTCACATGTGCTGTGTCAGGAAGACTTTGAGCATCACATGGCAGGACACAGTCTCAAACAAAGATGTGCTCTCCCAAACCCACATCCCCAGCATGTTCACACTTCTGTCTCAGCGACGTCTATGCTGGCTTAGTCATGCCCACAGAATGGAAGAAGGCAGGGTCCCCAAGGATGTACTCTATGGGGAGCTGGCTTTAGGAATTAGGTCTGTTGGCAGACTGCATTACAAGTATGTCTGTAAACAAGATATGAAACTTGGTAACATCAGTTCCCCATTCCCCATTGGGAATCCCTTGCAGACAACCACAGCACCTGGGGACAGACAGTCAGGTTGTGTATCCACAGCAGTGATCAGAGGAGGAATGACTGTTGGGAGGAGCACAGAGAGAAGAAATGCCATGGTGCATTTGCAACAGCACAAATAGATGCCTTCATCTGTCCTAGCTGCAACAAAACATATCGCTCCTGTATCAGTTTCTACAACCACAGCAGGCACTATAACTCTCCAACGGTTTGATTTCATCCTCAAAGGTGCACTCCTCCATTGTTTCCTGAGACAGATGGATGCCAACCAACATAGCCAACCAACATAGGTAGCAATACAGACCCCCCAAGTGTCCCTATTTTCTAGGGATGTCCCTGATTTAGAGAAGCTGTCCAGGTTTCTGATTTGATCCTGAAATGTCCCGCTTTTCCTTAGGATGTTCCTATTTTCATTGGAGAAATGTTGGAGGTTATGGAATTATCTGACCCCCCAAACCATCTGAAGGCAATCCTGTATAGGGAAGTTTTTTTTTAATGTTTACAACTTTTTAATGTTTTTATATATGTTGGAAGCCACCCAGAGTGGCTGAGGCAACCTAGTAAGATGTGTGGGGTATAAATAATGTAGTAAAATTATCATTATGTTATGGGACGTCCCTATTTTCATCAGAGAAATGTTGGAGGGTTTGGTAATATAAATCCAGTACAGAAAAGAGAAGTATGGGGTCAATGTTAGGTTTTCAACATTGCAATTTGACAATAAACTATGATGTTGAAAGAAGCGACATTGGCCCCAGCTGGCAATGCGCTGGGTGAAACTGTCTCACTACCTGCTTAGGCTGTAACCTTGCTGTCTAAAGCAGCATTTTTATATATATTCTGTAACTCCTGTTTTACATAATAAACCAAGCTTTCTTTATTTCTTTGTGTGTGAGCTTCTTGTGGGCATAAGATTAAGGGTTAACACTCATCCATAAAAGCACTCCAGCAAAAGATCCTAAACCCCTCAGCAGTGTGTACAGTTTATACATGAGTGCTGCCTGTGCACATGTGAGTTCAGTTACACACTCGTAACATGGATGTGGTTGCGAAATTAGCACGTGCAATCTTTGAACATTGCACCATACACATGTAACTTATGACACAGCCACAGCATTCACAGTGGGGGTTTCCTGGTCCCTTTTTATTCCTGGAGGGTATGAGAAATGAAGGTGGCAAATGTATCAGAAAGGAAATGACTTCGTATGCACTCAAGAGGAAAGGTTAAACCTGGCCAGGTGAAGCTATTACTGAGTGCCTGGATAACGCTTAAAATGAGATGTCATTATACAAATTGCAAATCATGAATCTAGAGTTTACAGACTTGCACAACTACATTCTAAAGCCTCGATACATTGAAAGGTGAACATGTACGTTAGCATTTATAGGGAGGATTTATGTATTTATTTTTACAGTAGAACGGCTTATAGGATGATTGATGGCTAGACTTGTTATTGTTAAAGTAGGCACTTTTGATACTGACTTGTTAGAGCAAAACAGCCCTGTTCATCAAATGCTATCAAAAAGAATTCAAGAGGCAGGATAGATTATTAGGCTGTTAGTCATATAATAAAAGTAAGAGATATTAATAATAACTTTTCTCATAAGGAAAGCAGTGTAGTATAGTTGTAGAGTTCTGGATAAAGGAGAGAAGGATTCAAAGCCATATAAGTCATGAAACTTACTGAGTCAGTTACTGTCTTTCAGCCTGAGCTACCTTACAGGGCTGTTTGAGGATAAAAATAGGTAGGAGAGAGAATAAAATGGGGAGTAGCAGCACTATGGACACCACCTTGAGCTCCTTGGAGGAAAGGTGAAATACAAATGTAATAATAAATGAATAAATAGCCCACCTTTCCTCCAAAGAGCTAACAGTAGCATACGTGATCCTTCCCCTTGCCCATTTTTAATTGTCACAACAACCCTGTGAGGAAGGTTAAACCAAGACATAATGACAGTCCCAAGGTCACCTGGTGAGTTTCATGACTGAGGGGGGATTTGAATCCTAGCATTATAGGTCCCAATCCCATGCTCTGATCACTGCAACACGTTGGTTGTCATATTGTACCTTTTCTGCATTGTATGTGTGCAATGTTCTCTCTCTCTCTCTCTCTCTCTCTCTCTCTCTCTCTCTCTCTCTCTCTCTCTCTGTGTGTGTGTGTGTGTGTGCTACTATTGAGCCCTAAATTTATTTGTTGATAAATTGTAGTTCAGCAGTGTCACACAGCAGTCTACCTTGGAAATTCTTTTGCTGCAGAATGGTGATACTTTAGGTCGGAGATGGAAATGTTCTATGGGTTGTTGAATGATGTCACTTTTGATGTCGTATTTATGACCTCTTATCCTTTGAGGTAAACTCTGACCTGATTGTTTTGTATAGACAATTAAAAGGGCATAATTGTCCATTTATGACATAAATTGCTTGATCATCTGTGTAATCTATGGCGTAAGGATATGGCAAAGGGACTTTGTGGTTTCTGTGTATGGGTTTCCATGGTGCTTGACAGAAACAAGAAGTAACCTTTTTCTTGTGTCTCAGATTTTTGTTTGTGCTACCAAAGCTTGTTGTTTTGTGTTGTGCCGATAAGGAAGGATCACTATATGGAGATCCCTTAGAGATCCATAGCTTGTGTATTATTTTTTCTGCAATAACTGAATTCCAGATATTTTTATACCATAAAGATAGAGTTATATTTTTTAAATGATTGTGCTATAGAGATCTTGGCAGCTGACAGCATTCATGTCAAAAGTTCCTTTCAGCAAAATGCCTTCATATGATCTGTCCCCATATTTAGTAGGGATAACTGAGGAGAAATTTGAATGGTTTTTTTAAACAGTATTTGATACCTCCTAATCAATTTATTTTCAGAATAAAGAAAAGGGTGGGCATTCCTACCCGAGATGGGAAAAAGCTCCTATATTCTCACAAACTCTCCAGCAATTCAGTGATGTACTAGAAGTAATACGAGGTAGTCGAATGAGTGTGCATTGCCATCGGTGTACTGTAAAATGCCATCGGTGTACTGTAAAATTCTCCCACATGTACAGGAACTCATTTGTATAGCTTAGAATTCCAAAGTGCTTTCCAGTCTATGTCCTCTATACAAATATTTGTTTCTTTCTTACTTTGTTTTCTATACAAATATTTAAATCCTTCTCCCAAGAGGATTTTAATCCTGATAAAGGGCCTGTTGCGGTGTCCAAAAGATCATTGATGCTCTTACTTCCTCCATGCTAATCTTTCAATAGTAAAACTTGAAAGCCTCGTTATCACCTCATTCACTAGTCAGGACAAGAAGGGTCCATCAGTTACCTTGGTGCTCTGACAGATGACCTAATCACGCCTACTCTGAAAATAGACCTGGAACTGTGTTCTCCACATTTCTGCTCTACTGCGCCACTGATCTTACTGTGTTTTGAGTTTTGTTCATTATTACTTGGACAATGAAAGCTTTTCAATACTGTATATGAGTACATTGTTATTATCTGAAGTCTTTTCCCTAATTTTATTTCTTATGCAGTAAAGTTTTAACTTTAACATTTGTATCTTGTGTGCTCCATGGGTTTACACAAGCTGTGGTTAAGGCAATATTGAAATAGGGAACCATTGCACCATAACAAATCTTAGATGACTCTGACTGAAAAGCCTGCTAGATAGAGATGATTCCTTTTAAACTGAGTAATAGTTAGCTAATAATTGATTACACATGCAAAGATCTTAAATTTAGCCAATTTTTAATCCATTAAAAAGCTACCTTTTTGAGTAGAGTACAGTTTCTGTTTCCAGATAGTAAAGGGAGTGTAAAATAAGCTGAAACATTTCTGTTCTTTATTTCGTTTTGTATTATTGTTATCCATATTTTTCCCTTTAGATCATGGCAAGTCACAAATTCAAATTAATAAAATATGCAGGAGTACATGGACTTGGATCTACTTAAAAAAACAAAACCCAACAACACATGAAATTCATACATATCACATGAAATTCATTCATACAGCCACCATAGCTGCTAGAGGACCATGAAAATTTGTGTCCTGGGCTTTAGGCTCGTCTACCCATGTACTATCTGAAACCAAAGGGGCGCATTGGTTGCCAGATGTGAAATATATTGGCATTATTTCCAGCTCTCCTACCCCACTACTTTGTATTGATGAGATGAGAGTTTGGGTGTCTCTAATTGGACCTAATTATAAATGAGATTACCCAGCAAAAACAAGCTCACACCTCTCATTGAGTTTGCATACATACTTAAGGTACCTATCCAAGAGGCTCATTTATAATGATATTTAGGGAATGATTCATGTTCTTATGTAGCTGGATTGTTTCATACTTTCTGGATGTCCCATGATCATATTATAGTTGTGTTCTGTGTTATAAATCAAACACTGCTAAGAGTTGTTTCTTTCTGTTTCCCAACGTATTTCTTATCAATTTAAAAAATCTGGTGTGGTGCAATCAAATGTTTATTCTGGCCCAGAGAAAAAAGTTTGAGAACCACTAGTATAGAGCGATAAGTCAGATTTGCAATATCTTTCTACTTTTAGTTTCACAGCACCCATGGCTGTGTGAACTGAATCCAGTTCTGAAAACAATATGCAACTTGTCCAAGGGTCACTTTTTGTGTCACATTTATGTTTCCTAGGGCTCCTGAGCAAGAGCCAATTGCTGAACTTTTCAACTGAGTTCTTCTCATATTATATGACATCAGCCTACCCTGATGTCACCCCCTCCTCCCTTGCCTTTTGAGGCCAATATCATGTGCTGATCACATGTTCCAGTGGCTGGATGAGCAAGAGCAAGGAAAAAGCTGAACAGGAGCCCCATATAAGTTTTGGAAGAAAAGCATATGTGTGTGTATATATATAGATGCCCAAGTTAACAATTCTGAGGGGAAAATATCTATCGTGGATCAGAATCACTTCTTGGAAAAGAAACCACATTTCTCATTACCTAACCATTGCAAACTCTGAATGCTGACCTTCAGGGATGAACTCATATGTTATCTGATGAGTGAATGGTCTAATGCAGAGGTTTTCAATTTTTTTGAGTCCACGGCTCCCTTGACCAACTACATTCTTTCTGCGGCACCCCTGTGGGGCTCAGGAGCCCAGTTATGTCACCCCTTGCCTGCAGAGATGGAAGCCTCTCGCCCTTTTTCAAACACCCTCCCTTGTGGGGTGTTCCCTCGGCCTCCTCTCCCCTCTCCTTGGGAGTCCTTTGGGCAGCCGTCACCACTGCCCTTGGTCTCTGAGCTTCCCCCTCCCCACCCCAAATAGAGGTGCCCCCTCCCTGGCCAACCCCAGAGGCACCATTCGCCTGGGGAGCTTGTAGCCAGGACTGCTGCAACAAACAGCTGCACAAGCCTTTGGGAGGCAGAGACATAAGAAGGCATTAGTGGAGGGAGGGAAGGAAAGAGGGACAGAGGCTAGTGTTGCCTGTGGCGGCACCCCTAATCATCATTCAAGACACCCCAGGGTGCCACGGCACACTGGTTGAAAACTACTGGTCTACTGGAAGAGGAAGGATGAAGAGCAAACCTGGATGATTGAATGAGTAATGTCTTTCTGAGACACCTAAGTTTGTATCTGTCATATTGAACAACCATCAGTCAAACTGATTTTGAACATGGGTTCACCTGCCATTCACACTGGTGTGGTGCCACTCCTGTATGGATTGTTGCTGGCTGAAATGGGCTAGGTGGTGTATGAACTGTGCTGCAAAAACAGCAGCAGTATCCCCACAAGGCAGCTGGTCCCTTTTGCAAGGGGTACTTCCTCCCTCACTTCATGTTTGACGCTGCCATTGCTGTGGGAAAGCTGCCATATCAAAGAGCTTCATAGCTTCATATCTCTTAAATCCTGTTCGCAAATGTCTTCCCAGCGCCTGAACCCTACATAAAAGGGAAGTGTCAGAATGATGGATCTTTCAGCAAATGAGACAACAACACCTGCAGAGCCCACAAAATGAACTAAGATGAAAGTGCAACTGCGAAGGCAATCTTCATTCATTTTCTGCCCCCCACCTTCCCTGCCTACTTGTAGACATTTATTTAACGATTCCAGAAAAGGCTGGCGGAGCTATCTATCTGACTCGTTCATTTTTGCAGTTTACGTGGGAGTGGAGGGAGGCAGCCAGTCTGCGTGGATTTTATCCCAGATGTGTAGGCTGGCATGAAAGCTCATTCAGACAGAGAAGTGTGCCATCAAGATATAAAAACATCGTTAGAAGAGGAGTTTGTGGACATGTGCCCCACTGCTTATTATGGGATTTTATCTTATGCTGCCCACAACAACAGGCTAAGCCTGTTGTTATGTGGTCACGAGCTTCTATGCTCCATTGGTAACAAAGTCAAATAAAAATAGCAACAGAAACAAAATTGAGTAACAATATCCGCTGTCATGGAGAACTCAGTAAGTCCTTTGCTCCCCACCAATCACAATGCTTCTCACTGTTGAGTCCTACCGCCCCCCCACAACCTACTCACACACTTTGATCACCAGTGCGATGAAAAATGAAATAGTGTTGGCTGGAATGCCAAGATGAAGTTGAAGAACTCTTTCTACACCCTCCGCACACAATGAACAAGCGGGCCACGTGAAAGGGCTCCCAGCGCCTTTTCTAGCACTAGGTCACTGCTGCCACCAGTGCCGATTTCCAGCAAGATCACATCCATTTTGGGTGAGATCTCAAGTGGCGAAAAGGGATGTGCCAACCCTGGTTGAAGTGTATGCAATGGGCACCCACGTAGGGCAGGATCCCAATCATTTTGCAGGTTACACAGACACACTTTGCAGATGTGTGAGTCCCGATATGAAGATGGTGGAGGGCAGAAACACATTATGGTGCTTAGGGGTGGGTGTATCTGCCAATTTTGGGTTCTCTGTTTCTCATTGTTTTCCAATCTCCACATTTGCACATCAGTTTGTGAATTTCTTTCTTTTTAAGCCCTCATCAGCTTTTTAAGTGTAGATTTCGCCATACTAAAGCACATTTCCCCTTTGTATCTTTGTATTTTCCCTAATAATAATACATTTTATTTTCAATAAGATACACATTTTTATGCACACTTTACTGTAGATAATGCACTTTTTAAACACATGACTTGGCCAAAGAACCGCATTGTGAAATTTAGAGACGTGCAAATTTCAGTGGCTGCTTCAGTTTCAGTTCTTGTTTTATTTTTGAAAGTGCAACTTAGGTAAATGCTCCTTTAAGAGCAAACTTCCTTATTCCAACCTGTTAATATGAGTCCAAATGTGAGGAAGAGGGCTAATAGCATTGATAAAACTGCCCACAGGATGTATTCATTGGTATATCTGGGTGAGTAATGCTGCAATGCATACATGCTGAGTGCAGCTTGATGAACGTTAGCCCTCTTCACAGGTTGATGTGACTTTTCCCAGGCAAAGTTTATTTTAGGGTGTGTGCTGCTGGCAACTAGCTCTTTACTTACAGCAGGAATAGAGACCAAACCCTGCAGAACAAGAGCTTATCCACACCAGCAAATGAACAGGCTGTTGTAGGGTCCCTGCCATAATATCAAGGGCCACACATGGAACTTCAACTCAGCAAGGCTTTCCCACATTCAGTCCCTGGTTATAGGCTCCTGAGAGAGAGAGAGCTGGGATCAACCATGTCTGGAAACCACTCATTCTCCTTTACTCTCAAATCCATACAGCACACCAATTGTTCTCCTTGAGGTTATCCATCTGAACTGCAGCCTCAAGGAGTGAGATTTTCAGAGCCTACCAAGACAGCCTGTTCAGGCTTGCCACAATTTTACTGGGAGAATACTAGTGTTGTTTTACATGTAATTGATATGTTGCAACCAAATACGGGTGTTTTCTTTCGAAAACACGAGGAATGCTTTGGTACTGTTCTTTGTGACTGTAAGGACCCACCCTTTGTCACTGTGTGATGAATGATGGTTCAGCCATTTAGAAACACATTTTACAGGATGCCCAGCAGAGACGATATTTACTTACTCAGAATGAATGTATACAGGAAATTTTTCAGCATTGTGTCATACAACTGCTTTCTTCAACTAAACTCATATCCTGGAAGACCATCCCCTTTGTCTCCCCCACTGCCCTACGGACTTCTACATCCTGTACAGAACAAAGACAAATCTCAGGCAGCAGATGGTTTTTCAAGTGGCTTTGTTTTCCATTTAGCTTGCTGATCTTGGACAGATATTTGCCTGAAAGAGGAGAGCGCAAAATATGGTCTGAAGCTCAACATCAAAAAAACCAAGATCATGGCCACTGGTCCCATCACCTCCTGGCAAATAGAAGGGGAAGAAATGGAGGCAGTGAGAGATTATACTTTCTTGGGCTCCTTGATCACTGCAGATGGTGACAGCAGTCACGAAATTAAAAGACGCCTGCTTCTTAGGAGAAAAGCAATGACAAACCTAGACAGCATCTTAAAAAGCAGAGACATCACCTTGCCTACAAAGGTCCGTATAGTTAAAGCTATGGTTTTCCCAGTAGTGATGTATGGAAGTGAGAGCTGGACCATAAAGAAGGCTGATCGCTGAAGAATTGATGCTTTTGAATTATGGTGCTGGAGGAGACTCTTGAGAGTCCCATGGACTGCAAGAAGATCAAACCTATCCATTCTGAAGGAAATCAGCCCTAAGTGCTCACTGGAAGGACAGATCGTGAAGCTGAGGCTCCAATACTTTGGCCACCCCATGAGAAGAGAAGAATCCTTGGAAAAGACCTTGATGTTGGGAAAGATGGAGGGCACTAGGAGAAGGGGACGACAGAGGACGAGATGGTTGTACAGTGTTCTCGAAGCTACGAACATGAGTTTGACCAAACTGTGGGAGGCAGTGGAAGACAGGAGTGCCTGGCGTGCTATGGTCCATGGGGTCACGAAGAGTCGGACACGACTAAACGACTAAACAAAATTAAAACTTAAGAATATGTGTTAATATTAACCTAGGGCACTCCTAATACAATTAAAAAAAATAAAAAATCTACCATTTTCCGATATGCATTCTTCGGTTCCATTGTAGATATATCTGACTCTAGCTCACTTCTAGCTCTTTCATTGCATGTGCTTCCTGCCAGCCTTCTTTCTGGTTTTCTAAATTATTATTATAGTCCCTACTGAAATTGGTGTCTTATTTATTATTACATTTATGCCCCCGCCTTTCCTTCATGGACCCCATGAGGAAGGTTACAATCAAACAGAATGACAGAAGGTTACATGCCTGGGGTTCATAGCTGAGTGGAGATCCGAGCCCTCGTTTTCCAAGATCTAGTCTTAAACCATAATGGCACACTGGCTCTTATTAACAGTTACAGCAAAATGCTATTTATTATTATTGCGTTTATATCCTGTCCTTTCTCTTAATGGAGCCCAAGGCAGCAACAAACTGAACTTTAGGCTGGGAGATGGCAAAAAGATGTTTGCTCAAAGCAAGGAAACTTGCTATGGCAGAAGCAACATTGCAATCTGAGCAAAAACAAACAAACAAACAAAAAAACACACACCATAAATAACCCAAATATAGTGAAAGGTTCAATGGAATTTTTAGCAGACCAGAACCTTATGGTCATGTCTCATGAGTTCCCACAAGGCTGTGTAAGTTTGTTACATGCCATCTCTAGCCCTCTGAGCCAATCCCAGAAGTTTATCTGGATGATTTTTGGAGAGGGCTGATCATTCCATCAGGCAAACAGAAATGTTTGTGCTGAAGGACCTTAAACGCTATGTCGGATTTCACCCTGAATATGCAGCTGTCGGGGTGTATGGCTTTCAGGCACATTGGCATTTGAAGGCTTTGAAAATACAGGGGGAACTTTTTTAAAAATTGCTGGGCATTTCACTTGAAGGGCTGAGCACTGGTTATTCTAATAGACCCTCCTGCACTGGTGTCATGGGTAAATCTTTTGTCTTTGCTTAAACAAAGCTGGAGCAGGAGCCAGTTTAAACCGGGCTGCACCCTAGGGAGCTGGGAGTGGGGAGATAAGACCTTTTCCTTTTTCCTGTGTTCTGTTTTGCTGAAACTCTGACATAAATATGCATCCAAAACAGGCAATTCCTTACCCCATTCCTTCACTTGCTTGAGACACACAAGGTTTTAAAATATTTAAATTATTTCCCATGCAGATAAACTGAGGCGTGTGTTCATACTAACAAACCCCTCCTCCAATTACTTTTGCTTTAAAAAAAAAGATTTAGAAGGATTTTACACTCCCCCTCCCCTCCAGTATGACAGATCTTTTCCTCCAGATGTTTGCCTCTATCAGCTTGCCTGTAGATCAGATGGTGCCAGGCTGCTTTCTTCGATCCTAATAACGTAAGTCACATAAGGAGTCAGTTATCCATTTTTATTTTTTGTTGCTGGCAAAGCTGTTTGAGTTAATTATTTAAACAGCAGGAAAGTTGTGTGCCTTCCTTAACAAATGCATGCAAAGGAAACATGCTTCACGAATTGAGGGTAAAGAAAACTTGCATTTCATCTTGCACAACAAATAACAGATGCCCTCTGTAATTGTTGTGAACACTGTGGTAAAATCCTCAGGCCGTTATGCAAGCATTTAAGGAAAAGGCCACTACTGCTTTCTTGCATACATGCATGTGTGCATGTTACAGGTTCCACATTTTGAGTGTTTGCCTAGCGCCTGCAGAGATCCTCTGTAAGCAAATATCAACAGGACATATACATGCATGCAGAGATGGAACCTAGAATATAGTATAAACAGCATGCAAGCTGATTTTTGCTACTTTTTGTTTAAACACACACAGGCATATGCACTATTACAGGGGTGTTTTTTTCTAAAGGGGAATGCCAGACTTGGGTAAGAAGACCAGGTGACTAAGTGTTTCCTTAAAGGGAAGCCACTAGCTGTACATTGAGCAAGCGAGGCGGGAGGGGGAGAAAACCCTCTGAACGAGCCTGAAATATTCTTATGGAAATTGAAGTTGCACAAAAGTGCATTTCTGGTGGAAGATTCACGAGCTACAAAATTACTTCTTTAATTCCTGGGTAATTTTGCTGAAAACTTGAGGGTCTTTGTTCCAGTAAGCCTCTTTTGCGTGTTCAGACTTTTTAACCTCCCCTTAAATCAATTCAGGCAAGACAAGACTCAAATTTTGGTTTGGTTTTTGGCAGAATTTAGGCCACAACTTTATTGATTGCAGCACGTGAGTGGTTGCATAGGCTCTGGTTCGACTAGCTCCCTGCACTGTTGCAGGTTGCGCTGACCCACCATCAGTGGGCACCACCATAGGTCAGCCTAGGGTGAACACCTGGATAGGCAGAAAGCAGGGGACTTGCTATGTCCACCACCCAGATGTCCCCCCTGGACTCAGGCATGGGCACAACCCCCTCACAGGGTTGACCAAACCATAGAGTCCCTGGCATAGCTGCCAAGTTATCCCTTTTTAAAAGCGAAATTCCATTATGCTGAATAGGCTTCCTCACGAGAAAAGGGAAAACTTGGCAGCTATGGTCTCTGGATTCCTTTAACGGAATACCCTTCACATAAGGATGGCAAGAGCGCTCTCCCATCCCTATCACCTGAACCAGAGCCTATCCGCAACCTTACAAGTTGTGTGACGATTTGCTGCGCGGCAGGCGAAACCCCAACAGCACCAGCCAATCAGCCAAGTGGGGGAAATTCCTGCCGTGCCCCTGTACCAACGACAGACAACACATGATGGCATAGCAAGGTCAAGCTCAGAAAGCCCTAAAAGTAGGGAGAGGTGGGTGGGTGGGTGTTCCGATGCACTTGCCAAAAGAGGAAGCTCTGGGTCACATGCATAGGTCCCTTGATCCGTTTAGGCCATAGCTGCCAAGTTCTCCCTTTTTTAAAGGGAAATTCCCTTATGCTGAATAGGCTTCCTCGTGAGAAAAGGGAAAACTTGGCAGCTATGGTTTAGGCTGCGTCCCATTGGCCTGATTACACCCTGCATCAGGGGACCTACCAATTGGGTGTTGTGGCTGTCAATCATACCCACCCACAACACAGGGTTTGGTTGCCAGGTCTCACCGCAACACGTGCCCTCTTTGAGGTCATGGTGAAATGGCACTTGTTCTCATCAATGCAAGTTTGACAAAGTCTTTCTTGGACATTTCACATTTTGTCACTCTCACTTGGTTTTGACCAGTTTGTCTTGCAACATTGCTGATATGGCATGTTTACACAGAGGTTCATTGAGTTCGGTCAGAGTTGCCATGTAAACTGGACAGGGAAAAAGCTGATAAATATATATTTATTCGCATCAGATACCAACCATTGCAATTTGTTTATGAAGTACAAATATATAAACACTTGTGCCACCCAGACCAAGCAGGATCAGCTCTCCCATTGCATCAGCCTATATGGCGGGGGTGGGTGGGTGGGTGGTTGGAAGAGATCCTGCTTAGCTTTTTACAGTGGGTAGACAGTGGCAGTGGGGTGGTGGGAAAGACTGCTCTTCCCTACCCTACTGCCACCAACCCATTGGGTTAAAGAAGTAAGTGTGAACCGCTTCAAACAGCTCCTTTGCAAAGGGCTCTAATCCTCTCATTAGCCTATGAGTGAGAATTAACTCCAGGGTTTATGGCCAATGCAACATTAAACCCCGTCCTCCTGTCCATCAGCTGATGTCATCAGTGACATCAGCTGATGGGTGTGCATAATTTGGGGGGTATGGCCTCTTGGGCTGCACTGGACCTCCTCAGCTTTAAAACACCACTCAAGTTCTCCGGAAAACAGCACACAGAAGTGTAAATGTTTCCACTCATGTCATGCCATTTATTTACAAAATTGATTAACTTCTTAACACAAAAAACAGGTGCACAGAATTCTACAGACAACATTTGTTCAACACAACAGCTTAAATGTTCAATTCATAAATCTGCCACTGTACAACAAAACCAAATGAAAGGTTAATATCACCACTCGAGGAAGTATTGTCTGATTATGAATGCCTTCGACATGCGCAGGAACGCACAACCTTTGGCACATGTTTAATATCAAATGGGAACACATTCCACATTTTTAGTCCATATTCTTACAAACAATTAAAAAGTTCTATGTCCTAGATAGGCGTGCCAAAGGCACATACTCTTTCAGTTGTTTGACTTACATTGATAACAGTAGGTATTATAAGGTGTACATAAGTATTGCTCTTAGGCTACATAACACTGCTCTTATGAAATTAAACCTAAGAGGAGGCCTTTAAATTTTGCTCCAGTCCGTGCTGAAATCTGAAATGGCACCCCTAAGTATAATAACTTTGGGTGCACCCACATGACAGTTTAATGTGGATTCATAACTACTCATGCCTGCATGTTTTTTTTCCTGGCGTCCGCACGATGGTCTCCTCATCCAAATACTAAGTTGCACTTTTTGCTGTTGAATCTGCATCCCACCCTCATCCTCGCATAACCTGAAAAGTGAGGGAAGTCCCACATAAATTTGTACTTTGCCCGACTATAGATATGCATTTAAATTGTTCTCTGTCACCACACCCGCTACTTTCATTTGCTTTTTGCCTGTGCACAATGCAGTCATTTTATTTCTAGCAGCCCAAAGGAAAGGACTGTGCCCATTTGCAGGAGCACGTTTACATTACAATTTTATTTTTCATACACCTGCTTTGTGCAGATCTGCTCCTGAGGAAGACAGGTATATTAAATATCAATATCAAACTGAACTACTTCTGTATGCATAGAATTGGCAACACTCGCCAATTCAGATATAGGGTGCCCACTCAGTAACTCATAGCTGCTCCTTCTGAGCTTGTGAAGAGACTGTTAATTGTCTTTTCATGCATCCCTTTTGCACAAAACCGAAGTAATTTTTGTAAGTTGCTTTGAGTTTCTTTTTCTTTTTTTAGTGTGACAAATAAATACATAATTTAAATATTAAAAACATTGGCCCATTGATATAACCTGGCGAAACAGCCCAAATATGCTCCTTTCTGCTATGTGTGTGTGTGTGTGTGTGTGTGTGTGTGTGTGTGTGTGTTGAAGAGAGGTACACACTCGGAGGAGGAGATGGAGGGCAAATTTGGATTATTACCACCATCATCCGAACATTATCACAGAACTGGCACTACAAATGGGGCTAGAAGGGAGTGGTGGCAGGTGCCCTAAAGTGGGAAGGGGTGAATCACAGCAGATCAGGAATGACAAAATCTATATTTTAGGGTAAAAACTTTAAAGCTAAAGAAGGCTGGGGTGGTTATCTACAGTTTGCCAATGTGCACATGGGGGGGGGAAGCATTCCTTTTCAGGGAAATGTGCCTAAAATGAGTTTATGATTTGATCTTCCTGTACAGTGCATTCCCTAGCTATGAAAAGCTGTGAATGCATAGTCACAGAAATAGCCAGACATGCTTGAGAAACAACACTGAAGGGTGGGGAAGTGGAAACTGAATGCAGAAACCTCTCCATCAAGGAAGAATACCTTGTGTGGGTGGGAAACAGCTTTACATATATCCAAGGCTGAAAAATTAAACTGCTCACGTGTGGACACTCTTGCTCAAATCTGCACCCAGACTCATTGGATCTTGCGTGACACAATGCCCCTGTATGGATGCACCCATTTAGCTCCTAAGTTATATGTCGACAGGATTTTCCTTGTGCCCCCTTCCCCTCCTTTTGCCAAATGTAGATTTGGACGAATCTGTAGCAGAAGATTCACAGAGGGGAAGGGAACGATCAGCCTTACCTGGCAGCTGAAGTGGGAATCAAAGGCCATTGCAGGGAGGTAAAGAGACCTGCTCTCAATCATGTTGGACAGGTGCAGACCGCAGTAGACCCCAGAGGGCAGCCCCTGCCATTTCCTCCCCAGGGGTGGGAGGAGACCAGAATTTACCATGGATACTATACCTGTATAGTGAGCAGTAAATAAATGTATTCACTAAGAGGGAGCATGGCAGTGAGGGCGGATGGGAGGGGGGACTGCTGAAGAGACAGCAGATCCAGCCTCCAAGGACCGTGCAGCAGCAGTGGGCAAAGCATTTGTCGGAGGATGGATCTGCTGCTTTGTGAAGCCTGCTGCCCGAGGCAGTCGCCTCATCTTGCCTTATGGGTGGGCTGGCTCTGCCTAGCTTCTTCTTCTTTGGCGATCACTCGTAGCCGAGTAAGATTGTCTTCCATAAACACGATTTTAACAATGGGTCCATAAGTGACTGTGGAGGCTAGTTCTGGATCCACACATCCTTCCACAGTGGGGACATTGGTTTCCAGATGGGAGTTGATGACGGTGTGGATTTGCCAAGGGTGCCTTCCTCATAGCATGTTTCTCCCTTGCATTCTGAGATCGGGTTTCTTCAAAGCCCATGACACCTTTGGGAAAGGCTGTTCTCCAACTGGAGTGCTCACAGGCCAGTGTTTCCCAGTTGTCAGTGTTTATACTACATTTTTAAAGATTTGCCTTGAGACAGTCTTTAAACCTCTTTTGTTGACCACCAGCATTACGCTTTCCATTTTTAAGTTCGGAATAGAGTAGTTGCTTTGGAAGACGATCATCAGGCATCCACACAACATGATCAGTCCAACGAAGTTGATGTTGAAGAATCATTGCTTCAACACTGGTTTCCCTGCGAATGTCCCAGTCCTCAAACACTCTGCACTTCAGTCAGTAGAAAGCTGCACTCGCAGAGCTCAGGCGATGCTGGATTTCGGCATCAATGTTGGCCCTTGTGGAAAGGTAGGTAGGAAAAGTGATCAACATTTTTCAACGTTACACCACTGAGTTGGATTTGTGGCACTGCAGAGGGGTTATTTTGTACTTGTTGGTGCAGCACTTTGGTTTTTTGGATGTTGAGTGATAGGCCAAGCTTTTCGTAAGCTTCTGCAAAGATATTTCAGATGGTTTGGAGGTCATCCTCTGAGCGTGTGCACACTACGTTGTCACCAGCATTCTGAAGCTCTATGACGGAAGTTACGGTAACTTCCTAGCTATCACCCCACCTACTGTTTTTCTCTCCTGGAGAGAAGAGATACGAGTATATTTTTCTCAAATTGGGGGAGGAAGCAGCTTGGGTGCATAATTTTTAGTGGGAAATCCACAGAGGAAAAAGAGTTAAGAAGGTCACCCCTCTGTGACATTTGCAGCCTCAGTTGGCTTCATGTCACAGATGACTAAAAATAGTTCAGTACATTCTTTGATTGCAGGGTTCCTGGCAGGGGGACTAAAATGTCAGTTCTGAGTTCTAAGTTCCTGTGGCTCCAAATGAATGTTACCTAATAGGAGTGAGTGAATTTTTGAGGGCACTTATTGGAAGGAAATTCAGCCCACACCTGCCTGGTCTCTCTCTGTTGCTTTTCTTCCTTGACACATGCAGTCAATCAAAGAGATTGCTTTACTGTATATTGAATCATACCATTGGCCCATCTAACTCAGGGCAATCTACACTGACTGGTATATGCAGGGTTTTTTTTAATGCATTACTTGTATAGAGAATTGCATTGAGAAATTTGGAGTAGTACTGTATGAACTTTGAAAGATGCCTCTGTTTCAGTTCACATGTGGTTTTGGAAAATGTGAATTGGGTGGGTTTTTGTTTAAATGTGAACTGGATAGAACTGCAGCATAGCACCAAAGCCTGGGATTCTGGTGCAGCAGTCACTGCATTCCAGTAGCATAGAGTGGGTTGCAGGTGCCCGGGGCAGGCAAGCCACCACCACTGGAGTGATCCCCCACCGAAGCAAAGCCAGGCCATGCTGCCCCACTTGCCTGCTCATGCAGGGGGGAGCCCAGCAGGGCAAATCACCCTGATGCCCTTGGAGAGGAGCGTCAGGCTGAGCAAGGCCTCCCACCGGCCGTGCCTACTCACTATGGGCCTGTGCTGCTCCCACCGCCACATGAGGAGTGTGATCTGCAGAGTGAGGAGCAAGCGAGTGCTTGCCAGGCAACCATTCAGTGAGGGGGCTGGCCTCGGCGTGGGCCAGCCCTTGGAAGCACAAGGAAGGTAGATGGAGTTCTCTGCCCAGCCTGTGCAGAGCCTCCACGGTTGCCAGCCTTTGCCGGGGACATGGCAGTGAGGCCCGTACAGGCCAGGCTCCGGGCCCAGAGACCTCTGGTGGCAGGTCAGCAGGCAGGCAGGGAAGGATGGGGAGCTGGGGATGGGGCCTACCAGAACGTGCCTTGGTGGCAGTGGTATCCCCAAAACGGGATGCTCTGTCACCTTTGCCGCCAGGGCATGATGGAGATCCCTGTGGAAGCCAGTGCTGGGGTGTGGGTGTGTGCCTGGTTGTACCCCCTCAGAATTTTGCACCCAGGGCCACTGCCCCCTGGTCCCCATGCCAACCCCCCCCCCCGTATCTGCAAGTACAGTAGCTCATTATTTCCCATTGTCACAAAATTAACTTGAAGGAATGGGAAGGAAAGAAGCTGTAGGTGGGACACCTTAAAAACTTGGTTTCCAAGGTTTGTGATTTGTACTTCTTCAAATGCAATGGTGGTGGGTGGGGTACTTCTATACACTGTACTTGAAAGCAAGTGGAAAAGCTGACTTTAATTCATTGCAAATTTGTATCCTTGTCGGGTATATTACTAGTATAGAGAACAGCCAAAAGCCAGTTTGAGTAACCATTGACAACTGCAGTTTGCTGTACAGCAACATGAGTCTTTATAGACTTCGGGTGGTTAGCGTGCAAATAATTAGTTCCTCTATGAAACAAAAAATATGCTTAACAAGGCTCAAAATATTTCCCTCTGCCCATTTTATTTTGCCTGTATCCACAACATCATCCAAGGGAAAGGCTATGAAAGTTAGGCCCCTGCCAGAAGGGTTTTCTTTCTTAGGAAAAAAAGATAAACCACTTAAGTAGAAGAATATCATAAGCAGCATACTTATTATTATTATTATTATTATTATTATTATTATTATTATTATTTCTTCATTCTCTTGCCAGCTTTTCACCATCAGGTTCCTGGGAGTATTACAGCAATATAAAAATACAACATTAAAAACAGTTTAAAGCAAACATTAATACAAACTTATAATGAATCTATTAACTATTTTTATTATATTTTAGTTATTATATTATGTATTATATAACATATATATTATATAACATTATATATTATATAAGTTATTATATATAACTTATATTGTATTGAAATGGAATCTGACCTTCTCAATTCACTAGGGATTACTGGAAGAGCTCTACAGGGTCAGTTTCTTGTGAGTAAAAGGTATTGGGATTTCAGAAGTGGCTTCTAGGGTGGGGTGGAGGTGTGGAGCTGCTCTGTTAGGTGGCAGGTGGGTCGTTGTTGCTTACCAGGAGGGGATGTGTGAGTTTGCAGAGTGGCTGGTATGGAGTTCCAGTTTGGCTCTGCTAGTGTGTTTGCCACATGCAATCCCCTTGGTGCCCCACCCCTCTCCCTCCATGAGACCTCTGGGTTATTTGCCTGTGATCTGGTTCAGACACTTGCTTGGAGAAATCTGAAAGGCATGATTCAGTACTAGTCACATACAAGGTTTTACATTTGGTTTCCTTTTCCTTACTCAGTAGAAAGGTATTCTGAGGCCATCAATTCCTTGCCTACACTCTGGGATTGCAAAAGAGGGAAACGGTATCAATGATTACATCATGTACACTGAGTCAAGTGGTCCAATTACATCGAAACATGTATTTAAGACTTAAATGGTTTTTTCTTTGTTTGCATATAAATAAAACCACTTGGGGGGGGGACTTGCCCAATTATTATTAATAGTGTGAATCTTCCAACCATTTTTCATAACATATCAAGAGGCTTTTTAAAATAACAACAACAACAAGGAAACAGCAGATTGGATTGCTAAGGGAATAACAGGACAAAACTATTTCTGCTTTTCATTTTCTCAGAACCACATACAGGTGTGGAAATGGATGACTGAGTAAATGCCAAGGGGTGTTCAGGTCTCTAAACAAAAATAAGTAATATTGAGCAGTAAAATCAAGACAGTATGAAGAGTTGTCAACTGTGCCCCAGAAAACACAAAATCTGTCACACTCTTAAGTCACTTGAAAATTGCTGAGGGTATTTGCAGGACCATTAAAATTTTTTCGCTACCTCATGTAGCAATTGTAATGTGCTGTGCTGTACCGTGTTTCTCATATTATAAGACATGTCTTATATTTATTTTTTCCAAAAAAACACACTATGGCTTATTTTCAAGGGATGTCTTATTTTTTTCCTCCTCCTGCCACGGCCAGCATTGCTGCTGTGCCTATCACTATGTCTTATTTTCGGGGTATGGCTTATATTTCTTGAATGCTTAAAAATCCTGCTATGGCTTATTTTATGGGTATGTCTTAAAATATGAGAAACAGGGTATATTTTTACAAGGATGCTGTGGACCACCTGAATGATGTTCAGTTTGGCAACCCCTGTTCCAAGTAGCTAACGCAAATAAATAAACAGTAATCTGGATGTCCCTTGGAAAAGCTGACAGGGCCAGTTCTAATGGCTGGCAAGCTTGCAATCTCAATCAGTCTGTTTTGTGGTGCAGTTAAACGGCAATTTAATTCAACTCAAGGGTAGAAATATTTCTGTCTCAGGCACTAAAACAGACACAGTATGTACCTTCTTTGACCGTGTGTGTGTGTGTGTGTGTGTGAGAGAGAGAGAGAGAGAGAGAGACCTAGCAGCCAGCTAACATATATCATTTATACTTCTTCCGATGACTGTCATCATTTCGCTGCTTGCTAGGTACAGTACAGTATGGGCGAATCTGACTAAGGTTGCCAGACTCAATAGAGGACAGGACTTCTGTGCCTTTAATTGCCCTGCTCTCTTTTGAGTCTGGAAACCTTAAAGAGAAACCAGCAGACCCTTTGCTTGGAAATTAGACAAAGGGTCTGCTGGTTTCTCTTTAAGGTTTCCAGACTCAAAAGAGAGCAGGGCAATTAAAGGCACAGAAGTCCTGTCCTCTATTGAGTCTGGCAACCCTAAATCTGACAGTTTTGTTTCTCTTGGTTTCTCATCTTTCCAATGTTGTGTTCAGTTCTCTGTATTTCTACATCAGTCGGCAGTTTGTTTTTTAAAGTCTTCATGATTAATTCATCAGCTTTGTAGGGCATATTTCTCCTAAGGTACAAACTTGATGCCTAATACAGATTTTTGCAAAGCAAGTTTCCCTTAATATGCCCAATTGTATGTTACCTTTAAATGCAAACTGAATCAATTTCCTCTCCCATTTCTACTGCTTGCTAAACTCTTCTACCTGCCATCAGATGTGCCTTAGATCCTCCCATCTCTAGCATTTCACCAATTAAAGGACTAGTATTTAATTGTTTAATTGTACATTACATTGAAATGGAAAGTGGTTCTGTATGTGTATTGCTAAAGGGACATGGAAAATTCCATTGAAGTTAAGAGCTCTCTGAGTATCTAACAGGTTGAGAATTAACTGTTGATGTATCTCTTCTGCTCTCTCACATGATGTTTAACTTAGATCACATGGGCATAGCTGCCAAGTTCCGGCCTGAGAAATAAGGGACTGGACCGGAAGTAGCAGACCGGAAGTAGCGCTGCCGCCATTTTGGAACTGGGCGGAGCATGCTCAGAAGCTACTTTTGATGCTGCTCTGCCCTGTTCCAAAATGGCCGCCGCACCAGAAGTCGCGCTGCAGCCATTTTGGAACTGGGCAAAGCAGCATCAAAAGTCGCTTCTGAGCAAGCTCCGCCCAGTTCCAAAATGGCTGCCGCGCCAGAATAAACCAGGAAAAAACAAAAAAAATCCGTTTTTTCCGGCTGGGAACAGCTGGAAAAACGGGGGTTTCCCGGGGAATATGGGAGACTTGGCAGCTATGCACATGGGAGGGTTATTCAGTTGCAAATCTCCCTTTTGAGGGAGTTGTCTTTGTTCTCAAGCCGCTGTAGAGAAAAGGTGTGCAAATCATGCCTCTCCACAGACTCAACTACATAAGGATTTTATTATTATTATTATTTTAAAAAAGCTTTTAAAATGCATTATGGAACACTGGTGGCGCTGTGGTGTAAACCACTGAGCCTTGGGCTTGCCGATCTTTGAATCTCAGCGATGGGGTGAGCTCCCATTGCTCGGTCCCAGCTCCTGCCCACCTAGCAGTTCGAAAGCACATCAAAGTGCAAGTAGATAAATAGATACCACTCCAGCAGGAAGGTAAACAGCGTTTCCGTGTGCTGCTCTGGTTCGCCAGAAGCGGCTTAGTCATGCTGGTCACATGACCCAGAAAAACTGTCTGCGGACAAACGTTGGCTCCCTTGGCCAGTAAAGTGAGATGAGCGCCGCAACCCTAGAGTCGTTCACAGCTGGACTTAACTGCCAGGCAGGGGCGTCGCAATAGGGGGCGGGGCACCCTGGGCTCCACTCTGCGGGGGGCAGCGCAGCGCCCCCTCACCCCCTCCACCAACGGCCGCCACATGCACCTGTCCCTCGCCTCGCTGCAGCAGACAGGGCGGCTTGCTCGGCTCGCACTTTGATTTTTTCTGCTCAGGCGAGGCGAGGGGTGGGCTGCTGACGCCCTCTCTGGCCTGCCCCTCGCCTCACCTGAGCAGAAATAATCAAAGCACGAGCTGAGCAAGCTGTGGCACGGAGCGAGTTTTACAGGGCGGCCCGTGCCGTGGTTTGCTCACAGTTTGCCGGCGGCGGAGCTCCAGCACCGCTGCCGCCAGCACCAAACCCAAGGTGGCAGAGATTTAAGCAGGCTCTTTATTTTTCCACTGAAATTAATGGGATTAAAAGTTTTAAAGTATAGGTGGATTGTATACCCTGTTTGTATATTCATGACAATTATTTAAATCCTGTTTTCATTCTTTAAAAAAAGTGAATTAGAACTTTATAAAAGAGCTGTCAAACTCTAAAACATACATATACACACATTAAAATAGTTGTTAATTGCTGTGGTGTTCCACTCAGGAATGTTCATTTTTATTAGTAAATCAGAGACATGACCAACATACCTGAACCAGTATTGTCTATTAGACCTGGTTATCCAATCCAAACTTTCAATTTTGTTCATACTCAACTCCTGTCCTAGCCTTTAAACACTATGTGTTTGTGGTTTTTCTTTAAAGTCATTCAATCTTTACTGATTCTTCATCACGAATCTCAGGTCTGCCTTATCAACTTCTGCAAGCTTAAGGTAAAGGCACCTCCTATCGAAATATAGCACCACTATGTATCATTAGACAGGATGGAATTTCCCCTCCTCCCAATGTATTTTGGTCACGTCAGGGTGGGAGTACCTAGAAATCATATATGAGAGAGATGAGGTGGGGAAACACGTTGGAAGCCCTTTGAGAGAAATATAGTGGTTGATAAGGTTTTCCCCCTGGTTAAGCATTGAGGAGGTTTTGAGTGGGCTGGAGCATATGTGGTCACAGAAGCATTTTAAAAATAACTAGAGAATTCTGAGGTGGGCTAATTGTTGGTGCGGGGGCACAATGTGGTCTGTCTGACTCTGAACTTTCTCTAAAAATGGCTACATTGATCAGTCTCACCTACTGCCTCATTGCCTGGCTTGCTGTTTTATCAGCTGCTTCTGACATAATGCCCAGAATAGGAACTTGTGCATCATGTGGAAGATTCTGGGATACATTTTACATTAAATCAGTCCTGTGCTGAAAGTTCTGGGTGGAAGTTTTTTGGCACATTTGCAGGGGTGTTAGAGGGAATTAAATTGGGGGTGGGGGGTGAAGAAGTTAAAACAAGGGGGTAGACATGATAATGATGATAATAATTTATTATTTCCCCAGCCACTCCAGGCGGCTTTCAACAGAACATTAAACATGAGAAAATTCTTTAAAATTTTGAGGGTGAGGAACTTCACATTTGTAAGAATCAGCACGGAAGAGACTTCTTTTTTCTCCCTTTGTTCTTTTTCAAACATTTTTTTTTCCTGAAGGAAAAGTGGTGGAGGTGCTCCTAGAGTAATTCCAGTTGGGAGTGTATTGTGGAAGCGGTACGGCTCATGCTCAGAGGTTTCTCATGTGGTGCATAGCTGCCAAGTTATCCCTTTTTTACAGGGATTTTCCCTTATGCTGAATAGGCTTCCTCGCGAGAAAAGCGAAAACTTGGCAGCTATGATGTGGTGTCATGTTTATCCAAATTCCAACCTATGTACTTTTCCTTCATTTACTCTGGATTTACCCATTCCACAGAAAATTCATCGAGTGGAACTAACCCGGTCAACATCTAGTCACTGGTGGTATGGAAACTTGTTTGTGGGATTTTTGTGTGTGTGGTGGCGTTTCGGTGGCTGGCCTCTACCACCAAATCCCTACTTCCATTGGTTCCTCATCTGAGCACAACCTAGCCATTTTGTTTGTTGTTGTTTAGTCGTTTAGTCGTGTCCGACTCTTCGTGACCCCATGGACCAGAGCACACCAGGCACTCCTGTCTTCCACTGCCTCCCGCAGTTTGGTCAGACTCATGTTGGTAGCTTCGAGAACACAGTCCAGCCATCTCGTCCTCTGTCATCCTCTTCTCCTTGTGCCCTCAATCATTCCCAACAGGGTCTTTTCCAGGGAGTTTTCTAGCCATTTTGTTTAGGGCAACCCATATTATGCCAAGTACCTATTTCCATTGGTTGCCACACGCTGGAGGTATATCAACATTTCAATAACCTGGTTCAGAGTAATGATCCTGTCGGGTAGAAAGGCAATAGGTGGAGGTCTGGAGCAAACCACCCCCGCGGTGAGTCAGAAGAAGAGAGAAAGCAGTGTGGGGGTTGGTAGAGTCCCCACTCTGCATAAATCACAGGTATTAACATAAAAGCTTCACCATTCTAATAAGCGGAGGAGAGACTAAACTCATCAGAGTAAGGGCTCACCAGGTGCTCTCTGATGGCAAGAGACAGCCTGGTTCTGTTCTGAAAATGCTTGGGCACCTAGAGGAGGTAGAGAGAGAATGTCTGCTTTTGTTGTTAATGGTATTGAGGGCCTATGGGTTATTCTTAGGTTTCTTGGCTGTTGTTACTTTCCTAAGCCCACAAATGGAAACTGATAACCCACCTCCCCCAAAAAGCCCAACCTCCATTTTCTCTATTATGACATGTGGTAACTAATGTCTGGTACTAGTGTACTCTTGTTCACTTCTGGATATATATATATATATATATATATATATATATATATATATATATCCATATAGGTAAAGGTAAAGGGCCCCCTGACCATCAGGTCCAGTCGTGTCCGACTCTGGGGTTGTGGCGCTCATCTCGCTCTATAGGCCGAGGGAGCCGGCGTTTGTCCGCAGACAGCTTCCGGGTCATGTGGCCAGAATGACTAAGCCGCTTCTGGCGAACCAGAGCAGCGCACTGAAACACTGTTTACCTTCCCGCGGGAGCGGTCCCTATTTATCTACTTGCACTTTGATGTGCTTTTGAACTGCTAGGTGGGCAGGAGCTGGGACCGAGCAACAGGAGCTCATCCCGTTGCAGGGATTCGAACCGCCGACCTTCTGATCAGCAAGCCCTAGACTCTGTGGTTTAACCCACAGCACCACCTGGGTCCCTTGTATATATCCATATATAGAGGTATAAAAATACCTCCATGCTTGTCCAGAGTGGAAAACTTTAGTGGAGGGAGTAAGAGAAATGACGGGGATGGGGGACAAAGCAAGACAGCATGAATATATTCCATCAAGGTGTGCCCATTGGTGTGGATGACAAATGACTGGATAGCAATGAATATCAAATCAGTATAAGTAGAGGCTAGCGTGTCAGGCATGCACACATAGATCTGAGTGGCCATCTGCAAGATATAGCCCCTGCCTGGATGCTAACATGCCAACCACGCACACTTACACTTACATAAGGGATCCGATGATCCATTTGTGATATGTTGGGAAGAATTCAACTAAGGTGACTGTTCCGCGAGGGCAAGCATTTTGGTTTGCCAGACAGAATGATTCCAACTCTCCTCCTCCTGTTCCAGGGGTTCTAGCAAATCCCCCAGTCAATTTTGGGTGGTGGGGGTGGTGCATGGAGGGAGCAGCCATGAGAAAGTTTCATTGCTCATGTGGAAGTCCTAGCACAGGGCGTCTGCTGATGGTACACATTAGCTGAATCCTGCCAAAATCACCTAGTGATCATGCCCCACTATGCCTCTAAGAAAGGAGGGGGGGGGAATGGCTGTCCCTACTGCCCTACTGAGGGCAGCCACACACCCACAACCACCACCACCAATGCACCTAGAAAACTGCTAGATTATAACAGCACATCCTTCCTCAGAGGCATTGTGGGGTACAATTGCTCAATAAATCATTAGACATGTCACACCACTTTTCCTGCAGTGACCAAAAATAGCTTTAAAGGGGGTGGGGAGAGAGAGATGCCTCTGTTTCTTACTACTACTGAATTAGATTTGTTACCCACCCTTCAGCAGAAGAAGCTGCAGCAATATCAAATATAGCATTAAAAGCAGTTTAAAACAAGAATTTTAAACTGCCCCTTCGAAAGGGGGGCAGAAGGTGGGGAGGTACTTTTGGCTCTCCACACATTTGCACAAGTAAGTTGACTTACAAATATTCCAGAAACACACTCAAATAACAAAACTATGGTATTAATACATTAACATTTCCGACCAAAGGAAACTGCAGGATGTCTGATAAACCCCCTCAAACCTCTTTTATTAACTCTTCTTCTGAACAATGCTTCATGCACACATCACATGGAGATGATAGCTCATGTGAAGATTACAAGTGGCAAAGAAGCTGGAAGAAGATAGGAAAGAACCCCTGGAAACCACAGACTTATTTTTTAAAAGTTTGGAAAGTGGTGGTAATGGAAAAGCTGCTGCATCATATTGCTAATTCTATAGGGAAGAAGATATCGTGTCAATGATAGGAATACTTTTCACAACTGGGGACGTGTGAATTGACCCCATCCTAAGATTCAGCTTTGACTTACTGACAAAATGTAGACAATTGCCAATTTACCAGATTTCAACAACAATAACAAGAAGAACAGCAAATTATTGGGTTATGTCTGGTGGTCCATAAGCATAGTTCTGCTAGTACACCACATTTCCTGTTTCTTCTCCTCTCCCAGTAAACCCCCCCCCCAAAATCTGCATCACCCAGAGCTGATTTTGAGGGTGCATGGGGGTGGGGTGGAAGAAACAGGAGAAGAGGAGGAAGTTCTGCTCTGTGCGTGGATGTCTGCTGCATTTGCAGAAATGCAGTATTTGATATGATCCATTGTTTTTGTTATTATTTATTTATTTATTTATTATTAGTAGAGACTGTGCCCCTGCCTTCTTTGCTCCTTGCTCCCACGAACCTCCTCTCCCTCACCAATCCCCTCCACCTCCATTTATGCCTAGCCAAACCCCTTCCCTTTAAAAAGGTAAAGGACGGCTGACAGTTAAGTCCAGTCACGATCGACTCTGGGGTTGCGGCGCTCATCTCGCTTTACAGGCCGAGGGAGCCGTTTGTCTGCAGACAGTTTTTTCCAGGTCATGTTGCCAGCATGACTAGGCCGCTTCTGGCAAAACCAGGGCAGTGCACGGAAATGCCGTTTACCTTCCCACCGGAGCGAGCAACGGGAGCTCACCCCATTGCGGGGATTCGAACCACCAACCTTCCGATCAGCAAGCCCTAGGCTCAGTGGTTTAGATCACAGCACCACCCGCGTCCCTTCCCTTTACACCAAAAAAGAAATCCACTCCAATCTCACCGAACTGTAGCTCCATGGCTCTTCTTCTCAACTTGTCGGAGCCTCCTGTCCAATAGCTCAGCCGTTAATAGCAGCTGTCTGAAACCAGGCGAACTGCAGCATGATAACATCCTTACTATTTTACTATATACTTAGATTGGACAGATGTCACAGCTGTGACAGGTAAAACCCTGTTTTTCGGAAAAATAGCACCATCTGCTGGACGTAAAAGTAACATAAAAAGGTAAAGGGACCCCTGAACTTTAGGTCCAGTCGTGACCGACTCTGGGGTTGCGGTGCCAAGGGAGCTGGCGTACAGCTTCCAGGTCATGTGGCCAGCATGACAAAACCGCTTCTGGCAAACCAGAGCAGCACACAGAAACACCGTTTACCTTCCTGCTGTAGCGGTACCTATTTATCTACTTGCACTTTGACGTGCTTTCGAACTGCTAGGTTGGCAGGAGCTGGGACCGAGCAATAACATACGCTATAGTAAACATTCCAAGCAGAACCAATGGCCACAGCCTCGCCATGGCAACAGCAGCAGCTCCCTTGTACATCGGAAGCCCTAACCGCCTCCATGTTTGACGCTATTTTCAAGGTGGGTCTTATACCTTATGGCGCTGTGGGTCAAGGATCCCTCGGCCACCCCCCACCCCCACGTTTCGCACCTACAGGTCAGCTCCTCCAGAGCAATGAATACTCCATTTTCAAGAGTTGTTGAGAGCCACCTCAGACCCCTGTGGGCACGCCTCTCCCTCTGGCCCCTCTGTGGCCCACCTCCTACAGGCTACCCCCACGTCCATTGGGATCCACCGGGGGAACCGCCAAGAACCTCCCCAAAATGTAAATACGGTATGTGAGGGGGGGGAGGAGAGGGGTCGGGGTGGAGGTTGACGTGGCATGGGGGGAAGATGACATCACTCCCTGGGGGCAACAGGGAGAGGGGTGTCGTTACATCATCCACCTCTCCTGGGAAACGGCGTCCCTGACTGAGCCACAGCAATGCGTGGCTGGGCACAGCTAGTTAATTATTTAAAAATCCATCACAGCAGACAGTGGGATGAATATTTTGTTGTTGGAAGCTAAGCTGCAGCAGAATGGAAACAGCAGTGCATGCGAGCAACACAGATCTGAATGGAAATTGAAGCTTACTTACACACCTAACAGCAGCCAAAATGAAATAATCAATAATCTCTTTCACCTTATTTATTTACCAAAGCTCAGGGCTGTCCGCATTTCCCTTACATTCATTTTGTCCTCACAACAATCCAGGGAGGTAGGCTAGTGGCTTGGTGACTTGCCTAAGGACAGCATAGGGATTTCCTAACTAAGCACTCATTTGAACCCATATCTCTTTCACCCTCTTTTGGTCAAGGACACTATCCATTACACCATAGCTGCTCTTTTTAAAGTGCTGGGATGACTGTAACTGTGAATCATTCATTCATTCATTCATTCATTCGTTCGTTCATTAGTTCAAACAACTTCAGTTTAAAATTCCAGGTATTCTTGAAATCTATTCAATCACTTTCTGTTTTGTTCTTGTCTCAGGGGATTGCAGGGCCTCCCATTGAAGACCTTTCAGTGAGAATTTATGAATGGGGATGTGAGGAAAGGAAAGTCTTTTGGTTTTTTTCTTCTCTCAGGATGAGTTTTGACCTATTGCAGCAGCTCCTTTGTAGTGGATCTGAGAAAACCCTGCTAGTCTGCATAAGAGAGTCAGTCGGTAGCAGCTGACTTGAGTGTCTGCAGGAAGTGTGCAGCCATGACAAGGCTGGAAAGTACAGAATGAACAGAATAAGTGGCAACTTTTTTAAAAAAAAAAAGGCAGGAAAAAAGTCTGTATAACTGGCATCGTGTGTATCTGTGTGTCACAAGATCAGAAAATCCAGTGACATTCAGTATTTCTTGCACAACCATCTGAGCACTAGACTTTGTAATATCACTTAAGGGATTATAAGGAAAAGAGCACTGATTCATTCAGTAGAATCATATCCCTTATGCTAAGAGATGAGACTCGTTTGACAAGAAACATTGCAGTTTCACTGGAAGTACAGATGGCCCTGATTTCAAAAACTTCATCCTCAGGATTTCCTTGTTTTTGAAAATTTAATCTGGAACAGATGAGTTTGGGGTGATTTAAAGACTCAGATTGTATCTCTTTTCTTTTTCAGTTTGAATGAATGATATGGCATTGTGCCTGAACCTAGAAAAAAGAGAAACTAACATATTTTATCCTGCTACTCAAAATACTATTCCCCCCCTTAAAAAAAGGCTCACAATTCAATAAAAATTCCTAATGAAGCAACAATTAAAATACTTCCGGTCAAACAAGAAAACCTGCATAAAAGCCCCAAATATCAGCATAATAAGCCATCATATAAAGCCTTTTGGAACAAAAACACCCTCCTCCCCCGGCTCCTCCACCCAAGTTTCTCTAAAAGCAGGAATACTGTAGAGGAGACTTTGCAAATGCCCCTGGGAAGAGAGCTCCACAATTGCACCCAGGCCCATTGGCTAGGGGGACTGTGTCAAACAGGTGTGATGCAGGATGTGGTTTGAACATTTCCCCCCATCTTAATTATTTCCTGTGGGTTTTCAATAGCGCAAGGTTCTAGCAATCTAAAGAAAATCACCAAGCTAAAAGGTAGAGGATACATAAAAGCACGCCTCAGAGGAAAACCCCTTGGGTGAATTACACATTTCCCCTTTGAACAGAATTATCTCTGCTTTGGGAGGACTGAATCTAGCTGCTGCTGTCCTACGAGAGCCACAGGTTTTTGTGAATCCAGCATAAGCCATTTGGTTCTGTAGAAGTGCTTTCTGGTTAGGGCATCAGGCATCAAGTGGTGCAGAATAGATGCACAACATGAGGCCCAAGTTTTACAAAGCACAAAGTGTCTTCTAAGTATCTTCCTCCTATCTCTGTTGTGAGCTAGAGGATGATGAACTGCTTCCTCTTAAAAAGAGAGGAACTGAGTGATTTCCATCTTGAGGTTTGGATGGTTGGTGTTCATCTATCTAAACTTTTCCTGTCTTAGACATCATGATTTTCATGGTAATGTCAATGCTGTATTTTGTAAGATAAATTCCAAGCGAAGCAAAATCTGTGATACATGATTTTTAGGTGAGTTATCAACCCAATGTTTTACTGCCTAGTTAACTTCTTGCTAATAAGAATAATCCTACACTTAACATTTTGCTGGGGGAGGGAAGAGGTGTGCCACTATCATACTGGCAGAATGGCTGCCATGTCCTACGCATTATCAGCCCTGGAGGTGTCCAGGAATTCCTGAAATGGAGGGGAAATAATGCACCCCCCATTATCTCTGGACACACCAATATCTGCCATCCCCATCAAGGGCAGGGACTACACCATATGCCATGTGGGAGGGAGCCAAACTGCCAGTAGCAGTGAGCACGGTGGAGTGGACCTGCAAAGTCACCCATCCATCATCAGCATCTCTGCAGCTTACCGAGGCAGACCTAAGGTGGAGCAAGGTGGAAGCAAGGGTGAGAAACACCCGTGAGTGCCAAATTGGCTTCAGTGCTGCATCCTCTCATAGCTGCCAAGTACCCCGTTTTCCCCAGGAAACCCCCGTTTTTACTTACCTTTTCCCGTGGTCCCCCGTATCACTTCATCTCCTGTTTTTCTCCGTTATTTTCTCCTGTCGGGGGCCATTTTTTTCCTTTCTGATTTGAGGGCAGATGGATGGTGAGGGCAGATGGATGTGGTAGTCTAAAATATAGGAAGCCCATCAGGTTGGAGGCGGCTTGCTCTAACAGAGGGGGGCTGACTTCTTCAAATATAAGTGGCGCTATGTTACTTCTGAAGAAGTATAATGGAAATTCACCTCTTCTGACAAAGAGCATGTGAGCCTCTTCTCCCAAGGCTACTTGAAATCAATGAGAGGCATCTGAACATTTCAAATTTTGCCTATAGTTGGTGGATTCCTGACTCTCACTTGCACGCACACTGGTTTCTTCACTGGTTTTGAGCCTTGGATAATCCGTTGTTTGAAATGTCAGCATCCATCTAGGACATCTTGGTGGTGATCGAACAACCCTGGAAATCCCTTCCTCAACCTACCCAACTTCCCTAGCCCTTGTTCTTCAATTGTCCTGCCTTGAAACAGAACTGCTCCCCACAAATGTTGGGTTCTGTATGTCTGACTGCAGAATTGTCTGACCCTCAGACTACGTGTGCAGAGATGCTAAAGTTTCAGAATTCTTGAAGCTATTGGAGGTGGGGGATTTTGTTTTTGTTGGGTGGTGAAGGAAATTTATTACTTTTAAAATCAAACCAAAGCTTGGTTTACTGCTTTAAAAATATAAAATCTATAATTTATGGTTTCATAGAATTATTGTAGAGTTGGAAGAGACCCTGAGGGTCATCTAGTCCAACCCCTTGCAATGCACTTTCCCAACCTGTTGCCTTCTAGATGTTGCATATCCGCATATCTAGACAGAGTCTTGTGCAAAAAGAAATGGGTGTTTTCTAAATCTTATTTTCTGGGACCAACTGCACTACCATACATTCAAGGGGGAAATGAATTCCATGGGGGGGGGGGAATGCCTGCTCTGAGGCTGTAATTCAAAACATCGTTACAAGGGAGTAAACACCACTGAGAATAATGGGACTTGCTTCTGGGTAAACATGCAGAAGATTGCACTCTTTGAGCCTTTGTTTTTCTTTGCTCCCTAATTTAGGGTGAAAACAAAAGGCACGGTTCCTAATTTTGCGCTGCTTTCATTTTACGTATTCTTTATTTTTCTTTCTCTTTCAATCCTTACTGAGAATATGCTTCAACATGCACAGGGGCCTTCTCCTTTCAGATCTATTTTAGAACGGATATGTGTTTTTCAAAAAAGAAATTCTATATAAGGGAGAGCTTTGTGTCCTCTCCCATTAGGTACATTCCAGGCCAGCTAGTAAGAAATTCCATATTTGTTATTCCAGCAAACGAAGCTCAAACAGCATTTGTCACAAGGGGAACGAAGATACATGAAAAGCTGGAGATTCTGTGCTTACAGCCTTAGCCATTATTTTTATTTTACTGGAAGATGATCAAAGATGGGCAGAATAGAATTACAGTAATATGAAGCTTGCCACAAAAATGATTTTAAAAGCTGTTTTCCTTTATTAATTCAGATCTTCCATGCTTGCTAAATGCTGGTACACTTGTGCCAATTCTGCCCCCCTCTCCCCACCACATGTTCATGTTTCCCTGATTGCAATGCCTGAAAAGCTTCAGGGAAGGTCACTCAAAATGATTGAGGGGGTGGAGCAAAACCCCTGTGAGAAAAAGACTGCAACTTGTGGGACTTTTTCCAGTTTAGAGCAGTGGTTCCCAACCTTTTTTGGGCCACCCCCCCCTGGTTCCATAAACTTATGCCCAATGCCCCCTACCCTATAAAAACAGCATTCAGAAAAGTGGTTTGCATGACCCACTGTGGAAGATAGTAACACTGTAAAATTGAAAACAGTAACAATTAGTTGCACATTTCTTCAAAATCCAATCAAGACTATTTAGGTGAATTCATTCAATAAATCTGTTGAACATGACCCAGTGATACCAGCTTTTCAAAGTCTGATAGTCATTTAGCAAGAGTCCCAGACACCACATTTAGTAACTGCTTCACTGTTCAGTAATTTTTTAACATGATGGATGGACTTGATGAAGTTATACCAGTTTCCCAATGCCTAGTTTAAAATCACTTAGCAGGAGTCTTAAAATGCCACATTAATCTGGAGTCGATTTCTTTGCTTGGGGAGAAATTGCATGACAATACTTAAACCACATTTCACCCAATATGATGTTGGAAATGCTGCATGCACTAAGGAGCTTCAATACTGTCCCTAGTGCAGGATAGCAATCAGAAAATTCCTTCCGTAACTAGAACCCTCGGTAAAATACCTTAAACGTTGGCTTAGACTCAAGGTCTTTTTGTAGCTCGATGAGTTCTTCCTCCACTAACCCTAGCTTCCACAGTGTTTGAAAATGGATTTATCACCCAATCTGGAATTTTCAGCAAAATAAGACATATCTTTATGCAGCATATCCAAAAAACCTTGCAGGCCACCATATTGTATCCCACCTTTCTCTTCCAGTCCACTTCCAGTGTTCCCAGCACCCTCGTGCCTCTTTGTGTCCTCCTAGCTGATCCCTTCAGGTGGAAATACTGTCCACTTTGGGAACTGCGGTTTGGAGAAAAGGTGAGTAAGAGGAGAAAAGTGTGGCTAGAAAATAGCTTCCCCCCCCTCTATAACAACACAAAAACTGAGGAAGGGGGGAAGCGCTCCAGCTCTTCCTCCTCTCCGAGCTCAGTGGCGTTGGTGCTGGGAAACAGGGACACCTGGAATAAAACCAAAAGCCAGGGTGGCGTTTGTAATTTCAGGACAGTCCCTGGGAAACCGGGAGACTTAGGGTATGGGAGAGCGCTCTTGTGCGCTGCTCTGCTTGTTGGTTTCCCACAGGTCTCTGTGTGGTCACAGGCTGCCAGACTAGATAGGCCATTCAGCAGATCCAGCAGGGCACTTACTATGCTCGGATGGAAAGGGCTATGGTGTTGAAATACAAAGCGGGGATTTCCCACCTCACACTCAGGCTCAATAGGAATGTACCTGCCGACAAGAGTGGGTGCAGGTTTTTCTGCTGTGGGAAGAGCTGTACTTCCCACTGCTGCCTCCAGTCCTTAAAAGGACACGGGTGCCGTCAGAAGACTGGAGCCGGTGGCCTCCTCTGCTTTGCCTCAAGCAGGCCGTCCATTTTTGTTTCGTTTAGTCTCTCCAGACATTTATCTTATCAGATATTTCTTTGGCATTTCACTTGGAGAAAAAACGGTTTGCTGCAGGCGCTGCCTTACTTTAGAAAATATGTTCCAGGAAGGAAGAGGAGGTGGCGTCATGACAGAGTCGTGACTTAGCTCATCTGCCCTATCCAGAGCCCTGCTCTGAGAAGAGAGGAGGCAGTTTTACCTTGGGACTGATGCAAGAAGACAAATTAATCTTTTGCCTCCCAGGCAAGATTAGGTGGTGTGCCATTACACACTCAGGAAAAGGCTCTAGAACCCAGATGAGAACTGAGGGTGCTGTTTTTCAAGACTGTAGAGTCTTTCCTGACTGCTGGGAGCTCTTCAGCCTCTCTGTCAGAGGCCTTTCCCATCACCTTGGAGATACCAGGGCAGGGGTAGCCAAGTTGGTTCCCTCAAGGTCATGCTGGGCTCCAGCTCCTATCACCCTTGGGCTATGCTGCCTGAGGCTGGTGCGAGTTATAGTCCAACAACATATATTTTTTCCCCAATTAGCTGTCGGGCTAGGTTTTAAGTGGTGGTTTTGGTGTGTAAAGCCTTGGGGCCAGGATACCTGAAAGATTGTTTCACCCCTTATATAACCAAACACTGCACTCTGCAGGCGAGGGCTTCCTGCAGATATCGTGTTATCAGGAGGTCTGTTCCGCACAAAGTAGGAATTGCTTTAGTGCCCTTTGGAATTCCCTCTCCTCGAATGTACATAAGACAGGCACTGTCTCTGTGGTCATTTCGGCACCCGCTGGAGACTTTCCTCTTCCAAAAGCACCCCTTTTGAATAAAGATCCATCTTAGACTGTGTTTGTATCAGAATTGTTTTTTAAAGATTTTTAAAAGAAGGTTTAGTTGTTTGATCACTTGTGTGTTTGGTGCCCTGGGCTCTTTTGGGATGAAAGGCAGGATAGAAAATAAAGCCTTATTTGAGCCTGAATACATGTGACTGAAATAATGGGCTATTCTTTCTCTGTCCCCTGCCTCTGTTGTTTCCCCTGGGTCTCCTTGGGAACCTATCACCACCACCACCAGGTACTGGATCCCCCTGGATTACTAGTGAGCGCCAGAACTCAGGGTAGAACGATGAGAGCTGCAGTTTTGAAGTCTTCATTTGGGGTTTGACTTGTGGTTTCCACCTCCCTCTTCAGAGCAACATCTAGATTCATCTGCGCAGGCGGTAATCATGGGAATTTTTGAACCACATAATGGTTTACTTTATTCTTTTTTTTAATGCTTTGGAAAATTTAAGCGGTCTAACCTTGTAATTGTCTGTCATGATTTTTTAATGTGTGTGTATGTGTGCGCTCAACATTTAGCTATATGAATATCATTTAAGTGTATCCGGGCAAGTGTAGACAGAGCAAAATGCTGACCATTCCTGAACAGTCCCTTGAAACTGAAGTAAATTGGATCATGTGCTGCCACCTAGTGGAACCAGAAACAAAGACCACAGCTGCTTTTTAAACCTGGATTATTGCACTGAAAGAAAAATATTGCATAGGAACCTGGAATGTAAGAACCATGAGTGGAGGTAAGCTGGATGTGGTCAAAAATGAGATGACAAGAATAAATATAGACATCCTGGGCATCAGTGAACTAAAATGGAAGGGAATGGGCGAATTCAGTTCGGGTGACTATCGTATCTACTACTGTGGGCAAGAATCCTGTAGTAGAAATGGAGTGGCCCTCATAGTCAACAAAAGAGTGGCAAAAGCTGTAATGGGATGCAATCTCAAAAATGACAGAATGATCTCGATACGAATCCAAGGCAGACCTTTTAACATCACAGTAATCCAAGTTTATGCACCAACTACCGGAGCTGAAGAAAGTGAAATTGACCAATTCTATGAAGACCTACAACACCTTCTAGAAATGACACCAAAGAAGGATGTTCTTCTCATTACAGGGGATTGGAATGCTAAAGTAGGGAATCAAGAGATAAAAGGAACAACTGGCAAGTTTGGCCTTGGAGTTCAAAATGAAGCAGGGCAAAGGCTAATAGAGTTCTGTCAAGAGAACAAGCTGGTCATCACAAACACTCTCTTCCAACAACACAAGAGACGACTCTACACATGGATATCACCAAATGGGCAGCATCGAAATCAGATTGATTATATTCTCTGCAGCCAAAGATGGAGAAGCTCTATACAATCAGCAAAAACAAGACCTGGAGCTGACTGTAACTCAGATCATCAGCTTCTTATAGCAAAATTCCAGCTTAAACTGAAGAAAGTAGGAAAAACCACTGGGCCAGTAAGATACAATCTGAATCAAATCCCTTATGAATACACAGTGGAAGTGAGGAACAGGTTTAAGGATTTAGATTTGGTGGACAGAGTGCCTGAAGAACTATGGATGGAGGCTCGTAACATTATACAGGAGGCAGCAACGAAAACCATCCCAAGGAAAAGGAAATGCAAGAAAGCAAAATGGCTGTCCAACGAGGCCTTACAAATAGCGGAGGAGAGGAGGCAAGCAAAATGCAACGGAGATAGGGAAAGGTACAGGAAACTGAATGCAGATTTCCAAAAAACAGCAAGGAGAGACAAGAGGGTCTTCTTAAATGAGCAATGCAAAGAAATAGAGGAAAACAATAGAATGGGGAAAACCAGAGATCTGTTCAAGAAAATTGGAGATATGAAAGGAACATTTCGTACAAAGATTACCATAATCAAGGACAAAAGTGGTAAGGACCTAACAGAAGCAGAAGACATCAAGAAGAGGTGGCAAGAATACACAGAGGAATTATACCAGAAAGACATGGAGGTTTCGTACACCTCAGGTAGTGTGGTTGCTGACCTTGAGCCAGACATCTTGGAGAGTGAAGTCAAATGGGCCTTAGAAAGCACTGCTAATAACAAGGCCAGTGGAAGTGATGATATTCCAGCTGAACTATTTAAAATTTTAAAAGATGATGCTGTTAAGGTGCTACACCCAATATGCCAGCAAGTTTGGAAAACTCAGCAATGGCCAGAGGATTGGAGAAGATCAGTCTACATCCCAATTCCAAAGAAGGGCAGTGCCAAAGAATGCTCCAACTACCGCACAATTGCGCTCATTTCACACGCTAGTAAGGTTATGCTTAAAATTCTACAAGGCAGGCTTAGGCAGTATGTGGACGGAGAACTCCCAGAAGTGCAAGCTGGATTTCAAAAGGGCAGAGGAACCAGAGACCAAATAGCAAACATGCGCTGGATTATGGAGAAAGCTAGAGAGTTCCAGAAAAACGTCTACTTCTGCTTCATTGACTATGCAAAAGCCTTTGACTGTGTCGACCACAGCAAACTATGGCAAGTTCTTAAAGAAATGGGAGTGCCTGATCACCTCATCTGTCTCCTGAGAAATCTCTATGTGGGACAAGAAGCTACAGTTAGAACTGGATATGGAACAACTGAGTGGTTCAAAATTGGGAAAGGAGTACGACAAGGTTGTATATTGTCTCCCTGCTTATTTAACTTATATGCAGAATTCATCATGCGAAAGGCTGGACTAGATGAATCCCAAGCCGGAATTAAGATTGCCGGAAGAAATATCAACAACCTCAGATATGCAGATGACACAACCTTGATGGCAGAAAGCGAGGAGGAATTAAAGAACCTTTTAATGAGGGTGAAAGAGGAGAGCGCAAATTATGGTCTGAAGCTCAACATCAAAAAAACCAAGATCATGGCCACTGGTCCCATCACCTCCTGGCAAATAGAAGGGGAAGAAATGGAGGCAGTGAGAGATTTTACCTTCTTGGGCTCCTTGATCACTGCAGATGGTGACAGCAGTCACGAAATTAAAAGACGCCTGCTTCTTGGGAGAAAAGCAATGACAAACCTAGACAGCATCATAAAAAGCAGAGACATCACCTTGCCGACAAAGGTCCGTATAGTTAAAGCTATGGTTTTCCCAGTAGTGATGTATGGAAGTGAGAGCTGGACCATAAAGAAGGCTGATCGCCGAAGAATTGATGCTTTTGAATTATGGTGCTGGAGGAGACTCTTGAGAGTCCCATGGACTGCTAGAAGATCAAACCTATCCATTCTTAAGGAAATCAGCCCTGAATGCTCCCTGGAAGGACAGATCGTGAAGCTGAGGCTCCAATACTTTGGCCACCTCATGAGAAGAGAAGAATCCTTGGAAAAGACCCTGATGTTGGGAAAGATTGAGGGCACTAGGAGAAGGGGACGTCAGAGGACAAGATGGTTGGACAGTGTTCTCGAAGCTACCAACATGAGTTTGACCAAACTGCGGGAGGCAGTGGAAGACAGGAGTGCCTGGCGTGCTATGGTCCATGGGGTCACGAAGAGTCGGACACGACTAAACGACTAAACAACAACAATTGCACTGAAAGGTCTATTTCAGGCATGGCCAAACTTGGCCCTCCAACTGTTTTGGGACTACAATTCCCATCATCCCTGACCACTGGTCCTGTTAGCTAGGGATGGTCTATTTCCTCCCCACTCCAGATGTTCCAAACTAGAACTTTCACTTTTCCTGACTGTTGGGTCATGACAGCTTGGCTTGATGGGAGCAGTTGCTCCGGGGGGGGGGGGGGATTATTACATATGCTAAGCAAAAAATAAAGGCTGATCCATAAGAACTTTCCTTGTCTGCATCACTTCACAGTGCACAGTGCACTTCACAATTTTAGATGCTTATTTTACTGCTCAAACACCTCCCTGTATAGAGGAAACTAGTATGTCTGATGTACTACTTTTCTGTATGAGGGAGAGGATCATACTCCGGAACCTTGTCCCTACTTGAAACACTATTTTTTAAAAAATCAAGGCAGGAAGGGCTGCTAGAATCTTGTTCAGATACAGGTCTGTCCTTTTGCATCTGGAAAAAAGTCTAGAAGCAAACTTTCACGGGTGCAAAAGATTGCTGCAGCCTATACCTATATCCTCAAGACTGTCAGATGCATGTGTGTTTAGGGAACCTGGTAAGAAAAACAGTCCTCGCTTCCTTGGGAAGAAGGGCTGGAGACTGCTGTTAGTGCAGAATATCCAGGCCAGGGTGCTTATCAGGGCCAGTGGTGAGAGAACATTTTCTACTGATCCTTAAATGATGTAATTACTTGCACTGACTGCCAAAGTATTGGTACTAGTGTACGAGGTCCTATATAACCTAGGGCCTAAGTACTTAAAGCAATGCCTCTTCCTTTAGCTGCAATTCCTGCATTGCAGAGGGCTGGGCTGGAATACGCTTTTAGCTCTACAATTCTATGATTCTCCTGAGCCGTTTGCTGTGGGATTTGCTGTGGAGGCTTGGCTGTGGGTGCGGTCCATGGGTGGTGGCCCTGAGCAGTGTAACACAAGAGATTGCTTTATGTGCTGCTGCTGCTATATTAAAAGTTGGGGTTGTTTTACTGCCATTTCAATTTCTGGTTTTCAGTTTTGTCTATACATATATTTTGTTGCTAGCCAGCTGGGACTCCATTTGGAGTTGGGTATAAAATAAAACCACATTGGCACACCTGTGAAGCAATTTGTTCTCATCTGGGAGGACAATATGATAGTATCTGAATACATTTGTTTTATTTTCCCTTGGAGTTCTTTAAGATGGAAGAGGGTTATAGAAAATGATGGTTTTGCTGTGTACTGAACTACTAAAATAAGGAATGAAAAAAGTGTTTTATTGATTTTTGAAAGCTTACAGAAGATACAAAGAATAAAAAAATAAACAACTTAAAGAAGCCTCATAGTCTTCCCCCAACACTTCTCACGGAATGTTGCTGAAGAGGAGAATATTGGAAAAGGTAAAAGAGAAATATTTAGTCCAGAATACTGCTCCAAAGCCATGCATGTGTTGAAGGCAGGCAATATCAATGATCTTTTGTCCTTATATAAAAAATATAGACTTACTTGTTCAGTTTGTGGTATAAGGATTTTTGAGCTGCGCAGAATTCTTCTTCCTGGTATTCAGGGAAATGAAGTATTTGTTCCCAATGTTCAGTCAGTTCTCCTTGCTGTGGAGTTTTCAGTTATGAAACAGGGCTGCCTTATGCCTGTTTGCTTGGAAGTAAGTGCCACTGGCTTGAATTGGACCGTCCCTAATGTGTGTTGGGGAGAAGTGCATCTTAATTTGGGTATGTCAGTGCCATGCCCTAGGGCAGGGCTGCAGCTCAAAATGGTTCCAGGGTCTGCCTATATCAGTGGTGGGTGGACAAAGATGAGAAAAGTGGGCAGAGCGATAGATCATACCTTCACACAGTAGGTTACATTCCAACCATGCAAAAAAAGTCAGAGGTTTCTGCATACCAACAGACCTCTCTCTATCCTCCTTCCAGGCAAGGGAAGGAACATTATCTCAGTTCAAAGACACATTCCAGCCACACAAAAGCCCTCAAGAAAATCCCAGGGGCCAAAGAGAAAGGTCCAAAGGGCTGCATATGCCCCACCCCACACTTGATGTTCCCCATCCCCATGCTAGCAGACCCTCCGAGTGTCCCTATATTCCCGGTGACAGTCCCAGATTTACAGAAGCCATCTCGGTTTCTGATTTGATCCCGGAATGTCCCGCTTTGCCTTAGGACGTCCCTATTTTCATTGGAGAAATGTTGGAGGGTATGTGCTAGGGTTTCAGGTTACACAAAGCCACCTGGTGGGACAAAGCCGTAATGAAGATTTGGGGTGGTGGAAAGCATATGTTGACTGTCTTGAGCCAAGAGAGTATGCGAACCTGTATCATTTGACTTTATTGCCGTTTGGTGGTGCAATTGTAATGTACCTGGTGATGAAGAATGAAGATAGGCCTCTTGGTGTATCAGTTGCACTGGGAAAAATCATTTGCACAAGAACCTCCTCAAGCTATAAAGCCAAGAATCTTAAACATTTGAGCTTCATGGTTCACAAACTCTACCCTCCCAGTTGCTATATTAGTTCTTAGCCAATCCATTGCATTTTGCATTGCAGCCAATGGAAGGACTATTTGGCAGGAGGGTGGAACCACAGGCCTGGTAATGAGCTCTATGCTTTGGGGAAGAAACTAGATGTACCTGGAGGAACTTATTTTTATATTTGCATCTATACACATAAATTAACATATAGCAAATATTATGCAAATTGGCATTTGCTTTTGTCCTCTTCTTTAGGCACCCAAGTGAAAAGTAACGTGAGCACAGACAATCCAGGGCAGATCAGTAGGCTAGAGATGTGCTTGGGAAAATATTTAAACATGTAAACCTAGTCATATTTTGATTCCTGCCTTCCCGTAATTCATGATGGTTTTGTTGTACGCATACACCTGCTCCACCAAACTTCAGATCATGACATCTGGGTTGGAAGGGTGAGATAAAATAGTCCATTCTTAGATTAAATGTTTGTATTGTGGTACACTTCTGACAACTAGAAGCATGCAGATTGTAAGATCTCTCTCTAAATGTAGGACTGTTGTGGGGTGGGGTGGCTTGGTTTGGACACTAGCCGAAGATAAGAGCAGCACACCTTTCGAATCCTTTAGCTGGATTGCACGTCAGTATGTGGTGGTGTTTTGATTTTATGTAAACCACTCTAGGAGCCTTTTTGGCTGAAGCGGGGTACAAACGCTATAAATAAATAGATAAATCAGGGATAAAGAATTTGTTGAACCACAACTCCCACGAACTCTGCCTGCTAGTTATGTTGTCGGGGCTGATTAGAATTGGAGTCCAACAACATCTAGAGGGCTTCAGGTTTCCCAGTCCAGCCGTGTTTATGTTATATGAATCTGAGGGTGCATACAGAACACACATTTAAAACCCATCACTTTAGAATATTGGGAGCTGTAGTTTATCTCTCGCAGAGCTACAGTTCCCAGCACCGCTAACAAACTACAGTTCCCATGATTCTTTTTTTTTTTGGCGTGCTTTAAGCATATGGTGTGTACACAGCCTTATTTTGCTTTTGTCACCATAGGAAATATTTATGTGTCAACACAAAAGCCAGGATTTGCTGTATTTACATTTCATCTGAATTGCTGGGAAACTCCCTCACTGTACTTGGAACACAACAGTTCCTGGATTATAAACATTATAAACGAGCAGCAAATTTTATTGAATACCCTCAGAGGACCTGCAAATAGGTAGCAGCTGCTATATAAACCAATTCTCAGCAGTGTGGGATCCTATAAATCTGAGCCACAGAGCATTATACCTCATCTTGGCTCAGGGCCTCAGAGTATTTAACTTCCTACTCCTAGCCCTTCCTTGCTGGCACATTAAATGTGCTGAGAGAATTCAGGCTGTGTACACACACTATACCTTTAAAGCACATTAGAGGCACATTCTTTCTCTCAAAAACAAATTCTAGGCACTGTAGTTCGTTAAGGGTTGCTGGGAATTACAACTCTGTGACATAGATGTCAACTTCCGGATTGGAAAATAAGGGATCAGCAGCGGTGCGGCAGCCTTGTAAATCAGCCCGTGGGGTTCAGAGAGATGGAATTTTCAGCCATCTTCTATGGCGATCCAAGCGGAAGCCCGAAGAAGAAAAGTATTTCTCTTCCCTGCATTACCGCTTATACATCCTCTGCAGCCCGCCACCTACAATATTTATTTTTAAAGCCCCCTAAGATAGAGGTCTAGGACATCAGTGCAAAAGGTGCTTTCTTAAGCATAAGCTGAGGCTGGAGTGGAGCGTGACATTGTCTGGAAGGATTTGAAGTTGCCCATTTTCAAAACAAATGCTCTGGCAGCTCGAGCTTCCTCTGACAAATGTATACTCACCCCCTCATAATAATTGCAGAGGTGCTGGCCCAGTGTTTCTGGCATATCTCGTTTTAGCTGTGCTTGCCAGATGACAGTCGCCTCTAGTATTTATTATTCTAATGACCATGCCCTGTATACCAGTATTTACTTTTTTGCTGTCTTCAGCTCAAATCCTTCCAAGGATGCAATATCAAAAGGGAAAAGAAAATACATCTGGCTAGCTCATGTTCAGTTGTATTGCGAGAGTAATAAATCCCAGCTCTATTGCACCCTTCATTTACACAGTGGGCTTCATAGCTGATGGGCCAGTCATAACCCAGGAAAATAAGTTTTATCTCTGTTTGTTTTAGCTTTTTGCTTGACTACGCCACATACAGGAGCATGTCTAAACGGGGTAAATTCCAACTTGGTTTTGAAACTAGTTTAGCTAGTCTTGTGAAAGTAAAGAAACCTTACAGCGAGACAGGGCTTAGTCAACCTCTTCCAAAGGGAAGTCGGGAAGGTTTAAGATGGCCAAATGGGTTTGTGGCCAGGTGCACTTGCTGCACTCCTGTGCAGCTCACACATTGTAGTCACTGCTACCGGCAACCTCCACATAAGAGCAACACACACAGTAACTTGGTAGTGTAAAAGCAGGTGCGTCATAGATATGTCGAATCAGCACCAGACTTCGTCTACAACCCTCGATGTGTTTACTAGGGAGTATATTCTGTTGAGGGACACAGGTGGCTCTGTGGTCTAAACCACAGAACCTAGGGTTTGCCGATCAGAAGGTCAGTGGTTCAAATCCCCCCAACGGGGTGAGCTCCCATTGCTTGGTCCCTGCTCTTGCCAACCTAGCAGTTTGAAAGCACGTCAAAGTGCAAGTAGATAAGTAGGTACTGCTCTGGCGGGAAGGTAAATGGCGTTTCTATGCACTGCTCTGGTTTGCCAGAAGCGGCTTAGTCATGCTGGCCACATGACCCGGAAGCTGTCTGTGGACAAACGCTGGCCCCCTCAGCCAGTAAAGCGAGATGAGTGCACAACCCCAGAGTCGTCTGCAACTGGACTTAACGGTCGGGGGTCCCTTTACCTTTACCTTTATGTTCTGTTGAACTCAGTGGGACTAAAGGCATCTTCAGACAAGGCCACTTGTGTGTTCATTGAAGGAATGAGCTGAAAAGCAAGGTCACCGTGGCTGGCCGTGTCCCCAACATTGGAATGCTATAACATTATTATAGTTATAGTCAGTGCTCTCTTTTTTTCCAGCTGGTGCTCAGTTCCAGCATCTCTCGTGAATGTTTTTAATGTTTGATGTCTTACTCTGTTTTAATTTGTTGGAAGCCGCCCAGAGTTGGAAGCCACCCTGGAACAACCCAGTTGGGCGGCATATAAATAATAAACTATTATTATTGTTATTAATTAGCTGAGGAGGGCGCTATTGCCATTCTAAGAGAACGGGGGAGGTGTTCACAGTGAGTTTGGGCACCTCTTTTTCTAGAAAAACAGCACTGGTTATTTATGAATTCATATTTTCTATCTACAAAGAAAAGTGTTAGGTGCTCTCTTGAAGGAAGTTCGCCAGAAGTCTGTCCCTAGGACAGACATGTTTCCTTTGAACCTTGTGTCTTCCAGAAGTTGTTGGCTCCAACTCTCACCAGCCCTTGTCAGCACAGCCAATTGTAAGGGATGATGGGAATTGTACTCCAGCAACGCTAGGTTGGGAAAGGCTACTCTAGGAGGAAGGCCTGGGATAAGGACCACTGCATTCATGGTTTAAAAAACCAGAAGAATTTTCAGGAAACATTGCTCAAGAGATTTTCACATCCAAGTGGGGGCATGGGAAAGTTCAGAGCACCTTGGGCACACCTGGCCACTCCCACTCCAGCTGGCTTTAACCAACCAGGAAGGGAAGGGATCCAGAGGTCATGTGGGTGGATGCATCACTGTAAGTACACAGTCCACAGCATCAGGTTGTATCAACCGGAAATCACACAACATAGCATTGCATACCTCAAGCAGGTCTGCTGTGATAGTGGTATCTAAATTTCTCACAAAATTTCTCAGAATAGTGCATTCTTCAGCCAGTGCTAGATTCTGTACTAGAGCACATGGGTGCAGCCAGGATTTCTGTTAGCGGAGGCAAGCTTTTGTTGTGGGGGGACAGAATCTCATATTTGTATTGATTTGTATTGATTTATGGGGGAAGCTGCCCCCCTGCCCCCCGGCTATGCCCATGCTAGAGCAGAATGGCAAAATATACAAATTTGTGGCATAAGATAAAAACTTCCGGCCGAGGTTCAAAGGACTGATTAATGTATTACAAAAGGACCTTTCCTGCGGAATGTGGAGCTGAGCAGTGAAACATGGTATTTACCACATACTAGATCAGTGTATCTCCAGGATGTGATAAATATTAAATCACTCCAGAAGAAAAGGTCACCAAGCACACAAAAATACCCTATGGAGAAAGACCTAATAAAATCTCATTACTATTTTTTAAAAGAACCCTGTGGAGAAGAAACAACTTTCAGCAAATCTTATCTAGACATCTAGACAAAGCTCATCTAGACAAAGCTCATCTAGACAATATTGTCTGTGCAGCAGCTATCCAGGGTTTCCAGCAAAGGTTTTCCCCTTTACCTGCTAGCAGTTCTCACTATATCTGGAAATGTTGGAGATTGGACCTGGAATATTCTCTTTGTAAAGAAAATTCTCTATCACTAAGATATGCCCTTTAGTTAACATCAAAAGCTAACACGAGAAGTCAAGCAGAGTAAACAACAAACCACTCCTATTTGCTGTATACGCCTATAGAATGATCTCAAGCCATGCAAATGTTTTCTCTGTGTACCATGGTAATCTATCTTATAAATGTACACACAAATAACCTCTGTTTGTTGTTGTCGAACTAGCATTATTCCTCTGCAGGAATAGAAACTGATACTGGGACAATTAAGGGAGGCTGTTCAAGGGGCAATTGAGGGGTGATCTATAACTAATTCTCCAGCTATACTGTAGTCAGCAACATGCCACAAAATAGGCATGACCTGGAAAGAAGTTACTTTTAGATAACATTCAGGGCTGGCCCTCTCCCTAGGCAGGATGATGCAGTTGCTTCAGGCAGCTGGTTGTGGGTGTCCTAAAATGAAACTACTTGCTAGTTGAATATTCAACTACAGTATTATTTAATTTTCTTTGCCAGGGAGCGGGAGAGGTGCTTTAGGGATGTTATGTTTTTGTGTCAAAATACCAAAATCAGCCTCAGGTTCTCTGCAGCTTGACTGGGATAGGGATGGGGCTGCCACTTCCTGCTTTACTTAAGGCAGCAAAAATACCCTTTGCTTGATCAAGATTTTCTCAGGAGGAAACACTTTAGAAGGACCTTGGCCTTTGGGGAATGGCATTGCTAGGTGTTATAATGCTATTTTAAGTGCTGTGTGGAGCAACACTGAAATTCCACTTGCAACTAATTACAGGAAAAAAGCATTGGCCACATCCTTACCATACTTTTAAAGCACACGCCTTTCCCCCAAAGAATCCTGGGAACTGAAATTTGTTGAGAGCACTGGGAGTTGTAGTCTTGTGAGATAAACTGCAGCTCCTGGGATTCTTTGGGGGAAGCTGTGTGTTTTAGATGCCTGGTGTGGGCACGGAAATTTTCTCAGCAATACTGAAGTGCTCTAGTGTGCGGGAGGAAACAGAGACACCAAATTTCCAGAGAAAGACTCCCAGTAGTTACATGATGCTCTTAAAAACGTGGGAGAAAAGGCAGACATATCCCTCCAGTCCAAAGGCCACAGGGAGGAGCTACAGCTTCCCTAGTGCAATGAGAATTTAGGGAAATGTCTCATACTGAGTCAGATTACTGGCCGGTCTAGCCCAACAATGACTGGCATTAGCTTTCCAGGGTTTCAGAACCCGGTCTCTCCCAGCCCTACCTGAATACACCTGGATTGAACCTGAGACCTTGTGTATGCAAATCATGAGCTCCAGCCATTCCCCAATCGAGAAGTATTAAACATGGATTTAGCCTCGCAAAGCAGTGACTCTGTTCAATGTGGCAGGAGAGGGGAGGAAATAGCAGTGATAGGGTTGCCAGACTCAATAGAGGACAGGACTTCTGTGCCTTTAATTGCCCTGCTCTCTTTTGAGTCTGGGAACCTTAAAGAGAAACCAGCAGACCCTTTGTTTAATTTCCAAGCAAAGGGCCTGCTTGTGGCAATGGTTAAATCCAAAACAAGACATAAGACGAGGCTGAGTTTCCAAAAGAACAACCCTGGGCAGAGCCCGGAGGTTCGTATTTATTTGCAGCAACTTTGACAGGTAAACATTAACCAGCTATGTAACTTTCAACCAATCCCAGAACAGGCTTCATGCATAAACATGCACAGGTGGATGTCACTTCCTGCCAACACCCTAACTTCTCCGCCATAGAGGAAGTGGCTAGTGGCACATCTCTCACATCCCATACCTGTCACATGTCCCTCTCATCAAACATCCCCCTCCCGTCGATCTTGTGATCCTCAGTAACTTTCCAAACTCCCCATAAGGATTCAGTGTGCTCTTCTCACCCCAGCATGACCCATCCCGGTCTTCCCCTGTCAGGCTAGATTTAACCAGTTTGAACCGAACCTCTCCAGGTGCATCCAGCTTCTCCCAACACAATTGACCCATACCCCACCTTCCTATTCCTCACACTGTACTGGTTTGCCAGTATTACTCTAGCTAAGCCTAAGGGATTAGCGGGTATGCCACGCTACTATCATGAATCAACCCCACACCTGCTGGTTTCTCTTTAAGGTTTCCAGACTCAAAAGAGAGCAGGGCAATTAAAGGCACAGAAGTCCTGTCCTCTATTGAGTCTGGCAACCCTAGGCAGTGAGCGAGCAAAACTACAAAGGTGGGACATTAATGAGTCTATTATTGAAGTGGGGGAAAGGTTGTAAATTCACATGGGAAGGACAATGGCTTAAGCACAGTCTTGGTCTGATTTAAAAGTTTCAGGCACCCAGATGAGCTCATTAAGGAAGTGAGCCTTCTCCTTATCACTCCTATGGCCAGTTCCTGTTTCCCTCCGGCTCCTTACCCATAGCTGGCCACGACCAAAGTGAGACTGGCCATCAACCAAATGTCCCAGTAAGAAGAAAGGGCTTCCCTCAGGGCAGAAGGTCAGGGAGTTCAGATAGGAGGGGGAAAGTGGCTTGCTTCAACCCTTCCTGGTCCCTGAGGATGTCTTGTTCTCTGCCTGCAGCTCTGCCTGCTCTTCTCTTGACTCTCTGGTGGTAGTTCATGGTCAGTGGCAGACCTACATTTTGGGGCCCTGAAGCTTGAACTGTCTTAGGGGGCCCTTCGCAACCAGCAATGAGGTCTGGGTAACCACTGTTATCTCTGACAATAGGGCTGTTTCCATGACAGATCACCACAATTCTCTTAAAAATTTAACTACTACATCTCAAATTTTGATTACAATTGCTGTTCTGGACTATCTCCCATGTCAGTCATTGATGTGAATAAATTTTTTCTATCTGTTACTCTTACAGCATGTGTGCTACTGAATCTCAAACTTTGGGGTTGTTAAAGGATATACAACAAAAGAATAATCGATTTGAGTTGTGCAGCTCAAATTGGGTCGTCTAGACCCATTTTTTAAAAGCAATGTGGACTAAAGTCCCTTCTGGGGCCCCTCCGGGATTAGGTGCCTTGAAGCTGAAGCTTGATTAGTTTTGTCATAGATCTGCCCTTGTTCCTGGGGTTTCTGTGTGGAAATGCTAGTTTAGTGTGGGCAACTCACATCTGTGATATCTAACACTGACACCAGTGAAAATAGCACAGGCACTTGGGCTTGGGCAACTAAAGGAAGCTGGTCTGAAGTAAGGTTGGCCAGTAACATGATGGCACCACATTATTTACGGTGGTACGCAGGGCCGTCTCTAGCAGGTCGGGCGCCCTGGCGCTGAGGTGCGGAGATCACTCCGGCACCCCCGCCCTCACAGCGCGCAGCACAGCTTCCACACGGCTTCGTCGTGCAGCGCACCCCCTACCAGCCCGGCGCCCCGTGCCACCGGGACTGCACCTAGAGCCGGGCCTGGTGGTATGAAGAAGACAAGATTCCAAGAAGCACTGAAAGAATTTCTCCAGAATGGGCATTAGAATGGCAAACACAGTTCAATGTAACTGATGCACGTTTGGGCAAAACATCCTGACAAGGATTTGTGCTGACAGTGACTGGCCCGAAAAGGAATTTTCATGTTCCCATGGACTGCAAGAAAATCAAACCTATCAATTCTAAGGAAATCAGCCCTGAGTGCTCACTGGAAAGATAGATCCTGAAGCTGAGGCTCCAATACTTGGGCCATCTCATGAGAAGAGAAGACTCCCTGGAAAGGACCCTGATGTTGGGAAAGATGGAGGGCACAAGGAGAAGGGGATGACAGAGGATGAGATGGTTGGACAGTGTTCTCGAAGCTACGAACATGAGTTTGACCAAACTGCGGGAGGCAGTGGAAGACAGGAGTGCCTGGCATGCTATGGTCCATGGGGTCACGAAGAGTCGGACACGACTAAACGACTAAACAACAAAAAGCTCAGTATAAAGGCTGATTCAGCATGCAGTGGCTGTTGAAAAGGCAAAAATCTTTGCTAGGGATCATTAGGAAAGGGATCAAGATTTTGAAAATGAAATTGCCACTATCATAGCGCCTATTTACAAATCTGTGGTGCAACTGCATTTGAAATACTGTGCGCAGTTCAGGTCTCTGCATCTCCAAAAGGCTATTTACTGTACAGCTGGAAAACTTGCAGAAAAGACCAACTAAAATGACCAGGGGACTGGAGCAACTCCCCAATATGAAAGGCTACAATGTTTGGGGGTAGCTTTATAGTTGGGGAGGGGAAGATGAGTAAGGGGGACACGAGAGAGGTAAATAAAATGATGCACAACAGAGGTGAAGGCATATAGAGGTTGTTCTCATAATACTAGGTCCTGGAGTTACCCAATGATCCAGACCAGAAGTGTCTCTTTTCTGAAGGATTGAGGGGGGTCCTGGTGCCTTGTGTGTGATGTCCTGATGTCATGTGGGGGCCCCTCTGAACACGGAAGGGGGCCCCTTCAAAAAAACAGGATTGGGGGGAGGCACAGTGCCTCGGCCCCCAGAAGCCGGCACCCTTGATGCAGACATAAGGAAGTGTTTCTTTGTAGAGCACACAGTGAAACTTTGACATTTGCTGCCACAATATGTGGCGACAGGGCCGTCTGGCGCCCTGGCACGACGTATCCCTCCGCCGCCCCCCCGCCCCGTTTCCCGGCGGGCGGGCGGGCGCAGCTACTGCCTGGAGGGCCGGCGCCCTGCGCCATCCAGCCTGGCCGCCCCCTGTTGCGATGCCCCTGTGCGCGGCAGAGGCGGCCCCAGGCCCGTGCGCCTCCGGAGAGCAGCCCGAACAGCTGAGAGGCACGCCTAGGCCTGCATCCGCCATGCCTCTCAGCGGGCGCAGCAGCGCCCCTGGTGGCCTGGCGCCCTGGTGCCCCACGCCACTGGACCTGGGCCTAGAGACGGCCCTGTGTGGCGACAGCTTGAATGGCTTTAAAAGGAGATTAGGCAAATCCATGACGCATAAGGCTACCAATGGCAACAAGAAGTCATAATGGCTACACACCACCTCCAGGACAGAGGCAGCTTGCCTCTGAAGACCAGTTGTTGGGGATCATGAGCAGGAGAATGTTGTCCTTGTGTGCTGCTTCTGATGTTCCCATAGGCATTTGGCTGACCACTGTAGAACAGGATTCTGATCCAGATTCAGCAGGGCTCCAGGACTAGGAACATAGGGAGCTGCTTTATACTCGGCCAGGCTATTTATTTTGAAAGTGCTTTACTTCAAATTGGAAAAGTGTAACTATCTAATAAGCAAAGTAAATCGTAATTAAAAGAAATAAATAGTAGAATACACAATCTGGCTTTGGTCACTGGCAGATTTCTAATTAAACATTGCTTTGGCCTTCACTCGTTGCATTTAGAAGGGCCGCCATCACGTGGCTGATCGGGGGAATTGCAGCTTTAAAAAGCAACATTATTGAAAGAAGAAATGCATTTAAGGTCATATGCTGGAAATGGTTTGGCAAGCCACAGGTTGGTTAATGTTTCAAAAGCTGAAATGAGTGGACTTGCAACAGCAAATCCGCCACATGCTGAATATTAAGGGCAAGATCCCACAAGACAGGGCACATTATGTGCCATGGATTATATCGCCAAAACAGGGGTCAATAGGTACCCATGAGGCATTCAGTCACATTCCACACAAAAATCAGACATGCAATGAATTAATTTATTGGGGGGTGGGGCGGAGAGAATCACAATTGCCCCCAGGAAGAAACTATTTCAGTTTGTATGCTTGGAAAATGCAAAATCCCTGCACAGAGTGTATTTTGACTTGACATAGCAGGAAAAAAATGAGGGATAAATAAAGGAATCTGTGGTGCAGAAAGGGCCTCAAAGTGCCAGAGAACCCTCCTTCTGGAAGCCATTTCCTGTCTGTAAAATGGGTACACTTGGACAGATATACCTGTCAGTTTTTCCCCTACCCCACATGAATAGGATTAGCCCTTTGCATGCCAAAAGTTTTATATAAAATACCAATAGAATTTGATGGGGATGAACAGATGTCTAGAGCTCTGAATTCTCATCACCTTCTTTGCAGCAGTTTTGACATCACATGTGGTTAGTTAAGAGAAGCCTGTTTCTGTAAACAAAAAATTGGGAATGGTTGTATGACCCTTTTAAAATAATGTAACCAAAATGTAGAAGTTTGCATGGGTGAATGCACTGATTGAGAAAGTCGGCTCTTACTGTACTGATTCCCTAAATTACTATGCTGTTAAAATAGGCAATGACCAGAAGAGGGCACTGTAGGATAGCTAAACCTGCTACATTTATTTTTGTGATTACTGCACCAGAGGACGCTGCGGTGCCATCGATTCATCCCTGTGAGATGACATTGTCTACAATGGGCTCTTATGGGATGTTAAAATGTGGAGTTGTTTATGGCTTTTTAACTCAAAAATCTTAAAAATAGCATGTGGCTTTCATATGGAATGGGAGCAAACTGTTTCCCACCAGGATTTCATTTGAGAATTTCATAGTGTCAAAGTTCTCTCTACAACACGAACAGCAATGATAACAATGCATCTGCAGAGTGGCATTTCTTCATCACTAAATAATGGTTTGCATATGTCTGCAACTGAATTGGGGCTTCTGGGAGAGAGGCTTTGATTGTAGCATCCATTGGACCATAGCCCCTATTCCAAAAGCCAATTCCAACATGCAGTGTGGGACAGTCCTCTCCTGGGACGTATCTCCTTGAGATGCATCTCAGGGATTGTTCACATGCCAGGCATGTGGAAAATGTATAAGCTTTACACAAAATATCCCAAGCATATTTTGAAGTCTGGAGAAAAGAATCTTTGCAAGCAAACAGCCCACACGTGTACATTATGTGCTAAAGTTTTGTGAGAAGACTGTACTTAGGGCGTGTTGAATTTTTCATCTTTAAAAATCCTGATTTGAGGGGTGTTAAAAATTTGTGGTATGATTAGGTAATTTGAAATATATTTTGGTTACTTGTAAATATTTAGATCTTGCTTGGTAAAATATCTATGTGAAAAGTTCCTACTTTTAAACATTTTTTAAATTTTTCTGTCATTTAAATGTATAGGTTATTCCCAAATTTTCATGAAAACAGATGTTGATAAGTGCCTAAAATCGATTACAAGATATTGTAGTTCTCTTATATATGTATTGTAGTTATCTTTACTATTAATATTAATATTATACAGTGGTATGTGATATCTTTTTTGCTTTCTACAACCAGTGATAACTGCTTCACTATCACTACAAAGAAGAGAACAAGACAGGGAAACTTCACACATATGAGCAACTTTATTGGAAGTGGAAGAGACATGTTGCCTTCTGAATTACCAACTTTGCAAGACGTGTTAAGATATGGACTGTTGCTGAGAGAACAAAGTAGTGAGGATATGAGAAACTATCCAGCTGCCAGTGTTGCAAAAGACATATATCCTAAAGTATTTGAAAAATGAGAACGAGCAAACTGTTCTTTTGTTTTCCCTGTTGTGAATTCAAGAGTTACAGTATTAGCAAAGATTCAAGAAAGTTGGGAGCAAGCAAAAAACATATCTCTTGGAAGGGGCAAGTTAGATATTAAAGAAGCCTTTGCTTCAAAACTTGACAAGCTCTTTGACATTCTCAATTGCGAATGTGAAGTCATTATGTGCTCTGAATTTGGCTGTGCTACAAATTGCACAAAAGAAGCTCATGCTCTAAAGACAAGAAAATCCCAGAGAAAGACCTTGCTTTCATTAAAGACCAGAGGAACAAGATTGGTTCTATTGGACCACACCAAATTGGTTTGCCAGATTTTCCAGAACATAACAGACTGATAAAGAAGCAAAAGTGAGGAGAAGTTGAGAGAACAAGACTTGCCGAAGCTGAATATAAAAAGGAATGCTTGCGGACTTCTTCACTTCCATCACATGAAGAAAGTTCCTCCGGGGTTGGAAAGGAGGAAAAAGAATCTGATACAGGAGATGGAAGTGAATTAAATTATGATTTAGCAGCTCCTTCAACTTCTAATGGAGATAAACAGTACAATACATTAGGTATACCTAATGTCGCTATGCAGAGCATCAGATACGGTGTTGGTCTTCATGCCACAGCTGCAATTACCACCGCTGCATTTATTGATATCGGCTTGATCACTGAAGAAAATACGAAACTTGTTGTTGACCACAATAAAGTAAAGAGAGCGCAGGAGAAACTGATGTCATCATTAGACAATGAACTTGAAGAAATTTGTAAGAAGGGTCAAATTGATTGCGTATTTCTTGATGGTCGTGAAGATTCAACTAAAGTTATGCTTAAGGCTGAAAATTCAGAGCAGCAGTTTCCCAGTGTACTATGAAAGAACAACATTATTCAATTTGTAGTGAGCCAGGTGGGAGATACCTTTATCCCTTTACACCAGAGAAAAGCTCAAAGAATGAAAAACCAGCTGAAATAATTGCTGACAATTTACTGAATTTCATGAAAGAGAAAGGTATTGATAAAACAATACAAGCAACTGGAGGTGATTCAACAAACATTAATACCGGCTGGGAAGGTGGCACCATGCACTGGGTAGAAGTCAAACTAGGCTGCAAACATGGTACATCACATTTGAATAGGCTCTCAGACTTGCCTCCCACAAGGCCAGGGAACACACCAGGTTCCCCCCCCCCAACATTCCATGGCATTCCACTTCTATCACAGAAGCATCATTTTACATTGTGGGTGTTTACAAACTGAGCATTAACACCTTTAAACTAAAAACAGTCCTGGGTGCAAAAGGGATATGCTACAGTTATCGCCATCATTATTCTATACTTTCAGCATTGCCACTGAAGTGACCGAACGACAACATAAATTGCATGCGTTCTATCAATAAAAGTTAAAATTGTATACAGGTATTTGGAATTATTTTAAAATGCTATGAAAAGTGTAATACCAGACTAAAATCACATATACCGCTCGATGCCAAAATAGGCTTCTAAGCAGCTGACAAGTGTATAAATGTAAATGCCCATAAACAAAAGTATGCCATAAAGCCATCCCATTAAAGCAACACAGTGGCGATTAAAGTGGGAGATTCAGGCTGAGAGATCAAGGGACTGGCAGTTGTTCCAGGGTAGGGGTGGGACCCAGGACCAAATGCAGCCCTCCAAGTGTGAGACTGGCACACTTGGAGGGTAGTGTTTCTTCTGATGTGGCTGTTGGTTTGTTTCCAGTGGTGGGGGCAGCACCAAGTTATTGGCAACAGGACAGAGGTCCATCCCTCTGGCTCCTCCTCCTCCAGCTGGGGCATCCCTCTGCTTCATGGATGGAGCATGATGGGGAGCCAGCAGGATGGCCTGCTCTTCCCTGGCTTCTGAAGGCAACAGAATGAGAGGCTGTCATCCCTCTGGGGCCCCTCCCCACTGGCATGCCTCCTCTGTACTCTGCTTCTCCTCTTCCTTGCCTGGCAGCAACTGCACTCAGTCAATGCATCACAACATCACATGCTGTTGGTTTCCTGTGCACTTGGCCATAGATATGCCACTTCTCCTGGTCTCCAACTCTTCAGGACACTGAAAGGACCCCTGAGCTTTTGGGCACGCTGTCTCATTTGGGAGTGCTCAAAGATAGGAACCAGGGCTTTGCATACCCATAAGGTTCCATTTTCAGTCCTTCGCTAAAGGCCCCTTAGATAGCCTCACTCTGACAAGGCAGAAATTTATATCTGCCTGCCATGTGAACTTGACTCTCTTCATTTTGCCTGTTTAAGCCCTTCTGCACCATTCCTATGGTGGGGGACTTCAGGTCTGGGGGCCAAAGGCAGTCCTCCAGCCCTTGGGAATTTTCCCAGGTCACCCCCCTCTCCCCAGGCCACACCCTTTACTGGTCCTACTTTGTTTGGTCTGTGAAATATACTCGGAGTCCTGTAGTGATTTCATGCTCTTTATTGCAGCTTGCAAAACAGTGAATGAAACTTTCCCCAAAACGTCTGCTATATATACATTATTTATACAATGGGCCCCGCGTGATTGGTTAATTCCGGGTTGCTCCTGTAGGCCAATCAGGTTGTGGATTCACTTCCTCCAGAAGCCTGATTGGCTGCTCCTGCAGACCAATCAGACTGCTGCATTCTGGATCCTATTGTTCTAGGATTCAGCTCAGTACATAACAGCCTGGATTATGTCCTTTCAATGCTTTGTCTGGGGGATAGGGAGAACTGTGTGAGTGAGGGTAGAAACTTGCTTCAGTACAAAGGTATCTTTTACATTCATTGCTCTGCTCACTTTTGCCTCTGCCCCCACCCACCACTGGTATGTGACCATCGGAGGGTACGCAGAAAGAAATGTAGCCTTTGGACTGAAAAAGGGTCCCTATCTCTGGTTTAAGGGGTCTCCAGATTGCCATCTCCCCACTGTGGCTGGCAGAGCACACCTCCACTTATCTAAATGGGTTGTTGATTCTGGAGGATAATCACCAGCTGCTAAGTAAGCACAAGGCAGTTGGTGGGAACCTCCAACTGCTTGAACCCTTTTTGTAGGCATGCAATAAGAAATGGGACAGTGGTAATTTGAAACTTGGTTTTCGGCCTCCACACTGTGAGAAAAAGTGGGCATTCCTGAGTCAATGTACATTTCTTTAGCAAGCACACAGTTGTGTTTAAAGCACGGTTGTGTGCATTTAAAGCCCATTGAAAGCACCACCCAAGAATCCCCTCACAGAGCTACAATTCCCAGTACCCTACACATCCCAGGATTCTTTTTTAAATGTTTAAAATGTGCTTTAAATAAATTGTGTGTATGCAGCCCAAATGTCTGGATGTGAGAATCTCATCCTTCAGTCTGCCTCAGCTCCGAAACTGATATTAACAGAATGTTCATATGGCTAATGGCAAATATTAAACTTTCTTTTAATTCAGGAGATATGCACCATTTCAACAAGACAAACAGTGGGAATGTTTCCAAGTCTCTATTCCTACATCCATCCAAAGAGGCATAAAGCAATTAAGACAGCAAACCACATCTTTCAGGTTCCCGAATTGTCATTCATGTGAAGTAAGAAGGTAATTTTCCCCCTCACAGAACTTGCGAGCAAGACAGCAATGAACCAAGATATTCAACGTTCTAATAAAATAGTAATGCTGCAAGCTCAGCGTCTCATAAAACATTTACAATCTGCAGCTAGTAAAGTGTAAACAAGAGATTTAAGTCCTGCTGCTGCTTGGACAGATAGGAAGCAAGTTTGGAGATTAGCAGGAAGATTATTCCACACAGGTTAGATGGTGGTTCATTAAATGCCTATCAGTCTTCCCATGCAACCAACGTGGAGGAAGGCAGAATTGGACCCTTGGAAAGGAGCCTGTCTCTTAACAAATGTCACTGCCACCATTTTTTGTGGCTTTGCTGGCAGGCAGCTTGGGGCTCTTTGGGCAAATGCAGGTGGAAGGGGACATTAAGGAGATGAGAGGGGCCCTGGTGGATCAGGCCAACGGCCCATTTGGCCAGCAACCCATTGCCCACAGTGGGTGACCAGATGCCATTGGGAAGACCACAAATGGGTCACGAAGGAGAAAAGCTCTCCTCTGCCATTTGCCCTCCACAATGGGGATGAAGAATACAGGCAGCAGCAGATGGCAAGGTGGGGTGGTGGCACTCACCTGGCCTCCCAGCAGCGGAGTCCCTGCTGCTTACTGGGAAGGAGAGGAGAAGGGGAGAGACTGGCATGGTGCAAACACAATGGCGGGACACTGGATTGGCTCCATCAGTGTGTTTATACACACAAACCTCCCTGGCTCTTCTGCATCATTTCTGGCAAGCAGCAGCGACCCGGCTGTAGGAGGTCATGTGAGCACTGCCTTATCTTAAATCAGCTACAAGTCTAGCTCAGTATTGTCAATGAATTGATTTTCTTTTTATGACTTGTTGAAATAGAACTGTTGAAATAGTCTTTGTCATTATTACCTCCAGTAGCATCATATTTAAAATCAGGTTTGTGGATCACATGCTTGGTTTAAAAATGGCATTTTAGAGTATCTCTTAGAAAATATACTCTGGCTCAAAACACATCAGGATAAATCATTTTCGATATCATGTTAAAGTTTGTTTGTTTGTTTTTTATTCTTCACCAGATGATTGCAATGATTATGTTGGACTGGGTATTAACTCCTTTGTTTTTGGAATAACTGTCTAGCTAGCATCACTCAGGCACGTAGGTCAGCCAGAAAGTCATTACACTCTGCAGGCAAGTCACTAGTTTCCTATCTGCAGAACGGTAGTAATCACATTTACTATGCATTACCAGATATTATTTGAAAGGAGATTGTTATATTAGAGCAGAGTCTCACTATTCTGGGCTAAAGCTAGCTTGTTTTAGTGTAAATGCAGTAAAGCAGAATTAGAAATCTGTTTACAGGCAGTAAAATGACTAATAATGTTAGTGCTTTTACTGTACGTTGCTCCTGTTTTGCCCTTTTATCACTTTCTCTACTTAGACAAGACTAAGAGGTCATTGAATGCGGTTGTCACTCTTTCCCACCAGTTTAGAATAATAGAATCATAGAATTTTAGATTTAGAAGGGATCACACTTGTCATCTAGTCCAACCCCTTGCAATGCAGTAATCTTTTGGCCAACATGGGACTCGAACCTACAACACTGGGATTAAAAGTCTCATGCTCTACCAACTGAACTATAAGGCAACAACTTCCCTACTGCTTTGCCTTGTGATAGCAAATTTGTGAATCAATCATTTCTACATGGAATCCATAGCAGTTTCATCTGTGACATAAACAGAAAATTTAAGTACCCCAAGGCTTAGATACTATTGTAAGAACCAAGAAGGCCAGTGGTGGTGGAGAAAATCGATCTTTTCTGTGCTTAAATTGAATCAAACTTAGGGCCACGTAGAAATCCAGGTTGAATATTCACAACAACGAAAGCAACAGAATCTTGTTGACAGATTGGCAAGTGTAACAATAATTATAATAGACTTATAATTGGGAGCTTTCTCTCAGACTCTTTTTCTCCTGTTTGTAAATCAATTTTATGTACTTGTTTGGGAATAAGCTACACCAAACACAGTTCAGAGAACTTTCTTCCAAGTATGCCAACAGAATTCGTGTTTGGGTTCATGTGCTAAATATGAGGTGGTGGTTTCAGAAATGCTGTGCATAGCTTTAATAATCTGCACTAGCTATGGGGAGAGGAGTTCAGATTGACTAGCTGGAAAGAGATGCAAAGTATGTTTCTATCTTCTTTCCATACGAATTACCCAAGAGAAGTCACAGTGTCATAAAGCAATGGAGACTGTTGAAGTTATACAACCAAGAAAGGATTCTGCTGCAGGACAAGAGGGATCAGGGCAATTTAAAAAGGACAGGAGTTCTTCTAAGTCCTAGAAGTTAGAAGGAAAATAGTTTCTTTTGTGAGGGTAACACTTGCAAGTGAAAGCATATTGTTGCAGGCAGGTCATCAGACTCAAAAGAGCTCAACAACCTGCTAGTTAAAGAGCAATAAAGAAAGAATAAAATTCCTACCATGCTGCAGGGACAGAAAAATGGATCAGGCAGAGTCAATGGGAATAAAATTCAGTATGGAAAAGAGCCCTCGTCTCATTTCTGGAATAACCAGTACATTCTCCACTTGCCCCAGTAGTGAACACCATGGTGAGGCTGCATTGCTCACCTGACCTCCTGACAGTTGCGTTGCTGCTGCTTACTGGGAAGGCAAGTGGAAAGGGCAAGGTGGTGGGGAAGGTTGGTGCAGTGCAAATGTACTGGCAGAAGCACCAGATTGGCTGTGTTCTACCACAACAACCTCTCCCACTCCTTCCTGGTAAGCAGCAGCAACTCAGCTGCTGGGAGGTGAGCATCCCTATGTTACCACACTGCCTGGGGGCTGGCATGCCCAAACTGGCTGCCACTGATGGTTGTATTTTGCTAATATCAAGCGTGGGTCTTAGGAAGTTTGTCCTGAGCAGCATCCAGTAGAAGAGGGAGAAGAGTGGGGAGTATGAATATGCAGAGAATGTGACTGAAGGTTTTCTTTGAGAACCATCACAGTGCATACCTTATGGGTAAAGGGGTAGTTATAAAACTAACCTCAAGTGAGGCTGGAGGTCTGCCAGTTATATTTAAAACTTTGCAAAACACATTCCCAGTGAGCTAACCATCTTAATTTGCCCAGAGGCAAATTTGTTTCATGGCAGTCGCAAACTTTGGGCTCTCAAATTTCAGCAGCACCCTGTACGATACAAAAATTTGGCTCCCCGCTTCTCTCACGCCATTCTAAAGCATTGTTTTGACGCTCCCTGAAGTATGGTGCCCAGTCCGACAGCACCACTCATGCCATCCTAAAACCGCCCCAGTGCCATAGCTGTCAAGTTCTCCCTTTTAAAAAAGGGAAATTCCCTTATGCTGAATAGGCTTCCTCGCGAGAAAGGGGAAAAAACTTGACAGCTATGCCCAGTGCACGGTATTGTGCTCTGAGTTTTTCTAAGTACCTATCAATGCCCTCTGAGTGCCATGGGGCAGAATGAACCTGCCTGCTTCAGTTAGCACTGGGGCCATCAGGGAGGGGAGACAGATGAAGGCAGAAAATGATGCCTGGTTGGTGCAGCAAGACTGTTTAAAGTGCTGCCCCATGCAACGTGAAGCCTCACTTGGGCCATAGCTGCCAAGTTTTCCCTTTTCTCGCGAGGAAGCCTATTCAGCATAATGGAAAATCCCTTTAAAAAAGGGATACCTTGGCAGCTATGACTTGGGCCCCATTTAACACAGCAAAAGATCTTGGATCAGTGCTGCAGTTAAGGGTTTAAGGCTGGGAGAAAGCTATCCTCTCCCTTCTCTGCGAAGTGGGATGTTTTCTGTGCACCCTCAACAGCTCCCTCTCATCTACTCTCCCCTTCCCCTGCTTCCTATCTCCATCCTAATAACTTACAGGGATGTGAGCATAGCTGCCAAGTTATCCCTTTTTTACAGGGATTTTCCCTTATGCTGAATAGGCTTCCTCGCGAGAAAAGCGAAAACTTGGCAGCTATGGATGTGAGTGTGGCACTTGGTCCAAGCAAAGCCTTCATACCTTCTGAAATCCCACAGCCTCATGCTTACCCAACTAGCCACCTTGGCTCCCTTTTTGAAAAGGACTGGGATACACCCTTTTTACAAGAAACAAATAATGATGCAGGAAGCTGACCCTCCCTCACCCACAATCATTCCTGAGCATTGACCATGATGGAATGGTGGAAACCAACAACATCCAGAGGCCTCCAGAATGAGGAAGGACTGAATCCACCTTGTGTGGGGGAGGTCCCAAGTCCCAATCCTGGCATCTAACTCCAGGTAGAGTGGCAATGGCTCCTGTGTTAAGCCTTAGAGAGCTGCTGCGCTCTAAGTAGACAATACAGACCTAGATGGACCATGCTCTCAGTCTAAGGCAGCTTCCTGCATTGATCCTATCCTTCTGCCCTTTCTGAGTTCTTTCCAGCTTTGCTGATCCCAGTGCAAGTTGTTGTTGTTTTTTAAAAAAGGGAAATTATTTATATCTGTTTCAGCAAGTGTTGGATCATCCCTGTGAATCTGCTCCTAAAGATTTCCCTCTCGCTTTGTTTAATGTTGACGGCCGGGGCATCGTTTGCAGGCCCTGTGAGCTGATGGGTTCCTACCTGTAATTATTTCTTTTAGTGAGGATGCATAAAACTTTCCAATTGCATTTAATTCAACACAAAACAATTTCTATATTTCATGTCTTGGGCTCGAATGAAAATGGAGATAGTTCATCAACGCTGATATGTGGTATAAAAAGAGCTTAGAAGCTCAGGGGTATGAGAGTGCATAAAAATGTTTTGTGTCCTGACCAGTACATCGCTTTAAAATTTTTTACAATCAGCCCCAATTGTTCATTCTTCCCATGCAGAAGATACTCACATATTCATTTTTAAAAGGGCAAATCAACCATAATTCAGTTTATAAACTGTGGAGCTGGTTGTGAATGTCTGGATGAATATTCATTAGAATCTCTTAATCTGCCATCGACGGTGATTCATTAGGCATATGTAAATATCATTCACTTTAATTGCCCCTAAACTGACTTAACATAATATTGTCATTAGCAAATTATTAGTTATTTGTGTAACTAATGGTACATTATGGTGCACACGTTAAATGGTCAAATATATGATTACAATTATGAAGATGTTTTATGCTGGGTGCCTTCTAAACTGTTTGATGAAATATAAAGGAGTCAAACTGAATGCAGTATGTTAATAGGGCAGTTGCAGAACTTTACTATTCCTGTTATTTTGCACCTTTGTGTACGCTGGAATAGACAAGCCATTTATTGTGGCAAAGGCTTTGATGGGTTACAGATTGCTTTCCCTTTTCTTCCCATATCAAAGGGAATTTCACATGTGTGCTAGCCCAGTTTTAACAAATGAACTCGGTCCTCAGTTAATTATTGGTGGAAGTAACCTAGGTTCCTAGAATATGACCTTTTAACTGGATGACCTAAGGGAGGGGTGGGGTAGGGGGGCCTAATGGAGATCGGGGCACCAGTAGTATTCACACCCCAGTCTGAGATGCATTTCTTGGGTTGCTTTCACCTTAAATCTTACTTGGAAAGAGCTTACTCCCAAGCATTAGGCAATTCAAACCACTGGAAAAGTCACATGGAAGTCAACTGCACTTTCTAGTCTACCGTATTTAAGATTGTATTTGCAAAGGTATCTGCTTTCTAATGACAAACTTTTATTTATTTTTGCTTCATCCTTTGGGTATGTCCGTGTCTTTGCTATGAGGCTAAAATATGTGTGACTCTCTTGCTGTCCTGAATTTTCTCCCCCTTGACACAATTAAAAAACAAACAAACTACCATTCATAATGGGATCTGCAACAAAATTGGCTCCTGTTCAGTGTTTCACCCAGCCAGCCATCCCTGCTTTCAGAACACTCTACTCCATTTCACTGGTTGGCACTGTACTATTTGGGAACAGGGAGAAGGTCTTTGGTTGAAGCTTCTTGCACATCATTCAGTGTGGCTGCCTGGCATTTTGTCTCATTTCTATCTATTGCAGTAGTTTGTTACTTACATTATGTATGGCAGATTTGAAGCTACCTTCTAGTGTACCTACCCTGAAACGTATCTCACACCCACATTCAAGTTAGTAAACATGTTCACAAATGAGCCACGAAAATATGGAAGTTGTCAGTTGGGGCAGGAGGTGAGATCTCCCATTTCTTCCACATGTTTCACATCCCAGGATTTCAATGCATAAACAAGGCTTAAGAAGCCAATGCAAGGCAAACTGTTGGGAAGTAAATTAACACTATGTGCAGTAGTAAAAGCAAAGCCTTACTCAATGAGTAGTGTGGGGCAGGGCTCAAGTAAACCTGGTGTGTGATAATGGTGTCACAAATATTATTATTACTATACCAAAAAAGGCTTCTAGGTGGTTTACAAAGTATAGGGGAGGGGCGGTAAAGGGCCCCTGGACGGTTAAGTCCAGTCAAAGGCAACTATGGGGTTGCAGTGCTCATCTCACTTTCAGGCCGAGGGAGCCAGCGTTTGTCCACAGACAGTTTTCCAGGTCATGTGACGAGTGCCAGAGCACATGGAAACGCCATTTACCTTCATGCCGCAGTGGTTCCTATTTATCTACTTGCACTGGCATGCTTTTGAACTGTTAGGTTGGCAGGAGCTGGGGAAGAGCAACGGGAGCTCACCCCATCGCGGGGATTCGAACCGCCGACCTTCTGATCAGCAAGCCCAAGAGGAACAGCGGTTTAGACCACAGCACACTGTTAAAATATAAATATCCATACACAGTAAAACAGTATCATTTAAAACACACACACACATGTAAGGTTCTACACTTAAGCAGGAATAACCAACTGGACAAAAATAAGATGGGGGACACACGTGGCTTGCCAGCAGTACATGCAAAAAGGATCTAGGGGTCTTAGTGGACCACAAGCTTGATGCAGCAGCAAAGAAAACAAATGCTATTCTGGGCTGCATCAACAGAAGTATAGTGTCCATATCAAGGGAAGTAATAGTCCCAGTTTATTCTTTCTTGGTCAGACCACACCTGGAGCACTGTGTCCAGTTCTGGGCACCACAATTTAAGAAGGATATTGACAAGCTGGAACATGTGCAGAGGAGGGTGACTAAGATGATCAAGGCTCTAGAAACCAAGCCTTATGAGGAACAGCTGAAGGAGTTAGGCAGGTTTAGCTTGGAAAACAGGAAAGTGAGAGGAGATATGATAGTCATCTTCAAATATCTAAAGGGCTGTCACATGGAAGATGGAGCAATCTTGTTTTTTCCTGCTCTAGAGGCTAGGTCCTGAACCAATGAATTCAAGTTACAAGAAAGGAGATTCTGGCTGAACTTTCTGACAGTAAGAGCTGTTTGATAGTGGAACAGACTCCCTTGGAAGGTGGTGGACTCTCCTTCCTTGGAGGTTTTTAAGCAGAGATTAGATGGCCATCTGCCATGGATGCTTTAGTTGAGATTCCTGTATTGCAGGGGGTTGAACTAGATAACCCTTGAGGTCCCTTCCAACTCAACAGTTTTATGATTCTACGGATTAGCTTTGATTTTGCACTGTATCTCCTGTTCTCTCTCATCCTCTGGGTGTAAGGCCAGGAGTAAAGATACCTTAGACTTCATTCTGAAATCAAAGTGGGTCACAAAAATACAGCATAACCCAAATGTTTTTATTTTGATTGTGTATTCTGTGTTTTTATATTATAACTTTATCCTGTGAACTGCCCTGAGACTTGCGGGTATATGGTGGTATATAATTTTAATAAATAAATATCAACAGGAAAAGGTGAGTCTTTCGTAGAGCTGACAGCTGACTTTATCCACACCATACATTTAAAGCACCTTTATAGCACCTTAACAGTCATGGCTTCTCCCAAAGAATCCCATAAACTCTGGGCATTCTGAGTTGTTAGGAGACCCTGAACAAACTACAGTTCCCAGAATTCTTTGCAGGGAAGCATGACTGTTGAAGTGGTGTAATCGTGCTTTAAGTGTATGGTGTTGGTAGGTGGGGAGTCCTGAGTAAATTTTGGAATGGCTAGAAAAGTTGAATTAAAATATAGTCCATTAAAATATATAATCTATTCAGTGTCTGTCAGTAATGAGAAAAGTAAGATTTTAATAGACAAAGCAAAGGGAGACTATGAAAATATGGTACCAGACTTAGTATTTGTTCTAGTCTTCGATTACAATGGTAACAGGCTTGCTGTCCGGCATAAACTGAATAAGGAGGGAGATAAAACAACATTCTGTCCCTCTGCAAAAAAAATCCCCGAGGGGATCCGTGTGCTTGTGGGCAGTAAATCATACGAAATCAGCCAACAGTGAATTGCAATAGTATTTAAAGCCCATAATTACTGTTGATTAGAATTCTGCCAGGGACTGTGTACAATGCCAATAGGTGACCCTTTTCCCAATGATTGCCAGGGCCTTGTAACAAATGCCTAATGCCATTTAACGATGGAATGACATATCTCTGATATGCAAATTTTTACAGCACAGCAATTAAGCAGTTTAGATTTTTACGACAGTGTTTGGGCTCTATACAACAACAAAAAAGGGGGCCAATAAAGGCCTGTGATGGATGGGCCAATCCCCACTGGAAATATACCATGTAATCTCTCAGAGACAATGCATTATGGATAGCATTGTGATTATTGGTTGTTAATCTCCCTCCCCTCCGCCCGCCCCCCCCCCCGGTCTCTCGTCTCCTCATAACCTTTCCCCCTTCCTCCTCTTGCTATAGTCTACGGATGAAAACGACATGGCTGCCACATTGTTGGGGGCACGAGCCTTGGATACAGATGGAGAAGTTGGGGCATGGCAATCTGCTGCTCACAAGAAGAGGCAATGAAAAGGGGGCTTGCAGCTAGGCAGCCTGTCAGCAGGGGACAGAACTGGGGTCCATATGCCTCTCTTCTCCTCCCTTCTGTCACCAAGTCTGCTGCCTCGTCCTTCTGTCAGGGGACACTTTAATGACGAACATGTTTTAAGCAGTTTTGTTTACCTAGCAGCAGCCTTAATTAGACACCTTAAACCATATCTTCTTTCTTTTTTTAAAAAGAAACTTTGGATTTGTGCCTATGTGGGTGAGACTCCCTCAAGTGTGTGCTTTCCCCCCCTCCTTCCCTCCCCCCAGTTCTCTCTGATTCAGCAAACTGTGGCTTATCTCTCTCTCTCTCTCTCTCTCTCTCTCTCTCTCTCTCTCTCTCTCTCTCTCTCTCTCTCTCTCTCTCTCTCTTCAATACTGCAAGAAACTACATAAGGAAGAGAAGCTCCCTTTTCCATCCTTCCCTAAGGAGCTGCCAGAATGAGAAGGGTGGAAAAGTTTCTATAGAGCCAGTTCGTTCCACTGAACGAACACGAACACACACACACACGTTGGATCAAGTTTGCACATTTATATACCTTTATTTACTCCACTGTCAGACTTGTAAAGGATGACAGGTGGGGTGAGGGGGAACAACTAATAACATATGTTCCACTTTCCCCCTCATATTTTTGTCTTGAGTAAATTGGGGGGGGGGGTTGGTGTGTGTGTTTTTTAAGTTCCTGAATGGGTAAATATTCTGTTAAATACCATAAGGATATTTTTCATACCGCAAGTGCTTCCTCCCATCTTTAGCAAATGATATAAACCAAATTCAAGCAGTCTGCCCCCCCCCTGTCTAGAGTGTGTGAGAGAGTGAGTGTTCGTGTGGTGTCAGTGTAGACAACTTCAGTTTATGCAATTTCACCAGAGACCCGACAGAAAATGGTGCTTAAATCCCAAGGATGTTTGGCCGCCTTTTAAAATGCCACAGCAGGCAACCAGTGTGAGGGAACTGTACTTTCATTTATCAAAGAAGCAGACTGTACATTTCAGCAAAGAATCCTTCCGTCTGTTAACTCATAAAACAGACTGTACTACAATAATATTAAAGTATTTGGTTTGCTTTTCATTATTTTGGGCTGTTTGCTCACTGCTTTAAGTACCAAAACAAAACAATTCAATTTTATGCTTTTTTTTTAAAGTACTGTTTTGGCTGTCAAACATTGGCAAAGGGCCAACAGGAATGTGCATCAGCTGGGACAGGAGAATGCTTGTTAAGGGTGTTTGTTTAATACCAAGTACATAAAAGGGAAAATGCACTGAGAAGTTCTCTTGTGTGAGAACCACTGAAACAGAGGAGGACTCCACAAGATGGGAAGTGGGGGCTTCCGCTTGGTACAAGTTCAGTACAAGAGCCAGATCAGTCCAGTGATGTGGGGTGGAAATATTTCTATGTCTATAACTTCCCATTAAAAAGTCCCCTTTTAGAAATGCACTTTTTCACAAGCTTTTTTAAAAAATTCTTTATTAATCTTGCTTCCATATATTACAAAAATAAGAGAATACAGACATACACACAAAAAAAGTAAAAATAAGAATATATCAATCTATACATCCATTATACTATACATCCATTATACTATACTTTCATATGAAAATTTATATAAGAAAAAAGAATAATTACAAACAATAAAAACCCTACCAACCCTCCACCCCCTCCACCCTATGATGACTTCCAGCCTTTTCTCTATTTCAGTTTCTCTATCCAAATTCCCTTGTATATCTGTTTACATGTTTCATTTTATTTTTATTTACATTGCATGAGTCCTTTACCTGTCTGCTAAGAGATCAGCGTTTTCCACAAAATTTGCTAAATATTCATTAAACATTTTCCAATCTTTATCAATTTTCTGTTCTGATATCCCCTTAATTTCTCCTATTTTCCTCGCCATATTTTGATATCAATTTAATTTGCCAATCTTCTACATTCGGTATTGAATCACTTTCCCCATTTTTAGCGATAAGAAATCTGGCGGATGTGGTTGCATACATTGTTGGACATCTATCCTTTTCCTCAATTTCATCACTAGCAGAAATATTTCGGGGTCTTTCTTGAAAGAGTATTTCAGTATTTTCACAAGCTTAATTGACAGCACAATGAATTAGCACAATTCAACTCAAATTGGGCAACTATGATGGATAAAACACTAATCAAATCTAAAATCTAAAATCAAATCTAAATTCAGGTGACAAATGCAAGTATTTGCCAGCACAGGGGTTGTTGTTGTTGTTTAGTCGTTTAGTCGTGTCCGACTCTTCGTGACCCCATGCACCATAGCACGCCAGGCACTCCTGTCTTGCACTGCCTCCCACAGTTTGGTCAAACTCATGTTCGTAGCTTCGAGAACACTGTCCAACCATCTTGTCCTCTGTCGTCCCCTTCTCCTAGTGCCCTCAATCTTTCCCAACATCAGGGTCTTTTCCAAGGATTCTTCTCTTCTCATGAGGTGGCCAAAGTATTGGAGCCTCAGCTTCACGATCTGTCCTTCCAGGGAGCACTCAGGGCTGATTTCCTTAAGAATGGATAGGTTTGATCTTCTTGCAGTCCATGGGACTCTCAAGAGTCTCCTCCAGCACCACAATTCAAAAGCATCAATTCTTCGGCGATCAGCCTTCTTTATGGTCCAGCTCTCACTTCCATACATCACTACTGGGAAAACCATAGCTTTAACTATACGGACCTTTGTCGGCAAGGTGATGTCTCTGCTTTTTAAGATGCTGTCCAGGTTTGTCATTGCTTTTCTCCCAAGAAGCAGGCGTCTTTTTAAAAAAATTAACACAGGGGTACCCAATGCACAGGGGTACCCAATGCCTTAACTGCCAAATTTGTGGTGGTTGTTATGAGGTAGGTGGAAATGTACATGCCGGCCCATTTTCTTGCAGGAGAAAATTCCTCCCTGGCCCCAGATATGGCAACCAAATAAACCATATCAAGGTTCGTAGGCAACACTCTCCCCCCACTCCCCCCACTCCCGGGCAGGCCCCTAAAGACTGGGTAGAAAAATCCCATGATACTCAGCTGAGGGCAGCTGACACCTGGCTGCTCCCTTAAATAGTCTGGGGTGGGCTGCTTGCAAGCCACAAGCCCCAGCCTCCAATTGGCTGCCCTTACCTGGGGTCCTGACGTGGCCGGAGATGGGCAGTGCCAGCTATCGCCTCCCCCAGCCACACCGGAAGATGGCAGCCTCCCTGAACCCACCATGGCCGCACCATGCAGCTACGGACGCCCACCTGGAGTACCAGGTAAGCAGATATTATACACATAGCACTTCAGGAATGCTAAATTTCATTAACGCGTTTAATTCATTAGCAGTATTTTAATTTTGTTTTTTTAAACATCAAAAAAGACAAGGCAAATTGAGTTGTCATGTCTATTCCAATAAAAAACAACTTCCGAGAGAAGCTTTACATTTGCTTGAATATAACATGTAAAACACAAATTCACAGTGCAATCCTATGAATAACTACGCAGAACTGTAAGTCCCATTTAGTTCGCTAGGAGCTCATCCCAGCAGCATCTTGCTGCATTGCAACTTCATGCAGCTCATTCCAATGTATGTTGTTCAGTTGGCAGCATATCCCACTCAGTTTAACCAGACTTCCTCCTAAATCAATGCACCCCAGGGTTGCAGCACTCAATGAACTATTGGAAACTTTAGTCACAGTTGTAAGCGAAATCCAAGCACAGGTTGCTGGGACTTGCATACATCCTCAAAAGTCCTGGGATTTGGGACAGTGTGGCATCATGCCCAATGAAAAGATGCCAAGAGGAAGCAACACTGCTTGTTCAAAAATGAGACACTTGTATCCAAGAGATGTTCTTTTTAGGGCTCAATCGCAGATTAAAACCCTAGCACAAGATTTGCCTTCTAGACTCAGCTGAAATGTGCTCAGCTGCTTGAGGTTAATTGTTCTATATTTTCCAGTAATTCACACCTCATTAATGAGGTAACAGTTACTGACTGGTGCATTTTCTTATGAACTAAACACCACTGTTTATCTATACCTATTACTACTTTGTTTATCTTCCTGTGTATATTTCCTGGTTTTGTGTGTGTCTGTGTGCAGTAATATGTGTTGTGTTATGCATCTCTAAAGACAGATGTGAGTGTGTGTGTGTTTGTAGAAGGTTGAGGAAAACCTGAAAGTCTGTCTGTGTGTGTAGTTATCCTGGAGAGACGACTCTGGGAAGAGTTCAGAAGAGACAGCGGCCTGGTTTTATGTGATGCACAGATGACAAAGACAACATGTGTTGGTTCCATAAACAGGATCTAGGGAAGGTCTGAGACATTTTGTTGCCTGAGGTGAAGGGCAAGAGAGTGCCCCTCCCTATTCCACAAATAGAAATTCAACCATAATGGGGGAGCGTTCGTCACCACACCTGAGGCAGCGGGTTAGTTTAGGAATGAAGGGTACAGAACATGCTGTGTAGAAAATACACTTCTGTCCTCTATCAGAGGAGAATGACCAAGGGGGCTTAGGAGGAACAGCAAGGGCACTGCCCTGGGTGCTCTCAATATTTGCTACCTGAGGTGGTTTGTCTCACTTTGCCTAATGCAAATCTCTGTCTCCGGATGTGCTACTGATCATATACTGTATATATGATCAGTAGCACCGGGCATAAGGCAGATCCCTGCATAACCTCACATGATGCTTCCTTTCAGACTGGCTTGGTTTTATCACTAGTGGTTCTTGCAGCATACACAGTTTATTAATCTGTCATACATTTATCTTCCAAGTTTTCCTTAAAAGCCAGTGATTTACCAGTTGTTTATCACCCTGTAAAACTGCATAGAAAGCATCAATTAAACTGAGGTATTTAATACTACAGCCATTTGGAACCCTGAATGTTACACACACACACACACACACAACTGCATCATAGGGATTGGCAAACATTTTGAACACTTGCTATAATTCGTCTTCTGGCCCATGATTTTTGGACCACGTATTACTGAAGCTATCTAATTAAATAAAGTAACCACAATGTGATAACAAACTCATGATGGCTTCTGAAAGCATTTGTACTGGGATGTGTTCCAAGAGTAAAACATGCAGTAGCCCAACCTCCCCCAATTGGGTGCCCTCCACTTGTTTTGCACTACAACTCCCATCAGCCCTAGCCAGCGCTGCCCCGCTGTTTTATATATGCAAAATTTGTATCAGACAAGACTGCAATGTGGATGTTTCTCTATGACTCCGGGCCTGTGCTCTTGTGAAGGGTGGTACTTCAATGGTAGAGCACATGCATTCTGCAAGAGGTCCTAGGTTAAGGTTACCAGATTTTTTTCAATGAATCCGGGGACACTTTTCAACTTCAATGGATTTTGTATGGGGACTGATTTGTAAATCTGGGGACTGTTCCCAGGAAACGGGGATGTCTGGTAACCTTATCCTAGGTTGCTGTCCTGAGTCTGTAAAGAGCTAACTCCAGTCCATGAAAGGAACATTGTAAATGCCACCAATGATCCAAATGCCACATGATCCAAATTTCCTGTGATGGGATACTAACAGCAGCAACATGATGTGAGTTACTCCAGAGGTTTGGAGTGAGGTGCCAACAGTATGTTGATGATATACTGCTTCTCTTCTACATCTTACATCAGTGAGGCTACATTGACATATGGGATGAAAAGGAGCTGGATGAGGGCCAGCAAAGTTCAGTACTGAGGTCCAGCACCGAGGGCCTTCTGGCAGTTCCCTCGTTGCGAGAAGCCAAGTTGCAGGGAACTAGGCAGAGGGCCTTCTCGGTGGTGGCGCCTGCCCTGTGGAACGCCCTCCCAACAGATGTCAAAGAGGAAAACAACTACCAGACTTTTGGAAGACATCTGAAGGCAGCCCTGTTCAGGGAGGCTTTTAATGTTTAATAGATTATTGTGTTTTATTCTTCTGTTGGAAGCCGCCCAGAGTGGCTGGGGAGACCCGGCCAGATGGGCGGGGTATAAATAATATATTATTATTATTATTATTATTATTATTATTATTATTATTATTAACAAGATGGAAGTGCTGTTGCTGAATGGTTTGGCTGAGTGAGCAGGTGGAGTTTAACTGACTACACACAAGGTTGCCCTGCCCCTAAAACAAGGGGTGGCCAACGTGGTGCTTTCCATATGTTGTTGGACTACACCTCCCATCATGCCTGACCATTCTCCATGCTAGCCAGGGCTAATGGGTGTTGGAGTCCAACAACATCTAGAGAGCACTACAATGACTGCCCTTGCCCTAAAGGTTCAGTCTCACAGATTGGGGTTTCTGATTGATGAAGTTCTGTCACTGGAAGCCCAAGTTAGCTCTACAGCAGGCTTCCTCAAACTCGGCCCTCTGGAAGATTTTGGCCTACAACTCCCATGATCCCTAGCCAGCAGGACCAGTGGACAGGGATGATGGGAACTGTAGTCTCAAAACATCTGGAGGGCCGAGTTTGAGGAAGCCTGCTCTACAGCATGTAACACCTTCTACCAGCTAATGGTGGTATACCAACGGCAGCCTGTCTTGGCCACAGATCTCCACAGCTATGCACTTGTCATCTCTAGATTTGATTACTAAGGCCTTGAAGGCTTGTTAGAAACTTCAGTTCAGAATACAGCTGATAAACTATTAACTGGAAGTAGCTCAAGGAATACATCCTGCCAGTTACACTGGTTACAGGTCTATTTTTAAGGTGCAGGTGCTCACCTGTAAAACACTTTATATGGTCTGAGGCTCATATTGACCACTTTTCCCCATAAGTGTCTGTCTGTGCACTGAGATAATTATTGGTGGCCTTTCTACAATTCTTCCCACTTTGGAAGGTTAGAAAACTTGTGTGAGAGCCACTTTTGTTGTGGTGTCCTACATTTGGTACCAGGTAAAGCCCTTTCCCCATAACTTTTAAAAATGCTAGTCAGATCTGGATTTGCTCTACTTTTGTGGTCCTTGTGCATATCTTAATTATGTCGGTGCTGTTGTGTTATTTTAAAGGTAAAGGGTAAAGGGACCCCTGACCATTAGGTCCAGTTGCGGACGACTCTGGGGTTGCGGTGCTCATCTCACTTTATTGGCCGAGGAAGCCAGCGTACAGCTTCCGGGTCATGTGGCCAGCATGACTAAGCTGCTTCTGGCGAACCAGAGCAGCGCATGGAAATGCCATTTATCTTCCCACCGGAGCGGTACCTATTTATCTACTTGCATTTTGTCATCCTTTCAAACTGCTAGGTTGGCAGGAGCAGGGACCGAGCAACAGCTCACCCCGTCGCGGGCATTCGAATCGCTGACCTTCTGATTGTCAAGCCCTAGGCTCTGTGGTTTAGACCACAGCGCCACCCATGTTATTTTACTATTATTTTATTTACTGTATATTACTGCAAGTTAGGACACACATTTTAATACAAGCCTACAAACTAACTAACCACTGTGTACTGTGTCAGCTGTCCCATCAACAAGTTCACTGGAGTGTCTCCAAATTTACACTAGTGCAGCTGCAACTGTAGTCATTATGCAGCTGCTAAATAATCCCCAGGAAGAGAAAGTAAGGAAAGTTCTTTAATTGCAGTATACTTTATTTATTTTTACATTTTCACAATCTGCTGGACCCTTAACTTACAAGTTTACATCTTTCCGTGCAAAAATTAATTTCTGTTTCACAAGTTCCACTCAGATTTTGTTGCTAATAAAATCAAGGATGTAAATACTATTAAGTACAAAAACAGGCTGCTGCATAATTGTTTGCCAGCAATTACAGATTATATCGAGCCATTCCTTGAGCAGAAACAGTTTTTTCCAAGACACCAGTTCCCTCTACCTCAACATTTTATTAGGCTAAGAATTTCATGCGCCATATGTTGTAATACGAGACTAGCTGCAATTGAACAAACAACTTTCTGATATATAAGTGAATGATAACCTGATTTTAAATGTGTTTATCTAATGAGATAGTAACCGTAATTTACAACACATATAAAAACTCCCACTGTTACTCCAGGTACACCTTTTGGCTAAAAAGGTTGAAGCGCTGAGATATGCTAATGAATATGTCTTTGTTTTTACCAAGTCAGTAATAAAATTTGCATTTGATATTGTGCACAGTAAACTGGGTTATTAGCTTTGAAAATGAGTCTCATAAAATTTAAATATAGGCTTAAATCATATTAACTGTGCTGTAGATTTTCTGAGAGGCTTTAAAGCATTGTGTTTTCTTTCCATAGCCGTGAGGATGCAGATGTCATTTTGCCTTCAGGGGGGTGTCACAAAATGATGCAATGGGGGGGGGAGGGAGTCTCAAGAATAAATACTGCAGAAATTCACCCAACCCTTTGTTCTTTCAACATTTGGGGATGTGACCTTGGTCTAGGACAGTGGTTCCCAATTAGCTAATTACTGAGGAGCCCCTATTTTTCAAAAGCCAAGCTATGACCCCCTACTTTTGAAAATTTTGATAACTCTATGGTGGTTACCTCTGCAAACAAAAAGTGGGGTAGCCCCTAATAAGCAAAGGATTTTAGGTATACTAAAAAAAACCAGACCATAAAATTTGTGATATTTCCATGCAAAAATGACAATGGGCGGGAGGCAAGGGATGGGGCCACAGACCCCCTGGGTGTGTTTTGTGGACCACCAGGGGTCCCCGTCTCAGACCCCTAATTGGGAACCACTGGTCTAGGAAAATGATGCTGTGTCACAGGCTAAAGCTGAAGATCAGAAGGTACAAATTAATACTTTAAGCGTGCTTCTTTAGCGGCTTGAGATAGCAGAGATAGCAAAATGATGTTCTAGAAACAAAATCTAGAGAAGCTCCCTGGAGTTCTATGAAACGAAACGCCTGATGCTTTATCATGCATACTATTTAAATTGCATGTCTGTAAATTAGTTTCATCTCTGCTTAATTGTCACAGCTTTCAACTTAAAGGGATTAAACCTGTTTGAATTCACTAGTCTCTCTAGGTGTTTTGAATAAAGTTTGCTTATAGTAGATAGGAGACTAATAGGACAGTAGTTGCATAGCTGCTCCGGATCACCTTTTTTGTAGATTAGTATTATTATAGAAGTCAGCCATGATTTGGGTAATATTCCCTTTTGGTCTATAAGCGTAAAAAGATTGGCAAGTGGTGGAGCCCACCAATCAGCATACTTTTTCAGGATCTCAGCAGGGATCCCATCGGGACCAGGGGCCTTACCAGGTTTCAATTCTTCAATCAATTCCATGATTTACTGGTATCTACAGGAGGCCAATTTGTGATATTTGCGGGGGCAGGCTCATCATCATTAAGTGGAGAGGAGGATGAATCGTTGAATATTTTACTGTAATAATCAACCCAGGATTGGGGGGAGGTTTTAGGTGCAGTAGAAGGGAGGTGGTTATCGTTTAGATGACCAGAGCTTATTTGCCAAAATGTTTTATGGTCATTCATATTTATAGCATTTATTAAACGTGACCATTTTTCCAGATGATATGCATTCTTTTTCTTGGCAATAAATTCATTATATAGCTTCCTACGAGCAAAATAAGTATTTATGCTTGCCCGCTTGAATGCCTTTCCGTCCTCCGTGTTATCTGGAAGGCTCAGAGCATAGCTGCCAAGTTTTCGCTTTTCTCGCGAGGAAGCCTATTCAGCATAAGGGGAAATCCCTGTAAAAAAGGGATAACTTGGCAGCTGTGGCTCAGAGGCATCTCTTACCAGAACAGACTCTGCACCTGTGGCCAGAATGTACCTGACTCTTTGGACCACATAATTTTGGATTGCCCTCTTTTTAACATCTTCCGTGATGATCCTTCGATGTCCTCTCTGTGGCTTGGGCCCCCCGCCAATAAACAACATGTGGTGCAGTCTCTACTGAGAGATGACTCTCCTGTTCTCACTAGAGTTATGGTACAATTTTTGACCAGGATCTTTGAAGTTAAATCTGGGGTAGTTTGGCCTGTATAATAGTGATTGCCGAGGATTCCCTCTTTACTGTATGTTTCAGAATTATAACACATATGGAAAGTCTATATGATTTTTTTTGTTTTATGCATGCCAATAAAGGTGTTGAATTGAATTGAATTGAATTCACTAGTCCATTGAGTGTGGATGAAGGGTTCCTTGTCTGGAAAAGACATTTTGCTGCCTTGGGTAAAGGGCAAGATGGCGCCTAACCCCATTCCATGTACATAAGCTTGGCTAGATTGGCAACTGAATCTTACTTCGGCACCAGCAACATGAAAACATCCTCCACTGCACCTGAGGGCAGCAGGCTAGGGTTGTATTTATTTCTAGCTGGAAATAACATCTCAGAAAATAAATCCACAAGAACACCAGTCAAGTCTTCCAGTGGAGGAAGGTCTCGATTCTAGAAATGTGGATTTCAAATTGCATGCTTTGTTCATCGTTGGTGCCAAGGACAGTTTGAGGGGGCCCGTGGCAAAGTTACTTCTGGTGCAGCCCGTCTCCTGTTTTGGCAGGCTGGTGGTCATGAGCTTTCCATGTGGCTATGAGCTGGGGTTTCACTTATTAATTTCCCACAGTGCCTTGGGGAAAATGTTGCATTGGGGACAGTCTAGGAAATTAAAATGGGCTGTCCATTAACCCAGGACAGATGTCAGCATTGCTTGGGTGATGCTGGGCCTAGTTGGTGAGGTTGCCTGAAGATAAAGCTGCCTTACACTAGCTCACTGTTTTTGGCGTGCTAACAGTAGCTCTCCAGAGTTACAGGCAGAAGTCTTCCAAGCCCGACCTAGAAGTGCTGGGATGGAACTGCAAAGCAGGTGTTCTATCACTAAACTATATCATTCCTATTAGGAAAAAATGTTTGTATGACCTACCTACCTACCTACCATTTAACTGCTGCTTATTTAGAGATGGCTTCAAAATGCAGTTTCCCCCAAACTTTTGTAAGAAAAGATTGGCTGAACATAAGTCAAAGACTGGGCTGCATTCCAAGACTGGGCTGCATCCATACCTACAAAAACCTGCCTTAATACAAAATCAGATTATCTCTCATTGTTCGTCTAGCCCTGTATTGTGTACTCTGACTAGCAATGATTTTCTAGGGCAGGCATAGGCAAACTTGGCCCTCCAGATGTTTTGAGGCTACAATTTCCATCATCCCTGACCACTGGTCCTGTTAGCTAGGGATGATGGGAGCTGTAGTCCCAAAACAGCTGGAGGGCCGAGTTTGCCTATGCTTGTTTTAGGGTCTTGAGCAGAGAGGTCTTTCCTTCCATCTTACCATTTATAACCTAGAGATACCAGGTATTGAACCTGGGGTTGTTTTGCATGGAAAGGTGTCATTTGCCGCTGAGTGAGGGTCCCTCAATAGGCAAAAACCTTCCTATTAAAAGGGTAATGTGTGAATCACAGTCAGTGGAAGGGCTGTAGCTCAGTGGTAGAACATCTGCTATGCATGCAGATGGTCTCAGGTTCAACCCTGGCAACTCCAGGAAGGGCTAAAATGATTCCTTGGTTGAAACCCTGGAGAGCTGTTGGTGGTCAGTGTAGACAATACTGATCTATATCAACAAATGATTCCATAAGGAAGCTTCTTATGTTCAGTAGGAATTTTAAGTGACAATCTAGAGCTTTGAAAAAGAATCCTCCCCCCCTCACTGGCGGAAGAAGAGGAGTGTGTGGGGAGCACACCGCCCCTGGCAGCGCAATCCCAGTGGGGTGCCACCGAGGCCCCCCGCCCGCACTGGGCACCACGCCCCCAGGACATGCACCACACTCCTGCGGGTGGCATGCCACGCCCCCGGGAAGTGTGCCAACCCCAACCCCACCTGCTCTCCGCCCCCTGGTGCCGGAGCATGAAGCTCCGCCACTGCCCTCTCTCAGCTCTTTCTGCCTTTATTCTTCACCTCCTTGAGCAAGTTTCCTTACTTCTTAAGGAAGGCCAATGTCACAATTTTAGAACCGTCATAAGATCCGAGCAAATGAATGAGATTAAACTGATTGATACTTGTGCATTTGTAATTCGGCTGCAATGAATCACAGAATGAATTAACCTCATAAGAATGGCATAAGTGCTTCCTGAAGTGATAAACACCATTGTATCTGAAGAAGTGTGCATGCACACGAAAGCTCATACCAATGACAAACTTAGTTGGTCTCTAAGGTGCTACTGGAAGGGATTTTTTTATTTTGTTTAAACACCATTGTGATTGTGTCTTTTTTTAAAAGGTAGCATAAATCTGGCCAAGTCATGGGAGGATGTATTCAGCAGCAACACTAGAGGTTTTTTTGTGTTTTTAGCAACAATAAATATCATGCAGATGTAAAGAGAGAGAGATACTTGTATCACTTCTTTTTGCATGCTGAGCAAACATAGTCAACATAAGCATCAGGGCCCAGGGATGCTTCATTTGGTTAGGCAGGCTGCCAAGAGCAAATCGGATAAAAAGTAAAAGACTCCGAAGAAGGGATGGACTCAAAGCCTCTTCTATGAGCTTTCATATGTGGAAGCCCTTGGCTAGTGTTGCTGGAAAGCTTCCTAACTGGTTGGTAAACCCTTAGGGTAATTTGTTTAATGTTTCCCATTGAACACAGCCCTGACATTTGCAGTAGCATTCGTTGGTTAGTTTTCTTTTTCTTTTTCTTTTGCAGGAGACAGCAACAGTTCAACTGCAACAGTTTATTTGGGTGTCATTTTCATTGATGAGCCAAGCTGTTTGGCTTTCTTTGAATAAAGAGTTAACTTCACTGACATCGGTTGTTGTTGTTTTTACTGTTAACATGCTCCTGACTCTAGCTACTGAGTAAAAAAGGTAAAGGTAAAGGACCCCTGGACGGTTAAGTCCAGTCCAAGGCGACTAGGGAGTGCGGCGCTCATCTCGCTTTCAGGCTGAGGGAGCCGACGTTTGTCCACAGACAGCTTTCCAGGTCATGTTGCCAGCATGAGTAAACCGCTTCTGGCACAACGGAACACCATGACAGAAGCAAGAGAAGCATGGAAATGCCGTTTACTTTCCCACTGCAGTGGTACCAATTTATCTACTTGCACTGGTGTGCTTTCAAACTGCTAAGTTGGCAGGAGCTGGGACAGAGCAACAGGAGCTCACCCCGTCGTGGGGATTTGAACCGGTGACCTTCTGATCGGCCAGCCCAAGAAGCTTGATGGTTTAGACTACAGCACCACCCGTGGTGGCGACAGGTGAAGAACAGCCTGTGCTGGCTCTAGAATTCCTGGTTTCCCTAAAATTGTGTTGTCGTACCTGGATGGTGTTCTAATTCACCTGTTTGATAGATTCTGTAGTCATATACTATGCAACCCATGCACAAAGAGAAAGCAGGCATGGGAGAAATGTGTCAGTGCAAATCTTATTACAACACACCCATGAGGTGGTTGTAGCATAATTTGCTTAGAAATGAGAAGTGTTTTATGCCATTTGATTCTGATCCTCTCACTACTTGGAATTCCCATGTTTAGACTATTACATTGCACACATGTTACCTCTCAGTATTGGATTCAGCTGTGCCAAAGCCTGACAATGATTTAAACACAATTGCATACATATGGCAAAACAGTTCCTCTTTTTAATCCATTTTGGTCTACTTAACATTGCTGGCAACAGCATAAACATGTACCGAGTGTAGTTCAATTAGAATACTGTATTGTTTTGGAAGGATTTATGCAGCCAAGATATGCTTTGCATAAAATGACAGGGTTTTTTCCATTTCTTTTTAAAAAGAAGAAGAATAATGAACAGTATTGGTACTGTGTCATATTCCTCCCTCCCAAATGCTAAGAATTTCAAGCCAGAACCATATGTGACTGTTTGGAGATGTGTGCGTGAGTCACATATTTCCTTACGATCTGTACCTTCTGCTTGGACAAGTTATATGAACTCCAGGCCAAGCGGTAGAGGGGGATTCAGGAGATGTGCCCAAACATCCCATTCCCCATGGTGCCCTGCCCTTCTGCCTGTAAGCATGCATGCTGGGAGATGGAGCAGAGGAACAGGGCTTTGCCCTGTGAGGCCCCCTGCACACATAGACATCTGAACAGAGAAGGGTCATATACCATGTTAGGGGTCGCCAACCTTTTGGGGTCCATGGGCAAATCTGAAATTGAGGAAACTGTCATGGGCAACCACACACACACACACACACCACAACCTCTCCTATTGCTGCCAACAGAATAATTCTTTCAAGCCTAATATTGGTGGGGAGAGGGCTCTGTGGGTACCAGAGAAGGCCTTTGAGCACATGTGTCATGATGGTGACCCCTACTCTATGTAATTAAAGATGTAACCTTACAAATGTCCAGAGAGTCTTTAAAGATAGAACTTGTGCCTGTGATAGCTAAGGTGCAAACCTTAGCTTATATCTGGCCTCACAATACAACCTTGATGTATATGGTCTCTTATCTTTTGGTCTCAGTTCCTTTGCTGTAAAATAAGACAACCAGATGCAAATGAAAGGACTCCTGTTGCATTAAGAGTGTTTGGAAGAAGGAATTTGTGGCAGATCCACACTATATACCGTATTTTTCCATCTATAAGATGCCCCCATGTAGATTTTGGAGGACTCAGATTAAAGAAAATGGGGGGATATGTATCTGTGTATAAAGTAAAGGTAAAGGGACCCCTGACCATTAGGTCCAGTCGTGACCGATTCTGGAGTTGCGGCATTCATCTCGCATTATTGGCCGAGGGAGCCAGCGTATAGCTTCCAGGTCATGTGGCCAGCATGACAAAGCCGCTTCTGGCAAACCAGAGCAGCACATGGAAACGCCGTTTACCTTCCTGCCGGAGCGGTCCCTATTTATCTACTTGCACTTTGATGTGCTTTTGAACTGCTAGGTTGGCAGGAGCTGGGACAGAGCAACGGGAGCTCACCCCGTCGCAGGGATTCAAACCGCCAACCTTCTGATCGGCAAGCCCTAGGCTCTGTGGTTTAACCCACAGCACCACCCGCGTCCCTATCTGTGTATAAGACATCCCCTAATTTTTCACATTATTTATTAGGAAAAAACCTAGTCTTATGCACGGAAAAATATGGTATTTAAAGCAAATTCAACACACATTTAAAGCACATGCCCCCCCCAAGAATCATGAGAACTGTAGTTCCCCCTTACAGAGGTACAGTTCCCTGCACCCTTAACAACCTACAGTTCCCTGGATTCTTTGAGGAGTGTCATGTGCTTTAAATGTGTGGGGTGCTTCTTCCCTTTGACAGGTGCAGGTTGTGATTTCACAGGGTTTAGAAAAACGGCACAGAACACAACTAGCAAAGGTTAAAGGAACAGCAGCAGCAGAGAGCTATAGCCACAGTGGGAAATTTGATGCTAGACTAAGTACGCCTTTGGTCTACTTCATCAGGGCTCTTATGTTAACTCTGAGTGGTATCCAATGGCTGATGCTCTCTGGATGGAATACGTCCACCAGCAATTCCATGTAATTTCTCCTTCCTGATGCAGCCACACACGCCCTCCCAAATTTGCTCTGAAGGGTCTTGACAGAGTCAATAGTACAGTCCAACTTTTTACCCTAATAAAAGACTTGTTGCCACCTTCCATTGATTGCTTAGTAAGTGCCTCTCTGAGGCAAGCCACAAGGGTTGCCACAAGGGATGGGTGAATCTGTCCATTTTGGCTTCTCTCAGTTTTTATTTTTTCCAGTCTCTACATTTCTACATCTGTTAATTTTTAATTCTTTGTAATAAAAAGGGGGAGGGGGGATTCTCATGAAAATCCATTAGCATTTTAATGTGAATTTCTCCCAATATACACATTTTTTTGCAAAGCAATTTCCCTATAATATGAAGTTCGTATGTTATTTTCACTAATACGTGCATTTTTTTGCACATTTTAACTCAGTGTGTGCATTTTGGTGCACGTTACATGGCTGGAGAACTGCATTGCAAAATTCACAGAAATGTGAATTTTGAAGGATGGTTGTGCTTCAGTTCTCATCTTGTTCCAGAAACTGCAGGTTGTGTGAGTTCACCTTTAAATATGAACTGAAATGAATCCCCCCCCCAGCCCTTGTCGCCAATTAATTTCCTTGTCCTGGTCAAGATCCTGTACCTTTAACAGTGGTCTGTGATACCAAATTGTAGTAAGTGCATGGAACAGCAACTCAATTGTACATTATAGATGACCCCACTCCTTTGCCTTTCACAGTAGCCCAACTCAAATATAGCAGCTGATCCTCTTCCTCACATGGAGGTTGTTCCTACACCACCTTTATCTATTTCAAACAATGCTGGGAAGTGAAAAGGAGAATATCTCAGGTAAAAACTCATTTGCCATACCACCTGCTTCACAATTTCCCCACAATCTGCCCAGCACATATGCTTCAAGGTAAAACACAAACAACAACAACAACAACAACAACAACAACAACAACAACAACAACAACACTTTGCACTTCATGAGGGAATTTAGAGAAGCCTACATAATGGAGTATTTGCCATTTGATTTTTAGGGCCAAAACCAGCATTGCAAGGGGACCTCTTGATTCATTTATCTTTCTTATCTTTTCCATCACATATTTTATAACCCTATGTAAGTTTTTTTTTAAAAAAAGCTGGATGATGGCACAGGTTAAAAGGCAGTGTACCATTGATCACCAGATGCTGCAAAGCAAGCAGACTATTGCCTTGAGATTCTCCTCATGGCCCTTCCTGGAAGCATCTTGCCGAGCACTGAAAGAAGGTGAGCTACTGGATTAGGCGCCCCTTTCTGATCTGATCCAGGGCACTCCTTTTCTTTTACATCCCACTCTGACGCCCCCAATCTACTGCCTAAGGTGATGCTGCCTCTGGACAAGGCAGTTTGTCTTCTCCACCTGCGTGCCTGAAGGAAGGAGCAGCAGCTCTGAAAGGAAATGTCAAGCCTGCTGAGGAATTAAAAGCCCACGGGCTGCATTGCCTAGTCCTCCAGCTACGTATGCAAGCTTAGTTTGAGCATAACATTTTTGTTTCCAGTTTCTTTTTCCTTCCTTCTTTCTGTTTTTTTTAATCTACTTTTAGGGGCACCAGTAGGGGGTTAATGCAAGCCCGGCTTGACACAATACTGGAGGCATTCATGGCGGGGGCCCACAGTTGCTGCCTAGGCAGATTTGGCCCAGGCTTCCAAAGAGGCAGGAGCTGTTACTGCAGAGTAAGTATGCTGCCTGCCACGGTTGGACCATTAGTATGGAAATGAGGCATGCGTGTGACAGGTGGCCTTACAACCAACACAATTAACTTTCTCCATTAGCTGACGCACCGACAAAACAGATGCAGCATCAATAAGCACCACAAAAAGAGAGAGAGGGAGAGAGAGCCTCGCAAGCATTGAATAGGAATGACATTTTGTACATCCCTATTATTTATAAGAAGTAACAGCCAGTGCACATTACTTAATGGGTGGGTTTTTTTGGGGGAAGGGGGGTAGGTTTACCATATATTAATGGTAATGATGCAATAAAATAAGGTTTGCCTCGGCTGCCAGAGAATGAAAATATATTGATGCGTTTTTAAGATCAGACCGTTTGGTTTTGCTCTGCTTGTGCAAACTGGTATCAGTCTGCAGTGCAGCTACTGCCCTCACATAAGCCCTCACATAAGCACATGAACCGTTTGCCAGAAAATCTGAATACAGGATCACTAATCTACTAGTCCAGCCTATGGTGGTGCAGTGGTTAGAGGGTTGGAGTTGGACTAGGTTCAAGTCCCCAGTTAGCCATAAAGCTCATGGTGTGACCTTGGGTCAGTCACTACCTCTCAATCTAACCAACCTAACAGGGTTGTTGTGAGGATAAAATGGAGAGAGAGAGAGAGAGAGAGAGAGAGAGAGAGAGAGAGAGAGAGAGACTGCCTCTTGTATGCCATCTTGAGTTCCTTGGAGGAAAGGCAGGCTATAAGTGTAATGATGATATTAGAATAGAATAGAATAGAATAGAATAGAATAGAATAATTTATTGGCCAAGTATCAACCATACTTGGAATTTTGCTTCGACTACATTGCAATGTAAGAAAAACGTACCTCATACAAACACTATTCCTCTCACAATACAACAGCACAGCGAAAAAAACACATACCATCAACTGACCTCCCTTTCGCCCACAACTACAGATTCAACAATTTGATGGCACAAGGAAAAAAAGCTATTCCTGTGCCTAGACGTTTTTGTATATAGAGTCCTGTACCGACGTCCGGATGGGAGTAAATAAACAAACTACAGTACTATAACATGATCTACTACTCGTAAATGACCTCCAGCTCTCCAGGGCCTGACCTTTTTTTTCACTGGAGATACTAAGGATGCAACTTTGGATCTTCTACATGCAAAGCATCTGCTCTGCCACTGAACTATGTTCCTTCCCCTACTTTGCATGTGCCAGCTGACTCATAGCATAATAGAGTTGAGACTTGAGCGGCCGTCTAGTCCAATGTCCATCAGTGTAGGGACTCTGCTCCTACAGCATCCTTGGCGGGGGGCCTTCCAGCCTCTGCTTAACAACCTGTAATGAAGAAGAGACCACCATCTTTTGAGGCCGTCTGAAAATCTGGTACCATCTGCAAAGCTTGGTTTCCTATAACATCTCAGGTTGCACAGTTGTTTGGACTAGGTCTTTGTGCTCTTGTGTGTGCGGAAAGAGCCATGAAGAATGTATTGTCTTTCTGGCTTATGGACAGAAGCATCTATGGTTGTCAGATTACAGAAATTGAATATAATAATAACATCACACATGGTTATAGTTATGCAACTCCTAGTAGAAAGATTGGATTATGGTAAATGACAAATTGGAAGGGGTGTGAACATTTGAGAATCTGTGTTTCTTGGATGCACTTGCTGAGACAACAAAACAGGCAGGGTTCTGGTGTTCCGGATGTATCTTTGGCCCACTTTTTAAAGCACATCATGCGCTTCTCTGGTATTAATTCTATATTGCCAGCTTTTCTGAACATTCCCGAGCTCTCCCCATGACTCCTAGTTTTACCCCAGGTAGCCCAACACTGAGAAAGCAACCTTCAGTTGGGATTAGAATGAAGTTAAGACTAAGAAAGACCTTTCTTTTTCTCGGGAGCCGGCAGCCCAGAAAACCCAGTGAGCTGACCAGGATTTATAGTTAAATTTTATTTCTATCTTTATCTCTGGACTTTTTGGGAATTTTTTTTTTTGGTTTATATGCTTTTGAAATGTGAGTTCGAACTTTATTTTTAAGAATGCAGCCAGCTTGTTAAAATGGAGTCGAGAAAATAGACTGCGATCATATTCCACCCCATGTGACAAGTTTTGACCTTGACAGGACTGAACTATGTCAACAAAAAGGTACCCGCCTGAGTTTCAGCGGACTGTTTTGACCTTAATGTGGGAAACAAGAATAGAACTATGTCAAGAGGAGACACAACGGCTAGTGTTACAGCAACAACTCCAGATTGTGATGACAGAATATGATTTCCTAGAAGATGAAGCTTTTGAAACTGAAGAAGATGAATGTGAGAATGACAATGATGACGACTGTGATGATTTAACACAAAATGAAGCCCATCACGAAAAAAATGATGATTTTACTCTACAAAAAGTTGGATGGAGTGCCTCCCCTTCGAGGGGGGCACGACTGGATTTACTGGAACTCCAGAATGACCACAGGGAAGAAGGAAAAATTAAGCAGAGAAGAGAAGAAGCTCAGGGGTCTGATATGGAGGCCTGGATGGCAAAAGACTGCAAACAGGGGGTGGGGTGAAGGGAAAGTGAAGTGGTGATTGTAAGGATGGGTTAATAGGACTATAACTGGACTGCTGACTATGGAACTTGCTGGATTGGAGGGGTGGAGCAGGTACTCGGGGGGAGTAAGGTTAGTTTGGGAATAGTTATAGGTTTAAAAAGTGAATTGATTCTGGAAAAAGGTGAAAATATGGAGGCCTATAGAGGGGTAAAAATTAGGCACGGGAAGAAAAAATGGGAGTTTGATTTCTCAGTGATTGGACAATAGGCGAAAATGATAATAGTTTAAAAGTGGTATAAGATATAAAGGTGTATGTTATAAAATATGAACTATGAAACTGTTGAAGATGATAAATAAGGGAGGAAAACCGGGGAAGGGTGGGAGGGTGGGGAAGCCCACAAAATATGGTTTAACAATTATGAATTTAACAATTATGATGAATTTTTTTTTTTTGTCTTTTTTCCTTTTTGTCTTTTTTTTTCCTCTTCTCTTTTTTCTCTTTTTCTCTTTTTGTATTTTCTTTTTTTTTTTGGTATGACAATAGATGGTTGGATGGATGAACTCCTGCGTACTGCCCTGGTTCACTGGAGCTCCCTGGTGGCAGGGGGGGGCTTGGGGGGCAGGGGAGGGGGAGGAGGACAGAAACCCAATCATAAAATGGACCACTTCTGACTGATCACCTGCGTGGGATACTTCTGTGGCAGGGGAGGACCCATGGAGGGGGGTGGGAAGAAGGTGGAAAAGGTGTTTATGTATGTACCATTTTTTGTAATTTGTAAAAACCAATAAAAATTATGTTTAAAAAAAAAAATAGAATTGTGCATAGGCGGAAAGCCTGGTGCCACCCGTCAATGTTTGGGGAATTGCTAATTTAGTCTAGTTGTGCCTATAGGTTGTAATATCTTTCTGCATCTCAAAATAGAATTCACATGCTTCACAGAGGGCTTCACAGAGGTGTCTGGCATGCCACTTAAAAGAGAGCTTGAATATAAAATTCTAAGCACAGATATTACCACATCATAGTTGTTCGCTGGCCTGTGTAAAATACACTCCTGGGTTGGTCTCATATAATTTGTCGGCCACATTTGGCACCCTTGTTGTTAACAGGGATGCCAAGGACTTGGAGGGCATGACAGCTGTGGCTTTCACATGCCTCTTGAGGGGAATATCTCCGCTTGAGAGGCAGATTTAATGGGATAGTCTAAGAAGCGTTTTCCACCAGCTTCTGCATTGTATGTCTGTTGTGTTTGATTAGAGGATTTTAGTCCCATGGGCAGCAAATTACATGCATTAAATTAGTCTGTAGGGAAAAAAGAGGAAGGGCTAAACTTTGCTTGAGGATCCCTTGGCATCTTCTCAAGGTGAACCACATGTTATATTAAAACTGTTGGGACTCACCCAAAGGGATCACGGTTCCCAATATTGGCCTGTGTGTTATTTATATTTACTTCCAGGGTTTCGGCGTTTGGGATGTGAAATGTTCGGCAACTGAGCCGTTTAAATTCCGAGGTATGACTGTAATTTACTGCCTTAGGGTGGTATATAGCATCTCAAGCATCAAGAAATGCTACAATGCATGATCTTGTATTATTCTTGCATTAAAAGTGCTTAACTTTGGGTTATCTGCAAAAAAAAACAACCCTGCTTTTCTTAGGTTTCCCTGGTCCCAGAGCCTTTTGGTCTGTAAAAGACAAAACCAATACTTTAAATTTTACCAAGAATCTAATTGATACATGCACACTGTGGTCAGTGTCAGTCAGTGATTTTTTTTAAAATTAAAAAAACTTTATTTAAAACGTTTCCATAAAAATAAAAACCTCACCAGTAAATTACAAGTGATTTGGCTGCATTAATCTCAACTGGCTGAAACTGCTGAATACTTTTCAGAGGCAACCTCATGTAATGCATGTGACTGTAACCCAATCCAGATATTATCAAAGGTGCCTGTGTCCCAGTAGCCAGATAATTGCAGGCTTGTTTTTCTTCAAGTTGCTTGGAAGGCCTTACCACTTTTAAGATCACAATCCTATTCACACTTACATGGTAGCAGCTTCCATTGAGCTCAGTGAGACTTACTTCTGATGCATAGGGTTGAAGTACATGTCTCTTTCTCAACATAGTGAGCTGATAAAATCAGTATAACTTTCCCCCCACCTTTAATAATGTTTAATAAACCATTGTGCACACCCACTTTCAGTTAATTAAAAAAATTAAAATTACTTTGACAATTCTTGGAATGGAAACTTTGCACTTTACACTTCTTTATTTAATTGTATCATTGGTTATTTTGGGGTATATATTATTATGTGTTTGCAGTGGAGTAAGTAGGCTGTGAGACCCTTCTATCCCTTGGATCCAGCAAGTGTTAAAATATAAGCCAGGCTAGCTTCCTGTGTTGAGGTGATGCCTAGATGATGGGCCATTAAAGGAAACAAAGGAAAGGGGCTCTGTGTGCAATGGTAAATGGCTTGTGGTTAGTTAGAAGATAAAGCTAGAGTTTGGAGTAGATCAGGCATCCCCAAACTTCGGCCCTCCAGATGTTTTGGACTACAATTCCCATCTTCCCCGACCACTGATCCTGTTAGCTAGGGATCATGGGAGTTGTAGGCCAAAACATCTGGAGGGCCACAGTTTGGGGATGCCTGGAGTAGATTTTGGCACTGATATGACCTAGAGGTAAAGCTGCAAGCTGGAGAGGCAGATCAATATTTGAGAGCAATGTTTGATCTCTGTTTGAATCTAAGGCTGTGGCTAAGGAAGAACCACTTTTGGGGTGTTAATGCTGTGAACCCTTCTATCATAGGCTCAGGTTGTATATGTGTGTAAATAAACCATTTATTATAAAGACACCACAATCTCTGTTGTGCCTCATTCCAGAAGGAAACATGAACTCTGGTTGAGTGCCTGGAACCCCCAGAATCTTGCACCACTCAGGGGCAGAGGAGGGGGGGTTCAGTGGGAGCAGTGAGCCCCAGGTGTCACCACTGAGCGGGGTGACAAAATGCCGGGCAGCACTTACCACAAGGCCTGCAGCACGCGTCTCTCCTTGGAGTGCCCCAAACGGTCCACCCGCTCCCCCCCCCAGCTGTAGGGCGGCTGAGTGGGAGGAGGCAAGCAGACTCCTCAGAGGCCCTGTGGACCGTATTGTCCCAGCTTGCCTCACCCTGCCCCACAGTAGGCTGGCCCTGCCCCTGGGCTGCCCAGGCGCCCGATCGGCTTGCTCCGCCGCTGGCACCACTCAAAGATTGGGGTGACATGCAACAATATTTTCTAAGAGTACCATATAGTACTATTTTCATTTGGGGGATCATGTTGTTTATGCACTGTCATTTAGGGACCCTTATTGTACAGTAGTATATTCAGTAGTATATTCAGTAGTACATTCTTCAACCAGTGGAAGCCAGAAGAAACCCCCTACATGGTATATTTCTGCCACAAGGATGGGTGGAGGTGGACTGGCCATGGATTCACTTGACCCTAAGCCAGGCCAGCTACCTGTGATGTGCCCAGGTCACTCTGCTGAGGCAGCCTGGAGCTAGTGAAGCAAAATATGGCCCAAACCCCTGTCTCCTGCCTTGATCCTTTGAATGTGACCATTCCATTTAGCCCCACTGTTCCGATCCTGGGTATTAGGCTTGCTCCCTTACCATGCAATCCCACACATGCTTCATCAGAAGTAAGCCCCACTATATTCAGCTTACTCTCGTGCAAGTGTGCAGAGGAATGCAGCCTTAAAGGGGTTTGAGAAATGAGGCAGCTTACCCTGCCAGAAGCAAAGAAGAAAGAATCTGAAAGGAGAAGATGAAAGGCAAATTAGATGAAGTCTATTATTCAATCAAAAGGTTTTCATTTAATCTAATAAAAGTACCATCCACATTTATGAGGCAACATTAATAATCCTTGCTGATTCAGGAAAGAGGCCCATATGGCATGGGGTATTTTATTTTTATCTTGGCAAAATATGTCTGATTATCCACATCTGTGATAAACCAGCCTTGCCTAAGTTGTTTAATGAGGATTTGTAGGGCCGTTGATTTCCTTCAGAAGATGACAGTATATTTTCCTTAGTGATCATCCTGCAAGCAGTTTGGGTTTCTAGCTTTATTTTTATTTTATTTTATTTTATTTTATTTTGATTTTAAAATACCTTTATTTCGAATAAGGATTTAAAAGTTATTTACACCAGATCTTTCCAGATGTAAACAAACAAATAAAATATATAACAAAATACATCCAACCAAACCAAATTCTCAAAACTAAAATTATACATACCGAAATCATATCTCTGAATGTATTCCACTTCCACAAATAAACAAAACTTCCAACCCTTCACCAGTATATCTAATTTTGTTGTTATTATTGATATTATTACCCACAGGTTGGTTTATATCAGCTTTAACCACAAATTCTTCCTCACTTTTCTTAGTTACCCTTTTTATGTCTTACAGATATCGCTCCAGTTCTGCCAATAGAATGTTGTTATTGTTATATGTTTTTAGATACTCTCTAAAAATTTTCCATTCTTTGGATATCTTTTGATGTTCTATATCCCGCACCCAGCCTGTTAATTTCGCTAGCTGTAAATATTCAATCAACAGAGTTTGCCATTCTGTTATGGTAGGGGGTAGTTTATCCTTCCATTTCCTTGCAATCAGAATTCTAGCGGCGGTCAAGCTATACATCATAAGCTTTCTATCTTCCTTTTTAAAGTTATCGGGCAAAATGCCTAGGAGGAAGATTACGGGTTGTTTCTTAACAGTTGTTTTGAATAGTTTTTTGATTTCATTATAGATCTTATCCCAATAATCTTTAATTATGTCGCACGTCCACCACATGTGGAAGTACGATCCAGGTTCTTTCCCGCATCTCCAACATTCCGGACTTCTCCCTTTATACATCTTTGCTAACTTCTGTGGGTAGAGGTGCCACCTATATAGCATTTTCATACTATGTTCTCTCAGTGAATAGCACGCTGTGAATTTCAGATCTTTGGTCCACAAACGTTGCCATTGCTCTGTTGTTATGTTATGTCCACAGTCCTGCGCCCATTTAATCATGACCGTTTTGGTCAGCTCTTCTTTAGTTTCCCACTCTAGTAGGAGGTCATATATCCCTGAGATATTTTTATTTTTCTTTATTAATAGTTCTTTTTCGAATCTTGATGTATCCCTAGCCAATCCATTACTGATATCTACAACTAATTTTTGGCGCAGCTGAAAGTATTGGAGCCAGTCCGTCATCCTTCCTTTAATGTCCTCATACTTTTTTAGAATTATCTCTCCATTCTCTATATCTATTACCTCTCTGTATGACGGCCAGCTCCAATCCATATTTCTTCGTTTAATCGCAATGGCTTCCGTTGGGCAGGCCCATAATGGAATTTTGGGCTCTAGAATTCCTCTGAACTTGGTCCAGATGTTGTACAGGGATTTCCTTATGGTGTGATCTAAAAATCCTCTGTGTGATTTTATTTTCCCATATAACAAATATGCGTGCCATCCAAATCTTGTATTATGGCCTTCCAAATCCAATAGCTCTCTTTCTTTCAAAACTATCCATTCTCTCAACCATACTAGCCCAGCAGCCGCATGATAGAGTTCCAGATCGGGGAGTGCAAAGCCTCCCCTTTCTCTCTTGTCTATCAACAATCGATGTTTTATCCTTGGTTTTTTCCCGTTCCAGACAAACCTCGCTAGGTCTTTCTTCCATTCCTTAAAACAAGTTTTCCCTCCTAATATGGGTATTGTCTGGAACAGGAACATCAATTTCGGTAAGATGTTCATTTTTACCGCGGAGATTCGACCCCATAGAGATAGGTGGAATTTATTCCACGTTTCCATATTTTTCTTTATCTCTCTCCAGGTTTTACTATAATTATCTTCCATCAAATTTAAATTATTATTTGAGATCCAAATTCCTAAATACTTTACTTTCTTTTTTATTTCTAATTTGGTTATGTCCTCTAATTTCTCTTTTTCCTCCTTATTTAAGTTTTTTGTCAACATTTTTGTTTTTTGATAATTTATTCTTAAACCCATCGAGTCTCCGAATTCTCTGATTGCATCTAGGGCTGCTGGTATTCCTACCTCGGGGTCCTGTGTTGTCACAATTAGGTCATCGGCAAACGCCCTGACCTTGTAGGAATTTCTCCCAAGCCTAATTCCTTTTATGTTCTCTTCAGTCCTGATATGCTGGAGTAGCGGTTCTAATGCTAGAATGAATAGAAGTGGGGAGAGGGGGCACCCCTGTCTAGTACCTTTATTTATTTTGATTTCCTCTGTCAGGTTCCCGTTGATTAAGAGTCTAGCTTTTTGCTGTTCATAGATGGCCTCCAATCCTCTCCTAAACTGCGTCCCCAGCTCCATCATTTCCCATTGTTTTTTCAAAAATTTCCAAGAAACATTATCGAACGCTTTTTCGGCGTCGATAAGTAGGAGCGCGGCTTTTTTATCAATGTTTACCTCCAGGTACTCTATAATATCAATGATGTTCCTCGTATTGTTAGAGATCTGTCTCCCTGGGAGGAAACCCGACTGGTTTGGGTGTATAATATCTTTTATCGTTTCTTTCAGTCTTGTAGCCAGTATGTTGGTGAAAATTTTATAGTCACAGTTTAGGAGTGAGATAGGTCTATAATTTGTCATCCTTTCTGGGTCTCCCCCTTGCTTGGGTATGAGTGTTATATAAGCTTCCCTCCAAGAATCCGGGATTTTGCCTGTTTTCATCACCTGGTTCATAATTTCCACCAGTGGGTTGATTATTATTTCCTCCATTTTCGTATAATATTCCGTTGGGAGACCATCGGGGCCGGGAGTTTTACCTATTTTCATCTTTTTTATTGCCTTCCTAACTTCTGTTTCTGTAATTGGGGCATTTAACTTTTTAATTTCTTCTTCAGTAATATTTGGGATCTTATGTTTAACTAGATATTTTTCTGCTTCTTCTCCTATTTTCAGATCTTCCTTATATAATTCTCTATAGAAATTGACAAATTCTCTTATTATTTTCTTAGGGTTGTCTATGACTTCTTTATTTACTGTGATTTTATTTATCCGCTTTTCACTGATTCTTTTTTTTAATTTCCATGCCAAATATTTCCCTGGTTTGTTTGCAAATTCAAAATTATCTTGCTTATACATTATCCAATTTTTATCCATTTCTTGATCTATTTTACATGAATATTCTGTTTGCAATAGTTTTAATTCCTTTTTAATTTTCTCGTTGGTAGGTTGTTTATCTAGTTCTTTTTCTTTTTTTCTTATTTCCTCGTAAAGTTTCTTTTTTTCGTTCTCATTGATTTTCTTTCGTATTGAATCTTGTTTTATAAAGTACCCTCTGATTACTGCTTTTTTAGCTTCCCAAATTATTTGAATATCTGTTTGTTTTTCCGAATTTAATTTGAAATAATCTTTCAATGTTGTTTTGGCCCCTTCTATAATTTTCTCATCTTTTAGTAGGGTTGCATTTAATTTCCACCTTCTTAGCCCTGTCGACCAGTTTGCCTTTATCTTAATCTGAACCGGGTTATGGTCTGAAATTATCTTTGGTAGGATTATCGCTTCTTCCACCCTTCCCAGTAAATCTTTTGACGTCCATATGGCGTCTATTCTGCTAGCTGACTTTTTCGCCTCTGAGAAGAATGTGAATTCTTTAGAGTTTGTGTGCTTAAACCTCCAGGCGTCTCCCAAATCTAAGCTTTCGCTTAGATCTATAAATGTTTGTGGCAATTTCCCCCGGTTTTTCTTTCCTCCCGATCTATCTAATTCTGGCTCCAGTACCCCATTCAGGTCTCCCATTAGGACTATTTTCTTTCCCACATATTCTAGTAGTTTTTCTTCTAGCTTTTTAAAGAATGTAGCTTTTTGATCATTTGGGGCATAGACTCCTACTATTATAATTTCTTCCCCCTTATCCACCAACTTCAGTATGACCACTCTTCCTCCTGGGTCTAAATATAACAATTTGGGCTCCAGAGCTGGTTTAACGTATACAACTACTCCCTTCTTTTTTACCTGATCCGCCGCTATGAATTCCTGACCAATCTTTGAATTGATCAGAACTCTCTTGTGTTCTTGCGTAACATGCGTTTCTTGTAGGCACACTACATCATTTTTTTGTTTAATCAACATATGCGCTATCTTATTTCTTTTCCCTTTCTCATTCATTCCATTTACATTCCATGACAAGATTTTCAAAACCATCTTTATTTATTAAAATCTGGTATGTATCGATATCTGGTTGTTATATTCACAATTTTCCTTACTTAACAATGCTATTTTGGAGTTGCTTGGTTGTTGGTGTTTGGTTGTTTTCTGCGCTGTTCTCACCTTGGGTTAAGTTTTTAAGTTTCACATTTTTTGGGCTGGTGTCTCTTTCTGAAGTTCTTTTTCACCCCCTAGCTCATTTTTGTATGACCTGAAGAACTTGTCTGCATCATCTACATTATCAAATCTTCTTCTCCTTCCTCTAAAATTAAAGGAAAGCCCCTCAGGGTATTCCCATTTAAAGAAGATTGATTTTGCTTTTAGGGTTTTTGTGAGGAATTCATATTTTTCCCTCTTTTTCAACAGTCGAGGGGGGATTTCTTTCAGAATGATAATTGTCTCTCCATTTATTTTTAGGGGCCTTTTCCTTCTTAGTTGGAGTATTTTCCTTCTCAACTTATTACACAATAGTGAGATTATACAGTCTCCAGGCCACCTGTTCTCCTTGGCTTTTTTTGAATTCACTCTGAATGCAGTATCCATGTTTTCCCATATTTCTTCCTCTTTCACTCCTAGCCATTTTGCTAGTTCTGTTGCAATAACTTTTTGTATGCTTTCCTCTGTACTTTCTGGTATCCCTCTCAGTCTCAACATATTCTCATTACATTGCATTTGTAAGATAGATAGAGCATCCCCTGTGGCTTCTTGTTTAATTTTAAGTTCCTCATTATCTTTCCTGACTTTCTCACACTCTTTCTTGTTTTCTCTTGCTTCCTTCAACGCTTTCTTCGCTATATCCTCTAATTGTTGCATTTGCAGTTTCAATTCACTGACTTCTTTTTTTAATTCCACATTTTCTTCCGCTATATTTCTTAATTGGGGCTCCATTTCTGCAATTGCTTTCTCATTATGGTCAGTTTTTGCTCCCATCCCCTCCAATTTCTCCTCTAGTCCCTTCACTCTATCATTCACTTCATTTTTCATATCAGCAAATTCTCTTCTCATCTCCCCTATATCTCCTCTTAAACTCAGTATCAATTCCCTTAAATCCATATCTTGATCTTGCCCTGAATTCCTTCTTCCAACAGTATATTTCTTATTACTTGTCATCTTGAAACCACTTTAAGAGGTATAATCAAATTTCCTCCAGCTCTCTTATCCCCCAGAGTGAATGCTCTATTACAGGTTGTTGTCTGAAAGCTATAAAAAAAACTAAAAAAAAAAAAACAACAATTCAAAACTCAAATTCCCCTTCACTCCTCACCCCTCTCTAACCTTCTCCCCCCTCCCTTCTCCTTTCCCCTCCCCTGCTTCTCCTTTCCCCTCCCCTGTTATTCCCTTTTTACTTTTTGTTTAAGTCCAATGTCCCGCTCTGCGTCGATTATAATCCAGTCAGGAAAAAGTCTGGTGGTACTGTGCGCTGTTCCAAATTCAAAAAATCAATCAGAGTGTAGCGATGCTTTCCTTAGTAATCGGTACCAAATACAAGTCTCCTTTCCGCAGTCTCCTCTTTCGCCACTGGGTGTCTCTACCTTGCTCTTGATGTTACTCCTCCGCTCCCCGTGCTCTCTTCTTCTCCTATGCTCCCGCCTCCTCTGCTGTCTCTTTCTCCTGTTGTTCCTCCTTTTCAATTCTCAGAAAGACCAGCCCATCCCGTCTGCACGCTACGCCATTTTCCTCCCTCTGTGGGTCATCGTTCTTTAGGAAGGAGAAACTCCCAAGTAGGACTGCTTATCTTTATTTCTTTCTTTGTGCTCAGTCCAGTCTTTTAACTTCCACCTTAACCCTGCGGCGTGGGACTCCACTCTATAGATAAAAGCCGCTGCAGCTCTCTTATTTACTCCTTTCTGTTGGCGATATCCACTGTTTCTTACCCTGCGGTGGTTTAGATATAGTGGGAAAGGTTTCCCTTGATCTCCTCCTAATATATTGTCCCTTTGGCTTAACTCTGCGTCCAACTCTTTGGGGTTTAAACAGGTTGTTTCTCAGACCTCCGCCTCCACGTTGGTCTTATTTCTAAAAGAAGTCCGGTTAAAGTCCCCTTTATCTTTTAGTTCTCTAAATTGGACTAATTTTCTAGTCTTTAGGGATTAAAATGATGGAAATTACCCTCGCTTTTCTTCTCCGGGTCTCGAGGCTTGCTGCCTGGGCTGCTTGCGTCCTGGCGTCCCGCGCTCTCCGTCTTCCCACTCCTGTCTCGGCGTGGGCTCCGGAGGGCTCTTCGGACTCCGCTGGAACTTTTCGGTCTGGGGTCGCCCCCCAAGACCTTCTAGGGGGGACGTGTAGCCTTCACGTACCCCCAAAAGCCGTTTTCGGCAGCCGCTTCGCCTACCCGCTCCGTTCTTTTCACAGAGCTCCGCAAAGCGCACCCGATTCGAAGCGCGAGGAAACCGGAAGTCCCGGGTTTCTAGCTTTATTTTTAAATGTTTAAAGTTACACTTTTCCTTCTAGAAACATGTTCTGAATATATTATGTTGATCTTTAATGGCCAGGGCTTGCTTTTATAGTGCCAGGCCAGTAGAAATGAATCTTCCCCATACTTGTTCCTTCCCTCCTTTCCATTACATTTTTCTAAGCTAAAAAGCCCCAAGTGTTGTACCGTATCCTCAGAGGAGAGTTTCTCCTGCCCCTTGATAAGTAGCCACCCCAGAATTTGCCCTTCTCTGAATTCTGCATTGCAGTTCTCCAATCAAAGGAATGTGGGGGGGGATGCATATGTGAGGGTAGAGTATGCATTAAAAAATCATATATTGGTGGGGAAAAATTCAAAAATGCATGATGTTAGCAGAAATTGTTTTGCAAAAATATGTATCTTGGCCAGTAATGCATGCAGAAATGTATGTATTGGAATAAATTTGCACTAAAATGCTTGGGAATTTTCATGAAATGGAAATGTGGAGAACTAAACTTAAAGACTGGAAGAATGAGAGGATAAACCAAAATCGACAGACTTACACAGAACTGTGTTTGCCATTTTTATGCCCATCCCTGCTCCCACCTTTGCTGTCCTTTTTGATCTTTTTTTAACCAGCCTGAATAATTTGCTGTGAACAGCAAACCTCACTGCTCACCTCCGATTCAAGGTCATTGATGAACAATATGCCAAAAATATAGTACCATTCAAATGACCATAATTAGCAGTCCTGCCTGTTTTGAATGAAACTGTTCTCTCATTTTTAAAACTTAGAAGTGTACCTGGTATTCAACAAGTAGGTGTTAATGAGGTGGCTCAAAGCTGGAAAAGAATGGAAAAAAACACATCATCAGGGACAAAAGTGTGTGTGCTGTGGGGCAGAAAACTCCCCATGAGATTTCCCATTTACTCTGCAATTAACTACAACTATATGCTTTCAAAGAATAGGTAGAAATTGTTTTCCTTTCAAGGGGTGAAAGTCCTGGTTTGCCCTTTTATTACAAAAACCAATTTATTACAAAAACCAACCATTATTTCTCAAATGACCACAGTAGTTAGATATATAAAAATAAAATCCTGCAGCTGCGTTGGCAGAAATTAGCAAATGAGGAGTTAACCCAGGAGTGGGTGGAATTCAGGCTGATCAGATGCACTTTATAGCATGCTAGATCTACCAATCAGAGCCCAGTGCATCAGAGATGTACAGTTCAAATCAAAGAACAGTGTGTTTCTCAGCACATTCTGAGCCTAGGAATCTAGAACTTTCTACATTTTAGCAGCCAAATTTAGGTGAGAAACCTTCTTTTGGAGTTGTTGCTGCCAAAGTGGAAATTGCCCAGAGATCTTCCACTAGATCCTGATCCACATTCTGCCCACACCCCACCCCTGAATTAACCTAATCTGCATTTCGTGTCCTTGGGTTATTGTTGTTACCTATCTGTACCTGGGAAGAGCAGCAGCTGGGTGGTAGAGCATCTGCTTTTCACTCACCAGTAGTAGGCTTGTGGAAAGAAAGCCTGCCAGAAGCCTGGAAAACTGCTACCGGACAGTGCAGACCAGTGATGGCCAAATTTGGCCCTCCAGCTATTTGGGGACTACAATTCCCATCATCCCTGACCACTGGTCCTGTTAGCTAGAGATGATGATGGGAGTTGTAGTCCCAAAACTGCTGAAGGGCCAAGTTTGGCCATCACTGGTGTAGACAATACTGAGTTAGATGGACCAATGGTCTGATTCAGCACAAGGCAGTTTCCTATGTTCCTATCACATTCACAATAATATATACAAGACACTAAGGCACATGCTAATACAGTGGCACCTCTGGTTAAGAACTTAATTCGTTCCGGAGGTCCGTTCTTAACCTGAAACTGTTCTTAACCTGAAGCACCACTTTAGCTAATGGGGCCTCCCGCTGCTGCCACACCGCCATCACATGATTTCCGTTCTCATCCTGAGGTAAAGTTCTTAACCTGAGGTACTATTTCTGGGTTAGCGGAGTTTGTAACCTGAAGCATTTGTAAGCTGAAGTGTTCGTAACCTGAGGTACAGTGGTACCTTGGTTCTTGAACGTAGTCCATTCCGGGAGTCTGTTCAACTCCTGAAACTGTTCGAAAACCAAGGTGTGGCTTCTGATTGGCTGCAGGAATGTCGGACGTTCAGCTTCCAAAAAAATGTTCGCAAACTGGAACACTTACTGCCGGGTTTGCGGTGTGTGGGAGCCGATTTGTTCAGCAACTGAGCCGTTCAAGAACCAACATACGACTGTACACTAATTTCAGATGTAAAGAATTTCCCCTTCAAAGAGGCAAAACTCTTCTCCCTTCCCAGCTGAACATTTACTGATGATGGAAGTGTAGAACAAAACATATTGCTGACCCCTAATCATAGACCAGCATATACGTGAAAAAACAAGCTCTTTTTCTTTTTTCTTGTGATGCTATCAGTATGGGAGAGATGAACTGACGATACCATAAGCAAAGGCCCTCAAGAAGAATATGCCAAAAAGCGAACGTAGTTAATTCTAGGGTTGGGCTAAGGAGAATATTGACCCGGATTTTACTACAGACCTCCTCTTTTCACAGCCCAGAGGCCATCAGGCCATAAAACTATTTCCACAGTTAATTCTGAATGGGTCACTAGGAGTCGCTTTCACTATAGGAACTCTCCTCTCATTGTGTGGCTTCTTGGTAATATGGCATGAAGTACCAGTACCTGGATAAATTGTCTGCTTTGTCTTTGTTGTGCAAGAGTTCATTGTAGAGAATATAAAGAAGTGAGGTGGCAGATGTGTGGTGAGGAGAGTTCACAACAAGCCTTGTTTCTATGTGGGGCACTGTGTTCTCTTTCCCCCTACTGGCTTTGGTTTATTTGCAAGCCGTAAATCCATGGAGGGAAGGGGGAAATTAAGCCCCCTTTTGACTCTACTTCTATCCACACAATATTAGCCATCCTAATACCTCTGGCAGGATGAGAATGTATTTACTTCTTTGAAAAAAAGAAAAAGCATCGAAGTAGCAGGAGCAGCATTTATGAACTGCCCTTACAACTCTTTCACTGAGATTTAACTACAGTGGTACCTCTACTTATGAATAACTCTACTTACGAATGTTTCTACTTACGAATGGAGCTCCGTCCGCCATCTTGGATGCGGTTCAGATAGGATTTTTTCTACTTACGAATTTTTAGATAGGGTTGCTTCGACTTTCGAATTTTTTCTCCCAATGCATTCCTATGGGATTCGACTTACAATTTTTTTTGACTTACGAATGTGCGTTCGGAACGCATTAAATTCGTAAGTAGAGGTACCACTGTACAGTGATATACCTCGGGTTACAAACTTAATTTGTTCCGGAGATCCATTCTTAACCCGAAACCATTCTTAACCTGAGGCGCGCTTTCACTAATGGGGCCTCCCGCTGCCACCGTGCCGCCACTGCGAGATTTCTGTTCTCATCCTGGGGCAAAGTTCTTAACCCAAGGTACTACTTCCGGGTTAGCGGAGTCTGTAGCCTGAAGTGTTTGTAACCAAAAGCGTTTGTAACCCAAGGTACCACTGTATTCTCCTTTTGCCCACAACACACACTTCACACACTTGCAACGTGAAATACTCACATTAGGTGCAGTGGTGGGGTGGAGCCCCCCCTGCCCCCGCAACCAACACTGGTGCCACAGTTGCTTACCTGTATGGTGCTGGGGCATGGTGGGAACAAGATCAGGACCCCCGGAGATTTACCAATGGGACTGCATCTGGTCAATCTGGTGGTTGCACTGATGTCACTGTGTGCAGCCCTGACCTCATTGCTACCTCGTCCAGTAAGCAAAAACAATGACAGGCTGGGGAGAGTGGTTCTGGCCCATCGCAAGCCCTACCATTCATTATGCTATAGGAGTAAAGCGATTGCTATACATAACTGTGTGAGTGTTTCATTTGTGAAAAGAGGGGCCTCCATGTACACATATCACTTTTCTTTAGGCCAGGGGTTCTTGCCTGGCGTAGTCTCCCCATCCAGAATTACACATGGCTGAAGACTCTTTTCTGCCTCCCATACACTTTCTGCATCTTGTATGCAGTAGCCTAGGGTCTGCTCTGGCTTCTGAAACAAGTGTGTGAATAAATGGACCAAAACATAAGAATGTTGAATAGATTATTTGGATTGTGAAGCTGAACGGATAGAAGAGCTGCAATTCAAACCAACACTGAAGAAGTGTGCATGCACACGAAAGCTCATACCAATGACAAACTTGGTTGGTCTCTAAGGTGCTACTGGAAGGAATTTTTTTTGTTTTTGTTTCTACAAATCAACGTTTACTTTCTGGAAAGGAAGTTATTGGAGTAGTCTGGAGTGGAAGGATAGCTAATGTGCTCCCTGGGGCACATATGCACACTATTTATTTTTTTAAAGACCACTCCAAATCCAAAATGGGGACAGGAATTTACCAGGAGTTAAAAATCAAAATACGTTTATACAATTAATATGCCACTACATGACTGCTGCCTGAGTTTGATTTAATGTATTAAAGTAAAATAAAAAAGTCTAATAATCTGTTCCCTTCTCCCATCACTAGGTTTTTGATGGGCACAAAGCAATTTCTGCTCAACGTTAGAGATCCATCCTGTTCTGCCTTGTAGAAAAGTCTTGAAAGGCATGTGCAGGATAAGCAAATGGAGCTAGGAAGGAAGGCGTATTGAGGTGACCCAGCTCTGCTGGTTTCACACATCTAAAAATGCATGACTCAATTACACAAGAGTTAGCTAATGAGGAATGAGGAAGATGTTACAGATTGAAACAAATGGCAACTAAATGAATCGGTGCTGCTTTTCAGACTGTTGCCTTTCAACAAAACCCTGGCAAGACATTTTCTTCACAGGATATGAATCACCCCGACTCAAAAAACAGCGAGACCAGGGCCACCTACATTCAGAGTTTGTACAGTATGACCTTAAGGCCCAACATCTACCAGAAGTTGAGTAGAAAAAGGACAAGCTTGGAAGAATAAAAGGGTTTACATCAGTATTAAATAATTCTCTCTTAGATATGCAAATTTCTAATTAGTTACTGTGGAAACTGTAGGGGCCTGGAAGTAAGCCCTGCACAATGAGAGTGAGCGTTTACTTTTTTGATTTACTACAGGGCTGTAGTAGCAGAGGGAGGGGAGAGCAAGAGAGGGGGAAATTAATTCATTGCTTTTAACATGACAACAGAATGAAGTGCAGGGAATGAAGTGACTTTGTTTTGTGTGCGGCTGTTGTTACAGACCCCAGAGAAACTTTATGTGACACAGTCTCACTTGTCATGTCTATCTAGAATTGTAGATTACTAGTTTTTAACAGAGTCCAAATGAATATTCTCAGCAAGCTTTGCATTCGTAGGGATTTTTACAAAATTCACAGGGCATGAACTCAAATTCCAATGGATGTTTACCCATTCAAGAACTTTGCATTCAATTTTTTCTTTTTGTGTCCTTATGTGTGAATTTGTGAGTCGCGACTCAACATCCTTCTGGTAAAATTTAAATTCGTGCATCCCAGTTCATGTATTTTACCTTCCCCATTTGTCCTTAATGAATTTACCATGAAGAAAATGGAGAAAAATCATAATTCAATATTCATGAATTTGGAATTACTTAATCTATAGGAAGCAATCTTTGGAGAAGTTCCAAAGCACAGCATTTGGAACTATTTATGTTTAAAATATGGAAAGCTATTTAGCTTAGGGATGTTAGTTGTGATGAAGTTCCACATTCTAAGTAGCTGATCATATAAAAATTACAAGAAAATGGTCAACATAGTATAAGCATGCAACTGAATTCCTTGCTCTTCTCCCTCCCTCCATAAATACTGCTTCTGATATGTGGCTTTTGTTAGATAAGGTTTTTTGATGGAAAATATAAATTCCAATCTTAAGTCAATTTGCTCATGGAACAGACTTTGTCTCACTTTAGCTTAAGATGGCCAGTTACCTAATGCAAATGCATTAAGCTGGTGGCAAAATATTGAATCAAGAGCTTTGGCTTTCATATTGGCTTACATTCATTTCTCCTAAGTATGTTGATGCTTTCATGTCAATATTCAGTTATAAAGCCTTTCAATACATCTAACTTTGCAGTTTACATGAGAAAGCCAGCTTTCCCTAGAAATGGAAGGCAGTTTGTTTTCCTGTTTTCCAAATAATTCCACTACTTCAAGACGGATGAATACTTGATCTGGCTCCTTACAAGGTGACTCTGTAACAGGTTGTTTGTACACATGCCAAGCTTCTCAAATGGTTGCCACATGCTTGCATCCACAGGTCCTTTATACAGAGTAAGACCATTGGTCCATTTAACCTGTGCTGGATTAAACCTTGTGGAGGCCCCTAGACAGTCGAAATCTCGGAGGGGCCCCTTCACAAATTATTTCCTAATACAAGTGTCTTTCCCAGTCCTGCCTGGAGATGCCAGGGATTGAACCTCAAACCTTTTGCATCAAAACATGTGCTCAGAAGCATCTGGTATGGTGGGCTAATGCTTTCTACATTGATGACGCCCATTAAGTCAGCCTTGCAGAAACATGTAAATAGTAAAGGACTGGTGCAGATTAAAGCAAAGCAGGAATATGAGGGAGCACCATTTAGAAATCAAATGTGACCATTGAATCATAATGGTGGTCTACCTGATAATGAATTAACTCAGACTTAGCTGATGCTGCATATTTAGTGTAATGGAGAAGGCTAAAAATTTGCACTGAGGAAGGAGAGGAAAGAAAGAGTATTCTTTCCCAAGTTTTCTGTGTGTAGAAATATATTCTATAGCTCCACAGCAGGGCAATGATATACATTGAGTTGAAAGGAACAAATTCCTTCTAGTTCATCTCTCACCCAAGCAGACAAATCCCCACCCACTAGTCCTCCATACATGGGCAATTGAGAAGCTCCCCAGGAAAAAAAAATGCAGTAGAGGCAAACATTTGTTTGTTTCTTTTCCTTATATACCACCCTTCATCATAAGAGAGGTTCACAAGTTAACTAAAGTGGAAATTTACTACCCAGACGAGACCAAGATGTTAAGAAATAGGAGGGTAGGCGCTCCTAATTGAGGATCCTTCTTTTCTCTGCTAGCCAATTTCAATGTGGATTCTCCAATGGGACAGCCTCCAAAAAGAGGGGCTTTCAAACACTGCATGCACCACCAGGGAAATTAATTTAGAAGGTCTTCCCCCAAGCCAGCTACTGTCGCTTTCAGATTGTCGGTTTCAGATCACCCATGACTAGCATTTGTCTCACTAATTCACAGATAACAAATGTTATTAACAATGGCATTTGCTTAGGTTCTAGTTCTAAATGCTGAGGGCACAAATCCGTTCGTTGACAAAACTTTTCATTACTTTCTGTTTCAGTGAACTTTAATTGTCCCCTTTTCTGGGCAACTTCTGAGACTTGAAGGTCTGCTTGCAATGGGTGAATGTCTTATTAGGTACTTCTACAACAGTAATAATATTAATTAGCAGGAACAGTAATAATTCATCTCACCACAAATATTGAGAATACAAATGCGATGCCCATCTGCCTTGTGAAAAAGTATGTATTTGAAATTGCTCCTAAAATGAGCATTTTTATGGCTTTTACAGTTTCATGTGTGATAGCAGGGGTAAGGCAGAGGCTCTTTTCACCATAATACTGTAGGTGATAAAAAAAATAATGCAGTGTTTTCTCTGTTTCCCTAAGGAACCTTCATTGAAAGAACAGTAAACATTAAAGACACATTAAGACACTCATACAAAAACAAAAAAGGGACCGACTTGGCTTATAAATGCTAATACTCATTACAGATGGTCTGCATCCATCTTGTGTGGAGGGAGTGAAGAGGAAAGTAATTTGAGCAAACGAATCTGGACTGCTCCTCATGCTTTTGTCATTCACTGGGCTTGTTACCTTTTGAATTCCAGCAGTTGGGCTGCTTGTGTCCTGTTTTAGTGCCCTTCGTAAACCATCTCCCTCTGTTAACCTGGCCTGATGGCCCCAATGGAGTGGCCATGACAATGGATGTTCATTTTACCGCTATAAAAGGGCTTAATGATTAAAAGGCCGCATCATTGCACTCTGCCACAGAACTCATTCTTTTGCTCCCATGAAGTCCCTTTGATTCAAAATGTTCTTTTGACAGGATCAAGAGTGGTTTTCATTCAGCTGGGCGGCAGAAACATCTGCATTTTCTATCCTCTACCTCCTACTCAGTGCACATAGTTAATGTGTAATTAATGAAACATCCCTTCATGGAGTGGCACACAATTGCCATGGGTCTCCCACCAACCTCGCTTCAGCTCCAATAAAGCAGGTCTGCTTTTATATCCTTGTACCCTCATTCAGCGATAGCAATAAACCGAGCTTCAAGCTTATCTAGCCAGCTTACATCTTAATCTTTTTTCCATCCTCACTCTTCTTTCTCCTCAAAAAAAAATGGGGGTGGTGGAGGATTAAAAAAAAACCTTTTCAATTTCTCTAGCGTTATTCAAGCACATTGGAAATGGGTAAACCCAATGCACAGTGATATTCAAAGCAGAATAGAGATGACAAGGTTGAAAAAGGTCTAAGGAAAGGTCTATAGTTTGAAACAGAGATCTCATCTGGCAAGATGAAAAGACATTAGAGTTTTCACGGCATGTAGTTTAACGTATTAAAGAGCACACTAACACTTTGAGCTTCCTAATTGGATACACATGAAACCCTACTATCTGTTAATATGGCACAGGGGAGGGAAACTGTGCCCCCACCCCAAGATGTTGGTGGACTCCAACTCCCATCAGCCCCAACCCATAGCTGCCAAGTTATCCCTTTTTTTAAGGGAAATTCCCTTATGCTGAATAGGCTTCCTCGCGAGAAAAGGGAAAACTTGGCAGCTATGCCCCAACCATTTTTTGTCATGGATAATTATTGTTATTCTGCCACTTTCCATCCACACCAGTGAATGGCACCTGACTGGCTGTATGGGGTGTGGTTGTGTCTCTCCTCTCTATACTCCACTGCCTGTTTCTGTTCTGGTCCAATCAGAAGAAAGACTGTGCAGGCCATTTGGCCTGGTGCCTTAAGCTTGAAGTGGGCCTCAAATTTAGACACTTGTGGGTGGTTTGTTTTTTTAAAAAAAACATTTGATAAATTTCACCTCTTGCCTTATATGCACATTGGTTTAAAATGTGACACACTCAAGAGTGGAGCTGCAAATTTATGCAAATAAGATGTACCAGCAATGTTTTGCAGGCACTGTGAAAAACTTGCATTAATGAGCAGTACTAATTCCAGGATGAGGACCCATGTATCAAAACAATATTCTACTTTGCTCAGTCTAACAGCTTGATAGGATAGTTTCAGAAAACTGTGATTCCCCTACAAAAGAACATTGTGCTCTGTGCATTAGTAATCCTATGCATTCACCCGCATTATCTGGAAAGGCCTATATTCAGAAGCACTACAAATAGGTTTTAAAGTATCAGGTCTTGAACCAAAAATTTCAAGGTTTCAAGGTTTCAAACCTGAGCGACCTCTGCTTACAGGTGGTCAGCAGAGTCCCCAAGGCAAGTTGACATTGACTAGTGTCAATTGACAATTCCCACACATTCAGTTTAGATTGGTCATGTTGTTCAGATGCCTGGTTATCGTCTTCCAAAACAACTACACTATTACGAACTTAAAAATGGAAAGCATAATGCTGGTGGTCAACAAAAGAGGTTTAAAGACTCTCTCAAGGCAAATCTTTAAAAATGTAGTATAAACACCGACAACTGGGAAACAATGGCCTGCGAACACTCCAATTGGAGAACAGCCTTTACCAAAGGTGTCATGGACTTTGAAGATGCTTGAACTCAGGACGAAAGGGGGAAATGTGCTAAGAGGAAGGCACACTAGGCAAACCCTCACCATGATCAACTCTCGCCTGGAAACCTATGTCCCCACTGTGGAAGGATGTGTGGATCCAGAATTGGCCTCCACAGTGACTCACTGTTAAAACCGTGTTCATAGAAGACAATCTTACTTGGCTACGAGTGATCGCCAAAGAAGAAGATTGTAGGCTAGAGTTGGGAATGCCTTGCAGGAGTAGTTGTATGACTTGAAACTGCAGTGTCGTAGCCAAGCCTAGTTTAGGAAATAGGATGGCAGGAATATTACAAAGGTGAAAGAATTCACATTTGCTCTCAGCAAAGAGTTTTTCAGTACATTTCAGATTGTGAACAGTAATACTTAATTACTAGTATGGGCAGGTCTCTCCTGTAGGGACAAAGGTTCCGTCTCTGGGGACTGAGCTTAGTAGATGTTTGAGAAAGCTATGTGCAATTTTTCTAAATTGGGGGGGGGGGCATTTTCTGATGTGTGTGCTTGTTTTTACAAAATGCTTTGCTACTATATGGGTCCATCTACATGGGTGAAAAAGAGAGACTTAACTAAAGACTGATAGGTAAGACAGTAGCACAAAAGTGGTGGGGAAACAGACTTGGTTCTTCTAGAAGTGCTGGAATAGAACGCAGGAGACGGTGCTTCAAATCCCCACTCATCCACCTTGCCCAGTCACTGTCTTTCAGCCTATTCTACCTATAGGGTTGTGTGAGAAAATAGGGAGGCGATAAAGGTAAGATATAAATGCAAAAAATGCATGCAATACATACATAAAAAGAAACTCAGGCATGTGTGTGTTATTATTTTCCTTTCCAAGCTCACTTTCCATTTCCAGATCATGTGTACTATCTTCAAAGGGATCAAATGAAGAGGAGGAAGAGAATGCAGATCTCTTGAGGAGCAGAGGATAAATTTTATTTAGTTTTCACTTAAAGGTGAATTTATCAAATGCACACTTTCCCAAAAGAACATGGGACCCAAAACATTGTCATTCCTTGAAAATCACACTTACCTGAAGCTTGTGGTACAGTTCTCCAACCAATCAGTATTTACAAAAATGAATGTATGACAAGGGTAAGTGCACAGAAATGTTAGAGAAAATAACATGCAAAATGTTTATTGTTATTGCATGTATTTATTGCATTTATATGAGGAGAAACTGCTCACAAAAATATGTACATTAGTCAAAATGTTCATTAGGAGAAATTTGCATTAAAATATTGAAAATTTTAAAGTTTTTTTTTTTTAATAGCTGCAGAAATGTGGAGAACTGAATTTAAGATTGGGGAAATGAGAAACTGAGAGAACAGTGTTGTTTCTTGAGCTAGATTTTGTTTGTGTGCTTTTCTGTGCCCAGAGGCTGATTGTAATCAGGGTTCCTTCAGACTCACTATTTTGCAGGAGGGATTCAACTGCATACCAGAACTTTAGGTTTGTGCAGTTAAAGTGGATTAGAGGGCTCTGTCAGCTTGGTGCAATAATTCAATTTAAAAATTTGCAGGTTGGAAAGTCATAGGAAGTTGGGTGCATTGAAAAGTGTGGAATGGAGAAATGATAATTGGGAAGATGTATAAATAGGGACCCAGGTGGCGCTGTGGTTAAACCACTGAGCCTAGGGCTTGCTGATCAGAAGGTCGGCGGTTCGAATCCCTGTGACGGGGTGAGCTCCCGTTGCTTGGTCCCAGCTACTGCCAACCTAGCAGTTCGAAAGCACGTCAAAATGCAAGTAGATAAATAGGAACCGCTACAGCGGGAAGGTAAACGGCGTTTCCATGTGCTGCTCTGGTTTGCCAGAAGTGGCTTTGTCATGCTGGCCACATGACCTGGAAGCTATACGCCGGCTCCCTCGGCCAATAATGCGAGATGAGCGCGCAACCCCAGAGTCGGTCACGACTGGACCTAATGGTCAGGGGTCCCTTTACCTTTACCTTTATAAATACCCCACAAGCAAATCAGGACAAATGTTCATTTCTTATTCCACCCCCCTCCACAAAAAAAGCATACTCAATAAATACCAGATTTAATCCAACTTCTGTATAAACTTTGTGCATGCAAATCAAGATGAATGGTCAATAAACATGTCATCTGGAGTACCCGCTACAGCCTCTACACATGTGCAGAGTATTTTTCCCTTTATTGCTGAGAAAGCAGTCATCTCTTGAATGGGTTCAGAAAGAAGCTTCTGTTCAGGCTCCAATCCCAGTGCCTCTTTTTAAAAATTAAAATTAAAATACATAAAATACAAATTAAACACTGTCTACATCACATGATGTAGGACGCGGGTGGCACTGTGGGTTAAACCACAGAGCCTAGGGCTTGCCGATCAGAAGGTCGGCAGTTCAAATCCCCGCAACAGGGTGAGCTCCCGTTGCTCGGTTCCAGCCCTGCCAACCTAGCAGTTCGAAAGCATGTCAAAGTGCAAGTAGATAAATAGGTACCTCTACAGCAGGAAGGTAAACGGCGTTTCCGTGTGCTGCTCTGGTTTGCCAGAAGCGGCTTTGTCATGCTGGCCACATGACCCGGAAGCTGTACGCCGGCTCCCTCGGCCAATAATGCGAGATGAGCACCGCAACCCCAGAGTCGGTCACGACTGGACCTAAGGGTCAGGGGTCCCTTTACCTTTACCTTACATCACATGAATGCTGTGGTGGCTCAATTGCATTTCATTTATTGTGAAGTCTGGCTCAAAATGGAAAGCTCAAACCAGCTTGCCAACATATCCTTAGTGGAGGGAGGAAAAGGAAACTTCAAAGAGAGCCCTGGATTCCCCCATCCACCACTGCACTTAATTCAGAAATTAATCAGGAAAAGGATATAATGTTTGTCATGGGGATTAGCCCCCCTACTGTGTTTGTTACATATGAGCACATTGAAAATTGCTGGAATACAGCAGAAACTGTTCTGCATCTCTGAAGTTGAACTGAATTCCAGGCCTCAATAGTGTGTGTGTGTGTGTGTGTGTGACACACAGTCTCAAGGTACAATAAAAGCAAAAGACAACTCAAGCCCAGGGTCTTAGCACAAGCCTTCTCCCCAATCAGATACCCAACAAAACTAAGCCCTATGCAAAGGCCATGGATAGATTATAATGAAAGTTCCATAATCATTTGCCAGGAGGTTTGTGGGTGTCTGGAGAGTGCTCAAAATACTCACAAAGCCACATAGAATCCTGTTTGTTTCTACTCAAAGCAAATGAAACAAATCTAACTTCAAGCACAGTAACAGATGAAGGACTTTACTGGGGAGGGGAAAAATAGTCGTTGTTCTTTAAGGATAGCCCCCCCCCCCCAAATAGATTATGACATGAATACTGCAATCTTGCTTAGTTGATATCTCAGAGCTCAGTAGGGCATCCTCACAAACAAGTAGGTACAGTGGGGAGGGGGATAAATCCCATTGAACTCAGCAGGACTTACTTCTGAGTAAGCATGCATAGGACAACTGCTACCCCAAGATTTACCAGAATGTGTTACCTAATTGAGGAGTGAGTCCTGTTCTGTTCCATAGGATTTCTTTGGGGAGTAACATGCACAGGGGTGGGTGTGAGACAAATTCTATTTCAGTTAAGCAAAAAACAAAACAAAACAACATTTCTTTGACCAAATCTCATCTCTCATTTACTTAAATTCACAGCTCTCTGCTGAGAAAGCATGTCACAGTTTGTCCCGTTGTGCATTCTGTGTGTATTGTGGGTGGTACTGTTGTGAGTTCTTGGAGCAAAGTTGTTTTATGCCACCCAGGGTGAGAAGCCAACATTACTATAGCCAACAGTTGAGAGGTGAGAGGAAAGTATTTGATAGTTCTTTGAGTGTGGGGCAGGAGCCCATTAGTGCTGCAGAGATGAGCAGAGTCTGTTGTCTCTGTGTGCTTGGTAGTAATCACTTGTAAGGAACGTCTGAGTGTGTAGTGAGTGCATGTGGGTTTAGTAATGTTGAGAGTGAGTTGTTTGGGTGCTTGGTTTGTAGAGATTTTGCTGTACACTGCCTTGATATTTTAGGAGAGGGTGGTATGTGAATATATGTGAGTTCTTGTTACAGCATTTATTCATTATTTTATTTATATGAAGTGACGAATGGTTGCAGGGGTTGTGTAAATGGAAGTTGATAGTAATGGCGTGTGAGTAGTTGTGTGGATAGGGGTTGTGTTTTATGTTGGCTGGGAGCATGACTACTGTATTTTACATTGTTTAGGTCATGATACCTTGCGTGTTTGTAACTGATTTTTGTTATATACAGTAGATGTGCCTATTCTGGATATGAATATTGCATATTACATATTTTCTTAATCCATCCAAAATGGTGCTAAGTTTATATCTGTGTGTTTTGATTCTGTATTTTTATTTTCCTTACTGTGTGCTGCTTTGGGATCTATGGATAGTAAGCAATCTAGAAATGGACTAAATAAAAATCAAGAAGGGATAAAATCCTTTCTGTCAATTCGCCCCTTCAAAAAAAAAAGTATGAATGATCCTAGCAAAAATGGGCAACAACTTCAGAAGCAGAAGGTAAGCTGATTTGGGAAAGAAACAAAAAATATTCCAGAAAAGTCTTTCAGTTCTGGAGCATTTCATATTAATAACTTTGGACCTTGCTTCTCAATCCTTTCTTCATGGAAATATTCCCCTTAGATGTTGGTAGGAGAGTTCCCAGTTGATTTTGCAGGCGTTACACCACTGTCTCAAAACTTTTCAGGTGTCTATTTTGTTACACTTTACATTCCAGCATCAGTGAAGCAAGAATTATCTTTGCATGTTTCCGACTTGGCCCTGAAGAGTCCAGGTGGTTCTGTGGCTTCCACAAAAAACCCAAAGTGCTGCACCAACAAGTACAAAATGACCCCTCTGCAGCGCCACAAATCCAACTCAGTGGTGTAACGTTGGAAAATGTTGATCATTTCTTCTACCTAGGCAGTTACCTTTCCACAAGGGCCAACATTGATGCCAAAATCCAGCATTGCCTGAGCTCTGCGAGTGCAGCTTTCTCCCGATTGAAGTGCAGAGTGTTTGAGGACAGGAACATTCGCAGGGAAACCAAAATGCTTGCTTACAAATCTATTGTACTACCAACCTTACTATATGCTTGTGAAACATGGATCACTTATAAATGCCATCTCCAACTCCTCGAAAGATTCCATCAATGGTGTCTCCGAAATTTTTTACACATCACTTGGGAAGACAGGCAAACTAATATCAGTGTACTGGAAGAAGCAAAGATCACCAGTGTTGAAGCAATGATTCTTCAACATCAACTTTGTTGGACTGGTCATGTTGTGTGGATGCCTGATGATCGTCTTCCAAAGCAACTACCCTATTCCAAACTTAAAAATGGAAAGTGTAATGCTGGTGGTCAACAAAAGAGGTTTAAAGGCTGTCTCAAGGCAAATCTTTTAAAATGTAGTATAAACACTGACAACTGGGAAACACTGGCCTGCGAGCGCTCCAGTTGGAGAACAGCCTTTACCAAAGGTGTCATGGGCTTTGAAGAAACTTGATCTCAGGACGCAAGGGAGAAATGTGCTAAGAGGAAGGCACGCTTGGCAAACCCACAGAATTGGCCTCCACAGTCACTTACGGACCCGTTGTTAAAACCGTGTTTATGGAAGGCAATTTTATTGGGCTACAAGTGATCACCAAAGAAGAAGCTGATTCCAGAATATAGTGGATTTTTGTGTCCTCTGGGCAGCACAAGCTTGCTTTTGCAGCACTGGAGACACACTTAAGATCTGTGCTGCTGCATCTAATTAAAGAGACAGGGAGGGGGGTGGCTTCCCCTTAGTTACTGCAGCTTTAAAGACTTAACAAAGTGTGGGGGAGGGGGGGAGGAAAGAGAGAAATAAAGCACTGTCCTCCTCGTGAAGGTGCTGAAAGGCAAAGCAAGCTCTCAGCTCCTTTTCTCTCTCTTGGTGGCATTTGAAAGTGTAAAGCTTTGAATACCAATTGCTTGAACTGGACATATGTGAATCTCTTCTAATCCTACTAATCCTGTCCCCAAGTGCTTCTTTGTATGTGGAGGCAACACACATAGATCTAAGTTAAAGTGGCCATAATCCTGGAAATGTGGAAAAATGTCCCAGTGTGAGAGCTAGGAGAGGGAATGGCTCCCTAACAGAGGGGACCTGTTGGAGAAACTATTGTCTTGGCCAAGGGGTTGGGGGGAAGAGATGTGTGGAAATGGGAGGGGGAGCCAGGGATGACATGAAGGAGCGCTCTCACCTTTTCTGAGCTGCTGGGAGAAAAGCAAACCCACCCAGCGGGAAAGCTCCCTTGCAAACAGCCATTGCACACTTGGGCAAACCCACAGAACTGAGACAAAGTTCCTGGATGCTGGGAAATTCACCCACTGGCTGCTTTCAGCTGTGTGAGCCCAGCAGGCCAGGCGCTAATGTGCTGCTTTCATTATATTTCAACACACACACACACACACACACACACACACACACACACACAACCCCTCCATTTCTGAATGGCAGCAGAGCCATGGAGTTCTTCCCTAGTGTTCTGCTCTCTCTCCCCCCCCCCCCAGTCAAACATGCACAGTCAAGTTAGAAGCAGCACTTCACACAGCTTATGCCCCAACTGAGTGATTTTTTAGCGACTGCAAAAAATAAATGTTTTCCCTCCTATTCCCTTTTACAGACATGGGATGATTTCCCTGGTATGACATTCCTGTGCCTCCATATATCACAAATGACGAGGGGCTTCCCTACCAGTGAGCAGAGTGAGGGGGTTGCCTCAGGCAGCTGATTTTGGTGTCAAGAACAGGCAACTCATGGTTTCTGTGTTTTCCCAAAAATAAGACACTGTGTTATATTTATTTTCCCTCAAGAATACACACTATGGCTTATTTTCAGGGGATGTCTTATTTTTTATTACGCGTCCAACCTCGCCTCTTCCTTGACACCCTCCAGAACTGTGCCTATCACTATGTCTTATTTTTGGGGTATGGCTTATATTGCACAAATGCTTAGAAATCCTGCTAAGGCTTATTTTATGGGTATGTCTTATTTTCAGGAAAACAGGGTAGTTATCCAACCAGTTTTTCCAGTTTCGTTTTGTTGTTTGTTTTTAATGCCAAGGAGTGCAAGAGGCAGTTGTGGGTGGTTTTGCTTCACCTCAGGTGTTGAAATAACTTGATAGGCCTTGGATATTATGCACATTGACTTGAGGAAAGTATTTCCAGTCAATTGTCATGGGTGAGGCCTCCAAATATATTGTATTCCTAATATATGCTCATGGGGACTGAACTGGTGGTGACAGACCTGCCAACAAACCTAGGGGTCAGAGTAGATAGCTCAATGAAGATATCAACAGAGTGTGTGGCAGCTGTGAAAAAGGCAAATTCCATGCTAGGGAATCATTAGAAAAGGAACAGAATTTAAAGCTCCTGATAGGATAATGCCATTATACAAATTTATGGCTTGAGACCTCGTTCAGTATGTACAGTTCTGGTTGCCTCACCTCTAAAAGGATATTGTACAGTTGGAAAAGGTTCAGAAAAGGGCAACCAAAATGATCAAGGGAATTGAGTAACTTCCCTATGAAGAAAAGTTACAGTGTTTGGCACTTTTTAGTTTAGACAGAAAGCCGAGTAAGAGGTGACATGACAGAAGTTTGTAAAACTGTGCATGACACAGAGACACCGAATAAAGAAAAGCTTTTCCTCCATCTCTCTTAGCGTTAGACCTCATGGACATCCAATGAAGCCGAATGTTGGAATATTCAGGACAGATGAAAGGAAGTTACTTCCTCACATCCCACATAGGTAAACTATGGAACTTCCTCCTGCAGAAGGCAATGATAGCCAACAACTTGGATGGTTTTAAAAGAGGAGTAGACAAATTCAAGAAAGCTATTGAAGGCTACTGGCCATGATGGCTATGCTCAGCCTCCCTGGTTGGAGGCTGCATTCCACTGATTGCCAGTTGGAAAACACAGGAGAGGAGGGGGCTCTTTTGCTCAAGTCATGCTTGCAGGATTCCCACAGGCATTCCACGGGGAGTGAGATGATTGTAATGTAGCTCTCTTGCTTTTTGGAGTTAATGTATCTATGTAGGGTTTATTGCCTATTGGTTTGGTCATAAGTTGCTCTGGGTTGCTCCATGATGGACAAATTTAATAAATATTAATCAATAATCTGGTTGCCACTGTGAGGACAGAATGTTGGACTAGATGGGCCATTGACCTGATCTAACAGGCTCTTCTGACATTCCTATGTTCTTAATACATGAGACACATGGGGACCCCAGACATACCCATGAAATACAAGACACTAAAACCAGGGCAGCAGTATGTGAGTTTGTCAAGGAACCAGTTGCACGTATTATTGCTCATGCCTACAAGATGTTCACATGTAGTCCAGTGTATTGAAGTCTTGTGCTTGGAACCTTGGAGAGTTGTATCTGGGCCAAAGTCTTGCTTTGGTCCCATTGAAATCCGTAGGACTTAACGTTACTTATGACTAAGCTATTGGATTGATTGCAATGGGGCTAAAGCATGACTAGCTTAGATCTCGTCCATGCTTTGCTTGCCCTGTGCCTAGAAGGCACGAGTCTGAGCAGTTTTCCATTTACTCTGCCACTTTCTCCAGGAAAACCTGCTCTTTAACATTGAATCGGAGCAAGCATCAATCCACGGAAAACCCAACTGCCATTTGATTCAGGTAAAGAGTGGGTTTCTCTGGAAGGAATCAATAAGAACAAGCAGTGTGGGTGAGTCCTTAGTGCTAAGTCTGGAATGTTTAGTTCCATTAGTTCAAAATAAATGCAAGGGTGTCAACTAAAACTATTTTTGGACCACATCTTCAGCTCCAGCTCCAGCTCCATCTTTCCCACAGCTAATTTCAGCTCCATCATTTCAGACACCGCACCCAATTACATCCTGGTGAGGTTTACTGTGCACCCAGAGCTTCATTTCAAAGTCTTTTGATAATGCCAAGGTTTCCTTGTGTTAATCCAAAAACAAAGTGGACCAAATAACTTTTTTAAAAAATGCATTGCTGTTTAATTAGGCACATGGCGACCCCAGGAACTCTAAAAAGCAGGTAATGATATTGATTCTTTATTATCACTTTAATTGTCTCTTTTGATGTGTTAGAACTGAAACAATTTTCCAGCTGCAGTGGCTAATGAACTCCAAGATCAAATAAGATCTTGCTAATTATTAAGTTAATGAGGACAAGTTCACAGGCACAGTTAAGTTAGTAATTACCCAGTTCAAAGTATCTAAAAACTGCATACAATCTTGATTTGGTTGCTATAATGGTTTATAATTTCTATTCCTGATTTCTGAACGTCTTATAGATGGGCACCCCATATAGAGTATATAATGCTAATAACATGGAAACATGGCACAAGCCAGAAATTATTTAGAAAATGTTCAGTTAATATCTGAAATAAATCCAATGTCTATTTCTGTCTGTGCAAGTAAATATATTTGTATTACTTTCCAGAAAAGGAGCTGGATCGCTTGCTTTTATCTAGTAGTAGCTTGGACCCCAGTTCTTTATATACCAGCACAACATCATAAACACTACAAAGGAGAGTATTTTGGTGTGGCAAGTAGGAAGAGAACGGATGGGTGACCTGGTGCTGCCAGAATCCAAGAAGGAGGGTGGTCCAAGGCAACACAGAAGCACTGAGAAATAGCAAGAGTCAGAATCTATCTCACTGGGCTTAAGCGAGCAGCATCTTATGAGTGCCACAGGCCCTGATGAAGCTTTACTCTCTAGTGGCATCCTTCTTCAATACTTCATCTCCTTGTTGCCCAGCATCCCTCTAACCACCTATTAAAACTCCAGATACAAGGACAAGTGCTGCTAACTTTTCAAACTCTGTTAAACCCATCTGGTCCAACACTTGTATGCTGTAGGGCTATGTTGTTGCTCGTATCGGTAGGCACAGCATTGCGCTTTTAAGTGAAGAAAGACAAGCAGGATGTGGCAGTGGCATAGTGTGGGTTGTCAATGCCCGGGGCCGTTGGGCATTGGAAGGGAGGGAAATGGAGTACGCATGTGCATTCAACTGCCTAATGGGTCCATGTCACCCAGGAGATCATAGCCACAGAGATAAAAAAATAAGAGTCATTTGATTGTCTGGAGAGGTCACTTTCTGGTTCGCATTTTCAACTGACCCCAGCAACAGAAGCATGCAGTTGTATTGAGGCAGCACTGGGGGTTGAAATTTTGCACCCCTAACAATTCTGTGCCCAGGGCAACTGCCCCTGTCGCCCCCTCCCCCACGGTACGCCACTGGGATGTGGGGCATAATATCCATCCTTGTACGTACATGCCGGGAGGGAAAGGATTGCAGTTTGCCAACCCCAGCTGAAGTGGTTTCTTTCAGCCCCTGAGAATGCTGCCCTACAGCTTGTGCAATGCTGCCCACTCATACATTAAGTGCCCTTTAGCAGATGTGTACATACTTCTGCCAAGCAAACACCCTTGCTTCATTCAGCATGCATTAGAGTTGATTGAGTGAGGCTGGAATTCACTGAAGAGCACGGTGTGACTATTTCATTTCCTGCTGAGCCCAGAATGTATCCCTCTGACCCAGCAGCAACAGGGTAACAGAAATATCATGAGAAGCTGGAAAACTCCCACACCAAAGTGTATTAAAGGAAAGATACTTTCACCGACATCAAGATGTGACATGTTATAAACATTCTTTTCCAGTGCAGTTGATACAGAAGCAGCATAGATGTTTTATTAATTGGTAGTGGCTTCCTTTGCTACTAATTAGCCACCACTATTATTTATTTAAGTGCTGACTTTGTGGGTTGGTTATTTATAAGACAAATAAAAGACACCTGCCTCCAAATTGCTTGAAGATCAAAACTCACTCTAGCAGTGGCCTTGTGTCGTTTTCCCCTCCCTGCCTTTCCCTCCAGAGTCTTGAATTGGATTATTTCGGCAGTAATGGTGGCAGAACAGAATACGGCTACTATCATTACTTCTAAGCTTCCCAGTGCTGCTTTTACTGCTCCGTCCTTTATAGTGCCTCTGCTTCTTAATAAATATCTAGTTACTCATTTAGTGGGAGACACCATTGCTCTGTTAGAATAGAAATACAAGCTTCAAAGCTAAAGCCCACAGCACAAGACCAGGGATGGGAGATCCATACAAGGAATAAGCAGGTAAGTGGCTAAAGGTCTTTATATATGGGGTGTGGATATTGCCTTTGGGATATGCAGAATCCCCTTTGAGACCATTAACACTCCCTTAGGGGTTGAAAAAATAAAATCTCTATACCAAAATTTTATCAGTTCCCAATCAGCATAACCTACCCCTGTTTCACTGCTTTATGAATGCCATTATCCCATTGAGTACTTGGCCTAGACATTATTTCTCCCAAGTGCATTATCTTCCATTTGCCTAAATGCATTCAAATTAATAGAGAGCAAGTTAAAGTACTGTATGCATGGTCTTAAAGTGCTATATATCTGAATTAAGACAAGGCCAATAGTAAACCAGGTAAAGGCAGGGACAGGGTGTTAAATAGCTTTCTTGCCATTCTAGCGCCAGATGGCTGCCTCAAAAGGCACAGTCAGCTTGCTAACACAGACACACCGCCAGCCTGTGGATTTTGGGGATGGCTCACACGTCCTTCAAGAGAAAGGGTGGGACATAAATTTAACCAATAAATAAGTTTTTTTAAAAAATAAAAATGAAATCCTAGCACACAATCTACACTATTTTGCACATGGGAAATGTGATTCTGCTGTGGTTTGTTATGGCTGTGTAGATTTTGGTTGGCAAAAAGAAAATGACAGGTTTTTAATTAGTGGCAAGTGATCAGGGATTCGTTTGGGTCAAGGCTCGCCAAGGCCAACCCTCCATCTCAGTTCAGGATGCCAGCGTATTGACCTTGGAATATATAGGAATCAAAGAATTGTAGAGTTGGAAGGGACCACAAGGGCCATCTAGTCCATCCCCCTGCAATGCAGGAAATGTTCACTCCACTTGGGTCTTGAACCCAAGACCCTGATATTAAGAGCTTCCTGCTCTACTGACAGTGCTATTAGATCAATTGGAGAGTTGCAACAAAAGGTGACAGTATTCCCCGGCTCCTAAGAGGGGGGCAGCTTAAAACAGGAGCCTTGTAACAATGTTTGGGACCCATGGAAGCATGGGCATAGCCAAGGGGGATCAAGGGAGCACCTGCCCCACCGATCAAGTAAAACAATAGAAATAATTAACTGACCAATCACGTTGGTGAAACTTTCCCACCTATGTTATATGGCATTCTCAGGCTCAGGGCTGGTTTCTCTTTGGAAGCCTATAACCTGACAGGTTCAAACCTGAGTCCTTTATTGCTATATAGGCTTTGCAGCCCATACCTATGACGTGGCCACACATTGCAAGAGGAATCTCTTGCTGTGCATCAGTTCCTGTAGGCTGGTCTCAGCCTGGGAAACTCAATAGCACGATGAGGGGGATGAGATGCCATTCTTTATCCAAGGCCTGTTGCACAGCTATTCACCAAAAAGTACAATGATGGCATGCTTGACATTAAATACATTGCATGGCATAGTGCATTAAACATATGTAAAAGGGTGGAGAGGGGATGAAGGAGTGCAGAAATCTTCCTAAGCTTGTTATGCAAACTGTTCCAGGTGTCAAGGGAAATCAAATCTTTCCTGGGATCAGAATCTCTGCCTTCACCCTTTCTCCACACTGATTGTGTGTCAGTCTTTTAAAGTTCACATGGCAAAAACAAACAGCGGAAGCGCATTACCAATGACAGCATGCAGCTACAAGCCCTTCAGAAATAAACTCTCTAATCAATGGATATAAACAACTTGCATTTCCACCCAATCCTAAAAAGGATCACCTACCCCACTGCTAATTAATACCTCTGTGTATTTAACAGCCTGAAAAGGCTCATGGACTCGCTTATTGTAATCTGTTCATTAAAAGTTAAACTTAGTATTCAGGTACTGCCTTGCCTTTAGTACAGCGAATCAAATGCACACCGCTGAATAAGTGATTCTGTTTGTTTACACAAACTAATTTCATGCTATTAGTAGGAAATGCCACCGAGGATTAGCAATTCATGAACAGTAAATAAAACTAATTACACTTTGCAAGCTGACTTCCAACGCTATCAGTCCAACTCGCCAAGCTTTATGATTAGTCATTGGGGGGGAAGCTTTCCTTTTTATTTCTTAAATTTTTGCATTCAGTCCAGAAGAGAATGGCGTTTGACTCATCTTGTTCTAGGAATCAGTTGAGTACATTATTGCTGTGCATCTACTCACGTGGCTCACTAAATATTCTGGGACTGATACTCCAAAACCATTAAATCCTTGGGAGTTGTACCATTAATTTCAGTGAGAGGCTCATTGCACCACCAGTGATAATTTGTTGGATTAATATTTTGGATAGGAGTGCAAAATCAATTGAACCTAAGAATCTCAGAATTGTATTAACTATTGGAGTCAACTCCCAATAAAATATTTTGGGGGGCTGCCACCCCCCAAAGTTGATGGGCATTGCCATTCAAATGGTGTTCGTGCACCACATCATGTGATCAGTTATGTGGGGCAAGTTAGCACCGCTGGTATTTCAGACACTAACACAGTCCCACATAAAACTTGTGGCATCAGCCTTGCAAAATGCCTTCTTTCTGAAGAAGTCACTTTCGGTGACACAATCCAATGTTCAGTTAAGTTGGAAACAGTGGAACTTGATGATTCAACCTAGCCAAAATTTACTACCATTGATCTCAGTGGGATTTATTCATGATATGTTTAGATTAACCCTTGATTTATAACTGCCATGTTGGTTTCATTTCATATGTACTAGTTACAGGTAGTTAGCTGTGTTGGTCTGACGTAGTCGAAACAAAAAATCTGTATCTGAAGAAGTGTGCATGCACACGAAAGCTCATACCTATGACAAACTTAGTTGGTCTTTAAGGTGCTACTGGAAGGATTTTTTTTATTTTTTATTTTATATGTTGCTTCTAAACATGGACCATGGGGTTCTAAGTATACTAGCCATATAATGTCCAGTTGTAACTTCCCTAACCAATGGCCATGTTAACTTGGGCTGATAAGAGTTGTGGTCTAGAACATCTGGAAGCCACCAGTTTGGGGAAGGCATTTAAGAAATATTCAGCTGAGTTGTGTCACATGAAAGCAGAGAGTGGTGTGACATCATATCAGAGTGCACTGCCCTATCCCTGCCTTACATAATTGACTGTTATCATTTGGGGAGTGCAACATATGGTAAGATGATGTCATGTCACATGCTGTGTTTGACTACCTATCAGAAGGAGAGGGAGAAGGAGAGCAAGGGCAGCTCATTTCTCCCGTAATGTCTACCTAGATTCTGAAAAAGACTGAAGACTGTGGATATATATCATAATACTGACAAAGTCTTTTTATATGCTCAGTGTAAGGATAACATTCTGAGTTTTCAGCTAGAGCCAGACCCCTTGCTACTACAAAATTGTACCTCCCTATTAAGGACAGAAGGTGAACGATATCAAACATATCAAAAACTAAGAACCAGGAGTCTGATATTAGAGACGTGTTTTCCAGCTGGAACACAATCCCTTAGTAAAAATCAAGTCAGCAATTGCTGCCTATAGACGTTCACATGTTTCACTCTCAAAGACTTTGCCAAAATGGAACTATATAATGAATCTTGCTGGCCCTAACCAGCCATGCTGTTTATGCATCATTAAAATTAAACTTCCACTTCTGCCAACAAATTACATTTCCTATATATTCTCATAATTAGCACTTCAGCGGCTTCTGCTATTCAGAGACGCTCTTGCATCCTTGCATTCAAGGCTGTTTGAAAATGTTTCGAGCAGTTCTGTCCTCGTCAGACATGATTTCTGCTCTTCATCAAACAGGCATTCTCCTTTGATGGAAAATATGGTTCCAAAGGGGTGAGCGAACCAGCTGTGGTTTGGAAAAGAGCAACTTCTGTTTTCCTAATGCTGCATGGCCCCCTGTCCCTTCAACCCACCCTTGCCAGGGATCTCGTTTTTCTTGAATCTGAAGCTCTCTGTCTTCAAACTACTGGGGGTTGATTCAAATGCAATGTTTACTTCCCCTCTAAATTATAATTCTGTTGAAAGAGTAAGAATTTTGAGAGAGTTTTCCTTTGCGGTTGGAGCTTTCAGATCACTTGGTGGGAAATCTTACCAGTTTCCCAGTTCATTTGGAACTTCATAAACCTTGATTTCCCATTCCAACCAGACATCAGGTGAACACAGGTCATTGATACCTGATCCATTTGTTTCTTTGCAGCCAGTCTTCTTTAAAGATACTAAGATGGGTAAAAAAATACATGCTACATCAGCTTTAGGAGACTAGGGTGAGCTGCAATCCTAATTGTGGGAATGTTAGGGATGTTAGAATGTTAGATCCTATCCAAGCTTGTGTTATCAAGCTTCCAATATCAGCGGAGTGACATTCCCCTTTTGTGCACAGCAAGATGTGTGTGTTTAGGTTTGTTAAAACCTATACAACAATATTATACTTCCTGGCAAATCCCCTTTATCCCTCTTAAAAGAAATACACAACACAATAGTCTTAAAATAAGATAGAGTTTACTCACATGACATCCTGAGTTAACAGCATAATCTCAGAAAGGCAGGCTTACGTAGAAAAGTTACAGATATATACATCTGGAGTCTACTTAGTAGAGTAAGGCTCCATCTGGTCTTTCTCTTGGCAACAGGCCGAGAGAGAGAACCATCCTAACTGTAGATTCTCTGGAGATGTGTTCCCATTGAAGAAGAGATGGCTAAGAGAGAGAATGGCTGCTGGCTAGGGGCTTTTATCTGCCAACTAATCCATCTCATCTGCATGTCTGGAGGAACAGGAAACTGACCTGGTCAGGTGTTCCTCCAGGTGTTCCTCCAAGTGGACACTCTAGGAACTGTTGTGACTTGTCTGCTCCCAGTATTCCATCCCACACTAATCATGTCTACTCAGAAGTAAATCCCATTAAATTAAATGGGGCATCAATGTGGATTGCAGCCTGAATGGATGTCCTGTGTGAGGGATGAGAATACCCTTTCATCCTCTACCATTGGGAGGCTTCCTTTTGGCCCTCCACCGTAATGATTTTGCTGTTTTGCTTGCTGACGGATTTATGGCATTTTATTGTACTCCATTGCATATTTTATTTTAATATGCTGCCTGCCAGTTTGCGGACATTTGGGCTAAAATGTGGTATAGAAATAAATTGTAATAATAAAATAATAATAAAATTAATTGTGTGCAAATGTAGGCTTCTGTCCCACTCCTTGTTACTCACTCATAAATGTTCCTGACTTACCGGCTCTAACAAATAGCACTCGTATATTGTTAATTAACAAGACTTGTCCCATTAGGAAAAAGTATTGCAGTTTAAGATAATCTTATATAGATGATTCTGGGCTATTTGGGTTCATCCTCAGCCTACGCATGTGAAAGGTCTACCCTCAAATCAATGTGACTTTTGTTTAAGAAATGCATTTCCAGCATGTGGAACAAATACGGGGAAAACTTCTCATTGTTAAATTGCTTGAACAGATTGTATGTACTCTGTTGTTGTTCTTTTAATGACAGGAGACTTAATCAACTTTCTGGGATTCTGAATAAATTCTGCACCTTGTTAACAGTGTATTAAATAATAGGTGTCCATTCTAAATTTTCTTTTTTTCACCCATTTCCCATATTACATTTGTAAGGGTACACACAAAATGTATGGGGCACGATCCAGCTGAAGTCCCACATGCAAGTGCAATAATTTGCGTAAGAGAGGCAGGGACATGCTTAAATCAGGTCCTTTGGTTTTCAATAGGAAATAAAAGTGCTGAGCTGAATAGAGCACATGACACGCACCTGTAAAATGAATGTGTCTGGTCAACATTTTGTGTTTCTTACCAAACCCTTCAAACAGGTATATAGGCTATAGAGATGGGATTCTTGCCCCCACTTGATATATGCCTTGGGTCCCTGGAAATCGTAATGCATGAAGTGACCTGCTAAAGGCACCTTCAGTCTTAGCATCACTCTTCCCCCCCCCCAAAAAAAGTTAGGCTTTTTCCACGAGTTTAAATCATGTTTGCATTTCCTGTGCCTGCAATGCACATGCAACTGGCAGTGATAACATCAAACCAAAACACCCTTCCTTTGATATCTATTCCATTGCAACCTGCATCAGACTATAATACATTTATACTGTTTATTTGGCTTGAATCTGCTTGTTCTTATATGGGGCTGCCTGCAGTGCACATGTACTTGAGAGACAGCGTGGGGTAGTGGTTAGAGTGTTTGACTAGGACTTGGGATCTGGTAGACTAGGGTTCAGATTCCCACTCTAACATGAGCGTTTTTACCTTGTTGCCAGCCCCCTGGCTAACCTACCTCGCAGGGTTGTATGGAGGAGAAAAGAGGAAAGGTGAGATATCATCACCACAACCACCACCACCACCGGCAAACCAACAGACAGGGGATTAACCACTTAGTAGTCATGCATAGGCCAGTGGGGGCTGTCTGTCAGGGAAATATAAATTCTACTTTGAGTAGCAAGTGGTATTTGATTTATCCTCCGCCTTAACAACATCTCACACATGGCACAAACAAGGAGAACCTCAAAGTAGTTTCTTTCGTGTTGCAGTTGGGAAACGGTCTGCCTTAGTGACACCTGAGCATCACAAACCCGACAGAGAGCATCTGGTCCACATCCAGCCCCTCTCCACCAGCGGTTTCTTCTTAAAATCTAAACGCAACGTCTCAACGCTCATCGCGTTGATCCGGAGTGGGAGGGTGGGGAACGGAGAGACACGAAATCTTCAGTCCCGTGCACACAGACCTGGGAGTAAATCCCTTTGAACACAGCGGGACTTACTTCCTAATAAATACGTCTAAGATAGCAACGTAAAACGTTGCGCACAGGATGTCCCAGGTTCAGCCTCCATCTCTCCAGGTAGGGCAGGAGGGGGACCTCCTGGCCTCCTGAACCCTGGAGATCCGCTGCCACTCATTGGAGACAATACTGAGCCGGGCAGACCGTGGCCTGACTCAGTATTTAGGCAGATCCCTATGCTCCTGTGAAGACATGGGGTCCCACAGAGTCCGCCTGCCTGCCACAAGGCTCACCTCTCCATAGCGCAATGACTGAATCCCGAGCCCTTGTGGGTGTGTCCATTTGCATGCAAGTAAAACCTTGCGGAATACATGGGAATTTGCTCGGGGGTAAGCAGCTGCGCCAGTGTTTGTGGTGGGGCAATTATTTTGTTTTTCTTGTTTTTATTATGCATTTTGCGGTGGGTTTTTTCCTCTTGTATTTTTATGTTGTGAACCGTCCTGAGATCTACGGATGAAGGGTGGTTATACAAATTTAATAAATAATGATAATAATAGGTGGAGCAATTGCATAATGCAGCGTCCTATGATCGCCTTGAGGAAGGCTTTAAGTCTCGGGATTGCTGCTGCCTTGTTAGCAACGGGAGAAAATAAAGGACTGCTCCTTCCCTGACCCTAGGCTGTCGGGTCTAGGGGGTTCCACCAAGGAAGGGGCCCCGGCGCTTGTGCACGGAAGTCAAGGGGATTAGGACAGAGACCGAACCTCTCCAGCGGCAAAGCGCTGGTCTGCTTTGGAACGAGCTTCTTTAGGATATGGATTTATTGATTGCATTTATAGCCCACCTTTATTTCTCCCATAAGCTCAATGTAGTATACGTAGTTCTCCTCCTGATTTAACCACCCAGCAACCCTGTGAGGTAGGTTAGGCTGAGACTGAGTGGCAGAGGAAAGAGGAATGAGGCTGCAAGGGTTAAGTGGGGCTCGCTCCCAGGTGGGGGCGCAGAGGGGACAGCTGTCTAAGGACGAAAATGAAGGGGCTCCTTTTAAATGTAGGAAGAACTGCGCGCTATACCCGATGACTAGCATGCTTTGTTGTTGTTTATAGTCGTTTAGTCGTGTCCGACTCTTCGTGACCCCATGGACCATAGCACGCCAGGCACTGCTGTCTTCCACTGCCTCCCGCAGTTTGGTCAAACTCATGTTGGTAGCTTCGAGAACACTGTCCAGCCATCTCGTCCTCTGTCGTCCCTTTCTCCTTGTGCCCTCCATCTTTCCCAACATCAGGGTCTTTTCCAGGGAGTCTTCTCTTCTCATGAGGTGGCCAAAGTATTTTAGCCTCAGCTTCAGGGTCTGTCCTTCCAGTGAGCACTTGGGGCTGATTTCCTTCAGAATGGATAGGTTTGATCTTCTTGCAGTCCATGGGACTCTCAAGAGTCTCCTCCAGCACCAAAGCATGCTTTAGTCACCAGTTAAGAAGGAAAGGGGTGTCTCCATTACCAAATGTTCTGGTCACTTTTTAAACTTTCCTGGTAAGATGGTTGGGTCCTCGCCATTTTGTAGCCTTATAAATCGAGATTATGTTACCTTGTGTAAGGAATGATGCAGTGGATATTTTGGAGTCCCAAAAAATGTGTGTGCGCGCACGCATGCACATTCACTCTCTCTCACACACACACACACACACGATCAGACATTTTAAAATAGCTCCGCATAGACATGGCAATACAGTATAGACAATCCTGTAAATCTGGCTTCCTCAAACTCGGCCCTCCAGATGTTTTTAGTCTACAGTTCCCATCATCCCTGACCACTGGTACTGCTAACTAGGGATCACGGGAGTTGTAGGCCAAAAACATCTGGAGGGCCGAGGTTGAGGAAACCTGCTGTGAAAAGTTAAACATTAAAAAAAAACATTCCGTGTGGACGAAACGTGGCTCTCCGCCAGTTAAGGACAGCGGGGGAGGACCCAGCTTCATCGGGACGCTGCTGCGTTGGTGACAAGGCTTCAGAGCTGGAATAGGTTGTAAATGTTGCAAAATGTTGCCGAGCGTTTCAGGTCATGTTCTTGTGAACAGTTGCGGCTCAGTGAGCGGGACTTGGTTTCGGAATTACAGCTCAGCCATCGGACGCATTTTGGGGGGGGGGGAGTGCCCCATAACATGCAAAAAGTGTTTTGAACGAATGCCTGATCTCCCTTTCCTCCTCACCCCCAACTGGGCCGTTCCTTTTGAGCGGGGAGAGGGGAGCTTTCCACACGGCGTGCTTTACTAGAGCTTTTCCCTCTAGCAGCTCAACTGACTGAGCAGGAGACTCTTAATCTCATGGTTGTAGGTTCGAGCCCCACGTTGGACAAAAGATTCCTGCATTGCAGGGGGTTAGACTAGATGACCCTCGGGGTCCCTTCCAACACTAAGATTCTATGAAGACCTCCATTCAGGGTCTCTCAGTTTCCCATCGGGGTCAGCAGTCAAGCGATGCAGGAGTGGGGCGGGTTGGGAGAGGCGTTTGCTCCCCGATAAAGCGGTTGCCTCTTAGAGAGAAATCCGTAGGAAAGTCGTGCTCGGGTGGTCCGGGACTGCTCGGTTCGCAGAGGATCCAGCAGAGGGCTCCGACCCGGGAGGCGACTTGAAGGCGATGGGCAGTCCCGCTTACTCGTCACGGGACCGGAGGAAGGCTTCACTCACCACCTCCAAACATCGTCCTTAAGTCGCCTTGGCAGTGATATCGTTCATTCCGTCGGAGGAGCTCTCTGGATAGCTGCCGGTGTACATCAGGATGGTCAGTCTCCCTTTCTTTCCTTTTAAAATAGTTCCGATTTAGAAAAAATAACAATTACGCTATTAATAATAATACTATTCATATATTTCAAAAATGCATTCTCCAGAGTATAGCGAGGAGACCTCGCCACCGGTTTCGATCCGGTTCTTCTGGGGTTCTCATGCAAGGAATCGCGCCCAGGAAAGGACCGAAGTGCTGTCAACTCAGAGGCTTTGGAAACGTGACGTCGCTTCCAGGTCGAGCCTTTGGCTTCGAACTACATCTTCACCGAGATGGGGTAAGACTGGGCTCCGTGTCGGGGTGGGAAAGGGTGAAGGTATCGCTTTAGTCTCTGCATATCTATTCAGAAGTAAGTTCCCCTGAGTTTATTGGCGCTTAGGTAAAGGTAAAGGGACCCCTGACGATTAGGTCCAGTCGTGACCGACTCTCGGGTTGCGGCGCTCATCTCGCGGCGCTTACTCCCAAGTAAATGTGAGGAGGACGGCAGCACAGATCTCTTAACATCATCGGTCATGATACTAAAATGAAGTAGATCTGCCTGGAGCAAATGCTCTGGGATTAAGGAGCCTCTAAATGTTGGTTTGGCTTCACTATTTTAAAAGCTTCCATTGCTCCAGGCAGCCTCGCTTCCAGTTCCGTCACTTGGTTTGGGGATTTTCTCCATCTCAGGGATTTAAGGGAGGAAATGCGGAAGATCGATATTATTTCTGAGTCTGGTTATTTCCAAAAACCTACCTTCCTTCCTTCCTTTCTCTCTATATATAAAGTATTTAAAAATATCTACCGTACTTTTCCCCCCTTCCCTGGTAGAGCTCCGCTGGAGAATGATCCTTTATGCCTGCAAGTGCTTTGGGGGGAGCAGGTGCTGCGAAGGTGGCACCCCCTCTTCCCCATGCAGACTTTCCTGGAAGCGCAGGTGCCTCTTGTTTTAGAGAGTGACCACGCGCTCTGAGGCCATTCGAGTGCCGGAAGGTGGGAAGGCTCAGGCGCGCAACTACTTTCTGTGCGTGTTGGCTTCCTGAGTTCACACGATCGAGGAGTGCGCGCGCCTGGATCGAAGAAAACCCACCAATCAAGGCCTAGCAAACATCTGGGCTGGGCGTATGCTTGAGGGATTTACTCATACGCAAATCAGCTGGCAAACAGACTGCAAGTCGCCTGCGAGGTTTGCTCTCCGACCTTCGCTGTGTTCAGCACCGTCTCCAAGAACAGGAGCAGCTATCGCGTGTCTTCGCTCTGGAGCAAACTTCTCTTGACAGATCTCCAGAAGCTGAGGCGCGCGTGCGCCTTCCTTTTCCCGTCGCTGACCCTCTGTCATTCAAGCCGTTCCCATGACAATCGAGATTGTCAGCTAGTTGCCCCAACAGTCAAAGGCGCATCCCTTTGCCCTGCCCTCAACCATTTCCCAAGCCTTGCACCCGCCGGCTCCCGCATGCTTCCTCCTAGGGCTAGGCCCTCTGCCCAACAAATTCTTGCACGGTCTCACCACCGAAGCAGTTGCCAAAGTTCCTGGCTTTTCTGGCGCGGTGATCCAATTCACATTGAACGAGGAGATCTGGGCATCCTACACACACTATACCTTTGAAGCACAGTCGAAGCACATTTCCCGCCCCCCTCAAAGAATTCTGGGCACTGAAGTTTCCTGAAGAGCTGCTGGGAATGGTAACTGTGAGTTTTAAACCACAGTGCCCAGAATTCTTTGAGAGAAAGGATGTGTTGCAAAGGCACAATGTGCCCTCACTTAGTCCCGGGAATTCCAAGCCGAAGGCCAAGACTGAACCCCACTTCTGCCTGCAGGAGGGCACCCACGCAGTGGCCCTGAGCGCCAAGTGGGGACTGCTTCAGACTCCATGCTAATAAAGTCCTCATTCCGTGGAGCAGGAGATGCGCTCTCAATCTCAGCGGGCCAGATTTTCCAGTAAACGAGCATAGTAAACGTCATTGTGAGCTTTAACCTGGGGGGTTAGATCCACAAATAGTATTGGAGAGCATTGAAAGTACTCAGTTATCTAAGGTCCCCGCCCCCAGCAGAAGTCTTCCTCCCGCAATATCTTATTCACGGGGTATTTTTACTTTGTTTTCCTAAAAAAAAGCTCAACAACTTTGGCTGCCCGCCCCCGCCCCCCGCAACAAAAATCCTGGTTACACTCACAGGTCAGTTATCCTGAACAAAATGGGACTTCCCTTTGAGCGAAGAGTTTTAGAAACGGGTGCCCTAGTCGCTCAACAATAGGCAAATGGGAAATAACCGCCGCAGTTGCCCCTCAATTTGGTTTAGTCCCAGTAAATGCGCAGGGGAGAACTGGGGTCATGGTAAAAATTCTAGTTTGGATTCAGGCATTTTGAACTCAGTGGCATTTACTTCCAAGTTAACATATTTAGGGGTCGGGGTGGTCAATAGTTTTAGGAGAACTACGCTGCTTTACCTTATCCTGCGTGACCAAGAGAAATTTGAAACTAATTTGGGTGCACATTATATTGGGTGTACAGTAGTCGTTTCTGTGCTGGCTCCCCTTTGCAAAATGTTGTCCCCCTTGGTGACGTGTGGCAGAGGCGGCTTCTTTTTTGCTTACTTGGGGGGTCATTTGTTCACATGCACACACGCGCGCACAGACACACAGGGAGTTGTTGCGCCGTTTAGGATTCCTTATGCATATTTCCGAAGGATAGAAAGAAATGAACACAGTGTGAGCCAAAGGAACGCGAACGGAACGGAGTCCAGTTTCATCTGTGAGCCATTTCCAGCAGACTCATAAACTGATCTGAAAAAAAAAACAGATTTATTTGAAAGTTAAATCCCAGAGAATCAATAGAATTTGCTTCCCAGTAAATGGCCTAAGCTAAGCGCACTACTCGAAACTATACTCTCCATGGAATCTACGCAGTCTCCATCATATTTCAAGATTGAAAGTTTTCAGAAATATTGGGGAGATTTCAATATATATGTATCTGCATACCAGTAGGATTCCAAACGCGCTCACTTGGGAAGCAAGTTATCCCTGTTTTTTTTCCCGTCCAACCAAATAAACATGCTCAACATAACTTCAAGAAATGATAAAAGAATTGGTAAGTCCATGGAGATGTCGGGCAAAGCTCCAATATTTTTAACTGAAAAACAACAAAAATATAGTTTGTGAACCGCCGCATTTATAGTTCATAATAATAATAATGATAAAATAAATTTATAAATCAATAAAGCCATTGTCTACCGTCTCTGGACAGGCCAGAGACATTATGAGACGTCGGGGCGGGATAAATTATTTCGAAAAGTGAGTTATTCAGGAACATGGCCTACATTTTTATAGAGTAAACCAAAGCATCCACACGTCGATTGGACAGTCCCGAGGCACGCTTGCCTTTAAACCGACAGTAGGGGTAAACCACAACCCAGTCAAAATAAAAACAGCCCCTTTAAATGCACTGGGAAGAGGGGATGAGCTTCGGGGACAGCAGTCTGATGCACATTTCAATTAAGACTGCAGTCCTAGCTCCACTTACCGGTACCTGGGAGCAAGCCGCCCTGAACTCACAAGGAATTACTTATGAGTAAGTACGCATAGGATTAAACTGCAAACGATATTCGTTTGTTCTCGCGCAGGGATAGCTAACCCGATCGACAGCCACTGATTCTGCCGGGCAGCGAACCGAGGCCAAGGAGTGGCATCATAAAGCCCACTTTCTCCTGAGTAGCCTCAGAGTGTTCCCCCAAACCCCTCGGAGGCTACTTCGGAGTAAGATTTCCCCTCCTCTTCTCTACACGTCGTTTACTGAAAAGTACTTCTAACGGGACTTGCTTCTGAGTAAACATGCAGAGGACGTACAAAACCCGACGTTGCTTAAAGGAGCACGAGCGCCTCCCTAAGTTCGGAGCTCCGGGGATTTGGAAACCCTAGCTCCCGGCACGTTGGATCGTGTCTCTCTCCCCTCCCCCACTGCCTAACTCACCCACCCCCTATTTATTACCAAGAGGGGGGATCAAAATGCCCCCGCCCTTAACCCCGGAAGAAGGTTCCAGCCTCCTCCCGGCCCGTCGAGGAAGAGAGGCCAAAGCGAGCGCAGGCTGTGCGCGCTGTCCGTCCCCGGCGGGGCGGGGCTGCCATCTCCGGGACTCCCGCGGGTCCCTCGGCTGAGAGGTCCGCGGGAGGCTCCGGCGCACAATGCCTGCGAAGCGGGGTTCTTGCTAAACGGGGCCGTCCAAGCGCGCCCCGCTGAAGAATGGCGCGTCATCCCGAACAAGCCCCTTCGAGGCAGGAGGGCGCCTTTTGTCTCTCTGGCTCGCCCGCGGCTCTATAAAAAGCCCCTCGGCTGGCGAGGCAGCCTTAGAGCAAGCTCAGGCGCGCAGCCGCACGCACACCAAGCCAGCAGCTCTCCTGGAGAGGGAGGGGGGAGAGAGAGAGAGGCGGGGAAGTGGGATCTCCTCCTCTGTCTCGACCACTTTCTTTCTCGTTGGCAGAAGAGCTTGGTGGCCCTCCTGCCTGCCTGCTTGCCATTCCTCCTCCTGTTCCTCCTTCCCCTCGAGCGGGGAAGCCCTTTCTTGCACCTTCCCGGCCACTGCAACCAGACCATGAATTCTGACTCCAGCTCTCTCTCTAGCAGAGCCTCCTCGCCAGACATGGAGGAGATGTACCTGCGGGACCATCATCACCACCACCATCACCACCACCACTCGGTCTCGTCGACGCAGAGCGAGGTGGGCCAGCGCGGGCCGGGCGAGGGCCTCTCTAGGGCCGGCTCCAAGGGCTCGTCGAGCGAAAGCAGCAAGTACAAGATCAAGAAGCAGCTCTCCGAGCAAGACCTGCAGCAGCTGCGGCTGAAGATCAACGGGCGCGAGCGCAAGCGGATGCACGACCTCAACCTGGCCATGGACGGGCTCCGCGAGGTGATGCCTTACGCGCACGGGCCGTCGGTGCGCAAGCTCTCCAAGATCGCCACACTGCTGCTGGCGCGCAACTACATCCTGATGCTAACCAGCTCCCTGGAGGAGATGAAGCGGCTGGTAGGCGAGATCTACGGCGGCCACCACTCGGCCTTCCACTGCGGGACGGTGGCGCACTCCGCCGGGCACCCGGCCCACCCGCCGGGCGCCGTGCATCCTGTGCACCCGATCCTGGGCGGCGCCTTGTCCTCGGGGGGCAACCCGTCGCCGCTCTCGGCTTCCCTGCCGGCCATCGGCGCCATCCGGCCGCCGCACTCGCTGCTCAAGACCCCCCCGGCGCCGCCGGCACTGCAGCTCGGAGGGGGCTTCCAGCACTGGGCCGGCTTGCCTTGTCCCTGCAGCATCTGCCAGATGCCCCCGCCGCCGCACCTCTCGGCTCTCACCACGACGGCCAGCCTGGCCCGGATCTCCATAGAAGCCAAGGACCTGCTGAAGTGAACTCCCCGCCGCCTCTCAGAGGGAGCCTTGGCCAAGTCTCTCGCCCGCCCGCGGGAGGGTCTAGCGAAGACCACCGCCCGCCTCCTCGGGAAAAAAACCTCTCGCTGCCCGGGAAGCCGCCGGGGAGGGGGGGCAAGCCGGAAGGACTCGAGAAGGTGAAGCAGCCCAGAGGTCCCGCGGTGTCGTCGCATGCTTGATTCTCCTCCTCCAACTCCTGTTTTCCCTTCTCTCTCGCTCTCTTTCTCTCTCCCTCCCTCCGTCCCGTCTGATGCTGTCTCCAAACTTCATTTGCTGTACCCAGGGGGACGTGTGTGTGTGTGTGTGTGTGTGTGTGTTAGGGGCAAAGCAAAGGACCTTGCAAGGTAACCTTTTGGGTTGGATTCTGGGTGTTTTGTTTTTCCTGTGATTTCTTTTTCTTTCTTGTCAGTTCAGGAAATAGGGAGAGGGGAGGGAACGAGAATGTAAATAAGTGCTTTAAAACGGATGGGGCGGGGGGGGGAGATCTCTCTCTCTCCCTCCATTGTAAGTACACAGCCGCAGAAGCGGTCGCTTGCTTGGTTGGATTGAGGTTCGCAACGATTTCGCTGTCTAGGAAAGCGTGGAAGGGTCATTCCCGGAGCTGAAAGGTGTGGGGGGCTGATTTGGAAGTAAGCTCGTTTTAAAAACCAGTGGCCAGGATCCAGCCCTAGTGAAGTTTGCAATCCTGTGCACACTTCATAAGGACTTCTGAGTCAAGCACTGCAAGTCAGTGCAACGACAAGAGTTAGACAAAGTAAAAGGACTTACTTTGGATTAAGTCCCGTTCAAACCAGCGGGGCTTTCTCCCGAAAAAAGAGGGGTGTTTCGTTTATTTAAGGGTGGGGGTGCGAGCGCGTAGAATCTGCAGTAACTGGAGCTGCTTAGCGGAGGCTGAATAGGGTTTATATCCACTGACGCTTATTTCCAATGTCTTCTGGGCTAGGGGAGTTTAGACGACGAACGGTCCGATCCATAAACCAAGGCCTTTTATGCTGGTAACATAAACCCTTTGAAAATAAGAATAACCCAGGGACACTAATTGGCTAAACTCAGCAAACTGGCTTGTGTTCGGCTTTTGAATCGGACTGAACGTGACTTTTTTTTAAAAGTTACGTTAGGGCAGGTATAGGAACCATTTTAATTTTCCGACGGGGCGTCCGTTCCTCTCAAGCGACTGCATGCGTGCTTCGAGCCTACGTTGCTATTATTAGTATCCAGACCATGGCTGTTCGGACGGCACCAAGGCTGTTTTCCTTGTAACAAGGATTTAGGAGTGCAGTCTCCACGTGCTAGCCCAGGATGTTTTTCCCTCTAGACGAGACACCTTGCTGCCTCCCCGCTTTGCCCTGGAGCCGTCCAGCCTGCCTGCACTAGCTTAGAGACAACCCTTCCATGCCGGATCCGCCGCGTCCAAGACGGTGCGCGCTGCCCCGGCCTCCCTTCCTCTAGTCCAGGCATGTCAAACCTGCGGCCCTCCAGATGTTTTGGACTACAATTCCCATCTTCCCCAACCACTGGTCCTGCTAGCTAGGGATCATGGGAGTTGTAGGCCAAAACATCTGGAGGGCCGCAGGTTTGACATGCCTGCTCTAGTCAGTCTCATCCTGCATGCGGGCTCGGCGTCCCCCTGACTCTCCATCGGAACTTCCCCTGCGCTCTCTCTGTCTCTCCCTCTCTCCCGTTCCCCCTTTCTGGGCGCTTGCTTGACACTATTTTGTGAAGGGCCTCACAGACGATGACGTGTCTTTATTTTTTATATATTCTTGAGAACTATCGATATATTTATTATTATGGACCAGTGTTTCTGGATGAAAATTTCAAATTAAAAACGGTGAAATAATTCAAAAAAGATTTGGGTTTCTTCTTTTTGGTTCTACCTCCTTCATCATCTAAGGGGAGGAGGGGAGGTAAACGAGAGTTGGTTTAGAGTGGGATTTGTTTCAAAACCAATGAAAAGCTGCTTTGAATGGGAAAAGGCTTGCGCTGTACGGAATCGAAATCTGAGTAAAACTGTATTCGTATATTTTTTGCAAACTATTTGGGAGCCTGCCGCAGTAACTTGGTGGGTATTAAATCGGAGAAAGCGGGGATAGAATCCGATTGCGAATGTGCTTTATGCCTAGGATGCCTGACGTACTTACTTAGAAGCAAGTCCCATTGTATTATTATTATTATTACTACTACTACTACTACTACTACTATTATTATTATTATTATTACTACCGGTACTACTACTATTACTACTACATTTCTATCTCATCTTTCCTCCAACGAATTCAGGACAGTATACATGGTGAAATCAGTGGGATATTTGCAAATAGGTGTGAGGAGCATCCAAAATAAATAAATAAATAAATAAATATATACACTAAACCCTCCAGATAGAATTTTGGATTTACAAGTACATCCAGGAGAATTCCCCGATTTAACTTCCGGTTTATTAGGTCCAACGTCCCACTCTAACCTACCCTATTTTGTGCACCAAATGACACGGAACATAGGCTGGTTTTTCTTTTGAAACAGGACTGAAATCTCCATGAATTCCTAATACGCATAAAATGACTGCAACACTCACAACAATAGCCAGACTTGGTAAAAACAAATGCCAGCAAGCAAAGGGGAAGAATAAATCAGGGCTCTTTGTGCCCCAAAGAAAGTGTGGCGACGAAACCCCGAAGTGAGGGGCTCGTTGATTCAAAGCAATCGTTTGCCAAACTGAAAAGTCGAACTCGATTTCCTCCCGACTCCCACAGCATCCTTAAAATAAAATGATAATAAAAATTTCTTAAAACTAGTTCTTTATTCTTAAATGAAACCAAGCGAGATGTTAGTTAGTCCTCCCTGGAGTCTTAAGGAGCTGTTCTCAGAAGATCAAACGAGAGAAATGAATCCGTTCGATTCAAGTAACTCTAAATGCAATACGATTCAGTGGGTGCCTTCACATTTCTCATTGTCACACTGATTATTTATTTATTTATACATTTATTTATACGAGATGAAGTTTATTCCGCTGGCCACAAAAGGCTGAGAATGAAGACATTGGAAATGGCCTCTGAACTTAATTCACTTGATTGGTTCCCGTCACCAGCCAATGCCCATCTGTCCTGCGCCTGGACGTCTTGCTACTGGACCAAAACTCTCCTTTGATTTGCCTTGCGTCATTCTGCGGAGAACTTCGTCTGGGCTTCTGCTTGTGTTTTGCGGTGGGTGCGTGGGGGGGGGGGTTGTTTTATTTTTTTTACTTCGAATTCACCGTCTGCTTTTGCTGTGGTTAACGTCCAACACTTGAGAGTGACGTGCAATTCAGACATCTCTTCCTCTCTGGAATAGTTTAAAAGCCGTTGTTGTTGGTGGTGGGGTTATATTCCAGAGTAAGTGGTGCCAGGTTGATACCTAGAAATATATATATATATTAATGCACTGCAATAGGAGAACCCTTCCGAAGTTTTCAAAGCTAGGCTGCAGTTGGTAAAATCGGTCGGTTTGGTTTTTTTTTTTACTACCTTCAAAGGAAAGGGGGAGCATGTTAGGGGGCTGGTGGTCATTTCCCCGTTGATGCATTGCCCTCAACGACAACGAAGGCGAGAGACATAATTCAGCGAGATACGATGTTCCAAATTCATCGCTTTAGAAATAACAATTACTGTATAAATAACAAGGGAGGAGAAGTGAGTGAAAGGGTTGTTTTTTTGAAAAGAGAGAAATAAATGAGGGGAATGAATAGGGGAGAAATGAGTAGGACTAAATAATTTGATAACGACTATCATTCGGAGAAATAAAACGTTATCTTCACCCATCATTTGCAGCTTTCCAAGGGAAATCCATTTGTTTCTTAAAAGGCAAACGTTTTATACCTACCATAGGTGCCAAGTCCCTGGGGCCCTGAGCACCCACAAAATTCCCCATGAAGGGGCCGGGCACCCACGAAGTTCGGTGCCAGGGCCATGCACGCTGCATGGCACCCACGACCTCGGGCAGCTATGGTCGTGGGACCAAGTTGGCACTCCTGATACCCAATTGACCTGAAAGTATGGAGTTTATTGCCTAAATAGAGATTTAGGCATTGAAAAAAACAATTTCCCGCTGCAATCAGTGAAAGGAAAGTGCTTAACTTGGGCTGCGGTGTGTTCAAATAATATTATCCTCCTTCTCATCTCAAGGCTCCCCCTCTCAAAACGAGGATGTTGTTGAGTCAACTTTGCATAGTATAAAAACATTATGTTCTGGTCTTTTCCTCCCCCACGCTCCATGTAAAAAAAGCACATTTTCCTTAGCCAAAAAATATGCAGGACTGGATTAGACTTCCTTAGAATCGCGTCGATTTGTAAGTTTTTCTATGGATAAGCTTTCTTGTGACGGGAGTGGGCTCCCACCCAAGTCTCCAAGGTAGGATGTAAATTTATTAAATAACTAAATAAGGTTAGCACAAGGCGGAAAAGTGTGAATGAGGGCTCTTCTTCCGCTCTCTCGCTTCCAATAACTGTTAGGTAGAGGTGAAAATACCAAAGCCCACCCCTACCCGCGTCTGTCTCTGACACACACACACGCGCACACACACAAGTCCCAGACCTTTTCTGCCTCTGAATTGGATGCCGTGTGGACTCTCTCCAGTGACCCAAAGGGACTATTGATTTGGTGATGGTGGGAGAGTGCCCAGCCCAAATGCTCAGGCGTGAGCGCCACCTGGGTGGACGTGTGGACGGTGTATACGTGCGTGCTGGAAATGTGTGTGACAATCCTGCAAATCAGGATGGAGTCTGACAGAGAGAAGCCTCTTGCCCGCAGCCAAGCCTGGAGATGACCGGATCCGGGAGCTGAGGGCGATTGGCCTGAGGTGGACGAGGGGCTCAGCTCCAGAATGTCCCTCCACATCGACTTGCACCACACACACACAACTTGTTTGAGTTTTGGAATATGCGACGAAAAATAAAAAATATCCTTCTGGTGGTTTGAGTGCCTTTCCTTTCATCTTACTTCCCCCCATCGACCACCATCGCTGTGCCTGCTAATTTCTAAGATTTTAAGGCAAAGGCTCGATTCTGGCTCCTTTGTGTCTTCTTCCTCTTCTTCTTCTTCTTCTTCTTCTTCTTCTTCTTCTTCTTCTTCTTCTTCTTCTTCTTCTTCTTCTTCTTCTTCTTCTTCTTCTTCTTCTTCTTCTTCTTCTTCTTCTTCTTCTTCTTCTTCTTCTTCTTCGGAAATCAAATGCAATAAAGAAGCCAAAGTGGGATGCTCGCAGTTGATCAGCTGTGCTTTGTTCGGAACTGAACCGTAGGAAAGTCGTCAAGCTTACAAAGCCCTACACGCTTTTGATAGGGAGTTAAGTCCCATTGAGCGCAATGTAACTTGTTGCCTTGAGCTCAATGGGACTCACTGCTGAGCATAGGCATGCGTAAAAGTAGCTGGATCTAGGGAAGATCCCAGACCGATCTCGGCAGTGAAGGCTAACTAATAGCTAAGGTTAACTGGTGAGGTTAACTGGTGAGTTCCAACGAACTCCCTTATCCTCTAGTGGCACTTGCACACTTTTTCTTCTCAGCGTACAAAACCTCACGCCTTCTGCTACCGCAGATGAGCAATTGGACAGCTAAAGAAAGGGGGGAAGGTGAGAAGAGATCTAAGGGACCGACAGTCCTCCGTTCCTACTCGTACCCCTTTTTTTGACTTGCGCGAGCTGTTTAGAAAGGCAGCCTTCCGCACTTTCCAAAGACCAATTGGTGCTGCCTCACTTCGCCTTTTGCACCAGGTTCAGGTGACCAAGGGGCGCGCCATCCTCATACCTGATGGCGGATAGAAAACAACAGCGAACAGTACCAAAGTTCTGCCCAAACTTAGCCTCTGGAAATAATGAACGGGAAATGAGACCTCGCTCCCTTTGAGGAGCGCTTGTGAGCAATGAGGAGAGCTTGTGAGCAATGCTGCAGCAATTTTTTTACTCCCCCAAAACCATTTTGCAGCTATGTCTTCGAGGCCTTTGACCTCGAACAAAAGGCCTCCCTTATGAATGTCCTGGTTCGATCGCGCCTACTGCCTCCTAGTTTTATATTTTTATTGCTAAGAGCTGTGGTTAAGGCGGTCATGAATGTTTGCGCGAGTTTCGAACCTAGTTTCCATGGGAGTGCGATTTCTACCCCTCCCCGCGCCCTAAAACCCCCAAACCCGCGGGGCTCCTCCTCGCCTCTTTTGCATTCGCGGCCTGCCTCTCGGGCCAACGGAACGGAGTCAGCGCCTGGGGAGCAAACGAGCGCCTCCCGCGCGCCTTTTGATCCCTTCCTCCAATCGGAACGCATATGCAAAACAGGCGGCCGCGCAAATCCGAGCGGTCCGGGACAGAGCGGGCTGCGGAGGAGGCGCCAGCTGGGAAGCCTCCCTCGGCCCTTTGAGTCGCCGCTTGCCTTCGCTCAGAAACAACGCTGCGCGCAGCAGGGCCTGGCGGGGGATCCGCTCCGGGTTCACGCTACTAAGTCTGAGGTGGTGGGGGGGGGAGGGACGGAGAGATCGCAAGGCCTTTCAGTCAAGTTCCAAAGGATCAAGCAGGTCAGCACTCTGCGACGTTTGCTGGCCATGATGAACCACTTTCCGGCCGGCGCCCTTTGGGAATGGACTCCCCTTTTTGGGTTGGGTTCAGTTTTGACACTGCGCACGAATCCTGCTCTCGATTTTTGAGCGAGCCGCTGCTAATACCCAACTTTGGATTCCTTTGGAATCTGCTCTTCAACCTTAAAAAGGCCACACTTTCGCCCCTCTTCCCAAATAAAAGGAGCCGCTACGTCTCTTTCTCTCGTTTTTCTATCCGAAACTGTAACGCAGGGAGCGTGTGCTGGCTGACCAATCTTGAGTGATCTGTTATTGATCTGGAATAGCGCTGGCCTATCGATTTACAAAAAAAGTTCGCCTCCAAAGCAGAGCGTGTGTGTGTTAAGCGAGCCCGTTTACATCTCAGGGCCAGGCCCCCGGCCCGCAGCAGTGCCTGGTTGGATCAAAGGAGCAAATGACCTTGGTTTGAAGACCAAAGTCCACCGAGCTCAGCACTCTTTGCAAGAGGCCCTTCAAGAAGCAAGGCAGGGACCTGTCACGATCTCCGTTCTCTGCCCTCGAGGGCTCGACTGCAGGACTGGAGGAAAGTGATTGGGAGTAAATGCCTCTCAGCCAGCCAGGGCTTAACCCGGAAGCTGCTTTCGAGGTTCCACTCAATCCCTAGGAACTCAGAAAATACTTTTATATTGGGAGATCCCTGCGTCACAGCCAAAGAGAGGATCCTTACCCGTCACTTAGCAGCTTTCTTATGGTTCTGCCACATTTTCCCCTCCCCCTCCCGACCTCCGTGCAATCTTCTTTTCTGCACTGATATAGGGTCACGCAGCTAGAATGCAAGAGACAGGGGGGGGGGAATATCCTATGCGGGATGACACGAAAATAGACCGTTGTTTCGAATAACTTTTTGAGTCTTCTCCACCTTCCCTACAAAAACACAGAATCTCGTTGAAGACACGCAGCTAAAGCCAAAAATAAGCAGACGGCCGTGAATCTGGGCATGTGCCGTAGATGGCAGCGTATTTCCATCTAGAGAGGGCGAGGCGGGTATTTGTCCAACCCCGACTCTTCTCCAGCCCCAGCCTGCCTGGCCAACGGACAGGGGTGATGGGAGCTGGAGTCCTTTGGTTCCCCAGTCTTGCAAGGACGCTTTGCTCGGTTGGTTTGAACTTCTACATCGCTTGTTCACCAATATAATTGCACTCGTGCTAGTAAGGGATACTGCTGCTTCCTTAGGGAGAGCCCTTCCTTTGTATGGGGTATTTTTAGAAGTTGAAGACCCCTCCGTGCGCCCCCCCCCCGCCAGTACACGTTGGCACCAACATTGGAGACGTCGCCCGTGTTTTCCATTCTAAAAATGGGCTGATCTGCTCTCCGCTCCTTGCAATTGGCTGTATAAGAAATGCCGTCGGATACCGATTCTGCTACGAAATCGATAGCCCCCCCCTCCATACGCAAGCGCGGGCGCATCACTCCTTTGTGATCCTTTGTGAATCTCTTTCTTCCACGCAGAAACTACCCTCTTGCACTAGGCAGGGTGGCAGTTCGTCCCACCAGATGGCAAAGCGTTCTCAACCCCGAAGTAGCTACAGAATCCATCCGTCTGGCATTGACTCCTATCGAAAAGCTGAAACTATCCAGGAGGCAGAGCCGAGCGCGCTGCGCAGAGGCTGCTCAGCGCCCACCCGGTTAAACTGAAGCGCTAGAAATTCGCGTCTGAACCTGAAATGCTAAACATTTATTGAAGAAAACCCCCAGTCCCGGACGATAAATAAACGTGGACTCAAAATGAGGAAGGTGTGCGTGTAATTCAACAATTTCCCTGAGCCACCAATTGGTGCAAGCCCCTTTGAAAGTTTTGGAACGCTTCAAAGTAACATTCTCCCAACAGTCTGTTTATGCGTATTTACTGGGAAGTAAATTCCGCTTTGTTCAACATGGTTTCCTCCTCGCAAAAAGCCCCCCCCCCGGCCGCCTGCTGCAAAACATCCCTTGACATGAGAGACTACGAATTAAAACGCTGCCTAAATGCTCCATGATTCGTAGCGTAATCGCAAAATATTTTAAATTTTAAATTAGAAATCTATACAGTATTCATTTCTTTTGGGAGGAGGCAAAAGAAAAGAAAACAAACGAGCTTCTGTTTCCCCTTCTCTACTTGTCATAATTCATGATGTTACTTTAAATGTTTGTTAGCCTGCAAAGTGAGATCCAATCAGATCTCTCAGCCACGGTGGGCTCTTAATGCCCTTTTTATCTGTGGGGAGAAGCGAGGGGAGAGAAATGGGATCTAACTAAACCCAACTCTGCCTCCGAGATCACAGCAGCTTAAGAGGCGCTGGCCCCTCATTTTGCCATAGGTCAACCACTTCTTTTGGTTAACCTATACTGAGCTGTTTTTTCTTGGAACTTTTTTCACTTGAGGGTTTTTTATTGTATAAAAACGGTTAAAATTCTGTCATTTGTTTTTAATTGTCTTGTTTGCATTGCCGTAAGCCGCCCTGGGACCTTACGGTGAAGGGTGGATAAGGAACCTTATCTATAAGCAAACGAATATCTTTTCTGTATTATCGGGCATAGATGAAGCTAGAGCTTATCCTACGTGGTCGATTATTTGGGTGTTGCTGAATTGTTGTTTTGCAAACTTTTTCAATAGGCAGATGCATTTTAAAAAAACTTTTCTTTTCTTTTTGAAAGATAGAAAATGCGGCTGGTTCTGTTAAGGATCTAGGTTTGCATGGAAAACAAGGAGCGTGAAGAGCAGGCTAGCTCCTGAATATAGGTTAGGTTTTTTTGATTTTTTTTAAAATAAAGATGTTCTTTCCATGGTGCTGACCTTGCTTCAGACTGCAGCCAGTGCTAACTGAGGGGCTCCGAATAGTGTGTGCGCACCGAATTGGGGAAGTGCCCTACATTGCGTAAGTTGCACCTGCACACAACACACATCTTGCATATTTGGCCTCTTGCTTAAATGAGGGTTTTTTGACATCCTTATAGAGCTCGGGTGGGGTAAATAGTGTAATCAACATCTCCTGAAATCCCAAATAATCCAGCCAAAATTAAGTACTTTTAAGAACCATTCACTTCAGTGGGAAAGATTTAAGCATGTGCTTACTTCGTCTCTTAATATGTTGCCTAGAAGAAGCCAGTCACAAAAGCCATGGGTTTTCTCACTTGTAAACAAGTTCCATTCAGAACATTTAAATAAATGGGGGGAATAGAATTAGTAGCCGCTTCTAGGTTATCTGTTTAATGAGCATAAATTCTGATGCATTTCCCCAAAGTTTGCGGAAAGGTTAGACAATGCCAGCTATTTATTTATTGTTTGTGGGGAGGTTACATGGTGTTGCGTCAATCAAATGCTACCCTACAATTTCCAGTGCATTTTCCCATCACTTTCCTTATCACAAATAGTCTGGGTTTGGTTGGGAATAGGTTTATTGTGCAAGAGCTCCAAATCAGCTTCAATTGCCGGCATGTAACTGAACCCTCCCCACAAAATAGCAGAAATCCAGAAATGCCCAGTAGGTGCCTCAGTTAATTTAACTCAAACCTGCCTTTTAACATTAGGTAGGCACCATCATTTGTACAGTTGAAGCCGCTTGCAAACCCATTTTTATTTCAGGAAGCATATCTGGACACTTAAATGTTGTTTTTAATCTGTTTTTAAATGATAATTATTTTGCTGTACACCACTCAGAGATGCTTTGTGCTGAGCTGGACAAATTCCCAGGAGCTATTTTACTAAGACTGAAGTCTGAGTTGGCCCTCATTTGATCTGCGGATCTGGACTCTAAAGAGCCATGCTGCAATATAATTGCCATGGTATATATATTGTTGGAATGTGCCACTTCAGACTGCACATGATGGGACGGGGGGGGGGTAGCATTTTTGAATGCTTCCCAGGGAGAAGATTTCTTGATCATCTAGAGTTAGCATGATAGGGATGAAGATATGTCTTCATAACATGCTAATTCTGTATCTATAGTGAATTCTTCCTTTTGGGGAGCATTCAAATCTGTGACATTCCCCACACCTGCATTTTTAAGTGGTTCAGCCCAGCAAGTGGACCTAAATCCAACAGCTCCCACTTTCAGCACTGGTTGTCCTATGGCCAAAAATATATCATTTTAAACCAACAAACTGTATTGGGAGTGGTGTGCAACCCTAGGTATGTCTACTTCCAAGTAAGTCCTATTGAGCCAAACTAGAGCTTCCTCCCAGGATTCCAGCCTTAGCTGCTTTTTGATGCTCATGTAACTATTTGCCTTATAGTTTACCTTCCCTTCATTATTCCTTTTTAGCATTACCACTCTGCTTATGCCTGCGCTGCAATCTTACATCAGTTTCAAGCAGTTTCTGTGGTTCCGTACCCTAAATGGGCATTTCATTGCATCAATAAATACATGCTAACACTGTGCTGCTTCCAAATAATTGCCCATCTCATTTGAACAAGGGTAAATGTATTCTAAATTGTCTCCCAGAAAGAGGAACACTGCAATGTGAGGAAGTAAGCCGCTGTGACTTGTTTTCTTGTGTGAAAGTTGGCTCAAATGGATCACCACCAATCGGCACATAAATCTTTAGTCGTCTTCTGCTGAACTAGTCTTTCCAAAGCAGTTGAAAAATGTCCCTGTGTCCTCAAAGGACACACCTGTTATATGAAACAGTTTTTAACCAGCTTGTTAAGCCAGCTTTGACACATCAAAGAGCCTGGACAATGGACACAAACTTTAACAATAGTTTTGCCTCCAGCAAAAGCCTCCATCAAAGCCAGGCTTGTGCCAGTGGTATTATGGCCTCCAATTGAAAATAAATTTTACTTGAATAAGTACCTCAGCCTGATCAGAGGCTCTGCCGCCACGGAAACAAAAGCAGTTGGGGATAAGTTATTGACTCCACTGACAGCCTGAATGGACTTCATTATGCCAGCCCACTCTTGGTAAATGTGTCAGGTTTTAAACTGAATTAGGTGGCAGGTGCAGGAACCATTTTCCTGCCCCCCTTGAGACAGCAGAGAGCCAATCATCACCTGATTCTGCAGACAAATGTTTAGATTTGGTGTTTTTTTTCCAGGCTGTGTGGCCATAAGTGAAAGCATATTTAAATCATAAGGCTTCCCTGTTTCCCCCATCCCATTTTGCCTGTCATGGGCCTGTAATGTTCCCACAGGCAAATCGCACAGGCCCTCTGGCGTAATGGGATGTGTGTGCTTCTCCTCCTCCTCCTCGGAGCACAGAGGACAATGATGCTGCTGATTTGTCTCTATTGTGCATCACTTGAGGTTGCCGATTTCCAGCTTCAAGCGCCCACTTTGGTTCAAGGCAATGGGAGACCCCAGGGGAACAAAATCCACCCCCTTCATTTTTGTTCTTCTTTTGAGCCATAGGAACACAGGCACTTTCTAAAGAAAGATATTTAGGAAGATGGACTTGCACAGAATCCCAAGGAGATTAAAAGGAGAAATTCTTGTACACCTTCCAGCAATTGCAGGTGGCATAGTTTCATATTAAGAGTGTTCCCTAATATTTTTTTTCTTTTTCACATACATGCTAACACCTACAAATTATGATAGCCAGTGTGGTGCAATAGTTAGAGTGTCAGACTATGACCTGGGAGACCAGGGTTCAAATCCCCATTCATCCATGGAGCTCTCAGCTAAACCTACCTCACAGGGTTGTTTTGAGGATGAAATGGGGAGGGGAGAACCATGTACATCCCCTTTAGCTCCTTGAAGAAAAAGGGGGCATATGAATGTACTAAATGACAAGTCTTGCATCCTGATAAATGAGAATACACACTGGGCACAACTAGGCTTTCACATTTAAGTCCTAACGGTTTCAAAAGCAGAAACAAGCACATGCTGAATACTGTTCCTATGAAATCCATTAGATTTCCAGGTCCCTCTCTTGCATGGACAATACTCATAATGGGAAGGGAGCGAAGGCAGCTTGTTCCAAACTCATCTCCTCCAGAACTGTTCATTGAATGTGTTCATTCACAGGTATACTACAGTAGACAATTTTATGCATTATTTGGGCATGTTTTAAAACAGTGTGTGCCTGCTGTCTATTCCTGAAAAAGCATGAGCATTTGTGACCCTTTCATCAAAGGTCCCTGTGGAAGTCCCATGCTCTTCCCTGTGTTATAACATGCTTCAAACATCAGTTCTCAAAGGGGCTGGTCATTTTATCATGTAATCTATGCACAACCCTCATTCAGTAGGGAAGGGGTGGAGAACCTCTGATATGTGGGCTTTATTTGGCCATTTCATCCAAGTCATACCCACCTGCCCTACACCCAACAGCATATACGCATCCAAGAAACAAAATCCTTTTCCCCAAGCTAAACTCATATGTGTGGGAAATGAATTTTCTCTACATATCAGTTTTTTGTTACTGAAAAAATGTGGGCTTCCCCAGACCCGAAATGTGCATTGCAAATATGAATTGCCATGTGCAATGTGGCTGCATGAGTTTTATGGTCCTCCATTACCCAGTAGCCATGGTAGTGCCGGTAACACACTTCCCCGAAAGGGAGACAGAAAAGGAGAGCTGGAACTGGATATACTTGAAGATAAAGTTCTTCCAGCAAGACTTCTAAGTTGAGATCTTTCCCCAACTGCATCTTTAGCGAAATTATTTTTAAGATGCATTAATTATTTTTGTCACTTGCTTCTTGCTGCCCTGGGCTCCTTTGGAAGGAAGGGTGGGATATAAATTTAATAAAAATATAAATTATGCTTGGACAGGCATGCTATGTGAAAGATTGTATGCCTGGAAGTGGGTACACATGTGGCTCCAAGCTCCACTATGGCATTATTGGGATTTGTACAGATGTACCAAAAATACTAATTGTGACTCATTTTTCCCAGGATGCTTGCAAATTGCAGAGGCTATTGAAAAGCATCAGTGAATCAAATATCAATTCAGAAGATTTTCTTGATTCTCCACCTACTTCTCCATATGTCAAGTGTACCAACTCATTTTGTTAATTTTGTATATTAATAAATGTCTATGCTACCATTCAGCATCAACTTCCAGAGTGCTTAACAAATGCAATATTTTTGACCTCCTTTTAATCCTTTAAAGCACAGAATATATTATCATTCAACATTTGTTCCTCTTCTGTTGTTGTTGTTGTTGTTGTTGTTGTTTAGTCATTTAGTCGTGTCCGACTCTTCATGACCCCATGGACCAGAACACACCAGGCACTCCTGTCTTACACTGCCTCCCGTAGTTTGGTCAAACTCATGTTCCTCTTCTAGTCTCCTTTAAAAAAAAATCAAGTTTATAAAAGCTGATGCCCCGCTCAGAAGGGGGAGGAGGACTGCTCTTGTGATGTAACAGAGAGCCAGACAATCTGCATTGGTTACAAACAGATTTGCCCAGAGTTTGATCACAAAAGGAAACTGTACTTCTGAACAAAACATAGTGTTTTTCTGCAACAGGCTCAAATTGTGCGCAACACCTGGCTGCAAACCAGTCCTAACAGAGCCTGAATGGAAGGGACAATCACCACAGCCAAGAATTCAATCTACAGTAATATCTGCAGTCATCATACTCCAGCAGACCCCACTTGCCTAGATAGATGATCTTTAGACATTCAACTGACAGCACAAGAAATGTATGTGTAAGTGGTACATTCAACATGGCTGTTTCCTGAGATCTTAACATACCTCTGTACTATTGTATTCATGTAGATAACGTAGGATAACCCTCAGAAAAGCCACCTGAGAACTGAATAAACTTTTTAGCCAGGGTGGGTTTTCACACCGATGATGCAGCCATGAAGGCACTTTTTCGCCATGTAGCAGGGCCATAGACAAGGGGTTCACTGTGGAGCCTCAAACCCATGTTTTTTAAAAAATGAATTTGACTGACTGGCTGAAGCTGGAAGTCAGACAAGCTGTCACACAGGGTGGGATGCATTAACCATAATCATATACTGGGCTTGGAAGGTCCTTTCCATATCTATACATGGCTACAACAAGGTTTGCATTCATTTTATGTTATTTAGCCTTTTGTCTGCATATTTTACCTTCTAACACTCTTCTTAATAGCCTGCCAGGACCTACAAAAATAATGCAAGATCAGCTGAACTTCAGACACTTTGCATGCCAACTCTCATTACTTAATCATAAGACTCAGGACTATTAAGACTCTTTAAAAAAGAGAGAGCTATTAAGACTCTTAAAAAGAGAGAGAAAGCTACTTTTCTGGCCAGAGAGAGAGGAGACCTGGCATATGTCATTGGCTGCGTGCCGTATTTAAGTTAATGAGCAAGAAAGTTACCCCTTCTGCCTGGCACAAGAGATGCTCTTTATGGAATCTAAAACTTGCAAATTCACATACAAAGTAGTAGTTATATAAAAGTTATTTTACTCTTGATAATAATTCCAATGGTTACACATACAATTCCTCCTCATACCCTTTGCCCTAAATAGCAGCAGCAGCAGTCAAAATGACTTCAAGACTCAGTGTTTGACTTATGTTAGAAAGTTTGTGCATGATCCATCCACAGCAAAGCATTTTTAATGCTGGTTGAATTCAGTGGGAGAGTTGCACATGTGCTTAAAGTCTTCCATCAAAATCAACAGGACTTTAAATGATTCACCATATTTAAACATTAAAACATTCCTGATATAATATTGAATTTGGGCCAACACCTGATTAAATAAATGTTAATCAATTTATGACATAACTATTAATCAATTCATTAGGTGATAAAATTGGCCTAAATGTGCATATCAATAAAATATTACTTCTTTAAATAGAATAATTTGCTTGGTTTTAGATAATTTAAACACATTGTAATAGAAGGCACCATCTTAGAAGAAGCCTTTGTTGGAAGAGGGAAGATGGTGTCTGCAGTTTTTGTAAATTTTTGCATTAAAACAATTGACAATTGTTGGCAGGAAGCTACAGTATTTTTTGGATGTACAAAAGATTCTGAATTCATTAATCTAAATGAGTAATCAACTAAGGCCACAGTCCTATCCTGTGCACACATACCTGGGAGTAAGCTTCATTAAACATGGTGGAACTTACATCCTCATCGAGGTGCCTAAGATTGTGTTATAAAAGTCACAGTTCTATCAATAACATCTAATACTTTTCGGTACTGGAGTACCATTGACTTCAATAGGACTTACTTCTCAATAGACATGGTTAGGAGTGTCACAGAAAAATCAAATTGATTGCACACAAATTGACTGTCAAATTCCAAATGGCTATCTCATTTAGAAAACTGAAGATTTCAAACATTTCCCTACCTTAACGATCAATTCCCTGCATTGAATAAGCTACAAGAGAAGTCTTGTGTACTCACAAATACTGATTCTTTACAAATTATGAAGCACACAATTTTCAGAACACAGACAGATTTTCCTTTACAATAATTGCATTTCTCAAGGTGTCGTGTGAAAGCTACTACTTTGTTATCCGCTGCATGTTGACCCTGTATCTGGGTCAGCATTCATTTTACCATGACAAAAGAGGAGTGGCTTAACTTCCAACACATCATTATAACCTGCATTTATGGTCACGTGGATGAATATCATTATGAGGGGAAAGGCATTGCAGAAAATAAAACAATGGTGCCTGAGACACACACACACACACACAAATACATGCAGCTCATCTAGGATTTCTGAATTCAGCTTCTCCCTCTTCGATCTGTGAGTGAGTCAGAATGTGTCACCTACAGAATCAGAGCAGAGGTGCCCGGTTATGTCCCCCACACTACCACCACCACACACACTCCTTGGAAAATAACATCAGTTTGTTCTTTAGGGCTATCTGAAGACCACTGTGTGTCTGTCAACACAGAAAAATCATTTCTCACAGTGGTATCACTTGCTGGATATGTTCCTCCCCCACCTCCCTTCAACTTGAGCAGATGGTGTTTCATAGTTGGTCACAAATGGCTGTCAGTGAGTTTGTCTGCCTGCCAGTAACCTGTAGTTTGGGGACTCCCTTGGAGAGTGTACCAGCACTGAGTCTGCTGATAGCAGCATCCAAAAAAAAATGATCCACCCTTTCTTGTCAGGCACAAAATTAGCCATCTCACTTTCAAACTGTTGGCCAGGGGGATATGAAAGAAAAAAGGACACTGCCAAACTAGCTGATGGTTTTTGAGCTCTCATTGTCTGACAGTTTGCATTAAAAGCAGCCATTGGGGTGTCAAGGTTGCAATGAATGTAAAGGCATCTATTTTTTATATAAAAAAGATCAACCTTGCTTTTGGAGCTAGCATTTTTGCCTTACATTTATTTCAGTATTTTTTTGCCAATTGAGACTACCTCTTTTATATTGGGTTAATTCCCCCCACCACCCCAGACCTATTTAGTCTACACCGCCTGCAATAACCTTTGGTGACATTGTTCTGCAAAAGGGGGAAGAAATCTAGAGCCAGCAAATGTCCCATTGCTCCCATCATTTTCACTTTGGCTTCAGATCCACAACTAGAAGGCAACCAGCCAATCCTTCTTTCCTCTGTGATCGGCTGTTTACCAGCAGCTTTGAGTGGAAGGGAGGGAGGAGAAAAGGATAATGCAGAGCAACCATCTAATCATGAAAAAAGGCAAAAAATGAAACCCCCTCCAAACAAAGCCTTTACTTGGGGGAAACCCTCACTGAATAGAGATGGATTTATCTCTGTGCATAGTGTTATGCTGTAATTTGGGGCAATTTTAAAATATACCCAAATGGAATTTAAAAATTGCATCATAAAATAATTGTTACCTATATTTTATTTTCTGTTGGAAAAAAAGAAACATGGAATTTAATTTTGTTGCACTGTATTGATTACATATCTTTTTCCTATCAATGGAATATATCTGCACATTAATAAGTAGAAACGTCTTTCGACAGTAGTTTTAACAGTAGTAGCTACTGAGCCCTGCTTATTAGCAAAATGATTTGGAATGCAAATGGGTGAACTGCCTTAAACAGGCAAGCATTTGATAACCTCAGCAAAGATTTAAAATCACAAAGTATGCAGCAAAGTAAAGTGTGAAAATATAGGGCATTAGACCTTTAAAATATGCCATTGTGAGTTCCAAAACTTCCCTCTTCCCTTATCATAGAAAAGACCATATGTTTGGTAAGTAAAACTTACAAAGGTCAGGTTCATGTGCTTGTCCATACATCAGTCAGAAAACAAAGGGACTAAAACTTGGCTTAATTATAGTGGTGAATATTCCTAAATTATTGGTATAGGAACACAAGAAAGGCTTGGTAGAACCATATGGTCTGAGCTACAGCAACCAGTTTAAAACCTCTTCACATGCTGAACTTCTGAGGTAGACCGAGGGAAGAAAAATAGGCCTAGTTCAGGCATCCCCAAACTTCAGCCCTCCAGATGTTTTGGACTACAATTCCCATCATCCCTCATCACTGGTCCTGTTAGCTAGGGATCATGGGAGTTGTAGGCCAAAACATCTGGAGGGCCACAGTTTGGGGATGCCTGGCCTAGTTCATCCAAAAGTGAGGTAAACCTGGCAGGACAGCTTTCTCTGTGGTCTTAACCCCTTCATGCATTGATTACACTTAAGCATGTTGGTTATACGAGACTGTTTACCCCACAGTTTGATCAGCGGAATAACTCATGATTTGTTAAACAAACAATGGTATAGTGTTATGTGTAAATGAGGCCAATGAAAACTGGCTAAAATTATCTTAAAAGTTCTGCAGCTCAAAACTGTAGTTCCCAGTTTCTTCCACACTAGTCTGGAATCACTATGGCTCATTCACTTATTTACTAGGTGGGCAGGTGGGTGGTTAACATTTATTGTGTTTTCTTCTCAGCATTTCTTCCATCTCCGGTCCAACTTTTAAACACGTGGATGGGGAAATCTCCACAGGTGTAGATGCCCTTCGCATTTCTTTCCCATCTTTTAAAATAACATTCTCTGTTATCTTTATTTTGCAAACCCATTAAACTACAGTGGTACCTCGATTTATGAACACAATTGGTTACGGAAGTCTGTTCATGAACTGAAGTGTTCATAAACTGAAGCGAACTTTCCCATTGAAAGTAATGGAAAGTGGATTAATCCGTTCCAGATGGGTCTGCAGATTACTCAACCTGAAGCGAACTTAACCCGAAGCATGGGTGTAATTGGTTCCGGAAGTCTGTTCAAAAACGGAAGCGTTCATAAACTGAAGCGAACTTTCCCATTGAAAGTAATGGAAAGTGAATTAATCCGTTCCAGATGGGCCCGCGGCGTTCGTAAACCGAAAATTCGTAAACCGAGGTGTTCATAAACCGAGGTTCCACTGTATTTAGAGTCAATATTTTTATTAGCAGTAAAATGCTTTTCTGGTAATCATTTTTTAAAAAGTAAAACACTGCTTAAATGAAAAAGTATTATAGCACTATAACACGATAGCACTATTTTTTAATTAAGAAAAAAAGAAAAGCTTTCGGGCTATCACCATTTTAAGCAATCCTCTCTTCTCCTAATTAAACATTTCCAATCTATGCTTTGAATCCCAAACAAACACTATAAACACTTCACTTTTTGACAAAGTGTGGGTGGAACATAGCAGGCTGAACATGCAGAAAAAGTGCAAGATGCCAGATAGTGTGGAAAGTCTATTTCTTTCCCAATTGCAACTTATGCCCCAGTCCCTACTCAGTTACTTCCCTTTCGTATTGTTTCATTCACCTCACTTCTCCAAGCAGTGAGACGCTCTAAGGGTGCAGTGTTTGTTCATACAGTATTTTGTTTCATGTGGAAGGTGGCTGCTGGAAGCTAATTCCATTTTGTAATATTTGTGCTTATTTACAAATATTGAGTGTAAGTGGGGGTACAGCTAAAGCTCTGCAAATAGGAAGCCAAAGGCTGCTTCTAAGCAGTGTTTCTCAAACTTGAAACCCCAGCTGTTGTTGGACTATAACTCCCATCATCCCTAGCTAGAAGGACCAGTGGTTATGGTTGATGGGAGTCATAACCAACAGCAACTGGGGATCCAAGTTTGAGAAACACTGCCTAAGGTGACAGCAAGCACCCCAGGATGCTCTTAGCATTCACAGTTCCAAACTTAGCTTTCACTGTATCTGTGCCTTCCTCAGTCTCTGGCTCAAACAAATGATTGCCCTCCCTCAGATACCTTTTCCCTTGCTCTTGGCTATCTGGGAGTTAGATCCAGATTAATATCTTCTGACGATCCTATAGGCTTCTTAGTTCCTATGGGGACATCATAGGCCATCAACACTCTTTTGTCAGATCTGAGACACAGACCCATACCAAGAGAAATCTGCCGGGAAACCAATGACAATAACTATACAGTACTGTACTGCCTTGCACAGTCAAACCTCATTTGACTTCCAAAACATTTGAGTTCCGAGGCATGGCTTCTGATTGCCTGAAGCTAGTCTTTTGCATAGTGGAAGACACGCCGGATGTTTCAGTTCTGAGCAACGTTCGAAAACCTGAATACTAACTTCCGGGTTTTCAGTGTTCAGGAACTGAAACATTCGGCAATGGAGCTGTTTGAGTCCTGAGGTTTGACTGTTTTTATTTTATTTTATTTTATTTATTTACCACTACTATTATTATTGCTATTATTATTTTATTTCTACCCCACTCATCTGACTGGGTCGCCCAGCCACTCTGGGCAGCTTCCAAGAAATATATTAGCATACTAAAACATCAGACATAAAAAACTTCCCTATACAGGGCTGCCTTCAGATGTGTTCTAAAAGGTGTAGTGTAGTAAGGCAGGAGTGGGGGAGGGGCAAGTTTTGGCGATGTTCCCCCCAAAAAGCTCAACAACTTTGAGCAATTTACCAAAAAAGCACAACAACTTTGGGTGATTTCCTAAGAGAAAGCTCGACAACTTTGGGTCATCTTCTAAAAAGAGCTCCACCCCAGGCCACGCCGCTTTGCCCCAGGTTGCTATGCCACTGGAACTCACCCCTAACAACACTCCTGGCTTCCAGGTAGCCCAAGCACCTTTGTGAAAGGAAAAACCTTAGCTTTGCATTGTCATCAGAGAAAGAAACAAAGCAGTCCTCCTCAGTAGGCAAGTCCAGACCCTAGGCACAACCACAGAGAAGGTCCTTTAACCAAACATACACCAGACCTTGGTAGAACACACAAGAGGCCTCTGTTGGTGATCTTAATGAGTGGACAGGCTCATGTGGGAGAAGGTGGTACTTCAGGAATCCTGATCCCAAACTCTATAGGGATTTAAAGGTCACAATAGGTCCTTTAACTGGATCTGTAATAAAACAGAAGCATGTCTTTTTGGGCCCATGGCTAGGAAACACACATTCCTGGTAACCATAGCCCCTTGCTTGGTCTTTATATCTTTTAAAAAGGTGTTTTTTCATTGCCTAAAACCAGGAAGCCCTAGGTAACGGTACTGCAACCCATGATTAACCATAACTGTGAGAAGACGGAATACTAAATGACTCCAATTACAGATGTCTCTCCACTAGTTGTGTGTTTTTATTTAACCCCTCTGAGGAAAGCATTAAAAGGATGGCTAGGAATTACACCGGGGATAGAGCTACTTTGTTATGGTTTAGGGGAAATATGTCAGTGCTCAGTTCCAATCAGGCCGTTTAATTTTGGTTCATCATGCAAGATCCCTCTTCTCTGAAGATTTCGGGAGAGGTGGGGGATATAGTTAGAAAATGTGATCTGTGGGAGTTCATTGCATCTTGATACAAGAGATGATATCAGAGATTAGTTAACCGTATGGGCTGAGTCCCAGGGGAGGTATGTGAAATGAATCAGATTAAACAAAATTGATAATGTGAATACTTAATCAAACAGACAAAGGTAGTCTGCACAGCTAATTAGGGGCAAATAGAGCGTCCCTCTTGTACCTCATTTAACTGACAAATTGTGCAGACAGTTTTAATGGGAGTCTGTTTAGCAAAGAGAAGGCTGTACAGTTGACAGCTTGGCAAAATGTGGTTTCTGTAACACCACATGATGCTTATGGAAATTAGCCTAGTGCAGCTGAGCTCCAAGTAGGTAAGGTCTGACCACACTATAGCAAAATGGACCTTTTCGTCAATTTTTTAAAAGGGTATATTTCCCCTCACTATTTCAGAGCATTATTCCTAAGGAGGACTCACCATCCCATTATATGAATAGCAAACTCGTTATCTATGTGGGGAGAAGACGAGCACCATCCGTGCAGAAGCAGAAAGGATAAGTAGCCTCAGGTTTTCAGAAGTATGAAAAATCTTTAGGGAATAAATCCTGAAGGCGGGGGGTGGGAGGAAGGGAGACAACCCAGTGAAGACTGGGCATGCTCAGTGGCCATGGAATGTGGGCTGGCTGCGGGAGTAGAGAGGAGAGAAAACCAGAGGAGTGGAAAGAAATACCTTCAAAAGGGACATGGCTGGCTGGAACCCTGAATGGGAGCACTCAGCAACATTTTGATGCAGGCCCCATTTGCTTATTAATGTTGTTTAGTCGTTTAGTCGTGTCCGACTCTTCGTGACCCCATGGACCAGAGCATGCCAGGCACTCCTGTCTTCCACTGCCTCCCACAGCTTGCTCAAACTCATGTTCGTAGCTTCAATAACACTGTCCAACCATCTCGTCCTCTGTCGTCCCCTTCTCCTTGTGCCCGCCATCTTTCCCAACATCAGGGTCTTTTCCAGGGAGTCTTCTCTTCTCATGAGGTGGCCAAAGTACTGGAGCCTCAGCTTCAGGATCTGTCCTTCCAGTGAGCACTCAGGGTTGATTTCCTTCAGAATGGATAGGTTTGATCTTCTTGCAGTCCATGGGACTCTCAAGAGTCTCCTCCAGCACCATAATTCAAAAGCATCAATTCTTCGGCGATCAGCCTTCTTTATGGTCCAGCTCTCACTTCCATATATCACTTCTGGGAAAACCATAGCTTTAACTATATGGACCTTTGTCGGCAAGGTGAGGTCTCTGTTTTTAAAGATGCTGTCTAGGTTTGTCATTGCTTTTCTCCTAAGAAGCAGGCATCTTTTAATTTTGTGACTGCTGTCACCATCTGCAGTGATCATGGAGCCCAAGAAAGTAAAATCTTTCACTACCTCCATTTCTTCCCCTTCTACTTGCCAGGAGGTGATGGGACCAGTGGCCATGATCTTGGTTTTTTTGATGTTGAGCTTCAGACCATATTTTGCGCTCTCCTCTTTCATCCTCATTAAAAGGTTGTTTAATTCCTCCTCACTTTCTGCCATCAAGGTTGTGTCATCAGCATATCTGAGGTTGTTGGTATTTCTTCCGGCAATCTTAATTCCAGTTTGGGATTCATCCAGTCCAGCCTTTTGCATGATGAATTCTGCATATAAGTTAAATAAGCAGGGAGACAATATATAACCTTGTCGTACTCCTTTCCCAATTTTGAACCAATCAGTTGTTCCATATCCAGTTCTAACTGTAGCTTCTTGTCCCACATAGAGATTTCTCAGGAGACAGATGAGGTGATCAGGCACTCCCATTTCTTTAAGAACTTGCCATAGTTTGCTGTGGTCGACACAATCAAAGGTTTTTGCATAGTCAATGAAGCAGAAGTAGATGTTTTTCTAGAACTTTCTAGCTTTCTTCATAATCCATAGAGGGCAGGTGTAGTGAAGTTTTGGTCCACCACATATTGCTGAACTACACCTCCCATCATCCCTGGCCATTGACCATGCTTGCTGGGGCTGATGGGAGTTGCACTTCAGCAACATCTGGAAGGCCAAAGCTTCCATGAAGCTAAACACCATTACAGTGGTACCTCTACTTACAAATTTAATGCGTTCCGAACACACATTTGTAAGTCGAAAAAATTTGTAAGTCGAATCCCATAGCAATGCATTGGGAGAAAAAATTCGTAAGTAGAAAAAATCCTATCTAAACCGCATCCAAGATGGCGGACGGAGCTCCATTCGTAAGTAGAAACATTCGTAAGTAGAGTTATTCGTAAGTAGAGGTACCACTGTATTTAAAAGCTTTTTCATCATAGCTAGCTGCAAAACACATATTTTTTCTTCATCACTGGTTACATTCAAAACAGATAAAACAGTCTCTATGTATATTTTCTGCTCCCATAACACAGTTAAGTGATTGACCTTCACTCTTCCCTTTGGAACATCAATTGGTCTTTGCCTATCTCACATGTCTAACAGTATAAAGCAGCACTAAAGTAGAGAAAGGGCATTAAAGCAGCACTAAAGTAGAGAAAGTGCCAGCCTTGCAGTGACTCATATTCTGTTGGATATATCCAGAAACACTTTAATTTCCAAAACAACTGTTTTTGGTCTATTAGAAAGAGAGAGAAAAGCAACAATGTGTCTTGCTGCACATACGTGTGATGGCATAAGCTTTCTGATGAAGTAGTTAACCCATAAAAACTCTTTGCAATAATGAATGTTTCAGCCTTTCAGGTGCCACAAGAATCTTTGCTGCTTGATTACCAAGGAACCTCTTGCTACTGCTTGGCAAAGATTGGGGGTGGCCTGTAACTGTGCAATACTTTGCACTGTTAGTGGGTGACCTCCTTTGAGCTCCATTAGGAACAGGCTCACCTAAAATGGGCTTTGAGTGCGACTTGATTAGGATTGGGCTCAGATTAGCTTCTTCACGATCTCCAGATCTTGTCATGCTTCCAGTGATCTCATTAGAAAAGCAATGAACTCTGGAGACCTCACCTCCAACCTTTTTGTGTCTCCTTCCCTGTTATGGCCTTGCCCTCCTGCCAGGTAAGTTTCAGCAGGAAAGGGTGGAAGGTGCTACAGGAATAAGGGGAGCCTATTTCGGCATGTTCAGCTGCATACATACTATTATCATTAAAGCATATTGGGAACACTCCCCCCCCAAAGAATTATGGACACTTTAGTTTACCCATCACTGAGATGCAGTTCCCAGCAACCCTAAACAAAAGTACTGTGCCCAGAATTCTTGCGCGGGTTGGGGGTTGGGGAATGTGCTTTATTTGTAAGCAGCATTTCCCTTAAGAATATATGAAGAGTCCTGTTGGGTCAGGCTACTTGCAAGAAACCCTGCAGCAGGCTTTGAGTGCAATATCACTCATTTCCTGTGCTTTCTAGCAACTGGAAATCAGAAGCAACTGGAATTCTAGCAGGACATCGCAGTGAAAAGATTCTAAAATCCTGGTCTCATAAGCAGGCATGCCAGGAGTATTGATATTGTTGTTGCCAAGCTGCATACAGATAAGTTAAACAAGATGTGTAACAGCATGAAAAGAGAATAAGAGTTGTATGAAACTGCCCCTCTTAATGATTTAACCCTTTTTGTACCTCTCAAATAACTGGCCATTCATTCTTTCAGTTGGATGTAATCCAGCTACCAGAAAGAACAGAAGGGAAGGGAAAGAACAATTGGCAAGCAGGATTTCTTTTGTAAAACAGGGCAGCCTTGCTTTAGTTTTTTCTTCTTCTTTTCCAGCGTGAGTCAGCATATTCAGCCTGGTTGCCCTTCCAGACGCTTGCTTGAATAGTTTTTTTAACCGGAGCATTTAATAAGTTGCCCCTAATTGAAATGGGAGGGAGTCCTGCTACTGTTTCGACAGAGCTGTTTGAGTTAATTGATAAAGCTTCCCTTTTATTGCCAAGGGTTTGCCTTCTGTTTGAAGCTATTGCCCCGAAAGGCTCTGAGATTTCCTTGTGGAAATCTAGCAAATATTGGAAATTGCACTGGCAAATTAGCAGGGCTCCCAAAGCAGAAGTGACAGCTCAAGTGGACTGGTGGAGGGGGGGGGGCTCCACAATCCCACACCAATTGGCCAGACTGATCATATGGACTAATCACAACAGATCTGGCGAAATAATGGACACCAGATGTTATCGCTTTGTACACGGTCCCTCTCGAGGGATTCGCGACAAAAGGAAAGCAAGAGCATGATTCTGTCATATATATTAATAAAACAGGGTTAGCAGGGATTCTGGTGGAGAGTGCCTATCCCATGTTCTCAATTTGTTTCAATGTAGTTTCTCTGCCAGGGCACGGTGGAAAGCTAGGCAGTGTGTAAATAAAAAAGCAATATGTCAAAATGCAAGCAAAGTGTGTTCCTTTGTATAGGCACACCAGCGCTGGAATATGTGAAAATGTAGCAAGTGAAAGAGGATTACTAATTTACTTTGTTAAAGTCTTTCTGGGAGGGGATTAGGGCTGCTAATCACATTTTGGAGGAGCACCACATTATGGCAGAATAGCAATACATTTTGACCAATCATTGGGAGCTACCAAATGGAACACAGCCCACAAAACTGCAGTAGAAAAATCAAGGTGGTGTATGGAGCCCTGATGGCTTGTTATATAGGGCTGACGGTTTGTATATTTTGTTTGTTGAGTCTCATGTTGTGCAGGTCTGACTAAGCAATTTGGTTTCTTCTCCCCCACCCATATGCTCAGAGCCCTTTACTTGTTAGTTATGGAGTGAGGGCTACTGCACAGGTTTTTTCCCTGAGGGAAGATTCTCTGAAGCAAATTTGTATGATCTTCTTATCTGTGTTAACTGCTGCAAAACTACACACATGCACACAACCCACCCTAAACTGTGGGTTTAAGCAACATGCCACAGGAGGGAATCAATGCCATTTCTTTTTCCATTGTTACAGGTATATGCCACTGCTAGATACTGAAGCCAATAAGATAAATATTTGATCCAAAATTGTTTTTGAATGGAGAAGGAGGAATAGTAATGTCCTGAAGTCCTGACTTGCATGTATAACCTCTCACAGACCCATCCCTCAAAAACAACATCCATAGTCCCTATCCATTCCTGCCACTCCTTTGGTGCAAGGATGCATCTCTTCTGGCAGGCATGTAATTAAACATCTTCCTCTCTTGTTGGGGGACACTCTGGAACATGTTTTGGGGTGCCTGGTGGGAGGAGAGAGAAAATGGAAGCCCCAGAGGGTTTCTGCTAGTGCAGCATTGGACAGAATATATCATATCTCACAACAGCTCCAGGCTGGCTAGAAGTCCCTGCACAAGCTAGTTTCTATTAGCCACAGTTCAGTATCTCAATGCCGTGATAACGACGGCCTACCTTACAGGGCCATTGTGCAGATTAGACAGGAAATGTATGTAGTGCTCTTCAACACTCAAACCATAATTTTTAAATGCTAAGTATTATTATTATTTAGGACACGGGTGGCGCTGTGGGTTAAACCACAGAGCCTAGGGCTTGCCGATCAGAAGGTTGGCGGTTCGAATCCCCGCGGCGGGGTGAGCTCCCGTTGCTCGGTCCCAGCCCTGCCAACCTAGCAGTTCGAAAGCATGTCAAAGTGCAAGTAGATAAATAGGTACCGCTGCAGCGGGAAGGTAAACGGCGTTTCCGTGCGCTGCTCTGGTTTGCCAGAAGCGGCTTAGTCATGCTGGCCACATGACCCAGAAGCTGTACGCTGGCTCCCTTGGCCAATAAAGTGAGATGAGCGCCACAACCCCAGAGTCTATCATGACTGGACCTAATGGTCATGGGTCCCTTTACCCTTTATTATTATTATTACATTCAAACAAATGCAGCTTATGATTGTTAGGCAAAATATTGGAGGAGAGAGCAAGGTGAATCTTCTGGCCCATGTTAGGCCACCATTTACTATGGACTTTTAAAATGGCTAAAACCCACCCTAAACAACAACAACAACAACAACAACAACAACAACAACAACAACAACAACACTGAGAGTTGGAGAACCAGCACAGGGAGACTTCTACATGATGCCTGTGGCTGCAATGTAAAGCATGGGTAACCCAATTTACAGTTTTGTGAAGACTGGCTTGGAAAGTAGCCACTGCCTGTCTTCTCAAGAGTAGTCCTGGTATAGAAATAAGTCAGGTTGTACATTTGTTGAATAATCCCACTGGGAAAACAGCTTTCTTGGTGGCCAAATTTCCCTTCCTAGCTCTCAAGCGTCGTAAGAGTAAAATTGACTGCATTGATGCAGGTTTATCTGTATAGCCTTTATTAGTGCTGCCCATGTTTTATTTTATATTTTAGATGTCTTAGATGTTTTAACTTTGTACTGAGAAATGTATCTTTTCTGACTGATGGTCGAATAAAGAATGATGATGATGGTATAGAAACTGGCCACACAGTGACTCCACAATGGTGTGATGGCTGGGACAATACATAATAGCCATGGTGGTGGTGGGGAATAGATAATTACATAGAAACCATTTCCAGTCATCTCCATGTGTTTCTGGTAATAGCTGCTCCAGTTCAGGGGGAATCAAAATGTTGCTCTCCCAAAGTGGTTGGACTCCAATGCCCACCAGTCCCAGCCAGCATGGAGAATGGCCAGAGATAATGAGAGTGATAGTCCATCTGGGTCTTGAGGGCACCATGTTGGGTACCCCTGCTCTAGCTCATAGTAAAGACATAACAGAAGTTTGAAGTTACAGGTAGGTAGCCGTGTTGGTCTGCCGTAGTCGAAACAAAATAAAAATAATTCCTTCCAGTAGCACCTTAGAGACCAACTAAGTTTGTCGTTGGTATGAGCTTTCTTCTGAAGAAGTGTGCATGCACACGAAAGCTCATACCAGTGACAAACTTAGTTGGTCTCTAAGGTGCTACTGGAAGGAAGAAGTTAGAAGGTGCATCTTCTTCTCCTACAAGCTTCCCATAGATCTTCCAAAATCCTCCATCTAACCAAGAGAAGCTGTCCGTGCGTGAATATAATGACATAATTTTTACAAAATAAAATGGCTAATTTAATCAAATAGCATTTTTAAAAGTAGATTTTATTTTTTATTTCTTAGAGGCAATTTGTTGGCAAGTATGTTTTTTAAGCCAGGGTTACTTACTTACTGTATTTATATATTGAGAAGATCATTATTCCGTTTCTTTCAAACTACTTCTATTCTCTTTGATATATCTTCATATAGTGTCTCTAGGGGAAAAAAAGGTATTACAGTGGTACCTCGGGTTACAGACACTTCAGGTTACAGACGCTTCAGGTTACAGACTCCGCTACCCCAAAAATAGTACCTCGGGTTAAGAATTTTGCTTCAGGATGAGAACAGAAATCACGCGGCTGCAGCAGGAGACCCCATTAGCTAAAGTGGTACCTCAGGTTAAGCACAGTTTCAGGTTAAGAACAGACATCCAGAATGAATTAAGTTCTCAACCTGAGGTACCACTGTATAAGGGATGTATGAGTAACCACTTATTCAGTCATCTTAAATCAGTTTGCCTCCTGTAACACAAATACAGTAGAAAAACTTCAGAAAGAATTTTGTTTTTTTTGCCTTGTCTGTGAGAACATGCAGAAATGTAAGTGTCTGTTTGTCAGCTCTTGACAGTGACAGAATTCCCTCCTCCTTTAAAGCACTTCCTGAAGAGCTGTCTTTTAGCCTTTGGCCAAGTCATTATCAATTCTATGGCCCTGCTCCATCTGTCTTTATCCCAGCAATTCTAAAGTCAGAAAAGAAAATTATTTTCACATTAGCAACTCATTAAAGGGCCCCAAATTTGTAGGCCCAATCACTGCTGGAGCCAAAGGCATTGTTTTTTACACTTCTAAATGCCTGTTTGGGGGCATTGTTGGAATAGGCAGCTCTGGCCTGAGGGGACCTTCTGTCATGCACACCGTTAAGTGGGGAAGGTGGAGCTGTGTCACAGCTATCCATCACTATCCATCACTGTCACCACCACCAACAGAGAGATGGCTGACAGATAGCTCCTCAGTCAATCCATCAGTGAGTCCTGGCCTTACCGTAGATCAGGGAGGGAGAGGATGTGTGTAGTAGACATGACTCTTTTACTCAAGGAGTAAGCAGGGCAGCTGGTGAGGAGCTCTTTGCATTCTGAGGATCCATACTTTTGAGGAACACATTTCATGTCCTTCTTTGGCCTTCATGCCAATATTCACACAGAAACCTTGTTTCATCCCCAAAGTCTCTTGTAACTAACAAGTTTCGAAGCCAGCCCACTTATTTCACAGTAATTCAGTCGTTAATGTATTTGCTAATCTTTAAGGTCGGTGCTGCAGGACTCTGTGGCTTTTGCTGCAGCAGATTTAGAGTCTAATCTAGCCATGCATACTCAGAAGCAAGTCCTATCGAATTGAATGAGGCTTACTCCCAGGCTAGTGGGATTGGCACTTCATCTTAGGTTTTCTCACTGTGTTTCCAATGTTGGTCTGAATGAAGATAAAGCAGATCGGTTTAGACAACAGACCACAACAAAGTACAACTAGGGTTGCATCCTAACAAAGCTACATAAGAGCATAGGAAGACCCCCTACTAAAAGGTAAAGGGGACCCCTGACCATTAGGTCCAGTCGTGACCGACTCTGGGGTTGCGCGCTCATCTCGCGTTATTGGCCGAGGGAGCCGGCGTACAGCTTCCAGGTCATGTGGCCAGCAAGACTAAGCCGCTTCTGCCAAAACCAGAGCAGCACACGGAAATGCCGTTTACCTTCCTGCTGTAGCGGTACCTATTTATCTACTTGCACTTTGACGTGCTTTCGAACTGCTAGGTTGGCAGGAGGAACTGCTAGCTCAGGCCAAAAGCCCATCAAGTCCAGCATCTTGTTCTCACAATGCCTATTGGAAGCTTGCAAGCAGGACACAAGAGCACACTCCTTGCTTGTACTCTCTAGCAGCTGATATTCAGATGCATGTCATCTTTGATACTTGTGGTAATATATAGCTGTTCTTTAGTCTGCTGAGAAAGAAACAAAATAGTTTTTTAAAAAATATGTTTGGCAGGTGAGCATGTAGAGATTTTGCATCATGCTGGTGCATGTGAAGGAGGGAATGGATATTCAAAACTGTTTTAGCAGGAATGCTGTTGAACCCTCTCCCTCACCAATGCCCCCCCCCCTCAGTTCTTGACTAGTTGCAGAGACTATCTCACTGGTCTAGCCTTTGACCTGAAAGCTCTCTGGTTTTAGCTCATGGAGACTCAGGGGAATTTTGGAGGAACATAAACCAGCCTCTTGTTATACATCAGTAGTGAATCACACTCACATTCTCAACACTCACGATTTTGCTTCAGCTGCCTAATGACTGTTAAGTTTGAGACCCACAAATTGCAAAACCTAGGCTAAATTATGCAAAGGAGCCCTTAGCAGATGAGTGGCTAACCAACGGCCCTTCCAGATATTGTTGGACTACAACTCCCATCAGCCCCAGCCAGCATGGCAGATTGTCAGGGATGACGGGATTTGTAGTCCAAACAGTGTTTGGGGGATCACAGGTTAGCTATCCCTGCATTAGCAAGACATTTTCTACCCTGCTAATGGAAAAAATATTATGCAGTATCCGGCTATCATTACAGTGTAATTTATTTATTTACTATGGGAGGTATTCAATTAAATTTTATGCAGAGTGGGCCTATTGAAATAAATAAACTTAACTTAGTTATGTTGATTAATTTCAATGGACCTACTTAGTTGAATACCACACTACATTTATGTCCCAGCCATCTTCCCATGTAGGAAAGCCCTCACTTCTTATCCTTACAGCAACCATGTGAAGCATAGCTGCCAAGTTTTCCCTTTTCTCGCGAGGAAGCTTATTCAGCATAAGGGAATTTCCCTTAAAAAAAGGGAGAACTTGGCAGCTATGATGTAAAGTAGGCTGAGTGCTAGTGATTAGTTCAATGTTACCCAGTGAGCTTCATGACTGAGTCCAGATATGAAGAGCCTGAGTCTCCCAAGTCCTAGTTCTGAACTACAATTACTAAACCAAACTGGCTGTCACCGTAAACCAGGGGTGGGGAACCTCGGGACCAGGGGGCAGTTTCTAGAGCTTGAGTCTCTATCAGGACCACACCTCTCTCCCCAGGCCACATTTCTCACTGGCCCTGATTCACACTCAATTTGATTTTGCCTGGCTGAAATGTGCATTTGAATTCAGATAATGACTCTTGCTTGCCTGGATGCTGCTTAGAGAAGTGTGTGTGAATGTCTGCAGGAACTAACCTACTGCAGAAAGGCAAATTTTACATTTGTTGCTCCACCCACTTTGGCCTTTGGCCTTGGCTACCATTGTCATGTGGCCCTGTATGGTTGCCCATGAGGATATACGGCCCTCAGGCTGCAAAAGGCTCCCCAACTTTGCTGTAAACAGTACCGTAAAATCTCTATAAGAGAGGAAGGAAAATGCACCACATTGTAATTGTATGGAGGAACCAAGGATTGTTGTGGTTTACTTGTTCAGGCATTTCCAGAAACTTTTGTTCATTACAAAACTCAAAAAGCTGTGGGTACTACAAGACTACCCATCATCCAGGCCAGTTCCTCTTACCTGGATAGGTCAGGCTATTCTGGATAGGGTTGTGTCCACTCTGAAAAAAGTAGAATCACACTGTGGAAGTACTATTAGATCTGAGCTGAGCTTTGAAGGCTCAGGTGGAGATGCTGGCATCTGATGGCTTTGATATTGCGAGAGACCATTTCTCCAGCCCCATTTCTCCTCTCACATCACGTCAAAACCAGCCCTAAGCACAAATCTACTTGAAAGCCCGAAATATGCCTTTTACTTTTCAGGCCTATTATTGAAGTGCTGCCCCCGGGATCCTAGCAACACTCTCTCATGCCCCAATCTGTTTTGGGGTGTTTCGCTCTGGGAATAAAGTAAAGAATTTCCATATTTGAGGAGAAGGGGAGGGGTGGAAAATCTTAAGAGTTTGACTCAGAGCACAAAAGAGCTTCTCGCAGGAAATGTGTGTGTACAATTGACCTTCCTCCTTGAGGCCTTTTTTTGCATTCAGAAAATACATCTGACTGTGCTTATGGTCCATGGAGATCCACAAGGTGCTTGCAGCTGGTACAGATACCTCATTAGAAATTCATTTTTTCCTGTCATAATAACAAAGTGCAGAGCAGCGGTGGTAACATAGTTTCGTATGGGAAAATGCACAAAAGGGGACAGCTGAAAGAAGCTGTGCTTTTCTCCTGTATTTTTTTTAGTCTGATAGAATCATCTTCAAAAGAAGCAGCTTTGTTCCACCCCCTCCCCCGTCCCCCTACTCCTCAGAGGCTGAATTTACTGAATTGCATTATATACACCTATTGCAGCGAGCCTGCTTCTTTGGAGGAAAGTCATCTGACTGTAGAATTGCTCTCTCATGGTTTCTTTCCTGCCCCAGAAATTGTACACAACATCCAATAGGTGGAAAATGGCTTGATCTGCTATGTCCAATACATTTCAGACTCTCTAGAAGCATCTTACACATCACTTGATTATTATGAAATCAGTGTGGCCAGCAATTTTTGTTGTTGTTGTTGAAAGCTTAGAAATTGACTTTTTTTGGGGGGGGGGGGACACAAATAGAGACCAGCATTTAGAATAACAACAACTATGCAAACAAATTTTGTTTTGAGTTTCTCCATTGTTGGTAGTAGAAAGAACACAGCTCTTAACCTTGGATCATTCTCCTTCCTTGGGGATTGTGGGTTTTGTTTACTACTTTGAAGAGAGAGACAGTACTTCATCCTTTAAAATGCACATCCATAAAATTGCTGTACTGAGTCTGAAACCCATGGTCCATCATGCAAACCCAGCAAACTGAATAATAATAATAATAATAATAATAATAATAATAATAATAATAATAATACCCTTCATCCAAAGATTACAGGGCGGTTCACAACATATGAGGACAAAATGAGAACACAAAATACAATAAGAAATAAGAAGCAAGAAGTAAATAAAAATAAACAAACACACCAGCATGAGAAGGCCTCTTAAGGAAGGCCTCTCTTATGGGTTGAAATACCTTAAATGAATTAGAGCACAGGTAGCCAGCAATGGACTTCATGATTCTGGACCACTGGTATCCAAGTTTGGTTTTTCTGGACTTCAGCTGCAGTTTACAAAGCCTAAGACCATAATTTGGGAGTTTTTTCAAACAGGCTTCCTGCCGTCCAGGTTGATCTGACAGGAGGGGCAGCACAATAAAGGATGCGACTGATCTTAAATCAAAGGAGAAGTGTAAAGCAGAGGGAAGCTTTGATTACAATAGTAATTGCTTATGCACCCGAGGGATGTTTAAATGCCAGGGATCTCATATATTAAGTAGTGCATAATGCATTAATCTTTTCAATGAAAGAGTGGGGGGAATGGCTGAAAAGTCTATAGGACACATGAAATGACAATGTATGCATCAGAGCCGTGCTGTCAATTAATACAAATGGTTATGTGTCAAAATTACTCTAAATTGAGTCTCGTAATTTGACAAAAGTTGTAAGTCAGCATCTATTACAATTGTGGTATTCAGTGCCCTTCCCAAACATTGTGGACATTTTCATACATGAAATATCTTACCCACTCACCTGCGAGTAAGCCCCACTGAACTCAAGAGAACTTAGATCTGAGTAGATAAACCTTGGATTACAAAATCTCTCAAACAGCTACAATTCCCAGCACAAACTACAGCTCCTAGGATTCTTTGGAGGAAAGTATGACTCTTAAAGTGGCATACAGGTGCTTTAAATGTATGGTGAGCATGTGGTGTTACTGGGAAACCATGTTGATTTCAGTGGGAATGACTTCAACATAGGTATCTTACTTTAATTATTAAAATAATTAATACACCTGCTTTCTTTTTCAAAAAATGAATACCAAAGTGGGTTGCATTTAGGAATGAACCCCTTGAGATTGTTTGTACTTTTTCCTTAGTGACTGCATTAATTATATTTTCTATATGCTGCTAAAATTGATTGTTTTCTGAGGGATGATTTCCTGCTGCTTGCAGAAGTAGGGCTGATTTGGTTGTCAGCTTTGGAAGGAGCAGCATTTATCTACACAGTAATCAGAAAATCAACAGGTAAAGGTTTCTGAGATGTAGTAATCGGAAAACATCACCCGTTGACTCCTCTACCCCCCCCCCCACGTTGTGCAGCTGTTAAAAGGAACTGGAGTTTTGGGAGTATAAGAGTCAACCCTACATGTCATGGAAGATACGCTTGCAGAAATGAGGAAGTAGCACCATAATATGGCAATGTTCGTAATTTAACAGGAAAGCTTCAAAATCCCTCACTCTCCAAGTCCCACAGAATCCCATTTTACTCTTAACTGCCTTGGATCTTAGCAACAGCTTCACTCTCTTACCGGTATCTACGTACTGTGTGTCTTCAGAACAGTTTACACCAGACCCTACCTCATCACCTAATCTCTCCAGTCACTCCACACTACCTCTTTTCTTCTCCTGGAATGAAGGCGGTCCTCAATATTTATTCCCCACTTCCTTAGATCAATGTTGTGCAAGAGTTGCAGAATGTAGCATCCTCAAAGAACCAAACTGTCATTATGGGGAAACCAATGCAATTATTCTTTGGAGATTTGCCAGGTTTCGTGCACCCAGAAGATGTGAACTTGCTTGCGTATTTCATCCACTTCTGTTCCCACTCCCCCCCCCCCCAAAAATGGTACAGCCTGTCAACGGATTTTTTATCAGAATTTAAAGAGATTGGGAGTTCTGCTTTGCCATCTAGTTTGTACCTCAGGTGAGGACCTATAATTGCCAACTGACAAGCCAGCCACGAGAAGCCTGAAACAAAGTACAGTATGCTGAAATGTCATAGTAAATCGTTGCAACAGAAGAGAAAGCATTTCCTTATCAAAGTGTGAAGTCATTCAAGGAGCTTTGCTGTTAGCAGGTATCCAGGGGCTGTGTAATATTTCAAAATGATACAAACAAGATGAAAAGAGTTCCAGGAAGAGGAACAAAACCACAGAAGTTTCAGGCTCAAATGATGCTATACCAGGGGTCAGCAAACTTTTTCAGCATTTTTATTTCATTTTAAATAAAAGGGCACATTCTACTCATGTAAAAACACGCTGATTCCCGGATCATCCACAGGCCGGATTTAGAAGGCGATTGGGCCGGATCCAGCCCCTAAGCCTTAGTTTGCCTACCCATGTGCTATACTATACCCAAATGCTCAAGTATCCTGCTACGGGCTTTTCAGAGACATCTGGGACTCAGCTATACTATTAGTCAAAAAACAGTTTTTGGAATGCAGCCTGTTTCGCATTAACACTCCCATTCTAAACATGTTCATGGTTTGAATGAGTTTTATTATTATTATTATTATTATTATTATTATTATTATTATTAAAAGTAAAATTACTTAGAGGCTGCCTTACTGGGCATAGGCCACTTGAAGGAGTGAACTTTCTATAAAGTGTGCTTAGGATGGCAGCCTTATATTACCAGTAATTTCCAGGTTGGGAGGAAGGGAGAGTCACAGATTTAATAAATAATAAGTGTGTGACTTTTATTGAGTAACTTCAGGGATCCAGCAATGGGAAGAAGAAGAAGAAGAAGAAGAAGAAGAAGAAGAAGAAGAAGAAGAAGAAGAAGAAGAAGAAGAAGAAGAAGAAGGAGGAGGAGGAGGAGGAGGAGGAGGAGGAGGAGGAGGAGGAGGAGGAGGAGGAGGAGGAGAAGAAGAAGAAGAAGAAGAAGAAGAAGAAGAAGAAGAAGAAGAAGAAGAAGAAGAAGAAGAAGAAGAAGAAGAAGAAGAAGAAGAAGAAGAGTAGTTTGGATTTGATATCCCATTTTATCACTACCCGAAGGAGTCTCAAAGCGGCTAACATTCTCCTTTCCCTTCCTCCCCAACAACAAACACTCTGAGAGACTTCAGAGAAGTGTGACTAGCCCAAGGTCACCCAACAGCTGCATGTGGAGGAGTGGAGACGCGAACCTGGTTCCCCAGATTACGAGTCCACCGCTCTTAACCACTACACCACACTGGCTCTCCTTGTTATGGGGGCATATTTAATCCTCTGGGGAAAATAAATTGGACCAAGAGACCCTAGTATGGAAGTATCATTACTTTTATTCATACTTTCTCTAGCTGGACCCCCATGTTTCAGACAGTGTGTGGAGCAACCTCTAGCTCATTGTGCCAGAGAAGTACAAACAAGAGGAGAATTTTTTTTATATAAAAAAAATTGAAAACGTAGTACGTGGGCATTTATACTCTGCTCCATCTGCCCGCTTGCCATCAGGACACCAGATTTCATCCTTTGATACTGACTGGGCAGTTTCAGGAATACTTTAGCAGTGACACTTGTTGCCATCTGATCTCTATTGTTTTCTAACTTATATTCTTCCTAATTCCCCCTCCCTCTCCCATTGTAAATGTTTCTTTGGATCGAAGAACAGACCTTCATATTCATTAAATGTGTGAAATGATGGAAGCAAAGTGTGAAATGGTAATAGTCTGTTTGTGGTTGATTAATAGAAATTTCATCTAACAATTCCCACATCCTTCTGGGGGTCATTGGAATGGAGCAGCTGTAAAGTCAGCAGGAGTAATTTAGATACTGCCCGATGGGGGCCGTGCCAGCTTCAGAAAATAAGTGGGAAGTGTCCTGTGCACTTTTTCAGGATGGTAGGTGGTGAGCAGGCATTGCAGTGTCAAGTTAACATCATGGTTAGTTTCCAAAAGCCTTCTGTTGTTAAGGAAAGCTATGGTTAAAAATTAATAATTGGATCATTCCCTCTAGAAGTTGTTTGCTTTATTGCCAAATAGTGTTTGCCAATGTCATTGTAAAAAAGAAAGATAAAAACCCTTATGTAGGAAGAAGCATCACTGTCAAGTTATTTTTCTTCTGAATTCAACTGTGCAATATGATGGGTATGTGTGTGTGTTTGTGTATGGCTAATAGCTCTGTTTGGCACATTGTCTTTCAGACAGAAAGGTAGTGGGGCTGTTGTTGTTTTCAGACGTATTTTTCAGACCCCTCAACTTAAAACACCGCTGCCAGCAGCAACAACAACAATGACTTAATACTACTTTTATGCCTGGCATTTTCCAAATGATGCCACATGAACATCAAAGTAGATCTCCAAAAGGGATAAGAGTAAAATAAGGATTACTAAGTGGTAAAAAGCCTGGGACAAACGTCGAAAGTATTTCACTGACTTTGGCAACAATGGCACATGTGTGACAATGATGCATACTGGATAGCAAGGGGGAAACCCCTCCCTCTATTGTTGGGCACTGGGTACCCCACCACCCAATTTCAGGGTGATGGAACAATTATCCAAGAACATCAGCACATCATATTTTCATACCATAAACAGCTCACGGTGCCAAGGATGGCTTTCCTGCAGAAAGCACATAGCGTAAATTTGAAGGGTGTGAAATTGACATGATTAATAATTATAGTTATTAGCACATGGGCCAGCTGCTCATGTATGGTTTAATCCTTGATTTATGGTGCTGTAAATGCCCATATTTCCATCTGATGCAGAACTGAGAGGGCATACAACCATGGACAGAATATATCTTACCCATTGCCAGAAGTTTTGCTTTAAAACAAACAAACAAAGTAAACCAAGAACTCACCCTGGCTTCAGTCTGGATGGAAGTGGCCCCTTTTGTTTTCATGCCTGCTTTAAACCTGTCTGCTCGGTGCCCCCAAAGCCTTTGAAGTTTGGGTTGCAGCTAACAAGGGGCTATGGTTTTCCCACCCTCCTCACTTCTTCATTCTGTTGCCAGGCTGCAAACAATCACTATACATATTACATATGAACAGGAGTAACAATAGAAGATGCAAAAACTAATCACTGAGGTGCCAGAAGTGAAATCTTTTGTATTCACAGGCAATTTGATCCCTCTCCCCCTACTGCTTCTGCAACATACACAATACATTTACATGGTTGGTTACGAAGGACAGCAATTTGTGGCCCAATCCTAAATGTGTTTTCTTGGAAGAAAATCCCAATGACCTACAGAGCAATTCTGGGCAACTTTTTGACCCTAGGACACAGCAAGGTTTCCCTAAGGGAAACATCATAAAGGTGCATGCTTGGAACTTGTGCGCTTTTGCGTAAAAATCTAGTATTATTTTACAGGGTTTGACCCAAATCAAATGCACTTTCCAAAATACACAGATTTAATCACACATTACACTTGATGCATAGTTGATGGCAGTTTGTGTTGGAAATGAATCCCGATACAAAATATAGGAGGCTCCTTCCTATTGGTTTTATTTCTCATTAAAAGAAACCCCTTTACTTGGTTGAAGCTCGTGTGATTTTGTAACCAGATCTCTTTTGCATACTCTCTCCCCAACTAACAAAGTCCAAAATAGTGTTGGAAGTAAAGCAACAAATGCTTGCAGTAAGCTACCTGAACCACTGCAGGGTAGTAGATAGAGAGACACCGGCAACCTCTTCTTCCTCCTTTCTGATTTCTGCTCTTCCAGTAGCTACTTGTTGTGAAGATAAAATGGGAAGGAGAACTATGGAGGTCACCTGCTTGAGCTCCTTGGGGGAAAGGTGGGATATAAATGTAAAGTACTACTACACTTGGGCAAAAAAAATGAAAGGCACAAATACAGGATGGGGGACACCTGGCTTGAGAGCCAACAGTGAGTCAACAGTGTGATGCAGCAGCTAAAAAAGCCAATGCAATTCTGGGCTGCATCAATAGGAGTATAGCATCTAGATCAAGGGAAGTAATAGCACCACTGTATTCTGCTCTGGTCAGACCTCACCTGGAGTACTGTGTCAGTTCTGGGCACCACAGTTCAAGAAGGATACTGACAAGCTAGAACGTGTCCAGAAGAGGGCAACCAAAATGGTCAAAGGCCTGGAAATGATGCCTTATGAGGAACGGCTTAGGGAGCTGGGTATGTTTAGCCTGGAGAAGAGAAGGTTAAGGGGTGATATGATAGCCATGTTCAAATATATAAAAGGATGTCATATAGAGGAGGGAGAAAGGTTGTTTTCTGCTGCTCCAGAGAAGCGGAGGCCAGATGGGCGCGCCATGGAGCCAGCGGGGAGAGCACCTCACAGCAGGGCTACGCTGTGCCGGAGGCCGCCCGACGGCTTCTCATGGCCCTGTCTGTCTCCCGTGGGGGCGGAGATGCCAGATTGAGTGGGGGAGGGGGCACCGCTGTTCTGCGCGGGGTGCCTGGGTGGGCCCGGGCTGCGCCGGGGCCTTCCCGGCCGTCTCCTGCGACTCCAGCGCTTTCTGGGTCCACACGGCCTCCTCCCTTCCATGGGTGGGCCGCAGGGCCCGGGTGGGTCTGGGCAGTGCCAGGAGGCCTCCCGGCCGTTTCCTTGCACCAACAGGGCATTGCATTTCATTGGTAGAGCTGCTGCCATGTGGCGTTGCCTCTACCAATGAAACGCAGCGCCGGGGTGACCCTGGCGCTCCAGAGTGGAACAGGGTCCTAGTGGCGGGCGTGCAAGACTCAGAGGAGGAAAAAGGGAGGCCGCCATGCAGCTCCTCCACTTGCTGGGGCGCTCCTCAGCGCTCAGGCGCCCTGGCGCCCCGCACCACTAGAGCCAATGGGCGAGCTGGCCCTGGTAAGACTTTATCATAACATGGTATATGACAGGCATCCCCAAACTGCGGCCCTCCAGATGTTTTGGCCTACAACTCCCATGATCCCAGCTAAGAGAACCAGTGGTCAGGGATGATGGGAATTGTAGTCCAAAACATCTGGATATGATATATGTACATATGTATGTTGCAGCTGACTGCAAATGCAAATGATATATATCTGGATGTGATATATGTACATATGTATGTTGCAGCTGACTGCAAATGCAAATGATATATATCTGGATATGATATATGTACATATGTATGTTGCAGCTGACTGCAAATGCAAATGATATATATCTGGATGTGATATATGTACATATGTATGTTGCAGCTGACTGCAAATGTTCACATTGACCAGGTTCATTTCATATGCAATAGAATTTGGTTTTAAAACAGTGATTCTTAAACATTGTTTCAGACAGCAAGTGTTATGGGTTGTTCATTCACTGTGAAGCACCACACTTTCTTATGGTAACAAGATGGGAGGAGCTTCTTCTAAGGTGCATCAATTTACCTGTGGCTGTGAGTCAACAAAATTATATGCAGAGAGAGAACTTTCTGCATGTGCTCACAAATACAGAATTGTATGTGTGTGTGTGTTTTTTTCTTTGGGGGGGGGCTTTGATGTTTCCACCACAGCTACTTACAGTGCTGAAGAGGCAAATTTACATTCCTTGCTACTTAAATGATAACATTTATACTGAAAAGTAGATTCCAACCTCAGAATATATATTGGAAATAACAACAGCCGCTGCCTTGTGACATGTTACTTGTTTTTTAATTATATTGTTTTCCATGTGGTCTTATAGATCACCTGAAACTGCATACAGAAGCAATCTAAAGTATATTGCAGCTTGAACTGAGCAGCTGGGAGAGATTATTGTAACATCAAGTATGGTGAAGTGTAGGGACGCGGGTGACGCTGTGGTCTAAAGCACAGAGCCCAGGGTTCGAATCCCCGCGATGGGGTGAGCTCCCATTGCTCACTCCCTGCTCCTGCAGTTCGAAAGCACATCAAAGTGCAAGTAGATAAATAGGTACCACTCCAGCGGGAAGGTAAATGGCGTTTCCGTGCACTGCTCTGGTTCACCAGAAGTGGCTTAGTCATGCTGGCTCCCTTGGCCAATAAAGCGAGATGAGCGCCGCAACCCCAGAGTTATTCGCGACTGGACCTAATGGTCAGGGGTCCCTTTACCTTTTTATGGTGAAGTGTGTGTGTGTGTGTACGTGCACCATAGCTGCCAAGTTATCCCTTTTTTAAAGGGATTTTCCCTTATGCTGAATAGGCTTCCTCGCGAGAAAAGGGAAAACTTGGCAGCTATGACGTGCACATATATGCACATATGATCTTATTTCCATGCAGGGTTGTTTTTGGCACACTGGCTAAAATTTGTCATTGTTTTCCCCGATTCCTTTTCTCTGTTTTATCCTATCTTTCATTCTTCTTTGTTCACAGCCCTAAAATTGATTAAAGATTACACACACACACCCAGATAAAAATAGAAAATGAAACACGTTCTCTGCCCTCACCTTATGTCTTGTATATGTAGGGCATAGAACGCTTTGGTAATTGTTCTCATAACGAGCTTTCCTCTAATGATGAGGTAAGATCTGTCAGGGAAGTTGCCAGGATATAGTAGGCAGATGGGATCATACTTAAATATTTGAAAGGAATTATAATAAATTAATAGGTTTAGAGAAAATGGGTAGACCCACCACAATCCTCCATTGTATTGGACACATGCCATGATACTTTGAAGTTTCTGTTGATCTTCAGTTGACAGATTATAGTTCAATATTTGGCTCTTTTATTAGCCAGATTAGTAAAATCAGTATTAGAAACAAAAAAGAAAGAAAAGAAACTCAGAGCTTGGGATAACTATTGAACTACTGTAGTCAGAAAGTACCGGTATGTTATCAGATAGTTATGCAGCTTTCTTGATGACCACCCAGGTAGAAATAGGCATTTGCTGAAATCTAAACTAAACATTTACATAATGTTTCTAAAGCAGCGAGTGGGAGGGGGGTTTCAGTGAAATGTGAATGAATAAATTCATTATTAATGTTATGCTAATAACTTTAATCACCACCAATATTTACATTTGGACAAGGGATTTAAAGTAAAGACTTGTCTGAATTTATTAAAATGCTTGAACTTCCTTTAAAAGGGGCAGGGAGAAAGAGGGGGAAATTCCAAGTATTTAAATTAAATTGATTCTAGGTTTGAAGCATTTTGGAACAAATCCTTTCTTGAGGGCATGTTTTTAGCAATTGCCATCAAATGCACAGGACAAGTCCCTGCTAAAAATATGCACCTAAGGAAGGAATTGTTCCAAAACGTATCAAGTCCGAAACAAAGTTTATTTCAAGCACTTGGAATATTGCCCTCTTTTCTCTCTCTGTCATAGTGTTTCCTGGTTTTGTGGGCAATTCACTACTCTGAACCACCACCACCAAGCATTCTTGCATTCTCACACACTTCTGTTTATATGCACATCCTCTCTGAATGCTGATACTTTGCATTTCCTCCTTCTATGACTCCTCTCATGGTATATTACACTGAGTTGCAATACTATTTGCACAGACACTATTTGCACAGAAGACACACATATTTTAATAGCTGCACCTAAGGGCCAAACTACATGTAATGTTAAACATGATTTTAATTATGGTATGCAATATGGAGACCTTTATGTATGAGATGGGAGGAGTGGATTTCTTCCACACGTTCTGCCTATGTTTTCAATACAACTCGAACGTAGGCTCTAGCATCAAAGGGATTGGCCACCAGGAGACTCAAGAAGTCAGGTCTTGTCTCTTGTGTTGCAATCTAGGGACAGACGGGTGATTCTGCTGGTATACTGCCTAGCCTTGCAGTCCAACCATCTCTTTACTTGGTATGCCAGAGGTGATCTTGGACCTGGGTTTTAGAAACTCCTTTTAGGTTAGCTCAGGACTTCATGGCTGTCATGACAACCATGGGACTTTCCCAGTATGAATTTCCCTGTATATGTCATGGACAAACCATTTCCTGGTGTGGCTTATGCTTGCAGCACCTGATCTTCAAGGGCGGGGAGTTTGTTAAGATGGTTTACTCCTAGAGGCTGGTGGAATTAGAGAGATTCCTAATTCTCAGGACGTTTCCAAGTGGTCCTGTTGAATCTCTATTCACGCTATAGAATTTGGAGATTACCGTACTTGGGCACCTGACACAATAACTCCCCAAACAGCATAAGGATTTCATCCTTACAGCCCAGTCCTAGTCATTATATACTGGCTTCCAAGTAAATATGACCAGGAATATAATCCTTACATCCACTTACTTGCAAGTAAATTCTGCTGAAGCCTTGCTTTTTGTGAGGAATGAGGTATATGGGATCATTCCTGCTTTTGTTGCAGTCATGGCCATAAATTAAGGGTCTAGGGCTCTATGCCTATATTTTTTAGGCCACCTGGACAATTCCCACATATATTGAGCTTGCAGCATACCTTCTGACATCTCCACATTAGATATGACTAATGTGTTTGAGAACTAGATTTTACAGAATGTTATGATCATCTGCGGTCAACAACACCATAATGTTGTGTCTATCACAGCAAAAACAGTGTATTAATGGAGCCATTAATCACCATCAAAACTGTATTAAGAGTGAAGATAGCCAAAAAGAGCTTAACTGACAGCAAGTGGCCATAAACCTGTCCAAAAACTAATTTGATTACCATCATACCAGCATCTGTGCCTCTTATGAGGGTTCATTTTTTTGATGAAATTAAGTAGACAAGCCATTCATGCGTATAATAGACATCTAAATCATGGTAAACATGTTGCTGGCAACAGAAGTAGTTAAAGAAAGTGTGAGATTGCTTTGCGTGATGTGTTTCGTACACAAAGTGAAGGCATTTCTTTTTCACAACAGTTGGTTAAAAAAACCAAAAACACAACTGCCATCATATACACCCTGTGATAAGCCGAATACTGCAAGGGAAAACATTTGGATCCATAGTCAATGCTGCAAACTTGGCATGGGGGTGGGCTGCTGCTGGAAATTTCCAAGGGAAAAAAGTTCTCTCAGTCTAAAATACTTCCTCTTCTAGATACTTGCTCTTTATCTATCCAAAGTATTCTCTACAAAGAAACTGTTATATTTGTAGGCAGTTGGATTCATTTTGTTTTGCTGTATAACAAGGGTAGCTAATTCCCTGGCCCATGGGCCTGATTCAGCACCCCCCCTCCCAACCAGCATTTTTTTCTACCCTCTCAATACCCCACTGACATGGCTCTGAGGCGGATGGAGATGTTCAAAGCTCTTGATGCAGCCAAGCACTTGGATGCAAATCTCTCCTTCCCTGTCATCGGATCAATCCTTTGATAAGAGAGTAGTTGTGTGTGTGTGTGTGTGTGTGTGTGTGTGTGTGTGTGTGTGCATGTATGTACAGTATGTGTGAATGTGGGGTGACCATACCTTCCAGTGGCATGCAGACCCCCGGAATTGGCCAATGGTGAATGCTGCCCTTAAACCTGAAAATGTTAGCCCACATTCACACATACTGTACATACATACATGCATGTATGGGGCTGTAAGATGTTGCAGATTCCATTTCCCACCATTGCTTAAACAGTTGGTCCCTGTTAAAAGAAGGAAATTGCTCCAGATTAACCTTTAGTCTGATCCAGCAGGCCTCTTCTTTTGTTATTATGACTTGTACAAAATTAGCTTTTCTACCCTAGGTGGTCTGCACTTTAATGCCTTTCCTGGATTTTGTTTTAAAATTATGGAACCGTCTTTGCTTCATCCACTCAATGGCTGGTTTGGTCTACCCATTGGTCAGTGATCCTGAATTTGCAAGAACCCTGAACAGATAGGCAAATGCCAGGCAGCTCCTGGAAACTGGGCAATGGGGAGCAGTTGCTCTACCCTGCTTACTCTCATGACCTAGATACAGTGGGAATCGGTGTCCTCTCCTGTTACTAGCCTTTTCCAACTTGTTACTAGCCTATAGTGCAGAAGTTGCTGGACTATAACTCACATCATCCCTGATCACTGGTCCTGCTAGCTAGGGATGATGGGAGTTGTAGTCTGGGGACCCAAGATTGAGAAAGGCTGTGTTTAGACTATATTCATTGACCTGCTAAGATCCAGTCTGATTCTGATTAGCAAAACACGATACTTGAGCCTTCAAGACCTCCGTAGAGGTGCTAACAACTTTACTAGCCTAGGTAGACAAAGAACCTGACCTGGCATAAGGCAGAGTCCTATGTTCCTTTAGAATGATCTTGGCTTATGTTTCAAAGTAAGGAACAAGTCAGGACAACTTCTGTATCTGAGCTCCCATGGGCCTCTGAGAATGACCCACGTTTACTGTTATTAAAGTTTGTGTGATAGTAATAGTAACAGTGGGTGAATAACACTTTGAATAAGTGGATAGCAATGAGAGGTTACCATCTATTTAACCCACAAGCAGTTATAAATGCTCTCTATCAATACACATTGAACAATCCTATGAGAAATACATAGGAACTGCACCTACAAAACTTCAAGACAGAATGAATGGCATTTATCTCTGGTTCCTTTTTATGAATCACAGCAATGCTAACAGTGAACATCTTGCATTTGCTGTGAACAATGCCTAAAGCCATGGGAAACAGCCTGCCATTCGCAAGCTGACGCCTTGTAGGCAGCTCCATCTTACCTGAGTTTGCAGATGGGCCATTCCCCAGGTGGGCCTGGCCAAACACTTCTCATTAATCATTGCTTAAATCCTTCTCAAGGGGGAGACCTCAGGTTAGACATCATTTGGAAACAAATTGGGTGAAAAATAGCTCTGACAATAAGAAGCCTTCCTGAAATTCCCCTGTGAAAATGTCAGCAGTGTGAAAACAGACTCTTCCAGGACACTAAATGATCTGTCAGTTAGCGAATGACATTATAATCCACTTTTATGCCACAGACAGCCATAAGCCTTTGCTACACTTCCTCCTTTCCACCCTTTATGTTCCACAGTGATTCGAAAGCTTGGATAGCAATGGGGGAGGGGACCCGTAATCCAGCAACACAAATGTTTGGCAGACCTACATCATTCTTATTTTATGCAAATATAATAAGATTTGATAGGAATAAAATTATTATGATACATTCCAAATGCAAGAAACAGAAGGTGCCTCGAAGAAGAGACATATTATGAATTAACAAGGAGAGATAGTAAAAGTTGGGGGTTCCTCCCCCCCACTGTTTGGGAATTATTTTTTTCCTGTGTTTGTGTTCCTAAGCCCTGCAACATAAACACATTTAAGTCCCATTAATTAAGTGGAAGAGATAGTTGCTTATGTTGAACACCATAGCTGCCAAGTTTTCCCTTTTCTCGCGAGGAAGCCTATTCAGCATAAGGGAAAATCCCTGTAAAAAAGGGATAACTTAGCAGCTATGTTGAACACTTTCACTGAAATGAAGAACTGCAATGTGTCATCCTAAGCATGTTTCCTTTGAAGTACATTCGACTCAGTTCAACCACAACGGTTACATTATAAAAAGGTAGGTTAGACAAACAGACAAACAAACTATAGGACCTGCTTCCTTCCAAGTGCATTTTGTACTATAAAGTGCTTAACTTTGGCAACATATGTATTCAGGATTATTTCTAACCAATTCTAGGGTTGCAGCTAACATTTGCAGGAATTGAAATGTTGTGTATAACCCCAGCGTTTTAACTGGAATCTGGTGAGTGGAATATTCGAACGCTGTGAGCACAGGAGCCTCTAAAGAAGAAGCAGACCTTGGAAACTATGATTTCATATTCAGCAAAGCCGCCAAAATATCTTAATTGAGAGATGAGAGTTGACTATTAGATCAGGCTGCTACTGAGAACACCTGAGACTATTTTGCTGGTCTTCTCTTCCAACCCACTCTAAGAAGACGGCTTCACTGTTCAGAAGGTTGGAGAGTAAGAGGCATGGAATTGGCCTGTTCCATCCTGGGAATAGCTGTTTGTTTATTCATTTAAATCAAGGGCCACATTTTGCTAAGAGCTATCTTCTGTCAAGAGCCTCATTCCCTTGGAGGCAATCTGTCAGGGGTTGCATACTGGCAATGGGAAGCTTTGGAGTCAAACGTAGGCAGGAGTGGAGGCAAAAGTGGGGGAAGCCTCCCCTCTCTTCCTCCCTGCCACTCCTTTCTCTCCCCCTCTTTCTCCCATGTCCCAATTCCTTGTGTCACCAATATGATATTAGACCAAGGGCTGCATGAAATTGTAAAAGGGTAAAGGGACCATTAGGTCCAGTTGTGACCGATTCTGGGGTTGCGGCGCTCATCTCGCTTTATTGGCCGAGGGAGCCGGCATACAGCTTCCGGGTCATGTGGCCAGCATGACAAAGCCGCTTCTGGTGAACCAGAGCAGCACACGGAAAGGCTGTTTACCTTCCCGCTGTAGCGGTACCTATTTATCTACTTGCACTTTGATGTGCAAATTGATCTACTTGCACTTTGACGTGAAATTGAGCCGTGCATAATTTTAGCATCTCCATTCCAATTCACCTGATGAACAGAATGAACATTCTGTATCTTCATAGTTGAGAAAATCTATTTAACTTGTCCACCCAATTAGAAAAGCATAGGTCCATTGTCACCACTGCTACTGTGGTCTTGGGCTGGAGGATCGGAAGCCAGTGTAAAAGGTAAAGGTGTTGGAGGATCCTTTTGGAGGATCATTGAGTCCCTTGATATGGCATCCTTGGACAGGGTCTTCTCTAAGAAGGTGGGCTCAGGCTGTTTCTCAGTAGATGTTGACCCTCACCAGCCTAATATGATGCTGGGGGCTGTAATTAGGCTTTGCTTCTTTCAGTGGCGGTTTTGCTAGGTCTGTGCAGCAGTATTACCGAAGATATGTGCAAGCAAATATATTTTGTACTACTTTCTTCGTCCACCTTCCTTTCCCACTTGCCTATTGCAAGATCTTCATGCAGAATATAAAATTGCAATATGTGCAAAGGATAGTGTGCCACTTTGAAAAGCCAATGTGGCCCAGTGGATTTAGTACTGGAAGTCAAATTATACAAATACACAAATTCTCCATTCCTCATCACTAAAAAAATAATTGAAATTGTTAAACCATTGCAGGGCTGTCGTGAAGGTAATACAAGTCCAAACTGGTGGTAATGGACCTAAAATTTCTCTGAAACTATATTATACACTTCTGTGTTGTCAGGATTTTCATCATTGACACAAAGTGCTGTGAAAGTAATGCTGCTTCAGTGTATTCACATATGTCTCCATGGTGCTGGCATGCCTCTGGTGTTCCCTGGAGGTAGCATGGGTGCAGAAAGCTTCACTCATCATGCAGAATTAATGGGGATGTGAGGAAGCTGCACAGAAGTCATTGAGCAAGAAGATTTATTGCTTTATTTGACAATCTGTTATTAACTAAACTGGGCATGGCACTTCTGGGACTAGGAACCAACAGTTTGACATCAGCTAGTAAAACATAAGCCCTTTTTGTGGCAACATACATCACCCAGCTCACTCCCCCCCCCCCCTTCCGATGAGTCAGTTGAGGGCTCAAAAGATGATGTCCACTCAGCAAAGGTAGGGGAATTAGGGGTTTTCTGTTGCAGGTGAGGATCTGAAACATGAGAAAATGACCTCGCTGGATTGCACAGTAAGAGAAGGTGTTGCCTGTTCAGCTCTGTCTCTCTTGTCATTAGACACACTAATGATGAGAAACAGTTTACTTAATCTTAATAGACTAGCAGGGAGAGACAGCTCCATATTACCGGTATCTAAATAAAGATGGCAAATGTGTTTCAACATTGGTCAATGCTAAATTAACCCCTTTACAACATTGCTGAGAGTGCCCAGAATATGTCTATAGTTTCAGATTATGAAACTTTTCCCCCCTTTGTGCTGTAGCTGTACGGTATTTGTGACTCAATGAAGCTGGAAACAAAAGTTAAGGATTCAATGAATTGTGAGAATCACCGTTCCCAAAGATGAGTTTAGAACAGTGCTTTTCAAATATCCAATTCCATATGAATTTGTCTGCTGAAGAACAGCTGCTAGATCTCAGTGAGAGTGTGTGCACTGAAATGCATCAAATACTTCCCCACATCTACCCATTGCAGGGGAAGAACAGTAGTGGTGGGCAAGCTGTCTTCCAGAGAAGTTTGTCTGCCATTGTCCTTGTAATTAACCCTCCCCCTGATAAGTGCCTGGAGTTTCCTAGAACAGATCTTGAAAAAGACTAGTTTGCTTTCTCATTTCATTTATACTACACCTTTGTTTCATCAAACTCAAGGCGACATACCTGGGGTTCCCAGGTAGTGTCCAATCTGGGCCAAGACCTGACCCACAGCAGCTTAGTTTCAACAAGATTGCTCCATTATGTGCAGAGTTGAACAAGATACAACTCTAAGGGTGGCTCCACGTGATTCTTTGTTGGAAATAGCAATGCTCTTTGGTTTGCTTGAAGGAGTATGCACTCCATAGCTCTAGTGTCTTGAATCGTAATAACGGCTTTATGTTAGCCAAGGAATAACCTTCTCTATCAGGGGTGGCAAACATCCCATCTGCAGGCCTAATTAGGCCTCCCAGGCCACTTTGGCCCTACACCTGAAGTCATATATGAGTCAGGGGAAAACCTGGCTCGGCTGACAGCGTGTTTACAGGCACCACCTATTAGCTGATTGGTGGTATATGTAAAGTCCCCTTTGAAGTACTGCACAAAACAGTTTTGAAAAGGGGGGTGAGTTCTGAAGATCCAACAAATGGTCAATTATCAGGTCTTCTAGAACCCCCAAACTGCTCAAAACAGGCACTTTCAATCAGCTGATTTGTGGTTAATCAGCTGATTGTCAGATATTCATATTTACATCAAGTGATTGACAAGTGGACAGCTTTGTCTAGCTGTCAAAACTGGCCTGCAAGGGCTAGGGGAGATAAAACAACAAACTGGCATGAATGTATGAAGGTAAAGTGCAATGAAAAAGTAAGCCTTTGCAACAATTTGTAAGAGAAATTCCTAGAAAAAGCCATTAAACAAAGGAATCTTGCAGAATTCATGGCTATTAGGAGCCCACTTGGAAATACTGCATAGTATTTGAGATGTACTTTGACATTGAATGATACCTAACATATATTCTATTCAAACTTTCCTTTGGCAGTCATGGGGTCAGAATGGCCTGGGATGTCATCTGGTCCAACTCCCCGCCCTGCTCAAGTCAGGATTTGCAATTATTATTCTTATGTTTATTTAAGGAGGACACAATCCAATGTTGTGGTGGTGTACATCTGCATCTGCAATAGGACTTCATCTCTTCTCTCCCATGCAACCCTAGTGGCCATCCAGAGCAGATTTTGAGGGTGGATTGAGGGCTACAGAGGGAAGGAAGGTGAAGTCTCATTACATGAGCAGAAGTTCATTCCCCTTGCTCACAAACAACGGCTGCGTTCACATGGCAGTTTATTCCATTTTCACACATGTTCTTTGCCTGTTAAGTTCTGAATTTTATTTGAGCTTTCACACGATGTAAAAGCCACTAAGTCTGAGCTATATTCCCCTATAGTTCCAGAAATGGTTTTTACATCACATGAAACCTCAAATGTAATGTGGAAATTAACAGTTAGGGAAACATTTTAAAAAATAGAATAAACTGCCCTGTGAATGCAGCTAGTGTTGGATATAACCAATAATTTTTTATTCTCTTCTAGCAGAGCTACAATTTCCAGCACCTTCACAAATTCCTGTTCCCAGGATTATTGGCATGGGGGGGTATGCTTTAAATTCATGGTGTGCAATGCAGCCTGACTTCCAAGTAAACATGCCTAGTATGGTGCACTATATATTCTTCATCTGGTTAAGCTCTGACTTATAAATAAACATGCATTTTACAAGACAATATTTGCTAATGCCCCAGACTATTTTTTAAAATGCCATAAGACTATATTTAATGCCAGAAATCTATCAAGTGTGGTGTCACCTGTGTTGTGCCAACAAGAGGCAAATTTTAAGGAACTCTTTCTCTTTACACATACAGAATGGCAGCAAATCAAATCAAGTGAGCTTGCCAGACAGGGAAGAGGTGAAAGAACAGAACAGCATCTGGACCTTATGTACGTGGTTCATATACTTCCAAGGGGAAGCATTTTCCACACTCACTGCAGCTTAGCAAGAAAGAGCAGGGTGGGGGAAGGGAACAACAACAAAAAATCAGGCAGAGAGGGGGGAAACAGAGGAGTCCTTTTGTATCTGTGTCCAATATGGTTTCTTTTGATTGTTCATTCTCCATAGTCAAGGGCTCCCCATGGGTTCTCATCTGTTACCCAGGCACAGCCATACCTGCTTGCCTGTGTGAAAGTGGTTCAGCTGTCGGCTCTGGATGAGGCTAACAGATCACATCTATCTCCCGGGCATCTACTGAGCTCACAGGGCTCCAAGGATCAAGCCCCGGACAAGAATACAAAAGCAGGTCTGTATAGAAAAACAGCCAAACTTCTGTATTGTCCGTAGCTCATTGTATGGACACTGGAGGTCAAAACTATCCAGCATTCTTGCTTTCACAAGATACGTGTGTGTGTGTGTGTGTGTGTGTGTGTGTGTGTGTGTGTGTGTGAGAGAGAGAGAGAGAGAGAGAGAGAGAGAGAGAGAGAGAGAGAGAGATTCTTGTTGTACTTTATATGGGTGAAATTAAGTAAATATATATAAAATATACTGTAAGATACAGTTTACGTAAGATGCAACTTATATTACATGGAAACTGTTCTAAAAGGATGTAATCAAAACATAGGTATAAGAAGAATATGTACGGTAATTTTAGGCGGCATATGGAGAAAACATTTTTCTGCGATGAAAGAGATTGCTAGAAACAAAATATGCTGCACTGGCTGAGGACGGACACCAAGGTGCACTAAAAGAAAACTTATTTGAAATGGTAAAAATTAAACTTCAACCACAGAAACAGCACATATCTTTTGAAAGTGGTAGGTGGAAAAGAGATGGATAGGGTGACACCTAGTGTGGTTCTTGAAGAACTTAGAAGAAAATATTCAACAAACATAAACAGTGGTAGCCTGCATGTGTCAGCTGTAATAAGATTTCAGCACACACAGACACACACACAAAAATAAATGTAGCACATTTTCTGTTTCAGTTCTTCAGTTAAGACAATAAGCTTGCAGTGGTCTAGTTCCCTGTTAATGAAGCTGCCACTTTACTGTTGTTTCAAGGATCATACAGCATTTTATAGAAGCAACTATTCAACTAATTAACTTATGATTAACTGGTAAAGTCTATTTACTAATGAAATTGGCATGTTCAAAGTAGCAGAGAAAGGAGGTTTGGAGCCTAAGCCTATGCATTACCGGTATTACTCAAAGGCAAGTCTCATGAGTTGTATAGAATTTTCTCCAAAGAAAGTGTGCCTTTGCCTTTTTTAAAAGGTTCAGTTGATTCCTGCTACTTTTCTTGATAATATGAGGAATTTCTTCAGATTTGCTCATTCAATTTTAAAAATAAGTTTTAGAGATTCTATGTTCTGAGCCTCCTTTTCTCTTAGTGCTGAAACACCTCTTTATCATGAAGTACAACAGATTCACTACCAATTTCTTTAATTCTTGTTTGTTTCACATTTTTATTTTAAATTGTATTACCTCAGATTTTCTTGCCTCTCATTCCTCCCATACACCCCTCCATATTTCTCATTTTAAACATTCTTTTACCTCAGATTTTCTCAGCTCTCATTCTCTGCACACCTCCATACACGTTTTTCATTTTTTAATTAAACATTTTTACCTCAGATTTTGTCACCTTTCGTTTTCGTTCTCCCTCCCTCCCTCCCCTCCCCTTCTTTTTCTTCCCACTCTCTTCCATAGAGCTTTTCACTTTCTGAAAATGGCCCAATGAAAAAAGATTTGCTGTCCCATTCGTTCCGCACTGCCCCCATAAAAAGCAGATATTTTCAGGTTGACTGAAAGTTTAACTTAGTTATTTTTTTTATTTTTAAAGAAAATCCAGCGTGACCTGGCACGTGTTGGTGCCCTTGCCACTTAACAAATTACTTGTTTTTTTGACCTAAGTTAAACACTGTGCAAATTTCCCTTGTCCATGTTTTCATTGTGTGCCAACTTTACTGATAAATAATAAAGAGCTAACTTGTTGGGCTTTTCAAAGCAGGGCTTCACTAATTTACACCAGATCACCCCACACCATAATTCTACCAATAATATTCTAGAATGCAAAATGGACTAAAGTAGTCTGCCTCCACTAATGTCAGGAGGAAAATAACAGTTTATGTTAGCTGACGATCGAACTGTATATGTTCAGTGAGATTCTAAGGCTGGGAGAGAATAGCAATATAATTTCATAACACAATATGGATAATAATACATTCTTCTTTAAGTATGCATAGTATTCATATTAAAATCTGAACATGAAACAAAATGCAGAAAGTGCACAGCATCCTTTCAGGAAAGTTCCCATTTTTTTCTATACCACTTTGCAGGCTCAGTATGTAAATCAAAACTCCGCTTTGGGGAGTTGTTTAATTTGCAAAGAAGTGGAACCTAACGAGCCTGTTTTTATGACAGTTTGATGGACACATCATGAGTCTCTTCTCCCCCCCATCCTCCCATTGTGTAGCTGCAGCTTCTTAAAAAGGCCTGTTAAAATACCAACCCCACTCCTTTGCATGGGAGCATTAAAGAGTTTCTTTTTATGGATATATGCTCTATTGAATACCCATGGAAGCCCAGAATGCCCTTCATCTCTATAGACATCACCTTACAAAACAATAACTCCTTTTTTAATTTATATACTGATGCCATTTCTCCAGCAAGGTCCTGAATATTGAACTGGTCATGCATGGGATTGCCCCTTTCTGTGAACCCCCTTTTTAGTGTCTCCTTCGTGCCGTTTAATTTTCAAAAGCGAGAAATATTGTAGAGCTGTAAATCTTTGGCCTTTCTTTAGCCAGACCATCCAAGTTTATATGAAGTTCTACCTCTCAAAAGTGATTTAAGGATGAGGTCAAGCCAGCTTGCCACAGATTTCCTGGCAGGTGGTCAAGCGTGGAAAGAGAAGTCTTAGCAGAGTTAAGGTGAGTTAAAGTCTCTTGTCTACATTGTTGTGTGGCATTGTTGCCATTTTTGAGATTTCTGCGATGATAAGCTTTTACGATATTTGTGCACTTAAATAAATGCACAGGGATAGCTCAGTTGGTAGAGCACGAGACTCTTAATTCCAGGGTCGTGGGTTCAAGCCCCATGTTGGCTGAAAGTTTCCTGCACTGAAGGGGGTAGGACTAGATCAGGCATCCCCAAACTGCGGCCCTCCAGATGTTTTGGCCTACAACTCCCATGATCCCTAGCTAGCAGGACCAATGGTCAGGGAAGATGGGAATTGTAGTCCAAAACATCTGGAGGGCCGAAGTTTGGGGAGGCCTGGACTAGATGATCCTCGTGGTCCCTTCCAACTCCTCCCACAATCATTTCAAACAAAACACATATTGGGTAAAGATAATAAATATGTGTGAATTGTAAATTTGGTATCGCCCAAGACTAGATTACTATAATGCGCTCTATGCCGGACTGCCCTTAAGATTGACCCAGAAAGTGTAGCTATTGCTGAAGATGCAGTGGGTTTGTTACTGAGTGGACATGACACCACAATTAAAAGAATTGCACTGACTGACAAGTTTAAGTTTTTGATATTGACCTACAAAGGTAAAGGTAAAGGACCTCTGGACAGTTAAGTCCATTCAAAGGCGACTATGGGGTGCAGTGCTCATCTCGCTTCTGGCCAAGAGAGCTGCCGTTTGTCCACAGACAGCTTTCCGGGTCATGTGGCCAGCAGGACTAAACTGCTTCTGGCACAGCAGAACACCGTGATGGAAGCCAGAGCACATGAAAATGCCATTTACCTTCTTGCCACAGTGGTACTTATTTATCTACTTGCACTGGTGTGCTTTTGAACTGCTAGGTTGGCAGAAGCTGGGACAGAGCAACAGGAGCTCACCCCGTCGCGCAGATTCGAACTACCAACCTTCCGAATGGCAAGTCCAAGGCTCAGTGGTTCAAACCACAGTGCCACCCACATCCCTACAAAGCCCTATGCAACTCGGGACCAAGTAATCTAAGGAGATGCCTCCTTCATTATAGACCTGCCTGATGGCTAAGGTCAGTTCCAGAGCTTAACTATGAGCTGAATGAAAAAATACTTCCTTTTGTATGTCCTGAAACTTCCAACATTTATCTTCACTGGGTTCTAGTACTATGAGGTAGGGAGAAAAACTTCTACCCACTTTCTCCCCACCATGCATAATCCTGTATACCTCTATCATGTTCCCATTTACTCACCTTATTTCTAAACTAAAAAGATCCAAACCCTGCAACCTTTCCTCACAGGGCAGTTGCTCTTACCACATATAATTTGGGTTGCCTTTTTCTCAGCTCTTTTCCACTCTGTTATATAATTTTTGTGGTACAGCAACCTGAACTGAACATAGCACTCCAAGCGCTGCCACACCATACATTTGCATAGTGGCATTATAATGGTATTATTTCCAAACCCTTTCCTAATGATGACTGGAATTCACCTTCTTCACATTGGCCACTCATTTGAATCAAGCTCTCCACCATGACTCCATGACCTCTTTTCTGGTTATCACCACCAGTTCAGACTTCATAAACATATTTGTAAAATTGGTGTGGGACGGGGGGTGTCGGGTCCCCAATATGCATCATTGTGCACTTATATTGAATTGCACCTGCTATTTTACTGCCCATTCTCCCTGTTTTCATATTCCTTTCGGAGCTCCTCACAAGGCTTGCCACTTGGAACAATTTGGTGACTCATCTTTAGGTGCAGGTAAGCTTTTGAATTATGGTGCTGGAGGAGACTCTTGAGAGTCCCATGGACTGCAAGAAGATCAAACCTATCCATTCTGAAGGAAATAAGCCCTGAGTGCTCACTGGAAGGACAGATCCTGAAGCTAAGGCTCCAATACTTCGGCCATATCACGAGAAGAGAAGACTCCCTGGAAAAGACCCTGATGCTGGGAAAGATGGAGGGCACAAGGAGAAGGGGGAAACAGAGGACGAGATGGTTGGACAGTGTTCTTGAAGCTACCAACATGAGTCTGACCAAACTGCGGGAGGCAGTGGAAGACAGGAGTGCCTGGTGTGCTCTGCTCCATGGGGTCACGAAGAGTCGGACATGACTAAACAACAACAAGCTGTTTGTTGGCAAAAGCCAATAACTCCATTCAAACTTTTGTCATTTCTGCACCATTTTGTTTAATTTTTATGCGTGTGTTTCTTCTCTTGTCCTGGGATAAGCATGCATTTGATTCTGTGGTCATTCTGTCAGCATAGTGGCAACATATCTCTAGACTCGGCATTATGTAATGATAGGGTTGCTTGGTTCAGTGCTTAACTTTTGCCAGATCGTAATTCTTTTTAGGATCGTCTAGAACATCTGTGCATGATTGTACCTTTCAAGCATGAAAGGAAAGCCTTAGTCATAGATATTCCAACAATCATGTTCAGTTACCCATAAACTCACAGATAAGATACCATGTACATATGATGTAAGACTGTGTACACACCATATGTTTAAAGCACCTTCCCTTCACTCCAGAGAATCCTGTGAACTGCAATTTACCCCTGCCAGATACAGTTCTCAACACCTTTAACAAACAATAATTCCTAAGATTCTTGAGGGCGTACTTTAACTGTGCTTTAGATGTATGGTGTGTACACAGACTAAGTGTGTAAGATACCAGATTATGGCTGATTCTGTGAAACAGACATGCATAAAAAATACTTGTCAACATGACCAAGACTGCTCAAGGCCTAATTCCAGCCCTCCTTTTTTCTAAGTACTTAATTAATAGGCTGTCAAGAACATGTATTTCTGTCACACTAAGAGTTAGAAGTCCCTTCTGTACTCAGTGGACATAATCAATGTGCCTGAATACTTTGTGGCATTTCTTGTTGACTCCATCAATTATCAGTATTCTATCCCAGCCCTTTCCATCAAAATCACTTCAAAGACTCAAAATAGATTGATTCACACATGACCATTACCAAAACTGTCTTCCAGGATCTGGGGGAGGGGAGAAAAGGAGGCAGATTCTTGTCTTACGTTTCTTTGAACCCACTGTTGTCTGTCTACGTGTATTTACTTTGCATGGCCTATGGCTGAACCATGGAAATTAAAAAACAAACTGCTATTCAGCAAGTCATGTCAAAGGTGACCGCTATGGTAGAAAGTTGACTGTGGGACAAACATTCGCTCTGATTAGAAGGCCTCTTCTGCAGCGTTGCTGTCTCCACAGTTACATACCTGTCTGCAGAAGCCTTTAGTTTATCTTGTCTATGTGGGAAGTCCTAGACGATGCCATCAATCTGAAAGATGAGAGGGATGCTCCCTTGACACCTAAACAAAGACTATAGCGCTGTAAGAAAGAACCACAGCTCCATGCTGAACAGAGTTCTTTTGAACTGCACGATGTTCACACACAAAGGCTGCGTACACATTGCCGTTCGCTCCGGCTCCAGTGCGCTCCCACCGCTGGTGTTTCAAACCATCTACACATGACATTAGTCACAATCCATATCTAACCTGTAATTTTGTGAGAAATACTTCTGCTGTGTTTCCCCTGAAACCAGTTTTCATCTGATTTGAGAACAGAAGCCACATTCACTTTGCAGTTATGCCGAGGTGTACACACGGAGACAGCCGTTGTACATGTGTGGGTGACAGTGCACACACAGACCACAGCTTCACAAACAAGAATCCAGGGCGTCACAGAGGTAGGGAAACCAAACAGATGATGTGCATTGGGGGAAGACATCTGCATCCCCTTTCTGATCTGTGCAAATGTGACCTGAAATGTGGTAGGGGAAAACGACCTGCTGCATTTTAAGATGCTAATGTGTACATAACCATCGTGTTAGGACAGTTGCCATGGCTTTGTGTTGTGCAAAATGAAGTATGTCTCAGGAATGAACCGAAGAGGTTTATCAAAAACACATTAAAGGACAAAACATGCTGTTTGTATGTAGATTATATTATGTACACCCAAAAAGATAGATAGCCGGCACCTTTCATGAGGAACCCTATATTTTCTGAAGGATCACTTTTTGAGAGGAAATAGCATCTCTTCCATTCTCTTTCACATGCTTTGGTTTCAAGAGAATATTGTCCCAAGTCCAAACAAGGAATGGGACAAATGTCTATCAAGGAAGGTCCAGTATACCTGAAGGAGCGTCTCCACCCCCATCGTTCCGCCTGGACACTGAGGTCCAGCACTGAGGGCCTTCTGGCGCTTCCCTCACTACGACCAGCCAAGTTACAGGAAACCAGGCATAGGGCCTTCTCGGTAGTGGCACCTGCTCTGTGGACTGCCCTCCCACCAGATGTCAAAGAGAAAAAACAATTACCAGACTTTGAGAAGACATCTGAAGGCAGCCTTGTTTAGGGAAGCTTTTAATGTTTGACGCACTATTGTATTTTAATATTTTGTTGGAAGCCGTCCAGATTGGCTGGGGAAACCTAGCCAGATGGGCGGGGTATTAATAATAATAATAATAATAATAATAATAATAATAATAATAATAATATATTATTATTATTATTATTATTATTATCATCATCATCATCATCATCATCATCATCATCATCAAAATATACATAGTGCCAAAGCTTCTATTGGGGGGGGGGGATTAAACAAACATTTATTGGTTTTTAAACAAATACAATAACCATTAAACACTTATCTAGCAGTACAGCTAATGATGTGTGTTTTATCTGTTGTCTCTAGACATACACTTCCAGTCAGAGTTAATGTAGTGCAATAATGTCATGTGGTATCAAAAAACATCCATGAACTTGGAAATGAGGGGATCTCATCTGTAGGATGTAAAATACCACACCTTGTCCCTTGTGTTTCTCCCATTGATCTGGTGCCCTGAAGCTTCCAAGGAAGCAGCAATAGAGGATGTGTGAGTGATTTGCAGAACCTCTTTGCATGCTTTGTGAAATGCTACACAGGCAAACATGTGTATCTTTCCTCTGGGGAACTCATGTCTCCGTCCCCCTAATCAGAAGAGTAAAAAGACCATGCGTAACTCACATATCACATGGCTCTTTTGAGCTTCCTTGCAACATGCAACACTCTTGTATGTCTGCTTTGGGATTGCTTTTATTAATTATGTTGAAGAGCCTCAAAACTTACTGAAGTTACTGTCTGAATTTGTAGCGAGAAGCAAAGCTACAGGGAACCAGGTAGAGGGCCTTCTCGGTAGTGGTGCCCGCCCTGTGGAACACCCTCCCATCGGAGGTCAAGGAGATAAACAACTACCTGACATTCAGAAAACACCTAAAGGCAGCCCTGTTTAGGGAAGTTTTTAATCTGTGATATTTTAATGTATTTTGGTATTTGTTGGCAGCCCAGAGTGGCGGGGGAAACCCAGACAGATGGGCGGGGTATAAATAATAAATAATAATAATAATAGCAACATATCTTACAAACCTAGGGAAGATGGATCTCTCTACATAAGTATCTTCTCCTGCCTCACCACACCCAACCAATCTTCTCCATTACTGCCTTTTCCTTCTACACCCATATTCAGGCTACTTTGTCAATTCTTTCCTTTTTTACCACCTGCTTTTTCCTCTCCATATGTCTCACTACTTGCAAGTGAAATGTGTTCTTGGCACCTCCCATGCCACCCTGATAACTGCCATGAAAAAGTGTGCCGTTCTTTCTGAGGCTTTTTAATTATTATTTAGTTGGTGACCAACTAACCATATATTTGTGCTGTTGAATGGAAGGTTCTGTGAACCAGTGCACCCGTAATCCACACACTGCATGAGGACTGTCCTGAATTCTGGGCTGATTGCTGCTATTCCAAATGGACTAGCAGGACAAGGGTAGATGATCCATCTCAGCTACTGCCACACTAAAGCTCCCATGCTAGCTGGCCATGTTCCTACAGGTACCCTTTCCTCGTGTCCTATTTAGCACTATATTTGCTGGGGGAATCTGCCATCTGGATGCAGCCTTAGTTCTCCCAGCACATGATACATGAGAGCCATTGGAGTGTGCTGGGTAGAGTGCTGAGATAGGATGAGAAAAACCCCAATCCCTGTGCAGCTGTAAAGCTTTATTGGATAGCCCTGGGTAAGTCACCATCTCCATGCTTAACTTACAAGGTTGCTGCTATATGAGGCTAAACTGCTATTCTGAGTTTCTCAGAGGAAGGGTAGGATACAACTGCAACAAATAAATAACATGGGGGAAGCAGATGGTCACATAACAATATGCTCTAAGGAATGCAAACTGCATGGCATCAGATGGAACAATGTAAGCTGAAGTGAAGACAGGGTCTAAGCTTTTATACTAATCAAACATTAGGTAGAATAAAAACAGTGAGAACATATTTAACTATCTTGTAGATGCTGTACTGCTTCACCTCCTCTTCCCTCAAATATATTTGCATTTGCATTTCCCTAACACAAGAAAATTGCAATGCAACATGCTGCAATTTATTAGAGAGCGCTATGTTTTCTCTCCTTCATATGTCCTCTGAAAACCATGGCTTTGGTTGTTAAGAGTTATGTACTTTTCATAATACAGAGTGTTTTAGCGTTTTAGACATGCAGGGTTTCATCACTTGCTTGTCTTTAGCTTTGGGAACAAAAATAAGTTCCAGGAGATCTGTCATATGATGAGAGCAACCCAATCAGAACACGCAGAAAGGGAAGTAGTTGCCAAAAGAGCAGATGTGTCCAAAGTCTGTACCCGTTAATTTCGTGACCTACTAAAATCACTCGGAGATTTATACTGCTAATTACTGACTTTGTTTCTGATTTAATCACCCTTTGCTTCACCTTTCTAAAAATGTGAACAGAGAGAATTTCCTGCAAAAATATCACATTATGAAAAGCCTTCATCTTTAAGATAAAAGTAATGCAAACTGCATCATTACTAAAAAGAAAAGAGAAAAGAGGAGCATTTTAAATGACTACAGTATTTAGAAATAGCAGTGAAAGCTTTTATTGGATATTTATAATGGCTCGTGCAATTCAAAATGAAGGGTTTTTTAAAAAGGTAATTATAAAAGTGAGCTTTAGAAGATAAATATAGATTTTTAATATTAATAATAATAATAATAAGCAGAACATGGTCCAAATTTAGCCAGAACTGACTAAAGCAGCAATGGCAATTGGGTTGGATCCAGACTTGGCAACCCCATTGAAATCAATAGGACTTAGGTTAGCCATGACTACTCTCCTCCCAAGTATAATTATGTCTGGATTAAACCAAGGTGTCCTAGCATTCTTAAACAATCCTGAAGAAAATCCCATAGAAAGGCAATCCTGGTGATATATCAATTAAGCATTATTGCACTGAAATCTGATACAAATGAAAGTATGTGTTTAAAGGAATGAAAAGCTGTTACAATGGTACCCTAAAGTTACCAGTGGTCAAAGTGTGCTCAGGTACAGAAGTGAAGAGACATGGCACTAGGGATTGCCTTCCAGAAACATCGCTGTATGTGCCAGAAAACACCTCTGCATAAAGATGGGACAGCAGCATTAAGCTAGATCCATTCCATTGGGGCTTTACTAGTCTTTCAGTTTTTGCCAAGGAAAAATAAAGTTGGAAAAATGTGCTTTGAAAAGGAATAAAAGAAAATAATAGATAATTCAAAACAACAAGTCAATAATGATTTTGTGTGGATGATAGGTAAAAAGTGAGTGTCCGAAGAGTGATAATCTCAGAGTAAACAGTTAGTGTGGAAGCACCCTACATGTCCTGTCTTGACTCCAGTGAGGAGCCCGTGGGGTATGTAAAAATAGAATGTCTGGTCTTACATTCTTATGAGACAAGGATGTGAGACAAGTTGATAGCCCCAGTACCAAGGAGAGCTCCTAGTGAGCAACTTGTTCTGAGCAACTTGTTCTAAGAGTAGCTGGGGCCTGACTAAAGTCTTGAGGTCAAGATCAGCCCTCTCAATTTCTGTCTGTTCCTTGAGAAGGGGAAGACCTTAAAGTGGCAAGCCTCTGGCCTGGAGTCTAGTGCTGCTACTCTCTGTGGATTCCCAGCAGGTTCATTTCCAGCACTGATGGGTGAACAGGAGGGGCTGTTGCTGGCATGGATAGGATTTATTTTGCAGGGTTTAGACTCTGAGGATACAAGTTCCAAAGGTCCTGCTTTATGGATCCCTAGACTGATGACCACCAATATGGCTTTGGCTCAGGTTCTGAATCAGGCCTGGTCATGATTCTAGGGTCCTGGTTGTCCTCCAAACCTCTGCTTCTGCTGCTGTTGGTCCTATAGGTCTGGCTGTCTCTCCTTCAAGTTGGACTCCAAGCCTAGGCTGCTGCTCTGGGTAGAGGTCTTGTCACCACATCTCTTCCCTCTTTGCCATGGCTACACTGCAGGAGCAATTGTTAGTTGTATGCCCTGATACCTTCCACAAATGAAGATATGGAATGAGGACATACCCACTTTAAACACTTGAGAAGCCAGAGGTATGGAACTGGCAGCCTGGAATGTTGAAATAGTGATGGTATTATTATTTTTGATGGTGATTATTTTTGATGTGGATGAGTAAATATCTTTTGCCATATTTATATGGTATGCTTTCTAACGGAACACCTGAAGGAACTGCTGCAAACAGTAAGTGTTGAATACCATGCCCAAACATGAACAGGCAAGTAAAAGCACACATTGCATTCTTTCTTCCAAGGATCTCAGACTGGTGTACATGGTTCTCCTCATCCCCACAACAACCCTGTGAGGTAGGTTAGGCTAAGAGATGGTGACTGGTCCAAGGTCACCAATCAATTAACATTTAACATATACAGATAAAAACCCAAAGAAAGGGTTATGGCAGGCATAGGCAGCCTTGACTCTCCAGATGTTTTGGAACTACAACTCCCATGATCCCTGACCACTGGCCCTGTTAGCTAGAGATCATGGGAGTTGTAGTTCCAAAACATCTGGAGAGCCAAGGTTGCCTATGCATGGGTTATGGGGTCCTTGTGCTGGATTTGATTACCCCTCTGAGATTCTTATTTTTTTCCAGGCAGAATTCACTGGGATCATTTCAGCTGCAGTATGCTGCAAAAAGATTGAAGTTTGGAGCTATTTTAAATAAGAATAATTTTTGACAAGTTTCTGAATTATCTACAACACTTTCCTCCCCACACTTGATGTAGGACTTTGTATTCAAAATACAAAATTATATTGATCCACAATGATCTAAAGCAGGGGCAGAAGAGTCTGTGGTCCTCCAGATGTTGGTGGACTCCAGTAACTATCATCCTTGATAATTCACCATGTCATCTGGGGTTTATGGGAGTCAGCCTCACCTTCCTGTGGAGGGCCACAGATCCCCATCTCTTTTGTAAAGCCTCTAATCTGGCCAATAATAGAGATATCCAAGGTTGTTTTCACCTGAGATATTAAAAAATACCTTAAAGGCTCTCTCTTACAGTAGTCATGTGTGCCATGTTAATATGGGATGAACCACTGAAGCAGAAACTGAAATTCCCAACACTGTATGATTTACATTCACATTATAAATACATTTAAGAAAAACCTGACTGGTGGATTAAATATGAAAAATCCCTAAATCTTCTAAACTAAATGCTCCTCACCAGTTAGATAAAAATATGCTGCTTGTATTGAGTTGTACATTGAGTTGTATTATTATTTGCACTGATTTGCCAATAATGAGCCAAAGGTAAGATTCTAAATAAAAGCATATAACAATACTAACACAGTTCAAAATCTCTTATTTCCCCAATCCAGGGAAAATTGCTGTCAAGACCTTAATTCTATATGAAAGGAATGATGTTGCATTTCAGATCTAAGATTTCCGACAAGGCAGACAATGAGCTTTCTGAAAGGCGAGAGCTTTGGCTTGTTTCTTTTTTATAAACTCACAAACATGGTCAGACATAGCTTTCCTTTCAGCCAATTAAGCTGTTTTAAAGCAAACTGGTCAAACAGTGACATCATAGTGGGGGGCCATGGAGTCAATTGGATGATATAGAAGGCAGAACATTTAAATGGTGACTTCTACCATTGTTTCCCCTGTCTGAAGCTTTTCTCCTTGGCCAATGCTGCCCGAGTGACCCTATACAATTGGGGAATTCAAAGCCACTGACCTCAAGAGATGCCATTAAGAAGGCAACTGCAGAATAAAATTTCATGGTTGGGAGCCAAACGTACTGTCTCCTTCCACATCTTGATGTTGACAATATTTAATCTGTATGCCTTCTTCCCATCATAGACTTAAAATAGATAAATGCAATAGATAACAGATCATATCTTTCTGTAAATAACCGTACCCATACGTGCATTAGAGTAACACTGACCTTAGCAAAATCTGTAAATACTACCATTTCACAGCACAATGGTATTGCCTTTTAGAGAATGACAGTGAATAATTGCAAGTGGTGATTTTCAGCATACTAGTGCAGATTATGGACTCTTTCCCTGGCATATATTTCATATGACATCCATTGTCTTCTCCAGCTGCTGGATATAAAATTGGTGAGTTTCAACATCTGTCTAATGACCATACAGTTTCCCATGTGCAAAGAATAGGCAAATTCAAAACATTCTGTTAATAATTGGGGACACTGGGGAAAATGTTCTCTTTGCCATTTCTTAATGAGGACATCAAAACCTGTATTCAGCCAGCAGGTGGATAAAAAATAGAACCTTGGGAAACCTAAGATTGTGGCAATTGTTGTTCTATTTGGGGTGAGGTGGGGGAGCCCATATTACAAGAGACATTTTAAGGTTTGTTTGTGTGTGGAAACCTAATAAAACTCAGAAACCAAGTCAAGGTAGCATTGCTAAAGTGTCTGAATTTTGTTCTGCTTTATGAGATAATGCCACAGTACTTCAAACTTAAGCACGAATGGCCTCAGAGCCATATTCCTGATTAATTAGGCAAGTGCAAGGATGTCCTCATTTTTTCAGCCTTGCAGAATGTGTCGCAATGTCAGGTAGGTATACTATTCTGTCCTGACTCTGCTTCCACCAAATGTGCAAAGCCAATTGCAAAAAAATAAGTGGAAAATGCAGATGAAACAGATAGGACATAGCTGCCAAGTTTTCCCTTTTCTCGCGAGGAAGCCTATTCAGCATAATGTAATTTCCCTTAAAAAAAAGGGATAACTTGGCAGCTATGCAGATAGGAGGGTTTTAGGCTTCCCTTAGATATCTGGTTGATCCTTGTGCAAACAAGATGGGTCATTGGTTTGATCCACTAGGCTCTTCTTTAGTTCATATGAAGCCAGCAGTCTGCTCCGATGTAGCCCAATGAGCCTTCCTGTATGGCAAAAACAGCTTTATTGATAAAATTCTCAATACATAAAGTATGACTGGATTAAAGAGAGAGATGGGGGGGGGGCTTTCTTTGAACGATTTCCCAGTGACTTTTCTCTAAGAAACTCAAGAGAGACCTAACTGAGTTATCCTATTTTATCCTTATAACAACCTTGAGCAGAGATCTGGCCAGGCTTGTGCAGGGGAAGGGGATAGCAGGGTACACTTGCCACAGGCCTTGGAGGGCTAAGCTAAGCTGAGGGGGGCCTGCCAGGGACCAGCTGCCTTTTTGTTTGAGCTTATAACTTTATTCTAAAAAGACTCCTGCCCTGGGCCTCAGACAAGCTTTGCAGGTCAGGCTGAGAGATACTGACTCAGCCGAGGCACCCACCCCTTAAGCTTGATGGCTAAGCAGCTGTTTGATTCAAGACACCCCCAGCTCACATCCAAAAGAATATTTACTGCACTATGCTGGCTACTGCGTTAAAGATATTGGAAACATGGACCAGGATCCCAACGGTGAAGGATGGGCAATGTGGTACCCTTCAGATGTTGCTGGACTACAAAACCTGCTATCCCTGACATTTGGCTATGCTGTCTATGGCTGATAGATGCTGTAGTCCAATAACAGCTGGAGGGAACTATGTACCCACTTGAACCTACTTGAACCTGGAAGCCCCTTTCTCAACGCCACCTCTGAAGGAGGTGCAGAGAGGGAAGTCCAGAGCTCCAATGGAGGTCCAAAGCCCAGAAACAAGTCTATGGAATGCTCTCTCCATGGAGGCCCATCTGATCCCAACTTTGTCATCATTTTGGCACCCATAAATTCTTTTTTAATGGGTATTTGGGCATCACCAACTATTGGATATTTATATTTTGGTCGTGTTTTTATTGTGCTTATGTATTTTTATTATTGTATTTTTAAAATTCTGGTTCACTTCAGGGCTTTCGGAATTAATTCAAATAAAGATTCTGTAATGCAAGCACAAGGCCCTTGCTTGCTCATAAGAAACTCTTTAGCTTTCATTGACAGACTTTAACTTGGCTCAAAGACTTTTGGTTAAAGTCAGTATAGAAACTGCCTTGTAAGCCCCGTGTACCAACTCTCAGATATCCTTGGGCAACAACCAGGAACATAGGAAGCTGGCTTACATTGAGTCCATGGATCTGTCTAGATCAGCATTGCCTGCACAGTCTGAAAGTAACTCTCTGGGATTCCAAGCAGGGGGCATTCCCTGCCCTAGCTGGAGATGCTGAGGACTGAAGCTTGAGTCTTCTGCATTAAAAGCTTGTGTGCTAACAATGAACTATGACAGTTCCTTCTAAAAGCAACACACTTCAGACACACACAAATTGGAGTGTCTGTTACAATTGCATGATGCTGAAGACAGACCATAGCTTTTAACTGAGTAGAAAATAGTGTGATAGAGGTATCATTCCCTGTGGAGGATATCAATTTCTTTTGTCCAGCTGTCATCTCTGATCATGCAGGTCTTCAGGTTTTTAAGCGCGCGCACACACACACACACACACACACGCACGCACACACAAACACACACACACCAACCCTGTTTCCCAGCAGTGATAGTCGAATAATTATATGCAGACCATGATATCTCTCACATGTCACCCCCTATAATCTCTATACAGCCTGATAGGGAGAGATTAGATGTGGCAACTCTTCATCAAATTGTTAGGCTTTGTTTTCGTGTATCTGTTACTGTTTCCTGGCTACTTGCTCCTGTTCCTGTGTAGACGCATGTTAAACATGATGACTTGCTGTATAGAAGCCATGTGTTGTCATAATGTAACATCATTAAACAAAGTGTTTAGAGCAGTTTTTATCTGAGCCAGAACATGAACAACAAAACCCGCCAATTACACTGTCATTTTCGGTAGTTGTTAAGGTTTCAAATGTCTCCAACTTTCTCTGGTAGGCCATATTGAGCATGTCAGAGTGAACATCTGAGATAGCGATTTGCTAGGCAGTGTGCTATTCTGCCCCCTCCTCTCTTTTTAATATCAAAGAAGAAAGAGTTCTTTATAATAATTTGGCTCAAATGTCTACACACATTGCTCCAGCGTCTGTAGCAGCATGTGTTTCTAGGATTGTTCTGGAAGAGAAAATGCAGAAACAGCAGGGAGCAGAAGATAAACAGGCAATTCGTGACTCATTAAAACCAGCACTGGTAGCCAACATTGTGGAGTGTGTGAAGGCCCCAGATCCAGCTCGCCTATAAACTTTTCTTTACCAGCTGGACTTAGCATCTGTCAGAGTTTGGAAGGAGAGATAATCTGGTGCAAATGATTTCAGTGTGTCGCATTTATTAACCTGCCACCTTACATAACACTGCTACTGATTGGGAACTCAGGGAACGGGTTTGAACAATGACACAGCTTATTGTTTAAATGTTACAACTTTTGCTGTTAAAGACGCACACACCCCACTTAATTTTTGGGGGGTAAAATAAATAAATAAATGGCCACACAGACAACTGAAAAATTATGACAGAAATGACTTGAATCACTGCAGCACTGAGAAATGGATGTGCCAGAATGTTATTCCAATCTGATTTTTAAATTATTATTTTTTAAAAAAAATCTCCCCTCTGTTATCTACATCCAAAAATAAACAGGGGGGGAAACATTTTAAAGCTAGCTGGCGTATTAACTGCTAGACATAACCCTGAACAAAACACATACCACACTGAGAATTCTAGTACTTAATTCCACCCCCAGTGACTGTTCTTCCTATTTGATGCAATTAAGTTGGCAAATGCTCTGGTTCTAAATAGCAGGGGCTGCAAGCCTATACATGGAGGGAATCTCATTGAACTCAGTTGGTCTTTCTCCTGAATAAATATGCATAGGATTCACATATATCACAGACAGCAATATACAGTAATGTCCTATAACCCTCCGGAGCAGATTTTGGGGTGTGCAGGAAGGGGACAGCAGAGGGAACAGAAAGGAAGGGGAAGCCCATTGGGCAGACATCTCTGGGCATCCCATTGTACAAGCCGAAGTTCGCTAGCATGTCACTCATAATATTTTGCAACAGACTTGGAGGTAAACGAGTGGCCCCAAAGAAGGAACTATATTGAAAATAGGCTCAATAAACATACTTTGGTGCATCTGTAATCTTCCTCCCATTTTCTTCGTAGGGATACATGCTGCCTCCTCATTTCCCTTCTCCTTAATCTGTGCACCACAAACAACATTTTTATATAAATGTGCATTTTTGCAGCTGAATTTAAAGCAACATTCTCATTTTAAAGGGTCAGCTTGCTTTGCCTTTAGGTTCAACAAGAAAACTATTGGGTAAAAGGTGTGTTTACTCAGAGTAACCCCCATTAAAACCAGTGACATTTACTCCTCGGTAAATTTGCATCTAATCACAGCTTTACTTGGAGACTGCAAAAGAGGAAATCTAGCAACGTAAATGTCAGTATAGGCATTGCCATCTAAATGCACATTTTCCAGAAGCTGCTTGACAGACCATTTGCAAAGCAGTGTGCATTTGTTTCTGTTCCAGATCAGTTGCCAGCAATTTCAAATTAATGGGGATGTTTATTCTTTATCACAAAATGTGCACATATTAACTTATAAAATATGGATAAGATGTTTTCCTGTAGCAAAATGCGGACTTGCCATTTAAAAATAAAGAAAAACTGCAGAGACTTCGGCAAGCGGGCGGGGGGTGGGTACGGGGGGGGGGGAAGCAGGCAAAGGAATATCTCACATTTCATAATGGTTAGCCTATTATTTGTAGTTTTGAAACCTTATTGGTCCCCAATCTAATCTTTTCTGAGTATAAAAACATTAACATATGGTTTAACGCAGCACAGGGCTGGAAAGTCCATATCCCAAAAGCGCATTGTATGCAGGGTGACATTCACACTAAATATCATCCCGCAGGGTCTGTACTCCATTTTACCTGGGATTGGAGAGCCATGAAATCCCTGGAAAAGTTGTTCATGAGTCTGAACCAAATGGTGCACAGTGTACTGAGATAGTAACAGTGTATGCTTCTGCCAAAGGTTGTGGCTCAAATGTCTCTCTAAGTAACATTAAAAATCTGCTGCTTCATGCCTATGAATTTCAATATTTATAGTGTTCAATAAAATGGTCCACTGTCAGAGAGAGATGTGCCACTGTGCACTCTCTGAGCAGATGGGCTGCAATATGGCACATTTACATGGACCAGCTGTGGAGTGCAGAAATGAATGCTGGTCATAGGCAAGGTACAGGCGCCACATCTGGAATGCTAACAGACTGGCCTCAGCATCCATTGTAAAGTTTCCTGCACTCTGATTTAAAGCTGCTCACCAGTGTACCTTAAACTGCATCAAGAGTCCTCATTAACACAAGAGACTGCAGTGAGGTTTAGGGCCTGGAACTTCTCTGTTGGGCATCTGTTAGAGCACGAGAATGGTACTCTGTAGCCTATTGTAGAAATACCCCAGGGAGAAATTCTTTCGTGTACAGTTCTGTGTTCTAAATTTAACTTCTCTTTTGCTTTCTCTCATATATGACAGAGGAGTCAATGCGATCGGATAATAGCGGACGGCACCTTCCCCCACCCCATTTGCTTGGTGGAACTGTTTGTTTTTTAACCCAGTGAAACATTAAATAATGCCTGACACACAACAATAACAAATGCTTTTCGCTGGATTTTTACGGTTAGTACCTTCTGAAACCTAAAGCTCTTAAGTGTATTCCTCATAATACATGAATGCAGAATTCAGGTCTGCTGCCTTCTATATCCTCATTGGAAACCTGCCGGCAACTGAATCTCCCTTATGACCATGTTTGTGAAGTTCACGTGTGTCTGTCACATTCACAAGCTAAGTTGTGTGTTTAAAACATCCACATTTCCAGAATAATCAAATAAAGAGGGGATTTAGAAATGCAAGGTTAAGACAAGGAGCTTTCTAGAGGAGAGAGAGAGAGAGAGCACAATTTTTAATAAAACATTTCTTGAAACAATTTTTAATTGGTTTTCAAACAACTACAGCAGAACTCTAATGGTGTTTGTTCTATCCATTGACCTGAGACATTAAGTTTACACATTCAGTGATGAAACCTATTACGGTACTTAACATAACCTCTCTACTGAGAAGATTGAGCATTTCTACAAAGCATTCTAATAAAGCATTTCTACAAAGTTGTACTTTGAGTGGGATAACCACCTGCATGAAGTTTTAGCACGATGCAAAAATCCTAAGTATATCACACATCACCCAAAATACCACTTTAAAACTAGCTCTGGTGGGCCAAAAGAGACATGACACAATTCAGCATTCAAGCCCAGACTCAGTCTCCCAAATTTTTAGAACTATAAAACAGTTGCTGAGGTTTCTCTTACTATTTGTGTTAGTGACACAGAGGAAGGAAAGAGCATTCCCCACTCTCTGCTCTGACACGCACGCACACACACACAAAATTGTGTTACCTGATTTGAAGTTTCTCTTAGCCCTACTGGGCTAAGGTGCAGGTACCTGTATGGTGCCTGATTTCTGTGGACTGTTTGGGTCTCTCCCAGGAGAGACACGTGGCTCGGGCATGCTGCAGGCCCCGCAGTTAGTGCCACCCGGCATTTTGTCACCCTCTCAGTGGTGACACCTGGGGAGGCCCGCACCCACCGCACCCCCTTCCTCCGCCCCTGCTCAGCCATATCTTATCAGAAACAGCTTCTGCAAGTTTCTCAAGTGCCAGGCATATCTTCTGCTCTGATTTATCAGAGCTGCTTTTCAATGCATTAAAAAACCCTACTGTGTACATGCATGTATGACAGCCATCATTTCTACTGTGGCCTTTTATTTTACTTTTTCAGATATACTGAGGTGACCCAATAAAAAGGTAAAGGGACCCCTGACCATTAGGTCCAGTTGTGACCGACTCTGGGGTTGCGCGCTCATCTCGCATTATTGGCCGAGGGAGCCGGCGTATAGCTTCCAGGTCATGTGGCCAGCATGACAAAGCCGCTTCTGGCAAACCAGAGCAGCACACGGAAACGCCGTTTACCTTCCCGCTGTAGCGGTTCCTATTTATCTACTTGCATTTTGACGTGCTTTCAAACTGCTAGGTTGGCAGGAGCTGGGACCGAGCAATGGGAGTTCACCCCGTCACAGGGATTCGAACCGCTGACCTTCTGATCAGCAAGCCCTAGGCTCAGTGGTTTAGCCCACAGTGCCACCTGGGTCCCATCTGAGGTGACCCAATATACTCTCCATATTCTGTAACATCTACATATATTACATTTAGCTCTCCATCTAGTACAGCTAACAAAAAGAAAAGAGTGTATTTAATATTACTGTCAGCATGGAATGAAATTATCTTAGGAGCTTCTCAATCTTTCTCTCTTTATTGCTCGTCAGATGCGACAAAGGCAGCCTTTAGCCTCACAAATGCCTATAATGTCTTGTCTATCAAACCAGTGCTGCACTTCAGAGTTGTGTGGCCTAACATGTGCTTGACATGGACAGCAGAACGCATAAGCTTTCCCATCTTGGAGGATAAATTTGAGCCTATTGCTTCTGACAAAACAAAACCAAAAACCCATCATGTAAATTTATGATCTGCTAAGAGAATGTATGTATTTGCAGTTGGAGTTGTGTTTATGCAGAATCTTTTGCCACGGGTTAGTCAATATTTCACAAGGAAATTCATCACTGTTTGTAGATAAATAAACTGCAAGCTCTACTTATGACTAATACTGCTAATTTCTGAGCTGGCATTTGTGAGCCTGCACATCTGCTGACATGTGTAGAAGCAAAAACTGGAGCATACATGTGTTTTTATTTCTGCATTAAAGCAACTATATATCTTGAATTTACCTGGGTAGTTTACCAGGGTAGGTAAGCTGTCACTGAAGACTGGTTCACTCCAACAGCAACTGTCACAGGACTGGTCCAAAAAAATTTGACACCTGAGGTGGACAAGATGGCACCTTCCCCCACTCCATTTACAAAAACGGATAAGACTGGCAGCTTAAACTTACTTTAACACTGGCAAAGGATAGTGTCCTCCGACCAGCAATTAATCCTAAAACAAACCTTTCAGCACAAAAAGATCTATCTACTCCCCACTCCCACTGGTGCTCCCTACCATCTGTAATTCAAAGGCCTGCTGCTCCAATCCTCTAGCCAAGTTGCATCTAGGGGAGCGTGACTGGGCATGGAGCTTCTAGGGCACCACAACTATGGCATCCAATGGAAGGCAAGAACTGGGAGTGGGGGGCAGATTTGGGTATTGCACAGGCGCCATTGAAATTTGAGACACCGCCTCTAGTAGCTTTGTGTAGTCCCGTCGTCCATGTTGTTCAATCCCCTTTTAAAGTCCTTTAGAGATGTATGGAAGTGAGAGCTGGACCATAAAGAAGGCTGATCGCCGAAGAATTGATGCTTTTGAATTATGGTGCTGGAGGAGACTCTGAGCGCTCACTGGAAGGACAGATCCTGAAGCTGAGGCTCCAATACTTTGGCCACCTCATGAGAAGAGAAGACTCCCTGGAAAAGACCCTGATGTTGGGAAAGATGGAGGGCACAAGGAGAAGGGGACAACAGAGGATGAGATGGCTGGACAGCATTCTCGAAGCCACCAACATGAGTCTGACCAAGCTGCGGGAGGCAGTGGAAGACAGGAGTGCCTGGCATGCTCTGGTCCATGGGGTCACGAAGAGTCAGACATGACCAAATGACTAAACAACAACAACGAGTTGGTGTGGGTGGAATTGCACATGCTCCCTGCACCTGTTAAGCTGGGTGTCCCACTAAATGATTTCTTAGATGTGTGGAAGACCCATCGCACATTCATCACCACAGTGAAAACTTTCATATCGTCCGATGTCATCTTTTCAGAGGGGACAGTTCACATATTTTGGTTGAGAGTTACCATATACTGAGTAACCAAGAGATGAGACATCAAGCTATGCCCTTGGGTGAGTAAACCAGCCCTCAGACTCATCTTTCCAACCCAACACTCTGCTGCACTGCCTTGTCCTACATATTTGAAAACAGATTTTGGGTGGGGCTGGGGGTAGCACCTGGCACTGAATTCTTTCAGGCTTCCCATATCACAAGTTATCATTGTGTACAACTCAACCTGCCTTGGTATGCCTTAAGAAGTGAGCCAGTCCCTCAGTTCTGAAGTCCCCTAAAGGCAAGCAGTACAGTCTCATATGCATATAAATTCACGCCACTCTTTGGATTTATCTTGGAAACAGAAATGAATAATATATACACAATGATAAACACTCACTGGGGGAAATCTAAACAGGCTATCAGTCGTGCTGCTGAACTCTGCTTAATATCTATCAAGCTACCTTCTTACTGACCTGGGACATTTTGTAAAGCAGTAAAACTGTCACCAACCAGTAAAATGAGAAACAGGGTGGGTTGGGGGGGGCGGGAGAGCGTGGGAGATGGGGACATTTGCATTAGACTTCATCCTATGAAGACCAAACATTAAAATGCTATTTGGTAACTTAGTAATAGAGAAGAATGGCAAGGCCGTATTCTTTTCTTTTTTTAAAGTCCAGCTCTTTTAAGTGTCTCCTTAAGAGCGCTCGGTAGGGTGTGTCAATATTGCTCCCCATGGCAATCATATGGTTTGCCTATGCAGACGCTGAATTGTTTTGTGGATGTGAAATATTGTGTGTTACCCTGTGAGCAGTGGAGCCAGCAGATCTGGAGGCCGTTGTTGAGACTGACAGTTACATTGTGCCCATGAATAGTGCAAAGGCAGAATCAAAAACTCAAGTGGACCCAGACAGAATGTCCTGACCTTTAAGAAAAAAGCTGATTGGTTATGGTATATAAGCTCTCTTCATCTTTCAACATAATCCATTACACCTATCTTAGCAAACACTAGTAATTTATGAGGATGCATAGATATGTTTCTCATAGATACTTTACACATTCATCAGTGAGGGGGAAGTCTATGTATCATATAATATCTTGCGTATAATTATTTTAAATGTTTTATATTCACATCATTTCATTTCTTGCACATACTTACACATTCTTATGATGGCATTCTAGCTCACTTGGAATGTGAAGCAGCGAGTTGCAACCCTTGAATAATAAATTTGCAGCATACTGACCCAACAAAGCATTTATAAAGGGCAAGAAGAAGAAAAGAAATGGGAGAAAAAAGATATAGCCAAACACACTTTAACCACTGCAGAAAAATAACCATGCCAAGCCAGATAACAGCCATGAGCATTAGTTATTATTACTTTATCTCTTTGTATGATTTTGTCTGATCTAGATTAATGAAACATTTGCTGCAATCACTATATGTCACACATCTTTAATGAGTTTTCTAAAACTTTTCTAAAAATTACCATTTATTCAGTGTATAGAAAATATATGTAGCGTGATCAAAAGAGAAAAACAGTTTACTTTGCAATAACATTGTTATTATTATGTTATGCTGAATGGATCAGAAGTGTTATATATTACTGAATGTACAGTAAATTAATATCACAACAATGATTATTGCCATTATCATCATACAATTCTAATACTGATAATGGTTACAATAATAATAATAAAGCTTTTTTAAAAACAAAAAAAACAAAAACCTGTTTAACCAAAATGTAATTTGTTGAGAGGAGGAATGATTTAGCACAGAGAAAGTCTTTTATAGTTGTAGATGTTCAACAACTGAATGTTAACCATAGGGGAACTGTGTTAATTCACTGCAGGCTGAGCAGAGGACGGAATAGAAGGAGGAAACCATTCATCTCCAACTTCTCTTACTGACTTGCCACCTTTGTGTTCTCCACTACTCTGAAAGTATATAGTATTTGGAAAGGAAATATAATAAAAAGAGACTGGGGGGGGGAATGCCTGTCAAACAAAAGTTTGAGACATATTACAGGTTGAAGAAAAGCAACAAGCTAATGGAGTGAAATGGTTCTGCAACAATCAGTTCTTAAAACTAGAAGAGATGGAATGAGTATTTTAGAAAAACCGACAGTTTAAATGTTTACATATGAGGTCAGGTATGGGGCTGCTGGGCATGGTTGGTAGGGGGAAAACAGCTTCCTAGGCCAAATTGGGACTAGAAAACTACAAAGTAGCCACCCCTGATTTAGCCTATTAACAATCCAAATAGTAGTTACAAGAGAACATTAAAGAGAAATGAAATGGACAGGAACTAAAAACTCCAGTACAGTGAACAGAGGAGTAAATTATTGTAGTTTTCCCAGTTTCCACTGAGAAGGGAGGATGCCTCCAAAACTAGAGGTGCAAAAATCACTTTAACATGATAGTCTTTTAAAATGAGAACTTTCAACAAAATGACACCAAATAATAATACCTAGACCTAAATTGCATCTAGGCAGTTTAAGCAAAGCAGTCTTTTATCACCTGTAACATATTTTATCTTTCACTGATGTCTATGTAAAATGCAGGTAGGGGTGTGTGTGTAACACAAGTACTATATTTCTAAAGCATTTTTTGCTCTTAGGAAGACTTTGATATTGAAGTAAATGTTGGCCTCTTCGGTGTTTTTTAAAAACGCATACACATATATTAAAGTGTTGTTTTGCTGCCCCTTGTGTACAACAGAATTCTTTGCCTAAGTTAATGACCTTGATTTCTATAGTGTTTGAACATGAAAGCATTAAGACAAACAGACCATCTGGTGAATTTGTAAAACAATATTTTCCAACCCAGTCCTAGGTTTACCATATCCTGTATAGCGTCTTCATTGCCCACAACCCTCACAAGTTTACACTTGATTATGGTAAGGGCAATTTTGCATCCTTGTTCTCTGAGAGGCATTTTAAAAAAAAAACCTTCTAACTCAATTAGCATTCTAAAGAATGGCTCCAGTTTTGTGCTCCATTAAAGTCAGCTAAATTGATGCCCTGCATGTCTTTATTTCAGAAATAAAGCTGAACAATTAAAGCCCATGTCTCTTTGCTCAGCTTTTGATTCCTCACAAAGCTTTCCCACTTGCCTCCTTTGGATGTAATGTTAACAAAGTCAGTTAACATCAAGAGCAGCGGTAACAGGCATGGCGGAATTCCTTGTTTTTGCTCAACCAGCCTGTGTTGAAACTATTCCATTGATTTATTTGTCCAGTCTGACCCTTATTCACCACTTAATTATCCTTGTATAATGTTTCAAGAGCTTCCTGACATAAGGAGAAAGACAATTGCTGATGTTCTGGGAAACAACTGTTGACCTGATGGCCAAAATGATGGCTGCAGGTCGAAGGTTGGTCTCATTTTGAAGACCATCCTCAGATTTTAAGAAGTGTGGCTGAGACACCTTTCTCAGGTACTACTAACAGCCTGGTTATCCTGTCAATCAAGCCCTGGAATATTACTCAGGTCACACACAAATGACAAGTTACTGCATGAAGGCATGGGCCAGCTGGCCCATCCAAATGTTTATATTGAACTAATTACATTAATTTACTCTTTGCTCTTCCCTATTTTGAAACACTGGGCTTGATTCTTGTCTCACACATAGTTTACATCCGTGAAGTTCCAATGAAATACTCATATCTAATACCATTTGGTTACAACAGAAAGGTGTTTGTATGCCTAAAAGTCACTTACATGCACAGCTCATCATTTCAATGGGTCTTAAGCTGCTTATTTTTTATGATTGCATCCAGGATAAAATTCAACTGTATAACAAGAAGCTGCTATAAAGCCTAATGAAGAAGAGCTGGTGCAACATTGTGTCTAAATCTAGTGCTCTTGTCATTTTGCCCAAACCCCCCAAATACCTCTGACTTCGCCACTACCCAACCCCTGGCTTTGAAAAAGGCCTTTAAAACTTTTTACCATTGCCATTCTGTATGAGAATTTTGGTGATCAAATTACTTTTCATGCATCTATTTGGCTGCTTCCACTCAGTGTTTCATGCTATGCCTGAGATTCTATTGTTTGATTTCTTTCTGCATGTTGCTTTGTGAGAGATTGGCCCTGAAAAGTAACTAATAAATAACTGGAGTAATTAATACATTTGAAGCATGTTCCATTAATTTATAAATAAGCATGAGTACAACCATAGTCTAGATTTCACACTTTAGAACAACTTTGAACTTTGGTGCCAGTCATTATGCTAGCTTTCTTCCACAATTTGTCATCTACAAAATAGAAATAGTTGAAAGCTGGTAGTAAATATGACTGAAATATGGACTGTAGAGCAGTTTACTTTAAAAAAAGCTGTATACCCCATAAATCATCCGATATTGCCTCTAAACTGCAAAATGGCACCACTGAACTTGTTAGGCATGTTTTTAACAATAGAAAGACCAGGTAATTCAATATGTAACACAAAAATATAAGAAGAGCCTGTTGGATCAGGCCAATGGCCGATCTAGACCAGTATTCTGTTTTCACAATGGCCAACCACTAACCTGAAGTTAGTGCCATCAGTGGAAAGTCTGTCACTGATTTGATTTAGAATAGAATTGGCTTAAATTATGCATCCTAATAAACAAGAACCAATCACCTTGATGCACTGTATGATGTCAACAGACATAAACCACCATCAAGTTCTATGCAGTCCTACTGTAGATGCTCTTTAACAGGTGCACAAGTGGAGAGGAGCAGAGTCTTTTCTACCAAGCAGGTGAATACACAGCAGGGTAGTATAAAGGACTTGTATTTTGATTGGCTTGTGCATCAGTTAATTCAGTTGAGGGAAATGACCTTGGCCACGCCATTCACTTCACTGAAGCTGTTTCATGGGGCGTTCCCAAGGGAAGTTATGCTCCCATTGCACAGATGAACGTCATGGGGATGGGGGTTGGAGTGGCTAGGCTCTTAATTTCCAAAGGCCAACAAGCAAATCCCATGGCTAAGTTGGTATTTGAAGCCATGTTTACCAGGTCAAGTGCGCAACAATCTGTTTCCTCCCCTGACCTACACCAGATATGTAAAATTTATGTGTCAGGTGTGTCGCATTATCTGACATTGTCTACTTTCAAAGAGCTTCTCAGCAATTCATGCTTGCTACAGATCAGTGCTAAGGTCCATTTCATTTAGCACAAATCTGACCTGCCACCAATATATGCTGTAGGCGTCAGTACAGGCACCCTATAAGTTGTGTTAAATTTATTTATTTATTTTTTCAAATATATTTATTATTTTGTAACAAAGAAAGACAAAGAAAAATTGGTAAAATACAAAATAGAAAAAAATACAGAATGCAAAAAATACAAAACACCAAAATACAAAATACAATAAGACAGAAACAAAACAAAAACAAAAACTTCAAAACTTCAACTTGTATCAATTCTAATAGCTGTGACTTCCTCATGTCCCTTCCAACTACGTTACATTGTAAATCCTCTGTAGTAATTTCTAAATCTTATTCTTATACCTTGTTTACCTTATAACTATTCTTTTTCTAATCTTATAACACAAAATCTCACACATATTTATAACTACGCCTCCATATCAATACTTATCTAAACATATTTTATTTCTACAACCTCCCTGTACCTCCTAAACTTCTACTAATTCTTTTCAATAATATGTTTATTTCTTAAATACACTTTAAATTTTTCCAGTCTTCTTCCACTGCTTCTTCCCTCTGGTCTTGGAGTCTCCCAGTTAGCTCTGCCAGTTCCATAAATTCTATCATCTTCTTCTGCCATTTGTCTATCGTTGGTAATTCTTCATTCTTCCAATTCTTCACTAATAATATTCTTGCTGCTGTTGTGGCATACAGAAAAAATGTAACATCTTTATTGGGTATTTCCTCTCTAACTATCCCAAGTAAGAAGGCTTCTGGTTTCTTTACAAAGGTGTAGTTGTGTTAAATTTAGGGGTGGAGAGAAAGTGATCTGACCACACATCTGTGTGGGTCACATTCCGAAGTAGGTAACCTTCTAAGGGCCACATACCAGTGGTGGGCCATACCAGATGCAAAAGTGGGCTGAGCAATGGATGTGACTTTTATGTTTGTACAGTAGGTTACATTCCACACATGCAAAACATAGAGTGACAGACACACACACACACCATCTTCCTTCCAACAAGCGAGAGGCATTATTATAGTTAAAGGGCACATTCTAGCTAGGTATATCTATTCAAGGAGGGTGTGGCCTGGAACAAGTCCCTAGGGCCAAAATAACACCATGAAGGCCTGCATTTGGACCCCAAGACTGAGGTTCCCCACTTCTGCCTTACAGGGTTGTTGTAATGAACATAAAGCACATACCCTCCAATATTTCTCTGATGAAAATAGGGACATCAATAATAATAATAATAATAATAATATAACAATAATAATACCCCATCTGACTGGGTTGCCCCAGCTATTCTGATCAGCTTCCAACATATATAAAAACATAATGAAACTTTAAACATTAAAAAAACTTCCCTATACAGGGCTGCCTTCAGATGTCTTCTAAAGGTTATATAGTTATTTACTTGAGAGTCGCATAACTCCATACCTTTTAGCATTTCTCTGATGAAAATAGGGACGTCCTAAGGAAAAGCAGGATCAAATCAGAAACTGGGACAGCTTCTGTAAAGTCTGGGACTGTCCCTGGAAAATATGGACACTTGGGAGGTCTGAAAGTGCTCTGTAAAATACTATTTAAATGTGTGTTATTAGTCCTAGAAAATAAAGTTCTTGTTTTAGACTAGAGGTTGATGGCAATGGCAACTGCCACTTAAAATCGTTCATCAGTTCTAAGTTTTAGGTAGTAAAATGTACCCCACTACTAGGGTTCCCGTGGCTGTTGTTTCATGTCATCTAAAGAAGAGCAAGGGTTTCAGCAAACAGCTGTTTTGTTTGTAATTTCAGAAAGTGCATCACATCTTTTAGTGGCTAGATACACGGTATATAGAAAGGAACAACCACCACCACCCTTGTCTGAGAGATGGAAAATTTATGACTGCAAAGGGCAGTGTTCTATCAAAGGGTTTGGCCAAGGCCAATTCACCTACTGGGTGATGCAAGAACACAGCAAGATGAAAGTGAAGTGAGTTCATTTCTTCCCATCACAACAAAAAGGTTGATGAAGAATATACTTGATATCCTGCTGTCCTCAGTTACCTGGGAGTTTGGAGCCTGCCGTTTGAATAATGTTTCCTGTACAATAGGGATGACAGCAGAAGTGTGGAGAGACTGATGGGGCTTCCTGCAGGCTCAGCTTTTATAGTTCGAACTCATTCTTTACCCTCAGAATGGAACGGATAATAAATGTTTAAATAAATAGTTAGCAATCTTTGGTCAAAGCCGAGTTAACTAGTCACTTTCTTGTAGTAAAGAGCAACACTTAGAAACTCTTGTGACTGAACACGGTACGTCTATAGTTTCATATTTTACTTTTGAGTTTGCCTGTGACAGAATGCAATAATTTGCACTTTGTGAAATGTTATGAATAATGCAGAATTAAACCACTCACTGAGTTGTTAACCAAGGTGTTTGTTTAAGTGACAAGGTGCTATCTACGTATGCCCAAAGTTCAATTTAATGATGCGGCCATCAGTAACATAGCCTTTTACTACACATACATGCAGCATGATCAAGGCGCTCCTTATGCACAATATTGGAATTCAGATGTGCGCAGATGTGCATAATGGATTCCTGCTTTACTTCCACAATGGGAGCAGCTCTGCAATACCGGTATATTCCCAATGTGCATCAGTGGTTGCCCTTAACATTAAAGTCCAAACCAACTGTGGACTACCGTTTGTGTATATCAGAACATATCCAGAATTTGGAACCGGAAACCGTGTGTTTCATATACATTTTGACAAAAATAAAATCAATTTTGTCCCATTAGAGTGATATTTGAATGACATCACTTCTGCTTCCAGGATTTTAAGCTCAGCCACACGAATGCAGCAACAAAGTTTAAGGAGCTTTAAACATAGCTAACAGAATGCACGCACTATGAGGTGCCAGGTCTTAATTCTCTGAGTGTGCAGTGGCCCATGCAACCATGCAGAGAAAATAATATATGAAGCTACTATACTGTCATGAGTTTTCTCCAAGAGGTGGCACCTGTCAACTTGGGCATGTTTCAGAAATTACTTCCTCCATGCAACTGAAATTTTGTTACAGGTCACGGTAACTGAGGAATTGCCCACACTGTTCTAAAACAACTTGCTTAGCAATTGTGAAGGGAAAGCACAAATCAAGATATCGGAACATCACACATATCAAGTAAAAGCATCAAGTAATGTTCTATCAGCTAAAATAAAGGTCCAAACTGGTTACCCTTCCCTTATTCCTCAAGGCCACACCAGAATAAATGCTTGTTTTTAATCCTAAATAGTTTTCCTTTGTCAGTAATGATCCATCAAAATGTTACATTTTATATCACAATTTATACTTTTTGTAACTAAAGTAACTTAGTTACAGGTAGGTAGCCGTGTTGGTCTGAGTCGAAGCAAAATAAAAAAATTCCTTCAATAGCACCTTAAAGACCAACTAAGTTTATATTTTGGTATGAGCTTTTGGTATGAGCTTTCGTGTGCATGCACACTTCATGGTTGGTATCTGAAGAAGTGTGCATGCACACGAAAGCTCATACCAAAATATAAACTTAGTTGGTCTTTAAGGTGCTACTGAAGGAATTTTTTTATTAAAGTAACTTAAATACCCTCAGAAATAGTTGGGACTGTCTATCTGTTACTATTTTCAGGGATCATGATTGGCTGTGTTGAAAAAAGTCTTCTGCTTTCAACATTTTTTTTGCTATTACCACAATATTGCACTATTAAAAAATCACCCCAAACATCAAAGTGGGGGGCTATTCACTGTGTTCCTGGAAGATATTGTTTTCTATTAACAATGAGTGTTTTGTCTTGATTGTTGTTTCTTAAACTCTAGAACACCCAAGCTCTACGGAACAAATTGCATAGCGTCCCTTATTACTGGCATTTTTACTTAGCAACTTTAACTTTGTATTCCTGATGGAACCCTATGAGATCCCATCTCCCTTTCGAAAGATATATTGGCTGATTTGCCAACTCTGCCAATATATTTACTTCTACAAAGGAAACAGCTTCTGTTGGCCTTTTCTCAGCATTTGTAACAGATCAGATGCTTCACCACTGGTGGAAGCATCTGGTGCCACTGGTGGCATGGTGGAAAGGATGCAATGACAGCCCTCTGACCAGAGCCCTCTGTCTTTCTAGACACCTGGCAGTATTTACAGTCATGGACACAAAATTGCATGTGTTCAAAGGAAGCAGTGAACAGGGCAGTTGGTCTTTGTTGGGAATGATTCTCTTTATTTCCTGGTTACAGGTAGGTAGCCGTGTTGGTCTGGGTCGAAGTAAAATAAAAAAATTCCTTCAGTAGCACCTTAAAGACCAACTAAGTTTTTGTTTTGGTATGAGCTTTCGTGTGCATGCACACTTCTTCAGATACAGGTCATTTCCTGGTCATGCTCCTCTATGAATTCATGAACAGTTCAGCAGAAAATTTATTCTATTCATTAAGCAGGCATGGTCCAATCAAGTCTTGGCATACTCTTACTAGCACAAGTTTAGGAACTTCTGCTATATAACCAATAATTGTGGTTGCGTAAAATAATCTGGTGGTGGATTATAAACTGCTGCTGCTGCTGCTACTACTACTACTACATGCTAGCAAGGTAGTAGGGTGAGAAAGATTTTAAAAAAACAAGGGAGTGGTAGTAAATTTTTAGTAGTAAATTTGCCTCAAAAGTTCTCTAGGCAATGTGCTGTTATGGATTTTGCAAAGAAAGCGGACTCCCCCAAAACCTATACTTAGGAAAGGAGTAGAAGATCACTGATAGTGACGACATTAGGAATGCAAGGAGAACAAGTACCAAGCCTTTAAGAACAATTGACCATGCAGATGCTGTCCTTCTGGCTGCGAAGTGGACAGAAACAGAAGAATTGAGGGGAGGTGCCAGGGTAGCAGGGGTATGATATCACCAGAGAAGGGGGGGAAAGGGAGCCCTTTTACAACCGAGGTTTTGGGAACAGGGGTTTCTGGGAAGAAGGAGCAGGAAGTCCTTTTACAACCGAGGTTTTGGGAACAGGGGTTTCTGGGAAGAAGGAGCAGGAAGTGGGCAGAACTCCATGCAGGGACTGAAAGGCAGCAGACGTTGTAGGCACCTTTGAACATCCTTTGTCAATGGGGACGATGACTAACCTTTTTAGCAAGTGCGCCACAAGTTAAGTGTCAAGTGTTAGTAGCCCCTCTAATGCACACTTGCATTGCATATACAGCCCTCCATGCCTGACCGTCATTTGCCCATAGTCTGTAGGCCAAGGAAACAGGAAGCAGCACAGTAGCAGGTGAAGCAGGCAGGAGTGCAGGCCTAACTCTATGCCATTACCAAGCCCACAGGCCCTTCTGCATCCATCATTTGTGTCACTGTAGAACTCGTGCCACAGGTTTGTCACTTGCACATGATTATGTCTACACAGGTGTGCCTCTGACTCAGTCTGTTTCATACATTTGATGAAGCAAATTGTCCCCTTAACAGTGTTTTTTTCACAAGTCATTTTGGTTCCTCCACCCCCAACAACATAAGGAAGCTTATTTAATGGGATTATGATGCTGAGAAGGCAGGTACTCCTGCCTTTTCTGTGATCAGGCTGTGGTTTGTTACATGATGCTATGGGCTATGGGCTATGCTGAGAGCCAGTGCTGTATTTATTGCCCATCTGGTACAGAGATGTAGTTAGACCACAAAGTTGGGGTTTCTGTCCCATCCTCCTTCAAGCCTGTTGTTGTTGTTTAGTTGTTTAGTCGCATGACCCCATGAAGCAGAGCATGCAAGTCACTCCTGTCTTCCACTGCCTCCCGCACTTTGGTCAGACTCATGTTCGTAGCTTCAAGAACACTGTCCAACCATCTCGTCCTCTGTCGTCCCCTTCTCTTTGTGCCCTCCATCTTTCCCAACATCAGGGTCTTTTCCAGGGAGTCTTCTTTTCTCATGAGATGGCCAAATGGCCAAAATACTGGAGCCTCAGCTTCACGATCTGTCCTTCCAGTGAGCACTCAGGGTTGATTTCCTTAAGAATGGACAAGTTTGATCTTCTCGCAGTCCATGGGATTCTCTAGAGTCTCCTCCACCACCTGTTAGCGATTAAATTATCACCGGGGGGGGGGGACACCTTCCACTAAACTATATCTCTGCTTATCTCCACATAGGTATGTTTAACTAATTTTCTGGTACCAATCAATCATTGAAAGAATATTACGAATGTCAACCTTTTCTGTTCCACAGGTTCTCTCTTTAAAGGGCAAGGCAAGGGCCCTCATTCAGTCTCCGGAGCTCCTCTCAGGCAATAAGGCCTGGAAATTGGCCTGAGGAATCAGTCACTCCCAGTGTCTAGAAGAAGAATAGATCAAGCCTTGAATGTTCATGTTGGATATTGTCTGAAAGGTTGCCCATCATGTTACTGCTTGGAAGCTCTGGCGGTCAGGGATGACACGCTCCGGCTTCCCTATTAGACCCCCTACCCTGCCGGGACAAAGGGAACGGCAGGCTCCCAGCCAAGCACATACATTTGCAAACTGCCGTCAGTCAGTTCCCAAGGCCAGAGGCTGGATGCCATTAACAAAGGAGCTGTGAACTGCGGGCTTAGCCCATTTCATTCTCCCTGCCGAGAGAGTGGCGCTTCTCATGAACAGCTATAGGGGTTGGTCTCTCCCCCTTGGTCAGGAAAGGGCTGGCAAGGAGCTGCTGCTGCTGCTGCTGCTGCTGCTGCTGCTGCTGCTGCTGCTGCTGCTGCTGCTGCTGCTGCTTCATGTTTTAATCAAAGGTTGCCTGAGCCACTAATACTCTCAACACAGAAGTTGCTAATACAGGAGATATGCTTCCCAGGCTGCCAGTGAAATCATATGTTTTCTTTTTAAAAGCACCTGTCACATTGTTTATTCTTTGTTTGTTTTGGGGCTTTTTGCAGACTATTTTATATGGGATTCAAGGTTAAGATATAACGAGCCAGAGTTTAGGTATTGCCTTGCCTTGAGCTTTTAGCTAATACACTGCAGGATGGGTAGGCTATCTATTTTCATTTTGAAATGGAATGCTTGTGGTTTAAATACTCGATGTCTTATTCATTATCTATCTTTCTTTAACTGATAAATTCGGACAGTCTTCCAAATCACAACTGGAAAGATCAGAAATGAACTATGAGTTATTGTCAAGGGCAGTTCCACATAGAGCTTGTTGCTGTAATCCAGTCTGGCCATTACCAGAGCATGGAGTACAACTGCAAAGCCATCTCTATCCTAAAGGTTGTAGCCGGTGAACTTCTAGCCACAGAGGCCAGCAAGAGTATTCCCAAGCTACAGGCCTGCTCCTTCTAGGGAAGTGCAACTCTGCCCAGAACAAGCCACCTCCCTACCTCTCAGGTCCAATAATTCTGAACAAATAACACCTATCTCTTATTGGGATTCACCTTCCATTTATTGGCCCACATCCAACACTTTCAATCACTTCCAAGCACAAATTTAGTTTCAGTTTAGTAATCAGTTCTCTAGGGGAATACTGGCTTATTTTGACCATGCATACCATTCACCCTAACAGAGGACTGCCATACGTCTGGATTTCCTGGGACATTACCGGGATTTCAAAGGCAGAATTGACATCCAGGGTGGGATTTCCAAAAGGCGGCGTTTTGTCCTGGATTTTAGGCAAGTCAATCGAAAAATCATGTTTATGTTAAAAAAAAAAAACCAAACGCAACCATTTTTGAGGTGTCCTGGTTTTTACTTTTTTAAATATGGCAACATTATCCTAACACTTTGCCTGAATTTTAATCATTTGAAATAGCGATGGACAAAACTGTCAAATTTGATTTTTGTTATTGTCTTCGTTTTCCCCACCTGAACTCATTTATCCACATTTCCAAAGCAGTCTAATCTTTTTAAAAAGTTATCATGAGAAGCCATTAACATTTTAGTTGAAATGTCTCCCAATATACACATTTTTTGTATGCAGTTTTTCACTAACCTACAGATTTCAGCAAGCAATTTTTCAGGAAGCGCCTGAATCCTTATATCCCCATTTGATTGCTGAGATCATCTGTAGCGCATTGATAAGTTATCTCCCATGTTAATGAACCTCATCTGATATAAACTTGAAACCAAGCCTTCCATGTTATCGGTCCAATCATGTAAAATCTTCTTCCAGTAGAGATTCAGCAGGCTTCTTCTGTATTAACTTCTAAACTTTTGCTGGAAACTTTCCTATGCTGTCAATTAAAGAAAAAAAATGTATTTTTGCGGTGCTTAGCTGTGATTTAGATATCTGAAATTTTGGATTTTATGTGGTTTTTATTGTATTTATATTTGTTGTATACTGTTCTGATATATTTTTAATGAAATTGTGGTATACAATATTTTTTTTTAAATAAACAAAGAAAGAAAATATATTTTTGCATGCTATTTCCATTAAATAACTTCTCCCAGTTATACATGATTTTCAAACGTTTGGTTGGTTCACAGGAAACGCAAACAGAACTGATTTTCTCCCCTTGTCTTAATGAGGCTAGATCTTCCTTTCTCTCTATTGCCATACCCCTAGTTCCCTTATATTCTTCTTGGAAGGGTTAGTGGTGGCCTAATAAGTGGGCTTTAAAAGCAAGATTGGAAAGCATACTAGGGTGGCCATAATTCAAAAAGTGAAAATCCGGACACAAAAGTTTTTGAGCTTTTTAAAAGGACATTCACCAAATCCTACACTTCCGACATGGGTTTCCATATGTCTGGATTTTCCCGGACATTACAGTGATTTCTGCCTGGACACGGTTTCTGAATCACAGCTATGTCTGGGAAATTTTGATCATGTGGCAACCCTAACAGAAACACTCCCACACCCGCCTTGGTGTTCTGCCTTCTCGCCCCTCAAGTGTGCCATATCGGTGTGGATGTTCCACCATCATAGTAAAGTCTGCATACAGTCCTGGCAACAGGGTAGAATTCTTCCCACACTAAAAAATATTTTTCAGGAGCCCCCACATCTTTCTGAATATGAAAGCGGACCTAAATAGTAGGAGCATAGAGAAAGCTGTTTCAGTCCTTACATAGTTCAATCATGTATGAAAATATAGTCACCAAAAACCCAATAGGGTTGTAGGAAATGACCCCTTATTTTTAAGAGGCATGAAAAAACACCAATAGCAGAATAAATTGCTTGTCCTGCCTGACCCTTGAAATTTCATTTCATGCTTGGATGCCCAAAGTTCTGTTGTCCTGAGAGTTCTCATATGAATGTTACTATTCAACCAAATACTATCTTTGTTCCAGGGGAAGACCCCTCAGAAAGATTGAAAGACAGCAGACAACTCTAACATTTCAACAATTAAAATTTCTCCTTTGAAGGGGAAGCTTGAAGCTTTGGAGTGCAGAGGTACTTATAATAATACGAAATAAGAAGAAATTTCGGGAAGTGACACTCAGCATATCAACTGGACTGCCATTTTGCTAAGACCTTTCAAATTACCTCACGGATACCATCTCGTGAGGTACTTCCAGGTGGGGGGTTTACTGTGGGATAGGTGCTCCTCATGCACGCACATTTCCCCAGTTTTCATACAATATTGTTGGCAACAGAATGTCTGCCATATTTTCCCTGCTCCTCCCAGATTAAATTTCCCCTTCAAGGGAAAAAAAATCAATAAATTATAAAAAACCTGTTGCCAATGTCTCGTTCATGATATCTGAACAGCTAATTTACAGTATTAAGCCTCCACCTAGAAGCACTGAAAGTGAACTGTGGTGAGAAAAAAGTAAAGTTTGAAACCATTCCCATGAGAGGTTATCCCCTCCCAACAGATACTTGAATGATCATTTTCACTGACTCCTGCTTGCTTATACTGAGAGTACGCATTTTAATTGCAAGTAGTTACCGTCTTGAAGCCACAGCAGAGGGCAAAGGGTGAAAGCCGTCCCAAAAGACCAAAAACTCTTTGGCTTAAGATAAAGACTAAGTAGGGCCAGCCCTACTATTAGTCTTTCTGAGGCAGTTGCCCCAGGCAACACTCTGGGGAGAGCTGTGAGGGGCAAAAGATTTGGTGTATTCCTAGTCAGCAGTGCAGACTTGGGCCCCACACAGTGGTACCCCAGTGGCGCACACACATGTGCTCCAGCACCATGGTTGCGCCTGCACCGAGGCCTGCACCTTTGCCATGGGGCCTCTGTACACCATGTGGCCTTCGTCCATGGCTGCAGTGGGCCCTGCAGTTCAGGTGCAGGCCCCAGTTCAGTCGTCGCCGGGGCGCCTGAGCACCAGAGGTGAGGCGGCGGCGGCGGGGGGGGGGGGGAGCCCAGGTGGTGGTGGTGGCTGTGAAGGCTCGGTGACAGCGGACAGTGGAGGGGGGGCAAAGGTTGGACGATGGCGGAGCAAAGCAGTAGGGGGCAAAGGCAGGGTGGTGGCAGTGTGTGGTGGGGTGTGTGACAGCAGGGGCGGGGGCAGAGTAAAAAAAGATGGTGCCAGTGTTGTTGGTTGAGCACACGGGCTTCCCTTTGCTTCCTGTCTCTGTGACCCTCGCACAGCAACCCTGTTCCCTGGTACGCCTTTGCTGCTCCTTCAGTCATGGATGCAGCACCATGAGGACCTTGCTGCCACCCGCCTGAGCAGAGTTCTAGGCCAGGTGGCCACCTCCAGTCACCTCAGGCCATGGCTTCCCTGCTAAGGCCATCATGGGGAGGAAGAGGTCATGACAGCATAGTGTTGCCCCCACCACACTGACACCTGCCCCTCGATCCGCAGCCAATGTTGAGCCAGGGAACACCCCTACCATGGGGGTGGGAGGGAAGGAAAGCCAGGACTCATCACATTGATGATCCTCTTAGGTTCTCAAACTGAGAAACTTGTTAGTCATGTACTAGCTGAGCTTCCTGGCTGGCTGGTGAACCGGCGGATCAGTTGGCCAACTAACCACTTCCCAACAGCCCCGACAGCTTCATTATGTTGACTGCCTTGGGCCATGTACACTTCAAACTGGTGGGGGACACATGGGTTTGGAAGAGGGAGGAAAGCCCCACTGTGCAAGCAAGAAATCCTTGCACAGGGCTGCTGATGGGACTCAAGAGGTGAATCCCACCCAATGGATGTAAACTGGGAGGTGGGCATTGAAAGCCACCCCCATGCAGCATTCACAGTAGAGTGACATTGAGCCCCCACCCTCTAATTTCACTCTCATAGTTCTTTTTTCATACACCCCATAAGAACTAATAGGAAAAAAATAACTTCAGTGTTCATACCAGCCAAGTGGATAGGAACTGCCAGTCTTGCTGGTCAGTGTGAACAGAGAGTCCTGGCGGCAAAGGGGCAGTGCTGCTGTTTCTCTGCCATGATCCTTCTTTGACATCATCAGGATTCTCTGTAAGCAGAACTGGGTAGCAGCCTCCTCAAGGTGCGCAGTGCTTCTCACCTTGATTCTGCTTGCAAAACCCGAGCAGGACTTTTTGTTGTTGTTTTACAAGCAACCCAATCTGATTTCCTGCAGCATTTCTAGGCCCACTAATTTAAGGTCTGCCTGATCTCATGCCAGGGGACAACAATACATCAAGGAGAAGGCTGGAGACAAAAGATCGCCCTCCTATATGCTATTAGAATCCATAAGTTTTAATAATGTTGTTGCATCTATTTTGGAGCCAGGAGAAATTTCAATAAGGGCACAGATGCAAACGCGGCTTTTATGAGCAGTAACATTTACTAAGGAGGAACATTTATAGTTTCCCGTAATTTATAGCTTTTAAATGCAGAGATATAATGCAAATAACTTTTCCTTCCTCTCTTCTCCCACTGATCAGCTCATGAATAAGGCTGAAAGGAGCCTGGACCAAAGGAGCCAGGAAGAAGACAGTGAGAATGAATTAGCTTGTGCTCCCCCCCCCAATCCCTTACTTAAAATGTCATCAAGTGACCATGGAATCCCTTCACAGCTAGCTCAGCTTGAACACTGAGCACATACCGTAGTTACGTTTCATGATAACTTCTTCCTCCCGTTTCAGGTATTGAAACAGGAATGCTGCTTAGCTGATTAGGCAACAGAAACAGTGCATGAAATTTCATTAGCTGCCCAACAAGATTCCTCAGCCTTGGCCATAGGAAGTCAGGACTTTAAGCTCATGGATTCTAATTCAAGAAACGTTTCCCTGGCCATAGCAACTTAAATATTTGTAACAGGCTGCCTGCCTTTGCTATCAAAGTAACCAAGTTCTTCAAGATTCAGATTATATCCATTTGATTTAAATCCTTTACTTTCTCTAATTAAAACTTTTCAGATACCAGAAAAAGCAAAATAAAAAATAAAAAATGACATGCATCAAATTAAGCACGCCTTGCTTGGGCAACTGGAAAAAGTATAATGGGAAAACAGTGCAGAAACAGTTTGTTGTGCATAATTTATTTGTATGCACCCACAAACCAAAAATATACTATACATCTCTGGGAGGGGCTGTAGTTCAAAGGTAGAGCATCAGCTTACCAGGCAGAAGTTCCCAGGTTCAGTCCTCAGAATATCCAGTAAGATGGGAAAGTCTTGCTGCCTTAAACCCCGGGGGCTGCTGTCAGTCAGTGCAGACAATACTAAGCTAGATAGGCCAATGATCTGACTCAGCATACAGCAGCTTTCTGTGTTCCTATGGTAGAAATTCAAAATGGCTTGTAAACTACTAAATCCTACTCAGGGTAGACGCATTGATTTCTGTGGGTCTGTTATCACCAAAATGTACTGCCAAGCATTATGTCTGAATTGTCTTTCATTATGCCAGATCCACTGTTAGGGTGTTTTTTGTTTTTTTAAAATAGCCATTAAATGTTCCTTTGAATGATGTTACTGCAATCATTTTTCAGTTTAAATTTATACACAAAGTTCATGGCTCATCAACATCAGAACATTCAATCTTCTGTATAGCTTTTCAGTACAGTTCAACACTAGTTTAAGGATAATTTCATAAATATCAGAAAAAGCTGAAATTTTATTTAGGATGCAAGTTATCCCACAGGCTGCCATTTTTTAAAAAAAGTATTTTAAAGGCATTTTACATTGCAGAAAAGAGCAGGGTTGCTTAACATTATAAATTAGTTCAATATTACTCCAGTAGATCACAAAAGTGGTTGGGTGTAATTTTCTTCCCAATTTAAGATTCAATGGAATATAAATATACAGTTCTATTGAGAAAAGTACGACTTGAGATCTTAATGTCAACATCGGAATGCATTTGTTAAAAATGCAAGTAACACGGTTGAATGCAGTAACATGGTATAGATTATATTTTATTTTAAAATGGCAGAATGAAAAGTGAAAGAAAAAACAGCAAGCAGAGTACTGGAAGTATTATTTTTTGCATAGGGAAAATTACTCATCAAGTACCATATTGCTCACTGCCTATATTTAAGATAGAAACAAAAGAGAGAAACATAGAGGGCTTCGCTTTTGAAATCATCAAAGCCAGGCTGATCAAAGTGGACACATAAGTTTACACATTTTCTTACAGTGTTCTTGACCGGAAAATATAGTAAATACTTGATTTACTATATGTGATCTTCCCATCCTGCAATAAAAAAACTATTATATCCATTTATTTATCAACACCAATAACTATTACTGACAAAATGCAGAGGAAAAAACTATTCAATCAATCTGATAGCTCCACAATGCTTCAACTACCTCTGTTTCAAATCTATATTTTGTTTCAGATATCTCAGGGCAGGGCATGCTTCTACACCTTTTGGAGTAGATATGTTAGTGCTTTTGCAAACACTCTTTTCATTGTATAAATAATTACAGTTGCTACTTGATTAACTGAGTAATTTGGGAGGGGAGATTCGAAAGTCTTTCTCCCAAGTAAGCGTTCTGTGGTTCAGCAATTACATTTTCCCAGGTCTCATACAATAAGAATCTGCCAATGTGAAAAAAATGCAGTTTTACTGTTTTGGGTCTACTGTTTGGAAGAATGTGATTATATGGGTGTTATGAGCCCCTCCTGGCTAGTGGCACCTACTAACATCACTGTGATAAGCAATACTTGTGGCACCATCCCCCTTTGTAAATATTTTATTTTAAATTTGGCTTCTTTCGAGTCTGCACACCTGCCACTGCATCATTCCAATGCAAGAGCAGTCAATCAATGTTTTATAAAGAAAAACAAAGCCTGAAAAAGTTATGCCTGCTCTTACAGCCTGCCCTAACTTTTCAATGAATGGACGGATGTTCCCTCCTCTGGAAATAGCTCTAGGATCTGTGCTCTCCGTCTCCAGCACTGAAGCACCTGCTTTGTTTTGTTTTAATAATTGCAAACTGGCAATCTTTTTCACAGCACAGATATCAATTCCTCTCCACATCCCTTGACAACAAGGATATCCATTTTCTTTGGGGATTGTTTACCCCAGCTGCTGGATCAGGTGACTGTAATCTAATTCCCTATAAGGAGAGTCCCAAACTTTATGGTTTTTCAAAGTTTCCTGATATGTGAGAGAAAACGAATTCCACCTTCAATTATATAAAATATATATTTAAAACTTGAACGTTAAGCCATTGGTCTAGCTATTCCATTACTAAAAAAAAAAGTTTGGACAGCTGCTCTGGAATACGTCAGAGTCTACTAGGATTGAGATATGAGATCCAATGCAAGGATTTACTCTCATTCTTTATACCCCCCAAGTTAAAGCTCCTTCTTCCATCTAGCCATGCCTCGTGCCTTATGCATTGAAACACTAAATGCCACATGTAAAACATCACAACAGGAAATATTGCTTTTTATCAGGTACCTTAAGACTTATTATCTAAGATTTTTATACTGAACATTTCTGAAAACGAGAATATTGCAAAATGTTTCATATTTGTCATGTTATCAACTGCTTCAAGAAATAGCATGCATCCGATAAGAAAGCCAGTGCCTAGGGGATTTCATCTCTCAACAACAGTGCACACCTCTGCATGCCTACTCAGAAGTAAGCCCACTGAGTTTCACCTGGGTTTATTTCCAGGTAAATGGGAATAGCATTGCAGCTTTAGATACAGACCCACTTGTTTGGAAGTTAATTCAATGGGTCTTAATTCTGAGTAGACACATAAAGAATTTGAGGTGAAAACCAGATAATTCCTATGATGCCACACCATTACTCATAATTTGCCTGACTTGCAAATTGATTTCCAAAATAATAAAATCTATCAAGAAAACCAAATCACAGTAACAAAAATAATTCCATATTACGATATATATCGATAACAAGAAAACAGCATATGACCTTCAAATTCCCATAAAAGCCTGCCAAAATAATTAAAAATAGCCTTACAGTTTTGGGAGTTTTTGGGGGGGGATAAGTACAGACTAATGTGGCTTGGTTTCGTTACTAATCATAAAATATGAGTGTTTCTCTTTTCTGTGTAATTTCCAGTTAAACATTTCAGGACATCAAATGAATGTATGCAGATTTGTAGACATTATCAGCATGGAAACCATACTTTTTTGGCAAGGTCTTCATGTTAGACAGATAGCTGGTGAAAAGTCAGACTTGAGCTGGTTGCTGTGTTAGAGTGACTCCAAGTGGATTTTCTAAGTAAGTACAGTACCTTAGAATATGAACAGATTTACAAAGTAAACCTCAACCCAACAAAAATGATTATATGATTTAACTTATATTCATAAATCCTCTCTGTATGTTTGTAGACACTCTGATAGGGTGAGGGCAATCTGCATATTGGAGGGCAAGCTTAGATCCTGCACACATACACAAAAGATGCTGCTTGGTAATAGTGAACTCATTCGCTGTGGGTCCTTCTTGAGCTAAAATGACACTATTTATGCACAGGGGAGGCAACAGTAGGTTTGGAGAAACCATAGCTGTCTGCGGACAAACGCCGGCTCCCTCGGCCTATAGAGCGAGATAAGCACCGCAACCCCAGAGTTGGACACGACTGGACCTGATGGTCAGGGGCCCCTTTACCTTTACCCAAGTACACAAAAAGAACCTTTAGGAAAGCAACCTCTAAATGCGGCAAGGATCCGTCCAACAGCTCAGTGATGTCTAGGCTTGCCCACTGCCCAGTAACTGCAAAATGCTGAGAGGTGGGATTGGGAGAACTGAGGAGATGGGAAATGGAATGGAATATCCTAAGAAAGGGTATGGCTGGCAGGCAGGAACCCTGCTTGAACAGGAACACTCCACACTGCAATATTTTGTTTTAGGTCCAACTTCTAAAAAGTATTATTATGATAGCTGTCTTTATTATGTTAATTGTCTACCCTTAAACTTATGTTATTGTTAGTTTTGTATTATCTTGCTGGGCTATTTGGGTGGGGAGCCCACACTCGGTGCTTGGGGGCTTCACACGCATTGCCTCTTGATGGATCAGGGCCAAACATGCATTAACAAAGAGCCGGTCTTGAAAGCACCAAGCACATTCATATTTGAGTGTGGTGTAACTAATTCCAGACACCTTATTTCCTCTATGCCTTTCACAAAATTGGCAGTGGCTTGAAGCCTGGCAGTCCATTTTGGCAGGGAAATCTTCCACTGAGCAGTTTGCACACAAATTGCTAGTGTACATGACAGTATGATAATCCTCCCTGCTCTCCTTATGGAGAGACACATGGGGATTTGCATTAATTAACTGCCCCTGAATGGTTCTGCCTGTGGAGCTCAGTACACTGGGGAACCGATTGCAACATTTAGGACTCCTCCAGACATCCTATTTGTTATGCATTCACGATTATTTGTGCTCATGATGGTATTGGAGTGGTTATACACAATCCCAATTTCAATACTGTTTGCCCCTGCAAAAGCTTCCGGCCTGCTTTGTTACCAGCTGGCGTATGCCAACTTCCTGCTGAAATCCTGTAACTTTTCATGCCACAAATATATTTATTTACGTACTTCAGCAATTTGTATACTGCTTGATCACAGTCATCTCAAAGCGGTCTTTAAATGTCCCAGGGAACTGTTTGTGTCCCACTTTTCATGCACTGTAGCACAATAGCAATACTGCAGCAATACTGGGGAAGCAGTGAAGAACAGTTAATAATGGAATGATGTGTGGCTGGTCCAGTAGAAGTCCACCATATGTGTGCCACTTGCTTTTTGCCACCCTAGCTTACTGTGAACAGTACATTTTAAAAAGCCACTGGACTCAAGCTTGGCAGCCCAGTTCACCCATCCCTAATGCCAACCCTGACTGGACTAGTGTTCTGTGGCCCCCTAATACTTGTGCTCTAGGGTTCTGCATGACACTCTTTTGTCCACAATGCAATTTAGCATCTATATCAAGCCACTGTGAGAAGTGGTTAGGAATTTAGGACATGCAGCTCTATTTCTCCCTAACAGCTGAATCAGGAGTGTTGGTGCAAGCCCTGAATCAGTGTCTGAATGCAGTGACGGACTGAATGGGGGTCAATAAATGGAGTGTGAATCCTGGGAAGATGGAGGTTCTGTGAGTAGGTGGTTCCCATGTCTGGAAGATTCGCGATTGCCTGATCTGGGTGGGGTTAAATTTCTTCTAAAGGAACAGGTGTGTAGCTTGGGGATACTCCTGGATACATCTATTTCATTAGACATCCAAGCAACCAGTGTGACTTGGAGTACCTTTTTCCCGCTTCAGCTGGTGCGTATCAGATAACCTGGCCACTGTACTTCATGCATTGGTAGTCTTGAGACTGGATTACTGTAATGCACTATATGTGGGGTTGCCATTGGGTCTGGTTCAGAATCTCTAGCTAGTAGGAAATTCAGTAGCTGACTCCAGTGGCTAGACTGTTGATGGGGGTACACAGTCAACAGCATGTGACACATCTGCTGAGACATCTGCACTGGTTTACTCATATGGCACCAGGTCAGATCCAAGGTTCTTGTGCTATTGTACAAAGTCCTGAACAACTTGGGTCCAGGGTACCTTAAGGACCATTTGAGCCCTAATATCCAAGCTCTGACACGGGTGGTGCTGTGGGTTAAACCACAGAACCTAGGGTTTGCTGATCAGAAGGTCGGCGGTTTGAATCCCCGCGATGGGGTGAGCTTCCGTTGCTCGGTCCCAGCTCCTGCCAACCTAGCAGTTCGAAAGAACGTCAAAGTGCAAGTAGATAAAGAAATACCGCTCCGGCGGGAAGGTAAACGGCATTTCTGTGCGCTGCTCTGGTTCGTCAGAAGCGGCTTTGTCATGCTGGCCACATGACCTAGAAGCTGTACGCCGGCTCCCTCGGCTAATAACGCGAGATGAGCGCCGCAACTGCAGAGTCAGTCACGACTGAACCTAATGGTCAGGGGTCCCTTTATCTTTACTAGTCAAGCTCAGTCACTAAGGCCATCCAGAGGTCATTTAGTGTCATTCGTTCCACACTCTTCCAGCAGAGTTTTGGTAGGCATCCTTGCTCACCCTTGCCCTTGAAATTTGGGCTCTCAAATTTCAGCAGACACCAAAATTCGGCACCAGCCCCTCCGTCTTTAGCATGCCATTCTACATTATTGTTGTGGTACCCCCCACATCACCGGCGCCCAGTGTGGCCAAACTGGTCTTGATATGCTAAAACTGCTTCTGTCTTTGCTATTGACTCCTGAAGAACATTTTATGCCAACAGGCCTATGCAGCTGTTTAAACCAGGCATAGGCAAACTCGGCCCTCCAGATGTTTTTGGACTACAACTCCCATCATCCCTGACCACTGGTCCTGTCAGCTAGGGATGATGGGAGTTGTACTCCCAAAACATCTGGAAGGCTGAGTTTGCCTATGCCTGGTTTAAACTGTGTTGATTAATCATTTTAATGATTGTTTTGTATTGTTTTTATGATATTTAATGTTTTATTATATATATATTGCTTTATGCCACCTTGATACTATATATGAGTTGATGATATATAAATACTTTTTAAAATAAGTAAATAAATAAATAAAATGTGTCACCCTCACCTACATTGTGAAAATGCAAGCAGAAGCATAATAAAGTGAATGCACAAATCAGCCCGAGTCTCACAGAGTTCAGTGGCATCAGCCTTGAGCAAGTAATGTGCAAGACAATTCATGAGTCAATACAGCAGCAACAGGGGCGCCACCTGGGGGGCGGGGGTCTGACAGCCTCCCAAATTTTCAAGGAGGGGGGTTGGGCCCCTCAAAATACCATGGCAGCCCATTGTGTGGTGTGCGCGAGTGACATCATCACATTGAGTGGTGTGTGCGCATGACATCAGCACGGCATACGGCGCAGGCTCTCTCAATCACCAGGGCAAGGCAGTGTTGAGCAGCATAATTATTCTATCCTGGAGCTGAAGGGACACATCCAATATCCAACCACTTGCACAATGGAAATATGCATGTGCAACAGGACTTTCCATTTCTCTTCTCCTTACAGATCATCACATGGACCCAAAATCTACTCTAGATTTTGGAGGGCTGCAGGGGGGGGGGGAGAGAGGAAGGAGCCACATTGTACAAGCTTATACCCACTCATGCTACATTGAATCTTACTTCAAAATTTAAAGTTCTTTATAGTATATTCACAATTTCATACCAAATCGTCCTGCTAGGGTCTCCCACTCCAGATGTTGTTGGACTCCAGTTTCGCTTAGCTCCAGTAAACAGGGCCAATGGTCAGGGCTGATGGGAGCTATGGTGTGGAAACATCTGGAGGCCTCTCCCGCAGTAAGGGATGTAATTTGAAATTGGAATAGGCATTTATTATAACTGTTGAAACCACTGGGAAAGTGAAATAGGTGAGGTTAACACTTTTTAACTATGAGGTCAGTATTTCCTGTGCTGTGGTGACTTTGAAAAAAACCAAGACATTTGCTTCAAACGAACGAAGCACCACAGTGTCCTTGGTATGCTCAGTCGTTTATGAATGTGTGTACTATAAGCATAGTTATTTCTACTTCCCTGATAAAAGCATAAATGTACAAAAGTTACTATTGTTTTTGCATATTGCACCAGTAATACAGAGCAGAATTTCACACAGGAAAGCATCTTTCAGACAAGGGTGGGGGAAATTTCCCAGCCACAGGGTCACATTCCTTTGTGGCTAACCTTCCAGAGTTTATGAGCCAATAAGGAAACAGGCTCTAGAATTTTTTGCTGTAGAGACCCTGCTCATTGGAGCTATGAGGAAAAACAAGCTTTGCAAGTAAGTGTTTATAGCTGTACAGTGGCATAGCAATAAAACCCTCTTGTTCTGTCTGAGATAGGACGGTCCCAAGCAACCTCAAGTTTTGCTGGTTCTCACAAAAGAGTTGATGTGAGCAATACGTGAACACTTAAAGCACCTTTTTAATTTCAAGAGTGGTCACAGCACACGGAGCTATGACATCCTTCCCCTTGATTCTGCAATTAGACTTGACATCATTAAATTCCCCATTGCAGCAAATCCAAACCGTTTTTTAAAGCCTAGCTGTTTTACAAGGGATTTTTTTTTTTAAGGGTGGCGCTTCAGACAGGGAGGGTAGAGTTAAATACATCTAGCCTGAGTACGAGAAGTTCCCCAGTCCTTTTTTTTTGGACTCTAATATTTCAAGCATCTCCAAAACAGACACTTGTCTCTTTTGCATGAATCTTAAAAATATGGTAAGAAGCCTGCTGAATCAGAACAGAAGCCCATCTAGTCCAGCATTCTGCTTTCACTACCACCTTTCAGTGTTTTTAGCCAGTAAGTGATGTGATGCAGAGAATTCTAGGGTCACATGGAAAGTCAAGAGCAGATCAAAACTGTAAAATGAACTAGGATGTACTTTCTTTAGTCAATGTCAAAGGAACGTACTGGTTCACTTTGAAACTGTATTGTGCATACCTGTATCTGAGCTTGTAGTTTTTCTCTAGTTTCAGACAATGGAAAAGGAACCTTGTGGTTTATTTTGAGGGGACTTCCCGCTTCATTTTGAGGCTGTCTTTTTTCTTTGGTTGCCGATAAATGTGAATGTTCACGAAATCCAGAATCTTACCGTAGTGTAGCCATGGCTGGGTATGATTTGTGCTCACACACGGAAACTTAAGAAAAGAAAGGGTGACTGTTTGACCTTTTGCTCTAGCTATTGCGAGGTCAAAACAAATAACCACAACAAACGCTCTTCAGATTAGTTACATTGCTTTTTAGCAACTTAACATTTAGCTGATCCAAGCCTGGGCATTGGATAAGCTCTGTTGCTTTAAGTGTTTGCGTATTGCTCACATCAACTCTCTGGTGAGAACCACCAGAACTTGAGGTTGTTTTGGACCGTACTATCTCAGACAGAACAAGAGGCAGCTGCAGCTTTGTTTTGCTCACCCATTGCTGTTTTGCTCACCCCAGAGAAGGGACTCTCCAGCTGAAAAGTCCGGAGGCCGTCCCTTTCCAGCCATCCCGCCCCTACGTGGGAGCCCGGCTGGGTGGGTGGGGCTTTCTCCGAGGGAGCGGCTCCAGCAGCGGAAGCTCGGCGGCGGCCGACGCTGCTTTCTGCCCTGCCGCGGTTTGTTGTGGTTCGGGGTGAGAGAAATGGGGCCGGCGGAGCTCCTGATCGCCCTGGCAGTCTTGTCGTGTGCCTTCCGCGGCGGGTCTGGCGCGCCGGCACCGCCGGAGAAAGGTACCGCGGGAGGGGAACGGGTCCGGGTTCGGCCTCCTCCCGAAGCGAGGCGCCGCCGGAGCCTGGCGCATTGTTCAGCGCGCTGGCTCCGCGAATTCTACTCTTAAGGATTCCTGGATTAAGAGGCCTGGGCTGTGGGTTTAGGATCTGGTTTCCGGAATTCGTTTTCCGGTATGCCAAAGCTCGCTTGGTTCAGCGCTGGTCCCTTTTGCTCGCTTCTCGTCTTGGCAGCGGCGCGCCTTCTCCACGCTTCCCTCTTTGGATTTTACGCACACTGTCTGCCTGTCCCGTAGGTTAAGTAATTCGAAGGAGGCATCGTCTCTAGTTGCTAATCTTCGTTGCAAAGTCGACCGGGCAAACGGGAAGCCCACCTTTCAAATCTGCCCATCTTTAATGGGCTGCCAAAAAATAATAATGGGGACATTATTTATCCGTGTCAAATTTATTTATTCATTGCGTTTTTATATCCCACATTTTGTGTGTGTGTGCAGTGCATGTACCTTGGTATCAGGTGTGCACGAAAGACTTATCTTGCCCCTCGCAATCCCGTTCAAGTGAGTCAGGGTTTGTTAGAGCTGATTGTGAGGCCTCAAATCAGTACAGTTGAATATACTAAGATGATCTGCCTTGCTAGCCAGCACTGCATTTACTTCCCACATATTGTCAAATATGCAGCTAGTGCTTCCAGGTCACAGAGTTTTAAGTGACTTTCAGACCCCTGCTTGTGTTCGGCTCTTCTGTAAGGCTTTGTGGTTTGGAAAATGTTTGTGATTGTCTTTTTTTTTTCATCCTGTATTGTATTACAGAAGAAGTAGGTTCTCTGGCGCTTATTCATACAAGGAAGTAGATATTGAAGTAGATTATTGTATTTCAATATTTTGCTGGAAGCTGCCCCGAGTGGCTGGGGAAACCCAGCCAGATGGGTGGGGTATATATAATATTTTATTATTATTATTATTAAAGCAACATGGCATAAGCAAATTTACTTAAGTTAAAGTAAATATGCCACATAGCATGTGAGTTGTAGGCCCAACTGTTGCCTGGATTTTTGTTGCTATAGGTGAAGCAATATTCAGGCAGAATCTTCCATAACTCAGAAGATCTCCTTTTGGTGTGCTGATTCACAATGAAGCATTCTGTTATAAATTCCCAGTTCATGCAGATTCTACATTGTGTTTTTAAAAAATAAAAGTATTTATCTACCGCTGTATCATGTATCACAGCAGTTTACAACAATATTAAAGCATACAATAAATCCATTAAAAATATTGTAGAACAAAGGACCTGGTTAGTGCCCAATGTTAACTGTGCTCACACTCAAACTAGCACACAATAATCTGCAAGGCGCCTGTGACTGAATTGTAAGAAATCTTTGCCAAAAGGCCACACCCAGTGGCTTCTTTTATTAGTTTTCTAATTATAACCCAATTGTACAATACCAATTAGTTCCAAATTAATACAATTTCATTAAAGTGAGAACTCTTAAATTGGGACAGGGCCACTCATGGAAGTCAAATGTGTCCAGCATAATATATTTCAATGCTATTTTTGTTATTAAAGTGAATGGCAGTCATTAACTTAATATGAGAGAAAGTTTTACAAATGCCCCAAGTCCTAAATTTTTCAGCCATGCATATTTTTATTGTGATATGGCCTTTAGCACTGTATTTGCTGTGGATTTTTTGCTCCCAAACTGGCTGTGCAAAAGGCTGTTAGTGCTTAGGTATGAATCATTAGGTATATCAGTGTGGTATTATGTCACCCTTTGTTGACCTAATGTTTCAGACTACAATTCCCATCAGCCACAGCTATTACAGCTGTAGTCCAAAAAGGTCACGACATTGGTAAAGACTATATTAGGCGCACAGAGCTATAGATTAATCAGAGTAACACATGGGTTTGTTTGCTCATGCTGGTGCATGTGATCAAGGGATAGGTCATGGACTGAAGCATAGGGATGTGTGCAGGGTGAGGCCGCACAGTAGATGTGCACCTTTGCTCTCTACACCTGTGCTCTGGGGTGGGGGGTGGGGAACCACACTGTGTTGATATGGGGCCTTCAGCAGCTGTACAATTGATCCCGCCTGGAAACCAATGTCCCCACTGTGGAAGGACCTGTGGATCCAGAATTGGTTTCCACAGTAACTTATCCACCCATTGTTAAAACCGTGTTTATGGAAGACAATCTTACTCGGCTATGAGTGATCGAAGAAGAAGAAGAAGAAGAAGAAGAAGAAAAGAATCAATCTTGCTCTCTGCAAGTTAAGCATAGTAGGCTACTAAACCAACTTGTCCATAAAGGTCACTTAAAATCAGCTGGCCCTGGACCCATGAAATGAATGCAAACTCTTTCTTTTCACAGTACTTCTGAATTCTAAAGATACATTATTAGTGTTAACCTATTGAATCGGTCTAGTAAGATTTCTACACATCCTCTGTATCAGGAATAGCTAACTCACAGGCTGCCTCTGTTCCACCAAGCAGCTTTTTGTGGTCTTTAAGACCCTCAAATTTGTCATCTGTTGTTGTTTTAATGTGCTTTTAGTTTGTTAGTTTTACACATGTGGGTTTCCTACTGTGATGCCATGAGCTCTCCAAAATTTGTCAAGATTTTTATTTTTTGATAAGGGCTTCCATAGGTCTCCTGTGACATTGACACCGGAAGGTTGTTTGTGAATCCCCAAAGGCCCCACTAAATTTGATACTGTGTTAAAAAAATAACACTGACCACTACTGTGATGCCATGATGTCAGGTGTGTGTGTGTGTGAGAGAGAGAGAGAGAGGTCTAAGATCCCTCAAAGTTTTTATTCTGTATGAATTTAACCAAATATGATTTAAAACCGTATAGTCTTCTGATTTGGGGAACGCAGGTGGCGCTGTGGGTTAAACCACAGAGCCTAGGGTTTGCTGATCAGAAGGTCGGTGGTTCGAATCCCTGTGACACGGGGTGAGCTCCCATTGCTTGGTCCCAGATCCTGCCAACCTAGCAGTTCGAAAGCACGTCGGAGTGCAAGTAGATAAATAGGTACCGCTACAGCGGGAAGGTAAACAGCATTTCCATGCGCTGCTCTGGCTCGCCAGAAGCGCCCTAGTCATGCTGGCCACATGACCCGGAAGCTGTACGCCAGCTCCCTCGGCCAATAACGCAAGATGAACGTGCAACCCCAGAGTTGGTCACAACTGGACCTAATGGTCAGGGGTCCCTTTACCTTTACCTAGTCTTCTGATTTAAAATAGTGTAGTCTTTTGGAAAGCAGCTTTTAAAATTGTTCTCACTATGGCCACTTTTGCATTTGGGCTGTCATGTTTATCTTGACATACATGCTCTGAAGAGTTGACTATGGTTCAGGGTGGCCTTTGGCTCTGTAGGAAGGCATGAGGAACAGATGTGGAGCAAGTATTTGAAGAGGCACTTGGGAAATCACTTGGAACTCTAGTTGCGTATTTTCTGTAAATATGTTAGAGATCCCCAGCTTAGAATCGTTTAACAGCTGGTGTGCTTGTAGCTGCAAAACAATTGTGTAACTCAAGTTTGGAAGTCCTCTAAGGAATAGTGGTTTACTAAAAGCTAGGAACTTTTAGCTTCACATAGCACGTCGTCCTGAGTTTGGAAAGGATATTGTCAGTTTAGCAAACTGTCCTTTTCTTCTTTTTGGTTACGTTCCTGAAGAGTTTAAACGATGGCTCCCTGATAGAGATAAGTATTATGTTGCCTGCTTTATCGAAAGGTGGTTATCTCTACAACTAAGTAAAATGTATCTTCCCTTTTATCCAAGGGAAGACGCAAAGACATTCATTTGGAACTTAAAATGTTGCACCTACATTGCACAATATGAGTAAAAACAGAACTTGTGGGTGCCAGTGCAAGGGGAAGTCCTAGCTGTTTTTTTTACAGTTGTAGATGAAGCAACCTGTGGGGTTTAACAGGGGTACCCACTGTGTGCAAAAAAAAACCTGCAAGGGGTCTGCCCAAATACCGGTACCAGGAAGCAGCAGGAGTCAGGAGAAGTTGTATTTGTTCGTGAGCTCCAGAACAGCAGCTCAGCATAGCAGGCAAGACTAAGATGCCAACCCATTTCCACTGAGCTATGGAGGGAACCACATCAAGAGAGGGTGATTTAGCAGGATTATACGGGATTATTACCCCTGGTTTGTCGTGATGTACAGAAAGTTTTGTGGGAAGAAATTGGAAGAAAATGTTGAAATATAGGAAATAGGTACTGTAAAAACAACTAGGGAGGGAAGTGAGGCTATTAAAAAGTACAATATAACTTTAAGAACTAAGTTTGTCCCCCCCCCAAAAAAATCCATTTTTCCATTTTAGATCATATGCCTGAGACAAGGATGATCTTACAGCTGATTTTTTTTTTGCAAGGTGCTCTGGGAGCCCCCCCCCTTACTAAAGAGCAGCATATTAATAATTTAAATTCGGAGTGGTTTTTAGTAGTTAATTCATAGTGAGGGAAGTAGCTCATGAACCTCAAGCTGTCTGTGCCACCTTGTGCCATGCAGGGTGGTACAATTTTTGAAGGCTGGTATAATTGCAGAGCTACAGTTGGTATATTATTTTGTAGAAAGTTTCAGTTGAATTATCACCTTATTAGACCTAATGGCATGTGTCCTGAAATGCATAAAGTGGGCTGAGTGCAGGCAGGACAGACCTCCTTTGCAGACATTTCCTACCTGTATAGGAATGCACATGTGTGTGACATGCGGGAGGCTGCAGAAACACACAGGGCAATTCTGCTGTCCACCCCACTCCCAGTGTGTTCTGTTTATATCCTTCTGCTATAATTATAAATAGTCATTTGGTTGGCCGTTTTCAAAATTCGTTTAATTCAGTTGCATCAGAGTAGTAATAATCTTTGCCTTTTCAGTGCCTTCACCAAGCAATATTGTCATAGATTCATATAATTTCAACACCTCTGTTCGGTGGGATTACAAAAGTGTGTCTTCAAAGACTCTCTTCACTGTGAGCATCAAGTGCTATGAAGGGTAAGACTGTTTTGACTTTGTACCTCCCCCAAATGTTTGTTCGTTCAGTGCTGTCTTCTAACGAATCAGCAGATTAACAGGAAAAATTTTTTTGCAATTTTATCACACTTTATAAATTTGAATATGAACTTCGAATGTTTTCTTTTCTTTTACATAGGGATGGTGACATGGAAGTTGATAACTGTGTAAACATAACACAACACTATTGTGATATCACCCACAAGGTTGATCAGTTGTGTGATACATTCTGGGTGAAGGTTAAAGCTCTTAATGGACTGCATGAATCTGACTATACATATTCAGACCGATATCATCTGTTCGAGAATGGTAAGTTGTCATTGAAATATGTAAGGCTTCTAGATCTTGAGTATGGGCTATCCTTTGCAATGGGCTAGGGGAATCTCCAGGCCGCAGGGCAATCAGAGCTCACAAGGGAGTCCAACTTAGCCCACAAGGTTGCAGTTTGCAGGTGCTCCTGTATTTGACACAGTCATGGGAGGCTAAGGTAGCATTTATTCAGCTCTAGCTGGTGAACCAGCTACTGATCCCTTTTGGACAGAGGTGATCTGGCCACTATATTCTGGTAATATCTGGTAATTTCCAGATTGGATTACTGCAACATGCTCTACGTGGGGATACCCTTGATGACTCAGAAACTTCAGTTGGTCCAAAAGGCAGCAACCAGATTACTGACTGGGGTTCCATTTTGATCTCCTACAGTCGTGTTTTAAAACAGTTGCATTGGTTCCCAGTTTGTTTCTGGGCCCAATTCAAGGTGCACTCACATTGGTGTTTAAAGCCCTAAATGACTCAGGCCCCCCCAATATCTGAAAGACTGTCTTCCTTCCCTACAGACCCTCTATGGTGCTGAGACCAGCAGAAAAGGCCCTCTTGGTAGTTGTAAGAGGCTCAGGGAGGGGTGGGGTGGGGGCCCAGGAGAGGGCATTCTGTGTGGTAGCCCCTAAGCTGTGGAACTCCCTACCCACACAGATGTTTAATACTTCACTGGTTGTCAAGTTCCCAGCAGGGAGCAAGATCACAGAACAGGATTTAATCATCACTCATCTGAGTGAGAATTAAAGCCTGTGCTTTTTTTCCTAGAAAAAAAGCGTGCCAGTACTCACCATGAAGTTGTTACAGTAAGTGCCACACTTTTTAACAACAACAACAACAACAACAAAAGTGCCAGCACTGAGTACCCTGAAAAAAAGCACTGATTGTCCAAAAGCACCCTTTGAAGCAGCTCTTACACACAACCTGTTTGAAAGAGACTTCTGCAAAGGCTTTAAGCCTGTCCCTGCACTCAGGGTTGAGCCTCCAAAGGGAAACAGCTTTCTTAAAGTCTTTTGTAAATCTCCCTCTTTTAACTCCCCAATCTTGGAGGCTAAGAAGGCAAGTGCAAGGTGACTTGGAAAATAATAATTTATTTATTTATTTATTTATTTATTTATTTATTTATTATTACAAACTTTTATTCGTATCCTGCCCTCCCCGGCCGAGACTGGGCTCAGGGCGGCTAACATTAAATATATAACATTCGTATAAAATAATAACAATAATTAAATTTCCTCCTAAAAACAAGTCAGGATCAAGTCAGGCTTGATCCCTTTATTCCCCTTGTGAGCCTCTTGAGATCATGAACTTTAAGCAGGGAGACTCACAGAGCCCTTTGCAAGGCTTCCCATGCTCCCCCTTTAAGCCTCCAAGCTCAGGGGCTTAAGAGTGGAGCATGGGGAGCAGGCCTGGGTGATATATCGATTTATCGCCCAGGACCGGTATGAGGAGCCGACCGCGATGTTGGTTTCACTTAAGTTGGTGAAACCGCCACCACTCCTGAGCCCCTCTGCTAGCAGCATCCACTAGAGGGAGTCAAGAGTTCCTTCCTCCAGCGGGCACTGCTAGCTGAGGGACTCAGGAGCGACGGGCGGTGGTTTCACCCGCGATATATCGCTGAGTGAAACTGCCATCCCAGTCTGCCCTCATACAACAGAGAGGGAGAAGCAAGCTGTATCGGCAAGAGCCCCCAGCCTGGCACTGTCTCCCGCAAGCCAGCGGTGGGGGGGAGGCTCTGGAACTGCTCAGCTGAGGGGAGTGCAGTTGCCACTCCCTGCACAAGCAGCGAGAGTATCGGGGCTCTCTCAGCTGTGGGGAGGGAACATTCCCCTCCATCTGAGACAGCCCTGGTGCTCTCGCAGCTCACACGTGAATGGCAAGAGCATCGGGGCTGCTTTAACTGCTCGCTGTGGGGAGCGGCAACCGCTCTCCCCTCAGCTGAGCAGCGCAAACAAGCTGCCTTGTCCCAGTCTGCAAGCGTGGGTGAAACTGCCTCGGCTTTCGCCAGTGCATCTTGTTCTTTCAACATCATGGTATGTCGCCAAACCCCGCAGTGTTTGGCTGGCGATACACCATGATGTCGAAAAGCTGGTATCGCCCAGCCCTAAAGGGGAGATGTGTGTAGCACAGGTGAGCAGCCTGTGACAAATAGTACCTGCCTCCTATTAAAATGGCTTTGTTAATGCTCCTATTATGATTCATGAGGGATAGCTTCAAGATTTCCATACTGAATATCTTCATGTGCTGTCGATTCTCTCTCTATTGATTATCATTTTAATTACTTCTGTAGTACTTCACAGAGTTAAAAGAAAAGTATAGTTGTTATTCTTGCAGCACAACACTTTGAGGTATATTAAGAGAGTGGCACGGCCCAGGCAGCCTGATCCGTACATACAGTAGAATCTTAGCCAACACAAATGGGCTGAGGGTTGCATTCTGTCTACAAGTTGTTCCCCAGAAAAGATCTGATGATTCACCCATACTGCTTCAATCACGCTGGTAAATGTTTAAAGTTGTCTGTAGCTAACTTTTTTGAATTGCAGTACTGTGAACTGTTTGATATTAATAGGAAAAGTTTAACTGTTTCAGGCCGAATAGCACCACCAAAATTTAATATCTACATTGAGAAGCATGAAATAATAGTGGATACTGAAATTCCTCTCACTCCATATGGCAAGAAGTTCCCACTTACTTTAAGGGCAAACATCACAGACTTCACCTCCAGAGTGTTCCTTTGGGAAAAAGGACACCCGAAAAAGGTATATTTAAGATGTATCAACTTCTCTCCCTAATGTAGAGGCGGTTTTTGATGTGATGCTCAGAGATCAATTTCAGCATAGTTCTGATGAGCTTCAGTTCTCCAGCAGGCACATGAAGTATATTCCACACCTTTTTTAGGAAACTGGAAGTTGCCTAATGGCTAGACTTCTGGGTGTGCTTTGTTTCCTGTTTCATGCTGTATACTTCATTGTGAAGGGACATCCTGTTTTTCTTTTTGATATTAGCATGGGGAAGGTAAAGGCCTGGGGAAAAATGTGTTTCTTTCAAAGTGTGTGCTTGCTTCTCTCTGTCTACAAGTGTACCACTGATGGCACTATTTCCCCTTAAGAGCATACTTGGCTAGATTTTATTTTTTGATAAGTGCTGCAAACTTCAACAACATAAATTCACATGATTGACCTGTTCATTTATGCTGAAGCATTGACAGTTTTGCAATTGACAGTTGGAATTCTTTACCCAAGGCATTCCTGTTACTTACTGTGTTGAGAATCTATGTATGTGTCTCTGAATCAGGCGTACTGCATAGAGCTTTTAATGGACAATCTCATGGGACTGTTCAACGTGCTACTCATCACAGCAAGACAATTGAAAACAATACATTGATAACAATTTAGGTTAAACAGGTTTCTACGTGTACATTAGGGTACAGTTAAAGTTTCAGTCTCCACATTTTTTTAAAGAAACAAAGTTTTATCTCTTGGAGTACTGATGGTTTAATTTTGCTACAATAGTATATAGTGCCTTTTAAAATAAGGTATTAATTTACCACACACACACACACACACACACACACACACACCTACCTTACAGTTTAAGAGAAGAAAACACCAGGGAGGAAGAGATTTGTGAAAATTATGTAGGATCCAGCTGCATATTGCCATCTGAGGACCTGGGGCAGTGCTTCTACCTTGGATTAGAATAAAGGTTAAGGTAAAGGGACCCTGACCATTAGGTCCAGTCACGGACAACTCTGGGGTTGTGCGCTCATCCTGCTCTATAGGCTGAGGGAGCCAGTGTTTATCCGCTGACAGCTTCTGGGTCTTGTGGCCAGCATGACTAAGCTGCTTCTGGCGAACCAGAGCAGTGCATGGAAACGCCGTTTACCTTCCCACCGGAGCGGTACCTATTTATCTACTTGCACTTTGACATGCTTTCGAACTGCTAGGTTGGCAGGAGCTGGGGCCGAGCAGCGGGAGCTCACCCCGTCGTGGGGATTCGAACCGCCGACATTCCAATTCACAAGCCCTAGGCTCATTGGTTTAGACCACAGCACCACCCGCATCCCTCTGGATTAGAATAACGAGCACTAAAGAATGGAAATGGGGGTGGGAAGCAAAGGAAGAAAGGGACTTGGTGAGGAAGAGAGTGCTAGCAAAATGTTGGGAACAGGGAGGGCGACATTGTGAGAGAAAAGACAAAATGAAGGACAAGAGTATGCAGGCACTTAGAAGCAAAGAGCAAAAGTTTAAAATGAATGTCATAATGAAAGGGGAGCCAGTAAAGAAGACAGAAGTGGTCAGTCCATGAGGCAGGATGGGCAAGATGAGTAGCAGATTTGAGAACTCAAGATAGAGGCTGGAGAAGAGAATTAAGCATACCTGGGGAGGGGATTAGGCAAGCTTGATGCTTTCAGTAATAGAAGTAGCATAAAATCAGCATAAACCAATGTTTTAGTTGTAGGAGGAGAAAGAACTGAATGAAATTTGGAAATATTCAACAAATGCAAAAGTCAGGATAATGTAATGGTAAAGAAGAAAAGATAGGAATTTCTGTCTCTTTTTTAAATAGACTTTTAAAAAGAGACAGTAATAATGGAACTAGACTTAAGAGGAGGGAAGAGGTAAAGAGGAGGAGCTATAAATTCAATATATATTTCTTAGTTATTTCATTTGAAACAGTTGGGGGGCAGGGCGGAATCCCAATATGTATTTTCATGTATCTAGGTATATGCCCCACAATATGTTGGTCATTGATTTAAATATACCACAGGTCTCTTGTTCTAACACTGTGGGGCTAAATAAGTGTTTCAGTAAAAGAGAAGACAGTTGATGAGAATAACTTGGTTTTGTTAAGCAAAAAAATCCCAATGGCTTTTAAGAGCACAAAGAGGGATGCTGCGTATTGAATAGCAATGAGGTTAGAAAGGAAGAATGTGGACCAGGACCCTGATTAGGTGAAACACCACTGACATGAAGTAGGAATGGAGGTGGAGGGGAGGACATAGGAAAGGGGGAAATGAGAAGATTGATTGCATCATTTTAGGAACAGGGAAGTAAGCCACATACAATATAAATCATGCAGTGGAGAAACATGGAGCCCGTAAAAAAGGCTTTTTCCACTCTGCAAATCTTCAGTAGCAAATTAGGTTGTTAGTAGGCAGGGTTTAAATCAGCTGGCAGGCCCCTTTCTGTTTCCTTGCATATATTGTATTTGCATAACAATTTTTTTACAAGTTACATTTGTTTGTTTGTTTTTTACAGCGTCAAAAATTTGAGGCAGAGGACTGTAGTGATACATCATGTACCATATATATTCATGTTCCTTCTTCGGAAAGCTTGTATTGTGTTTCAGTTCAAGGATTTTCAGAAGAGTTTGCCATTCAGAGTGAAGAATCTGAAGAAAGATGTATTGACATTCCTCCTAAACACTCATCAGGTAAATAAGTTAATTCTTCACTATTTTGAAAGCCTCATAATCTTCAGAGCAGAGGATCATATAGACGGGTGGGGAACCTTTGCAGCTCCATGGGCCACAGTCTAAACAAAATCTGCCTCATAAACCAAATTGGACAGGTTGGCAAGTCAGCTACCCCTTAGTCATCTGCCATCATTGTGATGTCACATGATTGACTGGGTGGGGGTAGACTGCAGCCTCCACATCTTTGCAAAAAATGGTCTCTTTCCTCCTTTACTTAGAAGTAACCACCACTGAATTCAGTGGTTACCGTGGTCACTCAGCTTCATAATTTGGAGTAGAGGGGGATCACAACTTGAACGGAGGTTAGGTTCTGAGATTGTACATATAGTCAAAACTGTGTGTCACTAAAACAACCCTGGAATCACTCCTACCCGACCATCCCTACCTTTCCAGTGCCGGCACACTGTGCAGGTCTTGCCTGCAACACAAGGTGTCAGGAGCCTCTCAGAACCCAGTAAGCAAGGCAGAGGGCTTAATGGTGCTTTCTGCACCAGCACTTTTCAGCTCTCTGCTTTGCGTGCATTTGTGTGATCACGGGTGACCAGCCACCAGGTGCATAAAGCTGTGATCGTGCAAGTTGCAAGTCGACTGTACTTGCGCAGTTGCCATTCTGTCTAGATTCACAGGTGCCATTTCAGCTTTTTCTGACTGCTACGTCTTAATAACCTCCAGCTGTTCAACTGCTGCAGTTATGGGACAGCCCACAAACACATCCGGGAAGTTCTGTGTTTCAAAATGCAGCTTCCTGGTTCCTAATTTGTGAGAGAACCTATGATGTCAGTCTAGCTTCTTCAGAATTGTTCTCCCACCCACACCGTCAATAGAACTCCCTACTGATGGAAGACTGCCCATCTCAAGCTAGAAATGCTACACAGTCATACCTTGGTTTTCGAACAGCCTAGTTCTTGGACGTTTTGGCTCCTGAATGATCGAAACCCAGAAGTGACTGTGACTGTTTTCGAATGTTCTTTTGGAAGTTGAATGTCTGACAGGGCTTCCTCAGCTTCTGATTGGCTGCAGGAGCTTCCTGCAGCCAATCAGAAGCCACACTTTGGTTTTTGAACATTTTGGAAGTCAAACGGACTTCCGGAATGGATTCCATTCGACTTCCAAGGTACGACTGTATAGATAGCATGCTCTCATGGATAACTGTGTGTGTGTGTGTGTGTGTGTGTGTGTGTGTGTGTCCCTGTCCATGTATCCAGATTGTGCTCCAGGCTGTTTTATAAATAGCTCTGCGCTGCCAAGGAAGGACCTGTTAATTTACTGAAAAATATCCATACTACTTTGAAATGTGTAGCATACATATATCTGTGAATTAATAGTATTAGACCCAATGCCTTGTTATTGTATCAAATGTCTGTCTCTTTAATTTTGTAGATTTAACAGTGCCTATAACTGTAGGTGTTCTTGCAGTTCTTCTTTTGGCGGGAATCTTTGCAGGAATCTACAGATGGTTCAGTAAGAAACAGAGAACAATTAAACTTCCTAAGTCTCTGGTAAGTTCTCTGTAGGAGCCTAAAGCTCTTTTCTTCATATATAATGTCTTAATAGCTAACAGACTCAAATTTTATTTCGTTGGTTCTCTTAGAAAACTTACATGCTGCTTTATAGCTTCAAGAGACTCTCAAAGAGGGTTGCAAAAGTTTCCAGAATACAGTCATATACAATTATAATATTGCGCACTATGCAGATTTGGTAGAACACATTGAGTAAGCCAGGCATAGGCAAACTCGGCCCTCCAGATGTTTTGGGATTACAACTCCCACCATCCTTGATCACTGGTCCTGCTAGCTAGGCATGATGGGAGTTGTAGTCCCAAAACATCTGGAGGGCCGAGTTTGCCTATGCCTGGAGTAAGCGAGGACTGCTTTATTCATAATAACCTCGGCTGTTCAGGCCCAGAGCTGAAGAAAAACCTTCCGCTGCTGGTATAAAATGCTTTGATGCAGCACTGACAAAAATGATGGGCCTGAGTGACTACTAGATGGTAGGCACGGTCTCCAAAATGCAGTGTCCATGGCATAGCACTGCATTGTGGGGAGATTAGAAATGCTGTCAGCAAGTTCAGCCGCATGGGGCCCTGTGCACATCTTCATCCCTGTGCTGCCTGACACAACTTGGCAGTAAAGGTAAAGGGACCCATGACCATTAGGTCCAGTCGCAGACAATTCTGGGGTTGTGGTGCTCATCTCGCTTTATTGGCCAACTGGGTCATGTGGCCAGCATGACTAAGCCACTTGTGGCGAACCAGAGCAGCGCACGGAAACACCATTTACCTTCCCGCTGGAGCGGTACCTATTTATCTACTTGCACTTGACGTGCTTTTGAACTGCTGGGTTGGCAAGGGACCGAGCAATGGGAGCTCACCCCGTCACAGGGATTCGAACAGCCGACCTTCCGATCGGCAAGCCCTAGGCTCTGCGGTTTAAGCCACAGCGCCACCCGCGTCCCTATCTAGCAGTAGTAGCAGTCAAAAGTGAAGGCCTCCACAGCCAGATTCACTGGTGTGGCAGCCATTTTAATTCCCCACAATTGATTTTATGACATTTATCCCACTTTTTTGTTTTAAATATCCAAATATACATTTATGTTCAAATGATGAATAAAAGATTACAATGCATCATATCAATTTAAGCAAAACATAACATTGAGTATATTATCTTGAAATCTCATATTCCAGTGATTTATGAACTCCAATCTTTCAATAAACTTATGGATTACTTGGACTTCCTTGCTCCTCTTACAATTTTTATAGGGCTATGATAACTAAACATGGGAGCTGTATGACAAATTTATCACATATTTTATTATGACTTATTTGTGTTGGACCGGATTATTATATTTTGCTCTTCATGGCAGTATAAAAATTAAAAGCGAAATGAAATGGACAGGGAAGAAGCTGGAAGATGAGCAAACTGATGCACTCCCATGTGTTCATGCATGCTAAAATGGATGAGAAATGGGCTTTGCATTATCTTTTGTTTCCAAGGAAAATAACTTGCCACTAATTTTTTCATTTCCTTTTTTTGTTTCTTAAGGCTGCTGTGGTAAGAAACATGAACCCAGTCAACTTTGACCCCAAGCCAGAGGGCAGACATGCTGCTCTTATAACTGAACCAGACATTAAGCCAGAGTCGGATCCCTCAGGAGAGGCCACAGGCCTCAGTGACTCTGACCAAGAAGCAGATACACTCCACTCTCGGAGAACTTCAAGTCTCCCTGAAGGCATTATTGTGGAAATCTCTGAAGGTGAACAGAGCGCCAAAGAAAATGAAAATTATTTTAGAGATCTCAGTGGCGAAGAAGAGATGTGTAGCAGTGTTCCAAATCTGGATCTTCCCAATGCAGATGTGGAACAACCCACACTCCCAGATAGCTGCAGAAACATTTCTGGCTATGACAGGCATCGTTGGCTTCCTCCTGATGTGGAAGAACGGTTGAATGCACAGAGTTCCAGTGACATATCAGAAGCCTAAGAGATCCGTTTCTCAATCTGAGAGAGAGCGCGAAGCAATTACTTTTGACTATCACAAATATCCATTGTAAAGGTTTATAAGCACTTTGGCTTATCTGAAGTATTCTGCTACGAATTTGAAGTATTGTAGAGTTGGAAGGGAGCCCGAGGGTCAACTGGTCCAACCCCCTGCAATGCAAGAATCATAATCTTTTGCCCCCACTGTGGGAGGCAGTCTGCATTTTTTGAATACCAGCTGCAGGAAACCTCAGGATGTGAAATGCTGCTGTGTTTCAGGCCCTGGTTGTGTGCTTCCTGTAGGCATCTGCTTGGGCAACTAACCATGAGAACAGCATTCAGACCTTGATGAACCACTTACTGCAATTTTTTACTTCTCATAATATATGCGTTCATGATTTATGATGTGAAATTTGAAACTATGAGTTCCCGATCTTTAAAAAAATGTACGTTGCAAGCTAACACTCAAAGAAGATCTGACAGTTTTATTATAACCAAAGACTTAGTTTAACTGTACAGCTACACACACACTGCTCTAGAGAAGGGCTTCAGCTAACTTTTCTAATAATAGCTATATAGATACAGATAAATAAGTTTCCATAAATATCCTCTAGCATTAAATTGTACCCTCCCCACCAGCATGCTTGGGCCTTGGTCTGTGGTCAACTGATTTTAATGCCTCTCTAGATACCTTCCCCTAACTGTGTAGAGAGGATATTTTCTGGTCTAGTGTAGTTCACGCTTCCTTTTCTTTGGACTGATAGTTGGAACTGATAAAACTCTCTTTGCCACATAGATGGGTGCAAATACAGGCCGCGTCCCTTGCGACTGCAAAGCCTGTGAGCTACAGCCATGTATAAAATGAAGTATGTGTGAACTGATAGAAATCACACACCCTTGTTTGTTTGTTCTCAGGTACCATGCTCACTTCTGAACATGGCATTATTATGAGCAATAGGTTCACAATAATGAATCTCCCCAAACTGCATTTTCATTTCGCCCACTGGCAAGGCAGCGTTTAAAAATCTGATACTCATAACAAGACACAGCTCACTTGGAAAGGGGGGGAGCCTAATAGAATGACAATAACACACCAGATGCTCCAGCCTCATAAATTAGGAAAAGATTATGCATAGCCAGCTGTACAATATAAATGCCCAGTTTTTTATACTGCACCATGACTCTTGGTGTTTATCATATGGTCTAGCATCTGGTCAGCCCTGTCCACTTCCTATATATCTGCTCTGCTTTAGGGGTTATTTATATTCAGGGCTTTCTCCCCAGTTTGTATTGTTCCTTAGTCTAGTCTAGTCTAGTCTACCTATAATAAGACACAAATGTGGCCTGATACAGGGGGGGGGGGCACACACCACACAGTGTCAAACAGGGACAAGACAGCAAAATGGGGAAGCAATGCACAAACTGGCGTCACATGGGGAACTGAATAGACAAAGTCGGAGGATTTTTGTATAGTCTTCCTTTTTACTGCAGATTCATTGTGTATGTGCATTGCAGTGTGTGCTTACCCACTGCAGGAAGAGCTGCTTGACCTTCCTAAACTAATGAACTGTTCAGCAAAATATTCATTTGTACCTGAGATTATCAAGGCGTTTGGGAGCCATCTAAATAGTGTTCTGGATTTTTCAACAATCTACAGATAGGCTGGCTCTGCAGATGGCTGAAGTGTCCACCCATCCTGCCAGTAGTATGTCGTAGGAGATGTAACCACAGATTGGGAAGTACCTACATTTGCTGGGGGTGGGGAGGAAGTGACAAGTAACCATAAGGGCCACAATAACTCTCTCCTGAAAGGTAGGCATTCTGCCACCCACCCACACTATAAACCTATGATACAGGAAGTGCACCATTTATTCTGAATTGGCTCCATTAGCCCTCAGTGATGTCACAGTGCCAAGTCAGGTGGGTTATTGAGTGTTGGGGATGCCATCGCATCCACATTGTGTTGCATGAGATCACATTGTGAGGAAGAAGCAGTTCCAGTGGACAAAGGGGAATATGTGCCAGAGCAGCTACTGACTGACTATTCAGCAGCAAAAAAGTTCGTCCTGGTTTCTTTACAGGTGGGTGATTAATATGGTGCTCCCAGTTAAACTTCAAGTTTGCAGCTTTTATTTTATTTCTGATTATTTCTCTGTTTATATCTGAGAGCCATATCTGTGGTTAGCCCAGGGTTTAGCACTGATCTGTAATGTGGCTTATCTCCCACCTCTCTGTCCTTTGACCAACATTAGCCACAAAGTTCTAAAAATGCTGTGTTTGAATTATGGGCATGGAATTTATAATCCAAGCTTGTAACATTAAAGCACTTTTATACGGATTTGTTTTTAATTACATGTTTGTTATAAAAATGTGTGTGTGTCTTTATATTTCTTACTTTCATAAGTGACTATTGGCTGGAAGCCAAAATAAACGTTCCTTCTGGAAGAAACCAATTACATAAATATTTCTGCATGGAATTTGTTTTGAAATAAACCTAAAAGTGCATGCACCAAAAAGGAAGAACATCTCAGTACAACAAGATCACTAATGTAAGGGAAAGGATGTATAGTGATAACAGTTCTTGGTATATTCTGAATAAACTGGTGGGACACTTCAACAGCCTTAGTTCACTAAAAAGTTAAAGCAAATTTGTCTAGCCAAACCATGGAAAAAAATAATGCCGATAGATGGCACTCTTGTTCTGTCTTTTCCAGACTAGCATCTGGACAGTAATTGAGTCCAGCTAAGGCAAGGAAGCTATGATTAGTTTCTGTTCTTCACAATAGCTACCTTATAGACATAGTTGATCTAATATGTACTAAAATTTTCTGTCTCTGTTAAATTGAAGAAATGTACTTGGGTTCTTTTTCTTTTTTAAATTATACTCAAACACTGCTCAGTATCTTATTTCCTTTTGTCACTTTATATACCATGTAAGCCTCCTGAACTGTGATGAAAACAAAAGGAAATGGAGGGGGAGCTCTTTCCTCATCAGCAAAGTACCCTTTCGTGTGCAGAGAGCTTCCATCTCTGCAGCATTTTGGAAGCTTGGCAACCTAGAGTCCATCTAGTTCAACATTGTCTACAGGATTTCAGGAGGGTCTCTCCCAGTCCCACTTGAAGGTGCTGGGGATTGAACCTGGAATCTTCTGGATGCAAAGCACATACTCTGTCACCCTTGCCGATGCAGCAGCAAGTGATTCCTTACTGTGGCAGAGAAAATGAAGAGGACTGAGGCCTCACTTCTCCATAGTTGAGAGAGAGAGAGATGTTCTCTCGCTGTCTCCCCATCCCAGTATTCCACACAGGTCCAAAAAAACAATTTAGACTGAAGTACAGAGAACGGACTTCATCCATGTAGATCACAGGTATTGGTGTCTCCTCTGTGGTTATGCCATCTATACCCCAACAATTTAATGAGAATATACCCTGCCGTGTTATGGATGCTTTTGCTGAGATTCCTGCATTGCAGGAGGAAAGACCCTAGATCAGTGTTTTTCAACCTTTTTTGGGCAAAGGCACACTTGTTTCATGAAAAAAATCATGAGGCACACCACCATTAGAAAATATTTAAAAAATTAACTCTGTGCCTATATTGACTATATATAAATCAAATTTTTCCCACGGCACACCAGGCAACATCTCGCGGCACACTAGTGAAAAACACTGCCCTAGATGACCCACAGGATCCCTTCCAACTCTACAATTCTATAACAAGTCAATATCTTCAGTACCTCTATAGACTTGAGATTGGATCATGGTCATCCAGCGGAGGGGGGTTAAGAGGGGCATTTGTGCCCCCTTCCAGTTGAAAAATAATTCCCAGCTTTAAACATTTTATTAAGAGGTTAAGTTTCTGGCATTGGCAGAACCGGAGATCATACAAAATGTACAGGCAATATTCTCAATTTTATTGTGTGAGAAACTAGCCTGCTCCCCCTTTTTCAAGTTTTACTCCCCACTCCCCACCCCAAAATACCCCTGTGGATTTTGAAGGCCTGTTGTGCTGGCATTAAGAACCTAGTGGTCTGCTGTGCTTCATCGCTTCCCCATCACTGGTTTGGAACACAAAACATTGTTGCATAAAGTGGTTTATGGGCTTACCCCAATTGCCTTGCAAGCCTGGACTTGTGGTGCCATAATTGAGCGGCAGCATTTTTTGTCTTCAAAACAGCTGTATTTCTCAGTAAGGTGCGTGGCATAAGTCGGCACTTGTTGCACCTTGGCATCCTTAGTTGGCCTGACACACCCTGCCATTTAACATCTGTTTAAAACCTTAGGAGCCCCGTGGGAAAGGTATGCAAGTTCCATAAAAGAAATCACACTGTACTGATTGTACCGATTAGCCAAGCTGTTCCTAAGACACGCAAACCCTAAGAGCAGAACCAAGCCTAGGACTTAGCTCTTCTCCAAGCTGGCTGAGTGGGTTCTTCTGCTGAGGCTTCAGGGAGTGTGCCAAAATGAACACCAAAACCAGATAGTGCCTCTAGATTATTTCTCCTGCAAAGGTAGGTGGGGTGGGAAAAGACGGTCACTGTACACCGCTGGAGTTACAAATCAAGGCTGCAAGCCTACCATCAGGTTCAGGCAGCCTTCCTCTGAATGCCTCTTCCTGGGGAACCATAGTGGAAGAGGGCTCTTGTGCTCATGTCCTGCACAAGACAGGAGGCAGCTAGTTGGCCACTGTGGAAAATGGGGTGCTGGATGTAGAGTGATGCAGCAATCATTGAGAATTATACCTAAATTAGCAGTGATACCAAACAAAATTTGGCGAGTCATCAACAAAAAGGAAAAGCCAATAGAATTAATCCAACAATATAACATCCTTTCAACCCAATGTGTGTGTTTTTTTCTATTCCTGTAGAAACAGACTAGTAATAAAATAAGCCTTTGAAGTGGGAACTATATCTGGCAGTGTTCATGTGCTCTCCCTGCCAGGGCCGTCTCAAGCAGGTCGGGCGCCCTGGGGCTGAGATCGCTCCGGCGCCCCCGCCCTCGCAGTGTGCAGCGTCCCCCCTGCCAGCCCGGCGCCCTGGCGCCCCGTGCCACCAGGACTGCACCTAGAGCCTGGCCTGCTCCCTGCAATGCAATCTATGGCACCAGCTTTGGTGATGGAGGCAGATTTTGGTGCTGGGTGGGTGGAGGGTTCAGCACACGATGAGAACCTAGATACATTTTCAGGACACTAGTGTTAAAACACTCCCCCGCTTTGTGTGAGCTCTCTCTCCTCTTGACAGGAAGGTAACAAAATGCATAGAGGCAGCCCATGTTTCTTCACCCAATTATGAAATGAGAACAAATATGTGAAATCAACAAAGCGTGGAATTGACCGTCAGATCTCTCCTTATATTCAAATTTTGCTCAGTCAGGGATGGGATGGGGGAGTGAGAAAGCCAGCTCTCCCTCTCTAATTACAAGTGTGTGTATCAATTTATCAACTTTAAATCATTACATAATGCAGAAAGAATAGGTACATGTTTCTACTCTATATTGAGCAATTTAGCTTGTGAGCACACTACCTGTGCCACAGAGCCAGAGGCTAATTTCTGAGCTAGCATGCCTGTTGCATAGTCATGTTGTGGCTTTTGTGGGTTAAACCACAGAGTCTAGGGCTTGCTGATCAGAAGGTCGGCGGTTCGAATCCCTCCAGCACCATAATTCAAAAGCATCAATTCTTCGGCGATCAGCCTTCTTTATGGTCCAGCTCTCACTTCCATACATCACTACTGGGAAAACCATAGCTTTAACTATACGGACATAAAGGTAAGGTAAAGGGGCCCCTGACCATCAGGTCCAGTCGTGTCCGACTCTGGGGTTGCGGCGCTCATCTCGCTCTATAGGCCGAGGGAGCCGGCGTTTGTCCGCAGACAGCTTCCGGGTCATGTGGCCAGCATGACAAAGCTGCTTCTGGCGAACCAGAGCAGCACATGGAAACACCGTTTACCTTCCCTATTTATCTACTTGCACTTCGATGTGCTTTCGAACTGCTAGGTGGGCAGGAGCTGGGACCGAGCAACGGGAGCTCACCCCATTGCAGGATTGCATAGCTTTAACTATTATTAGAATAATAGAATCATAGAATTTTAGAGTTGGAAGGGACCCTGAGTATCATCTATTCTAGTCCAATCCCCTGAAATGCAGGAATATGCAGCTGTCCCATATGGGGATAAAACCTGCAACCTTGCCGTTATCAACACCATGCTCTCATCAACTGAACTATCTAGTTGTGGATGCATTACATGGAATTTTATTTTACACAAGCATGTTAGGATTGTGCTGCCCAGGCAAGGTCATATGCCCAGCAACTATAGGGTGAAGTCCCTTTAAAATAATGGGACTTAGGTCTGAATAAACATGCTTAGGATTGCTTTGTTAGGCTCCTAAATGTATGCAATGTTGGCCAAATGACTTTTGCACTTTAAAAATGTTGTCCCTCTCTAGCCAATACTATGGACAACCTGCTGTAAGAGGCAACTCTCACCCACGATCTGTAGATAAGATTGATCCAAAAGTCTGTTTTTTCCTACAGTGCAAACGTACGTCAACAGCTAATCCAGTTAAATAAGAAAACAATGTCACTACCGTATAGATTCTATTACCACTTTATCTTGAAGATTACCTTCAGATATCCTTTCCACAATCACAGCCGAGTTGCATAATAACCCAATTAAAAGCATGGCATAGGCATCAAAGCCAAATGTCCACAAAGTATCCCAAATTAATCTCCTATGCATTTCTATCACACTGATTTCAATCAGTCTACTTTGTTGGGGCAGGTGTTGAGTACCTGATTCCTAGGCCAGTGTGATGTTGTTCAGGAGAAGAATCACACCATGTTGGTTTCCTGTTAACTATGTTGCTCTGAATGTATACTTTATATCTGAATTTCTTCAGTAATGTTTTGTTCTGGAGTGCTCTATTTGGTGTTTTAATGTGTTGTAAGCTGCTCTGAGATTTTTCCTCAAAAATATAAAGTGGTATAGAAATGAAATTAACAACATTCCTTCGGAGGGAGGCCTCTATTCCCACAAGCATAGTGCAGCGGGAAAACCCTTACATCCATAATTCTACGTTTCAATGGCAGCTTCCTATGAAGGGGTGAGGTGGAACCACCATTTTCCAATCCACATCACTGGTTACAAGCAGTGCCTTTTTCCTGGGGTACTCAGAGGTATGTAGTACCAGCACATTTTTCCCCCTAAAAGAAAAGCACTGCTTATAAGTGTGGCACTTCCTGTAACAACTTCATGGTGAGTACTGGCACCTTTTTTCCTAGAAGAAAAGCACAAGGTCACAAGGGATGCTGCTTGTGCTGGTGCACATTTTGCTAGAACTATCATGCATTATCCTATAATTATCTGGAAGATTATGGTTAGGAAAAGCTTTGACTTTCACTGATGCTCTGTGACAAAGCTCATATTGCTGCCATGCCCTGTGCAATTATAATTCTGTGGTAGAGCACAACAAGGCAAGGAAGCAACTCGTAAGCCAGTTCAGAGTAATACTGTATATTGTTTCAGCTACCTCTTTTGTAAAAAAAAAAGAACCCTGCCATCAACCAAGCAGAAAAGATTGCAGGTATTCTCATATTTCTTTGTACAACTTGGGTTTCTGACAATTTAATTCAATGGGACTGCAGTTTCTGCAGATAAGCAGATGGTAAGGCAATGCACTTAGAATTATAATAATCAGGAAAGAATGTTGCTGAGGTATGAATTAATGTTTCCAAGTCATAAAGACTTGGATTTTTATGGAGATTAACTACGTTATGGGCTTGTGTTCATCAAAATAACTAGAACCAGATTACAGTGGCACCTCGGTTTACAAACACAACTGGTTCCGGAAGTCTGTACTTAACCTGAAACGTACTTAACCTGAAGCGAACTTACCCATTGAAAGTAATGGAAAGTGGATTAATCCGTTCCAGACAGGTCCGCGGAGTACTTAAACTGAAAATACTCAAACCGAGGCGTACTTAAACTGAGGTATGACTGTAGTTGAGTTGTACCATTGGTCTTACTAGAACACATCTAGCTTTCTAGATCAAATCATTTTTAATAACTAATGGTTCGCTTTCTGGAGAAACCTCCATCCCCAGGCTAGGTAATGCCCTCCTAAAACATCTTCAAAAATCCATGTTTGGTGTTTGCACTATAAATGAATGGGTTTTTTTTAAAAAAAAATTAACTGCAGTGAAGATTACCATGGAATTAAATAAATAAATGATCTGAGCCTCTCATCCTGCGGAGCTATAATCCCCTCAATAAACCAATGTTCTCCCCATATCCCCAAATTGTCATAAAGTTACAGTCCAACAATGCAATCCTTTGCATTGTCTACAGAGTAGTAAGTACGATTGAGTTAAATGGGATTAAAGGTAAAGGTAAAGGGACCCCTGACCATTAGGTCAAGTCGCAGATGACTCTGCGGTTGTGGCGCTCATCTCGCTTTACTGGCTTCCGGGTCATGTGGCCAGCATGACTAAGCCGCTTCTGGCGAACCACAGCAGCACATGGAAACGCTGTTTACCTTCCCGCTGGAGCGGTACCTATTTATCTACTTGCACTTTGACGGGCATTCAAACTGCTAGGTTGGCAGGAGCAGGGGCTGAGCAACAGGAGCTCACCCCATTGCGGGGATTCGAACCGCCAACCTTCTGATTGGCAAGCCCTAGGCTCTGTGGTTTAACCCACAGCACCACCCGCATCCCTTCCAGGTAAATATGTATAGGATTACTTTCAGGTAAATATGTATGGGGTTGCAGCCTAAGTCTATCCTAAATCAGGGAGGGGAACCCATGACCCTCCAGATGTTGCTGGACTACAAACCCCATCATCCCTTGAGTTGGAAGCCCAACAACATCTGGACAGCCACAGGTTCCCTACCCATGCTCTAAAGCACCACATTGTTACTCATAATAATAATAATAATAATTTTTTATTATTATTATTATTATTATTATTATTATTATTATTATTCTGAGTAACAATGTGGTGTTTGTTTGTTACTTAGGCTGGCAATACTCCTGCCTCCATGAAACACACACTATTATACAGTGGAACCTTGGTTTACGACTACCTCCATTTACGAACGCTTCAGCGAGCGAACGCTGTGGACCCGGAAGTGTTTACATCTGGGTTCCGCAGCGTCAAATGCACAGAAGCAATCTACGCAGCTCGTGCGTGTGCAGAAATGATCTGCACAGTGCGCGCGTGATCAGAACCATGCCTTTGGCAAGCAAACGCCTCAGCAAGCGAACGCCTCCACAGAAACAGAGGTTACTTTTCAATTTGAACAATAGATAATGGATATATATTTTGACTATTATCTCTGGTTCACACATGTCCATCAAACAACATCTGGAACATTAAGAGATTATTGTAGTTGTGAATAAACTATCATGGACAGAATTTCACTGTTACCATTAATAATTTATAAAATGCCTAAATTTTACTTCATGTACAGTATTTATTTTTTAAAATAATAAAGTTCATGAGTTCAGACTTGCATTCTAAAAAGGCACAACACCAAAGGAAAAGATAGGAAGGAACAAAGAAAACAAGAAAACTCAGGCACTAGTTCTTAAGTGAACTACCGTAAGCTTTTATAATGACCGGTTTGAATGAAAACAGTACATATAACCTAATGCCAATTATTGATAATCTTTTCAATTTTATATTTTCGTAGCATAATTTTATAAACAGAAAACACACTTCAAGGCCTAGGTTTCACCATCATCAAACAAACCAATTTGCTATTACTGCAAGTGTAATAGTAATCACTTTTCAAACGGTTGTATACAAAGTACATGCGTAAGATTGCATAAAGACAGACTTTTATAAAGGAAGACAAGTTTCAATGAAATGTATCTGTTGAAATCATTTCTGCCTCAGGAATATTAAATCAGGTAAGGAATTATCTACCTTATTCAAAAGATAACAACATATAATCCAGTTTATCAAAGTCTGATTTCAAACACGTTAACCATTTCCAGAAGACTAATAGAAAATCAGGGTGGGGTAGGATAAGGCCCTTCTGTTAATGGATGTTTATGAAAGTCATGGCATGGCCAAACCATTCCTCTCATTCTTGTTTTGACTGCAAGATAAATTGAGTGGCAGCTGGGGTCATTCTCTGGAGCTTCTGCTAGTTTAGTTGCCTGATTAATGGCGAGTGCTCTACTTAGTTTAATTTATTCCATCCAAGCCTTTATGTTCCCTTCAGCATCCAAAGTAAGGTTTATGTCCAGGTGCAACTGCAAAATAAAATGGCTCCATGTTGAAAATGACTGCAGTTTAACTTCAGACTGAGTCCCCATGGAGTTCATTGCACAGAGACATCGACGCTCAAACTGATAATGGTTTAAAAGCTCAGATTAAAGGTTGCTTGATGATGGCTGAGGGTGACTTCTGTTTCAGTGTATCTGAAGAAGTGTGCATGCATACAAAAGCTCATACCCCTATGACAAACTTAGTTGGTCTCTAAGGTGCTACTGGAAGGATATATATTTTTACGCAACAACACTGTGAGGTTGGTTAGATTAAAAAATAATAAAAGCAACTGGGTCATCCAATCACCTTGATGGCAGAGTATGATTTGAACCAGGGTCCCCACAGTTCTGCCCTGGCAATCAGATCACCACATCACACAGGTTTTCAGTGCATACTAGCCATCTGAAGAGATGCTTGTATCATCACTGCAAAAGGCAAAGGGGTTGTGATGCTAGCATTTCTGCTGCAAAAAAATGTCAATTTTAATAAGTTCTTTAATAAGTTCAAATGGTGAAAAACAACACAAAGCTTTCAAAATGCTGCTGATAGTTGCACTTCTTCCTACACCTTCCCACACATCCCTGATATTGTTTATCAGTGAACCAGAATGTTCTTTATAGTCAGCATATGGAGGCAACAGAGTCTGCTGACAATGCTTATCAATAAGTCATTCTTATTCTCCCTCACACAGTGGTTTCCAAACTCGTTGCTTGCTCTCTCACCTTAAGATGAGAAGACACTGTTACACATACTTGGATCTGTGTTCCCTTCTAAGTAATTTGTGAGGGCCGCCACATGCATGTGGTGAACATGGCTAGAGGCATAAGTGGATGGAGAACAAACGTAAATCATAGTTTCTTAACACAACCCACACAACCCTCTCTATAATTCAACCTGACAAGGAAGTGCTATTATCAGATAGAATTCAAGAATACAATCCAACTTCAGGGTATGAAGTTTGGGCCAGTGATGGTTTTGGCCTGGGGAGGTTTCACAGGAGCAGATACAGAGCCCTGGAGGGCTGCATTTGTCCTCCAGACCTGAGGTTGCCCACTGCTGGTCTAATACACCTGGTCTAATACATCCTTTTGGTACAGAGCAGATCTGGAATCAGATGGGGAGTTCAGTATCCCCCTTCAAAAATCAACATGTCTCACCACAAAGTATGCACTGACTTCATTTCTTCAACCCAGGGGTCACCATCTTAGCATGCCTTGCTGTTCTGTCTCCACTACCCACAGCTGGAGATGATAGCAAAATCAGACTCTTGTCTCATGACCTCTGGACAAATGTACTTCCACCATCCACTTGTGTATTTGAGTTAGTTCCGGTCTCTGGCAATTTAGCAATCTTCAACAGAAAACGGCACCAGCACCCTAGGGCAGCTGTCAGGGTCCCAGGAGCTTAGTAACACCATCCTGGAAATGAATTAGGAGTCAACATGATTCAACTCAGGCTGAAATCATGCCCACCACAGGGAAAAGAAAACAAGTTGAGGCCCCTCACAAATCAGGTCTCTCTCTCTCTCTCTCTCTCTCTGTGTGTGTGTGTGTGTGTGTGTGTGAGAGAGAGAGAGAGAGAGAGAGAGAGAGAGAGAGAGAGAATTTGCATCTTTCCCCCATTCTCGATTGTGCTGGAAAAATGGCTCCCATTATTGCTTTTCTATTTGGGATCTTTTCAGGCTGTGTCTGTCCTATTTCATTGCCAAACACTTTTTCTGTGTTTATAATAGATGACACAAGTGCCTTGTGAAACTGCATGACAATGAAAGCATTCTTTTGGCAGCTTTGCTTTTTGAAATAAGATTGAATCACGATTGTTAAATAGGATCTAATAGTGTTTGATACTGAGCCTATAAATTCATGTCTAGCGAAATCTGAGTCATCCATCAAATCTTTTGGTCATGTTGAAAAACAATTTTGTTTTGGCCCATTCAGTTTTTTCTGTCCCTGAAATCCCTTGGAAAATTCAGGTGGGTTGGTAAAACTGAAGGATAAATAATTTAAAGTCCTAGAGAAGATAGTCATATTTTCTTCAATGTGAAAAATCCATCATTAGGACAAGACCCATCAGCAGACATAATATGAAAGGATGGTTCCTAAGTGTATTTTTACTGCTAATTAGTTTCTCCTTTTCTTCCTTTTTTCCTTCTTATTTACTACTTATTTTCCCCTTCACATCTATTATCAAACATATCACAAATTTGCAATAAAGAAAACCATTTGTAATTAACAATATCCTCTTTTAATAAATATGGTGAATATTATGACTATATATATCCAACAATAAACAACTCATCAACCTTAATCTCATAATCTATTTCATGCCACTAGTTACAATTTAGATCAATTAAATCATTTGAGAACTCCTCAACTTATCTGTATCCATATTATGTCTTTCCTTCATGAATGCTCTAAAAAGTGCCAAAATTAGGTGTACTCTTACTTTCCCTCAATTAGGCATGTTCTGTCCATTTAAGACACTTCAGTCTCTTTCAAACTCTCCCAATCCAGTACTACTATTCTGTTTACTTCTTTGATTCAGCATCTTGTTAGGAATGAGCACACAGCTGGACTTGCAACCACAGTTGTACAGGGCATGGCTTCTTCCAATGCCCCACCTCCAGCAGAGTGAGCAGAAAGGAGGATGGTCAACTACAAGTAGCAACAAGTGCATGTGCACATGTGGGAAAGCACCAGGTGCAGAACCACAAGAACCCAACCCATATTCCTAAACTTTTTCTGCTGGTCATGTGCGATCTCCTGCTGCAGCAAAGCTGCATCAGTTTGGCTGCTCTCGGTCCAGGGGTATGACTGGATGCTGGTGCTGTAGCTTCAGAAACCCAGCTGGGAGGAGGAAGTAGGGCTGTGATTCCTGCATTGCAGGGGGTTGGACTAGATTACCCTTGAGTCCCTTACCTCTACAATTCTATGATTCTCTTTGTGCAGGAAACCTACATTCCCAGGGGAACATTATGGTCACATAGCTACGATTCACACAAAGATGTGAGTCAATGTTTCAGTATGGACCTACATTTGCTCTCCAATTCTGCCATCTCCTCAGCCCTGCCCTCTTCCTCTGCTGTCCCCTCCAAGCTTGACGAAATGACAATAGAGAGCTCAACAGGTCTCGTAGACTGATGTCCCCCAATCGCCCAGTTCCACCTCCTCTTCGGCCCCCTAAGAGGGAACATTCCCAGCTGCTTCTGGAGAGGGTCGAGCTCACCCTCAGGGAATGGGTACCATTATGATGGCACTGTGTGATATAAAAGTACATTAATCACAACCTTGAATAATATGGGTGCTTGCCTCCGAAGTTCCCTCTCTCCCTTGCTCTGCATGGACAGTTGCCATGCAATGCACAGATCAGTTGGGCAAGCAAGCCGAAGTGCCCTTCTCTGTACAGAATTGAAATGCTCCCAATTCTGCAGAAAAGTATAACTGGGAAGATATACTTCCTGTTCCACCACCTCTACACAGGTCAACCATGGTGCTGACCAGGACCCAGAGGAAAATACCCATGAGAGACAACAGGAAGCCACCCAATTTCACACCCTCCTGGGGCCAACCATTTTACTAAATTCTGTACCCCTGCAGAGAGCAGAGGCCACCAGAAGCTTAATCCTATCTAGATAGTAATCTGTCCATACTGGGATGCTTCACCTGTGCATCACCTGTCCAGGAAAGAAAGCAAATTGAGATCATGGACTGCCACAAATGTTTCCCACCTGGCCCCAAGCATAGACCCTGATCACAACAGCACACTCCCATCCCTCAAACACATACACAACTCTGGATCTCCAGCTAATCTTATCCAAGCAGAGACAAAGGGCTGCTTAACCCAATCTCCCTCAGTATGAACAGCAACAGAAATTCTGCAAGAGTTCCGTATGCCACAAAAGTCCCCCAGCTCCTATACAACCCCATTGTTCATTCCTGTGTGCCAGCCAGCAACCTGGCAAGTGGGAATGTGCAACTGACACCCAAGCCATGTCTAATTTTGTGCTGAATTAGTCAGTGAGAAAGATGTTGCTGGCCCTCCAGCTATTGGTAGAATATGGCCAACAGCATAATCCTATGCACATCTCTACTCAGAAGCAAGTTCTCCTGAGTTCACTGGAGCTTGTTTCCCATAAGAAGGTGTGTGTGGCTGATTATTCTGTGGGAACACAGGATCTGAAGGGGAGGAGTTACAACTGAAAGGAGAGTTAGCAACCAGCAGCAGTGAACTTAGCTCAGTGCAGATCCTGGAAGCTCGCAAACAGGGGCCTCCAGCTATTGGTAGAATATGGCTAGCGGCACAATCCCATGCACATGTCTACTCAGAAGCAAGTTCTCCTGAGTTCACTGGAGCTTATTTCCAGTAAGAAGGTGTGTGAGGCTGATAACTCTGTGGGAACACAGGATCTGAAGGGGAGGAGTTACAGCTGAGAGGGGAGTTAGCAACCAGCAGCAGTCAAACTTAGCTCAGTGTGCAGATCCTGGGAGCTTGCAAACAGGGGCACCCTCCCGCTTAATCCTCCCTGCTAGAGTTCTGTCTCTTGGTGTGCATACCGTGTTTCTCCAAAAATAAGACACCGTCTTATATTTATTTTTCCTCAAAAAAACCCACTATGGCTTATTTTCAGGGGATGTCTTATTTTTATATATATTAAGAATGGTACAGTTTAACCTTGTAGTTTAACTGTACCATACATAGTGACAAGTCTATCACTATGGCTTATTTTTGAGATATATCTTATATTCCTTGAATGCTTAAAAATCCTACTATGGCTTATTTTATGGCTATGGCTTATTTTCGGAGAAACAGGGTTAGGACCAGAGGTATGGAAAGTGAGGAAGCTGCTACAGAGACCTGTAACACCTGTGCCATGTTTGTCATTCTACCAGAGAACAAGCAACAGTACACTTTGTAGCAAGTGCAAGCTGGCCATCTTGCTGCAAGAGAAGTTGCAGTAACTTGAGGCACACCTAGCCACACCTCAAGCAACAGGACAGCATGCAGAGTTACTTGACAGAGCTGAGTTGACTGAGACTGAGCACCAAGATAGATGGGGTGCCCCCAGCATGGAGAAAGATTGCCCAATGCAAGAGTCTAACCCCTGGAGGAATGTAGGGTGGTTACTAATAATTTAGACCGGAGCAGATAATACAGTGGTACATCTGGTTAAGAACTTAATTCATTCCGGAGGTCCGTTCTTAACCTGAAACTGTTCTTAACCTGAAGCACCACTTTAGCTAATGGGGCCTCCTGCTGCCGCCACGCCGCCGGAGCACAATTTCTGTTTTCATCCTGAAGCAAAGTTCTTAACCTGAGGTACTATTTCTGGGTTAGCGGAGTCTGTAACCTGAAGCATTTGTAACCTGAGGTGCCACTGTACATACATATTGCCCATTCCTATTTTCTGGTTTAAAAAATGCCTGAGTTGGGTACGGAGTTGAGTCTGGCCCACTGCTTTCCCTTTGCGCAAGTCACTGCCAACTACCCCACTTGCAATTTCACATGTTACATGAAATGTTCGTTGAGTTTGTTCTGAGCATATCTGGTCTAACTTGTCCATTTTCAAAGTTAGCCTTCACAATGTGCTTGAGTCATTGGAGGCCACTAGCAGAGCCTCCCCTAAACAGCTCAGTGATCGGGCAGGAATCTAATGAATAAGCTATCCTGGACCCTTGCAAATCAATACAAAACCCTGTACACGTGCACATATTGTGCAGACACACACTGTTCAGCTGCGACCCATCACAACTTACCAGTAGTCATTCACACAGAAAGTTAGACATATCTGGGGCGGGTGCAACATGTGTTGCCATCTTACTATGCAACTCTGGAAGCAACTTCTCTGCAGCAGGTACTCTGCCAGCTCCTAACAGCCGCCTCAGGCATCGTCCCACAGACAGACTCCTATTAAGGGTTAGGGCGGAGGTAAGTGGCTCCCACGTCAAAGGAGGCGCTCGGTCCCGCAACTCTTCCTCCAAGGCGTCCCGTCTGCTCCACCTTCTCCGTGGAGGAGGGAACCACCCCGTCCTCCCGTGAGAGAAAAGGCTCAGACCTAGTAAGAGAGAGGCAAGCGGTCCCTCAGGCAGGCCTGCAAGCTGTACTCGCGCCTGTTTCTGCCCGGTTTTGCGCGGCACGCGGCCCCCTTCGCCAGGCGGCCATGTGACCACGCACACAGGCGCACACGCCGCCCGCTCTCGATGTGTGACGCCGAAGCCCTGCCATGGATCTCGGCTCTCGGGCTGCTGCTGCTGCGCCTGGCCGTCCTTCCCGCCCCTGCTGAGCCGGCGGCTTCAGGTGAGTCCCGGAAGTAGAGAAGGCGCATCGCGCTATCTCGCTTGTTTCTACCATTCTGTTTGCGCTCTTTCAAGGCTTCGTCTGCAATCTCAGCGAAGGTTGCGAGGTCAGCTGGCAGAATAATAACCATGGCGATGAAAGTGTAGCTTTCTTCTTCTTCTTCTTCTTCTTCTTCTTCTTCTTCTTCTTCTTCTTCTTCTTCTTCTTCTTCTTCTTCTTCTTCTTCTTCTTCTTCTTCTTCTTCTTCTTCTTCTTCTTCTTCTTCTTCTTCTTCTTCTTCTGCAGCACTTCTTAAGAATCCTGTCTCCTGTCCTGTGGGCTCTTTGTGGTCCGATGTTCTGGACTGAGCTACCTGGGGGTAGTTTGATTCTGGCCTCGGTTCTGGAAGCTGCTTAAATGCCGCTATTCCAATTTGGAGCGGATAAACAAGAGTGCTTCTGAGCACGTGCGGAGTATCTTCGCCACCGCACGGATCACAAGTGCTGTGCAAGCCTTCAAAGCACAGGAGAGTCCTGATGGGACAGAGAGCTCTGAGAGGAATCTTCTCTTCCGCTCCCTGCCCCCTCTATTCCTCAAGGTTTCCTACATTCATGGGAGCCAACTCTTAGGGGCCAAGATCCCTTCTGCCCCACAATAAAATATTTGAGGGAGCGCCCCCCCCCAGTTGATGGGCATTGCCATTCAAATGGTGTGTGTGTGCTGCATCTTGTAGTTCAGGCATCCCCAAACTGTGGCCCTCCAGATGTATTGGCCTACAACTTCCTTGATCCTTAGCTAACAGGACCAGTGGTCGGGGAAGATGGGAATTGTAGTCCAAAAGATCTGGAGGGCCGAAGTTTGGGGGTGCCTGTTGTAGTTGATTATGTGGGGCAGGGCTTACCTGTTTCTCCCCACCCCAATATTTTATTCAAATTGGCACTCTTGCCCAGATTGCTGGATATATACAATAACAAGTACTGCCTTTTCTTTTAAAGTTAACAGGTTATTTTTATGCATGACTACTTAGAAGTAAGTCCCACTGAATTAACTAGATCTTAAGTGTCAGGGCTCCCTTTACCTTTACCTTTTTAAGTGTAAGTGTATGGGTTTGCAACTGTAATAGGTTTAAGTCCCAAGTATGCATGCCAAAGGCACAAATGCAGTAAAGTTTCTGTAGTTATTTGAAGTTGTAAAAACAATTGTTTTGTGTGTGTGTGCGCGTGCGTGCGTGCGTGCACACACACACTGTTTTGAATCCACTCTCCTTACTGAATACTCTTGGGCACTCCCACTGTCCTCTCTTGACACCTCTCTTAAAATCTGTAAGAAATGCATCATAAAGATAATTATAGGTGTCTTCTGGCACCTTAATAGAAAATGCTGCGAAATAGGGTTCCTGCAATACTACGCAGCACAGTGTGTCTCAATGAGATGGAAATTCTGCATCCTCTATGCTGCTTTGACAGCTAAGAGTCTAAAGACAGTATTCATATTTTGCAATTCATATTACATACAATGCACGCCTATTTTGTCAAAAGTCAGATTTTGAGGAAGCGGGGTCCATGGTTGGTCAGCTTTCCGTTTTACATAGAAAAGTAGGAGAGTGAAAGCTTTTCCATCCCTGAGCAAGAGATAGCATCACTTTTGCAGCAATAAATCATATATAGAGGTGGTGATGTCCTTTTAAGTTGAGTACAAATAGTAGCAGCTAGCATGGTGAGGCTCATATGAATGAATTTACTTTATTGCGGTCACAGACCAGCATAAGGGGCAGCTCATATAATCCACACTTTTTTGTTCAGTAGATGTGAAGGATACTGAGGACACAAGTGCCATCTATACCAAAGAAGGGGAAAGTCTGATCTCTACTAAAGGACCAGGTTACCTGGCCTTTGTTAAATGGACGTGGGTGGTGCTGTGGTCTAAACCACTAAGCCTCTTGGGCTTGCTGATCGGAAGGTTGGTGGTTGAATCTGTGTGACGGGGTGAGCTCCCATCGGTCTGTCCTAGCTTCTGCTCTGTCCCATTGCTCTGTCCCAGTTTGAAAGCACACCAGTACAAGTAGATAAATAGGTACCACTGCAGCAGGAAGGTAAACGCCATTTCCGTGCATTCCGTGCTGGCCACATGACCCAGAAAGCTGTCTGTGGACAAACGCCGGCTCCCTTGGCCTGAAAGTGAGATGAGCACTACAACCCCATAGTCACCTTTGACTGCACTTACGGTAACTGTCTAGGGGTCCTTCACCTTTTACCTTACGTTTGTTAAAAGAGACCATCATTGGTTAGGAAGTGCTGGTGCCATGCTTCTTTCCTGAGCAAAGTGATAGCAAGAGTCACTGCACCACAATGCCAGGGACACCTAGATTAGTTTACATGCTATAACTACACTAATGTAACATGGTCATAAAAACAAGGCAGTTTTGGTTGCAATCAGAAACCTGAATTGCCATCAGCCAGAATCCTTGGCAACTGTCTCTGCAGACAGGGAAAACCGGCCAATGTTTAAAATCTGTTGGCCTGTTCATCCAGATGATCAGCTTTTCAAAACACACGTTTACAAATTGTGGCCCTGGAGGTCCTTTCGGGAGTAACATCCTTATTGCACCACCTGCAGGATTTGGTGAACTGCTCTCTTTGGGGCAGTTACAAGGGAAATGGTTGAGGAACGTGTGAAGTGGCTCAGGGTTAAACCATTTCTACAATTATTTCAAACAGCTGCTGGGGTCCAGGGCCAAAGAGGCAATCTCCTTGGGCAGCAAAAGTTTGGAGGCAGCATTGGCAGCACCCCAGCCAGTCCTTGAGCTCCCTGGCTAGGCATTTCCTTCTTTGGGAAGTCAGGCATGTGTGTCATGTGGCCGCATGGCCTTTTGTGCATCCCCTAAACTAGCTTCCTGTCCTCTGGTGCAGTGGAAGATGCTATTCCATTGCCTGTGTAAGGGGAAGATTTCGTCTGCCAGTCCAGTCAGCCTGTGTACATGAAACTAGAGAGGCAGCAAAATGTATTGGGCTATCCCTGCTGGGATCCATCCTGCTGTTCTTAGAATTGCTTTGTGGCAGCTGCAAGAATGCCACTCCTTTCACCTCATCCCTGATTATGACTCTTGCTGCATAGATCACAATGATCTCTTTAGTAGTGATTTTGCCCCCTTAATTGTCCACACATGTTAACTTCTTTGTTTTTCCCAACAGCATTGCGTTGTACTTTGCCCAGCCCTAGGAATGTTCATTTTGTCTCCAGAAACCTGAAGAATGTCTTACACTGGTTGCCGCCAGAAGGGATTCCTGAGGACAATTTAATTTATAGTGTGAAGTATTTAGTGTATGTTTGCTGTTGCTTTTTCTGTACTACCAATACTAGTTTGTGAGTTTGTTTTTTTAACGTTCTTTAAATGTGCAACATGCTTCATCGTGCTTTCTTTTGCAGCAGTAACCTCAAGGTTGAAGTTGAAGCTGGCGTAGCTTCATTCAGTAGACCGGCTCCTTTAAAATATAAAGAGATCTTGGATTCTGGCAAGACAGTGCTCACGAGTCCCTAGCGTCTCTGTCTGTCTCGCCCACATGCCCTCTCCTTGCTAGCACCTAAAAGGGAAAATCAAGAATGGTTCTAGATATTATATGAATTATTGAACGTAAGCATAGCAGTAAGAGGCATTGGCTACATTGCACATTTTCAGTATGATAATCCAAAATTAATCACTGGACATTGTAGGGAAACACCCAAGCAACTTTGGTCTGATATGTATGAGCAAGAATTAATTGAATCATAGATTCATAGAGTTGGAAGGGACAGCAAGGGTTATTCAGTCCAACCCCCTGCAATGCAGGAATCTTTTGCCCATTGTGGTGCTCGAACCCACAACCCTGAGATCAAGAGTCTTATGCTCTACCAACTGAGCTGCCTTACATTGATTTTTAAACATTTTAACTTGCATTGATTAAATGATATATATATTGTTTTAGTTCTTGCAAGCCACTGCAATGGCACTGCTTGAAAGTGCCTTATAAATTGAATTAATGAATAGTTCATACTGTCATAATCACTTCAGCACATAGTTAAACTATAGAATTCACTCCCACCAGAAGTAGTGATGGCCACCAACCATAGCTGCCAAGTTATCCCTTTTTTTTAAGGGATTTTCCCTTATGCTGAATAGGCTTCCTCACGAGAAAAGGGAAAACTTGGCAGCTATGCCACCAACCCAGAGGAATTTTTTAAAAGATTAGACAAATTGCTAGAGGATAAGGCTACCAATTGTTAGTAGCCATGATCATAGAACGAGCACTGACCTTTTCTCTTTCTATTGACTATTTAAAATTCAGATATGGCACAGCTAGATGGATTAAGGATGCAGAATGCCGAAATATCAGTCAGACCTGGTGTGACCTCTCACGTGGAACAAGTAACCATAAGGAGCTATATCATGCCAGAGTAAAAGCCTTTCTGAATGGAAGTTGTTCCAGCTGGACCGAATCTCCTCGGTTTAATCCACTAACAGACAGTAAGGAGACGCCTAAGGAATGCTATGTGTTCATAATAGTATTGAAAGTTTCCAGAGGGCAAATTACCAGTCAGAACTCATGTTGTGCAACAGACTCCACTAAAATGTGTGCGATAAAATGTGATGTGAGGGTTGCTTAAGCAGGCACTAGTTTAAACATGGCTTGAAAATTGCATTTATTATTCCTTCTATATAGCAAAGTGAATAGGGCTTTGATCCAGTGATCCTGTGTCAACACTGGATTTGAATCACACCTTTGTCATTTGCATGAACAGCCTGCTTGCCCAACTTCTTTGAGGTTCACACTGGTCTTAGCATTAATTGCATGAAAGCAGGGGCAAAGTAGGCTTTATTTAATCTGGGTTAAAAACCCAATTTGGCACCCTGCTCACACGCATTTGCGCACACACACACAGAGGGGGAGAGAGAGAGAGAGAGGCTGGGAGCCTCAGTGGTGCCCCTCTGGAGATTTCACCTGGGGCAAAAAAACACAGCTACTACTCCCCCCGCCCCCGCCCCCGCCTCATGGCACTGCATGAAAGCAGCTAGCACACACATCTTTGCTATGTGAGTGGTGTCAAGTCTGGGGGTGGGAATTTAATTCTGCTTTTAATATTATTGGTTGGAATCTGTTTTTAAAGTATGATTTGTATTGTGACTGTATTTTGGATTTTTTATATTTGTAAACTAGCTTAAAGGGGGCTTTTGCCTTTAAAGGCAGCCTAAAAGTATTTTGTTTTTATTTATTTATTTTTAAAAGTTCAAGGGAGTTAATAAGAGTTTGTAATCCACAATGGCTCACTCTGCTCTTATGAAAAGTGTGATAGCCCGTTGAGCTGTTGACTTGGGGTGCCATGAAAGGGCAATAAATCAAACAATTTATCATAAGGTTGATGGGGAGAGAGATGCTTATGGAGTTTTCTGCCTCAGTTGCTAAAATACCTTCACCAGCTTTTGAGTGTTACAAATCAAGGCTTAGGCAGGGATGGTGGAGCAGGGAGGTGCCCCACACGCTGCGTTGCAACTGCACATCAAAACAATAGACTGATGAGGGAATATTATCACAGTTGGCTATAGTTGTTTTCTTGTCACTATACACACATTAATATATGCTTTTCTTTTCCAGCTAAAATTGATCCACCCGCGTTTGCCTTGTCTTCTGCTGAAAAATCTATTTCAGTCATTGTGGCTGCACCTAAGACATGGAGCAGAAACTCCAGAAAGGAGCCTAATTATCTGCATGAAATATATCCCACCCTACAATATAACGTATCTGTATTCAACACTAAGAAAAAGACACAGGTAAAACTTGATTAGAAAGGGATATTAAGCGATTTAAATTGGTTTAATTGGAGATGGCCATGTTATTAGGATGTTAAGGGGCAGTTTTCTGCTTTGCGGATATGTATGTGGATGGGTAGGTGATGAAGATGAAGGATAGTTCTTGGGAGCACAGCATAATGGGGAGTGTGAGCAATGAGAGTGAAAATAATGTGGGAATATTAGGGATGTGGCTTAGGATATATTATTAGATAGATCCTATCCAAGCTTGTGTTATCAAGCTTCCAATATCAGCAGAGTGACATTCCCCTTTTGTGCGCAGCAAAACGTGAGCGTTTAGGTTTGCTAAAACCTCTACAACAATATTATACTTCCTGGCAAATCCCCCTTTTTCCTCTTAAAAGAAATACATGACACAATAGTCTTAAAATAAGATAGAGTTTACTCACATGGCATCCTGAGTTAACAGCATAATCTCAGAAAGGCAGGCTTGCTTAGAAAAGTTACATTTCTGTACATGTGGAGACTACTTAGTAAAGTAAGACTCCATTTGGTCTCTCTCTTGGCAGCAGGCCAAGAGAGACTCTGCATCTAAGATGTTGCTTCTCTGAAGTGTGTGGTCCAAGAGAGGGAAATAGCTACTGGCCAGTGAATTTATCTGCCACCTTTCCCATCTCATTTGCATGTGTGGAGGGACAGGAAACTGACTTGGTCAGGTGTTCCTCCATGTGGACACTCTGGGAACTGTTGTGACTTGTCTGCCCCAGTATTCCATCCCACAAATAACATGGTGCTTAGTCATGTAAATGACTTTCCCCTGATAACGACGACAGAAAACCGCTACACGCGCAAGACAGTTGTGGGCGGTTACAAATCTGGAGCAGAAGATTATATGTGGGGAAGGGATATTTAACGCTTTCCACCTTTAAAACCTTCCCCTCACCCAAACTGCTTTTTGTCCCAACAAGAGGAAGAGCCAGGAACTAGCTGTGGCAAAGAAAGAAATGCCAACCTGGGTACCCAGGGCTGGGTGCCATGTCCAAGCAGATGCCTGTGATCCTATCTTTCCAATTACCTGAACTATGCGATGACTGTGGTGGCTGGGAAGAAAGTGAAGATGTGACGTGAAAGAAAGCCAGCAGTAGAGACTGAAATTGAAAGCTAAGAAAGGAGAGAGATCCTGTTCTTTGGCTATCGTCTCTATCCTGATGGCACTGTTTTTTAGCTAGCTCACTTAATCTCAAAATATAGGCCTGCTTTCTCCTTATATGTAGGATTAAGCCTTAAGGTATAACAATCTGAATGGAGATGCACGTTTTTCTCCACTCTGTGGTGTCTGGTTCATAGATGAAACCATAGGTAGAATGTTACAGGTAGGTAGCCGTGTTGGTCTGACGTAGTCGAAACAAAATTTAAAATTTCCTTCCAGCAGCACCTTAAAGACCAACTAATTTTTTTATTTTGATATGAGCTTTCGTGTGCATGCAGGTATCTGAAGAAGTGTGCATGCACACGAAAGCTCATACCAAAATAAAAAAACTTAGTTGGTCTTTAAGGTGCTGCTGGAAGGATTTTTTTTATTTTGTTTCGACATAGGTAGAATGTTCCTGTGTTTCTCCAATATATTGCTGTATAGTTAAGTTCTGAAGTGTGACCATGTCTTCTTTACCCTAGTGGATGTTCTGTATTAAAAGCAACAGACTTGATGTGTTCCATTTAGAGTCGAATACAGTGTACTGTGTCACAGTGCAGGTATATATTACTCCACTCCTGTTCAGTGGAGTCTCCAAAGATTGCATTGCTACTTTGAAAGGTAAGCAAAGAACTATAAAACACATCTCCAATACAGGATGCAAATTTGTTGCTTTAATATCAAATAGTTCTAAAAATAGATAAAAGCAGTTGAGAAATCCTTTTTTTGTACAAGTCATGACAAGATGCTCTTGGCTTTACTAAGGTATATAACCTTGTTTCTTAGTTAAGCTTTCCAAATAACAGTCAGCTGAGGATAAGTCGTATCTCCAGGCAACCCTAATTGCTAGATCTGTGCCTTAACAATAGGCTAAGAGCTACTACCTCCTCCCTTGAAGTTCTAATAGATCATTAAAGAGCCCATGGATCTATAGAGACACCCAGCCACTCAAATGAGGCAAAGGATCATCCAAATATGCCCAACTGGTAAACCACAGATTAGATTAGTGCAAAACAAGTGCTGGAACTGCAGGAGTGGGCCTGATGTAGGGGAAGGGGAGGAATCATTGCTCAGAAGCATAGATCATGCCCAGGTAGAAACTGCTGCCACCCCCATTGCAAGAATTTTCAAAGGAACAATACTGTCATTCTCACTGAGCATTCTTTTACAAGAAAGCTATAGGATTATCACAGGCCATAATGTAAGTCACAAAAAAGTCATGGGCAGCTGGATGAGCCACTTGTCTGATTTGGTATAAGGCAGCTTCTTATGTTCATATATGTTCCAGGTTTATAAAGTTTTTCTTGGTTAAAAAAAATTACTCTCTTCAATGTCAGAAGACCTGGAAGCACCTCTGCCACCTCTCTCTTTCCTATGTGGTGATAATGGGAAATGTGCAGGCATTATCCTCAACCCCCCCCCCCCCGGGAAACTGCTAAGGCAGAGATCTTCCAGTGTTCTGTCCAATTACTGCAAAGGCACCAGGAGGTTACATAATGGCTTGCTTTGAATTGTGTCACCCTGACTAGCTTGTCCTTTAGGTTTTCCTTTTCCCACCCTGATTTGCAATGCCTCTCCAATGTTCTGTCACCATCACCGCAACATTTCTGGCTATTGGCCTGCTTAGGAGAAGCATCTTTGAGCCGTGTTCATTTTCCCATCCATTCCCTCTCAACCTGTAAATTACCCACAATAGCCTAGTGCTCCATCCTCCAAAAAATTACTGGTCTCCACTTTCCACTCTTCAGTGAAGGAAAATCAAAAGTTATATATTGCCTGCTGCACCCATTTCAGGTTAGAGCTGCAGAAATAGGCCCACTTCTTACCGCTTTCCTTTTTCAGCTTTGCCGTATTAAGTGGCTGCCTTTTGGTTCCATTCGATTCTGAAGAGCATAATTTTGAATCTTTTATTAGAAACCAGCAAGTCAGCCCTTTTTAGTCCCTGTTAGCAATCTGTGTATCCCTAATAATTGGGGGAAATTAGGCAAAGAAGAATCTGCTGGCAAGGACCTCAATAACTTGCTAGGGAAGAACAGCCTAAATATAGAGTTTAAAAGAACCTAGCCCAGCTGCTCTACGAGTAAAAAGTTACAGAGTGCATTTATTTTACTGCATACATATGACTTTGAAAGGGATAAAATTTCCCAAATGCTGTTTTATAAGTGAACAAATTGGGAGAAAGAATGGTGTCAAAGTGCTTTTATTGAAGCTACAGGCAACATTTCTTCCATTCTGGCTGGCTTTCATAATTTTCACTGTTGTTCAAAAATCTTACAATAATTTATAATACAGTGGTACCTCGGTTTACGACCGCTGCGGTTTGCGAACGTTCAGTTTGAGTACGCCGCGGACCTGGAAGTCTTTACATCCAGGTTCCGCGGCGCGCGCATGCACAGAAGCGATCTGCACGGCGCACGCATGTGCAGCAACGATCTGCACGGCGCATGCATACACAGAAGTGCTCTATCGATGCTTCGTGTATGCACAGAAGAGGTGGTCTGTTTATGGACTGCTCAGGGAGCGAACGGCTCCCCGGAACCAATTATGTCCGTAAACCGAGGTACCACTGTACTAAAATTGTTGAAATCTCAACCACTTGTAAAATACTGTTCAGTTGTGGCATGTATTTTTTAATGTTTTGTATTAATAATTGATATCCTTTTTATTGTTGTCTTCTTTTTTTAATGGAGCCTATTTAGACTTCCATATCCAATTACAAGTGATAAATGCTGATGACTGCTGGATACTTGGAAAAGTGAACAGCATCTAATGCACATTTTTCTCCACAGACTCGGCTTTCAAGGAGACTGCGACAATCTTACTCGGATATATTTTGCCTGTCCTTCTAATAGTCCTTATTATTTTGGTGTCAAGCTGTTGTGTATATAGGTACATTCATATCACAAAGCAAAAGTACCCTACAAACTTGGTAAGGGTTCTTTATTATCCCTGTAGTATGTAATGCATCACATAGTTAAGGCCCAGTCCATACACTTAAAAACTCTCCATGTGAAAATATTTATTAATTAATATTAATCAGACAAAGGCCTGGTTGAAGAGGAACATTTTCGCCTGGGGCTCGGTTACTTGGATTGGGGTCGAGAAACTGGGGCAAAGAGTTGGAACCCTCCTCCCCCCATAATCATGCCCCCAGTCCATATTGGGGGCGGGGGCTGCCACTGCTTCATTCCCCATGTTATTGCTACATCATATTTAGTATGAAGCCATATTAATTAGTTTGGGTTTTTTTTCAAGACGTACAAGAAAAGGCAAATGCTGGCTACCCCCGATTGGTTGTGGCTCTCAGGCATAGGGGTTTTCTGCTGAGAGCCTTTTTAACTGGAGATGTCAGAGCCTAAACTAGTACTTTATATAAGAAAGGTAAGTGCTATGCTACTGAGCTGTGGCCCTTCCCCATGACATTCTTGATCTCAGGGTTGTGGGTTTGAGCCCCACATTGGGCAAAAGATTCCTGCACCATAGGGGGTAGGACTAGATGATCCTCTACAATTCTATTATTTTATTATTCACCCACCCACCCAATGTGCATGTGCTGCATTTTCTTATTTCACCTAATAGGCTAATATTTAGTAGTCTTAGTTCCACAAACTTGCTGATAAGCATCAAACAGAAAATTATTGGGAAGAATCTTTGCCTTAAGCAAGGACTAAAGTATTCTCGGGCAAAAAACACTGAGAAGCCAGCAGCAAGGCTATATTTGCACATAAAGATGCATTAAAAAAAGAAATCAATGACCACAAATTATGAATGGATGAATTAATTGCTGAGAAAAATAAGAAATTAAGAAATGCAGAAGCACTGAACTGGATCTACATTGTCCCCAGCTATTCCAGCCCTTGGAATTTGCAACACATATATCCAGCAAACTACTGTACCTGGCTTTAGTGTCTGCCATTTTAAATGCACTACAATCTTCTTAAACATTTTTTCAACTCGCAACCAAGCATAGGAACCACTCCGTTCAATTAAAAATCTACAAATGCAATTCATTGCTTTTTGTCTACAAAAGAGGATAAAAGTAATGGCCCCTGACCATTTTTTTTCCTTTTAATTGTTTTCCTTGTTGAACATAATTGGAAGACTACTGCCACTATTTATACATTATATTAGAAGGATGGTTCTGTGGGGAAGGGCTGCAACTTGGTGGCAGAGTATGTGCATGGGGTCCCAAATCTGATCCCTGTTATTTCCAGGTAGGGATGGGAAAGGCTACTGTCTGAAAACCTGGAAAGCAACTACTTGTCAGTATAAACCACAGTGAGCTGATGGCGCCAGTGGTCTGTCTCAGCAAAGATGGCTTCCTAACTTTCCAAGCTATTGTTTGTGCAGCAAAATAATAATATAGATCAGTGCTTTTTTCTGGGGGGGACGCAGGGGTACACATACCCCTAAACATTTTGTGAATCTAAGTTTGGCCTCATTGAGGGGCCATATTGCAATGAGAGTACCCCTAAACATTTTTTAGGGAAAAAAGCACTGATATAGATAGTATTGACTTGTTCCACAAATTGGTGGAAAGGAAAGGGGGTGTATGCAATACTCCCCAATCTGCATAATAGTTGCAGTGTGAAAGCACATAAATTTTATACATAGACCTAATCCAGCTAACATTATTCAGGACTAAATTCAAGTAAAAGCAGTGAGACTTTGAGAGCAATCCAATGCACACACCCTTATGCCATGCTGAAGGGAAGACATCATATTAGCTGGAAGCGCCCTTCCACCCAGCTCTCCTGGCAGAGCCATTCACCACTGATCTCCCCTTGCCACCCACCAAACAGTGGCAGTAGCCAGCATCAGGCCCAGAAATAGAGTGTTCCAAGTGTGGAGAGGCAGTGAGGCTGAACTAGGCTAGGATTCATTGACCCTGAGCTTGTCGGGATGGGAAGCATTGAGACGAGGTCAACTTGGAATGCTAATGTATAGACAAATGTAGAAGAGTGCCCAAGGGATAATCAGATCTCTACAGCCCACGTGCACATTAACACAGTGGTGTGTGTACAGCCTTAGTAAGTAATTAACTTTAGCTGGGTTGGGGCTTTAACTTAAAAGTAGAGACTGCAATTAACGGATCTCTCCGTTTTCTTTTTTAAATTATAGCTTGCTTTTTTCCCCCTCCCCAGGTTTTGAAGTATAGTGACAAATGTGAGAGAAGCGATTTGTTTCCTTCTGAAAAAACTGTGATTAACTTCATCACTGTTAATATCGCTGAAGAGCAGAAGACCTCTCTGGAGGACACTCGTTTACTAGGCAGTGCCCACAGCAGAGATGGATGTTGTGATGGAAACAGTGTTGAGGGAAAAGCTTCAGAAGTGCAACTAGTACAACAAGATTCTCAAGACACTTGCCTAAATGAGGAAGTTATGTTTGAAAATGAGCAAGATGAGATGAAGCTTGTATCTCAAAGGGCTTCAGGTGAGAAGCACGAGGATGAAGTTGTGGTCTATGAATTTGACTTGAGGGCTGAAGATACAACTCTGGTTCAAGAGAAGCTGAGCTTAAAAGATGGTATTTGCACACTAGAGGGACTGCTTCACAAACTGAAAAAAGTGCCTCCAGATTTAATAACTGATGGAACAGAACAGGCCTACTGTCCCCAGTTTGGTGTGGGAGCTCCAGGTATCCGTTCAGAAGAGCAACCAAGAGAGACCCTTTTGAATAAGATGGGTTCTGGACATAACGGCCTCCAAGTTCCTTCACAAAATTTGGTTGCCAATAAACCAGGCCAAACTTTTTGTCCTCAATGCAGTGTGGTGGCAGATACTTGTTTGCCACATAATCAAAAAGAGAAAAGAGATGCACTTGAGAATCCACAAACTTTTGCAAACGTAGTGATGAGAAGCACAACATCAAACCATCAAACATGGGCCACCCAGGACCAGGAGGTAGCAAAGAAAGCAGAAGTGGAAGATGAGCAGAGCATAATAATAGATTGGGACCCGCAGACTGGGATACTTAATATACCCTTGTCTAATTTAATAAGTGATGAAATAATTGAGAATAAAAAGTATGAAGATTCTCTGGAGGAGGGACTTCTGTCCAGAGTTTATGAGAGACAGTGCTCTGTTGAGTTGTTAGAGAGAGATGAAGAAAGATATCTCCTGCACCTTAAAGAACAATGGGGACTGCATATACAAATGCAAACCTAACTTGCTTTCCCATCATGATTTAATTTGCTACTAAATAGAATTATTTTAATAGTTATGATTAATTGTTTACAGTATGAAGCTGGTGACCATCAAACCATCAATGACTATGAAAGGTTTTAATTACTGGGGAACTCCAACAAAGTAATCTACTTTTATTCATTCAGTAGTCATGCACCAATGCATGTACTTGTTGAGAATTGCATTGGTTTGACTACGGAAGGAAATGGCGGTGCAGAGCGGGTTGCCTGATTAAGAGACGACCGCTGCCGGGATTTCTAAGTGATAGGGGTGCGTGCCAGGGTTAGACAAGTGGGGTCTCGAGGGGACCAGCCGGGCATCAGCAGTGAGCCGGGGGGGGGGAGAGAAGCGGCTTGAGTCTGCCCGTGGCTCCAGCGTAGTGTAAACATCCAAAACCACGAATCGCCACCTGAAGCAGCAGACTTTTTTTGCCAAGATTATTAGACTTTAAAAACATAAAATTTTTGGATTAAATGAATTTGGCAAAGACAGAATTTAAAAAGGAAGTTAACCATCTTTTGAAGGACAGTTTCTGTAGTACTGTATAGACTTGTGAGTGGGACTAAAGATATTCGGAGACGCATCAGTCTTTTGCTACTTTTAAAACTGCACTTTGTTACTTATTAGCAAACCATCTCTTTGTGGATACAAAGAAATTAACTGTTGCTCTTTGAACTTTTAAAAGGAGTATACATGAATGGAGTGGAGTACCCTCAGGTTTTTTTTATGAATGACAAAGCTGTTTCCATGAATGAAAGTGATTAAAGGATTGGGGGGAGGGGAATCAAATAAATGTTAAAGGACCCTGGATCTTGGCAAATCCTACCAAAGCTCAACAGGGGAACACTTTTCAATAACTGGGAGAAATCTCAGGGAGGAGAAGTGCCTGGGAGAGTGGGAGGAGGAAGGGGAAAAGCTTTAAATGAGCAGGACCATACATTGGAATATAAACCGAGGAGAACATTATATATTGGATTATAAATACCATTTGGATTACAAATACAATTTGGAATTCAAAATTAATTTACATCGGGAAAATATTGGATTTTAAATAATAGGTGGGAACATTTTGTACTACAAGATACATGTGGACTATAAGATACGACCAGAGACTTTGAAAGCAAGGGAACAATGCAACACTATTTGTGGACTGTGATAACTACCAGGTTTCTTTTTTTTCTTTAAATTGTGTATATATGTGTGATTTTTCCTTTTCTTTTGGATTACTTTGGAATTGTCTGAAATTTCTTTAAAAGTGAAACTGTTGATATATACTAGAATAAAATTGAGCTGTGATAGGGCTTATGGGGGAATTTCTACATACAAGTTTAAGAGTGAGAAAGAGATAAGGAGGTGGAGCAACCTTGAGACAGAAGTGTTTTGAATAGGATGAAATATGGAATAGGATGAATTGCAACTATAAAAATGAATGTACTTCCAAGGATGTTATTTCTCTTCCAAACCATTCCAGTAATAATGGGGAATGCACGATTCAAAGAATGGCAGAGAGAGATCTCAAGATATTTCTGGAATGGGAAAAAGCCAAGGATAAAAAATAAGATACTGTACAAACAGATGTGAAAGAAAGAGGCAGTTTCTCACTTCCAGGCTTAAAATTGTACTATGAAGCTGCATCCCTAATATGGATCCGTGATTGGATCAAGTTAGAAAGGGAGGAAATAACAGAACTGGAAGGACATGATAACAGGTTTGGATGGTGTGCTTACCTATGGTATGGAAAAGCAAAAATACACAAAGGGTTCCACAATCATATAATAAGGAGATCATTGTTCAAAATGTGGGAAAAATATAAAGACTTACTAGAACCCAAGACACCCTAGTGGTTATCACCAATTTAAGCATTGTCACTTAAAACATTGGGGGGCGGGGAGAGAATTGCCAACATATAGAGAATTACTGGTTGAACAAGAGGGGAAACTAAAACTGAAAGAATATGAAGAAATAAAATAACATCTCCAAAGTTGCACCATAGACAGCTAAAGGATATTTTCAAAGAGGACAATAAGAAAGGCTTTTTATATTCAGTTTCCAAATTCCAAAAGGAAGTGATAGAAGAAAATTTGAAACTATTAAAAAATATCCTTTTGGAATGGGAAACTAAAGACGAAGAAGTAAAATCAGTAATGATTAAATGGGCACAAGACATAGGTCACAATATACAATTTGAAGATTGGCTAAAACTGTGGAAAGTAAATTTGTAATTCACGGATTGTGTATTATTGAGAGAGAATTATATGAAAATGATGTACAGATGGTAGATATCACTGGTTAAATTGGCAAAAATGTATAAAAATGAAAAGAAAGAATGTTGGAGATGTGAGGCAGAAGGTACGTTTTATCATATGTGGTGGGATTGCAAAAAGGTAAAAATGTACTGGGAAATGATACATAATGAATTGAAGAAAATGTTGAAAATAACATTTGCTAAACAACCAGAACCTTTCTTGCTAGGTATTTTAGGCCAAGATGTACCTAAAGAGAAGAGGACCCTATTCATGTATGCTACTACAGCGGCAAGAATTTTGATAGCACAAAATTGGAAGCCCAGAGAAATGCCAACTAAAGAGCAATGGCAAGAAAAACTGGCAAAATTGACAGACAGACTTCGGGGGAAAGACAACAGTGACTTTGAAAGAGAATGGAACAATTTATAGTATATTTGCAGAAACAAAAGAAGACTATTGACTTGATTGCAAGGTTTAAATAAACACTCACACCTTTACAAACAACAAATATGTAGAATATTAAGAAATAATATAGTGTATTTTTTAAGAAACAGCAGTGTGTAAAAAGGGAAAAACAAATCAGAAGTGGAAGTTGGGGGAAGCCCAGGAGGGGAGGGGAGAGGGAATGTAAAATACATGTTATGGATATGAGATGTATGTAATGATAGAAAAAGAAAATTGAAATAAATAAATAAATAAAAAAGAGAGAATTGCATTGATTCAAACCAAAATATTTTTTAAAAAAAACACAAAACCAACACCACTTAAACACATACAATAGAGTACATACTTGTCAATTTCAGTACTACAGATGGAAGATGCTTGATCTTGAAAAGAAATGGATTTTCAAAAAGCTTTGAGATTATCTATTTGCCTCAGAGATGACATTGTCCTAGGGTAGTGGGGTAGTAGCTAGAGTTGAATCAAGTGATAGTGTCATTTGCTGTAAATCAGCCAATAAAAATCTTGGGGGCAGGAATCGCTTGGCAGAGAGCAACTAACAGCCCCTGGTAGATACAACATTATAATGGATCTGCCTGTGACTACCAGACATGACTGCTATATGCTATCTCCAGGATCAAAAGCACCATACTTCTAAATACTAGTTTCAGTGAAACAACAATTGGAGGGGGTGGCATGTCCTGTTTGTGGGCTTTCCATTGGCATCTGGTTGACCCCAGATCCTTTGGTCTGATCCAACAGGATTCTTGTAGCTTGGTTTCCACTCTCCTCTGCTTTTTGGCTACTGCATTCGTGCAACACCACACATTGTGACTGGTGTATGCTGGGAATAGCACATATAGGAAACAAAGGGGGAAACCCCATAGGCCCTGTTATGTCCCAAGTATGTGAAAAATACACCCCCAGTCTTTGGAAACAGAAGTCTATTAAGCCTTTATAAGAAATGTGAGGTTAGCCTTGATCAGTTAATAGACAGAAAAAGCAGAGAACTTTAGCAAATGAAAATAGTATTTTGTCATTTTTGCCCCATACCTTTTGCATGCAGTATAGCTCTGAAGCAATTAATTGCGTAAAATATATCACTTTCCCATTTCTGCATCAACACAGTATGAGTAAATCAATGTTGACACTTTCAACATCCTGGAGGAAGTCACCTCTATTAGCCTAAAGCATTCTGATCACCTTAAAGTAATCAGGCCTGACATTTTCATCCAACCTGAGGAATTGGCAGCAGTCAGAACCTCTCCATATGAAAGCATAGTTGCATCCAATATTTTGAAGAATTTTGAATAATCAATTACATGGACAATTCAAGGTAATAGAAGAATTCACTAGCTTGAGTTTGAGAGTTTGGCTACAGCATGTTGGTAAATTACATGTAATTGGCTGTGTGAACATGGTCAAATGCAATGTCACACATGTAGGAAGAATGAATGCATATTGTACATGCTGCTGGCTTTTGAAATTATATTGTTGGCATTTAGTGTTGATGCCATAGCTTTACCTTTCCCTATTTGTGTTTTAAAGATAGGAAGGAAAACAGCAGAACAGTAGCATCTTGTATGAACAAACAGGTGTGTGTCTGAGGCACGTCTGGCAAAGTTGCTTACCTAAAACTTCTCCAAGCACTCAAACACTAGTCTACTCAGCTTTCGCAAATGTGAATTGTAAGGATATGAAGGGAAAATAATGTGGGACATAAGAAAACCATCTCCTACATACATGTACACAACTTGATTCCTTGTCACTTGCTGGCTCAATTAATCCATGAAAAGGTATTTGTGTCTGAGGTGACACAGCAGTTCTTATAGTGACTCGTTTTCCACTAGTCACCTTTTGGTGGTGTATTCATCAAGTGATGATTGTGTATGTGGTGCCAAGGTTTAGGGAAAGCTATCTAGAGAGGAATGAAGGTGAAATTATCTGTTAATATGCAGTTTTAAATTCTAGAGATCTGGAGTGAGGAACCTCAGAACCAGGGCCAAATTCAACCCCAGAGACCTCTCTGGGCCTTGGGACTCCCCACCCCACCCCCAATCCAGCTCTGCTTTGCACCCTCCTTGAGTGTTCTTGGCTGGCATGTGCCCAGGGATTCAGATAATACTTCTTGCCCGTCTTAATGGAGGATAGAGTGAGTAGAACCTTGAAAGGCAAAGGGGCTACACCTCTACATCCTACTGGACAAAGGGTGCTTATAGATCTAAAAACTGAAGAAAGTTACTGCTTCACAGTCTTATAAAGCAGAGACAGGGGCAGGATAGACTTCAGTCCTCTCACCATCTACAGCTACCCCTCCCTCCTGCAAGCCTTGCACCTGCTGAGCCTCTTGCCATCAGGCAAGCATTTGGCTAATTAATCTATGGTCTTTTAAACTGTCGGGAGTATAGTTTTTATTATTATGGTATGCATTTTTGTGTTTTTATACTGTCACCAGCATCTTTGGCTGAAGGTCTGTATAGAAGTTTAATAAATGATGATGATGATGAGCACCAAGACATTCAAGAAATTTATGGTAAAAAGGAAACATTTTGAACGTTTTTTTTAAAAAAATTTTTTAAAAAAACTTTATTAATTCACATTAAAATTCATACAAAGAAAGAAAAAACATACATTTCATTGTACAATAATAAATAATAAATAAAACCACTTCCGAACTTTAACACATCGCTTTACTTTAAATTTTCTCGGTTACTTGCGTTACTTTCCCCTAAGATAAACACTGAATTTAGGTTCCCTTCTTATCAAATTTCCCACTAAGATCCCTTGTGGTCAGCTAGTCAAAACAGATCGCCAACTCTGTTTTAATATCTTTTTTCTTAAAATATTCCTCTACATATTCCCATTTTCTTTTAGAACTTTGTTTCAATTTGTTCCTAATTGCCGCTGTCATTCTATCAAGGTTCATAAATTCAATTAATTTTAACTGCCACTCCTGAATTGTGGGTATCTCTTCTTTTTTCCATTTCTGGCCGATCAGCAGTCTTGCTGCTGCACGGGAGTAAAGAAAAATATCTATCCTGTCCTCTGGGAGGTTTCCAGCTACCAGACTCAATAGAAAATATTCCGGGTCCTTTTTAAAGGTGGTCCTTAACATTTTTTTCAATTCCTCATAAACCTTCCCCCAAAATTCCTTAATTTTTGTACACCCCCACCAGCAATGCATATAATTTCCCCCTTTTTTTGACATTTCCAACAATTTATTTCATCATTTTTATATATTTTGGACATCCTTTCTGGTGTTAGGTGCCACCTATAAACCATTTTAAGCATATTTTCTTTTATTCTAGCACAGGCCGTAAATTTCATTGTAACTCTCCATAATTTATCCCATTGGGCTTTATAAATTGGCCTTCCTAAATCCTGGGCCCATTTAACCATGACACATTTAATTTCTTCGTCTTTCAGCTCCCATTCCAAAAGAAATTTGTAAATCTTTGATAATGGTTTAACGGTGTTTTCCAATAACAACTCCTGTAATTTGGATTTCTCTTTCCCAAAACCAATTTTTTGATGTTCTTTAAATAAACTTTGTAATTGAATATATTGTAACCAGCTCGTACAACTTAATTTAATTTGATCATAAGATTTTAATACTAATTGTTCTTCATCTTTTTCTATTAGGTCTTTGTACGTTAGCCATCTCCCATTTTTGCTTCTGCCTCCCATTGATGTCATCTCCAAGGGGGAGACCCACCAGGGTATTTTAGGCTCTAATAAATCCTTAAAATCCCTCCAAACTTTAAGAATCGATTTTTTAATTACATGGTCTGGGAATTGTTTGAATTTCTTCATGTCTTCCTGCAAAAAGATATGTGTGCCACCCCGTTACATTTCTGAAACCTTCAACTTCTAGAACTTCTTCGTCTTCCAATAAAAGGAAACATTTTGAACGTTATTTACATCCATGGCTAGCTTTGATACCATTTAATTATAACAATTTTCTGATTAGTCAGATGAGCATCTGCAAATGCCAACGTTATTAAAGGATCACAGGGAAGAGAAGGAGTATTTGATATGGGAGCGTGGGAAAACGATATCTCTTTCAAATACTTCATCAGCTCTAGATAATGTGCCAAGAATTTTGAGGTGTGTTTCTTGATACACCCATGATTCAAAAGTCACATAATTTTTATGCTGCCAGATCCCCAGAGCTTTGTCTATTATGATGATACAATTCTTAGTAAGTTAGTAGTTTCTTTTTAAACTGTCCTTTTTCTTTTATTATGTTTGTGAGCTGCTTTGAGAGGTCCATATAGGGGTGGGTGGGTACGTGCACACACACACATACACACATAAAAGTTAAGTTAAGTATTGGGGTAAAAAAACACCCTGTCAGCTCAGTTACTTAATGCTCAGTTCATAAGAAATACAGAAGACAGGGCTCAAAGATACTAGAACTGGAACTGAATCAACTTGACTGTACTTCTATGCATTGGATTACTCCCATAAGGTTTGCTGCATTATTCCAAAAGTTCTAACACAATGGTAGATCAAGTCTCAAGTCTCCTCGTTCACAGAACCTATGAAAACATTGTAGCTAAAGTTTTATCCAGACCGTAAAAGCATGATCCAAGTGCATTTTATTCTTTACCGAACATTCCAGATGGCACCAACCCAACACCATTTGCACTGTGTCTAGTTCTCACGTAGTGGAAGAGAGCGTCTTACACAGGTTCTTACACATACTTGATAATGGGGAGATGGCACTTTTGCTGCTTTATAAGAGGAGGAGAGGTGTGCCATGAAATGGTGAGGCATTGGTTGGGACATATAAGCTGCTAGTTATGTTTCGCTTTACAGGATTATAGGAACACTTCTGTGCTTCGCTTATTAAGAGGGAAAGGGCCCATCCAGCAAATTTAGAACAGAAGTATATTAACTATTTGGCAACAAGAAGTATAATAAGAGGTCATTGTATTTTGTATGGGAGAATGTATTCACTTGTTCACCATTGGCATCTACAGGCAGTTTCCAGTAGGCCCCTGAAACACTCAGGAAACTGCCAAGCACACGAAAACCTCTTTAGAGAAAAACAGTGGTAGCGACAGAAATGGAATAACATGTCCTCAGCAAGCACATATTGTGGTTTCTTTGCTGCTAAAGTGAGATGCCTCTGTACTGCAGAAGTACTGCCTGGAGAGAATATGGCTGGAGGACTTCCTGAGTGACCCTCGCTAATGTTAGGAAGCGGGCAATTTGCATGCAAGCCTGCAACTCTCACATGCAATCCTGGCACTGTATTATTTAGGGATAATACAGACACCAGAGATAATAAGCATGTTTATTATAACAAGAGTGGAATGATCTTACTAAAGACATTCAGCAGAATCTGCATACAGCACACTAATAACAGGCTAAATATCAAAAACTTTAAGACCATTGCAAATGTTAATTCTTAAAGCATACATGGGGACGCATAGGAAAACTAGAATGCAGTAAAAATGATGAGGGGGAGAGTGTGAGAAAGAGCTTGTTCACATTTGAGCATTATTTAGCTGTTAATCTGCTCCCCCCCCAATTTGGATTAGACTGGAGTAGGGCATATCCATATATATTTGAATTTGTATTTGAGGCCACTTCCATCTTTCCCATTCATACCACTAGGCATTCCCTTTATTCCCCCCCCCCCCGACTTCTAATTTGTTGATTTTATTATGCCAGTTATTTACTGGCAGGGCATGGGCACAGATAGGTGTGGAAATTTCCTGTCCAAGAAATTTGGACATTGCACTCAGGCAATTGTAAATTTGCTTGTGCAGTTTTCTGGCTTTGTGCAAATCTGAGGGATCAAAAGAATAAAAAGATTCCTCTGTTTAGGAGTGCACCCAAAATAGTTACGAATACAGGTGGGAAAGATGTGGTACTTGGGGAAGTAGGTAAGGTAAAGGTAAAGGACCCCTTTGTGGTTAAGTCCAGTCAAAGGCAATTGTGGGGTGTAGCGCTCATCTCTCTTCTAGCTGATGGGCTTGAGCAAGAGTTTAATGTGTTTCCTTTTTCTGTGAGGCTGGGGCTTGGTGGAGGTGAAAGTACTTCCTCAGAGTGAGTCGGATGCTATACATGCCATTTTTGCCAAAGAGAAGACCCCCCCCCTCCCCCAGGGCTCTGCTATGACCTGGGAAGCAGCAGTTGCTTCTGCTACCCCAAAGTGAGTTACTGGGGGTTTGGAGGGGGAGGTTGGCATTTTGCAAACACCTTGCAAGCTTTTTGCAAGTGTTCAAATCAAGCATTAATAAATGCCCATCTGCAGCTTATGGGGAGAGGGGAGAAAGTTCCTGATATGTCATTTCAGTCCTTTCCTTGCTAATAATGTGTTGCCTTCAAAAACAAAATTGGCAACTTGTCCAATAAATATAATTAGGGACATACATGGTTCTGTTTTAATTAAAGTAAGTGCACTGGCAAATGATGCTACCCTATGGCAAATGCTGCCAGTTCCAGTACCAAGGAAACAAGCTGATGTCATGTGCACAAACTATGTTAAATGTTCTTGTTACAGCTCAGATAGATCTTTGCTGCTTCGCTTCAAAAACTGGTAAAGCAGTTTTGATTTATTTTCAGCTCGGGGCAGAATATGTACTTTGGATTTTGGCTCAGGATCATTTATTGTGGAAATAAATCCCGGCATTGTTTGTTAGCGCATGCTTAGGGGCAGGCAGGGGCAGCCTGAGGCATTTTGAAACCTGAGGTGATCCACAAAATGGCACACACACACACACACACACACACACACACACACACACCATGGAAGAAGGCGTGAGTGAAGATCTACATCAGGAACAGTGTGTGGTGATCAACACTGGGAATGGCTGAGGGGTCAAATCAACCTTACCCAACAGTTGGAGTGGGAATCAAAGGTCACTGGCGGGAAAGCAGCCAACTCCAAATCATACCAGGCAGGTGCAGATCCCAGAGAGTTTCCTCCCTAGGGATGGGAGGAAAAACCAGCAGTGCCTCCTATTTGCCAAGAGGTTGCTGTAGAGGTGGCATGGGGGATTGCCTAGGAGGAGGCAGATCTGGTCTCCAAGGAACGTGCCACAGTGGCAATGTCAGCTGTGGCAGAAGCAATGGGTGATGCATTCCTTGGAGGCCACATTTGCTGCCCCTGAGGATTGTGCTACCTGAGGTGGTCGCCTCACTTTGCCTCATGGGTGGGTCGGTCCTGGTTGCAGGACAGTTTTGCATGGTAGTGGCGTGTGAAAGCCCTTCGGTGAGGTCAGTTGGAATGGACTAGGGTCTTGTCACGGTCCGGTTGGCGGGCGTCAGGACCAGAGGCAAGATGGTGGTGTAGAAGCAGGAACAGGTGCAGGGCTGAGGGTCCAGCAGCAGGCAGTCACAGGGTCAGGGAGCAAGGCAGAGGCGAAGACGAAGGTCTGGGAGTCAAGGAGCAAGGCGTTGACAAGGCGAAGGTCCAAGGAGCAAGGAGCAAGGCGAAGGTTCAAGGAACAAGAAGCAAGGCGAAGGTCCAAGGAACAAGAAGCAAGGCGAAGGTCCAAGGAGCAAGGAGCAAGGCGAAGGCTTAAGGAACAAGAAGCAAGGCGAAGGTCCAAGGGTCGAGGATCAAGGCGTCGGCGTCGGCAAGGGTCCACGGAGCAAGGATCAAGGCGTCGGCAGGGCAAGGGTCCACGGAGCAAGAATCAAGGCGTCGGCAAGGCAAGGGTCCACGGAGCAAGGATCAAGATGTCGGCAAGGCAAGGGTCCACGGAGCAAGGATCAAGACGTAGGCAAGGCAAGGGTCCACGGAGCAAGGATCAAGACGTCGGCAAGGCAAGGGTCCACGGAGCAAGGATCAAGAGGCCAGATGCAACCAGGCAGGGATAGCGTTGCTGTGGCCAAGAGCTGAAGGGAAATGCTGAGCTTTTATCCCTCCCAGCTCCTGCCACCAGGTGCAGTGAAGTATCAAGTGGCCTCACCTGAGTGACCACTCCTTGCCTCTCCAGCACAAGCTGAGGTCTTCACCTGTGTGGCCACTCCTTGCTTCTCCAGCACAAGCTGAGGCAGGCCCCAGTCCTGCAAAGCACTACAGGCCCCAGAGCCTGACTCCTGCCCATACTCCTGACAGGTCTGGTAGCAATAGCTTCTCCCAGCCAGTGAACAGGAACTGAAACAGATGGCCAAAAGAATCATAGAGTTGGAAGAGACCACAAGGGCCATCCAGTCCCAACGCCCTGCCAAGCAGGAAACACCATCAAAGCATTTCTGACAGATGGCTGTCAAGGCTCCGCTTAAAGACCACCGAAGAAGGAGACTCCACCACACTCCTTGGTAGCAAATTCCACTGCCAAACAGCTCTTACTGTCAGGAAGTTCTTCCTAAAGTTTAGGTGGAATCTTCTTTCTTGTAGCTTGAATCCATTGCTCTGTGTCCGCTTCTCTGGAGCAGCAGAAAACAACCTTTCTCCCTCCTCTGTATGACATCCTTTTATATATTTGAACATGGCTATCATATCACCCCTTAACCTTCTCTTCTCCAGGCTAAACATGCGCAGCTCCCTAAGCCGTTCCTCATAAGGCATTGTTTCCAGGCCTTTGACCATTTTGGTTGCCCTCCTCTGGACACATTCCAGCTTGTCAGTATCCTTCTCGAACTGTGGTGCCCAGAACTGGACACAGTATTCCAGGTGAGGTCTGACCAGAGTGGAATACAGTGGTACTATTACTTCCCTTGATCTAGATGCTATACTCCTATTGATGCAGCCCAGAATTGCATTGGCTTTTTTAGCTGCTGCATCACACTGTTGACTCATGTCAAGTTTGTGGTCTACCAAGACTCCTAGATCCTTTTCACATGTACTGCTTTCAAGCCAGGTGTCTCCCATCCTGTATTTGTGCCTTTCATTTTTTTTTTGCCCAAGTGTAGTACTTTACATTTCTCCTTGTTAAAATTCATCTTGTTTGCTTTGACCCAGTTGTCTAATCTGTTAAGGTCATTTTGAAGTGTGATCCTGTCCTCTGGGGTATTAGCCACCCCTCCCAATTTGGTGTCATCTGCAAACTTGCTCAGGATGCCCTCAAGCCCATCACCCAAGTCATTGATAAAGATGTTGAAAGAGGCATCTGCAGCAGCTGTTTCTTTATTCCAACACAGTATAGCAGCCTATAAAGATGGCCATTAACAGCTATTCACTGTTAAACTAAGCAAGAGCCATAGCTCTGCAGATGAGCATCTGCTCTACATCTGGAAGATGCTGGGTTCAATCCCAGATATCTCCAGATAGGGCTAGAAATTTGCACTCTCTGAAATCCTGGAGAGCCACTGTCAATCGGTGTAAACATACTGAGCAAAATAGTCCTGTGGTCTGACTCAGTGTAAGGTAGCCTGTTATGTTCCTATACATGGGGATAACAGGAATGTGCTATTTTATCTTGGAACCCATGTGCTACTATCTTCTTCAAGACATGTCTCTGTCCAAGAAAGAAACATGAATTAGATGGAGACCAAGGATTGCAATACTTTAAGGAAGATAAAGAGTCTTATTGCACTGTAAAGACTAACAGGTTTCTTATGGAACAATCTTTCGTGGACTAGAGTCCAAAAGTTTATGCTATGATCATAGAATCATAGAGTTGGAAGAGACCACAAGGGCCATCCAGTCCAACCCCCTGCCAAGCAGGAAACACCATCAAAGCATTCTTGACATATGGCTGTCAAGGCTCTGCTTAAAGACCTCCTGATGTATTTGTTTGTTTCAAGGTTTGAAATACCTTGAGATGTTTTGTTGTTTTTGTTGCAAGAAACTCACACCTTATGAGTATGACATTTGTTTAAGTCCCATGGATAAGAATGAGAGATCGCCCCGACTTACAGCTTGAGGGATGGGTCAGTTAATGCAATGACCGGCCTCTTCAGAGTGCGGTGAAGACTCTTTTTGGTCCTCAAGTGCTCTTTCCCAGCATTACAATGACATTTTGGATTGGAAGCCAAATATCCTTGTAAGCACAGCAAGGCTTCACAATCAAAATCAATTGATAAGATGGCATGGTAACATAGCTGCCAAGTTATCCCTTTTTTAAAGGGATTTTCCCTTATGCTGAATAGGCTTCCTCACGAGAAAAGGGAAAACTTGGCAGCTATGCATGGTAATGAGGAGCGGTTTTTCATTTTATTTTCACTTGGATTCCCACTACTAGGATTTTCAATATGGCAAAGCAAATGTGGTTTCTTAATGTGGTTAGCATGTATCTCCACATCACTGCTGCATTGAGATCAGCGTTCTGGAGAGATTTATTTAGGGAATCAAAGAAGCAGTCTCGTTAATGTTGCTTTTGTAAATTTAGCTTCTTCTCTAACTTCTGATCACTGTGATAATGCAGCAGATGGCTCTGCTGTGTTTGGCTTGATTTGATTACTTGGTACTTCTCTGCCTGCCCTCCAATAGTGTACGTGAGAAGCAGCATAGAGCTGGGAGAAAGCTCACAACCCTCACAGCAGTCCACGCTGTTGTCTCTTGGGCATTTGAGCACATCTTCAAGCTCCCTCCAGGGACTGGCACCAGTCCCAGAACAAAGTGTTGCCTCAACCCCTATCCAAATTTAGTTGCAATTGGACATAGGGAACTGCTTCATACTGAGCCACACCGTTGGTCCATCTAGCTCAGTACTCTCTTGCGGAGATTCCCTTGGGTTTCAGGCAGACTAGCATGGGATCCAGGTTGATGTCAATGCAATGAAAGCTGATGTTGGAGCTACATGCAATCCATACCAAGAAACCAGTTTTGTTTTGTCTCATCAAAAATCCCAGGGGTGAGAACCAAGTGAAAGGAAAATCAACACCAGCTCCCTGCTGTGTTGTCTATTGGACCGATTATAGGTTTACAAGAGTGGCAGCTGGTGTTCATTGGGACTGGGTGGGCAGAATGCAGGGAGGCTAAGGGTAGGTGGAGCCAGAGTCAATGACAGGTAGAACCAACTAATTCTAGATTTGTCCCCATCCTCCTTGATGCTAAGTTCTACAGGAACAGTTGAGACTAAGGAGAAAGATGCTGACTCCACCCACTGCAGTTGCTGTAGGTAAGATGAAGTTGGTGAAGCTGTGCCCCATTTGCCCTAACAGAGCAACTTCCACAGGTTAAAACCATCAGAAATGTCCTTGTCATTCCAGAAAAGCGCATTTCATCACATCATTTAATTTGTAGTTAAAACCACATTCAAGGTGGAGATTTACAGGAGAAGATTTACGGGTAACAAATGTAGCCATAGACAATAAATAAAACACATGAAAAGGCACACAGACGTAACTGAACAATTTCCACATAAATCATTGTAAGATCTAAAGATAAAGATACAAAACAATAACAACAGCAACACCCACACACCTCAACAAAAACCTCTAAACAATATCCCAGCCCAAGTGTCTGTTCAGCAGCCTTAGTTTTTGTAGCTGGAGTGAGTCAGTCAGGGCGTAGCCCTCCCAGGCCAGGTGGGAAAAGGCCCACAAGGCAGGGAGCAGTTCTTTCAGGACTCACAGCCAATATGGTCCCATTTGATGGCCAAAAGGAAGACACAGATGTCACTTGTGTTGCAATCACATACCATTTGCCTAGGAACAAGCCCTGTTAAATGTTGTGGGGCCTACTTCTGAATAGCTATGCATAGAAGTGCGCTGTGAATGTTTTCCATTAAGTATGGCTGAAAGTGAGAGCTTATCATACCCTAAGAAATGAACTAGTGGAATGATGAGGTGATGTGTGCATTGGCTGCTGGTACAGAATTATGTGTGTGGTGCGGAAGCTGTACTTCTCAGGACAAAGCAGGGCTGTGTAGAATTATTAAAACAGCAGAGAGCATTATTGGCTGCTCACTCTCCACCTTAGAACAAATCTATACCACCAGGTGCCATAGAAAAGCACTAGACATATCAAGAGATCCAACGCACCCTGGTCACCATTTCTTTCGGAGACGGAGATATAGAACTATGCAGGCAAGAACGAGCCGTCTCAGGAACAGTTTCTTCTCTAGAGCGATTTTGGCCTTAAATGGAAAGTCTGGACTTTGAAGTCATCTTATTTTACTTATTTTGTATTATATTTACTGTTTTTAATTAGGTTTTGTAATTTTGGATTATGTGGAATGCTCTATCTGAGTGGATGTAGCAACCGAGTAATTTCGTTGTTCCCACAAGGGGACAATGACAATAAAGATATCTTATCTTATCTTATCTTTGCTCTTACAATTGTGGTGAAATGAACTAAAAGGAGTGGGATGCTTGTTGCTGCTCTAGAAATTACCGGCGTGGCTTTGAAAGAAGCAAGACCTTCTTGGAATGTTAATGCTGTGGGGCCCTCCATTGTAGGCTCATGTTCTATATACGTACAAATAAACCGTATATCATAAAGGCACCACAGTCTCTGCTGTCCCTCATTCTGAAGACACCAAATCCTGGGTAGAACCCTTGGAATCTCGCACCACTTGGAGGTTGGGGTGGCACACAACATTATGTTTCCGGGGTCTTCAGGGTTGAAGGCAACACAGTCTGACCTGTGTCGTCAACCAGGGGACCCAGGGCCACTGGGAAGCTGCTTCCTTCCTACCTCCCAGGTAAAATATCATGGCAGGAAGGAAGCCAGTCAAGCCCTATCAACCCAACTTCTTGGGCCAGGCTCCAGTCAGCTGCAGGGACTTCCCCACTCGCTGCTGGAGGAAATAATCAGCTCCGGCTGCCAGTTGCCCTGAAACTGCAGAAGCAAAGGGGAAAGGCTTCTTGGCCACATCCATCAGTCAAAGAAGCAAGAACCAACAGCTGCTATTCAAGGAAAATTGGCCTGGCCACAACTGGATATGAAGGCACACCATAGCTGCCAAGTTATCCCTTTTTTAAAGGGAAATTCCATTATGCTGAATAGGCTTCCTCGCGAGAAAAGGGAAAACTTGGCAGCTATGAGGCACACAGCTCACCTGTCTTTCCTTCCACGTTCCTTCCTTTCAGGGGCATAACAAGGGGGTGATGGGGGCGGTCCGCCTCGGGTTCCACTCAGGGGGGGCACCACTTGGCACCCCCACCCCTGCGATTCCCAAGCCGAGCCTCCAGCCTCCTGATAAAAAGTCTGCTCGGCGCTTTTTACCTGGAGTTTGGAGCTGGAGGCGCGCAGCTTTGGAGGTGTGGGGGGGCGGCAATACCCCACCACATAGCGATGCCACGCCCCCCCTGGGTGCATGGCAATTGCCACCCCCGGGTGCCACAGCGGCTCACTACGGGTCACTATGCGTCTTTGAAAACCTGTAAGGGCAGTGTCTTCCTCTGGCTGTCCGTTTCAAGCTCTCTCTCAAATTGGAGAGAGTTGCTTTGGTGGACAGTAATTGTCTGAAAAGTGACACAAAATATAGGAAATAAGGAAATAAATAAATAAATAAATATAACCCACTCTAATTACAAAAGTAGGTGTGTGTGGGTGTGTTCTGTTCTAAATCTCACTGCATCATGGGTTTTGTAGTCCAAATGCTTCCCACTACATAATCATTCAGACCTGCTAATTTCCCAGTACATTTTGTGTTCTGTTTTCACAATCTATTTTCTGTGAGAACGCTATAGCAAAAGCTGGCCACAAGCCAACATGTAACCCACAGAGACAACAGAGTAACTTTTAATAGTTGCGTGTGTCAGCAATCAAATTAAGAGGTGGTGCTTCTTTTGCCAACACTCAGGTTGGTTTCTTCCAAGATGCAACCATGGGAACTGTGGTTAATAAATTGCTGGAGCCAAGCCACGGAGGTTGGCTGCAGTACTGCCAGCTGCAGTACTAAACAATGTTTTTGCAAACGCGAACAGCTCCACAGAAACTCAGTTGATAAGAGTGAAACACAACATTGCCACTTTGGAAAGGGAATGAAGCAAGATAAGGAGAGAGGACACATCTCTTAAGGAGACCAAGCTGTTAGTATAGAAGCCTTTTCAGTTAAGCTGGCTGCTGGAATCAAAGATAATTTTGCATATGTGAAAGCAAATGAGTCTCTTCTAGCCATGAGAAACTCCAGCAGCAGTCCTAATTTGACCCATAAGGGTGCTTTCCCCAAGCTGCATCTATGTGTCCTACATCTGTTATATATGACTCAGGTGTGGGTTTCATGGTTTCCTGTCTAAAGAGGGTTTTGCAGACACCGCCAATCACCCAATTGGTGGCACCTGCAAACCACATTGACAATTAGCTGATCTTTGGCACTAGCAGAGTAATAGGGCTCTGCAGATGCCACGATGGCACTTGCAAAGCTTTGTTCCTTTCCTGTGAGGTTTGATTTCAAACTGCATGTGCAGAAGAAAATGCTTCGCCTGGTGTCACTGTGATGCTAGGTGACTGCCAGGTATCCAGCCCCACATACCTGTCAAAATGGGCCACAGGGGTTGGGGGAGGTCTGAATCCAAACCGCCGGCCAGATCCACTTCCCCAACCTTATATAAAATGAAAACAACAGCTAATGCAATTCTGCAGCCCATCATTGATAGCCACTGCTATGCTGCAGCTTTTGACATAGCTCAGCAATACCCCACCCCACCCCACCCCCAATTCCCCAGTAATGTCGGAAACAAAATAACACCTGGAGATATATGAGAGTGCAGAGAAGGCACAAGAACGAAGGCTATTCCTACAAACACCCTGGCAACTCCCTTGCTATTATCCAGTTGCAACATTGTTTGGTGCATGGAAGGAACCAGTTGCAAGAACGCTAGGATTAACTCACACAAGCCATTTGTGACACAAGTATGCTGGCAGGAGAAACCTACAGAGCCACATTCAACACAGCTCATATCATAGCCCACTGGGAGGGGCAGGCACCATGGAATCTCTTGATCCATCCTTTCCAGTCTCCCAACATTTAACTGTCATGAGACAAAGTTTCTTGAGAACAGAAGCAGTAAGGCCTAAAAGGCCTACACAATCATTTAAGCTTGCTAACTGCTAACTGTTAACAGCAAACTGCTAAGTCACTGTGACTCGTAACTCATCTTGAGTGGTGACTCATACACCCTATAAAAGTAACCAGCCTCTCTGTGGGGCTCAGAGTCAGTGTACAGTCATACCTCGTGTTGTATTAGGTTCATGTTGCATCTTTTCGGCTTGCGAATGCGGCAAACCCGAAAGTGTATACTTCCGTGCGTGCGTGCGCAGAAGCGCTCTATTGCACTCCACACTTGCACAGAAGCGCCACTCTAGTTGCGGACTTTTCGGGGTGTGAAGAGCACCCGGAACAGATTGTGTCCACAACTAGAGGTACCACTGTATCTGTGTGTGTGCCTCAGCCTGTGTGTGTGTGTGTTGTGTTGTTGTTGCAGACGAATAGCTCCAGGACTCTAGTAAATCAGAAACTAGGACTGTGCCTCTGTGAAGAGTCAAATAACTGCTATGAGCACTCTGTGTATGCTCTTTAACTATGCTGTTTATGAACAACTTTATTTTCTCAAGTAAAAGTTTTATTCTGTTTATGAACAAGACTCTGCATCGATTAATTTACCGCTGCGCAACATTAACACCCTCCCTGAAAACAACCATCTTCTGTCCTTCTCCACCCTATGTGTAGGATTTCCCCAAACACGCATATCGACTGATACTTCATGGGGCTGTAGCTCAGTGGAACAGTTCAGGGTTAGCAGATGAGAGACTCCAGGCATTATCCCAGGTTGCAGACTGTCAGGACAAAAGGCTGGGAAGACACCCACTCACACCCACACACCCCTGGTAATATACTGCCTCAGTATCCTGTGCCCTCCCTCCCAATGCCTGCCCCATCCTGAAGAAAGCTGAGGTGAGCAAGAAACAGGTAGCCAGGCTCCTTACCTACTATTCCTCATTTAAAAATTCAATTCAAACCATCAACATTTTCCTTAAAATGCATATGTGGTGAGGTGAATTCTGAAAGCCACAAAGAGGAGTGGGGTTGGCCAAGCTTTCCTGCATCCTTGCAAGACTCCTGTGCTTTTGCAAGCTGCATGACAGACAGCAAAAGCAGCAAGTGCAGCTTTCCCCATCACCACCTCAGTCTCTTTGCCCTTATGTGTGGCTGATTTCTACCTGCCCCTTGCATGGAAGCACAGGTCTGCTCCAGCCCCTCTGTTTTGAAAGCTGGGTAATGTGGGCCTTCAATTCAGCTTTCTCTTTTGATCCTTCTGGCTTCTTGAGATGACTCATCCACCACAGAGCTGCCCCCCCCCTTTAGGACATATTCTTCCACAACTAGACCAGGGCTTCCAGTAACTGCTGACAGGGACTCCCACTTTATTTCACTTTAACAAAAGGAAACTAACACATTGTACCTCTCAGTTCCCTTTTCTCTTGTGGTTGTTCAAAGTGTGCCCCTGCAGACTTCCTGCGGTCAGCCTAACATTCAAGCTCTGGGTGGAAGGCATTGCATTGGCCAATTCTAGATGCCTACTTCATTTTAATTTTTATCCTGCTTTTCAGAAAAATATTTTTTTCTCAAAGGACTCACATCAATGGTGTTGTTGGTTTAAAAAAGATGACCGGTTCTCAAATTTTCAAGGTAAACAGACAAGACACATAAGGGGAAGGGTAGTGGTGGAGGAAGAGCTTGACAATGCCAGAACACCATGTTGAGTTGTGAACAGGCATGCCATTCATATCCAGTTGTTGGCAGGCTGATCTGCTGGGGGAGAAGACCTGCTGGGTCAGACCAGAAGCACTCCTAGGCTACAGCCTATTTTTACAGTGTCAGGCCAGTTGCCTATGGGAAGCCCCAAAGGAGAACCTAAGAACAACAGCACTCTCTGTACTTGTGACTCCCAGCAACTGGTATTCTGAAGGCATAACTTAGACACCATGGACAGAGACACTGCAACTAACACCAGGGGTCAGCAAACCTTTAAAGCAGGGGGCCGGTCCACTGTCCCTCTGACCTTGTGGGGAGCTGGACTGTATTATTTGGGGGGGGGGGCGCGAATGAATTTCTATGCCCCACAAATACCCCAGAGATGCATTTTAAATAAAAGCACACATTCTACTCATGTAAAAACACATTGATTCCCAAACCGTCCGTGGGCCAGATTTAGAAGGCGATTCGGCCGGATCCGGCCCCCGGGCCGTAGTTTGCCTACCCATGAACTAACCCAGCCAGTGCTTTGTTCCTAGGTCTGGTGGCCAAGGCTGCTTCTCTTCAGCCGGGCAGCAGGGCGAGCCTGCTTTCTGGCGGAACCAAGTTCATTGGGATGAATCCAGGCTAGTCTTTCCTTTGCCATGATGTTCTTCCGGGGGGGGGGCAGCACCTGCTGCATCCCAGTGGTCCTTGGTGCCCTGGCTGAAACCAAAGTGAGCACTCCTTCAGCTCTGCAGTCCCAGAGCATTTTAAAAAAAACGTTTATTCATTGCTTGTTGGTATTTTAATTATTATTACTTTTACAATAAAAGATTTGCTTCTCGGTGATGTGGTTGGTGGTGCAGGATATGTAGCCCATAGGACTGCGCTGTAGAAGAGTCAGAATGAATTGTTATTTATTTGGATATTACACAGTGCGATGAAGGAAAGGCTGTGTTTAAACCGGCTATTAGGCTTCTAGCCAAAATTGTTTTCTTAGAACACAGTCAAACTGTGAGTTGTAGCACACTTGTGAGCCAAAAACTCACAGCCACAGAATTAAATGCAAAGCAGAATTAAATGCAAAGCCTAAGCATGCCTCTGCTAGTCCATTTTCTCCACATTTCTACTTGGTCACATCAGGGCTGACTCTGTACTTCAGGGGGGCCTTAGCAAGGTGTGACTGCCGCCCCCTGCCTCTTTGTGTTTCCCTGCCAGTTGGGCTCCAAGAAATGGCCAAGCATGTCTTTCTCCTCAGTGCCAGGCATTCTGCACAAGGTGGCCAGGGCAGCTGGAAAAAACATATTAAGCTTACAGGTGGTGGTGGTGGCTTTTTTTAAAAAACCCACCTAAGTTTTAAATACCCTTCTTGCCTCTGTGGCAAATCATGACAGTGGTGCAGCAGGCAATGCCTGGCAACTTCACCCAGAATGCCTGGCCCATTATCAGAGCCCAGGCAAAGCAGTGAGGTAGAGAAAGAAGGTGAAAAGGGGCCTGGTGAGGACCAAGTGAGGCTGAGATGCAGATGAGTCATGGGGCCTTTGGCCAGTGCCTGACCAGGCGAAACGCTGGCTTCGGGCCTGCCTAAAGCCAATGTTTCCCATAACTTTTGAACTTGCTCCCTCCCCCTTCTAAACTTTGTCTGCCTAGTGTGTGACTGGCAAGCACAAATAATCCTTGCAGAGAATTGCACGCTTACCGCCCACTGTTATATGTATAAGGACCTGTCAAGTGGGATACTAATCTAACTCTAGCACTGCAGAAGTACTTGGACTGGAAATCTCAAGGAGGTGGTGAGAAGGCACTCTGCAGCCAAAAACTCCCATAAGCCTTTCATATCTCTATGCAATTTCCACAGTCAGCGCAGGGTGTTTTGATGACTACCATGCTAGGCCTCTTCAATGGCAAGGAAATGTCCCCTGGATTCTGTTTCTCTCTGGCATTTCCCCCTACACAAGCATGAGGAATCTATGCCCCTCCAGCATAGCTGCCAAGTTTCCTCCAGCATAGCTGCCAAGCTTCCTCGCGAGAAAAGGGAAAACTTGGCAGCTATGCCCTCCAGATGTTGTTGGACTCTAACCATTGTCATTCCTGGCCTCTGGTCACACTGGCTGAAGCTGATGGGAAACTGAGTTCAACAACACCTAGAAGACTACAAGTTCTGCAGTCCGAACCTATGGGGTCCTGCCGGGGTCCGAACCTATGGGGTCCTGCCGGGGTCCAAACCTATGGGGTCCTGCCGGCTGTTTGAGAGCCACTGGCCTATGCCCATTTCTGTCCACAAGACTATTATTCTTTATATTAAAAAAAATCCCTTTCATTATCTAAATTGTGGTGATAGCTGAAATAACAATTGTTTATGTTATGGTTGTGTAAGCTAGGTCAATTTATTAAATAGGTGTTATGCAAATGCCTTCAATAAAATAAATAAGACTGCAATTGTATACACTCCTACCACTGATTACAATGGCACTTACCGTACTTCTGAGTTAATATGCATTGTACTGGGTTGTAAATTAGACAGGGCACATGTGTTTAATATGCAAACTGAGAGGCTATCGTCAAGTGTATTTTTGTTTTCCAGATTTTGATTACAAAAATAGCTTCCCACTTTCCTTCTCTTCTCCTGCCAGCCGCTAAAGGAAATATTTTAATCATGGCAGTAAGTCGGGGGGGGGGGGGCGGAGAATCAATGCCAGATCAATTTTTCCACTAACAAGATAACACTTAAGGCACACATAGTCTAATCTGTGGGGTTCTTTGGATTGCGGGTGCTCTGAAATAAAGGGACTTCATTACAGGAGGTGGAATGAGAAATAAATTGCACCTGGAAACTCTTTCTTGTACCATGTTTTCCAAATTTCATCTCCATTTAAAGTGCAAACAATTTTTAATGGAGCCTTCGCTGTAGGCAGCTAGTGCTGTACTGGAGACTCAGTAGTCTCCTGCAGTGCCATCAATATCATGGACAGGTAGGGCTATGATGGGATGAGGAGAGGAAGGAGCCTTGCTGGTGGAAGATTACCAGACTGTTTTGTTTTTTAATGTTTTGGGGAGAGATGCTGGAGCCCAACAGAAAACAGCCCAGGGAGAAAGGGAGAAACTCTAAATGGCACAGCTAGGTCAAGAAGGCCTAGTGATGATGTGTGCAGAAATCACCCGAATGCTGAAGATACAACTTTTTACCCTGGCTTTTGACATTTTGAGATGCATATTTTTAGGACACACACCTTATTTATTTATTGTAAGTTGTTTTAAACTCTTTGTTTAAAAAAATGGTTTTCTATTGTTGTAACCCACCCTTGGACCTTAGGGTGAATGGCAGGTAATAAATGATGAAAAAATAATAGCCTGTGCAACACCCACACAGGGTTGCCAACTGGCTAGGCAAGAAAAACAAATAATAGACTACCCACTAGCAAGGCCTGTTCCTGTTACACGAGTGATGAAATCAGGGGTGAAGCTTTTCATAACATAATCCTTACAATTAGGTAATCACGAGTGTTTGTTTTTGATGAGATAGTAAGACCCAGCCCGGTCCAAAAATTATCGATCCGAAATTCACACAACCCCAGTCACACAAAACAACAAAAATATGTAACTTCCATTGCTAGCCTCATGTTTTCCTCTTGTTTGGGACCACGTCATGTGGGTGGAAGGCTGTGCAGTCCTTTTTAAACTTACCGGTATTTGACAAAGGAACTTTGTCAGTGGGTGAATAACCCCAATAAATAAATAAATAAACATCAGCCTATACTAATGGTGCCACCTAGTGGATCTCAACACAAGGATGATAAAAGAGTCTGGGGAATGTAGGGGGAAATCAAAGAAGCTTTGGAATACTTTGATGAGCAGAGACACAAAAGCTCTACTGCATGACATATTAAAGTGAATTTAAAAACACTTCCATTCTTGTGATAAATTATGTTTTATATGTTTTATATGCTTCTTGGATTACAATATATATCTTTGATCTTTTCATTATATTCAAGCATCACTCTCAAGTTGAGAAACAGACACCTCGACCCAGTTAAACAGAGGGCAGCAAGGGTGGATAGACAACCACACACACAAAATGAACATTGTTGCACACAGCCCAGTACTCCAAGAACTCTGTTTTCTTGGAATTAGGTCACTGGAAACTTATGGTATTTTTGTGGTTTTACACGCACGCGCACACACACACGCACACACGCACACACCATAGCTGTCAAGTTCTCCCTTTTTAAAGGGAAATTTCCTTATGCTGAATAGGCTTCCTCGCGAGAAAAGGGAAAACTTGACAGCTATGACACACACACACTGAACATAGGAAGAGATGGATGTAATTCTGACAGGTGACCCAAAGTCAACTGCTTCCCCATCTGCTTTTATGAGAGGTAGCTTCCAGAGTCTAAAACTCAGCCTCTGTCTTCAACTTTGTGTCACTCCAAAAAGGGTGGGTCTTTCTCTTTCACACATACACCTGGATGACATCATCTCCAACTAGGAGGAGGGGTTGCAGAGAAAACTATATATCCCTTTTGCTGTACTGGTATCACCTTCTTGAAGTGTCTCCAGCTGTTGTTATGATGATGATGATGATGATGATTTATTTATACCCTGCCCATCTGGCTGGGTTTCCCCAGCCACTGTGGGTGGCTCACAAAATAATAATAAAATAATAATAATAATAATAATAATAATAATAATAATAGTGATAAAACATCAAACATTAAAAACTGCCCTAAACAGGGCTGCCTTCACATGTCTTTTAAAAGTCAGATAGTTGTTTATTTCCTTGACATCTGATGGGAGAACATTCCACTGGGCGGGCGCCACTACCGAGAAGGCTCTCTGCCTGGTTCCCTGTAGCTTCACTTCTTGCAGTGAGGGAACCGCCAGAAGTCTCTTGCAGCTAGACCTCAGTTTAGTTTCTGTGGCAACATATTGCCCCCAACTTACATGACAAAGGAATTACTAAACTGAACTGGCCTTACCTAGCAAAAGAAATTGGCTTGACTACTGGTATTTCCACAATCTTCCTCTGCTCCAGGCCCCAGTCTTACAGCTATAGGATTGCAGAGTTGGAGAATAACCCGTGAGTCATTTAGTCCAACAACATCAATTCCCATTACTATATTACAAACTCCACAAGCACTTCTGTGTACAACTACATGAACATACCTCTCCTATCCTGCCACAAAATGTTGCATTGTAGGGTATTCCTGTTCAGGACACTCCATTTCATCCCCACCTCCCTCCCAGTTCTCCCATGAATAGTCAGCCATGTTAACTTGTGCACATTGAGCATGCTCAGATTTCAGACCGTGAAACATTTTCAAGCCTTCTTGTGTGTGAATGGTGCCATTTTGGCTACATAAACACCAGCACTCAGATATGTGAAATAATGTTTGTTTGTTTGTTTGTTTTTACCAGTGGTCAGCAAACATTTTCAACAGGGGGCTGGTCCACTGTCCCTCAGACCTTGTGGGGGGGCTAGACTATCACTATCATTATTATTTAGATTTCTTATCCACCTTCCACCACAGCTACAACAATATAAAACAAAAGCAAGATTAAAATTAGCTTAAACAATTTTAACTGATTCAATATATGGCAGAGCTAGAGGAGAAGAGGCTTTCCACTTGAAACACATGTTGTTTTGGTACATGTTTGTACACTTCACTCTCCCAAGCCTATCCTCTCAGCAGATGAAAGGCACCGTTACATTTCAAAACCACTCAAAAGGCTTCCATGAGAACAGGAAAGCCAACTTCAATCACTCCTATCTAATGCAATGTTGAACTTATCATCTTGGTAGAGCAATTTCATGATGTGGAAGAGATCAGATCACAGCAGCATGTCCTCACCCTACAGTTTCTTGTCTTCAAAGGGGAGAAAGGCTTTGGAGAAATAAATTCCAGTTGCAGTACAGAAATGCCGTATCATTGTGGATTAGCTATTTTCCCTCTCCAGATAATTATTTTCAAACTCGCCTTAGTATTCAGAACTGTCTTTTTTAGTATTTCTCAAAAGAATGGCAGTATATTAGGAAAAAATACCTCTTACACTTTCTCTTTCAAAGGCTACATTAAGTTCCATGTCTTGTTTCTAGTAGTATCATCTACTAATTTAATTTACATGGGGAGCATTGTGACTTTTGAACAACTTGTACCACATAGTTTTTCTGAAGGTATAGGCCTTGTGCCCTCCCAAGTGTGTTAAAAAGCATTTAAGGGACAGCTCTTTAAAAGAGCAAACCCTGCATAAGATTAGAGATTGGACGAATGTGTCCATATTAAGCAGTTGGGGAAACACAGGAAACTGTGCCATTTTTGTTCATATTTTCTGTATATGAGAATATGATTTTTCCATCAGATGAGTTGGGCAAGGGCAGATTGGTTCAATGGGGTAGTTTACATAAATCCATTTGGTTGTGGTACACATTCCAGGACCTATAATCCCATGTGAGAGTCACTGTAAACATCACAAAACAGATTTAAAAAGCATTCGCTTTACAATTTATAGCACTTCTGAGCACTGTTTTATTCTCTATAGAACTTTGTAGGGTTGTTTATCTTACCGATACAGCTGTGAGCTTTTCCATTAGCTTTATTTCTATATCTTGGGTAAGTGGTGATTTGAAATCGGTATCTTAATGTTGCTGAAGATACTGAAGGATGAAATATTGCACATGCTAGAATACAATTGGAGAGGAAGCGTATCCGACTTGGTAATACCTGTGGGCTTTTTCTTCTGGACTCCTTGCATTACACTTTGTAATTCAACTACATTTATAGAAGCAGTTGAAACACAGCAGTTGGTACCTGAGAAGAACCCTTGCTGCAGGAAACCAAAGACCTATGTAGTCTGGCATCCTGTTCTCAGCGTGGCCAAGCAGGTGCCTACAATCAGAGTTCAAGGACACACTCCAGTCAGGCAAAAACACTTAAGGTGAGAGCAAAGTAGGGCTGGTAAGGGTTGTGGCTCAGGAAGGTGGGAAGAATCCTGAAGGTCAGATAGCGAGGCCCCTGAGCTTCAAGTTCTCCACCCCTGCTCTAAATGCCTGTCCTTCTCAGAACCGTCTTTCCCATTGGGCTTACTGATGCGTTGCACCAGGGCGCCGGCCTCTCAGGGGCACCCTGGCGAGTGGGGGAGCTGCGCAGCTTTGCTGGCGCCAGTGGCCTCGCCTTTCCCTGCACGCACGCCAGCTGCGCCCCGTCTACCATATGGCTGGTGGGCGTGCAGCTTGCCTCCCAAGTCTCCATGGGAGGAGAGCAATCCCCGCAGAGGCTTGGGAAAAGGTTGACAACTCTGGGAAACAGGGGGGGTGGGGCCCCGGAGGGATCTTTGCACCACAGCGCCGGATATGCTTAAGACAGCCCTGGTCGTTCTCACCTTTAAAAAAACCACTGTTAAAAACCACCTGCAAAAGGTTTCTATTTTTCAGCTGCTTTAGGCTAGGGGTGGAGAAGCAGGGACCCTTTGAGTGTTATTATACTCCAACTCCCATCATCCCTGACCACCGGCCATGCTGAGAGGGCTAAGTGGGAGTTGGTGCCAGCGGCCTCTGGAGAGCCACAGGTTCCCCCATCCCTGTTTTACATCATCTGTTGCTTACATCCCATTGCATTTTCCCTTCCTTTATTTTCCTAATGTTTTAACATTTTATGAGTTTATTGAATTTTGCTGCATTTTACGAAGTGCTCCAGGCACAAATTTGCAAGGGCCGTGTGTTCGCTTGTGTTTGTTGCTACATTAATGTTACTAGTAGGGCAGCCCTATCAGAAGTAAATCCTGCCAATTTCTTTTAGATTTACTCCCAAGCATAGGAAAAGAAACAGCATTGGGAAGATAAACAGTTACTACTGTCCTCTGTAATAATGTCTCTAGTCTTTAAGTCTAGAAGGATTCCTTCAGACCAGGGACTGAGCCAAATTCTTTTTGCCAGCCATATATCAAGCCCGACTTCCCACATGCAATCAATTCTGCAGTAGCCAGCTCCTTCTGACCATATTTCAGGTATCTCATTTGGCTCTGACGATCTTTACGATGTCTGCCACCATCTTGGATGGCATTAGACAAATTTATGAAGGGAAAGGTTATCAGTGGTTACCATTATTAATGGCAATGTATTAACTCCAATGTTAGAGGCATTTTCCTCTCTGTATTCTAGTTGCTTGAGATAATAAGCAGGAGATTTGCTGTTGCACTCATGTCTTCCCATAGATATCTAATCGGCCACTGTGAAAACAGAATATTGGACTGGATAGGCCTTTGGTCTAGTCCAGCATGGATCTTATGTTTTTATGATTAGATGATTGTATAAAGTATCCATATCAATAGTTTCTTCTCTGGCCATTCATATGATGATGGGATCCAAGTCCAAACAGCCCCAGCAAGGCCAATGGCTAGGGGTGTTGGGAGTTGTAATCTATCAAATACCTGATGAGTCACAGATTCCCCATCCCTGCACTAAAAATGTGCATCCCTGATATATAGGAAATATTTTAGATTGGGAAGAAAAGATGAGATTGTGGCTCAAATAATTTATCTGCTGTCTTGCTGAGTTATAATGGCATCATTATCATGCTGCCTTTCCATAGTAAACCATGCTCAAGGCTGCTCACAACATCAAAACGTTTTGCATCATTCACTAACAGCCACAAGACATAACAAAATCCAATAGCAATATAAACAACAAATGAATGAAAACCTATTATGTTAATAAATGTAGAATAAAATAAATAAATCGACTGGTAATTCAGAATACGGTCAAACAAATAATAAGAATAACAATACTTTAAGCCATAAGCCATGTAAACAGCAAAAACAATGCATTTCCAATACTAAATATTGACCACAGCAAATACCCCATAACAATTCTCCACCCTGATGGTCTCCAGGCATCCTGAACAGCAGAAGCAACCTTTGTTGCTGGTGGCAGTCAAGGAGGCCCCATCCTCTCAGGCCAGTTGGAAATGGGCCAAATAAGGAGAGATCAGGTCTTGCAGGACTCACAGTGAGATGAGGTTTTTTTTTCTCCTTTTCAAAAACAGTTTTCTGGGTGAATATATAGAATTGATTGCATATGGATCTGCTGGCAATTACCCACAGACATCCTGTGGATGCCAAGTCGCTGCAAATGCACTCACCCAAATTAGATATCCCTCATCCTAGCAGACTGCTCCAGTATTCCATGAATACCAGTCTTCCATCCACTGGGCTTAGCTGGTTATTGCTTATCCAGTAAAAAGATTCAATTTATGGCATTTTATATTCAGAAGGCTGCGCATTGTAAAGAAGCCAAATTAAATTGTCAAGTCAGCTGAAAAGCAATATATTCCTTAAGCCGAGTTCCCAAATGGCTTTTAACGTTAAGTGTAGTCAAGTAGGGTCACCGAGCGCCTGCTTTATTACACTGCTTGCCATTAGATCTTCATTTGCCCAACCAGCCTCTTGAAGCTGATGTCTAAAAGATTCGCAAATCAGCTCTCCCAGTAGAAACCAGCCATGTCAATACCTTTCAAAGTGGTCCCTAATATTATTTAACTTGTGAGAATTGGGTTAAGTTCTCGAGTCCCTACTCCCCAGAAACTCACTATCAGATACAATAAGGAGGGAAAGCAAAAATACGTATGCAAACCAACCAATGGATTTTCAGTATCTTCTGCATCGGACCGATACACTTTATGAGCCTACTGACATTACCCTGGCACAAACTGGTCTATTACATCAACTGCAGCCATTGCCACAATAACTGGTGTAGCAGTGTTGCACAAAGCTTTTGCTTAGTACGGCGTACGTATTTGGGTGAGAATGGTGGTGTAGGAAGATCAGTGCCATGGACACATACCTTGGTAGCAAAGAAGATGGAGGAAACTGGGGTAGGAATCCCAACTAGAGTGTGTCCTAGAATTACTTCTCGGGCAGGAACCCCAGAACCCACACTACCAGTATCTACCTCTCTGGAGGTAGTAGCTCTTCCTTCTTCTCTGACTATGAGGATAATTTCTCCTTGGAACTCTCCACAGTCACTAACCCACTACTACTGCCCAATAACCAAGCAGGAAATCCCCAGTGCTTGACAAATGAGGGCATGGTGACTTTAAGTTCCAACACCTTTCTTCAGAGACAGCAAAGCAAGAGGCAACTCTCTGTCCCAAAGCTCACAAGTCTCTCTGCCTTGCTGCATTGCACTTTCTCCGACCTCCCTGTTCTATTCACCTTAGACTGTTTCCTCACCTTGCTCCTGGATCGTGTTTGGACTTAGGCTGATTCCCTGTGCTTGACTTTGGTTTGTTTGGACTGTGCTGCACCTGCAACCCTGCCCTCCTTGGCAAGTACTTTGGCTTCTGCCTTTGGTGACTAGGCTAAAGGATCATCAGCAATCCCACATCATTGCCACTGATGATGGCCCAGCCTTGTCTACTCACCCCTTCTCCAGAATCTGTACCTACAAAATGCTGACGACTGTGCAGTGCTCAAGTCTAATCTTGAGGTACAGGCCTGGAGCAATCCCATGAACCCCATCCGTCTCCATCTGGCAGAGCTTCAGGTTTCAACTACTGCTCCAGCTTCAGGTTTGAATGAAGATCGTTCAAAATAAGTAGAATTGACTTTTGCTGCTGGGGTGCTTAAGGCAGTTTGGAGTGCTGCATGTCAGGCTTAGAACCAGCAATACCAACACAACCTTGCAAGCATGAAGTCAGCTCTTCCATTCAAGTGAATGGGAAAGCCCAGAAGCACTGGTGTGTTTGTAGCAAAATGGTGATGGTCACTTAGGTAGATGGCTTTAAAAGGCATTATACAGATTAATGGAAGGTGGGTGAATGAATGGCTGGTATCCATAATAGCTGTAATGGAGCTTCCGTCCTCTAAGCCAATATACCTCAGTGTGCTTGATGCTGAAAAATCAAGAAGGTATGGCCATCACCTTGAGGCCACTGGCTGAAAGCCAAGCCAAGTAAGTACAATGGAAATAATTGGTCCTTACTCCCAGGTAGGACGCGAGTGGTGCTGTGGGTTAAACCACAGAGCATAGGGCTTGCCGATCTGAAGGTCGACGGTTCGAATCCCCATGACAGGGTGAGCTCCCATTGCTCGGTCCCAGCTCCTGTCAACCTAGCAGTTCGAAAGGACATCAAAGTGCAAGTAGATAAATAGGTACCGCTACAGCGGGAAGGTAAACGACGTTTCCGTGTGCTGCTCTGGTTCACCAGAAGCGGCTTTGTCATGCTGGCCACATGACCTGGAAGCTGTACGCCGGCTCCCTCGGCCAATAACGCGAGATGAGTGCCGCAACCCCAGAGTCGGTCACGACTGGACCTAATGGTCAGGGGTCCCTTTACCTTTACCTTTACTCCCAGGTAGGTGGGGTTTGAATTTCAGACTTGTTTGCGATCGTCTAAGTGTCTTTATGAGTGCTATCAGAAGCTTAACTCTGGACTGTGCCACTTTGGTCTCCTCCAAGGCCGTACTTAAGCCCTTATGTGATGGCTTGCTAATGCAGCACTGTGCCCGCATAGCACCTGACGTTTCCCTTCCCACTAATCGCTGCTGAAATTAAATGGAAAAAGCCTTGTATTATAATCTCTAGCAGGGTTTTTTCAAGTCTAATGGCTGGTAGGGAGAAGGAGTGTGCACACATGTGCTTGTGGTGTGTATGTTTGCCATGCATATATGTGCGCCTGGTTGTAGTGTGTGGCTGCATGGCTGTGTTTTTGCGATATTGCATGGTGATCAAGACAATTTCTCCATATGTGCCCACGGACCCTCAAAAAGTTGTCAACCTCATGTTATTATCGAACCCTCAATTTTATGACTGCAGTCCAGAAGATGCATCCAGTGCAGGGCAATGTGCACATTTCCCCAATTTTGTTATGTGCACAAGTTTATGAATGGATGCCTCTTTGGTATCGGTTGTTCATGAAGAGAGAACCATATCAATGTATTGCACCAATTCCCCCTTCCTGATAAGCAGCCTTGCATTCAGACTTGTGAAGCAATTGATCCGTGCAGAGAACATTCTTTTCTCATGGAGATTATGATGCTTATCTTCCTTGTGATAAATTGCATTGACACACTTGCTTTCTTATGGTTGTGGCTTTATTTCCACAGGGAGCTTATTAGGTGTTGTAATTTTTGCATGAGAGACTAAAAGGAGCGAGATAATGAACAGCTACAGTATTTAGAGGTGGTTATTTTATAATAGGTTTCAAATTTTGTGAAATATATATATTATTTTTCTATTTGTATAGCTGAAGCAAAAATGATTGGATAAAAGATGCATTAGAACTATGCTGTGGCATTATTTTGGTGGTTACAGCTCAAGCCATTGATTGATATCATTCCTAAAAGGTAAAGGTAAAGGGACCCCTGACCATTAGGTCCAGTCGTGACCGACTCTGGGGTTGCGCGCTCATCTCGCATTATTGGCCGAGGGAGCCGGCGTATAGCTTCCAGGTCATGTGGCCAGCATGACAAAGCCGCTTCTGGCAAACCAGAGCAGCACATGGAAACGCCGTTTACCTTCCCGCTGTGGCGGTTCCTATTTATCTACTTGCATTTTGAGGTGCTTTCGAACTGCTAGGTTGGCAGGATATCATTCCTATTCTGTATTTAATATTCAGTGGTACCTTGGTTTATGAACTTAATCCGTTCCGGAAGTCTGTTCTTAAACCAAAGCGTTGTTAAACCAAGGCGTGCTTTCCCATAGCAGCGGGGGACTCAGTTTACAAATGGAACACACTCGACAGGAAGTAAAACATGTTCTTATTCCAAAGCAAAGTTCACAAACCAAAACACCTACTTCCAGGTTTGAAGCATTCTTAATCCAAGTTGTTCATAAACTAAGCTGTTCTTAAACCAAAGTACCACTGTATTATGTTGTAAGTATTTTTTCTAATGGACATTACTCCATAATTTCACTTTCAAATCACATACTGTATTCAAATCTCAGACCTAAAACCATATTAATTAAATTGTAAGTGCTGCAATATCTAAGACTCAGCTTTTTCATTTCTTTTAATTAATTCACTAGGCAGGTGCTCTGGGGGTTCCCACCCCCATCCCACCCCACCCCGGAAAGGAATCTCTACTTCATTGGAGTTGCAGGGTGAGGCAGCTGCACAATTCATTTACAACACTGCTTGTTGTTATGTTCTGCAATAGGAGGAGGACCTCCCTTGCAAACTTTTGTGTGGGTCTGGTACCTTTTATCAGTAAGCATTGAATCTCTGCCCTTGGCCTTTGTCCAATCCTGATTTCCAATTCTGAATCTGAGAGTCTGGCCCTTTCTACATGATATGTGAGAGGAGGAGGAGGAAGATGCTTTTTAGTATTATGACATAATCACCCAGTTCCCTTTCAAGTTATACCATCACAATAGACAGACATATCATCTAAATGTAAGAGACAGAAGGAGGTAGTCTTGCCGTGAAGAACAACAAAGATGTGCCCTCCTTTCCCCCCAAAGTGTACTGGCATTTTTATTATTATTATTATTCCACCAGACATCCCTTCAAAGATGGTATCTCATATTCAATACAGGACTGTCATTGATTGGAGCAGATTCTCTGTTTCTGATTTCAGCACACATGTATCAAGTAATCTGAATTAAAATTCTCAGGTGCTATTTAGTAAAAAGCTAAACCCTGAAAACATTTTATATCACTGTGTTGTTGTTGTTGTTGTTGGTTGTTGTCATTGTTGTTGTTTTAAGCCTGAACCAAATTTAATCCATATTGTAAGTTATCTTCTGATTATGGAACAGCACAAGAATCAGAACTGGCCTGCCCATGAGGGAGTGTGAAGCTCCCACTTTAGGTAGCAAAAGTGCAAGAGGTGGCACTCCTTCTGCCCCACTGCTGCTGCCGCTACCAAAACACCCTCCTCTCACTATCAAGAGGGAGGCGTTTTGGCAAGCTGGCTTGACTGAAGGATGAGGAACCTGTCCAGATGTTGTTGGCCTCCAGCTGCCATCATCCCTGACCTTTGGCCATGTTGGCTGGAGCTGATGGGAGCTGGAATTCAACAAGATTTGGAGGACCAGAAGTTCCCCATCCCTGACTTAAATCATTGTAAACTATCGGCTCTATTAGTCCAGCAATATGAACTGTGTTTGTGTGGGTAAGTACCACACTCCTTCACCCCACCCTATCCCGACTGACATCCTTCCAGAGGGTGAAAGGGAAGCAAGACGGCACACACGTTGATTACAACAATGACTGCTCTGAATGAACAGCTTTCAGATGACCTCCAGCAAACTCATCAAGCATGAACACAGAACTAATTGATGGGCAGAGTTGATTGCTTCCTCCTCTCCTGCACTTGAACAGGCTTGTGGTTAAAAAACCAGAGGCAGCAATGGGGAAAGCAGAGCTAAGTAGACAAGCTGCATTCAAGAGTATTACAACTGCTGGAAATATTTAATGTGATAGGTTCTGCATTATAAAAGAATAATTAATCTAGAGGTTATACCAGCAAAATGTTCTTTCTTCTTAATTTACTTACTTGCTCACATTACTTGTTATAGCTCGGTACATACAGAGACTAGACGGTGCTATTGTGCCTAGGATCACACTCTCCTCAGCCCCACTCTTATGCCTGTCCCCAGCTTTCCAGAACTGAGAGATGCAATGAAAATGGCATTAGTACATTATGAAAGATGCTATCTCCCTTCCTTGTGATTTTAAAGCTACTTTAAATTGGTAGTGGAAGATACTAATGACAAAATAAGGGAGCAAGGAGGAGAAGGCAGGGCAAGGGATGTGGATGCAAGACCGATGACCATAAAAAAGTCCCAAGAAAATTATGCAGTAATCGTAGGTATGTTAATGCATATTATGTTAATGCATATTAAAAGTCAGTTCCTTTATTTTATTTCTGGTAGATTTTTTTCTAAACGAAATTAGGCAGATGCCACAGTCCAACCAAAACTTTATTTCAATGGGTTTAAGCATGTTTAATTCTGTGTTGGGTTGTGATAACTGAAGCTTGCAATGCCAAACCGTTTTTGTGCAAAAGTCCTTTGATGACACTGTTTCTCTCTCCCTACTCTCTCTCCAAAATCCTACAATGATTGCTAGGGACTAAGCCAGATACATGGACATCTCAGCCAAAGGCACATGGACATCTGTATGCCTTTTGTAAAATGTATTCCCCCCCCCCCCCAAAAAAAAAACCCCAAAGCAATAGCTAGGCTGGTTTCCTTGTCTGAGTTCTTATAATGCCCAGCTTTGTAGAGCAACAGCAGCTGCTGCTCAATAGCATATTCAATATGCCATATTGACACAAAAATTAATGTTTATTTTGAAGAATGCCATTGTGCACCACAACCACTCATTTATTATGGCAGCAAAATGAGAATTTGTCTTTCTTTCTTCAGTTTCTCTCTCCCGTGCCTACTTCTGTCGGCAATAAGTGTTTCCCTCAATTCTCAATCACCTATTATAACTGCCAGACCAAATGGCAGTGTGCCCTTCAAAATATTCTCATGTTAAATTGCTCACCCATGTCTTTAGTCTGAAGAATGGCAACTGCTGTTCCCAGAGGAGAGTGCTGACTCTTTGATACATATTAAACGGTACTAAGCAGTGTGGGTCTGCAGGCACTGTTATTAATAGAAATGAATGTCTCAATGGCCAATGATTGACAGTTCTTTTGCCAAACGGCACCAAGCAAAATCATTCCAAGAAAGCAATGCCTATAGTACAGTGCAGTATGTTTTCACATGACTGAGATGAGCTGACTTTGAGGCCAATTTCATGCCAAGAGCTTTCAGTAATCATACAGGAAATGCAGATAGTGACCAATTAATGGGAGATAGATGTAGGAAGTTCCACCTATATATTACAAAGTGATCATTTACTCCTAGTCACCCTTCTGACTGGCATCTTGCCTTATGTTTACCATATGACTGAACGCCATGCGGCATGAAATTGGTCTCAGCAGGGCAACAGTCCCATGCCAAACCAATCTGGGCTTGATTATCAACCTGTGACTATCCTCTTGATTCCATCGGTTCTGGAATTGTAGTACACTACTTCCCCCCCATTAACTAATTGCTTCAGCATTGATTATGTCAGTGATTCCTATGCTTTCTTCCTCCTACAGGCCACTTGAAAATTACAAAGGATCTTGGTGGGCCATTTAATGATTTTGCAGCCTGTGCCATGCTAGATGCTGTATGATTTTTCATTGTATTTCATTGTATCGCTTCTTTTATATCTAACATTTTGCATTCTGTTGCATTACAATTTGAATTCCATGGAATTCAGCAACACAATAAAATACAATGTAAGAAATGAAAAGCAATTAAAAATCAATGAGAATATTTAATGTGATGGATGTGCCATTTTCAACCATAAACCCACAGACACACCGTGAATCACCTGAATGAAGCTCAGTCGTACATGGACTACAGTTTGAGAACCCCTAGTTTATGCAGGGACGCGGGTGGCACTGTGGTCTAAACCACAGAGCCTTGGGCTTGCCGATCAGAAGGTTGGCGGTTCGAATCCCTGTGACAGGGTGAGCTCCTGTTGCTCGGTCCCAGCTCCTGCCAACCTAGCAGTTCGAAAGCACGTCAAAGTGCAAGTAGGTAAATAGGTACCACTCCGGAGGGAAGGTAAACGGCATTTCCGAGCGCTGCTCTGGTTCGCCAGAAGCGGCTTAGTCATGACCTGGAAGCTGTACGCTGGCTCCCTCTGCCAGTAAAGCGGGATGAGCGCCGCAACCCCAGAGTTGGTCACGACTGGACCTAATGGTCAGGGGTCCCTTTACCTTTACCTAGATTATGCTGTATATAGATGTGGGGGCCCATCCAGCATCAAGTCACATGCAATTAGTTGTACACAAAATGCATATCCCTATCCACATCAAAATATGCATCTGTGTTGGCTAGTCATGTAAGTTTGGCCTTCTTTGCTAGATTCAAGCAGTGGTGTATAATGCCCCAAAGGTAAAGGTAAAGGGACCCCTGACCATTAGGTCCAGTCGTGACCGACTCTGGGGTTGCGCGCTCATCTCGCATTATTGGCCGAAGGAGCCGGCGTATAGCTTCCAGGTCATGTGGCCAGCATGACAAAGCTGCTTCTGGCAAACCAGAGCACCACATGGAAACGCCGTTTACCTTACCACTGTAGCGGTTCCTATTTATCTACTTGCATTTTGATGTGCTTTCGAACTGCTAGGTTGGCAGGAGCTGGGACCAAGCAACGGGAGCTCACCCCATCACAGGGATTCGAACCGCCGACCTTCTGATCAGCAAGCCCTAGGCTCAGTGGTTTAACCACAACGCCATCTGGGTCCCTTATAATGCCCCAAAACATACATCTAAATCTACAAAAGGCATGTCATGCTCTCTGTCTCGTTCTTACACACATCACAGGATCACAAATACATCAGATAAGTAAATTTAAAGTTTAAGCCCACTTACTCCTCTCCTCACTGCCCCAACAAGAATAAAAACTTCTTAAGGCATCTGTAAAGCAATGCATTTTATTACCATGTCTCATTCTCCAGATTAATTGAAGTCTTCTATTTATGCAATTAAAAATGCCTCAGCACGAGGCAATAGTTATATCATTTTACGTTACAACAGTCTCTTTCATTGACCAAAAAAAAAAAAAACTCCTCTGGGCTGCATTTACCAAATCCCCATTTTTAAAAGCTGGGAATTCTTAAACGCCCATGTTAAACTATGAACAGAGATAGAGCATAACCATGCATTCTCCTCTGTCTCTCTTTTTTACACTATACAAAAGTTTCACCAGCACACTTTAAAGTGTCCAATACTGTTGGTACTTTAAGATATTTCTACTAGCACTTTTAAAAGCAGCAAACCAGGACTTTCCCACAAAGTATGTGGAAAAGGCACCATATTTGGCGGTGAGTTAGCACTCCATAGCACATTCCCTTGGGCCTCCAGGTACCAAAAGAGTTGTGTGGTCAAAAATCATGTTATACTCCACGGCTTGTTGAACATATTTAAAAAGGGATCTGGAATCACTATTCTGTGCCTTGGCCGACTAATTTACAAAGTAATGAAGCCTTCTAATTTACTGAACCGCACCTTCATGCATATAATAGAATGAGCCTATTTTAATATTCCAGGGTAGACAATGTTATTAAATAACTACGTGTTTAAATGAACGGTAAAGCAATGGATTTGCTAGAAGGAAAGCATATGAATATCTGAAACTGAAGTATGTCAAATCAGGCCATTAATTCGTGTATGTTTTGTGTGTGTGCAACACCAGTGATCCATATGTCCTCATTTCCAAGAATCCTTGTTAAATGTGGAGCTTCTTTCCCATGGAACCCTTGTATGTTGAAGGGAATTCTGGGGGATTGTCTTGGAGAAAATACTGGGTTCATGTGCACTGGTTAGGCCTTCTGGGCTTCATTGTCATTTCACCAACACAGTCAATGTTCTCTTGTGTTTAGACATGGCTGGTTATGGAAGATTGGTGGACAATCTAACTTTCAGTGAAATTAGACCACCATTACTGATCTTCTCAGTGCAGGATACCTGGGGCACCTAAGCAGAGGAACTACAAGGTTCTCTGGATCAGGATTTGAAAGCCACTTGTCTACTCTGAGTGCTGTCAGCTCTCCAAAGTCTCTGGTGAGTATTCCTCAGTCCTGCAATCTGAGATCTTTCAACGGGAGGCTGCCCAGAATTGAAACTAGGACCTTCTGCACACAAAGTATGTGCTCAGTTTGGCACACTGAGCTCTGAGTATGATGCTGAAGGGGATCATTCACATCACAGCCAAGTACTCTATTGATGTCAGTCAAGTTTTAAATGCAGCCACAGTGTGTTCTAGTCTGAAGCCATTTAACAATTATGGGGCAAAGCCCACCAAGCACAGATATAACCTAACCTCCACTTGCTTCAACAAGGCTTTAGTGAGCACAAAGCCTGGTGAAATAAATAGGCAGGCTGGGAGTTGCATTGAATTCTGCCTACATAGCACTGAAAATTGTGCCCGCAGTGAAAAAGCATGGTTAGCTGGCGAATTTTGCCTATAGTCTCTGACTTTGGCCTTTTGATTGTTCTCAGTAGCATCTCAAGGGAAAAGTGTCATTGGGGAATGCTGGATGGAAGGCCAATTTCCCTGCTTCAGCACCTTGCTTTCTCATACTTCCCTTCTTCACAATACCCAAACCATGAGAAATGGTCTGCAAATGAATTTGAGAGTGGGACATGGGGAACACAGCAACAGGTGTGGAAGAGGCTTTCATGTAGATGTCAGGCCTATTATCTTTGAACTAAAAAGAGCATACATGTGCTTGCCTTTTGTGTGACTCATCTACAATTTGTGGCATGCTCCTAGTTTGTAGTGTAGCAGGACTGGCATAGCATGGGCAAGCTTTGAGTTCACAGACATTGTTTGTAACAAACTTCAGGATCTGGAAGCACAGTTTACTGCTTCAGATATTGGCTGATTTGCACAGTTAAGCCAAACTATGGTTTACTGGGACCATGTAAATATGTGGGGGCTCAAAGGAGAGCTTGCAGCCAATTTGTTCTTCCTTAGTCTTTTTTTTACCCCAGCACCGTGCTGAACTAGAGTAAACCAAAGTTTGGCTTAGTGTGTTGTCCAAACACAGGGTTGTGGTTAAGCTCTCTCACTAAGTATGAGCTGCAGCCAAGGTTCATTCATGCTACAGAATGTGATTAGAGCTTAACCATGAGGTAGCCCTGTTTAGGGAAGTTTTTAATGTTTTATGTTTTATCGTGTTTTTCATATTCTGTTGGGAGCTGCCCAGAGTGGCTGGGGAAACCCAGCCAGATAGGCAGGGCATTAATAATAAGTAATGATGAATGATGGTGATGATGATGATGATGATAAACCTTGGCTTAGCTTAGTGCAGGAGTAAAAAAATAATAATAATTGAGGAGCAAAGTGGACTTGTGAGCTCTTTTGCAGGAACCTACATTTTCACACAGCCCAACAAGCCATAGTTTGGCTTACCATGTTGTGCAAACCAGGCCAATGCCTGAAGCAGTAAAATGTGCTTGCAGATACTTAAGTTTGCTACAGCCACTGTCCATGAACTCAAGTCTTACACATGCAACCCCAACCCTGCCATGAGTTAGAAACACATTTTGTTTAGTGCAAACAAGGCTGATGTGTTGAGGCAAGTGTGTGTGTGTGTGTGTGTGTGTGTGTGTGTGTGTGTGTGAATAATTTCTAGTGGATACATATGTTAAAAGGAGCCTGACCATATCAATATTTTCTTGCATCCCGTTCAGCTCTTGAGTAGCATTCAGGTGGACAAGAGGAACTTAATTCAGTTTAAGGCTGCTGGGACTTGGACGTGTGAGAAGATTGCCTCGATTTATAACTTGCTGCTTGGGAAGGTTGAGGGAAGCTCTGGGTTGGTGGCGGCGGAGGTCTCCTGACCTCACTGCCACTGCCTCACCCCACCCCATCCCTGCCCCTCACACCTGACCTCATCAACTCCTTTCTACAAACTTTCCTTTTGAATGCAGCCCCAAGTCACTCACCTTGTTATGCTTCTATTATAAGACAAAAGAAAGTACTTTTTCATACCACACATCATTAATGTATAACATTCACTATCACAACGTTTGTGGATGGCTGCTAGCACAGAGGGCTTTGAAAGGGGAATTCAGCAGATTAATGGAAGTTTGTTTTGCCAATGGCTGTACAACAGCCTCCATTTTCAGCAACAGTGTGCTGTTGAATATCACCTGACAGCAACCGTGGAAGAGGTTGTTCCCTTCAAGACCTTCTTGTACACTTCCTGGATGCACCTGGTTGGATGTTGTGCTAGGTGGACTTTTTATGCCCACATTCCCTCAACCTGGGTGTCCTCCATATATTTTGGTCTACATTTCCCATCATCCCGGATCATTGGCCATTGGCCATGCTAACTGGAATTGATGGGAGTTAGAATCCAACGACATCTCAAGGGCACCAGTTTGGGGACAGATGGCTTACGTTTATTCATTTATTTCATAAAATTTATATACCTGTGGATCGTAAGGGGTGGGGGGAAAACCCTCAGAGTGGTTTATTCTTTCAATAATCCTGCACTGGAAATACGTTTTAAAATAACACACGACTTCCGAACTTTCCAGTGCACAAAGTATTTTCGAACACACCGAGTTTGCCTGTTACCATGAATGTTAACTAAAAATAGACTAGTTGAGAAAGTTGAGGCCAGCTGGGATATAGAAGCCTCAGTCCACCTCCCACACCTCTCTCATCTTGTCAGCAAAGGCGGAATAGGCAGAGAGAAAGTGGGATGGTGCCCAATTATCAGGAAGATCTTATTATCTGACTTCCATTCATTCACCACAAGGGCTGTCCGCATAGGGGTGGGACCTGCAATATATCTGGAAGATGGCAAGTGGGATCCATGAGATGACTCATGGTTTTTGCACTTCCCATTCATTTAGCTTTCAAACCACAGAGAATCCAGTTATACTTCCTTTTGAATTACCTTTTTGGACAAATCTTTTTAGCTTTTGCTTTTGGGTCTCATGCCTTTAACTGCTGAGAGTAATTCCATTAGTACCGTACTTCAGGGAGTACATACAGAGGGACACACTATTACAGTAATTCAATCAAGTTGACTTATGTGAATATAAAAGCAAGCTGTGGTGTGTGGTGGGGGACACTAGCTTGGTGGTCCAGGCCTGGTTTTGATCTCAGAGATTTTGATTTCAGTGAAAGTCCACAAAAAATGGGATTTCACTGAATCTAAGCATGACCATGGTGCCTTTGTTCCTTCAGAATGAGGTAAAATCTTGCTAATAAACAATTAAGATTTGTCTGTGAACATATGAAAGCATCTGTCCTTCTGTACTCCCACCACAAGGAAAACAATGCACATATCCTTGATTATTTGCTAATAAATTATTCTTCAAGGACTTGGTAGCTCCTCATTCTCTACTAGGTAATCTTTCTTCATATAATTAGCCCCCCTAACCAACCTCCATACTCCAAGGTAGGCGTCCTTTAATGAGCTGTTGGTAACTCCTTCAGAGTTGCCACCATGAATGACAGTGGCCGCATTTCCTTGTCCCACAATGCTGTCCTTCTCCTCTGTGCTTTGCTGGTCACTTCCATTTGCTGACTCCTCCATTGGTGTCTCTCCATGCTCTGTGTCCTTGGAGATCTCCTCCATTACAAAAGGCGGCTGCTCTCCATCACATTCTTTCTTCTCCTCCTCCTCCCTCATTTCCTTCTCCAAGTCTTCGTAATGACTCTGCTTTCTCGTTTCCATGTACTTGACCACACAATAAATGATGGAGCCTATGGTATTTACCACCACACCAGCTATAAACAGCTTTGTAGGCTCTACGTCGCTAAAAGCCACCATCCCAACCGTGATGGTTGCAATGCTCTTCACGACCCCGACGAAACTGGTGGTTACAGCCGAGTTGATGTAGGTGCAGTGGAGAGTGGTAAAATTCATGGCACAGCCAATCACGACACACACAATAAAGGTGCAGGTCATGGCAGGATCTTTCCATCCTGGGAAGGACCAGACATTGACGGCATCCATGCTGGCAAAGGAGAGGATGATGAGAAAAGGTGTGGCAGAAACAGCAATGGCATACTGGGCCGTAAGGGGCCCATAGTCACTATCTGCACTCGTCTTTTGAATGATTACCAAATAGGCTGCATGCACCAGCACAGCCAACACTCCAGTCAGGTACCCAATAGGATCACCAGTCAGGTCACCCGCACCTGCCGATTTTGAAAGAAAGATAAAGAAACATGCATTTACAAGGGTTTTGTATATTATTTTATGCTTTTTTTACATGCCAGGATGTAGGGACATTTCAGAGAGATCACATGTCTAGTTCTGCAGGATCATCCCTCTTCTCCTACAGCAAGCGATAAGGTCAGTGCCAGAGCAATGGTAGCAGTAGCAATGAATAAGACATTGAATCTCGGGCCATTTGCCTTCAGCACAAATGCAAGATTTCACAGGGGTCTCTAATGTTCATATTCAGTCCTCATTTAAATGACTTTTTAGCAAGTATCTACTCACAAATACATGCAAAAGCCCACTTGTTACATTCATTCCTATAATGCTTTGAATAGAAAGAGCTTTGAATTAACTCAGCTGGATATGTAATATTGTAGAGCCGATATCTGCTTGCATTCCCTTTGAGCGAAACAAAAGGCTTGACGGTGCAGTGTTTGACAATACAGTAGCTTAGTTTGAGGCACCATGACAGAGCAGTCATTGCTTGTTTTTACATGCGGTTATGGTTTTTGTTCTGAGTTTCACCAGTCAAAAAAGTTTTGCAGATTTGTGTAGCCCAGAAAAGCCAAGAGTAGCAGGTGATTTGGCTACTGCTGCAAAATATATATATACACTTAAAAAAAAAGATTATAGGGTACACCTGCTGGATATGGTCTGGGATGAACACACTGCACCTCTTCCAACTCCCATAGCACTCTTAAAGCTGTTTAAAAAAAATAGATCGTGATGGTAACCTATTCACAAATACACTCCTGTATATTTGTTTAAAAATTATCCTTTGAAGATAAACCAAATCACCTGTGCCAGAAGATGCTTGGCATCTCCTCTGGTGAATTTTAACACTCCCTCAATTTGTATGAACTTGAGCAAACAAGTGTGGCAAAGAAAAGTAAGAAAAGATAGTGAACAAGCTTCTTCCTCTTCCTGCAACAAGGTTTCTATCTCCCCATCTCCTTCCCCTGTGATTGTACAGTGATCAAGGTACTTATGCTGGATCAGGGCAGGTACCATAAGAGAGGAAGCTGTTCCTTTTGCTCCACAGAAATGAGCACCTGAACACAGTCTGGGCCATCCAATTAAGACATCCAATTAATACAGCAGCCCATGTTAGTTAGCTGTCTGTGGCTGAATCCTTATCGAAGTGAGCAGGGTGGAAGTCCAAGGCCTGGTCTAGCAGAATGAGTAGGAGGGTACTCAAATGCAGATTGTGAGGTGAATAAAGGTCCACATTACCATCTAAAGAGTGCTGCCCCCTTAAACATACTAAGTCTAGAATCCAACTTTGGCCAACTGCACTACTGCCTTCTAAGGAAAACAGACACAACTTGAGCAATCTGTCTCTAGATAACACCCTCTTGTGAACAAACAAATAGGGGGAAAATGGCACAAATATTTATATAGAAAAAATATAGAAGTTAAGCTACTGGCTGTCATTATCTCATAGTGATTTTATGTAAACTGCTTACAGGTCTTGATCATTAAGTAGTATATAAATCCTCTTAACTAATAAATAAAATAAAATGATCTCTTTGTAGGGCAAATATTTCTTAGTGTGCTTCATTCTTTCATATCCTTTTAAACTAAGCAAGAGTTTATTTCCAAGGTGGGGGAAAATATGGCATCCCGCTTTGTTTAATAACCAGATAAGAAGACACTGGGAATTGCTGGCTAATTATTCTTATCTGCACAGTTCTTGCAATAGCTAAAGCATTATTATTTTTTAACTCAGTCATATTCATCCCAGCTTAAGTATCCTTGAGGATTCAGAACTAGTTCTCACTTCTGAACATGCATACATGTATACATGAATTCGGCAATCCAGTTATTCCTAAATAGAATTCCCCCCTGTCTATTAATGGCACTGGTAATAGACTTTAATTATAGACTGTAGAGAGAGTGGCACTGCCTGACGGATCCATAATGTGGATTTTCTCAAGAGTTTTTCCCCATCCTTAACAACAGCTGCCATGTGACAGACAAGCCAGGCAGCTGCAAATAAAATGGGGCTAGCGGAAGAAGAGGGCTTGGGGGGAAAATCAGCTGGGCCACTTCAGACATGACATTTCTCCTGCACGGAGATAATCCCCGTAAAGGAAAAATCACGTCCATGGGTCATGCATGGAAAACACAGGAGTGCAAATTCGACTGTGATGACAGATGTATAAAGGCTGCAGGTGTACTCAAGTGTACATATTTTGCTTCTTACATGGAGGTGATCTACCTGTCCAGATATGTGTGTTTTTAGATAGAAAGAGCCTTCACTGAACTCTTTATTATAGAGGGGGGGAAATAGAAACCCCATGACTGCCACCAACCATGGATGGATACAAACATAGGGGAAGGGGGTGGTAAATTGTGCTGGAAGATAGAGGGGAGGAGGGAGGGCCAAGTCTGGGTTAGAACCTGGGCAGCTTTGGACATAGTTTGCATTAATGCAAACAGTGCACATACATGTGAGAATGGCACACAGATGTGTACCCTGACATAAAACTAGCCATGTAAGGGAGCTCATACTGTGTGAAGCAGCCCTGAGGGCAGCCTGTGCTAATGAGCAGAACTGTATGCTTGAGTGTAGAATAGGAAGGATGAGACAAGACCCTGCCACTGGGAGGTTGATGGGAGAAGGAGTCATGGGAGAAGGAGCAGTGGTAAGAGTGTGAAGTTATGAACTTTGGCGAGGTATTGCTAAGCTTCATATAATGCTGGCTGAAAAAGTTGTGAGGCTGAAAAGAAAGTGATGGCTTTACTAGGGTGTTTTGAGGGGTGGAGATGGAATGGGAATTGGTTGAGGCTTGTACGGTAGGTGTTGAATAAAGCATTTGAGGGGGATGGGAAGGAGTGACTTTAAAGGAAGGACTATATTGCATGTTTTTACATCTCTATCTTTTCATCCACCTTCCAACCTTTATAATCACTTTATTAAGTGATATTAGGTTGAAAATACATGAACATAAAAATATATTTAAGGGGTGGGAAAACTGCTGTGTTGAAGGTTGTTGTGGAAACATGATGAGCTCTAGAGATGATCAGATTCAGAGATGTAATAATAAGAGCTAAGGTAGCGTGGAAGGAGATAAGATAGAGGTGGCATGAGGGTCGCAGCAGGAGTCAGTGGGAAACCAAGCGAAAGACCAGAGTGGAGAGAGAAAAGGGACGTGGTGGGTGATGGGGTTGATGAGCCGGGAAGTGGTGGGGTGAGGAAAGGACAGAGTGGGAGGTGATGTGGCTGTGCTGGGCATGCCAAGGAGCTGGATATAATCGGCAGCGGGTGGAGGATGAAGGGGGGGAGGGGGCCATGAGAGGGGACTAATCGAAGGGACGAAGCAGGACAGGGTAGAACCCGCAGGATCCTGGTGAAATGAGCCGAGGAGGAGCTGTGGCGAGGCTTCCCTCTCTCTCCGCCACTCACCTGCCAGAGCCGCCCCGCAGGTGGTGATGAGGACTGCCACCAAGACCCCGACGGAGGGGATGCCGTTCTTGAGCACCAGGACGCCGATGAGGAGGGTGACGAGGGGCAGGCAGCGCTTGAAGACCACGTACATGGGCAGGCTGAGGCCGCGCAGGGACCAGAGGGTGAGGCTGGACTGGAGCGTGGAGAGCAGCGTGACCCCGGCGAAGAGGCGCGCCAGGCTGAAGCCGAACGGCGGCATGTCCAGGGCGCCCCGTCGCCGCAGCACCTCCAGGCTGAGCGCCGCCGTGGAGCTGGTCAGGCACTGCAGCAGCGTCAGGAAGGCGAAGTGGTAGCGGGTGATGAGAAACTTCAGCAGGATGTTGAGCGAGCCCGAGAACACCCCGTGCGCCACCGCCACCGAGATGCCCAACGCGCGGCCCCGGCACAGCTGCATGGTGCGTCCTCCTTCCTTCCTTCCTTCCCTCCCTCCCGAGCCGGAGCCGGACCCCGCCGCCGCCGGTGCTACCTTCCCGGCTGCTGCTGCTGAGGACGCCGCGATCTCCCGCCCCTCGCCTGGCGCTGCTGGAGGGCTCCGCGCCGAAGCAGCTGCGAGGCTGGAAAGGGCAACTTTGCTGTGAGCCAAGAGCGCGCGCGGAGGACGGACTGGACGGGGACAGTGATCAATAGGGGCGGGCGGGCGGGGGGACAGGATCCGCGGGGAAATGCCTCTGCAGGCTCGGGAACCTGCTGCCTACACGATCGCCCAGCAGCTCCTCTTGCTGACGCAGAGGGGGGTTGGCTGCCCGGGCGCTTCCCATTACCTTAATTAAATGGGAACAATTGGAGTGCATTGGCCGCGCTTCCTTCTTGACCCGCGTGAATCATGGATTCGCTTTGTTCCTGGAAGAAAAAGGGGGGAGGAGGAGCGGGGCTGAATCAAAAGATCGAGGGGTAGGTGGAATCCCCCCTCCACACCCTTCCAACTGCCACCCCCCACCCCCAACCTCTATCTTTTAAAAGGAGGGAGGAATCCTCATTAAGTTTTGTCTCTCCTTCCACGGGAAAACAAACAAGGTCCTGGCGTTCCTCGTCGAATATATCAAGCCATACACACAGAAAGCCCAAAACACAACTTCCAATTTATAGGTTAGGCTTTTCCGTGCAGTTCACTTACGCTAATGGAATAGGCATCCATCCTTATTGAATGAATGTGGGTAGGGTCCTTTATAAGGCAGTACAAATATTGATCCAGTCTTGCGCCTGGTCGCTTTTCTGCAATCGACAGAAAGAAACAGGTGCCTCGAAAGCAGCAGCAAAGAGTTAACCCTTCACGGGGAGGTGTGCGCGTGTTTGGAGTCTCAGTGCTTCGGCACATTGTCAATGAATGCACCACAAAGCTTAATGTAATTAAATAATGCGGTGGTTTCTGAATGGCATATTATCTCTGTTTTTAAAATAACGCTTTCGCTTTGAAATTTCACCACAAAAGAAAAGCAATTGCCAATGTATGAGCAGAGGGAATGGAAAGTGCCCAATGGGAACTTTGGAGTTGGGAAGGATCTAAAAGGGAGCAGCCGACTGGAGATGCCCTGAGCTGCAACTACTACATACACCACCTCTAGGATGATTCCGGCAAACCCTTCGTGGAACTCCCAGCCCAAACATCCACAAGCGCTCAGCCGTAACAATTCAGCAAGCCACCTAAGCGCGTCTGGGGAATGACTCCGCCGTCTGACACCAGCCATCATCCAAAGGACTGCAAGAAGAAGAAGAAGAAGAAGAAGAAGAAGAAGAAGAAGAAGAAGAAGAAGAAGAAGAAGAAGAAGAAGAAGAAGAAGAAGAAGAAGAAGAAGAAGAAGAAGAAGAAGAAGAAGAAGAAGAAGAAGAAGAAGAAGAAGAAGAAGAAGAAGAAGAAGAAGAAGAAGAAGAAGAAGAAGAAGAAGAAGAAGAAGAAGAAGAAGACACCAGAATTGGAGGAGGATGTAGAAAACTTATCGCGATCTCTCTACTCTCTTCCCTGCTCCCCACCCTCACCCCAAAGGACTTTGAAACGGAAACAGCAAGTGAGAAGATTACGCACGGATATTAAAAGATCGATTTTCCAAGCGCATGGGGAAAGACCAAGAGGCTAACTTTAAGCTACTTCTACGCGATTATTTGAACAAACAACCCGCTGCACAGATTTGTACATTTTCTAACTGTGCGAATACGATTGACAGTCAGCGTCTAGGACTTTCTTTGGCAATGTGCTGCCCGATCCTATGCATCTTTTCTCGTTTTGTTCCGTGGGCTTTACTTAGATAAGAAGGTGAAACCGAATACAGTATCCTCCTAAATCCAGGATCCTGTGTCTGGTTTTAGTCCCCTAGCAACTGATACTAAGGGCTCCGTTGGGTCTGCGCATGGCTAACAGCCTCAGATAGACCTGGGTTCTATCAGACATGGGTAATCCCTTTTCCAAGTGGTCTAAACCTTAGTCGCTAATAAAGAATTGGGCGGGAACGCCGGTCATTCCCCTAACCCATTTCGTCACACCTTGAGCGGGGAGAGGAGCAGCCTCAACCCCCCCTCCTCTTTTTTGTAGCACACCAGTTGTGGGTGAATCACAAACCCTGGCCTGAGAAAAATGTGGTAGACACCCACCAGGGCAAAAATACAAATAATTACTATATTGATGCATTACTACATTTATTGATACCATTGTGCTGTTTTATTTGAAGAACACAAGAGCAGTTCTGACTGCTAATCTGGCCCAGCAGCCTGTTCTTCACAGCTGCCAGCTAGATAGATAGATGCCTGGTGGAATCTTGTACCTATTTTGTATGCTGCCTGGATAATTTTACTGATGGGCATCTACATGAATTTAAAATAAAACAACTACTGTAAGCATGTTAAACAAATTGCTTTTAAATTTCACTAATTTACTATTGCATCCTTAGGATTTACAAGCTGACAGCTGAGCTGGAGACATCCCTAGTGACCAGCTACAAAATCCCATTAACTCATGCCCAAAAAACTTAGTGCAGTTTTTAAAAGTTGTGATGGTAATGTTTTCAATTTATATGGAATAATGTTTCCTAGCAATACCACTCATCCCCTTTAAACAAACGATGCAGCAAATATATGATAGTTTACAGCCCCCATTGATTCAGCAAGAGCTGCTAGTCACAATGAGATATGGGGGAGGGTTTTTTTCTTTAGTGACCCAGGGACCAAATACAGCCCTCCAGTCCTGCCTGGCTCTCAAGACTCTCCCTGGGCCAAGGATGAGGAACCGGTGGTCCTGCAGATGTTGTTGGACTCCAACTCCCATCAACTCCAGCCAGCATTACAAATGATCAAGGATGATGGGAGTTGTAGTCTAGCAACATCTGGAGGCCTGTAGGTTCCCTATCCCAACCATAGATTATCCTTCCTCCCCAAGTCGTATCCCTCACCAGCCTTACTCCATGTCCCCCATTATTTTATTTTTCTGCCCCTTGCTTGCCCAGATAGAGACTTGTGTCCATGTGTATAGAAAACTATTATTTTTCCATGGCTGGAATTTAGCCAACTGTATGGAGGCAAGAGTCACACCCACTATTTCTGCCTCTGGTCCCGCACATCACTGGCCTCTGGAGGATTGTGAGCTTCTGGCTGAAAAAAGGTCCCATCCCCCTCACTCTAAAAGATAGCAACTTGGTTCAGAGTCACCTTGTGGTCTTCATGGCTAAATGGAGATTTGAATTCATTTCCCCTTCTCCAAATCCAACATTCTGTCTGCGACATCATGCCTCTCTTGATATGATTTGTTTTAAATATTGTTAGCATAACCTTAATGCACGGTCTGAATTTCCTCACTACAATTTCACGCTTTTGTGACCATGCTGAGGATTATGGGATGGACAAGCGTGTTAAATGTAGAACAGAATGAAGAGCACCAGCACACCAATTCTAGATAAGATCTTGAATGAAACCAGGACACACTGCTGCCAGTCACCATTAAATTGCATTAAGGGACCCAGTGGAGGGGCTGATAATCTCTTTTCCTCTGAAATCTCAATTTCATGGTGATGCTGGTGGAAGAAGACCCAGGCATACACATGGACACGCACACACCATGGAGGCAAAAAAGGGCTCTATTTCTACACTTCTTTATAATTTAATCATTGACATTAATCACCCTTATCTGATGAATCCCTTTGCAGGAAAATAAAAGTAACATGAAACACACACACAGAGAGGGAGGGAGGGAGGGAGGGAGGGAGGGAGGTTTGGCCCTGACATTTTCCACCAATTTTGCTTTGCAATGGATTTTGATGGTGCTGGTGCTGGTTTTTTATTTTATGAGCCCCTGCCCCACCCCATGAAGAAAGTAAATAATGTACATTCAGATTGGGACCTGTAGCTTGCTGGAGCATGGAGCCATACAATTTCCCAGGATATTCCATTCTTTCCTCCCTTTCCTTTGGTTTCCATACCCCTTCAACTCACCAGACAGTATTCCATGGTCACTAAGTCTTCACTGGGCTGTTTTGGGGATTTTCTACCAAAAACCTTATGCGGGGTGTGTGTGTATGTGTTTCTTTCCCCTCCACCACTACAAACCTTCAAGCCTGCTGTTGCCTGCCTCTTGTGCCTGGACGATGCCATTTTGGCTACTTAACACTTGGGAGAACACGTTTGCTATTAGCATTGAGGATGCTGTGGAATTTGGCACAGTGAATGAGACCGTTTGGGGTGTTTATTCTTGTCCCAACAAGGACAGATACAATAAAACCTGTACCACTGGAGATTCCTGAGCAAAAACTGGCCAAAGTTTCTGAGAGGGGAAAAAATTAAGCAGCGGCGGCTGCAACACTGGCTCACCATGTCTCACTTTCCCAAGCAGGGGGGGTGGTCTGAGCCCCAAGTCCTTCAAAGCCCCTTTAAAAAACTTTTAATATTTCAAAGTTTTGCTTACAGGGCAGTTTCCCCTCTGGGAAGGTGGCATCCATACTTATAAATTAGCACATGCAGATTTTAAGGACGTGTGTCATTGGCCTGTTGTCAGTCTTTTAAGGATCTCAAAGAGTGTTTTGGAAAGGAAGTTTCACAAGGAGGAAAGCGTGAAGGCATCACATTTCTTCAGGTTCATGTTCACAGGTATTTCCTGCCAAAACCTCACCAGATTTTCTGTTCCCGCGGCAAGGTTTTTCCAGCCACATTCACACAGATCATTCAATCACATTCCACTGAGAGATTTTCTTGCTGTTGTTGCATGAACCAGTCAAGAAAGAGTAGGTGGTGGTTTAGACTGAAGGACTTCAGAGCAGTTCCCTAAGGGGTGGGGTACCACAATACTACGTACATATCCCAAATTTTGCACTAAGAAAATGTGACTTTTGTATCATTCATTCACATTGTATAGGACTGCTGGATATCACTTAACCTTTGCTCCTAAAAGCTGGCTAAGCATTACCCCCCCCCAGCCAGTCTTCTCAAATTTAAGGACTACAGGGATAGGGAACCTCCAGCCATCAAGATTTGGGTGGACAATTCCCACCATGCCTGACTATTGGCTATGCTGCTTAAGGCTGATGGGACCTGGAGACCCACATCATGAGGAGGGCCAGAGGTTTTGTTTGCGCCAAGTTCTGAGCTAGTACAATCTGATAACGCTATTCCAGAATATACAGAGTCCTTTCTGTAAGGATGGCAAGATAAACAATATATCAGCCTAAGAACCGCATGACAAGCTAGCATCTGCCAGCCAGTTGGATTGAATGTTAGTCCTCCTCAGAGTTTGCCCATTGAAATAAATGTACCCAAGTCAAGTAATTATTTTTAATGGGTTTACTCTGAAGAGAACCAATGTTTGATTCAGTCCATTGCCTATATACTCAGGTATCAGATACCCCAGAGGAATCTACCCCCCCCAACCAATGAATACACACACACACACACACACACACACACACACACACACAAATAATTCACTATTTGCTGGAATAGCAAAATGGCAAATGGAAACGCCTCTTAAATCTTTCCTAGATTTGCCACTTCATTTACATAGGCAAAATCTCATTTGTCTCAAAGGGTCTACTCCAGCTAAGTACAGACTGTGAATTAGTCTACTAATTTTAATGTGGAATTACAATAATTTAAAAGCTTACTGTGATAAAACACTCAGAGCAGTTTCACAGGAATCTCACATTTTCACGGCATGCGCAAAGCCATGCCAAGGGATAAATATGAAAGAACTTTAATGTGCCCTTTAAAATAAGGATTAAATACTAATGACATTTCTACTTAAAAGGCCACTTGTGAATATAGCTACTGGAGAACCCTAAGATACTGCTGTGAACCTTAAAAGCCACTGCTTTTAAAAAATGATTATGTTTGAAAAATTAAAATTTGGCTTTCAATTACTGCTGATGAAACATTTTTCACTGTTCTGCAAGGATGTTTATATCCTTCCAGGTTTAGAAATTAGTTGTTAAAGGTTAAAAGCCAAACTACATTTATTTAATGTACATATACAGGGCTATATATATTCAGTATTTAAAAAGGACATCTAGACTTAGAAACTTGTGACAGAAACATTAGCAAATGGCATGGCTGACAGAAGAGTTTAATTTATCCATTGGACGTAAAGATCAGGCAGCAGAACCCCTCTCATCAAAGTGAGAAATTTGCATATAAAAGTCCGATATTTCTGGCTGCATACTTGACTATTGTCTGGTTTTAAGCCTAGCTTGTTGAGGTTTTTTCCCCCTGGTATCTCTCAATCATGCACACCTGGTTTGCAAAATATTCCATTACCTCAATTTTCACTACTACATTGCTTGCATAGGAAGATGAGATAAAAGGGATAACTGCTAAGGCTTGAAATGATCAGTTTTATTGCAAAGGACTAGCATTTATTACCTTGAATATTACGAAAAGCTATATGCAATCATTTTATGGTTCTCTGCAATTTCTCGGTTGATAAATTTGCAAATGTTTGTGACACTTCAGTCTCCTGCAACATCCTGTCAAGAAAAACAGAAAATGGGACTTTTGAAGACAGACTTGTTAAATAGTAAACAAATTCTGAAATTTGTTCCAGTTCAGGAGATGTGAAATTTGCACAAAACTCTTCTCAATAGACATATCCATTCATTGCAGTGGAGGGAAAGATTAATTGGCACAGGTATGCATACAAGGTATACACAGATCCCTGTTTCAGTTGACACACCCAGACACAGTATTCAGCTTGTAGGCATAGTTAAAATAGCAAAAATGAAATAGCAAAAATGAAAAAGCAACAGCTACCGCCTCCTGATGAGAGAATTAAAATACAGCAATTTCTGCTCTTCCCAAAAGAATAGACCTCTTTATAGTGATAATAATCACCACCACAAAATGCCAGATATTTCTGGGACTAAAAAATGAGCCAGGAGGCAACCCTAACATACCTAAACCCTGGTTACAGGTAGGTAGCCGTGTTGGTCTGGGTCGAAGTAAAATAAAAAAATTCCTTCAGTAGCACCTTAAAGACCAACTAAGTTTTTATTTTGGTATGAGCTTTCGTGTGCATGCACACTTCTTCAGATACAGTGAAATAGGAGTCCCCAGGCACTTATGTAGAGAAGGGGTGGGGAGGGGGTGGGGATGGGGAGGGGAGGGGGGTTCACTCAGAAGGGTGGTGGAAGTGGGTGATTGACTGACTGATAGCTGTTGATGACCGAAAACGACTGCAAATGGTTTTGCATGAAAAAGCAAGGGTTGAGATGGCTGAAGATCGCTTATCATGTATAATGAGATAAGAATCCGATATCTCTGTTCAAACCAGGTCCCTCCATGGTTTTGAGCTTGGTGATAAGTTGTAATTCAGCAACTTCTCTTTCCAGTCTATTTCTGAAATTCTTTTGTAGTAAGACAGCTACTTTGAGATCTTGTATAGAATGTCCTGGGAGATTGAAGTGTTCTCCTACTGGTTTTTCTGTCTTCTGGTTCCTGATGTCAGATTTATGTCCATTTATCCTTTGGCGTAGGGTTTGGCCTGTTTGTCCAATATAGAGAGCTGAAGGGCACTGTTGGTGATAAGTTGTATTTGATGGCATACACAATGTTAGAAGATGAGCAATTAAATAGTCCTGAGATGGCATGTTGGATGTTGCTGGGGCCAGTAATGATGTTGTCCGGGTGTATGTGGCAGCAAAGTTGGCATCTGGGTTTATTGCAGGCTCTGGTACCAGTGTCCATGTTAAGTCTGGTGGTTGTATTATTGTGGGTGAGGAGTTGTTTAAGATTGGGTGGCTGTCTGTAGGCAATGAAAGGTCTTCCTCCCAGAGCTTGAGAAAGGGAGCTGTCATTGTCCAGGAGAGGCTGTAGATCTCTGATGATGCATTGTACTGTTTTAACTTGGGAGCTGTATGTGATGACTAGTGGTGTTCTGTTATTTTCTTTTTTGGGTCTGTCTTGCAGCAGGTTCCTAAACCCTAACATACCTTGGTTTTTCTCTCCCTTGTTGGAAACCAAGTTGAATCATTGTTTTAAAATTTCTGCTGATACTGAAGTGAAACAGAATAAGAAAATATTTAAGTGTCAAAGGTTGCATGTACATACATATACATATTTTTAAGTATACATAAAAAGTGCCATTAAAGAAAAGCTGCACCCATTTCACTGAATTACACGATACAACTCGGTATACAGCTCCACAGCTTCCCAGTGTTCAAGCTACATCGCAAGAAAGTAGAGAGAGAATTCATTTTCAGTGGAGTTGTCCAAAGGTCCAGGATTTGGGGCAAATGGTCTTTGGGATTATATTGGCTGTTACATTGCAGGTGGTCACTTTGGCGGTCAGGCCCTTGTATGCACCCCTCTGCAACAAAAGGAGCTGGTAACATATAAAGATCATTACTGGGAGTGTTCAGTCTCTCAACACTGAACAACAACACAGGATGTCACTGTGAACAAATGGATGGCGTGAACTGCTTCTACATCTTACGCGGGTGGCGCTGTGGTCTAAACCACTGAGCCTCTTGGGCTTGCCGATTGGAAGGTCGGGGGTTCGAATCCCCGTGACGGGGTGAGCTCCCATTGCTCTGTCCCAGCTCCTGCCAACCTAGCAGTTCAAAAACACACCAGTGCAAGTAGATAAATAGGTACTGCTGTAGTGGGAAGGTAAATGGCCTTTCTGTGCGCTCTGGTTTCCATCATGGTGTCCTGTTGTGCCAGAAGCAGTTTAGTCATGCTGGCCACATGACCTGGAAAGCTGTCTGCGGACAAACGCTGGCTCCCTCGGCCTGAAAGCAAGATGAGTGCTGCAACCCCATAGTCGCCTTTGATTGGACTTAACAGTCCAGGGTTTTACCTTACATCTTATGCACCATCATAGAGTTAGCAACGGACAAATGAAGGATGGATTTACAGATGAGTGGATGTAATTCCTTATGTATACAGGCAAGGGTTCTCTGGGATTGCTTTGCCCAGCCACCTGAAAATATTTCTGGACTGGTCTGTGTCCACAACTGAAAGAAGCTAGTCTGTCCCATAGTTAATACTGCTGTAGAACGTAAGATGATTTTAGGTATGAAGACACTGTACTCCATACAATACTTTTTAAAAAAAACAAACTATGGTCGGCTAAAGTTTTTACAGTTCAAAATGCAATTAACAGATTTTTTAAAAAACTATATATAGCAGATATCTGGCAGCAAAAGGAAAACAGCTGTGTGCCTGACCCATAAGTGTTATTTTAAAAATATCATTAAAAGTTTCAATAAATATTTTCCCCTATAATATCATCCATTTATTGATCATCTCCCAATTATGTGGAGACTTCCTGTATCTTAGCTTTTCCCTATCTAGTACATTAATTTAAAACTAGGATTAGGACACGGTGATCACTGATCTGTGATCACTGATATGTAATGTGGCAGATTACCATGGACAAGACACAAACAAAATGGTTCAAGTGTTTCACTCCAGTTTGCAAACCTTTATTGCAGTGGAAGCCAAGGCCTCTCTTGGAATGTTTGCGGTACTGTATTTGAAAGGGTGCAAAGTTCCAACAGCCAAAATCTGAGTAGGCTGAATGCCTCTGGCAGAGAACCAATTCGTCTTGGATTTGTGGGTATGGATTTTTCAAAGTGATTTGTAGAAAAGCTGCATAGAGAAAGCTACTGCTTTAACCTTGTGCATGTTGTAGGAGGATGGTATACTCATTTTCATATTTTGCCAGTATTGGGATTAGCACAAAACATAAATATTTGTATGCATCAGGAGGTTGCCTACACATACCTGCAAAGGATACCCTCTGCATGCTTCCCTGAGAAACACCTGGTTGGGGTTGGAAAGGGAGCAATAGGTATTTTATCTTTCAGATGTTAGCAACCCTATTTCAGGCGCAACTGATTCTGAACTCCAACCCCAAATTTATTGACTCAGGAAAATGACCGTAGCACAATCTTCATAGAACCCACATACAAAGTGAAACAACTTATTTTCTGATTAAAGAATAGTTACCTGAAAATGACAGAAGGTCAACAAAGCCGAGTTAGATAATGTAATTTACTGTACATCAACATTGTGGAATATTATAATGTAACATCAATTGTAAAATGTATCTCTAACAAAATTAATTGAATGCTATAGGCATCAGATAGATGCTACATTGTTCTACAATAAATTCTAATTTGAACACCAATGATTTGCATTTCCCCCCTCAGTAGATATAAAGATACAGTTCCAATCACCCAGTCTTTACATGAATGGTTGCAAGATGCTCTATACATATCTAGGAGTTCTCTCTGTTTTTGGTCTGACCAGCTAATTTGTTATTATTTTACCAGTCCAACACAGTTTTTGCGAAAGAAGTCCTATGTTAGCTGTATATCTCAATGGTTGGGTGAATTTATAGCCCTCCAGATGTTGCTGTACTGCAACTTGTCCCTGGTCATTGGCCATGCTGGATGGGACTCATAGGAGTTAGAATCATACATCTGGAGATTTCTTTTCCCTGATTTAAAACATCAAATGACATATTTTAAATAAGGTTGTTATCAAGGTTAACAATGCATTCCATGGAAGTTCTGCCTTGCCCTGAGAAAGGAGAAGCAATTTCTTCCAAATCAGCTGTCTTCCATGGAGAATCTCTTTCTATAACGGAATTATCAATGAAGATGGACTATAGACTTTCACCGTTTCATCCCAAGCACAATCTGCCACCTATGGAGAGCAAACACAGTCCATTTTAGACAGGAGTTACTAGTGTGGGGGGAGAACACAAGAAACTGTCATGACGTAAACTAGAAGAGAAACCCATATGATCTTGCCAACTTGAATGCAGCATCCCTACAATGATAGCTGACAGACATTGAAATAGATAAAAAAATAAATTTTAAAAAGAAAGACAATTTCAGATACATTCAAAACAATTGTTTCAACATAGTGCCAAGGAAAATGTTCTCTCAATGCAATGATTTTTACTTGCACAACAGAATATTCTTCCTCTGCGCCCCGAAATCTGTTCTTGGCTTCTCCCAACCCTCTGGAGCTAGAATAGGGATAGTCTAAGGTTCATGCAAGGGGAGAAATTTGTGTTTCATTGCACTAACCCTTGTCTTAGCACAATTATTTAGTTGAATATCACCATATGCTATATATATATATATATGTGTGTGTCACCTTTATTTATCTACCCATCATTTCAACATGATAGCTGACCCTTGCTCCTCAACGCAATGTAAAATGTGCATTAAAATGACATTAAAACAATTTAAAACACAAATAAAAATATTTTTATTTGCTTCATCAAATTTATACACTGCTTGTTAAAAAACGACAACCCTCAAAACAGTTTACAATCTGTAATGTATTGCAGATAGCAGTTTAAACCACAAAAGCTGTAGTCATAAATTATGTTGCTATATGTTCCAATTGTGAAAGAAAGAAGAATTGCTTATTTGGGGAGCAGAGTTTTTATGAAAAAGATTATCTGTACTGTATATGGAACAAATGGCTCCCCATCATTCATGATTTTTTACTCTCCATTTAAAATGACAGCTTTGTCACTCACTGACTCTCCCCCCCCCCCCCGCCGTTTTGCAAGCATCATATTCAGAAACGAGCAAGCAAATAAGTCTCTTCTGGCATGTTCAATTGCCAAGAGGAAACAATACATAAAACACCATCTGCAAAATCCTTGGGGAATTCCCACCTGTGATCAACTTAATTAGCATCATGCAGTAGCTCCTGAACGTAAATACAGTGACAATAATTTCATCAAAACATAGGGAGAGCAAACAGGATTTTTGCAAAATTTAGACTTCAGAGAAGCAATTTGTACAATTCAGTCCAACTCTTGTTTCTGACTTAAGGGAAAACTTAAGGGTAGCTAAGCAATGAGAGCAAACAATGTCAATAGGAAATCATTCTGATAAATAATTGTGTGCTCTTGGAAGGCTGACAGACAGAAACCAGTCCTCAAGAGGGAGCACAGTTTTACGTCATTAAAAATCTTTATGCTATAAAAGGAGCAACACATGGGATTGAGAAGAGAAAGCTTGTTGCTTGGCGCTGTATCACTTAAGAAGGCACAAAGGGAAAATTACAATTAACGGCTCATGAATGTTTGATCAGTATTTGCATTTTAAGATTTGAAACCTACTGAACTCCTAAAGCTCAGGACTGGAAACCATAAACATATCATCCATTTGCACAAGTTCTGGTTATAGCTTAGGGTCCCAATACTACGGCCCGGGGGCCGGATACGGCCCACAAGACTAATTTATCCAGCCTCTGGAGACCCCCGCCGCTGTCCGCTCTTATCGGCGTGGCTGCCCACTTCCTGGTCTCCGGAGCATCGGAAATAGCTTGTGTGCATGCACAAGCATCATTTCCGGGTCGGAGGAGGCCCATGCATATGCGCACAAGTTATTTCTGGTGTTCCGGCGACCCGGAGGTGCGTTGGAAATGATGCTGGCGCATGTGCACAAGCTATTTCTGACGCTCTGGCAACCTGGAAGTGTGCTGGAAATTGTGTGTGCACACGTGTATGGGTGCGCCCTCCGGCCTGCCGCACGATCGGCGCTTGAGGCACCGGCCCAAGGCCAGGTAAGTTTGGAGACCTCTGTTATAGCTCATCCATATTGTTATGGTTGTAAGTTGATGAAGGTAACCCAGTATGAGCACAGATGTGCTGAAGTGCAAACCGTGGTTTCTCAGGTAGTGTCCACACTGCACACGAGTGATTTAGGAGCTGGTACCACCCAAGCTAAAGCAACACGTGACACTAGTCTAGCCCAAACAGATGGCCCACCCAATATGATGCAGAAGAGGCAGAAACCTTTTATGCAAGTGGCACAATCAAAGTGTGCAGGCACACAATGGGCCAAGAGCCAAAGAATGGAAGACACGGCTGAAAGTAGAATAGGTGTGGATTGTTATGAAACTTCCACTTGTATATGAATTAATGTGGACTTATGCTCCTAACTGGCTAGGTTTTGCCAATCACAGGGAATCTTTGGTTGCACCATCCTTCCTGGAGGTGATCTTTCATTGAGAATGGATCTTGCTCATGACTAACTTTAGTTGGACCACAGAGAAGACCTTTAAATAATTTTTACCTGAGCAAGGAAAGGGTCGCTATGGCTCTTTAGCCCTTCATGAAAGGAGAATGAAACTGATTAAACAGAGCAGTCAGAATGAAGATGATGATTAAGAAAACGGTTGTGTGAATTAATTACGATAAATTCTGAATTGCAGTATTAAGAGTTTATCCGTAATACCAAGTATTAAAGGTAAGAACTGATTAAGGATTAGAGCTAATTGACTCAGGAAATTAATGGTTCTTCATTTGCTCAATGAATTACCATAAATTAACTAAGTACTAGTCACAGGCTCATTAAGGAAAATTGTAATTGATTATAATATTATAAACAAACAGAATTGTAGTAAATTATTTTTCCCTGTGATTAATTATTCTGGGAATTTAAAAAAATCAATATTACTAAAAGAAGTTAGACTTTTTAGAGACTCTCCCCACTCCTAAGGAATCCTCTATTATGCCGTAATCCCACATAGTTCTACTAATTACTTTTCCTTTGAGAACTATACAAGGGACAGCTGCCTTTTGTCATTGGTTTTGTCTCAGGAGTACTTCTTCGTAATACTTTTTGCACATAGATATCAATACCAGGGTACAATATACTTGTTTCTTATTTCAGTTGTGTATGGCATGTTAAGATTGCCACAGTCTACAATAAAACATGCAGAATTGCAAGCCCTTAGTAGTTGCTTCTACGTATCTTTCAGAAAGAGTGGCAATTTAAATGTACCAGCAAGAAAACGTTGCAATGTGTAGCATATCTCTTCATGGCTCTGTCTGGCCAGATGCCATCTTCTAATCAAGGGGTCAGCAAACTTTTTCAGCATGGGGCCGGTCCACTGTCCCTCAGACCTTGTGGGGGGCCAGACTATATTTTTTGGGGGGCGGGAATGAATGAATTCCTATGCCCCACAAATAACCCAGAGATGCATTTTAAATAAAAGCACACATTCTACTCATGTAAAAACACCAGGCAGGCCCCACAAATAACCCAGAGATGCATTTTAAATAGAAGGACACATTCTACTCATGTAAAAACATGCTGATTCCTGGACCGTCCATGGGCCGGATTTAGAAGGCGATTGGGCCGCATCCGGCCCCCGGGCCTTAGTTTGGGGATCCCTGTTCTAGGCCCACTGAGTATGCTCAGTATTCACTAGGCTACTTTGGGATTGTTTTGCTCCTTTATTTGCTTTTTCTTTGTACTTCTGCAAACCTTGGGGGTTTCCAAAGTCTGCTGCTCTTTGTGGCTGCATTTTGGCTATATAAGGGACGCGGGGCGCTGTGGGTTAAACCACAGAGCCTAGGGCTTGCCGATCAGAAGGTCGGTGGTTCGAATCCCCGCAACGGGGTGAGCTCCCGTTGCTCGGTCCCAGCTCCTGCCAACGTAGCAGTTCGAAAGCATGTCAAAGTGCAAGTAGTTAAATAGGGACCGCTCCGGCAGGAAGGTAAACAGCGTTTCCATGCACTGCTCTGGTTCGCCAGAAGCGGCTTAGTCATGCTGGCCACATGACCCAGAAACTATACGCCGGCTCCCTTGGCCAGTAAAGCGAGATGAGCGCTGCAACCCCAGAGTCATCTGCAACTGGACCTAATGGTCAAGGGTCCCTTTACCTTTAGTAATCTGAGTCAAGGATCTGCAGAGAGTACAGTGGTACCTCTACTTACGAAAGCTCTACTTACGAATGTTTCTACTTACGAATGGAGCTCCGTCCGCCATCTTGGATGCGTTTTAGATAGGATTTTTTCTACTTACAAATTTTTAGATAGGGTTGCTTCTACTTACGAATTTTTCTCCCAATGCATTCCTATGGGATTCGACTTACAATTTTTTTCGACTTACGAATGTGCGTTCGGAACTCATTAAATTCGTAAGTAGAGGTACCACTGTATTTCAACTTGGATTGAGGTGGAAGGATTAACACTTAGTTCCAAACATCACTACTGGAGGGATGATAAAAGTGGAAGCAACAAAGGAAAAGATCACATGGATGATAGGTGTACTGTTATCTCTTGCATTTCCTTCACATGACAATCATAAGTGCAGCAGCCAGAAAGCACTACAGTATTGCAGACTGTAGCAGAAAGGACAAATATATACTTTCAGGGTCACCCCTCTACTTCTGACGTTCCCTTGAGGTCCATATAAAACAGGAATAGTTATGCTATACTACTAAATGAGTGTGTATCTGAAGAAGTGTGCATGCGCATGAAAGCTCATACCAATAACAAACTTAGTTGGTCTCTAAAGTGCTGCTGGAAGGAATTTTTTTATTTTGTTTTGACTACGGCAGACCAACATGGCTACCTACCTGTAACTAGTACTAAATGAGTAACATCCTTCTACTTAAACAAAGAACAACCCCCCTTTGGAATTGTGTTTTTCCCCCCTTCCCACACCTGGCAATAAATACTGTAGAATCTAACCAGTAATCTGTCCCTGACATTCCCACTTAAAGTTAAGGGCTATTTGCTACTGCTATCAAGTAACTAAAGCTTACTTGCATGGTGCAGTGTTACTACTCTCATGCCAACCAAACTGCTGGTAGGGAATTTGGAATCATGCAGCACATAAATCAAGCCTTTCCTCCCCCCCAAAGCCAAAGAATACAAATTCTGAATAAATGTTGGTTGACAAACTTCAAAATTCAGTTTACTGAAGTGAAAGTCATCCCATTTTTTAAAAAATTCTCTCTTTGCTACACCATTTCCTACCAACAGTGTAGAAGCCAGTTGCCATTCATTAATTAGCACTAGTTTTTACTGACTGGCCAGCTGATTTACTTTTCTGACAGGTCTCCAATCAGCCATTTATCATTACAGTCTTATTTTGCTGCTCAGTCCTTTTCTGATGCCTAAGCTAATCTGTCCAGCCTTTTGAAATTACCTGAATGACACACTATCTTCTCATTGCTTAAGGAGAGAGGAAAAATATCCTACAAGAATAGCTGATATACTTGTACCAAGAACTGGAGACTGTGGGTCAGGAAACACTTACAGTGCAATCCAAATCCAAGCTCCAGCAGGATAAGCAAGTTTGGATTAGTCAGACCTTGGGCTGTCCTGGCTGAAACAGGGCTATGCTGGCATAGTGACATAACCTCAACGCAGCTCAGCTGGGGCAATGATGGTTCAGTTGGAGCTCAGCTGGTGGAACTGAAGAAGGCAGAACATACATCAGCATAAGTCACCATTCTGGGGGCATGGTGGAGCAAGGAGAGAAACTATTCCAAACCTCTTCCAGCTCAGTCATGTCATTGGGCAATCTGGTGGAACTCACACTAGCAAAAAGGGTGGTATAAGTCAAACTCTGTTTTAAAGGGTTGTTTTCCTTCTACCAGGCTCATCCAGCAACAAAAAAGAGTGTGGAACAGGTGTAGCTTGTGCTGGCTTTAACTTAAGACTGCGTACATTCCACTGGCTTCCTAAACTTAGGAGATTTCTCTTCCCAGCTGCAACCCTATTCTCATTTATGGTAACTGGGTGTTAAGTCCCTTTCAACTCAATGGAGCTTCATTCTGAGTAGACATGTATAGGACTGTATTTATTCGTGAACAAATAGATTTGGGCAATGGGGAAAATTAAGACGAACAATTTTTAATGACATAAAACTTAACATTATTATCCTGAAGAGAAATAAATCCTTGGAAAGAATGTTGTAGGCCAATATCAACATTATTATTAGAAGTTCTGGCAGGAATCATTCAGAATTTTTGAAAGCTTCAATTACCAGTTCACAAAAATAGCATGATGGCTGTTTTACTGACAAAGGCCCATCTAAGTGTATATATGCTTCCTTGTCTCTCTATCAGCACATTGCAGCCCAAGCTTGCATATTTTGCATTCATGTCTCCAATTCTAAATATAACAGTCTTCATGGTTGCAACTGTCAGTGGTTCAACAGATTCATTCATGTACGAAAAGGTGCTGTGCACCGCACAATAAATTAATGGTGAAGTAAATGAATACTATAGAATGACTGGAGGTGCTTGGTACAGGCAACAAAGAAAACTCCTGCACATTTAAATTATGGCATATTTAATACCCACGTAGAAATAACTCTTGCTTCAGTTTAACAGCTTTGTTCAACATCTAGAGCTACTAACACGGCAACAGAGGTGTGCAGGTGGTTTCCTCGTGAGATGCAGAAAGAGCAGCAGCTGTTGTAACTGGTCTTGCCAGTAAAATAGGGCTACTTTATTTACCCATCAATGTTTTATTTATCTATTTATTTATTAAGATTTATATACCACTTAACAATAACTTTTTTAAAATGTAAGTGGCTCTTCAACCTCTAGGAAAGTTAGTAGCTGTTTATGGCCCCTGCAAACCTGCACCATTAAAATCAATGTTTTGCCGCTGTAGGGATAAATTTATTACTCTAGGGGGTCCAAACCTGGAATTTAATTTTAATCTCGGAGATGCTCTCGGCAATATATTTTGCAGAATGTAACACTTGCGTATTTGCATGTGTCTTGTTCTTCAGTGCAGAGGTAGAATATACTGTATGTATGTTCTTTTTACTAGAGCTGCTTTTGAAATAAATTTAAAAACTGCAATTTAGAAAACCGAATCATGGTTCATACTTCACAGAACTTTTACAAGAGAATATCCCTGTGTGCACCCCTTCAAACAGCGAGTCCTGCTTTCAGGCAGACAACAGCTATAGAAAAAAAAACCTTGCTCAACAGAAAGCATTCATTTAGGTATGGTAGCCAATTATCTCAGCAGCATATGAGAAGGCCTGATGAAAACTAGGTGCAGAATTAAAGAAAGAGTTTCCAGGACTTACATTTATTTCCCTTACTTTGGGGTTGAATGTTATTCAGGCTTATTACATTAGCAGTCTTAAAATACCATCCTCTCAACCCCTTTATGATAAGCGAAGAAACATTCCCTCATTCCATTGTATCTTCAAAGTAACATATTCAGCTGAGAAAAGATGAATTTGGTCGCTGAAGCAAGAGCAGGGGAGTTCATCCGTTTTATTTAAATGGGTACTATTTATGCTATACAAATTTTAAAATGATGTCTCCACACAAAAATGGAGGGGAAAATGCAATTCCTAAAAGGGTGGCAAGGGTTCCAGGATAGAGAGGGAGACAGGCAAAGACCACCTCAGGGCCTACTCTACCTGGACACACACACACTGCCTCAAGCAGGGTCATCTACCATTAACAGCCCTGTTGGAAGGATTCCAGGAGAGAGGCAGGAAACGTTATTTCAGGGCCCGCTCCAGGTGACCCCTTGCCTTTCTCCCCAAAGCGTGATGTACCATAAACTGCCTTGTGGGAAGGATCCTGATGCATTTTTTAAATATATAACTTGATGTTACTTATAGGCTGCCTTGGAAGGTTTTATATCCTGAAAGGTGAGATATATACAAAATGTGGTTTAATAAAATAAGCTGCTTTTACAGTCGTACCTTGGATTCCGAACGCCCAGCAACTGAAATGTTTTGGCTCCTGTGAGGGACAAGGGATACAGGGAAGTCCCTCCCATCTTAAGTTCCAGCCCATCCCCAAGCGCTGGAGAGAGTAGGGAGAGCTCTGCCTCTAGCGGAGAGTCAGGAAGTGGGGTCCGAGGCTCAGGCAAGGTTGCGGAGCCCATGCACCAGGTGGGACAGGAAGTGGGGGGCCCGGGGGGAAGGCCAATCCCCCCAACTCCCGAATTGCGATGCAAACGTAGGGGGAAGAGGTTGGGTCTCCCAAAGCTTCTGTGCTGGAAGAAAACGCGCCAATCGCCATTCGGAGGTTCTGACACCTCACCATAAGGATGCATATTTACCGCTCTGAACACTGTAAATAATCAGCACTTAATAAAAGCCTAAAAAGACCATGCTGGAGTCGTTACTCTAGAGTAGCCATATCAGGCCCCCTGACAGCTCCCAAACGCCGCAAATCCGGTAGTGAGTGTTTGCGAACATTCTTTGGAACCCGAATGTCCGACAGGGCTTATGCAGCTTCCGATTGCATGCAGGAAGCTCCTGCAGCCGATCGGAAGCCATGCCTTGGTTGTCGAACGTTTTCGGAAGTCAAAAGGACTTCCAGAACGGATTCCGATCGACAACCAAGGTACGACTGTACTTGGTTTGTTACTTTTTTTCCTACTAAGTCACTGCTAGTGATGGATTGCTGCAGTGCAAGATGGGACAACTGGATTCTCTTGTGGACCCTTCCAAAAGGGAATGCTTATATATATATATTTTTAAAAACCCACCATTTCCCCGAAGACCAATGGGTTCATGCTGATTCTGCCTAGGGACACTGGGATAAGTTTGATGAGTATGGCTTTTGATTAGATGCCAGAGAAATAATAATCCCTTCCAACTTTCCCAGCTGTTAGAGAAAATAAATAATTAACTCTACACTATCCATATACTAATATTGGATTTGTTCAGATGACGTCCTCGCCAAGGAAATGCCAAGCAGGTCCCACTATCCGCCTGCTTGTTATTTTAAAATTCACTTATCTTTACCCAAACCTCGCTACATGCACAGTTGATTCAGATAACCTAACAGCCAGAGTTTGCCCACCTCCTTACTTGTTTGTGCTTCGCTGGCTGGCTGCAGCCATTTTAGGAAGAAACCATGGGAGAGAGATCACAAATCAGAAATGTTCCCATAGGAAATAATGGAAACCATCAGCTCACCTAAGGGAGGATTTCCTGGGAAAGCACTGTGTTTGGTAACCGGGACTTGTGTGTATTCCATGTGTAAGCATAATGTCTGCAAGTTACATGACTTGGGGCCAATACACATGTTCACACATTCTGAGTGTTCAGAGGTAGAACAGGTACACCCAGTGCTTAGGGCAGAAAGCTGTGATTTTGATAACCTACCACTCAGACTCTAGTCAGAGAGAATTATTTCTATTGCCCTTATAAGTGAGGATTAATTTATATAAACTACAGTTGATGCTAGCATCTTCATAAGAAGGAGACACTCTCTTTTCTCTTACCTGACTTGGGTGATGCAAGCTTAAATCCAGGCCACAAGTAAACTCTGTATGGTGCTCCACAGTTTCAAGCAGTGGATCAGGCTTGGAGAAATCCCAGAATCTATAGATGGAAACAATATTGTAATTATGGTAATTGAAAGGCCATTTTAAAAAATGTAATGCTGGACTGCTAATGTGCTTGAAGCTGCCAAATGCTTTTAAAAAACAAACCCATCCACTTTAGAAATGCAATTAATCCTATTGCCACAAGTCTTTTGACTCATCTGCATAAATAAGTACTTCATTAAGGCTACATCTCCTTCAGCCCAGTATGGAGATTTAGATCCAGAGCTGGCATGATGATCTCCCATTGGGATAAACTGCAAAACAGTAAACTGAAGTTTCTTTATTAAACTGTAAGTAAAGCTTTATAACATATGAACTGTCTCTGTCTTCTACTGTCAGATAACTGGGACATCTAGACTGGAACTATCTACTTCTACAGACTCAGGGCCAATAAGCCTTTCACAGTCTCACACCTGATTTTTCTTTTTTTTTTTTAAGGAAGATATCAAGGATGCAACTGGGGACTTTCTACGTCAGAAATATTTGATTCATCGTTTAGCTATGTTTAATCAATGGTCTGAAACTTGATGCTCTGCATAATTCACACAAGAATACCAGGCAGATGTGGAATTTTCAGATGTGTCCTAGGTGCTTGCTGCATTCTTAATATCTTAAACCTGTTTACACAGGCAGCAGGCAGCAGGGCAGAGAATACTCTTTATGATGCTTAGTAAGGCCGTTGGGAGGGACTACATATCCTCACATACCCCATCCCACCTTCTGTTTGCTGTTTTTTGACATGGAAACTTCAAGGTCTAAACTTGCCTTCTTGTTAACTAGGATCTTCAGTGATTGGATAGTTAATTGAATTTCTATGCTGCTTTCCATACAAATGAATCTCAAAGCAATAAATAACAATAACAGAACATAATATCACAAGTACAGCAGAAATAATATATTAAAGAATCATCAGTAAAATAATTACAATCTATAAATACTACTAGCAAAAAATAAGCTAAACATCACAATTACAGCATATCGTCTTATGTGATTAACAAAACATTAATAAACCATTTATAATCTAGAATATATTAACAAAATAGTAACTAAACATAAACTATTATGTTCTCTCTCTCTCTCTCTCTCTCTCTCTCTCTCTCTCTCTCTCTCTCACACACACACACACACACACACACACACACACATATGTGGGGCAGCCAGTGTTTAAAGTATATTTATAGCCAACAATAAAACTGAAACAACTAATTTATTTTCTAATTTTTTATAACAGTCATGCCTGTATGTGTATAAGGTAAAGTAGATACTACTCAAAAGATCAACAATTCTCAAAGTTATGTGACAATTCAACTGCTTAAACATTTCTCATTTCAGGTAGGTAGCCGTGTTGGTCTGACGTAGTAATAAAATAAAATAAAATCCTTCCAGTAGCACCTTAGAGACCAACTAAGTTTGTCATAGGTATGAGCTTTCGTGTGCATGCACACTTCTTCAGATACACTGAAACAGAAGTCACCAGACTAAACATTTCTCATTTACATTCTGGAATGTGTACTCAAAATTCAGGCTTCTTTTTGATTACTTAACATTTTGTTACCTGGTTTGAGCCATAAGATAAGTTAAATGTAGGCCAAATCATTCCTTTAAGTTAGGGGCCCTTCCCTAGCCTGGTACCCTCCAAATGTTTTGGACTACAACTCCTATCAGTTCTGGCTAGCATGGTCAATTATCAGACATTATGGGAGTTGTAGTTCCACAACATCTGGAGACCACCAGGTTGAAAAAGTCTGCTTCAGATGTTGTTGGACCACAGTTCCCATCAGCCAGCATGGCCAATGATCAGGGATGATGGGAGCAGTCATCCAGGACCTTGAGCCTCCCTACCCCAGCCTTATGTACTGAGCTGCTGGTATATCCTTGTGCTTAAAAAATAAGATATAGAGTGACAATTCTGATTCCATAAATGAAAGACATTCCATAAATCAGACATCTTTGTGCACACTTTGTTCCTAATTTTAACTATGCTGCATATTTTTCTATTCTTGTGGGCAGGACAAGGAATTAGGAAGGGCACTGAAGTCCAGCCTTTCTAGTTACTGACCTTTGATTCAGGAACTTACGAATGTGCGTTCGGAACGCATTAAATTCATAAGTAGAGGTACCACTGTATTTCAACTTGGATTGAGGTGGAAGGATTAACACTTAGTTCCAAACATCACTACTGGAGGGATGATAAAAGTGGAAGCAACAAAGGAAAAGATCACATGGATGATAGGTGTACTGTTATCTCTTGCATTTCCTTCACATGACAATCATAAGTGCAGCAGCCAGAAAGCACTACAGTATTGCAGACTGTAGCAGAAAGGACAAATATATACTTTCAGGGTCACCCCTCTACTTCTGACGTTCCCTTGAGGTCCATATAAAACAGGAATAGTTATGCTATACTACTAAATGAGTGTGTATCTGAAGAAGTGTGCATTCGCATGAAAGCTCATACCAATAACAAACTTAGTTGGTCTCTAAAGTGCTGCTGGAAGGAATTTTTTTATTTTGTTTTGACTACGGCAGACCAACATGGCTACCTACCTGTAACTAGTACTAAATGAGTAACATCCTTCTACTTAAACAAAGAACAACCCCCCTTTGGAATTGTGTTTTTTTTCCCTTCCCACACCTGGCAATAAATACTGTAGAATCTAACCAGTAATCTGTCCCTGACATTCCCACTTAAAGTTAAGGGCTATTTGCTACTGCTATCAAGTAACTAAAGCTTACTTGCATGGTGCAGTGTTACTACTCTCATGCCAACCAAACTGCTGGTAGGGAATTTGGAATCATGCAGCACATAAATCAAGCCTTTCCTTCCCTCCAAAGCCAAAGAATACAAATTCCGACCTTTGATTCAGGAACCCATCTGTGGCACAGCTTCTGAGATCTTACCAGGCATTACCCTTCCAATTATTTCTTTGCATCCATAAGGGCTTTTGTTTAAAGTGAAACCTCCATCTAGTATCACATCCGGTGTTTGTTTATTTACCGCATCCAGTTGCAACACACACACACACACACACACACACACACACACACACACACGGCCTTCTACAGTACCGAATAACTAGTGTGCACTAAATATAATTCTTCGCTATTTTCACTGAGATATGTTTGCCCTTACTTCACCCACTACAGTCAATAGATTTCTACTACAACCAATTTTGTCTCTTCTTTTTTCTCCCAAGGGCCCCTTCTCTCTCAACATATATGTATGCTATGCTTACAAAAGAAGAACAATGTGCAATTCATAATGTACACAGCTGGTTTTGCCACTAGAGTGGTTACCAAGAAAGGGAGAAAAGACCAAACTATGCAAAACACAATTCATGGGTGGTTTAGGCACACTGTAAACACTAGAGGCAACTGAATGAGTTTGCTTAATCTATCTTCATTTAATTTCTTTGCAAATCACCTGACCAGAATGGTGGCTACACAATGGATGTACTATGACAACAGCCCTCTTTCGCTTCTCCTAGTACTAGAGGAACAGGAGAATGAGAGGTTATTTTCCAACATGCTCATTTCCAAAGAGCAAACGCATATGAAGATCAACATCCTTACATTTACCCATGACATCACACATTTATCTTATTGGATAACTGGAAAAGATAAATTTAAAATAGAAAAAAAACCAACGCATTTGAGCCTAACCTTTAAAACCTATTTAAACATATTAATAAAGCAGTCAAAAATAAAACTGTCAGTATCAGCAAGCCTTTATACATACATACATACATACATACATACATACATACATACATACATACATACATATTCTGGCCACCAATTCTCAACAAGATATTGCAAGGCTAGAAAAGCTGCAGAAAAGGGTGAATAAAACAACATGAGAGCAGGAAATGCTCCAGTGATGAAAGGTACAACATTTGGGGCTCTTTAGTTTAGAAAATGGTGTTTCTGTGCGCTGCTCTGGTTCACCAGAAGCGGCTTAGTCATGCTGGCCACATGACCCGGAAGCTGTACGCCGGCTCCCTCGGCCTGTAAAGCAAGATGAGTGCCGCAACCCCAGAGTCGTCTACGACTGGACCTAATGGTCAGGGGTCCCTTTACCTTTAGTTTAGAAAAAAGGAGAGGAAGGGAAGGGACAAAGTAAGACTTTTACAAACAAGACTGGTCCTACTTAGGCACAGTGAGGCAGCCACCTTAGGTGGCATATGCTGAAGGGTACGGGGAGTCACACTGAAGTGCTGGGAGACAGAGCTGCCTTGTGCCCTCTGAACTAGCCTGCAGTACTGAGGAGCAGTGGCGCACCCGTTCCTGTTGCCAAATTTGATGGACCTTTGGTGTGATCCAACAAGACTCTTGTGCAGAAGAGTTTGGTTTGGGGCAAAGTTATTGTGATTTAGTAAGGAGACGTGGGTGGCGCTGTGGTCTAAACCGCTGAGCCTCTTGGGCTTGCCGATCGGAAGGTCGGCGGTTCAAATACCCGCGACGGGGTGTGCTCCCGTTGCTCGGTCCCAGTTCCTGCCAACCTAGCAGTTTGTAAGCGCACTGTGCAAGTAGATAAATAGGTACTGCTCTGGTGGCAAGGTAAACGGCATGTTTCGCTCTGGTTTCGCCAGAAGCGGCTTAGTCATGCTGGCCACATGACCCAGAAAAACTGTCTGGGGACAAACGTCGGCTCCCTCAGCCAGTAAAGCGAGATGAGCACCACGACCCCCGAGTTGTTCGCGACTGGACTTAACTGTCAGGGGTCCTTTACCTTTTTAAGGAGATAGAACAACAAAGTTCCATGACAGCTGATAATCAATCTGAGGGGATTTCTTTGGTTCTACGCTCCCCAAACTATGCTGTACGGGTGGTCCTTACATTTGTACAGACCTATATTTTCTTGAGACAGAGGCACATTGTGACATTACAGGCAACCCCTGATTTGTGAGGGGGTTGAGTTCCAGGTCATTATGCATGATGGAGGAGTGTCTACAAGCCCCACCCCCTTTCCCTGCCACTTCCGGGTTCATGGTAATGTGCACGTGCACAATTGCACGTGCTTTGAACACACATAAAGTGGTTGTTGCCCATATCTGACTATTCCCATGTGAAGGAAATATACTTCTATAGCAAATTATTCTCCCTCCAGAGAAACAAATATGCATACCATATTTGAAAATATCCCAGCTTGAGAAAGCAAAGTCAAAAGCACTAGACAACTGGGATGGTTAATTAGGTTCTTGAATACTCAAAGAATGCATATAATCTTCCATGGACTACTATGGAATTAAGATTCATGGTGCTACAGTATCTACATGTCCCAAATAAGAATCTGTTTGAATGTGTTACCAGCTGCCTATTTACACTTCATAACTTGTATAAAGAACTTTCATCCACTTTCCCGAAGAAAGGTTATTTCAGGTGTTACTGAAAGTTCAGAACTAGCCCCATTTATATAACACTCTCCCCCTGTCAAATTTTAATTGAATATCAAAGAACAGGGTTTAAGGAAGAAGCATTTCCCCCCTTGATAAGTGCAGTCAGTATGAAGAATGTTCTGGGCTGTACTGTTCTATAGTATATTAGTGGCCATTCACTGTAACTGTTATTTCATTTCCACAGATGACTAGATATTCTATATATACAAAAGTGGAGAGCCAATTCCTCATAAAAACAGTTTAGTAACTCCTACAGTTTCCCAAATCTGAGCTACACATAACCTTTATCTTCCAAGTACAGAAAGAAATGTAGCCAGTCAACTACCGGAACCTATGGAATTCCCAAAACCACTATACTAAGTCAAAATGTTAACTGTGCATGATTCTTGCACAGGTACGGTAGTATCATAAGTATAAATATTAGAAATCAATGCTGCCTGCTACAAGTGATTGCTTGTCTTACTAAGAAACAATCACATTCTTTCTACCAATGTGGATCAAAGTGGGATTTGGGGGGAAATGCATCAAAATGCAGTATTTCTTAAGAAACTACATACATGATTGATATTTCCAAACTAGTGGTGGGAGACCACTGAATGTAGAGGATATGGGAGTGTGTACATAGTAGGAAACTATAGCTTTAACTGGAAACTGTTTTTTAAAAAGTTTTGTAGTTTTTTGCTTCATTCAAAAAAGGAGGAGTATTTGGTTGTAATTAGCACACATAGGAAGTCTAAGATGTGTAAACAGATAAATCAGAAAAAAGCTACTAAGCTGGTATTGGGCCAGAAATAAGAATACATTTATTGATGCATGCCTGTGTCACATACATAAATCAATCATACTGTCAAATGCTTTTTGTAGTATTCATTGTTCCATCAAAATAAACCAGTACTACTAGTTTGTGAAATGACCTGTAAACTCAAGTTGTTTTAATCACTATATTCCAAACTCTGCTTACCTAAAGTTTCAACAGAAGATAACCTCTCCTGGTTTCTTAAAATACATCCAAAATGCTTGAGCAGGGGGCAGAATCTTGACACATTTGCCATGGTCTAGAGTTGTTATTAATATAATTCCCTTTAACGATGAACTCAAGTGGTTGGATGCTTATTGGATTGGAGTAAAACAAAGCCACTGAGAAACAATGGGGATAGGTATCTGCATACCTTGGTGAACCTTCAGGTATATAGAATTACAAAACAATGCCTGCCCACCCCCAACCCAACAAGCTAAAATTCCAGAAACCACAAAATGTTGAATACCATTTGTGGGGTAATATATTGTCCTACTTCAACACCTGACAGTTTTAGCATCAAAACCAAATCAAAATTTATTTGTGTAGCCGACAGGCCATAGCATCAGAAGGACAAACACTAACAAAAATACATTACATATATGGTTACCAATAAAACCTATTAAACCTATTAAAACCCAAGATAAAAGCTGGGTTAACAGTTTTAGCATCCTAGAGGGAGGCATGGTTAGCTGGAACCCTGAACAGGAGCCCTTAATGTTAGAGGATGAGGATATACTGCAGCATTTTGTACTTTATATAGTGCAGACATGTTACTTATATACGGCCATCAGGATATCTGGTTGTCTATAGGTAACCTACAAAAAGTCAGATATTTATGCTGAATTTACTATCTAATTTTAGTCAAGGAATAGGAACCAAGATATGGATATGAGCATATACCTGAAGGAGCATCTCCATCCCCATCTTTCAGTATGGACACTGAGGTCCAGTTCCCAAGGCCTTCTCTGCGAGAAGTGAAGTTACAAGGATCAGACAGAGGGGGGCCTTCTTGGCAGCGGTGGCTTTTCTGTGGAATGCCCTCCTATCAGATGTCAAGGAGTTAAATAATTATACAAATTTTAGAAGACACCTGAAGGCAGCGTTGTATAGGGATGTTTTTGATGTTTTATTATGTTTTTATATCTGTTGGAAGCCACCCAGAGTAGCTTGAGTAATCCAGTCAGATAGATGGAGTACAAATACTACTACTACTACTACTACTACTACAACAACAACTTTTGCAAGCATTTAGGTTTCATTTCAGTAAGGTTGGAGAACTGTGTGGTTACACCAAACTCAAACCCCTCTGGAAGAGGTGGGTTTTGAAGGAACAGAGGAAGGTGACATTACTTGGGTGTTCTGGAAGGGATCTCCAAGCACACATGCTTGCAAAGTTTCCAAGATGTGCACATGGAATTCTTATTTATCTATACAGTCAAACCTTGGTTTTCGAACATCTCGGCTGCCAAATGATTCGGAAGCCGAATACCAAAAATCTGGAAGTGAAAGTGGAATTTTTATACAATTAAATTGGGGAAGACCCAAATATATGTATGTTCAGATCATTTATATAAATTCAAATAAAAGTTATTGTGGGCTGAATTTCACCATTCCATTTATAAAGGGTCTCTGGATATAGTTGCTTGCCTGTGAATTAGATCTATTTAGAAGCGTTTGAAATCAACCAGATTTTCTTCTCAAATGTCTATATGAGGGGAAGTGAATCACACATAATACTTTAATGCCATCAATATTTCTTTGCTCACAATTTAGAAAGCCATTTATTACTTTCAAGAGATTACAATAAAACTAGGATTCACCCCTTCAATCCTGATCTTTAACCCCTAATAAGGCTGAGGAATATATTTTGACGTGAAGATGTGCTTATGGCAAAATACGGCATTTCATGCAAAGGTCTATGCTTCTTATTTCAAGGTATGTGGCATATAAACTAAATATTGCTTCTTTAACAGCAGGACAAGTTCAGCAATAAAATGTCAAGCAGCAAATACTCAAGAGTATCTGGGAAGCAAAATACATTAAGATAAACCCAGATTGCAAGTCTACTCTATATGAAAACAGAAACCATAAGATTATCTTTTTCACAACTAAAACAAAGATATTGCTTTATCTTCATGTTCTGTTGATACTACATATTTGACTAGGTCTGTTGTATTCTCCAAGAGCTGTAGCATGCAGCCAAAAGAAGGCATGTAGGGTTCCTCTCTCAATACAGTATTCAGCTTTTGTTTAAATAAGATTGAAATCCTATATGCATGCACCTGGGAGCAGACGTGGCTTGCCTGATGGGGCAGGACCACAATGCTAGCTTGCCAGCATTGAGATCACTGTCATACACCACGTCTAAGTGCGGGGTGGAAGCAGGGAGGTCAGCACAGTGCAAGTGCACCAGTGGGAGAGCCTGAACCCTGCTGATATTCCCATTCCCTTGCCCTCTGCCTCCCAGTAAACAGCAGTGGCTCGACCCACTTCTGCCTGCGAGTAAGTCCCACTGAACTCAATGAGGTTTACTTCTGAGTAGGCATGAATAAGATCGCAATGCAAGTCTCTCTCACTTTGATACAGTGGTACCTCAGTATACCAACGTAATCCGTTCCGGAAGTCCGTTCTTAAACTGAAGCACGCTTTCCCTAATGAGGCCTCCCGCTGCCGGTGCCCTTCCACCATTCAGATTTTGTTCTCAGACCGAGGTAAAGTTCTCAAACCGGGACACTACTTCCGGTTTTGCGGAGTTCATAAACCGAATTGTTCTTAAACAGGACTGTTCTTAAACCGAAGTACCACTGTATAGGGAAAAACATGGAGGCAATATTTGATAGAAATTACGAGAAAACACTAGGCATTTATTATTTTGAAGAAGGAGAAGGATTGTATTCAATGTAATCAACATACTAGGTTACCCTCATTTATGTTGTGGCTATTTGGCAATGATTCTCCATCCCCTAAAGGCCCCTCCTCACCAGCGTTTCCCAATACAGGTCTTCATTCCCATTGATTTTGTAGCAGACAAAGCAAGCAAAGCTCTGATTATTATTAACTGGCATTGTACTCTAAAACAAAATCACATAAAAACATCGCTTATGTTTTGTGCAGTATTATGCAAGATGCATATTTTAGCTATAAATAAAATTAAGTAATTGATACGAGGCAGACCGCTTGACTCAGCAGACTGGAAGAGTAATGCTGCTGGTTTTACTATGCACTCAGACTATTGGCACACATAACTACGGGGTGAAAGAGAAGAGAGATTGCTGGCAAAGCTTTACCCCTTTAGCTGCATCCAGTAAAGAAATTTCAGGTATAGGGAATGAACAAAAGATTAAGCATTTCAAGAGTTAACAGTGTTGGTTCATTACATAAATTATAGATAGGAAGTCTTCTACATATACTTTTGTGCCATAGCATGGCTGATCTGATAAGGACTGAATAAACTGAGGCAGCAATAGATAGGTAAACATGAATAAGCTTAAAGTCTGTGCTAACAAGCTACACAGATAAAAGTCTTGCTTCTGAATTAGAACTGTCTATTGTAGAGGTTCTCAAACTATGGTCTGTGGGCTTCATTCAGGTGGAAGATAGACTGGGGAACAGCTGAGAATATCTGTACTTGGCTCTGACAATGGAGACAGTGGTGTTTTGATTAGGACCAGATATGTCAAACAGGCAAACAACTGGCCTAGGCTGGGATTTATGGATCAATCAAAATAGCTTAATTGGTAGAGCATGAGACTGAATCTCAGGGTTGTGGGTTTAAGCCCCATGTTGAGCAAAAATATTCCTGCATTACAGGAATTTGGATTAAATGACCCTCATGGTCTCTTCCAGCTCTACAAGCCTGTGATTCTATTTTTCTTGTGTTCTTTTATAAAGCCATTCTACCCCATTTTCACATTAATCTGCAACCTTTTCAAATAAAACCTCACAAAATTGTATTTAAATATGTGTTTTATCTAAATGTATGTATTTCCACATACTAGCCTAGGGACTATGATTTTCATTGTTTTGACGATGGTGATGATGGCACTGAATAACAAAAAGTTTATTAAGAGATCTCCTGAGATCTCCAGCAATGATCATGTGGTCCGTGAAAAATGGCTGAGAACTGCTGCTGAATGTGAATTATAAAAAAGGAACCAGCAACAAAATTAAAATTAAATCAAAGTACTTTGCAAGAACAATACAGTACATTTCTTAGCATTCCCAATCACAGGGAATGTGAGGCACTTCATTGCACGGTTGTTAACAAAATCATTTTTCTAGAAGTCATGACCTGAAAAATGTAGTGTATGAGCACTATCAGCAACACAAGCTTTCAATCATAGATGAACCATCATACAATTATAGATCACACTAGGGCAGTTCTCTCTGGTGTAGAAATCTTACAAGTTTTATCACAGCATCATAAATAATGCTATCTTATTTTGGCTCCTAATTAAATATCTATAGTCAATTTTAATTAACTGATTGCAATCAATGATCCTTGCCTCTAGATGTTAGATTAAATTAGATTAATACAAAAAAAAAAATCACATCAAAGGCCATGCAAAGTTATATGCACGCAGAGGTATTTACCTGAAAATGGTACTAAGGCTAAAGAACAAATGTTCGTAAGAATTAGAAGAAAACATAATATACTGCTTAATATACTGAAAGGTATTGTCAAGATAAGAGATAAAGTACCTGTCCCCAAAGTTTGATTTTAAAGTCCCTTCCCCATTTATGTGCAAGACATGTGTCCCAAATCTATAAACATTTGCCAAAACCATGAAGATTAATTCCACTACAAGATTATCTTGAACAAAAGTGACTTCCTGAGCTAAATGCCATCAGAATGTAAATGCCACTTTACTCCTGCTCATGGTTATTTCCTATGAAATCCATGCACATCTTGCTTTCCCTGCTATTGTTTTGTAAACAATCTTCACAGGGTATAATTTCTATAGAAAAAAGAGTCAACTCTTTATGTAAGTTTTGGGATCCAATCCACAACATTGTCTTGCTGTACAAGCATGTCCCCAGCCACCACAAATTCCAGGGTGGTGGTCCAGAAATTATATGGGCTTCTTGCTTCCTGTAGCTAGGAGGAGCTGCTCAAAAAGTTCCCATTGGGGAGCAGCAAACCAGGATACCCCACACCATGGATGGGTGCTATTGCCTGGGCTCAAGGGTGTACTGATTAAGTGTTTTGTAGTGATGAGGCACTGTTGTAGACTGGACCTAATCAAATGCTAATCTGAGGTTCAAAAGTCTTTATTTAGAAAGATTTACAGTCTTCTTAATCACCAAACTCTAAATATAGATAACTAAATTATATGCCTGGGTAAGCTTGCAGAAATAAAACTGTGTTCAGCCTGTTTCTACCTAGAACAGTAGAGTATGTCTATAGGCATTGAGTTCCGAAACATGAAACACTAAAGGATTTGCAGAATGAACATTACATGACCCTTGTATAATGATGCATGGGACTACACAGATTAACATTAAAGTGTTTTGAAAAGTAACTACAGTATTCTCTATGCAGTTCTGGAACCTAAGCAGTTAGCATACCTCAGGAAATACTTTTTATTTATTCAATTTATATTCCAACCTTCCTTCCAAAGAAGCCAAGGGAGGTACTTCCCTTTCCTCACCTGCTCTTCTTATTTCTTCAGCTTCCAACACCACCTCCTCCATGTCTACCGCCTCTTCTTCCTCTGACCACTCATTGTTGTCCCACCATCAGTCCCCTGGCTCTGAGCCTTCTTCCCCTGGGGGTTCCCTTGGAGGCTCCCCAGCTGGTGCCTCCCACTCTTCCTCTGCATCCAGCCAAGTCCATGACAGGTTATTATGTCAGTAATCAAACCAGCCAGAGAGCTATTTTTCCCTAGTGGCACCAGTACTTTGGAATGCCCTCCCTAATGTGACCCATTCAATTACCACGTTACGCTATAACTCAAAACTTTTATTTGTTACAAAGTCTTTTAGGGCCATGGAGTTTATTGATTTTAATTACTTTAATGAGGTCTATCATTTCAACAGTTTAAAAATTAGAAGAAGATGTATTGGTTTTGTTATTTTATTTTTTTATTTTGTATGTTTACATTTTACTGGAAGCTGCTCAGAGCGCCTTTGGTGCAAAAGCAAGGGGGGAAATGTAAATCTTAATAATACATGCAATTATCTACTTCAAAAGAACTATGTACATGAAAGATGTTACTGTACAAATGTTGTTTTATCACTGAAGTATCAGTGCCTTATTTTTATATTTAATCACAGGTCAATTGGAAATGTTGACATGCTCCATCAATATGAATAAGCCTTTAGGCAAAACCACCTCAAAAGGGTTAGGATTGTGAACACAGGCTATGCTGCTTTAAGAGTTGTGAAAACTTGCTGCATTATATCTTCCAAGAAAACATATTGGCGGAATGAGAGTCTATGGGAAACTTCTATATTAATGTCTTTAAAGGAAGATTGCCTTTTCATAATTTTCCATTTGTGGATTTATGGTTTTACAGTTTAAATGGCATCTTCCATTATCTTCTAGAGGCACCAGACTTCTTCAGAATCCCTCACCTAGCAATTACGTTATTGCAGATCTTGCCATCTGCCAGATCCTACAAGATGCTGCAGTTTGGCATTTCACTTACATTGCATAACAGTCATAGTGTGTTTTTTTTTAATTGCATGCATTACAGACTCTATCTGGGATGTTCATAGGGTGTTTTTTATTTGCAGAACAATACCAGGTAAAACTGCAAACCGTAATAGCCATTACGATAGAAAGCATCTGCGTACAACTACAGAGAATTAATAACTTTATATTGTCATTGTAATGGCAATGTAATTCTATTTGGAACAGAAGAGATATGGCACTTTGGGGGAGGGGAGGGGGAAACTAGTAAAATGGAATTGCAGTCAAAGGGAGGGTATGACACTGCACCAAACCTCCTGATGAAAGCACTGTTTCTTTTAAAGAGCTCACCATCTGTTTAGGGGGGAAGTTTTTACGAAATGGAGTGGTTAAACTGCTGGATATCAGATACTGAATACCGGTGACCGGGAAACAAGAACAGGGAGAATGCTGCTGCATCCCTGTCCTGCTTCTGGGCTTCCCATAAGCAACTGGTTGGCCACTGTGAGAAAAGGATGCTGGAACTACAGGCAGGAGTCTTCTTCCGTTCTTAGTCATGTCATCTGTTCTCAACTGTGAAATGTGCACGTACCCAGTATGTAGGCAAACACCACCAACTAGCTTCAGTCAGTGGTCTAGACTCTAACTCACGTGTAAGGTGAGAAAGAAACGGCAGCTTACTGTGAATGAGTGGCATAGCTGGTGCACACTGCTCAGCTGGGTCCACTTTTGCTGCTCCCTTTCCGGAGCTGGGAAGCGAATCACAGAGCAGCTGCAAGCCAGTGTTTACGCTTTGTTTATTCAAAGCACGCCACATACGGTAAGCCAAGAACAAACATTTCTTTCAGAACATGGCTTGCCATTATGTGCAAACTGGGAGAGGGGCATTAACCATCCAGTTTTATACTTACTCTTGATGCCTAGTATGTCCAACTAGATGTTCGTTCCTAATGAGCTTGCAGGGAAATGCTGCTTGAATGAGCTGGCAAATGCCAGACTTAGCTGGACATATGCCAGTGACCTGGGAAGGAGAATGTTCCCTCCTGTGCAGTAGTCGCTTCCTAGCTTGGCAAATCTCACCAGGTAAAGCATTTATGCTGAGGCAAGTATATGTTCCACAGAATGAATTTACTGTTTTCCTATCTACATTAACACACACACACACACACAAAAAAAAAATTCTTGGCTATAATTTATTCAAATTCATTATAGAAAGATACTGTCTTCAACTCCCCAAGAACTTACCTCTCTTTTTGAATTATAGATATTTAAATGGATTTAGATAACATTTGTTCTTTAGCTTTAGTACCATTTTCAGGTAAATACTCCTGTGTACCTATAACTTTGCATGGTATCTGAGTCTTTGATGTGATTTAGAGAATCAAATGCTGCTCTTTACATATGGATGTCTATGGCAGTCCTAAATGGTAATTTCTGATTGCCAACTTTGGTATGGGTTCTGCCTCTGGATCTATAATAACTTGACATGTAGAAATTCAAGTGATGGGGAAAGCCTCATTTGCCCATCATTCCATGAAAATCCTCCCCTACTTTATCAAGCTTCTGTTCAAAGCACAAGGGCAGGCATAGTAAAGGCATTGGGAGATCACTATGTCTTCATTATTGGTGGAGCTAAAACACTTATTTTATTTTATTTTTAAAGTACTATGGGTCCGTTTCTTAGTATCACTACTAATTCACTACTCATCAAATTGTAAAACACTGATATGCTCAGTTCTGAAACATGTTCTAAAAAATCTACAAAGAAATCCAACATTATCAACAACACAATGCTGGTATTAGTACCAAAAAGGGGTGGGGTGGGGAGACAGAAGGTTATCTTACAAAATGAGAAGAAACAGATTAAGTTATCTCTCACAAACAATTTAATAATAACAAATATTTATGTTGCTATTCAAAGAGTTCTAACTAAGTTATTTCTGGTATGTTCCATGTATGAAAAAAGCCACCACATTGTCCAGGATACCGGTTAGCTGAAACAGCTATTTCATCAAGAGCATCTGTCATGGCAGATGGCCAATCCCCCCCCCCAAAAGCCAAATCAGTCTTTAAACAGCAAGAAGCCACACATTTTTAGCTAGCACTTGAAAATATAAATTTGCAAGTCTAAACCTATAAACAAGTACTTGTGTTCCCCAATTAGAAAACACTGTCTACAAGTGTAACAAATGCATTTCTCCTCTTAAACCTAGCCTTCAAAAAATAACTGATGAGATGGTAAACCTGTGTCTAAGTGGTACTGCTTCAGGCTACAGGTGCAGGCTCCCCTGAAAAATATATACATTCATATGCTTAGAAAGCCAGAAGATCATTGAGGGGACTAGTTTGGAACCCTCTGCACTAATGCTATGAAGTCCCAGTCCTACCTTGTAGATGTAAAGTACAGGCCTTTTCCAAACAAAGCATGCACTCTTATCATGCTCTATTTTGTTTTTTTGTGGGAGACAATATGAAGAAGTGAAATAAACTAAAGTGATACAGAGGAGACACATGCCTCCCACTTCACTTGCTGGTAAAAACTAGGCCCGAGAAGCTTCCAGATGGAAGAAGAGCACTATAAACATGAAGAACAGGGGAAAGAAATACTTCACAAAAAAGTACCAGCTACTACAGTGTTGGTGGCTGGGTTTGTTACCCATGCTGATTTAGCAGCAATTGCTATAGGCATTGGCAAAGTCCCTGTATGAATTGTAAGTGGCAGGTGCACTGACTGAACATGACAGTCAGTTACAAAAGCCTCCACGTAGAAGCGCCTTTCATATTACCCATAAGAGCAGGATTCATGTCATACCCTGCAGACTCTCTCTGTACATATGTACAGTGACTGCAAAGAATATCTGTATCTGCTTTGTCATTCCATTATTTGGGTATGACATATGCAGTTTACAGATCAAAATATAAAGGCATAAAGATGCCAGGATACAGAGAGGGCAAATTATAAAACCATCTGTCAAACTCAAAAGGCATCAAGCTGATTAAAGTGGATTAAGAGAGAAACTGTAATGCTGTCAGTATATAACTGGATGGCAAGGTAACATTTCCAGTTTCTGCAACAGAAGTATAAAACCTTATCCTGGAACCCAATTTTCTCTCATTGCCATAGTTATAATCAAATTATCTCCCACAACACCTTTTCAAGCCCAAAGACACAGAATATAGCACCTTCCCCTAGAAATTCTGTTTCCCCAGACTAGCAGCAAAAAATAGCACATGATTCACAAACTGCAAGACATTTTGTATATATGACAACAACAACAACAACAAAAATAAAAATAATTTTAAAATTACAGTACCTCACAGTAAAATCATAGGAACAGGAAGCTAATATAGTAGCATGAAACGGTGAAAACTACAAAGAGATAAAGATATATATATATTAACAGCACAAATATAGGAGAGAGAGATATAAGTTAACTAAGAATAGAATTTTGTAAAGGGTCATTATAAAGCATATTACTCAGTACAAAGACTGCTTTAAAGTTGCCAGCTTCTATTTTATTATAGAAGCACCCAACAGCCCTACCATAAATTAAGCTCTCAGCTCCATTTATAATCCCTTACATGACAGTCACCCAAGGTGGCTATTACATTTTCCCTTGGGCTGCAGAATGAGCATGAGTTCTCAACCTATGGATGGTCAAAGTGTTTAAATACTCATCCCAATTCAGCAACAGTATCCTTTTCCCACTCTGCATCATTTCACAGAACATTTGAGAGAGAGAGAGATGCTACACTGCTACTACAAGGCCATATTTTCTTCCAATACCCTCTTCTAATTTAATTACTATTATTAAGAAAACTGGATTCAAGCTTGAAATCTGGCAACAGCACAAGAGTCTCATAATTTCACCCATAAGGGAGAGTAGATATATTATTATAGTCCTTGGCAGACACAGTGGGGATGAAACAAAGGCTGCGGCAAAGATAGCAGCCAAGAGCCAAACTCTGTCAACCTCATTTCTGGCTCTCACACAATTAAAATTTTAACTCATCATTTTCAAGCACGTCAATGGTGAAAAATAACCATTTCCATTCTCCTCACTACCGCCACCCAGCAAAGTTTATAGTCCTAATATCCTTTCATTTCTCTCTCTCTTGTTTTAAACAAGTAGCAAGAACTTACAATAGATATCTGAAATAAGTTCCATATTTCATCATAGCCACCACTTCAACATACTATCTGAAAGTATCAACAAAAAAGTACACTTTTTCCACAAGATGGAAGCAAGGTACTTGCACAGCGACTTCTTTGCACAATCACCTACTGAAGTGACTTTGGTCCAAAGAGTTACTTAGGAATACCCAAAGGGTCAGCAAGCCCAATGGGAGTGGTGTGGTTTTTCTTCTGAACAGCAGATTCAGAGAAGACCTTCTGGGCCAAGGTGCCCTGTCTATAGAATGTGCTCCCCAGTGAACTAGGTACAAAAATGGAGCTAGGTTACTGCCAGATTTTAATCATAAAAGTGATTCCTAAACAAATGTTTAAGGGGTGTCTGTGCATTCATTAACTCAACTACATAGACTGCCTATGTTAGTGATATATGTACAGCAAACTAGAAATCTAATAATATATTTTTTAAAAAACTTACTTTGACTCTTCTTATAGCATATGTATGCCCAAAGAGCTTGAATACTGGCTGTAGGATGTTCCTCAAATCCCAGCCTTTCAAACTGCAGTCAACAGCACCTGATACCAGCAAGTTCTGGTAATTTAATAAAATGAAGAATGGGTTAGTAAATATATGTGTGTAGCTTTCAAATGCTAAATTTAAAGAACAGTTGTTAACAGCACAATCCTATAATGTCTCTTCAGAAGTATGGTAAGCCCTATCGAGTTCATTTTTTTTATATTGCAGAATTCTTAGAGGCTTACAATTTACTACACCAAGGTCTTATACAAAAAGGGGGAAATAGATCAAATAAAAGCAATATAATGTCACAGAACAAGATAAACCAAGATTCAGTTGGGCACAATGTTAGCTGGGGCAGAAATTAACAATACTAATACTAATCAGTGGGACTTCCATGAAAATGTGTTGAGTATAGCCTCAGACAAATACTGGTATCAATCTAGAGTTGACAGACAGTATATGTGATTGAGAAGAATGTTTTAAATACTAGAGCAGTGATGACATTGCAACATCATATGATTGACAAGTTGTCAAAGTTGCCCAGTTGTCAAAGTTGGCCTGCAGTGTGGGGGAGATATAGATCTGGTCCGCTGGGCCAAAAAAGGTTCCTCACACCCTGATCTAAGACAATGGTGTTCTTTTGGTTCTCTCATAGGGTCATGAATTAAACAAGTAGCAAATTAAGGATAACAATGGAGAAGTTAAATATTCCTTTTTTGTAAACTAATATTGATAGTGGCAATTAATAACGGGACAGCAATTTTAATCTAAGAGTTAAGCAAGTGCTTATGTCTCTCCCAATGAAATCTGTCCCAGTGGCGGAGCTTCAAGCTCTGGCGGGGGGCGGAGGGCAGGCGTGTGTGTGGCTGGCGTGCATCCCGGGGGCATGGTGTGGCCCGCCGCCCGCAGGGGCATGGCGCCCAGCACGGGGGGGGGGGCAGCCAAGATGGCACCCCACTGGGATTGTGTTCCTCTGTTCCTCCGCCACTGATCTGTCTAAAGTGCTTAACTTCAGCAAGTTCCTTGAATGAACACCTGTCTATATGTTACCAAGCCAGAAACATGACCACTGAATAAAAAGAAGTTTCCCCAAAAATTTGAAATATATGGTTTCCAGCTATCATACCTGATCATACTTGCACCAATCACAACTTAAAATCTCCGCCTGGTGAGCAGGAATGATCACTGGGGGTCTTGGTGATTTTGCATCCCAAATTCTTAAAGTCTGGTCACCTGAAATAGAGGCACTAAAAAGTAATTCTTTTCCTGTTTCCAATACATATCCATTCAATTTTTCATATAATTACAATGGTGAAGCTTTTAAGCTTGTACCTGCGAAAGCTTACAAATCAAACACCACATGCAAAATAAAAAATAATAAGAAAGCTACAAGATGGAATTAGCAGCAGTAATTCTACATTTAAAAAACAACCAATGCAAGATTCAGCTTCGTTTCTCATTGTTTGTGTTTATTCCTTGTTTTGGTATGTGTTTCTTGTTTGTAAGGATATATGATTTGGTCAATATCATCAACCTGCGTAACATTCTTAAAATCTGCTACGTAATTATAATTTTTTTAAAAATAAAAGCCATACCAACTACTATTGGCCCAATAGACACCTTCAAAATGGTTCACAGTAGACAGTAAATGCACAACTGCAAAATCAAAACATATAGCAGAGAATCCAAATTCAGTTAGAACTCCATTATCAACCACTTTCTTAAACATTAGGCTACTCCAATTGCTCTACAAATATTTATAAAATTTCCTTGCCCAGCACCATTTATCCTTGCCCACTGCCCAGCTCTAGAACCAATCAAATCTATAACACACACAGCGGCTCCCTGTTCAATAAAAGGAAAAAGGAAGCTGGACACAGGCCTGTTTAGATGCAACAGTATCAAAGGATGGTTTTACCTTAAAAGAGCATAAATGACAATATGGACCCAATTCAACTAAAACTTCTAACCAGTGATAAGCATAAGTGTTATGAAGTGGTGAAGAATGGTCAAGGGCTTATTAAAACAGGCTGGTGATCTGCCTTCATCTGTAGAACTGTACCCCTACTACTTTGGACTCCATGGCTCAAAACTCCTGTTACAGCTTCAAAACCTATTTGTTCTGCCTTGTATTTTCATCTTATCTCAGTGATACAACCCAAATAGCTGCTGTGTATCAACTCAGACCATTGGTCCATCTAACTCACTATTGCTGACACAGCCTGGCAGCTGTTCTCCTGGGTTTCAGGCAAGGATCTCTCCCATACTTACCTGGAGATGCCAAGGATTGAATCTGGGACATTTTGCATACAAAGGGCATGCTCCTCCAGTGAGCTACAGCCCTTTCCCAGCTACAATGCAAATATTTCCCAATATTGGTACTGAACATGTTCACCGATCCTGTTGCACCACAATGCGGCTATTAATATGTCATTTAGTGTTTAAAAGTATGATAGATGACATGACTCTGTGCAATATCTATGCTATAAGTCCTGATTTTAAAAAGTAACAAGGATTAAAAATTAAAATTGGGGGAAAATATATGAGAGGATAAAGTAGTGACTGGTTAGCCAATGGCAAAAATTAGAAAAAAAGTAAAGCTCAGAAATAGTTCTGTAGATGAGGGTTCAGAAAAGTCTGAAGAAGTGAGACTGCCAGATGGAAGTGGGAGGTTGTTTCGGCCACCGGGAACAATTCAAGATGAGATAAAATTAAAAGAAAATCTGTTTTATGTCAGCATTATACTTGGTGGGAAATTGTCATAAGGCAACTATTTTTGATGATAACCCACATTTTGCTGCCCAGAACACTTGACAGTCTGCCTTTAACTGATTAATATCACACACAAACACAAACACTTGGATGTAGTACAGAAGTGAAGGAGTATGAGTATTTTTGGATATTTGTGACACAAGGACACCTGGAGAACAAGCAACCATAAGCAAAAACTAAACATTTTGCAATCCTGTCAAAGCCCTAGTCTAGATGAGACAGGCGGTTGTCCCTGATTATTCTCTCTAGCATTGTAGGGCCAGAGTGGCTCTTTGGTATATCATAATGCTATGGGCTTTCAGTGAAGCCAGATGAAGACAACAGAACACAGACCTCCCCTGGCATTTGGTAGTTAGTGCAGAATGCTGCAGTACAATTACTGACAGGAACAATACCTTGTAAGCATAAAATACCCTCGCTCAGAGATACAAACTGGCTGTCAATTGATTACTGGGCCATATTCAAGTTGATACTCTTAATGTATGTAAAGTCCTCAAGAGCTTGGGACCAGTTAACATGAAAGACTGCCTCACTCCACATGTGCCCAAATCTATTATGTTCAAGTAATAATATACTAAAGGTTGTTAAATAAATAAAGTTTCCTGGTATTGATGACTCAGAAGACTGGGATAAGGCATAAGCCCAAAGCCCACGTGGGAACAAATTCGTAGAAGATGGGGTGAATTCTGGTCCAACGGTTTCCCACCACTTACCAAAATGCATGTCCGTACAAGTGCAGACAGCTATGCATTCTAGCCTAAGGGCACAGATGTTCTTTGCAGCCTCTCTTTCCCAAGTGTGGGAATGAATGGTAGCAGTCTGGAGGGAGCCACTGCTTATCCTGTATTCCCGAGTCACTAATCACAGTTTACTGAAAAGGATAGTGGTTTTTTTAAAAAACAACAACCCTTATTTGGCAGTCTGTACCTGCTGCCAAGAAATGTCTATTGGCTATAGGATGTAGCAGTAGCATGTAATCTTGCTGGTGGCAAAGAATCAGAATCAGTTTTTTAAAGTCAGAAAAATAAAACCCGAGAAGATCACAGCAGGCTATTTTAATTGGCTTATATCCAAATAACTGCAATTAGTTTAGCATACTGAATGAAGATTTGAACTTGTTTTTCCTCACAGAAACCCCCACCCTTAGGACTGGCAGAAGTTTAAAGTGTCCTTGGGAAAAGTGGCCTAGTGGACTCACCCCACCATGGCTGCCCCAGCACTTCCCCAGCAATTGTTACAGCAATGGAAAGCAGTGTTTAAAAAAACACTAGTACTTATGGCCCAGCATGGTTACCGGTAGAGAAATGGCTTAGCTGGGTGTCCGTAGCTGCCACCATCTTTATTTTTCCACAATGCCTCTGGTCCTGCTGTTGTGTTTCTATGTTGAGGGCTGGGCTCAGAGGCACTGTGGGAAATTTTAAAAAATGGCTGTGGATGCAGGCACCCAGCTGATCACCTCTCCTATCAGTGCTGGGCAGTAAAACTAAAAGGTCAAACTTTTTTTAAAACAACAACAACATGCAGATATACACAAAAGGCATGCCAGCAAGAGTCTGCTTGGGGGCAGGGGGGTGTCAACCACAATGGCACCCCACCAGGATTGCACTCCCAGGGGCAGTGCGCTCTCCCCTCACTCCCTTTCCTTCGCCAGTGGATCTAGTATAGTCAAACCTCGGCTCCGGGATGCCTCCGTTTTTGAACGTTTCGGCTCCCGAACGCCGAAAATCTGGAAATAAATGCTCCAGTTTTCGAATGTTTTTCGGAAGCTGAACATCCAAAGTGGCTTCCGCTTGAGTGAAGGAAGCTCTTGCAACCAATCGGAAGCCGCGCCTCTGTTGTCAAACATTTCAGAACCCTAATGGGCTTCCGGAATGGACTACATTCGACAACTGAGGTTTGACTGTAGAACCGCCTCCTCCTGACATAAAATTCATTCTCATTTACATTTTTTTCATTCATTTCTCACCTTCATATTTCTATCAAAATATAACCAAGCAAAAACATATTAAAGATTCTCAGCTCTTCATGCAAGCTCCTGAGCGTGCCTCTTATACACAAGATTCACTTTCACACTGTATATAAAATATGTTTTTGTATTTGTGAGTTTCTGGCTAGTGAAAGCCATTATATTTTCATGGTCAACATTTAAGTAACATTTTACTAGATGACAAATAAATAAATAAAATTATACACAAAGCGCTGTGTCACATTACTTTCTGTAGCAAACAACTGCCAGAAAGGGGGAAACTAATTTATTGCATAATATTCATGACAGGTTATAAATAAAGGCTCAATTATTCAGGCCTAATTATAGCAGCCCGCAGATTGAATTTACTACTAAGGTGGCATGATCTGGGATGCTGCATTCCAAAATGGAATATTCACCTCATTTCACCATATAATAGATCTGACTAACGTCAAACTCATGAAGTATGTGGCAGCTGAAAATGGCTACTAGTGCCAAGGCAAGAGGTCTTCATCCATACTGCAGATAGGATTTTTTTTGTATTTTAATAATGGGTGTCACTTGTCTGAAAAAAAGTACTAGGTTGTTCTTTTTAAAAAAAAACAACAACAACACTGTGTACATCATCCTTTAAGGCTTGGACACAAATTTAATAAATCAATAAATAATTTAAGGATTTCTGACCCATTGTTAAATAGCCCGTTGTGTGTTCGACATCTCTCCTAAAGGCGACATCACACTTTTATGTAGCAAACTTGTTTACAGATGCATATCCCTCAGCACCCATGTATACTTCTCAGAGAGTAGCATACAAATCAGGTCTCCCAGGTGGGTACACACACGTTTTTAAGTATATATGTCTCTTGTTCACGCTTCACATATCTGCTGTGGCCAAAACAAGGTCCCCACAGTAAAGTCTCAAAAGGCTACTACTAGTTTTTATGCTACCAAGTGGCTTTACAGGAGCTAGAAGGTAGTCTGAGATACTGAACAGCTTCAGGTCTCAAGGAACAACAGAGAAACCAGTCTTTCTAGGCTCAGAAATTACCGAGAATGTAACATCAGTTATTGTCAAAGTCCCCGTATTTATTCTAAACTTTATTTATTTGTTTATTTTTCTTTAGTCTCACTTTTCATACACAAACGGGTGTCCCAAAGTGAAATTAAAACCATATATAAATCAATTGTAAAACACCATACCTGAACTTGCTAATCCAAGAATATTTGTAAAAGGACAAATCCCAGCCACCCAGCTAGAATTCGAGCACTAAAACTGGCCAACTCCTCACCACCCACAAATCACTTCCCTCCAAGTGAACAGTCCCCACTTCCCTCCTGAGTAAACAAACATTTTAGCTTAGCACCTAAATGCAGGCAATGATGGTGCCAGGCATACTAATAGCAACTTCTGGCAGCAACAAATCTAGACTCAACAGAGAAATAGATTGTTTCTCTTATTTTAGCATCTTTACATTAAAATGCCTCTCCCCGGTCCAAATCTAATGGGCATAGATAATGCACTACACTAGTTCAGACTCGGTCTCCATGACAGTTAGTTACTAACACTGCTGTTAAAGCATCTGCCATAACAACAATGTATACTAGAAATATATAGGCTAAGCAAAATTGAAGCAACTTTACTATTTTAAGCAACAGCTTATAGAACAAAATATAAACATACCAAGTAATTATTGATAATCATTAAATTAATGTAATGTGCAAGCATGTACCAATACATGATGAAATCCCAAACCATTGTGTTGTAATGAGAAATCCAACTTTGCATATTTATATTGGGTTGCATTTGCACCTACCAACTCATCCATCTTACAAGTGGTTGTAAGTAAGATGTAAATGTGCTTTGCTATCTGTGCAGCTGATTATGAAGCCGAACAAAAGCTCATTGGACTATTAGTATCATTGTTGTTAACAACAACAACAACAACAACAACAACTGTATACCGCCCTATACCCGCAGGTCTCAGGGTGGTGGCTCACAGGATAAAATCACGATATAAAAACACAGAATAAATAATAATCAAAATAAAAACAAGAATAACCCAATAACCCCCCCAAATTTTGATAGCAGTAAAACACAGAAATTACACTACTTTTCAATCAGTTCTAATATACAAGGATGCTGCATGCTGATTTACATGGAAACCCAAACAGCCAATTCTAAATGAACATGCTGCTGTGTCTGCCTAAAATCCTGGACTAACACACCTGCAATGCTGGAATAATGCCACATTTTGTGCTGGCAGAATAGCCAGCATGCCTCAACTTAAGCGTTTTCGTCAGCTCTGCATGCCTCAGAAACAGGCCACTAGATACACTCAAAAATCTGTAGCTTCTAAGCCTCGGAAGTCCCCTTACGTAAAAAGAGAAAACAATTTTCTGATCTACAGGGACTCAAAACATAGCACTTTTGAACCTAGTGCGAGTATTCAGCTCATCCTAAAACTGACTCACGAGTAGCCCATCAAAACCATTCTTAGAGAAGTTCAAGGAAGTCTGTTAACATTTTCCTAACAATTTGATGTTCTGAAGTTGCTTGTGGGAGACTGCCAATGTCTCATATTATCTGCAGCTCCAGATTCCTCATGTGTAAATTATTTTCCCATAATGCACTATGGTCATTAACACTGCTGTCAAACTCTTAAACATAAAATGTTTGAGCTGAATGAGAAATAGGAATTTAATTTATTCAAGAGCTACGTAGCTTGCAACTTCTCTGTGCGTATTGATACTTTGGTGTGCAAACTGGAAAAAAACAAGTCCACTGCAGCTGGGGAAAACCTTTAGAAAATTGCCCTACTACAAGAAGCCAAGCTTAATTATGATGAATGGAAAACTTCGGTGTGACTAAATTCTATTAAGATGCATGTCCACGTTTTCTTTTCTGGATGCTTGAAAATGCTGGAGTAAAACCAGTTTGCATTTACTATAATAAATAAATATAATAGCCACATTAAAATTCTAAATGAATGCAACATTAAAACTGAAGTCCTAGCAGTTAAGATAATAGCTGGCTGTTATGCCAAGCTTCACAGATTTCTTCCCGCTGCCAAAGCAGCTCTCATTTATAAGTGTCAGAGTGCTTTCCTCTTACAAGTAAGCATCTGATTTGTAAGCAGCTTCTTAGTGGCAAATTTATGACCAATGTCCTGGTAGCCACAGGCAACCAGCAATTCTACATAGGCAACTGTGTAGGCTGGCAGGCAGAGGGAAGACAGATCACCCCCTCCCTCCCTCCTCCGGCACCCTACATGGTATTGACCACAACCAGCATGGAAACAGAGCAGGCACGAGTATCTGCCCACAACTTCACCAGGCTGTATCATTAAAAGCAATTTTGCTTACTAGCCTATTAAGAGGCTAGCAAGCCTGTATTTCCAAGCTGGTCCTGGAGGAGGTAGTAAAAATATTTGCAGGCTTATCACTTTTGTGGCTTTACAAGTCTGCCATAGACAGTATCTGAAAATAAAAATGATGTTTTTCATGATAAAATGGAAGCATGGATCACAACCTCTAGCCCTGAAGTGTGAATGGCAAAAGATAACTCAGGAGTGCCAAATGTGAGTATCAGACACATTTGGGCCTTTTTTACGTGGTATGTACTCAGTTTTGTTTTCCAGGTAGGAAGAAGGGACCTTCTGGGCAAATGGCACAATGACTCATTAAACCCTTTTAAGCACCAGGCGGTTCTGTTATTTATGTCATTTCTTTAATCACATTTCCCACATGACTAGCCTTTTGTTGTCAGCCAGACATTTATCAGGCCCATGAGCCAGAGCAGCCTCTTCCACCTGATCTCCCACCCAGCTTTATCACTCCAGAAACTGGTACTGACATCATGACAGGGTAGAATAGAATAGAATAGACAACACCGATTTAACAACTCATGGTTGCTATCTTGATCTCGGGCTCTAAACAAGGGCTGAAGCAACTGGGTAAGTTCCCACAGGAGTGCAGCTGACTGAATACAGTATTAACTGCTCTGCAAAGGTGCTTTGCACCTTTCCAAATGGAAAATGTGTTTAATGCTGAATACACATTAATTGAAAGGCCATTCAGGCAGGGCCACCCCCAATAATCTACTCTTGTTCAAATAAGTGCTCATGGGTATAATTTGCACAACTTCAGACCCTTAAATATTTAATCCCTTTTTTCTATTTCTACTTCTTAGACAATAAATACAGTGATTTTTCTGTTTGCTTTTCTCCTACGATAGTCTCCCCTTCTCCCAAGCAAGGAACTAGAGTTTAGATTTACATACTGTAATATATCTATATACTGACAATCTGATTAAGTGTCTGCTGCATTAATGGGAGGAATTCCATAAAAAGCCTGAAGCTGTCAATGCCATTTTTCCCATAAAACAACCATTTGCGGCTTCAATTCCATTCACGTGCATAGGATGGGATGTGTGTGCAACACACACCAGCAGTTAGAGCTTTGGAGAACAGCAGATAGAAAAATCTAATTTATCAGTAAGTTATTTGCTACCTTTATATTTAACTCTTTTCACAGAATTGTAGAGCTGGAAGGGACCCAGAGGGCATCTAGGTCGACCCCTTGCAATGCAGGAATCACAGCTAAGAAAAGAAAGTCATTTTGAACTCTTCCATGAACTAGTATCCTTGTTATCGTGGTAGCAAGCAAAGTTCGTCACTTAGAGCAGCCTTGGATAACTTCAAAGGATGTTTCATTTTCAGGCTAGTGGCTCAAGGTTCATTCATATGACCAGCTATGTGCAGTTACTGTTGGGAAAACCTGTGAATGGCAGGGCGCTCCTGTTTGTGGGCACCCACCACATGCACCATTTGGATTCAAATCAAACTTTATTTGCATAGCCGACAGGCCATAGCATCAAAAGGACAAACACCAACAAAAATACATTACAAATATGGTTACCGATAAAACCTATTAAACCTATTAAAACCCATGGTAAAAGCTGGGTTATCATTCAATCGACATCCCTCTGTCCCATGGGTCCCATGGGTGGCGACCTTCTCTCTGGTATATTGTTCCGGGCCGGTTAAGTGTAGAGTCCAGCCAAAATGAAAGATTGTGAATATAGCCTCAGAAGGATGGTCAAGACAAAGAGAAAGATAATAATAACCAAATAAGCAGGGGATAATAAATAAAAATAGATTAATGATCTCATTCCTTGAAATTTGACGTATAATAATAATTTGAAGTATAATAATAATAATAATAATAATAATAATAATAATAATAATAATAATAATATCCTAGGCGGGGAATCCGGGTGACTACATTGTTGTCATTCAAATGGCGGCTCTCAGTCTCATTGCTCTCTCAATAAATCTGGCAACCTTCTCTGTTATCGAACTGTTCTGGTCGGCTAAGAGTGAAAACAATTTGGCTTCACATGAGCGGCCCGGGATGGCAGATAGGAGCGGCGTGATGGTCTCATCCCTCAGATCTTTATATAGGGAGCAAGACAAGAGAACGTGTGACACAGTCTCTACGTAGCCGGATCCACAGGGGCAAAGCCGGATCTCGATTGGAATTTTTTGATATCTACCTTTGAGAACAGCTGAGGGTAACATATTTAGTCTGGCCAGCGTAAAGGCCCGCCTAAATTTTGGGATGGTTAGGTTAGACAGATATGGTGCCTGAGAGTCAAAGTGGGAGGGGGGCAGATAAGCGTACCAAGCACTAAATTTCTTAATAGAGGCCAGATTATTCTGCAGTTCGATGTCCTTCAGGCGCTGGTCAATAAGGGTTTTTGCCCTGGGGAGACCCATTTTAAGTAAGTGCTGTGCTTGGAGGCCACATGTAAGTAATTTTTGATGCACCGCTTTGGACCACAGACTTCTGTGTGCATCCCGTGTAACTAGGGGCAATAGGCCGGATGGATTTAAATTTAAACGAAGCCAATAGTTGAATGTACACCATTTGGTTATCAGCTTGTGTAGAAGTAAGTGGTGACCCCCTACCCATTTTGATGCTGAACACAAACGCCTCTCAAGTGACATTTCAAGCCAACTTAAAATGAAACAGATTTCTGCAGTTAATCTCTTGCAGTGACTTGACCGGTAAACCCATACAAAAATCTCATAGGTATGGCAGACAGTTCCAATGTTACTGAGCTGGAAACAATGTAAGAAGCAAAACTACATACAATCAATCAAACCTACCCACCTGTCATGAGAAGCAGCACCAACCAACCCATTTGACATAATTAACCTAATGAGCAAAATATACAAAATCCACAAAGCCAATATACGTAGATATTTTTGGTACAACAAGCTAAGAAAGTTGTTTATATGTTCACAGTTTGTGAAAGATCTTGGTCATCGCTGTAGGTTGGTTTTCCCCAAACTGATGTCCAAGGCATCAGGAGGCTAACAACTGCCTGTGCTGACTGGGGCTGTAATCCAAATCAACTGGAGGTCACTAGGCTGGGGAAGGCTGCTGTATGTCATTCCTTGAAAATGCCATCTCAAAGTGCTACATCAACCAACATGGTAAAAAGGGATGTCAGGGGGAAAGATGGACAATCAGCACTGATTGCATGTAAGGTTATGCGGAATAAACAACCAAAGATATAAATCCAGTTCAGACAATCCTCTCTCAACTTAATAAGCCAATATATGAATAAGCCTTTTGCCTGTTCATGAATGCAGTCTCTAAATAACCCTAATTAATCAGGCCATCTCAAAGTAGCCATAGTTTCCTGTTTTATCAAAAGCTTGTAACCATGGTTTCCTGGTCCAGATAAAATGGGAAACTATGGTTAATTTGAGACTTCCTCGCTTGATTGCTCATGTCACGAAGGAATGAAGGGGCTATGTGTATGTGCAAAAAGCTAATTCATATCTTGCCTTAATATAAGATCACCGCCCTGTGATCTTTAGATGAAGGGTGGTATAAATATTTAAATAATAAAATAATAATAAAGCCAAGTGTTTGACAGCAGCCAATCCTGCATAGTACAGGATAATCCAGAGAACGAAATAGCTTCTACATCACATCCATAAGCGGCAAATCATCGTTTGTGGCTTCCCATCATACATCTCTTAAAACTATCCAGATAAATTACTCTTAACCATTGTATCTTGAGATCCATCTGCTCTGCAAATCCAAAGCAGCAAAACCAAACAAAAACAGACTAACATTTTCTCCTAGTAAAATGATTTATAAGCACTCATCTTAACCAATCAGATCAAGCAAGGTATAACTGGGAAGGTCACAGTGTAAGGCCAATACTGAGTAAGTGGCTCTTTGGATCCCATCCACTGTCAACACTCGTAACTAAATACAGAACTAGCCAGATGTCCCAATGTTCTGACCTAGAACAGTTCTTAAAAGGAAAGCCCAGAGAACGAAGAATACATTTTGTGCCTTTCCAGTACCCAATGTAGTCAACTACACTGCTTTCTGGTCTGGCCCATTAATCCCAGAAATCAGTCAAACTGATGGGAAACACAAGCAGGTAAAATGATCGTTCGTTATTTGGAACTTTTCTTGCTATTGCACAGCAATAAATGTCACTGGGAATTTTTCTCTCAAGACCTGTGTGATAGTATGGCATCTTCTTCAAAACAAGGTCCATAATGGTCACAGTTGGTTTGTTAGCCTGGGTCGACCTCTGTACCACAAAGAATAACAAAAACCAGGAGACTGTAGTTTGCCAAAGCATAAAATATTTTCCCTGCAAAAGCTGCAGCAGAAAAAGCAAGTCTGGAACACTAAGGTCAAAAAAGGACAACATCTTTAGAAGTACAGCTGGTGAGATGCCCGTGTTCTACCCCTATGTGCTGGATCTTGTTCTTTCTATAATGTGTTTCATTAATCAAAAAGATTGAGAAAATGGCTCATTAAATAGTCCTTAAAGGGCCTGTCAAGGGAAATGGAAGGTACAGTTCAACATGCCCACTTCACTACAGTAGTCCAATTTTGGGTCTAAAATTTTCAGTCCAGCACAACTGTTTAGTGAAAGGGCATCTATTTACGTATCTGCTGTTTTACATTTGAAGGAGCTTGGCTCAGAAGACTCATGCCTGCCCTTACCAATGGTGGGTAGGTGGGGAAAAATAGAAGAATAGAAGCCAGTGAATTGCAAGAAATGTACAAAATCTTGCAGTTCAAGTATCCTTTAGGCATGCAACAAGTGAAGGAGCTGCATGCGGCTGAGGGCTAGAGCCAGCTTTTCTTAGCGATTTCAATTGAAACAAATTAGATTTGGTTTCAAATAATTCTGGTTCAGGAGTGGAAAGGAAGATGCATCTCTGTGAAGTGTTAAATGGCATTACACTTGAAAGAAAAATCTGGCTGACCTATCCATTTGGTACACAGAAGAGAAATGGTCATGCTGCTACTAATCAAACAGATTAATTATGCTGCTTCAGTAGGTAAAGAAGCTCCACAACATGCTGAGCTTTAAAAACAACACACACACACAGACACACACACAGTACATCTTTCCTTAAACACAATCCTTATTTTTAATTTCATGTTTATTGCTATAAAGGTAAAAATGTGTAATATGTGAGTCCTATGGCTTACAACAACTAACACCTGTTCACAAATACTGCTTTCTTGGGTAAGGTGGTGGGCAAAGCAGTTGCAGGAGTTCCTGGAGAATATGAATTACTTGGATCCATTTCACTTCAGGCTCAGGCAGAGTTTGGGGACTGAATCAGCCCTGGTCACCCTGTATCAAGAGCAGAATACAAGGAGTGCAACTCTGTTACTGCTTCTTCCATCTCTCAGCAGCTTTTGATACATTTGCCATGGGATCCTCTTGGACTGGCTCCATGGGATGTGTATTCTGCTTTAACAATGGCTCCACTCCTACCTAAAAGGTTGTGCCCAGAGAGTAGCATTGGAAACTGTGTTTTGGCTCCCTGGCCCTCGTACTCAGTTGTACTGCAGGGTACAATCTCATCTCATCCCCAATGTTGTTTGATATCTGTCACAGTGGCCGGAGTGGACTACTTCAGAGTAACGACGTTACGCAGCTCTGCATTTTATTCTTTTATTGGTGCTGCGTATTTACAGTGCTCAAGTCATTGCTATTTACACGGAGTGATGTTGTCAGTCGGTTTCAGAACCTCCTAATGGCTTTTGGCGCGTCTTTCTCCAACACAAAAGCTTTGGCAGACCCATCCTCTTTCCCCTCCTCTTTCTGCGTAATTCCGGAGTTGGGGGGATGGGTCTCCCGCCCTTATTCGCCCCTTCCTGTCCCACCTGGGACCCTGGCTCCTCTACCTTGCCTGAGCCTCGGACACGACTTCCTGCTTCCCCACTGGAATCGGAACTCTCTCTGCTTCCCCCTGTGCTCGGGGATTGGCTTGAACTTAGGAGGGGAGGGACTTCGCGATATCCCCTGTCCCTCACATCCACCCCCCTCCCAAGCTCTCCTTCACCCCTCCCCAGGTCCCCCCCAGGTGTCGGTGACGACTGGAAGCCTAAGAACTCAGTGCTTTCCGAGCCCGTTGGCGTGAACACCTCCCCCCAGTCCTGCAAGCCCCCCCCTTCCGCCTGGGAGGACGGGAATCCCAAAAAGTCTGTGGCGTCAGAGCTGGTGGGGGTAAAAATGTTCTGCCAATCTGCTCCTTCCTCTGACTGGGTGGATCTCGGTGACACCCATACCTCATCCTCTGGTTCCTCAAACTCCGCTTCCCAGCGCCATGGTGAACTGCTCTCCCGTGCTTCCTCCCCCTCCCCCTCCCTTTCCATGTGCCAGGGCTTGGGTCTATGGGGGAAAAGGGCGTGAAATTCTTCTACCAGGAATTCCTCCTGTATCTGAGTGGCTGGGACCCATTCATTCTGGGACGGTGGAGCATCCTCCCATGCCATGAGGTACTCCAGGCCCCCCACCCCCCACCTTGAATCCAGGATGGCTGTGGCCTCATTGAGTTGCTCCCTGCCTTCCCTCTCCCCCCCTCCCTCAGGGGTTTGTTCGCTGTCTCGGAGCCTGCTGCTTTCCCTGTACGGTGACAGCAGCGATCTATGAAACACTGGGTGCACCCTCATGTCCTCTGGCAGTGCCAGCCTGTATGCCACCGGGTTGACCTGTTGCGTGACCGTGAAGGGGCCCAACCTTCTGGGCGCCAGCTTTTTGCATCGCCCTCTGATGGGAAGGCCCTCCGAGGACAACCAAACTTTGTCCCCCACCCTAATGACCTCCCCCGGTCGCCTGTGGCGATCTGCCCCCCTCTTGTACGCTTCCTTGGCTCTCTCCAAGTGTTCTCTGAGCTGCTGGTGCACCGTCTCCAGTTCCTCTGCCCAATCCTCAGCCTGTGGGCCCTCCTCCTCCTCCCCCTCCCTCTCAGGGAAAGATCTGAGGTCACGCCCGTAATTGGCCTTAAAGGGCGACACCCCTGTGGAGACGTGCACCGCATTGTTGTAGGCAAATTCTGCCAGTGGCAGGCGATCCACCCAGTCCGTTTGCCTCTGGCTGACGTAGCATCTCAGGTACTGCTGCAGAATGGCGTTGACCCTCTCCGCCTGTCCATTGGTCTGCGGGTGTCTAGCCGTCGACAAGCTGACCTCCACCTGCAGGAGGTTCATGAGCCGCCGCCAGAACCTGGAAACAAATTGGCGGCCACGATCCGAAATAACCCTTAAGGGTAATCCATGCAGTCTGAATACGTGATCCACAAACAGTTTGGCTGTCTCTTCTGCCGAGACCGCCCTGGCACACGGTATAAAGTGGCACATTTTGGACATGAGGTCCACCACCACCAACACTGCGGTCTTGCCCCTGGAAGAAGGCAGATCTGTGATGAAGTCCATGGACACCACTTCCCACGGCCTGTGTGGCGTGGCTAAGGGCTCCAGCAATCCCGGTGGCGCTGCTCTGACCACCTTTGCCCGCTGGCAGGTGTCACAGCCCCGTACATAGTCTTGAACATCTTCCCGCACCCCTGGCCACCAGAAGTGTCTCATGACTAGGTGAGTGGTTTTGTCCCTCCCAAAATGACCCGCCGTTGGGTTGTCGTGCATCTGCTTGAGGACCGTACGTCTAAGCTGGGTGGTGGGCAGGTACAGTGCACCCTTGTAGAAAAGCAGCCCCCTGCGTTCTGCAAAGTCTTTTGCCTGCTCCCCCCCCCTTCTCAGTTCTCTGCAGATGCGGTTGGCAAATTCATCCGCTGCCGTCAGTGCTGTGAGTTCTGCCTCGCTCACCACTGCTGCTCCGCAGGACCATGCTGACGGGGGGAAAATGTGCCTGGGTGCCGGTGGCGCCTCCTCCTCCATGTATTCTGGCTTGCGGGAGAGGGCATCCGCCCTGACATTCTGCTCTCCCGGGATGTAGTGTATAGAGAAGTTGAAGTTCGAGAAGAACTCTGCCCACCGTATCTGCCGCTGGTTGAGCACCCTGGCAGTTCTCCAGAACTCCAGGTTCTTGTGGTCTGTGCACACCTGGATGGGGTGCTTGGCGCCCACCAGGAAGTGTCTCCAGTGCTGGAACGCAGCGTGGATCGCCAGAAGTTCCCGATCAAACACTGTGTAGTTTCGCTCTGGCTGAGTCAATTTCCTGGAGAAGAAGGCACAGGGTCTCCACTCTCGGTTGGCGTCCAGTTGCAACAAAATGGCGCCCACAGCTTTATCAGAAGCATCTGTCTCCACGCGTAGGGGCGCGTCCTGAACCACGTGGAACAGGTTCTGGTCTGAGGCGAACACCCTCTTGAGGCTTTCGAACGCTGCTTGCGCCTCTGGTGTCCACCTGAACTTCTGCTTGCCTCTCAGGCAGTCAGTGATGGGAGCCGTAACGCGAGAGAAGTTCTTGATGAACTTCCTGTAGAAGTTGGCGAAGCCTAGTAGGCGTTGGGCATCTTTGCGAGTCCTGGGGCTGTGCCAGTCCAGGATGGCCTGCACCTTGTCCTTGTCCATCGCCAGCCCCTTGTCTGACAGCTTGTAGCCTAGGAAGTCCACCTCCTTGGTGTGAAACTTGCACTTCTCCAGCTTCACATACAGGTGGTTCTCCTTCAGGCGCTGCAACACCTCCCTGACATCTTTCACGTGCTGCACTGGGTCGTTGGAGTAAATAAGGATGTCATCCAGGAAGACCAAGCATTTCCTGAAGAGGAGGGACCCCAGGACGTGGTGCATGAAGGCCTGGAAGCATGCTGAGCCCCCTTGCAACCCGAAGGGCATCACCAGATATTCAAAAGAGCCCAGAGGCGTGAACATCGTGGTTTTCCATTCATCGCCTTCCCGGATCCTGATCAAGTTGTACGCCCCCCTCAGGTCTAGCTTGGTGAAAATCTTGCCCCTGCGTGCCGCTGTCAGGAGATCATCCACTCTGGGCATGGGGAAAGCCACTGGCTCTGTCACTGAATTCAGCCGTCTAAAATCCACCACAAGACGGCGCTGTTGCGTGTCTTTCTTGTCCACCCAGAAGACTGGGCTGCCCCCTGCTGCCTTGCTTTCTCTGATGAACCCCCGCTTGAGGTTCTTGTCGATGAAAGCGCGCAGATCCTCCAGTTCCTGGTCTGACATGGCGTACAGCTTGGCTGGGGGTATAGTTGCCCCTGGCACCAGGTTGATCTGGCAGTCAAAAGGCCTGTGTGGGGGTAGGTGGTCGGACTCCGCTTCGCTGAAGACCTCCTGCAGGTCCCAGTACGGCTTGGGTATCGCTTCACCCCCTTTGACGTGCATGGTGGCCACCGTGGCTATCGGAGGCCCCTCCCCTGGTTGGTGCTGCATGCAATGTTCCAGGCAAAAGTCCGATCCAAAAGTGATGCATCTCTGGTGCCAACTTATGGAGGGGTCATGGCGCGCCAGCCAGCTCATGCCCAAAACGATGGGGGGGTCTGAGATGGTGGTGACGTTGAATGCCAGTGTCTCTGAGTGCCTTCCAACCGTCATTCTCATGGGGGGGGTTTGATGCGTGATGGCCCCTCCCAGCAGCTCTCTGCCGTCAATGGTTGCCACGTGCAGAGGAAAATCCAGCTGCAGAAGCTGGATCTGGTGCTCTTCTGCAAAGTTTCTCGAGAAGAAGTTCGCTGACGCCCCACTGTCAATTAGGGCGAGGACTGTCAGGGGATAGCCATTTGGAAGCGTGAGCGTCACTTCTAGAACCACTCCTGCTCTGGGAGGGGTGGGCTGGCTCTGCTCCTCTCTGTGCGGGTGGGTGGGCTGGGGCTGTTGTCTGCTGACTGTGCCTGGCTGCCGCCCCTTGTCTCCTGCAGCCAGGCTTTCCCGTTTCCCTGCTGTGGTGCTGCGTCAGTGGGGGAGGGCACAACCGTTCCCGCCTTTCCTTGCCACTCCCTGCGATGTGGGCAGTCTCTGACGAGATGCTGGGGGGAGTTGCAGAGAAAGCAATTCCCACCCCTTCCCTCCTTGCGTCTTGGCGCCGCTGGGGTTTGAAAAGCCCGCGCGCGCGCGCGCGCTATCAATCTGCATGGGTTCCTGGTCCTGACTGGCCCCAGGCGTGGCTTGAAAGGGTTGTTGGGGGAGTGGCTTCTCCTGCGACCGTGGGAACCAAGCCCGCTTTGCGCGCGTTGCTTGCTTGTCGCTCCACCGGGATTCCTGTCTCACCCCCACCGCCAGAGCCGCTTTGCTCAGCTGATCCATATTACTGGGCTTTGGACCTCTCGAGAGCTCATCCTTCACCTCCTCATGCAACCCCAAGTAGAACGCCGCTTGCATTGGGGGGGACTCAAGTTCCCACCCCAATCTGTGCACCAGCATGGTGAATTTCGCCCAATACGCGCGAACTGTCATATTTCCTTGGCGTAAATTATGAAGTTCCTCCTTAGTCTGATCCATATGACTATCGGACGAATACATCGTTTTCAAACCTTCTAGAAATAGTTTGACATTCTTCATGCAAGGATTCCTTGTTGCAATTAACGGTCTTAGCCACTCCCTGGCTGCCCCGGTAAGGTGCTCCACAATAAACGCTACCCTGTGCTCATCATCAGGGAACTCATCGTGGTGCAGCTCAAGAGCATACACAATCTCAGTCTCAAAGCCCTGAAATTCCCTCGGGTCTCCATTGAACTTGCTTACTAGGGTCCCGGCTCTCCTTCCTGGCAGCACTTGGACTTGGGGTGCCCCTCCCGCCTTGTTTTTCTCTGCATCCAGCTTGTTTTGGAGGTCTACCGCCACCGCCCTTAATTGCTGCTCTTTTTCCTGAAGCGCTCTCACCTGTTCCGCAAGTTGTAGCCGGTCGTCCTGGACCTTCTTAGTCTCCTCTTTAGCTGCCTTCAATTCCCCCTGCGCCTGCAGCGACAGCTGCTGCAGTTCTTGCTGGGCTTGCTCCGCGATCTGCCGCCATTTCTCCGCCTCTGACACGCTCATCCCGGCAACTCCAAAGTAGCCCAAAAAGGATTAGGAGGTTGCTGTCACAGTGGCCGGAGTGGACTACTTCAGAGTAACGACGCTACGCAGCTCTGCATTTTATTCTTTTATTGGTGCTGCGTATTTACAGTGCTCAAGTCATTGCTATTTACACGGAGTGATGTTGTCAGTCGGTTTCAGAACCTCCTAATGGCTTTTGGCGCGTCTTTCTCCAACACAAAAGCTTTGGCAGACCCATCCTCTTTCCCCTCCTCTTTCTGCGTAATTCCGGAGTTGGGGGGATGGGTCTCCCGCCCTTATTCGCCCCTTCCTGTCCCACCTGGGACCCTGGCTCCTCTACCTTGCCTGAGCCTCGGACACGACTTCCTGCTTCCCCACTGGAATCGGAACTCTCTCTGCTTCCCCCTGTGCTCGGGGATTGGCTTGAACTTAGGAGGGGAGGGACTTCGCGATATCCCCTGTCCCTCACAATATCTATATGAAGCCACTGGGTATGGTCATTCAGAGCTTTGGGGCAAAATGTCGTCAGTATGCTGATGATGCACAGCTCTACTTCCCTGTAACATCTGAGTGAAAAGAGACTCTGCATTATCTGGACTGTTATCTGGCTGCAGTGATGGAACGGATGGTAAACTGAGCTTCGACTCTGGGAAATAGGAGGCACAGAGGGTGTCCGAGAGATTGACCGGTTGCCTGTTCTGGGCAAGACAGCATTCCCTCTGAAAGAACAGGTTTGGAGCTTGGGAGTGATCCTGAATCCATCTTTCTCACTGGAAGCTCATGTAGCTTAGTGGCTATGAATTCCTTTTACCAGTTATGGTTGTTATGCCAACTGCAGCCATTCTCAGACCCGGATAGTCAGGCCACAGTAATTCATGCATTAGTAACCTCAAGACATCATTATTGAAAGCAACAATTCCATGCTATATACTCAGAAAACTAACAAAATGCAGTTGGGGAGCAAAAAAAACCCCCAAGAATAAAACTATGGTTTGATATCTTACTTTGCAAACTAACTTTGGTTATAGGATGCCACTATTGCTCATGTTTGCCTTCAACCTCCCCACCTTTTGCAGTGTGTGTGTGTGTGTGTGTGTGTGTGTGTGATTTGTTGCAAAAACAGCAGTAAGGTAATGTAAACAAAGCACTCCGAACACTCAAAAGCATGATACAAACATTAAGTCTTAATGCCGCCACTACAATAATCCTAGAAAACCATAGGAAGTAAATTGGTGCAACAGTATGATGGTGTTAGCCTAAAGAATATTCTGGAAATCTTTTTTTAAAAAATCTTTACAGTGAACCTTTTTATTACACTCCCAAATCCCTTTTCAAATCATTGTGAGGATTTCAGCTTGCCCCAAGAGATACCAATCATTTTTTATAAAAAGTCACCCAGATACACAAGAAATAAGCATGAGCTGAAGTAACACAATGGTTGGTTTTCGATTCTTATGAACCACAGGCTTCAAAATTTAATCAACACACTACCCAAAGCCTTGCTGAGGTGCATTTTTCAGGGAAAACCTTGATCTCATGGACACAGAAATATCAGGTAAAAGATGTGAAGCCAGATTGTACAGCAAAGCACTACACTGCCATACAGACAGGCAGGCAAGGGGGGGGGGGCTTTTTCAAAAGAAGCGGGGGCGGGGGGGAATGCCAGTGTGAAAAATTGCCACTAGCTCACTCAAGTGAGACAATTGCTGATCCATGTAGAGAGACCAAGTCAGTGGATTTAAAAGATAACTACTGAACCTCCACTTCAATTATAGCTATACATTTATCATTTCTTCTGCCACTTCTGTAAATTTATACCACCACCTGCTGGACAGGATTTGAAAGCAATAAAAAAATAACGTAAGGGTCCCCTTTTGAGTATGACTGCACAGTTAAATATTTACCTGAGGCAGATGCAAAGCAGCCTGGGATGTGCGGAGACCATATTGTGCTGTAAATGACACCTTCGTGGCCTTTAAAAGTATATAAAGACTGTCCCACTGCAGGATCCCACTAGATATAATGTAAACAAATAAACAGCTGTTTGTGCAGTGTAATAACTGAAGGCAATAAATTGAATTTTATTTGCTCACATTAAAAACATAGGCTTGTTTTGCTAAATATGTGCACTACAGTATACATTATTGTCCTATTATAAGATGTTCATAAACAGGGCAGCATTTTCTACTTTTGAGTAGTACTGAGTACAGGAAAATTACTACACAGACGAACTTTGTTTTTTATGATGTTTATTAGGTTTTCATTTTAAATTCAGTCATGTCACCCCTTGACTTTTTAAAAACTTAAGATATAACTATAGGCGCACTTACTTGGTAGCAACTGTCATTGGAATCACTATGATTTATGTTTGCATAAACATGCACAGGATGAACTTTGTTATTTTTAAATAGCCCCAGATAGTTTTAAAAACAGAGCCAATTCAAAGACAGAAAAATGCTTCCTTTTGGCATTGCAAAAAAACACGAAAGAAAAAATAACTACAGTTGTTGTCATGTTTGTCCCTGAAAATAATTCAAAATAAAAAGGTGTCATCGTCCACTAGAACAACTTCTCTGTGTAGGAATGTGAATCTAAGATCTGTTAGAAATGTGCACCTATTAAACAGCTTTGCTTTATATATCTGAAAATTAGCTATTTTCCATCCTGCTGCATGAATAATTCTATACAACCTGAGTGCTTGAATACTCCTACATTGTGCATAGAGCAATCTCGTTACCACCTTAACTTGTTTGTGTTGCAAAAAAATCTCTCTCCAGCACTTATGACAGCAAACTTTAAACTTCTGGTTTCGTTATTCATGAAACTTTTTTAATTGGTGCATATGACAACATGCTACGAGAACCTATTCAAGAAGAAATAGAACAGTGATAGACTTTTTGGAGGTGGGCAATTTCAGCTGGATTAAAAATGGCACCTTCACCTACAGCTGAAGGGGAGCAATCTTCAGAATTCTACTATCTCATTCCACTGCGTGCTCAGACCAGGCCTAATATCCTTTCTGTATCAGTGGCAGTGCTATTTTTCTGTTTTCATCTTATTCACCTCTTACTGAAGGACATGTAGGTCCAAAAGCAATACTTCAGCACCTGTAGTTTTGCTCGTTTCCCAGGAATTATGCTTCACATAATATTATGTTCACATTTATTTTCATCATCAACCCAGTGAGTCGGTGGCAATTTTTTCTTAAATCTCTCACACAGGTTTGAACAGTTGGTGTTCTGCTATGTGGAGAACCACGTCCTGTGACGCCTCCAGATGCTGAATTCATTCACTGCCTATGGCATTTGCAAAAAATAAAGCAGGGATGGCCCTCCAGTTGCTATTGGACTGCAACTCCCACCAGCATGGTTAATGGTCAACGATTATGAGAGTTAGAATTCTGAGATTCCACATTCTTGACCTAGACCGTCCTCAGTTTTATTAAGCCCAGTATAATTTCAGCAGAGAGAGCAAGGTAGCATCTGTTCAAACAAAGAGTCAACAGAATAGCACACGTTAAGAGATGATTCTCTTCCTGCATGTTGAATTAATACAAAAATAGCCAGAAGTACAAACATACCAATTTTGCTGTTTGATCCCACGACCCAGATACTACTAGTTGTTCTCCTCTGGCCTGGCTCCAATCGACACTGTAAACCTGCAAATATTGGATTAATTTCAGTTTACAAGTTCACAAAACATCAAAGTTAGACAAACTATAGTTAGAGTGTTTTTTTTCCCTGTCCTGCCACTAGTGAGAATATTTGTTATTAAATCAATTAAAGCATAAACCTTCTGAAACGTTTACATATCTAGCAAAACAAAGCCCCACAATGAAATCTTTCTCTCATTAACACCAGGAATTAAACTGTTTGCTATATAAGGCTTAATGATACATGAAGTCTCAGTAACATGTTCATAAAGATGCAAGCTTATATTTAGTAAAATATTATCATTTTTAGGGCAAAGACTTACATATTTATAGACAAGCTGCCACCAATTATGATATGTGACACCCAAAGGTAAGGAGAGGGAGGAAGACAGATTTCATCTTGCTTTGAGTATCTGATGTGCAAGACTTAATCCTTGCTCTGAAGATAATGTATTAGTTTTATATAATGTTGATTTGTCACCCACAGCAGCAATCCAGCTTTCCTGCTTGTATGCTGTGTGGCCCTGACATTCATTTTGGGGTGGGGAGAGAGACAGAAGGCCGGCTTATGCATGATCCCTAGTGCTCTGTCCTACTGGCCTTGGATCCCATCTCTGTACTGCTCATTCAAGCCCCGCTCCCCAAGGATGAGACATCGAACATCAAGTCTCTTCTTGTGTTGTATTCTACAAATATAATTTTAGCATTAAGAAGTAGTTACAAACTACTTGTAACTACTTCTTAATGCTAAGAACTGAGAGCCTGTGCCACCATTTTAACAACTACTCTAACACCCAAGGGGCATCCAATCTTTGCCAAGGCCTCTGTCTCACTTGCCTCAAATGGTGCCCCAGTTCCCTTACTGATGGAAACTTGCTGGTGAAATACTCTGCTTGTGCTAGAAGGTGAAGCCCAAGATGATGCCAGCAAGCCCATCTCACTGCAACATGCTGGCTCAAACACCAGAGCAAATGGAATGATTGTGTGTCTCCTCTGTACTGATGTGATGACCCTGGAGTCAAATACTATGGGTCACTTTCACTTCACAGAGTGGGGAATTTGCATTGGACAGTAAAAAGCAAGTGGTTTCTGGAGCAATCACCTTTCCTTTTTCAATAAACAATATACCTTCAAAGTTTCAAGGGTAGGCACAAAGACTAGATTTGGCTCAAACTCGTAGTCTTCATATTTGTCTCAAATTGTCTCCAGAAATCACCAGTTTCAGATACTTATAAGTGGAGAGGGCAAGCCCTATGTCATAGGAATAGCTTAAAAACAAGTCTTCCCAAAACAGTGAATTTCTTTCTAACGTCTGATACTTAGGAGGAAGTTTATTCTTTTTCACTGGGCAAATAAATTATACGATCAATACAATCCTCAGCAGATATGAACCACAGCAAAATTAGCTATAATTCTTGAAGGATTTTTCAGATATTAGAAGGCTAGCAGACCATTATGAGTCAGCACGCTTCTGTGAAACCCGTATAGTTGCAATGTCTGCAAAAAAGAGAAGATAGGCATCTTTGTGAGAGCCAATAAGTAATAACTCATTTCAGAAGGCAGAAGTTCATATGATATAGAAGAATACAAGCTAATGATTTCTGTAGCCCAGAAATCTTTTGAGTTCAGTTTATAGAATGTGAAAACTTTTGTGTTTGCTATTAATGCTATGGATGATGAAATGATTGTGGCTTTTCTCCCCAGTGGATCAGAAAAGCTAAATGCTATGCACTGCTCTGCTTAGGTCACATTTACATGAACAGGTTAACTCAATATGTGTGGCAACTCTGATATATATATATATATATATATATACATACACATACATATATATATACATATACATATATATATAACTTTAGGATAGATCACTACAATTTCTAGAGGATGTACTTTAATTCTCCTAATTTTTAGTAAGGAATTATAACTAATCTGCAGAGCTTCTCTTAAAAATTTTAATATGATTTTCCTGTGTTCAAAAATAAGTTAACATTTTTAAATGTACTCTTTAAATTTTAAGATGATCTTCCTTTGTTCAAGAACAACACAAGAAAGTGGAGCAAGACCAATGGCAAGAAACCAATAGAGAGATTAGGAGAATTCAGCTCAAACAGCCAATTCCAAGCCATTACCCCAAAAAAGGATGAAAAACGAAATCTAATAGTAAAGTCAATACTGCACTTATCATTGGTTTATCAACTTAGTAGGCCTAAGTGTTTAGGTCCCTATTTGTGAATGAAAAGAAATGCAACAACATCATGTATTATACCTCTTGACTGTGCTCTTTATAGACTTGAAGTGGACCTGTGGGCTTTTCAGTGTCCCAGATTTGTAATGAGCCATCTCCACTGGATGTGATAAGCACATGCTCATTGTTCTCACTCCACGTCACATCAAACAGGCCATCGTTCCAGTCAAAACTAAAGAAATAGCAACCAACACATTAGTTCATGAGAAATGGTACATAACTTAAATAAATTCATATGCTAAGATAGCAGATTTAAGTCTCTCTCTCTCTCTCTCTCTCTCTCTCTCTCTCTCTCTCTCTCTCTCTCTCTCTCTCTCTTACTTCTCAGGAGTCAGTATAGTTCCATAGAAAGAGTGATAGTTTTGGACTGGGGAACAGGGCCGTCTTAAGCACCTCTGGTGCCCTGGCGCCGTGGTGTGACGGATCCCTCCGGCACCCCCCGCCCCGTTTCCCAGCGCGATGGGCAGGCGGGCAGGCGCAGTGCGGCTGTCGAGGGCGCTGCTGCGCGACGGGCGGGCGGGCTCAGTGCGCAGCGCTACTGCCAAGGGCGCTGTTGCGCGGAAGAGCGGCCGGGCGGGCGCAGCTGCGATGCACCCCCCTGGCGGGCCAATGCCGTGGCGCCCTGAGCCACCCAGCCTGGCCGTAGGGCCGGCCCTGCTGGGGAACAACCAGGAGTCAAATCTTGGATGAGCCATGAAGCTTCACTGAGCACTCTATAGCCAAACACATTCTGCCTTAGCCTAAGTTACCTTGTAGAGATTGTGTAAGGATAAGATGGGAACCACTAATGCTACTTTGAACTCCTTAGGAGGAAGACAGGATTTTAAAAAAACTGATAAATAACTTGTCTGATTCACAAAGTTAGCCTTCCCTAGCTTGGTGCCTCTCCTGTGTTTTGAATTGGAATGATGGGAGTTGGTGTGCAACAACATCGGAGAGTCAACAGGTTCCTCACCACTGCTTTGCTCTCCTGCATCTCCATAAGGGGCAGCACAACTTGTGTGTGCCCTCCATCACCTGCGCTGGCTGTAAAACCAGCCTGACGTCTTGGTCAGGAATTTCAAGAGTGTTGTTGCCTACCTCCTCAGTTGCTTCCCCTGGCCTTGTATTAAAGGCCCTAAAACTTTATGTTAGGGTTGGGGTCTGGTAGGCCTCAGTCTGCCAAATGGTAGGCCTCAGTCACTTACCCATTATTGGTTTTTAAATCCCTTCTCAGCTTAAAGGGTTTATGTTCTAAACAGCATTCAAGTAGCACTGTTGCTAAAATGCCATGGTCTCAGTCAAGAGACGTAGTCACACACAAAGTACTGGACACAACTTAGGCACCAATACTGCAGATGGAAGCACTCATTGGCACCTAAATGGGTGTATACAGGTATCCCCATCCACATAGTGTACTAAAGAATCACATTCTCTTCTGAATGCAAATCACATTTTGCAGAAGCACACCTGCAAGAATCCATAAAGAACTGTCATGCTTGCCATTGTGTTTCTCACCACATTCTGATGAGTGTGACAAGCCCCAGACTTCTTCCTGTACTTGAATCTAGTGAGGAAAAAGGGTATCATATCCCTTCAGCTGGACTACGCTGGAGACCCTCTCAGCATCCCTGAAGTAGAAAGTCTCCCTTTTCACTTAAGTTTAAAGTGCAGAGGTGGTGAGGGGAACAGGGCATTACCTTGTGGCTCACCAAGACACTCCAAAGTTTGTGCACTTCTATATATTTGGATCTGCGAATTAGCCTACGGTACTTTGCCCTTGAAGGATCAGAGCACATGAATGATTCCTTGCTACAGCCTAGCTAAAGTACCGGTAGTTAAAGATTATCCCTCAAGAATAATCAGAAATTAATTTTGGAAATATATCCCAGGCAGCCAAGGATCCCATTTTTGTTCCATTAAATCCAAGTTTTGGCTTGGATTCGGAAGCAAAATGAAGCTTCTAAAATAACACTGATCACAACTTCCTTTATTTGACTGCTCCGATTTTGATGGTTAGAGACAATTCCAATACATCAAGGTTATATGATTATATTTTTATTAATAAGTTATAGAACGATAGTACCTTCTGAAGAGATGAACTCCAGCTTCATTTTGTTCTAATACTACCAGAGTTCCACAACCTGAAAAAGAAAAGAAAAATATTACCCTTTGAAAATAAGGAAATATCTTATAGTAGAATATAGTATTTATTTTATTTCTTTAATTTATAGCCATTAATCCACCACAGAACCCAGTGTGGCAAAATTGTGGTTCCCTGGAAATATCAGGAACAGACTAGCTTCAATCTGGTTTAATGTAGCAAACAGTGCTCTTATCTATCTTTAGACTATACTTTTAGGATAATTAGATTAGAATGAAGTACTTGAATTATTAGGATGATAGTTGTCTATACAATGCCAGGCTATTTATCTATCTAACACTGCACTGACCATTCAGGCTGGCAGCAGTTCAAAAAAACAGAGTCCAAATGCCATAGTAGGTAGGAACCAACTGCTAGAAATGTGTGATGGGGGAAATGCAAAGTTAGACACTGAAGCAGAAGGGTGGGGAAATCAACAGTAAAATGTTTGTAAACTACTACTCTTGCAACCTTAGTAAAGAAACAATAGCCACAGAAAGTGGTGGGAGTTCAACTCCATTGACTTCATTAAGTTGTATAAATATGCACTTAATTGTTGTCAATTACAGAATATTTACCTGTTAAGTAAGCACCACTTAATACAGCAAACCTTACATATTTTACGTAAACATATTGTGTAGAATTCTGCTGTTTTATATATTAAGTCATGCAAGCACATAATTCACCAGGACATTCTCTTGCACAAATCCCATGAAATTAATGCTACTGGTGCAAGACCAGAACCATGTTTTTCATTGGTATGGGATTGGTAAGAAGTGACAGGACACTCAACAGTAGTCTTAGAGATAAATACAAAGCATTTTAAAACCTCAGCTGAACATTACTAGATATCTTAAGCAAGCTTGAATGTCAGGTCCAATGCCACCAAATGGTGATTTAAGAAGTCTGACTTACAGGAGTTGCTTTCAGGAAAGCATGCATAGGAATGCAAAATAATTCTATAAAATACCTGGTGTTCAAGTTGTTTTTTTCACTTACACAATCAAACCTATCTAAAGTGTTACAGTTTGGAATCAACCATTTTCTAAAACAAAGAAGATGGTAGCATAGACAGTACATGAAGTTGTCCTTTAGCGCCTATAAAAGTTGATATGCCTGTATATAACAGTCGCTGGGGAACACAAGTGGGGAATGTCCTGCTTATGGGTTTTCCATGGGCATATTGTTGGCCACTGGGTCTTGGGTCTGATCCAGCAGGACTGTTCTTAGCCCCTTATGTTTAAACACTGTTAAGGTTGGTCTTTATGCCTAAGTATCAGCCACAAGTACCTCAAAAGCACATCCTATGTCAGATCATCAGCAGAGACAACCATGGAAACAATTGGGATTAGGTATGTGTGTTTTAGTAAACAGTTTTGACACTGCACATATGGGGAGAGCTATTTTAACGCTCTTTCCTCCAGCTCAGAATCTTACAAGAAATCCTACGTCACACTTCTTCCGTTCGGATGCCTTTGATACATAGTTTTTTCCAGTGCTTTTTTCTGGGGGTACGCATACCCCTAAACATTTGTGAATCTTTGTACTTTTCTCCATTTACTGTATTTATTTTTCCAGATTTGAACTATAAAATGGTGGTTTTCTTGAGTAGAAATGAGAATACCCCTAAACATTTTTAAAGAAAAAAAGCACTGCCTTTTTCTACTATGCACTGTGGGAACCTTCGAAGCGCGAGCCCGACCACAAGCGTGCTTGTGAAAGTATGCCCCAATGAGCGCATACTCATCTAAAGGCTGCAGCCCTCAAGCCTATGCGGCAGCAACTAGCGAGCCCCAACGAAATCTGTGGGGCTTTGCTGTCAAGTCAACAAGGCTGGGAATCCTGGGATCACGCTTGCTTGGATGGAAGGTAATCCTAAATAAGCGAGGCGAACATGCAAACGGGCTGCCATTCGATTTCTTTTTATATTACTCTTTTTAAAAGAATTGCATGCCCGGCAAACCACATCCTTCAACCAACGTCGATGGGCAGGAAGAACCGGGCAGCCTGCAAAACACAAGGCTTTGCCCCTCTCGACGCATGCGCACTCTGCTTGCCACTTCACCTGCAATCCCGTAGTACTGCGAGGCAGCACAGGCCAAGCGCCCGGGCAGGTAAGGCGAGAACTCGACCGCGTAGCCGTGGCGGCCGGGCAGGCGGAAGGCCTGCGCCCTCGGGGGCTTCGCTGGCGCGCCACCACCACCACCGCGGCTCATAGCCTCAACCGCGTCGCTCGAGCTATTCCGGACCGGCTGCGGGAGAGGCGCTGCCGCCTCTCCTTCTCTGTGGGGAGGTCCCGCTCCCGTCGCCGTAGCCCCGCCCAGCTCCGGCCGCCGGAACTGTGGGCAGAAGTCCCTTCCGCCGCCATCATTGGTTTGGGCAAAGAGCGCCGCCTCTCCAGTTCTGGGGCGGGGCGGTAATGGGGAAGCGCCCTTGTAGCCAGCTCGGTGTTTATTCAAGGAAGCTTCCGGTTCCTAGTCGCAGCTCGAGGGACGTTTCGCCACACGTGCGGGGAAGAAACGTGAAACACAATAGCGAGCAGAGTTGGGCGCGCTTCATTTCCTTGCCGTTAATCGTGTTCTCTAACTAACCCAATGCAAAGGAGTGGCCCAATACATGATTGAGGCACCTGAGGCGAGCCACAAAATGGCGACCTCCCCCTCCTCACCAGGGATGAAGGGGTGCCTGAAGATCTACATCAGGCAACAAGGAGGGGGGCTAAAGACTAACATCTGGATCTGCCGCCCTTGTAGATTCTGCTGCCGGAGGCAGTTGCCTCACCTTGCCTCATGGAGGGGCTGGCTCTGCCCCATATAGAATCATAGAGTTGGAAGAGACCACAAGGGCCATCCAGTCCAACCCCCTGCCAAGCAGGAAACACCATCAAAGCATTCCTGACATATGGCTGTCAAGCCTCTGCTTAAAGACCTCCAAAGAAGGAGGCTCCACCACACTCCTACCAAGGAGTGTAAAGGCAGACTACACAAGGGTTAACAGAATGAGGGGTGGGCAGGGCTTTTGTGGCCATTAAAGACAGTAAAGGTACAGGTAGAGGTACCCCTGACCATTAGGTCCAGTTGTGGATGACTCTGGAGTTGTGCGCTCATCTCGCTCTGTAGGCCAAGGGAGCTGGCATTTGTCCGCAGACAGCTTCCGGGTCATATGGCCATCATGACAAAGCCACTTCTGGTGAACCAGAGCAGCGCACGGAAACGCCGTTTGCCTTCCCACCGGCGGGCGGTACCTATCAGTATTTATCTACTTGTACTGTACTTTAACGTGCTTTTGAACTGCCACCGGTAGGTGGGCAGGAGCAGGGACCGAGATGCAGCAGTTGAGAAGGCTGTGTAGCTCTTGAATTTTTAAATTTATTTCAATTAAAACTGTTGATCTTCATGAGCATTGATTCCAGGGTAATTTACAAGGTTAAAAAGCATAAAACTATGCATAGTATTGTAATTGTTTTTAGGCCTCTAAAAAGCACAGGAGCACGTGGCAGGGTGCATTTAGCAAGTTCGTTTTCCAAAGCAAAAAGGCAGGGTTAACAAAAAAAAGTACCAGAGGAAGCCTAGCAATTAATCAGTAATGTCAAAGCACGTTTCCATAAATTTTAGAGGGGTCCTGCCATAGTCCTATAAAATATTCACTTCAGATTTTAGTGAACAGGTTTGACATGGCACGTTTAAATGGTTCCCCTTTAATCTAGAAAAACACTCTTGTTTCTGCCCTTTTCTCTTTCTCATGCAAAATGTGTAATCTGAATATTGCTTTACTTTCTGCCAGTAGAATAGCATTACGTACTAGGATGGAAAAGAGGCAGCTTTGAGTTCCCAAAATGTACGTTGTTTGAAATAACTACAAAAAAATTAACCTCTATGCACAGAATATGAGCTTTTAATGTTTCATTGACTGCTTTCTCCAGTCTGCATGGCCCAAAAAAACAACAAAATATAACCAGAGTTCTGTTCCAACAAACAAGGAACCCCCCCCCCAAAAAAAACTTTGTTCCCCCCAGGGGTTGGAGTTTACTACATAATTATTTCAAAGCATTTGCAATGAAAGAGATCCCCCTTCAGTTTCATTTTAAAACTGATTCTTGTTCCATATATGGAGGATTGTACGTACTGTAATTAGAAGAAGAGTGAGTTGTGTGAAGCCCTTTTCATTTGGGAGAGTGCTACCATAGGTATAAAGGTCTGTGCCACAAGTTAAGGTGGGATAGCAACATATTGACTATCTCTGGTATACTTCATTTGATGCATAAAGTGCTATCCTAAATCACAGGAGAATATGCATTGTTGAGGAGATGTGTATGGGGAATTGTAAACAGTGAGGTCAGTAGGAAATGAAAAAAAGTAGGTGGTGATAATCACATTTTTAACAGTGGTCATGGGTGTAGACAGGGGGGGCAGGAGGGGGCAGCTGCCCCCCCCCCTAGAAGCAAAAAATTATTGTATTTTACAGACCATAACCAATACTTTGCCCCTCCAAAAACTGAAGTGGAAAGGGCTTTGCTTTAGCAAGAGCAGCTCTCCACTTGCTGGGGGCGGGAACACAGCTGTAACAAAAACACATCAAATAAATAAAGCAAAGTGGCTACCAGTACTTAAGCAGTTAAGACAATGGAGCAGAATATCCCTTCAGGCAAGGTCCACCCTATTCACCCTATTGTTATTCAGTGGGAGTTGTTAATGGGCATTCAGGGATCGCATTAACAGTTCTATTGGCGATTTAATGAGGGTGCAGAGGATTCAATTTGACTAAGGTGGCCCTGCAAGGCTAAAAGGAAGTGAATAAGAAGGGGGGGCTGTAGCTTTGACAGACACAGTGATGTTTATAAAAAGCATTGGTGTTCCAGTCTGCCCCTCCTCCTGCATCTGTATACTGTAAATCAAGGGTGGCCACCTCCCAAGAGACTCTGATCTACTCACAGAGTTAAAAACTGGGAGTGATCTACCCCCTTTTGAGGGGTTCAGTTCAAAGCTGTTGAGTTTTTTTAAGGAAGGGAAGCCCTGTTTTGGGGGTTCAGGTCAAACTTGTTGAGCTTCTTTTAGGAGGGAGGGAGGCCCATTTTTGTTTAGGGCTTCAGGTCATAGTTCAGCTTTTTTTAGGGAGGAGGAAAAATTTGGGTGAGCTTTTTTTAGGGGTGCCAGTGATCTAGCAGTGATCTACCACAGACATCCAGTGATCTACTGGTAGATCACAATCTACCTGTTGGACGTGCCTGCTGTAAATCAAGCAGAGAGAAAGCTGCTTACAAGGCTCCTGTACAGGTGTACCGGTATCTTCCTCTTGCTGCAGAGTTCTAGCATCACAGCGTCACCCAGAGGCACCCACAAATGTGAGTTATCCCTCTCTCTATTCCTTCCTTCCTTCCCTCCCTCTTCCATCCTCAATAAAATACTGGGGGGGGGCAGATAAGCCCCACATAGAAAGCCCATCAACATGGGGGGGGGGAGGACTCTTTAAAATACAGTATTTACCAGTAATTTCTTTGGGGGGGGGAGGCACCTAGGCCTCTAGGAGTTGGCTGCTATGCCTAGGACAATTCAAGAAAGCAGAATCATGCATATGCTATGGTAATATATCAATAGAATCATGGAATTGTAGTCGGAAGGGACCACAAGGGTCATCTAGTCCAACCCCCTGCAATGCAGGAATTTTTCCCCAATGTGGGGCTTGAACCCACAACATGGTTGAAATATTATGCTGATATGCAGCAACGCCTCGGAGCCATCGAGACTGCAGCCCTGTCTTGCCTCGCCCTCGCCTGCCCTGCCACCCCCTCTCCCCTGCCCGACCCTCCCATCCTCTTGCTGCAGAGTTCCAGCTTCAGAGCATCACCCAGAGGCACCCACAAATATGAGGTATCCCTCTCTCTATTATTCCTTCCTTCCCTCCCTCTTCCATCCTTAATAAAATACTGGGGGGGGCAGATAAGCCCCACATAGAAAGCCCATCAAAATGGGGGGGTGACTCTTTCAAATACGGTATTTACCAGTAATTGGGGGGGGGGGTGAGGCACCTAGGCCTCTAGGATTTGGCTGCTATGCCTAGGAGTAGGACAATTCAAGAAAGCAGAATGATGCATATGCTATGGTAATATATCAATGGAATCATAGAATTGTAGTCAGAAGGGACCACAAGGGTCATCTAGTCCAACCCCCTGCAATGCAAGATTTTCCCCCCAAGGTGGGGCTTGAACCCACAACATGGTTGAAATATTATGCTGATATGCAGCAACGCCTTGGAGCTGTCGTGACTGCGGCCGTGCCTTCCCTCGCCCTCACCCGCCCTGCCACCCCCTCTCGCCTGCCCGACCCTCCCGTCCTCTTGCTGCAGAGTTCCAGCATCACAGCGTCACCCAGAGGCACCCACAAATATGAGTTATCCCTCTCTCTATTTCTTCCTTCCTTCCCTCCCTCTTCCATTCTTAATAAAATATGCTGCCAGGGCCCACTTAAGATTTCTGCGTTTTTTCACCAACCTCGCAGATGCCTCGAACACCTTATTGGCCAAACAAGCCTTTGTATCTTTACAACATAATACTACTTGGCGTCAAAACCTATTAGATATTCTATCCAGATACAATCTACCTGAGTTTAATACTCTCAAACTGTGGAGCCCTGATAAAGTTCGGGAATGGATATTTGAAAAAGACGCCTTTTTGGACACCACGAAGATAAAAAAACTCTGGGTTTTCCTACTGGTTTCCCCGAGTAAAAGCAGTCAAAATCTGTGCCAACTACTTGGTGGAGATCACTGATCCCACCCTTCGGAGAGCTTTTACTATGGTGCGGTTTCAAACATTGCCAACTGCATATTTGACCGGTAGATTCACAAAAACCCCAGTAGAACATCGTCTATGCCCTTGCCTTATGAAAATTAAAGAGGATCTTATACATTACCTCCTCTATTGCCCCATTTATTCGGGCTTTAGAGACGCAATGCTGCAAATTATACCCAACTCCATAATCAATCCTGAAGACAGAGTAAAATTTTTGTTGGTTGATGCAAACCCACGTATTACCCATGCGGTAGCGGTTTTTGTGATGAAGGCCATGAAAGCCAGGGAAAGATTTATAGATGACAATGTAAAGACCCCTTCATCGTCTGTTTAACTCGTTGCTTGTTTTCCTTCTCTTCGTGTTTTGTGGGATGAAGGTCTTGTTGGGATATTATGAAATGGATTTTAATATTTTTAATTATTGTTGTGTTGATATTTGTGTACAGGCATGGTCCTCACAATAAACGGATTTGATTTGAATAAAATATGGGGGGGGGGCAGATAAGCCCCACATAGAAAGCCCATCAACATGGGGATGACTCTTTCACATACAAATGAAAAGTTTCTTCCCATAGCCTTTTAACTCATACTACCTCCAGTCTGTTTGTCTCCAGTTCTGCATTTGCACTTACATCATCTGTTATGGCTATGCCAGGGGATTATTTCCCATGAGGTATCAGCAACAGTGCTTGTTCTATTGCAAGAAAAGATTCACAAAGAAGACAGGGAAGTTATTTTTGCATGTTGGTGGGTGCATGGGATTGGTCCCTGAACTTGGTTTCAAGGAACAGGTTGGATGATGGTGTCTTTTAATGTTTCCCCTAGCAAAATGCACTTGCATACAGAAAATGAGCATGTGAAGGAAGTTAGGACAGAAAGTTTACTATTGATAAGCTTATTTGTCATATGTAACAATTTTAAAACAAACAAACAACAACAACATGCATTCTTTAGGCAGAGGGACACTGTGTTGCACATGCTGGGGTGTGTGTCAATGGGTAAAGCCTGTGTGCTATAGTTGCTAGAGTGTTGGAGTGGGAACTGGGAGACCAGGGTTCAAATCCCCACTCTGCCATGACCTACCTCAGCCTAACCTACCACACACGGTAGTTGTGAGAATTAAAGGAGCAGGGGAGAGAACCATGAATGCTACCCAAATCTCTTGGAAAAACAAGGTGTGATATAAATGCAATCAACCAATCAATAATCATAGAATAATAGAGTTGGAAGAGACCACAAGGGCCATCCAGTCCAACCCCCTGCCAAGCAGGAAACACCATCAAAGCATTCCTGACAGATGGCTGTCAAGCCTCCGCTTAAAGACCTCCAAAGAAGGAGACTGCACCACACTCCTTGGCAGCAAATTCCACTGTCGAACAGCTCTTACTGTCAGGGAGTTTTTCCTAATGTTTAGATGGAATCTTCTTTCTTGTAGCTTGAATCCATTGCTCTGTGTCCGCTTCTCTGGAGCAGCAGAAAACAACCTTTCACCCTCTTCTATATGACATCCTTTTATATATTTGAACATGGCTATCATTTCACCCCTTAACCTTCTCTTCTCCAGGCTAAACATACCCAGCTCCCTAAGCCGTTCCTCATAAGGCATTCTTTCCAGGCCTTTAACCATTTTGGTTACCCTCCTCTGGACACGTTCCAGCTTGCCAATATCCTTCTTGAACTGTGGTGCCCAGAACTGGACACAGTATTCCAGGTGAGGTCTGACCAGAGCGGAATACAGTGGTAATATTACTTCCCTTGATCACTCTGCCCTTTAATGCTTATATCCCTAAGTGTATAGGACCATAGTTCTTGGAAGTAAAACCTGGAACATATTTGTTTAAACATATTGGTGGAAACAACCCTAGGATTGCTTTGATGTGAACAGTGGTATAAAAGATTTAGAACTAAATAAATAAGAATAGGAAATTTAGTTCCCTTATCCAATCAGACCAATCTAGCTCATTATAGTCCAAAGACAGAGAGTAATTCTCCAGGGTTTCAGACAATGGCTTTCCTGAATCCTCTGTGGAGATGCTTGGGACAGGGAATATCTTCTGTCTGAAAAGCATGTGCTCTATCACTTGGCTACAACCCTTTGCCAAAGAGAACAGTTCATTGTTGCCTTCCAGCTCTAAGGAGAATAAGACACCCCCACGCCACCCCAAGATATTTGAATGGATGAAGAACAGAATAAGAATTCGTATATGTACTTAACTTCATCCAATTTCCCACCTAGTATTTCAAGAATAAGGTTCATGCCACGTGCTTTACTCCTGTAACCCATCCTGGGACCTTGGGGAGAAGGGCAGGGAAGAAGAATATGCCAACAAAAAAAAATAAAAATGGACTGAAAATTATAAATTATACTCGGTGAGGATCTTTCAACACTAGTTGCCTGCCTCTGCATTTAAAAAGTAAATGAAAGTGGGGGCTGTAAAGCGAAGCCACTTTGCTAACGGGCTCCCGTTTGCGTAAAAGCAACCTTGAGCAAAGTCGACGAGAGGAGCAGCACAGCAGAGGGCGCTTTATCGTACAGGAGCCACTTCTCGGTTCAGGCGCCGCACGATTCCTCTCGACCAAACTTTGGCACTCGTCTTATGTTTACAAGCGCAGGAATGCGCAGTTCTCTCTCTACTACAGGGCAGGGGGCGTGGCTAAAGGTAGGAGGGAGGAGCCTTTCCTGGGCAGGGTGCTGCTTTTGCACAGTAGCAATGCAACAAGTGGCTGGGTGCTTTCTTTCTTTCTTTCTTTCCCCCGGTTTTTCACGTTGGCAAAGCCCCTCGGGCGAGGTAGACGCTAAGTACCCTCGGGCGTAGAGGCGCGCTCCCGCAAACGGCGGCGGGTTTGCTGAAGAACTGCGAGAGCAAGGGCGGCTGGCGTGCAATAATACCCTTGCAAAGGCGCCCAGGGCTGCCGGGTGAGCCGATAGCCAACCTGATGAGCCGGCGGGGCCCAGAAAAGGAGTGCGCAATGGTGGCTTTGGTGGGCAACGGAGGAAACCGCGTTTCCCTCGCCGCTGCAGCTTGAAATCAAAGAAGGGCTCCTTTTCTCCCTCTTCCCCTCCCGCTCCGGTTTCCAGCTCGGCAGCAGCTCGCACAAGCCAACAGCAGAAAGCAGGTCGAGGGGGAAAGGCGGCCGAGGAGGCATGGCATCTGCGTAAAGTCTCGTCCCGGGGCAAGGAGGCGGCTGGGACAGGAGGACGCGGCGCCGAGCAGCCGGCATGAGCGACACCAGCGAGGCGGGGATCATCAGCTTCTCGGTGCCCAGCCCGCCGGGCATTCTTGGCGGCGGCTGCCCGCTGCTCTACGAGGATGGGCTCGTCAGGAGAGCCCCGGCGGCAGGCGAGGGGACGGCGGCCCGGGGTTTCCTGGGCGGCCCAGGCGCGCCGCCGCCCGGCACCTTTTGGAATGAGGACAGCAGCACCGTCTGCCCCGCCAGCGACACGGCGGCCCGGGCCAAAAACAACAGCGGCGGCGGCGGCCCCAGCAACAGGAGCACCACGGTGTCATACGTGATCAACGAGGCGAGTCCGGGGCTTCTGCAGGCGGCGGAGAGTGGGGCCCTGCAGAGCCTGCGGGAAGCGTGCGAGGCGGTGGGCGCCGACCTACAGACACTGCACTTCGGCAAGCTGGACTTCGGCGAGACGGCGGTGCTCGACCGCTTCTACAACGCGGGTGAGTCGGCAGGCGAGCTCCTTCCGGCGAGCGGAAGGCAAAACCCGCCGCGCCTGCAGCCGAAAGCGCGCTTACCTGAGGAGAGGCTTCCTCACGCGTATGCAGGTGGTGGGGCAAGCGAGGGGCCTCAGGCTTCATTTACCTCTTCTCAATACCTACGTAGGGTGAAGTGAGGAATACGCATTATGTATGTGTTTTCTTACATTTCTCTGCCGCCTTTCTTCTGTTATGGAACCAGAGGCGGCATAAGTGCAGTTCCCAGGCACTTCCCATACCTGCTGAGCCTCATCCAGGTGGTGGCCTTGTTGGCAGTTATTTATTCCGGATCATTCACATGGCACATGGGGTAAGGTCTTGAGGTCATCTACACAAGTGGCCCTTAAATGCTGTTTGGCAATTATTTGCCTGAAATTCAAACGTAACCCATCACATTTTTGTTTTTCCTGGGTTTGCTTGCAAGCAGAAGGACCCAGGTTCAGTCCGTGAAAGCGCCAAGTAAAGAGCTAGATGGACCAATAGTGTGACTCAGTATAAGGCAACTTCCTAAAGATAAAATGAGGGGAGGTTTCACACACGCTATAAAATAGCAAATCCAGGTTTGCCTCCTCGTGTTTACGCTTGGTAAAGAGCTGCAGCCAATCACAGCTCCTTGATGAGTGCAGATGTATAAGTTGCCTAACTAGATAAAAGATGTTAGATATAAACCTCCAAAAACTTAATGTGTGAAGATCTTTCCACAATTCACTATGAATCTTTTTTGTGTTTCTTCTCTCATCCCAATTATTCATAATGTTTTCTTTTGATGTCTTTATGGATAAATTTGACCAGTCACTTTTTCGGCCGATATAATTGATCATACTTCGTTACACAATGTTTCTGTCAGTAGATCTTTCGAATTCTTCCAGTATTTTGCAGCTAACAAATGCCCTACTATAAACACACACAATTTTCTAATATGGGATTTCAGCATTTTGGTGATTAAAAATGGTAACAATGCTAATTTTGGATCTGTCTTTACCATATGACTACATTCTTTAAAGAAATCCTTCAAAAATCTTTCCTTATATTGGCATTCCCACCACATTAGGAAATATGTCCCCCATGCCTCACATTTCCTCCAACACTTAGGTGATGTTAAGCACCATAAATATATGACTAAGGGTAGTTGAGGTCATATACCGGTACCAACAGAGAATAGCTTTCAGGGAATTTCCCCATATTTTCGTTGAGACTGAATATAATGGTTTTTCATACCCAGTACTTTCCACTTCCTTTCTTCTCTTATTTCATGAAACACTGTTCCCATGATTCTTTTAAGCTTTGGGTTGATCCCATTGCCTTCACTATCCAGATTTTATAAATATTAGGGAGTCACAATCATTAGGTGCTCAAACCCTGGTAAAGATCTAATAGCCTAATTCCTGTGGTAGCCACTGAGATCTGGGTTTAAGCTAAAGTAAATAACTTGGTGTAGCTAAAGTAAATAACTTGGTGTATCATACCCAACTTTTCTTTCAATTGAGGGCCTTATTTGGGAGTCACCCCTTCAAACCAATCATGCATGTTTTCTTTATCACCTGTTTAGACTGAGTCCTAGCATCTGTCCTGTTTTTATTATGTTGCTTGTTTTTAAAACTTTTTGTGAACTGCCTTGCGAGGACAATGTGACCTGAACAATAGATTAGAAATATTTTAAATACATAAGTATTAGCATGGGGATCTGTCCCTTGGCGAAGGTCGCTAGCATGTGTGTCCAGGCGGGTAGCACGTGACATGCTTTCTGCTGTTTCCTAGTCTGTGAAGTAAACCTGGGCTAGTCTTTGGGAAAGCTGATCGTGTGTATTTGTTATTAGGCTTTTGTACGGAGGACAGAATAATTAGAGTGTTTTGTCACATCTTGTGCTGTTCATAGTTTCCTTGGCTCCAAAGATAGTAATCAGTCCATATTCTGCAGCTGCTGTTAGCCAGTAGTACCTGAGGATTGTAAACAAAGGCGTTTCAGTGCTAAGTCTTTTGGCAGGAAGTCTTTGGAAATAAGTAGTCCACTCTTGTCTGTTCACACCCAGGGATTCCCTGGGAACATAAAGATTTATTCAGAATTTATTCATCCACCTTTCTATTTCTGTTTTCAGAGCCACTGATGTGGCTTTAGACTTGTTCATGTGACACTGTGTAATTGGTGTGGTTTGAACATGGGCTGAGCTAAACCAGGCTTAGTATTTTGTGTGGTGGGACCATTTGTGCAACTCTTTCACCACACTCAGTTCACCCCCTAGCCTGTGTTTACTGACCAGCTGCTGAAAGTGTATTGACCACTAGTATGGTAAATATAGGTTGGGTCCTGAGCTGGCACACATAACTTTTTCAGTATGTCCCAGAAACATCTTAAACCCACAGGCATACTATGCCAGATTAATCATATGAATGGGTCCTTAGAGGTGTGCGTAATATACCAATCTACTTGGCCTACAAATATCTTATAAGATGAGGAAACTATGGTCCTCCAGATGTTGGGAGCACAGATCCCCTCATTCCTGACCATTTACCCTGCTTGATAGGGTCAATGGGACTTGTAGGTTAATAACATTTGGAAAACCACAGATTCCTCATCCCTGTTTTAGGACATGACTCCCCTCCCACAGTGTATAGGAAAGAGATGGTGAAGGGCAGGTAAGAATCTGATCAATCATCATGAGACCCCAGGGCAGGTTACCACAATTTAAAAGCATGATATTAAAAACAGCTTAAGATAAGGGAACAGGTTAGAGCCATATATATATATATATATATATATATATATATATATATATATATATATCAAAAGCCATTTTAAAGAGGTGCCTCCTCAGTGTACAGAGAAAAACTACATAATGCTGATGCTGGAGACATCTCTCTGAGGAGGGCATTACACAAAAATGCCCTCTCCTGGACCACTGCTGCCCAAAGTTCTAAGGGTGGTGGAACTACCAGGAGGACACCCTCTGACACTTTTTGTGTCCAATAGAGTCTGTGGGGAAGGAGCACCCGGAACTGGACTCAAACAAACTGGCAACCAGTGCTGCCATTTTAAAAAAGAGGTTTGGTAAGTTCCAAATTGTACCACATTGTATCTGGTTGCTGCATTTTGGACCTCTGGAAGTTTAAGAGGCCTCTTCAAGTGCAGCACCACATAGACGGCACTGCAATAATCCAGTCTAAGAGTTACTAAAGGGGCCGTAGTTGACAAACCATCCTTCGCTCAAAATAGGCACTCCTAGTCACCAAGGACACCTGAGTCTCCAGTGACCCCCAAGCTTCAGACCTGCTCCTCCTGGGCAAGGGTGTGTGAAACCCCATGCATAGCACACTGTCTCCCCTCTTCCTGGGCACAAGAACTTGGAACGCATAACACGTTCCATTCATCGGCCCACATCTGGTCTTTATGTGCCTCCAAGCACCTATCCAGTACCTCAACTGCATCTTCCAAGTCAGATGAACGGAGACAGAGTTGATTGCCATATGACTTGATTTATTTATTTGATTGCCATACCACTTAATATATTTAAAATATCTCTGAGTGTACAGAAACCTGAAGCAACAACAGATAGCTAAAACAAAAATAGAACAAAAATACACAGTTACATATAGCAATGCAAAGTTACTAATATATAAAAATCATTTTCAGTCCATTTTCCTTCTGACACACCCTCCATCTCAGTCTCTGGGTTCTTACCCAGGGTCCAAGCAAACTCTCAGCTCACCCACAGAAGTTTCACAGCAATAAGAGTTCCTGGAAACAGCAGACATCACTATAGTCTCTCAATCTAGGCTTGCTTTTTATGGGCAGCCGAAAGTGGACAGTACTTCCTCAGGCACTTGCCCACAGCTGTTTCCACACCCAGTTCCAGGTGTAGAAGGTTTGTTGAGTTTTCCAGAGGGTGCAAAGGGTGGGGAAAAGGCTACTACACTCACAGCTCTTTCTTCTCCCTCTGTCTTCTCCTTCTCCAGCTGCCGTCCACATGTTGGTGACAACTACCCCTTCACAATCTTTGACAGTCTTAGTTGTGTGCATGATTAAAGAGAGTTGATTAACTGTTCTCTGTTAAAAATGCCAACATCCCCGCAAATTAGAATACATGTATATATGCCTATCCCCCCCCCCCGGTTACAGAATTACCTAAGAAATAAATACTAATTATTCAGCTGTAAACGATAAGCTAACAAGCAATTACCAACCAAAAGGTCAACAGAAGGTGTGGGAGTATGGGAATTTCCCCTTCTTTATATTTAGCTCCTGTGATGTCAGAACTCTATAAAGGAACATTTTTGTCACTGTAGTTTTTAAAAACAACTGACGTGCCACTAGCATTAGCTCAGTGTTTACCTTACCAAGCTCTGACTACAGAATTTGGGTGACGATGTTTATTATGACCACCACCACCGTTGGTGAGGAAATGTTGTCCCAGGGTTACACAATAAATGTTGTTCTATCATAAGGGAAGGGCTGTAGCTCAGTGACAATCTGCAGCCTTTCCAGGTAAGGCTAGGCAGGTTCCCTGCCTGAAACCCTGGAGAGCCACTGAGCTAGATGGTCCAGCTCAATATGAGGCAGCTTCCTATGTTCCTCGTGGCCTACTTCGCATGTTACACTAAACCATAGTTAAAGAAACCATGCATAATGTGAACATGCAGTGCACTAGTACACACTGCTCTAAAGTTCCCACTGTGTTCTTCCTTCTAGTCGCTGGGAAACAAGCCAGAGAGTGTCCCCTCACAGCATCTGAACCTGGGATCATGGTTTGCTTCGAGAAAAAGAAACTGCAAGCTTGGGTTTGAGGGCATGACAAGCCACAGTCTGACTTGTTTCCTGTTGGTGTGGCAGCAGCAGGAACTCAGCAAGAACTTCTGAGCGGTGTGTTCACCAGCAATGCATGTTCACATTAAGGCATTAAAATAGTAATAGCAACAACTTTGGCTTAATGTGATGTGTTAAGCAAGAAAGTGTTAATGGGTGTCAACAGCTGTAGCTTCAGCAATACTGGAGCAGAAAATACTGAATAATATTTACTAATGGAATACGGGGTTAAGACCATCATAATATTATGAGTAACAATCCCACATGCTTACACTTACATGCACGTAGGGTTGGAGCGAGCTAGGCATACTTCATTGAATTCTGAGGTTTATATATTGATTAATTAAGAAAATGCATACCCTGCTTTTCATCTAGGTCTCAGTGAAACTAACAGAAATCCTGATTTATTTATTTATTTTCATAAAAATTATGCACCACTTGCTCATAAAAACCCCCAAAGCGGTTTGCAGAAGATAAAACCGTAAAATCAAGAAAAAATGGACAACCCTACTTTAAAACATATAAAAGTTAACATACTAAAACAGATTAAGATTACCTTAACTTTCCAAGCATCTGAGATGTCCTGCCTAACTAGGAATGTTTTAGCAGGTTCCCAAAAGAGTAAAGTGAAGGTACCTGCTTGATCTCAATAGGCAGGGAGTTCCAAAGTGTAGGCCCCACACCACCGAGACAACCCCTAGAGCCGGGCCTGAGAGAATAAAATGTTTTGAAATGTGTACACTGGATAAAATGTTTCGTAATGTGCACACAGATAACTTCATACATGAATTGAGGACAGAATGGATTTACCAGTGAACACATGTGAAATTGATGCTGACCAGAAGTAGACTGATGGGTCCATTCCCAAGTAGAGCAACAATGGGCACACTCAGTTCCAAAAATTACAAAGTCATTTTAATCCTGAGTCTTGCCAACTTTAGAATGTGTACAAAGTTCAAAGAGTATTTAAAATGTGTGGGGTCTTTTTACAGGGGGGTGGCGGCTATTGGGTTGTTTTTACAGTGGTACCTCGGTTCTCGAATAGAATCCATTCTGGAAGCCCGTTTGGCTTCCGAAACACTCAAAAACTGAGGTGTGGCTTCCCATTGGTTGCAAGAGCTTCTTGCACTCAGCAGAAGCTGTGTCTCACGTTTGGGTTGTGAAAAGTGTTTGAAAATGGAAGCATTTACTTCTGGGTATTCAGCGTTCGAGAACCGAAATATACGACAACTGAGGCATTCGGGAACCGAGGTGCCCGAATTGATTATGTATTTTGTGGGTTTGTTTTTCTTCTGTGAACCGCCTTGAGACCTCTGGTCATAGGGTACTATAAAAATTAAAACAATCAATCAATTCCAGGCAAGCTAGAAATGAGTCAGCTCCAGATCGCTGTGCAGATTGCTGCATGTGTTTTTCTGTACTCCCCGTCTCCCTTGCATAGGAGGGGTGGGAACAGAGATAATTTGGGAATATACCTGTAGTAACTTCTGTCAACCTAGCAGTTCGAAAGCATGTCAAAGTGCAAGTAGATAAATAGGTACCACTACAGTGGGAAGGTAAACGGCATTTCCGTGTTCTGCTTTGGTTTGCCAGAAGCGGCTTTGTCATGCTGGCCACATGATCTGGAAGCTGTACGCCGGTTCCCTCAACCAATAACACGAGATGAGCGCTGCAACCCCAGAGTTGGTCACGACTGGACCTAATGGTCAGGGGTCCCTTTACCTTTACCTTTAACTCCTGTGGGTAGGTAGACAGAAAAAGAAGAGGGCATGTGACTGCAGTTGTGTAGTAAAGCAGAAAAAGAGGAATGCAAGTGCTGTGATATACAGAAAGAGAGTGAGTGGAAAATGACAATGAGCGGTTAACAAAGAAAGCAAAGTGCTTTCAGAGACAAATGAGACTCCTTTCTAGTTTATTTTGTGCTGTTGAATTCATGCACTGCCTCTTCATCTGTATAGGTTCTGCCATAAGTTTCATTTCTTGGTCATGTTGGAGTGTGACAAAGAGATGGCAGCTTGGAACTTGAATAAGGCTCTGTGGGTATTCCATTGCCTCATCAAGCTTAGATTTGGGGGGCCAGGGGACTACCAGTAGCATCTAGAAATGTAAGTGTGCATATGTGTAGCCTGGTAGCCACTGGAAGGAGTTGCATGTAGGTGAGGGAGCGGAATGCTGTTGCTGGTGGCAGGGGGAAATGGAATGTTCTGCCTCTTCATGGCACCCAGCATGGAAACCAGGCACTTTGCCAGAGGAGAACCCCCTGCCCCCCTCCACTTCACACCTAGCAAATGAATGCAGCAGGGTGCTGTAGGTGGAATTCTCCAACCTCCCACCCCATTCCATCAACCATCTAGCAGGTTGGTAAAGAAAAATGCAGGCTACTACCTATTTGCAAGGCTGTCCTATAATTAATTATTAATTAATTATAGGAATTTATATAACCTCCTATTATATAATAGTACTAGCTGTACCCTGCCACGCGTTGCTATGGCCCCTCCCCAAATCCCCCGGCATATCCCTATGGCTGTTTCGACCCCCCTTCCTGTATCCCCTCCCCCCACCCCATGGCTCATCCCTGTGACTCCCCCCACCTCCCTCCCTGCATCCCCCCGGCTCATCCCTGTGATTCCCGGCGGAGTCAGGTCTACCTCTGATGGGGGTGGTGGGGTTGTCGGGTGACATTGGCGTCAGGGTCTGGCCTGGCTCCCGGGGCGGGTACGGCGGCGGTGTGGGTTGGGTTCATCCAGCCTGCCCCTTGCTTTGAGGAGGATTCGGCATGGCTGCGGTCTTGGGAGGCGGCGTGGCATGTGGAGCGGTCTGGCTCCCTAGACGGTGCGTGCTTCGGAGGGTGGGGCAGGTTGCAGAGAGGGCTGCCTCCCTGGATGGCTTGGGTCTCTGGTGGCAGGGCGATCTGCGGGGTATGGTGGGTCTCGGGGTGGTGTGGGTGTCGGATGGCGTGGCAGGCTATGGGGCGGACTGGGTTGGGCCGGGCTGCCCCTCGGTTTGAGATGGATTCGGCGTGGTGGCGGTTAGAGGATGGTGTGTTGGTTCAAGTCATGATCTGCCCCCGACCTCGGAGGAGTTCCCGGGTAGAATTTCCCATCATCCCCAGCCCTCTAAGTTTAGCATTCTGAAACACTGGGTTTTACCTGGTTTTCCTGCCACAGGTGTGACATCTCCCCAATCTAAGTCCATGGAAACACTCCCGTATTCCCATCTGATGTTGTGGCCAAATTTGAACGCGATCGGGCAAGCGGTTTTGGAGAAAGGTGTGCTTTAACAAACATAGACCCTCTGCATTCATATATAGAATAGAATATAGAAGATATGTTGCAGTATATATTAGACCCAGGAGATGGAACCTCAGGCTTGGGGGCCAAATGTGACCTTGGGACACTCTCCAGGTCTCAGCCACACCTACCGTAGCCATACACCTTTTCACCTGGCAACATCCCTTGCCAGCCTGCTTTGCACCTTCCTTGAATTGTTTTGCTTGGCTCGAATGTGTCTTTGAACTCTAATAATGATTCACACTTCTCTGGATGGAGGATATAGAGGGGTGTATGAGTGTGTGCAGAAACAACTGCATGGAGGTAAAAATTCCCATCTCTGTTGCTCTTCTCACTTTTTAAACCATTGTTCTGTCATGGATGCTTTAGTTGAGATTCCTGCATTGCAGGAGGTTGGACTAGATGACCCTCAGGGTCCCTTCCAAAGCTACAATTTGATGGTTCTATGAAAGGTTGACCAAAAGGAAATAGGCTGAATGATAGGCTGAATGATGTTCCCCATCTCTGTGTTAGACCTTGTAAATCTTGCACGAGTACTGAAAGACAAACAAAGGTTAATTTCAAATCAGTGTGTCAGTGCATGCAAAACACTTTAATTAGTCAAAAATCACTGTCTTATTGATGTGCATTTTTTCACCATAGCATTATCTCCTTACAGCATCATTATTGTTCATCTCTAAAACATGTTTTCCCGACTTGAGCTGTTAATTTCTGACTCATAGGGATTAGCTCCTGTTACATAAAACATGATTCTAGCCAGTGCATCCCAAGGTGCTACTTTGTTTTCCGCTTTGTGCTTCAGGTTAGAATTGCCAGCTCTTGGCCGGCAGGATGCTTCTGTGTCTTTCGTTTAATTAATTAATTTACTGCGCTTGTCTTACTTCTCCTCAACCATAATAATTCTCAAAATATTTTAATTACTATATGACGAGGAGAATTTAAAGCAGCTGGCTTTCTCAGAGAAAGTGGTGAACTGTAGGGAAATATGCCCATTTCTCTTATAATAAGAATTGAAATATAAAAAGTGCTAGTTAACAGGTTAGAAAAAAATCAAACTAGTTCATGTGGTCTGGTGCCATTCTTCCCTTTTGCATAGGTTTTTGCTGGAGTAGCTCAGTACTGTAGTTTAAAAGTAGTAATGGAAACAGGAGGAGTATTGTGGAAGCTGAGCAAGGTCATGGAGGCCAAATGGGACACTTTATTTAGACATTGACTACATTATTTTATTTCTGAGCTGGAGTGAGAAACAAAAAGACTTGTCTCACATACATAAAGGAGAGGTTGAACATTTCATTTGCCTGCAAGTCTCCCTCCTGGCTACTGACTGAGTTTTTGCGATGTCATGGATCATTTACAGGTACTGTACAAGTATTCTCGTGCTGGGCAAGTCACAGAAATTTCAGACATGATGCAATTAACTGGGATCTGAGTGGAAGAGTAATCTTGGTTTGCACACTGTGTGGGTGGAGAGGGAGGGGGGACCCATGTGAAGGCAATGGAACAAAGGGGTGAGGTGGGGGGCTCTTTTCACCTGAGGACCACATTCCCTTCTGGTAAACCTTCCAAAGGCCACATGCTGGTGGATGGGGCCAGAAGGATAAGTGGATGGAGTAGCACCCACTTTAGGTTGGTTTCTGCATGCACTCCCCCACTCGTCTCTGTTCTCCATTCAAGGGTGCATTCCAGCCAGGCAAAAATATTTGGGGTATGAAGCTGGGCCAGTGAGTTGTGTGGCCTAGGGAGTGTTCCAAGGGCTGTATAGAGAAATTCCTGGGTCTGAAGTTCCCCATGGTTAACCAGGATTTGAGATAAAGAGGCAGCTGGTAGAGATCCTTTCCCAGGGTATAGGGGCTGAAGTGGGTGTCTGAGCTTTTAGTGCTAAAGCTGGGGTTAGCGGGGCAAGGATTTGTGCAAGGCTAACATCCATGAGGTGGTGGTGTGTGCAGCATCACAATATTTCACGTATTGGTTCCAAATTACTTGCCAGCCATTAGTTGCAGGCTTTTGTCACCATTTACTTTTATTAGCTGCTTTATTCAGGGGTAGGCAGCCTAAGACCTGTGGGCCAGATGCTGCCCAATCGCCTTCTCATGCTTTCTGCTGATGCTTTCTGCCTTCCAAATGTGGCCCACAGACAGTCCTGGAATCAGCGTGCTTTTACATGAGTAGAATGTATCCATTTATATATATATATATATAAAATGCACCTCTGGGTTATTTGTGGGGCCTGCCTGGTATTTTTACATGAGTATAATGTGTGCTTTTATGTGCATCTCTGGGTTATTTGTGGGGCAAAGGAATTCGTTCATTTCCCTCCCTTCAAAATATAGTCCGGCCCACCACGGCTGGAAAAGGTTGCTAACCCCTGCTTAAGGGGATAAGTGGCTATCGTCACTCTCCACTGGTGGAAGGAACATAGGGCTTTATGTGAGCTGTTGTTGTGTTTCACCGGAGTCCCTGTTGTGGTGTGGTTGTCTCTCTTCTAATCTGAAAAGGTCAGTAGCTCTTTAAAGACAGAGCACAGTTGTGTCCCACAGTTTGCTGGATGTATGGCCCTTGCCTCCTAGCCTTGAAGGACAATTCTGGTTCTTCAGGAAATGGAAGAGATAAGGAGCACTTGCACGTGCAGCCAGCCTCCCTTGGTTGGTCCTATGGCATCTGCTTGCCTGGCTCACTTTCTTGTTTACAAGTGATTTGCCCCCTGGGTGTATGGGGAAAGGGGGCACTTCTCAGCAACAAATTGCACTGCAGTTTTATATGCACTTGTCAGTGAGTAAAGGCTTTTACAGCTGCACACGACAAAACAATGCAAATTGGCTTTAGCTGTTTTACAAAGTTTTGATGCTGTCCAGAATGTAAAGAAGTGAGTCTGTACCATGGTTGCTTGGCTGCAGACTCAAAGGCTTTACATACAAGGACATAGGGGGTGCAAGAAGCAGAGCAACTCTTTCTAAATTCCAGTGATTCTTTTCTGATCGTGTCTTGCTTACCTTTGGGAGATGCTACATTCCAAGGCTTTTTCCTTTGAACCAGAATGTTGGTTACAAAACTATTCCTATTTTATTTTTGGATTTCCTGGAATTTGTGGTGAAATGTAATGTTAAGGCTTTCTCTCTGTCTTGGTGCTCTTATAACATTCAGTTGCTTCTTAAAAAACACTGTTGTCCCCTATTAATAGTGGATTGAGCAATTTCCAAACCCCATCTTAGCACAGAAATACATGTTTCCCACAACATCTGCTGTTTGTAGTGGCTGAAAATCAGTTCCAGCATAATAATAATGGCCAGTTATAGAATAAAATGAGTGATTAAGAAATTTCACTTTTGTTGTTGTTTAGTCGTGTCCGACTCTTCGTGACCCCATGGACCATAGCACGCCAGGCATTCCTGTCTTCCACTGCCTCCCACAGTTTGGTCAAACCTATGTTTGTAGCTTCAAGAACACTGTCCAACCATCTCATCCTCTGTCGTCCCCTTCTCCTTGTGCCCTCCATCTTTCCCAACATCAGAGTCTTTTCCAGGGAGTCTTCTCTTCTCATGAGGTGGCCAAAGTATTGGAGCCTCAGCTTCACGATCTGTCCTTCCAGTGAGCACTCAAGGCTGATTTCCTTAAGAATGGATAGGTTTGATCTTCTTGTAGTCCATGGGACTCTCAAGAGTCTCCTCCAGCACCATAATTCAAAAGCATCAATTCTTCGGCGATCAGCCTTCTTTATGGTCCAGCTCTCACTTCCATACATCACTACTGGGAAAACCATAGCTTTAACTATATGGACCTTTGTAGGCAAGGTGATGTCTCTGCTTTTTAAGATGTTGTCTAGGTTTGTCATTGCTTTTCTCCCAAGAAGCAGGTGTCTTTTAATTTCGTGGCTGCTGTCACCATCTGCAGTGATCAAGGAGCCCAAGAAAGTAAAATCTCTCACTGCCTCCATTTCTTCCTCTTCTATTTGCCAGGAGGTGATGGGACCAGTGGCAGAAATTTCACTTTTAATTCTACTTATTTCTCTTAAGTGAAGTCTCTGCCTGCTTGCCTCCACTCCCTAACATCTGCAATGCATCATGTGTTGGATTAGCTAGGGGTTATTCTAATCTTTCTTTGTTTTTTTCCTCCCTCTAAGAACTACCGGTATTGGGATGGGGTTTGTTCCTAAACAGATTAAAAGGACCTTCTTCTAGTGCTTGGAGTCGTGCCTAGTGAGGCTACACTGTAATAATAAGCTTTGATTATTGAGTCACTGGCATACAGAACATTTTTGTTGTCTTTGTTTAGGCTCAGAAAGCAAAAAAGTGACACCATGGGGGCAGGGAGATCTTTCAGATAAAAACTGCAATACTGTGATTTTGGAATTCCCCCTGTGATGTGTGTTTTAGTTTTTTCTTCTTTTCCCCCTTGTGTGACTGCTTCTTCATGGGAAGACAAAAGTTGCTGGAACTGACCCTTGTCTTATATTGGAAATGGACTGATGTAGTAGGAGGCAGAGATGACTGATAGAATCATAATAATAGATTTACAAATTCAGATTATTAAGTGATAGTTGCATTTGTGTGGATAATGTAACATATGAACTTGCTCCACACGTGCTCAGTTTATTGTATGCTTATTGAATGTTTAAATTGGTTGCAATCTGATTGTAATTTGAAGGCCCCTTTACAGTACAAATTTAACTTGGCTTTCTTTATGCTGCAAGAATTATCTACTTGCAGTAACAGGAGCAGTTGAACAGGGCTTGCTGTATCGCAATGGGACAGGTTACTTTTTTTCAGACTATGAGCTGCATGGTTGCTTCGTACAATATGACACGACCTTGCAAATATTCAATTTGTAATGTAGCACACTATTCTTGACCATGGCTTGGTTCTGTAGCACCAGAGTGGCTACATTCAAGTTTGGGGGGCAGTCGTAACACTGGTGTCTGCCTGGTGGGGCTGAATTGAGGAGTCATGCCCCACGTGGTAGCTGGGGTGAACATTGGGCGGCAGGCAGAGTGCTGTGCTGGATTTGGCACCGTGATCAGAGTCAGATCAGGCCCAGTGGGGCTGGCTTGGGATCTAGTGGATTCCCTCCGGAATCCCATCTCCCATTTCAGGGGAAGGCTGATGGAGGCCAGCAGGGCTTTGAGTATATGCTAATAACAAATTAGACCAGCGTTTCTCAACCGCTGTGCTGCGAGACGCTGGCTGGTGTGCCGCGACATGCGGCGACGAGAAGGGCGATTTGCATTGTCACGTGCCTGGCGGCCGCCAATAAATACCACTAACCCGCCGGAAAGGAAGCCGGCCGGGTCACGACGCGGGGCGAGCGCAGCTCTCAACAGCCACCACCACGGGAGGGTGGTTTTAGACAAACTTAAAGAAGCTGGCTGGATGAGCTCAACCTGAAACTTGCTGAGCAAAGGATTGTGCTGGTAGAGAAATCAGCGGCTTGTGAAGCCTTATTACAGGAGATTGCAACCAACACAGCAATTGGCAAGTGTTTCTTACAGTCATAATTATATAGGCAATATAGGGCGGCACAGAGTTAATTTTTTAAACTTTTTTAATGGTGGTGTGCCTCGTGATTTTTTTCATGGAACAAGTGTGCCTTGGCCCAAAAAAGGTTGAGAAACACTGAATTAGACTCTTTGGTCTCACAGTGTAAATCCTGGTGGGTAGTATTCAAGGTCTGATATTGTGGGAAAGTACCAACAATTGTTCTACAATCACTTATTTCATATCATAGTATAGCTCCTCCCCCCCCCGCCATCATCAAAGATTTCCTTTTTAAAGAAAAATCTTACATTTGTAGTACAAGGGTAAGCTATGGACCTTTTTCAGAAGTCGAATGGAAATAAAAGAAACACATCCTAGGCAGGGAGGTGGCTTGAGGGCAGCAGGTTCTCCAACTTACTCAAAACAACCCCACTGTGTATATAGTATGCACGGAGGATGGCATCACAAATTGAAATGAGTGTGTATAACTTAGGGGCTGTGTCTGCTTCTGCTGTTCTGCTTCCACCTGCACAGATATTTGTTCTGTGCACACATTTAAGATTGCTTTCCCCCAGCTCCTTTAGCCACACTTACTGTAGCTACCGTATGGCGCTCCACCTTGTTTTATGTGTTCAGCACACTTGTTAATGATGGTATGTCAGAATCAAGACACCCGGAGAATAGATGTGGAACACTGGAGGTTCTTTATATTTTCATTCAATAGTACTAGAATACGTGTTTCAGTCTCCAGCTGTGATCATCATGCAGATAGATATTCATAATCCACTGTAGGTTATACTAACATCAAAAGGGCACAACCCAACCCACGATCCAGCCAAAGTTAAGCACCTTCAGGCTGTAATTCTGTGCTCACCAACCTGTGAGGAAGTCCCATTGAACTCAGTGGGATAATCAGAGGATTGCTGTGAACAAGTCCCACTGATTTCAGTCAGAGAGTAACACAGATGTTTAAATGTCTTTATCTGAAATCACATTAATTTTAACAGTGCTTAACTTTGGATGGATCGTGCTTCTTATGTACATGTTGTTACCAAAGACTAAAATAACAAATGAATAAGTGCCATATGTTAGTTCCCTAGTATTTTAGTAGTTGCACTAGTCTTTAGCTTTGTACATTCCATCTTTTCCAGTGTTCAGAAAGGAAGCATACACTAAACATTACCAAAGGCATCAGCATTGCAGCTCCATTGACAAAAAGGGAATGTGTACTAATAATAATGAGGCTGATCTTGTGACATAACGTAGAATGACCTTCTGTGGACTACAGTTTACTTCATCAGATGCCTCACATTGATGTTACTCAGCAGGAATCCTGTGAATATTGCTATTACACAGCAGGATTCCAATCTGGTGAGAGAACTGTAGAGCGCTGTTATAGAGTTGTCATGTGGAACGGAAATGTGATTATTGTGAATGACATAAATGATGTTTTAATTTGAGCTCATGTGTTGGTCAAACAACTGCTCAACTGAAAAAGAACACCTGGATGAAAACAGGAAATGTATAATTATGACATAGTTTCAAGTGCGGGTTTATTGCTTCTTTTCTGTTGTGTGTGTGTGTTCATAACTGTGAAAGACTGCAAGGAATGCTGCAGCACTTACCGTAAGTGAGACTAATAAAAACATTTGAGCTTTCTGGACCATATTGGTAAAAGAATGCAGAGTACTTAACTAAGCTTGTTCATGCATTATATTTTGGGGAGAACACACAATCTGACCTTAGTTTTGGGTGCAGTCTCACCCTCTTCCTCCCCTTCCCCCAATCTGTGGGGAGAAAACAACAAGTGAACTAGGCTGTACTATATTAACTTGAATGTGATATTAACCTAGCCATCTAATTTAATGCCCATATTTTTTCAGGGTACAAAAAGAGAGATAATCATGCAGGCAGCCACCTGTTTACACATTCAATATGTGCATGACCATGTATGCGCACATCATGTTGAACCTGGAAGTGTCATGGAAGCTTCATAAAGAGGTCACTGAAATGTCATTATAAGTGTAGAACGGGGTGTTTGTTGACTTTTTCAATGGATTTCAATTATACACGATTTCACTGATGGTGCCTCAGAACATAACTCTGTTAGGTTTCGTTTTACTCAGGCCGTTGGCCCTTAATTTGAAGGGTTTTATATATTTGTGGCCTCTTTTTGCAGGTGGAATGTGTTACACCTGCCCTTTATATGTATTTTTAGGCTTTGTGTTTTTAGGTTTTTATTCTGTTTTAGCTATGTGCTGGTTTTATTCTTTGTAGTATTTTGTAGGTTGCTTTGAGTTACTTTATTGGAGGGGGGGGGGGAAACAAACCGATAAGTGCAATTAATAAAAACAGCAACAGCCCCTGACATGCATCCTTCTCACAAATTCATGGAGGACAAGCTATCAATGACTACTAGTCATGATGGCTATGCATTGCTTCCGGTATCAGAGGAAGCTTGTCTCTGAATGTTAGTTGCTTGGCATCAGAAGTGGGGGAATGCTGTCACACTCAGGTACTGCTTGCAGGCATTCTGGGGGCATCCGGGAACAGAATGCTGGACTAATCCAGCATAGGCCTTTGGTCTGATCCAGCAGGACTCTAATGTACATGATGCAATGCTATATGCATGAAACTCGACATATAAGAGACTGTGCCCCCTACCCCACTCATAGACGTTTCATTGCTGCACTTAAAGGTGAAAGAAGCAATTTTTACAAATTGCCTCTTTTTGCTGTAACTCTGGAGCCTATTTTTATTACAAGGTTTCTGTACGACCCTTCACCAAACATGGTCAGGTGGTGCACAACAAAATAAGGTAAAATAAAATTATGATGTAAACAAGAACTCTCATAAAATACCTAAATAACATAATCAGCAACCGTGCAATTTAAAAATGACTCAGCCCATTAGTCTCTAAAAGCTGAGGTTTTTATTGGTCATCTTAATGAATATAAGTTTGGGGCAAGATTGCTTCCTACAAAAGGAGCATTTTAAATCTGATCTGTAAATTTCAGGAGGGCTTTTTGGAACTACAGTATGTACTCAAAGGAGTGTTTTCAAAGCAGGTCTCTGTAACCTCTGAAGAGAACTAATTGGTAGCTACAGCAAGCCACTATGAACTTTGACAGCTCTCAAGAGCATGACATCATCATGACTTCACTAGCTGTCAAAGTTCATGGTGGCTTGCTGTAGCATTAGAATGCAAAAATAATAATGAAGTTACTTGTTTTTAATAAAGCTGTTTTGTAAAAATAATAGGTTTTTTCTCTGAATTTAATGTTTGTATCCAACTAAGTTTACTTGTTGCAGATCCGTTTAAATTAGTGGACCTAAGTTAGCCATGTCGATTGATTTCAGTGAGTGTGCTCTGCATATCACTAACATTTGATACCCTGAACCTTTTGGCTATAACACTGAAGAACTAAGTCACTGCAGTCACAAGCTGCAGCTATCAGGCACTACCAGTGAAAAATGAAAGCAAACCTGTTTATCATGTTTGTTTAATCTCATGTTACAAAGTTGGACAGCCTTCATGCATAGTGTTAAGAATCTTAATTCGGGTGAGTCATATCCGCTTTCTGTATTGGATACGTAAGTGCAATTTAACATAACTTAAATTACAAGTTAGATAATATTAGTCTAGTAGCATACATAGTAACTCCTTGTTTGCCATGCTGGTAATTTCACACATGTGCTTCTTTTGCATGAATATACCTACAGTACTCAGCCAAGTTGATCTTGGTCTCCTACACAACTGAATACAAGTCAGCTTACTGCAGTTCCTTGGGCCAAATCTAGCCTCTTGATGGTGGCATTTCCCACTCTTCTCATGCTGCGTATACTCGAAGAGGCAGAGGAATGAGCTGCATTTGTGGCGATAGAATTTGGCGGCCAGCTTCCCCCACTCTTTATTGGTGGTGGGTCATTGCCCTGTCATCTACCATTCCCTTGTCATAGTGAGCTGCCCAAATGGTGCTAAATACATGCATTGCTTAAGGATATTGGGGTGGCCAGCGTGGTGCCTTCCAGGTCTTTGAACTGAATTTTCCACCTTTCCCAATCATTGGCCCCACTGACTGGAGTTGATGGAAGTTCAAAGCCTTTAGAACTCATATAAACTCTGTTCTAAAACAGCTGCATTGGTTGCCAGCATTTCCAGGTCCAATTTAAGGTGCTTGCAATTTAAGGTGCTTAAAGGTCTAAATGTCTCATGCCCCAAATACCTGAAAGATGGCCTTTGTCCCTATAGACCAGGGGGTCAGCAAACTTTTCCAGCAGGGGGCCGGGTCCACTGTCCCTCAGACCTTGTGGGGCACAGGACTATTTTTTTTGGGGGGGGGGGGGAATGAACGTATTCCTATGCCCCACAAATAACCCAGAAATGCATTTTAAATAAAAGGACACATTCTACTCATGTAAAAGCATGCTGATTCCCGAACCGTCCGCGGGCTGGATTTAGAAGGTGATTGGGCTGGAACCGGCCCTTGGGCCTTAGTTTGCCTACCCATGCTATAGACCCTCTTGTATGTTACAGTCAGCAGGGGGACTCTCTTGGTACTCTCATCACCCTTAGAAGCTGGCGCCTTGCCTTCACTATTCAGCTTTCTGTGAATGCTGAAGATGCACTTCTGGCATTTGACACCTGAGACATGTGTTTTCAGGGCCCAACCTATTCCTGTGAATAATTTAACTGTTTTTAATACTGTATTTTAGTTTGTTCTATATCTCTCCCTGTGACCTGCTTGTGAAGAGCAGTTAATAAACAGTAGTAGTAGTAGCAGTAGTAGTAATATAGATGCAAATGAAAGGAACAACTACGGTAATTAAAAAGCCAGTAGCTGAGACTCCAAATGAATTTTAAAAGAAAGGGACAGATAAAGAAATGACTGATTAAAAAGCTGGTAGCTGGAAAACAGTTCAGTATTACTTTTCTAGGTCACACTGGAAAGTCGAAAGAGCAAAAATCACCACAAATACAGAAACATAACACAGAAAATAACATAAAAAATTGGAAGAATCTACTTTCGCTGCAACGATTTTGCCCTGAAAATTTAGCCCCTGGCTGTGTGTTGTAGAGAAATCTCAACTAGCTTCTACATGTCTGATATTACTGAGAACATTTCCCAGGGAAGGAAGAATAGGATGTGCATCAGTGTTGAAGACATTTTTGTTTTGGAAATTTTTTCTAACAGGATGAAAAGTCTCTAGGTGATCATTTTGTATTGTTTTTAAACTTGTATATAGTTGTTTTTAAACTTGTATATAGTTGTGTTTTTTACTATTTAAAAAACAATTATAATTGTTTTTATTATATGTTTGTAAATCACCTTGAAATATGTATAAAAGGTGATTCAGTAACCGGCCAATTAATTAATTATTTATTATTATTATTATTATTATTATTATTATTTAGGCAAGCCTTGGAATCCATCCTTTTAGAAACTCACTGAGTTCCTTAGACACTAACAAGAAACCAGACATTACAAACCTAAGTACAAAGTTAGTACCTTGTTTTCTACCATTGACAAACCACAGTCAAGATGGTTGTCTGAAACATTGGAGATGGGCTGAATTGTAGCACTCTTACTCCACATTCAGATTCCCAAATCATTTTTTTCTCTTGGGAAAAAACTCCTTAAGTAAAAGCTAAAAAAAAAAAAAACCCCCACCCTAGTCATCTGAATAACAAAGACTAATGAACTGAGACATAGCTCTCATTTGGCTCCAATAACCAGGCAGCAGGCTTCCAGTGAGTGCTCCTCTCAGTAAAGATAGCTACTGTATTGTGTTTGCCTTTGTAGGAAGGAAGGGGAAGTAACTGTCCCTTCCCTAGCTCTCTTAAAAACCAAAAGTAACAGGTAGCCAATGGGCTTTGAGGATTCTGAATGCAGAGGTTGGACAGGGACAAACAGACCCAGGTGGCTGTATTCACATGCATTCACAGGTGTAGCTTGCATTCACAAGCCTTGTTACCTGGTTGCTTCAATTCAAGTTGATTTTTAATTTTGAGAACAAATTAAACTGAGTGATGCAGTCACCTTTAATGGTATTTCTGCTTCCCATGACCCTTCAGCAATAATCTCATACTGGTGGAACTGCTCCTGTGTGATTTGATCAGTTTATTTGCTTTGATCAGCTTCTCTACCCCTGATGAATATTTCACATACATGCTAGGTTTATAAGAAACTACAGCACTTCCTGAGCTAGTAGGTCGTAGCTGCAATGATCATATGAATACCAGTAACACCATGTCTAAATCTTGTTGCAGTGCTCATAGATATAATCTGAAGTGCCTTATAACCTTTAAGCACTGATTCCTAAAGTGATGCAAAGAGCACAAAGGCACTTATTGAAAGACTTCTTACAAGCATTCTTAACTCTAGATCTCATTGGGCATTAAACAAAAATAGACCTCACTGATATTGCCAATTACCCAAGCCAAACATGTGAAGCATCCTCTGTGGGTTCCTCCTTTTTAATTTCTTCTTCATGCTCATGCCTGTATTTCACTGGCTTTCTTGTTTTTATTGTTATTTGTATTGCTCAGCTGAATTTCCTCATAACAAACGTTTTATTTGTTAATAAATAAAAGAGATACTGTAGTCTGGTTGGATAATTCCAGTGATACTGTGGACCAGCCTTACAGTTCTCAGTGTTCTTTCTTAAGTATTTGTACTGTACATAAGCAGGTTTGTTTAAAATAAAAATCAGCCTGAATGCTTCTGTAGATAAACTTCTAGGAATGGGATTTATAACCCCCACCCGCTGAGAAGTGTCCTTTTTCCTAGTCAGTATATCTGATAGGCCATATGAAGGTCTAGTATTTAGGTTTGTTAATCATTGCTCATATTTGACCTTGTGCAGTATGTAGAGCCCAGTAGGTAGTGAATTAGGCAAGCTGTTTAGTATCTCATTTCTTTCTGTTTCAGGTGTAGTTGCTTCAACTTTAGACATCACTATGATTGATAAAGCTGTTGCCTGTTTGTTTTAATGATGGGTGTTGGTGGAAATGGAACAACAACTTAATAGACACGCAGCTGTTACTTTTGTCTTCCTGTCTCTATCTATTCTGCTCTTTTTATCAAATCGTTTGATGTGCTTGGTATACCACAAATGGGTAACAGATTTATTGTGTTTGCTAAAGGACTACCGTGAAAAGAAATGAATCATTAGCCCCCTTTCAGTTTCAAGGGGTTAATGTTCTGTTAATCACCTTTCACACAGAGCCCAACTAAAGGGAAAGTGGAGAAATATTTGATTGCATTAGCATGAGAAGCTGTCCTATCAATACTACCAGAAAATCCATGATGTAGCTCAATTGGAAATTGGTCTGGCTCATTTATAGATTCAGTTCATTTGTCCTGTATGAAATTAAATTATATCCCTTAGGAGGCAAACAGGAGTGTATAGTTAAATGGGAAGTAATCATTTGGTTCTTGGGCTCCTTACATGGCAAAGAACAATGAGAGCACTTCAACTTAGGTAATTCGCCTAAATAATGATTAAATGTATGGATTTAAGCTAAGTGCAAATTTCGTCATAGTGGGTGTTCACCTTTCTTACTACACCGTTTATCATATTATAATATGATAGATATTTGAAAACAGTAGTCATTGGTGCATAGAATTGGGCTGTAAGCGTTATGTTCTGAAATCCATTCAAGGCATATTTAAGAACATAAGAACCCAGACCAAAGGCCTATCTAGGCCAGCATCCTGTTCTCACAGTGGCCAATCACTGGCTACCAGTGGCCAACCAGTAGGGGAAATCCACAAGCAGGACATGAATGCAACAGCCCCGTCCCCACTTGTATTCCCCAACAGCTAGCATTCAGAGGCATACTGCCTCAAATACTGGAGGTGGTATACAGCTATCAGGGCTAGTAGCCATTGATTGCCCGCTCCTCCATGAATTTGTCTTGTAGTGAGTTACATAATTTAATGATTCTCCCCCCCCCTTTTTGCTGTGAAGTACATCCTCTCATCTGAGAGAACTTGAGGGAATTTATGTGATCTTCCTCAGAGTTTTTATTTACAAGATTGCTGTAAAAACGAAACACAGAAATATTCATGATTGTGGTGTTATCTCCTAAGAGACCTACAAATAATCTTCACTGGTCCCACTGTAACTTAAATCTGAGTAAAGATGCCTAGAATTGTTCACAGTGTCTATATGAAAGACTAAAATCTTAAGCCAGAATGAAGCCAGTCTCCTTGTTTCTTATAACCTACCCCTTCCTCTCACAGAACCCCATGGTAGTCAACATTGGAAAAAATACAGCATTTAGAATCATAGAATCATAGAATCGTAGAGTTGGAAGAGACCACATGGGCCATCCAGTCCAACCCCCTGCCAAGCAGGAAACACCATCAAAGCATTCTTGACATATGCCTATTTAAAGCAGAACACTACAAAAGGCAACATAAAATAATAATCAATGAACCCCCTTCAGTGAAGGAATATTTTGACCAATGTGGGGTTTGAACCACAACTAAGAGTCTTGTGCTCTACCAACTGTTATACATTACTCCAGACTCTTGCTGTTACCTTAGTTTTCATATATATAAATACTGCTTAACACCTAAGACTGTACATGGTGTAAAAAAAAAAGGTAAAGGGCACCTGACCATCAGGTCCAGTCGTGTCCGACTCTGGGGTTGCGGCGCTCATCTCGCTCTATAGGCCGAGAGAGCCAGCGTTTGTCCACAGACAGCTTTCGGGTCATGTGGCCAGCATGACAAAGCTGCTTCTGGCAAACCAGAGCAGCGCACAGAAACGCCGTTTACCTTCCCGCCGGAGCACTCCCTATTTATCTACTTGCACTTTGATGTGCTTTCGAACTGCTAGGTGGGCAGGAGCTGGGACCGAGCAACAGGAGCTCACCCCATTGCAGGGATTCGAACTGCCGGCCTTCTGATCAGCAAGCCCTAGACTCTGTGGTTTAACCCACAGCACCACCTGGGTCCCACCAACATGGTGTAAAGTTAGGTTAAAAAGACACTACAAAGATAAAACCAGTTAAAACTATCTAGAAAAATAAGAAAGCGTACTTAAATGCCTGATGAAATAGGACTTCACTAGGTGAAGTTCAACAGGGAGAGGGTCTACCTAATCTCAGTTGGGAGGCAGTTCCAGAGAATTGGGCTCACAATACTGAATGCATGGCTCTTGGTGGATACAAGCTGTGCTTACAAATGAACATAAAGTTTAGGTTATATGAGTTTTAAAAATTAACCCATTAATTAAATTTGCGTATGATTAAAAACAGTATTTCAGAAGCAAGAAATATAGTTTTAGAATGATGTGTTTATGTGTTGTGTCAGATCATCCTAGAAGATCCATCCTAGGTATATGGGAGACCAGGGGAGATGCCTCTTAGTGTTTGCCATCTGCAGTTTTTATAAGTCCTGGTGTTAAAAAGGTATAAATGATCTACTGATACAGGTGCACTCTTCAGTCAATTAAATGTTTGAGGGTGTTTTTTTATTATTATAAAAAATAATTACTTAATCTAACAAGTGTTACTAATGACACTTTACTTTCTACTCTTGAATTGTCAGTAGAAGTGTCTATAACTTTATAGATAGAAATAGTGTTGAAAGCAAAATATTACTCTATTTTTAACAACTGAAAATATCCATTTGCTTATTAGATTCTGAGAAACTCTTTACAGATTCTCCCCCACTTTTTTCCTTTGGAAAATCAGCACTTTACTGAATGGTTAGGGGAAGGAAGTGTTGTGGGTGAGAAAGACAGGTGGCATGTTCACGAGAAAAGACACGTTTTCTATGTTGCCTTTTTATGATGCTGTGGGAGCAGACGGGTTGCTTGCTTTAATAATAACACAAAGCTAGCTATGTTACTAAGGAGAATTATGGCACTGAGACTTATGCAGTAAATGTTAACGGATAGTACAGGTTTGTGGTAGATACCCTACCCAGAGACAACACCTTTCACTCTTTTAAAACCGACCAGCCCTGTAACGTGAGTGTGGCCACACAAGAGAATTCAAGACACCTCTAATGTTGTTCTTTGTGAATTCACTTCTGGTGAAGCTGATAGACTGACAGGAGTGCAGCTAGAGAGACCATGTATGCCTTGCCAAAAAGGAGAACACGTATCACGAAAAAAGGAAAAGCAGATTTAGAAGTAATTACTATAATGTAAACAGAAATGTAAGAACATAATATAATAAAAAGAACATAAGAAGAGCCTGCTGGATCAGGCCAGTAGCCCATTTGGTCCAGCATCCCGTCCTCACAGTGGCCAACCAGATGCCTAGGGAAGCCCAGAAGCAGGACCCAAGCACAAGAACACTCTTTCCTCCTGCAGTTTGCAGCAACTGGTATTCAGAAGCTACCGTGGAGGCAGAAGTATGAAGACTACCATCTATAGTTTCTTTATCTGATAAAGGATACCTCTGAATTAGTTTGTTACTTTTGAGATGTGGAATCTTGCATTTAATTCAACTTTCTGAAATTCATGTAACTGTGAGGGGTTTGCTGGATGACGAGGAGTGTTGGGAGACACCAGCCAGGGAACTCCCAAGGGACACCCCAGAGGAGGAAGGCTCAAAGCCAGGAGATTGGTGGTGGGACACTGACAAGAGGTCAGAGGGCGAAGAGTGGAGGGAGGTGTTGGATGCTGAAGAGGCAATGGGATTTAGTGAGCAAGGAGAGCCTGTGACAGGGAGCAGTTCAGACTCAGAGGCTGAAGCAGAGGAGGGGGGCCAAGAGGAAACATCTGGCAGAGAAGGAGCCTTAGAGGGGGTTGAAGGCAGGGACCATCAGTCCTGGCCACTGCTCCACAGGGGCAATACTTGCTGGGAAGTGTTGCTGAGTTGTGTGCTGTTTGTTTTAATAAAGAGTTAACTTCTCTGACAAACTCTGCTTCTTGCTTTCTGACCTGCGTCTGACTCCAGTCCTGACAGCAACTATTCATAAATAAGTTGTAAACTTTAAGCAAGCAGGGCCGGCTCTAAGGCAAGGCTGGGTGGCGCAAGGCGCCAGGGCGCTGGGCCGCCAGGGGGGCGCTGTGCTGTGCACTGCACCCGCTAGACAGCTGCGCTGGGAAACGGGGCAGGGGGGGATGCCGGAGGGATCTTTGCACCACGGTGCCAGGGTGTCAGATATGCTTAAGACAGCCCTGTAAGCAAGGATACAAATAATGACTCTAAAGTAATGAAGATGTGTCCTTATCATTTAATATTACTCCTACATATTGCTTGCAAATAATTTACACTATATGGATGATGTAAATTATCAGATCACCAGAGGAGAGGAGGATGGCTAAAGGGTTCCAGAGTTCTAGGATGTTTAATTGATAAATATCTAATCCAAGAAACATTTCAGTTCTCTAGGATGAGAACTTGCATGTAACCAATCACAAAAAATGTTCTGGGAAAGGAAAAATTTGTTCTAAGGTTTTCCCTTTTTTTCATGCATTGGAAGGATGATGCCCAGGAAGCCTGGCCAGCACTATATGTGAACTGCCTGTACACCCTATAGCATGTCCCAGAATCTTCTCTAATGCACAGGGTTCTTTGGTAGATGAGGTGATGTAGAAAGACTTTTAAAAAACGATTCAATTTTATTTTATGTGGAAGCATTACATGGAATCTGGTTAACCATGGAGCGAAATACTGTGAACAGCCAGGAATCTAATGGCTCCGTTAAAGGAAAGTTATAAAAGCCACATAATGCTTCCCTGTTGTGTGAGAACACTTTAAAGGTGGAACCCATAAACCCAAACTATTAGAATTGTCTGTAGCTCACAGATGCGCTGCAATGAGGAACCGCTATTAGAAGAGTACTCAAGATTCAGTTGTTTATTTATTTCAAAGAGGAAATCCCTCCTTTTCTGTCATTTCCCCTTAAAATACAGCCTTCTTGGAACAAAAGCTTAGATCTATTGTTCGATAGCAAAAAAATTGTTGCAAGTTCTTTTTCATTTCACCACTGTAGTTCATTTTCTAGTTACTGGTTTTGGAATTGGCTTTAAAAGCAACTTCTGTTCTTCCAGGACAGCAGCTACTTTTGATGGTTATTGAGAAAAGCTGTCAGGTTAATTGAAAATATATTTGCAGTGCTGAAATTTTAAAACTAAGACTGACAAGCATATCTTTTGCTCTTCCTTGCAGATATTGCAGTCGTGGAGATGAGTGACGCTTTCCGTCAGCCCTCCCTCTTCTATCACCTGGGAGTCCGAGAGAGTTTCAGCATGGCCAACAATATTATCCTCTACTGTGATACAAATGCAGACTCTCTGCAATCATTGAAGGTAAGTGATGCTCTTGTAGCTTGAAAAGATTGAAGTCGGAGGGGGACCTGAGAATTTCAGAGAAATGTCTTATTGCATTGAGGTAAAGTCCTCTATGCTTACTCAATTCTCAGTTTTGTCATCATGATTTCTTAGCAGCTGGAAAGGAAAACACAAACAGATGTCAAACATACAGGGTCAGTGTGGTGGGGTAGTTAGAGTGCCGGGCTAGGACCTGGGAGACCAGGTTTCAAATCCCTATTTGGCCATGAAGCTCACTGGGTGACCTTGGGCCAGTCACTGCCTGTCGGCTTAGCCTACGTCACAGGGTAGTCATTTACAAATAAAAAATACTATGCTAAGGGAACCACAAAATGTCTTTCCACTTACTCTTGCTTGCTGTCAAACTGCTTCAAAGCTCAATGTGAAAGGAACCTGGAACAGAGGTTTTGGAAATCGCAGTAAGCATCCAAAATGCATTCCATGTCTACTTCACCCCACTGTGGCTAATTTTACTGTTGCATTAAATTAATGTTTTAAAATTATTGTATTCCTCCCCCGCCCCTCTGCCTGTCCACCTGCCTGTCCCGCTCTTTTTGCCTGCATTGATTCCCTGTTGCTCTTTGAACCTTAAATGTTCAAAGGGCAATGCGGCAAGAACTGACTGGTGGGACATGTTGAAGAACAAATTTAAAAAATGAAATTAACTAGCCCACAGAGACTCTAGTTCAAATATACCCACAGAGTTGGAAGGAACCCAGTATGTCATTCCTGTGACAGGATATCCTAAAGCATCCAAGACGGATGCCCATCCAGTATATGCTGGTAAATTCAAGGGAGAAAATAGCAGTACTTCCCTAGGCAGATCAATTCATTGTTTCATTGTGATTACAGTTAGGGAGTTTTTCCTAGTATCAACCGCATCGTACTACCCTAGCGAATTAAAACTACAGAACCATGGAGGGCAAGCCTGGGTGTGATGAGAGTGCTTGTACTATCTGAGCCTACAGATGTCTGATCCTGCACAATGCATTCCACATTAGCCCTACTACAGGTATTTGACTTAATTTGACAGCGTATGACATTCAGTTGTTACAACTGCAGAAAGCAATGACTAAGGCACTGCTTTTACTACCCCACAGCTGGTTCTCCCATTCCACACACTCCCCAGCACCCCCCAGCTGGTCTCACTTCCTTTTTAGAAACCTGTGAGCAAAAAACAAAACTGAAACAGCAGCTGATGCAAATATATGTAAACATACATACACCTTGTGATATATAGGAGCATCAAACACAGAACTGAATCAGTATGGGATTCTGAGGTGTATCAGGCTGCCGGTAAACACTTGACTTTTTGAAAAGGACTTTGCTGCTTGGTTATGTTGGAATTATTACTGTGGTGTTTGTGTGGGGTGTGGGGAGGAGGATTGTTGGTTGTTATGAGTGGGTTTTCCTTGTTGCTTTTTCTGTATTTCAAATATTACTCCTGTATTTTGACTTGTTAGCTGTCTTGATTTGTCTGGGAAGTAGGTGGGATAGAACTGTTTAAATAAAAGTGAACAAAATCAGTTTTAACCACAACCCCTCCTTCTGCACAAGCATACACCTTATCTTACTTCAGGCCTACAAATACTAAGCTGATTGAACAGATGAAGTTATGTAGCTAACCTGTGGTTTCCTCACATCCCTTCTATTGTGTCATTCAGAAATAGTGTGGAGCATCTGGGTGCTTTTAAGTCAGTTCAAAGGCGTGTCCATGGCAACTGACAGCACAGCAAGATATGCATAATGATAACTGATGAATATGAATTTCCCAATAATAGCTACTAGTATTTAATATATTGGATAAAAATAGTTGTCAAGTAGCTGTGCTGGTGCAAATCTTCAGAATGGACACCGTAACGGATTTATTAACAAATAATCTTGGTTGGCATATTGTTGCAATTTCAGCTGCTAACAGGAATTGGTAACATTTGCCCAGTTTTGTATCTAAGGTTGCCACAATTCCTTACTCCTGCACCTTCAACAACAGTCTGACATGTAGCATTACTAATCAGATTGATCAGTCAATCCATCTACTACTTAATGCCGAAAAAGGCTTCTGAATGGATTATAAAATTACATTACATAACATGGTTAAAATGTACAGCATTTAAAACGTACAATAAGACCATTCCATGAAAACAGCACGGCGGTTAAAACAGGAGACTTAGGTCAAGAGAATGCCTTTGTAAACAGGTGTGCCTTCAAAAAACAGTGGAATGCCAATGCAGATGGGGCTCTCATATTTCGGACGCCGGTGCTAACATCAAAAAAGCCTGCCTTCAAGTCACCACCAGTCCATAAACCAGAATGATGAATCTTTTCCTGTCCATTTATCTTCATGCTAGTGAAAGTGTCACTTTTTAATCTCTGTGGTCCAGGCTGTTGTTAAAGGCACAAGAGAAGGTTCAGTAACTGTATCTGTGTCTCTTGCATTCAGTACAAAGGGAATTTTCCCCTAGGCAATGGACTCCCATAAAATAAATGCAAGTTTCCAGGGACAAGCATAATGACATTCAGGTCCAAAGTTCTGTATTAGTTATCACCTGTAATTTATACAGATTGATATCTATCTTTTTTTCTTTATAGGAAATTATTTGCCAGAAGAATAATGTAAGTATGTTTTTTCAAAAAATAGTAAATTGTAGTATGAATTGCCCTGTGACTTAGCTGAAAGTTTAAAAGTATGCCACTCAGCTTTCTCTGACACACATATTCCATATATCTCTCAGGTCAAAATGCCTGAATTTCCAGCAGCAAATACTAGAAATCACATTAATTAACCTGTTGCTAGTGCCATGCTTACCATTTCACATTGTCTTTACCAGGTTTTCTACAATTTCTCTCCTTTTCCTTCACACAAGCAAACTTCCTTGATTCTTACCCCCATGCATTCCCTTCTCCCATTCCTACTCTTATTTCTTCCCTTTGGCTTGATTTTAAGCAAGTTGCTTTCCTGTTCCTGCTTTTGGAAACTATGTACAGATAGATAAGCTTCCTGGTTTTACAAATGTCCAGGACTGATAAACTGCATTTAGCCCACAATTCCCATACAACATCCTCATGACACAAGGAAAGCTCTCATGATCAGACTAGAGGCTCATATAGTCTAGCATGTGGTTTCTTATGGTTGTCATCCAAACATCAGATGCTTCCAGGAAACCACAAGCAGGTTGTTGCCATTTGTCCCTCAACCTATGAGATTCAGAGGTAGACCTCTAACTATACAACTGTTGACTAAGGCTTGTCTTGAGTCTTTTTAGGATTCAGCAATTTGTTGTTGGAGCAGAATGTGGAAGGTCAAGTTAATTTGGGGATGTGGCAGAAGAATTGCTCACAGGCTGCTTTAAAATAGTGCACAAAACCATATAGGATTGTGGAGCGTGGTTCTGCTTTCAATGAGAAGGGTGGTGACAAGGGGGTTATAGCAATGACAACTTTAATCTGTTTTAATATTTTAACCTTTGTATGTTTGTAATCATGGTTGTTAACTTTTATTGTTTTACCTTTCTGTAAACCACTTTGGGGTTTTTTGTTTTTACAATCAAGTGGTGTACAAATTTTATCAAACAAACAAACAACAATGGGGAAACACTTGTTCCTCAGCTTTTCAGAATAACCATTTGTTAGCTGAATATGGTTTTCTTTCATATTTGCCTCAAACTGTTTGAACTTATTAGGAGGAAGGAAGCTGGCCTTGTGGGTTTTCTCCTTTGGTTGGCACCACAGTTATCTAAACTGTTCAGTTTGTCAGATGGAACAGTCCTCCTTCTCCTCTCCTTGTGTGAAGCTCAGGGGGATCTCTTGACCCCCTCACCTAGCCAGTATTGGGGAGAAATGGAGGGGAGCCCCATTGTGTGAGTAGCAGTCCTTCCACAAGACTTTGACTGGCGGGACTCATTGGGTGAGTGCATTCCCAAAGCACTTTATAGACAGCTGCAATCATGCAAAGGAGGAACAGTAAGAGAGCTGGGCAGGAAATGTTTGGTTTTTTATTCTATATATTTTGTGGCTATATCAGGAACCAGAAATGTGTTTGAAAGAGATTATATTTTAGAAACAAGACACAGGAGGCTTCTGGATATTTCCATTATGCAGACATGTCTTTCGATCTTGAAGTGTTTTGTGCTGTTGACACCTTAATATGCTCTATCTCGCATGAACAGGTTAAACTGGTATCCTCTGGATGCCTGTCATAAATCTCTATAATGCAAAGTAGAGTAACCTGCCATATTCATATGTTGCTGATCTCCAAGTCCCATCACTCCCAGCCACCTTATCCAACAGTCAGGGATGATGGTAGTTGGAGTCCAACAAGAGCTAGAAGAGCATAGGTTCCCCATCCGTGTTACAATAGATATGCACAACATGTTGGTTTTGAGGGGATCAGGTCAAAGTTGTTGAGCTTTTTGTTTAGGGAGGAAAGTCCCGTTTTGGGGCTACAACTCAAATCTGTTGAGCTGTTTTTACAGCTCAGGAGGAAAATGTCAAAAATGAGTAAAGGGGTAAGGGGAAAAGTTGCTCACCAAAAGGTCGCTAAGGAAACAGCCTGCCTCACAGCAAAAACTCCATCTTCCATTCCACCGATCATGCGAAAATGGAGGACGGGGCAAGGGGCCGGGGCTGGGGCCGGATGCTCTTATACCAACACAAAGTAAAAGGAGCCCGCAATCAACCAGAACCTCCCGGGGATCGACCAGTCGATCCTGATTGACCTATTGGACACCCCTGCCCTAGTGGAAAGCTGTTCAAGGGTCACATTTTAGAAGTGAAATCGTGCACCTTTGAAACACTTACACCAAGAGTGATTTCCTGTGGAAACAAAGTCTTAGTAATTCCACTCAAGTTTCATCTCCTTGAGAGTTTTTTTTAAAAATTTTTTTTAAAAAACAAGGCTTGTAGTTTAAATTTTTAAAAAGCTCTTCAACAGCCTTTATCATGACTGTGCAAAAGGCACCAAAGACTCAGCAATCCCAGCAGAAGGCTGCAAAAAACTGAACTGCAAGCATTGCAGTTATTTAAAGCCTCAAACTTCAAAATGCAATCACATCCTGAATATTGCATGCATGGAATTGCATAATGTATGGACTGCTGTTTTCATATTTGCAACAAACTCAAGTCTGCTGAGGACTGTGCCCCTTCTGCTTTGATTTCCTTGGAGCAGATATTTCTAATTTCACCACATCAAAGCTCTTAACCCTCTTAGCAACTCTCAGATGAAGAGCTAATGGTTGGAAGGGGATCCAGAGGGCTATATGAAATACAAGTGTGGGCGAGCTTCCTCGCCCCTAGCTTATCACACTCAAAACAATTGTGACAATTGCTCCAGTAATGAAAGAAGAGAAAGTTTGTCAACATTTCAATATCCTGCAAATGTGTGTTGGTCTTATCCCTATTAGATAGCAAGTTAGATAGCAAGTTGTCTATTTTTCTCCTTGTAAAAGTGGAGTCTCTGCTGTATATTTGTATTAATCACAATATTAGCACATGTTGACTTGATCGCTGAAAATTATGTGAGAAATGGGCTTAATAGTGTGCTCTAAATTTTGCCATCTGTTACAACTGTTTGAAAGGAAAACCCTGCAGAGAAGTACTTTCAACAATAAGTCTTACGCAATACGGTTATTATGGATGGTCTCTGAAAGAGACACAGCAAGGGCTGTAGAAAGAAGAACTGATTCATCACTGACTCATCACCATAATAATATTGGCAATTTTGCTATCACACTAACCAAGCATAAGTACTGAATGACGTAATAATGAATGCTGTGAGATTACCACCTTGTCGTGGTGTAGTGGTGACAGGCTCAATAATGAACGTACCGGTACCATAGCTTCTCTAAAGCTGGCAGGATCTTTATAGCCAAGAGGAGTTGTGATTATTGCACAGAGAGGGAATAGAGATAATACAACTGTTAGCTTGTTTATTTGGAAACAAGTCCTAATGTGGCTTAAGGAAACAGGACTTTGTAATTCTAGTCTTTTGCTATAAGTTCTCATTAGGGTTGTGCGTATTTCAGTAACAGAAACTAGATATCTTCTGAGATTTACCTGTAATGTTCCCTACAGCAGTATAACACTGATAAGGACACACCGTAGATATACCAAGAAACTGATCTTACTCTGCTTGAGCTCTTTGACACCAAAATGAAGTTTCAACCATAATTTCTAAAATGTGAAAGCTCACAGTGTAGATGAGGGCACAGGGGGACACTTGCAAGCCCCACTCCATGTCCTCCTCAGTTCCTGGCCTTCCCTTTGTTATATGAAGAAGGTGTGCAGGGGGATTCTCTGAGTAGAAGCCCCTATAGGCCTTCCACACACAACATAGAGATGGTTGGGAACCGAGGACATAGGAAAGTTGAGGGCAGTGCTTGCTTCAGTGCCTGTGCTGCCCCCAATCCACAGATACAGAGGTTTGCCTGAATACTCAAAACACCTGAACACGGCATTAACATCCACTGTAAATAATCTACCATGTGGCCCTACTCCTTCACTCGGTCATTAGAAGCTTACCTCGTAACTGTTCCAATGAAATTATTTGCTTACTTCATACAATTTATATACTGCTTGATTGTAAAAAACAAAAAACAAGCCCCCACCTCAAGGTGGGTTTTGTTTATCTCTTTGTGATCCTTGTGGTTAGTTTTGCTTTTGCTGTTGGGTTAGCAATGCTTTATTGCTCTGTTGTTGTCCTCTGCCTTGCATCCACATGGGTGGAAACGCGAAATAATAGTAAGTAAGTAAGTCAGTCAGTCAGTCAGTCAGTCAGTCAATGTTTATTACGGCAAACAGCCAGCATATCAAACCAGAAATTCTGCAAAATTCTCTACATAAACAATAAAAATGACTGATATGGGGTTTTAACAGTCAATATACTAATTAAATGTACAGTACTTAAAATACAGGTCCAGAGGAATAAAACACCATAAAAAAAGAGATTTAAAATAAGTAAGTTAAATAGTAATCATTCAGTGTACCACTGAGCTTGCGAACAATATCCTTTAAAAAAAACAAACAAAAAAAACTATTTACAAACCCAAACCTGAATTGTTTTAAAGCAAATGTGAGCCATCTGCATCCTTTGGTCTAATGTTATGAGACTCTCAGCCCTCGGCCAACAGACAGACAGATAAAATAAAGATGATGGAAAGAAAGAAAGAAAGAAAGAAAGAGAAAGGGCTGTGCACTGTCCTCTTTGGGCTTTGCCCCACTAGCTGCTAGCTTTTGCCCCGACTGCAACTGGCATGTGGTCCTTGACAGATAACCCCCAAGGGATTGTGGTAATCAACAGAAAGAAACATTGTCAACCCCTGTTTTAAAGCTTCAACAGAATAGCATTGAATATAGGTTGCACTGGGTTATATCCAACTAAGTCATACTCAGATTAGATTTACTGAAAAGAATTGACATGTTATTCAAGTCCATTGATTTCAGTGGGTCCATTGGTTTAGCTTTAATAAAGCATTCTCATGCCGTAATTCATACAGAGTGTATATTTTTATTTCTCCTGCAGATGTGCACTGGCAACTACATATTTGTACCATATATGATAACTCCCCATAACAAAGTCTACTGTTGTGACAGCAGTTTTATGAAAGGACTAACTGAGCTGATGCAGCCCAGCTTTGAACTTCTGCTCGGGCCAATATGTTTACCTTTGGTTGACCGTTTCATTCAGCTTTTGAAGGTGGCACAGGCCAGCTCAAGGTAAGGATCCTCACCATAATGCAATCTTCTGCCAAATTCACATGCGGAAGCCTTTCAAGAGGGGGGAAAACATCAGTGAGACAAGTATAGCACATGGTAGTAGCATCCAAGGGATGAGAATCTGGGTGTTCTTAGGTTGTGCAGTGAAGTGGTCCCATTCATTCAAGGACTTCTGCTTGTGCAGTTGCACTTCCTCTTACTCTTCTTCCATCCCCCCACACTTCCCACCATTCTACTTTAGGGTTGGGGAGAGTCCCGGAACAAGTTTGTGATGTGTGCATGTCAGGAGATGGTGGAGATGTTTTATTGCACAAGCACAAGCGTTTATGCAAATGGGACAACTTTGTCAGGTGCAACCTGGTGTGTAGGAGCTAGAGAGAACCCACAATCCTACCTCACCTTCTTCAAAAGCTCAAGAAGCTGAAGGGACTACCTGAAAAGTAAAAGGTGGGTCTGGAAGTGAGGTGAGGTGAGAATATTCTCTGGAGAATATTCTCCACAAACTGTAAATTCTAATGTAAGAACCAGTTTTATAACCCACATTTTAAAAATCTAGTAAATAATAAGTCAAGCTGTGATATTGCTAGTGTAAATAATGAATAATGACCTTTTTTTTGATCCATTTACATTACTGGGCATTGTGTTATTCACCATTGGCAGTTCTGAAATGTGAGCTACAGGGGAAAAAAATTTAGTTTTAAAAATATTATTCATTTGATTTGATGAACATTTGAATTTGGATGTATTTCAACTATATGTAATAGCCTTTTTTCTATGATTCTTAGCAATTCTATATCCTTGGGCATACAGTGTTTTGTTTTGTTTTGTTTTTACAGAAAGTAGCTTTAATGCTTAATACACTTAAAGTACCTAGGCCTATACAATCAATTTCAAGTTTTGTGCAAAAAATCAAAGAATGTGAATTCACTGCATTGCCCCATTGAGTAAAAGTATCTGTACAGCTTTTGGTTGCCATCTGAACAAGTTTACCCTTGAATAAACATGTATATTAACTAATTATATCATTTTCAATGCATTAAAATGAATATTCTATTTTAAATGAAATTTCTCTAATATTCTCATTAATTGAGCATATTCTCGAGAATATTCACCAAAAGATTATTCTCAAGAATTTAACATCACTAGGTCTGGGAGCGGGAAAGACACACCATTTCTTTTTGTACCCCTCCCACTGAAAATGAGAAGTTGCCCCAGAAGAGCCTTGGTCTCTACAAGAAAAAGAAGGGCACAACTCTCTCCCAGCTTCCAACACCCCTTACCATGCTGAACTATGTATATGAAACATGGAATGTGACTTATGTTAATGCATCCCATGATTTGCGAATATTTTGTGTTCTTCTGAATTTAAAGGGATGAAGCATGTTATATGGCTGCATTACAGAAGTGATCAGCTTTCAGTTTCTTGCATTCATTCCATGTGTGCAGCTCTTTATTGCAGGGTTGGGGAATCTATGTCCCTCCAGAGGTTATTGGACTATAACTCCTATCATTCTTGACATCACCTTTCATTACCCTTCCCGGTTCTCTTACTGCCAGTTATTGTCCCCAGTAGCAGTAGAATGAGAGCCCCACATTCGTACTTCATCATTGTGTCTGCTATAGAATTAGGTAGTCAAGTAGCTGTCCTTGAATATTCAGGCTTAAATTGATAGTTTTCTTTTCCATTCTAGTCAATACTTCAGGGAGTCAATTCTTAATGATATCCGAAAAGCACGTAACCTATACACGGGAAAAGAACTAGCCACAGAACTGGCCAGGATACGACAACGGGTAGATAACATTGAGCTTCTGTCTGCTGACATTGTGATAAACTTGTTGTTGTCTTACAGAGATATTCAGGTAGGCTCCCATTGTTTAATTTGAATGTATTGCTCCTGTTACTCCACCCAACATATTTCTTCTCACTACTAACATATTTAATCCATTGTAACAAAATCATACTCTGTTCACTGTTCCTAGAAGTCAGATGTGCCTTCTTCCACAGATATTTCAATCCAGTTCCACCTCCCAGCCGGTTTTCCACACACACACCGGTCAGTCAGCTTTCTGTGGCTAGCTAAACACACAAGGCCCTTATTTTGGAGGAGGCTTGCCCCCATTAAGCCCCCCCCCCAATAAATATGTTTTTCTCCTACTGTAAGTCTGTATTGATTTATCATTGGACATTTGCCTTCCTGGTGGGGTGGGGGATAGATATTTAACAAATAAATAAGGTAAAACCTTTGTGGGTTTCCTGAGCCTGCTAATATTTCCCTCTAGAGCGGCAGTGGAGAACCTTTTCCCTCTAGGCCAGTGATGGCCAAACTTGGCCCTCCAGCTGTTTTTGGACTACAACTCCCATCATCCCTAGCTAACAGGACCAGTGGTCAGGGATGATGGGAATTGTAGCCCCAAAACAGCTGGAGGGCCAAGTTTGGACGTCACTGCTCTAGGCCATGGGTAGGCAAACTAAGGCCTGGGAGCCAGAGCCCGCCCAATCATCTTCTAAATCCAGCTCGCGGACGGTCTGGGAATCAGCGTGTTTTTACATGAGTAGAATGTGTGCTTTTAGTTAAAATGCATCTCTGGGTTATTTGTGGGGCATAAGAATTCGTTCATCCCCCCCCCCCAAAAAAAGATAGTCCGGCCCCCTACAAGGTCTGAGGGACAGTGGACTGGCTCCCTGCTGAAAAGGTTTGCTGACCCCTGCTCTAGGTCTCTCTTATCTGCCCTTACAACACTTCCCAGTTCACACCCCCTCAGTGGCCCTGCTTCCCATCACTGGTAATGTTTCATGGTTGAAATATGTCCTTCATACGATGCTGGCTGAACTTCCTGGACACTCGGAAATTTTTTATATAGAGTGGCTCCTTTCAGATGCTAATTCTAATGTGACAGCAAGGGCAACCAAGTTCTGTGCTAGAGCCATAAAAATTCGGCCTGACTTAAAATTACAGGACAGAGCTAAAGATGCTCCAGTGCCATTATTAGCTGTACCCGCCCAAGTAGTGATACCTGCTTTTATCTAATAATTTTATAATGGTGAAAGTTTAGACATATTATTTATATATGTACCCTCCCAAGTAGTGATAATTCTATTATCTAATAATTTTTATAATGGCTATAGATTATATTTATTGTATATACTTTAAATTGTATATTGGATTGTTTGATGTATAAATGTTTGTGCTGGTCGAGAACCAACAATAAATTAACTAACTAAACTAACTAACTAACTAACTAACTGTCCTTCAACCTTGGTAATGCCTATCACACAAAAGTAAACTTTGCATTAGCTTGCCCGCTTTTGTCTCTGACCCCACCCACCATTGGGCATGTGGCCCTCAGAAGCTTGCACAGAAGGGAATGTGGCCCTTGGGTTCCACACCTCTGCTACAGAACATGGGTTTTGGCTACATGAGCAGTGAGTGGTACACACACTGGAACATCAGAAATAGAGGGAATTAATATCTGCTGCAGAGACCCATTTCAGAAAATCCTGAAAGCAAATGCTTGACCAGTAAATGGATCTGGGTCAGCTGCTGCTTCCAGTGAAAAGAGCATGGTGACGCATGGACAAATGGCTCACTGGCACTTATGTCTCACTGCAGAGTGAAAGCCTTCATGCAGTTGCCAGATTTAAAAACAGAACTTTGTTGCCATGGCAACTTTGTGTACATCTGTGCCTAGGCCTGTGGAAAGGGGTGGGTGTATAATGGCTAGGATTCTGAATTCCTTTTTTAAAAAGTCTATTATATTATGCATATTGGAGAACACTGTGTTAAGTTTGGTAGCTGGGTTATAAAGAAATTATGTGAGAAAATTCCATGCCTATGCTGGGACTTTTAGTGCAAGTTGAAAGAGTCCCAGTGCAACATAGGAAGCTCTCTCATACTGACTTAGATCCTCTCCCTTGCTATAGCACAGGCACCCCCAAACTTCTGCCCTCCAGATGTTTTGGGACTACAATTCCCATCACCCCTAACCACTGGTCCTATTAGCTAGGGATCATGGGAGTTGTAGGCCAAAACATCTGGAGGGCTGCAGTTTGGGGATGCCATGCCAAAGCACTTCACAAAGTGAATGGGGGGATCACTTCTACTAGGGTGAACCCTACAGTAGTTCCTTGCATAGTATCAGATGCCTATGCAAGGAACTACTGTCAGATTAAGCTGCAGGAGTCCCAGTGCAACATAGAAGGCTGCCTTATACTGCCCTGCTCCATATTGCCCCCATTGACTGGCAGTAGACGCTGTATTGTAAAGTGAGTGCTCTGCAACGGAGCTATGGTCCTTCCACCATTCATGTACTTGGTTCACATGTTCCTGTGATGGTGTTTAGAAACTCCTGCTTGGAGGAGGGTGAGATAGGAGAACTCACTTGTATCTCCTTGCATCATTCTAAATGAAAACTATTTTAAAAGCCCTTCTGTGGAATTCTAACAGCCTATGGTAGCCCATGTAGTCCATACAGTCAATGTTCTGCTTCCTGTGCCCAACAAAACCTTATATAGAAATCCACTTCCGGTATGACAGGAGCAGCTGCTGTTTGAGTGAGAGATCTGGAATTATTATATAGCTATCCCAGGAACTGCACATTATATTTTCTTGGTTTCTTAGGCTGCTTTCACACGAGCCCACACATCCTTCATTCACTTTTTTATGGGGCACCCAGACAGCATCGTTGTCAGCCTGCTGCATTTCAATGTTTTCTGTTAGCATCTAATGGGTTTTTTGTTTTTTTGACCTGAGTTGTATTTTATTTTGTTTAATTTTTGCAGTAAAGCAGCAGCCTGTCTACTTTGGAGACATTTCCTCCTTGTAAATTCAGTCTGTTTTTAGTGCTTCCTGATACAGGTGGGGGATTGGTGATAACTAGCCTATGTTAATTGCCCTTTGAATAACCTCTCTTAATTATACCTGTGTCAGTTTCTATTCCTGTGTATGGAGAAAGCTTTCATTATTCATTTTACCTCATTTGTTATTTGCTATTAATAGTTCCTTTTCCTATGAAAAAGAAATATGGCTTAATTATACTTAATTCAATCACCACCTGCACCCCTTTTTTCAGTTCAGGGGCACATTTGGAATTCTGGCACCACAGAATATGCATTTCAAAAAAGAAAAACTGGTTCAGAACCAGCCCACAAACACACAAAAAGGCATCAAGATCTACTACTACCCTACCAACCAATATAACACAGACTGAAAGGGAGGCAACCCTCCCCAAACCCTTATTTTGGTGGGTGGGCAAGTTGCCTTGGTGGGTGCTGCATTGGGGACATCAGGCTTAAATTAGTGTTTTTAAAATGAACAGTGCAATTTGATGCATGTCTGCTTAGAAGTAAGTCATTCAGTGGGACTCTCTCTCAGAGGGTTGCAACCTAAATGAAGGTGGCAGTTGAAGCTGAAAGAGGATGGTTGAGTAAGAGCTCTTTCATTGGATAATGAATAACATTATGATTATAGTGTCCACTTTAACTTGTGCCCCTTCGGGTGCAACTATTAAATCATTTTGTCATGTCAGAAGTACACCAGGAAAGTTTACTCTTATTTTCCTTTCTTGCTGTAATGACTTAAATAAATCCTTTAATTCTGTTTCTTGGAAGGATTATGATTCTATTGTGAAGCTGGTAGAGACATTAGAAAAACTTCCAACCTTTGACTTGGCTTTGCATCATCATGTGAATTTTCATTATGCATTTGCACTGAACAGGTAAGAGCTTTCCTTCCTAATGAAATTTTGTTGGTTTCATGTAAGTCATTTCCTTAAATGTTCCTTCTACAAAGGCTTGAAGCTTTTCTTAGCTTTTTCAGTGGAACTTCTTGTTCGAGTCATATGTCTCTTTCTGCATGCCCCCCTGCCTTCTTTACCTCTTCTTCTTCTTCCTTCACACCATGGGAGTTAGATTTGGCTTTCCATCTGTGTGAAAATCGATATTTAACTTTTCTTTCTGCAAATGATTATGAAAGCAGTTTGATCAAATAGAAAACATGAAGAGACGATTGTTGATTGAACAATCCATGAAACATACTCAAAAGCATAAAGTACAAATCGGCACAATTCTGGCCAGACGTGATGTGCAGCATGCACACTTACGTAAATGTGCACAATGTACTGTAGGCATGTAATTGTAAGCAGGCCTTGTGCCCTTGCAAGAATACAACATGACTTCTCTGTGGCTGAAAGAATTAGCCTGTATGAATACTCTCTTAGGACTAGAATGGTAGGCTAAAATTTTGAGCCGTGGTTCTCTAAATTGTGCACGAGGCAAACTGAGGGCATGGCAGGGCGCAGTAGGGCCTGTACAATTGTTAAGAGAAATGAAATCTCTGTGTTGCCTCTTTAGTATGTTAGTCACTTGGTGACTTATTTATGATCGGAGCCATCAGTAATCAAATATCATTAAGATTTCATTGCACCTGAGGTGGAGGCAGTTTGCTCACTTGGAGCTAGCCTAGATATCTACATCAATGGTGTTCCCTGGTGGAAACTGGAATGCTTATGGCTTGAGGGTCTTAATTTACATAATGAATTGTGCCAAACAATTTAGCTAAGTCATCTCTATTCTGGTGTGGAGTTTTTGATATATCTGTCTGGGATAGTTTACGGGTCAAAAAATGAAGCTTAGTCCAGTCAAGACAGAGGTTTTGTTGGTGAATTGTGTGACCTGTGCAGTGGTGTTCCACTTGTTCTGGATGCACTCCCTCAAAAGGTTTTGGAGAGCTGAATCACCCAGTTTTGTTACTGGAGACCAATTGGCATCTATGCAATACAGTACCTTTTACCAGCTAGGGCAAGTTCTCCAGCTATAACTAAAACGAACCCTCTGAGGAAGAGCCAGTTTGTTCACAGCATGTCTGGTGCAAAACATTTGCTGGAATGTCTCTACATTGAAAACTATTTTTCCTGTCTACTTTTGTAGCTCAAACTGTAGCTTGCATCAGCTATGATTCCCCTTGGAGGGAGAGAATACCTGGCTACTGGGATCCATTTCCTGGTAACCTCCAAATTAGACTGAAGTATGTGGGGTTTCCTCTGAAGACATTTCAGAAACTTCAGTTCAAAACAGGGATGCTCGACTATTAATTGGGAATGGCTGTGGGAAATAGTTGTTTTGAAAAACGAAAACACTTGCTGCCATTCAGTTACCAAGCACAGTCAAAGGTTCTGTTGTTTTTAAAAGCTCAAAACAGCTTAGGACCCAGACACCTCTAAAAGACTATTTTTCCACCTGAGCTGACCAAACTTTACAGTCCTCATCAATGACCCTTCCTTGAGTCCTCCCACTCTTCTGAAGCTGAGCTGGTGGTGACTCTGCTGTGACCTCAGTTGTCCTGTGTGGAGGTGGAATGCCTCTCCCATGAGGCTCACTTGGCACTGAATCTGATGTCCTTCTGACACCATGCAATGATTTACCCAGACCTTCCAGCATGTCATTGAAGCTGGTTTAAACTAAGGGGTTTTTCCCCCACTGATTCTGCTGGGTTTAAGCTTGTATTTGGAACAAAGTATCATATCCAGTTTGGGGACTTGTGCCTTGCGTGTTTGATAAGCAGAGAGCAAAGTGGCAACCGGGAAGTAAACAGGTGAGAAAAAATTACACTGCAAAAAATCTGGAGCAAATGTTGCCACCACTTAATCAGCATTTTACAAAATGGTTACATAACATATGTGACATGAAATGGACTCTGTATCAAGTGAATCTTTAGCCTCTTATAGCCATGTTAAATTTCTCACACCAGTCAGCTTTCTAGATGGAAAGTTGAGGACAAAACAGAGATAAAATATAGTTGGAATGATGTGGAGAAAATCTAATTAGTTTGGTGATTTTGCCTCTCTGGGCATTCTTTATTTGTTCATTATTTTACAAAGCTGCAAAGCATAGAAAGGCGCTCTTTGAATGCCTCCTTCATTGTGTTGCTAGGGAAATATGGAGAGGGCTGCTTACCCAGGGATGCTTCAAATGTGACTAATTTCCTGCACGTATAGCTTCTGTGTAGAACAGCTATACAAACAAGGTCTAGATTACCATGTGTGATAATTGTACAAGCAGCAAAAGAAATCTGTATTTATAGAGTCGATGGTTGGTTTGTGTGCTTTCTCCTACTTGGAAATGCTGTATGCTAGAATCGGTTGCATTAGAAGCAATTCTGCATCTCAAAGAAATTTGCATTATTTTGAGGTCAGTCAAGGAATGAATGTTTCTGATGATCATGAGAACATGGAATGGGAAGACCTTCAAAAACTGGTCAGTGCAAGAATGGATTCTCCCTGCACTGACCAATCAGCAAGTAGTTTTATTTTTAGATTTCCTACTTGAGAGCAACAAACTATTTTTTTAAGTCAAAAAGCCTCAACTGACTGTGACAGATTATGAGATCCATTTCCTGTTGCTACCTTTATTGGAACCCATTATGTTAAAACTCCAGATGAAAATCATACTGCAAAGAGAAACTATTCTGTAATATCTGAACAGAGAGTTTACTAAAATGTTCCCTGTTTCGTATGCATTATGTCAGACTGCCAGAGGCCTACAGTATAATTTTCTGTGAACAGCAAAAGGAGAATGTTATTTTCATTAAATTAAATGAGACAGCTATCTTTTCTCCCTGCCTTGCCCCCCAGCTCTATTCAAATTCTAATCATGCCAAAAGAACGTAACAGAGACAACAGAGAATTATGACAAATTCAAATTTTTGTATTCTTTTTATATATATATATAAACACACACAGGCGAAATCTTCCTGGAGACAGACAGAAAGCTCTAGATATTATGATACCTCTAGTGGAACATGAGAGTCAAGTACCTTCTGATATGTACTGCCTTGTGGGACGGATCTACAAAGATATCTTTCTGGATTCTGGATTTACAGATACAGAAAGTAGAGACCAAGGCACCTTATGGTAAGTAGCACCATGTTACATCCTTTATAATAAAGTGCAAGTGTCTCTGCGTCCAGTCCGTGTGTCCGTGGGATTGCGCTACTGCGCATGTGCCCCACGGACAGCCGTTGGGACTTGGAGCGCAGAGACTTCGGACGGGATAAACCAGGACTGTGAGAGAGATTACATGCTTGCATATACACAACCATAGGGAAAAAAAGTGTGCGGCTTCCCCTTGCCTCTGCTGCGCTACTGAAGGATCTCTCTCTTTCCTCCTGGTTTCTTCTCCGTTAGAGGGGAAGGAGAGGAGGCAGACGTGTGCTGGCGAAAGGGAAAGGGAGGGTAGGTGGGTGTGGATAGAGAGAGTGCGCGAGCCGCAAGTGATGCGGCTGCTGGGCTGAAGGATTGTTTAGCCTTTACTGAGGGGCGAAAGCAAGAGAGCGGGCGTGTGGGCACACCCGCGGGGGAAGGGGGAATCAGTCCCTGGAAGTGTGTGTGGATTTTGGGGGGGGGGGTGTTGGAAGGGCTGCTGCAACTGGGACCAGCGGGGGGGGGGGGAGAGAGAGAGAGAGAGAGAGAGAAGAGGAGTAGAAAAAAGAGGGTGGGAAATGGGGAGGGAGAGAGGAAGCTGAGGAGGCAGCTGGCTAATTCTAGCACCCGTTAATTTAATGGGCTTCATGATACTAGTGTCTACATAATTTTAACAAAAACACTCCAGCTGACAATAGGAGTGGGAAATGGGCTCCTTTTTTATTTCTACAAACTCATGGCTACATAAAATTAATTAATAATCTAGTGAATAAATATGATTCCAGTTAGACTGGGCAACTTCACAGTTGATGTTGGAGGATAGGGGCCAACTCTTTCACTTCCAGAAATTTTGTTTCATTATTTTTTATTGCCCATTGAAGCATGTTTGATGAGTCCATGTGGCTTATCTTCCTATCTTCTCTCATGATCTGCTTGTTTCCAAGTTGAGGACAAGAGTGAACGCTGCTAGGTGATAGACTTTCTATTAATATCAACACAGCGATGACAAGTTAATTATTAGCTGTCAGATTTTTCTCAGACACGTTGCTGCTATAATGCTGACAGGGTAAATCAGGCAAGATGGTTTTCTTCCTCTTGTTAGCTTGGCTAACAAGTCTCTAGCTCGTCTGGGTGTGGGCCCAAAGCTGTCAGCTGGTTGGGTTCAGCTTGTGCCAGTTTCCAGTAGATGACTATAGCCAAGCAGGCATAACCAAACAGCAGCCTATAGCAGAGAGAGAGAAGAGGGTTAAAGGAGGACAGATATTAGAAGTTGAAGAGAGTAAGTGACTTGTTAACAACAAGCTTCCAGCATAGTACTAGGAGTTCTGCTACAAATGTTTAGAGCTGTTAAGTCATTACATTGACCTTGTATACTGAATGTTTAGTTCCTTATATACATGGTGTAACAAGGCTGACGTGCTGCTGCAGTTTTATTTTGTTTACATTGAGTTTTTATTATTGTGCTGGGCAGACATTTTATGTGCTGTATTGATATAAAGGTTTGGCTTTAGCATTTAATGTATTACACTATATTTTGTATTTTTCCATATGCAGTTTTTAAAGGAGATTCTGTCGCACACTAAAGAAAACTTCCACCTAGACAGATTCCCTAAAAGCCAGATATAAAAAGCTATTCAATTTTTATTAATTTTAAATAAATTGTGAGAATGTGACTGGAAATAAAGTCTGTCACCTTGAAGGGCTTTTACTCGCCAGCTGCATTTGTACATTATGCTAAAGCATGATTTTAGCACTACATGTACAAACTGAAACAAACCCAAGCAAAGTCTTGGGCTTCCTCTTTCCTTCCACACACCTGGAAATCTCTATCTCTGTTGGTTGTTACATGCAGATCAGAAACTATGGTACTTCACAACCTCTGGTTAACTAAGGTAAAGGTAAATGACCCCTGGACGGTTAAATCCAGTCAAAGGCCACTATGAGGTTGCGGCACTCACCTCACTTTCAGGCTTGAAGGTGCCAGCGTTTGTCCACAGACAGCTTTCCGGGTCATGTGACCAGCATGACTAAACCGCTTCTGGCACAGCAGAACACCGTGACTAAAACCAGAGTGCATGGAAATGCCATTTACCTTCCCGTCACACCTATTTATCTACTTGCACTGCCGTGCTTTCAAACTGCTAAGTTGGCAGGAGCTGGGACAGAGCAAACCGCCAACCTTCTGATCCAAAAGCCAAAGAGGCTCAGCGGTTTAGACCACAACGCCACCCGTATCCCGCAACTATCTTTATAATATCTTTTTTGGCTTCTTTTGAAACTGGCCAGGGTTTGTGATGAACCATGATCCCTGTTCCCCAAACAAATTCAAGTCAAGATTAGCGGAAACTGAAAATAACGGCTGGTGAAGTCCTTCTCCTGGCCATATGGCAGCAGGAGGAGAGGGCATGTGCTCATGCATGTGTAGCACCAAACCATGGTTTAGCATTGCATTGGAATCCAGCTGCAGCATGATAGCAAGCAATATGCCATTCAGAGGCATCAGAGTCCCAAGAGCCTTTAGCCACAGGATTCATGTTGTACTCTCAAGTTGTTCCCTGATGGCATGTTTGTGAACTGATGCTTCATGAAGTAATGAAGCAGTGAGGAAACCTCTTATCTTACATTTCTACCACCATGAGGAAGTTTCTGGAAACATCTGCACATAGAGGTAGCTCAGAGTGGCACACATAATTGAGGGAAACCATTTAGTGTGGGCTGACCCTGATCATGTAGAAAGTTTCTGTAGTTGCTGGCAGTAGCATGCCTTGCAAATCGCCTAAACATGGCAGGACTGGCAAGTCTCTATGGCAGAGCCATCTTGTTCCTTTCCCAGGGTATCAGGTTTCTACTCAGGGTGATGGGGGAGGTCTCGGCTTACGTAGCTCTAAACACTCTAGTGTTAAAATAGGTGGGTTATAACAGTGGCAACAGCAGAAACTGTGCCAATAGCATTTAGGGTATTTGAAGAGCCCTTCCGCTTGAGTTCTGGAGGTAAGATGGTGGTGATCCCTGTACCCATTTGATTCCTAACTTCTTGCATAATGCAGGTTATTTAGCTGTACTTTTCCCTTCCTGTCCCTCCTCTGAAAGCAGCTGTTGGGACTTAACTGGGCAAAGGCTGGATGAGCACAGGGAATGCAATAAACAGTCACCTTTAACCTTCTTTTGTGGTCTTTAGACAGGGTTCAGGCAGAGAGTTCTGGGCATGTTTTCACTGTGCTGTCTTGTTTTCCATACAAACAAGATTTTTGCCTTCCACCATGTAACTCTGCCACTGCCTATTTACAGTAAATTTGTTTTAAAAGTCTTGGGAAGTGGGAAGTGGTGTGTCTGGTAAATATAGGCTGCTGCTTGCCTTCCTTTTGTGTGTGCACTTTGGATGAACAGAAATGCTTTTTTGGATTGGATTTAGTCTCTCATGCATTTTTGCCCTGTTTAGCAACATGTCACATTTTAAGAGATCCAAGGAATCTTACAAATTTAAGGAATTAATGGTTATTCAGTGCCAAGTTAGTGCATTCTGAGTAGACGGATTAAATCCAGTTTATTTGTCTGGAAAATGTATAGCAGGAATGAAATTATGTGTCTGCCAAACATGTTAATTATTAGGGAGGGAGGGAAGGATTTCTTTTTTGGAAAACAACATTGTGTTAGCTTGAATGTCCTTCCTCATTTTGTCATGCCTGACTGTACAGCAAAGTGAAGAGAGGTAATAAAATGAGTTAAACTGAGTTGGAAGGACCAGTGCTCTAAGGTGGGTTCCTTTGTCTTTTGTTTGAAAAGTTGCTGTGAGAGAGGGTGATTGAAAATGGAGACACTTTTTCTTCTCACTCCAGTCCCTTCCAACATATCTTTTCAAACAAAAAAGACCTGCCCAGCTACATTGACAACATGCTTAAGGGGCGTGCGTAAATGGACCCTAAGAGTGTAAGTTGTGAGCTGGATGTCCCTGCAGTTAAAGCCGCCTCTTATGAATTCATTAAGTACATAGGAAGCTTCCTTATATGGAACCAGACTGTTGGTCTATCTAGCTCAGTATTGGCTACTCTGCCAGGCAGCATTTTTCAAGGTCTCCAGGCAGAGGCCTCTCCCTGCCCTACCTGGAGATGCTGGGGCTTTTGGCATTCAGTGCTGCAAGGCAGATGCTCTACCACTGAGCTACAGCACTTCAGAGTCTGTGGGCAAGCTCCTATTCCCGCAGCCTTTGTCTGCCTGACATACCTTGCCAGAATTGTTTTATCGTGAAGCACTTTGAGCACTTGAGATTTATTCTACAAATAAACACTGGGTGTTGATATTATTAAATATGCATTTGAAAACTCTTCCGTTTTTCATTCTAGTTTGGTATACTGCATAGCTCTGTACTGATTTGCCTACTGTCGCAGGATCACTGAATATAAATAAGAGAAGGATAACTTCATGACAACAATATTAATCTATAATGAGGGGGCATAAATCATAATTCTAGTATAAATGCCATAAGGAATTTTAATGCCAGTGTTCAGAAATAGTTCTTGGTGCAAAACAGCAAAGCTGTTAACCAACTATATATTTTTCACAAGTGAATAAAACAGTAGGAGGATGCTGTAAATGTTGGCTTCTTAAAATAACCATGCTGCCTGGATGGAAAATTATAAGCAGAATATTTTTGTGCTTGAACGGGTTGGCCAGGCTGAACAAACTGAAGAGTGGCACTTAGAGTACCAAATATGTATATAATTGTCTCTTTGTATGTCTTATTTTTTATATATCTATGTCTATAACTTGTTTGTTCTCCTAGGTTCAAGAAGGCATTTGAGTCAGAACCAACATTACAGTCGGGGATTAATTATGCAGTCCTCCTCTTGGCCGCTGGTCACCAGTTTGATACCTCATTTGAGCTACGGAAAGTTGGTAATTATAGCCTGTTGATGCACAGGCAAATAAAATTCAATGACAGCATTTTCACCACCCTCTGTTTTATAGGAAACAATCTGATGAATGTAGTCAGAGTTCTTTGTTAGTTAGTAATTCTGCACTTCGGCTAGGTTTTCCATTAAAAAGGTATAACTTTGAGCCACCGCATGGATCCTGCCTGTTGCAATTGTCTTGCCTAAGTTCAGTTTTCTGGGTTAAATGTCTCTCTTGCAGGGTCAGTAATGAAAAGAGCTTTTTATGGTGACTTGGTGATATTGTTGGATAAATTATGAATACCGATTAGTAAACCCTGCTAGTTCTAGTCTCTGAATAATCTAGTAGCAAACTTCATTGGCTCTCTAGGACTAAGGTTTATCCTAGTGAGGGTCCTGCAAGCCATCGTTTCCCCCATTGGCTGTTCTTATTGAGCTACATATTATCTTACACTTCCTCTAAATGTGGAATTAGTTGTAATAGTTATTTACTATAACATTTCCTTTCCCCTGAAACCTAAGGGTCCTAGGGTTAATGCATGACATTATCAAGAGTCTATTATAGCAGACTAATATTCTAAGTGGCTAAAGTGCAGCTACAAAAGCAATTATAGTTATATTGCTTGTATGAAATTGTTGTTTCGTAATTGATGTTGCAGCCTTTGCCAACATAGTGCCTTTCACATGTTTTAGACTACAACTCCCATCAGCTCCAGCCAGCAAGGCCAGTGGTCAGGGACGATGGGAGTTATAGTCCAAAATATCTGAATGGCACAAGCTTTAAATGGCATTTGTGGTTGTTATTTGTGAGCCACTTTCTGCACGATTGCTTTCAAAAGTGGGTTCTAAATATGGCAACAAATAAATCTTATTTATTTTTGCAGGGCTCCCAATGAAGTCTCTCTGAGCTAAATTAAGCTTGCTTAGTAGCAGTGTTTTGTGGATTGTTCTGTGGATATGAGTTTCCTTAAACCTTCACTGTGTTTATTTTGAAATGTCTCTGAGGCTTACAGAACAAACACAAGATCTGACTAAGTAATACTCAGAACAGACCTATTTGAAATCAGCGGGCTTAGATTAGTTGTGGCTTTCTTGATCTCAGTGGGTCTATTCTATATTAGTGGGTCACAGTCTCTTGAATTAAAAAGGGGGGAAATGCAAAGAATAGGTGAAGAAATGCTGAAATTATTCAGTGGATCAGTGTTCAAAACTCTGGGTAGCCATTGGCTAGAACATGGATAGGGTTTAAAGGGCCTACAATATGTCCTCATCTCTTAAAGCTTGCATTCTTGGGATAATTAGGTTGTCTGCCATCCCAGTCACCGTATGTCCTAGTGGTGCTAGTCCAGAATCCAGTGAAGCGACCAGTTAAATGCTCACTTTCTATTATCTTGTCATATTGAGAAACTGGATTGCAGTTAAGCAAGAGAGAAGCAGAAAGAGAAGGGAGACGGGTTTATAAATCAGAAAACTGTATTGTGGGTGATAACGCAAGTTTCGGACCACCAATTTCAGTGGAGCTTAAGTACGCATTAACTTGAGTTTTTGTTTGCAGTGCATTCTTACGGAGAATTTTTTCTTTATTATTTCTCCAGGAGTAAAGATAAGCAGCCTGCTTGGGAAAAAAGGAAACCTGGAAAAATTGCAGAGTTACTGGGAAGTCGGATTTTTCCTGGGAGCTAGTGTTCTGGCAAATGATCACACAAGAGTGATACAGGCTTCAGAGAAACTTTTCAAATTGAAGACGCCAGCATGGTATGGCTCTTGTACGATCAGTGTGTATTGAATCAAAGTACTCAAAGTACTCTAGCATCTGTTCTGGTCTGAATATTCTGGGGGGAGGGAGGAAAATAATAATAATAGTAATAGTAATAATAATAATAATAATAATAATTTATACCCCACCCTCCCCAGCCAAAGCGGTTAACACCAAATACAAAACAACTGGTTAAAATACAACACAACAACAAGACTAAATACATCAAAATTAAATTAAAAATTAGAAAATAAAAATGCAGCCTCATACAAAAGGGAAAAAGAAAGCGAAAATGGGGGAGGGAATCAGGTTGACTCCAGGCCAAATGCCAGCAGAACAACTAGTGTAATTAGTGTAAATATAAATGACAGTATTTCCCTTTGCCAGATTTTTGAATATGGGCTCAGCGACTGTTTTTTATTTATTTTTAAATTACCCCTATTTTATCCTCACAACAACCCTGTGAGGTAGGTCCAGCTGACTGGCCTAAGATCACCCAGTAAACATCATGGCTGGGGCTTTCTAACCATTACACCAATTGCCTCTTAACGTTGGGCTCTTGGCATTCTTGCGGGAGGCCAAGTCATCAAGCAAAAGCCGCCCCCTTTCTATACAAACAATTCCATAGCAAGGTGACCCCACATTCCATATAGACAGAATCTCCTGCAAAAGTTGGTAATAACTGCTCAGAAAATTTTACTCACGCTGTCACAGTGGCCGGAGCGGACTACTTCAGAGTAACGACGCTACGCAGCTCTGCATTTTATTCTTTTATTGGTGCTGCGTATTTACAGTGCTTAAGTCATTGCTATTTACACGGAGTGATGTGGTCAGTCGGTTTCAGAACCTCCTAATGGCTTTTGGCGCGTCTTTCTCCAACACAAAAGCTTTGGCAGACCCATCCTCTTTCCCCTCCTCTTTCTGCGTAATTCCGGAGTTGGGGGGATGGGTCTCCCGCCCTTATTCGCCCCTTCCTGTCCCACCTGGGACCCTGGCTCCTCTACCTTGCCTGAGCCTCGGACACGACTTCCTGCTTCCCCACTGGAATCGGAACTCTCTCTGCTTCCCCCTGTGCTCGGGGATTGGCTTGAACTCAGGAGGGGAGGGACTTCGCGATATCCCCTGTCCCTCACATCCACCCCCCTCCCAAGCTCTCCTTCACCCCTCCCCAGGTCCCCCCCAGGTGTCGGTGACGACTGGAAGCCTAAGAACTCAGTGCTTTCCGAGCCCGTTGGTGTGAACACCTCCCCCCAGTCCTGCAAGCCCCCCCCTTCCGCCTGGGAGGACGGGAATCCCAAAAAGTCTGTGGCGTCAGAGCTGGTGGGGGTAAAAATGTTCTGCCAATCTGCTCCTTCCTCTGACTGGGTGGATCTCGGTGACACCCATACCTCATCCTCTGGTTCCTCAAACTCCGCTTCCCAGCGCCATGGTGAACTGCTCTCCCGTGCTTCCTCCCCCTCCCCCTCCCTTTCCATGTGCCAGGGCTTGGGTCTATGGGGAAAGAGGGCGTGAAATTCTTCTACCAGGAATTCCTCCTGTATCTGAGTGGCTGGGACCCATTCATTCTGGGACGGTGGAGCATCCTCCCATGCCATGAGGTACTCCAGTCCCCCCACCCCCCACCTTGAATCCAGGATGGCTGTGGCCTCATTGAGTTGCTCCCTGCCTTCCCTCTCCCCCCCTCCCTCAGGGGTTTGTTCGCTGTCTCGGAGCCTGCTGCTTTCCCTGTACGGCGACAGCAGCGATCTATGAAACACTGGGTGCACCCTCATGTCCTCTGGCAGTGCCAGCCTGTATGCCACCGGGTTGACCTGTTGCGTGACCGTGAAGGGGCCCAACCTTCTGGGCGCCAGCTTTTTGCATCGCCCTCTGATGGGAAGGCCCTCCGAGGACAACCAAACTTTGTCCCCCACCCTAATGACCTCCCCCGGTCGCCTGTGGCGATCTGCCCCCCTCTTGTATGCTTCCTTGGCTCTCTCCAAGTGTTCTCTGAGCTGCTGGTGCACCGTCTCCAGTTCCTCTGCCCAATCCTCAGCCTGTGGGCCTTCCTCCTCCTCCTCCCCCTCCCTCTCTGGGAAAGATCTGAGGTCACGCCCGTAATTGGCCTTAAAGGGCGACACCCCTGTGAAGACGTGCACCGCATTGTTGTAGGCAAATTCTGCCAGTGGCAGGCGATCCACCCAGTCCGTTTGCCTCTGGCTGACGTAACATCTCAGGTACTGCTGCAGAATGGCGTTGACCCTCTCCGCCTGTCCATTGGTCTGCGGGTGTCTAGCCGTCGACAAGCTGACCTCCACCTGCAGGAGGTTCATGAGCCGCCGCCAGAACCTGGAAACAAATTGGCGGCCACGATCCGAAATAACCCTTAAGGGTAATCCATGCAGTCTGAATACGTGATCCACAAACAGTTTGGCTGTCTCTTCTGCAGAGACCGCCCTGGCACACGGTATAAAATGGCACATTTTGGACATGAGGTCCACCACCACCAACACTGCGGTCTTGCCCCTGGAAGAAGGCAGATCTGTGATGAAGTCCATGGACACCACTTCCCACGGCCTGTGTGGCGTGGCTAAGGGCTCCAGCAATCCCGGTGGCGCTGCTCTGACCACCTTTGCCCGCTGGCAGGTGTCACAGCCCCTTACATAGTCTCGAACATCTTCCCTCACCCCTGGCCACCAGAAGTGTCTCATGACTAGGTGAGTGGTTTTGTCCCTCCCAAAATGACCCGCCGTTGGGTTGTCGTGCATCTGCTTGAGGACCGTACGTCTAAGCTGGGTGGTGGGCAGGTACAGTGCACCTTTGTAGAAAAGCAGCCCCCTGCGTTCTGCAAAGTCTTTTGCCTGCTCCCCCCCCCTCTCAGTTCTCTGAAGATGCGGTTGGCAAATTCATCCGCTGCCGTCAGTGCTGTGAGTTCTGCCTCGCTCACCACTGCTGCTCCGCAGGACCATGCTGACGGGGGGAAAATGTGCCTGGGTGCCGGTGGCGCCTCCTCCTCCATGTACTCTGGCTTGCGGGAGAGGGCATCCGCCCTGACATTCTGCTCTCCCGGGATGTAGTGTATGGAGAAGTTGAAGTTCGAGAAGAACTCTGCCCACCGTATCTGCCGCTGGTTGAGCACCCTGGCAGTTCTCCAGAACTCCAGGTTTTTGTGGTCCGTGCACACTTGGATGGGGTGCTTGGCGCCCACCAGGAAGTGTCTCCAGTGCTGGAACGCAGCGTGGATCGCAAGAAGTTCCCGATCAAACACCGTGTAGTTTCGCTCTGGCTGGGTCAACTTCCTGGAGAAGAAGGCACAGGGTCTCCACTCTCTGTTGGCGTCCAGTTGCAACAAAATGGCGCCCACAGCTTTATCAGAAGCATCTGTCTCCACGCGTAGGGGCGCGTCCTGAACCACGTGGAACAGGTTCTGGTCTGAGGCGAACACCCTCTTGAGGCTTTCGAACGCTGCTTGCGCCTCTGGTGTCCACCTGAACTTCTGCTTGCCTCTCAGGCAGTCAGTGATGGGAGCCGTAACGCGAGAGAAGTTCTTGATGAACTTCCTGTAGAAGTTGGCGAAGCCTAGTAGGCGTTGGGCATCTTTGCGCGTCCTGGGGCTGTGCCAGTCCAGGATGGCCTGCACCTTGTCCTTGTCCATCGCCAGCCCCTTGTCTGACAGCTTGTAGCCCAGGAAGTCCACCTCCTTGGTGTGAAACTTGCACTTCTCCAGCTTCACATACAGGTGGTTCTCCTTCAGGCGCTGCAACACCTCCCTGACATCTTTCACATGCTGCACTGGGTCATTGGAGTAAATAAGGATGTCATCCAGGAAGGCCAAGCATTTCCTGAAGAGGAGGGACCCCAGGACGTGGTGCATGAAGGCCTGGAAGCATGCTGAGCCCCCTTGCAACCCGAAGGGCATCACCAGATATTCAAAAGAGCCCAGAGGCGTGAACATCGTGGTTTTCCATTCATCGCCTTCCCGGATCCTGATCAAGTTGTACGCCCCCCTCAGGTCTAGCTTGGTGAAAATCTTGCCCCTGCGTGCCGCTGTCAGGAGATCATCCACTCTGGGCATGGGGAAAGCCACTGGCTCTGTCACTGAATTCAGTCGTCTAAAATCCACCACCAGACGGCGCTGTTGCGTGTCTTTCTTGTCCACCCAGAAGACCGGGCTGCCCCCTGCTGCCTTGCTTTCTCTGATGAACCCCCGCTTGAGGTTCTTGTCGATGAAAGCGCGCAGATCCTCCAGTTCCTGGTCTGACATGGCGTACAGCTTGGCTGGGGGTATAGTTGCCCCTGGCACCAGGTTGATCTGGCAGTCAAAAGTCCTGTGTGGGGGTAGGTGGTCGGACTCCGCTTCGCTGAAGACCTCCTGCAGGTCCCAGTACGGCTTGGGTATCGCCTCACCCCCTTTGACGTGCATGGTGGCCACCGTGGCTATCGGAGGCCCCTCCCCTGGTTGGTGCTGCATGCAATGTTCCAGGCAAAAGTCCGATCCAAAAGTGATGCATCTCTGGTGCCAACTGATGGAGGGGTCGTGGCGCGCCAGCCAGCTCATGCCCAAGACGATGGGGGGGTCTGAGATGGTGGTGACGTTGAATGCCAGTGTCTCTGAGTGCCTTCCCACCGTCATTTTCATGGGGGGGTTTTGATGAGTGATGGCCCCTCCCAGCAGCTCTCTGCCGTCAATGGTCGCCACGTGCAGAGGAAAATCCAGCTGCAGAAGCTGGATCTGGTGCTCTTCTGCAAAGTTCCTCGAGAAGAAGTTCGCTGACGCCCCACTGTCAATTAAGGCGAGGACTGTCAGGGGATAGCCATTTGGGAGCGTGAGCGTCACTTCTAGAACCACTCCTGCTCTGGGAGGGGTGGGCTGGCTCTGCTCCTCTCTGTGCGGGTGGGTGGGCTGGGGCTGTTGTCTGCTGACTGTGCCTGGCTGCTGCCCCTTGTCTCCTGCAGCCAGGCTTTCCCGTTTCCCTGCTGTGGTGCTGCGTCAGTGGGGGAGGGCACAACCGTTCCCGCCTTTCCTTGCCACTCCCTGCGATGTGGGCAGTCTCTGACGAGATGCTGGGGGGAGTTGCAGAGAAAGCAATTCCCACCCCTTCCCTCCTTGCGTCTTGGCGCCGCTGGGGTTTGAAAAGCCCGCGTGCGCGCGCTATCAATCTGCATGGGTTCCTGGTCCTGACTGGCCCCAGGCGTGGCTTGAAAGGGTTGTTGGGGGGGTGGCTTCTCCTGCGACCGTGGGAACCAAGCCCGCTTTGCGCGCGTTGCTTGTTTGTCGCTCCACCGGGATTCCTGTCTCACCCCCACCGCCAGAGCCGCTTTGCTCAGCTGATCCATATTACTGGGCTTTGGACCTCTCGAGAGCTCATCCTTCACCTCCTCATGCAACCCCAAGTAGAACGCCGCTTGCATTGGGGGTGACTCTAGTTCCCACCCCAATCTGTGCACCAGCATGGTGAATTTCGCCCAATACGCGCGAACTGTCATATTTCCTTGGCGTAAATTGTGAAGTTCCTCCTTAGTCTGGTCCATATGACTATCGGACGAATACATCGTTTTCAAACCTTCTAGAAATAGTTTGACATTCTTCATGCAAGGATTCTTTGTTGCAATTAACGGTCTTAGCCACTCCCTGGCTGCCCCGGTAAGGTGCTCCACAATAAACGCTACCCTGTGCTCATCATCAGGGAACTCATCGTGGTGCAGCTCAAGAGCATACACAATCTCAGTCTCAAAGCCCTGATATTCCTTCGGGTCTCCATTAAACTTGCTTACTAGCGTCCCGGCTCTCCTTCCTGGCAGCACTTGGACTTGGGGTGCCCCTCCCGCCTTGTTTTTCTCTGCATCCAGCTTGTTTTGGAGGTCTACCGCCACCGCCCTTAATTCCTGCTCTCTTTCCTGTAGCGCTCTCACCTGTTCCGCAAGTTGTAGCCGGTCGTCCTGGACCTTCTTAGTCTCTTCTTTAGCTGCCTTCAATTCCCCCTGCGCCTGCAGCGACAGCTGCTGCAGTTCTTGCTGGGCTTGCTCCGCGATCTGCCGCCATCTCTCCGCCTCTGACACGCTCATCCCGGCAACTCCAAAGTAGCCCAAAAAGGATTAGGAGGTTGCTGTCACAGTGGCCGGAGCGGACTACTTCAGAGTAACGACGCTACGCAGCTCTGCATTTTATTCTTTTATTGGTGCTGCGTATTTACAGTGCTTAAGTCATTGCTATTTACACGGAGTGATGTGGTCAGTCGGTTTCAGAACCTCCTAATGGCTTTTGGCGCGTCTTTCTCCAACACAAAAGCTTTGGCAGACCCATCCTCTTTCCCCTCCTCTTTCTGCGTAATTCCGGAGTTGGGGGGATGGGTCTCCCGCCCTTATTCGCCCCTTCCTGTCCCACCTGGGACCCTGGCTCCTCTACCTTGCCTGAGCCTCGGACACGACTTCCTGCTTCCCCACTGGAATCGGAACTCTCTCTGCTTCCCCCTGTGCTCGGGGATTGGCTTGAACTCAGGAGGGGAGGGACTTCGCGATATCCCCTGTCCCTCACACACGCTATCTTAAAAAATAGATTCCCCAATACATTCAGTTAGCCCATGTAAACAATTTACAAACAGTTGCAGTACTGTATTCAGCAATGTTCTCCATCCAGAATGATAGCTAAAGCCAATTATGTTGCTAGTTTCACCCCCTTCTTTTTAAACTCTTCTATTAGCTCAAAATGGTTCTGGCTTTCAGTCAATAAAATAGCAATTACACGTTGAAATAAAGTTGCTTCATTTTCTACTTAACAGTGTAGCCTCCACTTGATATTGTGGCCAGGGCCAGACTAGTGGATGGATGAGACATTTCTGCACAGTATTTGCTTTCTGAAAGAAACTACCAGGCAGCAGTGTTGTCATTCTTTAGAGCCTCTCCAGACTCACAAATGTCAGCCATTTGGTTGCTTCAGGGATGCGGAAGCTGGCTTGATGTTGCTAGGCAACCAAACCCCCTCAGCCAATTTCAGATCAAATTGGGGGGAAGGTGGGTCTCTGGGGAAGTAAGAGGTCACGGGGACCTGAAGGACTCGGAAATGGAAGGTGTGGAAATGTACATGAAGTTAGCTCCTTTAATTAGGGCATGCATGCACTTGTTCTGTGTTTACATGTACAGAAAAATGTAGATTCCAACTTCATGTATTTATGGAGGCCTGTGTGTGTTTAATTCCCCACTAACTTCATTGGGACGTAGATGGAAGTGTCCATAAGCCTGCAGCCTTATTTGGTGATAACTAGTTTCCTCAACATCCTTTTCCTAGTTGTTTAAACATGATTGGACCTAGACCTAGGAACCCATTTAAGTTAGCACCTTCTCTGGTTAATGTGAATGACATTTATTGTGCTCCAAGCTATAAGAGACTAGGTAAAAGTCAGTCACTGAATTCCATGGGCTAAAAGGAGATTTGAACCAAGTTCTCTCTGGGTTGGCTTTGGGATTCTCTGACTTTCCCTGGGAGAAAGATTTTATGAACCAATCCAAATGCTCCCTCCCTTACACCTTCAGAAATCCCTTTCCTTATATTGACTGCTGCACAGGAGTCATTGCAGAATCCTTGGGCGAAACTATCTCCCAGAGTTCCCTTCAGAGTTGCATGCTGTTAGGCAGCACTATGGGGTGATGGAGAAGATATATGCATATGTGAGTGTGTGTGAGAGAGCCGTCTTCTCATACTACTGTTCTGTGCTGCACCAATATTATGGGGAGGGAAGGGGGTAAGTGTATTTGGAGGTGTGTTGCCATGTGACTCTTTTGGGGGATTGTAGATTTTGACAGAGATGAGCAATTTGAGAGGGGAATACATCTCTGGGTTGATTTTTTTTATCTGAGTTGGAGAATCTTTGGGAAAGATTCCACTTTGAGGAATTCCACTATCAGCCCACAGTGTTTCCCCCCCCCCCCACGCCTGGCTAGGGATAACTTCACAGGCATCTCTAATTCTAAGTGCTTAGTTACAGGTAGGTAGCCGTGTTGGTCTGATGTAGTCAAAACAAAATTTAAAAAAATCCTTCCAGTAGCACCTTAGAGACCAATTAAGTTTGTCATAGGTATGAGCTTTCGTGTGCATGCACACTTCTTCAGATACCTGAAGAATCTTCATATAACTGAAGTGTGCATGCACACAATAGCTCATACCTATGACAAACTTATTTGGTCTCTAAGGTGCTACTGGAAGGATTTTTTTATTTTGTTTTGTCTAAGTGCTTAGCTTTGGCTAGAACATGCCCAATAAGTATAGTTCTTCTGTCAAGACACAAACTAGATGTATAATGTGAATGTGTATTTGCTATATATTCCTATGGCTACACTTATTGGGTAAAGCAGCTTTGGGAGATGGGTCATTTAGAGTAAATAAGCAGTTGTTGGGGGGGTATTTTAACCCTTTATCCACTCACCGTTTTCCTGCCCCTCGTCATGCTTGCCCCAAGCCACTTGCTCCACTCCATACATGCAATTATGAGAGGGAAAAACAAATTCATTTCCCCCTGCTTGATTATTATTATTTATCTGTTGCTCTGGTTTTATTTTGACAATTTTAAATATATTTTTATATGAGCTGTCTATCACAGAAGGGCAGAATATAGATGTTTTGATAAATAAAAAATGTGTACAACGAGGTCCTTGTAACCTCTTTTATAATGGAAAGGTGTTTCCATTATACCTGTTTTAGTAAATTAAAAATGTGGGCAGTGAGACCATAATACCTGTTTTATAAGGAGCAGCTAGTACATACTGTCTTATTTAGCGACTATAACGAAAAGCTCCTGCTGACCTTTAGCTGTATGTCTTGCCATAGTGTGGCATCGAGATGATGCCATATCGATAATGTTGGCAGTGTCAGTATTAAGATAAGATTTGTGGAAGACAAATATTATTTATCTAATCCTAGCAGAATATATGATTCTGTACTTTTATATGAAGGAGGAAGGATGCATCCATCCATCATGGAACAGCTGCAGCGTTTTCTGCCTCATTAGTAACAATCAGTTTAGCAGAGGCCTGTTTCTTGAAAGTATAGTTAAAGCACACAGTCACTCACCAACGCATTCAATGTTTTAAAATATCTGCACTGAATATTCAAAGATGATGCAGTAAAGAACAGTCACAGCAGGCTAGAGCAATGCCTTCCCACCTTGGGTGGGATCAGGGTTTCCCAAACTTGGGTCTCCAGCTATTTTTGGACTACAACTCCCATCATCCCTAGCTAGCAGTAGTAGTGGTCAGGGATGATGGGAATGGTAGTCCAAAAGCCACTGGAAACCCTGGGTGGGATAGAATCCCAATATGTGATGGAGCCCAATCAAAATGTATCTGAAATAGGTACAAGCAATTTCTTAGGCATGGTGGTGTATGTTTATTGTTGCAGGATTTTGTAATTTGTGGGTGCTATAGAACCACACCCGTGTACAGGTGCTATTCCTAGCTACTGCAGATATGTTTGTGACACCAGAAGTTTTTAATTAGGACAATTTGCAAGATTTATTGTCAATGACACAAGCTGCCCATGGCATATGCGCTGAATGTTGTACCTTGTCATCAGCATGACTATATTATAAACCTATAATTTAGTTTGACACTGCACCATCTTAGTGATGAGAAATAGAGAGCAGGCAAGTATATCTGAGTTTTACAAAGACATGCATTTGAAAATACAAAATTGTAAAGCTCAGTTTGTCCATAAAAAGTATTATCTCACATTTTATGTGTCTAGAAGCAGCTTTTGGGGGCAATTATAAGGAGTTGATTTAGTGTGAGTCAGACTATTGTTCCATTTAATCCAATGCTATAAATGATCTGACTGATCTCAGGCAGATGTTCTGTCCCTAGGCCCACAACCTGAGATCCTTTCAACAGGAAGTGCCAGAATTTGAAGATGCAAAGCTTGTTCTCCAGCACCCAGCTATAGTACCGATGCACCCATTCTGTCAAATGAGTCCTACAAAGCCACACATATCCCAAATAAATGGCTGCTTCACATGCTGTGGAAATAGCAGTAGACACCTGTTTAGCTGTGATGTATCCTGAATTTGGAAGTTATCTTTTTTTCCTCCTACTTGATTTGGGTGCACGCACTGAAGGAACTATGATTGGCCTGGGTTTCTACAGCTGCGCGTACATGCAATAAGCTTGGCTCTCAAAAGTCTTGGAGAACTCTCTGGGTACTTTTGTAATTTTTGTAGATCTCTAGAATATGTTTGTTTCTTGTCCACCTGCAGATCAGAAAAGGATCCTAGCAGGCCAGCACGGTGTGTACTGTTCTCATGAACCAAGAAGAGAGTCTGCATGATTTTCTTGTCTTGTTGCACTTTGTGCCTATATTTGTGTGTTTGCTTTTGTGCGATCTTTTTCTAGACTAGTGCAACAATGCCAGATAAAGCTTTTTGCAGACATGCCCATGTTTCTCATCTTTCAATATAGCCGATAAGAGAGTCTCTCAACTTGGCAATGTGATGTGCAGATAAGTGTGATGAAGCACATAGTGGTTATAGTGAATTGGAAATAGCTACAGACTTGTTTTGTTTTTTGTTGGTTGCTCCTAGGTACCTCAAGTCCATTGTGGAGACTATTTTGATATATCAGCACTTTAAGAAACTGAATCCAGAACAGCAAGTATCAAAACATGAACTTGTGGACTTTTGGATGGACTTTCTGGTTGAGGCCACAAAGTCAGACGTCTCTGTAGTTAGATTTCCTGTGAGTGTGTTTTGAACTCTTCCAATTAATTTTTAACCGTTTAAATTTCCTGTTTGTCCTGCCATGTGATTTCTTGAGGGGCAGGGAAGCACTTTTAATTTGGAAAGCAATAAACTTTGAACAGCAAAATGAGCTGAGCTGAATAATTATGAAGGCGCCTTGCTTCTCCTGGTGGCACAGACAGCTACTGGTACATCCTTGATGAGTTTCTGTTGCCATATAAAGACATTTTTTTATTCACTCAGGCTTATGGTGGATCTGATGTATGGATTTTTACATCTTCAAGTCTGATTCTGTAGGTTTTACCCATATAAAGAAAATAAAAATTAAATATTGCTAGTGGATCCTAACTTAAGGAAGTTCACAAAAGGAAAGATTTGTGTCCCTTCTTCTTCCCTGTAGCTACTCGTGCCTCTTCTCCTCCCAAAGACTTTTGGAGGATCAGGAGTTTGTTTTTAATAACATGGGGTGGGATTGCAGGGGGCTGCTGAGCAAATCAGGCTTGGACTAAGGAAGTTTGTGAAATTGGCAAGTGCTGCTTCTTCAGCAAAACATTTTTCCTGACATTTTTGCATGTAAGAACCAAAGAACAAAAGTAAAGTAGAATACGGTGACCTACAAAATTGAAAGCTGGAAGACATTCAGTAAATTATTTAGCTAACAAAATGCAAAACTGCTTATAGTAAATAGTAAAAGTTTGTCTTTTGTGCAGTTTGTCCTTGCCTCCAAAAGCTAAACTGAGAAGTGTCAGTACTTAATTTTATAGTTTTATGGGGGTATTTTGAAGAAATGTAGTAACATTGTTTAGCAATGTTCTATGTATTTTTTTTTCTGTTCAAAGGTTTTAATATTAGAGCCTACGAAAATCTACCAGCCTTCTTACCTGTCCATTAATAGTGAGGCTGAAGAGAAGACAGTCTCTATCTGGCATGTTATGCCTGATGATAAGGTAAGCTGCTACCACGCCACTTTTACTGCAACAAACCATTGACTCCTATGTGCAGCTTGTATCCTGTAACTGCTGACTGCTTGATTGAAGGAGTTTAAAGGAAATTGGGAGGCGTTTGTGGAAATGAGAGAGGATTTAGAGCCTTTCATGTTTGAGAGACTGAAACACAGAACAGCCAAAGCAGCCCAAGGGTGAGGAAGTAATGGATATTGGGAACGAAAGGGAGTATTAAGCATGACATGTCCATACAGGCTACAGGTCTGGGAACAGGAACAAGACCCACTAATCCATAAGAAATCAGTTTACTGAGTCAGAACACCAGCCAATCTAACTCAGCATTCTCCAATCTATATTGTCTAGCAGCGATTTTCCATTGTTTCAGGCAGGAGTCTTTTCTAGCCCTACTTGGAAATGCCAGGAATTCAACCTGGAATATTTTGCAAGCAGAGCACATGCATATATCCAGATATTGTTGGACCCAAAGTCTGATCAGCACCAACCAGCATGGCCGGTGGTCATGGGTGATGGAGCTGGAGTTTTAACAACAGCTGAAGGGTACAGGCACAGAGTACAGTATGAGAAACAACTCTTCAGACTTCACCATCAAAATAAGGTTGTTTCTTAAGTGCTCCATGTATAGGCTGCCATTTGTAGTAGATAGAGTGACTGGCTGTTTGAGAAATGTAAATGCATAATTGGTAATCAGGAATCTGAAGAAACAAGAAGTTGAAAAACCTCCTGGATATAAAAGGTAGACTTCTCCCTTTATACCTCTGGAGAATATTGTGCTGTGACTTCGGCCTAAAGAGATGCAGAAAATAAAATTATGGAAGACCAGGTTGGTACCTTGAGGTGTACTTATAAGAGCTACTTTACAAATCATGGTTTTACAGAATATATCTAAACATATAGAATGCATGTGTGAGAAGCAGGTGTTTAAAAGCAGATATATCCTATAGGTATCAGGGAACCAGGAGTTGCTGCTGCTTGCTTTTGCCTTCAATGGTAGCAAGCTCAGCTTCACTGCTGCGTGATGTATAAAATGGTCCTACGTGGCTGTTAGTAGGAACTGGAGGCAGCAAGCAAAAGTTATAGAGGGAAAACTGGAGGTGTAAATCGAATGGGTTGAGAGAAAGTTGGAAACAGGAAAAGTTATTTTCCAGAGTACATCTCAAATTCTTCATACCCATAAGATATTATTTCTTCTCTATTTTGCTTCCACTACAGAAGAATGTAGCAGAGAATTTTTCCTGGCATTGGCTGCTTTTTGTAGCAATTTATTGGAGGTGTTTTTTTTAATTTTGTTCATCTTTTTTATTGCAACTGTACATGGAAAACTTGAGGTGATCACTCTTTGAGGTTTTCACATTTAGTTCTGGAGTAAAGGTAGAAGCAATCTTGAAACTAAGAGCAGTAAATTCTTGAGTAGGTGTACTCAGCTTTCATAATCAATCAAAGAATCATAGAATCTTAGTTGGAAGGAGCCCCAAGGGTCATCTAGTCCAACCCCCTGCAGTGTAGGTATCTCAACTAAAGCATCCATGACAGATGGCCATCCAACCTCTGTTTAAAAACCTCCAAGGAAGGAGAGTCCACCACCTTTTGTGGCAATCTCTTACACTGCTGATCAGCTCTTACTGTCAGAAAGTCTTTCCTAATGTTAATCAGAATCTTTTTTCTTGCAACTTGAAGCCATTGCCTCAAATCCTACCCTCATTAACTGGAGAAAACAAGCATGCTCCCACCTCCATGTGACGGCCCTTAAGTTTTTAAAGATAGCTATCATATCTCCCCTCCTTCTCCTCTTTTCCAGGCTAAACATACCCAGCTGCTTCAAGCATTCGTCATAAGGCTTAGTTTCCAGACCCTTGATCATCTTGGTTGCCCTCCTTTGCACACATTCCAGCTTGTCAACATCCTTCTTAATTTGTGGTGCCCAGAATTGGACACAGTATTCTGGGTCTGGTCTGACTAAGGCAGAATAGAGTAGTACAATTACTTCCCTTGACCTGGACACTATACTTCTGTTGATGCAGCATGGAATAGTGATAGGTTTTTTTAGGGTTTTTCCTCCCCTGCTGCATCAAACATTGTATCTGTTGAATATAAACCAATACAATCTATTAAGACATTGCAGACATGACCATTTGTCTGTTCTGGTGGAGTAAATCTGGATACCATATTTAAGAATATACTCAAGTATTACATCATATGTACATTAACAATGAATTAATAACTCCTTTTAAGCTAGAAGGTTGCTTTTGTTAGCTTTATGAAGGCAAAACCTGGTAGAATATTGCTGTTTATATCTATTTCATTTAATTTGCTTAGACTTTATTCGGCCAGTCTAGATTGCTTAAGTAAGAATCCATGTCAGAGAAGAATACAGAACTTGAACTGCACACCGGTTTAGTTTCTACTAGGTCAGCGGTTGCTTCATTTCACCATGTGACACATCTATATCGCTATTTGTGTTGTATTACATGTAGCAAAAATCATTTCTAGCAAGCTGCCCAGGTTACCGCAAGTTGAACAGTGTTAAACATCTGGCTGATTCTGTAAACATCACATCACATTTGTAATAATGTCCATTGAGTGCATAATGTGGAAAATCTTGTTTCTGTTCCTTATCTAATTCATGTTTTCCACAACCCCGTACATCAATTTACTGTTATTCCCATTTTGTGGATTTGGAACTAGGACTTCAGGAGCACTTATTTGTCCAAGTATGTTCCTGGCTGGAGAGGTATCTGAATGTAGGCCTAAGGTCCAGGGTTACTCTGTCCTCTGGATTACACTGACGTCCTAACTCTTCATGATTCATTCCCTGGATTCCATCATGGCTGGGAAGTCTCACTCTGAATATTCAGTTGACGTGGAGAGGACTTGTTGACGTATCCTGGATGTTAAAAAACTCTGCATAACTCCGGATTGTTTTGATAGCATGAAACTTTCTGGCTCTGATCTTTAGCTACAGTAAAAGGTAGCAGCTGGAATTGATATTGCTACTGCTCTCAGTAGTGCCTTAGCCTGGACACTTGGGTCTCTCATGTTAGCTGCTGAAGCAGTTTTCCAATTGCCTTTTTTATTATTAACCAAAGAACAGATGTCGGAATTAGACAGTCCCCATAAAATGTTTACTCCAATGGATTGAAAATTTGGCAGAATCGCCAGGAATTCACCAGCCTGAGAACATAACAGCATAAACAAAGAGGGCACATCAATCTACGAGAAACTAGGGTTTTGAAGGGTTGGGCATGTCTTGGGCTTGTGGCTGTGGTTTTGTATGTGTGTTAGATTGTTTTAAGTCAGAAATGAGAAATGGAAATGTTCTTATAGCTTAACCCCTTCATTTACATATAGGTTTTTTTCCATCATAGTGGCCCTGAATTGATGTAAGAATTTAACATGAACAGGCATGTTTGGAGAGAGAAATTTTATTGGGTTGTTTTGAAGGATGTGATACACTGGTTCCCATAGTACAGGGTGAAGACTGGGTAAAATAAGAGATTTGGTTTCAGAGGTTCAGTGAAGGAAACATACAGTACTAGGATTATTTGTATCTTTTCAGGTTTGTGTGTGCACATGTACAGTACTGTGTTTTTATTTCTACGTTGTTATGAAGGTGACGTGTACAGTTACAAACAGGCCAACACAGTGGGGGGAAATAACCTGCAAACATTATTTTGTAAGTTATATGCTAAAAGCTGTTGTACACTGCTTCTTTTTTAAATGAATAATTTTTATTGTTTGATCATAAACGTGTACAAACTAACACATTTGTATGTATTTATTTGTATGTACTGCTATATGCCCAAGAACGGTAATTTTTGTTGACTTCTTCATTACAGAAAGGCATTCATGAATGGAACTTCAGTGCTGACTCTATAAGAGGAGTAAGGTAAGGTTATTTATTTATTTGTGATACCTATGGCATTTCCTCTGTAGCCGTTATTTAATTAATTAATTTTAATGCCATCCATCTGAAGATCTCAGGGTGGTTTACGGCAGAAGAATAGAAAACGAGAACACAAAATACACAACAGCAGCAGCAGCAGCAGCAGCAACAACAACAAAACCAATAATTCCCTCTCACAAACATATTTAAAAGGCTAAACATAAACATACTCTTTAAAAATGGGGGTCAGAACTGTGGGGGAAATCCTCAAAATGTGCATTAAGCAGTTTTTGAATTCCTGTCTTGAATGACTGACTTTAACCACAAGACCCTAGCACATATCAATATTGGGTTAGCTCAAATGTAGGACCTTGTAGATTTACACCTATTTTGTGAATTGCATCTTTTTGTGTGTGAATGTATCAATATTGTAACAGATACATGTTTATGTTTTAAATATGTTTTAACTTGCTTGGATATCTTTGTGTAGCTAGTGACTAACAAGTCAAATACAGTCGTACCTCGGGTTACGAACACCTCAGGTTATGAACTCCGCGCATGCGCAAAATGGCGCTTCGGGTTACGACCATTTCGGGTTATCCCGGAACGGATCGTGTTCGTAACCCGAGGTACCACTGTACATACATACATAGATACAGGTGAAACTCGAAAAATTAGAATATTGTCAAAAAGTTCATTTATTTCAGTAATGCAACTTAAAAGGTGAAGCCAATATAGGAGATAGACTCATGACATGCAAAGTGAGATATGTCAAGCCTTTATTTGTTGTAATTGTGATGATTATGGCGTACAGCTGAAGAAAACCCCAAATTCACAATCTCAGAAAATTAGAATATTAAATGCAAGTGAAAGAGCATATCAGGGAGATGACTATAGTGAAGATTATTCCTGCCCTTCTAGCTTTCATTGTTCAAGAAGGGTGTTTCCTCTGCGAGGGAGCATTCAAACACATAAGCTCTACATGCAGCCTAAAGTAGTGCAGTCTAAACTTGGTTCTGCTGACATATAATGGCTCTGAAAAGACATCTTCTTTAAAAGGAGTGTTGAAATCATCTTGTATAATCCATGGTTACTAGAATTTGTTCCTTCAGAATGAATGGTGTCATTAAAAAAAACCTAGGCCAATTGCAAGTATAACACTGAGTGCTGAACAAGTGTATATAATTCTGTCGTGTTTTGAGTGGTTTTTCTTCAGTTTTTCCCCTTCATTAGTAGCTTGGGTTTTATGTAGGGCTTGTCTGCACAGGAGGTTCCTGTAGACAGGTTTGATGAGTTGTTGTTAAACTTGAAATACAAGAAAGAGTAAATATTGCTGACTGCAGCGGTTTGATAGGTCTGCACTGTAGTGGTGGTCTTCCAAGGGCACTTGCAGAAGGCATGGCGTGGTGCCCTTCCATAGCACCGAAATGGAAGATTTATAAATTTCTCTAAAGTCTCCTGACACTGGCTAACCATGTAGGGAACGGCAGTTCAATGAGAAGGGAGCCACCAAGATCCATACTGAAAGGAAAAGAGGCACATCACAAAACATCTCCTCATTGCAGATCTTCAATATTGCCAGTTCTAGACAACATTGTAAGTCCTGTTCTTGAAATAAAGATTAGCATCTTTACATCAACTGCTGGATTAAAATAATGCAATGGTTTTTTGTAATGGGTGAGTTTTGACCATGGAGATGATTAGACCCTAGTATCTTGGATATGCAGTGTCTCATTTTCCTCATTCACTTTATTTGAGATTTAACTTTTAGTTAAATTCTTAATAAAAAAAACACCACCCCCAGCTCTTGGTGGTGGTGGGGAGAATGATTCTCATTGTTAATTAACTTAGAAAATAACTGGTTAAAAGAAATTCCAAAACTCAGAGGTAGAAAAACATTTCAATCCAGAGAGATAGTTATATTTAAATCAATCAGGCAAGCTAACCATGTCGCTAAATTAAGTGCAATTAATTTTGATGGAACTTAAGTGTGACTAACATATTCTGGACAAGGAGTCATTGAATATGAGGTACAGAGGGGGGAGAAAAGTTTTACATCTTTGTTGGAAGCCACCCAGAGTAGCTGGGGAAACCTAGCCAGATGGGCGGGGTACAAATGATAAATTATTATTATTATTATTATTTGTATCCTTTGGAGTCAGCTATGCTCACATCTCCCTAGGAGGTTTAGGGAGCATAGCACTTTTTACCATTCACTCTACTCCTTTCCAAATATGTGAAGGGGCTGTAGCTCAGAAGGTCCCATATTCAGTCCCTGGCATCTCCAGGTAGGTTTGGAAATGTGTATCTTGCTTGAAATCATGGAGAGCTGCTGTCAGTCAGTGTTTACATTGCTGAGCCAGATGGAGAGGCAGTCTCACTTGGTATAGATAACTTCCTCTGTTTCTGTGTGTTTCATAGAATAACAATGTGACAGCAGTTTTTGAGTGGTAGTGCTTTTACTACTTCAAGAACAACAAAATGACTTATATGTTTGTGCTAGGGTGCCCCCTGATGGCTCTTTCCGTTTCATTATAAATAAAGAAATAGAATCTGGTAGGAAATACACGGTGCCTGGCCTTTATTCTGAATAGAAGCTCTTGGCTCAAACACAGATGAGCAAACAGGCAAGGATCCTGCAACAGAAGTACAAAATAGGCATTGTCTCAACAGAAAGATATAAAATGCAAATGGATTACACTTATATTCTGTTGATGGGCTTTTACTCTGCTAGACTTCTACATTAGCTTATGCAGCACATGTCAGAAAGAGGTATTTTCCTCATGTGTTTATTTCTGGTAAGATAAATAAGTTAGCCTACTCCTCAAATTGTTTGTTACAGGGAATAGCCGTCCCAGAATGTTCCTGTTGCAAAAGTAATTGTTAAGCTGATGTTTTGTGTGTGCTCAGCGCTGACTGGAAAGCTTTGTCTCTAGAAAACACTCAGGGCTGCTTTTCTGCAACAGTTAGTTTTGTTGAATCATTGAGGTCCAAATCTTTTCAGTTATTTGAAGCTTTTTCAGTTAATGTCGCTCTTTATATTTTAATAAAGCAAAAGTACAATAATCTAAATCCATCTATTATACATGAAACACAATATAGAACATTAATTTTCATTATGCAGTATTTATTATCCCACTTCCTCCATGAAATCCTGACCCATTTTTCAATTGTATAACAGCCACAAATTTCCCTGGAGCAACTTCCACTTAAAAGGAACTAACTGGAGAAAGTATGCTTCTATCCTTTCTCTTGCAAGCATAAAGAACATAATTTTTCTTTTTGAAATGCAAAAGCTGCCTGAAGCAGAGAGTCACAAAACCATTAACCCGTGCTATCTTTGCTTCTCTTCCAGCATTTCAAAATTTGAAGAACGATGCTGTTTCTTGTATGTGCTGCACAATTCGGATGACTTCCAAATTTATTTCTGTACGGAACACCATTGCAAAAAGTATGTTTTGGCCAATTATCTATATGGTTTGTGTGATGGTGATCCTGTGAGCTGCTGTTGTTTAGGAATTTGGCCTCAGCTGACAGGATCATCTTTGACCAATTACATTCCGCCTGAGCATGAGACGTGTGTGCATGAGACACGTTTATACTAGAGCCAGCACAATGTTTATCAAAATAAATTGAGACCCACATATAAAATTGAGATGAAGTGATTTTACTGGGAATATGAACACATTCCTTTTCTCTCCAAGCATGCTGCAGTGGTATAAGTGTTACTAGAATTCTGGAGTCTACCACTTCAGGTACAAGGTCTCCTTTTGGTCTTATGTTTTCTAAAAGAAAACCCAGGATGTGTGAACAAGCACACTGGAGGGGGGCTAGCCTATGCCATACCTTTGTTAGTTAACTACATGCAGGCAGGCTTAATTTTACATGAAGCAGCGTTCAAAAAATGATACACCCATATGCCTGCAATTTTTGGTACAGTCTAGAATTCTGCCAGCTGTATCATACTTCATTCTACATAATACATTGAATGGCTCTTTGACAGGAATTGAAATGTTTGAAGGAAAAATAATATTCAGTATTCTAAAAAGAAGTAACGGCTGATGATGAACTGGTTAGCATTTGCAAGCCTCAGGTGAACACAGAATGATGAGCATGGAGTGATATTTAGAAGGGTTGCTTACAAAGTTCTACCTATCCAAATCTGTCCTTGGATTTTGAAGTTCCAAGTTACCTGGTCTTGCTTACAGGATTCCTCCATTGTGTTGGGAAACATGACATTCTTCTGGTTTTGATTTCCAGTTTGTATTCAGATGAATAGTTGGTCACATTTTTCAGTTTACATTGTGCCTAATCATCATCATCCATCAAATTTTTCTTTGCAATTGTAACAACAACAATTGTAATAGTAATTATCTTGCTGCAATCATACATTCACATCAAGATTACAATAGTAGAAATGTAAAGAAAATAAGATGCAAGCTAAAACTGTGGCAAATTGTGCAACTGCCATTTTAAAAATTAATCTGGAAGGCAAACAGAAGAGGGCAAAAATGGATGTGGTAAATTTTGTTAATTCCTGTTGTCCAGCTGTGATATAATTAGAAATCATGGCTTGTACTCAGGAGCACAATATTATTAGAGTACGCATTTATACACACATGCATGTATTTTATCAATTTATGAAAAACTTTTCACATGAGTCTTGAGACACTTTACAGAAAATCTACTACAAGAGCTTTAAAAACACCACAAAAATGACAGCTAAAGATAGGTTTTAAAACAATGCAAAATAATCACCTAGGGAAGAGACCTTTCCCCAGGTATTCCTGTGTTTCCAAAAAGGACACAGTAATGGGCACCTGTTGTATCTCAGTAGTGATGCTGTTGAGTGGAGAAGGATAATGACTTTAAAAGAGGATTAGACAAATTCATGGAGGAGAAAGCTATGAATGGCTACCAGCCACAGTGGCTATGCAATGTTTCTGAATACCAGTTGCTGGAGACCACAGGAGGGGAGAGTACTCTTGTGCTTGGATCCTGCTTGCCGGTTTCCCACTGGCAACTGCCCAGCCACTTTAAGAACAGTATGCTGATCCAGAAGACTTCTCTTACGTTATTATGTTCTTAAAACGGAGGGTGAAAACTATTATGAACACAGCGAAACAGTCATAAACAGCTAAAAAAAAGAGGCAACCACTAGGATTCATTTTGCTGAAATACTATATTTCTTTCATATGGATTTTTGGCAGATTTTTTGAAATGGTTAATAGCATCACTGAAGAAATAGGAAAGAACACAGAGGAAGGTGAATGTGACGGAGACTCTCTGGAGGTAAGGGCAGTCTTGCATTCATGCTACTTCTCACACTTTTTCAGAATTTTGCTCTGCTGGGTTACCTTTTCTTAACTGGATAATTAGCTAGATGAGCCTTAACTGCTGTGGATAAAAAGCAAGCCAAATCCTCACCTCTTTCATATTGAAAAAATTCAGTGTCAAATTAACAACTTCTGGATTGTTCCAGTAATAGTTGTTAAGGCAGTTTATCTCAAACTTGCTTCAATCTTGCGCTCCTAAGCATGTCCTACAATCACTGGCTTCAGTCATGTTCTTGATTTCTCTATGGTAGCTGTAAAATCCAATGCAAAGTAGTGTTATCATACTGAATTGCAGCTTTGGGAATATCAGTTGGCCAGTGAAATGCAGGATGTAAATTTAGAAACAAATAAGAGGTTACGCTATGTTTTGAAGACTTGGAACTTCTAAGATACTTCTTAGAAATGTTTATTCCAAGCTGACAACTGCAATTTAATTCAGGTAAGGCACGACTTCCCCCTGTTATTTCTAAGCACAAGACAGTACTTAAATGGAATAAATACCAGAATCACCGATCTTTTCCTTTTGTTGTACTTTCTGTTGTAGTATGATTATGAATATGATGAAAATGGTGATCAAGTTATTCTGGGTAAAGGCACTTACGGTGTAGTTTATGCAGGACGAGATCTGAGCAATCAAGTGAGAATTGCCATTAAAGAAATCCCGGAAAGAGATAGCAGGTAAAGTAACGGTCGGCATTCCATAGGTTTTCCTGTGCTCTGTGTTCTTAGTTCTCCAAAGTTTAAACAATTGCACGATGTGTTAGATGTAAGCCATAAAAAGCTTAATCAAAGTGATTCATAGGCTTCTTTAGGTGTGCAGGATATAGTCATTTTTGCATAATATTTTTATTTCCAGGCTCTCAGTGTTCCGCCTCCTGCCCAAGAACAATGACAGCTGCACTTGCTTGTTAGTAAAGAAGCCAAGCTTCATTCTAGCAGACAGACAGTGCAAATTTAGCAACAGGAGAAGAGCAGGAATTAGTCCAAATGCCCTTAGGTGACAAGGATGCAGCCAAGATCAAACCATTTAGGAGAGAAGCTTCTTTCAAGGTTCCCTAAACACAGTTAAAGGATGAGGCCAGAGGTCAGGATTCCAGCATGAGGAGCTGCAACTTCAGACTGCACAGGAATGTGAAGTTCAAACAACTGGTCCCAACTATCTGCCATTCTTTTAAACAGAGACAAGGGAAGTCTAGTTACTTGTGAGAATGCTTGGCCTGCTGAGAACTCCTGGCCTGAAGCCAGGTGCTCCTTATTTGGGGGTGAGGGAGGGTGATCCCGACTGGATGCTCCTCTGTTTCTTTGAAGACCACGCCTGGTTTTCCTGCTCCTCTGATAACTCACTCTGTGACATGGAGCTCCTCACCTCTCCTGGCAGAGAAGTGGCTTCCCTGACACTGGAAAGCTCAACCTCCTCATCCTAAGCCAAGGAAGGAGGGGACCTGGAAGACTTTCAGAGGGAGAGTTTCAGTGGAGGGGCTCATCTCAGAATCAGGGACCTGAGCAGGAGGGCTCTGATCTACAACGTCTTCCTCTCACTTGTTGTCCTTATCAGAGAACACAGGGAGGGCCACAACACAAAGGTTCTCAAAAGCACTCACATATGACGGCTTTCTATGCTCCTGATTGCTGCCATAGACTTCACATGGGAGTATGTGAAGTGCCATGGGAAAGGTGGGCCCTTCCCTTCCCCTTACTTGATGTCAAGACTATTGAAATGGCTCACTTGATCCCTGAAATTGGAGTAGTCTTGTGCCTCAAGATTTCGTGTCTGGTAACTTTCAGCACATGGTCAGGAACATGATACTGCAGAAGGATTCAAATGTATGGATTTGTAAAAAAATTCAACCCTAACACCTCAAATCAGAGACTCAGTCCTGATTACACTGCTGATTTACCACCACTGCCGCCGCCAAAGAAAATCCTAGTAGATTGTGTGGTCTACTCACATGAACAGTATAACAATGGAATGACTAATACACCGTGAACACAAGCTAACTAGTCATATGAGCAGGGGTGGGGTTGCAAAAGCTGGCTGCTGGCATGCCATTAAAACAGGCTCCATACCTTAGTTTTCCAGAAGAAACACAGAAAATCACTGGAAAAAGCCAGCCAAATAGCACATGCGAGTGGATACTGGCTGAAAACTGCAGATCTCTCAGTGAAGAAGGGGGAAAAATGTTATTGCACTTTAGGCAAACATCCATGGTTGACATTTCCTATAAACCTCCCACTTTAAAAGCTTTTCATTTATGTTGGATTATTCAACCAAAGAGATAAGCTTGAGTTTTATTTTTCTGTGCTGTTGGGATGGTTCATTTATTTAGCCTTCAAGCTTTCTGCCTGCTTGTTTGTTCTCCATTATCATTTAGACCTATTTCCTTTTTGATAAATGTTGCCTGGGCAATTTCCTGTGCCATTTTACCTTAAAGTATTTACTGGCAGAATTGCTGTTTCGGGTTGCTTTTGAATTTGTATCATAGCATGGTAGGGTATGGAACTCCACACAGTGAAATAAGCTGGTTGAGGCACTCTGAACTTTCTTTCAGGTATTCCCAGCCTTTGCATGAAGAAATAGCTTTGCATAAGCACCTCAAACATAAGAACATTGTCCAGTATCTTGGCTCGTTTAGTGAAAATGGATTCATTAAGATATTCATGGAACAAGTACCAGGAGGTAAGAAGCTTTTGGTTAATGAATACACACACACACACACACACACACACACACACACACTGTTCTGATGCAGAGATTGTTGTACTCACAACTCCGCTCACATTTTCACTGAGCAGGAGAAAGCAGGACCCTTCATAATAGCTCAGGCATTGAAGTGTTTACGGATGACACCCATCTAATAGGCAACTGTTCCTCAGACCATAGGCCTAACCTAAGAATAAGCCCTTGAGAACTCTGTGGGGCTTACTTCTGAGAAGACATCACTAGGATTGCACTGTATACAAATCTTGGGGCACAATTCAGCTAATGTGTCCCGTCAGTGGCAGCCCTGCACAATGACTTCCACTTGCCCAATGGAGCTTCCTGCCCTCTTCTCCTTCCCATACTACCTGAAATTGGATTAAGTGGCGGGTGTGTGGGTGTGTGGGTGTGTCAGGAGAGCCCCCAGAGCAGCAGGAATGGGAAAGGGGAATTGTTCTGTCTGGCAAGCCAAAATGTTTAGCAGTCGCCTTAGTGCATGGGTAGGCAAACTAAGGCCCGGGGACCAGATCCGGCCCAATCACCTTCTAAATCTGGCCCGCGGATGGTCTGGGAATCAGCGTGTTTTTACATGAGTAGAATGTGTCCTTTTATTTAAAATGCATCTCTGGGGTGTTTGTAGGGCCTACCTGGTGTTTTTACATGAGTAGAATGTGTGCTTTTATTTAAAATGCATCTCTGTGTTATTTGTGGGGCACTGAAATTCGTTCAATTCCACCCCCCAAAAAGGTCTGAGGGACTGTGGACCTGCCCCCTGCTGAAAAGGTTTGCTCACCCCTGCCTTGGTGCAATGTGAAATTCCTCACTATGTGTCTAGGACGTTGACATTTTATACTTCAGTTATCTAGAAGTAGTGTGCCTGGCTGGATTAACAGAACTTTACCAATTCCATTATGTTGGGATTTGCTTTCGTGCCAACTTGCATATATCAGATGACCTAAAAATAGCACAGGCATTTGAATTGCAATAAGCAATTCATTCTCTTTTTCTATTATATAATAAAAAGGGATATTGATTAATTGACAAGCCTATCCAGATGCTTAGGCAGAGACCAGATCAGCCCCTCCCAGGCCACTGGGCCCTTCCCCAGGATCAGTTCCATACTCTTGTCCAAATCCTGCTCCCCTTCCATCCAACCTGGCCAGAACATCTCCACAGGGCTCATGACAATGGCGATCTTCCTGATTTGAAAATTGCCTTCATTGATGTTTTTTTTTCCATATTACAGGCAGCCTTTCTGCTCTTCTGAGATCGAAATGGGGACCATTAAAGGATAACGAACAGACCATTGGTTTTTATACCAAACAGATTCTTGAAGGATTGAAATATCTCCATGATAATCAAATAGTGCATCGAGACATAAAGGTAGATCTCTATACACAAAAACATTAGATTTATGTAATGTACATGAAGTTCTCCTTAACCGCCCTCTGAAGCAAAATGCAATGGAATGGAGAGGAACTTGATTCAGTTCTCAGAGTCTTAAGCTGATGAATAATAGAATCTTAGAGTTGGAAGGGACCCAAGGGTCATCTAGTCCAACCCCCTGCAGTGTAGGTATCTCAACTAAAGCATCCATGACAGATGGCCATCCAACCTCTGTTTAAAAACCTCCAAGGAAGGAGAGTCCACCACCTCTTGTGGGAGTCTCTTCCACTGCTGAACAACTCTTACTGTCAGAAAGTTTTTCCTAATGTTAATCAGAATCTTTCCTTTTTTTGCAACTTGAAGCTATTGCCTCAAATCGTACCCTCATTAATTGGAGAAAACAAGCATGCTCCCTCCTCCATCTGACAGCCCTTAAGTTATTTGAAGATAGCTATCATATCTCCTCTTTTCCAGGCTAAACATACCTAGCTCCTTCAAGCATTCCTTAGTTTCCAGACCCTTGATCATCTTGGTTGCCCTCCTTTGCACACATTCCAGCTTGTCAACATCCTTCTTAATTTGTGGTGCCCAGAATGGGACACAGTATTCCGGGTGTGGTCTGACCAAGGCAGATTAGAGCAGTACTATGGCTTCCCTTGATCTGCACACTATACTTCTGTTGATGCAGCATGGAATAGCAACAGCTTTTTTGTTTTGTTTTTTGCTGCTGCATCAAACATCGTATCTGTTGAATATAAACCAACACAATCTCTTAAGACATTGCAGACAGGACCATTTGTCTGTTCTGGTAGAGTAAATCTGGATACCATATGTAAGAATATACTCAAGTATCACATCACGTTTACATTAAAAGTGCATTAATAGTAGTTCTGTCTTTTCTCAGTCACCCAATAGCATTTCTCCGTGTTCCCCATGCAGAGGACCTACCACTTGCTTGTTCATCCTCTTACTTTGGACATAGCCAAAGAAACCTTTTAAAAATTATTTTTAACCTCTCTTGCAAATCTGGGCTCATTCTGCGCTTTAGCCAGCATGACTTCCCCCCTGCAACTGTTGGCTACTCATGTATTCTCCTCCTTTGTGCTTTTCCCTTTCTTCCATTTCTTATACATGCTCAGCTTAAGCTCATCTGTAAGCTCATCTGTAAGCTCCTTATGCAGCCACACCGGTTTCCTTAGATGCTGCTAATGATCCAGTTGGATAGATTACTATGATCCAGTGGGATAGACCTGTTGGGATTCTTGGACAGAGTTCAAATCTCTTTTTCAGCTATGAGTTCACTTTGTGGCTGTGCATATGGCACTGTCCATTTTACTCATGTTCTTCAAAAATGTTGCCTGCATAAAATCATATGGAGTTCTTTTCCCTAGCACAGTGTATATACCCTGTGTTATAAGACGGATCACTGCTGTTGCAACAGAGCCAGCTATCAACTGCCAGGCAGCATTGCATAAGTAGTTATATGACACAGAAAATCCCCTATTACTGGCAGGAATATATAGATGTGCATGGACTTATTTGTTTTGCAGCAAACACACAACCATAGCAGATTGGGGTACTTCTACTCAATTCTAGGTTTCATTTCTGTCTTGTCTAATGTAGAGCGCCTTTAAAAATAGGGCATTATGATATTTAAAAATGCAAAACAAAACAAGAAAAATAGATTGGGAAATTTTATATAAACTCAGTGCTTTTTTTCTGGGGGGACGCAGGGGTATGCATAACCCTAAACATTTTGTGAATCTAAGTTTGGCCTCATTGAGGGGCAGTATTTCAATATGAGTAGTAAAATGAGAGTACCCTTAAATGTGTGTTTGGGGTTTTTTAAAAAAAAGAAAAAAGCACTGTATAAACTAATCAATAAAAACAAATTTAAAAGCCTCCAAAAACTAATTTCATTAAAAAAATCTAATTTCTGTAGAAAGCATAAAAGGGTCCAAATGTTACTTTATGTAATAAACCTAGAGAAATCTAGAACTCCAGAATCTCGTAATAAATATCAAAATAGCCAATTGTTCATAATATGTTTGGAATAATTTGAATTCTCTTGTTTTTATTACATGCATTCCATAATGTATCTAGGTAATTTTTCCATTCAGGAATGAAGTTTCATTGAACTAGAAATGAAGTGACTAATAGCAGCTTCCACAATTCCTCTTTTATTACAAACCATTTCAACATTAATTTTAGCTGCAAACCCTTTTTCAAGATCAGCCATAAGATAAAATAAAAATAACAATCCCAAATGTTCTCCCCTCCAGGGTGATAATGTACTTATCAACACATACAGTGGAGTGCTAAAGATTTCAGATTTTGGGACATCAAAGAGGCTCGCTGGCATAAATCCATGCACTGAAACATTCACAGGTATGTTTCTAAAATATATTGCAGAGTCACCTAATTTAAGAGTAAAAGGAGAATATTCTGGAGCATAAATTTGATACGGCACTTGCTCCCAGGAAGGTGGGTACAGGATTACAGCGTTAGTCGTGTACATTTTTGAAAACTCTGATACAGGTTGAGATCCTAAGCACACTGACTTACAAAGTTTCACTGAAGTCATTGGGAAATGTTTTCAGGAGTGTGGCTTTATTCATTGACCAAGTTGTGGTCACCAGATAAGTATTAATAATCTGCCTGCGCAACGCACATAGCAGTTTCCTTCACTGTTATCAGCAACATTCCTGGTCCCTGAATCAAGCGAAACCCAGACTGCTGCAGTTTCCTGACCTTCCATATTATAAGGAAACATTCTGATATAGCTGGAGGCAATACGTCTGCTTAGATGAGTGAGGAATTGTGTTCTATTCCTCAGTCTAGCAGCCAATACAGCATGCATCCATAGATACTTTGGTATCAGCATCGATCAGTTGTTTGGGATAGTATGTTTCTTTGTAGATTTACTTCCCTGCCTCATTTTCCCTTTCTTGCTAAACAGCTAATGAATGATACTCAGATTATCTGACTGTGCTTCACACATGCAGACCTGAATCATGTTCAGAATGTATTTTGATTACCATTCTCTTCATTTTTAATTTCACTTGCTATTGGTGGTGATTGTGATATTAAATTCAGTATTATAGTCTTACTTTTATGTAAACAGAACTTGCCTAAAAGCGGTGTGGCCTTAGGTAAGCTACTGCTGCAGCCCACTGTATCCCTGACTTGCAGAGAAAGTCTAGATATATTTATAAATAAATAAAATCTCTTGGTCTCCCCTCACAATTCCCTTTTTTAAAACCTATGTTTTAAGAATTGCTGAGATAATGGTCTGCTTTAAATTGGTCTAATAAACTATGATTTATTAGACTGAGAACAAGCACTGAGCCCATGATTCTCCTTTCCCCCTTTCACTTGTGCATCGTAATCAAACACTTCTGAGGTTTATTCTGGATTATAAATGGGAATTAAACCAGAGTTTCCCAGTTCGGGTGTAATTGGGGAAACTCTGATGTAATGAATCACATTAGAAGCAGCCAAAATTCGCACATGAAGGGAAGGGTGAGAACAGAACATGGACACAAAGTCTATTACATTGGGCCAACACAGCTAAAATGATTTGCACGCTCCATAAAGCGCAAAACACCATGTGAAAGCATGGGAATTTAATATTTGACTGTGCTTTTCTTCCAGTTTTCGCTTTCGATTAAATAAATTCCTGCCTAAGTGAATTTTTGCTTGCCTGCTTATTTTTAACAGGTACTCTTCAGTATATGGCACCAGAGATCATTGATAAAGGACCAAGAGGTTATGGAAAGGCTGCAGATATCTGGTCCCTAGGCTGCACAATTATTGAAATGGCCACAGGGAAACCTCCATTTTACGAACTTGGAGAGCCGCAGGCAGCAATGTTTAAGGTTAGATCCTATAGATGTCTTAGGTTTTTGTAAAAGAGATGCTGATCTGGAGACGAGCCATAAGATGAAACACTTGTCTGTGTGTGTCTGTGAGGAATAATATGTTTTGCAGTATTGATTCAGTTTAAAAGGAAAATACGCTAAAGATAGAATATTTAAAAGTTGTTCAAATTGCAATGAATGCCTCCCTGGGAATGAAAACCAGTTTCAAATGGAAATACTAATCACTTTATGTAATGCTTTATTTTAAGAAAACTCCTCTCTGTGATGGAAGATCTTTATTGTCTTTCCTTTTCTGTATTTGTCAGGTTGGAATGTTCAAAATACACCCTGAAATTCCTGAATCCATGTCAGCAGAGGCAAAAGCCTTCCTATTGTGCTGCTTTGAACCAGATCCAGACAAGAGAGCCTGTGCTAAGGAGCTTCTTGTAGATGAGTTTTTAAAGGTTACAAGCAAAAAAAGGAAGTCTCAGTCAAAGTTAACAGGTAACCCGTTTATGCCTAGCTCAAAGAGCTTAGCAATTCTGTTTAATTTAGCCAACATTGACAGCTTCTTTGAGAAGCTCAACACAGAATCACTAGCATACTTAAATGTATCTGAAGAAGTGTGCATGCACACGAAAGCTCATACCAAAATAAAAACTTAGTTGGTCTTTAAGGTGCTACTGAAGGAATTTTTTTATTTTACTTCGACCCAGACCAACACGGCTACCTACCTGTAACTTTAACCAACCAGTTTGCATCTGATAAGTGCTTTTAAATGTTGATGATACTATTTGTTAATATTTAACTTCCCCTTGAAAGCAGTGAGACTTACTTCAGAGAGTAATAACAGGCTTGTTAAATTCTTTTTTCAGTGAAAACGAGTCATGGATAACTAGCTAGATTGTGGCCTTTATATTGAGTAATGTGTGTCTTAAAATAATCCTTTAAACACAAAAACCCCTCTGTTTTAACACACACACACACACACACACACACACACCGGTAATTTGGTCAAATTACCTGTTGCTAGTTCTGCTTCATAAGTGAATTCTGGATGGTTTCAATTAATTTTCCTTTTCTTTTTTCTCACAGCACTCTCAGTTGGATCAAATGGTAAGATTAATATTTAGACCTTCCTTTTCTTACACTTAATGAAATATTTGAACTTCAGTGTTTTATTTAGTCATTAGCTACTACATTTACAAGTTCAAATGAGAAAGAAAGATCCAAATATGACATCTGCTCATACGGTGGGACTTGTCCCAGACTTATAAGTGTGGGAGGGGATTTTCATATGGTATAATGAACCCTCTCTCCCCACCAAAACCACATTTCCTTGTGGTCCAGTTCAGTGTATCTGGATGTTATCTTGGGTGTGAGCATCACATCAATTCCCATAGGCCCCACAGGTTACATGTGCTTTGCATGCTAGATGAGATGGATCATTGATAATGTTTATTATAATTTACTGTGTCCAGAAGGCTTGATTACACTAATTTTCTGAGTTTCTTCACTTCCATAAGCAGAATATCTTCGAAGCATATCTTTGCCTGTTCCTGTTGTTGTAGAAGATACAAGTAGTAGCAGCGAATATGGCTCTGTTTCACCTGACACAGAATTAAAGCTTGACCCGTTCTCTTTTAAAATGAGAGCCAAATCTTGTGGAGAAAAGGATGTAAAGGGGCTAAGGTCCCTTTTTCTAAGGTAAAACTTCCATATTGCTTCATGGAAAGAAAGTGACTTTTGCAAATAAATTTGGTGGTTTTAATAGCAGTTTCTAATTTATATACCCGCAGCATCCCAGATGAGAATTTTGAGGACCACAGTGCACCTCCTTCACCTGAAGAGAAGGATTCTGGTATCTTCATGCTCAAAAAGGATAGTGAACGGCGAGCCACCCTTCATAGAATCCTAACAGAGGACCAAGATAAGGTGGTGAGAAACTTGATGGAAGCCTTAGCACAGGTAAACAAATACCCTTAGCATAAGTGCTTGTAATCAGAGGACTAGCACATCCCAAACTGGAAGTTTTTGCAAGGTTTCATTGATATTACTCTGGTGTATTTGTTTATGATTGATAATTTAGAACACTTTTATCAGATGACTGAGTGTTTAGGGGCTCACTTAGTGGGGATACATAATTAAATGCAAGTATATCTGCAAGACTAAGACTGCAATCCTATATACACTTAAGCAGGAGTAACTAGCATGGAACTATAAAGTTCAGTGCACTGTATAACAAGTTATTTAAGTAGTGATGTATGGAAGTGAGAGCTGGACCATAAAGAAGGCTGATCGTTGAAGAAGTGATGTGTTTGAATTATGGTGCTGGAGGAGACTCTTGAGCAGGGCCGTCTTAAGGTCATCGGGCGCCCTGGTGCAGGGATCCCTCGGGCGCCCCCCCCTCTTAAAAAAAGAGGAAAACTCTTACCCGGCGTGCCGGGCGACGGGAGCCTCACAGTGGCCCCCGCACCTCACAGCAGGGCCGTGCTGTGCCGGACGCCGCCTGCCTATCCGATGCCGCCAGATTGAGTGGGGGAGGGGGCGCCGCTGCTCCGCGCGGCCTTCCTCCCTTCTCCCAGTGGAGTGGGGTGCCTGGGGAGGCCGGGCCATGCCGGGTTCCTTCCCGCCAACAGGGCGCTGTGTTTCATTGGTAGAGGTGCTGCCATGTGGCATCACCTCTACCAATGAAATGCAGAACCGGGGTGAGGGATGACCCTGGCGCTGCAGAGCGGAACAGGGTCCTAGTGCCCCTGTTCCGCTTGCTTCCCTCCCTGCTCTCGCGGTGCGGCTGGTGGAGGGAAAAGGGAGGCCGCCGCGAAGCTCCCCCACTTGCTGGGGCGCCCCTCAGCGCCCCCTGGTCGCCCAGGCGCCGTGGTGCATTGCGCCACTAGAGTCAATGGGCGAGCCGGGCCTGCTCTTGAGAGTCCCATGGACTGCAAGAAGATCAAACCTATCCATTCTTAAGGAAATCAGTCCTGAGTGCTCACTGGAAGGACAGGTCATGAAGCTGAGGCTACAATACTTTGGCCACCTCATGAGAAGGGAAGACTCCCTGGAAAAGACCCTGATGTTGGGGAAGATGGAGGGCAAAAGGAGAAGGGGACGCCAGGCGTGCTCTGGCCCATGGAGTCACAAAGAGTCAGACATGACTAAACAACAACAACAAAGAATTGTGTGTAACAAGCACCCAAATGCTGCAAATTAGGCATGTACTTTGACAGCAGAGGCTTTTTAGTAGAATAATATTTCTCAGAAATAATTGGTTTTAAGAAGTACTAAAAAGTAGAAGCAGAGAAACGTAAAATACTATATGGTGTGCACAAGTCAAACTTGAATTCTCCTCAGGTTCTGGGTCTCTAGTAAACAGTAATTCACATATTTGGGGGCTTTTGTCTATAAAAATGAAAGCAGAAACAAATTACTAGAAGGCTGAATTATGTAAAATTTATAGGGAATAGAAACATGTCAATCAAGATATGTATAGTGACAAATGCTCTATTTGACTCTCAGAGACTATAGTTTGACTTGAAAACAGAAATGCAAAAATATCTTTGCGGTTCTGTGTAAATACACACACACACACTGTTATTAGAGTACTTTAAACTGGGAATAAAATTTAAAAGTGAGGAAAATTTACAGAAAATTGTCAGAAAAATACTTTCCTCCCCCTGGCCAAATTGTAACACAGTTGACCCTGCTAGAGCACACCATTGTGATGGGCCTACAAGGAACTGACTCCAGTTAGCCCTGGTAGTTTGGCAACTTTGCTTTGAGGAATTTACTCAATAGCTTTGGTATGTATGGTGCTAGAAAATTTCATCTTGTGTTACAGGAGAATGACCATGACTATCTAACAGCATCACATTGCAGATGTTGCAATTAGTAGATAAATGAAGTGTTGTTCTGTGACTCACCTTGGGTGAAGTAATGTAACTTAAGTGTCAAATCTGAGTTGACCATGGCATACGGTATACAATCATGCAATTGATCTGCACAGCCCCTCAACACCCTTCCTGTGATACCATCAGGTCCAGCACCCTTCCTCTGATTCACCATCCTCAATACCTGTCTCACCTCATACTCCTTTACAGTGAATGTGTGGCTGAAAATATGTTTTTTGTTTTGTTTTGTTTTGTTTTGTTTCTTGTTTTTGTTTTTATGGGATAGCATCTAATTTTATTGTAATTACACAATGACAATAAAGAAATCTAATCTAATCTAATATACCTAAACTGTGCTCAGCACTAGGGCTGCGCAATCTGATCTATTTCACTACCAGTGAGTCTAATTTTATCAACCTCAGGCCACAAGTTGCAGCAAATATGGGAAATGCTGTGCCTCAAAGTGGCTTACTCTTGCGGCATTATTATGTACAGGAAATTCCACATTGATTAAACCGGACCATTCTGAGATGAGAGGAATTAAATCTCTCATTGTTGTTGTTGTTTAGTCGTTTAGTCGTGTCCGACTCTTCGTGACCCCATGGACCATAGCACGCCAGGCACTCCTGTCTTGCACTGCCTCCCGCAGTTTGGTCAAACTCATGTTCGTAGCTTCAAGAACACTGTCCAACCATCTCGTCCTCTGTAGTCCCCTTCTCCTAGTGCCCTCAATCTTTCCCAACATCAAGGTCTTTTCCAAGGATTCTTCTCTTCTCATGAGGTGGCCAAAGAATTGGAGCCTCAGCTTCACGATCTGTCCTTCCAGGGAGCAAAAAATCTCTCATTAGTCAGGAGTTATTATTTGCTGCTTTCAAACTTTATTTATTCATCCTGTGTGTAAGGTAAAGGACCCCTGGACGGTTAAGTTCAGTCAAAGGCGATTATGGGGTTGCGACACTCATCTCGCTTTCAGGCCGAGGGAGCCGGTGTTTCTCCAAAGACAGCTTGCTGGGTCATGTGGCCAGCATGAATAAACCACTTCTGCTGCAACGGAACACTGTGACAGAAACCAGAGCGCATGGAAACACTGTTTACCTTCTTGCCACAGCAGTACCTATTTATCTACTTGCAGTGGCGTGCTTTCGAACTGCTAGGTTGGCAGGAGCTGGGACAGAGCAACGGGAGCTCACTCCGTTGCAGGGATTTGAACTGCCGACCTTCCGCTCAGCAAGCCCAAGAGGCTCAGTGGTTTAGACCACAGCGCCACCCGTGTCCACAATACTGTGTGTGCCCCTAAGCAAATTAGTGGTTAAAATGAATTGAGGAGTAATAATAATAATAATAATAATAATAATAATAATAATAATAATAATTTAAATAATTTATTATTTATACCCCGCCCATCTGGCTGGGTTTCCCCAGCCACTCTGGGCGGCTTCCAACCGAATATTAAAAACAGTACAGCATCAGTACAGTTTTCTCCAGATAAGCAGTGATGCAGTTCATACAAAAATATTCAAAAAGTCATGCGATCCTTTTCACTGTGCTTTCCTCACACATTCACGGGGAACGTATTTAAAAGTATTCTGTGAGAGTCTTAGCTGAGAAGTTCAGGCTATAAATTCCAAAGTGTGAATGAGATGTGTTGATAGGGAAAAGGTAATATGTCTTCATACATTGAATGCTGTGTTTCACATCTTGCCATGTACCAAGTCCTTCTGCACCTGTAGATGCCACCAACAACATAGGAAATAGAACTGAAAACGACGTTTTCTATTGCAGTTTTGGAAATGCTCATATAGTAAATGTTTGCTGCTTCAATAAATGACAATGAACTACACTGTAGTTTGGAAAATGAGTACACCACTAGTAGCCTGCTCTTTTTCTCTCATTCCTGCCTCTGTGCCTTGTGTCACGCTTCTCTTTATGTCTAGAACAGCCATCTAAAAGTCATAGGAAAATAAGAAGAGCCTCTGCTGGGTCAAGACAAAGGCCTGTCTAGGCCAGCTTTTCACCATGAGCAAGCAGGTGCCTATGGAAAGCCCATAAGCAGGATGAGAGCAATAGTATTCTCCTTCTGTTGTTTCCTGCTTTTCAGGTGCTGGCCTCTGGTCCTGGAGGGTAGAATATAGTGAACAGGATGAGTAGCCATTTATAGCCATATCCTCCACGAATTTGTCTAATTCTTTTTTAAAGCCAATCTTAGTTCATGGCCATCGCCACATCCTGAGGTAGCAGATTCCATAGTTCAACTATGTGCTGGGTAATGAAGTCTTTGTCCCCCCGACCCCCAATCTGTCCTGGATTTCCCACTGTATACCTTCATTGGATGCCCGGGAGTGCTAATGAGTGAGAAAAGCACCTCTCTTTCTACTTTCTCAATACTAAGCATAATTTTATGAACTTCAACCATGTCTTTCTAACACACCTTTTTTTCTGAAGTAACCCCCTTTCCCAACGTTGTACCTTTTCTTCATAGAGAGGCTGCTCCAACCTGGATCATTTTGCTTTCCCTTTTCTGCAACCTTTCCAGCTCTACAATATCCTTTTCTAAGATGTGCCAACGTATTCCAAATGTGATCACCTCACAGATTAATATAAAAACATTATTATATTGGCAACTTTGTTTTCAATCCCTTTCCTAATATTCCCTTGCATGCAATTTGTTAACATGTTTGACCATGCACAGGGTTGAGTGTTGTCATTGAATGGCCTCAAGGTCCCTTTTCTGGTCCATCACCACCAGTTCAGACCCCATTAGCATATTTGTGAAATTTGAATTTTTGGTGCCCAATATGCATCACATCACACTTGAACCACATACTTGGACACCTAACTACTCATCTGTAACTGCAGATCATTTATAAGCAAGTCAGAAATCACAGGTCCCAACAAAGATCCTTGGGAAACACATTTCTTCCATTGTGAAAACCTTCAGTTTATTCCTACTTTCTGCTTCCTGTTTTTTAACCAGTAATCTGTCCATACCTTCTTCAGATACCTGGGGTCAGGAACTTTTATCAGGTTTTTTTTCTGAAAGTCCAAATACACTGTGTACATTTCTGGAAGCCTGTGATTTCTGTTATATACATCCCCTAGCTAAAAGAGCACAGTATTTGCAAAATGACTGAATTGTGGAAGCCTTATTGAAATCTATAGATGGAAGTAGTGTCTAGAGGAATATTCACTGAATATTTTCACTATTGCCTCATGATTACACAAAGGCAATTAGATATTCTTTGTTTGTTCTAACAGGGACCTGAAGAGCCTAAGCTGAAATGGGAACACATCACAACTTTAGTTGCCAGCCTCAGAGAATTTATACGGACAACTGATCGCAAAATTATTGCAAATACGCTTTCAAAGCTAAAACTAGAACTAGACTTTGACAGTCATGGCATCAGCCAGGTTCAGCTGGTCCTCTTTGGTTTCCAAGATGCAGTAAGTATACCTTTCTCTCTTTTTTGTGAGCTCTGCTATTTTTGATAAACTGATTTTTGATATACTGATGAATGTCTTAAATTTGCAACACAATTGAGTGAAAGTTAATCATGAGCCAGTTTGGTAAAGTAGTCACAGTGCTCAGATAGGGCTGGGAAGGCATAGTTTAAATCCCTACTGAGATATGAAGCTCACTGGGTGACCATGAGCAAGTCTGTTTTTCATTCTAACCAACCTCACAACATTGTTGTGAAGATAACATAGGAGTGGAGGACACACAGTGGAGACAAAATGGAATCGAAATACATAAATAAGTAAGTTCCTTGTACTAGTGTTTAGAATAGAATGAGAAACACAATGTCCAGGGTAATACATTATGAATAGTGTGAGAAATATCCTCCTTCTTTAGTTACATATCACATTTTTTCACACAATTTACTCCAAGGAGCTTGATGTCATAGATCGGTGTGTGGGTGTGCATGCATGTGTGGGTGTGGGTGTGCGTGCGTGCGTGCGCAAGGAGGCTGGTTGAGCCAGGACAGAGAAAAGGTGTGGCCAATAAATCCATGACCCCAGGAAGAGATCTAGTTCAGTTTGGTTGTACTGGGTGGAGAGCCTAGGGAGCGCTGCAACTATGAGGTAGAATGGAATGCAAGATGCAGGAGGACATCGAATTCTGGCATTCCACAGAGCACTGCTGAAATTTGAGGCCCCAAGTCCTTCCAGTGATCTAGTGGACTGAGAAGGCCTCTGCTTGGGAGTGTCGGAGGAAGAGAATCCTGAAAGGGGTTCAAATGGGCAGGGGCGTTCCCTTGCCCTATTCCACCTCTCCATCAGTCCCCACAGCCCTGGGGCACAGGCTTCTCCATCTCTGGAGCAGTCGAAGATGGGTTCTGCCTCATCCATTTTTCCTGCAGGAACACCAGCTCTGCCTCTGGAGTTGACAGAAACCATGTTCAGTGCTGCCTTTCTAGGGGAGGTTGCTGTTCCACCTGTCCCATCCACCTGTGATGAGGCAGTGACCCACCTAGGTCACAGAAACACCAGTGTAGACATGAGCAGATGGAGTAGCCTCAGCTAGGTTGCTTGACCAGACTTCAGAGCAGAAATGCTTGCTGCGCTAAGTCGTGTACACCCCATTCCCTTGCGGGCGGGGGGGCATGTTGTTGGTGTATTGGTGGCTTTGCTTGTGTAGCTGCTATTCCTTTGATCTGCATTTTGCCTATGCATTGCACTGATCTCAGCATTAAAGATTTTGGTAGAAACTGCAACCTATGTTCAAGTTCTTCATTGAGTGGGAGCCAGGGCACTCAAGGTGGAGTTAACAACTCCCTGAAATAAGTTGCCCAAATTCACTTGGTGTGCTTCATGGCTGAATGAGGATTTAAACTCTGGTCTCCAAGGTACTAGTTCTCAACATATATTAAAACTTCTCCAAAAGATGTCTTCAGATGACATACATTCTGAGGGATTTTATATGTGCATTTTCCATGCTCTCTGGAACCCTTCATAAGACCCAGCCCTTTTCCTAATATTCGAGGTGGAAGGGCGGGCATCTATCATCCCTCTTTCCAGCCCCAATGCTGGGAGGAAGGCAAGGGCTTGTTTTGTTGACATTCTACCAAGGCTGATGGTCGTTTAGGACACAAGATCCTTTTCTGATGCTATTTTTAGGTGTAATGGTGGTGAAACATGAAAATATCAAAATTGCCTTCCTTTCCAACAATGAATAACTTTTCTTTGTTACGCACACCTACCCTTTAATATTAGAAAGGAAACTTAATAGTGTTTCTAATTCCAGTGTTTCTTTCCAGGTGAATAAAGTTTTAAGAACTCACAATATCAAACCACATTGGATGTTTGCGCTAGATAGCATAATTCGCAAAGCTGTGCAGACTGCTATTACGATCCTGGTTCCAGGTGAGACACTTGCCACTCACTGAAATAGTTCTCAAAGGCTATCCTCCTAAGTGCACTTACCATGGAGGAAAATTCTGCTGAAATCACCAAAGTTTACATGTCAATGTCTGCGGTTGCATACCCTTGTTGTGTTCTCCTAAAAAAATTGTGGTCTTTGAAGCAGTTATTGGCTACCCCTGAGGGAGGGGGAGTATACAAGCACAGGACTCAAGCAAAGTTTGAAGGATCAGAAATAAGCCAACTATGTGTCTCTAAAATATACCCACTAAAATGTAGGTATGAAGGAGGCCATAGTTTCAGTCCTTAGGACATAAAGCTGCAAGTGTTCTAAGACCAACAGCTAAAAATTTTGACACCTGATTATTAAGGCACTTGAATTTTACACTCCTCTTTTCCTTTCTTTAAGGTTTAGCAATACATTAGATTTAATCTGAGACTCTATCTTTCCCATAATGCTTAGTACATGCTGTGATCAGTGAACACACAGCTAAGGAAAAGAAGAATGGGGAAGGAAGAAGAAAATAATACATTCAGGCACTGATTCTTGAAGTTACTGAATAATAATAATAATAATAATAATAATAATAATAATAAATGGTAGAAAGTGTGCAGTTTGGTCTAGATGGATTTATAAAATGTTTGGGGGGGGGGATCAACTCTGGTCAGAGGCATGAAAAATAGTAAGCCCTGAAGCATTTGCTGTATGAAAAGTGCTCCGGCTTAGTGACCAGGAAAGAGCTTTAGAGATTATTTTTGAAAAATCCCTAAAGCCTTCCATTCTGCATGCAGCTGCAATGAGTATTTACAAGACATAAGAATGAATTGCCTGATAGATGTAATGCAAATCCTAGTCAGCACTTGTTGATTTAGTAGCTGCCGCTAGTCAAACCTCAAGGCCTGTGTGTAGTGCAGAGGTTGCTGTACATCTCCTATAATGATCAGCCTACGTGTCAGTCCTTACATCCTATAAAGGACATGGCTGTTAGAATTAGTAATAGTTTCTTTTGGTTGCAACTGCATCCCACTTACATCAAAGCATCTTACAATATAAACAAAATAAAATGCCAACGTTGCAGCAAAAGCATATCCATAAAATGAAATGTAAAGCAAGAGGAGTATAGAACCATGCGAGGCAGGACAAAAGTGCTGGCTTGGCAGGCCGATCAGTGGAGTCTACTAGTATAGTAGTTTTATTATGTACAGTGGTGCCTCGCTAGACGAACGCCCTGTAAGACGAATTTTTCGCTTAATGAAAGGATTTTTCGAGCGGAGGTTGCCTCGCTAGACAAATTCGTTTTACAAAAAAATCATCTAGCGAATCGTGGTTTCCCATAGGAATGCATTGAAATTCAATTAATGTGTTCCTATGGGCAAAAAAAAAATCGTTATAAGAATTGACCTGTGGAACGAATTAAATTTGTATAGCGAGGCACTACTGTACAGTGCTTAGAGAGCTTTGTGGCCAAGTTTTTTTTAATAAATCTTTGTAAATACAATTAATTAAATTAAATACATAATTACTACAAAGAAAGCAAGAGTGAAACAAGCCTGGTAGGAGGAAAGAAGGTAAGTAAAAGCGCAAGATCAGCCTGTGGGGTGAGGACCCTGCAGCACATGCTTCGTAGGCAGAAGATCTCAGGTTCAATCTTTGGCACCTCCAGCTGGGACTGAGAAAGACCTGTGCCTGAAACATTGGACAGCTGCTGCCAGCTGGTGTAGGCAGCACTGAGCTAGATGGATCAGTGATCTGAATCAGCATGAATGAGCTGTCTAGGTTTGATCCTCAGCACCCCCAATTAAACAGGATCATAGCTGGCCTTGCTGGACGACACTTCCACCAGTTGCAATAAGTTGGGTACTAGACTAGATAAACAAATATAGTCTGTTTCAATATAAGTACACTTCCTCAGCTTCTACTGGAAGCCAAAGTGCTCTGGACTATGTCAGCATAATTTCTGTGACAAGCTGCTGTCTCGTCAGCTGAGCACAGCTTTTAGCTTTATATAGGTGTGCTCTTATCCCTTCCTGGTGGTGCTACTAGCAAGCTTTGTGCCAGTTTCTCCTGGGGATCAGCACCTAATTTAGCAGCTTGATTTCTTATTTGTTCCCTGATGTGCCAGATCTGCAAAGTTATTATTCCTGGGGTCCTTTGTTATCTCACAGACTGCATCTTGGTTTCAGCCTGGAGAATGGGTGCAACCCGTACTGTTCCAAGTCCTCCAAGTTTTCTGCCCATCATACAAGACGCTGCAGAGCCCGTCATACTTGTCTCTGATTTCATTGCTATGATAATTAACACCAAGCCTTCTCTCTAACAGAATTGAGGACACACTTCAGTTTAGCATCTGAGAGTGATACAGCCGATCAGGAGGACATCGAAGGTGAGGAGGAACATGAAGAGCAACCTCCAAATCCAACCATTCATCGGCCTTGCCTTGTATTGGAAGATGCTATAGCTACCTCAGGAGTGAGCACTCTAAGTTCTACTGTATCCCATGAATCCCAGGCTGCCCAGCGATCCCTCAATGTTCAACTTGGAAGGCTAAAATTGGAAACTAACAGGTAAGTCTCAGGTAGTTGAAGACCTGAAGCTTATCACACTTAACAAAGTTGCAGCAACATTTTAAAGTATATTGTTGCATAATCCATTGGGCTTTTTTCATTGATTTTTGAACACAAGTCTTAATCTGCTGTGCCAGATCAATTTAATTTTTTGAGGCTAGTAAAATACTGACACTCCAATCTAGTGGAGTGCGCACAGGGCTGTGTGCATGCAGAGGGGGGGAAATGAAGTTCTACCTATCAGCTGTTTGGTAGGAAGGAGGAGCAAGGGGGCAAATCTAGGCCCTACTCCATTAATGACTTCTCCCCAACAGACAATCAATAGGATTTTAGCTTTTCTTAAATAATAATAATAATAAAAATCTGACTGTTGAATACAAGTCCATACACAATTCTTCTAGTTCTGGTTATAATAGGTTCACAAAAAGCTGCTTCCATGTGAATCGTACATCTAGCTAGATTGATATAGCAGTCTAAAGCCTGCTTTTAAAATGTCCTAGGGATTTTAAACCTCCTTCATTACATGGGCTTCCAAGATCTTCTGTTATATTCCTGCCATTCACAACTCATGATTAAATAACAATTCATTTTCATAATAGTATGAACCACCACCAGGTCTTCTTAATAATTCATTCACCGGGAACAAATCCAAGCTACTGAACACCTGGCTTAGCACAGCTACCTAGAGAGCATTGTTTTCATTGTTACTGACCTCCATTCAAAATATACTATTGAAAACTCAGTCCTTGGAACTAAACAATTATAAAAACAAATATCAAATAATGTGAGACAGAGAATATAAAAAAACCCTCTGTTGTTAGCTTCCAGGTCCAAAACTATTTTAAGTATTGCTTTTAAAGCTGATTTTGCTCCAGAAACATTCATAGAGGCAAGTAGGCATAAATCCTAAGATTTCTGCTTATCGTGATTGTTCTGTAGGAGTTAGCATGGATTCCCCCCCCCCTTTGCATATAATTAATGTTCAGTGGTGGAAGTGTGCACATGCATATGCACGCACATATATCCCCCCCTTTTTCGCTATATATGTGCACTGCTAAAGGTGGGCTCTTGTTCACCATCTCTTGCTCCTGTTCAGTGTTGTATACGGGGACATTCAGTGTGGTGGGGAGATGGAACAATGCTTCTTTTATCAGTTCCATGGGCTAGGATCTCATTGTGGGGAGAGTAAATGTAGGGAGTTAGCTCCTGCAGCCAGACACACACACCCCTTCCTGAGAGAGGCAAGGAAGTCCCCTGGGGAAGGCCAGTGATCCTCCACTATCATTACACTAGAAGCAGACACGGTCCTGCCCTCCTTTTCATCACAGTAGAGGCTTTTGTGAAGGACTCATATGAAGAACAATAGAGGGATATTTGTGTAGGGGAGGGTTATTTGCTTCTCTTTATGTCACATATTATTTCATCCAAGGTCCAATTTAAGAGGCAAGGCTGCACCCCCTGTTTGCATTACACACTGGCAAGCAGGTGGGGAAATTCTCTTTTTGTCTGTGTTGTCTAAAAAGTTAGTTGGCAGTGGGGTGGGACAAGGAAGCAAGATGAGAAAGGTGTTGTGGACCTGATGGTCTCTTGTTCATTTCACCTCCTCTCCCAATTTGCTACATATACCGTGTTTCTCACATTTTAAGACGTCCCTATAAAATAAGACATGGCACGATTTTCTGGAGGCAATAAAATATAAGGCATCCCCCCAAAATAAGACATGCTGAGTGGGAGCAGGTCTGCATGGCGCTTTTGCAGCGTGCGCCTCGCCGAGCGCTGCTGTTTCTCCCGGGTCCCGCTCAGTCGGGACTCTGCGCGGTGCGCGCTACTGTCCTTGCCGGCTCCCGCTGAGTCGGGGCTCGGCACAGCGCACGCAGCTGTCTTTGCCGGCTCTTTCTTGAATGAATCCCCCACCCCGAATTCGACCAAGCCCAGAACAGCCTGCCAATCACACCGACGAGCAACCGACGTCGCTTCCTCCCAGCGGCCGTGAAGGGGTGGGGCTCCGCTCGTGAGCAGGCCGGGGGGAGGGTGAGAGCAGAAGCGGCCATTGGGTGAGAGGCGTTTCGCGCCTGAAATGGCCGCCGCCGCCGAACAATGGACGAGCCTATGGTGGGAGCAGGGCCCACCGCGGCCGGTCCTGTCGCCATGGGTGGGGAAAACGAGGCTGAAAGCCGGCAAGGCCCCGCGGACCGGGCCGACGGAGAGTCGCGGCTCAACCTGTTGGACACTTGCGGGGTGTGCGGCCAGAACATCCAGAGCCGGCGGCCCAAGCTGCTGCCGTGCCTCCACTCGTTCTGCGTGCGCTGCCTACCCCCTCCGCATCGCTACCTCATGCTGCCGCCTCCCGCCACACCTTCGCCGGGCGCTGGCGGCCCCAAAGACCCGCCGCTGCCTCCGCCGTCGCCTTTGCTTCAGCCTTCCCTGGCCCCCTCGTCGCCCGTCTCCACGCCGCCCTCGCCGCTGCACTGCAACCCGGGTAAGGAAGCCCGCGCGGCGGCCGTGTCACGACTGGGGGGTGAGGAGGAGAAGAGCTCGTAGTTATCTCAGAGAGGGAGAGCCCCGACCCAGCGGGAGCTGGCAAGGGCAGCAGCGCGCGCCGCGCCGAGCCCGACCCAGCAAAACTCTGAAAGCTTAATACCGGTAAAAAATTAAAAAGCTTAACAAAAAAAATAAGACATCCCCTGAAAATAAGCCATGGTGTTTTTTTTGGAGTAAAAATAAATATAAGACATGTCTTAAAATCTGAGAAACACGGTATGCACTCCTTTGTCACGCATAATAATTTGCAACTGCATAAAATTGTCACCTCATAATTTCTTCCTTTCCTTTCCTAGCATTTGTTTCATGTAATGTTTTACCTTCATTCTAAAGGACTTGCTCTGGGATCCTTCAATGTTGGTGGGCTGTTTCACAGAACAGCATATAGAACCTTTTCTGATGCAGTTATCAGCCTTCAGAATTGGTTCTCTTCTCTTTGGAGAATTGTCTCAGCCCATCATTACAAATTAAAGGTTTTAATTAGGCAGACAGTTGAATTTGTTCTTTACTGATCATTACTAATGCATTGCCAGAGAGTTCAGAGAGAATTTTATTGATTCTGAATGAGATTTTATTAGAATTTTTTTGCATTCCTCCTCAGATTTTATTTGCAATAGGCAGGGCAGAAATTAAACAATAAATGCTTTTCACTTAAATGAATGGAAGTCCCATAGGTTTTGGAACTTCAGAAATAGGCCTAACGCCTCTTGCATTTGCAAAGTATACACAATCTGCTTTTCATGAACTGTAGGAGTTTGTTTTATGGTAGTCTTGTTTGTCATGGAAGTTGTGTGAAGATAGGGAAGTAGCTTTGGGGAATTACTAATGCAGTTCTGCATTTATTTTGCTTTTCACTTCATGTTGTTACCTTGACAAACACACAGTGAAATGTAACTCTTTCCCTTTCTGACTTCCTTAACAGACTACTGGAAGAGCTAGTGCAGAAGGAGAGAGAATTTCAAGCCCTGTTGCATCACGCTATAGAAGAAAAGGAACAGGAGATCAAACACCTGAAGCTTAGGACTCAACCAATAGGTGCTCCACTAGAATCTTCAAAGGCAATTGCTCCTCAAAGCAGTTTTCAAAAGAAGACTGAGCAGTCAAAGCCTTCACATGCACCCTGACCCATCTTTTTCATTTTGGTTATTTTGCCTCCTTTGTTTAAGACCCTTTATCACATTTTCTAGGCAGTTAGTTCTTTGAAACAGGCATATGATATACCCATAGCATGCATATTATTTCAGATACTGTATAGCATTAGTAAAGCAAGTGTTTTACAAATCTTACTTAGAACAAAGATTTATACATTACTAGCTAACAGCAAGATTCTCTCTGAATTTTATTTCTAGGTTGTTGGTTTTTTTTTAAAAAAAGAAATCTGTAACATGCCTAGTTTTATTATTTGTGTGCAAGCACTGACACTGGTCATTGTGAAGCTTTACTCAGAGTAAGCAGGAGCAGAAACCTAAGACTACAAAATGGAATAGTACAACTTGCTTTTGTTAAGTACAGAGCAAAGCAAATGCCCATGAGGTTTCCCTGCAACAGTTCAAATTAATTGCCACAAGGCTCGACCTTATGTTTCTTATGAAAGAATTCTGACAACAGATCTGATAAGATTTGGGTGCCTTTTGCCACTCAGTAATCACATATCTATAATTCACAAAGCTTTACCCTAAGTTATTTATACATGCAAAGTAAGATTTCTTTTAATCTTATGTTCTAGCACACATTGTTTTCAATCACGCTGCTGAAATAACTATTTTGTGGATGAGTTAGGTCCATTTTTGTTATCACTTAAAAAACCCACAATTCACATAAATTTGAACCATACATAATATTTTTAGCTAGCTGCACTTTATGTACACAAGGATTGTGAACAAATATTTTTCTTCTAAATGGGTTCTCCCAAATCAAGTCACTTAAAATGGCAAATGGCATGATTATATGGGTAGTGGGTACAGTCCTTCCCTGCCATTTCTTCATATTGGCTGCCGATCATAATTACCAGAAGCTCCGTTCTGAAGTTCACAGTCTTTATCTAGCACTTCGCCCCATTGGCAACTATAGGGCACATGATGTAAAATTCTGCAAGAAGGTTGGAGGAAGTTTATGGGTCCATGTAAATGTGAAACTGCACTAACTTACCAGTCTCAAAATTTTGTTTCAGCTATTCCCGGCACGTCTCTGTCTCACCCTAGCACAACTGATGGAGGGGTTGAGGATCCAGATCTTACTAATTGGTTGAGAGTTCATGGTGCTGATGAAGAAACCATAAACAGGGTAGGAAAGATATTTTATTAGGTATGTTCTGTTTGTGATTTTGCTAGACCCAGAGGTTTAGTTTGCAAACTTTTAAATGTTGCTTTATCTATCTGTTTGATGAGGGGAGGGGGGAATCAAATAATAGGAAGAAAATGTGATGTGTATAAAAAGCATAAAAAGAATTGCTATATTTGTTCATCCCTCCTGGATTTGAATTAACGTGGTGTGTTGAAATATATTATGTTTGATCACTGGATCACTAGTTCAGTCATGAGCTACTTTTATTATTTATTACTTGGCCCAATGCCACTGTACTACAGCCGAGCTGTAGGCTTTCTATATATGTCACATATGTGTTCTGCCACTGAGCTATAGGCAGTCTGATAAGTGTGAAGAATCTCTGTAAACTACCATTAAGTCAAACTTTTTTCCCCCAACAGTCACTTTTTTTTGGCAAGTGAACAAATCAGGAGCTGTCAGTGTCGTAAGGAGTCACCTTCTTGACACTGGTGTCACTAACTGCTCATCTGGATGGGCCAGGATGCTAGTGAGGTCAGGGTTGCATGGATGCATTGGTAGAAATGCTGGATTGGCTCTTCCAGGGCACCCATTCAGCCCCAACCTTGATGACGACTCCTGGATAAAACCTTCTGGGACTTTATTGCAATCTACAAAGCAGCTAAACAAGCAATCTTGTACTTACAACTTTGCTTAGTCCCATGACTTCTGTTAAAAATAAATTCTAAATGGTTTATAGACTCCGGTTGTTGGGCTGTTGTTGTTTTAAATGCTTATAGCTGATATTCTTAACGTCTAGAGTAGAGGTAGGGAAACCTGTGGTCCTCCTGATAGACTCCAGCACCCATCAACCTAACAATGAACCAATCTATGCAAGAAATACATTTTTTGGACACTACTATAAAAATAGAGGATGGACGTATAGACACCACCTTATACAGAAAACCAACTGACCGACAAACATATCTACATGCTTCTAGCTACCATCCCAAACATACCAAACAATCCATGGTATACAGCCAGGCCCTACGTTACAACCGTATCTGTTCCAACTCTACAGACAGAGAATCTCACCTAAGAGATCTACAGCAAACCTTTTTAGAACTAAAATATCCACCTGATGAAGTTAAACAACAGATCAACAGAGCCAGACTGATACCTAGGGAGAACCTGCTGCAAGACAGACCCAAAAAAGAAAATAACAGAACACCACTAGTCATCACATACAGCTCCCAAGTTAAAACAGTACAACGCATCATCAGAGATCTACAGCCTCTCCTGGACAATGACAGCTCCCTTTCTCAAGCTCTGGGAGGAAGACCTTTCATTGCCTACAGACAGCCACCCAATCTTAAACAACTCCTCACCCACAATAATACAACCACCAGACTTAACATGGACACTGGTACCAGAGCCTGCAATAAACCCAGATGCCAACTTTGCTGCCACATACACCCGGACAACATCATTACTGGCCCCAACAACATCCAACATACCATCTCAGGACTATTTAATTGCTCATCTTCTAACATTGTGTATGCCATCAAATGCCAACGGTGCCCTTCAGCTCTCTATATTGGACAAACAGGCCAAACCCTACGCCAAAGGATAAATGGACATAAATCTGACATCAGGAACCATAAGACTGAAAAACCAGTAGGAGAACACTTCAATCTCCCAGGACATTCTATACAAGATCTCAAAGCAGCTGTCTTATTACAGAGAAATTTCAGGAACAGACTGGAAAGGGAAGTTGCTGAATTGGAAATCATTACCAAGCTTAAAACCATGGAAGCACCTGGGATGAATAGAGATATCGGATTCTTATCTCATTATGCATGATCAAGCTTTCTTTAGCACCTCAGCCCAGGACTAATTGCAGCCATCAGCAGCCATTAACACCCATCTACAGGTTTACCACTCCCATCAGCCCATCTCCCATTCCCACCCACCCCCACCACCCTCTGTATATATATATAGGGTCTGACACTTCTGTTTCTAGTGTATCTGAAGAAGTGTGCATGCACACGAAAGCTCATACCAAAATATAAACTTAGTTGGTCTTTAAGGTGCTACTGAAGGAATTTTTTTATTTTGCTTCGACTCAGACCAACACGGCTACCTACCTGTATCCAGCACCCATCATTATTAACCTATGACCATGCTGACTGGGAATTGGAGTCCAACAGAATCCAAAGGGCCACAGGTTCTACAGCCCTGTACTTTAGTGTAAAAATGCTAATGACTAGCACACTGCTTAATTTTGAGCAGTTTATCTGGTTCTTTATGCACTGCCTCTGACCAAGCTCGGTTGTCTTTATTATAGTCTTTACAGTGTAAGTTCCAGAGTTCTGTAAAAAGAATCCAGAACACCATATTTCTCTTACTTGGCTCTAAAGTATTAAACAAAAGTATTGCATGTGCACTGTGCATCTTTCAGACAAACAGACTTTGATTTAATCAGGGATATTGTATAAACTTGAGAATAAAGCATGATAAAGAGTGATAACCAGTGGCACAATCAGCATAACTTTCATCATAGATTTCTTGTTTTAGTTTTTGGCCGAAGACTACACACTAATGGACGTTCTCTGCTATGTTACTCGAGATGATCTAAAATGCCTTAGACTCAGGTAACTAAGTTTTTTTAAAAAACAAACAAACAACTAACTAACTTGTAGTACTCATTTTATCAAAGGGCTTATTGTTATTTCAGTGAATCGATTACTTTTATTTACAAGCTTCTTAGACTGCCATAATCTTTCACATATACATATTGAGTCCTTATTTATAATGCATTTATACAAATTGTGTTGCTTTTTAATGTATTTTTTAATGATAGCTAAAACTAAACTAGTACGTTTTATCAATTATGTAGCTAGTGCAGTGCATTTAATTATAAGATACTGTATACATAAAAATCTCCATTAGGATTTCATTATCTCACAGTGATTGATAGGAACTAAAATTAATGTGCATTGTTTCTGCTTAAGAAGCGCACATGGTGTCTGAATGAAGACATTTTGCCAGTGAAAATACTGTTTGTTGTAAGTAAAACAAAACAAAACAAAACAAAAGCCTGCTGTGACTTTCTTTTGCAGAGGTGGGATTTTATGTACACTGTGGAAGGCCATCACTGACTTCCGAGAGAAGCACACCTGACCCCGATTGAAGAGATTCCTCCATCTCTGAAGAGAACTGGAGCTTTCCAGCAGCCCAGAACAGGAGTTCTGTATTAAAAAAAGATAAAAATGCTGTTGCACTTTAATCCAGTATTTGTTTACCGTTGCTAAGGACACTGCAGCTTTCTGGCTGCCTCTACTCCTAATGTTCCTGAGAGACCTGTCTACAACATTAAATTTTATTTTAGTTTTAAATATTTTTTTACATAGAATCTTTTCTTTTTCTAAAATGATGGAACAGCGGCTATAATTGACAAAACCCATTTTAATATTATGAAGACCCATTGTACAATTTCATGTGATTCCACATCAGTGAAGCAAATGTGAAAATTAGCTTTCTGCGTTAATATGTGTAACCAGAGCCTGTGATGGGGGCAGTGTGTTTTCTGGGACCCGGTCTCTTTTTCTCAGCCTGCAGAAGAGAATGATGGGAGACCTATCAGTTCAATCTCAGGGTGGCTTTGGAGCTTTCCTGGGGTGGGGTGGGTGGCTCAGTGGAAGGGGTAGCATTTGGGCGGGGGAGACCCAAGGGCCCATGGGTATTGTCTTTCCAAAGACTGAAGACATTGTTCTGAGGCTCTTGCATGTTTTCATAATTTGGGGTGGAATTCGTAACTGAAATGATTGTGTAAAGCTTATTTGGTACTGTAGCTTTTTCCTTCTAGTATGCTGAATATTATACTTGGTACTTACAGTCCTTTATAAATGTTTATATTGTTTTTATTTTAGTAACTTAAATCCTGGTCTACAGTGCAATTTGTTTTTAGTGTTGTTTATGTACTACTGAACTGTACCAGTTACATATGCCTGAAACTACATATAGTACTGTTAGCTTGTTCTAAAGCTATCCATTGTGATATACATTTTAGGAATAAAAAAATGATGCACAATTCTGATAGATTTCTTGACTTACTGGGTTTAAAGTTGTTATGGAAAGATCTGAACTATGACAAACAGGAGGAAATGGAGAATAATTAAAGGGCCTTGCTAGTGAAAGTATAGCAGGCAGAAACATCTTTACAGAAGTACAGAGGGAAAGTGTCTAAATATCTGTAGAAGTTAGAAAAACCACCAGTCAATCTGTACATCAAAGGAATGTGCAGATGCATTTGTTTTAGGAGTGGGGAAATAAGTGATAGGATTTTAGTACACTTGACCATACACTAATTAGTCACCAGTGCACTGAAAACTGCTTTAACATACTTTCACTTTAGTGCTAGTCTTAAATCATCAAAAGGGCTGAGATGGGCCAGTAGCTAAACTGAGTGCTTTTGTCTCTCAATAGAAGCCTGGCACAGTCTGAGTTCTTGCTTCTGTACAAGAACAGAAGACGCCTGGTTTAGTTGGTAGTGTTTTTTTAAAATAATAATCATCATCATAATTTAGTGATGATAAGATATAAGAAGCTGCTGCATGAGTGTTGCCCTGGAGTTGCCCTTGTACCCTGAAGAAAGTTGCACTGGTGCAGTAGCTCAGGAGATTATGTTCAGGATCCAAAGTACCATGCAAATACTTATGCACTCTTCCTGGCAATGCTGTTGGACTTGAGGGCCATTCAAAAATAGGATGGTGTGTGTGTGTGTGTGTGTGTGGAGGCAGAGGTCCACTGTTTGAAAGTGAGAGGGTTCCCCCTCAAAAAAAATATATCCATTAGGCATTTTGAGTGTGCCAAAAGTAGTAAAATCAGATTTCAGGGACAAGACAGGACAGTGGCAACACACAATATAATCCTCTCTCCCTACCAACAAGGCTGGACTCGCCTTTGCTTTGGTGCAACCACCTTTTCCAACCAACCAATGAGGCACCTGCCAAAATCATCACTATACGTTTAGTACAGATTTCAGCTTTAGCAATAGCAAAACAAGTGACAATACCATTGATTTTGAAAGAAAAATGCATCAGCAGTGCTGTTGAATGGCAAGTGTCCTCCCCCAACCTATTTAACTTGGTAAAGCTGAATGCAGCTCAGGAAAAGGGCATAAACAAGAAATGGTTTTAAACTTGTTGACTGTTCAAATGGGTCATTGTAATGCCGTTTCACATGTATTGTGTGGGATTCTTTTATTTCTTTAGTTTGGGTTATATAATGCTGTAATTTCTTTACAATCGGTAGCCTACTAGATTTCATTCACCTTCTCCAGGCTATGGAATGAACCGTGGCTTTATCACCATCTGCTGTTGTTCGTTGCTGCACTTTGGCTCCAATGAATCCAAAGTTCACAGTTCATTTCTCCCGACTGTTTTGTGGATTTCAAAGTTTAGCCAAACGGATTTATATTTCGATTAGCATATGCTAATCCGTGGCCCTTCGTTCTTGCAAACCGCCCCCCCCTTACGCTTAGCCAAATGGCTCGTCTAGCCTCCTGCGGGGCTCGGAAAGTGCAGGATGCCGAAGGGACTGAGGTGCTTGAAGGTGCTTGGATCGCAACAGAATCAAGGAAATAAACGCGAGAGCGGAAGATAAGCGAGGGTTATTAAAATGCCAATTTCTGCCGCCGCCGCTCCCTTGAGCGGCTCAATTACAATATTGTGCAGCTTTCAAGACGTTCGGGTGGAAGTGCCACTTCGTACTTTATTGTTGCATGTTTATTTAGTCTGCTGAGCAGACGCCCCAGTCAGAACAATGGTTCTCTGGGCGAGGCAAAAGCCTCAATCCTTCAGGAACAATCCACGCGACTTCAATGGGGCGCGCAGCCAACATGCAGCCCCCCACCCCACCCCTCAGCCAATGAAAGTCTCCCCATAGCCGTGCCGTTTAAAAGCACCACAGCCCTGCCTGAGCAAGAGCTGCAGATGGCGGGCTCCGTCGCGCCTCAGGCAGGGGTAGGAGGAGAAGGCGGCGGCGGCGGCGGCGGCGGCATCCTCATCCTCATCATCTCCCTCGCCTTCGACCTGCCCACTAGATGGCGCTGTCCGCCATAAACACCCGAGCCCGGCCACGCGCTCCTCCCTCCCTCCTTCCCTCCCGGGTCTGCTTGTGGCGCGCGCGCGCCTTTTCCCTCTCACCTGCCCGGGCCACGTTCTGCTCCCGGGGGTGGGACCGAGCAGCTCCGGGGCGGAGCGCCGGAGCGGAGGGAGCCGACATGGCGGAGGCAGGAGGAGCGGCGGCTAAGAAGAGCAGCGGCGTTCCCGCTGCCCAAACAGGTGAGTCTGCCCGTGGCTCTCAGCCGACGGTGCTGAAGGGGCGCGCCGTGGGGGGTGGGCGCCTGTTTGGGAGCCGGCGAGAGCCCGAGCGCCCCTCTCCCCTCTTTGCCCGGCTCGAAGCCGGATGTTATTGCTGAGGGAAGGAGTCTGAAAACACCAGATGCGCTCCAGGGTGGAGGCGCGCCAGCGAGTCATAGGACTGGCGCGGAAGGCGCCTGCTGAGGTGATGTGGATGCACTCAGGCGACCGCCCTGGCCACTAGGTCCGGCAGCCGCCTCCTGCTGGAACAGGTAAGGGCACCGCACCTGCACAACGCCAGTTCCTCAGGAAGAATAAAAAGAATAAAAATCGTCCTATATCTGTGGTTGCTTTGTGACCTTCGCCTTGGTCAAGGATGTCGAGCCAAGGCTCCGTTATCCAGAATAAAATCTCCCGCCCCAAAATAAAATCGAAGGTTTCAATGCGGCCATAACCACGAAAGTTCTGATGTGCAAGATAACTAATAGGTTGTATGAGAATAGTGGGCTTTCAGAAATTGTAGTGGAGTCGCCTTGCTTCTTTATTAACCCCCCCTCCCATTTTCTTACCTTGTCAGGGTTCGTCTGCCATTAGCAATGAAAAGCTAGCTGCACCTGTTGAGTATCTGCTTCCTGGGCAACAGTTAAAGGCAGCCTTGCTAGATAAAAACTGGGGAAGCTGTTGCTGATTTCCCCAGCATCTTCTGTTGTTTACTTTGTTCTAGCAAGGGGTTGGATTTTAGTGGAATCATGGCACTTGCAGCTTGTGCTATAATGTTTTCTGTGATTTGCTCATGGGCTTTTTATGTATATATATATATATATATATATATATATATATACTTTGAGATCCTACACATTTAAAGAGAGCAGAACTGTGACATCTAGTGTTTGCCAGCTTTTTTTTAACATCAGACCATTACACAGTTTGTTTATTTTGTAGGGTAATAAAGAGGTGGATAAAGCAAATCATAACTGTTGGTAGGGACAGACTAGCAGATAAGGACCCATTTTACATTGCAGGGCTCATGAAGACTGCCAGGGACAGCAAGCCAATATGTTTCCCTGGCACAGCTCCCCTAGGACCTATGCTGGATAAATCATCTCTTTCCCTTTCAAGCAGAGGGAGGTGTGAAGTTGTGTCCCCACTGGAGCCACCTGCCACTCCATTGCATGTTTACAAGCCCTTTTGGACAGCTTTCCCTATATCCTGGCCGAGATTCCCTTCCTTTACCCCCTAAGCTTTCCTGGAACTCAACAGCTGTGTTCCTTAAATATTGCATACTGCCTCAGAGAAGGGAACATTTTCGCCCCCAAACTCCCTTCGCTCCAGCTGGTTCATTAATTACTGGAACGCCCACCTTGAAATTATCCTGCGCATGTCTCTCTTTAGTTTCCTTGCCCTGTTTCCCATCTTGGTAGGGCAGCCCACAGAGTTTTCCCTTTCCCTTTTAGAACCCATTTCCTTTCAAACAATCCTAACAATGGGAACAAACTGCAGTGGGTCCAATGTCCTTCAATAATGTCCTTATCAGTTGATGGGAAATAGCAATTGAAGACGGCTGGTGACTTCTTGTGGACTTCCAAAAGCCATCTCACTGGCCCCTGTGGAATATAGGATGCAGGACTAGATGGAAATTTGGTCCAGAAAACTGGACATTTATATGCCTCTCCTCTCATTTTAAGTCTCACAAAATACCAAGGGCAAGCCTCAGGTACCTTAAGTGATGCAGGCCTGAAACCTCCCACTGTGAAGTCAAACCAGGTCACCCCATTTCCCCCTCTCAAACCATCTTCCCCTCCTGGCAGGATTAGCCATGCATGATAGTAGGGAGCCCTCTGCCTTTGTCCTTCAACTGCCATCTTTGCATTTTGCTCATTTGACTTGGAAGTGGCCCTGATCTAGATTGCCATGAGTGTAAGGGAGTTATGTTTTATTTTTAAACTATATTTTCCGGGGTTTTATGGCTTGGTTGGCAGCACTTTGAGAGCAGAAGCTTTCAGCATGCTGATTTCTACACAGTGTAGTTAATCTGATTTGAAAGCTTTCTGCTAAAAGGCAGGTGTACGCTTTGCAGACGAAAATCCTGTGCAGAAGTACATGCATGGATAACTCTACAGTACTTGGTCCTAATGGAATGACTCATGGCAATAAATTTGAATGTACATGAAAAACACACTTGCTAGAGTTGTGGCATGGTGTGTGTGATTAATGATTTCAATTTTAATTTGAACTAGCTTACTGAGTAGAAATAGCCAATTCTGAGTACACTGTATTCCAATTTTAAGGATGGTCAGTATTTCAGCTGGTTCTGGGAGTGCATTTTTTATGAGCTGATTTGCACTTCCTTGTTTACTCTTATTGGTATCATAATTGTACTGCTGAAGCAGAACACACATTGAAATAAAGCTAACACTCATCATGCATTGTTTCTCATATTGTCTGTCTCTTGTGTAGCATTGCAGTTTTTTCTATATATCTGTTTTATTTAAATTGGCAGGGTGCTAAAGATCTGTAGCTAGAGGTGTGCTTCTTAACACTTTGTGCACTATTTCTGGATTAGGAGCTGAATGGCAGGGTGTGAAACTGCCAGGGAATTTCATGGAAGTGAAAACTCTGAAATAAGAATGCTCTCTTTCTTGAACTGCAGAAGCATAGCGCAATATTGCAAATAACATTAACCATTAATTTTCCTAAACCAGCATAGGTGTGCTGACTGGGGCTTAATGGAGTTGTAGTCCAAAGCATCTCTTAGTCACCAGGAAATAGAGGCTGATTAATCTGTGCATGATGATCCAGTCAAATATTTTTGAATGGGTGTGGGACATTTGGAAGATACCCTGAATAGTTGAGAGCAAACCTACACTGCTGTTTTTAATTGCATGCTAGGTAGCTTTGTCGGGGTGCAGGATACAGCCATATTTGAATAGCCTGGTGACTGTAGTATCTTGGTACCTTCAAGACTGGATTTTTGCAATGTGTTTTATATGGGGGCTGCCTTTGGGCCTGAACCAGACATTCCATTTAGTTCAGAATGCAGAAGCTAGATTGTTGATGGGGGTAGATTGTTGATAGCATGTGACATCTCCTAAAACATCTGCACTGGCTGCCCATATGACACTGGGCCAGGTTCAAGGTTTTTGTATTAATATATAAAGCCCTGAGCACCCTCAATCTAGGATACCTTAAAGACCACCTGAGCTCCTACAACACAGCTCAGTCCCCCATGTTTACAGAGACTTGCCTAGTCAGGCATTTAGTGTCAGCAGCCCCACGCTGTGGAATATCATTCCAGCAGATACTTTGCAGGCATTCTCAGTACTGACATTCAGGTGTTTCTTGAGGACCTCCTTATGCTGCCAGGCCTATTCTCTTTTAAGTTTTCTTAAGATTAGCCAGTCATTTGAATGATTGTTCTGCATTGTTTTGATGACATTTTGTGCTTTATTATATATGTATGTATTGTACACCATCTTGATAGGTTATGTGATAAATAAGTATCCTGCAATATGCGAAAGGGATGCAATCTTTGCCCAGAGAGTATTCAGTCTACTTTAGACAAAGATAGTAGCAGAGTGACAAGGTAGACAGTGAAATATAGGCATGAGCATGAGAGGAAAGAGTCAGATTAGCCAGAAGGAAGGCTAAAGGGTTCAGATTTTATTTATTTTTGCTCAAGTATGGTGTTGAGTGGGGCTGGCCAAAGAAGGAAGACCAGTCTATTGCAGACACTGGTGCATTTAGGTTTTTGAGACTCTGGACTTAATAGCTTCCCCACATCTTTAAATTGTAAGGTGCGTTACTTAACAAACTTCAAAATGTAGTCAGCTACCCCTGCTGCATTTGGGGACAATGTTGATTGTTCTGCTTTGTTGGCATGACTGGTTGCTGGCATTATGGAGCAGCACTTCAGGAAGCCCAGAAATGGAAGTGGGACATGCAGACATGAAGAAGAAGAAGAAGAAGAAGAAGAAGAAGAAGAAGAAGAAGAAGAAGAAGAAGAAGAAGAAGAAGAAGAAGAAGAAGAAGAAAGAAGAGGAGGAGGAGGAGGAGGAGGAGGAGGAGGAGGAGGAGGAGGAGGAGTTTGGATTTGATATCCCGCTTTATCACTACCCGAAGGAGTCTCAAAGTGGCTAACATTCTCCTTTCCCTTCCTCCCCCACAACAAACACTCTGTGATGTGAGTGGGGCTGAGAGACTTCAAGAAGTGTGACTAGCCTCAGGTCACCCAGCAGCTGCATGTGGAGTTCACCAGGTTATGATTCTACTGCCCTTAACCACTACACCACACTGGAGACTGTGAGCCAACTTATGCTTTTACCGTTTGTACCAGAGTTTTAAAAAGTATCTGTCAGTTGAGAACAGCACATACCTGATCCTATTCAGAGTTGGGGAAACCACAGCCCATTGCTTTCAGTGGGCTTATTTACCCTAATTTTGTTGTTGTTGTTGTTGTTGTTAACTTGTTAGTCATTTGTTACACTAAAGACTTCCAAGCAAATAACAGCAGATTTAAAACCAAAGCCTGAATGGACATACATTATAATATGAACACATTCACACAAAATGCTGCAGTTCATAAAAAAGGCACAAAGCAACACCCCCACAAAAGTCCATCTGACTCATAGGGTCAAGCTGCTTAATGGTTTGGTTTTTCTGTATTCAGCATAAGCTTGCTCCTTCAAAATCTCACATGATGTTCAGAACTGAATGTGCCGAGTAACGTCTTGACTCTGATTTTTGTTGTGCAAATTGTTTGTTTCATCTCTCCCCCCCCGAATCTATTTAATTCCTTACATCCTAGAATTAGTGTTTGCTACAGAACTCCCTTCGAAAAGCAGGGCCTTCAATTTGCTCTTTTGCAGTGTGTGTGTGTGTCATATGCAAAATATCTTACCACAAGGTATAACAGGTGATCACGTTAAATGAAAGGCTGGAACTCAGGCAAATGTAATTCAGATCAGTCCCTGGTATTTGTGTGCCCCTAGCTGATGTAAAGCAATTTCTTTGCCAATGTGTGCCATGCCAGGGTATGGGCTAGCAGAATCCTAATAGCGTGTAGGTGAATGAAATGAATAGGTTGCAATGCAGGTTAATTACTTTCTGGAGGTGTTGGTCACAAGGACATGGAATTCTATTTCTACAGAGGAAATAGATTTTTCTCCCGTGATGGATGGCAGCACCTTAGGAAATACCAGCATAGGCGTCACTATTTACAGGAGAGTTCTTTTCCTTTAATCAGTTTATGGAGAGTTCTTCCTCTTTCATCTGCTTTGTAACTGAGCGTGAGCCACTGTTCTAGATCAGCCTTCCCCAAACAGTTACCACTCCCCATCAGATGTTGCAGGACTACAGCACCCATAAACCCCTGACCACTGGCTTTTCTGGCTGGGGCTGTTGGGAGTTTTAGTCTGGGGCATATGGTACTTAATGAAAGCTACCTTTTAAGTGGCTTTCTGTATCAAAGTTCATCTAGTCTTAAATACGTGGAAGCCAAGAATCACAAGTTACATTTTAATAAGTCTTTCTTACTTGTTCAAAATTATTTTTTTAATGGCTGCACAGTAGTGGAACACACCATTACAGGGTGACAAATCCGCACTTGTAACTGTAAGCAGGATGGCATACTAAGTGTTTAAAAACAGAGGCTGTTTTTGGTAGTTTTGCACTAGAAATGGCTCGTGCTTTTCACTAAACTTCCCCTGAGCTGTCACCCTTTCCTCTGCTTGTGCATGAGAATGGATGTCCTTTGTCAAGGAAAAATATTTTAAGGGAAATAAATGCATCAGTCCTAACACACATCTGCTCTGATCCACATCCCGTGTCTCTGTCAAATTTCTTTTCCAAGAAGAGAGACGAGAGAGCCTTGTGGATACAGAACTTCCTACACTTTGGATCAAGTTTATTTGCTTGAAATTATGGAGTGTGTATTTTACGTCAAGTAAATAGCTTTAAGTTAGTTCCACCCAAGAGGGCAGTCTGACCTAGTCTCCACTGGTTGTGCACAAACATGTACTATTTTGAGAGTGGACATTTTACTTCGATTCTGGGAACAGGAAGATTCACCTTATGGGCTGTTGCTTTTATTTTTTACTAAGTATATTTTACAAGGTATATCTTGTAAGTGGTGAGTCAAACAAAATGTCATAAGCCTGAATACCAGTCAGGTTTTCTCTGGATGTCATAAAATTCCTTTAATTCCTGGAGCAATTTTGAAACTGTTTATACCGTGTGTGCGCGCGCACACACACACACAGAGAGAGAGAGAGAGAGAGAGAGAGAGAGAAATAAACAAACAAACATATAAAAAAGAAGTAGTGTGCAGTTCACCTGATACCAGTTGCTGAGAATTGCAGGTGAGGAGAGTGCAGCTGTTCTCCAGTTCTGGTTGTGGGCTTCTCTTGGGCATCTGTGAGAACAGGGTGCTAGACTACCACCTTTGGAGTTCTCCAGCAGGCTCTTTGGAGCAAGAGTAATGTGATTCATTGATGTGTTTGCCTCACAAGCAAATTGTGAAGCAGGAAGGAAACTGTGCTCACGGGGGAGGAGGAAGAAGAACCTGCTGTGATTTCTCTTTACATTATATCTGTCATCGCCCTGTGTTGATCTCCAAAGGCACTTTGTCAGGGAGATAACGTAATGCTTTATGAAGGCAAGGTTGAGCTTTTAAGAATCTGCCCAACAGTCTCAAATTTACTGTTGTCCTTGGAGAGCAGCTGCATTTTGAAATTTTACTTTATCACAAAAACATAGTAAATATAGGAAGGGGTGTTTCTTGCCACCAGTTAACATACACAGAATAAAAAAATTCCTTCAGTAGCACCTTAAAGACCAACTAAGTTTTTATTTTGGTATGAGCTTTCGTGTGCATGCACACTTCTTCAGAATGCACACGAAAGCTCATACCAAAATAAAAACTTAGTTGGTCTTTAAGGTGCTACTGAAGGAATTTTTTTATTTTACTTCGACCCAGACCAACACGGCTACCTACCTGTAACCATACACAGAATGTTAATGACTGAAGATCCACAGTCTGAAGGCACAGACTGAGTAGTGAAGCAAAATAAGGTATCAAATACTGCAAACACTATTACGCTTTAGGTTTAGCCAGCTGCTCTGTGTACAGTAGTTAGGTGACTAGATTCAGTTATACACAGATTAAACCACAAGATGGTGCTGCTGACATTTTAATCAAAGGATATGCTGCTGAGAAGTAGCATTCTTTCTGTTCTCCATTCCACGGAGGCGTTCGTAAACGGAGGCATTCGCTCCCCGCAGACACGGTTTTGCGCGAAGTGCTGATAGAGCGCTTCTGCGCACGCACGCGCTGCGCAGATCGCTTCTGCGCACGCGACTCCGCAGAACCTGGATGTAAACACTTCCGGGTTTGCGGCGTTCATATATGGAGGCGTTCATAAACAGAGGTAGTTGTAAACCGAGGTTCCACTGTACTGTATTTATTTATAATGCCACTTTCTGAAGACGATTGAAATGTTTGTAGTATAACATACTCTAATCTTAACAAGTTTTCATTAAAAAAATATTGCAGATATTTCTTTGCCCTGAAAAAGTGCTGAAAACATAAGATTCTTTAAATGAAAACCTGTCAAGATCAGATTGGTTTTCATTTAAAAGCAACATATTTCAGAAGGTGCTCTCACGCATATTTACATATTTAAAACATAAATGCCTTCTAGAATACTGATGCAATATTTTAAAGCCTTATAATAAAAAGTTTCACAGTTAGGAAGCATATGCAGTATGGTCGCTGCACATTTCATAAAGAAAATGGAAAGTATAAGGGAGATGTTTTGCAGAGCAATCCTAACCCCTGGCTGAAGGCTGGCTGAAGGGGGTTTAGGATGAGGCAGAAGGGTGGCCACCAACAAGGAGGACCTCTGCTGGCCTTCTTGTCCTGGAGGCCTCTGGTTCATCTGTAGAAAGCTCTGTGGGTATAGTTGCAATGATAGCAATATTTCTACCAGTGGTAGGACCTGATATGGGATGCTCTGGGCTGTGTTGGGATAGCCTTGGATACATTGGATCCAAAGCCCCTTCCTTCCTTCCTTCCTTCCTTCCTTCCTTCCTTCCTTCCTTCCTTCCTTCCTTCCTTCCTGTTGGTCTGTTGAATAATTAATTTCCCTCCTGCTAATTTAAATGAGGGGGCAATTTAGTAAGCAAACAAACGGGAGCAAGAGAGAAACCATCTCCCCACCCTGGCTGGAGTGAGCTAACAGGTAAGTCTGGAGCAAGATGTGGACAAATGGGCATGCCCCTTCTGCGCTCCATTTCACTTAGAGAAGTTGGCTGAATTTTCAGTTGAATCTTACTTCAGCACTGGTGATAGGACAGTGTCTTCCATTGCACCTGAGGACAGCTCCCATAGCTTGGACACACACACACACACACACACACACACACGGCTAGCCATGTGATACAAACAGCTATGTCCTCCAGCAACACACAGCACCTGAATCTCCTACCCCCGCCTTAATCTACCTAATGGTAGAGCCATCCCTGCTATGAAAGGGGCAAATCTCCTACCACTTCACTCACCATAATTCCAGTATAGGGAACAAAATGTGTGCACAGATCTTCCTCTTTTGATTGAGCTATTTATTTTAAGACCATTACTAAAAATATCCAAAAGGTATACAGTAAACCATAAATGCACAATAAAACCAATGGTCTAAACCACTGAAAGCAACATTAAAGACTATAAAAAGTACAACACAGCATCACAAAGTACAAAAGCAGAGTCCAGCTTTAACGTCCAGAGAGAGCCTGAAGAAAAGAGGCATGCCTTTAAAAGATGTCAAAAGGATGATATTTCCTACATAGCACCATTCCATAGAGCAAGGGAAATGGCAGGAAATATCATTTAATGGCCCACCATTCTAAAAGCTCATATGCTTAGTGGGCTTGGAAAATTATTTTTTAGAGTTCAGGGATCTTGGTTTGTGGTAAATGACAAAGGCATGTTATAAACTCTGAAGCAGTTCCTCCAGAGACAGAGTGCAAGTGAGTGTGCATACAAAGGAAGTGTTTCATCTGTTTTCAAGGTGGAAAAGGATTTGGCATGTCAAAAATAATTAAACATTATCCCTCAATTAAGTAGGCAGTATGTAGCCACCAGACAACATGCTTCTCTTTTCAACTTTGAAAAAGAAAAAATGCAAGTACGAAACATGTCCAAACGTGTTGTTGAGTTTAAATTGGCCATCCTTCTCTAACAACATGACAAAAACCATTACCGGACCACTAGAGGAGGAGAAAAACATTCTGAATCCCTAAGTTCTAGAGAATTAAAAGAAACAATCTCTTAGAGTAAGCAAGATGAAAGAGAAAGAGAGAGAAGTAAACATACAATTGCACTGCATATTTGGATAATGAGGAATTAACTGCTTAGTAGGCAATACCACTTAAGAAGTAGGCATGGGAGGTTTCAGTTTGTTGGTAATATCAGTGTTGGCGACATGATGAGGAAACATTAATGTTTATGTTTGGTGTATTAACTTTTCTTTGAAGTAGGCCCATATTGCTGAAAAAAGTGCTTTATATATGGTTTTTACTTCCAAGTGCAAACCTGTCCATTCCATTGTTCCTAAGTTAGCGATGGCAATTTATACCCAGAGCACTCATTTAATGGCATGTAATTAACTTTCCCCCAAAGTTAAGGAAGGACTCAGCTATTTTGACTCCTGCTGCATATTTAAGTGTGTGGTAGATCATTTCATTCATTTTTAATCAGCTGTCCTCTATTTACGGTATTGCATTGACAATTTCCGGAGGGGTAGTTATGTTGGTTGCAGCAAAAAATAGCAAGGAGTCTTGTGCCACACACTCAAGATGGAGCAAATGTATTAAGGCACCAGCTGTCCTGGATTAGAATACACTCAATCACATGCTCAAAAACTTATGGCCTAATAACTTTGAGGCGCCATGATACTTTTCCTGTCATCATTGACAGAATCAGTGTTCAAATTTTCTGCCTATTAAAAGCGTTGCTTAAAAAACCCACTATCTCTGATGGCAGCAAAGGAGCAGCAAAGCAAGGTCTGGTGGGAGTTGTAGTCCAAAACATTGGGAGGGCATCAGGTTGGAAAGGCTGCACTAGAGGAAGTGCTTAGGGTGTATGCTCACAATGGAATGTGCACAGCGGGGCATCATCTTGGAAGTGCCACCTTCTATAATTGCTGCTGAAGTAGATCTATCTGTCACTGTGATAGCAGGAGATAATGCCTCTAGGGTGATGTGACATGCAAATGCATTTTATACAGCCATATTCTCATGTGGGAAGTTTGTTGAGTTTGTTGAGGGAGAAACACCCTGATGGGCACATTTCTGAATCATGGCTATTTTGTGGTGAATGCAGATGCCCTAAGGAATTCTAAATGCTCCTGTTTAGCAGTTTATTGGGGATTGGCAGGGACTTCAGTTGTTAAAAGAGAATTTGTGGTTCAGGAGGGGGGAAATGTTGTTGAAGGTGAAATGGCGTGAATAGATTGTCCTGTACTTGTGTATTTATATTTGCATTTCCCCCTACCTTTCTGTGACAAGGACACCAAAGGTGGTCTACAGTGCAAAATCATACATCATAGAGCAAGTTAGACTACAAGGTGTGCATGCAAAGCAGAAACATGAAAAGTTGTGTGACTTTGAGAATGCCATGTAGCAGGTTAATATGAGACAAGACATTTAGAGAATGTAGCCCTGAATACAGGCCTGAATTCCTCAGTGGTGTATTCTGTCCCCAAGAGTTCATCCATCTACTTTTGAAGCCAGGGAAGCATAATTGTGCATCCCAATTGCTCCTTTCATATTTGAAGCATTCAGGAAAGGCAAAGACCTCAAGGCTCAATGCTGATATCTTTATCATTTGCAATTGAACAGTTCAGTTCCTCGGGCTCTGGCGAATCCTTTGCAAAAATCAGCCATCCCATGTCTGATGGTCTTTCCTTTTCTGAAGCTTCCAGAAATAAAGTAATTAATTTAATTAAACACATTCACGACTGGTGGATATAGACAGGGAACTTCACAATTATGTTTTTACAAGTGAAGTCCCTTGGAAAAATGTCACATTGAGCATGTTGTCCTAAAATGGACAAGTGCAGGAGGGGAAATTACCCCCCCTCCCCATAAATTAATCTGTGACAAGCCTCACTAGCAGTTTGAAGTATTCTTGGGAAGAAGACTTATTGGAAGCAAGCCCCCCCCCCCACTACCCTACTCATAATGACCCTTCAATATCTTAAAGTTGGGGCTGATAGGAGCTATAGTCAGAAACAACTGGAGGGTACCAGAATGGGGAATAGTGCTTAAAGGATAGTGAAAGGTCAATTGTTCCCTGTCCTGTAATAGGGCTCTAATGTGTGAGGGGGAAATTGTTTCCTCTTTAGGTCCCAAACTGAAGGGAAGGAACCCACAGGCTGCTTGCTTCCTTTCATTCTTTCAGTCCCAGCTGAGGTAAAGACTATCTCCAACATACCCACAGCACACTTTTGATTCAAAGCATGTTTCCATCCTGAATGCCCCCTTGGACATCACTAAATAAAAACATCTCTGGAATGGGGTCTAAAGTATTTTGAAACTCAGATCTTCATAATATTATTTAAATCAAAATAAAGCCAGCTGGTACAAAGTGTTAGATGTGAATTGTACACATTCTAAATTATTGTTCTGAGGGGGAGAGGAGCCCATTTAAGGCATGGCTGTGCTGCTTACAGTAACCAAAAATATTTGGCTCATTCTCTTGATCAAGAATGTCTGTGCACCTGTAGTTTTTAAAGTACGGTATGTGTGCATTTTTGTGGATAAAGTTTGAGAAATGAAGTTTCTAGTTCATCTTTAGATTAGAAGGTGGAGTGAAAAATGCTAGCTCACACTCTTTTCTTAAAATTTTCTGCTTCATTATACACCTTGGGTCACACAGTGACAGCTGGAATCCTGCCAAGAAGGAAAGAGCTTAAACAAAACACGGTGAGGCAAAACTAGCTCAGTAGTTTGTGCTTTTGTTTACATGTGGAGTCTATGAATGTTTCTCTCTGTGCTCACAAAATCTTCAGAAGTCTCCCATCCCACCTAATATTGACTAGTCAAATGCTAGCCATTGGACATGGGGGATGGAATGAGGGCTTGTATATAGAACCGAGGGCAAAGTTTGGCTTTCCAAGTCTGGCCCAGATTGCCATGCATCTCTTTTGTTCTGAAGAACACAGAAAGGGGACCCAACCCATATCTCTTTAGCCCAAGGTTATGTTCATCTACATAACCTTGCACTGGGTTTGTTGTCAGAGTTTTCCTGGAGAGTGACAAGGAGGCCAAACACAGAAAATGACAAATACATAGAATGATGTGTGAAAGATGGACTTTGGACCTCAGTCGAAAGGTGTATAGGAGAAACCATTTTGCTTCATCTAGCAAATTCTCTCCAACGTTTGAACAAATTTAAGTGAGCAAGCGTCTCCCATAAAAGTGAGGGTTGTGACACCACCAGTGCTTTGAAATACTATTCCTACTGAAATCAGACAAATGCCTACAATTTCAATATTTCATCTGCTGAAAACATTTCTGTTTTGCCAATCATTTTCAGAGAATTAATTTGATTCAGTGTTGGCCATTTTTTCCCTATATTTCATGATTTGGTAATGTTCTGGTGGTTTTATTATACACTGCCATGAGATTTTTATGAGCTGACTGTTCAGAATTATTAATTTCAAAATAGAAATGCACTTTTAACACCCAAGCATTCAGCCTCCCGCTGAGTGCTACAGTTTTGAAAATCCTCTAGGTACACTTTTCAAGATTTGCCTCATATAGCCGCTTTGGATTAGGTTGAGAAGAAGAATTGTTGCTGGATGTGCTGGCAAATAAAGGTTTGTTTCTTGTCTAGTACTAAAATTATTGCAAGTGCCTCAAGCACTGGATATTGGAATGAGTAGGTTTTTTGCCAAGCAGCCATTATGGCCGAGAGAAGTTCATGTACTATGCATACTTTAATTCCTTCACTCTCTTTGTTATGGGAAATACTAGGGTTGCATTGCCAGGAACTTTGAGCCATTGGACTCTGGATGGCAGTTTCTCAGTGTAGAACCCCAGACTCTGGACTGTCATTGTGTTCATCCAGACTTGCCACTGGATCCTCCTGGACAGGCAGAGACCCCTATTTCCCTCACAGTTAAGAGGGGAATGTTAAGAGACCCCTATTCCCCTCACAGAGCTATAATTTCTAGAGTTTCCTGGGAAGAGAGATTGGTTGTTAAACTACTCTGGGAACCGTAGCTGTGTGAGGATAACAACGCTTAAAAACTCTCAGTACCCTCAACAAACTACAGTTCCCAGGATTCTTTGGGGGAAGCCATGGCTGTTTAAAGTGGTATGATACTGCATTAAATATATAGCGCAGATGAGACTATGTGGTTTTTCATGGAAATGTAAAGGATTTTCTGTTCAGTCAAGCATTTGGTTTGCTTTCCGTTTTTCTACGTTTTTAATTTCCTTGCTGTGTTTGATTCTGCATGTATGTGTTTTTTTTAAAAAAAACTTGCTCTGTGCTGTTTCTTCATGCATTGTTACAATTTTAGTGTATATTTTGTCTTCTGATTCTCTAAACATTTTAAGCTGCCATGAGCAGAAAGGCATAGTAAAAGGAAGTAGACCAAAAAACAAAGTTGTTTGTGAAATGGAATGTACAGGCAGACTTATGTACTATAAACAGCAAATGGCACTGTCATGTTACACTTTGCCTGCCGGAAAACTTTGATAAATACTTTGTCCTATCCTCTTAAGTTGTTGTTACAAATAACCTTTGTGCTGCATCGAGTTAATGTTTGCCAAAGGGAACACCAGTTATTCATGGAAGGTGCATTGCCTCAGTTTTTTTCTTTTAATCATCTTCTTATTTAATTGCACAAGAAAACACTTGTGTACCGCCTTGAGATTTTTGCCCTTCACAGAATATGCACCTACCTTCTTCATGGGGCATGTTTTCCAATTGCAAGAAAAGGAGCGCTGCTGGGGAATTCAAAAAAGAGAGCCTGCTTTGGTAAAACTTGCAGACTCTGAGCGAAGGGAGGAACTGGCAAAAAATAACCACCTACCTGCCTGCAGGCTAGTCGGCTTCCCTTCCTCAGAACTTCCCTGCTTGTGCAAGCAGGCGCTCCATCCATCCTCCGCCCCGTCTCCGAGGGAAGGAGGAACAGCCCAGCCTGCTAGGTGGTTTCGGCCTTTTGTGCGCTGGCTTCCTCTGCCTCAGCAGCAAGCAAGTGCACAGAGGGAACATTCCGGCAGGCTGCTTTCCTGCAGCTGAGGAGACGACATTCACGGACCTCCTTTTGATTAGGATATGTCACTGTTGTCAGGGCAACTGTTAACGGTGGCGTATCATATTTTCTCCTCTTGGGCTGCCTGCTGAATATTTCAGTGTGCAGTAGCTGGAAAGAAGAAGAAGATACAGGGAGGGGGGGGGAAAGGTGCTGCATCAGGAAGGACAGAAGACGTGGGATCTGACTGAACAGGTTTAAAGGCGTCAAGAGGAGGAGGAGGAGACTTCCAAACCGATGGGCCTTTAATTAAGGCCTTTTATTTCGTCAAGGTGGAGGAGACTGCAGGCCCTCGTCTGCCAAGTGGATGTTGGTGTTTGTCAGCTGTTTGTGCACCGCTTATACCCGTACGGGATCTGTTACAAATGAACGAGCTGCTTTGCAGCTAGCTAGCTGCTAAGTGGAGTCTGGGACTGATATATTGTAGTAAGGAAGAAGAGAGCAACATGCCCGGTTCGGCAACTGCTATCCGGCAAGAGAGGCTAAAGAAGGCAGGCGTGAGGCCAAATACACCTGTTCTGTTCACCATTAATGAGGAAGATGAGCAGCAAAAGAATGGCAATTCCAAGAGACTGAAAGGTATGCATTACTTAACACAGGGAGCCAGGGCTCTCTGTAGTATAGTCAGCTCAGCAAATAGTCTGTTTTGCTAGCTGTCTTGCTTATTCTTCATAATGGGTAGGATTTGTCTGTTTTGTATCTCAGTGACTTTTTTTGCATGCTGAACGTCTTTGTGTCCAGTATATTGCTAGATTTCTGGATTTTAACTGTTCTGGGCTGTAAACCTGTGCCTTCTGCTTCTTGTTGTGATATGTTTATCACATAAAATAAAATGCTATATCTTTTTAGTCACACAGTCTGTTAACAGTGAAGCTCTGATAATGCAAAGAGGCATTTGTGTTTCTGTTTAGGGAATAAGTGTTTGTTTTATTCCTTTGGCACATTTTGATAAAACGAAGTCATTAAAATGGAGAAACCACCGAGGAAACCAGATGACTGAGGAAACTAACGCAATATGAAATTTTCAGTTGGTGTTTGTGCAGATTGTGGTGGCATTATAGATAGTTGGGTGCAAATATACAGTATGATCAAGTACAGTACTTAAAACATCTGACCCAAAACATCAGTACTGTCTAGGCATGCTTTGAAAGGAGGTTTTACAGAGAATTGCTTGGGGAAATCTCAACTAAACATCTGTAGTCATAATAATAGCTTCCCTTCCCCCAGGATTTTTCAGGTTCCGATTATCTGCCATTCAGTCTCAACCTTTGACCGGGCACTTGGGGTGACTGCACTGCTTACTGCTTTTTCACCTTTGCATTCTCAGCTGTGAGAATTGAAAATGTTACATTAGAATTCCTTCCTAACAGTACTGTGAAATCATGAAAAACAGCTGTCAGGTTTTTGGTAGTATTTATTAAGGAGGAGGATTCCACACAGTTCAGTTGTGTTGTTGACATAGTGATAATTTATTTTCCCTGTTCATTCAGCCAGATAACCCATGGGAGAGTTTGACTGGCTAATATTTACAGATTTAAACAGCATTCATGTTTACCTTGTGCTAGTTTGTTTGAAACTGACAGTTACATTCATGTGCTCAGCTGAATAGTTAACTCCCAGGAGGCTGGGTACTTCAAAATATGCACTTCAAAGTTTTTAAATGCTTGCTTGGAAATGGAGGAAAATTATTTAACAAACCTGAGTGAGCTATTGTTTATTTGCTGTTCTAGTCGATCCACACCCCAAGTCCCAAACTTCCGTACTTTTGTTGAGAAAGCCACAGCTACTTTAGCTTCTTGTTTATCTATTTTAATATGTTTAATAATCCCAGTAGAAATTATATTCTATGCAATTACAGGGGGAAATGAACTTGGAGCAAATGGGCTTGTTAGAAACACAGCCTTAGCACTTCAGTTTCCAGGACACAGATTCTTGTTTGGACTTTCGCTTTCATGTTGAAGTGCCCATTCGGGTGCTCTCTTCAAAGTGAGTTTTGCATGATATTAAGGAGGGTTAACCTGGTGCACCTACACTATAGGTAGGCAAACTAAGGCCCAGGGGCCAGATCCGGCCCAATTGCATTCTAAATCCGGCCCGCGGACGGTCCAGGAATCAACATGTTTTTACATGAGTAGTATATGTCCTTCTATTTAAAATGCATCTCTGGGTTATTTGTGGTGTTTTTTCATGAGTACAATGTGTGCTTTTATTTAAAATGTAACTCTAGGTTATTTGTGGGGCATAGGAATTCCCCCCCCCCAAAAATAGTCCGGCCCCCTGCTGAAAAAGTCTGCTGACCCCTGCCCTACACTGTTGCTGCTGCTTATGTGTGCCAACAGTTGGGGGCAATCATGTTTAAAACTTCAAAGTACCATTTCCCCCAGCTTGCTGGAGTGAAAATCTCACCTGACTGTCATTTTAAAGTACTTTGAAGACTCACTATAAGTGCATCATCAAGTCTGAGATTCATAACATGTTTACTTGGGGAAATTTTCCATTGATACAGGAGTATTTACTTCAATGTAAATTTTGTTAATATTTGGGGGTTTGGTTGCAATTTGTTTAGAAGAGATTTATAAATTTCAGTCAGTTTTTCTGGGTGGTTACATATTACGGTTTGTTTATGAATGATTCTCCATATCCCAGTATTTGCAGTTGTCTACCTACCTATTACCAAAACAATTTGCTATTTCTTCTGAATGAAAAGAAGAAGGTGCTTGTTCAATTTCAGCTGGTGATGCTTGCATGTCCAGTGACCCTTTATCCTGATCTTTCTGATATCTCCTGTTTAAAACCCTTGAGAGCTGCTGTCAAGACATATAAGGCAACTTTCTATGCTTCTTGCATAGTGTTTAGTGTCGCTTCCTCTCCTTGTTCAGTAACTCTGTGCATTGAGCCAATGTGAATGGCTTTTTATTATATGTTGTCCTTGTTAATCACTTCAGGACTTTAATATAATCTTCTCTAGGTGCTCCAGTACCTTCTCTAGGTGCTCCAGTACCTTTTGTAACTTGTATTTCTTCTAGCTGTGGTTGTCTAACTGTGTGATGGGCAAACGGAATTTTTGAATTGATAATGGCCATTATATACTTTCAGAGATGCACTCTGGACTCCCAGTGCACCAGAGGCCTGCCATTTCTTTTGTACACAACTGCTGATTCTTTGGTTCAGTGCACATTGATTCAAACAGAGTTGACAGAAGGAAAAGCAACCTGGTTTGGAAAAACAAAACAAAACCCCAGTCATGCAAATCAGTCCCTGAATTTCTGGTGTCATTTCTTTCCCTCCTGTACAAAGCTTCTTGAAGTAGTGCTAAAACAAATGGCCTTTAGCAGTTCAGTAGCACACATGTGGAGCATCTTGGGTAACAACTTAAGTAAGCTAATCATAAGCTTGTTTTAGCTGGGAGACTTCTAAGCGATGGAGTCAAATTCCTCATCTAGATGGATCTATCTCTTGTTTTAGAAAAGTATGACTCAACAGAATGTAAGGAATAGCCATTATTTTAGATACCATTGTTTGTGGCTTAAGATTTATATTTTTGATCTGTCCATTGAACAGGGGAAATTAGTTGCTTTCTTTTTTACTTTAAAAGATATGACTGTTGAGCTAAATGACTTAGCCTACAGTACTAACCCCACTTGCCTGGGAGTAAGCCCTACTGACTTACTTCTGAGTAGATATGGTCAGGCTTGCACTGTTTCTTTGAAGCTAAATGTTAACTACAGTATTTCTTTAAAGACAGACTCTTCTTTTCTGTATTGCTACCTGTTAATCCAGATGCAATGTTGTTTAGTTGTTTAGTTGTTTAGTCGTGTCCGACTCTTCGTGACCCCATGGACCATAGCAATGTTAGTATTTGTTTAACACTAACCAGCCAAATATATCTATTGGAAAATAATATTTCAATGCATTGAACATTTTGGTATTATATATAATACGTGTATTATATATAACAACTTCTCCTATGTCTTAAAATCAGAGCATGTTAAAAGTAATGTCTCTATATTTAGTACTCATTTCAGGTACTGATTTTGTGATAACAAGTTTGTGGTTGGCTTTTGTAATTAAGTATCCAGGTTTCTTGTAATTTTGAATTTTTTTTTTAGTAAACAAATAAATTGAAACCTAAATGTTTAAAGAGGAAATGAGGCAGAGAGAATCTTCAGTCAGCTGATAACAAGGGCAGTCAAATGTCTTCTCGGCCTGTGAACAATAATATCAATTCTCTCTTTCTCTCTGACACTTTGAAAACAAATGAAGAAAAAGGCCCCTTTTTTCTTAACTTTGGTGCATGGCAGGGATGTCTGGGATGATCACAGAAGTTTAACATCTGATGCTTTCATTCTAATGACATTGTGTGACTGCGTTTCCAGCAATGAGCTTTATTTTGTTCATCCAGAAAGATGAGAGAGATTTATTTTAATAGTAGCTGTGTATTTTGTAGTCATCTTTGTTCTGAAAGTGTTTATGTGTGTATGTATGGGGCATGGGAAGTTGTATCTAATTTTGTGAAAGTAGGCAGTGGGCTATTTTATTATATTTGCTATAGAAGATGGGATTGAGAAACTTGGCTTTTTCAGTTGATAGGACTTGCTCATGATCTTACTAGTCATGAAAAGTGACATGTGGTAGTTGGGGGTGTACCTAGGGGTTGGCTAGGTTGGCCCCCACCAAGGGGGCCACCAGGGGGGCACAAAAACCACACCCCTCCACTCTGACTTGGAGTGACTTATAGCCTGCCCACCTACCGTACCTGCTTTCTGGGCTGCTCTTCCGCTGTTCTGGCTGGCTGGGTGAGGTGTGCAGGCTCCTCTGTGTGACTTGGCGGAGGAATCTGCTTATTGGCATGGACCATCACATAAACCCTATGGGGCCTCCTCCACAGGCAGCCAGTGCTGCTCTAGAAGCCAGTGGGGCTTGGAGAGGAGAAATAGGAGGGAGAAGGCAAGAGTTGCAGGAAGAGGAAAAAGGAAGGGAGGAAGGCAGGCAGGCAGACGGACTGATGGAGGAGGAGGAGGTGGTACAGAGTGAAGCAGACCGGACCCCAGTGGCTGTGGAGGAAGTCGCTGATGGAGCAAGAAAGGTGATGAAAAGCAAACTTTTTGAATTTCTGGTTCATTGTTACTCCCAGCTTCAGAGGCACCAATACAGTTCCTTGCCAAGGGAGCAAGGGACGAGGGATGCTGATACATCCCCTTGCAAAGGGTTAAAGGGAGCATAGGGTTTATTATTATTATTATTATTATTATTATTATTATTATTATTATTATTATTATTGGTTTTCTTGGTTTACAAAGATATGTGCAGTCTCTTGTAACATTTTTTCCAAATCAGTTTCATTTGTTGAGACATTGGGAAGAAAAGGGGGAAAGAGGTAGATGGGGTGGGGTGGGCCCGGGTGACAATGTTTCTATTTTGTTTAATATTAAAGAGAGCCTAGGTATGCCTCTGGGGGTAGTTGTGCATATTGAAATCCAGAGAAGGTACACAGGGGAAAAACAAAACAAAACTGGAAATGCAAGCCTTTTCTTTCATAGCTGAGCCAGTGGTTGTCTGTCTGAAACTTGGCTCTTAAATCTGAAAAGACAGGCTGGCTCCCATGCTGGCTTATTCTTTTACATCTTACCTAGTACTTGCACCAGTTCAAATATGAAATGTTTTACTTGCCATGATAGATGGCAGAAGCTGAAGCAATCTAGAACTTGGTGAAAACATCGAAGCTGTGCCCATCTAGGCTGGCTTTTTTTAAACCTTTGAAGGAAACTATCGTAGATGCTTCACTCTTTACATAAACAATTCTTATTCCTGTCCCAACACACCCACATGAACTGCATTAGCTCACTTACTCATAAGGCTCTTATTGTACCTTTCTATTCTTCAAAAAAAGAAAAAGAAAAGCCACGCTCCCTTCACAGAATGGAAAAACCCGTCTTTCCAGTGTTGTATTAGTGAACTCAAAAAGCTGCTACCAAACCTTGCCTTACCAGGAACAGCAGGGCCGCTCCTAATAGCCATTTTATGACACAGATGTCACTGATATGCTATAGGAGGCTGTGGCCACAGCCCTAAATCAGATAATGAGCAGTGTGCACCTTTCTCTTTAAAGTGTAGTAGTGCCTGTGAGGCTGCGCTTTTGGGATGCCTTCTTATTGTCAGGGGTGTACCGTACTTTTTGTCTCTTCCCCATTACTGCTTGCACAGGTCTTGATTATCAGTGTATGACCTGCCTTTCCCTGGATTAGCCTGCAGCCATGCCTTATGGCTGCTGGAATCAGAGGTGATGCTTGTATGAATTCCTTGCTCAATAGCTTCATCTACTGACAGGAGGTGGGGAACTCATGGTTCTCCATATGTTGTTGGACTCCAGCTTCCATCAGCCCCAGACAGTATGGCCAATGGTCAGGAATTATGAGAGTTATGACGTAGCAACATCTGGATGGCCACAGGCTTCCCACTGTGGTATGCCTACCCATAACAGAGGAGCAGTCAGGGGTCAGTTGCAATTGGCATTGCATCTTAAAACAAATACACATTATAAAAGTATACATGCACAAAATAATTTTTATTAATTCTATTAAATGTGTATCCCACCTTTCAAAGGATCTCAGGATGGTAATAACCAATAATATTATAATAAATGTATTGATCCATTGATCTAAAATAAGCTTGGTTTCTGGGTGAAGGAAAAAACATTTTTAGAAGACTGGTGAAAGTACATTCCTTGCTCGGTCGGCACCTTTTAATTCCCCCCCCCCCTGCTTCTGGACTGAGCTTTGAAAAAAACAACCTGGGATTTAGTTTGAACTAGGAAAAGCCTATTGGGTGGTGCCCGTAACATGACGCCATCAAAAACTCATACACAAACATCCTATTTTGCAACTGCGTTTAATACATTTATAAATATGAAAATGTGTATTCATCGCTCATTTCAAAATGAGGAGATGGTCACTGCTCAGTGGTTAGAGCAGGCTTCCTCAACCTCGGCCCTCCAGATGTTTTTGGCCTACAACTCCCATGATCCCTAGCTAGCAGGACCCGTGGTCAGGGGTGATGAGAATTGTAGTCTCAAAACATCTGGAGGGCCAAGATTGAGGAAGCCTGGGTTAGAACATCTGTTTTGCATACAGAAGGTCCCAGGTTCAGTCCCCAGCATCTCCTGGTAGGGATGGGAAAGTGTCCTTTCTGAAACCCTGGAGAGCTTCTGCTAGTCATTGTAGACAATACTTTACCTCAATAGATGAACTATCTGATTCCACATCAGGAATGCTTCCTGCATTCATAAGTTGCCTAATGCACAATGGTGCAAGATCAGGACCGATGTACATTCCTGACATGGGTAGTAACATGCTAATCTGACAAGCAGGTCTAGGAAATTGATGTCATATTCACTGTAAACTAGGCACTAGTAACCTGCATATAGCCAAAGTTTATTTATTGCGATGCAGTAGTTCTGCCTGTGGTGGATTACCAGATCCCTTTCAAGACTGGGTAATGCATTGAACAGAGCACAGACTACCCGATAACCTTTGAGGTCCCTTGTAGTGTGTGCTGCTCATCTCCCTTGGTTTAGAAATGGAGCAAATAGATCATCCTATTCCTTTGACTTGGGTTCATATCCTATAGTACTTTCAGCGTTATGAAAAGGTGACTGACTTCTGAGGCAAAATGCACATGCCATCATGCTGCAAATATATATTTGGGGGGAAAAATACATTGTGTGTGCAATACAGACTAATTGCCTTTTATTTTGGGGGGGAAATGGTTGGGTGAGGGAGGCAGAAGGAGAATCCACAATATTTAGATAAGCAGATGTTCTCTATCATTGGATTATGTTAGAAGAGGCTACAAAGGGAGTGTAAAGCAAATTTGGATAATTGGAAAATAGGGATTCTACTTTATGTACAGATGGATACTGATAGACCATAAGGAAAACAATAAAGGCTGATTCAGCTGTTCAATCCTTAATTCAATACAATTTTGGGGTGTCCCACAAAAGGAATCAAACCTTTGAATCAGCCCTCCCTCTTGCATTTGTTGTTGTTGTTTAGTCGTTTAGTCGTGTCCGACTCTTCGTGATCCCATGGACCTCTTGCATTTACCTCCAACAAAATCTTTGGACTCCCCCCCTCCCAATAATCCTTTTGTCTTCAGATTTAAAGGTTTGCAAGAATGTGGAGTATGCCAGCTCTCTCTTCCTAGGTGCAAGCATATGTGAGAAGCAAGCACACAGACACACAAATGCCAGATGGCAGAAGCCATCTGTAAATAAAATAGAGCAACAGTAGCCAGATGCAGAATGATGGTGTTTTGGCCAAGTTGATTGTGAGCCACACTCTGCTTATTGTATAACAGAAGCTTTTAAGGTTCTGTGTACTGGGAGCCATTAGCAGGACCTTGTATTCCCACCCACTGCTTCTCTGGCCCCCGCTCCCCTACTTTCGTCTTAGAACAACATTGAAATGCATCGTTGCTTTTTGTAGCAGGGCATCTTGTAGTTGAAACATAATATGAAACTGAGCACTCCCAAGGAGACCAGGAGACCATTTTTATGAGACACGAGGCAAACCCTAATACAGGGGTGTGGAGCCTGTGGCCTTTCAGATGTAGTTGGACCACAACTCCCCTTATCTCTGACCATTGCTCATGGTGAGGGTTGAAGTCCAAAAGCAACGTTCAAACAGTGGAATTTTCTTGGTGTTGCATCACACATGGCCTAGAATAATATCTATGCTTCGAACATGGGAGTGGACGTTTTGTTTCTGCAGCCCCTCCCACCACCTGTATTGCCTGTCATAAGGGCAGGCACCTATGTGCATTGGTCCCAGTAATGTTGCTGCTGACGTATGTAGGCCCTGACACACATGACAGGCTATATGCATAGTAGAGGAAAGTGAAAAAGGTTGCAGTTCACTTCTGTGCCTCACTACATCCATGTCCTTCACGTATCTAGGTGTGTATGCAATACAGTGGTACCTCTGGTTTCGAATTTAATTTGTTCTGGAGGTCCATTCTTAACCTAAAACCGTTCTTAACCTGAGGTACCACTTTAGCTAATGGGGCCTCCCGCTGCCGCTGCACGATTTCTGTTCTCATCCTGAGGTAAAGTTCTTAACCTGAGGTACTACTTCCGGGTTAGCGGAGTCTGTAACCCGAAGTGTTTGTAACCCAAGGTGTTTGTAACCCGAGGTACCACTGTATAAGTACTTTTTAAAAAAATGCAAATAGTGGCTGCAGGGGACCTAAGCAGTATCAAGATTGCCATGGTCCTGCTAAAGTTACATTGCTGAAGCTGCTATTTGCACAAGGAGGCAGTTTTCATTATGGCCACCACTGGATGGAGGAAAGAGGGTTAAACTCCCCCTCTCCATTCCCTATGACCCTGCTGCTGCTCCATTCCTCCTGCAGCTGCTATTAGTGGGTTGTGGTTTTAAAATATATATAATTGCATCAAAGCCAAATCTAGGGAAGTGCAGAGCTTTTGGGGTGCTACAACAGGTACCACAACTATGACATTCAGTGGAAGGCAAGAGGTGTGGGGGCAGATTTTTGTGTCACACAGGGCAGCACTGAAATTTGAGGTGCCAAGGTCTGCCACTGATTTCATTCACACAATGTGTCAAGTTTGGCTCCTAAAAACTGAAACCTACTTCTGGCAGATACTTTCCCCAGACGCTTCAGTTTCCAAAGTGTCATTGGGGTGCTTGATTGTGCCCTGATGTTTCTAGTTTCACAGGGCAGCAATGATCCTAGAGAGATTTTCCATCCATCCCATCCCCACACCCTTCTGATTGGTTGTCTTGTGTTGCTCTTTTGCTAGCAGGAGGAAGTGGATGTGAAATCCTCATCATCTTTGAGCAGCATGTGCATCTATTATTTCCATGAATAGATTCTGAGCTTGCCTTGCTAGAGGAGGGGTGGGATGTAGGCATCTGATTTCATTACCTCTCTAATTGCCCATCACTGTTGTGTCACTCTTACAGTGCTGAATGAAGGCTTCTGATGGACCTTGAACCCAGCTTTTTGTTTCCAAGCTCCTTTATGATTTAAGGCATCTCAAGGATGAGGCAACTCCACTGACCCTACAGTCCAAATCAAAGCTTTTATCACAATGATGGTTCCAGTAACAAGATGGAAACTGACTGGGAACATTGTTCTATTAAGAAACTAATCTTAGGCTTGCCATATGTCCAGAAAATTCAGGACATGCCAGGAAATTGGATGGCTAAAATGGTGTCCTGGGGGAGTTTTTGAATTTTAAGAGATATCCAGAATTTCCTGTATGGACGGCAACCTGGCTTTTTTCTTTTTCTGTTTTTTTCTTCCCCAACTGAGCAGTGGAAGGAATGCCCACCCTTACATGGGAGACCCAAAGCACATTTTAATTGAGCATATTGTTATACCAGAACCATTAATGAAAACTCTCGTCCTTCATAAGAGGAGGAAAAAATAACCTGTAGCTCTAAGATATTGCTTGTCTGATATAATCAGTGACTTGGAGTGCACTTTATGTTATCTGTTTGATTTTTTTTGCCCTAGTTAGTTTTGCAAGATGATTGCAGCTATTGACAAGAAACAAATCTAACTCTTTCATTCTTGGCAGATGTTCATATATGACCTAATATGGTATGTTGCGCCAGACAGATTCTTATTTATGATGTGAAATGGATTACTTTTTGTGAGATTCGTTGCAAATGTTTGTAATGGTAACCTTTTTATATTTTTCTCATTAGAGTTGCAGGAAGCTAGTGCTGTAGGACTTGCTTGCTTAAAGATTAATGTGATCTTTTGACATGACTCATCTTATGTTATTTCCTGAGGCTTTCTGGCTGTTGAAGACTGCTTACCATGCCTTTTCTACTTAATAACTATTGCACTTCACTCTCATAGGAAGGGTTGGGTTCACAAGGTTGGGTCACTTGGGAACTTCACTAGATAGTCAAACAAAATACTGCTTTTAAAAAATAATATACAAATGGTTATGTTTGCTTTAAACTAAATTTAACTTATTTTGGAGGTCTATTCCTCTGAGTGTTAGCCAGGTAAAAAGGCAGCTGATTACCTCAGCTGCAGTCAGCACCATGATGCAACCCTTGGCTCTCCATTAGTGTTGTGAGTTTATTTAAGATATGTAAGTTTGAACAGTGGTTTCCCCTTCTGACTGTAGTAGATGTGATTTGCAAAAACTGTAGACAGGCATTGATTTGCACACTGTTCCTGAGTTGCAGACTGCATCTGAGGTGAAGCCTAAGGTTGTAATAATAAATTAATTATCTAAGGGTGCATCCTTGGTGTCATGAAAGGGCAGTGATTAGTTAGTTAGTTAGTTTCCCTATTACTGTATATTTTACAGCTGGTGAGGGGGGAGAGGTGCTTGTGAAATCTTCTGCCTCAGTTGCCAAAATAACTTTGCTATATACTTGGATATTGTATATTGTGACTTGGTTGGGAAGGGAGCACTGTTTGCTGCTAGGAACCACTTGCCTGGTGGGCCAAAGCTGCTTCAAAAGCCTCCCAGAACCATTGTCACTGCTGTCTGCTCATGGTGGTGTCTGCTCATTCCCAGCTGCACCACTGCCTTTCCCTTTCATTCTCTTTGCCGTTTGTCCATATTTCACACCAAGAGCAGCTTGAGGTCTTTGCAAGAGCATAGTGTTTGTTTGCTCAGGAAATCAGTAAAAAGAGTAAGTTAAGAACCATAGAAGTGTTGGGGGAACTGTGTGGAGGCTGAGTTTGGAAGAGTGAAATACTTCCAAACTTCTCAGAATGGTAGGGGCTGCTGCGTGAACACAATGGAAGTTTGACTTTATGTAAGAGGTCTTTTGCGTGTTTAGACCTTTAAACCTCCCCCCTTAAATAAATTCAGACAAGTCTCAAATTTTGGTTTGGTTTTTGGCAGAATTTAGGCCACAACTTTATTGATTACATCAGGTGAGTGGTTGCATAGGCTCTGGTTCTACTAGCTCCCTGCACCGTTGCATGTTGCGCTAACCCAGGGCACCAGCATAGGTCAGCCTAGGGCGAACACCTGGAATGGCAGAAAGCCAGGGACATGCTATGTCCACCACCCTGGACTCAGGCACGAGCACAACCCCTCTCAGGGTTGACCAAACCATTGAGTCCCTGGATTCCTTTAACGGAATACCCTTCACATAGGGATGGCGAGAGCGTTCCCCATCCCTATCACCTGAACCTTACAAGTTGTGACAATTTGCTACATGGCAGGTGAAACCCAAGTGGCATCAGCCAATCAGCCAAGTGGGAAAAATTCCTGTCGTGCCCCTGTCCCAACGACAGACGACACATGATGGCATAGCAAGGTTAAGCGCACAAGCCCTAAAAATAGGAAGAGGTGGGCAGGTGTTCCAATGCACTGACCAAAAGAGGAAGCTCTGGGTCACGTGTATGGGCACATATAGGCCCCTTGATTGGTTTGGCTAGCGTCCCATTGGCCTGATTAAACCCAGCATCAAGGGACCTACCAATAGGGTGTTGTGGCTATCCAATCGTACCCACCCACAACACAGGGTTTGGTTGCCAGGTCGCACCGCAACACGTTCCCTCTTTAAGGGAGGACATGATTTCTCCAGTAAGAGGGTGGCCATGTGGCCTACTTCACAGAGCATAGTCCTCTATTTGAAGAGCCCTTGATCCAAGTCCCATTTAAAGATAAGGAGCCATAAATGGTTAGCTCATTGAACAACAGGCCGTGCAGACAGTCTCCTAGTTTCAGTCTTCCCCCGCTATGGTGTGATGTATTGTGTTTCTGTTTAAATTACAGTAATTATTTCCAAATTTGCATCTATATCTCTGTATTAGCATATTCAAATTTTGTGCAAATCAGTTTCCTCTTTTCCCCCTTTTCCTTGGAATGCTTTTGTTCTTTTTGTGATACATACATAGGCACCTTCGAGAGAATACTGATTGCCAAATTTCCCTAGCCCATGGTTCAACTTCCCTACAAGACTCCCTGAGTACCAAGAAAACATGAGAAACGGCTGGTTTGGGGCTCAACTCTGTGGGTCCTTTAGGCCTCCATGGGCTGCAGGCAGTTGCCTGTCAAGATGCCCTGTCACTCTGTATGCTTTGAAAAAAATACTACAAATGCTTTTTTCACTGCCAGAAAGAGCTACCACAGATAGAAGAGTTGGGTTAGAACAGGCATCCCCAAACTGCGGCCCTCCAGATGTTTTGGCCTACAACTCCCATGATACCTAGCTAACAGGACCAGTGGTCAGGGATGATGGGAATTGTAGTCCAAAACATCTAGAGGGCCGAAGTTTGGGGATGCCTGGGTTAGAAGGAAGCTTAGCTATCCTTTCACAATTGGTATTACAGTATGTGTGATTGCCAATTTCAGTAAGGAGCATCTGAAGAGGGGTGGGGGGAGACTGAAGTCTGTCCTTCCTGCTCCTGAATATAGGTGAGGGCAGCCTGACAATCCAGGTCAATCTCCTGTTAATCCAGGGAAATACTCCTTGCGTCAGCTAGTTGACCTGGACTGTGATCCCCAGACTGGGCCAGATTCCCACTGTTATCCCAGTAACAGACTGGAAGATCACATCCATGGTAATTAATCACTAGTAATAAAGTAGTGCTCATGAAGTCTAGACTAGCTCAGTGGCTTTTCTGCAAAGGAGAACTGAGGGTGCCAAATGGAATCCTGTTCTGCTGTTTAGCAGCTGGCAGGGGGCTGTTTTCACTGAACCAACTCAAGGTGTATATTCAATGATCCATTCTGTGCAGGCATCGACTTTAGCCATGGCTGCACAATTTTGCATTATGAGAATCTTGTTTTTCATTTTTTCAATAAAGTTTTTTCCCCAGGCAAGTTTATAGTGCAATCCTACAGATGATTGTAAAGAACTACTGGTAATTCTTGTTAGTCAAACTGAGTTTACTCCCAGTCAAGTAGGTATAGGATTACAGTCTTATAGTTACAAATGTGAGGCTTGAAAGTGAATTTCAGAAAAGGTTACAGTAGGTGGTCTTCCTAAGGCTTGATTGTTCTTTGTCCCTCCCTGTTTCCAGCAAAGGCAGAATAGATTATGCAAATATAGGCAAATTTGCTTGATTCATACCAGAATTCTGATTTCATGGGTGCAGAATCTGTTAATTTGGAAGAGATTCTGCACAGCCCTGTAGCAACTAGGTGTGTGTTTGTGTGTGTGCACATATCATGCATACCCAGAATCATGTTTCAGTGTGGTATGGAACCTCCCAGCCAATTGCTCCTCAGAGGCTGAAGGAGTCTCACCATTTCCTCCTCCCATCCAAACAGCTCCGTTTCATTCTAGACATTAGTTGCAGTGTGTGTTGGGGTTTCTTTAATTCATCTATGCATGCATATGTTAATAGGGAGAGTAGGAAACTGGGCACAGACCTACTGACTCCAGAGAGAAAAAGAATTTTTAAGTTACCTGAACAACTTTAGAAGTCCTTTGCTTCTTTATCTTCCCCCCTTAAGATACAGCTAAGTAGATGGTATGGTCTGGAACCATTTGTGTGTGGACGTGAACTCCTTCGTATTATTCTGGACCCATCAAGGGGTAAGTTCCTGTTCACATCCTTCCCCTCGCATTAAAAAAAGTTCAACACAGCTCTGTGTTGGGTAATTTGAGTTTGAGAGTTCTCTAGACTGCACCCCTTTCCCTACCAATACATAATGCTTTATGTTTTTGAATCACAACATTCTATGTATCTTCACCAAAAAACAAAACAAAAAAAAGCAAAAGCTGGTTAGGACATTCTTGGCAAACTTCTGTAGATGTTTCACAAAAAACAACAGCTTATCATGCTGTGGTGCCTAAAACAACACAATTCTTTAAAAAGCTGCAATTCTTGCCCATAACCAAGGCAAACCCTGTTTAGCTCCCAGGACTGCATGTGGCAGTGCCCTACATCTTTCTGTTCTAGGACAACCTGCAGCTACTCTTGCATGCTGATCAGCTATTCCTGTCCACATATCTTCTGCCTTGTGGCATTGGCTCAGTAGGAGACTTAGGGTAAACTCTGAATAGAGAATGCTCTGTGTTTGCTTCACATTTGTGGCTTATTTGGAAATTATTTGTAAAAAAAAGTATGCACCCATTCAAACCACATTTATTTTTTCTTTAAAAAATAAAATTAAAATAAGGCTGGCCTTAAATCTTGTCAGTTTTGCGGGGGGAGGGTCCTGTGGGAGCAGCTGCAGTACCAGATTTAGTTTCATTGTGGTGCCTGAGTAGCTCAGGCTTCTTAAAAATTACATTCTGGAGTATTAATTAATAAACGGAGGTTCACCTGGTGCCTTCTTTATACACCTTTAACCAGGCCTTTGGTTGATCTGATTGACATCCTATGCCCTTTTAAAATGTGTTGGGGAGTTGTTGTTGTTGTTGTGTTGTTGTTCTTTTTATTTTGATTATGTACTTTGTGGTTTATATTCTGACTTTATCCTGTGAATTGCCCTACCTCTTGGGCTTGGTGTTCGGAAAGTCGGCAGTTTGAATCTGTGCAACAGAGTGAGCTCCCGTTGCTTTGTTCCAGCTTCTGCAAACCTAGCAGTTCAAAAGCATGCCAGTGCAAGTAGATAAATAGGTACCACTGTGGTGGGAAGGTAACGACATTTCCGTGCGCTCTGGTTTTGTCACGGTGTTCCGTTGCACCAGAAGAGGTTTAGTGCTGCTGGCCATATGACCCAGATAGTTGTCTGTGGACAAACGCTGGCTCCCTCGGCCTGAAGTAAGATGAGCGCCACACCCCATAGTCACCTTTGGTGGACTTAACCGTCCAGGGGTCCTTTACATTTACTTTACCTTATAAAAGGTAAAGGTAAAGGGACCCCTGACCATTAGGTCCAGTCGTGACCGACTCTGGGGTTGCGCGCTCATCTCACATTATTGGCCGAGGGAGCCGGCGTATAGCTTCCAGGTCATGTGGCCAGCATGACAAAGCAGCTTCTGGCAAACCAGAGCAGCACATGGAAACGCCGTTTACCTTCCCGCTGTAGCGGTTCCTATTTATCTACTTGCATTTTGACGTGCTTTCGAACTGCTAGGTTGGCAGGAGCTGGGACCAAGCAACGGGAGCTCACCCCGTCACAGGGATTCGAACCGCCGACCTTCTGATCAGCAAGCCCTAGGCTCAGTGGTTTAACCACAGCGCCACCTGGGTCCCTACTTTACCTTATAGGGCAGTATATAAATAATAATAATAATAATATACAGTGCAACTTTTTTGTTTCTGCTCAGCAGCCTATTAGCATTACAACCCTTTTCTGATAAAGTAACAGTAATGCTGTTTCATATTACCTTTAACCATTCAGTACTGTGCTTGTAAGGGACCCAGGTGGTGCTGTGGGCTAAACCACTGAGCCTAGGGCTTGCTGATCAGAAGGTCGGCGGTTCGAATCCCTGTGACGGGGTGAGCTCCCGTTGCTTGGTCCCAGCTCCTGCCAACCTAGCAGTTCGAAAGCACATCAAAAAATGCAAGTAGATAAATAGGAACCGCTATAGCGGGAAGGTAAACGGCGTTTCCATGTGCTGCTCTGGTTTGCCAGAAGCAGCTTTGTCATGCTGGACACATGACATGGAAGCTATACGCCAGCTCCCTCGGCCAATAATGCGAGATGAGCGCGCAACCCCAGAGTCGGTCACGACTGGACCTAATGGTAAGGGGTCCCTTTACCTTTTACTGTGCTTGTAAAACACTATTATTGGGATGACAGGGGCAGATGGATCTCAATTAAGGCTGCAGTCCTATACACATTTACCTCTGAGTAAGTCCAATTGAACTTAATAGGACTTAACTTCTGAGGGTTGCTGCTTAGGATTGTAGTGCAAGTTACACTTTAAAAAGAATGAGTTTTTCCCCTTTTTACAATTATTCCAATCTAATGTAAGAATTATATTGTCTAGAATAGATTACAGTGCTGCAACTGAACGGAAATGGTACTGTGACATGTAATGTTATTAATTTCTAAGATGTTGGCAAAGCTCTAATATATAATTCTGAAAGAAAATCCTTCTGGGTAGAGAAGAAACCACGTGCAGCATCCATATAAAGTTCCTGTTTGTGCTGAAAAAAGAAAATGTTCATTAAAGACCCAGACTTTACCCATGCTCTCAGCATATCATGTTAATTTTTCCTTCGTGCTTTTTAATTGGCATCTAACTAACCCTAATGCCCATTTGGTGAAACACTCTACCCTGGTACAGTTGTGGCATGAACTAGAACACAAAAGAACATTTGGCTTATTTATTACAGATTACATGAATTATTATGTGATTGTGGTTAGAGGAAAAGGTTTGCATATATTGATGGGCTGTTGTAACCCAAAATACTTAAAATATCATTTGTTCACTATAATTATCAGTAAGGTATTTTGGTCTGCTTCCTATTATTAGCTTTGCAATTTAGTCGGCCGAGACTAAACTCACAGTTTTGTGGAGTGTTTAGTGCAGCCCCATAATTGAAATAATTGTTTAAGCCCTTCCAATTCACATTTGTAGTCATGGATCCACAAGCATGGCATGCTCTGCCTCTCCGTCTTGCCACACTGTGTCCTAGCATATGTTCCTTGATTGGCAGCTGCTTTGGGTGTTGGGAATCCTCATACACAGATACTGTACCCCCATATATGGACAAAGCCAATTGTGAATATTGACCCTAAGCTGGTGCATTATACTGCCATTCTTAAGATCAATTATGTCTTAATGCGTACCATATTGCTCTTAACTAAGCTTTTTCCCACTTTAATAGAAAGCTACAAGTCAGAGTTAGAAAGCTGTTAACACAGACAAGTTTTTACGAGTTAAGAGTGCTTACAACTCACTTAAAAAGGGCTCCATCAGAATACAAGTCAAATGTGTGCTCCAATTAGATCCCAAGCCTCTACAGTAAAGTTGGTCATATGCTTCAGCACTCAAGACCAGTTTGATACTGTGCCTGGTTCAGAAGCTTACTGGGTGGTGACAAAGTTCAAAGAATGGCGGGATGACATATAGGCACTCCTCCCCAAGCATCTAAAGCTATGGCAGGGAACCTGTGGCCTTCCAGATGTTGCTGGACTACAACTCCCATCATTCCCTGACCATTGGTTATGCTAGCTGTGGTTGATGGGAGCTGGAGTCCAGCAGCACCTGGAGGACCACAAGGTCTCCATCCGTATTTTAGAGACTTTAGGGAGAGAACACTGAAAAATTGTACACCTAGGAATGTACACAAACTAAATATTAGCAAAAATGTGCCCAGAAGCAAAATGGATGTGTGTGTATTGATTTGCATGGAGGGAAGGTCCTGGAAAACAAGGACCCTCTCTAGTAAATAGGGGCATATGGAGCATGTGCTATGACTTGTGAAGTGAGGTGGTGTGATAGACAGCTGCTGCCACCACTAACCAGTTGCTTCAGGCTTACCTTCGGCTAAGCTGCTCATACTACTGACGCACTGCATTGGGGAAGGCTCCGCAAATTCTCCCCCTTCTCTGCCCCCACAAATAATCTCATGGATGTGACTGACAAGCTCCATTTTGATCAGATGCTGAACCAGAAACCATAAGAAGAGGTCATTCTTGATTTGGATAGCTATGTTCCATTTGGACAGGATATTTTCCCTCCTGGCTTTTTTGAAGTAGTGCAGCTAAGTATCTTCCACGAGCTCTTCTCTCTTTCCTTCTGTGGATTGCTTTGCTGCCAGCTGGCTTTGAACTGTGTGTGGATTTAAGTAATGGAAAAGGCATGCAGCTCCGATATGGGTCACACCATGAAGCCACAGTAGATCCTTGGAAAAGCGTACATGACCCATGGTAATGGAGGAAGTGGGTAAGGTCCTTATTTTCATCTTAAATTGTTCTTTGTGATTTGAAGCATAGGAAAAGGGCTTTAAATTGTCTTTTTCTTTGTAATTTGTATTTTCCAAATGTGCTTGTAGAAGCCAGTATTGTACACTGCAGTTATTTCAGGGAAACATAAAATGATTATGCTGTATCTGAATGAGCGTTGCATTGCTAAACACGTTGCCATTTTGCCCTGGAATTTAAATGGGCAAAGCTTACCGTATTTAGAAAACATTCTGCAGTAATTTATAGATTTTTCTTATTCAATGAAGTGTATGCTACTATAGCCTTAAATTTGTTTTTTGGCTTCAAAGACCCGTCTCCAGAATACATAACAATGAGTTATCTTTCCTGCTGTGGTGATTAGACCTACGATAACTTACCAATGTATTTATCAAAACTTGATGGATGCAGAGGGTAAGTCCAAGTTAAGGACTAAAGGAGTAGCAAATTCACTGTAAAGTAGTGAGAGCCCTGGAAGCCCTATTTGCTAGCATGTCTTAATGTGCCTTGAATTAAGACATGTAGCAGCAGCTCAGTCAGAATGCTTTAATATCTGACCCCCTATTCTGTGGAGTTCATAGAACTCTGTAAAAGTATCTCCTATCTAGAAAGCTCAGGTGTGTCAGCTTAGAATCCATGCTGTGCATGCTTTTAGTGAATGTCCACAGCGATTTTTTTTAATCTCCTATTTCTGAAAGAAAAAAAGCTTCCTTCACTGGCATAATTATAAATGCTGCTGGTAATGTATGATAAAATAAGAAGCTGCTGCATGAGTGGGACATTAGTTTGGCCAAGTTCATGTTGTTCTGGTTGAAATTATTCTCATTCATGATGAAGTTAAGCGACTTCTTCCATAAGCAATGGCAAAACACGGTGTGTATTAATCTATGTGCTGTTTAACATGGATTGATAAGAATTGACTGCTTAGTTCATGTGCCTTAAAACAAAATTAATTCCCAGAAATAAAATACACCCTAAATCATAGCAGATATGGGAGACATTGAAGACAATAATGTTCTAACAGGTACCAGGCTGTCTTCTGCACAGCTAACATCCTCCCCCACCCCTTTATTTCAGTCATGAGCTTAAAGACTGCAAATAGTAACAGATTGCATGTTGTGGAAATGGGGGATGGGTGTGGCTTGTTAAGTGAATAAACGTTCAGTACGAAGTAGGCCGAGGCTTCAGCCTCATTTTCATTTCAGCCTTAATCCATCTGTCCAGATGTGAAAGGCCATCATATTTAATCCTCCATGCAACTCCCAAATTCTTCTTTCTCAAAATGAATCCACATCAGCTGAACTTTGCAAACCCATCAGGAATCGGTCACCCAAGTAATGCAGGATGGTAAAGTTTGAGTTAACGGAAGGCTGAAGACAAATATATGAATTGCAAGTACAGGGAGGGTTTTTGAATAGGAGATCAGTGAGAGTGGAGGCCCTCGATCTGTGGTAGATTTGAATGATAGTGTGCTTTGAAAACCTTGCTTGAAATACTTAACTGGTGTAAAATTTCTGTAGGTCAGGAAACAGCAGTACAGGGAAGGTGACTGCTAAAACAGCTGTTCTCAGGAATGCACTAAATAACTAACTTTAACCCAAGGATACCAAACAACCAAGGAGTGCTCATGCAATGCAGAATGAACCTTATGGTGGGTGGCTTAAATTGTGCAACCCAGCAGAAATCAGCCACACCTACTATTGAAATGAATGGAACAGAAGTTAAATGCTTAATATCACATCTAAACTTACTCAGAAGTAAGTTCTATTGAACTCAGTGATACTTCCTTCTAATTAAACTTGCATAGGATTTGAGGGGGCATATCCCATTGATTTCAGTGGAGCATAAAACTGATTCTGTTTTTGCTCTTGTTATATTCAGTTCAGGACTCAGGATTCCAAAGATACATATAATCAGAAATGAGCCAGGTTGAAGCTACTTAACCCTTGCATCCACTCTTTTTCATTGGCTGACGTGGCATCCTTCCACCCTTCCAGGCATGGCAGGTTTGGACTTGCTCAGGAGTTCCCAAAGTGTGTGTTCCATGAGCTTCATTCAGATGATTCATGGCAGGGTCAGCAAACTTTTTCAGCAGGGGGACAGTCCACTGTCCTTCAGACCTTGGGGGACGGATGACGGACTATATTTCGAAAATATATATGAATGAATTCCTATGCCCCACAAATAACCCAGAGATGCATTTTAAATAAAATGACACATTCTACTCATGTAAAAACACCAGGCAGGCCCCACAAATAACCCAGAGATGCATTTTAAATAAAAGGACACATTCTACTAATGTAAAAACATGCTGATTCCCGGACTGTCCGCAGGCTGGATTTAGAAGGTGATTGGGCCGCATCCGGCCCCTGGCCTTAGTTTGGGAACCCCTGATCCCCAATGTTTGTAAAAATACAGTTAAAAGTCATACAGTGCATAGCAGTTGCTACAACAGACAGAAATATCATTAAGCTAACCAGTACTATTGCTGCAGACCTTTACATTAGTTAGTAAAGTTAAGGTCCATTTAAATCCTGGTGCTTTGTTTAATCTCTTCATTACTTGTCTATGTGCAATCACTGTTGCTGATCATGGCCGTTCATCAGGTTAGCTGTTTAACAAAACATTTTCTCACTGAAGGACAGATTTGGGAAACATGTTAGCAACCCATTCACAAGGTGATAATCTCGTCCCACATAGGCTTTCTTCCCATTTATAGCTACCTGCAAGAGCTGAAAAGAGCATCTAAAGGTGAACCATCATTTGGTGAAAGGTTCAAATGGTCATGCTATCATTACTCTAGTGTGAGAAAGAGATAAAGCAAGAAAAAAGGAGGAGTATTGTCTCCTACTTTAAAAAGAACCAGTAGCCATTCATAAAACACTTGTCCTTTACCAGAATAAGGCCTTCCTTGCATGTTCTCAGGCTGCGTCTCAACAGATGGATGAAAGGATTGGTTCTTTTCAGGAAAGCAAAGCAGGGGAAAATATTTCTGACTCCCAGTTGTCAAAAATGGTAACAGCAGTATGATACCCCTCCCAAGAGAATATACTGCTTAAACTAAGAGAGCTTTGGATGGAAGGGATAAACCAAGATTGGATTCTTTTTATGTGTGGAAGGACTGCAAGACAAGTTAAGTTCTGGTACCCAAAACAAATTGAGATTTATTTAATTTTAAAAGTACACGTCTTTTGGAGTAGGCTCTGGTCAGTGGATCTCAGGGTTGAAATGAAAAATCAGTCAGTACTGCAAGTATGCTCTCCACTGCTCTGATACTTAAAGTGTCTGTGAATAGCACTGAAATAAAGCTGTCTGCTTTGTCCTCTGGTTCTGAATGCCAGTTCCTGATCCTGTTTCATATCACCCATGGGTAGTCAGCCCTGGTGTATTCAACTCCCCGCCTTCTTAGGAGCATGAGCAGTAACAGGGGTGGTGACAGGAGGCAAAAGGAAGGAGTCCCCCCACTTCCCCCAGTACCCAGCAGAAGTAATGCAGAAGTGTGACCTAAGATCTTTGAGGAGTTGGTTCATTCAAGGGCTTCTGAAGGAACAGGAATTGGGTTAAAAGCAGTGGGACCCAGCACCGTCTGCAGGACCATGGATAGCTCCAGAGCACATGGCTTGGGCCAACAGCTTCCATAGCTGAATCATGCCTCTGTCTATTTCCCTGTTGCCCGAACTTGCTTGATAAGGAGTGGCTGCTTAAAGAGTTGCATTAGAGCAGGGGTCCTCAAACTAAGACCTGGGGGCCAGATGCGGCCCAATCGCCTTCTAAATCTGGCCCGCGGACAGTCCGGGAATCAACATGTTTATACATGAATAGAATGAATGGGTCCTTTTATTTAAAATGCATCTATGGGTTATTTGTGGGGCCTGCCTGGTGTTTTTACATGAGTAGAATGTGTCCTTTTATTTAAAATGCATCTCTGGGTTATTTTGGGGGCATAGGAATTCGTTCATATTTTTTTTTCAAAATATAGTCCGGCCCCCCACAAGGTCTGAGGGACAGTGGACCGGCCCCCTGCTGAAAAAGTTTGCTGACCCCTGCATTAGAGCTTGGAATGTAGGGTTTTGGGGGCTCTTTGGTTTATTGGTGTGTCTCTTAGGATCTCAGTGAATTGGATGAATAAAGAGGCCCATGCAGAAGACTCCAGCTGTCTATTTGGGTCTTTCAGCTGCTGCTCATAGATTCATGCCTGATGGTAGAACGACTTCTCTGCTCTTCTCCTCAGCAGAGTGGACTGAGAGTTCATCAGAACTATTTGAGGCCTACTAGTATTTTGTCTTCCAGGTCAGGATCTAACTCAGTGCCGGGGACCACCATATCATACCTTCTGACTTAGTACCCGTCTTGCTGGAGAAGGCCATTCAACTATTGACTTTAGGATTTCCAGTTTGAAGTGTTCTTTTAGTAACATCTCCCCTCTGAATATTTTTCATAATTAAATGATCTCTGATATTGTGGAACAAGTTCAGTGTACAGGACTTCTGTAGGACTCAACAGCTCTGGACATTTGTGTAGCTTCTAACTGCATTATGCAGCTGTAGAGCAAATGCTCTGCATGCAAAAGGTTCCAAGTTTAATCCCTGGCATCTCCAAGTAAGACTGAAAACATGGGAAGCTGTTGTCAGTCAGTGTTGACAATACTGAGCAAGATAGACCTATGGTCTGATTTGGTATAAGGCTATGTTCGAAACTTGTTTCTTTGAGTTCTTGGAAAATTCTAGAGCATATGTTACCAATGTCACCTCTCTTGCCCAGGTGTTCATGGTGATCTGCTTTATATAATAATATTGCCTATAGGGGCAGCCTGACATCAATGGAACCCTTTTTTCCTTGCAAGACCCTGGTGTACTTTGACGATCCTCAACAGTTGAGTTTGTAGCTGATGGATTTATGTGATTTCCTTGGGTGGTTGGAGGCCCAAAATATCTTGACTGTCTCTCTTTCATGGTACCTTTTACAGGTAGTTGCCAACCTTGAGAGAGAGAAAATCACTGCTGGAAGAGGGGGAGGGTAATCATTGGGGGTTCTTTTCAAGCAAGATTGCAGTGTTTCTGAGGAAGGAATATGTATGTTACTTAGCAACAAGCATTTTTGAAAAGGAAATGTACACGCCTGCATGAAGTAAATGTGCAGCTGCATGGTCCTACCGTAGAAGTTGTGTATATTGGATAGATTAAAACCCAAATGTAGCATTTTGAGCTTCTAAACAAGACTGATCTTTGAAAGCATTTAACTGTAACTGAACTGTCACTTCACTGATATTGTACAATGTGAATTAAGTGGTATCATTTAGAATCTGAGCAAAGGAGATGTATACTAAGTGTTGTGTTTTATTTTATGGAATCACAAAATGTATTTTTTTAAAACAATTGTTTATTTAGCCACACACACACGATCACTCTCAAAAACTTACATTTCCAAATTGTTTATATTTAAAAGAGGATTTCCAAGTATTTTCTTCAAGGTTAAAAAAAAATCTCATCAATCATATTCGAAAACATGCTTGAAAACATCCTATGGCTATTTTTAACATAACTACATCTAAAATAAATCACAGAATCCATATAAGCCTCTTGAACCAGATGGTGACTATTGCTTAAAATCCCACACTAGGAATTAAGCCTGTAGCCACATGATGACAAGAATTGAATAAAAGTATTTCTTTTCCTCCCGAGGGCACATGCAATATAAGTTTGTTCAGCATTATTTAGCCTGACTCTGCCATTAGCTGTAACATATAGCTGCTGTGTGACAAGTTATCTTTTGACTGCATTAATAAAAGGTTACTGGCAGTTCAGTTGTACCATTATAATCTACCTTCCCATAAAGTCCATGGGCAAAACAAGGAGAGAAAAGCAACCGCTTGCTCAGACTTGTTTTACTTTTTGTCCTTAAGATTGAAAAATTATGTTCTCCTGCACACGTATAATCAAGGAGGAAAACTTCAAAAGAAAATCAGACCCTTCAAGTTTAGCTGGGAGTACCATAGTTCTTTTGTTTGATGCTCTATGAGTGGAAGTTATCTATCAGGTAATTCAAAATAATGTATATTTTTTCTACGGACTTGTGAAACAGAACTAAATTCCAAGGTATTTTTCCTGCCATATAAAATATGAAGAGTATAAGATACTTAAACAAAATAAAGTAATACACGCTGAGAGCCAGAGAGAGATCCATGTATACATGCAAAGTGCCTTCTGGCACATTTTCCTTTGGGCAACAGTGCTTTGTGAGGGGCTGTTTGGAAGACCCCAGGAGGATTTATGAGAGTGTGTAGGGGGACCACATGCTGCGAAGGTGATGTATGTTTGTATTTTTTTTATAAAAAAATCATAATCCACAAAATCAAAAGAAAGATGAATACAAAATAAAACCAGCAGTGACATGTATGGTGAGTGATACCAGGCTGTACACCCTCCCAGCAGCAGCAGCAGCATCACTGCCACATCCTGGTATAATGCTGGGGGGGTGGGGTGCAGACACACCAGCAGAATCATTCCAGTGGATCCACTGGCACTGATGCTCCTGCACGTGTGACTCTGCAGCTCTAACCTCACTACTGCCTTGTCCCTGCACTGTCCTGGTGAGCAACAATTATGCCACTGTCAGGAGAGTGCAATGCAACACGGCCCCACCATGCCATTGTTAGGATCTCTTACTCGCAAGTAGGACCCTGGCAGAGACACATGCCCGACTGGCATGTTTTCTCCCTCCTGATCGATTGTTTGGGAGCTTCAAAAGCTTTCTCCAGCCCGAATATCACAGCGACTAATGCCAACTGACATCAGCACACTCGGGGATCCACGGAATTTGTGCAGTTGCGTAACAGAACTCAGTAGCACAGCATTTGGCTAGTCTATGTTTATTTACATAAAATATACTCAGAGCACTGCAACATGGCTCCCTTTTTCTCTAGCATCAGACAGCAAAGAGAAAGAACAAAGGACAACAGTCCCACTTCAGGAAACACAGTAACACAAACACCCTGTTGCCATTACGTCCGACTCTGTGGAATGAAAACATACACCATCATGTGATAGACAACAATCCCATGAATCCAGACACGGGGAATGAATTTTCAACAGCCATTTGCTCCTGAGAATATGAACAGCCCCTGTGTAGTATTATTATTTATTATTTATATACCACCCTATAATCACAGGTCTCAGGGCAGTTCCCGGGTTCTATGCAAATAGGGAAACTGCCAAATGAGGACAGAGCCATTCCCAGATTCTCTGCATACGCAGGACCAACTCAAAAGTAAATACAGTATGGGTATAATTTCTTCATTCTACCTTTTAGTTTCTACTGGTTTTCTGTGGTTAGCAATGTGTACAAGTGCTGATCACATGAGCTGCCCTGGTCTTAGAGGTGTCTCACACCAGTATCCACAAGATGCTTCCGTCTTTAAACATTTTATTTTGCCACACAGACCCTTGAAAAAATTTCTGTGGGTGCCCATGATGAGAGTAGGTCCCATTGAGCTCACTAGAGTTTTCCTCTTGAGTAGACAAGTATAAGATTTATTTTCACATTGAAGTCTCCCAAGGGGGAATTAGCACCAGGGATTTTTCAGAACCTGTTACTCGTTTTGTAAACTTGTTTGCTTTTTCACCTTCCATAGTCAGCACACTAGTTTACATGGGGGAATTCGGTTTTCAGGAAAGAAGGAAGTGCATCCATCATATTCCCGAGGATACTGTCTTTTGCAGATAAAGTTTCTCGCTCTTCTGCTGAAAAAACAGGCTCACTAAAGGCTCTGAGTTTGAGGAAACAATGTTTGCTTTTATTTTCTCCTTCTATGCAGTCTTTCATTTTTAAAAAAACCACTGTGCTAGAGCAGTTTCCAATGGCTAACTTCTCCTGGGATGACCTGGCTCTGGGAGGAGGACAATAAGACAATTTCTGCCTGTGAACCGGCTTCTGAGTTAAAGCTCTGTGCACTCTGAAACATCTGGTCTCTGCTATCATGCTGAATCATCATTGGAAGTAATTAGTCTTTATTTAAGGATTTCTAGGCCACCTTTTAGGGCAAAATCTCCACAAGGTGGCTTTAGTAAAACAATTATAGCGTATTTCAAAAGACTACAATCTAAAATAGAGTAAAACAATTTACAGTATTTAAATATTTGATGGTCATCTCCCCCTCTATTTCTCCATTTTTTGTTCATGTTTTTACAAATGTGCAGAGAGAAAATCTTGCCTGGTCAGCTACGTACCGTGTTTCTCATATTTTAAGGCATCCCTACAAAATAAGGCATGGCAGGATTTTCCTGAGGTGGAAAAATATAAGGCATACCTCGAAAATAAGCCGTACCGGGTGGTGGAAGAAGGTCTGTGGCAAAGAAGGGTTGCTGCTGCCGCGTTAACCCCCGAGACCTGGCTGCAGCCTCAGCGCGCAGCGCGTGCAGCCCCAGAACCCGGCTGTAGCCTTTGCGCACGGACACCCGGGACCCGGCTGCAGCCTCAGCGCGCAGCGCGCGCAGCCCCAGTACCCGGCTGCAGCCTCTGCCTGCCGCGCGTGCAGCCCCAGGACCCGGCTGCAGCCTCTGCCTGCCGCGCGCGCAGCCCCAGGACCCGGCTGCAGCCTCTGCCTGCCGCGCGCGCAGCCCCAGGACCCGGCTGCAGCCTCTGCCTGCCGCGCGCGCAGCCCCAGGACCCGGCTGCAGCCTCTGCCTGCCGCGCGCGCAGCCCCAGGACCCGGCTGCAGCCTCTGCCTGCCGCGCGCGCAGCCCCAGGACCCGGCTGCAGCCTCTGCCTGCCGCGCGCGAAGACCCAGGACCCGGCTGCAGCCTCTGCCTGCCGCGCGCGAAGACCCGGTGGGAGCAGGTCTGTCGTCTGCACAGATACCGGTACCGGTACTTATTTTTTAATTAAGACATCCCTTGAAAATAAGCCATGCTGTGTTTTTTTCAGGAAAAAATTAATATAAGACATGACTTATAATGTGAGAAACACGGTAGCAGACACAAATGCAACAGGTACAGCTTCCCCCATTTAATCTGCAGACCATGGCAGCACATTGTTCAGGATGTTTTGCTTTTCAACCATTTCTTAATAGAATATAAAGCCCCCTAAAAATGCTGTGGCCTCTTTAGAGTTGTTAGATTGCCTCAGAACTGGCTGCATCACATTAATTCTACCATTGTTGTTTTCTTGCTACTGGTGTTTTTTATTTGGACATGGGCATTTCACTATGTTCGTGCAATTTGCTTTCCATTTTTTAGTGTTTAGCAGTTTAGTGCTAAGTGCACAAAACTATATTTAGTAATCTAGGTATCACTGACACTTAAAGAATCCAAGTACCTGCATTATTCTTCTACAGTTTTTGCTGGAGCGTGTCATTTAAAATTCATTAACAAAGCTTACCCTTCAAATTTATGATGCTGCGCTGATGGTTTATGGATTAGTTCTTTAAGTATGCCTCCTCCCCCCCTGTCCTGCATACAATACAGCTCCCCACTGGAGCTGATTCAGTGAACAAAGTTGTTGTCTGAAAACAAGAGTGTATGCACACAGTTGCACTGTATGTCTGGTCACCCATAGCGTTTTACCCTGCCTGACCTTCAGGCTATGTGGGAAATAACACGTAAGGTGCTTAATCTGCCTTCAGTCTTTACTCTGGGTGGTCTAAACGGCTCTTTGAAAATGGCAACCAAAAGAAGGGACAGCAGGGAGAAGAATATAACATGAATGTTTTAAAAAATGCTTGCTATAAAAAGTGACAGATGGATGGAAGACTCCTAACTAGATCAACTGCTAGGAGACAGTAAGTTTCATTGTTGTACCCCACATTTCAAAGCATGGCATTGTTTAGTAAATACAGTTAGCTGATGGGCTGCTTTTTTAAACAACAACAACAACCCTATCCCTCTTCTATCTGCTAACTTGAAAGGCAAATGCAAAGGTAATACTGGTGGATTTTGCTGCAATTATGGGATTTAAAATATTCAATGTGGCCAGATTTTATGGCAAGTGTCATTTAGGTAAGATGCCATGGACAAAACAATATTCATTATGTGAGATTTTGGTTAACCTTAATAAACAAGACACCGCCATTTTAAATTTTGTCTACTATATGGACTTAACTATTTGGCCATCTTTGTGTTTTTAAACAAGCATGGTAATTAATTGTAACTAATTGCACTGTAACTAATACAATATTCTTCAAGTCTGAATGCACCCTTAGATTGTTCTACTGAGACTTTAGGTTTCTTAACATACAGTGGTACCTCGACTTGCGAACGACTCGACAACTGAATTTTTCGACTTATAAATGGGGCTAATGGCCGCGCGCTTACGAATGTCTCGACATCTGAAAGGTTTTAGATAGGGATTTTTCGACTTACGAATTTTTAGATAGGGTTGCTTCGACTTATGAATTTTTTCGTTTCCAATGCATTCCTATGGGAAATCGTGTTTCCAATGGCGTTTTTTGACTTACGAATTTTTCGACCTACGAAGGTGCCTTCGGAACGGATTAAATTCATAAGTCAAGGCACCACTGTAGTTCCAATATAACAAAGTGCTACTGGCAAATTGTTGCAGTTTAAATCAGGTATGATATAAAATATTAAGAAGCAAGAAACAGTTCCTTTGTTGAACTGCATGCAATAATACTGATGATATAACATTTGGCATGATCTTCTCCCCCCCCCCCCCCAGCACAATATTTAGGCTTGAGAGTTGAAAGCATTGCAGGAATTTGAAAGTCATACTATGCTTATTTTAAAACAGACTGTTCCAATATTTATTCTAATTTTAGTTTATAGTAGCATAGAATGACAGATTTCTTTCATTTGTATAGAAAAATATTATTCTCTTTTTGGGGTACGTGATGAAGGAATAGAACCAGCAGTAATGTTTTTGTAACTGAAGTGATGGATCATTCTTATAATCTATGATCTTATGAGTAGAAGAAATTGGATTTCAATGTTTCTACTATCCATATGCTATTTTAAAAATAAATCAAAAAGACATAAATGCATTGCCTGTAATGCTGAGAGAAACATTCTACATTTTTGTGAACATTCTACATATTCATGCTTGGAATATATAGCTATACATAAAGCTTTACATATTTTGAGCACATTAATTCAGCACACACACACACCCCTCTTTTTAGACTGTTAGTGGTTTTAACAGTTAGGCCTTTACCAAGGCTGGAGAAATTCCAAGACACATAAGAAATTTGAGGTTTACACTGTGGATTTTAAATGGTATCTTTTCATTCTTACTCTGTATACAGCTGGTATCCAGCAGTTTAAAACATTTTTTTCCAAATCTAGAAGGGAAGGCAGGGAGGGGAGGGACACAAATCCTCGATGGCAATTAAAGCAGGGAGGTAACCAATGTTGTGTCCTCCAGGTGTTGTAGTTTACAATTCCCTTCATGGCTGAGCTGACTGGGGTTGATGGGAGACCAACACAGGCCCATTAGCCTCCATGAGGCAGTTGCCACAGGTGGCAGACTGGGGAAAGCTGGGAGGAGCAGCAAATCTGGGCCCCAAGAAGTGCACCACTCAGTCCCTCCTGCACTTGTCACCTTCAGCTAACATCTAGGAAGAGCAGTGCCACTGCCTACTCCTCTCCAGCTCTTGACTTTCTGGTAGTATTTTGTGCAACTGAAGCAATAGGTATATTTGAAAGATTTAATCTTAAGTCCTTACAAGAGCCCATGCACTCCAAGTTAGTATGCACTATAGTGTCGTTTTTTTCTTTGCGGAAGGCTCAGCGGTAAAGCATTTGTTTTAAATGCAGAAGGTCCTAGATTCAATCCCCAGCATCTCTAGGTTGGTCTGAGACACATCTGAAACACAGGAGATCCACTGCCAGTCAGTGTAGACAATACTGAACTATATGGACTGCTGCTCTGACACTCTATTACGTTCCTATGGTTGGCTGGTAGCAGCTCCATTTAGCTCATTCTCTCTATGTGATGTTCTGCCCTGAATAGCAGTCTGTTTTCTGACAGAGAAGAAAATCACTTGAGATCAGTCAAGTAACGATATGTGTTTCCATTCTCTATCCATGTAACTGATTCAACATGGCTTTCTCTCTCCTGCGTCTTTTGTGTTGTAGCATTTCTGCCATCTCCTGCCATGTTCAGTGCTCATCTAAAGCATCTTAAGGGGCATAGCTCCTCTTAACTTTTGTAAAGAACAAGAGCAGATTCACGCAAATGGAGCTCATCACAGACTATGGGCAGTTACAGCCTCAGTTTTAGTTGAGCATTTGGTACGAAGCAAGAGTTCAGCCCAGCCAAAAAACCACATGTCTGCAGAACATCATTGCTAATTAAAGGAGAGACTGTAGTTGAAACGTTCTTCTGTCTTGTACTTAATGATTTCAGATCAAAAATTGTTCTGGTAATGAAGATTCTGATTCTAAATTCCAGTCTATTTCTCTCTTTAAATACATGTTTAAATATTAAAAATATTACAATATTGTCAGCATAGCATATAAATTTGCTTCATCACAGTATTTATCATTCCAGTACATAATGAAAATAATTCAATTTTTTAAATTGTTGGACTCATGTTTATGAAAACTTCTGCCATAACGGATTTGTCATCCTTTAATACTACAATCTTAGGCTTGTCTACTCAGAAGTAAACCTCATTTCGTTCAATGGGACTTGCGTCCAGGTAAATGTGTATAGATTGCAGCCAAAGCATTGTGACAATTTACTCTATAATCCTATAGTTGGTTACCTTAGAGTGAGCGGTTTTCAACATCCTCAAAGTATCACAAATGAAAGTCATATAGGAAAAAATACAGTAAAATGAATTTCATTTCAGAGCAGCACAGATAATTATTAGATAAGAGATCCTCTTAAACATCCATATAAACTGAAATGACTAATAATAATAATAGTACAATTTAGATATTAATGCTGTTGTCCAATGTGCACATCCTCTGGGGCCAACAGAGGCTTTCCCTCCTGCCTAAGGGACGGCCCCTCCCACTCCCCAAACTAAATTTGAAAGATACTTTCTAGTCAGGGCCGGCTCTAGGGGTAGGCTGGGTGGTGCAGGGCGCCAGGCCGGCAGGGGGGTGTTGCACGGCGTGCTGCACCCGCCCACCAGGGCGGGGGCGCCAGAGCGATCTCTGCACCACGGTGCCAGGGTGCCCGACATGCTCGAGATGGCCCTGTTTCTAGTGTACCAAATTCGATCCTAATTATAGTGCAGGTTGGTGTTAGGGGAGCTATCTGCGGATGGAAAGGTTAACCATCCCCTCCGAAGCTGTGAAACCCCCCCTCCCCTTGCTGAAAAAGTCCCACCACCATCACCACAATTACCATAGGTTTCAAAGAAGTATTCTATTGTAGGCAATGGAAGGTTTTTTTCAAACTGAATTGGGAAAAGGGTAATTTTGGGGGCATAATTGTTGCAGTGCCTACAGAGTGCCCACAACTGTTTCTCTGGTTTGCAGGTGTGCCTATGCCCCCCCCCCCAAGTTGGCAGTCCCTTGTGTGTGCTATACTGGCTCACTATAAAGCAGCCTCCTCTGTTCCTTCCTTTCCCAAAAGTAATAAAAGCATTAAATCTGATAGCAGAAGGGGAAGAATGGTCAGCAGTAATATTATCAACCTACTGTCTAGAGAGTCCAAATTGGCAGATCTTGAACAGTAGCCATCTCTATAGCACTGCTGACTCTACTTCTTTTGATAGATGTTAATTTTATATACATTAATCTTCAGCACAGCATATCAAATTGTTGGACACATAGCTTTTCAAAAAGGAAAGCTGTGTAAGATGAGCTGTTTTCCAAAAAGGCAGAATGCAACTTTCATTTCTTAAAAGCTTTTAGAGTGCAGTACTGTATTGTTAAAAGCAGTATGGACAAGTGAAGCAGTGATAAAGGAGCTATTTACTTGCCTTGTTTTTTGGCTTTTTGCTGCAAGTTGCATACAAATGTGTTCAGTATTTTACATTTCTTCCTTCCTTCCTTCCTTCCTTCCTTCCTTCCTTCCTTCCTTTCTTTCTTTGTTGTAGTCCAGCAACATCTGGGTGGCCACAAATTTCCCATTGCTGCTTTAGAAACTTGCAGAGCAAGAGTGAAATATTTCCCAGCTCAATTCCCATATTGGTTATAAGCCTCAAGCCCTGATTGATGCATTTATCAAGAACCAGAGCAGCAATACCATTGGAGAAGAAAGCCACCTGCTCTCTCCCTGCCATATTTGCATCATAGCCAGCAACTTACCATACCTTAATGGTCACACCTCTGTCCTCTACTGTGCTATTTCATTTCTTGGTGAAAATACGAAGCAGAGCTGAGACAATAATGTCTTGCTGAAGTCTCTGCCTCAGCAAAGTGTAAGCCAGAAAATGGTCTATCCACCCACCCTTTCTGCTGCAGAGGACTGTAACAGACTGCAATTTCCATCTATGCTGCTTACTATGGTTTCTTGTTGGGCGCAATATACAAAATGGCTTCTAGAAGTTTAATACTTTAGATGGAGTTTTGTTCTCTAAATCTATTTCACCCATCCTTTGCCTCAGCGCCTAAACGTGATTTGTTTTTCCCTTGTGAAAGGGAATTATAATAATTGCTTATTAGCAATCCCATAGATTGTTGCTAAAATTACTGAACTAATGTGTGTTAGACTTCAAATAACATGCTGCAAGAAAGTGCTGTTATCCAGCAAAGGTTCTACACGGGAGGAGGGAGGGAAAGCAGTTTTCACAAATTCTGCTTCTCTCGGCACCACCTTCCAGGCTGTTTGCCAGGCCCCCCCCCCCCCCGGTAGTTTTTCAGAAGGCACAGGGCAGGAGACTGCACAGGAGAAGAGGAATGGATGGAACTCACCTCCTACCCCTTTCCTCTTGCACAGATAGAACTCTGCTAGACACAAGTCTGCATCCAATCCATTATTATTTTCAGGTTGTTGTTGTTGTTTAGTCGTTTAGTCGTGTACAACTCTAACAAGAATTAAATCCATCCCATCCATTCTGAGTACTGGTTTAAATTGATATATACCCCAAAACATATACAACTGTAAGCAAATACCATTGTTGTTGTTTTTAAATGGCATTTGCCCATGGATCTGTGTAGGATTGAGACCCAATGGCTTAGAGTAAAAAGTTGTAGATCAAAATGTTTCATCTTAATGTACTGTAGGGTGACAATCAGGAAAGTGTGGTGTAGAAGCCATGATCTTCATTAATATGGGAAGTGTTTAGCCAGAGCAGTATTTTATATATACTGTGTGTGTGTGTGTGTGTGTGTGTGTGTGTGTGTGTGTGTATGTGTGTGTGTGTGTGTGTGAGAGAGAGAGAGAGAGAGAGAGAGAGAGAGAGAGAGAGAGAGAGAGAGAGAGAGAGAGAGCAATATTAATGCAATTGACCTGAAGGGACAGGATATACCACTCATTAACTTTATGCCATGTCTTTAGCCATAAAACAATTAAATTATGATTATAAAGCCCTTCAGTTTGTTTTTCTGTGCCTCTCATTCCTCCAATATAGGGATGGATTTCAGCTTAATTCAGTGTACTGATGTGCTGTTTTCTGTTGTATTAAGGCCTGCTTTTAATATAGTTTTGTTTATTTTTGATGCAATTTTATTGCTTTTAAATTGTTTAGTGTCGCTTTGATTCTTAAAACGGAAAAGCAAATGTTTTTAATGTGTCTTCACAGTCCTTCTGTCATCATAACAGAATATGGACTACTTTTGGCGTATAAATGATACTTTTTTAAAAGGAGAAGGGTGTATCTTTCAAACTTAAAGGGAAACAAATAATCCATTTTAATGTAGTGCATATGGTGAGATTTCTTGCTACTATCTTGTATCTTCACTTTGAGTTGGTCTCAAAAAATTGTAGGGACACAGATTTTTCTGTTTTCAATTTTATTTGGCTGTAACCTGCTGCTACCGCCACTGAATAATGTTCATTTGAGACTTGTTGCTGCAAATATCTGTGTCTGGTGCCAGATTTTAATATGCTGTGACACTCACATCATCATGTTGAGATAGCAGATGAATTACCCTGTCACTCCCTGTACCAGGATTGACTAAATCAGGACATTGCTGAAATATTTTGTCAAATTGTCATAACATGAATTATTAGAAGCCAAGTGAAACATAGGATGACACAGCTGCATGTAGGGAGGAGATGCTTGTTATGAATGAAGGTATTTTGCAATTGCTCAGATCTTCTGCCTCAAATTCATTTTTCACTTACTGTTCCTTAGGATTGTAGCTACTTGCACTGTATATAAATTAAACATTGTGTTTCAAACAATGTTGTTTTCTTAGCTGCAGTACCCAAAGGCAAGCTCATAAAACAGTTCATTTCAAAACCAAGGTTGCTTTAATAAAAGCCGCATGATTTCTATAAATTAAAGCAGCCTGAAAACAATTCCTTACCATGCACTTGCAAGTAGATGTGGGTTCTGTGCTGTTTTAACCTATCCTTGAACTAGAAAGCATTGTGAGGATATTAAAAACATGAAGGCCAGTGATGGAACAACATGAAGCTTCATTTTTATATAATTACTGTTATAGATGTAGGTGAAACATATAGATGTAGATAAGGAGGGGCAGAATTAGAATTCAAATGATCAGGGTTTAATTTTTTTATGATAAAAGTATGCAGATTTGATAAACAGAAACTGAAGTACTTTTAACATAATTTAAAAATTAAATGTTCTCGAAGCTACCAACATGAGTCTGACCAAACTGTGGGAGGCAGTGAAAGACAGGAGTGCCTGGCATGCTCTGGTCCATGGGGTCACAAAGAGTCAGACACGACTAAACAACAATAACACAGAGGTAGTATGTAGGACTGGCAAAAATTGGATTCCTTGCCTTTCACAAGCAGAAAACTGTTCCACTGACTAAAGCAAAGGCAGCCTTGGATCTTGTACAGTATTTGCATTACCGGGAACAGACATTATGTAGCACCTGTAATAGTGCCAATTCTGCTGACTGAAGTGGCTGCGTGGTCACATACAGGGACAAGGTGATTTCGTAGGTTTTCATGCGCTTCAGGGCTTGTTCTAAAATGCAGCTCTTATTTTTGAGATGAATTTGGTTCACACATCTGGCATGTTTATTTATTGCTTTGCATTTAAAATTAGTAAATGTGCCTTCATTTTTAATGTACCAGTGCTTTTGAAGAACAGTCTAATTAGGCATTTCTTACCTTTTTTTGAACTTGGGCCCATCTTCTATACTTGCATCATATTCTAGCTCCTGCCCCCTTGCTCTGTGATGTGGGCAGCCATTTATTCAGTCTCTTTTTTGAGATTTCAGGGCTCTCTAATTTTTTCTTGGGGCAGGAGGCATGTCACAAGGAACCTTGGTCATAAAATTTAGGCTTGGATGAGTGCAAGCTGGCAGGCATAGGAGCACCTAACAAAACTTTCATTGCAGAAGTGAATATTAGCTGGCATTAAAACTGCTTAGGGAAGCTAGAAAAGATTCTTTTCAGCCAAGGGGGGCAACTTCAGTGACTGACAGATTGAGGGTTGGTTTTACAATGACACAGCCTTCATTCATGACTGAAGCATAATGCTGCAACAACAACAATTCATTGTAATCTTCCTTGCTTCTAGAAGAGAAAAAACAAACAAGCGTAATTCCTGAGATGGAGTTGCACTCCTCTTAAGGATCAGGTTTAGTTTTCAGATGTTTATAGATCCAGCATTGCTGATGGATGCACTAGTATTGTCGATAACTTGTAGTGACTTTCATCAATGTCAGTTGAGTTGCTATGACAACTGCATTGCGTTTTGGAGAGTACTTTAATCTGTGTTGTAACATCCATGCAAGTGAATGGCAAGAAGTGTTTGCATTTGGTTTTGCCTTTTGAAAGGGCCCAGAAACTACAACTGGTACAGAGTCCATGGGCCAGATTGTTAACTGCTACAGTCTTCTTTGACTGAATGTTAAAAGACATTCAGTGGGCTCCCAGTTAATTTCCAGTCCAGTTCAAAGTGCTGATATTTACATTTGAAGCCCTAAATGTCCTACCTGCTAAAGAAAATCAAATTCTGAGGTCACCCCCACTGAGCTCAGGCAGATGGCTCTCCTTTGAAGTGCTCCTATGGAACTCTCTCCCTAGGTGTACTTGCTGTGACTTAGGATAGAATCTGTTTTGCACAGCCTAAGCGACCAACATGAGTATGACCAAACTGCGGGAGGCAGTAGAAGACAGGAGTGCCTGGCGTGCTCTGGTCCATGGGTTCTCAAAGAGTCGAACACGACTAAACGACAACGACAACACACACACACACACACATATGCAGACTGCTAGCAAAGAGGAATCATAGGTTGCTTCCGCACACTTCCCCATTGATATTGCCAGCCTTTTCAATTCTTATTCTTTTCTTAAGCTTATGTTTTTCTTTTTTTTGTTTGTAGGTATTTGTGTATTTTGTATTGTTTTGTGTGATGTTTTATTCATGGTCTTTTATGTATTGATATAAAATTGAATAAATTTTTTAAAAAAAGATATTGCCAGCCTTGTTACTCACTTTTTATGGAGAACCCAGATTTTATCAATGATAAATCATTACATCCCAGTGTTGTGTTTTCTGTCTTAATTGTCCTCCCATCTTTTTATGGACCTGTTGATTTGTGTCATTAAAAAAAAGGTTAAAATGCAATTTTAGTCCAAGCCTGTCAAATGTGGAAAGACAAACATCTTTCAGGGCTATTAATTAAAAGTTTCCTCCTTGATGGCTCTGCCCTTTCTTCCTCATCCTGTTGACTGTGGCTCAGGGAGCATTAGTGAATATCCTGTATATCACTCCTCAGATAACCTATTTTAGGACTGTGCTGTAGTGTAATTGCCCCGGTTATCAGTTTGTCATCCGAAGTGGTGTCTGTACTTTGCATTCCTTTTTTCTTTTCATTTTTATATAGTGAAACAGCCGTATTATCCTAAATCAAAATTTAAACAAAAACAATGGGGAAATTCCTTTAGCCACATCTAATGGCAATTGTTAAAATAGGCTGGAAACTATACTCAGAAAGCTTTTTAAGTAACATTGAGGGGTTGGCTGAACAGAATGTGCTTCTGAGTAAACATTACTAGAAGAATCTTGGCCGCAGAGAAAGATGATGGAAATATTAGAGGCTGTAGAAGCTCTGTGCTTGAATTCCACTTTTAGATGATGTAAGAAAAAGTCTCAGAGGTGCTTAAGGGGATTGAGTGTGGAACCAGCCACAGGGATTAATCATTTTATTTGTTCTGAATGGAAGGAAGAATGGTTTCCTAGTTCACAACTGTGGCTTGTACTGTGGGGTTTTTTGCTTTTGTCAGAAGTTGGTCGCCGGGTGGGGCGGAGAGCACCAGCTTCCCAGCAGGTAGGTCACTGTTGGTTACTGGGAAGGAGAGGAGAGTGGCAAGGCAGCGGGGAGTTTTACCAGTGCATTTGCCCCATGCTGATCTCCCTGCCACCTCACCCTTGCATCATTCCTGGCAAGCAATAGTGACCCACCTGCTGGGAAGCTAGGATGGTGGGTCCAACCCACCCAGTGAGCCACTTCTGGTTTGTTTTTGTTTTTGAATATTTGACACATTCTTTACCAGCTCTTTAAGGTCACATAAACTTAATGAAGCAGGATCTGCATGAGCATCTTGCACCCACATTTTGTCCATCTTCTTTCCTTCTTTTCCTCAAGGGGGGAAATAAACCAGGAAGCAGCAGTTGTTCATATCTTCCCAAACTACATGATGTAGTTAATGGCTTCCTAATAAGACACCATTCAAAAGCTAATTTTAAACAATGACTGTGTGATTGTGAACAATATGGTGTTGTTTGCATGTCACGATAAACCATAGCTAATGGTTTACTATGAACATGGAGATCACTTCTGCTTTGCTCCTACACTAGCACTAGAGGGAGCGACAAACCACAAGCCTGGCTTAGTGTTACACCAAAAGCAGAATTTGTTGTTTGTTTCACTCAGAGCTTGACTTTAAATTATAGTTTGCATGAACAATCCACAATGCCAGGCTTGGATGCAACTCTAAGCCAAGCATTGTGGTTTCTAGTTACTACTAAGAGAGGAATAAAGTGGAAGCCATCTGTGTGTTCATGGTAAGCCATTAACTATGGTTTATTGTGATGTGTAAAGACAGCCTGTACATTTTTCTTTGATTTTTTTGACAGTGTTTTCTGACACAATATATGTTCCAGAAGTGCAGCCATGCTCATTTTTGATAGCAAAATCAACAAGAAGTCCTTTGGCAATTTTAAAGATTGAAGTATTTATTGTGGTGCAATTCTTAATAGCCTAGAGATTGCTGAGTGAGATGTATGAGGTTATATGATGAAGTATAGAATATATTTATATGTTAATAATTGAACTAATTTTAGATGAGTTTTCATGTCAATAACCATTGATGATATCATGCTGTGAGCTTTCCAGATTTAATTAAACTATATGTGTCTGTCTGGACTACCTTCTTCTGTGTTGATATAAGCAAAGTCCCTCATCCTACCGTGTTTCTCATATTATAAGACACGTCTTATATTTATTTTTTCCTCAAAAAAACACACTATGGCTTATTTTCAAGGGATGTCTTATTTTTTTCCTCCTCCTCCTGCCGCGGCCGGCATTGCTGCTGCGCCTATCACTATGTCTTATTTTCGAGGTATGGCTTATATTCCTTGAATGCTTAAAAATCCTGCTATGGCTTATTTTATGGGTATGTCCTAAAATATGAGAAACAGGGTATGTAGCATCCTATGATATGAACTATTTCCTTAATATTCCCTTAATATTGCTGGTTTTGTCTCCAGAGCAGTGTCATTAAAATTTCATGCATGGAGTATTAGAAATAAACTATTTGGTATATTCAGTGAGTATAGAATGTCATAAGAATACTTAGTGAAACTCATGCCTAGAGCTTATTTCTAACTTATTCAATAAATATTGCTGAAATTTTGTTCTTTGCATACTGTATGAGGCCTATGGTGTTTCATTTTACTACAGATTTACATTTCTGTGAATTAAATCAAGGCTTTGAAACCAACAGGATGTCTCCTAGTTACATAACAAAATGCATGATTTTATGGAAGAGCACAGGGATTCATGTGCCTAGAAAATTTGATGCAAAGAATATCTACCCCAGGAATTATATAGCTGTACAGGTTCAGAATACAATTTATTCTGAATTTTTGCACATGCAAATAGGTTTTTCGTAACAGACCACTAAAACTATTTGCTTCTTTACTTTTAAAGCACATATACACAAAACACAGTACAATAAATCTGATAGTTAAAGCTCTGTTACTGGTTTACAACTTTAAACTTATTATTTAGGTTGGTTTAAAACACAAGAAAAGAAAGGATGGAACCATATAATAGAAAGTACAAATAATCTAGAATAGCTCATCTGGCTTCTTTCTCTCCCCATTCTATTTGCATCTGTTGCTCAGGATCCTGTGTGTGCAGTATAACAATGGCTGCTGTGTGTGAACCTGCTCACTGTCCTGCTCACTGCAGCATGGCCAGACTCAACTGGGTGTAGGACAAGATGATGTTCAGACAGGATACAAGGCGAGGTGGGCCGCAGGGTTCTGGGAAACACAGAGCAAGCTAAAATTGAGCCCTTCTCCAGCAGTACCACCAGGTACAACGTAACTGTTAGTGCCACCTGTGCTGCAGGATGCTGCTGTACTTAAAAGGACTCAACCTTTTTCTACAAAACTATTGCAACAGAGCAAGGGAGGGTCAGGTATTCTAGGGTCTTCTAGAGACAGTTAAGGGTACCAGTGCCTCTGGGGCTGGTCCTGCATGCTCTCCCTTTCAGTCTCTTATCACCGGATGAGGAGTCTCAGTTCGTGACACATATGTGTTAAGATCACCTACAAAGACTCTTCTCTAGGTGCTCCTGTTGCCTGAAGAGTGCTGGGTGGTGTCTGCTGACAGGACCTTCTCAGTTGTGGTTCCTAGTCGGGGGTGGCGTGCTTGGCATTTTCACATTTTTGACCTTTATATCTTCCCATAACTTTTTAAAATTCTAGTTTAGTTTGATTGTATTTTGTGGCCTTGCTCATGTTTTCTCTTTAATCAAACATTTTTTAAAAAGTTATATTGTCATTGGTTAGTGTGTTTTTAACTGCCAAAGATAATACAATTTTAAATAATAAATAAATAGAAATTTGGCAGTGGCCATGAGATATTTGTTCCCATGGACTCTCATGTGACAGAGTCTCCGTCTGCATTACTTTAAACGGGGGTGGGGGAGAGAATGTGACTGCAAATGAAGCACCTACCAGAAGCAACAGGTGTGCTGGACTCAGCAGCAGCTCCAGGGGAGGCAGTGGAGCTCACCTGCTGTACAGTTCCAGGGCTGTTAATCTGAAGCAGTGGTTCTGAATCTTGCTCACCTTTTCAAGTTGACTGCTCTGCTAAGGGACCTCAGCCTATGTGAACAGAGTGCATAGGCAAAGAACGCTTTCCTATGGCTGTGTGTTGTCGGTGAAAATTGGGAGCTGCCTGAGTTAATTGACGGATAAAAATATATCGGCACAGGAAAAGGAATTAAGCAGATGAAAGTGTAAATCATTGCCTTGTTTGTCATAATAAATGTTTGTACTCATTGATTCTTTTAAAAGTAGCTTATGTTTGTAAGAACATTTTCAGACTACACCAGGGAACCCTTTCCCCCCACATTGATTTGGCTGACTCTCTCTTGAAGTACTTGTTTTTGGACCATGTTCAAATACAGCAGCTTAGTCTCTGAATTTAACATTTGGTGCTTTCTGCCAATTTTAAGGAAGTGATTAACCTTGAACTTCCCACAAAACAATAAAACCTTTTCAAATACTAGTGGATTTTAAAGTTTATTCAATCCCCATGAGGCATTCATAGAAGAGAGCTTCTCTCTTTGGAAGATAGGGAGAGCTTTATACCAAGGCATACCAATGACCCTTCTAGCTCAGTATTGTCAACTCTGACTGGCAGTAGTTCTCCAGGGTTTCAGAGTGGGAGCCTTTCCCACTGAGCTATGGCTCTTCCATCTTGAGTCTTGAGATGCCCCCTTTCTAGTATTGGACCACCTGGTGTGTACAGGTACCATTGTCTTAATTACTACCCATTTCTTAGGGCAGTGGTTTGTATTTCATATGTAGTGGAGGGGATGATTGAATAGGGAGAATATGTAGGAAGAAAAGAGATAGCAAGAGGCAATAAAGAAGGACTGCACTTTTCATAATGGCAGCATGTACTTGGTTATCAGGTTGTGTGTATTCTGTACTAGAATTTAAAATAAAACTTGCTTATGTAACTCAAATTCTACAGCCTGCACAAATAGATGTAACTGCTCATTCTGCACAATCCATTCCACTTCTAATAGCCATGGAAGGAGCAGAAGGCCTGGCATTCCTAGCCAATGGAAATCCCGTTGAACCCCTTCTCTGCAGAGTTGCACTGCATAGTAAATTTTGCCTTGGCTATTGCAAGGTTTGTGTGAATAGAACAAAGGTGGCTTGACTCAGTAGTAGTGGTCTGATTAACTGATATTCTTTTCTCCCTCTTTTTGTTTTAGTATCTGAAAACTCCAAAGTGGTGCAAGACAAAAAAGCTGCTTCATCCAGCCGCCCCACCTCTGCCGCTTTAGGACAGAATGCCAGCAGTGCTGGAGCCAAGCCAGGTATCAATTTGTGAACTTTTCATTGCTTTCACCACCCTGGAGATGTATTTTTAAAACCCCTTTTAACAATGTATTTCACCTCTTTCACAGTTGTTTTCAGTCACAGGTGTCACTGAACTTTTAATTACAGGTGGCAACCATTTCATGTGTGTGTGGGGGGGGGTCTGTTTCTGGCCCTGCATGCATTAGCAGAGCATATATAAGTGTGCCCCACCCCTGTTCTGCCTCCCATTCTTCCCCCATTCTGCCCTTTTCCACGTTGCACGCTGGCAATCATGCATCAGTTGGACGCGCCTAAAATGGTCGCCACCTGTATGTTCAGATATAGACAAGAAACATTGAAACAACATAGGCAAACTGATATTGTATTTGTACTATGCATTTACATAGAGCGAGAAATAGTTCTTGCAAAGTCATGAAACCCAGGAAATTAAACTATTCCTTTGCAAATCTAAAAGATACAGATTAGGGTCAGGCATACCCTGACCAACCTCTTTGTGAGTGTGCTCAGATGCACTTGGGTCTCTGCACTTCCAGTGCTGAGTATTGTAAATGTATTCTATAAGCACCAGGTGAAATGAATTTCTGTATATGCTCAGTCTCACACTCCAGTTTTCTTTTGCTTACTTTACAGGGTTCAGAGAACAAATACACTGCTGGGCTTTACTGAATATATTGTCCTAGCTGCACATTCCCCCCCCCTATCCTCTGGCAAGCACAGTGTTAAATGAGTCAGGAAAGAGTTTTGTTTTCTTGAATAGACACATCATCACTTTAACAACTGTCTATATGCCTTCTGTTCTGCAGCTCAGATTTGAAAGGCGGTTCATTATAAACTGTGAGAAATAAAGGACTCTCGAATCCTGTGAAATGTTTCATTCCCCTGTTGCATATCTTAAATTTTATATATCGAGTGACAGGACGTCAGCTGGTTAGTTGTACCCATAACACAGTCGCTGGCACCTGGGCATTCTGCCAAGTAATTAACCTTTCATTCATTACCCCTAAAACAAAAGTTATAAAGGCAAGATCTATGGCATGTGACAACAGAGGAAAATAAGTCTGCGTAGTTAAATAATGCCACCATCTTTGAGGTCTGAGAAGTACTTTGTATGAAGTGTTGGCTTTTGTTCTTGAGATCACGATGGTCTCATATGCTTTCACATGCGGTTTGCATGGAACAAAACTGATGTGTTTTCTGGTAAATGCTGCAGTGTGTACAGGCTGTTGGTATGTAATTTGAGCAGTTCTTTTGGATCAGGGTTTTTAGTACAAAATAAATAAATAAATCCCCGAAAATCTAACACCTGAGGTTGGATCTTGAGAAATGGTGGTGGAAGAAGAAGGGGTATGGAAGGTGACTTTCTGACTCCCTTCACCACCACCCCCAGTCACGCCCAAAGCCTCCAAACAACCTCACATGAAGGTCGGGAAACCCTATTGAATAGGTGGAGCTTCAGGATAGGGGAATAAAGATGGAGAATATAACCCTGAAAATTGGACAGGAGCATCTTCCATCTACCCCTTCCATCGCTGGTGTTTCTCTGAATCCAACCAATAGCCTGTTAAGTTCTCACTTAGGTAGAAATTTAGTGTCAGTAGTTTCACTTCACACTGAAGGGTGGAGCTCATGTGAACGGTTGCTCGTCTATGGGAGAGAGAGAAACCCCCTATATATATGTTTTCTATGTGAATGGATTTTTATGTGGGAACATGCAGCCCCACCTGCTTTCTGAAGTGCTGCAACACAGACAGAAGCTGGCCACCTCTTTGAGAACTTGGCCTTAAGTGTTATTCTAAGAATTAATTGGATGCCGTTCATGGTGGTTCTTTTTTTCTTTAGGCAGAGAGATCCCAAGCTCATAGCAATTAAATATGTGAAAGTGATAATATGTGAAAGGTCTTAAATGGTAACATTACAGTTGCTTGTTAATTGATTTTAGAATGTTGCTTTTTCTAATATGACACCTCAAATCTTCTATTATTTTACAGACCCTGCGCCAGTACTGAAAGTTGATGAAAGGCAGCGACTTGCTCGAGAACGGAGAGAAGAACGGGAAAAGCTGTTAGGTGAGTCATACTCAATGTGCTCTTTCTAACTGGTGATTCTCATCAGTTATAACATGCTTGTCATTTGACATCTATATTATGCATTAAACAGCATGAGTTACGAGACTATAATTAAATGTGTACTTTTAGCCATAAAAATAGTTCATGGAATTTAATTACTAGATCTCTGAGATCTGGTCAACACGTGGTCCTAGCACATAAGTTGTACATGTGCTGGAGCATAGACATGTCCTCCTCACATAGGATATTGTGTACAGAGAGGGTTTTGTGTTCATACAAGAAAGTTCAGTGTGTGGTAGAGCAGAACATGCCAACCCAAGTCTTGTTGTCAGGCCTACATCGGATAAAGTAGTGTTACTTAGCACGAGAAGTACATATTGTCATTAATTTGTAAAGACTTTCATGTGTCTTGGTTCTATTCACACAATAAGTGCAAACTGGCAGAGGCTACTGCAGGTTCTAGAACACTATTGTCAGCCTCCATCCATGACATTTCAAAATAACCAATGTCTTTGCCTGCAATAGGAAATACATTGGAGAGCCATGTGAGCCTTCCACCTGTAGAGGGCACGGCAGAAAAGGCTGTCTTGCCCAGTTGCTGCCCACCTCTCCTCAGGTCATGGGAAGGACCTCTAAAGACTATCTCAGTTTACGGGCTGGTTGCCATATAGGTGGGAAGTAGATCATCTTGTCTCGTGGTACAGCAGGAATAACTTGGTGCTAAATGCCCCAAAGACAGTGGAAATGATAATTGATTTTAGAAGGCATCCTCCCATCTTGTTGCCAATCTCCATTCTTAGTAAAATGGTTGTAGTGGTAGACTCCTTTAAGTTCTTGGGCTCTATGATCTCTCAAAAATTAAATTGGTCAGATAACATCAATATTATAAAAAGGTACACCAGAGATTGTATTTCTTGCGACAACTAAGGAAATTTAATCTGCCCCAAGAATCGTTGGTCCAATTTTATAGAGGTACTATTGAAACTGTTCTCTGTAATTCCATTACTGTCTGGTATGGTACAGCCTCTAAGCTGGATAAGAAGAGGCTCCAGCGAGCAGTAAGAACTGCAGAGAGGGTAATTGGTTTTAGTTTGCCTCCAATAGAGACACGTTATGCCGCTCGAGTCAGGAAGAGAGCAAAGAGAATTGCTGTAGACCAGGCATCCCCAAACTTCGGCCCTCCAGATGTTTCGGACTACAGTTCCCATCTTCCCCGACCACTGGCCCTGTTAGCTAGGGATCATGGGAGTTGTAGGCCAAAACATCTGGAGGGCCACAGTTTGGGGATGCCTGCTGTAGACCCTTCGCATCCTGGTCATCACCTGTTTGATTTACTCCCATCCGGACGTTGGTACAGGACTCTGTATACAAAAACGTCTAAGCACAGGAATAGCTTTTTTCCTTGTGCCATCAAATTGTTGAATCTGTAGTTGTGGGCAAAAGGGTGGCCAGTTGGTAGTATGGGGTTTTTCGCTGTGCTGTTGTATTGTGAGGGGAATAGTGTTTGTATGAGGTACGTTTTTCTTTACATTGCAATGTAGTCGAAGCAAAATTCCAAGTATGGTTGATACTTGGCCAATAAATTATTCTATTCTATTCTGTTCTGTACATTTTCTTATTGTTCACATTTGAAAAGGAAGCTTCACACCTCCTGCAAGAGTATTTCTTCTCTGAAGTTCTAAGGTTGAACTCACAGTGTCCCTTCCACAAAAACATAAATGCTTCTTCCTTTATGAAAGAGACAGAGATCTACTGGAGGCTCCTGCTGGAGGAATGGAAGGAAAATGGTTTTCACCAATTTTACTCCCTTCAAACCCCCAATTCTTTTTCCCATACTTTTCCAGAAGGTTTTTTCTCTCCCTTCTCCTTCCAGTGAGAGTGTCCTGTGAAAAGAGTTCTACTTACAGGAGCTCTGGATCAAAGGCATCTTGTTTCGTTTTGGGGTGGGTTTCATTTTCGACCTGATTTCATAGCAAACTAAAATATGATGTATTCAGAACCTTCTTATTGCAATGGCATTATAAAGATAGTCAACATGGTGAGCTCCAAATGTTTATAACTACAGTTCCCATTATTACTGATAATTGAGCAAGCTGGTTGGGACTGTAATCCAGCAACATCTGAAATGCAGCACTGGCTGCCCTTGTTCCATAAGAAGGATCCTGTTGGATCAGGGTGCAAGATCCCTCTAGTCCAGTGCTCTGATTCCCACAGTAGACAATCTGAGGCCTTGGGCAAGCAAAGCCTACAAGCAGCACATGAAGGTAACAGCCCTTTTTCCTGTAACAGCTCTTTGACAACTGGTGTCTGGTGGCATCTCACCTCTGAACCTGGAACCTCTGTGAACTTTTCTACTCCTCTTATAAAGCCATCTAAGCTAGTGGGCATCACCATATCCTGTAGTAGCAAATTTCATAAATGAATGGTGCACATTGTGAAGACATACTTCCTTTGTTTGTCTTGTATCACCTGCCATTGGATGATCTCAAGTTCTGGTTTTATGAGAGAAGGGGGGGGGGAGATTTACGTCTGTTTTCTCCATCTTGAAGTCTGTTCCCTTATGTTGAAGCTCCCCATATAGAAGAGAGAGTAAATTGATATCTACTCATCAGCTAAGTTAGTTTCCACTAATTAATTTTTGAGAATTGTTGTTTTGTGAGTGTACTACAAATCCTGGAGATTCCCAGACATTTTACAGATCCACCATTTCTGAGGTCCCTTGGTTAGGAACCATGAGGGGTTAAGCAGGTTTGAACATATTTTAACTTATTCTTCTGGCTATACCCAGAGGCATCTGAACTGCCAACCATTCAAAGAAGGAGAAGAAAAGGTTGTTTTTCTTCTTATGTGAATGCAAAGCACAGTGGCTGCCACTCTTAATTTTGTGAAAAATGTCTTCCTCAGTATGATGTCTGTCAACTTGCCATATTTTTAAATAGATCATAATGGCACATTACAGTTGCCTGCAGCTGACCCTGGTGGTGGTGTTTCTTTGGCATTTCAGAAAGAAGAGTAGAAGGCAAAGATACAGTTATTTCACACTCTAATCAGACCCTACACACTATTATATTTTTGACCATAAAGCATAATTGCGCTGGTTTGAGAGTACAGATAAATAAGCAGTATAAAATTAACAGCAGATAAATTCTCTATTTACCTGTCAAATCTGTAAATCATATGCTCTCTCTGATGCATTTGGCTATACATTCCTGCAAAACAGTTGTGTTTTCCATGTTTCTTCTCTTCCATTTATGTTTGCTTATTTCTTAATAATTTAATTCCATGTACTATAGAACAGGAAGCTGTCTGGCACTAATCCAGGCTGTTCATCAGTCAGTCTGGTTCTCTTTGATTGGTTTGATCATATTGCCCAAACTCTCAGGATTCAATTGAACAGCATGGCTCAAACTTGAAGGGACAGTGCAATGCACCAGAGTAAAGCAAAATGGGGACTTGAAGCAAAAGTTCCATTTCCATCTGGGGGGGGGGGAATACTATGTGAAGTGTCCCTCATATTTTACACCCAGTGAGTCTAGTCACATGCCTTGGACACCTTCACACTTGAATTCTGCAGTGTGGTCTGTGTGTGGCTGCCCTGGAAGAGTTTTTTAGAAACTGCAGGTGGTGCAGAATGCTTTCTGGTGTCTATTTCTTGGACCGTGTTACACTGGCCTTATACCAGTTGTGCTGGCTTCAGATTCATTTCAGGGCCCTATTCAAGGTGCTGGTTATTACTTAGAAAATTCTTAAATGGAATGAGGCCAGGATAGCTGAAAGACTTCCTCCTTCCATATGAATCTAGCTGTGGTTTACTATTTTTTTCCCTGAGGGTCCTGATTTATGCTTTCCACAGCCCAGGGCTCTCCTGTTGTTTTGAACTCCAACTCTCATAAATCCTACCATGCACAGGAAATGAACAGGGATTATGGGAACTGTAGGTGAACAAAATCTGAAGGATGTTAGGTTGGGGAAGCCTGGGTTAATGTTTTATGGTTGTTAAGCTGGCAAGTCACGTTCAAAGGTGCTTTCCTTTCTCCTGTTAGGAAAAAAGTAGCAAACTTCCTGCTTCTTTGGTGTGTAAACTGTTCTTAGACAGCATACTATCTCTCTCTATATTTTATATATATATATATATGCTGTTAAACCACAGTGCCTAGAGCTTGCCGATCAGAAGGTCGGCGGTTCGAATCCCCGTGATGGGGTGAGCTCCCGTTGCTCGGTCCCAGCTCCTGCCAACCTAGCAGTTTGAAAGCACCTCAAAGTGCAAGTAGATAAGTAGGCACCGCTACTGCTCTGTTTCCGTGCGCTGCTCTGGTTTGCCAGAAGCGGCTTTGTCATGCTGGCCACATGACCTGGAAGCTGTACGCCGGCTCCCTCGGTCAATAACGCGAGATGAGCACCGCAACCCCAGAGTCGGTCATGACTGGACCTAATGGTCAGGGGTCCCTTTACCTTTACCTACACACACACACACACACACACACACTATTAGCAGACACCTTACACAAAACAGTCCCAAAGCACAACAAATACACATCTTAATACCGAAATGACAGCACCAGCATAAAACCAGCATTTTTTTTAAAAAAAACAACAGTTGCATAGTAGTATTTATTTAGATAACTCACCCAACTTATACTCACCCTGCTTCCCTGAAAGGAGTTGAAACAGCAGATAATTGCTTTATGCAGTCTGGCATTCTAAAAATATTCCGTCTAATTCCCTTCCCTCATTCTGAAATGAGCCTTGTCACTAACTAATAGAAGGAACATTTCCTAGAGCAGGGTAGACCAACCCTTGGGGTCCAGGTGCATAGCTGCCAAGTTCTCCCTTTTTTTAAGGGAAATTCCCTTAAGCTGAATAGGCTTCCTCGCGAGAAAAGGGAAAACTTGGCAGCTATGTCCAGGTGTTGTGGCTCTCACACACATACACACTGCAACCTATTTTGTTGGCTATAATAGAACACCAGTCTTAATTTCAGAAGGGAGGGGGAACCTGCGGACACCAGGGAAGGCCTCTGCGGGCACATGTGTGCCCTTGGGCACAACGTTGGTGACCGGTGTACCCTATTCAGTTTCTTCTTCCACTTTCTAAAACTATTTTATTGGTCATCCAGGAGAAATGGTTAAACAATAGAGTGAAACCATAAAGTCTCTCTTTGCTAGAGCTGCATGGTTCAGTAGACGTATGACTCGGTTTGCAGCAGTTTGTTATGGAAAGGTTTTCCAAAATACAGTATTCCTTGTGGAAGCTGCAGTGGACAGAGTATGACTTCCTAGCACAATTAAGCAGCAAGGAAACTGCCTCTTCTGTCAGCAGGGCCAAAACAGAGCCATGGAACTAGAGGTGGCATTGTAGACCATCAAACTTGAGGCAGAAAATCCAGAGCTAGAGCATCCCCAAGAGATGGCCACCTAGCCTTTGCTGCTATTGCTACTTACTTAGGAGGAGAGTGAGGCAGTGGCCAGGTGAGTGCAGTGCAAAGGCAGCAGCAAAGCCAATTGGGTTCTCCTGTTAGTGTATTTGCACCACACCAATCTCCCTACAACCTTACCCTTTATCTCCCAGTAAGCAATGGCAGTGCAAACAGCTGGGGGTCAGGTGAGAAGCAGCACCGCACCATGCTGCACACTACCATTCAAATGTTCAACTGGGGCAGGGCAGCAGGGAACACTTTTTTTGCAGACGCAAAGAAATATTAGGTTTCTCCTTTTCAGCTATAAGACAGACTCATGCGAGTCCTAAGTGTTTGGAAATACAAGATGGGCAAAAAAGTGCGTGCAAACACTTTCCAGCATGATGCACCAATATTTTCCTGGCTTCTTTTTTCTGTGGAGAAATTGCTTAAGATGGGACAATGGAGCCTTCTAAATTAATTTTAAATAACTGCATTTATTGACATTTGTAAATTCATTGACTGTTTAGAGGCAGTGTATGAAGGATAATTTTAGGGTTATGATGATTAAGTTGTAATGATAAACTTCAACAACAACTACAACTACTGGGTTTATTAAAAGGCAATAAAAGATCAACAGCATTTCTTGTAATTTTCTCCATTATGGCAATTGAATATTATGCCCATGAGAGTTGTTGTCAATAAAATTATTTCCACTTGATTAAAGACTATATAATGAACACAAGACTATATAATGAAAGTTAAGACTGTTGATCAGATATGGGGGTTTTTTGTGCAAGCTGTCTTCTAGATACCTCTTTTTTCTGTCACCTGCTGAAGTTGCCAAGTCCATTGTGGACCTTTTTGAGGGAGAAAAGAATGTTGCCAGTGAGATGTTGTAGGCAGCCTTGGCTTCACATCCTCTCTCTCTTCAGGACAATATAAAGTCAGCAACTGTTATGTCTTGCAGATGGATGAGAAAGACTGTGTTTAGAGGGGGGAAATAGTTAACTATTAAGGAAAGCAGTTGATGCTTTATGTATCCCCAGCAGCTGTGTCTAGATTTAGGCTATGTCTGCATAGCAGTTTTATTGCAGCTTCATTTTTATCAGCTTTGGTTTGAATTCCACAAAGCGTATTTCTGTTTGTTTGAATATTCTTCCCAGTTTATCTCTGCATCAAGAAGCCATCCTGTCTGTGTGTCCATCTACTGTATAGACAATTCAATATTCTTCCTTTGTTTCTTTTCCCTACTTAATTCCCCTCCCCCTAAATTCTCGTTAATGATGTGGGAGGGTTGGCAGGGGGTCATGCTTACCGGTACTTTTGAATAAGGCCTTTGTAATTTTTACCGTATATTGTTTCTCACTGTAGAGGTATCAGGGCAATGGAGCAATGACGGGCAAACCATAAACAGGGAGGCACAGAGTTCTTTTTATCTCCTGTTTCCCTTTTGCACAAGTTCCATCCACATACATTTCAGAGCACTTAGTAGGTTAGAGCGGGCCTTGCAGAATCGCACTGGGCTTCTTGCCCTCACTATGCAGGCCATCTGCATGTTGCATATGTTGTAAGACAAGCCAAATGTAGACAAGCGCTGAATGATAGATGAGATTTGGAGAGGGGGTAGCATTATTAACTTATGGCTCAGTCAATATTTATTCCCCGAAGCAATATTGACTTACCACCCATGAGTTTCTATCACTTGAAACTTTTTTTCATTTCAAAGAGCAGCATTTCTAACTTATTGTTAATAATTATAACAGCTTTGTATTAAGGATTTTTCATAGGGCATAATGTATATATACAGTCATCACTTTAAAGACCAACAGCAGTAAGATACTTCTGTTAAGCTTTATTTACTGGTATAACTAGAACTGGAAGAATATATATCAAACCCTTGAAAAATACCGGTTACAGGTAGGTAGCCGTGTTGGTCTGGGTCGAAGTAAAATAAAAAAATTCATTCAGTAGCACCTTAAAGACCAACTAAGTTTTTATTTTGGTATGAGCTTTCGTGTGCATGCACACTTTCTAATTTAGTTATTAAAGGCGGCATCCTTCATCAGAATGCCTGCAGTAAAGGGCAAGATAGCATCACCTCCCCACTCAATGTACAGACGCTGACTGGACTGCCAGTTGAATCTTACTTCAACCCTGGCAGCGTTATTCAGCTCAGGAAATATGGTTTTCTTTATTTAAGTTTATGTGTTATTTTGTTGTGTTTTGTTTGCTTGCTTGCTTTGTATATGGTGTGGTATAATACCCTGCTGCTGTACCTTTGGGTTGTTAGTAACGGTTGTTATGCTACAATAACTAACTAACTAACAGACAGACAGACACTGGTGACAATATAGCATTTTCCATCTTGTGTGAGACAGCGGCTTTTTGAAGGAGTCCTGGCTGTGCCATGTAGCATGCACCGCTCTGTCTCTCATCAGAGGGCTGCAGCTACTGCCTTTTCAGCAATTGCCCCTCTTTTTTTCCTAATGGTAGCATGCCCTCCAACATCCCAGTGTTGAAAATGAAGATGGCAGTTCCATCCGCCTGCCCCGTATACGTGTGTGTGTGTGTGCGTACAGCCTCGGTCATGGCAGCCAAGTGGAAACTCCACCTTCAGGGGTAGTCTACCCACCACTCCTCTCCACCAGCACCAGGCACTGAACACAAAGGTTCTGAATCCCCACCTATCTCCCCCGCCTGGTACTTGAACTCCATGGACCCGTTGCCTGGCATGCCCTGCTAGAAGCACTCCTTCTAGCTGGCAGCAGGAAGGTGAACATCCTGCAGGGCTGGCGGTGTGGGTGGGCCTTGCTGAGGACCCTCTGGGTGCCCCCAAGAGCAGCAGTAGTAGCCTGAGTGCAAAGGCTGTCGTCACCACCACCGTCTGGTTCCTTCCTGCCCCTGGAAGGAGAGCAGAGTCCAGGCCTCCTCATTGGAGAAGAAGAGGTGGCTGCACTCTGCTGTGCTTGAACAGAATGCAAGTTGCAGAGGGCTTGCAGAGCACAGCTCCAGTCTCCTGCTAAGATGGGACTGTGCGCATGTCTCTCTTATTTAAAATGTGCCAGCCAGCGCAGTCTCGAGCAGGTCGGGCGCCCTGGCGCTGAGGCGCGGAGATCGCTCCGGCGCCCCCGCCCCGCACCACCGGGACTCTACCTAGAGCCAGCCCTGGTGCCAGCTGATTTGCGTGGCACCCAAGAATGAGCATCTTTGAGTCCCTCACTCTTGCAGGAGACCAAAAGACAGGACATTCCGGGATCCAGTCAGAAGCCAGGATGGCTTTTGTAATTCCGCGATGTCCTGGTCAAAACAGGACAATTGCCAAGGATGTGGTAGGGCTGGCCCTGTACAGCACAGAGCTGAATAATAATATGCAGCTTCACTTCCCCCTGCTCCTGCCAAGTTAAGTTGGAATCAGGGTATTCAAGTGTAGTACAGTAGTAATGCTAATGTTTCTGTAACTGGAGGAACAAGCTATTCATGTTTTGCTGTCTAGATTATCAATTATTTGCATTTTGAAATGAACCGTAGCCTGAAAGGATGCCATTGCTATTTGCTTAGATAATCAAGATGTAAGCTAATTTATATAATATATCAGTGCTTGCAAGCTAGAATCTTACCTAATGCCATTGTGTTCTGCTTCAGTTCATTCATAAGAAGAGATTTTTAAGTAGCTCCATTTCTCCAACTCCTGCCCAGCCCAGATAATGCAGAGGAAGATTCTTTGAGATTTCAAAGTGTAAATTAATTTCTTGGCATTCAAAGTAGAATCCATAACTTGCCATCAATCTATAAGACAAAACTTATTACCTTGTTGGCAAGCCAGTGAGGTGTGGTGGAAGTTTAGATAAAATTTGTATCGATTGCTTTTTTATTTTTAGCAACTAGAGTTGCAGGTCACCTTCTGAAAATGTCCCCTAATCAGAGCCAGTCTAGCCTGTATGTTATCTGTTCTCAAGAACTGCAGCAGGACCATTTAAATATTGATCTAGACTGCATTTTATTTTATTTGTTTTGTGTTGCCTGTGCATTTTAATTTTGCTGTGAGCTGCCTGGAAATGGCAGGATATATTTTTTTTAATAAATTAAGAATATAGCATATATAATGGGTGGTATTCAAGTCCATGTTTCCACTAGTGCAAGAATCAGCACTAGCACAAGGGGGTTTCCTCCCTCCTTCTCTCCCTCACTGTCCCTAAATATGCTCTGGAGGATAGGGAGAAAAATTAGATTTAGAGGAATGCAAGGGGAGGGGAGAGAAAGAGGTGGTTTCATTGTATGAGGAGAAATTCTTGCTCCAATGAAACAACCTGCTCTGCACTTTGTTGAATACAACCTATTATTATAATGCACTATCATTCCTTTAGAGATAAACAAATACTTACTCTAAAAAGTTGATGGTTGTTTTGTTTTTTACTTTTTAGTGTGAAATATTATACAAATTTAATAAATTTTGCCTAAGACTCTTTATAAAAAAAGCCTCTTTATATAAAAAAGTTACAGATCTTCCACCTTGTAAGTATGCTTAGAATCACATCCTTAATGCTCCTAAACATTTTAGGTTTAGAATATCTCAGAAAATGCACCCTAATTTTCAGATCCATTCTAGGGATGTTATGAAATTACATTCATGAAGATTTCCCATCAGATTGTGTGTGTGTGTGTGAGAGAGAGAGAGAGAGAGAGAATGAATGAATGAAACCTGAGAGCAAAACAATTTTTTTTGAATGTCCTAAAGTTACATGCAAAATTAAAAGCCTAATACTAATGGAGGTAATGTTGCCAATCCACAGTCACTTGAAAGTATGTATGCAATAAATAATCATGGTTCCCTTGTCCTTTTTGTAAAAATAGCTCTTCTTAGATTATAGTTATTAAATGCTAAAGGAAAGTATGTTTCAAAACATCATTGATAATGTGGTAATTTAGCATCTTTTAAATCACCACCAATGGTAGAATTTCCACAAATTCCCAAGGTAGTTCCCCTCTCCCATCCATTATTATGCAGAAGGGCTGTCAGTACATGTAGATAACACAGAGCTGGATGGACCAATGGTCTGATTCAGTATAATCATGCTCCACTCTAGAAGGTTTTCATAGTGTCCACTTACTGTTAATTTTTAGTACTTGGATATAGAATCCAACTTCTTAGCTATTTATATCAAAACAAAACATCACCAATCATTGAATTTCTAGTCGTGGGTAAAATAATGTAATAACCAACCTTATTGCAACTAAAATTGGAAATGACCATAATACTAGAGTTTTGTTAAGGTGTTCAAACTGGGAATATTGCCTGGCAAACAGCATTGTAAATGAAATTTCCTTTGTTGCTGTTTAGCGGCAAGAGAAGCTGCCTGGGTAGAAAAAGAGGAGAGAGCAAGGCAATATTATGAGAAACACCTAGAGGAGCGCAAAAAGAAATTAGAAGAGCAACGACTAAAAGAAGAGAGAAGGCGAGCTGCAGTGGAGGAAAAACGCCGACAGCGGATAGAAGAGGACAAGGTAAGCGGACTGTCCTAGGGGGATCTTGTGGGATGTTGAATTTCCACCTTCAGCAGTGAGAACATATTTACTTTTTTGCCACTAGCATCAGTGTGGGCTCCTTCCTGCATTCTTCCCATTGTGTATACAGTTTTAGATGTATTTAGATTTTTGTTTGTTTTATTGCTGGTGTGTTTGAGGCACTGGGCTCCTTTGGATGGAAGGTCAGGATATAAACTTAAGAAATAAATGACTTGCAGGTAGGCAGGAAACGTCTGTGAGCCACTGTTAATGAGCAGCAATGACCCACACAGCAGGATGGGTGTACTTGGTAGTTCATGCATGTCTCCATTCGGAGTGGCTCTTTGGGCACACCTGAAGATGAACGCTTTGTACCCTTGTTGATTGCATTGCTGCTGTCAAAATGTGGCTGTATCTGTTCAGAGACTTAGCCATGTGTTATCTCATTAGGAGCGCCATGAAGCGGTCGTGCGGCGCACAATTGAGAGGAGCCAGAAACCGAAACAAAAGCAAAATAGGTGGTCCTGGGGAGGTACACTTCATAACAGCAGCAGCATTAACAATACAGGTAAAACAGGAGACCAGGTGTCTCAGCCTGGCTCCCTGTCTTTGTGCTAATATGGGTTTATGGACTGTGATTGAGGAAGCCTGTCCACTCTTCTTGCCTTTTATGCCTAAGCACTCACAAATGAGAAATTGAACTAATGCTTTGAGAACTGACTGCTCTTTTTCGCTCCATCTGTATTTGCACTTAATTTGCTTTGTTCGTCTCTTTCTCCCTCTTTCTGCCTGTCTCTCTCTGACCTTGTGTGTGTGCCAGCAGTCTTTCAGTCTAAGCCAAACTTGCAAAAACTCATGTACTTGCCGGACTTTATTAATATGAGTATTTTAGGGAAACAATGTGAATTCTTATATAAAAAGTGGAAGTGGGGATTTATTTTGTTGTTGCTTTAAAAGCCAGTATTTGGGGTGGGTGGGTGGCGGGGCCACTCATCAGCATAACTAATATTCATTAATACTGAAAAGCTTTTAAAGTAGTTTTCTCCTTTCCTCTGAAAAAGTTCAGTTTTGACAAAATATCAGGTACAAAATAAATCGTGCAGTATTTTCCCCAAGCGCATTCTGTGTATGCAGGTGTCATGTGATGGCTTTAATGCTAAAGATTAATGCCCAGTACGCTTTAACTTTAGGAATTTGCATATATATCGAATACTTTCTTCTACACAAGCACGCTAATGGGTGTTACTGCCTTTATCATGAAACAAATATGTGTATCATTGCACTTACCAAGAGCAAGTACTTCATATTGCTACTAATTTCATTGTGTTGCAAAATCAATAAACAGTTGCTTTTCCATAACAATATTCTACTTACTCTCTTTGCTTCTCTCTTTATAACTTGTTTGCTGCCTTTTAAATTTTTCTTTACTTTTGAAAATCATTGTCTTGCATTCTGTCCCTAGGTTATTTTGTTGAATCATCATTCACCTTTCTCGATTTAGCAGGCTTGGAGTACCACTTCAGACCTCTGGGTGGTACTAGAAAACCCGGTACATAAATCCCTGTGATTTGTTGATTTATTTATTTTTAATCACCAGTAGTTTATCTCCTCAGAATAGGACCAGTACACCAGTAACTAAACCATCTTTTGTTAGAGACAGTGCATGTCTAACACTTGCCTCATAGACTAGAGCTGATAGATAGCCCCTGCCGTCTTCATATTTACCAAGCTATTAGTGGGTGACTTAAAGAATGTGGCACAGCTTCTCAAAATACAGCATACAGTTTTGAAGGGATTCTGTTTATATATAGTATTTAGACTCTATCTCTCCCCTCCCCTACTTTCAGAAGCAAACAACATTTTCAAAATTTCTTTTGGGGGAATATAGTTGTTCAGTTATTTATTTATTTTATCCTCCTTTCTCCCCATTTCCCTACCTCTCATTTACAACTGAAATCCCTTTAAATTGTGCACTTGCCTTTCCGTGCTCTTGAAGTAACTGTTAAGTTCTCAGTATAGCACAGCTGCTGACTTTGCAGCATTGGAAGAAAAGGGTGGTTCAGCGTGATAGTGCATTCTCAAACCTAGCCAGCATTTAAGGAAAGTAAAATAAACCCCATTACAAAGTAGATTGCCCTGCAGATTGCCCTTCAGATGACCATTCACTCCTCCCTTCCCTCTCTCCAGACATGCAGTTTCTGTCTATCCAAACGAACATGGCAAATGGCATTCTGGGCATGTCGGTCTGTTCGGTGCTCTCTCCTAGCACTTCTTAATTTTCCCTTTCTAACATCTCTCATCACTCACAACAGCTTTTCACAATCCCCCCTCCCAGCCCCCATGCTTTCTCCTCACATACTAGTTGCTTATTTTCTGTTATAGAAAAAAGAATGTCATACTAAAATTGCAGATTTTTCTGGCCTATCCTTAAAAAAAAAAGGCTGCTGGTGGGGGAGAAATTTCACTCTAGGATTACAGAATGGCTAGGATTGTATATCATGCTGGTGGAAATGATGGAGAGGATAAGAAAAAGTGGAAGAAAGTCCTAATAAAAAGCAGCATATAGGTGTTGGTATAATGGCTGGAATGATTAGGATTGTATGACATTTGTCCAAATGGCCATTCAATAATGCATGCTTTTGGTAAGGCATCTATTGTATGTGACACCAACTTTTTCCTTTTGGGGGAAGAACCCTCAAAATTATGTATTTGTTATTTAAATTTATATCCCACCTTTTCAGATAGTGATAAAATAAAACAATCGCATAACGTATGAAACACACATATAAAACAAACAAACAAACAACAAATATGGACAGATATCCCTATTTGCTTCAGGGCACAGGGTTAGATTTGTGCAAGCCGCTGCCCAATTAAGTTCACACATACTTATGGATAATTTTAAATTTTATATATGTTTTTTTTTAAAACATACTTTTTATTAATTTTACAGAATACAAAAAAAACAAAAACGGTACATACATAAACACCTTTTCCACCTCCTTCCTACCCACCCACATGGGTCCTCCCCTGCCACAGAAGTATCCCATGTATGTGAACAGTCAGAGATGGTCCATTTTATGCTTGGATTTCTGTCCTCCTCCCCCTCCCCTGACCCCAAAGCCCCCCCCTGCCACCAGGGAGCTCCAGCAAACCAGGGCAGTACGCAGGAGGCCATCCATCCAACCATCTATTGTCATACCAAAAAAAGAGAAAAATAGAAATAGGAAAAAAGAAAAAAAAGAAAGGGCAAAAAAAGAGAAAAAAAACAATACAAAACAGAAAATTTTTTCTTACATTCATGATTGTAAAACCATATTTTGTGGGCTTCCCCTCCCCCCCCCTTCCCCGGTTTTCATCCCTTTTTTATCATCTGCAACAGTTTCTTACTTTATAAAAATACACCTTTGTATCTTATACAACTTATAAATCAATTGTTAACATTTTCATCTAATATTCAAATCACTGAAAAATCAAACTCCCATTTTATCTTCCCGTGCCTAATTTTTTCTCCCTCTATAAGCCTCCATATTTTCACATTTTCCAAAATCCATTCACTTTTAAAACTATAACTATTCTCAATTTAACCTTACATCCCCGATTACCGGCTCCACCCCCCCAATCCAGCAAATTCCATAATCAGCAGACCAGTTATAAACCTGTTAATCCGTCCATCCATATAGTCACAACATCACTTTCCCTTCACCCCACCCCCTGTTTACAGTCTTTTGCCATCCAGGCCACCATACAGGACCCCTGAATTTCTTCTCTTCTCTGCATATTTTTTCCTTCTTCCCTGTGGGCGTTCTGGAGTTCCAATAATACCAATCGTGCCCCCCTCAAAAGCAGGGCACTCCATCCAACTTTTTGTAGAGTAAAGTCATCATTTTTTTCGTGGTGTGCTTCATTTTGTGTTGAATCATCACAGTCCTCATCTTCATCTTTTCCTTCCAAATCACGGTCATCATCATTGTCATTCTCACATTCATCTTTTTCAGTGTCAAAAGCTTCATCTCCTAAAAAATCATATTCTGCCATCACCATCTGAAATTTTTGCTGTAACTCTTGCCGTCGTGTCTCCTCTTGACATAGCTCTATTCTTGTTTCCCACATTAAGGTCAAAACAGACCGCTGGAACTCAGGGGAACACTTTTTTGTTGACATAATTCAATCCTGCCAAGGTCAAAACTTGTCACGTGGGGTGGAATATGATCACAGTTTATTTTCTCGACTCCATTTTAACAAGCTGGCTGCATTCTTCAAGTCTTATTAACAATAAAGTTCGAACTCACATTTCACAAACTTTTAAACCAAAAAAGAAATTCCACAAAGTCCAGAAATACAAAATAAAATAAAAATTGACTCATAAATCCTGATCAACTCACTGGGTTGTCTGGGCTGCCGGCTCCCAGGAAAAGAAAGATTTTTCTCAGTCTTTACCTCTTGCTGCAGGGCAGTCATAAACCACAGTCTCTCTCCCCTTCTCACCCTGCATCAAAGGGGAGATTCTCTTTGATGCCTTTGAGGGATCCTTTTGAATTGCAAATCTTCTATTTATGGCTTCGGGTTTCTATTTACTGTCTCTTTTGTTGCCGTGGGGGGGGGTGGCTTCCTCTTTTCTCCCCTCTCTCCCAGATCCAAATTGTTTTATAATCCAAATCGTGAGATTACTTACAGTCTTTTCCAATCGTTTTATTTTCGGAAGAATCCAGCGCTCTCCGCCTTCGGCTTGAAGCTTCTCCCTGCTAGAATAACGTTGCCGCTCAAAATGGCCCCCGCGACTTCTACCCTCCTCGCTCCGGAGCTCTTATTAGAGCTAACCGAAGAGTTGGGGAGTCCGGATTGGGGCTGTGCCGAGCAAATTGCCCCCGGGACGCCCTTCCCGAGGTTCTAAGGGGCGCAGCGTCGCTCTCGCTGCCCTCCCCACTCCTAGCAGGGACGGGCCGTCTCGGAGACGAGACGAAACCCCGCCGATCGGCGCTGGCGCTGAACCCGGAAGCCTAAATTTTATATATGTTAACTGGATTGATATTTAGCATGATATAGCAATATATAATTAGTTTTTATATTTTTTTAAAAAAACCCCAAAGTCCATTAAATCAGCTTTATATCCTCTATAATTTATTTACAGGAATTCTTAGAACTTTGAGTCTGCCTAACTTTTCGTCCCCTTCTTTGGTCTCCTTTCTTGGCATGGTGTGCTGGCTGTATTCACCCCTGTCTCATCTTAATAATACAGGTGCTCATTATTCTGAAGCATCCTGGTCAAACGGCTTACTTTCTTCTGGTTTGCATGACACATAAGCTATAATGTGGCTTACCAAGACTCTGAAAATTCAGGCTCCTGGAGAGAAGCTTGCAGCCGCTTTGCCCCTGCTATGTATTTTTTTTTTGCTCCTACTACATGCTGGGCTACACCAAGCTTACACTTGGCATATTGTCTGAAACAGGGCCTGTGGTTAAAACCTTCTCCTCCTTAACCATGAGCTGTAACCAAGGTTTGTTCATGCAAACCAGAACTTAGTAGCCAAATGCTCTTTTTAAACAGATTTGCTTTTATAAAGCCCAAATATGGGTAGGCATGTCAATGCTTCTCCATCATTTTCCCATATTTCATCCAGGCTTACTGCATCACCTTTATTGTAAGCGCAATGAGATGGACATGGATATCTCATTGTATTTATTTATTGCCATTTCATTCAGATTTGTCTCATTAAAATGCTGTTTGTTTGGCTGAATGAATAATGATGGCAACTTGACATTATATCATTTTGTGCACATTCTTTGAGTCACCTACAAAAGTTCCCTGAAAGTCCTTCCTGTTTGTTAAAGGTGCCATTTGATAGGGGAAAAAACCTATTACTCTGGTATACTTTTCCCTCTAGAGGACTAGGAAGTTGCATTTCTGCATGTGGGCTGTCAATTAGCATTATTTCCATTTGTTTTAGATCCAGACAGGCGATCTGTTTCAACAATGAACCTTTCGAAACATGTTGATCCAGTCATTAACAAGCGACTCTCCTCCTCATCTGCAACATTACTAAATTCTCCAGACAGAGGTACAGTTTTTTTAAAAGGAACAACTGAAAGGAAAGAGCTAAAATGTTCTGTAAAACCTCAGCAACTATTAAAGGCACTTTATTTACATTGCAAAGAGGAAAGAAAAAAGCTTCCAACACAAGACCATATTTTGGAAAGAAAAAACACCACATATCTGAAATATTGAAACTTGCCTGAATCGGTACACTTAGCAAGTGCTAAAAGCAGTGCTTCTGTCAGGTTTTTTAGTAAATGAATTGAAAACTAAAGAACCAGCTCATCTATCTCTCCATACTGCATGGAATCCATTTTAATTTTTTGAACATCACCACTAGACCATACAGTACTCATTTGGTCATTTTATGTTTTTTTAAACCACTTAAAAACAAGTTATTGAATTTCTCCAGGGCATTCAGATAACTGGCTTAAGTTGGGTAAGAAACTGGATATTCAGTGACCCTGTGATCTTACACAGTGACTTGATTTGAAAGAGAAGCTTTATTCCAAATCATATTTCAGTCTTTCGGTCGGGGGTGCTTCTTTCATTTTAATGTTTTATTGAACATAGAACATAAAATGGGGGCTGTCTCATATGTTCGTTGCTTAGAAACCGATAGATGAAATATACTATCTCAGTGTTAACCAAAAATATCCAGAGTATTGTAATCTGGTTTGTTGCAGAAACCCATTTTTAAAATATAGGTTGATATATATTTTTTAAAAGGTTATCAATTATTTTCAGACAGTATTGTGAAACTGGTTGGAAGGTCTAATATGTTTGGTAAACCCAGGCTGCAATCCTAAACACCCTTACCTGGGAGTAAGTACCATTAAATTCAGTGGGACTTGCTTTGGGTAAACCTGCGTAGGATTGTTCTGATTATGTCTTTACAATCTGTGGGGTTTGCTTTCAGTATTTGTGTGTGCTTTTCTGCATGTATGGCAATATATGTGTCCCCATGCTGTGTTGTATGCCAGGCTGACAGTCTATATGCTGTAGCTTTGAAACATTGTCAAAGAGTGACTGGTCTGGCTGTAACAACAACCTTTTAGGTATCAAAGCACAATTTCTCAAGAAATTGTTCTTACACAAGAAAAATACTGTACTTTATTTCTTTTCTATATTAATGCACAGAAACATTCAAAGATTACCGCCCGCCCCCCAAAAAAGTTAACTCTTCTCTTTAAGAAAAAGAGTTTGTTTAAGATTTATGATAAAATGAATTGGAAGTAAAGCCAGAAAAGAGATACACACTTCCTATTTATTGCAAGTGGTGTTTGTAGATAAGTGTGCCCGTTTTCAAATCACGAATTGAGCTTTGGCAGGAGTGGTTGTAATCACATGTGCTTTGCTCCTGAAAAGCGCTCTCCTTAAACTTACTTTCCCAGTTCCCCAATACATCCATTCCATGACAATTTAGACTTCTGTATGTTCAGGCAGAAGTGTTCATGTAACATTTAAGTGATTGTGGAAACCCTGTTTTGCTGTGAAAATGCAGAGTGATTTTCAAAGTTGATTCTTGTCCTACCAAACTTGGTCCTTTAGATTCCCAGCTTCAGTTGTTGGAGCATGAAAGGGTTCTGAAGAGCTACCTGGGTGTCATTAAGAGTGCTACCAGCTAGGTTTCTTCATATTATCAGAGATTATAGCTCTCATAGCCGTGGTGGCATTGCCTTTGAGAATGCTTTGACAGGAACTATACCAGTGGTGGGTGGAGCCAGAAGCAAAAGTGGGTGGAGTCTCAGATGTATTTTCCCCTGTATGTACAGTAGTACAGCTAGTTTGTCTCATATACCTCTCTCTATCTTGGATTTGTTATCAGAATTCAAGGACACATTCCATCCTGGCAAAAACTATCAGGGTGCAAAGCAGAGCTAGAAAGGGGTGCAGCCTGTGGAGGATTCCATGGGCCAGGTAGAGAAGTCTAAAGCAGACATAGGCAAACTCGGCCCTCCAGATGTTTTGGGACTACAATTCCCATCATCCCTGACCACTGCTCCTGTTAGCTAGGGATCATGGGAGTTGTAGTCTCAAAACATCTGGAGGGCCGAGTTTGCCTATGCCTGGTCTGTATTTGGCCACAATGCCTGAGGTTCCCCATCTCTGATCTAGAGCAGTGAGCTAGGCCACTGTGAGAGCTAACTCTCCACTCCCCCCCCCATTGCTGCATCCTTGTGCACTACTTGACAAGTCGCCTTTGAATCTGAGTCTCAAAAGCAGTTTTCCTTCTGACGTGACATGACGTGACACTGGTATTAAGTGGAGGAAAACTATGTATGGAAAAGCTCTTCTGTAGTCCTAAATTGCATTTTTGGATCATGGCTTTAAATATGAATTGGAGCCAAGTGTCATATTTGCCTTTTAAATACGAGCATCTTTTGAGATATCTGAAGAATTAATTGCAATTTTAAGGACTATCAATTATGTATTCCCCCTAAAGGGTCAGATTGTCATCTATCTTCTCTCCCTCCATTACACAAATGTATGGCTGGCAGAGCTATGCAAAAGACTTCCAGTTTTTTCCAATTTTCTGCTGCATCTGCTCCTAAATTGGTAGAGCATGAGACTCTTAATCTCAGGGTCGCAGGTTCGAGCCCCATGTTGGGCAAAAGATTCCTGCATTACAGGGGGTTGGACTGGATGATCCTTGTGGCCCCTTCCAGCTCTACAATTTTATGATTCTAACACAAGAAGAGCCTGGCTAGACCAGGCCGACACTAGTCCAGTATCCTGTTGCTCACAGTGGCATACCAGATGGCTGTAGGTAGCCCACAAGCAGTACATGAATACAACAGGAGCAAGCTTGCTTATGAGCTTCAGCAGCTGATGTTCTGAGGCGTACTCCCCCTAATACTGGAGGGGGTACACAGCCATTGTGACTAGTAGCCATGGATACTTTCATCCATGAATTTCTCCAACGCCTTTTTTAAACCATGCAACTTGGTAACCATCATGTCTTCAAGCAGTGCATTCCATATTTAAGTATGTGCGCTGTGAAAAAGTAATTGCTTTTGTCTGTCCTGAATCCTTGCATCATTCAGCTTCATTGGATGATCATTCTGGTATTATGTGAGAGGAAGAAAAGGTCTATTGAGCCACATTTTCTGTGTTTGTGTGTGTATCTACTGTATCTTTATGTGTGCTCCACTGTATTTTTATGTGTGCACCCTTGGTCCTCTGCTCTTGTGGCTGTGCGGCATCTATGGTGTAGAACGAAAACCTGATTCCTGTGGCTCACCAGATGTTGTCGTATGTCAGTGCTCAGCAGGGCAGTCTCGAGCAGGTTGGCCGCCCTGGTGCTGAGGGGCGGAGATTGCTCCGGCGCACCCGCCCTTGCAGGGTGCAGCATGGTTTCCGCACGGCTTTGCCGCGCAGCGCCCTGCCTACACGCCCGGCACCCTGGCACACCGCGCCACCGGGGGTCTACCTAGAGCCGGCCCTGGTGCTCAGGGATGTTGCGAGTTGTGATCAATGAACATCTGGAGAGCCAGCAGTTCCCCACCCTTGCTCCCCAAAATGGCATTGCCTCACAAATTAGACTCCAGATGGCCCTTAGCTAGGCCAGTTTCAGGACCTAAGCTGTGATGTGCAAAAGCATGGCTATAAAGCTAGGACATTTTATTAAATTTTTCTCTACAGATCCTGCACCTAACAAAGACTCCCAGCTCAAAAATATGAGAACTTGGAATCCTATCCTATGCATGTTTACTCAGAAGTAAATTCCCTATGCATAATAAATAGTACTAATTTTTTGAACACACACACACACACACCAGTTACTTAGCTCCATGATGATTTCACAACAGGATTAGTAGAAAAAAACATATTGTACATAAAATAAAAATAGCTCTCTGAACCAACTGCAGGGCTGTAGCCAAACTGGCTTTGTTTTTAGATTGCATGGGTGGACTCAGAACATCGGCTCTCCACAAACCCCACACATAGTGTAATCTGTGCCTGTCCAGGAGGTGATCCATATTGAGATCAACATAAATTGTACTGTCTGCAAAGCCCAAGGTTCTTTGAAAGCACAGGTTCTGCAAGCATAGTCATATCAAAGAGGCCATTTGAGCTTTTGTCCAGCAACACCTAACAGGAACTACTGAAAGTGGCAACTTTGTCCTTGTCATTTAGCTGGTTGGTGACAACATTCCAAGTAAACAGTTGTCTATACCCACCATCCATTTGGACCACCCTAAGTAGTTTTACACTAATGGATGCATTAAGGTTGACACCACACGGAAGGACTATCCCTCAGGGACAGGCCACATACTTTGCATGCAGAGGGTCCCTGGGGCAATACCTGCATTCCAGGTAGGGCTAGGTAAGACTCCTGTCTGAAACCCTGGCTGAAAATATTTAGCTAGATGGACTAATAGAGACAGATGGGTTCAGTACAAGGTAGTTTCATATGCTCCGTATATGTAGCCGTTTCCATGTGACACAAAATTATCCATTGTTAATTGTACTTAGAAGGACCAATTGAAATAATAGGACTTACTCGTTTCAGTGGGTCTACTCTGTCTCTATCACACATTGTCTCTTATGCATACAATAAATAGAGTACAACTATTTTAATTGCTCAGAAAGTTGTTTGTTAAAAGTATAAAATGCTAGCATACTTTTGCACGATTGCATTTTGCATTTAATTTTTCAGTTATTCCTCTAGTAGGTAAAGGAGAAGGTGGCCCTTAGCTTCACTGTTGGCTTCCACAGTGCACATAATTCAGATGGGTAAAAAATAAATAAATCAAATAGCTCAGTCTCTTTGCTCTAAAACATAAAATATATGTTCAAAACATTTTACTGGGGATGTAGCATACATTTCAGTTAGACCTGAATCCTGAGTTCATAAATATTCTGGTGCGGTTTACAAAATCTGAATAGTTACCGATGTTTTTTAAAAAGTTCTATTTCAGAGTTACATTTAGGCTATTTCTTTCATTTACCTGTTTAGACCAATTTTAACAGTAAATAGTGTAATTGTAGTATAACAATAACAAAGTGCAAGTTCCTTTCTAAAATCTAATCTGTTATGAACATATATTCACTAAATATCCTGAGGACGATAAAATACTTTCCCACTTTAAGCAATGTATTGGGTTTAGATTTCTGACATAAGTAAATTTTCTATTTGATAGGGAAAAATTGATACATTTTTTTAAATTTTATTTTATTGCACAGCTGTTTGATAAGCCAACCCAAGAGAATTACTCTTAATTGTTCTAGCATGAGCCCTCGGGTCAATGAAAATAAACAGGATCTCGAGACCTCCTTTTTCTGAATAAATTATGCAGCACCTAGCTAAGTGTCCTTCCCTTTTTCATAGTGCCTACATGGGGCTAAATTTAACTGATTCCTGCTGAAACCTCTTCATGGCTATGCTTAGGAGAAAGTACCACAATGCATTTGAACTTTTCTTCCTTTTTGTTACGGTGCTTTGGAGTCAAAATTGTTCACCTTCCAAATAGTTTCACTTTGATTGCCCAGTGGAAAAATATCTCTGCTCTTTTCTTTATTGATCTTCAGCTGGTAGAAGCTGATGTGGGGTGTTTTTCATTAAAATTGTTTAGATATGGGGCAAATGGGCTTGCTAATTTCATTCATCAACATATAACTTTGTAATATCCTACCACTTTTCTCCTAGACATATACAGCATTTGTGTGTGTTCTGTCACCACATATATTCAGAACCTATTTCTGCAAAACTTTAGATTCAATTCTGTCTAACCTGTTCTAGGCACGGAAGCTCTGACCCAGTTTGTACGTTAATCTTCCTGTCCAACACGCTTATGTTATTACTAACCAGTACTGGAGGAACTGGATGTTGTGATATTTCTGATCTTGGGAAGAAGCTGCAATATTCTACTTTTCTTCTCTGACATTACATTGCTGGCAGGAGGAAAGCACCAGGAATGACAGGAGGGTGTTACCACCATGCACCTTTCTCTTAGTGCATGAGGACCTGCGTGCACAGAACAGATACGTGTGCATAGCCCACCACCACACACCGGTCTCTAATTTTGGCCTAGAACTGTGTTGATTGCAAATTTTACAGAAGCATCTAAAATGTTCATGATAGCAAGTGAAGTTGTGCAGTTTATTTTGCTTTTCTGAAAAATTGGGGAGGGGGATGTACAAATGCATTATGTTGTTAACTTGGCAATTAGCTTTTACAACTTTTTCTAGTTGCTGATATATAACAGGGCGGACTTTACCGTACTTTTATTATTTATCAATATTGAACCACTGCAGAACTGGGAGAAACAAATGATTAGAAAAATAATCAGTTCAGTAACCTATTGCACTCAAGTCTTCCAAGGCAAATTTGTAGGGGAGAAATTCTTCCCATGCCTACTGATTATGACTTGCAACCCCCCCCCCCCATTTCCCCCTCTACTTCCAGTTTCAGAGTCTGACTTGAGAGAAAAATGGGCTAAAATGCTCCCCCACACTCAGTTTCACACATGCATTCGTGGTAAAGGGAAAATGCAAGGTTCCAAGCCCTCAGTTTGCCTCCAAGCATGTGTTTCTATCTTAAGTTTCAAGGTGCTGATACAGAAGAAGCAGGAGGCAGGGAAATGAAAGGGCAGCAAGAGCAATACCGTGTTTCTCCAAAAATAAGACACCGCCTTATATTTATTTTTCCTCAAAAACAAAAAAAACAAAAAACCCACAGTGGCTTATTTTCAGGGGATGTCTTATTTTTTTTTATTAAGTATGGTACAGTTTAACCTACAAGGTTAAACTGCCTATCACTATGGCTTATTTTCGGGGTATGGCTTATTTTCGGAGAAACACGGCACAGTAGTACTCAGCAATGTTTCTTCCTTGAATCTTTCAATTATTTCCCCTCCCTTGAACTTGTACTTTGCTAGTGAACAGTTTGTTGAAGCGAATGTGTGTGTACAAAGTGGCGGAGAATGAAATCTGCTGACTTTCATAGCAGGCAGAGAAAAGTGGTGCCCGGAACAGCTCATTGGGGGGGAAATAATGCAAATGGTATTCCTCAAGATTTTATTGCAATGCCTCCCTCCCCCCCCCTCTGCATTTTTAAGATTCAAGTTTTAATGGCCACAGATGTGCCTTAATGGGGGCATACATAGTATATTTTGTACTTTATGTAATCTGTCTGGACATGGTTCTATTAATGAAAAACCTCTTTTGCAGCAGTTTATTACATAAGAGCATTTATAAGGCAGCCTACTATGAATGTGAGAAAATATTTCTTCTGCAACTCCATTTTTCCCGGGGTGATAAAATTGAAGCAGAATAGGGCATGAAGTGTAAGTGGGGAGGAGCATTCAAGTTCCTTCCAGGAAAAGTTTGAGGTGTGGTTGGTGCTTCAGGGTTGGATGAAGTCTAAGTTGCACTTGGAAACAAGGGCTACTGAAGTTAAGTTGTGATTAACTTGTCCCCTTGGTTTCAATCAGACCCGTGTTTAGCTAACTTAATCTGGGTCCACTTATATAATGCTTTTATCTGTCTGTTTCTCTGTGAATGCATACCAGTTTCAGAAGAGATTACTTCTTTCTCCGCATTGGAAGACTTGTTTCTCCATGTGAAAAGCGTGACATAACCATCTGAAAAATGGACTTTGAAGCAATTCTAGTGTGTCATGAAACCCTGTGTTAGGCGAGAAGCAGATTGATGAAGCTTATTGGGCAAGCTTTCACACTTTCTGCCACTACTTGTTGCAGATTGAAAGGAAACGTGCATCTTCTTGTGGAAAATCATGCAATGCATGTAGAACATGTGCATCTCCCATGTGTTTTCCTTTTGTACATTGAAAGAAGCAACAGAAATGGAGGCAGTTGCATTTCAAAGCTTCTTGGAGTGTGTGAAACAGGCCGTGGTAAATGTTTTCTTTGTGAGAGCTGATAAATAAAAGACATGAGCAACGGTAGTGATGGTGCATGGAAATAATTTTTAAAAAACCTTTTGCAATGAGCCACTCTATATGCTTCACATCTATTGCTCATCAGAGCACTGTGATATATGTCAACAATTTATTGAAAAGGTGTGTTGATAATAAAAGGTGAAATAGAAATAATTCCATAAAAAGTAAATGGAGTGAGGGGTCTGTAGCTGTTCAATGTTTGTCATAAAAATATTCTTGCCAGGGGGCAGTGGTTTAAAAGCCACTCTGTAGGGTACCTGCTCATCTGTGGAAGGCATGTGATCTAACATCTTGCTTATATGGTGACACTCAGCTCGACGCCTGCAGCTAAGTCCATGGGAGAGCAGCGTTGTTAGCAGACTACTGACACCAACACATTCATTCTTGGCCAGAAGTAAAAGTGCAGCCACCTTGTCAGGAGATGCAGGTAAAATGAAAAACATTATAGAACTAATTCCTCTATTCAGTTGTGTTTCTTCTTCTTCTTCTTCTTCTTCTTCTTCTTCTTCTTCTTCTTCTTCTTCTGCTTCTGCTTCTGCTTCTGCTTCTGCTGCTGCTGCTGCTGCTGCTTCTGCTGCTGCTTCTGCTGCTGCTTCTGCTGCTGCTTCTGCTGCTTCTGCTGCTTCTGCTGCTTCTGCTGCTTCTGCTGCTTCTGCTTCTGCTACTACAGTGGTACCTCGTGTTATGTACTATCCCCCATACGAATGCTGCAGGTTACGCGCTCCGCTAACCCGGAAGTAGATGCCCCTTGTTGATGTGAGTGGAAGTCGTGCTCTGGCAGCACGGCAGCAGTGGGAGGCGCCATTAGAGAAAGCATGCCTCATGTTACGAGCGGTTTCTTGTTACGAACGGACCTCCGGAACGGATTAAGAACGTAACACGAGGTACCACTGTATATCTCTGCAAGCCTGTTTTAAAATGAACTTTGTCCAAGGTTCATAATGTATAGTTGATTTGTCCATAGATGGAATTAACTTGACTTTTCTTTAAAAGGATCCAGTTGCCTGTAGAATGTGGCATTTCTTCATTAGCAGGAACTTGCTTCCACAGCCATATGTTAGCTTTTAGCCTATCAAATAAGATGTGTGTGTGTTCTAGAGGTTATTAAGGAGTGGTTTTGCAGAAATCGAGGACATTGACGCCACTAAGATATTAAGGGGCCCCATACCATTTACTTGTGGGCCTGAGTCCCACTGACTTTCAGTGGAAAGTGAGAACCTTTCCCTGACTTGTGTCCTTAGTCATTAAATAGGGAGCATTTAGTAGAGACTATTTTGTCTAGTTCTGCCTCAGGGTTGGGGAATCTTTGGCCATTCCAGTGTTGTTGGACTATTGGCTATGGGGCTGATGCGTGTCCAGCAACAACTGGTGGGACACTTGTTCCCCATACATGATATACTGGATTAAGATAGATATAGAGAGAATGAAAACATGATTAGTGAGATAAATATTTCTGTGAGAGAGTTTGTGAAAGAGAGCCTTGTTTACATATTACTTATTTGCTCAGCATCCCTACCTCATGAACCCAGTGCTTGAGAACAGAAATGCATAGAAAATGAATGCGTCTGTGTTACAAAATCTTAAAGTACAAATGACCTCAAATTGTTCCCCGGTGTGTCAGCCATAATTTCTATCCCAAGGTCATCCTTAAATCTTCCCTTGTTGCTCTACATTAATAATTTGCCAGGGGATAAAAAGAAGAGGCATCAAACTGAAACACACACACAGTGAATAATTCCTAAGAGACTTGAGGAAAAGTCATGTCTGTTTGATACAAAATCCAGTGTGTCAAATGAATGGTGACACTTCCTGTTCTCTCATTATATCAGTTTGGAAATGATTAATTTCACAGCTTATATAATAAGAGTTAATGTAGGCCTTTGGTAGGGGATTTTGGTACTATATTACAACCTCTTTTGAATACGTAAGTATTCCCAGGCGCTTACAACTTCATTTCAAAAAAAAGGAGTCTAGCAGGCATGGGAGAATAGAATGTGAAATATTTACTCTAGCTGAGGACCATTGGCTTTTTAGAGGAAGATTAATGCATACATACAGTAAAAAACATTTAGGGTAGACGGTAGATAGGCAATCCATATCTTTCTATAGAGAGAAATATGTTACAAGCCAAGCAGTGTTTGCCTTATCCATACAAGAAAAAGTTATCTATATTTGCCTTGTCCTTAAACTTTCTAGCCTATGCATTGAGACTCGACACCCCACTTCCATCCCCCAAAACAAACCCACCCACTGGTATAGTATTTAAAAAATCCAAGAAACAAAAAGTCTAATTCAGTAGTATAACCGTGGTGGTGAAACACTTGGCATATTCCCATTCTTAATGTCTCTGAAGGTATCCAAGGATGATCACATGATCTTTCTAGTTTGAGTGTGTCTCTTTTTCTCTCTGTATTAATATCTTCTTTCCTTTCTTCCTCCTTCATTCATTCCTTCTTCCTGTTCCTGTTTCCTTCTCTTGACTTTCCTTTTACCTTTTTGGTTTTGTATATATTATGTAAAAAAATGTAACATTAAAAAACTTCCCATACCCTAGTCATCCCCATTTGTCCTCGTTCAGCATCTTGCAGCCCCATCAGCCCTCTCTCCTTCAAGGCCGTAAGCTGTCGGAATCCAGCAGACAGAGCAAAACTCTTTGGCACGACACCTGATGTTAGACGTAGGAGGACTACACATTCAGCAGGGGTAAGTAAGCTCATTAGTTATGAATAGGCTTATAGCTGTGGTGACGCGAAGCTACAGAAATGATAGACTACATACTCATCAGCAGGGCCGTCTCAAGCCGGTCGGGCGCCCTGGCGCCGTGGCACGGAGATCGCTCCGGCGCTCTCGCCCTGGTGGGCAGGCGCAGCGCGGTCCTGCCGGCCCCGCGCCACCGAGACTACCCCTAGAGCCAGGCCTGCTCATCAGAGAATATGGGTTTGGTAGACAACAAGACGATTAATGGAATATGAAGTTTTAAACAGCTGAGGTTTTTTCTCTCAATAAGCAAATGCTTATTTCCGAACACCAGATACTATCAAATTTAATAGTAAAGGCTGGCTTTCTTTGTGTGCTATCTCTTTTCCCATGCAAAATGTGTACAAAGTACAGTACTGCTTATCGAATCACATGGTGATGTGGCTGATTGAACCTCTTTGTCAAATTTTAGATGAGCAGAAAAGAAAAGGAAAAGGTCCTTTCATTGTCTAACCCACCTGGCAAAAAAAGATCACGTTCACCTGCTACCTTCAGAAGCAAATCAGCTGCTTGGTAAGTAATTGGCTGACCGTCTGTGCATCGTTTTAAGTGCTGTTTTCAGCCAGCATTTGCTAGAAAAATAGAATGTACATAGAAATTGAAAGAAAGTAAGTTAGAGGAGCAGCCCTACTCTGATTTTGCACCCACTCACCTCTGGATTACCAGGAAGGCCTTCTTTAACCACTTGACCCTGGAGAATATTGGAACAGACTGTGATATCACACCAGACTGGGACACTCTGTCTCTTATGTAGGCAGAGGACGATAATGTGTGCACATACTGAAGTGGACATACTTCCCACAGTCTGCTAAACAAGCAGCTGCCATCTGTATGAAAGTACAGAGAGGAAGACATTTCACACCACATGATAGCTACCCTGTAGCTAAGAAAATGCCAACTACTAATCTGCCTTGTTTTGCACTCTATTTTTTTAAAATTATATTTATTGTCATTTTCAATTTAAAATTTCCATTCATATCATTATCTCCATATCACCATATAACCAATCATCAACAAAAGAAAAGAAGTCCAAAAAAGACAGAAAAAAGCAAAAATACAAGAAAAAAGCAGGCAAAAAGCAAAAACAAGAGAAAAAAATAATACCAATCTATTCTTTATCACATCATCATAACATTGACTTCCCCGCTCCTCCCTTCCCGAGCCTAATTATAACCCCTATTTAGCAATTTTCTAATTAAATTCAAATCTCTCCAATTATTCACCAAAAAAATTCTAACTTATACAATTTAGCATTCTAACATATACAATTTTTTAAACCTCTAATTACACCCTTTAGCCTCTTAAAATTTCACTAAAATTATTCTGACGTATCAAAACAAATATTCTTTCCCTCCAATTACGATTTTAAAAACCTAATGTCCCCCCTCCTCCACCGGGTGACTTTCCCCTGGATATCCCAATCAGCTCATGTGTTCAGTCCAAATCCAAACCATTTAATCCGTCCCTTTGTTTACAATTCCTCTCAACCCACTCCATCTCTCACCCACTTCAGCCCAGCTTCTTCGCTCCACCAACCCCTCTGCCATCCCCAGTCTTTTGTTCCTTTTTCTTAGCCTCCCAATTAACCTGTTCTTCACCTGGTTCTTGCCTCCCCTCTCTCACTAGGGAGGTTTGAACCCAGGCCTCCACTTCGGTCTTTGGCACAGCTTGATTATTTTTCCCAGGAACCTGCTCTCCCTCTCTCACTGGGAGACACAGGTCCTGGGAGTCTCTATCCGATACAGTTCTATTGTTATAACTCATGTCCCGTGCAGCCTCTCCCACTGGCTGCACTTCATTCGAAGTCTGTAACTCCTCTCGGTCTTCTTGTCTTGAAAAATTGAAGTTTTTGTTTTCTAAAGTTTCAGTCTGTGCGTCAGTGCTGTCAGCGGAGAGGGGTTGGCATAGGTTTTCAATGCATAACTTTGTAAGTCTCGTATATTCTTTAACTCCCCGCATCACCTCTTGCACTTTTTCCCACACACTTTGCATCTCTTTCTCACCCAACATGTATGCTTATTTTGACTATCTCCGTCCTTTGTCTTCTCAAATTACAATATGGTGCATAGGCTGTTGTGCCCGAGAGTAAGTCCTTCTTTGGCTGGCCGGTACATCCAGGCTCCTGTCACCCCGCTACCAGAGAGTTTGTTCTTATTTGTATCCAAAATTTGCGGAGATCCAAATTAAGAATCACTCACCTCCCCTTGGCTCCGCTACCACCGGGGAGGGGTTCAAATTGCTTTTTAGCCAAGTCCAGAGTCCCGTTCCAGTGTTATGGCTGCAGGCTCTGCAATTGCTTGATGGTATCTCGATAGGGGGGGGAACGACCTCCGTTTTCTTTTAAATTCCCCTCCTATGTCCCAATTCCTTCCAGATTGTGAAATTTCTTTACTTACAAGTCCAAATTTCTTTCTTTGGAGGTATCTAGCGCACGTTGTCGCCGGCACGGAGCTTACCGCCTCAGAGGTAGCGAAAAGACCCGAGGCTCCGTCCCACCCACTCTGCCTGCGCACGTCATCCCCCCAAAAGGGGGTTGTCGGGCGGCGAACGGGGCTCAAAGGAGCTCGGCTGGATACCCACGTCCCCGAAAAGCCAAATTCGGGGGTTCTCAGGGTGGCCGCTTCGCTCGAGCGGCTCTACCCCCCCCCCTCTGAGGCGCCGGGAACCTCGGAGCCCGAAAATTCCCCTCCGGCTTCCAATGGCGCCAGACCGGAAGTCGCCTTGTTTTGCACTCTAGGACCATTGTACAGCTAACAAATGTTTGAAGAAACACCCTGATGTTTAATGATATGGCAGTACAGTAATTCTTTTATGGCAGCGTACAGATAATTTTATAAATTTATAAACACACACACACACACACACACACACACACACACAGCTCAGGATCCAAAGAGTTCATTTACACACATCAGAGTTGTTGTTGTTGTTGTTTTGTTTTGTTGCATGTTGCTGTTGCATGTTTTGTTATGTCCAGTGGGGTTTGTAACTCCCCACCTCCACGCTGAACAGCCCATGCCATATCACAGATTGCTCTTGAGAGCAGTCTTTAGTTCCAAGTGCTTTGCCGTGAGACAATGGCTTTTTTAAAAAAAAATGCCTGTTTGGTATGCAGAGCTACTTACAGAAGTGCTTGGTTCTGGGCCACAGGGAGTTTCTCATACTAGAGAACTCTCTGTTGAGGCAGGACACAGTGGTCCATCTCGTTCGTTACTGTCTCCATTGATTGGCAGCTGCTCTCCAGGGTTTCAGACTCAGCTCTCTCTGGAGATGCCAATGATTGAACCTAGGACCTTTTGCATGGAAATTCCCAGAGTTACAATAACCCAGTGTTTCTCAACCTTTTTTGGGCCACGGCACACTTGTTCCGTGAAAAAAATCACGAGGCACACCACCATTTAAAAAGTTAAAAATTTTAACTCTGTGCCGCCCTATATTATAATTATGACTGTAAGAAACACTTGCCAAATATTGCTTTCCGGCGTGTAAGTGTTGTTTATTGGCGGCCGCCAGGCTCGTTTGCAGTGAGCTTTGGGAAAGTGGAGGAGAAATATTGCTTTCCGGCGGGTCAGTGTTGGTTATTGGCGGCTGCCAGGCACGTGACAATGCAAATCGCCCTTCTCGTCGCCGCACGTCGCGGCACACCAGCCAGCGTGTCGCGGCACACTAGTGTGCCGAGGAACAGCGGTTGAGAAATGCTGCAATAACCCATTGTTCTACATCTAGTGAAGGCAATCCTGTTTCCATGGTGCCAGCATAATCTTTACCCATTGGCAAGAAAAAAGGGAGAGCTTCTCAGCATGGTTGCAGTATTCTTTATGACTGCTCACAGCTAAATACTTATCTGTATTTAGTTCTGTTCTTGCTAGTCTTGAAGATAAGTTATCAGCTATTAATGTTGCCATCACTGTTCCTTTATGGCTCCAACAGGCATGCCTCTAGGTCTTTACCTTTCTTGCCTGGAACACCCAAAAAGGTGATTTCAGCACATGGATCATCCAGAATCTCTTCCGCTCAACAACGCCCTCCTTCCCCTGGCAACATCCGACCCACCAAAAATGACCGCAAAGTGGAAAATGTGAAAAAAGAAATACAGCGGGAGTCTGAGAAGACCACTGAAGAAAAGACAGACCATGCGAAAGCAACCTTCAGTCCCACAGTGGTTACAAACCAAGAAGCACTCCCTTGTAAAACAGAGACCACACAAAGTAAGGCTTGACTTATTAGCATTCCAGTGTGCTCCTAACTACTCTGGCCCACCTTCCAAACAGGTAGCATTTGGGTGCCATTTTGATTTGCTAAAGCCAATGCAGGGAGTTGTGGCAGGCCTCTGAGTTTAATGATTTCAAAATGCTTCACATTCATTGTCTTTGTTGAGACTTTTGTTGAGACTCCAAATTTTGGAGAGCCCTCAGGCAAGAAAACCCACAGTGGCCTCCTCCTTGGTGAGGGCAACCCTCACCATAATAGGCTACCTCCTTAGCACTACCATTGCTGCCATGTTCTTCCCCTCCTGACCACTGCTGTTGCCACTGTCATCTTGTTCACTCATTCATTCATTCACCCACCCTCTGGAGCAAGCAAGCAAGCAGGGAGGGGCTGCTGCTTCTCCCCCTCTCACCACTTATTATTATTATTATTATTATTATTATTATTATTATTATTATTATTACACTGCCACTCTGGGCAGCTTTTCTCAACATCAGCTAGCAGACCCTGCCTTGGCAATTTAAAATTCCCTCCTAGTTATAGAAGTTGCATAAACATTTTTGTTTAGGCAACTCTACCTGGTCATGTAAATTTAAAATGTGTATTTGTGTTTTTTCTAGCTGTGGATTTATCTAGAGTTTGATAATTGGACTATGTGTACTGCTTTTAAAGACTGTTTAAAAAGCCTGTTTTAAAGTCAGAAGGTCGGCGGTTCAAATCCCTGCGATGGGGTGAGCTCCCGTTGCTTGGTCCCTGCTCCTGCCAACCTAGCAGTTCAAAAGCACATCAAAATGCAGGAAGGTAAACGGCATTTCTGTGTGCTGCTCTGGTTCACCAGAAGTAGTGTAGTCATGCTGGCCACATGACCTGGAAGCTATCTGCAGACAAACGCCGGCTCCCTCAGCCAGTAAAGCGAGATAAGCACTGCAACCCCAGAGTCGTCCACAACTGGACCTAATGGTCAGGGGTGCCTTTACGTTTACCACTATTTTAATGAATATTTTATGCTGTGTTTTTTTAAACCACTTAGAGATTCTTTTTATTTAATTTCTCTTTCTTTCCTTTCTTCCTTCCCTCCTTCCTTCTTTCTTGCCTTCCTGCCTTCTTTCTCTCTCTCTCCCTCTCTCCCCCCCCCCATATCACCAAGATGCCAGGATGTCTAGGTACACAGAATATGCATTGCTGAATATTCTTTTCTTACTGTTTCAGTTGCTGCTCCAGTTCTGCCCTCTGCTCCTTCAGTTGCTTCACCACCTCCTACCTGTAGCAAGCCTTCTGCGGGGACAACAGACCCAGAAGAAGCAACCAGGTTGCTTAGCGAAAAAAGAAGGCTGGCCCGGGAACAACGAGAGCGGGAAGAGCAAGAAAGAAGAGAGAGGGAAGAGACTGAAAGGTGACGATCTCAACATTTAGAAGAGATGTAGAGGATGCCCTTTTAGCACAGCGTAACATTTATTTGCATGAGTTATAGCCCCCCAAATCACAATGTTGAAAACCAGATTTTGCCCAGCCCTACTGTTTGCATCTACATAGTTCCACCTTATTTCAGACATTGTGATATATGGGTATATCACAATGTTTAGTTGGTGATATATATTGTGATGTTGAAACCCAGATATTTCCCAGTCATAACAAGAACAGAATGCAGGGTAATATGGTGCCCTGTCAGAGGCCAAGATTTGACACCCTCTGGTCCAAAGCCACTTCTCAAAGGCGGGTAAGAGAGGCACTGGGTTTGGGAAGGAGGCACAAGGCTCTGGGCAAGGTCCTGTCTTCTTCCCTAAGCTGTGCAAGTGCTAACGAGGCTTTGGGAAGAAAGCAGGAGGATTCTAGGACCTTGTCAGAGCTCTCACAGCTCTTCCCAAAGCCCAGTGCTTACCAGGCTTTGGGGAGGAAACAGGAAGAGCTGTGCAGGGGAACCAGTTGTGCTCCCCTAAATTTGCCTCTGCAGAATGCATGGAAGGGGAGTTCTTACTTTGGTAAACCCTCACATAATAGTCTCCCAGCTTGTGTTGCCCCCTGCATTCTGAATTGGTACAGGCTAGAGAGAAGTATGATTTGGCCCTTACTAATGGGCTAATGGTGTCCGCCCAAAGAATGAGTGAGTCTCTGTATTTCCAGAGAAGGAAAACTCTTCTTTTTACTTTTTGTGTTATGAACTGCTGCTGTCTGCCGCTTGTTTCTTTTGGTGAATTTGGTGGTTGGAGGCACTTTAATTCAGCATTAATTCAGAATAAACTATACTGGAATAATAAAAGCAAAAATATTATCCCCTCCCCACCCCTCCTCTGCTGTACATTTGTCTGAGGCTCATTATTTATGCTCATAGGCAAAAGAAGGAGGAACTGGCCCAGAGGATAGCAGAAGAAAGAGCTCGCCGAGAGGAGGAGGCTCAGAAACAGGAAGCAGAGAGGAAGCAGAAAGAGGCAGAACATAAGCAGGAAGAAGAGGAGCAGTTGTGCCGCCTGGCGGAAGAAAGAGAAAAGAAAGAACGAGAGGAAATGGAACACCTTCAGAAGCAGGTTTTAGAAATTAAAGAGGATTTTCACATTTTTATCAGGGTGTATTGCAGAGATAGCTAAAAGATGCTTATGTGGCTTTCTGAACTGGTGGAAACTCTCGAGATGAAATTAAGAAATAAAGGGAAGAGAAGACATCCTTAGCACCATAGAGAATTCCTGGTTTAGACACACAAGTCGTACCACCTCATGTGGCCAAACTTGACATCCCACAATACCACACTGGTCTACACTTAGGCACCCTGCATTCCTGCAAAAAACAAATGTAGCCACTTTGGACAAATAAGCATTGCCACCTTAGGGCAATACTTTAATTAGGCCAACCAAAATGTCACAGAATAGTGTAGAAGCTTTTGAGTTCTCCAGAATTCTCAGATGAGATGGTAAACAAAGTGAGGGGTGGGGGAGGCAAAAAAGTTTGCTGTTGTTAGAAGCCAGTTAGTCACAGTCATAAGATGGAATGTGGGAGGAGGCAGCAGACACTCAAATTAGGCTCTGCTAGGAATGCAACATGTTTCTTCTGGTTCATGCTGGGTTTCATATTTTTGCTTTAGCGGTTTTGTTGAAATAGTCTGCTTCTAGTGAGATCAAAACTAGCTATTTCCCTGTTCCAGTTCTCCATCTTTAACTTTGAAATATAAGGTTGGATCCAGATTTAGTAGCATTTAGAGAAGACCCATTGAAATAAGTGGGACTAATACAGGGTTAAATCCAGACTGAGTCACATCCATATCATGCAGTACATTTCTGCTTTGAACATGTGAGGAGAAATCCCTTTTCTAAAAACTCTGTGCCCTGCCCCGCCCCTGCAGCTCCCAGTGCAAATAGCACCTTCAGAAGGAGGAATTTCTCTCAGGGTACAGCAGGAGAGGAAAGGGTTAAGCTCCCCCTTTGCACCTGCTCTGATTCCACTAATTATCAGACACTGCCCCCACAAGATGGTGCAGTCTATTAAAACCTGTATGTTCAGGAGTAAGATGCACTTAACATCTTGTGTAGTCTGGCCCCTAAACAAAGTTTTCAATGTATCCTCCCAACATATCATCCATGTACAGAAAAAAGGAGGTACTTGGTGATAAATACAGACATCAAGAGTAACCATGGAGATAAGAATTATGTACTCCCAGGAAAACGAATGATCCTTTAAGCAGGAACATTGGCATTTTAATTTTTGGAGGAGGCTGTATAGAAGCACAGGGTTGAATTTAGAATCCCACATTTTAATTTGGAAAGCACTGTGATTGAAATACAGAGAAGTAATGAGATTGCACACCCAGTGAAGTTCTTTTATGAGCAGCAGCACCCTCCCCTCCACACCCAGCCCAATTGTAAGCTGCTTATGAAATCTATTAGAAGCTGATTTCAGTATGTAAATAGAAAATAACTATGATGCAAACACTGCTGTACTGACACAGCCTCTTGGTGCCTGCTTGTGGGATTGCATAGCTACTGAACACGGAAGTGAACCATCAGGTTAGATAAAAACCCGATGAGCCGATAAGGAAATGTTTGTTGATAGATGAGTTAATCCATGTTTTCCTTTGCTGTGTTGACATTTAGAAGGAAGAAGAAGCTCGGTTACGAGAAGAGCAGATTCGGTTAGAGCGTGAAAAGCATTTCCAGAGAGAAGAACAAGAGCGCTTGGAAAGGAAGAAGGTAACAGGAAGGCACATGGGCATGTGGAACGGGATCTTGTGTGCGGCTGGAACCTTCCCATCAGGTGGCCATTGGAACTTCCTGAGATTTAGCCTTGTGAATGGGCGGTGCTTGAGCTTGAGGGCCAGATTTCCTAACAGAAGAAACTCCAGCCATTTTCCAGGGCTCTTCTGGCCCTGCACCCTCCATGTGTCCATGCTGCACGTGCACAAATTATCCCTCTGATTTGGAACCCTGCACAATCAGAGTTGCAAATCACAGAGAGAAGCTATACTTTTGGGGATATATTTTTCTGTTAAGGGCCACATTCCATCAGGGATAATCTGTTGGGGGCCAAATGCTGGTGGTGGGTGGGGACCAAACCAGAAATGGACATCCCCTCCTCTCCTTCCTTCCTTCCTTCCTTCCTTCCTTCCTTCCTTCCTTCCTTCCTTCCTTCCTTCCTTCCTTCCGTCCTTGTTTCTGCCACCCCATTTTCCCTCTATCACCCTATTTCCCCCTCTATGCTTCCCACATTAAACTAGGCCAAGACCCACAGGTGGCCCTCAGGCCACAGTTTTTCCATCCCTGGTCTACAAAGAGGCTTCTCTTCATATCTGTTAGTCCAAAGATGTAGTTACAGGTAGGTAGCCGTGTTGGTCTGGGTCAAAGTAAAATTAAAAAATTCCTTCAGTAGCACCTTAAAGACCAACTAAGATGTAGACAGTGTGGCAACAGGGATGGCCTCTTCCATTCCACCCATTTATTTGCATGGAGGGAAACCCCCAAAACAAGCTTTGCAGTGAGTGCTGTGAATGTGCTTTGAACTCTCTGCTTATAGTGTGATGGTGCCTGTTAAAAGGAATTTGGATGGTGATACATACTACCTGGCCAATTCGTCACTGCCACCTCCCCCTTCCATCCTGCCTGTTGGAGAATAAGTTTCTTGAAAATATTTCTGTATCGGGGGGACTGGGGAATTGCAGAGGAGGACATGGTAGCAAGGGGGACTGGAGTATGAGATGAGGGAACCAGGAGAGGGAGCATGCAAGGAGGCAGCTTGTTCACCACCTCCCTCCCACTGCCGCCATCTCCCCCTGTAGGGAGCGGGTGGTGCTGTGGTCTAAACCACTGAGCATCTTGGTCTTGCTGATCGGAAGGTCAGTGGTTTGAATCCGCACAACGGGGTGAGCTCCCGTTGCTCTGTCCCAGCTCCTGCCAACCTAGCAGTTCAAAAGCACACCAGTGCAAGTAGATAAATAGGTACCACTGTGATGGGAAGGTAAACGGCATTTCTGTGTGCTCTGGCTTCTGTCATGGTGTTGCGTCAGAAGCAGTTTAGTCCTGCTGGCCACATGACCCAGAAAGCTGTGGACAAACGCCTGCTCCCTCAGCAGTCCTTTACCTGTACCTGTACCTTCTTATCCTGCTGCTGGGTTCTTGAGATAGAAACAGGCCCTTTCAGGAAATCCGTGTCAGGGCACTTAATTCCACAATAGGAAGAAAAAGAAGTGGCAGCATTGGAGTGTCTGTAGTAAGTACCAGTTTCCAATTCAGTACTATGAACCTGTAGCCCTCCAGATGCTGTTGGAACTTCCACTCCCATCAGCCCCAGCCAGTTTTTCCAGTCGTCTTGGTTGATGGGAGCTGTAGTTCGCCAGCATTTGAAGGGCCATTGGTCCCCATATCTGGTATAGGAACACATACATTAAAAAGAGAGTTCACAATGTGTTCACAACATGTAGTTAAGGACTAACCACAGTAAAGGGTATTTTTATTTTCTTTGCAGCGTCTTGAGGAAATTATGAAAAGAACTAGGAGAACAGAAGCTGCAGAGAAGGTAGATACTTCACTTCATCCTCTCTTGGTAGAAAACCTTGCTACCTTCATATATAGATACATCTTCTGTCAGTGGAGCTTCTAACTTTTTTAAAAAAATGATTTATTTTACAGAAATCAAATGAGCAGCAAAATGGGGAGATAGCAAAGGAAACAGGTATTACTTTTTTGATCCACATCTACTTTCGTTCTGAAATTATTATTATTCACAGCATGACTTGAGTAGGAGAAAATCTTAAAAGCTGGCAATCCAAATATATTTAATGAAAAGTCAATGATGAATCAAAGCACGTGAAAGCACATGATAGTCCGCTACAAACATAATTATCAGTGTGCAATTATATATATAATTAGAAATACAAGCTTTTATTAGTTTAATTGCCAGATTAATCAACCAAAGCTTTAAATAATTAGTCAGTTGGGAGTCAGTTTTAATCAGTATGGGCAAAATATTCTGTTCTTTCCATCTGCACATGACCTATGGCCATGGCAGGGTCACTGATTTCAAGTGTAATTATGCTACTGCCATAAATTACTGCTATTTGCATTTCGGAAAATATGAAATTGGAAGAAGGGCATAAATTATCTGTTATGATTTCTAAACAAAAGAGGTGCAAAAGGAGAGCTTTCATGCTAGATTGTTTTGTAAAGCCATGATGTTGTTACTAATTGGATATTAGAGGTTTTCCTAACGGCAAGAGGAAAGCAAATCGTTTGCAGAGCTTAATTGGACGCAGAACCCTCTATTTCTGTCTTTGCTTTAAGCCCGGAGCATATGATGTGCTAAGACAATGTTTCCCAACCAGGAACTCTCCAGATGTTTTCGTCTCCCAACTCCCATCAGCCCCAACCAGCCATTGGTCAGGGGTGATGGGAACCTGGAGTCGAAAACATCTGGAAGGCACTGGGTTTCAGAAGGATGTGCTGTGGAATTAACACAAGAAAAACTGCCTTATACCAAGTAAGTCTGTTGGTACAACTAAGGGTAATCCAGATGAGTGGCTTGTATCTCAAGCAGGTTATTCAGATCTATTTTTTCTGTGTGCATGTTTGGCACATTAGCTTCCTCGTGTTCATGTTTATTCTGTCATAGATAGTCATAGTCAGTAGGAGGAACTTCATGAGTTGTTTCTGGAGGAGTTCTCACCCCTCCTCATAATTGTTCCTCCCCTGTTCTCTGCTGCTTTTTCTGTTCTGAGCATGTACATGGATGGAAGTAAATGCACCCTTTTCTGTCAAAAGTGATGTGGAAAACTTTCCCCCCTTTCTCTAGCTGTGAGCACTCCAATAAGCCCTGCGATGGGTTCTCAGGTTCAGTGTGTGCCAGAATCTCCGCGCAATGGGGAATTGCTCACCCATACCCATGTGCTAATTTCTCATCAGCCCACAGTCAACCTTGACAGGTGAGAGACCTGAACTGAGATGTCTCTAGCAATACCTGATGTTTCTTCTTACTGATATGAAAGCGTATTAAATCAGATTATTTTCCCTTTTTGGGTGTCTGCATCAAGAAAGTTTTCATCACCTGCTCAACACAACCAAACACTCCACCCCCAAGCAATCAAATACACTGCGTTCTACTGTATTCAGTGTCTGTCAAATGTTCCTACATTAAATATTGTAGTTCTTATCAAACCACTTAAAAGCACAGCTTGCTGCTTGGTAGCTAAGAGCATACCCTTTAAATTTTAATGAGAAATTTTCTCCTCTTATCTGCACTACACCATTATTGAAAAAGAAGTTGCTATAGAAAATACATTGCTAGATTCCTGCTTTTCATTGTACAGAAAAGAATGCTAGCTCTTTTACACGAGTGTCAGTATGTCTCTGAGTTCTTTTTTTTTTTTTGTAACCAGAATCAGAGCAAAAATATCTTTTGTGTATTCAAATATTTCTTTGCACTTCCTGGGCAGAAGGCACAGCTATCTAGCTTCTCACAGTTACACTTTTCACACATAGGCTTGGAGGAATATTGTTTCCCACTCTTCAGAATAAGCCACCGAGAACCTTGTGCTTGGGTATGCCCCTTCTCCTCTCCTCATCTTTCATGCTCAAGAGGAGGCAATCAGAAGCTTCCAGTTTTCATTTCAAGCTAACTACCATTCCTTATGATGACCAAATCATCATCTGCATATCCATGAACAACAAAGCAACAAGGATGGCCAACCTGAACAGCCCTGGTTATTGTGCCAGAGCAGGAAAAACAGCTTCTCCAACCCTTAACACTATACAAAGCTCATTAAAAGTGAAATATGTTCAGTATTTAAAGGGAAAACTGCACCCGCCAATGTTTAATTCTGCTTCAAATTAATTAGCAAGTACCACCTGGCTGTCAATATTTATCATTGTGTATATCGGTTATCTGTCTCTTTAGATTGAACGTTTTATCTGCAAATTGTGTGAACTCTAGAGAGGTGTATATTGGCAGAAAGGCAGGGAGGCTGCTAGGAGACTAAAACAAGAACACCTGATGCATCCAATTTGCATAAATAATATTGAATTGTTAAATCAGAGGACACTTTCTTGACGCTCATGGGTTATAAGTGCTAAAAATTTGTTATTGGCAACTATTTTGACATGACCAACCGTATTTGCATTGTTACTCACTTTGCACCATTGGTGCCTGACAAATTCTGTGTACATAAATGTTAAGAAGAGCCTGCCCCTCCAGTGACCCATCTAGGCCAGCATCCTGTTCTCACAGTGGCCAACCAGATGCCTGGGAAAGCATGTGAGCTGAGCGTGAGCGCAAAAGTACTCTGCCCACCCGCACTTCCCAGAAACTGGTATTCAGAAGATGCTTCTGACCACTGCTTCTAACAATGAAAGTAGGACATAGCCATTGTGACTATTAGCCATTGATAGCCTTATCTCCCAGTTAGTGTAATCCAACAGCTGGAGCTATATCATTTGATGCATCTAAACCATTTTTGTCTATTCCCATGGCTAATGATTTCCCAGCATGGCTGCCTGAGATCTTTTTAACCAGAATGATTAAAGACTGAAGTGTCAACCTCCTATTTTTGCAAACCATGCGCTCTTCCACTGAGCTGTGAGTTTACATTAACAGACGCTAGTCTAGTGTCAGGCAAATGCTTCATATTGCCAGTGCATGAAAAACAAAGACAGCACTGTAAATTCATCTAAGAGTCTTGAACAGTTGTTTTCAGTTGTTTTCATAAAATTGTAGAGTTGGAAGGGTCCCTGAGGATCATCTAGTCCAACCTCCTGCAATGTAGGAATATGCAGCTGTCCCATACAGGGATCGAACCTGTAACCTTGGCATTATCAGCACCACCCTCTAACCATCTAAGCTATTATATTCTTGTCACTGCTGTGGAGCTTGTGTTGATTCCAGTGAAATCAATGTTTTAACAGTGTAGCAATTGTTTCATATTATATTTAATGGAATAATGTTACTGCAGTGGCTGGGGAAACAGAGCCAGTTGGGCGGGGTATAAATAATAAATTATTATTATTATTATTATTATTATTATTATTATTATTATTATTATTATTACTGTATTACTGCTACTACTACTACTATTATTATTACATAGATATGATGCGATTGTTTGACTGGAAATGAAACTGCATGATATGCAGTCAGTTACACCGAGTTAGTACTGACTTCTTTATACAGTGATACCTCGGTTTACGAACTTAATCCCTTCCGGAAGTCTGTTCTTAAACCAAAGCCATTCTTAAATTGAGGTGCGCTTTCCCTAATTAGGCCTCCTGCCGCCGGTGCCCTTCCACTGTTCGGATTCCGTTCTTAGACCGAGGTAAAGTTCGCTAACCGTAATACTACTTCAGATTTTGCGGAGTTCGTATACCAAATAGTTCGTAAACAGGGCTGTTCTTAAACTGAGGTACCACTGTATAATACTATTTCTACTGTCACAATTATTCTCGTATTGATAAAAGCAATGTGAGGTTATACATTAAAAAAATATAAGAATCAGGATGTTAGCATGCTAGATAGAGGGAGGATTCTATCAAAAATAGGACATTGATCTTCAACTTGTGGGAAAGGCCCTGACCAATGTGTAGCACTGCTGCTTTTTCTTAGAGGAGAAACAGACATCAAATGAAAACATTTGTCTTACCTCTTTAATGGAAATCAATGCAGCTGAAAAGCACTTAACCTTTTGTGACCTAATTATTATCAGTGGTAGAAATCAATTATTTACTACAACAAAAACGGTGCAAGTGCTAAACTTCGCACACTGTATGCAGTAGTGTAGCATACAAATGTAGAAGAAAAATAATCTTAAAGTGTTTTATAATCCATAAGATATTTTCATTATATTTCAGTAATCTCAACCCAGGAAAACATCCAAATGAAAATGGAGTGTCTATGCAGAATGATAATTTTGAGGAGGTCATCAGCTTACCCATGGGAACGAAACCATCCAGGCTGGATGCTATGAACAATGATGATAAAAATAGCCCTGACATTTCTTTGACTCCCATTTTGGCCTTTGAAGAGAAGGGGACCCTAGGGCCATTGCCTCAGGTAGATAACGTTCAAACACATCAAACAGCAGGTAGGTTTGTTTAAAATCTCTTGTTGATTTTCTAACGGGCATGAAGTGTGGCATCCAAGATGTTTCTAGCAAGTGTCTGGATTCAATTTTTTATTAAGTGCAAGTTCAGGACATGGAACAAATTGTATAACCTCTGCATTAAAAACGTTTGTCATGTTGCAGCCCAGTTGGAAAGATAGAAATAACTAGGAACCTGCTGGTTCGATTCACTGGGCCAATCTAGGATTTGAATGAATTATTCACCGCAAATAGGAAGAGCATATACCTCATCCTTTCTTCACCCAAATGTGTGATCTTTAAGAAACCGGCTGTTTTGATATAAGGGTGAGGCAAGATGACAAGATGCAAAGGGCAGGGTTCTTATAACTTTAGCAGAGGTACAGGAATAGGAACGTCAACCAGTGCAGCTCTTTTTACCCCTTCATGACAAGAAGCACCTGTAAGCAATTCTATTCTCTTTTGCATCTGGTCACCACACAAAGCAACTAAGTCCTCGGTTAACATTTTCTGTCTATGACTTGGAACTTGAGCTTCTCTTCCATGAATGGGAGGGCTCCCTCCATTAATTGAAGGAACTCTGACCCAATGGAGGCTCTGCTAATGACCCACTGATTTCCCCCTTCAGCCTCCCACCCTGATCTCTCCCACACTGTTCCAGAAAGTCCCTCAACAATATCAAACATATTTGCAGGTGGCACAGGGTGGGTAGAAGGGAGAATCGGTGAAAATCACCTCTTCTCTCTCCTTCTGCCCACAGAAGTAACCAGCGTGTTTTTTTATTATTAATAAAAGTACTCTTTTTTGCTGTTTGTTCCCTATAAAGATCTTTTTCTCTCTGCTAATTTGCTCTTTATTGGCTTTTCTTCTAGAAGTTGTCTGACCTCTGCTTACAAATTACCAAAGGTGGCATAAAAGTCTCTGCAGCCAGTTGAGTTCCTTCCATGCTATGAAGGAGTGTGGTAGTTTTTGCACTCTCGAGTTTTCTAAAGATTTCTTGGACACTGTTTTTGGGTTTTTTTAAAAAGCCATAGTAAAACCAGCAGAAGAATTTATTGGGAATAGACTTGGATTACCTTTCTATCAAATAGATCTCACCACTAGGAAAAATCATGTTTCATGTGCATAAATTGCTTATATCCAGCAAGTTCCTGTTATAGCATAACAGATATTTTCTGCATTCTTGAAGACAAAAGCTTCACTGGATTCTAACAATAACGGGCTGATTGGGGTAATGGACTTGTTTTCTGTTGTTTTTGAAGATGGGTATCTGGTTTTAAAAGGTATGTAAAATCAGCAAAGTATCTTTTACATTTTACGGATTGAATACTTGAAAAGTAAATGCCTCACTGCTCTACAAGTAGGGCTGCTGGGGTGTTTTTTATTTAAGCCTTTTGGTTTAAATATTATTGCAGAGAACTCTTAATTATGGGGGCAACATAGAGGCTTCTGTATCAGGTTCTTGTAAATGTAACTCCTACATGGACATTCTGTATATTTAGGCATCACTACCGTCTTCTTGCATTTTCTTCTAAAACAAATAAAATAACATAGCAGGTTTTAAAATGTGAAAAATCGAAAGCATTATTTTTTCATGGATGAAATGGAAAACCTGTTGTTATCCTAGATAATGTATTTATTAATTTTGTTCTGTACAAAATAAATCATAGAAAATGTGCTTAAAAACTACATTGTAAACTTGATTTTTCCTAGTTTCCCTTCTGTAAGGGAATTCAGGGCATAAAAGCAAAATCTTCTGGCATGATGTGGATCATTCAGCCCCATACTTGGATAGTAATGGGGAGTGGAGAGCTCTCTCTAGCTGATGATGTGATTGATGCAAGAGACTCCTACACACCCGGACCAGATCTTTTTCTCATGGTGTTTTAGAAATGCAGGCCTCTGTGTGGTCAACAAGAAAATAATTTGGAAGGCTCTAGTCCTTTCTGTTGAGGTTCTGGCTGGGACAGCAGGACTTGGGCTGCCTGTAACCTGATTGACTTAGACTGAGCAACCCTGGTTAGGATTGTTTCAGCGTACAAGTGCTGTAGGCTATTCGGGTGAAAGTTGTATGTTCAACAGGAAGCTCTCCTATCCTGTGATTCCATGTGCTGCCCCTGACATTCCCCCCCTCTGATTTTGCACCTCCCACTGCTATGCCCAGACCTGTAAAAACTTTGCCTGTCTTTCAGTTTGGTCTTTTCTTTTATATCAAACTTGCTATAAGTGGATATCGCTAAAGTGATACGTTGCACTTTAAAGTGCTGGATGATGTGCTAGTTCAAGTCAAAAGGAGTGCTTGGTGTTAGTGTGTGATTGGGCAGTTAGTGTGTAGCAGGAAATCAGTCTCCAAGGGGATGTTGTCATAAAGAGAAGTGATTTGCAGCACACTTGAATTCATGTAATTTATTGGGTGCATGCTGTGTCAAAGAAAATTACGGTATGAAAACTGTGTTGGGAATTATGTGAGACGATGCTGCTTTGTGGGCTAGAGTGAATTGGAGGAGAGGAACAACAGCCAGTTTGGACTTTTTTGTAATTATGGTATAGCAAAACCAAAATAAGTTTTATGTTGTTCTCTATGCTCCCTGTACATAGCTATTTTTTTAAATGCCCAAAATATGTAGTTTTTGCTTCTATATAGGATATAAGTATCAAGTAAACTTCATATAAAACATGTGCACTTTTAATATTTACTTGTTGGTGCACTGATTGCTGTTGAACAAATATAATGTGTCTATTTGGAGAGCTGAATAGAGGAAATTTCATCTTAGCTCTTTTGTGTTCGAGTTGGAGATGATGTACTTTTTGCTCTAGTTTAATACAAAACTGTAGTGTTCCTGTTTCCTGTCTAGAGGGCTATACATGGTTTTTAAACCCTTTTTATTTTTCAGCAGAAGGCTAAGAGAAAATAGCTACCAGTGTCATCCTGACTCCTGTGTGCCACTGTGGAACTCCTGAACAGACAGGCTTTCCCATTCATGTCAATGGAGATAACAGGGGAAGCCCTTATAGGCAGGAGAGCTCTGTGTTAGCTGTGGAAGCCTTTATACGTGCAAGTTAAGAAGCTATTGATGTATCGGGGCATTTGCACTTTTTAAATAAAGAGAGAAAACCAGGGTGCTCAGGTGTTGAATTGTAGCCATGTAGTTGGGCTACTGTGGACCCAGGTGGCGCTGTGGTTAAACCACTGAGCCTAGGGCTTGCTGATCAGAAGGTCGGCAGTTCGAATCCCTGTGACGGGGTGAGCTCCCGTTGCTTGGTCCCAGCTCCTGCCAACCTAGCAGTTCGAAAGCACGTCAAAATGCAAGTAGATAAATAGGAACCGCTACAGCGGGAAGGTAAACGGCGTTTCCATGTGCTGCTCTGGTTTGCCAGAAGCGGCTTTGTCATGCTGGCCACATGACCTGGAAGCTATACGCCGGCTCCCTCGGCCAATAATGCGAGATGAGCGCGCAACCCCAGAGTCGGTCACGACTGGACCTAATGGAGGATTCAACCCAATTATTCTCAAATGTTACCGCAATGAATATTACAAGAAGATAGGAACTGAGGGAATGAGTTTATTTCTTTTGACATGACTCCTCCTAAAGCACAATAGTAGTCTCTGTTTATAGGATATCAAAATAGTAAATTAAACATTTTATGATTTGGGCAATGTAAAATTTACCTGCCCTTAATCAAGAGTGCCGTCATTCATAACATGGTATCATTAAATGCCCTTGCCATCTGAATTGCAGCCATAATTCAACTTAACATCCATTTTCTGTTAAAAGTAGCACTCATGGGAACTTTTTAGAGGAAAATATTCCCACACTGTTTCAAATTTACTGCTCAAAAGTTTTTCCAAATTACTGCAAATTTGTTCTGACATCCATAGGTATGTATGATCCATTCCAAAATGATGTGTATTAAATGAGGGATCGGTGTCAGGGACTCTGCATAACAACTTTTTGAAGTGTTTGAATTAGGGAAAGAGAATTGCAAACAGAGATAAATTGATGGTATTTGTGTTTCTCACTTTAGGACATATCAAAGTGAATGCCAGTGAAGTCCTACTCATTTGCTAGTGAGGCAGTTATAAAAACTAGTGATCCAGGATTGTCTAGATGGTTCCTGCCAGGTATTTTGGTGTGTATGTATGTATAGGGATGCAGTGAATTTGGATGGCATGGGGTATCTACTACTTTTCTAGAATTTGTAGCTCTTGGGTTAAAATCACCCAGGTTGTGTGTGTGTGTTTAAGCTGAAGGAATATTATTTTAATTAAATCCTGGAGAAAGCTAATCTGTTTTCTGAAATGTGCCAACAAATTCATGCTTTGGATAATGTGCTAAAACCTAATGCTGAAAACTGAGGTCTCAAAAGCTGTAAAGTGTTCCACCACAACATATCCTTAGGCAATGAAAGAACTGATTGGTCATTCATGTATAAACATAGGCTGGCTGAGTAGCATTATATAATGGTACCAGCTAGCATGATACATACTTTTCACACACATTTCTTTCTTAAAATGTAGATTTTAATAAAAGATTATAAAATTTCACTCGGAAAGCTAAGATTTTATTATTTACAACTGGACATCTGGAAGGAGTGACATTAGGGTTCAGGTATTCTGAAATGGGAGACTGCCATCAACTTGCAGATGAGTTTAAGGCCATCAGGAACACCTAGGCAGCATGAAGATATTTGCCTCGTGAAATGGATTGCATGCTGCCAGAGCTGAACCTAGAGCAAGATTGATTAGTCTCCCAGTATAGGGTCTCACAGTTCATTAATGCCTCAACAAGGACAATGCAATGCTACAGTCTGCACATCTAAGGATAGTGAAAGTATCCTCAGGCCTGGCCCACGCATGCACCTCCATGTATCAAATAATGAGCTGCATTGTATGAATCAGCCATCATGGATCAAATAACACCAACAGACCTTCTATAAAACTTCAAGCACAGTGCTTTTTAGTAGAATCTGCCCACACATCCTACTGTGACTCATCAAGCGCTGAATAATGGAGCAGTAATACATTACTGTGTAAATTGGTCCCTAATTTCCACCCAAACTATGGAACTTAAAAATCCTTTGCGCATGTGCTTGCTGTGGATTTGCCCACAGCCATAGCATGAAGCTGAGACACCCACATGATGAGTCAGCTCCCTATACACAGGCAACAAGCTAGCCACACAGAGCGACATCACCTAGAGCAAAACGCATAGGATGGAACAAGGTTTCAGGTGTCCATATGTCTGACAGCAATACTGAGAAGCTCCTGGGTTTCCGCAGTTTGTTGACAGACTTGGTCAAGGTGCTTCTTCAGTTGGCCTTGGCTGAATGCTGATGAAAACTCTAAAAAATAGGGAATCTAAAAAATGCATCTAAAAAATAGGGAAGCAACAACTCAACTTCTAGACCTGCACAACTTGTCATATGTGTACATCTTGCCCTGATGCACAACTTTACAAAACATTGGAGAGAGGGTTTGTTCTGCTGGCTTGCACTTGAAGTCCAATACCCCCCCTGACCTCCCTTCAGTGAGAGCAACCCAAAAGCGCGTCTGAAGCCGATCCGCGGGGAACCGGAAGTCTCCCTTTCCTGTTTTTTTCTACTCACACCTAATATATTCCTTGTTGTTTTATTACTTTCCAAGAGCAAGATAAGATACATCCTTTGATCATTTACTTGTTCAACAATGTCTCCTAAGAATCTTGCCTCCTGCTTTCTTTGCTAAGGGTATTTCCCCACTTTCAGACACAGAGTGCGATGATAATAAAAGCCAATTATCAAACATTTATGTGTGGAAGTTATTTTGCATTCCATGTTAACGGAAGTCAGGTTTGTTTGGTGCTGGAAGGTGCATGTATAACTACTTTTCCACTGTGATTTTTTAAAAGACGCCAAAAGTAAAGAAGACTGCTCCCCACTTTTTAATGAGAACCATAAATAGCTGTTTCCAGGATTCATATACTGGTATACGATTATGAGAACAGATTCCATTCCAGTAGGAAGCATGTAATGGATACTGCAAATGAGCCTGTATAAAGTTCTGATTGCATTCTCAGTGAAATGAGAGTCAATTAACTTTCGACCAGACCTTTTATAAAGGAGGACTTTGGTTTTCATTACCAGAAACAGGCAAGACTCAGCTGTGCATTATAACTGCGGTGCTTCTGGTAAGTACTGATGAGCGTAGCTGTTATGCCATAGCATAGGAATCCCATGGGATGTTATGTGGCGAGTGAGTGATACAGCAGTCCATACCTTTCTGTAATATGCAGAGAGTGGATATGCCCAGATGCTGAAAGCGATTCTCTTGGTGAATAAGATACTTGATGAGGTATTGCTGTACCTTGCTCATATGAGATTTCAACAAAGACACCACCTCTTCTGTGCAATTAATTTGGAGACAGGAAGAATTACAAAACTGAATGCACGAGGCAACATTTTACACACTTAACCTGGGAGTAAGTCACTGAACAAAGTGGGATTTCTTCTGAGTAAATATGCACTGTAAAATGTTGATACCCCATTACATTGGTGGTGCACTACTTGGTTTTCTTGTTACTAAGTTGTTGGGTGAATGACAAATTATAAATTGGTATTCATAGTTTGGTAATGCTTATGATAATTTTGTGGTGGGAAATGTATGCTTGGGCAGATGTTTAGTGTGATCATTATTGTTGTGTGTTTTCATATTTGTTTACTATGTAATTTGCCTTGAGACATTAATAAATAAAGATTTTATAATGCTAATTAATAATATTCATAATTCATATATACCAGGGGTCCCCAGACTTACCGGGCTTCGGGCCGGTGCCCGCCGCACCGACCGCGCGGCGGGCCGGAGGGCAGGGGAGTGCGCGCGCAGCGGGCCGGAGGGCGGGGGAGTGCGCGCCCGTGCGCATGCACACACGCACACGGTCGGAAAAAATCGCCGAAAATCGCTTGTGCGCATGCGTATGGGCCTCCCCCGACCCGGAAGTGCATCAGAAATGACCTCTTCTGGGTTGGGAGAGGCCCATACGCATGCGCACAAAGGATTTTCGGCAATTTTTTGCCGATTTTGAAGATCGACACCGCGCTGCGTGAGCGGGCGGCGGCAGCGGGCGGCGGGGGTCGTCGCGGGCCGGATTGGGAGGCCAATTGGGCCGCATCCGGCCCGGGGGCCGTAGTTTGGGGACCCCTGATATATACCAATCATGAATGCCACTATGGTATGGAGAATAGAACCTTAAACTTCAGTTCATAAATTTCATAAACTTTGGTTCATAAAGTTGAAGTTTGTAAATTGGAATAATAAGATTTCTTGATGATTTTGGCCGCTATAATAATAATAATAATAATAATAATAATAATAATAATAATAATAATATACACTCACTGTGATTATTCTGAATCTAACACTTATAACAGCTGTTATTTTTAAATGTTATATTGTGCATTCAACAGAAACATCATGTTTATGTTATCATTGGTTATTCAAATTAAGCACCACTTCATATGGTGCACAGTGATGTACAAATATTTTAGCGGCTTGGTGCAGTGTTGCTATCTTCAACAGGGAAGTGTAATACTGAGAAAAGGATGCACACAAGCAAGACAGAAGCTCCTGCCATGAACTCAACATGTATTCTTTACACCCAAAGGAGTCTGCTGGTGTGGGACAACTGATAGATGCAGCTGCCACTTAGTCCAGAAAAAACAACAACCATCTTAGGGAGTCCTATTGTAGCCCAGGGAACTCTCTGAAAACTATCCTAGAATTAGCAGGATTGGAAAACAAATAAAATTTTGTCAAAGCTGACCGGTATAGTACTCTCCCCTGCTATTCAACCTGTTTGGGCCCATGGCACTTCGGTTGTTGTCACCTGAGTGATATCAAGCGGGCTGGAAATGCAAACATCAGATCCTTTCCATTGTTACGTACTGTGCTGTAGGAGGTGTTTGATCGCTAGGGCAGCGTGGAACGAAGGCTCTGTTTGTTCCACTTGGCCAGCCAGTGTCACCAGACTGCATACCACTGAGTCATCCACCAATTCCAGCATGCGCACTGTGGCTCCCTCTGGTGGTAGAAGAGCAGAGTAAAAGACTAAATCAGCACAGTTGAAATAAAAGAAGACAAATGAACAGGCCCTAGGGCCAAGGCTGAAAAGACACGAGCAGAGCTTGGGAGGCCAGTAAAATGGATTTCAGAAGACTGAAATACATACATACAGAGAGAGGGAGATCTCAGCGTTAAGAGGACAAACAGATCAAAAATTAATTGAAGAATGGGGATTGTGTAAAGGAGTACATGAAAAAACATTGTTCTGGGACAAATAAATTGATATGCAATGAATAAAGTTTACAGGGTAGAAATATTGAGGAAATTGATGGAAGTGGAACAAAAACAAAGTAATACTAATAACACAATGAACAAAAAGGTTAAGGGAAGGAGGTCAAACATGGAGGGAAGATTATGTTTATATATATTTGGTGTTTTTTTTATTTTGTGTAATTTGTTATTTTTCTTTTTTGGTTTTTGTTACTGCAATTCAATAAAGTTAAATAAAATTAGAGAGAGAGAAAGAGAGATCAAAATATTCAGAAGCAGGTATAGGTGGGAATATTCCTTAGGGAGGGTTTCACCGATGGGAAATTTGATGAGAAGGTGTCCACATAGGGGGAATAGATGTGAAACCAATCTCCACAGCCCTGCTGCTCTGCTACCTCCCATTGTGTCTGCTGCACTGTGATGGAGCTTAGCAATCTAATAGCCTAATGTACATACACATTTGCCAAGTAAAAATATGTAAATGTTTCCCTGGCATGTCGCTTCCCTGTACGGGACATTTGACAGCCCAGCCTCCTGACCTTGCAGCAAGCGCATCCCATTAGCCCTGCCTGCTAGGCCTTTCCATACATTCAGCTAGTAGGTGGGACGTTGGCCCCAGCATTGCACACCACACCAGCCCCCACCCTCTGAAAAGGGGAGCCTGCCTGCATACAGCTGCATAATTGCGGACTCCCCTTTTCAAATGTTGCTGTGGCCACTCTGGGTGAGAACAGCAGTGTGCGCAAAGCAGCAGGACCAGCAAGTGTTGCCCTCCTTCCTCAATCTGCATTCACTGATTGTATGAGAAGGATCATGTAACCACCTAGAGCAGGGGTGGCCAACTCCCAAGAGACTCTGATCTACTCACAGAGTTAAAAACTGGGAGTGATCTACCCCCTTTTGGGGGGTTCAGGTCAAAGCTGTTGAGTATTTTTAAGTAAGGGAAGCCCTGTTTTGGGGGGGTTAGGTCAAACTTGTTGAGCTTCTTTTAGGAGGGAGAGAGGCCCCTTTTTGTTTAGGGCTTCAGGTCATAGTTCAGCTTTTTTTAGGGATGAGGAAAATTTTGGGTGAGCCTTTTTTTTAGGGGTGCCAGTGATCTAGCAGTGATCTACCACAGACATACAGTGATCTACTGGTAGATCACAATCTACCTGTTGGACGTGCCTGACCTAGAGGACACCTAGAGGACACCAAGTTTGCTTATACTGGTCTAGAAGCATTAGAGAAATTACTAGCAATTTCAACACTATGTTACTGACACAACTCTTGAGTTGGGATTAAAAATCACTTGTCTGCTGTGTTTCACTCTTATTAGCAGCTCTGGTAGCTATGCTACCAGATAACATAGAACTGACTGTGAGAATCTGTTGATTTTTACGACTGTCCTTTGGTTCCCTCTGTGCCCCAAAGTGGACTTCGATAAAACCATAAGGCTGCTGCAACCCTATGCACACTGACTTTTGCATAGGTAAAGGCTACAAGACTTCCTTCTGAGCAGACATGCATAACATTGTGCTGTAAATTGGCAGCAGCAAAGGAAATCAATGAGTACAAAATGTGTGTGCTCTCACCCATCCACTCAACACACTGAATGTCCCCTTACCATGTTTCATCAGGTCAACAAGACAAGACATCACACAGTAAAGAGATTCCTCTTCTAGAATGTCTACGCTTTGGACAGCTTGAAAAAGCCCTTCAATGCATGGACTTTCTATGACTCTCTGCAAATAACAAAAGGAGATGTTGTTAAATTAATTTTGGAAATTGTGCCCCCCCCCCAATTATAGATGCCAGACTCTTAGTTTGCCTTGGGCCTTCAGGGCTGTGCCTATTCAGCTGTTAAACCCAAAAATGTGTGCAACAAAGGCATCTGTGGGGATTTAATCTATGCAAATGCACGCTCTATTAAATGCCCTAGTTATGCATCATGACGCCCTGAGACTGTCCCACCAGGAGAGTTCAGATTACATGGATGTGCTTGAAATTAATGAATACAGAGTGAGTCTGCAATGATATGTGTTACAATAGCCTTCATTTCACAAGAAGCCATCGAGAGTGTGATAACAAGGCAATCTGGGAGATGGTATGAGGAGCCAAGAAAGTATGGCATATTTCCTGCAAACATTTATCCATACACAGTGGGTTTCTACTTTCTTCAGCAATCATCATCTAAGGCCCTTCTTTGTGTGCCTCCTCCATGAGAGGTCTGGAGGATGGCAACATGAGAATGGGCCTTTTCTGCAGTGGCTCCCTGTTTGTGGAATGCTCTCCCTAGGGAGGCTTGCCTGGTGCCTTCATTATATATCTTTAGGTGCCAAGCAAAAATGTTTCTCTATAACAGGGCCTTTGGTTGATTAAGTATTCTATGGCCTTTTAAATGTGTTTTTGGGAAAGGGTGTTGTTGGTTGGTTTTTGGTTTTGTTTTATTATATATTTTGTGTTCTCATTTTGTATTTTTATGTTGTGAACTGCCCTATGGTCTTCAAATGAAGAACAGTATACAAATTTAAAGGAGGAGGAGGAGGAGGAGGAGGAGGAGGAGGAGGAGGAGGAGGAGGAGGAGGAGGAGGAACCTAGTTGAAAAATCATGTATACCAACAAAGTCAAATTTTCAAAAAGCCTACAGTGAAGGCGTAAAAGTCACAACTTGATGCTCTTTTTTTGTTGATAAGATCTTTCTTGTGTACTTTTTAAAACACATGGTCATTTACTTCCTTGAATGAGAATGAAGCAAAGACGATGTTTCATTTTAATATCACTTAGTAAGAGAAACAGTGAAGTGAAGCCTTCAGAACAATGTGTAATCCTGACAGGGAGACTTGGCACTCACCTGTATGCTTCTGGAAAGGCTGAGATTTTTAATAAAGCAGGCAGCGTGACCTACAATCACTGGGTCCATTTTCCAGATGAGCAGCAGCTTTCCTACCGCCTGCAGCACTTCATCACACATCAGTGCATCCTGCAAAGGGAAAGGTAGCCAGTGAGTCGCTGAAAACGAAGGCAGCAGAAGAGATATGGTTCTACCATACCACTGTGAATGGGACTAGAGATGGGTGATTGAGATATAGATATATTTCACTTGATTGTTAATAAAACCTCAAAGCGGGTAAAAAAAGAATAGAAACAATAAAATTATCAGTTAAAAAACCCCCAATTAAAACAAGTATTTATTTATTTTTTAAATCAGCAATAAACTAAAACCAGAAAACACATGCCAATATTCTGCATGTCCAGACAGGCCTTTTGAAACAAACTTTTTTTAAAAAAAGCAGGCACCAAAAAGAGTAGAGTGAATGAATTACTAAGGAATCAAAGATATATGCTTTAAGTTTTTTAAACCCTTTACATTTAGGATGAACTGCAACAAGTGTACAGTCGTACCTCGACTTACGGATTTAATCGGTTCTGAACGGACCTTTGTAAGTCGAAAAATTTGTAAGTCGAAGCCAATGGGGGGGGGGAATTAATAAGTCGAAAAAATCCTATCTAAAAATTCGTAAGTCAAAAAAATCCTATCTGAACCGCATCCAAAATGGTGGACAGAACTCCGTTCGTAACTCAAAACATTTGTAAGTCAAGTTATTTGTAAGTCGAGGTACCACTGTATTGCAATTTGGGAGCTACAAAGCTGGGATGGAGAATTATGAAAAGCTCCACAAATTGTTGTCTCTTCGTGTTTCAGTCCCAACTCACGGCAGCAATGCAGAGAAATCGAGCCCCCACTACCTTCAAACCACATCAGACGATAGTGAAATGTTTATGTGCATCCAATGGCACATGCAGGATTTGACTTTCCTGTTCCACCACAAACCTCCCATGTTACAACCTCCATTCGTTTTATTGATGACTGTGTCCCACTGTGTTGAGACTCATATGTCACTCCCACATCCAAATGCAGATGGCCTATTGTTGTGTTTTTGCAGGCAAGTTTATATTATGAAGATGTGGGGCTTTTCATTCCTGTTAAGGAATGAAAGTGCTATGAAGTCAATCAAACCCAAAGTCACCAAAGAACAAATGATTTCTTCCTCCCTAGGAACACAGAGTAGTGTTGGTAACCACTGAAACATTACTTCATCTTGGTTGGAAATGTTAGCTTTGTCCCACAGTTTGTTTTCCTGCTGGGGTTCCCATGGAGAGCTCCTTTTCTACTTCACTTGGAATTCAGGTCAGAGCAGAATGGGAATCCTTGAAAAGGTCTTTTAAAAAAAACAATCCCAGGCTAGAGGGCATTGAAACCAGTAGTCTGAGCAAACCAAGATGAAAAGCTGGCCTAACAGAAGACAATATAAACATCTCTACCGAGGATTAATTGTTCAGGTTTCCTCTGTCACAGAACATTTTCTCCAATGCCAAAGCAGCTATACCATCCATCACAACCACAAATGGATGTTTGCTACAGAATGTGAATCTCAAGAAGACAGATTAGAACCCAATATTATTATAATCAGACTTTGTTTCCAGCACTCCCTTTCCAACCTTATTTCTGGATATGCACATCATCCCACACTTTCAAATGCATGCTGAAGCCTTTTCAGAATGAATTTTGAATTATTGTCAACTGATCACCTGGCCGCGTCAAACTGTCATTTTAAATGTGTTCCCTTTGATGAAACTTTTCTCCACTGTCATCTTTCAAGGTTGAGCTGCCTCGGAACATTACGGCCATGCACATTTGACTAAAGCTTACAAGGCAAAGGGTAATATGAAACAGAAATGTGTACCTGGTTGTCTGGGTGCTGGGATAAAATCCGGAGGAGAATGATGGAATTGTGCTGAGTGTCTTTCTTGTTAGATGCCAGGAGAGGGAGCAGGTGGGACGGGATCTGCATAGCAAGGATGCTGGTCTGACCACTCTCTGTTTGGAAAATGAGAAGGTTGCTCAAGGTCATGTGTGCAGATCAATAGAAGCTGATTTGGAGAAAATGATTTTTGAGAGAAAGGGGCCTCCTCTAGACTGACTCAATCAAGTCAGCTGGATTTCACAGATCAGGCAATGTTATGTTATGACAGTATAGAAGTTAAACTTTAGGTTCTGACTTTAATGAAAAGTCAAAAGAAGATGAAGACCAAACTGCACAAGAGGCTTGGACCAGTGTTCTGGCCCATAAAAGAAAGGGGGGAAGATAGACCAATTTGAGCAATGCAAAATGTTTGTAGAAAGGCACTGCTGGGAAGAATTCAGAATCAGGGGACTGAAATTGATAGAAAGGGTCCAGAGAGTTGTGTTTCTGTAATTTCAGTTGGGTTTGTGGTTGTTCAAAATCAGCTGCTAGGCATAAGTGGCTGACTGCAGCCTGTGGATTAGATAACCACTGGATTAGATCTCTCTCTCTCTCTCTCTCTCTCTCTCTCTCTCTCTCTCTCTCTCTCTCTCTCTCTCTCTCTCTCTCACACACACACACACACACGCACACACACAGAGTGCTTTTTTTAAAAAAATGTATAGGGGTACTCTCATTTTCCTATTCATATTGAAATACTGCCCCTCAATGAGGCCAAACTTAGATTCACAAAATGTTTAGGGGTGTGCGTACCCCTGCAGCTCCCCAGGGAAAAAAGCACTGTCTGTGTGTGTGTGTGTGTGTGTGTGTGTGTGTGAGTATGTGTATCCATATTCTTGCCTACTTTTTCCTCACAGAATTGACAGTTTAAGAATGGTAAAAGGAAGTGTATGGATTTGTAGTTATAATCCATATTAATGATCTTGCTTGTCAATTTAAAACACAGAGGGACATCTTTCATTACAAGCACATGAGCAAAAATGTCAGTGGCCAGGGATATTTTTCACCAACTCCTCCTTCAGTCTCTTCTTTTTTTATAGATGGTGTAAAACTTCCACATGATCTCTCCCCTCCCCCAAACATCTGTGGCTGAAATGTGCCTTGAGCATTGTGAGGTATTGGTCAATCAAGTTTTACTAATCTTTACATCAGTCTGAATGCTGGATTGGTTTGCAGTCACCTTCTCTTAAAAACTGAATCAGTGTTTTTTGGTATACTTTAGAACAACAGTACTGTAATTCTCACAGCCTCTGGTATCTGAAGGGTTTATTAGCTTTTTTTTTAAAAAAAAAGTCACACCATCCACGTGCCTGAAACCAAAACATGGTATTCATCTTATTTAAAGGAACAAAGAGTGACTTGAGGACATTCCTTCCAGAGGCTAGACTGTACAAAACACAGGAAGGAGGGGGTTCTATTTTTGTAAGTTTTAAGTGACTGCAATTTTTCATTTATTAGCATGTTAGGACTGTAGTACTTACCACTCGCGGCTAAATTCCTGAGACAGACACAAGCTTGGTTGGAAACCTAGTTGCAGAAAACAAAGAAATCAGAACACAACAGAGAAACAACTTTTGGCTGTGAAAAGGCCTTGCTTAACCTCCAAAATACTTTAGCAATGTTGCTAAACCTCCAAAATTTTCTGACAGGATTTATGTGCCAATGATGGGTAAAGTTAAAATGTAAGCATGTCCTCTGTGGCAACATGAGGCAAAACTAAGCCTTTAAAGCCAACTGTGACAGTGCCCCATAGATATCTGAGAGATACCGGTACTCAAAAAAGCGCCACTTATGGGTACCTAATAGTACAAGGATGTGTAGCCTTTCAGAAGAAGAACATATTTAAAACACATGACAACCCCCCCCCCACAAAAAAATAAAAGAATAATGCAGGGGTCAGCAAACTTTTTCAGCAGGGGGCCGGTCCACTGTCCCTCAGACCTTGTCGGGGGCCGGACTATATTTTGAAAAAAAATAATGAACGAATTCCTATGCCCCACAAATAACCCAGAGACACATTTTAAATAAAAGGACACATTCTACTCATGTAAAAACATGCTGATTCCTGGACCGTCCGCGGGCCAGATTTAGAAGGCGATTGGGCCGCATCCGTCCCCCGGGCCTTAGTTGGGGACCCCTGGAATAATGGAACTGTAGTTTAACAGTGCTACAAATTGAATTGCATTTGTTTGGGAAGATCTGTAATTGTAAAATTTTACTTCCCACACTGCCTGGCAATCTTCCCTAGGCAGAGATTAGGAAAAATCCCATCCCTGCTGTATATTCCTAGGCCATCACCGAGAAGGAAAATATTGAACCAAGAGATCTCACCGTTATTTAAACATGGAATCCCCTCTGACCGTAGCAGATTCTGAGTTTGATCTCTTAGAGATTCATGGAAGATACCACATCTAGCTAACTCCAGCGTTTGCGTATTATTGCGCCCCCATGCTGAAGAAAGCATCTTTTCAGTCATTTCACTGAACACAAGATACTTGGCCTGCAGTCCTAAGCATAACTTACTTGGAAATACATGCATCCCACTGATATTAAAATAATATTTCTGAATAAACCAGGGGGGGCTGTTAGTAAAACAAAGCTGCATAATCCACAGCTTTACCTTGTTCACAGATGAAGACAGAAGGAAAAGGAGCATCCGCAGAAGAAACCTGTCACCGGTTTGGAGCATGGCTCTATGGTGCTGGGAGTTTGTGGCCATGTTGCTCAGAGCTGCACAGCTATAATACTGTAAGAAGGAGAAGGGTTGTGATTTTGAGCAAGGAAAGTTTGTGGCCAAGGGTTCTTAAACTGTAGTCAAGACCTCACAGCAAATGAAAGGGACCATGACTGATGATGGCGTTCCTAGGGTGATCAAATTGCTGCGGCTGAAAAATAACCAGGACCTCAGGGTTTCCCCTCCTGTCTCTGGCAACTCTGCAAACAGGAACTGGGTAATTTGCAGGTACGAGCTCTGTTGGAGGGAATGAGGTCTGAAGTCATAGAATCATAGAGTTGGAAGAGACCACAAGGGCCATCCAGTCCAACCCCCTGCCAAGCAGGAAACACCATCAAAGCATTCTTGATATATGCCTGTCAAGCCTCTGCTTAAAGACCTCCAAAGAAGGAGACTCCACCACACTCCTTGGTAGCAAATTCCACTGCCGAACAGCTCTTACTGTCATGCTAAAGTAAACTTTCGTGTTTATTTGCCATAGATTCTTAAGGGAATCCATACATTCTTATGGAATGCATGCCAGTGTGTGTGTGATGAAGCTGGATAGAGTCCAGAAAGATACAGTAAACTTTGGGGGATGTTGGCTGAGAGAGTATTTGCATACAGCATCTCCCTGCATTTTCTAGATTGGCACTGTAGTATACATCTCCAGGAGTTTTGGGAATGTCCCAGCTAGGCATACTGCATAGATTCTGCTAGGCAAATGCCATACCTTGCATTCATATAATACTCATCATGAGGCTGTTTGCAATTCTCAGGAGTCATATTAAGAACAGAATAAAAATCTACACTTCAGCCATCTATTTACATGTTTGCATTTCTCTAGCACTAGCCTATCTGAAGATGAGAAAGAAGTATTTGTTCAGTTCTTGAATCTCAAACAGGTTAGTGCCTATTAATAGCTATTTCCAAACAAAAGCTGAGAACAGAACTGAGCAACTGGAATACCCCCTGGCTATTTTCTTTAACCCTACAACAAATCTGAACTATAAAACTTCAAGCTGCAATGACCTGTTTCTTTGTTTCACTAAAGAGGTTAGCAGTTAATTTCCAAGGAGCACAAACATATGTACCCCCTCCAATCAAAAGTATGTGCAACACCAATGAATTTCTAATTTCTGGAAGTTAAAATGTTAAAAGACTACTGTCTCGTTTATCTCTTCCTGTGTCTGTAGGTTCAGTTGAGCAGCTGACCATTTCCACAGCTTTGAATGCTCAAAAACTGCTGTTTTAATGCTGTTTACCTGTACTTCTGAGTCGGGAGACTGTAACAAAAGGGTGAGGACTGGAAGAGCACCTTGTCGAAACAATATTTGCTGAATCCGTTCTGCAAGGGAAGAGTGGTATTGTTAATGAGCTATTCTGACCAAATAAACGTGCTCTTTATCATCACTGCATAGAAAACAGGTTAAGAGCTAAAAACAGCATTTTCTGGGAATAAGCCCAATTGGAATCAATTGGCTTTCCCACTGAGTAGACATGATTTAGCATTGTACTGGAAGTACAATATTTCATTTTAAAGAAAACAGTAACTTTGGCGATAAGTTTCCCTTGCCACAAATTTCTGTGTCATTGCACTTGGCCCATTGAAATGAATCCCCTGCATCCAAATACCTGATTGTGTGAGGTTGAAAATAGCTCCAACTGCATTTTGTTGGACTCTGGGATCGTAAGATCTAGAAAGGGCCAGTAAGGGTACCACTCCTCCTGCTGCTGTGATGGCTTCATGGCTGGCATCTGGCGAAACAACAGGGCAAAATAGAAATCAACAAGGTTTCTTTGGAGGAAGAAGTATCCCTGTTCCTCCAGGCACACTTTAAGGAATAGAGAGTGAAGAGTGTAAAACAGTTGCTGCATATGAGTTGGGAGTCCTGGGTGCCTAGTGGCAGAATGAATAATGTTACGAGTTTACCACCAGGTTTTTTGTGAAGAAGCTTATTGCTATGGCTCACCTTGAAGCAAAACCTGACTTTAAAAAGTACACTTCATCATTTATTAAGATCTGAACCCAGGAATCCAAGGCCAACTTTATATTTATTGCACAATATGGTGCCCGTGACCAGGCAGTTCTGAGGCTCCACTTGTGCACCTGTGAAGCACCAAGCGTGTCACCACCCAGAGCCATCCAGGTAAGCTGCAGTCAAACTGTTGTCAGAAGTGTGCCTCCACAAGCTTTGCCCCATTACACTGGCCACGACTAGTTATAGCATACCAATGTGAATGATCCACTCTGCTTGCAGAATCCGGCTCTTCCTGATTCAGAATTTATATAACAATCAGGCACATCATTACCTCCCAATCACAAGGTGTGGATGTGACATTGTACCCTGGACCGGATTATTGCACTATGCTTTGGGCACCCTACTCACCTGTGACAGCTAGTGTCATTATGCAGGCACAGGAATTACACTGGACCGTGACATCGTCAGACTCAAGCAGTTCCAGAATTGGCTCAATAAGATCCATTTGGATGACATGATCCTTGGTTACTGTTTGTCAGTAAAAGCAGGAGTAAATGTAATGTTTAAAGTCCCTTTAATTCAGCTATATACTACTGGAGAGAGAAAAGGATTGCCATCAGCACACAATATCACTAGTCTATCTTACACCGGAATAAACAATTTCTCACCCCCTTGGTACGAGAAGTAAGCAAAACCCATCCTCTGAATGAATGCCCCCCCCAAAAAAAACCCCCTACATTTTTCAGGGCAAGCATCCATCCTACTGATTATCACTTTTTAGTATAGGAGTTTATATCCTTCAAATGAAATACCAGGGCAACTAGACCAGGCATCCCCAAACTGCGGCCCTCCAGATGTTTTAGCCTACAACTCCCATGATCCCTAGCTAACAGGACCAGTGGTCGGGGAAGATGGGAATTGTAGTCCAAAACATCTGGAGGGCCGAAGTTTGGGGATGCCTGAACTAGACAGTGGTAGTTCCTAAGATCACAGTTGATACTGGTGGAGACTTCAGGATATGGTAGCTTGGTCATTTACTCACCATTTCCTTCCAGTAAGAAATTCAGAAGGGACGACGACGAAATCTGCTGAACCTCCAAGTCACTAGACTTCAAGAAAGCATAGTATATTTCCAGATGCTCTCGGGGCAGCTGGATGTTCACTGCAAGAATAAGATGAAATGCTGATTGTAAAAAGCTCTTCTGGAACACTTGTCCCTTACATCTTCATACAGTTGATGCTTTTGGAGCAACACTTATGGCCTACTTTGCTTTTCAAAATACCTTGTAGCCCTCCGTTCAGCTGTCTGTGCAAACTCACATGAAAACTAAACCTGTATTGCTTGTTTTTACTAGCCCTCTTCTGCCAACCTCTCATATGAGTAAAAAGCCAGCTGGCACTCACCCACCTCTGTAAAATAATAAAATGGGAGACTAGTAACTGCAAAAGTTGTGCCACATTATCTGGGCTCCAAGTAAATATTCATAGAACTTGCATTAGAAGGGGCTAGACCAAATTCACAGATGCTAGGGAACCAATAAGAGTGCCTTGGGCACAACTCAGCTATGTTTAGGAGAAATTGTTTTGCTTCTCCAGGTTTCTACAAATTAAAAAAGAGAGAGTATGGAATGGATCTTACAGTTTTGATGGTTTATGTTCAAGTAATAGAGAGCAGCAGACTTTTGCAAGCCAGGATTCTCTGAAAACGCCAAGGTCCTCAGAGCCTCTAGGGAGACCTTGCCAAGTGGTGACATTTCAAAACCTTAAAAAAGATAATAACAGAGTCTGAATTGTGTCAGAAGAAGTTAAATACCTGAAGAGTCCAAATGCACAGAATTTAAAGCAACAGATAAAACACGACAGAGACAATTTCCATGTAGAAATTTTCTCTCATTTAAAATTAGCATACTAGATAGAGCTGAATAAATCTGCAAAAAATATTTAAAAAACCCCATTCATTTTTGCAGTCCAAACCTCATGTGAGAAAAAAGTTTTATAAATGCCAGTTTTATATATGCCTATATATATATAAGAGCCAGTTTGTTAGAGTAGTTGGGGCATTCCGAACTTGGATTTTTATTACTTTATTTAGCAAACCAGCTTAGCCATGCATGCTATTTCCTTGATTACCAAGGATGAAGACAAAAGATGGGAGCACTTAGGAGTTGGAAGAAGTGGACAGAATTCCATTTGATGTCTTTCTGTTTTCAAAGAATAAATTCAAATCCAATCCTCTAATGCCTAATAGATTTTTACAGAGAATATTTCAATGCTGGTTTAGGAAAGTGCTCGTGCTTGTAGCAAAAGTATGCATTTGTTAGTCTTTTAAGATGCTACAATATTTCTTGTTGCTTTTATGCAAGAGACTTACAGGTCTACCCCTTGCTATGGTGTCTTTTGTAGAACTGGGATTTCAAATGCTGAATGAGAGTAAGTTAATAAGCCTGGAACTGAGATCAGCCTGGAACTGGGATCCACTGCTTTGTCTGAATATTTGGTGCTGGTGAAAGACTGGTTCCTCCATTCTCCTTTCATCGCTCATAAGAGCAGAAGCATAAACAACTCTGTGTCATTCACTTCCTATGATCACTGAACTGCATGATCTTAAACAAAGCAACCAAGCTCAAGTAAACATCTCTCCAACTTTGGCTGCCCCACCTTCATAACAGAAACTTCTCACCTCTTTCAATGTGCTGCAGAAACTCCTGAGCAATCTCCTCTTCCTGGGTCTGAAGGGCAGGCTTGTATAGCTGCTTTGTTTTAAAGTTTTTCCGTTTCAGACACGGGCACTCCTGGAGCTGACCCAAGCACTCCTGAATATCCTGCACCAGACCTGAAGACAGTGTTTTTACTGAGAGAGCCAAGTCACAAAGCAACTGGGCACACTTTGTACACAGCTGACCCATGATTAACTTTCAGATCCAACAGAAAATCAGAAATGAGAGTTTGTACTCCCACTGTTGCTCCTGTGTCCCCTTGTACTGGCAGATTGTGATCTAGATAACTAAAAAAAAATATCTAGACAAGTTGGGGGGAAAGCTACTGCTGCTACCGTGTTTCTCATATTATAAGACATGTCTTATATTTATTTTTTCCTCAAAAAAACACACTATGACTTATTTTCAAGGGATGTCTTATTTTTTTCCTCCTCCTCCTGCCGCGGCCGGCATTGCTGCTGCGCCTATCACTATGTCTTATTTTCGGGGTATGGCTTATATTCCTTGAATGCTTAAAATCTTGCTATGGCTTATTTTATGGGTATGTCTTAAAATATGAGAAACAGGGTATTTGTGTCCAAACTGCATGGCTGAGCAAAATCTAGCCGTTGTTCTCTCTTGCGAAACATAAGAAATACTTTTAAAACTTTAGGCTGCAGCAGGAGGTGATCTTTCCCCTATCTTAGGAAGGAGAAAAATTAGGCGGTCAAACAAAAACTGTACATTCAGAATCCACCTCTGTTCTGTAGCAGAGAAATCATGTTCTGTATGCTAAGAATAAAGTCAACTGTTTTGCAAGGCTAGTAGCAACAGCCTCTGGGATAACAAACAAAAGAATGCTTGCGCACTGTATTATGGAGTGACATCATGGGTGAGGGCAGCACACCTGCTGGGCTCCACCTCTACAACTGAGCTGCCAATCAGAAAAGACAAAAAAATAATAATAAACTAACAAGAAATTCCAGTTTCTACCAGACAGAAACAATAGTACTGTCTGGATTGGCCGGCCGGCCGTAATGGCTTTGAATACTTCATGTAGGCAAAAGCAGAAGAATCCACAAATGCAACCACAATCATTAACATTTAGTTTGCTACCCCTCCCACTTTGATGTCATCTGCAAATTTGATGAGCATCCCCTCAATTCCTTCATCCAAGTTGCTTATAAGGACATTACAGGAGCCAACTCCTTGGGGCAGAACGCTGCAGCACCCCACTTGTCACTTTTTTCCAGGATGATGGGGAAACATAATGGTAATCACAGCATCCTTTTCCTACTACCTACATCAAGTTGACCAGTTCATAGTTACCTGGGGGGACAACCTTTGCCCGCCTCCAGCCTGCAGGGACCTAAACCTAACCTGCTCTGCAAGAATTCTCAAAGATTATAGACAGAGACTCTGTGATTACATCCACAAGCTCCTTTAGTAGCCTTGGGTGCAGTTCATCAGGCCCTGGAGATTTGAATTCATTTAAAGTAGTCTAGCTGTTTCTTTACCACCTCTTTTCTTATCTTAGTCTGTCCTGGCTTCTATTAAGCCAAATTTCACCCTTTCCTGGCCACTGCCTCCAGTCACAGAATATTAGAATTGTAGGGTTGGAAGGGACCACGAGGGTCATCTGCAATGCAGGAACCTTTTGCCCAACATTGGACTTGAACTCACAGCCCTGAGATTAACAGTCTCATGCTCTACCGACTGAGCTATCACAATCAGTACATAAAACCCTACATAAAATAAATATAAATACCATATGGGGCAAAGTTTCAATTTATTCCAAAGGCCTGAATGCATAAATGCCCTTCAAATGGCAACAAATTGACAATACTGAGGGGGGCAGTCATTTCAACAATGGGAGGTAGTTCCACAATTGTGGTGCCATCACAGAGAAGGTCCTGCTCTGCATATGGGCAACACCCATCACCAGCATATCAAGCAGCGATGCGCTTGATCGAAAACTTGGGTTGGGAAAGGCAATCTGTCAAGCATTTAGACGATGAGATTCTCAGGGCTGTATACACATCAAAACCTTAAATTAGGGCTGGTAACATTTGCAGAGAATAGAAAAATATTTAAAAGCACCTTCCATTTCCACCCCTTCCTCTCATTCTCTCACTTAGTCATATCCACCATCTCAAATTCAGAGCCCAATGCAAAAAGCTGATGACCTTTAAAGCTGTTCATTGTTTGGGACCACAGTATCTGAAAGATTGCCTTTATTTATTACTTTATTTTACAGTACTGGCTTTCATTTACTTCTCCCCTGGAAATGTATGATCTGAAGCACTTTTCTGGACAACACAGTGGCAGCAGAATAGCCAACTTTATTTTATTCCTTTAAGGTCAGCATTACCTTGACATGTAAAACATAAGCCAATGAAGATGGTCATCTGATACATTTAGAAGTCCGCTGGATCACAGTGGGACTTACTTCGAAGTATACAAACGGGTATAGCTGTGCCCTGAATAACTTGACCTAATTAATTTTTGCTTGTTAATCTGCTGGATCACAGGAATGGAACCAGTACAAAGAGTGGGGACACTGTGAGCCCTGGTTCTGCCTAGTGTTAACTATCTTGCCCCAACTGTCAGTCTCCCATCCCTAATCCCAGCTGTATATTCCCTCTACCTTCCATTTTTATTCTATGCATTTGTTTTAAAACTTATACTATTAGTAAATAATAATAATAATAATAATACTATAGTATACCATAGTATACTATACTCAGTGCTTTTTTCTTAAAAATGTTTAGGAGTACTGTCATTTTGACTCAAGAAAATCACCATTTTATAGTTCAAATTGGGAAAAAATAAATACAGTAAATGGACAAAAGTACAAAGGTTAAAAAAATGTTTAGGGGACCCCTGCATCCCCCCAGAAAAAACCCCACATACTATACTATACTTTACTGTTACTAAATTGCTTATACTTATACTATTACTAAGTTATATAAAATGATAGCATGAGTGAAGAGTGCCACCTTCTGTCCTTAAGAGTCACAAAGTATACAATATGGCTTCTTTCCCCTACCTATTAAATTTGGTAGAGACCCACAATGTACAAGCGATAGATGACAGAAGCTGCTACTTTATTCAGTTTGTAAATTGTTGCTTATAAGGTATTTACAAGAGGTGTGCTTGGGCTCTCTGTGAAGCCCAAATGACAATGTGAAATGAGGGATTTGGCCAGTTTGTATGTGCCCAGGTCAGATTGTGCTGTTAATCATAGAGTTGGAAGAGACCACAAGGGCCATCCAGTCCAACCCCCTGCCAAGCAGGAAACACCATCAAAGCATTCCTGACATATGCCTGTCAAGCCTCTGCTTAAAGACCTCCAAAGAAGGAGACTCCACCACACACCTTGGTAGCAAATTCCACTGCCGAACAGCTCTTACTGTCAGGAAGTTTTTCCTAAAGTTTAGGTGGAATCTTCTTTCTTGTAGTTTGAATCCATTGCTCTGTGTCTGCTTCTCTGGAGCAGCAGAAAACAACCTTTCTCCCTCCTCTATATGGCATCCTTTAATATATTTGAACATGCCTATCATATCACCCCTTAACCTTCTCTTCTCCAGGCTAAACATACCCAGCTCCCTAAGCCGTTCCTCATAAGGCATCGTTTCCAGGCCTTTGACCATTTTGGTTGCCCTCCTCTGGACACGTTCCAGCTTGTCAATATCTTTCTTAACTGTGGTGCCCAGAACTGGACACAGTACTCCAGGTGAGGTCTGACCAGAGCAGAATACAGTGGTACTATTACTTCCCTTGATGCTATACTCTTATTGATGCAGCCCAGAATTGTATTGGCTTTTTAAGCTGCTACATCACATTGTTGACTCATGTCAAGTTAGTGGTCTACCAAGACTCCTAGATCCTTTTCACATGTACTGCTCTCAAGCCAGGTGTCACCCATCCTGTATTTGTGCCTTTCATTTATTATTTTTTATTTGCCCAAGTGTAGTACTTTACATTTCTCCCTGTTAAAATTCATCGTTTGCTTTGGCCCAGTTGTCTAATCTGCTAAGGTCATTTTGAAGTGTGATCCTGTCCTTTGGAGTATTAGCCACCCCTCCCAATTTGGTGTCATCTGCAAACTTGCTCAGGATGCCCTCAAGCCCATCATCCAAGTCGTTTATAAAGATGTTGAATAAGACTGGGCCCATGACAGAACCCTGTGGCACCGCACTAGTCACTTCTGTCCAGGATGAAGAGGAGCCATTGATAAGCACCCTTTGGGTTCGGTCAGTCAGCCAGTTACAAATCCATTGAATGGTAGCATTGTCTAGCCCGCATTTTACTAGCTTCTTTACAAGAATATCATGGGGCACCATGTCAAAGGCCTTGCTGAAATCAAGATATGCTACATCCACAGTGTTCCCTTCATCTACCAGGCTTGTGACTCTGTCAAAAAATGAGATCAGATTAGTGTGACATAAGGTGTCTCATGTTGAATCCAGGATACTCTAAAGTCCCAAGTCACTTTGTGGACTTAAGTGCTCATATATGGCAAAACAATGCCAGCTAGGCACACACCCTAACCTTGAGTGGGGAAGGAATTGAGAGGTTGGGCGCATCTTTCATTTTGATGGATGGACAGGTGTAGGTTTTAATAACAGTGGATCATTTCCCCAGGACACTCCATGTGAAAACGGATAGGGTCAGTTAGCCAGTTTTAAAGCATGGGTTCTATGAAATCGAAATGCTAAGTAATGATGGTTGGGATTGATGGGGATGGAACTGATGATGGCTGGGAAATGCGCATGTAGTGGCTCAGTGTTGGCCCCAAAGGTACAGAAGCTCACTGGATGGCAAGGAACAAGTTGCTGTCTCTCAGTCCAACCTACATTAAATGGATGTTGCAATGCTACAACACTGTTCTAAAACAACAAAATGAGTCTTATGGCACCTTGTTGTTTAGTCATTTACTCATGTCCGACTCTTCGTGACCCCATGGACCAGCGCACGCCAGGCACTCCTGTCTTCCACTGCCTCCCACAGTTTGGTCAAACTCATGTTGGTAGCTTCAAGAACACCGTCCAACCATCTCGTCCTCTGTCGTCCCCTTCTCCTTGTCCCCTCAATCTTTCCCAGCATCAGGGTCTTTTCTAGGAAGTCTTCTCTTCTCTTAATGTGGCCAAAATATTGGAGCCTCAGCTTCAGGATCTGTTCTTCCAGTGAGCACTCAGGGCTGATTTCCTTCAGAATGGGACTCTCAAGAGTCTCCTCCAGCACCATAATTCAAAAGCATCTTTGGAGATCAGCCGCCTTCATGGTCCAGCTCTCACTTCCATACATCACTGGGAAAACCATAGCTTTAACTATACGGACCTTTGTCGGCAAGGTGATGTCTCTGCTTTTTAAGATGCTGTCTAGGTTTGTCATTTGTCACCTTCACGGTAACAAATGAATTGTGGCATAAATTTGTTTTAAGATGCCACAGAACTATTCATTCTTTTTGCAGCAACGGACTCAAAAGACTGAAAATTCCGTTCTATACTTTTCCCAAGAAAAGGGCACAATAAACTAAAAACAGAAGTGCAAAGTAGGAGGCTGTACAGTATCCTGCATTTGGACCAAGGAACGCAGCTCAACGAGTGGCTTTAAGGCAGTTACACAATTTCTCTGCTAAAATGAGCAACATAATGAAAACCCGAAATTATCTGCCCTTACGTTTTTCCCAAAACTATGGCGTAATCCCGCAGCTATAGCAAAACTCTAAAGATTCGAGCAATCTACCCTATTTATTACCCCTGATTTGTTGCGCAGACCACGATACATACCTAACAAGAAAAAAAAAGATCGCGACAGGGCGCATGCGCGTCAGCAGCCATAGGGTTTTCCTCCAAAGCGAGGAAAGATGACGTCGCCTCTGCCGCTTCTAACCGCCATCTTTCGTACGGGTAGCCGGGGACGCCAAGGAAAAGAGGTCATTTGCCGACTTCCCCTATTTCCTCTCCGCCCTCTCTCCGAGCGGAAGTGATGCCATCGTGCTATTCTAACGTCGCAGAAAGTGGTTTTTCTCTCTCTATGGTTGTTCCTTCCTCTCTGTCTCTCTCCCCCGCCAACCCCCATTTCTTTTCCTTCGCCGAGACTGCAAATGGCCGCCGAGCGGTAGAGAGCCGAACCGGGAACTGTCGCTCATAGAAGGGTGAGCCATAGCCAACGCAGGACTTCGAATAGCCCGAGGAGGGTTGGAGCCAGAGAGCTCTTATGCCTGCTCGGGTTTTTCCTCGGACGCCATGGGTGCCGCTCCCTCCAAACGCACCCCCCCCCACCGCTGCTTTCGGAGCTCCGGCACGAGAAGCCTCGTTAGCGCGCTCGGCAACCTTCCCCCCCCCCCCCGCTTCCAGACGCCGTTGTTTTTTGAAAAATTCCCTCGAGTTCTTCCCTTCGCAACCCCCCTCCCTTTTTCTAACTGAAGGCGGGGGAGCGGCTTGGTCTGCCTCACAAGGGCGGGAGGAACGAAGGGGGAGGGGCGGATCCCATCTTCCCCTCACACTCTGCGCCCAGCCTCCCTCGTTTGGACCAGGGCCCGTCATCTCTCCCCGTTCCCCCCACGCCCGCCCCCCTTTTCCCCCATGGGGCGGGGGGAGGAGGATACAGGTAGGCCGGAACGAGGCCGGCTGGGCGGGGCCAAAGAGAGCGATCCGCCTCGCCCCTCGAGAGCGGAAGGGGGGAGCGTCGCTTTCTGATTAGTCTCTTCCGCGCGACGAGCGGCGCCTGATAACGTTTTGACTTGCCGCCATCTCTCGCCACCCCGACCAGTCATTTGAAGGGCGACGAGGTGTAGCTAGGTGGAAGGAGAGTCTTTGGCACCCTCCCGGCACCCTCGCCGCACCGAGGGCTCTAAATGGATGCCTCGAGCATGCATGTCGCCATGCACGTGCCCTGCCAGGCTGCTGCCCGTAACTGGCTGCGGCTCCCACTTGAGCGCCAGACCTTTTGTGTAAGGGCGAAAAGGTTGATCACCCCCCGTATTTGCAGAGTAGTCAGTGGCTCGTGCCTTCGTCACACCGTGCCAGGACTCTGGGCACGTCCTCACGATTAAACTTGCTTCCAAATGATGCTCAAGAGCAGGCATACCCAAACTACGGCCCTCCAGATGTTTTGGCCTACAATTCCCATGATCCCTAGCTAACAGGACCACTGGTCAGGGAAGATGGGAATTGTAGTCCAAAACATCTGGAGGGCCGAAGTTTGGGGATGCCTGCTCAAGAGTGTTTCCAGGAAGGCCTTATCTTGGAGAAAGGGGGTGTATCCTTAACAATTTCATTCCCAACAGATTAAAAAAAATGACTTATCACAGTAATTGCAGTATCTTTCAACTGCAGCAGAGTGTGGATATTGCCCCAGGCTCATGCAAATGTGTCCTCTGAGAGCAGCATTTGGAGGTAAAATTTACAGTTCAATTCATTTCATGTGATTGAACTTACCCAAGTCAAAGCAAGAAAAGAGCTGTTAATTATGACTCTTTCCCCCATTCTCCATAGTGAACTTGGTATAATTATTATTTGGCACTTGGGAAGCTGCCTTTTAGCCCATTAGTCTATATAGCTCAGTAGTGTCTTCACTTACAGGCAGCTGCACTCTGTGGTTTCAGTCTTTCTTTGCTGTATCTGGGGCATACCAATCAGCAGTTGCTCTACCATTGAGCTATGGTTCCTTGATATGGTATACTTCCTTCTCTAAGTATTAAGACCTTCAAATAGCATTAAGGGAGATTGTATTGGCAAATTGTATTAGGGCTTGTACCTGTAGTTTCACACAGGAAAGAAAAGACTTCACTGTTAGGCTGCAACATTTTCCAAATTATGATGGCAAGGAACAGGTCGCAAACCTGAGAAGGTTTTACTTTCAGAGTGTAAATGTCAGGATTACTTGCTCTCGTTGCTGTTTTGAGCACCTTCTGTTCTGAAAACTGGTAAGCCTAGCTCAGTGACTCACACTGAGATGGAACAGGCAGCCTACTCTGTCTGCATCAGAAGTAATTGAATGGTCAAGTCACACTTGATAGTGGTGGTAGAATTTTCCAACATCAGCAGAGGCTTTTCAGAAGAAACAAGTTGGATCAGTAAATCATGCAAAATGCAGCAGGAACGCTCCTTAATGAATGGGTGTGTCATGCTTATTATTATTTTAAGCACTCTGTACCAAACTAGCTCTCATTTATATATCTTGGGAGTGTGTGCTGGAGGGTGGCTTATATCCTTTCTTTTTTAATGTTTTCTTTAATGAGATTTGCAAAGACAAAAAACAAAACATCAAGTTGAAAAATTATTGAGTACCTTCTTAAGAACTGTACCTTGAGGGAAGACAGAAGGGAAGAAGACTAGGGAGCAGATTTCATCAGCTCCTACAGAACTGTTTACCAGCAGAAGGGTGGTATATAAATGACATAAATTTATATTTCTCACAGCAAGTTAGGTTACATTAAGGTTTTCTCCATTTCATATTAGGCTGAGCATCTTAGAGTTATTGTAGGGTTAATAAGTAACAGCACTGTTACTTACTAGTCAAAACTTTTTTTGAAGAGAGTCCATTGTACTTTCCCGTTAAAACTGTATAAAAGTATAATGAACTTTAAAAGTGGCTAGTATCACTTGTGGATGATGGTAAGTGGTGCAGATTAGTACCGTATGTGCAGTATTTTTCTCCCATTATGGATTTGTCATAGACTTGCAGTTCTGGAAGAATTGTGAGATTTATTCATTTGGGTTGGTTGTTACCAGATAGCATTAAAAATGTGTGGTTAATTTTAATCTGGCTTTTTTTTTATTAAAAAAAGTTCATTTTTATTTTGCTAAATGTCTAGGCTTACATTGTTTGGTCTGAGGACACACATTGAAGCTTAAGTTAAACAGGTCTGGTAACTAGTTAGCACCTGATAAACCCATATATGCCACCTTGAGCTCTATGATGAAAAGAAGACGGGATATAAATGCACTAAAGAAAATAAATTCTTTAACTATGCTGGAATACTGAAAATTACATTCCTATTCAGAAAAGAGGCAGGTACTGAGGTATAAGCAACCATATATGTTGAGCATATATTTTTTGTGATTCATTGAGAGCTCTTACATGCAGAAAATGTTTTCTGTATGTGTCCCTTATACCATTGTTCAGCACTTTAGGTGGATCAGGCACTGCATTCAGAGACAAAGAGCATTGGCACCTTCACATCAGGATGGGGCCTTAGATTTAGGTTTCCTGTTGCTCCCAAGCAGGTAAGGGGCTCTGACTAAGTTCTGGCTTTTATGCCCCAAACCCAAACCTCTTTATTAATTTGTGGCACCTCAATATGTGGTTGCACTAGGATAGGTTACTGTAAGACACGGGTGTCAAACACAAGGTCCGGGGGCCTAATCCGGCCCGCCAGACCTCGTCATGTGGCCCGCGTAGCCGCCGTTGACAGTAACTGCTGATAGTAGTTCTGGAGCCTGCGATCTGCGATTGGCTGAGGGTCAAAACTGGGGGCGAGGCTGCAGGCGGAGGCCGGGGCGCTGGAGCTGCGCTGACGGCCTTGGCCAGGGAATTTCAATTTCGAATGAGGCTGAGGGAGGCGGTGGCACAGCGGCCAGACGGGGAAGTGAGATGCAGGAGGAGGAAGCCCGCCGAGGAGGTAGGAAAGCCCTACAGGTGCCGCCGGCAAAGTTGGTGCCGGGATGGAGCAGCGCTGGATTTTTTTTTGGCGGGCTTTGCTGTTGTCTCCGAGAGCGAGTGAGGGGGCACTGGGGAGCTGCCGCCCGCCGCTTCCCTTCCTCTCCTCGGCTGCATCCGGGAGGTGGGCAAGCGAGCGGGCGAAAGGGACGCGGAGTGAGCCTGAGGGGGAAGTAGGCGAAGCGCAACAGCCGCTCTCTTGATGGAGCCGGGTTTCTCTTCCCTCTTCCCCCGTTTTCTCCTCATAGACACTCGGGAGGGTGCCTGGCTTTTGCTCTGCCCCCCACCCCCGAGCCGCCCTTTGGCTTCTCAGTTCCGGCGGAGCTGCTCCCCGGGGGGCGGCCGGGAGGGAGGCGACGACGACGGTACGGGTTCCTGCTCTTCCCGCTCTGCCGCTGCCTCCTCTCAGCCCCTCGTGATGTAGGGCTCCAGATGGAGTCGCCTCGCGGTTTGAGTAGGTGGGAGGGGAATTTTTTTTTGGGGGGGGGAGGTTTTCAAGCCTCCTCTGCCTGCAGTCCTGGTAGGGAGAGGCGGCGGCGAAGACGACAACAGCGCGGGTGGGGGGAAGAGCAGCTCTGAGGCGAAGATGCATGTCCGCTGGGGCTGCCGCCGCCTTCCTCCTCGAGAAATCCACTGCCCTCCCTCAGCATGAGGGGAAGGGACTCTGGCGCTGAGGAGGGAGGATGCAAAAGCAAAGCAGGGAGTTGGCGCTGCACCGCATGTTCCTGCCCCTCTCCAAAGCATGGGGTGGGTTGCAGTGTGTGGCATCCTGCCTAGCGGGGTTTGGGTGTGCGCAGGGCGGGAGAGGGAAGCCCTCTTTCCATCTGCAGGTTTTTAATCCCAGCAGTGGCTTTCTCCTTCCTGCCGATGGTTTAGTTGAGCCCCCCCCCCAGAAGCCGTCGATCCCCACCTTTTGTTCAAATTTCCCTCGTTTACATCCCCTCCCACACACGCGCCACGACGCAGGAATGTGATCCGTGTGGGGGCGGGAATGAGCTTACATTATTACAAAAAACAGTAATAATTGAATGCAGTGACAATAATTTATGATAATAAAGAGTGGACACATAGTCCTACAGACACAACCGGCCCTTTGAGGGTGACCAAACTGCTGATGCGGCCCCCGATGAATTTGAGTTTGACACCCCTGCTGTAAGATACAAGAATGTTGTGAGACAATACTTTTATATTCTTAATGAGCAATTTTTGGAAAGGTGAATAAATCAAGTCAATGTGAACATGTACTGTATTTCTGAACAATCAACTTAAACTTAGCAGGCTGTGAGACAGTGTTGCACTGAGTAAATGCTACTCTGAGTTTGAAACAACATAACCCACCACCTCAGACTGTGCTTCTGATCTTCTCTGTTTAAATACTTAAAGCATTTTTAAAAACCTGTATTAACTATGTAGTCAAATAATATCTGCTTTTGTTTTTTTAAACAGGAATTAAACATTTGAGTGCATACCAAGAATTTAAAATCCATTTCTTGTCTAGCAGGATTGCAAGGTGAGCTAAATACTTAGCTATTTTAAATATTTTTAAGACCATTAAAATTCAAAAATATTTTAAATATTTTGTTGGAAGCCACCCAGAGTGGCTAAGGATGTGCGGGGTATAAATATTTTATTATTTTTATTTTATTTTATTTTATTAAATCATATTTATATTTTCATTTGGGGGGATGGAGACAGTTTGTTGGCATCCATCTGTTTCGAGAGATAATGTGTCTCAAGAGACAATGGAGTGCATCCCTGGGGGTGAATTCAAACCACTGGAGGATCACAGCACCTGCTGTGGCTACAGATATTGGTACCTTGTAACTGCTCCTACCTACATTGTTTTTGCTGCATTAGGAGCACCGAAGTGACCTCTGGTGGTGTAAGCCTGGGCAGTGTCTGTGGAGGTCTTGAGCTGCCTAGACGACAAGACTTCAGCCACACTTCTTGTTGTTTAGTCGTGTCCGACTCTTCGTGACCCCATGGACCATAGCATGCCAGGCCCTCCTGTCTCCCACTGCCTCCCGCAGTTTGGTCAGACACATGTTGGTAGCTTCGAGAACACTGTCCAACCATCTCGTCCTCGGTCGTCCCCTTCTCCTTGTGCCCTCCATCTTTCCCAACATCAGGGTCTTTTCCAGAGGTGGCCAAAGTATTGGAGCCTCAGCTTCAGGATCTGTCCTTCCAGTGAGCACTCTGGGCTGATTTCCTTCAGAATGGATAAGTTTGATCTTCTTGCAGTCCATGGGACTCTCAAGAGTCTCCTCCAGCTAATGTGATCCAAAGGAAAGCAGAGCAATACATTTGGTTGCAAGAGGTGCCAGAAGGAGGCATGAAAAATGCCATCCAATTGCCTTAGGGACTCCACTTCATATTTGTGTAGGGTTTAGTCCTTAGCTCTGGTAGTACCTCTGGTGGGGGACACATCATGCTCCTTCTGGAGTAGTTTGTCCACCTTTGGTCCCCACCCTGAACTCAGTTCTCACCTGTGACTCCTAAAATTTATCCGCATGAGACACCCTGGAAATGGCTTCAACTAGCTGGGTGAAGGTAGCCAATGGGTCTCAAACCCTGAGTTAGGGACTTCCCCTGCATGTGAATTAAACATAAGGATTAAACTATTGGTGGATGCCTAACCCTTGTGTGAAGAAGCAATATGTCCAGTGTTACTGTGATCCAGTGTGTTTTTCATAATAAGTAATAATAATGTTTTAAATAATGGTACTAATTTATTAAAGTGGCTGTAAACTTGTACCTTTTGGTCCTTATTTCTAGAAGTATATAACTTTTAAAATCCAATATATTCAGATCTCTAAAATTCCAAATTTCAACAATTTCAGATTTGATCTCAGTTATCATTTCTTCAACCCAAACTCTGCATAGATTGGAATGAAGATGGCTGTTTTGACTTTTATTGTCAAATAACGACTTAAAGTGTTGCCTGTGTTTAAAAGGAAAGAAAAATGGCTTGGTTGAATTACTGAGTGCATTAGGCAGGTTACTGCTCCACATGAAAACAGCCAAATTTTCAAATATGGAGGAAAGCTAGTAAAGAAAGGAAAATACCGTGTTTCTCATATTATAAGACACGTCTTATATTTATTTTTTCCTCAAAAAAACACACTATGGCTTATTTTCAAGGGATGTCTTATTTTTTTCCTCCTCCTCCTGCCGCGGCCAGCATTGCTGCTGCTCCTATCACTATGTCTTATTTTCGGGGTATGGCTTATATTCCTTGAATGCTTAAAAATCCTGCTATGGCTTATTTTATGGGGATGCCTTAAAATATGAGAAACAGGGTAATACTTTTCTGTACGTTCTGAGTTAGCTATTTTGTCTTTGGGTTTTTTGTTTTGTTTTTGCTTTTCATTGAATATGAGCTACTAAAATATATTAATGAGATAGCTCTTGCCTTGGCTGTCATATGCATCAATGTTTTCTGTTTATACTGTATTGCAGTACTTCAATGATGGGCAATACACCAGTGACGACTTTGTTCATTGAAGTCTTGTTACTAGTCTGTTTTGGTCTAGCTATGTTAGTACAAAAAGAATTAGGGTTTTGAGTGGCTTTCTGAGTTATGGATCAAAGGTAGATTTTTAGGGTAAAGAACAGTAGAGTAGTTAGTGACTATTTTTAGTTCAATATAGACAAGGATAAATGAAAGGTTTTTTAAAAATCAAGAAAGGGAACAGCACACACACAAAAATGCATAAGCATTAAATGTATTCAGTGTGAATATTGAAAAAATAGTTGACATTTTTGTTCCCTGTTACCTACAGTGCTTTCCACTGATCTTTGCTATGATGTGGAACAGAATGTATGAGGAGATTAGTGATAGTTTGAAAAGTTTTCTAGAAGGGTGGGATGGCTTCTTGAATTTTTTTTTAAAAAAAGAAAACATTATTTACCGCTATCCAAATATGAATTGATCATCCTGAAACTAAGGTACTGTAATATGTTTCAATTTACTATTTTCTTTTTGGTAGGTATAAAGTACTGAGGGGAAAATGGGTCGCTCTAACACTAGATCACATTCTTCAAGATCAAAATCCAGATCACAGTCCAGTTCAAGGTCGAGATCCAGATCACACTCTAGAAAAAAGAGATACAGGTACATTTCTTCCATTTATTAACTTTCTCAGTGGTTTAATTTTAAAAAAAACATTTGAAAGCAGACTTTATTATCAGCAGAAATTTGAAATGCATGCTAAGAATCACATAATAGCTTGAGTGCTGTTTTGAGAAGATTCAACTGATTTTAGAAGACATTTTTTTGCTTTGGCTACTGAAGCTTGTAGGCTACCGTTGAGTGTGGAGTAGTTGCAGAGGATGTACAGGACTTTATGCTTATAGCAGATGAAATGTCAAGAAAGAAATGCCTATAAACAAGAAAAACTAAGGGAATTAGTTCCTCTGATTCTTTACCCTGACTCTCCCCAGCCCCCTCCAGCTCCCATCATATAAGCAGAAAGAGTAGCTATCTGTATATTTCTTTGAGGGAGGGCTTCTATATTTTATTCCATTGACAGAGCACTTTGAACCTCAAAGGCTGCTGTTCAGAGTGCCTGCTGACTTTAATGGAGCTACTTGGGGGCAGGGGTGTCTCTGGGCCATGCCACTGTACATAATATGAGTAACTTATTTTAGAAGAGTCATAAACTATGGGCACTAACATTTCTATTTATCTTAGTTCTAGGTCTCGGTCTAGGACGTACTCACGATCTCGCAGTAGAGATCGTGTTTATAATAGAGATTACCGCAGAGATTACAGAAATAATAGAGGAATGAGACGCCCCTATGGCTATAGAGGAAGAGGTAGAGGATATTATCCAGGAGGTGGGGGTAGATACCACCGTGGAGGTTACAGACCCGTTTGGAATAGAAGACACTCTCGAAGCCCTAGACGAGGTCGCTCACGTTCTAGAAGTCCAAAGAGAAGGTCAGTCTCTTCCCAGAGATCTCGGAGCAGATCTCGCCGATCCTACAGATCTTCCAGGTCTCCAAGATCCTCTTCATCTCGGTCTTCATCTCCATATAGCAAGTCTCCTGTATCTTCTAAAAGACGTGGATCATCAGAAAAGCAAGCAAAGAAAACGGAGGGAGCTGCTTTACAAGATAGTCCATTAAAAAATAAATCACAAGAGGAGGAGAAAGGTGCATTTGAACATGATCCTTCTGAGGCACTAGATGATTTCAGTAAATCAGCAGCTTCAGGTGATATTTGGCCTGGCCTTTCAGCATATGATAACAGTCCGAGGTCTCCCCATAGTCCTTCTGTTGCTTCTCCACCTAGTCAGAGTTCCTCATGCTCTGATGCCCACTTACTCAGCACAGTCCACTCAGCAAAAAACACACCTCAGCACTCGCATTCCATTCAGCATAGCCCTGAGAGGTCTGGGTCTGGCTCCCTTGGAAATGGCTCTAGTCGCTATAGCCCTTCCCAGAATAGCCCACTGCATCACATTCCTTCAAGGAGAAGTCCTGCTAAAGCAGTTGCATCGCAGAATGCTCCACGTGAGGAATCTCGGATACGTTCTTTCTATCCTGAAGCTGGGGATCAAGAAAGTACAAAGGGTACAAAATTTCTGAAAAGGTAGGAGCCATAAGTACAAAAATAAAGATAACATAAATAGTGCAATAAGCATAGTTCTTTATACATGTATATTGTGCAATGAAAAGTACCTGAATTTTCTCTAATTTTATGCTGGTTATATTTAGGTTCTGATTTAGGAATGTATACATGAACTTTTAATTGTTTCTCAGTCAGGGCTGTAAAAACATGTTTTCATTAGTATGTTACAATGTCTTTATTGGAAGCAATTAAAGAATAAATACACCGCAAATTAATCTGTATTGAGAGTCCTGTTCTGAGAGTGATTTTCACATTTTTTTACAGCTTTAATAAGAGTTGCTCTAGCGTTAAGCAGTAGTGCTGAAAGATCCTTTTTTGTCTTGGTAAAGGAAATACCATTGTGATGGCCCAGATTTTTCAAAAGTGCAAGATTGTATCTATCTTCTTTAGTAGAGAAACATAATTTGTTAAATTTAAACTGGACATTGGCAACTTTCTAGTTGACAGGGTTCTCATCTTTGTTTATATCTGTTGAAATAGAACTGAACATAGCAGTAACCATTTATGCAATGTTGTGTCTTTTAAAAACGAAATAATCAACCAGTTGGAAATTGTTTATCTGAGCTCTGCAGGATAGCACAGTTCTGTTCACTTCTCAAATTACTGAATATATCTTCTGAAATATATAATTTTTATAAAAGAAAAATTGTGCTATTTGCTAAGTAATATATAATAAATGGCATACAAATATAGTAGAAGATTACAAATGAAATAGACTAGGGGACTAGATGCACTTTTAATATATAGGATAGAGACTAAAAATCACATTCTATTGCTTCAGTAACTGCTTTGGCAAATGCCTTGCAATTTATTGTATCCAGATTGTGAGTGTGTTCTACTATGTAAGCAGTGTAAGAATACATTTTATAGGCTGTTTTTTGACAGTGTTATATGCTCTGAACTTCTGGAATTAAATGGGATACAGATACTGTATTTGTGCTGAAATGTTTTTTTGTTTTGTTTTTAAATAATGATATGTAAAAGAAAGCAGTTTTCTTACCAGATAAAATAGGCACAGAAGTACAGGAACTTGTGCAAGAAATAGTTAAAAAATCTGAAGAGCCACTGCTTATTTTAAAATCTGAAGAATCTCATCAGTCAATATATAAAAAATGTTATAATTGTGTAATTAACTTTGATTGCTTTGGTACTAATTTTGTGGAGTTGGGATGCTTTTAGGTTAAATGCTACAAACTGAAATGAAAGCAGTTGGGAGTTCTTCTCCTCTTCTTTGCCATCCACAGGTACACAGATGAAGAGTCTAGAGTATACCTGCTGGATAGGAGTAATGCTAGGGAGAAAGATGGTCAGAAGGAGAGAGGGCTAGAAAAAGGGAGGACAGAGGGAGAGAGGGAGTGGGAGGACCAAGAAGCTTTGGAATATTATATGGATAAAGAATCTGGAAAACAAAAATTTAATGACTCTGAAGGGGAGGACACAGAGGAGACTGAAGATTATAGACAGTTCAGAAAGTCTGTTTTGGCAGATCAGGGTAAGGGCTTTGCTGCATCTCACCGGAATGCTGAGGAGGAAGGCTCAAAGTATAAATCAAAAATCTCTCTGAAGGCAAACAGAGAAAGTGAAGGATTTAGAGAAGATAAAAGTTACAAGCTTAAAGACACAACTAGCTATGTAGTGGAGAGGCCTAGTGCACTAAAAGATAAGCACAAGGAAGATGAGAAAGTATCTGAGAGAATGATGAAGAAAGAAACCCAGTCACCTGAGCAGGTAAAGTCTGAGAAGCTCAAAGAACTCTTTGATTATAGTCCTCCCCTGCACAAGAATTTGGATGCAAGAGAGAAATCTACTTTCAGGGAGGAGAGCCCACTTAGGATCAAAATGATAGCCAGTGATTCTCATCGACCTGAAGTTAAACTTAAAATGGCACCTGTACCACTTGATGATTCAAACAGGTAATTATCTGAATTCGTAACAGTTTTCCCTTATCCATAAAGGAATTGCTTTTCATAATTTTTTGTTCTTCTTTTTGTGTTATGCACTTTAGACCTGCTTCCTTGACTAAAGACAGGCTGCTTGCTAGTACACTTGTCCATTCAGTCAAGAAGGAGCAAGAATTCCGATCCATCTTTGACCACATTAAGCTACCACAGGCCAGCAAAAGCACATCAGAGTCATTTATTCAGCACATTGTTTCCTTAGTTCATCATGTCAAAGGTATGCTTTGAATTTGCCATACAAAGTGAGCATCACATGGCATTAGGAAAGTGATGGTGAAGTCAATCCATTGGGAAATTCAGCCCTTTTCTGTTCATGTAGACTTCATGCTTTCCCCTTATGGTTATATATCCTAACATTCATCATTCTAGGAAATTGATAAATAGATTTTGATGAGTGTTGCATAGTTTTAGAGAAGCTTTGACAGATGTTACTTAAATTATTCTTCTTTTCCCTGGATTCAGATGAAAGGAAGAGGGAAATTAAAGAGCTGTGTACAACAGAGAAATGGGAAAAGATGGGGATAATAGAGTTGAGAGAGCAGATAGTGTTATGGGATACAGAGTGAAAAGATGGGGGTAACAGAAATGGAGCTGCAGAGACCCCTGTAGGTGGGGAGGAAATATTAAAAAGAGGGTTAACTGAGAAACGAAGGTTCAGGTGGAAAGATGAGTGTGTGCTATGATGTACAGAGAAACCTAGTTAGAGATGACTAAAGTGCTGACATAAAATCATAACATTGTGGGAAATTAGTGATTTCCTAATAAGTAAGTGGGCCTCAGGGTGATTTGAGTTGTGTACCTCTGGCATAGGCCAGTCTCTTGCATCTAATTGTGTACATGTGTATCTGATACAGTTACAACTTGCTGAGATTTCATCTGGTCTTGAATAATTTTGGTTTGCACTACATGTCAACTTAATATAACAGATAAATGCAGCATAGCTTCTTTTTAGTTAAGTCTCTTTGATCCTTACTGTCACACTTCAGTAGGTATTCTGTAGTGACAAATTAAGTCATCCTAATGTCACGATGTAGCGGAACTAAGTGCATTGCTGACTAAATACCCTTGCATAGGTGTGTTTGTTTTTCACCTTACAGCCAGAAGTTGGGTCTCCTGCTCCAGTGTAAGGAACTTAGGCAGTCCATTTATATCTGGGTAGGCCTTGGATGGTACCCAAAGGGCAGAGATTGGCATCGGAGTGTGAAGTTAGTTGTCCTTAGGTACCTGTACAGGGCTGAACTTCAAAAGCATTAGTTGTTTGGGAATCTAAAGACAAATAGCAATACATAGCCCCAGTGGGCAAATGGAATGCATGCTCCTCTCCACAGCTGCATGCTCTATTTTGAGATGAATAGAGAAAGAGAAAAAAAACAACTACCAGACTTTTAGAAGACATCTGAAGGCAGCCCTGTTTAGGGAGGCTTTTAATGTTTAATCCATTATTGTATTTTAAATTTCTGTTGGAAGCCGCCCAGAGTGGCTGGGGAAACCCAGCCAGATGGGCGGGGTATAAATAATAAATTATTATTATTATGAATATGAATATGAATATGAATAATGCCATATAAAATCTCCCAATGTGCCCCCTCCATAGTCCCATGAACTCTCTGGGTGACCTCCATTGTCATGTGAGTGGACTTCCACTTGCTCAATGGGACTTCACATCTCTTCTCTACCCTGCTGCCCTCTGCAGATCTTCTCTGAAAGGTCTCTGAACCATCAAGCAGATTTGAGGGGCATGGGAGCTAAAAGTGGGAAGAGAGGAAGGGGAAGTTTGATTGTACAAAGAAATATATTACACAGTTGGAACTGTAGTCTTGGATGTTACCCTTTCTATGCATAGGAGCAGATCTAAACACTATGGATAAGAGCAATCTTATGTCACTTGGAAGTACAGGGGGCACAGACAGACACTATAACCCCAGCATCAGTACATTGGACCACGTGTAAAGTGAAAGATGGAATGTCGAGTTGGAGGCAGGCTGCATCCTAGCTGTTACATGTGCAAGGAACAGTGCACTGAAGCCAATCTTAGTTAGATTTTAGTGTGTTAGCACTTTTCTTATTTTGCAATTAAACGAGTTGCAGTTAAATTAGTTATATATAAAGCTGATTGGGATTGCCTGACTGATTGAAATGATATTCTTCTAGAAATATATATTTAAAGACACCCTGGTTACTAATAGATTTCTAAGTTTCTCCTCAAAATGGTGATAGCTCTTACTTGCTAGCTAGAAAGCTGCTATTTGGTGTAGGCAAGTCCCAAGACTTACTTCTGAATCCAACAAAACAAAACAAAAGCATCCACGTATGACATTGCTCAGTCATATATTTGAATCAAGCTGGGATTAGAAGGGGAAGATTTTCAGTTGCAGCCAGAAGCATGTGCCTGTGTTTGCAAAACACTAGCTAAATGATTTAAGTATATAATAATTCTAGAGATGTGATACATTGGTTTGTTTTCTGTTATTAGTCATTGGGGTTTCCCCCCCTGGTGAAGTAGGGAAAAGAGCACAGGTAGAGCTGCCTTAAACTTGCTCAGACTTTTTGTCTATTTAGCCCAGTATTATTTTGTTTAGCTGACAGGAGCTCAATCAGAGGTATTTAATGTTACCTACTCCTCTTTTTAACTTGAGAGGCCTGGGATTCACTATGGGACCTTTAGCTTGCAAAATATGTGCTTTATTGCTGAGCTAGAGTTAATTCTCTTATCTAATGTTACTGATACGTATAGCTGTTTTCCTAGCATTTCCACATGCTTGAGTAGTGGGTCTGCCAGATCTATTAATTGGAAGGCACCATCACTCAAGCTCAGCAAATTTCCTTGATTAAGGACAGATTTTGGGTTGTATTCAATGTAGCACTAATGTGAACATTCTGTTGGTGTAAGGATTTCTCCTTGTGCAATGGTATGTTCTTCCCCTGTGCACCCATGAAATCTGTTCTGGAGTTTCCCCAGCCCTCCAGAGCAGATTTGGGGATGATGGGGGAGAAGAGGGGGGTTTCATTTTGCTAGTTCAAGAATGTAGTTAAATACCACCCTAAGTTTCCTGCTTTTGGCTTTTTATTGAGGAACAGCTAGTTTTGTTATAATAGGAATAAATCATGAAGAATGTCAAGGATTTGAATTTGCTGGTGAAAATATTGAAAATAACATAGTATATGGACTGTTTGACCAGATCTAACAGTTATGAAACATGGGGGACAATATTATAATAAAGTTTCTGAAAATTCATTTTCTTATGGTTTTATTTCTCTCACTGTACTATCTTAGATGTTGCTAATTGTTCATCAAGGGAGGAACAGACAATTGATTTTTTTGCCTACTATAGGATGAGATCCAACATAGCAACAGTCAGCATTTGTTCATGTAACAAGCCATCTTCTCCTTCTCTCCCTTGCATGCCCCCAAATCTGCCCTGGCGAGTTGGGGGACCCTTGAGCAGATTTTGGAGTCGCAAGGAGCTGGAGGGTGGAGAAGAGAAACCAGTAGTCATATTGCATAAGCAGATTTTCTTTATCCAAGTGGGTGTACATCATTGGATGTCACCCTTAGAATGAAGTATTTATCTTGGCCTAGATAGAAAGTTGCATTTCTGTATGTCGTGTGTTATATTTGTACATTAGCTGTAGTAGCCAGCTGATCTTCTAAACATTTTTAATTCATGTCAATCTGAGAACTGCAAAACAAATCTTAATAAGCTTCCCTATCCAGAAAATGTTTTACCAAATTATGAAATGCCTGATATTATGCTAGCTAAAGAGATCATTTAAATGGTTCCAGTGAATATATAAAATACTCAATTTGACCAGATATCACTGGTCCAAATTAGTGCTGTGTCTAAATCATAATTTGTTTCCAAAGGTATTTAAATATTTTCACACACTTCAAAAAACAAAACAAAATCTGTGGATCGAGTTGGTAAAAGCATAGTAGTAATTTTACATTATTGGTGCAATGCAGCTAGACTAAACAGCTCTTCACTTTCCTAGAGCTGAAAATGCCCAGTGATATTTTCTTTTTCATTGCAACTAGGTCCTGGAATGTGTTTTGAAATGGCAAAATCCATATTACAAAAGTAAAATAGCTGTTGAAAGATAACAGATGCACAAACAGGCAAAGTTGAACCTTCTATCTTCCTGGCAAAAATGGCACAAAAACTGAGTTGCTAGCTCAAATTCCTGTGTTTGATGGAATTATGATTGAGGCACTACCCTTGTAGTGGCCATATCAAGTTTTAATGATTGGTTATGAGAGATGTGCTGGATGTTGGGCGGTAAGTTGATACAGATGTACATTGACCTGTTAAGCAGATAGCTTGCTTTATTTGTAGCATTTAACAGTCCGTTATAATTTTACACATGTTTCTATTTTACATTTACATTCAAACATCTGTTGAACTGGTCTTTCAAAATGTAATGTGTGTTACTAATTTAATGGTCTTGGGTTAAAAAAAAAACCTTTTAAATATGCTACAAAGTTTGCCAAGATGCCAGATGTTTAAATATATTCAGCTGTTAAGGTCTTCATTCTGGTCTGAAAAGAAGAAATTGTGTTACAAATTACTTGGAAAGAAAATAACTGCCATATCTTTATCTTATATATGTTTACTTGAAAATAAGTCCAAGTGAATTTAAGAGGGCTTATTCTAATATAAACATATGTAGGATTACTCAGCTCTATATGTATCAATTAATTAAATAACCAAAGAAGCTCTCTTTAAATTTGTAATATTTTCCTCTACAAATACAGCAATGTATTCTGCTCTTCTGGGCACAAAGCAAATATGTTTGGTAAAAAGAACTGTCTCCGGCATTAAAAAGTTATGTTTTTTGAATTAGTAGTGGCAGTGTGTATGTGTAGAGAAAATTGTAAAATACAGTGGTTACCTGTTGCTGTACTTTAAGAAAGATGTGGGGACAAATGTTATTTTTGTGTCTTGTATATTTTAAGAATTCATTTGCTTCTTTTACATCCTTGTTTGGTATATATATGTTGTGAAATTAGACAGTATTTGTCCTCTGCAACCAACAGAACAATATTTCAAGTCAGCTGGAATGACCCTAAGTGAGAGGTTCACTGCTTATCAGAAGTCTACTGAAGAACATAGCACCCGGCAAAAGAGTCCTGAAATACACAGGTGCAGTATTGCATAATTTTCTCTGCTTCTTGCCTAGCTGAAATACTAGTTACTCTCCAAAAGATAAATAACTTCTTAGTTCCTTATCTAAAGTTCCTTATCTAAAATGGATATGGAGCAGGAATTGAGTTGAAATTATTGGGGGAAATTGCCAGATCAGTTGTGATACATACCTAATTGTTAAAGTCTGGTAATAATAGAAAACGTTTCATGAATTTAAAATGTTTCTGTAACAGGACACACTCCTTTTTATTTTTTAAATCTATTTATTAACTTTTCCAATACAAATCACATCAAATCACATCCAAATTATTTATACAATTCCAAATTAAAAAGAAAAAATATTCCAATTATGCCTAATTATTATAATATATTTTTATATATGGACTCCCTCATGCCTCAGACTTCGGACACACTCCTGACTGGGTTTTTCTTTCTTTCAAAAAGGCAGGAGGTTGGAGATCTGAAAGTGGGGAATTTAACATGAATCCCTTGTTATGGTTGCTTCCTCTTGAGGTTTAGATTTCCCCCCTGTGAATGGATGGAGACCTATTGAAATGGGTCACCCCTGAAGACTAATGGGGGCTCTGCAGCTTAAATGCAGAGAAATGAAGTCTTGTGCTGAGACCTGATCACTATTGAAATTATTCTGTGGCAGTGTTGCTGCCACATTAAAAAATTATGTTCACCACTGTTATATATTCTCAGTGTTATTCAGCTGAACGTTTCCAGATGTATAACAGCCGGTTATGGTTATGGTTATGGTGAGGGCAATTAAACAAGATGGGAGACAGCTTAAATGCAGAGAAATGCTGTTTTAATTGATTAATATTTTAAGTCTTTCTTCTATTTTTACATTTCGTAGCTTAACTTCTATATGGGCAGTATAGAAATATTGTAGGTAAATCAATAAATGCTTCATTCAGTTTAAATGATAATTGTGTATATTGGCAGGACCAGCCAGCACTGCTTCTCAGTGTACCATTCCCATGTACTGATCTACTGCCTACTCCTTTTGTCTTTTTTGCTGCATCAGTGGCAGCAGCATGGATGAGGTCTCTCCAGGGCTTCCTACTTGGCAGTGCTTCACTCTAATGAAGAATTCTAGGGTACATAGGATCATTGCAGACCGAGGCATTGTGGGCCAGGTGGCTCTGAAGGGTGTCTTTGTCTCTGCTTTGACACCATGGCAACCGGCAAATAACTTTTAAAATTAACAGTGTACTACTTTTAAACTTTAAACTGCTTACTCTCCCTTAGAACAAGGCTGGGTGACCCAGTTCCAGTAAATAGCCTTGTAGGAACTCCTTGAGTGCTAAATAGAAGGATGACCAGACTGAGGGACAGTGTGTAAATATGCTACTCTTCTCAGTCTGCCACCTGAAGAGAAGCTTTCAGTATAGCTAATGGATGGGCTGGGCCTGTGCTTTTTCCATAGCTATCCTCTGTACTGTATCACAAACTGTATTAGTGCAATTGCTCAAAGAGAATTGTAATTCTCACTGGGGCTTTCTCTGATATACAGCTCTTTGACTCAAGACCTAAGTTTGCAAAAATAGGATATAAAACATTACTCCATAACTCTATGTGTGTTTAAGTGAATGATGATACCTGTCAAATGAACTACAGGTTTTGTTTTTCTCTGGGTGGAGTTGCTATGTCTGTGTATTGTTAATGTAAAAAGGCATTTGAATTTTCTAGTTTCAAATTGTCAACTTCATTGCTCCTGAAAGAAAATATTGCATTATGTGGTTTTTGAATACTGCTGTTGGTTTGACTTCATGGAAATGTGTAGCTGTTGCTATTTTGATTTGACTGGTAGGTCTATGGGTTTTATTCTCGAGATGTATCTGTACTTTTAAATGGGTTCAATTTTAGACTGCACAATGGCACTTCTTCTTTTGTGTTTCCAGTTTTCCACTTGACAGAGATGAATGTTGGCAGCCATAATTATTACTTTTAAAAATCTTGCATTTAGGAGGATTGACATCTCTCCAAGTGCCCTGAGGAAGCATACCCGTTTAGCGGGAGAAGAGAGAGCCTTTAAAGAAGAAACTCAGAAAGTAGGTTCTAAATTGATATTCGTATTTTAGTTTTGGTTTAAAGCATCCAAGCACTTTATCCCAGAGGCATGTTTTACAAATTCTACTTTTATCGTTTTATGTCTTAAGTGATAATAGGTCTGACCTAGTTCTGATCATTTTTGAAGGATGCAGTGGACCAGTTTTGTGTAATCTAATTGTGACATTTTATCACTTTGCCACAAAAGGATTGCTGTACTTTTTGTTCCTAAAAAAATAGACAGTGGATTCAGGGACATCTTGCCTAATTCTCTGAACTTGCCAGTTGCACTGAAGTTTTTCACTCTCAGGAGCAATTTTTTCCTTTAAGTTTGATATCCAGAAAACCCTGTTTCACGAGTGGTATCCTATCTCTGGTGTCAATCCATTAATTACCAATGTTATCCATGAAGGATGTAAAATAAACTTTTCTTTAGACTGTCCCAGTAATTGTTAAAGATGTTGTTATATTGAAGTTTTGTTCCTGGATAATACTTGAAAGCTTCTTTCAGGCCTGCTTTCTTTTTGTAAGAGTAACTTTTCAGTCCCAATTCAAGCAAGTTTACTCTCTTGTATGAAAGATCATCCTACTAAATGTGCAAAAGAGCTATTGGGAAAGGGAGTATCGCTTACATAGTTGGGTAACAATGGAATCCTATGCCTGTTTATTTAGATGCATTCCCACTAGGTTCATTATGACCTACGTACAGGAAAGTATGTATAGGATTGCATATAAAGGGGTTGATTTCCTATTCCATTCTCTTAAGGGTTTATAATACTAAAACACTGCACATTTCTGATCTAGGGAGATAAAAAATTAAAGTGTGATGCTGCAGATCTTCGACATGACATCGACCGTCGTAGAAAAGAACGAAGTAAAGAACGAGGAGACTCTAAAGGTTCCAGGGAATCCAGTGGATCAAGGAAGCAGGAGAAAATTCCAAAGGATTACAAGGATTATAAACCTTACAAAGATGACAGGTAAAAGGCTTAGCTCCCATAACTAGGCTTTTAGCTTCTAATTAGACTTTTGTAATTATAAGCTTAATTGCTTTCAGTTATCACTGTACAATGGAACATCTAAATTTAAACAATTAAAATTATTTGTTTTACAGCAAAAATGTATTTGTCTTTTACACGGCTTATGGTGGATGAGGACAAAAACTTTGGAATAGCAAGCTAACACTGAAAAAAAATGACAAATTAATCTGTCCTATTATCCAGGCTACATCAGGAGGTTGGACTTCAATGCAGTACATTTCTGTAAACAGTTTGTGTAAGAACTTTGGTTCGTTATGCTTGATTCCGCACTTTTTCAACTCATAACACCCAGATTATGAGAATTTTACTGACATGTAGGCTTAATGTGGGAAAGGGGGGATGAGAGTTATTTTCCCCCCTCAAGACAGATAGTGGGCTCAGAGGAACAGGTTAGTCTTTAATAAAGCAACTTACTCAATGTGAACTTGTAGCAGTGATAAGGATTACTTCAGGTATATCCACCTTTGGGGATTTGTATTATATTCTATAAAAACTGTAAAATCAATGCCAAATGTATTTGCTTTGGGGAAATTGAATGTGAAGATCATATTTTCCTGCTCTTACTTACATAATCATGGATTTACTTGCACTTTCTGTTTACTTTCTTACACTGATGTCCATACAACCATCAGTTGCTGATTATTTCTGCACCCTGGGTTTATGTAGCAAAAAGGCAATATTAATTTTTGCTTCTTGGTAAGATATACAAAATAAATGAAATAGTATCACTTTAGAATTTTACCCTTGGGGATTTCCCCCAACTTTTTATTCTCTCTTCCATTGTAAAGCATGCATATATATTTAAATTAGTTTGTTGGCTAATATGTTCTCCTTGTTAGGTGCCATTAGCTGTTAAAGAGTTATAGATTGAAACTGGATAGTGTAATAATACTGCACGTTAGATTCAAACAAGGAAAGAGGATAGCTTCTATGGGCACAGAAAATAAATCCTATGTATAGGATGCTACAGCAAACAGTATGGTTTCTTATTTTTCAGTAAACAAAAAAGAGAGCAAGACCGTTCTCGATCTTCCTCAACTTCCTCCCCATCTTCCTCCTCATCCAGTTCCCGAGAAGAAAAGGACAGCAAGAAAGAAAGAGATGAAGAATTTAAACCCCATCACGAGCAGAAAGAATACCCAGGTTTTACAGGAGTTGGAAGACCTAGAGGCACATTTGTGAGTTTCTACCATACTTTTCCTGGTGTTTTTTTTTAAAAAAGTCATAATTGTAATAATATTAGGGTTTAGTTGTTTTATATGAAATATTATGGAAGTGCATTTTGAAGAAATTCCTGCTGGAAATGTAGCTTGCAAGGAGGAAATATATAGAATATTATCCTAGATAGGGATATATTTATCGTTTTTGGCTTAAAATAATAATAATATGCACAATAAACATCTAGTCACACATGCAGTGTTTCCTACTGTGTTCTGCCATTAGCTTGCACATATGCTTGGTAGTCATGTTTTTAAGTGTTTGAAAAGTTGATTGTGAATTTTCTCACCGAATACGCTGCCTTGTTGGTGATCCTTAATTAAGGAGTCAATTTTTTGGCTGTGTGTATTCCTTTTTCCATATTCTTTGTTTTACTTTTTTGTATTTCTAGTCTCTTTTTAATCATGAGCAGTGTTTTGAGCAGGAGGGACCAAATTAACCAGAGTAATGCGTGACTACAAGAGAAAACAGTGCCATCTGGGCTTTCATGTTCAGTGACAAATAAGGAGCCAAGTCATCCATTATTTGAGATTAGCATGAGAGACAGGTGTATACAATTTTAAAGCAGTTGCCTTATTTGTATTGGGCTAAAGTTCATTTCACTCTATCATGTGCTTTAAAATGGGATGAGATTGTTCATTATAAGGAGGAGCAAGATGCATTTTACTGCCTACATCTCACTGCAGGCCAAACCGAACAATGGATTACTTATACCCAACCTAAACTTCATTAGTAAGGTGTTAGTTTTGTGTGACACGTAGTCACAGTTAAGTAATGCCCGTTAATTGCAAATGCCAAAATTTTGAGGCCCTTAAAATTGCAAGATTTATAAAACCCAGAGTTGGCTTGTTGTTGGCTCTCTTCTTTGTTGTGCTTATGGTTTCATTGTGTATTCTGAGTAGGATAGCTGAATTCTTAATAGTAATTGTTACAGGTAGGTAACTGTGTTGGTCTGACGTAGTCGAAACAAAAAATTAAAAAAAATTCCTTCCAGTAGCACCTTAGAGACCAACTAAGTTTGTCATAGGTATGAGCTTTAGGTATCTGAAGAAGTGTGCATGCACACGAAAGCTCATACCTATGACAAACTTAGTTGGTCTCTAAGGTGCTACTGGAAGGGTTAGGGTTTAATTTTTTGTTTCTTAATAGTAAAATATAGTTTATCAAGGGTATCTAAACTAGGGTAAAGTACTCTAAAGAATTACAAGAAATTGTTATGTTCAATTGGACTGTGGAACAACCAATATTTGTAAAAACTGACCTAAGAAGTTACACAAGAATATAATCAACAATAAAGGGATATATAACAGTCTTGTTATGGAATGACATGTATGCTGTGAAATATAAAGCAACATTTTAACAGCTTAGTTTAAATGGGAAGATGGAATTTGGACTGAGGGTCCATTGAGGGTGCATCCAGTTTTAAATCTTAAGAAACACTATTACTTGGTGGCAAATAAGTATATTAGAGAGAGATGATTTAGTGGTGCTTTCTTTTATTTATTTAAAGTATTTTTATTCTGCTCTTCATGCAAAAAAGGCTCTAGTATGACCTACAAAAATAATCAAAAAGGTAGTCCTTGCCCTTGGGCTTTAGATCGAAAGAGAGACACAGAGAAGGAAAAGGGGTTTGGAGGAGGGCGAGGAAACAAGCTCATGTACTTGAGCTTCTTGTAATGACCGGCTGGAATTGAAAGATTTGGGGAAGAGGAGCTAGAAGTTGCTGGTCTTTCAGCAGACTCTTAATGATGTGAGTGGACTTAAAGAGCAATACAATGCACTTGCCCTAGCATGCAATCCTGTATGCAAATTCTGTATACCGATACTATATATTAGACTTGGAATTTACATACTTAATATAAATGTAAGTACAGTATGTACATTTAAGAACCTAAGCTTTAGGCAACCTATTTAATTCAGCCTTTTCTTCCTCGTAGCAGTTACTTCTCCACATTTGCCTCAACACTACACCACAATCTTTTTATCTTTTCAGAAATGTTACCAAAGTCCATTTTCCAAGATAATCAAATTAGTTACTTAATGTGGTTTATACCTTAGTTAATGCCTTTAAGTGAATATATAATCATTTAATGTTTTTGGTGTAAGTAATATTGTGCCATATAGTTCCTGCTATAAATGAGCCTTCTATATGACATAGTGTATGAAACATTGAAAGGCAGCTATGACTTGGACAGAAATGTGGGTCTTGCCATGCCAGTAACTAGAAACACGTCAAGACTGTTGTTGTTTTTTTTAAAAAAGAATGCTACTTCTTTTAAGTTACTTGAAAGTATTTTTCCTATTAAATCTCTGTTGTGCTATTTCAGTTAAAATGCATTTTTAAAAATGTAGGCTCTTTCCATGTCTTCTACTTTTTATCCTTTCTTGCTTTTTATGTTGAATATTCTAGACTACCAGACTTTGATTGTTCCTTGCAATGTGCAGTAAGAGAACAGTAACTCCCAAACACATGTGTTTAATTTCTCCATCCTTCAAAGCTAGGCTTTTAAACTGCTTCTTTGGAGAACTAGAAGCATCAGCAAAAATGGCTGAATTTTGTGTTTTCTGTGGACTACTAGAAATTAGAAAATTCTCACTATCATACACTACTTTTTGAAAGTGTTATCTTGGATACGCCCCTTTAAAAAATGTAAATGCTCTTCTGCTAGCTAGAATGCCATTACCTTGAAGTGGCTGTTAAATTCTGTAGATTGATCCATAAGCCACTTTATTTGTGTGTGGTATTATCTGATGAATGATAACAAAGCATATTAGTTCATGCATTAGGAATTTATCATTTGCTTTGTGTAAACAAATTAAATGCATAAATGCTTTGGTTAATCAGTTTCGAATTAGGGGCAGAGGAAGAGCCAGAGGCGTGTTTGCTGGAACAAATACTGGTCCCAGCAACTCAAACACTACTTTTCAAAAGAGACCGAAGGAGGAGGAATGGGATCCTGAATATACCCCAAAAAGCAAGAAATACTTCTTGGTGGGTGCCATACTATTATGCATGCATCTTTTCTCAAAGCTTGTCTTATAAGCAAAGTTATGTAGGCAATATCTAAAGCATCTTCTATAATTTGAAGAATCTTAAGAGTCCTATAGGGGGAGCATTGGAGCTCATGCTTGCTTTTATATCCATCTACGTAGGCTGTTAAAAAATGACTAGCTGTAGAAAAAAGGTCTTTTTGTACAACCTCTTGCTTGTCCGTTGTGAAGAGAAAATGAGAGAAGGTCTAGCACTTACAACAGGCACCCCCAAACTCAGCCCTCCAGACATTTTGGGACTACAATTCCCATCAACCCTGACCACTGGTCCTGTTAGCTAGGAATGATGGGAGTTGTAGTCCCAAAACATCTGGAGGGCCAAGTTTGGGGATGCCTGACTTACAACCTGCAATACACTGTTGTAAATACTTTATTCTATAGCAGATTTCACAGTTGTAATATCTGCAACTGTGAGGAGTTTGGCTTGCGTAAGAGCTGTGAGAGAAACCAATAGTAATAGCACTACAGGTTTCAGTTGAATAAAAAAAAAATCTTGCCCCTCCTGTTCACCCTGACCGCTCCCCCCCGTACCTTTTAGCCCTGGTAAAGGTAAAGGGACCCCTGACCATTAGGTCTAGTCGTGACCGACTCTGGGGTTATGCGCTCATCTCGCATTATTGGCCGAGGGAGCCGGCGTATAGCTTCCCAGTCATGTGGCCAGCATGACAAAGCCGCTTCAGGCAAACCAGAGCAGCACATGGAAACGCTGTTTACCTTCCCGCTGTAGCGGTTCCTATTTATCTACTTGCATTTTGACGTGCTTTCGAACTGCTAGGTTGGCAGGAGCTGGGACCAAGCAACGGGAGCTCACCCCATCACAGGGATTCGAACCGCCGACCTTCTGATCAGCAAGCCCTAGGCTCAGTGGTTTAACCCACAGCGCCACCTGGGTCCCTGAGGAAGTTATAAATGCTTCCCTGTCCCAAAACCTTTGGTCCAAATGACTAGAAATAGAAGCACATTTTTTGCATTATACTCTCCTGATGCCCCTTAGACCCAGTTTTTTGGGGGGTGGGGTGGGGTGGGAGAAATGTTTACAACAAACTTTACTTGCACCATAACCTTGAGCTGCTTTTATGAGGCAAATGAGAGTTAATTATGCCTTCCCTATCAGTGTTAGCCTGGCTGTCCAGTGTCAGGTAATGGGCAAGTTTATCCCCAAAGTGTTGCCCCCAAAGTACAGCATTTCCAGTAGCAATTAATTTATTCATGGGAAAGTAAAAGCACCCATTCAAGGAAGCCACTGAAGTCCTGTTATTTGGGCTTTGCAATTCCTTAACTTGTTTTTAGCCTGTTTGCATTGGGAAGAAAGTCAAGGCTATATCTGTTTCATGGTCTACACTGTGTCAATATAGGGAACTTGCATATCTGTGTAATATCAAATCTTTCTGATTACTCACTTGGCAGATTTTTATAGATTAAAATCAAAAAATGTAATATAAGTGTGATCTGCAACAAAATGTTAACAGTACTTGTTCCCCTTTCTTCCTCCTCCAGCAGTCAGCCAACATATTGTAGGCATTGTACATACCTAGCCCTAATTGGGCTGTTTTGGGAATCCTCCACTTTATTCTGTTTTTTTGTACTTCTGCAAATCTTGGGAGTTCCTCTGAATTTTGACTACATAAGTGATAGTTGCAACCACACTCATTTCTCAACATTGGAAATTGAGAGAATGATATGGTAGGCATGTTTAGTTTTCTTTGATTTTTTTTTTGATGTAGCAAAATCTGCCTTGTGACTTTTCAGAAAATATGTATATTAACCCATTATTTACTGTTTCTTCCCATACATTTTCACATTCCATCAATTAGTACCAGTAAACCCGAGGGTGCAGTACAGATAACTGAAACATAGACAATTTATATTGAATCAGACAAGCAGAAGTTTAGAAGCCTGTGCAAATGACTAAGATATTTTGCTGCACCTGAAACTGAATAATCTGTTCTGTGTCCCTTCAAATCAATGAGGGCCCTTAGATCAGTGGCACAGCATATGCTTTGTATATACAACACACTAAATTTAATCACTGGCATCTCCAATTAAGGGATCTTAATCTGGGAGATGCCTCTACCCAAGATGTAGTTTTGCACAGGCTTTCCAGTCCAAATGGACAATACTGAGTTTGATGGTCCCAATAATATAACTTGATATCGTGCAATTTTTTATGCCTGTGTGCTTCAGAACACCAAGAACAAATGACTCGGCTACAGTTTTAGCTATGTGAAGCAGATGGTTTAAACTTTTCCAAATAAAGTTTGTTAGATGCTTAATTTTCCATTGTTAATCCATGTTTACTCTAGCATGATGACAGAGATGATGGTGTAGATTACTGGGCTAAAAGAGGAAGAGGTCGTGGCACTTTCCAGCGTAGCAGAGGAAGATTCAACTTCAAAAAATCAGGTAGCAGTCCAAAGTGGACACATGACAAATACCAAGGGGATGGGCTTGTGGAAGATGAAGAAGAAACAATGGAAAATGAAGACAAGGAGAGGCGTAAAGAAGAAAAAGTAAGTAGTTCTGGTTTATGAACTCTTTCATTGCTCTATGAATTCTAATTCTAATTTAAATGGCTTAAAAACCGAAAGTGTAAATAGTGCAAACATTTCCCCCCTTTTTGCACAGGAATAGTAAATTTGAAGATCAACTACAGCTGAAAACATCTATGCGCTATCTACACAGCATTTTTAATATGACTTGTCTTCAAATGAATGTAAGCATTTTACTTAAATTTTATTGTTGGAGAGTAGCTTAGTTTAGTTTTTGTTTTTTGTTCTTTTGCAATCTCACTAAATAGTAACTGTTGATGATTATACAAAAGCAAGTAGAAAAAGTACAATACTATTTGTCATGAGCGACTTTTAAAAATGTTTACTGATTGTTATAAGCAGTGTAACTTTGCTTTGTCCAGAATATATGGTGAGAACCCTGAAAGTTGTATTTCATTGCCCCTTCCACAGCTGTGTTTATTCTAAAGTAAAACTTAGGTCTGCACATCTAAATCTTGAAGCTGCGTTTTAAAATAAATCAGTACTTAAGATCAATTCTATGATGGAGTTAGTAATTTCCTGAACTTTTTATTTGTGTGGCTTATGTTTAAATTGCAGCATAATATTACTTTGAGTGATTTGGGATGGGAGACTAATAATTTGTTTAATGCAGCCACCAAATGTCTCAACATCTGAACAGCACTGCAAGATTAAGGATTTGCAATCTGTTTTCACAAAGCTTGCTATTGATCACCTTTGAGAACCTGAGTACTTTGCTATCTTTTGTATCCCATTTTCTGAAAAATGAGTGCAAATAGGACATTATGCAAGTCAGTGTTGGGATCTTATTAATTCTCTCATACACATTCACATTTCTAGAACACGATGGGAGTTCTCTTCTGAACTGATCTAGATCTGACAAGTAGAGCTGTAGCTTAACAGGTGCCACGTTTCTCCGTCCACATACCCTTACTGCTAATGGGGAAATGCCTCAACTGTTTGTGCAACAGCACTAAAAGTAGCTTGGCCTTCTGCATACTTTTCTTACAAGAAGACTTGTCCTACATTCCAAACCTTTAGGTGTACGACAGAAAGAGGTAAATTGTAGTGAAAAAGTTACCTTTAACACAAGCATGTTTCAGTGTCATCTCCCCCCCCCCCGAGTTTACATGCATAATAAACATAGTCTTATGTAAAGCACTAGATGCTATCCATTTATAACATTTAAGCAGTGTGTATAACGAAATGACATTATTACTGCAGGAACATTAGAGGAAGACTCACTGACATCTCGTGAAAGTGTCGGCCAGAAAACTCATGGCAATATTGATCCAGCTACCAAATGTATCAATCTTTTCCCCAGTTTGTAAAATAGTATTTTCCGTGGGTTTTCTTCAGATAAATAACTTGACCATTTGGATATCTTCATGTTTTCAGTCTTCAGTGGAATAAAGATGTGAAAATTCTAAAATGACATGAGACTTTCATTTGCAGGTCCAACACATGTCATAGAAACATTATTAAAGCTGTATGTTTAAGTCTAAGCTATAAGGATTCTTGGAGGAAAGTCTGACATTCTATTCTACATTTAAAAACCACATACTGAAAGAGTAATATAAGCCAAACTTGAATTCATGTGTCCATTTAAATGTTGAAGACCAGTGTTTTGTCCAATAAATTCTACTGCTTGAAATCATATTACAGTAATTGCTAAGCTCCGAAAGTCACACTGTTGGCACTTGTACTCTGACTGCCATCAGCTATTGAGAGATTCTGGTTACCGTCTTCTCTAGTCCTGCTGCCAGGAATGAATGGCATCTATAAATGCAAAGCGTTGAGGTGTACTGTTGAGCAAACCCTGCTCAGTATCTTAATGGTAATGTGCAAAGTACTGTATTCAGTAGTAAAAAAAAATTCAATTTTTTGTAAGGTGAACTGTGATTTGAAGATTATGGTCTACATTATGACATCACAACAGAGCTCCTCTTTACTGTTCTCCCTTCAGCCCCCCAAACCTGTTCCAGAGAGTTGGGGAACCCTATGGAGCAATTTTTGGGAGCTCAGGGGTGAGGAGAGGGGAGCTCTGTTGCACAAGCAGATGGGTATTATGGATGCAGCCTAATTTATTCTTACCTTGTTAGGTTAATTAACCAAGAAGTCTAGATGCAGCTGTCCAAATTACCGTACTTGTTTTCACAAAATAAATTCTAGGCTTTTGTAATGTACGACCATGCATCTCCTTTATAAAACTGTAGTTTGTATCTAAAAGGGAGATTTATGCTTTCTTAATCTAGTCACAGATCACACAGGATTTTATTTTCATAAGCCCTTGGGTGGAAGCACAGTACCTATTTTAAACAAGCAAGGTCACAAGAACAGAGTTTACAACTAAACATCAGGAATAACTTTTTGACAGTAAGAATTGCTTGACAGAGGAACGAACTCCCTCAGAACATGGTGGGCCCTCCTTCATTGGAAGTTTTTAAGCAGAGGTTGGATGGTGATCTGCCATGGACGCTTTAGGCTAGATCAGGGGTCAGCAAACTTTTTCAGCAGGGGGCCGGTCCACTGTCCCTCAGACCTTGTGGGGGGCCGGACTATATTTTGAAAAAAAATAATGAACGAATTCCTATGCCCCACAAATAACCCAGAGATGCATTTTAAATAAAAAGACACATTCTACTCATGTAAAAACATGCTGATTCCCGGACCATCCACGGGCCAGATTGAGAAGGCGATTGGGCCACATCTGGCCCCCGGGCCTTCGTTTGGGGACCCCTGGGCTAGAGTCCCTTCCAACTCTACAGTTCTATGATTCTAAGGTAGATTAGCTGAGAAGCCATCTATTTACAACAGTAGCATAGATTTGCAACATTGGGAGCAATGGATTGTCTCTGACTAAATCATATGAGCAGACCCATTGAAATCAGTGGGCTTAACTTAGTTACTAACATGAGAACATAAAAAGAGCCTGCTGGATCACCATCTAGCCCAGCATCTTTTTCACAGTGGACAACTGGATGTCTGTGGGAGACCCGCAAGCAGAATTCAAGCACAAGAGCACTCCTCCCTCCTGGTATTCAGAAGCATTAGTGCTTATTCCTCCATGAATTTGTCTAATCCTCTTTTTAAGCCATCCAAGTTGGTGGCTATCACAGCAAGTTCCATAGTTTACTGTAACTATACACTGTGAGAAGACATACTTTCATTTATCCGTTTTATTGGACTATTACTAAAGTAGTCCATTGATTTCAGTGGTTCTACACTGAGCATTACTTAATCAGATACAATTCAATATCTACAAAAGGGGAATTCTGTGAAGTAGTGGAAAAATTGGCCAGCTCATTTCAGGTTGACACTTTTATGCACCAAAACCCACCCATTTGATTGAGTTGCACTTGATGTTCAGGAGGGCAGGTGCACCCTTTATTTTAAAATCTAGTAAGGTAAAGGTATTATGACATTGTCACATTTATTGAATTCCCTGATTTCTATTTTCAGGAAGTACAGTCAGATGTGTCCCCTTCTGATAATAAAAGGCATCAAAGCCTGATGGTAGAATGGTATTCTTAGGCGCTGAAATAAACAACTCAGTCCTAGACGCAAGCCTAGTGATGATTAATATAACAACTGCAAAATTATCTGTTGGTCCTCCATGGCTCTTGCTTATGCCATTTCCCCAGTAATTCAAATTGCTAAAGATGTGCTCAAAGTGAGTTTTATTTACTTGTATACTATGGTCCTGTCAAGTCCTGGGATTCTGTGGGGTTTGAAAAGGCTAACCAAAATAATTTTGCCATTGATGTTTCTTCCTCCAAGAAATTGCCAAAGTCACTTCCAAGAGCATGGGCACTGACTAGCTTGCAACAAGCTTAGTTCTGGTATACTGAACATACTGACAGACATATGATATAAAAGGATTGGAAAACAAAAGGGTCCTCCCAGACAGCCAAACCTGGATGGTGGAAAATACTGGTTTTCAGAGTAGTGGATTGTAACAAATGTTTGAAATATATGCTTTCAAAATAGGTTAACTAAACAGTACTGATCACCTCCATCTACCTTCTCATACACCAGACACTTCTGCTCTATTTCTTTATTCAAACCCAGCCACCGTGTTGGTGATACCACTTGTGCTGTTCCAGGAAGAACTGATAAATGAAAATAAATGACTTGGACATAAATGTGTTGGTTAGTTTTATAATGTGGCAGGCGATGGAAAGTTTGTAGTGTATTAGATATATTTATATCAAAACTCGGAAGATTAGGGTAACAAAAGCATCATCCTACATATTGGTGAAAATCCCAAGTAACCAGGCACACTCAGCACTAGTTCAGAAATGGCAAGAAGAATGAGCTATGGCACAGAATTTGAGCATTGGGGGAAACAAAAGATTAAATGCAGTGATCAGCAAAGCCTGGACTACGTAGCATTCTTTAGTTTCTGTTTTGGCTTAAATTTAAGAACCAAATACATTACAATGAACAAGGGTGAAAAGCATGGATGCGGTGATACAGACTGCTAAACCACATTGACTGAGCAAAGTAGCAAACAAGGAAGGCCCTGTTAGACTTGAGATCACTACAAGTGAAATAAGGTATGTGTTTTGACATGCAAGACCAATTCAGTGTTTACATGACTGAAACTGCTTCTGTGTTTCCTGATGAACATAATGTTTAAAGGAGAGTTACACAGGGACATGTTCCAGGAAGCTGCAATTGGCCATAGATTCAAGATGTGACAGATTGGAGTGACCACAGACACAATCTCAATTTGGGAACCAGTAAGATTTTTCTGAACCAGATGAGAAGCTTGTTTCTTGGACTATGGAACAATCTCGGTGCCAGTAGTGGTTAAGCACTAAGGTAAGCCTGAAGGCATTTCATTCTTGAGACAATATTGTATCTATTTGTTAACAGTACATGCTGCAAGCAGACAAAAAGGCTGCAACTTGGGAGTGAAAGCACACCTGGCATCTTCGCAACAACCAACAGTGTGTTTAGTGGTGGGAGCTCATACACTTTAAGCAGGCTCATTGTGGGAAGGGGATTTAAAGGTAAAGGGTAAAGGGACCCCTGACCATTAGGTCCAGTTGTGACCGACTCTGAGGTTGCGCGCTCATCTCGCATTATTGGCCGAGGGAGCCGGCGTACAGCTTCCAGGTCATGTGGCCAGCATGACTAAGCCGCTTCTGGCAAACCAGAGCAGCACATGGAAACGCCGTTTACCTTCCCGCTATAGCGGTTCCTATTTATCTACTTGCATTTTGATGTGCTTTCGAACTGCTAGGTTGGCAGGAGCTGGGACCGAGCAATGGGAGCTCACCCCGTCACAGGGATTCGAACCGCCGACCTTCTGATCAGCAAGCCCTAGGCTCAGTGGTTTAACCACAGCGCCACCTGGGTCCCGGGAAGGGGATTTACTGTATAGCAATAATCAAGACTAAATTTGAAAATAAAGCAAGTTGAAACCTGGATTTTTCCTTTGCACAAAAATTAAATCAGATTTAGGAAGGTGAAATCTAGCAATACTGTTCATTAGCATGTGCATAATTGCACTCCTGTTCTAGATATTTGCATAGCCATCAGGAAACAATTGATTTGTAGTACACACTATTCCCTAGGGTTTAGCAGTTTTGAGACTTCATCTGCAGAGTGGTGGTTATCAAAGCAGGTCCTAAACATTCCTCTTCCTGAGCAAAGGACTGCTCCCCCCCATTCCATGTACAGAAGTGGAACTTGAATCTTCAGCCCTGGTGATGGGATAGCATCCTTCAATGCAGCTGAGTGGAGCTTTGAGAGTCCTGTTAGCTTAGGGCGGTGCACACAAAAAAAGATTTGTGGCACGCAACTTCGTTCTCCAATAGGCTAGTGGACCTCTGGAGGAATGGCTATGGGGCTGCCATGGCAGCTTTGTGTGGCAATTGGCTCACCTAAGCCGCCTGATGGTGGGGATGGAAACAGTTGTTACGCTTTCATTAGCTTCAATAGGTACTTGATGTCATCCCTCTCAGGGGCGCCCCAGTCCTGTGAGGGGAAGATGCACGGCTTTGCCGGCAGCCTCCCCTTTCCCTGCACTCCGGCCAACATGCCACGCTGGACCCTCTAGCAGCCGCGACACGGCGCCCAGCCCGGTCCCCCGCGAGCTGGTGGTGACACTGGAGCTGCGCCCTTCCGTGCCCGCCCGCTGCTGCTGCCGACACCGCTGCCCGAGAGGCCGTTGGGTGTAAGCTGCACCCAGGCGAAGAGCCGCCCGCACGGCTGTGACAATGGGGCCCTGGTGCCAACTCCCTCCCCACAGTTCTACTTTCGGCCTCGGAGAAGGAAGACGGTCCATTTCTGCTCTCCTCCCGCCACTCTGTAGCTCTTCCCCATTGTAAATGCTGCCATGGCCAAGCAAGAATACAAAAGCCCGCCATGCAAAGGTAACTCTTCCTCCGCTTTCGTTTCCCGCTCCTCCATCTCCTCCACCCCCCACCCCATAGCTGCCAAGTTATCCCTTTTTTTAAGGGATTTCCCATTATGCTGAATAGGCTTCCTCGCGAGAAAAGGGAAAACTTGGCAGCTATGCCCCCCCCCCCAATCCATTCAAGCAGCCGCTGAGAGAGAGAGAGAGAGAGAGAGAGAGAGAGAGAGAGAGAGAGAGAGAGGCGCAGGAAGGCAGGAAGCGAGCAGCACAGAAAGAGCTTCGGCTGCGATCCTCTGAGCCCCGGTGCCAGCAGCCCAGAGGCTCCTGCGGAAAGTGACCCGGCGGTTTTCCGGCTAGGAAGGGGGGGGGCGCTGGATAGGCTTAAGACGGCCCTGCTTGATGAAATATTAGGTGATTATAGTTTTTGTCTTGTGTGCTGTCTCCCATAAAAGCAGCTAGAAGTGCAACTAAAACCACATGCCCACGCTGACGTATGTTTAATACGTATAAGACACTGTCTCTGTGCATACAGCGGACCCAACAGCACCTCGGGGATTCTGCCGCCGACCGATTAGAGCGCGCTGCCGCTTCCCATCAGCCCCCGCGATCCAAAAGCGTCTCTCCTAGGGTTGGGCTCCGCGCCGCGGCAAACCACACCTTTTCCTGAAACGGCGCCTTAGCGCTGCGGGATTGGCTGCAGAGCGAAGCAACGCCTCTTCCCGCTCATCCAATCGAAAGAGGGAGTGCCAAGGTTTGATTGTGCTGAGTTCTTGCTCGCGCTCGGCGTCTTTCCGCGCATCTCTCGTTTCGGCGCCCGCGTGCGCGTGTGTGTCAGAGATAGAAGTCTCGCGGTGGAGGGTGAGTTTCCCCTCCAGCAGCTGCGTGTTTCGTTCAGCGTCCTGCTTTAGCCGACGGTTTGGGAAAGTCGTATGAAAGCAACCCCTCAACGGCTGAAGAGGACCGTTGGGGCGTGGTTGGCTCTCCTCGCGTGTTGTGGGCTAGCTCCCTCCCCGGCCGATAGGAAGCGGGCCTGTCGAGAGGCAAACGAGGGGATGCAAAAAAATAAATAAGCAACCCGCCACCAACAGCCCCCTCACCGAAGGGTAAAACTGCCCTTCCTGACCCCTCAGCTGCTGCAGTGAACGAGCAAGGAAAAGGGGCTCCTCCGCTTGAGACCTCTCGCCCGCTCTCCCTTCTTCCTGCCACATTGGTGAGGTATCTGCAAAAGCTGCAGAAGGTTTATTTGTCCTGGTAACAACTTCTCATTCAGCTAATACTTTTTTGTTTTCAACGTTTTTATTTCACGGTTTAATCATATTTGGGTCTTTGTTTACAAAAAGTCATTTCCTTCCGTCTCTAAACGCACGACCGTCCCTTTCCCTTTCTTCCGTAGAAACGTGACCCTCCAAATGGTGCAGCGATAAAACTGCTCGCACATTTGCCAAAACTGAACAGGGTCCAGGTTGGTTTCAGATTGGATCGGGGAGTGCGGGTTGAGGTTGCTGCGTTGCAGAGGGTTGGACTAGATGACGCTGGGAAACTCGGAAAATTAGAATGCCGTTGAAAAGTGCATTTATTTCAGTAATGCAACTTATTTTTTATTTTCATTTTAATTTTTACAAATGCTTTCTTTAGGAAATTCCACAGTAATAAAGCAAATAGTTACAATAATACAAAAATAAACATCGCTATTACATTTCATGTAATTACATTCTATTTATAATTGACCCGCCTAATGACAAATAATTACAATTACAACAAATAAAGACTTGACATATCTTGCTTTGCATGTCATGCATCTATCACCTTTTAAATTGTGTTACTGAAATAAATGCACTTTTCGACGATATTCTAATTTTCCGAGTTTCACCTGTACAATTCTTAGTTTGAGGTGTTGGTGAAATGGTGGTTGTGTTAAACATCAGCTGCCTCTTGAGTTAAGGCGGGGGGGAGTTTGAGAAATTGTGGTTCATTTTCTTGGCTGTAAAAGTGTGGCAATGTTTTTTAGTTGTGTGTGAGAGGTGTGTCACTTTTGAATATTAATATTGCTTCTGGAAACACATACTAAGGATCAAGCTTCAGTTTGGGGGAAGTACTCTACAATTCAATGATTTAATTATTATTTATAATAATTATTTATAATCTTCCTTATTACTCTTTTAACTAATTGTGCTTTTACATTGCATTTATAAATATTTCATGTGGAGGTAAAAGTAAACTGAGTTTGTAGTTTTACCCTAATTATGAAATAAACTCTTCTCTTTGCAGCTGTAGCAAATATTTGCTGAGCCCCTCTGGCATGTGCAACAGTAATTTTTAACTGGCACTTGAGTTAATTCAAGTGCTTTGTACTATGTCTCTTGTACTGAATCTCTTAAGACAACTGCTGGAATATTATGGCGTGCCACCAGAACTGGTAAGCAAACATTATAGACAAGTTCAGGAGTGGGGCTGTTTCATGGAAGTTTTGTATTAAAACAGAGTTAGAGCTATACAATTTTCACCATGTTCCATTAGATGCTAGATGTCTTGTTGATTGCCTCATACTTGATAGTAGTATCTTCCATGAAAACAATTGCTCTCGTGCTAGGTAGTATTTGATAATGAAAGCAGAAGTGAGTGCTTTCTCCTCAGCACCATAAGAGCCTGAGTAAGCACATTTCATTTAAACATAGGTTAAATGCTCCCCTACACCATAATAACCTAACATTTGAATTCTGTCATTTTTATAGTTATATCTGCCTTGATGTTATTGAAAGTGGCAATTACAGAAATAATAATGTCTGGTTCATTAGTAATTTTGTTTTAGCAAAAGGTGGGTTACTCCTGTCTTTTTATTACTTGCTGGAAGCTGCTGTTATGGTAGTTTCATCTTGGAAAGAAATTGGAATGTTGGACTCACCATGAAGTGTTCTGGTGAGTGTGGAGGAGTGGAGCAGGAAGATGGCTGAATGATCGAGAGAGAAACTTGTATGTTCTTCCTGGAGAGGAGGAGTCTTGCAGTTTCAGACTTTATTTCAGTACTGAAAGTTCTTAGAACTGCATTTATCACCAGTAACATAAAGAAGAACATCATAAGGGACAGTAATTAAGGAGTCCAACAATATCCTTAAAAAAAAAGTGTATCTGAAGAAGTGTGCATGCACACGAAAGCTCATACCAAAATATAAACTTAGTTGGTCTTTAAGGTGCTACTGAAGGAATTTTTTTATTTTGCTTAAAAAAAAAGACTATAATAAATAGCATGGAAGAGAGGCATAAACCACCCTCTATATGATTGATCTATATAATGTGAGTTTGCCTCTCTGTTCCACTCCCTGCTGACCTGAAGAACAAAGTGAGTCCAACTTTCTGTTCTCAATCAGGAGGGTAGTGCACCAAATAGCAGAGGGGTATTCAGAAGAATAGAGCCTCTGATTGTGAAGGCAGAGCACAGCCACCATGACTAGAGCTGCCATGCTTTTCTCTAGAAGGTAGAGCCAAAAAGCTGGAACGTTCCTTCTTCCCAGGGATGACATGAAGTTTTCCCCTCCTGATCCATCCTTCTTTCTGAGGAAGAGTTAACTCTTCTGTTTGCTTCCCTACCCTGCTGACTGAGAATCTAGAATGTTTGGGTTGATTATACCGTAGATTCTTGGATTTGCATAGATTGCCTTTTTCTTTTTACAGCTTATACAGAGGTGTGAAGTTTGTCTTAATGCCTTTGTTCATATGATTGCATCCCATCTTCCTTCAAACACCTCTTCAGGAGCACACTTCCAACAGTTATGTGCCATCTCAAGAAGCTATGCAGTAAGATCATTTTTCTTTTTGTCTTAATTGTGCTTATGAAGTGTGTAAGTTTTGGCTTCTTCCCCAGCAGCAATTTTACTGCATGGCTAGCTTCACATTTCTGCGCTATCATAAACATTCTCCAGTGTCCTTTTCCTTGACTTTTTCCTTTCTTTTCTATCTTGGGAGTCTTCCATGATGATTAATGATATTTCTATGCCACCCTGTAACCAATGTTTCAAATAAATGTTTCAAATAAAGTATAAGCAATGAAAATAAGTTGCAGTATATGCAACACAGGACAGATTATGTAATAAAATTTAGCAAATGCATGCTTTTTCACAAGCAGTTATCTCTTTGTGACTTCTACAGTTCTACACTTTTAATAACTTCATGTGCTATTTATTTTTGTTAATGAAATTTCTAGACTGTCCTTCATCACACACAGTTAAACACAGGGTGGTTTCCCACAATGTGACACAGCCTCATATAACATAAAACAGTAATAAACTTAAATTGCTACTAAAAACAATCGTCAGTTAAACATGTTGGTGCAGAGTAAAACCAAAGGCCCAGGAAAACAAGTGTATTTTAATTTGTTTGTTGACTCCCAGCAAGGATGTTGCCATTTGTGCCTTCAGGAGAAGAGAATTCTACACTCATGGTGCTACGCCGCAACAGACAAGTTCCTATCCCACATCACTGTAGCTGGTTGGTATGGGAGGAAGTGTAACAGGGTTGCAGGTCATTTGAAGCTTTAAAAGTCAACACTAGCACCTTAACTGTGCCTGCTAACATATAGACAGCCAATACTGATAATGCAGAATAGGTGTTAAGACAGTGCAGATGCACCTATCAATACTCCAGTGGCAGAATTTGCCACTAGCTGGTTAAAAGACATCTCTGGATGTCCTTAAGGGATCCCCAATTTAGAGTGCATTTCAATAGTCTAGGTGTTACTTACCTGGGAACCCCCCTTGAACTTGGTACAACCTCCCTTTGAGTAGACATGCACAGGATTGCACTGTCAGTGTGCTTTATTGAATCTCTCCACCCCCAACCCCATTATTTCACATCAAGTACTTTTTGACTACTGAAAGAATAATAATAATAATAATAATAATAATAATAATAATAATAATAATAATAATAAATTATTTATATCCCGCCCTCCCCAGCCAGAACCGGGCTTAGGGTGGCTAACATCAAAATATACAAAATATATAATATATTAAGACATATAATTCAGCAGTCAACTGAAATGCAGCTTAAAATCAGCTTAAAATCAAAATAAGATCAGGTGGCTACCCGCAAATTGTAACTATATCTTTAGGGGTTGGGAACTTTAAGTACTCACCAGGCCCAGCTATTTGTATGAGCCCGTGAGAAGAGTTAGAAAGGCCACCTATACCGTGTTTTCCCGAAAATAAGACACTGCCTTATATTTATTTTTCCTCAAGAAAACACACTATGGCTTATTTTCAGGGTCTGGCTTATATTGCACAAATGCTTAGAAATCCTGCTACGGCTTATTTTATGGGTATGTCTTGCAGGCCCTGCGGAAAGATGTCAAGTCCCGCAGGGCCCTGGTCTCTTGCAAAGAGTATTCTACCAGGCTGAGCCAGGGTCGAAAACGCCCTGGCTCTGGTTGAGGCCAGTCTAACCTCCTTGAGGCCCGGGACCTCAAAGATGTTATTGTTTGAGGACTGTAAGGTCCTCCGTGGGGTATACCAGGAGAGGCGGTCCTGTAGGTACGAGGGTCCCAGGTCTTATCGGGCTTTAAAGGTTAGAACTAGCACCTTAAACCTAGAAGAAGAAGAAGAGTTTGGATTTGATATCCCGCTTTATCACTACCCGAAGGAGTCTCAAAGCGGCTAACAATCTCCTTTCCCCTCCTCCCCCACAACAGGTTAATGTGAGGTGGGTGGGGCTGAGAGACTTCAGAGAAGTGTGACTAGCCCAAGGTCATCCAGCAGCTGCATGTGGAGGAGCAGATTACGAGTCTACCGCTCTTAACCACTACACCACACTGAACCTAACCCTGTACTCCACTGGGAACCAGTGCAGCTGATATAGCACTGGTTGGATGTGGTCCCACGGCGAAGAACCCGTCAGTCTCGCCACGGCATTCTGCACCTGCTGGAGTTTCTGGGTCAGCTTCATGGGCAGCCCCGTGTGGAACGAAATACAGTAATCAAGCCTGGAGGTGACCATTGCATGGATCACATTGGCTAGATCAGGGCAAGAAAGATAAGGAACCAACTGCTTAACACGGCGCAGATGGAAAAATGCCGCCTTTGCTGTAGCTGTAACCTGCGCCTCCATAGAGAGGGAGGCGTCGAGTGTTACACCCAGACTCTTGACAGAAGCTGCTGGCACTAATTGCGCCCCTGCAAGGGATGGGAGTTTACCCCCCAACCCCATGTCATCTCGACCCTACCAGAGGACCTCTGTCTTTAAAGAACTTAGCTTCAACAGGCTCCCATGCAACCATCCAGCATGGCTTTTTGAGAGATACAACACATAAATTAATGTAGCAGGTAAAATAAACATGCTGAATCAGATGTCAATCAATTTATGGAAACAGTTTCCAACTGAAGCATTCCTGTGGAAACCTCCTCCCCTTTTATATACTAAAAGTATGATTAAAAATTGGTGATTAAAATTAAGGTGTTTACCTTGAAATCCTGCACAGTAACATTCACCTTTATTTGCCCAAGCAGTAAGTGTTTGCGTCTGTTACTAACTTGAAAACCAGCCTACACTTTTTAAATTCCTGCAAAATGCATCTAAAGGTTTCAGTAATGTGCACATACATTTTATTGGCTAAAAGATAGATGACAAAGCAACCAAAGTTATTTAATTGGTTGACAGCTGTTTTTAAAATATTCTCATTTAACTTGAAGAGGATTGCTTGATTCTTAGGTGTCCTGGGCATGGGAAAGAAAAAAGTATGGATCTACCCGAAGTTTCGTTCGCAGACTGGGGAAGCATATTCCGTTAACTCCTTGTCCAAGGCCTCAGTTTCAGGTATAGGGGTTATTGCAAAGTGTAAGATTAATACAATTTTAATACCTTATTTAAAATCATGTTCTGTGTGGCATATAATTAGGGAACAAACAGCAGGCATCCCTAAATGAATTCTACTGGAATTGTGCCATTTAGGATTTGGAAATTGGTAATAGAAATGTATTTTGTGTTACGGTAGAAATGATTATTATCCAGCACTGAGAATTAAGGGGGGAAATGGATAAAGGGAAGGGAAAATCTGAAATATATCTATGCTATGAATATGAAAAAGAAGTATTTGAGAGCCCAAAGCCAAATGATTTTGGAGACAATCTATGCTGTAGTACTTTGGTGGGGGGGGGGGAGTACTGAATACTAGCTGCTAGCCATTGTAATACAACTAAAAGATGGTGCTGTAACTGTGCTCCTGAAAAACGAATTGAGAGAATTGTGCTCTCTCCCACCTACCGTAAGTGGGGCATTCAGAAGAGTTATGGTGGTAGTGCCTCCAAACCTCTTGAAACAATATGTATAACCTTGCTGTTGACAGTTCTAGTTTACCTCATCTTAAATGGATGATTAGAATTTTCAAAGATAAAGACAAGGAGTAAGTAAAAAAGTGGTTGGAAGTATGGCATTGCTACCAAAGAGGACAAAAAAGAGTTGTCATGTTGGAGGCTGCTTCTTGCCATTTGTGTACAGTGGCTTGCCATGCAGAACAGATGATGCTCACCATGTCTCACTTCTCTTTGCCCTTGAGGTTTGATCCATGCGGTGAGCCTCTGCCCATCACATATTGACACACAGAGGCAGACAACCCACAGTGGCATAATTGGTGGCTGGTTTGTCTGTTCTTGCTCTCAAAAGGTTATTCTGCTTGGCAAATAGGATATCGGAGAGGACAACAACATGGTGCTCTTGCACCACTTACTAAACAGAGAAATAATTCATTAAAATACTAGAACTAATGGATGCTTGATATTTTTATTTTAAAAAATACTGATATACATTTATAGACTCTTAATAATATTTCTTCCCTGCTGTCTTAGGTAATCCAGAGTTTGAATTCTTTGACACCTGAGCAAAGTATTTCTAGTAGCTCTGTTACACCATCTCTTGCTGATGTCTTGTGGATGGCAGAAAATGAAAGAGAACCATATGCTAGATTTAGGTAAGTAAAACTGACATGTCTTTAGAAAAACTGTATGTTTTATAATGGAATTGTCTCTGTTTCTTAGCTACTGCTTTTTTTTACTTGAGGGACAAAACAATCAGCATTTGATTTTTTATATAAAAAAAAATCATCCAAACTTTTGCAGTCTCATTTGTATTTCTCAGTAATGGGTTGTATCCTGAGAATGGAGAGTGAGGGAAGATGGGGGTGATGGCTTTCTCATTTCCTTTCCTTCTGCCCACCCACCGAGAAATGCCTCTCTTGAATGTCAGGAGACACCCCCCCTCCCCAGAACAGTGGCATGGGGGATTTTATTGAGAGAAGAAGATTGCCCAATATGTAATAGAAGCACTTTGTACAAGTAGACTTCTGATTGTGCATAGGAATATAAGATGAACCTGCTGAATCAGGCCAGTGGCCCACCTAGTCCAGCATCCGGTTCTCTCAGTGGCCAACCAGATGCTTATGGAAAGTGAACAAGCAGGATGCACCTGAGAAAAATGCCCATAAAACACAGAGATACTCCTAAGTAGACATATATAGAATTGTGCTGCAGAGCACCTAATGTTGAGTTCTATGTCATGGTCAGATGGATATGTTTGTATATCTCTTTATAGTAATAATGTTGGCTTTTTAAGTGTTTCCTCTGTTCACTTATAAATCTATACATTGGTATTTTCTAGATTTGATGAATGGAGAGGAGTTGTGCCGGTTGCTACAAAAGGAAGTATGCAAAAATTAACTGTTGTGAATGAAGATGCGTTCAAAAAAATTTCTGCTCTTGAGAATGAATTGGCTAATCTTCGTGCACAGATTGCAGCAATTGTGGCAGTGCCTAGATCAGGAGATGATCAACCATGTAAGCCTGATACATGTGTCCATGCATGGCTCCTGCTCTTCATAATGTCCAGTCACACTGCCATCTCATAGCAACATTTATATAGAACACTGTCTTGATAGTTCATTATCCTGCACACAGTGTACATATGTTTAAAAGTTAGATATGTACTGTAGGCAAGAGAAAATGAAATAACATAGATTAGAAATAGAAGTCTAGTCAACACACTAGATAGGAGAATTATTGGGAATTTTGCCTGAATCCAAAGAACTCACAATTATTTCTATATATTCCTAGGAGGGAACAGCACTCTTCCCCGCCCCGCCCCCCCCCCTGCAATGTTGCCTGGTAAACTTCTTTTCAGATTGAGGGAAAAATCAAAAGCAGATGGTGAAATTGTATAGAGGTTTACTGTTCAAACAAAAAAGGGGAAGTCCTGGCTGTTGTGCATTGTAAAATATTCATTAATTATGTAAATGAAAGTTGGGGCTCTGTGCATTGCCCATATTTTACCATTGTACCATACCAGCTGAAACTGTTACTATATTCTTCAGGATTCAGCCTTTTAGGATTATAAACACTTTAACAAATAAATTTGTAAACTTTTTCTTTTAGCCCATATAACTATAGTAATGTGCTTGAAAAGGTGTAGTAATCTTAAACTAAAGAAGGACTGTGAGTGACTTTAGTTGTGGGAGATTATCCAATATAGTTTATTTACCATATTTTTATCCAATTCTTTTTCCATGGAATTCATTGCAGTATTTATAATATTCCATTTTACCCTTGCAATATTTCTGAGGAAACCTAGGTTAAGAGAGAGGCACTCAGTAGTTGTCATGGCTGAACAGTGATCTGAATCCAGGTCTCCCTGGTCCAAGTCTGAAATCTGCCAGAACCAGTGTAGTGTAATCAATGATTCGTCTGTTGAATAATCTTTTTAAAAGAACCTTTCAAGGTAGTATGATTTTGTTCCTTGGTGTCTTCTATTGTTTCATGGAAGACAACTCTTGCTAGACTTTGCAGGTAGTGTTAAAAGTGTATCAAAGGACATTCATGTAATTGTCATATCAACATTACAGTTCCCTATTCTAATATCACCTCTTTAACTGTTTAATAGGTTCAGGCATTGTGAATTCCTCAAACAATGCCTTTAATGCTCTCCCACAGCCAGGAGTGACTTCTACACCAGTCCCAAGTTCTCACATTGCTGTTCCTCCACTGCCACCAGCACCACCATGTCCAGCTGTACCTCTATCTAATTTTGATTCCTGTAATTCAACCATTGAGCTTATTAAACAACGTCGGGCTTCAAGTAAGATAAGAAATACTACAGAGAGTACAGGTTGGCAGAAGGAAGAAGCTCTTCCCACTATGATGGATGTTCTGAAGGATATAAATAAGATCAAACTAAGAGCAGTTGAGAGGTACGTTGAGCAGAATATGCATTTGAAGATAAAATAATGAATATAAAATACAGTCAACATCTTCCCTCTTAGAAGTTTTTTAAGAGTGCCTGAAACTGGTGTAATATGTACAGGTGCCTAGCTGCTGTCAGCGCCCACTCCTGCTTGAATGCACTTGGACTGATGAGTGAATACATAAATTGTGCAGAGAACTCACACTGAACTACCAAAATTATTTCCCCTGAAAATCTAAGTTGGTGCTCATAACCTTACTTCCTTTCCCTGTTCTGCTGAGTGGGTGACAGAGGACATGACATTGAAACCTCCCCTGATAGTTCATTATAGCTGCTACAAATCATTTTTGCCACATAATGTATTTATTTTTGTTTAACACATTGTGTATACAACTTAACACTAAATACAGCCACACCTTGGTTCTCGAAAGTAATCCATTCCGGAAGTCTGTTTGACTTCCAAAACATTCGAAAACCAAGGCATTCGATTGGCTCCAGGAGCTTCCTGCACTCAACCAGAAGTTGCATCGGACATTTGGCTTTTGAAAAACATTCAAAAACTGGAACACTCACTTCCGGGTTTTCAGCATTTGGGAGCCAAAATGTTGAAGTACCAAGGCATTCAAGAACCAAATGACTGTACAACCTCAAAGCGGTTTACAAAGATGATAAAAATCACATCAAGATTGCAATAAAAATCAATGTTAAAAACAGTTTTTTTGAAAAGGAAGATCAATAAAATCAAAAGCTGAAAGTATATGTTCTACAATTTGTTGAGTTGGAATAATAGCCATAACAGGTTAGCTTCCTTTTCCCCCTAAGGAGTCTTTTCTTGGATCTGAAAATGAACTGAAATCAAGAATGAGATGCATGATAGCAAATGCATGCATTTGATACCTGAATGCAACAGCACATCACATAAATTTGCATGAGGTTGTGCTGTTGTGAAGGTGCCTATTTATCATGTAGTTCGATACGTCTTGGTGTCAGCTCCCCAGACATAGATGAAGAATTAGTTACCAGTTTTATATGAAAAGTTCAAGTGCCTACTTAATGCTCTCTCACATGTAGCTGAACTCATAGGAAAGGATCTACAGTGGACTCAATGAGTTCTTTAACTCTCTTCCCCACTACTAGGCCTGGTGCACATAGTGTCAAGTGTACAGCAACATACCCAGAATTTACTTTGCATTGATTCTTTCCAAAGTGACTCTGCTTACAGAAAGCACTTTGATCCTGTCTGTCGAACAGGGAGGAAAACAACTTCCACAGATACACCTCTCCTTGTGCCACTTCCCATGCTATTCTGAAGAGTACCGCAATTCTCTGAAGCAGATTTGTGAAGGCTTTGGTGGTTGAAGGGGAGAGAGGGAATACATGAAAGTTTTCTCTTTCCTAGTTGTATTGTCAGAAGCCTCCCTGGAATAAAAAAAAGCCTTCTATCTGTGGAGGGTCACAGGACTGAAGAGGGTGGCAATTACGGTAGTACTGCATGCATTTACTATGTAGGAGAAGCAGCATCTTTGACTGAAGAATGTAAACACTTTGGTTCTCTTTCCAGATCACCAGGAGGTACACCTCTACCCAAAACAAAAAAAAGAATTGCATCACAGTGGGATCCAGCAGCTTTAATAGCAGAAGCTCTTAAAGAGAAATTTGCGTCGCAGAATAATGATGATTCCTTTGATAAAGAGAACAGATCCTATAGTGCTTCTCCATTTTCCAGTCCAGATACCCCAATGGTATGTATCTGGGTTTTTGTTTTTGTTTTTGTTAATGGCTTCTGTCATTTATATATGGCATGAATACTAGTGATATAGAAGGAAGTCTAATAGTGTCCAGTGTTATGATCTCAATTGGGGGGGAATCAAGTACTAAATAGTTTGTCATTTTATTAATTATAGATATTTTTGTACTGCTCTTCATTAAATTGCTATTACACAAGAACATATAAAGTCAGTTAAAATACACTTACAGCTTACATTTTATATTAAAACAGTAACAATCATAATAGGTGAAACTAGTACAGTATAAAAAAGATCAGCAGCATTGAAGAGATCTAAACCAGACTAAGAGATGTAACCAAATTTAAAAGGTAAATGCTGCTACAAAAGCCTTCAGCATGGTTTTAAAGCTAGTGGAGGAAATTTGAGAGTGGACTTCCTGAAGGAGGCTCCCATGACTTGTATTCTTCTCTTGTCTTACAGAGAGGATGCCACACAGTAGCTGTATGGTTGTGATCCTGAGTTTATTTTCTTGTGATACTTTCTCTTTACCCTCATTGAAATCAGGAAATGAGTTAAAAATAAACTGCCATGCAGAAGTTTCACTTATTCAGAAGCTGTTGGGAGATTTATAGATGCATTTTGAATTAAATAAATAACTAAACAACAATAATTGCATTTGTATACTGCCCATATTTACAGAGACAACTACATCCAAAATTAGCAAAACATGTTATAAAAGCATTAGCAAAATATACCAACATAGACACAATGGCTAAGAACAATTAAAAACCCATATAAAATGAATTTGTCATGAAACTCTTTGTCATGATGAGCAGCAGATTTGTTCACATTGGACATAGGAGCAGGTGATGAAATAATTCATTCATTTAAAATGTGTTTTGTTTCAGGTTGGCTGTCGGGTTTTGAAGCCAAGTATGAAGCAGACGCTTATTAGAACTAATGAGCTGATGTAGGTATCAGCTGCAAAACCAGCAATTCATCTTTAGCCATGATGTAGAGCTTCTTGAGAAAAGCTCTGCCATTGGTTTCATAGACCTTGATACTGTGCTATAAAGCAGCAGCTTATAGAGCTAGCTGTTTTTCATTAATCTACTTCAGCAGCCAAGCATCTGGAATTTGTTTGTGTAAAATATTTTATCAGCAGGAGTATGTTTTACTGGTTTTTATAACAACTTTATAGTCTGGGCTGCAGAATTTAAAGCAGACACATAAACATGTCAAAAAAGAAGAAGAGAATAGTACCACAGAAACAAAATATAAATTAATTTGGTTACATGTAGATGATAATATATTTACGAAACGGTATCCTGTTCATTTGTTTTCCTATAATGGGATTAGCTATTGTGTGAAGAGTTGACGCTTGCTGTGGCTTTTGGCCTCTCCTGCACATTCACCCCTGCACATTCCCATTCTCGGCAGCCTCACACCAACACATTGAGGATATCTCTGCAGAGGGAGCATCTCTCCCACCTAACACATGTAACCTTTCCCCATCAACTTGGGATCCTTATCATGGACGGAGCTTGCTTGTGCTTGATGGGCTTTCTCTTTGCAATCTTGCCCCCAGTGCATTTACAACGCGGGAGAGGTTGGGGTTGAAGACACAGAGACAGGACCAGTGGACAGAGCCCCACTTCCTCTTACATGACTGCTAATTGAATAATGGCAACATCACTGAATAGGGCTAATATGTTGATAGTAAGGAATAGCTTCCTCAAAAATATCCCTTTCTCAATTTGATTCACTGGTGCAGCCTTATAAGATCTCAATAATTGGCACCAGTGGTGTTTGCTTGGTTTTGAGTAAGAGACCATTAACATCCTTGAATACTGTAAAAGTTTGTAAAGAAAACACATGAACTGTGTGCATATTTGAAATGCATGATTCAAATAAATATTGCTGTTGACTATTTGCACCCCAGTAAATTTTGCTTACAAAAGAAATCGTTTATGTCTAAACTGTATGATCATTCTCCATGACTGTAATATTTCAGATTTCGTAGTCTTGTGTATGAAGATTTGTGGAGGAATATAAGCTATATGATATGTCATTCCCCTTGTAACTTACAATATGCTATACAGGGTAGAAGTGCTATCTAAAAAAAGTTTGCATCTCTTCTACCACAACCATTTAAACTCTGGATGCCCCGTCATACATGCAACCTAGATATTGCACAGCACAGAGGGTTTGTGGATTGTACCCATAATGTGTCTTTATCAGGTTCTCCTCATGTATTCAAACCTTCTGGTGTACCCTTGCAGACTTTTGAGTGTTGCTTTTTATTTATTGTATTTTTATATATTTTTTAATTTACTTATTTATATTTTTATTTACTTATTTATATTTTTGTTTAGTATCCCAGTTATAGTGCATTGCTCCTTATAATTCTTGCATATGGTTTTTTGTGTGGATGGCAAGCAGAGGAAATTTGTCTCAATATATTGGTTTCCTTCCCTGAGATAAAAGTGCTTCCTTCTGATGATTTGTTGCTTAATATTTTGTTTTCTGTTCCATCATTGCATGGTTCTTACTCAAGGAAGAGATAACTTTTAGTTCTATATTGATATTTGCATAGACAAAGACATTACTTGCCTCAGGCTGTATCATAAATAATGTGACGGCAGTAAATGTATGTAATTTGAATGTTGGCTATGTGTGTCTGTTTAGTTATTGAGTGATGTGCCCCTCTAGAGCCAACAGTACATTGATGCCTGTCTTAGTATGTCACCTCTTAATTGCAAAGACTTAGCAGTGTGTCATATATAGCCCCCCCCCCATGTTTGCCATAATTTTCAGTTGCTTGTAACTTTTCCAAACAGACTTCATTTTGTATTTGAAAGTTCAGTTGTAGTTGTATTTTGAACAACATAGGTGAGAGTGAGGTTGGTTTTCATAGAATCGTAGAATTGGAAAGGACCCTGAGGACTATCAAGTCCAGGGTTTCCCAAACTTGGGTTTCCAGCAGTTTTTGGACTACAATTCCCATCATCCTTGACCACTGGTACTGTTAGCTAGGGATGAAGGGAGTTGCAGTCCAAAAACTGATAGAGACCCAAGTTTGGGAAACCATGATCTAGTTCAACCTCCTGCAGTGCAGGAATATGCAGCTGTCCCATATGAGGATTGAATCCTGAGACATTGATGTTATCTGCAACATGCTCTACCCAACTGAGCTATCCAGTGCCTTGTGCTTTTTGACTTTCCATTTTAATTGAAAACATTTGAACATTTTGTGAGAGGTGAACCATAGTCCAATCCCCTGGACTAGGAATGGGCTAGCCTAAATACATTTTGTTTCACTGTCACTGATCCTCAATCATAGGTTCATTCCACCCCTGTTTCTTGCAGACTTAAAAATCAGGATGATGTTGATGCATTTTGCATGCACTCCCCCACAAAACACACAGATTTCAATGCTTTTGAATGCATTTCCTCTTTTAATATGACTTTGTTTACATAAAATACATATCTTGTGGAGAGGTTTTTGGACCAAAACTGTATTGCAAAATCCAGAGGAATGTATGATTGCATTCTGACCCAAAAGGAAGATCGGAAAAATATGGAACAAATTCCTCCATCCTTATTGTGAAAAACGGTATCTCAGTCGCATCCTTTACCGTAGATATTAATGGCCAACCCATGTACTTTAAATGTGATTAAATGGTGATTTTAACCACCAGAGGGCAATCTGATACTATAGCTTTGCAAAAAATAGTTTTGCTTTCATATTGCCTGTCTTCCATAGACAACACCTTTTCTTTCCGGAGGTACAGTTTAACAACCAAATACATTGGTTTTGTTTTTAGTCTGTTGATATTTATGCTGTAAAGTTTCTAGGTCTTCGTAGATACTAAAAGAACTTGAGAGTAGAAGGCTAGTTTCTCAAAAGCTGCAGTTCCCTGGTCATAAACAGGATTCCTGCATATCCAGAGGTAAATTCCCCCCTCTGTGGGCTCCTTACCACATATTTCTCTACTGTGTGCTATGCCACTTGCTCTGTCAGCCAGTACCCCCACTCTGATTTGTATGGCATCCCCATTCTGTTGGTGTCTTTAGAAGATTACAGTTGCACTAGCACTTGGAACTAGACCAGCTAGCTGACCAGCTATTTCTTACTGTATTATTATCTGGACTGTAGTGACTGTGTGCGGTATTTATTGTGTGAGTTCTTTGCTCATTGTGCTTGCTGCTGTCTTCCCCTTCTCCATGTAGCCTGTTAATATTTATCAGTGGAGTGAAGCCTCTACAAGTGCTCAATCCTCATGATGCATGGTGGTTCTGTGTCTTCTGGTGCTTGTGCTTCTCCTGATACTGTATGGGAGCTCTAACTCTTGGCAGTTGTGTTTTGCAGTTATCTCTTACGTTTAATAAGGGCTTCTCTCCAAAACAAAAAATCAATGCATTGCATGGCATAGAGTTAGCATGCAGCCTTAGTAATCACCTCTGTAGCCTGGATTTCTTAAATCTCCTGGATCCTGAGATGCAAATGCAAATGGGACTTGAGCTTCCTTTATCTGGAGCATATTCTAAGACTTGTGTGTATATATATATATAGCTAGCAGAAGTGCCACCTGGTGATACACTGCTAATCATAAGAATCTTGGTGCACTAACATACCTCCCATAATCCAGTAATCTGCTCTCAAGTTATTTTTAGTATCTTAAATAATACATTTTATCTGATAAAACTTACAACTTTTTTGCTTCATCTAAGGAGTTTTACACCTTTTAAAATACTGATGTTTTTTCCTACTGCATTTCACCATGCAGTAAGCATTATTTCAAGTTAAATAAGTAGAAGGGGGAAACTCAGCTATAGAAAATATGCAAATAGAGACAGCACTTTGGTTGCAGTTTATTATTTTTAATTTGCTTATCTTTGATTTGATAAATGAGCAATGGCTTATATTTCACACCAGGGTTAATACAGGTTGAATAAATTCTCTGTACTTGGTGTTGACTAACTTTTATATTTATGGATATTTGATAAAACACACTGCACATAACTCTGAAACTTGGAAAATTATGGAGTACAGGATGTCCTCAACTGCTGGAAAAGCCCGAAAATGGGATCAAAATTTCTAATGCAGATTGGCATAGGCAGCCTAAGTAACAAATGGCATGGAATTGAACATTGGGCTATAGGAGTCATGTTACCCTTTCCCACCCTTATCAGTTTTTGATTTGGTAATGGATCATTTCTACTAGCAGTCAGAAATACATGGTTTGTTTCCTTGACTCACAGATATAAAAGTTATTAGGATACTTCTGTGACCAAGAAGGGCTTCAAGAGATCCTGATGGAGGAGGGGGGGGAAATCCTGATTAAAGAAAAGTGAGAAAATCTAAAAGTTGAAGTGCATTCTGAGAACTTCTTACTAATTGTATGATGTGCTCTAAGAGGGCCAAACCCCACAGATTGCTGTGATAAGTATTACCCTCTCCTGAACCAATTCTGGACTGTAGGGGCATTTTCAGAAATAGTCTGGAATGTTCAGTGGGCTTGTAGAATTCAGCCTGTACTTACCATAAACAGCATCTGAAAGTGGCAGAAATTCTTGTGAAGATGCAAGCACGAAGCAAATGCTTGACTAAATTGGCTAAAATGTGAGATATGCACATATGCAAACATCATCCTTCTGTATTTTTTTTATTAACAGTTATCTTTTGACATGAATACTTACAGCAGTATGTTAAAGATACAGTTCAGTTCTTCGCATCACTGCATAGCAGTCACAATTTCACACAAGGCCTTGTTCAGACCTAACACTAAACCACAGTTTGTCTGTTTAACTTAACTGTAGTTTGTACATCCAAACCCTCCCCAGCCAGCTAACTATGACTTATATACAACCTGGAAACTAGAATATGAAACCATGGTTTGAAGCTGGCTCATGATTCTCTGCTTGCTTTAACTGTGTTTGTCATTATCCTGGGTTAATCCTTTTTTTACCCCAGCCACCCACATGGGGTAAGAGTTGTTAGAAATGCTCATGCAGCCAAGTGACTCTCACTGGCAGTTTTCCAGCTCTTTCCTCCCTCCCTCCTCTGCCTAGTATTAGGGTTCCTCCCACCACCCAACCTAGTTCCACTTTGCAATGAGAAAATTTATGCCATTTTTTTTACTAGCATGTATCCCAGCGCACATGTTGAAAGCATTCCTTTGTTCTTAGCATCTTACCCCAATTTTAAAGACAAATGCAGCTTCACAAAAATCCTATCTATAGCAAGTACATGAAGCTGACCTTTGTTCTTCCCCATTTATGTGCTTTTGGCAGTTCTGCTTCTGGGAAACACTCATGACCCTTCAGTACTTAGCTCTCTGAAGTCCCCCTTTGGTCAGTATCATGCTATCACCATGGACTCAGGCAGTCCAAGGATGATTGCTCACTCAGAGTAATCATACCAGTACCAGGTTTTGAAGATTGTAAACAACATGTGATAGCAATTATTGGGGAGTGGTTTTTTTTTTAAAAAAAAATTATGTAAACACTCTGTGTTACTTTGTATTCCCTTGGAAAAATGATGTTTATGTGTGTCAGCTGCATTAGCAATATCTCAGCTCTGCTGTTGCAGAATAGTAGTAGCTGGTGTTACAGAAGCAAAGGACAAGAAAGAGAGGGATTTTTGTTGATGCATGAAGAAAAGTCCAAAAGGGAACTCTAGAATATGAACTGCAATGAGGCGATACTTAGCCAGCTGTCCAAAGAAATATCCTTGAAAGGGTTCAGTTGTTGCATCCATCAGTGCTGTGCAAAGATGAACACTATTAAAAGCTTTTTTAAAAATCTCACCACTCACAATAAGGACTCTGGGGTAGAACCATGCACCATGCTGTTCTACAATAAACTAGCCTTACTCCTAGATACAGATGCCACCCTTGGCTACTGTGGGCAGTCAGCAGCATTGGTGGCCAAGACAGGCCGCTCCATTGCTGGCTAGGCAGATCTTCTCTCCTGCTCCTGGAATTTCTGGACATGCATCTTTGCTGGCAAAGCTTCAGTGAGTGCCATTATCATGGTAAAGGTAAAGGGACCCCTGACCGTTGGGTACAGTTGCGGACGACTCTGGGGTTGCGGCACTCATCTTGCTTTACTGGCCGAGGGAGCCGGCGTACAGCTTCCGGGTCATGTGGCCAGCATGACTAAGCCGCTTCTGGCGAATGAGAGCAGTGCACGGAAACACCATTTACCTTCCTGCCAGGGCGGTACCTATTTATCTACTTGCACTTTGACATGCTTTTGAACTGCTAGGTTGGCAGGAGCTGGGACCGAGCAACGGGAACTCACCCCGTCGTGGGGATTCAAACCACCGACCTTCTGATCAGCAAGCTCTAGGCTCAGTGGTTTAGACCACAGCACCACCTGCATCCCATTATCATGGTAGCCATGTACAAGCATCAAGAGGACAAAGAGGCTGATGGGGACTATACCAGAAACAACTGCTATATCAGCCTGAATGTGCTGTCAGATGCCTCAGAGGAACTGTGCAATGGGGCCAAGAGGGCTGATGAATTGCCTGTGTATTTCCTACAATCGTTTGAGGACTGGTTCACCACCTTCCTTAGGTTCCAAGATAGGAAAGGAAGAAGAGCAACCACCATCCAGGGCTCTAACTACAGGTAAGAAAGCTTGACACAATGCAAACCTTGGCCCCATAGATAGGTTTGGCAGGAGTCGGGAGTCAGGAATTGGTTTTTTAGAAAGTTGGGAGCTGACATATGTTCAGGTATGAAATGGAGGTTGGTGGTTTTGGGTATGTTCATGTCTGTGGAAAGAGTCCATCTTACACTGCTTATGGTTGGGGAGTTAGGTGTTTCATTCACAGCTAAGAGGGTCTCTGTGGAGGCAGAAATTGGGCAAGAGTCTTTTGTGTTTACTGGGTGATTGGTAAAGCTGGGTGGGTAGTTCTTTCAGAGCTGGTGTTGGATGATTGAGTATCCACTGGAGTAGTATATGCATCCCTTCCATTATCATCAGTCATTTTTGGGGGTGGCTAACAAATTTCAAAGAAATGGCCATGGGACTGAAGGGAGACATCTTGCAGCAAGAAATTATTTTATTCAGGAAGGTTGAGAGGGAAGGATTTAGAAATGTTTAGGGCATTGTGTTTGGCATGAGATGTAACAAGTATGTTCCTGCCCCATTTTTGTAGCTAGGTAGTAGTAAGAGAACCAGTAATGTGAAGGCCATGCCATTCCTTGACCACTGCAGAGGCAGCAGAGTGGGCAACAAACCAGCATTGCACAAAAACAATCCATGGTATCAGTTGTGAACAAAATGCATGGCTTGGTTAAAAAAAACTGGTTAAAACGAACTCTGGCTTGGTGTTATGCTCAAACACCATCTATTGCTTCTGTTCAGCTTAATGCATATTAATACACAATCATAGTAGCTAAAGCTTGGTCCTACAAAAGCCCATGGGCTTTGGTTTTGTTAGGACCATGTGATACTATTTGGCATAGCTTTATGTAAAAAGATGTGTTTCATACCCAAGTCTAACTTCTATTTGCATGTAAAATTTATGTACCTAAATATGTATTGATTGAGTGTTACCAATGCTATGCTCATCATCTGTTAGCAGGAGAGGAATGGAGCCAATTTTCAGCTAAAAAATATTATTTGGAGGATCCCCCCAACCCTTCAGAACAGATTTAGGGAAGCATAGGTAGGTAGCAGAAGGGTGGGGAATAATTGGAAATTGCCTAAATCCCTGTTTTGCTGACATGCCTTCCATCAGTGGAGGGACAGCAGTGGATGCCATCCATTGTGCTGAAATATTTGCCACAATACAAAAGGAAGAGTTTCTTTTTGCAGTATGGTTCCCACACGAATAAATGCTATTGAGGATGTATTATGCCCATATCTAGCTAAAGAACTCACACTGACCAGTGAATAGACTGCTTGGTACATGACTTGCCAGAATAAGATAGTCCATGATAGCCATTCTTCCATTCAAAAATGGAAGAAGATAATACCCAGAGAAATCTTTCTTGTTTTTCAGACTTGGGGAGAACATCAACACACTCTAGAATTATTTGTTTCTTCCAGGTAAATGTGCTTAGGAATTGCAGCCTTTATTTAAAGTGTGTTTCACTGAAATCAGTGAGACTTCTTACAAGTATATGAATATAGTTTTGGAATATTTGAGTAAATTGCAGCTAGGGTTTTGAAGTGCACTGGTATCACAGTGTGGCCCACTTGCCACCTATATTGAAAAAGAAAGGAATCTGATAAGAATTGTAGAAAAATGTCAAAGTGGAGTTAAATATTGAAAAATTCTGTAATTTATCCTTTTCAGCAATCTATTCATCCCTCCCTTATGGTTGACTTCAATCTTCAGAAAGACACAGAGATACTATGGTAGGTAATTAAGGTTAAAATAATGATCTTCAATGGAATCCTAAATAGTTTTTTCTTATCCTGATATGTGGAAGAAAATCTTGAACAGTCTTTGCTATGGTTTTGACAAGTTAATGCTGATATTACTATTTATATAAAGCTCCTTTCTTCACAGGGTGAAAGAGTCCAGTTCATTTGATATTTTCACACTAATCTAAAGAGATCACATTAGTATTTTATTTTTTCAACCTAAGCTTTCCTTTCTGCCTTGGGACTTACTAAGGTTTACATTCCTTTGGCTTGGAGACTCTGTGGCTCTTGCTGTGTATTTCTTAGTTCTGGTTTTTGGCAAATCACTGATATTTTGCTTCTTAATGCTTGCTTTTAGTATCTGTTTTTTAAACTAATGGAAGTAGCACTTCAAGTCATTCATTTACACAACCAGGTTTCTCCTACAGTAGGTTGTAATTTATCACGTGCTTGTGGCACTGATAGAGCTCCCTTTTTAAATGAACAGTGCACTCATTTGTGGCAGGGAAGCTGAGACACAAAAAACTGATTACTGCTCTAGCTGTGTGAATTGGCTATATGGAGTTGCTATAGGCCTCATTAAGGCAATGAAAGTGTGGGCGTTTCCTAAGCGCAGATGTACCATATCTCATCTGAGTTTAATCAAAATGTAATGCTATTGTGTAGCTGTATGTTATAGAGTTCTTGAGCACTGTTCTTCAGTGAAATTCTTGCAGTATGTTGCGGCTAAAACTTGTGCCTGAAGCTCTGTTTGCTCAGTACACTTTCTTCCACGTTGTACAAAGGGAGAAAAAGCTTTATATTTCAATCTCTGAGCAGAAGCAAGCTCTTGATTTGGCTTGCAAACAAAATGTTCTTTTGCATTGTTGTGAGTTTGCTGTTTTGCTGTGTTCCAATTCAGGCAACACCTAAGATTTCATGGTTGTTGACTTGTTGATTTTTTTGAAATCAAAGGATATTTAAACTTTAACATGATTCACATTTCCATTGTAGCATGCATACAGAAGAATTGGCTGACATGTAATTGCATGTACTCACTTGCCTTTTGAAATTAATCTGTCATAGAAACTCCCTCATAATTGTACAGTGGTACCTCGGGCTAAGTACTTAATTGGTTGCGGGGTGCCATTCACACCCCGAAAAATACTTAATCTGAGCGGTGATAACGTGCGTGCGCGAAGTGCCGATAGAGCGCTCATGCGCAAATCACGCAGATCAGTTTTGCGCATGCGCACATGGCGGAACCCGGAAGTAAACACTTCTGGGTCCGCGGAGTACTTAAACTGAAACTACTCAAACTGAAGGGTACCTAACCCGAGGTATGACTGTATAACAGTTTGGTTATCATGGAAATTAAGGAGTACTTATGTAATAAGAAATTTTATGGTAAATCTGGAAGTAAAAGGTAAAGTTAGTTAAGTCCACTCATCTCACTTTACTGGCCAAGGGAGCCAACGTTTGTCCGCAGACAGTTTTTACGGGTCATGTGGCCAGCATGACTAAGCCGCTTCTGGCAAACCCAGAGCAGCGCACAGAAACGCTGTTTACCTTCCCGCCAGAGCGGTACTTAGTTATCTACTTGCACTCTGACGTGCTTTTGAACTGCTAGGTTGGCAGGAGCAGGGACCGAGCAACAGAAGCTCATCCCATCGTGGGGATTTAAACCGTCGACCTTCTGATCGGCTCTGTGATTTAGACCACAGCGCCACCCACGTCCCATAAATCTGGAAGTAGATCACTTAATTAAGTGATTAATTATATGTGTCTAGTGTAAAAAAATAATGGATTGGATGATTTCCAAGATGATTTTTCTTTAAATTGTTAAAAACATCACTCTCTCAAACAAGTGCAGGAAATCTTGTATTTTTCTCTGAATTTCAGCAGCCCAAAATATGATGTAGCTATCATAATGAAATGTGCTTGGTGAAGCACTAGTAGATAAGCAAAACCATTAATGGTTCTACTTGTATATAGGAGAAAGCGAGTACAGACAATAAATTTTCTATATATTCAGTAACCAGTTACTCCCATATTTCTGCTAATTCTGGCATGCAAAACTGAGTTAAGGTTTTGAAAGAGATCATGAGATTCAAAATGAGCCGTTTGTGATTGTTGTAGGTAGGGTACTTCTCAGTATATGATAAAAAGAATGAGCTTATGTCTGACAGGAAATATGACTTTCAACAAATTTTTGGTGGGGTGTGCCTCTACTCCCAATGCTTGTGCATACATCTCAGCATATTCAATTACTGCAAAATTTCAGCAAGATCCATGACTACGATGAAGCCCTTGCTGATTTTCCCTAGTGTTTACTTCTCCAAGCTTCATCAGGTTGCAGTTTGCCACCATGTTCCTAAACAAGGTAAAATTTTGTGAAAAATATAGACAGATCATTTGAAAATACGAGGAGGTAGGGATTTGGCAATGATTCAACTGAGATGCAGCTTAACTATGGAGCCGCAGGTGTATCAAGCATTCAAATAAATTGCCCTTCTAATCAAACCCTTGGGCAACTGAAAACAGGCCGGACCAAAATGAGATGACTTTTGATAGCCATCAGAAAGTAATGGATGCTAGAGGTTAAGGCCTTTATCTGCAAACAAAAGTGTATTAATAGTCTAACATCTTTACAAATGCTTCCAATACTAAAACTAACAGTATTTTGTTCACAGTGCCATTGTTTATATAGGTAGCTTTCCCATAATACTTTGTTATTTCGGTATGGGATCAGTAGCGCCTTATATGTACAGGAGACACACATGTGCGAATATAAACAGGTCACAGATACAGTCATCAAAAGAGACATCTGGAAACATTTAAACTGTACAACTCTTCCCTTTTTGATTTGATAGGAAATACTGTTCTTGCAGTGAGAAGAATGCCAGTCTTTTGCCTAAAGTGGCATAAAATGGTTAACAAAATGGGGCACCACCATGAAAAAGCTTTGTGTACACAGAATAACCTTACATCAAGGTTCTTGGATTCCTTGTCCAGTGCACCAAATACAAAAATTAAAAAGGCTTAATTGTTTAAAATGAGACACTTTTCTCTTGCGTGGCCAGATGTCCTTCTGACGGTGCTGGTGGTGGGTTTTAATGTGCAGCCCAGCTGCCAGACTGAAGACTGTACATTGCTCTAAAGCTGTCATTCAGAAACACGCGTCACAGCATGACCCAAAGTGAATGCAATAGATAACCAAGAATGCACTGGTCTTGCCTGTATCCTCTAATCCTCTTATTAGTTGGTACCTGCCTACTGCCCCAGCTTCAGCACTACTGAAAAGCTTCTCATTCAAGCAGTTTGTGATCAGAAGTGATGAATGGCTTCAGATAGTAAGATGAGGAAGTGGGATTTGGCAGAACTTTAGGGCCAAACCCCGAAGTGGTGTAAGTTTAGTTGAGGAGGACATCTGTTGCTTTGGCTTTCCTCCCTGATTTCTTCGCTTCCTGCATTGTTGACCATGACCCAACAGACCCCTTAGGGTTTTGTTCACTGTTGTGAAAGGTAGTAGCACTGTAGCAGAGTGCTAAGCCAGCACTATGGGGCTTCTCCTTCATTTAAAGTCTGTTCTTCGTTTTCAGTCATTGGGACTGTGTGGTCAGTGCTCCTGCTGCTGCTGTATTGCTTATGAAGCAGACTTCTCCACTTGGTCTTGTTCCTCCTCAGATGATTCAGCATATTTTCAGATAAGGGTGTGTTCCCAGTAAAGTTGGCCCATTCTTCAAAGAGTGGCTCTACAATGTAGGTCATGAAGCCTGAGGGAAAACACGAGGCAAAGCATATCAGCAGCTAAGTCAGCTAGGCCTTCCTGCTAGTACAAAGCTTAAAATAAAACCTGTGGACCATGTTTTCTTCAGCAGTGTTGGGAGGGGGGGGGAAAGCAGGGGGAAAATGGCAACATTGGAGCCTCATGTAGCTTCAGGCCTTCAATTTATTTAAATTTCATGTAAATTTATTTTAATTAAGCTCACAACACCACCAGTTGCTTCTATGTCAACTCCTTTCTTCTCCTGCATTCAGCAACGGAAATTGTCTAATAAAAAAGGGCAATGGTATAACACTGGAACTGTTCGGACTTGCCCCATGCAGAAGCTTGAATTGGTTGTCTAATCCAATTTTAAGTTTAAATTGAATTAAATTTGCATTTGTTTAATTCCTGCAGAGACTTTGAGCTAGCTCATCTATTAGCGCCCCTGTCTAGTTCAGGAAGTCTTAGGGCTACTTTGCACATTCCAGAAAAGGATATTACAATTGTATATTTTCATGGTGACCACTGTTATAATGTGAACGGGAACTGGATCTAAGAACTCTTGATAAACACCTGTTCAATGTCTGAAACAGTAATTAGAGTTGGGCCATAAATTGTTACGAGCTCATTTCATGTGATGCTACTATTAAAAAAATATCAGACATTTATCTTTTTGAATTTGATCTCTGGGTAAATTCATATTTAATTACTCAAAGAAGACAGACACCAAAACAATTTAATTTGTCATTGATTTTAGCCGTAGCTGGTCAAACTTGCATACCCCAAAGCTCAGAGAAAAGTAGAAGCATTTCTTTGATCAAAACATTTAAAGGTTATAACTATCTTTTTTATTTGGCAGGCACAGGACCAAAAGACAGATGATTTATTTTTTAATGGAAAACAACCATTTAGTTATTCAGCTAACTTGAGTCTTGTCCTTCAATTCTGTCCTGGACTTAAGAGGACTTTGTAAATATCCAGGTTTGGGGGAGAATGGAAGTTTTTTTTTTCCATCTTAGTGACGAATCATTTGAAAGAGGTAGGTGAAGTAGATCCTCCAATTGCTTATTAAAATGTGCAAAACTGGGGTGCATCACACATCGCCACTTCACAGGCGCATGTGCTTTGATGTGTGCAAAGGGGGAAAGGGGAAGATGTGGAGGATTCCTGGAAAACTACGAACAACTTGGTCTTTCACAAATACAGGGTTTCAGATTTTGTTTCCTTGTTAAGTATGTAATTGAGGCTGTATTGTAGAAGGTAAGAACAAGGTTCATCTGAGGTACTTCATGCAGCACCCTTTTTTACTGGGTTGGTGGTAATGAATTCTGTTTTTTTAATTATAGCTAGTAATAGAACCAATGTCTGTCCCATTACACATAGATTTTTCTCCTCAGAAAGCTGAAAGTGATTTGAAAGCAGGAAGACTGAGCATGGTGTCTACATTATATCTACTTTTCTGTCTGGTAAGCAGGCTTCAGGTGGTGGTGGGACTATTCTGGTTCTTCAAAAATTTTGCAAAATGGGTTTTGACATAGCAACAGGACATGGGGAAAGAGCTTTTACCACCACATGCAGCTCTCCATCTGCTGTCTGTTTCTAGCCTTTAAAATGTCTGAGGCTTCATTTTCATATTTCATCTTTCACTCTCCTACCCCACCCCCCACATTTCACTTGTCTGACAAAGCATCAGATCATGCGAGTGAAAAATTCCATACGGATGATCTGCCCTGTATGTACTTTTTAGTTACTTAAGCAGCTTAAATTTGTCTCCTGCATTGTTTGCAAAACTAATTTGACTTTGGGTAACTTTTACATAAATAATCTATTTGTGCTTCGTCATTTGGTTTTTGATCAAGCTAATGATGGAAGGCATTGCATACTCACCAATTTGTATACTTGGTATTGTGTCTTTCTGCTGATTACAAAGAGGGCTTACTTCCAAGTCAAATTTCTTCTCCATGTCACCTACCAGAAAGAAGGAACAACTTTTGAAGGCTTATCTGGGTGGTGGTGGTTCTTTTGTGTCTGTGTGATATACAGGACACAGGTTAACAAGAGATTAGAAACGTCTATTAATATACTAACCACATTTGAGGCTGCAAATGTGCAAACAAACAAAAAGCTTCGTCATTGTCTAGTATTCCTGCACTGCTGTATAAAAGACACATTGTAAATAGCCTTTAAAACCATGCGTCCTAACAGTGCTATCCTAAAAATGTCTCCCAGAAGCCCTGCTGGATCAGACCAAAGGCCCCCTTAGTCCAGTGACTTATTCTTACAATATTTCTAAAAACCAGGTACCTATGGGAAGCCTGCAAGCAGGTAATGAGCACAACAGCACTCTCCCCATGTTTGCTGCTCCTCGGCAAACCTGTATGATACTGGAGGGCAGGGTGCAGCCACCATTGCTAGTAGCCACTGGTTGCCTTATTTTCCATAAATTTGTCTCTAAACTAGTGCTCATTATTACATTTTGTTGTGAATTCTACAGTTTAACTATGTGTTGCAGGAAGAAGTATTCCCCGCCCTGTCCTGAATCTCCCACCATTCAGCTTCATTTGATGAAAATGGTTTTTAGTATTTTTAGAGGTGGAGGAAAATTTGTCTCTATCCACATTCTCCACATGATGCATAATTTTATCCATCTCTAGCATATTCCCCCCTTCAGCTCCCTTTTCCACACTAAAAAGCTCCAAATATCCTTCAGAATGGATATGTTTGATCTGAAGGAGCGTCTCCACCCCCATCGTTCTGCCCGGACACTGAGGTCCAGCTCCGAGGGCCTTCTGGCGGTTCCCTCATTACGAGAAGCCAAGTTACAGGGAACCAGGCAGAGGGCCTTCTCGGTAGTGGCACCCACCCTGTGGAATGCCCTCCCACTAGAGGTCAAAGAGAACAATTACCAGACCTTTAGAAGGCATCTCAAGGCAGCCCTGTTTAGGGAAGCTTTTAATGTTTGATGGATTTCTGTATTTTAGAATTTCTGTTTTTTTGGAAGCCGCCCAGAGTGGCTGGGGGAACCCGGCCAGATGGGCGGGGTATAAATAATAAATTATTATTATTATTATTATTATTATTATTATTATTATTATTATTATTATTATTATTATCTTTTTGCAGTCCATGGGACTCTCAAGAGTCTCCTCCAGCACCATAATTCAAAAGCATCAATTATTCGGCGATCAGCCTTCTTTATGGTCCAGCTCTCAGCTCTCCTTCATGGACATCTGCCTTGTCGTGGCGAAGGGGCTTGAATAACTCAGAGAAGCTATGAGCTATGCCGTGCAGGGCCACCCAAGATGGACAGGTCATAGTGGAGAGTTTTGACTAAACGTGACCCACCTGGAGCAGGAACTGGCAAGCCACTCCAGTATCCCTGCCAAGAAAACTCCATGGACAAACACAACAATATCTTGTAGTCCAGCTAATTAAACAGCCTTAGTTCTATTAACTTACTTCTGCCCTTTAATCCTAGCCACTTATTCAACGAGGCCTTAATTCTGTCAACCTATTTTTGTGAGAGGCTTAAAGTGAACATTGAGCACTGTGGGATGAGTAAATGCCATTTCCCATTAACAAAACCGGATTGAGTGTCTGGAAACCCAAAGTGAAATGTATGACCTGCTGACCTTGCCTGTAGAATTCCTCACAAACCCGTTCACTCCACTGTCTGCTCATCTCCCATAGCCGGCAAGGATTGCAGATGTCTGCACACTTTAGCGCAATCTGGAAATAAGGACAAGATGGTATGAATGACGCAGTAAAAGATACTGCACTCCATACACTCAAAATGAATGTGTAGTATAGGCCTGATGTCTATTGTGCTAAGAACACCATTGTTGTTTATGGGCACAAGGATTGCTCAGTCCAGTATTAAAAGTTTAATTCAGCACATTTTTGGGGAGTTACTAGATTTTTCATGAATAGGAATAAAATTGTAAGGGGAGAAATTGCAAATGAAATAAACACACAACTTGAAAAGTAGCATCTAAAAGCAAGTGTCACCCACTCCTTCTAATAACCCACAGAATACTTGGGTCAAAATAATAATAGTAGTGATTTTATAAAACAAGGTCAATTCCAGCCAATAAACTAATATATAGAGTTCTGTTTTGCATAAAGCAAATATATTGTCTTAAATGTTAATTAACCGTTTTTATGGAAGGATCATTCTGGATCCAGGTTTGTCCATTGGAACCTTGGTACCTGAACATTTCCAGAATGCTTCTGCAAAACCATATGTTTTTATTCTGCCATATATGATACATTGACTTTGATATTGCCATGGTCATGATTTTCTGCTAGACTTTAGAGATGCGTTACCCTGAGTTTCCTCCATTTGTCAGCTTTGTTTTCTCACTTTGTAACATAACTTGGCTCCTGTTCAGATATAGGTCAGATAACACGCCCTTTAATTTCAGGTGCATAATAATTTTTAACTGGTTCTGGTCTTAGATTTGTAGATTGTTGCATGATATGCTGTCAGGTGTTTCCAAACTACCCTGAATGTTCCATGAGCTGGCCCACAGCAGCTCTGTGAATCAAATCTTTGGAAAACTTAGAAAAATAGACTGAGCACAAACTACTTGATATGTTCTAGCATAACTTCAACTTTTTAAAGTTTCTGATACCTTGGTAGTCCTTATATCCATCATGGACTTAGTAAAAATATATATGATCCAATAGTTTTCTTGCTTTGCTCACATTAGCAATGCTACTTAATCATAATAAACACCAGTTCATTAATCATTTAATTAGATCTTTCAATTAATTAGTCTAAATCCTGAATTAAACCTCATAAGATATTAATCACAGAATTGATCAGTTGATTGGACAGCAAGAGCATTCATACCCAAACACTTAAATCTCGATACACTATTCATTAAGCAACCAGAGAGTGCATTACTCAGTTTAATCAATTTGCTCACTTCTAAATTTAACCTCCATAAGTTGTTCATCAACATCAGGAATTTCCCTTCTGAGGTAAAATGCTTTAGCCTATATCTTTTGGCTAAAGACAAAATCAGGAAGACACTGTAGGGGAAGAATGCTTGAGCATCGTGCTGTGGTCCTAGTGGGTGAGGGTATATATCAGGACAGCTGTTTTAAGTTGTGTGACTTGTTCTTTTTATGATTACTAGGCTTTTATTCTCATTTCCCTCATCCCAAATACTGCTTCTGATCACACATGAAATATCTCAGCCCCTGTGAGGAGGAGTTCATTTTGTTGTCTCCTTTTATCTTTCATGCAAATATGGCTATGCCATGAACATGCGCAATACTATTTTGGTCAAAGAACATAAAGTACAAGGTGTGAGAGACTAGAGGCAAGATAGACAGGTAAGACTGTAATTACGCTTCGGAAGAAGGAGCCTCTGCTTCGTGATTTGTTCCTCTGACTCCTCCACAGTAGCAGCTATGTTAAGCAGTCTGCAGGCGGGCTTTCCATTTGAAATGGAATAATGATCTAAGATTTATATATATATATAGCTAAAAGCTATGAAGTAGGAGGCATCTTCTACTGTCATTTCTTTTGTTAAGCAATCAGCACAAGTTATATTTCAGGTTAATAACCATAATAGTGGGACCTTAGTTTGAAGATCCTATTACCTACTGCATTATAGCTAGAACAACCAATTTGAGTCTTTCTGAGCCTAAATTAGATTTGGCTCTGTCACTGCCCTCTGAAGAACAGCCAAGCGAGACATGATAGGTAGAATGTAGCAGATTAGAAATATTTAGGGATGGCTTGGCATTCACTTCTAACAGAGTTAGGGGAAATGATTATTGATACTAGGCAAAAAGAAGGGCTACCAGCTTCTTTTCTGGTAGGGCTCTCCTGCCTTTAGTAAGATGCCTGATTAGCAGAATTTGCAGAAGTGAAATGCTTCCTAGTTGGAGATACATTGATTGTCAAAGCTGCACCTGCTGAATTGTGCACGGCAGGCTGCTTAGATGTTCCATGCAGCACATGAGTAGTAGTATGCTGATAAGATAAATAATAAGGCTAACTATGTGCAGGAGTGTACTGTATCATTTTCATAGTTAACAAGACATCAGCCATTGATGCATAGGAATATGCAGCATAATTCATTAAAACTTGAAGTTCACTGTTGTCTAAATGGCTTTAGGATACGTCTCTGTGGAATAACTTTCGGTGCACACTTGAGTAAGAAAAAGTATTAAATACATCAGGCAAGTGGAGAGGAACAGCAGCTCACTTTAACTGCTATATAGTAGCACCTAGCATCTCTGCTGCTATAATGGTATAAGTATTCACAAAAAAAAAAAATCCAGGACCTCTTCTATAATGGAAACAAAATGCATTAAGGGTGAGGCTTTGATAGAAAAAGGGACTTGTATATCTTTGCTGAACTTTTTAGAAGTTGGGAATATCCTCCCACTAAATATAAGTAGTTTAATTGCAGCTTTTTCTACTCAGACATCATATGCAAAATCCATTTGAGATTTTCATGTGATGCAATTTATTTTTGCTGGTATTTCTCTATAAAGGGGAGATATTTAGAGCAGAGCTCTGTCTCAGTAACAGAGGCTGACGTACCTTCAGCCCCAAAGTTTACATAACGTTCACATAATATATGCAGCCAGATCCTAGTTTAAAGCAGCAGAAAATGGTTAGAATTTGGCTGGCATGCTGACATGTTTCCAGTCATCCCATGACCCTGCACATGAGAATAATTATGTTCCCATCAGCAGGACCACAAATTTTTGAGAAGCCTGGTTCCTGAAATTTGGTATTTGTTTGTGTGTAAATGCTCAGAGAAAGCAAACTATGGATGCCAAATTTTATGCTGTAAGAATCTCAGAAAGAAAAAGTAATAGAAAATCCAACAGAGAAAAAATATAGGTGAAAACCCCCCCACTGTGAATCTTGTAGGCAGCTTAACAGATTGGAGAGAACCAAGGGATTCAAGTACTCCCCCACCCCACCCCAGCAACCAACATTGTTTAAGATGCTCATTGCTAGAATGGTTAAACCTCAGCCATGTGTAACCAGAACCAGCATCACTTCTCATCAGCCCCTTTATCTCCCTCTACCATTTTTGTACTCTAGAGAAAAATATGTACATTTAATTCCATCTCAGTTACTATTGAGATTTTTTTTATATGGAAGTGTATGATAAACATTTGTCTGAATAATACAGTGGCTGGGTTATTTGTGCACCACAGAACACAACCTCAGTGGTCTCACTCAGTCTAGCCTACGGATGCTTCCAGATAGAGGGCTTCTAGCACTGACTGCCAAATTATTGCTCTTTTGCTGGAAGGCTCAAGTTGAAATGTCATTCACTGCCCATGCTTCCAGAGGTGTGGCACTTGTTTGGTGTCAGCATCTTGCTATGTTCTGTCTGCACCACGATGGGCCATAGACCAGTGGGAAGTATTGCCCCCTCCCCCTTACTGACTCCACATAGTCACCACACCCTTTCGTTTCACATTTAGAAGCAGGTGACTTTCACCACCATTTCAGCACCCAGTTTTGAACTGGTGTTTATGCACTTTTCCCCCCATGGCCTGTTTTGATATTCTACCATAATACAATTGCATAACTTTTGAGTGCAACCCAGTGCAAGAGGATCATGTTGTTGTTGTTGTTTAATCGTTTAGTCGTGTCCGACTCTTCGTGACCCCATGGACCAGAGCACGCCAGGCACTTCTGTCTTGCACTGCCTCCCGCAGTTTGGTCAAACTCATGTTCGTAGCTTCGAGAACACTGTCCAACCATCTCGTCCTCTGTCGTCCCCTTCTCCTAGTGCCCTCAATCTTTCCCAACATCAGGGTCTTTTCCAAAGATTCCTCTCTTCTCATGAGGTGGCCAAAGTATTGGAGCCTCAGCTTCACGATCTGTCCTTCCAGGGAGCACTCAGGGCTGATTTCCTGAAGAATGGATAGGTTTGATCTTCTTGCAGTCCATGGGACTCTCAAGAGTCTCCTCCAGCACCATAATTCAAAAGCATCAATTCTTCGGCGATCAGCCTTCTTTATGGTCCAGCTCTCACTTCCATACATCACTACTGGGAAAACCATAGCTTTAACTATACAGTGGAACCTCGGTTTATGAACACCTCGGTTTATGAATTTTCGGTTTATGAACGCCGCGGACCCATCTGGAACGGATTAATTCATTTTCCATTACTTTCAATGGGAAAGTTTGCTTCAGTTTATGAACGCTTCAGTTTATGAACAGACTTCCGGAACCAATTACACCCATGCTTCAGTTTATGAACATTTCAGTTTAAGTACTCCGCGGACCCGTCTGGAACGGATTAATCCACTTTCCATTACTTTCAATGGGAAAGTTCGCTTCAGTTTATGAACGCTTCAGTTTAAGTACTCCGTGGACTGTCTGGAACGGATTAATCCACTTTCCATTACTTTCAATGGGAAAGTTCGCTTCAGTTTATGAACGCTTCAGTTTATGAACAGACTTCCGGAACCAATTGTGTTCATAAACCGAGGTACCACTGTACGGACCTTTGTCGGCAAGGTGATGTCTCTGCTTTTTAAGATGCTGTCTAGGTTTGTCATCACTTTTCTCCCAAGAAGCAGGCGTCTTTTAATTTCGTAATTAAGGATCATAGCCTTACTTTCAAGTAAACATTGGTGTGTTTGGGTTCTAGGTCCTTCCTTTTTCTTCACAACCCAGCTAGGAAATTTGGACAACTGATTTTTCCAGTCAATTTCATGTTTGCCTTTTCTAGGCAGTTTCGCAACTAGAATTTTGTTACATTGTAATTGTGCTCTTTGTATACCAAAAAACTTAAAAGCGCAAACAGCAGTGTTTAGAGAATGAGGAAAACTCCCTCTAGGAGAGGGAGCAATTTAATTCAGGTGTTTTTAAAGAAAAGGGGCTTTGCAAGGACATTACAGCCATCTCTCAACCAAGCAATGCATTTCTTAGTTCCCTTTCTCTCCCAGGCATTCTAAAAAAAAAAAAACAACAACCTTGCAAACAGGATTCCTTGCAACCAGAGAAACTGTTCTTTGTAATTAAGGGGCCAAACAGTTGTGCAGTTGTAAAAAGAGGAAGTAATTAATTAGGCTGAGCCTTAAAAGAAGTCAGAAAAGTAACACCGGGAATCTTTTTACACTACAGTGATGTTCAATAGTTGCTGTTCTGTTGCCTTCTTTCCCTGTTGTCTCCTCTGATGTTTTGAAACTGATGCCTGCTTGTTTAAATGGCTTTCAAGAAACAAAAAGCCGTTTAGCTTCCCGCTGTAGCGGCTACCTATTTATCTACTTGCACTTTGACATGCTTTCGAACTGCTAGGTTGGCAGGAGCTGGGACTGAGCAACGGGAGCTCACCCTGTCGCGGGGATTTGAACCACTGACCTTCTGATTGGCAAGCCCTAGGCTCTGTGGTTTAACCCACAGCGCCGCCTGCGTCCCGTCTGATTTTTAAAAATCATGTAAAAAACAAAAAACCAGCACTTTCAGCATGAGACAAGAGGACTGCAGCCATACAAGATTCCATCTGGAACACACCTATTATGTTTATTCAAAAGTAAACAGTTCTGTTTTCAATGGACACCGCCCCTCCCCTTTTCTAAGCTCCAGGCAAACAGCTAAGAAGAGAGAATTCCCCTTATTTGTAGTTGAGGACATGAAATGGCTTTGCAACCAGAAATGTAATGGCATCTCTAGCATGTCTTTTAGCTTCCCAGAATCAACTACCACTGTGCCTCAGTTTTACTTTTTTCCTGTCTGCAACTCCAGAAGGAATGTGCTGTTATTCCATTCCTTTCATCATAGTCAGATTTTTTGGGAGATAGGTAAAATGACAGAGGTAGTGCTGTGAAATATAGGAAAGTTACAGGATGATGACTGTATTGTATAGCCCTTCCGTTAAACATGAGTAAACAGGGTGTATCACTTGTACAATAAATGCCTCCTCTGGGAGCAGCTTAGGTCAACCAGAATACCCCAAACGCTACACTACACATGCTCACAAGCACTTGTTGCCCCTATATCAATCTTGATGTAACTATATGGTGGGGAAAGCTCTGTTCCATAAGTAGCAGGAGAGAAGTGGTATGCTGTTCGCTGTTCTGCATGTGTATTACAAAAGGACCCAACATAGAGCGTTTGACAGTTTGTCAAGCCAATCCACACATTGAATCTATGAATACACACACACACACACACACACACACACACACACACGTGTTATGTGTTCACAGAAAGAGGTAGGAAAATCTTTACATTTACCTGAAGCATAAAATGCCTATCAGGAGCATCCTCCATTTTCAAATCCTGATTTTTGAGATGAGCTTTCAACCGGATCAGAAATTCGTTCTGCCTGTTGATGTCTGTTGCTAAAATCAGGGAGCCCAGCTGCTGTTCAATATCATGCCTGTAGTTTAAAAAGGGAAAGTGTGTTTTGAGCAAGGCATTATCAGTACCTCTTCATATCATCTCTCCTATCTTCTGGTGTTTGGGGATGCCAATTGTTGTAGCAATCCTTATTTAGCACATCTGGTTTAATGCACCATTGCTGAACTCACATTGGTATATGTCAGAGGGTCATCGTGGCTACTCTAGAGTAACTCCGCTTGAGCCCAGTTTGTCTTTAAAGACGTTTATTGTGCAAAGTATTTACAGTGCAGAGACAACTTAAAACATGACCTCTCATTCCGAATCAGAATCCGGCAATGGCGTCTGTTCTTACGCCAGCAAAGTAGTCTGGGCACCCCAAAACGCCTCCCCCTTGACCTGCGTAAAAGTATTATTTTATTGAATGCCCTCCCACCAGAGGTCAAAGAGAACAACAACTACCAGACCTTTAGAAGGCATCTCAAGGCAGCCCTGTTTAGGGAAGCTTTTAATGTTTGATGTTTAATGTCTGATGGATTTCTGTATTGTAATATTTTGTTGGAAGCTGCCCAGAGTGGCTGGGGGAACCCGGCCAAATGGGCGGGGTATAAATAATAAATTATTATTATTATTATTATTATATTATTATTATTATGCGTCACGGTGCTCTCATTAACTCTTGCACCGGAAGGAGCAATGCCCTCTCAGTCTCCTCCCTGTCAGGGCGGTGGCAGGGCTCTCCAGCATCTCTGAGCCCTTGCCTGCATCTCTCCACCCCTGAGCTTTCCCATTGTTCCGCACACTGTTTTATCTCTCCCTCCGAGTCTTTCCCCTCCCCCCGGCTGCTTCAGACCCACTGCTGCTCCTTGTGCTTGGCGAGGTGGATGTTAAGATGATGGGGGCTGGCTCCCTGTAGGGAGTCACCCTTACAGTATACTTCTTCACAATTATGCTCCAAAAGTTTTCTCCCCACTCCCAGAAGCAAACACTCTGAACTGGTGTAGCAACTATCAACACATGACCACTAACCTGGTAATTGGTTAGAATCGCTCAGTTAATCAGCTCTCTCATCATAAGAAGCTCAAATAGCTCAAATAGCAAGTGGTGAAGGAAAATGTATGGCTTTCCAGAGAAGCTTTTTGAGGCTTTATGCCAGTGATGGCCAAACTTGGCCCTCCAACTGTTTTGAGACTACAACTCCTATCATCCCTAGCTAACAGGACCAGTGGTCAGGGATGATGGGAATTGTAGTCCCAAAACAGCTGGAGGGCCAAGTTTGGCCATCACTGCTTTATGCTTACTTTATTTGCAGCGGGATGTTTTACATTGCACTGGTCCAAGATAGAAGGTTCTTATTCATGTATACCTCTTATGGTTATTATTATTATTTTATTGAATTTATATACTGCCCTATACCAGAAGGTTAAATGGAATGTAAACAATATAAGGTAAGCCAGTATTTTTCCTCTTTGGTCTGTCTTATCTGCTGTTACTTTAGTCAGACAATTAACTGTGAGATTATTTATCCATGAAAAAATAGTAGGATGGGAGATTTTTTTTTTATCCACAATTCCCACCCCATACTGAAATTTGTTCGCATTTCTAAAATTATATTGTTTCATAAAATGACTTAGTAGCACAGCGAATTGATTAAGGCAGAGTCCAAAGACTGAATATTGGCACGTTCAGCTCAAATGTATGAGGAAAATCAAACTAATCCAGTGGGTGTGGGCAGCGCAAAATCACCTTGCAAAATTACTTTGGGATCAGAGGTGGCAGCATATTTCTCCTTTAATGTACTTTGCTGTCTCTTCAGCAGCAGCAGAGCTGCTTGTGTTGACTACTGAGTGGTGGCTGTTTTCCACCAGAATGGCCTGGCTTGTAGTTCAAGAACATTATTTAGTAAAATTGCTGGTCAACACACAAAAGAGCACCCACAAGGGATGTGTGGTGGTGATGGCCCCAGAATAATAAATTTCTGGGTCATTTTGAGAAAATACAATAGCAGTCACTGATTCACACCAAACACTCCCTTTCATCACTGTAATTGCTGAAATGGGAACCATGTTTCATCTCAAATACAAAATTTGTGTGTGTGTTTCAGTTGAGCCCTAGAATGCATACAATACCAGTCAAACTGAGCAATTTTAATGTTGTAATTTTACTTTTTTCAGATGGCTATCCCTAGGATGCATATTGTCTTCCATTCACGTCAATACCCTGCTTACCTACCTGTATGTAGGGGAGTTACAAAGCTGTCAGAGTCAAAATTTTCTGGGAAATACCATGTTTCTTAAGTTTCCTAGTGGGTGGTTGCTTACCTCTCTTCTGTTGGCAGATGTGCAAGCAGCCTTGACTCTCGAAGCATGCCTATTGTAGATCTCCAGTGATGATTTTCTAATACAGAGACGTTCTGGAGGAGGAAACAAATAACCCAAAAGATTCTCAGCCCAATGAAGTCCATGTGCATGGAGGAACAGGCATCAGTGCACGTATCCCCAACTGAATGGGAAACTGCACAGGCCAATGGTTGCTGCATGAATTATTTCCTGGGCCTATTCACCAGTCAGGACTACATTGCTCCAATTACACACTTGAACCGTTGCACATCAGTTGCTTGGAATGAAATGGGTAGCAGGGCTCCCTCCTTAGCTTTACCAGTGTAACAGCATTATGAGTACTCCACTAATGTAATTCCCTTATACGTGTGTAAATTTTGTATGATAGTTCTGGTGCTGCTATGCTGAACACTGCCTGTAGCTCGTGATCTATAATGACAAGGCAGGAAAGCAGGAAGAAAGCAAGAACTCATGTTTTCATTTGTAATTGCCTATGAAAGTTGGAGGCAAAGTCTGCGCAATAACGAGGCGTTTTTTTCCTAGTGGGAACTGTGGTTCCAAGGTCCTTGTCATCATTGTTCAAAGCTCCCCTGCTGTCCTTGTGGCATCAGGGGCTCAAATCAGACCTTTGTACTTTGGGAGGCAAATTATGGTACTTGGTACATGCTGTTCCCATCTGGAAATCTCCGGTCACAAAAGGCAGCTTTGTCATGCATAAATGATGGAATGTACTAGAAATAACAAATCTTCTTCTGGAATTATTCATGCAAACACCTTATTCCTGTATGTTAGTGGTGTCTAATGTATGACATAAACAGTACTGCTGTTTCATTATTTGCAACTAGAATTTTTGCACACATCAAAATGCATCAGTAAATGACTGACAGGCTGTTATGCCCAAATGTGTAAGAAGAACCATTGACTAGGCAGGTGAGTGCTAAGGGTTTTTTTTTTAAAGTAATTCAAACATGTTTTGAAACTTTTAAAATAAAGGAGATGCTGCTCTTTATGTATGTGATAGTGATATAGGGGGCACTGTTCCATGTCATGCTACATTTAAAAGCATACTGTTCTAACAGGCTTGAAACAAACATCAGACTTACATTTTTACACACTGTACTCACAAGGCACTTTCAAAACACACCTGAAATTGTCCTTACACGTGGTATTTTACTACAGCTCTTCACATACTTTGAGATATAAGCTACTTTAAGGTGCTGGTAGGTAGCCATGTTGGTCTGACGTAGTCAAAACAAAAAAATTCCTTCCAGCAGTGTATCTTCCTTCTGTGTATCTGAAGAAGTGTGCATGCACATGAAAGCTCATACGAATGACAAACTTAGTTGGTCACTAAGGTGATGCTGGAAGGATTTTTTTTTTTACTTTAAGGTGGTGGTTTTTTGTTTTTAAATCAAGCTATATATAAATTGTATGGAATAAATAAAATTGGGATGAATGTTCATTGTCATATAACCACCCTGCAAACAAGTTGGACTGAATGTTCAATAAAAACCAGACCTGCATAAGCTTTGTGAAAGCAAATCAGGATGAGCATTAATAATAAAAAAGTTGTCTAGAGGAGCCTTACAGTAATGAATGCCTCAGATATGCCTCCACAACTATAGTGAACACACTAAACCAGGCATCCCAAAACTTCAGCCCTCCAGATGTTTTGGACTACAATTCCCATCTTCCCTGACCACTGGTCCTGTTAGCTAGGGATCACGGGAGTTGTAGGCTAAAACATCTGGAGGGCTGCAGTTTGGGGATGCCTGCACTAAACCAACAATGTAAAAAAAAAATGGAGGTAATTTAGTCTGAATCTTGTTTTGTTACAAGGTTAAGGTTTCTTGTTTGCTGTAATTGGCTTGTTGTGCCCATCTTCTGATGGTACTATGTTATTGCTCTCTAGATTCTTTCTTTTGAAGTTAGCATGATGTGGGTTTCCTAAAATAGGGTGCCCTCTGAGATGTGGTTGTTCATGTGAGGATGAGGACACTTGAAAAATATACTTATGAAGATTCCTGACATAGTTTATCTGTGTGTCTATGTGATTACGGTATATTATGCAACATTTTGGTTTATCTGTGAAGACTGTACAGTTCTCAAAGAATAATCTGCATTTACTTCATAGGATAATAATGTTCCTCAGAGTTTTCTTTTCCCCCCATCCAGAACCCCTGACATTTAGAGGAGTCTGGAGCAGTGCCCCAGATCCTCACAGTGGTATATTTATGTTTGGCTATGGCTTGTCAAAACAGATAGAGCAAGTTGAGTTAGTCACAGGATATCTCAGCATCCTTCTGTCATAGCCTTGGCTCTCATAGCCCTGTCTGTTGCTTTATCTTAGTGTAGAAGGACAGTCTGGCCTGTTACACAACTGACATCTCCAGGGAGAAAGTATAGATGGTAGTGAGAACTGAAGATAATCTTTCACACACTCTCTCTCTCTCTCCCCCCCCTTCATCCCCAGTTAGTTCAATAGAAAACCAGGATTCCCCAGAGAGCTGGTTACAGACTCAATCACACTAATTTAGTTCACCAGAAACAAGCAGAGCACAAGTGAGAGTGGCCAGTGAATTAGGTAGTATAAAATATAACCTGTACTAGCATAATAAATCCTAAGGTTCTCTGACCACAGTTACACATTTCAGATACAAAAGCAACTGCTTGCTGTGGGCAACTTCTCACGTTCTTTTTTTGAAGACATGGCTGCAATGTTTGGAAATCCCCTCTGTGCACACTGTACTTTTATGTTTTGAGTGAGAGTTGAAACTTTCCAATTTCTTAAGAATGTCTAGGAAAAGGCCAACTGCTTCTCTCCAGCCCCACCTCCCAGTCACTACTGCCTACTTAAATCAGGAAGGGGTTCTGTGGGATGCCAGAGGGCATACTATATTGTCATTTATAGTGCCAAAACAGGTAACTCACCCACCATATAATAAGGAGAGGGTGGGGGACACAGGGAACAAAGATGTAGCTAGTTACTAGTAAAGCATTTTATCTGTGTGAAACAGCTCTTCATTTTGAACTGGGGTCTTCTCTGTGAAAAGTATGGCTTTGGGTAGGATTCCATAGAAATACAGAATAGCACGGAATGTTATAATGGGAATATAACTTTTTTTTAAAAAAAAAAAAGGTTTATAGCTCCTAAGTTTGAAAGTGTGAGGGGAAGTTTTCCAGTGTCTACATAGCTCCACTTTTCTCCCCAAGACTAAAAAAAACAAAAATGTATTGTGCAAAACAGGACAAATTATACAAATCAGTTTAATTTTCACGAGTTGCCAACTTCAGATGTTCTACTCACAAAAGTTGGATTGCAACTCAACTTGAAAAAGAAGGAAGTGGCAGCATATAGATAGCCCTGGATATAATGATGTCTGGTTATTTGTGATGGTGGCTAGAATGTTTGTTTGTATAAGGGAGAAGAATTGTGAAGGATTTGTATCCAGATATGGTTCCAGAGTTTACATGACTCCTTCCTAAGATAGAAAACCTAAAGTTGCAATTGTAGTGCTACAATATAAAATGCAGCTAAGCTATAATAAAAATCTAAAATTGTACTTGTATAACTTTTGAAACATAAGTACACTCTCACCTGGTATAAACTGGCAAGGTGGTGTTTGGTTTTTATCAAAAATGGTTGGTTTACTCCTGGATGATCTACATCATGTGCTGCTGCAGCTAGTAGTCCAAGCATGATGTCCAGAGGTGTGAGGAAGTTGGCAAGCTGCAACCATGCAAAAAATCAAGGTTAAATGAAATATGAGAGCTGTTGCTCACCATACACAGCTAAGTGAACTTTTATGACAATGCAGAGTAAGTTTACTATGTAGCTCATTTGCAGCTCCACATTATTGATTTTCGCAGCAGCACACTTTGGGTGCTTCCAGGCTTCTGCTATATTTGAGTGGGATTTAGTCACACTTGCAAATCCAGTGGTGCAATTAAACTGATGTGGCATTCTAGCACAAAGAAACCCCCTTATAAAAATAAATACCAGACTTTTTGCATACAAGTAAGTGACAAGAAATATGGGACCCAAGTGGCGCTGTGGGTTAAACCACAGAGTCTAGGGCTTGCTGATCAGAAGGTCAGCAGTTCGAATCCCTGCAACGGGGTGAGCTCCCGTTGCTCAGTCCCAGCTCCTGCCCACCTAGCAGTTCGAAAGCACATCAAAGTGCAAGTAGATAAATAGGGACCACTCCGGCGGGAAGGTAAACGCCGTTTCCGTGTGCTGCTCTGGTTCGCCAGAAGCAGCTTTGTCATGCTGGCCACATGACCCGGAAGCTGTCTGTGGACAAACGCCGGCTCCCTCGGCCTATAGAGCGAGATGAGCGCCGCAACCCCAGAGTCGGACACGACTGGACCTGATGGTCAGGGGCCCCTTTACCTTTAAGTGACAAGAAAAAGCCCTGGGAAGTGTGGGATACCATTTGCTCAATGCAACATTTTACAACCTCCCTACAAACAAATCTGAATGCATGCTCAATAGGTAGCTGACAGTGTCTAACGTCACAAACTTTGTGTAAACAAATCAGGATGAATGCCTGGAAGTGACCTCGCCTGAAGCAAACGGTTGAGGTGCCAGCAATCAAAACAATGTTCAAATGGGGAGGTGGATGTTACATGTAAACACCTTTTGAAAATCTGCCAAAGGATAATGCAGATACAAGTTATACCAGCCAAACCTCGTGCACTACAGTACTGCCACAATGACAGATATTAATGGAGTAACATAGTGCATTGTAAAAGAGCATTATTTTAGCAAATCTCAAACGTCAATGTAGCACCCTTTGATTTATGACGGGGGGGGGGATCCAGCTGTTCTGTCGCTGGTGGGCATTCATGAATAATGTAGCTGTGAATAGCTTAACTGAGGGCTCTAAACAAATGGAAAAGGTGCTGCATAAGCAAAGTACATACCTACAGATATATTCATCAGCTGTTCTGTTGATCTGGTGACACTGGATTTAAGATTGCCTTATAGGTCCTTCATATGTTCCAACCATAGGATATGCATCTCTAACATACTTTGGGTGGTAGTCAGCTATCTTTTACTCAGTGTAGACCCACTGAAACCCCCTCCCCTTGGAGCTTTCTTCATTTCAGCTTCATAATTTCTGTGTGTTTGTGTAATTTTCTTCGTCATTTTTTTAAAAAACTAAGAAACCGTTGCTGATCAACAGATCTGCCAATCTATATTCTGCTTCAACTCAGTCAATCCACAAGCAAAAAACCCCAATAAACATCTTGAGGAATGCATTTCATTAGTAGAATGGTTTCAGAATTTCCTATTGAGAAATTATCTTAACCATTCTTAGAAGGGAAGTAGTTTGGTTACCTTGGGCTCCTTTAGGTAGCAGTGCATAGCTTGGGTGACATCAGCAGCATGAACAGCATTGTGGTATGGGTTCTGGCTATGGTAATCTTCTTGCACCATAACTAGAAGTAAAAGAGGATAAACCATTGGTTAACAGTGCCAGAAAGCAAAGGGTTAAAGTGTCACTTATATTTTGAAGCATTCAAAAGTTGAGTCCCACCCAAATGTCACAAAATAGTGAGCAAGCTCTTGAGTCCAAGAGGATTCTTCATCAGGCTGGATGTTAAGCAAACCAGAAGGGGGTAGTGTTAAGCAGGAGTGGAAGTGAGAGGAAAGCTGGTTTGGCGCTGAATTCATAATGCCTACATTGGTCAAAAGTTCATTTTTGTTGCCTAGGCAGAATGGCTATGGGTGTATGGATTGTCATGCAGAGTGCCAGCACTTCAGAATTTACCACTGACTCTTACCCCAAAACATGATCATCATTTGAATATATAATTAAAATATGTTTGGTCATTTTGAAACTTTGGATTTATGTCTTGAATTCAACCCACTGAAGCTCTTTCTTTCTTTTTTTAAAAAACAAAACCCAGTAGCTTGGCACTCTTACAAGACTGTCCCTTGGTGGAAGAAAAACACACCCGCATGCTAGAAAATGTTTGTCAGATTTTTAAAGGCTTGGAAGCCTCTTTTATAAATCACCCTTCATGAAAGCATGAATTCAGAAGAAAAATAAATAGTATTTGTGGAGGACAGAGGGAGAAACTATGATTGTGTAATTATTTAAGATTGCTTTTCTATATGAATATTAATATGTTGGTACCTGCATTTTCTGCTGCAAGAGATTAACACAGCTACTACCTATCTGGAAATGGCCTCAAAATCTTGTCCTCCAAAATCACCCCTGCACTAAGGCAAACAGAGACCAGACATTCTGAATCAACTTAGCATTTTAAGATTCTCTAGATAATATGTTTATTCCAGTTCTGGAATGGGTAAACTTTCCAACTTTACAGCTCTTCCCACTCCCATTATCATAAGAAATGAGAATTGTACAGGTTTGCTGCTGAAGCTGAGCCTCCCATGTAACTGTTCAATTTCAATTTACCAAAGACTGATAAAATGTCACACTAACCCAGCACTAAAGAAGAACATATTATACCAGGCCTGCCCTGTGGAACGCCCTCCCATCAGATGTCAAGGAAATAAGCAGCTATCCTATTTTTAAAAGACGACTGAAAGCAGCCCTGTTTAGGGAAGTTTTGAATATTTAATGCTGTATTGTTTTTAATACTCGATTGGGAGCCGCCCAGAGTGGCTGGGGAAACTCAGTCAGATGGGCGGGGTAATAGAATGGTACCTCTACTTACGAATTTAATGCGTTCTGAACGTACATTTGTAAGTCGAAAAAAATTGTAAGTCGAATCCCATAGAAATGCATTGAGAGAAAAAAATCATAAGTAGAAGCAACCCTATCTAAAAATTCGTAAGTAGAAAAAATCCTATCTAAACCGCATCCAAGATGGCGGACGGAGCTCCATTCGTAAGTAGAAACATTCGTAAGTAGAGTTATTCGTAAGTAGAGGTACCACTGTAATAATAATAATAATATATTGGTAGAGAGAGGGAAGAAGTACTTACCTAAAAATCTGTGTAATGTAACCATGTCTAACTGAAAATGGTGGATAAGCCCATGTACGTTGAAGAGGTGGCACAGCAAGGTTACAAGGCTGTTTCCTGAGGGAATAGACAGACATGCATTAACTGGATGAAAAAAACCACATTTAGCAACCTTGTTAATTGTGTTGCTGTCTTGCCCCGCTAGCGTTGTCCATGGATATGTAAGTTGTTAGAATCATAAAATTGTAGAGTTGGAAGGGCCCTGAGGGTGATTTCACTAGAATGCAGCCTTCTATAATTCATAATGGCTTTGCTGGGGAGCCAGAAATGCAGGCTCCATAAGCCTGAAAACCTTCCTTCTGCTTCTCAGTTATGTTAACGCATAGACTCGTGTTACTCCAATGGCAAGAAAATCCCTCTCATAATGGTATTTTCAGAAGCGCCCCCCAAAATAAGGGCCATAGGATTGGAGGGGGCATAGCTTGGTGGGTAATCTAAATGGCTTGCACAAACAAGATCCCCTGTTCATATCCTATCATCTCCATTTAAAGACTGAGACTGCTGGTGGCGGTACTGGCTTGTAGGGTAGCTAGCAATTTTGTGCAAATACTTTGGTGTGCTGAACTTTCTTGTATTCACATTCAAAATTCCAAGGGGTTGTCTTCTCAGCCTTCTCAGAGTAAACCCATTAAAATTAATGAACCAAAGTCAGTAGTGTCCATTAATGTAAATGGGTCTACGCTGAACTAGCACTGAATATCATCCTACATGTCTAAAAGTTCTGGAAACAAAAAAGGAATGGTTGCTATTTAAATTGCTCGGCTTCAAGAGCTAGGAGGAGATAATAGCATATATATTTTTCAACCAAATAACACTGAAAAACAATTCCCAAGAAAATTGCATCGTAGTTTTCTTAAATTATTTCCAAGACAAATTCTGGGTTATAGCAGAAAATGGTCTGGATATGTTTTGTGTGGTTTTTTTTTTAAAAAAACAAGATCTAGGCGATTGAGGGAAATGAGTATTTCCATGCTTCAAGGATGCCAGGAATAATGGTGTCAATAGCCCCATCTCTACTGCCTTTTGACATCTCTTCAGCATACATATATTGTCAGCCTTTTCCCACAACCATGGGAGCTGGGGGTTTTCCTGTTGTTATTCTCTCTCACAGTTACAATAAACCTACCATTAAAATTATGGACTGGCCATTTCTTCATCAGAGGGCAAACAGGCAAATTTAGCAGAGGATCAAATACTTCCCCCCTCAATGTAGGTAAAAACTATAGCAATAAAAGATTTAAGGATGATGGAGAAACCTAAAGGCAATGGTTAAGAATCAATAATGTTGTCTGAAAGGTATTTTATGCAACTTACCATTCGTCAAGCGGTCAAACAAGAAAATGTCAAAATCCCACATTCCCACTTTGGATAGCATATACTGGGAATATAAAAATAAAAGGCAGAATGACTATGTACAAACTAAATATTGACAGATTTACATGAAAATCAGTACTTTATAAATTATGGGGCTCAGAGTTTCTAGGAAACTGCACACCCTCATTTAAGAGATGTGGAAGTGGGCTGAATTTGCACAGTGGTAAGGGAAATGCACTCTATGTTCAGAAGTAACCATCCCCTTTCACATATTCTGGATATGAGCTCACAAATTATTATTACTTTCTTATCTTTGCCCTGGCCTTTGACACCTGAGATATGTGCTTTCAGGACCCACCCTGCTCCTGTGATTGTAATCTGTTTTCACTGCATTTTGAATTTTAATTTGTTGTAACCTGTCCTGGGTGAAGGGCGGGTGATATATTTAATAGCAACAACAAGGATAACAATAAATAATTAGATTTAATAATTAATAATAAACCTGAAATAATTGTACTAATTTAAGAAAAAATAATATATTAGAAATAACTTAGTACATAAAATTGTACTCTTTGGTACATTTATGAAATTTGAAAGTGTAAGTACCTTTGTTTTAATTAAGTAATAGTTCAAATGTAGCCAGTTTTAGAGATGAACCTGCATACTGAACACTGCAATCCTATACATGTCTAATCCAAAAGTCTCAGAAGCAAGCCCAAAATGAGATTTACTCTTGGCTTATTGTGCATAAGATTGCAGTCTAAGACACCTAAGTATAGCTTAGTATTTGTCAGTTGGGAACTGTAAACAAAACTAGGTTTTTATATGGAAAGCTCATTATCGGAACTCAAATTATTGGGGGGGGGGACTCAGAAAATGGGGATGGGGAAACCTATGGCCCTCTATTCATTTCTGGACTATTGCTCCCTTCATCCTTGACCCTTCATCCTTGATGGGAGCTGGAGTCTGACAATATCTGGATGGCCATAGTTCCACATCCCGGCCGTAGTGTAATTAACAATTTAGAACAGCCATCCCCAAACTTCGGCCCTCCAGATGTTTTGGACTACAATTCCCATAATCCCTGACCACTGGTCCTGTTAGCTAGGGAGTTGTAGGCCAAAACATCTGGAGGGCCGCAGTTTGGGGGTGCCTGATTTAGAAAATCAGCAAGACCATCTAATCTACCTGCAAACAAATCAAGACGAATGCTCAATAAACAGGTTCTCTAGGAGCACCCATAGAAACTAGAAAATTAGCTATGCTGAACTTGCTTTCTTTTTATCCCATTCCATCCAAGTAGATTATATATCCTTGAAATAGGTTCTTAGCATAGCTCTAAATATATTTCTCTAAAAAGAACCAGCATCTTAAAGAACCACAGCTTCTGCTTTCCACTTTCAGCTTCACAGACTTCAGAAATGTATTTATTTCATATATATTTTACATACTGCTTAACGCTAGTACCGTCTCTAAGTGGTTTAGAAAGAGAAATTGAAGGTTTGCCCAACATTTCAGACAAAAACAGGGACACATTTGCAAAACCGCAACTTCTTGAAACTTCCTGATATAAGAATGTAAGAAGAGCCTGCTGGATCAGGCCAATGGCCCATCTAGTCCAGAATCCTGTTCTCACAGTGTCCAACCACTGTGGCCTGCATTAAAATCCACAAGCAGGATTCGAGCACAAGAACCCTCTCCTTCCTGTGGTTTCCAGCAACCAGTATCCATTGCTGCATTGCTGCTTCTAGCTGAAAGTATGCTTTGCTGAAACCTACTTTTAACCCTTTTGTAAAGTTTGTTTGCTGAAATGCCTGTTCTCTGCTGTGTTAATTTACACTGTGATACCTGGTCCAGTGCTGTTTTTGAAACTGAAGGCAGGGGTAGCACATCCCATTTTGCCCCTTGAGGCAAAATAGGCAGTGCCGCCCCTGCCCTGCCGTTCCCATACCTGTTGCGCCACTGGCACTCCTTCGCATGCCCTTCTGCTTCTGCAATTTGGGGCGAGATCTCACCCAAAACAAGCAAGATCTTGCACACTCGCAAATCTTGTACGATTACAGCTGAAATCAGTGGTGCTTCTGCGGAGGCAGTGGGGCATCCATGTGCCTAATGGCAGAGCCAGCTCTGCTTGAAGGTATGGCTTCTTTTCACAGAATCACAGAGTCAGAAGGGACCATGAGGATGGTTAAAGATATACTAGAATAAGGGTAGCCAACATGGTGCCCTCCAGAGTCACACACCTTTGAGTTCTACAACTTGCAACATTCATAACTATTGACCATGCTGGTTGAGGCTGATAAGAATTGTAGACCAGCAACATATTGATCACACTATGTTGTCTATCCGTGTGCTACAGCACACTTGGGTCATTTCCCCTCCCTCAGCAGTCCCCAAATCCGACTACACATTGTTCAGGAGAGGTGTCTGACCCACTGGAGAGGCATTTCAGGGGGTGAGAAACATTCTTTCCATGAACTTCCTTATGTTAAATTATCTCAGGATCCGGTTTCATATATATGACATTCCTTCATGTTGAATTCAAGCGAATCTTCACCAATCTCTTTGTTACATTTAGAACAGTAAGTCTTTAGTAGGGAGTTTGTTGGAGAAGCCTCTTACCCTTGCTTGCCCAAGGTAGCCTTCATCCAGCAAATACAGCGAAGCCTGCGGTACGATTCCACGCAGTAGCCTGGATGCATGGAAGTATCTCTGGAAGCTCAACAATCTCTTTACTTTCTTCTTTGTTCCAATTTCCCCTGAGTAAATGGTATCTGTGGGGAAATGACAGGTACAAAGATCTTCACTAAACAAATAAGCAGGAACTCAATGAAGGCCAGATTCTGACTATGTTTAAAATGCAAAAGTACTAGGACCGTGGGGCTTTCTCTTCCAAACAGATATGTTTCTGCCACTATATTCTGCTCTCCCAAGGGCAACAATAAAACAAATTATAATCTGTCAAAGATATGGAGCATCAAAGCATGGATGCTTTAACATGTTCTACTGGAAAAACATGTTCTACTGGTATCTGAAGAAGTGTTTAACATGTTCTACTGGTATCTGAAGAAGTGTGCATGCACACAAAAGCTCATGCCAATGACAAACTTAGTTGGTCTCTAAGGTGCTACTGGAAGGATTTTTTTATTTTGTTTGGAAAAACAAATATAAGGATAAAGTGAATTATTTAAGTGGGTTTTTCAGCGAAAAACAAAAAAGCAATGTGATTCAGAACAGCTTGGACTTGCAACCAGCATGAATATTTGATAGAACAATGTTCTAGGGAATGTTGAGTAAAGCATGCTGAGGGGAGCATTGGAAGATAGAAACAAAGCCAAATTTCAAACAGAATGAAACATCTGCAGTCATAACAGAAGTGTGAAAAATATCCTTTAAAACGCATGTTATATTTAAATAATGTAAGGGTGGCACTGACTAAACACACATGACCAGATGGTATCTGGTACAAGATGCTCCATGATAATGTACAATTCATTATATGTTTATGTTTCCCAACTTACCTTACATAGGCGATGTTCAGGTTGGGGCAATTATCTTGGGCCTCGTACATGGAGGCACCCAAACAAACCAAGACAAACTTGGTTATGTTTCAGTGTTCATCATAAGCTACACTCCATTTACTGGGTCTGACTTCAAAAAGACACATCTTCTCTTATTGTCCCCTTGTTTGGCCTCCCACTCCTCTCTCAGACTGCCAGGAGTGAAGCGGCTGACCCAGATAGTCTGAGAGACCAGTTCTCAAAGAATCTGCAATCAATTGTAATATGTACACAGCGGCTGTGTACATATTACTGACTTAAAATATAATGAGGTTATCTCTACCCTGGCTGTGTTTCAAACCACTTTCATGTTTATTAGTATGGTTTGACGTATTTCAAAGTCACCCATGTTGTAATATTCATTTACTGACTCACACTTGAGTGCATGAAATGGTTAACCTGCCCTGAGCTCAAGTTGCCAGTGTAGGTGACGTTACTAGGCTCCCAGCAGCCTCCCCCCTCTTTCTTTTCTTTCTCCTGCTTCCTTCTCTGTTACAAGAGAGAAAACAATCTCTTCCAAACCTCTCTCTTCAACAACCCACTCTCTGTTATTACAAGTGGAGGAGGGTGTGTTTGTGTCTTCATCATATGACTTAACAGTTTCAAATCATACTGAAGCTGGTATAGGGGGAAATGCATCAAAGTGCAGTATTTCCCAATAATCTACAGGATAGATATGGATTGTGGCTAATGTTCTGTGTTCACAGTCCATTGGTGGGAGCATGCTGGGTGTGGAGTTAATGGAAGCAGGCATACAGCCTGACATCTGCTTATTGGTCAGCAGTTGCCTCTGCTTATGAGCTTCCTCTCTGAACAAGAAGTATGTTCCAAGCTTCCAACCCAGTTCAGAAATTCCACTGAAAATTAGACAAATACCCAATGACCACTATTAGAGAAGCCACTGTGTTTCTAGTCGACCACTGGACAGGAATTTATTCCACTGAATGAACAGAAAACCTACTAAATTCAGTAGAGAAACCATCAAAATTAGCAACATTGTACTGGCCAAATTGGTTGATACCTGAAAGCACATTAACTGCTGAATCTGCAAACAGATTAAGGTAAAGTACTGCAAACTTAGGTTTAGTTCCACTGATTCTAGAGGGCTAGCAAATTGTTCTGTAAATGCAATTGTATGATAGAACTGCATTGTGTCACAGTAATAAATTTGACAATCAACCATCTAAGGAATTTTCAGATTGAGTGTCTTAACCTAGCTTCCTAAATCTTATCTGTAGTTTTATAGTAAGATACATTTCAAAGTGTAAAATTATGGATGATTGCAGAGTAAGTGAAAGGAAATAGCCATTCTTTCCCCCGTTCCTCCTTAAGGAAAATGAACATAACCTGCAATAACAGAAAACCCTGTTTTTCATTTATCATCTTAATAGTTCATCTACTTTGTTCTCTCTCTTCCTTGTGTCAGCTGGAAAATCTCAATGTTATCATCAGAACACCCTTTCCTTAGAACAGAAGGTCAGGTAACAAATTAAGCAACTCACCGCTATGTGTGTGTGTGTGTGTGTGTGTGTGACATATATGAAAAAGGATCAGGTAACTAGTCAGATTCTTGTACAAATATTGTCCAAGTAATATAAAAGATTTTTATGGAATTAGAAAAACAATCCTTTATTGTGATTGCAAGTTAACACTGGGACGTTATTTTAGTGAGTGAAAATATCTGACCAAGTTGATTTGGTTTTCTCAAAAAAAGGAAGGGAAGGGAAGAGTCTAACCTACTTTCAGTAATGGTTTCAACTAATTAAAATGCTGCTGAGAATTTGAAAAACATAGATATTTTCACCATAACAGAAGTCCTTTAAAAATCCTACATGAGGATTCCATAACTATGTCCTGTTTCATGGTATTCCAGCTTTACTTGTGCATCTTCTAGCTAAAAGTATCATCAAATACTTTAATATACGTCTAATCAGAAGTAAGCCTGATTAAATTTTATGAGACTTACTGCTTTTACACCATACTTTTAAAGCACATTTCATTTCCCAAAGAATCCTGAGAAGTGTAAGTTGTTAAGGAATCTTGGAATTGTATACTACAGTATCCAGGATTCTATTTGGGTGTGAGGAAAGCAATGTGCTTCAAATGGATGGTGCATACACAGCCTTGCAGCCTAACTTAAGCAAATGAAATGATTCGTGTTATTGGGTTTGAAAATAAAATGCCATTTTACTAGTATTTGATTTGAACACACAAACACACAGAACACAAGAAATCTAAAAGGTATCCTGGAGTTTTTGTGGATATTCTTTTTATGGTGTTCATGAGTGGGTGAGCTGGAGAAATCTCAAGGCACCTCTAGATGGGTCTGATACTAGTATCAATTTCTGTGCTTTCAAAACCTGTAAGTCACACATGCAGTGCCCTTCAGCCTGTTTGATTCTTTACTAAGTCCACCTTGGTAGGCACCAGTCTGACACAGGATGACCTTTCTATGGCGAGCATGGGGATGTCTTGGAGAAAAGATGTCTGCCTTTCCCCAGGGCACTTTCCCCTCTCCAGCTGTGCATTAGTGCCTGACAGGGATTTCAAGAAACTGGTATCTGAGTGCACCAGGCACTACATTTGAGCACTTCGATATTGGTTTGGAATACAGTATCAACTTACATGGGGGTTCTGGTGATCACACCTAAAGCCAAAACTGCATATACAGCAGTCAAAGCACTGGGTTCAATGGCAGGTGGGATGTCTAAAATATTTTCCCCCTAGATGTCTGCCCCCTTTCTTTCCCCCCTTTTTTTTATAAAAAAAATATTACTAAGTGCATAAAGCTGAATGCACAGAAGTTAAATGCATGGAGGTTACAGACTTACTGTAGTCTGTTCTGCCAAATTTGGGGGTGGGGGAAGAGGGAGAGCTCTAAAGTGGCATGTTTGACTGATGAGCCACAAGTCAAGTTCAAAGTATACAGTTTGCTATACTTGAGCCAGGGTTAACTAAAGACATTTTGGTGCTTTAAGCAAAATCTCCAAGTGGTACCTCCCCGAAGCCCCAAGCTAACTTCTATGAAGGAAGAAAGTTCTGAGAATGAAAATATAACCCAAGAATACTAACTGTACTTGTTTAGTTGTTGGTCAAAGGAAATCTGCATCCTAGTGTTAATATTTTTAGATATGAAAGTGACTTTCACTGGGGAATCTTGTGTAATTTGTCCTAATGAACAATAAGAGATGTAGGTCTCATACGCTGTGGTTAAACCACTGAGCCTAGGGCTTGCTGATCAGAAGGTCCACGGTTCGAATCCCTGTGACGGGGTGAGCTCCCGTTGCTTGGTCCCAGCTCCTGCCAACCTAGCAGTTCGAAAGCACGTCAAAATGCAAGTAGATAAATAGGAACCGCTACAGCGGGAAGGTAAACAGCGTTTCCGTGTGCTGCTCTGGTTTGCCAGAAGCGCCTTTGTCATGCTGGCCACATGACCTGGAAGCTATACGCCGGCTCCCTCGGCCAATAATGCGAGATGAGCGCGCAACCCCAGAGTTGGTCACGACTGGACCTAATGGTCAGGGGTCCCTTTACCTTTATATTAATATGGTCCATAGTCCCTTTCTTGGGCTGCAGTTTTAGGTGCTTAATAACAAATTCCCCATTAGGAACATAACAGGTTATTGGTTTGTGTGGTTTTTAGTTCTTGCTTTTATTATGTATTTTGTGTTTTTATCTTGCATTTGTATGTTGTGAACCGCCTTGAGATCTATGGAAGAAGGGTGGTATAAGCAAGCAAGCAAGCAAACAAACAAACAAACAAACAAACAAACAAGGGGAAGCACTCCCCGGTTCTCTGGGATTCACTCATCCCCCTGCCACTGTGCCACATGGAATTCCCTCTTGTTCTTAATTAAGGCAATCAAGAAATATGTGCTTTACCAGTCATTGACAGATTGCATCCTATGATAATGAAAGCTAATTTTAATCACCACACATGAGTCACTGAAAGGATTTGGTTCAGTGACTCACTGAGCAACTTAGTCAATCGGAGGATTAAATTATTGCTGCCTTACCAGGAGAATCTGTTTGGAAATCCATGCTAGACTAAGCTCCAGTAAAAAGGGGGGAAAGGATGCAATAAACATCTGGTAACAGAAGCGCAATAAAAATGTGAATTTTACCCTTCATACTATACAGGTTAACTGTTCTTCTACAGATGGCCTTGTTTAATTACACACTCACACCAGAACTCTCACTTTGAGAGAATTGAGGGGTTTACAGAACTGCGACATGGTTTGTACACTGAAATGTGCTACAGTTTCATTAATAAATGCAGGTTAAAGGCACAGTTCAGATGAAGGAAAGCATTTTAATTTCTGTTCAATAGGATTTTAGAGTGCTTAACTGTGGCTTGATTGTGGCCCATACCACGAGCAAAAATTCCACCAAGTGAAGGGAACATTGAGCTAAAACCATAAATCTTCATGAGTTGCAAAATTCAGGATTACACATTCTAGAAAACTCCCAGGCCTCAAAGAAAACAAACCCCACCTGAAATCCCTAGTGGAAATAGCACACCTGATCCCGCACGTTATGCAGGTACAGGATTCTTCATCACATAACAGCCCTTTGCTTGTATGTCTGGCTTCCTATTTGACACATAAGGAAGACGGAGGGGAAAGTCCCAACTTTCTCCAGGATAGTTTCTAAGGGCTCATCCACCACATCTGCTTGTCCTATGCCTAGAAAGCATGGGTCCAAGAAGTTTCCCCCTTGCCCCACTCTTTTTTCAGGGAAAACCCACTCTTTATCTCTAAGCTGGAACAAATGGCAACCGACAGAAAACCTGATTGCCATTTGCTCTGATTGAGTGCTAGAGAGCAGTTTCCCCGGGGGGGGGGGGAGCTGTGGGACAAAAGGAAATGTGGGTAAGTAGATTTCCATATTTGCCTCCGGTACATGGTAGTGTGTATTGGCTGCTTCTCTTATCTGTCCATGAATTCCATCCTCTGGGAACATCCAGAACTGATTAAGCAGTTTTCACCTGATGCTGCAGCTAAAAATACGATATATACCGGCGTATAAGACGACTGGACGTATAAGACGATCCCCAACTTTTCCAGTTAAAATATAGAGTTTGGGATATACTCGCCGTATAAGAAATATGACCCAGCGAATAAGACAGGGATGGGCAACCTTTTGAGCTTGATGTGTCAAAATTCACCAAAAAACCGAGCATAACTCGGGTGGTGTGTCACTTCGAGAAAAAAACCAATAATTTCACGATATTTATAGTTTAAATAACAAAATTGTATAATTGTAATATATCATAGCTGCCAAGTTTTCCCTTTTCTCGCGAGGAAGCCTATTCAGCATAAGGGAATTTCCCTTTTAAAAAGGGAGAACTTGGCAGCTATGGTAATATATAACTATATTTAATAACCCAAAAACTAATTATTTAACCAAACCAAACCAAAAACCCCTTATTTATCACAAAGTGCCCAGAGTTGTTGAGCTTTTTTGGGGGAGCTGCTGACCAAAGTTTTGGAGGTTTTTTGGGGGGGTGCAAAAGTTGCTTTGCTTTTGGGGGGGATGCCCCAAAGCTGCTGTGGTTTTTGGGGAGGAAAGAGAACAGAAATAAATGACGAATAATACCTTCGCTGGAACTAACATGCAGCACCGATATAGTCTGCCAAAACGCCAAAAACCCAGCATAGAACGGGTTAAAAAACCAATCTTTGGCTACCAGGAACAACAACAACAAGGAGCTAGCGGAGACAAGCTCTAGTGGAGACAAGCTGTAGGAGGAGCGGGAGAACAAATGGGGGGGGGGACAACAACAGCGCAAATGGGGCCGATGGGGCGCGTGCCAGTAGTGAGGGCTCTGTGTATCATGTCTGACACGCATGTCATAGGTTCACCATCACTGGTATAAGATGACCCCTGACTTTTGAGAAGAGTTTCCTGGGTTAAAAAGTAGTCTTATACGCAGGAATATACAGTAAATTTATGAATGTGAAATTTAATTTATGACTTCAATAATAATTATTAGACTCTTTGTGGTATAGCAAGTTAAATAATGCATTTTTTAAAAATCCTCTGCCCATGAATCCACTTTCCAATAAGTGATCCACTTACTGTTGAGAAGGCGGAAGTCTATGAATGGGTAGGAACCACGTCGCTCAGAGAGAACCCCTGTCTGACCTCTCAGTCGTGCATCTCCTGCAAAACATGATTATTCAGTCAAGATTAGAGACACATTTTCTTCCAAGAGAATGTTGAGATACCTTATTAAGCCACAAGATAAATGGTAGCAAAGGAAAATGTCTACGAAGCCAAGTTTGATCTGATATAGCAAACCGGGTTTACTATACCTGGGGGGGGAGGGGTGGTCCTTTCTCAGCTCAGAGTCTGCATTTCCTTGTGGTTAGCCATCCAGTTAAAAGTAATAAAAGTCAAAGTAATGAAGTCTACAGCCATCTGTGCGCATTTGTTGTTTGTATGCTGTCCCTACTGCTCGTGGAATCGGCACTGATCTTCTATTGAAGGGTGAGAGGAGGAAGCGGCCAGTGAACTATAATACGGCTGCATACACCTTATAAGCTTAAAACACAGGTCATTTCTTTTCTCAATTTGGATTGAAGTTGGTTTGGAGGGGAACTCATCAGATTGGTATTTTGTATGGATAGATACAGGATAGGTATGTATTCTATGTTACATTGTGCGTGCATAGCTTCCCAGACTAGCGGAGGGAGCACTGGATGCAGAGTAAACTGGATGCAGAGTAAACACAGCCTAAGACACACACATCCTTTATGCTAACGAGTTTTTCAGCACAACCATGAGAAACAAGTCTTTTGCAAGTTTCATGTAAGTTAATGGAAATTGGGCACTAGCTAATTGACAATACAGTGACAGAGTCCAAGAACTGTGAGTCATTTCCTTCTTATGGAGTAATTCAAGACTTCCATATCCCTGGAAATCCATATTTGTATCTGTATCTGGTTAGCAAAACAGGCACATACTGGAAACAATTTTAGTAGTCCTCGCCTATGGTTCTTGACTCTTGCTCATTGATTACTTCGTCAAAAATAGTGAACATCTCAATTGATTTCATGTATCTCTGGGCTGATTTGAAATGTCTAATCTATATTTAATTAAAAATACTTGGGATGAAATAGTGCAAAATTATCATTGAAGATCTGCAAGCAAGAGCATATATTTGTGGCGTTTCTAATACAAGGATCTTTCCTGGGAAATTAACATGCATTTTAAATGTCAATATTTCTTTATTTAATTTTTTAAAAATCCCATTCTTCTCCCAAAAGGGCTCCCAAGGTGACTTACAGATTATTATTATTATTATTATTATTATTATTATTATTATTATTATTATTTTAAAAAGCCAGAGGCTTACCATTTAAAAGACATGGCACAAAAGGAAAAACGGGGAGGAGGAAGAAGGAAAATGCAAACTTAGGCATTTCTTATAAAAACTGGCTCATAAGGTATGTTTAAAGGCATTTCTCAAAACATGAGCTTAAAAAGAAAAAAATATTACTCTGAAATTAGTACTTTCTGGTTCCAATCTGACTAGAGTTTTGCATGATAAGTTGTTCATTAGTACATTTCCCCATGTGTATCAGTTGCTAGTTCAGGAACAAGAAAAGACGTAAATCAAATGGACATCCAAGCAGAACCAAATTAAGACATTTAGAAGCCCTAAGCACTGAAAAGATTCATGTAATTCAAACTAAAAGCAACACTAAACTGTAAAATAAAATTTTAAAAAGAAATAAAACAGAACACAGATTTATTGCAACACATGACGGGACTTGATTTCCTCACATTATTTTGACCTACATTACTAGGCAGGGGTTAGTAGTAAAAAGAAAACAGAAAAGGGGGGGGAGTGTGGAGTGGAGGGTTAGGAAGCCTAACTAAGTTCTGATGTTTACAACCTGGTGTAACAAGTCACATGTAAACAAGTGTCAATGCATTTGGATCTGGTCCACTGTTTCTTGCTCCTTCTCCTTGGGGCAGGTTACTATGAATGACCTCCATCAGAATTGTTTCTCAAGTGCAGGAGTTAACAGCAAGGAAATTCATGCATGCCTTAAGAAGACTGCATGAGGGCACAAACAGGGTGAAAAAGTACATGTGTGCCAGCCCTGCCCCTTCCACATCACCCCCACCCTTCTCACACACAAATAGGGGTTTGCACGCTCGGATTAAACCCTTTCACCTAGATAGTGCATCTGCTATAGCGGAATTCATTTTCCATCACTTCGATAATTACATTTACCACTGGCATATTTGATTACCTGCTCACTCTTCCCGATATGTAATTGAAGTAGTGTCATAGGAGTGCATTGGCTAGTGCCGAGGACATCACTGACAAAAAGCCACACCTCCCATGCTCAATAAAACAGATTGTCTTAATCTGCAGACACTGTTGTCTTCTTCAGAGGCTCAACTGAGGAATACTAGTTTCTCCTGTTCTTTTTCTTTTTTTAGTTTATGAGAGCTCACTCCCCCCCCCCTTCATTTCTGGAATGCATACTTTCCATGTTTACAAAAACAAAACAAAACCCTAACAACCTGGCAAAAGAGCAATCTGCCCACATTATGCTGTGAATTTCTGTGTCCCTGTTATGTGACCCCAGTGGCCACTGAGGCTGTGTGTATATAGAAAAGTGGTGAGTGTAAATCGCATGCTGAGTACTTGCAAAAGTTACAGGCCAGCAGGTAAGGGTTGTTTACCATAGGAGACATTTCCAATAGCAACTCCATGGCAACTGTAACGTATGCTCTGCCCTTAAGATTTCGTAGGTTTGATAGTGGCATCATTAATTGCAGGAATCGGCACATGCATTTTAGGCTTTCTTGCATGCATTCCACCTTCCTGTCTAATTTCTTCAAAACCAAAGCAGAACGGATGTTACATTTTTCTTTTAACTTCATCTTCTCTTAAAAAGAAAGGATTCTGTAGAAAAGAAACAGAAAACTGTGATCTTAAAAACAAGAGTTGCTCCAGCCTCTTTGCACCGCGAAGAAAAATAACCATAGCAAAGAGAAATGGAAAAGGGGCTGTCTCTTTTCTGCTTGTTTGAATCTGAAGTCAAAAGATATCACTCTGGAATGTTCAGTGTTACAAACAGCTACTAGTCTGTCAGAGCCAATGACTGGGGGAGCTGCTGATTCTCCCAAAGGAGACGTTCCTCAGATTAATCTGTTGCCCACTTGGCTTCTTACTTAGTCTGTTTTTAACAAAAGTCTGTGCTAGGTAACACTTTTTGTTTTTAATATGGCTTATTATGTAACTGTCAGCGAGGGTGGGTGCTCTGATGACAGCTTACTGCTAATGGAACATCAGTTTAAGTGACCAAAAACAAGCAGCTAGCTATAGCTAAAGCATCAAGGTCAATGTGGGACGTAGAGAAGAAAGCAAGACAAGACTGGGACATCAGTTAAGAGCAGGGCTGTAGACCAAAAAACATATTGAGCTGGATAGTCGACATATATGCAATGCTGAGGAGCACGGGGTTACTCCAAACATCTGCAATTCATGGGTGTGCAATGCCACACTTGTTACAGAAAACAGACTGAAATGGTTATCCTCTAAAAAATCTCAGTCTGGGAGTGTGCAAAGAAACACTGAGAACTAAGGTTGCAATCATAACCCCATTTACCTGAGAGTAAGCCCCATTAAATTCAACAGGACTTAATCGAGAGCAGACATGGTTAGGATTATGCTGTAAGGAACAACTGACATGGTCTATTATGATGTTTGTGCAAAAGCAACCTGTTTTCCCTCCCCCATGTTTCTAATGAGATTCACAAACCCAACCCCAGACAGGCCCATTTAGCCTTCTAAAACCTCCTGAAAGGTAAAAGTCCAGGCTTCCTCCCTTGCAGTGCCCTATAATTCAGGCACTGAAAGGGAGGCAATCTTAGCATAACTTCAAGAGCACATTAAGAACATAAGAGCCCTACCAGAATAGTCCAAATGCCTATCTAGTGCAGCTTCCTGTTGGGTATATTGCGTTTGGGAAAAAACAATTCCCTACAATTTTTGAAAAACAAACCTTGCAGGTATCAAGATCAATTGCATTGCTGTGCAGATTCAAAAGGTAACGAGCATAACTCAACTGTCCTTGAATGCCATTGCTGCATTTTACCATGTTGTAGGCCACAAAAGCTATCACATTCTACAGCTTATTCCCTGAACCAATGATTAACGGAGTAAAAATAAATAAATAATGCCAGTTAATATATGGAATTTAGCTTCTGAGTTAAAAGAATTTCAATTAATCTATACAGGGTGTTGTTGTTTTTAAATTGCACAGCACATGCAGCCTGATATAACAAAACTCACTTAGCAACATATAATGCATTGTGTTACTATGGCAACCTGATAGCCAGGGCCTTCATTAATATTTCTAACAAGTTTCATTACGATAATGTGTTTTATTAATTATGTAAATACTAGCTGATGAGTGTTCGGTTGTCTTTGTAAAATTCCTTTCACCAGAGGAGCAGCGTTCACATGTATATATTGATGCAGAGACCTGAACTGGGAATTAAACTTTTTCATTAAAGCATGTTCACCACCGCCAATTTTATTTCGAGGGAAAAGAAGCTGTAGGGTCCCAGGATTCTGGATCTGACCCTCCATCAATTTCCTAGCAACTTCTGCTCCCTTTGCTCCTACTTGTGTTCAAAGGTCTGTAGTAAACACTATGCACAGGAAGCTCCCCCATCTACGACATGTCTCGGATTCATGGCTTGCCATCAATTGGAGGATGCCAATTATTTCCAGCTTAGCAAGTCCCTAGAAGTAGAAACAGCAATTCGTGGATTTCCAACGAAGCTGAATGTTGGAAGATTCAAGACAGATAAAAGAAAGCACTTCTTCACGCAGAGCCCTGTTATACTATGAAACTCATTTGCATAGGAGGCAGTGGTGGCACCACCTGGATGGCTTTAAAAGAGGATTGGACCAATTCACGGAGGAGAGGGCTATTGATGTCTACTAGCCATGAGAGCTGTGCTCTGTCTCCACAGTTACTGGAAACCGCAGGAGGGGAGAGGGCTCTTGTGCTCAAATCCTGTTTCCCACATGCATTTGGTCAGCCACTGTGAGAACAGGATGCTGGACCAAATAGGCCATTGGCCTGATCCAGCAAGCTCTTCTTATGTTCTTAACAACAACACAATCTAGCACACCCCAGGCAGAAAAGGTTATTGCTCATATCTCTTTCTGCTCTGTTAGTTTTCTGTTGTGGTGGTGGGAAATTTATTTGCATACATGGTAGCTTTCAAAAATGTGATCGAAGGGACCCAGGTGGCGCTGTAGTTAAACCACTGAGCCTAGGGCTTGCTGATCAGAAGGTCGGCGGTTCGAATCCCTGTGACGGGGTGAGCTCCCGTTGCTTGGTCCCAGCTCCTGCCAACCTAGCAGTTCGAAAGCACGTCAAAATGCAAGTAGATAAATAGGAACTGCTACAGCGGGAAGGTAAACAGCGTTTCCATGTGCTGCTCTGGTTTGCCAGAAGCGGCTTTGTCATGCTGGCCACATGACCTGGAAGCTATACGCCGGCTCCCTCGGCCAATAATGCGAGATGAGAGCGCAACCCTAGAGTCGGTCACGACTGGACCTAATGGTCAGGGGTCCCTTTACCTTTACCTTTTTATGTGCTTTTGCTTGCAAGGAGTTGCTCTTATTAAAAAGGCATTCCCTTCAACAATCTGGAGCGATGCAGCCCCAATTTACCACTTCATTATTCAGCTGCATATGTAGACTAGACTAATTTTCACTAGTTTGTTCACAAATCCTAGCTCATTGTTTCTTTAAACACTTCAATGTTGTGGTAGGCACTACTCGGTAATTAGTGTGCTACTGTAATAGCTTATTTGCAAACACAGTAAAGCAGAATCAAACCATTAGCTTTCACAATTTTAAACAACTGTGCCCTTTCCAATTGCCTGAAATATCTGTGACTATTTCTTGCAAATGATGAACAAATTTCCAATTAAGAACTGACTTGCAGATCATTTATAGCTCTCAGCAAATGCATGTCCTTTGTCTGCGCTCATGGATTTAATGAGTCACACTGCATGCATTTTGTTTTATGATTGTGCAATTGATATAATATGTACATAGTAATTTGTGAATTCTATTGAAGATACAATTGGACCTTCTTTGTTTTTCAATTCTTTTAAAGCACAGCCTGGCCAAAATCACACATGAGCTTCAGCTGGGATCAGTGCTTTTCTTCTAGAAAAAATGGTGCCAGTACTATGTACCCCTAAGTACACCCCCCAAAAAAGCACTGGTTGGGATTCTCTTTCATATGCAGTTCATGTCCTTTCCTCATTTTAACTAAGCAGCTCCCATCCAACTAGTGTAGAATAAAAGAGTCTTCTACTTCCCAAGACTGCGGTATATACAGCTCTATAGCTAAATCCAGATGCATGGAGGTTTATTTGCCTAGCATTTTTTTTCTCATTCCTCCCATCCCCCTTCTTTGCATGAGATGCCAACTAATGCATCCCAAAGCCAAGTAGATGCTGTAACATCTGGCTCATGGGCAGCTTCTTCTGCCAGATGTGTTACAATAACCGTTGAAACTGATCCTGTTGGAAATTTAGCCAGGCTGTCTTTGATTATCTTTATTCTGACAAATGCCACCTGCTTTGGGGAATGTTCTTTGTTTTAAAAGGCTTTTGCTGCACTCTTGAACATCTCCAATATTCTTGATTGGACACCCTTTTTGTATCACAGGCATTTCTGGTTTTGTTTTGGAAAACTCAAATAACATGCTCAAAATGGCACAATTTGAATATTTAGGTTGCAAGTCTTAGATTTCTGGCAGGAATCTGAACATTTGGGCAATGGGGAAAGGAAGACAAGCATATCTTCAGAAAATCCAGTAGCAGCATGAGAGCTAGCAGTAGGATTTATAGAGGGGAAGTTATGCAAGGTCCAGAAATAACTTTGTGTAGGAGTTTTTGTGATCACCAAAAGTCTGGCACAAATCACCCATTGATTTCTAAAAGGTTTGCAAGCTTTCATCGATTTAATCATTAGATTCATCAATTAAAGCCTTGCTTGTTTAATATAGCTGCAAATTTTAGTCAGTGTATGCATTTTTATTAGTGGGGCCAAGACTGCTGACTTTTCAAAGCCATTTTGCCTCTAGTGACAAGGAATTAAAATGTAAGCAATGAACAGGCTCTTCTTAGTATTAAGTGGAAGTTTTCATTTATTAATATGCCAAGTTGTATCACAGTTCCCCAAAACACACCTATAGAGAGGTTTCTTTAAATGTGCAATTTTATTTTAATTTGATAAATTATGAACTACAATTCATCTGCTAAAATGTTCTTACTAGTGAATAGCTGTATACAGATAGCACAACTTCCTGTATGTTTCCAAAACGTTTTTCTCTGTGACCATGAAGGCTTAATAAATAATAATAATAATAATAATAATAATAATAATAATAATAATACAGTGGTACCTCGGTTTACAAACACAATTGGTTCCGGAAGTCTGTACTTAACCTGAAACGTACTTAACCCGAAGCGAACTTTCCCATTGAAAGTAATAGAAAGTGGATTAATCCATTCCAGATGGTCCGTGGAGTACATGTACTTAAACTGAAAAAACTCAAACCGAGGCATACTTAAACTGAGGTATGACTGTACGTAGAATATGTTCAGCATTCTGTATTTCACATACCTTGCTTGGATCCTAAGATGTGGACAGAAGGAAAGTTTCCCACCCCTCCTCTGCCCCCTGAAAATATCTCTATTAACCAAATAATTCATTTAGAAGGGTCCTAGCTGTGCCCTTCAATTCCCCAAACATATTTGAAAACATAAAGAGCAGGATGTTTCAGGAACTGGGTTGTGTGATGCAGGCTCAGTTTCCCCCTTCCCCAAACCTTTCTGAATTTCCAAACAGAGTAATCCCAGGGGGACAAGCCTTTTGGCCAACTTTGGCCAAAAACATCACAAAGTGGCCCCTAAATCGTAATATCCTCATCCTATTCATACAAAGGAAAATGTCCCACCCCCCTTCTGCTGCCCTCACTGTCAATGTTTCCTAAGATATAGGTTAAAGCTGAAAAATCAGTGAGGATATTTATTTTGGCAGGAAAGTCCTATAATCGTGCCTCTGTATTTTGTTTCTTTCTAGGCAGCAAATCTTTATATAGAGAGAAGAGGGGGAGTTTGGATGTTCATGCAAAACAGATGGATAACCTAAAACTTCTAGATGAAAACATTTTACAAATCTTGAAGTAATATACCAATAGTGGCTCCCATACTAGTTCCCTCAAATCACAACCTTGAATCTTTGGGAACAAAGGCATATGACTGTGTAATATTGAATGAAATTGTAGAAACATATGGTTTCTCATTGTAGATATTTTAGCATGTGTAAACTTGTAGGAAATACAGCACGGAGCTCTTTCCTCCCAGGCACATAAACTCATTTTGTAGCTCAGTGTGGTAGTGTGCAGGCTTCTCTGAAATGCAACTTTTTCATCTTAGAAGGAGGTAAATAAGAACGGCTTATTTATTCATCCATTCATTTACCCTGCAAAAAATCAATGTGAATACAGGGGGTCAACATTTTCTGAATTTTTATTTATCTTATTTATATAATCCCTCCTTGATCAGGAGAAAGAGAGAGAACATGCTGTTGTCAACAATATGAAAACCAAGTAGTGCCTTGAAGTGAATGTGCCTTGGACTGCTTTTTAAGGTATAAGTGTTATAAATACATATTTATAAAATGAAAAGGCTATGAAGTTGACTTTCCTCCCCCTTCCTCCCTGCAGCAGCCCACCAAAGTGGTCACATGGCAGAATGCCGAGAAATCTCAATCATTTGGTCCCAAGAGTAGAAAGAATATAGCAAGAAAAGTTCATGATCCTCCTGCTTTTTGCTATGTATCAAAAATATGAACATGGCATGGAGAAAGTGGATGACGAAAAGTTTTTCTCCCTCATGATGCTAGAACTCATTGACATCCAAAGAAGTTGAATACTGGAGGAGTCAGAAAGGAAGACAAAAGAAAGTACTTAAACTATAGAATTTACGACCACAGGAGCCAATGATGGCCACTAACTTGGATGACTTTAAAAACGAAAACTGTATGCTTCTGAATACAAGTTTCTGGAACCAGAGGAGGGGAGAGTGCTCTTGCGCTCATGGGTTTCCTACAGAAATCTGGTTGGCCACTGTGAGAAGAGGCTGCTGGGCTAGTTGGTTTGTTGGCCTGTTCTACCGGGCTATTCTTATGTTAAAAGCCTTCAAAAGTTGGGGAATAGTGAATGGTGTGGGCTGTCACATAGAGGGCTGAGGGATACCAGTGAATCCCTGAAAATTCAGTGCAAACAACTTATTTGGGAGTCTGAAAGCACCACACTTCCATGAACGGTTAACACCATCTCTTAGATGTTACCCTGAGTGCCTTGAAAGAAGGATGGGCTACAAACATAACACATAAATGCACAACCAGGACTTTCTTGGGTTCCATGATCACTGCAGATGGTGACAGCAGTCACGAAATTAAAAGACGCCTGCTTCTTGGGAGAAAAGCAATGACAAACCTAGACTGCATCTTAAAAAGCAGAGACATCACCTTGCCGACGAAGGTCCGTATAGTTAAAGCTATGGTTTTCCCAGAAGTGATGTATGGAAGTGAGAGCTGGACCATAAAGGCTGATCGCCGAAGAATTGATGCTTTTGAATTATGGTGCTGGAGGAGACTCTTGAGCAGGCACCCCCAAACTGCGGCCCTCCAGCTGTTTTAGCCTACAACCCCCATGATCTCTAGCTAACAGGACCAATGGTCGGGGAAATGGGAATTGTAGTCCAAAACATCTGGAGGGCCGAAGTTTGGGGATGCCTACTCTTGAGATTCCAATGGACTGCAAAAAGATCAAACCTATCCATCCTTAAGGAAATCAGCCCTGAGTGCTCTCTGGAAGGACAGATCCTGAAGCTGAGGCTCCAATACTCTGGCCACCTCATGAGAAGAGAAGACTTCCTGGAAAAGCCCCTGATGCTGGGAAAGATTGAGGGCACAAGCAGATGGGGATGGCAGAGGACAAGATGGTTGGACAGTGTTCTCGAGCTACCAACATGGGTTTGACCAAACTGCGGGAGTGCCTGGCGTGCTCTGATCCATGGGGTCACGAAGAGTCGGACACGACTAAACGACAAAAATTCACCAAACTTAGAACCCTAGGACATTCACAAAATGCCAGCCATTTACTTTCTGCCTGCAAAATTCTTGATAGAACATCAGCTTGGCCAGGTTCTTATTAAATCTAGGAAGCTGCAGTACATAGATTAAAGGTAAAGGGACCCCTGACCATTAGGTCCAGTCGTGACCGACTCTGGGGTTGCGCACTCATCTCGCATTATTGGCCGAGGGAGCCGGCGTATAGCTTCCAGGTCATGTGGCCAGCATGACAAAGCCGCTTCTGGCAAACCAGAGCAGCACACGGAAACGCCGTTTACCTTCCCGCTATAGCGGTTCCTGTTTATCTACTTGCATTTTGACGTCCTTTCGAACTGCTAGGTTGGCAGGAGCTGGGACCAAGCAACGGGAGCTCACCCCGTCACAGGGATTCGAACCACCGACCTTCTGATCAGCAAGCCCTAGGCTCAGTGGTTTAGCCCACAGCGCCACATAGATAGTGGACTACAAATAATATTGAGGTGCTCATTTCACAAGGCTGTACTTGACTGCCATTTCCCTCCAAGGCAGGGATGGGGAACCTGTGGCCCTCTAGACATTACTCCCATAATTCCAGACTGTTGTGATGGGGCTGATGGGAGTGAGAGCCCAACAACATTTGCAGAGGCGACTGATTCCCCACCCTTCCTTCATAAGGAAGAAGCTTCTCTTTGAGTTGAGCTCCGGCTTCTTCAGACGCATGCTCTGCACTAACTTGCTCTTAATCAAGCAGCAGATCTGATCAGCAGGTAGCTGGAATCAAGCTTTAAAAAAATGATTTGCAGAAATACACAGCAGACATGTCACAACATGCCAGAACAGGTTCAGAGGCCCAGCTTCTTTCCTTTGTAATCAGGCAAGTAATTTCCATAGTCTTCTTTTATTTTTGTTTCGTTCACTGAAGCATCAACAGATGCAATTTGTGAAAGTTAGGGAACGGGGTGGGGGGGCATTTGCCAACATTGCAGGCATCTTTAGTGGAAAATGTTCCACACAAAACCCTCCGAATGAAAATTATTCAACTTCCATGTCAGCAGTTAATTCCAAGTGAAGGAAATAGTGATGGTAAAGCCCAATGGATAATGCTTCTCTGGCACAACCAACACGCAGTAGTGCTTGTATGTGTGTGCTCTATTGCCTACACTCACACACATTTCTTGCTATCTTCTACATATTACAATTCATATTCGTACTACAGACAGACACAAATACTTGTTAATTTTGTTCACAAAGATTTCCTGGAACTTCATTGTTCAATCTGAAGTCGATCTAAGTCTTTTTTCAAAATCATTTTACTACCGTATACATCTATATTTTAAAAGGTCCGTTATTTGGAGCACAAACTAATACAAGCTGAATTTGTTTAAATCCAACCAGCTGAAAACTAGGCTATCAAAACATCAGGATTGGCAACCAGTGAAGTTATGTAAGCAGAGGTGATATATGCCAACAGGGTCTCAATCCTGTTAGGAACTGTGCTGCAGTATTCTGCACTAACTACAGTTTTCAGGTCATGTGCAAGAGAAACCCCACATAGGCTGCATTGCAACAGTTCAATCTTGAACTCAGTAGTGCCTGAACTACTATGGGTCAAGTTCTCCCCATCCAGGAATGACCAAAGCTGTTGTACCAGGTGCTGCTGGTAAAACACACTTCTAGCCACTGGGGTTATCTGGGCCTTCAGTGACAAAGCTGGATCCAGAAGCACCTCCAGAGCAGATAGCTGTTCCTCTAAGGCAGGCATCCCCAAACTGCGGCCCTCCAGATGTTTTGGCCTACAACTCCCATGATCCCTAGCTAACAGGACCAGTGGTCGGGGAAGTTGGGAATTGTAGTCCAAAACATCTGGAGGGCCGAAGTTTGGGGATGCCTGCTCTAAGGGGAATTGAAACCCCACCCAAGGCAGGTAATCATCTAATTTCTCATACCCAGAAACCACTCGCCCACAGTACCTCCACCATACTAGGGTTCAGTCTCAGCTTATTGTCTCTTATCCATTTCCACCAGGCACCTGTGTAGCCTCTCCTGATTCAGATGTCATGGAGAAATAGAGCCAAGTGTTGTCAGCGTGCTGATGGCACCTTGTTCCCGTACTCCTTATGGCTGCTCCCAGTGGCTTCATATAGGCATCAACTAGCACTGGGGATAAAGTAGTGCCTTGTGGAACCCCACAATGTAACTGCTAGGGGCCTCAAAAGCCCCAATGCTATTCTCTGGACTGGAAACACATGAGGCGAACTGAAACAGGTTCCTCAGGTGGCAGAATCCTGGGGGACAGTGCCTTTGCAGGCACCCCGCCCACTGCACAATGGTGGCTTTCAGTGAGATCTCACCAGAACCTGCAGCTGCATGACCCCAGTAGGCGAAGCTTTGGCAAGGGGGGAGGCGGGAAACACACCTTCCTCAGGTGGCCACCCCTGCACTGTAGCACACTGCCCCCATTCCATTCCATGGAGCTGGTCCAGTAAAGTATCAGAAGCAGGAGCAGGGTCACACCCATCAGGATTACCACAGCCATGCCTGAACTCAGATTGAACATATAAAGGCTGAATATTGCAAAAACAGCAAGACTACAAATATTTCTAACTTTCCAACTATTCTTCTACTCCCCTTCCTTATGAGGAACCGTTGAGGGAGCTGGGTATGTTTAGCGTGGAAAAGAGGAGAATGAGATGAAATATGAGAGTTATATTCAAGTATCTAAAGGGCCATCACACAGAGGATGCAGCAATCTTGTTTTTCCTGCTCTGGGAGCTAGGACCTGAACCAGTGGCTTCAAGCTACAAGAAAGGAGATTCCAACTAAACATCCGGAAGAACTTTGATAGTAAGAGCTATTTGACAGTGGAACAGACTCCCATGAGACGTGGTGGGCTCTCCTTGGAGATTTTTAAGCAGAGGTTGGATGGGCACCTGTCATGTATTTTATTTTATTTATTGAATTTATATACCGCCCTATACCCACAGGTGTATGATTTAGTTTGCAGTGGGTTGGACTAGATGACCCCTGGTGTCTCTTCCAACTCTACAATTCTAACAGCCTTGATGAAGTTATGACAGAAATGCTTAATCCACAGTCTAGACTTCTCAAGTACCTACACTGTTTTCACTGCTTCTTTCCACCTCACTCCACAAATGTAGCTACTTGATAGATCCATACTTCACTGAGCACTAATAAGACCAGCCTTATCAGAACAGCTCCTGCGTGTTTATTAATGCAATTCTTCTCCCTTCTAATTCACTAGCATAAAAAAGTGCCACCTAAACCCGTGGCATTACTGGCTACTTAAAGACTTGAGGCAGGGGCCTACCATGACACAAAATTTAAATAATAATTGCATATACTAACTTTTGCTGTATACATAATATATACCAGGCATCCCCAAACTTCGGCCCTCCAGATGTTTTGGACTACAATTCCCATCTTACCTGACCACTGGTCCTGTTAGCTAGGGATCATGGGAGTTGTAGGCAAAAACATCTGGAGGGCCACAGTTTGGGGATGCCTGATATATACTTTCCCCAAGACTGGAAATTACAGCTTAGCCCTTACAGCACTATGTTTCCTAACATCCTTAACAAACTACAGTTCCCAGATTTCTTTAGGGAGCTCATGTGCTTTAAATATAAGGTGTGAATAGATGCACATTTTAGTTTTTGAGCATATTCAGATAGTGAGGAGCTGTGGTCTCACCTGGCACTGTGCTTTCCAGTATCTCCAGCACCTCTGAAAGTAAAGCTTTTACACACACACACACAGGCTAGAGAGCTGGGCCTCAGCACAGCAGACCAACTGCTCCCTTAACAACACCCCTGACCCCAACCAAATAATTACTGTCCTCAATTTGTCTCCCTTGCTGCAGATAATGTGCCCGAAAGAAATGATAACACACCTTCACTCCAGGCTTCGAGAATTGCTTTCCAATGGAGTCTCTGCTTCAAAAAGAAGAAAATTCCACAAGGAAAAAAATGTTCTCAAGCAAGCACTGAATTCTATTACGTTTCCCCAATTGGTGCAAATTTACTTTGATACTGACAGCTGAAATTGCCATCCTGGGGGGTCACACATATAATCACTAAAGTGAACCAGGTGTTTGGGAAGGGCAGCTGGCTCTACAGATATTTCTTGTTTTTAAAGGGCCAGTGCACAGGAAAGACCCTGAGAGCCTAAGAAACAAAACTAACTTCTTCAGAAGCTGGGCCAAAGCAATAGCAGACGATGCCAGGAAGAGTTAGAATAATTTGTTCAGCCTACAGGAAACTGTGTCGGTGTCTGCAGCAGCACCAACACAAGCTTTCCACACTTTTTTATTGTTATGTTTTTAACAAGCCAAGCAGCAGACAATAGTAGATGAGGGCACTAAAAAGAAGCTGAGCAGTCCATGATTGCTACAAGAGCAAATTAGGAGCAAAGGAAGCTGACTCATACATCAGACCACTGGTCTATCTAGCTCAGTATGTTACAGGTAGGTAGCCGTGTTGGTCTGAAGTAGTCGAAACAAAATAAAAAAAATTCTTCCAGCAGCACCTTAAAGACCAACTAAGTTTTTCATTTTGGTAGTGTCTCTCCAGGGTTTCAGATAGGGCCATTCCCAGGCCTACTAGGAAATGCTGGGGATTGAACCCATGCCCTTCTGCATGCAGAGCAGCTGTTCTACCACTGAGCTATGGTACTTCTCCAACTGTTATCCCACATTACATTTCTTTCCTGTCATTTCTCTGTGGAGTCCACAACAGCATACCGGTATGTGGAATTCTTCCATATTACAAAAGGTCAGGGATGCAGGTTAGGTTAAGAGAGCAATGATCAGTTTTCCATGACATGCTAAGCTAAACCTTGTTTCAAACTTAGCTCAGCATGCCAGCAGAAAGAGATGAGCAAAGCAGCTGTGAGCTTCTTTCTGGCAGACTGGTACTCACAAGGCTTCACTAAGGCAAGGTTTGGCTTAATTTTGTTGAGCAAGACTGGAGAGACGGGGAAGAGGAGGCAGACAGAAACTGGTGCAATGTCACTGAGATTCATGGCTGAATGGAGACATGAACCCAAGCCTCCCCAGTCTCAGTACTCCTGTCTACTGTGACACTGCATTGGTTTTAGTAATTCAGCATCTTAACAGAAATTGTATTAAACCAGCAGTTCTTAAACTTCTTAAAAAACACAGGAGCAGAATCCTCTCTTTTTCTATTTTGATTTCTCATTATTTTACCTTTTACTCTTAAGAAGTGACCCTTAATAGTATGGACAACTGAATTTAAAACAAGAAAATGAAAAGCCATGTGAAAAACATCAGGTCTAAAATTATTAAAATATATTTAAAAGCTTAGCATATGTGACATATTAGCTAGTTATTACGCCGGCTCCCTCGGCCAATAATGCGAGATGAGCGCGCAACCCCAGAGTCGGTCACAACTGGACCTAATGGTCAGGGGTCCCTTTACCTTTACCTTACTGAGGGAAGATAACTAAGTCTTAAAACACATAATCTTAATAATCAAAGAAAGCCAAGCTCGTCTTTTATACTTTCAATCTCTAGTGCCTACTTTAGTTAAGCAGAGGAACCGTTTCTCTAAAATGTAGTCTATTGTACTGAAGATATTGATCTTAGCTGAGTAGATAATTTGTCTACGGTAAGCATACCCTAGATTTTATCATACCAACCCCCAAGGCTTTTTCTTTCTAGAAAAAGAGGTGCCAGAACTTGTGGAGCTTTTTTAGAAGCGCCCACTAAAACACTTCTCTTCTTCACCCGCTCGCCTCGACGCACCAATCGGCATGCCACCCACAGCCTCCGTTGTGCAACACAAAGCACTGTGCCACCCACAGCCTTTGGCATGCAGCCCCGAAAGATGTGCCTCCCTGCCGAATTGCTACAAAGGTGCCGGAACACCCCCCAAAAGAAAAAGCCCTGGCAACCCCTAACAAGGAAGGGGAAAAATATATTCCATCCTTCATTTCAGTGGTGTTTTAAATATGGATGAAACTAGAAGGGACTAATCCAATTAGGTTACATGTTATGTGCCTACAGACAGCCACCCAATCTTAAACAACTCCTCACCCACAATAATACAACCACCAGACTTAACATGGACACTGGTACCAGAGTCTGCAATAAACCCAGATGCCAACTTTGCTGCCACATACACCCGGACAACATCATTACTGGCCCCAACAACATCCAACATACCATCTCAGGACTATTTAATTGCTCATCTTCTAACATTGTGTATGCCATCAAATGCCAACAGTGCCCTTCAGCTCTCTATATTGGACAAACAGGCCAAACCCTACGCCAAAGGATAAATGGACATAAATCTGACATCAGGAACCATAAGACTGAAAAACCAGTAGGAGAACACTTCAATCTCCCAGGATCTATACAAGATCTCAAAGCAGCTGTTTTATTACAGAGAAATTTCAGGAACAGACTGGAAAGGGAAGTTGCTGAATTGGAAATCATTGGACCACTGAGCCTAGGGCTTGCTGATCAGAAGGTCGGCGGTTCGAATCCCTGTGACGGGGTGAGCTCCCGTTGCTTGGTCCCAGCTCCTGCCAACCTAGCAGTTCAAAAGCATGTCAAAATGCAAGTAGATAAATAGGAACCGCTACAGCGGGAAGGTAAATGGTGTTTCCATGTGCTGCTCTGGTTTGCCAGAAGCGGCTTTGTCATGCTGGCCACATGACCTGGAAGCTATACGCCGGCTCCCTCGGTCAATAATGCGAGATGAGCGCGCAACCCCAGAGTCGGTCACGACTGGACCTAATGGTCAGGGGTCCCTTTACCTTTACCTTTACCAAGCTTAAAACCATGGAAGCACCTGGGATGAATAGAGATATCGGATTCTTATCTCATTATGCATGATCAAGCTTTCTTTAGCACCTCAGCCCAGGACTAATTGCAGCCATCAGCAGCCATTAACACCCATCTACAGGTTTACCACTCCCATCAGCCCATCTCCCATTCCCACCCACCCCCACCACCCTCTGTATATATATAGGGTCTGACACTTCTGTTTCTAGTGTATCTGAAGAAGTGTGCATGCACACGAAAGCTCATACCAAAATATAAACTTAGTTGGTCTTTAAGGTGCTACTGAAGGAATTTTTTTATTTTGCTTTGAAATGATGACTTTGTGCCAAGTGTGGGAAGTACACTCATATTGTATGATGCAATAATGTCATATATTGTTGGCACATAACTTCCCATGATTTTGCTGTCAGTCAGTTCTCAGTACCTGAGAAGAGTAATGGATGATATGGGATTGTGGGCTTGAGACTTCATCCTGGAGGGTGTGGGTAGGAAGCAGCACAGAGTCTCCCCCATTTCTATAAGATAATTGGATTCCTTTTGGAAAGTTGTATATTAGATGGTCTGGTGGGGATTTACTAGGACTTTTTTATAAAAAAAGAAGAAAAATTGAAAATTGCTGCAGAGAACTGAATTTCCATTTGGAAATGTGGAGAACCGAATTTCCACTTGGAAAAATGAGATAACTGAAATCAACAGATTCTCCATTCCCTCCTGCTCAGGATATTTGTTAGCATTAAAGAGAAGGTCCCTCATCAGATCACATTGTCCCTACCCTCAAACCTAGAGCTGGTCTAGTTGTGGTAGGATATTATTTCAATTTGATGTGGGAAATTATCTTCTTCTGTTTCAATACACTGCTTTACAACATTTTTAGTACCAATACTGTATTGTACAGTACCAGGACATTACGAATTTACAATCTTGTATGCATTTCTTATCACCAGGAAGCATTGATGTGAAGTCCCTACATATTGACTTTGCCAACTCAGAAATGTTCTTGTAAATTTGACTTTTGGTATAACAACAATTTCCTGTGTTATACCAATAAATGTATTATATAATATAATTCTATAAAAATGCACCCACTGTTGTACATTTTTTGTTGCATTGCTGAAAGAACAGAAGTTACTAAGCATTCCAATGCATCTCCTGCATTCTTCCTATTTTAAAAAAAGCAAAACTGAATTATTATAGATGGGTGGGGGGTGTCTAGAGAAATAACATTTCTGGTTTGTAAAGCTGCTGAGATCCACCACTTGCTCTTGGGGAAAATTATATCCCTCGCCAAATTACATGGCACTAAATCTCACTTTATATTGGAACTGCCCAGCATCAGGTTTGGGCCAGGAATTGAGCACTTGAGAAATGTTAAATCACGGGTTCTTTTAGTGCCTTCAAGTTATAGACCTTCATTTTAAATAAAATTAAAATGAATGCATTTCCCTGGGATTTTGGAATGGCTGATATGCAGCAAGTGTTGCTTATTCTATGGTATAAAGAGCATTCAAGAGCTGCAGGTAACTTTAATGCATTCAATATTATTATTAAATTTATACAGCACTATCAATTTGCACCATCTTTTAGAGAGTAACATAATGAAGGCCTACTGGTTGGATTCTTTAATGGCTTAATGGATGTAAATGTTTGAGTCATTTCTAATCATAAATACATAGCGACAGCATCCCTTCGCCACTCCCTGTCCAGAATGTCTTCATTTTATCTGCTTCCTAAGAGAACTTCTCAAAATAGCCAAAATAAAATATAAAACAGAGTATCATTCATGAAGTTTTGGCTGGACAATGTGCATTGCCTTCCAACCAGTTTATTTAAGCAGCTACTGCTGTAGCTAAAGGATATAAGCAGATGGAAGAGGAAACTAAGCTAGAGGAAACTAAGAATCAACATACAGGCCATGGCAGTAAACCCTTGCTTCTAAACCCGGTCTATTCCAGTCATATAAAGAGGCAAGGGGTTCAGTTTTAAGAGTAAAAGGGAGTAAACCAGCAAGGATGCCCCATTTTCCTTTTCTCTCCATCACTGCCTGCTGCCTGCTACCTGCAACCTTTTCACCAACTTGGCTCTACCCTCATGGGTCAGCAAACTTTTTTATCAGCGGGGCTGGTGCACTGTCCCTCACATCTTATGGTGGGGACTATAATTTGAAAAATATAAATACCCTGCAAGCCGGTCCCGCAGCTGCCTCTGGACCTGGAGGAGTAATGCACTCTGCACATGCTCAGGAGCGCGTCTCAGTGCTGCCCCCTCACTGGCGTTGTTGACAAGCAGCAGCCGCTCCATCAGCCTGTCCCCGCGGAGCTCCCAGGTGTACCAGTGTTCAGGACATAGCGAAAAGGGGAGGCGAGATGGGTATCTCACAGAGGCACCCTCTCGGTAATGGTGATGTTGACAGTGAGAAGGATACCCGGAAAAAGTCAAGATGCCAGTGACAGAGTCTGACATGTGGGTTCAAAAATCACACAGAGGGAAATGCTCAGCAAACATAGTTTGCAAGGTTTTTCCCTGGATAGGGACAGTGACGAACCCGGAAAAAGCCATGACACCAATTATTTGGGTCTGACATGTGGGTTGGGGATGCCACGAGGCAGGAAGCATAGGTTCTTCCTGTGGTATGGAGGCATGTACAGAGTACTAAAGCCTCATACTGAATTGCTTTTACTCACAAGGGATGTTGAGTGCAGTGCAGAATGGGGAGGAATTCTATGTGTTTTCCTACGCAACCCCTATGCTGGAGACTTACATAGTAAGTCTGTTGCTGTTATAAACAGCAGGTGTACTCAGGTGAGTTCCACTGATACAGTGGAGGAGATGTGCCAAGTGCACAACTCAAAAGGAGCTACAAAGGGTGAAAGGCTCACCAGGTATGCTCAAGAGTTTGCTAATACAGCTGTTGCAGTTTACGCTGTGGTTAGTGGCTTGACACAGGTCTTGAAATCCGGAGTATAGAGAAGGGTATAGAGTTTGTCCACTAGGGATGGGAAACCATGCCCAAAGGCTGTAAGGGTAGACACTGTTTTCCTTGGAGAAGGAAGCTGGACCACATCCAGAGGCCATGTGTGCCAACACTGATTCCTCAGAGAGGAACGTGGCTAGGGTTTGAGTCCCAACAAAGCCAAGTGTGAAACTTCCTGATAGTCAGAAGGGCTACGACGCCAAGACTAGTCGGAAGTGCAAGATGGTAAGGCCCAAGGCCAATCCAGTTGCAGGTAGTTCCAAGGGTGGAACGGGTGATACAGAGGTATACTGTGTGTATGATGTCTGTATGGTTGTTGCAGTTACACTGATGATGGTTGACTGCAGCACAGTGCATGAATCGGGGGAGGATGTTGGGAGATTAATTCCCCGTGTGCAGTCATTGGTTTGTTGTCTGTCATATGACTGTATGTGTTTTCATTCCACAGAGTGGAAGTGACGTAGACAGGATGTTTGTCTTACTGTGTTCCTAAGTGGGACTGTTGTTCCTTCTCTTTGCAGTCTGATGCTAGAGAGAGAGGGAGCCATGTTACAGTGCTCCGTGTGTGTTTATATGTAAATAAACTAGCTTAGGCAAGATGCTGTGCTACTGGGGTCTGCTACACAACTGTGCAAATCTCTGCAGATGCTAAGAGTGTGTTGATGTACTCCCACATCAATCACTACAATGTCCGGGGGCTGAGGAAGGCTAAGAAGCTCCCGAACGATCACCCAGGAAACAGGGATCATGCCAGTCGGTCATGTGTCTCTGCCAGGGTCCTACTCGTGAGTAGGCCGTTTTCCTGACAGTATGCACCACACGCTGCGGCCTGTCATCCGAGGCCAGGTCGGCGGGCAGGCCGCACACGCGGATGCCAGGCAGGCGGCGTGTAGCTCACCCTTCAGCTGCTCCAGTGTGGCTGCTGAGCGCGCCACCAACAGCAGTGCTCAGCCGGGCACCAGGTGCAAGGCTAGCAGGCGTGCCAAGCTCTGGCTGAAGCCCCCCGACGCGCCCGTCACAACGCGGGCCTCTCCGTCTATGGCCGCGCCGGGTTTACCTCATTGCACAGGCAGCGAGGCTTTGGATTGGCTGCAGGAACTTCCCACAGCCAATCCGAAGCCACGCCAGCATCACTGCCCGTCCAGAGGTGTCCGTGGCTTCGGATTGGCTGCAGGAGCTTCCTGCAGCCAATCCAAAGCTGTGCCAGTGTCGTGGAAGTCCGTTTCCGTGCGGCAACGCATCCACGGCTTCAAGAAAACACTGCGCCACGCCAGTTTAGCTCAGCGTGGGGACTGACCGAGTGGGCAGCAGGGTCCACGGGCCAGTTTTATGAGCCTGGTAGGCCACATCTGGCCCCTGGGCCGTAGTTTGCCCACCCCTGCTCTAGGACAAAAGTTCCCATTGGGAGGGTATGTAGTGAAGGCAGCATGGACCAGATGAGAATTCCACTCTCTTTGCATACCCTTTTCTTTTAAAATCTGATCCCTGCATCCTTTGCACATGCAGGGGAAATATGTATTTGTGGCCAATGAAGCAGGGAAGGTCATTTGCCTTGAAGCTGGTGATCTGCATGCGCAGCTTGCCCTTTTCATTTCCATGGCAAGGACAAAGGGCAATATGTGTGGGAGTGCCCACTCAAGTGAAATGCATGGGGAAGTTCAATAAGAACACCAGAGACCTCACACCTACAAGAGGACAAGGGGAAGATGTCTTGTATTCATTTGGTACCCAGCTCACCAGATGAATCCACAACACAACTGCACCAAAGTGATTTCAAGGGATCATTATAAGTACTCCGTATCACAAGACTGATGCTATTCTGTATAGACTCTTATATTTTAGGCTGCACTATTATCTAGAAAAAACCTTGGTGTTATCATTTAAACTCATCTCTGCTTTCAGTCTGCCTACAGGGTGAAAAATTGCAGCTCTGAAAAAAAGAGAGAAATCTGTTCTGAGGAACGGTGTGCTAATGCAAGTGAAGAGCTTTGAGAGCCACTGGTGCAGCTCTGAAGTACCATTTCTTAAGGAATGTAAAGCAAGGTGGAACCATTAGTAATGACAAGCAACAGCATCAATATTTGCATTTGACTTATTCTTATCGGAACACTAATAGCAACAGCATGCACGGTGCAAATGAAAGATTAAGATTATATACGCCAAGCAACGGGCTTTCAAATAAGAAGGATGTACAGCTGAAAAATCAGAGTGCAGTCACACATAAGCAATAACATGGCCAGGTTATAAAAGCGACAGCCTCTAGATTGTTATAAAAGAGGAGAGAAATGCAAATCCTGCTGCCTGGAACATCATGTTCTTTCGTGTGTCATGGTTATTGTGCCATTTTAAAAACATCTCAGTTCTTACGTACACAAGATAAGATATAATCAGCTGCTCCAGAGCCATACTGCAAGTTTAACGTCTCTTGTCTTTTGTGTGAAAATCTATTGGGAATGAGGTAGTGCTTGCTGAACACTTTATAATTGCTCTCTATTAGTAATAATTTACATTATATTACAGCTGTCACAGAATGCCAAGATAATTCTGTTCACCCCCCCCCACTCCAATTACTCTTCCTCCTTTTCCTCTTAAGAAGCTTTTCAAGAACTCGTGCTTAAAAGGATCCTGTTCCGTGAGTTAGGTTCTCGCCAAAGAGAAGACAAGAGGCAAAGAAAAGAAAGGAATCAATAAGTGGAAAGAACCTGATTCTTGCAGAACGGATGGATGCTGATCGCACCTAACTATGAAGCCTCCCTTTAAAAAAAGTGTTGCTTTGCTCTTTCCAGTTAGAAAATAGACTGTAAGGAGAAAGAATTTCTGTCTGACACTGCGACTAGAATGGCAAGGGGTGTTTCCAGACTGCCACTATTTTCCAGGAAATTCAGGTTGCATATTTACAGTTGAATTTGAAGGTTTTGCAAAACAAAAATGTTTCCCAAAAAGGTTGAGCTTTTTGTGATAAGAAAAGTGGTGGGGAACTTTGCACTGGAAAGTGTGGGATAATACTTGCTTAGATGCAACTTCATCTAATCTCTCTGCAAACAAATCAGGATGGATGCTCATGAAACAAGTCATCTGGAAGCTCCCAAGGAATCATTCTGCAACGAGAAATAAGTGTGTGTCCATTCTTTAAATAAAGATTATGTTGACATTTCTGCCACTAAGCTTTCTTCATTTACTTCCTCTTTATGGTGAATTCTGAACACTACTTTAGGGTAGCTGCTATTCCGATGGTCAATGCGCTCTATCCAGGACATTATGGTAAAACTATATAAGAATGTTTGGCACGAGCCTGGTGGTCATCTGGATATGCTTACACTGCATGATTGTAAAAACAGGGGCATCTGATTTTTTAAAATCTAAATGTAAAATTCTAAAAGTGAAATATACTCGGAGTCGAGAGTGAATTTCATGCTCTTTATTCAGCTCATATTCATCAAGGAGAAGAAGAGAAGACGAATGGCTCTTTTCCCAAAACCATCTGCTTATATACATTATTTACACAATGGGCCTTGCGTGATTGGCTACTTCAGGGCTACACCTGTGGGCCAATTATATTGTGGATTGACTTCTGCCTGCAGCCTGATTGGCTGCTCCTACAGGCCAATCAGGTAGCAGATTCACTTCTGCCAGCCGCCTGATTGGCTGCTCCAGCAGGCCAATCAGGTTGCGGATTCACTTCCACCTGGAGTTGGATTGGGTAGCTCCCGCTGATTCTGAATCCTATTGTTCTAGGATTCAGCTCAGTACATAACACCCCTCCCCTCTAAGTTCCAGTCCTGCCCGGGAAGTTGCATTCGTAGTCCCCAATGTCTGCTGGCCGCCTCCGTGTGCGTTGTGGCCTGGGGTGTTCCTTGGTCAGGGGTTCTGGTTCTGGCTCGTGTTCTGAGGCTGCTGGCTGTGCCGGGGCTGTCTGGTCTGGCGCCACTGAACCACTAGGTTGTGACTCTGGTTCCGGTGTCCTTCCAGCCTCGGGGCGCCCCTCTGTGCCTACTGCTTCTGCTTCCCCTGCCCACCCCTCTCGCTCTACAGGCCTCACTGCCCTGCTGTCCCCTTGGGACCCCTCTGTCCCGCTCTCCTCCCGGGTTCCTCCTGGGAATCGTCGCCGTAGCTGGTCGCAGTGGCGGCACCAACATTGCCCCCCTTCCGTTAGTACCTCGTACGACACGGGACCGGTCACCTTGGTGACTGTGGCGGGTACCCATGCTGGGCCTGCCCCAAAATTCTTTGCATACACTGGGTCCTGGGCCACAAATGTCCGGGGGTTCCTGCCTTTCCCCACCACTACCTCATCCTGAGCTCTGTCGGGGTGAAGTCGGTCCAGTCTAGTTGCAAGGCGCCGGCCCATGAGTAGTTCAGCTGGGCTCCGGCCCGTCGTTGTGCTTGGGGTGCTGTGCTGTGCTAGAAGAAATGCGGCAAGGCGGTATTCCCAGTCCCCTTGTGTTATGCGGCGGAGGCTGTCCTTGGTGGTCCGCACCATGCGCTCCGCTTGGCCATTGGTGGCAGGGTGGAATGGTGCTGAGCGGATGTGGCGGATGGCGTTCTGCGCTGTGAAGGTCTGGAACTCCTCTGACGTGAATGCGGTTCCATTGTCCGAGACGAGGGTGTCAGGGAGCCCGTGGGTTGCAAACAGCTTATGTAGTACCCGGATGGCTGCCGCCGTAGAAGTGGACGGTACCAGTGCGACCTCCAGCCATTTGGTGTAGGAATCCACCACTATGAAGAATGTTTTTCCCTGGAAGGGGCCAGCGAAGTCCACGTGCAAGCGTGACCATGGATGTCGGGCGGACTCCCAGGGCTGGACTGGGGCCCTTGGGGGATCCGGGCGGGATTCTTGGCAGGTCTGGCAGTGTTGGACCCAGGCCTCTATCTCTCTGTCAATCCCCGGCCACCACACATAACTCCTGGCAAGGGCCTTCATCCTCACTACCCCTGGGTGTGTCTCGTGTAGGGCTGTGAGGACCCTTTTGCGGAGGGGCTGGGGAACAACAACCCTGCTTCCCCATAACAGGCACCCCTTGTGGGCCGACAGTTCATGTTTGCGGTTTGTGTAGCCAGCGAATTCTGGCCCGGGGCTGCTGCTGGGCCATCCTCGCCACACCCAGTCCAGGACCCGGGAGATGACCCTATCTTTTGTGGAATGGTGCGCAACTTCTTGTGCCTGAATGGGTCGGTCGGGAAGCAGCTCCAGGGTCATAACCTCTTGCGCAGGCGCTGGGTCGGGGCCTGTTTCTGGTAGTGGTAGCCTGCTGAGTGCGTCTGCGTGGCCCATCGCCTTCCCAGGGCGGTGGATTAGTGCATACTGGTAGCCGGCAAGGAAAATTGACCACCTGAGGACACGTGGAGACAACACTTGGGGGGTCTGCTTCTCGGGGGCAAACAGGCCAAGCAACGGCTTGTGGTCAGTCACTATGGTAAAGGGCCGCCCGTACAAGAAATCATGGAATTTTTTTACGCCCTTCACGATTGCCAGACCCTCCTTGTCAATCTGTGAGTAGTTTCGTTCGGCTGCAGCAAGCGTCTGGGAGAAGTATGCCACCGGCACCTCTCTACCATCCGGGAGTTGGTGTCCCAGGACAGCGCCGATGCCATAGGGAGAGGCGTCGCATGCCAGCACCACTGGCAGCCTCTCGTCGAAGTGTGCCAAGACCGAGTTCGAGACGAGCAAGTCCTTGACTGCCTGGAATGCGGCCCTTTGTCGCTGGCCCCACACCCAAGGGGCCCTTTTATCTAGGAGTCTGTGTAGGGGCTCCGCTACCGCTGCCTTATGGGGAAGGAAGGCATGGTAAAAGTTCAATAGTCCCAAGAATGACTGAAGTTCGGGCTTGCTCTTGGGCGCTGGGGCCTCACAAATGGCCCGTACCTTGTCACCGGTTGGATGGACCCCTTCTGCGTCCACCTTAAATCCCAGAAAGTCCACCTGCGGCACTCCCAGTAAACACTTTTCCCGCTTCACCTTGAGGCCCGCCGTCTGGAAACGGTGCAGGACGGAGCGGAGGCGGTCCTCAAATTCCTCTGGTGTGGGCCCGGCGATCAGTACATCATCGAAGAAGGGGGTGACGCCAGGAATCCCTTTAAGGAGGGAGTCCATTAGATTCTGGAATATGCCTGGTGCCACGCTAACGCCAAATTGCAGCCGCTTTACTCTGAATGCCCCTCTGTGCGTCACAATCGTCTGAGCCTCTGCTGTGGCTTCGTCCACAGGCAACTGTTGATACGCTTGGGCCAAGTCCAGTTTGCCAAAGATTTTTGACCCAGCCAGGGTGGCGAGGACATGGCTGACCACTGGCACTGGGTATGCATGGGCCGTGAGAGCCTTGTTTATGGTGCATTTGTAGTCTGCACAGATGCGGACCGAACCGTTAGGCTTGACGGGTGTGACAATTGGAGTTTCCCAGGGGGCGTTGGGCACCGGCTCCAGCACTCCTTGCTCCACGAGCCGGTCCAATTCCTCGTCTATGCGGGGTTTCAGGGCGAACGGGACCCGGCGGGCCTTGTGCCTGATGGGTCGTACAGCGGGGTCTAGCTGTAGGGCAATGGGGGGTCCTGTATATCGTCCCAATGCCCCATCGAAAACCCATGGAAACTCTTTGCATATGGCGTCCACGTCCACTTGTAAGCTAGTGCGGTTCACCCTGGTAACGGCTAGCCCCAGAGGTCCAAACCATGCCAGTCCCAGTAAGCTAACGTAGGGGCCCTTAACTACCAGCAAGTCCAATTGTTGCTTTCGCCCTCGATATTGCACCCTGAAGGTCCCCACCCCCATTGTAGGGACCTTACGTTTCTGGAAGTCCCGGAGGGTGAATGGGGCCGGCCTTAGTTTGGGACCCCCATTAGGGCACAGTTCCCTTAATGTTCGGGCCGAGATTATGGATAGAGTTGAACCCGTGTCCAGCTCCATGCGGCATGGGGCTCCCTCTATCTGTACCTCTATATAAATTTTCTCTGTGCTGGGATGGGGCAACTGGAATACCTGGTAGTCCGTGATCTCCGTCGAGTTGCCTTGGTGCAGGGTGCCGTGTGACCTGGGGCTCCTGGGTCGGTCATCTGATGCTTGTCGATGGGTGAGTCGAGCCCGACACACCCGGGCGATGTGTCTCAATTTTCTGCACTGCCTGCACTCTGCGTTGCGGAAACGACAGGTCCTCCTCTCGTGGTTCTCCCCGCAGCTTGCACAGTTCCCTCCTTCTCGTCGAGGCTGCTGTGGTGTGTGTGCTGCTTGAGTGCGCCGCTGTACTCGGTGTACTTCCTCCCTGTCAGATTCGGATTCGTCAGTGAGGTCTTCGTGGTAGACCCTCGGTTGGGATGGCGGGGCCGGTCGTGCCTCTTGCGTTGACCTCTCGGCGGCTTCGGTTGCCAGGGCTTCCTCCAGAGCAATCTGGAACGTGAGGTCTTTTTTGGCGTAGAGGCGTCGTTGCAACATCTCGTCCCTCAGGCCACCGACGAGGCGGTCACGAAGCATGTTCTCCAACTCTGAGAAGTTGCATAACCGGGCGGCTTGGCGGAGGGAGGTCACAAACCCAGTTATGGTTTCCCCCGGGGCTTGCCGCTTTGCGTAGAAGGCATTTCGGCAAGCTACCACCGAGGGCTGTGGTGAAAAGTGCTCCTTCAGCCGTTCCATTATTGTTTTGTAAGAGACGGTAGCGACATCTCTAGGTGCCAGGAGAGCCCGGGCGATTTCAAACGTCTCCTCTCCACAGACGCTGAAGAATGTCGCCCTCTTCATGGCATCGTTGGTGACTTCTTTCGCTTGCAGGAGGAAGTTGAAACGGGCGGCGTACCCTTCCCAGTCTCCTGATGCTGGTTTGAATGGCAAGAAGCTGCTGTCGGTTGCCATTCTGGGTTCCTTGGGTCCTGGAGCTGAAGCCTGGATGCACGGTGCGATGCAGCGGTGCAGCAGGTGGCGGTGCTGCGGTGCAGTGCGTGGTGGCGGTCAGCTCAGCAGGATCCCACCTTCGTCGCCAGTGAAATATACTCGGAGTCGAGAGTGAATTTCATGCTCTTTATTCAGCTCATATTCATCAAGGAGAAGAAGAGAAGACGAATGGCTCTTTTCCCAAAACCATCTGCTTATATACATTATTTACACAATGGGCCTTGCGTGATTGGCTACTTCAGGGCTACACCTGTGGGCCAATTATATTGTGGATTGACTTCTGCCTGCAGCCTGATTGGCTGCTCCTACAGGCCAATCAGGTAGCAGATTCACTTCTGCCAGCCGCCTGATTGGCTGCTCCAGCAGGCCAATCAGGTTGCGGATTCAGTTCCACCTGGAGTTGGATTGGGTAGCTCCCGCTGATTCTGAATCCTATTGTTCTAGGATTCAGCTCAGTACATAACAAAAAGCCTTGTGGCTGGGGAGGGCTTGCATCAGCCAGTGGGGGAGACCGAACAGAAGGTACTAGTGACCAAAGCGGAGGGTGAATCTTGTCACCTAGAACCAGGTGCCACCTTTGCAGATAACAGCAGACCCATCTACCCTAACCTAACAGAGTGTAAACTTGCTAGCTTGACATTCCTGCAAAGCAAGAAAGTATTGAGAGCGACAGTGTCTTATCTTTAAAAGCTTGGTGGGAGAGATGGGGAAACTTGTTGGGACACCTCTGTCACTGCTGTCCAATTCTGAACCTCTGGCCCTACTCTTGGGCTACTGGGCACTGTGTCTGCTGTTGAGCCTGAACCATTACTGGCCTGAATAAAGATTTATTTCCTTACAAATAAAAGCCTCTATCAGCATGTTCTGGATGGGAGCCAGGACAGGTATAACAGAAGCACATTTCCGTTTTCCATAACTTGAAAATATGTTTTTGTTCTGTAGATTTTATTTTTAAAAAACCACTTAGAACAATCTTAAGTTACGTCTGTGATAGAAAATGGGTCCATCTTGAAACCATTTCACTAACCAGGAAGATAGCACTGGTTAGTGAGGGCATGGTAGCAACCTATTTTAACTCTGGTCCATAAGAAAAATGTTTTAAAGCCTGGGTGGTCCTTAGGTGGTTCATTCTCAGCTAATAGCACGGGCAAGGCTGAACACAAACTTGCTGTGTTTGATTGACAAAACATCTACCGAAGGATGATTAAGGCCTCTCAAAGCCGAGACATCTTTAAGTGGGAGAGAAACACGGGATAAAATAGACCCAGTTTGTGACCACATTTAGCAGCAAGATCCCTATTGCTTATGAAGTTGTCATTTTCTTTTTTATTCTTCTTGTCAAAAACTGTTTATTTCAGATGCATGCATTGCTGAGCAAAACCTCCAAGCTCAAATCTTTCTTTAAGATAAACAGAATAGGCCTATTTTAGATAACTGAAGGAATTCTTTATTTGTGTCCAGCATGATGGACTATTAGATTTAACAAAAGCACTTCAAAGCATGGTACACAAATAAATCAACCCACCGATTCAATCAACTGTAGCAACACTTGAACACTTGCCACATGGAGATCTTGAGGTAATTCTTCTTGGCAAAGAAAACTTTTATTTCTAATCTTAACAGCCCTTGTTACAGAGCCTTTTTGTTCTCCTAAGAGCTTTTAATTTGCCTTTGCTTCATACCCTCAACATACGTGTGCAATTACATAGAGGAACATTCCCATATTAGCTGCACACTTTTTCCTAAGCAGATGTATGTTCATCTGATGTATGTGGTGGGTGTATTTGGGCGTGTTTGCATTTCTGTCCCTAGTTTTCTCCCTTGCAGTTTTTGTGATTGTTGTGTCATTAGCTACAAACATGGCTTGTTAATTCCAAAGATATTTTATTCGGATTTGCTTTCAAGATTTTCTTCAGTCTTTTGTGTGCCTCATATTAGGGTATAAAGGCAAACTATAAATGATTTTTCAATGAATACATATGCATATGATTTGTCAGTCACAGGATGTACATTCAGATTAATAGAAGAGGAAAAAGTATGTCAAAACTGAACCAAATGCCTCTAGCCAGCACGAGCAAAGAGCTCCTTTGAAACATCGTACCTCTTTACAAAGCTGTTTTCTTTTTCATAGACTACAAGAATGGAAGTTGTATAAAAACGATATTTCGAAGTATTTTCAAAATTATTTAATGCATATAGTATTTTAACTATAGAACCACGTGAAGTTCCAAGATTTGAGGAATATTTCACACACACACACACACACACACACACAGTTCTGCTTTTCAAGCTACGTAAAAAATAATTAATAGTGTTTTAAAGGTAATATCTTTTTTTCATTTACCCCCACAGCGAAGCACATTCTTTCTTATATCAAAGGAATGCTTGCAATTTTGTGGTATTATGAAAATCCCAATTAGTGATCCACAAGATGTGTTGGAAAAAAAGTGCCTAAGGTGTTACAGACATTTAGTGGCCGACTTCCAGAGGCCTGAAAAATGTCTCTCTTGAAAGAAATGTTAAGAATTGAATCATTGCAGTCTGGCTGGGGAATGCTGTTAGAAATAATTCCTCCAACAGTTAATAAAAGCCTTTCTGTAGAGGAGGGTACAATATCCTCTGTGTACCAACAGGATACAGGAGGTGAAAAGATGGCCATGCTTCCTTTCGTAGTTCAGAGGCTTGCTACTAAGTGAGGGGCTGTTTACTATGATGGTCTGTCTCACTGAACGGAAAGTATTTCAAGTTGTTGGTTAACAGTCTTTTTTTTTAACTACTGGACAATGTTGGTTGGTAAATTATCTATTAATTTAAGTGACAAGTCTGTCCAGTAAGCAGGAGTCTTTGATAAGAGTGGTTGTGAACAGTCACTGTACTTATTTACATTTATTTAAGTTTCAGTTGAACTTCTCTCTCTCTCTCTCTCTCTCTCTCTCTCTCTCTCTCTCTCTCTCTCTCCTCTGCATTTCTTGGTGTTTGACTCCCCCCCCCCCCGTTTATTTCTCTGTTCTGCTCACCTGAATTCAACTCTTTATTTGTAGTGCAGATGACATCAGATGGTATTCAACTAATTAAATGTGTGAGCAGAGTGACTTCTGCTTCCACAATGGGGCTTGTCTCCCTCTCCTTCCTCTGTTTGTGCCCTGCAACCATCCCCAAATCTGCTCCGGCTGATCGGGGGAATCCCCAATGCAGATTTAGAAGGCACAAGGGGGGTGAGGTGGGGTAGTTCCACTGTGTAAGTGGAAGTCATTGCTACGCCTTTTATACCTTCCTCTCATTCCAATTTTAAATATTTGAATCTTAATTTACATGGGTATTTAAAGTGACATACATGTAAGAACTGAGGTTAAAACAGATCTCAATAAATGCATTTACCACAGTTTCTAAACTGACAACAGAAGGCCAAAGGTACAATTACACCAGAGTAAGTGGGAAATTCACTTTTCATAGAAGTCAGCTATTTTGGATTTATTCTGGTCTATATTTATACGCATCCTTCACTTAAAAGTGCTCTCTAATATATACAGTTTTGTTGCAAGATCAATCTACATGTCTAGTTTTTAACTATCTCCCCCACCCCCCACTCTGGAATTATACATTGCAGTGAGGGAAGCCGCCACTGTGATCCTAAATAATGTGGATTTAGTTATGGGCTTTATTTCAAGTTCCTGTTAGTTCTGGAAAGATGCCACTCCAGCTCAAATCTTTGCTGCCTAAAGTTGGCAATGTTGTCTAGAGAGAGAAGGGAGGCCCACAGCTGCAAGGAAAACAAGAATGTGCCTTCTGATTCCACATTCACAAATCTGATTAATTCTGCATAATTGTAGTACTGAAGCCTTGTGAGCCATGAGTGAGTGAGTGCCTGTCTCCTGGTTTGCTTCCTGCTAAAGCTCTGGAATGTTAATGAACTACACAGAAAGACAGCAGCACGAGGCCACCTTAGATCCATATGGAAGATTGTTACCTATGACAAATCAACAGAGTTCACTCCATAGAACTTCATAAAACAGATCAGAGTTTATTTATTGTTCCTTTCAAGTGGTCTGGGGAGCTTTCATTTGAGGAACCTCTCAGAAAATGTGCAAGCTACCATCCCCTTGTGTAAACCACAGAACTGTTCAGATGTGTATCATCTCATGCTCCCAACTGATTCCCCCCTGCCCCACCGCCACCACACTTGTTGCATTATCTCCAAGGTTAACGTCAATTTCTTCTCCACAAAGAAACCGAAACGAAAGCTAAATGGAACCTCATGTGACTTAGGCAGCACCATGTGTCTAAATGGACTGAATCAGCTTCTGGTTTTGTAAGCAAAAGCAAATATGATAATGATGTCATAAGTCACTGACTCTATAAAAGGCATCTTTGGTGAACTTCTCTGGTTAAGGAAGGAAAATGGAAAACATATTGGCCAAGACTCCTTCTAATATGCTGCCCCCAAGTGTCATCAGAATGTTCCTTCTTCTCTGGTTTACAGAACCACCAAGTTATTGAATTGTGAAGTACTACATAGCATCAAATTATATAAAATAACCTTTCTTTTTCTAATAGTATGTTATAGGCATTCCCAACTGATTTAAATAATAATAATAATAATAATAATAATAATAATAGTTGTTGTTGTTGTTACTGTTGTTTTTATTATTTTATTAATCACCTTCTACCCAAGGAGATCATCGACTCCAGCCAAGCATTTGGAGGCTAGGGATGGGGAGGCGGCAGGGTTTTTTTATATATATATAAAAAAGAACTTCTATTAATTGTGTGTGTGTGTTTGTAGGAGAATATGTAATAAAGAGAGTTTGTTTGTGTTTGTTTGTTTGTTTAGAATACATGCATTCTAAAGTTTGACTGATGTTTATTCCAACCAGCTTAACCAATCAACTTCTTTTCCTAAACAATTTCAGTCAGTCATCTGATAGAAAGCCACAGTTCTTTGTGTTCACGTATTTGTTGGGAAACATTTGTGTACTGGAGTTGCTAAAAGATCTACAGGAAAAGGGAGAGGCTATTGAGATGTTTCACTTCCTGAAGGCATCTGAGAAGTAAGTACACACTTCTACATCCTCATTATACATAAAAGCATTTGAAGTGACTGCGTGTCCCTCCTGTTGTGGATGCAAAGATCTGCCAAGCATTTCAATATGAAGGAAGGAAACAGAGAGAGATGTATGGTTCTCATGAAGGCAGAGAATTCACACTGACAATTGCTGTAGAGTAGAATAAACCTACCATATTTAACTAAACAACGAGTAATTCCTGTTGTGTTTAAAAATATAGAACAAAATCCTGCTCCGTTATATTGGGTCCTGCCCAGTGAAATTCTGCTTTAAACAACCAGTGAAGAGTTCATCCATGTTGTATTTTGTAATCTGAGGTAGTTTTCTTTGATGCGTCACAGAACTGTTCTTATGCTCTTAGTTTATGCCTCCACACCCTAATAAGTGACGTGCATGAAGTGTTAGCTGAAGGGTTAGGTTTGCCTCCTGTGGATATCCTGTCATGCAACTGTTTCGGAAGCCTATAACCCTCTTTCTTCCCCTTTCCATCCTGGAGAAACAGTGAGGAGTAATGCTGGCCATGATGCTTATACTTCATCAGAGGAATAATGATCCCGGTCCTCCATTTTACAGTTACTCATTTCAGAATCAAACATAATGTTCCATAGTGCCTCAGTCACGGCTAGAAAAAAGTTGTTTCCATGGTATTGAGAAACAGCTCTGCACATTGCATTTCTTTGCATGCTGCATGTATTTACACAACCAACCAAAATGTATTACTGCGCAACTCTAAATAGCCCACTGTGGGTTTGATCACTTTAGTGTGAAACTGGATTGTGTGTGTGTGTGTACCAACGACTGCTGCAAGTACTAATCAACATATCCTAAAACGGTTGTATATCTATATCCTGAGATGCCATAAAATACTTGTGCTTAGAGGCAGATATAGAAATAGAAACAAAACAAGTCCCAGTACTAGCACAGTACAAACAGTGTGTTGTGGTGGTGCTAGTACCTGACTCCAGACTAGCTGGGGGAGCAAAGGCAACCATTTGCATAGTTTCATCTGTACAAATATTTATTCCAGCAATTGGGTGCTGCTCCAAGACATGGATTGACACCCTGATCTACAGCATATTGTTTGGAAGAAACTTCCAACAATTTCAGAGTAACTTTCAGGCATGTAACTGTGCATATGTAAACCACCTACTGGTAAATCCAAGTCATTATGGGCAGGAGTCACTGAAACCACTTCTAATGCTTGTACAACAGGGCTTTCCCTCCCTCTCTTCCTCCTGAATGCCCAAAATTGGCTTGGGAGGTTGTCAGTTGAATCCCCTGAACAGCACACAAGGGGAGGAGAAAGGTTATGATGCCATCCAGCAAACTGCAATGCTTACAGAGATGAAATGTTCAGAGGAGTGTGATGTTGAATTATACCCTGTGGCTTTAAATGGGTTTTTAAAAATCTGTATACCATCCTATACCCATAGATCTCAGGGCACTTCACAACATAAAATATGACTGTACGCACTTTGGATTTATAGTAATGTAATTGGATAGATGCTGATCTTCTCTAATCTTGGTCTCAACACCTTGAAACACCTTTCTTTAGTTATTCCCCTTAACCCTGGGATTTTATGCCTGCAAACGTCAGAAGGCTGGCCACAATCTGCTGTGTTAAAATGGCAAAAGGATCCTTGCCTTTTCACAGATACAGATGTCACTGGAGGATAGGTAGGTTGGTGAGGAAAGATGTGCTGAGAGAATGAGAACAGCTGCTCAGATAATTGTTTAATGCTTTTCTTAAATAAGAAAACACCTCAAAAACAATCAATGTCTTCACAGGTCTGGATATTTCTCAGCCTGACCAACAGTAATCAATAAACAATGAAGGTGGTTCGCAAACTATACCAATTAATCATTGAATAATTTGTTGAAGGGATTTGATGGTTCTTGAGATATACCAGGAAAATGTTGGAAATGTGTCTGATATGATGCTAGTTTTCTAGATTCACAAACTAGGCATGGTGAATGCAATCTTTTCCCAGTAAGTGACTGAAACAAGGATGAAATTTGGTCATTAACCAGAGGCCCTTGGTTGCCCTTGGAAACTCCTGATTAATGTCACTTTTTAGATACCTTTCCCCACTGGTCCCTTTTCTGACATTTACTGAAACATATGTACACTATATACACATTTGTGTTTCCACAGAATACACTAACTGTACTTTTTATCACAGATACACATTCCTGGCAGACATACAAGAGCCATTAGGAGCCCTGGAGACAACCATGTTCTACTTAATTCACAGGGGGAGCTTTCCTCTAGCTATAGCAAGTAGATGGCAATATTGTTTTTCCTGTCTTAGTAGCTTTTCCAGTATTTTCCAGCCTCCCTTGCCCACAACATGTGGTCGGTACAGCATTACCTCATGCCTCTCTGCATAGTCCATTCCTCTGAATATTGAACTGCTAATTGCCCCACAAAACTTCAAAATCCCTTTCAATTTGCCCTATTCCCTTCCCAGCCAAAATGCTTTAGAAATCATGCATAGCCTGGTCTCTTTCCTTTACCCAAAATAACCTCTTTGGAAAGACTTCTAATTTAGTGTCCTTTTAATATAAATTGTTCCCAGCCTGCAAAATAAAGTATGTAGTGTTTTTTCTCTGGAGGCTGACATTATTTCCTCCTTTTACCATCCCTGCTTTATTAAAAATATGTTATAAAAGCCCAATATTTAATCCCCCCATGTTGATTACTAATGCTGAAACGCAGCTGCTTGGCTACAGCCACCGTCCTAGCCAATCATTCCCTCCACAGTCACCACAATATCATGTGGACCAGAAGTTATCCTGCCAAAAGCAATACATATACTCCTTAACTCAGCCTGTACCCTCCAAAGATACACTTTGTCTTTATGATTCAATCAGAAGTGTAGAAAAGTGACACTTTGTACTTGCTGCTTGTACAGTAAGCATGCAAAAGAAAGAAAGAAAGAAAGAAAGAAAGAAAGGGAAGAAGCTCCTCTGAATTTCCACAAACTTTCCAAAACTTGTATTAGTTTAGGGAAGTTTTTTTTTATGACTGATGTTTTAATGTATTTTTAATCTCCTGTTGGAAGCCAGCCAGATGGGCTGGGTGTAAGTAATAAATAATAATAATAATACTAATAATAATAATAATATCTAGAAATCCAAGATGAGATAGTGGCCCTGATTTATAAAGATATGCATAGGAATTTCTCTAGGAAGATGTACAGGACCACAATTCTTTTCTATGGTTTGAAAATGTGAACATAGACAAAGTTAGTACAGCAAGTAGAAAGTTAACCTAAGAATCATTGTTGTACTTTTCCCTTCCACCTGCCTATTTCCTATGGTGGCCTTTCCTATACTGCACTTTGAGATATTCACATTGATGAATAGGTTTTTTTTATTGCATTATCATAAGTGCAAGTTAGTACATCAAATGGTCAGTACAGAGTGTTTTTAAGTACCAGATACCCACTGTGCAAGGAAACCTAATGTGCATAAAAGTTCAGGCAGATAATCCTTATTCTAGGAATATAGACCAATCTGCTCATTTTTCTTTCTCAGCTTTCCAGTCTTAGGTTTGCCACACTTCAATATCAGTTTGCAATTTCTTTTTTTAAAAAAAGATCATCATGAAAATTAGGCAGCATATTAGTGGTAATTTCTCCTAGTATACACTTTTTATAAGCATTTTCCCCAATATAATGAATTTATGCTCAGAATTTTTTGTTGGAGTATTGTTTTCCAAAATTCAGAGAAGTGGGAATTTCAAAGGATAGCTATATTTCGATTCCCATATTGTTTCAGGAAATGTGAATTAGATAGGTTCACATTAAGCTGTGAAATGAACTGAATTTGTCCCCCATTCCTCCCTTATACATAAATATTAACAACTGAAAAGTTCAATCAAAACCCAGTGAAGTGTAATCAGCTTTGATACAAATAATCAAGACAAGAACTCTAACCCAAAGAATGTTACTGCCCTATTTTGAAGACAGACACAGAACAAATGTCTGAAAATGACTGATTATACTAAAAGTATCTTCTTGATCTTACCAAGATTTATGCTAAAAGAAATGGACCTATACTGACATTTTCATACTATCTGAAGATGCAGAGTAAATGAAGATCACAGTAACTGCCAGTATGAATATTTTGTCTAAATAACACAGATGTATTTTTGTTTACTTATTTGAATCACCATTTATAAATTATACTAAATGGCCTCCTAAAGTAACATTTTAAATAAGTCAAATATCATCAATCAGATTTAGCTGAAAACATGCAAGAGTTTAAACATTTAAAATATTTGCAAAACTTCACTAGCTAGGCACTAAAGGTGGCATCTTCAAAAGTTCACAAACTACTTTCAAAAAGTAACTTTGATTCCACTTCAAAGTTCAGTTTCAATTTTTACCCCACTCTTAAGTTCATGATAGCAAAAACATTTGTAAACAAGTCATAGAATTCAGGCAAAGTTAAGCACTTTAAACACCCCCTGATTTCATTGGAAAAACACTTTAGCACATTCATAAATGTACTGTGTTAAAATTAGTGGGTTTTGAAACTTTTGTCTATTTATTTAAAAATTATTATTTTCCTCACTCATTCCCTTTTTGCTGTAACATGTTGAACTTGGGCTGGAGGAGCCCTGAAGCTTTCAAAGCTGGCTTTCAAACCCACCAAGACTGCATCTATACAGTCCCCAAACTTAGGAAACATTTTTTTAGCATATTCATTAATACATGAAGAACTGTTAGGTTTTTTCATGGATGATTGCATTTAGGGAGTAAGACTCCAGCATACTGCTCCAAAATATTTAAGTAAATTAACAAGTTAGCACTAAATCACAATCTTGTTGCTCCTAGATGGCCACTCTGAACACATCTTCCCAGAAGCAAGTCCCAGTGAGTTCAAGGGGGCCTATTCCCAGCTAAATACAGAACTGCACCTTAAATACCTTTTAAAAAATCACAATTTTTTAAAAAATCACAATTTTTCTTCAGTATATTATCACATAAGCAACATTAAGCTCATGTACTACATATACATAATTCATTGGTAATAACAACACATTATGTAAAGTGCCAGCTTTGACTTTTCCAAGTCTATCAGAAACGTGGCTGCACAACAAAAGAACGGCAAAACATTTTCAGTTTACCTGGCAAAATATTTGGACCGTCGCTGCTGTCCAGAACGCTTCTCTGCTTTGTCCCCCGAAGCTCACTTTTTGATTTCCAAATGAGCTTTACCATTCTGAACATCTCAGGCAACTCCCAACCTAGGATCCCCTGCTGACGAAAGGGCAGGCTGCCCGTGGACAAGGGCATCAGATCTCCCTCAGTCCCCCACCGCCTACCCATGTCCGACACATTGAAAAACCTATTCAGCACAGGCATCCTCGGAAGACAAGGCTGCAGCTACTAGAGAGGGAAAACTCCTTAGGCTCCAGGAGAAAAAATATATATATATATATAAAACAAGCTGCACATCACTGACCCAGTGTACGGAGACGGTTCCTCTTAAGCTGGCAGCAGCCTTGTTACTCCTGAAGCTGAGATGGCCAAAACTCCCTGGAGAAATGTACCTTTCAAAGCTCCCCAGTCGGGAGTGTTCTGGAACTGTTCCTTCTCGGATACATGCAAATATTGTCCTTCTCGCCCTTTCCCTCCTCCTCTCTCAAGTTTTGAGCTAACTGCACTTGATTAATCCCAGTTTACTGCTGGAACTATAAAGGAGAATACAACCAAGGAGATATTTCTTTCCTTTCCCTTCCCTGTTTTACCCTCTGAGAGCTCTGACTATAAGCCACATGCAAACAAAAGTACTGGCAAATACACCCACAGGGGGGGGGGAATTATTTACCAGTTCTGCAATAATTAGGCACTATAATGTGAACTGTGGCTGGCTTGAAACACAAGAACTTTGTCAAGCTATGTTCTGTACTGAGGAACAGAGACAGACAGACAGAGAAAGCCTGAGTAGCCTAGCAAAGCCATCTGAAATTTACCTCGCTCTGGCTGGACCTGCCCTTAAGGCCATTTCCCCCGTTCTGCTAATGACTACCTTCTGGTGTCGATATTAAGAAGGCTGTATTTGAATTTATCTGCAAAATAACCCAATTAGCGTAAGCTTCCCAACCCCCCCCTTCCTCTTCCCAGTTGTTTGGTTTTCAATCTCAGCAAATCCGAGGAGCAGACTATTAAACAAGGCACTTTGTAACCTCAGCCGCCCTTCAGATGGACAGGAAATAACACTGATTCACATTCCAGAATGAACTGTGAATGAGATGAATCAGGAAAGCAGTGAGATCCAGAGATGGCGTAATATCTAACAGAACAGCTCTGGGTTTGTTCTGAATTTGATTTTGATTTTTTTTAAAAAAAAGAAAACTAATTATTAAAAGAGCGAAAGATGGTGGTCTTGGTAGACTATCAGGTGAAAAATCAAGCTGTTGAAATTAAACCCCAAATCTTTAGCTCCCTCACTGTACAGTTTGCCCTGACTGAAGCAGCAAGTTCATATGAGGACATCTGTTGGTGTGGGCTAATAGGTTATACAAAGAATTCAATAGTTCCTCATTATTCACCTTTGAAGACAACACCAAATACCTCCTTCTCGCTGCTCCTCAGGCCTTTGTGCCATCCACAGAAACAGAGGGCCCTTCATTTCAAGTGTTTTCAACAAACAGAGTGACTAATGTTTGTACCGATGTGCACAATTAAGTATGTTTTGGTGTACCTTAGAAGTGCCTTCTAATTCTTAAATACCTCATTTCTGCTCTCTCTCTTTAAAATTTACTTGCTTCTTTAAGAATAGCAGCTGTTCTATGCTACCGAAGCAGAAAACAACAAAATAAATCACCAACAAATTTATCATTACATGCCAAGTCAGAAGGAATTTTTTTTAAAAATCTGCAACAGAGAGCACAGAAAGCATGATAATTGTGGGTTGAGATTTGCACGGGGAAGACCCAAGTTTAAATCAACGCTCGTTATGAAGGACATTGATTGACTTTAGGCAGTGAAGTATCTCTTGACTTCTGTTCCTTCATATGGTTGATTGTGAGAATAAAGTAAGACAAACCCATGTATGCTACCCTGAGTTCCTTGGAGGAAAGGTGGGATACAGATGTTGTTGGTAGAGCTGCAATCCAGAACACTTACTAGGTTGTAAGCCCCACTGAAGACAGTAGGACTTAGATCAGAGTAAACACACATGGGGTTGCAGTGTTTAAGTAGTTAATACGTTTGCATGATGGCTAGGGAGACAATTATTTGAACTTCTCCACAAGAAAAGTTAGACAAGACACAGAAGATGATTTTTAAGAACATTGAAATCAGTTTGAGAGAGGTATTGCCTCCAAAGTGCACACACATATTTCTTTTGCTCACTGTCATCTCTGATATATTTTTTTCATGCTTTTCTACAAAAGCATATAAAACCTGTTTACTAGAGGCTAAAGTTATATGATTGTAGAAACCACTTTCAGGAGAGGAGCTATTCTTTTTTCCTTTTAAATTTCGAGTACTTCTGCACAGTTTTACAACAGACAAATTTTAATTTCAGCTTAATTTTTGTTTTCCTTCCAGCCTAAAATTAAGCATATTGTCCTTTTATAGAAAGGAAAATATACTTGCAGATAAACAGGATTTTCATTCTCAGAAGAAGAAGAAACAAGAGTGGGGTGAATTTTAACATCCTTAGGTTTTAAAAAACAGAACATACAAGGTTATCCTGCTGGTGCCAAAATCATCAGAAGCAACAGCATGATACTTCCACTGTCCTAAAATCCTTTGCCATGTTTACCTTATAGTGTTTCCACCTCAAACAGAAGACGGCTGTATTATTAAAGAGTTTCTCAAATGTTCTCCAATCTGCTGTGCTACAAAAATTATTTCTCTACTCTGCTGTCGTTATGGTAAGCGCTTCAATGTCAAAGTTGCACCAAGAGCAAAGTTCTTCTTAAGTATTATACCATTGTTGTTGCAATTATATTATTTTCCAGTAGTGGTTAGCACCAGGATATCCTGACCCTTAGAACAAAGGGGTTAAGAAGAAAGAAAACAATGACATTCTGTAGGATTCCAGATGCACTGATCCATTCATAAAAAAAACATGGCTGTAAGCCTGTTATATCCCAGACAGATAGAATTTCAGCTGTGTTATATATATGAATGACAGCATTAAAAACTCTGTCTGTTTCTGACCCACCTCCCACCCTCATCCCCCAGTCAGGTTAGCCCTGATAGACCTGTAACAATTTTACTTGCTGTGGTGCACTGAAATAAACCACCTGGCTTGGCCAGACACCCCTCACTTCTTCAAGCCGTAGTGTATGGGGGAGGCGGCAAAGTAACAATGGTGTCCCCCAGTGGGGGGTGGGGTTGAGGTTGAGGCAGCTTTGGGTTGTCAGCAGTAGCTCCACAGGTGTGTAGGTATGAATGAACTGTGAACTCCCCCAACCTAACTGACACCTTACTCTGCCACATCCTTATCCCAGTGAACAGCAGCAGCAGCAGCAGCACTGTTCCTGCCCCCTTCCCAATTCCTACTGTTGCTGACTTCTTCCCTGGTGAGACCCTGGTTTCTGGGTCCACCCAATGCTGCTGATTCAAGCATGTTGAATCAAGCATGTTGGTATCATGGTTGATACTACATGGTGATGAGGTATGTGAAGATGGTGGAAATCTCTCATATACTCTTCCCTACGATCGGAGCTGGCCAAAAGCTACACTTGGAGGACAAAAGCTGATCCGTGATGATTTCAGTGCAGGATGTGAGTGTGTCGCATGGTCCATGGCAGGAAGGCTGTGCAGGTTGACTGAAAACTGAAGAGATCTTTGATTGAAACTGCCATGTGAAAAGACCCTACCAAACAGCAGTAAAGTCAGCTATGTGGCTATTGCCTAACATGTGACCAGATCTCCATGAATGGAAGCACTTTTTTGAATGTTGTCTGTGAGCAGGAAGATATGAGTGGCTTCTGTGAGAAACCAGGAATATGAGCAGCTCATTTTTAAATACAAATAGGAAGAAAAATAACTCCATCCCTACTTTAGCATAATCATGGGAAGTCACATCTTTCTACACTACTTAGCCACTGATAACAATATTTTTAAAACCAGGGGCAGGGGGAAGCTTGAAATATCCAGACTCTCTGTATGACTATTGGACACTTTGAGAAGAAGCTCTGCTCTGCTGAATTTGCCACTCAAGCAACTAGAAACTATGCTAAGAAGATCCTGGAATTAATGAGAAGATGCTTCTATGATTGTTAAATTATCAGGGTCATCTGAACAACACAACCACCATTTTATTCCTAACAAATAGCTGTGCTCTGAGGTGAATTGTGCAAGTATTTCACATCTAGTATGAAAGAATGAGCAGTTATTATTCACATCACATTTTGAAATGGCTTAATCTTAAGAATTTCCACATGTTTGTGAACTTGCTTTTAATTTACTATGTGTCTGATGATAAAAGAAATATCTGCTGTGTATCTTGCCAGTCGGTTGTAGCCTACTAGAAAGCCATCAATAACCTAGTGTACTTATGTTCATTTTAGTTTCTGTCTCCCTCATCCATTTCCCTTTGAAAGGACAGGCAGGCTTTAAGCTGGCACCAAACTGTCTTTTTGGCTCTCAACTGCCTTGGCCTCCTGCCCCCCAACAGCTCTCCCACAACAAATTAGTCCAGACCCACAAAAGTTGTAATACAAATCCTTTGTCCTTCCACTCCAGTCATTTGCATTCCACTGTCCAGACACTATTCTTCAGTGATAACCTCCTGTTCTGCCATGTCAACAACTTAGTGATACCTCAGTCAGGGGTTTTGCCAAAGGTTCCATCAGAGTTTACCCACTGATACCTAAACAAATGAGCCCACTGTTACATATTCATTCTTTCTGTAACCCCAACACTGGGAATTGGGAATCTCCTGGGTCTTGTTGCAAAATGGTCAGTACATGCATGAGGACCTAGTGCTCAGATGGATAGGTTGGAGAGAGAAGAAACATAGAAGTATAATAAAACCACCTACAACTGCTTATTATTTTCTAGATTTATGTGTGGTTATTGCTAAAAAACCTATAATCATAGACCTGAGTAATCTTGAAGAAAGATGGATGGGCTGAATATGCCTTTTATATATAATTTTTGTCTTCTTCTTCTGTGCCATACCAGCAGCATATAAAGAGACTGACTGCAAACCAAAACACAAACTCTTGTTTAATATAGGACGACGAGCACTTTGCCTCTGGCATTTTGGCACATGGTGTGAACCCTGGTTTAACATTCTTTCCTAGAAAGCACTTTGCAGCAGGAGTAAATGGGGCATGAACATTGTAATAGTCAGAGGAAAGCAAATGAGGTACTTGTGTGCTTGTTTGCTTGGAAATGAGATAAGATGTCCCCATGATATGATATCTTCATTGTGCTTTTGGATTTTGAAAACAGAAATGAGGCAATGAAAAACACTGTTGCAGATAAAAACACATACAGATGAAGTTTTTAAATATTTGTGGACATGAAATCCCTAAATATGAAGAATATGAAGAATAAACTTAGTGCTTTCTCCAGTCGGCATATACTGGTATTTAGAACACGAGAATTTCATTGCTGAAAGAGGTCCAGTTAGTCCTCACTTTTGTTTCCAACAGTGCTCAGCTCCAAGTCAAGTCTAGCTAATGACAGCAATTCCTTATAAAGGGGCCCCCAACCTTTTACGGTCTGGGGGCACATCTGGAGAAATGGGGGGGGGCACATCATTGGAGAAATGTTGGCGGATATGGAGTTACCTGACCCCTGAGCCATCTGAAGGCAGCCTTGTATGGGGAAGTTTTCTTAATGTTTAATGTTTTATTATGTTTATATATATATTGGAAGCTGCCCAGTCAGATGAATGCAGTGGCGTAGCGTGGGTTGTCAGCACCCGGGGCAAGGCAAGTAATTTGTGCCCCCTAACCCATGGATTTTAGCACTCGAGTCTCTTCCACTAGATTAGATGGCCGGTGGGGCGCAACCAGCCACCAAGCCGCACGGCTCCGCCGCTGCCACCCCCCACCCCGATTGGCGCACGCCCCCCTCCCCAACCTGCCCCCACTTTGATTTGACCTTAAAAGCTGCCACTCAGAAACTAATCTTTTAACAAAAAAATAAAACCAGTGGGTTTACATATGCCTAACTCTGCATCAAACTGGAATATAAGCATCATGGATCTAATTCAGAAAGCTTTTAGATGGTACAACTATAGGTGAAGACCAGCAGCACAGCGTCAGTTGTAGGCCACTGGGATCCCCACCAAAGCAAAGCAGGACACGCTGAGCCGCCTGCACAGCCATGCAGAGAGGAGCGCAGCTGGCCAATGCGACCCTTGGTGGGCAGAGAGGAGCATTGGGCCACGTTGGGGGTGCCTGGTTCGCCCAGCCCTCCTGGCACCTGACACACTATGACCCTGGTGAAGACTATGATTATAAAGCTAAACACACTTCCTACAGTGCCCTATCTACCTCAGTGGTAATAATTCCACATGGTTATGTATTGATCTTTTACTCACTGTATCACTCTCTGCAAACTCCTGTACACAATTTGATACTCAAGTCATTGCATGGGGGTGAGGTGAGAAGAGAAAGCAAGTGAGCATTCATTTAAATGAACAGCACAGAAAATATGCTCATCAAATTTGCAGATGACACCAAACTGGGAGGGGTAGCCACTTACATCCACTGGATGAATGGGGTATAAATATATAAATAGAAATGGTAGTAAAATTATTATCATGGGACGTCCCTATTTTCATCGGAGAAATGTTGGAGGGTATGCACAGATACCCTAGGCGGGGAAAAGAAGACTAAGCAAAGTACTTAAACATATCCTAAAACACAGACAAAAAACAAACAAACCAAAAGATGCCCAATTAAAAATAAAATACAAATATTTGTAGGGACAAAGGGGGTGTCTGAGAACTCTGCAGTGCCCCTAAACCCCCAACAGAGCTGTATCTGAACATACACACACACCACAATCCTCAATTACAGCTACTACAGCCAAGTACAGCTAATTGTCATGGATGGACCTTTCCTTCATAAATACGAGCTGCTAGAAATTATCAGATAGTAAAAGCAATGTATCCTCCTCTTCTGTTTCTCAAACTTCTGTATAGGTAAGATATAAAGAGTGGACAGAACATTTTACATAGTTTAAATAATATGGAAGAAGGACTTGAAATTTACAACTAGTAGTTTACTTAAAGAGAACTATATGAAAATGTTCTCCAGAACAATTAGCAAAAATGTATAAACAAGAGATAACAAATGTTGGAAATATAAGGAAACAGAGGGCACTTTTTACCATATGTGGTGGCAATGTAAGGTTGTTAAAAGGTGTTGGGAAATGATATATAATGAATTGAAAAAAATGTTCAAAATAACCTTTGTCAAAAAGCCAGAAGCCTTCTTATTAGGTATTACAGGAGTGGATCTACCAAAAAAAATAAGACATTGTTTATGTATGCAACAACAGCCGCTTTAATACTATTAGCACAGTCACGGAAAGAAGAAGTTGTCCCTACAAAAGAAGACTGGCAAAATAAGTTAATGGAATACCGCATGCAGAAATGGCTAAATTAACTGGGAGAATAAGAAATCATGAGGACAATAAGTTTTTTTGATGTTGAGCTTCAGACCATATTTTGCGCTCTCCTATTTCACCCTCATTAAAAGGTTTTAAATTCCTCCTCACTTTCTGCCATCAAGGTTGTTGATATTTCTTCCGGCAATCTTAATACCAGCTTGGGATTCATCCAGTCCAGCCTTTCGCATGATGAATTCTGCACATAAGTTGCTTTCCCCTATAGATGCTAGGGGAAAGCAATAGGAAATAGCTATTTCCATCATGCTCGTGAGTCTCCCAGAGTCAGGAGCTAGTAACTTTGGAAGACAGTGCTGGGCAAGATGGTCTTTTGGAATGATCCAGAAAGGCAATTCTGATGTAATGACCCAAAAGGTTCCTTTAGCTTTAATAGCCATGTATTAGAGAGATGCAACTTAAGAGGGGAAAGCTCAGTGGTTTGCTCAGAAGCTTTTCTTTGCTATGTAACCTTCCAAAAAACACAAAAGAAGCTTCTTGGAACAGGGTGTCGTGTACCCAAATTTACTTGCAGACATACCTATGGTGATAATAGCAGTTGGGGGGGGGGAAATAGATTTTAAGGAAAAAACAAATGGCTGGGGGTTCCTTCCCATCTTTTCTCTTATGCAGATAGTCCCCTCTCCCAAGTGCCTTTGCAAAGGAAAGGAAGGTTCATGTTTTGTTATTTGCAGTGCATAGTGTAATGTGTAGTTTGCTCCTCAGGCAGGGTGGCTGAGAGCGACAGCCTATGGCTGGAGACTAGAGCTAGAAGTATACCAAGGCTGAAAATCTGCACGGGAGACAAGAGAAGAAAGTATACTAAGGCTGCAAACCTAACCCTGAATCCATGCTGTTGGAGCAGGTTATGATTGAGTGAATCTTGCCATCTCTTGGCTTCTATTGATGGTATGGAGTCTAAAAGCTGCTGCTGCAGCCATGAAAAGCACAGAAGACGAAGCCATTAGTGTAGCAATAGCTGGCACAAGACCTGAAACAGGCCATCACAGGGACCAGGCAAGAGTGAAGCAGGGTCATGGATCTGCTGCATCCTGGGCTCAACCATTCCCCAGAGAGAAATCTAATACATGCCCCTCTGCTGCATAAGTCAGATTTGGTGGCGAATCTGCTGCTCACCCCTTCCCAGTGCTTCTCAGGATTACTCTTCCTGGTGGGAATGAATCCCTAGTGATTAGTCACAACATGACTATGGCTCTCTCTCTGCACAACTTCAGTTTAGCGTTGGATTCCTACCGTACAACAAAGCTTCAAATTGCAGGATGTCAATAACATGAGGCAGTAAACCAGGGACTTTGGCCATTTGTAAACAACTGCCACTTGGAAGCCTCTTACTCTACCTCCCTCAGATACTACCGTGTGGTTGTTTTTTTTAGAGCAGGTAAGAGCACACACATTCTGCTTCTGTTTACATTTTTTTTACAGGCTTTATGTCAGGCAAGATAACATTGGCAGCTGCCTCTTGCCTTGTTTCAGGCTCTTTCAACCATAGGCGAGTTCATAGTCTAAGGTAATGTAATATGTAGGTCTTAAACGATCCTTTTCCTTTGGCTAAGCACATTTTCTTTTCCCAGCTGAGTCACAGGTGCTGAAGAGGTGCTTCACATGACATGGGCTTAGTCCTCCATTTATTACATAATAACAACTAATACTTTGGAAATGTTCCTGCTCATATATGCATTTTTATACAAAACTATTAATGTAGGAACTGTGCAGTACCCTCTGTAAAAATACACGGAGTGCCCTTTTTGCTGGAATACAACCACTGAAAAGTTTGGGATTGTTGAAGAGTACTGAAATGCCCAAAGACTAGTTTAAGAAAAACAGTATTAAACTGCCAGTCAACTGTAAGCAAAGGCTAGGATTTTGAAGCAAGGACACTATGTTCTCTGGGAAAAGCTCAAAATTAATAGAGCTTCCCTTACCCTATCACAAAACATGTTATAACTATTTCATCTAGGACTTAATCTCTTTAATTTATTCTCCTTTACAGCAGGGTTGTTAGTTTTGCCATTTAAAGTTTGAGTAAAATGAAAGATGGATTATTTCTTGTAGCATGTGCACTACCTCACTTTTCCATCTGGTAAAACAGGTTTCTTAGGGTTGGGGTGATTGGGTTTTTTGAGGGGGATACACACACACACACACACACACACACACACACACACTCAAAATCAAGGTTCAGTTAGGCAATTATAGACTCTGGACATAGTGGTCATATGGGGGAACTTCTTTGGATGGTAATGTGTGTTACTTTGATACCATTGTGGCAAATTTTGATGCTCAGGAGCTCATCCTGATATTCCCCAGGCTACACCAGCTGTGCTGATCCATATATACCCCAAAGAGCAGCAGCACATGACACAACTTAATATGATAAGATGACAGATGGAACAGTGAGTTGGCAAATGGTGAAGCAGTGGCTGGACTTGGGCTTGGGTTCACATTCCTAATAAGTGTTAAGGAATGATTTAGTAGTGTGATCAGGATGCTGAATATATTGCAGTTCTTGAAGTGTTGCTGCTTCACTACTTTACTTAATAAGCAACACTTTCACCATGAATTGCAACTGACAGGCATCATGCTGGGTTGGACTTCTCTCACTGAACAAGCATAGAACGGCAAAGGAATCTCCTGTACTGAAGAAACCATTCGATGCTCTATTGTAGCTGTTTAATTGTAGGATGAAGGTATTAGATGCCCTGGCCAAGGAAAGCATTCACTAGTCACTTTCTATTCCATCAGAGCACCGGACAGGAGGGTCTACCAACATCCAATTGTAATAACACTCTGCATAAAATGCACTGGTATCCAATTTTCATACGAATATTATTTTTGTGTTACCCTTGTTTACTGATAATTGCCACACTCCTGTTCTTTATAAGCATCACAATATCTACTATGATACAGTACTAGCCTATTGGATGTAAGCTGATGATGTCCGATAGACTTCAGTTTTCTTGGGCATGGCAGGTTTATGGCTCAGTTTGATATCCTGCTGTTACTGGAAGGCTCACAGTTTTAAGTCATACTCTGCTAGGAGCCCAAGAATGGCACACAGTGCAATGCTATCAGCTGCCAAGCAGAACGTGAATGATATTGCCATTTATCTGTTTTTACAAATAGGAAGTCAGTCATGACTCCTCATTTTCCAGTAGATTCTTAACATTCCAGTACCATTATCTTTGCAACAGTCTGGCTTCCTCCAGCCATACAGTACTACTAAAATAAGCCTTTGCATGCTTTTACTGAAAATGATGGAAACATATTGGCTGCAGTTTCCCAGTTCCTTTAAAACAGAGCAGCTTAAAGCAGGGTTTTCCAAACTGTGGTCCATGAGTTTCATTCAGGTGGTCCATGCAGAATAACGGGAGCATCTGCTGCTCTGTCCTTCTTAGAACCTGATACTCTGCCCAGATGGTAAGCAGGATGGGCAGCAAGTGACAGGTGGAGAAGACACTTGAAAGGAGTGGAGAAGATTGTCATCAAAGTTAATAGAAGGCTAGAATTAAGAAGTTTAACATTGGTTCACAGTATTAAAAATTGTATTCTGTGGAATTTTGTTGTGTGTTCCGCTCTTCTCCCAGGCTGGGTAGGTAGAAAGGTTGGCTATTTTAGTGGTCTATTCAGTAGCATTTCTCATCCCAAATCTTGGGGAAATGATGAGGGAAATCATTTTGTGGTGTTTTTGTTTCAACAACTTAAAAAAACCCCATCTTGCCTAGCAATAACCTGCCCTTAGTGCCTTGCACTGCTACATTAATTTCAGTAAACTTCTTGTTTCATTTTAACAGTGTACATTTTTGAAACAGCTGAAGTACCAAAAATGGCTGCTCTTTGACAGAACATAGATCCCATCACAGTACAGGGAAAGTAGACTGAAAGAAAAGTCCAACAATGACGCTTTCTGACGAACGTCTTTTGGAAATAATTATGGTGACATTTCTTTCCATAACACATTTTGATAGTTTGTTTTTGTACAGATGACAGCAAATGAAATTAGACAACCAGATTTATGCTGCTGCAATTTCTTCTGTCATTAAAAAAATGGAAATATGTTAATAATTAGAATCACATGGGTTTTAATTCTTCTGGCTCCTAAATAATAAAGCAGATGACATGTGCGATTCCCTAAAGAGTCCACTGAAGTAAATCTGCCACAACAGTAAATAGCCTACATAACAGAAGTATTGCGGGTCCATAGGCTTCTCATCTTTATTGATCCACGTAACAAGTTTTATTTATCCACATAACATCACATAACTACGGTACTGGGTCCTGCTACAATCCTTTTGGGTGGGACCTTATGGCGCTATACATATGGAACTGGACCATCTGAAGAATTCGTAGGTCTCTCTAAAGGCCTATCCAATCCATAATTCTGTTCCCATTGTATCCAAGCAGATGCCTGTGGGAAGTCCACAAGCAGGGCATGAATACAACTGTACTCTCTTGCTCACACACCCCAAGAGACTGGTTTTCAGAAGCATGATGCTTCTAGTATGAGAGATAATGTACTAGCCACAGGACTGCTCCTGGACTTCTGTATTTTAATATTTTGTTGGAAGCCGCCCAGAGTGGCTGGGGGAACCCGGCCAGATGGGCGGGGTATAAATAAATTATTATTATTATTATTATCATCATCATTATTCAGGGGGCTCTCAGTATGGTCCTGCTGCTCTCAATTTTCCCCGCCAAACTACTGGACCCTCCACCCCAATCCTCTTCTTTGTGGCAGCAGTGCAACTAGTATCCTCTTACCTCCCTGCCTGCTTCCCTTGCCTATTCATCTGGGCACTTCCACAGCTGAAAGGGTAGTGGAGAAAATCTCCTCAATTCTCCCTTACAGTTCCTTGGTGCTCCTGAAAATGTGCTCTGGGGGGTTGGGAAAACTTCTGGAACCCTCTGCAGGTGGTGGTGGGGCTTCGGGGAAAGGGAAAATCAGCAATTATTGACTCAGCTGATTCACGTGCACCAGTGGGGACGTCTTGTTCATGGAGCAAGAGGTCCTCCTGGATCAGATGTTGTTGAGCTGAACCTATTCCTATCATTTCAGTAGCACAAGCCCATGCTTGTGTCATGGGATTTTTTGAAGAATCATAGAATCATAGAGTTGGAAGAGACCACAAGGGCCATCCAGTCCAACCCCCTGCCAAGCAGGAAACACCATCAAAGCATTCCTGACAGATGGCTGTCAAGCCTCTGCTTAAAGACCTCCAAAGAAGGAGACTCCACCACACTCCTTGGCAGCAAATTCCACTGCTGAACAGCTCTTACTGTCAGGAAGTTCTTCCTAATGTTTAGGTGGAATTTTCTTTCTTGTAGTTTGAATCCGTTGCTCCTTGTCCGCTTCTCTGGAGCAGCAGAAAACAACCTTTCTCCCTCCTCTATATGACATCCTTTTATATATTTGAACATGGTTATCATATCACCCCTTAACCTTCTCTTCTCCAGGCTAAACATACCCAGCTCCCTAAGCCGTTCCTCATAAGGCATCGTTTCCAGGCCTTTGACCATTTTGGTTGCCCTCTTCTGGACACGTTCCAGCTTATCAGTATCCTTCTTGAACTGTGGTGCCCAGAACTGGACACAGTACTCCAGGTGAGGTCTGACCAGAGCAGAATACAGTGGTACTATTACTTCCCTTGATCTAGATGCTATACTCCTATTGATGCAGCCCAGAATTGCATTGGCTTTTTTAGTTGCTGCGTCACATTGCTGACTCATGTCAAGTTTGTGGTCTACCAAGACTCCTAGATCCTTTTCACATGTACTGCTCTCAAGCCAGGTGTCTCCCATCCTGTATTTGTGCCTTTCATTTTTTTTGCCCAAGTGTAGTACTTTACATTTCTCCTTGTTAAAATTCATCTTGTTTGCTTTGGCCCAGTTGTCTAATCTGTTAAGGTCATTCTGAAGTGTGATCCTGTCCTCTGGGGTGTTAGCCACCCCTCCCAATTTGGTGTCATCTGCAAACTTGCTCAGGATGCCCTCAAGCCCATCATCCAAGTCATTGATAAAGATGTTGAACAAGACTGGGCCCAAGACAGAACCCTGTGGCACCCCACTAGTCACTACTCTCCAGGATGAGGAGGAGCCATTGATGAGCACCCTTTGGGTTCGGTCAGTAAGCCAGTTACAAATCCACTGAATGGTAGCATTTTCTAGCCCACATTTTACCAGCTCCTTTACAAGAATATCATGGGGCACCTTGTCAAAGGCCTTGCTGAAATCAAGATAGGCTACATCCACAGCGTTCCCTTCATCTACCAGGCTTGTAATTCTGTCAAAAAATGAGATCAGATTAGTCTGACATGACTTATTTTTCAGGAACCCATGCTGACTTTTAGTGATCACAGAGTTTCTTTCTAGGTGCTCACAGACTGTTTGCTTAATGATCTGCTCTAGAATCTTTCCTGGTATTGATGTCAGGCTGACTGGGCGGTAAGAAGAAAGAAGAGGAGGAGGAGGAGGAGGAGGAGGAGGAGGAGGAGGAGGAGGAGGAGGAGGAGGAATAGCAGATTCTAACAATTTAGTTGAAGAAGCAGCCATGGAATTTGTCCAGTGCTAAACTATCTGCTCCTGGGACACAAACAACAACACTTCATAAGCTTTGGAGGCATTATTCATGTCTGTTAAGTTTTTTCATGCTTTGCATTACCATCTCTAAAAAGCAAACAAACACAGAATGCAAACAACCAAGTACAATTTATGTCAATTTGTAGCCTTGCCTCCTTTCCACTGAGGAATCCGATAATTTGCCACAAGACAAAAAGCACAATCAATTAATCATTAGCGATTTAAATCTGTGGCATGAGGCGTTCCCAGTAAGCCAATTGCTTCCTGTCAGAAAAATCCCTGTCCCAGTTTTGCCTTTGGGGAGACTCCAGGGAACACTCCTAACATTCTTTTGTTAATATTTATTTGCTTTTAAAAATCAGTTGTTTATTAAATATTTCTTCATTATGGAACAAAGGTTAGCTAGCTTAAAACAAGAAACAATTAAATACAATAACATGAGCAATGAAAATAATAAAATCAGTAGTAGCATAACTATTTGTAGAAAAATCAAACAAATCAGAAAACTTAAATAACTCATAGAAAAAAAGCTGTATTATGTGACCTGTAAAAAGGTGTTAGCAGAAGCACTACAACAAGATTGGTGGAAGGAGATTTTACCACCATCTTCTCTTTTGGCAGCTCCCCACTCTCAAAGCTTCTGAAGGGATGGGCTGTGACGTGGGGGCATTGCCAAAAATCAGATGGAGATGAGACACTTTTAATGAATTGGAAAAAGGTCTTCTACTCATGGGCATTGTTAGGGGGTGGTATAGGAGGGCCAGGTGTTTTGTACCAAGCCCCAGAACTCCTACTCCTCCCCTCTTTAAAAACTATTTATTTTATTTTATTTTATTTACTTTTAAATGTTTTTTAGGGATGCTGGGCAGATTGGAAAGTGCTGGTGAGACATCAGCCATCTTAAATCCACCCACAAAGAGCTAGTGGAAGAAATGAATGAAAAACCAAAATTAAAAGATTATGAAGAAAGAAAAAAGATGGGAATAAATTGGTTGGAATACTTTCAATTGAAAGTGACTTTTGAAAAAGATACAAAAAGCAGAGGGTTTGAAAAAAATAATCGAAGTTAGATAAAGAAGTCTTACAGAGTAAACAAAAAATATTTACAAAAATGTATAAATTATTAAATAATATACAAATAGATCAAGAAATCAAAAGTAAGAATACAGTATGTTAAATTGGGAACAAGATTTAGGTTACGAAATTGAATACAAAGATTGGGCTAAATTCTGGATTAAAAAATATAAATTTTACGGCTTCTTATCAATTAAAAGAAATTTTCATGAAGATGCATCATAGATGGCATATGTTGCCAGATCGGCTGGCAAAAATGAAGAATTCGGGGAACAATAAGTGCTGGAGGTGTAATAGAATGACTGGAACCTTATACCATATGTGGTGGTACTGTCCGGAAATCAATAAATTTTGGAACATGATTACATGAGGAAATCAAAAATATCACACAATAACAGAGCAGAATCATATTTATTAGGAATTTTGAATGGAGACATACCAAAAGACAAAATTAATATTTTCCTGTATGCAACAATAGCAGCAAGAATGTTGATAGCCAACAATTGGAAATTATATTCCAACCAAAGAGGAATGGTTGAATAAATTATGAGAATATTTGGAATTAGTAAAGTTGACTGCTTTGATAAGACAAAAACCAAAAAATATAATTCAGAAACAATGGAAATGTTTAAATGATTATTTATGTAGACAAGGATCAAATGTAAGGTATTGGTTGTTTTGGGGGTAGACTTGCGAGAGATTTAGGAAATTTATTGACTGAAATATTTGTGTGAGATTGTATGGGAAAAAATATGGAATAACAGATATTAGCTTGCTTAAAATGTATATAGGAAGTGCAGTGTAAGCGGTGGAAGTCAACTAATGAAATTGGAAGAAACTCTTCCAACTTTTCTTCTTTTCTTTTTTCTTCTTTTTCATTTTCTTCTTTCTTTCTCTTTCTTTCCTTTTTTTCAAATTGTATGCGCTTATTTGAAATATATATGTATGTGTGTATTTGCAATACTTTGTTTATACTTTGTAATACAGTAACTATGTTAAATAAATAAAATTATTTTAATATTCTAAAATCCACCCACAGGAGGCATCTATATAAAAAAAACGCATGCCAATTGTGTCATACTCCTGTGTCCCAGCAACAATCCTGCTTCTACTACTCCCCTTCCGTTGGGACATCTCTGGATCTAAGCCATGAAATATATACCCTCACTTGTTAAGTATAAGTGGCCATTTTAACTCCATCCCCAGGGATCTAAGAACAACTGTTTGGAAGGATAAGAATGCAATGTTCTAGTGGATACATGTACCCAGAAATGCTAAGGAACCATGTTAAGTGCAAATCCCACCACTTCAAATGTTAGAGTTTAAGAGGTTAACTTTGAAAGGTTCGGCATGTAAGACAGCCAGGATGAACAGAACGAATGCTCAGCATACACTGAGCAGAGAAGAGCAATGTGCAATAGTGGGGTGCATGAATGTGTGCGCTTAAATTTAGTTTGGCCACTAATTGTTGGTCTGAGAACAGGGGTGTTACAAATATATGTGTCCCTGTGATCATCTGTGAAATGCTGGGCAGGGGTGGGGGGTGGATTATGGGAGAAGAATCTGCTTCAGTGTATAGCATAAGAAGACTCATGTCCTCCCCCATATAGTCATATTGTGGTCAGGTTATCCACGCAGGCACTGGAGACAGCCAGACTAGATTATCTGACATAACACAGGACATCTGGTTTACTCAATACTTAACAACTGTAATTAATTGGCATCAATTCAGGAAATAGCAAAGAGTCTCACAGTTTTGACACAGCATCTGTGGGGGAAAGCTTCTGCACAGCGTTCCCTCAGATCCCAATTCGTTTATCCAATACGTGTCTCCTTAAGTATTTCTAAAACAAAATCAATCTCTCTCAGATTATGCAAGGGCAGCGTTGCCAGTTGCCACTAAGCAACGCTAAACAAGGGGCAGCCCTTTTTCTGCGGTAGTAGTCTAGTGGAATGCTCCCTTCCTGGCACCATCTGGACTCGCATGATTCTGATGAGCAGAAAGAGCAGGAAGTGAAGGATGGGGAGCCCAAGCTGTAAGGGAGCATTAGAAGGAAGACCAAGCAACTGCTGCAGAGGATATGGGCGAGGGAGGGATCTGGTCGGCCCAGAACAAAGGGGAGCTGTAGAGCAAGCTCAACAACTGGGACCAAGGCTGGATTATCCATAATGCCATTGAAGCAATGCCTGCAAAGGGACTCAGAGTCTCCTTTCTAGGAGGTTTCTAGCCCTTCTGAAAAGGAAGTTATAAATCAAAATGTGCAACCTGACTGGAGATAAAGATTTTCCTGTAGCCAGGGCACAGGTTTCTTTCACTTAGCAGAGCGGTTTCAAAAGTCCGAAGTGCCCTTTCCCTTCCACTCTGATTGATTCTGCAGTAAGCATCTCCCTTCCTCTTTGGAGAAAGAACATTTGTGTGGAAAGGGTTTGCAGGTCCTTATGATTGTGCAATTCAGGCATGTATGCGAAGAACTGTTACTGCAAATTGCACCCCCACATCCACCCTCATCTTCCTCACCAATCCCCTCACAAACCATATCTTTAAAACGCCATATTCACAGCAATTGATAGTGTAATCCTAAAGTTACTCAGATGTAAGTTCTATTTAATTCAGTAGGGCTTGCCCCCCAGCTTCCCAAGTATGTGGGGTCAGGATTGAAGTTTATTTGTGAAGTTTACATCGTGCAAACTTTCCTTATTCAGTCTGTGTTTTGTTATCAGATTTTATTTCATGTAGATCATTTTTGTTTCTTGTTCTGCGTCTGAAGCAGGCAAGCGTGCAACTTTGGGTTGTTGAAGATGGAGCTGGTGAAGCAATGAGGATCATAACGTGTGCTCATTTGCTGCCCGCCCATATGACTAGTCTCCTGCTGTTGTTTTCTTGTTTGCTGTGGGAAGGGGGGGATCTCTTCTATTTGCCAATGGCCACTATGTGTTTGAGAGAGAGAGCGAGAGAGAGCAACCAAGAGGGAGACAAACACACACAGAGAGAGACTGTGCCAGAATGTCCAATGAAACTCTTTGCTAAATGTGGATTTTTTTATTTTTATTTTTACTAAAATTCCTTTAATTATGCATGCTTGTTTTCACTATATAACATTGGAAAATGAGAGCAGGTTTTATTTTTTACTGGAATTTAGGGATCTTAAAGATGCAATAATCAGGCTGGATTAAGATTGGTTGAAGCCTTGAAACAGTAATAATTTGCAGGATGGGGTGGATAAAAACACAAAGAACAAAAATGCATCAGTCTATTATATAAGCACCATGTTCTCATTTGCAGCCATGTTATACCTCCTCATACACAAAAACTATGTGAGATAGGTTAGACTGAGAGTTGGTTGACTGGCCCAAGGCTGGAAGTGAGCAAAAAGCAATAGTGTGTTAAGTGCACAAGCTCAGAGTATTGTTTGTTTGTTTGATCTTCCATACAGCTAGATTCAGTAAAGGGTTGGGATCTGAGCAAACGGATAAATTCCTGAATTTAGGAAACTAACCTCCTCATGACGCCAGCCTGGTGATGCCTCACTATGGGTGGGTCATTGAAGAAACAATGGTACTCATGACCAGTCATTAGCCCTTTATGGGAAGACCCTTGAAGCTGTGAAATGGGAGTTGCCAGGGTTACAGGGGGCGTGATGTCACCAGAGTAAAAAGTGCCTTTTGCAAGAGGCTTTTGAAGCAGATGTTACCAGGGTGACACGGGGCAATGATGTAAACGGAAGGGGGAGTTGTGTTCTGCAAGGCTTTCTGGGAAGAAGCAAGAAATGGGGAGAACTCAATTAGCACTAGCTAGAACTGACCACATTGAAAGACCAGGGAGCATGTCTGGCTTCTGTTCTGGACTCAGGCTCACTGGCCTACTTGGTTGCACTGGGTCCTGAGGCTTGGGAGTGCCGCAGGGGATGACACAAGTATGATTTAGAATTGAGCACAAGAAGGGGGGGTGCGCTGAATTTGTCTCCACACAGGGCACCACTGAAATTTGAGACTAAGATTCACCACTGTTATGGGAGAAGCAGCAAGAGATGCTCTTGAGGTATAACTTTCTGCACCCTCTCCACTGAAAGGTTCAGGTTGCAAATATGTGTAAATAAACCATGTTTCATAAAGGCACTTGTGCTTTAATTTTCCAAAGGAAATGAAAACCCTGGTTAAGGGTCAAGGCCCCTGGAATCTCATGCATCTCTTGGCACATTCATTCAGAATGTTAGTCATTGATGCACTGACTGCAAATAACAGGAATTCCTCTCTGCTTGCCCAGCTCAAAAATATTCTACTCCACCCCTGGGTCCCGTCCCCCCCCAGTCCAAACCAGCATTCTGTACTTACTGAGGATGCTCAGTCCTCACTGGGGTATTCTGAGCCTCTTCCTCACAGACACCCTTAGACTTCTCATTCTAAATATTTCTGTCCTTCTGCAAACCTTGAGGTTCCCAAGCCTGCTGAAGATGTTCCATTTGTGTGTGTTGCCTTTTCGGTTGCATAAGGATTTACACTTGGATGAGTTTGCTAGTAGTAAAAAGACGAATGGTAGGTGATGAAAATAACAGGTATTCGTGCCAATTGACAACACACAAGAGCCCTATTCTTTGTTTCTTTAGTTCGGAACAGAATTTTGAACACAAATGTATAAATCTGCCTGGCTTTCAACACTGGCAATTGGCCTTATATTCAATGGTGATGATTTATAACATTCTATTAATATGGTCAGAGCCATTCTGATTTTTCATCCTGAGTGAAGAGCCCTTTAGAAACTCTAGGGATTGTAAAATGCCAAGTTTACTGTTTTATTTCTGGGTCTTACAAACAAGAGTGGATCTCAGTTCTACTTTACAAGTTGCTTACCAGACTAAGCTGCACTTCTTACAGATACCATGATCTGTTTTCATCCAGAGAAACAGTCTGGAAGGGCAGGCTTCTTCAGGCATAAATGAAGTAGCATGCAATGATTTGGTATGTCAACACAAACGGGAGAAGGAGAAGATGAGCAGGAGCAGTTACTGTAGATTCTGTTGGTCTGCCGTAGTCGAAACAAAATAAAAAATTCCTTCCAGTAGCACCTTAGAGACCAACTAAGTTTGTCATTGGTATGAGCTTTTGTGTGCATGCACACTTCTTCAGATACCTGTAGATTCTGTGTTAGAGTTGAGAGAAGAAACCAAAAGCTCGACAAAGGTGAGTGATGACAAGTAAACAAGCAAACACCATGCATGAGAAGTGTGCATCTTCAGAGTGAAAGGAGAAAATAATTTGAGATCTGGAACAAGGAAGCTTATTTCACAAACTAGAGGATGAGATAACTAAAATCTGCAATGTGAAGTTGGCAGGAGGGAAGTAGGGACCCCAGAAAGAGAGGAATCTCTGCTTAAAAGAAGAAGTCAGGCTAGCAGCTATGGCTGTGTGATAGAAGAGCAAGTTAGCAGAAGCAGAAGCAACAGCTTCAGAATTTGACAAACCTGTTGCTATGGCTACCTAGCCTACCAACCAACTTTCAGACAACCAGAACGTACTCAGAAATACAATTCATGCTGCGTACAAAGGGGACACTGCATATACTCACATGTACAGAAAAGTAGATGGGGGGAAAGAGATTGGTATAAGATTATTACTATTAATATTAATGAAAGGCAAAAGCTTTGTTTTGTTTTCTAGATTATAAGAGGGATAAGACTGTGAAGGATGAGAAGATTAAGATTAGCCAAGAGATTTTGTTTTTCAAGGCAAAACAGCAAATTGCACTTCTAAGCCAAGATGTGCAGGGCACTTTTATAGCTTCAGCAATATGGGGACAGTGGAATGCATTGCATAGGCAGGGTTATTTTTTTAAATCCACAAAAACTTAAACTTGGGTGACCATGCCACTTGTTTTAAGTCTGTTTTAACACTGAATTTTAAACTGTTGTACCCCACCCTGTGACCTGCTGATGAAGGACAGGTAACAAATTAGTTGTTGTCATCATTATTATTTGTTAGGGTTAAAAACAGGATCATAAGCTTTAAGAATAATACAGGGGGGGGTACCAAATCACAGCTAAATTAAAACCTTGGATATCATTTTGTTAGTTCCACACTTTCAAGACTACCTGCAGCAATCATGTAGTTCCTCCACCATCATCAATTGCTGCACCCCCCCCCAGCAGCTCTACTGTTTATTAGTAGTTCACTTACATCCTACAGCTTCTGCTCTAAATATGGCACTCAGAGCAGTTAACATGTCAAAGGCTGACATCATCATTGCCAGGAGAAAACCCATAAACATTAAAATACAAAAATAATATTTTATAACTAAATCACACCAGAGCCCAGAAGCAATGCCAGAATAAAGCACTCCCAAACCAAGCCATTTTGAGGTGCTGCTTAAATGAACCAAATGAGTGCTGCATCTTCCAGGGCAATCAGATTTGTGATACCAACACTATCTCCAAGACCATCTCCACCAGCTTCAGCATTGAGAGTTAAGCAGCGGGCTGAGTGGCCCACTAATAAAATTCCAGTCCTGCTTTTGGAATCAAGTACATACACTCAAAATTAGACAGCTGCTGGAAGTGGCACGAGGTCACGGAGGTTAATCTCAATAGGCCATGGCCATTCCACTTCTTCACACACACACACACACACACACACACACACACACACACACACACACACACAGCTTTTGCAAATGCTACACAAAAGGAACTTGGTGGTCATAACTGGAAAATATTAATCCCAACACATTGTCTTTCAACAACGTATCAGGTTGGTGTGCTCATCCAGGATCAAATCCAAGACATCAGAAATCTTTCTATTTACCAAGCTGGCATTTAAAAAGTAGGACCTGAAGATAAGGTAAGTCATGGTGCTTTTAGCTGGAGGGAGGACCAAGTTGCCTGACTTTCCTTCTCCCAGAAATGACCTTTCATTCAAAGAAGTATAGAAAAGTACAGAAGTATAGGAAGGTCTGGTTGGGCATGGTAGGAAGTGAGACTATGTGACTCTGATGAAGTGAAGCTAGAGCTAAAATGAGCATAGAATGGAAGAAAATTGGCTACTGGGATAGGTTAGTTTGCTTAAATTTTAAAGGGCTCTACTACAGCTACTCCATTCATTATTAGAACTTGTGTTCCACAGCATGAGCATAGCCATGCATTTTTTTTAAATAGTAAATTAATTGCTTTTACAGTCGTACCTTGGTTTTCGAACAGCTTAGTTCTCGAAAGTTTTGGCTCCCAAACACCGCAAACCCGGAAGTGACTGTTCCAGTTTGTGAACTATTTTTTAGAAGCCGAACGTCTGATGGGGCTTCCATGGCTTCCAATTGGCTGCAGGACCTTCCTGCAGCCAATCAGAAGCCGCACTTTGGTTTCCGAACGTTTTGGAAGTTGAATGGACTTCTGGAATGGAATGTAGTTTTAACCAGTTAACTAATGAGCTGATTAACAAAATTAGAATCTCACAACTGTTACATAATGAAGATGACCAAATGGAGGGTAATAATTATGCTAACTAAAGGGCACAAATTATTAATTGTGTGGAACACAATGCATGGTACAGCTGCACTTTATCACAGAGAGCAACTTGAACTAAAGGCCAGTTTTATCAATGCCATTAATGAGTTATTTGTACCACTGTTCTCTTATTCTCTGTGAAAAACTGTACGGACTGTTTTGTGAGAACCGTGAAGACTTATTGCCAAATTACACACAATGGATATGCACCCAATATAGGGAGGGGGGAACTGATTGAGTAGCTCACACAGATACTGAAGAATGATTGTCTACAGGGCAGACCCAGAAGGATGGCACCAGTGCATCACCTACAAAACCACTCCAATGTATCATCAATCTACAGCTTATTTACAATGATACTTCTATCTCACAGGCATTAGGTAGATCCCAAGAGCACTTTATTGCTGCCCCAACTCCTCAAATGCCCCTATGAGGGAAATAGAGTGGGTTTGTTCTTTATTTATGTATTAAATTTCTACACCACCCTCCACAGTTTAAAAGGCCACAGATTGTTAAATTAGCCAGAGGTCTGGGAGAAGACAAATGTTTTTGCCTGGAGCCTAAAGATATGTGAGGAAGGTGCCAGGAAAGCCTCCCTAGGGAGAGCATTCCACAAGTGGGGAGTCGTTCCTTCTTTTCTCGTGGAGGAGGGACACAGAGAAGGGCTTCAGATTATGATTGCAGGGTGTGGGTCGGATTGGTTCAGATTCAGCCGATCCATTGCCAACCTTACTCTATCCCCCAAATACTTCATTTCAGGGCCTTGCCTTGCTGGCTATTGCTGGTGAAATTCATTACCACCTTGGCAACAGCCCATATCTTAAGAGGTGCTGTAGGGACTTCTATCACTGTGGTGGTGGTGCCCTCCCTCCCTCCCGCTGCCCATACAGTTAGTGTAGGGTGGGGGGACCTCTGCTGAATCATAACCTCTGCCAGCAGCATGAATCAAGGGCTAGGATTGTTCTGTCACACTGCCACCTCTCTGACATTGCATATACTGTAATATAGATTTCTGGACTATTTGGAAAGTCTGAAAACATGGATAAAACAATTAAATACTGAAGTTTTCACACGTGGTCTTTCCTCCTTGCCAGTGCAAGCTGGTCCATTAGGGTGAATGAGGTACAAACCTCTTTCTGCCCTCAGCCAGGTTTCCCACTTGCCTGCCCTCTTACCTAGAACCGGTTCACTGGCTGTCAACTTCCTTCTCTTTATTTTCCGTTTTGCCCCTTGTAGAACTCAGCAGGGCCAAAACTAGAATTAGCTGGCTCTGATTGTCGTTCTGTTGGCCTCCCACCCTACCAGTTCTACTAGGCACAAGCCCACACTGTCTCTCATATCAAATTAACAAGAGTCCTAATTGACTTCTCACTTAAAATCAGCACACATCAGACCGTCACAGTGAAGCTGCTTTGGATGCGAAACAGTTTGTTTTTAAACAGAATTAAAAACTGATAAAAGTAAGAACCTGTACTCTTTATGCTGCCTAAGTTAAAATCATAAAAAAGCAAGTTGATGCAAAAATGAATAAGTAGATGCAGTTCCAGCTATGCAGTGTCTTGTCACAATCTGCATTTAGATTTTGTAGCCAACAGTCAGAAATCACTCTGTCAACAACTTTCTACAAGTGAACTGAGGGCTCATTATAATCAATTAGTGCTCATATGCATTCACTATTCATACCAGTTGCACCAAAGCCAACTATACATCCAGAAGAATTATGGCTACCAACCAACCTCATTAAAATGCAGACACTCTTTGAAAAGAAACACCTCATTAAAAGAGTGCATATTTCTCCACATACCAAACTCCAGATTAAAGAGAATGGACTCCACTTACCTAGCATGCGAACACATTTGGCACTCTGCTCCGGGCTATCGAATGAGATTTCTCCACACCTCTGGAGAAAAGAAAGGAGAGAAACATATTCAATGCAAAAGCCAATATTTAATCCATGTGAGCTTTACAACTTTTACTGCTTTTGTTTTCTACATGCCTATTCCTTCATCCAAACATTAGAAATCAGTGTCATTTTAGAAGCCAAAGTTCTCTGTTAACCAGAGCCTTTTTATTAAGTGAGAAAATATGCCCTGCTCATTTCCTCCTCTTGCATTGAGTTCAGGCTAATAAGGAACCCTTGCACTTTGGGATGCGGGGTGGCGGTGAACCTGGGTTTCTTGACTATTTATTTTGCACTTCTTTTCAGTTTGGTTTGTCATCAGTGTTTTGCTTGAGTAGGAATTTAACCATTCATTTCACTGAACGTAACATGGGAATTTATAGGACTTCAATTATCAGGACATAACTGTACTGTATCTTGCAGGATATGGAGACGATGGAGCCTAAAGTGCTAGAGGGTTGCTTTATTGTCATACAAGATCAATGTGGCAAGGCGTCTGGTATTTACACCTTGCCTGGTTAATCCATAGTCTTCCTACTGTCTGCCATTTATACATTCCTATTTCCTTTCTAATGTTGTATGTTCCCATTTCCCTTCTACGCCTAAAGAAGGCTAATGGAAATTCATGGTTTCAGTTGAGCACAGGTCCATTTCAGACACGTTGCAATCATTGCATTTTCTTTAATTTAAAAATTTAATTGAAAGAAAAGCACATATTTGGGAAAAGGCATATGCATCATAGAGATAAAAACGAATTAAAAGGATGGCAATAACAATTTTGATGAAAAGTGTATGGAACAACAGCCTACTGAAAAAACTAACCAATAAACTACAGTTGTTGAGGGAACAAAAACAAATGGACAACTTTACAAAGATTTGGCTTAACTTTATTATGTATGCAAGTTTTCCAGATAATAATAACCCCGCCCCCCCAGCGCACAGCATATAGGTCTATATGGCTAGAGTGATTGCCCAATAGAAAAAAGGCTTTTGATTTCAAATCCTTTCCCTGCTCACACTCACATTTACACAAACACATACTGCTCTTCATTATCCAATAAAGGAAGCATTTAGTTCATTAATAATCATCCTTGCACCAGACTTGCTGGAATCTCAAATATTTATCACTAGATGACTGCCACTCAAATAATGCTGATGAATGTACTTGAGAAATATTGTATTATTTTCTATTTATAGATTTTTATGTCTTTATTTTCTTTCTTTTTTGTCTTCCTTTTGTTGACACTTGATTCTTCATAGATATAATACTATGAGGTCTCACATTAGAAATGTTTCTTATTTGTTTTTATATTCTAAACATTGAGAGTTTATAAGTGTTCTGCATTGTTAAACTGCTAGATTTTAAAAATTGAATAAAAATTATAATTATAAAAATGATTTTTAAGACTATCAGGGAGTTCCAAGATGGGCCTCCATATATTTTTTACTCAGCTGATTGGAAGAGTTCCAATGAAGTTTCATGAAAAATGGATTCATTCCTCAAGTATGTTGTAGGAGCCATGGCTCTACACCGGTGAGCTCATTCAATATTTTCCAAGAATGCAGTACATTTTACTCTGGTTTACCACAAGGAGGAAATGGACTATACAGTAGAACACTGTTTGGTCAAGAAAATCATTTTTCCCTTTCCTCATTTCACAGTATTTAATAGGCTTCTTCATTCCTACTGATACCCCATCCCCATTTAATAGAACAGAACTTTAAAAGATGTATACTGTATTGAAGTTATTAGTGCCAGAGGAGAAAGATAGCTGTATATTTTACTGGAAAACTTTGGGGAGGTCTGTTCTTGAGCAAACAAATACTTCATTAATTCTTATTTGATTTTTCTTTTGCATTCACTATCTATATACAGTATATAAAAATATAAAATGTGCATGTTTGTGGGTCTCCACTTTTCTCTGAAACTGCTTGACCGATTCCATTGAAATTTGGACACAATGGTCCATTCAAATACGCGAGTGTTTCCATAACCTTAGATTGTCCAGATATAGGTAAAAACGTGATTTTGTAAAAAAAAAAAAAGCACGCTCCAGTGGACGTCAAAGGAACAGATGCCATATCCTTCTGTGTAGCAATGGTGCCATAATCCCACCCCCTCCTCCTCCTCCTCTTACCTACCCATCGACACCTCTCCAGAACTGCACATCGCCAAGAGCCAGGCCAGGCCCTGCAGGCCCTGTCGCCAACAGAGCCGACGCCCCAAGAGAGAGGCTGGCCCCGGAAACGGAGCCGACGCCCCAAGAACCAGGTGGCCCCGGAGCCTGTGACGCCGCCGAGAGCTAGGCCGGGACCCGCAGGCCCTGCCTCTGACCCCCCCACCCCAGGAGGCCCCTCCGCCGACAGAGCCGACACCCTGAGAGCCAGGCCGAAGCAGGCCCAGAGGCTGTGCCGCCAACAAAGCCAACGCCCCGAGAACACCACACCGCTTCCACTCCACGGAGGAGTGCTGAGCCACAGCAATGTGTGGCCGGGTACAGCTAGTTATTTATAAGTGACAAACATTTTTTTCCTACTCTCACAAAGTATGCCTTTTGGATTCTTCATTATGACACAAGGTCTGTGTGAAGGACCTGATACTTTTGTATGTTGTGGGAGTAAGAGAGCAGTAGCTCCTTCCAATCCTCCTTTGCTCCTCCTATGCTATTCCTCTTTTTACCTCATTGTGCATTCAGAACCCTGTGCAAACAGTACTATGAATGCATGGAGGACAGTGTAGAGCAGGGGTCAGCAACCCTTTTCAGCTGTGGGCCGGTCCACTGACCCTCAGACCATGTGGTGGGGCGGACTATATTTTTTGGGGGGGGGGGCGAACGAATTCCTATGCCCCACAAATAACCCAGAAATGCATTTTAAATAAAAGCACACATTCTCAGAAAAACACCCTGATTCCCAGACCATCTGCGGGCCTGATTGAGAAGGTGATTGGGCTGCATCTGGCCCATGGGCCTTAGGTTGCCTACCCCTGATATAGAGGCAGCAATCTGTCACTCCAGTCATCCATTAATTGTACAAGCTATAGAATCAATTTATATCACATGCAGTGGCATGACAACTTTTGCTGCCTCCCAACGGCTATTAGAAGGGGTCCTCTAATTTGATCATTCCACTTGCCATGGCAAGCATTTCAGACCAGACCTGGGTACTGACAAGTTAGAATGTGTGCAGAGGAGGGTGACCAAAGATCTGGAGACCAAGCCTCATAAGGAATGGTTGAGGGAACTGGGTACTGTTAGCCTGGAAAAGAGGAGAGGAGATATGATAGCCATATTCAAATATTAAAAGGCTGTCACATGGAAGATGGACAAGCTTGTTTTCTCCTGCTCTGGAGGCCAGGGCCTGAACCAATGAATTTGAGTTACAAGAACAGAGATTCCTACTAAACATCCAGAAGAACTTTGATACTAAGAGCTGTTTGACAGTGGAATGGACTTCCTAGGGATGTTGTGGACTCTTATCCCTTGGAGATTTTTAAGCAGAGCTTGGATGGCCATCTGTCATGGATGCTTTAGCTGAGATTTGTACACTGCAGGAGGTTGGACTAGATAACCCTCTGGATCCCTTCCAAGTTTACAATTTTATGATTCTGTGACATGCATTCTATGATTCTGTGATTACACTGTGTTTTGGAAGCACGCCAAGTCTCTCTGAAGCGCAATGTGCCATCAATGACAAGACCCCACACTTCATCTCTTGGAAATCTGTAGAATCTTGGCTGTCAGAAACATTTTAAGCAACACCAGTCAAGTGATTGTGTTTTGTTCCACAGCTCGTAACTTCCCTAGATTGCTGGCTAGTATCTATGAGACCATAACATAAACAGTAGCATTGGAGAAATCATGCTGAAGTGGATCACATTCCAATGCCGGTTATGTAGGAATTGTTGGGAATCTAGACTAGACTTTATTTAATCTCCATTGACATGGATGGTAAATTTAGGGTGTAGCAGGTCACACGCATAATAAATCCATGTGTAATTCAGTTTCTATACACATGAACAATAGATGATAGATGCAGGAAGGCATGACTGGTATTACATCAATGAAGCTGACAAATTCAGTACTAGCAGCAAAGACTAACTATTAGCACACTACAAAAATCCTTCTGAACTTGATGGAAACACTGAACCTCCTATTATGAGATCTGTCCAAACCAAATTCACACAATCTTCTCCTGGGTTTTTATTTCAATAACACTTGCCGGGTACTTTTTTTGGTTATTTGCCCAAGGCTAACAATTTAAAGTAACTGCACCAACTTTTATAAATAGAAAAAAAAATTTAATCGGCACACTAAACACAGTAGCATCTTATAATAAATCCAGATCTTCTGTACAAATACCACAATTCAAATATTTGTGGGATCCCTCTCCAGCATGTGACCAAATGGGTAATTTATGTTGAACAGAAGAGCATTTGTAAGGGACTTGTTGGCGCTCCAGCCCAAGATGCTCCCTGCATGTGAAACTAACAATCAAATGTTACTTTATTCCCTTCAGTTTTGAAAATGGTAAGCCAGGCCATGGAACGAACTTAACTTCAATGCAGAGCAAAAATGAACCCCAGAACTTCAAAATGTAATATGTTCCTAACAGATCATCTGAAGCCACAAAATAGCAAGTGCCATTTTTTGAGGAGGAAAATAAAAAGGAAGCATGCATTTCGCTGCTGCTGATGACAAACATCTGAATGCATTTAGAAATAGCCTCAAATAGTGCCTACTTTGAGAAGCATACACATTGCGTTTTCATGTGGCTCAGAATACTAATTCAGCAATATTCTTTGCAATTAAGAGGGGGAAGGGTGCCTTTAAAACTAGTTGAAAAATTGAAGGCATGTGACATCCTTCCTAAAAGCAAAGCTAACATTCTATTTAATTCAGTTACCATCGTTTAACGTTTTTAAATCCCAAAACACAAAAGTAAGTTGGGGAAAACATTTCTGCCAGCAAAAATTGCATGGGGAAAATTGATACCACCTAACGCAAACTTGTAAGAAGATTTCTTTAATACTGTATTCTAAAGCCTGGAGGGGAGATTCAATTACCTGCCCCCCCACCCCTAAGACCCCACATGTTTAAATTATCTGAAGAAAAGAGAAATGCTTTAAATAAATTTAACAGATGAGAAAATGCATCTCTCTGAGTTAGCTGCAAATTAACTGCTTGTTTTATAAATGTAAAATTAAGGGGTGTTCCAAAATCCAGCTGAGTTAAGTAAATTCTCAAAGGCTTAAAACAGCAGTTCTGAGATGATTTCATAATGTTTGAAAACACTGGGCCATTGAGAAAACATGCCATATCCCTTCAGCCATGGCCAGCGTATCTGACTGTGTGCGTAACTACACATTACACACATACACAGGAAACAAAAACTCAGTGGCTACTTTTCTTAACATTTCCCTTTTTTTAAAAAAAACATTGAAACTATGTGTGGGGAAAAGTAGTTTCAGGAGATGAGTGGGGCATTTGGAACAAAAAACAAAACCAGCAGGTGGGACATGGGTTAAGCAGTTGCTGCAGTTTCTCTGCTCCAAATTGCCCCAACATGTTTCCTCTAGTAAAAAGCCCATCACATTATTGTTTCATGCAGTGCCACTGAGAGGTGGGAACAGAAGGCACAGATGCACTAGACCCACAGGCACTAGACCCACTCTAAGCTTTCCTTCATATATAAAAAAGGTAAAACACTAGGCTTCCTGGAAGTAAAGATATAAAACAAAATGTGCAGGTGCCCTTCTGTGAAATGAGCCAGGCTGCCTGCTCCCACCTTGCATTTCTTATATTTTTATTTAAAATATATAACCAAGTTGCCCAGATGTTTACTGTTGTCCTTTTTAGTCACACTTGAGCTCTTTGCCTGATTTAGGGTTTGCATTAGAGACGGAGGAGAAATTCAATTCGGTCTGCATTTAAGGGCAAATCTGCACTTTCTGAAAGAGTATGAGAACTGAAACAGAGCAATCGTTCAAAATCCACATTTTTAGTGTTCTCTAACCATGCAATGTTTACAAAATCACGCATTAAGGGAAAGTGTGCGTGAAATGAATACATTAGTGAAAATAGTATTATATTGGGGAAAATTGCTGGCAAAAAATATGTACATTCGTCAGAATGTATAAGAAAATAGGCTTATTGGAGGAGATTCACACTATGATGCTGATGAATTTTCATAAGGATTTCTTTATTTAAAGAACTTCACAAATTGCAGAAATGTGGAGAACTGAATTTAATATTGGAAAAATGAGAAACTGAAAAGAAATTTGTGTCCTCTGTATGTTCAGCAAAGGTCCCGATCCACTTATGGTTCACTGGGCCCAGAAAACCCCGTCTGTCCCAGTGGTTACATAGTTATGTTATCTAATGGGTTGCTAAACTCTAGCTGAACAACAGCTGATTGAACAGCTTCTATGCAAGTATAAAAGGACCAGTGAACTCATACAGCATGATGTTGGCTCAGACAACTCTGTTTACCATGTGAGACAGCTAATCAAAGACAATTTTGTGGGGTCTAATATGGGCTTCTGCTCCACTGAAATCATGAATTTCAAGAAGCACAGCATGCCTGCGGGAGTTATCTACATCTCCTTCTAGCAAGACTATACTGTACTGATTTATACCTGGAGGCATGCTGATAAGCAATGTGGAAAGGTCCTTATATTTACCGCAAAATGTATAAGAGGCACACTCTGCAGAGATGAGAGAAGGGGCATTACTAGGTAATTAAAGGACTTGTAGCAGAGGCTCATGACACAAATTTCCATAAGTGTATATAGTGTCTTTGAGCAACTTACAATGATGTCTGTGGTGTCACCAGCACTACCCTTTACAGCAGGGGTTGGCAAGGTTTATCTTGCCTAGGCCGGATCGGTCCCATGGAGATCCCTCCGTGGGCCGGATCGTGCACAAGCCAGCGATTTCCGGCGCTGCGGAAGCGAGTCCCCGCACCGTGCTGGTTTAGTGCAGCGCGCAAGCAGGCAGCTCAATTCGGGGGCAGCTCGTGGGCTGGTCAAACGCTTCCGGCCCATGGGCCTTAGGTCATAGTAACCCCGCTTTACAGCATTCCCAGCTGTCCTGTAAACAAAGCTTTTTTGGTGGTGGTGAGAGATCAGGAGATTTGTGGCCTGACATAAAAGACCTGGGTCTCAAGCCCCCTGAGTCAATCCTAGCAGAAATGTGATTCAGTTTGCAGCTAAGGGGGAACTTAACTAATTTGGACTTTCTGAAACAATAGACAAGCCAAAACACATTCCAAATTCTGTAGCACAGATCTCCAGCCAATTAATGTGTACTAGGGTAAAGTTTGCATTAAAATGCATTTATTAGAAAAAAATTATTTGGAGAAATTTGCATTAAAATACTGATGCATTTTCATGAGGACTTTTAAAGAAACTGCTAACTGATGTGGAAGTGCGGAGAACTGACAAAGTTTGGAAAAATGACAAAGTGAGAAAAACATATGGACAGTTGTGCCCATCCCTAGATGGCATGAGGGTCGTGGTGTTACTGAGGCTGACAGAAGAGTGGCTCATCTACAACCAGCTTATGAGTTAAGCTAGGAAACAGTATTTTGAACCAGCAGCTCCTTCCTTTATGGCTCATACTCTTACAGCATATTCCTAAATCTGTTTGCTCTGAAGTAACACTCAATGGGGCTTACTCCGTGGCAAGTGAATATATGAACACTTCATCACTACATTACATCAACTCTTAATCAAGGCGCAAAACCCTCCCAATGGATCTTTCCGTTTTATTGACATGATTCGTTTTCCAGATGTTTACAGAAGGATAAATTTGTTCCTGAAACATCCTGCTTCTTTTGCAGCCAGCTGCCTTCTAGGCAACAACTGCAGGCTACTTTTTTTTATGCACAAAGAGCAAGCATATCCTTTAACCTCTTCCACTTGGTTAGTTTTAGAATATGAAAAACCAGAAAGAAGCATAACTACTTATTTTTGCCAAAACAGGAAGAGGTCTATTAAAATGAGCAGCAGGGAGACAATCCAATCCTTCACGGTGGCTTTAGTCTTACAGAAAGAAGTTAGGATACACAACTACATCATATCTGTCAGTAAGAGGGGTGGATAGTAAAGAGTCAAGGCTTTAACCTGCTAAACTAACTGAACATAGAACTGCACACTATTCATAATTTTTCAAAGTTTAAATCTAAGGTACTGAATTTTGGACACATTTTTTTCTCAGTGGAAGAGATGCATAACTGTATGCAATAACAATGCATAGGATTGTGTCCTTAAATCTTAAGTGTTAAAGCAATGTGTTAATGTACTAAATTAAAAGCTTTTTCACCTTGTTCTTTTTCACTCTAAGCATCAAATCAAACTATGTGTGCGCTCTCTCTCTGTGTGTGTGTGTGTGCGCGCGCACACACACACACATGTAGTCTTCAACTGTGAGAATGTATGCTCTAATTTGCTTGCAAACCGTTGTCCTAGGAAAATTTGCTTGAGAGGAAAACATTTCCCTCGCTCCAACCTGGCTTTCTTCAAAAGCCAAACCTGGTAGGCAAGGAATGATGTCACAGAGCCATGTTGCCAATATGATCCCTGACTGGCTGGGATCTCCTCAGGAACAATGCCCCCCGCTTGTTTTTTGAAATAAAAAGTGGTGTTAAAGCTGCAGATCAGCGAGAGAAGTTGTGAGTAGACATCTAATGCAATCTAACCCATTTTTGTGGGTGAAAATTTGGTGGACCCCTAATGAACTGAGTACAAAATGCTGGTATTTTTCTTCCCTCCCCACTCTAATTGCTTAAGAAGTAATGCTGCAAATGAGGCTGTTACTCTGCACCTATGCAAGGCAGTGCTCTGTGTGGATAATGTTTTATTTCAAAGACAGATGAGTAAGGCTTTCTGTAGTTTCCATTATCAACTTCCTAAGATGTGTAGAAATTATTTGTTATCCTTTATATTTCGCATATACCACAAAGCCTCCAAAATATTTTTAGCATTATAGCAGCACTGATCACTGATAAGAAATGAAGACACGGATAGGGCACACTGCACATTTAATGCACATGGCTTCTGCCAAGGAATACTGGGAATTGTAGTTTACCCCTCATAGAGCTACACTTTCCAGGATTATTTGAGGGAAGCCATGTGCTTTAAATGTATGGTGTGAATGTGATGTAATCTTCCTGCCACTGATACATTTTTTTCCTTCAATTTTGGAGTATATTTTTGAAATGAGGAGGACTAGGTGGTATGGGGAAATGCCTACAAAGAAATGTGGCTCATATGTATATAAGTAAACAATAAGGCTGTGACCCTGTATGCATTTAGGCTTCTTATCCTACGGGCTGTACAGAGGATTGCAAGTGAAGTGGGCAGTGAACCACATGTTTTCTATAACAGCGTTTCTCAACCGCTGTTCCGCGGCACACTAGTGTGCCGCGAGACGCTGGCTGGTGTGCCGCGACGTGCGGCGACGAGAAGGGCGATTTGCATTGTCACGTGCCTGGCGGCTGCCAATAAGCAACACTGACCCACCGGAAAGGAAGCCGGCCGGGTCACGACGCGGAGCGAGCGCAGCTCTCAACAGCCACCACCACGGGAGGGTGGTTTTAGACAAACTTAAAGAAGCTGGCTGGATGAGCTCAACCTGAAACTTGCTGAGCAAAGGATTGTGCTGGCAGAGAAATCAGCGGCTTGTGAAGCCTTATTACAGGAGATTGCAACCAACACAGCAATTGGCAAGTGTTTCTTACAGTCATAATTATATAGTCAATATAGGGCGGCACAGAGTTAAATTTTTTAACTTTTTTAATGGTGGTGTGCCTCGTGATATTTTTCATGGAACAAGTGTGCCTTGGCCCAAAAAAGGTTGAGAAACACTGTTCTATAATAATAATTTTTTATTTATACCCCGCCCTTCCCAGTTCAGAAAGCCAGGCTCAGGGCAGCTAGCAACAAATTTAAAAACACTTAATTGTAATACAACATAAAAGCAGCATAAAATACAGTATAAAAACATGAGTAACAATAAAATTCAAAGTTCAAAAATCAATTTGGGGAAAATCCATCCAATAAACATTAGTCACCAGGGCTAGCTGGCTAAATTAGACCTACTTGGGCCAGCGAGGAGGCCAGGGGAGAATTAGCTGTGGGGTCCCAGAGCGGGTAATCTTCATAAAAAGGGGGGGAGGGGGAAGAGAAGGGAAGGGAAATAAAAGATCAGGCTGAGTTCAAGTTAAAGGCCAGGCGGAACAGCTCTGTCTTACAGGCCCGGCAGAAGGAGGTTAAATCCTGTAGGGCCCTAGTCTCATGGGACAGAGCATTCCACCAGGTTGGAGCCATCACTGAAAAGGCCCTGGCTCTGGTGGAGGATAGTCTGACTTCCTTAGGGCCCGGGACCTCTAAACTATGGTTATTCATGGACCTTAAGGTCCTCTGCGGGGCATACCAGGAGAGGCAGTCCCGTAATACGAAGGCACTGTGCCCATAGCTGCCAAGTTATCCCTTTTTTACAGGGATTTTCCCTTATGCTGAATAGGCTTCCTCGCGAGAAAAGGGAAAACTTGGCAGCTATGACTGTGCCACTTCTTCCATTTATTCCTGTGAACTACAGAAAACACCTTGTACTTTTCCAGTGACATAACTATGGAAGTGCAAATCACTCTATTGGGTATAAGTCACCCTACTGGGTATAAAAGAAGCCTGTTTTTATTCTGTCTTAGAATGGATCTGAAGTATCTGAAGTAATTGGTTACATAAATTAGCAAGAGTTAGTTAGACTACATTAAACATGCTCAGGCTACTATTATTTCAGAGTTCTGGAAATTTACTCATTGTTTACATGGAGTAGTAAACCACTAAGAAGATGATTAGGCTATAAACTTAATCCCCATCTTCTTTTTTAATTGTGATCAGCAAGAAGGTTCAATATTGATGGCCTAATGTTATAAGAAAGCAACAGAGGCAGGCCAGGCATCTGAATTGCCCCAAGTTTGGATTTTCACATAGGCATGTATAAATATCTATTACAAGTGTATACCAGAGTGAAGACTTGGCTCTCCTCAGTTGTGTGGTTTTAATTTTCTTCTTATCTAAGCAGACATGCTTGCTTGAAGCTAATTAGAACAAAATGTAATGATATATATCCAGCAGAAAAATAAAAACAGGCTGGAACTTGCTTTTTATGGATTCATCATATAATTTTATTCCCTGTTTCAATGCATCTCACAAAGATCAGACGTTAAAAAGGAGTCTGTATTTAAGGCCAAACAAAACCCCCACCAACCTATTAGGACGGCTACTCTTGCCATCTGGATGTAATGTAGTCCAGTGAAAGGATAACAAAGTTATGGTTTGGGTTTATAATGTTTTCTTTAGTGTTTTATGTGGTATTTCACAACCCATCAGGGCCTCCTCAGTTAGTACATTAGGAAGCATCCACTGCAATATTAAATTCACTATGTGAAAAATTACGGTTTGCTAGAATCGAGTATTTAAAGGACTATCCCATTTAACTGATTTGGATCTCAGTCTTTTGGAATAATTTTAACTTTTAATGACCAAATAGGCAACCAGTTTGTGAAAAATTGAGGTTTTATCTCACCAATACTACTCAGCTATCTTGGTTTGGCTGTCTTTATACTCTATTAGACCTCCCAAATGTGGAACATTGGCTTACCAATCTTTCCTCAAAAAACATTACATATATATACTTTAGTTCTTTATCCTTAAAAAAAATCCAGCACCACCATAGAATTTGCAATAAAATCTTTTCCACTTGATACACTGTCTGAAATGCATAGTGGGGTATTCAGTTTATAGGCATGGAATGAACAAATATGCAGAATTATTTAAAAGTGTAGACAAATGTATTTATTAAAACTTTACTTATCCAAGTATATTCATAACACATAGGACTAGAAGTTATCCATAAACTTCAAAAGTCACTGAAATCTGTACAGTTCCTTTAGGGAAACTGTTATATCATCAACATTAACTGCCTTAATTTGAAACCCAGATGCCAGTGAACCATTCCTTAATTCCATCCCAATAAGCTGTTAGAAAGATGCAGAGGACAAGAAGTTGGCTCTCTGGTCAGGGACTTCTCTAGTAGGCTTGCTTGAGCATCCTCTGAATCTTCTCTGCTCGTCAAGATATTTGACAAGCAGGACATGCGAAAGACAATGTCACAATTGTCCCTGGAAACCTGGTTCCTGAAACCAACTGCTTTTAGTTGTCATTCTGGCACAAAACTGTCCTCAGAAACTGGTTTCCAACTCTTTTTAGCCCTCATAGCTTCTGCCCTGAATGATTTCAACCAATCTTAAGGTTCCTGCTAGACACAGTTACTATTGCTTCCTCTCAGATTCTTCCCTACCTGAACTTCTTCCTCTGAACTTGGCAATGCTGTGACTGCCGTTTTATATATCAGTCAGTATTCTCTGGCCAATATCCTTCCACTTCTATATCGGCCAACTCATTGGCCTATGTTCATGAACCAATTAGAGCCAATTGGTTCATTAACTGACCTATCAAAACCCAACCTTCTGGATTTTCCTGTCCATTATATAAACTGAGGGGTCTAACTGTGAACCATTTAAGGCCTAAAACAGCTTCCATAGTAAATGTAGCAACTGTGGCCAGCATGTTTGTCAGGTACACGGTGCCAACAATAAGTTTACCCCACAAAGTAACTGCTGGGCTTTAGTTATGTAACTTCTCACTGTTACTTACTCATAAACACAACAACATTACATATGTAACTATTGTTATTTCTATATTTACATAACATATTTTACCTCTTTCTTTTAATTCTCCACACAGCTTGAGATCTGAAGATATACAAACACTATTCTATATTTTAAAGGGTGGCAACAGTTCAGTATTAATATATTCCTAAACCTACTCTATGTGTTCTAATTTAAGAAAATCATATGCTCATGAAATTATGGCTGTGAAAATCTGAAATAGTTCAGTTAGATTTCTCATTATCCTTTGGTGGATCTTGAGTTCTCCAATCAACTAGAATGAACTGTAAGAGCATTGTGATGTGTTAGAGAGCCTTGATAAGTTAACTATCTTCCTACTCTTGCTAGCCCTATTTGGATGTTCATTATACTTGCATATAAGCAAGCTGTGAGGGGGAGGGGGAGTGCAATTTCAACTCTACCTCCTCCAATGCACCACTTTCATCCAGTCTGCAGCCTTTAAGTATGAGATTGAAGGTCTGAAGTGGGGGAGATTTCTCTACCTGTGAAGTCTCTCTTCATGATTTAAAACTCTGCAGAATCAAAGGCAAGACTTTCACCCCAATCCAGTTTTATACACACATAGTTCTCTGTCACTAATTGAGGCAGAATGCAGAATGTGATGTGCATTCAGATGCGCTACTGAATATACATTCCATAAAAATAATATAAACTATTACTGCATATGAACTATTAATATTATATTATTGATTAAATGCATGTGTCACCTAATGCACAATGTGTCTTAAGCAACTTAACAGTTAAAACACAAACACACAATACTAAAAATATTTTTTTAGAAATGCGTACATTAATCATCATAAAACGAACACCACCAGAAAAATTCCACTGTAAACCTAGTCTAAAATAGACACAGAACCGCCACGAAACAACTGAAATAAACAACATTAACCAATATCTGAGAATACTCAAACTCTTACTATTGTAAATACTGCAGATGGGACCTCTGTCCATACTCCATTCTAGCAGGTCGGCTGCCTGTAGTTGGATTGGGCCATGAGAACATCAGTCTGGTTTAGGAGCAGGGCAGACATTTTATCCAGTTTGCAAAGACAAACCAACCTAACCCACCCTTTCCAAAACAATATGTGATCTGAAAGACAGCTACCCTTCAAAATTTGCACTTCTCTGAATTTTGCAATGCCAAGTAATATGTACGAAAAATGCATATGCTGGGATAAAGTATGCATAAAACACACACTTTAGTGAAAGTAACATTAAAAAATTAATCACACTGGGAAAAATTGCTTTGCTAAAAATGTGTATATTAAGATATATTTTGATCCATTCTTTCTCAGTCACCTGCCAAAGAGGTTTTGCAGGGGGGTGTCAAATATTCACCAAACACCCCCCACCCCCCAGTTTTCACTCTGCACTCCAAATAAAACACACATAACTTAGAAGAAGGGCCTTGCAAAATATCCTGGATAATGCAATGCATGTTGCTTGGAGGAATCCAAGGCTACCAGCAGCTCTGTGCCAAAGATACTAAGCGCTGGGTAAACTCAAGGTTCCCTTCATAATGAAGATTAAGTATTTAAAAGTTCCCAGCCTTCCACTAAAAAGACAAGACAGAAAATTCTGGTCACCAGGATATATTGTCAAGGCTGCTCTCAATGCAAGTCTCTTTGAAATGCGCCCAGACAGTTGCTCCCTATAATCCAACAGGGTGTCTCAAGTTTGAATCATCTTTCAAAGAAACCCAGAGCCCGTGGGAGGCGGGGTGGATACAGGACCTGTAGAAAAGCTGTCTGTCCTTACCTCACCTCATTCCAAACAACTGAAGAGCCCTTAAGAACTCCCAAAGGCATGAAATTGGATGTTTGAAGACTGACTGAAAACAAATTTATTGTCTCCCAAATACATAACAAGTATGCCCTTTTGGTTTCCAACGTCCACAAGTGAAAATGAACGCTTTAGGGTACAATCTTATGTGCACTTACCTAGAATCAAGACCCACTGGGCATGCAGTGCCGTTCCTGATGGAAACTTCCCACTTTGTCCCCACTTTGAAGCTAAACCCCAAATCCCCACTTTCAAGCCACACATACATTATTCCATAAAATCTATCTACCTATGTTTCCAAGCACATTGTGCTTGATTCGTCTTGTCATATGGGGATATGGAGCTGCCTCACACCAGGCTAGACCATCCAGTATTAGCGACACTGGCAATAGATCGCCAGGGTTTCAGATTTGTGTGATGAAAGGCAAAAAACCAGTGGAACAATTTTATGCAATCTGGAGGAACTTTTTATCTTAAATTTCAAACAACGACCTGCACAACTCCTTACTTGCAGAGGGGAAAGTGCACACTATGCGTGACAACCCCTCTTTCAAACTGCCTACACCTCTGCAAAGACAAAGAAACCCAAACAACTCACCTGTCTCTAGCCTCTCTGCAGTACATTTTTGTTGCAAAATGCCAGGAGTTTTCTGAAGGTTTACAATTAAATGGCATCAGTTTTACAAGTGTTTCACTGTGCAAAGATAGATGCATTGGAACAGTGACAACACTCGGAACCACATACACATTACTTAAATTCACCTTAAATGCTGTTTCCTCTTACTTACAAATGCTGCACAGAATGTGAAAATTCAGACCAGGGGTCAACAACCTTTTCCAGCCGTGGGCCGGTCCACTGTCGCTCAGATCATGTGGTGGGCTGGACTATATTGGGGGGGGGGTGTACGAATTCCTATGCCCCACAAATACCCAGAGATTCATTTATATGTAATATATATATAAATGTAAAAAGGTCATGTGGGTGGGTGTCCACTTTTCTCCAAAACCACTTGACCGATTGCTTTCAAATTTGGACACAACGTCCAAAGTGAATATGAGAGTGACCATATACAGATTGTGTAGACAGATGTCACACCTGGGCCATGTAAAACCCCAAAAACCCTGTGTTCCAGAACTCACAAATCACCCTGAAGTGCATGCTGGGAGCACAGGAGATGTTGCAAAACAGCACCCTCTAGCGACGGCTACACTGGTACTGCAGCTAGGAAAGCTTCCCTCTCCATAGCATCTCGGTTCAGCTTTCCAGACTGGGCTGAGTGGAGGTGGGGGCTCACCTGGGTGGGCGATGGGGTAGGAGGGGGCGGGATAGGTCATGGGTCAGGACAGGGTGGGGCCAATCACAGGGATGAGCCGGGGGTGGGAGGAGGAGGGGATGGGATAGCTCATGGGTCAGGACAGGGTGGGGGGAGTCACAGGGATGACCCTGTGTAATCAGAACACTCATAAAACATTTCAACAAAATGAAGGGGGACTGTGAAGGCAATTGGCTGTGATGTCTAGGGCTGATGGGCAATTGCAGTCCAGCAACATTTGGATGGTCAAAGGTTCCCCATTCCTGAATTTAAACAATGTATGGAGCAGAATTGTCCAGTGGCAGAAGCACTTGACCCTCAATGATTTCCCCCCCCAAAAGCTACTAAAGCCACGTGGATGTGAAGAAGCAAGGGGGAAAATAGTTGCTCAGCACTAATTACATCACAGATATTATCTTAGTGGTGTTCATGACGTTTGCACAGCTTCAGTTGCATCCCAATCGATGTGCTATCTTAGGTAGTATCACATTTCCCCCAAATACAACACATTGCTCTTTCAGTGCTGTTGGAAAGGCACCAATCCCAGAAGAAAAGTATTACCTTAAGCCAAGTCAGTGTGGCTAAGAAAGTGGAAACCAATGGATGTAGGAAGCTGCCTCAGCTGTCAATCTCAGTATTACACTGACTGGCAGTTGTTTTCCAGACAGGGGTCTTTCTCAACCCTATGTGGAGTTACCAGGGATCGAACAAAGGCATGTGCCATGCCACTAAGCTATAGCTTTGCATTGCATTTGTACTGAACTGAAGAAAACCTGATCATGTAAGAAAAGACCAAGTATCCTTTCCTGATTTTGGTACTTTAGCCATTTGAAATGCCTATGAACTCAAAAGCTTATTGACTTGGAAAATGAAAAATTAGTGCTATATAGATATGGACAATTAGTAGAAATAAAATATAAGATATCTAATTTCTAGTTCTCATGATTGCTGAGAAAAACTTGGAAACAACTCTGTAACTCCCCTTCCTCCATTTCTTTTGCTGAAATACTTTTTTTTAAAAAAAAAATCTGCTTTAAGAAACGAAAAAGGAAAAAATGCAGAATTGTGGAAAGAAAATTAATTATGTAGAGCTAATGTATGGATACACATTTGACCTATACAGCCTGGTAACAAAGATGTCTGCTTCCTGGCTGGGTTTTTGGCACAGTTTACATGGTAGGCTGAAAAATACTCATTGCAGCCCTTTGGCTCTAAAGTCCCAGAGCAGCTGCTGAGAAAAGTTTCTGTTCAGCCCATGCACACCTGGCCCAACCAATGTAAGGATTAGGCAGCCTTGTCCAAACCTATTATTGTTGGTGGCTATGACAGAACCACACACCTTTGAGAGCTGCATTATTAGGACAAAGATTTGTCTGTATGAAATACAGAGTTCAGAAAGAGAAAACATCTTTTAATTGCAAGTCTAGTCATGTTCTTGTCTGTGTGATTTCTTGTTGCACATTATTATAAATGGGGAATCTGTGCGCTTTGAAACCAGTAGGACTAGTGAGCCAGCTCTCCAGGAGGTGGCTGAATCCTATTGTTTGAAGTCTTTGTACCATGTTCATTGGCAAGGACCCAAGAAGCCCGACTCGGTTTTAGCTGGAGGGTCAGAAAGAGTGCTGCAGTTTACAGCCAAGCTTGGGAGATGAAATTGAGAAATAAAAATACACTGCACGTTATATGATGGGTCAACAGGGGGAAACCTCTGTTCATTATAGGATTGTGTAAATGAAGCAGCACAGAATTCCCCAGAGATTGCACTGTTTAAAAAGCAGGTGATTGGTACGTTACAAGAAAGAACATAAAGAGAGACGAGATTAATATTAGAGGTAGTAAAATGGCTGTGGTGAATAAATCAGAATCTTATGGCAGTTGCCAGGATCTTACAAATAGTATTATCCCATTCAGAGTGAGTGCTAAGTGAATAAAGGAAGCATTGCCCCCACTTTGCATTGCCTTCAGAGTGCCACACAGGCAAATCTGACATCATCAAACCCACTACAGGATCCTCCGTTTGTCAGGGCTCACTATTCCGAGGAAGACAATAGGCTAGGTCACTAAGAATAAGCAGCTTACTGAGAAACCAATGGGTGGGTAAGAAACATTCCAACTCCCCCCAAAACTCTACTCTCGTCTGTTAAATTGAATCAGGCAAACAGCTAGTGCAGTCCTCACTTTAGTCAGACCCCATGCATGATATTTCAAAAGTAAATAGGACTTACTCCCTAATGAACCTGCATAGGATTTCTAGCCAACATCTTTTTTTCTAGCCAACATCTTTTTTTGCACAAGAAATTTTTTGGGGCTCAAAAAACAAACAAACATAAGTGCTAATGCATTTTTCAAACTGCTTAAACTAAAAAATAAAATGTCTACCTCCAACCAATTCCCCCAATCCTAAAGTACATTCTGGAGGCTATAGTGGTCTGTATGAGGATCAACAAACTAAGGCAGAATCCAAATAAAATAGAGGACATAACCATTTATGAGCCATGGCAAGGGATTACCAACCTTTTTGGGTCGGCCAGTGCATTTGGAATTTTTAGAAATCACCATGGGTGCCAGTCACAAAATGGCCGCCATCATGTGTGACATAACACAAAATGGTGGCCGAGTGTGGGAGCAGCAAAGGTTAACTTGCAGCAATGGGGGCAAGGATGCTAGTTAGACTCTCACAACCCTCCATTAAGGTCACAAAGCTAATTGCTGAGGAAAGCCATAGACCAGACAACTCTTTATCCTTTTCGGCAGCCTAGTGTGCATTTTGCTGAAAAATTCCTCCATTTCTAATGCTGTCTACATATATTGAGTACAAGATAGACTCTCAAGTACAAAAATAACTCTCCAGGACCCAGGTTTTTCTTAATGGTACCCCAGTTATCCTCATGCTCTTTCTGTGATGCTTTTACATCTGAGCTTAACAATAGATAAGAAATTACAGTGGTGACAAATATTGGGTTTCTTCTTTTCTTCCTGCCCTGTGGCAATTGGCACAGTAGCTTTGTTTACCAGAACATACAGTTCGGTAGAAATCCCACAGTGACGTCATCCCACAGATGGAAGCTTCTCAGTGTGGCTTTTTGGGATAGTTTCAAACTTGTGATTCACTTCCTTAAATAAGAAGAAAAAAATTAAGTGACACTTTAAGGCATATTGTATCCTTTGGAGAAATCATAGCTCAGCAGCAGCTTAAAGATCTGCTTGTGTTATGGCCCAGTACCTGCAGTTAAAGAGCTGTCAGAAAGTTTGATTCAGAAAGACCTCTAAATATGATCCTAAAGACTTGAGTTTTAAATCGTTTGAGGCCCATTCAGTGATTTAACACTGGTTTAACTCACAATACTGTAATGTGGGGTTTTAATATCCCTTACAAACAGGTATACCACGTAGTGCCCTAGCCCTGCCCCCGACACCCATATATGGCATATAGACTTTCCCTGCATTTTCCTGCATCAGCCACACCAAGCATGGCCAAGGGTCAAGGATGATGCAAATCATAGCCCTACAACATCTGGAAGGCCACAGGTTCTCTATTCACAACACCTGTACTAGCCATAGGTGCCAAGTTCTGGATTGAAAAATCTGGGATCAGCAGTGCCGCAGCACTGGAAGTCGCTTCTACACACTTCCGGACATGCGTAGAAGCGACTTCTGGCGCTGCGGACATTTTGGAAATGGGCACAGCAGCATCGGAAGTCACTTCTACACATGTCCGGAAGTGCATAGAAGCGACTTCCGGTGCTGGTGCAGCACCAGAAGAACATGGCTGCCGGCAGGAGCTCCATAATCCGGGGGCATACGGGGTATTTTGCCATTTGGGACACCTGTGGGAAACAGTAAGAAAATATGGGGGTTTCCCGGGGAAAACGGGGTACTTGGCAGCTATGGTGCTACCTGGAAGTCGCTATTAGCTGAGCTCAATACAATGTGGCTCTTTAAATGTGCAAGGAACTTTATCCGTGAATGCACATTCAAAGATGCAAAACCCCACATCAAACTGCAATAATAAAGATCATGGAAACCTTCACTGCCTGGTGTGGTATATAAACTTGCCATGGGGTATAATTAGCAATAGCTCTCTGCTTAAAATGAGATCTGATGTAAGAGTAGTGTCTTTTGGGTCACTGTTGAAATACCGTATTTTCCCGTGTGCGCCCCCATGTACTCCATCCTACAGTGCCATTTTAGCTTAATTCCAGATATAAAACCAGTAGCTATGAAAGGCAACATGCAGCATAGTGTTAGGTTTTTTCCCCTCTTGCTATTACAGGAAAACAGGACATATTGGCATGATAAGAATCTCATGTTCATCTTAAACAAACACAGCACATTGTATACGGTAAATGTCTCACATTTCACTCAAGGAGCAGCTGAGATTTTACCATAAATCGCAACTTCACTGAAATGGCAACAATATGGATGTATAGCCAACAATCTGAACACATCTAAACACAATCTGTCTTGTAACACATTGTGCAAAGGAATACTATTTATACAAAGCGCCTTCAGAAAATGAGAAATTGTTAAAAACATAATAAAATATGCCGAGCTCTTACTTTGAAGCAGACTGTATAAATTGAGATATTGAGAAGATATGTTACTTTGTTTATTTGCATGCTAGTGATGGATTGTTTTCCACAAATACATATCCCAGTGTATCAGCCTGTCTCAGTTTTAAATGAGATTTTTACTGCAGCCCTGGGAGATGTGTACTCTGAAGAGCAAGCTAGCAATGTGATTCTATTCTCAGTATTTCTGAAGTCAATATTTTTAGTACAATACAAGAACCAGCTGTAGAAAATTGCTTGTCAAAGTTGGAGTTGAAGGATGCACCCTGCTCATGAATACATCATCCTGCCAAAGACAAGCACTTTTAAATACCTTTGATCCATCAGATATATTCAAATGGGGAATTATTCTCATATTTAAATAATGGACTTTTATTTTTTTTATTTTTTTTAAAAAAGCCGCTGCTTAATTTTGGCTGCTTTGTGCATTTATAGTCTATTTGAGGTTTTAGGTTGTATTCTCTACTTTGTATGTTTGAATAATCATCTTCCCGCAACATTAATGTTGCCATACACCCGTAATTTCCCAGACATTTCCATGATTCAGCTGTCGGAAACAGTGTCCAAGTAGAAATCGATTTAATGTCCGGGAAAATCCAGACGTATGGCAGCCCATTTCGGAAGTATAGATTTTGGTGAATTTCCCTAAAAACAGCTGAACAACTTTGAGCAAAACTACAAAAAAGTTCAACAATTTTGCCCACCCCCTAAAAGGAGCTCAACAACTTTTGTGTCCGGATTTTCAGTTTTTGAAATATGGCAACCTTATTGCTGTTAGATATTTTGTTTCTCACCATAAAATAATAATAATCTGCTGTTTTCTGCATTTTAAACCTCTGTTGATGGCACAGGTAATTTTTTTTGCCAGTTGTCATGCACTAAGGTGGGGGTGGGGTGGGCCTTTGGCACCTCCAGATGTTGTTTGAAGTTCCATCATCCCAGCCATCTTAGCCAATGGCCCTTGGAGCATGTTCCTAATACCAGTTTTAAGGCATTTCTCCATAGAATTTAATTATTTTGGGGTCAGTACAATCCCGCCTATGCTTATGGGGGGCCATTTCCACTGAAAGCAGGATTTATTCTTGCTGAGTTCAATGGAAAATAAGCAATAATATTTAATCAGATTACAGAACTCCATTCTTCTGGGGTAGCTTTATGAATCTGTCTTTTCCAAGGTGGGCAAGTATTTTTTTTCCAATAAATAAAATAGCATTAGGTAGTTTGTTATTAGGATAATGACACAGTCGCAAGCGAAACTGAGCAGTGCCAAACATTAATTAATATAAAGTGGCAATAGAATCTGGGGTATATCAAGGCCAAAATTTTTTTTCCCTCAGTTGAAAAGTTTTTTTTCAACTGGCATCATAGGTTATACTTTGCCTTTTTAATGACTTCTTTCATTTTCTGTAGGGTCACATTTTCAATGTTGTATCATTTTTTAAATCTCTGTAACATTTCTGAACTCTTCTTATATCCTTCTGGAAATAGTTCTTAGACCCTTCCCCTTCACAACTTCATCTCTTTTTAGTGCATATTGTTATGATGTTTAAGGTCCCTATGATTTATGGACATATTTATGTCTTTCCTTCTGCAACACAGCATAGAATTGTAATGGATTTGTTTCTATACCATTCAGTTTTACTAAGGGAGGCATTGTTGTTGTTTAATCGTTTAGTCATGTCCGACTCTTCGTGACCCCATGGACCATAGCATGCCAGGCACTCCTGTCTTGCACTGCCTCCCGCAGATTGGTCAGACTCATGTTGGTAGCTTCGAGAACACTGTCCAACTATTTCGTTCTCTGTTGTCCCCTTCTCCTAGTGCCCTCCATCTTTCCCAACATCAGGGTCTTTTCCAGGGAGTCTTCTCTTCTCATGAGGTGGCCAAAGTATTGGAGCCTCAGCTTCCTTCCAGTGAGCACTCAGGGCTGATTTCCTTCAGAATGGATAGGTTTGATCTTCTTGCAGTCCATGGGACTCTCAAGAGTCTCCTCCAGCACCATAATTCAAAAGCATCAATTCTTCGGCGATCAGCCTTCTTTATGGCCCAGCTCTCACTTCCATACATCACTACTGGGAAAACCATAGCTTTAACTATACGGACCTTTGTCGGCAAGGTGATGTCTCTGCTTTTTAAGATGCTGTCTAGGTTTGTCATTGCTTTTCTCCCAAGAAGCAGGCGTCTTTTAATTTTGTGGCTGCTGTCACCATCTGCAGTGATCAAGGAGCCCAGGAAAGTAAAATCTCTCGCTGCCTAGGCATAGTGGTTTAAAAAGTACATCATGAAACCTGCTAGGTACAGCCAGCTTATTCCTACTTTGGTGATAAGTGTTTAATAAAGCCTCGTGAGGAACGTTTGAGGGAACCAAGTGTTTAGCTTAGATAAGAGGAGATTCTGACTAAACATCAGAAGAACTTTCTGATGAGAGCTGTTCAGTAATGGAATGGACTCCCTTGGAAGGTGGCAGGCTCTCCTTCATTAGAGGATTTTAAGCAGCGGTTGGATTACCATCTTTTAAGGATGCTTCAGCTGAGATTCGTGCATTGCAGGGGGTTGGACTAGATGACCCTCAGGGTACCTTCGATTCTATGAAAAAAAGTTTCTATTTTAATGTGGAACAGGAAAAAAGTATGTAATGGACCTTAGCTTACTGGTAGAATGGCCACCTTGACTTCCTAGTTTTCTCTATACCCACAGCAGGTGGTTTTTGCCTATGAAAGCTCATATACTAGTGACTAGTCTATGTGAATCTTTAACAGTGTGTTTCTATATATGTCTTACTTTGAATGATTTATTCTTATACATGGTTCAGTCCCAGGTATCTCTAGCTAAAAAGATTTAACAGCTAACAGGTGCTAAGGAATATTATCTGTGCAAGACCCTAGGAAGCTGCTATTGAACAAAGCAGATATCCCTGGACCAGAAAGACCAATACTCCAATCAGTTTAAAGCAGATTCCCACAGTCATTTTCATCAAGGCCGGAACTGAAGTCTGGCATGCTCACTTGTGACAAGAAGCTATACAATGTGTGAATATTAAGATATATTCTTATTATTATTTCTTGTGGGTTTTTCTATGCCAAGGATTGGGTGTTCAGTTATTTTGAAGCACACGTTTCCCCTTAGATATTGCTTCTAGTTAGGCATGTTTACTGTAAGCACAACAGCCAATCACTATGGTTTTGCATAATTGGACAAGCAATGGGAGATAAGAGTGTCTTAGTCATTACTAGCTGGAAATCTCTCACCAGCCTTTGAATTTTGGGAAGAGGACAAGCATGCTATTTGGGAAGTTTGAACTAGGAGTTCAAGAGAACTAGGAGTTTAGCTGAAATAACTATAAATAAAATGGAGTCCTGGGGTTATCGTTGTAGATCTGATTTGGGATTAGCAGTTCTGCTGTGTGCTTTAGGAGTTTGCTTGCTCTGAAATTGTTCTGCTTATAAACTTGTAAAGAAACAAATATTGCAGTGGCACGGTACATATCTATTGCTTTTATAACAAGGAGGCAAACCTTGTAAAGAGGTTGCCCTTGCAAATTCCTATGACTCAGGAAAGTCAGGTGAATGATTGTTATTGTAATATTTCTGATGTATTCCTGTACATTTTAGGAAACAAGTTACAATTCTACTCCGGGTTTTGACTGAATATTTGAAACCTGCATCTGCTTACTTAGACGTAAGCTCTGTTGAGATGAGGACAGGACTAACTTCAAAGTAAAATTTGGGATTAAAATTCAAGACCAATGTTTTCAATGGGGATGCAATGGTATGTATAGGCATAGAATTGCAGCAAGTGTTTCAATTGTCACCTCAAAGAATGACATTAACCTTGAAGTATTTTCCACATGATTTCTGTAATTATCCAAGAGCTATACGCTGCGCGGAAGAGAAGATAATTTGAAATGTAAATGAGCAGAACTATAATGTTATAAAAAGAATTGATAAATGATATACTGATTTCATTTCTGCATATTGCATTTAGATAATCTCAAATGTACTGAACTTCAATGCTTGGTTAAGAAACATTCTACATTTTACAAAAATTACTTGTCCAAACTGAGAAAACTTAACACTCTGGAGTGTAGCCTTAAAATATTTCCCTCCAGCCATGAAGAGTTTTTGCTTCAGCAACAGAAAAGTATGATAGGATAATGTTCTAGGGAGAGTATAACGACAAATGACCTCAGCCAGTAACATTAGTCTACACTGACATTCCACTGTATGTCACTAAACCTACGTCAGCTCCAAAAATAGTAGGGGATAAAATAAGCCAATGTGTCGGCAAAGCAAGAGCAATCACTACGTCAGCAAATATTCAAAACTATGCCTAAGACCACATGAGATATCTAAAGCCACTTGCCCTTGATCATCAGATGCACTTGGCATGTGACAAGATCTCTCTCTTTCTCTCTCTCTCTCTCTCTCTCTCTCACACACACACACCCTTGTGTAATATGGAGAAAGAATGCAGACAAATTTGAGCGGCACAATCCTATAGTCAAGATCCTCTAGCTGGGGACACTTGGAAGTGATGGATAGTGCCATCCCTAGAGTATGGTGAACTGAGGTAAATACCCTGGGCTGCATGCTTTGGGGACCCCAGCATAGGGCTGGCTCAAGGCCACTGGCGGAGTAACGGGTGTGCGGAGGGAGCGGACCGCCCCTGGAACCACTACAGGCAGCACGCCATGCCCTCGCTGGTGGCGGACAATGCCCCCAGGATGTGAGTCACGCCCCCAGGATGCGCATCACACACCCCGGGGCGCCAGCTACGCCCCCGCCTGTTCTCCGTCGCCAGTAGCGGAGCATGCAGCTTCGCCACTGCTCAAGGCATTACACTGCCAGAGGTGGATGCTGCTGTCCTTACTACTCCTTGTTCTCCTCTCCTTAACCCTTCAGTTTAAAATTGTTTTGCCACTACAGCAGCACATTACCTCTTTCTTTGAGGAAGGAGTGAGGCATTTGGGGCAAGGTGGCCCAGGTGGTCCTGTGCTGCTGTGGCGGATAGAAAATGTTTTAGTATTCCAGCATTTTGAATAAAGATTCTTAAGCCGGCAGTGATCATAGAATCATAGAATCATAGAGTTGGAAGAGACCACAAGGGCCATCCAGTCCAACCCCCTGCCAAGCAGGAAACACCATCAAAGCATTCTTGACATATGCCTGTCAAGCCTCTGCTTAAAGACCCCCAAAGAAGGAGACTCCACCACACTCCTTGGTAGCAAATTCCACTGCCGAACAGCTCTTACTGTCAGGAAGTTCTTCCTGATGTTTAGGTGGAATCTTCTTTCTTGATGCAGGTGCTGTCTTACACCACCTTGCCAAGAATGCTTCACTCTGGGGAAGGACCACCTTCCTGAATGCAAGGGGGCTGGCGCAGCACCAAATCAATTTTAAATCAGGAATGGGGAGACGAGGAGAATGGGAGTGGAGATAGTGGCAGAAGCAACAGGCACTTGGGAGAGCCCGACAGGTAGGTGGACAGCAAGTGTGACTTTCTCAGGCACAACACACCCCTAGAGATGGTCATAGGGACAGAAACCCTGATATCAGCCTGCCCAACATTTCAGGTCAAAAAATCCCATGTTCCAGGATGTGCTCCTGAGCAAGTCATGTGACCTGTGCTGCAATCTTAGCCCCCCCCCCAAGTGCTTTTTTCCAAGACGCATGTGAGATGGTCACTGTAATCCCGTACAGTGAATCTGGGCACTAGGCGGGTACGTGATATGCCTGAGCAATACGAGCTACAGTAGAACTACCCTGACACACTATTGCCAGCCAAGAACACCCCACACCATACCTGCCAAGTTGCTGTCGGAGAAATAAGGGACCGGGCAGAAGTAGCAGACCGGAAGTAGCGCTGCCGCCATTTTGGAACTGGGTGGAGCATGCTCAGAAGTGACTTTTGATGCTGCTTTGCCCAGTTCCAAAATGGCCGCCGCGCCAGAAGTCGCACTGCAGCCATTTTGGAACTGGACAGAGCAGCATCAAAAGTCGCTTCTGAGCATGCTCCGCCCAGTTCCAAAATGGCCGCCACGCCAGAATAAACCGGGAAAAAACAAAAAATCCGTTTTTTCAGCTAGGGACTGCTGGAAAAACGGGGATTTCCCGGGGAATACAGGAGACTTGGCAGCTATGCCCCACACAAATGAGCAATAGAATAAGGGAATATACACCAGTATGTGTAAGTGCCATGTCGTCCTACCTTTTGTCACATACACACACAGGAAACACACTTATCTGAACATGTAGGCAAACTTTCTGTTGGCAAAGGCCAGGCACTCCATTCCAAGCATTGGCATGGCTGGCGAAACACTTGTTAGCACTTTCTGGATCCCCTCTATCCTGTTCAAAACAGGTGTTGGCATTGCCATGTGTGTTGTGGCTTTCTTACAGATGCGTGTGCTGGGGGGCATGCCTCACTTTATTGTGAGCTCACTAGTTCCACATGTGGGTGGCTCCGTGGACATTTCTGCTGGCCTAGTTCCTGATTGGTAGCCACTGACAGAGTTTCCAGGGAAGTGGGGGCATGTTTCTATACCATTCTTGCATTTCCACTTGTGTGTTTTTCATCTTATCTCCCAGACTCAGCAAAATAAAATAATAATAATAATAATAATAATAATAATAATAATAATAATAATAATAATAGCAACAAGAATATTACAGAGTGCTCATCCTGTCAGCATCTCCAGTCCCAGCATAATACAGGTGTAAGATTGCTCTGCCTAGCTACAGTCCTAGATAGGGTTGCCATTTCCCGGACATATCCGGAATACTGCAGCTGCAAGTAGTGTCCAGGTGGAAATCATATTAAATGTCCAGGAAAATCCATGTCATTTTTGCCAATTTGAGAAATAGCTCAAAAACTATTTGTCTTGAAAAATTGCAAAGAAATTTGACAACAAATTTTGGCCAATACTAAAAAAAGGTAAAAGACCCCTGGATGGTTAAATCCAGTCAAAGGTGACTATGGGGTGCGGAGCTCATCTTGGTTTTCAGGCATTTTGTCCACAGACAGCTTTCTAGGTCATGTGGCCAGCATTACTAAACCGCTTCTGGCTCAACGGGACACCGTGACAAGTGCCAGAGCGCATGGAAATGCCATTTACCTTCCCGTCACCTATTTATCTACTTGCACTGGTGTGCTTTTGAACTGCTAAGTTGGCAGAAGCTGGAACAGAGCAACAGGAGCTCACCACTGTTGTGTGGATTTGAGCCGCTGACCTTCTGATTGGCAAGCCCAAGAGGCTCAGTGTATAGTACACATGTCACTGGCATACATTTTGGGGGACTAAGCCCACTTCATCGGATGCATAAGCCAAGCTCAAATATATACATTGTAATCACTGAGACTATCCCAACTGCCATTGCTGGAAAAGCAATTAAGATCAAAGCAATCAAGATTGTGTTAACAGCTCTGGTTGGGGAGAAAACCTTGGTCTCAACCAAAGTCCTAAAGGAATAGAGTCAAACTTGCCCATAAATTCTGAGTCAGCAACTTCATGCTGGAATTTCACCTTGAAGTTCTTTTATTGAAAAATTGTGCCTTTTGGATAATCAGCAGAATGCTGTGAGATATTTCAGTCTATTTTTAGTGTACTATATTTAGTTTGGAGACAATTGAAGAAATCTACTGTAGACACATACTGTTATTATTGTGCATGGGAATGTAAATTAAAAAGAACATTATATCTGGTTGCTTTTTAAAAAAGTTTGTGTTAAGCATAAATATTGCAATGTTTGTGCAAATGTCACAGAGAAGAGCGCATGTTATAAGCATAGGATTCAAAATAAAAGTTTAATAAACTGAGGGAGGGAGGGAGAGATGCACCTTGGGTTGTTTCACCCTCATTCCCTTGTGTGTCTTAAAAATGGCTTGCAAATGGTGACCTAGCAATTCAGGCTATTTTTCAGAGGCTTACATTTAAGACAGAGTGCTCCATCCAAAACAAGAAGTAGCAATGAAGGGATGTATTTGGTACAGAAGCCAAGTGATACATAGTCCAACAAAAGCAGCAGTTCCCCCACAAAGAGGAAACACCTCCTAGGGATGTTAACTAATTTACATCCCCTTTTCCTGTGTAGGGTAGTCAGGGGAAAAAGAGGACAGGTCTTCTACACCTTGAACAGTTAAATAGAAAAGGAGGTTTACACACCTGCAAATAGAACTCTGTTCACTTTGTCACCTGGCCACATCACTCATGTGCCCTTAACTTGATGTCTTCATGGAAGACAATCTTACTCATCTATGAGTGATTGCCAAAGAAGTCTAGATAGCTGCCAATAACTTCCATTTCACAAAAATCTTTGCCTGATGGATTCTGCCAATTATGCTATTGTTAAAAAGCACCATACCTGATGTGCATGCATGTTTGTGTTCATAGAAGGGCTTAATCCAACTCCTTACATTCACCCACTCCCTTCCTGTACAGAAAGACCACTCTAGGGCACAGAAAGACCCCATTTCCCAATTTACTGTGCCTGTTTACTCAGAGGTAAGTCTCATAGAGCTGAATGGAACTTACTTACTAGCAGGTCTGCAGAGGATTGCAGCTTCAAACGTATTCATCCATTTTGTACATTTACAGGTTGTTTAAATTGGGCTCCCAGACAGCCAGCATATGAGTGCTGCACAGATACTGGTACTTCATGAAGCCATATTGCCGCCATAGAGGGTCCCAGCCGTAATGAAAACCAGCTGTGCATGAGGAAGGGAGAAACTAATCCAATTTGACTAACATCTGTAGCTGGTTCTCCAAGCACCGCAGCTGCACCAGCTAGCTTGCAGGTGGCATCCTGCATAAACCCCACTGAAACCCTTCAGTAGCACCTTAAAGACCAACTAAGTTTTTATTTTGGTATGAGCTTTCGTGTGCATGCACACTTCTTCAGATACAGTGAAATGGAAGTTTCCAGGCACTTATGAAACATAAGTGCCTGGAAACTTCCATTTCACTTTATCTGAAGAAGTGTGCATGCACACGAAAGCTCATACCAAAATAAAAACTTAGTTGGTCTTTAAGGTGCTACTGAAGGAATTTTTTTTATTTTACTTCGATCCAGACCAACACGGCTACCTACCTGTAACCCACTGAAACCCATTCAGGATGAATGGCAGTGACACTTTTTATAAGCATTTCTAGTGCACTCATGGAACTTTTAAAGTTACTATTTTGCGTTATTGGTAGTCTATGTTCACAATTTTCCTGTTTTTTTTTAAAACTACTTACTCACATTTACAATCCTAATTTGTGTTCTATATCATTGCTATAATATAGAGGTGTAAAAGCCAATGTGGAATATTACCAATGGCTAGGATATGCTGTTTTAAGAATTAGGATCACTTTGTTTTTCAACCCCTTAATTTAGTGAGGTTGTTTCTGAATTTCCATTGACCTCTCTTCTTCTGGATATCCATAGACAAATTTGTTTTCTTTTTCTAAAATAAAATCTATATGAGTGCTTCTCGCCCTCTCTCTTAACTAAATATTTTCCCCTATGTTTTCTGCCAGAAAAGAATGGTTTTTTTATTTAAAAAAATTGCTTAGTAAACATAGCATTTAAACAATGATATTAAATGCCCAAACTTTGCTTTCATTGTATCAAGATAAATGAGCCTGCTTCATTATCTTTACTTGGTTTCTTTTTGTATCAAATACTTCTTATGGAAGATCTTCCAAAAAGATAATGAGAGAAATATTGTAGCAGATATTGTCTCTACTAACATATGTGAAGAAGTTGTTAGGAGATCCAGACGTTTACAGAAGTGAACGCTGTAGAAACTCTGAATGAGGGAGAACCTCAAAACAACCCATTGAAGACAGTGCTCAGCAGCCATGGAAGGCTGACTACCTCTTTGGAAGTGGGAATGGAAAACTGGATGGAAGGAGGAATGGAATGGACATACAGGAGGGCATGGCTAACTGATTGAAAGAGTAAACAGAAGCACTTTACACTGTGACTTTTTGTTGCAGAGAGAACAATTATTCCTGTCCTATCATGAAAAGTCTCACTGTGACTAATGAAGGCAATACATGTCTGAATCTTCCAGCTGACTAGAAGGAGACTTGATGCTACCGTACCAAGAAGCTGCTGCTCCTCAGGGTGGTTCTGGAGTTTCAAGGGTAGCTTCAACGACCAAAAACAGGTTTGGCAGAGACAAAACCAATCAAACGTAGACTGGGCAATGATGACTTTTCCAAACTTGGGTCTCCAGCTGTTGTTGGACTACAACTCCCATCATCCCTAGCTAGCAGGGATGATGGGAAATGTAGTCCAAAAGTAGCTGGAGATCAAAGTTTGGGAAATCCTACTCTACAACATCAGCAACATGGTTCTGGAAAGAAGCATCAAGGGCTTGGCAAATTTATGGAGTAGCAGGGATGTCTCAAGAGGGAGACAAAAGTCAGGCACTTCCCAGGTCACAACTGTAGTTGCAAGGAAAAGGTTTATGACTTAATTTGCAAACGCTGACAGTCTGATTGCTGTGCAGGGGTTTATTTTCACAATGTTGTGGCAGGCCTGGAGGAAAGGCAGGAGGAGAGACAGAAGGACAATGGAAGTGACAAATGCTCTTTGAATTATAAAGGTAAAGGGACCCCTGACCATTAGGTCCAGTCACGAAAGACTCTGGGGTTGCTCATCTCGCTTTACTGGCCAAGGGAGCCGGCGTACAGCTTCTGGGTCATGTGGCCAGCATGACTAAGCCGCTTCTGGCAAATCAGAGCAGCGCACGGAAAGAGCGGTACCGATTTATCTACTTGCACTTTGTGCTTTTGAACTGCTAGGTTGGCAGGAGCAAGGACTGAGCAACAGGAGCTCACCCCATTGTGGGGAGTCAAACCGCCAATCTTCTGATCATGGTTGCCATAAGATGGTGAAGGAAGACAGATGCTGCAATAAAGTTGTGTAATATATAACACCACTATTCCAATTCAGCAAGAAGAAAACATTAATTGTGAGCTGGACAAGAAAGGGAGGTTTGTTTCTTTATGCTATTGGCAAAGTCCTAGAGAAACACTGCCTTCTCACCTGTCCTCTAGTTAATGCTAGTGTTAATGGGGTTATATTTTCCATACACTTCACATTGTAAGCACGCATATTTCACAATGGTTTGTTTGAGGAACTGTGTTCTCTTTGATTTGTCTGTTTTGCCTCGCCACTATTCCTAGCAGGGTTGGAAACGTATTGCAACCAAGCCACATGAACCCATTTTTCTTTTCTTTTCTATTGAATGCATATTGACGCTTCTCTGCCTCGAAACACTCAGTCACCCTGAATTCTCTCCAGTTTGTTGGTATCCTCCTATAACTATCAACCAATCCACATATTGGGACAAAGTGAATTTGGAAAACGATTCTCAAGCAAATAATTCTAACTTGATACCAGCTTTGAAAACATTCAATAGTTTGCTCCTACTTAGAACATTCTCTCAGTTGTTCCCCAAAACTGATATGAAGACGTTTCTGAAAGATAAACATGGTGCAAATGATTGGGTTTTATGAACCACTACCTAACGTTATTGCTTTAAATCAGCCTTTCTCCAACCAGCTGCTATCCATACGATTTGGACTACAACTCTCATTACTCCTGACCATTGACCATGCTGGCTGGGACTGGTGGGAGTTCTAGTCCAAAACATCTGGATGGCACCAGGTTGGGAATGGCTGCTATAAATCAAACTACTCAGCTGTGAAAGTCAGGTTTTTTTCCAAGCTTTCTAAGTCAAATTTTAAAAATGAAATGTGAAGTGACTTGATTTTTTTAAAATAAAAACTGCACAACAGTTAATCAGTTGAAATTAGACATTAAAAATTAAACTTCAGTTCTAAGTAGTCATTAAAAATATATTCGATTTGAGGAACAATTCTCTCTGTTTCTTACTGGCTGTTACTCATTTTTCTTATTTTCTTTGTTCATAGAAAACACAGTGTTACAGTACTGTTGATTCCTCTTGATGTTTAGCATTTAAAGATTTCTAAGCAGTTTAAAGATCAAGAGAAAAAGCCCCCAAAGTTCATGCATTATTTTCAATTAGCTATTGGACCTAATCCCCCTTTTGTATTTGAGGGGTTCTTCAAAGAGATGTCTGGCATTAAGAGGAGGAATTGGAGGGGGAACCCTATTGTGGGGAGGGGGAGGGAGACTGGTGCATTAGTACCTTCAGTATCCTTAGTTCCATTTCCCATTACCTATTGCTCTTTCCCCAAAAAGTTGAGTTTCTGTTTTTCCAATTTGAAGGGTGGTAGTCAACAGTTTTACTCAGAGGCACCAACAAGTCTTCGCCTTGAAGTATCTCCAAAGCTTGCTACACTACAAAGTGAATGGGGCTGGCCCTTTCTTGTTAATGTTTCAAGTTCTTTGTGCATGCCAACATGGTGACAACAACAACAACAACAACTTATTATTTGTACCCCACCCATCTGGCTGGGTTTCCCCAGCCACTCTGGTCGGCTTCCAACAAAGATTAAAATACATTAAAATGTCACACTAAACACAGGGCTGCCTTCAGATGTTTTCTAAATGTCAGGTAGTTGTTTATATCTTTGACATCTGCTGGGAGGGCGTTCCACAGGGTGGGTGCCACTACCGAGAAGGCCCTCTGCCTGTTTCCCTGTAGCTTTGCTTCTCGCAGTGAAGGAACTGCCAGAAGGCCCTCGGCGCTGGACCTCAGTGTCCGGGCTGAACGATGGGGAGGGAGATGCTCCTTCAGGTATACTGGGCTGAAGCCGTGTAGGGCTTTAAAGGTCAACACCAACACTTTGAATTGTGCCTGCCTGGAAACGTACTGGGAGCCAATGTAAGTCTTTCAGAACCGGTGTTATATGGTCTCGGCGGCCGCCGTCTGCCATTCCCCTCTTGTTGTTGTTGTTGTTTAGTCGTTTAGTCGTGTCCGACTCTTCGTGACCCCATGGACCATAGCACGCCAGGCACTTCTGTCTTGCACTGCCTCCCGTAGTTTGGTCAAACTCATGTTCGTAGCTTCGAGAACACTGTCCAACCATCTTGTCCTCTGTCGTCCCCTTCTCCTAGTGCCCTCAATCTTTCCCAACATCAGGGTCTTTTCCAAGGATTCTTCTCTTCTCATGAGGTGGCCAAAGTATTGGAGCCTCAGCTTCACGATCTGTCCTTCCAGGGAGCACTCAGGGCTGATTTCCTTAAGAATGGATAGGTTTGATCTTCTTGCAGTCCATGGGACTCTCAAGAGTCTCCTCCAGCACCATAATTCAAAAGCATCAATTCTTCGGCGATCAGCCTTCTTTATGGTCCAGCTCTCACTTCCATACATCACTACTGGGAAAACCATAGCTTTAACTATACGGACCTTTGTCGGCAAGGTGATGCCTCTGCTTTTTAAGATGCTGTCTAGGTTTGTCATTGCTTTTCTCCCAAGAAGCAGGCGTCTTTTAATTTCGTGACTGCTGTCACCATCTGCAGTGATCAAGGAGCCCAAGAAAGTAAAATCTCTCACTGCCTCCATTTCTTCCCCTTCTATTTGCCAGGAGGTGATGGGACCAGTGGCCATGATCTTGGTTTTTTTGATGTTGAGCTTCAGACCATATTTTGCGCTCTCCTCTTTCACCCTCATTAAAAGGTTCTTTAATTCCTCCTCGCTTTCTGCCATCAAGGTTGTGTCATCTGCATATCTGAGGTTGTTGATATTTCTTCCGGCAATCTTAATTCCTGCTTGGGATTCATCTAGTCCAGCCTTTCGCATGATGAATTCTGCATATAAGTTAAATAAGCAGGGAGACAATATACAACCTTGTCGTACTCCTTTCCCAATTTTGAACCAATCAGTTGTTCCATATCCAGTTCTAACTGTAGCTTCTTGTCCCACATAGAGATTTCTCAGGAGACAGATGAGGTGATCAGGCACTCCCATTTCTTTAAGAACTTGCCATAGTTTGCTGTGGTCGACACAGTCAAAGGCTTTTGCATAGTCAATGAAGCAGAAGTAGACGTTTTTCTGGAACTCTCTAGCTTTCTCCATAATCCAGTGCATGTTTGCTATTTGGTCTCTGGTTCCTCTGCCTTTTCGAAATCCAGCTTGCACTTCTGGGAGTTCTCGGTCCACATACTGCCTAAGCCTGCCTTGTAGAATTTTAAGCATAACCTTGCTAGCGTGTGAAATGAGCGCAATTGTGCGGTAGTTGGAGCATTCTTTGGCACTGCCCTTCTTTGGAATTGGGATGTAGACTGATCTTCTCCAATCCTCTGGCCATTGCTGAGTTTTCCAAACTTGCTGGCATATTGGGTGTAGCACCTTAACAGCATCATCTTTTAAAATTTTAAATAGTTCAGCTGGAATATCATCACTTCCACTGGCCTTGTTATTAGCAGTGCTTTCTAAGGCTCATTTGACTTCACTCTCCAAGATGTCTGGCTCAAGGTCAGCAACCACACTACCTGGGGTGTACGAGACCTCCATATCTTTCTGGTATAAGCCATTCCCCTCTTAGTTCTCTTTAACGCACTGAGAACTTGGGGGTGTTCCTCTTCACTTTATGCTGGGCATCTAGAGGGCAGCCGAATGCCAGGAAGAGATTTACAGCCACTGGGGACAACCTGGAAACTGCAGTTGCGTATCCCCATATGCTTACAGTCCAAATTCCCGTACTCTGGGGTTGTGAAGCAGACTGCTTTTTAAAACCCTCAGCTAGAAAAAGGCACTAGTTCCTGCAGCTATGCATAGGTGAGGTTTCTCAGCAAATCATAGTCCAAATCCTCACCCTATATGTGCATAAATGTAAAAATGATTTAAATAAGAAGCCCTAAACCTGCACTCAAAATGGAAAGAACTCAGTTATATCATCATTCTACTGAGGTCAAGTGCCGAGGGCCTTCTGGCAGTTCCCTCACTGTGAGAAGCCAAGTTACAGGGAACCAGGCAGAGGGCCTTCTCGGTAGTGGCACCCACCCTGTGGAACTCCCTCCCAGCAGATGTCAAAGAGATAAACAACTACCTGACATTTAGAAAACATCTGAAGGCAGCTTTGTTTAGGGAAGCTTTTAATGTTTGATGGATTACTGTATTTTAATATTTTGTTGGAAGCTGCCCAGAGTGGCTGAGGAATCCCAGCCAGATGGGCAGGGTATAAATAATGAATTATTATTATTATTATTATTGGAGAAAAAACTATCTATATTATAAACAGGTTGTATGTTACAAGGCACATGTAACTGCAAACATTTGGTTTGGATATATGCATGTGCCAGGGAGATGGGATGGGCATTATATGGGCACATGAAAGCATAGTGTATGACATGGTCCTTGGGTATAGGATGCTTAAGTTCAAGTGCTCACAAACATGAACATGTGGAAGCATTTCTATAAAGTCCCATGTGATGGTTGAAACATAAGGATATGGACTGAATGACAAGTCCTTGCCACTCCATATAAATGTCCATTTATAAAAGACATAGGGGAAAGTGACTTTTATCAAAAAAGGTTCTTGGGAGGGGGGGAGGGGTTAATGAGAAAAAGATTATGAAGGACAACAAACTGATAAATAATAATACAATATATGGACGCACATGCTTTGCAATTTTAGAAGTTCTCCAAACATCAGAACAAGATTCCAGAACTAAAGCAAAAAGTCCTAGGAAAATGTTAATGTTAACTTATTTTTACTTTAGTAAAAAGAAGTGTTCAAAACTAACACATGTTGACATGTTTTTAGTGAAAACTTAACCCTAACAATCCATTATAAAAGCATGGAAACTATATATATATATAAAAGAGTTAGATCATGATTTTATCTGACTCAACACTGCAATCTGCAACCAAATTACTGTAACATTTTGACAAAACTTAATTTACTGGATCATTCATGTTCATTGCGAATGGCACTTTTATTATTTGCTGGTTTGTTTGTTTGAATCTTGCACACCGCCTCGGGCAACTTTCATTTGAGAAGCTGATTAAAATAGTGTAAATAAATGATAAAGAACAAACCTGTGTACATGTAACCACATAACTACATTTGTACATATGGCCTCCCCCAATAATTTTTTGCTTCTGACTTACCGTGCCTATCTTCTCTCTCAACCCAGTCAAAATTTAGATTGCAAACTCACCGGAACAGAGAGACCTCCCACACTCAACTCTACTGTCTTTTTTGTGCTTGTGCTCACTGTCAAGTACCAGGTCTGTTGACAGTGTGATCTATATGACGGGTGGCTGAAAAGTTCTCAGTTTGCCTTTTAGCCAAAATCTAGGGAGGAAACCTGTGGCATTTCAGATGTTTGACTCCATCTCCCACCAGCCCCACTCAGCATAGCCGTCATCAGGGATGATGAAAGTTGAAGTCCAAAACATCTGGAGGGCACCACTGCTGTAAATAATATACTTTTTCATGCAACATAATAATTAATATTTCACCAGGAAATCTGATTTCTTGGGGATTAACTGCATTCCAAAGTGATATGGAGACAAAGTAAATACTAAACCCTTACTTGATGTCTTGTTCAAGCAAAACTCCCATTGGGAATAAGGATGGAATGATAATGTGAGATTTGGCCTAGAGCAGCAACTTTTTCAAGTAGTTGATTTTAATCAGCTCAGGACCGTTTATACAATAAAATATGACACTCATGGACCGTGTATATCCTGAGATAGTTCATAATGGGAGTGTCTAAAAAACCCAGAGTCCTTCAGCAGTGGTTCTCACACAATATTGTGTGTGTGAGAGAGAGAGAGAGAGAGAGCGCAATACACTTTGATATGTCTTTCCTTGCATTTTCATAGATTTGTTCTTCCACTTTCCCTCTTTCTTGTAAGATCAATAATGGAGAGAAAACTATGGAAAACAAAGGAAAACCTATGATGAACATAAGATGAATCTGCTGGATGGGCCCCATGGCCCATCTAGTCCAGCATCCTGTTCTCACATTGGGCAACGTACACCCATAGGAACCCTCAAGGAGGACCTGAGCACAGTTTACAGCAGCTTGTATTCAGAAGCATTACTGCCTCCCACTGCGAAGGCAGAACATAGCCATATCATAACTCGTAGCCACTAAAAGCCTTGTCCTCCATGAAAAGTTTCTTCTAAGGGTTACCCTAATACTAGAACAATTCAGCAGTGAAATAAGCTACCTAATGGAGCTATGAGATCTCCCTCCTTGGAGAGATATTCAAATTCCAGCTTTCAAGAAATGTTTGGTCAGGCATCTGTTGAGGATGCTTAGGCACATGATGTTCTATCTCTAGGGTTGAACTCCAAATCACTAATCTACTACATAATATAGCAGCTGTAGCATTGGGATTAATATTGATGTCCAGAGTTTATTAGAGAGCGAAGAGGACTCCTAAAAGCATATTAACCACATGTTGTAGATAAATATTCTAAAATGCGAAGTCCTAGCAATATCTCTATTTTTTAAAAAAAAATATTTATTTTTTTACAAACCACTTATCAACACTACTGTTTAGGCATCTAAGCTCCAGCTGAATAGGTAAAGGCATATTTCGGCCAGTTCTTAAATCCTATCTACTAGCCTGTAGCTTGGCCCTGCTCTGCTTTGCCTATCATGCTAAATATGTAAATAAGCATGTTCTTAGCAATTAAGATGAAGATAAATCTGCAACAGCTGAGTTGTTTGACAAAACTAAGGGCTCATCCCTACTCCCATTTGTCCTGCAGTTTCTTCCCTCACCCCATGATCTCTAGGCATGGATCCAAGAGGTTTTTCTTGTGTCCCATCTGTTTTCCTGGGAAATCCTGTGGTTTACTGCTGAATGAGAACAACCACCAATCCGCAGAAAACCTGATTGAAATTCGTTGTGATTTATCAATAAACCATGGGTTTTCCTGTGAAAGCGGCAGGGCAAAAGAAAAACCTATTGGACCTGAGCCTAGAAACCACGGGACAAATGGAAGTGTGAATGAGCTCTAATAGAAGTGGAATCATAGAATCGTTGAGTTGGAAGAGACACCAAAGGTCCAACCCTCTTAAATGCAGGATTCACAGATATAGAATCCCTGACATCTGGCCACCCAACTGCTGTTTGGAGGAGAGTCCGCCACCTTCCAAGGTAGTCCATTCCACGTTGAACAGCTCTTCCTGTCAGAAAGTTCTTCCTAAAGTTTAGTCGGAACTTCCTTTTTGTAATTTGAATCTATTGGTTCAGGTCCTGCCCTCTGGAACAGCTCCTAAGCTCTCCTGGTGCTTGCTTTGGACTTGGGGGAAGCAATAACAGAGACAGCAGGTAGCAGAGGTACTTTCAACTACAGCAGGAAGACAAATGTAGGGACAAATTCATTGCTCACACCTCTCCCTGACTCAGAAGCCCAAGGGGAAAGGAGGCAACCATACCACCCACTGTGCCAGGTTGCGTTCTCTTCCTCCTGCCTTTTTTGTACTTTAAAGAGTCCATTGAAAGGAAGCCACGTGCAGGTTTCACACACACCCCTTCAGTTACTTTAGAGGCATCTCTCTCATGGTTGGTGTGGATGTGTGAAACACAGAAATGCAGTTTTTAGTGCGCTTGCATAACTGATGGCTATGCAAAGAGATGGATTTACATTTGAAATTTCACTCCAGCTTTCCTTTCCTGTTACAGTAGGCACAGGGAACCTTTGGCTCTTCAGACGTTGCTGAACTACAACTCCCATGAGCTCCAGCAAGCATGGCCAATTGTCAGGGATCATGCGAGTGGTAGTTTAGCAACATCTGGAGGGACAAAGCTCCCCCACACCGGTGTTAGGACTACCATAAAGAGAAATGTTCTGTCATTTTCTTTTTTTAGTCCTACACACACACACACACACACACACACACACACACACACACACCATAGTTGTATACACCTGGGACTGAGAGGTTTTTTTAAAAAACAATTTAACACTAATAGCATAAAAGTGTAGGAGGAAAACTCCCCCCTCCCACCTACAGTGAAGATGACAAGGTTGTTGGGAAATCTTATCAGTTCCAAGGCTGCCAATAAACTTCACTTCACCATCCTCCCCCTGCCTCCAGTGTAACTGACAACCTTGGGGAAAACCTTGTCACTCATGCTAGGGAATTTTTACCCACCCAGTCCATTTCCTGCCACCATAGCTGAAGAAAAGGAGGGGGATGTTCCACCCTTCAAAAAGGGGTATGTATGAGCACAAGGACTCCTGAGCACAGCAACACTTAATTTCTTATAGAAACTAACAAGGTATTAATCTCACTAGAAGACAGAGGGAGAGATTGCAGAGGAATTGGTAGTGGGCTAGATTAGAAGGATACCTACGGTATGGGATTGCATCTGTTTAGTCACAGGGTAATATGGACTGGTACATGTGGCAGGCAGGTAATGGAGACTCGTCCTGCACTAGTCCCGAAAATGTCCCTCTTTAAAAGCAGTTTCCAAGCTACCACACTTCCCTGGCATAGAGGCAGCGCGCAAGTTTGGTAAGTCATAAAATGGTTCACTCACAAAACTCTTCAAAAGTTGGGCTCATGTGCTTTTGCATACAGCAGTCAGAAAAGATGCACAGGCAGTCAAATGTTGCTTAGTTACAAAAGGTAAAGGTTTCTAAACTACTGGTAGTGAAAAACACTAGCTTCAGACTCGGTTCAGGTCTGAAACAAAAGAGGCTGGTTGAAGCTCAGAGCTTCTTATATACTGAAGTTCACATGGGTAGAAAGAAACAGGTAGGCAGGTAGGCAGGCAGGCAGGCAGGCAGGCAGGCAGAGGCTTGGTGACCCATTTCCTCTCAAGGTGGGAAGTGATGACATTGGCTAAGCATGGCAGGACAATTTACTCCCTTCATGCACTAATTAGATTCAAACATGCTAGAGCCATATGAGGCTGGAACTCCACACAGAAAACTCCTGTTTTCATATAATGTCAGTCCGTAAAATCCCACCTACACCCATTTAATCCAGGAGGAAATCCAATAAGGAAAAGGGGGGGGGGACTTTTGCCAATGGGCCATTTATGATACTTCAATGACCTGCTTGCAACATTAAGTCCCTGTCTAGAAGCACCTGAGGTGTGGTGACATTTTAGGCAGGGGTGACATTAATTTGTCAATTGGTGGTAAATGAACATTGACTGAAGTGAGGGTGGAAGGTGCACAAAGAATAATCAAAATGCAAAGCTGGGTCTGGTCAGATAGCTGCATTTACAGCCCGTGCTCTGGTCCATAGGGTCACGAAGAGTCGGACACGACTAAACAACAACAACATGTATTGCCAGTCCCAACTCTGTCTGTCAGCTGCACTTAAGGCTCATCCACACTTATGATTTGCCCCGTACTTTCTAGGCACAGCTGTGCACTTTCAAGCTCCATGTCCAAGTGCTTTTTTATTTGCCCCATCTCTTCCTCCATTCTTCAGCTCTTTAACACTGAATCAGAATAAACTGCAACTCACGTTTCCTGCAGATTGCCATTTACTCCCCATCGGTTTTCACGGGGAAACACCAGGACAAAAACAGAAAAGGTGTGAACCTATGCCTTGTAACATGGTACAAAAGGAAGTCTGGCTGAGCCTACATCTGCCTTCCTAAGTGCACTTAGGTGCTCATCCAATGCTCACTCCCTCTGATGAAAGGAGCAGGAGATTACAAGGTTGCTCTAGCAGTTGATGACAGGCACATTGCAAGTAAGATAAACTTTGCAAGCTATCAGTTTCCAAGCCAGTTGAGAATAGAGCTCAATAGACGAGCATCATTTTAAAGACGTCCAGTGCTGCTGCACCAACCGCTTTCAGCTATAAACAAAGTTTCTGCATTGTTTATTTACTGAATATATGGCTAGGATCCATCAGTGAGTAATAACGGGATCGATCAATTGTAAGCATTGGTCACCAGAGATCCAGCTGAGGAATAATGCACAAAGAGGCTGGATGAAAATGAGTTCAGACAAGAACAGGGTTAACAGGTGGTTCCTAAGCAAAAAAATAGATGTCCGTGGATAGTTCCTCTTAGAAGAAAAAAAACAGGGGGAGAGGGAATAACTCTCTAACAGAGTACAATTGCTGACTAAGTTCAGGACATAAAAGCAGAACAGGCTTAGCACTGCTTTTCATCCATAAAGAATAACTATATGAAGCATTTTTCAGCTGCTGCATTTGCTACAGGAAACTGCAGCAGAGGACTCGGGAATGACTGGCACATCTTGTCTTGCTGCTGCCTTGCGCATGTAACACAGCTCTGAACATTCTCATGTATTAAGGTCACAAAACATGATCTTTATTAAGGCAAATATTCAACTACACACACCAGTTTTATCAGCTTTACTGTTCACATGGGTCAGGAACTGTAGACTTGATAATCAAGGGAGGGTGATGAGTTTATGACTGGGCCATGCTGTGATTTCCTAGGCATTTGTGGGAGTGTGTCAGGCAGGAGTCAGGAACCTCGGACCTGGGGGCTGAATGCGGCACCTGCAAGCCCTTAGGAGTCTCCAATGGTGGGTTGAATCTGGAAGAGCTACAGCTCTTCCCCAGCCCTGCTCTGCGCCCAAAGAACCTATTGTTTGTCTAAATTGAGGAGAGAGAGAAGTAGTAGCCTGTGAATTTTGTGTTGCTGGTATGTAGTTTACTGTAGAAAGGAAAGACTCTCACTCACGTTTTGCCTCTGGCCTCAGGCACCACTGGCATGCAGCCCCTGGGTTTTCTGTAGGGTTGCCTACAGAAAAAATGTGGTTCTTGGACTGAAAGAGTTGCCCCTGCCTTTAGGGAAGGCATGGATGGTGGTAGGAAGCATAGAAGTTTTAAGGATGGGCTTCTTGCACATCAATTCCAATCACCTATTGACCCAAAGTCTGGCTGACTGAAGGCAATGTGGTGTAGTGGTATACATGAACAAACTAAAATTGTATGGAAGTTGCAGCTGAAGGTGTTATTAGCGTTTATCATAATGCATTTCAGCCTGTGTCAACCTCCCCTGAGGCAAAAATGCGCACATGTAAGGAAAGCTTAAAGGTTGCATTGCATAAAGATAAATATATTCTCTATGAACTCCATCGTAAGAAAAATGGAATGCTTACATGGTGCTGTTAATATTCTCATACAGAGCTTTGGTATGTTTGGGCTATGCCATTGTTGGACAAAGTAACCAGCCCCCTTAGGGGTTGAGGCAAATCATTCTAATAATTTCATTTTATTCTGACATTTAGGATGGAATTCAACATCATACTCTTCCAGTAATTCTGTCTGTCCACGCATTGCATCTTGCCAGATGGAATGTTCTCCTCTCTCCCTGCCTGTGCACTGTTTTGTGGGTTCTCCTGAACCCCAGAGCCAATTTTGGAGGGCACTGGGAAAGGAGGGGAAAAGTCTCCATTGCACAAGTCCTTGTGCAGGGCTTTTGCTGATGGGGCTGGTTAGCTGAATCCCACCCTTAGCTGGCAACTTGTATTAACATTCTAATGCTAAGTTTTCTTTCGTGAGGTCGTTTGAAACTTCCCTCCTATGGACACTGAGCAAACATTTGGCCTGGGTATTATTCAAAGCACAACAGAACATATTTATTTGGGCTAGAGTTTGTTATTGCTAAGTTAGGCCATTAATTTCAATAGGTCTACACTGAATGAAACCTGGTTGAATACTTTGGGTGGGTTGTTTTTTTTAACATTGTTGTGTGTCTACCTGACATCTGAATTATACATTGCAATCAGCTCCTAGCATTTGGGATGCAGTGGACCAGAAATTTAAACAAATGACTGATCAGGGTTGTTTATAGGACATTTACAGAAACTAGCTAGTGTGTCCCAACAGAGTGTAATTTTGTTTCTGCATTTTGTTCTGGTTCCTGTAGTTAGTATGCATCTTAAGACATTTGATGATCACTGTTTGCAAGCCTGAAAAAGTTGCTCTGCTCAAGAATACTGCATACAGTCTCTTTGCAGACATTCTGAGGGCATGCAAAACGTTTGTATAAAATGGATGCTTAGAAGAGGCAGAGTGATCCTCTAACCATATAGAAGACACACAGGGCCCCAAACCTATTGAAACCAATGGAATTATAATCACAAATTGTAAGAACAACATGTTATAAAAGGCAATGGCTGATGCTGGAAAAGGTATCCTCGTGGTGAGGTCTTCTCCTGTCCTGTGAAATGTGAAGCACCTCTTTTCTCGTGATGCAAGGGCACAACATGATGCCTTTCCATTCTACTGATATGTTTCAACTGTCCCTGTTCTAAGTTGAGCTCGCTTCCACCGAAGGGAACAAGGGATCCCGCAGTGGGATGACAACACACCGTTGGGTAAGTGCTGCAACATGTTGTGGAACATTGGAGAGACGCACCACATGGTGTACCAATTTTTCAAGCATCTCTGCATCTTCTGTAACATTTAGCTTCTCCCTTGGTTGTTGTGACTAATTTAAACCCCATTAAACTCTCAAGGATTTAAACAGAACTTAACCTCTCCTGAGCAGCAGTCAAGACTTCTGGATGCCCCGGGGGGGGGGATTCTCTTCCCATTTACAATCCTCAGCGCTCATATAGTATAGCGCCGCATGAGTTACATGCCCCAATTACACTTGCAACAAGGATGTTCAAAGTACAACCCTATACTTGCATCCATGGAAGCATGCCACTACTGAACACGGTGGACTTGCATCAAAGTAACCTGTAAAGAATTGCACTATCAGAAAATAGAGTCTTTCAGAAAGTTTGAGGGCTTCTTTCTTCTTCCCTCTGATTTGTCCATATTCCTTTTCCTGCTACAGTGATCATTTAAATTGAATAATGGACAATTTATACATAGCAGTTGAAATGATTCTCTTCGAAATAGTGTTTTTGAATTTCCGGAGCTTGCTAACGTTTTTCAATGTATAAGATCTACTGTAGACTGGAGAGAGAAGCGAGAGAAGCTAACAGTTCAGCTGATAAAAACTGACCGTGGCTGACAGGGGGAAAAGGAAGAAGGATGCCTTAACCCTGCATATGAAATGTGTCATTAAGCAATTTATTAATGACAGCAGCCTCTTTGTTCTTACAGCCATCAGCGAAGATACAGCAAAGGAAATGGAGGAGATGCAGTTATGCATTTGCAACACACAAAGTCCTTGTTTTTCCCACCAGGCACTGCAGGATAGCAATTGTCCATTCACAGCACATAGCAGATAGTCTGCATTTCAGAGCTAATATTTTACCATTCCCAAGCTGGCACTTATGAATCAAGTGCAGTTACTTGTTTCTCTCCCTCCCCCCCCCCAAAAAAACCAACCTTCAAAGTATATAGCCAGGGTGACCCACCCACGGTTTCTGAATTCATAAAAGCAAAATGAGTTTGAAATTAAGAACAATAATTTTCAAAAATGCAACACGTCCCTCCTTCCGAACAGCTCGACAGAGATTTCAGAGTGATGAAACCTTGCAATGCCTTCAGACAATACACCTTTCTGCCATTATATGTGTGTGTGTGTGCATCATGGGCTATTTGGGCAGGATTTTAAACATGCATCTCTCTGGGTGTAGCTTTCTCGAATGCATGTTGCAGCTACTCTCCTGAAAACAATGTGAGTTCTGTTCAGCTGAACCACCACTCCTGCTCCCTGCAGCACTAGCAGGTCACTTGAATGCTGCAGCCACCCTCCAAGTTAAGAGTACAGGCTGCTGTCTGATGACCAGTTGAACGTATATGTCACCAAACAGTCCTGAGAAGATGCTGTTCACTGTTTTGCCCTTCAGCTAGCTGTTAATATGTTATCTCTTTGTTGATAGTTTCAGCACAAACCCTTCAATGAAGTTAAAGAAACAGAGGAGCATTTGTAACCTGCTAAAACACCCAGAAGATAAAGATCTGTAACATATATTGCTAAGAAATATGTTTTTATTTGCATTGCCATTCATTTCTCCCTCCATCGACACACTATATTCCTAGTTATCTGTTCCAGCACATTTACAGCAGAGTCCTTTTCATGTCTGCTCAGAAGTAAGACTCATTGAGTTCAGTGGAGTTTACTCCCAGGTAAATGGGTACAGGATTGCAGCCTCAGTTACCTGTAAAGCTTCCCTTTTTCCAAACCACTGAAATGCTTAAGTACTAAAGGGGGAAGAAAGCCTCTCACTCTCCTAATGGTCATTAAGTGCTACTGTCCCGGAACCTTTCCTATATCCTTTGCAGTCAGTTCAGTTACAATTCATGCAAGTTTCCGTGGCTTGGGACAATACCAACAACAATGAAAATGCAGGCACGGATATTTAAAAATAATAATCAAGCAGCAGTTTTCTTAGTGAGAGCCATCAAGATTTTCCTCCAAACACAAATATCACCTCTGCTACTAACTTTGGCAAACGCAATCTCTCTTTCTCTCTTCTCCCCCCCCCTTTCCTGCTGGAACCTTTAAAACAAACCTTCACACCCATGATCACGCCGCTTCGGAGGATTTGCTACATACATACCTCAACCATTAAACAAGACATTTAACCATAGTGGCAGTTCTGTGACCTTTGAATGCTGCGGAATCTGTAAGCGGCGCAGCTTGTTCATGAAGACTTGTGCTGCAGGATCCAGAAACTGCGTTCAGGATGAAGCAAATAATTGAGGGGGGCGCGCAGGAGGAGAGAGAAAGGTGCGCGTGAACATGTGCAACGGGGTGGGCGGAATGTCCAAGGAGACAGGAGGAGAGTGCCAAAGAAGAAGCAGAAAGAGAGGAGAAGACGGCGGCACTTTCCTGCCAGGCGAGTGCTGGGATAGAGCGCTCAGCTGGGGCTTTGCTGCAGTCTCTGAGTGGCTGAGTGTTCAGCAGCAGCAGCAGCAGCAAGTCGAAGGCCAGTGCCGTGCCTGGCTGGGAGGTGCTGTCATCTGCCACAGGCACAGCCGAGCCGGCCAATCAGCTGGCGCCCTGCGAGCTCGCTAGAGTGAAGCCTGCTCTGTTTATGTTTCCTCGTTTCGAGAGTGACGTCAAAGGGGTTTAGTTTTTCCTCTGCATGTGCTATTAATTTTAAAGGACTACTATGGGAAGAATGTGGCAGTGATTTCGGCAGGCTACCACCCTACTCTAGAAAGAAACCAGAGCTGGAGGTGTCCCCACCCCACCCCCGCCAACAGCTTATTCTTAAAAAAAAAAAAAAAAGTAAAAGCAAAGAATCCAGATCTCACTTAGAAATGTTTTTGCAGTCAGTTTTGCTGCCAGAGCGAGCTGATGAATACCAGCAAAATAAAAATGGGAAGGCTTAACATATAGATTTGTGTCAGGAGGCAAGACTGCACGTTGCAGCGGTTTGATGGAAAGAATCTAAATAAAAAAGGAGCTTTGGGCTATGTGCGCACATTTTATTCTAGAATCAATGGAGACTGAGTATTTGGAGGTTGTTTGTTTTTGTGTGTGTGGTTTTTTTTGTGTGTGTGTGTGTGTGTTTTACATAGTCCACACAGTGTCCAGATTATTTTGTTGGCGTTTTGCCCCAAAAAGTGCTTCTTGAGAAACTGGTTTCATGACAAAAGTAAAAGCTCAACGCAGATTGATGCATTACCCTGCAGTGTGTACATGGGCGTAGCAGGGGGGGGCAGGACTTCATTGGCGGGGGGGGGGGCAGAACCAATGTGATTGGTCAGTTAGCTAAGTATTTCTTTTGTTTTTCTATTCTACTGCCCCCTTGCCCCCCCCCCCCCCGCTAAGCCCATGAGTGTGTCTACTTGAAAACAGATGAGGGTAGTCCCAGCAGTGGGTATACCTGATCAATGACTTTGTGGGTAGGTGTATACTAAGACTGCAATCACTGCTTCCTTCTTCATTCACCTGGGGCATGTGAAAGGAAGAAAAGGCACGGACAACTTCACCAAGCCCAAGGGCTTTCAAATGGACCTGTTCTCTTTCTGTGTTCTGTTGTTATATATAACATATATCCAAAATCTATGAGAAAGAGCTGAAGGAGGACTTGGACCTGAATTGCCAGTGTATTTTCATCTTTGTTACTACTCTGGACCAGATTTCCCACGCTTGAATGTTTCTGGTATTTGTTGATATCAGATTTATTTGTTTTTATTCCAAGGATTTGACAAAAATAACTGTTTCTTAAGTTTTACTTATCAACTTCATAACATGGGAAATAACACAAAGTCCATATTCAAAGCCCCTAGGCAGCACTCCATTTTTTGTGTGAGTAAACTTGACTCCAAGCCACAGAAAAGCTGTAGGCGTTGACGGTTAACTGTAGATGAAGGTTGCCTTCCACTTCCTAGCCACCATGGTGTGTGTGTGTGTGTGTGTGTGTGTGTGTGTGTGCGTGCGTGCGTGCGTGCGTGCGTGTGTTGGGGGGCTAGCCACTGTATTCAGTGGCAAAGAACAAAGAAGTGAAGCTGACACTCTTTAACTTGGCGTTCACATGAGAGAAATGAGGAAATGGAGGGAGAAGGGGGAGAGATTGAGTAAGAAGACTCAGTGGTCCATCAGAGCAGTTCCTGGGCCTGCAAACTGAAGAGAAAAACGGGGGCCCACTCACAACCATAAGATCCTCCTCCTCCTCCTTCAGATGTGGAAAATGCACTAAGAGCGAGATGTCCTGGCTCTCTCTGGGTAAAGAATTCAAACTCAGATTATGGTTTCTGCCAAAAACTCCCATGCTCAAATCAGTATCGTTCATGAGCAAGGCACAGGTTAAAGCTACAACAGGTGCTGAAGCTAAGATGCTGATCCAGTCATTGACACATACCAGGGATCCCTGTTGTAAAGTAATGGGGTGGGCAAGGGTTTAGTGTGGCAAGTGGGGCATGTCTTTCGACTGGGCAAGCAAACGGGAACTCCTTCTGGTGGGTTGGACCTGAGCTGTCCATTCATGCCAGTGCTGGCAACTCCATGTTCTAGGCAACAGAGGAGGAGCCAGAGCCAGACCTGGCATCTGATGCTCCTCCAGAGGCAGAAGCTCACCAGTAGGAACTGGAGGGAAAGGATGCTCCAGAAACACACAGGGGCTGTGGGCTGGGCTGGCATGGGCTGCTTGGGGGACAGTCTACTAGGTCTCTACCTGGGATCAGACTCCCCAGCTTCTCCCCAGGCAACTCCGATGTCTCTCATGGCCCATCTCAGCCTGCTGGATTCCTCTCTGGAATCATTGGCCTCCAGCTCCTCAGGCTTCTCCCACTGTTCATGCTGATCCGACCAGCCTCTCCAAGACATCTCCACGAGACTTGTGACACTAAACTTGTACAAAGGCCCAACTGATGGTGTCTCCGCTAATCTAATTGTAACCAGAACGCAACATGATATTTCAGCAAATAACAGTTGCTTTTATAGCTTGGATGCTAGATCTCTGCAAAAACCAAGAAGGTTTGAAGCTTAAACTCAGTGCATAAGTGCAACTGGAAATTGTGCGAGTTCTGTGATACATATTGTTTGTTTGTTTGTTTGTTTGTTGATTGATTGATTGATTGATTGGTCAGTAGATATGATTGTGGCAATGAAGGAAAGTCCTTGGCAGTGCTAAAGGGAAGGTGGTGATTTAACAAATCCTTTGCTTATAATACAGCATTGGTTTAAAGTATTTGGAAGTCAGATTGATACAAATGTGGTACAAGCCAGGTGAATCAACACCATGTTTGAGCTGTAATAAATAGTCATGCATAGACATGTCATAATTTGGAAGCAGAGAATTATCTCTGATACATCTTTTTAAAAGCAAATGCGAATGTTAAAAGAACCCTGTGAACTGCTCCAGTTATGCTGGAGGGGTGAAGTGGCAAGACAAATTTCCTTAAAATCATAAAGCAACCTGGATTGCTTTTAAAAATCCTTTATGAAATGTCTCACAAGTTCAGTAAAAGCTTGTTTCGTGTAATCTCCCAAGGGGAGCACTAAAAGGTCAAATCTTTTATGTAAAAGTTTCCAGAACAATTTTGAGTATTTAGAACGGATGGTTACGTTTCTAAGTAGATATACCAGATAAAAGCATATATTCTACTCTAACTTGTAAGAGAATAACATGTGAGATTTGAGGCAGAAAGAAATAAGGGTACATCTTAACATAGGGGAAACAAATGTGGTGCTAATCAACAGATATCAACTGCTGATGCAAAGGCATTGTTCACACTACAAATTCAAGCATAGAGCAGAACAAACATTTTGGCGGCATTTCCCCTCAGTCCTCACAGATAATTTATAGATTCAAAGATGTCTGAATGCTATGGACTCCTGTTGGTCCATCATTAATTAGTGAAGAAATAATTGCAGAATAGATCAGAGATGGTTGAGCAGGCCACTGACTTGCTTGCTTCATAAATCCATTCACGTGCTCAATTTTTCAAGTCAAGGAATTACCCCCAGTGGGTCTTTTGACCACTCAGCTTGAACAGTCAAGCAGCCCAACTTCTCGCTCATTCTGTTGCACCACACTACAAAATTTGAGGGCAAATGGTGGTTTGCACAAACCACAGTTTGCCACATTCAGATGAAATGAAAAATATCCTCCTGCAGGGGAATGGTGGAGGGAGGACTATACAAGCCTGAAGATTGCTACTTCTCATTCTTGTAATAAGCAACCATGGTTGTCATCACAGCTTCAAAATCCATAATGATAGGAACCCTCTTCCGGTACTAAATTAGGAGTAACAGGAAACTTTTAAATGTTCTAGATTTGGACAAACTTTTGGATTCATAATTGTTCACGTACTAGACACAGAGGTTTAGTCTTAGATAATTCTACAGTATTTCCATATTATTGACTATAATGCATATTAAATCAAGGCTGCGCTACTACTGTTTGCACTTCTGCTTACATTTGTACTCCAATCTAGTTTGTACTCTGTTTATTATATGGTTGATTTGCTACATTATGAAAAACATAAGTAAAAAATATTTATTTTAAAAAATTGTCCACATACATGAAGCAGTGGCACATGTGTGTGTGTGCAAGGACAGTGGCACCCTCCCAGCAGCAGTACTGCTTGCCACAAAAGGGATGGGACAGGGCAGTGATCGCAAGGTCAAGGGAGTTCCAGGCCTTGAAGATACCTGCACCCACTGCTTGCACCCAACCTGGAGTTCCCCAACCTTGCCCCCACGGCTCCCCATCACCTTCCTCGTGGATGCAGTACTGAAACCCAAAGTACACCACTGCCGCTCCGTTCTCTCATGCATTGCTCTTACATACATTGAAATACTGTATCACATACAGTGGTACCTCGGTTTAAGTACTCAATTGGTTCCGGGGAGCCATTTGCTCCCTGAAAAGTACTTAAGTACTTAATTCGAGCGCCTCTTCCGCACATGTGCAAAGTGCCGATAGAGCGCTTCTGCGCATGTGTGAACCAAGCAGATCGCTTCTGCGCATGCGCACGCCACGGAACCCGGAAGTAAACACTTCCAGGTTCGTGGAGTACTTAAACCGAAAGTACTCAAACCGAGGTATGACTGTAATTACTTGTGGAGTTCTGTTGGGCTCCTCACTATTGCCCTCCACTTTCAGCAGTGGAAATTTTTGGTTCTCAAGACAACACTCCCCTCCCATACTGTTTTGCAAAGAGTGGATGTGTTCACAAGAAGAATTACCGATGAAAGAAGAGTGGCAGAGGAAATTAATGGACTATGCAGAACTGGATAAGATGACGGGAAGAATTCGAAACTGATGGGACCAGAGGTTCTTAGAAGATTGGGAAAAAATTGTGAACTATTTGAAAGATAGCTGTAAACAACAGATTACACTAGTAGGACTACAAGAAGTTCTGTAAGGAGGATTATATGAAATATTGCAGGAAAATTTGGAAAGGACATTGAGTTATGGTGTATTTATAAGTAATAGTGAAGATAATGAAATGTAAGGCTAAGTGATGAAGAGGGGAAATCTTTAGGCATAGCTGAGGGAAGTCCAAAAATTGTATAAGATATAAATGTACAGTATGTAATAAGATGTTTGGAAATTATATGCAAAAATTATATATATATATATATATATATATATATATATATATATATGGATGTGTTCATTAGTGATAGACATCTCTTTTTACCTGCCCTCCCTCCAAGTGTCCCTATTTTCCAGGGACATCCCTGATTTAGAGAAGCTGTCCCTATTTCTGATTTGATCCCAGAATGTCCCGCTTTTCCTTAGGACATCCCTATTTTCATCGGAGAAATGTTGGAGGGTATGTTAGCGTTGTGGTGGTTTGTGTGCCAGGAAGGGTTGCACAAAAGGAGGGGAGGGAGGAGGCATGGACATGGGAGTGAAGGTGAAAATGGGGTTGCAGAATAGAAGAGAAAAGTGGCTTCAGAAATGGAGTTGGGAAGGTAAAAAATGGTTGCATGCGGTGGGAAAGGGGTTAATATGGGAGGAGTGGCAGGGAGGGTTGGTGTGGGGCGTGAGCAGGGGTGCAGTCCCTATTATAATATAAAGGCACTGGATGCAGTTATAGTGGGGAATTTGGGCCTCAACATCATGCTAGTGATGGTCTGAGTTTCATACCCCAACCATTAGAGTAGAAGCTGAAAGGTCACAGTTGCAAGTACTAACACGAACAGCCACTCCCAGGTAAGGCAACACCACTGAACTTCCAGCTTACTACGTTAGCTCAGTCGTTTATTATTACATGACTGTGTGATGTAATACAAATTACCACTGCCACTCCAAGGTGGTAGGAAGGAATGCAGCTCCCTAGGATCAGGATTCTAACTGGCTGGTTATTAATACATGGAAGGGTATTAACTGATAGCAAGGGATGCAACCCTGTGACTTGTGTGCACAGAATTGCAGGCAACAGCTGGAAAGAGCCATGGCTGGCCATCTGTCATGACAAATTAATGAAAGACATGAAAGTAATCGTACATGGACCCCAACTTTCCTTCCATGAATGTAGCACAGCTCTCCCTTTTCTTTGCTGCATCCCCCAGTCCTCCACTGCATCTTGTAAAGGGCCTACCACTGAGCTATGGGCCTTCTCATTCATTCATTCATTCATTCATTTAATGTATATACAGCTCTATACCCACAGGTCTCAGGGCAGTTTAGAGAATAAAACCACAATATAAAACCACAAAATACATAATCAAAATAAAAGCAGCAGCAACTGTTGTTGTCACTGTCTTTGTATGTTAAAAGGAAAATATACTTGCTTTTTCTTCCTACCACACCAAGGTTTCAGAGGGAGAAAGAGGCATGTTCCTTCTTATTGCTGTGCTGGTTGCACCTGCTGGCAATGCAGGTGCAGAATGCCTGCTAGCTTTGGGAAGCCATGGTCGTCCAGCCCAGCTGGTAAAGAGAAGGCCCTTGAGGAAGCTGCTGTTCCTTTAAGAGTTGCATAGAACCAAGAATTTCACCAGGTGCAGTGTTTCCCATGCTTTCAGACCGAAGAAGACAGCAGATGGAATTGTCCTTTCCATGCAAGATTGCAGGAACTTATCCAGGGGGTCTGAACTAGATGGCTTTGCACAGGGACAGGGGAGAGAGAACTTTATCCCAGAATTCTGCCTACAGAAACAATGCCTTCCTAAGGGTTGTAGCACCTCTACACAGTGATTGGTCTTGGCAAATGCCTCCCACTGGATTGCTGGGGGTGAGGGCAGGAGTCTGGATACACCTGTGTATGAAAGCCTGAGTGGCCCTGCCCACTTTTCCATTGGGCCTGCCCACCAGTGGCATGTGGCTTCCAGAAGGCTAGCCATGAGGAAATGCATGAGGAAAAGCTCAAAAAGATTCCTGGCCCCTGCTTCACATGAACACAGACGAACATGTCTCTGGAAGCTGGGAGAGAGAGAGTTTGGTGCCCTGCATATTAACCAATTTGGGCAGTTGAAGTGCAGCTCACATCTTTATCATGATTGTGGCACTGTTCTTCTCCAATTCTGTCCTCATTTTATTTCTGGAGTAGGAGGGTTCAGTGCTATTTTTCTAGAAAAGAGGTGCCAGAGCTCACCATGAATGCCTCCCTTGTTCTCTTATAATGGCAATGGAGCCTACCTGAGATGTGCCAGAACTGAGTTCCGGCAAGTTCCGTCTGAAAAAAAAAAGCCCTGGGAGGGATCATACCATAACAGTCCTATAATTATTGCGTAACTAATATAAAATGAAGAAGTCACATTCACAACTAGGAACCAATGTTAAATGTTTTGTTTTAAAACCATAACCAAAAGGTAATGACTCTTCTGTACACAAGAAAGTAATAATTATCTTGTAGTGAAAGCACAAACCAAAGGAAGAATAAAGTGTGAGAGAACGGGTGTGTTATGAAAGGACTTAAATGTGAATTAAAGGCATATGTTGACTGAAATCATTTGAGCAGTTCCTGATCTATAATCCTAAAGGCAGACTCTTCTATCAGCAAGGCTCATAATCAGGCTAAACATGACCCAGATTAAGAGGAAAGCTCTTGGCTAGTAGGGAGAAGTTGAATTGTGCAATGTTCAGCGATTAACTCAGATTCACTATAGGGATGAGCGAGGATTTTACAGTCAATCCCTTGTGAAAGTGGTAGGTCAGCATGACTTTCTTCAGGACACAGACAACAGAGTCATATTTGTCATGTGTACTCTGCCTGGAAAACTGGTGCCATTCTTGATGCAAGAAAATGAAGTTTGACAGAAAACCACTCGTCTGAGACAAACTTCACATTCATGCTTTTCTGACATGAGCTATTCGTTCATCTTCATTTGCAAAAGTAGCATGGTACGGGAGCTAGTAACTCACCAATCACACTTGCCATGGCTCAGTATCATTGTATTTCTAGCTCACAAATGGTTTTACCCTTATATTGACAAAGCCCCTTCTGCCGTAGGAGGGGGGGGTTGTGGGCGCCACGAGGCCCTCACGTGCTGGGGGGATGGTTGCCACCCACCCAACCCATTGGCTGGCTCCCGGACGGGTGCTCCCTTGGCACGTCCAATCCGGACGTTCCGAGGGGGCGTGGCTCACTGATTTAAGCGAGCGCGGCCAGGAGTCAGCCTCTCTTTCTTGAACCCCCCCCCAGCCGCTTCGTTTTCCCGCCCACCCTCCCTTTAGGCAGGGCCCTTCTTTTTGACATTGCTATGGACCTCGGTTGGTCGCCATTGAGGAGCCTGGTAGGAATTTTCCCACTTGGCGAATTGGCTCGGTGGTTTTCGCCTACCTCGTAGCAACTCATCACAACTTTGGTTTTCGGCGGTAGGCATTGGATTATCTCTGAAAGGTTACAGGTGGGGGGGGAGTTGCTGCCATCACCTCCCCCAAAATGTTGAAGGGGTTTTGAAAGGAAGACTCCCTTAAGGAGTCCGGGGGCGTGGCCATGTCCGAGGCCGTGGTAGGTGAGGGCCTAAGGCACGCCCCCTAGTGGTGGCCCCAGGGTGAGTTCCTAGTTGATCTGCATCACAGGGCTCACCCAACGGTGGTTAACCCTTCACAGACTGCCAGCAGAGCGAGCTGGAGTCGGATATAGACGGTTAGATCCAATGCCTAAGCCAATACCTCTCTACATCCGTAATCAATAAAGTTGTGGCCTTTTACGCCCATTAAACTTATACAATGTGTCCTGTGTCTTTATTTATTCTGGGAGGGATCAGGGTATCGCCACACAAGTGTAAGAATGGCTACCAGTTCTGTGGGGGGAAAGCTTGGTGGTCTCTAATCCTGGTTTCCAGTCAGTTTAAGGGTCAAACAATACTTGATATTTTGGTGTTTAACCTGAGGGTTTTCTAAAAATGTGAATAATAATAATAATAATAATAATAATAATAATAATAATAATAATTTATCATTTCTACCCCGCCCATTGGGCTGGGTCTCCCCAGTCACTCTGGGCAGCTTCCAACAAAACATTAAATATACATTAAACCATCAGTCATTAAAAACTTCCCTAAACAGGGCTGCCTTCAGATGTCTTCTAAATGTCATGTAGTTGTTTATTTCTTTGACATCTGACAGGAGGGCGTTCCACAGGGCGGGTGCCACTACCGAGAAGGCCCTCTGCCTGGTTCCCTGTAACTTCGCTTCTCGCAGTGAGGGAACCGCCAGAAGGCCCTTGGTGCTGGACTGAGGGCCAGCACCAGCTGGGTAGACTGATAACTATCAGGATCAGAGGAAGCCTGGAAGGGGGATTTACTGAGGGAGATCCTGAGGAAAATCTCTTTTCCGAAATTTGTATTGAGAGGAAATTTTCCATTGGAACCGATGGCAGAATAACATGGACAGGCAGGCCCGCGAGCCTTGTTAACTATGCTTTAGGATGCTACAAAACATTCCTTTCGATCTTGACTAAGTTTCAAGCAAGAATCTCTTTGTAGACTTTTTCACCTCACTGAGTTGCTATTCCCCTTTTCTGTCATGCTGACCGTGTATAATGATGAAGTGCCTGTGTTGCTGTTCTTTAATGACACTAGTAATGTCATGACAGTTCGTTTTCTGTTGGTATCTTTTACTTCCCACTAGCCAAACTGGGGCCAAACCTTTTGCTCTGATTTCCTTTGGACCATGTCAGTGAGCCTGGGGTGGGAGGCGGTCTTTTCGTCTGGGCAGCCCAGGACCTCCATACACACTGCCCAGGCTTGTGCCCCAGGGACACCACTTTGGTCCTGCTAATGTAGCCCTTTGACTTCAACCTGGGGGCACACTCCATTGTCTCTTGACCAACAACAGAAAACAAAATAATAACAAAATAACAAAAAGCCCTGCTGCTGGTAGCAGTTAGTGTGCAATAGCATTGCATTCGTCTGCAATAGCATCACTGGCATAAGACCCCAAAATAAAGGATTTGCAAAATGCAGTGCAGGGTTACACATGGATCTGCTGGATCCAAAGTCTGAGTGCTGCTACAGGAAGAAGTTTAAACCACCTCTGCATATGCCTGGCCAGCAAGTCTGCAGATGCAGCGGGGGATGAGTTGCTCTCTGCCCTACTCTGCCTTGATTAAGATTTGTCTCAAAGTGTGTTTGTTTTGTCATGTTAAGCTTGTGGTCTACTAAGGCGCCTAGATCCTATTCACATGTACTACTGGCAAGCCAGGTGTCCCCTATCTAAAATTTGTGCAGCTGGTTCTTCCTGCCTAAGTGTAGAACCTTACATTTTGACCTATTGAAATCCATTTTGTTAGTTTTGGCCCAGTTCTCCCATTTATTAAGGTCATCTTGAATCCTGATTCTGCCTTGTGCGGCATCGGTTGCCCCTCCCAGTTTGGTGCCATCTGCAAATGTGATGAGAATTTGATGAGAGGGAATGTCCCAAAGGAGAGTCCAGAGAGCTAGAGAGAGACTCCTGGAGGGCTTCATTTGTCCTCTGTGCCTGGGGTTCCTCACCCCTGCTTTAAGCTTTCAATGCAAAATGTTTTTATTTCACCTTCTGGCTGCCATTTCTACTGATGCTGAAATTTTTGTCCCATGACAGCCTTATAAATGACTTGAAGTAGTATACAGGCAGTCATGATGATATATGTCCAGATAACACACTGCTAGCCCTGAGCCAAGGCACACCTTGCTTTTCACTGACAGATCACAAAGTCATTTCCATAAGCACAACTGCAATACCATTCCAGATCTACTAGACAGATGCGCAGAGACTGTTTCTGGCAGAGATGAGAGATAGTGCTCTTTCCCACGTTTTGTGTGCACACTGTAAGACACACTTAGCAAGTCTGGTGCTCTTTGAAGTGTGCACCACTCAGAGTGACGTTAATCACTGGTGGCAGTCGCTCATTGTAGTAATCAAGAGTGTTAGAGGTTACATAAATGAATGTCACCCCGATAAGAGAATATGAAGCAGACAGTCTCTATAGAAGAGAATGATTGGGAGAAACAAGGAAAGAGGAAGCAAGAAGGAGACAGTAAAGGGGGGGGCAGGAGAAGAGAATGGAAGTGAGATGTAAGTTCACAATCCTTCTCTCTCACACATAACGTATCAGGAAATATATCAGCTACTCAGTTTCCTTATCTTAAAAAGGGGGAAATATATTTAATTGTAGTGAGGATGAATATATATCCTGAAGCAGTCATATAATATTGTTATAGGAGGATGTACTTTCCATAAACAGGGGAAGAGATACTGTTTTGCAGTCCATCTTCTTTGAGTGGTAGGAAGACAGCCTTTATGAAACCAGCTTCCTTGACCAGCTTTTAATGCGTAATGTTTTATTATGTTTTTATATATGTTATATATGTAGGAAGCCACCCAGAGTGGCTGGGGCAACCCAGCCAGCTGGGCAGGGTCTTCTTCTTCTTCTTCTTCTTCTTCTTCTTCTTCTTCTTCTTCTTCTTCTTCTTCTTCTTCTTCTTCTTCTTCGTATATAATTATTATTATTATTATTATTATTAGAAAGTGCACTTCAAATTAAGGGTCGTATTCAACTAAGTTTTACTCAAAGTAGACCCACTAAGTTAGGTCCATTAATTTCAATGGGACTTTTCTGAGTAAAACTTATTTGAATGTCACCCTTAATCAAATATCAACTCCTGGCTGTTTCCAGATGACCTTTTGATTAAGTATTTATCCTGATTTGTTTGCAGAGAGGTTAGACAATGTTGGCGATTTATTGAGCATTTCAACATTCATTTGTCTGAAGGGAGGTTAGATGACATTGCATCAAGCAAGTATTGTGCCACATTTTCCAGTGCATTTCCCCATAATTTTCCATTTTGTAAAAAGTCTATTTTTATTTTATTTTATTCTTTTATGCCTAGATTGAGCAACTATTGGGAGATACAGCAGGAAGAACCAGACAGGACATAAGAACAGGAAGCACCAAAGCAATCCGGCACCCCAGAGCTGGTTCCAGGGGTCAGCATATCTGGGATCCCAGTGCTGACCCCCAGGGCTCACTGACCCTGCACTTCCTCCTCTTTGGTGTGGCTGCCTATTCATACAAGCAGTGACTTCCACCACATCCTCCCCATCTAAAAAGTGGTATAGATTCCCAGGGGGAGAGTGTGAATGAGCAGTACTCACAATGTCAACGAGGAAAGTGGGCTTATAAAAGGAGGGGGGTTCATTGAGAGAATATTGTCCAATGATCACCCCTGCCCCCCCCAATCTAGAACCAATGTTAAAATGTACATCATTTTGAAACCGGCATGGGTTGGAAATGTTTATCTTCACAAACCTGATATATATGTTTTTGTGTTGTCTGTTATGTCTATAATGTGCAATTAATACATTTGCTACTGGCCGCTTCATCCTGAGAGACTAGGTGGCATACACTTGCAGCTAACAAGCAAGGAAGGTGATGTCTTGATATCTCATGTGTAGGTATTGGGGGGGAGGTTAATTTGGTTCCCATTTAAAGGGAAATCTACCTAATTCACACTTTCTGATGCAAGACTTGAACTGGAACACAGCCACCCTTTGAAATTTGCACTTCTTCAAATTTTGAAATGCAATTCTCCAGCTAAGTAATGTGCACAAAAATGCAATATTTGACGAAATTGCATACAAACACCTGCACATTAGGGTAAGTTCATACTGAAATACTGCGGAATTTTCACAAGCTCATTGTGTGTGTGTGTGTGTATTTTAAAGGTGCAAACTGACGTAGAGATATGGCAAACAGAACTTTGAAAAATGAGAAACAGAGATAAGCCAAAATGATCAGATTCATCCATCCCACTTCATGCATAATGTATTTTAGTCCCCGTTTTGTGGTTAGGCGAAGCATTGAAAAAAATCAGCGTCTAGACACTGATTGAAAGGACTTGACATCTGCATGAGTGAATACCGAACGCAGTAGCCAGGGGTGCCCAAACTTTTTTCAAAGACGGCCAGATTTGATGAAGTGAACATGCATGAGGGCTGACCAAAGTTGTTGACCCTTTTCCCTTTAGGATTGCAGTTGTTGAGCTTTTTTTAAAACGATTTTACCCCAGGACTTTTAAAAGGATTTTACCCCAGGACTTTGGACACACAAGGGGTGAGGGTGAAATTCCAAGCTTGGTTATTTTACAAAACTATTTCCAAAGGGAGCTTTGCATGCCCTATAGTTTTGTTCTGCATTGTCAATGGCACCCCTGCCAAGCCTTCCCTTGTAAAGTACACTTTGATGCTTCGCTTTGTCTGGTTTCCAATCTTGTATCAACTGTTTCCTTTATGATTTAAAGAGACAGTACTGTAATCAGTATTGTTCACAACAGGAAATACCTGATGGGCTGTGACTGGTAAAAGCCATGCTACATGCCACCTTCTTTTTCTTTCTTGCATTCTGCACATCAATGGACTTTAGTGGTAGTTTGCCAATCACTGGGCTTTAAAAGGAGCCAAGATGATATATTTTTACTCAATTTCTGAGCAAGAACTGAATTAGGATACTAGTGCAAATGTCAGGACCTATTTAAAGAAGAGAAGAGTCTGGTGGAAGGGAGTGCAGACCTAGGGCATTCAATTCGGCAATATTAGAAAGTTGCCCTGGGAAAAGGCAAAATGCAAATTCCAAGCTTGTTTTGTAAAGATAATAAGAATTGACGTCAGTGATCGTCATTTGTCTCTGTCAGTGATACTTTGCCTCTTCTGAGAAGAAGCCCCACAGTGAGAAAATGCCTCTTTTCAAATGGGCTATGAAACTTGTTAATCAGAACAATGAATATACCAAGTTGGCTCAAAGATGTAGAACGGAGATGACTAGGCAAATGAAAATCCACGAGAATTCATGAAAAGATTTGGCCCAACTGATTTCTGCTTTGAATTCAGTGAATGTGAGCACTCAGTGCCCGAGTCTATTTCAGGCATAGGCAAACTTTGGCCCTCCAGATGTTTTGGACTACAATTCCCATCATCACTGACCACTGGCCCTGTTAGCTAGTTGTAGGCCAAAACATCTGGAGGGCCGATGTTTGCCTATGCCTGGTCTATCTGAAGTTAAGTGGGTGTGAACTTGATCAGTGCCTGAGCGGGAAACCAGTGGCAGTCCAATGTCATAGTCCCCCAACCATCCCTATGTACAAGAGAGAGCCCCTCTTTTCCACTGCCTCTCCCTGAGGGAAAAATAGCCCCCTTTTCGCTCTCTCTTTGATTGTTAGTGTTATGTACTGAGCTGAATCATAGAACAATAGGATCCAGAATCAGCAGTCTGATTGGTCCGCAGGAGCCACCCAATCCAACTCCAGGTGGAAGTGAATCCGCAACCTGATTGGCCTGCAGGAGCAGCCAATCAGGCAGCTGGCAGAAGTGAATCCGTAAACTGATTGGCCTGCAGGAGCAGCCAATCAGGCTGCTGGCAGAAGTCAATCCGCAAACTGATTGGCCCACAGGTGTAGCCCTGAAGTAGCCAATCACGCAAAGCCCATTGTGTAAATAATGTATATAAGCAGATGGTTTTGGGAAAAGGGCATTCTTCTCTTCTCCTTGATGACTATGCGCTGAATAAAGAGCATGAAATTCACTCTCGACTCCGAGTATATTTCAGTTAGATACCATCAGCCCCAGTCAACATGTCCCATGATCAGGAATGACAAAGCTTGTTGTTGGCTACCCTTGCTTCAATTTATGTGGGAGTGAATGCACACACACACACACACACACACACATATATGTATAAGTTATGTGTGTATCAGAGGGGTAAATCTCAGCCAGTGAAACTTAGTGTAAAAAAAAATGGACCATCCAAGTACACAAGAGTGTCTATGTTTTCCTAGATGAAATGTTGGAAGGGGTACGATGGAAAGCTCTCTTTCACCTCTACACCCCTGCTCACCAAAAGGGGTAACTGCACATGGAGTGCATAGTCAGGGCAGGGGACGGACGGACATGATAATCTGTAACTTTTCCCAAAACTGTGAATTTTATTGCACAATCTCCATGCAATCAAAAATCCAGGGCTTAATTTTAATATAGCTTTGAATGGAAGTTATTCACAGTTAACTCTTTGGCTCTGGTTCAGAGCCAAGGAGTAGGGCACCAGCAGTATTTTCATGACTCTATCTTAGGTAAGAAGAATTTGACTTTTTTATCTCACCCTCACAAGAAGCCTATGGTGTGGGTTACTTACTTACTTAATATAAGAATCATGCTTAGTATCTGTATAGTGCTTTGAAGAGTTTTCCATGCATTATCTAGTTGTAATCCTCCCAACACCCCTGTAAAATCTATTATCCTTCATATTACAGACAGGTGGGGGGAGGGCTGAGGCTGAGAGAATAGCTCTTCAGCCTCCTGTTGTGCCATGCTCAGGCACAGTCGGCCTTCATTTCCAGGCAACAGACCAGAATGAAGATTTCTCCACTCCAGTCTGCCACTCAGGCTCCACCCCCAAGTTTGCCCCTGATAAGGCAATTTCAAAATTTGGGATAGCGACTTTAGTCGCCAACCGGGCAAGTCCCAACAGCCAACCACCATGTGGAATTGTTTTGTCCCGGTAGGTGTGAGGGCCTGCTCACACAACCACCGTCCACCTCTGAACCAGGCAAGCGGCCATTAGCCTCCATATTACAGATGGGAGGCAGGAGAACTGAGCTCCTGGTAAAGGTGAGATTTGAAGAAGGGCCTTCCTGATTCATTGCTAATTCTCTTAGTCTCTATATTTCACCTGCTATGCTGGAAACCACCCAGAGTCTCTGGGGCAACCCAGGGTACAAGTAAGTAAGTAAGTAAGTAAGTAAGTAAGTAAGTAAGGGCTCACACTTTTTAAACATTTCAAAGTAATAACTTTGATAGGAGCTTTGCCTGAAAAACATTCCCCAGTCGTTTCCTTACTTTGCCCTACACTGAGAATAAAATGTGTATAACAAAACATGTCATACGTGCCAAGTTCCTCTCTGAAAAATAAGGGACCGGACTGGAAGTAGCAGACCGGAAGTAGCGCTGCCGCCATTTTGGAACTGGGCAGAGCATGCTCAGAAGTGACTTTTGATGCTGCTGTGCCCAGTTCCAAAATGGCCACCGCACCAGATGTCGCGCTGCAGCCATTTTGGAACTGGGCAGAGCAGCATCAAAAGTCGCTTCTGAGCATGCTCCGGCTGGGGACAGGTGGAAAAACGGGGGTTTCCTGGGGAATACGGGAGACTTGGCAGCTATGAAACATGTATCTTTTCGATTGAGGCCTCTCAGCAAATATGATGCTGTAGCAGATATACCAAATGTTTAGACAAGTATTTCAGGGACTTTGCATGGCATTCATTTGGAAACTTTCCCCAGTAAAAAAACACAACAACAGTGAAGTCAAATTATGTTATGCACGTGAAGTCAAAGCATTAGTGATAACAGCTGTGTGCTGTTAAGAAGAAGAATAGAAAAACTTTTCTGAATGGAAATACTACCTCCTAGTTTTTAGCCAAATTGATTTTCTTGAAAAACAAAAACAACACTCCTAATTTTGGCAAGAGTTGATTTCTGACCTTCCCTTGGTTAGTGTATTGTCCTTCCGTCACAGCAGCAATTTGATATGGCTTGGATGGGGCCCCTTTCTTTCCACTCCTTTCCTTTAACTGTTGGTACTGATAATTTCACTTTTTAAACAAAACCAAACAAAAGCTCTCTTTTCCTGTGAGTCTAGGCAGTGAACAGAGCAATAGAGATCAACAGCCAAAAAGGAACTAAAAGAATCCCTAAGCAAGACTAAAGCCAAGTTTATGTTTGGATCAAGTGCCACTGGAACCAAGTAGACACATGTGTGCAAGGAAACACACAATGTTATAGAGGAGTTCCTTTCAGCTGCTAGTTAGGCAAGCCAGAATGTTAGTTTGCCATGGATCTCCATGCCTCATAGATACAGAGCTGTGCCACAGCCAGTTCTTCAGTTCAAGGCTGGTGAGAACAAGCCCTTCAGTTACTGATCTGTGCCTACTTTATCCACCCCACAATTTCCTTCTGCGTGTTTCTCTCTTTGCCTAATGCTATGCTATATTTTCTCCTGCATTCTGGCTGCAATCCTAAACTCACTTACTAGTGAGGTATCTGAAGAAGTGTGCATGCACACGAAAGCCCATACCAATGACAAACTTAGTTGGTCTCTAAGCTGCTGCTGGAAGCATTTTTTTTTTTTAATTTTGTTTCACTTACTAGTGAGTAAGCCCCACTGAACACAGTGGGACTTCTTCTTCTTTTTAAATAAATACGCCTAGGTTTGCACTGCATTTCTTCATTGGGAATCCATGGACAGATGCCCTGACAGCTTTACTGCTAATGCATTATCCTTACAAATGATTTTACTTCTGTTATTAGACCATTTCTGCAGCAAGCTGTGTTTGTGTTGAAAGAGGAAGCATTAAGTCTGCTTGTCCAACAGCAGGCAAACAGGAAGTCGGCTTTTCATTTACATCCCCTGTCCTGCCTTATTCATTCTGTTCTAAACTGTCTGGGTAGAGTATGTTGCTCTCTATGGAATGGCTATAGCAGATAGTAGTAGCTTTTTGGCCAGTTAAAATCTCAGACAGTTGATGAGAATTTCCAACTTGAGCTGAACCATTTAAAGAGCTGTGGCAAGTCCCAGAAAGTGCAATTATATTTCCAAGGGCATGGCAGTAATCTTGGAGAAAGCTCTTAATGAATCATAGGCGAGGCACGCTTCTTAGATGAAGCATATGTTTTTTGCTACCATCTTTCACAGCTCCATTTTGTGGCGTGGTGAAATCCAAAGGAAAGCCGCTTAAGGGCACGGCCAAACTATTTTGTATCCACTCCTGAAGTGCATTAACTGAAAGATGGTCTTTGAAATATACTCGGAGTCAAGAGTGAATTTCATGCTCTTTATTCAGCTCATAGTCATCAAGGAGGAGAAGAGAAGACGAATGGCTCTTTTCCCAAAACCATCTGCTTATATACATTATTTACACAATGGGCCTTGCGTGATTGGCTACTTCAGGGCTACACCTGTGGGCCAATTATATTGTGGATTGACTTTTGCCTGCAGCCTGATTGGCTGCTCCTACAGGCCAATCAGGTAGCAGATTCACTTCTGCCAGCCGCCTGATTGGCTGCTCCAGCAGGCCAATCAGGTTGCGGATTCACTTCCACCTGGAGTTGGATTGGGTAGCTCCCGCTGATTCTGAATCCTATTGTTCTAGGATTCAGCTCAGTACATAACAGTCTTAAAACATAAAAAGACAAAAATGACCCTTTATTAAAGCTTAGAGATGCTGTGTATTTTGGACGTGAAACAGACATCTGATTGGAAGGCTGCCTAATGCACTGCTACAGACGTATAATCAGCAGATGCAGCTCTGGGTCACAGCTCTCAGATGAAGTGAACACAAGGCCATTTCTCCTTTGGAGACTTGATCTGGCTTTTGACTTTAAAAATTTGGAACAGGGACGGAATGGATTTTTTTCTTGAATAAAGGACAGCTTAGCTCAACAGTGCAGGGGCCTTGTCTACTGCAATACCCAAAAGCTAAAAACTAATGGCAAAGTCTGCTTTTCAAGGATACAGAAAGGCTGGTTCTACGGGTGACAGTCACAGGCTGGCATTCAAATAAGCTTTACTCAGAGTAAACCTATTGAAATTAACACGGGGTGGAGGGGCTCACAGCCGCCAAGAGGATATTGCTTGTCCCATAGTCAAAGCATTGGATGCCAACAAAAAACAGGTATGGCTCCATCTTTTAATTGCCCAGGCTGCTTCTAGCTTCTAGTTCTGGTTTTTGTTTTTCTGGTTTTTGTATTTCTAACTACCAGACAGTTGTGGAAGGGGGCTCCACCCATTTTCTCTCTGGCACAGAGCCACTTCCTTTGTTACTTTAGTGACCCATACTTTGGGGTCCTTTATGGTCCCTGTCTGGTTAAGACAGCAATTGAATTCCTGCTGGAGCCAGGAATTCAAAGGGACTCAGGCATGCAACCTACCTCCACCTCCAAACACACAACAGTGTGTGTGTGTGTGTGTGTGTGTGTGTGTGTGTGTGTAGAACCAAAACAGTAGCAATCACTAATGAAAGTACACATGGTATGCACTATGTATAAATATTGTATAGTATTCTGCAGAATGCAAGTTTGAGTTTGTTTTTTTATAAAAAAAAACAGTACAGAATCTATCAAGGGCTTGTACAGACTTTCTAAAAAGACTGCAACTCTCACCACAATAGTTTTTGGGATGCGGAAAATACTGGATACTTTTTACTATGAGAAACTGGGGAGTGGAATTTGATTCACAGTTTTGCTGGGCAATAAATATAAAACTGTGTCATTGTTTTGTGAATTTTCTCATTACTCTGTTGCTGCATTAGATCTTGGCGTTCAAATAAGTACTCTTCAGCCTTCCAACCCAGCTAGCAATTGTGTTCCTTCGTCGCTGAAGTCCTACTCTACGTTTGTGCTATCATAAGAGTTGTCATGGTAATGGTGAACATGAGGTCAGCATCCGTGGCTGGAGTAAAATCCAAATGTCGTTATTCAGACTACTCTTATGTGAAAAACTGCACTAAAGAAAAGAAAAGAAAAGAAAATCATTCAGACTAGACGGAACCTCCCCCGTCTTCTGCCGCCACCAATACTTATAATTTCAAAGAGAGGGAGAAAGGAATTTATAAGTTTATATAAATAGCTAATAAAAGCCAAGAGTGCATATTCTTCAACATTCTACAGATGAAAACAAACATTTGAGCATTAGTAACATCACAGCAAGGGGTCACAACCTGAGTGCCCCACCCCACCCCAGCCTGGTGCATGATTCTGAAGGCTCTTCTTCTAGGGGCGTAGGAAGATAGCGGCAGTGGGGGTGGTGCGCCCCGAGCGGCACGATCCCAGGGGCACCATCGCGGCTGCCCGCCCCCAAAATGCATGCTCCATCCCTGCGCGCAGCGCGTCCTGCCCCCAAAACGCGTGCCACACCCCTGGGGGCAGCGCACCTGCTCTCTGCCGCTGCATGGCATTCCTTTTCCTTGCAGTGGCCTGTCTTGGACTGGCTCCTGAAGTAAAGTCCATGTTTACGAGTGGCTGAGCGTTGCATGCAAAATGCTTATGAGGACACCTTTGCTCCAACATCCTTCCTTTCTTCTTTCCAACAAGAACACACTTCGGGCCAGGGAACTTCAGAATGAAGCAGCAGCAAAAACAAAAAACAAAACAATTTCTTCTTCAAATCACCTCTCCATGGCTCCTCCAAACCTTCAGTATTCCAGACTTGTTGGCAAGTGTAAAACAAGTGTCCTGAATTGTAAGAGGGGTGTATTTGGAGTAGAAACATGGAGGGCATCTCTCCCACACTGCTCTGGTTCAAATTTCCTCTTCCAGTGCAGCTGTTTCTTCCTTCTTCCTTCTTCTCAAAATAGGATCAGGATTCTCCAAATGACCTGTTTATTGAGCATTCATCCTGACTTGTTTGCACAATGCCTGCATGGACCTTATAGGCTGTCCCCTGTTTATTGAGCAATCATTCTGGTTTGTTTGTGCAGGGGTTACATATGACTTCCTGCCAATTTATTGTTGCCCTACACCTTCTAGTGCAGGGCTGGGAAACTCTTCTTGGACCAAGAGCTACATTCTCTTCTGGGGACCCCTGGAGGCTTTGCAAAGTGGTAGACCTACATTTTGGAGGCCCTGAACCTTGACCTGTTATGGGGGCCCCACCAATGAGGTCTGGCTAAATCACTTTTATTTTCTTCCAGGGGGGATGAGAGAAACCAACATAGACAGATCCACTCATCCCTAGTTTTTCTACACACACAACATGCCTCTATCCTCCATGCAGCAGCCAAGCAAGGGGAATTAACACAGTTCAGGGACAATTCCCAATCAGGCTAAAACTCTTGAGAACCGGTGAGGCTGGGGAGAGAATGTGGCATGGGGTGATTGCCATTGGCCCAGAGAGCCATATTTGAAGGGCTGGTGTGACGGATTGGCCTGGTGGGCAAAAGAACTCCAGGGTGCAGAGAGTTAAACCCCAACCTCCTGGATAAATGACGCATTCCATTCCTGAGGGGCGGGACTGCCAGGAGTTTAAAAGGAATGGGAGTCAGTTAATTCGGTGGAGAGGGTTGTGGGAGCGAGGGAGAGTGTGGGTAGGCATAGGAGATCTTAAAGTGTTCTGAGGAGTTTAATTGAATTATATTATCTAGCCATTGTTAAAGGAAACTAAGAATATGATCTAAGAGCCTGTACACATGAAACCATTACGCGTTTAAAAGACCTCTAGTAATAAAGCTTTCTTGAATGTTATATTAAAAAGTGGATGTGCCTAGTTATTCCAGCTGGGTATCAAGACTCACAGAAGTGGTGGCTCAATAGAGGACAAAACTTACCTCGGGAATAGAGGCGACAGTTTGGGTCTTAGAGTTACACTGAGGAGGCTTAGGAGGATAACCTGGGGTGCCACAAAGTTGCCAGAGTGGAAAGGGCAAACTTTTGCAGTGGGGAATCAAACTGAGTGAGACCCTTTACTGTAGGCAAGAGGTTATTCCGTCAAACAGCCTAGAGTTTCTCAAGATACCAGGCCACGTAAGCTGGAAGACTCTCTTTACTAAGAAACCCACAAGTAAAAGGGGTTTATTTTAAGGCGGCAGGAGAAGAGGGAGGGTGGTTTCACCCCTGGATTCCTGTGTCGCATTTTTAGTAATAGAGAGGGAGGACATTTCATCACATAATTGGTGGCAGCGGATCCCCGAAAGTTTAGTGACAACGCCGGGACTGGATTTGTCGCATATTAATTGGTGGCAAAGTCCTTGGGTTCGTCGCAGCTGGCCTAAGTTGCTCCACCCTGTTCTAGTGCATTTTCCCATCACTTTCCTTGCTGCAAAAAGTCTGGTTTTTGTGGGGTGGTTGCACCAGAGTGCTTTAACCCACTTTAATTGCACAAACCTAAATTTGTCATTACATAATTGAATCTCCCCCACAAAATAGTGATAGTCTAAAGGGGACCTTACACATACACATACCCGCATGTAATATATAGATAGTGCCACTGCCTACAATAATTCTTTCATACAAACATTTAATATAATGTTTAATACTGGATCTGTTTGAACTCATTATAGAATAGTTGCAACTCAAAACACATTTAGTTGCATTAACCATCTGGATAGACACCGGGGGTGGGAAGGTAGGATGGAAGGAAAGTAAAGCAATGCTATTTTTGTGTCCACACAAATACACACATCGACGCCAGAGACAAGGTGCATCTGCACTCCCACCACACACATGGAGAGTTAACTTCCAGACAGATTCAAGGATGGGGCTGAAGCATGATTAATTGTACAGTACTGCACGGATATGGGTGCACAATAGCACAGGTTTGTTTGTTTTTATTTTAAAAAATGCTCCAAATCTTTGCAAACTGCAAAACAGAGATAGTAATCTGTCAAGGATAAGCATCAGAAAACAGGAAAACAGATGGAGGATACAAAACCGTTTGCAGGTATCTGTAATTTTGAATAGCGCCGTATCTTGTATAGGACGCTTGACAGCCAAACTACATGTTACACCCAGTTTCATGTTTCTTCAGCAACAGCACCATCCACTGGTGTTTTTCTTGTTGCTGCATTTTTAAAAAAACAAACCTGAAAAGTAGCCCCAGAAGCTGTAGTTGAGTGTGTTAGACCAGTGGTGAAGTAACTGACATTTCCTTCCTGCCATTCGCATCAGCTTAAATCTCACATCCCAAGTCCCACACAACTGTTCCCTCTCCCCCAAACCTGATTTTGGTCTTCTAAGCTAGGCATTCCCCTCTCTTACTTTCTTTTCCATTTTTAAGAAATAGTATAAAAGGCCACATTATAACACTGTGGCGTTTTTTTTTTGTTTGTTTCCTCTATCCATTGTATATCTTCTTGTGTTTGGGTCCATGAATAATATTAGGATGCTAAACCAGAAAGTAGGGTTGCCAGACTCAATAGAGGACAGGACTTCTGTGCCTTTAATTGCCCTGCTCTCTTTTGAGTCTGGAAACCTTAAAGAGAAACCAGCAGACCCTTTGCTTGGAAATTAAACAAAGGGTCTGCTGGTTTCTCTTTAAGGTTTCCAGACTCAAAAGAGAGCAGGGCAATGAAAGGCACAGAAGTCCCGTCCTCTATTGAGTCTGGCAACCCTACCAGAAAGTGAATTAAAAAAAATATATTGATGAGTTTTATTTTTACTGGTGGGACTTCACACATAGCACCAAATGTGGAGGAGGTATCTGACATAAAAGCTGGCATTTACCACGAGCAACAGAATGGAGTCTTCCTCGCCTCTATTAATGATCCTCAGAGAGAGAGAGCAAGGAGTTCTGGTGGAAATCAGAAATGCATTAAGTCATAACTGATTGATTATTATATGCACATGTGTATTAAGGTAAAGAGCAATAGAAACTTCATTAGAAATTACTCACTTTCCTCTATGTGGAGTTTGCTCAGCTGTTGCCAACAAAGTTATTGTTTTACTACCCTCTAAATGAGGACAGAAGCTTTTTAACTTCTGAAAATGTTTTCTCTTTTTAAGGACAGAGTTCATCTTCAGCTTGATGTTTTTTTTGGTCCAAAAAAGCAGAGAACAGCAAATCCTTTTCTCTACAAACAAAATGTGCTACTTCAGTGCTCCCAGTAATTTCCATAGCCTTGCTTAAATTGTTGAAAGTGTGAGAGGTACAGCAGTTGCCAAAAAAACTACACTTGGAAAATATATTACGCTTATATGCATATATTTTGATAGAATGAACTTAATGCTTTCAAAAGATGGCTGTTCAGCATGCTGAAAGCAGTCTCTCTCTCTCTCTCTCTCTCTCTCTCTCTCTCTCTCTCTCTCTCTCTCTCTCTCTCTCTCTCTCTTTATCAGCTTCCCACACACAGCTCTGTAAATGGGACCCCCATCCTGATGCATGGTGACACACTCTGATATTCCACTCTTGGAAAACTGCTTGCTTGGGCTACTCTTGAGGAAAAACCAGCCAAAGCAATCTGGAAAGTATGGCACATTGGAACAACGCAGTCCTGATGGCTCAGCAATGTTTCCTTGCAATGATGTGTGCTTCAATATCTGTACACTTATGAACTCCTGCTGACAGTTGCAAGCTCCATACTTTTCTTCTCAACACCTCCTGTGAATTTAATTCATCTTGCCATCCTTAAATATAACCTAAGGCTGCCACCACTTAATCAACCCCAGCTTCCAATATATTTTAGTGGGTTTTTGTGTGTTTTTTTTAAAGTGCTTTAACTCTATGTTTGAGTTAGAGTGCCTGTGTTTTCTTCTCTCTCATCCCTGAAGCCCTTCTGGACTCACAGAGTCAGCACTGGACTGCTGGTAGCCAAGCATAGAGGGACATGGAGTGTGTGGTGACAGGAAGAGCCTGAGGAGAGGCAAACCAGTGGCATCTCTTTTTCCAACAGTTACTGTCTGCCGGTCCTTGCGTTTAGTTTGTGGAGCACATCCGCAGCAGGGAAAAGGATTGCTAACTGGGAGTCACACTATGGCATCCTAGGTGAGGGGACTTCAGTCGCTGCAGGTGTTCAATGTAGGAATGAAGTTGAGTCAAGCGTCGGCTGGCTATTCTTACAATGTAGCTGTGCCAGCAATTTTCTTTGGCTTCACAGCCACAATCCTCCTGAAAGCAACACCGAACTTTACATTATAGTGGTGGCGGCCGCCTAGCTGCATGCTGACCCATGGCTTTCCTTGCATCTTTCCTTTATAATGGCACGAGATAGCCACTGTGGGCTGCATGTTCAGAGAAGCAAGGCTGGTAGATGCAGTGTGCAAAGGGGCACAAGAATGGAGACAGGAGGGTGCTGAGGTAAGAGGCTATATTGCAAAAGGAAGAAAGAGGTGGATAGGCCCCAGATTTATGAGTAAACATGCACAGGATTGAAATTTACAAGCAGAGCTGACCAAGTCTGGTATCATGCTAATGGGTCAATTAAACATTCACACAATTGAGCTCTGCAGCTGAAGATCGGCTTTGGGAGAGACTGGGTAGCATAAATAATTGTGTGGAATTTGCTAACATAGCACATCTTCTTAAACACTGACACTGCAGCACTGGCCCCAGATTCAGTGCAGGAGTCTTCCATGAGTTTCATTTTTGTGTGAGTTGGTAAGACTTTTGCCTTGTGAGCCATAGCTCCTCACCTTAGCTAAAGGTTTTGGGAAATCAGCCAAATTATGCAAATCCTTCGTGGTTTGTGTGTATTTCTGCCAATCTGTCCAGCAAGGATGAAGGAAGGAGAGGAGGGTTTTGCCCCAGGATCCTGAAGCAGCAGAGGACCCAAATGACAGAATTCAAGCAGCCAGATCTGGGTTGGCAAAGCCAGAGGAGTTGTTGCCTTATAGAACAGATGAACTGGCACCAAGCAGCTACAGACTGATGATTTTACAGTAAAACTGTTGGCTCTGTCTCTTCCAAGATCTTCTTGGGGCCCTGAGCTTGCCTCCTCCACCTCCAGAGTTTACCAGATGGAAAGGAGGTCTTAGGCTGCCAAAGGGACACTGCATTCCCTGATATATGAATAGGCACATGCCTATCACAGCCATCATTTATGATGTCCTGGTGGTAATGAGAGAAAGATTAGAGTTGGGTTGGAGCTGCTGGGAAATGCCACAGTATCTTGCTCCTTCTCTTCAAACCTTATGTTGAGTCCTGGGTCCAAGCTTGAATGTATTCTATGCTTGCTAAATTGTTGGTTTTTGTTCTATTTGAATTTACTTTGTAAACTGATTTCACTTCCTCACCCCAACACTTTGTACTCGTGTAAGTGAATGATTGTTGTACACAACTTTGGGCAAAGCCCACTGGAATGGTGACACATAAATAAATTCAATCAACCCATCAAATAGTTGAAATATCAAATATACCTTTAAGGTTGGACAGTGTTCTCGAAGCTACCAACATGAGTTTGACCAAACTGTAGGAGGCAGTGGAAGACAGGAGTGCCTGGCGTGTTCTGGTCCATGGGGTCACGAAGAGTTGGACACGACTAAGCGACTAAACAACAACAACCTTTAAGGTACGTTATTTTCTAGAGGAAACGAAGGATCCTCACAATGCCAGCCAATTTTTGTTCTTAAAAATTGCTGAATCCAGCCTTTTGTCATCTGAGTTTCCAGCATGTGAAGAGCTTGTACACCTCATCAACCAAATTTCATATGGGCAGAAGTCATTGTATCAACTTTATAAGAAACAGAAATTTCATCTTTAAATTAAACTGATGGAACACTGCAAAGTTGTCCTACCATCACTGTGGAGCACAACTGGGGAGCATGTGGTTCTCCAGATGTTGTTGGGCAGCAGCTTCCATCATCCCTGGCAATTGGCTAACCTGGCTGGGCTGATGTGAGCTGGAGAACAGCAGCATCTAGAGGGCCACAGGTTCCCTATCCCTGCTGCAGAGCTTTTGCTGCGACTCTGTAATCAGGCAGTGGGAAAGGAAGTGGGGAGAACTGAGAAGTCTTCTGGTCTCTTTTCAGTCCTGCAGTTCTTAAACATTCTTTTAACATGTATTATTAATCTTTTTCATAAGCCTTTCTCTTAGTCCCAAGGTTATGGTGGAGGGGAAGGCCCTATGTGCTCATTCTGTATCCACTTTTTCCAACCCAGAGAGAAAAATAAGATTTTTTCAAAAGGATTAGAAGATGGAAATAAGTTGTGCGTCCACAAAAAAAGGGCACAAGGAATCTTCACTTTCTAGGCTTTGCTAAGTGTAAATGTATTGCACTAAGGGGGAGTGGAAAGAAGGGGGGCAGTGTTGGAATCATGCATTGATTTGAATTTATATTGGCAGATGCTGCATGAGGTGTCATGTTTGTTCAAGTTTTGTTCCACAGCGGTGAGCTGCAGGAATCATAGATGAAGAAAACAGACTTGGTTGGGATGGCTGAAAATGTCTTGGCTAACCTGTAAACACCTCATCCATTTTCCCCATTTGAAATCTCTAATGCCATAGAGGCCCATGGACTCAGCGTCTTCTTAATCAGATACTTATACATATTTAAAATAAGGACCCTTCTAGTCAACCCTGAACAAGATTGGCAAAAATCTTTAGGAAATGGCTTGGTAGCAGCAGTTTCCATCACTATACCAGTTTACAAATCACTTTGTGAACTGCATTCAGATACCCCTACCTATAGCTCTTATCAACAGGGCACCCTGTAAATCAAATGGATTTCTTGATCTCAGTGGAGAACATTTTTAAAACAAGGAAGCCATTTAATAACCCTAGGGGTGGATTCACGTGTGCGGAATATTGCATTAGATTTCCTTCTGTCACATTTTCTAATGTTCCTTCTACACTGCAATAACCTTTGTATTATGGAACTGTGGCTTTTGGACCAATATACCTGCACGTCATGCTAAATTTCATTCACACCAGTGACACAATAATGAACATCATCGGACAGCATCACTACTCCCACTCTTTTTGCACATGCATGCACCACGATCCCCCCATGAAAACAGCAAGAAAGAAGTGGACGTCATTATACTGCCCCAAATTTTATTCCCACAATATTCTTACATGATGCTTGTTGTACTTCACTGATTGCCTATGCATACATTTGCAATAGGATAATATATACTAAAGATGTGCTGAGGAACAAAGGAATCATATGTATACCGTCCTCAGCCAAACATCTTTGTGTGCCCTGTACCCTGACATGCTGACAAATACGTGAATGCCAGATATGCATAATTGTAACTCCTGATTTTTTAGGTGTAGGGAAGCTGCCATTCCATCTTGTGCCCATTGGAATAGATGCACTACATTTCCTTGTGGGTCATTTTGAAGGCCAGGATAGGCAGGTGAGATCTCACTGATTCAGCAGAAATTCTGCACCAGCTGAAGCTTCTGAACTGTCTTCAAGAGGCAGTCCTATGTATACCGTGTTTCAGTAATCCAGTTTAGATGTTACCAGAGCATAGACAACAGATGTTAGGCTATGCCTGTCCAGGCAGGGGTGCAGCTGGGCCACCAGCTGAAGCTGATGGAAGGCACTCTGCACCACGAAGGCCACCCGGACCTCAAGTGACAGCAGAAGTTATGCACCTGCTCCTTCAGATGGAGTGTAACCTCAACAAGAGAAGGCAACCTCCCAGCCATCTGGTATGTAGAACCACCCAAGAGCAGTGCTCAGTCTGATCTAGACTGAGCTTCAGTTTGTTGGCTCTCATCCAGTCCATTATCAAGGCAAGACAGTGGCCCAGCAGCACACCCACTGCCTCACCAGAATATTGGCCACACTGCTTAGTTCTAATGGGAACTGAAGCCTAACAATATCTAGAGGCTGCAGGTTCCCCATTCCTGTGCTAAACCCTAATTTCCTGTATCGGGGAAGGGCCGTGGTTTAGTGGTGGAGGATCTGCTTGCATACAGAAGGCTGCAGGTTCAATCCCTAACATCTCCAGGCACGGCTGGGAAAGATGCCTGCTTGAAACCCCAGAGAAACACTGCCAATCAGTGTTAACACAACTGAGCTAGATAGATTGTTGGGCTGACTGTGTATAAGGCAGCTTCCTATGTTGACCAGCAGAGATCAGTTCAAGGTCCAGGCACCGTTTATAGACATGTAGAAAGCTGAATCAATGCTCACGACACCTAGAACAAAACTTTGTCTCAAAGCACTTCAAGAGCAGATAATGTGCTTCTAATCCAGGGGTCAGCAACCTTTTCCAGCCATGGGCCAGTCCACTGTCCCCCAGACCATGCGGTGGGCCGGACTATATATTTGGGGGGGGGGGGGGTGACAACGACAACAACGAATGAATTCCTATGCCCTACAAATAACCCAGAGATGCATTTAAAATAAAAGCACACATTCTACTCATGTAAAAACACACTGATTCCCGGACCGTCTGTGGGCCGGATTGAGAATGTGATTGGGCCACATCCGGCCCTTGGGCCTTAGGTTGCCTACCCCTGTTCTAATCCATCTATTCAAATGAGGAGGGATGGTTGAGCTGTGATGCACATTATATGGAGCTTTTATAACAGCTTTCAGGGAGGCTTTGTCTTTTAGTGGACACTTACTGTAACATGAGCACTATTTTACTGTGGTGGGAAGTGCTCTAGATCTTCCATTAAATGCTGCATATGCAGCAGATGCCTGCTTTGGTGTGGCATCTGCTGCAAAGCCTTTCATTCCCATTTTTGCATGTGTTACCTTGCTCAGTGGGCTTGTTTGAAACAATACCCAGTGCCTTTTGTAATTCTGGTTTTTAAAGTGGGAGGAAGAAAATTAAAAGTCTGCTTATTCTTTCCAAGCTTAAGTCTAACTCTATCTTCCAATTGGAATAATTGCAGCCTACCTGTCGGCCAACCTCCGCTTTGCAAATCAATATGCAGTCCACATCTGATAACTTAACACACAGGAGCTAGAGACACATAGAGAGGCTGAATATTGTTCCATCTCAAAGGTGGCAGGTGGCTGCATTGCAATGTTATGTTATGTACATGGGAGATGTGTTTACACAACATTTTTACCAGGGGGTTTACAGCTAAACTATTGCTGTGAGTCCCACTGCAAATGCTTGCATTTTCTCAAGGCTGAATGTCAATTCCAATGCCATGAAGGCTGGCAACATAAACCCCATAAATTCCTCACAGGCAGCCACAGTGCCTGGAGACAGGCAGTCAAGTCATGTATCCACAGCAGTGACCAGAAGAGGAATGACAGTTGGGAGGAGCACAGAGAGAAGAAACACCTTGGTGCACCTGTAGCAGCTAAAACCAAACACCTTCATCTGCCCCAGCTGCAATAAAACATCTCTCTCCTGTATCGGTCTCTATAGTCACAGCAGGCACTGTAACTCCATTGTCCCTCAAGACAGATGGATGCCAACAACAAAATGCTTATTTTACTGAATGCGCATCCACTAGGGAAATGAATAACTGAGCCTTGTAAAAACTTGGTGGCTCTTTGTGGTATCCTGTTTATTTATTATTGCATTTATACCCCACCTTTCTTCCAAGGTAGCACACCTGGTTCTCCTTCAGTCTCCATTTTATCCTCACAACGACCTTGTGAGGTAGATTGAACTGAGAGACCCAGTGTGCATGATTGACAGAGTGTGGGTTTGAACCTAGTCTGAGACTCTAACCATTACACCACACACTTTTGTACCTGGTTCCTTTATTTATCCTTTCTCTGTGTGTGCTTTGCCATGATTCATCTGAAGCTTCAAGTTCTCTACTAGGAAAAATGTATAAATGATGTTTGTTTTTTATGGGGAATTTGCAGGAGGTGAGCATTTACCCTATTTTCTTGCACAGAGGTTATAAGTCTTCCTGTTAATCAATTTTTTAACCTGCACTTTTCAGCACATTCACTGTCACTTTCGTAACTGCATTTTTTTTTATTTGTTGTGACAGAATGCATCAATCCACCTTAATTGTGAAAACCTAAATTTTCAGTATTGGGATGAATGCTTAATAAACAGGTGCTCTGGAGGAGCCCAAAGCTTCCTGACCAAATGTGGTGCCCTTCACAACCCAATCTTTCTGCAAGTAGATCCAACATAATAAAAGTTGCTAAAAATAAACCACAAAAAATTACAACATTAAAAGTAAAACAGTAGTACAAGTGAAACATGAAAAAGTTATCCAAAGGGGCAAAATAAAGATTAAGGCTGCATACACACAACATTTTATTCCAGAATCATTGGAGACTGAGTAGTTCTTTTTTCTATATAGGCCACCCACAATCTACATCTATTGCACATTTTTTAGCCTGAAAAGAGCTTTCTTGAGAAACTGGTTTCGTTCTGAAAATAAAAGCTCATTGCAGATTGATGCAGCAATACCCTGCAGTGTGCCTATTGGAAACAGATGTTGGTGGTCCTGGCAATGGGCCATCTTTGTTCCACATCTGCTCAATGACATTGTGGGTGGGCATATACCAAGGTCACAATCACCACTTCCTTCTTCATTCACCTGGGACGTTTGCAGGGAGGAAAAGACATGGATAAAGGGGAGCATTTTCAAATGCATATCAAGTAACCACACCCAACCTCGTGGACAGTAGGATCTAGGATCAATCTAGACTGAAAGCAGCATGTTGAGGACGAACAATTTTGGATTGGGGAAAAACAAACAAACTACATTTGGTTAGTGTGCATGCAGCCAAGGCAACCAAGAAAACCTAAAAGGACAGTGGCTGCAAAGCTCATCTCCTTCTCCTCTTTTCAGTCTTTACAGCAATGTACTACAACCTCCCACTCTTTCAGGCCAGAACTGGCTCCCAATCTTTTCTCCAATTAAATTATAGCAACATTTTGTTCATAGGCTTCACACAGTCAATCACCATCATGTCGACAGATTTCAAACACATCCATATATCTGCTGGAGAAACCAAGTGCCTGGTTATTTATATTGTGTGAAGAGAGGACTGTTATCAGGCCACTGGATACAATTCATTGTTTCTGTGAGTGATGACAAGCTTCCTTCCTGTACTTAACATCTGATTAATGTTTGACATATTTTAATGAGAGCATCGAGTAGTCATGAAGAGGAAATAAAGAGGGCCTTGTCGTGGTCCTCTTCGGAAAGGACAAGATTGAGAAAATGCACGGCAGAATGCTGGAGACAGAGGAATATCAGTGAAAAATAACTGTATGACATGCCTCCCAATGACTAATTTGCAACTCATTATTTAGAAACTATGGAAAGACTAAGGCTTGGTTCAGACACCCACTGGCTCTATAAAAGTGGTCATGGGAATTGGGATGGGAGCAAGGGCTGCTGGTGGGCTTGCAGCCTGGTGGAGACAGTATGGAGGCATTAGTAATATAAACCACGGCTTCCATGTGTGACCCAAACATGTGGCTGCTGTGACTTCTGCAGTTATGGAGGCTCTTTTTGGGATAGCCTGGGTTGTGTAAATGTTAGTGGCTGTCCCTAAAATCACCATGTAGAGGCCTCAATTCCTACAGTCAGCACCACTGTAGGATCTCCACCAAGCTGTGAGCTTGCCAACAGTCCTGTGCACTCAACAGCTGTGTGAAATAGACTTCAGATTGTCTTATACAAATGGGTGTGATTCCAAGATGGGAAACATGCCTCCATGGCTGGCTTCCTGATCTTGGTCAAAGCCTGCTTTCTTCTCCTTCCCACACTGTTCTACCTGCTGCTTTCCTTTGTCCTTGTTCCATCCCCTTTTGGTTGGACATTCAACTAAGAGCGTGGCCTGGAATGGCTTCTGCCTCTAGACCTAGCATTGCTCTCCATCCTGATCAGGGCCGTCCTGCCCGGCGCCCTGGCGCCGTGGTGCGACGGATCCCTCCGGTGCCCCGCCCCCACCCTGTTTCCCAGTGCGGCGGGCGGGCAGGCGCAGCTGCACTGCGCCACCCAGCCTGTCGTAGGGCCGGCCCTGGGCCAGGGGGCGCTGCCCGCCCCCTGCTGCAACGCCCCTGCACGCGGCGGAGGCGGCCCCAGGCCCGCGCGCCTCCGGAGAGCGGCCTGAAGCTGCTGAACAGCGGAGGCGCACCTGGGGCAGCCTCAGCCGCACCTCTCAGCGGGCACAGCGGCGCCCCCGGTGGCCTGGCGCCCTGCGCCACCGGGGGCGGGCCTAGAGCCAGCCCTGATCCTGATGCAAGTCCCAATCCAGTCAAGATCTGCAGCTCTATCTCTCTGCATGCTTAAATGCCTGTGGACTGGATTTGGCAATTGGGAAGTCCTAGTACAGTGGTACCTCGGTTTATGAACACAATTGGTTCCGGAAGTCTGTTCATAAACTGAAGCGTTCATAAACTGAAGTGAACTTTCCCATTGAAAGTAATGGAAAGTGAATTAATCCGTTCCAGACGGTCCGCGGAGTAAGCGTTCATAAACTGAAGCAAACTTTCCCATTGAAAGTAATGGAAAGTGGATTAATCCGTTCCAGATGGGTCCACGGAGTACTTAAACTGAAGCGTTCATAAACTGAAGCATGGGTGTAATTGGTTCCGGAAGTCTGTTCATAAACTGAAGCGTTCATAAACTGAAGCAAACTTTCCCATTGAAAGTAATGGAAAATGAATTAATCCGTTTCAGATGGGTCCGCGGCGTTCATAAACCGAAAATTCATAAACCGAGGTGTTCATAAACCGAGGTTCCACTGTATACTGGAACAGGCGGCCACCCCTTGCATGGAGCATCTGCTCCAAAGTGAATGCTACACTTGCAAAACTTTGAAGCAGATGTAGCCAACTTGGTGCCCTCCCAATGTTTTGGGTGATGATTCCCATCATTTCTGACCGTTGGCCACAACCTCTGGTGGGCACCTCCTTGGCTACCTCTTCAGAAGAATGAGACAGCAGGACACCATTGCTTAACCATAAGTTAAAGAAGTATGAGGCCCTGTTTTCTCAGCAGGCACCCTTAGCAACTTGATAACAAATTCTCCCCCTGCCGTTCAAATCAAGATCTGCCATATAACCAACTACATATACTCCTCTGTCTGTATTAGCTTGTCTATCTTTACTAGGGGTGTGAGGGTGAGGGGTTCAATTAGAAACAACTTTGGGAATAGAGCATTCCCACTTTGCATTGTTCATTTTTTCCTCCCACCATACAACATTGACCCATCTAGTGGAACCTCGACTTACATACGGCTCTACTTACGTATGATTCCAGTTACGACCTTCAGTAGGTGCTTTGACTTATGAACTTTCCTCTAGACACGAGCAGAGGCCTTGCCAGCAGCCTGGAGCTCGCCCGGACGGCTGTGGAGCAGCGCTGGAGCCTCCACCGCTGGGGAGAGGCCTCCGGTTTGCCAGAGCTCACCCTGCTGGCTGCGGAGCAGTGCTGAGGCCTCTTCTGCCGGGGAGAGGGCCCCCATCCCACCCCCAAAGCTGTGGAAGAGGTGCTGCCTGCAAGAGGCACAGCAGGGCACACTGCAGCCCCAAACCCTGCCGAGGAACTAACCTGAGGAAGTCCAGAGAACAACCTGGCCTGGTATGAAAAAAAGCGACCCTGGCCAAAGTGAATCAGCTCTTTACTGATTACTGGCTTGTAGCCAGGTAAGCCCACCCACCCTTAGTGCATATAAGAAAAAAAATGTTAATTTTTTTCATCTACAATACTTTCTTATTAATTTCATAGTACAGCCCATTGATTATTGCCTTCATTTTATGGATCTATGGTCTCGTTAGACAGTAAAATCCATGTTAAATTGCTGTTTTAGGGGGAGCTTTTCATCGTCTAGAATCATTTCCATTACTTTCTATGGAAAAGTGTGCCTCTACTTATGTACGTTTCTAGTTATGACTGGACCTCCGGAACAGATTATGGTTGTAAGTAGAGGTTCCACTGTACATACTTCATTCCTGATAAACAAAAAGGGTAAGTGGTAATGAAACTGATGGTATCATAGAAATGTATAAAATCCTGGCTGTGGGAATAACAACCCTGGGCTAAAAATAAATATCGCTTCCTAAATGGCCCATATACTGCCCACTAACTGTCAGAAAATAATGCCTTATCATTCAGCATTTGTAGGAGAGCACAAAATATGGTCTGAAGCTCAACATCAAAAAAACCAAGATCATGGCCACTGGTCCCATCACCTCCTGGCAAATAGAAAGGGAATAAATGGAGGCAGTGAGAGATTATACTTTCTTGGGTTCCATGATCACTGCAGATGGTGACAGCAGTCACGAAATTAAAAGATGCCTGCTTCTTGGGAGAAAAGCAACGACAAACCTAGACAGCATCTTAAAAAGCAGAGACATCACCTTGCCAACAAAGGTCCGTATAGTTAAAGCCATGGTTTCCCCAGTAGTGATGTATGGAAGTGAGAGCTGGACCATAAAGAAGGCTGATTGCCGAAGAATTGATGCTTTTGAATTATGGTGCTGGAGGAGACTCTTGAGAGTCCCATGGACTGCAAGAAGATCAAACCTATCCATTCTGAAGGAAATCAGCCCTGAGTGCTCAGTGGAAGGACAGATCGTGAAGCTGAGGCTCCAATACTTTGGCCACCTCATGAGAAGAGAAGACTCCCTGGAAAAGACCCTGATGCTGGGATGGAGGGCACAAGGAGAAGGGGATGACAGAGGATGAGATGGTTGGACAGTGTTCTGGAAGCTACCAACATGAGTCTGACCAAACTGCGGGAGGCAGTGGAAGACAGGAGTGCCTGGCGTGCTCTGGTCCATGGGGTCACAAACAGTCGGACACGACTAAATGACTAAACAACAACAACAAGCAAAGTGCAAATGATCTGTTACCCTTCCTCTCCTTTCCTCTGGGCTGGGTGGAAAGCTTAGAATGAATGAGTGATTTCCCCCCTTCTATTCTTCTTATTTGTCTACAGCAGGACTGTGGCCTTCTAGATGTTGTCAGACTCCAACTTCCATCATCCCCAACCATAATGGCCAATAGTTAGGGATGATATGAGTTGCAGTTGAACTTCTGAAGAGCCGCAGGTTCTTCAGCCCTGGCTTATAGCTTCTAAATATCATTGCTTGCACCACAAAAAAATAACACAAGATGAGATGAATTAGCAGAGGAATCACGTCCTCCAATACTGCTTCAATTGACATGACTGCATCTTAAGATGTAGGGGACCCAATTAGCTGTCCCAACTATGGCAGAGGGATGGCTGGTTGGGACAAGAGAAGGAGCCTTCTTGGTGGCTGCATCCAAGTTATGGAATATCTTGCCCTGCAAGGTTTGCTTGACTCCTTCCCTTGCCATTTCCTGCCATTTAATAAAAACTTTCCTGTTCCAGCAAGTTTCCCCCCAACCCTCTTTAGGGCTTTTATCTGCTGAGCCTGTTTCAGTTCTTATATTGTGCATGCTCTCTCTCTCTCTCTCTCTCTCTCTCTCTCTCTCTCTCTCTCTCTCTCTCTCTGTGTGTGTGTGTGTGTGTGTGTGTGCGTGCTGTTCTAAGCCATGTTAATGCATTAGTGGGATATACATCTTTTGCAGAAATAGAGACACTATTGCATATGTACACAGAGTGATGATTCGTTCCCAGTTGAGAATGCTTATTTGGGAAAGGACAGCCCCCCCATGCCAATTCTGTTACGCTGCAGGTCTTATAACAAGACTTGTAGTTCTGTAACCCATTGTGAAATAATAGGCTTATTTAGACAAGCTCACAGGTTGTTACTGCGAGGCAAGTAGGAACTTTCTATCATAACAACCCTCTGTTGCTGCTGCTGTTTTTTCTGAAAGCAGCAGCCACCAACATTGTATATAAAGCACACTTAAAATACATGTAGGTAGATACACACACACACACACACACACACACAGAGAGAGAGAGAGAGAGAGAGAGAGAGAGAGAGAGAGAGAGAGAGAGAACAGATACAGAATGCAAGGAAGAAACTGGAGTAGTCTAATCTTTCCTAAATATGGTGCAGTCTGAAAGATTCAGGTGCTTTAGAAATATTTACATGCAACTTTTCCATAATGCAGTCTTTTGCCATTCTGAAATTATTATTATTGTAAACCAGGTATGGAGAAATTGTTGCGGGACTCCAACTCCCATCAACCCCAGCCAGCATGACCAATGCCCAGGGGTGATGGGAGCTGGAGTCCAACTGGTCCCCACTCCCATGTTGTAAACCAAACACAGCAGAAAACTATGGAAAATTAATTCAGCCCTTACAAGGAGAATTAATATAGTGCAGGTGGTAGGAAACAAAATAAAGCCTTGACTGTCCTTGTGAGGCAAAAGCTAGTGCAAATGAGAAAGAAAAACCTAGAAGGATTCTGAGCAGTATTCAGATTTTGTGAAATCAGTCCTCCCTGGTCCACTTTTCAGGCTGCATCTTCTCAGCATTATCTCTCTCCTGCTTCCTTGCCCTGAACAAGACTTGATTATGTGCTGGATCTTACCCGGTGACCCTAGCTGACTTCCTTTTCCACACAGAGCAATGGCAGGATAATTAGTCAAAACCAGGATGATGGCTTGCCTAGCCAAGTTCATTTTTCTACTTTGACCCTACAGCTAGTCTCTCCTGGCTGACAATTGCCATTCTGCAGAAGGGACAGCGCCAGATACTGTACGCTGCCTCAGCTTACAAATGCAATATGAGGCAAAGAGATGTAGACATTATTGCTGTACATGTTATAGGTCCAGTAAGAGAGGGAGAGAGGGAGAGAGAGGGAGAGAGGGAGAGAGGGAGAGAGAGAGAGAGAGAGAATCCTAATCCATTCCATTCCCCACTAAAAACATATAAAGATGCATAGGTAAATACCATTTGTTTTGCCTCAAATCAGTCACCTAGGGCAGCTAGCTGTCTCTGCCTCTTGATGTCTTGCATTTGAGCTGGATTCCACCCCCCACCCACCCACCCTTGTGCAGATCAAAGGATCTAATCATGTGAACACAGCAGAACCAAAAGTGCTCAAACTTACCTGAGGCATGGACAACATGGGAAGCTTGTTCTCGAGTTCCTCTGACCTTGATGAAAGTTCCTCCCAGAAATCACATTCATATTCTTGTGCCTTCACCAGACCCAGTTCGAACCACATAAACTTGGAAGTGAAATCTCACTGATTTCAAGGGAGCAGCATTCCAAGCAAGTGAGCTTCGTATCAAAGGACAACTCTTAGCAATTTGACACGGACCTATAGAAAGCAATCTGGGAATCTCCTATTGGTGCACCTAACTGAGGTGGATATACATACCAGATTTTGTTTTATGGGACTGTTTTCTTTTTAATAGTTGGAAGTATCCCTGAGTGAGGCAGAGTAGGGTATGTGCTTTCCAAATTAATAAAATCAATATGTTGTCCCTGCATAATTTTTTTTCCAAAACACTTCTCTCTTCCTCTTTTTTTTTTTAAAAAATGAATGCTTTTTTGTAATACATAAATGCAACAATGGCACTTCAGTTTAACCTTCTACTGCCATGACTTGCAGTAACACCAAGAAGCAATATTTTAACATACAGGTATTTTTCCACCTTCAAAATTTTACTTCTGGGCCAGGGAGTGGGAAGAGAAAGAGAGAGCTGAGGGAAGGTCACAAAAAAACAATGAAGGCCATCTGCTCACAGCTGTGAAACAATGAATACAGTTCCACCTCCTAAGTAGCTGCTTCTAATTATGAAATTCACTATACTTTCCTCTCTAGAATAATATGGAAAAAAAGACCCTGGAAAAGAGTGACACTATGGCACTGGATAGGAAACTGCCTAGAAGCACTCCCCCCCACCCCTAATGCCACAGGCCAGGAAATAATATCTGCTCCAAAGCTAACAAACTTAAAATGTGCCATTTCCATACCTCTTCCCTCACACACGCCAGTTCGATCCAGGCTGAGGCCTCTGAAAGATATGCTGCAAGAAGCAGGCGCTTGGGAGGCACATGCTGTAGCAGCACTGTTCTGACATTTGCTAAGCACCAGAGTCCCTCAAGTGACTGGGAGCTAAGCCATTGACGTCACTGAACAATAGGCAAAATATTTCCTCCTCCTCCATAGCCCTGAACTGTAAACACCAAGCCTGAACACAGCAGGCTGAACATTTGGGGAGAGGTGGGAGAAAGAGAATGTGAGAAGCTCTCAAGCGATGCTGCCTGAAAATAAGCAGCTGCTACTGCTGCCGCACAACAAGCGTCTTCATCTCCATTCTCCCTCCCTCCCTCTCTCTCTCTCTCTCTCTCTGTGTGTGTGTGTGTGTGTGTGTTGTGTGATTTATGCTGTAAGATTGTTGGGACAGACTTGATTTCACAGCCCAAAGTAATAGGTTGTAAGGAAAAACAACATCCCTCTTTACATATATTTCTTTTTTAAAAAAAGAAGAAGAACCTGTCCCCATTGCTCTCATCGGTCCACGTGCCTCAAGTTAAGTCCCAGGGATGCATTTCCTGAAAGAATTAAATTATCTTCCTTTTCAACCAGTGGATATAAGAGGATGTTGAAGAAGCAAGCCAGAGCAAGGGGACAAAGGGGCAGAGAGCAGGAGGGGAAGGAAAGAGGGAAAGAAACAGACGGAGTCTCCCTTCAACAGTTAGGAATCTGCCTTGTGCTGCATCAGGCCATTGGTCCATGTAGTTCAGTACTGTCTGCACTGACTGGCAGCAGATCTCCAGGATTTCAGACAGAGTTTTCTCTCAGTGCTACCTGGGAGTGCCAGAGATTGAACCCGGGGCCTTTTGCACGCACAGCAGATGCTCCAACACTGAGCTGCAGTCCTTCCCTTCCTCTAATGTTCAAATCCGACAAGGGAAATGGTGTGTGTTCCATCCTATTAGACCTTTCTGTGACCTTCAGCTCCACTCATCACAAGGTGTTTTCAGTGCAACTGTGAAACCCAGCAAGCATTGTAAGACTAATCTTCAGCGGTAACTTCTGCAGGACAGTCCCAGACAGTTGCAGTGCACTCTCTTTGTTTCCCCAGCTTCTTCAAATTGAAGAGCATGGGGAATATTTCTCCTGCATTTTTAAAGCATTCTCCATCAATTAATAAGAAAAGGAAATTGCATTCAAAAATTATCAGAGCGGGAGAGAGAGGGTTAGTGAAATTCTTGTGGGTGGAGTGCAGAGTTTCTTGTAACACTTTGCTTCCTTTCAAGATGTTTGTGGGTGTTCTTTCTGAGGGGGTAAGTATGAGATGGTGCTAGTGAGGATGTATCATTATTTAGAGGCTAGGCAGGAGGTAAGAGCAGGGCCGGCTCTAGGTAGCCCCCTGGTGGCGCGGTGTGGCAGGGTGCCGCGCGGAAACCATGCTGCGCCCTGCGAGGGTGGGGGCGCCGGAGTGATCTCCGCCCCTCAGCACCAGGGCGCGCGACCTGCTCAAGACTGCCCTGGGTAAGATGAAGATCTGCTGGCAGATCTATGGATGATTTGCAGTAGATCCGCAAAGGCTTAACAATTAGGGTTGCCATACATCTTGAATTTCCTGGACATATCCGGAATACTGTAGTTGGTAGCATTGTTTGAGTTGAAATTGGCAAAATGTCTGGGAAAATCCGAATGTATGGCAACCCATGTTGGTAGTGTCAGTTTTGCCAAATAGGAAAAACTGATTTCATTCACATTTTGGATTTTTGTTTCATAATTTGGTTATTCAGTCTTAGCTAAACTCAGGGCTTTCCCCACCCCCAGCCAGAGCTCACCAAAGCTCAGCTCCAACACCTCTCAGGATTTTGTTCAAAGTTCCACACAAAACATTCACCTTCATAGCATAGAAAACTTCAGTCCCTATAACAAATAGTATTTTATGCTAGTATTTTATGAGGGATTCAGGCACATACCAGGAAACTGGTGCTTTGTCACCCCAGCACACTTTATAAAAGAAACAGAGCTTTCTGCAGGTAGGAAAGTGACATGGAAATGCATGGGAAGCTATGGAAAGAATGAATGATTCATGGGAAGACATATTAAACATACTGTAGGCAAATCAGGATGAATGCTCACTGTCATATAACTTCCCCACAAGCAAATTAGGATGAATGATCAGTAAGGCAAGCCCTACGTGTGTGTGTGTGTGTGTGTGTGTGTGTGTGTGTGTGTGTGTTCACGCCTGATGCAGGCTGTTTTGCAAGTCTGTAGCAGCTGCAACTAGCACCCATTATAATACAATTGGCCACAAAATGAGCCATTGGTTGCTGTGCTGAGTGAGTCTTAAGCTTTAGAAACTATTCTTCTGTTAAGTAGAAGAACAAAAGTTTGTGTGTGTGTGTGTGTGTGTTTTCTTCTAAGCTACTCATGTCTGCCAGAAAAAAATTGAAGATAGAAGCAAACCAAGAAGTTGTCTTAGCTCTCCAAACCAAAATGCAAACCACATCATTAGATTATACACAGAGGAGGATAAAATGGTATGGTGGTGAATATAATGTCACTGTGACTTTGAAGAAACATTGCTGGAACAACTGCCCTTCCTTATGCATGAAGAGAAAGACAAACACTCGGTTTAAGCCAATGGAAAATCATAATAACCATATTTTACATTTTAATTGGATTATCTCCAACTAATTTTTTTAAAAGGTCATGGAAAGTAATTACTGTGAATTGTGGAGAAGTCTCCAAAATGAGGATATTAGGAAGCATATTAGGAAGTACCTAGGAAGGCCCCTAAGGAGTATTTGAGTAGGAAAAAACTTAACAGAAAACAGAATATTAACTCAAAATGAAATGCACCGCCATGTGCACAAGAAGTAACTAGAAAAATATGTTGCTATCTAGACCACGTGGCTCTGTAAAGTTCCATGAAGTAAATCAATGGCCTATTTTCAAAGCTGGGTTAAACAGGAATTTGCCAAGTCATGCATCCATATAACAGAAGAACCTGACTAGAAGAGGAAATGAGTTAAAGCATCCTTTTAGAGCTCTTTTCCTGCCACTTACCCAGCGACTAGCTGTGCTATCTTTCCACTCAGCAGATGCATCAGTCATCTTTCTTTAATATCAGATACTCTCTATCACCCTCTCTGATTAGTTCCTCTGCTAGCTGCTGCTTTGATAGAGTGGAAAATATTAGACTGCATCACAAGTTAAGGTGAGAAGTTCAAGAGAAACAAGATTTCATCTCTTGCTGCCTTTTGGTTCTATATAGAACATGCAGGCTGCCAGCCAGCTGTGTATGCGGCATATTGTCAGGTTAGGTTTTAGTAGGTGTGTGTCACAACCGGTGCTCATATGGAGAGCTTATACGTGATTTGAGAAAATCCACATGGTATGTAGCTGTCAAACATCATAGCCCATTCCATTAAACTAGTGTCCCGTGGCAATTTTCCTAAAATGTGCCATTTAAACTGGCCCTAACACAGCTACTCTTCCACAATTTGATATCTTGAAACATGGCTAACAATACCTGACACATCATGGCAAGCGCTTTTAGGTGCCCATTTATTATAAGTAGTCCAGCTAAGGGACTTGCTGTTGATGCTTGAGCTGTTCCTCTGCCTTGTTTTTAAGAGGATCTCCCCACTTGAAACCCTTGAGCTGAATTCTGCAAAGATCTAAGTTCTAGGCTGCGTTGGCATATTTGTATATATGTGCAGTGCCCTCTTCTGGGGAGGGGAATGAATTTAGCTATGCGCAAAATCAGGGCAATGCTGGCATTTCAGAAAACAAGTTTCACCTCTGGCACATGGAGCAATTTAGAAGCAGTTACCGGTACTTGCACGGACAGGCTGATGAATGAGAATTTTGCACAACTGTGTTAGATTGGGGGGAGGGGCGGGAAGAGACTGTAATCCAGATAACTTTGTGTCCATTAGGGTTTCTTCTTCCTTCTCTCTCTTTTAAACCTCCCACCACATCATGCTCCTTCCCTAAGGAAAAGTGAATCTGTCCATTTCTGTCCTAAGGAAAAGTGAATCTGTCCATGGCTTGCTTCAGTTTCTCATTTGAATCTATAGTCTTCAGCTCAGTTCAACACAATGCAGCACCAGGTTGCTGTTTTTAAAGCCCTCATGAAAACCCATCAGCATTTTAGTGTGCATTTCTCCTCAATATAGATATTTTTGCAAAGCATTTTCTGTAACATAACGCGTTTTGTATGTTATTTCCCCATATCTATGCATTTTAATGTGCATCTCCCCCCCCCCCCCGATACATCCATTATTTGGTCGGAGAACTGCATTGCAAAATTTGAAGAAGCACGAACTACAAAGCATTTTGCTTCACATTTTGTTTTGGAACCAAGGCAAAATAAGTAGTAGTCAGAATCCCGCTCCACATATAGAACTCATCATACAGCCCCACTCAGTTGCACAGTATATCATCATCTGAGGCAGGATATAAAAAAACATAAAAGCAGCTGCCACTGTGCATCTTTATCCTGTGGGTGAGCCCAGCTTGACAGACATAGTTGACAGGGACTTCTTAATTGACAGAGATACTGACACACACACACACACACACCCAGTGATCTGAATGCAGTTTCCATCGTCATATTGCCTCTCCCTCACGCTTCAGGCAGCCTGTGTGCCTTTATTATTTATTTAAGCACTTCATGTACTTTCATTCAAATAAACATTAATTGATTGCTTTGAGTTCTTGTGGTGCGTTTGGCTGCACAGGAGCTCCACAGAAGCCGCTCAAGGGTGGATACACTTATATGTAAGTATGTTTCAACAGAGCTGAGCTTATTAAGGTAAACTGTGTCTTCGCAGAAAGCCTTCAGGGCTTTAGGCTACCCATCCCCACCTCTCATGCCTTCACAGGAGTGTTGAATATTTCCTCCTCAAAGCGCTATTCGGGCCCATGATATTTTGCCTCCTGAGGCGAAGAGAAAGACGGGCGGTCTCTCTCTCTCTCTCTCTCTCTCTCTCTCTCTCTCTCACACACACACACACACACACACACACACACACACACACTCCACATGCAGAAGCTGGATCTTATTTCAGCACTGGTGACCGAACAGAGTCCTCCGCTGTGCCTGAGAGCAGAAGCCTGGCTCAGGGGGTGCAGCCAGGGCAGGCCAAGGCACAGCAATTGGTTGCTGGAAACCACAGGAGGGGAGAGTGCTCTTGTGCATGAATCCTACTTGTAGGTTTTCCACAGGCATCTAGCTGGCCCCTGTGAGAACAGGATGCTGAACTAGATGGGCTACTGGCCTGATCCACCAGGCTCTTCTTATCTTCTTATCTGGCACCCACAGTTCAACACCTTGCAGATACTTCCAGCCTCCTTCCCTTGAGCATCCTTTGCCTGAGAGGCAGAACTCACTCTACCTAGTATGTAGTAGGTTCCAACCTGGCTCCTCAGTCTCCTAGCTTGCCCTAACCAGGAAAGCTTAGAAGGCCATGCTGTCATTGGGTCCAGGTACATTTCTCAGCTAACTTAGGCTACCTGTTTTTCTTCTTCCCTTCCCTCATTTCTTTGTGAAGGGAGAGAGGGCTCTCCACCTGCCAGTCTCCTAAATCTCTGGCCTCAATGACTCCTCCCTCCACCTTGGGAGGTGGCCCATCTTCTGTCCCATGGCCTGACCATAGCCCTCTCCAACTCAACATGCTGCCAACTTAAGGGTATGCAGTACCAGCACCTCTTTTTTGTTGTTAAAAAGTGTGGCACTTGCTGTAACAATTTCATGGTGAGTACTGGCACCTATTTTTGGGGGGGGGAGGGGAGCTCTGCTGCTGAGCTCCAGGGGCGATTTGTCTGTGTCTGATGCTGCAGAAGAGGTGGGCCAGCGGTGGTCCTTATCATAATCACCTTATCGTTCAGTTGTAAAACTGCTGCAGAGATGGGGTTCTTAACATCAGAGCTGGCAGCCTATCAGAACTGTGCACAGACATCTTCCCCTGCTTATGGAACTGATTTTTACTGAGCTTGATCTAGATGCTATACTCCTATTAATGCAGCCCAGAATTGCATTGGCCCAGAATTGCATTTTAGCTGCTAAATCACACTGTTGACTCATGTCAAGTTTGTGGTCTACCAAGACTCCTAGATCCTTTTCACATGTACTGCTCTCAAGCCAGGTGTCACCTATCCTGTATTTGTGTCTTTCATTTTTTTTTTTGCCCAAGTGTAGTACTTTACATTTCTCCCTGTTAAAATTCATCTCGTTTGCTTTGGCCCAGTTCTTTAATCTGTTAAGGTCATTTTGAAGTGTGATCCTGTCCTCTGGGGTCACCTGCAAACTTGATCAGGATGCCCTCAAGCCCATCATACAAGTCGTTTATAAAGATGTTGAATAAGACTGGGCCCAAGACAGATGTAGTAGAGTAATATGCTCCACACAACGGGACCCAGTTAGGATCCTTATTGCTCCTTTTTCAAGTGTATACAATTGCTCCAGGTTTCGGAGGGCCCTTGGGCAAGGTATACACCCTTCCTGAGTATACCCACCCACTCTCTACTTCTGTTCTCCTGCCCATTCACTTGCCCCTTCCCCCAGTCCATACAATCACTCAGAGGGAGAATGAAAAGCAAGCAAAGGATGTTCTGCTCACCTTGGTTAGGTGAATAAGCAGTGGCAGTAAAGAACGGCAGCAGGGCTGTGAGGCTTCAGAGGTCGAGAGTGGGCCTGCTACCATGGTGTGGCTTTGGCAGTTGCCCAATGATGCCTATTCCTGATGCTGGACATGGTCTGTATCTAGTATATATACAGATTTGCTCCTATAACGCTGAAACTGCAACTAAACATATGCAGAATAGCAAAGAAGGAGAAAGATATTTTCAGACTCGTTATTTCTGTGAATTCATTGGAATATGAATCTTAGCACTTCAGAAAGCCAACACAAGCCCACTCCCAATGGATTTAAAGCAGAATTTCTGCTTTCCGCATCTGCTATTATGTAAGAGCATTTTCCCATCTCTCAACTGAATCGCTGCCCACCCTCTAATGGAAGGCCTGCCATGTAACAGGAGGGCTATTCCCTGTGTATTTAACTATGCAGCAAGCAGGAAACAACCTAGAAGTACATGGTGATCTCATTGCAGGGTCATTTTTTCTTACAAGTCTTCTCCAGGACAAGTTGGTGTTTACAACTCAACAGCTGTCATGGGTTATTCCACACTATTACAGAGACTTATGGCACAATCCAAGGAGCTGCTGTGCCAGCACAAATACTCACAAGATTGCACTGAGAAGTCCAGTGGCAGTAAAAAGAAAAGGCCACAATTTTCAGCCTTGCGCGGTGTGACCTGACATCAGCCTGACTGCAGATGCAGTGACAGATATCAGGAGGCTACTATGTAGCTTGTGAAACACGAACACATACAAAAACTGTATCTGAAATAAATATTTATGTCGCGTGAACCAGTCCTTCTTGGGGATAACCTGCCAGAGCAAGCAACTGTGGTGAAATACACACAGAAGCCCACAACTATTCACGGAGCCAGTTTTCAGGTTCTGCTACTAACATTCAAAAGCCCTAAATAAATCCAGACCAGGCTATTTCAAAAACTACTTTCTGCTCCATTGCCCATTAAGGTCATTACAATCAGCAATTGCAACCCAGTTAGTTTTGCCATGGCCTGATGATTATCAGCTTGTGATAACAGAGGCAGGCTTCTCCACTAGTGACACGTTTTGTGGAATGCCCTCTCTGCTGAAATACATGGAGCTCCAACAGTATTGGCAGTCAACCAGCTTCTGAAGACACACCTGTTTAGACAATGATTCCCCTGAGTTTGAACTTTGAACAGTTTTAACTTCTTCTTCTTTTTAACTGTTTAATTGTTGTGCTTTTTAACTGGCAACCATTCCCCTCAATTTGAACTTTGAACAATTTTAACCATCGTCCGTCCGTCCCCCCGTTTTTTAAAACTGTTGTGCTTCTTAGCTGCCATGTTTTGCTGTATATTTTAATTCACGAGATTTTAAGGTTCTGTTGTCTATTTTAATTATGTACACATTTTTATATTTGATTTTACAGCTGCAAACCACTTAGAAGCCATTTTGGCACAGAAAAATGAATAAATAATAATAATAAAGCTCTTATTTTGGAAGAAGGTTAATTTGAAGCTTGATTGCACCTTTAAATGCAGGATAAACTGCTTTTCAACAGTGCAAGTACTTGTACAAAGGAGTGTGCGAGAGAGAAATTGCATCTGGCCAAGTTGGTCCATGAAAGCTTATGGCACAATAAACTGATTTCTTACCTTATAAGGTGTCTCAAGATTCTTAACTCTTTTTTTGCCCCCCCAAAAGGGACTTGTGTGCTCCACTGGAAAAAATAAATTTGATTCAAGCAAGCTACACAATGCTGCATGCTGCTAACAGAAATGATCCTCTGTCAGTAGCCAAACAGATGTAGTAGAAAATCTCAGCAACAGCAGCAGCTTAGGAGTTGATAATTGTTTAGAAGCTGTATCATCCACTGCTTGATATCCTTCTAATTATTATTTTCCCTCAGGGTTAAATAGAAATCAATTTCAAAATGCTAAGTTCAATAAGATTAATTGGCAATTAAGTGCACTTTGGCTCTGGAATAAAAACGATTGGTCGCATCCTATGAGATGGCTAGGAAGGAGGATAATACTTCTGTACACTTCACTGCAAACCAGCCTAACGTGTCATGGTTTTAATGCAAGGTTTTAATAAATCAAGACCACTTCTTGTTTTTTACTGATTTCCTCTTCCTCATGATCCAATTCTTAGAAGTGAATCTGAGATGGGAAACAAACAAGTAAAATAAATAAAACCTTCCATCTGGAGAAAATAATGAAATGGGTTGTATAATTTTGCAGGGAATGGGAAGACCACTGCTCAGTGTCCTGTATAGTGAGGGGGGCACCGAGCTGCCCACACTGTCTGCATCTAGCTGCCTGATTCTACACAGTAACAATCATTAGATCTTGTAGCTCAGCTAAATCTTAAACAGAACAACGAGGCAAAGCTCTAGCACAGGCATCCCCAAACTGCGGCCCTCCAGATGTTTTGGCCTACAACTCCCATGATCCCTAGCTAACAGGACCAGTGGTCGGGGAAGATGGGAATTGTAGTCCAAAACATCTGGAGGGCCAAAGTTTGGGGATGCCTGCTCTAGCACTTTTGCTCTCTGCTTTTCCCAAGAACCATAGTTTAGGGACAGGGGTAAAAAAAAAAACAAGGAGAAAAATACTGAGATAAAACATCCATTGGAAGTGAATAGTGTGGGCACCAGACTGTTATTCTATCACCCTAGGCATCCTTGAAAAGTGAGCCAGTTGCCTCTAAAAAAGTCCCCAATGCTGCTTGATATGTTGTTCTTTGTGCACCTTTGAGGTCTTGTCTGCCTTTGGTTCCAGCCCAGGTGCCTTCCATTGTTTCTTTCCAGGGCAATTGGCTAGCCACGCTGTGTGACTGAGCAGGGATTTTCTGAACGCACAGGTAGCCAATGTTGTACCCTCCAAATGTTGTTGGAATCCAACTCCCATCAGCCCCAGCCAGCGTGGCAACTGGTGAGGAACAATGGGAACTGTAGTCCAATAGATTCTGTGAGGCACCACTTTGGCTACCCTTGATCTGATGGCTAAATTGACAAACATCTGCATTCAGCCTGTTGCATAATCTGGGCATCTTTTGTTTAAAAGTTTCATTTTTTTTAAATCAAAAGCTCTGAAATTCAACTTCACTTATTAATTTGATATGATAGGCAGAAATAAATCTAGGTGTGGGTTTTTAGAAATTGTATACAAATAAAGTTTGTGCCTGTAAACAATATCGTGAATTCAGTGCTACTATGTGTACACATATAGACACATTCAGAGCAACATTGTAAAATTAACTTGATGGAAAGCCTGGACTTTGAAGTCATCTTATTTTACTTGTTATTTTGTATTATATTTACTGTTTTTAATTAGGTTTTATAATTTTGGATTATACGGAATGCTTTATCTGAGTGGATGTAGCAACCGAGTAATTTTGTTGTTCCCGCAAGGGGACAATGACAATAAAGATATCTTAAATCTTGATAACGTAGGACTTCTTAAATTTTGCACTGTTACTCTGAATGCATCTAGATATAATAACATCTGGTTACCTAATCTACATAACAGGCAGATAGACCTGGCAATCATTTAGTGTGACAACAGGAGCAGAATGAGACAAGAGGGGAGGAGCACTGAAATAGCAATACCAGACATGGTGGAAATTAAACTTTCCCCAACAATTTAGGCTCTGGATCATCACTTTTAGTTCTGACACTGACAATTGATAGTTTTCCACATACAGTACCTAGCCCAGTGGGACGCGGAAGACCCGGACCCTGTTAAGCAACTAGGAAAACATTAATGCAAGCTTCTACAAGATTTTCTTAAAGCAACAGTACTCCCTCAAAAACCAATACGAGTTTTGTCATGGTGGCAAGTGATATGGTTCCAATTAGACAACAAGAATACAAACAAATGGCTCACTGCAGACATCAAATTAATCCATACTCTCTTCATATTTTAGGTCATTCTCCCACAGAGTCACACATATTTTCCCAGATATGGAAAAAAACTTCTGTATCCTGGGAAAGACAAAGGGTGAGTCAAAGTTGATTCCGTGGGTTTTAGATTTTTATTGTGCTGCCTGGGAGCAATTTTCTTAAGTCCTGTCGTTTATCTGGCATAGCTTGGTTTAAGAACAGTGAACTGTGCTGAGATGCTCTCCCTGCCTACCCGCCTCAAATCACACTACTTTTTAAGTTGAAGCCCCACCAAAGAACTTGGGGTTCCTCAACAAGCCCTTTAGTCACCTTGCTAACCCACTGCAGCACAGCTGGCCAGCCCTGACTTCTAAGTCAACTTTGAAGTTAGAGTTAGCTGCTTCTATGAATGCTGAGGAGCTTTTGAGCTCTGCTTTCCAATGGAAGCAGGAAGGGGTGGAGCTGTACACTATCTGCTTTGCATGCAGAAGGTCCCAAACTGAATCCCTAGCATCTCCAGGTAGAAGATGTGTCATTAGATTTGTTTGTGGGGTTCACGTGTGCATGTGTTTGCTGACTGGTTGCCTAGATGATGATGATGATGACGACGATTTGTTTAATTACACATAAACTACTTTGCCACGCATGGAGGCAAAAACAGCCAAGCAGAAAGCAAAGCCAAACCATTTTGAAACCAATATGAATTGTTTGGCAAAATCAGCACTGTATTTGGCAAAATAAAATAAAATAGTGCACTTTGAATGCCCCCCATTTCAAAATAAAAAACACACTCCACAAAAATGTGGCGTAGTCCTAGGTTTAGTAATAAACTTCAGAGCGGCAGAGTCAGATAGTCGTTTAGTCGTGTCCGACTCTTCGTGACCCCCATGGACCATAGCACGCCAGGCACTCCTGTCTTGCACTGCCTCCTGCAGTTTGGTCAAACTCATGTTCGTAGCTTTGAGATATAAAAAGATGCTTTCTACTAAACCAGGTTTCTTGACCATTTATGTCCAGAGTTGTTGACTCTGACTGACAGTGGCTATCCAGGGTCCCAGCCAATGAGATGCTCAGGACTAAATTTGGAGTCCTCTGCATGTAAATCACGCACTCTAGTAGAGGCCAAATAGATTGTAAGGGAAAAGACTGACATGTCCATAGCCAATGAGTAAAATTAATAGTTGGAAAAGATTTTAGACCTTATGGATGCAATCCTAATCCCACTTTCTTGGGAGTAAGACTTGAATCTGAGTAGTTAGGATTATACTGATAATCTCCCAGTTTCAAAGCTTTGTATCATTGGAGATTTTTTGCTCCTTTCCCCTTCACTTCATATTTACAACTATAAAGCCTCCTAACTTTTAGCCTGCCTGCCACTGGCATACGCTTGACTAATGAGTGATATTCAGAGCATCAGCACCAGTGTAGGAGATCTGTGCAGGAGCTTCAGGGTGAAACCTGAATTGTTTGGTATACTTCATCCAAGGTCTTTTGAACAGTATCAACAAATACTGTTTAATTCTATGCAACTCTCTTCCAGCAGAGGTCAAACAGGCCACCTCCTTGTTATGCTTCCAGTGCTTACTGAAGACTTAAAAAAATATTCCACCAGGCTTATCAAATGAATTCTGATTTCATAGTTTTAACTCATTTTTAGTCTTATTGTACTAGGTCTCCTGTATACCTCTTAGAGAAGATAGATTAAGCAGATTAGTGCAAATTGTTGAAGTGAAATAAAATAAGCCTCAGTGAGCCACTTTAGAATATAGAGTTTGAAGGGAGCAAGAGGAGCCAATCTTTTTGCCCAATGTGGGGCTCAAACCCCAAACCCTGAGATCAGGAGTCTCATGCTCTACCAACTGGGCTCTCTCTCCAGTGAGAATTTTTATTCTTGGTCTGATTCAGGACCCTTCCAAATGACCTATTAACTGAGTACTATCTGGAATCCAGAGTTCCAAATTGCCTGGTCTTGTTGACATGCACGACAAACTCTTTTTTAGGTCTGAATGTTTTCCAAAGTGCTGTGAATGCACAGTTGGCCACAGCTTTCAGTTCCATTGTTTCCTTTGTGCCTCTTTTCCCCACCCCGTCCACAAGTGTGCATGTGCAAATTGATGGCAGACATAAAATAAGAAGAGAACTAACCATGGTTCCTGCCTGGCTCTGCAAAAAGTATAGATGATTATATCAGCATATCAATCTTGTCTCTTCCTGCCTGCCTGCCTGCTTCCTCTCTTACTGCCATTGCTGACTTTTCTTTCTTTAGCTGGAAAAAGTTAACAATGAGCCCTGTGCTGAATCATAATGACATAATGTGATGGTTAATAGGTGGCTGGCTCCACCCACCTGTCAAAGTGGACCCTGAGTCTGACCCTGATAAAGATCTAACCTGCAAAGCCAAAAAAGTTCCCCACCCCTGCTGTACCCAGTACATAGCCAACATCGTCCAACCTCCCCGCAAACAAATCAGAATGATCACTCAATAAATAGCTGATAGCATCTAACCTCCCTGCAAACTTTGTGGAAACAAATCAGGATGGATATTCAATAAACAATGGCATCTGGAAGCAACCTTTCTCTCCCTGGTGGAGGCAACTGTGGGAACAATGTGCTTTTATTGCATAATCGTGATATATTTTTGTGAGTTGGTGGTTTACAAATGCTCTCCTAAATAAATAAAATTAAAAAGTGGAAGAGAGAGCAGAAGGAGGGGACAAGATTGGTGGCCCAAACGGAATCACTGTTCAATCAATCTGCAAATAGAGCTACTATTGTGGATCTATGTTTTCATTGCATCTGTCTTTGTCCTGATGTAACTTAGGAGATACTATTCAGGATGTAACCCATTCTTCCTGAATTCAAATTCTCTTCGCCACGTCATTCTCTTAGTGCTACATATTGTACAGAGGACTTTTAACCTGTGACTACTGTCACACTGTTTAATTTAAGCAAGCATTTTACACCTCACGATTTAACAATTTATGGGTTTGTTTGTTTGTTTGTTTGTTCATTTCAAAGAAAGTGGAAAAGAATGAGAAGAAAACCGCTTTTCCCTTTCTACTACAGTTTTAAGGGCTTTGACTCAGGTTTTGTAATCAATATGTTTTCATTTGTTCACATCACCATGTTGGACTGCATCACCACAGAACATACTGTACTTTCCCCCGGTCTTTTAATGAAGGGAACCACATGAAAGTTTTGTGGGTAGCATGAGTAAGACTTACTAAGATTGCTTGGGCTTTGCATGGGCTAAGCCTGCAAACGCTTATAAAATGGATCTGAAAGGAAATCCCAGATGGATATTTCTCAAATACGGTAGGATATAAAATTTTTAGTATTGCAATTTTTAGTATTGGGACTTAGGTTGCCCTGTCAAAAATGCCTTGTAAACTGTCCTTTGTTATAATAAGGATATAATATTTGGCAGTGTGCAATATTATCCAGCCCACAAATCGTTATAGAATTTAACCCCGTCTAAATGAAAACAACTGAAATTAATGAACGGCAATTAATGTTGACAATGAAATTTGCATCACTCACCGAGTGTACTTGAAATATATCAAGTTGAATAAATGTATGTACAACATTATCAGTAAAAATAGTATTCTGGAGTATTTCTAGGACAGGGGTCACCAACCTTTTAGAACCTTTGGGCTCATTTGGAAATTTGAGTGACTCCTGTGGGCACCATCCCCTCTGGTTGCTTATCTCCCCGCTCCTTTGGGTCACTCTCCCAGACAGATAGAGAAACACAAACAAGGTTGGATAAAATTCTGACACAGCAGAATTAAAATTCTTCTTGAATTTGCATGATGCTATATGGGTCCCCAAAAAGCTACCATCAAATAAAAGCTTAGTGGGGTGGGGCAACCATGAAAACCCACGCCTTGGATCAGTGTTTTTGTGGAACTGGCAAGACCAGATCTGTTATTTTTACATGATCTATTATTTTTACCAGATCTGGTGCTTGTCAGTTCCTCAATAACATTGATCCAAGGCATGGGTTTTCATGGGTGTCCCCCTCCCCCTTTAACATAGGATGACAACAAAACCACCTACAAATCACAAAACACACATGTGGACACAGAGATGGCTTATGATTTGATGGCTGTTTTGAGGGAATCCTCACAGCAACAACAAAGTTCCTCTGATGCATAGTTTTGCACCATGGCGGCACTGAAAAGCACTGGATTTTATGATTCAGCCAATGGAGACTAGGAATGGGGGATAAATTAGATCAAACTGCTGTGGAAACAGGAAGAACTGAACGTAAGACTGGAAAATGAGAGAAGCCAAAATTGACAGATTAGCCCATCCCTAATGCAGACAGTTTTGCTCTATGATTTGATGGTGGTTGAAGGGAGAGTCTGTGAAAAAAACCATGCAATTTCAAAAATATCAGTTTTACTAGATCTAGATTTTTGTGTTTACATGCATCTTCTCCCACCTTCCCTTCATAGTAATCTATTATCTTTCACTTCTGATTCCTGCAGCATCCCTACCTTCTGCTTCCTGGCTAATCCATTTTCCTCCTCTCCCTGCATCCTCCTCCTTAATCCCTGATCCCAGATGTCCAGATGGGCCCTGAGTTTCATGGAAACAAAGTACTGTAGTGATTTCACTTTTTGTTACTCTGTGTGTTGTTGAATGTAGTAGAAAGGATAGTCCTATGGCCCCAAAATCCCAGACCATGCACCACCAGTGGAGGGAACAAGGGACCACAGAAAGTTCCCCACTTCTTTACTGTTGTTCCCTTGGAAGTTGTGTGCTTGCTCATATCAGTGAAGCACTAGTCTGTCATTCTTTGTCAAGTGCCCCCACCCCACCCCCTGCAGCAACTTTGACTTTTTCAGTACATTGGGGCAGAGGATATATAGTATCATATGGTGAATGTGAGTGCAACCCTAGTAGAGGCAAGCAAAATCCTCCCTGTGAAAGAGTCTGGAAAGGCCCTCAAAGTTGGCATAAGCAAAAGAGAAGCTGCCGTCTGTTTTTTTGGAATCCTGCCGAGCCTTGAATGAAATACATTTGAGAAGCCGACAAGCCTGGCCATGGACTCTGGAGAATAAATTACTGGTGTATGAAAGATTAGAAGCACTTAATTTCCACTCCACATCCATTTAAACATGCATGATGTTGCGTTCATCAGGGAGTCGCTTTGCTCGCAATTGGACAGCATGCACACAATGCCTTGTTCAGACAAGAGAAAGGCGACAACAAAGTGAAGGGGGGAAACAAGCAGTAAAATGTGTAGCATGAATTATACAATGGGCTCAATGGCTCGGACTCAAACACCTGTTATACAGCACACTGAGAGAGAAAGAGAGAGAGAGAGAGAGAGACAGAGAGAGAGAGAGAGAGAGAGAAGCCATGAATGAATTGTTCAAATGTGTAATGAGGTTGACACAAATTGCAGACTGAAGTTTGCAGAATGGATATCAGGAAGATTGCAATGTCTCATAGAATCATAGAGTCGGAAGGGGCCATGAGGATCATCTAGTCCAACCCCCTGCAATTCAGGAATGTGCAGGTGTCCCTTACAAGAATCAAACCTGCAATCTTGGCGTTGTCAGCACCACACTATAACCACCTGAGCTATTGACCTCCTCAATGAAAAAAGAATAGCTGGAGGAGGGCAGAGAAGCAAGCACAGAGAAAAAATTCTTCAGAAAATTGATTTGGATGAACTGGGTTAGACAGTAAACCAAAAAGAACTGAAGGAAGCTTTGAACATGCATATGAATCATACAAAGCCTGAGGGACAACAAAATAAGATAAACTGCTGAGGATACTCATTCAGTTTGGCCAAATTCTCTCACTGCACTCCTATTTACTGTATATGGATTCATACAATAAGGCAATTCTATGGCCAGTTGCATAGGTCATAAAGTGCTTCCTCTCTTTGATATCTTCCTACCATATACAAGCTGCACTCATCAATAAGGGCAAAACCTGCCTGTAATAAACACACCACTGGAAGAGAACAAGAATTAGAACACAAAGGCTACCTGCCATGAGCGGGTGCTGGAAAACATCACTGGCGTTAGAATTTGATAAGAGCTCCGCTCTTAGAACAATGGCTCCGCTCTTCTCTGCCGGCTGGGAGACAACAGCAAATTCACTACTGTTATTACTCCATGAGGTGACTTCAATGACATTGATCTGGAAAGGAGCTTAGAGGAAAACAGAGGCTGCCTACAGACTGTCAGTATTTTGTGAGATTCAACTGTATACCAGATTCGGATTTGTGCAATTAAAATGGATAAAAGGGCTCTATTGCCCTAGCACAACGAATCCGTTTTCCTAATAGATATGAACGTTTTTGCAGTTAGGAAAGTGTCAGAAAAATGGACTTGGAAGTGTGGGGTAAACATTTGGCTAGTGGGAAGAAGTATAACAACAACAAATCCATTTATTGTGAGGACCATGCCTCTACACAAATATCAACACAACAATAATTAAAAATATTAAAATTCATTGCATACTATCCCAACAAAACCTTCACCCCAAAAACAGGAAGAGAAGGAAAGCAAGCAACGACTTAAACAGATGATGAAGGGGTTTTTACTTTGTCATCCATAACTCTTTCCCTGGCTTTCATGGCCTTCATCATAAATACCGCTACCACATGGGTAATTCGTGGGTTAGCATCAACTAACAAAATTTTTACTCTGTCTTCAGGATTGATTATAGAGTTGGGTATACCCTGTTTCTCATATTTTAAGACATACCCATAAAATAAGCCATAGCAGGATTTTTAAGCATTCAAGGAATATAAGCCATACCCCGAAAATAAGACATAGTGATAGGCACAGCAGCAATACCGGCCATGGCAGGAGGAGGAGGAAAAATATAAGACATCCCCTGAAAATAAGCCATAGTGTGTGTTTTTGAGGAAAAAATAAATATAAGACATGTCTTATAATATGAGAAACACGGTAATTTGCAGCATCGCGTCTCTAAAGCCCTAGTAAATGGGGCAATAGAGGAGGTAATGTATAAGATCCTCTTTAATTTTCATGAAGCAAGGGCATAAACGATGTTCTACTGGGATTTTTGTGAATCTACCGGTCAGGTATGCAGTTGGCAATGTTTGGAACTGGGCCATAGTGAAAGCTCTCTGAAGGGTGGGACCAGTGATAGCCACCAGGTAGTTGGCACAGATTTTGACTGCTTTTACTCGGGGAAACCAGTAGGAAAACCCAGAATTTTTTATCTTCGTGGTGTCTAAAAAGGTGTCTTTTTCAAAGATCCATTCCCGAACTTTATCAGGGCTCCACAGTTTGAGAGTATTAAACTCGGGTAAATTGTATCTGGATAGAATATCTAATAGGTTTTGATGCCAAGTAGTATTATGTTGTAAAGATACAAAGGCTTGTTTAGCCAATAAGGTGTTCGAGGCATCTGTGAAAAAACACAGAAATCATAAGTGGGCCCTGGCAGACATAGAAGGTAATCCTACTTCCACTCTTAAGAAAGTTGCCAGAGTACCCTGAGGGAGGCCTATAATTCTTCTGAGATAATTTTTTTGGAAGAATTCAAGCCGTTCTAGCAGCTTCTGATTCCATCCCCAGAGTTCTACCCCATATAGCATCTGGGGAATCACTTTTCCAACAAAAGCTTTTAGTGCCGGGATCACCAGTTGCCCTCCCCTCGTATAAAAAGAACTGAGCAAAGCACCGATTGTCCTACGTGTTAGAAGGGTTACAGCCTTGAAGTGGGCAAGCCAGCTAGATGTAGCTTGGAAAGAAAGACGTATAACCACAATGCAAGCAAATCAGAATGCAATCAGGATGAATGCTCATGGTCGTATAACCTCACAGGAAACAAATCAGAGCAACTGTTTAAATAAAGACTCAACATCACCAAATCTTTGCATAAGCTTTGGGCAAGCAAATAAAGACAAGTGCTCAATAGACAGGTCATGTGGAGGAGCTCAGAGAAGATCTCAACAAAGGCAAAGGCAGAATGTGACTGAGATGGGGGGGGGATATTAAGGTGCAGCAACTTCTCACAGCACAGCAGTTTTGTATACCAATTTCAAAATACTGTATACAAGCAGTGCAACAAATACGAATGGTTTGTTTGTGATTGTTCTTGGCTCCCTTCCTCCTCAAAGTACACATGATATATATGGGTTGTATCCAGTGGCGGCTTTGTGCTGGCAAGAAAGCACTTCTGCAAGGCAAAGCACAACATGTTTCGCCAATCACCCTTAGCTACTCCACCCTTCCAAAGTAAATCAATCCTGCTCCTGAGGGTCGGGGGATCTTCCAGAACAGAATGTTGCAGAGAGTTATGCTGCAGAGAAATTCAGTAGGTGGGGCAGATGAGGTACCATGCCTTGCATGAGCAGAAGGACCTCTTGCTGGCGCAAAAGGCGCCACTGGATACAACCCTGTGCAAATTTAATCCATGAACTAAAACTCATATGATCAATGGAAGAAGATCCATTTTTATCAGGTGCCAGCTCATGCTGCTTATGTATTTCATTATTGGGTATTCATTCACATTCAGGACAAAAAATAAAAATATCATAAGAACCAAATTTATTGGACAGATATAGCATCCCTAACCCTAGCACAACACTAAAGGGTCTTTTCAGCTACCATCAGAAAAGGGTCTAAGAATATGTTGCTCTACTAGAAGTACTGGATTACATGGATTTCTAGTTTGTTTGTTTTTATCCTACTGTAGAGGAGAAAGAAGAGGGGAAATGCTTTGGGTTGAGCAACCAACATGCAAGAGAGACCTTTAACCTTGGGCAACCTGCCAAGCGCAGGATGTTCTAAGCGGGAGTAGTCATATTCAAGCACTTACGATTGCAGTGATAAAGCAGGCAGGAAAGGAGAGCAGGCTGTTCACAAGGGCATAGACAACTCACCATTTAAATTGTAGCCACTCTTTCCAACTCAGATTATGTGTATTAATTCCATGTTTTGCTTTTAGGGACGGTAAAGGTAGCCAAGGGCCCTATTAAAACAGGGGACAATTGGTTTCCTTTTTAAAAAAATAAATTAAAATGCACCATTCCTTAGAAGTAGATCTACTCCCTAATATGTGCCCTGTGAATTGGTGCATGCCTGTTGAAAAGTAAGTGGGGGTTATGCCCTAGCAAATGTGGCTAACCACATGGCAGTTTTTGGGTTGCATGTGCTAAGAAAGTAGCTCTGTCAGTGAAAGGGTTTTTGCTTGTGCAATGGAACTTCAATTCTCTCCACCCTATATCTGTTCTCCCAACCCCCTGAATCACATTTGGGGAGGGCACAGGGTCAGGGAAAAAGAAGGGGGGAGATCCTGTTGCGCTTGAGGGAATCCTTGTGCTGTTGGGATACAGTAATACAGGCACGTCCAACTTCCAAGAGACTTCGATCTACTCCCACTATAAAAAAAAACCAACTGGCAGTGATCTACCCATTGGATTGACCAGAGTTGTTGAGCTTTTTTGGAATTCCATGTACTCATGCCATTCCACATTATTTCCCCACCCCTACCAATCTCTTCCATTGGCTACTGCAGACATGACAGGGGTTTCCATCATGATGACATTACTTGAACTAGACAAATCTGAACCTGAACTTGGCCCCTAAAGGACCCAAGTGCTGAGGTTGGGCAGGCCTCTTTTGAGAGGCATGCCATGCAATTGCTGCTACAACTAAAAGGCCCCTGCTCCAAGCAGGCATCTGATGAAATTCAACTGGTGGTGGCGGCACAAAGAGCAGGGTCTTTGTTCAGCTGTGGTAGGTGGAGCAGCAGTGCTCCCCTGCCTTTTGGTTGGTGGTATCACTGCTGAACAGCGGGAAAGAGGGGAGGAGGGTGGAGGAGGCTGTGAGGACAGCATGGTGACAACAGACCACCTGTAGCACCAGATTGGCTCTGTCAATGCTTGCGTAGTGCACCCAATTCACAGCCACCTGCCTCTTTCCATCCTAGTAAGCAGCAACAATGCAAGTGAACAGAGGTCAGGTGAGCACTGCAATCCCACCTCATTGACCACACTGCCACTGTTGATATTGAGCTCAGTGCATGAAAAGGGCTCCTATTGTAAGAGGTCTTCCTTTTAGGTCCTCAGTTCCCAAGATGCTTTGGTTGTTAAAGGTTTTTTAAAAAGTCTATTTCACTGCATACTCTCTTGTTTACCGTCAGCATAAGAATTCCTTTTCCACCATGAGCCTTGTGGAAAGAGCATACATTAATTTTATGCTACTTCTATACATTTCTTTTCCAGGCAGCGTTCAACAAAATGCATCAATTTGCTTGAGAAAGTTAACTTCTGAAAGGAGGAGGAGAAAAAGAAAAACACACTGACATATCAAACACACTTATCAATCTGAAAATATTTGAAATGGTGGTCAATGTCAACCCCTGAGGCAAAGAAATTCTTGGCTCCTCGAGTGAAAAAGCATTTCAACTCCTGAGCACAAGAAAATGAACATTTCAACATATATAAGTTAGCAAAGAAACAGTGGCATTCCGACCACAGGTTCAGGTAAGGTTCTTGCAATTGCATTTGTGCCAAATGTCAGTTAAACCAGAAATGAGCCAAACAACAAGAGAGTGGCCATAATAAGGATATGTGGGGGAAACTGAGAGGCACACATTTCTGAAAGAAGTTTGGCCACAGAAGAAACAAAGAAATCTGACTTTTGGAGAAAGCATTTTTGTTGCACTCATACATAATTCAGCTGATCAGAATAAATTAGTTCTGAAACCTCAATAAATATTTGGGGAAAGCTTATTGGCAGCAAACAAAGTTTGCTTTTAGACCAAAGGCTAACTGGAGCCTGAAGTTTCAAGGAAGCCTTGTGCCAACTCTTCTTCAAACCTGAGGCCCAGCCGTCTAGACCCCAACATCACACTGAGATAGGAGTAAGGCTGAAGTTCTGTGGATTACTCTGCAACACAGTATCAGAAAAAGAAGGAATTTTTTTTATAAGCTACCGTATATAGATCTTGTGTATACTTGAATGTGCCCTGCTAAAAATTAACGTTGGTTACCAGGATCTCTCCTGTCAGGTAGAGGGGATTCTGTAGGCAAGTCAGCCCACTTGGAAAGGATCAAGAAAGTTACCCAGTTCCATTGCAGCTACTACTGCTGCAAAATGGCCAATACAGCTATGTTTCTTTGCTTTCCTCAATAATGGTTTCACTCACTTAAAAACAAAACAAAAAACTTTTCGTTAAAAAAAGCAAATACTTTCACGGTATTTACACCTTGGAAGAGGTTGTTGAAACTGTGCATGCCAAATTATTTTTGAAATGTGCTGAATTGACAGCTTTGGAGAAAAACTGGTTGCTGTATTTATGACCTGCTATATAAGTATTTGCTTGCAAATTAAATTAATGTGTGGTTTGAACTCTTCCTCAATGTAAATATCTACAGTTTTATGCTTCCTTACGTTAGACAGGGAGGTATTCCATTTGGAAGAACATTAACACTACAAACCATTCCAGCTGCCAAAGTGGTTAAGCGTTGTTACTGCACTTCCTCAGGTCATGCAGCTCTCTATGTGTGTCTGAAACCTACTACTCTGTGTGCAGGCAATAAGCCCTTCTGGGACACAAATGACTGGAGGGGGAACATCTCCCTCTGTCGCTCTGGCTGCATTTTGCCAGACAATAGGCTGTTGTCAGCCCAACAGAAATGGCCCAGAGACTAACATGTTTTCCAAAATATGCAAGAGCACACAGCCTAGCGAACTTTAGTCTAGGTAGTAGAGTAACAGATATGGGAGGGAATAAAAGGCAAAGTCAAAAAGAGGAGTTTTAGTTATAGGGTGAAATCAAAGGTAAATTACTAAAGACATGTGTTAATAACAGGCAACCTGTCCTTATTCAGATTGTTTGAACCACCAAAGGCTTGCCATACGCCGTGAATTTCCTGGATATAGCTGGAATACTGGAAATCTGTATACAGCAGCTCATGTCAGAAGTCTAGATTTTGCCAATTTTCCTTAAAAACAGCTCCAAAACTTCAGAAAATAAGCTCGACAACTTTGTGTCTGGCAAACCTAGGATTCCATCCCCACTTTACTCAACATCTGCCATTGCTTAAATTAGCCACTTTCTTAAACTTCGCCCTCTTCCATTCCTCAGCTGCCTCATGTGGAAGAGATAAAGGATGCAGCGCATACAAATATTATGTTGTGTTTTCAGACAATGAAGGTACTTTGTGCAAACCCCTGCCATCCTCTCAACCCCCATATTCCTCCCATGTCATGGCTCCTATTGTTGTGCAATGTGCCTTCATGTTTGCTCTCCTATCCTGCCCTGACTTCATGCAAATCAAAGACTGTATGATTACAAATCCTCCAATGGGAGCTGAGTGATGACATTCTTACATTTTTATTATAGACATATTATATAGAAGAAGGGCTGCTTAAAAAGGAAAGGAAAACCCAGTAATACACACCTAAAAGCTTAACACACAAAAGCTGCTAATAAACAAGTCTTTCACTTCAAACCAGGGTTATTTCCCACACTTTGGACCAGTTGAATGGGGAGCACACAAGAGATTGCATCCCATTACAGCTTTCGCCACTCTTTTGTTGACTATGAGGGCCACTCCATTTCTTCTATGGGATTCTTGCCCACAGTAGTAGATATGCTAGTCATCCGAACTGAATTTGCCCATTCCCTTCCATTTTAGTTCACTGATGCCCAGGATGTCAATATTTATTCTTGTCATCCAATTAATATTCTTATATTTATTCCACATCCAGCTTACCTCCATCCATGGTTCTTACATTCCAGGTTCCTATGCAATATTTTTCTTTACAGCATCGGACTTTCCTTTCGCTTCCAGGCATTTCCGCAACTGAGTGACCTTTCGGCTTTGGCCCAACTGCTTCATCAGCTCTGAATCTACTTGTACTTGTCCTCCGCTCTTTCTCAGTAGCATGTTGGACGCCTTCCAACCTGAGGGGCTCATCTTCCAGCGTCATAACTTTTATATGCTTGTTGTCTTTGTCCATGGAGTTTTCTTGGCAGGGATACTGGAGTGGCTTGTCAGTTCCTTCTCCAGGTGGATCATGTTTAGTCAAAACTCTCCACTATGACCTGTCCATCTTGGGTGGCCCTGCATGGCATAGCTCATAGCTTCTCTCAGTTATTCAAGCCCCTTCGCCACAACAAGGCATTGATCAAGCCCTGAAAAAATGGAGTTCCTGAGTCAATACTATTTATCTACATTTCATATATGTATTGGGTCTCTTCTGATAGCCTGCTGAATACATAATGCAGGGTTCCTGATCACGAGCAGGCCTCTAACCATGTTTAGGTGAACACACTGAGACTCTCCCTGTGGATTTTTGTGTTTGGTATGTAAAGGTTGGAAGTGGGTGAACAGGGATGTTGAGGATGAGATTGCAGGCACACACCACCACCACCACCACTTTAAGCTCACATGCATTCACCCAGGCACTTGAATAGAGAGCTTCAATGTTTGGACAGAAGGAAGGAAGGGAGAAAAATATTTTGACTGGGCTCTGTCTCTAAATGGATCATAAAATGCATGTTATAGGCCAAGAGGAGGCGGGGCTCTCATTGCCTTTCAAATATTATTTCTTCAGTCAGGAATTGAATTAAATTTACAGAAACAACAATGGTTTTTAAATGGGATGAAACAAAGCTGCATATGGTTGAAGTAACCATATTTTTGTAACGCTCTGAATATTGCTTATGCTGGCTGCCCTTTTTACCATGTCACGTCCAAATCCAGGAAGCACATGGCATTTCCTTTCCATCTGACTACTGAACAGGAAACGTTAGAATCGTGAACCACATGGAAGCTTTGGTTGAAAGGCAAATGAACCCACACATTCACTGGGGTTGTCTTGATGGCTTCATCCATCATGGCTGCCCTTCCTGCCCCCACCTTTTCTTTTCTTTTTGAAATCCATGTTGGAATCTGATTGGAGAGAGCTTCCTCACTGTATTTCATGCTCAGCTGGTGCTCTATTTATTCCAGCATGTCTTATATCCCACCTCTGTTGAATAAGTGTTTATGAGCTTCTTCTAGGAAAACCATGCTTTTAACATATACAGTATTAGTATTCTTTTCATTTGTTAGTCGCTTTACACAAAAAAATGTCTCAAAGCGACTAACAAGATAAAATACAGATAAAAACATATATATTTTTTATTTTTTTTACTTTATGCTGAGTCAGCTGACATTAAAAACCTCCAGGTAATCAGATGTCTCAGTAAGGGGATGGGCTACAGGTGGCAGCAATACTGAGATAATTGGAGACAGGATTCAGGCAATCACTTTGAAAAAGAGTCCTTTTAATAACTGCACTTCAAAACCATTTCAGACTATCTGTTTTTGTTTTCGGCTATTTAGTAAGTGACTGCAAACAGGGGGAAATGTCTCCAGCTGGGCCTCGATGATGGAAAATGGACATTCTTCAAATCCATTTATGATGAACCTCCACAGAAAGTTAAGGTGACCTTTCACAAATGTATTTTCCTGTTCCATTAGAAGATCAGACTACCTGCAGTCAAAATTAAGAACCTATTTGAGGTTATTTGAGTGAAACCACAGCTATGCAAGTAAATAAATAAAGCAACAGACTGTGTCAACCGCAGTTGCTACATTCTCTCGTGTCTTAGCTCTGCCTACTTGAAAAGGGGGCAGGGTGAAAATGTGTGTGGGGGGGGGGGAAACCCCAACTAAAAAAATCTTCTGCAGAAGGAGAGGTGGAGCCTTGGCAACCATCATGGGAGGTATCAGCAGTCCAGTCAAGCTACAGATTTGTAAAGTGTTGTGATTATCAGCAAGATCAGATGCATCAATGAACTCGTAAAAATCTTCCTTGAGGAAAAGCAGTTTCCCGTAACCATTTAAACGTTCCTTTCAATGGCGCTGTGTTTGTGAGGCAGGGGGAGAAATTACAACTCTAGTTCAAGAAAGATTGAAAGTATTTTAACTATTTAGAAGCCTGTGATGTGGAAGAGATGGAGCAACAGTATTTGCCATACCTGCCAAGTTGCTGTCAGAGAAATAAGGGACCGGGCCGGAAGTAGCAGACCGGAAGTAGCACTGCCGCCATTTTGGAACTGGGCGGAGCATGCTCAGAAGTGACTTTTGATGCTGCTTTGCCCAGTTCCAAAATGGTCGTCGCGGCAGAAGTCGCACTGCAGCCATTTTGGAACTGAGCAAAGCAGCATCAAAAGTCGCTTCTGAGCATGCTCTGCCCAGTTCCAAAATGGCCGTTGCACCAGAATAAACCGGGGGGGGGATCTGTTTTTTCAGCTAGGAACAGCTGGAAAAACGGGGATTTCCCAGGGGAAATGGGAGACTTGGCAGCTATTGTATTTGCAGGAAGAGAAGAATTCAAGTGTTTCAAGCAGAGAGAGATTCTTTTCTGTGGCCGTTCTCCGACAACCCTCTCTCCAGAGATGTTCATCTGGAGCAGCAAATTAGGCAACAAGTGAAAAGCCGCTTCATCTGCCCAGAGAGTGATGTTAATTTCAGTGATTGTTATGTTATTTTTATTTTTATTTTATTGTTTTGTTATTTATTCTTTTATGTTATGCAGAGCAACCCCACTTTAAGAACCAACATCAAAGGCCTCTTAAGGAGACCTAACAAAGTTTAGGGCTGTTTGATTAAGGCAAAGCTTCTGTGCACTAGCTTTGGTCAGTGCGTCTGAATGGCTTGCTAATAAAACGCCTGTAGTTCAATAATAATAATAATAATAATAATAATAATAATAATAATAATAATAATAAATTATTAATTATAATAGATTTATCATAAACACATGTACAAATTAATACATAATCATGCAAACAATAACAGAAACATACATGGAGAATATTCAGTAGCTTTTAGTTCTTTATATTTTCTTCAGGACGTTCTGCTTTTGTTTTAGTTTGAGTGCAAATTTCACAGCCATACATCACAATTGGACAAGAGACTGTTCTATAGGTCATCAATTTTGTGCTCTGGGGAGAAGCATTTAAATAATACAGAAGGTTGAGAACAAACAGATTTCTGCCTATTCTGGATTCTTCCCTGCTTTTTCTTTTCCATTCCATTTTTTTTAACTGGAGTGGAATGCAAAACAGATAACTGGCTCAAAGCAATGAAATCCATTTTGTTAGGCCTTGTCTAAAATGCTCCACAAAACAAATAAATCAAGGACATACAGTTGCAACAAGGCTTTTTTAAAAGGGGAAATGCATATACAAGATGCTGTGGAAGATTTCAAAAAGACATGTGCGTGGGAATTGGGTAGATAATATTCAAGAGAAAATTACTCTAGATAGCATTATTTCCAAAGAATGTGTACTTAGTTGAAATTTTCTTCTTTTCATTTTTGTCTCGCCATTTTATTATTAGGCATTGTTTTTTTAAATTCTAAACATCAGCCAGAAAACTTTCCAAAGTTGTGGTCAGTGTTTTGAAGAAAAGGCATAAAAGGCATCTAGAGCACTAAAAGATGGGAGAGTGGAAGTGAAGTAAAGAAGGATTTTTAAATGTAGGGCCACTTCACCCCTATTCCTGGTCTCATCTGCGCTATGTTTTTCAAGCAATATCACACCACTTTGCACTGTCATGACTTTCACACAAAGAATCTGGGGAACTGTTGTTTGTGAACAGGAGACCCCTATTCCCCTCACACAGCTACAATTTTCAGCGTAATTTAACAGTCAATACCTGTTCCCAGGGAACTCTGGGAATCGTAGTTCTGTGAGGTGGATAGGGTTCTCCTAAGAACTCTCAACACCCTTAATAAACTACATCTTCCAGGATTCTTTGTGGGAAGCCATGGCAGAGGGGTTATTGCTTTGTCTTTGTTTTATTTTGTGTTCTCATTTTGTATTTTTATGTTGTGAACTGCCCTGTGATCTTCAGGTGAAAGGCGGTATACAAATTTAATAAATAATAATTGATCTTTAAAGTGGTTTGATACTGATTGAAATGCATAGTGCAGATGGAGCCTCCTCATCTCTGTTTTGGTCTCCTAAAAACAAAAAACCCATTGTTAGCCTGCAGACATCTGAGCCTGTACAGTGACTAGAATTTTTTAACTGTTTTATAAAGAAGAAATGGTGAATATAAATGATGCTGCAGATCTACAGCCAAAGCCCTGGCTCAATCGTTCACATTAATATGTGAAATCCATTCACTCATCTTTTTTGTATGTATCTTCTCTAACCAAGAATTCCCCATTTTCCAAAGCTCCATGGTTGTCCAGACAACACACAGTTTAGCCCCCTATATATTTATCTACCAGAATACCAGATAATTCTAGTATTATCTTTCTAATACCAGCTGTTCTTTCAGTGAACACCCTCACACCTCCCTTTCCTTCATCTCTGTCCCTCCACCAACCACCCTAATTGATTGCCCGGTTTTAACCACCCTGCATGCCTCATTCCTGTGTCCTTCAAGCAGCTACCTATCTCATCCCCTCTCTTACAAATGTATCTTCCAGGAGTCGCCAACCTGGCACCTACAGGTGTCATGGCATCCATGAAGACCTTCACTAGTGGTATCAGGCACAGACCCAAGATTCTGAGCTTTCGTGGTTTTCTTTTTACAAAATAATAATCTAGTCCTCCTAGAAATAAAGTTATGAAGCAAAATGTGCAGGCACCCTTCTAAGTGGTTTCTGTTAAATGAGTGAAGTCAGAGCTCCAATTGATAAATGATTTGTTTTGACACCAGACAAGAGGAATCTCTGAAGTCCTGAACTGCTGCTGTTTCCCCTTCCACTTTAATGCACTTTTCCTGATTCTTATTTTCTAGGCAGCACTTCAGCAGGTTAAGCCTTTTCTCATATGGAAATACAATTCTGGAAAAAGCTTCACTGTGATTGTACTTTATTGTGTTTTGCCATGATGCCTGTGCAGTCATGCAAATGGAGTAAAACAGGCATGAAGTTGTGGTGGTGCAGTGATTCTTGCCATGCCTGGCTATGACCCAACAGAACTAAGAATGATGCAAAAATGGCCAACTGCTGTTATTATGCTAATGCTTTGGTTGGTTTAGGTCCTAGCAGCACCAAAATAAGGAGCCAGATCCAATTCTGGCTCCCATATAATAACATACATAAAATGTATTTGAAACAAGTATTCTTCGCACCCATGCTGTGCGTTTTTGTTTGTATACAAACAAAACTCGAGAAAAGTTTATGTATGGAGTGCAGAACTGGTTAGAGCACCGAGAAAGACTGCAATGGCACAAGGCATGGTGTTATGTAAGCACCTTTTGGAATAAAATTCAGTAGGCGTTGAATGAGATGGTTGTTTGCAAGAAATTGCTCTTTAATTTGCTAGTATTTTCTTTTGTAATACCTCTTATTTACAGCATTAGCAAACATTTGCATTTCCAGGAAATCTTCAATAATCCTATTCCAGAAAAGAAACAATTACGATTTCTTCCAATTGCAGTCAAAACACAGCAGGGGTGGGCATGGGAATTAAAATAAATGGAAGAACTTTTAGTTTAGGAAGCAAAGTTGAAACAAATTCTGGGATTATCAATTTACCATGATGTTGACACTCCAAGACCTACTTTTTCTGTCTCTAAGATGTATGAGAATACACCGGACTATAACTAACATATAAATAATGATGGAATATATTTATTCTTCTATTAATTTACTGCATTTATATATCGCCTTTCTGCTAAAGCACTCAAGGAAAGTTGATTAAACTATTAATACCTAGCATAAAAGTATCTTAGCAAGGGAGTCCCTCTCATCATGCATTCCTCTGGTATCATATCATCCAGAAGCTATAGCAGGAACCTGTTGGTGTACTCTAGTCGTTCTTGTAATACCAATATAAACTGTCCTCTTGTTTGTGCAGCAAAAATTGGAGTCATGCATAGACTGGCTGTGCTCTGCATCAATATGCCACTTTTGCTTTCCCCAAGGCTATTCCAAGCACTACTCTATTTCATTTTCATTTTGTCACATTTCAACCTCACCTTTCTTCCATCACAGAAGTCAAGGTAGCACACCTGTGGTTCTCAGACAGTCAGTCTCACATCTAGATACTAACTAAACCCAGATCTGCTTTGCTTCAGTGGTTTCATACTGAGCAGGTATACTATAAAAGAGAAAAACAATGCATTTTTCTAACTTTTCAAAAGTCATACCCTGAGGCAGTGATGACTAGTGCTGCATACGCATTACACCTTTAAAGCACATTTGAAACACATTTTCCCCTTCAAATAATTCTGGACACTGTAGCTTGTTAAGGGCTGCTGAGAACTAACTCTGAGAGGCATAAACCACAGTGCCTTGAATTCTTCGAGGGAAAGAATGTGCTTCAAATGCACTTTAAATGTGTATATCATGAGGATTTATAACTGAAGGCATTGTTCTCTGTTCCACCCTGTATTTGTTACATCCAACATTGTTTTCCTTCCTCTACAGTTCATCTACTTCTTTCCCCTTTTTTGTGAACCACTCTGAGATCTATGGATGAAGAGTGGTAAACAAACAAACAAACAAACAAACAAATATTCTGCCCAAGCCTGCATTATTGGTCTCACTGTCCACCACGGCAAAACTACATAACTTATGTAATTTACATAATTAATTGCATCAATTGCATTATTGCATCCCATTCATTTCAGTGCAAATGTAATGTAAAGGGGGGGGGCGTATGTAACCAGTTATGTAACATAACTGAAAGCTACAGCAACAGCAAATACCAATCATATTTGCTGGATTGATTCCTGTTCTTGACATGGGACAAATAAGCAAACACCAGGAATTTCTGCTTCTGTACCTGTTAGAATGTTCCAACATCCCTAGTAATGACTGATGGGGATTGGGCAAAAGGTCTATGCCAGGGGCAGCCAATCTCCTGCCTTTCAGATGTTGTTGGACTCCAACTCCCATCCAGCAGGGTCAATGGCCAGGGATGTCGGGCTGTAGTTCAACAACATCTGGAAGGCAGGGTGTTGCCTACCTCTGGTATGTGCACTTCTGTGAACATACAAAACCGGCAATGTGGCTAGACAGCTTTCAGTTTCGCAACATCGCCTCCTTCCCCCCCCCCCCGGCCGCCACCAAATTCTCTGCTTTAAAAACTCACATTCAAAGCTGCCCTCAAGATGTGATCAGAAAAAGCTGATTAGCTGCGGCTACTCTTGGAAGCAGTGAAAACGGAATCTCAATGCAGGTTCCTCATTATCTTGCAAATCTCTTTAATCAACCTTCCTCAGAAGGTATGATATGAGGGGGACTTTCTGAAAAGATCACAGGGCATGGTGTCCTTAAAATAGGAATCCATCAGCTGCTGACCAGATTAATCAACTGGGAACTGGCCCAACACCTGCTTGGCAGTTGCAGATCTCATGGTTATATGTATGCATACATAACCCGTCCTTTCCCCCTGCTGACTTCCAAGTGATGGCATCACACAATGATCCTGGAAACTATTTTGAGCATAGAAGCTTTTAATAGGCCAGTGAAGGATTCCGTTCAGACAAGCCTGTAGGATGGCTCAGGAAGTTAAGGAGATGCCCTCGATATGAGGACAGTGAAAACATTCTCAGACCAGTGTGTGTTTTTCTCTGCCTTCATCTCCAGATTTTATAGCAGGCTTGCCCACTAAAATCAAGGTCAAAAGCCTATTGTTTATTCATAAGCAACATGGGAAGCCCAAATGAGGTATCCTTCTGGTATTTAGCCGCAACAGGCAAAGGGACTTAGCTAAGTGGTAGAGCACAGGCTTTGTTTTCTGAAAGTCCCATGTTCAATCTCTGACATCCCCTGATAAGATTGTGCGGAAGGCCCAGCCTGAATCTGAGACTGGAAGCCCCGTTGAAAGCTTCTGGATAGGAGAGAAAAACTAATGATGTTGCTGTGTCAGAATACTGATTGCCCAGGCCAACCAGAAGACATGGACTACGTTTTCCTGGAAAGATGAGAAAACATTCACAAAGTAGAGACATATTTAATAATGGGGCATTTTAGCTATCCTGATGTCTGCTGGAAGTCAAACTCTAAAATATAGGATGGGGGAAAGCTGACCAGCCAAGAGTATGTGAGGAAAAAACAGAAGTGTCTTAGTTGATCATAAGCTGAAGACAAGCCAGCAGTGTGATGTGGCTGGTATACAGTGTAGTATAAGGCTGGATCCCATGCACTTGACATGAGAAGAGTGTTTATACTGTATGAAGATAGGCACAAACAGATGTAAAACATTATTAAGCAGAAACAGGTAAACCCCAGAGCTTGTAGTACATTCCTTGAACACTGCACCTGATACTGGCAACTATTTTTTCAGAGTTGATGGTGGTTTGAAAGATGGATCATTGCTCATGATGTGCTTACCCATCCCACTTTCACCTCTTTGCAAAAATATACAAAAAAATATACTTGCCTAAAAATGGAATATTGCAGGGGAGGAGAGATATGAGCAATGCCTCGCTCTCTCTGAAACTATTGTCTGTCTCTAACCTGACTCTGACACTTTGTCCTTGCCTCTTGTGTTGCTGTCTCCTCCCTTAGAAAAAAAAACCTCACTGATATAACCTAACCTTTTAAAATTCACCTTAAGTACAATGGATAGGTTTTCCTGATGATTTTTTTGACAACTGATATATGTTGCGTGGCTGCCTGGAAGTCATTCATTAACATTAAAATATATGCTTATCCAGTTCATTCATTCCAGGAAATCCTTCTATTCAGACACAATCTCCAGAGATGGACAAAGTTGGGTGTGGGTAAGAGCTAACTGATCTCGGAAAGATTTTCTGTACTCTTCAAGTCAATGCTCACGCAACAGCCATTTTGGGGCATTCTAAAAATACCACTGTATTCTGAGTATTCACTTCTGATTCACCAAGAGCATCCCTTTCTTTGTGTAGATCTCCCAAAGAGCTTACGTGAGCTTGGCATGTTCTTGGGTTGGTTTATCTTACACAAGCTCAAGGAACACAAAGTAGAGAATAAGGCAAGAGGCCGAGAAAGAGCAGTGCACGTTATTCACATCTGACCATTTGGCTTCAGTCTAGGAAACTAAGGCAGTCTTTGCAAAGTTATGATATTTCAGAGTGGTTATGACGACTTACGCTAGAGGACTGTAGTGAGAATTAATAGACAGAAAAAAAGTACAGAGAAAAATGTATGAAGAGATTGAAAGGACCTCATTCATGTTAACAGTAACTAATATATATGGATGGGGGGGGGGCTTCTTTTATAATACATTGAGAACAGAGAGACCGTAGCTCAGCAATACAGCACAGGGCATGCTTTGCATACAGAGGGTCTTAGGTTCAATCCCTGGCATCTCCTGTTAAAAGAATCAAGTAGCAGATAATGGGAATTCCTTTGCCCAATCCTACATAGCTGTCGCCAGTTTAACGACACGGGGTAATGAGGACAAATAGCCTGAGCTGGCAGAAGGCAGCATCCTAATAAGATTGCCGAATGTCTTCTTTTTAATTTTGAATCCACTAAGAGTATTTTGCAAATTCCAAGAAAACCAAATATTCACACCTTACAAGGCTATTACTCTGGTCTCTTTCCCACCCACACACCCACACACCCACCCACACACCCCACTTTTCCACTAAAGATACAAAACAGCTAATCTTAGGGCAGTGAATTTATTCCATTCTTCTCTTATCAACCTCTTCATTTGCTTTTCAGGTCACATGAGACATCAAAAACTGGGAGCCCAAATCTGGCTTCTTCACTTTAAAACTGAGGTGTGAAGGAATCTCTTTTTTTTCATGAGTGAAATCTCTGTTTGGTCCGAGTTCTACTTTCACCCAGTTTGACTTAGAAGCAAGCATGGAAGAATATAAGCTATGTGTGGGATGACTTCTAGGTATTCCAACCTGAGGATATGGGCAAGGGGCAGCAGACAGGAGTGGATTGACAAGTTGGGTGCACGAGGTAGAAAATAAACGCCTCCTTGAGAGAACCATATTTTGAAAAGCACCTTCCAAGCATTTTGTTTATATATTTGAAAAATAAGAAGAATCATCCTTCCTAGTTATTTCTGCTGGCCAATCTTGCAAGATCAGAGTTGTACTCCATCCTCGGGTATACATGTTCCACCAATTAAAATGTGCGGAAAATGGGAAGGCTTCTTCTGATAGAGTATTGTGAGAAAGTGTTTGTTTTGAACTTTCTGCTGCTGTGCATCTAATAAGTGGTGCTTTTAGATTAAAGCAGAAGCAGCCCTAAATGCTAAACAGATCTTAAATTCCAGCAGTGGATGGTACCAAATATTCTTAGCTCACAATGGTTCGCTAAAGCATGTTAAGCAATTAATCCTGCAGGAAGGACTTTCTGGCAGCTGTTCAACGATAGAACGGTCTTCCTCGGGAGATGGTGGCCTCTCCTTCCTCGAAGGTTTCAGAGGTTGAACGACCATCTATCATGGATGCTTTAGTTGAGATTCCTGCATTGCAGGGGGGTTGGACTAGATGGCCCTTGAGATCCCTTCCAACTTAACAATTCTATGATTATAGCTATCTGTTTATTTATTTATGTATTTATTGTTTTTAATAAATATAATATTATCTATTGAGAAAGATGCCTTTCTGCCCTAAGGAAGCCTCCACATGTCTGACTTAGAAAACACAGGCACACTTTAGTCCAATATATGATTACAGTGGCAAGACTTTTATATGCACAAAGTTGGAAAGACTCATCATTACAAACAATTGAGGAATGGTTGCTAAAATTACTGGATTTAGCTAAGGTGGCAAAGTTGACATGTTTAATCAGAGAAAAGTCAATGTCAACTTTTACTAAAGCTTGGAAGCTTCTTATAGATTTCTTGTATGAAAAAGAAAATGAATTCATGATACTGTATTTGTGTTTGAGGATTGAATATAGTGTTGGTTTATAGAATGTGGATTTGTTGGGTGTTACCTTGGAGTGGATGTATTGAATATTTTTTTTATACAGCTAACAGATGAAGAATTGGAAGTTCTCTTTTTTCTGTCCCCTCTTTCTTTTTCTTTTCCCTTTATCCTTTCTCTACTGTATTTCTCTCTATCTTTCTCTCCTTTTTAGTATTTTTATTCAGATTAGCTTTTTAGCTTTGATAAAAAGATATTTGATATTATTTTTTCTATTTCTTTCCACAAATTTTAATAAAATCTATAAGAAGGAAGGAAGGAAGGAAGGAAGGAAGGAAGGAAGGAAGGAAGGAAGGAAGGAAGGAAGGAAAACACAGGCACTGTAAAGTTTAAAAATATATAAAACCAACAGTACAAAAACTAGTAGACTATCAGGATAAATGTATAAGAGGCTGGGTTGTTCCAGCAGTTTTGGCTACAGTATGCATGTGTATATATATATGAATGAATAAGTTGTTATTTGAGCAATGGTTAATTATTTCCTCTGTGCTTAGTAGTTGCAAATTAAAGGATCAAATAGTGATTCTTGCATTTTAGCCTAAATGGGAGGCAATGGAACAAACTTTAAGTGCTGGATGACTCACAACTGCATTTCTTTCTTTATCCAGTATGGGAAAAGCTCCTGCTACCTTTTGCACAATCTAGCTCTCCAATCTTTGCAAAGAAGCCACAGAAGAAACCTCATTTACGTACAAATTCACCACAGCAAACCACGTATGCAGCAAGGTGGAAATAACAGGCTTCTAAAATACTCATATTACATAAATAGCTGGAAAACACTACTTAGAAACTATTTAGTAAAGGTTTTGATGAAAGTCTTGGAGAATGAGATAATTATTTTCTCAAACGATGAAATCTCTTGTTTTCACAATTTAAAAAGTGGCTTTCCAGTGAATGTTAAACAGGCATGGGATAGTTATGAATGTAATTGTAATTTCTGACATTGGTTTCTGTTAGTTTGCAAGAGAGCATTTTAAGTTCAATGAAAGTTGCCTCTTTTATTTTATATTCAAGAGGTGCTTGATTATTTACTATTATGTTAGAAAATAGCCAAGATATTTTGGTAAGAAATTCTACAAATCAACATTTTATGTGTGTATGCGCACACACGAACACAGAGAGAAAGACATATGGCAAGGGCCACTTGATCTTTTAATAGCAATCAAGGGATGGTGAACTGACTTAGATAAACTGATATGAAACCAAACTGAATATATATGATGCAACATTATACAGCTTCAAGTAAAAGGCTTCCTCCAGTACTGAATTTCTGGCTGATCAAAAACAGGAAATGACAGAAATCTTGTGCAGCTAAACCTCAGAAACCTTTGCCAGTGTGCCCATTGCTAGCGTGAATGTAACAAACACTGTAGGCTCTAGCTGTATAAATAGGGAGCATATTGTGTTATGATTACAAGTGCGGTTGCTCAGCAGGATATGACATTCCAGCACCAGTAAATTTGCCTCAGTACTTGGGGCATAATAAGTGGATGCATTTCCAGGCCCATGCTATAAATTTATTTTGCAATCACCAGGAATCCTCTTTGTGCATTGGGCAACATCCAGATTTCAGGAACATATTCTAAGGGGCTGATTTTAAATCATACTATATGGTGAAAAGTAATGCTTATTATAAGTATCAGCTTACTGACAAAATGAGGAATCAATAAATAACAAGGCAGGTTTTTTCCAGATTACCTGGATGACATGGGACTTGAAGGTGCTGGTTTGTGGTTGTTCCAATCTTTTGTTCTGTTTCACGCAATGGCCCCAGAAGTAGGGGAGTTCAAGGCAAAATTTCTGGATCTGCAAAGGAAAGCAAGGCAGATCAAACACAGCCTGAGCCTTCAGTGAGAGGAGCCTCTTCCAGAGGCATAGCTTGGGCGGGGGGTGGTGGTGTTGCCCCAGGCACAGTTCCTTTTCTGGAGGGCATTCCTCACAACGCCCTGCCAGCCTGCAGGCCAGGTGAAGGGCTGTGTGAAAAGGATGCCACACATAGATGCACACATAGGGCTTCAGAAGGACACAACAGGCAGCGCTGGGGTTGCAGGGCGCCATGAGTGCACCCTTCAAAGTAGTCAGTCAACTTTGCACCCTGCCCCAGGCACCAGCCAGAAACACTCCACCACTGGCCTCTTCCATTAAAGGGGCCTGGCCTGTTTAGTAGTTGTTGCCTCACACAGGACAAAGGATGCCATAGCTCCAGTCGGGCTTCTGGGCTGGATCAGAAGAGGTAAAATGCGCTCCTCATGTGTGAATGCTTCCAAGATAGTAGGGATGGCTCTGGTGGCAATTCTCTCCCACTTCCTTCAAATCAATGGCTTCATCCCTCAAAGATTGGGAATCAAGACTCTGAGATCATAACATACTTCAGATGAGGGAATGTGGTTCAGCTTGTCTAGGATTCAACTGTACTCCCCTTGAAGATTCCAATTTTCAATTTGGGTATTATCACAGAGCATCCCTCAGCCCAGGTTTTGGTGGTGGCCAGGAGCATCTTTGCACAGCTAAGAATAGTGCATTAACTGGGTTCGTTCTTGGAGATGTCAGGTTTGCCACTATTACTAACACACTCCTTACTTTTGTATTGTTTGGGCTATGTAATGTGCTCTTTATGGGGCTGCCTCTGAAGCTGGTTCAGGGTGATGCAGCCAGATTCTTGACCAGAGCCAGTTACAGCAAATATGTGACCCTATGGTTACAGGTTACAGGGGACTCAGGTGGCGCTGTGGGTTAAACCACAGAGCCTAGGGCTTGCTGATCAGAAAGTCGGCGGTTCGAATCCCAGCAACGGGGTGAGCTCCCATTGCTCGGTCCCAGTTCCTGCCAACCTAGCTGTTCAAAAGCACGTCAAAGTGCAAGCAGATAAATAGGTACCACTCCAAGCGGGAAGGTAAATAGTGTTTGCTTGTGCTGCTCTGGTTCGCCAGAAGCAGCTTTGTCATGCTGGCCACATGACCTGGAAGTTGTACGCCGGTTCCCTCAGCCAATAACGTGAGATGAGTGCCGCAACCCCAAAGTCGGTCACGACTGGACCTAATGGTCAGGGGGTCCCTTTACCTTTACCTTTATGGTTACAGCAGCTTCACTGGCTGCTAAACTGGGTCAGGGTTATTAATGCTGGTTATGACCCATCAAACCTTAAACAACTTGGGGCCACGTTACTTGAAAGATCACCCTGGCATGGTTATAAAATCTTCAAGAGAAGCTCATTTCAGCCCTATCAAGACACTTTTGGCAGGGGGTAGAGAGACAAACTCTGGAGCCCTTTCCAAGGGAGGCCTGTCTAGACCCCTCTCCGATTGCCTTCTGCCGGCAGATGAAAACTTTCTAATTCAGACACAATTCATTTTTCTTTGCTGCTGTGTGCATTTCTGATCATGCCAGTTTTAACTGACTGCTGTTTTTGTTGTTTCATTGGCTCCGGTTTCATGTGGTGTGATATTTTATCTTGAATTGATAGTTCATAATGATTTTACTTCTGTTAGCTGTTTAGGGAAGGTTCTCAGGGAAAGATGGGGTACTAAACAAGTAATTATTGAACATTCCCAACTTAGGAATATGCCAAAGCTGGATGTGTGCCATGACAGACCTCAAGTCTGCAAAAGGCAGACCTCAAGTCTGGGATCTGAAGCTAAATCTATTTATGCACAGGCACATGGTTATATACACAATCCATGATTTATGCCCAATTATCACATTATCTATCCACCTCTCTAGTTATATCACATATTACCATATATATCTGTTTCATTAGAACTTACTTCAGAGTAGGGCCCATTGGAATACAGTGAATATTTACAACTGAATAAACATTCATAGGACAGGCCAACACATAAAAGAAAGTATACCCACCCACACAAATAAAGGCGAAATATTCCCTTATATAAAATATACTGCAAGCACAAATGTTGCTATGCTCCTTTGAAAACAATGAAACTGGATATGCTGAATTCCCATACATTTTACACAGTTATGAAATATGAAATGTTTGTCTTAACAAAACAAAAAGAGCAGTTCCTGAAAGTTCATTGCAGACATTCTGGTCTCTCTCAGCTTGTTTATGTCAGATGCCAATCTGCGTCATTGGGTTGGTTTTGTGGTTGTGTCTGTGGCCCACTGAACACCCTGGTGCAAGAATGGAGTCACCACAATAGCTCAGCATGACCTAGTGTCCCTTTTTCAAAATATGCCACATAGGAGTGCAACAAATGGCTAAATGTAAGAAACTGATGCACAGTACAGATAGATTTAATGCAGCATTGTATTATGAGTGTGATCTTTCTGATCTAAGCAAAAGTACTGTTATGGGATTGGGAAGTTTTAAGGACTCTTTGCAGGGCAGTTTGAAGGAAAAAGATGGAGGCAATCCCTAGGGTGCAGCTGAAATAGCACAAGTGTGTTCCTGGATGTAGGTATTAAAGCCCGTTGTGCAACCACAAAGGCAGCTTCAGGACTGGAGTTGAGGGTCTAAGATATAACACATGACTACCGGAACTATTTAGAATACACCATGGAATAGATTCAACAACAGAAACAGGTTTGACTTGTAAGGCAGCTATCCTTGTATATGGTCCTAAAGTTACTCAGCTGAGCTGTGAAATAGCTGGCTGTGATGTCTGGAAGAAGTAAAGGCTCCCAAGCACATTCTCTTTCTCCCTGTGTCCTGAATCACATGTCTTAGGTTGTCAGTCTTGTTCTTATCTTTTCTAAAGGCACAGGTGCACTCTCCTGGGCCAAGTGTGCATCTGAAGATGAAGTAAAAATCAATGCAAGATCTAAAATATACATGTCTCTTTCAGAGAGAACATCTGTAGACTCCAGGGCCGCTTCAGGGGATCTTGATTTATTTGGGTCTTCTTACACTGACACATGTATGATAATACATTCATTACTTTTTCAAATAGCTCCAGAGAAACTGCACTTGGAAGAACAAGAACACAGCCAGAACACCAAGATCCTTGTATCTCACTGCCAGTGCTCTTAGTTGCTCCAAGAACTCTTTGCAACTGGTCTGTCATGGAGGCACCAATTGGGGTTGCCATAATTAGGGTTCACATTTTAATGTGCACCTAATTCACACAGCTCTTCAACTAAGTAATGCCTATGAGGATGCATGCATTAGGAGAAAGTATGCATAACAATGCACACATTAGTGAAAATTGTACCCCAAAATGCATTATATTAAGGGTAAAGTAAAGGTAAAGGGACCCCTGACCATTAGGTCCAGCCATGACCGACTCTGGGGTTGCAGCTCTCATCTCACGTTATTGGCTGAGGGAGCCAGCATACAGCTTCCAGGTCATGTGGCCAGCATGACAAAGCCGCTTCTGGCGAACCAGAGCAGCCCACAGAAACGCCGTTTACCTTCCCTATTTATCTACTTGCACATTGACGTGCTTTCGAACTGCTAGGTTGGCAGGAGATGGGACCGAGCAACGGGAGCTCACCCCATCGCCGGGATTCAAACCGCCGACCTTCTGATTGGCAAACCCTAGGCTCTGCGGTTTAACCCCCAGTGCCACCCGCTTCCCTATATTAAGGGTACTGCTTGCAAAAGGGTGCATATTACAGGGAAATGCAGGCAAATAATGTTTATTTAGCATTACATTGCATACTAAAGTGCTGGTAATTTTTCATAAGGTTAAAAGATATTATAAAAGAATTAAAAGATATTCACAAACTGACAGTGGCATAGCGTTGGTTGCCGATGTGCCAGGCGGGGGGCACCAGCCCAGTCCCGTCACTGATGCCACCAGAGCAACCCCACCCTCACTGGAGCAAAGTGGGGCCATTCTGAGCTGCCTGCTCACCTGCGCAGGGGAAAGCTTGGCTGGCCAATGTGGCCCTTGGTGGCAGAGAGGAACACAGGGCCATCATGGGAGTGCCTGTGTGGTGGTGCCTGGTTTGCACCCCTCAAAAATCATGCACGTGGGGCCACAGTCCCCTGGCACCCCACATGCTATGCCTCTGTGAACTGATGCAGAAATGTGTTGGATGGAACTTAAGACAGGAAAATTGAGAAACTGAAAGAAACAAAAATGGGCATGTCTGTCCATCTCTAGCTATAATATATGACAAATAGAGCTCCTGTATCTTTCACTGGTTGTGCAGAACAGGAGCAAGCACAATTTCCCCTGTCAATATAAGACAATCTATCCTCATTGATTCTCGCTTTACATACCTTCAGTGTGCAGCTACACGTTACCAAAAACATGGCACTGCTTCCAATTAGGGCAGCCCCACTTTTGAGTGTCACCTCTCCATAGCATCTAGTTTAATGTACCTTGCAGCTTGCTTGCTTGCTTGCTTGCTTGCTTGCTTATGTATGTATTTTCTTGCATTTCTACCCCACCTTTCTCCCGTCATGGAACCTCAGGTGGCATACCTATGCAAAGCACTAACTAGATCCAGACCTGATTAGCGTCATTAAGGCCACTGCCTCATGTGCCTTCAGGCCGTAGCTTGGGTCAATACATTACTATCCCTGGTGGCATTGGCGCCAACTCCTTGGGCCAAGGTCCCTCCACTCCACCCAAAAAAATAATAATTGAGGGAGCTGCCACCTCAAAGTCGATGGGCATTGCCATTCAAATGGTGTACATGTGCCACATCTCGTCATCAATTATGTGGTGCAGGCCTTACCTGTCCCTCCTCCCACAATATTTTATTCAAGTTGGTACCCCAGCCTAGTGATTATGTTCTACCTCCACTGCTGGAGATATGATTATGAATACCAGGGGAGAGTACGGTTGTGCCCCGATCCTAGTTAGTGGGCTTCCATAGGTGTCTTGTAATAACAAAATGGTGGGCTAGGTGGGCCACCTGCCTGATCCAGCAGGCTTTTCCTATATGTTTAGGATAACAAGGTACATTTCCTTTGCCAGCCACAGCTAATAACAAAACTCAAAGAAACACATTGTGACAATGTCAGAACCCAGGGTACACAGAACTAGATGCACAGAAGGGTAAAGAACAACTTGAGGTGGGACTTGTTGGTGTAACACCAATGTTCTTTGGAAGATCTGCCCTCAAAGCTGGAAATATCCAGTTTTATTATTTGTCAACTGTCTCTACACAACAAATAAGGGAATAGCCTTGCTTGAGGGTGGGGGTGGGAAGACAGATTGCTGTGCTGTGTTCTTGTGTTTTCTTAAAGAGAGGAAAAAACCCACCCCCAAAGCCTGTCACTTAACTTTTATATAAGCAGCTGCTGATATCACTTTTATATAAGCAGCAGCTCATGTCGCTTAGTGAGTACTGCTTGGCTACAGCTCATAAACACTGTAAATATTTTTAAACACATGCAACAGAAACTAGTTTTACCCACTTGTAAAGCAGCTATCTTAAATACAGATATAAAGCTTTTTTCAATTGTGCAGAGAAATGTCTGTTTAAAATATGTGATATGTGATTATTTTCGACTAAGAGACCTGTACTCCCTCACTCCCTGAAATGAAATAGATTCCTGAAAATCAATGAAGAAAAACAAACATGAAATGATAAAAGGATTTCCTCAAAAAAGGAGTGTTTTAGTTGTTTCAAGTTTTACTTAACACCTGCCTCAATGAAAATGCTAAAAATGGAAAGGTATTCAGATTTTTAAGAAAACATTAAAACATTAAAATAAAATGCTTTTTTAAAAAAATATATAAGATTTCAAAACTGTTGGTGCAAAAGAAAAATATAGAAAGGATTCCTGGATGCTAAGTTCGGGGCAAGAACTCTGGTGAGAGAACTTCAGAGATTTAAAATCTCAAAATATGCAGCGAAGTAAAGCATGGAAATAGAGGCTGTGGACCTTTAAAATATGCCCTTCTAAGTGAGTTGCAATAGTCTCCTTAAAAAGCTTCTTCCCAAAGTTTCTCTCTTCTACCAGCATAGGGGAAAAACATGTTTGATAAGTTAAAAATTGTTTACTTACAAACTCTTCAAAGGTCAGGTTCATGTACTTCAGAACACAGGCAGTAAAACTTAACTTAATTACAAAGTGGTAAAAGTTATTGGTATAGGAACTCAAGAGTAGCTTGTGAGAACCACACAGTTGAGCCAGAACAACCAACTCAAACCTCTCCCCATGCAGAGCTTCTCAGGTAGTGAGGAGAGAACAAAGGCTTGATTACCTAATTCCTCTCAAGGTGAGGGGGAGTGGATTCAGTGAAGCCTGGGAGGACAGCTTACTCTATGGTATTAACCCCTTCATGCATTAATTAGACTTAAGCATGTTGGTTATCTGAGACTGGTTTTCCCACACAAAAAATGGCATAGGGGTGGAAGAGGAAGTATGGCACATCACCAGTTATGATATGGACATCGCTGGTGTGATGTCACCCATATGCCAATGGATACCCGATATACAAATATAATGAGTATACATAGAGCATTTCAAACTCTGCTATATGAGTTTATTGTTATTATTTTATTGCTAACTGCTTTGAGAATATTTCTAGAAATTTGTATAGGATTGTATTCAAGTAATTTTTGCTTAGAATAGACTTATTAGAATTATGGCCATGACTAACTTAGGTCGATAAATTTTAATGGGTCCACTCTGAGTAAACATTAGTTGAATTCAACACATAGAATCCTACAAGACAGAGAAACTATTCCAAATAAGGAAATATAGAGGCCATATTGCTAGGGAAATGTGTCTCTGTCATTACAATTGCATAGCTGCCAAGTTTTCCCTTTTCTCACGAGGAAGCCTATTCAGCATAAGGGAATTTCCCTTAAAAAGGGGGAGAACTTGGCAGCTATGCAATTGTGCAAGATAGGTAATGATCCACTGCAACAATGATGCTTTGATGGCTTAATGAAATAATAATCCTGTATATTTCTTAATAGAAGGGTGCCCTTGCCTGACAAAACAAGACCAAGTACTGAATGCATATCACCTCCAGTGATTTTTCAGGGTTCTGAAATATGTGGGGAGCCTCTATGAGAAACCAGATATTTCATGCTCCCTGGAGGACCATGTCTGGCAAAGTCTCAGGTGCCCACTGGGCAGACCCCTTGGCAGTCATGTCCTTTGGTGGGCCTGGAGTATATGTGTTACACCTATTTGGGATTTGTTTGTTTGGACTTTCCCCAAGAATACTGAAACTTAATTTTTTTAGATGTTTTCTTAAGGTTGGCTTGAAAACCCCCAAATATTTTTCAAGCCAAGCTAAGGAGATATCACACATCATCACTAGTAAAAACAGCCTACCCCATAGGAAGGCAGGAAGAGGAAACAAAGTCCACAGTGTCAGAGTTGCCAGGCTTTGTGTGATGGGATATATTTGTGGAGGGGAAAAGATTGTAAGGAGGTTACTGATACTGAGAACAAAAGCTATGCTAACAGAACTGTACAATTTCAACAGAAGCCTTATTACAAGAGCCAACAAGACAGATGGGAGATATTACAACATGTCACATGAGAAGAGAACAGATTTACCTGAAGTTTGGAAATGGTTTATGATGTTTGGATTAGGCCCTTCAGTAAATACCACATTTGATGGTTTGTTATGCTTTATTCCTCCCAAAAAAATTGAAGTAAGAAAAAGCAATGAAAAAGAAAAAAGGTCAAAACATGGATGTATGTTTTATTGCATTCTTCCCCATACTAACTCCCTTGTAACTAAAAGAAAGAGCGTCTGTACAATAACAGCTGATGTATGTATTTCCACCTATATATGTCACAACGGCAGCCACAGAATGTAAATATCATTCCAGTCTTTCCCGAGTAGGCTTCGTTTCCCCCACCCACATAGCAAGGCAACACAGTCTTCAGTACTGGGTCTCAGATAATTTGTCAGACCTTGGGGAAACAGACCAGGTGCATTATTATGGATGATAGTAAGCAGTTAAAAGAGGTATACTAAAATAACTCGGAGCAACAAAGAATGTGCTTGTATTTAGTAATTAACTTGTTATATTCACAATTACCCCACTTTTGTTTATAGATTAAGCCAATTTTAACTTTATAGCCCTGCACAATAAAAAATAAATCAACAGCTAGCTGCTCTTCTGAACTTTTATGATATCCAGAGCACTAAAGAATTCATACGGGAAGGTTTTAGAGAATGGAAAGAAGAGTGAAGGACCGATATAGAAAGATAATTTGGCCATAACACTTCGTTCCTATTCAAAATTTACTGGGAGGGATAAGATTCCTCCCAATCCTAATTCCTGTAGGGGGGCAAAGCATAAAAGCAGGGCAGTATTTCAAGTAGCCACACCCACCTTTCTGGATGGCAGGATCTAGAATAAATCTAGATTGACACAGCATGTTGAGGATGAGCGTGGATGATTCAGCATTGAGAAAAACTACATTTCTGAGCTACACACAGGTTAGTACGTGCATGACCCTATTTGAAAGCATATTCTTATTCTTATTCTTCTTTGGCGATCACTCGTAGCCAAGTAAGATTGTATTCCATAAACACAATTTTAACAATGGGTGACTATGGAGGCCAATTCGGGATCCACATGTCCTTCCACAGTGGGGACATTGGTTTCCAGGCGGGAGTTGATCACAGTGTGGATTTGCCAAGCGTGCCTTCCTCTTAGCACGTTTTCCCCTTGCGTCGTCTTTTACAACTGCTAGGTGGTGACCCCACTGGGCGCGGTAATCCAGCCAGGGGAAAAGGGAGGCAGGGGGTTGGACTGGATGGCCCTTGTGGTCTCTTCCAACTCTATGATTCTAAGACTATGTTTAGGGCCAGGGCTGGCCCTACAGCAAGGCTGGGTGGCACAGGGTGCCAGGGCGCCAGGCTGCCAGGGGGGAGACGTGCTGGGAAACGGGGGGGGCGCCGGAGGGATCTTCGCACCACGGTGCCAGGGCACCAGATATGCTTAAGACGGCCCTGTTTAGGGCACCTTTTCTAGCCCCTCCCCCTTCTCAGGGTGAGCAGAGTGGATCCTAAAAAGGGCTGCTCAGTCATGGATACAGCTGCCGAGCTGCTCAACTGCCTCATTCCTTGAGTCAGACCGACTGAATCTGTATCCACCGCCCATGTGCCGGTTCATGACTAGGGGCTTCCAGATTTCACGATCCTGCCCCCGTTACCATTTGCCGATTGCCCTGGGACTTTTGGGGTTTGGTTTGGGTTTTTGGAAGACACCTGTGCATGTTTTTGTTTTATGTATGTAGATCAGTGCACGCTGACCAACGCACAGTCTTCGCAGTAGGGCTCTGTTCCGATGGCATGAAGTAGTCACGACAAACCAGTAGATTCCTATCTGCTGCAGCCTTCATATAGGAAGGTTCTGGTGGCTGTGCGCATGGAGCCTTTGGGTTCTGTTTACCTACCTGGCCCTCTCTCCTGCTTTCAGTCACTTTTGATCCACCTTAAATGGTTATAGTATTGGGAGCGGGCACTGCAAAGAAGTTCACATTGCCTACATGTGGCTGCTCCCAGACTCTGGAACTCCCTCCCTCAAGAAGCTAGACTGGCTTCCTCCTTGTCCTTCTGCTGGCAGGTGAAGACCTTCTTGTTCCAATAGTCTTTTGGGAATTGACTTTTTATGAAAGGGCTGGTGCCATGCTGTTTTTATTGCAATTATTTGTATGTTTCAGACAGATTTTATATATGCTCATAGTTTTAATTCTAGCAATGTTTAATAGTTTTTTTGTGTTTTGTTTAAATGATTCATGTCTTTATACATAAACTGCCTTGATTCCTGTCAAGGAAAAAGGCTGTGTGTGTGATGTTCAAGGAGAGACATTCATATTAACATGTCTAGGATATGCAGATCTGCATGTATTCTGTTGATTTGCACAATTAAATCTGAGTAACTGTGCTGCATAAAACCTTTGAGAGGAATTGATGATTCTCCTCATTACTAAATCCCAAGGCCACTTTGTATTTTACCTGCCAATCAAGCTTACTCGACTAAACTGAAGTTATATCAGCTGGTGCGTCCTGGAGAAAATATGTAAATTGTGAATGGCAATATACCTTCCCTAATGCAGTAAAGACATATTCCAAGGGACCATGACCAAGTAACGATTAGCCTCAGAGCTAAATCCATCCCTCTGGAACACACTATTTTATTTCCCCCTAATGCCAACAAGATGGGTATTTGGAAGAAGAAGTGGTTCTGCTTTGGGGAGATGCCAGCATCCTAATCTGGGGAGTGATTATCTGAGGCTTGAACTACCCTCTACCACCCTTCTTAAAAACATGTCTCTATTACTATCTACTTCTTAATCAGAGTTGTAAAGCAAAGTAGCTGACTTAGAAGCAATCTGTGGAAAATATAAACGCTGAAGAGAAAATAATCGCCTCACCCCTTTGGGAGCTTACGCTGTTCTTTTATGTTCCTCATTTCATCCCATCTACTTTCAATTAGTACTTCCTGTTTAAACAATATCAGATTTTTCCATCAGATCTGTGGTGGAAAACTCATTCATCCGTTCGGCATAAGAGAGGTCAAGATCTTTATCTTTCTTCAAAGATTTGAGAAATATAATTCCTGTCATTTGTGTGGTGGGAATAAGCAGCTGTAAGGAACAAACGAAACCATTCTAAAAACCGTGATAAACGGCACGTGATATATATCTCTGGCAGACAAGCCTATGTGTGGCTTATGCAAACAGAAACATATTCATGATTCTAGAATCTACACAGATATGTGTAATTTTATACTTATCAGCTGGGATTCAAAGAGCCCATCTGTGTGCCAAAAGCAGTTGCGCCTTGATTCTGCCCATTACATGAATCGGTTTTCTCTTATTTATTATATTTATATAGCTTTAAAATAGACTACATAATGATTCAAATTTAAACCTCTCTCTTCTTGAGAATTGAAGTACAGTACTTCTTACCTTTAACTTCTTTACAAATTTGAAATTTCTATGGTGTCTATAGTTTGCAAAGTCCTTATTTTGCAAGTTCTGCTCAACCTTCTCCAGTCTGACTAGGTAAGTAAAACTAGCTTTGTACAAAGTTACACTAGGCTTCTTCTTAGGCTACAAGATGATTCTTGGAAAGTATCTTATAACAAGACTGGAAACTTTCTGTCCACAGCTGTCTCTCTTCTTCTGCAATATGTTTTATTGTTTTATTCACACATGTGCTGTGTTTTGCTCCACATGGAGGAACTGACAAACATCTGAGAGTCCTGCTGTCCTAAAAGAGTTCAATGGAAGGAAAATGCCAGTTCCACAAAAAGCCGAGGGATATTTGATGGAATAATCCTAATACAATAATGTACAGTGGTACCTCGACTTACGAAGGTGATCTGTTCCACAGCGCTCTTCGTAAGTCGAAACCTTTGGATGTCGAAACGTCCATTTTGCGCATGCAAAAAAACTTCTGGGTTTGCCGATTTCGTAAGTTGAAACCTTCGGAAGTCACGGCATTCGGATGTCGAGGTACCACTGTAATCTATGAAATAGTTTTCTCGTCTGTAAAGTTCACATACAATAAGATAGCCTTAGAGAAAGCATTAGTGTTTACTTCTTTTTTAAAAAGAGCAATGACATGCATGATTTCCATCTGGTTTCCTTACACTACTAATATATAAAGTGATCAAAGGCTTCTGGTCAGTAGGACCTGGACAAGCAATTCAGGTCTGTTGCTGCATTATATAATTAGTATTTACATATAATACAAGGGGTGGCATAAAAACAATGGCTGTTTGTGTGAGTAGGAACTGTGCAATGGACTGCTAGATGATTTGAAAAGATGAGGGCCAAACTAGATCTTGTGTGAAAGATCATGTAGATTTCTCATGAGTTTTTAAAATTAAAAGTAGCCATTCATGGCTGTAATGCAAGGGTGGAAGAATGTCAAGGAGAAGTCCTTAACACTGACTCCTCTTGCCATTTAGCTGCTCACCTCAACTACCCACCCAAGCTATTTTCCCCTAGCTTAGGGAAAAGAGGAAGGGTGGCTCATTTTAAATAGAAAAACAACAACCAAAAGGGAAAGAGTTAAATGTGTTTTCTCCATGCCATTTTTTTCTGTTCTTTGTTGGGGCATCCCAAGGCTGCTTTTCACTGTGATAAATCTACACACATCTGTATGTAGCATCAGGTTTGGCCCTAAGGCAGGAGATTAATCAGTAGGAGTTAAGATTGCATAGCAAGGGTACACTACTCCAATATGTGACATTAGCAAATGGAATGGTAGACAAACCTAAGCATCTTCCTGTGCAATTAGGGATGGGGAAGAAATTTAATTCCATTCACATTTAAAGGTGAATCTATCAAATGTTGTTGTTGTTTAGTCGCTTAGTCGTGTCTGACTCTTCGTGACCCCATGGACCATAGCACGTCAGGCACTCTTGTCTTCCACTGCCTCCCGCAGTTTGGTCAAACTCATCAAATGTACACTTTCCAAAACCCTGTAAGAACTGAAACACTGACATCCTTTGAAATTTGTACATCTCTGAATTCTGCAATGCACTTCTGCAACCAATGTTTCCAAAAATATTGGGGGAAAGTGTCCATAAAAATGAACATATTCATGAAAATAACATAAAAATTCACTGTTAGGGAAATGGTTTGCATTATTCAAAACTGCATACAAGAAATTTGAACTGAAATGCTGATAATTTTTTTGAGGATTTTTTTTAAAAATCACAACTTGCTGCAGAAATATGGAGAACTGAATTTTAAGATTGGAAAAATGAGAAATTGAGAGAACCAAAAATGACAGACCTGGCCATCCCTACTCAGAATAAAGTCACACCACATTCAATGATGTCTACTCCCAGGTCAATGTGAAGAGGTCTAAAAGGGTCAGGTGCATAAATGTGCCACATTCAATATATGTACTTGGAGCAACAAAAATTGATTTTTAAATAGCAAAATAATATTAGGATTGGAACTGCCAGAGATGCACAAGGGAAACTATGTTTTAATGTACAGGCAAAGTCTTTGCAGATTTTTGTATTGTGGATATATGTTTTGTATTGTTTTATTAACACTATTGATTGATACAAGTTTGTCATGGCCTTTGGTTAAACAATAAACTTATGAACTACAAAAAGGCTGAAGATCGCTCAGTTCTACACATCAGTACAAAGAATAAGATTTAAATTTTTGATTTTTTTAAAAAATCTTTAAATTGTTGAAGCAACTGAAATGTGCTATGAAGACAACCTGAGATAAGGATAAATTCTTTTTCACAAATAAGCTGGTTATTTTCTAAAGGTGTAAATACAGATTCCTCCCCGACCAATATCTAAGAAGATATAATAGGGGTTTTCTTACACTGTAACTAGCAGGTGTGTTTGTGACTCCTTTCTCATTTGAAACACAAGAGAAAACCCACAGATCCACTATCTAGCATTATGTGCTTTGATTTATATTTTCCCTTCCTTAAAGCTTAATACAGTTAATGTTTCCTAAAATAAAATATATTTCAGATTTATAAATGATTGATTTTTAAAAATTAAAAATGTGTTTCATTTTTTAAAGCTGAAATGTTAACATGTACAAATGTAATAAGTCAGCATTTTCAAACAAGCTTGCATGTGACCTGTGCAAATATGAAGTGACACAGCTGATGTGATAAATCTAACAGGAAGGATGGAGTCAGAACAGTTCCCAGAACCAGTGCTTCTTAATCTTGGGCAGTGTCTAATGCACCTTTCCACCTAAGGGAAGGGGTGTGGAAACAATACAATCATTTTCCTTAATGCAGAAGAAGATTAAACAGAGCAGTGTTGAAGAGTTCATTTATCCTAGTTTTCCAAACCAAGGGGGGAAAGAACCTGATCAATAGCTCACATGTTTAATGTGATCAAGAAAATGAAGTCTAATTTCCAAGCACTTATTTCTCTAAAAATACTTTAATATTCAGAGACCCTGATGCAGCTCTATAAGCACACAGAAGTTGTAGCTGCATGTGATAGCCCTGCCAGAACATCAGCAATCTGCTGTTCCATGCAAAGGAAGAAGAAGAAAAAATGACTACATATTCTAGACCAGGCATCCCCAAACTTCGGCCCTCCAGATGTTTTGGACTACAATTCCCATCTTCCCCGACCACTGGTCCTGTTAGCTAGGGATCATGGGAGTTGTACGCCAAAACATCTGGAGGGCCGCAGTTTGGGGATGCCTGTTCTAACTACCACCACCCCTGACCAGCTGTTGGGTACGATGGCTGAATTTCTATCTGGGGTAAACAAAACACAAACCAAATAGGCTGGTTAGCTCTTGTGCTTGGGTCCTGTTTGCCAACAGTGTCCTTCAGCTCTCTATATTGGACAAACAGGACAAACCTTACACCAAAGAATAAATGGACATAAATCTGACATCAGGAATCATAAAACAGAGAAACCAAAAGAACACTTCAATCTCCCAGGACATTCTATACAAGATCTTAAAGTAGCTGTCTTATTGCAAAAGAATTTTAGAAATACACTTGAAAGAGAAGCTGCTGAATTACAACTTACCAAACTAAAAACGATGGAGAGACCTGGTCTGAATAGAGATATTGGATTCATGTCCCATTATATATGCTAAAGCGAATTTTGGTCATCTGTCCCTTTAAAAATCCCTTGCATTTCCCTGTGGAACCAACTGCCATCATTAACAGTCATCAACAGTTATGAGACTGTAGTGACCTCTGCTTCAGAGTATCTGAAGTGTGTATACACACGAAAGCTCTTACCAAGAAAGCTTATACTTAGCTGGTCTTTAAGGTGCTGCTGGAACATCTTTCAATATTTTTAAAAAATCTTTCATCATTGTTATTTATTATGACAGACCAACACGGCTACATTACCTGAATCTGTATGACCTAGGGTTAGTCTTCCCTGAACCTCTCCTACATTCAACCTTGTTGAATGTGATTGTAAGCTGTAAGGAAGCACAATTTGTGACACTAAACAACCCATTCACTGAATACACATCTATTAAGGCATCAGCCTTAACTTCAAATTTCTCTGTGGACCTTGAGCCAACATGAGACAGCCTTAGAAGAGTTTGGATTTGATATCCCGCTTTATCACTACCCGAAGGAGTCTCAAAGCGGCTAACATTCTCTTTCCCTTCCTCCCCCACAACAAACACTCTGTGAGGTGAGTGGGGCTGAGAGACTTCAAAGAAGTGTGACTAGCCCAAGGTCACCCAGCAGTTGTGGAGGAGCGGAGATATGAACCCGGATCCCCAGATTACGAGTCTACCACTCTTAACCACTACACCACACTGGCTCTCATTTGGTCTTATAATGTTAGGTTTTTTTTATGACGACTACATATTCCCACCCCCTTTTTCTAGCTAAAAGCACATCCAAATGTCTCCACCATTAACCATATGGCCATGGACTAAAGTCATATTTTGGAGAAAATACCCTAATAATTTTGATCCTCTGGAGAGAAAATGGATTAGTCAGTCCCTGGTGTAATTTTTTGCACACTAAAAGCACAAACTTTCTTACACACACACACACACACACACACACACACACACACTACCTATTATGTACAATATATCATTTTCTTTTGTAGCTTATGATGTTCCTCTGCATGGGTATATTAGAGCACTAGTTTTGCAAAAATTAGCACAAACATATGGATGAACTGACCCTAAAAATGTGCCTCCGAAGAAATTTTCCAGAGAGATGGGGGTTGGGAAGCTGTACATGAGTGTAACTTCATCACCACCTAGAGGACAGTGTAAGACTTTAAGTTTTTACATTTACTTTCTTGCAAGTAATAGCCATAGCCTTTTACAGTAATATTATGCTTTTATAGTAATAGTCTATGATAGTAGACTATTCTTTCACGTAGAATCCAGAAATCCAATTGGCTTGTGAAAACAGCATTCTTCCCTGCCAAGATCCAGGTCTGAGATGTCTCAGTGTTGTTTTCTCCACATCCATGGGAACATCTTCCATTTGTTTAGGCCCAAGTTTGTAGCAAAATAAAATAGCAACAGTCTACTCTAGACTGCTGACATTGCTCATCTGCTAGACCAAACCTGCTTCTTTGTTGCTTATCCCTCTGCAAACAAACACATTTGTTTTGTTTTTTAATAATTTAATTTAATAATTTTTATTAAACTTTTAGAAGACATCTGAAGGCAGCCCTGTTCAGGGAGGCTTTTAATGTTTAATAGATTATTGTGTTTTATTCTTCTGTTGGAAGCCGCCCAGAGTGGCTGGGGGAACCCGGCCAGATGGGCGGGGTATAAATAAATTATTATTATTATTATTATTATTGAATTTTACATTGAGGAAAAAAACAGGAGAAAAAGAAAAGTCCTGCAAACAAACACATTTGCACACAAACATACACACATGATGGTTCTCTCCTGGTTGCTAGGCAATCACTGAATTGACTTAGAGCTTCTCTGTTGTTCTCGAAAAGTAACTAAACTTCAAGGCTGAATATCTTTTTGCAAAAGTTAAATTCCTAAATTACAAACACAGCTTTGACTCATAACGAAAGGATATAATAACATTTGAGACGTCTGATTAACGCTTGACAATTTTATGTAAATGCATAAAAGCATTATATATCAATAAATGTCTCTAATGAACATTAATTTCCTAGGTTGCTAAATAAAGTTGGATTGAGTTTATACTAGGTTTGCCTATTTATTAAAATCATGTTTCAATATACAAGAGGCTTCATCTTTTTTCTTCTTCTTTGGCGATCACTCGTAGCCAAGTAAGATTGTCTTCCATAAACATGGTTTCAACAATGAGTTGGTAAGTGACTGTGGAGGCCAATTCTGGATCCACACGTCCTTCCACAGTGGGGACATTGGTTTCCATGCGGGAGTTGATCATGGTGTGGATTTGCCTTACGTGCCGAGTTCGCATTTTAATCCTGACATGGCAACCCTATGCTGTTATGTCTCCTAGATACTGTGGACAGGAAAAGTGGTATATTTTCCCCACAAATAAAAATATTTACTTTTAAACTTTTTATTCTGATTTTCAAAGCGTCCTACCTTTCTGTATTAGTTTTTTTAGTCTGCATTGCCTTTTACTTTCCAGAAAGTTCTATTTTAGAGTAAGGGTAGTCCCAGGCAACACGTTTGCTGTGTTTTCCCCGGAAAGGGGTACAAAATATCCCATTGGGGGGTGAGTATGGGTTGGCATTTTAATGCCAACAACGCCATGTGAGCAGTACTCCGCTACCGTATAACAACCACCTACCAAAACAACCATATTAGCAGCAGACAGCCTGAGAGATGGAACTTCGCGCACGTTTGGCTTCCCTTGCCACGTCGTTTGCGCATGCGCGCAGGCCCGTGGGCGCCCTCGTTTCCTTGGCAGCCGTCTGCTTGTTTGAGGCGAAACCATTTGGGGCAAAGGGGGGGGGTGACGGAAAAGGCGAGGAACAGAATGAAAGAAAAGGTCAATTGACGTGGAGGGTGAAGAAGCCGTCGGCGGCATCAGACGTAGCCAGCAGAGTCGGAGGCGGCGTAAGCAGCTGCCGTTGAATACGGCGCGGAGCAACCGAGGGTTGGAAGTGAGTTTCTAACCCCCTCCCCTCCCCCTTTTTACTGGGTTCCCACTAGGACCGGCTACGTGTCTGGTTGGGAGGGGGGAGATGGCGGCGCAAAGCCATCCTCCCCCCCCCCCCCAACCCGAAAAAAGAAGCGTAGGCGGCCTCTGTGCAGGGGCTTCGTCCCTCCTGAGGGCGGCCAAGGCGCGGCCGACATTCTAAGCGGGAGGGAACTCCTGAGGGCTGCTATTTCCAGTCCAAAACTGGCGATTAGGCGAGGGGCGGAGGGAGGCGCTTATGCCCAATACGCTTCACAGTCGGCGGCGCTTCGTCAGACGCTGAGCGGGAGGCCTTCATAGCACTCCACTTCCACGCATCATCCTCAGCCGCCGGCCAGCAACTGCCACGGAGGCCGGGTTGGGCTCCCAACGGCTTTAGCGCGCTGCCTGCCGCCTCACAGTGCCAGCGGTCCCTCCCACAAACCAACCGGCGGCCTCTGCGTTCTTTTCCGTTGGAGGAACGGCAGCCAGCGCCCAGGCGGTTCCTAACGGAGAAACCTGAGGGGAGGGGGAGAACAGAGTAAGCAAGGAATGCAAGAAGACTACGAGTCCCAGCAGCCCCAGCCAGCACTACATCTCCCGTGGTTCGCACACGACAGAATGAGGTGCTGTTAGGAGACGGAGCTTGTACCTTGAAGAGGAGGAGGGAGGTGGGCGTGCGCTCCGCTTCCGAAAGCAGCGCCGATTGGCTGAGGTGGAGTGCGAGGGCGGGACTACGGTAGCATCGCCTTGGCTCGAGAAAGGAGGGAGCCCAAAATGTGAATCAAACCCGGTGATTTCGGTTGTGGCAGGTTTCTCCGCGTTGCTTAATTATGGAGTGGGCTAGAGAAACTTAAGAATCGAAAAGCGATGCCCCATGAAGCTCCCTTTTTCTTTGGTGTTTAAATTCGTAGTGCTTCCCACTTTAGCACAACGCGATGCAAGAAATAGAAATAGATAGAAATACTTAGCGCCTATTTACTCGGAAGTAAGTCCCTCTGGGATCCAGTAGGGCTTGATCCTACGCAAGAAAGAGCTTTAAATCTGGACTTAACACAGATGTGCCTAGGGACGTCAGTTCTCCTTAGTAGCAGTCCTGCGGAGGGGTAACTTCCATTGAAGAGTGTGGAAAATAATGAGTGTCATTATCTCTCTCCCTATGGCTATGAACTAACTTCTTCATATCCAGTCTACTGGCAATCCCAAACCGCACCAGTGACAATGATTCCACGATGTGCTGCGTAGTTGACTGTTGGGGTTGGATGTAGCAAAGATGATCAGCTTTAAATCCTTGCTTAGTTCTGAAACTCATTTGATGGGGGGAGCTGTGGCCTTTGAAATTAGCCAGTTCTAATCTGCTTCATGTGTAGTTAGACTAAAGGGAATGATGTTAGTTAGACTAAAGGGAATAGTGAGATAATTGAGAATAATTACAGATAAGGATACAATATATTTTAAGTATAAAGGTAAAGGGACCCCTGACCATCAGGTCCAGTCGTGTCCAACTCTGGGGTTGCGGCGTTCATCTCAATCTATAGGCTGAGGGAGCTGGTGTTTGTCCGCAGACAGCTTCCAGGTCATGTGGCCAGCATGACAAAGCTGCTTCTGGCGAACCAGAGCAGCGCACGGAAACGCCGTTTACCTTTCTGCCAGAGTGGTCCCTATTTATCTACTTGCACTTTGATGTGCTTTTGAACTGCTAGGTCTGATGAAGTGTGCATGCACACGAAAGCTCATACCAAAATAAAAACTTAGTTGGTCTTTAAGGTGCTACTGAATGAATATTTTTATTTTGCTTCGACTCAGACCAACACGGCTACCTACCTGTAACTATTTTTATTTGTGTTTTTATAATACAATTTGGATTAGGCAATTCCTGCACTGGAAACCTCACTTTCTTCTGCCTGTTTGAGTTGAATGATGAAATCATTTCTATTTTGAGATGGGATTACAATTAGTGAACATCCTTATCTTATTCAGGTTGCTTAAAGGACTATATTTACACTCTTCCCCTCTCCATTCACGTTTGTCCTGTTTGTTGCTTAATCCAACTGCATTGCTAATACATATAAAGCACACTGTGTAATCCTATCCTTTATTCAGAAATAAGTCCGGTTCAGTTCAGTGGTAAGTGCAATACAGTATAGTATTCCCTCCTTAATTCCTTTTGTTGACATTAACTAAAAATGTAGGGAAGACGGAATGCATACAGTAGGTAGCCATATAATTGTTAAAATGCCTTAAGGCAAAAGACAACAGTAACAGTCTGCACAGGGTTTTCAGGAAGATGATGGCTTAACTGCATGATATCTTTGTGATGGAAAGGATTAATTGTGTTAACCATGATATATTTTTAAGTAAAAAAAAAGTCGTATAAATCTAAAATAAAATTTCTAACACCTAGAAGTATTTGAACAGAAATATTTAATTAGAGGGGAAATGAAAGAAGTATTCTGAATGTGGATTATATTACTGAATGCAATGCCCAAAGATGCCTGAAAAAAGTTAAGATCAACTTTGAAGCTGATTCAGCTTCCATTCTTTATGTCACTGATCTGTTAAATAAAAATGTGTTAAATAAAAATGTTTTGTTTCAAATGGAAAATTTTCCATAACATTTTTTCCTTGCACATCATTGGTTTTGAATACAAACAATGTAGATATGCAATGTTTAGATCTTTCCTTATATATTGTGTTGACCCTGATGACATATGTAATTAGTTCTTGTTATGAAACGTTGGCAGTTTTACATCAAGATGCAATACATAAGTTCTAAATCTTGAGATCCAAGGGCAGCTTTATATGGATTCCCCTCCTTTATGGTGGGGGGTGGAACCTTATACTGAGGGCCACATTCCTCTGAAATAATCTTTTGGATGCCTTATATTGGCAGTGGGCAGAGGCAGAGTTGGCAGTGGTTGGGCTAAAAGTCTTCTAGAATGGCTACAGTTTCAAACCTAAAAGTCTTCTAGAATAGCTGCAATTTCCAACCTGAAGCAGCCCCAGGAAAAACATATTGTAATAGTCCAGTGAGGTTAACAGAACATAGATAACTGTGACTAGGCCATCTCTTTCTAGGAGAGTTATAGTTGGTATATCAGTCTCTGCCCATAGAAGGCTCTTTGTGCTACTACGGCTTTCTGATCCTTAAGAGGTAAAGGTGAATCTAGTAGCACTCCCAGAATGCACATTTAATCCTTTTAAGGAGTATACATTCCCTTTTGTAGTTGCTGAACACCATCACACTTGTTAGACAAGTTTATGGACCCTGTTCTGGTCCACTGCTGTTCCCAAACACTGGTTCAGCACTTCTTCTGACTTACCTGCAAAAGACAGATAAACCTGGGTGTCATCATCAGATCCAGTGACACCCAACTCCATATATGCAGGTGACCTCTGAACAACTTGCCGAAGAAAAAGATCTTTGCAACTGGCTGGTTGGGTCCAGTGAGGATCCTTTTAATCTGTGACAAGAGAACAGGATATTTCCTTACTTACTTTATTAACAAAATCCAACTTCAATGGTTTTCCTAAATCTGTTCCGCTCCCACCATTTAATGTAACTTGGACCCTTTTCACCCTTATCAATAACCTGCTAACTGGTATAAAGCCAGACAGATATATGTACTATATTTAGGAAATATATTGTTTGTTTATTACAAGATTATGTAGCGCACAAGCTTATGTTGTTACTTTAACATAGTAGAGTCTCTTTAAATTGACATACACTTTCCTTGTGAATTAACTGTAGCTTCTTATACAGTATACAGTACTCTGTTTCTAAAGCAAGACAGCTTTGGAGAACCTTATTAAAACTTTTTGCCCAATTGCCTTTGTATTTACTCCACCACAGTGAAGTCTTACCAGCACTATCAGTGAGGACTTTTGCTGAAACCTACCAGACCTCAGAGCCTGGCAGTGTGACTGTCTCTCACTACCGTACTTGCTCAGCACTGTTCTCTCCTCATCTCTTATGCCTGACCCAAGTGATTCAGATACCCCAACAAGTCTTTTGCCACCAAGACACTTTGCCTTTCTTGTATGTATTCTTTCTCAAGCCTCTTCCTCTGCTGTCTTCTGGCAGTGCACCACAAACACCATGGACTCCCTTCACTGATCAGCACAGACTGACTTCTAGTTGACTAGCACCCAGCCATATATACACTTCTTCTGGCCCTCCAGTCCAGCCCCAGCCAATCACATGGTCTAACAGAAAATTCTAACCCTGCAGCCACCAACCAGAACACTGCTTCTTTTGCATATTGAGAATTCTCTCTCTAACCGCTCCTGAGAAGTCTCCCAGTGACAGTTGAACCAACTTCCACCTGACCAGACAGGACTCCCCACATTAAACATTACAATGTACATTACCATACAAATGACAGAATCCAATCCACATTAAAACTGAATTCAAATAAGCAAGATTTCTTTATCTGGTCGAAGGAAGCATTCTTCAGGAATGATCCTAACAGCTGCAGCATTTAAGGTGGCCGAGACTTCCCCTCCCTGCCAAAGAGGCATTTATAACTCTGGACCCAGCTTGTCAGTCCTCCCTGCTGGATGCAATGAGCCGGGAAGGGCAACGGTTAACCTTGCAAGTGGTGGGCCATTTTTAAAAGCTGGGTTTTAATGTAGCCTGTGGTAGTTTGTGGTAGTTAGATTGCACTGGTGTCATAGTCAACTCTTGACAGTTGCACTGGCCTGTCACCACAGAATTAAATGCAGCTTCCATGTGGCAGGTGTAGTGTCCAGTTGGCAGTTAGTTGCTAGTGCTCTAGAGTCATTCTTTCACAACTTTTTACACAAAAAGCTATTCATGTGGAGTTGTTCCCTGCTAAGGCATAGCTGCTTGAATTGAATGAGCTCAGGAGACACCTGAGTTGCATTTTCACACCTATGCAGATTCCCCACATCAAAATAGCACACAGAAACAATCATTTTCACTGTTGCGAAAGTAACAACTGTAATCACATGATAGACTGCTTCGCCTGAACAACCTACCAATGATAACAGCTACCATGAGGACTTGCACAAAGCAGCTTCTATGCAGTGGCTGTGACATGTATACATTACATAGCACAATGCGCAGAGAGGGTAGCCAGGAGGAGTGAGGCAAGCAGAAGTGTAAATGACTGCCCATGTTTCTGAAGCCCTTTTTGGCCAATGCATTAACCAAACTACATGATAAATTGTGCTAAGTCATTATTTGGTTGCACATGCTAGGCAGGATTTTAGAATGTGCATAGCATAGGATTACATTACAGCACTCACTTCTGTAGAGCAAATGGGTAAGCTACAGCAAGGGAGCATTCCTGGTGGCTAAGCTACAGGTGTGGTGTTTTCTTTCTGTTGAGAGCTCTCCCACCCTCCCTTGTGAGCATGTAGAATTTGTACGCAGGCTGGTTTTCTTGGTGCTTGAAGATAAGCTGGTTATAGTGCGGTGCCATGTTCAACATTTGTCAGATGCAGTGAACTCATTTATATAAACTAAATTATTGCACCAAATCTTCAGCAGGTGGGGCTAGAACCATTGGAAAACCACACAGATAATTCATGTCTAGCTTTCCTCTCCCTGTCTTCTTGTACTTATTATGCCAGTTAATTATTCTGAGGCAAAGTGTGCATAACTACAGGCACAATGACCTAGAAATGTATTTGAAGCAAATAAGAGTTTTGGGCAATCACCAAAGACACTGAAACTAGCATAGGCGCTCTACCTGCCACTACAATCTTAAACATTTGCAGTCGTGTGTATATGGCATCACTGAAGTTTTGTAACACTATTCATTATATTATTCTGCACTTTAATTCAGACTTAGTGTGGTGCACTGCACTGGTGTATCTGTTAGTGCATCAAAATGTTGCTGGCTGATTAGTTAAGACATTATTTTAGAAGTCCTTAAGGGGACCTGGTTGATGAGGTTTAATCAGTTGCTGCTGCATTAGGTCTGATAATTTTGCTTACTGGTTTTTTCTTTTGATTATAAAGTGATAAAATACAATTAAAAATATTGGGTGGCTGATAGTTCAAACATCATGAACAAGGGGTGATGTTCAACTATGAGTGTCCACTGATGGAACAAAATTTGTTAGCTGAACAGGGAGGCAGGCAGTTTTCAGCCGTTCTCCTGTCTCCCCACCTCTGCAGCACCCTGTGCTCCCCTTAAATCTCTTTCAGAGTCGGCCCTCTGGAGTAGATTTAGAAAGTGCAGTAAACTGAAGTCGGGAGGATGATTAAGTCTCCCCTTTTCCCATGAGTTGATAGCCACCATTGCATATTACCCAAAGTTAAGAAGCCTGCAACACTTTTTCATGTTGTGTTCTGATAGTTTGTGTTTGATTGTTCACTGATAGTTGTCCTTCACAATGTTACTGCCCTATAACATATTCTGGTTTTCTTTGCAGAATGAAGAAAAGTGAAATGTGTTGAGTTGCCTCTGAGGGTCATGAAAATGCCAGCAGGTATGTAGTATATGTGCTATAGCATTTTTTACCTTTTGCATTGTATGAACCATTTACTGTTAAATTTTATCTGTGTAAAGAAGAGTTCTTATTACCGATTAGTATTTCCAGCATTGCTGACCTGGGTCCTGATCCAGAGATGATAACTGTACACCCAAAGACCCTGACAGCAACTAGTACTGCATGCGGATATGCATTCATGTCTGCATTGTGATGCAGTAGCTAGTTTGCAAGGAAAGAATCTGCAGTATTATCACCACAATGAGGTTTGGCAGAGTGGAAACAGGGTATTTGTTCTTGTTTTCTGTGGCTAGCAGGAGTCACAGCTTCATAATATCAGGGATCACCAACTTTTCGGGGTCCGTTTCCAGCAGGAAACACTATTGTGAGTACCGCACACAGCAACCAAGCACACACTACAACTTTTTCTATTGATGATGATAGAATTAATTGTTTATTTATTTAATAAATAAATAAATAAATTGTGGTGTGTGATGAAACCTCTAAGCGGTTCTAAGAAAGCCTTTTTCAGGCCTAATTTCAGCAGGGGAAGGAAGAACATCTGCAGGGACATGTGTGCCCTTGGCTGCACCTTTGGCATGAATGGAAGAGGATAACTGGGCTGTGACAGCCAAAGTGATGAAACTGCTGTTTGACCTTTTCAGAGGAGAGTGAAGCCAAGGCAAAAACCAAGGTTCGTTTTGAAGAAATTTTCAAGAGCCATGCTGACCTGGCAGATAAAAAGAAATCGAAGAAGAAAGCATCAGGGACGCCAGAGAACATTGTGGTGAGTTGGCAACTCTATGAAACTTTGTTTGCCTGTCTTGGCAAACAGGTTTAAAAAGAGCAAAGCTTAGTGTCTCATGCTCAATTCCTTAAGTAGTGTGAAGAAACCTGGACTGTTCTTTGCAGAGTTACTTCCTTTAAGAAAGCAGAGATTGTTGCAGCCTTGGGGTTTCACAGAGACTTACAAGTACAGTACCAGCACTTCAATCTCAGGGTTTAGAAAAGCACAGCCTTCAGATTCATGACTGCTGTTTCATTTACTATTATTTTGTTGGTGGTGGAAATGGCTCACTATACTAATTTGTCCGTTTCCCTACATGAAGGAGGTTCTGTGAATGTGAAAAGAAAAGCACTTTAATTATCATTTTAGTATATCTTGTGCTATTGATGCCTATATTGAGAAAAAATGGTACTAGTACTTTATACAGTGTCTAATTTCTGTGTGTTTCATCCACAGTCTGTACATTTGGTTCAGGAAACAGCAGTGGGTTACATACAAGTATACTAATTTAATGGCCAAATTACAATTAGAAAATATCTCTTTAAATGAGTTGTTAGTAGGCAGAATTTTTTTTAATATCTTGGTTCCAATCATTTCTTACATTTTTATCATGAGGACATTTTGTTAAATATTATTTCAGTTACACTAGATACGTACACCCTCCTCCTCTCAGTAACATTTATGTTACATAATTATTTTTCAACTCATATTTTAACAACATATAATAACGACATACTGGTAGGTCAATTTTCCAAATATTCTAGAATACATTTGAGGGATTTTTTTCTTAAAATAAGCTTTGAAGAATATATTAAAAGCTTGGTCAAATCTAGAATCTTTTCATGTTTCATATGAATTCCATCTGTTGGTTGCTACATAAAACAATTAAGACTCATTTAAAACTTGGATTGCATGCAATAAAACTAATAATGTAGAAAAATATTAATACGGTACTATAATACATATGCTTGTAATTAAATAAGAGGTGGCTGACTTTTCAGTGTTTTTTGTCTTAATTGTAGCTTGAAACATTCAAAAATCATCTTGGCATTACCCAAGAAAGTGAAAACGATGAGGTAATTATAAATGATACTTATAACGCAGAGGAAAGGAGTCCACGGATTACAAAAAGCAAGCTCAGACACAAAGCCTCAGTTGCAGAAAAAATAAATAATAATGTTGTTAGTGGAGAGGAAAGCGTGCAAACAACGTCTAATAAGAAGAGGAAAAAGACAGTGTTACACGAACAACTTAATGAGGAAGAAAACCTATGTGAAACTAAGTTGGACAGTTTTGAAAAACAGATTCATGTTTTTTCAAAGAAAAAAACAAAAAGTGTGTTAGAGGCAGATGCATTTCATCAAAAGGGGGACAGCCACATAAAAAGTGCCTTGAATGGAATGAGAGGGAGATCTGAATTAGATGAGGAAGAGCAGCTAATTCAAGCCTATGAGCAGCAAGTGGCTGAGGAAGAAGCAAATGCAATTAAGAAGAAAATAAAAAAGAAACTTAAAGAACAGATGTCTGAAGTCGCCCTCAATGTTCAAAGCCAGGAAATGGCACTGAATAATGAAGTGAGCAAAAAGAAGAAAAAGAAAAAAGAAGTATCTGTTGTATCTGAAGCTCAAACAAGGTATAGTGGCAAACAGCAAATTGGTGTGGATTTAAATCTTTAACAACTGTTTGATTTTCATTGCTGTTGTTGAAATGGAAAGAGTTGTATCTCTCCCCCCCCCCCCAACCTGGACATACCATTTTACAGGAGAAAATGTGGTGGTGTTACCTTATCTGAAAAAGCATGTAAGGTATACCAGTTCTTCTCCCTCCTTGCAAAGTTACTTTCTGAGTTGCTGGGAAGCCATGAGTTGTTGCTCCTGTGGGAGGACTCAGTAAGGAGTGCAGGGTCCTTGGTTTAGGTTTAAGATAGAGGAAGGTGGGCAAAATCACATTTGGCTTTATTTCTATTTCCCAGCTCAGCTTCCAGGCACCAGACCAAACTTGGGGAGGATCTTTATTGGCTTAATTGCCTTTCTCTCTTAAAACGGCTTCCTCCTAGACACACACTGTCTGTTTCCTACCTACGGTAGCTTTTTCAGGATGGCCATATCTTTAGAGAGGAGTGAATAGAATCCTAGGAAACTGCCTTATCCCAAGCCAGACTGTTGATCCATGGAGTTCAGTATTTTCCCTGCTGACTGGCAATGGCTCTCTTGGGTTTTTGATAAAAGTATCTCCCGACCAAAGCTGGAGATGCTGGAGGCTGAACTTGGATCCTTCTGCATGCTCAGAAGATGCTCTCCCTCTGAGCTAGGGCCCTCCCCTTTCCCCTTTGTGTTGCCTGGCAAAAGAAATATTATCATCTGGGTTGAGTGGGGCTGTGCCCCTGTTGTCTGTTGCCATGGTGTCTGGGTGAATGGTTCCCACCACATCATCTCTTCCCAGCTTGTTGACAGCCTCTGTTCTGGAACCACTCTTAGCACAAACCCAGCTTGGTGGGAAGGGATTATTCATTTGGATCACTTTCCTTGCTCATCTCAAGATCTCTCTTCGGGGGGCAGCTAAGTCTAGGGGTGGTAGCAATGCATTTGCAATATGTTGACCCTGCCTTCAGTTTACATGGCCTCCTTTTCCTCCATCAAGTTACTGCTGGTCAGCTGACTTAAACTCTGCTTTCTGCTGTTTGGCAGTGATGCCAGCCGTCCCACTCCCTTCCCCATGAGCTCATAGGTGCACCAACTTCAAGCTGCCTTCTGCTGGAATTACCAAGTTCCCATTGGGGAAAGCGGAGCTTCAAGTCACTGCTTGAGTTCCCTGTGGCAATCATTGTGCCACAGCCAATCCCAGCAGAAAGGGATAGGTGCTGATGTCAGGCTCTAATTTCTATGGTGTTAACTGTGCTATAGAGCTCACCATGGGGAAATCAGTAGTGCAGTCAATACCAGCTGGTCTGTTCTCACTACCAGTCATCTGTTCATTGGTGAAAGCAAGCCTTCTTTGCCAACGACAAATCGGGAGCACATTCTGCCTGCTTCATACTTGATATGACATCTAACATCTGGTGCGAGGCAGATGGCCATGACTTTGCTGAAATGGCTTTGGGGGACCCATGTCTGGCATAATTAAGGCTCATGAGCCAGTGGACCCCCACCCCCACCCCCACCCCCGGCATGGCTGACCTCAACTAACCACCTTGGCTGATGGTTGGAGTGTTCCTTACTTGCATCTCTCTGGCAGACAGCAATTATTATGGCAGGGCTGGGTGTATGTATACATTCCCTTGTTTAACAGCGAGACTTACTTCATTGCAGTGCAATGTCCCTCTCTGAACTACAGAATGACCCAGAGGAAGAAAATACTAGCAAAAAGAGATCATTGGAAAAAGCACTCATATCAGAATCTAAAGAGGATGATGTGTTAACAAAGGAACAGGAACTGGAGGAGGATATTGAAAAACAGAAATCTAAAGGAAAGAAACTGAAAAGAAAACCCAAAAAAGGTTTGTGTGGCTACATTTTGAACCTCCGCAAATGTGCACATGAGTACAGAGCTCATTTATGTGGCAGCTTTGTGTGCGTTTAGTGACCTAGACTGCACCATCCTTGTGGCAAAAAAGTTGTCTGAAGTTTTTCACATGTGACCCACTGTGATTTTGCACAAGTGAACTTTCCAAATCTAGGTTGAGTGGTAGCATGTAAAATACTAGTTTGTGCTCATGATGGCTGATTATCTGCTGACTATAAGCATCGGCTCAGCAATATCGAAAGCAACATGATGGCCAGGGAAAATTACAGTATAGAAAACTTTATGGAATAATGCAAAAGTCACGGTGCCAGACTTTACCCGGCGGAGATCAAGCTTGTAAAGCTTTGTATAATCGGCAAAGCTTGATCTCCGCTGGGTAAGGTCTTATTCAAGTAAGTAAAGACTTATTCAAGGACTTTCAGAGATAGTTTGATGTTTTGCATTATTCCGTAAAGTTTTCTGTACTGTAATTGTTTCTGGCCATCATGTTGCTTTCGATATTGCTGACTATAAGCATTGTGCATCCAATTAGAGTGAAAATTGTACTGTGAGCATAAAGGGTGAGTGAGTTGCCCTTACCTCACATTTATTTCAAATAAATATTGAAATAAGGACTCATTTATTTGTTCAAGAATGGTCCTGCTATGTATGAACAACAATTTTTGGAAGTGGTCTATTCATTTGACCACTTGAAACATGTTGGAACATGTAATTGGCAAGTTTCAGCTGTATCTGCTGTGTGTGTGTGTGTGTGTGTGTGTGTGTGTGTGTTAAACTGCTGTTCATGTTAATAGATCACGCATAAAGAGTAATGTTGCTCATACTAATAGCCTGAATTTCTATTCACCTAGCCAGTTTTTGTCCAATAACACATGCCTAGATATAAGCAAACATGCTGTCGAATATACTACCGGTATCTGGTTTTTCATAATGCATTGTAGAACTAGCGGGGCTTGGTAACTACAATAGGTGTTTACAATTTAATTTTGATAATGTTTAATTCTCACTTGAAACAATCTTCCTTCTGCTCCTAGTACTAGAAGAAAATACCCCAAATGCTAATGAAAATACATCACATGTGACTGATGGAAGTGTTTCACCGGAATCAAAACCTGTTTACGATGATAGCCTCGTTTTAGGGGTTTACATCCATCGAACAGATCGACTTAAAACTGATCTCATGGTATCACATCCTATGGTTAAGGTTCATGTGATTGATCAGAAAACTGGTCTATATGCCAAGAAAGAAAATAGGTGATGTTATTCACTTTTAAAGTTTCCTTTCTCTTCTTCCCATTAATTAACTTATCTCTTCAATTTTCCCACACCAAATGTGATTTACTGTAAAGACTTCTCAGTTGTGTATTGATGTCCCTGGAATCTCTTCCCTGCTTAATTTACACTTGCATTTTCGGGATTTTAGTTTGTTTTCATAGATATGTGTGCTTATTCTCTTGAATTTCAGTTGAGCACTCTGGAAATATATGCAGTCAATTGCAGGAGAAATGAAAGGCTACCAAAAAAACCTGACATTCAGTTACTTTTCAAAGTTCATCCTCAAGAGACTATTCTGTTTAGGTAATGTTGCCCATCTATAGAGGGCAGGGTAGAGTGTTCATCAGATAATGTCAGAAGGTAGACTGAATGAGAGGCCAACATGGAATAAGGGTTGCATCAAACCCCAGAGTAGCTTCTAATACATGTAAAGGTCAGAAAGATGACAGCAAAGAAAATATTATTCAACTCTGTGCTCGAATAAGATTTAAAGCTGCACTCCTATGCAATATTTCCTTGGCAGCCCCCTTAAACTAAGTGGAACTTAACTTTCAAGTAATATGCATAGGACTAAGCTGTGCCTCTCATATACGCAATCTCTTATGTGTGATAGGAAGCACACTCCAAGCATAGCATTTCAACTAAATGTCAGGTTTTAACCAGTAAAAAGAATGGGTTAAAATGGTTAAGCACAGAGCACAGAAAAATGCACATTTTTCCCCTAAGAATATAGACATGAATTTACAACCATTTGGATTATTTTCTTTAACTGTGGCTTTCATTAATGTTGCGCTACGTTTGCTTTGAGCCAAAGTTACTCAAGCTGTCCTTGCACTTCATAGGGTTGTGGATTTTGTGCCTAGAATAGTCTGAGTTAGAATAAGTTTAAAGCCAGCTGACACGTGGCTATTGAACGTTTCCATACACACCCTGGTAGCATGAATGCTAGACTGTACATTCCCCACACTTCCCTTTTAAGCAAAAGTCTAGCACAGTTGGACTGAACAGAGTTTATTGTTTTTATACAGCAGCCGATCCGTTTCATCTTTTTATGAACAAGAAAAAGTGGGACATATTCTTCCCATTATGACCCAGCCGTATGATTTTAAACAGTTTAAGTCAACACTTCCAGAATGGGAGGAGCTAATCATTTTCAATGAACGCTTTAACTATTTCCTTCAAGATGCTGAAGAAAGTCCAAGAATAATCCTGTTTTTTGAGGTACAGAATGAATTTCAATTTCATCATGTTACCTTTAATTTCAGCAAGTATCTTTTAATATTTTAATTCATAGATTATTTGAAAGGTAGGTGACATAGGAATTATGGATTATGCCCATTCACGTAAGGACTCCCACTCGTACAACAGAATTTCTCTTTCCCCATGCATACCAAAATCTCTCTTGGGGGTTCCTCCAATTGTAGAGCCAATTTGTTTCGCTGGGGGGGTGTGTGAGGAAAAGACTTGGTACAGAGCATCATGACTTGGTAATAGAGCATCAGCTTTGCATGCAACAGGTCCCAATTCAATCCCTGGTATCTCCAGATACATTTGGGAAAGACTCCCTGCCTGGAACTCTGAAGAGCTGCTGCCAGTCAGTGTAGACAATACTGAGCTAGACAATACTGAACTGCTAAGGCAGTTTCTGTGTTCCTAAGCAGAAGCCATTGCTCCTGTAGATAAGCCAGCTGACAATAGCAGGTGCAAGGTTCTCTAAAAATTTATTCTTAGACCTCCTAACAGCTTTGTAGGGGGGCCTGGGAGCTGGGGAAGGTGACAAAGTGTGCAACAAAGAAGCTGCCAGATGCATTATTTGAGATTTTTCATTGATCCTTAATGAATATCCTAAATCATTTTCTTTTTGTTCTTGTTTCTATTATGTGTTTTGTGCTTTTTTAGCTTGTATTTTTATGCTGTGAACTACTCTGCTATCTACAGATGAAGGGACATATTTAAATCTAACAAATGCAACAAAAATTAATAATAATCTTCCTGAATGTGCCAGCTCTACATGTTTTCCTGCTAAGAAAACCCGTATCCACCATATTTGAGGGGTTTCTGCTTGTTTATTCTAAGTGAGCTCCCCCTTTTTGAGAGCTGAAATGTGCCAAATGCAGGAGAACTCTGGAATTCGCTCATTCTGCGCGCACACACGTGCATGCACAAAAGCAGAGCTCACTGTGTGGGGGTGGCATGGAGGTTCTTTCATAGGCCCCACTCTACCCCTGCAAATAGCATTCAGAGCCAAAAGAAAATGACTTAGACAAAAAAATATTCCTTGTCATAATTGTTGATTTTAACTAAATAATTTTTTTCCCAATTTGGTCAGCTACTTGATTTTCTGAGCATGAATGATGTAAAGACCAACTTTGATGTACAAGCTAAGGAAAGTGGCTTTCGGAAAATCTCTTGGGCATTTCTAAAGGTATTTTATTTGTTTATTTAAATAGGACCTTTCTCCCTAAAGTATCCAAATAAAGTCTAAGCAGAAGTGAACATAAACAACCACTTCTGTACTCAGTGGTGAAACTATATTTCAATCTTGGTTGTGGTAATAGATGAACTGCAAGCACATTTGTCCCATAAATGTACAAAATTTAGATGAGGTAGCCAAAAGAAAATCCCACAAAGGTGTTTTGTATGAAGGTGGAGTTTAGTGCTATTGCATTTCATAAAGCCCCATGTTTCCCCTGTGTGTATTATGGTATCCTTTCAGAACTGAATCTGAGAACCCCTGTGTGCATCTCTGCTGCATCTTATGGTAGAGATGGTCATACCGTGTTTCTCATATTATAAGACATGTCTTATATTTATTTTTTCCTCAAAAAAAACACACTATGGCTTATTTTCAAGGGATGTCTTATTTTTTTCCTCCTCCTCCTGCCGCGGCCGCCATTGCTGCTGCGCCTATCACTATGTCTTATTTTCGGGATATGGCTTATATTCCTTGAATGCTTAAAAATCCTGCTATGGCTTATTTTATGGGTATGTCTTAAAATATGAGAAACAGGGTAGCATAGGCTGACTGAAAACAAAGAATCCAGTTACCAAGGTTCACCAGCAAGTGCACAAAGGCCTGTACCCCTCTGCCAAAGATGAGCCCTAATTCTGTTCTGAGTGGCTTCTGAATGTCAATTCATCCATACAGATGAAGTTATAATCAGATGATCTGCTGATACCTAACTATGTATACTACATCCTCCCATAGGAAACCTGTGCCCACGATCTGCGGTTGCCAAACTATAATGTTATGGTTTTAAATGGTCACATCACAAACAGGGTGATGCTATTTCGTCTTTGTTTATTTAAAACACAGGGTGATGCATTATGAGTCGCCCTGTATTTGCAGCCTGCATCATAAACAATGCCAGGGCAGTTTATATATTTACAAATAAAACAATAATGGTAATTGTTTATCAATTAAAAGACTCCACAAGAACAAATAAAATACTAAAATAAAACAATAATTGTCAAACTGCAAAGCACTTCCCTCCTTCCATATAAGGCTGACTAGATTAATATTTCACACAATCTCAAGTACAGTAAATAAGTTGGTGTCAACTTTGCTTCAGAGGGAAAATCATTCCATGAACAGGAATGAGAAGGCCCTTTATCATAGTATAATGTACCTCATCAAAAAGGGACTTGTCCAAAGTTCTACTAGCATTTAGCTTGTAAAAGCTACATCAGTATCACCCACAACTAGTAATCACACATTTTTTCACTTCGAAAATTTTGTCTTTTCAGCTTGTGGGTGCAAATGGAGTTCTAAATGTTGGTGGAAAACTACGTCTCCAACTATATTGCCCTCCTCCAAGGTCCAGATCGCATCTAAATATTGTGGAAGTTTATGATTGGTGGGCAAAATGTCCCAGAAACCATTACCCCTCAACACTGTATGTAACTATAAAGGGCATTAAACTTCCAGAACATGTAAGTTTATGTTGCATGTCTACCAGCTAAACTTCAGCAGAGATATATCTGTGGGCGTGAATCTGAGAAAAGTGGTTTTTTGTTGGCCCTTTGTAACAAGCTGTAGAACAGAAACAATTGGCATGTTACCTTAAATACTTGAACATTTCACATCTGGTTGCTCCTGTCCAGTCATTGCTGGAACTTTGGCTACTTTTCTGCCAGCCAGGTGCTGAATGTTGTATTTAAAGAGAAGGGAAAGACATCCATGAAGCATTTTCAGCTGCTTCTTTTATTCAGTCTGCTGAAAATCTGCTGAAGTGAATAGACTTGCAATAATAGAGATCTATCAAGGAACCTACAATATATCTGTATTACGTGTATTTTATTTTTAAATGTACAATTTTAAAGATTTTCTTTCTAGATTTCAGAAATATTGGTCAGACTTTGTTCCAGTTCTTCTGGGATATAAGTTCATTTCCATGTTAGATTATGATCCATTCTGCAGTTCTTTTGGATTTATATGTAGCATTAGTCATATTTAGAGTAGACCCACTTAAAGCAATTGACTTAAGTAACAGAAGTCTCTTTCAATGGGTCTATGTAATTGGGTTATGGCTTTCTTGGATATCACCTTGATAGTTTACATCTGCCAAAAGAAATTTGTCCTATTACACTTTTAATCTATTTGTAGGTAGATCCTTCTTTACGGTCTATGATGGCTGTTCAGCAGGAGTATCATTCTCCATCATTCTTGGACCTGCAAAGTGAAGTATCTAAAAAAGCAAATAATTCTGGACCACATGTGAAAAAAGAAGAACGATATAAGTGGTCACGATTTCCTGGACAGGCAAGAGTTTTCATACCTTTGGACATAAGGGCTGTGTTTCCAGGGTGCAATCTAGAATTGTATAGCAGCACTTTCTTGTTTTCAGGTGTAAGCACAAAACAAATGGTTTAATTCCCACCCCTCCCAGTGTATCAAAACAGGGTATGTGAAAAGTCCCAACTACTAATAATTTCCATGTCAACTGTGAAGGTTTTGCAGTGTTGCAGTAGAGGCGTGCGTTAGCAGTGAAGTTTAGACAGTCAAATTAAGAAAACGGCATAATAAAAAGCATGAAAATTAGTGTGTTAGCGCTATTACCAGATTTCTTTGGACCTCTTCAGGCAGTACTTATGTCCACAGGATTCTTTTTCTTTTGATTGTTCATTTTTTAATTGAATGGGTATATATCTTTAAAAAGCAAGACAACCAAGCTAACAATTACATACTTAGCTGGTTGAATGGGAGAAAAAGCTTGTTCCTCAAGCTCATGTATTTCTTCCCCTGCTTCCCTCACTGTAGAGAGAAAGTGATGCGTGCTTTCAGAATTTGCCATGCTGATTGCAAGATCTACCTTACTGAGTCATGCAGATCCTACATTTAAGCATAGGTTTTCTTATGGCAAAACAGTCTGTTACCTTATTCATTCTTTTAAAAGAAGCGTACTTAAACGAACCACTTTTATTTTGAAGGAAAAGCAGCCCTGGGGCTCTAATACAGAATGTTCTCTAGACCAGAACAGGGGTCTTGCTCCACTCCATCTCTACCCCACCAGTGATAAGCAAGTAACTGGCTTAGGGCCCAGATCAGCACCCCATTCTCCCATGCCAGTGAACACACATCTGCCACCGTTCCATTTTTTCTATGTTAACAGCACGTTTCTCCCCAAAAGTTTGCTGTAACAGTCTATCACTGATACCTTTCTGGAAATAGTTACAATTAGTTGATGATGAAAACACAACTGTGGAAATAACGGCTTGCTTTGGAAATGCAGGTTTGCCGTATACCAAATAAGCATCTGTTTTCCCTTCGAGCGGGAGATATGGGATGTTTCTGTATTCGCTTTTCCGAAGACGGACGAACCTTAGCAGCAGGTTGTGCAGGAAGAGATACTTATCCGATTATTGGTAAGTTGCAGCCTTATGGCGTGTTTCACTTTTAATACAAAGCCGCAAAATAATAAGTGTTTTTGTCTCCTGGTTTCATGTTTTTGAAAAGATTATGCTCTCGCAGGCAGAAGAAATTGGTCAGTGGGACAGCGGAGGGAGGCAGTTTTCAGTTTAAGACTGGCAGAGGAGGCTTTCTTGGTAATTCCACTGTCCTGAGGTATCCTAGGAGAGGACATTCTTTGTAACAGCCCCACATTGATGCATTTGGCACCTTCATTATGTAGCTGTGTCAGATGCTGAAGACACACCTCTTTACCCTGGCCTTTGACACCTGAGAGATATATTTTAGGATCCATCCTGTTCTTGTGGCTGTTTATTTAAAACTGTATTTAATTTTTTTAAAAAATTCTTTAATATTGTATTGTTTAAACATTGTATTTTAAAATGACTAAATAAATAAACAAATATTTTATATAAATAAATAAATATTTTTATAAATAAAAATAAATAAATAACCTGCCATGGACCTTATGGTGAAGGGTGGGGGTAAGAAATCAAATAAATGATAAGCAGTTAAGTTTGAACCACATGTCAAGCCTCCTTGGGCTCCATGATTGAAGAAATGATGATTATGATTATATCTAGCCCATACTGGCAAAGGAGCTCTGGGCAACAAACAAAAGATGGGATATAAATATTGGGGGAGGGGAAGAGAAACATATAGATATTAGGTACTCTGAGATGGTTCCAGAAGGTTTTGGGGAAGAAGTAAGTGTTGAGGTATTTGAAGGGTGAACGTGAGGGAGCACGGCTCGAAAGAAGCAGCAAACTTCTACAAGCAAAAGAAGTGGCATGGAAGAAAGTTTGCAGATAGAAATATGTGTAGAAAATGAATGTGGCTTACAGCAAATGATAATGACTTTTGCAGTATTTGTGATTTCTCACCAACCTTCCCTATCGGTGAGCAGTTACAGAGCAGGAGAAGAGGACACTGAAATAGTATTATTGTTCTTGAATTGGAGTGCTTTATAATGCCATGTTGTGAAAAACCCTTTATTTAAAAGTTTACCACACATACATAATTCTCATTCAACCACTAGATGGAAATAGATACTTGCATGCTTATTTTAAATGTGGACTCTTAACATACATCTGGCAGCCACTTCTGAAAATCTGAAAATCAGGTGCTGGTGGAGGCCGGATATAACTATCATGTCCAGTAGCTGCTGGTAGCTTACTCTGTCTGCATTCGTTTAATTCCCTTTTAAAGCTATCTAATCCGGTGACTATTACAACATCCTAGGACAGTGTGGATGTGTTTGTGTGAAGTACTTTTTGAAACCAAATAGTTTCCGTTTGGATGTTTCCTTGATGTTCATGATTTCTTAATTTTACCTATTCCCAACCCCTTAAAAAGCATTTTGTGTTTTCATCAGTATATGAGATTCCTTCTGGGCAAAACCTGGTGGAGTTTTATGGACACCTGAACATTGTATATGATCTTTGCTGGTCAAAAGATAACCAGCATCTCCTTACCGCATCCTCAGATGGTACGGCAAGGTTAGTATAAGTGTGTTCATCTTATTTGAATGGTAACATAAAGTGAATTAACATAATATATGTCTGCCTCTTCCCCTTCTTTTTCACAGACAGGGTGTGGGAGAATTCCATGACAGAACCACTACAGTTCCACTGCAAGGAGGGTGGAACTGTTTTGAGGTTGTTGTTTTTTTGCAACCGCTCCCTACCTTTAGGCCCTTAGTATGTGTAAGGGTGTTCTGGTTATTTAATAAATATCATCCTCATAGGATCACTTTTCTGCAAAGGAAATCTCTTGAGGAGAAAATAAAGCAAAACTCTCTACTCAACCATATTCTACAGACATCTTTTTTCCTGTATCCTGTATCCAGTGTGATGTAGTGGTTAAGAGCAGTGGACTGGTAATCTGGTGAACCAGGTTCGATTCCCTACTCCTCCACATGCAGCTGCTGGCTGACCTTGGGCTAGTCACACTTCTCTAAAAAAAAAAAAAAGTCCCTCACCTCACAGAGCGTTTGTTGTGGGGGAGAAAGGGAAAGGAAATGGTTAGCCGCTTTGAGACTCCTTAGGGTAGCGATAAAGCGGGATATCAAATCCAAACTACTACTCCTCTTCTCTTCACCCTCACTTAATATAATTTTTTACTTTTTATTGTTGCCCTTTCACTCTTGTACTAAAGAAGAGATGAGGATTTTATTTTTATTTAATGCAAACCTCCAGTTACAGCAATGACACTCTGCTAGGTTATACTGGATAAACTGGCACTTCAAAATGGCATTTGCCTGGGAAAAAATACTTAAGGTGTTTAAAGTTAAAACAAAACAAACCACAAATTACTTCTTAAGACAGAGGACAGCACAAAAAGCAAATGAATGTCATTTGGATTCTTCGTAATAATTCAGTGAAGAAATTATACCCATTCTGGATATCTGGCTAGCATATGACTCGGTATTGAAATCACATACTGCATTTTCTAAAAGACATTAAGTTAACAGTTTCCTAAATATTGTTTCCTTCTAGAATGTGGAAGATTGAAGCCCAGGCTACATCAGCCGTGAGAGTTTTCCCTCATCCTTCCTTTGTCTACACTGCCAAGTACCACCCAGTAGCTGAATATATTGTAGTGACAGGATGCTACGACTCTGTCATTAGAGTATGGAATGCAAAAGTGAAGGACATTTATGGGCAGCTTCTACAAGAGTTTGATGGTCACAAAAGTTTTATCAATACATTGTGCTTTGATGCAGAAGGCAAGTTTTGAATCATTTCACTCTGAAAATGCTGTATGCAACAATTTAGCTCATTCATCTTTATAAGAACTCTTGCCAGGTGTGGCGTGACTGTTGTCATTTTGTAGATGGAGGCTGAGAGGTCGTGACAGCCTTGTTGACAGTAGAATGTGGCTAAGCAGAGAGGGGAAAGGTGTGTGACTCATCAGAAGGGCCTGTGCCACCTGCAGAATCTTCTTCCCATTCAGGCCCGTTTCTCAGAAAATGCATGGGCCCTTTAATCAAAGCACAGCATGAGAAAAGCATATATGCATTGTGCAATGCAAATGGGAGACAAATGCTCATTAAATAGTACAGAATAAATAAATAAATAAATAAATAATAAAGATTGTGTGGGAAAATTCATGAGATTAGGCAGAATGTGAGATGACTAGGATGGGAAAAGATTTGATCACATTCAGTGTTGCATATCATATGTGGCATCTGGCCAATGATCTCCCATGTCACATGTAATTGTAAATTGGCGAGGCAAGGTTTAAAATGTTGAGCTTTCATTAATAATTTAAATGCTGTATATTTCTTACAGTAAGCTGCTTCGAGGCCTATGTGGTGAAAAGTGGGATGTCGATTTTTAATTTTTTTTAAAAAAATGTACTGTAATTGGGCCCTAAAACCACGAGACTAGTGATTGTTCTACAACAGGCATAGGCAACCTTGGCCCTCCAGATGTTTTGGAACTACAACTCCCATGATCCCTGACCACTGGCCCTGTTAGCTAGGGATCATGGGAGCTGCAGTTCCAAAACATCTGGAGAGCCACGGTTGCCTATGCCTGTTCTACCATTTATGTGACCATTGTGTGTGCCATGACAGTTTCCCCGAACATACTGGTGTTTCCCCGTGGCAAACTTGTAAACTTTGTGCTTGAGTACTGCTTGCAGCTCTTCCACAGCTTTTCTCACACCTATGTAAGGTGAGAAAAACTGGGTGCTAAAGACTCAGCTCTGGAGATGACTGGGGGACAGGGTGAAACAAGAGTGACAAAAGAAACAGGAAAGGGGCATTTGGAGCCAAAGAAAGAGATGCAAAAGGGAAAAGAGATTTGACTAGAGAATATTTTCTGAATTGCGTTATCTGAATACTGTATGACATTAAGTAAACAAATTACTATTTTCTAGGATTTCATATGTTTTCTGGAGACAGCACAGGGCTGATCCTCATCTGGAATACTTTGGTAAAAGGCAATTCTCAATCACCAATCCAAAGCTGGGGTATTGATAAGGTATATAGATGTTTTAAAGTTATAAAATAACTTCTGTGCAGGTTGAGGCATTTAAGACATGCAATTTTGTGGGAAGATGCTGGACACAAGTAGGTTTGTAGCCATATACAGGAATGCTTAGAGTTTTGTTCCTGTTAGCAGTAGGTAAGTGGTACAAGGGCAGGATTCACCAAACGAGTCCTGCCAGCGGGATTCCCTGCCCATGCCCCCTCCTTGAACCCCCTGTAATTCCATTGGGAAAGGGACTGAAATTTTGAAAATAAAAGTGGTGCAGACATTTGGAATAGAGTAACTTCCCTATGAGAAAATGTTACATCTTTTGGCGCCTTTTAGTTTAGAGGAAAGGCGATTAAGGAGGAACATGATAGAGGTGTGTAAGATTATGTACGGTGCAGAGAAAGTGGATGGAGTTTTTCTCCCTCTGGTATAATTCTAGAACCCTGGGCAATCCAATGAAACTGCATTTTGAAAGATTCAGGACAGACAAAAGAGCATAGTTCTCCACTCAGCACATTGTTAAACTATGGAATTTGCTGGCACAGGATGACACTTGGATGACTTTAAAGGAGAATTAGACCAATATATGGGGGATAGGGCTATCAGTGACTACTAGCCATGTTGGCTATGTTCTACCTCCACATTCAGAAGCCATATGCCTCTAAATACCAGTTGCTGGGAATCAAAAGTGGAGACAGTATGTTGAGCTCAGGTACTGCTTGTGTGCTTCCTATAGTCATCTGGTTGGATACTTTAAGAACATAATTCTGGACTATATGGGTCCTAGTCCACCAAGGCTCTTTTGTGTTGACATTCCTCTCCAGTAGTGTTGGCTGCCAATTTAAATGACTTTCAGGGGGGATTAGACAAACTCATGGATGATAAGGTGGCTCGCAATGATAGCTCTGTACTTACTATAGGAGCATAGGCACTATGCCTCTGAATAGCCTTTGCTCAGAATCAACCATGGGAAATGGACTTTGCAGAGGTATCTGATGTCCACAATGGGTTGCTAGATTAGATAGGGCTTTGCTTTGATCTGTATTGCATCCATGTTTTTACTAGCTCTGTCAGTGTTTTTTTTTTTTTTGTAGGAGATAAATGATGATGATTTTAAAGGGACTGCGATCAGTCATTTAGAGGTACATCCAAATGGAAGGCGTTTATTGATCCATACTAAAGACAGCACTGTGAGAATTATGGATCTCCGAATGTAAGTATCTATTTAAAGCGTTAAAATGATATTTGGGTATAATCCTTTATCTTTTCTTTCCACAAACTTAAAAATAACCTAAATTGCCCTATTATTTCCAGGGGGGAGGGTAGGAGGACCTTTTAGACCTCTAAAAAGTTCTTCCTTCCAGGGGCCACAAAGCAATGGGAATCTAAAAGGGCTCCTGGATTAATTCTGCATTGTTAGTTGGGTAGGTAGGATTTTCCCTGGATCCTACTATGTGGGGCCTGAGCCCAAGTATTTTTAATTTTCAAGCATTAGCAGTCTTTCCTTTGTGCATTTTAGTTAGTAGGTGGGGAGACTGGAAGTAGGAAAGTATTACTAAAAGAAAATCCTCAGAAAATCCCCTAGAACCTTCTAAAAGTAAGATACCTCCACTGATTCCTCAAGAAGTTCTGCATGCTTGCACAAGGCCTTGTGAATGCCTTGAAAATGTTCTGTTGTACCCTCACAGATAATCCAGCACCTGAGAGTTATTGTAGATACACAGAGGGATTTGGTATTCATGTTAGAGGAAGAGAGATGCAGAATTACAATCAATGCAAGAATCCTGCTTTATCAGCCATAATGCCTATCTCATTCATCATTCGGTCCCTATAGCAGTGCAAGGGTTGAGAAACTCTTACCTCAAAATAAAGACTTAACTCAGCTATGGGGGATGATGGTGGGTGGGAGTGACCCTACCAGTAGAGGTACTATTCTTGGACCTCATGGATGCACAAGAAAGCCCTTGTGCCACTTCCTTTGGAAGCAGAGTTCAATTTAGGATGAAGATTCATTTCAGGATGTGGCATTTTTTCACCTTCAGTTTTGGCTTCAAATGAGACAGTTTGAATTTTGACCTGTTGCTATTTCTACTAACTGAGAGCTATACCTTATTTCTGTTTGACTGTATATCAGTTAAGTTTCAAGGGATTAATTGGAATTATGATGATCAAAAATCTTGGTACTGAGAGCCTCCTATTCCTTTGGCTGATGCATCTAGATTGACTCTGCCTCGATCAAATGACCCTGAGATAGGGTCATTCTGTGGTCTGAGGATGTTTGCCTACCACATCCTGAAGTGAAAACTCACAGTAAAATGAAATTCAGCTTTTATAACTTCTTTTTGAAAAAAATTTCTAGCCTTGCCACAAAGAAATATATTGGTGCAACAAACTATCGAGAAAAAATCCGCAGTACTTTAACACCATGTGGAACATTCCTTTTTTCTGGAAGTGAAGATGGTATAGCCTATGTCTGGAATCCAGAAACAGGTATGGAAGTACATTATTTTAAGTTGTTAGAAAAGAACTATATATTTTTTTCATTTACAGGTTACCATATTTTAAATGAGACTTTTCAAATAACTTTGGCATAGAATAAAAAAATGCAGATTTGTTTGCCTTCTATCCATTGCTTCCTGTATGCTGATTTAAGTGACTGATCTTTTTGCCCCTTTCTACTTAATTTGGAAGAGGTGTTTGTGTGTGAGAAGGAGTATCTGAGTTAGTTCACATACAAAAGGCTTTAGCAATCGCTGCTCTCTTTCCCTGCGCACTGTGTGCCACAGTTTCTTCACCTACATTCTAGTTCTTGGTGATCCATAGTTTACTGCTTTATCTGAACTGGGCAAGCTGTGGTCAGCTCAAGCCATACATAGCCCTCAAATCCAGGGTTGGATTGGGTGTGAATAATCACTGTGGCTTGTATCCAACAATTTCATCCTGTTTGGGCAAGGACTTCTGTTTGTGCATGAAACTTCTCCACTTGTGTGCCCCTCATATCTTTTTGGGAAGTGGGGGTCACTCAACCCTCCAGATGTTCAATAGTGAATGGTCTTGGGGTGGAAATAGTGCTGATTCAGACAGACTCTAAGCCACATCTGGCACACCATGAAGCACCTCAGAATGAGGTGTGCTGTTTTCTGAAAGAATGAATTGGGCTCCGAACCGAATTTTCTAGTTGGTGGACAGCACTAGTTTCAGGTTTTCTTATCTTTCCCACCTTTGATTATCTAACTGGCGGTTGTTTATATACTGCTATGGGCTTTCCTCAATACCTTTACTGATATAGTTGACATGCACACCAACAAATAAAGTTTTTCATTAATGTAGACACAGCATAAAAACACCATAGCAACAAAATAGAGCAGCAGTTAAGTATTTTGTACCTGTACAAAAGAGGAGAAGCTAAACATGTTATGAACAGGATATTTGCCTATAATTCTCAAATGGCAAGTATGAGATCATTCTTTGGTCATTGGACTCATTTAAGTCAGACTAGCTGTACTAATGAAGAAATCCATGGCTATTTGAATAAAGCTCTGTCTAACCATTTCTTTTTAATTTTAACTTTCTTTTTGTAGGTGATCAGGTAGCCATGTACTCTGACCTTTCCTTCACATCTCCAGTTCGTGATGTTGCCTTCCATCCACATGAGCACATGGTGTCATTTTGTGCCTTTGGTCAAAACCAGCCTATACTCGTGTACATTTATGATTACAAAGGTAATTTGTGTGTGACTGTATCTAGCATTTCCTAATCTGCAGCGACTGTGACAGGCTATTCTCCCAACTTCGAAGCCAAAGTGGTGGGCAGCTATCATTCCAGCGGCATTGCAGGGATCTCCCCTCCCCTCCCCAGTTCCAAAGTGGGGGTATTTCTTTCTGTAATATTGGGTTGTGGGGAAAGAGATCGTGATCAGGACTGCAATGGATATGGAAATTCCCTCTTGCCAAGCTTCTTAGCTGCATGTGAGAGGGAGATTTTTCACCCAGAGAGCAGCTGTGTTAGGGCTAGACGTTCTCTGCTGCACCCTTGAGTCCTGATGATAATCCCCACCCCTGTGCTTCTAATTTAATATAAAACACGGGCATAGCTGCACACTACACATTTAACATAATGTATAGCTTGGACCTAGTTAAAGCCTAATACACTGGCACAAAGCTCTTGCCAAAGGAATTTACTCTTGTACTTAAATGTTATTTGCCAAGACTATGGCTGCATCTATGCTTTTGGAGTGCATTGCCTGGCCAGTTGTTTCAGAAATAGGTTTTCAAAAATCTTGATAGCCCAAATGAATTTAATGCCAGTAAAATATCAAAGCCAGCTTTTAGCAATGGTGAAAGCCAGAGAAAGGATAAAGGAGGTTATTGTTAGACCTGTCCCAGCATCCCCTAGTAGTAAAGAAAGATTATTGCAATGAAAACGCCAAAAGTGTATTTTGAGGACAGGAGTTTACCCGCCCAGATTGCTAGGCAAGGGGATGTCTGCATTGCCAAGAATGCAGAGCTTCTTTATCAAATCCTGTACTACAAGATAATCTCACCCCTAGGTATATTACAGACATAGGCATTTCAGGGAGCCAGGATGCAGTAGCAGTCTCCCTAGTCACAGGGGCAGTGTCCCCTGAGCTACATCATCCCTGCATGAAGAGAAAAGCTTTTTCGTTTGTGTTTTTTATGCTCCTGCTACAGCTCAATTGTTTGCAGTGGAAGTGGGAGGAATTTCTGATGTGGACATGCTCTTATGGAGCATCTTTTGCAATGCAGGAAAGAAGCCCTCTGCCTCAGCTATTATATAAGACCTTTTTCACAATGATTTTCATTTTTAAAAAAGATTGTAAAAGCAGTGAACAAGAGAACAAATGGCTTTGGGCCTTTTGTTATTCAGAGATAAATGGTTCTCTCTGTAGTGCTTGTAAACTCTGTAGTGCTTGTTCTCTCTGTAGTGCTTGTAAACTCCCCCTCTCAAATCACATATAGTAGAGAAAGTTTGTTTCAAGTATTTATATGCTGTCTTTCTGCTTTCAGCCTTGAGGCAGTTCAGTGAAGTCATATAAAGTATGACTATATTGGCCTTCCCAACTTGCTGGTGTCCAAGTGTTCTGGACAGAAGTGCCAAGTTGTGCCCAACATAGGGGGGGGAGGAGGCGTTGAGTGTGTGTGACATCACACATGCTCCGGTCCCCACAACCTGGCCACGTCAACTCAGCCCGCCATCCCCTGCCTGCCTGCCACCTTGCCTTTGTTTTCCGCCACTGCTGTGAGGCTGAGGTGAGCTCCTTCCCCTCCATGAGGCCCGCTTTGGTGTGTTCCTTTGGATTGCCAGGGTGCCTTCCCAAAAGATTAAAAAAGCTTCTAGGGACCAGCCAGTTAGTGTCCTCTCAAACCTGATAGTATCTTTCTTGATCTGTGGCATACATACTATCCATGCATAGGGAATTAATTATGACTACAGATTTTCAGACTAGTCAGTTTTTTGTGGCTTCTCTGGTCCAATAGTATATGAAGTTTAACAATCTTTTATGAAAAGATGAACTTAATGCTGTTCCAATGTTTTTCATATGCAGTTGCCCAGCAAGAAGCTGAATTAGTAAAAGATTTTAGAGGATTGAATCTTTCCACATCATCTAGAGGTCCACAGATTTTTAGCAAATCTGCTGATATTTCTGGACAAAAAGACTCAATGTCTCCTGCCGACCAGTTTGCCAGTGCTGCAAGAATGTCTCTGAGGATGCAGAAAGTGAAACAAAAACTGGATTCTGTTATGGTATGGTTATTGTTGTTGTTTAGTCGTGTCCAACTCTTCGTGACCTGAAGAGTATGGTTATGGTATGGTTACATTTCTTTATTATTTCCCACTAACTGTTCATCTGTAGTGGGTAAGGTGGGGGGGGGGAGGGATTTAGGTTGGCTGCTTCAGTACCTAAATCTCTTTGCACCTTGGGGAGGGCTTCTCCTTGCAAGGAATATTTCTGCTATTTCAGGATGTCCTACTTCATGTGCTCTGCTGTATTAGATCCATCAGAGCTTGAGTGTATCCTACAAAAACAATGTCTCCTCTCTGTCTTCATTTCTGTTGTGTTTATCCAAAATATACATATAAATATCAGTGAGGTTCAGCTATACTGGTCCACTAGTGCTGGTCCACTAGTTTGCATATGCCAAAGAAGCACGGCCATTCTAATGATACAGGCCCTAGCATCTTGAGTCACTGTCTTCTTATCTCTCTACAGGTACCTTTAAAAAAGGAAAGAGTAACCTCAGATACTATTAGAGGTTAACTAAGGTTTGCTGCTTTTCAGCACACATCTCATCATACTATTTATTATTCATTTTACCATATTTAAAATATTTATAGGCTGCCTTTCTGAGTAGAATTCTCTGCAGGCAACTTTGCTAGAAGGAACCACCGCCAAATCCATAGCCTGGCCACTTGCAACAGAAAGTAGGGGGGAGATAACTGGGCCCGATGCTGTTATATGACAGCAGCGAGATTGGTCAGTATCCAGCAAACTTTGCCCCTCCTACTCCATGAAATGCCTCATTTCATGGCTTTCTGCTGGCCCCTGCCAGCAGGGATAACACCAGTGGGCCACAGCTGACAGAAGGCCAGCTTGGCTGGGGGAGCTGAGTGGACCAGCACCTCCATTTAGTGCAAAACCCTCACCTTACTGTGTAAGAGCGAGTTTGGATTGTTCCAACCCATGATAGAAAATCAAAAATATAACAGCCAAAATACACTCTCAGCACTTAATGAACTGACAATAATAAAACACCTACCCAGTCAAAAAGAAAGACAGTTTCCACAGATTAAAATCGTTGTTGTTGTTGTTTAAAAAAGCACAATATTTTATAATAATAATAAAAACAACAGCTCACAAATAGATGTATAGCATCTTGAAAGCATGTTCTTACAAGATGTACCAGCCAGGGTTCAGTAACACTATCTCTTCTCTAGCTGCATTTCAGACAGGTTTGCAGCAGTAACCCTGCTCTGTAGGGATAAGTGTGGTATTTCCTAGATAGCATGCACTTTGCTGTCTCTCAGTATTTTACCTCCAGCACTTCCTATTTCTGTCCCATTTCCAAGTGGTGGGTCACAATAGCCTTATGCATCCCAGTAGAGTTTAATACAAGGTGGTAAAAAGATTTACATGCATGACACAACAATTCAGGGATTTATCATCTGAGATCAATATAATTAAGTATGAAAAAGCTGTAAATATATTGTTATTACTTAAGGCAAAATAGGCACACACACATTGTACACTTTTATAGCTGCCAGAAGCAAATGCCATAAATGCTTCAGAACTAAATGAAAGACCTCTCTGAATCTTGATTGAAGCAAACATAATTACAATTTTTGGCATGTCTTATAAGTGACAAATGTTTATATTGTACCTCCCAAAAGTATGTATAATTATGTGTTATCTTCTGAGACTGAGAAAAGGTGTGGCTTATTCAAATGTAGATGTATCCTTGTATTTATAAAATAATCATAGTATTTTACATTTGCTTTCATTTGACATACCGGTAGTTGCAGGGGTTTTTTATATTCATCTCAGTAAGTTTAATAAATGAACTCCACTTTTGCTTTCCCTCCTCTCTTCCATTTGTACCCATTCTTTTTTGGCAATCATAATTTTTACTAATTTCAATATACAAGCTACCTTTTAAGAATTTTTCTCTCTCTTTGTCTTTCCCTTAGCAGTGATAAAATTCAGTGTAAAAGCTTTCATTCAATTTATTTGATTTTTCTTAATATTTTCCAGGTTTTCTAGTATGGATTCCATTATTGAAATTCAAGAAAAAGCAAAGCCAGGGCTTGGGTGTATAGGCTTTATGTAGTTACTCACTGACAAGGATGAGGCAAGCACTTGCACATCAGGGAGGCTTAGAAATGAGACACACACACACACAAACACTGTTCAAATACTAGCAGCCCATTTTGGATCGATCAAATATGTGCTAGTTTGGTTCAGTTCTCAAAATGACTTGCAATTTTAGATCCCCCAGCATCTCTGCTCCACTGCTACCTAGCTCACTTAATATTGCAGGCACATGCTGGACCCCCTCAATCTTAGGGGCAACCTGGAGCCTCTGGTTGGAGGTATCAATATTTGGGGGAGGGCACATTTTGTCAAAATACAACACTTTCAGTGGTGGTGGTAAGCCTAGGTTCAGGCTGGGATCCAAAATTGCCATTGAGGACTGAGCACGTTCAGTATTATTATTATTATTATTATTATTATTATTATTATTATTATTATTATTATTATTTTATTACTATTAAATACCCCGTCCATCTGGCTGGGTTTTCCCAGCCGCTCTAGGCAGCTTACAGAATATATAAAGCATAATAAAGCATCAAACATTAAAAGCTTCCTGATACAGGGCTGCCTTCAGGTGTCTCCTAAAAGTTGTTTAGTTCTTTATCTCCTTGACATCTGAAGGGCGGGTGTTCCACGGTGAGGGCACCACTACCGAGAAGGCCCTCTGCCTGACTTGGGGGAGAAGCAGAAAATCGGGGGGGGGGGGTAGCAATGCAATTGAGTATCCTGGAGAGTGGAGCCAAAGAGGAATGCGCCACATTGCAATGCTTTGTAGCAGTCTCATTTCTGTATAGCCAGAGCAGTCCCAGTTATCTGATGCAGTTGGGTCCTTGGATAGGCAAAACAGCACTATCCACACACAAGAGGAAAGGTATCAGCAGACTTAGGGAAGCCTCAGCATCTCTTCAAACCAGCCCCAAAGAGACTTTGCATGCTCAGCGTCCACAGAATGCTGACCAAGTAATGGGGATAGACAGAAAGGAAACCAGAAGGGAGAGGAATGGAATGAATCAGGCCCATACTGTTGGTTTCCATTGCAGGTCTCATTTGCAACTAGTTTTGGGTTGGATCCAGAGTTCATTTAAGTGCTACTAAGTTTGTGGTAGTTGAGGGACCCTTCAGAACAGCATGGGAGGTGGTGCCTACAGAGGGAGGGGCAATCAATTAAAAGACCTTCCTCCTCAATCCAGAAGGGAAGTCTATGGGATTGCAGTCTCATCTTTTAATAGGAGGAACCCTACTGTTTGCTGAGGGCAAATTTGGCTCCAACTCTGATTGCACCAGTACGGTGCTGCAGTGTAGTTGATTCTTTTCTACAGCTTTTGAGAAGTTCTGCAGGATGTTTCAGAGTACAAGCAACTTGCATTGTGCTGCACAGACGTAAGACTAGATATGGGTATGGGAGGTGCCGTCTGCCTGCAAACTGCACAGAGAAACGAGACTCTAATTTTAGAGTCTGGTGGGTATCTTCCACATGCAAATGAATCCTTACTTGCATTGGCAATAGCTAGGCAGCAGCTTTTTCTATGATGGCTTACTTTTCTAGAAATGATGTAGCAGAACTGTAAATACTCAAAATGCATTAAGAAAATTTCAATATAGGAAAATATTTTTTCCAGTACATTCTTTACTAATACTAATTGGCTTTGCCTTCCTTGTCGTTATTCTGTGAGCAATAAGTGACATATAAATAGCAGCAAGTAATATATTTATATGTAGGATCAAAGTTCATATTTGCATAGATTATATTGCAAAACTATATTTTTTGTATTAGAGTGGTTTTGCATGTGGGGCTGCTCCGGTATTGAACAAAAGAGTGCAGTTTTTCTAATAGCTGACTATTGTCAGCTTCCTAGTCTGAGGAAATCATGATTTAAGAACTAATGTTTGTTCAAGAACAGCATGTCCCAAAGGCACAAAACTTCAAAAAGGAATCTTAAAAACAAAAATACAAGGCATGGTGACTTTGCCAGCCTAATTTGACTTGCAAGCATATATGAAAATTTTGATTCTATTAGTTGAAAAGGTCACAGCACTGAATTATCAAAGAAAACCCAGAGAAATAGTTATTCACTTGTCGGGTCTTGAACTTGCTTTAATTCTCTTTATTTCTGTGTACAATTCACTTTTTTTACATGAAAATTAGGCCCATTGAAAATGTATATTTGCATAATTTACATAGAACTGCCATAATACAAAGAGAGAATGCAAAGCAGCTTTGTTTAAACTTGGCAGAAAGTATGTGGCCTTCTCTTTAAAAGCACACACACACAAACCCATCCCTGACATTTTTGTACTTGCAGTTTTACTCAACTCAGACTTTGTAGTAAACTGTCTGTGATAAAACTGTGGTTTATAGGTGAAGCAAGCCCAGTGCATTGTGAAAAAATGAGTTGATTGGTGTTAACTATCTTAGCCAACCTTTTCTTGTTGTTGAAAAGGTGTTTAGCAATCCCTTCCCACAGCCTGCATTTCAGAAATGTGGATTGCTTCACTGTGATTGTCCCATAGATGTTTTTACATGCTGGCCGATTAAAAGAAAGGAGAGGGGGAAAGTAAAAACCAGGCAGTATCAAGAAGCACGTGTCTACTTTACCTATTTACCGTAAAATAAACTGTAACATATTTCCATTTGGCTCATGTGCCTCACAAACTGATAATAGCTCAGTAACAGCTCTAATAAGTGCTTGGCTCCACAGGTTGTATTGGGCAAGTGTCAGGTACTTCTGCTGTTCACTTTGGGGAGAGGGGTGTTGTGTGCAGATGTATCTCTGCCTCCTCGTTCTGCAACCTGCCTGTTCCCCTAGAAAAGTAGTTTGAGTGCATTTTCAGGAGAGAAGAGCCTGAGCATTGACTCAGGAGCAGAGAGAATCAGGAACATGCATACCCCATTCATGAGAACAGAAGATTCTTCCCTTTAGGCAGTGGGGTGTTTGGCTAAGTCAATGTTTAGAATTTATGTTGGGAATATGATTGGCTCTAAAGAATTCCAATGGAACTAATTCATTTCATGTGGGTGTGCACAAGGGAGCTTCCTATTTAATTTTATCTGTAGTCCTCTGTTCTTTGTGGAGTTCAAATTGCACCACTGTTATGGCATATTTTACATTGCTGCTGCTGCTGCTGCTACCACCAGATAATCATAGGCAGAGACATATAAGAGGGTAAGGAATTATATGTGTTTCCTGTAAACATTAGTTTCCTGAATAATAATTAATCATTATTATTCTTGTTAATTTATTACCTGTCCTTCACCCCAAGGTGGGTTACAGCATTAAAACACATTATTAAAAACCATTCAGAACAGCTTACAACTATAAAAAATAAGGTGGGCCCTAAAAACATACACAAGATTCAAAAGCCAAGGTAAGAATGTGTATAATGAAGGTGCCAGACCCACCTCTGTGGGTAGGGAGTTCCACAACTTAGGGGCTGCCACAGAGAATGCCCTCTCCCAGGCCACCACCCCCTCTGTGGGCGGTGGAATTATCAATAGGGCCGTATGCCAATCTCAGCACCTGAGAGGTTCTGTAGGGAAGGAGGCAGTCTTTTGGATACTTGGGACCTGAGTCATTTGGGGCTTTAAATTCTACTCTTGAATTTGGCCCAGAAACCAACTGGCAACCAGTGCAGCTTTTTAAAAATGGGTTATTTGAGATCTAAATGGAACCCCAGCCAGAATCTGGCTGCTGCATTTTGGAGCAACAAGTTTCTGAGTCGTCTTTAAGGGCAGCCACACGTAGAGTGTGTTGCAATAATCCAGTCTGGAAGTTATCAGAACATAGAGTACAGTGGCCAAGTCATCTCTATCCAAAATGATTTGTAGCTGGCAAACCAGCTGGAACTGAAAAAGAGACACTCCTAGTCACTGAGGCCACCTGAGCCTCCAACAAGTGTTGAATCCAGGAGCACCTGCAAACTGTGAACTTGCTCCTTCCAGTGAGTGTTGATAGAGCCCTTTTGAAGTCATCACCATGATGACTTTCCAGAAGTATTGTTCACAGTGGTAATTTCCCACATGCACAGCCAGAATCATGGTACACTGTGCTATAGTGTACCGCTGTATACTATTATGTGAAGGCATTTGGCAGCATGAACTGGCCCTAAATTTAATCTGAGCTTTGGCAGACAAAGGACTCGGTTGAACCACACCATAGTTTTTGAAAAGATTGTTCTAATATGCATAGCTTAGAAAATCTACAAATTTCCATTGCTGCATTACATTTCTATCCCACCTTTTTTTTCTGCTGTGTACCCCAAGCTAGTGCAATGTGTTTCACAGGTAATCAAGGCATTGACCAGAGCTAGGGCTGCTAATATTTAGCAAGGTGTTACTGCATGTGTCTTCAGATTGATTGCAGAACCAAGTAATTAATCTAGTCACAATAAGTAAATAATCTAGTAGTGGTGAAATTATAAGACAAGGTGACTGCAGAACCTTTTCCCTTCTAGGCAAATTTGGCTGGCCACATGCCAGTGTTGGCTGGGGACAGAGGCAAAAATGGGCAGAGTAATGGGTGCAAATATTACCTTGGTACAGTTGGCTAAGGGGATGCGGGTGGCGCTGTGGTCTAAACCACAGAGCCTAGGGTTTGCCGATCAGAAGGTCGGCGGTTCGAATCCCCGCGACGGGGTGAGCTCCCGTTGCTCAGTCCCTGCTCCTGCCAACCTAGCAGTTTGAAAGCACATCAAAGTGCATGTAGATAAATAGGTACTGCTCCGGCAGGAAGGTAAACGGCATTTCCATGCACTGCTCTGGTTTGCCAGAAGCAGCTTAGTCATGCTGGCCACATGACCCGGAAGCTGTACGCCAGCTCCCTCAGCCAGTAAAGCAAGATGAGCGCCGCAACCCCAGAGTCGTCTGCGACTGGACCTAATGGTCAGGGGTCCCTTTACCTTTACCTTACAGTTGGCGAATCATCCCTTTCTAGACTCCATCCAGGCAAGAGTCATTATAAGAGTTTGTTGGTTTATTAATGATATTTTTATATTGCTTAATACATGGCATTCTTAAGCTGTTGTCATGGAAGTTCATGGACATATTCCAGCTAAACAAAACGTTCAAGGAATATGTGAAGCAAGGCCAGGGATGGGATGTGTAAGGGGGAAGGCTTATAGGGAACAGCCCCCCCTCATCAGGTCGAGTTCCTCGCAGAGCAGTAAGTCCAACAGCAGATCAGATTACAGGAGTCAGGAAGCAGAGGGGGAGAGACGAGGCTCTAGCAGTGTCAGACAGCCTCTCCACCGGGTGGAGGGGGAGAAAGGTGGGGAGGAAGGGACCGGAGAGCAGTCAGAAGGACGGCCCTTCCCCCCAACGCCTGAATTGAGATAAATGGCTCCCCGTAGGACAAGGGGGAGGCGCTTTGGCGTTCCCAAGGTGTTATGTTGGAAGCGAAAGAGAAAGAAGGCATTGCGAGGTTCTGACTCAGACTAAGCAGACATGATTTGCAGACACTTTGCACTGTAAATAATATGCACAATAAAACATCTTAACGACAAGCAGATGTGGAGAGTTATTACTCAAGAGTAGCCACAAGACCCCTGACAGGATGTGACCTGGAGTGAGTCGATTTGGCCCTTGAGCCTGAGATTCCTCAGCCTCAGTGTGGCACGTTCATCAACCCATAAGGAGTGAGACCATGTGTATTAAATGAGAGGTTAAGCAAAGATCTCAAGAGCTTGAACAATTTTGATATATTGAACTTTTCAGTAACCCCATATTTCAATGTCACAGGTTTTGAGTGTTAAAGTGAAAATAACTAGATTAGCTGTGTTTCTTCTGAAAAAGTGGAGTGCAATTTGCTATTGGGGAAGAAAACAAATATTTAAGTTAGGTTCAATTTTCCCCCCGAGTCAGTTATCCAGCCATTCAATCCCACTTGTGTGGCTTATGAGTGAAAACCTAAGCCTTTACTAGAAAACTAATAACTCTGAGAGGAATGTTAACTAAACACTTGGAGGTATATCTTAAATTAATTGAAAATATGTCAGCAGAATTATATTACAAGCATAATATAGGACTATCGGTCCACAATAGGTGAGCAGACATATTTATTACTTTGCAGCATGGAGGCAACAATGTTGATATAACAATTAAAACAAAATGGGGTGCCAAAGGGAAATATTGGTGTGTGTTTTCTAGAAGACAGGAAGGAATCAATAATATTTTATAATTGTCTTTGCAAAAGTTTGTTTTTAAATCTACTTATCATCTTTCCGAAAAGCAAGCCATTGAAATTTTCTGTTCTTGCACTGATCTAACAATAATTGTGCTGTAAATTTTGTGTCCCGATGAGGAAATTACAACTTTCCTTTACTTTTGTAGACCAGTTCCAGTGCGTTGCTTCCTAGTCCATCCCTCCTTTCACCACACTCCAAATTAAGTTTGGCAAGTACACTGGGAAAACCACCAATTCCTCTGTATCCTCTTCCTACTCAAAGCGGTAAGGTGATTTATTCTGTTTTTGTAGCAGATTCTTATTTTTGTTTCTGTGATTATATTCAAGGAGCATACTCAATTATTGCTTTTGTGTACATTTAAAACATGTTTAACATGCACACTTTGAACTAATCCCCAAGTGCTTTTAAGAATGCCACATTTTTATCTACTTTCAAAAAATGTGTATTGAACTGGTTTTATTGTTGTGGTGTTTGTTTGATTGATTATACTGTACAGCAGGCATCCCCAAACTGCGGCCCTCCAGATGTTTTGGCCTACAACTCCCATGATCCCTAGCTAACAGGGCCAGTGGTTAGGGAAGATGGGAATTGTAGTCTAAAACATCTGGAGGGCTGAAGTTTGGGGATGCCCGCTGTACAGTATACTGTATGCTATACCTTTATAGCAGTATCACACCACTTTAAACAGTCATGGCTTCCCCCAAAGAATCCTGGGAACTGAAGTTTGTTAAGGGTACTGAGGATTGCTAGGAGATCCCTACTCCTCTCACAGCTACAATTCTCAGAGTGATTTAATAATTGAGCCATGTTCCTGGGAATTTTGGGGGTGGTGGTTATGAGAGGAGTAAGGTCTAATAATACTCAACATGCTTAACAAACCGCAGTTCCCATAATTCTTTGGGAGAAGCTCTGGCTGTTTAAAGTGGCATGGTGCTGCTTTAAATATATACTGCTGCTGGAACCTAAATAAAAAATAATATATGAATATTTCAATTAGAAGAGCTGGAGCCTGTGTTTAGCAGCAATTACTCAGAGCAGTCAGAAGATAGGAAAAGTTGCTGGTTTCAAACTGCTATACAGATCATTAACATCCACATAAAGTGAATGGAGTCCCACTCCAATCACTGCCGGGGGAAAAACTGTTGAAGGCTGGGAACACTCATAATCACCCCTGCCTCTGCCTGCTCTGGAATACGGTAATCTTTGTTTTAGGACGGGAAGAGAGAGGTGGATGTGGTGGCAGACTCAGGGCAATAGTAGCAGGCTGCAAGGAAGCAGGCTGCTCCTACTGATGAACATTTGAAGAGGAGTGTTCGCCTGTCCTTGAATTCCTAATTACCACTGCTTTCTGATCATTACATTTAGGTTCCCTTAAAAGACATACACTTATGTCCTATAAACCTCATAGAATCGTAGAATTGTAGTGGTGGGTGGGACACCAAGGGTAACCTAGTCCAACTCCCAAAAATTCAGGAATCACAGCTAAAGGATCCATGACAGATGGCTATCCAACCTGTTTAAAACTCCAATGAAGCAGTCCACCTTTCAAGATATTTCATTCTACTGTCACACAGCTCTTGCCATCAGAAAGCTATTCCTGATGTCTAATCATAATCTCATTTATCATTTGGATTCATTGGTTCAGGTCCTACCCTCTGGAACACCAGAAAACAAGCTTACTCCATCTTTCATGTGACAGCCCTTCTCCTCTTGATCTCCTCTTTACCAGGCTAAACATACCCAGCTTCCTCATAAGGCTTGGTTTCCAGACCCCTGATCATCTTCATCCTCCTCCTCTGCACACATTTCAACCTGTCCATAGCCTTCTTAAACTGTGGTGCCCAGAGTGCAGTATGTTAATAATGTATAGCTTCCCATGCTAAGACAAGATATTGCTCTACACCCTTAAGATGCAGCCAAAGATAGCAATCTTGACAGCAGCTCAATTTCAAGCCATAACCCCTTGGCGTGTCACAGCTTTGCATTCATGTCTATAATCCTTTTAAAAAGCAAAATACATTCTTTAAGTCAAAGGAATGACACTCCAGAAATATAAACAATATCTCACACTTATTTTAATTGATCTTTTCAAATACATGACCTGAAAATAAGGATTCTAGGAAAATCTACTATAAAAAATAATGCATGTTCTTAGATTTTCCCATAAGAAAATCTCTTCAGTTTTGGAGATATTGTAACACCATTAATTGCTCTCGGGCTCCATTGTTATGGTGCTCATGCTATATAAGCATTGTTTTTATAGAGATGGGGTGGAGGAGAATTATTCATTTTTCATACCTTTCACCATCAATTATATACTGTGAAGAAAGGAATCTCTAGTATGTAGACTTGGCTCTGAGACTTATATTATTATTACATGGATATTTGATTATTTCACCATAAGAATCGGCTCAGCCTCCTCCACTTCTCAAGATGGGGGGGGGGGGTGTGTGTGCTCAGCCCCATCCCAACAGACAGCCCTATAGAGTTGGCGCCTTTGGTTCTGTGTAGTTTTAGATTTTTCTCCTCATCTCCCACTGACTGACTTTGGAAGAGGGAAATGCGGCAGTCTGGCTGCAATGAAGAGCATGGCTCGACTGCATTCATGTTTTTGTCTTCTCATTATTGTTGGATTGCTCTGTGCTTTCACCATAGCTCAAACATAAGGGAAGGACCATAGCTCAGTGGTAGAGCATCTGGCTTTGAATGCAAATGGGCCAAACTTCATTCCCCTGCATCTCCAGGTTGGACTGTCGCTGCCAGTCAGTGTGGGCAGTACTGAGCTAGATGGACCAATGATCTCGCTTCAGTATAAGGCAGTTTCCGGTGGAAATGAAGCCCTGCATAAGGACTTCCGCTTCCACAGCAGGGCTCCCCACCCCATCCCCTGCATGCCGCTGCTGATGGTATGATCAGATGAGTGCAACATTGAATTCCTCACTGTGCTTCCCAATCTACCCTGGGATTATACAAATAAGGGTGGGATAAAAGTATACTTAATCAAACTCATCTTTTTCATAGTGGTCACATGCTGAGTTAACATCTTCATCAAACTTTCCACTTTGATATTATGAAACGAAGATAAGGGAAAGGGATGGAGGGATGGGAAAGATAATTCCTGAAATAAATTGCATTTAAAATACTTGGATTCTATGGCAGCATTATTGCCTATTAGTTTTGAATACAATTAGAGAATCCCCATTTGAAGTTCTAAAGCTATTTATTCTAGCATAGTGCTGTTGATCAATGGAACTGGTCTGGCAAGTATATTGAAACTTTAATAAGTTACTACTTTTGGACAGGTCCTATGCTATATCTGGACATGTTCCAGGATTTAAGCACATGGGATCATTTCCTCAGTCAGAACAACTAACCTCTAGAAATGTTTCCTCTTTCTTAGGACGTGCGAGACTCAGTTCAGCTAAGCATAATTTAGAGCTGCCTGAAGGCAACTCAGCTAATGCCCAGGAAAACTACTGAATCTTGCTTTCCAGAAAAGAAGTGCAGCAGAAAGTGAGATCTGAACCAACCAGAAAATTATAAAAGGGCATGTTTGTCCTTATGAAAAGATTAACAAAACTGATTGGGTTTTTAAACACAAAATTCTAAATGGGGTCTTCTAATCACAAAGATGTTTAAACATGTGCTAAAGATCATGTTTATATAACGTTATATGGCTATTTCTCTAATGACAGCAATTTGGCCATTCCCCCCCCCCATATTTTTTTTCTTTAAAAATATGACTTTGCAGATTCCTCTAGTTGACTGATAATTTTATAAAAGTAATAGTGCAAATGTCAAATAACACGCCTTATTTTTGGCTTACTTAATCTGTTTACATTGAAATCAAGACCGCACAGATTCCTCCATTATGTGTTCTTTTTTCATGTTTTTTCATGTTTTTTTCTAGGCATGTTAATTAAAATATTTAACTGGGGAAATGTAAAATACTGAGCACAATAGCTGAAAAACTTTGAAGATTCCAAAGCTTTATCAAGTGAACATAACTCATATGTAAAATTGGTATATGTTAGGATAATTACTGCTGCGCCTTTGGGATAAAGGAAGTATTGTCAGCCAAATTATACAAGGGTGTGGATTAAATCAACCATTACTCTCTACTTGGCATTGATCATTGTGGCTTGCAAAATCAAGATATGACGTAGTATTGTGCAAATTACTTGCCAAAATGTGTTCCTGCCATTTTTTTAATTATATGGTAAAGTGGTTTGTGGGGGGGGGGGGTAGCCAGCTATATGCAAAGGATTGAGTAGAATTCAGCTTAGCTTTATTATGATGACTTACCAGAAGCAAATCTTTAAAAATAGAACTACAACTGGGGTGGGTTTAAATCATGAATTAAGAAAAGGGATCTATTTTGAATTACTGATTTTAAATCACATTTTTCTATTTAAAATTCATATTAAAACTGATTGCTATATTAAAACATACGGGTTTGTAAGTAACTATATACAAGCTCTGAACTTTCAATTTTTTAAAAAAAGCCAATCTCTAGCCCTCTTAGGAAAATGAAGCACAATGTACGGGTACCCTCTAGGAGGCTTCATATTGCTTTGCCATGGCAATAAGCAGCATTAGCACATTCTAAGGACATGCTTTGGACAGGCAAAAGCATTTGAGGATGGTGTGACCTGTGGAAAGTCCTGAAGGCTCGTTAAAAAGGCCTAGATTTCTCTATTTGGCTTGCTTTTATACATCTCCATAGCTGTGCTTTTTTGGGTGCCATGTTTTATTGCTTTCATCTTCTTTTCTTTTTTTAAAAATGATTTTTATTAATAGTAAGAACAACAAACATCATGGTTCCAAAACAGGAGCTGTAAAACACCAAAACTGGAATACCCATGGTAGTATCATACACAATAACTAATTTGGTGTTAAGCCAATATAATCTACAAAATCGCTTTAAAAATCTGACCAAGTAATCAAACTACAAATAACATATACTAAATCATGATACATGGATTTTTTCATGTCAGGATATTTTTCTGAATATTTTATAACCATAAAATAAAATGTTACAAGTGTGAAGGGGAAAGATATGATGGAAATGAGCTGGGAGACCACTGTGAACTACAGCTTCATGGAATGTGCCACTGAAAATATCACTCCAGTGTACTCACTGTGTTGCATGAAGCATGAATTGGCTCTAACTAGAGCACATTATCCCATTCCAGTGCTCCATGAATTATCCTTTGTACACATTTGGCTCTTGCAATAATGGAATGCCCCATTAATTCGCACACGGTGGGCAGGACCCCCATGAGTTACTTGCAGAAGGTTCTTGGTTTAATCCTTAGCATATCCAGCTAAACAGATCTTGAGTAGCCATGCTGTGCAGATCTCTACATGAATCCCTTAGAGACAGGCGTGCTGGGTTCCACTCAATATTGCGGGGGCCCGTCGTGTGTATGTGATGTTATGTGGTGGTAGGAAGTCCGACAGGGCCCGTCATGCCCCCCCCGAAAGGCCTGATGAGCCCCGCTGCAGCAGCAGGCTTGCCTAATGGAGCCTGGCACAGCCGCAGGAGGAACCAACAGGGCCCACCCAGCTGTGTAATATTGAGGGGGCCTCGTCCCCCAGTGAAAATTGGGGGGGCTCAGTCCCCCCAGCCCCACATAAATGGTGCCCCTGCTTAGAGAACCATTACTAATTAGAGCAGACAGTCAGAGAGTTAGCTTCATAGGTTAATACACCTGCATACACATGGGGGAGACTGCCCTTTGCATGTTGGAATCAGGTATCAGAAAACTAGGCACACCATTCTGTTCAGCTTTATGATAGGTTATGAAGTTGATTGCATGCCTGGACTCCACACACAGTTTGCAACTGTGTGAAAATGGAATCGTTTTTAAAATCTGCTCACGCTGACCTTGTTTGCTAAAATTTATAATTAAGTGGAATAAATTGCGGTCTAAATTTTTAGGCAATCTGCAAGGCTACCTGGGTTTTCAGAATGCTTGTCTGGAAATGAACATCCCTTTCTTTCTGAAAGTGCTACATCAGGAGGGAAATGGGGTTAATATGCAAGTGTTGACTATTGTGGTCAGAGTAAATACCTCAGAAGCAAAGCTGATTTACATTTTCCAGAATGTTGCCTGAGTAGTTGCTTGGAAGTCTTTTTCTCTGAATAATGTAATATGAACACTTAGACTATTTCCCTTCGTTGCACCTGCTTTTTAGTCAACTTGCAATTTACAGAGCAAAGTGAGTAATGCCAAAATGGGTAATTTTTTACTTTCTATATTGGCTGGCACTTGTATCTGTGTGGATAGTGGTATTAGATTGTTTCGTCACAATATTGCTCTTGACGTAGGTACTGTATATCTGGGTGGAGTCAGGAGTTTCTTATATTCATGTTTAAGAAAGAGAGAAGATAAAGTTCTCATTTAGCTTACTAACTTGTGTGTCTTCTAAGACTTCCATGACAGTATCTGAAAATATTTTGTATTGCAAATTTTTCATGAAGGGATTTGATTTTTATCATGATGTCAGAAGTTCAGCCAAGGTGCCCAAACTTAGGTGTAACTTATATCCCCTTTAGTAAAATTATAGGGTGGGAAAGGAACAAAGGATAATTTAGGGTAGTTTTACTCAAATTGCAGGGAGATGAGGTATACCCTCTGGGCTGTCTATCCTGCCTCAAATTCTGTGTTGTACCTCCTAGTCCCTGTTGCCATCAGCATCCCAGCTTTATCACCTTGTTTTCAATTGATACCGAGTATGTTAATTGTCATTCCACAAAATGGGAATAGCAGCAGTAGCTAACAAGGGCAGTAGAGAGATTTGTTGGGACCAGGCGTGCCAGCTCTATAGGGCCAAGGTGTCTTTGGCCCCCTCAGTATCAGTTAGCAGGGGGCCGGGCCCCCTCAATGTTGTGGGCTCCAAGGAGGCTGAGCGTGAAGCCAAGCGTGGCATGGGCTCCTCTTGAGCGTGAGAGAGGAGCCGTCAGCCATTGAAACCACATTGTACTGGGCCCCATCCTTGGTCTCCTCCTGATGATGCAACATTGTTTGTGCGTGGTGTCACACATGTGTGCCGGGCACATGATGTCACACACACGCCACACACACTGGACCCCCTCAATCTTGGGTGCAAGACAGTGTAGTGTGGAAAGAGACAGTTTTGATAGGTGGATAAGAAAATCTTGGCTGGCCTCATGTGAGCCATAAATTGAGCAACAGAGATCAGTTCCAATCACTGCCCTGAGGCAAGATCCTTCTTACTTCAACCACCAATTTTTGCATCATATATTCATCCTTACGTCCAGATTAGTGTTGGTAAATATGGTGACTGTTAACAGCCTGAATTCCCTCCACCATTATGTGTAGTAAATTGTCTAGCTTAAATGTGAGGCTGCTAGCACCCAAAATTAGAGTATCACCCTCTTTTTTGTTATTTAATAAAACATAAAATAATTGCTATGTTCCTTAGCTCAATTTCATTATCTCATATCCTTTTCTAATGCAAGGCCTGCTCTAAGAGAGCATTTCATCATATGCTTCCAATAAATTTACTTGGAGATTCTTCTGTGGGAGTGCATGGAGAATTCTACTGGACTCTGTAGCAGTCCGACTCATGGGACAGTGTGACCTGCCTGACATTGTGGGGAAAGAACTAAAAAGTCATTCCCTGGTCTTTTCTGCACCTGTGATTCTACAGAGATCTTCATATTTGTAAGGGGGAAATACAAGGACCTTTCTATGAGATTACTAAGGAATCATTTAATGGGTGTGTCAGATGCTAAATATATTTGATTCTAATCTCTAATTAAAATGTTGGCTTTTATTGCTCTTAGATTTGATGTAACAGGTTTTTCTTCATTATAGCTGGGAGCTCTGCATTCTGTTTTTTAAAACATCTCTGAATTCATCAACCAAAAGATCTAGCCTCTGTGACTGAAATCGTAAATGTGTGTATGTTATATTATGTGTGTGATGTTGGGAAATTGGGGTAGTGAGGGGTTTAAGAATTATTTGTTCCAATATTTCTTCCAGGGGCTTCAGAACCAAGGCCAGATCTCTTACGATACTAGAGGCAATGGGTTCTTTGGGCTAAGGAAACACAATGCTTCAGTTTTCCCTTGACTAGTTGCTCCTTGCATTGCAAATCAGGGTTGGCAAATCCAGTGGTGGCCACTGGTAGAGGACGGGGGTGCGGTAGGTGCGGTCCGCCCCGGGTGTCATCCTTGAGGGGGGGTGACATCGCCCCTCGCCCACCTGGGACGCTCGTTGCAGGTGGTGCCCCGCACTGCCTCATTTACTCTAAATAGACTAGCCTCCCAGGCCTCTCTATCTGGCCCTTGGAATTTTCCCCAGGCCACACACCCTCCTCAGAAAGAGGTCTGTGTGGGTTTAGAAACAAGCCTACTGTACAAGGCAAAATTTGCATTCATTTCTCTATACACTTTTGCCTCCAGCCCTGCCCACCACTGGCATGTGGCCCTCAAAAGGCTGCCCAGATGGGGAGGTGGCCTTTGGGCTGAAAAACGTTGCCCACCACAGGTGAATTTTCACAGGCTTGATTCAGAATGGTCTCAGCTAAATTTCTGCTGAGCATGCCCTTGAATGCCAGGATTCCTGGCGATTGTAGCTTTCTTAGATCCTTGCATTTTTCACAAAACTCTACTACACAATCTAATGGCGCCAAACTAATTATGAGTGGGGGAGTGTTCATACTCCACTCTTGGGAACTTCTGGTGCCTAAAATCTGAAAATCTGAACTATTTTCACCTGGCCTCACCCCTGTGCAGGTATTTTAATTCAGGAGTGACAGCTCCAGATCGGCAACCCTAACCCTCAAGGCAATATTTCCACTTTCTACAAGACCGCACCAAATAAACAAAACAGCAGCAAATAACTAAATAGACACAGTGCTGAGGTGTATGGAGCCCCGCAGCCTGATGGGAATGCAATTTGCCCCCTGTCCCAGTCATCAAGTTAATCAATTGATGAGCAAAGATGGTGCACTAAGCCCCTTACTTAGCTGATCTGCACAGATCAACTGAGGAGGGGTAGGTACCTCTGTATATTTGAGGGTTTGGGGTTTCTTTTACAACCAAGAGGTATATAACTTTTGTGAAATGTGTGTGTGTGTGTGTGTGTGTGTCCTGCGTGCCTACATTTGAGAGTGTGCATGACCCCTTGCTATAAAGTTTCTGCCTTGTGCCTCCAGCTTTTATCACAGAACTTCAGTGGCAAAGTTAAGAGTCAAAGCAAGACTTTTGCAAATACACCACCTGCAATATTTTGGAAACAGTGACTGCATAACTATTTTGTCGTCACTGTAACCATCACACTGTGCTGGGGTAAGTGTTATAAGCAGGGTCAGTCAGGGTGAGTCAGAAAGGATACAGCTTTTTAGTTTAGAAAAAAGGCTAGTAAGGGGGCTTGGGGGAGGCATACACAATTATGCATGGTGTGGAGAAAATGAAAAGGGGGAAGTTTTCTGTTCTCATGATAATAGGACTTGAGACCATCCAGAGCTGAATGTTGGAAGACTGAGGACAGACAAAAGGGAGCACTTATTTGCATAATGCATAGTTGATCTAATTCATTCCCACAAGATGTAGTGATGCCCACAAGACTGGATGGCTTTAAAAGAAGTTGGCCATTTTTTAAAGGATAGAACAAATAGGAGAAGGTTATCAATGACTACTAGCCAAAATGGCTGTGTTCTACCCCCAGTATCAGAGCAGCAGGTCTCTGGATACCAGTTCCTGGGTATCACAAGGCAGGGGAGTATTGTTGCATTGCTTGCAGGATTCCTATAGTTATCTGGTTAGCCACTGTGAGATTAGGATGCAGGACTAAATGGGCCTCTTCTAAATAGGCCTCATAAGAAGAGCAGGCCTCTTCTTATGTTCCTATATTCTTATCTTTGACCCAAATAATATGAGTATTCAACAATAGTCTTTAAAATAGACTTGTGTCCTTTCTGAATCATTTATGTTTCTTATTTAGGCTTATATAGGGCAAAGATGTGACAGAGGAGAAAACTGGGTAACTGGAGCACACATAAACCTATTAAGAATGAAGTTTTTTCCGCTCACAGGAGAAGTGTTTGCAAGATTGTGGGCAAGCTGGCTCTTTGAGGTGGTGCCATCTAATTACATATATAAATATCTTCCAGTGTTCAAATATTTGTGAGGAAATTTATTATGAGTGTGACTAATACCACTGGCTTAAGGGCTGGCAAAGTGCAGGTGGAGGTTGTGCAAGCTTTCCCATGGATATGTGCCAGTGCACCTGAATAATTTCAGCCATTAGTTGAGAATCCAGGGAACTGATGAGCAGGTATCACCCAGAGCACTTAACTGAACAGTGTGTGTGTGTGTGTGTGTGTGTGTGTGTGTACACGTTGACAGTTACTGAATTTCTGGTTATCACCATAACACACATTTGGGTGAATGAGGTGCAGCGTTGTCATTCTGGTGTGTGTTGCTAACAGAAGGGTTAGTTTTGGTCACCTCTTCTTGGATCCAATCTGTTTTGTTTTTTCTTCTTCTGTAATGACAACTTAATGTAAGCCCTACATGTGATAACAGTTCAACCATATGCAAGCTTTCCTCCTGCTGAAAAGCTGGTAATCTTTTCTGATTAAATGACCGTCATGAAAAAAGCCATAATATGTTGAAAGAAGGGTATGAAGTGATAGGTGCCAACATCCTTGAATAGTCCTTCAATAAGAGCAGATTTGCCTCATGTGCCAGTTTGTGGACACAGGGGCGAGACTGGAGGAAACCCCTTAAATACTTTGGGCTCTAGATATCTGAAGGGCTACATACTCCCATCTCACTGCAAGTCCTGAAAGACTTGTCTCTGCTTATCAGAAGACTGATGCCACTGTGCTCCAAATCTCTGGATGACATTTCCCAGTGGTTTCATATAGAATTAGTCCAAATGCTTCCCCCAAGCCATGCCCACCTTGTATCAGATGTGGGGAATGGCTCATCGGTACCTTTGCCCACACAGTTTCATTTCAAACCACATGGAAAAAGGAAAGCACTTTACCTGATTTCAGATGATTGATAGGTGGGTGCCAGATGACTGACAGGGAAGTTGGGGACATCAGGATCCGACCCACCAGCTGGTCCCATTTCCCATCCCTGTTCTAGGCCAGCACTCTTAACTTCTTCACCAAACTTCACTAGAATTTGCAGAAGGGAGATAGTATAGGGATTATCTTCCTTGTTTTTGAAAAAAAAATGTTTCTTTAAAGATGTTTCCTTCCTTAGAGCTATGCACATACCATCTACAAAAAGAAAAAAAGATGAAGCCATACATATTGAAAAGATTAGTGTGAGCTTGGTAGTCATTCTAATAATACATGCAAAAAGACCCAAAAATGACAAATAAACCCTTTTAAAAATATACTGTAGTGAGCTGGAATAAAATAAACAGCAAGATGTGTGTTGCCAGGAAGTCATATGATCAAAGAGAATACACTGAATAGCTTATACCTATTCTTTCAGATAAAATGAGTAGTTCAATGCAGAGGTGTTGTGATCACTTCTGGTGGGGGGAAAACTTTGTATGCATGACTCAAAGATTCAATGGCTGGGAAAGACAGTGCTGGTTTTAAATAATAGTGTCAGTTCTGAGTGCAAGGTGGTATGTGGTCATTGCTTGCAGTATCTTTCCAAATCATTTGAATGGAAATATTGGATTAGCTAACCTTGTGTCAGGTCTGTTAGTTAGATAAACTCTCCAACTGTTCCTGACTGAAAGATGCATAGCTGGGACTGAAAGCAGCTGCTGCTTTTTTATTCAGGTTTTTGTGAACTGTCTTACCATCATCATGGTTTTTTTGAAAAATATATAAAAATAAAATGATTTATTAGACTGAAAGGGGATAACAAGCAAAAATTTCACAGCTTTGTCTTTTCATAGGGAGCTTCATCCCAGTAGGAAATCCTTTTTGCCGAAGCCCGTCAGCTGGACTACACACGGTAAGCAGCTCAGTATTGCTTTTTCTTTTTGCATATAACATTTATAAAAAAAACTTTTTAAAATCCTTCTTCAAAAGTTATCATTGTACAGGAGCTTTCTTATCCTTCCGTTCAGTAATAAAAGACCTGCCTTCCACAGAATCATTGTCCATGTAGGCTTTCTGGCTCCCGCAGTTGCTCTCTGAACAAAAGATCCAATATCAGCTTTGTGTACTATGCTTGTAAAACTCATTGCAATTAGGTATGCCAAGATCTCAACTCTCTATCCTTAGGATGTCTTTAGATACATAGTTGTGGAGAATAAGGAAAAGTGGACACAACAGGACCTGAACTTGTATGCTAATTCTTTGTACTTTCAATTGAGACAGACAGAGAGATTGACTCTAATTGAACTTTTGCTCATTGATTGTCTTATATTAAGCAGCATTGTTGCCACTTTTGTAATGTGTAGACTGAAATCTCAGTTGTACTTTGGGTTTTACTTACTTTAAAATAATAAAGAACCAGAGTTGTTAGCAGGGAGGTTATTGTTAAACAAGATCACCTCATTTTAACCAATTGGTCTCCCAAAGGTTTCCCATACTTATCTCTTTATATATATATATATATATATATATATATATATATATATATATATATATATAATACACACACAAACACACTGACCATTTTTTTTGTATGGGATAAGAGTTAAATTGTGTTGGGTTATTAACTCCTTTGTTACCCATATCTAAAGATCATGACTAAGATTAAGATGCTTCCTTTCCAGCTGTGAGTCTTGCAGAATAGACATCATACTTTGTCCCCCACCTTCTTCTGTTCCCTCCTTCACAAAGTGCCAGTAGCATAAATAAGGCAGCACTTAATTACAGCAATTACATAACCGGAGTGCCCTCCCCACCAATTCATTTCAGACCCGGGGAACAGCTTTGCTCCTCCCCATCTTAAAGCACATCTTTTCCTCTAATGTGGGCAAACATCTCACCCAGAGTGCACTAGGGACCTCTCATCATGCTCAACAGAGGCTCTGGATTGGAGATGATTTTTTAAAAAAGCTTTTGTTTACTGGTTTTCCAAGCTTATTGTGCCCATGGATAAATCTATAAGCTGTTTTTCCCCTCAATTAGTGCAGAAACTAATTTTCTGGCTACATTGGCTCACAAATTCCTGAGTGAGAATTACTTTCAGATATACCAGCCCAGAATGACTGAAACCAAAGAGGGAAAAGTAAAGATGGGAAATTCATTATGGTATTCGTTAACTTTTTTATGGTGCTGGTAGAAAACTTCTAACAGTATGTAAATTGACATCCTTTACAGTTTAAAGTGAAATGTTTCTGATTAAAGAGAAATGGATCAAAATAGTTTTGGAGTGTGTTTGAATAATCTTAGCAGTTGAATTATGTCACCTACTTTACAATTCATCCCTTTTTAAAAATCCCTGTAGGCTTTGTCGAAGCAGCTGTGTTTGCGTTTCTTTTTTGTGTTTGTACATTGCAGGACTCAGTAAAGTGCATCCTGGCACAGCTTTTCCTCTAGGGAGATTATAGATTCCCATGCTCATTAAATGCTTAAAGGACTATAATCAAATCAGGATCATAGTCTTCTGAAAACCCAGGAAAGCAACAGTAGTAGCACCAGCAGTAATTTAATGATCTATTCTATGCCGTAGAAAGACCAACACATGACAGTAGTTTGGTTACTTTTTACAGGAGTTACTTATTCTGTAAGATTTTAACACAGTTGCTCCTTTGTCTTTGATCAGTTTCTACAAGAAGCAGAGAGAACCTAAAAATTACAGCATACTGTAGTTACATTTTCACCATGCTGTTCAAGAACCCTGTGCATGTAACCAAAAGTATACCAGCTTGTCCAGTGCTATTCAGTCTTCCTCATTCAGCTTAATTTTGAGGGGAAGCGTGAAATTTACAAAAGGATATGTTCACAGCCATTCCCTGCTTCTCAGGATGTATGGGAAACTTTTGCTCCACATCCAAAGGAAAGTACTGAATTAGGGTGGAGATGTAGAGTTCAGTGGTTCTCAACATGTTCCATGCCCACTCTGAAATTTAAATCTGACACTATCCAAATAGTTCAAAATGTCTGTGGATTCTTCTGTATATTTTAAGCTAATATGGGAAACAAACAAGCCCCGCGGTAGGTAGGGATTAGAGCAGTAAAAAAAAAAATTGTATCCTTAATGAAGTTTATCTTTGAGATTTAAAGTTGCACAACATTCATAATTTGCTGTGATAATTTTTTAATATAAAGTCCTGGAAATTAAACAACCTGTTACACATTTGCAATAAAGTAAAATTCCATGTGCAGCTTCACTACCAACATGTTTGTTTGTTTGTTTGTTTGTTTACAATCTCTTACCTGCACTTCATGACTAAAAGTAATACTAAAGGGGGCTAGAACAAGCTTCAAAGCAGAGACTTTATAAAAGAGTGAAATGAGTAAAATATAGCACAATAGAGAATCTCTTCAACAAAAGAATCTGGAAATATCCCAGAATAAATATATTTGTTCTATTTTTGAGCTCCTCAAGGCAACCGAGTCTTCCATTCTCCATCTGGAAGCTGGTCTCTGTTCAATGAAGGACCAGAGTGCCTATCCTTGCCATTAGTTTGTGGGGATAAGTTAAGAGTTTGCTCCCCTGAAGAATTTATCTGACAGAATGTCTGGTTTAAATTATCATTTTAACTATGTAATGTATTCTGTTTTATGTATTTTTTTTTGTAATGGCTTCAGTAACACAAATAATAGTTGATGTAAATGTTGCTGAACTCCAACTCAATGAGCCACAGCCAATCTGCTCAATGATCAGGGTGGATGGGAGGTGCAGTCTAAGCAACATCCAGAGGGCCATCAGTTCCCAGTTCATGGTCTACAGCAGGCATCCCCAAACTTCGGCCCTCCAGATGTTTTAGACTACAATTCCCATCATCCCTGACCACTGGTCCTCTTAGCTAGGGATCATGGGAGTTGTAGGCCAAAACATCTGGAGGGCCGCAGTTCGGAGATGCCTGGTCTACAGTGATGAAGTGGTTCTCCAGGAATTCAGACAGCTTCTATATGACATCTGCTCAAACTTCTATTTTAGACAGGGGTCGGCAAGGTTTACCTCAGCTGGGCTGGTTCACTCCAGTGGAGAACCCTCTGTAGGCCAGATTGCTCGCACATGTGAGCATGCATGCCCACGATTTCCGGCATCTGCGGCTGTGCAGATGAAATTTCTGGCATCTGCACATGTGCAGACGAGATTTCTAGTGCCATGGAAGCGAGTCCCCGCGCCGCGCTGTGCCGGTTTAGTGCAGCGCGCAGGGACTCGCTGAGCGGGCAGCTTGGTTTGGGGGTGGCCTGTGGCCCCCGTGAGCTGCTTGTGGCCCGTGGGTCTTAGGTTGCCCTGATTTTAGATGTCTAGACTGCCTATAACATGGAGACATCTATATTACCTTGTAAATAGGGGTATATATGCCTATCATAATGGTGCTGTGTTGCACACTCTTGTTGCCATCTCTACATGCTGGCCTGTGTTTAATGGCAGAGGAGCCAATGAAAATGTGGTAACCCTGAATCCATTTCTCTGTGTGGTAAACTGGTGCAAGCAAACCTTCCATATGGAGACAGCCACTATGAAGAAGGGTTTAAAATGGCCATTTGTGCATTTGAGTATTTCTTAAGTTTGTAAGCCTTAAGTCCACAGACCTTAGGAAATCCTGAGCTAAATTTAGTGACATGCTTACTATCCAGTCATCATTGTTCCTTATTTGCTGATTTTTCAGTTTACCAAGTTGTCTCTAGATGCCTTCCATGGCTAGGTTTTGTGAAATTAAGAAGTAGAAATGATACACTAATCACCGTTAAGTCCTTAAATGAAGGTTATTTCTTATCCCAATTCCAACAATTGAAAAGTAAAACACTTATTTCTTTAGGTGGAAGCACTTTGTATCCATCCACATATTAATAAAACTTTAATACAACATCTGGAAGCATTCAAAATATCCCTGGGCATGCTGAGGTTTTTAATCTATTATTTCCTAAAGCTTACCTCAGCTCAAGGAAGTTTGATGGGGCCTTTGGAGAACTCATAAATATCTTTTTGAAAAGAATTATAATGAGAATAGTAATCATCATCATCACCATGACTCATCACCGAGTAACAAGAGCCACTCCTTCCCTTCGGGTAAAACTCACTGCCTTGACAGTGTTGCTACTCTACAAATGCTCATATCAAGGAATGAAGAGCCAAGAATAGGCTCAAACTTGCCTTTTCTGGATGGCTGCACTGAGAAATGACAATTAGGTAAATCCACTGGTTCTCTGCTGTAAGAGCCAAACCAGGCCTGATTTGTGTGTTTAAACCTGGATCAGCCGCAGTTCATTAGAAAGACTGAAAGGCTTCGTTTGAACAGCAAAAGGGGTGCATGGGTGAGGAGCACAAAACTTCCTCTTCCTTGCAGGATGTAGCTTACCTTCCTTCAGCTTCTTTCAACAAGTGTCTTTCCCCGCCCCTCCCCAAAAGGTTCACTTTCTAGTATTAAAGCCCGGCCAAGGGTAATATGCTTTTATGGCTGCAGGGTGGCAAGGCATGAACAAGGGGATTGATTCAGGACCCCTTGTTTCCCTCATCTTTTGCTGATCAAACCACCCCCACTGCATTTACTATGGGTGCAGGTTGGAGCAGAGATTGGACACCATCACATCTATTTTACCTAACTGAGATCTAGTATTCCCAAATTATATTTTTTTATTTCATTTATATCCTACCCTTCCTCCCTGAGAACCCCAGAGTGGCAAACACTAAAGCGATAACAGAAAGGAATTAAAAATAAATTAAGCCCCATTTAAAACATCTTAAAATAAGGATTTTAAAACTGTAAAACAGTCACATACCCTTACAGGTAATAATTTCAAGGTTGCTGAGATCTTCCAGTCATCAAATGCCTTGGAGACTCCAGTATTGCCCTACCCCCTCCATGCCGGCCTGAAGCTTGCTAACTAATTCCTCTTCCCTCCATTGGAAACAATCAGAGCAGGCCATAACTGTGGCTAGTCCACACCTCTCACCCTGGGCAGCAGAAGCCAGCAGGGTTTGGAAGGGGCAGACAGGCCACAACTTTACACCATTCTCCACCCACATTAATGCAATTTATTCCTGTTAAATAATTTCTTTCAGAATGCTGAGTTTCCAGCAACACCCTATGTGAGAGGAGACACTAGTTCCGGTTCAGTCTCTGTCCAAGAAACAGTAAGTGCCAAGCAACTTTTAAAATCGATTTTCTCTATTGTGTGTTGATTTTTCATCTCAGCAAATGTAATAAGTGCTTCTAAAATGACCTTAAGTTCTTCAACACTTGTTTTAGGAATATATTGGCTCTATTTAAAACAAGATTACTCAGATTATCAATTGCATATAAAATGGACTTATGAAAACAGTGGTGTACACTTTTAAGTATTTCTTCAGAATCAGTTACATTGGATGGATAGGAGCCATTGTGTGCAAAAGGAGACAGCTCTACTACAACTCCCCTTCCACAAACCCCATTCTCCTGCAAAAGGAACAAAATTGTTGAATGTCACCCATTGGATATAACAAATTCTGTAATGCTCAGCTATTCATCAAGTGAGCAAACCAGCAAACTTTTTTTTTGTCACCAAGCTTCTGGATTCTCTTCTTCAAAACAATGAACTGATGTTAGGCATTATATTCTAATAACTCCAGTGACAGAGAGCGCATGTATAGTGTTCCTTTATTATTATGCATTCCATTGAACCTTTTGTCAAATTTTCATTTTTACCATAGGTGCCCTGTAAGGTTTTCTAGCTATTGCTGAAGATTTATTAATATTTGCAACAGAGATTAGGTAACATCATATATTTTGCAATTATTTAATGTAATGACATCCTGCCTTTTGGAAAGATTTTTTTTTTGGGGGGGGGGGAATCCCCACAAGTACTATGTCATAAGTTCCACCTTCATTGTTTTTTGCTATCTAGTTTCCTCTAACAATACAGATGTTCTCGGTAGTGGCAAAGGGTTATCCGTGAGCAAGAACAGTTCTGTCTTCCCACAGCCACTCATGAGGAACCATCACATAATGGCTGCTTTTTATTACACCATTGGTGAGATTGCACACTTCACCCAAAGAAGCCTGTTATTGCAATGCCATCAAGAAGTCACCTAAATAAAAATGGGTTTGTGGTGATGTCCCCAGGGCCGGTGCTAGGGTTTTTTGTGCCCTATGCGAGATCACCTTCTGCCCCCCCTTTAAATAAATAAATAAATAAACTAAAAATAGAAAAATGAAAAATAAAAAAATAAAAAGTAGGGGAAAAGTAGGGGAAAAAACAGTTGAGAGGTGCAGGGAGGTGGTCCCAGGCTCCCGCGCGCCTCCGGAGCTTCGCACAGGAGCACAAGCCTGGGGCCACCTTGCTGCACCTGTCAGCTGTAGCCTGAAGAGCAGCTTCAGGCCGCTCTCCGGAGGCACACACGCGCCTCAGGATAGCGGCCTGAAGCCGCTCTACAGCTGAGAGGCGCAGCGAGGTGGCCTCAGGCTCGTGCTCCCACGCGCCTCTGGAGCTTCACACGGGGAGCACGAGCCTGGGGCCGCCTCCACTGCACCTGTCAGCTGTAGAGCGGCTTCAGGCCACTCTCCGGAGGCACGCGCGTGCCTCTGGAGAGCGGCCTGAAGCCTCTCAGCACCGGCTGGCCGGCGCCCTAGGCAGCTGCCTAGGTCGCCTGCATGGACGCGCCGGTCCTGGATGTCCCAACACTGGGCTTCTCTACATGGAAAAGGCATTTTTGATAAGATCTAATGCAGTGTAAAAATATCCAACATGCCATGGCAATTCATTTGTGAACTGATCTAAATGCAAGCTTGCAGTGACATGGTCAAAGTTTTTTGGGGTTTTCTGTTTTGAGTTGCTGCACGTAAGTGGATTATTAAACACACACAGTTTCCGTGCATTATGATTTAAGGATGCCCACAGCACAAAGTAGCTTGTCGTGTGCAGCAGCCTTTAAAAATGCAGATCAAATGGATTTGAGCTAAACTCATCAGAATGCACCACCATATAGGCGACTTTGCCAAAATAAGTCTTTTACCTAATTTTTGCAATTGTTTTATGTAACCATAACCATCTTTACAGCAAGATCAGTAAACTGTGTAAGTAAATAATATGAAGTGTTGTACTGAGCAATATCTAACTTTTACCATTTAATTATTATTTTTAAAAGTCATCTAAAGTGTAGTAGAAAAGTCATCGATGCAGCATTTCCCGAAATGTTCCGAAAGAGTTTCTTTCTAGCAAAACTGCCCCATATCTCAAGTGTTCGTTCCAATATGTTATTTTGTACCGCCAGGCAGACGAGCTCACAAATAAAGTGGGCTATGAGAGTAGTACAACAATTCTAAGAAAGTAAATGTATCAAACTTTATTTGCTTATAGAACCAGCAGCTGCTGTTGTTTTTTTTAAAGATAATCTTGGTGCCTTTGAATGTTCTTAACTCTTTCTTGAATCCCACAACCCCTTTATCTTCCTTCTCCTGCTGTGTTCCCACCAGCCCCAAAACCTGAGACAGCCTCAGCTCTCACCCAAGTGTAGCTTTGGTTACAGCAATTTTTCTATTAGAGGAAGTGAATGTTGGTGTTTCGTCTCTGTGGTGCATTTATGATAAAGCTGTGGTGGTCTTATCTCTTTCTTAGGTAGTGGCTCTTTATGACTACACAGCGCATCGATCAGATGAGCTAACCATCCATTGCAGTGACATTATCCAAGTGTTATACAAAGATAATGATAACTGGTGGTTTGGCAGTCTGGCGAATGGACAGCAAGGCTATTTTCCAGCCAATTATGTGGTTGGCGAAAGTACGTATAATGCTTCTCCCTAGTATTTTTCTGCTTGTGGGGCCTTAACTGATTATCAAAGATTTGTTTCTGTGCTGATGTGTTCAGCATACATCTGATATATTAAAATAATTAAAGTAGGATTAAATGTGAAATTTGAACAAGCATGCACTAGTCTGACCAACAAACAAGAAAGTGATGAGCTACCACACACTGAGACTACCTTAACTACCTTATATTGTTCACTCTAACCTCGTTGTAGAATGTTGTTAGAGTGAACATGGTTTCAAGGCAGAGAGTTGCCCTGTCTTGCTGACTGCCATCACCTTCTAACGGAAGATGTTGAAGCTGCTATCTTAAATGTTTAAAGCATGCACTCTGCTGAACATTTGGTTTTGTCTAAAAATTGAGGTCAGAATATATGCTCTGTTTTTTTAAAAAAATCAGGGATAACAAGCACTATTTTAAAAGGCATTCTCCCCCCCCCCTTTATATTGTGAAGGAAGGAATGCCTTTTCACATGGGAGGAGATGTCTGATACAATGGGTGAAAGTCACCTATGGAGCCCTGTCAGTGGAAGCCTTCTGCCAGGACTTTCACTTATGCAACAGGGCCCCCCCCCCAAAAAAAACAGCAACTCTGGAGAGATCAGGAGAACCTCCAGAATGGGGGAGGGGGAGAGCAGGGGGGGTTGTTCTGTTTTACATGATGAAATGTTTGCAAAGACTGAACCTTCATAATAGCATGACATTGAATTTCACCCATCGTGCATGCATTAGCTAAAAACTAACTCAATATAGTTTTAGCCCATATGGAAGTTTAATCAAAACTAAAATCATATGATTAAGGTTTTTTTAATTAAGCAAAGGTTCTCAAAGAGGATAACCACAAGTGCATTCAAGGGCATAATCCCATGTCTATTAGTGTCTTTTTCCTTACAAAAGTGTCCATACTACTGAGAACTGTACCCATTGATATTAGAATTAGTCTCCACACCAGAGGGCACCCTATGCAAAAGTCCATCTATTGAATCCCCATTTTTTATTATTTCCAATAACTGCTATTCATATACCTCTAAATGTTTGGTATCTATATGATGAACTCATGAACGGATGGAACTGAGGCATATGGTAAATGTATAGCAGTGAGCGAAGGCAGTTGGCCATTCATTTTCTCTGTGTTTTGTAGTCTCCCTTCCAAATGTTGCAGTATTGATTATGTACAGAGATGGAGAGTACAGATGTATGGAGAGAGACAGCAGGCACTTCTTTCTGTATCATATGCAACAGCCAGGGAAGTACTACAAAAATCAATAGTCTTGAGTTATTGAAATGGGTATGTTGAATAAAGATGGAGAAGCTGACCCCAAAATGCTGTAGATCAAGTTAGAGTATCTCTTTAGTGCCATGTTAGTCATAATTAATTACTTATGATTCATTTTCAGCACAATATGAAGAACAACTATCTTCAGGTTTGGCCGAAGATGCTACTCCTCTTCTTTTCAGTGAACTGGGAGAATCAGCATCACCAGCTATGCCTGGGGTAACTGTTTGCAGAAAAGGGCATATGGCATAATTATGCAAGATGGGATTGCATTTACCATTTCTTGTGATAACAGGTTAATTGCCAAGTGCTTCCAGCATATGTTAATTTTAATGCATGGACTTGCATGAATTCAGCATTTCTCAAACAGTGGAAGCCTGGAGGTTTTTATGCCTACAAAATACAATCCGTACATGTTGGGAAACATTTCATTTGGCAGAAAGAGAGAGGTGAAATTTAACTAAGTTAAATTGTTGCTACAAATTGTTTAGCTTGATTTAGCAGTAAACATATCCAGAAATGCTAATACAGTGGTACCTCGGGTTAAGAACTTAATTTGTTCTGGAGGTCCGTTCTTAACCTGAAACCGTTCTTAACCTGAGGTACCAATTTAGCTGACAGGGCCTCCCGCTGCCGCCGCATGATTTCTGTTCTCATCCTGAAGCAAAGTTCTTAACCCGAGGTACCGGTACTATTTCTGGGTTAGCGGAATCTGTAACCTGAAGCGTCTGTAACCTGAAGTGTCTGTAACCCGAGGTACCAATGTAAAGTGAAGATTCCAAATGGTTTATATTCCTTTCTAATTGCAGCTTCATGATAGATGGTTGTTATGTCAATCAGGAGTATGTTACATTCGGGATCCAGAGCCCTGTGCAGTGAGTGCCTAGTGCAAGGACTGTGCACCGGAATCTTTGGTGGGCATAAACATTTGCCATTGGAAGAACTGATTTAAGTTAGACATAACTGGGGCAACTTCAATAAACACCAGCTGCTCAGGAAGATGGAACCATATAATTGTGCTCACCAGTTGTTCATTTATTTATTTTAGAGTCAACACACTTAAAAGTTCAGATTTTTTTCTAGATAAATTTGTGTGTGCATGTGCACTTAAAGATTTTGTATTAATTAGCTATCCTACATCAGCAAAAAGAAAAAATTGTACCTTTAAAGCCCTAAATGGCCTCGGTCCAGTATACCTGAAGGAGCGTCTCCACCTCCATCATTCTGCCCGGACACTGAGGTCCAGCACCGAGGGCCTTCTGGCGGTTCCCTCGTTGCGAGAAGCCAAGTTGCAGGGATCCAGGCAGAGGGCCTTCTCGGTGGTGGCGCCTACCCTGTGGAACCCCCTCCCAACAGATGTCAAAAAGGAAGACAACTACCAGACTTTTAGAAGACATCTGAAGGCAGCCCTGTTCAGGGAGGCTTTTAATGTTTAGTAGATTATTGTGTTTTATTCTTCTGTTGGAGGCCGCCCAGAGTGGCTGGGGAGACCCGGCCAGATGGGCGGGGTATAAATAATAAATTGTTATTATATTATTATTATTACTCAAGAATTCACATGGCAGGTCATATCAAATGTTACCCTAACCTGAATTCTGAGAGTAACTTCAATCAAATATTTAGCACTGTATTTTACAGAGATCAAGCAGAATCATTAACATGGCTAAAAATGAACATATATGTTTGTGTGCAGCCATAACTCAAAGCCCATAGAATCCCACAGTGAGCTGCACCTGCCCACAACCCCACTTCCACACCAGCTGGCAACTTAGGGGCGATTTGAAACCTGGAGGAGTTTTTGAAACCTGGAGGAGTTTGTGAAGCACATGAGAAGCTGCTGTTTAAAAAACACACAAACAAATTCGAAAGTCTCATGGCCACACCTAAAGAAGCTCTCTGGATTGTGTAGTGTTTCATAAGGGTATTTCATAATGGCAGTTTTGATACAGCATGGACAGCGGTTTTGCCGTTATTTTCTGAAATTTCCATATAAATAGATACAGATAAAGACAGATATATATGGAGTCTAATGAACGCATGAGAGGTACAATTTTGCAGTTGCACCATTTCAAAATATCCACACCATCATATGTCAGAAAATGCAAAGTAAAAGTAAAAAGTATTCACTGCATACATATCCCATTAATAGTTTTGTTTGAGCCTAAATCTCTTAAGTCCAGCATCAGATTCATTGAGCCACACTTGTTCATTTTCCACTATATTTATATGGAATGAGATAGTTAGAAACCATGCAAGTTGTCTGCCTTTGGTGTCATAGAGAACAAACGTTGGCTCCCTCGGTGCTGCACCCCAAAGTCGCCTTTGACTGGACTTAACTGTCCAGGGCTCATTTACCTCCTTACCTATTACGATAGAGCAAAATTACCATTATAATAATAGCACTATTAGCATTTCTGTTTCTAACTAACTATTAAAGGCAAATTACAATAAAGACAAACACAATAATATATAAAAGGACTTAAGCTAAAGAAAGTAGCAGGATTTTTTTAACAACTTAAAGGTTGTACTCTGCAAAAAAAAAAAGTATAAATCTGTCTGCTCTACCTATCTGAAACCAAAGGGCACTGGGGACCAGGGCCTCCCTTGAGAGACTCACCAGATATTGGGTGCTACAACTAGAAAGGATTTGTCTTGCTACTGAACCACCATATTTCTGATGGCAGAGGGATAGACAAAGTGGTTGGGCAGGCTCAAATGGAGGCGACAATCCTTTAAAAATTCCAGTCCTAAACTAGATTCTGATGTTACTAGATCTAATTTTGGATCTAGACAATAGTGATCTGTAATTGATCTCCATCATAGCACTAAGATAGAATATGTAGGTGCTCATTACATTGAACATACCCTGTTGTTTTTTAAAAAACAATACTACTGTACAACAGTAACATTTGGAAATGGTATGTGGCAGTTTGTATGCTTATTAATCTCTGGCTTTAACTACCATATTTTTAAAATCTTCTGACATTGAATTTAGCTGATATTTTAAAATAATCAATGCACACGAGTAATTTTGGGATTTTTACAAATCTCCCCTCTGAGTGAAAACTGATGTCAATAGTCATTACATTGTCAATAACATTTAAAAACAAATGCAGTCCCCGTTGAAGACTCATTCAAGCACAGATTCATTACTTGTGTGTGAGAATGTATGTGTATGTTTTTGCTAAACACACCTGAACATTTCAAGGGGGTTTAAAAGCTGTGGAACTGTTTCCTCCTTTTAAACCACAAAGGGTGAGAATTTCATGGGTGAGGGATCTTCTTTCTGAAGCGAGGTATATTCTACCCTCATTCAGGAAGCCCGTGGGTTTTTTGTCATACACGTGTTGACCCCGTTTTCTTCTCTCCCCCCCCCTTTCTCCTTTACTGATTAATGTTTTCCTATTTTGCAGATATCAGCATACTTCAATAAGTCAGGAGACCAAAGATTTATTTCAGAGAATGACACAGACTACCTGACTACACAGTAAGCAACCATTTGTGCAAAGCAGCCTGCTTAGTTTGTTCCATTGCTTAGAAGTAGTTTTTTTTTAAAAAAAAGTAGTGATTTTAATGCAGCTCTTGAAACTAAATGGTTCAGAGAAGTTAAAGAAAATTTAAACAATGGTTTGTATCACAATTGACAGTCATATTCCAAATGTTCTAAGAAATTTATTGTGTCATTAATCCATTACGGTGTGTTTCCTTTCTTTGGATGAACTACTGATAAAAGATTTGATCCACACATTCAACAGCTTTGTTAGATGCACTATGTAGAAACCAGAATATGGGAGGCTACTGCAGGAATCAGCGCAATATGCCTTACAACAAAAGTTCTTAAGTTTAGGCTAAAAGAATACTAAAAGAATACTAAGCAGAACAGAGCCAATCTACAATACTACACAGGAGGATAAGGAGATGGGGAAAGAGGGAAACTTGAGGGCAAGGGATCATTGAGCACTCAGTCACAATCCAGCATCCACTTACACTGGTAGTTTCTTTCCTGAAATGCTCACTGATTTCTTGCCCTCTACATTTTTTCCCTACTCCGCTGCTAGTTAGTAATGCTGGGCAAACTAGGATATGCAGATCTTTGTAGTATACTAACAAGGTTAAATTGCACTGTCTAGGCTACTATGGGGTTTTACCAATCAGAGTTGCATCTGTGAATTCTTGATCTTTTCCTCTGAAAATATGAAAATTATTCTCTTAGCATCTCCCTCCCTGGATTTCTTCTGAAAGATCAACCAACAAATTGTCAAAGGGTTAGTTCAAAGTGTTCACCCACTTTCAGCGTACTTGTCTTGAGGATCAATGTTTCCTTTAGACACAGTTTTGGTGTGTCCCAGCATCATGAGATCAGCCCACAGCAGCCTCAGAAATGGAATCTAAAGGCCAGTGCTTGGGAAGAAGCACAGTCTAAATAGTTGTAGTCTGACAAATTTCTAACACTTTTATTCTACTTTCCCCATAGGAGTGGAAAGAGGAAGACAAAGAAGAAAGGCATACAAATGGAGCAGGCGGAAGCCACAGAATGCAAGGGTAATGCAATTGACAACTTTCCATCTAATGATGTTGAGGATGAACCTAAGAAAAGCATGATGAAGAAGAGGAAGAAAAGAGCTGTCAAAACTGCAAGTTCAAGTGGAACTTCAAATGATGCTTTCCAGCTGGACTCTCCCAAAGCATAGTCTCCATTTTGTTTTTGGATGCTGATTTCATGGATAAAAAGTAGTATGAAAAAACATTCCACTGTTTATCATGGAATGATGGTATCATGTTTATCATGGTGTGCTGAGCCCAAGGAGAAGAACATGTACTGAATGTTCCACTGAAACGCATATGAGTTAAAGCACCAAGTATGACTTCAGTATTTCATTTTTGCAAATAGAAAACACTTTGAAATATCTCAATATTTCTCAATTGAAATATCTTCAACACCATTGAAATAATCAGTTTTTGTTGGGCCTATTCATGTCAAGATAAAGTGGTCCGAGAATAGTTTGTTTAAAATTTTAAAAAGCACTTTCATGGGTAAAGTCAAAAGAACTGTTTACCGAGGAATAGCCTTTGCAACAGTCTCACATACTGATGTGCATCTGCAAATGAGAGTGAATAATCATATGAGTAAATCCCAGCTACCATCACTACGGGATGCAACAGACAAATTTTTGTATATTGATATTTAAAATAAAAGTTTTAATGTATATTATTAATGCACATTAATATTAATAGTATTAAAACAATGCAATAGCAATACAATAGGTTTTGCAGAATTCTGTTTTTGTTATACTCAAAGCATTGCCAAATTCGTTTTCTACTTTGTCCTGAAAACCTGTTTTGCATCAATATGTGGGTGGGATATATTTTTGTGTCATATTATGTTTATGCTCAGGTGTAACTGTTTTTAAATTAAAAGGCATTAAGTTGTGAAGGAATTATTCATGATGATTTCCGGTGACTTTATTTATGGTCCTCTTGTGTATGTTGACTGCGGATGTCCAGGTTATTTATACCATGTTAGGAAATTCTGCCCCCTTCCTTTCTGAAGCAATAAATAACATAAAATTAGAAAACCCTTTTTTTAGTAGTCATGGCATTTGATTCCATTAAAAAGAAAGAAGTGAGAATAACCATGTTGACTACTGATGTGTAAAATAACATCCAGATGCAAAGGATTAAATACTATATACATACAGTATTCCTGTGTATGTTTAGCAGGCACAGAAACACATAAACATGTTTATCTACTTAAAACTCAGTTTCCTCCTTCAAACAACTCTTGTAAAAATGTAGTTTGTACAGTAGAACATTGCAGTAACCCAGGCTGGATGTAACTAGGTCAGGGGTACCAATGTGGTGCCCTCCAGACAATTATTGGAGTACAATTCCCATCATCCTTGACAATTGGCCGTGGGAGTTTGAGTCCAACAACATATGGAGGATGCCATGTTAGCTTTTCCATGTTGGTTATAAATAGGTGAGGCCAGATATACTCCCTCCAATTAGGATTTTAGTTTAGGAGTGAGCCAAAGCTGATACAAGGGTCAGAACATCTCTATCCACATCAGCAGATTCATCAGCCAACAGCATCTGCATCTTACCCAGATTGCTTTTCCATTTATTTGTCCTCATCTACACCACAAGTGCCACCAGACACTAATTCAGGGTTTCCACAGCTTCCATAGAATCAAGAGTATGGAAACGAGCTATGTGTGATCAGAATACCAGTGACACTTCAGCACAAACTTCTGCATGAATTCCCCCAGCTGTTTCATTATAGGCATTGAAGTGCATGTGGGACAAGGTGAAACCCTCTGACACCCAGTAAACCAAATGCCATGGGATAGAGGACTAGTCCTCCTCCTACAAGGAACAACCTTCCTGATCAAGTTTGCAGATGACACCAAATTGGGAGGGGTGGCTAATACCCCAGAGGACAGGATCACACTTCAAAATGACCTTAACAGATTAGACAACTGGGCCAAAGCAAACAAGATGAATTTTAACAGGGAGAAATGTAAAGTACTATACTTGGGCAAAAAAAATGAAAGGCACAAATACAGGATGGGTGACACCTGGCTTGATAGCAGTACATGTGAAAAGGATCTAGGAGTCTTGGTAGACCACAAACTTGACATGAGTCAACAGTGTGATGCAGCAGCTAAAAAAGCCAATGGAATTCTCGGCTGCATCAATAGGAGTATAGCATCTAGATCAGGCATCCCCAAACTGCGGCCCTCCAGATGTTTTGGCCTATAACTCCCATGATACCTAGCTAGGAGGACCAGTGGTCGGGGATGATGGGAATTATAGCCCAAAACATCTGGAGGGCCGAAGTTTGGGGATGCCTGATCTAGATCAAGGGAAGTAATAGTACCACTGTATTCTGCTCTGGTCAGACCTCACCTGGAGTACTGTGTCCAGTTGTGGGCACCACAGTTCAAGAAGGATACTGAAAAGCTGGAACGTGTCCAGAGGAGGGCAACCAAAATGGTCAAAGGCCTGGAAACGATGCCTTATGAGGAACTGCTTAGGGAGCTGGGTATGTTTAGCCTGGAGAAGAGAAGGTTAAGGGGTGATATGATAGCCATGTTCAAATATATAAAAGGGTGTCATATAGAGGAGGGAGAAAGGTTGTTTTCTGCTGCTCTAGAGAAGCGGACATGGAGCAATGGATTCAAACTACAAGAAAGAAGATTCCACTAAACATTAGGAAAAACTTCCTGACAGTAAGAGCTGTTCGGCAATGGAATTTGCTGCCAAGGAGTGTGGTGGAGTCTCCTTCTTTGGAGGTCTTTAAGCAGAGGCTTAACAGCCATCTTTCAGGAATGCTTTGATGGTATTTCCTGCTTGTCAGGGGGTTGGAGTGGATGGCCCCTGTGGTCTCTTCCAACTCTGATTCTACATTGAGGAACCAATGCCACCATAAAACAATACTCCCAGCCCAACCTTGGGAAGGTTTTGGTAGTACTGAATGCTGTTTAGGGGTCCATAAGTAACAATGGGGTCACACATCTACTAGGGTGAGCAGGGTCCGCCCCCCGCCCCCCCGTTTTGGAATCAGGTTGGAATATAGAGTGGAATGGATCTAGTTAATTGGTTTCATCCTGTTAAGCTGTAGTTTAATACATGAAATTGAGATGCCACTGAATGCATATAACATGCATTTCTTAGAATACCAGATGTTTGTAAAAGACTGGGGGCTGTCATTTGTTCAAGTCAAGTTTAGAGGACTGAAGTCACAATAGCTTGTTCCCTTGTGTACTGTAACATTGCATTTCAGACTCCTCTGCATGCTTAATATTCTAGGTCTCTAGAGTTGCTGGTGGTGATGTTCTCATTTCATTTCTCTTTTTTTCCTTTACACAAAATCTCTCGTCATCTTCAGGTTTTGAAAGTAAATAGTCTAGCGTGCCATCATGCTATGTATCGGAGAGAGCTGAGCAGTAGCCAAGATCTGGATGCTCGTTTGGAAGGCATTGTTAACTATTAATTTGACATTGTGGACACTGAAGACAGAAATAACACTTCACATAAACACCATACTGATGTGGCTGTAATCAAAGGCACAGCACCTCCTTTCATGCTAGCAAACTGGGACTCCAATTATGTTCACTGCTCTGAAGCTGAATAGAGCTGCTTTGCCACACTTTCCAAATTGAGAGTGGAGATGCAGCAGCAGTCTCTTCTAAGGCACTGTTCCAAATAACAATTAAGGAGAGAAATCAGATAAAAGGCCCAACATGAAGATTTATGGAGCTGAAAACATTCTCTTTAAAACAGTGTTGTTGCTATTGTCATTACAAACAAAAGCATAGGTTTTATTTGCATTCCCCTTCCTTTCCACACATGGGAGTTAAAGTTTTCTACTGCTTTGCATTCTTAGGTGCGGAATTAATAGCTATCCGCCTTTCTTTGTTAAGCAAAGTGCACAGATATGTATTCAACAAAATGGTGCACAAGTGATTTTCTAATGCCTAGCATTAATATCTAATCTCTCTCAATATGAATAAGTATCAGCACATCACAAAACTATTTTGCATTTTGCATCATTATTCTCTTTGCAGAATTCTAACCATCAAACCATACAAAATCTTCTGTTACCTTTTCAGAGAGGATTTCCCCCAATAAAAATTATATGTAGTGGGGGGTGTCTTTTGTTCAAGGATGTGGAGAAAAGTTCATTTATGGATCTGAAAAGTGTTCATTGGTGGAATGGGTTTCTCCCTGTCAACAGGGAGTGTGTATGTGGTGAGGGTGGAATCAACTGAGTAGATTGATATTGGAACTGAATCCGAGAATCTCTTTGGTTGCAACTTTGGTTGCAACAGCTTCTGCCCTCACCTGTTGAAGCTTGAAGCACAAATGCCTATCTGAATGTGGTCTTTATCTGCACCCTGCAGCATGTTGTGCAACTGCACACATGCACACATACATGCTAAATTCTTAAGAATTGGGTCGTTGTATTTTCTCAAACTTGGCTTCATCTTAATTGGTACCACTTCAATTCTGCACAATTTCTTAGCTGCCACTCAAAATCTTCCTCCCTCCACCCTTAATAGGAACATCCACATATGTGGAAGACACATTTCTAGTTGCCACCTCATATCCCATCTGGATCACATATAAGAAAATTGTTCTATTTATTGGAAGCTCACTTGGATACTTTTATAAAATGGTTCTGTTGAAAGAAAAAATGTTTTATTCCAAAGCAAACGCCTTTGTGTTGTTGTTTTATTGCGGTTGCAAAGTTAATTGAAAAATAATAATAATTTGGCATTGCATGATTTATTGGGCAAAACTTTCCTGGCTGGAGAGGGTTTCCTAAAAAGTCTCCATATAACTCAAGTTATATTACAAGAATTAATTTTGAAGTGAAGAAGGCTAAGCTATATGGGCACAACACCAACCAGGAAGTTTCAAACATGAGTTCTATTAAAACAATGGAGCTCTGGAAGAACCTGCTGCAAGCTTTTGTGCATTTAGGGGATTTAGATACTGGGCATGATCTGTCGTCGGTTTTCCTTTACTTTAAGTTATAGCCCATCTTTTTGAAAAATCAAAATAGCTTTTAAAGTCTGTTTGCTCCTCGTTTAACATGTATAAATAGTTCAGCAGAGGCACAGTGAACAGCATACAGACAAACCATTGAAAGGAAAAGAAGATGACACAAGTTGCCCTTGCCAGCTCCCACAACCATCATGTTGCATTTGGGTTTTGCCTTAAAGTCTTTTTAAGAAACAGACATCACGAATCAGAGCAGTGTACTTGTAGCATCACTTAATTCAAAAGGCAAAAGGGGATCACAATCAAACAAGGGCTAATGAGAACACAGAGGAACATGACAATTGAGAGTCTCCGTTGACTAGCGAACTAAGTCTGCCGGCTGGACCCAATTGTCTACCAAAGAATTGAATGTCAGGATCATTTAGGGTTAACAATGGTCCAACACAAGAAAAAGCAGACAGCTATGAAAAATAGCCGGCATGGTAGCCATTCTGCAGAGACCAGGGATACAAACTTGATAATGAGGCAGTGCATTCACTGCATCCTTCTGCTCCAATTACTAAGGTGAATAGGAAATACTTAATCGAAGACGGGAAGAGGATAAAGAAGGGGGACAAAACACTTGTTTTGTAAACACAAATAGGAGGAATATTATTTAAAGAAACCTTTTCTACTATATGTGAAATAGTAGCCACAACTCTGCAGTAACTGCAGCATACATTAGCAGGTGCTGTTTATGAAACACTTGTAGTAAGTAACCAAATTCTTTTTGTAGAAGGGGAACTGTTCAGTAGGTGGTTTTTAAGTAAGCAGATATAATTCTGAAATCCTAATGTGTATTCTATGGAACTGTTTTGTTTGTTTGTTTTAAAAAAAGAAAATAGCTTGCCTCTAATAATAAATACACTTTCATCATTTAAAAAAATAAATGAATCAACATTGTACAGTACAGGCAAAAAAGTAGAATTTGTGTGTTAGAACAAAGATTGGCAAAACATGGATGGGTGCTGTGTCTTAAAGTATTTTGGTCATAAAATATATCGTTTGGTAGCTCTGAAGGGAAACAATAGCTGGTGGTTAAAAAAACTTTCTAGTTCAATTATTTCCTCTACAATGATTTGAAAATGATAATTATAAATGTTCCACATCAATTCAAAGTTCCTTTGGGTTTCAGCTATTAAAGTATACATTTAGAAATGAACTATGTAGCATGCAGGAAGTATGACTGAGAAACATCTATACAAGAAAGAGAGCTCACTCTGTTTTGAGGGATAAGCAGAAAAGTGACAAGAAACCAGAGCATTGTAGTTTGTGGGATAACTTCCTTTCACAAGGATGGGAAGTTTTAGCCTTGTCCTCTGCTTGAGGTAACCCTTTTACTTTTCAACTCTTTCCCTTATTCTGAGGTAAATATGCGGCATTTCTTAACATACATTTTGTGTATCTGGGTTCTTCTTTTGGCACTCTTTTGCCATTGCTATTACAGGATAATGTCAGACGCTAATAGGACTGGGCATTCCTCCTTTTGCTAAAGATTGATCAGGAATACTCAGTTTTGTGACTGCCATTCAGCTGCTACTGTTGTTATTTCAAGGACCTGCAGTTAAGTGGAGAAAACCTACTAAGAATACTTTTCCAGTGTATGAAGAAAACACACTAATCAGGGTCTTGATCAAATGGCCTACATCAAATGACACCTGAGCAAATAATATCATCACCATTTGTTCAAATGTTTAATGACTCATTTTTATTGCATTTGTGGTACATTTCACAGGTCTGAACAGAACGAAGATGGAAGACAACTTTAGGACACTACACTGCCTTGAGTCCAATGGAAGAAATTTGATATATGAACAAAATAAATTATCTAACCAACAGCCAACATCCCTATTAACTGCTCTCTGGGGACTCCATTTGAGGCAATACAGACCTCCATATTATTCTGAGATAACTGTCCTGTCCAAGACTACAACTCACCCTGTACTGACTGGGGCTGATGGGAGTTTGAGTCCAGCAACTTTTGGAGGAACACAGCAACGCCAGATTTAGAGTGGTGCAGGCAGTCTCCCCCCCCCCCCACAGGGTACTAAGCTGAGGGGATGCAAAACTGAAACCCATAACTGAAAATATCCAGTGGGGGGAGGGGATTTAGGCCTCACACAGGGCCCCATATTACAAAAGTTTACCCAAGTTCACTCCTAACACATGTTCCCTATCCCTATTGTAGGCCAAGGTTGTGGTTACGAATTAAAAGCAGAGCTATTGTGGAGGTGAAGGGAGCAATATCTGCGGCTCCAGGCAGCTTTGGGAAATCTTGGTTGGATATATTGGCCTAGCTGAAAGACCAGTCAGCTTTTTGAAATTTTCAAGCTCAAACTGCAAAAAAGGAACAGGTTATTTCTTAAGGTTCTTTTCTAATTTTATACCTGCTAATAACCTGTTGGTGATATCAATGCAGGTTGCTACTTTTTATATTCTTTTTCTTCTTTAATTAAAAATGTGTTGGTTTAGCATGTTGATACAGTAGTTGCTCTTTGCATAACACCAGTCAGCTGACCAGGGTTATAAGGGTTAGCTGGTAACAGATGATGCAGGTGGTCTTAAAATATAAGGCAGTGTAGAATTGCCCTCCCTAAATGACTGCTCCTGGCTAAAAGGCTTAGGGTAAATGGGAACGGAGGCAAACCCATTTAGCCTAATGCTTGAGCAGGTTTTTAGTGTTCAGAGCCAACTGGCAAGGCTCACCGTTCACTAGACCCTCCTCCGAAGCAAAATCTGGCCTGGTACTCTGACCTATCAATGCCAACTAGTCATGAGGCTTCATCCAGGACACGGGGCAGCATGTCACTAAATAGCAATTGCTGAGAAACGAGAGCAGGAGAGGGCTATTGGCCTTGTGTCCTGCTTGTTCTGCTTTCTGGTGCAAATGTGCAAAACAAGATGCTAGTCTTAATAATAATAATAACAACAACAAAACATTATTCCAACAAAACATTAAAATACAGTAATCCATCAAACATTAAAAGCTTCCCTAAACAGGGCTGCCTTCAGATGTCTTCTAAAAGTCTGGTAGTTGTTCTCTCTGACATCTGGTGGGAGGGCGTTCCACGGGGCAGGTGCCACTACCGAGAAGGCCCTCTACCTGGTCCCCTGTAACTTGGCTTTTCACAGTGAGGGAACCGCCAGAAGGCCCTCAGCGCTGGACCTGTGTCCGGGTAGAATGATGGGGGTGGAGATGCTCCTTCAGGTATACTGGACCGAGGCCGTTTAAGGCTTTAAAGGTCAGCACCAACACTTTGAATTGTGCTGACCTTTAAAGCCCTAAACGTCCTCGTTCCAATAGGCTTTTGGTCTGACCCAGCAAGACTCTCATCTTTTTATGGGCAGAGCCTCATGGTGGAGCCTCGCTGTCATTTTAACTTCCCAAATGCACCCAAAGGAACGAGAGTGTAGGGCACTGTGTGGCCACTCAGTACTCCGCAGGGCACTACTGCTTCCCAACATGACTGCCAGGTCAGGCCACCTGGTCCCACCAACAGAGGACAGTGAGCACCTTTGCTCACTTTGCTCAGGCCTTCATTGTGATAGCCTGTGGCACTCAGTTGGTTGCAGCTTTGCACCTCAAAGGAGTTATTTTCCTTCTTCCCTAGTCTAGCTGTATTTATGTGCTGTGAATATCCCCCTCGAGTGAGGAAAGTTAAAATAACAACAACGGCAGTGTATTCAACTGAAGCAGCATTTTCACTGTCATTGTCTCGGGGGCTGACCAATTCCCTTTTCATTTCCTTGATGCCAATACTTTTCTTTTTTAGCTTGCAAATGCTTCTTTTAATGGAACAATGTATCTTAACAGTAAAGACATACATGAATGCATGAAAAAAAGCAGGCCAATTTTTAGTTACACTTCTATAGTTACACAGGCTGGAAGCGCAGAAAGCTAGCTGCAGCAGCTGTAACTTTTCTGAGGATTTATCTAACCACAAATACAATGAAATGGGGAAATGGGGCTATATTAAACTGTGCAAGAGAAGCTGCTGGAACTCAGCCATTTCTGCAACATCCTGTAATTAATTTATTATGACAGGTCTGGCAAACTGAAACACCCAATTCACTTGCGACAGACTTGCGACAATATAGATATTTCAAACTCTGTAATAATCACATAAAGGGCAGGTACGTCTGACCAAATGTGGCAGTCTGGGGTAAGGACAAGACTGTAAAATGAACTGAACAAGTTGCTTCTCCAAGATGGCTGCTACCAAGACACTTTTTTGCTGTTTGAAGCAGTGCCCAAGTGGTACCTGCCCCCCAACTTGGGCCAACACTTTTCCTATCCCTGCTTTCATTTATCCCTCCCTCATGGTGTTGCCTAAAGGAAGTCCCTTGGCCTTGCAGAATCAACAGGGCCTCCTCTGTCCTTCCGACCTTAGAAAAAAAGAAAGCCTATCTGATGAAGAGTGCATTCTTCTTTCAGGGTGAATTTCAGTATAGATTTCACAATGCCCCAGTGTTTGTCACCCTCAACTTCAAGTTATGTTATTATACCACATCAAGTTATGTAAAGAAGATGAAGAGTTTCCATTATTTATCTGGAACATCCAGAAATGCAGACAAATAATATTCCTTCAGCTCAGCAGGATGAGGAAAACGAAACTGCATTTTTGAGGGTTTGAACACAAAACAAAAGTAATTCGGCAACATTCTGAAAAACATTAAACAAAATGGCTGTGCTTATGTCACAGCTGACATAGGAAGCCTAGACTATTGTGTTCAAAATCCTCTGTCACTCAAAAATGAGCCACGTGGTATATTCAGACACACACACATAATTACTCTGCAATGTCAGCGGGGTGGGGGGGTGGGTTATGTATACAATTTAAGAAATGTTTTCCCTATATTTGTTTACAGTGTTTTGGATATGCCAATGGGAAACTAGAGCGGAAATCCATCATAGCTTACCTTGTAGTTCTTCACCTCTAGAGGCAGAATATACCATTCTAAAGCCATTCCTAAAAACAGAGCAGCCCATGAAGTAGCATAGTTCAGGCTTTGATGATCAAATCTCTTTAAAATATGCCATAAATATAGAACAGGAGGAGCAAAACAAGGCATGGAGGTAGGGCGAGTAAGTTCTGTAAATGTCCAAATGTTTTGTTTTGATACTTCAACACTCCCCATTTGTATCTATCTGCTTAGGGATTTGCAGAGCTAGCATGAGTCACTACAAATGAAACAGGAGCAGAAAAAAGGTGCAATAATAATAATAATAATAATAATAATAATAATAATAATAATAATAAACACTTACTACCCGTGTTTAAATATTTATCTTCATAGAGGTGGCAAGGTTCATTAGATCCCATAAGTACAAGGGCATTATATTGGATGTCATGCATTTATTTAACTGGAAGACTTTCAGCCATTCATACAAACTGTTCTGCGTGCCGTCTAGAGAATTTTAATAAGAAGCTTTAATTTTGTATTTGGGGCTTATTGTTGTATGTGTGGAAGGAGTTACTCTAACCTGTCCTGTCACAACACACAATTGTGTGCCTATGATGATTGTGAATGACATCAGCCTCTAAAAATGCTTCCTATAGCTGAGTTATAGCAATGTGCATAAGCCTTTAATAGGCTTATGAAAGACGGGGAAGGGAAACAGGGGGTTAATCCTCATTATGGTTTAGTAATATGACATAATGAGAAAGTGACATTTGAAAAGTACACACAATGAAGAACAAATGGATCAAGAGTGTGCCATGGGCGCTAGAAGAGCCACTCCCAATCCTCTCTCGTTAGCAAGTACATGCTGAAGGCATCCCTCGGCATCTGCAGGATTTAACTGGTGGCAGCTCAGTTTCTGGGCCAGTCTATACACAAGCTGCTGGTTCCTCTCTGTTCAGTCCCTCCTATGCACATGGGTGCATGACGAAACCTCAGTGTGCATCATGGTTTAGGCTCCTATAGCCCAAAGGCATACCAATCATCACAGTGGTCTTCCGATTTCCTGCAGCTTGTACTTGTGTAGAATCTGACTCGGGGCTTATCCACACTTAACCTTTGCTCCGCTCTTTCCAGGCACGGTCTGCGATTTAAAGAGCCGTGTTCAAGCAGCTTATTTTTATTTTTTTTATTTTGCTTCAGAGCTTTCCCCATGAAAACTCAGTCTTTAAAGCTCAATCGGAGCACATGTCAATCTGTGGACAACCTGAGTTAGTGTTTGCTCCAATTTAACTTTAAAGTGTGGGTTTTCACTGGGAAATCTTGGGGCAAGAAAACACCCTCCGCCCATACTCTTGACATTGAACATTAGAGCGTGGCCCTCCCTGCAAAGAGCAGGCTTTAAAGGCAAGTATGGCTAAGCCCTTATTCTGAGGTTCCTCTGTGATAGTCCCAATTGCAATACACTTGAGCTGAAATGTGAGAATTGTCTTTTTTCAGTCTGTTTAAAAATTGTTGGAGACTTTCAGGGGTGGATAATATCCAGCAGACTTTCCACCCTGCTTTTTCACAAAAGGATTGATAATTTTGCATCACATATGGCTCCAATCCAAGTTGATATTGTTGAAGAGATCAAGGGGTGGCGGCTCCTCCTCCCTCTCTTTACCCATTGCTTGTTCCACTCACCAGTATGTTCAAACAATCTAGGTCCTTTCGGCTGAGATTTTTCAGAAGGTAAATGGGGATTTTTGTTTTCATGCTTCTGCTAACTGTTTGGAAAATATTCAGCAGAAACCCCTGCCCCTTTTTGACACTCACAAAAAGGGTAGATCAAAAAGGCACCAGGCAAGCCACTGTGGACCAGGCATTCCATAAAAAACGGGGTGGCGACACTGGAAAAGTGCTTCCTCTGGTTGCTATTTAAGCTATATTACTTTGTAAAGCGCCATGCTTTGATTCTACTAGTACCATATAAAATTAATAAAATAATGATGATAAACCAATAAAAAGCATGGCTACTCTGTGAAGCAATTCCTGACATAACTGGGGGGGGGGGACCCTAGTTTTACAAAGATGGAAAAAACTATCTCAATCACAGCAAACACTGCAGCTGTTGTTGAGCCTGTGGTAGCCACTGGTGGCAATGCTAGTACCGTAAATCTAGCCCTTTTTCTCTGGCACTCTCTCCAGAGCTATGGGCAGCAACATAGGTGCAGCACTGTGCATAAGAGCAGAAGAGCATTCTATAGCCATGACCTTATGATGTAAACGTTAGAGGGCATGCGCTTTCAGGAAAGGAAGTGCTAAAGAAACTGAGGAAGTTCATAAAAGGATGGAATCTGGTTCCTATGTGTAGAAGAGATTCCTGTTTGATCAGCAGCCTAAAATTTAATAAATAATAGGAAGCATGTTCTGCAGTGCTGGACTTTATCTTCCAACATCAGGCAACCAACCTCGGCTAAGCATCCACGGCCTCTGCATCAGCATTTCCATGCTTCTTTACTTGGCTGTATGTTTTCAGTCTGCATGTAAAAGAGCAGGCCATGAATTACTAAGCAATGGTATGCTCAGATGCAGCTTGACGTGGCAGGCTGGGCACCTTATCCTCAAGAGCATAAGAGGCCTGCCCACCTAGGCCAGTACTGTACACTGTTCTCACAACTAACTAGAAGTTCATGGGAAACTCAGAAGCAGGACTTGGCCGCAGCTGCATTCTCTCCACTTGTGATTCCCAGCAACTGCTGTTCAGATGGATCTACGCACATGTAAACATTCACAGATAACTTGTGGGAGACTCTGCCCCAGGTACCTAACTGGGCACAGTGACTCTAGTTTGAAACAGATTCTAGAAAGGGAGAGAAATGTTGCAAGACAGGATTTCGATGGTAACATTAGGTGACCCTGGAAACACCAGCCTCTAATTACGCTCAGCTTAGTTTAAGTCAAGAAACTTTTGCCTTTTAGGGTTTTTTTGTTTTTTTGTTTTGAATATCTCTCTCTCTCTTTCTCACGGCAACTATTGTCTTTCCCCTTAAGAGCTGGGCCCTCTTTGCTGAGGTGGAGCATGGCCAGAACAGCTGAAAGCCTTGCAGTCTTTGTTCTCTTGGAAAGGGGAAAGGCTCTCTTCCCCCCCTAGGCTTTATAGTACTCTTAAATGAAGATATAATTATGATCCAGAGATAAGAGGTACATGTTGGAGGTACTGGAATGAAGAAAGAAAGGCAGCCCCACCTCCGCAGTCATCACGAAATGAGAGTGTTTGTCTATGGGATGGGATGGAGTTAAGTCAGGAAAAACACTTGCCTCACAAGTTGTATAACCCACTCCCTTGCATGAATCATTAAAGCAGTAATAAACATTTCCCCGGTTTTGTTTGTTCCTCCGTCCTCCGGTTTCTCTCTAGCAAGGAACTGGGGAAGGGGTCACCAACCTTGGGGACCTGTGGGCAGTGCTTTCTTCTTCTTCTTCTAGAAAAATAGGTGCTGGTACTCACCATGAAGTTGTTAGAGTAAGTGCCACAGTTTATAACAAAGCAGAGAAACTGTTGTGGATACACGCACATATGCACACACACCACAATCTGTTTTATTGGCTATGCTTCTGTAAACTATTTCAGCTGGGGAAGTAGATCCCATGGGCATCAGGGAAGGCTTTGGCTGGGCCATGTGCACCTGTGGGCACCATGATGGCAACTTATGAAACAGAACAAGACATGGTGGTCCAAGACCTTACCAAATGTTGCAGCTCTGCATTGTGAGTTGGTGCCAGCAAGTTGCAGTCTTTCAGGTTATGGACAACAAGCACATTGACCAAATATGAGGCAGCTTCCTCAGACTGCAAACCCGTACACCATGTGTGGGGAACCTTTGGCCCTCCAGATGTTGCTGGCCCATAACTACCAGCATCCCCAGCAAGCGTAGCTGATGGCCAGGGATGCTGGGAATTGCAAGTCTGCAAAAGCTGGAGGGGCAGGGCTCCTGCTTCCCTAAGATCTGTATGGAAGAGTTCATTGGAGCAAATGTAGTTTGTCATGCTTGTCCTTCCACTCCCAACTTTCAAAGGCACAGGAGCTCTGCTCACTTTCGTATCCAACCACTCTAGTGTGTTCATATGTTGCAACAGCACCAATCCTTGTGACACTTCATAGAACAAAAGGTGGTCGCTGCCCTGGGAAATGACTTCTGACAGTGAGTGAGACCAATTTGCATCCTTAACATTTTTTGTTCATTTCTTAACAGTGAAAGTCATATTGAGCAAACAGGTGCTTAAGATCTAATCACAGGCAATAGTTTTGCCATTGCAGGGCAAAACAGAGCTTTCCTGTTGCACAGGTCCTTATTTGTTAACTTCCCCATATATAAAACATTGACTGAATAATGAGACACAATGCTCAACAGCAAGAGAGAACACGGGAAGGAACGAGAGTTATGTGCAGCCCTAGTTTGTCATTTGTTAGGAACTACCTATGTTGGGCTGACAGCACCTATTGTTCTGATACAATTGAAGGGTGTCCAAGTTCTTTGCATCATTAGATTATCACCATGGTGCTAAAGCTTCAGTTCCTGCACAATCTAGGAGTTTCAAGGCATCGTGAAGCTTTTATCTGTCTCTCTGATCTAATCTCTGAATGAAGGAGCAAAGCATTTTTTTTTCAACCTGAATGGAATCTTGGCCACACCTGTATATGCAAAATGACCCTGACTTATAATCACAAGAGGGAATGGCATGATAAGTTCCTGTTTTCCTATATAATAGTCAATGTCATGTAAGTAACGAAAACAACTTGTTCAGATAGAAAAGATATTGAGAAATTATGGTAATGTGAAATGTAAAACCAGACAGTTCAAATAAAAGGGTGCTTTGGATAGTAACAGCAAGACTGTTGTTACTCTTTATCTGCACAGTAGTTACTAAGATTTATACTCTGTCCTTCACATACATCATCAGGGTGAATATATTCTTTCCTGACTGTATGAGAATGCTATTATTTTCTGAAATGCCTGCTCAGTTTATGGTTCCTAGAGGGTGTATTAAAAGGCTACAGATTAATTCATGTGCACTACAACTTTCATCACTCCCAGCCTCTTGTAGGCAATAACCAAGGATGTTGGGAATTGCAGTCGGAATATATGGAGGATTCCATGTTAGCCAACCCTAACGTTTATAACCTGGTCCACACACACACACACAAATATATGTTAGCCTTCATATCACTACACATCGGAGGACAGCTCCCACACAATGTATCTAATTTGGCATTTCTACTGACCCACATCAACACCAAATGCTCCAAAAGTCACAAATTTGTCAGATTGGGCTTTTTAAAAGGTCTTGTCATGCATGTTCTGAGACCTCTGGAGCATAACATGACAACTCATTACATCATGGATTGCTGTGCCACCCTCAGCCATAATGGTTTCTGTACATCTGTGGTGAGATATACTGTGTCCTCAAAGTATTTTAACACCTTAAAAGACCTGTAATCTCCCTGGTATATATCACAATTCTGTGATGAGTGGGACTGAGGTTTCAGTACCAAATTACACTGCTGCAATCCTATACATACTGAGCTGGGAGAGTAAGCTCCACTGAAAACAGTAAGATACACCTCTGAATAGACATGTATAGGATTGCACTATAAATCACTTATGTACTCTGTGTAGCAAAAATATCAGCATAGTTTATAGGCAAAAAAGCGTGAATCAATCCTGAACAAAACTATTTACTTGCCAATAAACCTTAATGAAATAATAGGGAAACACTACTAACTAATTCTAATTCTGTTGAGGACTCTAGTGTTAGAAATTAAAGCCACAACAATCCTGAAGTTCATACATAAATAAGTGGAAATTATGTATCTTTGGACTGAAGAATCTAGGAACTTCACATATGCACAGTCATCACTAGTTAACAGCAGTATGAAGTAGCCACGTAGGGTAGCTTTCTCTTAAGATCTGCCTTTGAAGTCCTAAGGTCCAGTTTAAAGATGAAGACACATAAGGAGGGAGAGCAGCAGGGGCCTTGAAGTTGCCCATGAAGAGTTGGCACTTGGGCAGGAGCCTGACTGAGCAGCAGACACATGGAGGCAAAATATGTACTTAGAACTACTCGTGTGGGGGGTTTAAAAATAGACAGGAAGTGAAGCTGCAGGCCTGAAGTCATGGATAGCAAATGTGGTACCTTTCAGATGTTGGCCTACAACTCCCATCAGCCCCAGCCAGCATGGCCAGTAGTTTATAAGAGTTGCAGTCTAACCATATTTGCTACCCTTACCTTAAATTGCAGAGGCCTGTCTTAAATAATCTCCCAGACACAAAAGCAGTGCAGCCATCTGAAAAGCAATGGCTTTTAGCAACCAGCTGTGAGTCATGGTAGACCTGTGCAGAGAGCCTGCGTGCCAGGGGAAGTCAACATACAACAGGAAGCAGGTTTGGCCTTTCGGCTCTGCACCTAGGCGCAACACATAGACCCCCCCCCACCCTGTACACATTAAAGCTGCAGACATTGTCATCTGTACCTTAAAAATCTTGAGTATTTCAGATTCTTTGGGGGTGACTTACTATATACATTAGGAATGGGCCAGATAGAGGGGTCAGAGGGGAGCTGCATTTGGCCCCCAAGGCTTTGGTTCCCCACCCCCAACTTACACAAAGACACACAGTTTCTATAGAAGACATCATTCTGTGGATGTTAAGAACATAAAAAGAGCCTGTTGCATCAAGCCAACCATACATACATAATTTTATTTGTATGCCACCTTTCCACAGTTCAAACCATGCTCAAGGTGGCTTACTGCATGGGGAAAATCATAGTCATAAACAACAGAACATTGAAAATATGCAACCAAACTGAGCAATTGCCACACAAATCACAAGATCTAAAATGAAGATGCAGAAAACCAACAGCAACGATGGCAAACTCCCTGCCACAACAAAAAAAAACCCCTAACAACACCCCAGCCCTAGAGTCTGTTCACCAGCCTCAGCTTTTGTAGCTGGAGTCAGTCATGGTCCTGCCCTCCCAGGCCTGTGGAAAACTAGCAAACACAATCCTAGCACAATAGGTTCAGAGCAGGGCCAGAAGGTGCAATAATGCCTCCATGCTGCTTATCTGAGGCATTAAGGCCATCAGCATAAAGCTGAATAGCAGCATAACCAGGGGGTGAGTAATCGACTATTGCACATGTGTTCTGGAAAAACTGTCACCCCATTTTTCTCGTCATGCTCACGCAATTTCACACTGCAACCTTTCCTCCACCACCACCCCCAAAAGTACTTTGTCCTGAATCCCTGGCCTACCTAGTGTCAAGTCAGTATGTCAAGTCCCCAGTTGAGGGTCAATCCACATGTCCAAAGTCCAAACTGAAGGACAGTGCTGCAGAGATCCTGGCGCATCCAGGGTGAGGCCCATCAACATGGGCAGTTGAGCAGACACAGCACCTCAGCTCTGCTGCCCTTTTATAATGTGAACAATCACAGGCAACATGGAGCTAATAATGTTCTGACAAAATATTTGTAACATACATTATTTCACAATTCTTAAAAAAAACTGTTTAAGAATTGTGAAATAATACATGTTACAAATATTTTGTTAGAACATTATTAGCCGTATGTTGCCTGTGATTGTTCAGAGTTCTGTTTTGCAACACAGCGGATTTCCTTTGTTGTAGCCCTTTTATACTGTAGCATCTGGGCTTGACGAGACATGTGACCCTCACCTGTTCTGAGCCTACTCCAGCTGAGGAATCACACACCTCCTCCCAGAGCTAACAAGCCCCACCTGACAAGCTGGTGAGCTGGACTGTGGGCCCTTGCCTGCCTCAGCCTCCTAGACCAGCCACCCCACTGATCCCTACATCTCAGAGCCCACCATGTTTGTGGAGAAGGGCTCCTCTGGCTCTGGTGATGGGTCCTGCTGCTCTGTTTCCTGTGCACTGTGCCATCCTCTCATGAGTACTTCCTACACCAACCTCTCCTTCCCCATCCCCAGCTTGCCCTGGTGTGTCCCAATTCTGGCTATACCACTCACTGGGATCCTCTTCCTCCCCTTTCTTGTCCAACCAGTTTATAACATGCTTTTTCCAGGGCCGTGATCTTGCACAGCACCCCAAAGTGTGTGCCTGAAAAAGTGCTTTTGGGGGAGGGAAAATTGCAGCATGAAATTGTGAGAGATCACGGCATCCAAAATGGCTGCTATTCTCTCGTGAGAAAAAAACAGGACAATGGCATCGTGGAAGATTGTGTCTGGATTTTGCTGTCGATGTGTTGGAGGGCATGATATGTGACCTGGGCCCAAGATTACCAAGGTTTGTGTACTACTATGACTGGCAATCATGTCACAGTTAGTCTGACACACCCTTATGTTTTGAAAACATCCCATAGTTATGATTTGATTCCACTCTTTAAGAAAACAATTAAAATAGCCTACCAATGTGTCTCAGGATAAGCAGAAAGAAAACAACACATGGGGTGGGTGGGATGTAGAGGACTGGTGCTAGGAATGTAAGGAGCAGAGGTACCATGTGGAGGAACACAGCCCTCACCAACCTGGTGCACTTGGCCGATCCTTTGGACTACAACTCCCACCAGCCCCAGTCATGGCACAAGTTGTGGGCCAATACATATGTGGGGTGCAACAGTTTTGAGGAAAGGATGGCATCGTGCATGCCTGACTCCAACTCACAGGCAGGGAGAGTTTGTGCATCCCAGCAGGGACGTTTCCATTGCTGGCCTCTACCGGGATTACCGCTTAATTAATTCCTTTCAAATAATTCAGCATATAGAATATGGCTCACAGGAGGCAGATCAAGTCTTTTAAGGCTGGAGTCAGGCTTCTGCCTCCCACTGTAACAATGCTGTCCTTCCTTATTTCTGTCAAGCAGAAACACCATCAAGTTGAGCAACTGGCTTTCGGAAGAAGAAGCTGACCAGGCTGCTATGGCTGAATTAGTGATCTTGGAAAACTAGGCCAGGCCATGAGGTAATCATTTGGCAGCAACATTCTGGCATGAGCCTTTTCCTGACTGCTTTTTTCATTTTATTGTATTTATTATCAATATATAGGAATACTCACTTGCAAATTTGAAGTCATAATTTAGTTCAAATAAAAGAGGCATTATATTTACAGTAAATAGTTTCTGCCCAACTAAGCTGGTAAATCTGATACCAATTAAGAATTATTTGAAATAGGCCAGTAGATTAACTCCAAATGTTCCTTAAAAGGCCAAGATTTGTTAATTCCTTAATATAGTTTTAAGTGTTTACATGTCCAGATTTTCTCTATTCCTACTGCTCTTAAAAAGTAAAAAAAATCAGAAATTAAAATGTGCTTATTTTTATTTCTAATGTATTTTAAATGTTGTAGCAGAATCTCTAATGCCTCCACATGTACTCTTATTCCATGAATTACTAACACTTTTAACGTCCTGATGGATGTTACCAGTTTTCAAAATGTTAACGCAATAGTGGAATGGACCGCTTTGGAATATGGTGGACTCTCCTTCCTTCGAGGTTTTAAAACAGATGTTGGATGGCCATTGGTCAGAGGTCCCCTAGCTGTCGTTTTTGCATTGCAGGGGGTTGCACGAGGTGACCTGTTGGTTTCCTTCCAACTCTACAATTCTATGATTCCTGAAAAAACCCACCATTTGCATTTTATCAACTCCACAGCACCAACATTTGGCAGTATCTGATTGACATCTTTTGTTTAATTCTCAATGTGTGTGCCAAACTACATCTACTAAATCGCTGGCTTTCATTTCAATTGGTGTTTTATTTTTATCAAAGTGACGGGAAGACCAATAATATGGATATGTGTGCTGTGTGCGCACACAAATATACTGCCCGTTCCTAAGCCCTGAGGCCAGGGGAAGAGGTGACTTTTTCTTACCTCCCCCTCATTTCACCCCTTCCCATAATTAAATATGCCAACTCAGGGGCTGGCATAGTTGGAAGCTTCTTTTGGGGGAGTTCCAGGGAATGAGAGGATTTGAAATCCTCAGCTGCCACTGGCATACCCTCGCCATTGGTGGGACACTTCCATCAGCAGGATATTTGTGCCTGTGGAGCTTTCTGTGTGTCACTTCAGCAGTGCGGCTTCCAACTGCACTTATCCACCATTTCCTACAGACTCAGTTGATTCAGGTTGTGGGGCTGCACCCTAGTTGATGTTAACGATGGCCATATAATGAAACGGAGCACAAATGGAATATATTGCTGTTTCAGTGAGTAATAGCATTTGACACATTTGATGACATAATATGATTCCTAGAAAGATAATCACTGCCTAGAAAAGATTCCAATGAAAGCTATGAGGAACAAATAAAAGATTTTGGAAGCCTGTCATATGAAGACTGGAGGAAGGAGAAGGAGAAGGTTTAGAGAAAGGACAACACTCTGATGTTTGAAAATGTTAGAAAGAAGAGGGAGAACAATGATGTCCGAGAATGGGGAAGAAAGGAATGGATTTTTGAGAGATTGTAAGAAATATTGCCTTGCTGGATCACCCTGAGGTCCATCCAGTTCATCATTATGGTCAAGCCAAAGCCTCCAGAAGCTCACAAAAAGGCTATGAGGTAAAAGAATCATTGAGCTGGAGGCAAATGGTAGAAGCATTGCTTGAACAGCAACAACTAGTACTACTCTTCCTCTTCCTCCCTCCCACCGTTCGACTGTTTATAGCTGCTTCCTCCTCCTCCTCCTCCAGTTCCTTTGTTAGTTCACTTCCCATGACGCATCCCAAAGCAATTTATAACATAATAAAGACATGTATAATAAAATTGTTGCACATATATAAAACTATTAAAACAATTGCATCTACAAATTCATATTTTTTATTTTTAAAAAAACCCCCAACAAATATAGATTTGTAAAAATAGCAACAACATGTAAATAACTAGGGCTTTTTTTCTGGGGATATTCAAAGGTAGAGTCTTACTGGCACCTACCCCCCCCCCAACAGGTTAAAAGTATGGCACTTACTGTAACTTTTTTTCCTTAAAAAAAGCACTGTGTAAATAACTGACCAAAAAAAAATCACTAAAAACCAACCAATCGACTGCTAAAGTTTTGCTTAAACAAGCAGAGGGGCTGGAAAATGAATGTTGCTCCCATTAGCTGTACTTTAGCCAAGGAAGATTGGAGCATTATGTTTATTTTGTGTGACTGTCAAATGAAAACACGTCCTTAGCAACCTCTCTTGGATAAGGAAGGGTTAATGAGACTCAGTAAAACATTGACAACCAGGAGGGGCTCCCTCAAGTGAGATGATAAAAACAAGGCTGCACCTGGATGCTGGCAATTTGCAGACAGACACATTCTGGTCAGCCCTTTTGCTCACCCGCTTTGTTCTGCCAGCTGCCTTGGTGCTTTGGGTGCAGGTGCAAGGGTGGACTTTGCTATCTATAAAAATGTTTAATAGTGAAAACCAACTTCCGCTTCACCTCTCAAGGGATCAAGGTTAGGCGTGTATTGCTATGCCAGACAGCACAGCAAAGCAGCACAGGGCAGGTGGGCAAGAGCCGCTCTAAGATGGAAGCCTCTCTGTGACAGAAAGTACACAGTGAGAGTTTTGCATCTTTGGGGGTGAAAGGCAAGGAGCGGGGAGGCAGCCAGCTTCCCTAGATGGGGCAACAGTGCACAGAAGGGCCAAGCATCCAATTCAAATGAATTAATTTCCACCCAGGAGGAGTGTGGTGCGCCCGTTCTACCAGGGAGCTATTGTTTTTGCTCATGTATGCTAATGTGAAGAGATGGATCGCTCCACAGGACCAGGGATGCCCAAGAAAGTGTGGCTGGCAGAGCAGCCCTCACAAAGAACCTGAGAATTTATGCCTTGCTCTTTGCTGGTTAATGTGGAAATAAAAGGGCCCACCTGCTACTTGAAGTCATGATCATTGGCAGAGTGCAAGCGGGGGGGGGGGGCTCTCGGTAAAGCTTTATAAAAGGGCAATAGAGCTGCAGTCAGTTTCTGTGGTCCTTGTCTTTTGAATTACGGGAATCACACCATGTTCCGTTGTGATGGAGAAGGGCTAAGGTTCAAAGAGCTGCTCTTGAATACCCTTTTTTAAAATAAAAAAGTACAGTATTGTATTTTAAGTACATTTGCTTTTAGTCACCTGATAAGGAATGGCATGTGGTCAGGAATACAAGCGTGAGGAAATGATCTCTCCTCCCTAGAGTGGTGTTGGGCTAAGACCTGGGACACCACTTCAGCCATAAAGCTCATTGAGTGACCCAGGGCCAGTCACTGCCTCTCAGTCTAACTTACCTCACAAGGTTGTTGTGGGGTTTAAATGAGGAGGGAGAGACCCATGCTTACCACCTTGAATTCCTTGGAGAAAAAGGTGGGATTTAAATGCAATTAAGCAAGCAGTAAAGGCACCCTTTTATGAATGTATTTTACTGTCAAACTAGGCATAGCCTTAACTGTACAGCAATTTTAAAATATTCCTCCTTGTCTTGTAATGATTTCTTGATTTTCTATATATATTTTTCACAAAAAAAAATCCTGTAACATCTGCCTGCCCCCCAGTTAGTATGTCATATGAGTCATTGCTACTTCCCACCCCAATTTCAAGTTCTACTATTGTATTGCAGGGAGTGTATTTTACTTCACAAGATTTATATACTAAAGGTAAAGGTAAAGGGACCCCTGACCATTAGGTCCAGTCATGACCGACTCTGGGGTTGCGCGCTCATCTCGCATTATTGGCCGAGGGAGCCGGCGTATAGCTTCCAGGTCATGTGGCCAGCATGACAAAGCCGCTTCTGGCAAACCAGAGCAGCACATGGAAACGCCGTTTACCTTCCTGCTGTAGCGGTTCCTATTTATCTACTTGCATTTTGACGTGCTTTCGAACTGCTAGGTTGGCAGGAGCTGGGACCAAGCAACGGGAGCTCACCCCGTCACAGGGATTCGAACCGCCGACCTTCTGATCGGCAAGCCCTAGGCTCAGTGGTCTAACCACAGCGCCACGTGGGTCCCTCACATCAGTTTACAAAAAACAATAAAGGAATAAAATAAAATAATCAGTAAAAAATAAAGTTATAAACAATAAATAATTCAAAGATAGTTAAAATCGACTAAAATCAGCTGGACTGGATATATTGCACTGTGTCTTTCAATTGGGATTTGCAGGCTTCACATACATTGAATGGACAGTGTATGCAGTGAATGTACAGGATGCACAAACATTGAAAACACAGCCTGGCTAAGTCCTTCCTTGCACTGCAGGGGAATTACCATATTGAACTGGAAAAACACATTTCAAGAATCATTCCTGCTCCCTCCAAAAGCCTTTTTCAATTAGCCATACATTTTTGAATAATCAAAACAAACATTTTTTGAGTGGCTGCCAGCAGATGGCATCTCCCTGTCCGTTCTCCAAAGAGAAGCAAAAACTTTTCCGTGTAGGGCAGCCAATTCAGCACTTTGCAAAAAAATGACAGGAAAGACAGATTGGGTTGGAACCATCATAAGGAAGCAGGATAAACACAATGTTTCTTAAATAAATACTCTTGCATGATTTACCCACTACTGGTTGAAAACAGAATATTAAAGCATTGGGATTCCTTCTCAGGAATTCCACAGGTTCTACAGAATTTTGCATGTGTGCCTCATATGAGACTTTCGCTGTTTGATCTACTGTTTTGGTTTCTTTTGGTGCATGTAATGCATTTTATAATTTTCATTGCATTGTTAGATTTCATATATGAAAGTGGAAGCTGCCACTGGAGCCATATATTTTGACTAGTTGGTTACAGGAAAAATAAATGATGCAACTGAGGATCAATACAATTAATACAACTCCACCTGAGTATAATCTCTAGCCCTACGTTAAGTTAATGGACTGAAGAGTGCACAGATCTGTGTTGGAGCAGGCCAGACACTGGTGATCTTCATCAGAGACCCTTCTCCATGTGTCCCACAGAAGATGTGTGGAGGGTGGTCGCATGAGGACAGGCCTTTCACTGGTGGCCCCCATCTGTGGAATGCTCTTTCCAGGGAGATATGGCTAGCACTTTGTTTTCCAGTCTACATGCTACATCATAATACTTTTATGAGCACAGCTAGTAAAACTTCAAAATTACATCTGAATGAGGCTTTAGTTTGTTGTGAGTTTATTCTTCAATAAAGTGTTACGCATGCTTTCAAAGCTGGTTTAAGAAATCAGTTGGTGTCTTAGCACTAGAGAGCAGTATATATTTTTGGCAAGAAATTACATTCTACTGGGAAAACGTTTGTTGATGAAACAGATTGTATTATAACGGCTTGCACACACCTACCGTACATTGTGCTGGTCCAAGGATAAACCAAGAGGCGAGGTCCAGGGCCAGTCCAAAGTCAAGAGAGTCCACAAGAGGTCAGTCCAATGAAGCTGAGGCAGGAAGCAGGACAGGAAATTAGGCAAGGTCAGGAGCTGGAACACAGGCAGGAATCCAGGGCAGGTCAGGAGCAGGAACACAGGCAGGAATCCAGGGCAGGTCAGAAGCATGGAGACAAGCAGGAACTTAGGGCAGGTCAGACACAGGAACTTAGGGCAGGTCAGGAACTGGAGCATGCTCCCGCAACCTGGGGCAAGGTCTGACCGCCTTTTATCTCTGCTGAGGTAATGGCCGGTCCCAGTCCCCCAATGAATCACCACCCTGCCTTGCATGAATGCGAGCACTCCTCCTGCACATACTTAGGTCTCTTCTCCTCTCAGCCCTGAACCTCTGTAGCTCAGGAGACCCCGGAGGGTTACTGGACCCAGGAGCTGCCTCAGCTCCAGCTGGCAGTGGGCCAGCTGGTGATGAGGTCTCTCCTGCACCTGGAACCAAGGCAGGCTCAGGCCCGAGATTCGGCTCAGCTGATGCTGGTTGCAGGGGAGGCTGAGTAAACTGAGGATCCTCAGGATCAGGTCCCAATCTCAGTTCAGCCGACATCCCAGGCAAAGGGTTTGGTGCAGGCTATGATTCCTCCGGCTCCGAGTCTGAACCCGAGTCCCAGGCCATCACATACATGAACAATTTTGGGTAACTTTCAAACATGCGAATTTCAATAACTTGAATTGGTCTAACAAAAAAATTGCTATTCTACCTGGTTGCTTACATGTATTTCTTCAAAAGAAGAAATATAAATATAGGCTGTATTTCTTTATGCAAAATAGAAGTCATATTATTGCAACAAGGAATGCAACTAAGAGTCTCTGCTAAGCCTTAAACACTTTCTGGGACTAAGTAAAGATCTGAAAATATTTTAAAATATTTTTTGTGATATATGTAAAATTGCTTCTGCCAGATCATAGCTGCCAAGTTTTCCCTTTTCTCGCAAGGAAGCCTATTCAGCATAAAGGAAAATCCCTTTAAAAAAAGGGATAACTTGGCAGCTATGTGCCAGATTGTATTCTTTGGGGATTAGTTGATTGGTTTCTTTCTTCATAGTCTCAATGAGTCTATGTGTAAATTTTATCCCAATTTGGATGGCTTTCCATTTTCGTATAAGTAAATATTTCTTCCTTTCAACTGCTACCTGCCAAATAACTTATAAATTATCTCTTTCGAAGTGGAAAGAGATAAAGACAATTAAGATGCACCTGACCTAACCTTCTCCCTTTAAGTATTTTTTAAAGTAGCAATTATGTCAGCAGGATATGTGATGTACAGAATATTTGTTTGGAATGTTCCTCTCGGTACCACTTCAGAGCCAAAAGTAAATGCACCTCAAGCAATATTAATATAGTTGATACTTAATTCATTGCAACATTTTAACAAGCAACTTTATGATTAGAGCGTGCGTTCCCACTCACGCATGCTGTAGTCTTAAAAGTGATGGAAATTAGATAAGAGTAATCAAAGCAGGAAAAAGGTGTTCCTGGAGAGCAAAGCTCCCTTGAGCTGTAATACTTTGTCCCGCCCTCTGATTTTCACATTTGGATTCTGAATGGCTGTGAAGATGCTTGCTCTGTGACAGCACAACTCAATTTCGTGTCGGATCAGCATGGACAGCTGTGGCTTTCAACAATGGGAGCCATTGTTAGGTCCTGAAAGTTAATGTGATTATGCAAATGTCGCTCTAACTACCCGGGCTCTCTTATACTCTTCACAAATGAGCACATTGTCACATTTCATTATGTGCATCCAGTCCTGCTGGTTTGGTGGTATCATTATATCTCTCGGAAATGGACCACATCAGGACTGCTCACTGCTGGTATTAGGCAGAGAAAACCAACTCTGACCCACAAACAAGGATTTGTGTGTGTTGTGTTGTGCTTGACTGAATCTCTATATTAGTTCTGACTGACTTTCGAGGGCCAAGAGTAGTAGATAGAATTACAGGACAGAATCTGGTCCAGGAATAGACTTTGAACCATTTCTGGCTCCCAAGAACGTACGTATATACGTGAACAGGTTTCCCTTCATTTGTACACCTCATCATTTGTACAATTCTGTTAACAGGAGACGGATTCCTGAATAGCTCTGATTCAACAGATTGATTGCTGATGTGCAAGTTCTGCGGTTGTCCATTTCTGACAGTTTGCTGCCATGCATTTGCAGCCCTTGGAATCACTCCCCACAATTATACCATAAAATGTGAAACCCCGCCTTATAAATGTGTCGTTTCTTTCTAAGAGCTGAACCTTCCATTCAAAACATGGATTCAGTGCCGGCCCTGTTTAGGGAAGCTTTTAATGTTTAATAGATTGTTGTATTTTAATATTCTGTTGCAAGCCGCCCAGAGTGGCTGGGGAAACCCAGCCAGATGGGTGTGGTATAAATAAATATTATTATTATTATTATTATTATTATTATTATTACAGTGGTACCTCGGTTTACAAACACAATTGGTTCCGGAAGTCTGTACTTAACCTGAAGCGTACTTAACCTGAAGCGAACTTCCCCATTGAAATTAATGGAAAGTGGATTAATTCGTTTCCAGACAGGTCCGCGGAGTACTTAAACTGAAAACACTCAAACCGAGGCGTACTTAAACTGAGGTATGACTGTATGAAGATGAAGATGATGATGATGATGATGATGATGATGATGATGATTACTTCTAGTGGTAAAGACTTGAAAATGGTTTCACGTTGAGTTGGGGGAGAGAAGCAGGGCTTTTGTTCTAGCTCTTGTTGGTGTTGTTCCATTTGTTCATATATCAATGCACACAGTGCTTTACAAAGTATAGGAGGGCAAGCCCCTGTGCAGAAGACCTTATGATATAAAATTATAAAATGTGACACAGGGATAGAAAACAAGAAGGGGAAAGAGATGGAAATGGAGATGAGACAAAGGGGGGGGGGAATACACACTTGTTTCAGGTATACATCCTAAGGCTTAGGGCATAATCCAAAAGCTGTTGGAAACCTGGCTGAGGGGAGGTGGCTTAGGTGTTGCTCCACTGGCAATATATTTGTTTATTACCCACACTTCATGCTAAGGTCCCAGGGCAGGTTAAAGTGTTAGAACACGATAGAAAACTACTTCCATGTTTCAAAAGCCAGGGTAGAGACTGAGGTGCGTCTTCAGCATTCTTTGAAAGCTGTACAATGGAGGTGCCAGACACACCTCTGTGGGCAGGGAGTTCTGCAATTGGGGCTGCCACAGATAATGCCCTCCTTCAGGGCAGTACCCCCTGAGCCTCTGAGGGACAAGAACCGCTGGTCTCTGCACCTGAGAGGTTCTGTAGGGAAGGAGGCAGTCCTTCAGATATTTGGGGCATGAATCATTTAGGGCTTTAAACACCAACATCAACACCTTGAACTGGGCCTAGATGATGCCAACACACACACATACACAACCCCCAAAAGAGCCTACAGTTATGCTAGTTGGGACTGATGTAGTTAATTTTCTCTCATTCATGAAAGTGGGAAGGGAAACATGGTTCGAAAAAATGCGGAGTGGGGGAAAGCTACCTCACACAAACTGACTTCAGGAAGCTGGAAGCATTTTGGAAGTGGTGGTAGCCCCCCCCACTATAGGATTGCTGTGCCTGCTACAATGGGACATGGAACTTGATGTGTTATGCCTAGTGATGCTGCTGAAAGTCCAGTTTGGAGGGCTGAAAAGGCCAAGGTGTGTGCCAAGCCATGTTCTCTTCCTAATAAACTTAAATATTCTTAAATATTCCCGCAGGACCAATTGCAGTCATCAGCAGTCGTTAACAGCCACCTACAGGTTTACCAGTCCCATCAGCCCATCACCCATTCCCCCCCCCCACCCTCTGTATATACATAAGGGTCTGACTTCTGTTTCAAGTGTATCTGAAGAAGTGTGCATGCACACGAAAGCTCATACCAAAATAAAAACTTAGTTGGTCTTTAAGGTACTACTGAAGGATTTTTTTTTATTTTGCTTTGACTCAGACCAACACGGCTACCTACCTGTAACTAAATATTCTTGTAATTCTAACGGAAATTGATTACAAGTTAATTTGATGTTTCTGTGCATTTTGCACAACTAAACATTAATTATTACCATCTTTGTACATGTTAAAATGTTGTAACTGGGGAAAGAAGAGAAATTTGATGCATCTTACATTCAAGGGTCAGCTTACTTACCTAATTCACAGTCCAAAGCAATACATGAACAAAAACACAGCCACTGTTCAAAATTCACACTTCTCCGAATTTTGCAATGCAGTTCTCCAGCCGCCTAATGTATACAAAAAGGCATATAGTGCATATCATTGCATAAATTAGTGGAAGTAACCTAAACATATATTATATTAGTGGAAATGTTTTGCAAAAAATGTGTATATTGGGAGAAAGCCACACTAAAATGCTAGTGAATTTTCATGAGGACATTAGAAAAAATCTCAAACTGATGTGGAAATGTGAAGAATGGACCTGAAGATTGGGAAAAAATGAGAAACCAGAACCGACCAATTTGCCCATCTGTACCTGCTACTCAGGTTTGCCATTTCAGATGTAGTTCTGAAACAGAACAGGTCCCTTTCCTGGAGGAAATCGATCACTTTCATCTTTATGAACTGCAAATCTCAAAAGTGGCACTTTAGTAGTAAGAGTCCCAGCATACTGTTGTAAGTATGTATATTTTTAAAAAGTTGAAGTGCCTGAGTCAAAAATGTAGGGCACAGGTGTTTGGGGGTCACTCATTTCTCAGCGCTGTTTATGAGAAAATCCCAGATACATTCAGAGAATGCAGGTTTGGTGCAGTGCCAGCCATCAAAAGCTGACAGGAAAAAACAGGTGTACTTGGTGATGACATGCACAGTGTACAATAAGAATCAGACAGTAGAAACATTTGTGTTCATTAAAGGAGCTGCCATTACATTTTTCTTCAAAAGGCATGGTGAAGAATAGACTGCACAATTAGGCAATTTTCACAAATGGGACGTTTTCAGCACCCAGCTGAGAGACAACTGGTAAATTGAGGGAAGGCAAGAGGTCAAAAAAACACTATGGCTGTTTGTGTATGCTGAAACACCAAAACCTGGATGACAGTGGGGCCCATAATGCAAAATTGCAGCCTTGTTAATAAAAATAAAAGTCTGCACAAGTTTATAGCTGGCAGCAAAGAAAAATCCTAGACTGCTGGAAGCTAGCAGAAGAGAGAAGGTGTGTGTGAGAGAGAAACCTTTGCCTTCCTTCAGCAGGTTCCTGCATTTCAATATTGGGAGAGATGCTTTTCACTTTTCCTCACCTAAATAATATTCCATATTTCTGTATTAGCTCATAGGCTAATACAAAGCTTCAATACAGAGCTGGAAGCTAGGAGAGCTGGATAAATCCAGGCTCTGTAGAGCAGGGTGAGTTGCAACAAGCACATATCAAGTGTTTTTGTATCCAGAGGTATCAAGAAGAGCCTGTAACTCAAAAGCAATAATAAAATAAAATAAAGGCAAAGAGAAGCATAGGAAACGGTATGTTATCATTCGGAAGAATTTTAATTGTTTTAATGTCGTCCCCCCCACCCCTGAATTATTCTTTTTCTTTTTTTCTCTTTTTTCCTTTTCTTCTGTTTTTTTTTTACTCCCCCCCTTTCAGATAGGAATTAAAGTTGATGTTGTACGCGAATCTTCCTTTTTTCTTTTTGTATTCTTTTTTTGTAATTGCTGATTGATGTATCTGGAATGTTATGTTATTTTTTAATGAAGGACAAATAAAGATTTTTTTAAACAAAAAAAATAATAAAAATAAAATAAAGGCAACATCTTTGCTCCTTGAAAATTGTAAATATTGATGTCAAATTGAACACATGCACCACAATCTAAAGTTTAATGAGTGTGTATCTAACTGTGCACCTCTTACTGCTATATAACATCCCCGTTGGTTTGTGTCTGCTGATGTTCCTAGACTGAAATGAATGGGGATGTTCCATGGGTCGGTATATGCGCAATGTGCATGCAGAGTGGTCTCTCCAAAGAACAGCACTCTGACAGGGGAGCTCTGTACATGCATCAGAGTGCTTGCCTCCCAAACAGATTGCTAATACACAAACACATATTGCAGGCTCATTTGGGTGTTTTTATGAATGTCAGTTGCATAGGCACATTACTAAATAAATCTGAATATGCAGCTACTTGATTTCCATGTCACATACTTTATTATGTATGTATGTATGTATGTATGTATGTATGTATGTATGCATGCATGCATGCATACAATAACAGTATGTATATGGCAAATAACCAGTTCTGTACATGATTGGGCTAGCATTGTAACGGCTTAATTTGTGAGTTCTCCAGGGCAACTGAAACAATCAGGATTAAAAATTTCTGATGTAATGCTGAGAGCATTGCTTCACTGGGAGCTCTGTAAAAGCATGCCTGATTAAGATTAATTATCATAAATATATATGGAAAGTAGTGACATCACACTTCACACACACCATCATTCTCCGTAGGCATAGATCCAGAAAAGTTAATATGAAACCACCTGGGTGATTTATCATGAATTAAGATACCAGGTACCTCCTTTACTATTTATGTTAACTTTATTGCTTTGTGTAGTTTTGCAGTTGTGAATTTGACTGGAACTGTTGTACAATGGACCTGTATATGATCTGCAGAAGTCCTGCAATGTATCCTGCACACCTATTGGGTTGCTCTTGTAGTTTAACATTGTCTTCAACCTTTGCAGACCCAGGACCACCTTTAACCCAAATGTGCATTTGGGCACCCACTTCACTTTTTTTTACCATATTTTTATATGGAGGTAGGGTTGTTGCAACTCAGTACTGGGTCCATTAATCTAGTGGATTGTTGACTGCCAGGGCCACTGCTGGACCAGCCCAGTCATAAACCAGGGACATTCCTACATATTTAAAAGAGGACAAAAGACTATGAAACAAATCTGCATGACAAATGCATCAGCTCTGCAAGTGAAGTGTGTATGTCTGTAGATTATTTATATATGTGATGGGACATGAGATATGGGGCCCAGTCCAAAAGACAAGGGGCATAGGCCCCTCTCCAACAATGCCCTTACATAGAATTATAGAGTTGAAAATGACCTCAACAGTCCTGAGCCCCTCCCCCTCCTAATTCAGGAAGCCTGTTACTACACAGCGCCCATTGTAGTTTGCCATCCAGGAGCTAAGTTCTATCCAGAGTAGACTTATAGAAATTAATTGACCTAGCTCGGTCATGTTCATTAATTTCAGTGGCTCTACTCTGAGTAAAACAGCTGAATGCAACCTTTCCACCAGCCTCTGCTTCAGTGACAAAGTGTCCATCTCCTTCTGTTCTATCAACTGATGGCTCAAACTTGACATCAAGTTCTTCCTAATATTTTGTCTACATTCTTTTACTTTTATTTATGGAACTGTCTCCCTAAGTATAGCTTCTATATATTTGATATGTACAATACGGTATATTGCTTGTGCTAATTAAATAATACAGGTTTGTTTCTTTGACAATTTGTTCGGCATTGAACCATATTATGAGTGGAGTAATTTCTGGAATAGCCTCCTCAGAGACTTGACTGGTGCTTACGTTATGAATTTTTAGCTGCCAGTGAAGGCATTTTTCACTTCCCCAAACCTTTCAACTTATGACAGGTATGGCCTTCTAAACTTGAAGCATGGGAAGTCCTTTTTATTATTTATTTTTTACAATTTGGCAGAATATTTGGATTATTTTATGCATATGTACAGTTTGGAATATTTCACGTGATTTGATTGAATTGTTAAAGTGGAAAATTTAATAAAAATGATTTATCTTAAAAAAACTTATGACAGGTATGCATTATTGCTGTTCTGAAAAGACTTGCACCAAATATCTTTTCCATTTGCAAGTTCTTATGATAGCTTTATATTGATTTTATTGTGCTGGCTTTGGGGTAGGCGAGATGTGTGCTGATTTGTATTTTAGATTCATTTCTCGTTTAAAAGGGAACCTCCCTAACAAAAGAAAAACACGGTCATCTTTGAAAAGGTGCACTTCTCTGAATTTTGCAATGCAGCTCTCAAGCTGAGATGTGTTTTAAAAAATGCATATTCTGAGGTAAAGTGTGCATTAAACTATATATGTTAGTGGAAGCAAAATTAAAAAAATGAATTGCACTGGGGGAATTGGTCTTTAAAATGTGCATTAGGAGAAATTTGTACTCAAATGCTGATAAATTTCCATGAAGACTCCCCCTCTTCTGAAAAACAACAACGAACTGGTGTGAAAATGTGGGAAACTTAAGATTAGAAAAATGAGAAACTTCCGTCCCTACTTGCAAGTCAATCAGCGAGCGATGCCTGGCCTCCATGTTCTTTTCAAACAAAAGGTCTCCATGAGGGCTACTTTCTCTTTGGGAATTGGCAGGAGCCGCCTCAAAGCATCCTGTCGGGCCCAAAGCATATTGGAAGTTAAAAGCCAGCAGCCAGGCCTTCTGTTAGGGAGGGCAGAACCTTAGTCAGCTATGTATTTTTATTGATTTTTATTGATTTAGGAGGGTGGGCAGCTGTGCCTATGTTTCTGTGGCATTTTGGAACAGGGGCTTTTGAGAAGCTGTGAAAAGCAACACACACCCCCCGAACAGGGTGTTGCAGTGCCTCAAAGTGGGAAAGGTGAAGCAGCACCCCCCTCCCCCCGGCGTGCCCCTCAGGGCAAAAGAGGAAGTTGGGCAAAGCTGTGAAAGTGAGGACAGGTTGATGCTGGATGTGAAATAGAAAAGGAAATCAAGAAACTGAAATACTGAGGCAGCACGGTAAACGTCTAGTCAAGAAAAGGAGGGAGACATTGTATCTGTGGACAACCCTCCCCACGACTGACTTACAAACAAAAAATTGACTGACCCCCCCCCAAAAGAGAGCTCCTATTAACGTAGCTTATTTTATAACCCTGATTACTGCCATGTTGGGGCATGATGAGGTGATTTTGGAGGCAAGGGATGGGGAGGCACCCATGGAAGGGTTGGAAAGGTCCATCGAGGGTGAGAAAGGTCCACTTCTCACCATTAAATTGTGTCCCCCTCACCATTTTTTTGGGGGGGGTAGAGCCTTGGGGGTTTGCTGAGCATGCCTGTCCACCTCCAATGCCTTGCTTGTGAAATGATTTCCTTCCCAGGGTTGTTGTGAGGATACAGAATATATTATTAAAGTGTTTTGTGCCATGAAAGGGCTTTAAATAAATAAATAAATAAATAAATAAATAAATAAATAAATAAAGTGAGGACATGTGTGTCATATGGCATGTGATAACTTTCTTTCAAAGTATGGGATATATCCTTGGCTGTTCAGAAGATTATGGCATGCCAATATGCTGGTCATAAGGCACCTCAAACTTGACTTCAATTAAAAGTTGAGCCATATGGGGAAAGAAGCAATTTTGAGGTTCAAAGTACAGCTCGTATCACCTTTTGGCTTTCGTTTTTTTTGTATTCTTTGGCCTGGGGGCAAACAGAACCTACTCAGTAGTGGGGGAGGTATACAGGCCCAACTACAAAATACGCCATGAAACGCACTTGAGTCGATTTTTCCTTGTTACACTCTTGTGTTGAGATGCTGATTGGACTTTTGTTTAAAATGTTGTGCAAAATACACACATGGGCCTTCTGTTCCTGAGTGTATATCCATTTTTGAACTAGGATAAGCACATTCCATTCAACATGCATTTTTAATTATTCAGGGAAATGAATCGCTAGCATGCAGGCAGAAGTTCCTCCCAGCAGAACCCGAAACCTGGAAAGATGCAAGGACTCGGGCATCATGCCATATTTTGTTGTTCTGCACTATATGAGCCCCATCCTGTTCTACACAGATACACCCACACTGAATGGAAAGAATGTTCTGAATGGTATAGAATAATTTATTTAAACAACAGGATCTAACTCAAATATCCATTGTAGATATCCACTGTAGAACGGGACTCTCCCAACTTGATGGGCAATTTGAAGCCTTGATACAGGTCTATTGGTTCCCAGAGTTTTGAGTTCTGGGTAGAAGGGCATCTTGTTACTTTGCAAGACCTACTCAATGAACAGATGGATGTGGCAAGATTACTCCCCCCCCCACTCCTCTCCCCCAAATATGCTAAAACAAGTGCATTCAAACAAACAGTAGGTTTTTTTTTTTTACAAAACGGCACGCTTTATTTATCTACAAGGCAGTAAGTACAGTGTCATATAAAAAAAAGTTAAGTGCAGGAAAAGCTGCACCTAATTCTATTAAGGCAGCAAGTTCAGAATCCATTATAAGAAAAAGAAGCAACCTTCTCTTAGTACTGGGAAAAGTTTGATATGGCAGTCCAAAAGACATACATTTATTTATTTATTTATTTATTTTAAAAAATGTTTTTGTGTATGGAATCCATGTTAGGGACTATTTAGACTACACATGAAACAAGAGTAGAAGCAGCAAGCAAGACTAAGATCTCCCAAATAGCTGGAGTTTGCATTCTATGTTGTTGCAAACCCACGAGCACACATACAGGCACATAAAATCTCCCAAGAACAGTGTTTTAAACTTTAAATATTGCTTGCAAAAAGAAAAAGAAGAAGAGGAGGGCCAGGTAGGGGGTTAAAAAGCAATGTTTCCAAAGTCAGAAATGCTAGTGCATAGTTAAGTTAGCTACCCCCCCCCCCCCCCGGTTTCTCTTTCGTTTATAAAGCTCTATGGCCTTAAGCCCATCTACATGTTGTAAATCTGCACCAGGGAAAAAAACCCGACCCCCCCCCCCCGCAAAACAAAAACCAACCAAACCAAAAATAGAACAAAACCCATTTGGCATTTACAAAATTAAATTACTGGATAAAAAATATAATTTCTTCTCATAAAACTATGTTTCATACCGTAATAATTTTTTAAAAGCAAGCTAATTAAAAAAACACAACAACATACACACGTAAACAGTCTACAGTTCTAATGAGTGGAACAGTTCTTCAAACAGTATAGCTGTGTGACCACCTTCAGATCAGCATTTGCAGTAATGCTTTTTCTTGCAGTATTTCATACCGAGACATTTGGTTCAGTGATTGACGCTACTGATGGGAGTGCCAGCTCTTCAAAGAAAAAAAGGAAACCTCAGCAAGCATCCTCAATGGTATGGGAACTCATGTGGCAACTCCTCACTGAATTAATACTGGTCCATTTGATCTCCCAAAAAGGTTTTTTTTAATATATAAAAAATAATCATTTAAAAATCACTTTTTAAAAAAGAGAGAAAGAAATCGGCATTCACATTATTAATAATTAATTGCATAAAATTCAATACCTAGGAATTTAGGTAAGCATCATCAACAAACATAATTATTTTCTTCTTTTCTTTTTTTAAGTTGGGTGAGATCCAACATGAACAATATATACACATATATGCTTTTGTGACTGAATGCACTTTGTGCTGCTCCCAAATGTTGTACCACAACAACAACAACAACAACAACAACAACAACAACAACAACAACAACAACAACAACAACGAAAAAGGTTTTTCTCCCATGTAGAGGAATGGTAAGTCCAAATCAAGTGGAAGTGTTTTGAAAAGAAAACATAATGCTTATTGGAAGACTCTTTTTCACATGACCAGAGTTCGAGTCGAGAATGCGTTCATATGCTTGCGTGCAGGATCTGAGAAGGTCAGCTGATCTTCTGTCTTCCCACAGAATGCTGAATCCCATGTGTTGCTAAAATGCTAGAAACAAAAATAAAAAGGAGGGAGAATTTTAGAAGCTGTGGCACAATCCAGTCCTTCCTGTAAACCTGCTCCTTCCCAGGGTTGGCGCTGCAGAATTGTCCTCTGTGCTTGAGTCATTTGCAAGCGTGGCAGTACAGAGGAGTGAAGTCATGGGGACAGCGTACACACCAGACCTTTAAAGCACATTCAAAGTGCATACCCCCCCCCCCGAAACTGCAGTTTATCCCCTTACAGAGCTACAATTCTCAGGACCTTCAAGAAAGCACCATTGCCACGATTCTTTTTTGGAGGGGTGCTTTGAAAACTTTGGTGGCTACACAGCGTCTACAAAAGGGACTTGCCACTGGAAGCAACGTCTAGGAATGTTGTGCTGAAGCCAATCCTAGTGGTTCTGAGAACCCCTGAGATGTAAATAGGCTTAAGAAGGGAATGAAGGAATGATGCTAAAAATATTTTCAAGCAACCCAACAGCAATAGGCTTTTGGAAGCATGTTAAAAGGGGTTTAACTGGCAGCAAGTACTATGTGAGGAGCAGCCCACCCCAGTGGGGCAGAGCCACAGCAATAGCCTCCTGGCAGTGGCATGGCTGCTTACCAGGAGGAAAAGAGGGCGACAGTGAGGCAGGGGCTGTTTGGGTTCACTAGCAGGACTGCCAGATTGGTTCCACCCGCAACCTCACTAGCCTCTCACCCAGTAAGCAGCATGGATATTGCTGTCAAGGGGTTGTTGCCTGGCTCTGCCCCACCAGGCAAGTTGCTCTTGCACAATGTAGAACCGGAGCCGTCTTCCATTTGTCACTTGCCTACAGCTTTCATAACAACAGTGGCCATTGGGCTACGCCACCTAGGGCTGGTGGGAGATGAATTCATAGAACATCTGGAGGGCCACAAGTTCCCCAGCCCTGGTGTAGATAGTTGCTGGACTTGTGAGCTGAAAGCACAGTGACTGTGCCCAACTTGCATAGCCTAGTCCAAAGTGAAGGTTCACATAGACAGCTCTGGACTCAAGTTAATAACTAGCTCAGTTTTCTCAGGTAACTTCAAAAGTATGTTAGCACATAGCCAGAGGTAAATGTTCCACTGAGAAACAAGTTTTTAAGGCATAATTTAATATTGTTTTGTTTTTGTGGTATTTGCAAAGATTGGAAGCCCTCCTCAGTGCTGTGCTGCCCAGAGATAAACATATCTGTAACCAGGGTGGCATCTCAGTCATTTGCTTGTTCTTGAGACATGCAAAATGTCTTGGTGCCCCAAGCCAATAGGAGGGCAAAAATTTCAGCACTCTATGGAATGTGTAAATACAGATATATTTTTCTTCTTCTCCACCTATAGTACTATATTGCTACCAGAACTTGCAGTTTTGATGCAGCAATTCACTCTCCTCTATGTATAAACTACCACACAACACGCAATCTCTTTCAAAATTCTAAGCACACTTATGTCAGATCACTATTCTCAGGGTGGTAATTTACACGACAGCAGAGAGGGAACAAAGGACAAGATCTTTGTGGAAGAGGAATGGGGTGGGTGGGAAGAACTGTTCGAAATCCCTTGTCTTTTTGAAGAGCTTCTGTGAGCATAAGAACATCATAAGAAGATTCTTGCTAGACCAGGTCATCCATTTATTAAGTTCAATTGTCAAGTGCCAAATTGAGGCATTTCTGATGCGTATTCCACACTATTTCTCCTAAACTTGAACTACTGAAATTCAGATTAAAACATTTGAAGGCTGGGAGTGGTCATTTTGGTTCCATAACCAATACATTCTAAAGGAGATTAAGAAGCTGCTGTCTGAGCAAACAGGGGATTTATTTGTATTTCTTTTTAAAATATTACATCCCTTACACCTACTGGATAGCTCAAAGGCAAATGCCTAATATGTGATATAGCTGGAGTGTCAGATATGGCCAAGCTTCCGCTCAAGACAAATGGATTCTAATATAATCAAGTTTCTTGCCAAAAACAAGTGAACTCCTCCTCAAAGAAAAGAAATGATTTGTGGGGCAAATATATTTCCTATCAAGATGATGCTAAGGGGAAAGGCAAGTGAATGGCTAAAAGTCATTTTTCTGAATATACAACTTTTTAATATTCTTTGTCTTTTGCCTTTTAGTTCCAGCAGTCCTGACTATGAAATCCACCTTTTGCATTCCCACATGATACACACTTTGGTATTCAAGCAGTTCAGTAAAGCGTGACACAGGGCACCCCATTTATTTTGCTTTCTCTGCAACATGGGCTTCTGTCTCTTCAAACCGCAGCCAAGGGCAGGTGTGACATACTTTTCACATCACAGATATGCCACCACATTGCTGCTGTTTCCTCTGCTACGATTTCAATGAACAATCTCCACCCCTTTGGGGAACTTGGCATGCCTCGGGCAATTTCAGCCTTTGTTGTAAGCCCAACAACTCAGATCCACTCAGGGGAGAAAGGAGCCACTGCTGGAATGATGGAGGTATTTTTGTAGAACAGTACATAGGCAAAAAATGGATCTTACTGTTGAAGGGTGTCTAGGTTAGGCATGGGGATGTCTGAAGTCGCTCAAGCTCTGTGGAAGGGAATAACAACATTTGCCTTACACTATGGGTTCTTTGCAACCCTTTAACTTTTCTCTTTGTTGTTGTTTAGTTGTTTAGTCGTGTCTGACTCCTCGTGACCCCATGGACCAGAGCACGCCAGGCACTCCTGCCTTCCACTGCCTCCCGCAGTTTGGTCAGACTCATGTTCGTAGCTTCGAGAACACTGTCCAGCCATCTCGTCCTCTGTCGTCCCCTTCTCCTTGTGCCTTCCATCTTTCCCAACATCAGGGTCTTTTCCAGGGAGTCTTCTCTTCTCATGAGGTGGCCAAAGTATTGGAGCCTCAGCTTCAGGATCTGCCCTTCCAGTGAGCACTCAGGGCTGATTTCCTTCAGAATGGATAGGTTTGATCTTCTTGCAGTTAATGAGAGTACATTAAAGTGTGTTAGGAATACATTATTCTCTGGAATATTTTGAACAGTTTGACTGTTTTCCATGTAGTGTATGTGCTCTGCAGTCTGCATTGGGTCCATTGTTCTGGTGGAAGGTGGAAACTTCATATAAAATAAATAAATTATATTCTGAAGTAAAACAGAAAGTGATAGGCAGATGCTCTTGTCTGGCTGCTTCTTCTCATGATAAGGGACCATATGAACAGTAACTCTCTTCCATTATCTTAAACATGCAGAAGTGGGTAGGGATCAGAATTCATTGAAACCATACAGTGACCTGATAGTAACCAGAGACAGTCACACCCTATGGTTGACCACAATTCTCTCTCTGTGTGTAAACAAAGGCTGGGCAGTCACCTCAGAAAATACTCTGGATGGTGCTCTCCCTTACATGGTACCTGTGCATAGCGGTGGAGGGAGATAATCCCTTTCCAATCTGCCTGAGAGCACCTCCCCTACTTCCAACACCCTTGAATGTGTCTATGCATCAGCTAGTCTTTGAACAGGGTTACATGCATCAAATCCAACACACATAGGCCCAAATGGCACCTCTAGTGCCATACAAGAACATATGACCTCTGGTTTGCCAGTTTTAGAAGGTGGTTTCATAGACATACACAAAAGTTTTCGGAAATGAAAAAGCTCCACTTCCATACTTGGTACATATGCACAAACACAAAACAGGCACACATTTCTGGACAGGGGTGTGTAAGGCTAGTGCTGAGCAGCAGCAGCAGCATCTTTCATCGTATCTCATCCCCTTGCAAGCACTTTTGTGGGATGTGAGTCTTAATAACCCAGCTGCCCCTCTGCCTCCCCCTCAAGATGCTCCACTCATCAGTAACGGTCACTTCCCACATGCTGTACCTCTCACAAGCTGCCACAGGACAAATTTCTCATTACCAGCCGTGCACGAAACACCAATGTACAGCCCAACAATGCTTGCCATGTGACTCCTGTTCCATTGGTTTTCATGTATAGCTATTTTTTGCTAGGTTGTGCCAGCGGGCTCTGAGTGCATTACTGAAGGCAATTTAGCCCCAAACCAGGAAAAATCATTGGCTGGCTATATGTTTCGGATCAAGACTTTGGATTATATGAGTCTGTTATGTATGGTACTAATCCACTGCAAATATTGCTAAAGCAATCAATTTGTTCTTTCACATCAGATTTTAAAAGTTAACAATTTCCAAAGCTACTTCAAAAGTTAAAATTGTGGACAAGAAAGGCAATTTCCATACAGTATGTTTATGCCACGTTAATATATAATTATCAAGCCATGGTGTATTTTCAGCTGTGTCACTCTTGGTTCATTTTGCCACATCAGTAATCCTACAAGAACATCCTTCTTCTAGCAAGGCAATTATCTCACTTATCCTGTAACCTGCCTTCTGTTGCCCCAGGGAAGAGTGAACAGTAAACAGATTGTCAAAGCTTAAACTGGGCTATCCAGTTAAAGCACTTTAAAGAAAAGTGACCCCTCTAGGGAAAAGAGAGAAACAAGGCAAGGCTGTGCCAAGGTGCTTTCCTTCACTCACACACTGTAAAGACTGATTCACACATTATGCTTTCCTGTAAGTAGGAAGCACTCAAGGGAAGAAAAGTGGGAATAAGTAATACAACGAACTCTCTTATGCCTCAAGCCAAAATCACATATAGTCAAAACACATTTGGTGGGTGGGATTGCCAATGTGTGTTTTTTCCCTAGGACACCTGACCCCTTTATAATAGCAAAGTGCATAAAGGTGAAGGTTTGGTTTCTGAATCCCAAAAGAAAAGCTCACATATTATACAATTTATACCAATTGTTGTGAATTCCCCATTCAAGATGGTGGTTTCCACTTGGATTGAAATTTAGGAATCACTTTTTAATTGGAGTTGGATTTTACCTCAGGCCAACATAAACATTTGGTTCACTGAAGTCTGCTGTGATTAGTGCATTGTCTTCAGCCACTCTGTACTTGAACAGATGCAAATGAGCAGAACACTGACCTGATTGTTTTACAATGAAGCACTCTTCTGAAAACAAAATGGTTGCCGACTAGGCTTCCTGAAGTCAACAGCAAGGCTACTAATAAACGTTCAGGGTTGTATTCATAGTGAGACTGATACCTATCCTTTCTCCTCAGTAATTTTTAAGGGGCCACAGCCTACAATCCATTTATTAACTCAGGGCTTGTTCTGCAGTAGTATTTCCAAGTTTTAGGTGGGGGGAAAATGATCTGTAGTTTCATGGAAGCTTTACCCAGGGAAGAATCCCACCACGCACCACAATATGATTACTCTGATGTCAAAATGACCCCTGCACAAAGAGCGTTCTAAATGCAACAGACACAACCAGGAACTCAAAGCTAGCAACCATTATCGTTCAGCATAGTGATGCTGAAGCAGACCACACAGTCATATGGTCAGAATACACCCCCCCCCTTGCTGTTACAGGGTTAATTTGAATGGGCCTACTGGAGCAAGTGGGAGGACAAACCTACAAAATGAGAAAGAGAAAGTGTTCTTATGCTCTTCCTTTGCTCTTGCCTCCTGAATGACAATCTCCAATTGCCTCTTTGAGTAAAAGGTGAGTTCTCCCGGTGTACATAAAATCTTTTACTGAGTTTGCACATCTAAGAATCAGAACAACTTTTGAAAAGTGACAACCCCAAGGTTCATGACTGGAACAGGGAGAAAGCTCGTTCATCAGCCATTTATCAATTCTGTGGTAATAAAAGTATATTGCAAAATTCTAGTTAGGTAATAAGCCAATTCTACTTCATTTACTCAGAGCAAATGCTATTTGCTGAAGGAGTAATAAAAGATTCTAAATATTTTGTTGGCTCAGCTCTATAGAAATAGATGCTCTAATGCTCTTGTCCAGAGGGGATTATTACCATATGAGCAACTGCTGTACTATTTATCTTTGCAGCTTCACAAGACAGTGGAAAGGTACCGTGCTTTATGTCTACAAGTCACATATTCACAATTGTGGTGTGTTTTTTCCTGGCGTGTGGAGCTGTCCCCCATTATTTCATAGATAATGTCGTAAACCCAAGAAACTGATCTGCAGGGAACTAGGCAGAGGGCCTTCTCGGTAGTGGTGCCTGCCCTGTGGAACGCCCTCCCATCTTATGTCAAAGAGAACAACTACCACCAGACTTTTAGAAGACATCTGAAGGCAGCCCTGTTTAGGGAGGCTTTTAATGTTTAATAGATTACTGTATTTTATTTTTCTGTTGGAAGCCGCCCAGAGTGGCTGGGGAAACCCAGCCAGATGGGCGGGGTATAAATAATAAATAATAATAAATAAAGAGTGCACTTCTGCTGGGAAACAATAGCTGGAGAGGGCTGGTGCACTTTTGCTCTCTGCTTGTGGGCTTCCCGTGGGTTTTTGGTTCGCCACGGCTGGGAACAGAATGCAGGCCAAGGAGAATCTTTGGCAAGATCCAGCAGGGCTCTACTTAGGTTCTTACGGCTAAAAACCTTTTACATTAGTAACTAACCTTACCTTTTCCATAGCTAAACACAGGAAACAGCCTTACATTGGGCCAGACCATTGAACCTTCTAGCTGTTTTGTCTATTCTGCAATGGCTCTCCAGGGTTTCAGAGAGATGCCTTTCCCAGCCGTATCCCACCTTTTTCATGGGAGATAAAGGGGTCTGAACTTGGGATCTTCTGCATGCAAAGCACATAAATGCCCTACCCCTGAAATCAAGGCCCTTCTCTAGACTTGGCAACTTTCCCTTCCTGCCATTCTGTTAAAATATTGACTTTCCATTGAACTGCCTTGTGGAACTTTGCTGAAGTTCATACTTACGATAGCCAATTATAATGATTAGTCCAAGGAAACCAATACATAAAAGAGCATGCTTCACCGCTATAAAAATGAAGTCTGTAATGGCAATAGGAGGGAATAACATCTGTGTCTTCCATTCTGTTTACATTTTGACAAACCATTTTTTTCCAGGTTGCAGAAAAAAGAATGCCACCTTTGAACCAGCATACCAAAATGTCAGGTCAGCTATTTTGCTTTCCTTAACAGCTTTTTTCATTGAATTTTATAGTCAGCAAACAATACTGCATCCAATAGTAATCTAAAAATAAGTTCTATTATTGTGCAAGGAATCATCATATACTGCAAATAATTTTTAAAGGTGAATTTTACCTGAAGTGGGCTAACTGATGACCTATTTCTATGTAATGCAAATAATTTATGAGTATTGTCCTCTTCTTCTGATGCAGGCATCTTTAAACCAGAACTGGTAAGTAGATTCTGATGAAACAGTAAAAAAAAAAAAGGTGATTGAAAAGGCAGAATGAATGAATATGCTGAATATGTTATTTCAACGATTTAATTTCAGTAATTTAAAACAGTAACTTGGGTACAAGATGTTGCTATGCATTGTCACAGCCTGATCCTAGAACAATCACTTGGAAGGAAGTTCCAATGTGATTTTGTTCTGTGTGTATTTCTGAGTTGGCTATTGTGGTGAGGTCATATAACCAAGTCTGATTGGTTATACCGAGTCATGACATTACATACACAACATGAAAAAGAGACAGTTAAAAGGGAAATACTCTTATGGAGCAGCTGCTGAGAGAGACAATAAGTATCAGTGAACAGGCAGAAATGATAAATAATGGGCTGGGAGTTTTCAGAGAACATCTCACCCTCCAGAAACACCAAACTGCAGGCCCTTGTTGAGCATTAAGCCCCTTTCAACTCAGCAGAATGTGGGAAATTGTAGTCAAATATAACTGGCAAGCTTAAGTGGTAGTTAATGCGTGAAGGGGTTGAGACCATAGAACTCTATTTGTAGACTCAGGTCATGCTCCCTCACCTCCAGTGAAGAAGGGAGTGACCATTCGTTCGGCCTCTTCCACCATGTGAAGCTGACCAGGCAGCACATCCAGACTTGACCAATTAGAGCCCAGACTGTGTGCTCAGAAATATTTTTCTTTATTTTGTAACCTAATAATTTTCTACCTGTGTTCTTCTTGCTGCTGCATGGAATAACACATGAATCTGACCTTTGGAGTTTGTAAGTAAAGCATTTAAATTTACTAACAGTGTGGTCTGTTCATTGTGAGAGGGTTAGAGAAGGGAAGCGCTGTAAGAGGACTAAACAGGATATTGAAAGGGTCTAACAGCTTATATTCCTCACACTTCACTGAGCTGCATGGTTCTGTGATTTTAAGACTCTCTTGCTGGAGAGTGTGTTTAGTTCTGTGCTTTGGATCTAGGGATCCAGCTAATTCTTTATTAACTCACCCCACAAAGGTGATTTATCTATATCTATATTCTTCACACACAGAACTTGCTTAGTTCTGATTAAAGAAGCATAGGATAGGGCTGTCATATTCTTGAAAGAGAAATCATAGTGATATTAAATGAAAGTTAAGGTTTATTTTCAGCAAACTACTTAAGCTAAGCTTAACGTAAACAGCTAAACAGCACATTGCATTGAAAGGATCAGAATGACATGCATACTAAAGTGGGAATTTCCTTGTCCTTTAGTTGACAGTATTAACGTGCAGTCTGACTCACACAGCCCAGTAAAACTGAAAACACGCAAGGCTAAATCTGGTACCAGTCACTTTAAGGGAACAGTGAGAAATAAAATTTAAATAGCAGTAAATCAGCTTAAGTACAAGTATGTAGCGATTGGACTATATTGTGTTCTAATCCCATTTATATTAAAAATGAAATTATGCCATTTGCAAAGGGTGTTGGGCAAAGAAAGTAAATATTTCACTGATTCCACTGACTTCAGCAAACACTTCAGCGATCCAATTATGAGCAGAACTTTGGCTCAGGTTTTTACACAACCTAAAGTGCACTCTGTACCAGCACAGTGCTTTTATACATACAATATAAAGAAAAACTGGTGAACTTAAGGTGAAAAATGTTTTGGCACAATCCAGCCCATTTTTATTTTTATTTTGCATGTGTGTGTCTGTGTGCACGCACGCACGCACGCACGCGCGCGCACACACACACAATGATTTTCAAACCAAAGCTGAGCATTTTAGTGTCCTGTTCATGATAATGGGAGTATTAAACATGCTTTAAGTTAAAAACAAGCTTTCCACGTGCGTATCTTAGGCTGTGCATTGTTTTCTTACTTGAATTTCAGAAGGGGGTGTGGGGGAATAAGGTACAGTGGTGCCTCGCTAGACAAATTTAATCCGTTCCACGGGTCTTTTCTTATAATGAAAAATTTGTCTAGCGAATCCCATAGGAATGCATTGAAATTTTTTTGAATTTTTCTTTGCCCATAGGAACGCATTAATTGAATTTCAATGCATTCCTATGGGAAACCGTGATTTGCTAGACGAATTTTTCATAAAACGAATTCGTCTAGCGAGGCAACCTCCGCTAGAAAAAACCTTTCGTTAAGCGGAAATTTCGTTAAGCAGGGCATTCGTTAAGCAAGGCACCAATGTATTAGCAACAAGTGGCTCTACCGAGGGACTTTTCTCTGGGGAAAGTTTTCTACCTCTTTCCTGCAGAATTTACCCATCTTGCAGACAAATCAGCCCACAACAGCAGCCTGGTGACATGGTCAGAGGAAACATCTTGGTGAGACAGATGTGGCTCCTGAGCTGTATCTGCTTGTTTACCACAGCTTCCAAATACGCCACGTCACAAAAAACAAAACCAAAATAACAAATAACACAAGATTCATAGCTTAATACATACTGGCACATCTTCCCCAGCGGACACAGGTGTGAAGAGCTGTGTGTTCAGCCCTTCCCCTTCCCAATGATTCGAGGAAAAGAAGTTTCCTGCTTTGCCTGTTGGAGACTCTACCTAGAAGCAGAAAGCAGAGCTATGTTTCAAATACAACAAATGACTTACTATATCCCTATTTAGCAGTAATGTTATTTCCAGATGAATTTGGCCTACATCGCAAGTTAGCTTGGTCAGTGTACATTACTTCTTGAAAAGTCACTCTCTGTATGACATAACATTAAGTTCTGACATTCAGGATTGATTCAATTAAAAAAACCAATTTGAACAATAATTTAAGCTCCTGGAAATCTTGTTGTTGTTTAGTCGTGTCCGACTCTTCGTGACCCCATGGACCAGAGCACGTCAGGCACTCCTGTCTTGCACCGCCTCCCGCAGTTTGGTCAGACTCATGTTGGTAGCTTCGAGAACACTGTCCAACCATCTCGAAAAATCTGGAAATCTAGACTGCAACTAAGTTCTTAGAGGGGCCATCAATGAGAAATGGTAGTCTTTTTACATTATGTAAAAGATTTGCAAGGCTTCATTGATTAACTTTCTTGTTCCTGAGAGTTCCACTGAAGCCAGTGGGTCATCCCATGCCATAGAATATGAAATTTTTGAAATTAATGGTTTACAAGGCTCAACATAAGTTTGTTGTATGTAAAGACCAGGATAATCTATTCTCAACATATAAAAATCAGGCACCAATTGTATACTTTTTGCTGTGGAAGCAATGACCTTCTCTGAATGACAGAAATGACAGGACAGTAGGCCCACAACTTACGCAGGGGTTTCATTCCAAGGATTGCACCCCAAACCAAAACTGTGTATAGTCAAACCCCATTAAGTTCAAAGGCGGATGGATGGCCAAAGTCACTCCCTTTTTATTATTTGCCATGCGCATGAAGCTGAATGTGCACAAGTTAAATGCATGCAAGTGGCAGGCTTACTGTACTGTTTCTGTGACATATTACGGTTCACCTAATTAATATGTTTGCTTACAAAAATTTATGACTGAGGAAATATTTGAACAATCTGATCCAGCTCCTGATGATCTCGAAAAATAAAACATGGCAAAATTGGCTTCTTGCCAGAGCAAGTGAATCAATTTAAGACACTTCTGGGCAAAGTTACCCCAGTTTTAAGTGGTCTTAAGATAAATATTGTTTAACTTGCCTCCTGTTTGATTTTCTTCAACAAAGGGGATCCATTTTCACATATGCCAGAAGCAATGTCAGTTTCATCAGACTCTTGTTTGATAACATCTTGCAGATCGTCTACAAGGTGAGCTGGTGTCAGAGGCTAAAAAGGAAAAATAAGTATGCAATGAAACAACACAACACAAAACTCTTTGTATCATCCTCATAGAAATCCAATTTTTATCACGGTCTCCTCCCGTTCTTACCAGCATTTTCAAGGGTCCATATTTGAATTCTTGAGCTGCGAGTGCATTTTTAAATGGAGTTGGTGTTCTTGGAGAGCTCTCCAATATTGATCTTTTGATAGCTGGAGTTCTGAAGCTGAGTCCACAAAAGGGGGGTGGGGGGAGAGAAATTAGGAAGTAGTTTTAATCTTTTTGCTGAAATCCTAGTTTAGAGTAGCGTCAAATTAAAAGGTTGACTTGTGCACTGCAAAGTTCTAAGTTCCAAACAGCCATGTGCACTATGGGGATAATAATGAGGGCATGTATTTCAGGGGTGCTGTAAGGACTGCTGAAATAATGTCCACAAACCGCTTCAAGCACTTAGAAGTAATGATGGTGGACACAGAGTGCAATTTGGTTGGCTTTAAAAGAGGACTGGACAAATTCATGGATGATATGGCTAATAGTGGTTATAGCTGGAGGCAGAATTCTTATGAACATGTTGGTGGAAACTAGAGGAAGTAAGAGTGGTCTTCTGCTTAGGTCCCACTTGTGAGGGTGGCCACTGTGAGAACAAGATACTGGGCCACTGGCCTAACCTAGCAGGCTTTGCTTTTGTTCTAATTATATGTGCCCAGAAGCAGTTCCACTATAAGATGGTAGGAACAATTGACGTAGTGGCCACCATACTAGTTCAAAAGCTACCCTACACATCTGGCCCCCTCATTCTTGTCAATGGAAGGAGCAGCTGTGAATGTACAATACTGAGCTTCCCTCCACTGAAACGAATGGGATGCTTATTTACAGAGAATCTCTGTGTACCCAACCAAAACCCAACAAACTCTGGATCAGGGTGAAAGAAATCAATATGCATGTTCATAGCCAATTTTAGCTGTTATAGTAATATGGCCAAAGTGCATTAAAAAAAATAAAGCAAGAGAAATTACATATTATTCTCCTTCTGTATCTTAAATGCTTGGTCTCTGTGAAGAGGTGCTGTAACAGCGAGTTTATGAGCACAGAGGGGAGTGGAAGTTAAAGTTGGATTGTCCAGGTCCAGGCTTTCTTGGCTTGATGAGGTGTTCAAGAACTGCAAATATTAAAAATAGAGAGGGAATCTCAGTTAACAGGAGTGCTTCTTCTACGAACTTACAGTGAAACTATCAACAACAGCGTCCTGTGGCAGTGAGTATTTTGGTTGCAATACTCCCAAAGTAAAGTTTCACATTTCTGGTGTTTGACCTACACAAATATATTCCTTTGGTTTTGTTACAAGATTATTTATAGAAACAAGTATTTGTTTTACCTCGCTGAGTTTATTTGCCATTGCAAAGAATGTCTAATAATATGAAAGAACCTTGGAGCTTGGTTAATGAGAAGTACTGGGTGACGTCTGCCTAGGTCATGAGCAGAGTACAGCCAATGAAATCTCTGGACTTGACTTCAATTATTTCAATGGGTCCACTCCAAATAAGTAAAGATATCACCCACTGAACCCTGTGGCATGAAATAAGGCAACTAGATTTTTTAAATTAAATGTTCCTATTTTATCCATTAAAAGTGATTGTTTTACTTTCACAGAATATAAAGTAAAAGATGCACAGAGCTTTTCAAAATTACTGTTTTGATGTAAATATTTAATTTGCTGAAAAAGGGCTGCTACTGCAGAATTTAGGAAATAAACTTCATTAGCAGTAATGACTGTCATTAACTCAACATGTTGTTGTTTCAAACTCTACATGTTTAAGCAGATGTCCACAAGCCACTTAAACCAATTCACATACTCTTAATCTGTTTAGCCCAATCAATGATATGCGTATACATTAAGTATATCAAGTAGTTTGTAACTCACACCTTACTGTTCAAAAATGTTTTCAAATAATCATTTATTTTTATCTTTATTTTAAATCACTTGTTAGTTTGCAGCATAATTTGGACACCATCGTCTGTTATTGCAAATTTAGGGGGGGTCAGTGAACCCAAATGTGCAAAGTATGGGGTAAAAAAAATGGTTACAGGAAACAGAAATGTTAAAATTCTGATAGCTGAAGGAATGACAAGCAAGAGCAAAGCAAACAAACCGCTAACCCCTTGAAAACCACCAAGAATGAGACACACAGAGAAAAGCAAATTTATCAGTTAGATTGTTGGCAGTCTAAACTCCATGGTGAAGAGTAAGCTATGAGTAAATTCAAAATTGGAGAGCAATCAGTGAATGCAACAGGAATTAGTCATTCGTTCCAATGATTAGTTCTCCTACGTTGTTAACACCTTGCTGACTTTTGAGGATTAGTAAAATCTGTGCAGAAATCTTGCTCTACCTGCGAGGGAGAGAATGGCAGGCTTTTGACAGGGGAGCGCTTAGGAGTTGAGCTCCTGACATCAGCAAGTATGAAGGACTTATGGCCACTGGCTAAGTGGCTGGGATGCCCTCTCTTTGTGCGCAGAAACACCAACGGAGCTGTGCCACATTTTGAGCCAGCCAAGGACTTGGGCAAGGCAAGGGAATCCTGACTCAACATGGCTTTGCTCAGGTTTGAGAGAGGGTGTCCTTCAGGCCTAAATGCACTGGCCTCTGTTTGCTGAAGCTGTGGGGCTTTGCCTGAGGGAGCTCGGCTAGGCGAGGTGTCTGCTTCTTCAGAGAATTCAAAACTGCTGAGATCACCCCATGATGAAGGATCCTAAAAACAATGGGGGAAGTCACGAATCTATGAGACAGTGTACGATGCCCTCTCATTAAAATAATAATAATTATGTATAGCACTAACATAACTTTAATAAAAGGGAAACAAAGTAAAGGAGCTATTGTTCCTCATTTTTAAGTCATTTTGACCCAGTTTCAGTCTTTCCCGAGTGAAAACTATCCTAATGGTGGATTCCTAAAAGAAGCAACTCTCCCCCTCCCTTACCAGTCAGTCTGTTACAGTCTGTGACTCATCTGCTTTATTAAGGAGGCAGGATTCTTAAGTGAAAAGGATACAGTTGAGCAGGTGATGCTGTCATAATTAATTTGTTTTGCCAAATGTTTGGTTTCAGCCTATACAGTGGTACCTCTGGTTAAGAACTTAATTCATTCCGGAGGTCCGTTCTTAACCTGAAACACCACTTTAGCTAATGGGGCCTCCTGCTGCCACTGCGCCGCTGGAGCACGATTTCTGTTCTCATCCTGAAGCAAAGTTCTTAACCCAAGGTACTATTTCTGGATTAGCAGAGTCTGTAACCTGAAGCATTTGTAACCTGAAGCATTTGTAACTCGAGGTACCACTGTACCTCTTAAAGAGCCCTATGCCAATCTTAAAATTTCTACATGAAAGTCTTAGAATCTTCAAAAATGACATGTGATTTCTCGAAGTTTTCATAGAAGAAAATAATTAATGCAATGTGTGTTTCACAAAAAAGGAGGGATCCAGGAAGGTATGCAGAAGCGTACAGTCACTTGAAATGGAATTAAAAATACACATAGAGTTGTGTTTTTTGTAATGTGCAGTATTATTTCTCTGTTAAAAGGCACAACATATTTAGAAATAATTTTAAATATGCCAGCTCACTTAGAATAAATTTATCCTTTGCAGGTTAATATGCAAGCAACCTGAAAACACTAACATGCATGTTACAGGCAATTGTTTACCTGTGCTTGATAAATATTGGGAGCCTACAAACAACAAGCTAGGGCTAAATGCTCGGATCCTGCCATGTTTATTCAGAAATAAGAGCCCACCTATTTCAATGAGACTTACTTCCAAGTAAGCTTGCATAGGATTGGGTTGTAAGTTGTAAATGTGCAGCAACCCCCCCCCCCAACTGTACTCAGGTAGCCATGGTGAAAGTTTACCCTGGATATTGGATTATTCAGTAACAAAGTGAACAAGAAAGTCAGAATGTAAGAAAACAAACTGATATAGAAATAGCATATGACTCCAGTCCTTATACCAGCCACACCTTAGAAGGTGACCATTCTACTTACGGAATCTATCAGCTGAAGTGTTTCCGCAAATTCTAAGAGATTCTTAACATTATCCAGGAAGTTACTCTGGTGGACAATCATGCACCTTGCAGGGGATGCACTTTCTTCAGGCAAGCAGCCATGGTCCACTGGTGGAGACGGAATACAATGATGATGCTCGCCCAAAGAGGAAATGGGCGCACTGTTACCACTAGTTCTGGTACTGTCTGCAATTGCGGTGCTGTGCCATCCTGGGTAATCTGACGTGTTGTTCTGTGTCTAAAGGAAGGGGGAAGGGCGGTAAAGAGGGTGCGAGAAAAAAGAGGCAGAAGGAATTTAGCCAAGAAATTGCACAAGGTATCGGATGGCTGTTGAAGGAAAAGATAAAAGTAGTTGCATCATCTAAGCACTTAATGCCTATGAAACAGTTGTCAAGATGTTTCCTTTCATCAGTGCAGCAAGAGCTTGTTTGAAAGGGTAATAGATTTATAGCTTTCATTTTGGCATTACCTCATCTTGTGCAATAACTCTGCATCCTGGGCCAGTGTCTATAGTATATCGAGCAATACAGCTACATGCCTACACTCTTCTTCCAAAGTCCGTGAGTGCACAAATCTGTTTTTCCTTCCCTGTGCAAAGTAATGAAATTGCAAGATCTCCCTAGTGCAAAACTCAGTCTAATCTGTAACTTGTGGATTTAGATTGTGAATTCCACATCACGTTTGAAGTCACTGGCAACTTTTCCATTGGTCTTTGCAGATTTAGATTAATACCAGTTACTTATTTTTAATACACCTCCCCTCATCTTTGCCCTATCTCTGACTAGCGCTACAGCTTACACCAATGCAATGAAAAGGCTGTAAAATCAACGCGGTTAGGAAAGCAGAAGAGCAAATTAACAGAAGTCTCTTTGCAGCATAACCATGCAAGAGAAGACGTTGCAAAACTTCAACTAAAAATTAGAAGTGGCCAAACTAGCATTTCATGCACACGGTTGTGTTTCCCCCCCATTAACTAGAAAAATGAATTAATTATTAATATGGATTAATTAGACGTAGATGTTTCCTGCTGGCTATCACCCAGGTTTTTGTTTTTCTGCAGTTCCCATATTAATTTTTTATTACATATACAAATTCAGTAATAGCCAGCTCTGGGTTTCATACATGCAGTTATAGAATCTAACTTTCCTCAACGAAACATTACCAAACATGCATAAAAATAAATAAAATAAAATAAAATAGACCTTATTTGGGCTGTGATTCCCAAACCATTCAGTCTGGAGCAATAGTCCTGTCTCCCCAACGCCAATTAAAGACTATGTTGTTTTCCACCTGGGAGGAGGATTCTGTGGCATTCTGAAACAGAGGAGACAGGCCCAGCGGTGTGGCCAGTGCAGAGAGACATACTCTGCCTGCCCCCTTCCATGCAGCATTGCTCACTGACTTTGCAAGCTAGAGGGGAAACCACTCCAAGCTTTGGGGCAGGGGTGAGGTTTTGAATACATACAAGCAGCACTCTTTAGAGCAGCGGTACGTGTCGTACTCTGGATTTGACTTGTGCCACATTTGCCCCAAAGAGTGAGCAAAACCACCTACAATGGCTTGAGGATCACAGGCCAGGAGTGCAACATATAGCTGAAGGTAAGGAATATAGTGCAGAGAGAAAGAGAAGAAAACCAAGAACCAGGCACTACATTTTCATTACGCGGAGTGTTCGGAAGTTCTCAGAAACAAAGATTTCCCCTCAGGATAAAACCTGACTGGAACTGATTGTTGCTGTTCTTTTTTAAATAGCAGTCCATTTACACATAAAAGCAAACATGGTGGTATTAGTGTACCACTGTAATTTGGAGATGGGGGGGGGAAGAGAAGCAAATGCTTATGGGGGGGTGGAGAGCGATGTGATGTCTCGTCCTCTTCAAATGGAAATATAGAGCCTTGATTAGTGTCAGAAGAAGAGGGGGAGGGAAAAGGCGGGGAAAAGAGAAGCACTGGGGTAAAGCTGCTATCCCTCCGTCCAAGCACACAGTGACATTCTTACTGGTAATGCCTGTTGCCCTTTCAGTTCATTCTCAGTCGACATTAGTAGCAACTCTAATTCCTTTATTCGTTTTTCTTTCTCAGGGTCTTCATCATTATAGTGTCTCTGCAATTAAGAGTTAAGGGGAAAGAGAAGGTAAAGGCCGGGTTGGATGCTGCAGTTTACAACGATGACGATGGCTTGCGGCCTTGCAGAATCGCAGGCAATTTAGCCTGACAGGCTCCTCCACTGGACACAAAAACGGCATCTCTGCTTAATTATAATTTTTTTTACACAGGTATTAAAGTGCAAAACACAATACCTATTTTCTGGATGCCTAGGGAACCTAAGAAACCAGATCACTTTCCCTGGCCACCTTTTTAAAGAAATGAGTAAACCTCCTCGCCCTGATACAACTTTTCTTTCTGCCAGTGCGCCAACAAAAGCACTGGGCAGCCGCTAACAGTGGTTAGCAAACTGGAAGCCTGTCTCAGGAACGTGCGCGCTTACTCCCTTTCCTGGAGCAATTGATACCCTCTCCTCCTAAACTGCAAGTTCACCTTCACCTTCACCAATGTTGACTCTGGTGAAAGCTAACCAGGGGTTACTCTAAAACCAGGATCTGAAATCCACGCCAATCTGCCGCCTTCACATTTTGAGAAAGGGAAAACCCTGTTTAGCCCTAAGCTGAAAACCATGACAATCTGCTCAGTCACCAAAGTGGGGAGAATTTGCTCTAGGAAGTGAAGGAGCTGTGAGGAGAGTGTGTATCTTCTCAAGGCTGGCAGCCAAATTGCTGGAAACATGGTTGCCCAGGCCCTTCTCCATCATTTACAGTGGTACCTCTACTTATGTTTCTACTTACGAATGGAGCTCCGTCCGCCATCTTGGATGCGGTTTAGATAGGATTTTTTCTACTTACGATTTTTTTCTCCCAATGCATTCCTATAGGATTTGATGTACATTTTTTTTTCGACTTACAAATGTGCGTTCGGAACGCATTAAATTCGTAAGTAGAATTTGTACTTTGTTAAAGAGCTGTGACTTTGTCTGATTTTATTTTTTGGCAGGTTAAGGTATTTGCATCTAACTTGCATATGAAATGTATGGCAAATGGACCCCTGAAATGGTTTTTAAATTTATCTACCTGAATAGCTGCAGCAGCTGGCTGGGGAACATTAACAATATTTACATGAAGTGCTACTGGATATGGGATCTGAGAAGAGACCTAGACCAAAAGACAAAGAGAGCCCAAATTAATCATGCTGTTCACACACTTCTCAATAATGTGATGGGCTTAAGTAACACACACACACACACACACACACACACACACACACACAATGTACTTCTTATGCCAATCTTTCTACCTCCTTGAAATAAAAGAGGTATCTCATTTTAACTGCAACAAGTTCAGTAACCCTTTTAGGAATTCTCAAACTATAACGATCCATTGATCAATCAATAACACACACACACACACCCCAACCATCTATTGCTGTTTTATTAATTACTAATTTTTAATTTGTTTTTGGTTACTGGATTATTTTGCAGGCCTGGATTGTATTGATTTTTATGAGGTTGTGAGATTTTCTGTATTGCATTAATGAATGATTGTGTCTTTTGTACTCCTGGCTGCTCCTTGAGAAATGTGCCTAATTAATTTCATAAACAACAACAAAATAGACAGATGGCATCAAGGCCGCTTGTGTTGGGTCGAAGGCTAAGCATCTCAAAGTAAAAGGGGGTAACAGGCCCACAGCATGATTTTTTTATTCCCCAGAAAAGGAAAAGAAGTCTTGTTTATGGGCTTCCCAGGAGCAACTGAATGGCCACTGTTGAAAACTGGATTAGATGGACCTTTGGTTCAATCCAGCAGGCATCTAACAAGACATGTTTCCCCACCCTTTACAACTACTTGGTGGATTGTAACACAGACAGACCATCAGATCCATTACATGTATGGCTTCCGCATACATCTAAACATGAGGAAGAATACAGAGAATGCAGTCTGTGTTATGATCCACCAATCAATAACAAACCATGACAAAAATTGGATACCAAGTTATCGTACATGTGCTTCCACTTAATTAATTAATTAATTAAATTAATCAATTATCTGCCCCTTATCTGTAGATCTCAGGGCAGTCCACAATGTAAAATTACAATATGTCTCATGTAAGAAAGTCACTGTGAGTTCTTGTTATCAAGAAAAGCTAAATACTGTGAAGCAGACACCTCAGATGCTGTGACAAATAAAAAAATTAAAAAGATAAGGAAGAAGTGTTTAAATTGCAACCAAATAGTCCAATGTTTGACATTTTGTATTTACTGGCAAAATTATGAGTGGGTTCTCTCTGTACTGTATTATTGATTTTTGCCATATATCATATGGACTGTTATATTCTGTAGTAGTAATAGTAGTAGTAATAATAATAATAATAATAATAATAATAATAATAATAATAATAATATATTTATACCCCGCCCATCTGGCTTGGTTTCCCCAGTCATTCTGGGTGGCTTCCAACAGAATATTAAAATACAATAATCTATTAAACATTAAAAGCTTCCCTAAACAGGGCTGCCTTCACATGTCTTCTGTAATAAAATAATAACATTACAAACATAATAGAATCATAGAATTGTAGAGTTGGAAGGGATCCTGAGGGCCATCTAGTCCAAACTAGAGCCATATAATTCATATAAATCTTAGATTCCTATAATCTAGTTAATAATGACTATGAGTTTACAATTACTTATAACTATATAACTTATCAGCTATAACTACTTACTTCACCTGCAGCCAAATTGTAAACCAGTGGAAGTCTAGAACAGGAGAATGCTACAGGTTTAGACCCCACAGAGGAAGGACAACTTCTCAATGATTACTTTCTACTTGTCAAAATTAAGACATTAAAAATGCTTTCACACAAAAATATGAGAATAGGCGTGTCCATCTATCTTACATATGCATATCACTGTTATCTGAATTCCATTTTTTTAATGGAGCGCATAGTTGTAAAATTAAAAACATTGAATGATATCTAATGTAACTATACTGAAGAGTAGAGCCATTGAAATAAATGCATTTACATTACTCAAGTCCACTGACTTCAGTGGGTCTAATTCCAAGTAGTCGTGCCTTACCCATTGTTTTAAAAAAGAGCGAGGCCAAGCCTATGGCTGCAATTCTAACCATGCCTACTCAAAGGAGCTTACCACCAGGTAAGTGGGGTTACCACCGCAGCCATTACGCCTCTTACAGACAATTGCTAACTAGCATCCTTCCCAGCCCTTGCAGGTGGTCTGGGAACTGCTGATGCTGCAATGTGGCTAAAGCTACGTAAATGTGGACCTGATTAGATCCTCAGATGAGAGACCACAAGGAACCTCGTGCAAAAGCAAGATATAGCAATATATCAATCATATTAGCCTTCCTTTCTCCATTCCCACCATGGTCATGCATGGCAGTTACAATATCTCAATTATGGGGAGACCTAGCTGTCAACCGATTGAATTGTTCCCATCAGCTTACATTCTGTGTCTCAGAAATGTGGTAATAGGAGTAGTCACTGGTAGCCGGGGTCGGGGTGGAGGTTGGCAGCTGCACAGAAGGTGGAGTGTGGGTAAAGCCCATTAAATGGTTGTTCTTTGGAAAACTTGTGGCTACTGAAGGCTGGCTGACTTTGGAAGACTCCTGAAGATAACCTTCCTGTTCAACCTTTCGCCGCATCGTAGAATTCCAGTGGTTCTTGATAGCATTATCAGTTCTGCACAAGGACACAGGCATATAAAGAAGAAAGAACAACATGAAATCGGAATGCTCAGGCATGGCAGGAGAGAGCAGTTAACATATAACATTTCCATTCCATTCACCTAGGAATCTCCTTTGTACTTTAATAGATAGTGCTTATATTGGAATACAGTCATACCTCGGTTTAAGTATGCCTCGGTTTGAGTATTTTCAGTTTAAGTACTCCGCGGACCCGCCTGGAACAGATTAATCCACTTTCCATTACTTTCAATAGGAAAGTTCGCTTCAGGTTAAGTACGCTTCAGGTTAAGTACAGACTTCCGGAACCAATTGTGTTTGTAAACCGAGGTACCACTGTATGCTATTCAGCTGACATGGGCTGAACTTCTGCTACAAGCTTGCAACAGACGGGTTTTTACTGTTGTCAAAATATGCAACGATTCACACTGCATTTCATTAGTGCCCTGCTTCTGTAACTGGCAGCAAAAATTAAATAGGTAAAGCAGTGACATAAAAAACAAACAATCTCCCTGAATTCCTGATTTCAGTTCTGAAGTCAACTCCTCCTGCCCCTTCTCTTCCACTTTGTTCCACCTGGATAAATTAATCACTCCAGTTGCACCTCATCCTCTAACTTGTGATGCAACAGGCACAACCTCCTGATTCTGTGACGCACTAGGCCCATCAAGCTTGTGAAATACAGCCAGTCCAAAAGGAACTCTGTAGCATTCCATTGCTGCATGGAGGCAATGCAAAGCGGTCATCCTCCAAGCAAACATACTAGAAAATCGAAACCCGTTCTACAGTCAATGAAGCAAACATTTTCGCTCTTTTTGGGTTTGGGCTTTATTTGTGGTTACCCCAAGATGATTGGAGTTCATCCAAGAGATGTATGACAAGTCCTTGATCCTGGGAAGTTCTGCGGGCCTAAAAAGCACGAGAGGGTAATGTTCTATCCTGACCTACCCTGGTGGATCTAATAAGTTTAGGGAGTGAGGGCGTATAGATTTGGGAAAGGGCAAGATTAAAGAGCACCATTTCCCTTATCTACAAGGGATGTCCAAGGCCGGTAGTGGGAGATCCTGATCACAGATCTCCTGTGTCATATTTAGTTTGCACCTCAGGTATCTTCCAGTCTTGGGACACAGCATGCTAGGGCTTATGTGACCATGTGGACAGTGTTCTCGAAGCTACCAACATGAGTTTGACCAAACTGCGGGAGGCAGTAGAAGACAGGAGTGCCTGGCGTGCTATGGTCCATGGGGTCACAAAGAGTCAGACACGACTAAACGACTAAACAACAACAACAATGTGACCATGGTGTTCATACTCAGTGAAGGGAAGAAGATGCTGTTACTCAAAGAAAAGAAAAAACAGATGTGTGTCTGTGTATGATATTCTCCAAAAGCTGTTTAGGTGCTTGAGAAATAATTATAAAAATTATCTTACTACATTATTAATTTAGAATGGTTTCATAATTATGCTTTAATATTCTCTAAAATAAAGTTTCTGTTCATTGCAAAACTGTAAAAAGAAGAAGTGCCAGGTCAGTTGGGTTTCCTCTTTCCTCACTTCTACAGGAGTAGTAGGACATGGATCTCCATAGAGGGATCATAGAACTCTCCATATGGGAGCTCAGCAAGTCCCACGCCCCACACAATTCATACTATGGTAGAAATGAGACGAACACATATTTCCTTCCGTCTTTGTAACATATGAAGACGTCGTAACATTATCAGGCAAGGTCTTCTGTGTCACTGGAGACGCACACAGGCTAAAATCACCTGAGACGTTATTTTACAGAGGACCCCCAGTAGCTTCGTGAGACTGCCTGTTCTATTGACCAGATAAAATTTATAAAACTTCCCCTACAATTAAAGCTAATAGTTGGTTGCTGTAGCTTTGTATCAACTTATAAAATAATGCACAACACTTTGATCTCATCAGCTTGGCCATGCGCTCACTTATATTCATTTGGAGCAAAATTTGACTTTTGACATGCATTGCATTTGTTCTTCTAAGGCGACAAAATACAGAGTTTCATCTACTCATCTCCCATCTCCACCCCAGTCTTTCCTTTAAAGTGCTACTCTCTGTCATTACCGTCCAGGAAGCAACTTTGCAATTTCTGCCCATCTGTTTCCCAGTCTCTTGTGTGCTTGGTAAATAATTCTATCTTCTTCCTCTGTCCAGGAGGTTTTTTTAACTTCTGGATTCAAATGGTTGTGCCACCGCTCTCTGCATTGTTTCCCGATCCTTCCTTTCAAGTGCTTAGCGATGACAGACCAGCGCTTGGGACCGTATTTCTGCACCAGCTCTATCACCTTCAAACAAGCACAAAAACAAATAAAGTGCCACCTCTATTTTTTACGGTGTTATGCTATGGGAACAAATCACATTCATTCTCTTATGTTTCATGGAAGATCAGGGCTGTGATGTGCATCAGGAATTTAGATAGGCCAGCATTATTATCCGGGAAGAAAAATGGGGATAAAAACAGGTGCAAAATTTATCAGGGAATAAAGAAAGCAGGTGAGTAGGAAAAGATGGCATCCCATTTATTGTCTTGCCATTACAGCTGCCCCATGGCATTTCCAGACTATCACAAATTTTGGGTGAGATTCTTGCACAACAAATCCACTCCCCCACAAAAAAAACAGACTTTTGTGATAAGGAAAGTAAAGGGGGAAAGCACAGTGGACAAAACATACAACGTTCCAACAAACAGATCAGAATTAGTTATCAATCAATATTCCACATAATCTAACCTCCCCACAAACTTTGTGCAAACAAATCAGGATGCCTGGAATCACCTCTTGTATAATTATTCCCAAAATATTCCCCAAAGATGGGAGGGAGGATTTGGGCTCAAAAACACGAGGCTTGCCTAAGGCCATCTAATGAGATAATAACCGAGACTCAAGTCAAGGACTTCCTGGTTCACAGCGCAGTCTCTCAACCATTCTGTATTACACCACCTCTCAAGTGGACAGTTAAGCAATTATTTAAAGTGCTGCTGGAGGAAATGTTAGGGGCTGTAAAGATCAATTATTAAATAACTGAAGATACAGGTATTATTTCATCAAAGTTGATGTAGGTTGGCTGGTCCCAACATTTAATGCTGATGGAATGATTAGATTAAAATAATATTGCTAACTTACTCGCTGATCTTCTTCTTTAGTCCACGGGCCCTTAATAAGTTCCGGATTTAGTACCTTCTGCCACCGATGCTGGCACTGTACATCTGTCCGATTCTAACAGGCCAAAAAAAACCCCAACAAATTATTACCGGTACATAATTGCTACGGCTGCATGAAAAAATGCAACTTTGTTAACAAATGCCCCACAGATGCAATTCTGAGTCATGATATTGCAGTATTTACACTGTGATTCAGCACACATGCTGGCTCTGTAAGTAAAATCTTCTCTACATTTTATTGCTTACATCACCATCAAAAGAAGCAAGGATCAGGCCACCGATAGAGGTAAAACTGAGATGCGGATCTTCCAAAGGATGAATTGGACACTATGACAGCTTCAGCTACAAAAACCTTGCAGCACCTTCTCATATTAATTTTTGATTGTAGACAGCAGACAGATACCATAGTTGCATACTAAATGAATATATAATAAACTTCACCTGCTGCTTCTCAACAAGTGTGTCAAAAATTACCAGCAGAACCACATACTTAATAAGCAATAGCAACTACGGATCAAAGCCAGTTTCCATTCTGCATTGATGCTTTTTTGTTCCATTGAGAGACAGATAGATAGATGATGTACCAACCATCTGTTTGTATATAAAATCCCCCCAAAGGCTTTTAACATTTCTCCTTCCTCCATTTCATGAGAAGTGAAAGAAAGACATTTAAATGTTGGGTATACATGGTGAAGTTCTGCAAGCCTCCCAAATTGCTATAATTGTATTAAGTCCCCATCTGTAATTATGAAACAACCTCCCCTGCTTTCACCCACTGATAAATGTGTGGTTATAAACAGAAAACGAGGCCTACTTACAGGAAGGAAATTGGCAATAACTTTCCAATCTTCTGTGCCATTCTGCTCCACCAGTTTCTTTAGCTTCTCATCCTAGTACATTTCAAGAAAAGGTGGTTTAAGTTCATCTGACGTGTGTGTGCATGTGCATGTTTTAAAAGTCAATACTATGCATTGCTGATTGTCATAACATCTTTCAACAAAGAAAAGGAAATCTCCAGTTTGGTTGTTCTAGACATCTTGCACACTTTTTACGAGCTAGATTTTAGCAAGATTTTGCAACTTCACTGAAATAGTGTGTCATTTGCTATTTTGGAAGTGTGAGCCCGCACCAGAAGACTAAACAGTCAGTATACTGTATGGAAGACAAGGCAAAGTTGAATTACAGTACTTTGGTTCTCGAATGGCTTAGCTGATGAACAAATTGGCTCCCAAACGCCGAAAACCCGGAAGTGTTCCGGTTTTTGAATGTTTTTTGGAAGCCAAATGTCCAATGTGGCTTCTGCTTGAGTGCAGGAAGCTTCTGCAGCTGTGCCTTGGTTTTTGAACGGTTTCGGGTCTCGAAAACCAAGAGTCCACTGTAATTGATCAGCGTTATTTAAAAGTCCCTTCCTAGTAGCTTAATAAAATGAGGTCACAATCCTACGTACATCTATCCAGCATCACAGGCTAATACAGCCAATTCCACCACATTTTTGAATCTAATGTATGATCTACTATACTCTTCACTTAAAATTGCTTAGTGCACCACCCAACCACTGAAGTGTCATTATTGGCCATGCCGTGAATGAACACAAAGCATTATCTTGGATAACATTATTGTTATATAGGAACCTTACACAACAAATAGGAAAATTCTGCACAGCAACATTCTGTTCCATCCTTCCTTCAACTAGCACATACTGATGTACATTTTGAATTCACAACACAGCAAACTAAGCTAGGCTGAGAACGACACATTGCAATGACACTGAAAAGAGCAGCCCTGTGTTGAGTTTGTCCTTTCCTTTGCATGCAATAAAATGTACCTCACGTTCTGATGTTACTAATTCCCTACCCTGTATGATGGGCTAAAGGTGGCAGGGAAACACACAGTGAGATAATGCAAGTTTCACTAAATGTCCTGTAAAGGGGGGGGATTCAATGTATGCGTGGTCTTGGCAGCAGCCCCATCATTATTGTAACATGCAGTTTCACCCACAGCGACTTGCCAAATGAACTCCATGGCCGAACAGGAATTCAAATGCAGCTTTCACCATTGAAGTTCAACACTCTTTGTAATTGGGCCAGTGGGGTTTTCAACATTATGCCAACCAACCGCATGGAGCACTACCACGAAGGAACACTTTGCAGTTGCAGTAGGGGTGTAATGTTTTAATTGACACCCACCCGCCACTGCCATTATATTCAAGTACTGGCTTAATTAATCTGTTGATTGGGCAGCAAGACAGCAATCTCCATACTCTTTCTGAGTATTCTCACTGACAAATGCATTAATCTAGCAAAATTATTTGAGAGCTGCTGTCTTGTCTCAATAACCTTTACTGAAAGTTTAGGAAGCATAACACTAGGCGCAAAAGGCTATTTAGGAGGAATGAGAGTTCTGCAACAAACAGCCTAAGCTTTTACAAAAGCATTTGGGATATGACCTGCTAATGTTTACATAGCAACATCAGTACATGATGTTAATCAAGCCAAAACAGCTTTATGAAAATTGAAATGCACAGAAATAATGGAAGCTTAAATAATGATTCTCGATACTGCCAAGTGATTCTTTTCCCCAGTACAGAAGCTTATGCTGAAAATAAATATATGAGTGACAAGTGTGAAAAAATAACTGAGGCTTATATCCACTTACCTGGGATAAAGCCCACCCAGTGGGAGTTAGTTCTGAGTATTCAACTCTCACATTTAGACTGCTATCCTATTCACATTTACCTGTTAGTAATCTCTATTGAAAGTAATGAGACCGGGTTGCACTGTGCTTGATGGCTTTCCAAAAAGGAGATAACATATTGAAAACTAGACAGGGTGGTAGATAGTCATAGTTCTTCTGTTTCTTAAGAGCTGCTGTTCTAGAATGCAGTTCAGTTGTTCAGAAACTCCAGTGGGTCCTACTGGTTTGGAGTGTATTAAACAAATGGTTCTGAGGTCTTTCATAAGGGATCGGTCTTTCAACACCATTTGCTTTTGTTTAGTAGCTCCTGACTAAATTAGTAGTTCCCAACTCTTTAACAGTCTCATTATATATTCCTTTCTCATCGGTGACCACAGAAAGAGTAAGAGAATGTAAGCAACCCCCCTATCACTTCTCTTGCAAAGCCTGGAGGTTGGTGGCCCATCTAGAAAGGACCCATAGTTTCTGCTCATCTATCTGCTATAAGGCATTGCTATCTTGGTTCTTTATGCAGCAACCATTAGAAACATGAAGCGATGACACTGATATCAACCAAAGAGAGCCAAAGGGCAACTTTAATATGTCCACACTTCATTACTGTATGACCTGACCTTATGAAACAGTGCAACCCACCCATTTATAAATTTATAGAGCAAATAATGTTCAGTGATGTTTTCAATGGCCTTGGAAAACTTCAGCTCAGGTGCATGCCAGTTTGCAAACTTGTATGGCATAGTTACAGGTAGGTAGCCGTGTTGGTCTGACGTAGTCGAAACAAAATAAAAAAAATCCTTCCAGTAGCACCTTAGAGACCAACTAAGTTTGTCATTGGTATGAGTTTTTGTGTGCACGTGAGGAAGTGTGCATGCATACGAAAGCTCATACCAATGACAAACTTAGTTGGTCTCTAAGGTGCTACTGGAAGGATTTTTTTTATTTATTTTTTTGTATGGCATAGTTGACCAGCTGGCCACATATAGGTCTTGTGCTACGGCTACAAATACAGCCTTACAACACAAAAGGCTGTGCCCCATCCCAGTACCTTCCCCATCCCAGTACCTTCCCCTTTACACATAAGTCAATGGAGTGTTTGCTGCTCTGTTGCCTTCAATGGAGAAGGGGTTGGCGCTTGTTAAGTGTGTGCACACTCCCTATTGCCTTTACCCCAGACTCCCAAGTGGGAGAGCAAATACAACTCTATTAATGCTTCTCAAACTTCTTTTTCCTACTTCCATTGCTCCTGGGTGTCCCTCATCTGTTCCAATTCCGTGCCATAATGGCTACATCAAAAGTATTTGATGGCCATATAAGAGCAACTACTGAGTAGCAAAGAATGAAGTAGACCAGAAGTGTCTTTCTCGGGAGTGGAGGAGAGAGGCTCAATGCTAGCTTCTCACCAGGTGTGTCACTGCTGCTTGCCAGGAGGTGGAGGGGTGAGGCAACTGGTGTGGATGCTCCAGCAGGAGAGTCCAATTGGCACCACTGGTGCACCTGCATTGCAATGAAACACCTGCCGGGAAGCTAGCATTGAGACTCCGCCGCACCAGGAAAGCTGCTTCGGAAGTTAACTAATTATACATGTCATAAGGATTTCCTTTCAAAATATGTTGCTTGTTTGTGCAAGCTTCCTTGGATATAACCCAAACAATCTCCCCCACCCCCCAGATGTCACCTATAAAGCCCCCTCCCCAAAAAGAAAACTTCAGGTGATTTAATTGGCTATTGTCCTTTGCTTTCAAATTTACTTTTTTAGAACAAAAAAACAAAGCTACCTTTCTAGGTACAGGCCTAGTCAAGGCAGTTGACAAGAAATTTTAACAGGCCTAGGCTCACATTTCTTAACAGCAAGCAGCTTCTATTCTTGTACTTAGGAGAAGCCCAAGACAACTGAGACGAGGGGTTTTATCCACACCTTTCATAAGAAACATAAGAGGAGTCTTCCTGGATCAGGCTGAAGGCCCTTCTAGACCAGCATTCTGTTCTCAGTGGCCAACCAGATGCCCATGGGAAACCCATAAGTAAAACCTGAGCACAATGGCACTCTCCCACTCATGTTCTCCAACAACTGCTATTCAGAAGTATAGTGCCTTCTGGAGATAATATAGCCATCCCAACTATATAGCCTTGATAACCCTATCCTCACTTAAGCTTGTTGTAATTCACATTTTAAAGAGTCATCCAGCTTAAGTGGTCATTGCTACATCCTGAAGTATTAAATTATATCATTCCATCTATGCATTGTGTGAAAGACTACTTCTATTTGTCTGCCCTGAACTTTTCAGCTGTTTACCTCTTCCCGGGTCCACCGTGTTTTCCCTAAATGGCGTTTTCCACCCTTGGGCAGCAGACCATCATAGTCATGATCATATACCTCCAGGTCTTCATCCTCATCATCGCTGCTGTATATGCTGGAGAAACAGAGCACAAAGACAAAACAGGGTAAAATGCGAAGCTGTTTAGAATGACAGGATTTACAAAAAAAACTAAAACTAAAACTAAAAGGTTATGAGGGTACCATTGGAAACTTGCACTGCAAGATTTTGTTCTACATTCTGTTCCTAGTATTCTGAACTGGTTCTGCTGTTTTTGGTATCCACAGATACAAGCAAAAGGCTGGCAACTTTCTTATTACTGTGCATGTTTAGACCTGCTCATACTGTTAGATCAGTGGCAAATTACACACTTGGCAGCTGTTCAACCAATGATGGTTTCAAATTAAAACGCAATGTTTAGGACAATAAAGAGAACGGAGGCTGTGTCCTTTGCCCAAGTACATACTCAAAATCCTTAACTTATGCCAGATCACTTGAAGAATGCTCTATGCTTTCACACAGTTGATAAAGAAGCTTGCATATTCAACTCCCAGGTGATAAATGCTGAAGGGCTGGGTATTTTAAAAAGGAAATACATTCAATACTAAACTTCATCAAATAATGAAAAGACTAATAGCCTGATCCTATGTACACTGATTCAGAGTTCAACTTGACTGATGCCAAGGAAAGCTGCATTCCCCCTGCACACTTACTTAGGTGTAAGGCTGCAACTCCAAACACCCTTACAAGGAAGTAAGTCCCAATGAATTCAGTGGTACTTGCTTCCAAATAAACATGCACAGGCTCAGGCTGCACAAATGCACAGAACAGCAACCTAAAGAACATCAGAGGGCAAAGGCTTCTCAAAACAAATGAAATGTACAGACATCAAGTGATCAGGCTGTTTTGTAAATGAAGAGCAGTACCAACAAGTCCACAATTCATGGCCAACTACAATTGTAACTTGAGGACAAATGCACAATCTAAAAACTTCACAGCACTGAAGTGAACAGTCACATTACTTAATTATAAATAGTTGTCTTGTTTTTAGTCCACCTGAGGTATTTTCAGCTGCTGATTGAAGGCAGATCTCTCCCAAGGCAGCAGTGAGTGGAAACAATCACAAACATCCAGTTTAACCCATCGAGTTCAGTAAAGTTAAAACAAAGTGTGTTGCAACACAAATGGCCTTACTTCATTTCTATTGTGCAATGTTTTATTTCTAACTTTATAACATAAACATAACTTTTGAAACCTCCGCATACTAGTTGTAAATGCAGTAGAAAAGAACACATGGATGATTTATGGCTAATTATGCTGATATGTTAATGGGATAAACCTCAGGTGCAGTTTAAGCATGTGTTTTGAGGAGGGGGAAAAAGCTTATTAAAGTAATCCTGACTAACACTGGAACAGAATCTAATGGCTAGAAGCCTCAGCTAGTTACACAGGTGGAGAGAAAATAGGATTACTCAGAAGCAATGCCTTGAGGGTTGCATGTTAGTTGCTGTAGTATCAAGCTTTCCTTTTCTGCTACCACACAGTTTCCAAATAAAGGTGAAAGGAATTTTCACTTTTAAGGATGTACCATACACCAGATGTTCTACAGATAAAAAAACTGTATCATTGTTTTTTATCAGTAGAACACATGGCATGTGGTGAATGCCAAAGACATTATACTATTATATGAAAAATCAGAAGTCGATTTTGAAAACTACAGAGATACATCTGCTTAAACTGAGAGTCATTCATGAAAACCTAAGTCACCTATTCAACTCATATCTCAGGACAGGGGTCACCAACCTTTTTGGACCAGTGAGCACATTTCAAATGTTGAGAGCTTCCTGGGGATGCCTAGCACAAAATAACTGCTATGGGTATGTGTGGCACAACACAAAATTAGAGCGATAGACATCCCCAATACCCTTATGCTTAACCAGAGGAAGTCAGCTATGTCCTGCAGATCCTGATTGTGGACGTCATACAATACTGATTTTACATACAGGCAAACAAACACACACCAGTGTTGTTGCAATGTTGCTGCAACAGGGAATATTACTCAGTACCAGGGAAAAGATAAAAGGTGGCCACACCACACTCACTTTCATTTCACAGAAATTGCTCAGAAAGCACCTGCACATTTTGCCCCACAACTTTCATTCTAGGAAGGCAAGAGACTTTAAATAAATAAATAAATAAATAAATGTTCAGAGTTTGGAGCAGCTTCCCAGGGGCACCATTAAAAGCATTTGTGGCACCATGGTTCCCACGGGTGCTAGGTTGGCGACCCCTGTCTTGGTATCTCCCGGCACTAAACTAACACATGCCATTCGTCAAGTAAGCCTTGCTAAGACTATGTTGTTTATGGAGGATTCACCTTAGGTGACCTTAAATTTGGATTCAAACTCGGGCACAGTATTGGAGACAAAACACACCATCAGCAGACTCACATAAATGTACCTGCTACCAGACTGCTCAATTTCAGAACGTAGGTACATCGAACATTATGTTTTCATGGGAGGGGAATCTGTGGCCCTCCAGATGTTGTTGGATTCCAACTCCTATCAATCCCAGGAAGGATGGCCAACGGTCAAGGAGGATGGGGGCTACACTCCAGCAACTTCTGAAGGGTCGCAGGTTCCCCATATCTAACCCTGGTGAATGTGTTCTATTAATCACTATCATACCCTAAAACAGTTGTGGGGAATCTTTGGCCCTCCAGATGCTGCTGAACTGCAACTCCCATCATCCCTAACCACCTGCAACACTCCCCATGCCTACCCTAGAACAGTGTTTCTCAACCAGTGTGCCTCCAAATGTTTTGGGACTACAACTCCCATCATTCCTGACCACTGGTCTTGCTAGCTAGGGATGATGGGAGTTGTAGTCCCAAAACATCTGGAGGCACACTGGTTGAGAAACACTGCCCTAGAAGAACCTTTCACGATGGCACATTAGCAGGGACAAAGTTATCTGGGTGAGCCCCGATATTAAATCTCTAACCATATAACTAAAGTGGCACATTTCTGCAACAGATACATCATGTAGGACTGCTGGTCATGCAGCTTGGCCATCACTCATAGCCGTGGGTAAGATGTCTGGTTCTCAGCCTCAATTTCCCATGCATAAAAATCAAATGATGGTGAGTCACTTTTACAGGGCTTTGAGAAATCTAAAAGTGCTAAGCAAGTAACTAAAAACTACAGCTTTAAAGGTACCTCCGTGCTACTAAGCCCCAACGATTGCGTCACCAATTACCAGAGGCCAGAACAGTCTGTCTTCCACAACACCAACACATATAGCCCTCCTCTTGACTGTGATCAGGAAACATGCCAAGGGATGAGCATGTTCAATCCCTGCACCTTTTAGAACCCTATTTTCTAGGGCTACAAGATACTCAAGGAACATATCTGAATATAGAAGGCTCCATGTTGCAGTCAGTCACCCTCCACAAGTTGGTCAACGAAACAGTGCTGGGGAAGGGGCAGAGCTAGCATGATTACAGGACACATCATGCAAAGCCATGGCTAATGTTAGGGCTGCCATTTCAAAGGCGGAATTGATGTCTGGGGGGAATTTCCGAAAGGCAGTGGTTTGTCCTGGATCTTAGGCAAGTCAATAAAAAAAAACCTCAACAAGATTCCCCCCCCCCCCAAGCTGAGGTAGCTGGTAGACAGTTGTTGAAACATATGCACTCTTCTGCCATTAAAGAAAACACAAGCCAGGAAGAGCAGCTCTTCACTTTAGATTTTGGGCAGTGGCAGCTCCTTAACTGTAGTTAATGTGAAGGTCTGAATTCACACATAATGCTATGGTTAACATTAACTACAGTTTATAAATCAGCCGCAAACCTTGGTCAGCATGCAACCTTGAATCGTACTTAATAAGCCCCATTAAGCTGCTGGACTGGGTTCATATGGAATACTAAGACATGAAGTTGGAATCTTATGAACACAGTGGGCATTGCTTCTGGATATGCAAACATAGGATGGTGCTGTTTGTCCCATTGAAACCCAGAGTACAGTTTAATTCAGCTTTGAGTATAGTTTCGCTGATTTCAATATAACTGTCATAACTACCATTATCTGGATCTTGGCCTTTATGGTCAGGTCACTATTTGAGAGACTAATAGCCCCATCCTATGTATATTAAGTAGCAGTTACTCCTATTGCTTTCAACTGGGAGTAAGCAATGAAACTTAATGTGCTTAATGAATAAACAGGGGCTTATTCATGTTGTAAGCCAACTTGAGCATTGTTTTAACTATGGAAAGGCAGCATACTAATAAAATTATGTATGTATGAATCATAGAACTGTAGAGCTGGAACGGACCACAAGGGTCATCTAGTCCAACCCCCTGGAATTGTAGGATTGGTTATCCACATGCATGCAAGTTTGTTTTTGTTTTGTTTTTGCAATGTTGTCATTGCAAGTCCATAACCCCCACACACCCTTTTGAAAGGAGAATGGAGTTATTCATTTATTTATGCCGCGTAATTCTTGACAGTCCCTAAAAAATTTACAAAATAAAAAATACAATATGTGTTTACAATAGAACTCAGAAACTGCACTGTATTTCAATACAGTATTAGAAAAACCTATTGCTAAGGCCCCATTTGCACCATCTCAATGGCCAGTTTACTGCAGCCTTGAATTTCAGACCAACTCTGCATCCTGTTTAGCAGCATTGCAGCTCCTCTTTTACATTTCAAGCAGAGTGGATCCAGCACCAGATCTGCCTCTCTCGTTTCCTTCCAGTGCAATAAACTGCTCAGTGTACCTTCCCTTGAGATGACGTGTCAGGCCGAAGGAAGCTAAAGAGTTAAGAGCACCCCACCTGCTAAGTTTTGCTGAAAGGCTCCACGCGCGAGCGCTACCCTTTTGCCAAGGAAACCAAATTGTGCAACCAATTCAAACGAGAGGAAGGGAGGAGAGAGGGGTGGAGGGGCGGGGAGGAAGTGATTTGTTGCTGGCGCTTTACTACTACTACTATTACTATTATCGCTGACACTGTGATTGAAGAAAAAAAAAGCGAGCACCGCGCTAGCCAACCGAAGGGTAGCCCCTGCCGTTGCTCTGACGCGTTTCACCACGCTAAGCCCTCCGACCAGGTGCTGCAAGGGGAAGCAAGCCCCGGGCTTTTTCTTCTTCTTTCTCTTTCGCCCTCCTTCGCCAACGGGGATCCATCATCGCCTGTTCTACCCGCCCGGAGTGCAAGAGATCGTAACTCCCCGCCTTGCAGTCCCATTCATGCTTCACACACGAATACAACTCCTTCCTGTACAGGATGTATTATTACCATCATTTTTTAAAAAAATGATCCGGCGCTGTGTGTGTGTGTTTTGTAAGACATGGTTCGAACTCTTCCCAACCCCAAACTGCGCTTTGCCAAGGCAAAGCTGGGAAGAAACCCCACGAGTTCCCCCCGCCCAGCGCTGCCGCTCTGCAGGAAGGAAGCGAACTGGTTGGGCGGTGCGGCGCGCGCGGCGGCGGCAATGCCCGGGCTCGGCAGAAGCGGGGCACCCCGGGTGCGTCACCGAGGGCCGCCAAAATCGCTTTTGTGACCCAGACTCGCAACTTCGACTGCACACAATCGCGAGCGCACGCATGCCCCGCGTCGATCCGTTTTCTCGCCGCCTGCCTATTATCTTTTCGAATTAGATTAGTAATAACCGAAAGAGAAAAGGGAAACTTCAGCGTGAGCCCCAGCAGCTAGGACTTTGCTTTCCGTGCCAAGGGGAAAGGAAGGGAGGAGGGGAGAGAGAGCGGGCAGAAAGGGAGGAGGGGAATAATCGCTGGCGCTACACGGCGAAAGAGAAAGGCAAGTTCTGGCTCCACGTGGAGCGACTGTCCCGAGATAATTGGAAAACAATCCTGCACTGTGTGAGCGTTTCTGCAGACCACGAGGCGCTGCTTGGCCCTTCCAGTTTGCTGCTGCTGCACGCCACGAACAGCGGAGGGTGAAAGGAGCAGCGCCGGGTAGCCAGAGTAACCTCCACCACCCCACAGCCACAACGTTTCCCAGCACAGGACGATTGAGGCTTCCTCCATAAGACACACAGGCGACCTTGTCTTTCTTGCCATGCAAGATCAGGGTCAACATTAGCAAAACGAGTGACAGTTCTTGACAAGCACCCCTAGCCCGTTCTCTCCTTCCCTCCCATTGCATCCTCCTCTGCAGCCAAAGTTGTTCCACACGTTGCTGCAAAGAACGCTCGGGCTTGCGGAGAACAGCGTGTGCATTAATGAATGCCACATTGCACAGCACTGCTTTTGGGATGCATATATAGCGCACACGCGAACACACTATATGCATTTTTAAAAAGAGGGGCTATCGGGAGGAAGCTGAGTTTGGAGTCCCGAAACACCACGCCGGGCAAATTCAAAAAAGAGAGCTGGGTCTCCCTTCCACGCAGCCTGTCATCCTCCTGACACAACCACAGAGAATGAATGAGACGAATGGACACAGGGATCAAATACCTGCAAGCTAAGCTGCTCCGACATTTATACACTCTTTTCTTACCTCCAGTAGGCTGCTTCCTCGCCTGCTCCGGCCACAAACGATCGCGGAACAGGGACGCCCGTCGCGATCGCCGGAGGCAGCGGGTCCCCTTGGCAAGCCACAAACGGGCCTGAACCTTTTTATTTAATTATTTGGGCCCATGCGTGCAACGCGTAGCCTGGGAGGAATACCCTCCCGCGCACGACACACAAAACACGCCTTTTACTGCACAAACCTGCACGACTCATTGCAAAGAATCGATTCTAAGTTACTCGCAACCGGGAGCGGAGGGATGTGGCTTGCAAAGGGGAAAGTAAGCTGCTAAACTTTGGCTGATGCAGCCTTGCGCTTTCTTGCAAGGCACCCGTTTTAATGCACGCTCTGACAGGTGTGCAAATGAACTGCCGCAGCTCTCGCCCTCCTAGAAGCTTAGGGAGTTTTTCTTCTCTGACACTGCGATAGTTTCCCCCCTCCCCAAAAAAGCAGCCCGACAAGACAAGACGTACACACAGAAAGAGGAGAGAGACAGACAGAAATGCATTGGCGTTGCGAAGAGGTTTGCTTTTCTGCCCCTTCTTGTTCTTATTACCTGTGCCTAGGTCTCCTGGCCATCCTTGCATTAGTCACTGAGGGCAAGGCGAAAAGTAGGTGGGCGGGTGGGGGAGGAGAGGGCTTTATGCTGCTGGAAGAGGTGCTTGGCGTTTCTTGCCGCTTAAGAGGAGCTCCTCCGCCGCAAAGTTCTCAGGAGCGGGAGAGGGGAGGAGGAAACAGGTTGAGATGAAAGACTAAACTCTGTAAACATAGATGCCATCAAACAAAGGGTTTTTGGACACTCCCCCTCCCGCCAAATCTGGCGCCCCTGCAGTGCGCAGGCGCTTCTCCAGCCGCTGGCCCTGGGTCTTACTGGCACGGAGGAAGTCCTTCCAGCCCATTCGGCTGTGTGTGGCTCGAAGCGCGCGCGGCTGAGGCGGCGCCGGCGGCGGCAGCCCGGAGCTGAACTCGAGGGGGAGAGCGGGCAGGCGCGAGAGGCGCCTTTTGCTGCACAGTCCCGCGCAGCCGAGACGTGTCCTGCTGACACACACAGGCACACAAACACACACCCCGCCAAAGCACACCCCCGCCGGACTGCCTGAGCACGGGCTTGCTCGGTGGAGCCGGGGTGGCTGTGAGTCGCCATGCTAGGCTCCGCGAGAGGAGCCCGCTTCGCTCTCCTCCTCACCCACTTCGTGGCCTCCATAAGGGCACTGCTGGGCTCAAACTTTCTCTGGCGCTCTGCCCGTTTTGCTTGCCAAGGAGGAAGCTCTAAGCTGCAACTTATTCTCCGCCAGGTCCACCTGTCTTTTTTGCGGGGTGGAGGTGGACGGTAATGTCGCTAGTTGTGTGCGTGTTTTTTTTTTTACAGGGCTTCTATGCCTTTAACAGCAGGCAGGCGTCCAACAGGTGCAGTGCCACCTTTCTGTTGAGAGAAACGACCTGTTGAATTTTTGGAAATGCTGCAGGTTATAAATTCTGACGAGGGGGAGGGGGAGAGAAGGTGGTGGCAACCCCATCTGAGGCTTACTGAGAGCAGGGCTTGCAAATATACTCTCCTGGGAGGAGATCGCAGCAGGCAGCGCTTTGTATTTAGCGGCTGACAGACTGCTTCCAGTGTTTTGAAATCATACCTTCCATCCGGATTGTTGCAGCCCAGGAGTTGCCTTTGCTAAAAGGCACCCGTTGCACATGTGTTAGGAGTACCCGTAGCTGTGGAGTGCACAGTGGGAGGCAGTTTCTGCATACAGTATATCTAATGCAAGAGAGGAAATGCAGTGCAAGACACCTGCACATCCAAGTTTCTGCACTTTCTGCATACAAGTGGGACCTACAACAAAAGAATTTAGGTTGGAGTGTTGCTTTTCATTATTCCAGTCAGCCATACGCAGTTGGAGAGAGCGTGGTGCTAATAATGTCAAGGCTGTGGGTTCGATCCCAGTATGGGGCAGCTGCCTATTCCTTTATTGCAGGGAGTTCAACTAGCAGATTAACCTCAGGGTCCCTTCCAACTCTACAATCCTATGATTCTTTGCCTTCTTCCAGGATAGTCTATTTCAGGCATCCCCAAACTTGGCCCTCCAGCTGTTTTGGGACTACAACTCCCATCATCCCTAGCCAACAGGACCAGTGGTCAGGGATGATGGTAATTGTAGTCCCAAAACATCTGGAGGGCCGAGTTTGGGGATGCCTGGTCTATTTAATTACTAGCACTGCTCATTTTCTGTTCCCCAACATTTCCAACCATCAGCCAGCATTTGATGGCGATTGAGAATGCTCAGTCCTGACTGCGCTGGTTTGGGGTTTTGTTTTTTTTTGTCCCCTTAGGTTACGCCCCTTAAGATCTTTAATACTTCTGCAAATTCTGGGGTTTTCCCAAGCTTGCTGATACAGTACATTCCTCTTCTCAGTGGCCCCGTTTAGGCTATAGTGTTGGCACTCACCAACTGAGTTCACTATTAGAGGGAGTGATGTGCAATGCATGCACACACATTATGTATCCCCATGAGACTGTCCTGGCCCACACCAATAGAACCAAGAATAGACTAGCATACTAATAAGGGTGTGTGTGTGTGTGTGGTGTGCGTGTGTGTAATACATGTCTGCCACTTGTTTACTTCATTACCTTTACAATATTGTCTGTGCCCAGTCTCTCAGAAGTCGTACACATTAGTGAGGTCATTCCCCCTAACTGTGTTTCAAGCTGCCTTTTTACATAGCTGAACACGCCAGAAGGGGGCAATGATATGTTCACCTGATGCACATGACCTGATTTGTTTTCCTGCTCCTATTCCATGAAGCTATCATCTGTGCCTGCACAATGGCTGTATCAATTGTACACACAGCTTAAACACAGCTCATGGAAACTGGTTTGAGGGAAAATGCATCAAACAGCAATATTTCTCAAGAAACTACAGGATGTATATGGATAGTGGCTAGCACCATGTGCACTCAGGTTCAAACACCAGCAGTGGGGGTGCACTGGAGTAAGCAGGATTGTGTACACAGCCTCAGATGTGTACACAATCTTGGATGTGTCTTCTGTTTTGCAGCCAATGACCTGCCAAGCTGTTTCCACTTATCTGCACAGGAGTTTAATGTGGATTTGAAGCTGCATGTGAAGCTGCTTGACTTTTTTGGTGTTGTCCACGTTGCATTCTCCCCATCCAACTGGCAGCCTACAATTTTTCATACTAAACTTGGAAAGTAAATCCAACATAAAATCACTTGTTACCTGACTGGACACACTAGAACGCACTGTATGGGCAGGTTCTGGTGATGTTTCTGCAGTGTCAATTATTACCCAGTACTTCCATTTTGCTTCCATCAGCTGATAGGAAAGGATTCGGGTTCCTGGTATATTTTTTAATGAAAGCAGTTCTTTTGTGAGAAGAGATCTTGCACAAAACAACTGTGTTAAAAATTAAAATAGAATTTCTCCCTGCAGGTCAAAAGGTGGGGAAAGAAAAGGGAAGGGAAGGAAGTGGCACCCTTTCACGAGTGACTCCAAATCCTTGCCTGGCTTGAAGCAGCACACATTGGTCTGTTTAATGCTGCAGTTTTCTGCAAATCTGATATGTATATTGGGAAACTCACCTTTCAAAAGTAATTAAAAGGTGCCTGCACACAAATATAAAAAAAACTTGTCCGCATGCCTACAATAGATCTCTGGGTTCCGGAATTTACCTCTGGATGGGGAAGTACCAACTGAGGTGAGGGGACAACACAGTGTGAATACATCACATCAAGCACTGCCCAATAATGTTGGTGATAAATGCCAACTTAGCAGTGACTTTAAGAGAAGTCAAAAGATCTAAAAAGCTTGGGAAAGCCCCAGAAAGATAAAACAAGCCGTCTAAGGAGCTCTTCGAAAGGTGCCATAACTTAAAAGGCCCTCTTTCTGGATGTCATCCATTGTATCTTGGAGTGATTGGGCAGAATAAGGAGGAGGAAGGTACACAGGGCTTTAAAGACAAGTACCAACCCCTTGACTTGAGCTCAGAAACAGCCCAAGGCCCAGTGAAGCTGTTTTAATGTCAGAAAGATAATGATCTTGCCATCTGGACCCAATCAATGGCCTAACTGGACTAACTGGAGTTTCTGAATGGTCTTCGAAGGCAGCCCTGCATACAGTCTATGGCAGCAGTCTAGCTTCAATAATATCACTGGAGCATGAAAGACCATGACATAATCCAGCACAGACTGCAGTTTGTGCTGATGAAAAGCAGTACAAACTACCAACACCACTTGGGCCTCAGTGTCAATTTAATGCTCTTTATGGGACACGGGTGGCGCTGTGGGTTAAACCACAGATCCTAGGGCTTGCCGATCAGAAGGTCGGCGGTTCGAATCCCTGCGACAGGGTGAGCTCCTGTTGCTCGGTCCCAGCTCCTGCCAACCTAGCAGTTTGAAAGCACGTCAAAGTGCAAGTAGATAAATAGGTACCACTACAGCGGGAAGGTAACGGCGTTTCTGTGTGCTGCTCTGGTTTGCCAGAAGCGGCTTTGTCATGCTGGACACATGACCTGGAAGCTATACGCCGGCTCCCTCAGCCAATAACGCAAGATGAGCACCGCAATCCCAGAGTAGGTCACGACTGGACCTAATGGTCAGGGGTCCCTTTACCTTTTTACTGCCTTTATCGTTTACTAAGAAAATTAATTGGGGTTATCAAAAATGTCATAGCTTGATATCACCCTTATAGCATACACAAGAGGTTTTGGGTTGAGGTATATAGGATCAAATTCGGGTCCCCCAACTGTTGGACTACAATCCCCATTATTCCTGACCACTGGTCCTGCTAGCTAGGGATGATGGGAGCTGTGGTCCAACAACAGCTGGGGACCCAAGTTTGAGAAATTTAGGGCATTGGTGGGGGCAGAGGGGAGGAAGGAAGCCAATGGGTTTTTAATATGACTGCAGCTACTGTTTTCCTAGGAAATGTTCCAGCACAGGTGATATAGCCTGTATCTGATCCCAGGTGGTATCCAGGTGGTCTGAGCTCCATGTGGGGATGGTGTGGGAAAGTCAGTGCCTAATTTAAAAAGAAAGTAAATATTATCTTTCCAGCAGTATTCCAGGCAGCCTGAGGACCATTTTTTACCTCATACTGACGCCTTGTTGAAATTAGTCTCCATGCCTTCCGGCCCACCAGCCCCACTTGGCACCAGCCCCCACCATTTACAAGCTTACAATGTAGGTGAATATTCTGTTGTTTTGTCACCAGGTTGGGTCACAAGTGTTTAAAAATATAATATTAAAACGAGTTTTCAGACAAATAAAAGAATAGAGTGAGTCCTAAAAATATATAAATCTCAAGTGTCAAAGGTGAGGGTAAAGTACGGTATATCTCCAGCATGCAACGGTAACTACATGATGAAGGTGCCAGGCTTTCTCTGTAAGGATCAATTCTACCATTTAGGAGCTGCCACTGATAATTCCCTCTCCCAGGCCACCTCCCTCCTGAGCTTTTGAGGGTGATGGCGCTATCAAGAGGTGCCCTTCTCCTGATTTTAACACCCATGAATATCTGCAGGGACAGAGGCAGTCTTTCAGATATTTGAGCCCTGTGTTATTTATGTGTCTGAGAGATGTTTATTATTAGCAGAAACTAGATGAAATTATTATCATTTTTCTCCACTACATTGCCACCTGGCCAAATTCAAAGTGCTGGTATTAATATTTAAAGCTATGCAGCTTGAGGCCAAATTACCTAAGGGATTGTCTCCTCTCCCATATATGTGCCTGGCTCTAAGATCAACATCAGATGTCCTTATATGAGTGGCCTCAACACATCTGGTGGGACAGATGACATGAACCAACCCAGACTCTGCATTCCTCATCCAAGGCCCTTTCTGGGTGAGGCACCTCTGAAGTTGCTGTGGAGGGTGTTGACATAAGAAGGGGGCTTCTCAGTAGTGGCTCCCAGCTTATGAAATGTTCTCTCCAGGGAGACATGCCTGGCACCATCACTATCTATTTTTAAGCATCAGGCAAAAATGTTTCTATTCCACCAGGAAATTGGGCTTTATAATTATCTATGACTTCAGTGCGTAGAATGTTAGTCTTGTCTTTATAAATTTGAATGTGTTTTTAGCTTTTAGCTGTTTTAGTTTTATGTCAGTTATAATATATGCGGCATTTTTGGGTTCCTATTTGGGGGGGAAAGGTGACCAATAATTATACTAAGCCACTTTCTTTAGTAGTATCTTGGTTGTGAAATGCCCTCCCCAAAGAGTTTTATTTTTGCAGGCTTTTCATTTTGTTCTTTAAAATTCTGATTGCTTTTTAGACCCTGAGCACTACTAGTTTTATTCTTATCCTGGTTGATTCGATGTTGTTTTAACCAGTGTTTGGTTTTAAGTCCATTTGGTTTTTTATATTTTATGGTTTAAAAAGTCTTCTGGTAAACTGCTCAGAGAACATACAGTTAATGAGTGGTATAAAATGCTGCATATAAATAAAACTAATATAAAAACTTTTGTATGCATTGCTGTGGACGCCTCTTCACATATGTTCCTTCCTTTAAGCAAAAATTTTGTCTTACGGGGCGTTTGTTAAGCGAGGCACCACTGTATAGGGTTGTAGTCCAGGTTTGCAGTGTTTGAGTTGTGTTAACAGGGAGGAACCCCATGCTAACACACAAATACAACAGGCGTTTAGCTTTAGTTTTTGAACAATTGTACTTTTGCACGTTCCTATTTTTTTTTTAAATAAACAAATCAGAGGCTAGCAGTTTAAAAGTCCAAGTAATTTGGAAGGGGTTGCTGACTTTTGCTTGACTTTGTATAATAGTCCTGCTGGATTTTTACTTTTATTTTTCTCTGCTTATGACAGAAGAGCTTCTGCTACTTCTGTCGTAGGAGGGTGTCTACTGAGCTCAAAATGGCTCAGTAAATACTTTTCTTAAATACAGAAATGACTCACATTTTGAAAGAAAATGGTGAAATATGCAAAGTTCTCAGTTTAAGCAGTATAGGTCAGAATCTTGCACCTTTTAAGTGGTTTTAGGCTCTGTTCCTAAGCATACTTATGTGAAAGTAAGCAGGTCCCCTGATTTTCTGCTTTTGCAATGGAACATCCCCCCATGCACCCCCTAAATCTGGAGAAGCTGTGGGGCAAGCAAAGGGCGAGGAGTGGCGGGTGTAGTCCCATTGTGCAAGCTAAAATCATTGCGCTGATGGGATATGTTTATTGAATATTGCCAGTATTGTAATATTTTGAAATTGACTCCAAGCTTGATCTCAACAACCATCGTGTTGGCACATAGTAAATAAGTAGGCCATTTTGATAAGATAAGGCCTGCCCTAATATCCTCCTGTTGAAATTTTGTAGTAGAAAGCAGTTGGAGAGCAGATGTGGATACTATAGTGCAGGGCTGAGGAATCTGTGGCCCTCCAGATGTTGGATCCCAACTCCCACCACCATGGCCAACGGTTAGGGATTATGGGAGTTGTAGTCCAAGAGCATCCAGAGGGTTGTGGGTTCCCCACCCCTGCTTTCATTATGCTGTGTCATTGCCGGGAGAGAGGCATGGAAAGAGCGCACAGAGCAAAGTTTTTCTCCTTTTCACATAGCACTAGAACTCACGGACATCCTATGAAGCTGGAAGATTCAGGGCAGATAAGAAAAGGACTTTTTCAAGCAGGACATAGTTAAATGACAGAACTCTCACCAGTGGTGGCAGTGAAGGCCACCAACCTGGATGGCTTTAAAGGACAAATTCATGGAGGAGAAGGCTATCAATGGCTACTAGCCACAATGGCTATGCTTCCTCTCTACAATTGGAGGTGGTAATACTTTTCAAGACCAGTTGCTGGAAACTGTAGGAGGGAAGAGTGCTCTTGTGCTAGGGTCCTGCTTGTGAGTTTCCCACAGGCACCTGGTTGGCCACTGTAAGAAGAGGATGCTGGACTAGATGGGCCATTGGCCTGATCCAGCAGGCTCTTCTTGCGTTCTTACTTCTGCTTTATTAGAGCAGTGCCACTTTGCCCATAGTTAAGACTGGCGAAGGCATGGCATTCAGAAATATGAACCTACAAAGAGCTATTGCACGATACACAATTCTGCATGGAAGGCACCAGGATTATATTCAAGTAATTTTCCTCCAGAGTAGATGCACTGAAATAAATGGCCACGACTGCTCCTAAAAGGTGTGAGCCTCCTTCTTGGGGGTGCTCCTCGATTCAACATTCTCACTGGTGTATCAGGCGGGATAGGAGTGTCTTTTTCCAGCTCCATCTGGTTTGCCACCTATGGCCATTTTTAGACACAAATGACTTGGCCACTGTACTCCATGCTCTGGTAACTTCCAGATTATTATAATGTGGTCTACACGGAGCTGGCCTTGAAGATGACTTGAAGACGCCAATCGGTCCAAAATGCAGCTGCCTAACTACGGTACTGGCTGGGGTTCCATTCAGAACAGGTATAACCCTTGTTTTAAAACCACTGCATTGGTTGGCAGTTTTGTTTCCAGGCCCAAAGTACCAATCAAAGTACTCACAATAGTGTTTGTGAATGTAAGGTTTGCAAACAGTTTTACGCTGCATTTTAAAGAGCTGTAATCCACCCAGGGTCTGCTTTGAGTGTTAGTTGAATATAAAGAATTTCACTGTTGATACATGAACAGATAAGTCATATTAGCTGCATCTTTCCAGCATGAACACTGTATGCCCATGCAGCAAAACCACCACGTGTAGGATTGTCATATGTTACAATGTCTTAAATCACTTACAAGCTTCATGATAAGTCCTTCGCAATGCCTAGCATGAGGAACACAAAGTGAGTGCAAAGATTCAAACCTATTATAAAGCAGGGAGACATCCTGCATGCTCCACTCCTAAGTATACTACTTGGAACTAACTTCCACTGAAAGCAGAGTGACCTATCAATATGTTTAGAGACAGTGTGCAGGCTTTCAATTCTAGGTACATTCACTCAAAACCCCAGCCTTGTAACCATTAAAACTGTTTGTTTGCAATACCAGATTGTAGTGCCTTATGCTCTGCTTTTTAACTAACTCTAAATACCCAACAACTGGAAACAAGGATTGGAGGCCACAGGTTTAATCACAGAGCAGGAAGTGGAGCAAGAGTGTAACTTTGCACAACGTTGGTAGCCAGTGCTGTGGTCACAAAGCGATTGCGGAGGCAGTATTTCACGTGAACCTCTGATCCCATCCTCATTCCACCATTTCCCTCCCTATATTTTTTGGAAAGGGGGAAATCTTTGGTAGGAACTGTTATTACTATTTATCAGGAACCATTCTTACAACAATCAGGTCAGTAACTAAAACTGCTTGGGCCCTTAAGGTCAGTTTTTCTTGTCAGTTGCTTTGGAGATCTCTGCAAGAACTTCTCCAAAGAACACACATGCTAATAGTTCTCTTCACAACATACAATTTCCCCCTTGTTTTCCTCTTTAGAAACATTTTTTTTTTCAGATTCTCCCCCTTCCCGCCATGCCTGCACTTTCCAAAAGAATTCATGTGCATAGTAGTGGTTAGAGTGTTGGGCTAGGGCTGGGAGACCAGGGTTCAAATCCCCACACAGCCATAAAACTCACTGGGACAGTCACTGTCTCTCATCCTAACCTATTTCACAGGTTTGTTCTGAAGATAAAATGGGGTCAGGGAGCAGTGTAGGCCACCTCGAGCTTCTTGGAAGACAGTGGGAGATGAATAAACTAATAACATCTGACTCCAAAGGGGATCCTATTGCTGGCAAAGAATCTCAATACTGTTTCTACATACACAACACAGCTTTGCGTTTTTATATTTCACTCAGCCACACATACGAGTAGTATTCAGTCATGTGGGCTAGACAGATCTAGACTTTCAGAAACTGCAGAACACTTTCACTTAGCACTCTTGCTTTAGTAGCATGAGAAGTCATGTTTGCAGCTATTTTATAAAGGCTTTGTTGCTTTTGGATAGGAATGTTCAAAGGAATAAGGAATGTTCACAAGACACAAGTACTAATAAAAGTGATTGGTAGATATGTGCCTGTCTATCTTGTGTTTGTTGTTGCCTTTCTCTTTCAATTTGTACGTGGTCTTTAGGGTGCAGTGTTTCATTGATTAATATCACTTCATAAACATTTGATCAAGTAAAAGGTGCCCCAAATTGATTGGACTGTTTTTTAATTAAAAAAACGTTAATTATTTTTAATGTAGGTACTTAAAGGTATTTAAAAACTTCAGATGACAGACACCATCATTGAAGATGCCTATTTCATTTTAAACACACTGGAAGGGACCTCTCTTACAGATGTGCCTGCTATGCTACACATAAAAAGAACGTGTTCTTCAAAATATAGTCCAACCCCCCCCCCCAAAAAAAGATCTGAGGGGCAGTGGACCGGCCCCCAACTGAAAAAGTTTGCTGACTCCTGGTGTAGGTCATGCATTTCCTGCAGAACCATGGAAGGAAATATATTGCAGTTGGATTCCAGATTATGTTTGTACTTGAAAGATTGTGCCTACAGGTCTGTTGCTAACAAAGCTGCAATCCTAACCACACTTAACCCATAGCTGCCAAGTTTCCCCTTTTCTCTCGAGGAAGCCTATTCAGCATAAGGGAAAATCCCTTTAAAAAAGGGATAACTTGGCAGCTATGTTAACCGGGAGTAAGTCCCACTGAATTAGATTTGTCTTACTTCTAGGATTAGAAATTAGGATTGCATTACAAGTGGCTTTGAGCAGTTGCAGCTCTTAGTTGTCTGTTCCATAACTTTGTGTATTTATTTTCTCATATGTTATTTGTACCTGGCATCAGTGTTACTAGTGGTTTCTCTGCATTCAAAAATGCAAGTGCTAAAATATAAGGCCTGATTAGCACCCTAAAAGATAATTTTAACAATGAGTCATTGGCTGTCAAAAGAGCTTGAAGAGCTTATGGTCCAACTCTGTGAACAACTATGATACCTGAAACCCTTACATTCTGAAATACCTTCTTCTTGTTATCCCACCCTTCCTCTCAAGGAACACAGGATGATGCACAACATAATAAAATTCAATTCAATACAATACAATAACGTTTAAAAAACGTCAGTTATAGGGACTAGAATAATAACTGTGTCACAATATAACTATCAATAGTACAAACGCACCATAACATAGCTTTAAATAATAGCACAATATCGGCAAGCGGTCTTGTCTATATTATGTGCCCCGAACCCAGGTGAATAACCGTATCTTTACTTGACAATGTGGGGGCTAGCTGTATTTTCCCAGGGTGAGAATTCCATAAATGTGGTGCCACCACCAAGAAAGCCCTGTTTCTCATCATCATATCCTAGGTATGTGATCACAAGTAGGGCTTCCTCGCAAGAACTTAGAACATAGATTGGCTGGTACTGCAGGAGGTGCTCTTTCAAGTACCTGGGTCCTAAGCCTTTTAGTAATATGCCTGTCTAAACTACAAACATAAACCAGTTTCACACTTATTTAACTCTTTGGGCTTTTAGTTGAGAAATCCAGGAAACAATAATTTAACAAAGTGCTAAGGATTCTAATACTTTTTAATCACATTTTTATATCTAATATAATTCCCAAGGTTATGGAGTGGGGGCAGCCACAACACTTGAACTGTCTTTCAGGTTGGTTAAATTAGCAGTGTAGATGCTCCCTAAAAGCTTTAGTTTAAATGAAAGGACTGTGCAATATTTTCAGTGACAATACCCTGTGCCAGAAAGAGGGGAGGTGCGTATTGCCAATACTGCCTAGAGAGTTAGATGTCAAGGGGGTGCTGGGATGAGGGGTGGGTGGGGGCTTCAATGAGAAAACGGACTGCCTCCTCCTCCGTCCTACTACACCTGAGGATTCCTTGGTGGCAGGGGGATCTTTGGGAAGTAATATATATGTAAGAAAAAATTGAGATTGGAAAATTATGATAAAGGATATTGCTAAAGAAGGTTATAAATTGAAGATCAGAAAGGGGGGAAGGGGAAGTGTTATTCACTCTCGACTCTGAGTATATTTCAGGAACTCTACAAGATGATTTGAAAAATGGATGTTTTAAAGTTTCTTTTTTTCTTTTTAATTTTTTTCTCCCCCCCCCCCCTATGTATGTGTTTGTTGGTATATTTGTTATATTGTATGTTTATTTGCTTAATTATGTTTAAAAATCCAATAAAAATTAGTATTAAAAAAAGAGAGAGTTAGATGTCACAATGCTACTTGTATGTTTGCATTCCATAACTGTGAAAGCATGTGATAATTTGCATGAGCGAAACAACCACCACAGATCAAATATCACAGCCAAACTTTTCATTACCTCAAGCACAATATTCTCTCCATGTGTACCACTGACGTGTTCAATTGTAAGCAATCAAGGGATAACTCATCAAGTGATAACACACTGAGTGGTGTTTGTGAATTGGCTGTACACGTGTGTGTGGATGAGTATAGTGTTGAGATGGCAAACTATGCTTGCCCATGGTAAGGTCTGAAAAGATTCCTGCACATACAGTGATATCTTGGGTTACAAACGCTTCAGGTTACAGACTCCGCTAACCCAGAAGTACCTCAGGTTAAGAACTTTACTTCAGGATGAGAACAGAAATTGCGTGGGAGTGGGAGGCCCCATTAGCTAAAGTGGTACCTCAGGTTAAGAACAGTTTCAGGTTAAGAACGGACCTCCGGAACGAATTAAGTTCTTAACCAGAGGTACCACTGTACATGGAATATGCACAGCTCTGTTGATGGGGCTCTTTTCAGACCTTACAGCAAATGATCATAGGTTGCAGAGGTGGAGCCTTAAAATCTCAGTGAAATTGCCAGTGTGACAGAGCAGCTGTGCAGCAACGGTTTGAGGTTGTTGTGTTGCTCATCTTGGAACAGCGTGCAGAAGTGCCTTCATGGATTTAAAGAATACAGAGTGGGTAGGTGTAGCACACCAATAGTGAAACTAGGGGAAATACGCTCAGAAGTTAATATAAAACTTGCGTGAGAATTATTTTTCTCTGAAATAAATGTGATGCTGTATTTTACGGTAAATGGACCCATATTCGCACTTTCCTTCTAGATCCTCATTGATTCTTGAATGCTCTTTTCACTCTACTAGCTGTCCATTTCTTAAAACTATGTTGCTAAAGTCTGCTGGGATCTCCTCTCTCTCCCAGATTTTTTTGATGAGTTTGTGAAGTTACAATGGTACCTCAGGTTACAGACACTTCAGGTTACAGACTCCGCTAACCCAGAAATAGTACCTCGGGTTAAGAACTTTGCTTCAGGATGAGAACAGAAATTGCGCGGCGGCAGCAGTGGGAGGCCCCATTAGCTAAAGTGGTACCTCAGGTTAAGAACAGTTTCAGGTTAAGAATGGACCTCCAGAACGAATTAAGTTCTTAACTTGAGGTACCACTGTATTGTGTAAATTCAATTCCGCCCACTTTGAAGACGTCGGCAGGTATCCCACCAGGTCCGCTAGCTTTGTTATTTTTCATTTGGTTAATAGCTGTACACAACTCTTCCAGATTTGGAGATACTGCAAACTCATCTCTGTTTTTTTAGTGGAATTTGTAAGAGGACCTCAGGGCAGTTACAGGGGAGTTGCAGTTAAGGAGATGCTGATAATGTTCTTTCCAGCACAGTGCAATAGCTTCTTTATCTTTTAGAAGTGTGTTACTGTCTGTTGAGCATAGGAGGCATATGTCATGATTTATTGGCCCATAGATGGTCTCTGTGGCTTTAAAGAAACTCTGTGCATCATGAGTGTCTGCTAAGTGCTGGATCTCTTGAGCTTTTTTATCCACCAGGTGCTCTTTAGTTCTCTGGTTCTTCTTTGAACCTCAGCCTTAGGGTTGCCATACGTTTTTATCTTAGTGGCACAGTTTCTATCTCTTTGCCTGATCTGAAAGGCTTTCCTTTTCTTGTATATCATGCATTCAATCTCACAGTCATTCTCATCAAACCAGTCCTGATGATTCTTGGTTTGGTATAGCCTCTTCCCGGCTCGAGGGAGGAGGTGTTGTGGGCGCCTCGCGGCCTTCACGTAGGGGGGGGAGTGGCTAGCATTCCCCCCAGCCCATTGGCCGCTCTCCTGCCGCGGCACGCCTGCGGCGCGACCAATCGGGGCGCGCCGGGTGGGGCATGCCTTACCTATAAAGGTGAGCCCGCGGCAGGAGCTCGCCCTCTTGCCTCCGGATCAACTCACCGTCTTTCCTACTCGTTGCTCTGGTGGATCGCTGCAGGGATCGCTGCAGTCTCCAACTACTTCGACGCTGAAATCACAAAAACGGCGTTTTTAAACGCCACACCTTTCCTTTGAAACAGGCTTCGGTGCTCGTGCAGCAGCTTCTCCCCTTCGGATCGCGCCTCCTGCACAGCCCCGCGCACGTCGCCTTCAGCGGACTCCGGTTCCCTCGCTTGCCCGGCTACCATCCCGGGCGGATCGCTGCCGAAGCCTCCCCCGCTTGCTTTGCGCCTGTGGAGCGACACGGGGGCGACGCGAGCTAGCGTATCGCGAGCCAGGAGCCGCGGCATCAGCGTGCCGGATAATAAGGCTGCGGGCGTCACGGTCGGAACCGGACCACCTTCCGCTTCTCTGCTGCTGCCCCTCGGGTCTTTTTTCCAGTCTCCAGCGCCGTCTCTTCAGCCTCGGAACGCCGCCGTTTGCGGCTTAAGCCTCCTCCCGTGCGTCAATCGTGCCGTGGACACTCGCGGAAGTGCGGTATCGTTATTTTTGCTTTCGGGGGTTGCAGATAGCGGGGGTGGTGCTTGTGTTTACTTTCGGGTTCTGTGCCTTATCAACACGTGGATTTTGTTATTACTTGAGGCTGCTGTGGGGCCAGTGGGGTTGCCATAGCTACGGCTCTGTTTGTGTGATCCTAGTCTTCTCGCGATAGGTTGCGGCTTCAGCCACCCCTCGGTCCGGTCGCCATTTTGTGAAGGGCCACGTGGGCCTCATAGGCGGCCATTTTAAGCAGGTCATACTTGCTTCCTGGCCCATTTGCATTGCGTCGGTTTGCTTCCGGTTGCCGTGTAGAAGAGTTACTCGGCCAGGCTAGCTCAGGGCTGCTGTTGCTCCAGTCCTGCGGCCCGGTCGCCATCTTGTGAGTGGCCGCGTGGCCCTCTTCCGGCGGCCATTTTAAGAGGGACATTTCTGGAAGCGCAGTTCATAACCCCCCCTCCCCCTCCAGGTTTAGGTAGCCATTTCTGATTAAAAAATAACAATAATAATAATAATAATAATAATAATAATAAATAAAAAATAGAAAATAAAAAGAAGAGGACCGTACACCGCATTTTATAGGCCGCTGATTTTAAGCGAGTTACGGGCATCCTCCCTCCGCACTTCCCAGAACGCCTTTCCTGTGCAAGGATCCGCCTCTGTGAGGGGTCTGCCCCCCCTTCATGCACAGTTAGAATTCCTTAGTTATAGGTGTCTGCATTTCAAGAGCGCCTTTTAATTTTGGTCAGGATTACCTTCATTTCATCAGGTGCGTTACTTTGCCTCGTTATTATCAATAACTCTAGTCAATTTTATTGGTGGATTCTATTTTCGACTAACTCCTCTTGGCATTTAAGCGGTGTATGGTAGCTTTAATCACTGTAGGGACTAGTCTAGTGTGCCAAATAGCTGATGCCATTAGGACACTTGGTTTGCATACTTCGTTACCTGCCTCCCCTTTTCTCCTCTTGTCTTTATTTGATAATTTAGTTCATCAAGAAATTAGTGCGTTATAGTCGTGCTCAGTCATCAGTGCCCAGTTAGCATACTTTAGTGGCTTTAAATTCATCGCAATTAATTGGCTTAATATAGCGGCTTTAAACAATTCATCGCAGTGTCCCTTAGGCTTGACCAGGTTGCCCTGTACTTCATTAGAGTTTTAGTGATACATTATACGGTCCCTCATTAAGTCCTCTGAGCCGCTGGTCACAGGTTAGCTCTGAGAAAGTGGCGTTAAAGGAAGTAAATCTGCATCTGTAATCTTCATTTTCATTGCGGGAGTCTGGTTATCGCAGGCTTCTTCAGACGTTCCCCTGCCTTTCTGGGTTCCTGCCTGGACCAGCTACAGGGACCCAGGTGGCGCCGTGGTTCAACCGCTGTGCCTAGGGCTTGCTGATCAGAAGGTCGGCGGTCCGAATCCCTTGTGGTGAGGTGAGCTTACATTGTTTCCTCCATTACTTTTTTCCCCTCGAGTGTTTCCTTGGTATCTCACTAGGGCAGGGGACCATGGCTCCTAAGCGGAAGCAGGAAGAATCCTCGGCCGCACCCGCAAGGAAGCGCGCAACGACAACTCCTAGTTCTGGTGCACCTACATTTACCACTATTCCTTTGCCCCCTGAGGCTGTGGTTAACCTTTTTGCAGGCCTCCAGAATTTCCTTCAACAGGTATCAAGGCCTGGGGTTCCAATACAAGAATTCTCTGGTGGGCAGTCTCAGGATTTCGTGGTGGATACACCTAGGGAGGACGATCCGCGCCCCGGAACTTCTGCTTCCTGTACCACATTCGAAGCCAGTCGCATGGGAACTAGATCCCAATCGGCTTCTGCCGTTCTTGCAACCCCCCCGACCCCTTGAGCTCTGGGTCCGCTACCGCTGGTGGCATTAATTCTGCTTCCCAGTCGTCCCTAGGAACTCCTTCTTGTTTGCCGACCTTTCTCAGGGCACCCAGACTAGGTCGCGGCGATCGTCTTCTGTTACCACTTTAGACGTTGAGAATCAGGATCGCGAGGCAACCACGGCCCCTAGGAATGAGGCCAGTCGGACGGAGAAGCCAGAAGAAGAAGCCGCCAAGAGAACCAGCAAGAAGAAGACCAAGAAGACCAAGCATACGGACCCCCACGATGACTCAGGTACGTCTTCCTCTAGTTCTGAGGACGAAGCCCCCACTCTAGAGGGCTACTGGGGTGAGGGTGAGGATCTTGTGGGTCTGCCGGTTTGGGCGCATGAGAGACGCGCAAACTCGCATCGTAAGACCTTTGATGGTACGCTCGAGTGGAAGGATGGGGCACTGGTCCCTGATGTAAAGAAGTCAACATTTGTATCTTCAGATTTCATTTTGGGAAATCACCTGTCAAATAAAAAGAGGAACAGGATCCTAAATGGGGATTATGTGGATATATTTACTCTCCTTCCTCCAGCTAAAATGAAAGGGAAGGGGGAAAAGAAGCCCTCTTACGGTAAACGTAGATATCGCGAGCCAAGGGCGGAGCGAACTTTCGAGAACTGGCTGGACGGATTTCAAATCTATATGGGCACCATCGTAGCCTGCTACCCAAAGAGGGCCATGCACCTCTTAGCCTACATGGCCCATGTCAGAAAGGCATATGCCTTAGCTGGTGAGGGTCCCGCACTGCTGTATGACGAGGATTTCCGTAGAAATGCCTCCTTGTTGTCCAGTACTAGGTGGGACTTGAGGGACCAGAATTTTTGGGGTGAGCATGTAGGCCCTTATATTGAGAAGAAGCAGCCGGAATATTCCCGTTCCGCTAAGGCAGAATTTAAAAAATCCTCCCGCCGGCTTGTGTGTTGGGAGTATAACAAAGGCACTTGCAGCAGGGCTTATTGCAAATACAGCCATGAGTGCGAGAAATGCCAGGGTTCACATCCTGCCACGGCATGCGTAAAAGGCAGGCAGTCCTTTCGGGGGAGGCGAGGTAACTTTCAGCAAGGACCAAGGAACGGAACAGCGACAGGCCAGGGTACAACAGGTAACCGCTACTGATTTGTCCCTGGCTTTGGCGTACTCCCCGATAAAACTACACTCCCTGAAATCTATGCTACAACTTTACCCTAATAGTCATGCAGCCAGATATTTATGGGAAGGTTTTTCCTCAGGCTTCAGAATCCCAGTCACCATTCCTCCCATGTCGGGCGAACCACCTAATCAGAAATCAGTTAGGGAAATGCCAGAGGTTGCTAGGAAAAAGATTGCTAAGGAGATTCATGCAAGAAGGGTGGCTGGCCCATTTCCCACGCCCCCTATTCAGGACCTTCACATATCACCTTTAGGTATAGTTCCAAAAAAGAACCCAGGAGAATTTAGACTTATTCATAATCTGTCCCACCCTAAGGGCTATTCAGTTAATGATGGCATCCCCCAGGAGCTGTGTACTGTTAAGTATGCCTCTTTTGATCATGCAATCAAACTAGTTAGAAGGTTTGGCAAAGGCGCCCTGCTGGCCAAGTGTGATGTTGAATCCGCCTTCCGCCTTCTCCCAGTCCACCCCCAGGATTTCAGGTGGTTGGGTTTCAAATTTGAAGGGGCTTATTTTGTGGACAAGGCCATGCCCATGGGCTGTTCAGTGGCATGTTCCGCTTTTGAGGCCTTTAGCACCTTCTTGGATTGGGCCCTTCGTTTCAAAACAGGTTTGGAAGGTGTTACACACTACCTGGATGATTTCCTTTTCTGTGGGGGAGCTAATAACCAAGATTGTGCTTATCTCCTAGAAGCCTTTGCCTCTTTAACAGCTGATCTGGGAGTACCTTTGGCCGCAGGAAAGACGGAGGGTCCCAAGTCTACTATAACATACTTAGGAATTGAACTGGACACGGTCGCACAGTCTTCCCGGTTACCAATTGAAAAACTAACAGCTCTGAAACAGACTATCGCCGAGTTGCTACCCCTTAAGAAAGTAACCCTAAGGCAGATCCAGTCCCTCCTGGGCCATCTTAACTTTGCGTGTCGGGTGGTTTCTCCAGGGCGCCCCTTTTGCGCCCGACTGGCCAGATTATCGGCGGGGCTCAGAGAACCCCATCATAGAGTGCGCCTCAACAAAGGGGTTAAGTCAGACATGGAAGTTTGGTTGGAATTCCTTGAGAACTTTAATGGGGTGTCCCTCTGGCAAGATAGCCTAAGTTTGCAGGTGGATTTCCAGGTCCAGTCTGACGCCGCTGGCTCCCTTGGGTTTGGTGTTTTCTTTCGGGGGCGGTGGTGTGCCCAGCGTTGGCCGCTCGAGTGGCGCAATAAACCTATTACTCGGGACCTAACCTTCTTAGAATTTTTTCCAATTGTTGTAGCTGTTCATCTGTGGGCGGAGGAATTTAAGAATCACCGGGTATGCTTCTGGACTGATAACCAAGCTGTCGTTGGCGTCCTATCCAGACAATCCTCTAGATCGCCTAGGGTTAATACATTACTGCGCACCTTTGTGCTTTTGTGCCTGAAGTTTAACATCTATTTCTCCTCTAAATTCGTACCAGGTGTTAATAACGATATCGCGGACGCTTTATCTCGTTTCCAGATGGATCGTTTCCGCTCTCTAGCGCCAGAGGCTCAGGAGTTGCCGGAGGCATTCCCGGAACACCTTTGGAATCTTGGGAACGAGATGTATTAGAGGGAGTATTGGCGTCGGTTGCCCCCTCCACTCTCAACACCTATAAAAAAGCTTGGGCTGATTTCAGGGGTTTTAGATTAAAGGCCCTGGGTTCGGGACATAATACCCCACCCAATAAACATGAAGTCCTGATGTATTTGGCCAGTTTAAGAAGGTTGGGCAGGGCTGCCAGGACATTGCAAATTCAAACTGCCGCAATTTCCTTTTTCAGTAAGGCCAGTTATTCAGTTGACCCTTGTGCAGATTTCTTAGTTCGGAAGACTCTGGAGGGTTGGCGTAGGCTTCAGCCCCCACGCAAGGACCATCGCAAGCCAATAACTTTCGATATTTTGACGCGAATTCACAAACATCTTAGGGATATATGTTGGTCTAAATACGAGGCGCGGCTTTTCTCGGCAGCCTTCTCGATCGCCTTTTTCGGTGCCCTTAGGGTAGGAGAAGTGGTTTGCGATGCCCCTTCGGGTGGGGCTGAAAGGGGCATCATGCTTTCTGATTTGACGTTATCCAGCAAGGAAGTAGTCGTTCGCATTCGCCAATCAAAAACGGACCAGTACGGGAGGGGCACCCTTATGCGGTTACCCGCTACAGGCCAGATTGGCCCATGTCCAGTCAAGGACACCAGGCGTTTCCTCCATCTAAGGCCCCCCTCGCCTGGTCCTTTATTAATTCACATGGATGGTTCCTGTTTAACCCGCCACCAGTTCACACGTGTTATGCGTCTGGCGATCTCGGCCTGTGGCCTAGCCCCCTCGGAATTTGCAGCTCATTCCTTTCGGATTGGGGCCGCCACTACTGCTGTGCACATGGGCTTGTCAGCTGACAGGATTATGGATATGGGCCGGTGGAAGTCCAAAGCATACAAGGGTTACCTCCGTGCCACTTTTTAGTCTCATCCCCTACGCTGTACATCCGTTCTCATGGTTTCTTCTTTGCTTCACTTTCAGGAAAAATTATTAACATTTGGATGGTCGGTCATAGCATCATGTACTGGGCTCGAGCGCGCGCTTGTGAGCGGAACATGGGCCCTAACCTCGGGCTGCCGCGCTGTGTCAGAATCACCTGGATCACCAGACGGGGCATGCGTTGGTCGGAATTTCTGCCAGCAGTGAAGGCCAAGATTGCCTTGCACGGGCCCCCCGACCTCATTGTGGTGCAGCTTGGCGAAAATGATTTGGCGTATCGTAAAGGCCAAGATCTTAAGTGGAACATAATTGAGGACTTTGACAATTTGTTGGCTGCTTGCCCGACTATGACCATCTGTTGGTCGGCGCTGCTCGAGAGACGCATTTGGCGTGATTGCATTTCACCGGCGGCTGTGAACAAAGCACGGAAGTTTTTGGATTTGGCAGTTGCCAAAAGGGTTCTCGCCCTGAATGGACTTGTGATATCGCATCCTGCCATAACTTTCAGAGAAGATCGCTTCTACCGTGCAGATGGCGTGCATCTTTCAAACGATGGCAATGATGTCTGGCTTGCTGATGTCCTAGTTGCTATTAGGTGTTGGTTGCGGAGGTAGAGGTATTGGCGGCGAGCCCTTTCGGGCCCGATTGGCGGTAGGCATTGGATGATCTCTTGTAGGTCCAGGTGTGGTGGGGAGGTTGCTGCCATCACCTCCCCAAAATGCGGAGGGGTACTCCCTTAAGGAGTCCAAGGGGCGTTGCCAAGTCCGAAACCGTGGAAGGTGAGGGCCTGGGGGCACGACCCCGAATGGTGACCCCAGGATGGGTACCTAGTTGATGTGCATCGCAGGACCCATCCAATGGTGGTTAACCCTTCACAGACTGCCAGCAGAGCGGGCTGGAGTCAGGTATAGTCGGTTAGATCCAATGCCTATGCCAATACCTCTCTTCTTCCGTAATCAATAAAGTTGTGGCCTATTCGACCCATTAACCTTAAGCTACGTGTCCTGTGTCTTTATTCCTTCCGGGAAGGTCGCGTGTATCGCCACACAAAGCCTCTTCCCGGCTCGAGGGAGGAGGTGTTGTGGGCGCCTCGCGGCCTTCACGTAGGGGGGGGAGTGGCTAGCATTCCCCCCAGCCCATTGGCCGCTCTCCTGCCGCGGCACGCCTGCGGCGCGTCCAATCGGGGCGCGCCGGGTGGGGCATGCCTTACCTATAAAGGTGAGCCCGCGGCAGGAGCTCGCCCTCTTGCCTCCGGATCAACTCACCGTCTTTCTCCCTCCCACCTCCCCCGTTTAGGCAGGGTCTCCTTTTTGACGTTGCCTACGGACTTCGGTTGGTCGCCGTATTCGGGGCCTGGTAGGAATTTTCCCACCAGGCAAATTAGCTCTGGCCTGGTGGTTTTCGCCTACCTCGTGGTAATCGTCACAACTCGGGTTTTGGCGGTAGGCATTGGATGATCTCTTGTAGGTCCAGGTGTGGTGGGGAGGTTGCTGCCATCACCTCCCCAAAATGCGGAGGGGTACTCCCTTAAGGAGTCCAAGGGGCGTTGCCAAGTCCGAAACCGTGGAAGGTGAGGGCCTGGGGGCACGACCCCGAATGGTGACCCCAGGATGGGTACCTAGTTGATGTGCATCGCAGGACCCATCCAATGGTGGTTAACCCTTCACAGACTGCCAGCAGAGCGGGCTGGAGTCAGGTATAGTCGGTTAGATCCAATGCCTATGCCAATACCTCTCTTCTTCCGTAATCAATAAAGTTGTGGCCTATTCGACCCATTAACCTTAAGCTACGTGTCCTGTGTCTTTATTCCTTCCGGGAAGGTCGCGTGTATCGCCACACAACCAATAGTTTCTTCACAGGCTGCAATAATGTTTTAGCTTGGTCCAGTGTTCCTTCATGATCAGGGAAATCCAAAAGCAGATGGTCCTTAAGAGTTGTTGGGAAGCAATCCTGCTTAATAGGGCCTTAAATTATTATTATTATTCCTCCCATCAGATGTCAAAGAGAAAAACAGCTACCAGATTTTTAGAAGACATCTGAAGACAGCCCTGTTTAGGGAGGATTTTAATGTTTAATAGATTACTGTATTTTATTTTTCTGTTGGAAGCTACCCAGAGTGGCTGGGGGAAACCCAGCCAGATGGGCAGGGTATAAATAATAAATTATTATTATTATTATTATTATTATTATTATTATTATTATTATTAAAGGGCTTGAGTGTTCATTTTGCGTCTTGGTTTTCTTCCTTGAAGCCTGCATTGAGGTATATTCTTGATAGCCATCGTGAAATGTATAAATCGGTCATCTGTCCGGCAGTTGTCAGCACTCTTCATACCGGCCTATTATACCCACAGGTCTCAGGACAGTTCACAGAATAAAATCAGAATATAAAACCACAAAGTACATAATCAAAATAAAAGCAACAACAACCCAATAACCACCCCCAACACATTTTAAAAGGGCATAGGGTGTCAAATAAATTTGCTTTGAAAAGTCTTCTGAAGATATTCCCTACCGGTAGTTAGCTAACTATTTCCTTTAGGTTAAAAAAGAGAGAGGGCGTGTTGTTTATTTAATTAATGCTAAGTATTCATATGAATTTTATTATGAATTTCTTATGAATTTCATGCTAACTCTCCTTATCTCTTTTTGTTACTCCTATAATGATTTTACATTCTGGGTTATGTTGGTTTCTGTATCTGCCTTACTTTAATGTTTTATGACTACTTGTTTCCCATATGATTTGGGGGAGAAATGATCTCTTTCTTTTCCTAATCATGTTTTCACTTGCTCTCGCAAATGACTGCCAGGTTTATAATGAAGGCTGTGTGTGGCTGTGTGTGTGGCTGTGTGTGTGTGTGTGTGTGTGTGTGTGTGTGTGCATGCATCCGTACCTTTTCCTCATGGCCTTGTGTTGGGCTCTCCAGGTCTTTCTTTCTATGAAAAGTGGGCCATCTACTGTTGGTTTTGAGTATGGGCTTTAAATTGATATTAGTACGGCAAGCACAGGGAAAGAATCAGATTGTGTATACATACAGTAAACATGCAGCGTACATTATTAAAAGGAATGTGCTGAGCATATCTACTTTTTTTGATATAACCCCCCCCCCCATATTTTGTTTTGAAGGAGAATTTAACACTTGCAAATTCAATAGACCCTATGACCTGCTTTTACTAACCTAAAAATATCCAGCTTAAAATAAATATATTCTGGAAGGCTGTGGCCTAAATCTTCCAGAATGTTGTAAAAACTCTCCTGTGAGAGCTGGCTTTAATTAAGCAAGATTCAGATGGAACAAACTGGTTGTAATTAACTGTATTTTTTGTATCCTATAGATACTTGCACTTGAGCACAGATCTATCGCTTATGTGCACTGTGTATGTATGTATGTATGTATGTATGTATCCCCCTATGAACAATGTAAGAATGGCATAGCTGCCAAGTTTTCCCTTTTCTCGCGAGGAAGCCTATTCAGCATAAAGGAATTTCCCTTAATTTCCCATTGAAATCAATGAGGAAAGTATTCGAGTCATCTACTGGCTAGAAAAGATAGCTGGATTAGGATATATATTTGCTTTTGCTAATTTTCTCTGGGGAAGTGGCAGTATACAAATCAATCAATCTTCATTTGTATTTTTTTTTAAAAAAAACTCCCATGGCATAAGGCAAAAGGTTTGCTTACAGCTTGATAAAAGTAGTTAATTTTTAATTTATAGCCATTTACCTAGCAGGTTCAGCTGTTTCAACATGATTTTCAAGTGATTGCTTTAAAAACTGCATCCTAGAATTCTGCAATTGTGACTCGTCTACATCTACTGAGTCATATCTAGACCTAGCTAGTGAACTGAGAAAAACATGCCTAATAATGCCAGTGCTAAGCAGCCAATGTCAATGTAGACATTCTGCCCTTGCCTCGTTATTATGACTCACCTACTTCTGATTTTTGAATTATTAACTGAAAAGGTGATGCCCAGGAAGGAACAGTCCAGCTAGTTTTTTTTCTAATTTCTGTACTAGAGTGTCATAGCTTGTCTTCCGAGTACTTGTTTTGACTTGTATTGGATGTGGTCATGATCAGTGGAAAAAATGACAGTATTCCCCCACTCCCCGCTTGAAAATAATTCAGAGCCTCAGGGGTTTTGTGTGTGCCTGCATGCGTGTCTTACATATAAAGCAAATGCATCTGTTAAGGCTACCAACAACAACAACAAAAAAGACTTTGTTTCAAGTGGAAAATATAAAATATTGAAGTACTTTTTAAGGACATACAGCCGAAAAGTAAAAGGTAAAAAGGTAAAGGTACAGGACCCCTGGATGGTTAAGTCCAGTCAGACGTGACTATGGGGTGCCGTGCTTATCTCGCTTCAGGCCGAGGGAGCTGGTGTTTGTGCACAGCTTTCCGGGTCATGTGGTCAGCATGACTAATCCACTTCTGGCGCAACAGGACACCGTGACAAGTGCCACAGCGCACAGAAATGCGGTACCTATTTATCTACTTGCACTGATATAATTTTGAACTGCTATGTTGGCAGAAACTGGGACAGAACAACGGGAGCTGACCCCATCGCATGGATTTGAACTGTGACCTTCCAGTCGGCAAGACCAAGAGGCTCAGTGGTTTAGACCACAGCCCCACCCACGTCCCATTAGCTGAACATTAAATTTATATACATTCACGTTTTCTCTAAGTGATTTATTGACTTCCAAGATTACATAGTACAGTTATTCTGGCCTTGACTGTTATTCAGAGAAATACCGTATTTTCCCATGTATAAGACTATATTTCTTCCTAAATTTTTGAAGTTTAAAATAAGTGGTCGTCTTATACACGGATAGTACATAGTTCATTTTCTTAATTTTGAGTCCCAAAAAATTATACACGGGGGCATCTTATACACGGAAAAATACAATGCAATTATCACCTTTGGGGTTTGTAGCCTAACTTAAACCATGATCCAAAGAAAGGAAATAGCTTGGAAGAGAATGCCATTTCTAGCTGAGATACTGTTTTGCCCAGGCTACTCAATAGTTCTCACTGCCAAAGAAACAGACGGCTATTCTGTTTCAAAAGAAGCTAGACTCTTCAGTAGGAAAAACTGCTGCAGCTACAACCATATACTGTATACAATTCCAGCTGTGTGTACTTTCATGTATATTTGTCTCTTACTTGGTTATGGCCATTGTGCTTTGACTTTATGAAATTAATTAGTTGATTGACATCCAGGGGTGCTACTTCCAGGTGGCTAAATGCAGCTAGTTGCTTATTTTGTGCTGTAACTGTATTTATATATATATTTCTCTTATCTATATTATGGTGAGTTTTATGCTTTCAGCTGTATTTCATGACTGTTGTAAAGCTATGAGAGTCATTTCACCCAAAACACAGCCTAGAAATGTAACAAACAAATAATGCCAGGATCAGGCACCCTCAGTGATATGGGGCATAAAGGAGACAAACTTATTACACTCTGAAGTTAATGGAAGTACTTCACGGAAAAGTGCCTCTGGGTTGCGTATGGGAGCCATTCATGCTGTGATTCATCATGGTTGTCTCATCTTTTTTAATAATGATTTTTAAAACTGCAGTTAAAGGGAAGAGATGGTGTTTTACTTCTTGCAGACAAGTGATCAGCCTAGCTGGTTATACCTTTAAAAGTTCACTCTCATTTTAAGAGCTCTTCCCTGTAAAAGAGAATGTGACTAGCACAGTAATCTCTTTAGATCGAGAATTAACTTTTGTAAGTGTGCCAACTTTATACAAGCAAATGTGGCAAATGAAAAATCCCCTTTAACATTGTCACATCCTGGTGGGGGCTGCCAGCTGCTTCTAAGTTCCCATGTGTCTCACTGCTGGACTATTGACACCCTTATCAATGAATCAATGTTCTGTTCATGGAGCCTAAATGAGCAGAATTATGATGTGCATATTCGGCCAAAGCACCTGACCCTTGGGTGACACATCCATCACACACTACGCTTATTCAGGCATCTTATCTAAGAATGCAGGAGTCTCTACCTTATATCAGATCAGACTATTTGTCCATTTATAGTCTAATAGTATACCCTAACTGGCAATGACACTGCAGGGTCTCCAGATAGGCGTTTTGCCTCACTGGATACCTGATATTTTTAAACAGTGTCCTGCCACCTATCAGGGGTTGAATCTGGGGCTTCTGCATGCAAAACACATGCTCTATCACTAAGTGATAGGGCCCTTGCTATGTTTCACAGTCAAAAATAGTTTTGTTAAGGCACTTCCATACCTGGGTGTTTATTTTGTTTAGCTTAGAAAGGGGAAGTAGACCCAATAAGCTTTGTCCTACTTGCCAGGCATTGGGCACCACTAGCTTGGGTGGGCTGACCCTGTTCTGTGGTTTTATAATACTGAGTTGTAGGGTACCTGCCGTCTCATGTAGGTAAGGCCATAATGATTATGCAGTGCATGTGTAAAGACACACACACAAATCTAGAGAGCAAGAAAATGGTGATTCGGACAATTGTTTTGGATGACAGGATATATTTCTGGGCATTTTGTGTGGCCACTCAAATGCAGAGGCCATGGTACCGTACATACTTTAATTGTTACATATTGGTTGACATCCTCTGATAAGAATTGCCCTATTTATATCAATATAGCTGAAGGTTTATTAAATATTGGCTATTGGGAGGCAGTCCCTGCAACCTATTTTATAGTAACAAGTAACATAGAAAATATTGTAGTCAGCTTACACCAGAATAAATAATGTGGAAATTTGGAAATTACTTGGAAAACCACAATCTTTTCTCACTTTCCCTTTTTGGTACAGTCACTTGCACCTCAGAGTTGGGAAACACTTCAATGCCATGCAGAAATCCGGGTGCAGCTGTGGAGGAGAATGAGCTGAAATGAAAGTCACTCCTCCATGCACAAGCAGAAGTACTTTCACTAGTACTGCTAGAGCACCATTTGATCCAAGCAGACCTGGCCCACTGATGAGGCAAGGTGAGGTGCCCGCCTTGAGCAGTGGAAACCCAAGAGGGGCTCCTGCCTTGCCTCCGCTGCCCGCCCCACCACCTCTGTTGGCAGCGGCAACAGTTTCTGGCAAGATCTTGCTGGAAGTCAATGCTGCTTCCAGCGCTACACAGGCACCATCAACAACACAGGTAAGAGAGGTGTGATGATGGCGCTGCAGTGGGGAGCGGGAGCGGGAGCAGGGAGGTAGCAAATTCTGCCCCTGGATCCGAACCCCAGGAAGTACGTTTAAGGCACTAGGATATTCAAACTGGCCACCAAGGCAATGGAGCCTGGGGTCTTCACTCCCTTTGCCCCTGGGACAACTTTTAGGCTGAGGCCTTGGTGGTACTGCTACTCATAACGTGGGCAGAACCAGAACTGCATCTCTTCAGTCTAGCCATGACCATGTGCTCTGAGGGACTAATAGGGGCTGGCTGCTTATATATTAATCCTTGCTCAGTTTGAGCAACTCAGCGGCCCTGTGCCAGACCTCCGGGGCTTCATTCCTGTCACTGGTCATTTGGTTCTTGTCTGTTCAACCTAGCACCCAACTACTAGCACATCTTCAGAGTATGTCTCTGTCCTGGCCTTTGTCTGCCTGATCCAGTGGCTGATCTCTAGCGTGTCTATGACCACACCTCTGTCCCATTTGATTCATCCCTGTCTTGCCAAAATCAGACCCCAGCTGCAGCCTGACACAAAAGGTAGGTCTCATTTGAAACAGTGGAGCATTAGCATTTAACTATGTGCACAGATTTTCAACAGAACCCATCCTAAGCACACCTACTCTTCTCTGGATTTCATAATTCACACGCCGTCCTCAGTGAATGTTGCTCTTTAGAGCATTTCTAATGTGGATGAGCTCTCATGTTAACAGAGAGCTTCACAAACTTTTGATCACCCAAGGCTGGGTTAAAGTTGGAGGGAATTGTTACTCTACACTTCCTGTGCTCCCCAGCAATGGAAAAAATTGCCACTCTCTTGTGCGAACAGAAGACTATATTGGGACCCAAGGTATAGAGTGGTGGTGGATGCAAATTTAATTTTTCAAGGTACACTTCAGCCCCACTTGTGGCACATTTGTGTGCCCTGGCACAAAGCTAAGAAATTATCTGCTCAATAGTAACTACCACCTGCCTCTGGTGTTAAATCATTGAGATGGATGGTGAATAATTTGGACTCTGTAAATGTCAAGAAAACATGCACCCACAAGCTCTGAAAGGAAGGTTGGAGGAGCGTAATGTGATGCCTTCCTTCAGTTACCGCTTTCTTCTTAAATTCTCCTACACTGCTTCGTTGTTGATTTGGGACGAGTTGGTAGTCTCCTTGACCCCTCCTGCTAATTCTTTGCTTTCCTCCTCCCCACAGAGTTAAGTGACTTCTCAAATAGTCTCCCTTTTATCATGATGTTTGCAAATGCCTCATCTCCCCCTTTCACTCTTCTCCATCTGCTTAAATGTTGGTCCTTACATCAAAAGCATAATAGCTTTCACTTGTCTACCAGGCCTCTCCTATTTTGGGAGCTGATCTGGAAGTCAGATAGAACCACCAAGCAGGCACAATCTTGCTTGCAATAGCTGTCTGCTCATCTCTTTAAGCCTCTGCAGTCGCTTGAGGAAACTGAAGGCTGCTTTTCATATGTTAAGAAGAAATCATATCTTGCCATATAGTCTTTGAAATCCCAGTCTACAAAGAACTGTCCATTTTGTGCTGACGTTGGCCTGGAATTCCCCTATCAAACACATGTGCTTGACTTTCTCACTGACACACACATCTGGCAAGTGCAACCCAGAAAAGCAGGCTATTTCATTCTAAACATGGCTGTTCTCCATCTTGCTCACAGAATAACACCCACCTACTGAAGCAAAGAACAGAAATGGTCTTGCCCCACCCCACCCCTCGCTTTTTGGCATATTAAGCTGGCAGAGCTCTTAAATTCCCAGGAGCCTTTATTCTATACCATCAGATTTTTCTGTCTTCGCTGCACTTTCTGATACCCTGGGGGCCATCCTGTGTTTTATTTACAATTTCCTTTCAGTGTTTAAAGGATTATATGATCTTTTTCTAGTCTGAGACAGCAGCAGGCTGTTGAGAAGCAGTAAATGGTTTCATTTTCTTGGGAGGAACTTCATATTGGGACATGTAATATATTGGCCACTATGAAATAGGTTGTATTATATTACTACTAATTCTCAGTTGAACATTATCTCAGAAAGCAGCTAACAATTAAAATGCTGCTGGAAGCAGGAGCATCAAGGAGCTGGGAAGCCAGGGCTCCCCAAAATTTCCAACGAAAAGACCAGCCCCCCCCAAAAGTTGGTGGACATTGCCATTCAAATGGTGTGTGTTTGTGTGTGCGCACTATGTTATGTGATTATGTGGGGCAGGGCTTACCTGGGCCCCCAATATTTTATTCAAGTTGGTACCCCTTGCTGGAAGAAAGGGGTTCTCAGCTGGAGCTGAGTCCTGACATTGAGGACTGGCTTGCTGTAGCCTTCCTTTTCCCTGATGGCCTCAGCTGTTATAGCTGCTGCAGGAAGGCAAACAGAGAGGACAGAAATAGCTGACGAGACTGAAAAAGATTCACTGCCAGAATCCTATGACAATAAACACGAGCAGAAACTCCTGAAGAGGGGAAGAAAAACTCCAGGGCAACCACCAGGGGGGAAATGTGCCACATGGTCTGTTTCAAGGAATCAATTCTTATAACAACATTTATATTTAAAAGAGCTTATGTTCCATTTGTTGACTCTCTTAGATCAAGTTCTGAGGCCCGAGGAACTGGTTGTCCACACAAACAGGTGCACGATCCAAATCAGGCAGAAGGTCAAGTTCCAGGGCAACAAATGAGGTTCAAAGCAGCCCAAGGCATGTGTGTGATCAAGGTCAGGGAAAAGGTCAAGCGCCAAGGCAGCAACAGAGTGTCACTCAGGTCAGAAGCAGGTTCAAAGACAAGTAGTGGTCACCATGATCAAAAGCAGCAATTAGGAGAACACAGCAGGAACTAGGCAGAGTCCCTACATTGAGTTGCTAAGGCTGAGGAACAAGACCAGACTCTTCTAGGACCTGATGCCCCTTGAACCAGCCAACTGGAGTCTCAGGCAGGCTGGTACCACAGCCTAGATGGTATCATTCAAGCTCAGTCTACCAGGTTTGTCCTAGAAACAATGCAGGTGGCATAGGTGGTAGAGCACCAGTGTCTTACTGCTGTGAACACCCTCACTCCAGTACCTTACACAAGAGCTACAGACTGAAAAAAATAGGTAAGCTCAGATGTTTATTTCATATGCTGCTTCTTCATAAAGAAGACTTACTTTGAAACTTTACACTAGAGATGGGGAACCTGTGGATCTCCAGATGTTGTTGGATTAAAATTCCCATCATCCTGGGCCATGTTAGCTGGGGCTGATGGGAGATGGGGCGCAGCAACATCTGGAGGGCCACAAGTCCATCATCTGTGCTTTATGCCCTAGAAATCATTCCCCATTTTCCCAACCAAGAGCATGTGTTAGGATGATAAAGGTAGCAGAACTTGGACCATGCAGAGATTTCCTCCACCTTTGTCTCTGCCAAAAAGTTCATGTAAAGTACTAAATAACTTTTCAATCTGTATGAACATTGCTCAACACCTTTTCCCTACAACAGATGTCATGCTGGTATGTGGCTGCATAATGTTAGAGGTTCCTTTTGTTAAATATCACACCGTCAACACACTGATTTATGTCAAGGAACATCAACAGGGGAAAGTGATACCTCGTTCTCCTCATACTGAAAAAGTGAAACCTGTAAGACAGACTTGAATCCAGGCAAGGGAGTGGGATTACAATTGCGGACCATATCAGTGCTTAGGAAGTCACACTTTCCCCTGCTAGTTGAATAATATATAATAAAAGCATTTTTTTTTAAAAAAAAGTTACAGCTGACTATGGATTAAAGGTTTACTAAACATCTGATAGAAGAAGGCAAGAGACAATGATAAGGATATACATTGTTCTATAATAACCACTATTTTGTGTACATTCTAAAAATTATTAAAATATTTGGAATTTATTTTAATAAACTTATCACTTGTGCAATAGATGCCCCAGACAGATCACATCTTCTGTCTTCACGTGGTACAAGAAAAATATCCGTTTAAGGTATAAAGATGGTTCTGTCTCTGCACTGGGATTTGGAATAAAATGCTCTCTCCACTGCTCCAAGATCTTTTGTTTCGGCAGTCAAAATACTAAGCTGGATCTTTGTTCTGCTTCCAAGTGTGGTTGGTTTTATATTCCTGTTTTTGTACTCTGATCTTATGGCACTTCCAGACTATTGCTCTTATTTCTCAGGCCTTAGATTAATGCCTTTTGTTCTCCATCCTACTCGATCCCTAAACTGCCCAGAATCACTAAAGGCCTGAAGTCTTTCTTTTCTGAACAAGAAGCCCCAAGCGCTTTAGCCTTTTGCTGTACAAAAGAGACTCCAACCTCTGTAATATTTTAGAAGCTCAGGTCCTTTCTGAATCTACTTTGAGCAACCTTGACCCAACCATTATGTGTATGCACACGAAAGCTCATACCAATGACAAACTTAGTTGGTCTCTAAGGTGCTACCGGAAGGAATTTTTTTTATTTTTTATTTTGTTTCAAAAGAGAATGAGTTTACTATCTGAATCATGGTATACCAACAAGCAAGCTGAACAAAAGTTGAGAGAAAGCCTGTGTTGAGAGTATAGTTTGGTGGGTGTGGTAATTGTTAAGAATATCAACAAAATTGTCACATTTGAGAGGCAGACAATAAATCACAGTCTGAGGCCAGCAGAAAAGAATCGGAAAGAGGTGGAAGCAATTTTCAATGTTTGTCTAAACGCAAAACAGTCTAATCATGTTAAGACCTGAACTAGTGGGAAACTACAGTTTTGTGGTGTTAGGACTTTTTTTTAATTGTTACACAGTAACAAAAAGGAGAGGCTTTTGCGGTTTTGGGGCTTTTTTGTATTTTGTTTTTAAAAGGGAAAGTGTTCCAAAGTGTTCCAGCAAGTTTTGGTACAGGAAGCAAATTCTATGCCAAATTAGCACTAATATCTAGATTTTACAGGTGTGCTTTCTCCCTTTCTCTACCTCTTGAGCTGGGAAATCCCCTTAATATATATATATTTTAAAAATATAATAAAATATAGTATTGTGAATGCAAGTCTTTTCCCTTGCTTATTGCCCCAGAAGTGAAGATGAGTCTCCACAGAATTCAGACAATGTTAACTGGGTCAAACTAATTTGGGTTTTGCAGCCTAGCATGCTACTAGTAGAGAAACCATGTCTAAACATTCAGAGCTATCCACAAGTAGCCACAGCCCTGGCCAGCTTAAACCAAGTTGCAATGGGCATCCTTTTCAAAATTATTGCCCTGTCCCCCAGTTCAAAGTGCCAATGACATACATGCTTTGTTGATGTTCATTAATTCTGCCTATGATCATGGAATCATGGAATTGTAGAATTGGAAGGTGCCCCAAGGATCTTCTAGTCCAATCCCCTGCAATGCAGCTGTCCCATATGGGGATTGAACCTGCAACCTTGGCGTTATCAGCACTACACTCTAACCAACTGAGTTATTCAGGCTGCAGTTATTTAACAGTCATTTCTTTTGTAACCTTGATTGTTCATTTCACACGAACTTTAAATTCCTGATTCTGATGTTTAAGAGCAATGCAGCTCAAACGCTGAAATCCTCTTAAACGTATGCTTGTGGCTATACCCAGGAGGACTCGTACATGACCATAAAGTTTATGCCTCCATAACCTCCAGTAAGAGCCATGACCATCTAAGGACAAGTCAGCAATGCTGTCCCTCTATCAACCCTTCATCCCTTTGACATCTGTCTACAGATAGAGAATTTCACTGTCCATCACAAAGCTGATATCATCTGTCTTGAGGAAGCACATGGTGGTTGTTTTCCTTTCAGACAAGCTGAAGATAAGTAGCTCCGATACAGAAGTTGCTACATGAAACTCTGCGGCAAAACTACTAATGTCTTGAAGGCTCTTTTTCTTATTGGCCTTCAGTTCAATGTTATAAATGTTGGGTACATTGGCTTTGCCTATGTTTTTTCACCCTTCTAACTAGTGGTTGAATTTTGAAGTAGTCAATTTTTTTCCAGCTTCCCATAGATCTATGGTATGGACAACATAGATTGAGTGCCATATTTCTCCACATTTCATGGGCACAGGGTGAGGGGGACTGCTTGGTTCTCAACAACAAATGTCCAATAACAAGTAATCTCTTTCTTATGATTCAGCTAACTTTCCTTAGTTGGAAAATATGTAAATTACTTTGGGCGCACCCTAGAAACCTTAATTTCCCTTGCTACTGCATCATTAAGTTTAGCTCTTCAACAACATTTTTTTTTGCCCTCAACTACTCAAGGGCTCCTCCAAATGACCTGTTTATTGAGCATTCATTCCATAGGAGCCAACTCCTAGACTAGGCCAATGGGTCTTTGCCCCCCAAATATATATGGGGTGCCCCCCAATTGCCATTCAAATGGTGTCCATGCACCATGTCATGTGATTGATTATGCAGGACAGGGCTTACTCCCCCCCCCAATATTTTATTCAAGTTGGCACCCCTGATTCATTGATTTGTATTCAGGGCTGTTATAAGACAATGAGCATTGTTTCTGATTTGCTTGCAGGGTATTAACCAGGCACCCCCAAACTCGGCCCTCCAGATGTTTTGGGACTACAATTCCCATCATACCTGATCACTGGTCCTGTTAGCTAGGAATGATGGGAGTTGTAGTCCCAAAACAGCTGGCGGGCCAAGTTTGAGGATGCCTGGTATTAACATATATTGCTGTTAATCATTCATTCATCCCACACTTTTCTATGCATTTTCCCATCACTTCCCAATCAACAAAAATTCCACTTTTTGAGAAAATGAATTTGTTGCACTAGGGTGGCAGAGCACATTAATTTACTTTTATCAAACAAATCTATTGAATCCCTCCTACAAAATACTGACAAACTGAAGGCACCCCAAATCAAAGCTAACTCTAATCCAAAGAAGGAATGTGTATACCTTATTTTTTTCCTTGGAATTAAGCTCACAGGTGAAGCTACAGAACCTACAAATTATTCTTTACCTTCCCAAATTTAAAAAGCAGTTTATGAGCCTCTTTTAAAAGCAGGATGCTACTTGTATTTGCAAATTATGACCCCAACATCTCTCTGCCTGCTTTTTATACAGTGCAAGAAAAGAGAGTGGTTGTTTATCTTCTGCTGAACATTTTAAATTTTTAATAAACCTGATAATTCCATGCCTTCTTTTAAGTCATCCCCTACGAAAGAACTTAATGTATTTCTTTAAATTGGGGTTTAATTATTATTTTTACTCATAACCATCAGGTAAATGATTAAACATGAAATGGCAAAATGAACAACTAGAACACGCCTAGGGCAATGAACAGAATTTTAACATGTTGCATTTTAATTTCCATCTGTCAGTGACTGTCAGTGATGACTGATGCAACAGGTATAAGTATCATATTAATATTATAATGTGATTAGTTAATGATGGCCAATTGATTCAGTGAGGATTTGCAAAGGGGGGATTCATACATACAGTCCACCAACCCATGGAACTGATATTGCTCTATGAAGTACTTCCTACCATACATACAGGTACACTTCTGAATGGTCAGTATGCACCTTTTTTTCTATAACATGCATATAGAAGCACAAAATGGGCCCTCATAAACAGACTATACAATGAAAGAAAAACAATCATGTCATCACACAGGAGCCTACTAAAATCATAGAATCGTAGAGCTGGAAGGAACCCCAAGGCCCCCCTGGTCCAACCCCCTGCAATGCAGGAATCCCTGGCAGATGGCTATCCAACCACTGTTTAGAAACCTCCAATGAAGGAGAATCTACCACCCTCTGAGGCAGTCTATTCCACTGTTCAATAGCTCTTACTGCCAGAAATCTCTTCCTAATGCTTAGTTGGAATCTCTTTTATTGCAAGTTGGATCTATTAAATGGCTTTTAACACATACACCCGCCTCTTACTGAAACCACATTCCGAATTACTTGGTAATGTACAATCTTCCGTTTATAATTTATTTCTCAATGGCAAGTTGAAAGGTCAGTCCAAGTTGATCTAGGGCACAATCTAGCCAAAGCTCTGCAATTTTATGTCCTATTGGAAATAAATTTGCTTCACCTCTGCGAAAAGCAATAGGACTTTGAGGCCACAATTCTGTACACACTCTTACAGGGAGTAAGGCACATTGCTTTCAATGGGGCTTACTTTAAACACATCTAAGATTCTGCTCTGAAGTACTTTGATTGAATTGTGCCCTTTGTGTTTATAGATAGCACATTAGAGATATCTTCAGAACAATTTACTTTCCTTTTTTCCTTTTATCTGATGAAAAGTGTACTTGCTTTGGATGGAACAATGATCTTAATCTCATCACCATTCACTTCAACTCCCACATCTTTCGAAACTGTATATCTGGAAGTTTCTTTTACAGTAACTGTATTTAAACATTCACGCTTCCTGTCCTCCAGTTTAGGCCTTAGTTATCTGAACCAACATTCTTAATTACCACACTATTATCTGAATGCTATTTTCATAGCTCAGGGGTAAATGATTTGCTCTGCATGTAGAAGGTCCCTGGCTTAATCCTTGGAATTCCCAATTCAAGGGGTTGCCAGTTGATCACAGGCATAGGCACCAAATCCTAGGGGCCAGGTCACTTTGTGCATGCCCCCCCCCAGTATTTGAGAGAGCCAACCCCTCCCCCCAAGTTGATGTGCATTGCTGCCTTCTTTCTTTGCCATGTTTGGATTTTGTTTTCAAACAAGCCCTGTAATGATCTTGTAAAAGGGTTGTTGGATGAAAAGAGAGCTGGGATTGGGCAAAAACCTCCAAAAATGTTTCTTATGGGGCTTGCGATTGAAGCTAGAAGGGGCACCTGCACAGCGGGGGAGGGGAATGACCAGAGGAAATCCAGGCATCTCAACGTTCCAAATAAGAGGAGGAAACTGAGATTTGTGTTCTCTGCCTACTTCTGCAAAGTTCGCATGTGTGTGTGTTGCACAGTCTGTCTTGCCACATGTACTTCCAACAGCAAGAGACATTGTCCAGAGCTTCGCTATTTAGTTTCAAGTTTCTTTTCTGCTGTCCCTTCTTCCTCCCTGCCTCCCACCCTCCCTCCCATGTAACCAACTTTGTCTGCCCGCCCCCCGGATTTTCTTCAAGGTGGTGACCCTGGTCCCAGGGCTGCTGGACCAATAAGGTAACTCAGTACAAGGCAGGTTCATATGTAAGACTTAAAGCAGGGGTGAGGAATCAATGCCCCTCCGATGTTGCTGGACTACAGCTCGTATCATACCTGACCATTGGCCATGCTGAGGCTGATGGGAACTGGAGTCCAACAACATCTGGAGGATCCGAGGACCCCCATTCTTGACTTAAGCAGTTCTTCCTTTATTCCTGTCCGGAAAAATATATGTGGCATTTTTGTCGTTTCTTTTAGCAAGTTGTAAAAGGAAAGAAGCATTGCTTTTCTGGTTTACATAATAGGATCTTTTTGTTTTCTGAAAAAACCCCACTCCTATTAATTAGACAGCACTTTATATGTTATTGACATTATATTGCACAGTAAATTGTACTGACATATATTTGGCCTACAGTCAGAGGATGTTATCAAACGCCCATGGAAAGAAAGACGTGCTCACTGATTTATGTTCTTTCCATCATGGCCTAAACTGTCATCTCTACAAACAAACAGAACTGATTTGTGTGGTTTCTTTCTTTTTTCTTTTGTGAATTGTGTATCAGTGACTGTATGAAACGCAAAGCACGGGTCAACCATCTGAAAGTTAGAGGATAGTCACCAGCATCTTTCCATTCCTATGTGGGGAGGCCTGCACTGGACCCTCTCCAGTGTGGGCAGGCTGATTGGCTGTCCTCATACATCGCATGCATTCTCTGATGTTCAGCCTTTGCTTATGCTGCTCCTGCTACCTGCCCATAGAGATGGAAACAACAGCAATGCTGCCATGGAGTCCCTGTGTGAGAGGTAGGCACTGCTTCCCACTACTGGAGGAGAAGTGTTAGGGCACGACAGCCGAGGCATGACAAGGGATGGGAGTAGGGGAGACATGGGAAACAGTCACAAGTCAGTCACACTTTGCAGTATGCCTTCTTTGTGCCCTCGTTGACTTACCTGCCTTGGGAGTTCTGTCCTGCCCTCTCTCCACATTTGTGGGGGTGACATGTGGCTTATGAGCATGTGAGCGTGACTACCTTACCAGTGTGTGAAATTCACTTTTTCCAACTGTTCAGAGGAAGAGTATTAGAACCATAAAGTTTGGACAAGATCCAGGCTGCATTCACACCATAAAGTGCTATGATACCACTTCAAACATTCATGGCTTCCCAACCAAAATTCTGGGAGTTGTTTCCCTCCCAGAGATACAATTTTCAAAGGTTCCTGTGGAGAGAGATTGGCTGTTCTGCCCTCCTGCACTCTCCAACAACTGGTCTTCAGAAACATTACTGCAACCAACAGTGGATATTGTTTTGCTGTGTTCTGAAACTATCTACCAGAAAAGTGCCTTCTTTTATTCCCTTGTTTAAAAAGTGTTCCACTGAGTTATTTTTATACAGCAATGCTGACAGTGAAGATGGGATGGGTAAGAAGAGGTCAGCCAGAAGAGTTGGCTTTTCAGGTTTGCAGGTGTGGGATGAGAGTGGGTGAAACCAGGAGTCAGGGGATTTGATGAATGCCCAAACTCATTCATAGCTTGGGGGTAATAAGGAGCAGAAGGGCTTGTGTCTGAATGAGAAAATAAACCAAAGGCCTGGAGGTTTGTTGTTGTTTTTTTAAAAAAACAAAACAAAAGGATGTTTCATGTAATTGCAGGTATCATGTGTTTCAATGAATTATAGCTTCATTAGGAAATCTTCCTCTTTGGTCAATAATATCTTTTGCGATGCTGCCTGACAGAGGAAAATACATGCCTCTCTGCCCAAAGGGGTTGTGTGCATAGGAGTATTAGGATGATGGAGATAGTGCCATTAACTTTGCCAAAATTAATGGAGGAGGAAGGGAACGTGCTGAAGGAGAGGGATGGTGGTTTACGGTAAAATGTTCAAACTGTCAAATTCCTCCTGAAACAAATTAGCTGATTATAATCTTGTTGACATTTGGAGACCATCCAGGATTTCTTTTATCCCCCCATAAAGAATGACTTTTTTATTGTAGGAAACACAACTTTCTTTCCTAACATCAGTTTTATATGCCTGACCCTTCAGGGCCAGATTATTAGGTATGGGAGCCTTATGCAGAACCCCAATCTGAATCATCCTCTGCTCTCGCAGCACATGAGAAGAAGCCACCATCCTTCTCTTTGCTAGCATTCACAAGTAGTTGCAGCCGTGCAAACATAATCCCGCGAGTCTGTTCTTTCTGCTGGCTAGTCAGCAATTTCTCAAGTTTTTAAGTCTCAGGAAACATACCCACTATAATCTCAGAACATGTTGACTTAAAAGACCGTTTTCAAAACATTTGGTGACATATGGAAGTCTAGTTCAGGAAGCAGAATGAATACTCTTCATACCAGGATTTCAAAAATCTATCGTTGGCATATTTAAACGGTGTCATAAAGGGTGGAAACCACGAGGTAAACTCTTTGTTGTTCATTCATGATTTATATGCTGCTTTCCCACAAAAAAAATCATGCTCTAAGGAGCTCACAACAAAGAAACAGGGACATATTTCAAACAAACACTGCAAAAACAATCTAATAATAACATAACAAAAAATTCATAACAACATAGAAAAAACCTATAATACCAGTAACATACCAAACAAACAATTCAAATACTATAAATGTAGCAAGATTACTTAAACAACATGTGGGATCCAATAGCAAAAATAACAAAGGAGACTCAATTTCACCTTAGTCTTAGAAACACTCGAAACTCAATGTGCTATAGCGGCTCATGTTTATAAAGGGGGCCTGCCAAGCCCACAGGCTTAACCAGCCTCTAGGATGGCCAACTTTTGAATTAAAAATGCTAGTAACTAGACAGAGTCAGAGGTCAAACATCATTTTTGGGGGCCATAGTACAAACATGTAGCATGGGGTACATCAATATCATGAGTCATGAAATCAATGTTCCTATTATAATTCTGAAATTATGTTTTCTACATTTCTGATGTTACTCCATGGCCCATACTGGGGCCTTTCTAACATATCTCAACCCACCCTTTTGCTATTTTTTGTTTAATAATTCAAGAAGAGCCTGCTGGATCAGGCCAATGGCCCATCTAGTCCAGCATGCTGTTCTCAAAATGGCCAAACCACAGTAATACATTTATTAGGACCAACTAAAATGCCACGAAATGACGGGGGAATTTTTTATTTTTTATTTAGGGGAGAGAGGGATGGTGATGGGAAAAAAATGCTGAAGGCGCAATGCTTTATCTTGGCTTTTGACACTTGGGGTATGTGTTTTAGGATTGTATTTTTTTATGATTGCAAGTTATAAACTGTTTTTTAATGTTGTATTTTGATGTTGCAACTCACTCTGGGACCTTAGGGCAGAGGTCAGGCAATAAATAAATAAATAACAATAATAGCCTGGAGACCGACATGGGGATCATAACAGAAACTGCCTGGAGTGATGTAAGAAACCTTGGAAAATAAAATCTTAAAGGTTACAATAAACCCTTATTAATTTCCAGGGCACTTCGATGAGAAATTCTATGTCACTATGGGAACTTGCTCTTGGCAAATATGGTAAAATGTTTAATTAAACTTAGCAAAGATATTTTTAGAGCAAGACCAAGACAGACAGAGAAGGAAGAACAAGAGTGACAGAATCTTGGCAGATCAACAAAAGGAAAGAACACAAAAAGAAAAGGATTAGTGAAAATAAAGATCAAGCGAAGATCAAAAACTTATATTGGCTAAATTCCAGAAAGCATTTCCTACATTTTATAAGCAACTCTATTCTTAACTGTTTAGAACAGAGGAACTAGTTGATCTTCACCTAAAGGAATACTGACCACCCTCTGTGTTGGTGAACAGAGGCCCTTACAGACACCAAACGAATACAGAACGTAGTACAGTTGTCAACTGACTAAAGTGTCATGTCCTGATATATTATATACTGAAGAAAAGTCTCATACATAATGTGCTGGTCTGTTTGACTAACATGGTGGATGTCATTTATTTTGTTTGCTGTATAGCACTGACTTTGTGCCCTAAATTAATTATTCAAATTGCCTGCTGAGGAAGCCTTGTGAGTTGCAGAGAATGCTGGGGCATGCTCTACGTCACATTATCACTTTGGGCCGGCCAGTCCCATTAGACTTTGCCATTGCCTCACACAAGCTTGGTAAACCACAGAACAAACCAAACACTGCCCTACAGTAAATACTGTATAGGAAGAGCAACAATGTTGGATGTTGATGATCTTTGTATGTTCAGGACCTTGTATAAAAAGTGAAGACAAAAATGAGCTCTTCATTTGATTGGTAGGACATTTTATATTATATGGAATAAGTGCACAGCTGGATTAATCAGTGATAGCATTATTGTAGCATTCTGTAGTTGAGTAATATTATGAACAGCTTAAATTTTGCTTATTTCTTCAGTGAAGCGTCTCAAAAGTATGTTAAAAGTATGGTGCTGGAGGAGACTTTTGAGAGGAAAAGACCCTGATGTTAGGAAAGATTGAGGGCACAAGGAGAAGGGGACGACAGAGGATGAGATGGTTGGACAGTGTTCTTGAAGCTACGAACATGAGTTTGATCAAACTGCAGGAGGCAGTGGAAGACAGGAGTGCCTGGCGTGCGCTGGTCCATGGGGTCACGAAGAGTCGGACACGACTAAATGACTAAACAACATGAACAGCTGGGCACTCAGAATCTTCTGGTGCACTCCCAGCCCCCTTCACTTTACCTCCAATCAGTCTGCAACAGGAACCTTGTAGCAATAGGATGTGTTGAATTTTTCAACTTTCAAATTCCAAAGATGAAGGGTGCTGAAAAGCTGTAACATGACTTGGGAATTCAAATGATATTTTGGTTAAATTAATAATTTAGTTCTGCTGGTAAGTAAAATGTGTGTAAAATTACATAGAAATCATTAAAAATGATTGCCAAGTACTTGCAGTTATATTATATATGAATATAATTATTTAGTGGTAGTAGCATTTAGCATTACTTGACATTTTCAGTAGGTAAAATTTAAGTTCTTTGGTTATTCAAAAGCCGTGGTGCTTCAAATTAACCAAGCTAAATGTCCAATAACAAAAAATAATTGCAGATTTGAATTCCTCACACCCAGAAACATACTTTTAAGACGCTTTTGCTTTGCAAAATTTTAAGTTCCACCCCCAAGGACATGTCATGGTGTGGGGATTGGGTGTGTGCTATACAGTGCAAAAAGGTTCAGACTTGGAGCTGGCTCCTAGCGTCAAACTGAGCCCTTTTTTTGCTTCTATAGCTGAGAGGATTTGTCTGAAGAAAGGGGAAGAACAGTCCTCATTGCTCCCACCTATTTACCATAAGTGCTTAACTTATCTGTGGTTGGCCACATTTCACTTCCCCGGTGGTAGGAATAATGGGACTACCAAGTTCAGTATTAGAACAAGGAGTAAGAATTGCAGAAAGGGAAAAACAACTGGGAAATCCATCTCTTAGCATAATGCTATCAGAAAGCTGAGCACTGGCATTAGATGAGTACCTCCCTGTGACATAGCCCTGCCTGAATTTCAATAGTATAATGCAGACATCCCCAAACTTCGGCCCTCCAGATGTTTTAGACTACAATTCCCACAATCCCTGACCACTGGTCCTCTTAGCTAGGGATCATGGGAGTTGTAGGCCAAAACATCTGGAGGGCCACAGTTTGGGGATTCCTGGTATAATGGCTCTGAAGTTTGCGGCTAGATGAGAAGGAAGCTGTTTACTGAGACTGTGACTTCTCCCCATAGCTTCCAAGTTATCCCTTTTTTAAAGGGATTTTCCCTTATGCTGAATAGGCTTCCTCGCGAGAAAAGGGAAAACTTGGCAGCTATGCTTCTCCCACTGTGTTCAGTCAAAATACTGTTTCAATCAGTTTCATCAGTTGCTTCTTCTAAGTCAACTAACACTCAAGTTCCCACCCTCACTATTCCTAATTCTTTCCTTTGCAGCTACAACAACTTTCATCATTATTCAGACGATTCTGATGTTAAGCCAAATCATCTGCTGACTTGGGCCAAATCATCTGTTGCTACTAAAGCAGAGGACCATAGTAGTCATAGTCTTGTAGCTTCTACAGTTTTGATTAGACACCTGAAAGTTATGCACCAGTAGTCTTCTGGTTATGATTGGAGTGCCTTTGGGATCTGCCCCACTAGTGCAGCTGTTAGTCATTTCCGTTTAGGAGGGACTATCCCTACCACCTCTAATGGCCAGACAAATGCAGAAGTGACCACCCCAGAATATACAGTAGGTCTTGGTTAGACAATAGCTGAGCCTAGAAAACAGGCTTTCACATCTATCACCTGCATTTGTACAAGAAAGGTGGCCTAGAAATGTGTTTTCATTTTTTTAAAAAAACAACAACAGACTTTTGGTTTTCAGCTGACTCATAAGAAAAGTGTTGGCAGGAATAGTGAGATGGTGCTGGGGAGTTTATGCAAAAGGCATGATAGCAATAAAAACAAAACAAAAATTTTTAACTACAGTATGTCCAAAAGTATCTCATGCATATGTGTAGATAGGTTCTATAACAGCTTTTAGTAAAGTTCATTCTCAGTATTTCTAAAATTTTGGAAAGACCATTGCAACCTGGGTGGATAAAAATCAATAATTTTAAAAATAAAAAATAAAAACACACACACACACACAAAACAGCAGGCAAATGAGCAGGGCCTCTAAAGATCTCAGCAAATGGATAAGATAGTACAGGTGAAGAAGGTCCTTATGTTAATCTAGTCCAAAACTGCTTAGGGCTTTAAAGGTTAACACAGGCACTTTGAAATGGGCCCAGAAACGGCAACTGGTGCATGACTGTTGTTGCGTGCTCTAATCTTCTTGACTCTGACAACAACCAGGTGCCAGCTTTGCACCAATTGAAGCTTCTGAATTGTCTTCAAAGGCAACTCCACAAGTGCAATTGTAGTAGTTAAGCCTGCATATAAGTCGTGCATAAGTAACTAAGGCTAAGGTTCAAGTGCTCTAAATATGCAGTTCCTACACTCCTAAAAAGACTTCCCTGGCTACCACTGTCACCTGAACTTCTATAGATAGTGACTAATCTAGAACCACAAGGCTGCAAACCCACCCAAAACTGGTTGTACACCTCCTTCTAGATTGGCCAATTTCCCAACCCACAAGACTTCCATCTTCTCTAGGTTAAGTTTCAGTTCAACCTCATCCAGCCCACCTGCAGGGATGAGTTCCAGAATCTTCCTGGAAATGGATGGAATTTCCCTTTAAAAAAGGGAGAACTTGGCAGCTATGCCTACATTTTGTGTTAAGTTGTAAGATAACACCTGGTGCATTTCTAACCCCCCCCCCCCAAACTAAGATTGGAACCACAAAAGGCTGTGGCTTTATAAAAACTGCTTCTTGTTGAGAGGTACATTCAGTGCTACCGTGAAAACATCTCAGACCTTCAGGCAGCTTATATCAGTAATGACTTTGGAGAAAGCTAATTGTTGGGCCTATGAAAGAAGAGCTGCCACATAATTTTGCAATACTGTTCCTGTAAAGGTCTATAAAACATAATTTCCAGTTCTGATGCCCTTCTTCCTTGCATTTTGAAGATACGGAAATAAAGGATAACAAAACAGGCAGGCAATTCCTCCTGACCTCTATTATTTATTATTAACAATCATGAATTTTCATACCACTTAAGGGAAATGCAAAATATTTATAATCTTAACAGCAGAACTGTTATATAGCTTGTACTGTATCTGTTCTTCGTGGCAGGAGTAAGAGGAAGAAAGCAGCAGACATTAAAAATAAATGGTGCCATTAGTGTGCCAGTAATGTTATCAAAAGATGTTCCCTACCTCAAGGAGTCTACAAACTAAATTAAGGTGAGGAGGAATAAACGTATCAGAATAGAGAAGCTCATCCAATATTGGCAACAAGAGTTTTCTGAGCAGATCTGGCCATTTAAAAGTACACTGTTTTAAATAGGAAACTTCATGTATTGATTCCCAATATCAGAGAGCATATCAACAGAATATTGTTTTTCATTCAGATTAATTAAGTGTGTGTTCATTCCATCCCATGATCTGGAAACAAAACCCCCATTTTGCCTGCTTGGCAAAACACAAGTCCTTGGCATCTCACCTATTGATGTTCAGATTAATTCATTCAGCAATGTACTGAAGCATGAACTATTGACTGTTTTGCACAGTATGCTACGTATAAACTATTTAAATCTTGTCATGAAAGAATCAAGGGTTTGTTGTGAAGAGAAAAACAACATAGCCAGCCCATAACTATAGCTCTTCATTCCTAGGAGGGAACAAGCTGTTGCTCCTTATGCCTCTCAGCAGGTATAACTTGCCATGTGACAATGCTTACAAACACACACTTTTCTAATCCAGGAAAACTATTTGTTCACAGAATGAAGTGTGCGAGAGGCGCATTCAGCAAGAGACTATAAATAAGCACATATGCATAACCCTTGAACAGACTGTCAATTTAAGCATCCTCATGCGCAGAAAATGTGTTACTCTGAAGTAACACTTCCATCCATTCACTACCCCAAACAGTGTAAGTTTTCTTCCAGTGCTGCTGATCTAAAGAGATCGTGTGTAAATAGTTTTTACAAGTGCTTAACCTTGTCACCCTCTGTTAATCTGCTTAATACTGCATGAGCAAAAAAGTTCAAATAAGAGGAGCACAGAAGTTAACTGGCTAACAGCCCAATTCTAAACATGCCAATGCAGAAGTAAGTCCTATTGAGTTCAAGGGGAACATGCAGTTAGTATGCTTTGGGATTTAAAACAGTTTTTAAAAACAGTTCACAGAGAGAAGAGACTTTGCTCTAATTACTTATTTAAATAATTTGAATTGTTTCTATTCTGGCTTCTAAGGAATAACTTTATAAGAAACACCATAAAATTCTAGTATGAGAACACAATGGTTGAAATCCAACAGTGTCCATCTGCCTCTACTACAGTCTTCTGCTTGAGCAATGAGATTGCCTTTTCTCTCTTTCAGCCCACTGGTTATCATCCAAAATCTACTCCAAGGGGCTGGGGGATCCTCCAGAGCACATCTGAGTGTGTATAGAGGACTGCAGGGGAGAGGAAAGGAAGGGAAACTCTCTTCGCGTAAGGGTGGCTGTATGCTCCATCATATATATGGATTGTTATAAACAACAGAAGTACAATAAAACCATAGAAGCACATAATGCCAAAGAGCAGCAGTAAAAGCTCTGAAATAACAAAATTAATATTGGTATGCAATAAAAAGCTTGGTCATATGAAACCCTTTTGACCTGCTGTGTGAAATTTAACAGACGAGACACCTGATAGATATATCTGGAAAGAGTATTTCACAAGTGGGGCATCAGCACAGACAAGATCTGGTCCCTGAATAACACTTGGCCAACTGCTAAAGGCTGGGTAACCAGAAAAGAGCCTCTGAAGACTAGCTTAAATGACTGGATATCTACACATATCCAGAGCACGCATATACCAGAGCACACATATACCTGGATCCAATCTTGTATCAACAGGCTATGGTCTTCCAGAGCTTTGTTCTTGTTTCCCATGCTGCATACTCCTTTGGACCTCTTGAAAAAATGGTATCGGTAGTTGTGATTATTATTATTTTCTTAGATGTGAGACAGTCCGCAGGCAGGTAGGGACTCAGCCTGTGTAGCTGCCCTGGACACAGAATTGACCTGCACCTCCATGGACAGCTGTGAGTCCAAAATGACTCCCACGCTGCGCACCTGGTCCTTCAGGGGCACAGTTACCCCATTCAGGACCACGGAGTCCCCCACACCTGCCCACCTCCTGTCCCCCCAAAACAGTACTTCTGTCTTGTCAGGATTCAACACTTATCCCCCAACACCACTTTCTGAACACGGCCCAGGAGGAAGGAGCGGAACTACTGTACAGCAGTGCCCCCAGCTCCCAACCCCTCTAGACGGTCTAGAAGGATGTTATGGTCGATGGTGTCAAAAGCTGCTGAGAGATCCAGCAGAATTAGGAAACAGCTCTCACCTTTGTCCCTAGCCTGCCGGAGATCATCGACCAGTGCGCCCAAGGCAGTTTCCCATGATGACACCTGAATCCTGACTGGAAGGGATCCAAATGGTCTGCTTCTTCCAGGCGTGCCTGGAGTTGTTCAGCAACCACTCGCTCACTCACCTTACCCAAGAATTGAAGATTTGAGACTGGGCAATAGTTGGCCATATTGGCCGCATCTAAAGATGGTTTTTAAAGAAGTGGTTTAATGACCGCCTCTTTTAGCGGGTCTGGGAAGGCTCCCTCACATTCACCACCCCGCATTCACCACCCCGCATTCACCACCCCGCAAAGCCCATCGCCCATCCCTTCCCGGCTAGCTTTTATAAGCCAGGATGGGCAACAGGGGCGTCTTAAGCCTATTCAGTGCCGTGGTTCAGAGACCCCTTTGGCGCCCTGCCCCCCCTTCAAGCAAATGAAATCCACAGCGCCCATCTCAAGAAGCCAGCTTCTCCAGCCACCCCAACTGGAGGACATCCCTGATCCCGATGTACCTGCCCCCCTCCCGGCGCCCAGGTCATCGTGGCTCCTGCTCCGGCGCTCTGCCTTGGGTGGGCTCGTACCCCACCACTGCATCGCCCGGCCCAGAGCAGCGGCCAAGGCTGCTGCGTCCTCCTCTCCCTATGCCTCTGCTGCCGCCGCCGGGGACCAAGCACCCGTCCTCCGCCCCCTCAAGACGCATCATGGCACTGCGCCGGGACACCGCCAGCTTGTAGGCTGCGCGCAACGGGAGCCGGTCAGAGGGAGCCAGGCAGAGGGTGCATTGTGTGCAGCCTATAAGCCGGTGGCGTCCCGGCGTAGCGCCATGATGCGTCTTGGGGAGGCGGAGGATGGGCGCTTGCTCCCCGACGGCGACGGAGGCATGGGGAGAGGAGGATGTGGCGCTGGGGGAGAGGAGGACGCGGTGGCGGCAGGGAAAGGGGAGGCCGCTGGCAAAGCCGCGCAGCTCCCCCCACTCGCTGGGGCGTCCCTGAGAGGCTGGCACCCTGGGGCAACGCGCCAGTAGCCCCAGTAGGAAAGACGGCTCTGATGGGCAAGGATCAAGGAGACAGGTGGTTGGTTTCACTCGTCCAAGCAGCCTGTCCACATCCTTGGAGGTAACAGATTGGAATTGATCCCACACAACTTGACTAGACAGGGCTCTAGCACTCCCCCACCCCAGCCCTGCTCCCACGGTGGAGTCTACCTCTTCCTGAATCTGAGCGACTTTATCTGCAAAAAACTTTGCAAAATCATTGCAGGAGATAATGGGGCCTGTACTGGTCCCCGATGGAGCAGGTGGTTCCGCTAAATTGCGAACCACCTGAAAGAGTCTTCTGCTGCTGTTTTCTGCAGATGCAATAGAGGTGGCAAAGAATGTCTTCTTCGCCGTCGCTTCCGCCACTTGGTAGGCTCGACATTGAGCTCTAACCCGTGTCTGGTCAGCTTCAGAATGAGTTATCCGCCACCGGCGCTCTAGCCGTCTCAGCGATTGTTTCATTGCCCTCAGATCCATGGAAAACCACAGGGCTGTTTGGGCTCCATGCAATCGGAGAGGGCGCTTCGGAGCAAAACGGTCAATAGCCCTGGTTAACTCCACATTCCTGTGGGCCACCAGGGAATCAGCTGAAAGGCCATCAACATGGGATAAAGCATCCCCTACTCTGGAAACCATTTGGATCCATCAAGTGGTGGGGGCGGACCATCTGAATCGGTCCCACCTCCTGCAAAGGGGAAGGTTCGCGGAGAAGTCCAGTTGCATTGGACATTGGACATGCATTCTTGGCGGGGGGAAAATCACTGGAATTGCTCCCAATAGTAATTGTTATCTTATGACAATTATCTATAATTGACAACTTAATATTTCCTTATTTACATTATGGTCAAGGCGCATCAATTAAACAAAGGCTGTTCTATTGTCTCTTTACTTTCCAGTTGCCCGCTTAAGACATGGTGTGTTATGTGTGACTGATTAGATACAATACTTCAAGCTTTGACTTTAGAATATGTATAGCAAAAAGAATGAAAAGAGATTAAAGATACTTAGCCAGACAACTATTATAGAATACAGGTTAATTTAATATCTGTAATATCCCCAGATTTTGCTGATGTTTAAAAAAACTGGTTAAAAGCATTTTCAATGCAAAATAATGCTTTAATATTATTTGGGGCGAAGCCATTTTATTTTGCAAACTCCTCCGAAAACATAATTGGAATCTTCATGGCTTTTAAATTAAAACATGTTGCTTTTGAGTGATGTGGCAATTAATGTTTATTGCTGTTTATCACTGATTAGCTTTTAAAGTACATTTTAGCATGCTTTATTATCTTAATCATATTAGCAGTCTGATCCTATCCTCGGTTATATAATGTTTAAATTGAGCTGACAGTTTAAGGCAGGCTTCCCCAAACTGCGGCCCTCCAGATGTTTTGGCCTACAACTCCCATGATCCCTAGCTAACAGTACCAGTGGTCAGGGAAGTTGGGAATTGTAGTCCAAAACATCTGGAGGGCCGAAGTTTGGGGATGCCTGGTTTAAGGCCATTCAGATTTCCAAATTTGTTTGCTTAATTATGGGGCAAACAGTGGTACATGACTGTGTAGACTGGTTCAGGAAGGTTTGCATACAATCCTCTGCTAAAATGGAGCGGGGACGACTTTTGTTTTAACTGTGCTTTGCAAGGTGCTTTGAAGTCCCAACTTCAGGATTTCAAAGCACCTTCAGCCTGATGCCATTGTGATGTCAGGTGATTAACAGGTGGACAGAACCACCCATGTGTCAAATTTGGCCCATGAGGCTAATTTTGATAAGGATTTGGCCTGTGTTGGCATTCTATTCATGTAAGTTTCCCAGACTAACTTTGACTGGTGCACCCAGAAAGCTTGCACTTGTAAGTGGTTCGAGAAATGCAGGTGGCACAGTAAAACCATGCAAGGCCTTCCACTGGCTACAAATGGGCAAGTGTGACATCTGGCATTGGAGGGATGTGGGAGTGGTAATATTCGGTGGCATCACATCCTCAGTGCTAGGACCCTTGCAAACCCATTCAAAACCACAGTTCAGAACACAGTAATAATAATAATAATAATAATTTATTATTTATACCCCGCCCATTTGGCTGGGTTTCCCCAGCCACTCTGGGCGGCTTACAACAGAAAAATGAAATAAAATAATGCCAGTCAATAAAGATCCCAATAGAACAAACCTCACATGCAGGAGCTTGTGCATGTGGCAGGAAGTGTAACATCAGACACAAGAAGACCCTCCACAAGCTATTCCTCAAATCAAAGCCTCCTGACTTGGGACATGGCTTCCCACAAAGAATCCCAGTAACTGAAGTTTGTTATGGTTGCAGGGACTTGTAGCTCAGGGAAGAGGGTAAATTAGTATCCAGGTTTCTATCTGGGAAGCCATGTACTTTAAAAGTATTGTGTGTATGCAGCCCAGTGGGACAGCAAGAGCCCTCATTAGAAAAGTACAGTGGGCAGATGAACAAAGAGAGTATCAGTCCATCATTGCACAGGAACTGTTCACCAAGATGTGATGATAACTAAATAGAATTGAAGCCAAAATAGACTAGCTTGCAGGGGTGAAATATTTATCTTCCTCTTTGTAACTGTGTGAGTTATGAAGACTTCCAGAAAGGTTTACTTTACATGTGGCATTTTTCCTATATGGAAAAAAGCACCATGTGACACCCACCCATTTCTCTTTTGGTCACAAACACACATACTGAAATATTTAGGCATACAGAATTGTGTTTAACACTTGTTGTTGTTTAGTCGTGTCTGACTCTTCGTGACCCCATGGACCAGAGCACGCCAGGCACTCCTGTTTTGCACTGCTTCCCGCAGTTTGGTCAAACTCATGTTCGTAGCTTCGGGAACACTGTCCAACCATCTTGTCCTCTGTCATCCCCTTCTCCTAGTGCCCTCCATCTTTCCCAACATCAGGGTCTTTTCCAGGGAGTCTTCTCTTCTCATGAGGTGGCCAAAGTATTGGAGCCTCAGCTTCACAATCTGTCCTTCCAATGAGTAGCGTTTAACACTACTACAAGAAAATTGCCCGAAGGTTTTTTTCCTTTAGCATGTTTTTTTAAAAAAGTTGTGGGTAGTGTGTCTCATTATCAAGGCCTTGCATATTTTCAATATCCACCCAACTTTGTGGTATTACTATATTTTTTTCCAAGGGCAGAGTGACAAGCACATTGATATAAACAAAATCATTATACTGCAGGGATGATCTTTTATCAGATAGGTTTTCAAGTACATTTATAAAATGGAGAATACATCTGTCATAGATTAGTTCTTCAAAGATAGCACAATTGTTCTAGCAATGAGTAATAGATTCTTTATGTTTAAGACTTGTGAAATTTAAATGTGCCAAAAACTGATGATTTGGTTCTTTCCCCCTGGTGATCAGGTTCATTGAATGAAGCTGGTGTTTACTGTTAAAGTTCTATGTTCCTTAGGATCTTTCTCCCTTCTCTTTGGAGACTTGTTCCAACCCCCTTCCCCCATCTGAGGTAAGGTGGGTTGTACCCATTTGGTGGATTTCCTTCCCCAGAACTTGCCTGGCACCAAAAATTTTATCCTTTTTGCACCAGATGAAAACATCCCCTCCCCCCCCAGCTTTTTGGTGCAGTAACTATGTAAAGCACTATCACGAGCATTTTGCAAACAGAGAATGTAAGCTAAAGGAAAGTGACATACTGCCTTGTAATTTTTTAAAGAGATTTGAAATGAGGGCTCTGTGAGCTATTCTTTACCACCAGTACAACTGTTATTTATAAAACTGAAAAAATTATAGTAGCCACTCTGGACTTTGTTATTGGGAGAACCAATGTAGCTAAAACTTAAGTGTTAAGGCTAGAATGAGGGCACTTGGTTTCAAATCTCCCTCCATGATTTGACCATACGGTATACATGTCTACTCAGAAGTAAGCACCACTGAGTCCATTAAGACTCCCAGGGAAGTGTGCTCTGCTACCTCAGTCACCAAGCTCGCTGGGTGGCCTTGAGTTTCAGCCTAACCCACCTCATCCGGACGGTAAACCATTTCCGTTGTCCTCAGCTGGTTAGAGGAAGGCAATGATTTTCGAAACGTCATTAACTGTAATAAAATACCTCTTATTTCGATAGTCAAGGGCAACTTGGCTGGCTCGTCTACCACCTACGTGGCCACATATAAAACGCAAAAAGAAACAAAATCAAAACCTTGCGAGGGCCACATTAACTCTGAAGGAAACACGTCTGGTCGTGGGAACTCCTAATTCTTGACGTGGAACGCAGGAATGAACATTAGGCATAATACTGATGCAGGAGGTGTTTTCCCTCGTGTGAGCCCGCCTAATTCAGAGGGTGGCGTTGAAAGGTCATAGCTAGCAGCCCGCCACTCAACGCGCAACGCACGCTGACGTCCGAGAGCGGCTTTAAGTAGAGGGCGGTCATCGCGGGCCTGGCCCTGATTGGCCGCTTGATGCTTCAGTGATCGGACAGTTTAGTTGACGCAGCCCAGCTAAAGCGCAAACAAACAACAACACGCCAAGGCCGGACGGGGACAGTACGTCACGCGCCCCTCCCACCTGCAGCTCCGCTCCAGCCTGACACACGCGCGCGCCGCTAGCCGTTAAAAGGCAGCGACGACTCTCGCGCATGCGCATACCTGGTTGGGGTAAAAAAATAGAGTAGCGCATGCGCGAAAAGCTACTTACAAGGAGGGCGGGGCAGCCGCAGCACTGGTAGGCCCAAACCAGCAACAACATGGTGACCCGGGGGCGCTACAGACGCCTCGCCTAAGGGGGTGTCAAGGGGACCTAGCCTCTCTCAACTACCTCAGGTCGCCATCGGCGCGCTCGCCATGGCCCGGCACAGGAACGTGCGTGGCTATAACTACGACGAAGGTAGAGAGTTGTTGTGTTAAGGGAGAGCTGCTCCTCCAAATCCAGCTTCGCGGGAAGGCCCACCCCGCCCCTCGCACGACAGACTAGCCCGGCTCGGCATGGGGTGGGTGGGGAAGGGAGGGGGGAGTCTCGGAGGCTGTGACAGTGACGTCACTAGCACGCCCACGACCTGCCTGGCGACGGGGGGTCTCGAGCGAGGCGCTGAGGGGGTAGCGGCGGCGGCGGGAGCCCAGAGGCACGGGGGGGGGGGGGCGTCGCGAAAGAGAAGGCATGGGGAGGCCGCTTGGTGCGAGGCGGGTCGTTGGAGAGGAGCTCGGGTCCTTCCCTCCTGTTTTGCCCCACTGCTCGCCACGAAGGACACCTGTTGGCATACCTGGTGGGGGCCTGAAACCTATAGCCCTCATTGTTGACAGAGGTGCAACCATTTTGAAAGGGACGCTGCTGCAGTGTGTGTGGGTAGTAGGGATGGCTGATGAGTGTTAAAGTGGTTCAAAACTGGCAAGAAGTAAGGACCCTTCGTGGTTCGATATGGTTGCCTTCTGGAGTACTGCAAGCGAAGGATAGGGAACCTGCAGCCCCTCCAGTTGCTGCTGGGGCAGCATAGGCTGTGGTAACAGATGGTAGGTGCTGCAGCCCTACAACATCTGGAAGGCCACAGGTTTCCACTTCCTCAGAAAAGGGGCACACATGATGCACAAACTGCCCGCTAGCAGGGGCGGTTGATTGGTCGGTGTTGGAAAATTCTGTCAGTTTGTGTAGAAAACACATAATCACAATGTATATAAACATTCTGATTTTACAACTGCTGCTGAAGATGCATTCATGTATTGCACTGGTCCTAATTTAGGCTCCTCAAAAAACTTCTGTTTAAATGTTTCCCCAAAACCTTTTCATAGTGCTTAATCAATTTTATGTGATTACACAATTCATGTAGAGCTTATAAGTACTGTACTTAAAACAAATGTGAGAATATACATATTAGTATAAAGTACTGTAGAGCTGCACACCTATAATGAAAAAAACACTGTATAAAAACTCCAATAATATCAACAAGATAAAATCTGGCACATGCTATGTGCCATACATCTATGACATACTATCTTTTCATACGAGGTCAGAATAAGCATTTCAGTATGTATAACTGAATTATAAGGGATTTTATTTTTAATCTATGTATTGCAGAACCTTTTGACTACTACCCTTCTTGAATCGATATGGTTAGGGTTGTGCTGTAAATGATTAAATTTTATTTGGAAATATCTATAATAATTTAAGATCAGATGGGCAAATCCAACATGATTCCTCTATAGTATAATCTGTATCCTACCTGCACACTCTATTTTTAACATTACTGTGGATTAATTACTGCCCTTTTGTTGTCATATGCCTTCATGTTACGTATCTTTCACGTGTTTCCTTTTAAAAGCTTATTTTTAAAGCTTTGACATTAAAAATTTAGGAATTTGATTTCCCTCAAAGATTTCATCTTTGAGGCTTAAAATCATAATTTAAATTACATTATTAGGAAATAAAACCCTCTTAATCTCAAAAGTCTGACATTTCTGCACACCTCCATCATTATCACTGTTCAATCACACATTCTAGCCAGGCAAAAGGGACACAGAGCATGGCCAATGAGGATATGGCTTCAGGAGAGAACATGGTCTGCAGAAAGTTCTGAGGGGCGGGCAGAATAACCTAGAAGGTGATGCACCTGAGCTATAATGTAGCTTAATGTTTGTTATAAGAATGTATATAAGAAAACTTTTTAAATTCAGTTGGAAGGAAATTGTCTTTCTTGTTTCTTAGACTTTGAAGATGATGATCTTTATGGACAGTCTGTAGAGGATGATTATTGCATTTCACCTTCAACAGGTTAGTTTAATATTTGGCCATTTATGTATGTATGACCTAGAGCAGGCATCCCCAAACTTCGGCCCTCCAGATGTTTTGGACTACAATTCCCAACTTCCCCAACCACTGGTCCTGTTAGCTAAGGATCATGGGAGTTGTAGGCCAAAACATCTGGAGGGCCGCAGTTTGGGGATGCCTGACCTAGAGGGAATGTATTGGCTTACATCAAAAATTGTGTATAGTTTGGCAAGGCAATGGATGAAAGGGAGAGTGGAGGCATAAATTGCTAAAATCATTTGTGTAAGATCATTTTTAGAGGCTAGCTTAGAATTAATCTCCAGTACAGTACTTGAACACTGATTCCCTTTGGGACAAATGCATACTCGTGCATTGCAGGAGGTTGTACTAGATCAGGCATCCCCAAACTTCGACCCTCCAGATGTTTTGGACTACAATTCCCATCTTCCCCGACCACTGGTCCTGTTAGCTATGGATCATGGGAGTTGTAGGCCAAAACATCTGGAGGGCCGCAGTTTGGGGACGCCTGTACTAGATGGTACGGTCCCTTACAACTCTACAATTCTATGATTAACTGAAATAATTTTATATTGCTGTGACCATATAACTACACTAAAAACAAATTTCCGTGAAAGATGGAAGTCCTCTAAAGCCAAACTAGTTGTTCACAACTTGTGTTGATCATAATAGGAAACTGAATTGGCAAGAGTAAGATATACCATAGAAATCTGAAGCATTTACAGAAAAGTATATTATGAATAGTTAGAATAACAAATATTTGCTTTGCTGTAAACGTTAAAAAAAATAGCTTGATTTATTAAATGGCACAAAACGTCTTAGGATTTGGGAATTGAACAAAACAGTTGAACTCTTTGTTTATGTTATAGCTGCTCAATTCATTTACTCAAGACGCGATAATCCTACTGCATATGCCGAGACATTAGAAGAAAAATATGATTATGAAACAGAACATAGCAATGATTGTATTCCAAGTCACCAGCTAACAGGTGCTGAAAAAGGTAATTGTAAATATATTGACTTAATAAACTGAAGTGATTGTGTTGCCACCAGAACATGTGCATGTTACAGTAATGTCATATTCTGACGTTTGCATAATAGTTATTAGATTTCATGAATGGAGACTATTGGGTGAAGAGATGGACTGATGGAGACTTCAAATCACTCCCTTTTACCTTCACTTATCAGCTCATCATCTGTTCTCCCTCCACCCCCAGTAAAGAGATGGTTGTACAGAGATGGCTGTTATGAGGGCCTGAGGGCTACTGTTAGACCAGCCTCACTTGGGCTGGGAAGCATACTGGGGAATTTGGTGTTGCAAGCTCCTTCTGTAGTCAACACCTTGAATACAGTTCCTAGAAGACGTCACTGTTGCTCAGCTATTGACACTCAAGCTACTAATGCCTTTTTCGGAGCTTTTGTTGTTATATTTCTTTCAGTTTTTTTGGATGTTCCTCTTCAGATCTGCTTACTCTTCACTGTACTTCTGTTATGTAGATTGGAGTAGGTGGACAGGCTTTTAGAGGGGTATTGAATTAAAATAAGCGATTCACAGTTCTTAGAGCTAAAGGCTTGTAATTAGCAGATTTTTATTAGCACTCCACTTTCAGTGCTTGCAGTTGTGGTTACCCATCTGCTAAATTTTGAGGCCTGTGAAGATGTGATTTACCTTAGAAGTTAATTACAGTATCTGTAAATGCTTAAAATGTACTGTTAAGTGACGTATCAAATTATGTTGAATTATTTAATGCTGAATATATACATTTTCCCCTTGGGAGTTAATGCTGTTTGTCTTCTTGATGATACCTATGCTGATAAATATTCAGCCTGTTATGAAGTCCCAAAAGCTGACAACTTCATTATTCTGCTAGGAAAATACAATGTCCGATGTCAGTGCTTCCCAACTTATGTGTTGGACCTGCAAATGGGTTACAAAGCCTGTGCAAACCCAGAATAATTATAGTTGTTTGTTCTTAACAGGGATGACAATACCTATTTCAACTTTTTGTTTTGTTGGCATGTTATAATGCTGTGTTGACACTTAAAAGGGAACACTGAAAGGGCTCAAGTCTTACATTTTAACACTTGGATACTGCTATCTGGAGGCTGGCAACTGGTTTGGTGACAGTTCATCACAAAGTGCTTGTACAGGGAATTGTTTTGAGTGACAGCTGCAGCTTGCCTCTGATGCACAGATGCTGCCTTCAGTACCTGCTCATCAGAGATGGAGCTGCAACAGCCACTGAAGACAGCTCTGTGTATAACCACCTTGTGGTGATCTATCACTAGATCTGCAACTATGGTTAGTTACATGTTTAGGCAAGGGTGATTTGAAGTTTGCTTGGTTGAAATTTTTCTGCTGGAGAAACAGAGTTTTCAGTGGGCTTGAAATCCATTTGCAGCTGATGTCACAAAACTCTGCAAAAAGAACAATTCCTTGAACTATCATTTGATAGGACCCTCAAAGATAATTTTTCAGAAGTGAGGTGACCTGAATTTTGACTTCCATCTTACCAAAATTACTTGGTAATCACTGAGTGTCTTGCACTTGCTGATTAAGTAATGCCTGCATCTTTGTGAGATTTTTCAGCAATGACTGCTGTGAGGATGAAATATAGTAATTATATATCAATAATGATCTGAGGCTATGTCTGGCAACCATCAAACCCAGCATTATGCTGTTTGGTAAAATGCAAACTCAGCCCTCCCACTGATACCTTCCAAAATAATGTTATTCGTGATAGTCCATTTAAAATATTCATACTTCATTGTATCTGACACTCTGTAGCAAAACTTTTAAAAGAATTTTTAAATAACTTATTAAGAAATACCCTACAGTCAGATGTTTGGTGTTCTTACATTCTCATAAACAAATCTGTGAATAACTTTGTAAGTACTATAAACATTTCAACAAATTCCACATAAATAGGGGCATTAAGTTACTTTTTGCTTAGATCTCTTAAGTAACTGTTATAAAATAGGCAGACACAGTTTAAATGTATGAAACTGACAACTGCTGAAGTCATAAGGTCCAAAATTTATGTGACAATAAATTTGGACTTGTGGGTCACCATACCAAAAAGGTTGGGGACCACTCCTCTAAAAGGGTAGAGAATGGATATTTGTTCCTGGGTAAAGATGGTTGTGATTTGGTTAAGAAAACTTAGAGCGCACTGCTTCAAAATTTAATACAACTATGCATATTTATTTAAAGCCATTGTATGAGAGTCCTTGTCCTTTTTTTTAGCTAAGCTTGATTTGTGCCTTGATCGCATGAGAGAAGTGCTTGGAAAGTCGGTGTCTGAGAAAGTGATGGTGGAAGCAGCATTGAGCAGTAAATTTGATGTACAACAAGCTTTGGATTCTGTACTTGCCCAAGACAATAAGCAAAATAAGATCAAGAACGAGGATGCCGTAATTGCAGGGAAGGCAACAAAAGGTATGTTTATGTTTAATTTTTGTGTGATTTACCATGTGACTCTTTTGCATAAGGGGCAGCCTGTATAGGAAGTTTTTTGCTTCTTTTTACCATTTCTGTTTGTTAATAACTTAAATGACTAAGCTACATATATAGAGGCATCCTGTGATGAATGCTTAAGGTACTGTTAATCTGTAGTCTTCCAAGGATCTGTAAATACCATTAGCACTATATGTATATGTTGTACTAAACAATTTGAACTAAAATTATATCATGTAATGGTTAAGTTATAAATTTGATGCAGATTGTGTAATTAGAGACATAATATTGAAAAACATGGCATATTCTAGCTTAGTAGTGCTTAGTTTCAACTGCAGAGTTGTCTAAATTAGCATAGTTAGTAAACTGAATTCATGAGGCTGTGATTTACACATCTAATACAGTTTTGATAATGTTTGTTAATTAAATGCCTTTCTGTGTTTTTTCTATTTTGCTGTTGGCTTTCCTGCTTTGCAAAAAATTGGAACGTTTTTGCTTTGACCCTGTCTCTCTCTTGGAATTGTTGGCTCTTGTAAGGTAAGGCTTATTTTGCTCAGAAATATTTTCTAGCACTAACAACTTGACTAATTCCATTGAAAATACTTTAGATACCACTAAGTCCTGCTTTAGTCTCAGCAACCCTGTGGTCAATTTTGAATCTTGTAACACTTCAGCTCCAAGTGACAAAATGGTCTTCAGACCCAAATATGTCAAATCACCTTCAGTAAAAAAGAAAAAATCATTTTGTAACTCCTCAGGAGCTTTTCCTTTACCATTCAGTGACAATGATAAGTCACTTTATGAACCACTGAACAAGCAGGTAACACTCCCACCGACTGACAGCACCAGCACAAGTTGGAAATCTTGCAATGAAAGTGATACATGCTTTAGTTCAGAGGCTGAATTGTTGAAGGAAAATTCTTCAGAAAATGTGTCTTGGAACCCATCTGAATTTAAAGGACTTGAGGACTTGAAGGGCTTGGTCAGACTTAATGAAACGGGTGATTCAGCAGATGCCCAAGATAGTGCATTAATTTTTCTCCAGAAAAACTACAATCATGATAGCAAAAGCTGTTTGGATAATCCTCCTGGTTTTATAAATGCTTTTGGAAATTTGATGCTGGACAGCAAGAGAAGTTACCAGCTCAGTAAAAAGGCTGAACTATTTGGAAATGCCCCTTCATTTTCGCACAGTAAGGGCTGCTTCCAAGGGCATATCAGCACCTCTTCAAAACCGAATAGCTTAACGTTTTCAGTGTCTCAAAGCCCATCACTGGCTGATCTCCTACAGGAACACCAAGGAAGTAGTTCAAACAAGCCTCAACCCTTATCTGAACTTTGCAGCCCATCAGCGGGTTTCACAGACTTGGAATTAGGACTTTCACCATTGTCCCAACTAGCCAACCAACCTCAAATTCCATCTGGAATGACAGAACTGTCAGGATCTTTATCTTCCTTGACATTCTCCAAGTCTTCTCCAGTAAAAGAGCTTGAGAGTTTATCACTTTCAGATTTAATTGCAAAATCAATTGCATTGGATAAGCCTCAAACAACAAGCAGCTGTTCTGAGCTTCATATACCTAAAACAGTGCAACCTACAGTTGTGAATTCAGATATTGATCTAAGTGTTCTTATTAGAAAATCAACATTATCTCCTCAACATGTACATGTACAGTCAGGCATTCCACTTCCAGAAAAAGACGCTTTATTTTCAAAGCAAGGACGACAGATGTTTGTAGCTAAAGGAAGGAAGAAGAACCAAAAGAAAATGAGGTCACATATTTTGGAAGGCACTGTTTCATGGGCAAAGGCCCTCTCTGCAACACCATCAGCCTTTGCTATAACTCTGTGTCTTCATTATCCCCCAAAGAGATGTAAGCGCCAAACAGTTAATCTTCATAAGGCTTTCTTATACAGTAGGCAAATGAAAGAAGTAAAAATTAATGAAACTGGACCCTTATTAGCAATAACACCTTTTGACTTCAAATCGCCATCTCCAGATGACATTGTAAAATTAGGCCAAAAGAAAGCCTTCACTAGATAACAGCACAATGAACTAATGCAGTTTTGATTATTTTTACATTAAAAAAGATATTTTGAACAGGTTGACTTGGACGGCAAGGTGGAATAGATGTGTTAAATGCAAAGACAATTGTCAGTTAATTTTGGTTAACAAACTTTTGTAGTAAAGTTTTTGAATAGATGCACTGAATTCCAGTCCTTTTTTATCCTTTTATTCTATAATTGATATAGGTAGATCTTAATCTTTAGCGCCTCAACTTTGGAATAATGTGTTAAGGTGCTGAATCTTTTCTAATTAATTAATATTGAAAAAATATTTTTAAGAACGAATGTGCTAGCTCCTGCTAGAAACAAAATATTAGTTTATGGTTTCAGGATTACCTTTAACAAAAATTACACTGGGGACCAAATCATTAAATATTTGCTGTGAATGAATTTCCATAATGCTTTTAATGTCTAATGTGTTTAATATGGCACTGTTACTTTTTTGTAGCTGCCTTGTGGCACATTAGAGCTTTGTTTCCTTTGTTTTTAATTTTTTCCCTTTGAAAAATTGATTTGTCAGTGCATGTTTTTGAAATCCCCATGGCAAAAATATTTAACTTACAAATGGCTTACCATCATGTTCAAACTTGGTGAGACCAGAAGTATACATTCAAAAGCAGAGCTTGTGAATTTTTTTTTAAATGGGTAGTTGTCATAAGCATTTTTTTCTTTCACACATATTATTAGGCATTACTGTACTTTCCTGTACTCTGGCTTTTTGGTCACTTCATATTAAATCAGGAGGTCATGTGTGTTTGCTGCCATATAGGTGCATAGCAGGGAACCACAGCCCACCTGTCTTCCTAGTTCAAACATATATTGTACAAATAAGCAGTGCACTGCTCTGGTTTGCCAGAAGCGGCTTAGTAATGACCCTGAAGCTGTCTGTGGACAAACGCCGGCTCCCTCGGCCAGTAAAGTGAGATGAGTGCCGCAACCCCAGAGTCGTCCACGACTGGACTTAATGGTCAGGGTTCCTTTACCTTTACATGCCAGCCATTAACTCACTTTATAAAACTTATTAAGGTGCAAGCAAAATATTTTACATGTACCTGTAAAAAGTGCAATGTGTGAAGTGGTCCTTTAAAAGATTCATGCTAAAACTCCCCAATGTTTTTAATATAGAATAATCAGGATGTTAGTTCTCTGTCCAACTGAGGAATAAGTTAATTATTAACCAAAACACTTAGTTCTGCAGTCTTTTAAACTACCGTATATGTTGTAGAATACTATGCTTTTGAGCACCAGTATCCTAAATTTCGTTCAAACGGTGATAAGATTATATATTTTTTCTATTAGCTTTCACTTTCTGCTGCTTTCCACACTTGTCTTTATCATCATCATCAAGGATTATAGGCATTTGTCAAGTTAAGACTTTGTATGTTTTTTATAGTATCAAGTGTTTTGAACAGAACATAATGCATTGCTATACAGTATTTTCAGTGAGCACCCTATCTTAACTTTTGTTTTTAATTTAACAGGCAGCTATTATTTTAATTCACTGGGTAAAATATATATTTCTTGGAGAGATGTTTTTATATGCTTTAAAAAACAAACAGCCATGTCAGTATGTAAAATAATTTTGATTTTTAACTTGAAAGTATATTTTTATTGTAAGGTACATTCCATTGCATTTTGGTGCAATTTTATTATTTTATTTTATTGTTGTGATTTGACACTTATTGTCACAATTCAGCAGTCTCATTAAATATCACTATTTCCAAATGCTGACTGCATCCGATGACAAAAATAGTGTTTTCCAGTTTCTCTTGTTCAGTGGAATTCTTCCTCTGTCAATTTTGCTTAAAGTTTTCTCCCAGTCATCCCATGTAATTGTATGGGATTCCATAGAAAATGAGGGAAGAGGCTGTTGTGATGTAGGTGAAGTAGTATGGTAGATTGTGGCAGGTGTGGTTTAGGCAGCTCAACTAGAATAATTGTAGTATAGTCCATCACTCATTTGACCACAGCTTGAAGCCATGGACTACCTATTTAGACAGGTGCCAAAAAGGTCATTAAGTAAATGTGTAAACACTGTATATTTAGATATAATTGTGTTAAGATGCAGGTTTTTATTTTTAAATGATGTTGATGTATATAACACAATGGTTGACCAAAGATGAACTTTAAGTTGTTTTGTAACTATATTTTTGCTTCCTAGATTTTTTGAAAAGATTTTTTAGCTTTGAAAATATTTCTGATTGACATATATTCTTCAGGTAACTTAGGACATGATCTATTCATCTATTCTCCTTTGGATATGGTTGCAACCCTTGGAGGGGCTTGACATGGAGCTGAGTAAATTTATCCTCTCCTCCTGGCAGGCTGAAAGGCATGTGCATCTTATTGTTGCGCTCTGTTTGTTAGATAACAGTGCAAGACTGCTGCATGCCCCTCTCCTTTATAGTGATCCACCTGTCCCTTTCCCCATATCTTGAATCTACAAGTTCATTTCAGTTCAGAGGGGTGGTAACTTACAAGCCCAAAGTACTGTGGAAATGAAGAGCATGTTGGTGGTGTGCATTGACCTCCTTTTTATGATAACAGCCAGCATGCTGTACAATGTGTGCATACCCAAGCTGGAGGTGAGGCAGCAAATTTCAATCCTGATCCCTGCAAACATGCATCATGCCTTTACATTTTACTGATATTTTACTGCTCTGAAGCCAGCCTGTTTTTGCATGTGTATATATGGTCCATTTTTTAATTTATTAATAGTATATATTTTGAAACTGTAAAAAAACTATTTGGATGTGTACATTGGACATCTAAAATGTGCTAGTCAGAATATTCAGAGCATTGTGAAATCAGCATCCTAGGTTTCTTATGTAATCAAAATCAAATATTAAAGTAAAATTGACAGTGCACACTGTCTTCTGTGTCTTGCTGTGAGGGTTCAGATACTTACAGTACCTTGTGCTGGTGGTTTCTCCATTAATGTTTGTTTGTTTGTTTGTTTGTTTTTTTAAAAAAACAGAATTCTATATTTTCATTCTTAAAAACTCTAAAAATAGTTTAAATTTCCATTTTGTGGAATTAATAAATAAAAATAATTCTTTCCCTTAGTGTGCCTGAATTTAGTAATTGGAACTGAAGTGAAAATAATGGTTGCTCACACTGTGTTTTGTTGGAAAGCTGTTTAAATATCATACTTGTGTTTCCTGGTCATTCTGAAGGCTATATAGAAACACTACAACAATCCAAAAGTTGAAAATCTATCTTTGCCATTATTGTATTTTTTATATTTTGCTTTGAACTGCTGACTTCAGTCTTCACAGCTTTCTGTCTGTAGTTCTTTGAGGTTCCAAGCTATAGGTAAAATAGGTTCTGTGGGAGCAGGAGTGAAATGGGTATTCCTGTATAAACTTTGTGTTGCAGTTTTGGTCTCTTGTTTCCCTGCCTACCTTTCAAAAATGTGGGGGGAAAAACCCTTGGTCCCATGACAATTAAATCTGTGGCAACATCTATTAAAGAGATTTGCCTTAAAACTTAGAGAGAGTTCCATAGTTCTGTGAATTAGGGTCTATTTCTTAAACAATTTAAGTGCATTAAAACTCAGGAATTTTCTGCTTGTCTATATCAAATGGTGCATGTGTGTATTGATTAGTTGATCCTACAAGAAGTGTGCTTTAACTGAAGATACAGTGGTACCTCGGTTTACAAACACATTTGGTTCCAGAAGTCTGTACTTAACCTGAAGCGTACTTAACCTGAAGCTAACTTTCCCATTGAAAGTAATGGAAAGTGGATTAATCAATTCCAGACGGTCCATGGAGTACTTAAACAGAAGCATACTTAACCTGAAGCGAACTTGAAGCGAACTTTCCCATTGAAAGTAATGGAAAGTGGATTAATCTGTTCCAGACGGGTCCGTGGAGTACTCAACCTGAAGCGTACTTAACCTGAAGCGAACTTTCCCATTGAAAGTAATGGAAAGTGGATTAATCCGTTCTAGACAGGTCCGCGGAGTACTTAAACTGAAAATACTTAAACCGAGGTGTACTTAAACCGAGGTATGACTGTATACGTACATGGATTCAATGGCTAAAACTCAGAAAAAAAGCAAAAGAGATGGGGAGGATATTCATGTGACTCAACACTTGAGTGTTATCCTTCCTGTCTAAAGGTCATATATCTACACTAGATCCATTGCATTTTTCCACTTTGTGGCCACTTGCTTAACATTCTGTTACTGCTAAAATCTTCTTGTTGCTTACAAGAGTATTGCTGACAAATTGCTGTAGTTGAAAAAGAGCAATGAGATTTGATTTAGCCTACTTTCTGTACTGTATTGGAAAACAGTTGTCATACAAATAAGGTAACATTCTTGCATGCAAGTTTAATGAAGATTCCAGGCTGATATGTGATATATGACGACCTAAACCCAATCCATTGTGCCCCTAGGCATCTACTACAGCATCATAAAGTTCCTGTCTTGGTTTGTGTTGATAGTGTGCCAACTAATAGGCATTTCATCCTAAGTACTTCTTCCAAAGGCTCAAGGAAACAGTTGCATCTCGATATGTTGCCTAAATACAGCTAATGTAGTGGACAATTGTATCTCCATGGAGAAGGGATTGTACCTCTGGGATAACATAACAGAAAGGGCTCTGTTCCATACGGTCATGTCATATACTGTAGCTGTAGATGGAACTATGACCAGAGCTGTAGATGGAACTATGACCAGAGCCACAGATTTCATAGCATGTCTGTAATAGGGAAAATGATATTTCAAATACTTAGAGCCCAAAGTCAGCAACCTAAGGAGGCAGCTGGGGCTGATATTTAAGGATAGATGTCATATGATCCCGTTTCATGGCAAAATTTGATTAAAACCAGTACAGGTTTAAAAGGTTCAGTCTGCCATCTTGATTCAATGTGTTAAGCGGTGTCCAAATGCATGGAGAACAGATAAGCAACTTTACAAAATATTTAGTAGCTAAGAGTGAATTCCCTGGGTAAAGAATTCATGTTTGATGTAGACCAGTACTTAGCGTACTTAGGACAGTGTATGCCTAATGTCAAAGTTCCTTATAATTTAAATGTAGCTATGATAAAAAAGCTTCAGTTAGTTATTTCACATTAATAAAATATGGGGTAGTGAATAGGACCATATGAGTCTCTTTTGGGGAACATTTTGTAACAAGAGTCATATTCTGTTTGATACAGCTGTGTGTGGGCTTTAGAAAGGAAGTGGCTTATGTCAAAATCTGTGAGAAACATTTTAAAATGCTTTTGAGCTTCACTTTGTATATACACCTACACTGGAAAAAATGACACTCCCAAGACTTTTTCCCTGAGATGTTTTATCTTGCAGTCTTAAAGCTAGCATACAATATTTTGAAAGAACACTTTAAATGCTAGGGCAGATTTATTTTGCATATCAACAGGAAATCAGTGGAAATGTGCTGCTATGTAGGGCTGAATAATGAAATAATGTTTAGTGTATTCTGTTATTACATAGTTCTGTTTTAAACAAACCCTGTTAATATTTGAAAATCTGGGATAGTGTCATTTGTTATGTTAAAGATAAGAGCAATTATACGTATTCTACTGGAATTATTTGTTTGGATTTTTTGCCACAAGGCTCAGAGTAGGTGCCAATATTTTAGATCCTAGAAACAGAATAATAATCTTTATTTTATAAATAAGAGTTTGTCCTTTGGTCCTTGTAGAAAACCACTTCCTGGTTATTGTTGTCTGTCTATCATGTTGTCTGGCTTACTTGCATTTATCTTGTGTTTATCTTCACAACTGTAAAGGCTGAGAGATGGTGACCTCTGCAAGCCTATTCAGTAAGTTTCATGACTGAACAGGAATTTGAGCCTGTCACATCCAAACCCAATCTTCTAGACTCAGCTTAACATGCATTTCATGTAGGTAGCAGAATATGGATTAGCTTGGCATTTATTTTATCAGTCTTTTAATAATGTATTGTACAACATTCCTATCACTACTACGAGGGGCTGTGCCCCTGCTCCCTTCACACCTCAATCCACCTGCCAGTTTTCCCACGTAGCTTTCCCCTTCCCACCCCATGCAACTACTAAGCTTGCTTTTCACCATCCCAAACCCATCTCTGAAACCACTTTTCTATTCTGCAGCCCCATTTTTACCTTTACCACCATGTCCATGCTTCTCCTTCCTTCCTTTTGTGCAATCCGCCCCCTTGCGCACAAACAACCACCATGGTAACCTGCATTTTCCTTCTCCCACACATTCCAACTGCTAAGCACCTTTTTCACCTTCTGCCTTCTCCTTTCCTTCAAAGCCTTTCACTCCCCTGCTCTCATCTTCACCGCTATTCCCATGCCTCCTACTCCTTCCTTTCTTTGCAAGCCCATTTGCACCACCTCTCTCCCCCCCTTCCTCCTGTCCCCAACTCTCTCTTGCATGCAGATCACCCTCATTTCCTTGCCCTGCCCTCTCTCCTATTCTCCAGCTGGTTTTGTGCACACACCCAGTGATGATATATGCTTTATCTTTAAGATGAAAGGAATCTTCCGAACAAACCTGTCAGGTAGCTTGTTCAGTTAGAGATGGTTATTTTCAGTACATGGATATTGTGCATATATGGGTGTTTGCTTGTGAATAATAAACAGCAGCAGAGTTTGACTAAAACGGGGATAGAGAAATATGGAGGGTTGGTGTTTCTTTTAACCAACAAGCCAACCAACCAGTTTTAACAAGGAAAATAGCTTTCTGGTGTTCCTTTCTTCTCACTCTAATCTATGATCCCTGCTCTTGTGCAACTTTTGGCTCTCCTACTCCATTCTGACCATGCAAATCCAGAATTGTGATCCTGCATTACAAATCTTTCAGCTGGGGCTTTGTGAAGACATTATTGTATTATTATTATTAGCATTGTATGACATTTTCTTTGTTGCAGTCTTTCTAATATCATTTGAATAAAAACCCTGAATTATCACTCTACTAATCCCATATTTTTTAATAATAATAATAATAATAATAATAATAATAATAATAATAATAATATATTTATACCCTGCCCTCCCCGGCCAAGGTTGGGCTCAGGGCAGCTAACATCAGGTATAAAAACAATTGATTAAAATACAACTTAAAAAAAACAGGATTAAAATACAACTTAAAATGCAGCCTCATTTCAGTGGAACCCCAGCTCAAAAACTGTTGGGGGGGAGACAACGTCAAATCTTCACCAAGGCCAAACTATCCAGACTGGTCCTAAGTGGGCCAGAAAAAAGCCAAGGAAGTCCCCAAATAGGGGTTCCATCACAGAAGGAAAAGGAAAGAGGGGGAGGCGATCAGGCTGATTCCAAGCCAAAGGCCAGGCGGAGCAACTCTGTCTTACAGGCCCTGTGGAAAGAAATCAGATCCCAGAAATCAGATGTTTTCTGATATCAAATGTTTGGAAACAAAACTTGCCTTTAAAACTATCACATGTACAATTTTCTCTGTAAGATTTTCAAGAGTATTCAGAATGTTTGACGCCATCAAAACTTCAAACACTGAACCTATCTAAGAAAGTAGTCAAAAATCTTTCATTTGTCTGTAAAGAATTTTCTAGAGATAAATCCAATACTTCATGTATTGCCAGATTGTATCATTTGATCAAACTGTTTAATCTCTTAGGAGCTCTCTTACCTTTTCAGTGCATTTAGTTTTATCGCTTTGCCACCATTCTAGCTGCCAAGAGCCATTGCTTTGTGTATATTCGAAAGTTTAAAGGTAAAGTTTAGCTTTGTGAATTTCCATTATATTGGGAAACAAATCAGAAATGAATTTACACCAGTTATCTCAACCCCTCACCCTCAATATTTTCACAACACTGGTACAGATCTACATTCTTACAGCATATCTACCATATTCCTACCCATTAATCTAGACCTCAGGTGCTTTGAATTAAACTCTTGAAAGGTCACTTAATTTCTTAAGTGCACATTTAATTTATTATGTGTCAGATTTTTAAGACTGCATCCAACCTAAGGTTGGTAGTACAGTATATCCTAATGTTTTATGACACTGTCTAAAACTTCACATTGTCTGCACACGCTGTTGGGAACCTCAATCTTTCTTCATTTAGTTTTTTAAAAAATGGGGAGAAAATTGTTCTAATTATTTTAGTATACAAAAATATTTCCAGTTTTGTGATTCTTCTAATACTGCACCATGATTTTAAAAAGGAGAGCTTTCAAAGTTTACCCTGACACACATTTTAATCTTCGTTGATGGTGAATTGTAGTGTATGCAGTTTTATGTATTAGAAATTGAGTGGGCTTTTTGTTTGAAGAGCTATGGGTTAAGGTATGCCCGGCACAGCTGCAGACTGCTATAGCTCAGTGAACACAGGCTTTGCATGCAAAAGGTTCATTTTTTAAAGACGTTTCTCCTTACAGGGTCATTGAAGGCAGGAAGAAATCTCTGCCGAGCCATTGGCAAGCTGGTGTCAAGCGAAGAGGAGAACCATTTGTCTGACTCCCTACAAAGCTTCTATACTCTGAATTTCTGGACGTAGAGTTGTATCAGCTTAAAGGGTTGTCTTGAATCTGGCACAGTAGGAAGGACACTATGAAGCTGGCCAATTCTTTGTCCTTTGCTTGCTTCTCGGCCTAGCCTACTTCTTTTCTTATATCACATAGGAAATATTTTAAATTAAAATTTCTGAGAGTGGCACTGCTGCTTCTTAGCACAGGATGGTTGTTATTGTGTCTGTGTGGTATGGAGCCTCGGTTCCAAATCTTCCTAACTGAGCTGTGAACTTTATTCAGTGGCTCCAACTAGTTATGGGGATTCACCCACAAGGGCATACATTTTCCTCTCTCAGCAGGTGTTAAAGCTTAATATGTGTGTATTTAATCAGCTGTAAGTTCTGCTAACTTCTGTGGGACTGGCACCCAAATAAATGTGCATTAAAGTGCAACCATAATTCAGTATTTCCTTTATTTAAAACCAGGTAGCTGATACCATGACCCTGATTTATTTATTTTTAAACAGCAACCAACCTTCTGTGCACATTTGTTAGTTTACTTTTATTTATATATAACAATATTTATATACTGCTGTGTCAAAAATAGATCAAAGTAGTTTATAGAATAAAACAAAAAACCATACAATAAAAACCATTAAAAAGTTAAGAATAAACTTTCAATTGTTCAGTATACGTTCATGATGCAAGGCCTAGCTATAGTGTTCACTGTACTGATGATACCTTTTTAATCAAGTGCTGTAATAGCTTTTTCTATATATAAGGTACAATAAGTGTCACCATACATATGATGTGTGCTAATTTTTTCATTGTTGATTAAATTGGTAACATTTGATATAGAAGCTATGAGGGCTGATTAGTTCAGGTGCTTAATCAGCCTACTGCATTGATACAGCTTTGTATTACGTTTTGTAAATTAGATTCAAAGCAGCTTTAGCAGTTTCACACTCTCATTTCAAATACTTCTTTCTGTCAATGTGTTACTGCTAACACATTTAGATAGCAAAGGATGTGAAAGCATCTATTCAGTATTTTTAATGTCCTTCAGCTTGGTGCTGCTGTTATTGACATTCTTGTATATAAATCTAGCCTACCAACAATATAGAATGGCAAACTGTGTTGGCTCCTTAACTAATTTTGTATAGAAAGAAAACTAGTGGTTTTTGTGATGTTTTTTAAATAAAGAGTAGAAGAAGTATGTATTAGATTTACAATACATTTCAGGCCGGTTCACAAGATAAAAATACAAGATGAAAGCAAAAGAAGTAGTTAAAACAGAAACAACAAAACAATAATGCCCCCTCCCGCAAACACATTTAAAAGGCTGTAGAATATTAATCAATCAAAGGCCTGGTTGAAGAGGAATGTTTTTGCCTGGCACTTAAAAATATATAATGAACCTCTTTGTCTGAATTTTCTTCATACATGGAAAATAAATCATGATCCTAGGATTGACATAGTATCTATGAAGTAATGTGAATTAGGCTTATCAATGGACTTGTAAATTAATGGAAAATTAAAGATGTGTAAGGGACGTGGGTGGTGCTGTGGGTTAAACCACTGAGCTTGCCGATCAGAAGGTCAGCGGTCCAAATCCCCACGATGGGGTGAGCTCCAGTTTCTTGGTCCCAGCTCCTGCCAACCTAGCAGTTTGAAAGCACGTTAAAGTGCAAGTAGATAAATAGGTACTGCTCCAAGTGGGAAGGTAAACGGCGTTTCCATGTGCTGCTCTGGTTCGTCAGAAGCGGCTTAGTCATGCTGGCCACATGACCTGGAAGCTGTACGCCGGCTCCCTCGGCCAATAACGCGAGATGAGCGGCGCAACCCCAGAGTCGGTCAAGGCAGGACCTAATGGTCAGGGGTCCCTTTACCTTTTAAAGGTAATAAAGGGGAGAAATTGGAAACCAGGGGTGGGGTGAAGTCTAGAAGGGATGAATAAGTAAGTTAATTGGATGTTAAATTGTTAAATTGTTGAAAATTGAAAATAAAATATGGAAACAAACCATTAAAAAAGGAAAATAACTCACAATCCATTTTATAATCTGAAATAAGGATAAAAACAAAAGGGTTGGTTTGGCTATTTTTTCTCCTGAAACTATCTTGGATAGCATTCTATATTCTTCATGCACTCTCTTATCGTAATTGTACTTGCATTATTCAAGAGTCTTGCCTTTCCATGTTGTCTGGGTGCTCCATAGGCCACTGATCTTCAACCAGTAGGTTATGATCCACAAGTGGGTTGTACCACATCCTAAAGTGTCCAGTACCAGCAGTACCACCACTATGTTCTTTTTGTTTGGATTCCTTCCTAATTGGGGTGGGGAAAGAGAGGTGACGAGAGAGAGAGAGAGAGAGAGATTTTAACTTTAATAGATGGGTAGAAGAAGATACTAGGTGCAGCTCTTTCACCTGGCATGATGAGCTCAATCTACATACAAACAACCCACCTCCTGTGTGGTGGTGTTGTTGTTTAGTCGTGTCCGACTCTTCGTGACCCCATGGACCATAGCACGCCAGGCACACCTGTCTTGCACTGCCTCCCGCAGTTTGGTCAAACTCACGTTCGTAGCTTCGAGAACACTGTCCAACCATCTCGTCCTCTGTCGTTCCCTTCTCCTTGTGCCCTCAATCTTTCCCAACATCAGGGTCTTTTCCAAAGATTCTTCTCTTCTCATGAGGTGGCCAAAGTATTGGAGCCTCAGCTTCAGGATCTGTCCTTCCAGTGAGCACTCAGGGCTGATTTCCTTCAGAATGGATAGGTTTGATCTTGCAGTCCATGGGACTCTCAAGAGTCTCCTCCAGCACCACAATTCAAAAGCATCAATTCTTTGGCGATCAGCCTTCTTTATGGTCCAGCTCTCACTTCCATACATCACTACTGGGAAAACAGTAGTGTACTGTGCACAGCAGTTTAAAATATAGCTTTGAATTTAGTCACCCCAAAGAAGAAAAGAGAGAAGTAGGTAAGGGTAAAACACTTGAAGTGGGTCCTCTATTGCATTTTGTGATTCAGGAAGGTGGAGGTCCTAGATATGAAAAAGTTGAAGTATTGTGCTCTAGGGCGTTTGGATGAGTTCATTTCTGTTTTTAACTGTACTTTAAGCCTGCTTTTGTCATTTATTCCAAACACTGTGTATCACAGAATGTTTGTTTTAACTGAAAGATACTGGTAGATTCTCGTGATGTTGCCTATTTAACATTAAGGAAACTTTGTGGAGTTCTGGGTCAACAGAACTTGTAGCCATTCTTGGTGTTCCAGTATAGAAATGAGCATAGCCAAATGGTGAAGCTCTAGCCTATAGGGGTATAATTAATATATGGCTACTTCGGAAGCCAATTCCAGGCCAAGAGGTTAAGCAGCCGAGGGGCAGTTGGAGCACTGAGGTCTGGGGAGTAACATAAATACCTATTTGCTCCAATCTACTATCTGCTGGCTATTATTTATTTTATTTTATTTTATTTTATTTTAAATACATTGTAAGCCACCTCAGACTTGAGATGAATATAAATACTCCTAAATAAGCGAACAGCAGCATTTGCAAGTGCTTATGCTCTTATATGCATTACCAGACAAATCCTGTGACTTTCAGTTCTTGATTTCTCAAGTCCCTCCCATAAATCTGGTTTGAGAGGAGGGACCGTAGGAATCATATGGTAGTGTGTGTGTGTGTGTATCAGAGAGCTGCAAATGTAGTGGTAGTGGTAGAAACAACAATCCCCTTATATAGATGGAGGGGCATCTTCAGATCCATGTTTGTGTATGGCCTGCTTTGCTTATCACACTAAGCCTGGAACATGGAATGTGTGGCCCTAACTTTCATAAGCCCCAGTGCTTAGCATGAATGGGTGAGCACCCATGGTTTGGCTTAGCATGATGTGTAGGGTAGGCCTATGTATATTTTGCAATATAAAGGTAAAAAAGAAGAAGGTAAAAGACCCTTGGACAGTTAAGTCCAGTCCAAGGCAACTATGGGGTGTGACACTCATCTCGCTACAGGCTAAGGGAGCCGGTGTTTGTCCGCAGACAGCTTTCTGGGTCATGTGGGTCATGACTAAACCACTTCTGGCACAATGGAACACCGTGATGGAAGCCAGAGTGCACGGAAACGCTGTTTACCTTCTCACTGCAGCGGTACCTATTTATCTACCTGCACTACCATCACACAGATTCAAACCGCTGACCTTCCAATTGGCAAGCCCAAGAGGCTCAGTGGTTTAGACCAGGCTTCGTCAAAGTCGGCCCTCCAGATGTTTTGAGACTACAATTCCCATCATCCCTGACCACTGGTCCTGCTAGCTAGGGATCATGGAAGTTGTAGGCCAAAAACATCTGGAGGGCCAAATTTGAGGAAGCCTGGTTTAGACCACAGTGCCTGGATGTGCAGAGTTGACTCCGCTGCTACAGTTGTAATCTCCCCAATACACAAAAAAGATGTTGAATGGACAGATGCATGTGTGACGTAGTTATTAGCAGACTTTCATTTATCATGCAAGTCCCTTGAACTAATCTGAGTATATAGGTAACAGGTCTCAATACTACAAAATAATGATGCTGCTAACATACATATTAACAGTGAAAGTAAAAAGTGTGAACTTGTGTTGGACTTTACAGTGTATTCAGAAATCTGTTCTGGTGTGAAAAAAATTACTATTGAAAAATACATGAATTAACAAATCCAATATACGTGGTTGTAAGAGATGTAGAACAGGAATTGGGAGCCCTTGTGAGATGTTGGATTTTAGCTTCCATCAACCCTCACCATCGACCAGACTGGGGGTTGATGAGAGTTTCAGTCCAAGAACAGGTATAGGGCCACAGGTTGCCCCTCCTGTGTAAACTACATTGCCGCTAAAAATTTTTAGGTGATACTGTCCTTGGGAACTGGTGGATTTTCACACTTAACAATAGTGAGAAGGACAGATAATAAGTAAGGGGGGGTGCTCAATATTTAGCAAGGCAGAGATAATAGAAAGACACAATATAGACTGAAATTTTCAAACTGCTTGCTCATTTTTCCATTTCTAAGCCAAAGCAAGCTCACTGTGGATGGGGATTTATAAATTTTAGTTTCAATAACTACAAGTCATCTGCCTTCTATTTTTGTGCACTTAAACGGTATGAAATCTTTATCTCATTTACACGTGCAAAGGAGAACAGGTTGTGTTTAATTTATTTTAATTTCCAGTTAGCTTTGCCCTTTTTTTAGAATGGCACCATAGAAAGTTGTATTTGGTTTGCTCATTAAATTTAAACTTGCTGTCAGATGCAAAAAAAATTGACATTCTTTTAAAGTTGCTGAATTATTCAAGTTGTCAATTCTCATTGTCCCTAGAATGGTTAACTTACTATTACAAAGTATAAAGTTATAATGGGCTGGAAAACTGCAGTTCTTTTCCATACTTAATTTGTGGATAATGTAGCAAGAATATTGGACAGTAGTGTATGAAATGTACATTTATTAGGTGGTGGGAGGAACTGTGTCATTCCCCATAGCATTTAGGACTGGGTGCTTTGATCTCTGTCCACAGAGCTTCTTATGGGACATACTTGATGATGAATCATGCCTGAAACTATAGCTCATCTAGAAGGGCAAAGTGAAATATATTTTAATAGCACACATGCTGAGTGTATGTAGCAACATTGTGTTGGACAAGAGAATCTGTGGAAGGAACTAAACATAAGATGCACAAGGTTTCCACCAAAAGCAGCCGCCTGGGTTGTACACTTTTTTTTTGGTAACAATAACATTTTGACACCCATCACTCCATGTTATTGGAGCTGGGGAATATTAATCATAATGACATCTGGACACAGTAAGTTGGAGGTACAGATGTGAAGGCAGAGAACTCAACTGGGACTGCTGTTTTCAGTTGCAACCTTGTTTTTCATATATGTAGTTTCACCCCCAAAGTCCCAGCCCTATGTGCATTTTGGGCATCTGTTTTCAGTATCAACTTTGATTTTATCATGTAACATGTTTTGGAATGAAGAAATGCTTTCCTCATAATAGAAAAGTCACACGCAGGTGTAACTTTTATTCCCATGTAGACGAGCCTGTCTGAAGATTTGCAGACACATTTGCTTAAACTTGAGATTCCCGCTCATGTGGATGCTATCATGAGTTTAAGACTTAGGATTGCCTCTGACTAAATCATATTCAGAGTGGACACAATGAAATCGGTGAACATAAGTTAGGCATAAAGGTTTCATTATGTTTGATTTCTAAAGCGCACTGGTAACTGATCAGTTAATAGCACCATCCTCTGGTGTTGTAACGTCAGATTTGCTGCCTGATAACTACTTGGTTTATGGAAACATGACTGAATTGCAGTAAAAGTATCGACTTGTTACATGTTGTACTTTCAGTTTTACATACTCATAATGAACCAGAACCTCAACAGAAATTCTATTAATTGTGTTGAACGTTACCTTGGACTACATGAACTTTCAGTTTAGATTAACTGGTTTGTAGAGAAATGTTGTTAGGGCTATCCCCCATTTAGTGCTGACACTGCTTTTTGCATGCCTATTTATGGTCAGACAACTGCGCATATCATCACACAATGTTTTCCCTGATTGTCAATGAAACACACATTGGAGTCATTTAGTAAGATACGTTGAATAAGGAAACACCACAAACACATTTGTGGTTATAGCAGAATGTGAGAATCAGATAATCAGAGACTGCCTTTGGGAAGCATGTTTACTGCGCAAATGATTCCTGAAATATTGTTCTCACAGCTTGAAGGCAACAGTTTGCTTGAGATGGAACCGAACATATTATACCATTTGGGCACTGTGGACATCTTCATTTATATCTTATACAGCTTGGACTCTCATTTATCTTGGGCTGCTTGTCATGTTTCATTTGTTTGCTATGCTCCTGTGCATTTTCTTTTCCCTAAATCTTCTGTCAATTTGGGCAGGTAGCTTGTTTCACCCTGACAATACTTATTTGGTGGTTCACATGTAACTGGAGCAATGCAGTTGTACAACGAAGCAAAATCCCTTGAACAAGTTTAAGCTGCACACAGCAATATCTGATTTGGTGTGTGTTTTTCTTGCAAGCAGAGTGACATTATTTTCATACTGAGCTCTATTGATTCTATTGTGTGTAAATGCACACATGCGTGTCAAATGTGCACTAATCAGTTAAAAACCTCTGTTTTTGTTTGAGTGTACAGTCATACCTCAGGTTGCGAACGTGATCCGTGTGGGAGGCGTGTTCGCAACCCGCAGTGCCGCGCCTGCGCACACGCGTGACATGATTTGGCGCTTCCGCGCATGACGTCATTTTGCATTTTTGCGCATGCGCGAGTGCCGAAACCCGGATGTAACCTGTTCCGGTACTTCCGGGTTCGGCACGGAGCGCAACCCAAAAATGCATAACCCGCAGCGTTCACAACATGAGGTATGACTAGTCAGTCTGGGTGATAACCACTTGTGCCACCCTGCTCTCACAAGCCATTCTGCTAATGGAACCTTGTTCTTAGTTTAGAGCTGAATCCAGGGCTTGTCTTGCACTTGTGAAAGATGGTGGACAACCACTTTTATCATACTTTGTGACAGTTGCTTTTTATGCACCACTTCTTGCACAAAAACGACGATTCCAACCGTAACAATAGCACAAAAAGTTTGACTCTTGCTCTCTCTTTTCAGTAGGTGGTAGGCAATGTTTTATCATTAGGTGACACATTTATGGACAAAACATTGATGGGAATAACTTCGGGATAGCCCACTGGATTATATCAGGAAGAGGATGCATGTTATCTAGGCATATTTCACAGAATTGGATTGGGCTAGCCCAGGCATCCCCAAACTTTGGCCCTCCAGATGTTTTGGACTACAATTCCCATCATTCCTGACCACTGGTCCTGTTAGCTAGGGATCATGGGAGTTGTAGGCCAAAACATCTGGAGGGCCGCAGTTTGGGGATGCCTGGGCTAGCCTCTCTAGGTTACCTCAGGCCCTGGTTGTGAGCTTCCCATAGATAGCTGGCCACAGTAAGAACAGAATGCTGGACTTAATGGACATTTGGCCTCCAGATGACTCCTATATTCTTAAGAACTCGCTTGTGTGTGTGTGTGGGGGGGTGTCATTAGATATCTGTATGTAGTATTTTCAAAGTTTTTTATCCTTTCTAAACTCAGAGCATTTTGTGTGTCTTTGCAAGCTATCTGGAGGCTCTGCTCGCATGACAAATGCACTGTGAGATCCAGGTGGCTCTTAGATACTGTGGTTGCTGCAGTTATGGAAATTGCTACCAGTCTGAAAGTGTGCCTGCCTGGTTCTTTGCCGCACACACCGTACATGAGTGTGTCTACTTGGGGGCCCTGAACATCTTACTTGGAACAAGAAATTACCGTGTGTGAACAGGCTCATAAGCTTTATAAAGAAGTTGCAGCTGAAAGCAACAGGGCTTTTACTTGGAAACCCCCTGGTGTAACTTCTATTTAGGAAATAACCTTTTTCTAAATAACTCATTCTTCTTTCTGGGGGAATTATTCAAAAACAGCTTGCAAGTTGCTGAGCGTCTCAAAGTAGAGCGAGGCCATACCTATTCACACACTTAGGGGATGACCCCAGTTCAACAGTAGGCAAGGGAATCTAGGGCAGCGTTAGACGGGCAGGATGAGAGACTTCCTCTGCTCAGTACGTTCTGTTAACATGTTAAACCCACTAGTTTTGAAATGTACCATTAGTGCAGCCCACAGCTTTAACAAAGTAGAACCAAGTACAGCACACTGGAATGTGGGTGAGAGGCAGAGATTAATAAATCCTGTGAAGGCTATTTGTGACCTGGGACAATTAAATAAATTCTGAACCAAGGAAATATACGTTCTGTAAGTTGAATAAATTATGCAAATTAGTCAAACATACTTTTTTTAAAAAAAAAATATGTTGCGGTACTAAGGATTTGAAAGATTTTGTTTGTCCATGTGTGTAGGCAATCACTTGGTGGCGCCAAGCTGTGAACTACTGTTTCACCCTCTCCTTTAAGAAAATGTCATTCCGCTTTCCTGTCAATATCTGGCTTGAATTAAATTATACACTGCCCTTCATCTGAAGATTACAGTGTGGTTTACAATATAAAAGCACAAAATGCATATAAAAGTACAAAATAACATAATACGAAAAAGCAAGACACGTTTAAAAGGCCACATCCGCCACTGTGGAATAAAAACACCTAGAATGCTGCATCAGAAACACACAGACTCAGAAGTTTGCAAAAAGAAACAAATGTCTGGAAAGATGGACCTCATTATTTGGGAACACATACAGGGAGAAGCAATTATAAGTGCATTCAGACAAATATAACTGTGCTTTACATTTAACTTTTGATAAAAGGAGAAACACTGGCAGTACAACTAAGTCAGAGTGGGGAGGAAAATATTAAAAAGGATATTGTCTCAATAGAAGATTAAAAAATGAGAACCCCTCCTATTTGAAGTTAAGGGAGTTTCAAAAACATCCAGCCATTACATAAGAAAACTTCCATTATTAGGATGCCAAATACAATGGGCATTGGCTACATGTTTTTGGCAAACCTTTTGAGATAGAAGGCATAGATACAGAATAAATATTTTATTTGTTAATTTTAGGTTTCCTTTTCTTCTGCTTTCAGAAGCTCAGGATGGTTAAATTTTTAATAAGCTGCTCTGAATGTTCACATGTATAGTCTACATTGCTACAAAAGCAGCTTTTTACTTGGATACAACTATACAAATTTTTATTTTTCGCAAACCTGATTTTTAGAAAGCTAGAAATTATCAGTTGCTAAATCTACCAAGATAACACATTGGACTACACTGAAGATTCAGCCTGTTTGTACTGTACTTATGCTATATATGCATTATTTTCTCTCCTACTAGGAAAAGTAAGAGATTCCCAGACAAGCAGAATTGAATCTGATGTTGTGCCAAAAGTTACCAAAATGACTGTGTCTGGAAAGAGACAAACTACCGGCTTTGAAGTTCCATGGTAAGCCTTCACCCCTTGCAAGGTACTCTGGCATCATCTTCCTTCAGATTGGTGCACCTGTATCAAGATTTTTGGGGGTCTATTTTTACAGAAATTTAGTCAATATGTCACAAAACTGAGCAGCATGGCTTCTTGTTTGACTCATAAATACTTTCAGAAAAAGACATCTTGCATTCGTGAGGTTTTTTTTTTTTTTGAAAAAATATATCTTTCACTCTGAGTAGCACAAAGAAAACAGCTAGCCGCATTAAAATAATCTGTTTCACAGGGTGCAAAATTTTCTGGAGGTTAGTTTAAAATACAACTTTGCAAATTGAATTATTGCAAGCTCAGTTATCTGAAGTATAATGATTGAAAGAGGGGGGGAAAGAGAGGTTTTATGGTGTCCATCTGTAGACCTATGATGGCCATACTGACAATGGACTGGTTCACTGGTTCACTGATAGAAGCCTCTGCTAGATTAAAGAGGCTTTAATCTACAAGCTGATATAACTCTTCATGTATGAATTGCAAGTAATAGAATGCATGGGGCTGCTTCTGCAAATATCCAGTGGCGTTGCTGCAGCCATGGAGCTCTTTACACAGGCCCTTGGATCAGGGCCATGGTCTGCTAAGAGTAATTCTGAAATGTATTCTTTATATTTACTCAGTTATTCTCAACCAGACATTTCAAATGACCTATGCCTGAAGGTTTGAAGAGGGGGAATTCTGAAATAAAATCAGTAAAGTGGAACTAACAGATAGTCTAAATGCAACATGCATATACTTGTATTTAGGGCAATGAATATGACCACATCTTGTGATCGAACATCTACGTTAAAACGAATGGAGCAACTTCAATCTTGCATGGTCAGCATCTTGCTAGAGTCTTCATAGTTTACATTCTAAATTTATAAAGCAAGTGTGTATGTTCAGCATCTCTTCATAGCTATGGTTCAAACCTGTGCTAAGTAATCCTGACTGTGTACTCTTACTTAAGAACCAAATGTAGGATGTGCTCTTGAGCTAAAGTTCAATGGGTGGTCCAAATTAAACTACTTTCACTACTATTAATTTTCTTTATATTCTGCTATACCTCCACATACTTGTGCATATATACCTGACACTTTTGTTGAAGATTCTCTCTGTGTGTATACATAGACTTACTATTTTAAATTCAGAATCACAAACACAGTTCCAAATCCCCTCTTGGTAGGCCTTCAAGCATATGTAGCACCAATGTCTTCTTGAGAGTAATTGAGGAGAGTATGCATTTCAGAATTACTCTTGACAGACCATGGTCTTGATCCAAAGATCAGAATTACTCTTGGCAGACAATGGTTCTGATCCAAAGATCTGTGTGGAGAGCTCCTTGTATGCAGCAGGACTACTAAATCCTTGCAGAAACAGCTCTTCACAGCCAAGTTACAGGGAACCAGGCAGAGGGCCTTCTCGGTAGTGGCACCCGCCCTGTGGAACGCCCTCTCACCAGATGTCAAAGAGAAAAGCAACTACCAGACTTTTAGAAGACATCTGAAGGCAACCCTGTTTAGGGAAGCTTTTAATGTTTAATAGATTATTGTATTTTAATATTCTGCTGGAAGCCACCCAGAGTGGCTGAGGAAACCTAGCCGGATGGGAGGGGTATAAAATAATAATAATAATAATAATAATAATAATAATAATAATAATAATAATATTGCTTACATGGAGGTTTATGTGGTGCCTCTCTACTTATAGTTCTATTTCAGCAGAGGCTTCTATCTGTGCAGTGGAGAGGGAGATTGTTGTTGTTGTTGTTTAGTCGTTTAGTCGTGTCCGACTCTTCGTGACCCCATGGACCATAGCACGCCAGGCACTCCTGTCTTGCACTGCCTCCCGCAGTTTGGTCAAACTCATGTTCGTAGCTTCGAGAACACTGTCCAACCATCTTGTCCTCTGTCGTCCCCTTCTCCTAGTGCCCTCAATCTTTCCCAACATCAGGGTCTTTTCCAAGGATTCTTCTCTTCTCATGAGGTGGCCAAAGTATTGGAGCCTCAGCTTCACGATCTGTCCTTCCAGGGAGCACTCAGGGCTGATTTCCTTAAGAATGGATAGGTTTGATCTTCTTGCAGTCCATGGCACTCTCAAGAGTCTCCTCCAGCACCATAATTCAAAAGCATCAATTCTTCGGCGATCAGCCTTCTTTATGGTCCAGCTCTCACTTCCATACATCACTACTGGGAAAACCATAGCTTTAACTATACGGACCTTTGTCGGCAAGGTGATGTCTCTGCTTTTTAAGATGCTGTCTAGGTTTGTCATTGCTTTTCTCCCAAGAAGCAGGCGTCTTTTAATTTCGTGACTGCTGTCACCATCTGCAGTGATCAAGGAGCCCAAGAAAGTAAAATCTCTCACTGCCTCCATTTCTTCCCCTTCTATTTGCCAGGAGGTGATGGGACCAGTGGCCATGATCTTGGTTTTTTTGATGTTGAGCTTCAGACCATATTTTGCGCTCTCCTCTTTCACCCTCATTAAAAGGTTCTTTAATTCCTCCTCGCTTTCTGCCATCAAGGTTGTGTCATCTGCATATCTGAGGTTGTTGATATTTCTTCCGGCAATCTTAATTCCGGCTTGGGATTCATCTAGTCCAGCCTTTCGCATGATGAATTCTGCATATAAGTTAAATAAGCAGGGAGACAATATACAACCTTGTCGTACTCCTTTCCCAATTTTGAACCAATCAGTTGTTCCATATCCAGTTCTAACTGTAGCTTCTTGTCCCACATAGAGATTTCTCAGGAGACAGATGAGGTGATCAGGCACTCCCATTTCTTTAAGAACTTGCCATAGTTTGCTGTGGTCGACACAGTCAAAGGCTTTTGCATAGTCAATGAAGCAGAAGTAGACGTTTTTCTGGAACTCTCTAGCTTTCTCCATAATCCAGTGCATGTTTGCTATTTGGTCTCTGGTTCCTCTGCCCTTTCGAAATCCAGCTTGCACTTCTGGGAGTTCTCGGTCCACATACTGCCTAAGCCTGCCTTGTAGAATTTTAAGCATAACCTTGCTAGCGTGTGAAATGAGCGCAATTGTGCGGTAGTTGGAGCATTCTTTGGCACTGCCCTTCTTTGGAATTGGGATGTAGACTGATCTTCTCCAATCCTCTGGCCATTGCTGAGTTTTCCAAACTTGCTGGCATATTGGGTGTAGCACCTTAACAGCATCATCTTTTAAAATTTTAAATAGTTCAGCTGGAATATCATCACTTCCACTGGCCTTGTTATTAGCAGTGCTTTCTAAGGCCCATTTTACTTCACTCTCCAAGATGTCTGGCTCAAGGTCAGCAACCACACTACCTGGGGTGTACGAGACCTCCATATCTTTCTGGTATAATTCCTCTGTGTATTCTTGCCACCTCTTCTTGATGTCTTCTGCTTCTGTTAGGTCCTTACCACTTTTGTCCTTTATTATGGTAATCTTTGTACGAAATGTTCCTTTCATATCTCCAATTTTCTTGAACAGATCTCTGGTTTTCCCCATTCTATTGTTTTCCTCTATTTCTTTGCATTGCTCATTTAAGAAGACCCTCTTGTCTCTCCTTGCTGTTTTTTGGAAATCTGCATTCAGTTTCCTGTATCTTTCCCTATCTCCCTTGCATTTTGCTTGCCTCCTCTCCTCCGCTATTTGTAAGTCCTCATTGGATAGCCATTTTGCTTTCTTGCATTTCCTTTTCCTTGGGATGGTTTTCGTTGCTGCCTCCTGTATAATGTTACGAGCCTCCATCCATAGTTCTTCAGGCACTCTGTCCACCAAATCTAAATCCTTAAACCTGTTCCTCACTTCCACTGTGTATTCATAAGGGATTTGATTCAGATTGTATCTTACTGGCCCAGTGGTTTTTCCTACTTTCTTCAGTTTAAGCTGGAATTTTGCTATAAGAAGCTGATGATCTGAGTTACAGTCAGCTCCAGGTCTTGTTTTTGCTGATTGTATAGAGCTTCTCCATCTTTGGCTGCAGAGAATATAATCAATCTGATTTCGATGCTGCCCATTTGGTGATATCCATGTGTAGAGTCGTCTCTTGTGTTGTTGGAAGAGAGTGTTTGTGATGACCAGCTTGTTCTCTTGACAGAACTCTATTAGCCTTTGCCCTGCTTCATTTTGAACTCCAAGGCCAAACTTGCCAGTTGTTCCTTTTATCTCTTGATTCCCTACTTTAGCATTCCAATCCCCTGTAATGAGAGGGAGATTACTTTTGCCAATTTCCCTTTTTTCCTGCACACCATCTCCCATGTTCTTCTGAAGGGTTCCCCACCATTCTGGAGCAGTTTTTTTTTGTGGGGGGGAGCGTTGCAGGCAGAAGGAGAATCGGCAAAAATTGCCCCCTTCCCTGTTCTACTAGCAGAAGTCTCAACTGGATCAAAGAGCCTCCTGTGAGTGGAGGTACCCTACCAGACAACAGCTGGAATGCCATTTATCATTTGTAAAGCCAGCATTTCAAGCAAGCCATTGAGCAGGTAAGTGCAGATGGCCATTTGCCAAGTGAGAACTTAGCACAGAGTAGGACAGTTTGGCAGGCTGTGGTCTGACCAAGTGGTGAAGGGCACCTTACCACAATTTTGTGTACTCATAACTCCAGGGAAGAAGAGTGCTGATTCTGTACTGATTCTGCCCTGCCAACTGCTTGACATTCACACTGTAGTAAGTCACTGTTTAGTAAATGATTGTCTGTATTTACCCACTGTCTGCTAGCTTGCCTCTGCTCCTTTATTTTGAAGTTTTGATGAACGTGTAAGAATTAATTTCATTTGTTCCGTAAAGTTGTGAAGCTCTTCTTCTCTTCAAGTTCATTCTTTGCTTTCTCCAGTGTGAATGCTGAAGAAAATGGGCATATGCCACAGAAGGGACTCTCAGCTGGAGATGCCAACGTGGGGGTTACTGAGATTCTACCTAAACCAGCTGTTCCACCCCAGACTGTTCAAGCATCAGAAGAACCAACCTTGACACCAACTTCAGTGAAAAAGTCCGGAAAAGCAAAACAGCAAATAGATGTGAAAGCTGAGCTGGAGAAGAGACAAGGAGGAAAGCATCTACTTAACCTTGTGGTAATAGGTAATTTTTTTTGGAGTGAAAATGATCTAAATACACAGAAACAATTCTTCCCTCAAGTGGCTTTTAACATGTATCCATCAGAGATAATCCCACATGTATTTCCTCTTCTTAGGACATGTTGATGCGGGGAAAAGTACCCTCATGGGTCATTTGCTGTATCTTCTGGGCAATGTGAACAAACGAATTATGCACAAATATGAGCAAGAATCAAAGAAAGCTGGAAAGGCATCATTTGCTTATGCATGGGTCTTGGATGAGACAGGGGAAGAGAGAGAGAGGTGAGCAATATACAATATATATGTGTGTGTATGAAGTATTATTTGTAATGCACTTTTAATAGTGCACATTGATGTTTACTGTTATCATGAATAAGATATAATTAAATTAGTGGAATAAATGCTATGCTGAATGAATGGGGAGTTCTCAAGAACATACCCCAAATTCTCCTGTGAAGGTGCATAGCTGGATGTGATTTAATTGGTTGTGATGTAATAACTGCAATGGGGGGGGGGATTACTGCACTCTCACTAAGGAACCCGTGATCAGCTTCCAGGGAACCTCAGGATGCTCCATACAGTTTGCAAATATCCTTCTCTAAGGCTATTGATACTGGGTTTTGTTGCCATTGCTTATGTAGCAGAATTAGTGCTGAATTGCACGACTAGTTTCCATGATGAAGTAGCCATGAGACTGCTCTTCTTTGGTGTGGTGACCATTCTTGGATGTGCTCTGGCATGTAAGCACATTCTCATTTCATAGCTTCCTCTGATATTGCAAGCTCGTACATTGACACATTTCTCAGGATTGCTAACTGTACCAACTTGGTGATAGCTTTTTCTTGTAACCATGATTTTAAAAATGATTTTGTAGGTGCCTTTATCATAGAATGGCACTATAATCACATTAGACTCTTTTGTGCTTATCCCAAAGAAGGTGGTTTATTTTTAGCACTCATTTATTAATACAGAGTAAACTTTGGAAAGGATTGTAAGTGACACACTTCATGCCTGTGCTTTATTTTTAGGGGAGTGACAATGGATGTAGGTATGACCAAATTTGAGACAAAGACAAAAGTTATTACATTGATGGATGCTCCTGGCCATAAAGACTTCATTCCAAATATGATCACAGGAGCTGCAATGGTAAAGACTTTTTATTGGCATCACCTGTCTATAAATAAGAAGTGATAACACATTGAATTGAGTTTTGTAACAGTTCATTCACTGGCAGTACTTAGTGGTTAAAATCAGTGGTTAAAATCTGTGCAGTTTTGAAATGTTCGGTATGCCATCTTGATTCAAAATTGCACCCAGCTATCTTCAAACATAGACACAAACCTGCTTCTTGATCTCAGGAACCATTGTGTAAAATTTATTATATCATAAGTATTGTCCAAATGCAAAGCAAACAAACTAGCTATCCCAAATATATAATAGATCCATACATTTTCCACTGTTTGTGCAAGAGCATAAGCAAGAGCTTAGCTTTGTAGTTCTTACTGTATCAATACATTGGGGCGTTTTTGGAGTGACTCAGATATGCATGCATTTTATCATAAAGGGGGAAAGGAAGCGTATTTGTAAAGAAATTACGGGTGTGGTTGGGCTCAGCTGTGTATGGTGAATAAATGCCAAGAAATACTGTGTAACAATTATTCTTCCTTAGGCTGATGTGGCTGTATTAGTGGTGGATGCCAGCAGAGGGGAGTTTGAAGCAGGATTTGAGACTGGTGGGCAAACACGAGAACACGGACTGTTGGTTCGATCTCTTGGAGTCACACAGCTGGCAGTTGCTGTCAATAAAATGGACCAGGTATTTTCCCTTGACTTTCTTAAAATTTATTTTCTGCAAGGAGAGAACACACAAGTTGTTACAAATGGAACTTGGTTATTTTCCAAGGAAATTGTAATATTTTGTTGAATTCTAGATTGATAAAACTCTATGGGAAAAAATGGTACACGTACAAAGTGTTTTATCGGCTTAGCTGACACTTAAATGAAGATTTTTGTGATTCCTTCAGCACTCAGTGTTCTTTCTACCTGTTACCTTATTATTTTATAATTATTTTTCGGTGGGGTGTCTTACTGCTAATGTTACTTCTTGGCAAGAGATAATTTTCACTTGTGTTAAGAATGGTGCTTGGACATTATGTTTCCTCGGTGATATATTATGTGTTTATTTTAGGTCAATTGGCAACAGGAAAGATTTCGGGAGATTGTCAGTAAGCTTGGGCAGTTCCTGAAGCAAGCTGGCTTTAAGGTAAGGAAAATGATATAGAATTCAAGTGACTGATTAAAAGTCTGAGTTTTCAATGACTAAATCCACTGCTTACAGGTAGGTAGTTGTGTTGGTCTGACGTAGTTGAAACAAAATAAAAAAATTCCTCCAAGTAGCACCTTAGAGACTAACTAAGTTTGTCATTATACACTGCTATGGGTACAGAGAAGGTCACAAAATGCTATTGCCCCATTCTAAAAGTGTGAATAAGATATGTGATAGGGCTGTGACAAAACATCTGGTGACTGGCTAATTATGACTTGAAAATTATGCTGGCATTTAGCAAAAAGGTTTTCAGCTCTTCAAAGGGCTGATACTTTAATTTGCCACCGACTGCCAAGAATTCCTTTTTAACAAACTAGAATTCTAGTCCTCTTCTTTTCCACTGACAGATGTTTTATATCCACTTTCACTGCTTGGGAGAGCAATACTTCGATGCTGTCTTCAAAAAAACAAATTACAAAACAAGAGCATCCTTTCCTCTTGTCCATGTTGTCTGTGGAGGAAATGATTTGTATTTTTTTTCTCCAGAGAGTTGAGCTTTTAGAGAAGCGCCGCTGGCATTTTGCTGCTGCTTTCTGAAAAAAAAAAACACCTAAATTGAAGGGAACGAGACTACCCATCCGGGGTGTGGTTTCTTTCCCTTCCCTCTCAGTTTTTGTAGAAGTAGCAGAGAGGCAGTTCTGATGCTTTTTGTAGAAGCCCAGCTTACGAAAGAGAGCACCTTCCTTTCCTCTGTGGTGAGCAGGGGATGGAGAGAGTTTAAGCCAAGCCAAGCTTTACAGCAAGGCTTGCAAGGTGAGGGAGAGGCCCTTTGTCATTGGTGAGAAGACCAATAGATTTATTGAGCCCTGCCTTTTGTGAGGTGTGAAGGGAATTGTCCTTGGTCAGTTCGAGGTGTGTGGGGATGTGTATGAGAGAGATCTTCTATACAGTGATGTCATGAAAGGATCAGAATGCTATAGGTCAGGCTTCCTCAAACTCAGCCCTCCAGATGTTTTTGGCCTACAACTCCCATGATCCCTAGCTAGCAGGACCAGTGGTCAGGGATGGTGGGAATTGTAGTCTCAAATCATCTGGAGGGCGGGGTTGGGAGAGCCTGCCATAGATGTTACTTTCTAGAATATTCCAAAGCTCCTTCAATATTCTGCAAAGTGCAGGGCTGATCAGTTAACTTCAGTAACTGATTAAGTAGCATTAGCTTTCTATCTTCCACAAGAAAAACCTTAGTTTGTGTTTCAAAAGCTTAGAAATACTACTTATAATGCTGGAAAGGTTGCTTTCCAATTTCACGCTGCAAATTAAACACTTCTCTCAACCAGGAGTCGGACGTAGCTTATATCCCTACAAGTGGGCTTGGTGGTGAAAATCTTGTCACAAGGAGTCAAGCGAGTGAGCTGACCAAATGGTATGAAGGAAAATGCTTGTTAGAACAAATAGGTATGTGTTTACTTCTGTAAGATTTTTAGAACAGTTTCAGTACGCAGCTGGGGGAATGCAGTAGAGACAAATTAATATCGCTTGCTGTAAAAGTAAAGGACATAGCTATTCACAGAGCACATTGGTTTATTTACAGATTCTTTCAAGCCACCTCAAAGATCAGTGGAGAAACCATTCAGACTATGTGTATCGGATGTTTTTAAAGGTTAGTAAGTTTTGTTCCAGTATTAAAAAAAATAAAATTTATGTCTTACAATTTCCCTTCACTGGTGAACAAATTTCCTAAAAATATTTATTAAAAAAACTAATCTAGAAATGCTACTTAGAATAGGTAATATCCTGCTTTTCATTACTGACTGAAGTGCATGTACTGGTGTAGCTGGGTCATTGCATAGCTTGTTGCAGTAGTGCAATACACAGTATCCACAGTTATAAATGCTTTTTCTATCAATGCAGTTCTTAAATTTGGAGAATTGGCCAGACTTTTTGTAACTTTTATTAAGTTCCTTTGTTCTTATTTGTATTTTCAATGTACTTGTTTTTAAATTTTGTTGATTTTTTTCTGCATTTTTAAAATAAGCACTTTAAACTTTTAATGTAAACACCTTAGATTTTTCTTTGCTACAGCAATCTATATGTTTTGTTAAGTGAAAATAAATAAACTTCTGCTAAGTTCAGGAGATGTATCGGCACATGGGAACGTCGGCACCTATAATTATTTTTGCTTCCTATTAGTATAATATAGTGTACACAGATTTGAAATCCAGGCCCATGTTTTTGAATATAGGATGCTCCTCCCACCCCAGATACTTTCATCGTAGAGAGGGCAGAACAAAAGTGTCCTGAAAGAATTTCCACCCCGGTTCTCCAGTTCAATAATGGTTAGGCACACATTGAATAAAGATTCTGTGTATGCAGTGGCAGCTGTTGCCCATTGAGACTGGTAGGATGGAAAGCAAAGTGGGCAGTAGTAGGAAGAGCTGGAGCCAATGGCAGGCAGAGCCAACTAAATCTAGTTTTCTCCCCACCCTCCTCCCTCCTCATTCTGCAAAGGGCAAAGCTGAGGCAAAGAGGGAAGAAGCTAACAGTCAGGGCGACCATAGGAAATAAGAAGACAGCTTGGTGGATAGTTGGAGCAGTGTCCCATTTTCCCTAATAGAGCAGCCTGCACTGCATCCACTACGAATCCCCAACTGAACTGAGAACTGTGCTTGCAGAAGAGTACAGTTCTTGGGGCTGGAATGGCAACCATAGTGCCAACGTAATCCCTCTGTTTTAACATCTCCGGTCAGTCACATATTTGTAGGTTTGGTGAGAAAATAGTTTTAAAACCACTGAAGCACGATATGTAGCCCAACAGAACATAAAATATTTGAGTACATATGGGGTATTTCAAACAGAAAACTTACTGGTTTGATGTTTATTGTTTGCTTATTGCCAAGTTTGAGACTTGTTTTATTGATAAAAATCAAAGACTCGCTTTGCATTACATTGTAAAATCAATTGTGCAACTATTGTTATCTTTATCAAAAATTGCATCTCTGGTGGTGCAACCTCCAAAGAAGTTGCATGGTACTTTTGCTTTCTCCAACCAACGTTTTTGTTGCAGATCAAGGATCAGGATTTTGTGTGACTGGTAAAATTGAAGCAGGATATGTTCAAGTTGGAGATCGACTGCTAGTGATGCCTCCTAATGAAACTTGCACTGTAAAAGGTATAGTATACAGGCTGATGGATGATCTCCCTTTGGGTCACACTGCAGGCAGCTTTAGAGTATGTTAATCTACACTGTCGTATGTGAAAACCTCAAAGAAAATTGGGTGATTCCTCCTGCTGAACTGTGAATGTTGCTTGAGAACAGCTTTCCTCCTGGAGGTCCAGAGAGCCGCTGTGTCCAAGAGCACTTTTGCAGCAGCTGCATGCCTTCCTGGATAAAGCAGAAATGATTAGCTGCCATGGTGACGTCAATATTGGATTACTGCACCACTCTTACATTTATTGAAGCCTGTTTTCTCTGTCCGCCCCTGCATCTTCACTGGCTTCCACTTGGGGTGGGGGTTAGAACCAAGATACTGAATGACATACTTCTACAAAAACCTGTTCACTATTGTCATCATTTTAGAGGTATTGCACCACATCCTGCTGCCTTCTGATTGAATGTGGCTGGTGGCAATGGAAGGCACCCAGTTGCAACACCCAGTTGTGCAATTCCCTATCTAGATATATTTCATTCACTTTGCCTCAATTGAATGTAAGGTGGTAGTCTCTCCCCCCCCCCCCAAATCAAGCTTTTCATTTGGCTGGAGCCTTTATGCTCTTCTTGGTTGTTTTAACCGACCCAGTTTTATCCTCACTCCTTGCAGCTGTTTCAATTGTTGCTCTTTGATTTTATTAGTAAGATATTGTTACTGGATATTTTGTAATTTTTATTGTGGGTTGTGTGTTTATATACACATTTTTAAAGTTTAAAACTTTCTTAGGTTGAAAGGTCGTATGGAAGTACCTACTTAAATAATTTGCATTCTTTCAGTTATTAGAATGAAACAATAATATAGCTGCTGTCATGTTACTGTTGAACTTTCTACTAATAGCTGATCTAGTAAGAATGCCATAGACAGGGAGGGAGAGAAAGTGATATAGAGATTTCTCTAAGCAGACTTTTTCAGACTGTAATACTTCAACATTTGTGAGAAAATAATCCTAGTAGTCAGGATTCAGTTTATTTCATTTAACATTATTTTTAAATAGGATTGCTACTTAAAATATTCTTTACAGAAGTTACATTCCAAAGCAATATTAATTTCCATTAGAATTAGCTGAGTCAGTGTGTATGTGTGTATAGCTGGACTGCATTCCACGCTTACACTTTATTGGTTTTCACAACTTGCAGAATATTTTTTATTGTAGATTAAACTGAACAATTATACTGTTTTAATGGACAAAGCATTATTATTATTAGTTTGGGTTTACTTTATGTATATCCCAAATATGAGGCGATAACTTTGTAAACTCAAGCATTAAATTAATATGACAGTACATGTATAGTGCTTTTATACTGACCAAACTGCGGAAAGCAGTGGAAGACAGGAGTGCCTGGTGTGCTCTGGTCCATGGGGTCACGAAGAGTTGGACACGACTAAATGACTAAACAACAACATAGTGCTTTTCCTGAAAGTTTAGTACTTTCAGATCAAGTACAGCATTTCCAGGACACTTTTTCCAAAATTGCCTCCTTTTTCCAGTTATGGTTTCCAACAATCATATAAATGCTTCAAAGCCCTAGATGTTTGTGCATTTAGCCATCAGCATATAAGTGCAGGAATTCTTCAGGAACTCATACATATGATTTAGTACAGTGTTTAGTGTGCTTCATAGCACACCCATTTGTTTCACCATTATGTCGAAAGCAAACAAAAACTCATTTGGTGAAAAATGAAAGCAGGTACGACCGAGATATTTAAAAGTTTGCGGACAGGGTGCTTGTACAGTAAATAATAAATTCCTTCTTAAATTCTTGTGCAGTCATACTTTCAAAATTGTGACACCTGTGCAGTGTGACAGGCATATAGCTCAACACTGACTTGCAGAAAACTCACTCAAGTAAGGCAAGGTGACTTTAGATGATGGTAGTTCCCGAGAAAGGCTGTCTGTGGTTTTAGTCAACAGCTTTTACTATCACCTCATTCATACTGAAAACTGATGAGTCGTGGTTGATGCAGCAGAACTGGCAAAAACAGAGCTGTTTGTAGCAGTTAAACCAAGGTAGTTCACTGTTTAGTTCTGGTTTTACTCATTTCTAGGAATTGCCCTACATGATGAACCAGTGGATTGGGCTGCAGCAGGAGATCACGTTATTCTCACTTTGACTGGCATGGATATCATCAAAATCAAGTGAGTACACAAAAGACTTTGCCTAAGCAACGGTTTATATTTAACATGAAGCTTTCTAACCGTTGCAGTTGATAATCAGTGGTTTACCGGTTGAGGAGGGAGAGTGTGAGAGGCTTGCTACCTGGATAACAAGAGCACTGCAGATCACCTAGCCTACATGCAAGTGACGATGTGAAACTGGCAGTGGTCTTGATCACAGTCAGGCAATTGTTGGGTAAAAAAATTTAATAAGGGGCCAGGCATAAAGATTTGTTGGTATATTCATCTGGAGTTTTGGAAGGCAAAAGAGTTATCAAATAGATTGCTTACCACATTGGGTTTTATTTTTTTCAAAAAATCTTTACTGCTACTGAACAACAGTTATTTTAACACTACTAATACACTTGGTACTGTAAGGAACAGAAACAGTACAAGGTGACTGCTGTTTGACTGAGATAGACCAGTCAAAGGGTGACAAAAGAAGATGGGGCTAAAAAAAGAAGCAGAAAACGGTTAAATTTGGCAGAAAGTATCGAAGAGGCTATGAAGGAAGAGTTAGCTCTTGTCTTCTTCCAAATAAATACATGTAGGGGGAAGAAACAAGAGCTAAAAGTGGCACTCTACATTAAGGTACTAATCTCCATAAAATCAAGCACCATTGGAGTTTATTATGCAGAGCAATACTGGAGTCAACATACTGTACTAAAGGAATCTTAACTGGTTAATTCAGTTTGGTGGTGCTGGGTATGTGTGAAGGAGAGAAGCAGGAGAATGGGTCACTTGATTATTAACAATATTTAATAGCATGATCCTAACCACATTTACTCAGGAGAAAACCCTTTTGATTTCAGTGGGTCTTACTCCCAGATAAATGGGGTTAGGATTGCACCCTCAGAGATGCTCTGTACTTGTTACCAATTAGTAGAATGAATGACTGAATCTATATTACAGTGGTACCTCTACTTACGAATTTAATGCGTTCCAAACGCATATTCGTAAGTCGAAAAAATTTGTAAGTCGAATCCCATAGGAATGCATTGGGAGAAAAAATTCGTAAGTCGAAGCAACCCTATCTAAAAATTCGTAAGTAGAATAAATCCTATCTAAACCGCATCCAAGATGGCGGACGGAGCTCCATTTGTAAACATTCTTAAGTAGAGTTATTCGTAAGTAGAGGTACCACTGCATTTGACTTAAAAGATGGAGATGAGAAAATAAAGAGATTTAGTGATTTTGACGTGGGTGGTCATTGTTCATATTAGTCATGATGGACTAAGTAGCTAGAGAGAGGGGAAAGGAGCTGCTGAAAGCTCTCTCAGTAAGTCATAATTCTGCCCGACTTATAATGTTGTGAACAAATAGCACCACCTTCCTCTGCACATCACACTAAAAGTTACTTGGAGAACCAATAACAAACTGCTACTCTGTGCTTTGTTTTATGTATGTGGAATTTTGTAGAGCATTTGGGACAATATGGTAGAAAGCAATGTGCTACCCAAACATACATAAAATAACCACTTTCATACCTCCTCCTGCCTAACAGAATGTGTGTGCACTTTAGAATAGCTAGCAATCCCCAAACAGTAATAAATGCATGACTTCTAGGGTACCTGTTGGTAGCACTGCTGCTGCCAATCCTATCAAGCCCAACTGAGGGCAAACCTCACCCTGGCACAGTCTGGACACACAAATAGGATTGGCCACTTTGGGAAGGCCAAAGGATGACAGTGGGAATTGATGCAGTCTCCATGTTAGTTTGTCATCTATAAGCATGCCTCTTGGTGTTACCACATTAAAAACTCGAATGCACATAGCCTGATTTGTTTCTTCAAATCTCTCTTCCAGTGTTGCGTGCATGTTTTGTTGCCCCAAGGAACCTATTAAAGCTTGCACACGTTTCAGAGCTCGGATCCTCATCTTCAATATTGAAGTTCCTATCACCAAAGGATTCCCTGTAAGTGTGGCACTGTCTTTGTTTTCTGAAGACCTTACGTTCTGTGTTTTAGCATTTTATCAGTCATGCATGTGCCTGCTTTTTAATCAGATTCATTCTGTATGTACTGCACAATGGTGTGCACACATCCTAAAGCAGAGAATACATCTTGAAATTATGCTGCTCTTGGAGAAGATTGGCTGTATTCATTACAGTGGTATTTTGAAGGTTCAAAATCATGGGTTAAGGTAGTAGGCAAAAGCACTACTTGAGACTGAGAGACAGAAAGATGGCCTGATGTGGACTGCACAATTAAATCAAGAGACAGTTTTGGTTAACGTTGTAAGGAGTTAATAAGAAAAGCCTCTTGGATCAAGTCAAATATCCATCTAGTCCAGAACTCTGGGTGGTAGCCAAAAAAGTATTTACATTAGTGCAAGGATTTCTGGCTGTGCATCAGAACTCCCCTCCACTCACCCCATGCACCCCCTAAATGTATTCTGGGAGATCTTTCAATGCTCCAGAGTAGATTTGGGGAGGGCAGCGACCAATGGGAAGAAGAGAAGAAAGGCAAGTTGTGTTTGCACACAGAGATCATTTAGCAAATGGAACTGCTTTGTTTCATACTGTGCTCTGTTCTCACAATGCACAATCAGGTAGCCATAGGAAGCCCACATGCAGAGCCTGAACACTCTCCCATACCTGTAATTCCCAGCAATAATTATTCAGAGGCATACGACCTCCAGCAATGGAGGTAGAACCTAGCTGTCATAGTTAGTAGCCATTCATTGGCTTTTAAAGCCATCCAAGTTGGTGGCAATCACTATCTCTTGTGGGAGCAAATTCCATAGTTTAACTGTGTGCTGTGTGACAAGGTACTTCCCTTTGTCCTGAATCGTCCAACGTTCATCTTCATTAGATAATTTGATGAGGGAGAAAAACTTTCCCCTATCCACCTTCTTCGCACCATGCATACATAGTTTTATATGTCTCTGTCCTCTCCTTCTCCCTTGTTTACCTTTTCTCTAAACTAAAAAGCCTCAAATGTTGTAACCCTTCCTCTTAGAGGTCAGCTGCTCCAACCCCTTGAGTATTCTGCTTAGCCTTTTCTCTGAACCTTTCCCAGCTATTCGTGCAAAATCTTTTCTCTTGTAGTTTGCAAAATGCATTTATAGAAGCGTTTTGGTCCTGTTCACGTTCTGTCATCTGCTGAAAATAGTTTTAAGACTGTTATGAATTAAAACAAACTCTTGTTTCAGGTGCTTTTACATTTTCAAACTGCAAGTGAGCCTGCCACTATTAGGAGGTTATTGAGTGTGCTTCACAAGAGTACAGGTGAAGTCACAAAGAAAAAGCCTAAGTAAGTATTTTAAGAGGAAATTTTGGTGAAAAATACGTTGCATAGCAAATCCAACTCGAATTTCTATCATGTTAAGCCTAGTGGAAATGGGGAGAGAGATAATCAGATTGGCAGATAAAATGCAAATAGTTGATCTTGCATATAGATCTCAAAGTATTCTGAAACAAACTTAAATATGTTGCTAAGGTTGTTCTGAGCATGTCGTTAGTTTTAGAGAGAGAGGTGCTTGAAGTACCTTTCTTGGTTTTATATTCTCTCTGCTTGTATCATATTCCTGTCCAAATTGCCTTTTCTAATTCTGTGTATGAGATTCCATCTTGTGGAAGTGCCAACAAGAGATTTTGAAAGTACCAACACTGGAACTTTTTCAGGTTGCTTGAACTCCATCGGGCTTATAATTAATTAAAAATGATCCCTTGCAAAGGGAGTGGATGCCAGCCAGCATATCTTGCTCTGGTGTAACCATGTGTCTGTACTTTAGCCTTGTGGGATAACACTTGGTTGATATGACTGGGACCTAGGAAAATTCCGTTAGCCTGAACTTTTATTGTGTAATGATGCTATGTCCAGACTATCAGACATGGACTCTGGCCTTAGGGTTGGTGCACCTCTAGGTTATAGTGAAAATCCAGTTCTTTGCCTCCCCACAAGGCAGGTAAATATTAGCATCATAACTGTATGACTTCTTTCCAACTTCCTTATTTTTGCTGTCTCTTGGCTCTTGTAAGATCAGGAAAGCCAGTATTTTACATGTGAATCTTTCTTCTTTGTTTTCCCCAGTCTCTTTCTAAGTAGGCTGGATCCTGAAGGCTTAGGTTCCTCCTACTGTATAAATCAACTCTTCCTCCAACATTCTCATTCCTCCTTTCCCACAATAAAGTCCAGGGCATGTGGAGAAGATGGTTTGTTTAATGTGCTAGTAGCCCCCTTTTTGCTTAAATTTCTGTACTTGTGCTACAAGCCACAAAACCATTATTTTTAAAATAAAATTATTTTATGAATTAAAAAACACAGCTGTGCTCACAGTGTGATCACTCCTGTCTTTTTGAAGCAAGCCCTGAAGTAAGCTCAGTAATTCTAACCAATGCAATCTTGTCTGCAGTGAGCATTTGTCTCCAGTAAATATTCCCTAGTTAGTATTACTAATTCCCCAAAATGTGTGTTTTTCGTGAACACATGCGTACAGGCACAATAATAGATCCAATAGCAATGTATGTGAACTGTTGCTCTTTTTCCCTTACAGGTGTCTGACTAAAGGACAGAATGCTTTAGTAGAACTGCAAACACAAAGGCCTGTTGCTCTGGAACTTTATAAAGACTTCAAAGAACTTGGAAGGTTCATGTTACGCTACAGCGGCTCCACCATAGCTGCAGGAGTTGTCACGGAGGTATAGCATGTGTCTGTATGTATGCTTTATAACAGGCATCCCCAAACTTCGGCCCTCCAGATGTTTTGGACTACAATTCCCATCATCCCTGACCACTGGTCCTGTTAGCTAGGGATCATGGGAGTTGTAGGCCAAAACATCTGGAGGGCCGCAGTTTGGGGATGCCTGCTTTATAATGACAGGTTATGAAGTGGTATATTCTTTGCTTTGAGGTTACAGCCACTTGTTTAAAAAAATCACCCACAATGAAGTACAGACTACTTGAATAGCTAATCAGGCTTGAAAATGAGACTCTCTTATTACACATTTTTAAGGAAATAAACAACCACCACTTAGGAATATTAGCACTTTTTTCATCTCCCAGGCCACAATCTTTGTAAACACTTTTCTGTCCAGGTCTCAATTCTCATAGAAGCATAGAATCATAGAATTGCATAGTTGTAAGTGACCCCAAGGGTCATCTAGTCCAACCTCTTGCAATGCAGGAATCTCAGCTAAAGCATCTATAGCAGATGGCCATCCAACCTTTGCTTAAAGCTTCCAATGAAAGAGAGGCCACAACCTTCCTAAGGAGACTGTTCCACAATCTAACAGCTCTTACTGTCACAAAGTTGTTCCTGGTAGTTAAGTCAAAATCTCCTTGAATGCATTGGTATGGTTCTACCCTCCAGAGCAGTAGAAAATAAGCTTGCTCTATCTTCCACGTGACAGCCCTTTGGGTATTCTAAGATGGCAATCATATCTTGCCTTCCTTATTTTTCCTTGGTGATTTGCACTTTTCTTATGCTATCCTTTAATTAGCTGACCGTGGGTTTTTTCCCCCTTGATGGAGGCGGTTTAGCCCAGCATTGTGCCTACTTTGATTAGGGTTTAGGAATAAGAGGCTTGGTCATCCCAGTCCTCAATAGGTTGGGCATCAGGTTCTCACAAGATGGTCTGTCTCAGAATATTAGATGGTGGATCAGCTGCTTGTTGTAATGCAGAAAGTGGCAGCATAGAATCATAGAGTTGGAAGAGACCACAAGGGCCATCCAGCATTTCAGTTCCCTTAATCCACAGCATGTCACTTGAGAGGTACATGTTTGAGTAGCCTGATTCGGCCTTATCTGCCCATCCAAACTTCTTAGAAGGTACAATGTGAAGAAAGGCAAAGTTGTGCTTTTAGTTCAGAGGAGACTGCTGTGTGAAAATGCATACTGCTTAAAAGCCATTATTGGCTGTGGTATATGTAAGCATTAAAAAAAAAATTGTATTTCAGATATGCCAAGTAGGTAATGTGATGAATTGTCTATGCAGTTGAGTGGCACAACTTTTCTTGAGGCAGGGTGGCACAAGAGTCATCTTCCTGAACGAAAATTGTGAAGGTTTTGCATGTGCAGTTTTTAAAGCTTACAGTTGGGCAGCATTTTAGCTAACTGCAGAAACGGCTTCATGGAATGATGTGTCAGTGCACTTTCAAAGAGCTGTGCTTGCAGCTCTTCACTCATTTATGTGCTTAGTCACATCCCAAGCTCAACATGGCTAGAAGAAGGTAGCCCTTGTGCGACATACCCCATTGCTCTGACACAAGTCCCAATTAATAGAAGAAGAGCCATGCTGGATCCGACCAATGGTCCACCCAGTCCAACATCTTGTTCTTAGGTCATAAAGGCAACACACACAAACCACCAAAAATATATATAAAAAAATCCTTCCAGTAGCACCTTAGAGACCAACTAAGTTTGTCATAGGTATGAGCTCATACCTATGACAAACTTAGTTGGTCTCTAAGGTGCTACTGGAAGGATTTTTTGAGCTCATACCTATGACAAACTTAGTTGGTCTCTAAGGTGCTACTGGAAGGATTTTTTGAGCTCATACCTATGACAAACTTAGTTGGTCTCTAAGGTGCTACTGGAAGGATTTTTCTCATTTTGTTTTGACTACGTCAGACCAAACCTGCTACCTACCTGAAACCACCTACAATTCACTAGCGTGCACAAACACAGACTCAGTTACAGTTCAGTGGAATACTGCCTCTGAACCCAGAGGTTTTATTTAGTCTACGATGGCTTATATCTATTGATAAAAACCAGTTTTTTAAAAATGTGTCAGATCTTAATTTAAAGCCATCTGAGCCCATTACAACTTGTGACAACAGAGCCTGTAAACTATGTAATATGTGAAAAACACTTTTGTTTGTTCTGGATCTCTCGTTTCTCCACACCATGTATAATCTCATCAACCTCTATCATATCTCCCGCTCAGTTGCCATTCTTTTCCAAAGTTCCAAACACATCAGTATTTTGTTAGGGAACCTAGCAGTGATCTTAGGCAGAGAGGTCCTTCTGAGTTCTTTCACAAAAGGTTAAGCGCCAAACTAGATGTGATGATGGGGGATCTGTGTTTGGGTCACCAAATGTCTCTTTGCTTGATTGTTTAAAAGCAGGTTGTGAGGGCAAGAGATTTTGCATTGGAGCTGTGCTGCTAGGAGAGGGTTGTGTGTGTGTGTGTGTGTGTTTAAAACGAATCTTTCCTCTATGCCATTTCCCCAATATAAAATCCCTCTCTCTTCCTCTTCTTACTACTCCCCACTCCTGCTGTTAGTTGTGAAAGGTAAAAAACAACAACAACTGGTTAGTTTGTGTGCTGGCCCTGCCCAGTAACACCTTCAAAACTGGTTCCAGGTCTTTGCATTTGTACATTTTCAATAAATGCCAATGTCTTCTCTGAAAATTGTCAATTCTTTTATTTATTTTTTAGATAAAAGAATAATGACTGTGCCAGAACTTCTGCAATCCAACCAAATGAAATCATATCTCCAAATAGGCTTATTTGATGAATCCAGTTATATCAGTGGAAGGAACAAAGGCAATTAATTACCTTTCTAAGAGGAGGAGATGAAATACCAGCTGTTCTTCAAACATTTTGAAGCTGTCCTTGCTGCAAAACAGTATGCCAATAGGGAAATACACGTTGCACTTTTTACTGCACAAGTTCCACTCTATTTCCCATTTAAACCATCATTGGTAGCTCTAGAGGACCTTTATGAAAAGTTTATCAGAATGATGTGTTAAAGGACAATGATTCATCATGGGGGGAAAGCATGTTACTTCCAGCCTTAAACTTTGTTTACAATTTATTTTTGGGTGGGAGGTGCTGCTTACCTGCTGCACATTATTTCATAAATTAATTCAATTGGGCTATAGTGTTCCAGATTTTATACAAATACATTTTCAAATAACCCTGTTTCCTTCTGTTTCAGAAACCATTATTAACCATTAATTTCTTTCTGTTCCAATTTAATTTAAAACTTATTTGTATAGCCCTAGTTAGTCCAATAATGGCTATTTTTATTTTTTAGATTGTAGAAGAATAAAGTAGCTTGGCCTGAGCATAATATTTGTTTCTGTTCATGTTGTCTTGTATAAATAAAATCTTGGCACAAGGGGTACAGTTGGTTATGAGGGGCAGTAAACAAGACCCCTTGTCAAATGACGTGAACTTTTAAAGACATAGGTGCATACCAGCAGATAACACCTAAGTCTGAAGGTGTATAAGCACTCTGCACATCTCAGAACACCCAAGAAGTCTACAGGGGAGGTTTACCAAATCAGACTGGAAATACAAATATAATGACATATCAAAGGCTCACCTCCCCCTATGACTATTTATGATTCTTTCAGCCCGATCTTGACTTCCAACATGGCGGATTTCCAAATTAAAAATGTTACACAATTCCTACATAGATTCCAGGAAACTGGGTCAGTCTATATTTTGTTGTTGTAGTTAGTGATCATAACTGTATTTGGGGATAGCAATTCTGCCCCTATACTCTGCCTCATCAGATCGGCAGTGGCTCTGGAACTGATTCAGAACAGAACTTCTCCTCCCCATATCCCCCTTGTGCACACCCACATCTGCTCTGGAGGTTTGAGGGAACAGAAAGAGGAGCGGGGGAATGCAGCGGAATGAAAGGTGGAGAAGGTTTTGTCGTGAAGATGGAAGTCCTTGCTCAAATGGGATAACTTGGTGGGATGCAGCCCTGAGGATCACCATTACATTAAATCAATCTCACTCTTCATGTTGGAGTAACATCTGAAGAGTTGCTCAGTGTGTACATTTTTACATGCATTTCCTCCTGGCTCCCTTTATTTCACTTCCCATGTCATACACCAGCAAATCTAGTTAAATAAATATAATCTTCATAGGATTTTTTAAAAGGCCAAAGCACTGGTAGGGAGCCTTCCAAACTGTGTGTCATGACACATTAGTGTATCAGCTGCAGTGTGTAGGTGTGTCACATGAACGCTTCCTGCGCTCCTCCTAGGGCTGGGAAGGGGTTAGTTTAACCTCCAGTTTGATAGTACAGTGGTACCTCAGATGAAGAACTTAATTCGTTCTGGAGGTCCGTTCTTAACCTGAGGTACCACTTTAGCTAATGGGGCCTCCTGCTGCCACCGTGCCACCTTCTGTTCTCATCCTGAAGCAAAGTTCTTAACCCGAGGTACTATTTCTGGGTTACCAGAGTCTGTAACCTGAAGCGTCTGTAACCCGAGGTACCACTGTAAAGCTGAATTACTCTGTCACAAAATTGTGCATGTCTAGAAAGTGTGGCACCAACATGAAAAGTTTGGAAAGCTCTGGTGTAATGTATCATACTTGAAGTTTCATGAAGCTATATAATGTCCAGTTCTGATGAGCTATGTAAGTGTGCTACATAAACTATTCCATCTTCAGCCCAGATGATTTCTTGGAGAGGGAGTGGTATTGAGACAATGGAATCACTTCATCCTTTGAAATTTTACTGAACTTTTAGAGGAAAGCTTGCAGTTTCTTAAAGAAGAACCTGATAGCTTATCATGCAAGTCAAGAGGGAGGGAGATGGTTTCAGGGCCACTGAAAGATCGATCGTATAATTTCCATGTGCATTCAATGCACATAATTCCCAGTCTTTCTTATTTGGAGGTCATAGCATGCTGGATTGCATTACAGTTGTTGTTTTAGTCTATTTTGGATTCTTAATTGTGCAGACAGCTTAAAATGCAATACATCTGCACAATTTTAACTGAGCAACAGCTAATATACCTGCTTCTAGAGGTAAGTGAAAAACCACTTACAGTCATCTAAATCTCTTTGGTACTAGCCTTAAGCCTATGAATGAAGATGAATTAATAAATTTAAAGGGAAAGTTGTGCATGCTTAATATATACCATATAACAATTATCAACCTATACTTCCTATGCCTGTTTCCTCCTCTCATGTTAACCTCCTCTCATGTTCATATTTGAAGTCTCTCCACTGAATCAATCATGTCTTTCTTGTAGGGAGGCATTTGGATTTTTTCCACGTATAGGCTATTTTATGCAAAGTTGTACCAATACCTGTTTCACATACTCACCGCCACATGTACGTGGTAAAATCCTGTGTGGGCATCATAATCTGGAAAACAAACAAGTGAATTGGGCATTATCATAGGCATATGTCCATGGTACTAGCATTGTCTGAAGAGAAATGGAAATTTCCCATTCAGGGATCCAGTTAATGAAACTAAAGGGAGGGAGGAGCTCCGGCTTACAAGCATAAATCAATAGATGTGCACTATGAACTGAAAGCTCACTGAAAGTACTCAGATCATGCCAACGGAGTCACAATGGCCGGCTCAAAGACTCACTTGGTTTTGGAGAACTATATAGGGGGGCAATTTATTCCTTGCTCCTCATATTTAGATTCCTATGACCCATCTACAGGAGAAGTTTATTGCAAGGTGCCAGACAGTGGCAGAGAGGAGGTGAGTTCCTGCATAGATTCAACTCCTTTTTTCATGATGACAGGGTAATTGCCTGGACAGTTAACAAAAATGGTTTGCAACTGATTTTGTTTGTTTAACTTTTCCCCAGTATAAAACTGAAATTGCCTTATTTTTGTATTATGCTTCTAAATATTTGCATAGAATGTCTGTCTGGCATTGGTTAATGGTATTGGTTTGAAGCTTTAAAATCTTTGAATCAAAACTCTTTTCTACTAGTTGAAGCCCTTGATGTTCCTCCCCAAGTTTAATGTGCTTTCCCTTGAAGTTTTTTTTCTTTTTCATGATGAGCTGTTTCTCAAACTGGAAAGATGGAAGTGTATCCAATGACAAGGTGAACTGAGAAGGCAATGAATTGCTTGTTACAAGGCTGTGTTCATGGCCTCTTACACCTAATGCATTGTGTGCCTTATTCCTTAAGGCTTTAAAACGAACCGAGTTAAATCAAAATCTCTATTTCTAATGACTGAAGTTGCAAAAAACAAACCCACATATATGTTTTTGCAGTTTCACCTCAACCTTCAGCATTGCCAGTCTATCAAATATTTGCTGAGCACTGATAAGTAATGGTTAAAGTGTAACTAGCTGGGTTTGCTAAAGTTTAAACTTGCCCCCTGAAGCTTTGTGCTTGCCTAGTTTGCTTCTGTATGTAAACAGAAGGGGTGATTTTATATTTGATTAAGTATGTTTAGAGAAATCCTTCGAGTAGCCACTTGCATTCCCCACGGCTGTGTCCTCCAGATGTGTGTGCACATATATAGATGGAGATAGAAATGGAGGTGTTTGTGTACTCCTTAGGAAAAACTTGCACTGGGCTCCATTTTTATTCCAGGCTTGGTAACTACTGTGGAGCACTCTTGTAATCCTAGCTGTAACATCTAAGAGCATTCCTCATGCGGATCAGGGCCCCCACTTTCTGCATTTCCCTGCCAGCGACAGTCAGTGATAAGACTGGGAAAATGCACAACCTGCTGGCTTCTGTCTGTGTGATGACGTCCTAAACCAAGGATGAGGATCCTGTGATTCCCCAGATGATGATAGAGACCAGCTCCTATGAACTCTAACCATTGGCCAGGCTGGACTGAGACTTCATGGTAGTTGGTGTTCAACAACATCTGGAAGATAACATTTTCTCACCCAAACAGGGTTGGTGAGAATTTGACAACAGCTTTTGGCAAAAGTGTAAACTTAACTTTTAGATGACTGTTCAGACCGGCCTGCTGCTTTTTCAGCGCTGGTGTTTTTCATCCAATCCCCTGGGTCATTCAGTGCTCCTCATATCCATTGAGACCAGATAGGTCTCTGTTGTTCCTGGCTGCTGCTTAGCACAGGAGTTGCTAATCTTTTGGGGCCCATAAGCACATTTGCAAACTGGAGAAACAGCTGGTTTCTTGCTATTACCCTTAAAACGAAAGCTCAACAGTGCCACCTAATGTAATAAATTGGAAGATGACATACAAACGGAAGAGTAATGTTCCTAGACAGGGCTAACACAGCCTTCTCCAACTTTGGGTCCCCAGTTTACAAGTCCCATCATTCCCAGCCAGCATGGCCAATGTTTGAGGATGGTGCAAGTTACAGACCCAACAACATTTGTAGATCTAACATTAGGCAAGTCAAGTGATAGTCTTGTCAATAGCTTAATTTCTGTTTCTAAAGAAGAAGTGCCTGTCTCACAGCTGCCCAGAAGATAAGTCTAATATTATTATTATGGCTCTCAACAAAGATAGAGCACAATACACACTAAAAGCTTCCCTGAACAGTTGTGATAACTGCTGATTCTGAACACTACTACATGGCTGATGGCTGTGGTTGATCTAAGCAGCTAAGAAGCAAACTATATATGCTCCAGAGTAAGGATGCAATATCTGTGGTCCTCATGTTGTTGGACTCTAACTCCCATCATCCATGGCCATGGGCCATGCTAGCTGGGACTCATAGAAGTTGAAGCACAACATCTGAAAGGCCACTCATTTACACCCCTGCTCTAGTCTAGAGCCTATTTTTAATACTTATGAATTATCCTCATGTATTCCTACTGTTGTTTTCTACTTGGAATGGTGCCCTGGCTTGAACTGAGTCATGGAAAGGGTGATACAATAAATACATAGGAAGCTGCCTTATGCAGAGTCAAATGATTGGACCTCCTAGCTCAGTATTGTCTATACTGACTGACTGGGTTCCAAACTGGAGTCCCTCCCAGCCCTACCTGGAGATGCCAAGGAGTGAACTTGGGACCTTCTACATGCAAAACAGGTGCTTTTCCACGAAGCAATGGCCTTCCACCCCTTTCTTCATAATTTCTGTTAACATACACTGTGTTTTGGTTTTGCTGAATACCACCTGAACTGCAGCCATTCATTGTCTTTTTAAGGTGGAGGCAGCTGTCAATGCTGCCCAAAATGCTTTCCCAGGCTGGTCGGCCAAAAGCCCCCAGGAAAGGTCAAAAATATTGAGCAAGTTGGCAGACCTTATTGAAGAAGATCTGGAGTCATTTGCTCAAGCAGAATCAAAGGATCAAGGTAAAGACTGAAGCCTATTTGGGCTGTGCTTCCAAGTGGTGATGGGGTGAAGGAAATGGTGTTCTCTTTGAGTTTTCGCCTTCCTACTTGCCCTTCATTTTGCATAATTGATATGTAATACTTGCATGCCTCATCAAGTACAAGCGCATGTGCATGCTTCTCTGCACATTTTTGTAAACTGCATGCAAGTTGTGGTTACAGTGGGGTGGGGGCAGCAGCTGTCATGTATGGCCTGATATTTTTGTGGATCTTCAAGATGACTTGGGGAATTGACTTGGCTTGAAATTTGTATTCACAACGAGCAGGGACAGGGAACTGCCAGCCTGTGGGGCCTTCTCATCTGATCCACAGCCCCCCACCTTACCCTTCCCCAATCACAGCAGTTAAGCATGGCCTCCTTAAATGCTGCTTAGGACAAAGAGACCAGAGAAAGGTGGTCTCTGGGGCCACATCCTCTAGCTTTCTCTGGATTTACCCGTAACACATCAACCTCTGTTCTTTTGCTGTGTGTTGTTTTGTTGTTGTTGTTGTTGTTGTGGCCCTTTTTCTCCTGCCCCTGAGCAGCAGCTATGAAAGCTGGACAATTAATTATCATTCCTTGCTTAAATAACATAAGTGTGGTGGTAATTGTCAACTGGCTCTCTGTTTCAGGGAAAACCATTACGTTTGCTAGAACGGTGGACATCCCCCGATCTGTATACAATTTTCGTTTCTTTTCGTCGTCCATCCTTCACCAGACAGCAGAATGTACACAGATGGACCATGTGGGCTGTATGCATTATACTGAGAGAACACCTGTGGGAATTGGTAAGGCCTATTATGGAGTGCTCACTTGCGACCTTGACACCTTCGTTAGGATCTATTGAGGCTGAGCCCACTCCAGAATTTACCACCCCAAACGTTAACAAGGACAACATGAGGAAGGGCCATAGCTCAATGGTCTGAATAAAGTTATTTCAGATAGCTTAACAAAATAACTAAATCACATTCCAATCTACATATGCCCCGGAATATGTCTACAATTTCCATCCCTTGTTTCTTTGTTTTTACAGTTTTGGACACCATAGATTTTACAACAAAACACAACATCCCCTAACCTTCAATGGATTAAGGGTATTAATGTTTTGTAAATGGGAAGAGCAAATAAATTTCCCATTTTAAATACAAGCCCTTAAACCCACATTCTGATAAAATGTAACCTACTGTACTTTAATTCTATCGTTTTGTAAAATGTGCTTTCTGTTTATGGAATTCCACAGATATGCCACTAGGTGTCACAATTTTACTTCAGAATTTTAAAATATTGTTGCTGCTGCTGCTGCTACTGCTACTACTACTGTACTATGCCTCAACAAGGTGTTCTCAGCATTATACCTCAACATCCTGGAGTATTAGCCTGCTCCTTCCTATGCAAGCCTTGTGGACTCCAGTATACTCAAAATATTAACTTTTGCTGGATCAATATTTCAAATCTAAGGAAACATTCGGTGTATTTAAGCATTTGCAAGCAACAACGAAAGGTTTAGCTTTCTGTAAGGACTCAGTGATTTCCCTCCAACAGTTTAGGAGGTACCGAAGCACACAAAGCAAGTATGCCATAAATAGACATCGGCAAATGTTTCAATCTCAGCTATTGCCACTCTGCACTAGTCAGTAATTGATATTTAACTCTCAATCTTCAAATCTGTACTGCCCTATAAAGTTTGTTTAGTGTGAGCATATGGGTTAGCCTCTCGTTGCTAAAATGGTCTGGTCTTGGAGTTCATAATGCTTCTTGCTTACCTTGGATGGAGGACAGAGAGGGGTGTAGCCTACTGCACGAAGGCAAGAATCACACTGCTCTGCCAAGGTAGGATGGCTCAGTCGGTGGAGCATGGGACTCTTAATCTCAGGGTCATGGGTTTCAGCCCCACCTTGGGCAAAAGATGCCTGCAGGGGGTTGAACTAGATAACCCTCGTGGTCCCTTCCAGCTCTACAATTCTATGATTCTAAACACACTTTTCCTTCTGGCCCCACCCACCACAGCCATGTGTTCTCTGGATAGTTGCGCAGAAGGAAATATGGCCCTCTGGCTGAAAATTTTTGCCCTCTCCCAACACAGATGAATATTTCCTCTGTAGGCTAGCAGCTGGAATGTGTCCTTGAGGGCAGAGTAGAATGAAAAACAGTTGAAGCACATGCAGTGTTGCCATGCTGGGTTTGGGGGAAATCTCAACTTTTGTCAAAATGTCAAGACTCCCATTTAAAACCAATTTATTTCATTTGTCTCCTTAAAAAATAACCATCAAAATAAAGCTGGCTTAATTAGTCCTTGGAATTTGCCACTTTACTTGCTGACCTGGAAAATTGCGCCGGCTATTGCGTGTGGAAACACTGTCATTGCCAAACCCAGTGAGATGACATCTGCCACTGCTTGGATGATGTGCAAACTTCTCAATAAAGCAGGTAATTCCCCAAATGATGTATTAGTATAGGGGTGTCATATTTTCTGTAAATCAATCTGTAAAGTGTCAACACAGTAATATAACAGTTGACGCATTTGCATCCCAATGTGTACCGTATATATTGCTATAGGATGCAGGATGGTCTTTAAAGCAGCGTGCTACCAAGTTTACAAAGAGAAAGAGTGTTGCTGTTTTATTTCTTTCTACATGCAAGGTATTCCTCCAGGTGTGGTGAACATCATATTTGGGAGTGGCCCGAAAGCTGGAGACGCTCTAGTTTCCCATCCTCAGGTGTCATTGATTTCCTTCACGGGAAGCACTCTCACTGGCCAGCGCATCATTGAAAGGAGTGCTCCGTATTGCAAGAAGCTCTCTCTGGAGCTTGGAGGCAAAAATCCAGCTATCATCTTTGAGGATGCCAACTTAGATGAATGTGTTCCTACTACTGTAAGATCCAGCTTTGCGAATCAGGTATGGAAAATGGGCAACTCCCTGTCTCTTTTTATACTAAGTTAATTGCTTTGCTTTTGAAACTCCAAAAATGTACATGTCCTCCCTAACAGAATTTTATCCTGAGGGGGTAATGGGGCAGTGTTGGGAAATGGGGCAGTAAGTAACTACACCTACTTTTATGAACAGCTAGGATCTAGAATCAATCTATATTGAAACAGAAGACAAGTACAGTATATATGAATCTGGATTAAGACAAATCACATTTTTGCACTACAGTCTGATTAGTATGTGCACATCCAAAGTCAGTCTTCAAGTCTTTTATTTTACATATCTTGTAAGAATCATTCATTCATATATATATATGTGGAAATTCACAATAATGATCATCCCTGACCGATGTTTTTTCTTCCCTCCTGCCTCTCCATCCTATTATTAGGGTGAAATATGTCTCTGCACCAGCAGAATCTTTGTTCAGAGAAACATTTGCAATGAATTCTTGAGAAGGTTTGTGGAAGCTGTCAAAAAGTGGAAAGTTGGAAACCCCTCAGATCCCACAATTGACCAGGGAGCACTGATAAGTAAAGAACATTTAGCAAAGGTAAAGAAAAAGAAAAACCGAGGTTGATTATTTGTGATCAAATAAAGTGCTGTTTTTCTTTCTGGCTTGAGAAGAAAGGACCTTAGGACATGAAGAGAGTGCTTTTTTCTCACCTCACTGTCATTTTGGGATGGGGAACAGGGCAAAACTTTTAGCTGATTTTGAGGCCCAGTATACCTTTCAAAATTTAAGCACTACTGTTGTTAGAATTGCATGTATTGTCCAGGTGACAAGGAATTAAAAATGTTGCTTCCTCTTGTAAGCTTGTTTTCCAAACAGGTTGACAGCAGGATTGAAAATAATATTTCCGATTTCCAAGAGCCAATATCAACGTTTAATGCTCCAAGGGTTTCCCCAGCATTGATTACTATCAACATTATTCGTTAAGTGCCTGAAATCCCTAAGGCTACAGCTCTCTTCAGGTGTTACCAAACAACATCTGCAAACAGCTGCAATGCAAATGAGTGCACTAGCTCCATGCCCTTCTAACACATGGAAGGTGACACTCTGACTCAGGGAGCCTTTTGTGTCTTTGGGGGCCCCTTGCATAACTGGGATTCTGACGCAAGAGCTTCAAGTTTTGGACTACCACCTTCCACAACTTTAGTAGGCGATAGAGGGAGGTGGAGCTAGGAAGCTTCTCCGAAAGCTGTACTGCCCCCCGCCTCATGTGCTTGCTGTTGACATTTAGCAATGCCTGTGAAGTACAAATCAATTGGAAAAAGTCCCATATTTGGATTAGACTGGATTACTGCAATGGACTCTATGCAGGGCTTCCCTTGGGCCTGGTCCAGAAGCTCTACCTAGTGCAGAACACAGTGACTAGGGTGCTGGTGGGGGCAGCGGACCAGCAGCATGTGACACATTGGCTAAAGCACCTGCTCTGGTTTCCCATATGCTGCCTGGCCAGGTTCAAGGGCCTTGTGTTTCCCTGGACATCTTGAGTCCAGGCTGTTCTAAGCACTGCTTGAGCCCTTATACCCCAGCCCAATCACTGGAGCCCGGAGGTGCGCTGTTAGTTGTCCCCCTGACTGGCCTCAACCAGATGTCAGGGGCATTTAGTGTCAGTGATCCCGTGCTGTGGAACCATCTTCCAGCAGAGATTTGGCAGGCATCCTCACTGAAGACTTTTTTTTTTTTTACACCGAAAGGACGTCAGAGCTGTTGAAACCTTTCACAACTACTACATTATGCTTTTAAGGTCTTCTAAAAGCATTTTTGTGTGTGTGTGTGTGTGGACTCAGGGCCGGTCCTAGGGCTTTTTGCGCCCTAGGCAAAAATACCTTCTGGCGCCCCCTGGGCGCATGCGTCGTGACGCACGCGTCATGATGCATGCATAACACCGCTGATGCCCCTGCGTCCCCTCCATTGGCGGGAGGAGCGCGGGCCAAGGGGGGAGCTCGGTGCCCTCCCGCCTGTGGAGGGGACGCTTTGAGCTCTTCAGTGGCGACGGCAGCAGCACCCATAGCTGAAGGCTTCAGCTGCGGCCGCTGCCGCCGCTTGCTCGCTGCAGCCGCTGGGGAGCTCACAGCGTCCCCTCCGTGGGCGGGAGGGCGCTGAGCTCTCCTTTTGGCTCGCACTCCTCCCGCCTAGGGGGGGACGCTATGAGCTCCTCAGCAAGCGAGCGAACGGGTGGCGGCGGCAGCGCCCATAGCTGAAGGCTTCAGCTGCGGGCGCTTGCCGCTGCTGCTGCTGCCACCACTTGCTCGCTGCAGCCACCGCTGGGAGGCTCTCGGCGTCCCCTCCATAGGCAGGAGGGCGCTGAGCTCTCCTTTTGGCTCGCGCTCCTCCCGCCTATGGAGGGGACGCTGTGAGCTCCTCGGCGAGCGGGCAGGCAGTGTTGGCGGCAGCAGCGCCCATAGCTGAAGGCTTTGGCTGCAGGCGCTTGCCGCCACTACCGCTGCTGCTCGCTCGCTGCGGCCGCCACCGCTGGGGAGCTCTCAGCGTCCCCTCCATAGGCGGGGGGCGCTGAGCTCTCCTTTTGGCTCGCGCTCCTCCCGCCTGTGGAGGGGACGCTGGGGTTCTCAGCGGCAGCAGCAGCGCCCATAGCTGAAGCCTTCAGCTACAGGCGCTGCCACCGCCACCGCTCGCTCGCTGCAGCCGCTGAGGAGCTCATGGCGTCCCATCCATGGGCGGGAGGAGCATGAGCACGGGCTTTGGGAGGGCGGTGGTGGCGCGGGGGTTTTGTGGGGCAGGCTCGCCAGCGTCCCCTCCATTTTCGCGCCCTAGGCAATTGCCTAGTCTGCCTAAATGGACGCATCGGCCCTGTGTGCACTGCCCTGATATTTTATAAGGGTGCTCTAGAAATACTTTTATACCTATAAATAAATAAAATATTTCTGTAGCCAGTTTGTGGATAATTGGAAATTGCAACCCTTTCCCAAAATGATTTGTTGCTGTTGCTCCCAATAGGTAAAGAACCACATCAAAAAAGCAGAATCTGAAGGGGGTAAAATTCTCTGTGGAGAGGGGATCGATACTTTGACTCTTCCAACAAGAAACTGGGATGGGTATTTCATGCTTCCGACGGTCATTACTGAAATTGCCGATGACTCAAGTTGCATGCAGGACGAGATCTTTGGCCCTGTAACCTGCGTCACAGTGTTTGACACGGAAGAGGAAGTGATCAGGAGAGCGAATGGAGTCAAATATGGACTGGCAGCCACTGTCTGGTCAAGGGATGTGGGGCGGGTTCATCGCGTTGCTAAGAAACTCCAGTGTGGATTGGTATGGACTAACTGTTGGCTTATCAGGGACTTGAATTTGCCCTTTGGTGGCATGAAAGCCTCAGGGGTAGGCAGAGAAGGAGCAAGGGATTCCTATGAGTTTTTCACTGAGGTGAAAACGATTACTATAAAACACACCGAGATGCACTGATGAAAAATATTCCACATCAGAATAAACAAACACGGCAGTTTTTGCTGTGCCTGTCTTTGGAATAGATAAGACATGTTTGCTTATAATGTGCTCTGAAAGGCATTATTTAAACTGTACCTGCATTGATGGTATAAGTTCACTGGCTGAGTCATTTGGTTGGATCAGAAGCTTCACATGGGCAGCTGGAGAACACCTCCAGGGTGCTGCTGCACCCACGGGTGCCATGTTAGCAACTTCTAGCTTACTGAACAGGACCAAAACGACAAATTATTATAACCTTTTCGAATGGAAATTCGAGAAATTATAACCTTATAACCTTTGCAAATGGAAATTCCTTCTGTGAGCTTTAGGAATAGGGAAAACAATGATTGTTTCAGAAATAGCTTCCATTTACATCCATATGAGGGCAGGAGAGTGTGTTGTTTGTTCCCCCTTGTGAATTGCGTAGGTTTAATATATTTTGATGTACTTCAGAAATATATTTCTTCTGTGATGCTTTTTTTTTTAAAAAAAAAACCATTAATAAAATCAATCAAAATGGAACAAACCCATAAAGAAAAAAATATCCATTTTTTTTTAAAATGGAAAAAGGATTAAGTTGGAAGAAACCGTCCAAGTTTTTGAGCTTTGAAGGGTAGAAAACTACCATAGTTTGACTCTTATTTCACTGCCCATGGTGAAATCTTAGTGTTAAATTATGGAGAGTGAAAGGGATTCATTATACTATGAGATGCAGTCTGATAACTGTAAAGATCTTGTAGTTTTCCATTCCTGGGGCAATGGAATTTTTCAAAAACCTCCTTTGCTGCCAGCTGTCCTGTCTGGTGAAAGACATCATGTAGTCATCATGAGGATTTTGTTTAATCATTTTTATGTAAGTCTGAAAAGTCAGCCCATCTGTTAAATCTTACAGATGGAAATCAACTCGGATCTGATTATCCCACTCCTGCTGGTTGACTTTCTCCTGCCCCCAATCGAGACGTGTACGTCATCATGCAGTGATTTTAATTGGCTCTGGCCAGGCTGGGTTGTTGCAGAATTTTCTCAGAGTGATGCTAGCATTTTCTAATACTTACAATCAAGCTAAAAAATCCCCAAAACAAACAACCACTTTCTCCCCAGGACATCACCATCATCATTATTTAAAGACTTAGATTAACAACAGTTGAAGCATGCTTTTTGGGGAAGACAGAGGTGGTTAACATCATGGGTCTGTATTTGTGGCATGTTTGAGAACATTTGATTTTCCAAATTTCACCTAATTGATGTTCAAGACTTTCAGCAAAGCTACACAGAACTGTGATAAATACAAAATGCTAAGCTAGTATCAGTTGTAGCAACCAATCCTTTTGCTTGTACCCCAAATATATAGTCTGAATTCATTGCATAGCATATTAGTGCAGGCGCCTTCCAGATGTTGCGAATTCCATTTTGCATTATCTGTGGCCATTGGCCATACTTACTGGAGCTCACTGGAATTGTAGTCCAAAACATTTGGAGAGCACCAGTTTGGGGAATGCTGTATTGAAATCAACAATCCCTGTGCAAATGTCCAGAGATATGTTTTGTAGTGGTGTGCAGATATTCCTCTTCACACCTCCCCTTGTGCTTGTTGGGGATTTCACTCAGAAGTCACTCCACCCTGCCTCTTGGAGTTTAGAGGTGAAGGCTGCCTCCTCTACATTTTTGGTGTGTGGTTTATCTCAGCTGCAACCAGCCTTACAGCTAACTGGATCCATATGGCAAGCCCTGCCTTTCCAGCCAGGCAGACTGTCTAGAACTCTGAGTATGCCAGTTGTTATTGCACATCCTCCTGCTGAATTCACAGTTCTGTGGCTTATGCAGTGCTTTTTTAAAATTATTATTAAAAAATGTTTAGGGGTACTCTCATTTGGACTCAGGAAAGCCACCATTTTATAGTTCAAATTGGGGGAAATTAATACAGTAAATGGACAAAAGTACAAAGAACATGTATTACCTCATATTACGCAGCTGACAGATCACAATAATTTCCATATGGGCATGAGGTTGTGTACACTAACATCTTTCCAATTCCCCTGTAAAACACCACACATCCACATTCCACACTGCTTCACACATTAAACACTTGCTTACGTCTGAGACTCAGGAAACACGGTGACAGGAAAAGAAGCCGCCATCGGGGGTAGCAATGGAACTGACGATTCACCGTGCTAGAGAAGAATTTTAATTTTTTTAGTTTCTTCTCCCATTAGATTCACAAAATGTTTAGGGGTATGCGTACCCCTGCACCCCCCCAGAAAAAAGCCCTGGGCTTATGCACCCCAGCTATATGGCCCAGTCCAACAGGAAGAGGCATTGCTCACCCCCCCCCAAGCTGGAACATGTTGGAGTGCAGTTCCTGCACTTCTCAGGTGGGCGCCATTGCGGGCCAGCACTCCGCCCACCCACTTCTTGCCTTTCCATATTTCTGAGAAGCCCAAAACATACATTTCAAGTCAAAATGTAAGTCGGCCAGCGTGTGTGAGTCTATACTTTTTAAAAAAGATTTATGACTCCACCTAGCTCCTAGCCACTCTAGCAGCGTTTGGTCAAGCTATGGGGTGGGGCCAGTTTGTATTCCTTTTCTTCAATCCATCTCCTATGTACTGTTGGTTGGCTTTAAGCTTTCGAGCCAGGCCTCTACCATTACACGTGCATGCGTTTGCGTGAGGGCCATTCTGAGCTGCCCTAGCCACCTGCCTGAATCTAAGAGAATGATGGAGGCAGGACCACATTTATTTTCCTGCACTAGAACCAGAGGCAACCCCGAAACCAGCTAGAGAGACAGTTTGCTGTAGTTTTCAGCACCTCTGCAGGTGGTTAACGCAGCTGTTGTCAAACCGGCATCTGTTCAGGGCTGCCCCAAGTCGCCCAGTTGACTTACTGTAGCAACTTCGTGTTGAATTTGGCCACCTATTTTTCATGGGGGGGGGAGCACTGGGAGGAGGGAAAGCAAACACAAGCTGCTGCTGAATGTGCATGCAGAGCTGCAGGCTCCCCCCCCAAATAACCTTGCACCCCTCATTTGTGGGTTCATTTCTGCATCAAGGCAACAAGTGCTGTGCTTCAGTTTCTATCCAAGTTTCACTGAACCCTCGTGATAGAGAGCGAAGACAAAAGTCATTACCTAGTCGTGAGTTAGAAATTAATTTAGGGTGTGAATAAAACTGAAAATTGGGTGTCAATTGAAATTAAATATTATGCAACAGTGAGGATAATGTTGAATCTTCTTTGGCTTAACACCAGTTTCTCAGAAGCCAAACCCTCCAGGATAATGACATTCCTGTGTCTGACTTTCCTGCCTCCTGCTGCTATAAAATTCTTGTTCTGAGTAGCAAAGTTCATTGCCTAACACTTAGTTGAAAATATGATGCACTTTATTTGGCAAGCTCCTTAATGGTGATTAAATTAACATACCACGCAGCCTTCATTTTGCTCTAATGTTTATTTTCCTCTCCCAGCCAAATTAACCGACTGCGGCTTTCATCCTAGGTTGAGCTGTAAGGACAAAATTCCCAACCTTGAGTTTGTCTGCAAAATTTTGAGTTTCTGTTCTAATTCGATCCCCTGCCCATTTCATTTATTTATATTTATTAGTTGTCCCATAAAAACTCTCTAGGCAACACTCAGAGGCTAAAGAACTCTAAACAGTCAACCAAAGAAATAAAACACACACACACACACACACACACACACACACACACACATACCAAGGGCAAAAACCTTTTGAACGGGGCATGGTTCCTTCAAGATTTCTGAAAACCATCAGAAAAAGTTTGAGCTTTTCTCTCTGTCTCAGCACATCTAGGCTGTTGCTATCTTTGGGTGGGATTCAATCCCACAGCGGCAGATTCAGGTTAAATAATTAAAGGTAAGCAAAAACAGGCATTTCCCTCTGCTGTCCTCTTTTCCACACATGAAGCAGCAACCACCAGAGGCTTCAACTGCCTTGTAAAAGCATATCTTTTTGACCAGGCTTTCCCTGACTGAAAAGAGTGGACCCTCTTATCTGTTTTTATGACATCATTCTGTGGTTTCTATGTTGCATTTTTGCATCCTCCCCTTGAGAATTTTAAATGTTAAGCAGTTTAGGAATGCAAATAAACAAATGCATTCTGGAGGATCACGAATAGAAGAGGGGATACTGGGCTAGGGCAGCAGAGTCATTCTAATACTGCTGCTGCTTCTCCTCATGGTTCTCACAGAATAAAATTAGATTGCTTCAGAAGAGAGGGAACTCTTTTGCAATCCATAGTTACTGTTCTCCAGCTAATAATTTTGATGCTCTTTTTTTCCTCCCATGAGCAGCATGGGAAGAGCCTGCCTTTCTTGGCTGAAGTGGATCCCATAAATTCTCAAGCATTATAATGATAAGTCACCACCGACCACTGGGAGACATCTTAGCTCTGCTGTTTACACTTGCACACAAAAACGTTTCAAGTTTCAATGAGAAAATGCTGTATCATTTCCGCGTGTTAATGTTGGGAACTGATTTGGGGGGGGGCAAAGGGTTGTACATGTCTATCAAAACTTAATTGTTAATTGGAATTTAAACCTTAATGGGTTTGCATCACTGGAAGCAGCAAATTGTCATGCTCATTCCAGTGATGCAATATGTGTTTCGAAACAGGTTTTTGGAGCATAACCTGTACTGGATGTACAACGTCTTGAAAGATTTCTGGTGATATTTTCATCATATACAGTACATGAAACCACATATTATTACCTAGGCTTCTAAGGGCTTATCCACTATTCCTCTTGTCCCATTGCTGCCCCCTGTCCCATTGCTGCCCCCCAGAGGAAACCGCTCTTCTGCACTCAATCGGAGCAAACAGCAATTTGGATTTTCTCTGGATTGATGTTTGCTCCAATTTAGCACTAAAGAATGGGTTTTCCCTGGGAAAGCAGTGGGGCTAGGGGAAAACTGCTCAGACTACTGCCTATAAAGCACAAGTAAAGGGGAAAAAAATCACTCGGACCTATGTTTTCTAGGCATGGAACAAACATAAGTGTAGGCAAGCCTTAAGTCTAGTAGTACCACTAGAATGTCAAGCATTAACCAGTTTCCCAGCGTCGTGAAATGCTGTTAAACACTTGCATGATGCATTCCCCCAAGCAGCCAAAGGAATTCCCCCCAGAATTATTTCAGCCACTAGGATGGTGTGATTTCTCAGCTAATGTTTCACATGTTCAGTCGGTGAAAAATTTAACAGCTTGAGAAATTGCAGGTGGTGGCTTTATTGCCTGCTGGTTTGAGGAATAGGGGGGGAAATCTAGATGGATGTTTAGCGCTGAACCTGTTATTAAATGCAACACTGAGGAATTCTGCACAGTCTCTCTGCTGCCTTTTCATTCGTACCTTGCTATTTTGGAATCCAGCAACCAAAGAATTTATATTGGCAGTATATGTTCAGTTTACTACATGGGGGCAGGGAACATTTTAAACTAGAAATCATAACTTGACAAATGTCCATCCCATCTTTCTGATCTTTTGGGAGAAGGTCCCTGCAACATAGTTAAAGCACCTGCAGCATTCCAGATGTTCAGGACAACAACTCCCATTGGCCCTAGACAGCATGACCACTGGCCAAGAATGATGGGAGTTGTAGTCCCACAACATCTAGAAGGCCACACCTGCTTGAGCGTGTTCAGTACATGGTAGCCAACCAAGTGGAGTAGATCCATTGAAATTAATGGACCTAACTTCTTCACGTTCATTAATTTCAATGGGTCTGCCCTGAGTAAAACTTGGTTGAGCACCACCGATTATCTCTATAAATTGACAGTTAAAGAATGAACCATACTTTCATGTTGTTTGGGAGCAAACTCTTTCAACAGGGGCACAGGGCCTGCCACGTTACATTCTGTTGAGAAATTGTACTTTTGAAGGTTCTGGATGGCTACTGATGGCAATTTTTGGCAATATTATGTAGATTTGCTGCTTGAATTTTACTAAGCAATAACCCACCAATGAGAAAAGGCATTCTGTTTATATTTTAGATGGTGCCTGTATAGAGAAGATTAAGAGCTCCATCCAGGAAGCTGACTATTACAAGATTTGCTGAGCATATGTAAATCTGCTCATCTCTTTGCATGAATTATTTAATTTGTCGTATTATTTATTTATGTAGTATAGCGCACACAGCCCATCTGTTTTCTCACTTTTCAGTGTTGCTTCTAAACGCCTCTAGGTCTCTGCAGTGTTGTATGTGTATGTTTCTGTACAATTTCCTGGCACTCAGCTTCACACACCCTTTTGAAAAGGACAAAACCTGGATCGTTTCCCCAGAGGCATGGAACAGCTCTTGTGTTATGAAACCATGCTTTCGAAGCACATTTTACAGGAACACTGGCACAACAGCTAACCTGGGGTTTGTGTGAGGTGTTTTCTTTAGAATATCAAATATCAGCCATGCAGGCCTGACACACACACACACACACACACACACACACACACACACAGAGAGAGAGAGAGAGAGAGAGAGAGAGAGAGAGAGAGAGAGAGGAGAAGGAGACAATACATTCTGTTCCAAGAAGTAAAATCTGCTGATAACTGTCTTTCACAAGACCTTTTCTCCCTCCACCCCTAACCCCACTCACTATACAGTCAAAAATGATACGTGACCAATATCCATACATCGTGTGTCTCTACCATTATAACACAAGTGCTATCTAAGCAAGGAAGGTACAATGCTATTTGACACTGTTGTTGAGATGTTAGAGTGTGACCTATAACTACTGTTCCCAGGTTCTTCCCTTCTACCCTGCCTCTTCTTTACATAAGGATTTTTTGGCAGACTCGCAAGATGAAGTTTTCTATGGCCGTGCCATAGAAAACTTCGCAAGATGAAGCAGGGTGCCGCGAGGAGGAGAAAGTCAGACCAAGAGGCAGCCCGCCATGCACTTCCGCCACTGCCGCCAATGCCCGGCTTCCGCAGCAGCCGTATCCCCCCCCCTCACTCACCTTAAGCCGCCTGCGCGCGAATGGGAGAGCGCGAACGGGAGAGGCCAACCAGACAGACAGCCTGCCTGTGTGCATGCATGTGAACGGGCTGTCTGGTTGGGCGTGAGGGTCCGGCTGCTGGGGAAGGAGGGAGGGAGCCTCTCCCTGGCCCTCCTCCTGCTTCTCCCTAAAAAACCTCCGGCCATGGCGGGTGAGTCGGCGCCTTTTTGCGCTCCCCCCATAGGAACGCATGAATTAAATTTCAATGCATTCCTATGGGAAATTATCACAACATGAAACGACTCGTGGAACGAATTAATTTTGTCTTGCGAGGTACCACTGTACATACAAATATGAAGGCTTCATCAAATACTCACCTAAGATGATGAACGGTCTTCAGACTTGTGGTATCTACTTAGCTTTTTTTGCTAAAACCTCCAGATCTACTAGCTGAAGCCAGGTGCAAAACACATACATTTAGAATCAAAGGGTACAAAGCCCAGGAATTTCTTTACATACCAGAAGTGACTGGAGTGTACAGTCAGGAGCTGGGAATTTTTGCTGAGCTACTTCATGTCACCCAGAGGTCTGCTATTAGATCCAAACCTACTTCCAGTCCTTCTGGCGGTTCCCTCCCTGCAAGAAGTGAAGTTACAGGGAACCAGGCAGAGGGCCTTCTCAGTAGTGGCGTCCACCCTGTGGAATGCCCTCCCATCAGATGTCAAGGAAATAAACAACTGTCAGAAGACATTTGAAGGCAGCCCTGTTTAGAGAAGTTTTTAATGTTTGATGTTTTATCGTATTTTAAATATTTTGTTGGAAGATGCCCAGAGTGGCTGGGGAAACCCAGCCAGATGGGTGGGGTATAAATTAATCATAATCATAATCATAATCATAATCATAATCCGCATGGTTCTCATCAATGTGCCACAGTTCTAACACAGCAAACCTGCTTTAAGAAAAGTGGGGTAAGGAAATTGACAGGGAAATGCACTGGAAAGTATGGGATAACACTTTCTTTGTCACAATGTCATCTAACCACTGCACAAACAAATCGGAATGTATGGTTATTCAATAACCAATTGTCCCAAACCCAGGAGAACAGTCACCAGTTGGTGCAGATAATACTGAGGTTACTGGGAGCCAAGTTACAGGGGACCAGGCAGAGGGCCTTCTCGGTAGTGGCACCCGCCCTGTGGAATGCCCTCCCACCAGACGTCAAAGAGAAAAACAACTACCAGACTTTTAGAGGACATCTGAAGGTAGCCCTGTTTAGGGAAGCTTTTAATCTTTAAGAAATTGGTGTATTCTAATATTTCTGTTGGAAGCTGCCCAGAGTGGCTGGGGAAACCCATCCAGAGGGGCGGGGTATAAAAAATAAATTATTATTATTATGAGGTAGATGGACTAACTTGGTATAAAGTAGCTTCCTATGCATATTTGCCTACTACTCCATTTCCATTTCTGTGTTTGGACGATGGATATTGTTTTGCTGGTGCTCTTATGTTTTCCATCCTTGATCATTATGCTTTTGACAATGGGGTTCTTTACTTGCAATATGCTTTGAATGCGAGAAGTAAAGACCCCTTCATCGTCTGTTTAACTCGTTGCTTGTTTTCCTTCTCTTCCTGTTTTGTGGGATGAAGGTTTTGTTGGGATAGTATGCAATGAATTTTAACATTTTTAATTATTGTTGTGTTGATATTTGTGTACAGGCATGGTCCTCACAATAAACGGTTTTTGTTGCTGTTGTTGTTGTTGAATGCCTTTTGGGGGATTTGCTTGCTTCTGCACATGAACTTTTATTACTCTTCCGGGATAAGCTATTTGTGCTGCCTTGTGCTTTATGATGTCAGGGCAAACCAGCTATTTTGTCTTTCCCCCTCCCCTCTACCACCCCACTTTCCCAGAACTGTCCCTGAGAGGTTAATAGAGTTAGTGGCTTCTGGACAGCCGTCAGATAAAGGGAACTGCACCCTTTTCCTCAGGATGTATCACTTTTCCCTTGCAAAATAATAATCAGATAGACCAGATCATGAACTCTGAGATTTTGGGCTTATGCTGGAGCATGAGAAAAGCAAAGATCTTTGGTCTAACATCCTCTCATCTTCTTGTAAATCCAATGAGTAAGGTGAAATGTACTGGGAATGACAGAGTCTCCTCATGAACTCTGTCATATTATACTATAGAAATGAGACATGTACTTTATTGTGTAAGTAAAAAATGGGTTTTTTTGACAGGTTATTGGCAGCTTTTTCTTTGTACAGTGGCTTGATGGTTCAGTGGACTGGAAATGCCAGGAAACAAGGGATCCAAAGTGAGTGGGTGTGAAAGATGGTGCAATCTAGTAAGAATGGTTAGCTCATATAGGTAGGGCTGTGGTGAATTTTTCATCTCTGATGCTGAGCATATTTCTGAGTATGGAGCATACCTCTCAAGAATGTTGTCAAATAATTAGTTGTTCTTAAAAGCTAGTATGGTATATACTTTTGGCCAAAGTAGACCTTTCATCTGATGGAGGAGGACATGCTTTCCATGCAAAAGGACCTAGGTTCAATCTTTGACATTTCCATTTAAAATAGCAGGGTGGTAGGACAGAGGGAGGGGACCCAGGTGGCGCTGTGGTTAAACCACTGAGCCTAGGGCTTGCCGATCAGAAGGTCGGCGTTTTGAATCCCTGTGACGGGGTGAGCTCCTGTTGCTTGGTCCCAGCTCCTGCCAACCTAGCAGTTCGAAAGCACGTCAAAATGCAAGTAGATAAATAGGAACCGCTACAGCGGGAAGGTAAACGGCGTTTCCATGTGCTGCTCTGGTTTGCCAGAAGCGGCTTTGTCATGCTGGCCACATGACCTGGAAGCTATACGCCGGCTCCCTCGGCCAATAATGCGAGATGAGCGCCGCAACCCCAGAGTCGGTCACGACTGGACCTAATGGTCAGGGGTCCCTTTACCTTTTTAGGACAGAGGGAGGTTTCTCATTTTTTAGCAACAAGCTGTGTGCCACCAAAATTTGGTGCCATATGCAAGCTTCCTTCTTTTGTCCCCAGAGTATGAGGTACGTTACTCATTCACAAAATGGGAAGAGGCTTCTATTGGTCATACTAATTTCTGATGTAGCCCAATTAAATTCTACTTCTATGTGCATAAATTCTTTCCTGTGCAGAATGAGAGATTGTTATCTTTAAACAATGGTCCGGAGCTAGTCCACTGGCTCTGTGTAATTTAATGTTACTTGTTCTTCTAATATTTTAATGGTGTACATTTTATTCCCTATAAAAGATATGGGCATGTTGGTGAGGCCAATGAACAAGAATCAATGCTAAGAGGAACACCAGTAAGAGCTGAAGGTAGGCAGTCTTTGCTCAAGAAAATGTAGCTGTTCCCATGTGAATTTGTGAGAAAGCTGTGCCCTCTTCTGTTCCCACATCTCATCAATGCTTGCATGACAATCAAGGAAATTATGGGCCAATGCTCACAGTTTCTATTATGGCAGTTAGGAATGTTTGGTTTGCATCAGAGATGGTGGTTGGAGAGTTGTGTGGGCATAATATTATGCAGTTGCTATTTTCTCCTCTGAGCCTTAGGATCTTTCCAGAGAAGAAGAGTTTGTACTTGATATCCTGCTTTATCACTACCCTAAGGGACTAACATTCTCCTTTCCCTTCCCCCCCCAACAAACACTCTGTGAGGTGAGTAGGGCTGAGAGACTTCAGAGAAGTGTGACTAGCCCAAGGTTACCCAGCAGCTGCATGTGGAGGAGCAGAGACACGAACCCGCTTTCCCAGATTACGAGTCTACCGCTCTTAACCACTACACCACACTGGCTCTCCAGAGGATGTGTTTAAAACACAACCAATGTATATTTATTGCTCATTTGCCACTGGTACCCAGATGCCCTCTATTTCTATTTCCTGACTCTCAAAAACCATATATAATTGCTGAGAAAATCTTAATTCATCCCCCAGTTACCAGGGCCAATGTGTTTAGGGAGTGATGTCTAGCAGAATATAGTTCTATGGGTGTCATGCACACCTATTGGAAACTGGCTATGGCAGCAGTAGTGATGAGAGACATTTCCATATCCCATACTGCAGCAGCACCAACTCTCAGTGGGTAAGGCTAGAAATACAGTCTTGTCCATTGCTAAATAGCTTCAGAGGTCTGGTGTCAATAGATCTAGAAGGATTGTTCCCCCCCCCTTGTAGTATTTTGAAGATATGATATAATCTGGTAAATAAGCAGAGGAGCTGCCACTCTCCACAATGGTTGATGTGCATTTGATTAGGTTCCTTTCCTGAGAACTGCCAGATAGATACCTCAGGGCCAGTCTGCTCATGAGGCTTGCTGAGGCAGTTACTTTCAGGTGGCAGGCTGAGTACACCTGGGAGGGGTGACAGATCCTGGCCCCCCAGGAGCACATCATTCACCGCCTCCTTTGTTTCTTGCTTGTCACTGCCTCCTCCTCCTGTTGCTGCTCCTCTCCAACCTCCTTTTTCCTTCCCCAGCACCTTCAGTGTGCTGGGGCTTCCCCAGGCTGTCTTCCTGTCACCTCAGGGGTGGGGGCAGAAGAGGCAGTGGCATTTTCTGTTTTGCCTCAAGCGGCAAAGTGTCCTGGACCAGCCCCGATATAATCCCATGTTAAGAGAATCAACTTTGTAATAGATATGAAAAGAACAAACTCGAGCTGTGTGTTCAGACTGCATCGCATGTGAATCCTGAAGTGAAAGTGTATGACTCATTAGAATCATGATCTTCTTTTGTCTGATCCTATCATTATCTGTTGCTTCCCTTCCCCTCCCACTTTTGTCCTACCTATTCTAGGAATCTTGCGAGTCATGGTGTATTTCCTGCTTGTGATGTTTGGAGCCCTGGCTAGGGCTCCTGGACTCCCGGAAGGGAAGCTTGGCTGTGGCAGAATGGGGAGATTAATGCTTCTCTGTAAGGCCAGCCCTCAAACTATCCTTGAGCAAACCCAGGTGATAAATTCACATGATTTTAACCACCGGATGTGGAGCTTCATTGTGTGACTCTGGGAATTATTTATATCTTCCTCCAAATAATACATTTGTTTCCCTGAAAATTGCTAGGTGTGGAATTGGCTATTTTTCAAAAATCCTTTATGAGGCTCTAAATATAACAATTAGAAAGGGTGGTTCACATTGCAGTGGTGATTTATTTGGTAAGGGATGAAGGGAAACCACAGGATCCCTTGCCTCTCCTTTAACTCTGAATGCATGCAGAATATTTTTGCCACACAAAGCACTTTTGCCACCCCTAGAATAGTACGGTGACCTTTTACAAAAAAGGAAATGAGGCTGAAAGAGAACAAGTGGGGCCGCAACAAAATGTTGTAGCGTGGAGTTCAGGGTTCCAGCTAACTGTGCTCTCTTTCAGGATACTGCATTCCATCCCCACTCCCCAAAATTGAGCTAATATGAGCATGCTCATTTCCCACTGGGATGTTTTTTTTTTAATAACACCCTTCCCCCATTCATATGTCTCTGTGTGTGCACACATTAGGGGCTGCACACTGCTTGCTTTGCTTACCAACCCCCCCGGCCAAAGCCACTTATTCCCTACCTTTAAACCTCACCAAACCTATGCCGTTTTCTTGGGTCACTTGCCCACCTGCCTCCGCCTCTGTCTTCATCCTCTGGTTCCTTCCACTTTACCCTCCAATGCTGCTGCAGTGGCCCCACAGCTCTGAGAGCCCAGCCTGTCATCATGCTGCAGTCAGTGGCCAAAGAACTGCTGCATGTCAACACACTTACATGTTTATAATATGTAAGAGGTGTTTGTGTCACTGGTTTGCTGTGCAAGAGAAGAGGGCCAAGGTTTTAAAAACTGTCCTGCTGTAGTATAGCCACCTAAACCAGTGCCCTCCATATCTTTCGGGGCAAAATTCCCATCTGTTCCAGCAAATATGGCATTTGAATGACATGCCACAAATTATTTATCTTAGTGAACAAAACTGGGCATTGGAAGAATCACACAATTGTTGTCATGACTGTATTTGCTTTTGAAACAATCATTTATTTCTGAGCTGTGGCACTGGTTTTTTTTTTTAAAAAAAGGTTTATAGGGCCATTAAACACACTGTGACAGATACAACCCTACTAGGAAGAGTGTGTCCCACACAGCTGACTGATGAAACAGCTTACAGGCCCACACAGAACTTGATCATAAGTAGGAGCAGTAAAACTGCTTGCAGGAGGCTGATGCTCTTCAATGAGAAATGGAAATGGTTCCCTTGATATGCTCTTCAAATGCTGAGCACGTGCTTCCTGTGAGATATGTCAGTTCAAATGCTTAGATCTGCTTGTGTTGAGCAGGAATAAATCCCCACGTGAACCTCTCTAGGGCCATTAGTGTAAGGCTTCAGTGTGAATCACAAATATATATTGAGAGGGGAAAGTCACCACCAGCTTAATGAAGCCTATCCTTCTAAAACAGCTTTATGTGCTAGTTGTTGTTGTTGTTGTTGTTGTTGTTTAGTCATTTAGTTGTGTCTGACTCTTCGTGACCCCATGGACTAGAGCACGCCAGGCACACCTGTCTTCCACTGCCTCCCGCAGTTTGGTCAGACTCATGTTGGTAGCTTCGAGAACACTGTCCAACCATCTTGTCCTCTATCGTCCCCTTCTCCTTGTGCCCTCCATCTTTCCCAGCATCAGGGTCTTTTCCAGGGAGTCTTCTCTTCTCTTCTCATGAGGTGGCCAAAGTATTGGAGCCTCAGCTTCAGGATCTGTCCTTCCAGTGAGCACTCAGGGCTGATTTCCTTCAGAATGGATAGGTTTGATCTTCTTGCAGTCCACGGGACTCTCAAGAGTTTCCTCCAGCACCATAATTCAAAAGCATCAATTCTTTGGCGATCAGCCTTCTTTATGGTCCAGCTCTCACTTCCATACATCACTAATGGGAAAACCATAGCTTTAACTATGGTTCTCTCTCTTTTTAAATTATATAATTTTATATATACATTTCACTGATTTTACAGTCATTTTAACATTTTAAAATGACTTCCTCCTCTTTCTGTGGTTCCTTAAATTTATATTTAATATCTTTTGCATATCCAAATTAACTTAACTTACTCATCTATTTAACTTCTTTAACTACCATATATACTCTTATGTAACTGCAGGTTATTACAATAATCCTGCCAATGTTTTTATCTGTTTACAATTTGTCTGTAAATATTCAATAAACAATTTCCATTCTTTTACAAAAAGTTTGTTATCTCGATTTCTTATTCTTCTGGTAACTTTTGCCATTTCTGCATATTCCTTAAGTTTTTGTGTCCATTCTTCCTTTGGTGGGAATTCTTTCCATTTTTGGGCAAGTAACATTCTTGCCTGTGGCTCTCTGGGAATTGATGGACTCCACTTCCCATTCACTCCAACCAGTGTGACTTTGGGTGAGTGATAGTGTGAGTCCACCTTCAATCCCCAGCAAGGAGCTGGGTATGTTTAGCTTGGAAAAGATGAAACTGAGAGGAGATATAATAGTCATATTCAAATATTTCAAGGGCTGTCACATGGAAGAGGGAGCAAGCTTGTTTTCACCTGCTCTGGAGGGCAGGACTCAAACCAATGGCTTCAAGTCAAAAGAAAGGAGATTCCCACTAAACATCAGGAAAAACTCTCTGACATTAAGTGGAATGGACTGCCTTGGAAGGTAGTGGATTCTCCTTCCTTGGAGGTTTTTAAGCAGAGGTTGTATGGCCATCTGTCACGGATGCTTTAATTGAGATTCCAGCATCTCAAGGGGTTGGACTAGATGACCCTTGGGGTGCCTTCCAACTCTGCAATTCTATGCTTCTATTCTACAAGGCAGGCCTGGGAGAGGACTCTGCCAGAAGGCCTGGAGAGTTGCTATATCATCATCATCATCATCACCACCTTATATCACACAGAGTGCAAAGTGGCCAACGAAGCTAAAACCACACCATTAAAACAAAATCCTAAAATACAATGCTTAAAACAATCTGAGATATAATTATATCAATTACATCATGTCCTCTGACCATTATCTGATCTTTTGGTGCCATCTTAGTTCAAACAGTTATGGGCTATAAACACTATTTGGTCAAGGCTGAGCTGCAGGCCAGGTCTTTTTTTAGGAGCAGCTCGCAGGAAGCTTATAGAGAACCCATACGAAAAATAAAGCAATAAAAGCTGGCCTGTTAGGGTAAATGGGGCGCTGCCCCATTGACCTCAGTTCACCCTGGGTCACGCCCCACCTAGCTGACTTCTTACTTGCATCCAGTCCAGGGATCTTTTTCTTCTTCCTTAGTCTCAGTTTTGCCCTTGAGCTGAGCAGGGAGAAGGATGGGGACAAAACTGGTATGAATCAGCTTCCCCCATCATTGTCTCTTGTTCCTCCTCCTATTGGTCTCCCTGCCTTCTACCCTACCAGTCCCAATGGGCATTAGGGACCACTGATGAGGGCAAACTGTGAACTATTCTAAGTTTTCATAATGATAATGTTCAACAACGGATCTGGAAAGTAGGGTTGGGTTGACACCTCAATTTCAGTTTCTCTTGGTTTCTCATTTCTCCAGCCAGGATTACTTCTGCACATTTCCACATCAGTTTGCTTCTTCTCCTCCTTATTTCTTAAAAGTCCCTGGGAAAATTCACCAACAGTTAAATGTGAATTTCTCCTTATTAATTTGGCACAACAAGACATGTATCTGCAAAGCAAGTTCCTCTAATGTATTTTTGTATGCTATTTTCACCAACAGATTCATTTTTGTACTCATAACGCAGCTGGAGACCAGCATTGCAAAATTCAGAGTAGTACAAATTTCAAAAGATGAATGTGTTTTGGTTTGTGGATTGTTTCGGAAAGTACACATTGGGTATACTCACATTTAAATACTTCATCAGATTTCTTCCCCATCCCTGTTGGGAAGTACTAAGGGCTTCTTTTTAGGAGGTTTCATTGTCCAGCTGCAGAAACGAGTCACTAGATGGCTCTACAGTATCAGAGTATGTGTTCCCTGTCCAAGCCTGCTGCAGTTACGGGTTGGATTGCATAAGGGCTACTTCCCCGTAGTAATGTTTGTGCTCATCAAGATTTCATAGCTTGGCTCCGGGTGAGGGCAGCAGCTGACCCTCCTTGCTTCAGCCTGCAATGCTATTCCTTCAGCAACATTTCAAATCATCCTATGCTGGTTTAACCACAGTTCCCACTTTCTCAGAGAGGGAAAGAAAATGTGGCAATCACAGGTGCTATCACCTTTTCAAAGAAACCCTGATCATATTATTTTTTAAAAAAGTATTTTATTATGCAGATTTAAGAGCAATTCTGAAGGTGGGAGGAAGTAATACTCTGAGTAGACCCATTGAAATGAATGGAACTTATCGGTTGGTAATGGCTAACTTAAGTTCAATGGATCTACTCGGAGTATGATTTAGACCACTTTCATACTATACAATTAAAGAACAATGACATCACTTTAAATAGTTGTGGCTTCCCCCCAAGAATTCTGGGAGCTGTTTTTCTGTGGCCAAAGTGTAGGGCCCTTAGTTAACTTTCTCCCAGTGCTGAACGGTGCTGCTTGGCTGCCTGGGGCGGCGCCCCCTGGGGGCAGGGCATTGCTCCGCAGCATGCATGCATCTTGACGCATGCATCCTGATGTCACGACGCACGATGAACCAGGGTGGACTGCGCATGTCCGCACATGCACAGTCCGTCTGGGTTGGCGCTCGGTGGCAGCAGTGCTCGGTGGCAGTGACGGCGGCGGTGCTTGACACTTGGCAGTGGCGCTCATTGCTCAGCAGCGCTCGGCGACGTTGGCGCGGACCAGGGGCCGGGGGCGCTGCCCCCGCGTGCTGCCCCCGTGCTGCCCCTGCCAGAGTGGAGCTAGGGGCAGCTTGCCCCCTTCACCCCTCCCTTGCTCGCACCTGCTTTCTCCAACTGATAGTGCTCAGATAGTGCTCAGATAGTGCTCAGATGGGGGCAGCGGCAGCAGCACAAGCAAGAGTGACCAAGGAGGGAGAGGTTTGACCTAGTGTTTGATTGGCTGATAAACTTGTCTGGTTGGTTTAATGGTGAAACCAGTCTCAGAGAACAACTGATACATGTGCGGTGAGACTTCTCTTATGATTGTCTTGTTAAGAACTAGAATGAAGCTGGCCAATTTCTGTAGTGAGAAGGCAACTCTGTGTTTTTCAGCACTTAGCTAGAAGCATTGTGAAGATGGGCATGGTACAAACAAGGAACTGGTGGAAGCTCCCAGAAACCTTTGGCTATAGAAGTGGCTTGATTCTCTGGGTTGCATCCAGCTAAGTCAGGCATAGGCAAACTCAGCCCTCCAGACGTTTTGGGACTACAACTCCCATCATCCCTAGCTAACAGGACCAGTGGTCAGGGATGATGGGAATTGTAGTCCCAAAACATCTGGAGGGCCGAGTTTGCCTATGCCTGAGCAAAGTCATACAAAAGATCCAGTGAAATAAATGGAAATAATGAACAAGCCCATTGCCGTATTTTTCCGTGTATAAGACAATGCTTTTGCTTAAAAAATTAGGCAAAAATTGGGTGTCATCTTATACATGGATATTGAATGCAGAGGGGGGACGTGTGATTAATGGCAGCAGCAAGCAGGAGATTGGCAGCGGCAATTGGGTGGGTGATTGGTGGCTGTGGCAAGGCATGCTGGCAATTGGCTGTGGCTGCAGCAATTGGGCAGGCGACTGGCGGCTGCAGCAAGTGGGCGGATGGGCTGTTGGTGGCAGCGAGTGGGCAGACAATTGGTGGCTGCGGTGAGGTGTGCAATCGGCAGTGGCTGTGGCAAGCGATCGGCAGTGGTGGGCAGGCGGGTGAGCGATTGGTGGAAGTGACCTCCCCCACCTCACCCCCCAAAAGCTAAGCAACTTAATTTCTTAATTTTGGGTTAAAAAAATAGGGGTCGTCTTATAATTGGGGGTGTCTTATTCATGGAAAAATATGGTAAGTTCATTTGGTCTACTGACTGGACCAGGCATCCCCAAACTGCGGCCCTCCAGATGTTTTGGCCTACAACTCCCATGATCCCTAGCTAACAGGACCAGTGGTCAGAGATGATGGGAATTGTAGTCCAAAACATCTGGAGGGCCGAAGTTTGGGGATGCCTGGACTAGACCAAGTGAAGGGCCTTTGGTCCATCAGATATTGCTGAACTACAAGTCCCATCAGCCAGAGCAAGCCTGACCAATGGCTAGGGATGATGGTAGCTGTAGTTCAAGCAACTTCTGGAGGGCCAGACTCGACTTAGATCTGACCTGACTCTTCCTGAGTATAATTTAGTCAGATACAACTCTCTGTTAATTTCACCCAGAAACATTCTCACTTGTTTTTTGTGGTCATTTTCTAAAAATATGTTTTTTTGTTTTAGTGATATGCATATTCTATAAAGCGACAAAACAGAAATGGAATACAACAAGGAATGGAAATGCAACAACCTGTTCTCCCCCTATGCCAGAAGCCAGGCAAGTAATCATATTCATTCTTTTCTATAGTCTATGTTTCCTATTTCATTTATTTGCTATGTTGTTCTTGCAGGAACCTCACAGAGTATACTACATTGTCAGGATAATCTTCTATTTTCATTGGCCAGAAGAGACTGAGATATCCAGGGACAAAGTTCAGAGTAGAAATATAATCGTGGCATCAAAGGATTGATCAGTTTTAGGTCACTTCCCCCATCCATGCTCAGTTCTGGCTTTTTGAGTTCATTGGTCTTCCAATGCGGTTATATAGACAGTTTACTAGGTTACTTACTTTTCCTTTGAGCACTTTAATCTTACTGCCCATTAATATCTGCCATGCTTACTGGAAATCCAAAGAAGGTTGAAGGGAAAATGTACAAATTCTTTGGACGTGAAATTAATAGTGCTTATTCCTTTCAGAGATAACGCTGGTATTTAGGAAGTCCCAAGGCGCATTGTGTCTTCACAGATTAAATTTCCTGTGTAAGCTCATAAACGTTATGTAACTCAATTTTTTTCTTATTATCTCTTGGCAGCAGCAGGAATAGGAAATCCTAATGCCATCTCTTTTGCTATTCTGGGCACCCTTTTTCCCCTCCAAAAAAGGAAGAAGAATGATAAAGCAAAGCAAAGCAAAGCACGATGAAATGAACTGAAAAGAGCAGATCAGGATTCTATTATCTATAGCCTATTAGCCTTACTAGCTTCTTTTTTCTTTCTTCATTCCCCTTTAGTGCATAGCATAGCTTGAGGATGGCTGCTGGACCTTAATACCACAACCTCTCTCAGTCAACATAGCGGTTGCAACTCAGTGTTTCTCACAAACACGTGTATAACAATTTTGTGTAGGCACTCTGTTGCCGGTGCACTGGTATGGATGAGATTTTTGTCCCCTGGAGAGTGCTGTATGTGTTGGCTATGCTGGTCAATTGTTGAATGAGGGTGGGTGGAGCAGATCCCACATGCACCCAAAGGAGATGCCTGGCGCTTTTAAGTGACATCTAGGACTGAATGACAGCTGTGAAGAGAGGGTTGGCATTACACTTCCCCTTTGGTCTGAAAGTAACTGGTGGATCAATGTTGGATAGCAGCTTACTCAGATTTTTATAAACCCAAAGCATAAGCTGAAGAGAGAGTACCAACCCAGAGAAGGTTTGTCACAATGCTGAAGTAAATAGGGCCAATTGGCTTCAACTAAGATGTACAACCCATCCATATCAACGAGACTAATCTTCTCTGGATTGGGGCCACTAAGTTTAAGGTAGGGATACTCAAACCTTTCCAATAGTATGCTTCATTAAAACTTAGTGTTGCCCATTTTATGCCGTAAGAAATAGTTTACTGAATTGTATGTGGATTTAGAAAATCTACACCCGAAACTAAACGTATGATACAAGGGGAAAATTCAGAATTCAACTCTTCTGAACTGGTAAATTAGCTAAAACTAGGCATCTGTCCAAAGAGTCTTGGACTGGCATCATTTTCACTGACTTCTTGGGATTAACAGTAAAATCTAGTTAACTATTAATCAGAGCTGCATCTCTTTGGAAAGATGGTAGCTTCTGGTCTTCCTTAGGCAGCAACTAAGATCGGCTTGCTAAATCTTCTTGTCAATTCATTCTCAATAGAATACAAAAACTATGCTCACATTGTGCCCTGTGTTGTTCCAAGAACCGAAGAAAAGTTTTGTTTGTTTTCTATCTTCACATTCTGAATTATCAACCATTCCATAGCCAGGGCAAACTTTTGCCTTAGCCGCCATTGATTGGCAAGGTTTTAGTGGAAATATTATTTTTGTCTTGTTCAGTATAAGGATAATTGCACGTTTCTTATGAGGCAATTGCAATTAGCTTAATCATCTGGACCGCGCTTTTTTTCTTTGGTACCCATTAAGGTGTGTAGATGTGGGGAGAATTGGGCCACAAGTCACCATGTTTTGAACAATGAGGAGCCAGGACACTCTGATACATATCCAAGTGATGGTTTTTAGACAACTTCAAATGTAATTAGACAAATTCATGGGGAATGATGCTATCAATGGCTACTAGTTGTGATGACTATATTACCACCTGTATCAAAGGAAGGATGCCTCCGAGTACCAGTCATGGGGTACATGACTGAGATACTGCTGTTGCAGCCCCATCCCTATTGTGGGCTTCCCATAGACACCTGGTTGGCCACTGTTAATAATAATAATAATAATAATAATAATAATAATAATAATATATTATTTATACCCCGCCCATCTGGCTGGGTTTCCCCAGCCACTCTGAGCGGCTTCCAACAGAAAAATAAAATAAAATAATCAATTAAACATTAAAAGCCTCCCTAAACAGGGCTGCCTGGGCAAGATGTTAACAGGCTGCTGGACAAGATGGGCCTTTGGTCTGATCCAGGAGGGTTCTCCTTATGCTCTTAAGCTGTAAACAGGCAGGAAAGGCCATCCCTTCAAGGTAAGTCAGCGGGAAGAAAGCCGTGGATGATGAAGAGAGAGGCTTCTGGTGCTTGCCGCAACCCATATATATAAGCAGCTTACATTCACCGAGTCCTGTTCTTTACACAGCCAAAATCCACACACAAGAGGGAGGTATAAGTAGGCTTGAAAGGTTTACAGAACTCAATTGTTTAAAGAGCTCTTCCTTCACATATGTAGGAACCCTCAGACTGGCAAATGTGGACTGAACATGTTCATTGGCCATAGGACATCAAGTGTCTTTTGAGAAGAAGCAGAATGGAATGGAATGGAATGGAATGGAGTGTCTTGGCGAAAGGAATGGGTGGCTGGACCCCAGAACAGGAACACCCCACATTTTATTGCAGGTTTCCCTTGGTCTCCCCTAAGTCTTCCTTCGTGTTGACTTCTTTTTGGAGAGTTCTACAATGAATGTTTTCCTGACTCTGGGACCCCTCCTTCAGAGTAATTTTGAGTCTGCTGTTGGTGGTGGTTTTCTGTTTTACAAGGCTTTCTCTCAGGTCTCCTGCTCCTGGGCTGCAGTAGAGGCCAACTTCAGTCCCCACAGCTGAGCTAGTTCTCTCCTACTGACCACTCCACCAAAGCATCCCACCCCTGTTGTCCGCTTACCATACATTTATCAAGCAAAGATGCTTGTGGCTCAGGCATTCAGCACATGCATGCACAGAATTGCATACATCCACAAAAAGTGAGTGTGACCACTGCTTCATGTGACTTCCATGCTCCTAACCTCCATGCTTCAGAACCCTCCCTCTGCTTTGAATTAAACCAGAAATCCAGCATTCAAATGCCATTGGATTTTAATGACAGAGCAGTGGCTTTAAGTGCATTGACCCAACTTACGGAACTATCATTGCTGCTGATTATCATAATGGAACCTTGGCTTGATGTCAGCTTGGTCATGGCCTTCAGTTTTACCATCTGCCCCCTGAGTCAGATTGGCTGATGCCCAGCACACCCCTTGCTACTCCCACAGATTGCATGATAAAAATGAGTTGGAAAGTGCTCAGAACGGCTCTTAGCAGCCGCCTGGCACTGGGCCTGCTTGTGTCCGTGACCATGAGAGGCTCTTTTTCATGCACCTTTTGCTACTCAGTGTGCCAAGACAGAGGCCAATGGTAAATTAATTTGAATACATGTCAAGGGCACAGGGAAAAACCCGGATATGAGCCACATGCTGACTCTGGGCCTTTTATCGCCAGCTGCAGGAGCGTAAGAGCACAAGAAGAGCCTGCTGGATTAGGCCAATGGTCCATCTAGCTCAGCATTCTGATCTCACAATGGCCACCTATATGTCAGGGAGCTGACAGGGAAAACAGGTCATTTGCAGAGATCAGAGAAAGGCAGTGAAACACCGGCTAACTTACAGTTTATTTCTTTATTAAGGAAGTAGAACAGAGAACACATGGAGACTTCTAAGGGTTGCTCCTGTCTAGATTAAGCAGTTGCACGGACTGGCTTGCAACCCCCCCCCTTCATTCCTTATTCCTCTGTGTCAGGCCCTCCCTCTGTCGACGACGAGTCCCCAAGAGTCCCTCTCTGTTTCTGCCTGGCCTGGTAACATGCAATGGATGCCTTGTTCTGGGAGTATGGGGGGCTTGTAGGCTGTCAGCAGAGAATATGTCAGGGTTGAGCCGCCAAGTCTGATTCCTGTGGCACCTGCCTGTTTCCTCCCCTGCATCATCCTTCAAGCTCCCAGCCTCTGGTTGTCCCCTTGTCTGGAGTGTGGCCAGTTTCCCATCACCAGGATCCAGGATCTAAACCAGGCATCCCCAAACTTCGGCCCTCCAGATGTTTTGGACTACAATTCCCATCTTCCCCCACCACTGGTCCTGTTAGCTAGGGATCATGGGAGTTGTAGGCCAAAACATCTGGAGGGCTGCAGTTTGGGGATGCCTGATCTAAACTCTCCCTGTGTGCTTTCCCTGTGGGGCTCTTGGTCAGGCAGCTTCCACCACTCCTCCCCATCCAGCCAGTCCCTGACACTATATGCCTGTGGGAAACCTGAAAGCAGGATTTGAGCATAAGAACACTGTCCTCTCCTCCTGCAACTGGTAAGCAGAAGCATGTTGCTTCCAGCTGTGGAGATGAAGCATTCAGTAGGTTTCATGGCTAGTAATCACTGATAGCCTTATCCTCCATGAATTTGTCCAATCCTCTTTTAAATTCAGTTGTAAAGGTAATTAAAGTGTGGTTCTGAATAGTTTGAGAAAAGAATTTGTCACAGGTCAATTAAACCTTTATCTGTCTGGAAGAGATTGCCTTGCCCTGGGGTACAATGGAAAGTTCCGAGTCAAGTACAAGCAGAGAGGCTAATTCAGTGTCTAACTGCAGGTAACCCCCAGAGCTGGCTGACCTTCAGCTTGCAAATGCTTTTTTCTCACTGCGTCATGTCATTGACACACAGATGAGCTTTTGCAAAGCAAACAGACCTCTTGAGAGACCAACTTTTTGTAATATTGCATCAGTTCTTTGCAAATAGTGCATTAGCAGTCATCTGTCATTAAAGACTCAAGCTGGGGTCACTTGCAGCTTTCCTTACAACCTGTTTCTTTCATCAGAAAATACAATTATACAAGTAAATTAGTTCATTTGCTTTCCTGATGCTGTTTCCGAGCCGTGGAACAAATTAGATTTGGTTAATGTTGTCCGCTGTTCCTTCACCAAGGTCCACTGTGCACAGTCAGAATAACTTTTCTTTAATAGTTGCTAAAGGCTGTAATAGTCAGAATAAATATTCAGCGCAAACCAAGTTATAATTCAGATCAGCCACCATTTTTGTACACTTATCTTTGAATTTGCTCCATCTGTCTTACAAGTCTACACTAAGAGTGTCTTAAATTCTCCTGTAAGTTTAAGCAGGGTGAATAACCACAGCACATTCAAATATTGGCTTCCAAAAATGTTGCCACCTGTCAAGCTGGGGATTATGTTTGTCCCTTTAAAACAGGGTTGGGGAACCTGTGGACCTCCATATGTTGTTGGACTCCAACTCCCATCATCCATAGGCATAAGGCATGCTGGCTGGGGCTGATGGGAGTTGGAGTCCAAAAAACACCTATAGGGCTTCAGTTCGTCACTCAAAGATCTGACGCAGAGATCCTGGATACATCCACTGAAACCATAGCTGCCAAAAACCCCGTATTTCCTGGGAACCCCCCGGTTTTTTCTTACCCTTTCTCACTGGTCTCCCGTTTGAGCTCCTCTCCCGCTAATCTCCCTTATTTTGGCTCCTGTTGGAGGCCATTTTTCTGGTGTCACTTTGCCCATCTATGGGCACCAGAAAATGGCCGGTGCCGGTGCCAGAAGTCATGTCTACGCATGTCTGGAAGTGCGTAGATGCAACTTTCGGTGTCGCTTTGCCCATCTATGGGCACTGAAAATGGCCGGCGCCAGTACCAGAAGTGCGTCTACGCAACTTCTGGTGTTGCGCGGCTGCTGATCCCGGATTTCTTCGCGAGAGACTTGGCAGGTATGACTGAAACCCTTGTCCTGTTCTTTCACTGGTTTCTTCTCTCTCTCTCTCTCTCTCTCTCTCTCTCTCTCTCTCTCTCTCTCTCTCTCTCTCTCTCACACACACACACACACACACACACACACACTGAGTTTTGTCCCATAGCATGTGACCATGGAAGAAACAGGAAGAGTCCAGTAGTTGGCAGGTGCTGGGGCTGCATCATCTATCTATCTTCTGAGCTTCTAAAGACTTGAAACCTGTGTGTGTAAGATTTTCAGTTGAATGCATTGCATCTTTGTGATCTGGCTGAGATATAGGAACTGGATAGTTAGATCAACAAACTGTCCTCTGAGGAATGCCACAAATGTATATATTTGACTGAAAATGTTTTACTGTGCCTCTCCCTCTTTTTGTTTTGTTAGTACAAGGGTTTCCAAACTGTGGTCCATGGACGACCAGTGGCCTGTGAGATTCATTCAGGTGGTCTGCAGAGTGTCTGCATGAAATATTCATACCGATTTTTAATTGTATTTTTATTGCTTCTTTTATTCCTTAAGTTATTATTCATTTTATTATTTATTGAATTTATATACCACCTATACCCGGAGGTCTCACGGCGTCACAGAACAAGTTGCATATTATTGTATTACACGGCGGTTCACAGAACAAGTTGCATATTATTGTATTACAATACAATAATAATTTGAATTCCGTGTAACTCAGTATAAAATACAATACAAGAAATAAAAGAAGCAATAGAAAAGACAATTGAAAACCATACCAGAACTATCACAGCATATTGCAATGGCTAAAACAGGAAGAAAAATCATTAAGTAAGGGTGAGGATTGCTTTGCCTTTGAGAACTCTGCTCCATTTGATAGATGCTGGGCTGCGGTGCTACTTGTTCTAGGAACGTAAGTTGTTACTTCCGTTGGTGTCATTTCCCAGGATGGTGCTGCTCAAATGCAAGGTACTGTAGAAATGAACTACAGACTGCAGAGTACTAAATTCCAAGAGAAAAGTCAAACAAGTATGATGGATTTATTTATTTTTTGTTTTTATGTAGCTGGAAGCAGTACAACCTTGCATCATGCTTTCTGTGAGCTGTGGGATGTGGTGCTTCGTCTTTGTCAACAGGATTGATGCTTCTGTCATGAATCACCTGGAGGGGGGGAAATTGCTACATTTATACAAGCCAGCTCTTGGCCTCCATTGCTTTAAATGGAGGAATACTGGAGTGGGGTGGATTTTCATGGCCTTTACCCCTTGGAGCTCATGCATTTGAATTTTAGTAGCAGCTAAAGGAAAATTGTAGTCTCAAAACATCTGGAGGGCCGAGGTATAAAAGGTTGGGAATGGTACGCACGTGTGGAGTCTGGTTAATGTCTTTTAAAGGAATGAAAAACTTGATAGAGGAAGGAGTGTGTAGCTAGCCAAGTGGGATTACATGGTTTTTTTGCCCATGTGGCCATAAGGCAGGAGTGGCTAACTTGTGGCCCTCTAGTTGTTTCTGGAATACAGAATGCTGGCTGGGGCTGATGGCAGCAGGAAGCCATCAACATCTAGAGGGCCATCCCTGCCATAAAGAGATTATTGCCGTTAGATTAGTTAGTTTTACAAGGTACTGTAACTTGTGGGCTTTTTTAAATATATATATATAAAAGAAATCTTCAAAGTTGAACACTAATAGAACCAGGATTAGAGACTGTGCAGCTGGCATAACTACTTGTCATGTGTTCTGGCACAAATCATGGGACAATGAGCCAGTGTAGAATGACTTTAGGCTGTATACCTACCATCCACCTGAGGTCTCCCGGCAAGGTAGGTTGTACTATTGTATTTATTGTACTAATTATTTAATCACCATTGGATTTCCACTGCTCTCTGTTGGAAATAATGGAAGACCGAAGACTTCTAACTGAAGAAGACCAGTACCGTAATTTGAAAGACAGAATCCAATAGGTGCTGTTAGAAGAACAGCCTTTATCTGATTTATGACTCCTACTGATTGTATCACACAAACACGCATATGTTATCGTCATCAGAGAGGAATCCTGGAATATGTTCTTGTACCATTACTGGAAGTGTTATGACACATGTTCTCCCTTGTACTAAATTAGCAAGAGAACACATTATTCTTATGCCTGTGGTTTCTTCTTTTTTAAAAAAAACAAAACAAATTTTATTTAAAAAAAGGAAAAAACATTTCCAGTTCTTAGCTAACTATGCAAGAAAAAACAGTGTACATCAATGACCAAGGGTGAGAAGTAGGTTATTCTGTTTGCAATAGTAAGGGCTCTTTAATTTCATATTTGTAGCACTTTCTTTTCAAACCTGAGAGCTGCCAGTTGCCCTGTCTCCAATTTTTCCATGTTCCTTGCCTTTCCTGGGACATATCCCCGTAGTTCCCTGAGCTGCTGCTCTGTGCTGCCACCATAGTCAACACCAGCCCAGTTGATGTTGCACCATGCTTGGAGTAATAATGGAAAGTGCATCAGTTTGCTACATTTATCTCTCACAAGGGCTCCTGCTACACAGTTTTGTGGGCACTGACACGAGAACCATGGACTACATTTACAGTACAGCTTTCGTGGTGGGGAGGGGGGCAGCAGCAACACAGACCTTACGGCAACAAGAAGACTAGAAAACAGATTGCTCTCATGACAACAAAATTGCTATAAAACAGAGTGCCGGAAGGAGAAAGAGCTGAGAAAGGATGTCTTTTTAATAGGGACAAAACACAAGGGGAATAAACAGAAAGCAAAGCACACAGGCGAGCCTGCAAGCAGCACTCTTTCCCTGATCCCCAAGCAAGACTAGACAATGCAACATCCTGGTCACCTTGGTGCGGTATATGATTGCTGAATGCTTTTATTTGCCCCTGAAGACAGACTACAGGCTGTGTGGGTGATTTATTTTACCTCCAGTTGTCCTCCTCTTTGGTTCCTGCTCTCTTTCCAACACTCATCAATCCCATCCTTTAAAAGGGGGAGGGGGAGAAAGCACAACTGGCTTGTTTCTTTTTCGTTAACACCACCGACACCAAGGAGGGCCGTAGCTCAATGTTAGAGCATCTGCTTTCACTTGCAGAAGGTTCCACTTTCAATCCCTGGCATCTCCAGGTGTATGAATGGGAACGTCCTATGTCTAAAACTTCGGAGAGAGAGGCTTCCAGTTAGGGTGGATAATATTGAACCGGATGCACCAATAGCCTTACTTAGTATCAAGACGGAGAAAACTATGCATTGCATAGTTAAACTATAGAACTCTCTCCCACAGGAGGCAGTGGTGGCTACCAATTTAGATGGCTTTAAAAGAGGATTAGACAAATTCATTAGTCTATCCATGATGGAAGCTATGCTCCTCCATGGACTGTAGGGGCTTCTGAAGTCAGATAGAGAATGCTTCTGATTATCATTTGCTGGGAAATGCAGGAGGGGAGATGGCTCTTGTTCACAAATCCTGCTTGCAGGCTTCCCATGGGCAACTGGTTTGCCACTGAGAGAACAGGAAGCAGGACTAGATGGGTCATTGGCCTGATCCAGCAGGCTCTTCTTATAAGGCAGTTTCTTATTACCAGAGTTGGCTTGAGCCCAGACATGGGCTGCCAGTGCTATGCCATGTCAGCATATTACATTAAACTCTTCATGTCCTTGTGTTGGCCCTAGAAGAAAGCAGGTTCCCAGTGGTCAGAAAGGAAATGCATAAACAGCAGCAAATCAAATATGGGTGGAAATAGCTTGACCCCATTTCATAATTGTGATATCTCTGCCCCTCTTCACTGTTCCAGTCTCTCTATAGACACAGGTATAGACATAATCTTCCTGATGCATGGAGAAACATCATTCTGCTTCACATGTACAGGACACCTGCTGCAGAATTATCTAGCAGCATTCTCAAACTGAATACCAGCCAACTGTTACTTAACATTAGGCCCATTAACATTGCACCATATGGTGAATGTCATAGAAGCCAAGTACAGGGCATGAGCAAGAGAACATCTGGTCCCAGCTTTAAAATAAATAAATAAATAAGAACACATTGCAATTACTCAGCAAAACTTAAAGCAACTGTTGGTCATCACCGACCCCCTGCTACTTAACCACAGCTGAAAGAGGCAGTTAACAGCAGTTCTGTAGCACAACTAAATTCTTAAATTAATTGTATGGGGATTTTGGGATCTAGACTACTGATGCAATCCTTATCTAAGAACGCACTCTTTGGGACTTACTTCTGAATAAGTAAGAAATCCCATAATTTCAATGATTTGACAAAATCCAAAATTTAGGTAAATTGTTAAACTACTGCAGCTGTCTCTGAATTTTGCAGCAATTGCCAACTTTCCTTCTGCATGTGGCCATTCGCAGCTTTGAAAGAAGAAAGGAAATGGAAGGTGCTGGTTGGAATTGCTGTTGTTTGTTACAATGGGGTTTTTTCACCCAATGGTCTGTGTTATTCACACACAGACCATGATTTGTTTTATTTCCCACCCCAGGGGAAAAAAACAGACCTTGCTAATAAAGAGGTCCCATCACTTCTGAAGTTTGCATACGGCATTCTGTCTCTATCCCCAGCCAAACAATTATATTTAAACAAACAGTTTAATAAAATTTGTTATTTCTATATGTTGTTATAACAAAAGTGCATCCAATTCTCTGTTCCACAACTATTGATTTCTTTGGGCTTCTTCTTCTTTCAAAAATGCATGATAATGACACATTATCATATGAATATGCAAAGAAACGAATCACAATATTGCTACCACAAATGACAATAGCTGCTTGATGATGGGTAATCAATAACACTAGCTATACTGTAAATCAGGCACCTCCAAACTGCGGCCCTCCAGATGTTTTGGCCTACAACTCCCATGATCCCTAGCTAACAGGACCAGTGGTCAGGGAAGATGGGAATTGTAGTCTAAAACATCTGGAGGGCCGAAGTTGGGGATGCCTGCTGTAAATAGTGATGCCCAGTGCTTTTTTCCCCTGGGGGTACGCAGGGGTACGCATACCCTTAAACTTTTTGTGAATCTAAGGCCTCATTAAGGGGCAATATTTCAATATGAGTAGGAAAATGAGAGTACCCCTAAACATTTTTTTTAAAGGAAAAAGTAAAAAAGCACTGGTGATGCCCATTATGTAAGTGATGATCAGAACACTGCCAGAGGAATGGAAAACAACAGTGTTGTGTGCACAAACCACCAGCCCCGGCCAGGAGCATACCAATTTAAAGAAATGCAACCTTTGGTAGACAGAATTTGAGTAACGGCAAAGCAATCAAAAGACAAACAGATGCAGAAGAATGAATCCCATCCCTGCCCAGAACAGAGCTTTGCCCATGCTTATGGTTTTCTCTCTGACATCCCCCTTCGTGATACCTCTAACTGCAAAGGAGATCCGATCCTTCCATTTGCGTGTTCAGGCCACGAATGAACTGCCAGAGAAAGACCTTCCTGTAAGCCTGCACCCAGACCTGTCAGCGGATTTACATAAGCTAAGCTTCTCCCACTCAGACTCAGAGCAAGCAGATTTTCTGAATCAAAAGAAATGGGTCAATGGAAAAAAAAAAACCATCATCTAAGACGGCGGGGGATGGGGGTGGGGAGGTGGCAAAGCAGCTTCAGGCAGAGCACCCGTGTGTAGCTGATCCATGTGTGACAGCCTCAGAAGCAGCTGTCATTTTTGACCTGAGCTGCCAGTGCGGCAGATTTTGCATGTTGCTCAGAGAAGAGAGGATCTGAGCTCCCCAAGAGGTGAACTGAAGGGCATATGCCTGTTGCAAGCTGCATCTTCAACACAACATGCTACTTTAAACACAACACAGCAAATTGCTGGTGCCATTTGGCTATCGGGTAACCATATACCATGTTGAGCATTGTGCTAAATATAAGGGATATTCAAAAGAGAAGCATTCCATTACCTACTGTTGTTTCATATGTAAAGATAATAATCATTTAATTGACAAAGTACTTTATGATCCACTTCAATCACCCCTCTCAACAGGCCTGAGTGGTGGGTTATTGCCTCATTCCTTGTACAGATATAGATGCTCAGAGGTCGGTAGATGCTTACCTTAAAAGACAAAATGGGCATACGGCCTCTGTCCAGTATACCTGAAGGAGCGTCTCCACACCCATCATTCTATCCGGACACTGAGGTCCAGCGCTGAGGGCCTTCTGGCGGTTCCCACGCTATGAGAAGCCAAGTTACAGGGAACCAGGCAGAGGGCCTTCTCGGTAGTGGCACCCACCCTGTGGAATGGCCTCCCACCAGAGGTCAAAGAGAACAACAATTACCAGACCTTTAGAAGGCATCTTAAGGCAGCCCTGTTTAGGGAAGCTTTTAATGTTTGATGGATTTCTGTATTTTAATATTTTGTTGGAGGCCGCCCATAGTGGCTGGGGGAACCTGGCCAGATGGGCAGGGTATAATTAATAAATTATTATTATTATTATTATTCCTGATTTACTTCTCTGCAGCTCCTTTCTCCAAACACTCCCCGCCCCAGGCAGGATATTGGAGCCACAGCTGGAAGAAATTTGCTTAGAGACTAAAGAGGGGATGCAGGGAGGCAGGCCACAGGTGGTGATGAGGGCTGTGCGCTCCTCAGACCATAGCTGCCAAGTTTTCCCTTTTCTCACGAGGAAGCCTATTCAGCATAAGGGAAAATCCCTTTAAAAAAGGGATAACTTGGCAGCTATGCCTCAGACATGTGTCTTTTCCTTTTAGCTTTGAATCCTCACTCCCTCTCTATTGTGCTTGGAGCAGTTCTGTATTCAATGCATGCAATTTTTGCAATCACATGGATTTTGTAGATCCCAAACCCGTCATCTATCCACAGGCAGAGAATCAAATAGAGGAAAACGGAATGGGGTATTTTTCCTTGGCAGTGACACTCCAGGTATGGAACTAAATTTTTAAAAAATATTTCTTCCAGTAGCACCTTAGAGACCAACTAAGTTTGTCATTGGTATGGGCTTTTGTGTGCATGCACACTTCTTCGGATACAGTATGGAAGACCCTCTCTGAGGTGTTTTGATAGGCACCACCACTGTTACCTTTAAGGTATCAGGCAAAAATACTTTTAATTCACCCATACATTTTAGGTATAGTTTATCTCTGTTTTTATGCATGGGCCATGAGGCTGCTGAATGGAAGACAACAACACTGCAGCTGACGTACGGGGTTGGTGGTCATTCGACAGCACACGGACTGTCGAGATTGTGGGGGGCTCATTTAATCCCCCTGTAAACAAGTGGTACAGTGACAATAAAATTAAAATTAAAATAATAATAATAAATTATCTACTGCTGCTATCTGTGTGTTTTATGACTTTATTGGCTATGGTATCTTTTAAGTTGCATTATTGTGAACGATCTTGAAATCAATTTTTGAGGAAGTGTGGCATATAAATAAATGTGCAAAAGGAGAGAGTTAAGAGTGAATTGAGACACGCTTTAGAAAGCCTGCCCAACCTATACATCCAGACACTGTAAAGCGCTGATAAAAAGTTTGTTTCACAGGCAACAAAGGCTCTATCACATCACCTTCCAGTCTCTGAAAAGCTAAAGTCTCTGTACAGCCTAAGATGCACTTGGCAACTTACATGAATGCTAGCTCTTAGAAAACTTGAAGCTTCTTTCTTTTGAACAAAGAAAGCTATATTTTATTTTCCAGCTGTACTGGTTCTATGCTTATCAATAATGAATGAATGAAGCATTCTGCAGCGATTTCAGCTGCGAGGCTTCCTTTGAATTAGAGCTGGCTATCTACTTTGAACCCTTACCCAAAAGAAATAAGAAAATCGCCTCCTTTATATCAGCAGTGAGACAAACTGTTTTGGAATAGTCTCTGTGCTTAATCTCTCATTCTTAATAGAACGTAGAAAATAGGAAGCAGCCTCATACTGAGTCCATTCAACCCAATAAAGTCTGCACTAATGATCTGGGTTGCAAACGTACCTCCTGCATGGATCATGTTCGCAACCCGAGCGTCCACTGTAGATGCTTTTCATGTTCTCTCTTCAGATGGAGGAAGGACTGTGTAGCCCAAAGCCCTAGGCTCACTTCTGCATGTTATCATAACAGAGGGACATAGGAAGCTGTCTTATATCAAGACAGACCCTTGGTCACATCAAGCTCAGTATTGTCTATACAAACTGACAGTCTCCAGAATTTCAGACAGTCCTATCTGGAGATGCCAGGGGGTTAAACTGGGGTCTCTGGCACGCAAAGAATGTGGTCTATGGCAAATCCATGGGTGTAGCCTGTTGCAAGGCTTGAAGGAAGAACTTGAAGTGGCTTGATAGCAGGCCTAGAAAAGTTAGGATTAGAATGATAATAGGATTGCAGAAATCTTAGCTGATTCATACACACTTGTACATGAGCAAAAATAATAGTTCTGAAGCAAAAAGCAGACTGTTTTTAGACTATGCAAGAATGTGTCATAGCACACACACATCATCAAAGACGAGGCAGGTCTTCCTGTTTGTAGGAGAGGGGAGGAAGTCTTAGTTTCATGTGCCAATTTTTATAAGTACTTCTATTACAAACACCTTTAAAATACATTCTACCCAGTACATCAGGGTATCTATTCCATCAATCAAAACTTATTTTTAATTATTTAAAACCTTTAGTATCCCCCAAAAGTTGTCTAAATTAATTAATAAATATACTGCAGTTCTACTTCGTAGAGAGGGAGAGGCCACAGCCCAGGAATAGATAGAGGTAAGAGGTGCAAGCTGACAGAAAAGACAAGGAAACAGAAAGAGCTCTTGGCAAGGTGTCTTTGAATCATTGCAGGGTCAAAGGTTTCCCTTAAACTTCCCCAAGTTGCAAATACTGGGCCACAGCATAAAAGCTCAGGGCATGAAGCAATGAAACTGCTGCATCATGAATACTTGTTTGAACATTGCCCTAGAGCACAGATGATGGCAGTGATCCACTCTTTTCGCTAGAAAAAAAATACATGAAAGTGTTGCTTATAAATTTACCAGACTTGCTCAACCTCAAGTTTTCTTGAATTTCAAATCGAAGGCATTCTCTCGCTTTCAGCTACATAGGACCAATATTCTCTTTTATCTAGTGCTTACCCTAAGATGCACACTTACGTAGAGCGGGGAGAGAGGGAGAGGCTAGGCAGCAGTGCTGTTACTGAATAAGTAGCTGAAAATAATTCAAGAGTATGGCCTGAAAGGCCAATGTCTTTTCAGATGGGCCAAAGCATCTTGTAAAATATTTGGGAACTTGTTAAACTGCTCAGCTCTGTTGTGAAAGGACATCGTTTACTGTTCTTAGCATCATATGCCAAGAAGCATGCTGACAAATTAGGAGCGGTTCAAAGAGAAGCTCTGAGAATGGAGTATAGGTGTGTATGTTTGTAGTGTCTGTATGTCTGTGTATATAGTTTTCCTACATTGTACAACACCACTTAAAAATATGTAAGGTGTAGGGAGGGAAAATAACAACAACAACAACAGCAACAACAACAACAACAATTATTTCCCCAGCCACTCTGGGCAGCTCCCAACAGACTATTAAACAGAATAAAATTTCATAGATTAAAAACTTCCCTAAACAGGGCTGCCTTCAGATGTCTTCTAAAAGTCAGATACCGTGTTTCTCATATTTTAAGACGTGCCTATAAAATAAGACATGGCACGATTTTCTGGAGGCAATAAAATATAAGGCATCCCCCCAAAATAAGACATGCTGGGGTACCATAGTGTTAGTGGTGGGAGCAGGCCTGCATGGCGCTTCTGCAGCGCGCACCTCGCCGAGCACTGCTGTCTCTCCCGGGTCCCGCTCAGTCGGGACTCCGCGCAGTGCACGCTGCTGTCTTTGCCGGGTCCCGCTGAGTCGGGGCTCGGCGCAGCACGCGCTGCTGTCTTTGCCGGGTCCAGCGGGAGGCCCCGCCATCCCCACGCGGCGCAGCGTCCCTGCGGGTGCTGCCTCAGAAGCAGTGAAGCCACAGCGACCCTCCCGCCCTGCAGGCACCCCGACGCTCCCAGCGCAGCCATGGCGCGGCGACCCGGAACTGGTCCCGCAAGCACTTCCGGGTCGCCGCGCCTCGGGTTTCTACGGTAAGGAAACGCAACCCGGAAGCGGAGTTTGACCAATCCGCTCTAGGCTCCGATGGGGCAGCAGCCTCTATGCTTGTGCCATAGAGAGAGCGCCGGCTTGAAGCTCTGGTGCTGGTTTGTTGGCTCTGCTTTTGAGTCCGCCCCCACCCAGGACTGCGGAGCTTGGTTTGCGTGCAAAAAGCAACAGCGCCGAAGGAGATGCGAAGGTAGGAGCCTGGGAGGGGGAGAAAGCCACCCCGAGATAGGCACCCCGTTCTGGTTTAGCGCTGCCCTGTGAGTTTTAAAAGTAGTGGCTGGGCAAAGCCCCTCCAGCTGCTGCTGTTTTTAATGTCTTGAGTGGGCCACGTGTATGGAGATCCCGGGCTGCCCAGGTGACAGTACCGCCCTCGCGGCCTTGCTGATGTCACAGCGCCGAGTCCCGACCCAGCGGGAGCCGACAAGGGCAGCAGCGCACGCCGCACCGAGCCCGACCCAGCAAAACTCTCTGAAAGCTTAATACCGGTAAAAAATTAAAAAGCTTAACAAAAAAATAAGACATCCCCTGAAAATAAGCCTCGGGGTGTTTTTTTGGAGAAAAAATAAATATAAGACATGTCTTAAAATGTGAGAAACACGGTAGTTGTTTATTTATTTGACATCTGATGGGAGGGCGTTCCACAGGGCGGGTACCGAGAAGGCCCTCGGCTTGGTTCCCTGTAACTTGGCTTCTCGCAGTGGACCTCAGTGTCCGGGCAGAACAATGGGGGTGAAGACATTCCTTCAGGTATACAATACTAGGCTGAGACTGTTTAGGGCTTTAAAGGTCAGCATCAACTCTTTGAACTGTGTTCGGACGCGTACTGGGAGCCAATGAAGATCTTTCAGGACCAGTGTTATATGGTGTGAAGTGGAGGCGCACGGCCTAAAATAAAAAAATAAAAATAAAAATAAAGAAAAACTTTTAGAAATGAAAGGTTGACAAAATGGTAGGGGCACAGAAAAAGAATCTTTCCCCTCTCTAGCCTCCCTCCCCAAAGCAACTTTTATCCAGTCTCTTGTGAATTAGGCTGCAATCCTCACCCACTGACCTGAGTGTACGTCTCACCGATTTCAACAGGATTTACTGTTTGGTAGATATGGTTGAGATTGCTCTCTTAGGCTGCATATATACCATACAGTTAAAGCACTTCCTCCCCCAAACATTGGGAACTGTATTTTGTTAAGGGTGCTGGGAACTATAATTCTGTGAGGGGTAAACTACAATTCCCGGGATTCTTTTTTTTCTTTTTTTGCGGGATGTACACAGCCTCGTAACCCTCGCTGGGCATCAAAGTGTGGCGGACATGCGTGCAAGATTGATTCAGCGGCTTCCTTTGCCTTTCCATGCTATGCTTTGGGTCACCCCCTCCCCTCCCCCACTGCTTTATAGGAAATCAGCTGTAACTGCATCCTAACAGATAGGTTGTACTGCTGCCATTTCTAGTTTTCCATTAACTAATTTATGCCATTCAATATGTCCTGATTTTTTTTTTATGGTGTGCATTCCTTCTTATTTTGCACTCCAGCTGCTCTGGAGGCAGCAAAAAAAAAAATGCTAGCTGTAACAACCAAGTAGCCCAAGTTAACTGTGGAAACTCAATGCCTGCAGCCTGGGGATCCAATTCCTGGGAGAGGCAGATACATTCTGTTACCTTCCCATCTTCACTGGGATGTTTTAGTGAGACACCATCTGGGTGCTATGCTTTAGCTTTCATTAACCACCCCAATTGCCCTTGTTTGCTTATAACTCCTTTGCATTATAACTTCACTGAAGACCAGAAAGAATAAATTAACACAGTACAAACAGAATACAGAATTCTTGCAACACAGTTAAGCCTGCAGCTTTGCTAGCTTCAGCAAATTCGCTGGCTGCATAGTCAGAAATTCCTAAGCAGGAATTCATTTCTTAAAGCTGCTGCAAACCTTTGTTATAAACAAAATTACACCGCACTAAGCACAATCCAGCGCATGTTACACACCCTCCCTGAACTCAGCAGGAATTAAATACTGAAGTTGGTGCTGCTTTTACCTGGGTTTCAACAGGAGTTGGGCAGCCTAACCTTCTTTGGAGTCCACCCACCTCTTACCTAGGGCTCAAGCATATTCTTCAGGCTCCGTGAAGGGTCTCCTTGCGAGCAGTAAAGATTCTCCAGTTCTTTCCTGCCATTTCTGGGTATGAATCGAACTATTTTTTTATTTGCGTGTTTAGACCTTTAAACCCCTATAAATAAATTCAGACAAGACTCAAATTTTGGTTTGGTTTTTGGCAGAATTCAGGCCACAAATTTATGGATTACATCAGGTGAGTGGTTGCATAGGCTCTGGTTTGACTAGCTCCCGGCACCGTTGCAGGTAGTGCTGACCCAGGGCACCATCATAGGTCAGCCTAGGGTGAACACCTGGAATGGTGGAAAGCCAGGGACATGCTATGTCCACCACCCAGATGTCCCCCTGCACTCGGGCACGGGCACAACCCCTCTCAGGGTTGACCAAACCATTTGAGTCCCTGGATTCCTTTAACGGAATACCCTTCACATAGGGATGGCTAGAGCATTCCCCCATCCCTATCACCTGAACCAGAGCCTATCCGCAACCTTACAAGTTGCGACGATTTGCTACGTGGCAGGCAAAACCCAAATAGCAGCAGCCAATCAGCCAAGTGGGGAAAATTCCTGCCATGCCTCTGTCCCAACGACAGATGACACACAACACCATAGTAAGGTCAAGTGTGCAAGCGCTAAAAGTAAGTAGAGGTGGGTGGGTGTTCCGATGCACAGACCAAAAGAGGAAGCTCTGAGTCACGTACATGGGCATATATAGGTCCCTTGATCCGTTTAGCTAGTGTCCCATTGGTCTGATTCAACCCAGCATCAAGGGACCTACCAATAGGGTGTTGTGGCTTTCCAATCACACCCACCCACAACACAGGGTTCAGCTGCCAGGTCTCACTGCAACACGTGCCCTCTTTGAGGGAGGACACGATTTCACGACACCACGCGTACACATGGCCACAAAGGAAAATATTTGCAGGGCCCCCCATAGCTGTCATCACGCCACCTAGTTTGACCTTAAAACCGTTAAACATATTTTACTTCCTTTTTGTCCTTCATGTAGATCCAGTGCCTTATTTTTCATCCCATCTGACGGTACATTAATTTGTTCCTGGGGTTTTACTAGCAATTGAAGAAGTGACCCACACAGCTGCAAAGGAAGAGGTCGCCAGAAATTGCTGCTGTTGACACTTCCCCATCTGTGCTTCTAAAGAAGGTTGTTGTAAATTACCGAGAGGAGCAACTTCCAAGCAAATTCCTGCATTTGCATGAAATTGCCTATATTTATCATTAGGCCTACCAATAGCTCCGAAAGTTGCCTGCACATTCGTTTCCCACCACTCTGTTCACTTCATATTCTAAAAATGCGAACTCCACTTTCTTGCCGATAAATGGCTTGATATGGAATTTGAAAAAGCAGGAGGGGTGGTACCCCTGAACTATTAACTCAAATAGATCTCAAAATGTGACGTAATTTTATATTGAACTACTTGCATTCTTGCTCGTGATTTTATTTAAGAGCAACATTAAAAACTCTGCTATTTCTTCCTCCGATCTTTGCATTGTTGGAAGTTAATCATTGGTGGCTGTTTCCCCCATCAAGCAGTCATTTATGAGCAGTATATTATGTGAAATTGAACTGGAATTTAATGTGACAGCTCTTGCCTGTAAGGATGGGACAACATGTTACTTTTGCAAACAGATATTCCTAAGCACATTCTGAAGGGCACTTCAGAAAATCACTATTGAGCTAGGCTATACTGGCAAAAATCCCAGCAAATGATAGAAATGAGAGTGAGAGCTTCCACAATATTTGAGAAGCGCTTTTCAAAAAATAAATCCTTGGGCAGTATTCAACTAAATTTTACTCAGACTAGATCTATTGAAATTAATAGACATGATGAAGTCCATTAATTTTAATAGGCCTATTTTGAGTTACACTTAGTTGAATACCACCCTCCATGTGGTTCCATTTTAACATTAATACAAGGATCATCCAGGTAAACAGCATGCTGCAGGCAAACATGGGGATAGCCAAATGTCCTGGGTGCTCCAGACTCCATTGCAAAAGCAATGTGGCTTTGGGTGGCAACTGCTAAGATAGCCCTATCATTTTTACTGAATGGCAAAGTAGACAGGCATGTAAAATATTCATGGAGGTACTGCTGATGTATGAACTGCCAGTGCCCTCAGGCACCTGCACTTACCCAGAACAATTCACTTTGTTACCAATTCTGTACTGTTTTTATTTTTGTAAGACAGATCACACTGAGGGGTACATTGATTGTAGATGTGTATGTTCACTGTGACCAAAATACACCAGATGATTAAAGTTGTTGTTGTTGTTGTTGTTGTTGTTGTTGTTGTTGTTGTTGTTGTTGTTGTTGTTGTTGTTGTTGTTAAATTTGAATGTATGTCAGCTTTCACATCCTATCTTTCCACATCCCTGCTGCTAATTTGTCCATGCTGTTGATTGAATGGGACAGGTGCGAAAAAGGATGAGAGAGGACCATTGCATTCTTAGGCTGGAATTTCTTTCAGGAGGAGCTGAGAAGGAATAGTGCAACAGGAACCAATAATATTCCAGATGAAATTTTGAAAGAGACTGCAGGTATCATTTAAAGCACATCTTTCACAATTAGGGGTGGAATATTGTAGATAGGTTAAATGTGGCCGTATACTTTTTGAAATGTTATGTATTGTTTATGATTACCTTTGTTAGGTTTGTAATTATATAATTTGTTCGTGTTTTGTAATTATATAATTTGTTCTTGTTTTCAGCCGCCTTGAACATAATTTGAACTATGGAAAGATGGCATACAAATGAAATGATGTATGATGTATGTATAATAATGTTGTTGTCTAGTTGTTTAGTCGTGTCCAACTCTTCGTGACCCCATGGACCAGAGCACGCCAGGCACTCCTGTCTTGCACTGCCTCCCGCAGTTTGGTCAAACTCATGTCCGTAGCTTCGAGAACACTGTCCAACCATCTTGTCCTCTGTCGTCCCCTTCTCCTAGTGCCCTCAATCTTTCCCAACATCAGGGAAAGATTAATAATAATGTATAATAATAATGTATAATAATAAAAAAAATTTTTTCTTCTTCTGTTACCACTGTAAATAAAAGGTTAAGGGGAAAAGTAGGGACACAGAAAACAAGGGAAAGCAGGCTTCAGCCCCCCCCCCCCAAGAAAACATTTACTAGAGAGTAAGCCCCACAGAGCACAGTGGGACTTCTGATGGCACTGTCAGTCTGTCCAGCATTCGGAATAATCTATAAGTTCAGCAACAGCCTTGGGATGTGATTTTCCATGGTTTGCAGCCTGACTGCTAGACCAATGTGGCCTTTCAGAACAAGCACAGAGTTGAGAGCTAGAGCTTTGATTTAAATAAAACCTTCTGCGTGCAAAGCAGTAGTGGCTGGTGAGCCAGTGTGGACACCATTGCTCTCTTGTCTTCCTAACATGGCAGGATGCTGCTGCTTGCTGAGAGGGAGAGGGGCAGAGAAATGCAGCAGAGTCTGGTGCCTGGATGTGCAGCAAATCCCATGCTCCTGCCATCAGGCACTGCACCATGCTGCCCCCTGCTCCTCTTCCCTCCTCCTCTTGGTAAGCGGAAGCCAAGAGGGGGCCCCCACCACACCTAACCAGCCACTTCTATTGTGAGTTATGTTGTCCTGTCTCATCAGAGTCCATGTGTGTTCCAGTCATCAACTCTTGTCACCTTTTGTATCCGCCTTCTTCTGTTTTGATTTGTTTGTTCCCTGTTCACACCATAACTCTATCTGGAGTGTTCTGTTTTTTATTTACCTTGAGTTCCTGGCATGCTGCAAAGCTAGTACACTTCCTCAAAGCCCAGCCAAATCAAACAAGAAAACAATTGTTATTTAGTTGCTAAAAAGTGTTGGTGGCTGCATGGAACCTCTGGCCTTCTGGCCTGAGTTGCAACACTAACAACCACCGACTAAACTCTTAGGATGCAGTTTATGCCGCTGTCCTGTATAAGAAAAGTCTCTTTTAAAAACAAAGCAAAAACCACCCTCAAGTACTTTGATAACATGGACGATGAGTGGGATAATAAAAGTGATGACAGGACAGTAAATTCAGCTGCATTATTCAGTGGAAATGAATTATTATCTCACCTAGATAATTTTTATGGCAGAAAAGTGAGTAACAGCTTTATTATCCATAGCTGTTGGAAGTGCAAGTTAAAGACTGCTATCAACTGCCCATAAATTGCTTTCCAGATGTACTGATCTGTACTTCTGATTACTTCTCCTGAACAGGGCCCATACTATGTGCAATGGTGGTTTGTTGTTCTTGATTTCTCTATACTCCTCTTAGCCAGACACCCTTCCAGTACTGGATCTCAGATGAGGCAATAATAATTAATAACAATAACAACAACAACAACAACAACAACAACAACAATAATAATAATAATAATTTATTTATACCCCGCCCATCTGGCTGGGTTTCCCCAGCCACTCTGGGCGGCTCCCAACTGAATATTAAAAACACAGTACTGTATAGCAATGGACACCAGTAAGAGCTGTTAGGTTGATCAATATCAGCAACAGGGCCTTTTCAGTCATGTCATCAGGCCTTTAGTATCTCCTCCCTAGGAATGTATATACAGTCTCACCACTGCCAGTTTTGAAGATAATTCTGGGGGCGTTTTCATCCTACTTCACATTTGGTTAATGTGCTATGCTTAATTTTCTCTGCTCCTGCTGCTGCTTGAATTCATGATTGAAAAAGCAAATCGCTGTATCTCTGGGCTATGCATGTGATGTTTTTATGTGTTTTGAAACCATTTTTGTAAACTGCTTATGAGGGAAGTGTGCCCTGAAAGTCAAGTTAGGCTTTATATTTTTGCAGTCCCGTTTAGTGAACGTGACTCATAGCCATTGCTGGACCAACCTGCCATCACATGAACGTAGAGATGCTAAGCATCTAAATATTTGCAAAACTGAGTTCCATTAAAATTAACTGAATAGTATTGAAATATCACAGTACAATGGCATGTGTGAATCACCTGTCCTAGGTAAACAAGCAAGATTCATAAAGCCCAGGACACTGCTCTGAAAATAAAGTGAATGTCAAGTCAAAGTTAAGCAGTCCAAAAGAGGGTTGGTGGAGAACCAAAGGCAAATGGGCCACCTTTTCCTATGTTTTGCTAGCTTCACTCCAGCAGGGCAAAAGGTAGTGGTGGTAAGAAACTTTTCTTCTTCTTTTGGTTACCTGTTCTGTCCCTTGTCCTAAAAGAACCCTGTTTCCATCCATTGGTATCAATGGGAGGGAAATACACTATGGCAACTCCAAACCCATGCAGTTTGTCTCCCATTCCGGGAACTGGAAGGTTGTCCCTAGATGTCTCTCAAATAATAATAATAATAATAATAATAATAATAATAATAATAATAATACTTTATTACTTATACCCCACCCATCTGGCAAGGCCTCCCCAGCCACTCTGGGTGGCTTCCAGCAGGATATTAAAAACAAAATAAAACATCAAACATTAAAAACTTCCCTAAACAGGGCTGCCTTCAGATGTCTTCTAAAAGTCAGATAGTTGTTTATTTCCTTGACATCTGGTGAGAGGGCGTTCCACAGGGCGGGCACCACTTCCGAAAAGGCCCTCTGCCTGGTTCCCTATAACCTCACTTCTCACAGTGAGGGAACCGCCAGAAGGCCCTCAGAGCTGGACCTCAGTGTCTGGGCTGAACGCTGGGGGTGGAGACGCTCCTTCAGGTATACTGGGCCAAAGACCTCTTCTTCATAATCTCTGATGGCAGTGTGTTGACATTGAAAAGAAACTGGCTGTGAACCTTTCCTCAGCCTCATGCAGAAGGCATCCAGCATCCAGTCTCCCTTTCTAAGGGTAGACCTCTCTTTCCAACCTCAGAAAGGAAGAGATGCTATGCCCCTAGGGTGCCCTTTAAGGAACCATATTATTGCAGCCTTAGATAATCCCATGGATTTTCATAAAATCAAAGGTTTGTAGTGGCTAGCTTGGGTTGGAACATGCCCAGAGCTTTAGATTATTGCTTTGACATCTCCATGAAGCATCACCAACCCTGAAAATGACAGCAAGACAACTAAAAATGTATTTGTGAAAGATCCATTGACATGGTTAATGTGCAGAGTGCTAATAGTGAACCTTCTAACAGCAAGCAAGAGCTGCAGAAATAATATATCTTTAACCAAAATGTATGTCCTCCTAGCCTAGTTTTATAAAATGAGGCCAAAACCAGAGCAAAACTGGAAGTTAGGAAATGACAGAGTTAGCATATTATAGATCAGATATCCCTTAGACTGGAATGGGGGGGGTGTCACTAACAAAACTAGAACACACTATCAGATTAATAGGAAACTACAGTGGAATGTCAAATATCATATGAGGCTTGGCTTGGCTAGTTCTGGTACCTTCTAGATCACCTCTGACCTGCAAAGGATTCTTATCTCCCTTGTTTATCAAGAAAGTGCCACATGAGCGTTTGAATCGCAGCTCCAGCTTCACAGGAACACCAAAGTGGTTTTGCTTTATCAGAGGCTATTAAAGTCAAGAAGCAACTGGAACTGCTAACTGATAAGGCTTCAACAGAAGAACTTATTTACATATAATCAAGGCTGAGCATAAGGAACTTGTCAGGAAGACTTTTATCATCATTGGTAGGATTAGTTGAACCTGTTTATTCAAGGTAGGGGAAAACATACACCAAATCTAGGAGACATAAGTAATCAAAAACCAAGTTTTCATAGCTGCTCCACAGCCAAGAGTCCCATGATTTCTGAGATTCCCAGCATCCTGATAGTTGGAGGGTATGGATTCCTTATGGCTTGTTGGTTTAGAGCAGGCATCCCCAAACTTTGGCCCTCCAGATGTTTTGGACTACAATTCCCATCTTCCCCGACCACTGGTCCTGTTAGCTAGGGATCATGGGAGTTGTAGGCCAAAACATCTGGAGGGCCGCAGTTTGGGGGTGCCTGGTTTAGAGTAATAGAAGAATGCAATGAGTGTCTTTTCTGATGGGTGCGTATATTAGAACTCCTGTATAAAAAAAGAAACCACTGGAATCTGTAACTGTTGCTGCCCTTTTGAGCATTTTGGGCAATACTGTAGTTAAGACCATTCATGAAAAATACATAATCTATTCCAGAATAAACTGAAATTGTAGCTTGATTTATTTCAGACCTTTAACCAAGCCACACATTCACCCTCCCTTACATGTGTTTTTGGCACAGCGTATTGATTACGCATAGTTCTGTGCTTGGGGGTAGGCCACAGTTCAGTGGCAGAGTGTAGTCTTTGCATTCATAACTTATTTTTTAATGAGATTTAGTTTATAGCCTACTTTTCCTCTGCTATGGTGCTCCTTTGGGGCTGATGGACCTGCTGAAACAGGGTTTATACATACATAATTGCTGGCGGTTTTTGTTTAAAAACGCAGTTTCTATAGTGTCTGCTTTTATTACTTATTTTATTACTTTACAACTCAAATTTGTATTTTTGTATTGCTCTGTAAGCTGCCTTTTGTTAGCTTGACACATTAAACTAGCCTAGTCATGTTTTTAAGATCTCAAGGTGGCAGCAACATTAAGTACCAGATTCAATCTCTGGCATCTCCAGCTAAAATGGTGTCTGGTGCAATGGCTGGGGAGATCCATCTTTGACCTTGGACAGAGGTTGCCAGTTTGAGAAGCCAGTGCTGGGCTAGATAGATCAAAGACCTGACTCTGCATAAGGTAGTTGCATCTGTATAACCAAAGCATGGACTGTAGTTTCACATTGTCCTAAGACCTTTATGTAATTCTTTCGTAACTGTGTTTACAGCAACACTGTTCCCTCTTTACTCTGCCTGAGTTTCTCCTGCTGTGGCAGTCCTTGTGAATTTCTAATGATCTCAGCACAATGGGCTTTGTTGCCTTTGTTGGCTCCAGCTCACACTGACCACAGCTGGGGCTCTGTTGGACGAAAGAGCGACAATGATCTTTCCATAACATCAGCACAAATCCTTTTTTTTAACACTGGCCATTCCCCCTACCTAACCTCATCATAACACTGAAACTTCATTCACATAATCATCGAATAAATGGTCTTCCGGAAAGGGCAAGTCTCTTCATATTTTGCTGAATACCTGAATTCATGCCTGTCTCCTGGGAAGTCAAAACAATTTAATTCTCATTTAAAATTAGACTTTGATTTGCTGCAGATTCTGGATAGGCATGAAGTGCAGGTCTTAACACTTTGAAAAACTGAGTTTTGTCACATGGGCAATCCAATGGATTCAGGCATGCAAGTGCTGATGGAAATAAGACAGGAATATCTTATATGTTCAGTTCCCCAATGGTGGCCACCACCAAGCCATTTAATCTCAGACTGTGGCCTTGTATGTTACATTTAAAGATGTAATTTGCGAAGTACATTCAGTTAGGCTTTGTTTTATGGCAAGTAGCAAAGTTCTGGCATGGTGCTGGACTACCTGTGCTGACGAAGACTGCCTGCTCAAAATTCAGACGCCTCAGTGTTGCAAAATTTTGCTCAGTACAGGTAAATGCTTTCTTGTCTTTATCCTACATGACAACCAAACAGGCTTTGCATTGTTATTGTTGTGCCATCAATCTGTGTGGCACTTTTTACAGAGTAAAAGAGGGCAGGTCCCTGCCCAAGCAGGGTAAACAGTGTAAAATACAACGCTTTCAGTTTTGATATCATAAATCTGTAGAATGGAGAGAATCACATTGGGATCTATTGGTGGATATCTTGAACTGGTGCAAGGCACCTTTGGGGGTTTTTTCCACACCAGCTGATTCTTCCCTGAAAATGTTCTGTTGACCAATTTTCCCCCCTCTAGCCAGGTCCTGGAACTGGTCCTGGAGCCAAGCCCTGGAGGGCATAGTGGATGGGGACATTTGCAGAAGAGAATCATTAAATATATGGAGGACTAAGCTCCTCCCCTTTCTGTCACTAGTTCTCTTCTTCAAGTGTGCCCTATTTACAGTCATGCTACCTCAAGAACATGTAGTTTTACTCCCATTCAACTGTCTTAAAGCCACAGGGAAGGAGGGGAAAACCCAAAGAATTGCATTTCTAGTACATGTCTCTGTACACTGACAACATTTTTAAAAGTGCATCCCCGCAAAATTTAATAGGAGCAAAATATGAACAGTGATTTACCAGGGACAAGTACAGAAAACAGGGGCTGACCTTGGTCCATTGAGGTGTTTTTCTAAAGTTTCTTTTTCTACTTTTGCAAAGCTCTGCATCTCCTCTAGCCGGCTGACATCTTCCTCACGTGTGTGTGTGGCGTCTACACACTTGAAGAATGAGTTTGCTATTTCTGCGTATGAGATCTTCTCATTGTCATCAGCGCTTGATCTTATGCAACGGTACTCTGAACAGGTCATATTAATAAACGATTAGAGACATCTCTGTTAAACATCGCTCATACATGCTGTCGGAGCAGCATGAGGACACTGGGCTATGCACCATTGGTTTTATTGGAATAACCTAGTAGACAGTAATGAAAGATCTGTATCCGGGTGTATCTTCCAGAGGCTGCATTTACCAATTTCATAATTCATATCTTGGCATGATTTAATTTGATTTATCTGTGCAAACAAGGCTGGTGTTTGTCTGCTGCAGGTGTCTTGCATACTCTCTCTTGTTGAACATTTCCAGGCTGAAACGTGAAGTTACACTGCTGCTGTTGTTGTTTTGGATGATGCCTTTCATAGATTAAATATTGGAAAACAGCGGACAATAACAGGAGGCTTTTGAAGGTGCATTGTTTGGGGGCACATAAAAGTTAGATACCGGTAATACTGTAGCTGTCCACCCCCCCCCCCCTGCTGCTGCCCCCTGCAGATCAGCATAGTGCTTGCTTCTTGAGGCAGGGGAGTAATATGTGGGTGTTGGGGTGGTTTTTTTTGTTTACAAGTGGGGTGTCACTGGATGAAAGTTGATGTGAAATGTCATTATAGTTCCATGGTAGAGCTTGTGTATTGCATGCAGGAGAGCCCAAGTTGAATTCCAACCCCATCTCCAGGGTTGGAAAGGACCCTTTTGAAACACTGGAGTTTCACTGAGTGTTCTCCAGATCTTGCTAGTGATGAACTCCTTCTCCCACCAGCCTCAACCCATCATTGGGGAGGGTAAGAGTTGTGGTCTGTCATATCTGTAAGGCAGGGGTGCCCAAACTTTTTTCAAAGTGGGCCAGATTTGATGAAGTGAACATGCGTGAGGGCTGACCAGTTTTTTTAAGGATTGAAGTTGTTGAGCTTTTTTAAAGGATTTGACCCCAAAGTTCTTGAGCTTTTTTACAATTTTACCCCAAAGTTGTTGAGCTTTTCTTAGGACTCAAGTTGCTGACCCTTTTTTTAGGATTTTACCCCTGGACATGTACTGCCACCGGGGCCAGATTAAATCGACCGGTGGGCCGGATTAGACCCCCGAAACAGACTTTGGACATGCCTGCTGTAAGGCTCCACTGGGGTAGACAATATTGAGCTAGTTGGATCAGTGTTCTGCCTTGATCATTCTCCCTTGATAGATATTCCTGTGTCTGTCATGGAAGCACCTAAGTAAGCTTGATGTCCCAGTGAGTGAGTGAGTGAGTGAGTGAGTCAGTCAGTCAGTCAGTCAGTCAGTCAGTCAGTCAGTCAGTCTGTAAGGCATCTTTATACATCTGATAGTCAAGAAAAAAACCAAAACAAAACCATATTTGCTTTTGTTTTGTGGATTTGGGAACGAACAGCCCATCAAGTCAATAGAAGGGAAGAAATCGTCAGAGAAATATTTCTATAATTTATTTCTAGTATATATTTGTCATGGTACTTTTAATGAATTGGTACTGGGCCTATTATTTCTTTAGTTGCTGATCAGAAGGTCGGCGGTTCAAATCCTCGCGACGGGGTGAGCTCCTGTTGCTCGGTCCCTGCTCCTGGCCACCTAGCAGTTCGAAAGCACATCAAAGTGCAAGTAGATAAATAGGTACCACTCTGGTGGGAAGGCAAATGGCATTTCCGTGCGCTGCTCTGGTTCGCCAGAAGCGGCTTAGTCATGCTGGCCACATGACCCGCAAGCTGTACGCCGGCTCCCTCGGCCAGTAAAGCAAGATGAGTGCCACAACCCCAGAGTCGTCTGCGACTGGACCTAATGGTCAGGGGTCCCTTTACCTTTAAATATCCCTAACCCAGTCTAACTGATTGGAATTGTTTGGGTAAGGAGACTGTCTTGATAGATGCACATTTGTATCAGATGCCACATTATGCTTTAAATGTTTGACATAAGTGGGTGGTGCAGCAATAGAATGTTAGGCATGTTTTTCTGGCTCCGTGTCTCTGTACATTCTGTGCACTGCTTTCTGAGAACCAGGAAATACTTACAACATTATTGGAAAAGAAACATCCACCATACAGTTCCCTTACTTCCACTGTGAGTTAAGCGGTTAATAAGTTACTCATGGTCTGAAATGTTTTGAGAGATAGAGTGATTATGGAACATTCAAGCTGTGCTTTTATCAAAGGCAACCAAGAGTCCTGTGGCCTTGTAAAAACCAGCATATTTATTATGGTGTGAGCTTTAACAGCAAACAGAAAGCATCCTGAACATTTTTTATCTTTTTTTCTTCTCTTTTTATAGTATATACTGCTACTGTAGCCTCATAAAATTATTTATTGCTTTTTATCATTATACTTCTTCCTTTGACAAATTTTGTCAGTGTGATAGAAACTGTTTAAAGAATTGTTGCAGGGTTGTTTTTTTCGGAAGGAAAGAATAAGGATGCTGTAAATTAGATTTTTGGTGTTATCAGTGAATCCAAGGCTGCATTTGTCAGGGGAGCTGTTCATTCAAAATTACCTGTGAACATCATTCTCATAGGTTACCTGGGTCCTGCCCTGCCCAGGTATCTTCTTGAGGCACCTGAAGATTGACAAGGTTTCAAAGCGACCTGGGACAAGTCAGTTCAGTTGCCTGAGGGGCAAGAGCAGAAGGAATTTAGGCTGCAATTAAAACCCCCAATCCACTGTGCTTGCATTGCATGGGTAAAGGTAAAGGTAAAGGGACCCCTGACCATTAGGTCCAGTCATGACCGACTCTGGGGTTGCGCGCTCATCTCGCATTATTAGCCGAGGGAGCCGGCGTATAGCTTCCAGGTCATGTGGCCAGCATGACAAAGCCGCTTCTGGCAAACCAGAGCAGCACATGGAAACGCCGTTTACCTTCCCGCTATAGCGGTTCCTATTTATTTACTTGCATTTTGATGTGCTTTCGAACTGCTAGGTTGGCAGGAGCTGGGACCAAGCAACGGGAGCTCACCCCGTCACAGGGATTCGAACCGCCGACCTTCTGATCAGCAAGCCCTAGGCTCAGTGGTTTAGCCCACAGTGCCACCTGGGTCTCATTGCATGGGTAGCTCTGGCTATCTCCACTCATGGGGTAGATAAACCTGTAGAACAGTTGTAGAACAACTTTTGGGATTGCCATTGGAGTTGAGAGCCTGCTGCGTCATGTAGCTCCTCCACCCTTGCTGTGTTTTTCTCAATATGTGGACATCAAGGACAACAAGACTGGGAGGGTCATGGACATTGGAGACTGGATGCAAATTCTTGCTTCCCATCCATGCTGGATATATGCAGTCTCTCTTCTGTTCTCAGCTGGGTGTCAGAGAGGAACATGTGGGTTCTGCTTGGGTAAAGGGAGATCTGTGCATTCTGAGCTTGTAACAGAGGAAGCTCAAGAAGAAGGTCCAACAGTGACACCAGTAGTCACGTGGAAACTAGCTCAATGAGATCTCTGCCAGAGTCCATTAGCTATAAAGCAGGGGTGGGGAACCTCACAGGTGGGTGCCATGGCCATTCTAAAAGAAAGAGGGAGGCATTCATTTTGGCACCTCTTTTTCTAGAGAAATAGCACTGAATGAAAGGTAAACAATCCCAGTTTGTCTGTTTGAGCTTCGTTAGGTAACTGAAGCCCTTAATGAATTGGACCCATTTGCAACAATCCTGGCAAAGTTAAAGTTCTGTCCTGTAAATTTCAGTGCAAGAGAATTAAACCTCTACTTAACCTTCGAAGCTGAATTAATGGAATTTAAAAGTCCTTAATTCGGCTGGATTATATGCCTTGGTTTAATTCTATAAAATCTATGCTTTGAGGCAGAGTGAGACCATAGGTTTGGGTGACAGATGCTGAGAGCAGCAGCAACCTCAAGCCATTACTCCTGACCCCCCCCCCCCGCACTCCCCTCTGTTGGGGATCAGAGCTGTGTCTGCTACGGACTGGTCATGCACCTCCTAAAATAGCCTGCTGTCCTCCGGAATGTAAGTAGGCAGCGATTTCTATTCTGACCTGTATTTGTCACTGCTTTCATTCTGCTGCAGTTTGGTTGCTGCCAAATACTGCGCTGTTCACCACTCTGCCTGCTATTTAATGTAGGTTACATAAGTTACATAACCATCTTATATAACTTACATTCATTTCAATGTAAAAGAAACATCTAGACGAAGTTTAATTTTTTTAAAGTTATGTATCATTTGTAGACTTAAAACAATAACAATGATGTGAATGAATACCAATCATATTTGCTTGACTGAGTTCCATTCCTGACTACAGGTGAACAAAATGTCTTGGGCTGGCGCTGATGGCATAATTTGGAGGTGAAAAACAGGCTCTGGCTTGTGGACCAGATCCTTACCTCCCCACCCCCATGGGATAAGTTTGACAGTTAGCTGGGGCTGCCCACCTGCCAATCTCCTGACATCACAACATCAAGGAACTGTTTTTCTTTTCCCATGTGGACAAAGGCACAGCACTTTGCAGCTGCCTGCAAATCCAACTCTCTATCACATTTGTCATCGGGAAGGTGGACCGGGCAGGGCTGGAGGATCCCCAGCACTGGTATAAATTGCAATATTGGCCCCAATTTTCTTTATTCGTTATAGTAAGGAGCTATTTCCTTTACTGTTCTAATGATTCCTAGATTTGTGACAAATTTCCACAGTCATACATCTTCTAGTCCATAGAAGGCACTCTTGCACCACTGTCTGTTACTGGGGAAAACCTATAACTCATTTGTAATTTGCCATAACAACAGTTCTAATTAAATTTCCACAGCACCCATGAATAGCCATGGCATTTTAATGGCAAGAAGCATTGTCAAAAGAAATTTGTGTAAAAATAAAATATTTCACTTCAGTCACTGAACAGCATTGTAAAAGCAATTTAGATTGAGAATACACAGATGCATAGGGGAATGGATATATTGAAATGGATTAAATTTAGAAGCATTTGCCTCACTTTAGCTGAGATTTGACATTCATTTTGCCAGTTTTTTTTAAATTTAGATTTTTATAGTTCATTATTGTGAGGGACAGGGGATATCGCGAAGTCCCTCCCCTCCTGAGTTCAAGCCCATCCCCGAGCACAGGGGAAAGCAGAGGGAGCTCCGATTCCAGTGAGGAAGCAGGAAGTCGTGTCCGAGGCTCAGGCAAGGTAGCGGAGCCAGGGTCCCAGGTGGGACAGGAAGGGGCAAATAAGGGGGGGAGACCCATCCCCCCAACTCCGGAATTACGGAGAAAGAGGAGGGGAAAGAGGATGGGTCTGCCAAGGCTTTTGTGTTGGGGAAAGACGCGCCAAAAGCCATTCGGAGGTTCTGCAACGTAATGACCCCATCGTTCCGTGTAAATAGCAATGACTTCAGCACTGTAAATACGCAGCACCAATAAAAGAATAAAATGCAGAGCTGCGTAGCGTCGTTACTCTGAAGTAGCCTGCTCCGGCCACTGTGACAATTATCATTTATTTATTAAATCTGTATACCGCCCTATACAGTACCCATAGATCTCGGGACGGTTCACAACATAAAATTACAATATGAAAAAAACACAGAATACATAACAAAAACAAGAATAAAGACAGCTCAATAATTTCACATTTCAATAACATAGCTTAAATACAGTAAAATATTATATTCTAGAAAGTAAGAAAAAAGGATTGCATAGCAATAGAGTATTAAATTAGTGTGAATGAATTATAACGAGCTGTTTAATCTCTTACTTTGTCATTCCAAAATTGGATGAATAAGGCCCATTTCTCAAAAAATAGAATAAAACATGTTCATGATTGTTATATATCTCATTCCTTTTGTATGCTAATTTTGTCATCAGCATAGTTCTTAGTCGTGAGACCTTACTCAGCAGCAGCTCAGAACTGCAGTAATGTCTTAACTTCCAATGGGGAAAAAGCCACCATATCTATAAAATGAAAACCACAAGGACTAAACAGAATGATATGGGGTGTGCTTGTTCCTTTATTGATATGGTTTGCTCCCAGGGCTGGCACAAGGCACCTGGCCATAGCTGCCAAGTCTCCTGTATTCCCCGGGAAACCCCTGTTTTCCCAGCTTTTCCCAGCTGAAAAACAGATTTTTTTTGTTTCCCCCCGGTTTATTCTGGCGCGGCGGCCATTTTGGAACTGGGCGGAGCATGCTCAGAAGCGACTTTTGATGCTGCTTTGCCCAGTTCCAAAATGGCTGCAGCGCGACTTCTGGTGCGGCGGCCATTTTGGAACAGGGCAGAGCAGCATCAAAAGTAGCTTCTGAGCATGCTCTGCCCAGTTCCAAAATGGCGGCAGCGCTACTTCCAGTCTGCTACTTCCAGTCCAGTCCCTTATTTCTCAGGCCGGAACTTGGCAGCTATGCATCTGGCTGTGTGAGGAACTGTCTACTGACAAAGAAAGTACAGTGGTACCTCGGGTTACAGGCGCTTCAGGTATTTCTGACCCAGAAATAGTACCTCGGGTTAAGAACTTTACTTCAGGATGAGAACAGAAATCGCGCGGTGGTGGTGCGGTGGCAGCAGGAGGCCCCATTAGCTAAAGTAGTACCTCAGGTTAAGAACAGTTTCAGGTTAATAACGGACCTCCAGAACGAATTAAGTTCTTAACCCGAGTTACCACTGTACCGATAGCCTGCACAAGCAACTTGGGGAGTTGTAGCACATTTGGCATACGGCCTACAGGGTGGGGTGGGGGAATTTCAATTCAATCTGCATTAAAGATGAACCTGCCTAATTCACACTGTCTGAAATAACATGTGGAACCAAAACACAGCCATCCTTAGAACATTTGTACTTCTCCAAATTTTGCAATGCAGTAGGAAAATGATGCCTGCAAAAAAATGCATATATTGTATTAGATAGAAATTATTGAAGACTCTTGTTTGTGAGAAAGGTCAGTGCCGGGTAAGGGAGCTGTATCTATTCAGTGCTGTGTGGAACTTCCATTTTAGTTCCACTTCCAGCTAATTGCACAAGAGCAATGCCTCTGCTGCACTTGAGGGCTCTGGAATAGAGGCAAGCCTCTCTCAGGAAGTGGAACTGGTTCCAAATCACTAATTGCAGGAATGATAGAAAACTAGGCTGCCAGCCACATTAGAGGCCGTGGATTTTCCTTTGATTTTAAAGACGTATGGGGGAAGAAACGCAAAACGTGTCCTCAGACAGGAGCTCTTCAGCAAATTGTGTAGGTAGACATTCATACTCTGACCACATTCACACCATACATTTAAAACATTATGATGCCATTTTTAACTGTCCTGGCTCCCCACCCCCCAAGAATCTTGGGATCTGTAGCTTGTTATGGGTGCTGAGAAACCCCTATTACCCCCACAGAGCTACAGTTCTCACTTGGGACTTGACATCAACCCTCTCTTCAAAGGGAGCTCTGAAAACCCCAAGAAATAGCACATTTATAATGTTATTCCTTAGAGACAATTAGGGTGTCCTAAAACAATTAGGGTTGCCTGACTCAATAGAGGACAGGACTTCTGTGCCTTTAATTGCCCTGCTCTCTTTTGAATCTGGAAACCTTAAAGAGAAACCAGCAGACCCTTTGTTTAATTTCCAAGCAAAGGGTCTGCTGCTTTCTCTTTAAGGTTTCCAGACTCAAAAGAGAGCAGGGCAATTAAAGGCACAGAAGTCCTGTCCTCTATTGAGTCTGGCAACCCTACATGTGTCCTGAATCTCTCTGTATATGAACATGTGTCAAATTAGTACTTGTCAATAAGCTGCTGCTGTTTTTCTTTTCTTTTTTTAAAAAAGCAGTGTGCAGGGTACAAGTAATGACAATTTAAGGGAACGAAAAAAACCACACCAAAATCTCTAAGTTGATTGTATACAGTATGACAGTTGCTGACAGAGCTGCAGTGGACAAGTGTCTGTCTGTCTGTCTGTCTGTCTGTCTGTCTGTCTGTCTACCTAATATTTCTAACTTTCTGCATGGCATTTCAATTAGCCAAGGCTATGATAATTGAATAATTTGCCTCTGTGTATGACTTTAATTTGAAATGCAGGAAGAAGCTTCTTCCCTTTTAGACATTATATGAATGAGACCACATCTGCATAATCTGTATGCATCCATTATGAAGTCTGAAAGGGCCTCCACTCTCATACAGCTATGCCTGTAGAAAGCTCTCTCTATGGCAATTTTCTTGGCAAGAAAAAATTCAAAGTTAAGGCTTTTGCAGATGATATAATTATAACAACGGAAGACCCAATTCAAAGCATCCCATGTGCAATCGAAAAATTAAGGAATATGGGAATTTAGCCGGTTTGAAAATAAATTATGAAAAAACTAAAATGCTAGTGAAAAAATTGGAAATAAAAGGGGGGAAAAGAACTCCAAGAGAAAACGGGATTAAGAATTGACAAAAAAATAAAGTATTTAGGCATTCAAACAACTATTAAAGGGATTGATTTAGTGCAGGAAAATTATAACTTACTGATCCCTAGCATCACCTGGTGTACCTGTCTTAATGTACGCAGTTTATTTATTTTTTAAAAAATATATCTCATCTTCCTGCAGTTTAAGTCCAAGGCCAAAGTTACAACTCATAAAAATTACGGTATGCAGTTCAGTCAAAGTTAAGAACGTTGCAACCTTATTGATTTAGGTGGGGGAGTTAAGCTGGTACTTAAATTTCACTGATGGAAATCAATGGAACTTGAAAATACTTAACTTTGACTGAACGTGTTTGCAACAGCATCATATATCATCATTTTGCTTTTGCAACTGCATATTTGTGTAGAAAGTGCATACAAGAGCAGAATTCCATGGTAAGTTACGCTTACAGGTGATTCATTACCCTATCTCCACACAAGAGATTTCTATTCATATTTTTTATTGCACCCTACATCAATTCTCTCTTGCGCTCTGGAGGCTCCCACAGCACTCACACTTCAGACGCTGAAGTTCTTGTTGCATTCCTCTGTGGTGTGGGTTGTATCCAATGGTTGCACAAGCAGAAATCAGCTTACACAACAGACCCTCCCTGCCCTCTCAGTTACCCCCCCCCGGTACCTCCTGAAAAGCCTTTCCAAAGGCTGGAGGATATGAACATTGGAGGCTGTGTCCTACGGGGTTGTAATGGAAGAGGGCACTGCCACAAATCAGGTGAGGAAACCTTACATGACTGGAGCATTTCTGGTGCAAAATTTCTCCACCTAATTCAAAGAAATTCTCCCCTCCCCTTGCTGGCCTCTAACCCTATGGAGAGGTTTTTCAGAATGCACACAGGATAGCAGTGGGAAGGAAACACCAGTAGTTTGTGTTCCACTCACACAACCATTGGCTGCAACTCTATGAGAATTCATTATAGCTAACAGCACGTGAAGCCTGGCTCTATGTAAGCTTACTTGGAAAGTAAGTCCTACTGTGCTGAGTGGGGCCCTACCAACTCTCGAGTAACTATTCAGAAGATACCACTGTATTCAGAAGATACCACTGTATTCTGCTCTGGTCAGACCTCACCTGGAGTACTGTGTACAGTTCTGGGCACCACAGTTCAAGAAGGATACTGACAAGCTGGAACGTGTCCAGAAGAGGGCAACCAAAATGGTCAAAGGCCTGGAAACGATGCCTTATGAGGAAGGGCTTAGGGAGTTGGGTATGTTTAGCCTGGAGAAGAGAAGGTTAAGGGGTGATATGATAGCCATGTTCAAATATATAAAAGGATGTCATATAGAGGAGGGAGAAAGGTTGTTTTCTGCTGCTCCAGAGAAGCGGACACGGAGCAATGGATTCAAACTACAAGAAAGAAGATTCCACCTAAACATTAGGAAGAACTTCCTGACAGTAAGAGCTGTTCGGCAGTGGAATTTGCTACCAAGGAGTGTGGTGGAGTCTCCTTCTTTGGAGGTCTTTAAGCAGAGGCTTGACAGGCATATGTCAAGAATGCTTTGATGGTGTTTCCTGCTTGGCAGGGGGTTGGGCTGGATGGCCCTTGTGGTCTCTTCCAACTCTATGATTCTATGAATGCAGGCTTAACCGTTCATTTCCCCTCTTTATTCCTTCTGCAATGCTCTTATTCTTTTTCAAATTGCTTTTCCTTCCTATAATATCATAAACTCTATAAACTAGGATATAATTGCCGGTAAAGAAATAAACAGACAGATCTCCATTTGTTAGATGTTTGCCTAGAAGCCTACTGGCTTCCTAATAGTCTCTCTCTCTCTCTCTCTCTCTCTCTCTCTCTCTCTCTCTCTCTCTCTCTCTCTCTCTCTCACACACACACACACACACACACACACACACACACAAAATGCTACAATAACAGACCACATATACCAGCTGTGTTTGAGATAGGAAACTGGTGCTTTAGAAGCAAGCAAACAAAGGGAATTCTAATGCTCTGTGAATCAGTATGAGGGGTGGGTGCTTGGCTCCAAGAGGACTGCTCAGGTTAATGTCATGCATCCTGGATGCTCTGGCAGGGCCAGCGTGGTCATGCTGCATCAGTGGCAATCTTCAATGACCTATGATAAACAGGATGAGGGAACAGCAGCAGCTTGATGGAGAGACAGCCAGTGGCGCTGGCCTGGCAGGCAGACATACTTTTTAAAAAGACAAGGAGGAAGTTATGCTTACAGTTGAAAAAGAGACCTCAAACTCCAGGAAACCAGTGATGAACTTTGATGGTTATAAAAAGATGCACCGGTTGATAGTTGCTACATTACATACCCTGTACCCTGTAAAGAATCTAAAAATGGGGCAACTGTGGTATAAACTGACACTGAATTCTCTTACCCATGGTTCAATTTATTTATGGTGACTGCACATTATTTCACGGCTAGAAGAATTGACGCTTTTGAATTATGATGCTGGAGGAGACTCTTGAGAGTCCCATGGACTGCAAGAAGATCAAAGCTATCCATCCTGAAGGAAATCAGCACTGAGTGCTCACTGGAAGGACAGATCCTGAAGCTGAGGCTCCAATATTTTGGCCACCTCATGAGAAGAGAAGACTCCCTGAAAAAGACCCTGATGTTAGGAAAGATGGAGGGCACATGGAGAAGGGGACGACAGAGGACGAGATGGTTGGACAGTGTTCTCGAAGCCACCAACATGAGTCTGATCAAACTGCGGGAGGCAGTGGAAGACAGGAGTGCCTGGCGTGCTCTGGTCCGTGGGGTCACGAAGAGTCGGACACGACTAAATAACAACAAAGAAATTGGTGGTTTTTATTTGTCTGCCCAAACTATTGCACAATGGGAGAGAGAGAGAGAGAGAGAGAGAGAGAGAGAGAGAGAGAGAGAGAGAGAGAGGGAGAGGGAGAGAGAGAGAGGGAGAGAGAGAGAGATTATAATAATTATAAAAAACAAAGTGAGAGGGAATAAGGCAGTTTTGAAATGTTGTTGTTGTTTAGTCATTTAGTCGTGTCCGACTCTTCGTGACCCCATGGACCATAGCATGCCAGGCACTCCTGTCTTCCACTGCCTCCCGCAGTTTGAAATATTGTATCTTTTTATTATTGTAACAAATCAAAATTTATTCATTTATTTTATATCTCAACAATAGCAATACCTGTAATGGTGTGCAGAACTGAATGGTTGCAAAGGAAATAAGATGCAAAGCACTTTTGCTGCAAGAGCCTGCTGTGATGTCAGATGCAGCTTCAGGAAGTTGAGGATGCTTGAGGCTTTGGTGCCCTTGCCTTACCTCTCCAAATAGCTATTGCATAATCAAGTGGACTTCCAGCTAGGATGGTGAGGCATTCCTGTGTGCTGTAATTTCCATCGTGATGGTCAGATTAATTTCTTTCGCAGCAGGCTCACTGTGATTCTGTGTACTGTGCAGGTTCCAAAGAACCGGAGCCTTTAATAAGCCTCGACAAAGAGAAAAGAATGGAACCTTTTGATACACTCACTGACTTGAAATCACTGCAGGCATTCTCAAGCAATGGGTGTTTGTTTGTTTGTTTTACATTATAAACTCTCTGGTGATAAATAAATACCCATATTTAGGTGTCATTTCCCACAAGGTACGTTTTAACATTTTTAGTGTGCAATAGACTTTAGATTCTTCCGTGTTCGAACTTCTCAACAATCTCCAGCTTTAAATCATTGGTGGCACAATCATAAGAGAGGCCAGTTGGGATGCAAGGCCCAGAAGCAGCACACAAGGTGGCGCAGAGCTGCCATGCTACTTTCTCAGCAGGTGGGCTGCTTTTGCATACAGGGAGGGAGAAGGGCAAGGTGGTGGGGAAGGTGGCATAGTGGAAGTGCATAGGAAGGAGCACTGGATTGGCTCTGCCAGTGTGTTTGCGCCACACCAACCTCCCTGCCACCTTGCCCCTTCTGCCATGAAGCTAGTGTGGTGGCCCTGCTTTACCTGGTGAGTTGCTTTTGGTAAGCCGCCTTGAGGTCCGAGGGGCTTCCTTCCAGGTAGGTGTGGCTAGAAGGAAACTCTAGTCTAAGGTCACAGGCCTACGCACTCTTTCCAATGAATAAGCCCTCTTGAACTCAATGGGACTTGCTTCTGAATAGACATGTATAGTGTTAATTGCCAATCTACAATTTTTACTGTACAGAAAGCACTACGAAAGGTGATGGTATAACTAAAATTTGCCCCATGGCAGCCTTGTGTTCAGCAACTTGCTTGGTGGCTACAGGAGAGTGGGAATTCCATGCAAGCAAGTAAGTAGGCTGGTAGAATTGTACTTGAACGTCATGAGAGCCCCTCTCTCTCTCTCTCTCTCTCTCTCTCTCTCTCTCTCTCTCTCTCTCTCTCTCTCTCTCTCACACACACACACACACACACACACACACACGCCTCCTGTGAATCAATGTCCTAAGCAGCACACTGTCTACTTAGGTTCCACTTTTTTGGATTAGCAGGCTCTCTGACCCCCCCCCCCGAGGATTTATTGAGTTTTCAAGAAACTGTGCTTAGAATATTAAAGAGAGGAATAAATTTATCTGATTTCCATTTCAATGTGACCCTACCAAATTTGTGCTTCTGAAACCAATATGTGAACTGAAATGCAGCTGTTGTTGAAATGTAGACTTCTCTGAATTTTGCAATGCTATTCTTCAACAGCAGCAGCAGCAACAACAACAACAACTGCAAAGCCGTGCAGAATAATGTGTATGCTAGAGAAACTGAAACGGACAAGTTGATCCCTTCCTACTAGGATTGTAGCCCTTTACAGCTGTGGTTGGTGCCCATTGGTGCTGGTAGGGGAAATGGCAGGGAGGTCAACAGTTGGGGAACCAGAGCCAACGACAGGCAGAGACAACTCATTCCAGTTTTGTTCTCTTCTCTACTGAGTTCTACAAAAGGCAACATTGAGACTGAGGAGGAGGAGGAAGTGGATGAGCCAGTGCTGCCTCCTGGACTGGTTGCAAGTCAGAAGGCAGGCAAGTGAGGGCAGACTGAGATTATTGGGTAGGTGTTCCATTCACCCTAATGGACCAACCTCCATTGCTTTATGTTGCTGATATCTCCAGTCTTTTCTGGATTCTCCAGAAGCTGATAGCACCTCCTAGACAGGGAGGTGCAGTGTGTGGGAAGACAGTGTTCTCGGATTTCAAAGCATCCTCCCCTTTCCATTGGCCTACAGAAGCCTCTAATTGGTGGGGACGTCATCACACACACCAGGTCCCTGCGCCCTTCTTGCTTAAACTGAAAAAGTAGTTGTGTGAACTGCTCATAAATTGTCTCGAATCTTTGGATACCTTTATAACTGTGCCATAGACAGATGTTCATAACATATGGACATGAATTCCTTCACTCCAGTGTAGTAAGTAACTTTTAACTCTCTCTTTTCCCCTCTTTTCACAGGGAAGCAGGCTTCAAAAGAACTCCATGACTGAATTTTTCAGAAGGGCAAACCAATTTGATGTCAGCTGGAATATGGATACCTGCTAATTTTTTTAAAAAATGAGTCCTACAAAAGGGAGCACTTCTTTCTGTTCCAGAATAGAACTGCAGAGTCCCTCTTGAAAATGGTTTTCTCTGAAGAGAGGAGACATGGTTCGCTCCTATTAAACTACGACTGTGGGAAAGAGACTAGAAAGTGAGGCCCAAATGGCAGGGCCATGACCTTTGGCATATTCCTGCAGAAGAAAGAAGTGCAAAGATTACCAGGGGGAAAGACTCAGCAGAAACGCAAGCCATCCGATATTGTGAATAGGCAACACACACAAAATTTGGAGAAAAGTTCACATCAATAATAAATTTGGAAACTTACTCATCATTTCAAAGCACTGCACACAGGTACAATTTTTGTATATAATGACAAATTTACAATTAATCCGGCCATATCTGCAATATATATTTAAAGCACCAATATCCTACTTTAATAGTCATGAGTTCCTTTAAAGAATCATTGGAACTGTAGTTTGCTATGGGTGCTGAGAGTTGTCAGAAGATCCCTATTCCTCCCAGAGAGCTACAATTCCCAGAGTAGTTGAACAATCATTATCTGAATCGAGAATGTGTTGTGCTTTCATGTTTTCTTTGATCACACAAATTGCTGGTGGAATCTTATTAGTGTTTCTTTGTTCTCCTTCAAATATGCACTATCCCAACCCCCTGTCTGTCTCACTTGGCTTCACCTGGCATGACAAACACTGTGTCAGTGTGACTGGGTGTGAAGTAAAATGGAGCTGAGAAGGACAAGCAAACACAATCCCTGGATAAAAGCTAAAACAGAGGTGAGAGAGTCAAACCCTAAAATTGCAGGCAAAACAGCTTTTTAAAACTGTTAAGGAAAACGGGTTACAATTTTGTGTGTGGATAGAAGTCTGAAAACTCTGTGACCTTGACTTCTGTAGAGAATGATGGTCTCAATATGATTATGGGAGCTGAAATGCATAAAAAATGACTCCCAAGTATCTGTTGTCAGGAAGCAGATGACATGCTAAATTACTCTGCAGATTGAATGCATAATTCAGAGATTTCCTGCTATGGGATTTGCCAGTACAGCCATTTTGTCTTTTTTGGCAATTGGTTACTTTTCGACTGCTGTCTCCAGCAGTCTCCCTTTTGCTTCCTGTCATAGGAAGGCCTGTTTCCTGCAGCCAAGTCCCTGATTAATCTCTGCACTATTTTAGTCCACAAAAGGCCATGCAACAGGTTGCTTCTCTGCATCTGATATTGATCTGTGGCAGGGAGTCTCAGGCTGAGTCACCGCGATACCACAACATATATGGGAGTTCTGAGGGGGGGGGGGAATCTGAAATGGACACAGATAGATGAATATGATTAGTTCTTATCTTTCTGGTTTTAGAGACACAAACCTCCCTCTATTGAACACTGATGAGGGGTGTGAGCCATAAATGGCTACAACATGTGATAGCTGCACAAAACAGTCACAGAGAATTGTGCTTTTTGGTAACAGGTTCTGGGACAAACAATAGGTGGTGTCCAAGAGGTGGTGCTCTTGAGAGTTAGGGGAATGACAGATTGGGTGCGCATAGGGGAAGAGGGAGAGGAAATTCTGTTGCATGCATGGGAGTTGGTCCACTCACACAATGGCTTTGTGGTGGTTTCATACAGACAGCTGATGATGAAAATAGGGATGTCAATATTGCTGCTGATAGTAGTAGTAGTAGTAGTAGTAGTAATATCCTGACCATCTGACTGGTCACTCTGGGTGGTTTCCAAAATATTTAAAAACATAATAAAACATCGAACATTAAAAAACCCTTCCCTATACAGGGCTGCCTTTAGATGTCTTCTAAAGGTTGTATAGTTATTTGTCTCGGGGGTTGCATAACTCCATACCCTCCAACATTTCTCTCATGAAAATAAGGCCGTCCTAAGGAAAAGCAGAACATTCCAGGATTGAATCAGAAACTGGGGCCACTTCTGTAACTCTGGGGCTATCCCTGGAAAATAGGGACATGTGGAGGGTTTGTGTTTGGCTGTGAGAACAGGATGTTGGACTAGATGGGTGACTGGCCTGATCTAGCTAGCTCATTTGATGTTCTTAAAGGAAGGAACTGGACTGGGCATGCACACCTTGAAACAGAGGGCTATCTTTAGTAAAGCAGGACACACTTTACTTCTAACCTAACCTATTCCACACACTGATGTACAATGTAAAGTTAATATATTCTTAGTATATTTGTTCCTCTTTTAGAAGGTCTGTAGATACACAGATTTTGCTTTCAGTCTCTCTGCTATCCGTTCCATGATGCAACTGGTGGAATTCTTGTGCCAGGGTACAGTAGGTCTAAAGGTAGTGCTGTCATGTGCCAATGCAAAAGAGCCAAGGGTTAATATGTGCTTCCAGTATGTGTGAATTTCTCCTAACAAGCGGCTACTGCTTAACTTGTACACCTGAAGTTGCCTGACCACTTGCTCACCAGAATTGTCAACTTTGACTGACATCCATTTTCAAGGGTCTCGGGGAAGACGTCTTTCCTATTTTTGCTACCTGTGATATTTTTAAATGCCTATTGTGGAGATCACATTTCTTAATTTTATTTAGACAGTTCACATACCATTTACTTTTTGGAAGGGGGTGATCTCTAAGTGCTTTACAACATATCTTAAAATGTAACAAAGTTCAAATGCAAAAAAAACCCCTGCAACACCACAATGAGTACTTAAATTGAAAGAAAGAAAAATGTTTTAATTTTTTGTTAGTTTGACCTGGGGATTTTACAAAAGGAAGCATTTCACAATAGTCCCTTCCATTGGCTGGCCAGCATAGGACATTTCCTCTTGTTAAACAAAGACAACAATGCTCAGTATTGCGCCATTAAAGTGATATGACTGGGGGCGGCCGCCAAGACCACATAACACCGGTCCTGAAAGACCTACATTGGCTCCCAGTACGTTTCTGAGCACAATTCAAAGTGTTGGTATTGACCTTTAAAGCCCTAAACGGCCTCGGCCCAGTATACCTGAAGGAGCGTTTCCACCCCCATCGGTCTGCCCGGACACTGAGGTCCAGCGCCGAGGGCCTTCTGACGGTTCCCTCACTGCGAGAAGCAAAGCTACAGGGAACCAGGCAGAGGGCCTTCTCGGTAGTGGCACCCACCCTATGGAACACCCTCCCATCAGATGTCAAAGAGATAAATAACTACCTGATATTTAGAAGACATCTGAAGGCAGCCCTGTTCAGGGAAGTTTTTAATGTGTGACATTTTAATGTACGGTATTTTAAATCTTTGTTGGAAGCCACCCAGAGTGGCTGGGGAAACCCAGCCAGATGGGCGGGGTACAAATAATAAATTATTATTATTATTATTATTATTATTATTATTATTATTATTATCATCATCATCATCATCATTAGTGGTTGGGAGCCTTTGGCCTTCCAGAGGTTGCCAAACTACAACTCCCATAATCCCTAGCAATCATTGCTGATGGGGGTTGTAGTTCCGGAACATTTGGAGGGCCAAAGTTCCACCACACCTGACTTTGTTGGACCAAATATGGCCAATATGACCAACATGGCAACGTGAATCCTGATAGAACTGTGGTGCAGGTGACCACACTGTTGTGCGAAATGCATTGCTGCTAAATTGGCCTGTATTCTGTTATTACTCCTTTAGAAAAGGTAGATTATTTTCATAAAAGGGTGCATGCTGTGATCAGCTCTCACACATAGCTATATATTCAGACATAGGACATGATCCAGTGGCAGAGTTGCATGTATGAAAACAGAGATCTCTCATGGAAGAAGTGGCTCATGCAGAGAGATGCAGCAGTGGCTGGTGAAGTGAGGCAGCATCCAGCAGATGGCTGTTCCTGCTGAGTGGTAACTGATGCAGAGAGGAACTTTGCACCACTATCAGCTGACATCTGTTGGCAACAGCTGAGACAGAGGATTTTTCCACAGAACTGTTCAGGAATGCTGTCGGTGGATGGCTTAGAAATGCCCAGCATTGGCATGAGCCAAAAATCATGAATGCTCATGTGAAGATAATGCAAATGAAAACATCATTTTTGGGGGGCCGGGACGGCGGGGCAGTTGCCATAATGCAGCAAATTGTTCTCTTACATAACGTAGCTTGTTAAATGTAGCTGAAGAACAAAGATAGATAGAACAGTGAAGAGAGAGATATCAGAATTAAAGCAAGAACATTTCTCATTCGTGCTTTCTGTAAACAGCAAGCTATGTTTTAATGAGGGCATATGAAAGGGTTGATCTGGTACCAGAAAAATCAAATCACATGAATGAACTCAAAGATCTCACCACTAAAGGTGGAATAGACAAGCCATTACATTTGGCATCCCAACATCTTGGCTCCTCCTCACCCTGCTTGTACTGTAAAGCAGGGGTAATCAACATGGGGCGGCCAACTCCCATCTCCCTTGATTGTTGGCTATGCTGACTGGGGATGATGGGAGTTGTAGTCCAAAACTTCTGGAAGGCACCATGTCGGGGGAAAAAAATTGATCCCCTGCTAAATTTGCCCGTTTGCCATAGCTGCCAAGTTATCCCTTTTTTCCCTTATGCTGAATAGGCTTTCTCGCGAGAAAAGGGAAAACTTGGCAGCTATGCCGTTTGCCCCCTGACGAAGAAATGACCAGTCCATAATTTTAATGGTAGGTTTATTGTAGCATTTTCCTTCCATTTTGAAGCTGTAACAGCTGTTGCTGCAATCAGTGAAGTTTTCACCAAGTCCCAGTGTTTAAATAGGAACACATCTTTATTATAACTGAACATCATACCTGTAATCACCCGCAGATCATATCCTATCATCCTTTCATCTTTACAATTTCTACTCCAAATGGCTCAATCTTCAGGCGCCAGTGGAGAACAAGATGTACTTCATGCAGTGCCAACAATCTATCAGAATAAGGATACATTTACTTCACTTTTGTGAGTATTAAGCACTATTGTCATTTTGTAATATTTCCTTAAGACAACAGAGAAAAATCTAAAAAATAAAAATAAAAATCCATATAAAATAATAAAGGAGATGAACTGGAAAAAAATAGAGCTGGTGATCTATTTTCTCATTTTAAATAATATCTCAGCATATTGTCCTTCAAAACCGCATACACACACACACACACACACACAGTATAATAGACATTTGTGCTTAGTTTCTGTTTACTCTGGCTCTAGGATGCTCCTACTGCTGGTGTGGATATTGGTGTGACGTTAGCCACAATCCATATTTATCCTGTAGTTTCTTGAGAAATAATGATGTTTGATGAGTTTTCCCTCCAACGAGCATCCATCTGATTAGAAAATGTAAGCAACATTTACTTAGCAGTCAATGTGAGGTGCATACATTTAAGACAGCCATTGTGCATGTGCAGAGGATACTATCATGAGCAAGAGTTCAGCGGGGGCATTGCAGGCATGAGGAAACCAATCAGGTCATGTGCATTAGGTGAAGACATCCCTGAGCCCTCTTTAGTATGCTTTTTTTGTAAACAGCAAGCAATGTGCAAATGAGACTTGAAACGCAACTCGGGGAACGACGACGACACACATTTCTTAATGTGTAGGAACTGAAATGAAAGGCAGCCCCCCTTCCATTTTATGTTCCCTGCTTTCTTCCTGTGCTGTGATGTGTTTAGTAGATGCCGGGCAGTCAGAAATTCATCAGCTGTATGGAGGTTTTCTGGGCATGGAGATGCAGTGAGACACAAAGTTATGTTGACCTTCTGGGCTTGCCCTGTTACTACAAAAGGACAAATCTTTTTTTACCTCTACTGGAGTTGCTCAATGCAGGTGCCTGTCGGGATCAGGTTTTGGGGGCCTGATCTTAAAGTTTTAATGGACAGTCGGGGTCTCCCTAGGTTCTAAATTAATGTTATGGTTCTTAAGCTGGAGCATTAGACCATAGCTAGGGAAAGGCTGTAGCTCAGTGGTGAATGCATGTTTAGTATGCAAAAGGTCCTTGGTTCAATTCCTGCCATCTCCAGTTGGAAAAATTCAGGAAGTGATGGAAAAGACCCTGGAAAGCCACTGCCAGAGTAGACAGTTATGAGTTAGAGGGACAGTCTGGCCTAGTGCCTTCAGGAGGAGCAGAGAGATGTTCAGCTTATTAGGAATATCCCATTACTATGACAGAAGTTATATCTGGTCTGTTCTTTAAACGCTCTGATGAAACACGTTTGATGTCTCCCTTAGGTAGGCATTTCTACTAGGCTAAAGGTCTGGTTTGACAGTGTCTGGTTGTTGTGTTTAAACTCTAACTTAAATTGCCCTTCCTGCAGTGTGAACTGAATGCCATGGTTCAGTTCGCTCCTCTCCAAAGAGCCATCTGTGCATCGGTAGGCATCATCCATCCATATAAAGGACAATGTGCAGTTTTCACATTAGTATTCCTTCTCAACGATTCTGGTGATAAAGGTCAATGGTGAGCTATTTCGAAGCCTGGCCAGGACCCAAGTGCAATGGAAAGAGGGCATCAGATGCATTTTAAGCCTTGTGATTGTTCGTCTCATTGGTAAGGCTGGACTAATTGGGAAACTTTGGGGTTCTTAGTGGGGTTCTTAGTGGGGGAAGTTTTTTTAGATTGCAAAACATGGCAGCAGGTGATGGGGCAATATTAAATGGTGTCCCTTGAAACTCCAGGAGCAGCCTTAGAGATAGCCTTCTTGTGAAGAGAGAGGACTGGGTATTCGAGTAATAAATTGGTGATTCAAACAAAGGAAATCAGGGAATGAGTTGGAGCATAGGAAAGACAAAGAAAAGGGCGTGTGCAAATCCAAGGATTGCTGGACCATTTTTGGCATTACGTATGAACTAGCCCAATTAAAGAAATGCCTAAGAAGGTCAAGGATGTTTATATTCAAACCCCAAACTGTAATACAGTTGGTTCTATTTTTCTAGAAAAAGAGGTGGCAGACCAGACCATGAAAACCTCCCTGGTTCTCTAAGAATGGCCATGGCACCCACCTGAGAGGTGCTGGAACTCAGTTCCAGTGAGTTCCAGCTGAAAAAAAGCCATGAATACAGCAATGTGGAACCTGTGACTTTCCAAAAGTTTTGGACTGCAACTCCCATCATCCCTGGCCACTGGCCATGATGGCTGGGGCTCATGGAAGTTGTAGTCCAAAACAATTGGACAACCATCAGTTCCTTCCACCTGCTCTGACAATTGCACTACATTGTTCCTTTATGCAAATTGCATCTACTTTGTAAGAACTGCTGTGTTAGATCAAAGTTAGAGCCAATACCTTTCTCTAAGGGATCCCCCTGGCCAACCAGATAGCTGACAAGAGGAGCATGATAGAGAAAGGCCATCTTCCAATTTTGTTTGTCCCTAGCGCCCACTTTCTTTGCTTTTACCACTAATTTCGAATCGCTGACAGAAAAATCAATGCTCCAAGTACTTCATTCCAAAGTGGAGCCTGGCAATCAATCTGTAATTCTGAGACATGAAGGCAGAAGACCTGGCGATTGTTTTGTTTATGCTTGCACTGTCCTGCTGGAGTCAATAACATGGAGCAAGTCCATAAAAGAGAAAAAGAGGGACTGCCAAGGGATAGTTAGAATAAAGTAGTTGGAGGATCAGGTAGAAGCAGTCATGAGAAGGCCAAAATTCCAGGGCTGTTTTTCCTCCTCTTGCTTTGGAACAACTAAGCTGATTTAAATTAAATTTTCTTAAACATGTCCTCTGGCTCAGAATTTCAGCCCAGTGGAGGATTTTGTTTTGTTTTGTTTTTGTTCTTAATAAGAAATGCCTTGGATATAATAAAATCACTCAGTACCGGGATTCTTCTGGTGGCGTTCTATGGAACAAATTGCCAGGAATGTCCCTTGTGTAAGGCTCATCAAAGTAAACAGTGTTTGTGCGAGAGTGTTTACCTAATCATTGCACTGACCATTGCAATTCAGCTTTCCATAGAGTGCACCATTGCTTAGTAGCACAGTGCAAAAGTCAATCAATCAACCAATCACTGATTTCCAGCAAGGACCCTATTTGTGTAAAACTGCCGCCTGCAAAATGCAAAAGATTGGAATGGGTGCTACCCATGTCACAAGATATTTGATGTGTTCCTTCAATTCTATATACTTACCTGGAGGTAAGCCCCACTGTGAACACAGTGGGACATATTTATTTATTTATTACATTTATATTCCCGCCCCCAGGAGCTGCAGGCGGTGTACATGGTTCTCTTCCTCCCCACTTTATCCTCACAACAACCCTGCGAGGTAGGTCAGGCTGAGAGGCGGTGAATAGCCCAAGGTCACCCAGTGAGTTTCATGGCCGAGAGGGGATTTGAGCCCTGGTCTCCTGGGTTTTGCCTGACACTCTAACCACTACACCACACTGGCTCTACTTCTGAATAAACATGCATAGGATTATGCACACTTATTAATATAAAGTATCTTCAGTATGGGTGCCATAACTTCCACGCTTCTCTTCACCTTGCTTTGCTTCTTCTTTTTGGGGGACTCGCTCTTGGTCACGGTTTGAATTGGAAATGGTAGCCTATCTGCTGAATTTGCAATCTACCCCTAGGCTCTGTTATCCAGGCAACACACTGGAGATGTGGATGCCTTCACAACAGGGTTCCTTATTGCCACAATAGAGCACTGGTAGACTTTTCTGAACTCAAGCAAATCCCAGTACAGTGGTACCTTGGTTTATGAACTTAATCCATTCCGGAAGTCTGTTCTTAAACCAAAGCGTTGTTAAATCAATGTGCTTTCCCATAGCAGCGGGGGACTCAGTTTACAAATGGAACACACTCGACAGGAAGTGAAACATGTTCTTATTCCAAGTCAAAGTTCACAAACCAATACACCTACTTCCGGGTTTGCAGCCTTCTTAATCCAAATTGTTCATAAACTAAGCTGTTCTTAAACCAAGGTACCACTGTAATTCATGTGGCAACACCGGGAGATACATGTCAGTGGCGTGTCAACGACCAAACCTGCAAAAGATCAACTGTCAAATATCAAACCCAGAATGAATATATAACTGTGTTCCAAATACAGATGGCAAATATTCAAAGAACGTTCAAGGGCTCAGGGAATACCTGGAACATATTTGGCAACCATATTCTCAAGGAGAAACTATGAGTAGAATTCGGCCTGGTAGCATTTGTTGTTTTTGTGCTTGTTACCAGTTCAGCAAGAGTTAAAAGTCAATCTTTGATGTGGACCTCTCCATTGAGATGACAGCAGCATGGAAGAAGAGCAGACCTTTCAAGTGTCCCTATTATCTAGGAACATCCCTGATATAGAGAAGCCCTCCCGGTTTCTGATTTGATCACAGAATGTCCCACTTTTCCTTAGGATGTCCCTATTTTCATTGGAGAAATGTTGGAGGGTATGGAGTTATCTGACCCCTGAGCCATCTGAAGGCAATCCTTTATAGGGAAGAGTTTTTGTTTTGTTTTTTTTAAAAAACATTTAATGTTTTATTATGTTTTCATATATGTTGGTAACTGCCCAGAGTGGCAGGGGCAACCCAGTTAGATGTGTGGGGTAAAAATAGTAAAATTATCATTATGGAATGGGATGTCCCTATTCTCATTGGAGGGTATGGAAGAGGCTGGGTGGCTCTCCTGCTTGCAAAACACAGCAGCCTGTTTAATAGTTATACAACAGAAATGTCAGAGGAAAAATGCAGAAATGGACCACTACAGTTCATGGACAGCAAGGGGGGTGGGAAGAGGGAGAATGGAAAAAAAATTGTAGAAGCTGGACATGACTAGAGGGTTGTGCCAAGCAAATATTGAAAGGACTAAACCTTGTCACTCAGCATTGAAATGAAATGATTACATAATTGTTTGCTCATACAAATAGCTTTCTCCCCTTTAGGCAGCCTGCCATGGTATCATATGGCCTGATTTCGGATGTGATTTAATGAACTAATTGGAAAAAATAATGGGAAAAAATGCTTCCTATTTCCCTTGGAAGCTCTTTGGTCTCTCAGCTTGGGCTGTTTGGTTATTCTTCTCGGGTGGAAAGGTAGAACAAGCAATGAGGTCCAAGTATATAAAGCAATAGCCTTAAGCTTGTCATCTACTAAATTAGAAGTAGGGCAGCTGGCACTGCTTCAAGTATCAAGTGCAGGAGCTTGAACATAAAAGCTTGGCTGTTGAATCAGGCAGCGGTGGGGAGAAGAGACCGCAAATTACTGCTTTTGGCCTCATCAAAGCAAACAAATCAGAACAACAAAATAGCTGCTGTTGTCAATAAACTCTGCTACAACAACCAAGGTGGGAGAAGGCAATGCAGCAGCCCTGCCAACACTCCTACTTTGGGCCTAGTTAGTTAGAGAACAATTTGTCCCCTGGGGAAATCCAATTAATTTCAGTCTTTGATTTGTCTGCATATTCTAATGGCAAGTCATAGGCTGAAGGGCTTTGGAGGAGATTTCTCACAATATCCTCTGACGAGATCAAGAGCTTCTTTGCCCATTTCTCTCTTAAATCATGCAAACCAGGAATGAGCCACTTCTCCATTCTTAACTGCTCCCAGGCCAGAATGGACGAGGCGGGGGCAGGAGGGCCAATTGGCATGAGCCTATGATTTTGAGGGGGCTTACTCCAAACAGGGCCGTCTCTAGGCCCAGGTCTGGTGGCGCGGGGTGCCAGGGCGCCAGGCCACCAGGGGCGCCGCTGCGCCCGCTGAGAGGCGCGTCTGAGGCAGCCCCAGGCACGCCTCTCAGCTGTTCAGCGGCTTCAGGCCGCTCTCCAGAGGCACGTGGGCCTGGGGCTGCCTCCGCCGCGCGCAGGGCCGTCGTAACAGGGGGCGGGGGAGGGCCGGAGGGATCTGTCGCACCATGGTGCCAGGGCGCCGGGTATGCTTAAGACGACCCTGACTCCAAGTGCCTCTGGTAGAGGCAAAGGGGGACCCTTTGGTAAAGTTGAAATGGGGCCTACATTTTCCATCTGGCGTGGGGCCTATTACCAGCTTTGCATGGCCCAGGCTGCTCCTCTAGTTTGATAGGTTTCCCAAAATGGATCAAACCACAAAGAGGTAGCCCATCGCAGGTGGTCAGGAGGCTGTACACTAGATTTAGTGGCATATCTAGCAGAAAGAGCACATTCACTCAGGCTTAGTGGAGGTATAGCATGCAAAATCCTAAAGAGCAATGTTAACAAACCATAAGACCACTTACAGTATAAGCCCTCCAGTGATTGAAAACAACCACTGGTGCATCATCAAAAAAGAGGAAACCCATAACGAAAAACAACAACACAATATTGCACAAAATTTACACTTGCAAATTTAGAAACAACTTCTATACTTTAAATAAAAATACAGTCCATCTTATTATAAAATGTTTTCAAAATATATGTATTATTTTTATCGTTTTGTTGTTTGCTGCCCTAGGCTCCTTTGAGAGGAAGACAAGGATAAAATTGTAATGAGATACATTTAAAAAGTAAATGAAATCATAGCAGGGAAGACTGTGACCAGGTGGTCTACATTGCTGCTCTGCTGCTGTCTGGGTGCTTACCATTGATGAGCAACTTCAAGGTCCCTTCTTTTGGCTCTTTATCCCAAACTTGGGCCAGACAGCCCTTCAAATTGAGAACCCCTTCAAACAGAGAATTGTCCTCTGTAAAACAGAACACAGCTGATGGTCTACTATAGTGGCATAGAAAGGCTACAGACCTGTGATAGTGATTTTGGATCCTCTCCGTTTCTCATTTTTCCCATTGCAAATTCAGTTATTCACATTTCTGCATAAGTTTGCACATTTTTCATCAACGTTCTACTGCAAATTGTTCCTAACCTACACACATGTGTGTGCAATTTCCCCTAACGTATGCTATTCTCACTACTAGGTGCATTTTTTATGCACACATTGCCCCAGTATATTATTTTTGTATGCATTACTTGGTTGGAGAACTGCATTACAAGATTCAGGGTGTGATTTTCAAAGGACGGCTGTGTTTCAATTCTTATACTGTTTTGGCAAGTGCAAATTATGTAGATTTGCCTTTCAATGTGAATTGTATTAGATCTGTCCCCCATCCCGACCTGCGAATGACTCAAGATAGTCCTTGTTTCTGTACTTATTGGGTGTTCAGGTATTCAACTGCTGTGTGATTGTTGCCTCTCAAAACCAGAGATAAAATTAATGTGCGCTAGGTCTATGAAGGCTGAATTTTATACAAATAGACCCTATGTGAATGTTCCTTCCAATGTAGGCTTGTAAATTGGAGAAAAGTTACCCCCCCAAAAAAATATTTAGTTAAAAGTGCATGTCCTTTTGTTGACATAGTGTGATATTTTAGAAAGACATCATAAGCTGATTTGAGCTTGTGGGGCAACCCTTTCCCCTGTTTCTGCTACCTTGGGCAAGCAAGAAAAACACAGAGTTTATAAGTCCATCCTTGGACTGCTATGCATAGCCAGTTGGCTGCATTTTGACTTGGTAGGTCACAAAAGTGAAGACCCGAGTTACTCATGTCTCCATTGGGGCTATCATGTATTAAAAGGAGATTAAAGTTACCTAGTATTAAGCCAGACTCCCTTTAGGCATGCAGAATAAGTCGGAAAGAACACTCTATGCTCACATGGTGGGAATGGAAATATCGTTTCTGTAAAAGTTTTACAAGTCGAACTGCAGTGACCTTGTGGTGCTTGTGTTCCTTGGCAGGTGTGAGTGACAGGTGACACAGATGCTGACAACTTGAACATTAGGCACAGTCCTGTTTTCCACTATGAAAAATGAATCAAAGTCTGTTACCTTATCAACAATAATGTGCTTTACCCTTGGGGATAAAAAAAAAGGGGTGAAGTGGCTGAAGAATGCGCCTTGAGAATAAGTGTAATCTTGTTAAAGCTGGAGCATAACAAGATCTACCCTGGCACCTAGGGAAAAGTTACAGGGCACATGTACAAGGGCTGCAGATATTGTGTACCTGTCCTTGGTTCGCTAGAAGAACTGTGGAGGAATGCAAAGAAAGAAAGGGCTGGTGCAGGCACAGATGGAAAAGATATGCAAAGCACTGTACAACTTGGTACACTGCATTTAGATGCTTTGTGCAAGGCCCCAGAAATTTCCAAGGAGATGGGCCTCCCTCTCCACTGGTTTGCATTTAACACTGAACAAGGCTTATTATTGTCATAGATCTAGGGTACCAGAGTGTGTTAGTGAATGGTATAAATTAATAAACAGTAGTATTTAAATAATAAAACTAAGTGTTCAGCAAATCCTTAAGTCAGAAAAGCAGAATCCTCTTAGCTGAATAAATCATGCAATTTGTATTTGTACATTTATTACATTTTTATCCCACCCTTGCTTCTTCCGTCAATAGCGTACTTAGCTCCCCCTGCACCCTGTTATAGGACAAGCCAGAGTGTTGGGTTGATGACTCCTTCTGCCTTTGCACAGGAAATGCCTGAAGGAACTTGGTTCTGGAGAGAACATGTCACAGAGAGTGGCACATCGCTCTGTTTTTCAAACTACAAACCCAAGAGTTTTCAAAACAATCATGCACACACAATATATCACGTTCTCTGTTCACAATACTGCTGCTTTTATTCTAACCCTGTTTCTGCAAATCTCACAAGATATTAGGACAGTGGTGGGCATCCTGTGGCCCTTCAGATATCAGTGGGGTCCAGTTCCCATCCTCCCTGACCATTGGCCATGCTGGCTGGGGCTGATGGGAGTCCAGTATCATTTGGAGGGGCAAAGGGTCCTTACCCTTGTCTTACATGATACAGACACCCCATATATAGAGAAGGAGGATGTTTGTGCAAGCATCTTCAGTTGCAATCCAGAATTTTACTTTAATGTTTAATGGACTTGTCCCCTTGAACTTCTGCGTAAAAAGTTCCCTTTCTTTCCTCCATACTTTGGCTCTGATCAAAGGAAATGCTGAATAAAATAGTTCATCAATCGTGGTACGGATAGTTACCGTGTTTCTCATATTTTAAGACATGTCTTATATTTTTTTTACTCAAGAAAATAAGCCTATGGCTTATTTTTGGGGGTGTCTTATTTTTTTGCTGAGCCCCGACTGAGCGGGAACCAGCAAAGGCAGCAGCCCGCCGCCGGCATGGAGCTCCAACAGAGCGCGTGCTTTGCCGAGCTCCAAGCCGGCGGCGGGCTGCTGCTTTTGCCTGTAAACACGATTACAGCCTGAAACTCAAGACGACAGAGACCAAGGCGGAGGAGGAGGAAGAGCGCGGCTCCTTCCTTCCCTCCACAGCCAGCTGCAACTTTACACTTCGCCGTCTTGCGGGCGTCCGAAGTTCCAGCAAGGCAGGAAGGCTGTGGAGCAACAGACGGCCAAAGCTGGGCAAGCGCCCGCCTCGCCCTGCCTTGCCTTGCCTTGCCGAGGAAGGAGCGGGTGGCACGTGCGCTAAGAAGTTTCTTTCCTCAGGCCTGAGCCAAGAAAGGAGGAGGAAGCAGCGAGCGACGGGGTCGCCGCCTGCATCAGGGGCACGCCGTGTCCGCCACTCACAGGCAGCCGGTCCGCCGGGAGAAAGACGCCGCCTTCCCTTCTCAGAGGAGCCCCGGGGGCTGAGGCGCTCGCCACCTTCTCCTGCAGCCCCGGAGCAACTGCTTGGCGGCGGGGAGCATCCTCGCAACCTTGCCCTGCTTCTCCTCTCCCCGCTCAGGTCGAGCTGAGGGAGCCGAGGGGCGTTGGGGCGCGCAGCCGCCGTCGCCCGCGCAAGAAGCGGCTGCTGGGCACGCACGGAAGACGAGGCGAGGCGCCTGCAGCACCCGAGGAGCCCGTTGTGTGAGTGAGCAGCTCTCCGAGTGAGCAGCAGAGGGCGGGTTTAAAGGGGAAGGCGTTTCTGCCGCTCGTTGGGCTCTCCCTGCCTCCCCCCCTCACATTTGTTTTTGCCGACAAAAAGAAAAGAAAAGCAGCAGCAACAGCCAAAAAGCAGCTCGTGAACGAAAGCGCAAGAGCTGCAAAGTACTTTTCTGCCAATTGCCCTAACCATGCACGAGAGACGCGCCCTTTGCCAGTTACGAGATCCAGGTCTCTCCCCTGCACAGCCCGCCGCCGGCATGGAGCTCCAACAGAGCGCGTGCTTTGCCGAGCTCCAAGCCGGCAGCGGGCTGCTGCTTTTGCTGGTTCCCGCTCAGTCGGGGCTCGGCAAAGCCCGCGCTGCTGCCCTTGCCGGGTCCCGCTGGGTCGGGACTTGGCGCGGCGTGCCCTGCCATACCGTACCAGCATGTCTTATTTTCGGGGTATGCCTTATATTTCGCCAGGTCTTGAAAATCCTGCCATGCCTTATTTTTTAGGGATGCCTTAAAATATGAGAAACACGGTATGTTCTCTCTCATCTAATGTGACTTAAAAAAACAAATCAAAAAGCAAAAAACTTAACTGAATGCGCGACAGAATATGCAGCCCCCTTATTCCCCCCCCCCGCTGCATCTAAGGAGATAAGATCACGTTTTTTGCTCTTGTTTAGGTGGCACTAATCTTTAAATCTCTGTTATACAGTAACCAAGTTTTATGTCACAGTAATTCAGTGTCTTCAAGACATTCCCAAGCAAAGAAAAAAAGAACCTCATGTACTCGGAGCACTTTTGCATCACTATGCATGGTGGAATATTCAACGGCACAGGACAAAAGGTCAGGGCATGTAACTTTAACCCAAAAAAATTGGAAAACTACAAATGAATGCTGGAAAAAAATGTGACAAAATAATTCAGTCATTAAAAAGGGTGCCTGGAATGCGAACAGGAAGGAGACAATAGAAAGGGACTGAGAGAGCATTTCATAGCCTATTATTCTGCTTCATAATCTGCTGGCAATCTGTTTTTTTTATTCAGTTGAGTGGGCCAAGGTCCCAGTAGCACAATGCTGCTTCTACACAGCCCTCATCCATTTCGATGGAGCTTGAAATGGATGCAAACGTTTGCAGTTCTAATGTAAAGTTAAGCTATGGGCTACAGTTCCTTTGCTTTCGCTTGCATATGTCCTCAAGGATACAAGTTGTTTGCAGCCTGCCAGCTTTCTGTACTGTGAGTATGTGGCAGAGCATCTGCTTTGCATGCAGAAGGTCCCATGTTCAATTCCTCACCTCTCCAGGTAGAGCCTGAGACCCTGGAGAGCTGCTGCCAGTCACAAAATACAGTTCCTAGGATGCTATGGGTTCCATGATGATGATGATGATGATGATGATGATTATCATCATCATCATCATCATCATCATCATCATCACTGCAGATGGTGACAGTAGTCATGAAATTAAAAGATGCCTGCTTCTTGGGAGAAAAGCAACGACAAACCTAGACAGCATCTTAAAAATCAGAGACATCACCTTGCCAGAAAGGTCTGTATAGTTAAAGCTATGGTTTCCCCAGGAGTAATGTATGGAAGTGAGAGCTGGACCATAAAGAAGGCTGATTGCCGAAGAATTGATACTTTTGAATTATGGTGCTGAAGGAGACTCTTGAGAGTCCCATGGACTGCAAGAAGATCAAACAAGAAAGAAGATTCCACCTAAACATTAGGAAGAACTTCCTGACAGTAAGAGCTGTTCGGCAGTGGAATTTGCTACCAAGGAGTGTGGTGGAGTCTCCTTCTTTGGAGGTCTTTAAGCAGAGGCTTGACAGGCATATGTCAAGAATGCTTTGATTGTGTTTCCTGCTTGGCTGGACTGGATGGCCCTTGTGGTCTCTTCCAACTCTATGATTCTATGATTCAATGAAACCTATCCATTCTGAAGGAAATCAGCCCTGAGTGCTCACTGGAAGGACAGATCCTGAAGCTGAGGCTCCAATACTTTGGCCACCTCATGAGAAGAGAAGACTCCCTGGAAAAGATCCCGATGTTGGGAAGGATGAAGGGCACAAGGAGAAGGGGACAACAGAGGACGAGATGGTTGGACAGTGTTCTGGAAGCTACCAACATGAGTCTGACCAATCTGCGGGAGGCAGTGGAAGACAGGGAGTGCCTGGCGTGCTCTGGTCCATGGGGTCCCGAAGAGTCAGACACGACAAAACGACTAAACAACAACAATAGGATGCTATGTGATTGTTAAAGTGGTACAACAGTGCTTTGAATGTATAGTGTATCTATGGCCTCCACCCAGAGAATGGTCAGAAGGCACATAGCCTAGTTCTACTACTAAAGCTAAGAAGGGCTCGGGTCTTTTAAGGTGTCTGGGTGAACGATGGTCTGGAGCAAGACCAGGGTATCTGTTTAATAAATATTTGCTTGTATATATGCTGCTATTTCCCACACTGAAGGTTGTCTGTGACTACTGTAATACCTCTGAGTTGGTAATTCAGACAACCAAAGCAGTGAAACCCCACACAGCTACTTGCTTGTTGTTGGCAAACTTTCGCTTTGTTTGTTCTGTTATTTTACTGTAAACATCAAGACCATAAAACGCTGCAGTTAAAGCAAGGAGGCTGCCTTTCTGCCTTTCTGATCTACAAATGACATTACATAAGAATATAAGACATTACATAAGGCAAGGCTGCTGAATCAGGCCAATGGCTCCTCTGGTCCAGCATCCTGTTCTCACTGTGACCAACAAGACGCTATGAGAAGCCTGCAAAAAGGGTCTGCTGGTTTCTCTTTAAGGTTTCCAGATTCAAAAGAGAGCAGGGCAATTAAAGGCACAAAAGCCATTTCCTTTATTGAGTCTGCCAACCCTATTTGGGAAACTGGGGGCAGAACAAGAAACATTGGTATTTCTCGCTAAGACTGCACATTCTTTACACAATAAACAAATAATCTGGAATGACCCTGAGTTATTGTTGTGTTGCAGCATAATGGAAAGTTAGTGCTCAGGTACTTATAATTTTTCAGTGTGAAATGGCACATGGCGTATCACATTGAGAATAATCTGCAGGTATACTGATAGTTGTAATTAATAAATAGTAAGAAACGCATTCATCCCCAAAGGGATCTATTTGCAATGTTGGATTCCTTGTTGAATGACTGCCTTCTTTCTTTCTTTCTTTCTTTCTTTCTTTCTTTCTTTCTTTCTTTCTTTCTTTCTTTCTTTCTTTCTTTCTTTCTTTCTTTCTTTCTTTCTTTCTTTCTTTCTTTCTGGAAAAGGTTCTCAAACTACCACACACAGGTAAGTTTCCAGTGGGTCAAAGGGATTAAGTGTGGTGATGGAATCAATTGTGTACATTGGGGGATGATGATCAAATTCCACCAATAGCATGTTAATTATTTAAAGTCTGTTAATATTTCACAATAGAGGTTCAGTTTCTCTGATCGCTTTACTCCGAGGAGGAAAGATTCTCAAACACCACCAAAATACCTTTCAATAGAGCTTTAACCCAAATGTTACTGCACCGGGGCATTCAGCTTGCTTTAACAATTAGCTTGCTCTGCCATGTTTCATATGGGAATTTGGAATTCCATTCACAAAAGAAGTCGGTTGCTCTGCATTTGTCTGGAGATAGGTAATTCTGTAAAAGCCCATTATGAAAGCTGCCACTTCCCATTGTCACTATCTGTCAATAAGAGCAGAACATCTACTGTACACACACAAAGGCAAATGTTTTGATAAATGCATGCCATGAAGTGGTTTATTTATTATGAGAATAGACATGCTCAGAAAGCAAAAACAGCCAATTCATTCTTGGAAGATGAATGCCTCACCATGAGTTGTTATGTCTTTCATTTTGGGAACGTTGCATGTTTATGAACCATTATTCAATAGTACAGCAAGCCTGCAACTTACACACATTTAATTTGTGCTCATCCATCTTTATGTATGTGGCAAAAAAATTGAAAATTAAAAAGGAGGCAGAAAGTGGGTGGGGTTCAAGGAAAAAGAACCCAGTGTGTTTTGTGGGCTTACTTTTTTTTGATAATGCAGGATATATATAAAGAAACCTTCACAATCCATGAACAGTAGTGTTAACCAGCTCAGTGATATCCACTTCATTTTTTGGGGGAAATGGTATTCACATTTGTATTGAGAGTTGCTCAGTCTCCAGAAGAAAAGATGCCTATAAAATGGACACAGTTACATTTCAATGTTTTGTTTTGTTTTAATAAAATAACCCACCTATAAATGCATTTTTCAATTTATTTCATTGAAAAGAAAACAGTTGTTCTGATGAATTGCTATATCAATTGCTTTAAGTAGAGCGGTGCAAGGCCTCCCATTTCGCAGCCCAGTTCAGTCTTTCAGATGAGCTCCCCATTTCATTCAGAACCCTTGCGGGGCTTGCTTCGAAGCTTTGCTCCTCTCATTGATGTGCATTACAAAACCAAAATGACCTTTAATGACTTTATGGTTTTAAGGTTGTGCAGAATGCATTTTATTGAATTAGCCGTATTCTGCCCTGGAATCCTTTAGGATGAAGGGTAGTCTAGAAATGGGGTTGAGCGATGAATAAATGAATATGGCTGTTCCACTAGGGCTCGCTGTAATTACTCAGTGGTCTCTGTTATCATTCCTTCTACTTTCCAATCTTCAGGGGGAGAATAGCATTGCTCGTGTAGCCAAAACAGTGCCATCCACATAGAAGGGGAGTGTATCAAAAGGCCTGGGGAACACCAAGGCTTGCAGATACACAGTAGAAATGTTACAGGGGATGCATGGTGGATGGCATGGGGACTGCCAAAAACCCAGTGCAGCAGACTGAATGTGTTCTGTGGCCATATGATGAGAGGAGATGGAATGGGGTGGCTGATGTCCTGAACAACAGTACACCACACTGCAACACTTTGCTGCAGTTCATACTTGTTACTTTCTAACAAAAAGACCAATGGAAGGAACTTAATCCTTTGTACTATGGTGGCTCTAGATCTGGTTCAGAATGAACACTGAAATGTCAACCAAGGGTCACTTTTGATGTGCTTACAATGGGCAGCAAAGTGTCTTCATTTTTAAAAGGTGGAGACATGAATTCTACTACCACTGAGAAGGACATTGACCTCCTTCAAAGAAGTATGCATAAATAAATAAATAAATAAATAAATAAATAAATAAATAAATCTTAGAAAGGGAAAAATGTTGTTGAAATGGGAGAACTAATGCTGGTTTTCTCCTCTTCGCTGCCCTCTCAACCTGGGCTCAATAAGTGCAAGGCAGGAGTGAAAGATAATGATTTGCAGGATTGCACTGATGAGTAACACTTTCCAAAGGAAAGCTGCTATCTGTCCAAAGTGTTAGGAAAGTGTCCTGGAATTGCTTCAGAGTTCAATGTGGCACTAAGGGACAGGCTGAACCTCCACCGGCACGTGTACTAACTACTGTATACTCTGACTTTTTCAAAGCCAAAAGCAGCCTCCAAAGTTGCAGCTTGAAGCAGAGGAGGGGCAGAAGGAGGAAGCTGTTTTCTTCTCCCCCCTCCACTTCCACTCAAGTTACCCACATCTCTTCCCTCTTGGGTGGAAAAGCAGCTGGGGTGTGTGTGATTCTGAGCGAACTGCTGGTGCTTTAGGCAGACAGCCTCATAAGCCATTTCACTGTTGTAGCTCCCCACATCCCCAGTAACTTTTCCTTAAACAAAACAGGATGGGAATCTGTTGTAAATCTGTGCTGTTTAACATCTAGGTTGGCCAAAAATACAATAATAATGGGAAAAATATTTCTAAAAATTCCCAGCTGCTACTGGTGAAAGAGAAAGAGAATGGGCATTTATTTCCTTGTTTGTTTACATTACAGTGATGCCTCACTAGACTAATTTAATTCGTTCCACGGGTCTTTTCTTATAACGGAAAATTCGTCTAGCGAATCCCATAGGAATGCATTGAATTTTTTTTGAATTTTTTTTTGCCCATAGGAACGCATTAATTGAATTTCAATTCATTCCTATGGGAAACCGTGATTCGCTAGACAAATTTTTCATAAAACGAATTCGTCTAGCGAGGCAACCTCCGCTCAAAAAATCCTTTCGTTAAGCGGAAATTTCGTTAAGCAGGGCATTCGTTAAGCGAGGCACCACTGTAGTCATATATACCATTCCTGGGGCCTAAAGGAAATGAATTAGAATGCCACCTGTCACTTAATAGCAAGATTACCAGAAGGGACACATCTCTGTTCAAAAACAAGCAAGTCTTCCAGAAGGAAGAAAGAACAAAGAGGCATCTCCTCTGTGCTCAGCCTCTTTTCTTTGGCCTTACTCCGCCCCCTCCGGCCAGGTGTCCTTTGTCCTACCTGGCCGGGTGACGGGTCATAGGCCAACTCACACAGGTGGGTGGCACCGGCCAGGTAAGCCCCGCACGGTGTCGCAAACCCCGCCCACCCCGCCTACTGTTCAAAAACAAGCAAGTCTTGTGGCAAACAGATTTATCCTGGCATACAGGTGAAACTCGGAAAATTAGAATATCGTCGAAAAGTGCATTTATTTCAGTAATGCAACATTATTTTTAAATTTTTTAAAATTTTTACAAATGCTTTCTTTTGGAAATTCCACAGTAATAAAACAAATAGTTACAATAATACAAAAATAAACAAAAATAAACATCGCTATTACATTTCATTAATTACATTCCATTTATAATTGACCCGCCTAACGACAAATAATTCCAATTACAACAAATAAAGGCTTGACATATCTTGCTTTGCATGTCATGCATCTATCTCATATATTGGTTTCACCTTTTAAGTTGCGTTACTGAAATAAATGGACTTTTCGACGATATTCTGATTTTCCAAGTTTCACTTGTAAATGTGCACCTGTTTGCTGTTAAGATGCCACGAGGCTATGTTGTTTGTGTTGTGAAAAATGGAAATGTCTTCCCCTCCCAGACAACAGAGCAGTTATAAAAAGTTCCAATAACTACTTTAGTGTTTAAGGAATTGGCACGAGCAGGTCTTTCTAGGGGCCTGGGCAGTGTCATGCCCTGCGCAAAGTTCAGTTGCCACTTTCATGGCAAGCAGCATGGAAGTGAATGTGAAAGCCGCCTACTGATCTTTGAAATTGGAGATGCAAAGTCACCCTTCACATGCTAAGTAACTTATTTTACTCTTTTCTTTCTCGTGGACGCAAAGTCCTTTGCAGAATGACTAGTAATGGAGGAGAAATTCTATTTGGTTTGCACTTTGATGAGAAACAACCAAATTCACGTTTTTGAACAAACACACAATCTCTCTCTCTCTCTCTCTCTCTCTCTCTCTCTCTCTCTCTCTCTCTCTCTCTCTCTCTCTCTCTCACGCACACACGCACACACACACACCAGCTATCCTTCTCTGAATTTTGCAATGCTGTTCTCTAACCAATGGAGATATGTAGATTTGGGGTAAGTATACATAAAAATGCATATATGGGTGAAAGTAATGTATGCAAAAATGCATTAGAGAAAACCACAGAAGGCTTCTATTATTCAAAACGGCATTAAAAATGTGTTCATTCGACAGTCACACTAAAATGCTTAACATTTTCATGAGGAATATATATATATATATATATATGCAAATTGCTGCAGAAATGCGGAAAGCTGAACATAAGACTGGAATCATGAAAAATGGAGAGAAGCTGAATTTGAAGTATTTTTCCATTCCTAGAACTGCCTAACCCATGTCACTCTGTAAAAGTTGGTTGTTACTTTCCACACAACTGCTGTGTGTATTTGATTTTAAAATGCCTCTAGTCCAGTTCCTATTCCCTATTAATATCATTTGTATGACTGCATGGAATAAGCTCAATGATACCTGCAGTGACATGTGAGAACACTCTTACATCTATGTCCACTTCTCTTATGGCAAGAGGAAATAGGTAATCAAGCCTTTTGTTCCCCATCTGATTCCAATCTACCCATAGCTGCCAAGTTTTCACTTTTCTCGCGAGGAAGCCTATTCAGCATAAGGGAAAATCCCTGTAAAAAAGGGATAACTTGGCAGCTATGAATCTACCTGAAAAGCTCAGCTTATGACGAGGTTTGAGCTGGTTGTTCCAGGTCAACTTTGTGCCTCTCTATGGCCATTCCTGTGTTCCAATACCAATAATTTACAAACTTTTACCACTTTGTAACTAAGCTGCCTGTGCAGCTTTCTGAAGCACATGAACCAGACCTTTGAAGAGTTTGTAAGTAAACCAGTTTTAAACTTATCAGATATGTGGTCTTTTACCTATGTTTTGGAAAGAAACCATTTAAGGGGACATTTTAGAACTCTCTTAGAAGACCATAATCTAAAGGCCTAACAGTCTATATTCCAATGCTTTGCTGCAAATTTTGTGAGTTTCAATCTCTGCTGGGGTTCTTTCACCAAAGAGTACTTGGCCCAAAATTGAATCTTGACATCCAGGTATTCACATTCTCCCTCTCCCTCTCCCCCCCCTCTCTCTGTGTGTATACACATACACATACACATACACATACACATACACATACACATACACATACACATACAGGTCAATACCAGCACCTTAAATGCTGGTATTAAATGAAAAAGCAGCAAAATAACCATGCATGTATTTTCATACTTAGTATAATGTGTTTTCAGAAACACGTCTTATTTCTGGGTAACAGAGCACAGGATTGCATCCTTAGTCCTCACTGTGAGCAGAGCAGCAGAAAACGATGAGGCACAGTCACATGATCAGAATTGATGGCGGAATTGCTGTCCCTGAAGGAAACAGGGAAACCGCGATAGCGTGCATTGCTACTTTCTGACAGAGATGAAAATCAAAGGTAGTCGTGCGTCAGAAAACTGGTTATACTCTTAACATCAGCAGGTATTAAACTGACATGCAGATGCACTTGATTCAATTCTCACTAAGCAGGCAGCGTGCTTCTGACATGACATACCGGTGTGACTATCAATCAGCGGGATTAATTTGATCTGTTGGCTGCAATCACATCAGAAGCACATTTAAATGGTGACGGAAAGATGGCAAATCATAAAATGGAGGAAGTACAAATTGTAAATTAAATACTAAATACAGAATGTGGATATGGCCATAAAGAAGGCAGGACTAGTCCAAAATAATGTTATATGGATGCCATGGGCTTTTGTGTACTGCATATGATGCAGTGCAGCTTGGATTTCAACTCTGAATTCCTCCAGCAATTTTATTGCTTGTGATGCCATCTTTTGTATCACAGAGGTGAAGAAATGCTACCTTTAGTCTGTTGAAGAAAAATATAACGTTCAGGTCCTGTTTGCAACAGGACAGTTTTATCATTATTTTCAATGGGTCTTGCAGTAAGGATGGGGAATCTACTGAGGTCTCGTTCCTAACCAGTAAGGTGGCTTTACTGATAGGATTATTTATTTATTTTAGTGGTTTATAGAATTGCACATTCACAATGTCATTGTTTCTAAGCAGTGTACAATAAGCATAAAACATTTACCAGAAAATCAGTTGGGGGAAAAAACCATAAGATCAGGAAAAAACCTCACTTAAAATGCTATAATAATAATAATAATAATAATAATAATAATAATAATAATAATAATGTATTCAGCAGGCATCAGAAGTTTAATAAAGGAGGGGGCCATGTACAAGTGTAGCAGGAGAGAGTTCCACAGAACTGGGTCCACAATACTGATGACACGTCTCCTAGTGGATATGATAGATCTGTGCCAATGACCTGTGATTTTGTGTGGTTTTTATTGTATATATTATTTTTATTGAAATTGCAGCACAGATATAGATATGCGTGCCATTTGGGAACCACTAACAGTGGCCATCATATGATGTTTCTGAGAATTAGTTGCTGTGTGGTGTCCTCATGCCTTCCTCCTGCATACAACCATACTTCAGTAGAGCACATGTGACAGAGAAAAGGCTCTGGGATACCAAAATAGTGGGGAAAGCTCTTAGGAGGCCCTGTTTACAGCGTACATATTTTATTTTAAGTGCCTAAGGGCCATTGCAGTAAATAGGTTAACCCAAGAGTGAGTGGATTGAGCTTTGCCATCAATTAAATGACAACAGATAGTTCTATAGCTAAGAGCTGTGCTCCAGCAACATGCATTCTGGGTGGCCTAAGGGAGAGCTTTTATTCAGCAGCTAACATAAAGAGCTTATTTTCTTCTTAAGGTTTGCATTCAAGTGCATAAACTACCGCCTTCCAAGGGGCAAGAAATTTGTCCAGTGTTCCCGCTGAATAACAGAGCCATTGTTAAACACATCATGTTCGAATGCAATGGGCACATACCTTTCAATGCACCCACTTTCGGATGTGGAACTCTGACCTTTCAAAATATATGGAAAGTGACATATTGTAAATGACACATGCACATCAACAAGAACTAATGAAGTGGAAGACTCAATGATATGAAAGGAACATCTCAGACAAAGCGTTATGCACCTTTTTGCAGAGCCCATTGCAGGGCTACGGAACACAACATAAATATATGTGAAGAGAGAAAGTTTCTTTATAAATTCTTGTACAAATAGCTTTATAGATAAGATACAACCATTTTTTCCTGTAGAATGTTTGACTTTGTTCATAACTTATGACAAATTCCCTCAGAACTAAGTTTAGTTAATGCATTTTATAAATTCTTTATATGAATTTTACTTCCCAACACATTTAGGAATAGAAATCTATTATATATTTTGGAAAGCTCTTCAATGTGTATTTGAACACCTCTTAAAATAATGTAACCAAATTTTGGAGATATCAAAGAGCAGGTTTTCATCTATGTTTGGATATAATTTGATGCCATTTTGACCCAAGATAGCAGACTGAATCCTTCAAAAATGCACTGATTTTAGCAACTGATTTAAAAACTGTTATGATTTGATCAAACAATGCCAGTTAATTATGAATAACTAAATAAATCCATGCAAAAAAGACATGACTTACTTTGCCATGCCATATTGGCAGACCAATATGTCTACTGTTTTGGATAGCAAGTGAAAGTAATTAATTTTGACTTTAGTGTGCTATTTTTATATGCACATGCATGCACATGGCAGACACCCACAATTTGTTCTCAGACAGTTGAGGAAAAATTGTCACCCTTCCTCCTGCAAACTCTACAACTAGGAAACAAGGGGAGGAATCAGCTTATTCATTTCAAATAAAATACTGGCCCTCCCAAGAAGGGGGAAATAGTCAGCTAAATTAGAGGAGGAAGCAAACAGGAAAGAAGGAACTCTGATGGGGTGGAAGAATGGGGAGCTTCAGGAAGCTTCGGGGCCACATGATCAGGAGGACTATCTCTGCTCACATGAACCATTCTTGACCTTGTAGTCATCAAGGCAACACAACCGTGACATTCCCAGAAATAGAGAAGTCATTTGGGCTTCTGATTTGATTTGGGAATGTCCTGGAAATGGAGCAGGGCCCAGGCTGCCTGGGTAGAGGCAGGGTTGAGGGGAAAATCATAGAGACCTCCTTCCCAAAGCCTGGCAAGGGCTGTGAGGTTGCAATCTCAGGTGTTTTGCTCAAAAATCTGTGTTTTGGGGCTTCGTGGTCTCCCATGAGTCGTGTGACTCGCATGGGAGCAGGCAGTGGCATCGCAAGGGGGGCGGGGGCGGTGTGCCCTAGGTGCCATGTCTGGAGGGGTGACAAGAAGGCACCCCGTGGGGTGCTCGGCCCGCCACCCCTGGGCACGATGCCACGAGCAGCCATCGTGCCACTGCAGCTGCATGTGGAGCATCCCACCACCGTCCGTACGATGCTCAGGCGGCGCCGGTGGCAAACCGCTATGGACATCACATGCGCAGTGGTGTTATATGCATGCGCTGTACATAGTGACGCCACACATCCACTGCACATAGTGGTTTGCCGCCAGCACTGCCCGAGCGCTGTATGGACGACAGTGGGATCCTTCCATCGCTGTTACAGCCGCAAGCAGAGGATCCCTCCACTGCCGCTGCAGCCGCGAGCAAAGGATCCCACCAATGTCTGTCCGGCGCTCCGGCGGCGGCAATGGCAATTCTGCTACGTACAACGCATGCTCGGTGTTGCACACATGTGCTGTACGTAGCGATGCCGCACATGCGCCCTACATAGTGATGCCACACATGCGTCGTAGGTAGCGACGCCACACATGCCTCGTACGTAGCAGCGCAACGCATGTGCAGCCAGCCGTTTGCCCCGCCCTGGGTGTCAGTTAGCCTTCGTTTGCCCATGGGAGCAGGAAAATGCACACCCTAGTTTCTGCAGTCAACATGTTGGAGGGTATGGCAGTGATGGCTACCAACTTGGATGGTATTAAAAGAGGATTAGACAAATTCATGGAATATAAGTCTATCAATGATGAAAGCTATGTCCTGCCTCCATGGTCAGATATAGTATGCTTCTGAATGCCAGTTGCTGGAAACTACAGCAAGGGAGAGTGCTCTTGTGCTCAGGTACTGCTTGCAGGTTTCCCCTGGGCATCTGGTTGGCCACTGTGAGTACTGAATGCTGGACTAGATGAGACATTGATCTGATCCAGCAGACTCATCTTATGTATATATGGCAAGTTGTGTTAGGTCTGGCACACACACACACACGATAAGTTATTAGGTTTTCATTTTGTTATTTTCTCTACTTGGTTTTAATGGCTGTATCATTTTGTAAGTCACCTTGGACAACTTTTCTACATGCATATATTATTGCAAATGTTGTTGATGCCCTGGGGCCATGGGTTTATCCATTTATTTAAAAGATGAGAACTTAAAGTACTATAACTTGCAGAAGATTTGCTTTGTCTCAAGATTATTCCAAAAGCATCTACGTACCGTAGGAAAACAAAAGCAAAAGCAAAACAAAGCCTCTTGAAAAACAATGGCGATTACATCACTGTGTGGGTCAAATGGGAAATGGAAAACATGGCACTGTAATAATGTGAGTCATTCTGTTGCACTCTAACCATTCCTCAGATGCATGGGTTCACTTGCTGACATATGTTTTGTACAATTGCATGAAGTACAATGCCGGGGGAGATGTCCTTGCTCATTTGCTCCTGCCAGCATTGACTCTTAACTGATAATTGGGTTAGCCACTTTCCAGGCAAGCTCTTCCTTTTTCATGCAGTGCACGTTCATTAATCAAAGAGACATAAACCTGTGCAAACCATTCATCTAACTGATTTCCTTATTTGCCTTAACTAAATTAGTCTCTTTACTATCTTTTAAAAAACTGTAATCACTGGGATGAAAGTGGTCTTTCATGCTTTTAACATCTCCACTGTAGAGACAAAATTCCTCTATCATGGCATCTCTTTGCTGAAGAAAGATTCAGCGCCTGAATTTCTGCTTCTCGTGCCATTTGTTGAAAGCACAGAAGTCACGATGGAAGAGAAAGAAAGAATGACAACTCTGTTTAGATAGCACTGCTTACTTTTCCTGTTAAAAATGGCACTTGATAAACTAAAATATTCCATGCACAACTTTTCTTGACATGACAATAAGCGGTAGTAGAACAGCTTCGTCTGCTTAACTTCTTCATGTCAGCTTCTGCTAAAGGCCTTAGAGCAGAGGCAATTAGAAGGATATGGCATCTCTAGAATGTTGGATTGATGGTACACTGGCACCCAGAAGTTACCCTAGTGAAATTTTTCCTGGCATGGAAACAAGAGCTGAGAAAGAAAAACACTACAGGTACCTTAATCTCAGTGTGCCAGGAAGCTGCTAAAAGCACAGGAGCATAGCTCGTGGGAAAAGTGGTATCCATATAGCCGTATTTCAGTCTAACCTATCTCATAGGCTACATTAAATGCATAGCTGCCAAGTTTTCCCTTTTCTCGCGAGGAAGCCTATTCAGCATAAGGGAATTTCCCTTAAAAAAAGGGAGAACTTGGCAGCTATGTAAATGAGGCTAAAACCTTGTTATGTCTAACCTACTTCACATAGGTCATGAGGCTACAATTATACCCTTGGAGCTGTTAAGAAGAAGCAAGGGTACAAATGAGAAGAAAAACAGTGGCTGCATATCTACACTAGAAGCACATTTTCCCACTTCTCCAAAGAATCATGGGAACTGCAGTTTGCTAAGTGTACTGGAAATTATAGCATGTGGCAAACTACAAACTGTAAGATCTTGGTGGAATTACAAGTCCCATCAGCCCAAGCAAGGATGAGCAGTGGCCATGGATGATGGGAGTTGTAGTTCAACAATGTTTGAAGAATCAAATGTTCCCCAAATGTGCCATAAATAGTTGCTAGGGGAGATGATTGCAAACAAACCAGAGACTAGTTGAACCATTGCTATGGGTTCTGTAGAACTGGCTGAAATGATTTTGCCATCCTTCTCTACCCCCACCCCACTTCTGAGTGAGTGCAGGATAGTGACAGAGCATGCATTTGTGCAAAGAACAGTAGAACTGTGGTATCAGCTTGTTACAGGGTTGAACAAGTGGGTTGCCAATGTATAAAGAAGTCTTCTCAGAAATTCCCATGCTACACCTTGCCAAGTAGGTGGTTGCCTGATTTACATTTTTTAAAAAGATACAGGAGCTGACAATTACTGAAGATGATGACAACCCTAACCCTGTCAGTGAGTAACTAAAATCTTTTGTAATCTGAAGGTATACAAAAAAATATAGCTCCTTTTAATTTGCAGGTTTAATTCCTCAGCTTTCCTGAAGGTGGGAAATAAGTTCATAAATGTCACTTTCATTGTGAAGGAGCTTACTGATATACACAATCCTGAAATGCAAGATATGCTCCCAAATTCATCTGCCACCCATGAAGGTTCATCAAGCGTGATCTTCCTGAAGTACAAGTCTTAAAAAGCTGCTGATTGTACATTTACCAGTACCAGTAAGAAAATAAAGATTATGCAGCAATCCTGATTAGTTCTTCGCATTCCTGACTGGCACTGGGTTCCATGTACCTTGTGAAGACTTCTGACTATGTGGCTATGCTGATTTATTTATTTTATTACATGTATATCTCAGCTTTCTTCCACCATGGGACTTGAGGAGGTGGCATACAAGAAAGACTTCTGCCAGGGACTGACCAGACCCAACCCTGCTTAGCTTTAGCTGGGTGGTAGCTTCATGTGTCCTTAGAGGCATGCCAAGATGTCCCAGGAAGCATTGCCCTAGCGCTGACCACCATAGGTCAGCCTAGGGTGAACACATGGAATGGCGGAAAGCCAGGGACTTGCTATATCCACCACCCATATGTCCCCCTGGACTCAGGCACAGGCACATCCCCTCTCAGGGTTGACCAAACCATTGAGTCCCTGGATTCCTTTAACGGAATAGCCTTCACATAGGGATGGCGAGAGGGTTCCCCCATCCCCATCCCTATCACCTGAACCAGAGCCTATCCGCAACCTTACAAGTTGTGACGATTTGCTACGTGGCAGGCGAAACCCAAGTGGCACCAGCCAATCAGCCAAGTGGGGGAAATTCCTGCCGTGCCCCAGACGACACAGGACGGCATAGCAAGGTCAAACGCAACAAACCCTAAAAGTAGGGAGAGGTGGGCGGGTGTTCTGATGCACGTACCAAAACAGGAAGCGCCGGGTCATGTGCATGGGCATATATAGGCCCCTCAATCCATTTAGCCAGTGTCCCATTGGCCTGATTAAACCCAGCATCGAGGGACCTACCAATAGGGTGTTGTGGCTATCCAATCTTACCCACCCACAACAGAGGGTTTGGTTGCCAGGTCTCACTGCAACACTGCAACTCTTTGAGGGAGGACACAATTTAAGGAATCTGCCTTGATTACTGGAGTTTGAAAAATGCCACTGTTTCCCAGAGGCTCTTCTGCCTCAAAATTAGTGGGTTAATGGCTGCATGAATTACGCTCCTGTCAGTATAGTAAACAGTATGCTTATTAGCAAGCATTGTGACAGCGTGGCAACACTCCATGCAGAGATTTAGCTTATAATTATGCAGTATTCGATCATGTGGCTCGTAGTGACCTAAATTCCTGTATTAAACAGCCCCATATATTACTTTAATTATTTCCATGAGATAGTTGGCTTTGCAACTCTCAGTTATAGATTTGGCAGTTTGGAATTGTATACCATTGTAATGATGTAGTTTTAAAATACCAATATTATCTACTGCAAATCAGAGGTAACATTATTCCCAGACCAAATAAAACATTCATGAAAACCCCAGGTTGCCAGCACTACAAAATGATGCCCTTTTATTTATGAACAACACAGATACGGCTAAGTCATCTCCTAAATATTTCTGGTAATTGACTTATTGGCTTTTAAGCCTACTTCACACGTGACGTTTTCCCCACATGTCAATCATTTCTGCATCAGACAAACACAGGACAAAATGTGGGGACTGGGTGAAGGATATGAGAGTTTCAGGCAAAGTATTGTTGAAGGTTTTTTTTTGGATACCATTTGCAATCAGCTTAATGGGCAACACATAAAAACGTTAAAAGCTAGAATTTAAATGCACATATTTTTATTGTAATAAATGGATTTGTTTCCCATATTGACTCTGCTATTCCGGGCCCAAAATCAAGCTGTCATTTGTCATCGAGCCTCTCAATGGCTTGGCATGTGCAAGTAAGCCAAAAACATTTAATGCCCTTTTGGCAATTTTGTAAGACCGAGATGGTATACAAATAAATTAACGATATGTTCCACCTACATTCCAGCTGAGAAATCCAATAATATGACTCAAAAGCATAACTCTGAGTTCTAACAAGGAAACTGCAGTCCCTGAGATGTGACAAGCGTCTCTAGGACTCTAAAACAGAATTATAACCTTAAAGGATGCTGTTTCGGAGTGTCCATCAATCATTGCAGCACAGGCTATTAGTTCTCCTTCTTCACTTTATGACTCATGTTATCTTCACCTTCTGCACTTCAAAGGAGTCTACATCCATCTCCTGTTGTTTTGCATTTTAATGCCCTCACATAATCTCATACACAGCTGTAAAAATAGCCACTGTACATAAGTAAATACAGTAAATCCACACATGTTTATGGCTGGAAGACATTTTAACCTCTTTGGATTCATATTCATGGACATTGCTTTAAAAAGGTAAAGGACCAGGGCCGCCTTAAGCGGGTCGGGCGCCCTGGCACCGTGGTGTGCGGATCGCTCCGGCGCCCCCGCTGGTGGGCGGGCGCAGCGTGCAGCATGGTTTCCGCGCGGCTTTGCCGTGCAGCGCCTCCCTGCCACCCAGCCTACCCCTAGAGCCGGCCCTGTAATGGACCCCTGACAGTTAAGTCCAGTCGTAGATGACTCTGCGGTTGCGGCGCTCATCTCGCTTTACAGGCCGAGGGAGCCGGCGTTTGTCTGCAGACAGTTTTTCTGGGTCATGTGGCCAGCATGACTAAGCCGCTTCTGGAATACCAGAGCAGTGCACGGAAACGCCATTTACCCTCCCACCGGAGCGGTACCTAGTTATCTACTTGCACTTTTTTTGGTGTGCTTTCAAACTGCTAGGTTGGCAGGTGCTGGGACCGAGCAATGGGAGCTCACCCTGTTGCTTTAAAGCAACACAAAACATGGCTTGGCTGGAGCAGGTACAATACTTATCACAGATGATGGGCACCCAAATGCAGAAAAAAAATAAGGTATGAAGAAAAATTGAGACACCCGCTGCTATGTCCAGTCCACCTAGCCCAATGGCCATATACTCTCAAAGCAAATCTTGTGCATGTAGGAAGTTCCAGCTTCAATCCCTGTCATCTCCATGCAGGGCTGCAAAAAGACCCATCTGAAACCCAAATAGCCAAGGCCAACCATGGTTAGCAACACTGTCCTAGTTCAGTTTAAGGCAGCTTCATATACTCCTATAGTAATCTATTGGTTAGCTGGCTGTAATAAACACTTTACTGACCATATTCATATAAATTTACATGGCCAGGTGTGGGAGAGCCATAAGCAAAAGAAGAGCCTATAAAATTGTTGGGTGGATACTGCCTTGTTTTTTACTCCCTCTAATTATTTAGTTGTTTTTATGTTTAGTCGTGTCCGACTCTTCATGACCCCATGGACCAGAGCATGCCAGGCACTCCTATCTTGCATTGCCTCCCGCAGTTTGGTCAGACTCATGTTTGTAGCTTCGAGAACACTGTCCAACCATCTCGTCCTCTGTCGTCCTCTTCTCCTTTTGCCCTCCATCTTTCCCCACATCAGGGTCTTTTCCAGGGAGTCTTCTCTCCTCATGAGGTGGCCAACGTATTGGAGCCTCAGCTTCAGGATTTCTCCTTGCAGTGAGCACTCAGGGCTGACTCCCTCTAATACTGAACTCAAATGGGTCATGCCGACAATTTGGAAAGCAAAATGGTACCACCACTAAGAAGTAAAAGGATCTGCATGTTCAGATGAACCCCAAGATGTCAAAACCAGTTGTCATATTCTAATCACCAGACGGGGCAGCATTTGTGATAGCTGGTAACTCTGCTATTGTGTTGCAAGCCAAAGCTAACACACCTTTTTCATTATTATTTACTTTTACGACATAACATGTTTTGTTCATAGCGTGCAAGTCTCAAGTGCTCTGTACATTTTTTGATTGCACAGCAATAAAGTCTGATACGGGTGCTTGAGGTTGGTGGCATACCTTGATCAACATGAACGAGAGATAATAAACAAAGCCGGCAGTTCTTGTAAGATTTTGTAAGGGCAAGCTGACCACAAAGTGCATCTTTCACCTTTCTTCCAATTATTTGTTTGCCGCCCTTTACAAACATGATCCTCCAAGCTCAACATGCCGTTCCTTTTTCTGGAATTCCAGAGCAGAATTCTTCACATTCTTCCTGAAATTTTAGTTAAGGCTTGCATTCCTCACTTGGCAAGATTACATCATGTTGCCTTTTGTAGTCTGGCATTCAATGCTGAACCATTCCATTCTTATAGGGTAGGTTTTAAAAGCAGCACATTCATTCCAAGTAGAAAACAGTACACACACACAAAATGTTTCATGTTACCTAACAGGCATTCTGAAATGAGTGGTGCCTGGAGGCAAGTCTTTAGAAATAAATGCTTAATAGTGCGTTAGTAGTGGATTTATTCTAGACTTGTGGCCATCCACACATCATTCCACTTTATTTGTTTTCTGTGATGCTTCCCCAGTGCGACTGCATCAGTGCTGTTGCATTATAGTGCAGCCAAAGTGGGAAACACACACACACACACACAGAGCAATTCCCAGAACATTTGTGGCATGCAAAGTTACAGGATTTCAGCTGGAAGCCACTGGATGTACATTAACTGGAAGCGAAGCAGCATGTCCTCTCTAAAACTTTTTCAGGTACAAGCAGTACTGAAAGTGGGATTGCCTATATGCACCTCAATACCATCGTGAGCACAAATAACCATGAATGCTCAGCAAGAAGACTGTCTGGGGCCCTTATTCACAGACAGAAGTCACCACTGAATGCTGCAATCATGCTCAAGCACGTAATATGTGAACCTGCCCTAAGATTAAGCACTCCATATATAACTGAAAGTGAATGGAATATGGTAATACGCTATAGTCTAAAGCATTGCAACCAGCAGATTTCTATACTACATGACAAAAAGCTGCATTTTTTATACACAAGTGTTTCTGTAGCTGTGGCTGCTAAAAACAAGAATTCATTTTCTTTCTTTCTTTCTTTCTTTCTTTCTTTCTTTCTTTCTTTCTTGTAGAAATGAATGGAATGCAGAACCTTTTCTAAAAAAAAGAAAAGTCCATCCGCCTTGAACTCTAGTACACTGTCACATGTTTATTTCTTTTTTCCTTTTCTTGCAATCTATCTGTGCAATCTTTACGGGAGACCATGGGTGGTATCCAGCTTAGTCATACTCAGAGTAGATCCACTAAAACCAGTGGAATCCCCACTGATTTCCCCATCTGTTTTGTCTCTACACAGCAGTGGGAGAACAGTAATTTTAGGCAAAGTTTGACCTGGAAGCTCCATAAGGCAATGATCCAAACCATTTAAAGCATCTTTTTCATAACCCTGGGTTACCCAGTATCTTTTCTTTGGCAAAGAAAGAAAGAAAGAAAGAGAAGGTATGTAGTATATGTGCTGCCGAAGCGAGCATGAAAGAGAAGGTATGTAAGCTCTAAATGCACAAGAAATCCTGGAATCTGCATCGCAATGAATTAATTTTCCCAGGTAGTGGGGAGAAGATTTGCTGGTGGCTGGCAAATAGCTACTAAGTCTCATGGGAATGAAATGTCCTAATGCGGCAAAGCACACAAGGAAAGCACAGGAAGAAAAGAAGGGTGGTGGTGGAGGAATATAAAGGCTCATAACTTCCATACTTCAAAGTGTACCTTGAGGACACTGCTTTTTCCCTTTCTTAAGCAAATGAATTGGCAATGGTTATTTACATTGCCAGCGGCGCTATGCCATTCAACTCTAAACCAATTAGACTGAAACTCTTGATTTTTCCTTCCATCCTCAAGCCATTGAAAATAGCTGCATAATACTAGGCAGTGACTCCCAAATTTAGAAGGACGCTTAGTGCCCTAATTATTTTGCCTCGCTGAGCGCCAGGAGAGAATCAGTTTGTTGGGATGGGGAGGGTATTTTCTCATCTCACCTTGTTAAGGGGAGCTATATATAAAGTCACTTAATCTGTCACACACTGAGATAAGGTAAAGCCTTGCTGGAGGAATCTTATTTTGCAAGGGGTTGCCTCCAAGCTAGCCAAGTCTCTTAAGCAGCTTGGGAAAGATGAGGTGCAGCAGCCCTGCTATGTGGGCGGTAGTTTTCCTTCCAGGACTGAGGTAATGAACATGTCAGGACAAATCAGCCTTGCCCACGCAAGCCGTCTTCAGGAATCCCTCTCTCATCTTAGAAATTCACAGGCAATCCCGGACTACTGAATCAGCCCACGGACATCCTGCAAACTGCCCAACTGCCTATTTTCAACCCCCAAAGCATTTGTTTTCTTGGTGCTTAAGCACAGATATGCATGAAGTCAGCGCAGACAACGCACAAACATTTCAGGGTGGAAATCCTATTCTATGTTTAGTCTGTGTAGCAAGTCCTATTGTGTGCTGTGTGGTGCTTACTCCATGGTAAATGTACATAGGACTGCAGTCCAAAGTGCCAAATGTTGTTGCCTGATGAACAAAGATCTGTTGAACCAAGTGGAACTTCAGAGTAAACATACATAAGATTATATCCAACAAAGTTTTAGTCAGAGTACCCTAGCGAAATTAGGCTAAGTTAGGTCCATTAATTTCAGTAGGTCTGCTCTGAGTAAGATGACTACCACACTTAGGATTGTGTTGTACTTCTTTTAATTGGTAACTGCTGGCCAGGTAGCTATTTACCAGCAATTATGACCATCTGTCATGGATGCTTTAGTTGAGATACCTGCATTGTAGGGGGTTAGACTTGGGGTACCTTCCAACTTACAATTCTATGATTCTGTTCTATGATCTGTGGACCCTCCAAGTGTCCTTATTTCCCAGGGACAGTCCTGATTTACAGAAGATATCCCTGTTTCTGATTTGATCCCAGAATGTCTCACTTTTCCTTAGCACGTCCCAACAGTGGGTAGGAAGCTTACCCACTGATTCTTAACAACTCTGTGTCTTAATCCCCACCCACAGGAATGGATGCTGTCTGTCATAATTCTTTAGCATGAGGGGGCCACTATTAAGAAATCAAAATCTGCAGAGCAGTTTTTAAAAATCTTATAATGCAAGCACACTGTTAAGTGGGAGTGTCTTCTAGGTAGATATGTGGATAGTAAATTTCCTTTGCCTTCTTTGGTCACGTAAGAAATAAATGATCATAAATTTATTGCTATTCAGAACAAATGAATTAAAATGAGAAAGTTTCTTTGAAGCAAGGGAAGGGCATCCATAGCAGTTTCCTTTTCTATCTAGTCCTTCAAATCCCGGATCAGTTCCTCAATATTTCCTCTGTTCATAATGAGTTGTAGTTGCACAATTTGAACTATGATTTTAACTATTCATGCCAAGCCATCTTTCATGGATATGATTTTATTAACTATGAATCACACTGGGCAGAATCGTCTGCAAACTTCTATTTAGGCACTGTGCCCTCTTATGCCAGCTCTGCACAACCAATTTATTGGAATGATAATATACAGCTTCCTGGCAGGGCTGCTCACAGAGGCTTGCAGCAGGGTTCCTTCAAGGAGGAGAGGCATCAGAGAGTCTCAGACTTGGGCTGCACTTAAGGAGGTAGTCCACACACAGGTTAATTCATTGTGCTTGTGTACACCATCTGATGGAAGCTGCTCACTGCTATCAGCACACATATGTGCTTCATTTGCAATGGCAAGGGAGAGTGCAACAGAAGTTCTATCCCAGGGGTCCCCAAACTTACCACGCTGAGGGCCGGTGCCACCAGCACCAATTGCACTGCGAGCCAGAGTGCACACCCATACACATGCGCACAAGCTATTTCTGATGCTCTGGTGACCCGGAAGTGGCAGTCGCACCGTGCTGTCAAGAGCGGGCGGCGGCAGCTGGCCGTGGGGGTTGCCGGGGGCCGCATAAAAGAGCCTCAGGGGCCGCATCCGGCCCCTGGACCTTAGTTTGGGGAAGCCTGTTCTATCCCAAGGGCGGCAATGAAATCAAACTGATAGTTCATTGTGTAATTGACAGAAGCTATCTGTCAAGGAGGCAATTCTGTGTAATTGACAGGAGGAGGATTCTGACAAGGAGGCAAAGTTATTAAGCGATTATGAGATTTACAGTGTTCTTATTTGAACATCAATGGCTACACATGCACATGCACAGCCACACACACCATTTATCATGCTAGTGGCCACAATCACAAGCAGCAGCCTTGCCCAGTGTATACACAAGGATAAGTGTCAATCATGGCACAATCTCTTTCTCTGCTTTTAAACTGGAGTGCGGGAAAACCCCAAGGGCTGATTCACACATGCATACCTCTCCTTCAGTGACTGCAGCATCAAAGAGGGACTTGCAGGTGTGAAAAGGCAGCTGTGGACCATCAGACAACACAGATATGTATCACCTGAAATACTTATGTTTGCAGAAGTGTCATGGCTTCACTTTCACTTTTCTCCAAGGCCCCATTAGTGATGTTAGACTGCAGTCATCCCAAAGTAAGATTGGGATCAGATGGGAAGAATCCTGCTCACAAACTCTTCCTGAGCTGAACTCTGACTCTAGTGTGGCTCTTCCCACATGGCTCAGCTTTTCCCATGGGGAATAATGAAAGTACTGAAGCAAACATAGGTTCACAAATTTGATTGCATAGTGTCAAGTACAATAAATGGCACAACCAAGTCCAGAAAATAGCACGACTCTGGTCCAATAGTCTGAGGATTGTTGTTTCAGCTCACATATCACCTGCAACGATAGCAATCTGAGAGAATGGAAAAAAGCCAACCTGAGCAGAACAGCTGCAACAGTGTCCCTGAATGGCAGTGATCCTGCAATGTAACCTTCTGCTTAGCTAAGCAGCTTAGCTAAAATACTGGCACACCCTTTATTTATAGCCTGATTAGATCAGTATTCAGCCATAATGTACTCCTAATCAGGTTAGGTAAATTATAGTCTCTGACACCAGATTATTATGTCATAAGCCTTCACATACATTCAATGGGTGTGTTAAGAGATGTGCTATTATGTGAAAATGAATATTTGAGATACAGCCATGCATGTGATGATATCTGGAAAAGAAACATTATGTGAGCTGTTGCCTTTTTGAGGATGGCTCAGTTCCTAGATTAAGTTAGGGATTTCAAAGGCATTGAATTGATGTCTGGGTGCAATTTCCAAAAGGTGACACTTTGTCCTGGACCAACACAACTTTCAGTGTGAAACAGACACAATGTTTATATTCCAGCATTATTTGTTCTAAGGAAAGGGAAAGGGAAAGGGAAAGGAAAAGGAAAAGGAAAAGGAAAAGGAAAAGGAAAAGGGAAAGGGAAAGGGAAAGGGAAAGGAAAAGGAAAAGGAAAAGGAAAAGGAAAAGGAAAAGGAAAAGGAAAAGGAAAAGGGGTGGGGAAGGTCCACCACCTGAATTACCAAGACTGAGTTTTCAAGTGATTCATTGATTGAGTTTCTCCATTTTCACTTGCCTCTCTTCATTCCACTCTTCCTTTCTTTGTGGGAAGAAATGAATGTATCTGCACTTTCCCTGTCACAAATCAAGCGCCTGCATAATAGCAGTGTACACACATGCAAATTTAACAACCCATTAGCATCAAATGGATTAATGTAACGAATCAAAATCAAGTCGGCTCATTTGTTTCACATATATGGCAACTGTTAATAAATAGAGGCTCGTGGTCATCCCACACATCATGAGTTTTTTTGCAAATAGATCCAAGTTTTCCTAGGTATCAGTGTTGTTGCTGTTTAAAAACAACAAAACCTCCCCCAACCATGGATCCTCAGATACTGTTGGACTACATCCCAGAGAGTCACCTTCCCCAGACATTGCTGAACTCAAGTTCCCACCATTCCTGGTCACTGGCCATACGGACTAAGGCTAATAGAGATGTAGCTGCCTCTGTTTCTTTGAAACACTTATTGTGTTGAAATCCATAAGGGTATCTTCGTATATAACCTAGGTTTACATCTATACTCCTGAGAAATTATTTAAAATCTATCAAACTGCCCCAAATACTTGTTGGAAAAGTGAAGAACATGAAGGGAAGTTTTTATCATGCTTGGTGAACATGTAAAAAAAAGCCAAAAAAATATTGGATACAAATGCATACACTGATACACAGAATTTTGAAGGTTAACTTTCAATTTGAAACCAGAAATCTTCCTGCTGGGACTATGGATGTACAGTTAGAAAAATATTATGGAACTTTGCTTCAGTATGTTTCAGTGAGACATTTATATGCACAAAGATGGAAAGACTCATCATTACCAACAATTGATGAACGGTTGTTAAAATTAACGGACTTGGCTGAGATGGTGAAATTGACATGTTATTGTCATTGTTAACACTTACTAAAAATGGAAACCTCACATGGACTTTCTGCGTGAAAAAGAAAAAGAAATTTGGATTTGAGGAAGGGGGATAATGGTTTATAAAAAGTGGGTTTGTTGGGTGTTATATTGGAGTGGATAAAGTGAATAATGTTTATATATAGCGGACACACGAAGAATTGGAAGTTCTTTAACTTCTTAACTTTTCTTCCTCTTCCTCTTCTTCCTTTTCTCTCTCTTCTTTTCTTTCTCTCTTTTAATCCCCTTTAATTCCTTTATCTCTTTTTCTCTCTTTCTTTTTTCTTTTCTTTTTCTTTCTCCTCTCTTTTTCTTTTTTCTTTCTTTTTTCTTCCAGATTAATGTTTTAGTTTGGACCCACTAAAAATATATTTGACAATAATCTTTGTATTTCTCTTTATAAACGCTAATAAAAGTTATTTTAAAGAAATCCATGTCATTGCTGAGGTGTTGCTAGACTTAGGCACTTTAATAAACTGGCAACCATGGCTGGCATAAACACACCGCCTTACCTTTCCTCCCAATTAATCTTGTGTAAACCAGCGAGTTTGCTCTGTTCCCCATAGAGAAGACTGAATGTTCTTGGCACATGGGCCAGTGACTCAGGCATGATTCAAAGGTGTAGGCAAACTTGTTAAGGGCTTGTTCAGCACCTCATGTGTGGCCACTGGTCTATGAAAGCCCTCTTTCAAGCCAGATCACACCTGGATGGCGAAGTATCTATGACTGTTCTGAAAGTGTCATCTCATAAAAGCTGTAGAAGTTGAACAGTGGAAAGTCCTGTCCTCCAATTAGCCGAAGTCTGAATTGTTTTTGCTTTGTCAGGAAGCAAAGCATCTATGTTCATTTTGTACTGGTGGAAATGTGGTTAGAGCAAGGAGAGACATACAGTACAGTTTGTTCTCACCTCTTAACAGAGGACCTTTAAAAGTCTTCACAAGTTCCTAGGCTAACAAACACTTTCTTCACATTCATATGTTTTCCCTCCCCAAATATTGAAAACACAGATTTAAAATATAATTCCTTATTTCAATATTTGACCAGTATCTAACAGGTGACATGGCGCAGCAGTACGTATTTTACAATGTTTGAGAACAAACATTCTGTGGCAATTTTGGGCGGTATCTGACATCTATCTGTGAATCTTATGTAATATAATATGGTGAATATTATTTTGACATTAATGAATGCACTGATTAATGCCAAAATAGGCTTCTAATAAGTTTGCAAAGTATAGAAACCTGTTGCACAGACAGTAAAATATAAACATTCATAATTAAAATACACAATGAAACAATCCCATTAAAATATAGATGTTCATTAAGATAAACAATAAAAAACAATAAAACAATATATATTTTATAAATATCAAGTAGCAAACTGTATTGGATAATATTTCAAACCTGTGATGCAGCGGATATCAACATCTCAGAATACCAGGCACGCAACACACAATATTTAACAGTATTTAATGTGATGTGTTTTGAGGGTTCTTTTTGCACCAGGCTCTGGTTGGTAGACCTTAGCATTCCAGCAAAAAAGGAGAATAGATCCAGTATGTCCACTCTTAATTTAGACCAGCACATAGATTAATTGTAGAGTAAAGGGACACCCACAAAACACCTCATCGATTCCAAAAGCAAGACGGCCACAGCAAAAACTCTGCAGCTCACCCACGAGAGTATCACTGGAATTTTCTCTCCCCTTTAAATATTTTTGAATGCAATTAATTTCATTACAAACTGATGGAGACTCTCTCTCTCTCTCTCTCTCTCACACACACACACAGTATATATATTTGCCAGGACGTTAATATTTTGAAGTGTTACAAAAATTCACTTGCCATCTCAGTGCTACATACTTCTGGGAAGAAGATGGCGAGAGCATTTCCTTGGGTTATCAGTTTTGCTCATTTTGTTAGCTCCCGGCTCTTTAGGGCTGATGCATATGCAAAAGACAATTGAATACTGTACTGGCTGAGACTGGAGTGAGATAAGGCAGGGAAACCCTGGTGGAGTTGGACTGTCACTTTTCACAATGTGGGGTGGGTGGAGAGATTAATAGGCCTGAAACTGTTCTATTTTATCTGCTTGCCTCAAATGTTTCTCTTTTTCCGCTGCATCTCCACTGGTGACAATAAAAGAGAATGTTAAGCTATATAGTTCCAGGTGGCTTGCATAATTGGGGGGAGGGGACCTGTCTAATGAAACTCTAGCGATTTCACTGGGGTTCTGTCCAGTTAAAATTTGGCTTGGTGTTATTACAGAGGAAAGGAAGAAAGGATGCAGATTTGTAAAACAGGGATCTTTGCCAAGTCTACCGGCTCCTTCATCGCCAGATGGGTGGCTGAAGGAAGCATAGTGACTACATTGCTTAGGTGGGGTTGACAATTGTAGCCATGGTGAAATTATATAGAAGGTAGAGTTGTGTTGACAACATTGCAATTGCCATGGATAAAAAAAAAACATATGAATGATATATATAAGAGTTCTCTCCCCCACCTCTCTCTCTGTGGTTGCCTGTGAAATGTGCAGCTTGGTTCTCTTAAGAAGACAGGGGATCAAACTTGCAACCTTAGCATTATCAGCACCACATGGCTCTAACCAACTGAGCTACCCAGGCTGATACCTTAAGAATGTGAGAAGAGTCTTGCTGATTCAGTCCAATGGCCCATTCCATTTTCACAGGGGTCAACAAGATGCCTATGGTAAACCTGCATGCACTCAATTCTTTCCCTAAACTACACCTTGAATTATGCAGGCATCTCCAGCAAGGAGCACACTGTTTTCTATTCCTTCTGCACCTGAAACGTTATAGCCTAAAAAAGGCACAGGCATCTGGACTCATTTTAATGTGTCACCATGGATAAAAATGGGTTCCAATGGGTCAGGGCCCAATTTTGTTTGTATTTAATATGTTGCTTCCACAACATCTACTGCTTACCAAATGACATACATTTCCCAGAATGCCTTTGAGGAAGTTGCTGAGGATCCTGAGAGGTTAATGCCATAGCTGTCATGCCCTGCTTGTGAGCTTCCCATAGGCATCTTGTTGGCCAAGAGAATGCTAGGCTGGATAGGTCTATGTCTGATCCAACAGGGCTTGTCTTAAATATCTGTGTTCAGAAAGCAATGGTGCAAAGAAAGGCATTCTGGGTGGCTGCTCTCCACTCGCTCCTACTATAGACTCTCCGAAATCAAAGCCTAATCATTTTCTGGAAGCACTGTAAAAAAAACTACCTCTTGAGATCACCTTTGGGGCTCAGAATTAAGGCAGAAAACTTGGGGTAACAATCAATGCGAGCCCATCTTTATTGAGTTCTGTTAAGTTAAAAAAATGGTTGCCTTATAGTTTATATATATCTAGCAGAGTAAAACAAAATGAAAAACTTTGGAAGCTGGAGTTAACCCACCACTCATCATTTATCTCATTCAAACATCACTAGCATTGCTCAAAAAGGTAAAATAACTTCCACAGGAGTCACATTGGTGAAGAAACAAAGGTTCTTTACTTACAGCTGCTTGTAGACTTCACGTCAGCCCTGGAGGTTTTGCAACCCTAATGGTGAGTCCTGCGGAAACCTGACTTGTTACCAAGCTAGGGGCAGGGGCAATACCATGGGGATTCCTTCAAACTCTATGGATCCTGCCCAGTGTCATCTCCTGCCAAGGAGTGGCAAACCTGGATTTCTCAATCAAACACTAAAATGTGTTCTGTAAATTCAGGGTCTGTGGGTGTATGAGAAGCTGATTCTTTTAACCGAAAAGAACAAAAATAGAAGAAATAAAACTACTGGTGATCACATCCGACTGTTTGTTTCCCCCCTGAAATATACTCCCCTAATGGGCAAGCACAAAAGCCCCTTGGTGGCTGTGTAGAAAATGTACATAATTCTGTCTTTCATTACTAATGACATTGCCACCATTAGATTCAACTAAATCTGCTGTAATTAAAGGTTGTTGTTGTTTTTACCTCCAAAAAGCTCTCCCTAATTACATAGTGCTTGTAAAATACTGCTGTTTGGATATTAGCATGCTTTTAAAAGATAAAGTAAAGTAGAGAGGAGGGTCCTCTCTAGTGGTTTGATTTTTCTTTACACCATGTAATTCCTTTCTTCCAGTGTATTCTAATGAAGCAGCATCTATATATGGCACTGAGCATTCACCCTTCCCGTTAATGTCTTCCCGTTAATCATTTATTCATTCCACACTTTTCAATGCATTCAGAGCTGTAGCTTTCTGCTGCTAGAGTGACAGAGTGCTTTAATCACTTTAATTGAGCAAACCTAAATTTCCCAGAGTCCCCTGGGAGGAGGGATTGGATGTTAAACTACTCTGTGAATCATAGCTCTCTGGGAGAAATAAAAAGGTAAAGGGACCCCTGACCATTAGGTCCAGTCGTGACCGACTCTGGGGTTGCGCGCTCATCTCGCATTATTGGCCGAGGGAGCCGGCATATAGCTTCCAGGTCATGTGGCCAGCATGACAAAGCCGCTTCTGGCAAACCAGAGCAGCACGTGGAAACGCCGTTTACCTTCCCGCTGTAGCGGTTCCTATTTATCTACTTGCATTTTTTGACGTGCTTTCGAACTGCTTGGTTGGCAGGAGCTAAGACCAAGCAACGGGAGCTCACCCTGTCACAGGGATTCGAACCGCCGACCTTCTGATCAGCAAGCCCTAGGCTCAGTGGTTTAACCACAGCGCCACCTGGGAGAAATAGGAGTGTCCTAACATCCTCAGCACCCATAACAAACTGCAGTTGCCAGGATTCTTTGAGAGAAGCCGTGACTGTTTAAAGTGGCATGATACCGCTATAAATGTATAGTGCAGACGACAACTTATTGGGGTAGATCATGTGAAGTGTCTCATATCAGAAGCACATTTCTGGGCGGGGATGTTTTACATGCACAGCTGCATAGATGTGATAAATGACGGCTTCCATGTGCAACGGCCACCATATGGAGCAATGTACCAGAAGACCCCACCTCTTGCCACTGACATCCTTTGCCTTAATGTTAAATGATTCAATTATTTTCTTTGGTCCTAGGTTTTCTCTTGTCAGCCTGGCATTGCATTACATAATCTGAAAGAGCAAGCAGCGATCTAAACAGTTCCCCAAAAGCTTCAAACCCACTGGTATTTTCTCCCTGCCTCCTGCTTTCTAGTGATCCTGCCATATGCTGAAGTCGTGTACATGCCAATTTGAACCAGATGCTAAAAAGAAACAGGCTTCTCTCCCTCTGATTTTCAGATTCAAATGTTCCCCAGCCAGTCTGGCATGACTCATTTGCACAGCAGAACCACCTTCCATGCTCTTCTGTTTACGAAAGCTGTTAACCACAGTGGGAAAGAGAGAAGTCCTGAATAGAATTAATGTCTTTGTAGAATACCAAAATTTTAGGTTGCTCCTCTCTCCCTGCTCCCCCTCACACAGCAATAAACAGTTATGGTAGAGTAATAAGCAAGTGGTAGCCTGTGACACATACAAATCAGCCTACGCTACAACAGCTAACGACTCTTTGTTCTCTCTGGTGTCATGAGATTGGATTCCCAGCTAGGGATTTTCTGACTAAGCCATATAAATTCACAATGTGCTTCTCTGGATTTTCTCACAGTCGTGGGTAGATGGGTGACGCAACACATGTTTCATTCTGTAGCACATTAATGGGGTGCTGCCTAGTAGTGGTGCAAAAAACAGTACCTCAAATGACCACCTATGCTCGATCGTACATACACAGGCGAATCTCCCTCCTCTCACAGTCTCTATATTGCCTTATCAAGTGCATTATTATTATTAATAATAATTTTTATTATTATTAAATTGTCTTTTAGTTCTGAACGTGAACTCTGTTTTTTTTAATTGCACTGTAGACCGAAATTGTCATCCATATACTACTGCATCAAAATACTATTGGGGTGAGTAAGACACTTTCCAATGCATAACCCTATTTGGTTGTTATCAGTGAAAATTGTCTCACCTTTCCTACCCATGGAAGAGTCAGTAGAGCAGGCATCTCCACCGAATTGGAGTCCTTGCTTCCACAGAGAAGATGTGTGGATCGGGACTTCCGGTGAGCTGCGGACACGGAAGGGAGCGCGAAGTGACCGCTCTGTGGTCACTTCGGTTGAAGCGCGGGAGTTTACCGGGTTCTGTAAGGCTTAACGGGCCCGAGATTCAAGGGGGGTTACCTTGAAAAAAGAGGCTACCCAGCGGCGTCCTTAAGCCATTCTCCCCTCTTTTGGGGCCCGAATTAGTGGCCTCAGGAGGGGATTGAGTGGTGGACGCGAGGGGGGAAGCATCGCCAACCGCGTTTCACGCAGCCTCAGGCTCCCGTGAGAAGCAGCCTGCCCCAGAGACATCTATCTGCAGCTTCGGTAGGCTTACCAAAGGACTGAACTGAGTAAGCAGTTAGAGGAGTTTGCCGAGCTCCAGTGGGCTGAATCTAAATTGGAAGGACCTCTCTCCCTATTTGGAGCTGAAAATGGCGCCGGACAGAAAGTTGCACGAAAACGCCGAGTAAAACTACCAACGGGGTGGATAAACTACTCACCGGCCGCGGATGCTGACAGCACTAGCGGGGTTCTCAACAACAGAGTGACTGAAATACCTCCTCCCCTCATGAAGGCGGGGGAAAGTGAAGGTAAAGATATTTTGAGAAACATAGAAGAAGATTCGCCGTAGCGGTATCCGCGGTCTGGAGCAGGGGAAGAAGAAGCATGAAATATACTCTTCCCAAGGTACACAAGCCAGTGAATTAATGAGGTGTGTTGAAGGGGGTTATTCTCTTTGACTATTTAAATTTTAATATTGGAATCTAGTTCTTTGGGACAACTTAACTGGGCGAAGTTTAAAACCCCCGTAGGAGTGATCTCCGTCTCTGCCACTCCCACCCCTCAGAGGAGGCGCAAATTTAACAGGGAGAGCTGAATCATTTTGAAAACTTTGAATAAAAATTGTTGCCTCCCCGTGATCTCTAACAATCATCTGGATCTGCAAAGATTGCCCTATTAGTGGACTAAGTGGACTAATTGACTTACCTGAACCTACGTGGACGTGCCGGGACTCCTACCCCACCCGATTTCCTGATCTTTGGAATTGAACGCGAGTTGTCTGAACTCTATGGTAATATGTTATAGAAGTGGAAAAAAGTGGGCATATAGAAGGAGGGTTTCCAACTCCCTTCTCCTCACAGGGAACCACGCCCTGTTAAGAAAAAGACGTTTGACTTACCTGACTCATCAAAGCCTTGAGAAGTGGTACACAGACTCAGTGGGGGGGAAGGAGTTGAACTTCTCCCTCTGGGAATTTTGTGGATTGTCAACTGTTTTACAGATCTTATAGACTCTTAACAGTGTAAGAAAAAGATAAGGGTGGCTCTGGTGGAGAGGGGAGGGTGAAATTGGGGGAGGAAAAGTGTAAGAGGTATATAAGAGAGGTCTAATTGGAAATAAGAAAATGGGGGAAAAAAGAGGTGCGAAAGCGACAGCAACCCCATCTGATAGACGCCCCTCCAGACAAGAGGAAGGTAAAGACTGGGAAGGACTTTTGAGTGAGATTAAAAAAGAGATAAAGCAAAGCGAACAAAATATTGAAAAAAAATTAGCTGATATACAGAATTCAATTGATGAAAAATTTGAAAAGGTGGTGGGGGAGTTAAACCAAGAAATTAAAGAGGTGGCGGGTAAAACTAAGGGGTTGGAGGAAGGTGCCAAAAAGGTTCAGAAAGACGTGAAAGACATAAAGAAAGAAACCGAAAGCCTAAGGGAGGAGATAAATAAACTAAAAAAAGAGAAAGAAGAAATACTGGACAATATGGCCCTTATGGAATTCAGACAAAGGCAACAAAACCTGAAATTTAGGGGCCTGCCTGAAGAGCAGGATGAGAATATTAAGGAAAAACTCTCGACAGAGTTAGCAAAGTGGATGGGCCTAGAGAAAGGAGAGATTGAGGCCGCAATTATGAATGCGTTCAGAATTAAGACCAAATTGGTAAAATCAAGGGCAAAAAAGGTCCCAGGGGACTGCTTAGTTATCTTCAACTCGATTTTCATAAGAAATGAAATTTTAAGACAAAGCTTTAAAAATAAACTGGTAATCGAGGGGAGGGAGATAGTCATATTTAAAGAAGTGCCCGCGAGAGTGCGTCGAAAGAGAGAAAAATTTCAGGAGTTTATAAAGGTGTTAAGGAGAAATGACATCGGTTTCAGATGGGAAATTCCGGATGGAATTACTTTCCATTTTAAAGGTATGAGATTCACGTTTAAAGATCAAGGGGACATCGATAAATTTGGGAGAAGGTATGGGCAGATCCTAGGAATGGAAAAGAGCGAAGAGGAGGGAGCGGTAGGGGGAGAAGAGAAAGAGGAGGAATTATCAGAAGAGGGGGAAGAGAAAGGTACGGGAGAAGGAGAAGAGGAAAATTTAGATATAGATATAGAAAAGGAGGAACGTACTTAGAAGATTGGAAATAGAATATTCTCAAACAGAATAAATAAAGTATACTTAATAGAAATAAAAAAATATGGCATTGAAAATCAAGTCTTGGAATGTAAATGGACTGAATAACAAAAGCAAAAGGAATAAGTGTGAATATGTATTAACAAAAGAAAAATTAGACCTGATTTGTTTACAGGAAACTCACATCACGAAAAGACACGAAAGAGTCCTGGCAAATAAAAAATTAGGCCTGGAATTTGTTACTTCAAGTGAAGAGAAAAAAAGAGGGGTGGTTTTATATATAAAGGAAAAGCTTAAACCGGAACTGATCTTTAAAGATGAAGACGGCAGGGTAATTGCAGTCCGAATTATGGTTCAGGGGGAAAAACTACTGGTAGTAGGTTTATATGCACCCAATCAGAGGAAAGCAGCTTTTTATAAAAAACTGGAGAAAAGATTAATAGAATTTATAGAAGAAAAAATGCTCCTAATGGGAGACTTTAACGGGGTGGTTAATCCAATACTAGACAGAACCGGTAGGAGGAAAGTTAACAAAGATTGCAAGTTACCTAAGTCCTTCTTCACCATGATTGAAAGACTAGATTTAATTGATAGCTGGAGGTTTAAGAACCCTACCTCTAAGCAATACACATTCTTCTCTGAGCCCAATCAGAGCTCAGGAAGGATAGACCATATTTGGGTATCAAGAGGACTAGGGCCAAAAATAAGCAGAACTGACATTTCTCCAAGGACTCTTTCGGACCATAATTCGACATATCTAGAATTATTAGAAGAGCAACCCTCACCCTCCCGCTGGAGAATGAATGAAGGGTTATTTTATGACCAAAAAATTGTGGATAAGGCTCGAGATGCATTTAAAGAATATTTAGAATTTAATCTAAAAGAGGGGGCAGACCTTAATTGGGTTTGGGATGCTGGGAAAGCATTTATGAGGGGTTTCCTAATAAAACAAAATAGCATTAAGAAAAAAGAAAGGGAAAGGAAAATTGGACAAATTTTGAAAGATCTATCAGAAAATGAAAAACGGCTGGATAAAAACCCGACAGACAAAGGGCTAAAACAAAAAGTTATCATGCTAAAAGCCGAATACTCAACACAGATCAGCCTGGAAGTGGAGTGGAAATTGAGATGGCTAAAACAAAAGAAGTTTGAACACGCAAATAAGTGCGGGAAACTTCTTGCCTGGCAACTCAAAAAAAGACAAAGGCAAAATTATATAAACCAAATCCAAACAGACAATAAGGTGATAAGAAACCCAAAAGACATAAGAACTGCATTCCAGAATTTTTATAAAGAGCTTTACCAGAAAGGGAGGGAGGAAGGAGACGAAATAGAAAGATTTCTAGAAAACTGTGGAGTGAGGAAAATAAATGAAGAACAGGTCAACATGTTAAATGCTCAAGTTACAACTGAGGAGGTACAGGAGGGAATTAAAAAGATGAAAATAGGGAAGGCGCCGGGCCCAGATGGGCTGACAGCCAAATATTATAAGGAATTACAGGAGCAGATTACGCCGCTATTAACGAATTTAATGAACCAGATTTTGGAGGGAGGACAGATCCCAAAGTCCTGGGAGGAAGCCTTTATTACCCTAATTCCCAAGGAAAATCAAGACCTACTGGATGTAAGAAACTATAGACCTATTTCCCTTTTGAACTTAGATTACAAGCTATTTGCGGACATCATGGGAACCAGGCTCCAAAAAGTTCTATCTGTAATAATAAATAAGGATCAGGCGGGATTTCTACCAGGACGCCAAATGAGAAATAACGTTAGAAATGTGATTGATATTATCGAACTATTGGAGTGGAAAATAGATAAAAAAGCAGCATTGATATTTGTCGACGCCGAAAAGGCGTTTGACAATATATCATGGAAATTTATGAAAAAACTAATAGCAAAAAGAGGTATGGGTGAAAGATTTGGAAAAAGCATCGAAGCAATTTATACGAGGCAGAGGGCCAAATTAATAATAAATAATAATCTAACGGAAGAGCTAAATATTTCTAAAGGAACGAGGCAGGGGTGCCCTTTATCACCCCTGCTATTTATCCTGGTTTTAGAAGTCCTTATGGACAAGATTAGAAATAATAAAGAAATAAAGGGGATAAGGGTTGGTCGTAGGGAATATAAACAGAAGGCTTTTGCCGACGACCTAGTCATAACATTGGAAGACCCGGAAACTAGCCTTGATGAACTACTGAAAGAAATGAACAAATTTGGAACCCTAGCAGGATTTAGAGTGAATAAGAAAAAGACTAAAATGATCATCAAAAATATGACAAAGAAGGAAAGGGAAGAACTCCAGGGGAAATATGGGATTGAAATGGTAAAGAAGGTGAAATACCTCGGAATCTGGCTGTCGGAAAAGAATATAAACTTATACAACGATAACTATATAAAAATTTGGAACGACATAAAAAAAGACTTAGAAACTTGGAAAAAATTACATCTTTCACTGTGGGGGAGGATAGCCACAGTGAAAATGAATATCCTTCCTAGATTTCTATTTTTGTTCCAAATGATACCAGTGATAAAGGGGGTTGGCGTATTTGAAGAGTGGAGGAAGGAAATTTCAAGATATATTTGGCAGAGAAAACCACCTCGGATTAAATTCAAAATACTAACTGATAAAAAGGAGAGAGGGGGCTTTGCGCTGCCTGACCTTAAATTATATTATGAAGCCTCCTGTATGGTATGGCTAAAAGACTGGATTTTGCTTAAAGACCATGATCTCCTAGACCTCGAAGGATTTAACAATAGATTTACCTGGCACAATTATCTGTGGTACGAAAAAGTTAAATCACACAGAGGTTTCCTATCTCATGTGATTAGGAAACCACTGTATGAGGTATGGGCCAGGAACAAGAACATATTAGAAAGGAAAACCCCAAGGTGGTTGTCACCAACAGAAGTGTTGACTATAAAAAAAACGAACATGGAGCCCAATTGGCTAAGCTATGATGACATCCTAATTGAATCGAAGGAGGGGTGGAAAATTAAAACATACGAACAATTGAAAGAAAGAGGCATAGGATGGCTTCAATACTATCAGATCCAGGACTTGTTTAAAAAGGACAATAGAACTTATGGATTCGAACCCAACAAATCTAAGTTTCAAATAGAAATTGTGGAAAGTAATGAGAAAACGTTAACAAAGATGTACGATCTCCTCCTAGAATGGAACACACAAGAGGAAGCTACTAAGGAATGTATGATCAAATGGGCGATAGATTTAGGCCATAATATTAATATCGATCAATGGCAAAATCTATGGAAACATCAGATTAAATTTACGGCCTGTACCCTTCTAAAGGAAAACGTCATGAAAATGATGTTTAGATGGCACCTAACACCTGTTAAGTTAGCCAAAATTAATAAAACAAACAACAGGAAGTGCTGGAAGTGTAATATCAAAGAAGGAGATTACTACCATCAATGGTGGCTCTGTGAAAAGGTTAAAGTCTACTGGGAACAAATATATAACGAACTGAAAAGATTATTAAGATATACCTTCCCAAAAAAACCGGAGGAATTGTTATTAGGGATATTGGGCAGGAATATAAAAAAAGAGGACCACAAACTTTTCATGTATGCCACCACTGCCGCTAGAGTTATCTTGGCCCAAAGGTGGAGAACGAACGAAATTCCGACGATAGAGGATTGGAGAGAGAAAATGCTGGAGTATATGGGGCTGGCTAGGCTGACGGGGAGAATAAGGGACCAAAAGGAACAAAAATTTCAAAAAGAGTGGGACAAATTTACAGTTTATCTGAAGGAGTATGGTAAGACCTGAAAAACCATTGGGTTACCATTATAAAATGTAACAGAGTTAAATAACCTAAGTCACAAACCTATGTTCAATTGGAGAATTAATTTGTGACGGGTTCAACTTTCTAAAGCGCAAAACCAAATAAAGGGAAGAATAAAACCAAAAGAGAGAGAGGTGGAAGTCGAAGGTAAGGGAAGAAGAGTAAAAATAAGCTTTTTTGGGAATGAGAAAAGGAATGGATATACTTAAGTTAGAAAATGAAGGTGATGTATGATAATAATTTTTAGTTTATCTAAAAATGACAAGACAAATTTTGGATATTGTATAACCTTTATTTATCATCGCTGCTTTGTGTATTTCTTCCCCATCCCCGTTGATGTATGTACAGAAAAAAGTAATAAAAATGAATTTAAAAAAAAAAAAAAGAGAAGATGTGTGGATCTATCACTCTTTATATTGCTCATGATTCAGTTTTTCTCAAAGAGAGACCCATATGCATTCTAAAGTGTGCAACATTGTTCTAGGGTCGGGGAGGAAAAATAATTCAAATCACTAGAATGAAATCTGTATTTAAAAATTAACAAAGCATATTTTAAAAGCTATAGAGTAAATGATCATTGCTTTCTACAGTAAATCTCTCAGATGTTGAGAGTGGCAGATGGCTTGAAGGAGATGGCTTGAAGGAGAACATGTAGGTATCATTTCTGCCATGACACAGTGTGGTAGTGTGCCATTTGTCTTCTCCAAGTAACTGTGTCCAACAGGTAAAGAATGAGACATAGCTGCCAAGTTTTCCCTTTTCTCGCGAGGAAGCCTATTCAGCATAAGGGAAAATCCCTTTAAAAAAGGGATAACTTGGCAGCTATGGAATGAGATGAGAGCCACTTAAGATCATGAGAAGAAGAAAAGCCCTTGAATAAATCACCGCAATACTTAAATTATTCCCAACAGAGTGTCAGAAGTCTGTTCAGCCATTTTGTTTGTCCTGAGTACTATTTAGATCACTTTTCTAAATGATTCTACAAAATGCTTTTTAGTGTTGAGTGGGTGTTAATGATTGCTGTTAATGTAGCATAGAAAGTGGAAGGGGGGCTGCTTTTTACGGGAATTTACATTTTAGTCAATGTAGTTTATTTGCAAGTGAATGTAAGGTGTGTGTTTTTTTAATCCAGTTTGATATAACTTATAAAAATGGCCTTCAGTTACTTTGGTGGGTGTTGTCCACCTACAGATACTGAAGTGATCTTTTCATTTTGTGATGCATAGATAAATCACAAATGTTCTGGTCTTAGACATGGTTTAACATGGATAACACTGGAACAGAAAACTGGTTATTTGAATTCATGCTAATAAGCATAGATGCTTGCTGCATAATTACCTTTGTAGCCATGTCCTCTCAGTCTCTCTGTCCTGATCCTCTGTTCAAAATCACAGCATCCCAAGACTGCTTTTTGTGATTTGCCTTTGAGTGTAATGGATAGTTTGCTTCCCCATCAGATACAGCGGTATCTCAGGTTACAAACGCTTCAGGTTACAAACGCTTCAGGTTACAAACTCCGCTAACGAAGAAGTATTACCTCGGGTTAATAACTTTACCTCAGGATGAAAACAGAAATTGCATGGCGGCGGTGCGGTGGCCCCATTAGCTAAAGTGGTTGTTGTTGTTTAGTCGTTTAGTCGTGTCCGACTCTTCGTGACCCCATGGACCAGAGCACGCCAGGCACTCCTGTCTTGCACTGCCTCCCGCAGTTTGGTCAAACTCATGTACGTAGCTTCGAGAACACTGTCCAAGCATCTCATCCTCTGTCTTCCCTTCTCCTAGTGCCCTCAATCTGTCCCAACATCAGGGTCTTTCCCAGGGAGTCTTCTCTTCTCATGAGGTGGCCAAAGTATTGGAGCCTCAGCTTCAGGATCTGTCCTTCCAGTGAGCACTCAGGGCTGATTTCCTTCAGAATGGATAGGTTTGATCTTCCTGCAGTCCATGGGACTCTCAAGAGTCTCCTCCAGCACAATAATTCAAAAGCATCAATTCTTCGGCGATCAGCCTTCTTCATGGTCCAGCTCTCACTTCCATACATCACTACTGGGAAAACCATAGCTTTAACTGTACGGACCTTTGTCGGCAAGGTGATGTCTCTGCTTTTTAAGATGCTGTCTAGGTTTGTCATTGCTTTTCTCCCAAGAAGCAGGCGTCTTTTAATTTTGTGACTGCTGTCACATCTGCAGTGATCAAGGAGCCCAAGAAAGTAAAATCTCTCACTGCCTCCATTTCGTCCCCTTCTATTTTCCAGGAGGTGATGGGACCAGTGGCCATGATCTTGGTGTTTTTGATGTTGAGCTTCAGGCCATATTTGCGTTCTCCTCTTTCACCCTCATTAAAAGGTTCTTCAGGTTAAGAACAGTTTCAAGTTAAGAACAGACCTCTGGAACAAATTAAGTTCTTAACCAGAGGTACCACTGTACAGCAAAGTACAATTACAGCAGCACCAACTCCCTAAAATTCACATAAAATATGGGAAAGCCCAATCTTCTCAGCTAACCAAAGCAACCCAATGCATTGCGCTGCCTGAGATGGCCCAACAAATGGCAGCAAGAAATCAAGATGCATAATAGTACCCAGGACTGACATCAAAATCAAAGAAGCACCTTGCCCTCTATCTGGCAACAAACATACAAGAATAAAAATGATCATTTAACCATGTGCTGTGCTTTCATATCTCTCTCTCTCTCTCTCTCTCTCTCTCTCTCTCTCTCTCTCTCTCTCTCTCTCTCTCTCTCTCACACACACACACACACACACAATCAGCTGTGTGAGATGACAGCTTCACTGTCCTTAATTGTAGGATTGGTCCTGCATCTAACTATATACCTGATAATGGCCCACACTCCCTAATAATTATGAGGGGATTATAGGGAATGTAACCAATGCTACTCAAAGTATGGAATGCATTATTTTTAACTCTGGATAAATCATATATCCTCTTATGCAGATATTCATACTTCAACAACATACATTCAATTATTTCTAAATAAGTATATATATTTTTGTTTCAAGTTCTCCATCTCCACAAGTGCCCATTTTAAATTTGCATAAATCATACATGCAAATGATGAAAGAATGCCTGGTTCCCCCCTCTCCTCTGGGAGGCGCCAACTCTATATAAGGAATGGGAGAAAAGCAGTCTCCGAATGACTTTCAGACCACCTTTGGTAACCACAAGAGGCAGTCAAGACTAGGGATTGTCGCCCTGCCTTGAGAAAACTTGGCATATATGCACATAACAAAACCATCCTTCACAAGAATTTTCCATAAGGCAGCAGGAACAATAGAAAATTAGTGACCTTGGGATGGCGCCAGGAAGCTGAACAGCTTGGCCATTGTGTGGAAACACAGCTGACTTTTGCACAGGAAACAATCATGGTTGATTAGATTCTACAAACTCCTGCCTCTGTTCCCACCCCCTTTTGTCACCCCAGCCCCTTTCTATGAAAGTGAAAGCTTTCCAACTCTGAATTTCACCTATCTGTAACACAATTAGTTCTGTCAGAAGCAACCTCATTCTACAAATGGAACTATCAAATGTTTCTCCTTATGATAAACCAGGTGGTTATCAATGCAATAAATCTCCCACCCTTTAGAGTAGGGTTCTATTTCAGTACACCAGGCTCCCCATTGCAGAAGGTGAGCCCATAACATGTGGGGCACTACAGAAGTAGTGTTGTTTGGAAGGAAGCAGGGATAATAGGACTGAATTCGGAGCACTTTATTTTGTCTTTCATGTTTTATGTGATCTTTCAGATGATGTAAAAGCCACTGCTTGAAACCTAGTCGAAGTTGTTCCATTTGCAGCCTTGTTAACTTGGAAAATCTTGGGAGTTTTGCACTGTAATATCACTTAACGAAATATGTGGCATCCCAGCATATCGTTCTCTTCCACCATTTAAAATTTAGCATGGCATGGCCATAGAATTGATGAAAAAGACACAGTTCCACAATGCAGCAGGCAATACAGTGTGAAATGAAGGTTAGAAGCACTAGCATCATGGCCAAGAAATCTAGCACAATAAATCCAACATCTGAATGCAGCCTTAGTTTGTCCTCATTCTCCTCCTTGTGTGATGGGAATCATTCGTGAGGCTAGAAGGAGAGTAATGGGATAAGAGCTGTATGTGCTGTGAGCAAACAAATCCAAAGTCTGGCTACAATGAGCCTTCTGTAATTATGTTTAGGAACTAAATAACATATGCAGCACACTACTATTGCAAGAAAATCAATTCTTTAGTTATGTTGTCGGGTCTCCAAAGAATGGGAAAAAAGTTTCATTATTAAAAACTGAAGGTAAGCCTTAGAGAAATGAAAAGTGCAGAAAATGGGGGAAAAAATCCACCATAATTATAAAAGCTAACAAAAAACATTATTATCCAAAAAAGGAAATCAATCAAGTTTAAGCTATGGTAGAAAATCCAACTCTTCATTTAAAGCAGTGTGTATTTATTAGGCCTCTGCACCAGCCACAAGATTCAACTTGTATCTATAGTGATGAACCCTAGAGAAGAACCAACCCAATATCTTTTGGACTGCTTTTGCCCATTCAATGTATTGGGCAAGGCAAATGGAAACCACCTGCATTAGCACACAGACTCCCTCCAAACACACAGCCAGCTCTCCAGGCAGCCCTTCCCCTTTTATCCCTGAAGGAGAAGGCCTGGTGTTTACCCTTAGATGTACTTCCAGCAGATGGCTGGAGTGGAAGAGAGATGGTTTCACCCAATGCCAAACATTCACTAACCAATAAAAGTTGTGGCCTGATTTGATCCAATAATCTCTATACTATGTTGTGTCTAGTTATTTACCTCAGGGAACGGGTTGGCCATAGGGCCTTAGCACGCAAGGAGATTGTAAAGTTTTAGGCCAATGCACTATATTGGGAAATCTAAAAATGGCCAACATTTGCAGGCATATTAGCTCCTCTTGAGTTGATAACGTTGAATGGGTAATCCAATGCATGTGAGAGCCAGTTATTTGTGACTCACTCCTACACTCCTCACTCCTACACGAGTGCTGGAACATTTAATGCCATTTCAATGGAACTGCACCTCACGCATAGGACTGGGAGATCTGCTCCGGAAATGCAGGGTCTTCCCATACAGCTGAGGGTATATCTGAAAGGAACCCTATCCAGTTGCTGCGCTTACTGTCTTTTCTCTTCTTTCTTTGTTTTCCTGTTCATCTCACTGTCAAAATTTGGACTATAAACTCCTCGGAGCAGGGATGTTGTCTGTATGTGTGCATGCTTATTTGACTCTGCGAAGCCCTGTGCAATATGGTGGGATAAATCAGAATAATACATAATAATAAATAAAAACTGGCCACAAAGAAGCCCATGGCCCATGCGCATGCCAAGGTGCCCGTCAATTTGACAGGTCCCACTGGGTGCTAATGAGACCCTGTCATGTGCGATGACAGTTTGACTTCAAGATCCCCACGCTTGATTGGCATCTGTGTGTGCGTGGGAGAAAACTGAATGCATAAAAGGTGGCAGCAGCTGCTGAGCCACGAGAACAAGGCCGTGGGTGAAAGGCTAACACTAGGATTCCTGAAATGGCAGCAGAACATGAAGCACAGGGCACTCCTGTCAAAACCGGCAGCCTTATTTATTTGTATTTGCTGTCACATTTATATCTCACCTTTCCTCCAAGGAGCTCAAGGTGGCATCGATGGTTTGCCTTGCTGCCCCCATTTTCTCCTCGTACCAACCATGTGAGGAAAGCTAGTCTGAGAGACTGTGACTGGCGCAAGGTCACCCAGGGAGCTTCATAGATGAGGGGGAATATGGACCCAGATCTCCCAGGTCCTAGTAGGCCCTTCTTCATCATAGAAACCTCTAGGTTTACATAAAATATATACCAAGCTTATCATTAAAAATCAGAAGTTAAAAATTATTTGTCCTAATTTCACCCCACCCCACCAAATATAAATAAAACCAGCAGTTTAAAAAGTATGCATTACAAAATAAATAGGTAGTTTTGCTGAAACAAACAAACATGTCTTGTTGTTGTTTAGTCGTTTAGTCGTGTCCGACTCTTCGTGACCCCACGGACCATAGCACGCCAGGCACTCCTGTCTTGCACTGCCTCCCGCAGTTTGGTCAAACTCATGTTGGTAGCTTCGAGAACACTGTCCAACCATCTTGTCCTCTGTCGTCCCCTTCTCCTAGTGCCCTCAATCTTTCCCAACATCAGGGTCTTTTCCAAGGATTCTTCTCATGAGGTGGCCAAAGTATTGGAGCCTCAGCTTCAATTACAAAATAAATAGGTAGTTTTGCTGAAACAAACAAACATGTCTTAGCAGGCACTGAAAACATTACAGCACAGGCACCTGAATTATGTTGGTGAGCATCTGTATCTATGGCTATTAAGTAAGCCTGGCTACATATTACACCCCTCATCATGTGCAAAAGGAGCTTGGCTCTGACTGATAAGTATTCTTCCTTTCTCTTTCCAGTTTGTTTGTCGTTGTTGATGGTGATCATATAGTAAAAAATAAATATTATCCTTTTATCTCACCTTATAATTTCTTCACCCTTGCCCCACAGAAACCTTCATTCCCTCCCACTCCCCCCCACCTCTGCTCCTCGACCATCTTTATCCAGCAGGCCAGGAGTTGGTGGCGGTGGCATCGGTCCAACCAAAAGGCTATGATGTGGCTTGGGGGCAGGCCAGGGCATACTACAGGCGATGGCTACTATTGAGAACACTCATAGTATAAATTAACACACATACCCCCCCCCAAAGCACACATAAAGCAACAATCCACTTTGAACTGAGAAAAACAACCATTTCCTTTTAAAATATAATATAATAAAACGTTAGAACAATTTCACAGCTATGGCATACATTTCACACTGCATTTCTTGGCCCTGCGTTCATCCATCAGTGAGATGAACATATAATATTCTCTTAACTTTCCACTTATAACACAATGACTTAACCTGGATGTAGATTTGCTACAGCTGCCTGACACATGTTTAGAATAAGGAGTGCAGCCTTTTGATCTTGTAGTTCTGTGCACACTGCACACAATACATTTCCTCGTAGTGGAAGCCCCCCACAATTAAACACTATTTATTCTGGGGTGAGGAGAGGCGGATTTATGTGCTTTTAAATGTTTATAGTGAATATTAAACTTCTACAGAGTAAAGAGATACTGTAGTAATGTATATAAAGTGTGTGTTTGTGTGCTTCCCCCTTTCTGAGCTGTAAGAACTTCCAGGGATAGCATTATTGAGTTCAGTTTCCTTCGTATGAGGAAGCACCAGAGCAATACGGTGTCTGCAATATTTATTTAAATTTACAAATATAGAATCAGTCCACACTTCAGGGTCCCCATTGCCAATCAAAAGCATGTGTCATGCCCTGCCCCACTGTTTGAGACCCTACTTGTGTTTGCAGTCCTAGGCAGATGCCAAAACGCAGGACGTCCACTGAACTCATTATGAGCCACCACTAGGGTGCTGGAGACAGGGACCCTGCTGCAGAAATAGCAATGGATCTTTGACCTCTCACAACCCCAAACCGCTGCAACCCTGCTCAGCACATCTCTATAGCAAAAACCCTCATCACATAAATATGCATTTTCTTTTCTCTTCCTTTTTATAGTATCCAACTGGAATCAAAGTAGCCCAAGCAAATAAATGTGAGCTGAACTCTGAACCCTACATTCACACTTTAAAATACGTCCCATCCCATTAATCAGCCAATCCTTTGGTTGATTAATCTGACTGAACGGATTAAAGTTTGCAGTTTGTTCGTGTGTGTGTGTGTGTGTGTGTGTGTGTGTGTGTGTGTGTGTGTGTGTGTAACAAATCCATTCAGTTCTACAATATGGTATAATGCTCTTCATTTGATTATATTGTGTCTGCTGTTCCCTCTGTAACAAAGAAGGGAAGTACATCAAGAAAATGTTGCTGCAGATGGAACGAGGAGTAACACCATGAGCTCTTTAGATGAAAACCAGTTTCAATGTACATTGTGTTTCAAGGCCCACTTCCTCTGCTCTGTAGGTCTTGAAAAGGAACATCCCACTTGTGTCTGCCGACACAAAGGAATGTTACAGCCCACGTGATGTTATCAGTCCTTCCTGTGGTACTGCAACAGTATCCTGGTTGTTCCTTCCAGAGAATTAGTAATTGTTTTCAAGGGAGGAGTGACTCCTTTGGGTGGGATCTCATGGCATCTCACTCAATGGAAGTGGGTGGTGTTTGGAGAACACCCAGGCACATGACACAGATCTCCGGCTGTAGAGAAACCAAATACAGGAGCCTAAACTATCAAAGCCATTAGTAATCATAGTTCTTAAGGCTGATTCATGACATAAAGACTTACGTTTTAAAGCACAGTTTAAAGCAAGGGGGAGAGTTATTGCGCATACGAGCTCTTGGACCTGACCTAACACTGTTGGGCACTGTGTTCTCCTTGTTTCCTAAGGCAGTATCAAATTCTGTCGGTTTCTGACCACATTCTTGCACCGTATCCTGAAACTTGTCCAGCTTATATTCGTATTATTTGATTTAAGGCTGCTTGGCTTTTCAAATATAATGATCAGCCAAGTTCAAGTTATTTCAGCTTTAGGTTTAATTCAAGGCGGTCCTGAACTGAAAATTCACAATTGCCATTTTCCCCAGTTGCTCATATTAGAACAGTGCCAGTGGTGTGATGAGAGGTGTTATTTATTTCCTCAATCCCAGACAGAAAAACTAAATAGAACATGCACTCCCAAGAAAAGTACAAATGGAGCCCTTCTTGGAAGCTTATGATTTTACTCCGTCAGCTCTGAAATTTGTATCTATCGACATACCCACCTGAACTAACCTGAATTATAATTGTGACCCACTGTGGTTATGGGTCACCAAAGGTCACATGCTTCACATCCGATGTCCCCCGATGTTGTTGGACTCCAACTCCCATCATTCCTGACCATTGGCCAGGCTACTGGTGGTGCGTACGCACTAAACCTTTAAAGCACATTTGAAGCCCATTCTTTCCCTCAAAGAATTCTGGGCACTGTAGTTTCCCCCTCACAGAACTACAATTCCCAGCAACCCTTAGAAAGCTAGTGCCCAGAATTCTTTAAGGGAGGAAATGTGTCTCGAATGTGCTTTAAAGGTATTGTTTGCATGCAGCCCAAGGTGTGCGGAGGCCACCATGTTAGCTACATAAAAAAAGAAGAAAGCCTCAGTTCAGTTCTTGGCAGAGCTGAAAAAGACCTCAGCCTTTTCCAACCTGGTGCCACCACTTTGACACAGACAGCATGGTTGTGCTGGCTGTGACCGATGGCAGATAGAGCCCAAAACATTTGGGGGGCACCAGTTTGGAGAAGGGTGATGTAAAGTGTTGCACCATTTTAGAATACATCAAACAATTTTACGGTGTCAGGTGACTAAGCGTAACTCATCTTGGTTTTCTGCGGCTGCAGTGCTATGCACACATTTGGGAGTGAGCCCGAACAGACACAGCAGAACTTATTTCTAAATAGATATGCATAGGATTTGGCTAACTTTATGTCATTCTAAATTAGTACTCCATACTACTCACTGGTTTATACAATTCAAAGGCAATATGAAATCCATTAGCAAGAAATGGCTTTAAAAATATAGATAGATGTAAATATAAATATAAATATATATATATAGGAACACATATAGATAGATATACTTGGGGATATTAAAAATAGCACTCAGTTGGCGGGAAATAGAGGGAGAAGAGCCTACCAGAATCTGGTTTATTTTCAAGGAAACTGAAGTAGAAACACAAATTATTGTCTGGGTTTAAATAAAGCATAGATTTTTCTTGAATGAATCTGCTTGATCAGTTGTTGAATTTGCACCTGCACCTGCACTAAGCATTACATCTGGTTTAGAAATCATTGGCTTTCTCTAGGGAATCCTGGGAACTGTAGCGCCAAACTGAAACTAGATATGGTAAACAGATGAATCTTACTCCAATGGACAGACTACAACCCCCATAATTCTTTGAGGGGCAAGCATGACACTTGAAAGTGGTACGAAACAAATGTAAATTGTAGTAAAATTATACCCGTTGGCTTTGATTCCAGTTCAGCAACAAATCTGGTGAGCAGGCTTCTGCTGATTAGTCATCTTGCTACAGGTATTTGATTTCCCCTTTATAAAATGGGAATTGTAGTGTGTTACTCTAAGTCCTGTGACATGGAACTAATGCAGCCAAGAGTTTGTGGAGGGCTATAAATAGACAGACAAACCATATCAGTAAGGTGTTTTGTCGTCATGCTGGTGGGCTATAGCCAATGGAGTGATACTCAGAGTTGGCCCATTGAAATTAATGCACCTAAATTAGTCATGTCCATTTCAACGGATCTGCTCTGAGTATGACTAATGCTGGATCCAAGCCCATCACTAGACTTGTTTGGAAGAGACTAGATGCTCTGTCTTTGGACGACTTACATGAGTCTTTAGTTGGTATCTGTAGTGAGCATTAGCTGTCGTGACACAAATGTGCATTACTTCATCGAGTAAAATATGAACTTGGATGTTTCCCATCAATGGGAATAATTTAAGCTTCAGTTAGTTACTTACTCTACCGCCCACCAGAAAGAATTTTAATGACCAAATGCCTGTAATATGTGCACTAGTGACAGGAGTTATTTCTGCATAGCTCTCCAAGAACAACGTGTTATTTTGTTAGAACTAATAATGTCATAGCAACCTCACTGAAAATGATAGTGGCTAAAGTGTGTTAACTGTGCTGTCCTGTCTCCTGATAGAAAACATAGCCCAAACTAATCAGGCAGCCTGTGGAGCATTGCACTCAACTAAGTGACCCCCAAAAGGCCATGATTCTATTATTTATTACAGGGTCATTTCAATGTTGCTGGACTCTAGTTCTTATCTCCCCCAACCAGCATGGACAATGCTCAGTGATACCGGTAGTTGTACCCATCCAGCACCATTTAGAGGACCACAGCTTTCCTGATTTGTTACATTTGTAACATATTTCTCCCAAGCAGGTCAAGATTGGTTCTCCCTTTGCTTACAACCACCCTGCGAGGTAGGTTAGGCTGAGAAACCCAAGGTCACTTAGATATTTCCCTGGTTGAAAGCAGCAGTTCTGTGTGATTGTCTGTGGTTGCAGGATGGATGGTGGTTAATGGATTGAAGTTGAATCCTGACAAGACAGAAGTACTGTTTTGGGGGGACAGGGGGTGGGCAGGTGTGGGGGACTCCCTGGTCCTGAATGGGGTAACTGTGCCCCTGAAAGACCAGGTGCTCAGCCTGGGAGTCATTTTGGACTCACAGCTGTTCATGGAGGCACAGGTCAATTCTGTGTCCAAGGCGGTTGTCTACCAGCTCCATCTGGTACACAGGCTGAGACCCTACCTGCCCACGGACTGTCTTGCCAGAGTGGTGCGTGCTCTGGTTATGTCCTGCTTGAACTACTGCAATGCTCTCTACGTGGGGCTACCTTTGAAGGTGACTCAGAAACTGGTAACGGAGTGGCTGTTGGGACCATATAACACCAGTCCTAAAGGAACTTCACTGGCTCCCAGTACATTTCCAAGCACAATTTAAAGTGTTGATGCTGACCTTTAAAGCCCTAAACAACCTCGGCCCACTATACCTGAAGGAGTGTTTCCACCCCCATCGTTCTGCCCAGATACTGAGGTCCAGCTCCGAGGGTCTTTTGGTGGTTCCCTCACTGTGAGAAGTGAGGTTACAGGGAACCAGGCAGAACAAGCAGAAAACAGCTTGGACCCATGCTTCTCTGCCTCCCAATTTTCTTGATCTGTCCCTCACCCCATCAACCCCCCCCCAGATCCAGTTAGCATTCCATGGCCACTGAGCATGCTCAGTCTCCAATGGATTGGTTGTATAATTCTCCCATCCCTTAAGGATCCCCTCCCCTCCAAAACCCATACTTCTGCAGACTTTGGGGTTCCTTTAGCCTGCTTGTATGTGTGTGTTTGTGTGTGTGTGTGTGGGAGTGTCCCTTTGGCCCTATCAGAAAGAGAAGAGACAATAATTTGCTTTGTTTCTCTCGCCCCTCCATTTCCTGCTTTATTTCCCCAGTCTTTTCTAGTGAAAGGTCATAATTCAAGTAGGGAGGACAGGGGCGCAGACTGTGTATGAAATTATAGAGAAGGGTGGCATTGATGTCAATTACGCTTTCTTTTGCTCTGGGAAGTGAAGAGAGACAGACAATAGGTCTCCAGGAGCAGAAAGGACAGGCCCACTGTGTGTGTGGCACGTTTGCTAGAAGACAGGATGCCCTGTCAAACTCTGCGTGCAATTTCAGCTTGCGTCTGATGTCTCCTTCCGTAGTATTATTGCACTGTATACAACAGAGGGTTGGCGAGATTTATTTATTTATTTTACTACCACAAAGGCAAGCCAATGCAAAGGAAAATGCTTGTGCTGTTCTGCATTCACGTACCCTCCGACACCCTGCCGATTCCAAATTGCCACACTTGTTTTTTGGGCCTGAGCTCTCTCTATATTATCTCCTGTATGGATGGTGAGGGTGTGTCCTTTGGTTAAAGCAGGGGTAGAGCTAGCCTGCACTCCCCCTCTCCTCAGCCATCCCCACTGAACATGCCTGATCAATCTTCTCCCTTCACACATCCTTTCAATGTGCGTAGCGTTAGTTTTGCCGCAGGTACCAGTGGCTGGCTTAGCACAAAACAAAAAGTCATGACCCAGCACCCTCAAAATTGGTTTGCAGCATTTACTAAGAAAACATAATGAAGGTTTTAATTATTAAAACGCTAGAAACAATGGACCTTGGCAGATTTCATAGGGACTTATGAACACTTAACGTTTGAGAAATGGAGTTGGTGAAAGTATCAAATGAAGTGGAAAGTTTGAATGAAATTACACATCTCTGAATCATAAGGCAACAGTCAACTGGTTGGCAGCCAAGTGCTACCAGGTTCATGACTGTAACATAGCATGGGGGTTATTGCTGATTATTGTTCATTTTATGTAGTTATATGTGGTGAATTGTTTTAATGTGTGTTTACGCTGCCCTAAAATCAGTTAGGCTCATGAGAAGAGAAGACTCCCTGGAAAAGACCCTGATGTTGGGAAAGATGGAGGGCACAAGGAGAAGGGGACGACAGAGGACGAGATGGTTGGACAGTGTTCTCGAAGCTACCAACATGAGTTTGACCTAACTGCGGGAGGCAGTGGAAGACAGGAGTGCCTGGCATGCTCTGGTCCATGGGGTCACAAAGAGTCGGACCCGACTAAACAACAACAACTACAAAATCAGTTAGGATGTGGCAGGTTAGAAATCGTTTATTTAATTAATTAGAAACATTCCAGGGTGCTTTAGTCAATTCCGTTTTCTGGACCCGAGTATGCTACTTACTTTGCTGCATTCATACTTTATATTGGGTGGGTGAAGAATCTCTGGTGGAGGGTCTGTTGATTTTGACGGGGCATGGGCCAGGAGGCCCAGAAAGGCAAGCAGGCAAAGTAAACTAAAGTATCTTTGAGGAACATAGTGCTAGCAAGAACAAGCAGGTGAATCTCTGGTGCTGAGGAACAATGGGGGGGGGGCAGAGAGCATAGCTGCCAAGTTATCCCTTTTTTAAAGGGATTTTCCCTTATGCTGAATAGGCTTCCTCGCGAGAAAAGGGAAAACTTGGCAGCTATGGCAGAGAGCGACCGCTCTCAAGTCCTGCTTGTGGGCTGGCTGCCCAGAGACATCATCTATCTGTTTGGATTTATAGCTGAAGCTACAGTCAAATCTAGCATGAGTCTTCTGCGATCTCATGGGATGGAAGCAGTAATCTAGCGGGCAGGACTAAGGAGAGGCTTGAAATGGCCAGATCATCCTTTGCAAAAAAAAAAAGAGTTGGGATTGGAATATAAAAAAAGGAAATAGCTCTTATTGGTATCTGCACGTTGACACCTGTATCCATTGTTTCATGATAATAAATGTTCATAGATTCCTTCAAGGCTTGAAAATAATGTTTTACCATTCCATGTTTATTCTAGCAGCTTACTGATACCACACCATCTGAGTGGTCAGTGTAAAAGAGAAACAATCAAACGAGTCTTTGATGTATGTACTTTTTGTAAAATGCAATTATAGCTTAATTTTCAGTTTCAAAGCCGTTCTCATTCTTTCTTTCTTAAACAGTTCTTTTTCCCATGAAAAAACCAAACCAACCCATATTTTTTGTTGGGAAGCTTTCAATTGCTCTAGTTAGAAAAGTGTGCCTTACTTCCCTCAGGGCACAAAGATTCTCTCCTAATGGGTAGACAATGAGTGCTCTTGTTGAAAAATTGAGCAAAACTCAAACAAAAAACAGCTATCTTTTTCTTTAAAAAAACACACTAATCTGCCTTTTAGAGGGAGCTGGCAAGGAGGGGGGGGTACACACTTGCAAAGCTTGTTAAAAGATTTATTACTCCATGCTGGATGACAGTCCATTTTAAGAGTGTTTATAAAATATTAATCAAAATGAGAGAATTAGCGATTCAAAGAATAATCATATGAAACAGACTCCAGGATCTCCCTGCAATGTGTGACCCAATTATTTGTTGAATTTCAAGAAAGCTGTCTTCCTGAGATCTGGTGTGGCTTTCAGTGTCATTTAAGATCTTTCTCTCTCAGTGGAAATGTCCATTTATTATTAAGATTTATTAAGATCTTTTCTTTTGTGATAGAAGAGCAGCTGGTGGAGGGAAGAGAATGGCAATCTGGTGCAGAAAAAATGTTGGAAGGGAAATGGTGTGCTTATGTGTCCTACTTTTTGAAGGATCCCAGAAGGATTGCCTGATGGTCCTCTTTTTGAAGGATCCCAGAAGGATTGCCTGATGCAAACATGAGTTAGAAAAATAAAGAACCATAAGAAGGGAGAACAGGGACCTTGAATCTGCCTGTCAGCTGCACCCCAATAGCACACTGAGGATGTGCACAGGAAGAGGCGGGTTTAGGCTGGTTCAGCTGCACTGGGTGCCGAGCCTAGGGGGCACTGCGGGGTGTCGAAACGATAATGTAGTGAATTGAGCAGAACGGAAAGCAAAAGGTAGGGTGGTGGCAGTGAATTTTGGCCTCACAGCATGTCTCTGGAATTTGAAAGACCAAATATTACAGGGACAATAGCACTTGCAAGATCTAGGCTTAGTTTGGAATTGTGCAACCTCATTTTTAATTTGATGTTGTGGTCCTGATGGGATGCATGGGCGTAGGCAGGGGGGGCAGGAGGGGGCAGCTGCCCCCCCCCCGAAGCAAAAAAATTAATGTATTTTACAGACCATAACCAGCACTTTTCCCCTCCAAAAACTGAAGTGGAAAAGGCTTTGCTTTAGCAAGAGCAGCTAAGTCTCCGCTTGCTGGGGGGGGGGAACACAGCAGTAACAAAAACACATCAAATAAATAAAGCAAAGTGGCTACCAGTAGTTAAGCAGTTAAGACAATGGAGCATATATCCCCAGGCAAGATTTGATAGCTGACCATTTCACCCTATTGTTCTTAAGTGGGACTTGTTAATGAGCATTCAGGAGCATTATGAGTTCTATTGGCGATTTAATGAGGGTGCAGACTCAGAGGATTCAATTTGACTAAGGTGGCTCTGCAAGGCTAAAAAGAAGTGAATAAGAAAGGGGGGGCTGTAGCTTTGACAAACACAGTGATGTTTATAAAAAGCATTGGTGTTCCAGTCTGCCCCTCCTCCTGCATCTGTATACTGTAAATCAGGGGTGGCCACCTCCCAAGAGACTCTGATCTACTCAGAGTTTAAAACTGGGGGTGATCTACCCCCTTTTGGGGGGTTCAGGTCAAAGCTGTTGAGTTTTTTTTTAAAGGAAGGGAAGCCCTGTTTTGGGGGGTTTAGGTCAAACTTGTTGAGCTTCTTTTAGGAGGGAGTGAGGCCCATTTTTGTTTAGGGCTTCAGGTCATAGTTCAATTTTTTTGAGGGAGGAGGAAAATTTTGGGTGAGCTTTTTTTAGGGGTGCCAGTGACCTACCAGTGATCTACCACAGACATCCAGTGATCTACTGGTAGATCACAATCTACCTGTTGGACGTGCCTGCTGTAAATCAAGCAGAGAGAAAGCTGCTTACAAGGCTCCTGTACATGCAGAGTTCCAGCATCACAGCGTCACCCAGAGGCACCCACAAATATGAGTTATCCCTCTCTCTATTTCTTCCTTCCTTCCCTCCCTCTTCCATCCTTAATAAAATAAGGGGGGGCAGATAAGCCCCACATAGAAAGCCCATCAACATGGGGGGATGACTCTTTCAAATACGGTATTTACCAGTAATTGGGGGGGGGAGGCACCTAGGCCTCTAGGAGTTGGCTGCTATGCCTAGGAGTAGGACAATTCAAGAAAGCAGAACGATGCATATGGTATGGTAATATATCAATAGAATCGTAGAATTGTAGTCGGAAGGGACCACAAGGGTCATCTAGTCCAACCCGCTGCAATGCAGGATTTTTTTCCTAAGGTGGGGCTTGAACCATGGTTGAAATATTATGCTGATATGCAGCAACGCCTCGGAGCTGTCGTAGCTGCGGCCATGCCTTGCCCCGCCCTCGCCTGCCCTTCCACCCCCTCTCGCCTGCCCGACCCTCCTGTCCTCTTGCTGCAGAGTTCCAGCATCACAGCGTCATCCAGAGACACCCACAAATATGAGTTATCTCTCTATTTCTTCCTTCCTTCCCTCCCTCTTCCATCCTTAATAAAATACGGGGGGGGCAGATAAGCCCCACATAGAAAGCCCATCAACATGGGGGGATGACTCTTTCAAATACGGTATTTACCAGTAATTGGGGGGGGCACCTAGGCCTCTAGGAGTTGGATGCTATGCCTAGGAGTAGGACAATTCAAGAAAGCAGAATGATGCATATGCTATGGTAATATATCAATAGAATCATAGAATTGTAGTCGGAAGGGACCACAAGGGTCATCTAGTCCAACCCCCTGCAATGCAGGATTTTTTTCCTAAGGTGGGGCTTGAACCATGGTTGAAATATTATGCTGATATGCAGCAACGCCTCGGAGCCGTCGTGGCTGCGGCCGTGTCTTGCCTCGCCCTCGCCTGCCCTGCCACCCCCTCTCGCCTGCCCAACCCTCCCGTCCTCTCCAGCCAAGCAGGGTAGCCGCCAACGCTACCAGCCCCAGAAGCACAAGGTGGCCGCTGCTGCCACCGCCACAATGTCATCAGGCCCGTTGGCCCTTTAGCCCCGCCCACTTTGTGGTCCCTCCCCTTCTGTGCCTTGGCCCCGCCCCTGAACGACCATGGCTTGCCCCCCCCCCTAGTTTTGATCCTGGCTACGCCCCTGATGGGATGAGGTCTTGACTGCTCCAAATGAAGGCTTAGCCACACTTACTCTTTAAAGCTGATGAGAAAAATCAGCAATTTGGGTCTTCCATGGATTGCTGTTTGCTCCGATTCAGTGGTAAAGAGCAGGGTTCGTGAGGAAAGTTCTGGAGCACAAAAAAAGAGAGTCCTCCAACATGCAACTTGAAAGTGTGGACCATGTCTGGAAAGCGCAATGGATACGTAAGTGTGGATAAGCTCTTATTCTGTGTGATATCCAGAAAAAAAAAAACACCTGATACAATTAAACCCTACAAGGAAATAATCACACCCCAAGTGCTGGATTGTCTCCCCCCTCCCACATAACTGAGCATATGGAATACTTGCTCAATCATCTTTGCTTGATGAGGGCAACAGAGTGAAGCCTTTTAGGGCCTTTCTAAAACCACCCAGTGAAAAGAATTAACAACTGCCTATCACTCTGTTTCTTGGGTTCCATGATCACTGCAGATGGTGACAGCAGTCACGAAATTAAAAGACGCCTGCTTCTTGGGAGAAAAGCAATGACAAACCTAGACAGCATCTTAAAAAGCAGAGACATCACCTTGCTGACAAAGGTCCGCATAGTTAAAGCTATGGTTTTCCCGGTAGTGATGTATGGAAGTGAGGGGCTGGACCATAAAGAAGGCTGATCGCCGAAGAATGGATGCTTTTGAATTGTGGTGCTGGAGGAGACTCTTGAGAGTCCCATAGACTGCAATAAGATCAAACCTATCCATTCTGAAGGAAATCAGCCCTGAGTGCTCACTGGAAGGACAGATCGTGAAGCTGAGGCTCCAATACTTTGGCCACCTCTTGAGAAGAGAAGACTTCCTGGAAAAACCCTGATGTTGGGAAAGATGGAGGGCACAAGGAGAAGGGGACGACAGAGGACGAGATGGTTGGACAGTGTTCTCGAAGCTACCAACATGAGTCTGACCAATCTGCGGGAGGCAGTGGAAGACAGGAGTGCCTGGCGTGCTATGGTCCATGGGGTCACGAAGAGTCGGAGACGACTAAATGACTAAACAACAATAATCACTCTGTTAGCATTTTAAGGGAAGGGGAAATTAAATATAGTAAGTTCACCATTGCCATTAAATTCTTAGAAACATGTTGTTTAATAATATGAAAGCACATTTCGGCTTCTCTATCCGCTTTATGGTTATTCCCAGTGGCATGCTTTCTGTTCTGAATAATTCATCGTATTTTTTAGCCTGCGCCGTGCATAACCCAAAATTGCAAAACTTACCAAACTCAATTTAAAGTTTTTCCTTAAGCCACACATTTCATAAATAATGTATTTTCTTCTAATATGCATGTTCCCATGGATTGCAAATAGCCTAGATGCCATCCCTTGATACTATTTATTTTCACATGAAAGGCAGAAAAAAGATGAATATGTTCTTTTAGCAGCTCATAACTTTCCAAAATATATTACACCAGTATAATATCTTGTACTGACATTTTATGTTACAATTGTTGTATAACAAAAAATATTGGAGAAATATGTAGTAAGCCTTCCTATTTGTGAAGCTCGTGATAAACATAATTAACTGTAACATTAGGTGCCTAATTTACCATGAGTCCTGTGTTTTAGTGCTCAGGGCTATGAGCCTGTTCTGCAAAATACTGGTACTGTAAACATCAAAGTAAATATAAGTTTGAATTGGCTTGCTTTTTGACCCAGTATGGAGAGAGAGATAAAACTTGAAATGTAAAGTGTAAACAAGACTTGTAATACTTGCTGCCATAATTTTTATAAAATGATGCAAGCAGGAGACTGGGACAAAGAAACTTCACCAAACAGGGAAGCCATGAGAGTGTTAAAAGCGACATCATATCATCATTTATTGCATTTATATCCTACCTTTCCTCCAAGGAGCTGTTATAAGAATTTTAAGGTCATATATATATATATGTATAATAATTGTTCATAAAACATGTACATGAATGTACAGAAACATGTCTGAAGCAGCACAGGAAGACAGGCCTGACTGACACCATTTTGACTCTCTCTCTGACCAGGTGTTCCTCTGCAAGGAAGAAGGGGGGTGGGGGGAACCTTCTCATTGTCTCAGGAATTAAAGTGATGATCCCTGGATCCTGATACCTGAGTGCCAGACAAAAGGGTGTGATTAACTTGGCTGGGAAACAGGGAAATGTAAATATCTCTCTTTTTTGTTGATTAGGTTTTGGGGGCAGGGGGCAGGGGGCAGGGTCCAGGATGCTCAGATTACTGCCACCAGACCTCCCCTTTCATGATGTACCTATGATGAATCTAGGGAGGGCGGTCTTGGGCTACACCCCTTCTGTGATGTATGGGTGATGCTTCTGGGGGTGGGCTGAAACCAATTTCAAATTTCTTTTTAAGGGCAGGACACTTTGGTTGGGCTTATCTCCCCCCCCGTATTTTATTAAGGATGGAAGAGGGGGGGAAAGAAGGAAGAAATAGAGAGAGGGATAACTCATATTTGTGGGTGTCTCTGGGTGACGCTGTGATGCTGGAACTCTGCAGCAAGAAGACGGGAGGGTCGGGCAGGCGAGAGGGGGTGGCAGGGCGGGCGAGGGCAAGGCAAGGCACGGCTGCAGTCACGACAGCTCCAAGGCATTGCTGCATATCAGCATAATATTTCAACCATGTCGTGGGTTCAAGCCCCACCTTAGGAAAAAAAATCCTGCATTGCAGGGGGTTGGACTAGATGACCCTTGTGGTCCCTTCCAACTACAATTCTATGATTCTATCAATATTTTACCATAGCATATGCATCATTCTGCTTTCTTGAATTGTCCTACTCCTAGCAGCCAACTCCTAGAGGCCTAGGTGCCTCTCCCACCCCCACCCCCAATTACTGGTAAATACCATATTTGAAAGAGTCATCCCCCCATGTTGATGGGCTTTCTATGTGGGGCTTTTCTGCCCCCCCCCAGTATTCTATTAAGGATGGAAGAGGGAGGGAAGGAAGTAAAAAATAGAGAGAGGGATAACTCATATTTGTGGGTGCCTCTGGGTGACGCTGTGATGCTGGAACTCTGCAGCAAGAGGAAGATACCGGTACGCCTGTACAGGAGCCTTGTAAGCAGCTTTCTCTCTGCTTGATTTACAGCAGGCACATCCAACAGGTAGATTGTGATCTACCAGTAGATCACTGGATGTCTGTGGTAGATCACTGGTAGGTCACTGGCACCCCTTAAAAAAGCTCACCCAAAATTTTCCTCCTCCCTAAAAAAGTTGAACTATGACCTGAAGCCCTAAACAAAAATGGGCCTCCCTCCCTCCTAAAAGAAGCTCAACAAGTTTGACCTAAACCCACCAAAACAGGGCTTCCCTTCCTTAAAAAAACTCAACAGCTTTGACCTGAACCCCCCAAAAGGGGGTAGATCACTCCCAGTTTTAAACTCTGTGAGTAGATCAGAGTCTCTTGGGAGGTGGCCACCCCTGATTTACAGTATACAGATGCAGGAGGAGGGGCAGACTGGAACACCACTGCTTTTTATAAACACCACTGTGTCTGTCAAAGCTACAGCCTCCCCTTTCTTATTCATTTCCTTTTAGCCTTGCAGAGCCACCTTAGTCAAATTGAATCCTCTGCACCCTCATTAAATCGTCAATAGAACTCTTAATGCGATTCCTGAATGCTCATTAACAACTTCCACTGAAGAACAATAGGGTGAAGTGGTCAGCTATCGAAACTTGCCTGGAGATATCTGCTCCATTGTCTTAACTGCTTAACTACTGGTAGCCACTTTGCTTTATTTATTTGATGTGTTTTTGTTACAGCTGTTTCCCGCCCCAGCAAGCGGAGACTTAGCTGCTCTTGCTAAAGCAAAGCCCTTTCCACTTCAGTTTTTGGAGGGGAAAAGTGCTGGTTATGGTCTGTAAAATACATTAATTTTTTGCTTCTAGGGGGGGGGGCAGCTGCCCCCTCCTGCCCCCCTGTCTACGCCCATGATAGCCCCCTAGAAAAAAACAAGCCAGTTGCAGCATATCAAGCCAGGCAAAGTAGAAGTTGGGCAGTACATTTGCAATACTTAAAGAGCATTTTGTTCTTCTCCCTTGGTTATATTTTGCATATATTTCAAGTCATCTGAAAGCACACAGGAAGCCTCTGGAAGCTGGAATGATCATACTCTTTGTTCCGTAGACAATTCCTCCAACATATCCTTTTCAAATTATGTAAGTAGCACAAAATGTGAACCCAGGGTGTTGTATATGAGTATTGTCAAATAAGAGATTCCATCATATGTGAACAGAAGGAAATTGCATAGGCAAAGGTTCCAAGGGATAAGTTTTCCTGTGCAAAGCTGAACTCAGAGACAAAGCTTAAAACCAGCTGTGCTATGCACTTAAACAGCAGAAAATATTAGAAAATGCATTAAAGTCCTTGATTTCCTAGAGAGCCACATTGAGAATGGAGTGATGGGCTGAGGCATTCTCTCCACATGCCCTGTGCTGAATTTTATAGTTAATTTTAAATTAGAAAACAGGATTGTGTGAACATTTTACAGATTGTTTTTAGGGTTGCCAGACTCAATAGAGGACAGGACTTCTGTGTCTTTAATTGCCCTGCTCTCCTTTGAGTCTGGAAACCTTAAAGAGAAACCAGCAGACCCTTTGTTTAATTTCCAAGCAAAGGGTCTGCTGGTTTCTCTTTAAGGTTTCCAGACTCAAAAGAGAGCAGGGCAATTAAAGGCACAGAAGTCCTGTCCTCTATTTAGTCTGGCAACCCTAATTGTTTTATGTAATTTGATTTGCTGTAGCTCAGCCTGAGACCACTGGTGGCAGGCAAGATGCAAATTTCATAACTAAATAATATCATTAACTCTGCATTGCTCAGAATAACATCCATGCTACAGGACATTCTCTGCCTTTTTGGAGCTCAAAATGAATTTTTGCATGAATTCAAAATTGAGCAAACATTTAGAATTTTTCCAATTTGTCTTTTAAAATGTTGTACAGTGAAATAAAGTCTTGGTGATTAATTGTAAGGTCAAATTATGTTTGCCAAATTCAGTTATTTTACATGTTGGTTTTTTGGTCGTGCTTTGCAAGCAAAAAAACATCTGTATCTGGGTATGTTAGGAAAAGAAATCAGTGATGTGTGCTCTCCTATCCTCCTCTAGTGCAGTCACAAGGAAGACTTTGGAAGATTTCACTTCCGTTTTTGATGAACTGCAGCCAGCCAAACCTGACACACTGCAGTTAATAGAAACCACGAGTTGTTTGGAAGAAGCCAACTGTTCTTGATGAAGATGGCATGTTTCAACAAGCCACAGTTAAAAGATTAACCACTGTTTGTTGAATTTGGATGATAGCTCAAGTTCTGGTCTCCTTGTAACCCTAGAGTTGTATCCATTAGTCAAACTAGGAATAGACCCACTGAAAATAATGGGCATGACTAACTTAGCTTCATTAATTTCTACTCTGAGTAGAATTTAGTTGGCTTCAGCCCATAATTCATCATGATGTCTGAATGCAGGCATTCATTGCACAGGAGGAAGTAATTGCGCGCACACACACACACACACACACACACACACACACAGAAAGTTCCAGTGGCCTTATACAACTTCAGGCTCCCAACACAAAAGCTACTCATGTCCTGAGTAAGAGTGGTTTATGTGTGGTGACAATATATATTAAAAACAGTTGGAGGGTGCATTCAAATGTGGGGATTAATGTGTTCAATTCCCAGGTCGTAAGGCATGGACTTTGGTTCCAGTTTCTAACATTCCTCGTGCATTGCATTACCTTCTGCACTGGAAGTGAGGGACTCGATCAATATGGCACTATGTTGCACTAAATTTAATTCACACCAGTGGCCATGGTGTGACACAACAGCAGACATCATAGGACATGCCACCATTTTTTTATGAGCACACATGTTTCTATTCCTCCTCCATGATTTGGGAAAGGACTGTATGGCAGAATACTACCCCAAATTTCATCATTGAGTGGCAGTGGTATGATCTGTGAAAACTGTGGTAAAATTACACTACAAAATCTCCCTGATTTTTCAGGTTAACAGGATTGCAAATGGATTTTTTCTGGAAGCAGTTAGCATGGAAACGAGCACTAAATTTCCACTAGATTCCACTGGATCTTCAGAAGTGGTTTTTATGTCATGTAAAGGATCACATAAAGCATAAGTTAATATCAGGAAAATGGAATAAAGTACTGTCCAAATGCAGTCAATCAGATCTAAAATGTTAACTGTGTATCAGTTGCCTGTTGTTTTGCGGCATTGAAGAATGCATTTTGAATTGGAGAATATATTTAAGAAGCAGGGGAAAGTGCTAGCAATTTTCCCAGACAGATTAGCTTCATATTTGCATTCCGATCTGTGGTCCTTAATCTTAACCTTCTTTTCAAAATCTGCTTTTCTTGGAAGTCGATTAAAGAATGAATAAGTAATTGTTGTATTATAACATGTAACACAAATGGATAGAACTCAGCCCTGGACTGGTATCATTCCATTGAATTCCATGTATGCAGCTGGATTTAGCCAACGTTTGGGACCACCAGGGAATGTGAAAGGGAGTGATTGGGGGAGGGGGGAATATGATAAAATGGCATTCACAATCTTTTGCACAGTACGATTGGTAGATGCACTATTTTAACCATATAATAAACAACCAGCCATATAACCATATGCAAATTATGGCTTATACGGGTAAACTTTATTGTAGGTTTCTGTGGTGGCAGCTATGTTTTTATCTCTACTTATAGCTATGTGGTGAACTTTGAATTCAGTTACAGTGCTGTACTTCCTTAAATTTTGGAGATGAAAAAGAATTGTCGTAAAACCATTTGCTCCACGCTTTAGATGGAAATCACCCATTTCTTTCACTGATAGATGGAACAGAAAATAACTCATTGTTCTCTTGTCCCAGATTCCTAAACATTATCTCTCCAATTTATGAAGGGAGATCCATGCAAATGCACTCTGTGATATCCATCCACTGAACCTGGTGGGTGCCTCAGTTGTGGATGAAATACATGACTCTATCTGGGGCCACTCGTTGCAAATAAGAAACTGGATCTAGATTGGGGCCTAGGCCTCTTATTCAACATGTTCTCTCAAGTCTTCTCAGTTCCACACTTTTTATGTTCTAGATCAGCAACAGGGATCCGTTGACCTTCCAAATGCTGCTGAACTTTGGTTCCCACCAACCCTGTCAAGCATGGCCAATGGCCAGGAATGATGGGAGCTGTAGTTCAGCAACTTTTGGAAGGCCAAAAAGTTCCCCAAGCCTGTTTCAGCTCTTTGAGTTGCCTGTATAGCTCTTGCATTGTCTGTACAGCTGGGCAGCAGGCAACCAACCTCAGATAATTCCCTTTGTTCCAGATGTTCAACCTATAAGTACCTTTGCTTATGTGACCAAAACAGCATCACCCTCATGCAAGTGGGAAGTATTAGAAGTTCAAAAATATTTACAAATCTCTTTTAGACAAGAACCCCAAAATAGCCCAATGAAGACTATGCGTTTTCAGAAGCTAACGAATTCTAACTGCTACAGTTGGAATGGAAAATTGAGGGAGAAATGGAATAGAGTGAACTGGAAGCACTGGCCACATTTTGTTGCAGGTTCATTTGTGCTGCCTAAAAGGCATTGCTCACATCAACTTGTTTTGTATTGTTGGACTTGTAATCCATTTAAGCTAATGAATGCTTTAGTTGACAATTTAAGACAAAGCAAACAAATTTAGGGAAGGTGGGGCGTCATGTTCCTCTAGTAATAGTGATTATTCAGCCTCAATCAATCTCTTGTTTGTACCAAATTCCTTAAAATGACCATGAGCCAGCAGTGTTTGGATGGAAATTTTTATGTACTACAAGTTTATGCACCAAAGCATTAGGATGTCAGCTGACGTTATTCATTTCACTTTGATTTGACAAGCACTTCACTTCAAAGAGTTTTCCAACAGCCAATCAGTCCCATTATGTAAAATGGGATTTGGCTTACTGCTACGGTAGCTCCCCCTACCCCCGTCTGCCCTGCCAATGTTCTACTGTATTTTATAATTGAACTGCGGAAAGATTTACCAAACAGTCATCACATGCAGAAGGCTTTACTGCTTCAACAGCTGATTCTTTTTTTCACTTCTGCTTTCATATTAACAGAGGTTGCCATACCAGCTACAAAGACATGGCCTGCTGCCCAGCAATTACTAGGCAAGCTGAAAACTATTGATATTCTAAATGACCTCTGCTAGATCAGGTGGCATATTGTATGTCACACACACACACACACACACTTGTCCCAAGGGCTGTTCTCCACTCAAGCTTGATTGAAGAGTTAACATCCCAGCTGGATCAAAGGCAGCCCAACATATTGTACAGTGAGGTTTCATCACAGGACATATTTTGAATGGAAAGTGCTTATTGAGATTCAGAAAATAGAAGCATCAGCTGTTCAGCATGCTCCGTTGCCTGCTCATGGTAGCTCTTCGTGACTGAAACGATTTTTGTTTTTATTTTAGACCTGCTGTCAGTGACTAGGATGCATGTCAGTTGCCAAAAATTTCACAGTGATTCAGGCTGACAGGGCTTTTAGACTTAGAGTGATGACAGAGCAACAACCTGGCTCCAACCGAAACAACACAAGGACTAGTCAAACATGGTGGTCCATCATCATACTCACTCTTTATTTTAATCAGCCATTTGTTGTTTCTCAAACAGTCTAGGGCAGTTGCAGCAGATAAAAAAATGGATAGCTTGAAAGAGTTGGAGGAGCACTATTGAAAGAGGTAGGTAGCCGTGTTGGTTGGAAACAAAACAAAACAATTCCTTCCAGTAGCACCTTAGAGACCAACTACCGTAGGTTTGTCATTGGTATGAGCTTTCTGAAGAAGTGTGCATGCACGCGAAAGCTCATACCAATGACAAACTTAGTTGGTCTCTAAGGTGCTACTGGAAGGATTTTATTTTTATTTTGTTTCCACTATCGAAAGAGATAGCATCAAGTTACAACCCTTGAGGACTAAATCCAACCAATTCATGGATTGCTATGATTTAGTAGAATCTTTTTTTGTCTGTAGATTATTTGTGTGGGACTTTTATGCCCAGTGTCCATCTTCTCATAGGCGTGGGGTGAGGAGATGGACCTAAAAGGATATTCAGCTTGAGTAAGCTGTATTGTTATATGCTGGCTGGGACACTCTCTCACTCTCTCCTCTGTGTATCATTCCCACCCACCCTTTCTCTCTCTCTTGTGTGATGACATCTGGCAACCCATGTAGGCAGTGTCAATTTTGGCGATCTTCCTTACAAATAGCTCCATAACTTCCTTTTTTTCTCATTTTTGCCCAAAAAGCTCCACAACTTTGGGCAATAGTAAAAAGAAACAAACTCAACAACTTTTGTTTCTGGACTTTCATATAGGCAACTCTATTTCAGTTAAACCACTGGATGATGGGAGTTGTAGTCCAAAAGCAGCTGGAGACCCAAGTTTGGGAAACCCTGAATGAGAGGAAAGCTGAAGGCTTCTAAGTGTTAGAGCATACATAGCAGCAGCAATTCTAATAAAAGGAATCTTACCTGGATAGCAGGGGTGTCTTACCCATAGAGGCTAGTGGCACAGGGCGCCAGGGCACCAAATTCTGGAGGGCACCAGGGAAGAGGCGGAGGCCGGACGCAGTGCCTCCCAGCATCAGCTTGCCACCCTCACCCCCCTCTGCCATGCCATGCTGAAGCAGCACCATGCCCAGAGCCTCTGTCTGCCATGGCCACCACAGCACGAAGCAGCCAGTTGAGCCAGGAGGCGCCATGTCCAGCCTCCACCTCTTCCCCGCCGGAGAAGCCGCCCTCCAGCCACTGCCCGCCTCCTCCAGCCCTGGCGGCAGTGCCACCCTCCCTAAAAAATTCTCTGGGAAACCGTGTGTGTGTGTGTGGCAGCACCGGAGGGAGCTTTGCACCATGGTACCGGCTATGCTTAAGGCTGCCCAGCTGGTTAGTATAAAGTATGTATACTCCAGGGGGAGTTCTCCTGGAATATCACTCATAAAGTGGATTGTTATAATCAATAGCCTGGAAAACATTATGAGCCATAGTAATATTCTCCTACTACAGTGATATCACACCATGTGAACACAGGGCAGAGTCAAACGAAAGAAAATATATTTCCCTTAATTCTCTTTTAGAAGCCCTCATTGACCCCTGCTTGAGATGGCAAATTGAAAGAAAAGCTGCCTGTGCTTTCAAGCCTGAGAGATTTTCTATTAAAGCAATTTGGTTTTTGTTCCCTCTTATCTTTTCTTCTGCAGACAGTAAGTTACTTGTGTCCTGAAATAATGCTTTGGGCCTTTTTTTCCCCCAAGAAAAAGAGAGGCACATATTTGGGAGCTGCATTGTAATGCACTTGTGACGCTCAAAATATAAATGTGTATGCTCTGAAGAGTAGACAGGCCTGGATCCATCAGTTTGCTAATTAGGCACCTGAGAAGGGTTCAGACACATGATAGATTTCTTCTTCTTCTTCTTCTTCTTCTTCTTCTTCTTCTTCATCATCATCATATTATTATTATTATTATTATTATTATTATTATTATTATTAGTTCTAGTTCAATTAATGTACAAGGAGCTTTACAGAGTACAGGTGTACGGCCCATGGTTAAAGTATAAAACATGGGTAGACAACCTAAGGCCCAGGGGCTGGATGCAGCCCAATCCCCTTCTAAATCCGGCCCGCGGATGGTCTGGGAATCAGCGTGTTTTTACATGAGTAGAATGTGTGCTTTTATTTAAAATGCATCTCTGGGTTATTTGTGAGGCATAGGAATTCGTTCATCCCCCCCCCCCCCAAAAAATATAGTCCGGCCCCGCACAAGGTCTGAGGGACAGTGGACCAGCCCCCTGCTGAAAAAGTTTGCTGACCCCTGGTATAAAGTGTGAATGGATGTATGTGCACATGTGTGTGGCCCATGTACATGTGGAAACATGTTTATATGTGTCTGAGGTTGTTTGCATGTATATTGTGCAACATAGGTGGAAAGGATGGACACAGAACCATCCCGTTCTCCAGATCCTTGAACAATTTTTATTTTAAAATGTTCACATATTTTCACAATCCTACCATTTAAGGCACCCTGACATCCCATTGGAAAGAACAAAAGAAAGCTGAAATTATCATCATTATGTAAATGTAATTTTGTGCAAGTTCTAAAAAATGTTGCACTGGTTTATAAGTACCTCTTATAAGTACCTCTTCTAGACTAATACTATTTCTTTCTTTTTAATTCAGGACAAAATGTACCACATTCACCTGAAGGATTCTAGCTGTGCTTTTTACCCAGTGGATTAAGTGCTGCTTCATTGCCTCTGATTCACATTTGTTCATTTTACCCCATGGTCTCACTAAAATAAATACAAAGGTAAGCCATAAATTCCAGTTACATAATTTCAGGATAATGTTTTTTTTTATCACTGTGGAATGTGATTCATTTGAGGAACTGGTACAGATCTTCAGGACTGGCAAGAAGTTACATTAATTTTAACATATTCATTTATAAAGCATTCTTTATTGCACTTGAGACTATAAAATAACTCGAGAAAAGGAAAATCCAAAGTCCATTTCAACAAAAAGTCCTTCTCAAGTCATTGATGTCTCTTAATTCCTTGGGGTGTGTCAACCCCCTCCCCAGATTCCAACTGGTTATTTTGTATGTAGTTGCAAACGTGTATTAGTATAAAATTGATACAATTTGGGTCTCTTTATTTGTGGCTATTCTTATGGCAAAAGAGGCATTTTTATAACTAAGACATCAAGTTAGTTCAAGACGTCAGAACAGCATGAAACCTTTGGAAAGCGGGTAACTTTCCATCACTTTGTGCTGGGAATATGACATAGTCACCAAAAATTGTAATTACAATTGTGAAAGACCAAGCACTCCTTTATTATTGCTTCTAATCATTATTTAGCAGATAATTTGTATGAAATATGTGATGCTTGCCTTCATTGTGAATTTTTCCAGTATACTTTGGAAGAGGAGGAGACCTTCAGTATAGAAAAGGTTTTTGTTTTTGGCTTTTTTAGTACTTGCACAGTCAACAAAACTTGGAAAGGGATTATGAGAATTAATCTCTTTGTACAAATTTTGTTCTGCCGTTTAACCTTTCGGAATTTGAAACACAGTGCAAAATAAGATGCAGCTTCACATGATGCCTCAATATTTCCTTTGCTACATAGTTGTATTGAATTCGGTTGTGTTTTGTCTTAAGTCACTTGTTGCGTTGGGAGGGAGAAGAAACAGTAAGGAGTGGAAACTTGGCAAAGCTTCTTTCTGATATCAGTTCCTTTCCGAGACTTTCTGTTCTCACTTCCCTCACAGGTGGCATTCCTAATTGGAGCTAGTAACTCTTAGCTGTGCTGTTTTAAAGATGAAGTAGCAGAAACACCTCAGGCAGAGCAAGACGAATGTTAGATTGAAAAAGTTCACTTCCAGGAGATGAAGGAAGGATCTGCCTCCACGTGAAAAAGGCCTCAAAATATTTTCCCTTAATGCGCTGCTGTTGGCAAGCACCCTGTTCATAAGGGTGATCGTCTTTCAGCCTTCTGCCCTATTCCACATTTTGGCAAGTCGCAACTGGAATGGAGGGCAAGATGAGGCTCAGGCTAAGCTCTGGAAGACACAGAGCTCTGAAGTTGCTTCAGCAAGGGGAGGGAAAAAGCTGAAACATAGCAGCAGGTGCAGCCTGATTGTTAGCACCACCTGTGCTGCAAGATGATCATTAGATTAAAGGGGCTCAGCCTCCCCAAGTAGTTTCCTACTGTGATGGAGAAGGGGAGGCTCAGGAAGTTTACAGGCAGCCATTGAAGTTCTTTTAGGCCTGGCAAGATATGACCCGATTGAACAGTGCTATCAGAACTCTGCCCACTGTATTTTGCACTAATTGGAGTTTCTACATATTGCACCGATCCAGATGAGAAGTCACCAGAGCATGGATAACTGTGGGTGCTACTACTGCAGCAATGTTCAGCTCATTAGAAACCATGGGAGATGTGCTTCCTGTGGTCCATGACACCTGGATGTTGCCATCTAGGGTCTAATGGAAGCCCTGCCACAAACCTTCCTCCATCACTGCTACCACCAGGTATGTTTTGGTACACCTTCTGATAACTTAACTGGAAGTACAGTGGAGTTTGAATTTTGGAATGGGCTTGGGTTGAATGAAACCAAATCATTTTTTTATGAGCACATTTTGAAAAAGGCAAGGGAAACATGTTCCTTGTTAGATCAGAAAATGGGAATGTATAAACACATCTAAAACAAGCTTGATTCCAGATGTTTGCCAGAAAACGTGAGCCATAGCAGCAAAAACTTTCAAGTGGCACTATATCACATGGGGAAGGAAAACTGTTTTCATTCATGTATGGACTCTTCCTGCCTTCCCTGGCTCTTCTCTAGTTTAACCAGGATGCTCTCTGGCAAAGAGCCACTCTCCCTTTCTCTCCATCAGTGACAGACAGGGTACTGCTGGAGTCATTGTGGTTGGTAGCCAGATCCAGAGCTGGGTGGGGGTTTCCATCCAAGTGACCTATCTGTTGCTGGAATTGGGAATCTGAGCTGGAATCATGTAGGAGGAAGAATCTGCCCTGTTGAGCATGCAAGGGCTAGATTCTTGGTGCTTATCCAGAGGTTTCATTCTGTTTGACAGGGAAAAACAGAATGCCATCCAACCACGTCCATGCCTCAAGAGGGCTCTGAGGCCTCACAATCCAATGTGCTCTTTAGGCTTTAGTCCATGAGGTTTTATTTCAAGCCCAAAGTCCCCGAGAGTTGGAGAGGAGCCCATGGGAGGTGGAATTTAACATTTTCACAGTCCCAAGCCCTTTTCTACCTCCTGCTAGTTTTTTCTTCTTCAAGTATATGATGCAGTGTGAGGTTTTCAAATGTTCTTCACATAACCTGAGCTTTCTCAGAGGCCTTTCGAAGGAATTCTGAATTAGGAGGCTAGTAATGGTGGGCATCAAATGAATCCTTACTGATCCCACCCAAATCAAACCCAGTGGTTGGTGGTAATGAGGATGCCCCATGGCACGCGCTTTGTTCATGCAGAATGATCTAAGAGGCCTGGCCAGTGTCCTGCATTCACTCTAGAACAGGCATCCCCAAACTCGGCCCTCCAGATGTTTTGAGACTACAACTCCCATCATCCCTGGCTAACAGGACCAGTGGTCAGGGATGATGGGAATTGTAGTCCCAAAACATCTGGAGGGCTCATATGAGAAATCCTCTCATATGAAGAAAATCCTCTCGTATGAATCCTCTCATATGAAGGCTCCATGGCAGACCAGTCGATGGGGCTCCTTCAAGGCTGGACGTCTGAAGAACAGACTGAAGGAAATCTAAAAAGCAATTCATTTGGGCTGGTAGGTTGTTATGGAAATTATGTTGCCTGGTGGGGTGAGTGGTAGAGGGGCTTAGTTAATTAGTTTTCTTTTTCCTGTCAGAGTGTGACCTTTATAGGAAAACCAGCTGATTGTGAAAAAGTGCCTGCCATTATGAATATCTCTTTTTAAAAAAATATTTTCTCCTTTTCTTTCTCCGTGTCAGGGTTCTTTATCACTTTTGCCTCCACAGAATTGTGTGCTGACAATATTTTTTAAGACTCCTATATTATTGTAGGTGTTTAAATCACTCCCTCCCTGCAAAGAGCTCAGGATTATTTAGCTCAAGAAGATATACATGGGCCTCCCCTGCCAAATTTTAACCTCACAACAACTCTGCGAGCAAGGTAGGTTCAGCTAAGAGAAAGCGACTGGCCCAAGGTCACCCAGTGAGCTTCACGGCTGAAGTCTGAACTCTGGTTTTTGAGGTCATAGTCCAATACTCTATAACCATTATGCAACGTTCTTCTCATTCCTATTGTCTTCACTGGAGCCCAAAAGGACCCAGAGTGCTTCATGGCTGAGTGGGGTATCTGAAGCTGTGTCTTTCTCAGTCCAAATCTGACAATAGACCACACTGGCTCTCTGTGCACTGTAATGCGCTCTATGTGGGGCTACCTTTGAAGGTGACCCGGAAACTACAACTAATCCAGAATGCGGCAGCTAGACTGGTGACTGGGAGCGGCCGCCGAGACCACATAACACCGGTCCTGAAAGACCTACATTGGCTCCCAGTACGTTTCCAAGCACAATTCAAAGTGTTGGTGCTGACCTTTAAAGCCCTAAACAGCCTCGGTCCAGTATACCTGAAGGAGCGTCTCCACCCCCATCGTTCTGCCCGGACACTGAGGTCCAGCGCCGAGGGCCTTCTGGCGGTTCCCTCGCTACGAGAAGCCAAGTTACAGGGAACCAGGCAGAGGGCCTTCTCGGTAGTGGCACCCACCCTGTGGAATGCCCTCCCACCAGAGGTCAAAGAGAGTAACAATTACCAGGCCTTTAGAAGGCATCTTAAGGCAGCTCTGTTTAGGGAAGCTTTTAATGTTTGATGGATTTCTGTATTTTAATGTTTTGTTGGAAGCCACCCAGAGTGGCTGGGGGAACCCGGCCAGATGGGCGGGGTATAAATAATAAATTATGATTATTATTATTATATATGTGCAGGAGTTTAATAGCTCTGGTTTCAACCATGCAAATAATAAAGCTCTCTCTAATTCTTTCCCCCCTGTGAGATCTCTGTCCTGCCAATCTAATATAAATCCTGGGATGGATTAGCTAGTAATTACATTCAGGTCATCCTGGAACATTTGTGTAGATCAAGGAATGGATCTGTCACAAATGTTAAACATAAAACAGCTACTGCAAGACAGTATTGGAAATATATGCCACTGATATTGATATTGATGGCTTGTTAGAGCCACAGTACTTCCATGTTTCTTTTTAAAAAGTGATTGTGCCAATGTGCCCTATGGAGCCCCATAATTTCAATGTCAATTGAAGCTGCTCAGTTCTGGTCAATTGTATCTCTTTGGCTATGTCCTCTTCCTCAAATGTGTCTGACTATATACCACCAAGTGATGAATGCAGACATCCTGAGGTGGAACCAGAACCACAGCCTCTTGAGACTACCAGTTAGATACATTTTCCCAATAGTAGGTAATAAGCGCATCACCTTCAACCCTCACCTCAACTCCATCCCAAGAAGCATTATTCAAAGAGTAAAGATTTTTCTAAGCCTAACTCTGTCTAAATTTGGGACAAAGAACTATTAATACTTGTTATATCTGAAAAAATAATAATGCTTTGTGCTGCCTGCCTGCCTGTCTATCTACCTAGATCTTTAGCTGAAAAGGCTCCATGTAATGATCTTCCCTGCCACTCAGCTTACAATTTAAAAGACATACAAGGAAATAGGAATGGAGAGGAAGGAAGGAAAAAAGAAAGAAAGTTCAGACACTAGATCTTAAAGCCACAGCTCTTGTAACCATCAGCTGGGTTGGAAATAGTACAGGTAGTGTGATAGAGTGTTTACTGCTAGGTGACAGCTGAGAGAGGCAGCTTTGGCAATATAATAGCCCTCGTCTGCAGCCTGATGGAATGGCTGCTGCCAGATGCCAGCTGAAGGAAGGCCAAAGGCTACTGGGTCTGTCAGCAGAGGTAACAGAATAGCTCTAATTCTCTTCTCTCTCTCTCTCTCTCTCTCTCTCTCTCTCTCTCTCTCTCTCTCTCTCTCTCTCTGCTGCCTGATACATGCCCATTGCTTAGATTACATGCAGCACAATTCTAGGCACCTTTAATCAAGTTCCCAGTGTGCCAAGTACGTAAGTACGTATAGAAATGTTGCCTACAGTTGAATTTACAACAGAAGATGTGCAACCGGTCTTTGAATGGGATTCCCTTATTAGCTTTACCCAGTCCCTGTCCCCATCACAAGGCATTGGCTACTCCATGCCACCATGGGTGGGAATCAGCTAAATTTGGGCTGCATTGTGCCCCATCTTTGTGTGCACATGCACACATTTGCATACACACACCAATTACTTCCTGATGGACCTGTCACTGGGTAAAAAACAAAAACAGTATGCTATTTTGATCATCAAATTCCCGCTTCCTCTCAAAACCAATTAAGTTATAGACACTTGAGTCGCATTGCAAAAGTACACAAGCGCAGAAAACATTGCTGTAATTTTATTTCCCCCCCCCATGCCTTCTGTGCATATCTTACCTAATGTTTTGTATTACGGTTATAATGATGATTACAATGTGAATGGAGGGTTGCATTGATTCTATGATTCCGTGTTCTCCTCCCCCTCCCCCCGGCTGCTTCTTTCATAATAGCCTGTACAATGCTGAACGATAATGTCTGATGCTATCATCTGACCCCTGCTTTGTTGACAGCACAGTGAAATCTTGCTGACTTCAGTTGAAGCTATTAAACCACACAATGGGCAGAACACAGTGCAGAGCAATATATCCAGCAAGAGCCATACATCCTTTGTGACAAGTGTAAACACGGTGCCTCTGTGCTATTCAGCCTGTTAGCTACATTCTAATTGTGGAGACTTTGAACAGTGGGCTTCCCTCTGCTGCTTGCCCTTCCTTTTCATGTTCTTCCTGCTGCCCTGTTCTGAATGATATTTTTGGTGCTGCTGTGCTGAAATTTTCATGGGGTCTGTATTTTCACGTGAAACTTGCTGTTCCAGAGAGCAGGCGGGTGATTTTCAAGTCACCACACTTTTCCTCTCTTTTTTTTAATCACATGAACAATGTGATTCCTCTCCCTTCTCTCCACAAGGCATTTTGCTAAGAGATGGGCAATATTCAGACTGTGCACTGTGCTGTAGATTGCCTCATTAGAAGGTGAAGCATACACTTTCACCCCTGTTTACACATGGCATAAAATATTGTGGTGATACTGGGGGGGGGACTATTTGTGGAGGTTTGATGAAACAGGCTAACCTCCTGCTTTGCCTCAGCACTAATTTTTGTTGCCTTCTCTTACTGTGCATAACTTAGCACTGAAACTCCTACTCTCCCCTTCCTTCCTTTCCTGTGTTGCTCTTTTATTTTCCCCTCATGTGCCATGTTAATAAAAGTCTACGAATAGGAATGTGAAGCATTTTAAAGGAAGAGGCGTCAATGGCCCATTTCTCTATGCAGCTCCCCCTGCAAGCAATCCTACACAATTCATTTTCAGCATAGAACCAAAGGAACAAATGTTTCCTTCATAAAACACCCTGGGGCTCTCCCCACCCCAGTCCATTCACATCATTCTGTATTTGCAAACAAATAAGAACCGGTAGAGTTGGCCCATTATTGTTCTCTGCCAGTTAGTCGCAAGACGGCATTAACAGAAAATAATTCTAAGCATCTGGGTGACGTAATGCTGTCATGAAAGTCGAGCAGCACCAAACCAGTCACAAAGGAAGCAATCTACAACCCACTTACTCCAAAGTAATTGAGTTGTGGGCTGCAGCCATGAAGCTGTATTCCTTCCATGGGTGTAGACAGGGGGGGCAGGAGGGGGCAGTTGCCCCCCCTAGAAGCAAAAAATTATTATATTTTACAGACCAAAACCAGCACTTTCCCCCTCCAAAAACTGAAGTGGAAAGGGCTTTGCTTTAGCAAGAGCAGCTCTCCACTTGCTGGGGCGGGGGGGGGGGCAGGAACACAGCTGTAACAAAAACACATCAAATAAATAAAGCAAAGTGGCTACCGGTACTTAAGCAGTTAAGACAAGGGAGAAGAATATCCCTTCAGGCAAGGTTCACCCTATTCACCCTATTGTTCTTCAGTGGGAGCTGTTAATGAGCATTCAGGGATCGCATTAACAGTTCTTTTGGCGATTTAATGAGGGTGCAGAGGATTCAATTTGACTAAGGTGGCCCTGCAAGGCTAAAAGGAAGTGAATAAGAAAGGGGGGGGGCTGTAGCTTTTGATAGACACAGTGATGTTTATAAAAAGCAGTGGTGTTCCAGTCTGCCCCTCCTTCTGCATCTGTATACTGTAAATCAGGGGTGGCCACCTCCTAAGAGACTCTGATCTACTCACAGAGTTAAAAACTGGGAGTGATCTACCCCCTTTTGGGGGGTTCAGATCAAAGCTGTTGAGTTTTTTTAAGGAAGGGAAGCCCTGTTTGGGGGGGGGGGTTAGGTCAAACTTGTTGAGCTTCTTTTAGGAGGGAGGGAGGCCCATTTTTGTTTAGGGCTTCAGGTCATAGTTCAGCTTTTTTTAGGGAGGAGGAAAATTTTGGGTGAGCTTTTTTTTAGGGGTGCCAGTGATCTAGCAGTGATCTACCACAGACATCCAGTGATCTACTGGTAGATCACAATCTACCTGTTGGACAAGCCTGCTGTAAATCAAGCAGAGAGAAAGCTGCTTACAAGGCTCCTGTACAGGTGTACCAGTATCTTCCTCTTGCTGCAGAGTTCTAGCATCACAGCGTCAGCCAGAGGCACCCACAAATATGAGTTATCCCTCTCTCTATTTCTTCCTTCCTTTCCTCCCTCTTCCATCCTCAATAAAATACTGGGGGGGGGGCAGATAAACCCCACATAGAAAGCCCATCAACATGGGGGGGATGACTCTTTAAAATACAGTATTTACCAGTAATTGGGGGGGGAGGCACCTAGGCCTATAGGAGTTGGCTGCTATGCCTAGGACAATTCAAGAAAGCAGAATGATGCATATGCTATGGTAATATATCAATAGAATCATGGAATTGTAGTCAGAAGGGACCACAAGGGTCATCTAGTCCAACCCCCTGCAATGCAGGAATTTCCCCCCAATGTGGGGTTTGAACCCACAACATGGTTGAAATATTATGCTGATATGCAGCAACGCCTCGGAGTGATCGTGACTGCGGCCCTGTCTTGCCTCGCCCTCGCCCGCCCTGCCACCCCCTCTCCCCTGCTTGACCCTCCCGTCCTCTTGCTGCAGAGTTCCAGCATCACAGCGTCACCCAGAGGCACCCACAAATATGAGTTATCCCTCTCTCTATTTCTTCCTTCCTTCCCTCCCTCTTCCATTCTTAATAAAATACGGGGGGGGGGCAGATAAGCCCCACATAGAAAGCCCATCAACATGGGGGGATGACTCTTTCAAATACGGTATTTACTAGTAATTGGGGGGGGGGGAGAGGCATCTAGACCTCTAGGAGTTGGCTGCTATGCCTAGGAGTAGGACAATTCAAGAAAGCAGAATGATGCATATGCTATGGCAATATATCAATAGAATCATAGAATTGTAGTCGGAAGGGACCACAAGGGTCATCTAGTCCAACCCCCTGCAATGCAGGAATTTTTTCCTAAGGTGGGGCTTGAACCCACGACATGGTTGAAATATTATGCTGATATGCAGCAACGCCTCGGAGCCGTCGTGACTGCGGCCGTGCCTTGCCTCGCCCTCGCCCGCCCTGCCACCCCCTCTCGCCTGCCCGACCCTCCCATCCTCTCCAGCCAAGCAGGGTAGCCGCCGACGCTGCCAGCCCCAGAAGCACAAGGTGGCCGCTGCCGCTGCCGCCACAATGTCGTCAGGCCAGCTGGCCCTGTAGCCCCGCCCACGTTCCCACTTTGTGGCCCCGCCCCTGATCGACCATGGCTTGCCCCCCCCCCTAGTTTTGATCCTGGCTACACCCCTGATTCCTTCCATTAAATTTAAACTAATTCCGTTTTCTGTGGCACAATTTATTCAAGTGGAAAATCCTCTTAGACATCATGCATGAGAAACCAAGGGGAACAGCGGTGGAAGAACATGCTGGTTTGGAATTGAACTTGCCCACATCTATTTCTCACATGCATAGAAGGGCTGTTAGCAGCACCTAGCATCCTTGGTTGATTCTACCTTAATCTGTGTTCAGAGTTGGCACTCCAAAGCAGCTTCAGGCAGCTAGATTTAGCCACCCACAAAACCCATGGCCTAGCATTGCTGCAGGGCATTGTGGGAAATTGGAAAAACCACTAGGCCATGGCTCTCAGTGCTGCTTGAAGTCCTGCCACTGCAGCAAAGTAAGCCCAGCAGGGACTGGCCAAGAAGAGGCCCACCACATAGTCAAAAACACTCTTATGTCAGTTGCAGTCTACCATTTTACTGCAGCAATGCCAGGGAGGCTTATTCAACACCCCAAGCTTTATTTTTAGAAGGCATGACCATTATGTACTTAACAAAGGGCACCCATGGACCTGCCGCTCTCTCCAGAAAGCTTGTTTTAGCCTCTCTACTTCCAGTTAAGCCGCATGGTCCAGCATCTCCCACAGGCTGTGCTTTAAAATTACATGCACTCCTGCATTGAACTGGGACCATGGGTTGAGAAAGAGGAAGAATGAAATAAACTACTACACTGCCTGCTATCATTGCTGTGAGTCCTGGGAGACATGCTCCCTGCCTCGCTGACCTTTTCCCACTTGGCTTGATAGGATGGGGCCCTGACTGACTCCAGCTACAAAAGCCAAGGCTGCTGAACAAACTCTTGGGCTAGGGTGTTGTTTAGGAGTTTTTCCTGGAGTTGGGTTGTTGTTATTTATTTTATTTTTTGTATTTTTATTTTTAGATCTTATGATTTATATGGAAATAGTTTGTTTTGATTATGTACTTTCTGGTGTTTTATTTATTGTTTGACTACTTTGGTAGGGTAGCCATATTTCAAAAAGTAAAAACCAGGACACCCCAAAAGCCAAAAAACTGTGATCTTTCAATTTTGGAAATCTCCCCCCCCCCAACCCTGGACATCAATTCCATCTTTGAAATCTGGATGTATGACAGTCCTAATTTTGGTTATGTTTGTAATTACTGTATGTATTTTTTCATGTTGTAAGTTGCCTTGAGCATGGTTTGATCTATGGAAAGGTGGCATACAAATAAAAGGATGATGATCAGGGTGTCAGAGTGGTCAAAATGGTCAAGAAAACCACTAAAGAAACTACTTCTGTGAATCTTCCTGACTTGCCTTTTAAAGAATACAATTTTAATGTACAAGCTCTCTCTCTCTCTCTCTCTCTCTCTCTCTCTCTCTCTCTCTCTCTCTCTCTCCCCCCCCCCCTCCAAAGGATAAATGGACATAAATCTGACATCAGGAATCACAAGACAGAGAAACCAGTAGGAGAACACGTCAATCTCCCAGGACATTCTATACAAGATCTCAAAGTAGCTGTCTTATTACAAAAGAATTTCAGAAATAGGCTTGAAAGAGAAGTTGCTGAATGGCAACTTATTACTGAACTTAAAACCTTGGAGAGACCTGGTCTGAATAGAGACATTGGATTCTTATCTCATTATACATGATCAAGCTATTTTTAGCCATCTCACCCCTTGCTTTTTCCTGTAACACCAACTGCAGTCTTTAACAATCAACAGGTTTACCACACCTATCAGTCAATCACCCATTCCCACCACCCTTCTGAGTAATACCCCTCCCCACCCTCTCACTATATATAAGGGTCTGGTGACTTCTGTTTCAGTGTATCTGAAGAAGTGTGCATGCACACGAAAGCTCATACCAATGACAAACTTAGTTGGTCTCTAAGGTGCTACTGGAAGGAATTTTTTTATTTTGTTTTGACTACGTCAGACCAACATGGCTACCTACCTGTAACATGATAGAGCGTTGTTGCCGATCAGAAGGTCAGCACTTTGAATCCCTGCGACGGGGTGAGCTCCCGTTGCTTGGTCCCAGCTCCTGCCAACCTAGCACTTCGAAAGCACCTCAAAGTGTAAGTAGATAAATAGGTACCGCTACAGCAGGAAGGTAAATGGTGTTTCCGTGCGCTGCTCTGGTTCGCCAGAAGTGGCTTTGTCATGCTGGCCACATGACCCAGAAGCTGTATACCTGCTCCCTTGGCCAGTAAAGCGAGATGAGCACCGCAACCCCAGAGCTGTCCGCAACTGGACCTAACAGTCAGGGGTCCCTTTACCTTTACCTTTAAGTGGCAGTGGTGGCACCGGAATTTGGGGGGGAGGGGGCACAGGAGGGCCAACTTATATTTCTAGGTGGGCAAGTTGTGTCCCCCGTGTCAAGATATCTGAAAGAAAAATAGCAGTATTTGTTAATGACAGAAATCCAGAAAATGGGTGTAGGGGGCACTTGCCCCCCGGAGTGGCCTATAGTAAGTGACCGCCCAATGCTAAAGAAGGAAAGCTAAAGAGACTTGCCAGCTGTAGGAGGAGGTGTAGGAAGGTAACGAAAAAGATAAGGAAATCGTTTGGGCTGGCCATGCGGAAGAGAGGAGGTGTTTACAGAGATAAAATTGATGACTGAGAAATCTAAAAGGCTTGTTTGCTTCTCTTAAATGAAAAACCTTGGCCATCATCTACACTATTTCCCTGTATGCAAAGGACCCAATGTAGGCATACCTCTGGGTTATTAATAAGACCTTGTGTGACAAAGCTCCCAGAAATCCCATAATTAACTCACAACTCACATGATATTTTAGGTTTGGGTTTTTGGCATTATTTTGGCCACAACTTTATTTAAATACAATTAATTCTGAGTGTTGGCTTAGGCTTTGGTTAATCCACCTGTCCACTCTAAGGGACAGGACCATTTCCATCTGACCCTTGTTGGGTCAGGACCAATTCCATCTGCCCGGTTTGGGCAGGACCATTTCCATCTGACCCCCATTTAGGTCAGGACCAGCTCTGACTTACCTATGGGTAGGTAAGTCAAGTAAACACCCCAAGGTAGTGGAGGTACTGTTCACAGGCACTCTCCTCTTGACCCAGGAATGTTCCCCAAGGCTTGGCTCTGTAATGGCAGCACCATCCTTGCCTATGGCAGGATGAATGGACTAGAGTCCCTGAGCCCCAGGATTCCTTTAATGGAATACTTCTATGAGGAGCAAGATAGGGGGGTAGGCAAATTAATGCCATGCCCCTCCTATAACCAATTTATTAACCAAAGCCTAACGGCCAACCTAACAAGTTGTGACAATTTGCTAAGCAGTAGGCAAAAACCAAATGGCAACAGCCAATCAGCCAAGTGGCAAAATTCCTACTTGGCCCCTGAATACAGGCGACCCCTGAAAAGGTAAAGCAATGTCAGCTAAAGCCTATAAAACGGCGGCGGGCGGGTGAGAGATTCGAAGGCTTGCCAAGAGTGAGCTGAAAATGAAAGTACCTGAGTTTAAATAAGTGGCTCCTGTCAATCAAAACTGTGACACGCCTCAATGACTCAGCCTAACTACAGCCCACCCCCTCCCAGATTTCTTTTGAGCTCTTCCGCAACCCCCACTACACTCTATCAAGTGTAATGGGCTTTGTTGTCCCATTGGTTCACACGTGTCATTGCTGTTGATGTTTTCAGCTGGGGCTTTCTGCTGGCTGCAGAGCTGTTTTGTTTGCCTGCTGCCCTATGTGAGCTCTCTTCTAAATCTGAGAGCAAAAGTACAGTAGAGCCCTCTTGATCCTCTGCCCGTGTTAGAGGACACTGCATGAATCCATCCCACTCTCTGCTTTCCTCTGTTGTAGGGTGCACAGTATGTTTCCCGGGGTGTTTCTTTTGTGAGGGTTTACTCCAGTCAGATCTCATAAATCAGATTCTGCCATTAAAACAAAAACAAAAACGGAACAACCATTGATGGTCCAGCCTGCGGCTCAGTTTGTTCTTCCATTTATAATTACTGGAAGCTTTAGTCAGGCAAATTAACCAACCCAAGTGATGAAATTTTCACTCTCCCTCCTTCTTGCCCTCTTTGTAGGTTATGTTTCCCCCCCTGCGGAAGAATGAGAAATGACCATTACAGAACGCCACTTATTTCCCTCAAAGACAGAAGTAGCTCATGGTAAAGAAGAAGGGGGGAGGGGGAACAACACTGCCACGCTCGTAACATTTTGTGGTATTTTTAGAGTGCCAACCACTCTACAGTATTCATCTCATTTACCCTCCCGATGCCTCTGGTGAGGCAAAGAATTAATGTTCTCATTTTAATTCTGGGGAATACAGGCTGACAGATTGGGACTTGCTCGAGGCCCAAGAATGATGCCATGACTGAGATTATTTTTAAAGCCAATTCTCCTAGGTCAACACTCTTCCTGCTGAGTCACAATCAGGCTCGCACAGTCTGTCACTAAACAAGCCAAACAAAGCAGCTAGCCTTCCAGTGTGTGTCCTGTCAGGCTGCTCCAAGCAGTCAGAACAAACACCTAGAAAGTTGACTGAGCCCATGGCTGGTTGCTCTTGACTAGTCCCAAGCTACATCACTGGGAAGGAAATCACATTTGTAGGGTGTTTTCCTCCCTTGAAGGGGATGTTTAAAAGAAACCCCAAAGTTTTATTTATTCATATTTGATTTTAATTATTGCATTCATACCCCACCCTTTTCTTCAAAGGATCCAATGAAGATAGCATACATGGTTTTCCCATCTTCATTTAATTCCCACAACAACCCTTTGAGACAGATTAGGCTGAGAGGCAGTGACTGGCCCAAGGCCAACCAAGGTCAGTGAGGATTTGCACCCTGGTTTCCCACTCCAGCACTCTAACCGCCACACCACACTGAGATGCCCTCAGACATGCCCCCTCTTATTCTTCGGTGGTCTCTCATCCTCCTTGCCACAGTTGCTGCCACTGTTGCTTCTGATTACTTGCTGGAAGGAGAGAGAGAGTGCAGCAGAGAGAGCTGCTGAGTAGGCAAAGGGACAGCAGCTCTTCCCCCCCCCCCCCCAATCTCTGCTGCCGCTGCTTAGGAAATCTCCTGCTTTGGGTAAATGGGTGGCAGCAGCGGTGGAGCTTCATGCTCCACCACCGGGGGCAGAGAGCAGATGCGCTGCCCCCTGAGATGTGGCGCACGTTCTGGGGGCAGGGCGGGGCGCGCGTTTTGGGGCCGGGGAGGGCAACTGCGGTGGCGCCCCTGGGATCGCGCCGCTCAGGGCGGCCCACCCCCACCACCCCTATCTTCCTACGCCCCTGGGTGGCAGCAGAAACAAGGAGCAGCAGCAGAGCCAGGAGATTCTCAGCTATGAGCCCTTTGATTACTTGAGTTTGGGTAAATGCCTAGCCCATAGCTGCCAAGTTATCCCTTTTTTAAAGGGATTTTCCCTTATGCTGAATAGGCTTCCTCGCGAGAAAAGGGAAAACTTGGCAGCTATGGCCTAGCCATGCCACCCCCTTGCAGTGGTCCTGAACTCCGGAACCATCAAGTAATTAAGGCCTAGCAGTTGTGTAAATGGTTAATAGTACTGGCAAGTGGTACCTGCTGCAGCAAAATGTTGCTATGCCTTCTTTCTGGATAGCCCATTTCACCCCAACATCAATCTGTGTTGCAGAGCATACTCAGATCTCATTGAGCTAGGTTGAGGTCTCTTCCCTCAGCAAAAAAACCAAAACAAAACCCACAACCAACTGTTCTTCCTTATTTCTGCACTCTTTAGGAGTTCTCTTCTTGTTTATCATGCTTGGCCATCATAACACATCATTTGAGGAATTCACTATTCAGGTACATCCTTACCATCTAATCTGTGTATCGTCGCTAAGTGATGCAAAGGCTTCCTGTAAGGTAAAGGTAAAGGGACCCCTGACCATTAGGTCCAGTCGTGACCAACTGTGGAGTTGCGGCGCTCATCTCGCGTTATTGGCCAAGGGAGCCGGCATACAGCTTCCAGGTCATGTGGCCAGCATGACAAAGCCGCTTCTGGCGAACCAGAGCAGCCGTTATACCTTCCCGCTGTAGTGGTACCTATTTATCTACTTGCACTTTGACGTGCTTTCGAACTTCTAGGTTGGCAGGAGCTGGGACCGAGCAACAGGAGCTCACCCCATCGCGGGGATTCGAACCGCCAACCTTCTGATCGGCAAGCCCTAGGCTCTGTGGTTTAACCCACAGCACGACCCGTGGCCCTGTACATGCAAAGGCTTCCTGTACATCACAACAATTGTCCCTATCCTTAACAAGCTAGGCTGAAATTAATATAAACCAGGCCCACTCAGAATTATTGGGGCAAAAGCACCTTGCAAATCCCTCTTTGCCTGACATAGCCCACCAACCAGGTATAGCATCCCACCAAGGATCTATAAATCTAAATTTTTGCTACTAGTCAGTGGCTGCAAAAATACAGGAGGCACTTGGCACAAGAGCATCCATGGCATTCATCTTGGCAGATCGCTGTTTGGGCAGCCCTGGTGTAAACACTCCTGGGCTGTTATCCGAAGCACATTTAGTGACTTGCAAGCCAGCCCTGTTAAATAAATGCCAAGTGAATGTGCTGGGAATTGAAGTGGCAAATTAATGTGATGCACGAATGGGCATGCAAGAGATAGATCCTGGAAGTGGAATCGGGGGATCCTATACTGGAGCTTGTGATGTAGCTTGCCAGTGCATGAGAGCTTCACACTGCATTCTTGCAATCGCATGGATTTCTACACCAGGACTGAACTATTAGTTCTTGTCCAAAGTTATATAAAGGGAAATCATGTGACAGTTTGAATTACATTTGTAAATATAAATAGGAAGGGATTGGGTTGCGCCTAGGCTGGAGATACAGGAGCGCTGATTTGCTTCCCTACATGTCAACTGTAAATTCATAAACACTGGATGGAGACCAATGATCTTTCCCCAGCGACCTTTCCAGTTCAATCCAGTTTTGTTGTGCTGGCTTGAAGGAGCATGGGTGCTTCCTGATTGGTTGCTTTTTCTGGAAGCATCAGCACAGAGCACAGTTAAGAGACATAAGCAGAGATGACACCCTCTCACAGCTGTGTCTGAGGGTTGTAGTGCTGATCGTGTTAAATTGTCCTCTGGGCAAATCTGCACCTGCGCATGAAGGTGTGTGCATTTTGCTAGAAAGATCATGCAAATATCTTTTAAATTTTAGCTTCCACTTCCAGATACCCATCTCTTGCATGGTCATTCCCATAGTACAAAGTGCACTCACCTTTGTACAGAAGTGTTGAGCTGTGTTAAGTTTATTTTTATTATTACATTTCTATCCCGCCGTTCCTCCAAGGAGCTCAAGGTGGCATGCATTGTTCTCCCCCCTCTTCATTCTACCCTCACAACAAATCTGCAAGGTAGGTTAGGCTGAGAGATGGTGATAGGACTGGACTAAGATCACCCAAATGAGTTCATGGCTAAGTGGAGATTTGAAGTTGGGTCTCCAAAGTCCTAGTCCAGCACTCTAATCTCTTCTCACACATGTTAGGAATGGTTCGTAAAGGTCTCTGGAGGGCACAGGTGAAAACAAGTGTAGCTTGATGCTGTCCATTTCAAAGCCAAGTAGAAATGCAAGAAGTGGATTGATTTCTGCCAGAGCGCAATAGCACATTGCTCATTGTAGAGAATGTTTATTGATATGTGCATGGAAGCAGTGAAATTGGACCAGGGATCCAGAACTGTTAGGATGCTGAACCCACAGGGGGTGCCAGCTTGCTCTGAGAGGAACCAACTTTCACCTGACTTCAGATGCATTGCAGTCTGTTACAGAAGTACTTTGCGCTTGTGATACGGCCTGTTATTTTGTCAACAAACTACAGCTAGATATTTTAAGGCCACAAATGCACACAAATGCATTTAACAAAACATGAATGGCTGTGTCTTCTTAGAATCTCTCTAAAGGTTAAAAAAAAGCAGCTTCACTTTTTCTTTTTCTTTTCTTTTTAAAAAAAGATCTCCCAGCACTGATTTCTTTAAAAAAAAGATGATGAACAACTGTCAGACACACAGTAGGCAGCTTCCCTGATGAAGATGCCATGGGGTTTTCAGGAAATGCAGGCACTGAAGGGAGCTGGGGGGTGCAGACCATCTGAGAGATGATTCGGCGAATGACGTAAAGGACACTCACAAACATCCAGTGGCTTTGAAAGTAAGGAATGCAAAACAAATAGCTCAGTAGTACAACATCTACCCAGGTTCAACCCCCAGCATCTCCAAGTAGGGCTGAGGAGGTCCTTGTCTGACACCCTGGAGCAGGTACCCCTAACCTCGGCCCTCCAGCTGTTTTGGGACTACAGCTCCCATCATCCCTAGCTAACAGGACCAGTGGTCGGGGGTGATGGGAGTCGTAATCCCAAAACAGCTGGAAGGCCGAGTTTGGGGATGCCTGCCCTGGAGAAACACTGCCAGTCAGTGTAGACAACAGAAAGCTCAATGGACCAATATTCTGACTCAGCTCTTGGCAACACAAGAAGTGTCTTTATACTATGTCCCCCGCCCATAAGAATTTCACTGAAGCTTTTTTCTTGCCTTCAAATGCAATTTCTTTTCTCATAACATTCTATTGATGGGGAAAGTGTGGGAGAAATTGTCGGTACAGCACTAGAAGAAAGCCACCTAGCCTGAAAGCAGAACCCTCCACCCAAGGACTTTCTTCCCCCTGGCCATCCTACATAATCTTACCATGAGGGAGAATAACTGGTGAAGTAAACCAGTCTTCCCAGCTGCCTCCACCAATTATATCCACCCAACATACTGCAGAAGTAGTCTATTTTCATCCCTGGCCCTCTCTCTGCCCCTACTAGGTGGCAGCTCAGAGCTATAATCACCAGCAGATGAGAGACATTTTGGCCAGCTTTCAGTGGCCAAGACCTCTTCTTACTATAAATTTTGGTCTCCCATATAGTGCCAGGAGCTATTTTGATATGATTCTGGCTGGAAGACAAGCAGACATTTCATCTGAGGTAAACTATTTATTGTGCCTCCTTTCAATCATTTTATTGTGTTTATTTTTGACCCTAAGGGTCAAGAGAGGAAAAAAAACACATGTGCTATATACATGTGCTAGTGAAGAGGCATTTAAAAAACTATATACATGTGCTAGTGAAGAGGCATTTTAAAAACATTTGTGGAGTATTTGTGGAGAAAGATGCCCCTGAGACTCATGTTAATCCTTTTTGGGCACCTGGTTGTGTATAAGGCACATATCCATAAACTTCCCAGGAGTAGAAAATTAAGCTTCCCCCCCCCCCCCAACTTGGCCTGTAGAAGCAAACGACTTAACTGCTGTTACAAGCTGGGCAGTAATAAGCTATCTTTCAAAAACCCTATAGAGTACTTACTTTTCATTACTGGTGTAGATCCCTGAGTACCTTTTTATATTACTCTTCAGCCAAAAAGCAAATATACTTTGATTTCAAAGATCTATGACCACCCTCTTAATGAGCACAGTTAAGCCAACAGGATCCCAGCATATTAAAGGCCTGTAGTTTATATCTTTCCCTTTTTAATGGCTGGCTGGTTCAATTTTATTTTCTAAACACCATTTAGAACATGGCTCCAACATGTCAAACATGAGGAAACAAGTTAAGTCTTTTCTTTTCCAGTCCTCCTTAATTCCTACTTTCTTGACACAATAACTCGTGAGGTGATTACCCCCCCTTCATATACACAACTATTATGTTCATTGTACATGAACAAGGACTATAGTAGTTGTCAGAAGCCATCCCTGTGCGGAAACCCAGGACTGCAGCAGTTGCTGGCAGGAGGCATTTACAACTTGTCTTAGGGCATATTTAAATTAGCAGCTTAAAACACAGCGAGGTCATTTCCACCACCTGCTGCGTTTCAAGGAGTATTTGCATGGAGTTGTTCACATCAGAGAGGGAGTGGGGACGTCTTCACCTGATGAGCATGGCCTCTTTTGTTTCCCTGCCCCTGCAACCCTCAGAACTCCTATCCATGAAGTTGTCTCAGAGGGTTGCTTAACCACTTACAGTATTCCACATCCAGTTTTCTGGTCTGATTGAAGCTGGTTTGTGGGGGGAAATGTGGCAAAGACTAGCGTTTGTCAAGAAACTACAGGATCAGTATGGAATGTGGCTAATGTCATGGGAATTCAGCTTGAAAAACCAGCAGTGGGGACCCACTGGAGGCAGAGTAAGTGATAATACCCTTAGTGCCTCTCCCAGTAATAGATTATTTGGCACCCGTTCTTCCTTCTTCCTGTCAAATAGATGGTTCAATTAAACGATTCAGCTGTATTTTGCATATTTAGGTCAGGGAGCTCTAGGAACAGAAATCAGGTATCTAAGGTCAGATCCAGAGGGTCTGGCCATTTGCAAGAGTTCTGAGACCAGCAAAGGCCACCAGAGGCATACTTTGGTAATGCAGTCGTACCCTGGATCCTAAACGGCTTGCGACTTGAACGTTTTGGCTCTCAAATGCCGCAAACCCAGAAGTGAGTGTTCCAGTTTGTGAACATTCTTTGGAACCCGAACGTCTGACGCGGCTTCCATGGATTTCAATTGAGTGCCGGAAGCTCCTGCAGCCAATTGGAAGCCATGCCTTGGTTCTTGGACATTTTTGGAAGTCGGATGGACTTCCGGAATGGATTCTGTTCGACAACCGAAGTACGATTGTATGGTGCTCTGAATGAGAACAAAATTTGGCACCCCACTTAATATAATAAATATGTATTATTATTATTAGTATTATTAGTCACCCTCTCAACACAGCGCCCTAAATCCAAAACTGACAACGGCCCAGAAGCACTGCCATTTTCACTCTGCACAGAGCACCTAAGAATACCTGTTGCACCTGCAAAAGAGTTCTCTGTTTATATGCCTTTGAGGGTGCCTGCCCCAATAGTCTCCAGAATCCTGAAATGCTACTGAAGGCATTACTTGGTAGATGAGAGTATTATAACAACTGTGGCACTTAGGAAAGTGTTATGCTACCAGCAATCAGTTAATGGTACAATATTCACAGCCCAATACCATTGGTGTTATATTGATGCAGCACATTTTTATCACATCTCTTTATAAATGATCCACAACCCCCCAAATATAAATTCAGTACACATAGATTGAACTGGCCATGACTCCTGGCCCAGTTTCAGTGTGGTGCTCTGTTTTGATGTCCACACATTTGAGCATGGATGTCTGCAAAGGGATGCCTATGTATGAGCAACTGCTCACACCTATGTGTTCCACATTACCAGGATTCTTTAATGCCCTTTTTGAAAGGCTAGATGACTTCAAATGCTGTGTTACAAGCAGAAATCAGCAGATGCACTGATGTGGAAAGTTGGCCATAGTTGCTTCTAAGTTCTCTGGAATTGTATCCTTTGCTTACTCGCTTTTTTCAGACAACTTTGATGACATTGTTGACAAATGGCTGCATTCTAGTGTTTTCTTGTGTTGACCTCCCCTGTTTTTCCAGTCTTGATTTGTAGTGATTTTAAAATTGGGCTTGAACTTGCATTATTCCTGACATTTGGCCATGCTGGCTGAGACTGATAGGAGCAGTAGTCGAATGTCTGGAGAGCCAGATGTTGTTAATAATAATAATAATAATAATAATAATAATAATAATAATAATAATTTATATTATATCAATTTAAATGGATTAATATACACAAAGTGGGAAGCTTTCATTTCTCTTCAATATAGCTATTAATGAATGCATAGCAATGTTCTGTTTTGCAAATGTGCCTCGCATACCCTGTTCTTTACCTCATCGCAAGCATTCGTTACTGTATGTACCTGCATGTTTGCCAATGGTTGTCTAAGCAAAACCATAACTCTTGTTCTTGCTTTGTCACAACATTGTAATTTATGTTTCCCGTCATCTAGCTATGCTAAAAAGAGCACCACACATGAAAGTATTACAAAACCGTTCTTTGGTTTCTTTTGCAAAACATGCCCTATCAAACTGGGGTCATAGCCTGAAACTAGTTCAAGCCTTGAAACATATTATTATTATTATTATTATTATTATTATTATTATTATTATTATTATTGCTCAGAGCCCTAAAAGCTGCTGCATGATTCCTGTAACAACATGCACACACATACACAGACAACTTTGTCTGACCGGGCTCTTTTGTCTTTCGTAAGTGCAGGCATTCAGAAATTTAAATATATATAGGGAAAGTATAGGAAAAGCTATGACTGCAGATGTTCTCCTTGTCCCTGAGTTCTCAAATGGTCAAGTGCCTTGCCAGGAAAAGTTGACAATGTTATTAAGCTGCCAGCTCCATTTAAAGCTTGAACAAATGTATGCCCAAGAACAACTTTTTTGTAAATGATATCTCAAACATCACTTTTAACATCCATATTGAAAATACAAAACTTTTAGTTTCAGTTTGCAAATGATACGTGCATCTAATACTGTTTCATTTGATAACTTTCCTGTTCTACAAGCTTTTCTTTTTCATGTGTGTGTGTGTGTGTGTGTGTGTGTGTGTGTGTGTACACCCTGACAGACTTCTTTTTGGGAAGGGTGGCAACCCTCTTTGGGGTAAGTAGAGGCCTTGACACCAGATGTTCTTCATGGTTAGTTCTGTTTTACATTGAATAAACAATGGAAACCTATTCTTCAGCATCTACATTGTAAACATCCTTGCCTGACAAGAACTCACATGCTGCACGTCTGCATTTATTTAGATGAGCCTGAGAGGAAGAATAGGAAGGACCAGCCTACTGAGGCAGCCTACTGTTTGGTCTTTTCTAACCAATCAACGAACACTGGGTGCTTCTGCTGTGTAAATCAATGTAAGATAAATCAGTAACATTAATGGTCCTTAGAATAAGAAACAGAATTAGGGGGTAATGTTGTGACTGTGGCTGTCTCAGTTAGCAGAAGCAGGCCTATCACTCTGGTTGTGCCTAGTAAACCTAGTTTACAGAAATATAACAGGAGGGATTTAATGGTCTTTAATGTCCCAGAATCGCTCTCCAGACTTGGCCAATGTCACATCCATGAGAACCTGAAGCAGGACAAAGATACAGGATTAGTAAATGAGGCAGGATTGGTAGTTGTGATTCCTGATATAGGTATCATTTGCTTGTAATAGCCACTGATTATATGTTTGTATATGAAACAGATATTGCAAAAGCACTAGCCCTATTATCCAAAACACACAATTGTCATTGAATAAGGCAGGAGATAGGGGCTGTGTGAACTAGCCTCCACTTGCCCTATTGTCCCATGATATCTGTAGTAGGGCAGCCGGCCAGATGCACAGAAGCTGTTCACATGAGCTGTAACTCAGAGTTCCAGATCACAGGGACAGCTCATGCACATTTCTTTGTTGAAATCTTTATAGTTTAGAATATGCGCTTTAATAAAGTAAAAAGGTAAAGGGGCCCCTGACCATCAGGTCCAGTTGTGTCCGACTCTGGGGTTGCGGCGCTCATCTCGCTCTATAGGCTGAGGGAGCCGGCGTTTGTCCGCAGACAGCTTCCGGGTCATGTGGCCAGCATGACAAAGCTGCTTCTGGCGAAGCAGAGCAGCGCATGGAAACGCCGTTTACCTTCCTGCCGGAGCGGTCCCTATTTATCTACTTGCACTTTGATGTGCTTTCGAACTGCTAGGTGGGCAGGAGCTGGGACCGAACAACGGGAGCTAACCCCGTTGCAGGGATTTGAACCGCCGACCTTCTGATCAGCAAGCCCTAGACTCTGTGGTTTAACCCACAGCGCCACCTAACAAAGCAATATACAGCATACAATATCTCATAAAACCAGTAGATTATCTGCAAAACCATAATTAAAAACATCAGTGGAACATCAGTACCTTAAATACTAGATGTTTAGAGGGAGAAAATCATGTTGCGAAGGACTCTCTACATAACACAGATTTCAGAAGACGTCTAAAAGAAGACGGGGGTGGTTCCTGCTGAAACTCTACTGTTGGGTGTTCCACAGGGCAGGGCCTGCAATACTAAAGGCTCAGTCCCTAGTTAAATGTGATTCACTGTGGCTTTAGGGCACAGTTCTAGTCCTGAGAATAAGCCCCATGGAGCCTCAATGGGACCTACTTCTGAGTAAGCCTGCTTAGGGCTTCACTGCTAATTGCTTCACAAACTGTTCTGCCAATCCACCCAACTGCTGAAACTGCTTTCCTTACAGAAACAATGTGCCAGCGTAGCAGCTCAAAATGAGCGTATGATTCTCACAAAGGAGAATTTCTCCCCAGAGAACTGTCTCAATTTTTTAAGCATTGCCAAATATAGGTCATGCTAATGAAGAAGTCGGTGAGGTTGCTATGGAAACCCAAATAGAATTCGTCTATTGAATTGTGATTTTAAAATGTTGAAATTAGAGTTGTCATTATTAATTTTTTAACCATTGTCTATGGAATGAGTTTCCAAATCCCCCCAAAAGGTCTGGGATAATGTGAAATAGAATGATGTTGAACAGCCTCTGGCAGAGTGTTGTGGGGTACCTCATGTTTGAGAGCCAGTGTGGTATAGTGGTTAAGAGCGGTAGACTCGTAATCTGGGGAACTGGGTTCGTGTCTCCGCTCCTCCACATATAGCTGCTGGGTGACCTTGGGCTAGTCACACTTCTTTGACGTCTTTCAGCCCTACTCACCTCACAGAGTTTGTGTTGTGGGGGAGGAAGGGAAAGGAGAATGTTAGCCGCTTTGAGACTCCTTCGGGTAGTGATAAAGCGGGATATCAAATCCAAACCACTCCTCCTCCTCCTCCTCCTCCTCTTCTTCTTCTTCTTCATGTGGTTTATGTTCTTGGACTATGTAATCCCCAGCCAGCATGGGCAAAGGCCAGGGATGATGGGAGTTGCAGCCTAGTAATGACTAGAGGGCACCAGATTGGCTACAACTGGTCTAAAGTGCTGAGTTTGGATGTAGGGAATCCTGTTCTAATCCCTCCTCAGTTATGAAGTGCATTGGAGTGGATGGTCTTGGGCTGTTTCAAAGTCATGCAATTGTTATTAATACTCATAGTGGGGTAGATGAGATACTACCCTTCATTTCAGTCTGAGTCTGGCCCACCTAATAATTCAACTTCCATTCTCTATCTCACTTCAGCCACTGGTTGTTATGAAGCTAATATCTCAGCTCTGAGCTCCATCGGAGGACAAGGATACTGTACAAAAATATAACCACTAATGATAAATGAGCCTGTCTCATGAATGTTGCAAATACATCCAACTTAATTACCAAGATCTTCAATGTTTATGCTCTTTTAATCACAAATGCTGTAAGAATTACGTGCACAGAGGGCCCAATTATGAATTCAAAGTAGCAATTGCTATGCCCTTCATTGAGAGGACAACTTGGTAAACAGTCCAACAAAAATAGTGAAAACTGGGCCTGAACTGCAGAATGGCCAAATCTTGAAATGGAAGATTTTGGTCCCCGAGAGAGTAGGGCCAAGGGGAGTGGAGGAGTCCGGCGGTTTTTGATGGCTCTGGTGGAAGAGTCCAGAACGAAAACCTGTTCCCTTAGAAGAGCTTGCAAAGAAAAAAAATGGTTGGGCAACTGGCCCCTAAAGGAAACTATTAACAACAACAACGGTCAAGTTGGTTGGCACTCTTTCTACATAAGAACTTCCAGAGTGAGAGAGACTAGAGTCCTAATAGGCTAGAGTAGGTTGGATGCAAAGCAACCTCAAGGCATAGAGGGGGATGGAGAATGGTTTCATATCGCTCTCATAAGAGCTCACCCATCTGTTAAGATCCTCACCAGAGACCCCGTTTTTGGGAATCCAAGGCAAGGAATGTGATGCAATTTTGGTGGGGGTGCCACCAAAATGTGGAACATTCTCTCCAGGAAAACGTGACTTGCATTCTGTCAAAAACCATATTTGTTTCTTCCTATAATAGGACCCCCATGAAATCAGAAACCGCATCTTGAAGAGCCTGATAATTCTTGGTAAACTCTTTTGTTTAGACAGACACTCTTTATTCTTAATCCCACATATTTCAAGAAAAGGAATCAACCCTCCACCCTGTAAATTGCCTATAAGATTATACCTTTTTTTTAGCTTAATGAAGGGTGAGATTAAGTATGCTTGAGGCAATCCACCACTGGAGTCTGATAACATGCCTGGCAAAACAGTGGCATTTACCAAGAGTTCGTGGGTTCATTGAGATTACTGTGTGGTAGAAGCTTTTATGGAAGTCCTATTACAGTATGTGATCTTTTGACAGACAGACAGTAGAATGAAACAAAGTGTTCTGCATAAACAGAAAGCCAGCCACTTTTATGCCTATACAGCTAAAACGCCACTGTATATATGCTAGGGTATGTGGTTGCTTTGGGGATTTTAATATGTGATCCTGCAGAAATCCTTTAGATAAGATGAGAGCACAGCAGTTGTTACTTAGGGGTATTGCTCAGTGGAACAGAATTATGCTGTGTTTTGAAAAAGTCCATGGCATTGCGCAAATTGATAGAAAACTATGTTAAGTGGGGCAGTGCATCAATAAAGACTATAATGATCAGCTTAGATTCTACTGCAGATTTGTGGTGAGCACTGAAGTGATAGACTAAACCAATAACTTATTTTATTGATTAGACTTCCATACTGCCCTTCATTGTAAGATCTCAGGGCAGAGAAGAAACCAAGTGAATAGGGCTTTTATTAAGTGCAGACAAGGGTCAGAAATAACTTTTTCCTGTGGTTGTGTGAGGGAACATGAAGATAGAGGAGACCTGCCTGGAATAATGAACTACCTTTCATGGGCAAGGCAGCTTCTGAAGTTGCACATCATGAAGTTTGCTGGACTGGCACCATTGGTTTCTCAGTCTTGCCCTTGCAAAAATGCCTTTCTCCTATTTTCTCTCTACTGTGAATATATTTCCTGTGAATATATTTCTTTTAATGAACAGTTGCTCAAAGCCCCTCCACAAAATGCTCCCAAAGGATGCATTATGAATTATTATGTACCGCTTTGTCAACCTTGACCGCTGATGTCTGAATCATTATGTCTGCATCTCCATCACATTTCCCCATCATGCTAAGACGTGTGGAAGACTGAATAGGAACCTCAGAAAATGCAGGCAATATATCTGCTGTGGGTTAGTAAGGAGCTGCTGCTACAAATGATTGGGCTTTCATCAGGATGTTTGCTCAGTGCCACTTTGTTTCACATACAAAAATAATGAAGTCAAGCGTAGCCAATGTGGCACCCTCCAGATGTTGGATGGCCCATCAGTCCCAGCAGAACTGCAGACTTGGATATGGCCCTTAGCAAGTCAAGATACAGAAAGGGGTCAGAAGGAGGAGGAATAACCCTGTGACAGCGCTCCAGCCACCCTTGTGCTACTTGGGGAGCAGAATTGATAGGAATCATAGTCCAAAACTCTTGGAAGGCACCAGTTTGGTAGGCTAACCCAGAGGCCTTCTCAACCATGAAACCTGTAAACAATATAATGAAATATGTATGCGAATATGCTTGTTTACCTTTAATTCTTTTATCAGTAACATAGAATCATAGAATCATAGAGTTGGAAGAGACCACAAGGGCCATCCAGTCCAACCCCCTGCCAAGCAGGAAACACCATCAAAACATTCCTGACATACGCCTTGAATCCATTGCTCCGTGTCCGCTTCTCTGGAGCAGCAGAAAACAACCTTTTCCCCTCCTCTATATGACATCCTTTTATATATTTGAACATGGCTACCCCTTAACCTTCTCTTCTCCAGGCTAAACATACCCAGCTCCCTAAGCCATTCCTCATAAGGCATCGTTTCCAGGCCTTTGACCATTTTGGTTGCCCTCTTCTGGACACGTTCTAGCTTTTCAGTATCCTTCTTGAACTGTGGTGCCCAGAACTGTACACAGTACTCCAGGTGAGGTCTGACCAGAGCAGAATAAAGTGGTACTATTACTTCCCTTGATCTAGATGCTATACACTGTACTCCTATTGATGCAGCCCAGAATTGCATTGGCTGTTTTAGCTGCTGCATCACACTGTTGACTCATGTCAAGTTTTTGGTCTACCAAGACTCCTGGATCCTTTTCGCATGTACTGCTCTCAAGCCAGGTGTCTCCCATCCTGTATTTGTGCCTTTCATTTTTTTTTTTTTTTTTGCCCAAGTGTAGTACTTTACATTTCTCCCTGTTATAATTCATCTTGTTTGCTTTGGCCCAGTTGTCTAATCTGTTAAGGTCATTTTGAAGTGTGATCCTGTCCTCTGGGGTATTAGCCACTCCTCCCAATTTGGTGTCATCTGCAAACTTGCTCAGGATGCCCTCAAGCCCATCATCCAAGTCATTGCTTAGCATGCTTAGCATGTTTAGCAAAGGTTTCAATTGTCAGCTTTAGACTGAAATGGCCTCCTATGGCTTTTGTTCCAAAAACTCAAAACCTGCTCTAAATTCTTTCCATTAACTGACTTCCATTCTATGGTTTTCTAGCCATGTCCTCTCCTGAACAGTCTGTGTGTCCTTCTGTTGCTCCTGGCTTCAAGTCATTTGTTGCCGTGTTAAAAAGCCCTCATGAGTTAAACATTTGGCACAAGTACCAACCCCTTAAGAGCTGAGCAAATATTTCTTCTTGTGTATGTGTGTGAGAGCAAATTCCCATTCCCTTCATAGATATTTCAGCGTTAATAGAGAGAGGGTGCATTTTGACAGTCAGATAAAGACCAGGTGCTTTAATGTCAGTTGCTCTGTGAAAAAAACCTGCCAAAGAGAGGAAGAAAATGGAAGGAATTTTTGTCCATAAGCTCACACAACTTAGGCTTCTCAAAGGGAAACCATGCCTCTTTGCAATCAAGCTATTCCCTTGGAATTTTGATATTTTGAACCACGATTCCTTGTACATATGAACAAGGAATCATGGTTTAAAATATAGTTTGTTGAACAAGCCAGCTTCATAACCCATGGTTTGAAGTTAATTTGTTTTGTAATTAACTGGAGTTTATTTTAAACCATGATTCCTGGTTTGCACTAACACTTAACAGCAAGCCAGAAATTGACAAGAGTGAAATTTAATCCTGATATATTCTCTTCCTGGCCACATGGGAGGAGAAGAGGGGAGCAGCGAGCCTGCAACTTTTCTTGGGCTTGCAGATTCTCATGCACGTAACACTAAACCATGGTTTAGCATTACATGCAAAGCCTCCCAATGGGAATTTGGAAATCCCAGCTCCTCTCTTCAAGAAAAATATTAGTCATAAGGTACACAATATTAGCTGCATCCACAAACAATCAAAGGGCAAGTTTTCAAAGCTGAGTTGGAAATCCTAGATGAGTGGATCTTGTCATTTGGCCACGACTTCTAAACTGCCAGAAGGATTAAAAATAGTAAATTGTGTCACAGTTGTGCAAATACCTTCAACTCCTTGACACTATGCATTGCTCCAGTCAATGACTCAAAAATGGCGTCAACTCAAAATACAACTTGGAACATAGTGTTCTACCACTCAGGTTTCCACTTCACAATTTGATTATAAATATTTATCTTGCATAATAAAATGCAGTATCTTTTATTATGTAAAAGGTATATTTCTGTCAACAACATAAGGAAATTGGTGTGTCAGTGTATACATATGATGCTTCCCGACTCAAAGCATTAATGCTCTGCTGAAACCTGTCCTCCAGTTTATTGAAACTTCCTCCGCCCCTCCCCCCCAAAAGGAGACTTCTGTTCTTCTGCCTCATTCGTAGGACATTTTAGAATTTCTTTAGAATTTTGATGAGTGCAGTTGAGCTTGTGGGAAGGTGGCTGAAGATGTTGTATGTTTTTGTCTTCCCATGAAACATTTCTCCCGTGCTCCGTGGCTGTCCAGACTTCTTGATCTGAAAAAGCCTCGTGAGGGGAGTTACCTCATGCCATTTTCCCCTAACCTTTTATTGAAAGGTGGGAAGCTGGGGAGGCGGGCTGCCGAGTACCCGTGTTCAGTGCACTCACTGATTTAAGGGAATACTGTAGCTTCTTTTTTCCTTAAAGGTTTCTTTAAAGGTAAAAAGATTTCATGTTGAAGAAAGATGAACAGTTGTCAGAAGCATAGTAGATGTCCCATCCACCCAGTTTCCTGACCTCGCAGGAACTCTCAGCTGAGGATGTGACGGTGCTTTCAGGGAGGGGGGGGCAACCACCTGAAGACTAAACCCCAAAACCACCTTGCTTCTGCAGGATGAGAAATAAGAGAAGCAGGAGCAGGCCTCCCCTTGGATATGCCATTCAATCCTTCTCCTAGAAATTTGGGTTTGTAGTTGCCTTTCCTGAAATTAGGGGGGAAATGGCTTGCATGGACTTAGAATTTGGATGACGCTCTTGATTTCTTCAGGCTATATCTTCATTGGGTTGTTTGGGTGAGGCCAATCTCTAACTCACACACATGACATCCGCGTTGAGTCCCATACTGGCCCTCTGCAATACAGACTAGCAAATCATAGGATCAGCACATCTGGCGTAATTCCCAAGGGAAAACGTGGCTTCTGATACTGCTTCCTGCAAGTCTCATTGTGTAGAGACGAAGTACTGAGGCAGACCTCAGTCAGTGTTAGTGGCTAGAATCTTGTGGAAAACACAACCATGTGATATCAGAGCAGAAGTTCTGACATGGAGCTATTGGAACGTCAACAAATTGACTTGTTTTCACCACATGCTATTAGAGTCTAATTCCTTTGTTTTTGCTTTGCTGTCTCAGTAGAAAGACACTGGCATTCCAATGACGGTGTTTTCGTCTGTGCCCTAAACCACAAGTCAATTGTACGAAAGAAAAGGTGACCGAATCCCTGCTGCATTGTTATCTATAGTCACGTTCCAGACTCTCAAGTGTGAATTTCACATGTGTCGAAATACCTGAAGGTGGCTTGTCATTGTTCGCGGAAAGAATTCTAATTGAATGGCTTAATTGATTCCACGAATCTATTTGACTGCCAGATTTCCTCACGGGGTTTTCACCGTCTATAAGAGGGAAGTAGCAGTCACACAATCAAAACAGCCTCGCTGAACTTGTGCGACCTAAACAACTATTACAGGATTGTGACATTCCATGCAACGTTGCAAAATTTAAGAGCTGGCAGAGTGCAGAAAATGTTCAGGCTGCCAATGTATATTTAATATGCATTTGTGCATTTTTACTGCTGCCAATAGGGGCAGCTCTTATTGTGCTTTGAGGATTTAAAAGCATTTGAAGAGTCACCTTTCCCTCTTTCTAGCAAACAAAGCAAATGTAATGCAGGAAAGCAATGATCAGATCACAAAATTGCTTTACTGCACACCGGGGGCTCCTGCTTAGAACAGAGCAGTGACGCTGGGGTGCCCATCTGCAGTATACATTTAAAACAGTACCGTACAACTTTAAACAGTCATGAGGTCCCTGGGAAGAGAAATTGATTGTCAAACCACTCCTATGTGAGGGGGTTTAAAAGGTAAAGGGACCCCTGATCATTAGGTCCAGTTGCAGACGACTCTGGGGTGCGGCGCTCATCTCGCTTTATTGGCCAAGGGAGCCGGCATACAGCTTCTGAGTCATGTGGCCAGCATGACTAAGCTGCTTCTGGCGAACCAGGGCAGCGCACAGAAATGCCGTTTACCTTCCCGCTGTAACGGTACCTATTTATCTACTTGCACTTCATGCTTTCAAACTACTAGGTTGGCAGGAGCTGGGACCAAGCAACGGGAGCTCACCCCATCGCGGGGATTCGAACCGCCAACCTTCTGATCAGCAAGCCCTAGGCTCTGTGGTTTAATCCACAGTGCCACCCACGTTTAGGGGTTTAGGGTGCTGCTAATGACTATTGGCATCCTTACCAAACTACTGTTTCCAAAATTCTTTGGCTCTTTGAAGAGGTATGACAGATGTATAGTGCAGATGGAGCTAGGTTAGGCTGGATCAAGTTTACTCAATTTATGTATTGTTTCCCACTGGGGGAAAAAATTGAAGTGATTTACAACCAGGGAAAAAGAAACAGAATTATAAAATCACATAAACCTATTAAAAATACAGTAGATTTAACAGTACAGTAATCAAGTAGTGGTGCCCACATGCCTGCAAACACAAAAACATATCTGTGTGACACATGGCAATGTTGGCACTAGGTGGGCCTCTCTGGAGAGTCTTCTACACCTTAAGAGAAAGCCCAGTACACCCACTTGAAAAGAATGAACCACAAAGCAGCCTTAGGAGAAGCTCCCATGACAGGCAGACATGACACACACCTTGACAACAGTCTTCCCTACATTTTATTTCTTAAGATTAGTGTGCTGCCCTGCTTTGCAGGCTGAGTGCTGATTTTAGAGCCAAAGCATGGGGGCGGAAAGTTGCATAAATTTTCCCCTGTGATGTCACGGGTGCTGTGCTATAGTGACTGTACAGTGATGGTCACTCACAGAATCACATGCTCACTCAGAAAGCCCTTCAGTGTAAATTTCCAGGGGGAAGTGAAAGATCTTCCCACACTTTGGTTCCTTAAGATGAAGAGTGTTTGAAGAAGCGACCCATAAGAGCCCTAGGTGTAAAGGCAGGGTGCACCAGAATCCCAGTGCCTGAGCCGCATTTTGCTCTGGCACCCTGCAGGCCCACGTTGCTTTTTCGGGCAGCACAGAGCCTGCAGGCACCCGAGCCACCGCATCACTCCCAGGAGAGACACATGGCTTGGGAGCAGTAAGTGCCACCCCCTAGTATGTGGCACCCGGTGCCCCCTGGCCCCCCTCTGGGCTTGACATACTATAAGGCAGGATGAGTTGCTCCACCAAAGGTGAAAGGTGAGGGTACCATTAAAGAGGGCAAACTGTGGCTTACTGTATTTATTTAGTAGCAACAGCAACAGTATTTGCCATTACTACAATGGGGAGTTGCATTGGGTTGCCTCTAGTGGCATTCATATTAAGAGAGGACACACACACACCCTCCCCAGGCTTCACATTCATCCCAAGGGCTTTGCGTGCAACACTGCCCCCATTCTGTATGCCAAAACGAGAATGAGGTGTTAAATGTTGCTAGATTGCCTTTTCCCACTCTTAATAGCAGCATTTTTTTTTAATACTGGAGTTATGCTGATGGCCACTTATCCAAGAGCATTTACTCTCTGTGAATTTACTATTTAACAAATGATTGATTGGTTACAGGTAGGTAGCCGTGTTGGTCTGGATCGAAGTAAAATAAAAAAATTCCTTCAGTAGCACCTTAAAGACCAACTAAGTTTTTATTTTGGTATGAGCTTTCGTGTGCATGCACACTTCTTCAGATACAGTGAAATGGAAGTTTCCAGGCACTTATGTAGAGAAGGGGTGGGGAGGGGTGGGGATGGGGAGGGGGGATCACTCAGAAGGGTGGTGGAAATGGGTGATTGACTGACTGATAGCTGTTGATGACCGCAAACGACTGCAAATGGTTTTGCATGAAAAAGCAAGGGTTGAGATGGCTGAAGATCGCTTATCATGTATAATGAGATAAGAACCCGATATCGCTGTTCAAACCAGGTCCCTCCATGGTTTTGAGCTTGGTGATAAGTTGCAATTCAGCAACTTCTCTTTCCAGTCTATTTCTGAAATTCTTTTGTAGTAAGACAGCTACTTTGAGATCTTGTATAGAATGTCCTGGGAGATTGAAGTGTTCTCCTACTGGTTTTTCTGTCTTCTGGTTCCTGATGTCAGATTTATGTCCATTTATCCTTTGGCGTAGGGTTTGGCCTGTTTGTCCAATATAGAGAGCTGAAGGGCACTGTTGGCATTTGATGGCATACACAATGTTAGAGGATGAGCAATTAAATAGTCCTGAGATGGTATGTTGGATGTTGTTGGGGCCAGTAATGGTGTTGTCTGGGTGTATGTGGCAGCAAAGTTGGCATCTGGGTTTATTGCAGGCTCTGGTACCAGTGTCCATGTTAAGTCTGGTGGTTGTATTATTGTGGGTGAGGAGTTGTTTAAGATTGGGTGGCTGTCTGTAGGCAATGAAAGGTCTTCCTCCCAGAGCTTGAGAAAGGGAGCGGTCATTGTCCAGGAGAGGCTGTAGATCTCTGATGATGCGTTGTACTGTTTTAGCTTGGGAGCTGTATGTGATGACTAGTGGTGTTCTGTTATTTTCTTTTTTGGGTCTGTCTTGCAGCAGGTTCTCTCTAGGTATCTGTCTGGCTCTGTTGATCTGTTGTTTAACTTCATCAGGTGGATATTTTAGTTCTAAAAAGGTTTGCTGTAGATCTCTTAGGTGAGATTCTCTGTCTGTAGAGTTGGAACAGATGCGGTGGAACAGACTCAGACCCCACACAAGCATACAAAAAAGAACTGAACAAGATTATTAAGGAGCTACCCCTACACATCCAAGAACAGATCCTCACAAACACACCAGCGGAATCCATCGTATACAGCCAGGCCTTACGTTACAACCGCATCTGTTCCAACTCTACAGACAGAGAATCTCACCTAAGAGATCTACAGCAAACCTTTTTAGAACTAAAATATCCACCTGATGAAGTTAAACAACAGATCAGCAGAGCCAGACAGATACCTAGAGAGAACCTGCTGCAAGACAGACCCAAAAAAGAAAATAACAGAACACCACTAGTCATCACATACAGCTCCCAAGCTAAAACAGTACAACGCATCATCAGAGATCTACAGCCTCTCCTGGACAATGACCGCTCCCTTTCTCAAGCTCTGGGAGGAAGACCTTTCATTGCCTACAGACAGCCACCCAATCTTAAACAACTCCTCACCCACAATAATACAACCACCAGACTTAACATGGACACTGGTACCAGAGCCTGCAATAAACCCAGATGCCAACTTTGCTGCCACATACACCCAGACAACACCATTACTGGCCCCAACAACATCCAACATACCATCTCAGGACTATTTAATTGCTCATCCTCTAACATTGTGTATGCCATCAAATGCCAACAGTGCCCTTCAGCTCTCTATATTGGACAAACAGGCCAAACCCTACGCCAAAGGATAAATGGACATAAATCTGACATCAGGAACCAGAAGACAGAAAAACCAGTAGGAGAACACTTCAATCTCCCAGGACATTCTATACAAGATCTCAAAGTAGCTGTCTTACTACAAAAGAATTTCAGAAATAGACTGGAAAGAGAAGTTGCTGAATTGCAACTTATCACCAAGCTCAAAACCATGGAGGGACCTGGTTTGAACAGAGATATCGGGTTCTTATCTCATTATACATGATAAGCGATCTTCAGCCATCTCAACCCTTGCTTTTTCATGCAAAACCATTTGCAGTCGTTTGCGGTCATCAACAGCTATCAGTCAGTCAATCACCCATTTCCACCACCCTTCTGAGTGATCCCCCCTCCCCATCCCCACCCCTCCCCACCCCTTCTCTACATAAGTGCCTGGAAACTTCCATTTCACTGTATCTGAAGAAGTGTGCATGCACACGAAAGCTCATACCAAAATAAAAACTTAGTTGGTCTTTAAGGTGCTACTGAAGGAATTTTTTTATTTTACTTCGATCCAGACCAACACGGCTACCTACCTGTAACCAGAACTATGGAAGGCACCACATTGAGCCGCATGAAATGGAAGTCCATCAACCTCACCAAGAAACTTGCCCAGGTACAAACTGACATCCTCTTTCTATCTAAATGCAAAAACCTGGACATTGTACCTAAGGGTCTTAGAATTAAGAACCCTCTTCAATCAACTTATCCCACAGAATATGCCAGAAAACTATGCCACACTTTATCTAAGAAACTGCTGAAACATCTTATCGGCGTTCTGTATTCCAAACAGAAGTTAATAAAGGAGGAACTCTCTGCACTGGAGAACTCCATCAGGAATCACCCGGCCTGGCAGAAGTTCCACAAGGAAAAACAAACCATTTACCACTCTCAACTGGAGTTACTGAAGAACCAGAAAAATAAAAAACTCTGCAACCTTTCCAACCTACAGGCCACCAATCAAAACAAGATCAGCAACATTGTCAATCTTTCACAGCAAACACTCAGCCCAGCTGAGGAATCCGTCCTTTCACGGGGACTATCATTCTGCCCTGCCAAATCCCAACACATGATTCAGTTCTGCGGGGACCTGGAAGCATTTTTCCGCCGTTTACGCCTGAAGGAGTATTTTCATCACACACAAGAACAAGACAAAGTAGAACAAACTACATCCCCACAACACAACACCTCTCAACTTACTGGGGAACAACCATCACCCTCCAAACGCATCAATGAACAGAACATTGACCACCAACTACCACCGAAAAGAAGTTACACAAAAAGGGACTCCACATGGACCCCTCCTGATGGACGCAATACCACACTAGATCTGTACATCGAATGCTTCCGCCACAGAATCCAAACGGATGTGACCAGAAAACACCATCGCTTACAACAAAATCTAAACCATGCTGAAAGGAGAGCCATAGAAAATCTCAGGAACAACCCAGACATTATAATTAAAGAGGCAGACAAGGGTGGAGCTGTCGTCAACATGAGCAAAACTGATTACATCCAAGAGGCCCACAGACAACATTCCAATACTGCCTTTTACATGAAATTGGACTCAGACCCCACACAAGCATACAAAAAAGAACTGAACAAGATTATTAAGGAGCTACCCCTACACATCCAAGAACAGATCCTCACAAACACACCAGCGGAACCTCGGCCAGGAACTTTCTATCTTCTACCCAAAATACACAAACCAGGAAACCCAGGACGCCCCATCATCTCAGGTATTGGCACCATTACAGTGGGTGTTTCCGGCTATATGGACTCTGTTCTGAAACCATATGCTATCAGTGCTCCCAGCTACGTACGTGACACCACAGATTTTCTGAGGAAAATACAATATTTGAACAATCTTCCTAACAATACTATACTAGCCACTATGGATGTGGAATCTCTATATACCAACATCCCACACAATGATGGTTTACAAGCCATAAGGAACACCATTTCAGATAAAACCACAGCAGACTTTGCTACCAAACTCTGCCACTTTGTCCTTACCCACAACCACTTCAAATTTGGTGATGACCTGTTCCTCCAGATCAGCGGCACAGCCATGGGCACCCGCATGGCCCCACAGTATGCCAACATCTTCATGGCAGATTTAGAACAACGTTTCCTTAACTCCTACCCACTCAAACCTCTCCTGTACCTGCGATACATTGACGATATTTTTATTATCTGGACACATGGACAACAGACCCTGGAAACCTTCCACCAGACATTCAATGACTTTCACCCCACCATCAACCTAACAATGAACCAATCTATGCAAGAAATACATTTTTTGGACACTACTATAAAAATACAGGATGGACGTATAGACACCACCTTATACAGAAAACCAACTGACCGACAAACATATCTACATGCTTCTAGCTACCATCCCAAACATACCAAACAATCCATCGTATACAGCCAGGCCTTACGTTACAACCGCATCTGTTCCAACTCTACAGACAGAGAATCTCACCTAAGAGATCTACAGCAAACCTTTTTAGAACTAAAATATCCACCTGATGAAGTTAAACAACAGATCAACAGAGCCAGACAGATACCTAGAGAGAACCTGCTGCAAGACAGACCCAAAAAAGAAAATAACAGAACACCACTAGTCATCACATACAGCTCCCAAGCTAAAACAGTACAACGCATCATCAGAGATCTACAGCCTCTCCTGGACAATGACCGCTCCCTTTCTCAAGCTCTGGGAGGAAGACCTTTCATTGCCTACAGACAGCCACCCAATCTTAAACAACTCCTCACCCACAATAATACAACCACCAGACTTAACATGGACACTGGTACCAGAGCCTGCAATAAACCCAGATGCCAACTTTGCTGCCACATACACCCAGACAACACCATTACTGGCCCCAACAACATCCAACATACCATCTCAGGACTATTTAATTGCTCATCCTCTAACATTGTGTATGCCATCAAATGCCAACAGTGCCCTTCAGCTCTCTATATTGGACAAACAGGCCAAACCCTACGCCAAAGGATAAATGGACATAAATCTGACATCAGGAACCAGAAGACAGAAAAACCAGTAGGAGAACACTTCAATCTCCCAGGACATTCTATACAAGATCTCAAAGTAGCTGTCTTACTACAAAAGAATTTCAGAAATAGACTGGAAAGAGAAGTTGCTGAATTGCAACTTATCACCAAGCTCAAAACCATGGAGGGACCTGGTTTGAACAGCGATATCGGGTTCTTATCTCATTATACATGATAAGCAATCTTCAGCCATCTCAACCCTTGCTTTTTCATGCAAAACCATTTGCAGTCGTTTGCGGTCATCAACAGCTATCAGTCAGTCAATCACCCATTTCCACCACCCTTCTGAGTGATCCCCCCTCCCCATCCCCACCCCTCCCCACCCCTTCTCTACATAAGTGCCTGGAAACTTCCATTTCACTGTATCTGAAGAAGTGTGCATGCACACGAAAGCTCATACCAAAATAAAATGATTGATTGTTCTTCTAAGCTCTAAAACGTTTCAGTTGCAATCAGTGGATTCTTCTGGCCCAGTGCCTGTATTGATTGGATGGGAAGATCCAAAACAAAAACAAGCCTTCCCTACCATTACAATGTGATGGTATTAATACAGAGTGGGTAACTCAGCTTCCCGTGTGTCCTACAGCAGACAGGCATGCTTCCAATTCATTCAGAGTTTATCTTGAGAATATAATTCTGAAATAAAACTCCACTGGCCATTTCCTTTTAATTAAAACAGGTCCAGATAATGACTGTGACTGGATCTATTATTTGTGGTGAATAGAATCTTAGGCTACCAGGTTTCAAACCCTTGTACAGCTGCCATGCATACTGGGTTGGTGGGCTGGTCCATTAGGGCACGTGGGGCACTACCCCACCTAACATGGTCTGCCCCCACCTGCTTACCTCCTTACTTACAACCAGTCTAGGGCATGGTACTGGCTGCCCATTTCCTCCTCTTCCTTAGTCTCAGAGTGCTCAGCTGGGAAGAGGGTGGTGATAAACCCAGAATTGGTTGGCTCTACAACTGGCACTGGTTCCATCTACTTTCTTTCTACCAGTCTCGATGGACCCCAGCCTCTGCAGATACTGGGTCTATCTTGGGGAAACTATCATCACCAAGGTTCAGTTAAACAGGGTCTGCGTACATACTCCTGTTCCCTCTGCAACCAGTGTGCTCCTCCTACCACTGCTTTGGGAATTGATGTACACATGATGCTACCCACAATCCATTTCTGTCCTGTTGCTTATGAAATTCTGTGCTTTGATGCATTTCCCCACAAAGCAACTTTGATCTGAATTGAGAAAGGGAATGCCAGTGTCATGTTAGGGGATGGAATACCAGCAGTTCCCTTCTGGTGATGGTGTGGCATTGACTGGAATAGGGCAGGGCAGAGTTGTGGTGAGGTCAGGAGAGCTCTGAGTTGGTGGCAGAAGCAACTCACAAGGGTGCACAAACTTGCAGGACACTGACACAGGCCCAGCACTCCCATGACCTGGTTGCTGTATCACTTCACCCCACCCCACCCCAGCAAAGGGCTTGCTACTGATGCCAGGAGGACACCAGTTGTGCTCTGCATGCTCACACAGGGCTGCTTATTTTAAGTGGGCCACATCCTGATCTGCCCTCCCCCTGAAATTTGACAGCTTCTCTAGCCACAGTAGTTGGTGGGCAGGTGGTGGGTGCATTTGGACTGCAAATGTGCCTTTCTTAGAGATTTGAAATGTTGCAGAGGTAACAAAATAAGGAAGTGGTGCCAGTAGTGGAGATTACAAAGGAGGTCACAGAGAATGAAGACATGGTAGTCAGTTCCTTATATTGCTTCCTGCATTAGCTCATCTGTTCCTTGGTATCATGTATAAGAGTGAATCACAGATCTCTCTCTTTATATTGCATTTATACATTAAACAGATTTAAGTCTCTGGCACCTGCACCAAAATCTATTCTTCATGCTCTACCATCATTTCAAATAATACTTTGAGGATACATTGCACCACCCCTCTTTCTTTCCTGCTACAAACTAACCATTGTTTAGGCCATTACACCTGATGTTGATCTTTAAGCCCTGTGTTCCTCTATACCAGTGTTTCTCAACCAGTGTGCCTCCAGATGTTTTGGGACTACAACTCCCATCATTCCTGACCACTGGTCTTGCTAGCTAGGGATGATGGGAGTTGTAGTCCCAAAACATCTGGAGGCACACTGGTTGAGAAACACTGCTCTATACCACCATTGCTAACACTTCCCCCTTCCCTAGGCCCTAAATCTAAAATATGTTATTCTCTCTGCTGGGGACAGAGGGGGGAACTCAGCAGTAGAGTGGTGTGACATCAACGTCCCTACCTTTTAATCCTGCTTCCTCTGTTTTCTCCATTTATTTATTTTTTGCTTTCAGGGCTATTTGAATTGTGGAACCATGACAAGTACAGCTTCCATGCCTTTGAAAAGGAAGTGATGAGCTGTTTGTACATGTATATTTCACCCTGAATTTATTACTCTTAAAAAAACCCAAAACTTTCCTTACACTTAAATGATCACAAGGTCTCCCCCTCAAAGCTCAACAACTTTTGTCTGGATTTTGAAATATGGCAACCCTAATTCAAAGTATAGGGACCCAGGTGGCGCTGTGGGTTAAACCACTGAGCCTAGGGCTTGCTGATCAGAAGGTCGGCGGTTCGAATCCCTGTGACGGGGTGAGCTCCCGTTGCTTGGTCCCAGCTCCTGCCAACCTAGCAGTTCAAAAACATGTCAAAATGCAAGTAGACAAATAGGAACTGCTACAGTGGGAAGGTAAACAGCATTTCCATGTGCTGCTCTGGTTAGCCAGGAGTGGCTTTGTCATGCTGGCCACATGACCTAGAAGCTATATGCCAGCTCTCTCGGCCAATAATGTGAGATGTGGTTTAACCCACAGTGTCACCTGGGTCCTCACCTGACATTTAGAAAATACCTAAAGGCAGCCCTGTTTAGGGAAGTTTTTAATCTGTGATATTTTAATGTATTTTAATGTGTGTTGGAAGCCTCCCAGGACCAGGTAACCCAATATTATTATTATTGTAATGGTTGCTTTTGTTGTTAATAACCATTATCAATCCTTCCATCCATCAAGAAATAAAGGAGATATTAATGCAGTTCTCTTCTTACATATGATTTTCATCTGCACTTTTAGCAGAACAGAAGCATCATGAAGCTGGTAAAATCATTAGATTGCTCTGCTCGTGGATGAACTGGAGAGTTGAACCCACTCTACCTTTGCCTACTTTGATGCAATGCAAGCTCTCATCCACACCATACATATAAAGGACATGACATCCCCCGGAGAATCCTGAGAACTGTAGCTCATCCCTCACAACGCTACAGTTCCCAGCACCCTTAACAAACTGCCGTTCCCAGGGTTCTCTGGAAGAAGCCATGCACTTTAGATGTGTGTTAAACATGCTTTAAGTGTGAGGTGCGGATGTGACCTCTTCCCCATGGTTGCTTCCTGTTTTTTCGCAAGGTGACTGGGGCTCCACCTGTTGTTCTTGTAAACATTCCTTGGTTTATGAGAGAACAAAGAGATCCCTTTGTTCTCTTTCGCAGGTATTTGATGTAAGGAGCCCAAAGGCACACAAACAATCAGGTGTCCTATTACCACCACCAACTTTCAGATTGGCCTGACATTTACAAAACCATAATGAAGGGGGGGGGCAACGATGGCAAAAACCCTGCACTTGCACATTTGTTGTTTTGTGAAGGGTTGCACTTTTATAAAAAAAAATGGGGGGGGATTTAAAAAAATAAAAAAATTGCTTCATGTTTCCCACTTCACTGAGCAATGAGAAGTTTCTGGGACAGGCTTGGCTTCCTTTGGATGAGAGAGAGCACTGGAGACATGGCATCGTTATAATATGAACTTTATTTACATATCTGCATCCTGGCCAACACAAATGTAAGTCACGTGGCACTTCTGTAAAGCAAGAAGTCCCCAGAAATCTACTTGGGCAGCCTTTGCAGGTCTAAATTCAGCAAGAAATTGCAGTATCTGTATATCTGTATATCTATCACTCCCTCACTCTCTTACACACACACACACACACACACACACACACACACACACACACACACACACACTTGACAAGAGGAATGTCACCTTGTCCAAGCTATGAAACGTATATAATACCAACACATTTCCCCCACTTCCACGTGTATTAGGAAACCATCTCCGAATAATTCGATCCCATGAAAGAACCATCAACCAAACTTCCCGGACTCCTAACAATCTTATTTATTTTTTACGTTTATTAGTTATTACATTTATATCCCACCTTTCCTCCAAGGAGCTGAAGGTGGCATGCATAGTTCTGCTCCTCCCCCTTTATCTTCACAACCTCCCTGTGATGTAGGTTAGGCAGAGGGCGAGTGATTGGCTCAAGGTCACCCAGTGAGCTTCATGGCTAAGTGGGGATGCAAACTGTGGTCTCCCAGGTCCTACTCTGACACTCTGACCACTCTACCACACCAAACTACCAACAAAGCTGTAACAATATATTCTAGCCATTGTTTAATTTAGCTCAAATTAAATAGAGGAGAAAAAAAAGCAAAAGAATGACTTTTGCAAATGGCCTAACATTTGTTCTACATACTGTTTCTGACTGTGGTTGGTTGCCATTGCTTCAGAGGAAATGAGTGCACAGGGCAGCAATCAGCTTCCTGTGATTCACATCTAGCTTTTTGCAATCTAAAGTTATTAGGAAAGCATTTAGATGGATGTCCTGATCAGCTGCTTATAGTCTTGCTTTTGTCTAATGCTTTCCATGCCCATCATCACAATAGTCTCCATGGTCCAGAACTCTGCTCTACAGTGCATTTGGCCATTGGGTAAGTCTGCCCTCTAAATGAGCTTGGTCAGTCAGAATGTGAGATGAGAAAAACAGTTTGGGCACCTTCCATACTGGGGGTTGTGAACTTCTGGACCTCCGGATGTTGTCTATTGGCCATGCTGGCTGGGACTGATGGAAGTGGTAGTCCTGCAACATCTGGAGTGCTATTTCTTGGACAGTGTAAAAAGTGACTCTTTCCTCATCCTAAGAAGGAGTTTAACAATGGTCTTGCATGGAGGTGATGTGCTTGTTATATTTCTTGTAACACTCATTAACCTGCCTTCTACCTATTTTGCACTGGTAAAATAATGTCACAAGGTTCTGCTGCTCCTTTTTTTCACACGGCAACAGGAGCATGCAACCTTTATTAGGAGTGACTAAAACCAAGTAACTGTGCAAGCTGTTCTGGCCCCTGCCCCAAACACACAGATCAGGGCCTTTACTTGTATGTAAGAAAGTGATATTTATTCAAACAAGTAATGGTACAGATTCAGCAGCAGATGCTTTGAAGTTTAGAACTGGATGGAGGTAACAGTGATGTTCCAGCAAGCTTCTCCTCCCTATTTTTTAAAGACAACGCATGGCATGCTCCCTTTCTCGCCTTGCAGTAATATCAGAATTGCAGGTGTCCAGTCCACTGGGGTGTGTAAGTCTGCTCTTGCCTGTGAAGACGGTGCCTAGTTCTAGACAACAAGGCTTCACCTTCTTCTTGAGGCCTCTGCTCAGTTTCTGCCACCTCCTGTTCAGTCTCTCCCCCTCAGCTGGCCAAAGCCCTCCTCAGCCTCCAATGAGGCTCTTCACTACACGCCAAGGTTGTGGAAGGGTAGAAAAGAGAGATTTCCCTCCTCGAAACCCAAGTTGCCACAGTTCAGCCTCCCGCCCCTGTTTCTTCCTCCTCCTGCGTCAGAGCCTGTGACAGCACTGCAGGGCTCTTGGCACTAGCGTTCAGGTTTCAAAGAACTCTTCCTCATGCTAGATGGGAGGGAGAGAAGAGAAAAATGTTCTGCTGGCAAAGGGCCTTATATGACAAGGTGGTGATTCACCTGTAATATGTGACAGTCTTACAACGTTGATTCAGGAAGCTCTTTGCAAACAAAGACTGAAACCCTTACAAGCAAATGAATAATTCGCATTGAGCACAAAGGGACTTACTTCTAGTAAATACATATAGCATTGTGCTGAGAGAGTGTGCAAAAGATTCCAGGTTGTACCACAGCTTACTGGAATAAAGAACCAATTCAATGGCCACTTTCATTTTTAAAATAGAAAAGCTTGCAGTTACCTAAATCTATCTGTCATCAATTAGAAACCAGATCCTTTGTAAGGAGGTTTCCCATAAACCTTTCAAAGTGGTACAGAATATTATTGCATGGAGTTTTCTAGCAGGAATAAACATCTGACTCTACATAGCCTCAATAGCTATGTTATGCCCCTGCTGTTGGAGGAAATGTGCCCCTGAATGCCAGTTTTGGGGAATCACAAGTGGGGAGGCCGTTGTTGTGCTTGCAGGTTTCCTATAGGAGTTTGCTTGGCCAACAGGATAGTGAACTAGATGGGCCCCTGGCATGATCCAACAGGACTCTTATGTTCTTAATAAAACAGAATTGTTGGGCATATCACTGCTAAACATCTAAATGGATATTATTCTTGAGTAATACATGAAAGCAACTTAGTAAAACACTGATATTTTCCTTCTCAGTGCCAATAAGGTTTGAGGGGTGAAAAGAACATTGCTGCATTCAGATTAGAGCAGGGAGGTTGGCTTGGGTTGGATTGTGTGTGTGAATGCCCAGAACAGGGAGAATGACACCTGTAGGTCATGCCTAGAACCTAGCTATTTTAACATCTGGAAACTAGAAGGGGAGGTGAGTAGTCAGGCACCAATTACACATCTGATTCACTTGAACCCATGACAGGATTTCCTAGCCTCTCTGATGCCCTCAATCAGATGAGGGTGCCTATCTGGAATCCCAGGCTAAAAAACAACTTTCTGACTGCGCTCTCGGGCTTCCATTCCCTCCCATTTGGCTCATTTCCCCCCTAGTGATCTGGGGATTTTCCATTTGTTTATGAAATCTGGGTCATGACATAATTCCTTTCAGTATGATTTGTTTATGGATCTCATTTGCTTTCATTACATCCTTGCTGTGTGCTTCTTTTGAGTTTCACCTTCTGTAACCCCAATTAGAACTGGAAATAAAGTTCAATAATTCATGGAGAAAGACACAGCGTACGGGGTGGGGGGTGGGAATCCAGGACAGGGAAATCTCACTGTCATGATCCCAGGCAACAGCCCAACTATAATCAGCTCAGCAATGGGGGGGGGGGACTTGTTGGTTCATACAAGCTATTTAACCGAGCAAATGAACCAAGTTGCTGCATATTTTTCTTTTGACACATCTCAACAAAAGTCTGATAAAATGCTCTGGGATAATAAAGTTATTTTATTGGGAAATGGCAAACTCATTTTTCTCATTTCCCCCTCCAAATTCTCCAGCTCTTCCCTCCTTGACACAGTAAGGATTAAAAAACAGTCTTACCACAACAGTGTCCACAATTTGACAGGTCCTGAAAAAATATCGAGGGGGAAAGTTTTCTTTTTATCCCAGAATCTTCACCCCACAGAGGCCTCCACAGCAGTTGAATTAGCCTGAGTCATACTGCCAATTGGATACAACTTGAACCATTCAGAATACCAGGTGATTATTTGAAATCCACTGTCAACATTAATGGGAAACAAAATATCATGCCAATTGCACCTTCTAGCCAAGAGATCTGGAACAGAGAGTCTATCTACCAGTCCATTCATTGCCAGTCATCATTGTTGAGCATCTGCCCATGGACCATGGATGTTTGACGGGCCTGCTGAACTGAGCCATGGACTGATTATAACAATTAACCTATGCTCATTTATGCTTTTTCTAATTCCTTTCCACTGTAGCTGAGTGTCGTATTACAATATTTTAAAAAAAACAAAAATGCATGACATAATAGCAAACAAAAACACACCACCCAGCCAAATATTGTTTAATTAGCCAAAGATATGTAATGAAGGTGCCAGGTGTGCCGCCCTGGGGAGAGCATGCCGCAAGCAGGGAGCCACCACAGAAAAAGCCCGTTCTCATGTTGCCGCCCTCTAGAGGGTAGGACCTGAACCAATGGCTTCAAATTACAAGAAAGGAGATTCTGACTACACATCAGGAGCAACTTTCTGATAGTAGGGGTTGTTCAAATGTGGAACGGATTCCCTCGGGAGGCTGTGGATTCTCCTTCATTGTAAGTTTTTAAGCAGAGGTTGGATGGCCATCTGTCATGTCAGTTGAAATTCCTGCATTGCAGAGGTTGAACTAAATGACCCTTGGTGTCCCTTCCAACTCTATAATTCTATGATATCAGTGGTGTCAACAGTAGAAGCTGAAATCTTGTTCCCGTTGCATGCTTCTTCCTCACCTTCTGTACGCTCTTTGTTGACACCATTGATATCTGGTGAGAGATTAAAGTTTCTGCTAACTTTCACCAGCTTTTTACAAGCTTGAGTTCTATTTCAAATAACCAAAAGACAACAACCCAAGCCACATGGAGTAATGGTCACAACATTCCTGTCCAAAAATCATTGTTGATATTACGTAAATGATAGTTTGCTATAAATAATGTATTTGAATGTTCAGACTGTGTTTGTTTTTACAAAGGGCTTAATTGGACATATTTTTTTTGTTTTTTGTTTTTTTGTAATAAGTAAAGCATGGTAGTTCATCAGGTCCTGATGTATAATAAGCTGAGATGTTCGTTGTTGATAACTGGTATTATATACACAATGAACTTTCTGAATATGTATTGTGATCACACTGGATGACGTACTTGGGTTACAATGTAACAAGTATGGCATGATGGTCCAGAGAGGTTCAAGTTGCACAGTCAACAGATTTGAGCATAATGAACTCAGGACCAGGTAACCCGAAATACTGTGTGCCCCTGTATTAACTTGTAAGGTCACTTATTATCTGTGGAAATTCTACTCATGGCACCACACCCAACAGAATATCAGTATATATATACCGGTATAATTCTTTTTTAAAAAATCCATGGCTTATCAATGCTTTTAAACTAACTAACTAACTAACTAACTAACTAACCAACTAACTAATTCTCAACCACACTATTTTGGAGTATTATCCTTTCCAACAATTCTAATTCCTAACGACGAGGCAGGTCCTACCATTAGGCAGTGGGGCAGCTGCCTCAGACAGCATATCATGGGGAGCAGGGAGTGGCAGGAAGTTTTTGAAGGACAGAGCTGTGACCTATGCAACATCCTCCTCTAGGCTCATATCCTACCCTTGGGTGCAATTGAGTGTGCTACCTTATCGCCAGTGTTGAAATAGAATTCAGGTTAGATTCTATATGTGTAATGATGTGGGGAGGCTGCTGTCTAGTCCTTGTCCTCAAGCAGCACAGTGTCTTGGACTGGCCGTGTCTAATGAGTCTGCTGTTACTCTGTTTGAGAGATAGGAAACCTGATCAGATGCTTTGAATCTCTATGCTGTCAAGGTGTCTTCAGGCTATCTATTTTTCATTCCCCGCTCCTTTCAGCTAAATACTGGACCCCAAAGCAAGAAGGGCAATTAAAATTCAATGCAGATAAATAAATTCCAATGCAATGAGCAGTGCTACTGAGACAAGGGGTGTTTCGTAGGGCACATCAAGTGTAATATGGATGGATACCCAGCCAGCTGCAGCATCCTCTCTCCCTCTGAAAGCTTCAGCATGAATGGCTGCTAGCTATGTGGGTTTCAGGTGAAGCTAGATCCAGGCATGAGAGAGGCTTGCCTGTTTCTATTACAACCTCCTCTCCCTCTGATGGCCTCAGTGATAAAAATTGTTAGCTGGGTCCTATATTTCATCATATTTTTAAGCTACTGCAAGATGAGTTAAAAGTTACGCACTTTTCTTTTATATCTGCAAAAATGTTTTAAGAGACTAGTATGATAAGATGTGGTGATTGGCTTCAAGCATCAATTTCACTTGAAGCCAATCACCACATCTTATCATACTAGTATGGCTCAACGGAGACAGAAGTAATAGTAGAAGCTAAATAAATTGTGGATTAAGTGCTTACTCCCCAGCTTCTACCCACACCTCTAAGCTTCAGTACTTAGGGAATGTGTCTCCAATGATGGATGGATGACTTTGTAGTTAGGTAGAGTGCAAGGACTAGATACTTTGACTATGAAAAGCAAGTTGACAGAGAAAACAAAGACCAATCTCTTTGTTTTTTGTATGCATCACCTAGGAGGCACTTTCTGTGGTGACATTGGCTCAGAAATGGCACTGGAAACCCCATCCTAAGGACTCCACTTTTGGTTTATAAGAAAACATTTTCTTAAGGTTTATGGGCAGATTAAGTTGTCATATACTGAATCAGACCAATGCTCTACCTAGCCCAGTATTGTGTATTCTGGCCATCGGTGACTTTCCCAGCTCTTAAGCAGATGTCTTTCCCATCAACAGCATCCTGATCTATTTGGCCAGAAATGCCAGGGATATAGGAGACCACAATGCATGTGTTTTCCCTCTTAGCTATGCCCTTTCTCCATTGATATACTTAAAATACCAAGGTTTCCAGTTATGAGAAGAAACTACAGTACTCAGCACAGCGCTATACCTAGCAAAAGCAGAATAAATTGTGCAAAATTTGCATGCATGCATGCACACACCTACCTTGTGCAATATATACACAGCACCGATATTGCTTTTTGTCCTTGTATGAGCTATGAACTATGGAATTCCTGGACTAACAATTTTGGTGGACCCACCCATTGTTCACCTTTCACCTATATAGATACTCACCTTTACCTTATCAGAATAGATTCTACCAAGCTGCCAATTTCTTAGTGCTGCTCATTACTGCTTTGGACTTAATAAGAAACTGCAGAGAACTAAGTACAGCTTTAACAATCCTCCCCTTCCCCCCGCGCCAGTGTCTTAGCTATGGAGGAATCCCACAAGTATTTCAGAAGGATAAAGCTTTTTAGCAGCCACTAGGACTCCCCATCCTGGTTGCTATTTTATAGATATGGGAAATGAGTCTCAGACACTCATTTACAATTATTTCCTGACGTGACTTCCTCTGCTAGGAGCTGGGACATCAAACATGGAATGCCTCTTACAAATCCTATGTTTTATGTTTTCATTGCTGTAAACTGCTTTATATCATTAATACATCCTAGATGTGATTGGTTTCTCACTTGTGAAGAAGAGGTATATTGTATAGGTTTCAGGGCACCAACCCAAGCATCTCTAGACATTTGCAGCCATCTCCATTTGAATCAAAAGTTGTATCCAGCCAAAAGATGCAACTAGATAAGAATTGCAATGCAGACAAAAATGAGCATCTAGATCAGAATCTACATCAGCATTCAGTACATAAATCTCTCTTGCTGAATGGATTGAGGTGGCTCTTTTCCCTGTTTCGTCCACAATCAACATAGAACATAAATTTCTGGATCTGAGTCCATAGGAAATTCTATAGCTATTGTCTTCACATGTTCTCTTTGATACAGAACTGGAAGGGGATCGTGCAGAGAAATTATCATGGCTCTGATAACTATTAGGTTCAGGGCCAGCTCAATTGTTAGGTAGGATGAGGCAATCATAGGTGCTGGAGGGAAGCAGCCACAGCCCCTTCAACTCTGCTGGAGTACAGAGCTGGGTACCCCACATGGCCTATGCTGGGCCCCTAAACTAGTCTGAGTCCTTGGGAAACAGTGGAAGTCACTGTCCTGTCCCTAGAATTGAAATAAGATTCAGCTGCCCAATCTAGCTGATTGGGGTACAATTTTGTCACTCTAAAACAGCAAAATGTATTGGCCTGTTCCTGATAGGACCCTTTGTTGTATCACTTGAGAGCATCTCTGTGTGAAAATGGTTTTTTGATCTGCATCTCTCTGCAGAGATCCTTCAATATTCCTTACAGCCCAAATGGTAATGCACAGATCATGTCTGTTATGTCACTGGGTACTCCCAGACACAGAGTGAGCATTTGGCTTTTTGGTTGACTTCAAGGCAGCTGATTGCTTCTTTGGCGTCTTAGTTGCAATGGAATGTGTGGTGTTCAGCCTGAAAGGGCCTATCTCTGGGGTTAAAAGCATGGCTGTTTTTTAGTGGGACCCTTCTACCTTTCAGGGTCAAGCCCAAAGTCCAACTTTCAGTGCTGGCCCTATCAGAGAAATACATTACTTCTCTTTAAATAAGAATTGTCATTATAAGAAAACACCATTGCAAGTAGAAGATAGGTTGGAAGCGCTGGGGCTTTTTTTGGGTAAAAGACTTCGGCTAGGTGAATGGATATAAAACATGACAACAGCCTTGATGTGTCAAATGGCACAGTGGTCATGGTCCAGAAGAAAGCAACCGAAATGGTCAAAGGCCTGGAAACGATGCCTTATGAGGAACGGCTTAGGGAGCTGGGTATGTTTAGCCTGGAGAAGAGAAGGTTAAGGGGTGATAAGATAGCCATGTTCAAATATATAAAGGAGGGAGAAAGGTTGTTTTCTGCTGCTCCAGAGAAGTGGACACGGAGCAATGGATTCAAGCTTCAAGAAAGAAGATTCCACCTAAAAATTAGGAAGAACTTCCTGTCAGTAAGAGCTGTTCATCAGTGGAATTTGCTACCAAGGAGTGTGGTGGAGTCTCCTTCTTTGGAGGTCTTTAAGCAGAGGCTTGACAGGCATATGTCAAGAATGCTTTGATGGTGTTTCCTGCTTGGCCTCTTCCCTGTACACTTTTGCATCCTTTTGTAAACATGCTGCAGTTTACCTTAAATAATAGCTAGCCTAATTTCCTGGAACGAAGGAGGAGGAAGGAATTAAAAGGATTAAATGAGGGAAAGATCTAAATCATAATCTAGTAGCGAGTTGAGGATTGGCTGACATTCAGGAGTTTTCTGGTGTCCCTCGAGTGGTGTGTTGGAGTGACTTAAATCATCTTGTGCTGCTTCATTATCCAGAGCACAGGGAATGGTGCTGCCTAACTTCATAGCGGTGTTCTGAGGATCAATGTGAAGGTTATAAATCACTTGGGTATGGTGGTGATAGGGCAATTTAAACAGTTAAGGAATGACTTCTTCAATACTGGCACAACCTTTGTAAGCAAAGGCATGCTGCTGTCATGTCCTGAAGAACTGGGACATGCATGCTTCAAGTGGAAAGGACTTCAGTCCTCAAGGATGTTGATTTGGCACCTTTGATTAGTGCCAAGTTCACTCAACTTCCAACTGGCTGATAGGAAACCAGAAAACAATTCTGCTTAGGTAGGCATGTGTACAGTTAAGTCATGAGTCTGCATCTTTGGAGTGAAGGGCAGGGGTCAGTGCTGATTTCTGCAAGATGTTGTATCATCAATACAATCATGCTTTTAAAAGATTATTCTCTTTTTTCTCTCTCCCTTGGTATTTGGTGTCTATGCCAGTATTTACCCAGATAAGCAAGGTGTGGGCTATAAATATACTTTGCTTATGTACCAGAATGAAGTTCTTACCTGGAGTGTTCACAAGGACACAGTGCATGAGGTAAGCTGCCTTTGACCTTGGCTTTTGTATCCCTGTTGAGATGAGCATGTTGGCTGGGCACACTGCCTCTGCATGCTTTCCATCTGAAAGAAATGTGCCATCTGAAAGAAATGGCACTTGTTGCAAAAGAATGAAGTGTTATCACCATGCTTAATGGCATTTCATTTCTCAGCTGACTTCCAGCCTGAGAATGGAGCAAAGGCGAGTGGGATAAAAGGGGTACACCACCAGGGCTGGCCTGTCCACTGCTGGCCATGCACCAGGCAGCTGCACGACACATTTATTCTATTCTGTGCTCCACCTTGGCTAAGATCACTCAGGGCTGCAAGAGTTTGTTGCCTGTTGCTGTTGTGGTCCTTGCCAACTGCAAAGGGATGGGTGGCTGCCCCAGAGAAACAAGTGTGCCTTGCCTCACCGCTGGGTGGGTTGCAGAAGTGTTTGCCTTTGTTCGGGCCGGGGGGGGGGTATACATGCTCATGTATTATTTTATAATGGCATCAGTGTGTGCATTTGTGTCAAAATGGAAAATGCACAATGGTAAGAAAAGTGAGGGTTGGGGAGGAAGTAATTGTAGCTCAAGATTTTCTCCGTCAGATATATCCCAAGCTATATTCCCTCCAGCTAGGGTTGTCTCTGTTTTAGAATTCAGGTGGAGATATTAAAAGTTGCTGGGTAGAAAGATTTTGTGGGGAAGAATCAACAGAAGTGGAAAAGGTTAGGTACCTCCTCCCACTAGCTGCCTTTCTCTGAAAGTGTTGCAAGCCTTAATGTTACAAGAGAAGCACAAGTTAAAAGACCCATCCTCTCCTTATGCTGTCTACTTCTTTCCTAACAGGGCAAAGCATCCCCTTTCTGGTTACACCAAGACAGAAATTCCAGTGCAACAGGTGCTGCACCTCCAAGAATGGCTTTGCTACAGCAGTCTCTGAAGCATGTGCTTTGCTCAGGATGCAATCCAGCCCGTGAAATAGATGGGCACTGTCCATTTCTATGCAAGAGGACTCTGTTGCAATTGCTACAATTCCCTTTCTCCCCTTCTGATCAAAATGCAGACTTTGGAAGACATTGCATTGGCTCTACTCTCCATTAATCATTTAACATCACAGGTTGATCTCTGTTCTGATCAGAACCTCCTGGGAGATAGTGAAGATAATGTCAGTTGACGTGGCCTGCTTTTGCATTTTGCTCATTTCATGTACTGTACAGTATCTCCACTTCCCATATAAGGAGGTCAGGAAAGTGCGGAATAATGTGAAGGACAGAATTCTGTGTGCATGCAAGACATTTCCAAGAAGCACTGGAGCAGAGCTGGCTGAAGAAAAGAGCTGTCCTTTTAGCAGATACAAGGGGCTGGGCCAAGCAAAGCAAACTGCAAACTGCAAACTGAAACAAAACAGAAAAAAAATATTATCCATATATTTGCACTTAGACTTGCCCCCTTCCCTATCTATTCACCTATACAACATGTTTGAAGCAGATCTCATCATTTAAGACAATCCCTTGACTTCTTAGGCCAAACTAGACACTCCCTATGCTGGCTGAGACTGATGGGACTTGGAGCCCAACAACTTCCTGTTAGCATTCTGCATGCTCATACTTTGGTGTGGTTTATTACGTTAGTAAATTGGCGCTAAAGGCTGTCATCTGTCTCAAGCTTCTGTCTACTGTATCTGAAAGCTCAGCTCTCCCACTGAAATCAACAGGAGTTAACTGTGTGCATATTTTGCAGGATTGTAGTCATTGTTTAAGGAATGTACATACCTTCCTTTGAGACCTGAAACTTTGAAATCAGGTGAGCAATTAATTTTTCCCAACTTCCTTGTCTTTATGTAACACACTGTTCTGAAATTTGATACGTTATTGGCAGAAATGTGACACAGGGTTAGGGAGAGGACATTTGACTGTATTCTAAGCGCCTTCCCCTCAGCAGCACAGTTGAAAACAAAATTACATAATATATATTTGGATGTGTCCGTCATGCACTCAGCTACTGTGAGCCTATTCAGAGTCATGCTGTCTTTTTTGCTTCTTGTTCCCTGAGAGGGCAATAAACACAGTCACTATGTACAGTCTGAATCACAAGGTTATTTGCATGGCATAAATAACTATGTCAAGGCCATTCTCTCCACAGCCTATCAGGAGTTGAAGATACAGAGAATCAAAGTTTCCCCCCCTTTCTGCAGCCTTTGAAGGCTTCAAGGCCTGTGGGGGGTTAGGCTTTGTCCTACAAAATCCTTATTAATTCCTTGGTTGTGCCTGAGAATGTGGAATAATTTATGTGCTCGTTTATGAAAAGGCAAAAATATGAGTTATCTTTTTGCAGCTAGTATCCCCAGCAAATCACATCACCTTTAAAACTGGAGGCAGCAGGGGCTGAAATGAGGACAATCTGTACACAATGCATATGGTATTGTAATCTCTAGCTGTTTTTGGACTACAACTCCCATCATCCCTAGCTTGCAGGACCACTGGTCAGGGATGATGGGACTGTAGTCAAAAAAACATCTGGAGACCCAAGTTTGGGAAACGCTGACATATGGTATATTCTGGGGCAATGGTCCATTTCCAGGGTCACCTACTTTCAACTTAACTCTCTGTCCCCAGTATCACATTGAACTAACCCAGTTAACAGAAAGTGGTCATTTTATTAGTGCTTCTGCTAGGTAATCTGCTGGTATGCTGGATTCCTCTACATCAGAGTTCACCAACCCATTTCACTTTTGATAATGGAAAGGCGCCCAGTGCAGAGCATCAGAATTTTAAAGAAGTCGAGCACAGAGTGTTGCTCACACCAGTTTGGTTGGGATCCTGTTCCACTGCATCTTTAGTATAGTGTTTATCTAACTTGAACTACAACATCTTTTTTATGTTTGATCTGGCAACCTGCATGGAACAGTTTTGTTTATGATCATTCTTTAAAAGGTGTTGATTTGGCTATAAGGGGCTTCCTGGATGATCATTGATGGTTACGTACATAAGTCCTGAGTACACTGCCCTCAGCTAAGCTACTGTTCTGTTCTCGCTTCTGTTTGCCCTGCACTCATTAATTTTTCTACACAAGACCCAAGGTTATGCTCAGATTTATAATGTTTGCTATGTGAAGCTTACACATAGAACAAACCAAGGGCGAAATGGAAAAGTCTGTTCCTTGCCGACTCTATAGGATGTGATAACTTCACCACTGTTTGCTTCTGGAATTGGCTGCAATGTTATTGAAATGTGGATTGGCTGTAATGGTTATTAGAGGAAAGTGTGTATTTCCACTTCACTAGTAACTACCTATTTTTTATTTTTTCAAACTATTGAGGAAAAAAACTGTTTTTAAGCTAAGCTGGATCAAGACAGTACATTTTTGGGGAATAAGTTCCACAAATTTCCACTAAAGTGGGATTTTAGTGCATAATCTGAAGCATATTTGCTTGGGAATCAATTCAATGGATTTACTGCCAAGTTGTACAGGATTGAAGCCACACAACGTAGCTACTATAACATGAAACTACAATTGTCTTGTGTAGGCTAGGGCTGCAGGATAGCTCAGTTTACAGTATGGGATAATGCTTAACATTGACTTGACAGATATTGCCCTTGAACAAGGTCATCATACCTCTGAATTATGTCATAAGTATAAAAAGTAGATACTCCAGCTAGATCAGTGGGCTGGCCTTTGATAAACCCAGATAACAGTCTTTCTACTTGCATAGTGTGATGTGCCAAGCTTGGCCTGTTTGCAACTAAGAGCAAATGTCATCTGTGAACAGCAAGGGCCAGTCTTTTAGCAGCTTGTTTCAGAAAAAAAGCCTGACCCAAAGATGTATCCCAAAGGGTATCTCCTGACTTGCTCTGTTGTGGTGTTGGATGGGTCACTGCATAACTAGATGGTGGCATAATGGCTGAAACTTTGCTTGACTTGTGATGTTGCTGAAATTTGTAAACAATGGGCTCAGAACAAGACTATGTATCTCAAAGTAAGCTTGATTGCCATGGAATTCTTCAGCTTTTTGGAATTAGGCATTCAAAGGGGTGGTCTTCTTCTTCGGTGATCACTCATAGCCGAGTAAGATTGTCTTCCATAAACACAGTTTTAACAATGGGTCCATAAGTGACTGTGGAGGCCAATTCTGGATCCACATGTCCTTCCACAGTGGGGACATTGGTTTCCAGGCAGGAGTTGATCACAGTGTGGATTTGCCAAGCGTGCCTTCCTCTTAGTACGTTTCTCCCTTGCGTCCTGAGTTTGAGTGTCTTCAAAGCCCATGACACCTTTGGTAAAGGCTGTTCTCCAACTGGAGCGCTCACAGGCCAGTGTTTCCCAGTTGTCAGTGTTTATACTTCATTTTTTAAGATTTCACCATGTAATGAAAGCACTATGATACCCCCTTGAACAGTCACGGCTTCCCCCAAGAATTATGGGAGCTGTAGTTTTGTGGTTAGGAGATTATTTAAGGGTACTGAGAGTGGTTAGGAGGTCCCTGTTTCCCTCACAGAACTACAATTCCCAGAGTTCCCTGTGATGAGGAATTGATTGTTAAACCACACAGAGAAGTGTAGCTCTGTGAGGGGAATAGGGGCCTCCTAACCACTCTCAGCTCTTAGAATTCTTTGGGGGAAGAAGCAATGACTGCTTAAAGTGGTATAGTGCTTTAAATGTATAGTATGAATGTGGCCAAAGCCAATACCTGCCAAAATTGATTTCACCAGCTTGCTGTTTAAAGTCCCCTGCTCTCTTTTCTTATGGGCTTTTATTTTTAAACTAGATTTGGACCAGAAAGTCCTTCTAACAAGCAAGTCCAAACTGTAGACCACCATAATCAGCCTTCAAACACTGGACTCTTCTCTGTAATGACCACCTCTATACGAATGTGAGAATCAGCCCTTAACTCATTTTAGATGCTGTGAGGATATTATCTCTAAAGGCATGTTTTTGATGGCATTTTAGCACCATCTATAACCAAAATAAGCAGAGGTTCTATGATAGAGCAGCTTTAGTCTTGGATTTGTACAGACATTAAGCTCTGTAGAGCAGAACTGGGCAGGGAAATGAAAACAAAACATTTCGAAATGTATGTTGTGGATTGAAACCTCAATTTCCTTGTATTACATGCAGTTATGTTACCAATCTTCTTGGTATTCAGAACCTAATATCTCCATTTCCTGATCATCATAGCAGCAATACTCTCTGCAATTGAAGACATTCAAGTCAGGTAATATGAGTTCTGGCCTTGCTATTTGTAATAAAAATTCATCTCAGGTTCTGAAACACATTGGACTGCTAAAATCAACAGAATGCTGACAGAGAACATACTCTGAGGTTATTTTTAGATGGAATCAGCTTGGACGTTTGACACCTTTTCAGCTATGTGCCTAAGCATGCAACAAACAATATTATCCCCAAAGCTAAAAGCATTGTGGCAGGTACTGGCTCATTCTCAAGGAGACGGGGGTGGGGGAGTAAATGCATTTTCTTCCTAAACTATATCTGCCTTTTATTAGTAGGTGGGAAGCAATGCCCTTGGAAGAGAAAAGCAAACTTGAGATCTAGGAATATGTCAATCTGTCAATGGCAGTTTGCAAAGTGGCATGTAGATAAAGTAGCATCCACAGAGATTTATTTTTCTTTTAATAAGCAGAAATAATTAGAATATAGTTGGACCTTGGTTACAGCAGCTGCCTTTGGGTTCATCCAGACTTCCTTTTGTGCCATGTACCCCAGCGCTTTCCCTGGGAAAACATGTTTTACTGCTGAATTGGAGCAAACTGTAATTGACTTTTCCATGGAAGTCTAGATGGGCCCTTTGTTGCAACTGGGTGGAATCCAGTGTTGCCCTGACTTCCACTTGCGCATCTGAAATTTTGACCATTCCCTCCCCCTGTGCAGCCTAAATCTCTTCCGGGGATTCTTCCAACCCCCCAGAGCAGATTTGGGAAGAGTGCAGAATATATAAGAGAGGAGGTCGGAAGATGGGAAAGTTCCATTATGCAAGTGGAAATCCTTGCTCTGATGGAAGCAGGGATATGGATAACATTTCTGTCCATGTCCCCAGGTATAAGCTGAAGGCACATGAGGCCAGCATCTTGTTGAAGCTCAACAAGCCTGGGTGTGGTCAATGTCTGGACATATGCTGCCTTGGAATATAAATGAAAGAAAATAAACAGCTCTCCTGCCTTGTTCAAAAACGTCCTTCAGTTTAACAAATGTGTTTTCGATCTTTAATGCTCTTAAATTCCTGCGCTGTTCAACTTGCAGGGCTGCTCTTTCCATACTTTTGAGTCCACGGCAACAATGTTTTATGTTAAGAGATGTGTGGTGTGGCAATGATGGATGCTGAACTCAGACTGAAAAGCTGCAGGTGTGATTGGGTACCACTATGTTGGGAGCACATTTGACACATGCTGCCAGTTTTCCTAAGTATGGAGTAAACTTCATTGGAAATGGTTGTAGAATATTTTTGTGACCAGCATTATGTGGAGCTTGTTGTACCTGCTTTAGGCAGAATCATGCAGTCTGAAAGCTCCTGTCAGGTATGCTCCATCGAGCAGCTGCCTGGTAATTTGGCCTGGTCTCACCTCAAGCCTCTGTTATGACACAATCATGTCGTTTCAGAGCCCCTGTATGGGTGCCATGCCATGAGTCATGCAGTGAGAAAGGGACAAAATGGCAGAGCATATGCTTTGCATGCAGAAGGTCCCAGGTTCAATCCCTGACACCTCCAAGGAGGGCTGGGAAAAACTCCTGTCTGAAATCCTAGAGAACCAATGTAGATCAGAGATGGGGATTTCTGTTGCACTCCAGATGTTGCTGGAGTCCACTTCCGTCATCCTCAACCATTATCCATGCTGGCTGGGACTGATGGGACTACAGGGATTACGTCTGGAAGACTATAGGTTCCCCATCCTCGGTGGAGAGAATGCTAAACTAAATGGACCTATGGTCTGACTCTGTGTAGGGCAGTTCCCTATGTTCCTGTGAATTGGGTCAGCTGGATGTTGCATGTGAAAGGAAACTCGGCATCATGGAAGTATTAGTATTCTTGCCATGCAACAGAGCAGTCACCAAAAAGTCTTTCTCTCACATCCGCTATCTTGTGAGAGCAAGGAGAATGTGCCAGATCCAGTCAATAAGGGAAAGCCAATCCCACTGTGTTGGTGAATTTCCTAACTGTTCAGGCCCCAATCTTAATGGTTATTCAATAAACACTTTTACTGGTTAGAGTCGCTAGACTATAACACAGTGTAAAGCATAGGGTTTGGAGAGACCCAGTTCATAAAGGCTATAATGAGCTAGGTGGACCAATGGCATGGTTCAAAATAATTCAACTCCCTATGTTCCTTTGGCAAGTGAAGTATTGTCTGCTTGGCTATCTTAATGCAAATAAGAGAGAGAACTTTGTCCATAATTAGTTAGGCCTATATATCTGAGATAACTTTTCCTGTTTCCACAGTAACACATTAATCTAAAGAAGCATGTTTTCACCTCTGCTGTGTTAAGTACTTTAATAAATGTGGGGGTTAAATTCCAGCATTTCTGAATAATACCAACTTATTCTTATACAGCCTGGTGTTTCCTTTCTCCTTTCAGAGAAAGGCTAAAAGGCTTTCCGATTATTCTGCACTCGTGAGATATCATTCCAAAGTTCATGGCATGCATACAGTTCAGTACTGTTTGAGTTAGCCAAATTTGCCCACGAACCTGAGAATTATTATTTATCTATTATATTTACGCCTCACGTGTGCTTAAGGTAGTGGTTCTACCTCCCCCTATATTATTCTCACAACAATATTTGAGGAAGATTACATGGAGAGAAAGCAATTAGCTCAAGATCCCGAGTGAGCTTCATAGCTGAGGAGAGAACTGAATCTGAGACTACCTAGTTCTTGTCCAAATACTCTAATCTCTGGCTCATTAGTTTCCCCTTTCCCTAAATACTAATATTAGTGTTTTTGATAACTAAAAAATGAACATGAGAATGTGGAACCTCAGTCTCTGGGCACAAATGTAGCCCTCCAGCCCCTCTTCTGGCTCTTGGAACACTCCCTTAAGCTACCTGCCCTCTCCCCAGACCCACCCCCCTCACTGGATCACCTCAAACCTGAAGTGTTCTTGCTTGACTTCAGTGTGTGCTGAAATTCTAATAATGCTTGTTTGGATGGAAAGGGATGTGTCAGTGTGTATAAGCCTACTATACAAAGGTAAAAAATACAGTCATTGTGCTGGTGTGTGGCCCCTGGAAAGTTGTCCAGGAGCAGTCCTTGGCCAGAAAAAGGTTCCCCACCCCAGATTTATAAGGTAGGTTTTGCATTTACTTTATACTTCCATTACCCATAAGAACAAGCCTACATAAAATGCTAAGGAGCACTTATCCATATAAAATCATTGCATCATAAGGATCCTCAAATACCACCTAGCGACTTGCTCCAATCTCCAGCCAATACTGGGATTCAACTACTACAGGACCTTTGATTGGTGGCCATCCTGTCTCTGTTTTAAAACTTCTAATGAAAGAAATTCCATGTCTTCCATCATTCCTGGATTTCACTGTCCCTGACTCTATCTGGGAGTGCCCAGGTGCCTCCCCATCTGCTGATACTATGCTTTTTGGTGTGATTATACATCAGTTATGTCTGGTTGTTGACCAGCTGATTCAAAGGTGATTGGACATCATGCCTACTAGCAACCAACACTCACTTTCCCACCTTCTCCTTCATTCATTGTGACAAGGCACTGTTACCGCTGGAAGAGAAAAGGGCACTGCGCTGGATGAATGTAAGAGCTGAACTGGCCTTGCTCTCTTCAGGGCAGGCTACCCTAGTCCAAATGTGAGCTTTCACCTTAGTAGACCAGACTTTTCATTTCTAAACTCCTTCTAGCTCTGGAACAAGAAAGCAGTCAGCACAGCCAAAGGCTGTAATCCTGAAGCCTTCTATTCATTCTGAAGAATCAGATATTTCTGAGAATGAAAGGATGAAAATGCCTGGAAAGGTGCATAACTTTAACCTTCCTGGACACTTGCCACCTTAAATTATCTCATCTATTCCAGCTGAGGCTCCTTGACACTAAAGCCCACTATATTAACAAGACTGTTCCCTGCCTAGCCTGGTTTGAGTGACAGAGGCCTCAGTAGCCAAGTCCAGTTTGTCATTCAACACAAGAGGCAGGCAGTAATCAGCTGCAGAATGAGGTGTCCCTCATTCCACAAATAAAATTGTATTTTGTCTTAAATAATCTTACATTGCAAATTTAGCAAACTACTGTACAGCCAAGTTAGCAATGACATAAATGACAGGCAGAAAGCGGCCCTCTAGGCATTATTCTTGTTTAAATCCCTTTGCAGTCTCAGCATATGCATACTAGCTGGTCTCTCTCATTCACTTCAATGATCCAAGGAGGGGGATGAATGGGGCAATGCCCACAGAATTTATGCACTCGTGGAACAAATAGCTGGCTGAACTGAAACAGGAAGGCTGAGTAGCAACTGCTGTAGAGCTTCAAGCCGGTCATGGTCCAAGCACAGAAAAAGGTTGGTCTGGGACTGGGGATGGAGAGAAGTGAAGTTAATGAGACAAGGTGTGATCAGGCAGTGAGAAGATAAAACCCTGCACACTACTGCTTAGTATCAGGGGCTGTTTGGTGGGTGCAGGTGGTGCTGTGATCTAAACCACTGAGCATCTTGGGCTTGCTGACTGGAAGGTTGGCAGTTCAAATCTCTGTGATGGGAATTATTTTCAGGAAAAATAGTAAAATTTGTGCTGGACCCTCTTTTTTTTTGTTTAAACCAAAGCAATTATCCACATCCTCCGTCATTAAGGAATTCTTTCTATCTGCCTACGGTATTTGTACAATTCAAAGGCAAAGTTACTATTAAAATGTGTTATTGCCTTTATCATCATTGCTTACCAAGTAGGCTGAGTCCCTTTCTCTTCCCATGGCTATAAGTCTTCCTCTGTTCTTCTGAGAACAAGCTACTGAAATGTGTTCGACAAGGTAGTATCACCCTTGAACTATGTACAAACCACAGTTTTAGCAAACTAGACTCAGCAAACTATGATTTGTGCCAAGAACGGATTGCACCTGCTATGCTTTATGATCTAAGCTGACTTCCAGTTTAGCTCTGAATGATGACCGGGAAACATTGTGTACATGACCTTGAGAACCCTACATAAAAATGACACGCCTTGACTTAGATACTTGTGAAACTTTCTTTTTCTCCCTTCTAATCTAATTCCGTACTGTCCCTGCACAAAACTAGTTTGATACTTTAAGAAGTAGCTATGTGTATGAATGCTGCTCAGTAGAATCAATCTAAATTTCCACTCTGAAACAATGTGTGTTGCTACTCTATCAATGGTCGAGGACAGATCAAAATCAAAGCATTTAAAACCAGGGCAAAAAGGTAGCAAGTATTAACATCCTGCTCATTGGCAACTACTGCCAAAGTATTATCACCAAAGGAACATTGTGGTCCTACACATGTCTACTCAGAAGTAAGCCCCATTGAGTTGAACAAGACTTAGGCCAGTTGGTATAGGGTTATAGCCTAGAAATCCTATAAAAATTATTCATATTCCATTGTAATTCTAATTCTCATTATAATTACTACTTATAATACCATCAGCAGAAAATGCAGGGAATAAAGAAAAGCAAGTGAAATGACATTCTTATGATATTCCTCCACCACCTCAGAGCACAAGCTCATTTCATCAGTGCCTTCTGATGGAGGGAATCCTTCCCATACTTCATTTGGGCTTCTCAAAGCTATTTCACTGGAAAGCCTTTATGGCTTTAGAAGTTGATTGCTTTGACCCTGAAGTCCTTTTCTGCAGGGTTGCTGAGTTGCTGGAGAGCAGGGGTGCATTCACTACCTTATATACTGAGTTATATATTATATACTGAGTGCCACACTTGCAAGATCAGCAATATGTAGGGAATAAATAAAATTTAGATATATATTACCTGCCATGCTCAAGTAAATATAGACAGCTGTATAGTGCAAAACAAGAGCCCTGAGCAGGCAAACTAATAAGTTTGACTGCAATCTCAGCCTGTGGGGTGTGAAGCAGGATTGCAGTAGCAAGTCTATACATAGCCTTCAGGAATAGATTATGTTTATTTGAGGCACTTAGATCATGAGGGCTAACAAGAATAGGTGTGTGTGTGTGTGTGTGTGTGTGTGTGTTACAAACCTTGTAATTCCTTGTGCAGTGAAGCTTTGTGTGTACAAGCTGTATGTGTGTAGTTCCACATCACTTGGGAAGACAGGCAAACTAATATCAGTGTACTGGAAGAAGCAAAGATCACCAGTGTTGAAGCAATGATTCTTCAACATCAACTTCGTTGGACAGATCATGTTGTGTGGATGCCTGATGATCGTCTTCCAAAGCAACTACCCTATTCCAAACTTAAAAATGGAAAGTGTAATGCTGGTGGTCAATAAAAGAGGTTTTAAAGGCTGTCTCAAGGCAAATCTTTAAAAATGCAGTATAAACACTGACAACTGGGAAACACTGGCCTGCAAGTGCTCCAGTTGGAGAACAGCCTTTACCAAAGGTGTCATGGGCTTTGAAGACACTCAAACTCAGGACGCAAGGGAGAAACGTACTAAGAGGAAGGCACGCTTGGCAAATCCACACTGTGATCAACTCCTGCCTGGAAACCAATGTCCCCACTGTGGAAGGACATGTGGATCCAGAATTGGCCTCCACAGTCACTTACGAACCCATCGTTAAAACCGTGTTTAGGGAAGGCAATCTTACTCAGATATGAGTGATCGCCAAAGAAGAAGAAGAGGTTCTGTACATTTAACCCAAAACCTGCATCCAGTACAGAGCCTATACATGTACAACTTGTGTTCATGGGGGTCTTCTGCTCAAGACATAATTCACCTATAGAGATCAAGGCTGAGTCCTCCCTTTGCAATCCCCCTTCTCTCCTCCTACTCCAACTTCCACATTACTGTACAAGTAATCTGAACAGAGCTCTTGAATCTTGTTCCTAAGTACATGCAGTGACACATTTAACTCCCTATTTGATCCATGTTAGGAAAATAAATCATTTTGGACCAGGCCCACAGTCAGTATTTTGTCTTTGAGTATTATAGGAAATGCTATGTAAGGACAGGAAAGAAGACTGAATCAGCTAAGCTCTGCACTAAAAAGTCTAAAAGATGGATTTGCCATCTCCTTATAATGAGAGATGGATGAGTTGGGACATTATTACAGCAATAACGGAAGGAAGGAAGGAAGGAAGGAAGGAAGGAAGGAAGGAAGGAAGGAAGGAAGGAAGGAAGGGGAGGCTGCAAACCTAACTATGTCTCCTCAAAAGTAAGTTACTAAATTCAATGGGGCTGTCTTTGATATGTGGAATTGCAGCCTTAGTTGTTTTAATATGGTGCCCTCCAGATGCTGTTCAACTCGCATCAGCCCCAACCAGCGTAGCCAATCAAGGATGATGGGAGTTGGAGTCCAAACAAGATCTGAAAGGTTACTTTGACTGTTAATAGAGGCCATCTCTGTCCAGGTGGGATCACAGCCAGCGTAACAGCCTAAACATATGCATTTGTACTGACGGTGCACAAACTAGAGCAGGGGTAGGCAACCTAAGGCCCGGGGGCCGTATGCGGCCCAATTGCCTTCTCAATCCAGCCTGTGGACGGTCCGGGAATCAGCGTGTTTTTACATGAGCAGAAAGTGTCCTTTTATTTAAAATGCATCTCTGGGTTATTTGTGGGGCATAGGAATTAGTTCATTTCCCCCAAAAAAATATAATCGGCCCACCACTTGGTCCGAGGGACACTGGACTGGCCCACGGCTGAAAAAGGTTGCTGACCCCTGAACTAGAAGGAAAGAGATGGGATTTTCTTTCTTTGACAGCTGCACCATTCTGGCCTTCTCCCAGTAAGTACAACATCAGTGAAGTAATTTTGCATTGGTTTCCAGCCCTTTGTGTGCGCCGAGCCAGAAATGAGCTTTTGACAGCTGCCTTGCATAAAACCAATGCCTGGTTTTGATGGCTCATCCTCCCCAGTTTCTCCTCCTCCCCAGCTTCTCTCAGGTATTTAGCTGCTTGCTACTGGCAACGGTCCCCAGTGTGAAGTAATGGCCTCCCCTTCTCCCCACTCCCCCTGGCACGCCGCCAGCCAGCTCAGAGTGCTGCTGCAGCACAGCAGGCAAGCCAGCTGCGAGGAATCTGCTGACACAGATCACTTCAGAGGGAGTGTGTGCTGTGCAGTGGTGCGCTTGGCTCTGGGTAGCAAAAGGCAGGAGGAGCAAGCCATAGCAGATTCTTCGGGCAAGACCACCACCCTCCAGCGAGTTGCTTTGCATTCTAATGAACAAACCAATTAAGGAGTCCTTGTCGATTCTCAGGGGGAACAGAGTAAGAAACTTATCAGGCAGGACCTCAGTTTCCCCTCATGTTCACAAGCTGCTCTTTCCCTCCTCATAACTTATTTACTATGATTTGGAAAGCCGGATGAAAAAGAAATGCAAAATCACAAGGGGCTTTTGCTATTCTGGCGCACACCTGAAGCAGCAAATTGAGAGAGGCGTACGTACTACTGCATGCCACCCTCACAAATGAGAGCATTAATGGAGTGTCACAGTTCAGCACAATTATCCAACTGTTGCACCGGCGGCGGCCTCCGCTCAAGCCGCACCAATTTATAAATAGCATTATGAAATCTTTGCACAGCCTTGAGCGTGGAGCCCAAAACTGGGACTGAAATATTGTGGGGCTGCTTCACTTGCCAATCAGAATTGCTTGGGCAGCAGCAGCAGCAGCAGCAGCAGCAGCAGCAGCAAATGTTTTGTTTTGACCTAAGCTGTGTGATGGAGGGGACTTGCTCATCCAAATGCTTACATTTTTTTCAAGAGTGCACCGAATCATAGAATTGTAGGGTTGGAAGGGACCCCAAGGATCGTCCAGTCCAACCCTCTGCAATGCGATACGGGGCTCAAACCTGCAACCTTGGCATTGCCAGCATCATGCTCTAACCAACTGAGCTATCCAGGCAATCCTTGCTATCAGAATTAACGTTGTAATATTAAAATTTGATATAAATTTGGTGTAAGTCATTGATTTGTCATTTGTGGGGGGGAATGTGAGAAGAGAATGCCCAAATATTTTCTATCTCCATTTTGCTCTGCTTTTAATTTTACCAGGTGTGCTGGTGTTGGAGAGATGCAGTACTGTATGTGACAGTTCAAGGACACACTGCAGCCAGGCAAACACATCCAAGAAGTGTATGAAGTGAGGTCAGCAAGGGGTATGGCCTGGGGAGAGGGTGTGATCTGTTGAGAGAGGGTGTGGCTAGGAAGGGTGTGTGGCCTGGGGAGAGTAATGAAGGCCAAGCATAGATACCTGGAGGCAGGGCTGAGGTTCCCGACTCCTGCTTTAGAACGCAATCTTTGTTTCTGGTGATGCAATGTAATACAACATGACTGCTTTGTATTTCATGTCATAGTACTAGTGCATTATTATTTATTTTATTTACTTCATTTACGAATCACTTCCCTTGAGGCATCCCAAATATATTTACAATATAGCAATGTATATAAAACAGTTACATATATAAAAACAGTTAAAGCAATTACATCTATGGAAACATTTTTTTTAAAAAACCCAATGAGAAATTAAAAACAAAAAATAAAACTACAGCATCAATTCAACATCAATTCAAATCCAAGATATATACCAACTGGGGTAAATTTTTTAGAAGGCTTCCTGAAGGAGGAATGCTTTTAGCAGACACAGAAAAGACAACAGGAAATGGTGTTAAGAGAAATGGTTGCAATGTCCTCTCATTTTTTATTTTTTTATTTTTGCAGCGAAACACAAAAGGAGTTTGGAAGATTAGTTAATCTTTTCTCCAGAAATAAGAATTGAAGATCCTATCATCCTCTTTACACATACAAGCAAACAATATCCCTAAACTGGAATGGAATGGAAACCGCAGAGAGATGTTCCAGAGCTATGAACTGGTACAAATGACTCACTAATCCATTAATGCTTCTGTTCATAATGAGTCTCCCATCTAACAGACAGTGACATGATCCTTTTCAATCCCAGGGAAGCTGCCTGAATCATTTGCTCTGTTTTCCCTTCTGTTGCTTGTGTGTGTGAATGTCGAAAAAAGAGAGTGTGTTGTTTGTTGCTGTGCACACATTACCATTTTCTCCAGCTCCAGCTCACTCCCACTGTTGGGGTTTGATGCCAAGTACACATGAGATTAGCCACAATCCATAGGTATCCTGTAGCTTCTTGAGAAATACTTGTGTTTTGATGTGCATTCCCTCAAATCAGTTTCCATCCAATTTGAAAATGGTAGCCACAGTTAAGCTGAAGTGTGTACATTTCAGGCAACCCTTGCATATACACAAATGGCAACATGTGGAAATGACAGCTTCAATGAGTTGGAGTTTGGCACAGGGAAACAAATCAGGGAACATGCATTGGGCAAAGACATCCTCGCCCCTCGTCTGATCTGTACATAAACGCAAGAATGCAGCTTGAAATGCACTAAAGGGAAATGACCTTGCTACGTTTCAAGCCGCTAATACAGTATGCAAATAGCCTGTGCTTTAAAAATGGAAACATAACCCTTTGGAGAAGTAGTGAAGCAAGCGCTTAGTTTAGCCTGCCCTGCTTAGCAGGACACCAGCACAGAATAAGGGAAGCTGATTAAAAATATACTTTTGGCACCATGACTCAACACAACTAATCAAAGGACTGTTATTGATCAGGTAGAAAAGACATAAGTGGCTTTCAAGCTCCTGGCGGTAATTAAGGGAAACCCTGAATCTAATTTTACACACCGAATGAGCAAATGTTAAAGCCACTTATGGCCTACTTGAAATGAGGCTGCACTTTAAATTTTAATACTGTATTTTAATCTGTATTTTAATTAATTGTTTTTATGTTTTATTGTGGTTCTGTTGGTGTCAGCCGCCCTGAGCCCGGTTTTTGACTGGGGAGGGCGGGGTATAAATAAAAAAATTTATTATTTATTATTATTATTATAAAGATGTATGCTAGAGCATATGTTTCCTTAGTCTAGCTGCCAATATCAGTAACCAGGGCTGAAGGCAAAGGGTGCCAGCATGCCTAGGACTCAGGGTCAAATTGTTATACTGTACCTAATGCCAGAGGTGGCTGGTGCCCTTTGAGATGGGTAAGGCAGCAGGCGGGAAGCCGAAAGTGCAGGTGGCGCCAGAGCCAACTCATTCAAGTTTTGTCCCCATCCTTCTGCCTGCTCTGCCTGTTGCTCTGCCTACAAGAGCAACACTGAGGCTAAGGAGGAGGAAGCTGATTGCCAGTGCCAGCTCCTAGAATGGTTGTAAGAAGGCAGGCAGGAGATGAAGGCAGGCTGATGTTGGTAGGCCAGTTCCCCATTCACCCTAATGGACCAGCCTCCACTGCCTGGTGTATAATGGGCATGGGGGATATCTATTGTTTTTATTTAACTGGTTATGGTTGTGGGGATGTATATACAGGGAGGTGAGGTTTATCTCCAGCCATGACACACATACACAACCCTTGGATGTTCCCCACCTGGTACAGCTGTGAGGCTTAGGAGAAAAGCCCCCATTGAAGCCAAGACAAAACTGATTATGTACTTTGTCACAAACTTTCCAGAGCAAATCAACGTGTTCAATTATTCCTCTCTTATTTATTTCTCTTCCTCTTCATGATGTATTTGTTCTAGTCCATCATCATGCAGCCACCACTGGACTTGTAGTGCTCCCGTGCCACAGACGTTCCTATTGCACAACCTGCTTTTGCTCCCATTCTCCCCCCTGACTTCATGCAAATCCCAGATTGTGATGAGGCACTACAACTCCTCCATTGGGGGCTGCACTCTGACTTCATGCAAATGAAGCACTTTGAATTGGGACTGGAAACAGGCTGGAAGCCAATGTAGATGGCAAAGCCCTGGCATAAGGAGAGGGTCAAATTGGCTTGTTCCAGTTTAACAATATTCCTGTCCTAAAGACCAGCTGCCCTATTTTAAGTGTCCTGTTTTGGAGTATGAATTGCTGAAAACGGGTCCTGGTCTGGAGAATTGTCTGACTGGTATACAAAATTAAAATCATGGGGGGTAGTGGACAGTGTTAAATGTACTTCCTTAAATCCTTGATTCAAACCTTTGCTTAGCCATGAAGCTCAATAGGTAAGTGGCCTTGAGAAAGTCACTATTTCAAACCCCAACCTACCTCAACAGATTTGTTGTGAGGGCAAATATAACCCCGTGGATGCCCTCAGGGCTGACGTAATGTCTTAGAAGCCAATCACAGTACCTTATCAATACATAATTTTTCATGTTGCCTCCCAAATTTATTCAACAAATCCTATCTCCAGAATACTGCACCCCTTTGCATTAGTAATTTCAGCATAGGTTCAGTGTCCTGAATTCAGCTCTAAGCTGAAATGCCAACCTAAATTATAGCAGAAGATCCTATCATTATTTTCTTTCAGAAGTAGGGGAGGAAATGTTTCCTAATATTCACTCAGTCTGACAGGAATGTATATTGGTAAAGGCATTTGGAAGTATCAAATAAAATTTAATCCCATACTGGAAAAAATCCAAAGCAGCTACCAGGATATGCTCTATTAGAGTAATTTCTCTGCCGGTGATAGGCAGGCACCTCTGAGATGGAAAGTTACAGGCCCTTAATAACATAGAATAATATTTTGCTGCCCTTTGGCCAAATGATCTACCAAGTTCAAGATGCTTTTGCAGTTCTCTTTCAGTTTTTTTGTTTTTTTTGTTTTTTTGTTTTAATTAAAAAATCCAGGCAAAGCTTGTTATCTTTGATAGATCTTTCAAGGCTCTGAATTTGCAACCGCACTTTGTCCAAGGAGAATTGCCTATAATATGATTGGAGTTTGCATGGGCATCTACATGTACAATATGTAAATTCATGCATGCATGTGATTCCTCTAGGACACTGATGTCCCATCATAGGCTTCAGAAAAGTGGGGGGAAGGGAGATAAAAGCCACTAAGAAACCCTTGAGAATTGTGTGAGGAGCAGTGGAGCACATCTCACCAGCGGACAACTACTGGGGAAATAACACTTCATCATAGTTGAGCATTACATCTGAAGGATGCCTAAGCATAAAATATAGAACCATGGTTTGAAATGAGTTTGTAGTCCATAGTTTGTGTTTCTTAGAAGGAGCAAAGTTTTAAGCCAATCTATATCAAAGAAAGCACAGCTAAAGCAGTTTCCTCACATCTCAAATGCAAGACAATAAACTGATATCTTCCTTCACAAGCTCGGAAGGAGAAGAAGGCTCAGTTCATCAAGGTAAGCTACAGTTTCAGGCTACACTTGAGAGCTTAATCAGGGTTAAGGCACCAAACCTCTGTGAGTAGTTAACCCTAGTTAAGCATTAAGTCTACACCATCCCAAGACTATTGGAGGAGCCTTCAAAGCAGGGGCGTAGCCAGGATCAAAACGGGGGGGGGGAGCCATGGTCGTTCAGGGGCGGGGCCAAGGCACGGGAGGGGAGGGGCCACGAAGTGGGAACATGGGCGGGGCTACAGGGCCAGCGGGCCCGACAACATTGTGGCGGTGGTGGCAGCAGCGGCCACCTTGTGCTTCTGGGGCTGGCAGCGTCGGCGGCTACCCTGCTTGGCTGGAGAGGACAGGAGGGTCGGGCAGGCGAGGGGGTGGCAGGGCGGGCAAGGGCGAGGCAAGGCACGATGGCTCCGAGGCGTTGCTGCATATCAGCATAATATTTCAACCATGTTGTGGGTTCAAGCCCCACCTTAGGAAAAAATTCCTGCATTGCAGGGGGTTGGACAAGATGACCCTTTTGGTCACTTCCGACTACAATTCTATGATTCTATTCATATATTACCATAGCATATGCATCATTCTGCTTTCTCGAATTGTCCTACTCCTAGGCATAGCAGCCAACTCCTAGAGGCCTAGGTGCCTCTCCCCCCCCCCAAATTACTGATAAATACCGTAATTGAAAGAGTCATTCCCCCATGTTCATGGGCCTTCTATGTGGGGCTTATCTCCCCCCCCCATATTTTATTAAGGATGGAAGAGGGAGGGAGGAAAGGAAGAAATAGAGAGAGGGATAACTCACATTTGTGGGTGCCTCTGGGTGACGCTGTGATGCTGGAACTCTGCAGCAAGAGGAAGATACCGGTACACCTGTACAGGAGCCTTGTAAGCATCTTTCTCTCTGCTTGATTTACAGCAGGCACGTCCAACAGGTAGATTGTGATCTACCAGTAGATCACTGCTAGATCACTGGCACGCCTAAAAAAAGCTCACCCAAAATTTTCCTCCTCCCTAAAAAAAAGCTGAACTATGACCTGAAGCCCTAAACAAAAATGGGCCTCCCTCCCTCCTAAAAGAAGCTCAACAAGTTTGACCTAACCCCCCCCCCAAAAAAACAGGGCTTCCCTTTAAAAAACTCAACAGCTTTGACCGGAACCCCCCAAAAGGGGGTAGATCACTCCCAGTTTTTAACTCTGTGAGTAGATCAGAGTCTCTTGGGAGGTGGCCAAGTATACAGTATACAGATGCAGGAGGAGGGGCAGAATGCAACACCACTGCTTTTTATGAACATCACTGTGTCTATCAAAGCTACAGCCCCCCTTTTCTTATTCACTTCCTTTTAGCCTTGCAGAGCCACCTTAGTCAATGCACCCTCATTAAATCGCCAATAGAACTCTTAATGCGATCCCTGAATGCTCATTAACAACTCCCACTGAATAACAATAGGGTGAAGTGGTGAGCTATCAAATCTTGCCTGAAAGGCAATGGACAATCTGCTCCATTGTCTTAACTGCTTAACTACCGGTAGCCACTTTGCTTTATTTATTTGATGTGTTTTTGTTACAGCTGTGTTCCTGCCCCCCCCCCCAGCAAGCGGAGACAGAGCTGTTCTCACTAAAGCAAAGCCCTTTCCACTTCAGTTTTGGGAGGGGAAAAGTGCTGGTTATGGTCTGTAAAATACATTACGCCCATGCTTCAAAGCCCCTTCCAGAGGCTTGATGTGGCTCCCAGAGGGGCAAAATAAGTAAAACCAAGACCTTATTGTTGAAATTGCCTAACAAGCATGAAGAACAATGGCACAGGGATGAAATATTACTTTGAGTTGACATCCACATTTGTGTATATTTGGAGATCATCTTCCACTCTTTGCAATCTTGCACTAGCCCTGCGAAAGCCTTTCCACATGGCTATTTTTGTATGCTTCGGCGAACCAAACACAGTGCAGCCGGCTCGGTTTAATTGAGTCCACAGAAAGGTTTAAAATAGCCATCTGGTAATACGATATCTCAGGGTCCGCACTTGAATCTATACATCGATCCAATTCATTTGTTCTGCCCGCCAGGTCACTGAACTGCAGTGCCTTGGGACTGGCTCTTGGCTTGATTAATTGCACCAGCGGCCTGTTTCACATGTTTTTGTCTGAAAAGTAAATGGGAAATGTATTAATGGCTTGAGCTGTTGTACTTAACTAGTTGGGACCTTTTACAAAGCATGGCTATCACCGCAAAAAACCCTTCCCAAGCTTGCTGCAGATAAGACCTTGGGAGGGCGGAGGCTAAAGCAAGAAAGTGGAATACCATCTTATTTATGCAACTGTTTCCTTGCCGTAATTAGCCATGTGACCTAAGCTTGGATGTTTTATTCTTATTCTCCAGGGTGACACAGACACAGCAGTTCCATCTTTAGCTGGAGAAGATTTACAGGTCTTCTCTTTGGAAGGAAACAAAGCTGCAAAGCTCCTTGCTTAGTAGCCCAGCTAGATTACTGCCAAAGAAACTGCTAATCTGTTCTTATTGGTGTCCAGAATTAACTTAGATCTGATGTCACCCAATGCTTAAAAATAAAACGCCTTTTTCTTTTGACCAAAGGCGAAACTGAAGTTCCCCCCCCCCATGAGAGGCCTGGGAATACCTTCTGACGTATCTTGTTTTCTCTCTAAATAGTGCAGTAAGGAGATCCCTTCGGCTGTACCTAGAAAAGTATACATCATGGCTGATCTGCCAGCACCACTGAGACAGAGGCTTGCTGCTCTTGGAATCCAGATCTCAGTTGCATGTTTAGACCATTAAACTTCCCCCTTAAATAAATTCAGACAAGACTCAAATTTTGGTTTGGTTTTCGACAGAATTTAGGCCACAACTTTATTGATTACAGCAAGTGAGTGGTTGCATAGGCTCTGGTTTGACTAGCTCCCTGCACCATTGCAGGTAGCGCTGACCCAGGGCACTATAATAGGTCAGCCTAGGGTGAACACCTGGAATGGCGGAAAGCCAGGGACATGCTATGTCCACCACCCAGATGTCCCCCTGGACTCAGGCACGGGCACAACCCCTCGCAGGGTTGACCAAACCATTGAGTCCCTGGATTCCGTTAATGGAATACCCTTCACACAGGGATGGCGAGAGCGTTCCCCCATCCCTATCACCTGAACCAGAGCCTATCCGCAACCTTACAAGTTGTGACGATTTGTTATGTGGCAGGTGAAACCCAAGTGGCACCAGCCAATCAGCCAAGTGGGAAAAATTCCTGCTGTGCCCCTGTCCCAACGACAGATGACACACATAGCGAGGTCAAGCACAAAAGCCCTAAATATAGGGAGAGATGGGCAGGTGTTCCGATGCACTGGCCAAGAGAGAAAGCTCAGGCATGCCTATACATGCATAGGCATATATAGGTCCCTTGATCCATTTTGGCTAGCTTCCCATTGATCAGATTGAACCCAGCATCAAGGGACCTACCAATAGGGTGTTGTGGCTATCCAATCGTACCCACCCACAACACAAGGGATTGGTTGCCAGGTCTCACCGCAACACGTGCCCTCTTTGAGGGAGGACACAATTAAGCACCGGAGAATCCCAGGCATCACATTTAACAAAACACAGATGAAAGTGGGTGTTGAAAGCAAAGAGAGAACACAATAAGAATCAGATTGCCACCAATTAACTAAGAATAACTGAACTAATCAGTTCTCCAGACCCAGCTCCTGAGAACAATTAATGATTGCACACCTTGCATTGGGATAAAGTAATTATCACACATAAAACCACAGATTGCAATAGACAAGTCACAACTTTGGTGATCGAGAAACTCCAAAGCAACTGCTGTAAAGGTTGTGGCAATGACATTTATACCTGGTATTGGAGGATGGGGCTGAGAATAAAACCTAAGCAATATAAAGCTAATTATTTGAAATAAGTTGTGGCTGGATGCTCTGGATAATTCACACAGTATTCCTCAAAATATGAGCTACAGGAGTTGTTTAAACACAACAAAGACAAACAAGCAACCCAATACCCCTTGACACAAAATTTGGAATGCTTATTAATTACAATGGGGGGAAAGCTGTCATTCCCTAGACTGTATAACCAGGACATTCTTAAACAATGATCAACACTCCTTACAGGAAGGTTACTGGAGTAAGTTGTAGAACCACCAAGAAAAAAGAATAACAATAATGAATAACTGAGGGCAGATGCACACCATACATTTAAAGCACATTCAATGCACACTTAAATCACATGGCTTCCCCCAAAGGTTCCTGGGAACTACTTTGCTAAGGGTGCTGGGAATTCTAGCTCTATGAGAATGAAACTACAGTTCCCAGGATTCTTTGGGGGAAGTCAAGAACTTTCTGTGTCTGTTGAACATGCTTTAAAAGTATGACACAGATTTGCCTCAATTTTAATATTGTATTTTTATATGCTGAACCTGTCCTGGGACCTTATGCTGAAGGGCAGGTAAGAAATCCAGTTAACAACAACAACAACAACAACAACAACAACCTATCAGCAAGAAGGAAGCAGGAGTGAGCACCGCTTACTCACATACAGTGCTACCTAACTACAAAGAAGAAAACTACATATTTTTATATTCTATGTGGCCTTGTGTTACTTTTTGATGTTGTCTCATGCTTTTCTGAACATACGCCCTCGCCACTTCCCACTTTTATGTGGAAGAAGATTATTGTGTCTTCATTCTGTAATTATTCTCCAATGCCATGTAAGGGATGGGAAGGCAGAACTTTGCCTGCAAATTTCCTCCCCTGTAAGCTCCTTTCTTGCTTCTCTCTATGACTTTCTTCTTATGGAGCACACAGCAGTGGGAAATAAAACTGCTCATTCAGATGTTGGCATCAGCTGTGAGTGCAACATAATTATGCCTTCTTTGATCCTAAAATAGCAGGGCAACTCCAACAGGAGGAGACTGCAGAGGGCCAAGGCCAACTTTTAGACTTCTTCTTGTGCCAATACTGCATGTACCAGACAGGGGCTCAGACTGTCTGCCCTTTCAAAGTATGGAAAGTTGTTTACAGTCATGATTCTATTCATCAATACAGAAACAATGTTTTCTGGACTATCTGAATACTATCTGAAATCTGGGATTCCAAAGAAAACATAGCCTCAGGTGCTGTGAACCACCGTTCACAGGTGTGGGGGGGAATCAGAGAATGACACTGAGTTTGAGCTCTGAGGGACTTCTGGTGGTTCCCTCACTGCGAGATGTGAAGCTACAAGGCATTGGGTAGAGGGCCTTCTCGGTAGTGGCACCTCCCTGTAGAATACCCTCCCCTTAGATGTCAAGGAGATAAACAACGACATGACTTTCCAAAGACACCTGAAGGCAGTCCTGTTTCAGGAAGTTTTTAAATATCTGATGTTTCATTGTATTTTTATATTCTGTTGGAAGCCACCTGAAGTGGCTGGGGCAACCCAGTCAGATGTGTGGGGTTGTTGTTGTTTAGTCGTGTCCGACTCTTCGTGACCCCATGGACCATAGCACGCCAGGCACTCCTGTCTTGCACTGCCTCCTGCAGTTTGGTCAAACTCATGTTGGTAGCTTTGAGAACACTGCCCAACCATCTCGTCCTCTGTCGTCCCCTTCTCCTAGTGCCCTCAATCTTTCCCAACATCAGGGTCTTTTCCAGGGAGTCAAGTCTTCTCATGAGGTGGCCAAAATATTGGAGCCTCAGCTTCACAATCTATCCTTCCAGTGAGCACTCAGGGCTGATTTCCTTAAGAATGGATAGGGTTGATCTTCTTGCAGTCCATGGGACTCTCAAGAGTCTCCTCCAGCACCATAATTCAAAAGCATCAATTCTTCGGCGATCAGCCTTCTTTATGGTCCAGCTCTCACTTCCATACAACACTACTGGGTAAACCACAGCTTTAACTATACGGACCTTTGTCGGCAAGGTGATGTCTCTGCTTTTTAAGATGCTGATGTGTGGGGTACAAATAATAAATGATTATTATTAGAAACAGTTAGCTGCTGAGCTTCAGCTGAGAGGGAGGAGAGCCCTGGGTATGTTGAATGCATATGACACAGTGCAGTGCCAGGCAAGTTACTTGCAGCCTTCAGTGGGTTTGGACTGAGGACATCACTGGCTTGTACCTATGCTGCTGGCCATCTATTAGCCGTGCCAGGTGTATCTGCAAGGCGCATGAATGATTTATTTCCCACGTCTTTATAACAACCTTGAGAAGCGGGGTTCTGGCTATGGCTCTTTTACTTGTTATTTGTATCCCCATTTTACAAAATGGAGATCAACAGAAGGCAAGGGAACCATGGCTTGTCTAAAATCACTTGGTCGTGACCAGCAACTACCCCACAATAACTTCAAAGGAGATGGGAGGTTCCAAAAAGATGGTGGCTTTAGGCTCTCTAGACCAGCAGATGACTTTTATGGTTCTGCATAAATAGGAAAGCTATTTAGTTCATCCTCTACATAATTCATAGAAAGGTATGTTATCCTCACTGCAATCCATAAAAATAATTTTAGGTCATGCCATGCTTTTGAGAGGGATAATTATAAGGACAAAATAATGCCAATAAACAACATTTAAGTACAACTATTGGCAAGACAGAATCCTAGAACTGTTATTATTTAAAAGGGTCATCTAGTCCAACCCCCTGCAATGCAGGAATCTTGGCTAAAGCATCCATGACAGATGGCCATCCAACCCAAGAAACCCTGGAGACTCAATATGAGAGCCCAGGAGATTCCCCCCTCCTTCCTGTGATAAATTTATTCATTTTGGTTAAAAAGATGGCTTTGTTTCCATTGCTTGCCTATGTGGTATAGATATATATTCCCTTCTCCAGACCAGGGCACCTGTACAAACATTGCTATCTGTCTCCAGATAGGAAATAGAAGTCCATGGTTGTTAGGAACATCCTAGGTAATGCCAGCTCAGAGAGAATTAAAGGAGAAAGATGGCCAAGAAAATGAGTCCATGTGGAGAAAAAGCAGGTTTGATCTTTGCTATTGACGTGGTGCTATCTTTGCTATTGACGTGGATCAAAGTGGTGCCAGAGGCCACACACAACCTCAGGCTCAGCCAAAGACATTGGTGAAATGGCTGTGGAGAGCCCGTGAGTTGCAGAGGAAGATCTGCCACAGAATTAGAATTCTTGACCATACGAGACAAGGAAATTTTTTAACTTGTTTGTAACCCTAATGGTAGCAAACAGGAGATTTGACAGCAGATGCCTTATTTTAAATGCATTTATATACACTCCTGATCTATGTCTTTATTCTTGACAGCACTGTCGCCAGCACTGCGACTTATTCACATTTCACAGAAGGGGAATTGTGACTGAGGGAGAGTGACTCACCCTTAACCTCATGGAAGATAAGCCTACCATGATGGCTGTGTTCTCTGTTCACTATGTGAACAGTTGCTGGGACTTGAAAGTTAAGAAAGCACTCTTGCCACAGGGGCCTGCTTGTGAGATTCCCATGTGAGAACAGAGCTCTGGACTAGATGAGCCCCTGGCCTGATCCAGCAGCTCTCTTATTATGCCCAAGGCAACCAAGGGATTGGATGACTGAAGTGGGATTTTGAAGGTTCCTGAAGCAAGGTCAAGTCTCTGCCCCTTTGCTGAGGAAGCGGAAGAAGAGCTTGTGTCTGGGATGGTCATTTAGGAATTGTCAAAAAAGACAGTACGTGCACCATGAAAAGGGGACACAGATTTGGGAGAGGGGGAAAGGAATGGCATATACTTGTTTTTATGTGCAGATGCAATTTTAGAAAGAATTACTATAATTTTAATATAAATATAATACATAGGGACAAGGATGAGCTGTGTGACTGCTCAGCATACTCTTGGTGGCTTCCTTCTTATGTGTCTTGCTTTTGAAATTGGCCATGGACTTTCAAACAGAGAACTATCTTCTGTCACCTCTTCAATGAGAGGACTGTCGTGTTCTCTGTAAAACAGGACACATGGTCATTCTATGACCATCACAGCTTTCTTAAAGCTTGATTCAAACGATGATTGCAAGAAGGCATGCTTCCAATAGGAAATGGGAGATGGGAACATCCAAATGCAGTAAACCTAAGCAGCACATAATGGAAGACATAAAGATTGTTTATAAGGCCAACTGCACAGCTCCTTAATTCAGGTGGGAAAGAAAGCAAATGTTTACTTAATGTTCATATGGCGTGGGAGTTAAAAATAGCATTAAAGAGCTAGCATTGCTCTTTAACCCAGCAGAAGTTCCAAAGTCCCTGAGAGCGCTTTTAAAAATAAGCAATTTAAATAATGATTTACACTTGCTATCATCTCAGGATGCCCTCTTCGTTATATTAGTCAAAGTGCAACATTCTATGGGAGCTTTAGAAAAGCACCTTGCCTTCTATAACTTTGGCCATAACAGTAAAGAGAAATATTGAGAAATAACAGAAAGAAATTGCAAATCTCCTGGAAGAGCCAATAAAGGACAACGTATTGCAGGATCTGAAAAAGAAATAAAAGAGGGTAGTAGGCACTTGATTTAGTTCTTCCCTTCTGATCTCTAGAAACAGTCAGTAGTTTGTAAATGGATATATTTATATTATCTCTAGCAGGATTTCTAGAAGATGTCATAGGACTCCCAACACATACCAGTGTCATAATATATCATCCGCAAAGCCTCGAGCCACCTTAACCTCATATCAACTTAAGGTTATCATCGTTTAACAGACACTCTTACACAACTGCCAACAGCTGAGTGGGACGGATTCAGTACAAAAAAGGAAAGAGACACAACTTTGGAGCAGCTGCTGTAAACACGTAGAGCATGACCAGCTTGCCCGAAGTACAGCATTAAAAGCATAACAGTGAACTATGGGCATATTACAAAAGCAAAATATTATGGGTGTATTTAGATATGGGGATTATTAGTTTTCCTGGTTATAATGCTAGTGTTTCTGTCCCAGAATCTAATATTCCTTTAACACCATATCTCCTGCTGCATTGTGAACTGTGGCTTTTTGATAAATATACTACCATGCCGTGCAAAATTTCATTCACGTCACAAAACCTTGGCCATATTGCCACCCTTTATGTGAATGCATGCTTCTGTTCTGTCATCATTCACCCATAAAAACAGAAGGAAAGAACTGGTCACCACTCCAAATTTGTGACCCATGAAAATAATGGAGAAATTGAAGCACAAAACTCCAATGGCTTTCCGGGTTGCAAATCAGTATTTTTCTGCATGCAATTAACACAGAAATGAGCAGTAAACTTCTGCTAGGTTTCCAGAAGTGGCTTTTGCATTGTGTGAAAGTGTGTATAAGAAGTTGAAATTATCTGTAATGAAATGTCAGGAATACGGAATAAAATGCTGTCTGAAGGTAGCCTGTGTCAGGCAAATATAAACTACAGTGGTGCCTCGCTTGACGAATTTAATTCGTTCCACGGGTCAATTCGTATAACGAAAAATTCGTCTAGTGAATCCCATAGGAATGCATTGGAAAAAAATATTTCCCCATAGGAACCCATTAATTGAATTTCAATGCATTCCTATGGGAAAGCACAATTCGCTAGATGAATTTTTCACAAAACGAATTCGTCTTGTGAGGCAACCTCCGCTTGAAAAATCTCTTCGTTAAGCGAAAAATTCGTCTTACAGGGCATTCGTCTAGTGAGGTACCACTGTACTGTGAAATGCAAGCCACTGCTACTAGAACGTCTTCTAAGTTCGATAACAAATGTAAAACAGATATAAGATCTGCTAGAGCGTTTCCTCAGTCAATTGCTAGTTCCCATATCCCCATCCATGTTTTGCAGCCAGCATTTCTCCATTATCGTATTTCTTTTGTGCTGTGTAGAGACATAGTTAATTCACAAATTATTTCCCAGCAAAATGGAGCTTTTTCCCCTAGCAAATGTGAATCTCAGCACATTAGCTTCACTTGAGGCCAAACTAGATGTGATGTTTAATAGGCGCCTGGAGGTTGCATTTGTAGCATTGATTGGGGGGGGGGAATTCAATTGGAACCATGGCAAGGGGGGAAGGTGGTTAACCCCTTCTTTCCCTGCTGTAGTCTCAAAGGAAATCGTCCCCCTGGAGGGACCTAGCAGGAAGCTTTAGCACAGCCTTAGGTTTCAGAAGAAAAATACTTCTAAGCATGTTTCTCCATGCCTCTTTATCCCAGCTATTCTCTGGTGAGGTCTTTTAAACCATCATGGGAGATGCTAGCACCAGAAAGATGTATAGGTGAGGGTTAGTAGCTGCATCCCCATCCCAATAAAACAGGAAATGCAAGGTACAGCACAGATCTGGCAGCTCTATAAATCCAGCAAGGTTTTCCCACCACAGCTTCCCTGCTTTGCTATGTGGTCACAGAATGAAACTGATCACAGCCATTGCTGCTTTACTGCAAATGAAAAAATCTGCTTTTTTGGCTGGTCTCTGAAGGCCCAAGTTCTAACACATCCTTCATAGCTTCCCCCCCCCCCCGACATTTCCAAGCAGTCAAGGCAGAGAGAAGTGATCTTATTGAGGAGCGCAGATGACTGAATCTTCATGAAAAGCCTTTTGCAGAGTCTGGCAAGAGCTTTACATAAGAAGCTTCGCCACACGCTTTTAGCAGAGATTGGGAACTTCTATGTAGGGCACGGGAATGAATATTTGCAAATGACGTTTCCTCCTCCCAGTCGTAACTTTGCCAGACAAGTCAGTGGAGCACTGGCAAGCAGGGGCTGGAATGGCAGGAATTGAAAGCTATAAGGGAGAACCCCTTGAAGGGGAGACAAGAGGGACTGCGCACAGGGCTGATTTCACAATTGCCTAAGAACAAATCTTAGCCCTGGAGAGATGCTTCAAGTTTAGGCAGAGCTGCCACTAAAGGACAGGAGGCATCTGACCTGAGCCCTTTTCAGGGTCCCCACAATGCTGCTGGCATATGCAACACTCTCTCCTCCACCTGCGTCCCCCGCAGACAGAAATAGAAGGAAGTCGTAGCGAACGGTCATGGCTGTAGGGAAGGCTTGTGGCTTAGTGGTGGAGCACCTGCTTTGCATCCAGAACGTCCCAGGTTCAATCCCTGGCATCTCTAGATAGGGCTTGGAAAATCCTAGGGTACCACCACCAGTCAATGTACTGAGATAAATGGGCTGCTGGGCAGTTTTGGTAGAAGGCAGCTCCCTGTGTTTTCATATAACAACAATTATTATTATTATTTATTATTTATTCCTCGCTGATCAGGCTGGGTTTCCCCAGCCACTCTGGGTGGCTCCCAACAGAATATTAAAAACACAATAAAAGATTAAAAACTTCCCTAAACAGGGCTGCTTTCAGATGTCTTCTAAAAGTTAGGTAGTTATTTCCTCGACATTTGATAGGAGGGTGTTCCATAGGGTGGGCACCACTACCGAGAAGGCCTTCTGCCTAGTTCCCTGTAACCTCACTTCTCACAGTGAAGGAAAAGCCAGAAGGTCCTCAGATGTGGACCTCAGGTCCGGGCTGAACGATGGGGGTGGAGATGCTCCTTTAGGTATACTGGGCCGAGGGCAGCAATCATGCATCAATTCTAGCTTCCAGTCCCAAATTAAATGATTTTGTTCATTAATATGTTTTTATGCTACCCTTCACATAAAACGTCCAGGACAGCTTACGACATGCTTTTAAAACAAACAAACAAAAAATAAGAATAATAAATAAGAAAAGATAAGACATATCATCAGCGATGACAAAACAGTATTTACTTACCAAATTAATAGAGCAAATGATCCTGCAAGATAGTAGCTAGTATAAATATCTCTCTATAGAGAAATGAAATTGTTTTGACCACTGGTGCACTTTACTCTGAAATTCAAGCACAGGAAGAGTCCTGACATTGCTTTGAGCACAGCTTGTTAACCACCTTAATGCATTCATTAAAATCGGGGTGATTATCATACTGCTTAATAACATGAACTGTAATAACACTCCCAACAATCTCCCTGTGGAAGAGGAGAAATTATCTGCTTAGCTGTATGAGTGACCCTTTGCTAAAGTTCTGGTGCATCCAAAACTCCTGTTATCCCTGACCATCACCCATGCTGGCTGGGGCTGATGGGAGTTGCAGTCCAAAGGGTCTGGAGGGTGACAGGTTAGAAAAGGCTGACAAGAGACATGCTTGCATGGCTCATAAGGACAGTAAAAGTCCTGGGGTTGGATCCAGAGTTCCCTTGAGCAGAGTTATTTTTATTTATTTATATACCGCCCTATACATGGAGGTCTCAGGGCGGTTCACCTGCTGCTCCAGCTGACAAAAGGATGGAGAGGACCACAGCTTTCACTGATTTCCCATGTGCACCCTGAAAAGCTGCTCTGGGAGATTGGGGGACCCTCTGGAATAGTGTGGGAGGTGGAAGGGGCCATGGGCATAGCCAGGGGGTAAAGGGGGGCAGCTGCTCCCCCCAAATCAAGTAAATAAATAATACTGACCAATTGTGTCACAAATAACTTTAGTTCTGACCCCCTAATATAAATCCTGCCCCCCAATAAATCCTGGCTAAGCGCATGGAAAGGGCTGCAGAAAGATGGAAGAATAAGCCAAAAGCACCTCTTAAGTTTCCCCTCCCCTGCTGGAACTCAGTCTCTCTCCTTTGAGTACAGAAAGAACCCTTCCATTCATTGAAGGAGCACTCATAGATATATGAGAAACCAGCCAAGAAAAATATGTGTTGCCTCCCTGCCCCCATCCCATGTATATTTTATAGGAGCTTCAATAAAAAAACATTACAGAAACATATTCAAATCCCAGTGGACTTCCCCCAATCTACTTTCTAAAAATGATTACATAATGATAATCACTTCTGTTGAAGGTTTGTACCAGCCTGAGTGTCACTGCTGATGAGAATAAGCCGCTGTCCATGTCAGCTCAGCAGCGTGAGACTCCATTATTCAGTTAGGCCAGACGATGAAACAATTTCGCGATGGCTCAGTCGGGCTCGCCAATTTGCATGCCATGAGGTAACACATTCAAGTCACTGCCTCACATGTAGAAATCCCTCCAAGCTGGAAGGAAGATTGCAATGGATCTCTTCTGCCTGGGAAAGCGTAGAATTCTAAGAGACGCTGGCCCTTTTGGGGCATTACATGTTGGGAATGGGTCATGTGAGGAGGGGCAGTGTTGATACGTACACTAGCTCCGCCCCCTGGTTCTATCCTCTTCCAAACTCATGGAAGGTGACTGTGTGAAGCAGGCGGGGGGTGTATCTGTGGACAAAGTTTGCACATACCCCAAACCTAGGTGTCACAAGTTGACCACCCAGACAAGCTAGGGCTCACTGGGCCTAATGCTGGTCATTGTGGCATCCCTTCTTTCTTCTTCTTATTAAAAATGTTGCACAGTCAAGGGATGGCAGACCAGCCTTCCCCAATCTTGCATCCTCCAGATTCTCTTACCTTCCAAGTTCCGGACTGCAGAATCCGGGACCGGCAGCCATTTGACACCCTGGAAGTTGCGTCGACGTAACTTCCGGTGTCGCTTTGCCCTTCTATGGGCACCAAAAATGGCCGCCGCCGGCTTCGAAAGTCGCTTGTACGCATGTCAGGAAGTGTGCCGACGCAACTTCTGGTGGCGCTCCGCCCATCTATGGGCACCAAAAATGGCCGCCGCCAACACCAGAAGTCACGTCTATGCACTTCCGGACATGCGTAGATGCAACTTTTGAAGCTGGCGGCGGCCATTTTTGGTGCCCATAGAAGGGCAAATCGGAAAGGAAAAAAATGGCCGCCAGCAGGAGAAAATAACGGAGAAAAACAGGAGACGAAGTGATACAGGGGACCACTGGGAAAAGGTAAGTAAAAAAGGGGTTTTCCCGGGGAAAACGGGGTACTTGGCAGCTATGGATTCTTCAGACTACAAATCCCATCATCTTCAACCACCATGATTTCCTTCATGCTTTCCTTCACTCCCTCCTTCAGGGCCTCCAGAAGCATCATCTTCTTTCTCTGTATATAACGAATATGCATAACGAAAACAGCAACAGCAACCCACATTTCTAGCCATACACATATAGTAATCATTTATTGGGTTTCATTACCATAGCAACTGATCGTAGCCTCTCTGATATTGATATTGCTTGAGCCTGAGGGTAATTATCTGAGAGAGGAGTTAGAGTTGGATGCAGAAAAATAATGGGTGGATGGTCGCCATGTGGTAGGAAATCAGCCAGTACTGAGAGAAACTCCTTACAATTGAAAGACTCATACTTCTGCTGCTGCAGCACTCTCTCTCTCTCTCTCTCTCTCTTTGGAACATCTGGATTTCTGGAACATCTTATGAGGTTTTTTCTTAGCCTAACCACACCTAAGAGCTGCATACAGTACTTTTCACACCTTAACACATGCAGGTCTAAGATTGCCAATCAGCCAGTTAAAACATAAATGTACGTCTATTCAACATGTTCCACTTTCACTCAGATTAATCTGAATCAAACAAAGATCAACTCAGTTACGTAGCACACAATTCCTGAAAGTTGCCTTTTTAGTTAGTGTGGAAGAGAGTTTCATTTTACAGTTTATTGTCAGTGACTGATCCCCTCTTAGGTGGAAAGTGGATCACATATTTTATAAATTAATGTTAAAGGTTAGTCAAGCACCAAGGATGCCTTTCTTTGTGCACACATCAAATTCTTAGTAAGAATTTAAAAGTAGGTTTATTTATGGCTATAAATACAGGGTGGAATCCTGCACCTTCTTACCTAGAGCTAAGCCTCACTGAACACAAATGAACATACTTCTAAGTAGATATGTACAGGGTTGCGATGTAGATTAGAATGCATATACAGTTGAAAGACACAATTGGATGGCTTAAGAGAGCCTGCCAGTTTTGATTATAAGCAAATACCAACATTATAAATAACATTAAAACAATTCATGTCTGACCACTGAAGTTTTGCCTTGGAAAATGTGTTTGTGGCCTAAAAGTTGCTGCTGTCGATTGGCCATCTTATTTATTGAAAAGAAGCTTTGAAAACTGCACAATATCTAATTTCATTTGTATTATTGACCTGTGTTCCAAAATCTCATTACATTACAAAATTGAAACAAGCTGTGTACAGGTTTTAACAGAGACTTGTTTGCTTTTAAGGATTATTTAGATCCAAATAATTAAGAAATGCATTGATTTGAAAAATAGTCATGATCCTCTTCATAAATCTGATACAAGAAAATAATGTCCATGGAGAATATTTTATATATAATCACCAAAGAGCAGTTATTTAAAACTGACAGGGAATTTGGAAAAGGGAAAAATAAAGAAAGGGAACACTCTGGCATAGCCTACACTCCAACTGGCAAGTTAGGAATGCCCTGCTATTAATTTGGGACTTGGCATTTACAAGATACCTTTATTGTTCTTGCCTTGTAATATTGGCATGGCAAATAATTGCTGCATAAGTCTGTACTGTTCCCTTTCCAATTGTGTGACAGGAAAGCAGTCTTGATGTTGTTATAAAACAGTGTGCATTACAAATAACAATAAACACGCATCTTTCACATATTAAAAAGTGTGTTATGAACCCATAAAGAATCATGAATAGAATTTTGCACCCTCAGATTCTCACCTGCTCTTATTTTTTAAAGTTTCTAGCCCTCATGCCCACAGAAAAAGCTTTTAAAATATGTGGGTCATCTTCCTGTCTACGTGACCTCTGTACATGGGGTGAGGGGCGAGCGCCATCTTGTTCTTTGCCTCAGGTAGCAAAATAGTTGGAAATGAGGAGGGGAGGCATGGGCGTACCCAGGATCAAAACTAGGGGGGGGCAAGGGGAGGGGCCAAGGCACGGAAGGGGAGGGGCCACAAAGTGGGCGGGAACAGCGAACTCACGCTCCGCCGGGCTGTGCCCCTCCCTAGAAGCAGGGCTGGTGGGCGGAGGCGGAGCCCAGCCCAGCGGAGCGCGAGTTCAGCGTTCCCGCCCGCCGCGCCGCGCTCTCTGGTTCCCCGCCGCGCTTGGCCTTGCCAGAGGGCGCGACGGGGAGCTGGAGGGAGGGCGCAGCGCGGCGGGCGGGAACGGCGAACTCGCGCTCCGCCGGGCTGTGTCCCTCCCTAGCAGCAGGGCTGGTGGGCGGAGGCGGAGCCCAGCCCAGCGGAGCGCGAGTTCAGTGTTCCTGCCCGCCGCGCCGCGCTCTCTGGTTCCCCGCCGCGCTTGGCCTTGCCTGAGGGCGCGACGGGGAGCTGGAGGGAGGGTGCGGCGCGGTGCGGCGGGAATGGCGAACTCGCGCTCCGCCGGGCTGTGCTCCGCCTCTGCCCACCAGCCCTGCTTCTAGAGTAGGGCAGCTGCCCTAACTTGCCGCATGGTGGGTACGCCCTTGAGGGGAGGCACTCCCTGAAAGCCAATTCACGCATTCCTGATACAAGAGATGCAGCAGATTTATACACAGTATATGCCTGGCATAGGCAAACTCTGGCCCTCCAGAGATTTGGGACCACAATTCCCATCATCCCTGACCACTGGTCCTGTTAGCTAGGGATAATGGGAATTGTAGTCCCAAACATCTGGAGGACCGGAGTTTGCCTATGCCTGGTATATAGCATAATGTGTGAGGCAAAACTGCACATTTTAACTGCGCATTTGTAGCTGTAGGTGTTTGCATGTGGCCTTACCCCCTTCTTTTCTACCTCCTCTTAAGCAACAGTGAGCCCACCCACTGGGAAGGTAGTGCAGTAGCTCCATCCCACCTAGCAAGCCACTTCTGGGTCCGACACTTCATGAACACAAGATGAATACATGGTATGCCCACCTAACTAATATGCACGGTATATATTGGTCCACCTAATATACACGGTAGCTTTAAAATGAGTGCTATGGGCAGCATGTAGAAACTGGGGGAGGTGGGAAGTTTGAGAAAAGGAACGAAGGAATTTGTGTAAAGTTGAACAGGCCTCAGGGACAAGCAGATCAAGGGAGGAGGCGCTTAGGAAGGCCTTGAGAAGCATCGAGGTAAATTTGTATTACTAAGAGGCCAAGGTAGCAGGGAAAATACCTTTCACATGGCATCCCACAAACAGTATCTTTGAATGCACCATATGAAATGCACAGATGCTGCTCATCAAGTATTGAAAGCGAAACGGTCCTATAGATGCTGTTGCCAGAGGCAGTGTGTGTGTGTATGTGATGGCTACCCTGCTGAGTCAGTATAGGAAAAGAGTGAGACCCCAATTCTAGTTAATGGTCTGTGTCTCTCATTTCATTTCAAAGTAATGAGAACTCTGCGAGCTGGACAGCTCTCCCCTAATGTGCTGCTGGAAGGACTTTGCTATAGCGCTGCTAGCCATTTCAGATCACTGATGCATCACTTGTGGTATGCCGTTAGAAGAAGCAGAAAAAGCGAAAGACATTCTGTGATAGGTTTTATAGGTATGGCTGTTACAAGTGTGTACCTGGACATATAAGGTGACACAGTAGATACTATAATAAGAGGCACTCTTCTGGATAGTCAAAATACAAGTGCTGTTACTTGCTTAACTTTACTTACTACGGTGGCTGTCAACAACAGACAAGTTAACTGCTTAATCTAAGGATTTTACAGAGCCTTCCTATACCTCAATTATGCAGGGGGCAGGCAGATAAACCACCACAACATTGGTGCATAATCCAGTATATCCTTTAACAGGGGTGAGGAACTTTAAACTCGGAGCCTGAAAGTAGTTCTCCATGCATGCTTCTTTATTTCATCCTTGATCCAGTTTTGTTTATTTTATTTAGGCTGTTTAATTAACAGCTTAAAATTATTCGTATTTCAAGGTAGTGAACATAAAACTGTCCACAGAAAAGGGGACGATGGAAGCATCCAATTTTTATCCGTAGATGTGGAAGAACTTTTTTCTAACAAATGAGCATAGACACTGGCTGGCCCTTTAATACTGAAAACATGGGGAATGCCATCAAGCAGCCAATCAAGGGGGCTTGATCTCCCCACTCATCAGCTGCTGGTGAGCATGGCTTGTGAGTAATGGCCATGTGGGTGACATTGCAAGCCCTGCTGGGCCAAATCAAGCCTCTGAGCCAGAGCTTCCCAATCCTTGCACTACACAGACTTCAGATATAAAGACTTCTGAGTTGTGGAAGCTTAATGGTCTCGTGTTGGATCTTGTGGTTGAAACAACTAATTAAACTTATCAGTTGTGGCAAAATAAGAGCTAACATCTTCAGCACTTAGCAAGACTAATTTTAATCAGAGAACCTTTATGTAACTGGCTCTTAGGTATTTACCACGGGAGTCGCAGGGGAAGAGTCTAAAGGTGATAATTGAAAGGGATTCTGTGGAAAGATATTACATTATTCCCCAGCGTTTGAGATCTGTTCGACAAACTGTCTCTTTTGAACTGCCATGGAAGTGGGGATTTGGCAATCTGTCTTGATTAATACATGCAAGCTTTTTTTTGTCAATATAGATATTTCTGTTTTCTTAACATTTTTAATCAAACTACAGTACTATTGTTCAATCTTTTCATAGATTAAAAGTAATAAATCAAAATAAATATTTGGAGCAAGTGAATACAGTACGAGATGTCGTTTCATCATGCATATAATGTGTAGAAGGTTTCTGAGTAAATTTTAGAGGCCAGAAAAAGAAAATTAGTCTTGTAAACATAAGGGGCAGGATTCAGCTAATGAGTCCTATTAGCAGAAGCCTTGTGCAAGGGGTTTTTACCTTCCCTCCTCCCCCTTTATACCCCCTCTCCAACTTGCCTCCAGTGTGAGTTAACAGAACTCCTGGAGCAGAGAGTGGGATCAATTTCTCTGAAAAGCCCAAATGCTTGCTGTTACAGAACGAAAGCCTTAGTGCAACATTGAATTCCTCTGAAAGAGTTTAGCTTTCTTTCACAATTTAGATAATTTTTGGCTCCACCAGTGGTAATTCTGAAGCTACTGGTGGTAACCTTTGCATATAGCTCTTGGCAAAATAAATAGGCAAAAATCCAAATCCTAAATCCTTTTACATAGAAATAAACACAATGTTTTCAGGATCATGGTATACAGTGCTCTGTAAGAATCTGTAGATCAGCTGGCCATTGACTGCCTGGTGGTGATCAGCCAATCTGTGCAATCTGCGCCAGATTATGGATCAGTTGGGTATCAGTCTACACCAGTGCAATAACTAGGGCATTCAAATTCCAGAGTAAAGTTGTTGTGTCACTGTATTCTGCACAAGCTCTTGAACAATGTCAGCATAGGTTCTACCCACCCACATCTCACTTCCTGCAGTACACACACCAAGTTTTCTTCCTATGGTGCAGACATAGCCTAACTACTAGTTGTTGCAAAATAAAAAAATTCCTTCAGTAGCACCTTAAAGACCAACTAAGTTTATATTTTGGTATGAGCTTTCGTGTGCATGCACACTTCTTCAGATACACTAGAAACAGAAGTGTCAGACCCTATATATATACAGAGGGGGTGGGGTGGGTGGGAATGGGAGATGGGCTGATGGGAGTGGTAAACCTGTAGATGGGTGTTAATGGCTGCTGATGGCTGCAATTAGTCCTGGGCTGAGGTGCTAAAGAAAGCTTGATCATGCATAATGAGATAAGAATCCGATATCTCTATTCATCCCAGGTGCTTCCATGGTTTTAAGCTTGGTAATGATTTCCAATTCAGCAACTTCCCTTTCCAGTCTGTTCCTGAAATTTCTCTGTAATAAAACAGCTGCTTTGAGATCTTGTATAGAATGTCCTGGGAGATTGAAGTGTTCTCCTACTGGTTTTTCAGTCTTATGGTTCCTGATGTCAGATTTATGTCCATTTATCCTTTGGCGTAGGGTTTGGCCTGTTTGTCCAATATAGAGAGCTGAAGGGCACCGTTGGCATTTGATGGCATACACAATGTTAGAAGATGAGCAATTAAATAGTCCTGAGATGGTATGTTGGATGTTGTTGGGGCCAGTAATGATGTTGTCCAGGTGTATGTGGCAGCAAAGTTGGCATCTGGGTTTATTGCAGGCTCTGGTACCAGTGTCCATGTTAAGTCTGGTGGTTGTATTATTGTGGGTGAGGAGTTGTTTAAGATTGGGTGGCTGTCTGTAGGCAATGAAAGGTCTTCCTCCCAGAGCTTGAGAAAGGGAGCTGTCATAGTCCAGGAGAGGCTGTAGATCTCTGATGATGCGTTGTACTGTTTTAACTTGGGAGCTGTATGTGATGACTAGTGGTGTTCTGTTATTTTCTTTTTTGGGTCTGTCTTGCAGCAGGTTCTCCCTAGGTATCAGTCTGGCTCTGTTGATCTGTTGTTTAACTTCATCAGGTGGATATTTTAGTTCTAAAAAGGTTTGCTGTAGATCTCTTAGGTGAGATTCTCTGTCTGTAGAGTTGGAACAGATACGGTTGTAACGTAGGGCCTGGCTGTATACGATGGATTGTTTGGTATGTTTGGGATGGTAGCTAGAAGCATGTAGATATGTTTGTCGGTCAGTTGGTTTTCTGTATAAGGTGGTGTCTATACGTCCATCCTGTATTTTTATAGTAGTGTCCAAAAAATGTATTTCTTGCATAGATTGGTTCATTGTTAGGTTGATGGTGGGGTGAAAGTCATTGAATGTCTGGTGGAAGGTTTCCAGGGTCTGTTGTCCATGTGTCCAGATAATAAAAATATCGTCAATGTATCGTAGGTACAAGAGAGGTTTGAGTGGGTAGGAGTCTAGGAAACGATGTTCTAAATCTGCCATGAAGATGTTGGCATACTAGTTGTTGTTGATATGACTCAATGTCACAGAGTAACTGTGTTTGGCTTTCTCCCTGTCTAGTACTTGAGATCAATGTAAGCATCATCTTGTAGCAGTTCAAGAGTTGTTATTCATCCCAAACCATTCTGATAGTCAAGGCTATAGCCAATAGTTATGCTATTCTGTTTTCATGCTGTTTTGGTAAAGTTTTGTGATTATTCTGTGTGCTTTTATGCTGTAGGTACAGACCGTGCTGGGTACTGTAATTGTAATTGTAGTGTATTTGTTTATTTCATTGATTTTTGTAGAAATGGTGCAAACAAATAGAATAAAGAGCACACTACAAAGTTGCACTGTCAAACTCAAGGGGACTTACTTCTGGGTACACATGCACAGGGTTGGACTATAATTTGCAGTAGTGACTGTTCATTGGTGTTGTTTATAGGTTGGGGAAACTGCAGCTTTGATCAGCAGTCACAATTGAGCACCAGCCACCTTATATAGTTGAGCATGAATTTTTTGTTTTTATAACTGAACTATTTTGATTTGGCTAGAATCCCTAAGTCCAGAGGCAAGGATAAGCTAGCAGGAGCAATTCAAGATGAGATTACAGTTGCTTCCAAAGGAGCTTTGTAGCAATTGTGTATTATCTCGTTCTAATGTACAAATTCTAAAAATTCTATTTCTGTTATTGTCTCTGGATTTGGAAGCATTACTGCTTGCTGAAGTCTCCAGGGAAGAACAGGCGATAAACTTCAAGAACTAAAAAGAGAGAAGCCCAGCTTTTGTCCTCACCAACTTTGGCGAGGAAAGTGGAATAAATGGGAAAGTGAATTTGGCTGCATTTGCACAGCATACCAAGCCAAGCCATGGTTTAGTGTGAATGCGCAAATGTGCTGACTTTCAAGGAGGAGATTGTAGCCATTTTGCTCCTCCATGGGTTTTTTAGGACAGCATAGCATAGCAGCTAAACCAAGGTTTGCCTTAATGTTTCATCCACCCATCCATGATGTGTGAACTGTTCCACTGCCTTTTACATGCACACACAATCTAGACTGCCTGAGCAGGGAGGAAGGCGGTGGCCAAAAAGGTGAGCTCAGGGCAGAAGAGGCAGCCAAAAGAGTAGGGTAAAAGAAGAGATGCAGTTCAATAGCACGTGCTTTGCATGCAAAAGATGAAAGTTTCAGTTCTTGGCATCTACAGATAAGGCTGGGAAAGACTGTTAAGTATAATTGTTTAATTGGCACTGAAATGGAGAGTGCCTGTGTATATTGCTGAAAAGGCTTAACAGGGAAATTCTGTTGCCGTATACTTAGTACTCTCTGAGCTCCTTGATGGGTTGATAATCAACTGTTGCTCTCTAGTAGCTAACACCTGAGTGATTAACCTTGCATCACATGAGAGCTGTTAAATTGCAAATTTGCTATCTTGGAAAGGTGGTGGCCAAGTCGTTTCTTCCCAGGCTCTGTGCAAGTAAAGATGTGCTCCAGGCAAAATGGAGGCTGTAAGGTGAGAAACCTCTGCTTGCAGGTCTGTTTGGAATAACCTTTCATTTCTAAGAAGGTGAACCTGTGCTGGACTTGTACACAGTATTGTATGGAATTATTTGGATGTATCTTTGATGGTTTTGTTCTGTTTTGAAGAAAGTTCTGCAAGTAAAGTTTTCAACAATCTAATGGGTCTGGACAGTGTTTCATTCCAAAAAGTCAGTTTTTATGCATCCGGTTGCTTTAAGCTGCACAATATGAATATCTGCAATAAGGACTGGTGCTTGAAACATTGAAAATCTGCTGCCCCTCCGCATCAATGGTAGTAATATACTGTAGATGGACTAATGGTTTGACAGGCTGTGTGGGTTACTGATTACGTGCCTGCATTTTCAGTTTTATGCCTCCAAACCCTATTTCATTGTTTCCCATCTTCACTAGTGGATGGTGCTTGCTGGGATATATTTGTGCCATGTGTTGTCCCTACCCCCCAGTTGGATATCCCAGTCCACCATAAATTCTGGAAACCCGAGGTCTGCTGTGAGAGTACATGTATTTTCCCCACAAGTGTAGGTACACAGCGAACCACCAAGACCTGCCAGTTTCAGTTTATTGTGAGTTTTATGAGAGAGCAAGAGGACGGGGATGTTGAAGTTAATGGCAGTGGGGCAAGTAATGCAGAAAAGCAATATTACGTGCTACTGACCCAACTAGACAGTACAGTTGCACCAGTCAGTTCAAACTGTGAATGGCTGCAATGCAACTGTAGTAAATGTTTTCAGCATTTTTTGGAGGAGAGGAGGATGGCAGAAACACAGCAATTAAACTGTTCAGAAGGAACATAATGGGGAAACAAGAGCTAGAGTGGAGGTCATCTGTTAAAACTGCTCTGGCTAAACCATCAGAAAATAAAAGAAGGAACTTATTTTTATCATGCAGCACATTGCCTCTACAATCCCCACAATGTGTTCTCTAAATAGAACACGTTTCAAGTAGAAGAAAAACCCATCTGGTTAATATGCTTGTCCAATATTCTACAGACACTGAATATATAAAGCTGGGCGGTCTGGTGAGCCAGTGTCTGGATATGTCATTAGTGCAAACTTGCTTTAAGTGCTTGGGGGTGCTTAGCTCAGACTTCTATATGCAAACCCATTCTTATGTAATGCATAGACATTCTGCTGACATACGATACCACTTTACCCAAGCTCACCCTCCCCTGCCCATCTCTGTGCTGATCAAATGATTCTCACAGTCTCAACACTTCTGTTCATGTATTCCAGACAATCTTCCATGGGAACAACAGCTTTTTACAGTAAGCCCCAAATATATGTGTTAATAATCAGGCTGGCTACATCCATCTGGACATGCTGTAAAGTCACAGCTGGCAAATCAAAATTCACAGCGTGCCTGCTCCATCTTGCTCTTGCATCGACGTGTCCCAACATCTACGGTGTTTTTCATAAGCAGTTCGCTGCTTCCTGCTGGAATAGTCACGAATCCATTATTGGAGCTGCTGCAGGAGTTGGAACATGAAATGGAACGCATTTACGTTCTGTTCTTATAACGTACAGGAACTAAATACAGAACAATTTATTGATTATTCTTTCTTTTGCCACAACTTGTACAGCGGTGAGTGTAGATTGTCTGAGTGTCTGTATCAACCGTCCCCTCTTGAACTGCTTTGCAGGCATATATAGGGGATGGAAAGCATGGAGAGAGGTGAAAGCAATAGGCTGCATTTGGCAAACCTGCAACCTGCCATGTAAGAGAGATACATCCATCCCAACGCCAACTTTTCCTAGGAATTTAATAGAAAATAGCAAAGTTTTTCCTTTCCTTATGGAGCCAGCTAAGAATACCTTAGTAGCATCAGTAGCATTAGTAGCCTCGGTCCAGTATACCTGAAGGAGCGTCTCCACCCCCATCGTTCTGCCCAGACACTGAGGTCCAGCGCCGAGGGCCTTCTGGTGGTTCCCACGCTACGAGAAGCCAAGTTACACGGAACCAGGCAGAGGGCCTTCTCGATAGTGGCGCCCGCCCTGTGGAACGCCTCCCACCAGATGTCAAAAACCACCAGAATTTTAGAGCACATCTGAAGGCAGCCCTGTTTAGGGAAGCTTTTAATCTTTAAGAAATTAGTGTGTTTTAATATTTCTGTTGGAAGCCGCCCAGAGTGGCTGGGGAAACCCAGCCAGATGGGCGGGGTATAAATAATAAATTATTATTATTATTATTATTATTATTATTATTATTATTATTATTATTAGGCTGTGTGCATACCATAGATTTAAAGCAGATTATTTCCTCTCAAGAATCCTGGGAATTGTAGTTTGATAAGGATGTTGGAAATTTCACTTCTCTGAGAGGTAAACTATAGCCCCAGTATTTTGCAAGGGAAGCAATGTGCTTGAAATGTGTGTTAAATGTATATTGTTTGCACAGACTAACACCCACTCTCATGTCATAGTGAGTCTGCAATCCTAAACACAGAGGTCTACACAATGAGTAAAGCTGCAGTCCTAACTCCATCTAACTAGGAATTAAGCCCCATTGAATTCAGTAGGGCTTAATTCTGAGTAGACATGGTTAGGACTGTGCTGTAAATGTCATTGAGCACAGTGAGAAAACATGCATAAGATTGGACTGCCAGTTGAAGCAGGAGAGCACACATTGTTTAAAAAACTAAAAACTGAGAGAAAAGCAGAGGTTTGTGAGACACCAGGCATTCTAGTAAGGGAAGGGGTAGTCTCATATGGGCTCTCCATGGTCTTTTTAAAAGTGTGTCACATAAGTACACCTATGTGGTACTAGAGAGGATAATATTTGAATTTTTATGTCTATATAACACTTTCCAAAATGGTAAAGGCAAGCGTGGTGTTTGATTTATTATGGGTTTTTAAAACAAAATATTTATATTCCACCCTTCCTCTGCATTTGCATCATGCAGGGTGGCTTACAATAAAAGAGATGACAAAATTGGTCCAAAATTGAGTGTTTATTATAGAACTTTACAGTGGTACCTCTGGTTACGAATGCTTCAGGTTATGAGCTCCGCTAACCTGGAAGTAGCTGCTCCTGACTGCGAACTTTGCTCCAGGATGCGAACGGAAGTCGCACACTGGAGGCCCCATTAGCAAAAGTGCGCCTCAGGATAAGAACGGTTTCAGCCTAAGAATGGACCTCCGGAATGAATTAAGTTCATAACCAGAGATACCACTGTACTATGTATGCTTTAGGATCGGGTGACAATCTTGCATTTTACTTTTCGGTGCACCTGTCGAAAAATTAGGAGATCCAGGTAAGGTCAGGGAACTCCTCTTTCATATTTCTCTATTTCTCAACACATTTGCTTATTTTCTTTCGTGCCGCCTCTAGACCTTCATGTGACAAATGGCTTGCCAAGGGAGAAGGCATGTCATTCCAGCTTCAGAGAACATACCGTATGCATATCTCAGCAAGCTAACTCCAGTCTGGCACAACCACCCTTCTTTTTCTGATGACTGTAGGGATTCCTCATGCAGGTGTTGGTAGCTGGGTCCTAGGGAGGTCATTTCCCCTCTCATGCTGTGCTAGTCTCACTTGACTTGCCGCTATGTCAGATATTCCAGATATCTGCTTGACTTCGGTGCTGAAAGAAATGTGAGACAACAAGGTTGCACGTAATTCTGCCATCTCATTTTCTTGGTAGACATGACTATTTGTAAATCACAGAAAATGCCAAGAATGTTCCACAGATTGAGACTCTTTTTAGAGCAAGCAAAACACAGCTGATGGCTTTGTGTTCTTTTAAAAAAGAAAAATGTAAATTTTGATGAATGGTTTTGATAGCTAAATTTAAAATTTGAATCACACACACACACACACACACACACACACACACACACACACACCTCAGAAGGTATCAATCATCCAGCTGTTGATTGACATCAAAAGCTTTTGAAGATGAGAAATAATTTGTTGGTTCTATGTTCATAAAACTAAGGTTCCATTAGGTCTCTCAAGTATCTAGACTACCACATTAGGAGGCCTGCTGTTAGACTGAAATAAGGAACTTGTCTCCAATTATTGCTTCCAGCTATGTAGCAGTTGTGTCCCCCATTGTAAGAAATCTTTACTTAATAAAGTTCAGTGATTATCCAACATAAAAGGAGTGTTACACAGTACTCCTCTTTAGAACTTACATCTGTATGGTATTAATAAACAAACTGATCAGTCTGTGAGACTGCACCATTATAAGCAGATCCTTTTTAAGCCTTGGAGATTAAAAAATATATTAGAAACAAACAAACAAAAAAAGAACAGTGCTACATGATTGCATTTATCTTACGTTTTTTATGCATCATGCCACTCAAACGGAACTAATGCTGAAACAAAATAAAGAGAACACTTCTAGGATTAGACTAATTTTATGCATATGAAATTGTCAGGTGTCAACGAAGGCATTAGCAAACTTTCCAAGTGCATGTCAAATCAAGCTGGACAAAATCTGAACTAGAGGACTGTGAAATGCCTTCTCCTTATGAAACCTACATTTTGGAAATTCAAAAACTGCTAAACTCTTTTTGGCAGAGAACATTATGGTTGCAGGAGTTAAAGAGACTGAATAAATTGAGGGCACCAAGACTGTATATAGTAAGGTGATGTGTAACTGGAGGTAAGCAGGAAGGAACCAGCTGCAGGCTGCCTGCCTCCAACTATGAAACCTTTTATGGGCTTTTTTTCTCAATTCAGAGCTTTTGTGAAAATGCATTTCTCTTTTTTTAAATAAAATTAAATGGCAGCACTTGCAATGAGTTAGTTGTAGAAGCTCTTGTCAATGGACTTTTCCTTGGTACACCCTGAAACTCTTAAGCTGTGTGCACATACCAAACATTTAAAGTGCGCACACACACACATCAGAGAATCCTGGAAACTATAGTTTACCCCTCACAGAGCTACAATTCCTGGTGACCTTAACTTTAGCTCCTATGATTCTTAGGGAGGGAAAGGAATGTGCTTTAGATGTACAGTATGGTGTAAACACAGCCTTACTTGGATAGAGCAATAACACCTCCACAATCATGAGGGGCAGAAATATTTTAATGCACAAAGATTCATACCAAGCACCAGAGTTTTCCCCAGTACCATATCTGCATTCATGGAATCTCAGATGACAAATTGCCTATTCACAACGCCCTTGTTGTTTTCCATGGATTTTGAACTCCACCCACCCAGGATAATGACTGTGCTATTGTTTACACTGACAGAGCGGAGTAAAGTCCCAAATAGTTCTTGAGTTCCTTTTCCTTGCTTTCAGCTTACTTCTGCATCATGTAAGCACATCGGAAAGAAAATCCAGGGATTAGGTGATCTTGGAATAAAGGCTAGTGTTACTCCAAATGTTTTCCAAAGAGTCAAAGCTGCTTTTAGAGCAGTAATCATGGTTGGAAAAACAATATTGGAATGCTAAACCCTAGTCCCTTTTCACTGATTCCCATTCCAACTTGTGCTCCTATCCCCGAATGCTTTTTCGGTTCACATGAATCAAATGCATGCTTCCCTTGTAGCTTCTTCTCCTGTCTTCCTACTCTTCCTTGGCAACAGAGCAATGTTGTAACTGTCCATCAGGAAAGTCTATTTTGTAAGCCAGCCAGTTTTGGAAATCGAGAAGGGCATGGCTTCAGTTAAGCAGAGTCTAGGCTGTGGGTGCTGTTTATTGAGCATTCATTCTGATTTGTTTGTGGCAGAGAGTGGTGGGTAGATGACCTTGCATCAAACCCAAGTATTGCCCCACACTATCCATTCTCCCATCACTTTCTGTATCACAAGATGTCTGATATTTTGGGGAAGTGGGGTTTGTTGTGCAAGAGCTCCTGATCAACTATAATTTCACCACCTGAATATGCTGCCGTGTGACTGAATCCCACCTGAAGATAGGGATAGTCTGGAAACCCCCTTCCCTTGCAGAGTTCTACCAGTCAAATTCTCTTACCCTGCCTAAAGGCCTCCGTTCTCTGCAGTGGCTGGAGTTTGTTTTCCATACGATGTGGTTCAATTCCTCCTGAGCCTGCTGTCAGTTTTCATATAGCACAATGGCAGTGAATCATCTGCAGTGTGTTTGAAATGCAAATTCTAACCTGGCTTTGCTGTGACTTGCTCAGTGATTCACCCTGTCTTATAATTACCCGATGCAAATTTGAATGCAGGGCAATGAGTTCTCTCAGGACCAAGGCAGCAGTTCCATCAGGGATGCACAGATGTAAATGAGGTCTAAATTTAGTTAAAGGTCCCAGGGGTAGCCCTTGTGCTGCTTCCGCTGGTTTTATACCCTGCATCGTTCCACTTCTTTGTGTTTAATTACACACACACACACACACACACACACTCTGCCTTTCGGAAGCCAATTTGCCTTTTAAAAAATTACATGTAAAAATGACAACAATTTCAATGCAACCATTATTTTTAAAAGAGCATTGCCCCACCTACTTCTGCTTCCAGCTCCACCCACCACTGGCATGTGGCCCTCAAAAGATGGCACAGAACATAAGGTGGCCCTTGAGATGACAAGGGTCCCCCACTCCTGACATGGCAGGTTATCTTCCTATACATGAGTAAAGTTAACCTGCAAATCAATATCAAAAATACACCAAATGAAAACATACCCACTAGGTGAAAACCAACGAAACACTATGAACTTAAGTGTTCCTTTGACACCTAAATCATCAGTGGTAACATCAAAATGCTCCTGATATTTTCATGAGCGGTGATCTATTTTCTCTTGAATTTCAGGAAATGTTTATCTTTGCATTTCAGAGAGATAAAAATAAGGCTGCTGTTCACTTGGACTTCACATTAAACTTAGTGCTTTCTCTCGTGATCCCAAAGAACCTCCAAGGTGTTCCGGGTGCCTTTTGCAAAGTAATAGTAAATGCACTTCACACGCCTCTTGAATCAGAATGAAGGAATCATCCTCTTGAAAGGTTCCCCCAGGGTACTTGTATGATGAAGACATGTCTGCATGCGCACACATATCCATACCCCTACTTTATTCTTAGATTGTGTTTATAGTGGAAGGTTCAAAAACCTACAGGCTGAGGGCTTGAAAAAAAGCACTGTATGTCCAAGCTATCATGTGCAAGGTCCACAGAGGTTAAAAAATGTGCATCAGGACCAATCAAATGCACACAGGTGAACTGGATGGCATTAGGGAATGGTCACAGTATGACAATGCATCCTGTTATAATAGATGCTTTACTTTCTGCTGTTAGCAAAACGCAAAGCATATTTAGGCTGGAGGATTACTAGTCTGCTTTGCTACTTCATTTCTTCCAATTGGGCAACCTCAAATACTTTCATAACGTTCAGTGCTTGTCAGATGGAAATGTGGCAATGCTTGTTTTCTATTTTGTGAAAGAGCATCTTCATAATGGACCACAGAGGAAGCACTAGTCATGTTCATAAATCAAAGCTAGTCACATTTACAGGGGTCCTGGAGCTCTGCATTTGAAATGTAAGGGACAGAGGACTGAGAGTTTACTACTCATAAATCGTAGAGCAGCAGATGGCATAGCTGAGGGCTAGAGATGTTAATTCAGAAGCAGGGATTTTAACTGTTCCACATTCATTTTATTCATGGTGGCTCACCATGCCTGGATTTATACCAGAGCCACAAAGAATTGTAGAATTGTGAAGGTACAGAGTTCAGCTATGCCTCAGATGGCCAAAGTTTGCTTTCTAAGGAATTACTCTATTTCCAAAGTGGTGGTCCAAAGACTAGAAGTGAATTTTCCCATTTAAGGGTTGGCTTGGTCTATACCCAGGTGGGACCCAGGTGGCGCTGTGGTTAAACAACTGAGCCTAGGGCTTGCTGATCAGAAGGTCAGCGGTTCGAATCCCTGCGACGGGGTGAGCTCCCGTTGCTCGGTCCCAGCTCCTGCCAACCTAGCAGTTCGAAAGCACGTCAAAATGCAAGTAGATAAATAGGAACCGCTACAGCAGGAAGGTAAACGGCGTTTCCATGTGCTGCTCTGGTTCGCCAGAAGTGGCTTTGTCATGCTGGCAACATGACCTGGAAGCTGTACGCCGGCTCCCTCGGCCAATAATGTGAGATGAGCGCGCAACCCCAGAGTCAGTCACGACTGGACCTAATGGTCAGGGGTCCCTTTACCTTTACCTTTTGGTCTATACTATAGTTGCACTACTTTGCAATAAAGGCTTCATGGGTAAGAGAACTGCGAGCTTGAGCAATGTGAGCTCATCTTCCAAGAGAGAGTCAGAAAAACAAATGTACTTCCCCCCAAATCCTCTCAAGAGGCAGGTTGGTAATGGTTCTCTGCCTTACCAGTGTGAGCCACAAGGTAACAATTTTACATTAAATGTTCATGCTGAGGCATTCTTATAGACCAGTTGACCATCCATATAATTGCTAGAGAACAATTCCTATGAGAGGAGCACCTTTACTAAAACATTCCTAATGGAGTAATCAGTATAAACCATGGAGATAATCAGTGGGCCGGAAAAAAATCATTGTATTCTTCCCCAGTGCCCTAAGGCACGGCTCTCCAAATGCAGAGGTAGTAACCTATGAATGCCGGATGGCGAGAAGAAGAATGGACTGTTGCTTTCATGTGGTGCTGATTTGCTTCCAGGAGGCAACTACTACTCATAGATCGTAGAGCAGCATATGGCATAGCTGAGGGCTAGATACAGCTGAGATACAGCTCAGATATAACTGAGGGCTAGATATACTATTTGATACAGAACACCTGTTCAGGGGTGGCCATGCTGCTCTCCAGATGTTGTTGGACACCAGCTACCATCAGCACCAGCCAATATGGCAAATGGTTGGGGAAGATGGGAGTTGTAGGCCATCAACATCTGGAAATGCTTGATTTTTATTTTATTTTATTTTATTTTGTAGCCGGGCATTTATTAGTTGCAAAATGCTGGAAGAATTCTAAAGGTCGATCAAAAGAAGCATGGTGTAAGGAAGTATGAAAATTGGCAGTATTTGCAGCAATAAGTACCTACTAAGTATAAAAAGTGATGCTCTTTATGGCTTGATTATTTCAACTTGCATTATACAGTCCTTTCTTACACTGCCATATCTTAAATATGACCCTGCGATTGGCTCAATGAGGAAGCTCAGTCAAGCCTTGGAGACTAATGGAGCAGAAAAGCCTTAAGCGACAGACAAGCCTATCGATTCCCTCATGCATCTTTATAATGATTGTCTGTCATAAGTTATCAATATAATGAGCCCCTAAATGCCTTTCCTTTGACTTTACTGTCACAGGTCACCAAGGGTTAGAAATGACGTTTCACAACGGAGATGTCACAAAAGATTGGTAAATTGCTGCATGCAAGGTTTCTTGTTTCGCCTAAAAGGATTTAGTTTTGTCAGTATTCCAGTCTGAATATGCAGGTCAGGAAAATGAGCTATCCCCTTTTAGGGAAATATAAAGACACAACTTCAATTTACACTGTACCCCTGGATTCTGTTCAGTGTCAGATCCTAATCTAAAGGACCCTCCTGCGCCTTTGGAAGCAGAATGGCAGGAAGGAGCTGTCCCACCCCAGGTCTATAACGAAGTAAAAATCCATGCCTATACATGACATTTCCCTTCCTGATTCTATTAAGTTAGCTCACTAATTAAAATATGGTACCTTCCTTTTCAGCATGTGTAAGTCAATTCCCAAACATCACTTAAAATGCAGCAACAATCAAAATCTACTTGGAGAGCAGAGGATCAGAAGAAGAATAGCAGCACCGACAGTCAGCACGATTGAACCCCAGTTGAGACAATAAAACTGTGCCCGAGTTTTCTCAGAAGAGAAAGGAATTGTTCACTTAAAATAAAAAAAGCTTCAGAGGCCCTGAAAGTGCAAGCATACAACTGTGCTGTTCATAATTTCCACCTACCAGACACACCACTGTATTTGAAAGGGAAGGCATTATTACAGCTATTATATATCTCATTTTGTATAATCTGAGAGGTGAATAAATTGTGCGACCCTGGAAGCCTTTTCTGTAAATGACAAAGGCATGTGGCAGCGCCCCTTTTCGGCCCAGTCCTACCAGCTGCATCATGCATGTGCTGTAATCCATTGTATACTAACCCTGTCTATTTCTACTGGAAACAGGGAATGAATGTGTCCGAAGATATCTGGTGCGTCTTTTACAGCCATGTAGCCATAGATATCGCTTTCTTGCTCAATGGATATTTATTGATATTGCAGTTATTTACACCCCACTTTGGAGGATACAAATCCTTCCATGGCAGCTTAAAAGTAACATTAAAATACTAGTTGTTGTTGTTGTTGTTGTTGCTGCTGTTTATTTGTTTGTTAAAAAACCCACAATAATTACAACATATAAAAAGACTTGATGGCGGGTAGAGTGGCCATGTGACCTACTTTACAGAGGATAGTCCTCTGTTCCATGGGCTATCTGGTCCAAAGAGAAAGAATCATAAGAAAGGTGAGCAGCAGCCTTGAAGTCACCCATCAGCAGTTAATTCCTAGGCAGCGGACTAAGAAGGCACACAGGCCACCAAGCTAAAGTCTTCCCCACAATGGTGAGATGTATTTCTACATTTTGATGCCAATTTGTGTTGTCTTTTTTGGTGGTGCAACAGAACATTGGTGGCATAAGAGCTTGTTGTGGGTGGAGGGCAGGGAGAGAGAGAGCAGATAGCCCAGGCATTGCAGTGCCTGAAAATAATAATAATAATAATAATAATAATAATAATAATAATAATAATAATCCATTTGGCTGGGCCACCCCAGCCACTCTAGGTGGCTTATAACACATATAAAAAATAATAAAATGTCAAACATTAAAAACTTCCCAATACAGGGCTGCCTTCTAAAGATGTCTTCTAAAAGTTATGTAGTTCTTTATCTCCTTGACATCTGATGGGAGGGCATTCCACAGGGTGGGCACCACTGCCGAGAAGGCCCTCTGCCTTGTTCCCTATAACTTCACTTTTCACAGTGAAGGAACTGCCAGAAGACCCTTAGAGGTGGACCTCAGTATCCCTGCCTCCATCGCTCTTATTGGGCCCTTCCCACAGGACAGTTTTATTAGATGGCCCTGTGTGAGAGAGAGGGGATAGTTCAGCTGGAGTACCAGTAGGAGCTAAGGTCTTCTGTCACTAGGATCCTTCCTGTTATTGGAACAAAATGGCTATTTACCTAGTAGAGAGCTTTGTATTAATGAGAGCTATCTATGAATAAGCACAGGTGGAAATGTTGTAGGAAGAAGGTTATCGCTATGGTAACTACGTAAAACTACTTGAAATGCCCATGCAGTATCTCATGCATGAAAGTGAGTTGTCTGGGGGCACAGCAAATGACATTTTAATAAGCACCAGTATAAGTGTCTCCACTGATTATAATACAGTTTTCGGATATGGCTTGTATTGCATTGCAATACAGGATGTACTAACAGATCAAACAGGATTTCCCCATTGTAACTTCTAGTTGGCCAGATTTGAAACTTCGAGATGAGCAACCTATTCCTACTTTTACGCTAATACTCTGCAGATATAGTGGACCATCAACTCATTATCTGTGACCCAGCTGTTTGTTTGTTTTTAAAACAAGAGGTACATTCCTTTTGTGGAAACCAATTGATATTTTTCCAAGTGACAATCATATAAATTTTAAAAGGCCCACAAACCTTGCAATAAAAGATTTAGATAGCCTAAGGTATTTTCTTTCTTATTTATGATATTTATTCCCCTCCCAAGTCAACTCATTTCAACTTTCACCAGACAACACCTCAAGAGTTGTCTGGTGAAATATCAACAGTTCATACTATTGCCAAGTTAGAGGTCTTATAGCATTTTCATTACAATCAAACAGTATATAAATGTTGTGAGATGACTGACTGACTGAATGAATGAATGAATGAATGAATGTTTTCTTGCAAACATGGAAGGCACGCAAAGAACATTTTGCGTCTGAGATATTATGATAGTTGTATTTTCAGAAGAGGGAGAAAACAACAATAAAATTATGTTTATTCTGTGCTCTAATATTCCGTATTCTGGTGATTGGCTATCTGAAGAAAGTGCTGTGTGGGCAAGATTGATGGCAGACAGATCAGTGGTGTACCTGTGCTTCCCTGTGATTTTCTTCTGATTCTCCTGCATCCTGTTGTTGTTGTTGTTTAGTCGTTTAGTCGTGTCCGACTCTTCGTGACCCCATGGACCATAGCACGCCAGGCACTCCTGTCTTGCACTGCCTCCCGCAGTTTGGTCAAACTCATGTTCGTAGCTTCGAGAACACTGTCCAACCATCTCGTCCTCTGTCGTCCCCTTCTCCTAGTGCCCTCCATCTTTCCCAACATCAAGGTCTTTTCCAAGGATTCTTCTCTTCTCATGAGGTGGCCAAAGTATTGGAGCCTCAGCTTCACGATCTGTCCTTCCAGTGAGCACTTAGGGCTGATTTCCTTCAGAATTGATAGGTTTGATCGTCTTGCAGTCCATGGGACTCTCAAGAGTCTCCTCCAGCACCATAATTCAAAAGCATCAATTCTTCGGCGATCAGCCTTCTTTCCTGCATCCTGTATACCTCTTCATTTCCCCAATTTTGCTCCCAGTGCGGAACCTGTCCAACTTTTGCTGACATCACTACCTTAGGTCTCACTTTCCTTGTTCAGCCTCCAGTCTATCCAAACTTGGAGTGGCTTTTGCACACTCAGACATACATTATTACACCCCTAGCTCCAGTCTGCCCACTTGCGGAAGCCCTGTGTTTATCTGATCTCATTCCAAAAATGCTGCACTGGGAGAAAGCAATCTTAGACCTTTTATTCTACTCAGATCTCACACTCTAAAGCCTTAAATTATATTCCTTGCCATTGTGGGGACCATCCCATTTCACAGAAGCAGCTTTCACCTTGCTTAACTCTGCCAGGAAAGGTAGCATTTTAAAATGACTCATTCTGACTAAAGACAAACAATAATTTTAAAGAAAGATGAAAGTAGTTTGAGTGAGACATCTCTCCCCCCTCACAAATTCATTCTGTCCCACAACCTGTTTGCCCGAAGTGAAACTGTGCACAGCAAATACTGAGTCTTTTTTTAACTTTTCAGTTTTTTGAAAAGCTATTGTCACTTACACATTTCAGGATTCAGAACCAGTCCACACGGACTCATTTCTGTGAAAGCGAAAGACATCCAATGGTGATAGAGAGACTTCAGTAAAAGAACATTGGCTTGAAAGGAAAAACAATGGAAAAGTGCATGGCCCAGAAATGCAAATTTTAAAACTATCGAAATTTGATGTATCCCATGGCATTTCACAAGGATTTGGCAAATGTGGAGAAAGCATTTAAAACATCAAATGTCTATTTATCTTTTGCTATTCTGCCTTCATCTGTTGTACATGAGAGCATTTCCACTCTCCATTTTTATACTGTGGGAGTGTCACACAGTACAAACACCAGTTCTGCAAAGGTTTGCAGAGGCTCTGTTGGGAAACATTTGGTAATTAAAATGGAAAGATATACAGCACCAAAGATGTGCACAGTATGAATACACAGCAGAAGCCTCCAATAGCAAAGCCATTTTTTTTCTGCTGGAACAATTATGCCACAATCAAAGCTTTGCTACAAATGAAACAGCAATTCCCTAATTGCAAATTTGAAACAATTAGTGACTTTCACTTTACTGCAGGAAAAATGGACTTTAGCATAAACGCTAAGGCAGGAAAACGGAGCAGCTCATTGAGAACGAAATAACATTGCCGAGTCTCACATAGCCATTTCACCCCACCCTAAGAAATGTGACTTGAGCCATTCAGATTAGAGAAGCTGGTTGAAAGCCAGGAATACAGCTTAGTTCTTATAGGTGAACAACTTCCATTGTTGTGTATTGGGGGGGGTGACTCTGGACTGTGTGCAGGGCTGTTTCTTCCTTAGCCAATAATGGGAACCTCACATGTACAGAGTGCTTGGGAAGACAGCCGCTCTGTCTATAAAACATAGTCCGTTCCTCCTTTTGGAACTCAACACGTTATGCTTGCCAAGCCAACTTTTCAGCAAAGGATGCCCAGGGTTTGACCTCAGTACTCTTTTCACACCTGCACATAAGCCGTCACCAACTAATGAAGCATTGCCGGCATCATCTCATCACACCTTGTCTTTCAAAACAGGTGCTACAGATATTTGTTCTCTTCAACAGACTATTCAAGTGCTATTGCCTGATAGGAGGGAAGTTTGCATGATCTCCCACCCCAGGTCATCCTTCTCATGTGAGTGAAACACCTTTATGCTGGAATTTGAGAGGGACCCCCCCCCCAGTAAAGCAAAGGCCTCTGATTTCCCCAGAGGTGTAAAGATTCTACTCTTAGCAGGACATACCTGAACAAAATAAGGTCCTCAAGTCTTGCTCTTTCAGTATTGCAAGAAAATTATAAATGAATTCAAGTCCTAAGTGACAGGAACCCTCCAGACCAAAAGTCGGCTATTATGAAAAGTTCATTTCTCTTTCTCCTCAAGTATCCTGCAGCTCATCTCCTCTGTCTCCCCATCACTGGCAGGTAGGTAGCATCTCACCCATTTTCAAGACAATGTTGTTTTCCAGCCCTTCATATCACAGATATTTCCTAAGAGTTGTGTGGTCGGTGATAATAAAGGGTCAAACGGTTTCCTCTGGGTAGGCCAATCCTCTCAATATGCATAAAAGGTACTTTATGATGAGCATACTGTACAGTATTCCCATCAACTATGAGATCTAGCCATATTTTACTGCGCCTGTGCATCGTGGGTGGGAAACATTGCGTGTGAATAAATCTGGGATTTATTCAATGCATTTGCCTCCATCTGGAAACACTATTCCATTTGTATTATGTTCCAGCCAAAAGATGCCAGCTAGCTGATCGCCATCACTTACTCAAATGCATTCACACCTCTTCAGTTGTGAATCTTTGTTACCAGTCTGTGTTATTCTTGCAATTTTGCTTCTCTTCTTCTGAGAAACAAATGTTTCTTTAAACATTTTTGGCCACTTTGGAATAATTTATGAGTAGGTTTCCATCCCCCCCCAAAAAATCCCTGCATATTCTTATTTAAATAATAATTGGAGAATGCTTGCTATGTTGATGACACTGGAAAACCATTTTTAAAAAACAATACATTTTCAATCTGTGAGAGTACGCCTCTAATTTGGGGAAAACCCAAACTATCTCCCGCATGGATATTTACTGAAGTTCCAGTTACTGATGTGAAATTTTTGTGAAAATTCATTTATGAGTGTCACAATTCCCATAGATAAAGTCTCACCACTGGGTTTACAAACCCAGAACAAATTTATTACTCTTTCATCTCTCTCTTGCCCTCCTCATAGACTGTCCCCTTTCTGTCTTCACTGCCTCCCATTCCTCAGTCTGTAAGCCTTTTCTGGTGTGTATTTTTTTCTCTATCCATATTTGTTTCCACTCCTCTAGCAGTGCCATGGGACATTTATTTCTCGGGTGCTCTTTTGCCCCGCCTTTTATGCAGCACAAAGATATAGGTATAGAGATACTGACACCATACTTAAATCAAATTGTTCCTAAAATATTTTTGAATCTTTGTTCATTTGTTGTTCAGTTGACAAGTTCTCAGTCACTTTGGACACAATTTTGTGGGGAAATGGCATAGAAGTTAACACATGATGTAGAAGATGTCCAAAGGAGGCCATCAACCAAGATGATGAAAATCATGGAAACCAAGTCTCATATAAGGAATGGCTGAAAGAGCTAAGTATGTTTACCCTGGAGAAGAGAAGATTAAGGAGAGGCATGATAGCAGTCTTCAAATACCTGAAGGGCTTTAATGTAGATGATGGAATTGTCCTCTATTGTTCCAGAGGGCAGGGTTAGACCCAATGGGTGGCAATGGCAGGAAATTTTAGCTAAACATGAGAAACTTCCTAACAGTAGGGCCTTTTTGACAGTGGAGCAGAATGCATTGGAAAGTGGTAGGCTCTCCTCTCTTGGACGTGTTTCATCAAAGGGTAGAGACACGCATCTGTTAGGGATGCTCTAGCTTGAATCTTGCACTGTAGACCCAGTATTCAGCAAGGGCTTAGGTACATTCAAAGCACATACTTTCCCTCATAGAATTATGGGCACTGTAGTTCAGCCCCCACAGGGTTATGGTTCCCACCAACCCTTAACAAACAGGGGAAATGTGCTTCAAATGCCCTTTAAGGGTTCCGCATATACCCTCACAACTCCATAATTCTATAGAGGAACTGTCATCTGTTCTTCATCTGTTTGAGGGTTAAGCTCCAGCTCTGAAAACAGATGCTGAGGTTAAGCCCTGGAGAGCACAGTCATGAATTAAGCCTGGAGATATATCTGTCCCTCTCAGCACAAGTTGTTCAACAGAGTTAGATCACCCCCACAGCATCCCCCACCCTGCTACCTGTAGCCAAACTATAAATGGATTTGGTTTGATTTCCTAGCTCTCGTGTGCTCTCATGTGCTCTCATGACGATTAGCACCTAGATCAGTAACTATTATCCTACAATAACAATAAAATGCTGCCTTATAATGCCTTGCTTCCTATCTCCTCAGTTACAGCCACCTGTTTTTTTTGGGGGGGGGTATACCCACCTGTGATTTGTTACCCACAATGAAAATCTTATTGGTGCTCAACTGTGCAACACAGACTGATGGTGTACTCACAGTAGTAAACAAATGCAGTTGAACTGTGGAAGGCTGAACTGAGAGAGAACTCATTTAACATCAGAATTGATAGCCTACGACCTGTATAAGGTAGGATCTAGTAATCTAACGCAACTGCTGTTAAATGAAGTTCCTTGTGTGAATGGATCTCAGAAACGAAAAGAAAAAGAGTTCAGGAGAGTGGAAGGGTGGGTGGGGGAGATTAATAAACTTTCTGAATAAATTTCTGCTCCTGCTTTTACATTTATCCCCGGCTGATCAGTCTAGATAGAGTAAAGAAATGTAATTAGCAGCCTAAGATAATAATGACCTTTCATTACCTTGCCTCTCTAAGCAAGGCCATAGAGGATGAATTCAGACATAATTAGAACAGCACAGCCCCCTGAGTTCCAGAGAAGCTTAATCTAGTCTTCTTCCCAGGACGCACTTGCTATTCTGCACTTCAACATAAAATCCACATTTGGTGCCCATATAAGAAGCCAAACTCATGCAATTGGTACAGTAGCTACAGATTGTGGGGGCGGCTCGATTTAAATCATTTATCCCAAGGGCATCATTTGAGCAGATGGTAAGAAATAGTATGGCAACCAGAATGGTGGCAACCTCCACCGTCAGAGCCAAATTGCTGGGGATGTCATGCAGGGAGAGCGTTGTTGCTCTCTGAATCTGCTTGTGGGCTTCCCATAGGAGACTGGCTGACTGGCTACTGTGAGAAGAGGATGCTGGACTACATGGGCCTTTGGACTGGACATGCAGGACTTTGCTTATGTTTGTAATTGATACAATGCAAACTAAAATAAAGGGGCTGATGGGATCAAAGGGTGCAAAAAGGATAGGCACACAGCAGCTGGACTCAGTGCTGGCTCCAGGTTTGGAGGAAACTTTAGGCAATATGGCCTCTGGGCCACTCCTCCTCCTTGCTGGTGTCACCTCTGCCCCTTTGTTTGTCCTCACCCTTTGCCCTTTATCCACACAGCCAGGAAAAGGCAAGTGGAGGTTGTTCCTCCTCCTTCTTGCTCCTCTCACTGTTGACTTGCTTAGAGGAGGTCAGGTGCACAGTGACAGCAATGAAGAGGAACTGCGAGGCTGAGGAGCACCAGCAGTTGACAGCAGGCCTCCTGCTGGGGTGAGAGCAAAGGAAGGTGTCAGAAATGCCAGCCTCTGTTGCCAGCCATGGCCAGACTTCCTTGCTCCTTGCAGACAGTCCCCTTGTAGCTTCTGGGAATCCAACAAGCTGCTTACAGCATGAAAGTCTCTTCTCCCGCGTATTGCATGATGCAGACCTGATGTCTACTAAAACTATGACAGTTGAAGAATTAGACGTCTTCAGAGGTGTGGAGAGCTAGGATCAATGGCAATCCTCACTGCTCCCTACATCATCTTGCCATGTTGTGCAAGGGCTTTGTCCTTTCCCCCATTCGTAAGTCAGGAACAAAGCTTTGCTGTAGCTCTTGCACAATATGGCAAGGTGATCTCTGACCCCACTTCACACGGCAGTCAAAGCAGCCCAATGGCACTTCCATTTGCTGCCCTCCTCCACTTTACAGATCACAAAGAAGCAAATGCTGGCAATCACAGTGAGGTGACTCTTGGCATTCATTGGCATCTTCCTGAGTTTGCAGGTGGAGAGCATGCACAAATATTATCTGAGATTGTTGCCCTTCCTGTATAAATGGCAACATGCAGCAAGTCTCAACATTTGCTGCAATTTACACATCTGCTCAATGTTCAGCGTAGACCCGTGGTTTCTCAATACACTGCACAATTTTAGATCAAGATGAAACTCTGGAGAGAAGCCCTAGATCCCCTCTAGGCAAAGTTCATGTTTCGGCATCACTGCAGAAACAAGAAAAACCAGGGTCCTGAGGCTGCTCCACAACAACCCAGATTTTGCACATGGCAGCCCTTTCCTCTGCTAACCCCTCCAGACACAAAGTGGCTTCCAAGCCTTACAACTCTGGAAATTCCCTCCTGTTACCCTTCTTCTTTGCTGAGAGTGCTGGAGGAGTTGTCATTTCAAAATGGCACCACGCCTCTGTTTACTTCTGCCTGCCAACTTGATATGTTAAGTGACGCTTTCCAGAAATTTGTCAACATTGAAAGGGATGGGTGTTAAGAAGACACACTTGCAAAATCACGGGAACAGCAGGGAACACAAGCAGGGAATGGCACAGTTTAATGGTTATGCTTCTAAGCTCTTTCATGCAAACACACACACACACACACACACACACACACACACACACACACACTGCAATGAAGACCCAAAAAACCCAATATATGGGAATAGGGCTGATTTATAAGGCAATCACAAAAGGGGGTATGTGCAAGCATGGGGACTGGCTTGCTACCCCAGTGCTGACACACTGCCATCCAAGTACCTATCATAGCTATCCAGCCATAAAGGCCAGCTGTGGGCAATGAGTTTTCAGCCTCCATTGACTCTAGCTGCTGTTCAATAAAGTCTTCCCCATCCACAACCTCTTGAGCCGGCTGGCAAAAAAAGAGGATGGGGGTGGGGGTGAGCATGACTTCACCCTACAGGTGCCTTGAGGGGCTCACCAAATTTAGCCAGTGGAGGCTGGTCTACCAGGGTGAATGTCACCCCCTCCTGCCTACCTTTTTATATACAAGCAGTCCAGGTGATGGCACCACCCATCAACTTCCTCCTCGCTAGTGTCAGTATTGCTCTTATAGAACTTAGCAGGCAGGATTGGGATGAAACTTTTGTCTGTCATTGGCTCTGGTCTCCAGATGCACTTGCTGTCAGTCTCTCTGCCTTCTGGCCTGCAAGACCCAATGGGTACCAGGCACCACCGATGATGTCCTGTGCCAAGAAGCTCAGATGCTGTTGTAAAGATATTCTTACTGCTCCTCCATTGTAGAATTTCCAGGTGGGCAGAAGGAGAGAGTGAATGGGGGAGGCCTTGGTGGAGACTCATGGACATTCTCTGATGATCTGCTTAGATATGTACAGGTTGAGCAGGTATGAGGAAAGCACATGTGTCGGCAGTCCTACTGCAGTTCCTATGCAGCATCAGCGATCCTGGAAACCAAAACCAGCTTGCCAGCTAAACTGCATCTCTAAATTCTTCTGCTTTCCACTTCTTTGCATACATCACCATCAAAAATGGCTCCCATGCCTTTTTCTAACCTACCACATACTACAGAATGTGAAAAAACTGTGTTTCCCCACAATTTCTCAACTCTTTAATATTTAGGAGTCCTACCGATTGACCGTTCACAGTCATTACAATTTCCCCTTTTGTACTTGTTTTGTTTTTTTCTTTTGAAAATCGGGTTCCCCGCTTGCACACGTTGGAAGCACTTTCTGCTAAGCCACTACTGGATACAATTTCTATATTTATTATATTCAAAATAGGCCCAGCAGGATATAAATTGCTCCCCCTATACACATTGTAACAAAAACTTCCCTATAGTGTGCAAACTACAGTGGGAGGAAGGAGAGTTTATTTTCAGATATTTATATATAAATTATTACCCCCCTCTCTATATATATGTGCATTCGTATCCTACATTTCTTCCAAGGAGATCAAGTTGACTTAGTTTCTCCTCCTGCTGCCGATTTTATTCTCATAACAATCCTGTGAGGTGGGTTAGACTGAGAAATGGTGACCAAGATGTCTCCATGGCAGAAGCATTTCCGTACATGTGATGCTCTTTCCCCACCTCCACCCCCATGCAGTTCCAATTTCATGAATGGAAAAGAGCAGGGGCTAGCCCCGCCCCTCTGTGATGTAATCATCAAGGGCTTTATCACTCTCTACATTAGTGCTGAACTTCTCCAATGCAACACAAGAGTGTATAAAGTTGTCTTGTGCCAAGTCAGGCAGCGGCTTTCCAAGATTTCAGGCAGAAGTCATTCCCCAACTACCTGGAGATGTTGGGGATTGAACCATGGACCTTCTGAACACAAAATGAGTGCTCTGCCACTGAGCTACAGCCCTACCTCACTGAACTATGGTCTTCCTTGCTTGTGTCTGTCTCAGCTCCTCACATGATTTAGAACTCTGGAACATTAGGAGGAATATCTGAATAGGACAACTGTGTGATTTCACATGTATCTCTCGTTTGTTTTTTAGACAAAAATTTTGTGAAGCTTCTGTTGATGAAGTGATAAAACCAGGTTTGGTTGGGTTTCAGAAATGAAAAGGGGGGGATTGTGATATCAAAGCAAGAGGAAGCAGGGCAACACCCATGGTGAGAAGCATGAACAAGGGGCATGATCAATAGGATGTTAAATGAGGTATTAATTTTCTCAGGAACAGAGTGTGAAGCGAAAATTTATACTCCAGGCATGGGTCAATAGCAATTTGTCTAGTCAACTGTCAAAAGCAACAATTGCCTACAGAAGACCAAACAAGGAAGAGGAAGAGGACTGGGTTTTTCTTCATTTCCAAATAGTTCATGTCCTACATATAATTGACCTGTGTGTTCAGGCAAGCTGCCAAAAAAATTATTTGCGGACTTTGGTGGACTTATTTGCAAGGTCAACATTAGGACAGGTCATGCAACAAAGAACAAAGCTACACTTACCATTCACTAATTTCAATATGAAAATCACCTGAATCACTGTGCTGGCCTGGATATGCCCTATTTAATGTGATGTGTGGAATTTTCCTAACCTTTCTGGTGAGGCTTTCCCTCCAAGTCACTTCAGAATAGGTGCCTTCCAGTGGGGACATAGCTGGCCTGGCTGGCTAATAAAATGTGGTGGTAGTGTGTAGCAAAATATAAGGAAGACATAAAAAGTAGGAATACGTTTAGCAGGCTTTTGTTGAAGAGGGGGATTGTTGTGGCATGTAGAGCAGATATTCATAAAATAATAAGAAATGATACCACCACATCCATGAAGTATCACTAACGATATGTGGTATACAATTAATATGCTAATAGGAGCACTGAATCTGTTCGGGAAACAAGCAGAAATTCTTCTAGAGAGATACAGAACTATGTTAAGCTACAGGGGGGAAATAACTGCAAGAGGCAGATCAAAGCTTTGTCTGACTCAGAACACATTAGAGATCTCAAAAATAACTGAAGTTTTATGGGGGCAAGGGAGTAGTTTATTGTGCAGTTTGGTTATAAGCACATACCTGCATACTCAGAAATACGTCCCACCGGGTTCAAACAGATAAGCTACTAAGTGTGCATGATATTGCAGATTTGAGATAGGAGATATAAGATATGTGCACACCAAACCTTTAAAGCACATTTAAAGTGTAAACTGGGAACCGTAGTTTACCCATCACACACATACAGTTCCTAGAACTGTTAACCACAGTTCCCAGAATTCTTTGTGAAAGGGGAGAAAACGTGCTTTAAATGTGCTTTAAAGGTTTGGTGTACAAATGCATCACTGAGAGTGTTGACTGGGGCTGATTGGGAATGGTTGTCCAAAACATCTGGAGGGCACCAGGTGTGTGCAGGCTGCTATAATAGGCTTTATTCAAAAGGATGCCCCATGAATCACATTCTCCAAGTAGGGAAAATGTAACACACACACACCCAGAACAGAAGCATCTTATCTTGCACAATAAATATGCATTCGTGATTTAAAAATGGATTATCCAAAAAGGTGCTGTGTGAGGATACAGTCTGTTACTCAGTTGAAAAGGAACTTGGGGGCTTGTGAGAAATTAAGCCCAGCATAAACACATCAGACGCAATAAGCATGTCTCTCTGGTTCCTATCCCTGCCACCCCCCAAAAAAAACAAGCAAGCAAGAGCAAAACACCACCACTGTACCATCCTTTGAAAATTTAGATACGGTTTTGTTGTTGTTTCAAATTAATGTCGTCTATTGTGCATATAAGGAGCATTTGTGGCTGACATCTTCTCGTCCCTCGCCTGTCTGTATTGAGACGGCTCTGTTGTAATGCGAGAGCTGCCAGTATCATTTTCCCCTGGGGGAAACAGATTGCCTTGTGCTCCTTCTGTGCCCTGAGCTTCCCCCCCCCCATCCTTTGCACTTATTTCTGCTCCGCTGCCGCTTCCTGTGCATCTCTCCCCCCCCCCTCCACCCCGCTGCTGCTGTTGAACTGCATCTCCCTCTGGAACTTGCACAAACCATCTCTCTCCTCCCAAACAGCAGTGAATCACACCATCACCTGAAGAAGAGCAATCGCCTGCCTGCTGCCTTTGCTTAGGAGGCTTTCAGGAACGCGTAAAGCGAAGCCAGGTCCTACCCCCCTCCCCTGCATCTCATCCCCAGCTGATTGGCTAACTGTCTCTGGATTCTATAGCGGCTCCTTTGATGTGCATGTATATGGAACGTTCTTTTTAAGCACAACTGGGGGGGGGGGGAGCCAGTCAGCAACAGCTGCTGCCGAGGCTGCAGTAGCCAGTGCAGCAAAATGAATGTGTGAGGGGATAAGTCGCCTGCGCCCAGCCTGTGCTTCTCCTGCCCTGCTCTGTCTTCATTCACCGGCTCCAGGAGGGACACTGAGCGAAACAGATGCGCTGCTAGCGAAAGGGAGTCCTGCCCGGGATCTATCGCTGTGTGTCCGCCTCCCTCGAGGAAAATGGTCAACAAAGACATGAATGGATTCCCAGTCAAGAAGTGTTCCGCTTTTCAGTTTTTTAAAAAGAGGGTAAGGATGCTCTCTGAGCACATGCTGTTTTAAAAAAATAAAAATTGATGTGATCATTTACTGTGATGCCAAGAGAGAGAGAGAGACGCGAGAGAATTAGGAGTGTGTTTGTTTGTGTGTGTTTAAGAGCGAACCTCCAGTACGGATGGCATGCAATACTATGGTCGTTTTTTAACAGTGGCGTAATTGTGCCAATTTCAAACAGAAAGTGCATTTTGGGCGATGGTTGTAGCATTACGTAAAAGCTGTTTGGTGAGGAATATGTTGATATTACTCACAGACCCCTGTCTAGCATCCAGAACAAGGCACTATAGTTCTGGAGGAAGATACCTAAAGAAAGAGGTGTGTGCATTAGCAGAGAAGGACCAGGTGGTGAGGTATAGTGAGAGAGACAGAGAGAGCCAAGGGGTTTTGATTCTTGTTTCAAAGGTTATTGGCCACAATAGCTAAAAGGAACTTCCATGTACAGCAGCAGTATATCTCTGAATACCAAATGCTGGGGACTAACAATAGGAGAGAACTGTTGTGCTCTTTCCAGGGGTATCTAGCTGTCCACTGATGGAAACAAAGCACTAGGCTAGATAAACCATTGAGCTAACCTAGATATTCTGATATTCTTAAATTGTCTAATTAACTGTTAACTCTCTTTGACAAATCTGTTTGTTTGTTTTTCTCCTCCCCCTCAATTTCCCATCTTGGGGTGGGGGTGGGGTGGAAATGTTCTGTGACCTACTTTAATTCCTCTTTCTGTAAAATGGGGGAGTATGCCCTGAAATGTAGAATTATAAAGGTGAGATCTGACAGGTGAAAATATAGGAAAGCATTATGGACATTAATACAATACAATAATATGTGGATATAACAATGAGAACGGAGTGCAAGTAGGATCCCAGTTCTCCAGTTCTCCCTCTCTCTTGTCCCCTTCACCTGCTGGTTCCAGCCCATTCATTCACACCTAGCAAAGTGCTGCATTCTATCACCTCCATTCATTGCTTTGTGCTAAGATGTTTGCAGGTTCAGCAAAACTATGGCACCGCCTATAATCTACCTGGTAACCCACAGCCGACCGAATAGCAATAAGAGCAGAGTCAGAAAAGAAGCATCAGGCAGACACTTGCTGTGTAAGACAATGACAGCATCCCTAGCTCCACTAAAATACTTGGGTTCTGCTTAGCCTGCTTGCTTGATTCAGTGTGTCCAAATAATTGCAATTAGTGTTTCATGAGATGAAAGGCTGCATATTGAAATGCTTGTGGAAATCTCTGTGTGTATACATGCAGTTATGTTCTCATATAGTTCCTTAGTAGTACATTAACTGCACCCACCATCATTCAGGGATCCGATATTCCACCGAATTTTGCTCATACAGCAGGAACATTTTCCCGTTATGGTGGGAACACAGGAATTCTGAACAAACAAGACAAAAGCAAGATGAAGGTGTATTTCAATCCAACACAGGTGGATAAGCTTCTACCTAGTTCCTTCTTGAAAGGATTTCTTTTGTTTTTCTGAATGATTGGGGCTGGGGATTCTCTTTAATGAGTCAGAGTAGTAAAACAAGGCAGACAGTTCCGTTCATTCATTCACCCATTCCCATTCACCTCCCGCCTGCCTTATATGGAGGAAGCTGTCACTTCATTTAGCCCACCAGTCAAACTCGGAGAACCTCTGCTCAGACACCCATGCCCAGCTCCTCTTCATTTCCATGGCATAAATTAGGACCTCTGAATGATAAGTCAAGAGCAACAGCCTCCATGCATCAGATGGAGACAGCTCCCCAACAAGGACGGAACATAACTCAGTGCATGCAGAAGGTCCCAGGTTCTGTTTCCAGCACATCCATGTAGGGCTGAAACAAATCCCTGCCTGGATCTCAGAGAGTCACTGCCAATGAGTTAGATGGACCAAAGGTCCGACTTAGAAGACAGCTTCCTATAAAGCTGGTATGACAGTGCTTGTCCTCACTGCGGCCATGAGCCCTGTTCAGGCGTTCATATTATGGCTTAACACACAAAGAGGGGAGAGCACCTATGAGCATGCCAGCTCTGCCCCACCTGCATTGCTCCCTGCACTTTCAAGGCTTGCTGTCTGCTTTGGGGATGCCTCCTGTAACCTGGGTTTTCCAAGGTTCTAAAATCCATAGTAGCCTCCTGCAGACTTGAATTTGTGGGGGATGGTGAGGATGGGGGTGCGTGGAGCTAGTGCACTTGCACATGAGCTCCTCACATGTTCATTTGTCATGAGCACATGACTAGGTCTGCAATCTGTCCCTAAGGATGCAACCTTAAATTCACTTACTTCTCAATTCATATACAGGATGGTGTTGTAAGTCCCATTGAGTTCAGTGGCATTTACTCCCAGGTACATAGCTGCCAAGTTATCCCTTTTTTTAAGGGAAATTCCCTTATACTGAATAGGCTTCCTCACGAGAAAAGGGAAAACTTGGCAGCTATGCCCAGGTAAAAGATGATAGAATTGAAGCCCTGGTTGAGAGTAAGTCCCACTGAAACTGGGCTTTACCTTTGAGTAACTGTGCATAGGATTGGGCTTCAGGATAGAGACTGCAGGCAGAAAACCTAATGCAAGTGGTTTATATTTTAAACAAATTGCTTTGAGACTCACTATCCTGAGTTCTTCCTGTGATCCAAAGCTACTGTGAACTATTTGCCACAGGATCCCTGATGTTTTAGACCTCGTGTGACTATTTCTAATCAATATCTGATCAATATGGAAAGGTTACTCAGCTCTTGTGTTTTCTTTGTACAACAGTACCTTGGTGTTACATTCAGTCAAAATTCATTGTGGAACTTTCTCCAAATAGAATTTAACCATCACCAAGGAATTCTTCTAGCTTTGGTCTCTGCCAAAAATCAGACAGGAAAATCACATTATGATTATTTGCCTGCTATGCTTTCCCTATTTATGTGGGTTCTACTTAAAAGTGTGTGTGAATTGGTAACCACAGGTAAGACTCACCAACAGACTCATGAAACCCAGAGCCCCTTTTGGATGTCCAGATTTCAAGGATCTGCTGAAAAAGACTTTACCCTACCCTTGATTATAGCATCTCAGGGGTTGGGGGGGTGATTTTCATTGGAAACATGGCAGTGAGCGAAAGGGCGAAGTCCCACAGCTCACCCACCAAAGTCTCAATACTGGTCAGGAGGATGTTGTGGCTATTTTCATTTTTAAAAAAGAAAAAAATGGGCATGTTTAGTTTGGCGCTTAGCCATTGGCATAATACATAAGTCAACATATTTGGGAGATATGGAAAGAAATTTTATCTTTAAAGTTGCTGGAGATTTGGGCATCATGCTGAATGAACTTGTATGAATTGAGCAGGTTGGGTGGCCCTCTGTCATGGATGCTTTAGCTGGGATTCCTGCATCTCATGGGGTTGGACTAGATGACCCTCTGGGTCCCTTCCAACTCTACAATTCTATGATTCCAGGCAACATGAGAACCTTTCTAAATTTTGTTGCCTTCTTCCTTGGTGATCTGCCCCACAACAATACTCTGTAGAAATGCTTGCGAATGAGCTTTATAACAAGTGCTTTTTTTCCTAAACAAAATGTTTAGGGGTACTCTCATTTCCCCTCATTTTCTCATGAGGCCAAACTTAGATTCACAAAATGTTTAGGGGTATGCGTACCCCCAGAAAAAAGCACTGGCTATAACTAAGAAAATGTTATTTTGATGAACTGGATCCTGAAACCATTAAAAAAAAGACCTTCGTTCTAATACTGCACATAAAAGACGCAGTAACCTGATATAAATGTTATGGCGATTGTATGAAACTTCACACTATTAAGGATTATATCCAATGCTAGCCCTACTCAGAATTAACCCATTGAAATCAATGGTCATGATTTAACACCATTAATCCCCAATGGGGCTGCTTAGAGTAGGACCTGGTTGGCTACAGTCTAATGTTTACTATCAATACTTTGCATTCATTTAAATCAGGGGTGTGGGATCTGTGGCTCTTCAGATGTTGGACTGCTTCTCCCCTGGTTCCTCACCATTGAACATGCTGGCTGAAGCTGACAGGAACTGGAACCTCACAACTCCCGGGGGAACACAGCCTGCCAATCCCTGACTGAAATCAAGCATTTAATTTTTCAGTCATAGAAGAAACGGACTAAGACAGCAAAAGTGTCTTCAGAAAGCAGACCAGAATTCTTCTTACTTAAGGAAACAAACGTGTGCTTGTTCTTGTCTTTTGAAACCGTATTCATAAGAGAACAAAAGCAATAACACACAATTCATAATTTATATGCGCCCTGAAGCAATAACCTGGGATGCATTCCATATCTTTCCAGCATTGAGGAGTTGCCCTCTCTTTCAAGTCTGTGTCTTAAAACATGGTGCAAACAGAGGAGTTACCTGTTACAGCATGCAAATGGCCCCCCTTCTGAAGGTCTGGACAATTATGCAATGCCAGGAAGTGGGTGTTTTAGACAAGCTATTTTTGTTTTAATTTTTATATAGTAAGGTAGGGATTTTCCTATAATTTCTTGCAGATATAATTTCTTAAGTTTTTGATCACACGTGTTTATAGCTTAGGCTGGCAGTGTGTGTATTCCTTCATTTCCTAGCTGTTTTCAGTAGATGAGAAAATAATTACTATTTGATACAGAGTGGCATCATTCTGGTGCATCAGTATCCTAATCTACAAAGACCGAGGAAATAGCATCTTAAACTGTGTGTTTCTCCTTGCTGAGGTATAATTTCCCCCTTGGTTGGCTTCATGCTGTCACACATGCTGTCACACGCTGTCTCTTGGCATTTCCGACATTTTGGGGTCATCAGAATAGAAATACTGTATTTGAGTTTGCTAGATGAAGGTCAGAGGCGCAATGATTCATGCTTAGAAACTTTTAAAGTGATAGTTATTAGAAACATTGTTCCCACTCAACGAGAAATCAGATGTCATCCCCATTTAAATCTACATGCCTTCTTTGACATCACTGCAGCAATTGTGCCTGGAAGGATAGCTTGATCTGACATTGCACGCCACCCCAACCACCAAGCAGGGTGAGATTTCAGGGATTCCAGGCACTTACCTAGAGATTGTAGAGACTGTGGTGTCTTTAAAATGTATGCTTTATTTACACATATATACCACCTGAGCCTATGATGGAGGGATTCATAGCATTAACACCCAAGAGAGTCTTGCTTCTCCCATAGCCCAGCCTTGGGTTTCAGCAGAAATCAGGCATGGTTCTGCCTCCCCAGCTGCCCAACTTGCAGCATGCCAACTTAATCTAACTCATACACACAACTCCCAACTCTGGCCTTTGTCTTTCTAATTACCAGTGAGCTGAGAAGGGGAGTGCCCGACTTCTTCTTCTTCTTCTTCTTCTTCTTCTTCTTCTTCTTCTTCTTCTTCTTCTTCTTCTTCTTCGGCAATAACTCATAGCCAAGTAAGATTGCCTTCCATGAACACAGTCTTAACAGTGAGTCCGTAAGTGACTGTGGAGGCCAATTCTGGATCCACATGTCCTTCCACAGTGAGGATATAGGTTTCCAGGCCAGAGTTGATCATGATGAGGGTTTGCCAAGAGTGCTTTCCTCTTAGCACATGTCTCCCTTTCGTCCTGAATTCAAGAGTCTTCAAGTCCATGACACCTTCGGTAAAGGCTGTTCTGCAATTGGAGCGCTTGCAGACCAGTGTTTCCCAATTGTCTTATACAACATTTTTTAAAGATTTGCCTTGAGAGAGTCTTTAAACCTCTTTTGTTGATCACCAGCATTATGCTTTCCATTTTTAACATGACCACACACAGCCAATTCTTTTGTTACCTTAATGGCCCATACTTAGAGAAACTTGTCTGGCTATTTCAACAATTTGAATCTTTGCTTAGATTTTAGCACTTGCTGGATCCCAGAATTGGAAGGGGTTCAGGCATGCAGCCTACCCTAGGGGGGGACCCTCAGGACAAGGTTGTAAGTCCAGATACTGTTCCAAGGGCTGCCCTAATGACATCCATGCTTGCTCCACCCAGTAGAAGGTCAGGGCAGGGGAACAGGCAATGCACATTCCATTTTTCTTCATACAGTATTAGTATTATAATTTTTTAAAAAAACAAAACAGTACTTTGTAGACTGGACTGACAATTAAGGTTGCCATATTTATAAAGTTTTACCCAAAAGTTGTTGAGCTTTTAGGGCAAAATCCCCCCAAAATAAATGCAAGAATGGCACTGCTGATGTGGGCTGCCATGTGTCCGGATTTTCCCGGACATTTTTTCTGATTTCTGCCTGGACACTGCTGCCGACAGCAGTATTCTGTATATGTCCAGGACAAGCCAGACTTATGGCAACCCTGCTGGCAATGTCCTAAGAAGATCTGATCTGATCAGTAAGCCATGGGGCAGGGAATGCTTTTTCTATGTCTCCTGGGATGTAGAGGTTACACTTCTTCCTATGCCTGCATATTTATATATGCCTAAATTGCTGCCAGATGGCTTTAATAAGAGCTGTTTCAAAGTACACCATTTTATTCTCCCCACTCTGTCTTTGATGCTCATTCCCCTTTAAAAAAAAAAGTTTATTGCTCAGCTTCTTAAGAGAGATCATCTTCAGCTCTCATGAAATAACATGGTGTGACATCTGATCAAATGGGATGAAGGAAAGAGAGCAGGGAGAAAGAAACCTTTTTCGAGCACCAAAATGTCCATCTTACTAAGTACAGCGGCAGATAAAGCAGTAACCTCGGCTTTTCCCAATGTTATTAAGGGGAAATTGAGAAAGGCTAAAAAGATAAATAAATGATGAATGGGAACAAGAATGTAACACTCTCCAAAAGGCAGCAAGAGAATCCAAGGAACGACTCTTCTTTGTTTATTTATACTCGGGTGGATTTAGGGCTCATTAATCAAAAGCCTGAGAAAAAGATTAAAGTCTTGTCAACTGGCTTATCCTAGAAAAATGTTCAGTAATTAGCAACTTGGGCCAAGCTATGTAGACAAGTCAGCCCAAGACAAGATGGCGCCTGTCGCCTGCTCACTCCATGTTCAGAAGCTGACTGGACTGGCAACGGAATCAATGCTGGCAATAGGGCAGCTGCTTCCATCACACTGGAGAAAAACAGGATTTAGGAGGCACAGAGAGGCTATGTGGCACATACAGCTCTGTCTTCCAACAGAGGAGAATGGATAGTAAGCTCATGAAAAATGGCTGCCCCCCCCCCATCTTTGAGAAGGGCTGTAGCTCCACAGAAGAGCATCTGTCTTGCATGTAGACGGCCCCAAATTCAATGCCTAGCATCTCTGGGAAGGGTTGGGTGGAGGGACCGTCCTGAAACTGTGGGGAGCTGCTGCCAGTCAGTGCAGACACTACTGAGCTAGGTGGAACAATGATTTGTCTCTGTTCCTATGTTCCTAATCGCTTACTGAGGCTGCCACCTCACTCACTCTGGCTAATGGTAGGGCTGGACTTGTAAGGACAAAAGAGACATTTCCTGCTTCCTGCTTTCATTCATTTCTCAAAACATGTAAAAAGTGATATTCTGTGTTTTGGCAAATGCACTCACTTCAGAAGCAAGAGTGATCAGTTTCTGAACTGAATATGTCCTGGGCTTCAAGCCTACTTGGGCCATGTACTCCTGTATATGTTCTTTGTCCTAATCCAACACAGGTAAGGTTCGTTGTGGTGAGGTGGTAGACTCTGCACGTGCTCAGAGGCACTTTCTTATTACAGTTGCATCATCATAAAATACAAATGCATTTACTAGCTGGATAACACCTAGCCTGGCAGGGGCCAGCCAGACTGGACTGCCGAGGGCTGAGAAGCAGGACATGCAGGTGATGGCCATTCTCTCTCATTGGCTCCAGCATCTGGAATTCAGAGGTCTACTGCTACATGGAGGATCTGTTTAGCTTTCCTGGCTACTCTTTGCTGATAGACACATCCATAATTGTCTAGCCCATAGTTGGCAAACTTCTGGCCCACTCGATGTTGTCGAGCGCCAGCTCCCATTAACCCTGGCCAGCATGGCCAATGGTCAGGGACAATGGGGAAGGGCAGAGGGCAGCAATATCTATCAGGGTACTGATTGGCACATTTTAGCTCTGATCTCCTGCACTGAAAACAATTCATGTAATTAGCATGCAAATGAGAGGGGGTAAAATGCTTTGCTTGCTCAAGGGGGGTAAGCTGCTGAGGAGGAGAGTGCATAATTATTTGCCTGTTTTCTAATTGCATATTAAGAGCCCTATAACAGTATTTAAGTCCCTTAAAAAGAAACATTTAGAGCTGACTGTACGTGGTTAAGTAGCATTTGTGGTATAATTCATGGGAAAGATGCTTTATGCTCTGCTTCTTGCAACATTACTTTTGCAGACTCAGGAATAGATCCAAGAAACCACTGCAAACTAGACTCTTTAGGATGATAATGGCTTTTCCCTCGGGAGGCGGAAGGGGAAATCTTGAAAATGCCAGCTAGATCTGGGACTGTTGCCTATTTTTTAAAACTGTCTAATGCTTTTTTTAAAAAAAGGTGGAGGCATTCTCTCCCCCCGCCCCTTTCTTCAACTGTTAGTAAGTAGCATTTAAAACAGATTTCAACAAAATAAGACTCTGGTGGGCTGCAACCCAAATAAGAAGCAAATGTCTTTCCCATCATACTTTTCTTCCCCTGATACTGGGCAACTGAATCACTGAAGTTTAATTGTGTCTAGTAAAAGAAATACAGGTGCTCAGCTTCTCTTTGGAACAGACTTAGAATGTGTTTATCTCGTGCATTCAGCAGAGCAGACCCCCTCTGAGCATCCCATGTGCTAAGCAGATGGGGAGGAGGACAAGGTGAAATGAGAGAAATACTCCTGAGAAGCTGACAAAATTGGACGTTTTCATGAAAGCTTTTTTTTTTTAAAAGGCTGCTCCTAAGGCCATGAAATGGTTGGCTTGAGCAAAACATAATCAAAAGAAGGAAAGAGAATGTCCAGTGCTTTTCAGACTCTCAAGTGAAAGCTCAGTTTGGTAGGGGCTATGTAGGTAGGGTATATACAAGTTTATGAACTCTCATAATCCATGCGTAAATTTGAGAAGGATGAGCAAGCCCAACCAGCACCATTTTTAAAACTGCTATTCCAACAGCAATCCAAGAAAACATCCTTGATCACGAAGTACATCAATTATTTGTGGCCCCAAAGATATCTCTTGGTGCTCTCACAAACTAAAACCACAAGGGAGATGGTCTTGAAACATTTGTGAGGTGGCAATATAAGCATGAAAAGGACAAAGGCAATCAGGCAAAGGGAAAGCGAAAGGGGAAATTATGAGGATGAAGAAATCTCCATATCTCCTCCATATCACTTCTCTGACAAAACATCTGGATGATCTTTCTTTCTGACAGTAAGAGCTGATTGACAATGGAACAGACTCCCACGAGAGGTAGTGGGCTCTCCTTCCTTGGAGGTTTTTTGATGACCATCTGTCATGAATGCTTTAGTTAAGTTTCTTGCATTTCAGCGGGTTAGACTAGATGACCCTTGGTCCCTTCCAACTCTACAATTCTATGATTCTATTATTCATCCCTTTGCCTCTGCTGGATCTCTTCTACAGTGTGGTAACTCTGTATCCATATGTATCAGTGTGTAGTAGATGTGTGGTGTAGTACTGAGAGGAGAAAGGCAGAGAATAAAAGGCAGAGACACCTGAAGGCAGCCCTGTTTAGGGAAGCTTTTAATGTTTGATTGGTTACTGTATTTTAATATTTTGTTGGAAGCTGCCCAGAGTGGCTGGGGAAGCCCAGCCAAATGGGCGGAGTATAAATTATTATTATTATTATTATTATTATTATTATTATTATTATTATTATTATATCTATGAGATCTCCTTTCTAACATCATACATAGAGGAGGCTTGAAGTGTCAGACATGCCAACTCTCCACATTTTTCAGTCCATCTCCTGTAATGTCTATGACAGATCTGTTGCTTGATCCAGACCAGGATTCCAAAGTGCTCTGAGCTAAGGATAAATTAGTCCACTTTAGGACTCACAGAAAATTCAGGAAGGGAAAGCATGAGTCTGCATGTTAAATGTGAGCAAGGAAAGTACTCTAAAATAAACCACTTAATCTAATAAAGGTAAAGAGACCCCTGACCATTAGGTCCAGTCTCGGACGACTCTGAGGTTGCGGTGCTAATCTCACATTATTGGCCGAGGGAGCCGGCGTACAGCTTCCGGGTCATGTGGCCAGCATGACTAAGCCGCTTCTGGCGAACCAGAGCAGCGTTTACCTTCCCACTGGAGCGGTACTTATTTATCTACTTGCACTTTGACGTACTTTCAAACTGCTAGGTTGGCAGGAGCTGGGACCGCGCAACAGGAGCTCACCCCGTCACGGGGATTCGAACCGCCGACCTTCTGATCGGCAAGCCCTAGGCTCAGTGGTTTAACCCACAGCGCCACCCGCGTCTAATAAGTACAGTACTGTATAGCCTTATTGCTGTCTCTGGTCTCTAAACACACAACACCCGCAGATGCCTCTCACTCTGTTTTTGGAACATACAGCAAAACTGTGAAAGGATGCTTCATCCAAAAAAGAAGATCTGATTGGGATTAGATACCTTTGGGCATTTTAACATTACCTTGCCCTTCATACCATTCATGCCATTTGAATGATTGCAGACAAGAGGAACGATATGATATTCCCATCCCTCTCCCGTGCATGTTGGATGTGCCTCACCGAACGTGTCTATATCTGTGCTCAGGGAAGGACAGGGAATTTGGAATGCAGTTCTTGGAAGCTGCTCATCTGCTGAGTATGATGACAGTTCTGCTATCATAACTCATCTCAGCAGCCGTAACATCACTTACTGTAGGCTGCCCTCCTTAGACAATCCCAGCTGGCGCTAGACCAGTGCAAAGTCAGAAACTATGAGCACGTCTGGCGAGAAGAGAACAATACAGAAGTCCTTGATGCAGGATGTTGCCAAATAGGCCACTGCATTGCTTTGGCGGACAAAGAAGCTGCATAAGAGCTCCTGGGAAAATGAAATGAATGTCATAGTTTTGTCACACTGTGAAATCAATGAATGTCATCTGCAAGGAGTGAGTGTCAGTGCCTATTAAAACCATGGTACTGAAACTGCACAGTTTTCTCAGGAACTTAGAGCCCTTCTGGATCGGACCAAAGGCCCATCTAGTCCAGCATTCTGTTCTCACAGTAACTAACTAGATTCATGTGCAAACTGCACATGAGCACATAGCTGCCTCCTGTTCATGATCCCCAGCTACCGGTATCTATTGCCTCTGATAGTGGAGGTGGTGCACAGCCATCATGGCTAGTAGCCATTGATAGCCTTTCACTTCTTCAAAGATACTGCCTGGATACTGGCTTTCGGATTCTGCAGGGTACCATTTTCCCCTTCCACTGAGATACCTTTCCCCTATCAGACTGGGAGATTAGACACTTGCCTTCCCCTTGTGGAATGCAGAATGACCAACATTTCCAAAGCTCTATCCACAGGGCAGCTCACATATCCCCTCCATTTGGCAATTGTGCCCAAAGGAAGACATTCAAGAATTTGAATTGACCTCACTCCCAGATGCAATTAAGCCCTAAGTACGTGACTGAAACACTATATATCCCTCCCCTACCAACTGAAGGTAACCTTCATGCATTTGATGAACAAGGATACTCCGGCATAATGCATTATTGCATTATGTTTTTAAAGTGCCCTAAAACTTTAAACTTATTGTTCCTTCTGCAAGAGACTAGCAGAACTACCCTCGGGCTTGATAGTCTTCCCGTTAACCTTGCTTCACCCTTCAGTCAGCAAACAGGTTGAAAGGGGAATGGGATGCTATATTTAGTTTCTCCTGTCCTCCCATTGGCTGCTCCTGTTTGGACCACCTTACCAGGGCAACACAAATGTAGTCATGGCTGTTGCATAAGCATATATTTGGATTAGGAGTGCAGCATTCTTCCCTCTCTTCATAGCTAAATCATCAGCTCAGACACCTTGTGACTGACATAAAGCATGTCTAAGGTCCATTGATTTCAATAGGAGAGACTGAAAGCTGTGCTTAACAATTCCATTGAAATCTGCCAGGCCTCAAAGTGCTTTGATTTGGGCTGGATCGGTTTGTTGGTGTTAGGACAGAGTTTCAGAGTGAGACAGATCACATTTACTTTTACTGGAGACATTCATGAATAAATACTCAGAGATATTGGCTCGCCTTTGATGATGCCTCAGATCAAAGGGAATCCATAAAGAGCATCTCATGAATGCCAACGAGTATCTGGAGGGCAAGTGTGTTGGAGAGAAGTAGGAGCCAGACGAGCTCCAAGGCAAGGATTCCCTAATGAATCTTTTCAGGAAGTTACGAGCATCTTTGAGTCTGAATGCAGAAATATCTGATTGCAGCTCCTGCACCTTGCTGTAAATGTGCAAATAAACATGAGATCCCACAAGGAGTCTCTCTTCCCTCCCTCTCCCTCACTTGATCTCTGGCAGTGACACGATTTCTAAAGCTATCAATATGTTTGAAAGTCCTCGCTATTTCTTCCTATAAACATAAACCTCCCTAATGACACTTGCCTGAATAAATTGGCTCAGGTGCCTGCTTTCATCTGGATCAAGTAATTTTCAATCGCACCCAAGCCCAATTCAAAGGGAAACGGAAAGCAGCTTATGTAACTAACCCCACCCCCTCAATTTTTCGTCTGGCTGGGAAGCCTACTAAATATGTATAGCGTTGGATTTCACTTTCAGGACTGCTCCATGTTCACTTTCTTCGGTGTCAAGCATCTCTCCAGGTGTGTTTTTCTAAAGATTTATTCTTTAACCAGAGATGGCCACTAATCAGTAGGTTCGCATGTTTGTTCAGCAATCTTGTCCCCACAGGAATGTGAAGCGAATGCATAGTTCTCCCTCAGGGCCTGTGCAAGGATAACATCGTTCCCTTTGGTGCTCATCCCCAGGCAAGGGCTCAGATTTATTGCTACAAGGATATTTAGTTTCATGGTAATTTTAAAGAAACTTGGGATCCTGGTGTTTACATTCTTTCCCTCAATGTAAGGGGTTCAGTCCGTGCGCTGTTTATATACTTCCCCGGTCTGCACTCTAGTCTGGTTTATTATTCTGACTTTTTCTCAGCAAAATCTTACTCTACTTCCCTTATTACTGTATTTACACAGTGGTGCAGTATTTGCTATGGCAATGCTGCTGTTTGTACACATACGAAGTTGCCTGGCACAGAGCCATGCCTCTGGCCAGCAGTGGCTTTCCAAGGACTCAGGCAGAGGGCCTTCAGATTGAAAATGCCAAAAAAAAGAGGCCCCAAAGAGGATTTGCATAAGCCATAGCTGCCAAGTTTCCCCTTTTCTCACGAGGAAGCCTATTCAGCATAAGGGAAAATCCCTTTTAAAAAGGGATAACTTGGCAGCTATGGCATAAGCTGGCATATGGCCATTCAAAGGAGCCAACTCCTAGGGGGCAAGGTCCCTTTGGGCTCCCCAATAAAATATTTGAGGGAGCTGTGCCCCCCAAAAGTGGGTGGGCATTGCCATTCAAATGGTATGCATGCACTGTGTCATATGATCAATTATGCAGGGTGGGCTTACACCCCCCCACACACAATATTTTATTCAAGTTGGCACCCCGTGCCCATTTATTTGTATAGATGCATGTTGGAAAGAACTGCTATAATTCTAATAAAAATACATACTATAGAGGGGTGGCTTCTCCAGTCCAGAATGAAGCCCTGACTCAATACGAACCATATCAGATAGCAGAGAGGTACAAGATGGGGAGATTTCCCAGAGTGGATTCCCTATAGTCCTCTTGCAAAACACTGAGAGCTATTAGAAGTGACTGAAATCCAACAGGAGCTTCCTCTACACTTCTACAAATCTGATTCAGTGCTGCAACAATCCCTATGCATGCTTCCTTGAAATAGGCCTTTTATATATTGTCCATTAAGGCATACATAGTCCGACCCTCCATGTGTCCCTATTTTCCTGGGATGTCCAAGATTTACAGAAGCCATCCCGGTTTCTGATTCTTTTCTTTAGGACGTCCCTATGGAGAAATGTTGGAGGGTATGGAGTTTTCTGACCCCTGTGCCATCTGAGCAGCAGTGGCGTACCAAGCCCAGATGGTACCTGGTGAGGTGCCTGTGCGGCACCCCGTACGGACTGCGCATGTGCGGCATCCCACGCTCGCACACTCCATACAGGGTGCCGCACATGCGCAGTCCATACGGCTGCTGCTCGCGGGCGGCGGCATCCCGTACGGATAGCATGTGAGAGCGGTAGCCCATATGGATGCAGCACCCTCAAGCAAAGCGCGCCTCCCAAGCCAGCCGCCGCCGTGCCGAGCGAGGCTTTTTATTGGGCAGCGGGGCTCGGCTTGGGAGTCACGGGGGGGGGGGTTCCAAGTATCACCCCCCTCCAAGGTGGCACCCGGGGCGTCCCGCCCCCAGTGCACCCCCTTGCTATGCCCTTGCTGAGCAGGCCTGTACATACCTGCCAAATCTCCTGCAGAAAAATACAGAATCAGCAGCAGCAGCGGCACCAGAAGTTGCACGGGAAGTTGTCCAGTGGCCACCCCTAAGATGGCCGCCGGGCATGCGTAGAAGTTATTTCCAGCACCAGCAGCGGCCATTTTCTGGTGCCCATTGATGGGCAAACCGGCACCAGAAAAATCGCTGCCGGCAGGAGCGGATTTAAGGGAGATTTACGGGAGAGGAGCTCAAACGGGAGACCGCCGGGAAATTGTAAGGAAAAACAGGGGTTTACCGGGGAATACGGGGTACTTGACAGCTATGTATAGGGAAGGGTTTTTTAATGTTTATTTTTTAAAATGTTTTTTATATCTGTTAGAAGCCACTCAGAATGGCAACCCAGTCAGATGGGTGGGGTATAAATAGAAAAATTCTTGTTGTTGTTGTTATGCGATAGGGCGTCCCTATTTTCATCAGAGAAAAGTTGGAGGGTTTGAATCAGATGGAGCTGTGTGGCTGCAAACACAGTACGGTGATTAAATGAGCCCTTTGACATCGGTGGGATTTAAGTAGCCTACCTGTGTGCAGGATTGCACTCTAGATATTTCATCTTCTATTATTTCAGTTTCCACTCTTCCAAGCTTTAGGATCCAGTGTAGGAAGTGGAGCTGTAAGCATGCATGAAAAGTCTCCCCACAGCCACTGGAGTGTTTGAATAGCAATATTCTGTCACCCTAAATGCATCCCTCAAGAGTAGGGGCACTATAATTTAGACATTGCCTGTCTAAAACCTTGCAGAAAAGAAGCGGCAGGGTCCCCAGGAGGAACATAGGTATCTCAGCTCATTATTATTATTTAGAACCTGCTGTTTATCTCATAGTTTGTACGTTTCGTCTTGACAGTGGCTCATCTGTGAGTAATGTCACTGGTTATGTCCCCCCCGGGGTCCAAGTTGGATGGCTGCACTTTTAATAACTAGGTTTGCAGCTTTGATTTATTGTGTTGTTGAATAATTCCTTTAATGCTTTTAGTGCTGGTTCCTCCTTGAGTCTCTAGTTTATACACTCCATCCTTCCTCCAATCCTCTCAGGGGAGAAATATTTCTCTATTTTGGCTTTCTCTCTGGCAGGTGGATTTGCTCATCTTGTCCACCTTTTACTTTGGCTTGCAACCAGATTACTGAAGCAGCAAGAATGGCCTCAAGGATACCATTTGTTGAAATTAACTTCTGAGCTGCCTGTGGATTATTGGCTGCTATCATCTCTCGGCCTGGCTGCTATCATCTCTCGGCCTGGTCTCGGTTTTGGACTGCCTGCCTGAGGTGGTCAGAGGCAATGATCTGTGGTGATTTAACAATGTTAAATGACAGCCATTTTGGAAGTTTAAGTTAATTTGCAACGTTTGAGGAAACAAAGTAACACCATTCTAACTGTGGTTTTGGTTGGGAGATAGCTGGCCCTGCAGATGTTGTTGGATTACAACACACATCATACATGTAAACTGTCCATGCTGGCTCAGGCTGATGGGAGTGGGAGTCCAACAAGATCTGGAGGGTCACATATTCCCCATCCCTAAGGCAAGTCATTAGCAGTGCAATCCTACTTATGTCTACTAAGAAGCAAGTCCCATTGAGTTCAATAGGGTTTACTCTGAGGTACAGGGGTACACAGTCACAGCCTTCATTTGTACAGTCATACCTCGGGTTGCGATCGCTGCAAGTTGCGCGTTTTAGGGTTATGGACGCGCCAAACCTGGAAGTACCGGAACAGGTTGATTCTGGGTTTCGGTGCTCGCACATGCAAGTCACGTGCATGCGCAGACATGGCGCTGTGGGTTGCAAAGGCTGCGGGTTGCGAACGTGCCTCCCGCATGGATCACATTCGCAACCCGAGGTTCCACTGTATATTTCACGGCCACCACCAAAGTGATTGACAGAGTGGTTGGCCAAGTTGATGGAGAGGATGTTGACAAGCCAGCTGCAATCAACCCTGACAGACCTTCCAAGTCTCCCTATTTTCCAGGGACATCCCAGATTTACAGAAGCCATCCCAGTTTCTGATTTGATCCAAGAATGTCCTGCTTTTCCTTAGGACGTCCCTATTTTCATCAGAGAAACGTTGGAGGGTGTGGAGTTATCTGACCCCTGAGCCATCTGAGCAGCCCTGTATAGGGAAGGTTTTTTAAAAAAAATGTTGAATGTTTTATTATGTTTTTATATATGTTAGAAGCCACCCAGAGTGGCAACCCATTCAGATGGGTGGGGTATAAATAGTAAAATTCTTATTATGTGATAGGATATCCCTATTTTCATCAGAGAAATATTGGAGGGTATACCCTGAAGGAAACAGGCTATCTTGACCGATTTCAGTCTGGCTTCAGATCTTTTTACAGCACTTAAACAAACTTGGTCACACTGTTTGATGATCGTCCTTCAAAGAATGACAGAGATAGTGCTACCCTCCAGTGTCCTCCTGGGGTGACTCTAGCATCCTGTTCTAGAAGGGCCTTTGGTCTGATCCAGAAGGCCTCTCTTTATGTTTTCTAAGCCCCTGTGATGCAATTCTGCAGAGAGTTTTAGCACCGCTGTTCACTGTTATTTTATATTATTTCTTGCTTTCAGAAATTGTTTTTTTATGATCATGGCATTTTGTTATCATCATTGTTGTGAACCACCCTGTGCTCCATAGTGGAGGAAGACCGGGCTATAAATCCATCAGATAAATAAGTAACTAAACAACAGCAAGCAATGCAGATTGTTTACAAGTTCCTGGTTGCGCTTTGTACGATTGCCACAGGTAAAATAAACTGATACCATCATATAAATGTACTTCTAAGGGGAAGTGCACTCTCATCAGGATGAGAATCAAACAGGAAAAACAGAGCTCAGACAGGGCTTGATTGTGTGTTGATAAAGACAAGTCCATCCTGGTATGTGTGTTTTTCATGTATCCACTTGCAAAATTATATGTTATCTAGCATCTGTTATTAGGCTTTATGCATTGCCTGCCTTCTTGTCTCTCTCCTGTCTGTGAATCACTTAGTTTTTAAGGAAATCCGAGCCACTTCTGTTCAGTCTGGGTCACATTGACCCAAACTCCGATGCTTTCCAATGAGGCTGTATGGGCGCCAAAATGAATTCCCAGATGCTCTGCTACCTGGAGGGCTTTTCACTAAAGATGATAGCCCTCCCTTATGTAATGTATATTTTTAGTCTTATTAAAGCTGTACCCTGTCTGCATGCCAGGGGAAGTTGTTTACCAGGAAAGGACTTTGGAATCCTCTCACATATATTCATATACTGTACAAACAACTGGGCATGTGGAATAAGGAAATGAAAGCAAGCCACCTCAGACATAGACTTCCTAGTGCTCAAGCAGTTATGAGGAAGCCTCCAGCCCTGAGACTCCAACTGGTGAATCACTGTTGCTGGCTTCACATCATCTGTTTCCAAAACAAGGATTTGTGTTGCAGTGGTCCTAGCAAAGGATTTTTGCAAATCTATTAGAATTTTTTTTAAAAAAAAAACTAAGGCAGGCAATATGTTTCTTGCAGTTTGTAACCATGTGCTTGGAAGAACAGCAGGCTGAGAAAAGAGACAATGCAGTATAAATGTCTGAAATATTTTTGATGTTGTCACTGCCTGTTTGATGTTTATGGAGGATGACATGATACTCTTGTCCATTATGCTACTGTGGAATCATGTGGATGGAGAGCTTGTGTAGAATTCAGCCTTGCCCAGTCAAGCCTTCTTCTCTCCATCTGTCTCTCTCTGACTCTGGGGAGCAGACGAACCTTCCTTCCACTGAGCCAGACCATTGGTCCAACTAGATTAGTATTCTCTGCACTGACTAGCAACAGTTCTTCATGGTGTCAGTTTTCCCAGCTCTGCCTGCAGAAGCCAAGGAACAAAGCTTAGAATGCAAATGTGCTCTACCAAATCCTACGGCTCCTCATACTGCTACTGTGTTTCCCCGAAAATAAGACACTGTCTTATATTTATTTTTCCTCAAGAAGACACACTATGGCTTATTTTCGGGGGGGTGTCTTATTCCAGCCGGAAGGGCTCTGCGCGGCACGGCATGGCTGAGGGCAGCAAGCTGTTGCCGGGAGGCACCACGTCCATGTCTTATTTTCGGGGTTTGGCTTATATTGCGGAAATGCTTAGAAATCCTGCTATGGCTTATTTTATGGGCATGTCTTATTTTCGGGAAAACAGGGTATATAACAGCATAGCAATTCAGACCTGGACTTGCATTGTCTTGGTTAATGCTGGATCGACTATAGTCTACCAGTGAACTTCAGTGTGCCACTGAACATGCACTGATTTTTGCAGAGAATGTAGGGCTAGCTGTCAATCTGAGTTTGCCATGTTCTCATGAACTTTAGCAAGAGGTTTTCAACCTTTTTGAGTCCATGGCTCCCTTGACCAGCTACATTCTTTCTGTGGCATCCCTGTGAGGCTCAGGAGCCCAGTTATGTCCAGTGGTGGCGGAACCCTCTCCAACACCCAGGGCGGCGCAGCCCTTATGGACTGCGCATGTGCGGCATCCTGCACATGTGCACTCCGTACGGAATGCCGCTTGCATGTGGCGGCTGTACAGGCTGCTGCTTGCACAGCGTCCATACGGGCTACTGCTTGCACGGCAACCATACAGGCAGTGGCGGCGGACGGATCTGATTCCCGCCACTGCAGATGGATCCCGCCGCCATCGGTAAGGTGCTTGAGCGGCACCGCACATGCGCTGCAAGTACGGTGCACACCACATATGTGCCGGCGGGCGGTTTGCCAATGGCACAACTCAAGGGGTGAGGGACTGCTGGCTCTGTAGACAAGGGGTAACATAACCAGGGGCAGGGCAAGGGATGGGGTGGGGCGGTCCACCCCGGGACCCCCGCCCCTCCCTTGCCCTGCCCCTGGTTATGTTACCCCTTGTCTACAGAGCCAGCAGTCCCTCAACCCTTTTCGAGCACCCTCCCTTTTGGAGTGTTCCCTCAGCCTCCTCTCCCCTCTCCTTGGCAGCAGTCACCACTGCCCCTAGTCTCTGAGCTGCCCCCCTGCCCCAAAGAGAAGTGCCTCCTCACACTGCCCCATAAGGGCCTGGGAGAGAATACCCCCAGCCTTTGTGGCCCAATGGAGACTGGCCAAAGGTGAATGTGAGGCCAGAATGTGAGGCCAGTGGGTGCTGCCAGGCCTGCATGGTGGAAAGGTTTCCCTTCAGCACTGGGCATTCAGCTCCCAGGCAGGCCTTGTACACAGCAAGCACAAGAAAGGCCACAGCAGTGCCTGCCTGCCCACCTGCCTGGCCTCCCACTTGTCTGTCCATTCCCAACAGCAAGGTTGGTGGACTGACTGGCTGGGCTCCCTCGCCTGCTCGCTTGCTTACTCTGAGGCTGCCTCAGCTCCTGGCTACCAGCACCCCCTGGCCAGCCCCAGAGGCACCATTCGCCTGGGCAGCTTGTAGCCAGGGCCGCTGCAACTGACAGCTGCACAAGCCTTTGGGAGGCAGAGATGTGAGAGGGCATCAGAAGAGGGAGGGAAGGAAAGAGGGACAGAAGCCAGTATTGCCTGTGATACCCCTGACCATCATTCAAGGCCACAACACACTGGTTGAAAACCACTGCCTTAAGCAATTGTGCATGCTTAGGATCTGATTAGTAACCCCTTTGCTGTTAAGGGATCCCAAGCTTGTGTTCTTGAGCTGTCAATCTGAAACACAGTGATGGACCATGGTGATTATTTTGGTAATCCCATACATTTCTTCTCAGAAGTAATCCCCTGCATTGGAACTTACTCCAAGGTAGGATTACAGTCTGAAAGACCCCTGAGCCAAGCTCATGGCAGGCCTGTACAATTTCTCATCCTCCAAGTTGAAGGCAGTCCTGCATCGTGGCCTCCCAAGCAATCTCAGAGCTTTGTTGGTCCCTTGCAGGCTGCAAAAACAGGTGGTTTCTTGCGCCCTTCGTGAGCCCTACATGGTTGCATTTGGCTTGGTGGGCCATGAGTTGTGGAAGAAGAAGAAGAAGAAGAAGAAGAAGAAGAAGAAGAAGAAGAAGAAGAAGAAGAAGAAGAAGAAGAAGAAGAAGAAGAGGAGTAGTAGTAGTAGTAGTAGTAGTAGTAGTAGTAGTTTGGATTTGATATCCCGCTTTATCACTACCCTAAGGAATCTCAAACGAGGGATGTGGGTGGCGTTGTGGGTTAAACCACGGAACCTAGGGCTTGCCAATCAGAAGGTCGGCAGTTCGAATGCCCGTGACAGGGTGAGCTCCTGTTGCTCGGTCCCAGCTCCTGCCAACCTGGCAGTTTGAAAGCACGTCAAAGTGCAAGTAGATAAATAGGTACCACTACAGCAGGAAGGTAAACGGCATTTCCGTGCACTGCTCTGGTTCACCAGAAGCGGCTTTGTCATGCTGGCCACATGACCTGGAAGCTGTATGTACGCCGGCTCCCTCGGCCAATAATGCGAGATGAGCACCGCAACCACAGAGTCGGTCATGACTGGACCTAATGGTCAGGGGTCCCTTTACCTTTAAGGAGTCTCAAAGCAGCTAACAATCTCCTTTCCCTTCCTCCCCCACAACAAACACTCTGTGAGGTGAGTGAGGCTGAGAGACTTCAGAGAAGTGTGACTAGCCCAAGGTCACCCACAGCTGCATGTGGAGGAACAGGGACGCGAACCCGGTTCACCAGATTACGAGTTCGACGGTCTGGCCTGTCTGTACTGCCATTCTATGAAATAAGCTATAAGCAGAATGATTTGGATGACACAGGATCCATTCATTGTGCCTGCATTATGTCTAGCACAAAAGCATTTAAAAAAAAAAGCTTCTATCAGGAGGATATTTTGCTTGTGTCATGTACAATACAGTGTTTGGCATCCGATACCCATAATGCACACTGAGAGCATGTGCAGCGCATCAAAACAGACAGTGATTCTATTGAAAAACAAGCATTCCATTGCCTAAGATTGAGTCAACAACCCCACCGCAACCACCACTTGTACTTGATTTCTTAGTTTATTTATTCATTTGTTTAGACAAGAACCATTTGGGGAACAATGTGAAGGCACTTGTGGCAAATAAGCAGATCAGTAGGGAGCTTTATAATTCCCCTGACACTTAAAGGATGCAGTTCAATACGTTCTATCTATTGTTAGTGATTTCATTTTTATTCCACTTGCACAGTGATATACATGATTCTTCCCTCCCCGACCTTATCTTCACAACAACCCTGTAAGGTAGATTAGGCTGGAAGAGAATTACTGACCCAAGGTCATCAGCTGCGCTTCCTGGCAGAGTGGGGACCAGAATCCAAGCTTCCCCAAGGCTAGTGAAACACTATATGCAACTCTTTCTTTATCTGAAGAGGGACTTCCCAGCACAACAAAACACATGTGTGTACCCCAAATGCACTTCAACCTAGAAACTTCCCTCTTTAAAGTAACTAAGTATAACATGCTTAATCGTCTCCATATGCTTAGAGGTGAATGATACCTTGGATATAATTCCGACACTCCATTCCCCCCCCCAATGTTTTCACGCATATGGTGTTTCTGGCATGGTGCTGGTTGTATAAGCTGATGTCTCTGCATATGAGGCCTATGGCCCCAATGTGCATGAGTTCAGTGGCTCAAAAAAGTGTGGGGGGCATGGCACAGGAAGAACAGTCTGTATTTTAGGGGGAGGGGGAGCAGCAGTGCAGCAGTGGAGCCAAGAGTTGTTGAGTACCCTTTGGCAGAAGACCAATGTTCAACACTGGTTGCAGGTAGGTAGCCGTGTTGATCTGATGTAGTAAAAAAAAAAATCCTTCCAAGTAGCACCTTAGAGACCAACTAAGTTTGTTATAGGTATGAGCTTTCGTGTGAAGTGTGCATGCACAAGAAAGCTCATACCTATGACAAACTCAGTTGGTCTCTAAGGTGCTACTGGAAGGATTTTTTTATTATTACTTTTGCTTCAACACTGGGTTGGTGGAAGTGGCTACTTTCCCTCTGATCTAACAGGGCATCCTATCTTTGCTGTTGCTTTGTCACTTTGGCATTCCCCTGGGTGTAGCTTTAGGAAAGGTTCAGACATGTACTTCTTACATTTATATCTCACCTTTCTCCAGTGTCATGGCAACACACATGGTTCTTCCCTGTCCTTTCCTTTTTATCAGAACAATCCTGTAAAGTAGATTGGGCAGAGAAAGAGAGAGAGAGGCTGAAGGTCACCCAATGTGTTTTGGAGATGTGAAGCTGAGTCTCCCCACTTCTAGCCTGCCAGCCTAACCAAGAGGCAGTAAATGTGGTACACATTGTGGTACCTCCAGATGTTGTTGGGCTACAACTCCAATCATCCCTAGTCATCACTGTCAACGGTCCGGGATGATGGATGTTGCAGTCCAACAGCATCTGGAGGGTACCACTTTGGCTATCCCTGACTTAACCACTACACAACACTTTCCTTTCCTCTGCTAAAACCAGTGTTGGATTACTGGCCCCATCCACCGAGCCTCCCATTCAGCAGAAACTATCAGCACTTTCACCAGTGAAAGAAACAGGCTGTGCTGGACTGTGGAACAGGAAAGAGGGTCAAAATAGTTTTGAGAAATGTTGAAATAATTCTGTTTCAAGACCAAAACTGCCACAGTGACCTCTGTCGTTTAGTTTCATGCCATTTTCACACTCCTAGATAATTTCCAAGAGTGAACAAAATATTTAGGTGACTCATTTCCCACCTGAAATAATAGGTGCATTAAGCAAAATGACACACTGTGGAGTTTGGAATGAAACAGTATCTGGTTGTTATCTGGCAAACTTGTTTTCTCACTGTATTATTTTCCAGTGAGGCAAAACAGAACTAAATACCAAAGTCAAACCAGGGAGCAGCAATATAAACTGCCATTCTGGCATTAATCAGTCTGCTTAATTAACCAACTGTACACAGCTCGGACAATGTATCTTTCATTCGGACAATCTGTTCCAGGGCCATATACAGTGGATTTCCTGAAGGTTGCCCCTAAGGTTCCTGGGAGATTATTTCCATGGGCTCTGCATACAATGTGCACCTTACATTTGCAAAAGTGGTCCGAGGTGCAATGAGATAATGCTGCAGGAAGGGGAGAGCAGATCAGATGGACTGCAGCTAGACCAGGAGGGGACGAGGAAACATTTGATATTGCTGAGACACAGAATACATGCAAACACATCAGCAGGCCTAGATCTCAAACACAGTAGAAGTTACTGTCTGGAGAGGGAAATGAATATTCATTCGGGGGAACAGTGGCTGCAGAGTAAGAAGTGAATGACTGAGAGCTTGGGGGGGGGGACAAATGGGTTGAGACAAAGAGAAACATGAATCAGTGGTGAGACTTTGTTGAGCCTGTAATTCAATTTGACACCAGCATTCTGGGGACATCAAGAAAGCAGGATCTCCATCCTTGACTGGCCAAGAAAACAAATTGTTAAGTGGCTATGAACTGGGTGTCAAAGCATCCAGCAGGATTTGCATGTCTGGGAATGTGCCAAGATTTGCCCTAATCTGACTTTCTAAGGTGAAAGCTGAGCTTTCGCTTTCATTTCAAAAATAATTTGTTTTGAAAGTCAAGGCTCGCCAAAGTACATTTTGTTTCAATGGTGCAAAAAGAGCACAAATATCTGAGCTGGAGGGAGTTATTTTGTGGTCAAGGGATGCGACTTTGGAATCTTGCTCAGCCCAGGCACCAAAGCTCTGTGCCCTGGAACAAACAGAAGGTCTCTGATCCTCAAAGTCCCAGCTGCCTGCTGGATCCCTGACATAGCATTCAGGCTTTGTTGCACATTTTATGACTAAGATCTCATCCACACTTCCACTTATGCCATGCCTAGAAAGCACGGGGTCCAAGTTGTTTATCCCTTGCACTGCTTCTTTCCGAGTTAAAACCTGTTATTTAGTGATAGATCAGAACAAGTGACCATTGGGGGGTGGGGAGGGGCTTGAATTGCCGTTTTCTCTGACTGAAGGCTAAATAGCCATTTTCTCCAGGAGGGAAGCAGCGGGACAAGAGAAAGTGTGAATAAACCCTAAACCTGGAGTCAGGACATCTTTAACTGCAGGCAACCGTAGAAAAGAGAGAAAGATGTGAGCACGCCATGGGAAAATTCTGCCTTCTTCAAAGCCCTGTCCAGATGTTCTCAGGATACCTTATAGAAAGGGGGGGCAGGCCAAGCCTGCTCATGATTATTAGCCCAGGCCTTACCTCAGAAATAGCCAAAATGCTGTCCTTGTATTATACTCCTAACGCTCCTGACCATTAGCCATGCTGGCTGGGGCTGATGTCCCAATCTGGAGGGTCCCACATTAGCTACCCCTCCCCTGTCTCATACACCTATTCAAGCAAGAGCCTATAGCAGAACTTTCCAAACTTCTCAGGTTGGTGACACACTTTTTAGACATGCATCATTTCACGACACAGTAATTTAGTTTTCCTGGCAAACCGGAGATTGAACGGACCCCTTTCCAGCCCTGGGAGGAGTGTGGGGAACATTCCCGCAACACATACAGCCGCCACACTAACAGACTTTGGAAAGCTCTGGTCTACAGTTTGTGAGCACGTGTAGTCTGCTGGGTCTTAGGCTCTTTAAATTTTATTGAGGCGCTTCCTCTGAACATATGTATCCCACTTCCGAGTACACACATGTTCTGACAAATGTCTGAACAGTGCTGTTGACGGCCCCTGCCCCTAAGTACAATCATATGCTCCATTCTCTGAGATGTGTGGTGCACAACATTATTTTCTACACCTTTACATAGCACTCAGTAGTTGTATATGGGGATTCCTCAAGTGCTTTGAGAGGGGGGAACCGCATGGGGTCGACCTTTGGAACTCACTGCCACCCATAATAGGATTGCCCAGTACTGTGGTGTAACTGAGTTTCAAAAACGATGAGACAGACTCCTGGAAAAGTCAGAATACCATTAAAAATATCTCAAGGACTCCATCATAATGCTTCTTTTTTTAAAAAAAAAATGATTTTATTGGTTTCGTTCTTTAAAAACGTTAGCACACAACATGTTTACAGAAAAAAATTCTACATACAAAAGAATCATTTACAGTAGAAAAGAAGAAAGAAGGAAACAAACACAAAAAACAAGTCAAAAACAATCATTTATTAAACAATCATTTACATCTTCTCTATATTGACTTCCAATTTTCCTCTCTGTAATTTACACACATTAACCTTACCATATCACATAATTCTTATTCTATTTACATTATTATATTTCCTTTAACTTCAATTTGGGTTCAATTATGTTCTGCCATTTGGATTTTGGTTTATCTTATTATTCAATATATAATCATAAAAAATCCTCCATTCCTTTTTTATTTTGACTCCATCATAATGCTTCAGCCTTCGGATACTGCTAATAAATATATACCGTAGAATCCAGCAGTCCAGTTACTCTTCTGAAAGGGACTTGTTTAGCAATCCTATGCATGTTTGCTTGGAAATAAGTCCTACAGAGTCCAGCAGAGCTTACTCTAAAGTAAGCATGCATAAATGCAAAGTCAGTGTGTAGCCTTCAGAACATACACAGAGCAATCGCTTTGACTGGCTGATCAATGTTTTCACTGAAAGCAGTTGAAACATTGCAATATTGTTCTCTCATGGGAAACATTGCTTGTGGTTACTATGAATGAGGTGGATTTATGAATTAAGGCTGACTGAGTTCCCAAGTGTACTGAACTGACAGATGCCACTGCAAATCCATGAAAAGCTATATCTGTATACTGTTATATAACAGGAAAAGCTGTGAACGGTGGAAAATAATAATCCTGTAATGACTCACCAAATCTTGCCCAATTGCACATGTGGCAATTCTCTAAGGAATTAACATGACTGGGTATCATGTTTTCAACAAGCTTTTGTTTAGTAAAATGCTCCAAGAAGCCTGAGAAAATAGCCCAACATTCTACAAATACATTAATACCTATTAGCAAAATGAAATACCTATTTGCAAAAGGTGTCAATGGCACAGCTGCCTTGGGGGCAAATGAGTGCCTGTGTTTGTCACAATTCCAATGTGGATTAGGATTAATAACTGGTGTCTCTCCAACCCAGCCAGGTTGCAGATCAGATATTTACCTTATAAGCACTCCTCACCTGAACCATATCTGAACTATCTGTACTTGGATCACTTGGCATAGCTCTGGCCTTGCTCTTTTAAAGAAATATATATATTGTTTCTGGATCTCTGCCTGAACAGTAATGCTTCAAAAACAAATTCTGGCATGGCAGGATGGCTTTTCCATCAAACACAAGAAGTACAAAGTAATTCCAGGGATAGTTTTTTTCAGCTTGGCGAACTGGGGCTGCAGCTTCCTGGTGTCTTCTCTGTCTAAAAAGAGAGATGGAAGCACTTCTTTCCAGACTCATTAAAAATGGGAAGACTGGGAAGGAGGGAGAAGGGAAGAGAAAACTCTTCCAAATGGATTAAGAATGGCAAAGCAAGTGAGGATGGTATGCCATTGTCCCTAGTCTTTGGTTGTGCTTGCTGATGGGAGTTGTAGTTCAGCAACATCTGAAGGGCCAAAGGTTCTCTACACCTGAAAGAAGGTGAGCGACCTTTCTGTTGTATGTATTGACTGGATGCAAAAGAGAACAGGGCTCCAACATAGTTGTGTAGAGGAGGGAATTTTCAATCTTACTGCTAAAGGTACAGGAGCTCTGGCCTTTAAAAAGAATCTGGCCACCCTGAATACAAACTACAAAGGAGGATGATGGGGAGGAAACCAGAAGTAGTTGACTCCGTCTATTGTTACCTCTGGTTCCACCTACAATGAGCTGTCCTGCTCCCCACTCCACGAGCTCCAACTAGCACCAGCCACCACTGGCTGAACTTTTCACAGATCCACTCAATTTACAGTTTCAATATGGCGTACTGGTTCTCCGTCAATGAAATAAGATGTTGCTAGGACTTCCTTAGAGGGAAATGGGTAGCTTATTGCCACCACCATTATGACTCTCATGAGAACTAACCCATTCTTTTCCAGTTGCCATATGTCCTCTTTTTCCAGGACATGTTCTCTTTTTCATGGGTAGAGCGATCCATAGTTAAAAGTAGAAGTTGGCAAATTTGCCCTCTTTTTTTGCTGTTCAAAACATGGCAACCCTACATCAGAGGACTTCCAGTGGCTGTTTCAAGAGCAAAGTAACAGTAGTCTCCCATGTGACCCACATGCAAAATCAGCTCTTGGCATTGACGCAACAGAGAAAAAAGCCAGTCAGTTCTTTGTCTTTTGAGCTTTTTTCTTCTTCTTCAACATTTGAAATGCTTTGGGACAAATCTCAATATTAAATTATCCACTTTTTCCACTGTGTGTTCCAGTAATAATAGGTGCTTATTTTGCTGAATTGTTTAAAATAACTATAGCACAAGGTAGGGTTCATTTCTAAAAGCTGTTGGGGCTGCTGACAAGGATACCAAGTGCTCATTATCTCTGCTGTCTAAAATGCAAGAGCTTTAAAAGCCTGCTCAGCTTCCAGGAACTTTCTGCCAAATCCAGCCTTTGGTTAATTGACCTCAGGAACTATTTTTCAGTGGGTTATGGGGTTCATTTGGAGCAGCGCACAGGACTGAAACCTAAACTGCTTCTATTAAGCTAACAAACCACATCGGGCTTGGCTGGACACATGTGAACCTTGCCTAACCAAACATGATCAAATGGGGTTTAGCTGGTTCCAGCAGTAGAGTAGATGAATTAACATGGGCTGGATGTGATGGACATTTCTGCAGAGTCTTAAGAGCAACAGTAAGTGTTTGTGCTTATTTTCTAAAGTCACCAAGCTTTCCATTCATCTTGGCCTCCTTTAATCCGCCCAGCTGCAATAAAGATGTTCTTGGTCATTTTATTAGGAACACAGGAAGTTGCCTTACAGTGAGTCAGGCCAATGGTCCATCCAGCTCAGTATTGTTTACAGTCACTGACAGTGGGACTCTCAGTTTTCATACAAGGTGACATTCTCAGACCTACCAGGAGATGCAGGGGAATGGGATCAAACCTGGGACCTTCTGCATGGAAAGCAGATGCTCTGCCACTGAGCTATGGCCCTTTGTTGCTTCAAGGACTCAACACACCTGCTAAAACTAGTTAACAATTCCACTTTTTAGCTCACAAGAGTGTTTACAGCCTCCTGTGCCTGCCCATCTTTCAACATTTGCATCTTATGGGCCGTGGCCCTGAATGCAGCTGCTGGCATCTTCAGGTAGGGCTAGGAAATCTTCAGGTAGGGCATCAGAAACCCTGGAGAGCCCCAGCCAGTCACTGTAGACAATACTGAGCTAGATGGACCAATAGTATCACTTGATATGAGGCAAGTCATTTCTGCCCCTAAGTTCAGCTGTAAAACTATAGGGGAGCCAGTTGGGCATATTTGTAGGGGGCACTTGGCAGGTGTTGAAAGGTTTAAGCCTCCTCCGTGGCAGACGTCTCTGTCCACATCTTGTCAGAAGTAAAACTGGATCCATTATTTTCACTCTGCTCCCCTGCAGTAGTTAAATCTTCTTCAGCTTTTGGTATCAGATCTGCACTTTTAAAATAAAATAAAATTCAGCAGCAGCACTAAACAGGAAGCATTGTGGCTGCAAGGCAGCAGCGAGCACGTCTTGTAAGTTGCTAGGCTATTGCTTGGGAGACCAGGTGGTTGAAAATCTCTCTTGGATCCAGTGGCCCAATTGTAACAGTAAACAGAGAGATGCAAATCCAAGCTGGTCCCTAGAGATTGCAATAATGCTTCCACCCACGCACTAGTTAAGCACTAAACTTCAGCCATTGCCATTGAAGCTGCCACTGTCCACAGCCATTTGACATCCTAGTGGTGCCTCAACCACAACTCACTCTCCTGGATGTGCCTACCTGGATGTGGTAGGCTCCCCTCCCCCAACTGGAGCCAGAGAGGTGCCATCTTATATTTCCAAAAATACAATTCCTGGTGTCAGTTAGAGGTGAGTGACTGGCTGCTGCACTGCTGGAATGGAGGAACTAAATCAACTGGTGGCAGCGAGGGCCACTAGGGAAGCAAGGTGAAGCAGGTGGCAGGATCCACAGGGGCAGCAGATCTGACCTCCAAGGAATGTATCCCTCGCTGCAGCATTCTCCTTGGAGGCCAATCTGCCTCCTCCTCCTCAGCAACACCCCCCCCCCCAATTCCACTTCTATAGTGTCTTCTTGATGAATAGGAGGCACTGGGGATCTCTCCCTCTCCTGCTCCTGACCTGATGTAGATATTTTTTGCCCCCTTGTTCCTGATGTAGCTCTCCACTCACCCCTTCTTCTCTGGCTGTGGGAGGCACCATTTTGTGGTTCGACTCAGTTGCCAAGATGTCTTTGACTAGCCCTGGTGGCCCTACAGTAAATGCCTGTTCTGGTGGCCCTTGCCCTGTATGATGTCAAAGGATGCTGGGCCTGATGAAAGCACTGTATTTATTTATAAGAGTTATTTATACCCCTCTTTTCAGCTCTCTGAAGGGCCTCCATGACTGCTTCCATTGCCCACTGGATCACTCATCGCATCCCAGCTCATCCCACTTAGCTAAGGAAGCCAGGAGTTATTCTCTGATTCATCTCATCATAGTTTCCTCATGGTTTTGTAGTAAGCCAGGAACAAAGGATGTATAGCTGCTGGGCTTAGGGAAGCAGTTATACTGAAGTGAGGAGCTCACATGTACATTGTCCTGGCTTGGCTTAACTTCTGGTGGTCAAATTTGAGAAGCTCTAATTCTAAATAATTCACATACTTTTTCTTGACTTGGCTTGACTTCTGATGGTCAAATTTGAGAAGTTCTCATTCTAAATAATTTACATCTTTCTACCGATGCCAAAACCCATAGTGGAAACATTTTAAGAGTAAGGCAAGTAAATGTTACCAGGAGAAAGTTTCCATCGGCTTTTGATGCAGATGTAATAAAGCTTAGATCCCCTCCATCCATGCAAAACCAAATAGATGTAGATATACCTAATGCAGTGCCTTTGATAGCATGACCGAGTTGAAAAAGAAACTGTCTGTTTGTCCAAGAAAATATAATGTTTCTTGTCACAATACCAAGCCCTGGTAAATAGGTCAAAACACACACTGATGATTTCACATCTATGATGTGCTAAACAATCTCAGGCTATATGATCTTTGGCAAAAAGAATGCTATGAAGATCTTCCAAACTAAAATAAGTGAATTACATTTTAAAATCTTGAAATGAAAAGCTTTTATATATATATTTAAAAAACAGTCTGGCAAAAAAACAAGGCTAAAAAGAACAGACCATGTACCCTATTAAGGAATGTGGGAATTATAAAAACAGAAGAAGACAGATCAAAAACACATTTGGTTTTTGCATCATGGAAAAATGATTTCACTCGGCATTTCGCCCTGTGTGTGAGTGTGTGTGTGTGTTTTAAATCTTGTGCTTTGTTGGAAAAGCACAGACATTATATGAATCATGGACCCATCTGCAGGGGGTTCTGGACTGTTGAAGGACACAAAAGGATGGAGACCTCAAAGAAACATCAAAGGAGTTACAATTTAAACTAATCAACAGAAACTAGTAGTCCTGGAGAGGGTGAAAGACACAGGCAGAGGAAACATAGGAAAATGATAGGCATATTCCCCCTTCCCCAGAAGATGAGTCCATTTATTTGTTTTTGTGTCCATAGAGAGGTATGTTTGTGTGATTTTCCCACAAGCCAATGCAACAGCACAAAATTCAGACTTAGCAACTCATCAGAGTCATTGTGTTTGTTTACCTGTGTCCTTGGTTACCAGATGCCAGGCTGTACTCTTACTGCTATGGCAGGAATGATTATTCATGAAACAGTTAATTTCCCCATTCACAGCATGAGCCTGGATCTAATACAGTACATGCAAACAAACCACCCCAAATTCTATGCTGGATTACACCACACACAACACAGGAAGCAGCAACAGATCTTTGAGCCACCCTGTGTTACTGTGACTGCAATCATTCAATGCGTTTCTCATTCATCAGCCGAACAACCCTGTCAGAGAGGGTAAAGTTACTCCCACTTGACAGATACAGTCAACTGGGCACTATGTTCTGTTTTGTTTTTAGTTCGGGGGCTTTTTAAACAGTTGAATGGAGAGGGTCTTCTGAATCAGAAAGATTACAGAAACCTGACTGTTGCTATTTTGGAGGCAGGTTCAGCCACATATGGGCAAATTCAGCTTGCGTAGATATATGTAGATCTTGCACAACAAACCCACTTCCCCAAAAGACCAGTTGTTCTGTGAGAAACAAAGTGTTTTTCTTATTGCATTAATATCCCCCCCCCTTTTCCTCCAAGGACATAATGGACTGACTGGGTGTAGAGGAATGGTGAGGGGCGAGGCACCATCCAGGGAACCCCCTACGGGAATCCCTAGGGGAAGAAGGCTCAGAGCCAGGGGATTGGTGGTGGGACAACAATGAGTGGACAGAGGGAAAAGACCGGGAGGAGGAGGTGTTGGAAGCTGAAGAGGTAACAGGGTTTAGTGAGCCGGAAGAGTCTGTGGCAGGGAGCAGTCCAGAATCAAGAGACAGAAGCAAACGCTGGACAGGAGTGTGGCCAAGAGGCAAACTGCTGAAGAATCCAGGGGGTCTCCCCCTCCTGCTGTGACCAGCTCCCCTCCCCCCTGGTCTCCTAGAACACAAAGATTAGTGAAGAGGGCAGAGCAAAGAGAGACAAGATGAAGGAGCCTCAAGTTACCGGTGGTAGTAGTAGTAGTAGTAGTAGTAGTAGTAGTAGTAATATTTATACCCCACCCATCTGGCTGGGTTTCCCCATCCACTCTGGACAGCTCCCAACAGAATATTAAAAACACAACAAAACATCAAAAGTTAAAAACTTCCCTAAACAGGGCTGCCTTCAGACGTCTTCTAAAAGTCAGGTAGTTTTTTATTTCATTGACATCTGATGGGGGGGCGTTCCACAGGGTGGGTGCAACTACCGAGAAAGCCCTCTGCCTGGTTCTCTGGTTCCTGCTTGGGAAGGATCTGGGGAGGAAGAGACTTAGGGAACTGTGGGGAGGTGGGAAGCTTCAGTCTTCGCAACTGCCTCATTGGGGCAAGGTCTACTGAGAAGAGTTGCTGTGCTCATTCAGCCTGAACTTCCCTTGTAAGTTTGTGGCTGCCATTTGTTCCTCTGGGGAAAATAAAGCACTGCAACTTTTGATTCATTTGGCAGGGATAAAGCAGATTTGGAGTGAAGGTCACATTGGTTCAAGGGCCTGCAGACTGCAAAATTAGAATGTGAATGAGATGAGATGTCTTGAAAATGCAATATAGTTTTTAAACTGTAACACCCTATGCGTGGGATCTCAGAGCAAAAAGCTACAGCAAAAAGGCAGAGAGGAGACCAAGGATGCAAAACAGGCACTTCCTAATCTGACCATCACTGCTGCCAAGGGTGCGCTATCAACAGAATGGGAAGTAATGAGGAGACCATTTAAGATAGCAATTGAAAATAAAAGTTGTTACTCTGTGAGCAGAGTGAGACTAAAACGTGTTGAACTCGTTTAACACTTGCAGTATGTCTATTCTTAATGTATAATGTTTTTGTGGTGTTCTGGGTAGGGTGGATTTGTGCATTCTCCCTCAAACAGTCTTTCAGACTGTTTTTTTATATTATATATATTTTCTTCTGAGCCCATTCCAAATGTTAGTCATCGCCATCTGATTATCCACATGTGCTTTGCATTAAGCAGCCTGTGTCAGAAAATCCGCAGGGCAGATGTTAAATGGAGGATTTGTTTTATGTTTACAGGTACGAAGATGGATTAAGAGCCCTATGGTGAGCATGGAAAAACATCAGGCCAGCAGCCTCAAATACCCGGGGTCCACTGTGATGCATATACCTCAAGGGGAGCCTGACATTGAGGCTCCGTTATGTCAGATGTGCTTCGGTGATCACGCTTTTCCAAGAGGGATTGTCCCACAGGACACAGAGTCGTGTTCCTGGGAAGACCACAGAAGCTGCAAAGTAAGCAAGAATCTTCCTCACTTCTCACGCCACATGGAGTTCTCCGCTGTGACATATCACACCTAGCTTTCTGTGGGGAAAGGACTGCAATTCATACACTGAAGGGTGAAATGGGGGTCCCTCTAAAGTGGTATAAGCTAGAGGAGATGTGAGCTAAAAGCCCCATATAGCTTTTGTGCATGTGTTGACTTTGCACAGAGGCAGGGGGCTGTATCCAATGGTTAGGTGAGTAGAAAACAGCTGCCCTTCCCTCCTCCCTCCTTTGCATCACCCCTGATTTGATTCAAGAGGGTTGGGAGCCCACCTGAACAGTGGAGGCTGTGCCCTGTGGAGCTGCAGTGCCAAAGAGGAAATCACTTGGAATCAGGCCAAGGGATCTTGCTCCACTAGCAGCTCCACTTGTGCAAGATCCCTCCACTCAACGTTTGACAGTTGCCTCTTTCCACTGAAAACCCATATGACAGAGCCCTCACTGTCTGGTGCCTTCCTCTGGTCCTCTGGGGAGGGTTTTTGGGGGGAGGCTTGGGTCTTCAGGAGAATGAGGAACAGGAAGATTGGTTGAGCAAGTTGCCTTCCATCTGCATAATGTAAGAACCTAGGGGACCTACTGAGTCGGATCAACTGGAAGCCCACAAGCAGGACCTGAGTGGTCCAGAGCTCTCCTCACTTATATAATAATAATAATAATAATAATAATAATAATAATAATAATAATAATAATAATAATAATAATTTATTATTTATACCCCGCCCATCTGGCCGGGTTCCCCCAGCCACTCTGGGCGGCTTCCAACAAAACACTAAAATACAGAAATCCATCAAACATTAAAAGCTTCCCTAAACAGGGCTGCCTTGAGATGCTTTCTAAAGGTCTGGTAATTGTTGTTCTCTTTGACCTCTAGTGGGAGGGCATTCCACAGGGTGGGGGCCACTACCGAGAAGGCCCTCTGCCTGGTTCCCTGTAACTTGGCTTCTTGTAGTGAGGGAACCGCCAGAAGGCCCTCGGCGCTAGACCTCAGTGTCCGGGCAGAACGATGGGGGTGGAGACGCTCCTTCAGGTAAGGTATACTGGACCGAGGCCGTTTAGGGCTTTAAAAGTCAGCACCAACACTTTGAATTGTGCTCGGAAACGTACTGGGAGCCAATGTAGGTCTTTCAGCAACTAGTATACAGAGGCATACAACTTGAGAGTGGAGGGAGAACACCATGACTAGTAGCTATTGATATCTGTATCTCTTCCATGGATTTGTCTAATAAGAACATTGGCTATGCAACCCATGCTGCCGAGCTCCTTGCAATGCCCCCTGTATCACCATCTCCATCTCTCCATTTGTTGGATTAGTTTGGAAGGGATCATACTTCAGTGGTAGAGTACTTACCTGTCATAGAGAAGACCCTGTGTTCAAAAAATGGAACCTTTGAAGTGCTGGGCCCCGCCAGTCCCTCTGGTGGCAGAGGAGGGCTCGTGGGAGGCCGGCAAGAAGAAGGAGGAGGATTAAGTTAATAGTGTAAGAATAAGATTTTGAACTAGAGTAGAAACCCGCCATAATTGATTAGAGAAGTCAGGAAAACCAGGAGGAAGAGATTTGGGGAAGTCACAATTATAATGTTAAGAAATTAAGATCTGGGAAAATTTAATTTTCTTTTTCTTTTTTCTTTTTCTTTTTTCTATTTTATTGTTGTTGTTTTTTGTTGCTGTTTTTTTATTGTTATGCTGAAGAATCAGCTGGGGGAAAACCGAGCCCCAGAGAACCTCCATCCCTGTCCTCTCAGTGGCAGGGAGGGGATGAGGGGGGAGGAAGGAGGGGGGAGGTCAAAACCCAGCTAAAAATGGACCCCTTTGGTTCCCAATGCTCACGGGCACTACTGGTGGCAGAAGTGGTCTTGTGGGTGGAGGGAAATTGAAGGAACAGAGTCTACATTGTATGTTATGTTTGTCTTCTTTGTATCAAAACCAATAAAAATTATTTTAAAAAAAGAGAAGACCCTGTGTTCAATCCCTGGCATCCGTAGCAGCCAGTGCAGTGGAGCCAAGCCCTCTCGAAGCCAATGTCCATACAGCTTAGCTGGACTGGGCAGGGCAATGTAAGGTTAGGGCTTCTCTGACACAGCGGTAGCATTGTCATTGGCTGGTGTGAATAGCGTCTGAGGTCCAAGAGAGTTGCTGCCAGGCAGAGTAGACAATACTGAACTGGATCAACAAATATTATGACCCTGGTTTAAGGCAGCTTCTAATGGAGAGAACTGAAGACGCCCATCACCCACTCTTATTTTGTTGCTTCCACGGGGTCATTTTCCTGGCAATTTTGTAGTATGTCATGGGCCTTATGGCAATCCTCCATCATAGACGATTGTGCCCCCTGTGTTTGGCAGAGCCAGCCAAATTGTTTTCATCATAAAACTGGTCTGCATATTCAGAAAAGGCATATGGCGCAGGCAGCCCTCACAGCACCATTAATCGTTAAAACTGACTTGGTGAACTGACTAGGAGTGCTTGCTTGATAGCAAGATCCTGCTGGAGGCTACTAGAAGACCCACTTTCCCATGTGCTTATTTATTACATTTATATATTGTATTTCCTCCAAGGAGCAAAAGGCAATGTACATAGTGACACACATACCCCGTTTATCCTCACAACAAGGAAGGAAGGAAGGAAGGAAGGAAGGAAGGAAGGAAGGAAGGAAGGAAGGAAGGAAGGAAGGAAGGAAGGAAGGAAGGAAGGAAGGAAGGTTAGGATGAGAGAGAGAGAGAGAGAGAGAGAGAGAGAGAGAGAGGACTGGCCCAACTTTGCCCAGTCAGTTTCATAGCTAAGTGGGAATTTGAACCTGGCTCTCAGCAGTCTTAGTCCAACATACTAACCACAACACCACATAAACTGCTCTGAGGTGGGGGGTTTTAAGGAAATGTGGCATTCAGTATAATAACCTTAATAAATCCCTGTTTAATAAAAAGCTAGCAAGCAATATGCTGCAGCAGAAGCAGCCCCAGCAAAAAGAAGATTCCAATATAGCAAACCTAGCCAGATTTTTACAATGGCATCTGCTTCTGCACTGTGGATTTTGGCAGCCAAACAAATCCAGGTTTCTCAGACAGCAAAATTCACATTGTGGATGAAAGGGTTACAAATCTCCTGCTTTTGTTATGAGAGGAGTTTTTTAAATGATACTTGAGAACAGTAATAGTTCCACATCAGAAAAAGAAGCAGCAATAGGTGAATAAAAATGTTGGCCATAATAATAAAAAAAATCTAATTATTCTTCAGAAACTGAGTTCCAGTGATGACTTTCTCCTAAAATATGAAGTTTGGACCAAATAATTAAAGAAATAAAAGACACTTGTGTATATTATTATGCCAGCTCTAAGACTCAGGCATGTCGGAGCCTGCTGCACAAAAAAAGGCCTCAATCATTTGCACATTCATATGGAAAAGATTTAGCTGAATGGCGATTTTCTTCACCCCTCTTTCCTTTTGCTAAAGGCAGCATAAAGATGTTTCGTCAGCAAGAAAAAAAGCACAAAGAGGAGATGCCATTCCGCAATCTTGACACAGTTTTAAAAGGTCACTTAAAAGCACATCATGCGCACATAGCAGGATATTCACATAGGACAGCCCAGAGGATTTGCTCATGAAGGATTAGCAGGCAGGGAGCCTTGGACATCCAAGGAGTAGTATTTCGACGATAAGGGTTTGCACACTCATCCAGAGGCATGGCAGCTGCTGCCACTGAAGCACAATCCTGCACCAAAGTGGCATGTGCAGACTCAAGGAAAGCAAGCATGTCGGTGCAACTAATGTTGTGTCTCTTCTGCACCAAATGGGCACCTTGCAGGGAGGGAAAGAGGGTGCTGATCACCCAAACTACAGTGTGTGTGAAGGAGCAAGGGAAAGTGACAACTGGATGGGAAGGTTAAACAATCAGCCTTGCCCATATGTCTGGAAATTCACACACACTACCCAGTGGTGTAGGATTGCATCATAGGGAAAGCAGCTCCCATACTTCTGGGTGCATTTGTGAGGAGGGCCTCTCTGAGATCTGCTGTGCTGGCAAATCCATTCTTGAGAAGTGGGGGACATGAAGGATGGCCGTATAAGATCATTCACAGAGCATTCAGTGAGGGCCCTGTAGAATTGGTCCTCTGTCATTTTCATCACTTACTATGAATATTGGTATACATTAATATCCATGTAAGTGTACACTAAGTGCATGTTAATTGTCCTGAGGGTCCTAGTTATCTTGTAAGTAGGGTTGCCATGTGTCCTCTTTTTCCAGGACACATCCTATTTTTCAGGAGTAAAATTTGAGACAAATTGTGTTTATTTGTTTGGAATGGCTGTCATAGCATCCTCTTTTTTGCTCTTCAAAATAAGGCAACCTTACTTGTAAGACAGAGTATAAATTCGAAATAAATGCATGTGTTGGGGCTGTGTTTGAATAGGCAGCATTGCAGGGATCAAACTTGCAGCTTCAATGACTCTGATCTCTGCCATCGACTACAGAACAATCGTGTTTCAAGCCCACAATTGTGTCCAGCCCATCACTGTTGGATAGGAGGGGTCACAAGATCAGCATTTCTGGCACAGATGATTCACCTCCCTGAATTAAAATCGTTTTGCCTTCTCTGATACATCATCCTTGCTTTTGCTCTCATGTGCCGTTTTTAACCCTCAAGTGCTGAACTGGGAATGTGGGAGGTGCTCAAACAGACACACCTCTAACTAGGTTAAAAGGATTGTGATTTTTCTATTTTATTCCATGTGAACATTGCCAATTAAAGCATGTGCTGCCTCACTCGACGCTTGTAACCTTAACTTTCAAAGCCAAGCCAAGCACACATTACATAACAAGGGCAACCGAAAATAACCTAGCTTTAAAAGAGCTGGCACAACAAGCTTGAATACCAGTTTTGCTTCTCTCTCTCTCTCTCTCTCTGTCTCTCTCTCTCTCTCTCTCTCTCTCTCTCTCTCTCTCTTTCTCTCTCTCTCTCTCTCTCAACTGGCCGTGCAACTCTTGAATTAACATGGAAAACACATAAGCCCTTCAATAAGATTTTCTCTGTTATAGTTGTGCTGTATTGATTTATTGATTTGCTTTGTCGCTCACCACAGAAATATTAAAATATTAGTAAAAGTAGAGCAGTTTTAAATGATGTTGGCAGGAGGTAAAAGAAAATCAAGGGTGTTGTGTTTTAGTTCTGTTTTTAGATTAACTGACCTAAAGACTTCAAAAATAACGAATTCCAAATATTTTTCTGATACATCAAACATTTCCCTTACCCAATAAACAAGACAAATCTGTTATTGTCTGTCAAAAACACTCTAATAGTACTACCCTGTTCATGTTTGCTAGAATGTAAGTCCCGCTATGTTCATTTGTTCCCTAGTAACGATGATTAGGATTGCAACTTTAATTGGTGCAACTTATTAACACCTGTAAGGTGATGCTGCAGCAGCAGCAGGTGAGAGGGCACTGAGTGCCCTCTCAGTGGCAGTGCTGCCAATATTGGGACAGAGATGTGGGGGGTATGGCAAAAAATGCCATGCTGGGTGGTCTTGCTAATGCCCTCACCCCTTCCCTGCCCCAGTGAATGTAGCATGACTGCTGTGGAGAGGATATTGCTGCTGCTCCAACCCTCTACTCATGTGCCACTGTTTGGTAAGGTGTCATTTAAAAGCAGCATTCGTAAGTACCCAATCATATTTTTGGACTTAGCCCAAAGTTGCCTATACAGTACATAGATGAAAGTTGGACCAAATGCTACTTCCTTGTTGCCCCAGATCTGTCAGCTGTGTGGTCCAAAGCTCTCTGTGGTGTCTCAGGCTGGGGGGGATTCCGAAAAGTTGAGCCTATGTCTGTTGGGCAACTCAGTCACTTTCAAGAGAAACAAAGGTCTGCTGTGATATCACGGGGCCTCTTGTGGGTCCAGCGGAGACTGACATAGCTGATGACCTTACATACAAACAGCATTTTGGGTACTGAGGGGTGGGGACTAGACATGCAGCCTGCCCTGTACCTCCCAAGCTAGACTTGGGGCCCTCAGGAGCAGTAGTGGATGACATGGTGTGGAGACACTTCTCACCTGGCCTTCATTTGGTTGCATCACTGCTGCCAAATCCAGTTCTCATAACAGTTCTGAGAAGCTGCCACTTTCCCTCACTTCTCCACCAGTGGCAGGGGCGGGTGGGGCACCTGCAGATTGGCTTACCTCTCCCCCTCACCTCTCCCCCTCTGAGCAGAGGCCAGGTGAGCAGGCAGCTGTGCCCCACACAAGTATCTGCTGTTGTGCAGGAGCAGTGAATGATACTGGCCCTTCCACCAGCACTGAAGCAAGCTCCAAGTGCCCATCTGATCAGCTTCTGTCTCAGGAATGGAGGGGGTGGCATCTTACCCTTTGCTTCAGGCACCAAAAGATCTTGAACTGGCTCTGCATACAAATGCCTGCAACTGTGGCCTGATTGCCCTTTTGTGAGGTTGAAAGGCTGCTTCAGGCAGAGGCCACTGAGAGCGAGGGAGGCCATCCACTGTTTTTCCTGTTCTTGGTTGTCCCCTCTCAAAGTGGCTCTAAGAAAGGTTAACGGGGGTGGGGTGGGGGACTGCATTATGTAAGCATTCACATGAAATCGCACAGTGGGTGGACAAATGTAGCTCAGAAGCATGAAAGCAGCACCTTCTGAAGGCATCTTCTTATCTTTGTCCACTTTATCTACATACAGTTGGCATGATGGGTGACCTGGTCGAGAATATGGAGGCACTCACTGATAAAATAATTTTGACTATTTATACACATGTCGGCCAGTCTTAACACCCAAAAGCAGATTTTAAAAATAACTAAATCTGCAGTTGGAAGCAATTAGAACATGGGTATTTCAGCATCCCTCATTTTAAAATCCAATAGCAGCTGGTTTGCAAAGTGTTTGGTTGATGTGGGTTAGCAAATACCAAAATCATCCCTTAAATTGTGAGCCAAAATTCTTAAATGGAAGCCACAGCTTTGGCCCATTTCCTAAACAGTCACTTCTCAATGACTAGGTTGACTGGCTATATAAATGTTGTACTGCTGTGATTTCAGTGGAATCTAGACTTGATATTGTGTGTATTTATACCTAGGGGTGTCTGTAGTGAAGTGAGGGTCATGTTATCGTATTTCTCTACTGATATGGACTGCAATCTAATATCACTACTCTGTAGTAGCTTTTCGGATTTGAGTGACTCTTCCGGAATAAGAGCCTGTTTACAAAAATAAAGAAATGTCCTGGCACATTATTTGATTCGAGCAAATACGGATCAAATATTCATACCTTTCAAACAGTGATTCACAGGCTGATATCTGATATCTTAAGAGGCTGATATCTTAGTCTTCGCCCAAGAGGTTCTGAAAAACCAAGAACCAGCATTTTAAATTTAACCCAGAGGCCCAATGCTCAGCTGGCACAAGAACAACTGAATATGCTCTTGGCTGCTAATGTGGCAACCTGCATTAGTTGCAACATGTGATTCATCTTCAAGGGCCGCTCCATGCAGAATGCATGGCAGTAGTCAATCCTTGCTGTAACAAAGCACGGATAACTGTTGAGAGGTCTTGGCTATCCGGAAAGTGACATATCTGAGATATCAGATATAATTGATTTTTAAAATGAGTTTTTGGCCATTGCTTCTCCAAAAGTATCAGTGGATCCATTAGGCTGCCCAAGCTAAGCACCTACTCAGACACAGCAGCACATACAGTACAGAGATAGCAGGTATATTGCTATGCCCAGTCTTTCTGCCATTCTAGTGCCTTATCATTCTTAAGAAGAAGATAAGGAGTTGTTATTGCAAAATCTGAGTAGTTTGGAGAGAGGATCTTCTGTGAGAGCAGGATGTTTGTTCTGATTATTAAATTGAAATACCATATCTGCTTCCATGGTTTCGTAATGGATTGATATAGGGTTACTGTATTACAAAAGTTATTTAGATGCGTCAGAAGAACTGAACACAAAGAGTTTTAAAATGAGGCATGGGGAAAGAGAGCCAGCAAATGGGCAGGCTAAAATTATATGTAATTCCAATGAACATCATCAAGCTGTGCCGCGCACAGCTGGTGCTCCTCCTCTTCCCCCCTCACCTCCCCTTCCCCACTTCTCGATGACAGAACAAATGTCATTCCAAGGAAAGCTGGCAAATCTTTGGTATGACTCAGATCCGAGACATGATAGGTCAGGCGCCTGCTATGCAAATCAGCAGTGACTGCACTCAAGCACTATTAAACCCCACTTGAATCTGTTCAAGGGTTCTGAGGCATCATAGGCACAAGCAAATACCACTGGTATGGGTTGGGTTGCTGCCTCTTCCAAAGTGGAAAAGTAAAGAGGGCAGCACTAATCTGGGGAGACAAATTTAAGCACATGGGAATTGAGGGAAGTCGATTCCTATACCCTGAATCTGAATTTGTATGGCCCCTCAATGAGTGATTGTTTAATATCCCAGGGTGGTACCCAGTGTTAGTCATAGTAAATGCAGACCCACTGAAATCAATGGAGTTGGGCAAGTGCATTAATATCAGTGGGTCTTCTCTGTGTGAGACTTAGCTGGGCATCACCCATGCCTTTTATTGTGGATTAATCACATCAGAACAATACACACACACACACACACACACACACACACACACACACACACACACACAGTGTTTGAAACTAATGAAGGAGAAAGCTTCTAATTAAAGTTACAAGGGATCTTTGCTGATTTGGATTTACATCTAGCTAAATATTATAATGAAAGTTGTTGGCCATCACGACAGAAACTAAGAGGTAGTATAGCACTATTGTTTCTATTGCCTATGTTTGACTCAAACGTCAATTCCTGACCAGGGTCTCAGGAGAAGTCGGGGAGGGTGGCATTCTTCAGCTGCTGCTTTTCTTCCAACAGCAACAGATCTATCCAAGAAACCCAGTGTTTGTGACACACAGGGGCATAGGAAAGGGGACGGTTGGGGCAGACCGCCCCAGGTGCCCTCACTGAGGGGGGGTGACATTCAGCGTGCTGCCCACCCATGACTCCCAAGCCTACCCCGAGCTGTCGGGGTAAGGGGGGAGCTTCTCCGCTTTGCCGGCGGCATTCCCCCCTTCCCCCTTCATTTTGACAGCTTGGGGGAGGCTTGGGAGTTGCGGCGCGTGGCGCGGTAAATGTACGCCATGGGCAGCTCGCTCTGCCCCCAGCTGCAGGGCGCACACGCTGCTCCGGGCAACTGAGCAGCTATCCCGTGCCTGGGAGGGCACCCTCCGTGCCATGCCCCCGTTGGGAGCGCGGCCACCCTGGGTAGCACGGGCATATGCTCCGCTGCTGGTGACACATTCATGATTTGAAAAGCGAAGTCTATGTTATGCTCAACAAACAGCAATTTAAATGACCATCCTCTGTTCACAAAATTGTGCCCTTGGCCAGGTTCTTGATAATTTAATTATTAAGCATGAACAAAAGAAACATGTTAGGAAGCATTAGTTTGAAGGGGAGGAGGGAGTGCTTTTCACGTGCCTCTTATTGTATCAGAAATGTGTTTCTGAGTTGCACAAGGCAATTCTTTTTGACATTTAATGTCAAAATGTCAACATGCCAAAGTTACATGAGATTGTGATCAGTTTTCTGTCGAGAGGTTATCACAAATGAAGAGTCACTGGTATGGCCTTCTACGGTAGTTAAGTTGTGCAAGGACCGGAAGGGTGCAACACTGAATTCCACTCCATGACATTTCACATGCTGCTGCTGCTGAGGATCAATTTGAGCTGATCAGCATATTATAGGACCAGTCATTGCAGAGTAAATAAATACAGAATGCAAAGAACTTTTGGTAGTGCCAGTGCCCTCAGGCAATGATCCTTGGACCTTGCTGTAAGAATAAGCATCCTAGAAGTGCCCCTACATTCATCTGTGGAATTCTGGAGGCTGTAAGGAGCTATATCCATACTATTACTATTACAGATTTGGGATACCAGAGTTTGGGGGGTACAAAAGCGCCCATGAGTCTAAAAAGTTAGTGAAAGTTAGAAATTGCTGAATGCTAGAAATTGCTAAATGCTTGGGGTCTTCCGGGGGGGGGGGGTGAGAGACAGCTTAGCAGTGTAAAAACGCAGGCTAAGCTTGTTTTTCAGGATATAGCCTGGGTTGTCATTAAGCATGACAAAGGTGTTGATAGCCATCAAAGGAAGATGCTTAGGTCTATGGTAATGTGAATGTGATGCCACACATAAAAAAATGCGGTCCTTCTAAAAAGAGAGAGAGAGGTCTGGAGAAGGGGGGGCAAGCAGAAGGGGAGGTGTTGCATTTTGGCAAGGTGTTATGGGAGGAAGGAGGGGAACAAAAGAGAGAACTCCTTGCAGTGCTGGCTGGAGGAGGCTGCAAAGAGAGACCGGGGGACCAAGACTGTCTGCCGTTTTGGACCCAAGCTTGCTGAAGCTATGAAAGGAGTAATGAGGGATACTCTTGGGGTGTAATGTTCTGCACCCCCTCCATTGAAGGTTTCAGGTGTAGATATGTGTAAAATAAACCATATTTCTTAAAGACACTAATGCAACCCTGGGTGAGCACCTGCAACGCCCTGGGATCTTGCTACCACTCCACAGATATTGGGGTGGCCTGCAAAAATATAGAGCATCATTTACAGAAACCGAATATCCTAAGCCCAACAGAAAAATTGTTCAAAAGCTTTTGCTGGTCACTGCATGCTTACATCTCATTAGCCAGAGAAATGTTGAACAATGCCCCTCTGAAAATATATGGCTAGAATAATGGTCCACATTGTCCTTCTTACTCATGAGGTGTAGATTCTCTTAACTCCATTCAAACTTTTTCACACTCCTGGGTTTTTCTAAGACTAAAGTGCTACGTTTGGGGAAGGCAACTGACAATGGAGTACTTGTATGCAATATGGTGGGAAACTGAGTAATATCATGCCGCTGAAGACTTAGTGAAGCTCTTCTGTCACTTGCCAATCACTATGTGAATTGTGGAGCGATGCTAAAGCTAGCCCAAGGCCATCAGAGAGCCTGCTGGAAGCAAGGTGTGTGCTACTCAACTGGCAGAGAGGGAGGCCTACCAGCAGGGCAGCACTTTCATTGCTGGACCCCACCCCCTGTACACCTGCAGAACGCTCTGCAGCAGAACGCTCTCTGGTGGGGTTCCAAAATGGGGTACGTTGGGGCAGCCAAGGCTTTTCAGGATCAAAAGTCCCCTTATTTCCTCGACACCCGTCCAAAGTAGTTCCTAAATTATGCCAGCCTTGGAGTGGTGCAGTCTGCACACAGCTTCTTCTGTATGGACTAAACTGGGCTTAGTGAGACCTGTAGCTCAGAAGGAACTTTGAATGTGACCTTAACTTTTTCAGCCCTAGCAAGTAACTTTTAGAAACTTTTCCACAGGTTTGATTAGCACATGCAACACCTGTGCAAAAGCTCGTATGCTGTTTTATCTGTACACCTGCCTGAGGCCAGCTGCCTATACACTTGCATGGACATTGTCCTTTTCAAATGGCAGTCACTTAACTCAAGGAAGTTATCTCAGTGGAAAATCCCAGTGCATGTGAACTCGCTAAGGAGACTCCCACTTTGCAATAGGCTCATCTTTGGCAGGATTTTTGAAAAGATAACATAGTTTACCCACCAGTGATTGCCCTACTGTACTTAAAATAAAATGCCTGGGCAAATAATAACATCTTAACGTGTTGCCAAAAAGAGTCCCGTGTCGCACCAGTCATTCCAAAACTGGGCAACAATCACTGTAAATGCCCTCAGTGAATCCATAAAACATATTTTCTACAGACGGAACTCAGAGAGTGGCTCATTGGATAACCTTAATGCAAATATTATGTACAAACAATCTGAACAGTTAGCTTTATGATAGTACTCAGGGAGTGATTAAAGACTTATCTATACAAGAACTAGCGCTGACTCAATATGATAGGTCATTTCACCTCATTCAGAGACTCAGTAACCAGTATTACTTGGTCACTAAGAACATCAAGAGAGCCCTGCTGGACCAGCATTCTGTGCTCACAGCAGCCAACCAGATGTAGCTCAGTTCGTTACAGCTCGGTGCTGATAACGATAAGGTTGCAGGTTCGATCCCCATATGGGACAGCTGCATATTCCTGCATTGCAAGGGACTGAATTAGATCAGAGCTTTCCAAATCCTCAGGGTCCAATCCAACTCTACAATTCTATGATTCTAGCCTATGGGAAGGCTGCAGGCAGGATCTGAATACAATAGCATTTTCCCCACCTATGATTCCCAGCAACTGACATTCAGAAACATGCTATTTAACCAAGCAGAAATCCCTATAAAAACATTTCCCCCTCCAGTCAGGGCCCAGGGCTTGTATCTACATGGTTGACCAAAAATTGTCCTTCAGATGTTTATTCCTCAGTCTGTAGTGTAAGGGGGGGGGGGACCTGTGGCCTTCCCATTGTTGCTAGACTCCCAACTCCCATCAGTCCCAGCCAGCATGGGAGCTGGAGCCCAACAACATCCAAAGAGCCACAGGATCCCCATTTCACAACAACATTCTCTTCTATCCCGGTATTAAGGATGCATATTTGGAAGCAGGACTGAAAATGTTCCTGTCAGCATCTGATGCTGATGGCTAAACATGTTGACATGCCTGAAAAGGCTGCAGCAGCCATGTGGAAATGTGGTGCTGGCTTCTAATAATATCAGGGTGGGGTTTTCCCCCCCTGAGAAAGTGCCATATGGTCACACACAATGCAGGTAGAGTAAAATCAGGTTTTGGTAGACCTGCTGTGGAAAAGATTTCAGACATTGGGTGGTGTTGTGGCAAGCACTCTCACAAACCAATGTCCCTTACTCCTTTGGTCAGTGTGCAGCCATTCCATGGTTGGCACTGGCCCTCCTGATGTGGGTTGAAGCATGAGATCGGAAGTGATGGTGTATAGTTTCCAAGTCTTCTTCAAAGAGTGGTTCTGGATGTAGCGTTGAGGCCCAGAGAACTGAGAATGCCTCTGCTTTTCTACCCAGGAGATGTGTAAACTTGTGTGAGATAGGCGAAACAGGAAGTGTGAGACAGCTGCACTTCCTGTTATCTCTGCAGCAACATCCATCCATGAAGCCACTCTCAGCTGCAGCTGTCTGAAAGAAGCTAAACATGTTAAGGTTTTCTACTGGCTTTTCGTTATCTGTCAAAGATTTATTATTCTGTCAGCAGCTGTGGTATTCATTTGTTTGTTAATTTAGAAGATTTATATTCTACCTTTCAAATTATTATCAAGGTGATTTACAAGCAACAGATAATAGTAGCGTTATCCCAAACCCAGAAATATATACGCACAGAGACACAGAAACTCAGCAGCCCTTGGTTTTACAGCCAGAGATTACCCAATTCCTTCTTTCTTTCTTTTTTACCTGAGGCAAATGACAGGACAGTACTCACCATTCTACGTACAGAAACCAACCAAACTGGCAACTGAATCTTACTTCAGATTCAGTGGGGGGTAGAATTCAATGGTGTGCTGTTACAAATATTCTATCAGAGCAAATATTGCAGAACTATTTGCCACCACATACTTTTCTGGGGGGTTCATGAGCCAATTAGGGGGCATGGGTGGGGGAAAGGGCGGAGCCCATTGCACTAGTGGAAGTCCTTATGTGAGCAGGACCAGTTAGTTCAATCCGGCCCAAAGGATGGGACATCTGAAGGCAGCAGGCTAACTTTGAGGCCACAGAGCAGCTCTGTCCTCCAACACCTCACAACTGCTCCCCATCCCTCAGCATCTGTTGCCCGAGGTGCCCTGTTCACACTGCCTAAAGGTAGGGCCAGTCCTGCTACCAGTTGATGGGTTAGGCCAGAGAACATTTTCCTTCTGTTCCTAAAGTCAGCCTGAGAAAGACCAACATCCTGGGTCACGACACTGCCAGCACCCCACACAACTGCATTGACGACCACGTACTTGAGACGTATGTGATTTTGTCTCCCTGAGCTCCACCATAACTCGTAACCTCTCCATCGATGCTGAGTTGTACAATGGTATTGGCAAGGCAGCTATGGCAAGGGCTCACCTCTCTGAAAGGCTGTGGCAGAATGTGATGCTAATGACCAATACCAAGATGAAGGTCTACCAGGCTGGTGTGTTGAGCATGCTGCTTTATGGTAGCGTGATGTGGGCAGCTTACAACCGCCAGGAGCAACACCTCAATGCCTTCCACATGCCCTGTGTCAGAAAGGTCTTGGGCATCACATGGCAGGACAGAGTCACATTCCTGTCTCAAAGACACTGGTTGTAAGCTTCTTTGGGGAAGCTTCTGGCAGCAAAGTGCCCTATAATTTAAAATCCAATATAAAATATAGGTACTGGTATGGAATTGGTAAGAATTTTCCATGAGTCACTGTATTCTGCCAAACATTTCTTATTCCTTAGATGAGAATCATTATGGCTGATCAAGTGGATGCTTAAGCTCCTGTGTTCTATTTATGTGGGTCAAAGTGCAACATACCTGGGAAACTGGAGACTCCGAGTTCAGCCTGTAATGATACGATAGGCTGCACAGGGCTTTTGTCTCCTGATCGCCCATTGTATTTACTGGTGTTTTAAAATATTTGACTACTTTCAGTTGTTATCTGCCAAAGCTTAAGTGTGCCAAACAATCAAAGAGACAAAAAGACCCAGCCATTCCTATTAAGCAATTTGTCTGATTGTCCAAATTGACTTGGTCTAAGCAATATCAAGAGAAATCTAAGCAGGTACATTGGGAAATGCCATTTGAGTGCATGAAGAAGGCATGCAGAAAGCTCATGTTTTCTGGAGCAAAACTTTTCAAGGAACAAAAATTGAAAGAGCAATAAACGCAACAAGTGGCCAAGTTCAAGAGGACAAGACTTCCAGCCAGTTCATATGGTCTTCAATTATTGGGATGGAAGAAAAGCATTCCCTGGTCACCTAGTGGGGTGGGGGAATAAAATCTACTTTAATCTCAGCCAGAACTTCACAACAACTGTACAGTACATCAAATTTGTCGGTTAAGGACAATGGCGCTATAGTCCCGATTTTATATTGTACAGATAGCTTCTTGCAGTTTTCTTGTTTGGGGGCAAAATGTGGAGGGGAAAGAATTAGCATTCATGAATCAATGCTGCCTTACCTTTTTTCAACCTAGTCATAAGTAGACAATTGGACAAAATATTTCCTCGCTATTTATGAAATTCATGTACTGTCCACAGAAAGAGTTAGTCTCAGTGATGTGGAGAGTGCTTGGTTTCATGTCTTAAAGGCACATAAATATGCTTCCCATCTGGAGGTTGATTATATAAACAATATTTATGTCATTTACACCAGTGTATTTAACAGTACTTTTCGTCAATGTGCTTTCCTAGCTTTAGTATTTAGAAGATGCCAGTATATCTACCGAAGGTCTAGATCTATCTCCCACAAATCTGCATATAATCTGACACAGGGAATTCCCAGGAGCAGGGTCTCTCCTATTTAGCCCCCCCCTCCAAAAAAACCCTAAAACCCTTAAGTTTTGTGTGTGTGCACACTTGTCTCTGGGAACCAGAATACACTGTCCCAATTTGCTGCCAAGGAGTGTGGTGGAGTCTCCTTCTTTGGAGGACTTTAAGTGGGGGCTTGACGGCCATATGTCAGGAATGCTTTGATGGTGTTTCCTGCTTGGCAGGGGGTTGAACTGGATGGCCCTTGTGGTCTCTTCTAACTATGATTCTAACTCTTCAGAGCAGAGTGCAGGTATACCTTCTGAAGATGTCGGATAAACTCTACTTCACCACCACACAGCAGCAATACTCTTGGGGAAAGAAGGGGCTTCTCTGCCCTCAGTCATCACTGTGGTGGGGACTCATAGCTGCCAAGTTATCCCTTTTTTTAAGGGATTTTCCCTTATGCTGAATAGGCTTCCTCGCAAGAAAAGGGAAAACTTGGCAGCTATGGGTGGGGTTGGGGATGTGACCTACTTTATAGTCCTCTATTTGAAGACCATCCAAGGCTAGTCCTTTTGTTTGAATAGTTGTTTGGTCCAAGTCTGACATAATGATAAGGAGCCACAAGAAGTGAGAGCAGAGGCCTTGAGGTTGCCCATCAGTTGTTAGCACCTGGGTTGCAGATTAAGCAGGCACACGTTTTCCTAGCCTTCCCTGCTATGGCAGGATTTACCAGATTGCTATTTAAATTGTATAAATCATTTCTACATTTGCATCTATAAGTAGCATATGCACACTTAATGCACATCTGCGTCCCTGTTGTGATCCTATTTTTGGTGATGTGTATAGTGACCACAACTAAGTCTTTTGTTTACACTTTCCCTCCATGAACAACTCATGGGAATTTTCCTTTGCCAGAAGGAAACCAGCTGGGTATGGGCAGGTAGTCTGACTGACAGGGTTGAGATAAGATTCTCCCTCAACACTGTGTAAAGCAATCTCATAAACTTTAGAGCCAGTGTGGTGGAGTGGTTAAGAGCGGCAGACTCGTAATCTGGGGAACCGGGTTCGCGTCTCCGCTCCTCCACATGCAGCTGCTGGGTGACCTTGGGCTAGTCACACTTCTCTGAAGTCTCTCAGCCCCACCCACCTCACAGGGTGTCTGTTGTGGGGGAGGAGGGGAAAGGAGATTGTTAGCCGCTTTGAGACTCCTTCGGGTAGTAATAAAGCGGGATATCAAATCCAAACTCCTCCTCCTCCTCCTCCTCCTCTTCTTCTTCTTCTTCTTCTTCTTCTTCTTCTTCTTCTTCTTCTTCTTCTTCTTCTTCTTCTTCTTCTTCTTCTTCTTCTTCTTCTTTACATAGAAACTATATCACAAAATAATAGAGTCCACACTTCAATGCAGATCTCATTAATTCCACCTGTGTATTTAAAAGGCTTCTTTGGAATAGGGGGGAAAGTTTCAGATGTTTCAAGATATGTTTTGTTCCTTCTGCTTTATAGGTGAAAGAACTCTACAATAAAGAAGATCTGTTGGCTCAACCTGATCAGAGAACTTTCTGGACTAATGATGACTCAGGTAAGAATTTAGCAAGTAAAGGCATATCCTTCAGGATGCTGCAGTCAGTATTATTATTGCACTGTTTGGATTGTGGGTTTTTTTAAAAGAAAAAAACCTGTGCAGTAATATGCATGCACTGCATCCTAAATTAACATATTTTCTTCTTCTTTTAAGTGTAGTGAAAGAATTGAGCTTGCAAAAGAGAGTTTGCCTTGGGGGTTACACTACTTCAGAATAAGGATGGAAGAAAATCCCTACTGGTTCAGACAAAGGGTGTCTCTAGTGCCAGGATCCAGTTTCCCACAGTGGCCAACCAAATGCCTACAGCAAACTCTGCCAGATCTGACACCTCTTTCCATGAGCTGCCCAGTAATTGATATTCAGAGGCAGGCTGCGTTAATATTGGAAGCAGTGCCCAGCCACCATGACTACGAGCCATTGATAGCTTTATTCTCTGTAAATTTGTCTAGTCTCCTTTTAATTTGGTGGCCATGCATTTTGTGGAATAAAATTCCATACCTTACACTGCTAAACTATGACCATTTGTATCACCTATATTCTGTCTAGCCCCATGAACCCATTAGGTTTTGGTCCCAGGATCTGTTTTAAAACTAACCATTCACAGCACCTTGGTAAGGCAGCTCGCTTAGATATTTAGCAGAACAGTTGGCTCAATAAATGGTCTGGTGGTTATGCAACCAATGGCAGGGTGATCAAACCAAGCCAATGATATTTAAGGAAATCTGAAACTGAAATCTGCAAAGGAAAGCGACTGGGAAAACTGCTTGAAGGGAATCTTTCGGACTGATAAGGCACAATAAGGCTACTGCTAACTTAAGCAATCCGAGAAGAGTCGGTGTTTAATTGCCCATTTAGTTTATCATGTTCTAACCCTATTATGGCATTTTTACAAAAGTGCAGTAATCGACTTGAGGGCTCCAGCATTTGTTACTGTTCAGCTGATAGGCGCCAAAGTGGGTCAGTTCTAATGAACTGTATCTAATTGAAATGGTCAAGTTCGCTTTAAGTCCTTAAGGCTTTGTTCACATGAGATAACTTCAGTCCTTTTTCTCCCTCTTTAGTCTATCCCCCAGGTAGATTGCTTTACATAGGGCACCTGATTGGTTGTGGTGGTGGTGGAGTAATTCCTAGGGATGAAATGGATTGGATCACAGCAGAGCAATATATTCATGTGGGAAAGGGTTGACGGTAAAGTCTTCTTCCCTGGCTGTATGATGGCTTTCCCCTAGATCAGGGGAGGGGATTCCCCCCCCCCAAAAAAACTTGAGGGCTACATTTCTTTCTGTGCAACCTTCTGGGGCCACATGCCAGTGGTGGTTGGCAAGGCCAGAAGGAAAAGTCAGTGAAGCAACTAATGTTCATTTTACCTTGGTATGTTTCTACATACTTTCACACACCCCTCTCTAAGCTATATCCAGGCAATGGCATGATCCATCCAGGAAAAAATGCTAAAGGAGGGTGCATGGCAGCACTGGTGAGGGGCTGCGAAGAGAGGAGGTGTGAGGCCTGGTCCTGAGGACCAGACAGAGAGGCCTGGGCAAAAGGCCTGTCCTTAGAGGGATTACAAGCATCTTCATGGCACCATGTCTCTGACGTAACAAAATATGTACAGATTTGGATATATGTGTCTTCACCTTGACTCCTGGGATGCAGCTGTTTGACTGAGGTGAAACACCAGGATCTGGAGGGTCCAGGATTCAGACTGAACCACTGGTCCCACGTGTATGTGTGTGTTTAATATCCTATTCAATCTCAATAAATCAGGTCATATTGCATCTGTGATTGTATAGGTTGCCAGATAGCCTTGGATTATTATCAGCTTCAGCTTCTGTTTTTTCTGGCCGCCCCATGGCTCCAGTTGAGTGTTTGCTCCCTTAGGCTCCTTGATAATGTTTCCATTTTAGTGCTTCCAGCTTGACTTTGAAGTTAACCTGTCCGCTGAATCACCCAGGGGACACACTTGTCCCTGAACCTTTGGCAGACAGTTTCACTCCTCAGGGTGTATTTTCCACTGGAATGGCTGGAATGCGACTTTCAGGTGGAGAGTGTTTGGATTTCTGTGTAAAGCAGCAAATAGCTGGGGAATGGTCCTGGGAGGATTTGCTGTCAGTCTAGTACTTGTAATTTTCCACAGGCATGTTCCGTATTCTGCATGCATCGGTCACATGAACTGGCAGAGTCCCTGGCAGTGTCTGCAAGTTCCCCGTGACTGACTGCTGTTGGAAGCTTTTATTTTATAGCATCGATGCTTTCCCCGCCACATCTGAAAAGTTGCACCAGAAAGGGCCATAGTTTGGTGGCAGGTCATATACTTGGAATGCAGATGATCCCAGAGATTCAATCCCTCGTGTCTCCAGTTAGGGCTGGGGAAGTTGCTGCCAGGCAGTGTAGACAAGATGACGCTGCTCTGGATGGGCCAGTGATCCGGCTTGCTGCAAGGCAATTTCCTCTGTTCCTACGTGATGGTCAGAATTGTCTTTGGCAATCCCAATATCCAGCCCCAACTCCAGACAATATCTAAACTCCAGAGCTATTTTCACTGAAGGCTTGTCCTGCTGCCTCTGCAGGACTCTGCATTTTAGTTGGCAAATCAACTGGAAAGATGCTGCTTAGGCAGGATTATTTCCAGTACACAAAACTCTTGGCTTCATTGAGAGCCATTATATTTTTAGGAGGAGATAAATTATTATAGATGCATAGAATAATATAACCATGAGGCTCAGAGGAACTCCTTTGAATAGGAACTTGTCCAAAGCCCAGGGAGGAACAAAGGGAAAATATACTTGCGCCACGCAAGAGATAGTTTCCTTGACATCTGGTGGATTTGACAGCCACTGTTAGTGATTGAAGGCCAAACTAGGCATGACATTAATAGTGGAAATGCAAAAACGGTCAGGAATCAGGATTTTTGTCGTTGTTATGTAAAGAGTAGCAGAGAGGACACTTAAGGAGCCTCAGGTCCATGGAAAGTGCAGAGGAGAAGTTCAACTCTTTATCTTTCTTTCACAATTTTCTCCAAAGCTGCTTTTTGGATTTTAAGGGAACCCTCCAATGGTGCCTCCTTTTTTTGCTTCTGCATTCAGTTTGTGCCATGTGGTGTAATCTTGATGACATTAGGTTATCCATCTGGGGTGTGTGGGTGTGTTGGGTTACTCTTCCACCTTACGATCCTGAGATTCTAAATACCACTCAGCAATAAATGTTTGTTTTTGCACCAGGTTGCAGGATGATCAGTGTAGTACTTAGGCAAATGAAAATCAAATGGCACGGTAATAATGAGATCCTCAAAGAGTGGAAATCAATTTAGCAAACTGATAGTGGAAATCAATTTGCCATCCTTTTCATTTTGACTATCACATCCTGAGAAATATGATTGCAGGGAGATAATTGCCATAGGAAGCCAGGCCCTTATGTGCATAGAACATAGGAGCATGTAATTACTTGCTGAGAATTAAACAGCAGCATGAATGATGCAGTGAATAATAATCATTCTAAGATGTAACAACAGCATACCAAAAGCATGGCTACTAGGCTATAAACGGTAACAACAAATACAGGATGAGTTTTTGGCATACATCTCTTTGTCCCGAAAGACAAGATTTGTGTTGCCTTGTTTAAAATGGCAATGGCTGTCCTTTAAACGTATCACTGGAAGTTTCCCCTCCTCCTCTTTCTCTCTCTCTCTTAACTCTGCCCCTTCACTGTGACAGCTGTGTCGTTGGGGTTGGGACCATGACACCCATGGGAGGAGGTGCTGATGCCCAACAAAGGGCAGACCCTGTCCCAAAGCTGCTTTCTGTTGGAGAGGAAAAGTGGTGGTGAGGATTCTCTTATACAGTTGGACAAATTATTTTTGTTGGGACTGTGGCATGGGAGGAAAGCTTTGCCCCCTGCCTTATCACTTATCATGGTCCCTGCTTGAGTTAAAGAAAGAGATAAGCAACTTCTACTGACGCATTTAGCATCTTATGCAGTTTGGCCCTGTGTTGATTAACGAGGTGCCGTGTACTCAAGTAATCATTAAATATAATTAAACAAATGTGGGACCTTTTGAGATAAGGAAGGAAAGGATAGGCAACTTTACAATTTAATGAGCAAAAGCTCATCAGCATTGCTTAAAGCAAAATGGCTAACTAGTAGACTTCCAGATGTTGCTGGATTTCAGTTCTCACCATCCCTGTCCATTGACTAAACCAAGCTGGAATCCAACAACATCTGGAGAGTCACAGAAAAGCCACTCCTGTTTGAAACCAGGTGTCCATCTTTAGCAGAGTCTCCATTCCACCAAATTACAGTAAAGTATGTCAAAAGCAAAACACTCTTAGCAGAAATATGTGTTTGGCCTAGAGCACCACAACTTGGTCACATACACTCCAGTAATATCCAATTCCAGTTGCTCTCAACACCTTCCAGCATGGCCAGTGGACAGGAATTATAGTAGTACCGGTAGTGATCCAGCAACATTTGGAGGGTCACAGATTCCCCACTTGGGTACTGGTGGAACATTTGAGACTTTCCTTAATTTGGTTCTCTCTGTTTTCAGTGGAGCTTCTTTCAGTGTAGGCCACACTGTTGCAGCAGCACATGGAATATGCATTGCCTTCTTCAGTTACAAGAATTAAAGATGCATGGTGATAACATTGCCAATGATTTAATAACGGCACTTATCCTATCCTTGTCCTATGGCTGTAGTACTGCTGCGGTTACATTTTTCCACCAACCAGCATGTCTTCAACGGATCTGTGCTAATTGATGTGTGCACAGCTATTATACGTGTGTGTTGATCCTTCTTAATAAACACTGACTAACGTATGAATGGAAGCAATTGATGGGGGAGAAATTGCTCCAGGTGCAGCCAAGGTAACTGGCCCAGAGAACTGTGACCATGTGGTTGCAACATCCAAAGGCAAACATTCCTCAAATAACTGGGTCAACACTTCAGGCATTGCATGACTGCAGAGCTTTCGTCAGGATGACCTCAGGCCGGCTGAAGCACAGTAGGCCTACGCATACTTTTCAAGTGGGAGCATGGTTTGACATACACATACATACGGTAATAAGTGTTTGTTAAGAACAAAGTGGGGATCACCACTGTAGTTACAAAGGCTTATGTGAATGCTTACGGAGGTAATTTCAGATGTGATCTGAGTGCTTTAGAAAGGGACTTAAGCAATCTAGCTTTCAGATAAGGCTCAACACATTTTTTTCTGTGTTTGTTTTACAACCCTCTTGCAAGCAACAGAAGCATGGCTTCAAGTCTGGCTACATAAACAAATTAACTCCTTTGAAGCTATGACGTATTTCTTGCATTTTAAACCTGGGGCCCCATCCCAGAAACAGCTATCCACTTTTCACAGAGACTTACACCGGTAATAACAACTTTCAAGATGAATTCAGTGATGAACTTAGAGATGGGCGACAACCATATTTAAACACACACACACACACACACACACACACACACACACACACACACAACAGCTAAACTGTTGCTAAACTACATGTCCTGTCAACCCTGAGCATTGGCCATGGTGGTTGAGGCTGATGAAGTTCTCCACCTCTGGCTGAAAGGGTCCTACTATAGGTTGTGCATTCGCTCAGGGGACACGTACCTAAGGGCACATGTCTTCTGTCATCTAATCTGTTTTCCCATTTGGGTTCCCACAGATTCCCTTGGCTCCTGATGCTCAGCAGAATCATGAGGGTCTGTGTGCCTGCACAGCTCCCAGGCCTTTGTTTTGGCTGGGCTTTTGGTCCCACTTAAAAGGCTCTGAGACAGAGGTGGTAATGGAACAACTCGCTGTCAAGCAGATGGATAGATGAGATTAGCTTCCAGTTGCACATCATTAGAGTGTCCTGCTTGAGTAATGGAATAGGTTGAATGTTCTAGCGTATGTCATTATGAGTACTGTATTTATGTCATTTATTAAACGTTCATATCCTACCTTTCGAGCCATAGATCCACAAAAATCAGGAAACACAAAGAGAGAGTAAAAAACTCGAATTCAGAAAGTATTAAAACTGCAATACAGCACAGCACAAAATGCTACAGTATACCCTGTATGTTGCACCAGGTATGACATAAGGGCTACTTCGGTGTTTGACTGTGTTTCCTATACAATGTAAATTAAGGTGGGGCAATATTCCTTCTCCATGCTATTCCAATGTAGCCTAGCAATGGGGACTCCCTGTCTTGATCTAATCAACTACAAGGCAGACAGGGAGTCCCTATCTCTAGCCTTTATTTTCTGGGGGAGAGGAGGAACAGGCCCATATACCTAGATTACCATTATGCTCTGTTCTCAGTGACAAGCATATGTTTCAGAGTCTATAGACACTTCTTATATATCGTTCATGAGACTGTTCACAATGCCCTGAGCTATAAATCAGTACTGTACTGTAATCGGCGATGAATCAGAAAGTCCAATGTAACACAGAGAAAACCTCTTTGCTAGAGCCAATTACAAACCACATGGGCATTCCAGACCATTGTTTCCCTGTGTCCATAAATAACTTTTGACAGGGAGAGAAGCTTGCAAGTGTGGGTTTTCAAATGCAGGTCCACTGATCTCCATTTCCCTTCTGAGTCCTATATTGTTCGGCAAAAGATTCCTGCATTGCAGGGGGTTGGGCTAGATTATCCCTTATGGTCCCTTCCAACTCTACAATTCTATGATTTACAAAATTCTCCACTTGGAAGCCCCCTAAGGGCTGGGTCATACAGGCAGCAAACAGACCGTCACCTCTGGGAGTGCACCAGGTCACCACCAGGTCACAATTCTCTGATAGCTGCAGCTAGTTTAACAACCAACAATAAGGGAATATTGGAGCAATACTGAAAGTATCAGATACTTTCTAACTACAGGTCATGCCAGCTAAGAGATGCTGTAATTTTCCGTGTTGGGGAATTACTTTCTCCTAGTTCAGAGGCTCATCACTTTATGATTCTGCACTTCCAATCCCCTGGCATTAAAGCTTCTTATTAACAGTGCCATAAACCCACGATATGGCCAGCAGCAAACTGAAATAATGTAAAATAGGTAACAAATTTATCTTTGGCAAAATATGGCACTCAAATCAGATCCATAGAAGCTTTCCCAGCCGATATCAATCTCCTTGCTGGAGAAGTGTCCAGCAGTTTTTCGGCAGCCTCCTGCTATTGCGATAATTAAATTGATTATTATTAAATCTATTAAATGTGTCCTATTTATTGTCAACAGCTTGCATGTACACTGCCAGATCCATTCTGCAGCTTAGGCAAAGCAGTAAAAACTCGGCCAACAGTCTCAGTATGCTAAACAGGACTAGGAACCACAAACCACCCAGGCTGAGTTAGTTGAGATTAATTCTTCCCATTGAAATCAATGGAACATCACTTAGTTGTGTGACTGATTTGTCATATTTATTTCAATGGGGCCAAAGTGCAGCTAAATTATTCTGCATCCAAGCCTTGTTAGTTTTAGGCCATTACTTGCAAGTAGGCCCACTGATTCCGGGGGGGGGGGATTTATTTACACACACACAAAACATAGCCTAAGCCAAAGGGCACTTAATGTGGAAACAAATTGCTTTCCGATCAGTGGGACTTGTTTGCATGTAACAGAAACAAGAACAAAATCATAACTAAGATCTCTTGTGAGCAAACGTTTGGGACATTAGTAATGACTCCCTTAAGTTGCTGGTTTGGACTGCTGGTGTCCTGGAAGCAATACACTCTTCTGGAATTAATGGGTCTTACTTCTATGTAAGGGATGCGGGTGGCACTGTGGGTTAAACCAGAGAGCCTAGGGCAGGCATCCCCAAACTTCGGCCCTCCAGATGTTTTGGACTACAATTCCCATCTTCCCCAACCACTGGTCTTGTTAGCTAGGGATCATGGGAGTTGTAGGCCAAAACATCTGGAGGGCCGCAGTTTGGGGATGCCTGGCCTAGGGCTTGCCGATCAGAAGGTCGGCGGTTCGAATCCCCGCGACGGGGTGAGCTGAGCTCCCGTTGCTCGGTCCCAGCTCCTGCCAACTTAGCAGTTCGAAAGCACGTCAAAGTGCAAGTAAATAGGTACCGCTTCGGCAGGAAGATAAATGGTGCTGCTCTGGTTCGCCAGAAGCAGCTTTGTCATGCTGGCCACATGACGTGGAAGCTGTACGCTGGCTCCCTCGGCCAAGAACGCGAGATGAGCGCCGCAACCCCAGAGTCGGTCACGACTGGACCTAATGGTCAGGGGCCCCTTTACCTTTACCTATGTATGTATGTATGTATGTATGTATCATCTATCTCAAATCTATCTACCGGTATCTATCTATCTATCTATCTATCTATCTATCTATCTATCTATCTATCGGTCACGACTGGACCTAATGGTCAGGGGTCCCTTTACCTTTACCTTTTACTTCTACCTTTTACCTTTACCTTACTTCAGATTGGGGCTATTCTGGTGTAAACTCAGTGCTTTGGCTTAAATGGATATTTGGCTTGCAGGAGCATCAGGCCTCAGGCCTTTGAAGAGAGCTGTTGCATATGAAGCCAGATTTGTGGCATGACACAGACAGACCAGTTGGATGAAGCTATGTGTAGATACATCTATTCTAGGTGATTTGTAACAACAAAAACAACCACCACCACCACAGACACAGACACACCTCAGAGTGATTTGCTGGGGCTAGCAAGAGCTTGCACCTCTGCCAGTGGTACATTTAGGTACTGTACCTGTCTTTGCATCTACTTGGGGGGTTATGGAGTCAAACCACAATACTGGCAAATCACCATTACCAGTTAAGACGTCCTTGCTTACTACATTGTCTCCTATAAGCACCTGTCATTGTTACCACCCATCGATCTATGCAATCCGAAGCATATTTTACTCAGAAGTACTGTAAGTCTTGCTGTGTTTTACAGAGCTTATCCCCCAATAAGTGTGCGGTTAGAATTGGAACATTACAGAAAATCAAGCTATCAAAAATAACCTGGAAATGTGGTGTTGCATGCAAAAGCTGTTAGTCTAATACTTCTATGGTAACCTTGCAGATGGGGCTACATCTACTATCACTGCACAGCACTGATCCTGCTGGCCTGTTTGGTCAGTCTGAGTCAGCACAGAGGTTCAATGCAACACCATGTTAGGCAGGCAGGCGCCACCAGTTTCAACCCCAGACATTTCTACGAAATAATAGTGGGGCTGGGAGAAACATTAGCGAGCCACTGCTGGTCCGTGATGGGCCAGTGGTCTAACTCAGCATGACTTGGGTTCATGTGATTACCCCGAGGAAGGCACACAGCTAATGCAAACCATCGCTACACTGATCCACGCGCCAGGTTGCAAGGCCAGTGAGGATGCTGAAGTCGGGAATAAATTGTCCTACGCCTCCTTCCTTTGTAGCTTTATTTGGGGACGGAGGGAGGAGCACTTCCTGTGCTTCTGGGTCAGTTAGTCCCAGCAGCAGCCTGGGAAGCTTCCGGACGCAGACATGTCCTAACTGTGCTTCAGGTTGTCGTGCAAAACGAGGACCTGAACCACCCCTCATCTCAGGGACACAGCCTGCCAATTGCAGATGCCAAGAGTTTGATCTGCCGGCCGTAGCCTTCGTTCAGATAACAGCAGGGCTGCCGCGTTCTCGAATCGTAAGGGGGCAGGGGCTTTGAAACGAGTGGCGCGTCCGTTCCTTCCAAATGGGGACACGGCGTGGTTTCCTCGCTGTAGGGAGTCCACGGTGGGAGCTCATTAAACCGCCCTTCCCCCGCCTCCACCACGAGAAAGGAAAGTGAGCTCGAGCGCCCCCTAGTCGCCGATTCCACACTTAAACTACAGTACAGGCGCTTAGGGACAACCGCCCCGTCGGAGGCTATTAACCCTTTGCGCTCTCTCTCTCTCTCTCTCTATCTAATCTATCTATCTATCTATCTATCTATCTATCTATCTATCTATCTATCTATCTATCTATCATCTATCTATCTATCTATCTATCTATCTAATCTATCTATCATCTATCTCCTGTGAGTTTGTGGAGCAGAGACGTCAGTGGGATGCAGGCGAGGCGCAGGCGGCGGGGAAAGCCCTCCCTGCAATAGCTGTCGCTTTCCTTTTCGGAAGCGCTTAGGTGCCAGGATCTGCGGGCGGACGAGGCGGGCGGGGAATGAGGGCGCCGGCTCCAACCTCCACACGCCCCTCCGTTGGCCGGGCTGAGAGGAAAAGGCTGCCAGTCTCCGCGCAGCTTGCCTCCTTTCCTGCGCAAGCGACATGTGTGCAGCAGGAGCCCGGCTGTCTCCCTCCACTGCTATATAGAGGAAAAGGGGGGAAGTGGAGCGGACGGCTGGGCGGGCGGGAAGGGAAGCGGAGAGGAACTCGGCCGGACGCCGCCTGATGCTGCCGTCGCCGTCCAGCGCAAATTTGACGCGGGGTCAAAGCAGAAGGACCAGCAGGGCGATGTCTCCCCGCATTGCCTTTAGCCTGCCCCCTCCTTAAGCCTTCAAGCTTCCAGTAAGACGATACCCATCCCCCACCTACCCAACTCCTCAACCCATTTCAGCTCAAGTGGCCCGTGTATCTGGGGGATCGCCTGCTTGATTCTTCCTACAATGATCCACGACGGTTACAAAAGCAAAACAAAACACCACATTGCCTCCACATCCCTATCCTTGAACCCTTATCCAGCGTTCCCAGACCACATCAAAGGCGGGGAACACAAGAAAGCCAACGTGGGGATGTGGTTCGTGTGTCGGACTATGACATTGGGAGACCAGGGTTCAAATCCCCACTGGGCCGTGGAGCTCACTGAGTGACCTTTGGGCCAAGCACTGCCTCTCAGCCTAACCTGCCTTGCAGGGTTGTTGTAGAGCGGGGCAGGACAGAACCATGTACCACCTTTGGGGTATATAAATGCAATTAAACAAGCAAGCAAGAGAATGGCCATTGGCCTATCTAGTCCAGTGTTTCTGTCCTCACAGACAGTGGCCAACCAGATACCAGTGGGAAACCCTGCAAACTGGGGTGTTGCTGGGCTGCAAATTTGTCTTGGTGGCTTTTAACATCGCATGTAAATAGTTTGCTGTGAAGGGCTGGCAAAAGATCTTAATGATAACAAGAAAATGGCAAATTCTCAGGAGCCAGGCTGCCTCTACTCCCCGTCCTATTCTTCTTCCCATAATCTTATGCCCACTGGCTAGGGCTGGCGAGAACTGATGTCCAACCATACCTGGAGGGCACAGGGACATTAAAGAAGTCACACGGGCATTTCGGGATCGCAGACGCAGGCTCCTCCTCCCTCTGTGTTTTCTTCCCTCCTTCCTTCCTTCCCAAATTGTGTTTTGATTCAAGTCTCCTGCTGCATCAATTAAAAGAGACCGGCATTTCTAGTTGCCGCGCTGGGTGTGTGTTTGTGTGTGGGCATGTTGTGTGTGTGTGTGTGTACATACAGTATATATATATATAATAAGCAAGTGTTGACTTCAGTCAGTCTCAGGGTTTATGTTGCAACAACGTGGCTCTTGTTGAACTTTACTTCTCTGGTATGTAAATCACCTTTAATACGAGGTTCATAAACTGGGCAGCCAGATCAGCTCGTTTCCTTTATTTCATCGCCCGCCTCCCAGCAAGTTGACGGAGAGCCGGACGGCCCAAAGAAGGAGACGCTTTTTAGTTGGGAATTACAACAAAGCCGGAGGATTTAGAACAGGGTTGCCGAAACGGCGGCTCCTGGCACTTGTGGTGGGATCTTGAGGAGGAGGCAGAGAGGAAGAGACAAACACCATGAGAGGGAAAGAAGAAAAATCTTCGCTGAAAGGTTGGTCGAATTAGCATTATATATTTTTTTCCCCCGCGGTGGGAAACTTTCACAACAACTTCTGACCTAGGGAAGGAAGAAAGCGCTTGAATCTCGAGTTGAGATGGACACTCTTAGATTGTCCCTCTCTTTAAAATAGCGCTATCAAATGCGGCTGGAGATAAAGGCTGGAGGCTCAATTGTTTTCTGGGTGCGCTGATAAGATTAGCTCCGAGGCAATCTCGTCTGAAAAAGCAGGAGGAGGGGAGTGGATGGACAGAACTGTGTAAAAACCATGGTTTTGTATGCTAGAGGCTTAAGTCTTACGGGAAAACTGCCTGTAGGTCATTCCTTGGCAAATCCATAGGAATGTTGCCTTGAACTCGCTTTGCTTATGCAGGCTTCCCTGAAAGGTGGCTTGTCAAAGAGGACGCAGGAGTGGAACAAAGGCTTGGATGTCTCAGTGCAACTTAAATGTTTGCGGGAGGTTGTTTTTGCGGAGTGGGGGCAGGTATTACAGCAGTGCTTCTTTCCAAGTGCATCCTTCCAAGGATGTAGTGAATACCATAGGATGTGTTCTCCCAAGGCCATTAGTGCATCAAAGCTCGGTATTGACTGACAGAAGCTCTCCAGGGATTCTGAAAATTCCTCCCCCAAACTCAACCCTACCTAGAGATGCTGCGGCGACTGGATCTGGGACCTTCTGAATGCAAATCTTGCGCTCTTGGTAGAGAGAAGGCTCACCTGGGCAGCTGGCTTGCTTCACCCAGCCATCTGCCACAGGACTAATGTTGTGGGAGCACAAATGATGCTGAAGAAGGCTATGTGGTGCTGTGAGGATGAGAACGACCTTGGCTGGCTCAGTGACATTAGATGAGAAGCATCGTGGCTCATGCTGGGAATGCAGAAGGCTCCGGGTTCGAATCCTGACATTTCCTACAAATGTAAGAAGCGCCCTTCCACTGGCCTAGATCTAGCCCGCCATCCTGTTCCCAGACTGGGGGACCAGAAGCCTATGCAAAGCCCCCGGGGGCAAGCAGGGCCTGAGGAGGACGACAGAGATTCCCAGCAACTGGTATCCGGAGGCGAGCTGCCGCCAACAGGGGAGGCAGAAGAGCTCAGCCATCGTGGCTAGCAACCGCTAGTGAACTGGCCTAACCCTCTGGCCAAAACACCATCCCAGTTGGCAGGCATTTCCGGTTAAGCAGATCACATGGGCAGATTGACTGGGGGTCCCAAGCGGAGACCATGAGTCTGACCCTATATTTTAAAAAAGCAGCTTCCTGTGTGGTCAAGCAGGTGAAAAGGAGGAGGAGGAGACTCTTCGGCATCATGTGCTACCTGATCGCTAGAGCAGCGTTGTCCAGGGTATAAGTGAATGAAGCCGCGAATGAATGGGGCTTCAAAGCTGAGTCTTGCAGTGGCTGCGGATGAGCAGTTTCGCCGGGTTCAGGCGAGGAGGAGCCAAAGCGGGGATTTGAGCGCATGCGCGTTGCGGGAAGTCCCGAGGCGGCGGCGCCCCTTCGAGCTGCTGGCGATTAGAGGCTTGTAAAGTTTGCGAGAAAGGCTGTGTGTCGCCGGGGGCTCCCTGGAGCTGCCCTGCCGCTGCTGGCGGAGGAAAAGGCCGCGGGGAGATATGTGTAATGGAAAGGGGCGGAGGAAGCTTTAGATCAGGGTTGATTTCCCCGGGGGATCTCGTTATTGTTATTATTGTTAATAATCAAAGCTGCAGTGTTATAAAGGAGGATAAAGCAGGACTAGTCCGGTTCCCCCGGCTTTTTCCTACAGCCCCGAATTCTTGAAGGATTGGAGTCGAAAGTTTTGTATGTTGTTGTTTTTTAAAAAAAAATAATCAACGGATTAGCCAAAATGCAACTTTTGCAATCTTGCGTCAGCAAAGTCAACTGGCAGCCCGTGGGAGTTGCACAGGCCCGAGGCGCTTCCGCCCAGCCCTTTTGTTGGGGTGTTAATTCTAGATCCGGCGTGGAAGAGCTCTACCTACCCATCCCGCTTCCAACTCGTGCTTTCTGCTTGGGATTTGGGGGTTCCGCGAACCATCCGTCCCAGCTTGCAGCGTTTGAAAGTGGACAGTCGGAGAAAACAGTGTTGGCGGGGGCGCGCGCAGGAAAACGTGCGCGAGCCGGAGGAGCTGGGAAGGGGGGAGGACGGAGGCAGAAAGTCCAGTAAAAATAAAATCCGCTGAAAGCTCTTTTTGAGCAGCGTTCAGGGACCAAAAAAAGGTGGATTCCAGGGATCCAGTCGGTATCAATCATGCTCGACCCCCGAGAGTAATCTAGTCCAACCCCCTGCAGTACAACAATCTCAACTCGTGGTTCCACATGCAGTTTGAAACAATATCGGACTTTAGCAAATGTGCTTGCAGTTTTATTGCTGCACCAATTGCTGGACTGGTGGGTGGGCTTCCTCCCGAGTCACCCTGCCTGGATTGCACTTGCAGGCATGGGCGTACCCAGGATCAAAACTAGGGGGGGGCAAGGGGAGGGGCCAAGGCACGGAAGGGGAGGGGCCACAAAGTGGGCGGGAACGGCGAACTCGCGCTCCGCCGGGCTGTGCCCCTCCCTAGCAGCAGGGCTGGTAGGCGGAGGCGGAGCCCAGCCCAGCGGAGCGTTCCCGCCCGCCGCGCCGCGCTCTCTGGTTCCCCGCCGCGCTTGGCCTTGCCAGAGGGCGCGACGGGGAGCTGGAGGGAGGGCGCAGCGCGGCGGGCGGGAACGGCGAACTCGCGCTCCGCCGGGCTGTGCCCCTCCCTAGCAGCAGGGCTGGTAGGCGGAGGCGGAGCCCAGCCCAGCGGAGCGTTCCCGCCCGCCGCGCCGCGCTCTCTGGTTCCCCGCCACGCTTGGCCTTGCCTGAGGGCGCGCCGGGGAGCTGGAGGGAGGGTGCGGCGCGGTGCGGCGGGAATGGCAAACTCGCGCTCCGCCGGGCTGTGCTCCGCCTCTGCCCACCAGCCCTGCTTCTAGAGTAGGGCAGCTGCCCTAACTTGCCGCATGGTGGGTACGCCCTTGCTTGCAGGCCTGTCCCGTTCGCTGAGGCTCTTGCATCGCATATACTGCATTTAAATGATAGGAAAAGAGAGAGGTAAGCTTCTGATCCAGAGCTCGCCTGCTTATTTAGCTAAGAAGCTTGCCTTTCTCCCAGTGGCCAAAGGTGGAGGATGTTGTTTTGCGGGGGGTACTGAATCGATTCGTGTTGCATTTTATCGGTAGGGTGGAATGTAACAACAATCGGGTTGGAAGGCGGTTCCCCCCCCGCCCTCGCCGCGGGAGGTGGTCTCAGTCAGCCCCAACCTCGCTGCTCGCTCTCCGCGCCCCCCCCCGTTCCCCTCCCTGCAATATGTTATGACTGCCGTCCATTGCGTCCCACCGTCGGTGCTTCAGGTCACCGGTGGGCGGCGTCCCGGCTAACTCCATTCATAAACACGCCCCACGTGTTCCGCAACGCTGCTGCGGAGGAAAGCATAAACAAATAAACGCACCATCCGGGCACAGAGTGTTCTCAAACAGTTGTGCAAATTAAGAAAAAGAAAAAGAAATCGTTGCAGCCTGAGTCAGCTCCCCCCCCCCCCCCGGCCACCTTCCTCTCTCTCCCCGTTGCTTTTGCAAATGTGGAGATTTCCATCATCTCATTCCATACACACGCGCCCAATATTTTTAAGGCGCTTTCAGCAATATCGGTTTCTGGAGTCTCGCCGGTCGCCTGGAAGGGGCGCTTGTTTGTGGGATTGAGGAACAGCGGCAGGAAACAAGAGTCGTGCCCCCCCGCCAAGTCACTCCCTGCGGAAAAGCCGTTTCTTATCGGCCTTTACCCCAGACGTCAGAGGTTCTCCTTTAGATCGAGCGGAGCGATCCTCTCTGGGGGGCTCTCTCCGGTTCCCTTTGCTTCACACACTTGGCGTTGGGGGTGGGGAGGCTGCCATAAACTTAACATCTGCAGATGTGAGACGGAGAAGGAACCGCCGGTGTTACAGGGAACGGAAAAGACCGGGGCTTCTGGCCGGGATCTGGGTAAGAAAGCCCTGCGCAGCGCCGGGGACCTTTACAGTTCTGCTTGCGTCTCTCTCCCTTGTGTTCGGGCTACTTGCAGGGTGAAGGGAGAGAAAATCTCTCTCCTCCCTGTTATGAGGCTCGGATGAGCTCCTGCTTGACTGACAACCGCCCCCGGACGCCTTCCTTCGGCCCAGGATTCCTTTGGAGCCGCGTGGTTGGAGCCTTCAGGCGCTTGCCAGCCAAGGCAGCCCCTGGGCAGCCCCGTCCCGCCGCGACGCTCTCTGGCGATTAATAAATACCATCTGGTAAAAGCAGGAACCGTGTGACTCCAGCGGTTTCTGTTTCGCAGTCTGAACGACAGTGGAGTTGCTTTGAGGTGGTTTTTATAAAGAAAAGGGCAAGGGAGGAAAGGGAGGGAGGAAACAGACAGAAGAAGTTCAGAGACTCCTCAAAAGCAGTCTTGTCTGCTCTCTGAGGCTCAGATCCCCAAGGCGTTTTTTTTCTCAAGAGTAGGGAAAGTTTCTGCCTGCCTTGATGGAGGAATCCAGAGGCACAGGACCTTCCGACCCAATGGGATTCCTGCTTTGCTCTCATTGCCTTAGATTAAGGAGATTTCTTCCTATGTAGGTGTGCCATAAATAGCTAATGTTGGAGGGAATGCCGCCGGATTAATGTTAAGAAGGAGGGCAGGGCTGAACGTCTAAGGATGCCCCGGCCTGCCTGGGAGTGACAGCTCTCGGGAAACCCCGATGCCTAATTCCGTGTTGGGGGGGATTAGCTGTGGTTGTCCACTAATTCACAGAACATTCTAAATATGTTCAAGGACACCCTTGGTTACTGCATGGAAATTCCACGTCCAGGGGCTGTATGTACCTTCCGATTATCAGGTTGGGAGGGGGAAACGATCTAGATATGGCTCTCCCAATCCCCCCGCCCTCGGCGCCTCCTGTGAGAGACAGGGCTGAGTGTCGCAACGGAAATGCCTTTGTTCTTATCTCTGGAACAAATCGATCCTTGGATGAGGTCCATCTCGGACCTGGGGGTGTCTGAAAAACCAAGGCTATCCTATCCCGCGACGGGTCTCTCTGTGGAAGTGTAAAGAGTGACAAAAATGGGACTTCCTTTGCGCGTTATGGTGGCCTTGAGGAACAAGGCAGGTACATTTAAGGACAAAAAATAGGCTGCTGGCCAATTTAGCACCTTCGAGGGGCAGCGACCTCCTGGGCACATTTCTTAACTCACACGGGTGGACGAGTGCGGGGAGGTTGCCCCCCCCCCCAAGGACGCAGCAAGCGCCCTGAGCGTCTTGGCAAGGCAAAGAGCGGGGTTCTAATTCTGCCGTGCAATAAATAAGTACATAAAAATAAGGCTGGCATCTCTCTCCAAGGTTTGTTTGCAATTGCAACCCCAGAGCTTTGTTGCATTGTCTCTCCCTTCCCTAGAACTCCTGCCAATTAATCTCACTGCAATTTGCTGAGGGTGAAAAAGGATAAAAGGGGGGGTGGCGTGGTAGGTGGCGGCCTTCTTCCTCTCCACCCGGCTTGCGAGACTCCTTTCTAACGTCAAGGGAGGGGAACATGTCGTGGGGAAGGGCGGGCCGGGCGCCAGGCCTGCATGTCACCCGGCAGCTCCGGGCGCCTGGGGCGGGGGGGAGAGCGAGACTCTTCCTCATTGTTCCCCTCTGGCTCCGCCCCTCCTTCCTCTCCGCCTGTGCTGTCGCCCAGACCGCGCCTATATAAAGCCCCAGGGCAAGCGGCCGAGCGGCAGACGCGAGCTGATTCAACAGGGTGAACTAAATTGGCACTGCGCGCTTTATCCCCGCTACTAATTCCCTAACTCGGAAGCAGAGCAAGCAAGCAAGCAGCTAGCTGCCTGGAAGGGCTCTCGCGCATCGATTCTCCCTCGCGCATCTGCTTGGATTATTATTTCTCCCAACACTGAGAAACCTAGAACGTCCGCAATGACGGTCAAAGCCGAAGCTTCGGGATCCACGCTAACTTACTCCAAGATGAGAGGGATGGTGGCAATACTGATCGGTGAGTGGGAACGACGAGGAGGAGATAGCAATAGGAAAAGGAGCATAAACAGCGTGCGCCCTCCTGATTGTAACCGTGTTGTAGAAATGAGGATCTCTTGTTGCATTCAAGGGATGGAGAGGGCGCGTGTGCGCATTAATTAAATAAAGGAAAGGAAAGAAGATGGGGAATTAATTTCTAACAACCCCCTACTCTCTTGTGATTGTTTGCAGCTTTCATGAAACAGAGACGAATGGGGCTGAATGACTTCATTCAAAAGATAGCCACCAACTCCTACGCATGCAAACAGTAAGTATTTTTTGTGGGTTGTTTTTTTTTCCCTTACTGTATTCTGCAGAAATTGCCTGAGAAATGCATGGAACTTCGTTCTAAAATTTAACAGAGAATTTGTTAAATTAAAAAAGTTTACAGTATCATGCATGCTTACTCAGTTGTAAATTTCAGTAATTTCAGTGGGACTTATACTCCTAAGTATACTTACTAGAAAGTAACTTTAGTGACACCTGTGTGGTAGAAGCGGGTGTCATTAAAGCTGCAACCCTGTATGCAGATGTTGTAAAAAAATTAGTAGGAAACAGAATATAATTTTCTAGATTGGAAAATATTTTTTTAAAAAAAAATTAATTGCATTCAGCTAAGTTTTACTGTTTGGCTGAAGAATATAAAACTGGAGAAAGGCACCTAGTTTAGATTTCCTGATCCCTCATTCCCTCCTCTGACCTTTAATTACAGAGGAAACTTAAGTCCCTTTGCTCAGAATGGTTTGTTCCTGTCTCCGGTTTCATCTTAGCCCTGAAACCTAATAAGCCAGTTGTTTTTAGCAGTCTGCCAACCTGAAACTTTCCAGTTAGAATGTTACAATGCCCCCTGGTGGTGAAATGTTTATGTTCTGTACCTTGTTCAGCTTTTACTAATTACCCTGGCTTTAATCTCTTGCAGCCCTGAAGTTCAATCTATTTTGAAGATCTCCCAGCCTCAAGAGCCTGAACTTATGAATGCCAATCCTTCTCCTCCAGTAAGTAGCTTCTATAATGTGACAGTAATAGCAACTTTAATGTGACAGTAATAGCAACAGGTTTTAAATGGATGTTCTATCCATTGGTAATCTGGCATGGGTTTTTCCATTCAGGACACATTGTAGTGGTGCAACTTGGAAAGAAGTGTTTTGCAATAAAGATATAGCATTTTCCTCTAGAGCAGAGAAAACTCTTATTTTTAAATTAACATAATCTTTCAAGCATATTATTTCCCCCATAGAAGAATGCAATGCAATTAACTGTGTTTTTTTTAAAAAGTAATAATCTGCAGCAAGTATTTCTGTACAAATATTTGATTTTCTCTCTCTCCATATTTTTTTTGTTCACTGCAGCCCAGTCCATCCCAGCAGATCAACCTTGGCCCTTCTTCTAACCCACATGCTAAACCATCAGATTTCCATTTCCTGAAGGTCATTGGAAAAGGCAGCTTTGGGAAGGTAAGCATACATATTCATTTGGTCAATGGGCCTGTAATATTTAGGGTATCAAACTACTTGGAGTGCCAGGGGGATTTAATAAGAAGTTGAGTATGAAGGGGTGTGAGGTGGAGTATTCTTGAAAACCAAGGTTCCATTGAAATTTATGTAAGCAAATTTGCTATATGGATCATAAAGCACAAGGGGGAAATGAAGGCTATATTGTCCCATTCCCTGCCTTAAGGCAGTGGCACCCACCCATTATGTTGATATGTGGTATTTTACTGCCCGCCCATTGAGTTGTGCAGAATTGCTCTATAGCTGGGCCTCATGGTAGCAGAAAGGACATAGCTGAGTTGTGACTTGATAGTTCCCTTGCATCATGATCACACCTAAACAAAGGGGGTGTCTTGGTTTATTTCAGGTTCTTCTTGCACGGCACAAGGCAGAAGAGCACTTCTATGCAGTAAAAGTCCTCCAGAAGAAAGCAATCCTGAAAAAGAAGGAGGTAAGTAACTGAATTATACCCATTTCATGAGAAATGCCAATCAGCAAACTAATTATAATAGTCCTACTTTTCTGCTGCTCAGTTAATGAACAATTTCCTACTCCCCTTCTTCTTAGGAGAAACACATAATGTCAGAACGCAACGTCCTACTGAAGAACGTGAAGCACCCTTTCCTGGTGGGACTCCACTTCTCCTTCCAGACTGCAGACAAGCTGTATTTTGTCCTAGACTACATCAATGGTGGAGAGGTAAGCAAAAAGAGTGCACAGAACCATAAGGGGGGGGTTCCAAAGAGACAAAGATCATTCAAACTCCTCCTTGCTGAAAACAAAGTCAGTCCTGCCATGTGTACAAATAAGGCAGTGTTTTCATCCTATTAAGTATGAAGAGGAGTTTTGGGGAGGAGTTACTAGATTCAGGGGGTCCTGCTTGCCAGCCTCTCACAGCAGGAAGCAGCCAGCGGATTACTAGGCCATTTCCTACCATTGTTCTCTCTAGCTATATATATATATAGAGAGAGAGAGAGCGCTTAATTAAATGCATTGTTTTTAATGGTTTTGGGATCACTAACAGATTTCTCCCCCTCCTTCCTTGTCTCCTGCAGTTGTTCTACCATCTCCAGAGGGAACGTTGCTTCCTGGAGCCAAGAGCTCGTTTTTATGCTGCTGAAATTGCCAGTGCACTGGGTTACCTGCATTCGCTGAATATAGTTTACCGGTAAGCAGGGCAGGTGGTTTGCATGGTTTCTGTGAAAACTGGGGGAAGTAGTTTTCTGGGTACTGGGATCAGTGCAGCACAACATTTTTAGATTCGCTTCCAGGTTATGGGTTAGAACCAGTAAATAGATGCTACTCATGCACATAGACTAAATGCTCTTGGTAAATGACCTTTAGAAAGTGCTTGGGGGCTAGCCATCGAACCTGTTTGTTTTCAAAGGGACAACACCCCCCCCCCTTAAACAATAAACCTGATAAAATCCCATTGCTTATAATAAACATAAGAGTTGAGAGCCATTGGCTGACCTGTGTATTTTCCTTCCTTTGCCCTAGGGACTTGAAGCCAGAGAACATTTTGCTGGATTCTCAAGGCCACATTGTCTTGACTGACTTTGGACTCTGCAAAGAGAACATAGAGCACAATGGCACAACTTCCACATTTTGTGGCACTCCTGAGGTAGGTCTGGGTTCTGCTTTCTTTATCCACATGGCAGTGATGCATGTGCCCAAAGTGTGCAGAGGGAAGAAGAATTTCCCAGATTGGACAAAAGGACATGTTGTGTTGTTTAGTGAAGCAGTCAGACAGGCTTTGATTGATGAGCGCTGCTGACAAAGCTGCAGTGGGTGGGGGGGAGAGGGAGGGAAATGCCAGAACCTACAAATGCTAGGCTTTAAGGGCAAAAAGAAAAAGTTATCTAGGGACTCCTATAGAACAAAGTTCTACAGATACAAAGATTGGTGTGGCCCCACTCAATCAGGTCACTAAGGTTATTTTTAAGTGGATGCAGGATTTTAAGAATGCAGGCTGGCTACATTATTCTAATGTTTCCTATGTTTTTGTTTTCAATAGTACCTTGCCCCCGAAGTCCTTCACAAGCAACCCTATGACCGGACTGTTGACTGGTGGTGCCTTGGGGCTGTTTTGTACGAGATGCTTTATGGACTGGTAAGCAAAAACAGTGAGCAACTGGCCAATTGCAAACACATACCAGTCATGTTTCCATCTGTAAGTTACCAGCATAAGAAAGAGCTGGATCTTAGTTCCACTGAATTTATAAATGTTGCAAACTTCAGTTGGAGCCCATATTTTGCATGTGGGTCTCTTACATGGTACACATATTTGTGGCCATAGCACAGAGATGGATCATCTGCTTTGCAGGGAATAATTCCCTACTTGAGAAACCCTGGAGAGCCATGTAGCCATTACTGACTTAGATGGACCATTAGTCTGACCTGATATAAGCAGTTGCCTTATGTTCCTTGGGTGGATGGGACATGAGAAGGGGAAATCTGTAGTTACAGGTGTCATAGCCATTCCAGTGCCTCAAGATGGGTATCAAACTTAAGTGTATTGTGATACAGGCAGTACAGTAAGTTAGACTCTTGGGACTAAAAATCTGTTTCCCCATCTCTCTCTCCAGCCCCCTTTCTATAGCAGAAACACAGCAGAAATGTATGACAACATCTTGAACAAACCTCTGCAGCTGAAGCCAAATATTACCAACTCTGCGAGACACCTTTTGGAAGGTCTTCTGCAAAAGGACAGGACCAAGAGGCTGGGTGCGAAGGAGGACTTTGTAAGTATAATCCTGCGAGTTGTCAGGGATGGGTTTCGGAAGTTGGCTAGACGATACCAGTCTTTTCCAATTACTCTTGCCTGAACTGATCTGATTTCCATTTCCTCAACAGATGGAGATTAAGAACCACATCTTCTTCTCCCTAATAAACTGGGATGATCTCATTAATAAGAAGATTACACCCCCTTTCAACCCAAATGTGGTAAGTGTCGTCTTCTAATTATAGGAGAGACTTTTCTATTTATACTGGGGTACCCAGGGGTTGAAGGTAAAAATAATGACAGGCTAGTTTTTAGCAGGTTCTAGTGTGTTATCAATGTGAAGCAATTGAGCAGGTGTCTTAATTTTTAAATGCCACCTTGGAGTTTATAGATAAGTGGACGGAATTGCCTCATGCAGTTCAGGTATGAGGTGAGGCAATCAGGTCAGGTGAACTCTATGAGCTTGGAGGTGCATGTTGACCTGTTAGACCACAGCAGCCAATCCAGATCAGACTCCAGTCCAACACACACACACACACCGTTAGATTTCTAGTTTTTGTTTGAAACGAGTTCAGGGGGGTGATCCAGTTTTGTTTTTTGTAATTGCCTTCCCATGAAGTGCCTAGATTGGTTTTACTTTAAAAAAAAAACAAATGTAGGCCCCACTCCCAGTTAAGGAAAGATTTGAACATTTCTTCCCAGTCCGACATTAACAACAGAACCCTCTTTGTTTTCTCAGAGTGGCCCCAATGACCTGCGGCACTTTGACCCTGAGTTTACAGATGAGCCTGTCCCGAACTCCATTGGCCAGTCTTCAGACAGCATCCTCATCACTGCCAGCGTCAAGGAAGCCGCTGAAGCATTTCTGGGCTTCTCCTATGCCCCTCCCATGGATTCTTTCTTGTGAATTTCTATTACAGCGATCTGTTTGTACTTTTTCTTCATTTAACAATGACCCTTCTGTTGGCCTTCTGTGTAAGCTGCCAGTTTGTCCGGTCACCTTCAAAAAGGAGAGGGGATTATTATTATTTTGCACATCTTCTCACTGTGTGGCAGGCTTTGCAGCCTTAATTTCAACTGCGTTACTTTATTTTTCTGGGAGCTTTTGTTGTCGTCGTTCCTGCCGTTCATTTGGAAGAGCACATTCTGACTACTTTTGAATGAACTTGCAAAACATTTCAATTTCCAGTTCTTCCCACCCACCAAAGTGGTGCTATCGCCTTTAGAAGGAAAGAAGGAAGAAGCTACTGCTGCCATAGACTGCCATAGATTGTAAGCTTAAGAACAACATGCTGTGTGCACCCCCCCTTTTTTGAGAGAGTTTGTTCTGAAAAGCCTAGCTTGAAGATCTTTCTGGATATGATGGGGATGATTTTACGAAAACGTGCCTTTTTCCCCTGAGATCTTGTGAGCTCCAAAGCTTTTCCTGTCACAAGAGTGTTTCCTGATTCACACGTGTGTTTCTTTTGTGTGTGTGTGTGTGTGTGTTTGCTATGAGGACAATGGTGTCAGTGTGTTATGCATATTTTTCAGATGGACTTTGTTCAGAAGCATCAGTGTGACACTTGCAGGACACTACAATGGGGGGCATTGTTTGTTCCTTCCATATTTGGAAGACAATAAATTAATATGTGTAGATAGATGATTTTTTTAAAGAAAAAAACAATGTAAAAATTAATAATGATGGGCTTCAATGACTAGTACCCATAATGCTTGAAGAAAGCATTGCTGCTATGGAAAAATATATATAAATATATAAATATATATAAATATTTCTATTTTTAGAATGGGTTTCTAGGGACCAAAATGCCCCAGCTGCAGTATCAAAACTGTTGGTTTATTTCATTATCATTTTTATCGGTTCATCTGTAAAACTGGGCATTATTTATGGTTTGTATTTTTTTTCATTCCTGGTTGTACATATTTGTAAAAAGACTTGTACAGTTGGTTGCAATAGTAGATGTATATTTAAAAAGGAAAAAAACCTTTAAAGGCTTATAATGTATACCACTATTATAATGTACTTTACATGGTTATTATACAATGTGTATAATTTTTGTGACCAAACCCATTGGTTTGCAGTAAAATCTTGGACAATATTTCTATAAATGCTGTCAGTTCTTCCTTTTATAAGATCAAGACATCATTTCTTCTGAACCACATTTTCCTTAGCATTTTCCTTCACAAGACAAGAAATGTGTATGCTTTTAAACATCCAAGGGTCAAAAACTACTATAGAAAGAGGAGTCTTTTCAGTAATGTACAGTCAGGCTATTTGATAAAATGCTTGCCAGTGAGAAAATCAATGACATAAGAAAAGTCCTGCTGGATCAGGCCAAAGGCTCATGTAGTTCAGCATCCTGTTCTCACAGTGGCTAACCAGATACTGGCAAGAAACCCCTCAAGCAGTCCAGCATGTCCACCAACCCAGCTAAGTCTTGTTGATAGGCTAGTGAAAACTCCTATCACAGAAACCTGCTTTGTGCAGAATACTTGATATCACAACCATCCAACCTCCTTTGGCCTGGCACTTTTTTCTGATTGCCAGCTGCCAAATCAACTTGGTGAGTAGGCATTCTCAGGCTGCCAGTAGCACATGCATGCTGGGAACAGCAGACTAAAGGAGTGATTTCCAGAGAGGTATCTAGAAACTTGTGTAGATGCTGTGCAAAATCAAAAGCCCACTAGTGTGTTCCCTTGTGGTTGAACCCACTTGTTCATGTTACTGCTGTAACAGTATTCTTACTACGAGTACGAATCTGGAAGTTGGAGCTGGAATCATGAACCACAGGGCCGTCTTGGTCTAAAGCAGCTTGCCCCTCACCTGTCACTCTACACATAGTGCTAAACATGCCGGTTGCATCATGGTATTTAGATTAGCAAAAGGACTGTGTGATTCAAACAAGTGAGTCATCTCACATCTCTGCTAGAGGGGAAGGTGGGCATAATCCCCTGCTCACCTTCCACCCACTGTTAACCAACCTGATCTCAGAGAAAATGCACATCCTATAGAAAGGAACCTTGCTTTGAACGTGCGCCTGTGCTTCTGCAATGGATGGTACCCAACTCTAAGTAGACCCCCTGAAATTAATGGATGTGACTAAGCTCAACCTATTAATTTTAATGAAGCTAATAAGTTTGACTCATAGCTGAGTACCACCTAATATTTAAGGGCAATCTCTCCTTAAAAAAAAAAAAGTCTAAAGAGGCCGGGGGCTGGGATGATTAGCAGAGCAGATGTGGAAAATGCCAAATCTTTCATTCCTTTTTCATTGCCCTTTCGCAAAAGGCATATTTCACCCCATTGCAGAGTGGTAGGTCAGATGTGCACCCTCTATTATCTGGGCATGAAATGAGCAGCGGGTGTGCAGAATATTCAATCCCCACTTCTGGCTCTTGGGAGGCTCCAAAGTATCACCACATACGACATGGGAGATGGGAGCGAGCAAAGTCCCCACTCCCCTTTGGGAAAGGATCATAGCTCAGTGACAGAGCATGTGCTTTGCGCAAGTTCCCAAATTCATTTCCCAGCATCCTCAGTTAAAAAGATAGAGCAGGACTGGGGGAGAACAACAACTGGAATCGAGGAAAGACGCTACCGCTCTGAAAGCAAGCCTGAGTTATGGTATTAGTACGGTATAGAGCAACTGCCTCCTGTGTCCTTATAGGAAGGCAGCTTCTATTTTCTCCCAGATCACCAACCCCCTCATCCTGTGAGCATCTCACTGAGCATCTTTTCAACCTTATTTTGCAGCCAGAAGTTCTAGAAACTTGCTCCCCCACTTTTTTTTTTACAAACTGAACCACACCAGATTACTCACCTGGCACCAAATATGTGGTATTGTGACTGCAGGAATTCAGAATACACACAGCTCTGTTTCTCTTGATTATATTCATGACTTGCAAATGCTTATATGAAATGAAATTAATTTGCCACAGAGGAAAGAGCTAATGTGGCCATCAGCCATGTCTCACAGCCGAGCTCAGTAAGCTCAGCTGTGAGAGGTGGCTGATAGCCAATTTAAGGTCTTGCTTTGAAGCCAAATTATTTCCATAGCAGCAAATGGCCTTGTTTTGCACCTGCATGCCTGATGTAAGAGGAATGTAGTGGACTTGTTATATGCAATGATTCTGTTGACCATATCGGCAATAAAGACCTTGCTTTATCACTACAGTATAGGTGCAATACAGTTTTACACTAGGGTGAAAAGTACATGCACAAGCGGCTGTGCTAATTGCCAGCATGGATAAACAAACCACCAAGGCTCTGTCTCATTTACTGGAAGAGGGCTTGTCTGTGCTTGCCGAAAACATAGTTTCCCCAATCCCCTTGGGTTGGCCTTCCGAGGGGAATTGATAAAGCAGAATTTCAGAGCCTGGAAAAGCACATAGAGCTGAAAGAGGAAGTAGGAAAGAGTGTGACTCTTCCAATTTCGTCCCTCAGCTCTATTTACTTTTAAAGGGAGAAAAAAGTAATCACCCTCCCCACTTCATGACCAAGGAGACTTAGAGGCTTCATGGGCATCAGAGAAAAACTTGAGAGTGCCATGGTACCCACAGTGCCACATCAGCAAGCCCAGCATTCACCAAGTAGGAATGTTCTAGGAATCACAAACTGCATTCCATAGTTTTTTATGGTCTGAAGATTGCAGTGCACATATATTTATTACTCTGCTTCTTTTGCGTACATTCAAGCTCCAGTTAAATGATCACAGACTATACTTTTTGCATTCCATTGCCATTGAACTCCAGTGTTTACTCCCCTCCCACCTTACACCCATGTGTATATATGCCTGCCAACTGCAGCTTACACTTCATGCATTTGATGAAGTGGGTCTTAATGCACTGAACCTTATCCCACATTAAATATGTCAGCCCTTAAGATGTCACAAGGGCTCCTTGTTTTTGCTGCAAGAGCACTAACGCAGTTACCTTTCTGGAATTTCTCCATCAATACATTGATCTCTATAGGCCTTTTTTGGCCTCTATAGCAAACAGTAACAAATGACAGGACAATGTTACCTGTTAGCATACCGTAGATGCCGAGAGACCAAAGAAGACTCAGAACACCCAGTTAACAGAGTCACACTCTCTATAGAAAACTTTGGACTACTAGCAGAATTTTCCTACTGAACTATTTTTTTGTTAAAGTGAAATTTAGATGAACGATGCCACCACGTGGGCTGGGAAAGACATGCAGTCCAGGTTCTTGCTCAGTGATACAATAAATCAGTTTGCATATTTTAATTACAGCAATAATTCAAGTAGTTATTAATATTTATTTACTTACTTACTTGATTTGTATACCGGCCTTCAGCCAAAGATCCCAGGGTGGTTCACAACAGAAAAATATAAAATGAGAACACAAAATACATAATAAAGCAAAAACAAATCAATAAGCCCCCTCCCACAAACGTATTAAAAAAGTTATAGAATGTTAATCAGCTGAATGCACGATTGAAGAGAAACATTTTCACTTGGCACCTAAAGATATGTAATGAAGGTGCCAGGCGAACCTCCCTGGGAAGAGCATTCCACATACGGGGAGCCACTACAGAAAAACCCTGTTCTTGTGTTGACACACAACGAAGGGCTTCAGATGATGACTGCAGGGTCTGGGTGAGTTCTTATGGCTAAATATTGTGAAAGCTAAACTAGTAATACAAAGCTTTGAAATAAGTCCATAAAGGTACAAAATCTATGCAGATACAGAAAGTGAGATGTTGTTCATTTCTAAGAAAGCAAATACTCAAGTGATGGCTTATTTGGCTATTAGAAAAACTGACATTGACAGCAATTTCTTTTACCGAACTCAAAATCTTGAAAACCTGGTGAAAAAGGAAGTCGCTTTATCACAATTAATGTGTGTCCCAATAATTCCTGTATACCCAGAAACCTCATTGTGTTAAATGGAACTTACATCCACATAGGTCTACAGCCCTAGACATTCCACTGGAAGGTGAGAGTAGAATGCAACCTTTGCATCTATTGGCACAGCCTCCTATAGAAGGAGAAAGCCTGACACTGTTGTGCCCTCTTGGTACAATGCTTTCAGCTATCCTTCCTAAATACAGCCTGCATTGCAGGTTTAACTGCTCTGCTTATCTTCTCAGTACATCTAGTCACTTTTTCAATGGCATGAGACCATTTGTGAGGTGCTTTATAGCAGAAAGAGTGACAGTTCTGGTATCCAAAAGAGTATTCATCACCTTCTGAATGCCAGTGAATGCACAGATAACTTCAAGCTCTCTGAAAGGTCTGTTTCAGTGTCAAAGCCTCTTATATTTAGCAATCATTAACAGATGTCACTGAGCAATGTAACCATCTACCTGCCTGCCTTCTCCTCTGCAGATTATACCTTGTGTCTGATGAATGCAATGAACGGGAGAGAGAATGAACCCAAGGGAACCCTCCCTGCACCAAAGAAGCTGAAAGAGCCTTTTGTCAGTCGGGATGGAAGGAGCCTGAGGCCAAAGTATTTGAAGCAAGGTGGTCCGATCTTTATTGAAGTACTGTTGCAACAGGGTTTCCCCCTCCCCTCCCATGTCTGTGAGAGGCAGGTGAGAGAACCTAGAAAAAAAGATGGGCCATGCTTTTATAGCCTTCAGTGATGATCTTTCATTTCCCATGCCCACTCCCTTCGTGCCAGGCCTACATCATGTACACGTAAGAAAGGTACACCATGGGTTACTTGGGGCTTTGCAGATGGGTGGTGACGTTAGGTGGAGTGAGGGGAGTTTGTTCCCTCTGGAAATGTCAAAAGGTAAGTATAGTCTCTAGGTGACTGAGTGAACATGTTGACCCTTTCTTTTCCCAAGTGCAAGAAAGGATGACTGGTGGCTGATATTTAACCATAGAGTTTCAAGATTTCAGTTGCAGCAGATAGTCCATGGATGATCAGATACAGAGTAGGCCTTCATCCTCCCAAGAAACATAGTTTACATAAGGAAGTGACAACTACAGAGAAAGGTTGCAATTTCCATTTAGATATTAATTGAACACAAAGTAACAAGCATAAAGTAACATATACAATTTGAAGCCTCCCAAGACCTTTAGAAAATGTTTCATAACTACACACAATGTTTTGACACCCGGAAGTTTTCATTTGTTACATAGCACATGCAGTTGCTTCTTTCTTTATCGGATGAGGCACTACGGTTATTTGGGATTTTCTGCCGTCTTGCAGGATAGACCTTGTTACATCGCTCGTATGGTTGCAAACTTGCTTAGAGGGAGAAGCAGGGTTCCAGTGCAGGAAACTCAGATGGCCGATTCCTATATCATGTCTAAAGGACTCTAAAATCAGAAACACAGACAGAGGAAAAATCCTCTGTTGGAACGAAGGTCTCAGATTCCTGACCCAAAAGTCTATAGATGAAGTCAGATCAGGACATAGGAGAAAGCTAGTCCTGGCTTCCTCCTCCTCCTCCTCCTCCTCCTCCTCCTCCTCCTCCTCCTCCTCCTCCTCCTCCTCCTCCTCCTCCTCCTCCTCCTCCTCCTCCTCTTCTTCTTCTTCTTCTTCTTCTTCTTCTTCTTCTTCTTCTTCTTCTTCTTCTTCTTCTTCTTCTTCTTCTTCTATTGCTGCTGCTGCATACATACTATACTGTACGTTTAAAGCATGTGATTTCCTCCAAAGAACCCTGGGAACTGCAGCTGTGTAATGGGGTAAACTACAGTTCCGGGGTTCTTTGAGGGAAGTGATGTGCTTTTAATGTCTTCTTTGGCGATCACTCGTAGCCGAGTAAGATTGTCTTCCATAAACACGGCTTTAACAATGAGTCCGTAAGTGACTGTGGAAGCCATTTCTGGATCCACACGTCCTTCCACAGTGGGGACATTGGTTTCCGGGCGGGAGTTGATCACGGTGTGGATTTGCCAAGTGTGCCTTCCTCTTAGCACGTTTCTCCCTTGACACAAGCTTGTGTTTGTCCCTTTTGCAAATTGCATTTTTGGCACATTCTAATGGAGGCCAAACACCTGAGCCATTCCCTTACATTGCATTTCTCCGGCATGCCTCATTTTAACTTGAGAGAGAGTCCCGCAGTTTCCCCTCCTGTCAGCAGGGGCCACTCTAGCAGCTGAAAAGAGGCAGCTATAGGAAGGTCGGCTGGCGTCTCCCTGCTTCTCCGCCTTCCTCCCGTCTCACAGCCTCAGGTCAGGGAGAGAAAGGAAACCCTGCAGAAGAGATTGCAGCCCTGCTGCCTGGCAACAGCAGGTAAGCTCATACACCTTGGCGAGTAAAGGGCAGGGGGAAAGGGAAGGCTGGCCTGGAGGGTGTCGGGCAACTGAGAGGACAGATTGTCATCCAATGTTGGCTTCCCAAAACCCTTGTGGTTGACATTCTTTTAAAAAGAGAAACCATGATTATGCAGAGCCCAAATATGAGAAAGCATCTTTCGCCAGGGCTTTATCACAAGTGGGGCCACTTCAACTCTGAGCTTGTTTTTAATGCCACAGCTCAGTCAGTCCCGCTGGAAAATTTAAAGGAAGCTGTAAAAACATATGCAGTGGTATCTTTTGTTAAAAAATAACGCGGAGAGGATGTTTTCCAGTTTCCAGGTCGTTTTGTACCACTAAGAAGGCGATAAAACTTAGTGGCTAAGACTAGAGTGTGAGTGAGGAAGCTCCTGCTTCAGGGCTGCACTTAGATGTGGCCACAACCTTGGACCACTCTTTATAGAACTGTAGAGTTGGAAGGGACCCTGATTATCTAGTCCAACCCCCTGCAATGCAGCTGTCCCATACATGGATTGAACCTGCAACCTTGGCATTAACAGCACCACGCTCTAACTGAATGAGCTATTTTTCCTCCCCTCACCCCGCTCCACTATGACGGCTGTGTTTTCTCTCCACTGTCGGAGGCCATATGCCTCTGAACACCAGTTGCTGTGAATCACAAGTGTGGAGAGCACTGCTCCCCTCAGTTCCTGCTTTTGGACTTCTCACAGATGTCAAAGAGAAAAATAGCTACCAGATTTTTAGAAGACATCTGAAGGCAGCCCTGTTTAGGGAGGCTTTTAATGTTTAATTGTTTTATTTCTTTTTTCTGTTGTAAGCCGCCCAGAGTGGCTGGGGAGACCCAGCCAGATGGGTGGGGTATAAATAATAATAATATATTATTATTATTATTATTCTGGTTGGCAACTTTGAGAACAGGATCCTAGGCTAGATGGATCTTTGGCAGAGCAAAGCTGTCCTTTCCTTTATGTTCCTATGTTAGCACCCCCTGTCAAAATGGGGGGTCGGGTGGGGTTTGACAACATCTCACAAGACCAAACTAGGGCTGTGCACACACTGCCAGCTTAAAACTCAACAAGGTTGTTTTTCTCAGCTTGGACTGAAGCTGGGTTTTTTTGGGGGGGGGGAACAGTATTTCATTTTTTAAAAATGACAGAATGCCAATGGGCTGTGGTGAACTTTGTGTGTATGCTGCTTCCCAAACAAGCAGCGGGAGTGCACTGGATGCAGAGCAAATAGGAGTGTGTTGTGACACCAGAAAACCTTTGACTGGTTGCCCTGCTTGTTTTTTTGTAAGTTCAGCCGCAGTTGCATGAGCCCCCAAATGTGATCAGGACTGCAATGCTGAGATAAGGGGGAGGGCTAACCCTTTTCCTCCATGCTGTTTGCCAGTGTATAACCACCTGTCTACTGAAGCTGATGCTCGTATTTGCCCCATTAGGGAATGGAACGAATAATGTTATGTACGCAAAGTCCTTTGGACACCTGACATGTGATATAACAGGGTTGGTGAGCCTGTGTCCCTCAAGAGGATGTTTGGGTTGGAGTGTTGGAATTCTCATCCAGCAACCTCTTGGAGGGCCACAGGTCCCCTGGCCCTGCTATATGATGTTATTTTTGTGGGTATCTACAACTGGGAATGACCACATCCTGTAAACATAGCATAAGCCTTAGATAGACTAGGTGCTGAGGTAGTCACTTTTACAACCTCCCCCCCCCCGAAATAGACAGATGATAGATAGATAGATAGATAGATAGATAGATAGATAGATAGATAGATGAATGATAGATAGATGATAGATATGAGATAGATGATACATACATACATAAGGTAAAGGGACCCCTGACCATTAGGTCCAGTCGTGGCCGACTCTGGGATTGCGCGCTCATCTCGCATTACTGGCCGAGGGAGCCGGCGTATAGCTTCCAGGTCATGTGGCCAGCATGACAAAGCCGCTTCTGGCAAACCAGAGCAGCACATGGAAACGCCATTTACCTTCCCGCTGTAGTGGTTCCTATTTATCTACTTGCATTTTGACGTGCTTTCAAACTGCTAGGTTGGCAGGAGCTGGGACCAAGCAACAGGAGCTCACCCCATCACAGGGATTCGAACCACCGACCTTCTGATCAGCAAGCCCTAGGCTCAGTGGTTTAACCACAGCGCCACCTGGGTCCTACATACATACACAGGTAAAGGTAAAGGGGCCCCTGACCATTAGGTCCAGTCGTGACTGACTCTGGGGTTGCAACGCTCATCTCGATTTATTGGCAGAGGCAGCTGGCGTACAGCTTTCAGGTCATGTGGCCAGCATGATAAAGCTGCTTCTGGCGAACCAGAGCAGCGTACGGAAACACCGTTTACCTACCCGCCGAAGCGGTACCTATTTATCTACTTGCACTTTGACGTGCTTTCGAACTGCTAGGTTGGCAGGAGCTGGGACCAAGCAATGGGAGGTCACCCCATTGCGGAGATTCGAACCACCAACCAGCAATCCCTAGGCTTTGTGCCACCCACGTCCCAACATACATACATACATACATACATACATACATACATACATACATGTATACATACATACATACATACATGCTATGGCTCCCTAATTTCAGTAGGAAATTTGCTTTAGAAGTCATTGTCAGGACCAGAAATGGTACTGATGGTATTCTATCAGGCTTTGCTGTTTGATAAGGGCCAATGGCCGAAATAAATTTACTTACTTACTATTTTATCAGGCTGAGTGGAATTGAGCACCCAGCATGCATGCACAGAGTAATTCACTTTGTAACCACAAAAGCCAATCTTCACATGTCTGGCATCAAAATACAGGACTACTAGGTCAATTTGTATTTCAGAGTTCTGCCAAATATATTTATATTTATTTATGGAAAGCATATTTATCCCACTCTTCAGCTGACAAAAGGCTCACAGAGGAGCTCACAAAGCATCTTAAGGGCTGTCACATGGAAGAGGGAACAAGCTTGTTTTCTCCTGCTCTGGAGGGTAGGACTTGAACCAATGGCTTAATGGATTAATCACCCATTTCCACCACCCTTCTGAGTGATACTCCCTCCCCACCCTTTCTCTACATATAGCGTCTGGGGACTTCTATTTCAGTGTATCTGAAGAAGTGTGCATGCACACGAAAGCTCATACCAAAATAAAAACTTAGTTGGTCTTTAAGGTGCTGCTGGAAGGAATTTTTTTATTTGTTTGTTTCAACTACGTCAGACCAACACGGCTACCTACCTGTAACTAGAATAAAAGCAGTGGGTTTTCTGCAGTAACTGTAACTTGTAGAGATGATGTAAGTAGCCTGCTGCTCTATAGACGTCAATTCTGGGATATTGGACGGTACAAATATTTGTTAACAAGACATTTTGCTCTGTGGGGAGTGCATTGCTCATAAGGTCATATGTTTGTTGAATTCTGAACATAGCTAATTGTACTTATGATTCCTTCCAGCAGAGAAAAAATCTGAAGCGATGTGACCTGCCTTTTGTTGGACTGAGTGCACATACAGTGTGCATTCTGGGTTTATGATACATTCTATCCAAAGGATTTTCTTTACTGAACAATGTGGACTTGCTTGTGCTTCCTCTCTTTGTTTGTATGCATTCACTACAGCCAGAGCCCTTTCCAGTTCCTTCCTACAGTAGATCGACAACTGCGCATGAATAATATTGATGTCTCAGCTTTTCACCCAACATGGCATGAATGGCTTCCCTCTGAGTTACAGATTATCTGCTGTTCTGTGCAATACTAGTAATAAGGTCACAAACACAATTCTTTTCTTTTGGTGAGCATGAATTCATCAATTTTAAGACAAATGAGCAGTTCCAGTTGCAGCATAGTAGATAAAAATCCATTCAATGTGACTTGTCCCCAATTTATACAAAGAACACATGCTACTGGTAATAGCTGTGAAAATTCGTTTGAGTCAGACTTTGAGAAGCCATAAAAAACAACGAGAAGCAGAAATAAGTTATTATTCAACAGCTGCTCCTGATTTATTTTGGGGCCTGTTGACTTGACTAGTAATTCCATCACTCTCCTCATCCACTGCTTAATTTTACCAGGAGAGTGCTGCTGTCAAATCCCACATTCACTTCAGCAGCTGATACTGGATAGCTGCTGGAATCAGAATCTACTGTGTTTAAGTGCAACTTTGGGGAAATCCTAACCCTTGTTGATTCCTAGCTGCTCTGACCTGTCCCTAGCTAGCATTGTGTGCCTACAGTGCCGCATTCTGAACTTGGTCATTACTAACTCAGATTGAAGGTAGTGGTAATAGCATACCATAATCAATATTCAGCAGATGACAGGCATGCACAGGACCTGCTCAACTTTCCTCACAAGTGAAAATTTCTTGAATGGTTGTGAGAGAATAGACCTCTAGTACCCCATTACTGTTGTTTGATGTGAGTATGACTTCATGCTTTTTGTTGTATTTGCAGTCGGGCTGGTAGAAAAGCATATCCCCATTTGTTTCAGTGCAAAAGAGAGGGTGCTATTTGACACTGGATAGCAGAATGCTCATCATTATGATTGGCGGATGAGTGTGGAGAGAGGAACTGTATATTACAGCACCTCCAGTATAGGAGGGGTAGGAAATGAATTTCTGTGTGTGGTGTTAAAGCCCATCCTCAAGGAAATAGGGAGACACTTTTTTTGGGGGGGGGAGAGAGACATAAGAATGGCACATTCTAGTTCAGCAAACTAAGGAAGAGGAGGGAACAGAGCTGTTGCATCAGATACTTCAGGATGTTCCAAGTGGATGCAGAGTTCTGGCCCATCTTGCGAAAATGTGCTATCTTTGGCCCAGGCTCTTATATCTTCATTGCTTCACTATCTGGGGATCAGTTGCTCAAGCCTCCTTCTTTCACACTCAGTCAGTCAACACATGGTCAGAGAGACTTTAGTCCTGTAATACCGGTGATCAGATATGTGCTGATCTTGAGTTGTTCTGCGGTGTAGGTGGGGGTGGGGGTGGGTTGGCTGGCTGGCTGCATGTTATTCCTTTTAGTTCCAAGAAAATGAGACACCTCGGTTTTTGATGTACTTCTTTGTCCAGTTTTGTTTTGAAGTGTTGAAATGCCGAGTGTCTTGGTTAAGTTTAATATCGCCTCTTGCTGCTTCCCCGCTAGCAGTGTTCTTTCTCCAAAGCCAAACATTTGTTTCTCACTTGCACTGTTTACAACGGATTCTTACTGCACAGAGGTCATTAAAGACTAATATACTTAGAGGACAATATTGTAGAAATGATGTAAAGGCTGTTTTTAAAGTACCGTGTTTCTCATATTTTAAGACATGTCTTATATTTATTTTTACTCAAGAAAATAAGCCTATGGCTTATTTTCGGGGGTGTCTTATTTTTTTGCCGAGTCCCGACTGAGTGGGAACCAGCAAAGGCAGCAGCCCGCCACCGACTTGGAGCTCGATGCAAAGCCGTTTGCTCTCCATGCACTGAGCAGTGGCCCTCTCCCTATCTTCCTTCCACCTCAGTCTCTTTAACTTCTCTTTGTTTCCTTCTCGATTTTCCCCCCTCTTACCGCTCCCGTCCTTCCCTCCCGGCAGCGCACTCAGGCCGCCGCCAGAGCTAGAAAAGGGTGTGTGTGCGCCTTCCCCGTCGCGCGGAACGACATCCCCCATCAGCCCCCGGGCCTCCCTCTTCCTGAGTGTCAGTTTCACGCTGCAGCCAGGGAATTTAAAACAAAAGAGACTTCTCTTGCTCTCCCTCCGCCCCTCTCCTGCTGTTGCTGTTGCCGCGATCGACTTGTCCTGCTCCTGGCCGGGACTCAGGCGCTCCCTTCACCGTGCCTTTCGCTGGCTTCTTCGCGCGCGCACGGGTGACTTGGGGGCTTTTCCATCCTGCCAGATTTTTCCCCGCTCCTGCTTTTTTTTTTTGCCGTCGGCTCCCCCCCCCCCCCGACTAGCTCTCTCTTTCTTTCTTTCCATCTCCACACCCACTTCGGCGGCCAGGCGGGGTCTGCGCGACAGCACAGCAAGAGCATTTTAAAAAGAAAAAGGGGAAAGAGAAGGGGATCTTTGTGCGCCCAAGAGCCACACTAGGCAGAAGAGATCAGGTTACAGCCAAGGAACCGAGCCAAGGAACCTTTGCCGGCTCCCGCGCGCGCTTTGCCGAGCTCCAACGGAGCGGGAACCAGCAAAGGCAGCAGCCCACCGCCGGCTTGGAGCTCGGCAAAGCGCGCACTGCTGCCTTTGCTGGCTCGAGCTCCAAGCCGGCGGCGGGCTGCTGCCTTTGCTGGTTCCCACTCAGTTGGGGCTCGGCAAAGCGCACGCTGCGGCCCTTGCCGGGTCCCGCTGGGTCGGGACTTGGCGCGGAGTGCCCTGCCATACCAGCATGTCTTATTTTGGGGGGATGCCTTATATTTTTTTGCCTTCTGAAAATCGTGCCATGGCTTATTTTATAGGGACGTCTTAAAATATGAGAAACACGGTAAGTAGATACATGGAGTACATTACATTACCCGACATTAATGTGAACTGCCCAGAGACCTCCGGCTATAGGGTGGTATATAAATTCAATAAATAAATTGACACATGCGTCATGTTCAGGGCCGGCCCTACGGCAAGGCTGGGTGGCGCAGGGCAACAGGCTGCCAGGGGGGCGCCGTGCTGCTGAGCCTGCGGTAGCCGCGCTGCGCCCGCCAGGCAGACGCGTTGGGAAACGGGGCAGGGGGGCGCCGGAGGGATCTTCGCACCACAGCGCCAGATATGCTTAAGACGGCCCTGATCATGTTAACACACCTAAGATCCCTGTCGATTAGGTCTGGGGCATTGGCATTAATTGGCATGTGTTTCCATGTTTCTGTAACTGTAAGTGAAAGGCATTAATCACAACCGTGGGGGAGTGTGATGGAAATTTGAACCTGTGTGTGTGTGTGTGTGTGTGTGTGTGTGTGTACACATACTAGGGGCTGTGCTACTGGTCACCCCAACACCCCCGACCACCCCTGTTAACTCCCTAGAGCTTCCCCACCCCACCCCATGCAACTACTAAGCTTGCTTTTTACCTTCCCAGCCCCTTTTCTGGGAGCCACTTCTAGTCTTCTCTTCTGCAGCCCTCTTTGCACCCCTGTCTGCACCTTCATGCCTAGCTGCCCGCCTCCTTGCCCTCCTTCCATGCAACCCTCCTCGCACACAAACCACCCACATGATAACCTCCTGCAGTTGCCTTCTCCTACACACTGCAACTACCAAGTACAGTACCCTTTTCACCTTCTGCCCAATTATGAAGCCACCATCCCTGGCTTTCAGGGTCATTCCCACACCTCCCCTTCTTGCTTCCATGCTGTGGCCACTGCTGTTGTGAGGTGAGTACCAGCCACATTAGGGCTCTCCACATATGGATCTCCTTCCACAGAAAGGCTTGCCTGGCTACGACTTGGCCATCTTTCTGTAGCAGGCACAGACATTTATTTTTTGAAGCTTTTGAGCTTCTCCAGTCTATAAGTATGCCTATTTTCCTCTCTCCCGTGGCGGTTCTGTTTTCTCTCTATTGTGGCACAGATGATGATGATTGTTATTGTTATTGTTGTTATTAAAACCTAATTCGTATGATGAAAGTGATCATTTTTCTTTCTTTCTTTCTTAATTGCTCATAATGGCACAGTAATGAATACCATCTGTTGTGTGCTTGCTCAGTGCACCACTTCTTGCTGACCCAGCAGCCACTTTTAACTCTTTTTTTCTTTTTCACAGATTTAAAAAAAAAGGAGAAGGGGGGAATACACAGCTTGGAGGAGCGGAAAGCTGTAAGCAAAACCTCTGAAACTCCTGTTGAGCTCCCTGCGCAACCCTCTAAGGTCTCCAGCTAATTGTTCAAAGGCAAAAACAATACCTCTGAGCGAAAGCCCTCCCACTTGCTCATGATAGGCTCACCCGAAATAGCAACAGCCTGTGTCACCAAAAAGGGCAAAACCTGCTGGAAGAGAAAGAAAAAGTTGCTCCCGGATCCCTCGGTAACTTTCAGATTTCACTTTGCTCCTGTTGCACGCTGCCATGGACAGAAGAGCCAGACGCTCCAGATTTGACAGCAAGGGTGAAATGCTCTCGCTGTAGAGCCTCTCGTCATTGCTGAGAAGTAACCAAGCTGGGGAGCTGTTTTTCTACAGCCATGGTACCTGCGCAGGACACAGAGGACCTCAGCCAGCAATGTCAGAATATAGGAGAGGAATGCAGCAAATGCAGCCTGCACGAGGTTCCTGCTCAAACAGGTACAGCCACATAGTGTGAGTGACAATTGTGCCTGCAGGGCAATAGATGGTGATAGTATGTGACTAAAGTCCCAGCAACAATAAAGACAAGAGCCAAAGGGGGACAATCTTTCCATTCCTTTTCTTTCTTTCTTTCTTTCTTTCTTTCTTTCTTTCTTTCTTTCTTTCTTTCTTTCTTTCTTTCTTTCTTTCTTCATAAATTAATCTGTTAGTCAGCCTTCTAATTATTGATGTACAGGGAAGAGCAGTTTTTGAACCAACAGTTTTATAATATGTTAGGTATTCATCACATTTATATCTCTGCTTTCATGGAACTAGGGGAAGTAAACACACAGGATCCCAGTGATCTCATTTAGCTTCTCAGCATCACTGAAGTGGACTGAAGAGATGGTGGCTAGTTGGGACTTTGAAAAGCCTTTTGGGTTCCGGCTTTTCATATGGGGCTTGCTATTTTTATTTGCTTATTTATAAATTTGTATACCCTGATTTTGCAGCTCCATCGCATTAAGCATTGGAGCACCACTGTTGCCTATGATGGCTGCTGGCTGGTTGGGTTTTGCTGTGAAAACAAGTCTATAGACTAACGTTTCCCAAACTTAGGTCTCCAGCTGTTTTTGGACTACAGCTCCCATCATCCCTAGCTAGCATGAACAGTGGTCAGGGATGGTGGGAACTGTAGTCCAACAGCTACAGAGCCAAGTTTGGGAAATCCTGCTCTAGACCTTATAGAATATACTTCCCTTCCATGTTTCACCAGTGATTTTGGCCTTTGGTTTCTAAGCGCACCAAGAGCAGTATAGCTATTTCTAGATTTTATTTTTAATTATTATTATTTTTAAAAAAGAACCTCAGTGTCAGTGTTGCTTCAGTTTGTTTATCCCACATGTTGTTCATTCTTGGTCTTTCACTGACTTCCAAGCTGTCGAGTTCCAAAAGTAACACAAAACAGCTACATGGGGTAAAATACCTTCTCACAGAATGTGCTGGTGCTGAATAAGGAAAAGATTACAGTATACTTTAATCCACTGATCTTGGGGCCTTTTCATTTGACAACTGAAAGTGGATTTTAAGTGTTAAACTTTTTCAGTGCCGGCTCACCCTTATATGTGTTTCTAATGCATACAGAAAGTAGCTTTAAAACAAAATTAGCTGTGGATTTATAAAGTGCGCTCACTTAAAAAGTCTCTTTACAATGCACACAATTGCTAATAGGAAAATGGCTGGAGGGTAGTCAACCTGTAATATATTTTATGCAGTAAGAACATTGGGTGCTGCCTTTCACTGAGTCAGACAATTGGTGCATCAAGTTCAGTATTGTCTAAGTTGACTGGCAGTGACACCAGGATTTCAGACATGGGTCTGTTCCTGTTTCCTACCTGGAAGTGCAAAGTATCTGATCTGGGATCTGCTGCATGAAAACCATGTGTTCTTTGGCTGAGCTACAGTCCTTTACCTGAAGGAGATCTATGTCACTTTGAACAAATCCATTGTGGGTGCAATAGAGTAGAACCAAAACACGGCTTGCTGACTAACTTGAACATGGAACAGCAACACTCCCAGTCTGTTGTGGCTCCTACTTTTCAGTAGGGGTTTATGCATCGAGATGCATTTTGATTATAACATTGTGGTTTTGTAAGGAGGAATCTTGAGGGTTTTAATGTTCCATTGAAAAGCTCAGGTGTGATGCTTTGTATGATGGTTAGCAGAGGTTTAGGGTTTGTTGCATTAAGGTAAGTCCTTTACTTGTTTTTAAAAATGGGTTGTTTCATTATAATTAATGATTATGTGTATATTATCAGAATAAGTTATTTGCGGTTTTGCTTTGCTTTTTAGTTTCAGTTATTTACTTATTTTTATCCTGCATTTTATTCTGTGAACTGCCCTGAGCTCTTATAATGAAGGGTGGTCTATAAATCTAATAAATAAAAAGGTTACTGTTAAATTGCTTTCTCTTCCCCTCTCCTTTTCCCTACCACTTTGAGGCTTTGCCTCTTTCTTTAATCTTTTCTGCTTTCTTGTGCTTGGTGCTGCCCCCACCCCCTTTCCCTTTCACAACTTCTGACCCACCGATCCAAATGCAGCCACGAGAAACAGCCCACCAGATACTTGGTAATTCTCTTCTTGTTGCCTGTCTGAGATTGCCAAAACAAGGTGTAAGGAGGTTGTCAGGCCACAATGCAATGTCGTACACCTGATAGGCCACAATATGTCCGCAGAGTGGTCCCACTTTGTGAGGTTGGGATCCGGGCAGGGCGACATGAGAAGGATGCAACAACCACGTGCCCTTTGGTCCAAGACCCTGGAGGGGGGGGAAGGCTGTGATCAAGGGGCACACAGCGTCCTTCTCATACCAACCTCCTTCAGCAGCTTTGTGAGGCCAGGATTTGATCAGATCCCAGCCTCGCAAAGTGGTGCAGAGCTGGCTTAAAGAGGGTGGTATGAACATCTCGCCCGGAAAATGTGCCTGACGCAATTGCCCCAGTATCTCCCCCCCCCCCGTTACACCCATCCAGTAGCCAGCCTACATTCCATGACCAAAGCATGCTCAATTCTCACAGCAACACCCCCCTCCCCAGAGGATTTTTTCTGAAGCTTTATATATAAAGATATAGACTTCTGCAAACCTTGGGTCCCCCCACCCCAGGCTGTCAGTAGTCTTCTTGTTGTATGTGTGTGTTGCCTTTTTTGGCTGAGTTAGTTATGGCACTCACAGCCTGAACATTGCAAACAGAGGGAGTGCTGTTTAATTAACCTGTGGAATTATCTAGCCCAAGACACGACCATGGCAACCAACAGGATTTAGGCACGTGATTCAGAACTATTAATCATGATAACTGAACTAAACCTGGCTTTTAGGAAGAAACAACACGAGATCCATGATTTTTCAGAGCCAGCTGACTGGAAACTGAATGTAGATCTAAATGGGCCATGCTATGGCCCACCATGCAATTTTAATTTTATTTATTTATTATTTAAACATGTATATCTTGCCTTCTTCAGTTTGGCCTCAAGCCTGGCTTGCAATAAAAATTAAAACACATGTGTGCAAAGTACAAAAACAAAACCATAAAAGCAGTAATTATAAAACCATTGAGAAAACGAGCTGGCCGAGCTGATCTTAAAATTACAGCATGAGTGCATGTTTAAACAAGTCAAGGATTACATGGTCATTTGGGCTCAGAAAATGGGGAATAACTACAAAAGCAAGCATGGGAGTATTTGTGGGCACTCAGACATATGCCCTCTTTTAAAAATATGAAGCTTAAGTAGTTATTATTAGTAAACTAACTATACAATTCTAATAACTGGAAGTATCAGAAACAAAGACTTGGGTTGTTGTTTCTTTAATCATCTTGGATGGAAATTTCATCTCTATTGGCTTAAGAATCTTAGGCAAAGATATACTTGCTGAAAATACTAGACTAAAACTGAAGATTTCTATAACCTTTATTTCCAGGATTCGGAATGCTCACGCTTCTATCATCCGGCATAGCTGCTATCAGTGGCCTTCTGATGGGTTATGAATTTGGAGTTATCTCTGGAGCACTTCTTCAGCTAACTAGCATCCTAGTCCTTTCATGCCGACAACAGGAGATAGTTGTAAGTGCTCTTCTCATTGGTGCCTTTCTCGCTTCGTTGACTGGTGGGATCCTGATCGACAAATATGGGAGGCGAGTTGCCATTATGCTGGCATCTGGGTTACTTGTACTGGGAAGTCTAGTGCTGATACTCTTTGCCTCATACGGACTCCTCATAATAGGGCGGATTGTGATAGGCGTTTCCATTTCACTCTCCTCAACCGCAACTTGTGTGTATATCGCAGAGATTGCCCCGCAGCACAGAAGAGGCTTGCTTGTGTCTTTGAATGAACTCATGATTGTAGTGGGCATACTTTTTGCCTATGTTTCAAATTATGCCTTTGCCAGTGTTTCCCATGGCTGGAAGTACATGTTTGGCCTGGTCATTCCAGTGGGGATTCTACAAGCCATTGCTTTGTATTTCCTTCTGCCAAGTCCCCGTTTTCTCGTTATGAAAGGCTTCGACGAAGCTGCCAGCCAAGTGCTTGGAAAACTCAGGACAACCACAGACACCACCAAAGAACTTGCTATGATCAAATCTTCCTTGAAAGATGAGCACCAGTACCGTTTTTGGGATCTGTTCCATTCAAAGGACAATATGAGGACTCGGATGCTGATAGGAATCACTCTAGTGTTTTTTGTACAAACAACAGGACAGCCTAACATCTTGTTTTATGCCTCCACTGTTTTGAAAGCAGTTGGGTTTCAGAGCAATCAGGCAGCTAGTTTGGCCTCTACAGGTGTTGGAGTGGTCAAGGTGGTCAGTACGATCCCAGCCACCCTTTTCGTCGACCAAATAGGAAGCAGGACGTTTCTCATTATTGGCTCATCCCTCATGTCTGTGTCATTGTTCACCATGGGATTGATCACGCTTAATATACATGTGAATGCCACTGCTGTCTGTAGAAACCAGTCCTGGGAAGAGGCCACATTCCACGGAGTGGGACAATTGACCTCCACAAATGAAACTCTTGAAGAGCAATTGGCTAGCCTGGCTTCATCCAGCACACTTTCACAATGGAAGGCTGATATTTCTAATACGGAAAGGTGGAACAAGACTGTGTCAGTGGGAGGCAGAGCCCCCAGCACAAGCTACACAGAGTCTCAGGTAGCAACAGAACCTATCGAAGTTCGATCAGCTCTGAAATGGCTCTCTCTGGCCTGCTTGCTTGTTTACATTGCTGCTTTCTCCATAGGACTTGGACCAAGTAAGTGTTTTTCAATTTATTTATTGCAAGTTGTTTTGACTGATAAGTAAGAAGAGACCCTGGTGTTTATGGGCAGGAGTGGCTTCTTGCCATGCCACATTCCCCTGGGAAAACCCACTCTTTACTGCTGAATTGGAGCAAATGTCAATTGGGTTTACAGCAGATTGAGGTTTGCTCCAATTCAGTGGTAGAGAGGAGGTTTTCCTGGGGGGAAATGGCAGGACAAACGGGAAACAGCTCAGACCTGTGGCTAGAAAGCATGGAACAAGCAGAAAACCTCTGAGACAAAGGCTTCCTAGGCACAGGGCAAGTGGAAGTGTGGGCGAGCCCACTCTGCTAGCTTCCTGGCAGGTGAGTTGCTCTTGCTTACTGGGAGGGAGAGGGGAAAGGGCCAGCATGGTACAAGCACAGCAGAGGAGCAAATCGGTCAAGCCCCTTCTGTGTATAGGAGTGTCATCTCAAGCATCTGCGTGACACCTGAAGTTTAAGAAATAAAGATGCCTACTCCGAACTTCACTTTTCAGTGCCTTGTAGGCACAAGCTGGGTTTGCTTGGACAATCCTTGATTGATTGATTGATTGATTGATTGATTGCTTCGGGTGAGAAGGCAGAGGAAATATGCCCCTGTGAGTATCAGCTCTCCCAAGGATCAGATTTCTCTCAGGGCTTGTACCTCTGCTGAGAAAACTCATCAAATCATTCAGACAGCCCGATCATATGCATGTATACCGTAAATAGAAGTTCAACAGGACTGTGCATAAGCCACCCTGGGCTTCTTCCTACCGGTAGCATCATCTAGTCATCAACTGTACCTTCCGAGTCCCTTCTTCACAGAGCAGGGTGTTTTTTTTGCATTCATTAGTCCATCTGCTGCTTTTGCCTTTGGAAGTGTGCTGTATGTATTTGGCCAGGCGTAGGCAAACTTGGCCCTCCCGATGTTTTAGGACTACAACTCCCATCATCCCTGACCACTGGTCATGTTAGCTAGGGATGATGGGAGTTGTAGTCCCAAAACATCTGGAGGGCCGAGTTTGCCTATGCCTGTATTTGGCTCTCTCTTCCCCACCCCTATTGCCTGGGGAATAATCCCTTTTACTTATCGTCCCTCAGCTTGCACCACTTCTTAATCATGCATTTCTTTCAGAGGCTTTCATATCCCATGCCTCATTCATTTCTAAACTTTAAGTCTGTCTAATCTCCCCCCCCCTCTCCACAATGCGTACCTTTGTAACCCAATAAACCATTTCAAGTACTTTGAACTCTTTTTAAAGAAACACACACACACACAACTTTCCTTTAATAGTCTTGAACCTGCTAGACAGAGAAGAAAGAAGTCAGAAAACCAAGTAAATACTTTGCTATACTGTATTGTTTAGATCACAGCCACAATACTGTACCTGTTATAGTGGCAAGGGTTAAGGTCAAGAAGGAGAGTTCTTAAATGAATTTCTCAGGTATATGTGCTCAGGAGAAAACAGTATGTATTGTCTCTTATCTGCAAACATGCATAACTTAGTGAAGTTAATGGAGCTGGGAAGTCTGGAGTCTTTAGCTCTGGCTCAGTGCCTGTTTCAGAGGTAGTCCTCTCCTCCAAGGTCAGAAGCACACTCTGCATTGGCCTGTTTGGAATATAGCTTGGATCCCACAATAAAAAAGCCAGAGGGTTTCACATAAGAGCTGAAACAGAGCAAGTTTTGTTCATCAGACCAAAGGCTCTAAGCTACTTTATTTTCATATCAGCTGCAGCGAAAGCCTTCCATAACTCGTGTCCCAAAGAGGTTATTTCCTGCATTCCATCCATATTTAATCTGTCGGAATACTATTAGGATAACTGTGCAGTTTAGCCCTTAAACTAAAACTTACCAATCATTATCAGTGAGGAACTCCAACCAAATACTGGAATGTTGTCCATAAAAGGCAGTGGGTGGGCAGGGGTCAGTCTAATCCTATTCTGAAATGTAGCTTCTTCAATGAATGGGCATGGGAGGCTAAGCACTGTGCCAGATAGAGTGCTTCAGATTCTTGAGTTGAGGAAAGAGAGCTGGAGATTTTGAGATTTTCAGCTGCCAGTTTAAAAAGCTGGCACCTGGGTACGGGTACCACCCAAGTGGAAATATCCCTTTGGGTTCTTGCTGCTTCCTGGCAGAAGGAAAATGGTTTTATAACAATGCAAGATGCTGCTGAAACAGAAGGACTGAAACTTTGGGGCTATTTTATCTGAAGGACTGCTGCCTCCCTTACAAACCTGGCTGTCATTTAGGCCCTGTACACAGGTCCACCATTGGTTCACCTGAAGTGTTGTTCTAGGAAGCAGGCCTGTTCAGTGGCAGCCCCATATCTTTGGAATGGTCTCCCACAGAAGGGGGGAGATGGGGGATAGCTCAGTTGGTAGAGCATGAGACTCTTAATCTCAGGGTTGTGGGTTTGAGCCACATGTGGGGCAAATGATGCCTGCATTGCAGAGGATTGGACTAGATGATCCTCGGGTTCCCTTCCAACTCTACAGTTCTACAATGCTACACATGTCTCCACTTTGGCTAGACATTTTCAACATTTGTATTTCAAACTGCATTTTCACAAAACAGTTATGTTGGACTTTTTAAATTGCTGCTGTTTTTCCACTGTGAAGTTGGATTGTGGTAGATTAAATTTATTTTTTAGTGTTTTCCATTCTGCTCTGCCACTTCCTTGGGAGGGCTTTGCCCTCAAAGACAGCATACAAATGTCTTAAGTAAATTTCCCAGCAACCTGAAGCCTTTTAATTGGAGACACTAGAAATGGAAGCTGTGGTTGCTTTCAGACCTGTTTATTGAGCATCCCTCCTGATCTATTTGCACAAAGTCTACATGGAGATTATACTTCTCTGGCTGTTTATTGAGCAGTGATTTGTGATGAGGTTAAACAACACCAGATAAAATGATTGTCGTCCCCCTCTTCCCAGTACATTTTGCCAACCCTTTCCTTACCAAAAAAATGTCCAGTTTGGAAGAGCACCAAATCTGCTATAATTGTGCAACTGTAATTTGCCACTTGTATCCCACCCACAACATACTGAGTGGAACCATCTGTGAGCCTCGGAATGAAAATAGTGTGTCCTTCCCATGACTTAGAATCACAGAATTGTAGAGTTGGAAGGGACCATGAGGATCATCTAGTCCAACCCCTTGCAGTGCAGGAATACGCCGCTGTCTCATACGGGGATCGAACCTGCGACCTTGGAGTTATCAGCACCATGCTCTAACCGACTGATCTATTCAGGCTTCCCCATCCAAGGTCACATACAGCCCCCCTGCCCCAATACCTTTGAGGTGATTTTGCTTTAGTATGCTGAACTAGGTGCAGCAAGCTAGCAGCTCAGTACTGGGGAGAGACAAGCAGGAGTGTAGGCCTGATTCTGTATTGTGTATCCTGCAGCTTATATCAAGGAATACCCAAAACTCCCACTGGCTTTGCTGCTTCTGGCACCTGTGCCCCTCCCCCCACCGTCGCCCAATTTGGTGGAACAGGGGTGTAAAGGATCAGGACAGAGGTTTGCGAAGGCAGGCTGCTAGGTGACACTTGCATAACACCGCACCACTATTACGTTTGTATTTTTAATTTCAGTGTCCTGGCTGGTACTGAGTGAAATATTTCCTGGTGGGATCAGAGGAAGAGCGATGGCTCTAACCTCCAGCGTGAACTGGGGTGTTAATCTTCTAATCTCCTCGACCTTTTTGACTACAACAGGTAAGGCTGGTGTGGGTAAGGATGACCATAATAATGGGTCACCACAACTTAAAATGCAGCATTAAGAAGCGTGTAAAATCACAAGAATAAGGTTGGCTTCAAATTTCACGTGTGTGTAAGACCAGGAGTTGTGCAGGTTTGCCCAATGTACACGCAAAGTATATTTCCCCTAATATAATTTGTTTTTATATCTTATTTTCACATATATGCATTTAAGGCACAGTTTATGCATATATCACTTGGCTGGAGAACTGCACTGCAACATTTAGAAAATGCAAAGTTTCTAACCAGCTTCTTCTGGTTCGCTTATTATTTCAGAAAGCACGAGTTAGGTAGATTCAGCGTTGATGTGAACTGAATCTAGTTTCTCCCCCAGCCCTAGTTAGGGTTTAATTAATAATAAATTTATTATTTATACCCCACACATCTGGCTGGGTTTCCCTAGCCACTCTGGGTGGCTCCCAACAGAGTATTAAAAACACAATAAAACATCAAGCATTAAAAGCTGCCCTAAACAGGGTTGCCTTCAGATGTCTTCTAAAAGTCATATCTGAAATGTTCTTTTTAAACCTCCTCACAAACGGATAAATATTTCAACTCTCCCCTGAAGACTATTTTATAAAATGGCACCCCATTTTCACCATTCAGGTGCAACTGTGAACCTAGTTCTCTTAACGTTGAAGGAAGGAATAGTTTTGGCTCCTTCCTGACCTCTAAGCCCTTGCTTCATTCATCCACCACTATAGCATGGCTGCTTCTGCGCTCAGTGAACCAACATTTCTTAGCTGACAATTTTCTGAGGAAAAACTTTTGGGAGGATTTCAAAATCCCACCCTTTGGCCCATTTCTCTAAGGTTGTTGTGACTCAACCCTTGCATGAAAGACAATGTATTAATGCACATAGCATGGCTGCGAAACGAAACTCATTTAATGAACAATGTTGTTGCTGCTGCTGTTTATTCCTGCTCCTTTACTTTATTTAAATAGCAACCTATGTAATACAGGGGGCAAGCAGAAGCACCAACTTGCACCAATGACTGAGGAGCTGGTCACGTGTGTGACGTCACATGTGTGACATGCCAAGTTGCGTGACATTTTGGGAGGAGCCGGGGAGGGACTGAGCAGTGGCCAATGGCTCCTGTCCTTTCTGGCCATAGCCCTTGCTTGCTGGAGGTGACGTTCAGCAACATCTGGAAAGCCAGAGACCTCCTTACCTGGACTGAGAACAAGGTTCCTAAAATAACTATTTATTTTTTAAAAAAAATCTTAGATCTCATTGGTTTACCGTGGGTCTATTTCATTTATGCCATGATGAGCCTGGCAGCGTTGGCCTTTGTCGTTTTCTTCATCCCCGAGACAAAAGGATGTTCCCTAGAGCAGATATCTTTGAAACTGTCAAAACAGTAAGTATGGATGTCGCTGTATTTTTAACAGAATTCTAGTAAACAGCAATGTGAAAAATGGCACATCCTGCCGTATGAGGTTACAGCTGCTCTTGGAAGTAAAAGCTGCCATCTAGTGGGCATGTAATGTGTCACACTTGGCAGCAGCTGAAGGGAACCAAGAGCTCACTGACACAATTCCCAGTTGTTTGTTTTCTGCGCGGGCTCAGAACCTACATGCAAGTTCTCTATAGGGTAGGGCTGTCTATGCTGTGGCTTCATTATTAAGAAATACTGCACAGAGAGGCCACACTGAGCCCAATTCTGTGAGCTTTAACAAAGCCAAGTTAAGATATTGTTACATAGCCAAGGGGCTGGGACAGGGAGGGACAGCTGCCCCCCCCATCAATAGAAATAAATAAAAATGCATGGGCTTTGAAGATCTTTTCGAATCAGTGTTATTGTTTTACTAGCAGAATTCACACTTCAGCTGATGCTGATGGTATACTATTTTTTATTCCTAACTTACCCGTAAGGTTAATATTGCCATAGTAATTTTATAGCTGGGGTGGGAAGTTAGCATTGAAAAACACTCTTGCAGCCTTGTTTCTTTTACATATTTTTTAAATAAAAAAATACTATTATTTGTATTTGTATACATTCACCTGCTCTGTAAACGGTATCTGTCTCTTCATCAGTGTGTTCTTTGCAAAAACTAGGAGAAATCCAAATTCTATAAAAAAAATTATAATTTGGAACAATGCATATAGATTGATGCTATGTATGCAAAGTGTGAAGTTGACTGCATTCTATTTACGGTAATGTTAAAACTTTTTTATTAAAAAAAATCTAAACCACACTGGTCTAAGATGGCAAAGACCCATGCCAACCACAACTCAATTAGCTCCAAAAGCACAACTGCCAATGTTGCCTATATGGGGTAGAAATTATTATAGTAAAAATATATTGCCCCCCTTTTCTTCCAGAAAGTATGCAACAAGTACTCAATGCTGGAGGGGCCGACGTCAGGATCAACTGATGCCTATAGAACTTCCCAACAAAGAGGCCCATGAACAATTTTACTAAGACAGGATGGTGCACAAAACCCACATCAATATATTTTTTAAAGGATGACAAAATGGTAGAATACTCAGAAATGCTGGCAGTACGTTCATATGCATATTCTTCTACTATAAATCAGCTTTTCTGTATTTTTTTGTTCAATCAACTCTATAAAAGGTTTTTCATGAAGTAACACACAAATCTCTCAAATATCACATTATGGTAGGGGAACGGGATATACCAGAGAGAATCTTCCACCAGTGGTTTAGAGCTTGTGAATCTGACCAAAATGTGGGCATTCGTTGTTGTTGTTGTTATGGGATGGGTTGTTTTTATTGTTTTTATATGCTACAACTCACCCAGGAACCTTATGATGAAGGATGGGCGAGAATAGTAATGATAATATACCAGGTATGGGCAAACTCGGCCCTCCAGATGTTTTGGGGCTACAATTCCCATCATCCCTGACCACTGGTCCTGCTAGCTAGGGATCATGGCAGTTGTAGGCCAAAAACATCTGGAGGGCCAAGGTTGAGGAAGCCTGGTTTAGCATAATGACCAAACTAAAGCACAGCAGCCAAACCATGGTTTAGTGTTAACTGAATGAGCCTGCTCAACCACCTCCCTCTCCTCCAGCACATCAGTGAAGTGGGAAGTATCTGCTTTCCAGTTTGAACGCACCACAAACTAACCAGTGTGGCCCTGTTAGGTTGTAACAGTAAACTATGATTAGTTTAAAGGAGAAAGCGCAGGAGGGGAGGAAATGCACGAGCACTAAAGTAGGAGGTCCTCAACAGGCCTCTCTACTGTTTCTTGAAAGACTATGGGCACACTTGAACTTTAGCAGACCTCAGGCATAAGGGGTTACAGCAGGAATGGCTAGCCTGTGGCCTTGCAGTTCCCCCATCCCTGACCATTGGGCAATTCTGCCTGGGGCTTATGGAAGCGATGAATCCAAAATCATCTGGGAGGTCACAGATTACTTAACCCTGGGCTACAACTTCTCAAGCAAATATCAAGAATGATAAAGTATACTTCCATGATGGCATAGGCAGATCACTCTTAAAATAATTATTTGTGATTACTCATAAAAAGTTATAGTTTAACAACTACTGTTGTGCTCAATGACTGCTGCGTCAACCAATAAGCTGTATTTTCAAACTATTTTAAAAACTTCAGTAGGGAAACAACATCTATGGCCTAGCAGCCTTGAAAGACCTGATCCCCTTCTATCTTAAGTAGGAAGTAGCCAAAACAGATAGAATCACAGAATTGTAGTCCTGCCCCTCCAGTGCAGGAATATTTTGCCCATGAACCTGAGATTAAGAGTCTCATGCTTTACTGACTGAGCTATCCCAGCTGTTCAAGTGTACTTGAAACACTACATGTTTAGCAGATATACATTATGGCTTGGTAAAATGTATGAATTTTTGGTACTTTTATTTAAGTCTGATTAGCAAAACACATACCGTAAGGCTGCAAGTTGCACTGGCTTTGCTTATGAAATCACAACTTTACATGGGGGTGGGGAGAATAAATAAATGGAAAGCCGGGGAAACCCACCATTCTCTGCTCTCCATTTATCTGTGCACCCAGTGGGCTTTCCTTGCTTAAGGGAGGGAGCAAGAGGGCTCTGGGACAGTAAGTATGGTGGCAGCTTCCTTACCAGCCTCTAGGAAGGAGGTAGGAGGGCTCTCAGGGTCCTCCTACGACTCTCCCAGACCCTGGTAAGCGGCCCTCTGCTTCTTGGGGTGGGAGGAGTTTCTGGGATTCCTGATTTTGTGATTTGGCCTTTGCGCAGACCCGTGGTATCAAACTCTGTCGTAAATGGTCAGCCCACTGTCATGAAAGTCAACACATATCAAGTAAGCAATTAAGGCATTTCCCCTTATCAGACTTGCCAAATTGTCTCCCCTCCTATTTCACACAAGGAATTCAATGCTACAGCAAAACAAATGTTCCATCAGCACAAGAAATTTTTGCCCAGTGAAACAACCTTCACTTGCATGCTGTTCTGGACATAGCAAAAACAGACAGACCTCAGCATAACACTCAAAATGGAAGCGTAACACACGAAACAGAGCATGTTCGGCTTCCGAAAAAAGTTTGCAAACTGGAACACTTACTTCCAGGTTTGCAGTGTTTGGGTTCCACGTTGTTTGAGCACCAAGGTACCAATGTATTTAGTTGAATCCAGTCCACAGTGGCAGTTTCTGATTGTTGCAGCCTTTTCTCACCTTCTACTAGAATTATGGCTATATTTCTCCTGATCACCTAGTTCATGTGTCGCTATCTATTTGAGCGCATGGCACTTGCTTGGAGAATACATTTTTAGAGAACTTTTTAGGGCTGCCTATCACGAACAAGTTGATTATTCTGTATCCATATCCCCCTCCAAGATTCTCATTATATTTCGCAGTATTTTGCAAAAATAAAAAAGGGCAGGCTTTCAATAGGATTTTATTTACAGTACTCCACTGAGTTTGTTTCAATGTGAAGTACAAATCTGGATAATGAAGGCTTAGCACTTGCAGCAGTCATGCCCACATTCTGTTCACCTCGAGACTTAGATACGGGAAAGAGACATAGATGCATTTTGACATATTTATTGTAATTGGCAAGGGTACCATTTTCATTTGCCTTATGATTTACCACTCATGTGTTCCATATGCAGTTTCAATATTGGCTTTTCAAGTCCAAGATTACATGCCAAAGCCAAGCTTTCTTGTTTTGTTAGCATTTTTTAAAAAATAATTCTAACAGTGCTATAGCAACATTTTGGCAAATATGTGCAGAGTTCTTTAGAAGTAGCATAGAACTGCATCCATGAAAAAATACATTTTTTTCCTGAAAATTAAAATCAGTCACTAGCAGTAGTTCAAGGCAGGTTTCCTTTTAAAAACAACCCTGCATCTGGAAATAGGATAGCTGATTTGACTAATGCCAAATACTTCAGAACAGAAGCTTCTCTCATCACTCAAGCCTATTATGCTTAACCCTTGCTTAGACAGGCTGGAAAGAGATCCCCTAAATTCTGCATTTAGTTACAAATATATTACAATAAAACCAAATTCTGTCCTTAGAACACATACATATCTCTCATTCATGTCAACCTAGTCTGATACAGATCACTTTACACGCGCACAAAAATTGGAATAAAATCAGAGCAGAAGATCACACTAACATTGCTCTAGTTACTTTGCCAATATACAATTGTTAATAGAAAAAGGAGAAGGAACGTAACCGTACAGGTATGAAGAAAAGTTTTGCAGACTTTTATTTGTGCACGTTTTATCAGGTGAAAAAGGGTAACGTCTACAGCTTCTTTGGTGCCCAACAGTCAGCGTACAAAAATGTAAAGAATATTCACAAATAAAAACACAAGCTCAACCTATAGAAGTGTTTTTTTAAAATTTAGTGCATATCATGACAAATCTGCTTATGAACACACAGAAATTACTGCCGAAATAAATAGAATGTCTTGTAAAAAGCAGCAATTTCGTTTCTTGTAAACGTTTGTTTTTACAATACAGCACTGTTCCAAATAAAATCCAAAAGGGACTGGAGTTTATCACCACGGCCAAGAGTTTGCCCCTCCTCAGCTGAGTTGGTCCAGTTGTCCTTTTTTCCCCCACCTTCTTTTTTTTGCTATTAGTCCAATGCGCAGCAGTCTTATAAAAGGTGCTTGGTTAGGTCGCCTAACCGTGAAGTGGCAACTTATAAAATTTCTTTCCTGCTTTCAAACACAAATGGATAAATTTGTTCCACTGCAGTGGCAACAGCCTTTACGTTTGGCCCTGAGGGTAGGACAAGATAAAACATAAGAATAAGGATACACACAAAAGCTACCCCTATGGCTTCAGTTCCTTGATCGTGAATATATTTTGAACTTAACTAACAAAACCTGAATTGACCAATATTCTCAATATATATCAACTTTGCTAGCATTACTTAAAACTGCTACATGACAAAGTAGGAAGTACATTCAGACTAACCTGAAAATGCTTGTTCAGCACATGCTACACCTCACCCATGTGCACACATCCCACATCACATCTGTGTACATTCTGGTCTGATCTCCATTGTTTCACACTGACGACCAGGAAACAAGAGAGGCCAGAAATCCACACAGGAAGTGGCAGCACAAAATCCAGCAGAGATGCTTTCATTTTTCAAAGAATGCTTCCTGCACTTAGTATTCTAAATTGTCTGGGACACTGCCATTGGCAAGTCCAGCAGTCCAACACCTAACCCAGTTGATTTTGATTTAAGTTTTGAGCACCCTGCTGGCTTTGAGATGAGACCGCTTAAATCAAAGTACCTCTTCTTAAATATGTGGCAATCCTATTTGCTAAAGCAACCACCGAAATCTCCAAAACAAATCATAATCCAACCCTCATTTTAATCTACAACAGGCACGTCCAACTCCGAAGAGAATGTGATCTACTCACAGTATAAAGAGACCGGCTGTGATCTACCCATTGTCATTGCCAGAAGTTGTTGAGCTTTTTGGGGGGCAGGGTTGGCCAAAGTTGTTGAGCTTTTTTGGGGGGGGGTCTAAAAAGAACACTAAGGAGATCACTGAACTGTATACTGTTGGACATGCCTGATCTACAGCAATAAGTATCAGATGGCACAGGTACACAGAAATTAGTGGGAAGTCTGACCTTATCAAACACTTAATTACCTGAGCTACAACACGGAGAAAGTTACTTATTCACAAAAAGGTGAATACCTGTAACTGTGATACTTCCTGTTGAAAAAATCTGTAAAGTAGCTCTGAGAGATTTTATTCTGTAGCACACTGCAGGATGAAGCTCTGGTTCATAACTAAGGAGAAATGCAAAGTTCGCTTTAAAAAATGAAAATGCAAAATAAAGAGAGAGAGAGAATAGATATAAAATCTACTATACCTAGCATGGGGTCTGTTGCTTTTTGTGAATTCCGGCAATCTGATTTCAAAGGGCATATTGCATACTGCTAAAACATTGACAACTTTAAAATCTGTAAAAATCACCTTTTAGAAAGAAAAAGAACACAAATGGAAATATTAGGAACTAATCTGAAAGCCAAGGACTTATACACATTTTGGCTTCATTTTAACTAAAAGGCCAGCAGTGGTTTAATACAACTTTGAACAAAAATACAACATAAAGGGCAATTAAAACTCTATAATGGTTAGAAATTTTGGACAGTTCTAGGGCAAGGGAAGTTTCTTTTCAGGTCTCATTACCCCTAGTTAGTATCATTTATATTGGAATTCCCTTGCTTACTAACAATGTACTCATATAGCTTTCAACTACCTGAAGGAGACTGCAGAAAACTATGAAAGACTACATTTAGGCACAATAATTCCAAAGCTAAAGATAATAAGTCCTATTGATTTCAATTGGAGAGAATTAAGCACATTAAACCTAAAAGTGCTCAGTTGTTGCTAGGGTGTGCCATTTACACCTTTTCAGAAAGAATGTCAACTTCCAGTTAACTGAAGTGCATTGACATCAGTTCAGTTAGCTTTGCGTAGTTTATACTAGTTGCTACAATGACTGTCAACAACCACAAATTCTGCTGAGTATTGGGAAATACAGTCATTGTAATAATAATCATTCCTGTAATCATGTTCCTGCTTCATTTCAAACAAACCTTTTATAGAAAATGTTGATGGGCTCTAACTTTTAAAAGCAACATTCTTCTTTCACTCTTAGCGGCAGCAATTGATCTACCTTGTCTTGGCAAAGGTTTGTGCCTGCCAGAGCAAATGAGAAACTGATGTTTTTAGTGTTTTATACTTGTTTGCCCTGGGCTCCTCTGGGAAGAAGGGCAGGATATAAACTGAATAAATACAAATAAAAAGGCCTGCTTTTCCTTTCCCCTTGCCTTTTTTTATAAGGCAGCACCAGAAGAAAACTTTTGCTGAAAAAAGAACAGAGCGTCACCCCTTGTTTCCTTCCCACAAGTAGAAAGGTGTGGTTTATCTCCTATGTGTGTGGTTTTTTGATATAAGCACAAAACCCAGGGACTTGCAGTGCAAAGGAAGAGCATTCATGACTGCCAAGCAAATTTCTGGAAATCTGCTCAGCAGTGAGCCTAATCACCTTGTTTTCTAGAAACAGATCTCTTTAAACAGCAATTATCTGAATTAAAAAACATTTTAAAAGGCCACAATTCATCAGTGATTGAAAGAATTACCTGAAAACCTAGTTTCTGCAGACTACGAGCTAATCGTCTGGCACCAAATTTAGCTTCTTCTTCACTAGATTGGGTGAAAAAACCACACAAGCGACTGGTTAAGAAGTTTAGGGAGAAAGGGTTAAAATACAGCAACACACAAGTGATTTTATGGATAATAAAAAACACAAACAATATATACCTTGTAGCTCCTGTGCAAATTACTTTTCCTGAGGACCAAATTGTTGCTGTAATCCTTGGTTTCCGAAGCTTCATCAATACTTTCTGAAATCAGTCAAGAAAAAATATACCTTTAGACAAAGAAACTTCCAGATGTAGCAAAAGAGAACAACGAATTACAGGTCCAAATGCTGCCATTTTTGCTAAAGCTCATACACTTTGATTGTTATGTTCTTGTTACTATTCCCATTATTTGTTAATTTCATCGTGGCTTCCTTCTCGGTAACTTTAACCTTAGCCAAATGATAAACCTTTTAGATATTAATTTATTCTATTTAATTAACATACAGTACTATACAATATTTCTTGCAACTATCCTTTGCTATCTTTGCTTCTAACATGTAGACAGGCAGTTGTAACAGTGCAAGAAATATTTTTTATTGTTTTTCATGTATGCACTCCTGCTTCTTAAAGGCGTTAATGAACTCCAAAGCTTAGTTTTGTTTTTTTAAAAACTATTTCAGCCCTTGAACTTCCCCAATAGTCATTATTTTAATGAAAGGGGAGTAAACTCATTTATTTCTTGCATTTATACATTTCCTCCATGGAGCACAAGGTGGTGTAAATAGTTCTCCTCATTTCATCCTTGCAACAGCCCTGTGAGGCAGATTAGGCTGAGAGTCAGGCAACTGGCCCAAGGTCATCCACCACCCAGTGAGCTTCATGGCTGAGCGGGTACTTGAACCCTGGTCTCCCAGGTTCTAATCCGATGCTCTAACAACTACACCAAGCCAGCTCCTAATGGCACACGTGGTAGTCACACTACCCAAAATAACATTCTCTTGCATGTTCGGTCACTGAAATATCTACTGCTTATTACTGGTTATAGTACCGTGGTACCTCCGGTTGCGAACTTAATCTGTTCCAGAGGTCTGTTTGTAACCGGAAATTGCTCATAACACGAGGCACGCTTTCCCTAATGGTGCCTCCCGCTGCCGCCGCGCCGCCGGAGTGCGACTTCTGCTCGCATCCCGGGGCAAAGTTCACAAGAAGGGGCATCTACTTCCAGGTTAGCCGAGCGCATAACCAGAAGAATTCGTAAGGGGGACAGTTTGCAACACGAGGTACCACTGTAATGCACATGTTGCTTTGCTGCAGGTTTTAATAACCGATTTTCAAGCTAATAAAAAGAAAGCACGCTGTCAAGAACTTCACATACACAGGCTACAATCTTACACTTAGCAAGTTTAGGTCTTTAAAAAAATATGTTTTCAAACACCACACACACCTCTGATCAAACAAATATGCTGTATATGTCGACACATGGTGTTTCCTCAAAGCTGCTGTATCTACAATATTGAAATGACCTTCACACAAATGAAACAATACACAGAAATGAAACTTATCAGATCACTCGACTTCAGAAGTCTTCAACGGCAGTATTTTGAAATTGGGTATGACAGTGTTAAATTCTGCAATTTCTTTTTTAAAGAAAAATGCCTCTGAAACACTAAAACTGCTGCATAGAGAATGAAATTCAACACATTGGTCTATATGTTTTAGTATGTTTAGTATGCCCTATTAGAAGTCAATGAGTTAACTAAAACTGAGAAGTAACTTACCCCAACATCACGCTTGTATATTACATTTGCTCCCTCTAACGCAATCTTTCGCAAGTTTAAATGACATCTTGTTCGGAAGACACAGACTACATTTGTGATTAAAATGTCCAAGGCAACATCACTCTCCGCATCCATTGGGGTGACTCAGATTAAAACCTCAAGATTCCAACACGACACCATGAAGATCACATCCTTTATTGTGGTGAAGGAGAGAAGGTATACAGGTCAAACAGTTAGAAAAAAAGTCTTAATGCCTCAATATCCTACAAGTCATGCTTTGAAAAGCATGGCAAGTCTTTGCAAGACACCTAGGGATGAATTCAGGATAGTACTAAGGAGATAATTCTATAATTCACTTTATGAATAATATTATTTATTATTACTACTAGTATTGGGTGATATCCAACTAAGTCATACTCAAAGGTGACCCACTGAAATCAACAGCCTTTGTAACTTAAGTCTATTGATTTCAACGGGTATAACAATGGATGCCACTGTTTTGATTTTTGAAAAAAATAGCATTATCACAGGTCCGCTGTTGTGATTCTGTGATGTGCAAAGGAATGTGACCCCTCCAACACCTGTCCACCAAGGATTTAATTTTGAGGGGCACATCCATTTGACATGTGGCCCCCAGATGGCTGTTCATGGGTCAATGTGGGCCCCCAAAAAGTTAGCTCTACAAGGTTCCAAAGAATAAACTCACAAATCCTATCTTGAGCCCCAATCTGGCAGTGTAGATCTTTCTACACAAATCTTTCAGGAGACAGGGTGAGGGGAAGAGAAGATGACAGGATTACGTGGGAAACCCAAAAGCAAAATTATTCATTCCATCCCTTTTGAAACCAGTGGTAGGATGTCTGACACACAAACACTCTTTCCCTTGACCACTTATATTTGTGGAAGTTACATACAAACACTCTTTCCCTTGACCACTTATATTTGTGGAAGTTAACAAAGGAGATTTAATTTAAAATGGGAACACCAATTGCTTGCCTTTCTGCTTTGCATCATTGCTGACTGATGGACATACTGCAATGAGCATTTGGAGGGCTGTTTTAGCTTCTCAAAATGTAAGGTAGGTCTTTCTGAGGAGGCACAGGGAGATATCACACCATTGCCTCTTTCGGGATGCAGGCATCACTCCTTCCTGAGTGATAAATTGCTGTCAATGATGAGCCATGATGGGCAAGAGTCAAGAGAACCAAATGGCTTAACCCCTGCAACCTGTCAGCATCCTCAGGCTGCAACAACTGACATTTATCCCACAAATGTTGACCAGACTGTGTTCTAATAGCCTCCAAAGACAGTAGCAACTGCCATGTCAAGTTAGGAACAGATGCAACTGACTTTGCTCTCATTGTTTTGCTACTGAGTGGTTAGCTGTTTCTACTCCCAAATTGGACTTAGCCAGCCTGCTCACCACGTAAGAAAGCTCTGCTGGGTGGTTCACTGATGGCAATGGTGTCACTGTGGCCCATCTACCCTGATTTATTGCTTTCCAGGTCCTCAGAAAAACAAGGAACCTTCTGGGCTCCTCATGGCTTTCTGGAATGATTGTGTTGATAGCCCTGATCATCCTGCTGTTCCACAGCGAGACTGGAGCACCAGCTGTGCTGCCTGGAAAATGCCTTGGAGCAAGGACTGAAAAATCCAGTGTGCTCAGGAATCCCTTAGGCCACAGGCATGGCCAAACTCCCTGACCACTGTTCCTGTTAGCCATGCCTGCTAGGTACCATAAATCTTTGGGAAAGGGCCATCTTAATAGGTCCCTATCCCTTCAGGGGATGTCAGCCACGATCACACCAAATATCACCAGGGAGTAGTCTGTCTATGACAATAGGGCAACACGCACACGCCCCTTCCACAGGCTCACTCCTAATGTATACCCTGTAGTGAAAGCCAGAGATCATTTTCTTTCTCTCCAGCCAAACATCGGGTAGAAAGCCTCACAATCCAGCTCCCAAACAAGTTTTTGAGTAAGACAGATTGAAACTTTATGGATGAGCGTACACATATTTGTTGGTGCTACACAGAGTACCTGGGCTGGAAGCTGAGTCATATCCAATCCACCCATCTCACTCACCCACCCAGGTCTTTGTAGTACATACACAGATATTACACTTTCCAGTCAAGAGGCATTAATCCAATTCCCAAGCCTTGATACTTGTGTACATACAAGTTTCTAGCCTTTAACCTTAACAATTGGCTCTGCAGGGCAACTGAACCTCAGCAGACTTATGTGATACCTCGTAATGAAGGTATATATATTCCTGGAGGGATGCTTCTTTAGTAAGGAATTCCATATGAAGGCTCTACAGTCAAGACAACCTTCTCTCTGGTCATCAGTTGCCTAACCTCAGACGGTGGTAGGCCTCTGGTAGGCATTGTAGTGTTTGGGCAGGTGAGCAGCCCTGAAGTCATTTATGACTCTATAGAAAACCAGGACTCGGAACTGTGCCCAGAAACAGAGCAGAAAACAAGTACTGTATAGCTGTTTAAGAACTGGCAAAATGATATGGTCTCTCTATAACCAACTCAAGTTAGTAACCTTGTAGCTGTGGTTTGTACTAACTCGAATTTTTGAGAATCTTCAAATGCAGTCCTATATATACTGTACAAGTGATTATAGTAATCCAGACTAGAAATTACCAAGGCGATGAACAACTCTGTCCAAGATTAATCCAGAAGGGGTTGCATTAACCCTAACTCGTGAAGGCCGCTGCATGCCTGAGTGCCGCCACCTGGCCCCTTCCAGTGACAATCCTGGCTCTGTTGGCACCCCCAGAGTGCAAGCCTGGTCCTTTACATGAGCTGCAATCCCATCAAGAACGGAAACCTCTTTCTTGTCTGGACATAGGCTAATTTCACTGCAATACCGATATGGCACGGGAGCTCAGCATTTGCCATTAGAAGAGACGGAGGCGGTGGTTAGGTGGGGGAGATAACTAGGTTTTTTTTAAGGCAACTCTCTCCTAAACCCGGTTGGCAGTGATCAGAGCAGGTCCCTATTCCTAAAGGCTCCTAGCTACTCTGAGTCACTCCGGGTTGCCAGGAGACAAACCAGAGTCTGCGGACGGGGGTGGGATGCTCGGTTCCCTGCTCTCCTGCCTTATCCTGCGCTTCTCCTCTTCCTACGGAGAAAGAGGGGGCTGCGCTTCACATGCAACGGTATGTGCAGGGAAGAAGGAAGACGGGGGAAGCGGGACGCCGGGCGGAGGAGGGGGAGAGAATCCCCCGCCCTGGGTATAAAAGCAGCTGCACAATTCTGCTTAGTTTTGTATTTAAAGGACACACGAATCCCGCCTTCTTTTCGGTGCTAGGCTCCTTCCCAGGTGCAAGAAGGGGCGGCGGGAGCAGGGAAGCCACCCGGATCTGCCCCCCTCCCCCTCTCACCCCCGGCCCGGCGGAGGACGGCTTAGCGATGCGAGGACCGTTACTGCCGCGCAACGGCCGCGCTCGCCGGTGGTTCCTCTCCCCTTCTTCTCTTCCTCACCGAAATCCTATAGGCTCCCGCGCAGCCCAGTTGCTGCGCGACCCGTCGCCGTTCCAACACGACGTCGCCGCCGCCTCCTTCTCTAGCTGTTCCGGGTCTCGAGGCCACCGATTCCCCGCGACACAATAAAACATCACAAAGCGCGCGAACACCATAGACAGAGCCCTCATCGCCGCTGCCTAGAGCGGCAGCCGGATGTTCTCCCTGGGAGGTGTACTTCCGGATAACGGCCTTGCGGGGCGAGGAGGGGGCGGGGCGAAAGGCAAGGCTGTGGGATTTCTTCGGCGGAAGGAGGGCGGGGCTAGCCCGGAGGCGCGGAATCTGTCTTCCGGGGCTAGTTCAAGGGGGGGGGGAGGCTCCTCCTCCTCCCCGCGCGCTGCACGTCTTAAATAGCGAGCGTTAAAATAGCGAGGAATTTGCACGGCACGTAGAAACTGTAGCGATTGTTTGTTTAGCTTGCCATTCGCACTGGCGCTTCCTGATTGGCTGTGGAGCTGGAGTAAGCCCGCCCAGCTCCAGGGATAAAAGGAGGGAAGGTAGAGCGCGCCAGCAGGTCAGGCGCCACGAGGTTCTTCTTGGCTGGTGTGCGAGGGACCCTGGTGCCTTTTTGCTGCCTGCCTGTTTCTGTATTTCTAAGCTGCCCAGAGTGGCTGGGGAAACCCAGCCAGATGGGTGCAGTACAAATAATAAAGTTATTACTACTAATGTGGCTTACTTAGAGGAAAGTAGTTGAACTGAGTAGGGCTTCCTCATGCATAGAATTGCAGCTGGCCCTCAGTGGGGAAGCAAATGCAACTTGACACTAGTAAATTACTTAAAATGCTCTTAAATTAGTTGCAAATAGATTAAATTGTTGATCATATGCAAGTTTAGTTAATATTTTTTTACTAAATCTACCACTTCCTTCCCCACTTCCTGGGGTCACAAAGAGTTGGACACGACTAAATGACTAAACAACAACAACAGCCACTTCCTTAAATTTTAAATGTGCCTCCAAAACTATAGAACGTTAATATATTCTCCAGGAATCTTAATGGTTTAATTGAAGCATGCTATCATTGAGTTAAATTTCTTATAATTATATGCATCAAATTTAGTTCGTTGTTCATTTTGGCTATTGGCATTACTGCACAATCTGCTTGTTCAGATGCATGCGTTCTGTTCTACTTTGCATGTATAGGAGCATCTGTCTCATGTACTGGGACTCTTCCCAGTACACACTTACTTGGGAACCAGGCTTAAACATTTCCTTTGTCAAGTGTGTGAGAAGAACATTGTGGTGATTTGGCAACAACCAAGCATTTGTTCAAGCTAGGTTGACTTTTATTGTTGTACCTGGCAGGATCACAGCAGGGCACAGGATGTAGGACTAGATGGAACCCCCCACCCCCACCCCCGTCTGATCCAGCAGGGCGCTTCTTGTTCTATTAAATCTCCCAAATGCAGAAGGAAGGGCCATGTAGCTCAGATACAGAACACCTTCCTTGCATGCAGCATCTCAGGCTGGGCTGGGAGAGACTTCCTGTCCAAAACCTTGGACAGCTGCTGCCAGTCAGTGTAGGCAGTGCTGAGCTAGCTGAGCCAGTGGTGTGACTTGGTATAAGGCAACTTTTGCAGAAACTCTTCTACTGTAAAACAGAGGTAAAAACTTTTATTCCCCATTGGTTCCTGGAGAGCATTCTTGGAATGGAGTGACTCCTCTCTCGGCTGACTTCCCTATCTCTTTGTTGTTTAGACTGATGCACCTTGGATTGCACCAGTTTAGACTGATAAACCCTGTTTTACATCTTCTTCTTCCTCCTCCTCCTCCTCCTCACACTTCTTTCTCTTGGATTTCAGAAAATAAGTCGCCTTCAAAATATCCTCTTGAGAGAACAAAGGAGCAGCAGCAGGCCAGCCAGAGCTCAGCTGGCAAGGAGCTGGAGGGCAGCACCGCTCAGGTGGGCACGAGAGGCAGGCAGGCAGGCAGGCAGGCAGTGGCCCAGGGTGGGAGAGGAGGGGGCATTGTTATTGCTGCGATTCTTTGAATAAGAGAAATATAACAACTATTTCCATTGTTTTCTCCATAAAGGATCCTTTGCCGTTCATAAGTAGTCAGGATGTCTGCAGAACCCCAGAAGCAGAGGAGGCTGGCAGTATATAGGGCAGAGTGACTAAACAGCAAAATACACAGGTTTCCATTGCTACTTTTCTCATTCCTCAGACTTAATTCGAAGCAGACCCAGTATATGTTTCAATTATTTGTGTGGCCAATGTAACATTGGCTATATTATAGCTTCATGTTCGCTATATTATACAGTCGGCAAGGATCTAGGCAGTTATCTGCAAATTGGTCCTGCTTATTTGAGGCACTCTCTGATTTTATTACAGTCTTCATCTATACTAATTTTATAATTAAAGAATAAGATACATCTAAATATGTCAATGTACAATACAGTGCGGCTAAATAACTACCAGCTTTTGCAATCCAGAAGCTTGCTGCATATTTCAAAATTGCTTTTATTTCCTAATAATTAAAGCAACCAATCTTTTTCTATTTAATAGCTGAGTTCATATTTTGTGTACTAGAATCATAGAATCATAGAGTTGGAAGAGACCACAAGGGCCATCCAGTCCAACCCCCTGCCAAGCAGGAAACACCATCAAAGCATTCCTGACAGATGGCCTACTAGATGACTAGTAGGACTCCTTTTATGCAGGTTACAGCCATGGAGTTGGTGCACCCGTATCACACTGTTAAACACAACTTCAACTATAACAGTGCTAATTGTGCACACAAACTGAACCAGAGGATACTGCAGACTGAGCTACAGGAGAACAAGATATGAGACCTTAGTAAGGGATGTTCTTGCGCCAAAAGTTGTTGAAGATATGGTGAAAAAGTTGAAACCTGAAAGTCCCCTCTTTTTCTCCATTCAAACAGAAAAACGTTGCCTCGTGCAGTGCAGTTCTTCACTCCTGAAAGTAGAGTCATGGACAAGATGATTGATTTCATTGAGAATCCCAAGGGATTGTGGATTGCATTCTGCACACTTTAAGAAAACTGGGATTGTCCTTTGATCAAGTTTCTGCTTTTTCTTTTTATTGAATATAATCTTTATTGGTTTTCATCTTATCCATACTGGTTTACATTTCAGAAATTATTCTGTACATTTTCTCTTACTCCTAAAAGTTGACTTCCATTATGCTTTTTTCTGTCTTTCAGTGCTGAAAGCACAACCCTTTGCGGGAACTGCAAGGCCCATATTGTGCATAACGTCAACCGTGCACTGGACAATCTGGGCATAGACACTGAGACTGTTGTTCTAAAAGTGTGTAGTCAAAAGAAATGAGTCACTGAAAGAATTTTGTGATTTCTGTGATGTAAGAGTTCCCAAAACTTTTCTTTGGTTGAACCATATGTCTGCTGCTTCATTAGCCTTGTTGAAGATTGTCCCAGATTTATCCTCACTAGCTGAAGCTAGACATTAATACAGGAGTGCAGGCAGTGGCGGAGCTTTATGCTCCGGCACTGGGGGTGGAGAGCAGGTGGGACGGGGCTGGCGCGTGTCCCGGGGGCGTGGCACACGGGCAGGGGGGCAGCTGCGATGGCACCCTACCGGGATCGCGCTGCCGGGGGCGCTGTGCTCCCATCGCCCCCCCCTCTTCCTACACCCCTGAGTGCAGGATGAGGAAGACAGTAATGTTGTGGAGGTTTATCTCCTTTTTGCAATAACATCTTGTCCCTCTTTGTAGGTACTGCTAAGAAGCTTGAGGCCAATAACACCACCTGCATAGAGCTGTATGCCATTATTTTCCTTTTCTCAGCGGGGTGGGTGGCGACCATGCAGCGCTTTCTTTGTGCGGTTTCCCTCTCGCTCCCGGCCTGTTCTCAGCACTTCAGCCGCCAGAGAGGTGGGCTTCAGTCGGGCCTGGGATCGGCTGCGTGTTCCTTTGTGGCCTCCCTTGCCTTCTCAGCCTTCTCTTACCTCCCATCTTCTTCAACGGTGGTGGCGAGGTCGAGGCTCCTCTCTCCCTTTCTCCTCTTTCCTCTCCCCGGCCTCTTTTCTTTCTTTCCTTTTGTTGTTTTGGCTCTGAGGTCCCTCCAACCTTGGAGCTCCGCTCTGTTGTTGGGGGAGAGGCCGTGGCTCCCTCAGTAGGCACGCCGGACAGCCCGGTTTCCCTCTGGTGTTGGCGCTGGCGGTGGTGGAGGCGCTTTTCTCCTGCTGCGGCGGCGGCAACTCAACAGCAGGGCCAGGGCCTCCTCTTTCCCCCTCTGTGCTCGCTCCTGGGTCCCTCCGGCGTCGGAGCTCCAGATGGCCAGGCGTCCCTGGTGCGGTTTCACTACCAGAGTGGACATGGATAAGCTGTATGATGAAAGCCCAACAGCCAACTGCATTCTGGAGCTGCTTTTAAAGGATTCTCAATGAAAGAACAAAGATGTGACTGCAAAGTGGATGGCTGTATTTACAGCATGTGATCTACCCAGTTTGCCATGTGGAGAGGATTTCCTCCATGATGTTGAACAAATGGAGTCATGTTCAGAACTGGTGCTTTGTGGAACTGATAGAAAGTGAGACCCTGATTTCTCTGAACTTTGAACTGCCATGTGCCAAATTCCACTCTTATTTTGAAGGACAAAGCACTGCTTAATGCAGCAAGGAGTGACAGAAAGTAGGAAGATGAAGTGGAGAGAGAGAGAGACTTGTCTCAAAACAGAGGGAATTCTGTGGCCCTTTCCATAGAAACAAAGATGTTAAACACCATGTTAAGTTGGCTTGTGACAAGCCAATTACAAATCATAATGCTTTTGTCCCCCCCCCATTGAATAAACCACTGTAAACCATGTGTGCCATTGTAATGACCTTGAAGTCATTTCTGCACCATGAATGGCAGTTTTAGCACCCCAATTCCCCTACCCCATCCCTTATTTTGCCTGACCAAAGGTGGCAACCCCAACATTAGTCCAAGATGCTCTGGTTCCATTAATTTTATGAAAGCTACATTTCTGCCTGTTTCCTCAAACTGGGGAAGCAGGAATCCTGTAGGCACTGATGACCATTGGGGGGGGGGGAGAGGGCAGGGAGCTTCATTAGAAGTTTGATTCTGCAGGCAGTCCAAGGTATTCTGGCAGAGGGAACTGGTGTGGAGCTGAAAAGGGAGCCAGGTCAACTGCAGGGCAGGCACACACGGGAGGCATGGAATGCAATTAGCTTTTAATTACTGGTAACAAAACAATACAGCAGAGTTCTCTGGTTTGCCTTAATCCAGTTGAGACATTGCTGAAACCGACCACTAGCTCCACCCTTATCCTCCCCAGCCTTTCACTCTGGATCCCTCCCTTGCAAACAGAGGCTGAGTTGAGGGGATGAGCTCCTCTGTGCCTGTCTGGCCTCTACAGGAGACTCTTCGGTTGGAGTGTTGGCAGGGGCAGTAGAGCCAGTAGGACTGGGGCTGTCCTGCTGCTGTGTAGCAGGGCCAACCTCTGACTCCTCTGAATCTGCGCTCACACCATGACTAGGCCAGGCATCCCCAAAGTGCGGCCCTCCAGATGTTTTGGCCTACAACTCCCATGATCCCTAGCTAACAAGACCAATGGTCGGGGAAGATGGGAATTGTAGTCCAAAACATCTCTAACCCTGTCCTGGAAGGCCCTCTTTCCCCATCGTGCCGATCCTGCTTCTAGCACCTCCCAGCTTGTCCATTCTGCAGACTGCTGTTTAGTGTACCACCACCAGGATCCAGGATCTGAGTCGTTTTTTGTGTCCTCCCTGGGGCGGCTCTTGGGCAGGCAGCTCCCACCACTCTTCCTCATCCAGGCAGCCCTTGACAACTGGGCAGGCCATCCTGATCGCAGCATGGAGCATGACTGCTGGTCGGACTGCTTTGACTTGCGTCACCTGGCCAAAGGAGCACCTTGCGCAGAGTTTATTTCTGCTTTGTCGTGGAATATACATATAGATATAAATAGTAAGGCCAAATAGCAGTAGATTAGTCTCGTTGGAAGGTATTTTTCAGACAACCAGTAGATTAGCCTGTATTTCTGCTGAGATTTTAGTAGACCTGCTAATATGTGAATAGGTTTAGGGCACAAATGGATAACTTGGTGCCTCAACCTCCACCGAGTTCAGTCATGTTGAGGCTGGGAGGAGGACTCCCCTGCTTGAGTGCCTGAGGCGGGGCCTGACAGGCCTTATAAGAACTGCGGCTGCGGCTGCGGCTGCTGCCCAGCAAGGACGGGGATATTTTGAGGGAAGTTTTGTTGGGAGTTTTTGCTGTTACTGATATTAACTGGTATAACTGATATTAATATTACTGTATCTTTATTTTTATGTGGAAATTGTTCAGTTTGGTCATGTAGTTTTTTTTAATGTGTTTTATTTATTTTTATGGCTACTTTGCTACGTTTCTAATTATGTAAATCTTTTCATCTTGTAAGCCGCTTTGAGCATTGTTTTAACTGTGGAAAGGCAGCATACAAATAAAAAATGGTGGCGGTGGTGGTAATTACCAGTTTGGGCATCTCTCGATGAGTTTTTGCTGTAGCAGCTATAAATTGAGAGAAAGGTTGAGGAAGGAAGGATGAGGAACTTGCATGCCCCAAACAAAGATTTGGGGGCTGACAGAATTATCATGGTATGAGCTTAGCAGAAGCAGGGCTTGAAGGGCTTAACAAGAAGGTGTGCAAGGGCAGAAGAGAGCTATAGCTCTTGAATACAGTTTTTGGAGTTCCTTTCTGCCAAGGATAAGCGCAAGCCAAGGTCTGTGCCAAGGTCTTCTTTTTTAAAACAATGGAGGGCTTACAATTAACTTTATTCCACTCTTTTCACATGGGGTCCACACGTTAAAGCTCTGTGTCTGAGCACTTTTTTTTTGCTTCCTTCCCTGTGAAAACCCACCCTTTATCAATCTGCAAAAAACCCAAGTTGAGGTTTGCTCTGATTCAGCTTGAAAGAGTGGGATTTTTGCAGGGAAAGCTGGGAGAGATTAAAGCTCTGATCTCTACCTGCAAAAAGCGGGGCAAAAGTTAAGTTGAAAAGTCCAGGCTAGTCTATTTTATACTATCTGTTTATTTTTGTATGTAGCATGACTGCCACCCTGTGGCATCTGAAAGTAGAATATTAAGTTAAATGCAAGTGAAGCTGTTGACCCATGAATAAAAAATGATGGAAATAATTTCCAGAAAGGTTGCCGTGTTCCCGTCTGCTGCAGCAAAAGTAACAAAGAATATTGTGGTACCTTATAGGCTAATATATTTATTACGGCATGAACTTTCCTGGGTTAGAGTCCAGTTCATCAAATATATGAAGTGTAATCCTCAGTTGGCAGGTATGCATACACATGGGTATAAGGAGGGAAATGTAGAGGTCTGAGTTAAATAGCAAAGAAAGGTAGAAAGCACAGTCTGTGCCAATTCAGTTAGAGCTTAAATGTAGGAAAAACATGTAGTGATCCTTCAGAATGGTAGTTGTTGGTAATCACTTTAGCATTGCTAACAGTTGAGGAAATTGTTGTCTGTTTTAAAGTAGTTATGAAGGCATATTGAGCTACCCAATCCACAACTTGGTACAAAGTTGTTGTTGTTTTTTAAAAAGTTTTTCCCCCCTTTGAGCATTTCCTCAAATGAACCTTTTAAAAGCCCCAAGATGGCTGTTAATATTTTGATTAGTTCCACTTCAATAAGCACCCAGTTGTAACCTGAGATTATAGCTTTTTATAAGAAGTTGTTTATTGTTCAATCATGCTGCTTCATAGTAGATTTTGTCTCCTGCATGCAGACCTACATTCGTGGGTTCAGAGTTTGTTTGTTTATTAAAAGCATTTTTATTCTGCTTCTCGGCCAAAAAGTGGCTCCTAGAGTCACTTACAAATGTGAATGATAAAATAATCTCTGCTCTCAGGTGGGGACTGCAGTCCAAAGTGCCTTTGCACGAAGCTTGGGAGTGGGGTTGGTTTGGATGAAGATGTCTGCTGGCACACAGGTGTCCATTTCACACACCAAACATGCAGGAGGGCGGAAGTGCCACTGACGGGATCTCTGCCAGCTGCATCCTGGAGAAAGACCTGAATCGGAACTGCAGGGGTGGGGAAGAGCAGAGCTAGTCTGGGATCTGCTGGATCCCCCAGTTTGCCTTCTTGCAAAATATGGATCTAATTAGCAACCCCACCCCACTTTCTGGCCAGTGTGAGCAGCAGGGCTTTGGATATCCTAGTGCCCCCACTGCTTTGTTAAGCCTGCTGCCAAAGCCAGGGCTTTGGTTGCAGCCTTGCAGTCTGAAACACATGACACATAAGGAAAAAGGCTCTGCAGGGAGGAGGGGAGAAAAGGGAAAAATTTGAAGAAGCATAATAATCCCCAATGCGTTTATATCAGAAAGGAACGCTGTGAGGCAAACTCAGCTGTTGTTCAACAAACAATTCCCAGGAAAGATTACAGAATCCAGAAGAAAGACTGGTTAACCTGCTTGAGCTGTCCCAATTTATGTGATTTTCAGGAGATGCGTCAAATAACCAGAGGGGGTTCTGGCATTCTTTACATTTACAACTTTTGTGTTTCCCATCACCATTGATCTAGTGCACTGTTTACACTGAGGCTGTGGGTTATGACCGTAACTACAGCTAAAGTGTGGGAGCCACAGAAAGCGGGAGTTATTTCCTCCTCTCTTCCCCATTTATGAAACGGATGGCATCAGCTGTCAGGGTGGCCATGTGTCCTCTTGCAGGGGATAGCTCTACTTGACAGGTTATCGGAGGACAGCCCTCTCTTTGAAGGAGTCCTCTGTTTGAAGGGATTTCCAGTCCAAGTCTGGTTTAAAGGTAAAGAACCCCAAGAAGGGAGCATGTGCAGGCGGGTGGGTCTTAGCAATGCCCAGAAACAGACCCTGGAGATGTATTTCTGTTTCAATAATAGTCATTATAGATTTGCATCTATGCATACAATTTAGCACATGCAACTTATTTGTAAATATGTATGCTCTTTCGTATTGAGGCATTTCCTTTGGCAATGCACAAGTGGCTACCCTGGGGGGGAAGGATCAGTCAGTTTCGGTTCTCTCAGTTTCTCATTTTTTTCCAATGTAAAGGTCAGTTCTCCAAACCCAGAATACTGTTCCTGGTAAACCCGAGATCGCTGGATGGAAGAATGTTTTCTAACTGCGGCTGCTTTTAGAACATTTTTAGAACTCTAATTGTTTTTAGAATGTTGTTGCTTTGCTTCTCTTTTTAAAATTCTCGATCTGTTTGAAACCCTGGGTTCCTTTGGGAGGAAAGGCAGGATATAAATTCAATAAATACAAATAATCCCAATGCCAACATTTGGCCCGTCACCATCACCCACAAGTATCACAATCTAAAGTCGGGGTAGGCCATTCGGTACTTTCCTGATGTCATTGGACCCCAGCCCATGTGGTCAAGGGAAGAGAAGCATTGTTGTCCAGCAACATGTGCAGGGCAGCAGCACAATGGCTACTTCAGATCTAAAGTAGTATAGGGTAAGAATTTGCATTTCAAGCCATATGCAAGGGCAGCCAGCAGTTAGGTATTTCATCACACCTATCAGTGAAATGTGTTATTCATACTTCTGCTATCGGGGGGGGGGGGGGCTGACTTCATTCACAATGTCAACTATTTCTACCTTTTATATTGCCAGTGTGCCTTCTGCATGTCCAGGTTAATTAAGACTGCAATCCTTTGCTCCACTGTAAATACTACTTCAGGGGTCCCCAAACTAAGGCCTGGGGGCCGGATGTGGCCCAATCGCCTTCTCAATCCGGCCCGCGGACGGTCCGGGAATCAACATGTTTTTACATGAGTAGAATGTGTCCTTTTATTTAAAATGCATCTCTGGGTTATTTGTGGGGGCCTGCCTGGTGTTTTTACATGAGTAGAATGTGTCCTTATATTTAAAATCCATCTCTGGGTTATTTGTGGGGCTTAGGAATTCTTTCATATTTTTTTCCAAAATATAGTCCGGCCCCCCACAAGGTCTGAGGGACAGTGGACTGGCCCTCTGCTGAAAATGTTTGCTGACCTCTGTACTACTTGTTTCCTTCCAGTTAATTCTAACCACTACAACCCTAGCCTTTTAGCCGATTTTTCTCCAGTAAAAAGAAATTGAAGTAAAAATACAATACTTGCTGAATTTTGGGATTTCTGCCTCAAGCACCAAAATACCTTGGCTTCTAGTACACTGCACCTTGACTTGGATGGTGGGTTTTTGGTTCTTTGCTGTATTTATATCAGACCTTTTTCTCCAAGGAACTCAGGTGGAATGCAGGGTTCTGTCTCACCTCATTTAATCCCAACAACATCCCTACGCGGTAGGTTAGGCACAGAGGCAGTGCCTAGCCTAGGGTCACCCACTGAACTTCATAGCCAAGGGGGGATTTGAACCCTGCTCTCCCACATCCTAGTTAAACACTCTAATCTGCCCACTGAGGGGAACACTGTTGCTACTCTGCCTCAGACAGCAAAATGCCTTGGGCTGGCCCTGTACCTTATTCCGCCCCCCCCCCCCGCCCCCGAATGTCAGCATTCTTAACATTCCATCACTTTGTATTGAAACACAACATTTAAATACCCATCGTCATGGGTTGTTGTTTTTCAAAGCCTTCTTTGTGTAATCAACCCACTTATGAGACCATTTCATGCACTTGAAAAATGGGTTCTGGTTCCCAAAATCTTCTGCCACAGGCAATGTCTTTGGACCCATGTAATTGCACACTCCTCCTGAATTGTTGGCACAAAGTTTGTGCGGAGGTTGTACACTGCCACTGTTTGTTAAGCTTTCATTCTCATTTGTGCTGAGATGATGTGGACAGAGCCACCCTCCTCACAGTGACACTGCTTGCCTGGATGGATAACGGCAAGGTCAGAGCAGGGTGGGGGAATGGTGGGACAGCGGATTGGCTGATGGTGGTCCTTTCAGTGCAGCCACACAGCCCCAACCTTACCTGCTCCAGCCCCATGCAGCTCCATGATTCTGCTCCACTACATACATTGCTACTACTGACAGCATCATTACCTGCCACTTTCCAGTGCATTTTCTTGCCACATTTTTTTTTAAGTGTGTTTGTTGCATGGGAGCACCAAATCCCCTTCAACTGTGTAACCTCAATTTGCTTTTGTATGATCATATCTCTCATGGATCTAGCTATGGATCACATCTAGAAAACAGTGTCACTTGGGAAGCAACTACTGCGTGACTTATTTTGACCTACCGTATGTCCGCTGGTTGGAGCTGATGGCAGCTGTAGTCAAAAGCAGCCAGTGGGCAACAGCTCTTAATGACATCTCACCATGCTACCAAATCTCCTTTTGTTTACTTGCATACTTTCTACTGGGTGTTTGTACATTTCCAAATCATGCTTTCCCCCTGTGATAATGTTATGACGTATTTCCCTTTCTTCCCTAAAGGAGAACGGCAATAAAATATCTAGGCTATTGAATTGAACAAAACAGAAATATATAGGGGGGGGAAATATATTGAAAGAGCAAGTGAAGCGGAAATTTAAAGCCCCTCTGCTGGGAAAAACAGTATAAATAACCGAAGACATCTTGTAAACAGTGCGGTCATAACCTTGAAACATTAAACAGCTCTCTGGGATCTGGCGCATCAGCTGCCTCTGGACTGAGCTTGTTCAGGGGAAAGAGACCAGCACTTTCTGTTTATCTCTCAGCTTAATCTCCCACCAAGTAACAAATCAATTCAATTCAATAGAAAGAAAGTTGTTTAAGTTAAGAAGCCAGAAGGCACCGTACAGCTGGGCCAAGCAGAGGTATACCCCTCCCCCAAATGCAAATCACTCTACTTCATCAGTGTTCCTTAATTCTCCTTAGGCACAGCTCCTGGCTTCACCACCTTGTAATGTGATCATGTCTCTCCAGGGGCTTCCCAGTGGTATCTTTGTATCAGGCTTTTACCACTCATGGGCAATGTTTCCTTCAAGCCACATCGCAAAGGGATTAGCACCAAACCTGTTTAGATAGTCAAGGCTCATATGAAGTAAAAGAAAGATGAGAATTCATTTGAGAATATATCACTGCAGGGGCACCCAAACCATGGTCCGTGCTTTTCCAGCGGTCCACAAGCAAGATTAATATGGTCCGTGGAGTGTCCGTATTAAATATTTTGTATTGGTTTTTAATCATATTTTTACTGCTGCTCTTCTTCTATTGTATTTTAATGTATTGTAATTTGAATTCCATAGAATTCAGGTTGTAATACAATGAAATGAAATATAAAAAATGAAAGTAAAAATATAATTGAAAAGCATATGGCAACCAGCACCACTCATTGCAATTGCTAAAACAAGCAGAAGAAAAATCATTAAAGAAAAGCATCAGGACTCCCAGCAATTTCCAAGCGGTTCAGGGGCAAAGGATTTTGGGAGCCACCGTACTACAGAATGCTATGTGTTCACTTAAGAGCAATTACATTTATTCTTCAATGGATTGGGAATGGAGGATGTCAAGTTACATGATGTCGAAAGAGATCTGAGCCAGCAAACCTCTTAAGAAATGAATCATCGCCAGTATTTCATATGGAGATTATCACTGAATCATCAATGTACAGTATATCTGTGGCATATAACAAGGCTTCAGTGATTCAATCATCATGCACTGAACAACATTGTTTAAGTACCTTCTGCAATGCATAGAAGGCACAGATTTGGTATTTGTATTTGGGGGACAGCCTGATTTTAGAAAATTTCGACAACACCTTTGCCCCCAAACTGTGATGCAATGTCTGTTAGTAAATTCTGGTCATCTGTCTGGCAGACAACAAAATGAGACAAACCTCTGATAGAAAGCAAGCATATGGGATGCTCTGTACCAACTTCAGTGATCCTAGGATTGGAGTAAGGAGGATGAAGAGTGGCAGCCAGCCAGGATTGTGTTAGTCCTTGCCAGAAAAAGTGTCCATGTAGATGCATGACCCATTCAACTCGATTCCACATCAGTGCATAACAGTGGAAGCAAACATGCATCCCAGCAAGTTTTCATCAGGTTTATTAAAATTCCATCTATTTCCTGAGCTTTAAAGAACATCCCACCCAGGTAGGTCTTACAACATTTCCTCAAGGTGCTGAAGCTTGAACTTGGGGGATTCAAGGTTTGCGAGTGGGGGAGATTAAGGGTTTTGTGTAGGGTTGCCAGACTCAATAGAGGACAGGACTTCTGTGCCTTTAATTGCCCTGCTCTCTTTTGAGTCTGGGAACCTTAAAGAGAAACCAGCAGACCCTTTGCTTGGAAATTAAACAAAGGGTCTGCTGGTTTCTCTTTAAGGTTTCCAGACTCAAAAGAGAGCAGGGCAATTAAAGGCACAGAAGTCCTGTCCACTATTGAGTCTGGCAACCCTAGTTTTGTGGGGGGGGGTTGCATTTTATTCCCACCTTTTCCTCTTGAGTTGGAGTACATGGTTCTCCCTCATTTAGTCCTCACAACAACCTTGTGAAGTAAGTTAGCCTGAGAAGCAGAAACTGGCTCTGTTGACTGCATCCCCCTCACTGGCCCCCATTGTTTCTGGATGGTTGGGGGATCATTCATAGAAGATTTAAGGGGTACAGACAGCTTAATTTGATACCACCTATAATTTGGTTTTCCAAAAAGTAACCTATTCGACATAAAGGAAGATGGACAGCTGAACAAGGATGTTAAAATGTAAACTCATAACTTTTCTCCGTGTTGCACCCACATCCTAAACACATTATGTATATGTGCCATTGAAAGTGGAGCACATTTTCAAACAAAATGGCTTAAGAGCAATCCCACTGAAAGCAAACAAAGCCAGCAACCTAATTCTAGACACACATTGGGCATCAAATCCCTTTGAAACCACAGAACATATTTCCCAATAGGAAACAATTTTTTTAAATCCTGCAAGCACCTTGCTTCAAGACAACTCCATTGAAAGAAATGGTGCTTACTTCCAAGCAGCGCTCTTCCACTTTCAATCTTTGCATTGGCAACATTCAAAAGGGACGCACTCTATACTAGAAGTCGAAGACATAGTTTGCATCTTCAGTAAAAAGTGCTCCCTATAGCATCTTCAGTACACGGGCAATTTAAAACTCTGTTTCCCACATCAATTTCCATATTAACCATGTTTGCAAATGATAATCCTAGTCTTAGGCGATAATCTTATATATATTTAGCCAACCCATTGAATTTACTTATGCACAGGAGTCTGTTTAAGTTGTTAATAGTGAAAATGTTTCAGAATCTAGTTCCTCCACCCCTATCAGTTTCTGGATTGAGCTAACATCACAAAACATCTGATTCCACAACTAATGTCACAATGCATCCACTTCCCAATCAAAACTCTCATTACATTTTGGAGGGTGGGGTGCTTTCTACAAGTTTGGCAGCCCCTGTGCTTTGTTTTTCTAGCCCTCCAAACCACCCACCCCGCAAGGACACAGTCTAGCTCTTCTTAATTATAAAAATAAACATTTCGCCGGAATCTAGGGTCAAACAATTTTGCATTGTAATGCATTGTGCCATTTTAAGGTTTGCAGATGAACAGATAATATGGTCCTGCTCAGCAGTTTCTTTTTTAAAAAAAATACTGTATTTTTAAAAAGCAACCCAAGCCACTATATGTGCTATTTTCCTTTCCTGCTAAGGACCAGTGGTTTTTTCCTTTTTTAATTGAAACAAAATATAGCAAAGCCTGTCTGAAGAAAATATATCCATAGAATATCTTTAATGTGAATTCTTTGAGAGAGATGTGACTATCGAAATAATTGATTCTAGGAATCGCAGTCTTTCACAAGAAAGGGGGGGGCACACAAAAACAGACAATGGCGAAGTCTAGATGGAGGAATCCAGAAAACAGCTCTTGAACCAGCAAGGCGTTGTTGTAGGATAGTCAAATATATACAAGTTAATAAAGTTAAATACATGCACTGTGGGATTTTTTCCCTTCTTCCTTTGGCATGGTGCATGTGGTCGTCTCTTCAGATTTAGGGTGTGTTTTTATTCCTCACGGGGAAGCGATCTGGTCGGCTCCTTCATTTCTCACCACCGCCAGTCCTGCACACCAGTAAGCCCACATACTCTTGCATGCACAGGCAGAAACCCCTGCATGCAAACAAGGTTGTTGTTCCCAGGCTTGGACATCTTGGGTCAGGATGCTGTAGGGCCACACAACCGAGTGGTGCTCCCTGTTTCTTTCAGCTCGTTCTCCGGTTTGCCAGCAACCATAAAGGGCCAAGTCTGGAGGCATAAAGGGTGGGGGACAGAAAAACCAGAATAAGAGGGAAAGGAGAGATAGGGAGAGAGAGAGATCAGTGTGCTTTAATGGTGTAGCACTTGGACGGCGATAAAGCAAAGCCAACTGTCAGAATTTCATAGACTACCCAGGTGTTCTTTCTAAACAATGAGAAGAAGTGGTTAGACTAGACAGTCTCAGCTACTGAGCGTAACCAGGTCTTTAAGATGGCTCCGCCGTATTGTCTGGAATCACAGCGCAAAGACAAAACCCTTGGTCCATAAAAGCATCTCTTTCTCTCTCTCTCTTTGCGCGCGCTCTCTCCCTCTCACCATAGTTCTCTGTAATCCTCTGGGTGACGGGTCACGCTTTATTTATCCTCGATAGCAAAATGTGCCACGTTTGATTAGAAATGATAATGTTTCCCTAAAGCATATAATTGACACGGCTCACAAAGGCAGATTGTGGTAGACAGATTTAAAACCTGTCCATTCTCTACTGGGTAACGTCAAGGCACGGCTGCTGCTTTGTTTTGAAAATGATAACAGCGCTATCTGGTTCTAAAAGCGTTTCAGAATTGGCCATTTCGTTTCTCTTCCACGATATACTTGGCTTTTGGTTTCCAAAAAGTTCCTTTGAGGTGAAAAGCCCTTCAGTTGAACGCACTGGGTGTGTAAATTTTAAAACTGCAAAATCCCATTATATCCACTGCATTTCTTTCCAAACATAAAGCGTTACAATTACTTGAGGTTTTTAAAAAATGTGCAAATACTTATAATTTAAAAATCTGCTTTTTGTGCTTGTTACAGCAATCGCAGCACTACCATCTTATGGTTTAGAATAATATTAAACAATAATACAATAACGATCAAATTAACATAGTCCGGTCATATTATATAACAAAAATCTTATCTTCAATCAGAACATATTTTGGAAACATTTTTTGTGCTTCGTTGCTTTCTGATTAATGGGGCATCTTTTTGCTAAAATAATTATACTCATATAAGTATGAACACCAATATTATGTTAATTTTTGTTAATAACGAATACATTTTAATTAAAAAAGGATTCTGTTAATATTAACATATTTAATTGCAGCTGCTGTTTTTGTAATCGTTTTTGCTTATATAAAAAATGACTACTTTTTAAATTTTCCAGAACTACAATTTTTATGAAAAATAGAGAAAGGAATGCATTTTTTTCCCATGGCACTCATTCATTTAATATAAAAAGTCTTGGACGTTTAAAACCTGGGGGAATGGAGTTTGTTCCACTGAGCTGTAAGTATTTGTTTTTGTGTTTTAAAAACATAAACCATTTTAGTCGCTGCAGCAAGCTATTGAGTTTGCTACCCTGTCCCCACCTACCTGGGACTAAGCCCCATGGGATTTACATTTGAGTAACCACTAGACAGGTATTGGATTGCACTGTAAGAAATGCTAAATATTTCAATTCCTGGGGACATAACTGGCTGCCCACCCACCCGCGAAACGGGGTTTTAAATATATATATATTTAGTTGCCCCATTTAGAATCTCCCCCTGTCCTCTTAGCTATCTGAAGGTGGGATGCAGAAGGTTCCCAAACATTCAAAGCCACCCTAATCCTACTCCCCCTCCCCTTACTGGATCCAGTGCTCAGAAATGGGAAGGTGTGTCATCGCCCGTGACCCCCGGACAACTGGAATTAACAGACACTCCTGACGACAGAACATGAAAATAATGGGGCAGCTGCACGCTGACCTTTAAAATTCGTTTGTTGTTGTTTCATCTTGAACTTCCAATAATAAAAGTTACGACGTAGGGCAGGAAATAGACACGGGAGGTCGCGCATCCCGACGTTCGACGTCCTTCAGTGTATTAATCGGGCGTCCCTCGCAGTTCCTCGGCGAGAGAAGCGCATCTCGCCGTTTGAATAACACAAAGCCGGTGGCCCAAGTGCCTAACCTAATTCTGTGGCGCCCACCCAAGCCCCAAACTTCAATCCTGAGCGAGAGGGAGGTGAGAAAGGACTGGCTCTGAAAGAGCCTCGCTGCGTCTGAAGCAGGCTGCCACCCAGGGTCTACTCACCAAAGGCGACTAGAGAGGACTTAATGCGAAGTAGCATCCCTCTCCCCTCCCTGCAATTACCCCGGGGTGATCCAGCTCGGGGGGAATAAATAGGAAGGGAGGAAATTCCCAGCCTAACCGTTCCAGGCAGTATGCGACGAATTTTTTAAGCAGAACACCAAGCGTGGTTGGGGTTGCTTGTTTTTTTAATTATGTATTTTGTGTTCTTTTTTTGTATTTTTCCTGTTGTGAACAGGAAATTCTGGGCTTTTCAGAGGAAGGGCGGTATACAAATTTAATAAATAACAACAGCAACAACAACAACTTGGGTAGGCCTACAGAGAGCTGAGCTCAGGGAATGACAGCTCCTCCGAATAAATAAAGGAGCAGAGCAGCCAAGCGAGGTTTGCTATGCGAGGTGTTATTCTCAGAACCCCTCGAGAGCAAGCGCATCGAGGGATCTTTGGGGCGCCCCACAGCTCCTGCCCGGTTTGTGTCAAGTGGGGCGGGGACTGCTCTCCCGTTTCCTCCCACGGAATCGGGGTCGCCTTTAGGTCAAACACGTCCGTGGTGGTGGTAGTGGTGGTGTGTGCTTTGATAAAAGAGGCTTTCGTGCCGTCGGGGCAACACTTGGAGGGGGGGCAGAAGACCAGGGCCTCCACTCAGCGGAATGACCAGGGCTGATGGACCACGTTTCCAAGCAAGGACGGTAACGTACCGTTGTTACTTAAAAACAACAGACGGGGAGGGCCGGGGATCGTAAAGTCTCTGCGTCTAAAAAGAAACCTCAGCCTCCCGGAGCTGATGGATCGGGCTGCCTGTAAGCCTGCAGCAACCGACGTGACGCCCCCCTCCCTCTCAAGCGGAGGTGGTGGGAAAGGGGAGGAGGGCAGAGCTGGAGGTATGGGCTGCTTTGCACGAAGGGGCCTGCCAGGACTCCGAACTGGTCCCGGGCGCTGCCTCCCTGCCCGCTGCCTTCCTTCCGTGGGGGGGGGGGCGCTCTCCCTTCCGGGCCGCTTACCAGGTTGACGGGGTGGATGTAGCCGTTCTCGTACTTGTCGCTGGCCAGGATCTGCCGGAGGTGCGCGATGTAGCTGGAGGCCAGGCGCAGCGTGTCCAGCTTGGAGAGCTTGGTGTCCGGCGGCACCCAGGGCAAGGTGGTCTTGAGGCGGGAGAAGGCTTTGCTCAGCACCCGCATGCGGGCGCGCTCGCGGGCGTTGGCCGCGTTCCGCTGGACCTGCTTGCCCTCGGGGCCCAGCGCCCCGACGCCGCCCAGCGGGCTCTTCTTGCCCGGCGCCTTCTTCCGCTTGCCCGACGAGGGGGCGCCGCCTCGGCCCTTGGCAGGGGAGACCCGATCGCCGCCTCCGACTGAGCCCTCGTCGTTGCTCTCGTGGCAGCGGTGGGGAGCCGGAGGCGCCGGCAGAGACCGAGGCGTCGGGGAGCAGCTGTCCATCTTCAGGCTGCCGTCGCATTCCAGCATCTCCCCCTCGGGAAGGTCTTCTGCATCGCTCAGGGAGCCCGTGGACATGGTGGTGGCAACGGGAAGGGGGGGCAGCGGCGGCAGATGCCACCTGGGCGGAGTGGGGAGAGGGAAGGGAGTGGGCAGCCGCAGGCGGGTGAGCCCGCCGCGCCTCGGATCCCCTCCTGGACCTCCCTCCCTCGCCCGCCTTCGGACGGTGAGAGGGAAGCTGCGAGGAGTTCGACGAGGCGGACACCGGAGTCATTTATCCTGGGGGGGATGGATGGGGAGCCGGCCGGCCCAGGGGAGGGGCTTCCCCGGGACTGGCCACGGCCCCTGCCTGCTCAAGCCAGTCTCTCCCCACCCTCGTTCCTGGGTGAAGCAAGAGGGACTCCCGAAGTAGATCAGGGACAGGAGAACTTCTTAGCAGGGCTGCCATCTTCTTCACTTCCCTTGGATTTTGTCTCTCTCTGCTTGGGGGCTACTGCGTCACCCAGTCTAGCTCCTTGAATGTCTCCCTAGAGGTGAGCTTTTCTAAGAACAGGCCTTGTTGCTTTCAGAACTGAATGGAGGTCTCCTATTTCAAATATCACGACTATCTCTTCTTTTTTGCCAAATGGATCCAATGCCAAGCTTTCTCTCTCTCTTTCTACCAGCATACTGAGAGAAACTGTAATATTTTGCTCTTGAGCATTCAAGCAGTTTTCTGTCATTACAACGACCCAGTGGACCCATGGAGCAATGAGGTTTGTGAGGGAAGCAGAGAGAGGAACTTGTCTCAGTGGAGCTGAAATTGATGGTGTGGACCTTGCACATAATTTGCCCTGCTTCTTCTTCTTCCAGGCATTCAGGCCAAAGATAGGTACAGCAGCACAACCCATTAAAGCACTAGCCATTTGCCCTCAAGATGGTGTAAACTTAAATTAATGTCTGCCCTAGTTTCTGTTGGGCTACAACCTGTATTGGGTTGCCACAACAACAACAACAACAACAACAACAACAACAACAACAACAACATACTCAGAAGTGCAGGGGTAGCTAACTTGGTGTCTTCCAGAGGTTCCCATCAGCTCCAGCCAGCATGGTCAAGGGTAGAGAATGATGAAAGTTGTAGTCCCTGCAATAGTGAATGGTGCTGAAATGTTACACTGGTATTCTAGTGTCAGTGTGAAGTCAGTTCTAAAGTTAGTACGCCTTCTGAATAGTTCCATCATGGGAACTGTTTCTCTGTGTTGGAAATCATGGCTATTGTCCGAAGGAAAATTGTGGCTTTAATCTGAGACTCCTGGGTTTTTGGGTCAACTCGCATAGGGTCAGTCTTGTGTGTCTGATTATTGGAGGATGCCACTTTTTTTGTTCACAAGTAAATTTGCAGGGAAGAGGAGTTTGAAACCCAGAAGCTGGCTTGAGTCGTGATTAAGACCTACAGTTTGGAGCCAAGGGATCTGGATATTGTTCATCAGCTTCACTATGGACTTCCTGGACGACCTTTGGCAAGTCAGTTTAACCTCTCAGGGTTTGAGTTTCCCCATCTGTGAAATGGGAATGATAGATACTAGAGTTTCACTTATTAACAGCTGTGGTGTGAGATGTAATTCATCAATGTTTTGCTGGAAATCTAGAGCTCTTCCCCTGTGTACTGCTGACGTAAATGTAGAATGAAGTGTTTTAAAAATATTTTCTTTGATGCTACATTATTTAAACACACAAAGAAACCTTCCCTCTCCTATCCTAAAATAAAAAGTAAAATAAAAGCCTAAACAGATGATTACCTATTGTACATTTAAAAGATTGTGTAATGAGTTGCCTTTAAACCAAAATGTCATGTCAAGTAACAACTTCCTTCTTCCAATATCTATATACCGGATTTATGGTTATATTTATCTGGCTCTTTTATATGCCTGGAAAAGATGTGTGTAAGATCCACTTCCTGGGGGATGGCATTTGAATAAACAAATAGGGCTCTATCTAGTTCACTGTGAGTGCAGCATGCTCTCACACACAAAGGGATCCCCATAGGACAGGAATGTGAAAGGAGAATGTTAGCCGCTTTGAGACTCCTTTGGGTAGTGATAAAGCGGGATATCAAATCCAAACTCCTCCTCCTCCTCCTCCTCCTCCTCCTCCTCCTCCTCCTCCTCCTCCTCCTCCTCCTCCTCCTCCTCCTCCTCCTCCTCTTCCCCCCACTGGCCATACTGGCTGGTGCTGATGGGACAGAAATATAGTGTCCTGATCAAGGGACGTAATAGTTCCACTCTATTTTGCCTTGGTCAGACCACACCTGGAGTCCTGTGTCCAGTTCTGGGCAACACAATTTAAGAAGGATGTTGACAAGCTGGAATGTGTGCAGAGAAGATGATCAAGGGTCTGGAAACCAAGCTTGATGAGGAATGGTTGAGGGGGTTCGGTATGTCTAACCTGATAAAGAGGAGTCTGAGAGGAGATATATGAGAGGCATCTTCAATGTGGTGGTAACATTAGATGGAACAAGCTTGTTTTCACCCGCTCCGGAGGTTAGGATCTGAACCAATGGCATCCAGTTACAAAGGGAGATTCTGGCTTAACATCAGGAAGAACATTCTGATTGTAAGAACCGTTTGACAGTGGATCAGACTCTCTTGGAGGGGCCGTGAACTCTCCTTCACTGGAAGTTTTTAAGCTGAGGTTGGTTGGCCATCTGTCATGCATGATCTAGTTGAGGAGGCTGGATCTGCTGCCCCTGTGCATCCTGCTGCCTGAGGCAGCCACCTCACCCTGCCACCCCTACCTTAGCACATCATCTCAGTCCTGTCTATTCCCTTCCCATGGCACCAGTGACAAAAGGCCATTGTGCAGAACAGGAGGCCACATTTTGGGGTTTATTTTGGCATGGTACACCTAAAAGAATCTGCTATACTAGCCACATCCCCCTTTCTATTTTGCCCCACATCTGTGTCCTATATCTGCATATACTGAAGTTCTCGGATGTTATTTGGCCCTCAGCTTATGCTTTACTGGTCACAAGATTGGATCCAGGGACTGAACCTGATCACATGCTGTATTTGAATCTTGCCAACTATATGATAACTGTATGATGTGGAACTGGATTCGGAGAATTAATTCCCCCCCCCCCCCGACGAGAAAGATGTTATAATGATTAAGTGATAATAGAGAGTGCCCAAAGAACTCACAAGAGGTGATGGTCTTCATCACCCTTCATATAAACTAGATCCACATTCAACCAGTGTTGTTTCGGAGGTTTGGTGAGCATACCAAGAGAGGAGCCAGCTATACTTTGGCTGCTTCAGGAGACCCAGTTCCATGGAGATCTCAGCATTTAAAAGTGTGCTTGTGCTGGGAGAAAGGTTGTTGCATGATATTGATCCTCCTCCTTAATAATGAGCAACAAAACTACCTTACCTCTTTATCTGCATGTGCTTCATTCAGCCATGGAAAACACCAAAGAGCAAAGAGTGAGATTGAACCCCTTGCTATTTCAGTGCAAGCTAACATGCTCCATGCACTGGCTAACACCTTCCATTCACTCCCCTTAGGCTCCAACCCTAGGCAGGCTTACCTGAGAGTAAGTCCCATTAAACTTAATGAGTCTTTCTTCTGAGTCAACACATCGACAAGTGTTAGCTTCATGTGATGCAGTCTGTTTGTGTTTTCACTGTACTTTTAACTAAACAGACTGTCAGCATTTCAGGCTTAATTAATTATTAGGAATTGTTACTTTAGACCATCCCTTCTTCCAGCCGCCCCCCTTTAAATTGCTAATCATCAGGTCTGAGATTTATGGTCTTTCTTATTTTATGTGCCTGATTGTTGTTTGTGCAGGTGGACCTCTAAATGGCCGTTTTCCACAGCCAAGATTTATGATCCAAGTGATTGATACCAGAAACTTGTACGAGGAGCCTCCCTCAGTTTGAGGATGACCAAAATATCAGGTAGACAGTCGCTCATGTAATTGAACATGAGCAGGCTGAAGTGATGGCACACAAAGTGAAAGTTTCTTACCCAGAACTCTAGTGGACAATTGAGTTCTTGGATACTTTCATGCATGGCTGTTTAAGCTGAGATAAAGGCTCGCAAGAGTCTTGATTCGACATAAAAGTTAACAACAGAGGTTTCTACCACTGGGGGCCCATCCCTAAATCCTTTCAAGTACCAGTAGCATGTAATGGAGGAGGGTGTAGCGTTGAAAATTCAAGAGCAGGAAATACGGAATGTCTTGAGCTGTATCAAAACATGAATTTAGCATTATTTCACAAACAACCCAGATTTTTTAAAGGTCAATATTCTGAAAGAGTCTGCTTGGACAAATTGCTAATATTCAGTTTATGCATCTTGAATTACCTTTTAAAAATAAAATAATATGATTTCTTCTTCTTCTTCTTCTTCTTCTTCTTCTTCTTCTTCTTCTTCTTCTTCTTCTTCTGTGTGGTTAAAAAAAAAGTACACGTGTACATAGGCACGTGTTCAATGTGCACATGACTTGAATCCAAATGTGGTAGAAGTGCCACTGATATAAGCGAATGTTTTACAATTACAGTGAGAATGCAGCATTTTGCCAGCTAGAATACAGTCCATTGCGGCATGCTTGCAAGCAGCCATGGATTCAGTGAGTTGGCAGGTCCAGTTCAGAACAGCATTTATTAGTGATTCCATAACCTGACCTTTGCACACTACTGCAATTTTGCTAATGTCACATCTGAAATTGATTACAATATTACATACCATATACAGTCATACCTCGGGTTACAGATGCTTCAGGTTGCGTCTATTCAGGTTGTGTCCCGCACCGAACCCGGAAGTACCGGAACGGGTTACTTCTGGGTTTCGGCGCTTGGGCATGCACAGAAGAGCTAAATTGCGCTTTGCGCATGCGCAGAAGCGCTGAATCGAGACCTGCGTGTGCGCAGACGTGGCGCTGCGGGTTGCGAACTCTGCGGGTTGCGAATGTGCCTCCCTCACGGATCACGTTTGCAACCTGAGCATCCACTGTAATACATCTGGTTTTACAGTCGGGCCTCAACTAGGTTTCTCCACAACAAGGAGTGTGGCCTTATGTCATATGAAAGAAAGAATAGCCACACTGAGCTGTAGGCAATCTTAAAAATGCCCAGTACAGCTAAAAGGTTTGACATGCTTTCCACACAGAGTCACAGTGATGTCATCAGAGCACAGCAGAGGCTGCAGGTTTCTTAAGCACAATGCTGAATCTGACCTTAGTGACGAGCATAGCTCCGCTGGTAGAGCACGAGACTCTTAATCTCAGGGTCGTGGGTTTGAACCCCATGTTGAGCAAAAGATGCCTGCCTTGCAGGGGGTTAATTGGCCCTTGTGGTCCCTTCCAACTCCGCAGTTCTATGAAATATTTATAAAATATTTTACCGCACTAAATGTTGCATTTCCTCCTTCCAAATATTCAGAAAAGCCTTAGAGTGTGTTTGGGGCAGGGGAGTGACTCCAGTGTTTCACGACAACTTATAACCCAAAGATTAAAAGTGTTTTGATTCTGAATCTCTCTTTACATGCTGTTTCTATGTTGGCAAATCCTTTACATTTTTGTGGTTTACGAGCATGATGAAACCCGTTGATAAGAAATCATTCGTTGGGTTTCCTTCCCAGCAATTAGACTTGGATATAGTTCTGAAAGATGATTCCAGCTTCTTAGAGACATAGAACTACAAATTCCAAACCCTGGTTCTATCACCAGCTAAGGCATAATGCCTTAAATCAATTGAGGACTACTACTTGGGGCCTGGCCGGTTTGCCACCAAGCACATCCGCAAGAGACCTGCTGGTTCAGCGCAAAGGCCTAAAGTCTAGCATCCTGTTTCCCACACTGACCAGACAGATGCTTCTGGAAACTCACAAGCAGGGTCTGAAGACAATAGCTCTTCCCAGCTGTTGCTCCCCAGTAACTGCTGTTCACACATGAAGCAGCCACCTTGCTGAAGCTAAGCAGAACTGGGCCTGGTCAGTATCCAGATGGGAGATTGCCTGGGAACCCTATGGATGCTGCCTTGAATCCCAAGATAGGGGGAAATGCAAGAGATAGAAATGTACAAAATGCACACACAACATGGTGGTTCCTTCCCTGTAAGTATCCTTATCAGCCATTGATGATACACCTAGCCTCCATGAATACGTTAATCCCCTTTAAAAACTATCTAAACTAGTAGCCATCAACACATCTTGTAGCCATGAATCCCAGACATTAACTATGTGTGTTGTAGGGGGAAAATGCTGCATCTGGTCCATTCTGAATCTACTCCCAAACAATTTACTGGGCGAACCTGCTACATTCTAGTATTACATAGAGGCGAGAGGATTTTACTTGTTCCATTATTTTTCAGTAGATCCACTCGGTCTTGTCTTCTGCTGCTCACTACGACCTGAGTTAATGAGAAATTAAATTTTATTCTTGATGAGGCTTGGGGGCCAGCACAGAATAGTAACTCACTCTTCCAGCCACGCCACACCTCTGAGTCAGTCTCTGGGAGCTGGCCTCCTGGGTCATAATTCTTCCTCATAAAGAGGCCACAAGCCAGGTATTTAGCTGATATAATGCATACATTGCACACACTGCTTCAAGTGTCACTCATCATGAATTCTTGCTCGGCAAATGCGGTCTAGAATTAGAACACATGCAGTTTCTTGCAGCATTCATTTTCATTGGCATATTTGCACACACACTGCCCTCAAACGCTACCAATGTTCATGTGTGGGTTGATAAAACACAGCAACCTCCCCCTGCCCCCCATATCAATGTGATTGTGTGGAGAACTTTCTGACAGTAAGAGCTGTTTGACAGTGGAATGGACTCCCTTTTAAGGAGTCTTTTAAGGAGGCATAGCCATCTGTCATGGAGGTTTTAGTTGAGATTCCTGCATTGGAAGTGGGTTGGACTCAATGACCCTCAGGGTCCTGTCCAACTTCCCTTCCAACTCTACAATTCTATGCTTCATATATATATATATATATATATATATATATATATATATATATATGCACTGTTTTTACTGGAATCTAGTAAAATAAGAACACAACTACAGTCTGCCTAGTGCAGTGTTAGGATTTCACAATGGCCTACATTACAAGATGCCCATTGGACTCCCATAAACAGGATATGTGTGCAGTTGCCTTCTCCTGCTCACGATCTCCAGTGACTGGTATTCAAAAGCATACTGGAGACAATATAGCTATCATAACTAATAACTATTTATAGCCCTTTTTTTGTAGGATTCTATCAATTCACACAACTATACATCAGCAAAGCACTGCACGCAAAGAAGCTTGATGCAGCGGTATGTGTGATCACATCGTGATATTGTGTGCGGGGTGGTTTTTTAATATTTGGAATATTTAGCAATATATACATGTACAATGTTTATGAGATGGGTATGCAAATAGAAATGAGCTAAAGGAAATGGTAGCAAGCTGTGTGCACAGAGATTTCTGCACACTATTCAGATTCAAAATTCAGGTGATGGATTCCTAATGGATTGGGGATTACCGTATGTTAACAAGACAGAAAACCCTTCTGATATGCAGATGAAAACAAATGAGTCAGGGTACATCCCTCTACCCAAATTATTGCCTAGGTAAATTTGGAGGTCCAAAAACTGGGCAAACAACTGGATCAGGAGAATTTCAGAAGCATCCCTATGTGGATTTCCATAGGCTATCTAAACCTGCAAACGTAGTTCATTCTATGCCTGAATCATAAGCCTGAATCTGGCAACTTTCAAAATGCCAAAGCAATATAAATATCCTCAGCATGAAAAAAAACCATTGTTAGTTAGAACCAGATTAGTTAGAATACTACGGAGGATTTAAGCTAAATAGGCTTTAACTGAGGCGATGCAAAAAGAAAAAGAAAAGCCAGGGCTGGTAACATTATAGCAGAAATAGCAAATGACCTTAGTAAATTACTCAGAAGTCCCTTGGCTCCCCAGGAAGGAAAATAAAGCACTATTTAAAAGTTTCCTGTAATCCTTCCGCTTGTGGATGACACTGGAGTCTCCGAGGAGATCTGTCATAGGTTAGACTAACCGTTAGAGTGTTTTCTTACACCTTTGTTATAGCTGGACCCTCCTCTACAAAACGACTAATTCTGGTAATTTCTCCTGCATTTTAACAACTAATGCAATTCTACAGTGCAATTCAGAGTTTGTGTACATGTTTCATTTTTAGAGGTAACTTATATGTTTATGTTTAAGTCTCCTCTACGCAATGGCTGCTCAACATGCTTCTTTAAAGTGAAGGTAAAGGAGAGTCAGCCAGTCTCCAGCAAAGTGCATTGGTAAAAACTGCAAGCTAAGATTAATTTACCCCTGGGGGAATGATACTGAGGTTGGTGATGATATCTTGAGAGGTGACTGAACCTTTGCCAGAAAGACAGGCAAAGTCATGCCAAAGTAATCTTTCAGTCCACCATTTTGATTCAAAATGGTGGCTGGCATCCAAATGCTGACAAAAACTGCTACCCTCATGCTGAGTTTTGCAACAATATCTCAAGAGGTGTCTGAACTCACAGAGAATAGATGGACAGACAGATCTACAATACTCAGTTTCTGTCACTGTTGCACGTGTTTTTACTCCGTGGTATCTACAAGTTTGCTTGCTAATTAATATAGTTTTAGTTTCATTTTACATGTGCTTAATGCTGGTTTCATATTTGTTGTTGACCCTTCATGGCTGAGCATGTTATAATAGATCTCTCCCCGCCCCCATGTCTTGGTAGGATGTCCAGAGATCAATCGCTATCAAGCATCTAGTAAATAAAGGCAACACATAAGTAAATGCTTGCTTTGCATGCTGTGCCTCTTCCATGTTAAAAAAATCTACTGAGGATGCCCTGACCAAGGGTCACCACCAAATCGCTGGATTTGGCTATTATGGCCACCAGCTATTGATAGACCTGTCCTCTATGAACCAAGAACTTTTTAAGCAGAGGCTGGATGGACACCTGGAACAGATGCTCTCACAGTAGATCTCATGCATTGGCAGACCCTTAAATTAGATGACCCTTAAAGTGCCCTTCAAGTCTGATTCTAACTCAGGCATCCCCAAACTTCGGCCCTCCAGATGTTTTGGACTACAATTCCCATCTTCCCCGACCACTGGTCCTGTTAGCTAGGGATCATGGGAGTTGTAGGCTAAAACATCTGGAGGGCCACAGTTTGGGGATGCCTGCTCTAACTGTTTGCACAGGGTGCAAGATGTGTGCATGTGGCGTCATGTCTACAACAGGGTAGGCGGTGGCTGGATCCAAGCAGATTAATTTTATTCCCTCCTTCAATCTACTTCTGCTGATTGTTCATTTATGATGTTTGTTAAAAAGCCCAGTTTACCAAAACCAACAGAACAACCTTGAAAACTTGAACGGAATAGCTGGAAGGAAAGCCTATGATTTGGATCCTCGGTGTGTCACAGAGAATAAAAAGCCTCTAGAAATTAACTATTGAGAAGAGCAGTTCCAAGGCCAAATTTGTACACAACATCAAAGGAGAATCACTCATTACAAACAATTGAACAACTGATACACAGGGCCTCTGCGTGCAAGAAAATGATCAAAGTGTTACTCTACAAATGATGATTTAAGACTGGTGTCCATCAGCACGTTTGACAATGCACTCTAGCCTTCTCACTTGTCTCAGGTTCTACACATCTAATTTCAAAACAATCTCACGACCACTGCTCACATCCCTCAACCCCCAGCATGAAACTTCCCCCCTCTTGCCTATAAAGAAGCAAAACAGGTATTTCGATGGTGCCAAACTTAATGTCATGATTTTGAACCTGGTTCAGCAATGTCTGGGAATCAGTTACATGGACATGCTTACTTTGGCTGTGCTGATTTAATGAAAGTTTCTGAGCTGATACAATGGAGTAGATAGGCACTTAGCTAGATATAAGCAAGAGTGTAATTGATATAAGCAACGCTGACTTTACAAGGGAAGAAAGAACTTCAGCTATTTGAAGACATGCCCATTTGGTTTCCTAAATTGGCTGCTCGCTTTATTGATTCATCAGTATTTCTATAATTGTTTTTCTTAAATGTGGATGTAATGCATCTTTAATATTTAAAGCACTGTGTAAGCAGTATGACTTTTAGCAGCAGCAAATAATCACAATAATGATCATTAATCTAAAACATTTCTATACTTCAATTCAAAGTTTCCAGGGTGGTTTACAATCATTAATAAAACAATAATTAATAAAAGGCAGTGCTAAAAGCAGTCATAGCAGGTACAAAAAACATATAAAGAGGTTAAAATCCCAGGAGAATTTAAAAAGTCTGCTGGCTGACTAAAATCACCATCATCATATCAGCCAATTTCTTTTACATGCTCCAGGATTTCAGACAGCTGACATTCATAGGATTACTGTTTTGAAGGCAGAATTGATGTCTGGGGATTACGGATTAACTCCATAATCCAGCCTATGGCGGACAAACCAGTTGACCTACAGCTTGCCTGGGTTCTTCAAGATATGGATCCTTATATTACTCTACAGGTTGCTAAATTCCTAACAGCCGTTCTCTCGTACAAGAGACGGAATGGAATGTTAGCTGATTATTGATAGTTATAAGAATTTTCTATAATGACACCAGATATTGATTTTAGCGTAGTGCCTACATTTTTAATCTTAATCTTTTCTTTTTTAATTGTTAATATTTGTCTTTGTGAGCTGTGAATTGTGTTATATTATTTGTGGCTTGTACAAGTCCGCTGTTTTATCTGATTTGTTTTGTTTTGTTGTGTTTTATGATGGACGTAAAGCCGAATAAACATCTTTGCTGTTGCTGATGTCTGGGGGGAATTTCCAAAAGGTGGTCTTCCTAAAAAAAAAAAAAAGCTCAACAACTTTCGTGGAGTTCTGGCAACCCTATGGGGCCAGAATTGTAGAGTTGGAAGGGACCCAAGGATTCTAATCGAACCCTGTGTAATGCAGGAATCTCAACTAAATCATTCATGTCAGATGGCCATCCAACCTTGGTTGATAAACCTCCAAGGAAAGAAAGTCCACCACCTCCCGAGGGAGACCATTCCACTGTTGAACAGCCTTTACTGCCAGAAAGTTCTGCATGGTGTTTAGTCAGAATCTCCTTCCTTGTAATTTGAATCCATTGGTCTGGGTCCTAACCTACAGAGCAGGAGAAAACAAGTTTGCTCCATCTTCCATGTTACCTGCTCTTTAGATATTTGAAGATGTATCTGCTCTCAGTCTCCTCTTTATCAGACTAAACTCCCTCAACCATTCCTCATTAGGCTTGGTTTTCAGACCCTTAATCATCTTGGTTGCCCTCCTCTGCAGACATTCCAGTTTGTCAATAGCATTCTTAAATTGTGGTGCCCGGAACTGGAGACAGAATTTCAGGTGGGATTGAACCTGGGAAATTCTGCATGAAAGCTACCCTTCCTCATATGATTCCCCATTGTTAGGGGCAGAATTTTACAAGTGAGACAAGCTTGGGAACTCATGTCAGCTTTTCTTGTTATAAATTTTCAGTTGTGATTGTCCCGCACTGGCTTTATTCCAATTATTCTCCCTTTCCCACTTGTTTTTAAGGTAGAGTTTAACAGTTCCCAATCCTATTATGTCTGCTTAAAAGTATGTCTCATTGCATTAAATGAGACTTACTCCCAGGTAAATGAGATCAGGATTACAGCCTAAATTGTTAAATCGCTTACTTCAAGTCTACATTATTTAGGAAGTTATGTTTAAAAATCTGTGTACCTTAATTTCTTTTTTTAAAAAAACCACACACCCACACCCATTTAACCAATACAATTTAAGGTCAATCTGTGTGCAATTCTGTCACTAAATTCATTGCCAGTTTGAGTTCATCATGATCAGATTTTCAAAGAGGCCATTAATCAGAAATAGTTAACTGCACCCATAATGGTCCAGCCCCACATATTTATTTGCACAAGAGTTTCCAGGCAAAGTATATGCAAACTCTATCTTGCTTAGATTTAAATATAGCTTTTACTTCCAGAAGCCCATTACTTTTGTTTTTTAGAAAATCCCCAATGTTTTACAAAGCAGTGCAGTCCACATTACCTTTCAAGAAGAGCACAGTTCTCCACCACTGAAAAAGAAATGGTAAAACATTACTGTGTTTGAGAGGGGGAGGGAATATCGCCATTGTTTTTTTCCTCTAGAATAAACACAATGTTTAAAAAGAAGCAGCAAAATGGCTCTGGGATGTATTATAGAAGTGTCAGTGATGGATGAGCCATCATTTGAGTGTTTTCTTTCTTTTCCTAAATCAGTTACAGGGTACAGTTCAGTTTCCCCTTGATTTTAGGAATAGAGATAAGGTATGAAGTTTCCCAAGGCAAAATTCTTAAAGATAACCGGGTTGGTATAATAAAATGCTCACTGTGGAAACCACTCATTATAACTTGCACAGGAACGAGTTCAATTCATTGCCTCTGAAGCAACTGCTTATTATTCATTTGGAAAGGCACTGCATTAATTAAAAGCCTCCAAAGGATATCTATGGACAGTTGTCTGCCCTTTGCTCACTTTGAACAAGGCATGTGGAACACCCTTCAGACGTTGTTGGACTCCAACTTCCATTAGCCCCAGTCAGCATGGCCAACAGGGAGGGATGATGGGCAGAGACTGATATGAGAGGGACAGGTTTTGTTGCAGCTGGGGCACATGAGGGAGTCCAATTTTGCTGCTACAGAAACACCATGGCATTTCTTCTTTCATCGCTTCTCCTAGTGATCATTCCTCCTCTGGTCACTGCTGTGGATACACAACCTGACTGTGTCTCTAGGCACTGTGGTCATCTGCAAGGGATTCCCACATGGTGGGGCTAATGTCGCCAGCCTTCATGTTATGCTTGCAGACATATTTGTAATGCAGAACTGGTCTGCCAATAGGGTTGGTGCCTGAAGCCAGCTCCCCTTACAGCACATCCTTGGGGAACCAGCCATCTTCCACTCTGTGGACATGACCAAGCCAGTGTAGACGTTGCTGAGACAAGAATGTGAACATGGTGGGAATGTGGGCTTGGGAGAACGCATCTTTGTTTGACACTCTGTCCTGCCACATGATGCCCAAAATCTTCCTAATGCAGCACATGCGGAAGGCATTGAGGCATCGCTCCTGACAGTTGTAATGGGGGTGAACATAGAATGTGCTGAAATCCTAATAATTCATTCTCATCTTGAGAAATGGAAATCAAATGAGTTTGATTATAGAGTTTGGGCTCTATATGGCCATTGCAAACTAAGAATGCTTCCACACTAGAGGTTTTTTTTATTGGTGCTGAAGCATCATTGTTGAAAGATGAGATCGAAGAACCATTTCTGTGGTTCTACACTACACTTTATATGGTGATTTAACCTCATTGCCGGCTCCCATTGTTGTTGTTGTTTATATACCGCCCTATACTCGGAGGTCTTAGGGTGGTTCACAGAAAAGATCACAACATATATAATCAGAATAAAAACAACAACCCACTGACATGCCCCCTCCAAAGAGCCACATTTTAAAAGGGTACAGGATGTCAAACAGATCAACCAAAGGCCTGGTTAAAAAGGAACGTTTTTGCCTGGTGCCTAAAGGTACATGGTGAAGGCGCCAGGCAAACTTCCCTGGGGAGAGCATTCCACAGTTGGGGAGCCACTGCAGAGAAGGCCATTCTCATGTCTCCACCCTCTGGACCTCTCGAGGAGGAGGCACATGAAGGAGGGCCTCAGAAGATGATAGGTTCATATGGAAAGAGGCAGTTCTTGAGGTATTGTGGTCCTGAGCCATTGCTCTGTCCCCACTGCAAAGACAAATGTGGGTGAGCATTACTTAGCTGGCTTGGCAATCCTAGAGTGAGGTAGTACATATGTTTATTCCGGAACAAGTTCCATAACTTTCAATGAAGGCTATGCCCTCTAGAAAGTGTACATAGATGGAAGCCTTCAGGCGTCTTCCCCTTTTTTTTGCAGTTTAGTGTGGCTCCTGCTTCTCCTGCCATTGTTGACACGGACTCCTCAATTAATCATTTCCTGAAGTGTTTTCCTCTCACCTGTTCTTAACCTCACTGTTTCCTTTAAACACACACAATCTGTATCAATAAACTTTAATAAAACAAATTGATGATGACTTAAATGTGATTGTGTGCATTTTTAACTTTAAAAAAGTAGCCATTGACTCTTTTGTGATAAACTGAAGAACCCAGTTACAATATTAAGCTCCCATCTGAAAGCCACCATGGATATATACCTTGTATAAAACCGGTGACCAAAGAGCCGGAGGTCTACCACTGAGCTATGAAGTTTCCCATAGCAGAAGAGGGCCCAGTTCAAATGAGAGGGGAGCCTCCCAGTCTTTGCCATTTGCTGTGGCAATGAGCACACCCACACCAGTTATTTGCACGAGGGGGAAAGCTTCCATTGGTAACAATGGAACTGCAGAAAGGGCCACAGGGTTAAATTTCCCCTAACTGCAGCCCAATCTGGATCTTGCCACCAGCCATCAGCACCAACCAACCAACCAACACGTACGTAGTCACACAATTGCTAAAACATGGCTCTAAGTGTTAGCTTACTGGAACCTATTTTTAAAATATAGTTGAAAGTTGGGGGGGGGCATAGCTGTCAAGTTTTCCCTTTTCTCGTGAGGAAGCCTATTCAGCATAAGGGAATTTCCCTTTAAAAAAAAGGGAGAACTTGACAGCTATGGGGGGGTGGGACCAGCTAAGTGAAATATGGGCTTTGCACATGGTGGTAACTAATTTCAAGTAAAGGCTTGACAGGCATATGTGAAGAATGCTTTGATGGTGTTTCCTGCTTGGCAGGGGGTTGGACTGGATGGCCCTTGTGGTCTCTTCCAACTCTATGATTCTAGGAAGGGCTTTTTTCAGCTAGAACTCACCTGAACTCAGTTCTGGCACCTATTGGGTGGGCTCCATTGCTATTATACGAGAACAAGAGAGGTGAGTTCTGGCACCCCTTTTTCTAGAAAAATAGCACTGAGTGCAGGCTTTCTAGATGAGCATTATTCTTTTGCTCTTGAGCAGGGAGAGAATATGTTTTTACCTGTTTATTATTTATTTATTCCGTAAAATTTATACACCGCTTGATTGTTAAAAACTCCTCAAAGTGGTTTTCTTCTCATGTTGTACTATGTGAGATAACCCTTCCTGGGTTCTGTCCAGATCCGCAGGACCAATTAGTCAAGTATCCTATCAGATAAATAACTGTCTCCCAAGACCTTTATAGTGGCAAACCCAAATAAATCTGAGACACACTTTCGCTAAGCGCATCAGCAGACAGCTGCCTAATGAATTGGCCTTCAGACCTCCAATGAAGTTATATCACATCAAGTCTGCAGAGATGAAAGGCTGGCTACTAAAAACCACACATTTTATAGTGAAACCAATTTGATACCACCTGTTTACTGCTTGAAAATGAAACATCTACTATTTTAAGTAATATATTCCAGTACTACTACCTACATCCAAAGAGTATGTTTCAGTAGAATGGGGATGAATTTGCTTTCCAAACTTGTCCCCTGTAAATAAATGTTGATGAAGGATTTTCAATTATTCTCGACATTTCCCCAATAGTCAATGAATTTCTGCTATTGGTATTTGACATCAAATTATATTATATATATTTTATCTCAGTATTTAATGTTTGATATGTCAACTGACATTCAAGGGCATTTGGTATTTGACTGCACTGGGTTTCTGGGTTCCAATCTTATTGCCTACACGATTTCCTATTTGACAGTGTCAAAATAAAAAAACAACTCAGATAGCTAACTTTGCCGTAACATTTCCAATTCAAATTAAGATTTCATATTGAATTTCCGTTTGGGGTTAGAGCAGCCCTAACCTCCAGCTGCCATGGCTCTGCAAAGCCACACAGCCACTGTTTCATCCACAGTCTGGTCCCTCATGCCAGCAACACCAGAAGGTGTTGTGGGCAGATGTGGGGTCAGTCCTCTAAGCTGGTGCCAGTTGAGAAAGCCCTACCCTCTGAACTCCCCATTTCAGTGCTTTCCACTGGGCTCCACCGGTGGGGATACAGCTAGTGGCTCCCCTGCTTGCCTTTTTGTGGGAAGAAGGGGGAGATGTGGACTGACAGAGTGCCACTTGCATAGGTAGCCCAGCTGAGCTGGCAGAAGTGACCCTAGGGATGTCTCTGTTCCATTCAAACCCACACACCCTGGCAGAACTGGGGCTGGAATGCAGCCTAAATTTGCCCCCAAAAATCTAAATTCTGCAACACCTTAATTTTTTGCAAGACTGAAAAAATTAATTAAGGTTTTCTTATAGCTCAGAATATTTATGTCACTGACCAAAATATGGACCCTTCAGTATTTTATTTGCACGAGGGGGAAAGCTTCCAAAACTGCAAAACCGGACACCGCCATCTTCCCCAGATGCAACAAAACATGTCTCTCTCCTATCAGTCTCTGCCCTTCATCTCTCCTTATTGGCCATGCTGACTGCGGCTAATGGAAGTTGGAGTCTGACAACGTCTGAAGGGTGTTCCACATGCCTTGTTCAAAATGAGCAAAGGGCAGAAAACTGTCCATAAATATCCTTTGGGGGCTTTTAATTAATGCAGTGCCTTTCCAAATGAATAAGCAGTTGCTTCAGAGTCAATGAATTGAACTTGTTTTTGTGTAAGCTATAATCTGCTTTAGAATGACATCTTAACAAAAAGCTTTGGCTGTGGTGGGTTAGGGAAGCACTTTACTCTGGTGTATTTGTGGCTTTAATGTCCTGATCCCCACAGCCCCAAAATCCCATCTTAGTTTTACCCCCACTGGGATCCATCCAGATGCCTACTCAAATACCTGATGGCGCCAGAGGAAATTCTCTTGTAACAGATACCCTACAGTGTAAAACCAATATTTTGTTTCCAAGGTTATCTCCCTGTTTGCCCTGCCTCACCAACTTACTCCTTGGCCAAGCCAAAACATTCCCAGTTATTATCAATCCTAATAGGGGGAGGTTTCGAAGAAGAGCTGAGTTTAGTGAGTGCTATAACTCACGTATTTCTCCATTTGTCATCCCTTTCCCCAATATCCTATGTTCTAAACATAAACCAGAAAGGAAAATTGTGGTGAGACTTATATTGATATATTATTTAAGGCTGAATTGAGACTGGACGCCTGTTCTCGTTCGTTTCACAGAATGTAAGGAAGAAAATTCCCATGGAGGCTGTTGCAAGTGTTCTCCCTTTTATTTAGTCGTCATCAGGTAGTTGTGAGACCTTTCCATCAGTGTTCTATACATGTGCTCTGTACATCAGTCTTCTGAGGGGAGCAAGTCATTCTGTAGGGGGAAATGGCTTCAGCAGAGACATCTAAAAAAATGTGAGGTGAGTCTGTATGGGTACAAATGACAGGGGGGGGGGAGAGAAGGACAAGCATGATTACCAGTAACTGATCCCAGAGAGGTGCCAGTGAGTCAAGTATTGGTGGGGAAAAGTAAAGAAGTGGGCAAAGGCAGCAAAAATAAATGGTTATCACCCCTCTCTAGACATAAACCTGACAGACGCCAAGCCAGTCCTCACTTTTTCACATCATTAGCCAGTCCGCTTACAAGGCTCAGTGCTTAGAGTAATTCACACAATGGGGCCAAGGAGCTCAAAGAATTGTGCTTTGTGTCACCTGCCCTACAAGGGGGAATCTCAGAAGGCAGCTTCTGCTCCAGTGGAGCTGATTATTTTGAGTGTATGGTTCTTGGTTGTAATTTAGAAATGTTGTAAGCCATTTTGAGGGGACTAGTTGAAAACTGGGATATGCTTACAGTATTGTAATCCTAACCGGGTCTACTCAGAAATGAGTCCTGTTAAATTCAGTGGGGTTTACTCCCAGCTAAGGGAGGTTAAGACTGCAGCCTTACTTACAAGATGGGCAGAGATATTGTCCCTTGGAGGAAACTGCAAGTAAATTAAACTACTTTGATTTAAGGTGCTTTGGGCTGAGGGCAAATATCCACAGTGGCTGACACCCATTCGGCCATCAATTCTATGTCTCTCATTCCACTAAATATACTTGTCGAGCAGACACTCAAGGGCAAATTGGTCAGTTTGGGTTTCTTATTTTTTCCAATCTTAAATTCAGTTATCCACATTTCCATACAAGTAGGATTAAAAAAAAAATTCTCAGCATTATAGTGTTAATTTCTCCTAATAAACACATTTTTTGTATTCTTTGTAATATAATGCATTTGTAAATGTTTTTCTCACTAATATCTGCATTTTTATGAAAACCTATTGCTAAAATATGCAGTTTTTGTACAAGTTACTTGGCTGGAGAGCAACACTGCAAAATTTGGAGAAGAGTAAATCAGGTCAGTTCACCTTTAAATGTGAACCAAGCTGATCCCCCTCCACACTCCCATGATGTGTGAAGGTATACTTTATTTCAAAGAGCTCCTCAGGAGGTACAGTTACATATACAAAGGCAAGCAAAAATGAAAAAGCTTCACTGCTCTTAACAGAAAGCTAACAGTTAAACACCTTATCTCTCCAGCCAGAGGATATTAAAAGTTTCCCTTAATTGCTTCAGCAACATAAAACATTATTCTCTCTCTGTAAGGACAAGACACACACACACACACAGAGAGAGAGAGAATAGGCTTGAAATTAAGTTTGGGCAATAATTAGCTAGGAAATAAGAGCTGGGCATTGAGGTTGCAATGGTTCTATCATAGTCTTATTTTTTTGAAAGTGTAAGGGAGTTGTTTATAATAACCAGCTTAGATTTCCAAACTGGTGGTTTAGCTATTCATCAGAGCTTCACGTGAAAAGGGGAAGGGCAGGATGATTCTCTATGATCCTTCCCCCACCCTGTCTGTGGACCGTCCTGGAGGGTGACAGAGCATAGCCGTGTGTTGGGTTTGACATTATTAGGTTATCCTGAGAATAAATCACTCTGGAGAGCCTTAAAGGGTAAATAATTGAACACAGATTAAAGTTGACAAGTGAGAAGGAGGTATATTGTGAGTGTAGCCCAGAGGCCACCAACATATAAAAGAGGCAAAAGTCTTCTCTTAACTTGTTCTCTGGCCAGTTAGCATCACAAGTGGATTTATATTTGTTGTTCTTAAACCTTAATTCAACCCAGAAAAGGACTCGGTTTATACTAATAAGCCACTCTTGTAAACTCCACCAAAAAAGAGATACGGCTTCCAAAGGAAATTATTAAATAGTCAGTTTAGAATGGGTAGAAGCAACTCGTCATCCCTTTCTCTCTCCCCAAGCATTTGGATAATTTGTTGAGCTCATTGTCACAGATAACCAGATTATTATTATTTTTTAAGTGTTGCCTTAATTTGTGACTATTAGCAATGTCTGTCACTGAGCAAATGTAGATATTAGGATAAAATTAACCCACCCCAATCAGATCTGTGCGATTGTACAGGAAAAGTTTAGCTTCTCCCCCAATCCTTCACATGACATCTTTCTACCGGTAAATTTCACAGTTTTGCTCTGAAATGATTGATCCACAATTGCTGTCAAACTTCTATTAGTACATGAGAGCAAAACTACCAACACATTAAAAAAAATTGTGGTTCTTTTTATCTTTGGTTTTATATTTATTTTGCATGCCCCACTTTGAGAAGATTCCCCTCCCCTTGATTTAATGGTATAGAAATTTCAGCATGAATAGAGAAGATGATTTTTTAAATACATACATACATACATACATACATACATACATACATACATACAAATGTTCATTGAATTCCATTGGCTTTGCTCCTAACAACCAAATGCAACACCTAAACAGGGATCCAGGCCTGATTTCCCCTAGGGTTGTTTCATGGAAGTACAGTGGTACATCGGGTTACAGACGCTTCAGGTTACAAACTCCGCTAACCCAGAAATAGTACCTCAGGTTAAGAACTTTGCTTCAGGATGAGAACAGAAATTGAGCTCCGGCAGCATGGCGGCAGAGGGAGGCCCCATTAGCTAAAGTGGTACCTCAGGTTAAGAACAGTTTGAAGGTTAAGAACGGACCTCCGGAACAAATTAAGTTCTTAACTCGAGGTACCACTGTAATTTTGATGGCTTCATTTTTTTAGGTTAAAAAATAAACCATTGACATTTTTAAGACAAATTGTTTCCAGAGAATGCACAAAACAGATGGATGGTGTCCAGTGCTAGTCAGATTGAAATTAATGGACTTAAATGATTCCATTGCTTTTAATAGGTCTACTCTTAGTTGGATAGCACCCAAAGCATTTAATGGAAATCCAAACCTCATAGACCTCAATCTTATCAGCTTTTTACAATGGGCGTTCAGCCTTCCATGGGAGGGGACACCTTAACATTAGATAATGGAAACTGAAAAAAGAAAATTTTGATCATGTGTAAATGAAAACTATAAATTCATATCTGCGTAAGATCATCTTAAAGCTGGCCTTCCGATAGAAAGAATGCATTTGCAATCATTCATTAAACAAGACATCTTTAGTTATCAGGATAGCTAGCTGTTTGTTTTCTTTTGCTGCTGCCAAGTAGGTTCCGTTAAGACAAAACAGATCATTACCCACTGTGGCCACTGACAAGATACAATACAAAGATGCCAGAGATGCACAAATGTTGCTTGAGAATCTTCACTCTCTGTTTTACTTAGTTAAATTAGGCCATCTTGGTCTTCATTCTCAATATTTCAAGTAAACCAAAGAGGGAGAAGATATTTGTTGTGTGCCCCAAACTAATGGGTTTAAGGTGTTGTCATTAAACAAAACTTCAGTTGAAACTTTAACCTCATACAAGTAATACAAGTATCATGAAGTATGCTTTCTGTTCCAAAACTTGCAGCAGCAGCAACAACAACAACAACAATTTATTATTTATACCCCGCTCATCTGGCTGGCTTTCCCCAGCCACTCTGGACGGCTTCCAACAAAGGATTAAAAATACATTAAAACATCAGTCATTAAAAACTTCCCTAAACAGGACTGCCTTCAGATGTCTTCTAAATGTCAGATAGTTGTTTATTTTCTTGACATCTGATGGGAGGGCGTTCCACAGGGCGGGTGCCAGAACTGAGAAGGCCCTCTGCCTGGTTCCCTGTAACTTGGCTTCTCGCAGTGAGGGAACTGCCAGAAGGCCCTCAGCGCTGGACCTCAGTGTCCGGGTTGAACGATGGGGGTGCAGAGGCTCCTTCAAGTATACTGGGCCGAGGCTGTTTAGTTTTGCAAACCACAGAACCTTAAGAGATAACCAAACTACTCTAGAACAAGCTTTTCTATTATAGGATAGCTTGGTGATCTGCATAATCTCACCAAAGAATAAGGAGGATTTTACTACAATCAGGTGCAAATGTGTGGGAGACTGTGACAGAATAATAACCTGTATGAACTTTCCCACTTCAAGAGAATTAGATATGCCTCAGCCCCACTGAAATAAATGCTTCATGTGACTTGACCTATTAGGAAATTGACCAACACCTTAATCCAATTACTTGGTTTCAACTGGGCATAAACACAACTAGATTTTAGAGTGCCTGCATTCCCTTGCTGGTCTAATCCTTCTTACTTGTCTGTTGAATGTGTTGCTCAAAGGCTTGCTTGCCGAGGACTAGTTGCCAACATCTGCCATTAATGATATTGACAGCAACATCCCTATGTATTATTTATTTATACTACAAAATTAAAAGTAATTGGATGGTTCCTACATTGCTATTATACTTGTGATTTCATGTCTAATTCTGCTGTGATTCGAAAGAAAGGTGCTAAGTAGCTTTTTGGCTTAGGAAGATACATACAAGCTTCTGCTCTTGGATTCCTGTCAACGGCTATATTGCCATTTGCACACTGGTTGCAGGATGCTGTCTTTGAAAACTAATGCTCAGCACTGCATTTGCTTTTTATCCTCAGGGTTCATATAAAAACCTGCCTCATAGTTTAATTTAAAGCAGAGCAATGCACCATCACTCAAATGTTAAACTAGTTAAATCATAGCTGCCAAGTTTTCCCTTTTCTCGCGAGGAAGCCTATTCAGCATAAGGGAAAATCCCTTAAAATAAGGGATAACTTGGCAGCTATGGTTAAATGGACATTGTTTTATCTCCTTAGGACTCTTCCGCTACCCTACAAACTTATGTCTGATCTTTGAACTTTTGAAAAGCTGCAGCAACCTGGGTCAAGTTGACTGGGTGAGTCTTGCTTTCCAACAGAGTAAACACTGGAAGAACAATTTTTTTAAAAAAGAACATTGAATTGTTATTCCCAATGGGCCAACTTATAGACTCAACCAGCTCAAGATATACTATGTGCGATGGAGGAGTACGCACATGAGTCCTTCCCTCTGTGTGCAAGAGGTAATGTATGATATGAGTCGGGCTTCCTCAACCTTGGCCCTCCAGATGTTTTGAGACTACAACTCCCAGCATCCCTGACCACTGGTCCTGCTAGCTAGGGATCATGGGAGTTGTAGACCAAAAACATCTGGAGGGCCGAGGTTGAAGAAGCCTGATTTGAGTGCTACATTCTCGGACCCAATTTGTTCAAAGCTCCTTTGCCGAGAGAGAGAGAGAGAGAGAGAGAGAGAGAGAGAGAGAGAGAGAATTCATTTGGGAATTATAGGGACAGAACTACCTAAACTGTATAGAAACTTATTCATATATGCTACTACAGTGGCAAGAATGTTACTTGCCCCCAAATAGAAAGGAGCAGAAGTCCCAGAAAAGGAAGGATGGATACAAAAACTTGTGGAATATGAGGAAATAGCAAAACTTACCGGAAGAATAAGAAATCAAGATAGCAAACTTTTTATAAAAGAATGGAAATGGTTTATTGAATATTTACAGATAAATTGTAAACACATAAAAACATTGGCAGGATTCTTGTAATAACCTGTAGTTTCATAAGAGTATGTATTTAAAGAGGATTAATAAATGATCAAATTAGGTTAATTTGGATATGCAGAAGATATTAAAAATAAATTTAAGGAACCCCAGAAAGAGGAGGAAGGAAGTCAAGTTTTGAAATGTCAAAATGATGGTAAAATCAGTGAAATGTATAAAATCAGTGAAATGTATAAACTTGAAAAGTATATATTTAAAAAATAATAATGATCCTGTGCAAAATTTGTGTGTACTATTGTGACGTATGACCACTGCTTGATCATTCCACTAGCGCATACACATTCTTTATTGCAGCCCAAAGACCCGCAAAAACAATTTTGAAAGCAAAATACAGCAGAGATACAGGGAAATAGTACATATCCTGAAAGTCTGACTAGCTTAGGATAGGAAGCAATCCAAACCCAAGATCTACCAGGATCGGGAAAGTTGCAAATAGTTGTTTCTCTGGTTGAGCCTGAGCTCAGTCAGGGCTTTGCAGGCTGAAGTCCCTCCTGGTTTAGCCAGAGATACACCGCTGTCAGGTGTAGAATGCGGCTGCCTATTTAATGTATGGTGTAGCAAGAGTAGATCATATCACCCCCATCCTCTGGGCACCAGCTACCTGTGAGAACAAGTCAAGGTATTAATACTAGTGTACAAAGCCCTAAAGGATTTAAATGACTTAGGACCCATGTACTAGGAAGATCACATTCTGCAGTACAAGCCACCATCAAATCTGCAATCTGAGGGAGAGGCTTCTTGTGATCTCTGTCAGTGTTTTGAAAAAATATGGCAAAGCTTCTGACTTGCTTTGCCTGGCACAAAAGACTCCACGAAAAGAGTGTCCTTGCAGAGTATACTGTATTCTGCTTTTATTCTTAAAAGTCTTTAACTGCAAAATGACTAACTGTACAGACATCAACACCACCAGCTTTCTCCAACCAACCAACCAAACGAACACCCCAGCAAAACACCACTATATATTTACAGGTACAATAAAATTAGGCGAGAGGTTGCATGAGTCACCGTAGGCCGCTGACTCATGCTGACTCAGCTCCCCCAGCATTAAAGAAACAGCGGCCAATTTTTAGCCGTGTCAATCTCCCCAGCAGGAATAATACAAAGTCATGGCATTCTTGGTGGTGGCATCTCAGTTATGGAACTCGATCCCAAGGGGAATCAAACAGTCCCCCTCCTTCCCTACATTCAGAAAACATGTGAATACTTTTTTTTTAAAAAAAAATCCAGGCTTTTGCCTGGTACTGTAGTTTTATGAAGCTTTTATACTGCTGATTTTAACTGTGGTCTGTAATACCCTGTTTCTCATATTTTAAGACGTACCCATAAAATAAGCCATAGCAAGATTTTAAGCATTCAAGGAATATAAGCCATACCCCGAAAATAAGACATAGTGATAGGCGCAGCAGCAATGCCGGCCGCGACAGGAGGAGGAGGAGGAAAAAAATAAGACATCCCTTGAAAATAAGCCATAGTGTGTTTTTTGAGGAAAAAATAAATATAAGACATGTCTTATAATATGAGAAACACGGTAGATTGTAGCAATGTTTTGAATGGCTTTATGTGCTTGGTAAGCCTCTTTGAGCTCCCCTTGGCGAGGAAGGGTAGGCTACCAATCTGAAATAATAAATAAGTAATATTGCCACTGAGCCCATTTCACAGAAGGCAATTCCAATCCAACTTCGTCGCAGTCCTTAAGTCCACAGGTAAATGTTTTTCAAGAGTGTCTCGGGAGGTGGGAACAACCGTGGTTCTGCAGAGCCCTGTCATTTTGCAATAATAGGATAGTTTTGATTACGATCAAGCCAAGGCACAGGTCACAGCAAGGGAACACTGGCCTTTGACAGAAGGGAGTTGACAAGTGATGAAGTCAGGAATGTGCTGATGTCCTTGAGCTGAAGCGAGGGGGCAAAGTGTGGGAAGCTGCAGAGCATCAAGATGAAATCTCTGTTGGGTTAATTAATTAGGGTGGGATGCCTCTACATTAAGAGGAGGAAAGGGGCTTGGATTGCCCTGAATCTAAATCTTGAGGAGCAGCTACAAAGGATTCTGGAGCGGCAGGAAGCATGGAAGTGTTGGGCACTGCTTAAACTGGCTGTGATCCAAAGGAGCAATGTCAAATATTAGTGAAAACAGGCTCCAGCTGCTGTGTGCAAGAGTGCTTCCCTTTTGAGCCTGCACTTACCGTTCTAATACTTCCTAGGTGAAATTTCACATATGTACAAATTATGTCATGGTATAACCACTGGTGGGCACCAAGGAGATGTATTTAAGCCAGGCAAGTGGGACTTCTCGGCTGGTTGAGCGAAGGACCGTAGCTCAGTGGTAGATCCTTGGCTTTGTATGCAGGAGGTGGCATCTACAGGTAGGGCTGAAAATGCCTCCAAACGGAAACCCTTTTTTGTCAGTACTGAGCTAGAATATGCTCAATATTGAGTGCAAAGTTTGATGCACAATTGTGCCACCAGGACAAAATGTTGGAGCAGAAGAGAAGCCCTACATCAGCAGAAAAAGTAGCTTTCCCAAATTCAACAGTGTCAGTAAATTTGGAACTCAGTGGATTAATACATGTCACCATCTAAAGCCCATGTAAGACCATTTAGTCCCAAGTCTGAAATTTCTTCAATGCACCACTGCTGCTGCAAGGAAGCAATCTGCACTGTGGCAAATTGGTATAGTTCAGCTGCACCTTGGCTACACACCAACCAAGCCAGAAGATCCTCCACACTGCAAACAAATACAGCTGCTGTGTCCCACAGAATGAGTACAATTCAGTACACACACGCACCCTGCTGCCCCGGGTTCAAATTCCAAACATTTGGGAAATGGGAAAAAAATTATTCTCTTGAAATATTTTAAGGGAGTTGTACAAGCAGCATGCTCAGGATGTACTTACTCGTTAAAATCTTGCACAATTTCCTGTAACTTCCTGCCTTTTCTTCCTTGAAGGTTATATAGGGTGAAAGGAGAAGAAAGCCAGAAATGACCCAAGGGGTAATAGTTGCAGCCATCATATCAGAGGAAAGCTCAGAGAAGTTCTGGTCTTCCTTGGCTTTCCTAGGAATTTTATAGTATTTGTCAAAAATATATCTGTAACTATCATTCTTTTAAAGTGTTTTCATCCTCCTAATCATGCTTACTGTAGTGCTCCATCCTTTGCAATTGGTACTTGGCTGTTATGAAGCAGCAATTCTAGTAAGATTTAGGGTATTTAGGTCCTTAGTAAGACTTAGGACCTGTTTATTAAACATTTGTTCAACTTTGGTTTGCAGGGAGGTTAGGCAACATTGGCTTCCTAATAAGCATTTACTCTGATTTATTTGTGGGGAGGTTAGATGATGTGTCAAATATGTGTTATCTCACACTTTCCAGTGTATTTTCTGGTCACTTTTCTTATTGCAAAAAGTCTGATCTTTTGAGGAGGTGGCTTTGTTGCACAAGACCTCCCAATCAACTCTAGTAGTTGTGCAACCTGAATTGTCTAGTATGTGATTAAATCCCACAAATTGAGAGTCTTGAAGCGCCCGGTAATATGCTGATTGCAGTAGTCTAGTGGCAAATTCAGAGTGCAGTCTCTCCATGCCCTCTCACAGCCACTATCCCTTCTAAGATATTATAATGATAATAGAAGCATTGTAATGATCAATGCTGATCTTCGTGTGTTGCCTTACAGCTAGATCTACTACTTTCTGTACACATACATGGGCAAATGATCTGGCATGTGTGTCCAATATCTTCTTTCAGAGTAACTTAAGTTGTGTTTTTATTGAAATTCCATTATACGCAGCAGAACTTGCACACTATTCTCTTGAAACGGAAGCACCTTGTGTTTTCAGTGTTTCAAATACTTACCTTGGAGCATCCAGAACCACAATTTCCCAGAGGTTTTTTTCCTGCACACCTTCTCCAGAGTGACCCTTGTAGCCAATCCTCAGAAGATGCCTTCCTAGAGGCTAAAAAGTGCCCCTTCCATGCTGATTGGACAGCTCCAAGACACTGGAGACAGGGTCCCTGCTAGGACACTGCTGCAGAAATAGTAAGCTCCTGCAACCCTCTGGTTGACTGACCATGCTATCCCAATTCATTTCTGCAAAACTGGGGGAAGGGGATTGATTACATACCCATACTAGCTTGAAACAGTTATGTCAGGGTTTTAAGAGCATAAAAAGAGCTCTGCTGGGGTCCAAAGACATATCTCATTCCCACAGCGGCCTACCAGATGCCTATGGTCAGCGCAGAAGCAGGACCCAACTGCAACTCTCCCCACTTGTACTCCCTGGCAAGTAGCATTCAGTATCATATACTGCTTGTGATGATGGACGCAATATATAGCCACCACAAACCAGTAGCCATTGTCAGCCTTCCTTTATTTTGACAAAGTTTTGTTCAAATGGAACCATTTGTGCAAACTTATTTTTAGCTCTGGAATAGCACATTACTGATACTGCATTTTATTTTCAGGGTTTTGAACTAGAGAAAGGCCATTCCCTGTCCTGCTTTTCAGGGTATGTGACCTATTCCTGAGCCAGACTTGCTTACTGAAAGAAAGATAACAGACTTGATGAAGTTCAGAAATATAAATGTGGCCAACAGCATAAACAAGTTTATCATGCTTTCTGAGGAGGAGCAGAGAGAGTCTGTAAACAACTGCCATTCATATTTATTTGTCATTCCTTTCCATAAAATGTTAAGACGCAAAAATAGTTTTAAAAGATTCAACATCATCTTTTGCTCGCTTGACTTCCGCCCACCCCACCCCATTTACAACCATTTTTAATGCTTTCTAATCAGGAGCTGTCTGTCTGCTTATTAGCAAATAGGGGACAATTCATCAAGGTTTGCTGGTTTATTTCAGAACTGCCAGAACCATGCGAGTATAACAAGCCTCAATTACATGCAACTTCCTACATTTAATTCATCTCTTTAATGAAGATTTAGGACAGTGTTTTTACATGTCCTTTGGGAGGTGAAGTTTATGCATGCAAAACCAATGCAAATTCAGTGCACTTTTTTATATCTTTCTGGGGAAGTCATCAAAGCTTTACCATATACTGTGAGATTTGAGATATTTTCCCGTCTTTCTTTCTTTCTTTCTTTCTTTCTTTCTTTCTTTCTTTCTTTCTTTCTTTCTTTCTTTCTTTCTTTTTCTTTCTAAAACCCTCTTATGTGTCAAGCAAACATAACACCTGTTTGCTCTGACATAGTTAAAACTTAAAAATCTCTCCCTTTTCATTTCTATCTGGCTTTAGCAATCTTCATATGTCAACACAAATACTGCAAGAGAAGACTACTAGTCCCTTCCAAGGCTTTAATGCAATATGGCTTCCTCCAAGGAATTCTGGGAACTGTGGTTTGTTAAGGTGAAAGTTGTTGCAAGACCTCTGTTCCCCTCACAGTGCTACAATTCTCAGAGTGGCTTAACAGCTAGTCCCTTTTCCCAGGGTACTCTATATTCTTAGGGAAGTACATTTTGACACTACAGCATACAGTCCAACATTTTCCCCCACTGAAACCAGGACACTCCATTTTTGTTCCCAAGCTTTCACACATGTGCGAGAGCATGAGACCAAAAGACACTTGTGCCTATCAGCTCCCATGACAACATGGACAGAGGTGTGTGTGTAGGTGTAGAAAATAGCGTACCATAAAAGACAACGTTTACATTGCTATTTCTGGCCTCGCCCACCAGTGGCGCAAGGCTGTCTAAAAGAGAGTGCAGCCTTTTGACTGGAAAAAGGTGCCTCCCCTCTACATTAGGGCTTTATTACATGTGGCTGCAGTGTGATGTGGTGCCTACAGTTGACCAGTATGACAGAGCTGGCCTTCAGTAACTCCTACGGTGTTCAGTGGAGGTATATTCCTAGGTACATGTGCATTGGATCACAGTTGTAGCCACTACATGGCATAATATTTAAGGTATTACTCCCTTCCCCTCAATGACATCCATTTGTCTGGGTTCTTATTTGATATCAGCTCCTGCCTACCGATGCCACCTCTTTAAGCCCTTGAAGCTTCCGGCTTCTGAAGACAATTTTATTTCCATTTCCAGAAGTTACTGACCTGCAAAGGCAGCTAGAGGTCTCACTAGAACAAACCGAAGAGCAAACTGCTCTCGCTTTTTTAAAAGCAGCCAGCAAGGATCCTGCCAAAACTGCAGTTGCAGCCTTCCTGTGCTTCAGTTCCTTGGACTTTAGAAAGCTGCTCTCGGTTGAGCTCCAAGAAAAACATCGCAGAGATAACACTGACTGTAATGTTCAACATGCTGAAAGTTAAGTAATGCTCTCCCACTTACGTGTCTGATTTGCCCTGTCAAAGAGATCTGATTTGAACAGGACCCAATATTATGTATAACGCACACTGAAGTTGTGTCTGTTTGCATGTGACTGAGCCAGGCCACAGCACTACAGTGGACAAGAGACAACCTAGCAGTGTTTCTCAAACTTTGGTTCCCCAGCTGTTGTTGGACTACAACTCCCATCACCCCTAGCTAGCAGAACCAGTGGTCAGGGATGATGGGAACTGTAGTCCAACAACAGCTGGGGAACCAAAGTTTGAGAAACACTGCTCAGATCCTGTGTGCTCTGAGACTATGCCAGAGGTCACCAGCCTTTTTGGTCCAGAGAGCCAGAAAACTGTCATGGGCATCACACACACAGCAACCTATTCTATTGGCTACAGCACAATGCTTCTTCACACTTAATTTCAGCAGGGAGGCTGAAGAACCCTCTTGGAGCAGGCCAAAGGCCCAGCTAGTCCAGCATTTTGTTCTCACAGTGGTTCACATGATTCCCCCAGGAAGCCTGCAAGCAAAATCTGCATGCAATAGCACTCTTCCCAACTAGTAAACTGTCTCCAATATTGGAGGTAGAATAAATAAATCCTTGTGTTCTACTTTTGTATTTGTATTTCTTAGAAGCACCGCACGGATATTCTCTTGGGAAACAAAGAAACTCAGCCCCTTTCTACATTAGTCATTGTTCTCTGGAATTCACATCATTATAAAAATCCAGACGTTATGACTGAGGCACCATTGCAGCCCAGAATTTCCCCTGCTGAGCTCCTCAACTTGGCTTTTGGCAATTTTTCAGACTTCCAATGCAACCACAGTGCTTTCCTTGTGGACCAGCCAAGTGCTATTGATTCACCTAGCAAGAACTTGGTATTGGTATTCTATTACAGCATTGCCATGATGGGTGTTGGAGATGCAATTTATTTGTCAGCATTGTGCAGCTGGCTTTTTGATATGTGAAAAGGAATAATGGAGCTCGTATGTCCACAAGGCTATCAATCTACAGTAGAGGGCAACTTCACATGCAGGAAGAGATTGATGCTGTTGCTCCAATCCTACATTTGGAATCAGGTTTCTTGCTCAAGTAGCAGATGCAATGCACAGAGGTGTGCAATTGCATCATGATGCTGAATTGGCTACTGTGTCAATGTGTCTTTCAGTGGGGGGTGTCTATTCTTATCTGGCTTGCTAGTTATTTCACACACAAAGTTGCACCCCCTTAGAGTTGGATCAAGAGTACTGAGATGCTCTGTTTGGGAAAAGGAGTGGAGAAAAGTCTTTGCACAGGAGCTCAGACTCTACCTCAGAATCCTTTGTTTTCTTGTAAAGTATTGATGTCCAAGGAATTACTGGAACTCCAAATGTGTGATGTTTCAGGCTCAAATGAACCCATGAGTCTGGCCAATTTAGCCTGCACAAGTTCAACCTGGCAAACCTCATCGCTAAATACTCTTCCATTCTTGCACTTTTGAACACACAGTCCTAATTTTATTTACTCCAAAGGAAGTGCCATTCATCTCAATGGAACTTCCAAGTCTGGATGCTTAGGGTTGCCCCCTAAGTCTTTCCCATGGCTTCTGTCTGGGTAGTAATATATTCCTAAAGCAAAATGTATAGAATACTCACATAATCTTCTCAGATCCCAAAGTAAATGTTTTCACATAGCTGTGGATTGAATCCAAGCCAATGTCTATAAGATGACATTTCTGGAAGCATCTGCATCTTTACATTATATTTAGTTTACACAATATGCTATGCAACTGGAGGAAACAGCCCCGCAAGCCAGCCCAGCATTTGACCTCTTACAGAGCTGCCTTTGAGAAGCAGCTATTCCATTCACCTCCCCCTGCACTAGCACCTTTTACATCAGACCATTTCAAAAACTGGGAATGACTTTGAAGTCTGTGGCCGTTCTTATATAGTTTACTTAAAAACATCACAACGCAAGTGAAACACTATATTCATGCACAGCTTCACCGCATCCCCTCCCTCCTCTCCAGTTTTCAGCACTTGAGCACAGGCTTGGATGACTTGCACTGCTATATCTCTCCCCCCCCCCCCCCAAGTACCTTTATCAGAAACAAGACTGATTTATGGTACAGTTTGCTTGGGGATCTAAGTGTCAGTTCAGCTCATCAGAGTTCTGAACATGTTTGAATCAGGTTTCTTAGCCTCACTGGGTTTAGAACTGAGGCATATGTTGTGTCCTCCTGCCCCAATGTCCTGTTCACCACTTTCCTTGACAAGCATCAGGCTGTGGATTTTAGCACCATGTCTCATTCAAGAATTTACCATTTATGGTGGACATGCCCAGTGATTGAGGGCTTTTGGAAGAAGGCTTTCCATGAGCTCCAACCGATTACATGGCAGCCAGTGACCCCAGATCCATTTATGCACTATTGTCTAGTTTTGATGACAGAGGAAAAAAATGCTTTATAAACTTATTGGTTTCCTTTTTTGTTGTGGCTACCCTATGGTGGTAGCCTCAATTGGAAATTAGTAGCAACAAATCTGATGGAGGATTGGCATTCTCAGATTTGGTTGGTGGCCCTTATGGAAAAACTTACTTGCCAATTGTGGGAAAGGAATACCACAAAGAGAAATGTATGTTTTATGTGAAATGGTTTTGTTTTATTAAGTATTTTTTGGTCAATGAGTACAACTGGTTTCTTCCATCTGCTCATGGAGTGCTTGTCTGATTGTTTCATTTAAGTGTTTGTTTCTTTGTGTGTTATGGATTGTATATTTGTGGGAGATTTTCTGTTGTCTACTTGTTTTGCTTTTATGTTTGCTGTAACCAAAAGGTGTATGTGCTCCGAGTTTTTATTGCTTCTTTGCTTCTTTTTCTCTGACATGGAAAGACTTAATATAACTGTTGAAGCAGCAGCAGAAGAAGATCCAGCCAAAGTTCTGTACATTGTTGAGCTTAACTGGTTTCTAGAAGAGACCATAGCTATTTTCAGATACTTGTTACCTGCAGTACATTGCCTATGTTGAAATGCATCTCTACATTTTCATTTGAGTCCCATCTTGCACATTCAGCGAAGCCTAAATTTGATGTAGATGCAGCAGCACATCCCAGTTGTGTACAGATGGGAAAGGACTGTATCTCAGTGGAAGGACACATGCATGGGGAAAATTCCAGGTTTAATCCATGTCCTGCCATGTCCAATTAAACCAACAAAAAAGGATTAGGCAGAAGGAAATGTGAGAGACCGATTCCTAAAGACCTTGGAGAGATGCTGCAGGATAAGATGCACACAGAATAAGTTCGCTTCCTCCATCCTATGTTATATCCTTTGCTAATATTTCTCTCTGTGTGGTGCTTAACCTTCTCCCTGACTTTTCAGAAGCTAAACTAAAGCTAGCAGGCCATACAAGTTTATGCACCGTTTATTGTTCCTCGAGCAAAGTGGGAAATGAAAAGCTTCTCATTAAAAAATACTTCAGTGCAAGGAAATGGCTAACCAGAAGATAAAATAACTGACCTGTATGAAACAAAAACGAATAAAAAGACAATTTGTCAAATAACAGCATTTTTAACACACACACGCACAAAACACCAAGTCTTGGGACTTGTATCGGAAACTGAGAATACAAAGCAGTTTGGATCAGCGTCAAAAAGATTCCGAGCAATACTCTCAAGGAATGACACATTTCAAGAGAATTTGTAACCAGAAGAACACTGTGATAAATTGTAATCACAGCAGGATCCAGCTTTGTGGGAGGTGCCCAATACACAGACATCATTTATAGGTTCCCAGTATGACCTACGTCTAAAAGACATTTTAATGATAACAAGGGAAAGTAGATGGATTGTCTGTGCAGAGTGTTGAAGGCCCTGCTTGCTGTCATCCTCAGCTCCTATAAAGTCCAGAGATTTTCAGAGGTATTCATCTGTCTCGCTATCAGCCCACATTACCAAAAGGACGGAACTATCTCAGATAAAACATGCCAGAGAGAGACATTCACGCCTCAGCATTTCCTGTGGGAGTCTGACCCAAATAAAGCCATATTAATAAATATAAATTCTGGAGCATTATCGCCTCCAGAAATGACTGTGCAAGGAAGTTTTACCCTTTGGTTCATATAACCTCCAGAGGTTTTCTTTGGGAGTTCAAACATTCTTCACGGCAACTGGTCAGAGTGTCAGGCCTTCCCACGGGGACAATTGTGTTTAAATTACATTAAAGACTCAAAGGCTCAGATAGATATCTAAAGCGAGGAGTATAATTTGTTAAATATTTTAACTAATATGCAATCTGGGAGTCCCATGTACACAGAGACTTTGAAAATGCTTGACAAATAGAGGCAAGTTGGGAGTGTCTGCTGTTGTGTCCCCATTGTCTTATTTGGTTTTGAAGTACTAAAGAATATGAGTAAAAAATAACATAGCTTGATCAAAACATTTTTTGAGTAGAGGGTGCAATGGCTTTGGAATGGGATGTGCAGAACAACATAGAATTCTTTTTCTTCTTCATTTAGGCTTTTTGAATACATAAAGTTGTACTTTCTGATTTTTAAGAATGAACTAGGCAAGGTCTATTCATAAGAGAAGAAGACATGAACTAAGACAGCTGTGTGCATGTTCTAATGAAAATATACTCTGATTTCTCTATTCTTGTGATCTGTGATAATCAAAAAGAGATGTGTCCCTTTCCTTAGGAAAAAAGAGCAAACATAAATGAACTTGAGCAAGAATATTTTCCATTAGCATGATTCCCATTGAAGAGAATGACCTTGATCCAAAGTTCAGAAAGTATACTACAGTATACACAAGCAGCTACTGGGATTTGTTCCTCCTTTAAGGTCAGCCTGGGTGGTTGTTTCTTACAACCACACTCCTATCATAATGTTTTTAATGCCAAGTGTATGTGCAGAGATTCGTACAAAGGTCAGAGTGTCAGGTAGTGTGGTTGCTGACCTTGAGCCAGACATCTTGGAGAGTGAAGTCAAATGGGCCTTAGAAAGCACTGCTAATAACAAGGCCAGTGGAAGTGATGATATTCCAGCTGAACTATTTAAAATTTTAAAAGATGATGCCGTTAAGGTGCTACACCCAATATGCCAACAAGTTTGGAAAACTCAGCAATGGCCAGAGGATTGGAGAAGATCAGTCTACATCCCAATTCCAAAGAAGGGCAGTGCCAAAGAATGCTCCAACTACCGCACAATTGCGCTCATTTCACACGCTAGCAAGGTTATGCTTAAAATTCTACAAGGCAGGCTTAGGCAGTATGTGGACCGAGAACTCCCAGAAGTGCAAGCTGGATTTCGAAAGGGCAGAGGAACCAGAGACCAAATAGCAAACATGCGCTGGATTATGGAGAAAGCTAGAGAGTTCCAGAAAAACGTCTACTTCTGCTTCATTGACTATGCAAAAGCCTTTGACTGTGTCGACCACAGCAAACTATGGCAAGTTCTTAAAGAAATGGGAGTGCCTGATCACCTCATCTGTCTCCTGAGAAATCTCTATGTGGGACAAGAAGCTACAGTTAGAACTGGATATGGAACAACTGATTGGTTCAAAATTGGGAAAGGAGTACGACAAGGTTGTATATTGTCTCCCTGCTTATTTAACTTATATGCAGAATTCATCATGCGAAAGGCTGGACTAGATGAATCCCAAGCCGGAATTAAGATTGCTGGAAGAAATATCAACAACCTCAGATATGCAGATGACACAACCTTGATGGCAGAAAGCGAGGAGGAATTAAAGAACCTTTTAATGAGGGTGAAAGAGGAGAGCGCAAATTATGGTCTGAAGCTCAACATCAAAAAAACCAAGATCATGGCCACTGGTCCCATCACCTCCTGGCAAATAGAAGGGGAAGAAATGGAGGCAGTGAGAGATTTTACTTTCCTGGGCTCCTTGATCACTGCAGATGGTGACAGCAGTCACGAAATTAAAAGACGCCTGCTTCTTGGGAGAAAAGCAATGACAAACCTAGACAGCATCTTAAAAAGCAGAGACATCACCTTGCCGACAAAGGTCCGTATAGTTAAAGCTATGGTTTTCCCAGTAGTGATGTATGGAAGTGAGAGCTGGACCATAAAGAAGGCTGATCGCCGAAGAATTGATGCTTTTGAATTATGGTGCTGGAGGAGACTCTTGAGAGTCCCATGGACTGCAAGAAGATCAAACCTATCCATTCTTAGGGAAATCAGCCCTGAGTGCTCCCTGGAAGGACAGATCGTGAAGCTGAGGCTCCAATACTTTGGCCACCTCATGAGAAGAGAAGAATCCTTGGAAAAGACCCTGATGTTGGGAAAGATGGAGGGCACTAGGAGAAGGGGACGACAGAGGACGAGATGGTTGGACAGTGTTCTCGAAGCTACGAACATGAGTTTGACCAAACTGCGGGAGGCAGTGGAAGACAGGAGTGCCTGGCGTGCTATGGTCCATGGGGTCACGAAGAGTCGGACACGACTAAACGACTAAACAACAACAACATGTGCAGAATTGCAAAGAAAATGTACTGGGGTGAACCTCTGAGTTACCTTCTCAGCGTCTTGTGAAAAACTTGAAGATTCTTGTTCCTGCTCTTCTTTTGTTAAAAAAAATAAATTTTGCATTACTATAACCTGATTCAGGTCACATTTAGCCATTTCCCTTGGGGGCACCGTCTAATTGCTTCTCAACTGACCCTCCACCTTGTCCCAACAACTTTGCCCCAGAGGTCACTTCGCTAATCCATTATTTTCGTAGTAGGAAAAAAGTGCTTCCTAAGAGTAAGCTTATGTTCCTATTGGTGCTCAAGTGAGAGTTGATTAAAAGGGAACGATTCGTAGACAACCTACTCCAGTCTTTCTTAAGGAACTTTTATAATATACTGGCTGGCCCTGCCACGCGTTGCTGTGGCTCATTCGTGTGATTCCCCCCACCCTGTGCCAATCCATGATGTATCCCGCCCCCTCCTCCCCCCACCCCGCCTTATCCCTGTGATTCCCCCCACCCTGTCCCGACCCATGACGTATCACACCCCCTTTCCCCCCACCCCCGGCTCATCCCTGTGACTGCCCCCACCATGTCCTGACCTATCCCGTCCCCTCCCCCCCAACCCCCACCCAGGCGAGTCAGTACCTCCATTCGGCCTAGTCTATAAAGGCTTCGGCCTAGTATGTAAACGGGAGCCGAGGTGCTGTTGAGAAGGAAGGTTTTATAAGTGCAGTACCAGTGTAGCTGCCGCTAGAGGACGCTGGTTTGCAACCTGGTTCTTTTCCCAGCATGCATTTTCGTCTGAGTGGTGTGTTTTGAAACATGGTTTTTGGGGTTTTTTTACCTGGCACAAGTGTGCCATCTGTCTTAGCAAACTTTCCTATAGCCTTTGGACATTCACATGTGATGTTGTGTCAAAATTTACCTCAATCGGTCAAGCGGTTTTGTTGAACATTGGAGACGAAGGAACATACCCAGTTTATATATATATATATATATATATATATATATATATATATATATATATATATAGATAGATATAGATAGATACAGATAGGATTTAGATATTGGAAAATAAATATAAAATAAAACATGCATATGTCTTCACTGTCTTCTTTTGAAGAAGACAACCGGTTGGACAATCCAGGCCTATGTACCATCAGGCATCCATGGCCCTCCTGCCCCGCCCTCCCCATCTCCAGATCCCAACCAAGCGAGCATGGGATAGAGAGAGTTCAAACCCAGTAGGAATACCGTAGCAGAAGGGAAGAGCAGAACACTTTCTCTCCTGGTGCATCCACCCACTGACACTGCTTTGTAAAGCCAGTTGTCTCCTGAGAGTGCTCTGTGACTCGGTAGAATCCTCACTGAGAAAGAAACTGCAGGGCTTCATTTCTGCACGTTGAAGAAGTGTGGAATTTGAAGGACAGCTGCATTTCAACTTGTGCAATGAAAATGCAAACCTTGCTGAATTACTAGCCCCTTGCACTCTGCAGTTTATCCAAGGAAGCGTTCCGTCATTTCCTAATTTGTGTCCTAGCAATGTCAGGATGGGTTTTTTTTTGGGGGGGGGGTGTTGCAGGAGAGTTTTCCCTTCCATTTCCTCAGTCATTCCTATTCCTTCTATGAATGCCTTGTACATAACGCATCTTCAGGGAACTGACGTTCAGAATCATAGGAGGAAGCAAAAGAAGTAACATTAAGAAATTGACAAGGAAAAAACAGAACCATAGCCCCCCTGGGAAGCGTGTCCTCATAGCTTCTTCTTTGGCGATCACTCATAGCCGAGTAAGATTGTCTTCCATAAACACAGTTTTAACAATGAGTCCGTAAGTGATAGTGGAGGCCAATTCTGGATCCACATGTCCTTCCACAGTGGGGACATTGGTTTCCGGGCGGGAGTTGATCACGGTGTGGATTTGCCAAGAGTGCCTTCCTCTTAGCACCTTTCTCCCTTGCATCCTGAGTTTGAGTGTCTTCAAAGCCCATGACACCTTTGGTAAAGGCTGTTCTCCAATTGGAGTGCTCGCAGGAAAGTGTTTCCCAATTGTTGGTGTTTATACTACGTTTTTTAAAAATTTGCCTTAACACAGTCTTTAAACCTCTTTTGTTGACAATGTGAAAGGGCACTTCCATTTTGGTTGCACTGTAAAAAGAGGTGTGCCCCCCACATCTGAGAGCTGAGAGACTAAAAGAAACCCTCAGTGAGTATGATTAAACCTATATAAAGGTAAGGTAAAAGACCCCTGGACAGTTAAGTCCAGTCAAAGGTGACTATGGGGTTGTGGTGCTCATCTTGCTTTCAGGCCAAGGGAGCAGGTGTTTGTCCACAGACAGCTTTCCGGGTCATGTGGCCAGCATGACTAAACAGCTTCTGGTGCAACAGGATACTGTAACGGAAGCCAGAGGACATGGAAACCCCATTTACTTACAGTGGTACCTGTAGGTCATGCTTTGGAAATGCAGTGGTATGCATTTGGAAATGCAGTGGTGCCTCGACTTATGAATTTAATCTGTTCCGAAGGCACCTTCGTAGGTCGAAAAATTCGTAAGTCGAAAAACGCCATTGGAAATGCGATTTCCCATAGGAATGCATTGGAAACGGAAAAATTTGTAAGTTGAAGCAACCCCATCTAAAAATTCGTAAGTTGAAAAAACCCTATCTAAAACCGCCACGGTTTCCTTTCGGATGTCGAGACATTTGTAAGCACGCGGCCATTAGCCCCATTTGTAAGTCGAAAAATTCGGTTGTTGAGTTGTTCGTAAGTCAAGGTACCACTGTGCTAGGTTGGCAGAAGCTGGGACAGAGCTCACTCCATTGTAGGGATTCGAACCGCTGACCTTCTAATCGGCAAGCCCAAGAGGGTCAGTGGTTTAGACCACAGCGCTACCCACGTCCCTCAAGCCCATGTATGTTTTCAAGCCTATGTGTAGCCCTTCTGGCTGTGCTTCCCATTCAGGTGCTAAACACTTTCCTTCATCCTGTGTGCAAACCCTGCTTCAGCATCATTCTGCCCCATTCATGCAATGGAAGTGGCTATAGTCTTGCTCCAGGGGAATAGCTCTGCTTCTGCTGGTTGCTTTCTTGTCTACTCTTTCTTTTAATGAAGAATATACCGTATGTACTCGAGTTGCAAAGGGAAAGTACATGGCTTTCACAAATGAGTTTCACATAATTTCATCCTTTGTAGAGGGCAAAGGGGGAGGCTTTATTTACTAATTTAATTACATATTGATTTTCTCACTGCTACACAAATGCAACAATCAAGGGACATTTAAGAAGTTATTTATCACTAATGCCCCATAGGAAGCAATAAAATGGATGGGATTCTTAAACAGGAAACATTTAATTAAATGCACAGGGCCCCCTCAAAATCACAATAGTGCTTTGCCTGTCCCAGGTAAGTGCTGCAATTATATTTCATTGCAATTTCTAAAAACAAAATAAAATAAAAATTCACCACAAGATGGTAACAAAGAAAGTAGTGGTCTGCAACAATTTGACAAGCATCTTGCCTGAATTCTTCATGAAATTTTCCATGAAAAAAGGGCTTTGCCTTTGGAGGTGAAGTCAAACTGTTGGAAGATTACAGGGCCTGCTGTGGCTGTAGAGACTGATACGGGAGAGACATATTCTGTTGCAGCTGGGGCAGATGAAGGCGTCCGGTTGTGCTGCTGCAGATGCACCATGGTGTTTTGTCTCCCTATGCTTCTGCCAGTGGTCATTCCTTCTCTGATCATTGTTATGGATACATGACCTGACTGTCTCCAGTCCCCCATTGCTTCTTGAATGGTTGTACACACACTGTCTTCAGTTGAAGGCCCATGAAAACCACAGGGTGAAGAATATGCAGGAGAAAGTTGGGGCAAGAATACAGCCCTGTTTCACACTGCTCTTTATAGGGAAGGCATCTGAGGATGAGCGGTCCAATTGGACGGTGCCATGCATGTTCTTGTGGAAGGACACAATAATCTTGTGAAGCTTGCTGAGCAGTGAGAAGAGCATAGCTGCCAAGTCTCCCGTTTTTCGCGGGAAACCCCCGGATTTTAATCCGTTTCCTGCTGTTCTCCCGAATGGAAAAAAATCCTGGAAATCCCCTGGATTTCCTACCTGCCAGAGGCTCCATTTCAGGTGCCGCTCTGCTCATACACCGGAAATCGGGCAAAGCGGCACTGGAAGTCGCTTCTGCCCATGTCTGGGCACCGGAAATCAGGCGGTGCCGGCACCGGAAGTTGCTACTACGCATGTCCAGACGTGTAGAAGCGACTTCCAGTGCTGCGCCACTGCTGATCCCGCATTTTTCAGTGGGAGACTTGGCAGCTATGGAGAAGAGTCCTTTTTGGCCAATGAGGTCAAAGGTATTTGTCAGGTCTATGAGTGCAATGGGGAAATTAAGCAAGAACTTAATTAATCAATGGCATTTCAAAGTGCTTAATTTTATCTGGACTGGTCCTATTGTCCTGTTGTTGGAGGAAAGTTGTTTTGTTTTGTTTGCAGGAAGTTGTATTGCTCATTGTCAAGTGATCGCAGAGCACTTACTGATGAGACAGGGGTGACATTTGCAAAACCACAATAGGCTAGTTGGGGATGGTAAAATAACATTTTCCTATTATTATTTTTTAGATTTAAATTTCCCCAGTAGCAGCACTTTGTGCTTTGAATTCCAGGAAAATACAATGTTCTCATAATGGAAATGCAACCTGGAGGAAAGATACCTGAATTCTTCTTTGGATATAACAAATAAGCAACTATTGGGCATTTATTGTGGTAAAATGATGGTGTGGAAAAGTGCTGAGATGGTAGAGGAAACGAGGGAGAGGCTCCAATTTCTTTGATGGAGGAAGTCCCCACCCGCCTTCTTGTGAACAAGCAAAGAGGCAGGAGAATGCGGCTAAAGCAAACAACTAAACAGGGTCCTATGTTGTACATGCTGACAAGAGGCTAGGCACTGGGATGAAAATGTTTCATCCCAAGTATCCAATATCTGTCCCAATGGACATCTAGTAGGAGGAAGGAGGAAGCATGAGGTTAAGAATTTAGAAAGATTAGACAGATAGTCAAAGAGCTCGGCTAGATTAGATAGGCTGCAACTCGTTTACCAAAAGCAAGTCCCTGGGGAGTTTCACAATCACAAACATCCTACAAGCATTAGAGAGTTTCAACAGTTTAGGAGCCAGTGATAATTGGTAGAACAATGTGCTATTTTATATGCATTTGTATTTATGGCAAACCAACCATTAGATTGCCTGTGTTTGGGCACGACTTCAGATCCTAGACTTTTGTACAGTACCGATAGGCTTTCAGGCTTTGGTACCACATTGCTGCTGCTGCTTCATCTTTAACGTTGGTATTCAGATCCTTCCTGGATATTAAAACTGTCCTCACAAATGAAGAATATGAAACAGAGGTGAAGATAGGAGGCAATGAATATAAATATATTCACATGTACAAGGAGCCATTGCTGGGGGGGGGGGGGAGATGATTAAAGAGTCAGGTATTTTGTCCTCATCTGCAATCACCATCTGAATAAAGCTACCAATGCCGGCAATTGCTCATGTTTACAATTTGCATTGTGGGGTGAGGGAGGGATTCATTTGCAACAAAATGGCATTGGCCACACTTACCTGCCCTGAGCACCACAGCCTTGTTGCTGGTTTTTGTTTTATTTTTTTAAAGAAAACACCCGGAAATCTTAGCACAGATCTTCTGAGCGTTGTCTCCTTTAGCCCAACTGCAGCTGGCTGCTTTCCTGCAGAGGAATTTAAACCCACTTCAGAGCACAGACATGACTAGGATTCAACACAACTGTTCAACATATAGAGTTATGTGCAATTAGACAAAAGAACTGCACACTTGAACGCATGTTCAGAGATCTGTGAGATTATAATCTTGGACATGTCTTCTTTTAGTAAATTGAAAAGCCCCTTTAAACCTTGTGTCTTTAATTTTTCTTCTTCTTCCTGCATTAGCTGTTGAATTGTCACATAGCTTTGTTCACAGAACTACTGTATGCCTGTTCAAGTTCTTCATATAAAAGATACAAGATGTGAAATCTAACACAAATATATAGATGTAAAAGGCACATTAAGTAATCAGGGAAAAATGCAACTCTGCCCATGTATTCTTTCAAAAGAGATATAAATATTTACAAATGACAGAGTTAAATCCAACTTGTGGAAATGACATGTACGCAGGAACTGGAAGAGGAATTGCTGAATTCTAGACAGCAAGAGAATGACACATCAGATCCTTTCTGGTGGAAACCTTACAAAGTTTTAAAACCGTAGGGCAGGGGCAGCAGAAGACAGATGAAATCCGGTTGATTGTAGACTAGCAAGAAGTTCTTGCTCTTAATGGCTTAACAACAGTGACGAAAAGCCCTCCTTTTCCTTACAAATTAAGACACTGATATCAAGGATGCTTGAAAAGGCAAGAGTAGATTTTCCTTTTAAAGGAGTTGTGTGGGAAGTCCAGTTCTGGTACTGAATACAAATCCCCAGGCTCAACATGTGCTCAAACCACCTCCTTCTGTGGGCTGCAGCTCAGGGGCAGAACATCGGCCTTGCATGAAGCATGTGCCAGGTTCAATCCAGGTAAAGCTAGGATAGACCCATGCCTGAAACCCTGGAGAGTCGCTGCCAGTCAGTGTAGACAATACTGAGCTAGATAGGCCAGTTCAGTACAAGGCAGCTTCCTTTCTTCTATGCCTGCTTTCCCAAGACCCTATTTTGTACCTGGCTCCGGTGGGTGAACCCAGTGGAAAACAAAGTAGAACCTGCAGCTCAAAAGTCTGCTAGTGCCTGCAGTAGGAAGTCTAAATTATAATTTGCACAGTGGTTTTATATTTATGCTATATGCACAGGAGAAATTCTTCCTGGAAGTATAATAGTACTGCCTTTAAGGGCCCAACTGCAGCACAGGCAATAAAAGTCAGCTATTAATTAATTAATTAATTATTAAGAGCTCAGGAGATCCAAAAACTTGGCTGTATTGTTAGTGCATGATTCACAGTTCATGATCCTTCACTTCTATGTTCCAAAGAACTCAGTTGCTGCTGCTCCTTTCCAGCTCTCTTCTTCCTGCACTCACATACTCCTGCGCCAATAAAAAAAAAAAGGTCATTCTTCACTTAAGGGTGGAACATGGCCAGTTCATAGTCAGCAGCTCACTGAGCAACCGCCAGGCCATTCTCTCTCTCTCTGCTCTTTTTAGTGGACCTGCGATGAGGCTGGACTAGTGTAATTGGGCCAGGAATGGAGTTATATGCTCAAACCATCTTGCCCTGGCCGCTGAATTCTGCACCAGCTGAAGTTTCTGAACTGTCTTCAGAGGCAGCCCCTTGTATATGCAGTAATCTAACCTAGAGGTTACCAGAGCATAAAGGTAAAGATAAAGGGACCCCTGACCATTAGGTCCAGTCGCGGATGACTCTGGGGTTGTGGCGCTCATTTCGCTTTACTGGCCGAGGGAGCCAACGTTTGTCCGCAGACAGCTTCTGGGTCATGTGGTCAGCATGACTAAGCCGCTTTCTGGTGAACCAGAGCAGCGCACGAAAACACCGTTTACCTTCCCTATTTATCTACTTGCACTTTGATTTCAAACTGCTAGGTTGGCAGGAGCAGGGACCAAGCAACGGGAGCTCACCCCGTCGCGGGGATTCGAACTGCCAACCTTCTGATCAGCAAGCTCTTGGCTCTGTGGTTTAACCCACAGCGCCACTCGCGTCCCTCTACCAGAGCATAGACAACAGGAATTAGGCTATCCCTGTTCACGTAGGGGTGCAGCTGGGCCACCACCAAAACTGATGGAAGGGACTCCGTGCCACCAAGGCCACCTGAGTCTCAGGTGACAGCAATGGATCCAGAAGTACCTCCAAGCTATATACCTGCTTCTTCAGAGGGAGTTTAACCCCATCAGGAGTAGGGCACCACCCATCCATCTGTTCTCATTCTAATCTGGTTTGATCTTCAGTTGATCTTCAGTTTGATGGCTCTCTTAATAAAAAGTCAACAGCAGGAAGCTATGGGACTAATTGGACATTAAGCAGGATGAGCTCTCCAAAACCTTTGCAGGCACAGTGATGAAAACAGGGTGGTTCTAGTGCCATCATGAGCACAATACCATCATGCTCCAAGTATCATGAGCACAAATCATAACGAATATGCAATAAAAAGGCTATCTGGAAACAGCCCTCAAAATCAGCTGGTTGAGGCAACCACTTCACTCTGCCAATGGTAGGCCAAGCCTGGAATCTGAAAATGTTCTTCTTAATCATCCTGTTACTGTACTCTTAGTGTTCAAGAAACTGTTCAGCAGGCCCGGCTCTAGGTAGACCCCCGGTGGCGCAGGGCACCATGGCGCCGGCCCATCAGAAAGGCGCCACGAGCTGCGCCCGCCCGCTGGCCGGCCGATCCGCCGGTCCACCACGCAGTTGCGCCTGTGGGAGCCGCGCAGCGCGCAGCGCCCACCCGCCCACCACGCTGGGAAACGGGGCAGGAGGGCGCCAGAGAGATCGCGCTGTGCCTGCCCGCCCGCCGGCACTGCGCCCACCCGCCCACCGCGCTGGGAAACGGGGCGGGAGGGCGCCGGAGAGATCCGGCGCACCACAGCGGCAGACGGCCCTGCTGTTCAGAATAACATAGGCAAATATGTCTTTGCCCTATTAAACTTAACAGTCTGTTTCAACAGTGGAGAGACAGAAGCAAAAGTCTCGGGGAGAGGAGATGGAAGAGAAAGACAACTATCAGCGATTAGACACTCTGAAAGTTGTTGAGCTTTTTAAAGGAAACCACCAGAAGTTGTTGAGCGACCACCTTTCATAAATTTCCCCCAGATGTCAATTCCGCCTTTGAAATCCCGGCAATGTCCGAGAAAATCTGGACGTATGGCAGCCCTAGATTGAACATCTGGTTCTCAGAAGTGGTTCTTTTTTCAACTGTGGGAGGTTTGCTGGACAGTTAGGAAACATCATATTATAGGTTTCACACACACAAAAAATCTTCATTTAAAATAAAAACAAACTGATTAAAAGGCAAATACAAAACAAAGGCACGATAATCTGAGCAGGCCCATATCATACTTGAATGACGCATCTTCCTTAACACACATGCACAACTATGTTTATGGTAGAACACACAAGAAGGTCTATCTGAAATTTTGAAAAAATACCTGACTGCTCCAAGATTACTGACCAAAAGAAAAATGTTGTGGTTGGGCGGGTTGCACCTCTAACCTCCAACCCTTCAACAACAAATGGCCAACTTCTAAGTTAGAGCCTTGACATGCTCCCCTTATGCATCATTCCAAAAGATTTATTTCCTCTGAGGGACTTCATAAAAGACAAAATATTTCTCCTTTCTTTTTGTTTAGTGTTGTTTTATCAAATTTCCTGGCATTTCCTAGATATAATGGAAACCTCCTCCTAGGCTTGCAGTTGCTTTCTTCTCTTGTAGCTCCTTCCTGCAAAACATTCCTTTACCCCATGGGATGGTCAGATACATGAACTCAGAGTCTGCATTTTGCTTTGCAGGTTCCCACATGAGCTTTTCGATACAAGAAGGATGCATACAGGGCACTTTCATCTGACCAGTTTTCTGAGCATCCATCTTGATTTGTTTACAGGGAGGTTAGACTAGGGCAAATCCGGCTAAGGCATTGTTTTTCTCAACTTGGATTGAAGTCGCTTTTGGGCAGAAACATAGCAAGATGCTATATTTCATCCGAAATAACGGGATAGATATACATGGTAGGTAGAGATTGTGATGAAAATCATGTGTACACCACTTCCCAAACCAGTGGTGGGAGGCCACTGGGTGTGGAGCAAATGGGAGTTGAAAATAGTAAGTCTGGAAGTGCCCTGACAGTTATATTTGTATTCATTTTTTTAAAAAAAAGAAATCTCCTGTCTCCATTGTATTTTACACATATCTATCAAATCCCCATAAGGCAACCTGGGTAATCTTTGGTCAGTGACTCTCTCGACCTAATCTACCACACAGAATTGTTGTAGCAATAAAATGGAAAAAAGGAGAGCTCCATACTCTACCTTGACCTTGCAATCCTATACACATTTACCTGGAAGTAAGTTCCATTGGAATCAAGTCAAGCTTTATGAGGAACGGTTGAAGGAACTAGGTATGTTTAGCCTGGAAAAGAGGAGACTGAGAGGAGATATGATAGCATCTTCAAATATATAAAGGTCTGTCATATGGAAGATGGAGCAAGCTGGTTTTCTCCTGCTCTGGAAGGTAAGACTCGAACCCATGGCTTCAAATTATAAGAAAGGAGATTCCGACTAAACATGCAAAAATACTTTCTGATAGTAAGAGCTGTTTGACAGTGGAACAATCTCCCTTGGGAGGTGGTGGACTCTCCTTCCTTGGAGGTTTTTAAGCAGAAGTTGGATGGTCATCTGTCTTGGATGCTTTAGTTTAGATTCCTGCATTGCAGACGGTTGGAGTAGTTGCACCTTGAGGTCCCTTCCAACTCTAAGAGTCTGAGATTCTACCAACTAAATAAAGCATTCAGGTTTTCTTACTATTTAGAATCTTACCATTCTGTTGTTAAATCAAGATGACTTCTATCAATCAGCAAAGCACTGCTGCACAATAAACCCCTTCATTTAAAATATGACATAACAAGCAAAAACAAAAACCACAAAAATTCACAAAGAAATATAACCTCCAATCCCTGCAACAACAGTGATGTCAAATAATTTGGTGCAATTGGGAGTTTGTTCTCAGTGGCCCTGAATCAGTGCTCCCCACCAACAGCTCCCCCCTCCCTGAGATGAAAGAGCATGCCACCAATAATATGATATACAGTGATATCCATGGCTGATGGATAAGGTTGGGAAATGGAAGCCTAATTCAGCACACATATCGTCCCAAGCTGGATCAAGACAAAAGAAGCATCATTAGCTGTGGCGTTGACACACTGAATGCTTCTGTCCCATTGTCTCTGGCCAAACATATTGGTTTAAAGAACGCCAACTGAAAAAAATTGCAATATATATTTGTCCAAGAGTAATGGGGGAACTGTGGGTGTATGTACCTTCAACTCTATGGATTTTTGTTTTTTGAAAAAATGAGTCTGTGCCATTACTTCCATGCTGCTCAAATATTGTTTATGAATGCCAAGGCAATACTTTACAGGAGGAACATAGCACAGCTTGCTTAGCACCACATAGTGCAAGATGAAAAGAAAAAGATTGTTTTTCAGGAGTTTCATTTCTCAATTGCCAGTTGCTAATTCTTGAAGTTCCTTGCTGCTCTGAATGGATTTCAAAACAAATCAACAGACACATGAGAAACCAGGATTATTTTTGGCTAGTGTTGAATAAATGAATAGCCTCAAATGTTTCTGACATTGTGCCAAGTATCTATGTGCATGAAGCTTAAGAGCAGCGTTTTTCAAGAAACCTTGAAGTCTGGCTGAGATTTATGGTTCTGATTCTGCCATCCATTACTGTATTCAAAGGAGCTGCCTGCATAAAGGTTGGTAGAGGGCAGTCAAACCTTTTGCAACGCTCAAAATTATATCATTAGGTGTCTGCCTATGGGCCGACTTGTTCTCAAGCCCTTAAAGCTAAACACAGCTGAGATCTAAATCCCATGACAAATGAAGGAAATGTGCAAGGATCATGAATAACACATGGCAAATGGAATTTCTAAACATCACTCTGCCATGCAGTATAGTACACCTGATAAATGACTGTCTGTAATAATGCTGTTGAAAAGACATTGGAGGCAGGCCTCAATGTACGACAGGAAAACCCTTAACATAAAAGTGTAATATGCATTTCAAAGCTGGCAAAGATGCTCCACTGCCCTCCTTCCCTTAGTCATGTAAGGAGGGCATTCTTGAATATGTACAGTATCATAAGGCTGGGAAAGTTTTGGAGAAAGTATACATAAAACTAATAATAAAAAGGTCGCCCAAATCAAATGTTGCATCAAAGGCAATCAAATTTTCTAGCTGAAAAAACTGTGCAAAGTATTTTTCACAGTTTAATTTGTTGTACTACCCACAGAATTGTGTAAGGCCCCCTCCTGGAACCCTGGTTTACTTGATGTCTTCTCAGAGGTTGAGAGAGATCCAATAATAATAAAATGATGAGCCAAGAAAGCAAAATAAGGCACTCCAAAAACTACGACCAGTGCCACATAATGCTCATTCCACATTTCTCCCTAGTTGCAAAGGGCAGTTTGCCAAGCTCTTCACATTGTGAGGTGATGCCAGCTACAAAATTGCCTGGATTTGCTAGACACTTGCATGCATGTAAGTTTAAACCCAGGAGCCCAGTGGACATACTGTATATCCGGTACTCTAAAAGGTTGCAGACTTGTCTATATATTTTGGTTGTGTTTTTCCCCCCCTGGTTTCTGGTTTTGTCCACTCATCACAGCTCCTTAACAGGAAGTACCTATGTTAAACACATCTCTGTCGATTCCAAGATGAAAGAAACATTCAAGCATTACAAGAAAGCCCCTCTCCCTCTCCCCCTCTCTTCTATTGCCATGGGTTTCTCGCCGAGGGTCCACTCTCTTTGTTCGTTTTGTCTTCCAATGTGTAATTGCTATCAGGAAGATAAGGTCTTGGAAGCAGAATATTCCCAGCTGTTGTGACCGGGCCTTATTGAAGAGCAGCAGCAGCAGCAGGCTCCTGTCCGTAGACAGCGGAACGATCCAGAGCACCCGCAGGCATGGCAGGGTCAGGAGAGAGCATATGTTCTCTGTACACAGTAGCAGGAGTCCAATAGACAGCAATTAGCACCAGCCGAATGAAGATGAACGGTCATATACGTAACCTTCATAAAAATGTCACGGAAAGGGGAAAATCCTACACCATATGAATCCAAGTGATGTGTCCTCCTTGGTAGAAAGGAAAAGGCTGTGGCGTGCCGTCTCCCTTGCTCGTTCTTGCTACCAGAAATGTCAAAGCAGCCTTTTTTATTACAAAGCCCTTTCTTCCCCTAAGGATTTATAGTCACATGCAGGTTGCAGCTCAAGTCAAATGTAAAGTCTGGGCAGCTCAGAGAGTGAGTTTGGCTCAACTTTTTATTTTATTTTTTAAAAAGCATTTTCATCCTGCCCTGCACCCAAATTGGGCCTCAGAGCAGAAACAGATCAATAAGAACTAAGACCCTCCCTGCCCCTGGGATTACAATAAAAAAGACATGACGCAAAATGCAAAAAGGAGGAGAGGGAGGAGGAAAAGAACAAACTTGGCGTTTTTGGTTTGGGTTTTAGTCAAAAGAGTTAACCACATCTGTGTCATTGAAGTAAATTTTCAATATATTTAAAAGACCACTGTAAGCGGTTAAAATCATTGGCAGGGATATAATGACACTAGTAATGTGGAATCAACTATGGTAATTATGGATATACAATAGATGGATAAAGGTAAAAGATGCAAAAATACTTTATTTTAAATATGGAACCCATGGAAGGAGGGAAGGCGGTCCAAAGGTTTGAATAAACCTCTTACAGTATTTCTATGTTTGAAACGGTTAAAGTTAAAACGTGTAAAAGTATGTAAAACCAGTAATAAATAAATAAATAAATAAATAAATAAATAAAAACAACCACACCTGTGTCATGAACTTGCAGGGCAACAGATAAGAGGATTCAGGAGAGAGGAGTAGCCAGGAATGGGACCCACCAAGGTAAGATGGGGGGGTGGGGCAGGATGTATTCACAGGGTGATGGAGGATGGTGAGGGGATAGGGGTCAGTGCACAGGACCCAGAGCAGTAGGACACCATCACCAGAGCCAGAGGGGCCCCTGTCTCCATGAACATGGCGGGCTCTGAGACATAGGGAGCAGGAATCTAGGAGGCTGAGGCAGGCAAGGGCCCACAGTCCAGCTCATTAACTGGCCAGGTGGGGCTTGCTAGCTCTGGGAGGAGGTGTGTGATTCCTCAGCTGGAGTAGGCTCAGAACAGGTGAGGGTCACCTGCCTCATCAAGCCCAGATGCTGCAATCAGCAGGCAAAGTATAAACGGGCAGCAGAGCTGAGGTGCTGTGTCTGTTCAACTGATCATGTTGATGGGCCTCTGCTTGGATGCTCCAGGACCTCGGTGTACTGCTTCAGGTTTGAGTCTCTGTCTTGCCTGCTGGATTTCAGACTTGGCTTAGCTTACTTCAATCGACCCTGGACTGTGTTTCCTGACCTTTGGGCTTGACATAATGACTTGCTGCCAGGTAGGCCAGGGGCTCAGGACAGTCAGCTATATACTGTATATATATGGGCCACTAATTTGTGTGACAACTTTGGCAATGTTACCTCTACTTTTTCCTATCCCTCTCTACCTGGAAGTTCCAGTCCTAATTATAAATGCATATACTTCTTTTGTATATCTTGTTTCCTCTTCCATTCTTAAATTCTCGGCTGGTTCAACAGATCCAACACCATTGTTTGCCTTAGTCAACTCCTCCAGCAAAGGCCCCTCAACTGTAGTCATTTATTTGGCTTGGAACTGAGATGAAGGGCTATCTCTTGAGCCGTTGTCAAAGATTCTGTATTTACTACTGTGGTTCAGAGAAATGACAGTGGAAGTCTAGCTTTGGATTTCTTCAGAATTAGGAATGAACCAGCAGCCTCATACTTGGTGCTGCTCAGAAATTCTAGGAAACTGGGGGGGGGGTCAGTTATGTTTTGAAATCAGTGGTTAAATTGGTAGTGTTTTGAAAGGTTTAGTCCGCCATTTGAAATGGCACCCAACTGTATCCAAACAAAGACAGCAACCTGCTCCTTGATCTCAGGAACCAGAGGTGTCCAAACACATAGTGAACAAACAAACCACTTTCCAAAATATATGGAAAGTGTCTTTCCAGGTAGCTCCTGAATTACGACAAGTGCTATGTGGACTTGTGGTAGCATGATCCTGCCTATCTAGTACTACGACAGAGAAAATAAAACCATCTCTGTCCCCTTTCTTCTCACTGCAATCCTCAATTGTGTCCCACCACCACAATCACTTACCTTTTTTTCTAAATGAAAAAGCCTTTAATAGATAGGCACACCAAGTAAAAATAAATAAAAACTAGGAACTTTCTATTTGTAGCAATTAAGTTCATAGTAAAGTATTTGTAACAGCTATATTTTTTTAAAGCTTCTGATAAGGCAGGAGTGTCATACACTTGGCAGCTTTTGGGGAGATGGTGTTCCTAGACATAATTTAATAACGAAACAAGGACTGATACCAATCCCTTTGTTAGGATTACTTAGGATACGAGGTGGGCCAAATGGAGGCTGTTTGAGCAAAGAATTTACTTTATATTTTTTGTTAGATGCCAGGATTGTTGTTGTAAGAAAATTGAACTTTTTTGAGAAGTTAAATAAGTTTTTGTGGTGTTGTTAAACTAGAGGACAAATATAACAAGATACATTTTTTTGAAATATAATCCATTTATTGATTTTTTTATATTTCTATGCTGCTTTTCATTCATGTGAATTGCAAAGTGGCTTGCAAACAATAAATAGCAATAATGAAATGGAACATCACGAGTACAATACAAATCATAGAGAACAATTTTTTAAAAAAATCGTATTTATTAGATTTCTTGGTTTACAAAAGTATGGACAATGTCTCTTTTTTCAAGTTACATTTTCAACAGATTAGTTTCATTTGTTGAGACATTAGTGTTACATTAGGAAGAAAAGGGGGAAAGAGGTGGAGGGGGGCATGGTGGGTGGGGGTGGAGTCGGGTGTCAATGTTTCTCTTTTACTTAATGTACCGTATGTGTGGGGTTTTGTGTTGGTGTCACTTGTGTTCCTTTGGTGGTGGGAGAGGTTGGGGTTGGCCTAGGGTGTGGTTGTTGGTTTGTGTTTGGCTGTGGTGACCTTTGTTTTCATGTGTGAGTGGGGTGGGTGGGTGGGTGTTTTTGAATTAGGTTAGCCATATTGATTCATATGCTGTTGGTGGATTCTTGTCGTTGTCTTCTTGGTCTGTAATGTGATAAAGGGGAGCCATACCGGGGTGAAGGTGTCTTCTTCCATTTGTCCTCATGTCAGTTTCAGTTTATTGGTTAGTTTTTCTAATAAGGCAGTTTCCCATACTATTTGATACCATTGGTCCATGCTTACTCCTGATAGGTCTAACTAGATAAATTTCCAATTATGTGGCAAAAAGTATTTTATATATAAATGATGAGAACTGTGTTCAAATGCCTCCTGTGAAATACTCTACTATTTGGAATTATTAGAAACTTTTCAGTTTCAAGTGAAAATGTCATAAGGAAAGGGACAACTTGATATTTATCAACAAAGTAATATCAATAATAAAAAATAATGATAGTTTTTCCTAGGGTTTGTGAATGCAACAACCAAAAATTCTGTTTTAGTGTACATGTTTAATTTCAATTTTCATGCAATGGTATTGTTTCCTATTCATTTATTTATTTTTGTATGCTATTGAACTTTACCTTATGATTAAATAAAAAGATTTCTAAGTGAGCAGTCAGGAATAAGCATAAGGGCCCATAATGACCTCAGGCTAACAAAGCAAAAATTCAACTTTTGGGGGGAGGGGAAACCCTCTCCTTAAGAAATTAAAACTCTTTTCAAAGACAGCTTATAGCTGCACATACATATGCCTTGCAATGCCATCCTATCTTCCTGCTAACTTGCTAGGGTGCTGACAGTGGTCTGCCTGCAGAATGCATTTAACCCTCAAGGCCCCCTTAAAAGGGCATGGCATGTTTCTTCACAAAACTTCATGCTCCTAGAAAGTGAAGAAAAATATGTCACTACAAAAATAGCATTTGAACGTATTACCTTTGCAGAGCAATGAATTGCGTTTGGACAGAGGGAAAGTGACCCCCTCCTCCTCTCTTATCCATCTCCTCACCCCTACCTCCAAGTTCATCTGGTTTTGAAATATTAACTCATAAGGACTATTGACTTAAGATGATTAAATGAGGCAACTGTTTCCCATCAATAGTCCTAAAATCCTTTTTATTATCTTCCCCATGTCAGACTTTGATAAGGAGCAAGAAAGATGAAGCTATTTATATTGCGGACGACTGCTACCAAAAGTATTTAAAACCAGCTATGCAGCTAAGTCAAGAGCGTGCGTCTAAATCAGCCAAAATGAAAGACTTCGCTTTCAAAGAAGTTATTAAAACTGACGAAACCAGTTTTGACCTTACAATCTTTTCTACGTCAAAAATCATTCTTCCTTTTATTATAAGGAGACACTCGAACCATTCTCTGTAAGGGTTGGTTGGAAATTTGTTTCAGAGCAAACATACATTCTTTTGTCTTCACTTTGGACGAATGTAGGCAATTATTTAAGAGTAGCAGTTTAGCATGGAGTGGATAGAATCAACTTCTTGAACTGGTCAGCTGCTTGAGCAACTATCCCTCTAAAGCAAAAAAGTGTTGCTTCTGCTGTAATGGATTAACATGGGCACCTTTATGCATATCCTACCAAGAGCCTTTCTACCACCCCCTCGCTTCCCCAGCTTTCTAACTGAGCACAAGGACAGTGTAAGATTATTTTCAGCACTTTTCTAGAAAAGCAGCTGATCCAATGGGTAAATAGTACCTGAGCTGCTTTCTTTGAAACCAGTTTTTATTAAAGATTTTCTTTTGTTACAAAGCAAACAAATAAACAAGGAAAAGTACACATAGCACCCCTACTTTCAAGTCATAGTCATTTGAGTTACTGGTGGAGGATTGCAGGACTGAACGTCCCTTAGGAGCAGCATTAGGAGGCAGAGTCGCAGAGAGGGTCTTGCTTACTGGGAGGGAAAATAGCCTCTTCGATTGCAGGGAGCTGGGGTGCCAACTTGAACAAAATATTGGGGGTGGGGGTGGCAGGTAAGCCCCGCTCCACATAATCAATCACAAGACATAGCACACATGCCATTTGAATGGCAACCTTTGGGGGCGGGGCCCTCAGTTATTTTATTGGGGGCGCACCGGCGTAGCTAGCCTCTCGGGTGCCTGGTCTGGGGGCGGGGCGATCCTCTCTGCCACTTGGAGCCTCTCAGCTATCTCCCCCTCAGCTCTAATAATAATAATTAATAATAATAATTTATTTATACCCCGCCACTCTGGGCGGCCTCCAACACACATCAAAATACATTAAAATATCTCAGACTAAAAACTTCCCTAAATAGGTATTTTCTAAATGTCAGGTAGTTGTTTATCTCTCTGATCTCTGATGGGAGGGCGTTCCACAGGGCGGGTGCCACTACTGAGAAGGCCCTCTGCCTGGTTCCCTGTAGCTTTGCTTCTCGCAGTGAGGGAACCGCCAGAAGGCCCTCGGTGCTGGATCTCAGTGTCCGGGCTGAACGATGGGGGTGGAGATGCTCCTTCAGGTATACTGGGACAAGGCCGTTTAGGGCTTTAAAGGTCAGCATCAACACTGTAGGATGTAGGGTGGCTGAGGGAGAGGCAGTAGGCAGACACAAGTCCCACGCTGCCTTTTCAGGCAGCACGGATCCTGCAGGCGCCTAAACCACCATGTCACTCCTAAAAAGTTTTGTGAGCCCAATTTTTTTAAAAAACTCATTTTGTCACCCCCTCTTAGTGACAGGGCAGGCTGCACTCCCTGCACCTCCTTCCTCCGCCACTGGGGGTGGACGCCCCTTGGCCCCTAGGAGTTGACTCCTTTGCTGGGAGGAGAAAGGTTGAGCAGAGGCAGGCAGGAACTCCTGCTAGTGCACCTGCGCAGCCTCAGGGCAGATGTATGGTACACCCCCTAGGGATAGATATCAATTTCAGTTCACCACGTTTCTGCAAAAAATAGTATTTTTTTTTAAATAAAAAAATCTTCATGAGAATTCACCAGCATTTTACTGCACATTTCTCCTAGTAAACACACTATTGTATGCATTTCGTGTAATCCAGCAGGGCTGTTTCTTATGTTTTTATCCAAGCACAATGTTAATAACAGTGGGGATGGCAGGTGAAATGCTGTTTCTACAGCTGACCTCATTGGACAGAGGAAAGAAGCAGGGAAATAGCCAGAAAGATCCAAAGCGCTACTTGGTCCTTTCTAGCCCTAGACACTTCTATATGGAGCAGATGACGCTCCAACATTAAGTGCCTCATGGACAGTTTAGCAAACCGAGTTCTATAAGTAAAAGCCAACCGTAATATTAGAAATGGTGTTTATTTTATAGCCTAGAACTGCATCTTAAATGTGAGTGCAGGTTTATATGACAGTTCTATTTAATATAAAATAGACCTATTACAGAGAAAACCCTTTTTGCCTGTTTTTATCTGTGTTTAAATGGCACAGCCAGCCCTGCAACTCTTCAAATAAGACATTTTAAAAACCTTATTTATATTACAGCCATAACAAACTCGCAACTAGAAAATTATAATGGGCACAAACAGCTAATAAAAATGAGATTGTTGAGAAATACTTCTTAATAGCGGCTTACGAGGGATCCCGATAAAGCCAGAGCCGAGGCTCTCTCTGCTTGGAAAAGGGCCACTGCTTCTAAGCAGAGCCATTTGGCAGAAAGCACTGCTCTCTACCTTTCCAATCCCTGTGTGACCAACTTTCTCCAGGGCTGCTGAAGAACAAGTCTTAGGGGAAGTGTCTTCCCCGCTGTTCTTGAAAGTGCCTTGCTGCCTCCAAGTCATTGCTGGGTTGGCGGACGTTTCCTTTTCCTAATATCAACAGGAACAACTTCAAAATGAAACCAACAGACAGTGGGAAACCATGAACCAATTGACCAGGCATCCCCAAACTGCGGCACTCCAGATGTTTTGGCCTACAACTCCCATGATTCCCAGCTAGCAGGACCAGTGGTCAAGGAAGATGGGAATTGTAGTCCAAAACATCTGGGGGGGCCGAAGTTTGGGGATGCCTGCAATTGACCATGGGACATGGGTGGATGGGTTAAAGGAGCTAGAAAATCGCAGGCAGCTGCAGGGATATAAGCAGCAGCCAGGTACCTCTGTGGGGCTGCTGGTCCATGCAATGCTCTTTCTGTCAGGCTATGGCACTGCATTACAGTGGTACCTCGGGTTACAAACACTTCGGGTTACAGACTCCGCAAACCCGGAAGTAGTAACTCAGGGTAAGAATTTTACCTCAGGATGAGAACAGAAATTGTGTGGTGGCGGCGAGGTGGCAGCGGGAGGCCCCATTAGTTAAAGTGGTACCTCAGGTTAAGAACGGACCTCCGGAACAAATTAAGTTCGTAACCAGAGGTACCTCTGTATTGTAGGTTTGCCTGCATAGCTTCTTCCAGCATTTTCTATCAGGAGGTTGTATCTAGCGTTTGAACCCGGGACTTTATGTGTTCTAAAACTATCCTGTCCCAGTGGACTAGGACTCCTCTCCACACTCCCTCAGTCCTGCCTGGGTCCCAATGGCATTACAAGCATCCAGTTACATCTCTTTCTTAGAGACATGAAGGCCCTGAAAAACAAAGAGAAAAGTTTGGAGGACATGATTAGTTTCCTTGATATTTTTTTTTAAATTTAATTGAAGTAAAGAGAACTGGGTGGGTTGTTCTCCTATTTTTCCAGGCCTCGTACCTCCAGACTTTCTTCTCCCTGTGGTTTGTGGTTAGCAAGTTGTGCTGCAGAATGGGTGTTTCAGAGTCTAGCCTTTTTTCTTCCACCCTCTTTGCACTCTTTGTCATAAACGTTGCTCACCAAGCTATGAACAGAACTTGAAACCCCCTTTGCGGTTCCTCATCCGAGTGCTCTTTCCTGTGGAGATAACTGAAGGGGTGCTGGCCTTTCTCAGCTTCCTGTCGTGGGTCTCACTGTTCTTGTGCACTTGGCCCACACCCTTATAAAAATGATGTTTGTATTCATGCTGTAATGCAGGGGTCGGCAAGGCTTACCAGGCATGGGCCGGATCACTCCCGCGGAGATCCTCCGTGGGCCGGACCGGTGCAGCATGATGCCGGAAATTGGTTCTGCGCATGCCCAGACACCGGAAATCGCCCCTGCGCAGAAGCAATTTTGGGCGTCTGGGCATGTGCAGAACTGATTTCTGGCACCGCGGACATGCACAGGTGCGATTTCCAGTGTTTGGGCATGTGCAGAAGTGATTTCTGAAGCCACGGAAGAGAGTCCTTGTGCCATGCTGTTCCGGTTTAGCGCAGTGTGTGGGGACTCGCCGAGCAGGTGGCTCAGTTCGGGGGCGGCTCATGGGCCGCTTCTGGCCCATGGGCCTTAGGTTGCCGACCTCTGCTGTAAGGCGATTTGAGCTGCATCTGCAGAGCTGCGGAATATGTCAACTGCTGGGCTCACACTGGCTGTGTCCCAGTTGTGTATGCGGTTAAGGATGCTTGGGTGCCTGTGTAATGTGTAGGTTGGCAACATGGGGTCATTTTGCCATTGTCATGCATGGATTGGTTCTGAGTGGCTAATGAGGGGAAATCGCCTGTGCACAATGGCATGACTGGTGATCCTGGCAGCGTTGCTATGGATACTGTGAAACTCCTGTGTTGCATATGGACTTGCAGCTAACTGAGCTCCATTCTAATCTGCTTCTTTTGCCTGACCTTTATTGACCCGTGTCTGGCCTAGTAATAGTGGGGATGCAGTGCAGAACAACTTAGAGGGACAAATGGCATGTGGATGCTCCAATCTAAGTCAATCACCAATGAATTATTATTGTGCCAATGACATTGCAGAATACAGCACGAAAGAGACCACCACCCTGAAGGGGTCTTTATTTTATCCACCCCACCCCCAAAATAAGATGTATATAACTGGAAAAGAAATCTGTTTCCAAATTTCCCCCACAAACTTTGGTGTGTGTGTGTGTGTGTGTGTGTGTGTGTGTGTGTGTGTGTGTGAGTGTGAGTGTGTGAGTGAGTGCAGGCATTGTTTTTATAAAATTGTTTTATGTAAAGTGTTAGTGTTAGTATAGTACCGTTAGCACTAAATAACTTTGAGCCAGACCTGAGGAGTTGCCTTTCTTCATACCTTTCTGTCCCTACCCATTGAGAGTGGCTGGAGTGATGCTTTTCACTGTGCCTCATGCAATTCATCTGGCAGCTTCTATGAAAGGAGCATTTTTGTGTGTGATTGCGCCAGTTCTGTAGAATGCTTTGCCAGTGCATTCTGCCTCTGGGTTTGTATTCATAAAAATTTACTTTGCAACATTTACTTTCTATATGTGGGGTGGTGGGATAAGACAAGCGATTTATTGTCTGCCACAAGGAAACATGACTTGGGTTTGAATATGATGCTTTATCATCCACTGCTCCCCCCCTTTATTTGCTTTTTGGCATCAGGCAAACTGAGAAAGAGAACTATTAATAGGATATGCTGAACAATCCTATGTATGTCAACTCGGAGGAAAGTTCTGCTGAGCTAATTGGGACTTTCTCCTGTGTAATTATGCATAGAATTTCAGCCTGCACTCAGTTTCATAGGCAAGTTGCTTACCTCTTTGCACCACCACTTTCCTTTCTGTGAAATGGGTTGTGGAAACTGATTTGTTACACTCGCAAATGCCATGGCTCTGTTTTACAGTGATCTGCTGCACGTTCCACTTCAACAGGCCGAATGGGCACCATACGCCATTGACAGTTGCTACATCCTTTCTTTATAGAACTAATAATCATAGCATTGCAGAGTTGAAGGGTCCATGAGGATCTAGTCCGGGCACCCCCAAACTCAGCCCTTCAGATGTTTTGGGGCTACAACTCCCATCATCCCTAGCCAACAGGACCAGTGGTCAGGGATGATGGGAATTGTATCCCCAAAACATCTGGAGGGCCGAGTTTGGGGATGCCTGATCTAGCCCAACCCCTCCTGCAATGCAGGAATCTCTTGCTCAACCTGGGACTTGAGCCCACGATCCAGAGATTAAGAGTCTCACACTGTGAATATGCTGTACACGGTATTCCAGTACTTTGTTGCTGAGGATGCATAGGATCTCAACTACTTTACCCAAACCCATTTTAGTGGCTGCTGCAGGACCCCAGCCAGAGAACTGCCCTGTTAAGGGAGTTAGATTTGCCCAAACTGACAAGGGAATCTGACCATTTCACATAAGATGGAAATAGGTTGGAGCTCTTACATGTTTTTAAAGCTATGCTAATGAGATTTGCCTTTAGTTGCATAGTTGCCCTTCTTAACATGAGTGCCTTAATAGAGTAAAATGTTTATCCTGGTAAGACATCAAAGGCAATGATTTTAGAAATTGGATTTTATATAACGCAGGACCCCCTGAACTTTCTCCGAAGGTTCACTGCATCAGTTATCACTAATCATCTGCGAGTCTGGTGTTCTACCAACGAAAACATAACATGATGAATAATGGAATCCTCCACATTTGAAGTGAAATATGGATTAAAAGTCTGAAAGAAAAGTAAGGTAATGTGTTACAGGGGGCTAGCGTCTGAAATAGCAACAGTGTGTGTTAACCATGTTTGAACTTTAACTTTTTTAAAAAAATATTAAAGGGAACAGTACTTAAACTACAGTAAGATCTGCAGATTCAGAAACAATCCACACAGCTACAATCCACACAGGAGTTTGCGATGCTTAATTAATTCCATTCAGAGCTCAGATGGGGAAACACAAGCAAAGAGTTAAAACGTCACTCCTTTTGAGTTTGCTACAGACCTTGTATTTGCTGACACAAATTAAGAGGTAAATGGATCACAAGGAAACATTTTCTGCTCTTTGAAGTAAGGTAGAAGCAGGAAGAGGGTCAAGCTAGATCTCCCAGGAGGAAAATTAAGGGCCCCTGCCTGGCTCGCCAAGCCTATATACACCCGCACATTCACTGAGCAGAGGTTTTAAAAAGTGAGAGGAAGAAGGTTTCGGAGAAAGAGTATGGGAATGGCCAGGCATACTAGGGGATGTACACAGGGGGGGGGGTGGAGTAGATGTTGTGCAGGCAACCAGTCTAAATATATTAATTCAAATGTCAGCTATAATATGCATTGCAAAAGTAGACTCCTTGCCTAGGAATCCTGCAAGGTTGCACCAACAGGTTAAGTAAGTGGCATGATGAGAATAACTGTGCAGGATTGTTTGGTCCAAGTTTTATTCAAAAGCTGTAGCGTCTAAACCAAGCACCCCCAAACTTCGGCCCTCCAGATGTTTTGGACTGCAATTCCCATCTTCCCCAACCACTGGTCCTGTTAGCTAGGGATCATGGGAGTTGTAGGCCAAAACATCTGGAGGGCCGCAGTTTGGGGGTGCCTGGGACTCTAAACAAATACCTGCATAGGTGCAGCTCCCCCACCCATCCTGACATGTGCCCTCCGAGTACTTACAGCTGATTTGGAGAGTCTTTCAAGGCACAAGGCCTGTATTACACATTAGAGTATAGCATGTGGGTTCTGCGTACTCCTACTGTTCCAGAACATCTACTGGCGTGTGAGAAGCCAGCAATGATTTGCGGGGCAAATTCTTGATTCACTTGCTCTCTCCAGTTGTGGATACAGTGATTTACTTACATAAGTTCCCTCCCCTCACTGGCAAAGGAGCATAGCTCAGTGGAAGAGAACATGCTTGGCATGCAGAAGGTGCCAGATTTAATCTCAGACACTTTGACTTAAAAAAAAAAAATAGTAGCAACTCCCAACCTGAGAGTATGAGAGCTGCTGCTACTCCTCAGAGAGGACAATACAAGAAAAACAAAACAAGCCTGATGGATCAGGTCAATGACTTATCTAGTGCAGCATCCTTTTTTCACAACTAGACCCACAATCCAACACCAAACAAGCCTAGGTCACGCACAGTTCAATCATAAACCACAAAAAAGGCAACCTGCTGAGAAAATTACATACAATGTCTAATTTATCTCCACATAGGGGTAAACAATGTAGTAAAGAGCAATGGCACTCGACCGCTCTGTCGTGTAAGTCCATATAAAGTATTACAACAAATGTTCAAAAAGGAGCCAATATATGTGGATCCCATGAAGTGCGAAGTCCATAAGTAGATGCAAGCAGAACAAGGTTTTCTGGAATAAAAACAACCTGTTTTGCCTTTTGGCTTCTTCATCCACTTGAGGCCAACATAAGATTGTAACCAGGAATACCACAAGTATTTCTAAGGTTGTAAACCCCTTCACAATCTGGTGAGGTACATCCTTTCTTCCACGTAATGAAATCCAACACTGCTTTCTATTCTTATTTTACAATGGTATTCCAGAACACTGTCAACTAGACCCACAAGCATGATTCAAGCATAAGAACACTCTCCCCTCCTGTGCCTTCCAGCAACTGGTATTTGGAAGCGTTTTGGCTTCCAGCTAGCGAAGGCAGAGCATAGCCACCATGGCTAATGGCCACGATAGTCCTCTCCATGAACTTGTCTAATCTTCTTTCAAAGTCACCTAGGCTGGTGGAAATCCCTGCCTCCTGTGGACAGCTGCTTCCAGTCAGAGTAAACAATACTGGTCTAGATAGATACATAAGGGAGATGGTCCAATGACCTGATGATCTACAAGGCAGATTTATATGGTGATTGAAAACTCCATTTGTCAAGGTCCTGAGCGGCAATGGATGCCTTGAAAGGTGAGGTCTCTGCCATTGATAAAAGTGCCTCACCACAGCCCTCTCCAGCACTGTGCCCAGGGGCTTTCTGGGAATGTAGCCTGGCTTAGCCTGTTTTGTAATGGCTTAGCACCAGGCTAAGCCATTGCAAAGCAGGCCTGAACTTCGAGAGGGATCATAATGACTTGTTACTTCTTAAACTGGGGCAGCTAGTTTCTGCTCCCCGACCCTTATTTTATTTCAAGGTTTCAGTGCCATTTCTGCTAGCGACATCTTAAAAGCGACAACACCAGGAGATAATATTTTGGACGGGAGGAATTTAATATTTAGGACAGAACAATTTCAATTCAAGGAGCTGCTCATTAAGCCTACAAAGGATGAAAGAATCCATGGAGAATCTCTGTGATGAATTCTTCCTATTTTCTACTATTCTGAGTTCAATCTCTACTGACCAAAAAGACTTTCTATGAAAATCTACATGCATGATCTTTCATTATCTGGCCAAGTTTTCCCTGGTGCCAAAACACCTCTTCCTGAATATTAGAAGACCATTGTGAACTAGAAAGGGGAATAATGACCATGGGGATGGGGAACTACAGCTCCCATCATCCCTGACCACTGGTCATGCATGCTAAGACTGATGGGAGATGGAGTCCAACAAATATCTGGAGGTCCTCAGGTCAGCAGAGAAAACCCACACTCATTTCATCATATCCCAATGAACAAGAAAGAAAACCTGCTCCTAATTTCAATAGAAAAACAAAAGCAAAGATGAATTTCTTCCATCTTCCTCTAGACATCCTTCCCCCCCCCACCAACTGCAGTCCTTTAAAAATAACCACCAGCCCCGATGGTCATTTAATAATTGTGAATGCTATAGCTTTATTGTAGAGGGCTCACCTAGTGATGAATTTCTTTTTACCCCACAGACGGAGTACAAAGTAGGGAAATTATCGCTGCGATACTTTTAATAACTTCCTGTGGGAATGCAAATGCCATCCGGCGCTGTCTCTGCCAAAGAGTTAAATCATGCAATTTCACAGATTAGAAAACATAGGGTTACTAATGAGAAACTTTGTTTCAGTGATAAACTTTTTTTTCCCCTTCAAGAATATTTTGAGAGGCCTGTAACCTTTGGCTGACACCCAAGGAGGCTATTAGTTTAACCATGGGATGCACCAGTAAATGTTCAACAGTCAGCAGAACCTCTCTCCTTTTCAGAGTGGCTTGTAACCCTCTCTGCAAATGCTTTGAAAACCCAGGAGGAGTCGATAGGAGGGAGAAAATGCACTGAAACTAGGGGTTGTCATTATCAGCTTCTGATAGCTACGTCGCTTCGGCTTCCAATTTCTTTTCAACAACATCGGTTCACCGTAGCAGCTCCAGATCCCATTTAAAATGTCATGCTGCCCTCTGTTCTATAAACATGTATCATCCATCACTAAATATTTAGATCTGAATTGTTGGAGCTGAGTTCTGTGCCAGGGGTAGGGGGATTAATTCTTTTCAAGGTCCTCACATGATGGATTTCTCACTGAAGTAAACATCCGAGAAAGAGCATAGACCGTGGCCATAAAACACAGAAATGCAGTTGAAAGTTTAATGAAGACAACACTATTTAAAGCGTTTTGTCATACTTTACAGCATACTTTCCCTTTGTTAATTTGCATGACTAGTCATAAATAGGTTCCTCCCCCATTAGATGAAAGTTGCTGTTGGGTTAAAGGCTTCATGCTTGCTACAGGAAGGCATGCGTCCGCCCCCCCCAACACATACACCAGGCTTTGGGGGTTCCCAAACACAATGCATCATGGCCCTTTTGCTATCTCACATCTGCCTAATGAACTGAGATGTTTTACAGACACAGGAAAACCATGTCAGCGTTTACATGAAGAGGTGACACCGGGAAGTCCTTTGAGTGGGTTGCTGGGTTCTCCAATTAGACCTTTTGAATTAAAAGTGCCTATTTGGAGCACATGAGTTCCTCCAAAGAATTCTGAGAACTGTAGATGATCTCTCGCTGAGCTACAGTTCCCAGCACCCATAACAAACTACAATTCTCATGATTCTTTGAAGAAAGCCATGTGCTTTAATGTATGGCATAATCTTACAACCCCCTTTTCCTAATGCTTCTGGAGTGAGGAGGTAGGGGTGGGGAAGACACATATTAGTCCGGGGATATTTAATTTGGAAGGAACTTCAGATAACACAGCGCAAAGAAACCCAAGACACAGGAAAATACAGATTTATCCATCTAGGGTATGCCTGAGTAGGTAGAGTCTGAAATGTGTGTAAATCACCAAACAATTCTTGTAAGCTATGTCAGAAAGAATTAGTGCGTAAAAGGGTCTTCCACATTCATTATGTAACATAATGCTGATAAAGACTCTCCAAAATCTTTAACATTAGATAACAAGTTTTGCCTCTAGGTAGTTTTGAAATTTAATGAGGCCTTAATCATCATGACAGCCTAAAAGCTAAGGGAGTCTCTAAGGTTACATGTTATTTCAAACATAATACAATCAAATATTTTTGATAAGATACAAGGAGGCCCACCTAAGAGGAATGTTCTACCATTCAGACAGACTCAAGGTGAAAGTGAAACTAATATGGAACCTTTTCCACATGAGCTTCCCCCACACAGTAGAGAAGTCAGTGGAAAGGATGGTTTACAATGGGTCTCAGCTGTATAGGCATAATTTAAATTCCAGCATGTATGTTTCCAAATATTGGAAGAATGATACTTGTGGGGGCAAAGCAAAAGTTGAGTCCTCACAGTGATGGGCAAATTAAATCTGGTTTCTCACCCCCCCCCCGGTGTTAAGGTCGTCTCCCTGCATAAGTTTCTGATTATTATTTTTAAGTTGTCATGAAATTTAATCAGCAAATTTCTTGTAATAAACAGATGTTTCTTTGCAATTTTGCCTAATATGAAGAGTTTTGCAAAGTACAATGCGTTTTTTCTTGGTGGCAAGGTAAAAAAATACCGTAAGTATAAAAGGGGAATTTTCTGGATGGCAAGATCCAGGTTTGGGGCAAGTACTCTTTGGTAAAGGAACCCCAGCAGAGATTTAAAATTGCAAAATATGCAGCAAAATAAAGCATGAAAAAAGACTGTTAGGCCTTTAAAATAAGTCCTAAGTTGCTTCCATAGTTCCACTCTTCCCCTTGCATAGAAAAAGACCACACATTTTTTCAAGTTAAATATTGTTTACTTACAAACTCTCCAAAGGTCAGATTAATGTGCTTTTCCATACAGCAGTCAGAAAGCACAGACAGTAAAACTTGGCTTGGTTCCTAAATTATTGGTATAATTTAGATTCAGACCTCTTTGCACAAGATTGGGGTGAACAAAAACCTTGATTACCTTCCTTCCAAAGTGAAGGAGAGTGACCTAAGCCTGGAAGGACAGTTTACTCTGTAGCATTAACCCCTTCATGCATTTATGAGACTTGAGCATGTTAGTGTTATGAGGCTGGTTATCCTACATTTTAAATGTTAGATTTCTTAACTTGAAACATGCCCAACTGTTGCCTGGCTTGGCAGTTGAACTGATGTGCTGTCTTTCAGCACCACAATCTGAGGATATGGGTGGCCTTACCTGTGCCTAGGGACTCAGCTACACAGCTGCAAATAAAACATTTTAAATGTATTGTACAGTGCAATATACAAATGTGACACTAGATGGTGAAAGTGAGCTAAGCAAAATTCAATGTATTTTTCAAAACGTTTTTTTAAAAAAGCATTTTCACAGCATTTATTATATGTGTGTAGATTCCACCTAGATTAGACATTAGAGTTTTATGCTCGAGTTGTGATCAGGAACATAGAAGGTATTTCTCTGTTGACCAGGTGTCAGGAGTTGCCAAGTCTAGAACCAGTAACCGCCCATTCTACGTGCAGCTGCCCCATTTGGCGAGCTACCAGAATTGCAGTTTGGAACATCTTGCCGGCGAAGCATGTCACACCCACATAATACACTTAAAGCAGTTTTCAACCACTTGAATAGCCATGCCTCCCCCCCCCCGTAAAGAATCCTGGGAACTCTAATTTCTTAAGGGTGCTGAGACACCCCTCACAGAGAACAACTCATAATGAACTACAGTTCCCAGGATTCTTGTGGAGGAGGGACACCATGGCTGTTAAAGTGGTATAATAGAGCTTTAAATGTAGGGGGTAGATGTGGCCGTACTCTCTGGTTAGTGATTACATCTCTCCAAGCTGCCCATTGGTCTTGTGCTAAAAGGTTTCTTGTCTGTGGAACTGGTATCTTAATTGAAGAACAAGATCTTTCTGGCTGTGGCCCCCTGGCTCATCTCTGCTTGGGCAGGCGAACAGCATTACTTACCACCTCAAGTTACAGGTAGGTAGCCGTGTTGGTCTGAGTCGAAACAAAATAAAAAAATTCCTTCAGTAGCACCTTAAAGACCAACTAAGTTTTTATTTTGGTATGAGCTTTCGTGTGCATGCACACTTCGTCAGATACACTGAAACAGAATCCACCAGACCCTTATGTATATTCAGAGGGTGGGGGTGATGGGAATGGGTGATGGGCTGATAGGAGTGGTAAACCTGTTGATGATTGTTAACGACTGTTAATGACTGCAATTGGTCTTGTGGGGGGGGAAGCAAGGGCTGAGGTGCTAAGGAAAGCTTGATCATGCATAATGAGATAAGAATTCTATGTCTTTGTTCATTCCAGGTGGCTCCATGGTTTTAAGCTTGCTAATGAGTTGCAATTCAGCAACTTCTCTTTCCAGTCTGTTTCTGAAATTTTTCTGTAATAAAACAGCTGCTTTGAGATCTTGTATAGAATGTCCTGGGAGATTGAAGTGTTCTCCTACTGGTTTCTCTGTCTTGTGGTTCCTGATGTCAGATTTGTGTCCATTTATCCTTTGGCGTAGAGTTTGGCCTGTTTGTCCAATATAGAGAGCTGAAGGGCACTGTTGGCATTTGATGGTATACACAATGTTAGAAGATGAGCAATTAAACAGTCCTGAGATGGTATGTTGGATGTTGTTGGGGCCAGTAATGGTGTTGTCCGGGTATATGTGACAGCAAAGTTGGCATCTGGGTTTATTGCAGGCTCTGGTACCAGTGTCCATGTTAAGTCTGGTGGTTGTATTATTGTGGGTGAGGAGTTGTATAAGATTGGGTGGCTGTCTGTAGGCAATGAAAGGTCTTCCTCCCAGAGCTTGAGAAAGAGAGCTGTCATTGTCCAGGAGAGGTTGTAGATCTCTGATGATGCGTTGTACTGTTTTAACTTGGGAGCTCTATGTGATAACTAGTGGTGTTCTGTTATTTTCTTTTTTGGGTCTGTCTTGCAGCAGGTTCTCTCTAGGTATCAGTCTGGCTCTGTTGATCTGTTGTTTAACTTCATCGGGTGAATATTTTAGTTCTAAAAAGATTTGCTGTAGATCTCTTAGGTGAGATTCTCTGTCTGTAGAGTTGGAACAGATGCGGTTGTAGTGTAGGGCCTGGCTGTATACGATGGATTGTTTGGTATGTTTGGGATGGTAGCTAGAAGCATGTAGATACATTTGTCTGTCAGTTGGTTTTCGGTATAAGTTACGTGGTAACTTCTAATCCTGATAGGATTCACAACACAGCCCTGTCTGTCCCTACGAACTCAGAAATAAGTTGTGCTGTGTTCAGTGGAGCTTACTCCCATGTAAGTGTGCCTAAGATCGCAGCCTGGAGCATTGTAAAAGCTGGGAGCCTATTCCACACTCATAAGTAACACATGTGCTAAGGGTGTGTGTTCAGGATCCTAAATCATACAGAACAAGCTGCCTTCTTCAGACATTCACTGCAAACACAGAAAGTGCAGTCAACTGGGATGTGATGGAGGGGAAGACCAATGAACACTTTCCTACTCTCCCCTTTACACAAGGGATTGTATACCTGAACAGGGCTTTGAACATTTACCATTCTGGCTATAAATGGAAGGTATTGGCTGAGATGACGCAAATGACAACTGTATCTAAAATGGCTACAAAGATGAACACTCATGCCTGGGTAGCTCAGTTGGTTAGAGCGTGGTAATGATAATGCTAAAGTTGCAAGTTCGATCCCCCTGTAGGACAGCTGAGTGTTTACCTGCATTGCAGGGGGTTGGACTAGATGATCCTTAAGATCCTGTCCAACTTGACAATTCTATGATTCCTATGATTTCCTGGTGCCTCTTGGCTCATAGAAATTGCCCTAGGCTGAATGTGTATGCTGCTGATTCTAGTCCATTGGTTTTGTATGCAGAAGTATCTTCTGCACGTGGATTTCAGAGCAAATGTTTTCCCCTAATAGGATTACATGAGGAGGCAAGCCATTATTTTCCCTGTGTGAACAGCCCTAAGGACTTTAGATTATTTAGGTTTAGATAATGAGGGGGCTGCTTTTTATCTTCCTTTCTTTCCAAATATGATAAACAGCGACAGAGAGAGAGAGGGAGAGAGACCGTTAACATTTTAAAAAGGATCTTTGATTCTGATTAGGAGTCATAACCATAAACAAAACTTGGTAAGTGTTTTACCTAGTAATGGTTGGCTGTGGTACCACTGGCATACCTGCCAATCTTTGAAAGCTTAAAAGATGAAGGCTTAGCCCCCAGCCTCAACTTTTCAGTCCCCCTCCCCACTCCTCCAGCCTGATCCATCCTGAATTAAAACTAGTAAAACCTAGGTGAGGTGTTTTAACAGTTGAATCGCATCAGATCATATTCCTGTTCCAGTGTTCCATATATCTGGGGTGCCTTGTATAAAAATGTTGAAGATGACGGTAAGAGTTTTACAAGACATTGCTGCTCATATTCCACAGTGACCAATAAATCCTCAAGGAGATCTTTAATATAAACATTAATAGTTTCCCACATCTTTGTTTAGAGAACAGGCCAAGGATTTCTAAACTTGAAGATCTAACTCTTTCCAGAGAAATGGTTCCACTTATAAGCACCTAATTCTTGACTTTCCTAAAATCTGGCTTCTTAGAAAGCTCATCAGGAATTTGCAGGTTATTGCATTTCACTGTCTGGAATTTCTGATTCTCATATACTCCCCATTAACTAATCCCAATTAAATCAATCTAGGTAGAAAGTGCAGGAAACATTTTCTTTTTCTATGCTGTAGGATCTGAATGACTTGCAATGTCAAAATATTCACTTGACCTGCTGTGGGTGTCCTTAACATGGACTAGAGAAACTCAAGAGAGAGTATTTATTTTATTTTATTAATTACATTTCTATACCATCATTCCTCCTAAAGGAGTCCAAAACGGAAAACAACAAAAGCTATGTTTACAAACAGTCAAATATTCTCTTAACCATTAATTCCGCCTCAGTTACTAAAATGTGCAGAATCAATATCTTCATGCTGCTCTGGCAGGTTATCAGTTCTTAATCATTTATGGGATGGGGGATGATATTTGAAGACATATGAAGCAAATACATATTTATTTTGCTCTGGGATCAGGTACTTTAAAAAATATTTAGTCAAACTAGGGATGAGAATGTGGTCATGCCACAATATCCAGCAATACAGTAACAGCAAATGGCCATACATGTAACTTTCTTTAGCAGGCAGTAAGAGCTGTTCAGCAGTGGAACTGTCTCCCTTGGGAGCTTGTGGACTCTCCTTCCTTGGAGGTTTTGAAGCAGAGGTTGGATGTCCATCTGTCATCAGGGCCGGCTCTTCATAGACCCCCGGTGGCGCAGTGCACCATGGCGCGGGGCTGGTAAGCCGGGCGCCGGCCTAGCAAGGAGGGCACCGCGCGGCAAAGCCGCGCGGAAACCAATTGTGCCCTGCGAGGGCGGGGCGGGCGGTGGAGCGATCTCCGCCCCTCAGCACCAGGGCGCGCGATCTGCTCAAGACGGCCCTGTCTGTCATGGATGTTTTAGCTGAGATTCCTGCATTGCAGGGGGTTGGACTAGATGGCCCTTGGGGTCCCTTCCAGCTCTAAGATTCTATGATTCTAACAATCCCAGTGACTGAAACATAGACGGTGACTGAAAGGGGGGTGGGGGTAGCAATTATCAAGCTATCAGCAATGAGAATCAAGAAAAGTTACTCCTTGTAAACTAAATTTTGGTAGGTATTATTGGCTCCTCAATTTTTAATTACATTTATTTTATCTACTTTTTAAAAAGCTCTCCATTTATATTTATGGTTTGCCTCTAAAATAACATACATTTTAAAGGAGTACAGGATTTTTTTAGGGCCTGGAAACAAAAATTGAAATGAAAGACTAAAGAGCCTTTATCAGAGGTAAACTGGCAATCTCTAATGGGACATTTATAATTTAATTGTGTCATGGAGCAACTATAAATTTCTTCCAGAGCTCATATCCATGTTGTTTTTATAATGAAGATAAAGTAGCACACATACCAACAATCACTTGAAATATGTAGGCTGCAGCTTCTTCCAAAAAGATAGCAGGGACCTATGTCCTGTTTATGGCATTTTCATTTTATTGCACAACAATGTTTGCAGCAGAATTGTGTGATGTGCTTAACAGCTCATTCTGTAGGCATCCGATAATTCAACATTTACTTATTTATTTTTTGTAATCGGGGTCTAATCTTTTGGAACCAGATCAATAAAAATAAGGAGGGGGAAGAAACTCTACCAAGCTACACATGGATGCCTTATAGAAACTTTATGAGGAGCCTGTGCAATGTTTGATGTTTTCCCCGGAGAAGGAAATGTTCTAACCTCCTGCAACAAAGCCACATGTGGGTGGAATTCTTAAAGCCTCTCAACGAATATGGATATCAGAATTAAAAACCTGATTCAACACAAAAACGAAGAAGGCAACATCTTCCTGACTCTCTTATAGCTGCTAAGATTGGGCATTGATTCTGGGGAATGTCTGCCTGCTTGACCCTGATGCAGCAGAGCTAGATCTTTCAGTTTAATGTCTAATACCAGGTGTGGAAAGCATTAAGCTACAATGATTAAGTAATCTCCAAATACAGAAGGAAGCTGCAAAGTGAAGTCTTGCCTTTCCAACTCTAGCAAATGTTTTCATGAAAATGTTAGAATATTTTTTAGAATGTAATGAAGAAAGAAGGGACATAGTTCAATGTTAAAGCACATGCACAGTCCCAGGTTCAACCTGTGCCTACTTGTGCTAGGATTGGGAAAGAAACCCCACTAACAGCCAATATAGAGCAGGGATGAGGATGGCTAGTGTTGGGTTCCATCAGTCTCAGTCTTTGGAGGGCCACAGATTTTCCAGCCTTGGTGCAAACAATCCTGAACTACATGGACCGTGCTCCTTAAAAAAAGGAAGAAGATAGATGTGATATACTTAGACATTCAGAAAGCTATTTGTGAAGACCCTCACTGTAGGTTTCTGCATAAATGTATCAAGTCACAGGAAAGAGGGTCTTGGGTAGGATTCATAAATGGTTAAAGAACAGGAGGAAGGAGCTAGGAAGAAATGAAGAAGAGGCAGAAAGTAAGCAATGGGCTTCCTTGATCTGTACTGGGAAGACTGGTGCTATTTAACATTTATAAATGATCTGGAGTCAAGGGTGAACAGTGAAGCAGCCAAGTTCATAGATGACACCAAGTTACTGAGAATGGTAAACATACAAGCAGACTGGGAAGAGCTCCAAAAGGGCCTCTCCAAAAAGGATGAATAGAATGGGAAACAAAATGTAAAGGTGGTCCAGTGCAAGCAAGTCTAAAGGGATGCTCTTTGGAGGTTCCCTCCCTCAACACATATATGCAATGGTAGGGCCTGAAAGGGGAGAGATGGACCAGGAAGGAGATCTTGGCATTGTGGAAGAGAGATCAAATTATACCATCTAGTCAGTTAGTGTGTGAAGGCGATGGAAAAGTCGAATGCAGAGGTATCGGTTATTGGGAAAGGTGTGTGAAATAACATGGCCAGTGTCATAATGCTTTGATATCTCAGTATCAAAAAGGGATATCATACACTGGAGATGCCTTTTTCCAGCTTCAGCTGGATCACCATTCACAACCCTTCCATACAAGATTGACTTTGACCCTAGTGGCCATTTACAGATTGGACTACTGTCATTCACCATATCTGGACCTGTCCTTGAAAAGTGCCCAGAAACTGCAACTAGTACAAAAAGATGCTGCCAATTTATTGATGGGTGACTGGTGCTTTTACTTCACTGCACTCATTTTGCACGGCCTGTACTGTCACTTTTGTTTCCAGGCTCAAAGTGCTGATGTTAAGCTTTGAAGCCCGGGGTTTGGGTACTTTGAGGATTCTTCCATATGCTGTTCTCTGCATGGTCTGATCATCATCATTATGACCTGGTGGCACATTTGCAAGCCTGAGATACTGTTGTGGGATCCACACCACTGTACAACCAGGCACATATGCAACCTAGTCTGTTGGCAACACTCAAAATGCTTGATTCAAAATATCAAGAAGAGTCCCACCCCTTTCTTCCTGTGAAATAAAAATGTTCTCCCATGACTATAAGAAGGCGAGTAGGCTAAAAATTGCATTTACAGCTCTACTTGGATGGAAATGTTTATACTTTGTTTCTGAAAATATACTGAGCACTTCAATAGTGTAGCACAAAGTTCAGACTCTTCAATGTGAAGAGGGTTGTGTGGGATGGAGGGAGACCCTGGGGTTAGCTCAGAGTGTCCTCCCTGGGAAGGCTTGCTAAAATATTTGCTACAATTGGGTGCATCTCAAGGGAAATAAATGGTATTTAATATGAACTACAGGTCCCCTCAGATAAAGAATGATCTGGCAGAGATGTGATAACATAGAGAGGGCAAACTGCATCAATATGTTCTACCAGAAACAGACTTTCCTATAGAACAATCAGTTCATAAACCCATGGAGCATTGAAAAACCAAGATTAACAATAACTTCAAATGGTATACCAACTGTGGAGTGAGAAAATTGTTTTTCTGCAATTTGATGTCTTTGGTACCCAAAAGAGGATACAGTATGTGATCAAGAAGGCAGGTATGCATTTCTGAAGCTCAAGGAAGAAAACCCAAGGACTAGTTAATTCATGGATAATTTCAATACTTGTTAGGTCTGGAGGCACATGAAACCACTACCACTTTGCTGAAGTTAAGTGCACCTGGGTCTGGTCCATGCCTGGATGGGTGGCCACTTGGGAACCAAATGTGTACTGCCTTGAAAATATAATACAAAAAAATGGAAAGTGATGACTTGCATTCATGAATGAAGCACCAGAGGCAGAATTTTCACATTAACCACTGTATGCATATTGACATTTCTTTCTCCCTTTTCACTGGAGACCAGTTAAGACGTTTGGTTGAGAGTCATCAGGCACTGAGTCATCAAGTACTATGTGATCAAGTGATGATATGTGTTCGCCACCCCCAGGTCTAGTTGGGATGAGGTGATGTAATTGGCATAGATTTCTCAGCCAATCTGTTAAATGGAGGTCTAAGAACCTCACTCCTTTTTGCATAGTGTACATTTCTTCTGAATGTACTTTTCATCTTGTGATGTGGATTTATCGGCAGCATAAAGTCATTTTCAGTGACCAGAAAGTGTATACGAAAGTTATCGCCATACAAAACTATTTCCAACTGGCCTGATAATCACTGGTAAGTCTAGTTTATATTCTCTTCAGTGATGACACACATACTGGATTAAAATGGGGCCTTTTCTTTTAAACTTCATTATTACTGGAATTTAAAAAAAAATGTTTTGGGATAGCTTACTTCAGAATAGCCTAATCAAGAGCATCAAAATAATACAAAATGACTCTATCATATCTTAAAATGAAAATATCTTTTTTAAAAGAGCTCAAACCAATGTAATTTTTAGTGCTGTATCTGTACCAATTGAGATCTGTGCATGGCAGAGAAGAGCAGGGAATTGCAGCCCCGGAGAGGGCTTCACAGGGCTGGGCCAAAATATTTTGGCATATGAGGCTAACTACAAAATGGCATTCCCCCACCAGGGAACAAGGAGGGAGTGAAGATCTACATTGGGAACAAGAGCAGGAGTCCAAATAAACATTTGAAGTGGGAGTAACAGGCTGCGGTGAGTGGTGGGTGGGGGTGGAGAGGTCTGCTCTGAATCATACTGGGTGGTTGCATAGCCCAGGAGAACCCCCCCCCTTTATTGAATTTATATACTACCCTATACCGGAGGGTCTCAGGGTGGTTCACAGAATAAAATCAAGATATAAAACCACAAAATACATAATAAAAATAAAAAAAACAACCCAGTAGCCCCTCCCCACAAAAAGCGCATTTTAAAAGGGCATAGGATGTTAATGGGATCAACCTAAGGCCTGGTTTAGCCACCTCATGAGAAGAGAAGAATCCTTGGGAAAGACCCTGATGTTGGGAAAGATTGAGGGCACTAGGAGAAGGAGACGACAGAGGACGAGATGGTTGGACAGTGTTCTCGAAGCTACGAACATGAGTTTGACCAAACTGCGGGAGGCAGTGCAAGACAGGAGTGCCTGGCATGCTCTGGTCCATGGGGTCACGAAGAGTTGGACACGACTAAACGACTAAACAACAACAACAAAGGCCTGGTTAAAAAGGAACGTTTTTGCATGGCGCCTAAAGGTACATGGTGAAGGTGCCAGGCAAACTTCCCTGGGGAGAGCACTCTACATTTGGGGAGCCACTGCAGAGAAGGCCCATTCTCAGGTTGCCACCCTCCTGACCTCTCGAGGAGGAAGCGCACAAAGAAGGGCCTCAGAATATGATCTCTGGGTCCGGGTAGGTTCATATGGAAATAATAAATAATAATAAATAATAATAATAATAATAATTTATACTCCGCCCATCTGGCTTACAACAGAATATTAAAATACAATCATCTATTAAAATACAATAAGAAGAGGCGGTCTTGAGGTATTGTGGACAGCCCTCACCATTTCCTTCCTAGGGATGGGAGACCAGCAGTGCCTTGTATTCACGGAGAAGCTGCTGTAGAGGCAGCATGAAGGGACTGCCAAGAAATGGACTGCAGCCATTGCTGCCACCATGGCAACATCAAGTGATGCGTTTCTTGGAGACTAGATCTGCTGCCTCTGTGGATCCTGCTGTCTGAGGTGCTCATCTCACTCAGGGCCGTTTTAAGCATGTCGAGCGCCCTGGGGCTGTGGTGTGGAGATCACTCCGGCGCCCCTGCCCCACCCGTTTCTTGCTGCGGCTGGTGGGCGGCCGTGCCACCCAGCGTACCCCTAGAGCTGGCCCTGGTCTCACTCATCTCACCTTGCCTCATGGGTCAGCCAGCACTGGAGCTTCATCTGTGGCAACTCCTAAACTGTGACATTCCCTCTCCACAGAGCTGCATCTCGCATCATTGTATAGCTTTGACTCTAGCCTAAAGGTGCACTCTTTCCCCTGGCCTTTGACCCTGACATTGTCCTGTTGACTGCGCAGAGCATTCCTTGCTGTTAAGAGCTGTTCATGTTAACTTGAACAGCTGCGTAGAAGTTGCTAAGCTCCAACCTTACGTTACTTCAATAAACATTCTTCTGAAGGGCCCGTGGGCCCCAACACTGCCTTCAAATGCTACAGAGCCACCAGGAGCTTCTGCGAAGGTTAACAATGAAGAGCTCAGCAGCTGCAAACTGTCGTATAACGTCTCACTTAAAATGTCCTGCATGCTACTTGGTTGAAACTCTCACTCCTCCAGCAACCACAAACAATGCAAAGAAAGCAGATGTGTTTTCTATTTGGAATTAAACAGTTTATCTCAACCACTGTCATTGTTGCCGAGGGGAAATAAATAAATAGCCATGGTAATGTAAACTGCAATAGGTATGTCCTTGCCAAAAGGGTGATATTTAAGTCCAGAGTCCACTGAGAAACTACGTTTTGGCCACAAAGGTTTCTCTCCCCCCTCACTGCAAAAAAGGGGGGTGTTGGCAGCTCATCCTGTAGTAGAGTGGTCAGAAAGAATTTTTGGCTACTCTTGGTGTCCCATAACTCATGTCATTTGCACGTAATGGTCCAGAAAATTTAAGTAAACATCATAAATGTCTTTTGTTATTAAACTTTCCATTCAAGCATTTCGTTGAACTCTTAATGGATAGTAAAGAAGACAAAATGATACATGTGCTCATTTGCCTACATGTGTATCTCTGAGTCACCAGCCTTGAAATGGAAGGTTGAACCAAAACCTCACCCCAGGTCCTGTGCTGCAAAACTAAAACCAGTACCCAGGGTTAGCTACTTGTGCACTCTGTGTATAGACCAAGGCTCTTCCAAGCTGAGGTTGGTGTAGATGGTCCACGAGCTGGATTTTGCTCTTGTGAACTAGGAAATTTTAATTCTTGGTTGTTGTGATCCACTTTGAGCTCAACATTGTTGGGAAAGCAGCATCCAAGTATACTAGCAGCCTCAGGAATTCTAAGAAGCTCCCCTGCCCCATCAATGCGGCTTTGAAATTGGGGGTTAAAATCTGTTCAATTTTGAAAGGTTCAGCCCACCACCTTGATTCAAAATGGCATCCAATTGTATCCAAACATACGTGGAAACCTGCTCCTTGATCTCAGGGACCACCATGCAAATTTGGGTTAAGATACCTTACGGGATGTCCAAATGATTAGCAAACAGACAAAAATACTTTCCACAATATGTGTTTGATACAAAGTTCCATGCTCTAGCAATGCAGCTATTTTTGAGGTAGCTTGAGTGATACAGATGCAAACACTGAAGCCTGTTTTCCAAGTGGTTTCCTTTTATCAGAAAGCTGCTATATTCTTATTTGCCAATCACCCCAAACTTTCAGCAATGCATCATTTTCTGACAGCCGTAAGTACCAATATGCACCACAATCTTTGCAAATCTGCAATGAACCTATGATGCTTCTAGATTAGAATGATACAGTGAAGGACTACAGTTCCAAAGATGGGAACCCACAGCAGTGATGGTGGTATAGAAATCACATAGGTTTGCTGTGTAGATATACGTAGTTCACCTTTAAAGGAGTACCACTGTCATTTGCCACAGCTACAGCCTATTATAAACTTCACTGTCCTTTTCATTCACATCAGCATAACCTCTCGCCTGCTTCAGCCATGTGTCAATGCTAACCAAGTCAAGAATTTCAGTGTCTCCATCATTTAGGAATCTCTTTTAGACACAACAACCAGCTATCTACTGACATTCAGCTTCCATCTTGCCCTGGACTTGGAAGGCAGGCAATTTTTCAAAAGTATACTAAGTACGAACTAAGTCTGTGTTATTGTTTTAAAAGGAAAGCAAAAAATTATGCAGATGGTCAATCCTGGAAGGCCAGGTGGACTGCATCTGGCAGTGTTTATCAGTTTTAATATTTTGAAACCAGATGTTGGTGCAAAGAATAGCTGTTGGTTGCAGCCATAGGAAGCGGTGTCGTAGAAAGTGACTTGCTAACCCTTGGTACGAAACTACACTGTTTTGATCCAGTTAAGATCAGCTATTAATATACAACTGGCTAACCACTGCTGCAAAATGTTTAAAAAATCAGAAACAGATGCTTGCTAGAAGGAAAACTATCAGCCAAAGCATTCCTGATCTTTACATAAAAATGTAAACTTCAAATATTTTATTTGTCTTGTAATGAACTGCTATGGAACAGCTTTAGTAGTCAAAACATTTCACAAGATTATGCACATGCAATTTGTCATCAGTTAATATAGTCCATCTTCCAACCATTCCTCTGGGAAAATGGGCACCGAGGTTCCCATATGGCAGGATGACAAATGCAAGACCTCAGGATGTACTGAAGAAGCTGGCATAAATCCTCTGTGTTGTACCATCATTTGGGAGGTGAAGGTGGCATTCTGCTATTGCTCAGAGCACATGCTCTAGAGGTAGGGAACAGACTATTGGTGGGACATGCAGCTACTGTTGTCCACCTTAACGTTGAGAAGAGAAGTGAGGGTTGTGAGAACAAAGAGCCAATTGTTTCACAGATGGTGGAATATTGTCTTGACTCTGTGTGGTCTCTCTTGTTTCCTTCGATTACCCAAACTTCTGTCAAAAACCTCTTAGTCAATCACTAGGAAACTGGGCATGAAATCATATTGCAAGGATGCTCCATGATACCAGTTCAGCATCAGGATGGCCTTAGTTGATTTTGGTGATGAGAGAGCAGCCGAGGAGACATCAAAGTCCTTACCCACGCCTGAGAAAATCCTGAAACATGGATCACTTGAGCTGCTCCAACAGAAGCTCTTTTGCTGACATCTCAAGAGAAACATTCACAGACAAGATGGCTACTTTGCAAGTCTACCCTTCAAACACAAATTTGGAAGCACTTAAGTTTTGGGCAACAACCTTAATTAGAACCCGACCATTGTAGCAGTCCATAACACCTCCAAGAAGGCAGTTTCTGTTCACAACTAAATTGTTTAATCTTTTGCTCAAGAACATTCCCCCCTCCTGGCATTGGACAACATATAATCTCTTCTGCTCATGTTCCAGCACATCTGGCATTGTCTCTGCTATTCATCTGGCAGCTGGAGCAAATTAGATTACATTAGTTCCCTTGATGCCGTTGCCCCACTTCTAGAGTATTCCCCCACCCAAAAAAAGAGAGAGAATGCGCTTGTTCTGTACCCTTCTGTCATTTGCCAATAGTTTATTCACTTTTCCATTAAGCAACCTATGTTTTTATAGGCAAGGCTAAAGAAAATAGATGAAATGACATCTCCATCAAAAGATGACAGATAACTGCAATACTATTGGTTTATATAGTACACTCATTTGGTAGTAATTCATTTACAAGCACTGGGAAGGACTTAACCGTCAGACTCTTTCTCTGATTGTGTCCAAAAGTGCAACATCCAAAGTTATTTATTTATTTAGCTAACACAGGGTATATTTCAGAACTGATCGCTGTATTTCCAAATATCCATACCTTGTACTGGATCTGCTTCAGGAAAAGTCATGATTCCACGCAGAAAAACTTCCATGTATATAGAAAACTAGCCATAGCTGCCAAGTACCCCGTTTCCCCCGGGAAACCCCCATATTTTCTTACCGTTTCCCCGCAGGTGTCCCGAATGGCAAAATACCCCGTATTCCCCCGGATTACAGAGCTCCTGCCAGCGGCCATGTTCTTCTGGTGCCGCGCCGGCACCGGAAGTCGCTTCTACGCACTTCCGGACATGCGTAGAAGTGACTTCCGATGCCGCTGTGCCCATTTCCAAAATGTCCGCAGCATCAGAAGTCGCTTCTACGCATGTCCGGAAGTGCATAGAAGCGACTTCCAGTGCCGCGGCGCTGCTGATCCCGGATTTTTCAATCCGGAACTTGGCACCTATGAAACTAGCACATGATAGAGAAAGTTCCAGCCTGACCTTCTGCTTGATCTGCTCGTTTGCTGCATGCAAGGTGTTTTTACACTGTAATAAAAAAATAAACAAGTTTTTCAACCAGAGTCAAAAACAGCTATAATCCAAGGAGGATTATGTCGGATGATTTTTCTCAATGTTTGGTCTCCATGCTGGGAGAACAGCTGATGCAGTGCACCCAGAAGTGGATTTCCTACCTTCACCATAAAGTCCCAGGGTAGATTACAGCAACCAAAACAGTACAACCAAAAACAAAATAAAACCAACCAACCACACACAACACTCATGCTAATTACTGGTTTGTTTTTTAGATTTAAAATAAACTTTATTAGAATTCAAATTAAAATACAAACATACAAAATCATTATTTATATGATAAAAACGATACCATACGACTTCAAATAATAATAATAATAATGTAAATAATAATCATAAAGAAAACACAAAAAACAAACAAAAATCATACGTTCAGACATTCATTCATACCCAAAATCAAAATAATCAAAATACATTTCAGCTATGTTCCTAATTTCCTTTTTACCATACACCTTTATTTATTTATTCCCCTATATCTCCTCCTCCCATATTAGACTTCCACTTATCTCCCTCTCAGGTTTTTTAATTACTATACTCTGGTACTGCTACCCCTCAATCCTATATAAATATATCCTATAATTCTATAAGTAGTATCTAAGCTCAAAAAAGAGGGGGGAAATCACCATCATTCAGCTTTATCAACTTAAATTAAATCAAATCAACTCAATACGAGGTATTAGAAATAAACCCAATATTTTACTGTGGGGCATTGTCCGTTCATGTACTCTCCAATTTTCCCCCCAATTCTGATGCAATTTCTTATTAGTATACCCTCTAACTGAATTGGTCAGGTTATCCAGATCTAAATAGCTAAATAGCTTCTCCTGCCATTCCAGAATATTGGGTATTTCTTTCTTCTTACAATAGGATGCAATCAGAGTTCTTGCAGCTGTTACGGCATACAAGAACAATGTTGCATCCTGTTTTTTTATTGTGTTGTCCATTATCCCCAATAGAAAAGATTCAGGGTATTTCTTTATATTGTATTTGAGTATTTTTTTCCCTTCAAATACTTGGTTCCAAAAATTCTTTATTTCCCCGTAGTGCCACCACGCGTGCATAAATGTCCCCGTTCCCCCCGACATTTCCAACATAAATTATCCTTGGTCTTATACATTATTAATTGATGTTAAAGAAGGGGGGGGGCTGGCTTTGCCAGACCTTAACCTGTATCATGATGCAGCAGGATTTGTGTGGCTAAAAGAATGGATGATATTAGAGAATAGCGAATTATTAGATTTGGAAGGCTTTGAAAATAAATTCGGGTGGCATGCCTACCTGGTAGAAGATAAGGTGAAAGCACATAAAGGATATAACAATCATGTTATTAAACGATCTCTTTTGAAGTTATGGAACAAACATAAGAGACTGCTAGAACCCAAAACTGCCAGATGGGCGTCACCCACAGAAATAATTACAGGAAAGAAGGTAAATTCAGAGAAAAATTGGGGGGATTATAAAGATTTATTAGAAGAAAAGGATGGGACATTTAAATTAAAGGAATATGAGAAATTAAAACACCATTTAACTGGATTCAATACCACCAAATTTACAGTAAATTTAATCAACATAAAGACTAGGATTTCTGGAGGAACCTTCTTTATTGGAAAAAAAATTATTATAGCCTGAAAACAAAATAATTTCTAAAATGTATAATGCGCTACTTGAATGGGAGACCAAAGATGAGATGGTGAAATAAACGATGACAAAATGGGCCATAGATATGGGGGAAAATATACAAATGGATCAGTGGGAACGACTATGGAAACAAACCTGGAAATTTACAGCCTCGGAGGGAATTAGGGAGAATATGATCAAAATGTTTTATAGCTGGCACCTAACCCCTGTAAAAATTCGCTAATTACTGTTTTTAAGTAGGTCACGAAAAATACTACTCAGCTGTCAAAGGCCAGGGTAAAGAAGTCCATCTTTGGCCTATGATGAGAGCTGAAGAATGATGGCAATAAGTGCACACCTGTAGGGGGGCAGTTCCATAATTTTGGGGCCAGCACAGAGAATACCCTGTCCTGGGTCATCACTCCTCAAAAGTCTGAGAGTAGTGGAACTACCAACAGGTGGTGGAACTACCAACAGGGCTTCCTCTGCCAATCTTAACACCCAGTAAAGACTTTAGGGAAAGAGGCTGTCAGATACTGGGACCCAAGCCATGTCGGGTATTAAACACCATGAAACCAATAACCCTCTCTATTGCACCAGGGTCAGACTAAACAGGACAATTCATGCCAGTGGGAACTTTAATGTGGTTTGGTTTTTTTAAAGCACATGTGGAGGGCTCAAACCAGGTCAGGGCCACCACAGCAGGTCTGAGGGGCTGAGCCCCTCCCTCTCCCACCAGGGTCCCTGTCTGAATCAGTGGCCCCACATCAGTAATTTTCACATTACAATTTTCAGATTAAAAAACATTCACACAATTTCTAGTTGCATAAATCATGTCACATTTAGTTTGACAGGGAAAGTGGCGATGGGATTGAGGGAAACCCAATTTACACAGGGGGAGGTGCACAGGGATAACTCTCATTGCCCATTGTAATCAGCTGTTTTGTGGGCTAGGGGAGCACAAATTACATTGGGGGAAGGCTGTGTGACCTCCCTCCCGATTGTAATTGCAAAATTTGATGTTGAGTGGGCAACAAAGATGACTTAACCATGGGCCATGCGTTGCTCATGCATGACTAAATACTAGGAAATTTCCAGTTAAAAAAGCTACCAGTTTGGAGAGGTGTCACAGGTAGGCAAATAGCTCCATAGTGCTGATCCCTAATCCTTTTATTTCACCAAAGCGCTGTTGAAAATCTGGGCTGGACTAGCTTGCAATTACCCATCACCCCCACCCCCCAAAAGAAGCAATAAGCACAGGCAAGGTCACTAATGAACAGGGATGTATGAGAAATTTGGTTCATTTGGCATCAAAAGGCATTCAAATATGCACTTTCTGAAACACTATGAGAACCAAAACACAACCATTCTTCAAAATTCACATGTATCCAATTTTGTGATGGATACCAATGGGTAAAATAATGCATATAAAAAGGAAAAGAGTGCATAAAAACCCTGTATTTACATCTTTCTAAATAAACAAAATGAACGTGTTTGTGTGTGTGTGTGTGTGTGTAAATTGCTTGCCAAAATGTGTATGGTAGTCAAAACTACAAGGTTTTTTTGAAGAATTTTTTTGCATAAATATGCTGATGAATTGTCATGAGAATTTTTTAAATTATTATTGCAGATGGCTGCAGAAATATGGAGAACTGATTTTAAGAACCAAAATTGACAGATCTCTCCAGCCCTACTCAGAAACATGACAGATACCTCCAAACAGCTCCACTCTAAGCAAGCTGCCTGTGGCAAAAAGCAACATAATTTGTAGCACTTTTGCTAACTTTACACATTGCAAAACAACCAGCTGTTCTGGGCTAGATTGACTTCATTGTCTTAGCTGATGAATATGGTTTTTTAATGGCATCATTTAGCACTCCACATTCATTCACAATTCACATTCTTAGAAATAAAAAAGGGTCTTATTATTTGCCATATACACTTCAAAGTGTTTGCACAGCAGAAAGTGAAAATTGGTGGTGGTGGTGAATTCATTCCTTTAGTACACCAGAAAGGCAGCCATAGGAAACATAGCTCCAAGATTACAATGCCCTCTTGTGTTAGACACAGGACACTTGACAATTAACTTTTTTTAAAAAAAGAAGAAGCCAAATTTATATGGGACTATGAAACAAGCAAACAAAAAAGAGTAAAGGAAACTATCCATTATAAGCAAAACAAGCCTCAAATGATTTAAGAGCTGGTCCCCTAGTCCCCAATATATTGTGCCCTAGGGTAGCTTAATATCCAAAATATAGTATCCATCTGCTCTTTGTGGTTTCTTTTGTTGAATTTTGGTTATTGAAACATTAATATTTGCTCATTTAATATAGGCTCATTTCATGGGGTTTTTTTTTTGTTTACTTACTAATTAATACGCATTCTCAGTGTTACAGACAGCACCTCAAAATGCTAAAAAAGTTGCTAACAAAATTGCAATGGAAGTACTTTTAAAGAATTGCCACCAAATCAGGGAATCAAGGAACAAGAAGCACAGCAGTGGCTATAATTTTACATGAGGAATATACTAAAGACGCGCAACCTGTACTTTGTGTGCACCAGTTGTCTTGGGCGAATGTTGTTTTAGGGCATGGATGGGGAATGCTAGATGCAGCCTTCCAGGTTTCTCTCTCTGGCCCTCTCCAGCAGCACCCCTTCTCCCTAGGCCAGGCCCCTTACCATTCCTTGAATTGCACCCTCAAGCAGTTGCACTTGGCTGGAATGTGCCCTAGAACTCGGATGATGCTTCTTGCCTGCCTGCCTGCCTGCCTGCCTGCAGGATCGAGAGGCATGTAGAAACCAGCATGCTGTACAAAGGTTACATTTCCATTTGTTGCTGTGCCCATTTTTGCCTCTGGCCCCACCCAACCCTGGGATGTGACCCCTGGAATGTTCCTGAGAAGGGGATGTGGCCCTTGGGCTGCAAAGACCACCCACGTCTTGGGTGCTTTATTCCAGGAAGTGGCACCATGCTCCTGGCCCCCCGGCAGCAAAGTCACTGCCACTTCCATGCAGGGAGAGAGTGAAGAGAGAGGCAGCAGGGAAGCTGGCAGAGAGGACTGGACTGATGCACCTGCACAGCATCATTTCCCCCATTGCTTTGCCTCCCCCTCCCAGAAAGCACCAATTCTGCTGCTTGGAGGCCAGATGTGTTAGTGCCATCCTCACCAACTGCTTCTGTTTTAGTCTATAGTACATACATAAATTGGTTTAGCAGTGATTTCCCCCCTCTTCGGTGAATGCAGGGAACTATCATTTGGGGTAGAGTTCTTCAGCAGAGCTTCTTGCCAAACTACAGTTTCAAGGATTCCTTTTAGTTATTATTTGCTTGTTTTTTATCCCCCCCCCCTGGTAACCTGACAACATAGCTCAAAGGATCTCCAGAAGGGTTTACAGCATATTTACATCTTTCTTCTTTTTTTGAAAGAGCAGTGAACAGAATGCACAGATATTACCAGAAGGGGGCGGCATGTCCCTACACAGACCATATCTTGCCAGGAAGGTTTTCAGATACTGGAAGCGCAAACAAACAAACACCCTCTCTGTACAGAAAGATTTAGAGCAGTCATTTTGCTTTCAAGAAATTTGACCCCACAATTGCAGTCAACTTTATATCAAGCTCTAGAAGGACAACAAGCAAATATGTCAAATAGTGGCACACTCTTTTCAGCACCAGCTAAAACCATTTTTGTTTAGGCAAGCTTCTCCAAACATGTAGGGACCCAGGTGGCGCTGTGGTTAAACCACTGAGCCTAGGGCTTGCTGATCAGAAGGTCGGCGGTTCGAATCCCTGCGATGGGGTGAGCTCCCGTTGCTTGGTCCCAGCTCCTGCCAACCTAGCAGTTCGAAAGCACGTCAAAATGCAAGTAGATAAATAGGAACCGCTACAGCGGGAAGGTAAACGGCGTTTCCATGTGCTGCTCTGGTTTGCCAGAAGCGGCTTTGTCACGCTGGCCACATGACCTGGAAGCTATACGCCGGCTCCCTCGACCAATAATGCGAGATGAGCGCGCAACCCCAGAGTCGGTCACGACTGGACCTAATGGTCAGGGGTCCCTTTACCTTTACTCCAAACATGTAAAAGCTGTTATGAGTTATCTGGGTTTAGATTATTGTTGGTTTTAATTATTAATTTTTGAATTACAAAATAAAAATAAAAATACCGATCCTATTTTATTGTTTTCATTCATTTTGTAAACCGCTTTGAGGTTTTATCACAATCCAGCAGTATATCAATGTTGTGAAATAAATGACTAAAACAAATATAGCAGGGGTGGCCAACTCCCAAGAGACTGCGATCTAGTCAGAGTTAAAAACTGGCAGTGATCTACCCCCTTTTCGTGGTTCAGGTCAAAGTTGCTGAGCTTTTTTTAGGAAGGAGGAAGGGCCATTTTTTAGGGGTTCAGGTCAAAGTTGTTGATCTACCTGTTGGACATGCCTGAAATATAGCAAATAGTGGTGTCAAGTCAGTGTTTTTTTTAGTGTTTTCAAGTACCAGAACATCATCTATGTGGATGGTTGACCTATGGCCTCAGGCTAGATAAGTCACCAGAGGTCTCATTTGGCCATGCAGGAAATTGAGATTACTCTTCAACCCCCTTCCTTGTGAAGAGATTCTTTTCATTTCTAGACCTTAATCATCAGGCTACTGGCCAGGGACCCTTTAAAAGAGGGACATTCAAGAATGGCACACAAGGAAATGACGGAGACAGTTTGGAACACCAAACTGGAATGAAATCAAGGCACCCTGCGTCTGCTGTATTGACCACCTTTTATCAGAAAGATGTTCAATCACTCAGTGGGAGACTTGGGGCTCTCAAATTTCATTGGCAGCCTGTGCAATGCTAAAATTGAACGCCCCCTCCGCCTCTCTCCTCCATTCTACAACATTGTTATGATGTCTCCTGCAGCGTTGTGTCCACTGCAGCCGTACTGGTCGTGCTACCATAAAACCGCCTCTACAATCACTGCACCTTTAGTGGTTGCAGAACAGGCAGAATTCAAAGTAAAGTTTCCCCAAACATTATTATGAAGCAATAGGAGAAGCTTCATCGGTTGGTTTCCGTCTCTTGTGCAGCTATTAGTCCCTCTCTTTGGTAATGATGGAAACGCGGGAGAAACGTGGCAGACCTTTATGTAAAATGGAATTCTTTTTTTTTTTAAGAAACATTTTATTGGTTTTCAAATAAACACATTAAACAAAAATAAAACAAACAAAACATTCACCCACAAACACGCCAACATACAATAGACATAGAGTTTTCTTTTGTTTACAATTCTTCAATTATTTCTTTTCCTTTGCTCTGCCGAGCTTTGACTTCCCTCCCTCCCCTCATCCGGTTTTCTTATTCACTCCTATCTTGCAGTTCTTTTGTTTCCCTTACTTTAGTCAGTTCGTAGGATTTATTTCAATCCTGCAAGTGTCTTTAAACTTCTACAGTTCTTCTCCATATAATCCATAAAAATTTACTCCAGTCTTTTTGGAACTTTGTCTCTCCCTGGTTTCGGATCTTGCTAGTCAGTCTTGCTAATTCTCCATAGTCCATCATCTTCGTCTGCCACTCTTCAATCGTTGGTAACTCCTGAGTTTTCCATTTTTGGGCTAACAATGTTCTAGCCGCGGTTGTCGCATACATAAATAATACTTGATCTCCTTTTACAATTTCCTCTCCTATAATTCCCAATAGGAATGCCTCCGGTTTTTGGGGGAAAGTATATTCAAAAATCTTTTTCAGTTCATTATATATCATTTCCCAAAATCTTTTAATTTTATCGCATGTCCACCAGTAAAATGGAATTCTTTGAAGGAACTCTGTGCTCATGGAATTTATTATTTGACAGATCTGGGTTGTTTTATAAACAAAGATGATGGGGCCACTATGATGCTGTGTAGAAAGAGGGGTAGAATGGCTGATGCTGTGTAGAAAGGGTTGGGAGGAAAAATGCAGAATCCTGATCAGCAATGTCTCCTGCCAGGTGGTCTTGTGCAAATCATTATAACTGAACCTAATCAATATCATAAAATCCAGGTGCAAAGCAACAGGCCTAGAAATCTTTATTTTTTTAAAAAAACACCATGCTGGTAAAATGGATTGCTGAGATATAAAGTAATGAGTCTCACCTGCCCAAGGCATCACTGCACATTTCAAAGGAACACATCTATTAAAAAGGTAAAGGGATTTATTTACAAAAGGATAGACTTTTAATCCTGCAGAGTGTCCTTTATTTCTCCATATTTTTTTTTAAAAGTCAGATTTTCTGTGATCTGAAAAAAAGATAGAATAAACATAGCAAAACCACAGAAGGACAATGATTTGATGACAGTATTATTTAGATGAGCCTCCATTCAAAGAGAATAAAGAAAATGTGGACTTCCGGTCTGCCGCCATCAGCCGCCGGCGGGGTTCGTTTCGGTCTCCGAGACACCCGCCGCTACCGGGGAGGGGGAGAGTCGCGCGGGCGCCGCGACCTCCCGGAGAATCCCCAGATTGTGCGTTCTGGGGGCTGATACCCAGCAGCGCTCCAAAAAAAGCCATGGAAACCGCCCGGAGAGCCCCCGTTGGAGCCTCCGAGAGCAGGCTGTACATGGCGGAGCCTTGGGTCCATTGCTACCCCGGTAGCGGGAAGCTCCGAGCCGGAGACAGAGGAGCGGCAGATACCTTCAAATCAAGATCTGGACTGTGAGTAAGATAATTCAATTTGATTTTAAAAGAAGAATTTGGACTCGGGAGGGGAATAAAAAACGGAGGTCGTTCCCCCCCCTACCCGGAAGGCTGTGCCACAACCAACTTGCCTGCAGCCGATTGAAGAGAAGGGGCGCGGATCCCCCTGAAAATTGAACTCGTATCCCCCCTTAGAAGGCAGAACTAAGGGGGGGGGAATATATATCTTAGACTGTGTTGGTAAATTTGATATCGTGATCAAGAACCCCCCTCCCGGAAACCGGGGGCAGGAGCCTAAAGCCGCGACCAGTTGACAACATAAGGATTTATAAAGAGTAATTGCTGCGATTCTGTGATCTTTTTTTTTTGGATTATATTTTGGACTATATTTAAGTTGATTGACGTGATAAAGTGGAGAATTGGAAAATTTGAGTTAAGAATTTGAATTATAAATGACAAATATGGTTGGAAACAAACAAAGGAATTAGTTTGGACATTACAGCACCATCTCTGGCGGATCAGGTTATAATTCCCACGGGAACATAGAAGGACAAAGAAGGCTGCCAGCCAAAACAACCCGCTTACAAATGGAGGAGGTCGAGCTGCAACATATTTTAGACTTTATTAGAGAAATGACAGAGGAAGTACGTTATGGCAAAGTTAACATTCAGACTTTAAAAGAAGACCAACAACAGATATCCCCAACGGAAATTTTAGAAATGGAAGAAGAAGAAGAAATCATTGAACAACGGACTGAAAATAAGGAGCAATGGATTGAGAAATCAATGCAACCTGTGAGAGAGGAAGCATTGACCACCTACGTGACTTTGGATGCTAAGGACCAAGATGGACTCTGGGACCTGGTCTGCCCAGTGAGAGAGGGCGACCAGATCCCAGAAAGAAACAAAGAAACTGAGGAGGGAGGAAAGAGTCTGGCCATTGCCCCCCCAGTGAGAGTGAGGGGACGCAGACCAGACAGAAGATTGGAAATAGGGGATACTGGAAATAAAGATGAGGGTGGGAGGCTGGTGGAAGAATTAAAACAACAGAAGGGGAAGAAGGAGGAATGGGGTGGTTTAGAATGGCTAAGAGTGGGTGTGGGGTAAAGAAGGAATACAAAGTAGATGAATGGATGGATCAAAAGGCTTGAAATTGGACAGTATGAAGACGCTGGCCGGGGAAAAGGGGAAACTGCTACCTGGGGAGGGAGGGGGTGGGATTTGAGGTTTAGCTATAAGATTGGATAGAATCTGAATCAGGAAATGGTATATCTTTTTAGGGGGAAATTATAGGCTAAAGGAAATTATTAGAAATAGTTAAAAGTAATGTAGTTTAAAATTTAATAGAAATTGTTGTGTGGGGTAAAAAAAAGAAGTTGTGAAATTTGATATGGAATAGACCCGGGAGGGGAGGGACGGGGAAGTCGGGGACAAGATATTGTTAGAGATATTACTTTTCTTTTTTCTCTTTTTTCCTTTTTGTGCTTTTTCTTTTTTTTTTTTCTTCTTAATTTTTCTTTTCTACTTTTTAAGCTTTTGTATTTTTGTGTGGTTTTTTTTTATTGCAAAAATTTCAATAAATATAATTATAAAAAAAAAAAAAAAAAGAGAATAAAGAAAATGTGCCTGTTAAGAACATAGAATGGTACTGAGATTTGTTAAGAACAAATGCTGCTGAGATGCTGTGGACTGGACTTTTTGTGGGATAACCAGCCTCATATATCCAACATGCTTAAGTCAAATTAATGCATGAAGGGGTTAAGCTGTCCTCCCAGGCTTAGCTGAATCCACTTCTCCTCACCTTGGGAGGAACTAGGTAATCAAGCCTTCCTTCTCCCCTCAGTCTACCTGAGAAGCTCAACATGGGAAGAGGTTTGAGCTGGTTGTTCCAGCTCAAAACACATGCCTCTCATCAGCTGCTCTTGAGTTCCTCTACCAATAATTTAGGAACTTTCAACATGTTGTAATTTTCTGAAGCACATGAATGTGACCTTTGGAGAATTGGTAAGTAAACCATTTTTTACTTACCAAATGTATGGTCTTTTCCTATGCTGGGGGGAGAGGGACGAAGGAAACTTTGGAAAGAGAGAGAGACATTTTGGAACTCACTTGGAAGGGCATATTTTAAAGGTCCAAGAGGCATATTTTGTGACTTTAAATTTCTACTGGGGTACTCTCACCAAATAGTACTTGCCCTAAACTTGGATCTTGGTCTCCCTCTCTCTGTATGTGTGTATATATATAATCTCCACCCAACATTTTTATATGCAAAGCATGTGCCCTTCCCCAGGCAATAAGCACACAGGGTGGAAGTACCCCTGGTGTTGCTGTAGCATCACGTATAGGGATTGAGACTGATTTGCCATCAAAATAATGTGACATTTGAAAGCGGTCCAAGCAAGTGCAAGCTTGGCTCTAGAGAGCTGCTGATAACTCTTTTTGTCTATGGGTGGCTTATATCCAGAGGCCTGCAATCACTCTTGTACTACAGAGTATGGTTCTCATTGCCCCACACCAAAAATGACATGGTTTAGAGCTAGAAAATGTTTAGAAAAGGGCAAGTGAAAATGATCAAGAGGCTGGATTCCACTATGAGGAAAGGCACGATGTTGAGGACTTTGTTTGGGGGTGGGGAGGTAAGGGAGGGATACGATAGAGGAGTATAAAAAGTACTGTATGTGAAGTGTGGAGGAAGTGGATAGGGTAAGTATTTCTTTTTTTCATAATGGGGTCATCCAGTGTAGGTGAATGTTGGAAGATTCAGGACAGAGGAAAGTAGGGGCTTCTTCACACAGCCCATAGTGAAACTGGAAATCACTTCCCCAAGATAAAGTGATGCCCACCAACCTGGATGACTTTAAAGAAGGATTAGAAAAAAACAGAGATGTCTACTGAACCTTTGTTTCTGGCTATCACAAGCTCATAAAGCGCTATTGCACTTGCGTGCTGCTTGTAGACTTCCCAGAGGTTGGCCACTGTGAGAACAGGATGCTGCTGGACTCTATCCTTCCAGCAGGGCTGCTCTTATGCCTTTTTGTTGTTTAGTCGTTTAGTCGTGTCCGACTCTTCGTGACCCCATGGACCATAGCACGCCAGGCACTCCTGTCTTGCACTGCCTCCCGTAGTTTGGTCAAACTCATGTTCGTAGCTTCGAGAACACTGTCCAACCATCTTGTCCTCTGTCGTCCCCTTCTCCTAGTGCCCTCAATCTTTCCCAACATCAGAGTCTTTTCCAAGGATTCTTCTCTTCTCATAAGGTGGCCAAAGTATTGGAGCCTCAGCTTCACGATCTGTCCTTCCAGGGAGCACTCAGGGCTGATTTCCTTAAGAATTGATAGGTTTGATCTTCTAGCAGTCCATGGGACTCTCAAGAGTCTCCTCCAGCACCATAATTCAAAAGCATCAATTCTTCGGCGATCAGCCTTCTTTATGGTCCAGCTCTCACTTCCATACATCACTACTGGGAAAACCATAGCTTTAACTATACAGACCTTTGTCGGCAAGGTGATGTCTCTGCTTTTTAAGATGCTGTCTAGGTTTGTCATTGCTTTTCTCCCAAGAAGCAGGCGTCTTTTAATTTCGTGACTGCTGTCACCATCTGCAGTGATCAAGGAGCCCAAGAAAGTAAAATCTCTCACTGCCTCCATTATATTTATTTGGAGTCAGAGGAGTTTCTCTGACTACTATCTTCACAGTATACAAACATTTATTCGCTGGAATGTGATAAGATTGCCACAATCTTGCTTTCCTCCTCCTTCACAAAGGAAGCATTATGTCCGGTCCAATTCGTGAATGAATCATGGCTCCTGGCAAATGCGTTGGGCTGGCTGAGACATTCTGAAACACTTCAAATTACTCCACGTTGCTGATCATTACCAGAGCCAATGTCTCCGTGCCAAAGTTTAGCACATTTGTTGTACAAATTTCCCCATGTTTTCTCAAGCCGATTGCAAGACCACATACACTGTGCTGAGTTTCAACTTGAGCCACCTCAGATATTCTGGTCTGTAGCCAACAAACTCAGAGAAGACCCACTGAAATTGATAAGCCCAAGTTAGTCAATGGGCTTACTCTGAGTAGCACTAACATTGGCCATGACCCTCTGTGCATTAGGCTCTGAGGCAGTCCATGAGAAGACTCCAGGCTCAGATTTATCAAATAAAAGCAGTTTCTTTAAACTATGTTTTGATAATACGATTCATTTGTCTCATCTCCTCCACAATAGATACAAAAGGCTCCTTATCATTGCTCAAATGAAAACACACCTTCACACCTCTTCCTCATTTCAACCCCTTAGCAGCAATAGGATGACTGAAACTTTGGGTGAATTCATTATATCCTACATCCTAACTTTTTATATTTTCTTTTGTTTTGACTGTGTAGCCCTATGGCCTGGTCAAACATAATAATAACAATAGTAATAGTACTAGATTTTGGTAAAAAAATTAAACTGAAAAATGATAGGAAGATTAAAAATATGCTTCATATCCCTGCATCAGACATGAACTCAAATCTCTTCTTAGCCATATATGGAAATGTGTGCCTGACTGAAACCTGACAGACCTGAAAATACTGAAGTATTCTGAGCTTGGGGCAGAGGAAGAGACACAAACCATTACCTGCGCTGTTGCTCCTACAAATCACACACCACTCATAGAATCATGGAATTGGAAGGGATCCCGAGGGTCATCTAGTCTTGTCCCCTGCAATGCAAAAATCTCAACAAAATCCATTGCAGATGGCTACACGATCTCTGCTTTAAAAACCTCCAGTGAAGGAGAATCCACCGCCTTCAGGAGTCCGCTCCATTGTTGAACTGCTCTGTCAGAAAGTTCATCCTGATGTTTATAGTCAGAGTATGCATTCTTGTAATTTGAAGCCATTGGTTTGGGTCCTATCCTCCGGAGCAGGAGAAAACAAGCTTCCTCCATTTTCCATGTAACAGCCCTTAAGATATTTGAAGATGGCTCTCAGTCTCCTCTTTTCCAGGCTCAATGAGAAGGTTGCTGCTGGAGGGGGTGCCCCTCCCCTAGGCAGTGTTCTGTTATCAACCCTCCCCTCCCCAAAATAATGTTCAGACTAATAAAAGTGATATGCAGCCCTGTTTAGGGAAGCTTTTAATGTTTAATAGACGATTGTATTTTAATATTTTGTTGGAAGCTGCCCAGAGTGGCTAGGGAACCCCAGCCAGATGGATGGGGTATAAATAATAAATTATTATTATTATTATTACTATTATTATTATTATATTTTATTTATTATATTCTGCCCTATACCTGCAGGTCTCGGGGTGGTTCATATGCAGCATGGCCCTGAAAGAAGGTATTTGGCGTTCTTTGAATGTTCAAACTGTGGTATATAAATCATTAAGATCATTTTTTACCATCCCACCTGCCTATCTTCCCTTTTCCTTGTGCCACCAGTGCCTTCTGGAGATTTCTGCCAGATTCCCCCCTTCATGACCTGCCACCCGACCACTTTGTGAGGGAGCAGGGTGGACCCATTGCCCTTTCTCTGGGCAAACTGGGTCTGTGCCTTTCACAGACGCACGGCAGACTCCCCAAAGGTGAAGCGTTTCCCAGCACAGAAATGTGATGGGGAAAACTGCACCTCTCCTCTTCCTGCCTGTTCTGCAGCTGTCAAGGCCACGGGAGCTTGGCTGTAAAAAGCTGTTGTTTTTTTATTTGTGGTGACTGAACGGATCTGGACCCGGAGGCAGAGGAGCAAAACCAAACACTCCCAACTAATTCCAGTCTAGGCCAAGTCCTTGGCTTTCCTTGTGTCTCTTTAACCTTTGCCCTTCCTGGCTTATAAAAACAGCCCAGCCTCTACATGAAAACATCAGTTAGGTTATGTGTGATTTACCTCATGATGTAGAACAGGCATGTCCAACTTGAAGTTGACTGATCCATGATCCAATATAAAAACTGGCAGTGATCTACCACCCAGGGATGGGTGCAGGGTGGGCGGGCACTGGCTGCTTCTCCTGAGGGGGCAGGGATGGGTGGGCAGGTGTATGCCAACAGGGCAGGGGTGGGCACACATGCAGCGTCAAAACAGTCCCTCCCATCTCCAGCAGAGGGCAGGTGGCGATCGACTGGAATTCATCACACAATCTACCCATCGATCGCAATGGACGTGTTGAACATGTCTGATGTAGAAGATTTATTTTTACAATAACAATTCAAAACCTGAATGTCTCTTTTGAGTGCATCCCTCTTTAAGCTGGATTTCAGCCTATCAGCAGGCTGATTTTATTTGGATGTTTCTTTCAATGCATGCAACTATGATTAGCATTGTCTTCGTTTGTAGTGCTGCTCTTTGCTATATGATTTTTATGGTGTCTTTTTCAATGAGTTTTTGTTTGTAGTTTGATGCATGCTATTTTTGCAGCCTTTGGTAATATTCCTCTGAAAAGCTGAGGGATAAATACTATTGCTGGGGTCAGCAAACTTTTTCTGCAGGGGGCCGGTCCACTGTCCCTCAGACCTTGTGGGGGGCCGGACTATATTTTGAAAAAAATATATGAATGGATTCCTATGCCCCACAAATAACTCAGAGATGCATTTTAAATAAAAGGACACATTCTACTCATGTAAAAACATGCTGATTCCCAGACTGTCTGCGGGCCGGATTTAGAAGGCAATTGGGCCGCATCTGGCCCCCGGGCCTTAGTTTGGGGCCCCCTGTACTATTGCTTACAAATTAATACAAACAGAAAGTAGTATCATAGTGGTGTCTTGCGTTCCCTCAGGTCACACCATGCTGTCTGTCAACAGTAGTAGAAATAAAAAGGCCGAAACCAGTCCTAGGTAAACTTCCACTCTTTCAATTATTGCTTAAATAAAAGCTTGCTTCCACACATGGGAATAGCTGGGGGGGGGCAGGGAGGGGAAGCTGCCCCCCAAAATCAATGAAAATAAATAAAAATATATAGTAAACTGAGGTTCTGCCCCCCCCTAACAAAAGGCCTGCCATCCCAACAAAAATCCTGGCTTATGCCCATGCTTCCACACATCTTATTTTTCTAATCCAGGAGTCTATGTTATTTGAAACCAACAACTTTTAACTCAAACTAAGCTGTTTTCAAAATGCTGAAAAAGACTGAAAATTTTCAGCACAGGCAATTAGATCGCAAAGTAGCAAAGGATAAAGCCAGCCCGTTCTGCCACTAAGTCAGTTGGCTTTTACTGACAGGGCAAATGTCAACACATCCATTTTGTTCCTGACACTCAATTCTGAGCATTCCCAGTGGGTGAGGACACAACTCTTTGTTTTATTTATAATATCAGCCTGAGCGTCATGATGCGAGCTAACCTCCTGGGTTAAAAATAAAAAAGCAATACTTGGAAAATAAATAACTAGAATGTCATGATAGCTCAGCAGTGATTGGGAAATATTTACTATTTAATAGGTCTAGTTCAGGAACATTTTGTTAGGCCATAGAGCTGAAGGGGTGCTTATAGAACATCTACGTACTTCAACTCCCTGCTCATTGGTGCAGTTGCCAAACTGCTCTTATCATCAAGATTTTTCTCCAGACATTTCAATTGAAATCCACTCTTCTGTAATGTAAAGCCATTAGATCTAGCCTTGGGCAGATTCAGGCCGAGTGGAACACACACAATGGGTGCTGAGCCATGTCAAAGTCCAGGTAAGCGAGGATTTGTGGAAGGCTTGAGACTCTGACAAGGTCCTAGAGTCCTCCTTCCCAAAGCCTAGTTAGCACTTTCCCAGCTTGAGGAAGGAGGTTGGAGGGCTCTAGGACTCTACCAGAGTCTCTTGCCTCCTTCCCAAAGCCCTGCGCTTCTCTTACCTGACTTTGGGGAAGCACTGCGAGGACAGTGGGGATGAGGTCAAATTTGGGTGACAATTGCTTTTTTTGCATGTACCAGTGTCGGTTAGATGCCCGTGGTCACTGCCAAACATTTACCATACACCAACGTATGCTGTGTGTCACACATTTGAATGCATACCATTATGGCGCTCAAGAGCACCCAGCATTCATTAGGTGGGTGTCTTGACTGAGACATGACCATCTTGCCACTGCTGGTGTGTTCAGTGGTAAGTAGCTGCTGGTGGTGAGGAAGCAGCAAGCAGGTGAAAATTTCCCCCTCCCCAGTGGGCACCACTTGGTGGGAGCAGAGGTAAAATAGAGCAGTACAGTATTTACTAAACAGAGCACATAGCTCTTGAATTGTGGCCCACACCCATGCTGGGTGCTGTTATTTTTTCAAGAACAGTGTACCTGCACAAGGCTGCTTTAATTGATCCTGACTCACTACCGCTTGCTAATAAAGCATTCTGCCTGCCCAGGCCTTGAGTTCCAGATAGCTGTCAATAAAAGCAGCAGTTGTGAATTGCATTCTGCTATGAATTTCTAGCTCGTGTGCGTACAAGCAAGGCCGTTTTTTTTTTTTTTGAGGGGGTGGCTTTCCCTAAACCTATGGCACTGCCTGCTTACCACCAGTGTTTTAACTTCCTGAAATTAGTACCATTTGAGCATGCCTAGAGAGGAAATACTGTGTGATGTTCTTACCCCATCTTAGTAAGCTTTCTGGTGGGCACATCTTTAGCTCAGCTGGGGGAAAAGGCCTAGTCACATCTACTCCCCATTCTTCTTAGAACCAACACTGCTGGGGCACACAGGAAGGTGATGTTAGCAGCAAGTATGTGGGTGGCAGGTTCAGTGATGTGAGAGTAGAAGCATGGTATTGTTGGCTCAGGTTAAAGGTCAATCTAGTGCAGCAGTCTTGCTTTCAGCAGCCATCAGTAAGAAACATTTGGGGTTATCACAAACAGAACGAGGGTGGTAGTATCCCCACCCTGTTGCTTGCTCTCAGCATCCGGAAGTCAGGATACTGCCTATGACACAGAACACTATGGTCAACAGCCATTGATGGACCTATCCTGGAGAGAAGAGACATGGCTCTTTCCAAATTAGAAGGTGCAAAGTGATAAATCACCGGGGGGGGGGGGTTCTTTCTAGATTTGTGATTAGCCTTTCCAGCTGAGATCCCAAGCCAATCGCTTCTCTTAGAACCACACAAAACCTCAGGGGAAGCTGTAACCATCTGGATGGCTTTTCCCCAAGTCATGGTCCATGGGTAGAATTGCTCGCCTCAATTTTCCTATTTAGCAGGTATGAGGTTAGAACTTCGCCAAGTATGTAGTGGCGCGTTGCGCTCTAGGGAGCAAGAATCCCCTTTGCCCTTCGATCCTGCTAAGTGTCCTACTGTGAGGAAGCCCCTCTCATATAAGCAGGACAGTGCCTCTCTGTGACTTTATAACTAAAATAAGATTCAAGCCAGTGTTCTGTTGTAAGAGCAACAAAAATAGCCCAACTCTTTCAAATACATTCACTCCTTCTAGTATGTAAGAAAGGACAGAGGCAGGAAACTAGGGGCTTCCCCACATAATCATGGTACTTATACCACAAGGCAACAACAGCAGTGTGCAATTCTGTCTTCAAGTAACATTGGAATGAATATGCTATTTGGGGAAAGCATTGTATCACATCCCGACTCAGTACGATAATGCTGCATTTTGAGTTGTGGAGTTCACTTGTAAAATTCTCTCCCCCCAAAGGGTAGTCCAGCATCTATGCTTATGTAACGGGCTTATATAATCTCTGCTGTTATTTCTCTCCTATTATTATTTTTTAGCACTACCTTCCATTGCGTATGTGCATGTGCTCTTATTAGTTACTGTAAAACATTATGGGCAGATTTAATTGAAGAGCAGTATATAGCACTGATTTAAAAATGAATGAAACCCACAACTGGGGGTGGGGTGGGGGATGACACACACACCAGAGTGCCAGTTTTAAACTGTGTTTGTATGCGTGTGAACGTAAGGGAGAAAAGAAAAGAAAAAGGAAGCACCAGGAGCAGAGATCCGAGATCTGAAAACCTCCTCCTATATGGCTCCCAGTTCACCCTAGGCCTAGTCATTCCCTGTTCTGCATCTCAAAAGCAGTTAGTGGTTATGCAGAGCAGGGCTTTCATGGTGGGAGCACATCGGCTGTGAAATTATTTGCCAAAATTCTTTTAAAAATAATAATACATTTTTATTGAATTTCTTTGTCTCAACAAGTTGTATTGCATATATCCAAAATTTTATATTTTACAGTACCCACCCTCCCCTTGACTTCCCTCATCTCCCCTTTCTGGTTTATTCAGTACCGGTACATGTTGTCTTCATATTATTTGCCAAAATTCTTGATTGTCCACCTCATTGCTGAAGTTCAGATGGCAACCAATGTAATTTCTGGAGACATGTTTAATAAGGCATTGTGCTTAACCGTTCTTTTCTTTTTATTGCTACTCCTGTTGTGATCAGCAATGACCTAAAATATGAAATGCCTTCTCTTTGTTATGCAGATTTAGGTGGGGGGGGGAGGGTGTTGGATGTGGATATGGCTATATTGTAGGGTGCCCTGTGAAACTTGCTTGAAGTACAGTCCCTCCCCACAAATACCTTAATATTGAGAATAATCTGGTTATGCATTCTTATCCAGTTAATGTGAGATTTGGGCTCAAGAGGATTTGTGTATATTTCAAGTAACACAGTACAAGTATCGCTTTCTCACATTTTGATTTTTCAGTAGCGGCACCTCTCATGCAAATTCTCTCTCAGGAAAATGGTAAAAAAATATGTTTGTGTCTACTTAAGTCTAAAAAATATGGACATACCAAGAACCTGCCTCAGGGTGAGACTCTCTTAGAAATTATTGTAGTGTTACTGTTTTAATAATAAAAGCACTGTGAAGAAGCACTTGGTTGACTGAAATGGATACAGAAGAAGCAGGGCTAAACCTGCCTCATTTATTAATATTAGACCACGTGCCCCTCTTTCTATATCTGCCAACACCCAAGGGTCAATTGGGCTGCCTTATTTATGGGTCATTCTGAATTATTGCTCAGCATTCCAGTGCTTAGTTTTGAAAAGCATATTGTGAAGAGGTATTGCAAATGATGAATCGACTGCAAGAAGCCAAGTAAACAGTATTATTGTAACACTACATAAATATGGTCCCTCCCCTAAATTTAACATTAAAATGCCTGATTTCCTTTAACATTGTTAAACATGCCACTTTATTAGGTACTACCAATATTTTGAAATGGAATGGGGGGGGGCAACCCAGAAAGCAAAGCAAAGAAGTGAAGAGGTGAAAAAGGGGACTAAAAGAGTGAGGTTTCCTTCCCCTTAAGTTTGAATAGAATGTGACAGGACAAGAGCCACCCAAGAGTTTTCAATTTTGTCTTGTTGGAATCTAGTGCAATACAGATGGCAACACAGGATACAATCTCCCAGAGATGTATTTGGCAAAGTCTCAGTATTTTGAAGCTAATAAATCCAGCTTTCAAGAGGAAATTCTAATAAGTTGCATTTACCAGCTTTTTGGGGTGGGTGGGTGGGTGGGAATACTGAATACATTAATTATGTACACTTTTACCATCTGCTAAAACGAGGTATTTTCTGGTCAGGCCGTGGCAATTTATCTGCGCACCAAAAGTTTTTAAACAAGCAATTTCACCCATAAAATAGCTGTTCTACTTAAGAAGATACAGCTATCTAAGCAAACAGCTTATTAATGTCAAGCTAATGATTTGTTGGTTCATTATTGGAGCAAACGTAACATTAAAAGTTGAAAGGTCAGTCTTTTCACAGGTATACAACTGCTTGGTTCAGGATTGTTCCCGATGACCACTAAACCACAGTGAGTCAGGCAGTTCTCAGACTAATGTAACTGAGGGCAGGGAGATGAGTTTGAATGTTTGCAAAAAACCAATTTTAAATATAAAAGGCTAAAGGCCTCGATGCAAAACTGGCTGTTACATTATAGCCCAAGGGGTCATTTTCAAAAAACACACACGATTACCAAAGCTGATGATTAGCAGACATGAGCAAATACTTAAAGCAGCATTGATATAGAGAAAAGCTTTGTGTGTGGGTTCTTCCTAATTACTTTGGCTCAAACTACACACAATGCTTACCTGCATTATTTCAGGTTTTGTTTAGTTTTTTGAAAACTGCAAGAAAATATATTCGAAGTCAATATATGAGCATTCTACTACTGATCCCCAAAGCTCTTAAACTTTTGTGAGCATTTCAAACAACCACATGGCTTGGAGGCACTTCAAAAAGCACCCACCTCCACCACGTCTCCCTTCTCCAAAGCCCAGAAACTGGCATTTGGGCAAGTAAGGGGGAAAGCAGGCAATCAAGGTCCCAGGTAGCACATTTTTTTCCTGCTGAGGACTAGGACTAAAAGTGCCTGCACCCCCAGGACAGTGGTAGCAATGGTACCACTCTCAGGTGGTACCGTGCTCAAAAAGCAAGCACTCCTTTCTAACTCAGCATGGTACAGTGGAAGAAGTACTGGACGAAGTCTGGGGAGACCCAGGTTCAAAATTTCACTCAGCCATGAAGTTCACTGGGTGACCAGTCACTCTTCAGTTGTGAGGATAAAATGGTGATGGTAGAGGAGGCTATATATGTGCTGTCATGAACACCTTGGAGGAAAAGCAGGATATAAAATTTAATGTTCCTACACCTGGGACTAGCATGAATGCAAGCCTTTCCAAAAAGTTCCTGCAACCAGTTATTTGGGAGTGTGAGCAGGAGCTGAATTCAGTCCTCATTTCACTTTTCTGGGATTTTAATCTTTAACCCCCACCCGTTCTTCTATGGATCTGGGCAAATATCAACTGCAGGAAAAGCACAATTTCAAACAGAAAATGAAAGATAGTGTAGGGATGGTGCAGAAAATGACAACATTTCCACATGTATTTATTGAGAAATAGTAAAGATATACACATTTTTACAAGCTTTCAATATTAATTTACATTTTCTTAAATAATGTTATCCCCAAATAAATCACAACTTACATTACATAGACCCTTGGCTTCAACAGTTCCACAAGGCTGCAGTTGCTGGGAGTTCAAATGCAATATTGGCTCATGTCAGTTAAGTTCCCTTCTAAAGACACTAAATATCACATTTATTCAAGCATCTAGACATGGCTCCAAAACACCCCACCCTACCCCAATAAATCTGAAATGAAAATCACATCTAAAACTGCAGTGGGCATAGCTTATACTCCCTCAACATGTGGAAAGATTTAGATTAAGTTATTTCAGGAGCATTAAGTTCAAAGTTTGGAGTTTAAACACACAGACATACTGCAGACATACTGCTTACTTCTTTACAGCATGCTCAAGTTGTTGCTCCTACTTGAGATTTAAAGAAACCCAATTAAATCCAGCAGTACAGTAAAAACAATTCCTCCAACACAACAGCAGAGCATGGGTAGCTTGTGTGTGTGTGGTTCTTGTCAGTTGTGGGCTACATATGGGCCCCCCAGAACAGGTAATGACTGATATAGTACACTATGTGTATTTTTTAGCCAAGGGCCTGTGGGAGGGAGGGAGGCTCTACTGAGCACCTTGGGGAAAAATTGTGCTATATATTTGTGAGGGACAGGGGATATCGCGAAGTCCCTCCCCTCCTGAGTTCAAGCCCGTCCCCGAGCAAAGGGGAAAGCAGGGAGAGTTCCGATTCCAGTGGGGAAGCAGGAAGTCGTGTCCGAGGCTCAGGCAAGGTAGAGGAGCCAGGGTCCCAGGTGGGACAGGAAGGGGCAAGCAAGGGGGGAAGACCCATCCCTCCAACTCCAGAATTACGCAGGAAGAGGAGGGGCAAGAGGATGGGTCTGCCAAAGCTTTTGTGTTGGAGAAAGACGCGCCAAAAGCCATTAGGAGGTTCTGAAACCGACTGACAACATCGCTCCGTGTAAATAGCAATGACTTGAGCACTGTAAATACGCAGCACCAATAAAAGAATAAAATGCAGAGCTGCGTAGCGTCGTTACTCTGAAGTAGTCCACTCCGGCCACTGTGACAGCAACCTCCTAATCATTTTTGGGCTACTTCGGAGTTGCCGGGATGAGCGTGTCCGAGGCGGAGAAGTGGCGGCAGATCGCTGAGCAAGCCCAGCTAGAACTGCAACAGCTGTCGCTGCAGGCGCAGGGAGAATTGAAGGCAGCTAAAGAGGAGACTAAGAAGGTCCAGGACGACCGGCTACAACTTGCGGAACAGGTGAGAGAGCTCCAGGAAAAAGAGCAGCATTTAAGGGCGGTGGCGGTAGACCTCCAAAACAAGCTGGATGCAGAGAAAAACAAGGCGGGAGGGGCTCCCCAAGTCCAAGTGCTGCCAGGAAGGAGAGCAGGGACCCTTGTAAGCAAGTTCAATGGAGACCCGAAGGAGTTTCAGGGCTTTGAGACTGAGATCGTGTATGCTCTTGAGCTGCACCAGAATGAGTTCCCCGATGATGAGCACAGAGTAGCGTTTATTGTGGAACATCTCACCGGAGCAGCCAGGGAGTGGCTAAGACCATTAATCGCAACCAAGAATCCTTGCATGAAAAATGTCCAACAATTTCTAGAAGGTTTGAGGACGATGTATTCGTCCGATAGTCATTTGGACCAGACTAAGGAGGAACTGCATAATTTACGCCAAGGAAATATGACAGTTCGCGCATATTGGGCGAAATTCACCATGCTGGTGCACAGACTGGGGTGGGTTTTGGATTCGCCTCCCATGCAAGCTGCGTTTTACTTGGGTTTGAGCGAGGAGGTGAAGGATGAACTCTCGAGAGGTCCAAAGCCCAGTACTATGGATCAGCTGAGCAAAGCAGCTCTGGCGGTGGGGGTGAGGCAGGAATCCCGGTGGAACGACAAGCAAGCGACGCGCGCAAAGCGGGCTTGGTTCCCACGGTCGCAGGAGAAGCCACTCCCTCAACAACCCTTTCAGGCCACGCCTGGAGCCAGCCAGGACCAGGAGCCCATGCAGATTGATAGCGCGCGCGCGCGGGCTTTTCAAACCCCAGCGGCGCCAAGACGCAAGGAGGGAAGGGGCGGGAATTGCTTTCTCTGCAACTCACCCCAGCATCTCGTCAGAGACTGCCCACATCGCAGGGAGTGGCAAGGAAAGGCGGGAACGGTGGTGCCCTCCCCCACTGACGCAGCACCACAGCAGGGAAACGGGAAAGCCTGGCTGCAGGAGACAAGGGGCAGCAGCCAGGCACAGTCAGCAGACAACAGCCCCAGCCCGCCCACCCGCACAGAGAGGTGCAGAGCCAGCCCACCCCTCCCAGAGCAGGAGTGGTTCTAGAAGTGACGCTAACGCTCCCAAATGGCTATCCCCTGACGGTCCTCGCCTTAATTGACAGTGGGGCGTCCGCCAACTTCTTCTCGAGAAGCTTTGCAGAAGAGCACCAAATCCAGCTTTTGCAGTTGGATTTTCCTCTGCACGTAGCAACCATTGACGGCAGGGAGCTGCTGGGAGGGGCCATCACACATCAAACCCCCCCCATGAGAATGACGGTGGGAAGGCACTCAGAGACACTGGCGTTCAACGTCACCACCATCTCAGACCCCCCCATCGTCTTGGGCATGAGCTGGCTGGCGCGCCACGACCCCTCCATCAGTTGGCACCAGAGGTGCATCACGTTTGGGTCAGACTTTTGTCTGGAACATTGCATGCAGCACCAACCAGGGGAGGGGCCTCCGATAGCCACGGTGGCCACCATGCATATCAAAGGGGGTGAGGCAATACCCAAGCAGTACTGGGACCTGCAGGAGGTCTTCAGCGAAGCGGAGTCCGACCACCTACCCCCGCACAGGCCTTTTGACTGCCAGATCAACCTGGTGCCAGGGGCGACGATACCCCCAGCCAAGCTGTACGCCATGTCAGACCAGGAGCTGGAGGATTTGCGCGCTTTCATCGACAAGAACCTCAAGCGGGGGTTCATAAGGGAAAGCAAGGCAGCAGGGGGCAGCCCGGTCTTCTGGGTGGACAAGAAAGACACGCAACAGCGCCGTCTTGTGGTGGACTTTAGACGGCTGAATTCGGTGACAGAGCCCGTGGCTTTCCCCATGCCCAGAGTGGATGATCTCCTGACAGCGGCACGCAGGGGCAAGATTTTCACCAAGCTGGACCTAAGGGGGGCGTACAACTTGATCAGGATCCGGGAAGGAGATGAATGGAAAACCACGATGTTCACGCCTCTGGGCTCTTTTGAATATCTGGTGATGCCCTTCGGTTTGCAAGGGGGCTCAGCATGCTTCCAGGCCTTCATGCACCACGTCCTGGGGTCCCTCCTCTTCAGGAAATGCTTGGTCTTCCTAGATGACATCCTTATCTACTCGAATGACCCAGTGCAGCATGTGAAAGATGTCAGAGAGGTGTTGCAACGCCTGAAGGAGAACCACCTGTATGTGAAGCTGGAGAAGTGCAAGTTTCACACCAAAGAGGTGGACTTCCTGGGCTACAAGCTGTCAGACAAGGGGCTGGCGATGGACAAGGACAAGGTGCAGGCCATCCTGGACTGGCACAGCCCCAGGACGCGCAAAGATGCCCAACGCCTACTAGGCTTCGCTAACTTCTACAGGAAGTTCATCAAGAACTTCTCTCGCGTTACGGCTCCCATCACGGACTGCCTGAGAGGCAAGCAGAAGTTCAAGTGGACACCAGAGGCGCAAGCAGCGTTCGAAAGCCTCAAGAGAGTGTTCGCCTCAGACCAAAACCTGTTCCATGTGGTGCAGGACGCGCCCCTACGCATTGAGACAGATGCTTCTGAAAAAGCTGTGGGCGCAATTTTGTTGCAACTGGACGCCAACAGGGAGTGGAGACCCTGTGCCTTCTTCTCCAGGAAGCTGACACAGCCTGAACGCAACTACACAGTGTTTGATAGGGAACTTCTTGCGATCTACGCTGCGTTCCAGCACTGGCGACACTTCCTGGTGGGCGCGAAGCACCCCATCCAGGTGTGCACAGACCACAAGAACCTGGAGTTCTGGAGAACTGCCAGGGTGCTCAACCAGCGGCAGATACGGTGGGCAGAGTTCTTCTCGAACTTCAACTTCTCCATCCACTACATCCCGGGGGAGCAGAATGTCAGGGCGGATGCCCTCTCCCGCAAGCCAGAGTACATGGAGGAGGAGGCGCCACCAGCCCCAAGGCACATTTTCCCCCCGTCGGCATGGTCCTGCGGAGCAGCTGTGGTGAGCGAGGCAGAACTCACAGCACTGACGGCAGCGGATGAATTTGCCAACCGCATCTTCAGAGAACTGAGAGGGGGGAGGGAGCAGGCAAAAGACTTTGCAGAACGCAGAGGGCTGCTTTTCTACAAGGGTGCGCTGTACCTACCCACCACCCAGCTTCGACGTACGGTCCTCAAGCAGATGCACGACAACCCTACAGCGGGGCATTTTGGAAGGGACAAAACCGCTCACCTAGTCATGAGACACTTCTGGTGGCCAGGGGTGCGGGAAGATGTTCGAGACTATGTAAGGGGCTGTACCACCTGCCAGCGGGCGAAGGTGGTCAGAGCAGCGCCACCAGGGTTGCTGGAGCCCTTAGCCACACCACACAGGCCGTGGGAAGTGGTGTCCATGGACTTCATCACAGATCTGCCTTCGTCCAGGGGTAAGACTGCAGTGTTGGTGGTGGTGGACCTTATGTCCAAAATGTGTCACTTTATACCGTGTGCCAGGGCAGTCTCGGCAGAAGAGACAGCCAAACTGTTTGTTGATCACATTTTCAGACTGCATGGATTACCTTTAAGGGTTATTTCGGATCGTGGCCGCCAATTTGTTTCCAGGTTCTGGCGGCGGCTCATGAACCTCCTGCAGGTGGAGGTCAGCTTGTCGACGGCTAGACACCCGCAGACCAACGGACAAGCGGAGAGGGTCAACGCCATTCTGCAGCAGTACCTGAGATGCTACGTCAGCCAGCGGCAAACGGACTGGGTGGATCGCTTGCCACTAGCAGAATTTGCCTACAACAATGCAGTGCACGTCTCCACAGGGGTGTCGCCCTTTAAGGCCAATTACGGGCGCGACCTCAGATCTTTCCCAGAGAGGGAGAGGGAGGAGGAGGAGGAGGAGGGCCCACAGGCTGAGGATTGGGCAGAGGAACTGGAGACGGTGCACCAGCAGCTCAGAGAACACTTGGAGAGGGCCAAGGAAGCGTACAAAAAGGGGGCAGATCGCCACAGGCGACAAGGGGAGGTCATCAGGGTGGGGGACAAGGTGTGGTTGTCCTCGGAGGGCCTTCCCACCAGAGGGAGGTGCAAAAAGCTGGCACCCAAAAGGCTGGGCCCCTTCACGGTCACGCAACAGGTAAACCCGGTGGCATACAGGCTGGCACTGCCAGAGGACATGAGGGTGCATCCAGTGTTTCATAGATCGCTGCTGTCGCCGTACAGGGAAAGCAGCAGGCTCCGAGACAGCGAACAAACCCCCGAGGGAGGGGGGGAGAGGGAAGGCAGGGAGCAACTCAATGAGGCCACGGCCATCCTGGATTCAAGGTGGGGGGTGGGGGGACTGGAGTACCTCATGGCATGGGAGGATGCTCCACCGTCCCAGAATGAATGGGTCCCAGCCACTCAGATACAGGAGGAATTCTTGGTGGAAGAATTTCACGCCCTCTTTCCCCACAGACCCAAGCCCTGGCACATGGAAAGGGAGGGGGAGGAGGAGGAGGCACGGGAGAGCAGCTCACCATGGCGCTGGGAAGCGGAGTTTGAGGAACCAGAGGATGAGGTATGGGTGTCACCGAGATCCACCCAGTCAGAGGAAGGAGCAGATTGGCAGAACGTTTTTACCCCCACCAGCTCTGACGCCACGGACTTTTTGGGATTCCCGTCCGCCCAGGCGGAAGGGGGGGGCTCGCAGGACTGGGGGGAGGTATTCACACCAACGGGCTCGGAGAGCACTGAGTTCTTAGGCTTCCAGTCGTCACCGACACATGGGGGGGGCCTGGGGAGGGGTGAAGGAGAGCTTGGGAGGGGGGTGGATGTGAGGGACAGGGGATATCGCGAAGTCCCTCCCCTCCTGAGTTCAAGCCCGTCCCCGAGCAAAGGGGAAAGCAGGGAGAGTTCCGATTCCAGTGGGGAAGCAGGAAGTCGTGTCCGAGGCTCAGGCAAGGTAGAGGAGCCAGGGTCCCAGGTGGGACAGGAAGGGGCAAGCAAGGGGGGAAGACCCATCCCTCCAACTCCAGAATTACGCAGGAAGAGGAGGGGCAAGAGGATGGGTCTGCCAAAGCTTTTGTGTTGGAGAAAGACGCGCCAAAAGCCATTAGGAGGTTCTGAAACCGACTGACAACATCGCTCCGTGTAAATAGCAATGACTTGAGCACTGTAAATACGCAGCACCAATAAAAGAATAAAATGCAGAGCTGCGTAGCGTCGTTACTCTGAAGTAGTCCACTCCGGCCACTGTGACAATATTTTTGTGCACAATCTGCATATATTGCTTTTTTAACTTTTCAGTTTAGTGGTTTACTGAATTGAGTCCACCTTTCCCTTATTTCTTTGTATTTACATGCATTCAAATTGTGCTCCATTTCTGTATCTTAAGCACAATATTCAAAGTGCTTAATATTTATGTGCTGTTTCCATTTATATTGGTACAGCAATTGAAAAGGCACAATGTTCACTATTTTAATTGCACAACCTTTTAAAACATGGGATATTTGTGTTGTCTGTGGTAGGGTTAGAGTTAAGAGGACAAGTTTTTTGATTGCATATATATGATGATATAAAATACAACTCACGATCCAAATGACCAAATTTCAATTTGCACAAAACCATGCTTTGGTTGGAATATTCTGGCATGCCTTAAATCAGCCCATAATATGGAATAACCACCCACCCCACACATTCTCTCTTAAGATTCCCCAATGCTGTAATCCTATACACTCTTTCTTCTGAGTAGACACATGTAGAAATCTACTGTATGCTCTTTGAAATGGCAGTATACAAATGTATGCTTTTATTTTAGCCCATGCATTGATGAGTAAGAGCAGGCACCCCCAAACTTCGGCCCTCCAGATGTTTTGGATACAATTCATCCCTGACCACTGGTCCTGTTAGCTAGGATCATGGGAGTTGTAGGCCAAAACATCTGGAGGGCCGCAGTTTGGGGGTGCTTGCCTTAAATTATAGCTTCCCTAGTGATGTGGGAAGCTCCCTACATTCTCCTTTGAGAAATTTCACTGATCTTACTGCCAGTGGCGTACCCAGGATGAAAACTAGGGGAGGTGGCAAGGCAAACCATGGTCGTTCAGGGGCGAGGGGGCGCCAGGATCAGCCCGAAATCAGGCTGTTCCGATCCCCTCCTCCCCCTCCACGATCGCTGGGGCGGGTGGAGGGAAAGGCAGCTAGGGAGAAGGGAGACGTCCCTTCTAGCCGGCTGGCTGTGGGGCGGGTGGAGGGAAAGCCAGCCAAACGCTTTGCACGGCTCTGGGCTTTCCCTCTACCCGCCCCACAGCCAGCCAGGGAGAAGGGAGACGGCACTGGGCGGCAGCGGGCAGCGGGGCAGGCTGGCCAGCGGCCCTGCTTCTAGGGGGGGCAACTGCCCCCTCCTGCCCCCTGCCTACGCCCATGCTTACTGCAGTTCTTTCTCCTTCTATCGAAATTCCTATAGATGTTTTACCTAAAAGAGGACATCCAAAATTGCTTCAAATTTCACTTAAGGCAAAATTCAGTGGCAACATTCCATTTTTATCACACAGCAGCTCAGTATTTGACAGTTTGTTTCTGTATCCAGAATTTTGGCAGTTTTGATCCCTTAGTATTCTGCCAGGGCTGAGGAAGAGTCAGTGCTGAATCCCTCTGCTCCCCCCCCCTTTTTGCGTTTTGAAGAGTGTTTTTTCGTTCTCTCTCTCTCTCTCTCAAAATAATTGTTATTAAGATTTGACTACTACCAGCTAGGTCAGAGAACAGGAAGCGGGTGTTTTTCACCAGTTTTTATTGTGCAGTCAGACAGAGTCCCCCCAAAACCCTGGCAGCCCCTGAGTGGAATAATGACACAAGACCACGTTTTGATGGGATTAAAATTGGCCACAACTTTATTAAGAATTCAGATGTAGGGAGACCTTGGCGCAGGCATTGGGCGTATATCCCTCCCACCCCCAGCCGGGGGGTGGGGTAATTTTCAGGGTTGTCCAGCATGTGGGGGGGGGGTTGGGCTAACTCTGGAGAACATATGTTCAAGCAGATAGCCCGCCCCCCTCGATCGCGGCCGCTGGAGGGGGAGGGCAATGACGGCCTATACGTTTGGTCAATGCCCCATTTACAGGAACCCTGTTATTGCCACCGCAATGGGACGGGGGGGGGTCACCGCCCCCACGCCCCACCCATTTATGTAAATGATTAAAGGATTAAAGGATTCTGCCAAAGTCCTGCATCCGCCAAGTTGTGACGAATTGCTACGGGAAAGGCGAAACCTGCCAATGCAGGGAAATCACCTTCCACCGTGTGCAAGGGAAGGTTACCTGTTCCTACCTGGCCAATCCCCCCGGCATGCCTCCCTGAGCTGGATTGGACGGCTGAGTGGGCGGAGAACCCCAGTATCCAGCCCAGGTAGGCAGTGCCGGCTTCCAAACTTCCAGGGCTGCCTTAGGGATCCCAGGGGGCTGCGCATGACTGCGCAAAATGCGCCTCCCCTTTATGTGGGGAATGGTCATTGTGACAGTTTCAAGGCTGGTATAGCTGAGGATCAGACCCCTCAGAGAATCTGAAGAACTTTTGAATTTGGGCTGGTGTAGAAGAGCCTGCACTGCAAACCTAGCCCCCTGTCCCTCCAGCATAAACATCATTTATATGAGTTTTTGTGAATCACAATATTAATGGAACTGTGTATCTGTTGTGACCGCACTGTTGTGTCATTGGAATATATCTCTTTAAAAACAGGTTGAAGAAAAAACTTTGCAAGAAATCTACATTTATAACACGAGTCTAGCTTGAAGACAAGTTTAGGGGAACTCAAAATTCTCCTGTTTAGTGACATTTTGCTTGGTCCTAAAAACACATTCAAACTGCAGATTTAGGAGTTTTCCCTTATGGACCAACATGGCTGCCTTTTTTTTTTAAAAAAAGTATATACGTAAAGTACTTTTCCTTTAAAAAAACCAAAAAAACTTGAATCAATGGCCTGTAAGTAGTTGCACCAAAGAGATATCTCACTCAGATTTATGCATCAGTGCCCAATGCAGAGCAAGGAACTTCATTATCTGACATGATGATGTAAGTATTCCTTTTTGGTATGTCCAGAGGGGCAAAATCCAGCACAGATTAGGGCAGAGTCAGCCCACATGGAGCCCTCCAGATATTTTCGACTATATATCCCATCCTTCCTGGCAGTGAAAAACACTTTTACACATTAGCCTAAGAAATGGCAACACTGACCCTCTCTCCGGCTGGTTATGAATATTGTTAATGCAGGACACTGCACAGCAGAGAATCTGAATCTGCAATTCTGTGCACACTTTCCTGGAAATGAGCCACACTCAATACAGTTGGATGTATTCATGTGTAACCATGTGTAGGATTGTGCTGCATATGTCAATTGTAGCTAGTACAGGTTTTACATTCACATTATAATCTGATTCACTTAACGCCTGTTCCTCTGCCCTTTTTTTGTGCCCTAGGGAGCTGAAATACTAATTTCTGTGCATAGCAGTTACTGTAAAAGTTGTGTTTACTAAAGAACCTTACAAGTGGGAAAACAGGAATGAGTTACATTTCACATGATGATCTGAATTAATTATTTTTATGACAAAACTGCATACGTTCCTTTTCATCTTTGAAGCTACAGAATTTGAAGTTTTTTTCATACTCCCAAAGAACAGCATATATGTACCCACTGCATAGTGGGACGGCATATGGCTCATCATACACTATTTTAATGATCTTTTGTACCAAAAGTCGATACTGGAGAACTGTTGTTATTTGAGATTAATTAAAGCACTGGAACCGCAAAGTAGAGAACAAGTGTAGGGACAAGTATATATAATTCTCTTTCCTGGGACATTACTAGAAAGAAAACCAGAAACCGAATTATCACACTGAATTATTCTGCACCAGTGCTGTTGTTAAAGATAAACTTTTTCAGAAATAAGATGACATAAATTTACTCCAAGAATTAGAATTTCAATATAAAAAATAGGAAATTGAGTACATTATTCACCCTACACAAATGCAGTTGTGTCTGTAGGAGGGCATCTGAAAACAGTTCCATGGAACACTGTCTGTCTCCAGCTGGCCCTTTGCCATGCATGCATACCATAGTGGCAGCAGGCATTAATAAGGGGCTGATCTATAGCTGCCCCAGTATTACCTCTCTCCTTCCCAAGCATCCATTCCACAAGCTACACATCAACAAAAGGTATATCTGGTAGGCAGAGCCCTAGAAAGCACAGCATATAATGGCTGGATAGGTATATGGAAAGCACATCCTGTCCCGCCATTGTGAGCAATGGCATGCACACACACACAGTGGCTACACATGCACAGAGTAACTTGCAAGCTGGAGCCATGGAGATGGTAAGAATATAGGACACACACACTGGTCTACTGTTGAAAGTAATGGCTAGCATGCTTGATTTGTGTGGTAAAGGGCTGACCACAGAGGGGAGAAAGGAAAGAGAGTTCCATTGTGTACTATGCTGATCTCTTTCTCCAAGCTTAAAATTAGTTAGAAAATGTTTTAATAAACAACATGCTGATGGAAATTCCTGGACTGCTGGCTAAAACATACTGTGAACAACCTACAACTGGACTAGTGAACATAGTGTCCCGTCCCCCCGATGCTGCTGAACTATAAGTCTTATTAGCCTCAGCCAGCATGGTCAATGGGGAGGCAATTTGAGTTGTACTCCAACAAAATGGAGGCTACCAAGGGCCAGATAACTGATCCCACTACCAGAAGCCCACACAAGGATTTCCACTCACTCAAATAGAGTTCCTCACTCTTTTTCCCCTGTACACACTCCCCAAATTGGCTTGGATGGGTTGGGAGAATCCCCCAGAACAGCACACAAGGAAGGAGAGGGCACATTGTATATTTTTTGAAGGAATCAACCATATTTTCATGTAACCTATTGGCTAACAATTTGAGACTTGGTAAATGGAAAATAATTTGCTTCTTCTTATATGTACTTTATCAAATCAAGCTCCTTGCAGTACAAGTACTTTTTTTTTCTTTAAAGATGAAAATGGAGAAACGGTTCTCAAGTAATCAGACATTTTAATTATTAATCCCACAGGGCCCAATATCATTTCAGCCTCTTAACATTCTCTTAAGTTACTTGCCTCCTGCAATCTGTGGAATTATTAAGAAACTAAATAAAAGCACCAGCTGTCAATTGTTATACTTCCCTCACCCATTACTGCAACAAACTTTCGATGCACACCCTTGTCTTTTGATTATTTGAATTTGAAATTTGGTCATGTCAAAAATTATCACAAAAGTTTATTTCTTTTATCTACATTATTTTAAACCAATGTTACATTGTAACACACAAACAAGATCTTGTCTTTTAAGGCACAACACATCATTATGCACATTCTGTTTGCCAAACTTATAAAAGAGACAATAATTATTATTATTATATACCCCCATCCCACACACCTCCAAAACGAAAGAAATTGCATCCACTTCCAAAGTCAGCTGCTAATAAAGTCACAGTAAATTATTTTCATCAATAATTTACACATATTACAGCTCTAGACAGGATTGTCAATGCACAGTTTGAGTACATTCCAATTCAGATTTTTTGGGTTAGGTAGACTAAAGTTTGATTCAAACCTCAGTGCTGAGAATATATCCCATAGTGAGGAATGTTGTTGAATACCACCCTTGTCGATCAGAAAACATGTGTCATTGCTTTCCCAGTCTGAGTCCATTGCAAAAGCTGTTCACTCTGGCTAGGGCTCATTTGGTGTGTACCAGCAACCTTCTTTTATAGTTCTTTAATCATCAAAAATGTTGTGTGTATAAGACCATGTAGAGCATCCTTGTGTAGAATTAAAACTTGTAACTCCACCGATCAGTGATCTGAATTCTTCACAATGGAATTTTCATTCCAAATATTGCTTTTCCTTCTTAAGACCATACATATGTGTAAAAGCCAGAGGCACTGGATCACACATAAAAAATATCAGTGTACTTTGAAATATAAAAAGTATTTGTCAACTATATGACAACAGTTACAAATACTCTAATTCCAGCGCTTGGTGTAGAGCCAGGAGGTCCGAGTGACTAGATATCCTCCAGAAAGGCATGTTGTGCTGTGTTAGTTAAGAGGGGAAAAGGTGAGGAGAAATGAACAATATTTTTGACAAATCACCCCCCAAAACCACCATTATTTATATTTGTTTCATAGAGTTTAAATGAACAACAGAGAATTATCCTGATTTTTCTTAGTAAGATAGCGCAGAAAAAGTCAGACCCAAATAGATATGAACTTACAGTAAGGACCATAGGTAAACTCAATTTTCTTTCTACTGAGAGTGAAAGAGAAATAACGCTTAGCAATTATGAATAGTTAACAGGTGACAATTTCCAATGGAAAATTATGTATTTCTCCCCTGCAAGGAGATGCACAAAGTTTATGTACAACTGGAAGCTGTACTTTCCATACGTAAAGCTTATGCACTTGTTATTATGTATGTGAGCACACCTTCAGAAGCTACCTGTGGAAAAGTTAGTGATCCAGCTTTTCAGCTGTGAACATTACATGGGAGATGTTTTTTTGTCCCACAAGTGAAATATTTAGTTTTACATTATCATTGCAGGCCTACTTGCAGTGACCCCTCTGTTCAGGGAGCAATGCCTAGCAGCTCAAAGAAGGTGAACAAACTGGGGAAGACAATGTTCTGGGATTTGAAATTGGCCACAACTTTATTGATTCCATATGCAGGTAGGATTTGGCTTAGGTATTGGTTGGATATCCTTCTCAGCCTCCTGGTGGAGGGCTGAGGCATGACAGGGTCGATCCTAGGAAAAATAGGTCCAGTGCAAGAGTTGTGAAACCAAATCTTGGTAAATAAAACATTGCAGAAATATGGTGGATACATAATTTGGACTTTGAGGACCTTACTTTCATTATGTTCAGATCTATTTGTGAAGAATTTGCATTCATTTATTCTTCCACAACTGTTCATGCAAGCAACGGGTACAGTTAGAGGAAAGCATGCCAACCATAAAGTAAAGAAACCAATCACCTAGTTTTCTGGAAAAAAAACTACAAAACAATCCCAGCACCTATACTGCATCTATATAAAGCAACCATTTGGAACCAGCATGTAAAAGATAATAAAACCACTATAGCTAAAGAACAAAACCCACAGATGCTATCTGATATCAGAATGATATGTCTCCTTAGATTTCCCAAGTCTAGGATAGTGGGATATTTCTGGTTGGAACCCAAAATGTACAGTATTTAATAAAGTTTATGCCTTATCTACATTGTCAATTATCCTGAACTGTGACATACGTTGAATTTTGAAATGTGACGAATATTGAAACCTCCAGCTACCGTAGGTGTTTTTTTAAAGGTACACTTATTATTGAGTTTTCGAATGTTCATATTGCAATTACTCCACATATAGCAGAGTAAGTTCTTGGTGGCGCTTTTGTCTTCTATAGAAATTTCTATGGGTGAAGCTGCCCCTCTATGGAAGGAAGCTAATTACCTTTTATTCATGCTTTTCAGGTACATTTTACTTTGCGACAGCTGAATTTGGCATTCCTTCTATTGGTTTTCCACATCTGCCAGATAACCTTTTGCATGCCTTTATCAAATTTCAAAAGCACCCATTTTATTATATCTTACATGTCTCTTATGTAGGCTTATATCTGAAGCTACTTTGATTTTGATTTATCTCCAAATCATGCAAGTCATTATAAAAAATATGCTCGAATCCAAATGGTTTAATTTGTAGGTCTTATGTTTTGGGCTTTTGGCATCTAACAACTTCAATTACTTGCCAATGTGCCACACTAACAGAATGCAAACAGAGAAGCTTGCATCAATATCTACGTATCACACCGACATTTCATGAGACAGGTTACCTTTTTTGCTGCCTGTTCTTCTTCTACACCATCCCCAATTACAACATATACTACTTTTCTGCCAAACCTTTGCATTATTCGTTCAAAGCAACTTTCTTTTCCTGGAAGATAAATGAGATACAGTTGAGAGAAATTACCTGGTTAGCTGCATGCTCCTCATCTCGGCCATCTCCAATCACAACATAAGTTATGTTAGTGCCAAACCTGGACACTATACGCTCAAAACAGCTTTCTTTTCCTGAAAAACAATGCACTACTTATTTGAGCTATCAAAAACATTGCCAAGATCTACAAAAGCTAGGAGAGTCCTGTAAAAAGCTAGGAGTGTCTAAAATACACATTTTCACACCAATTTGGGCTTGGGGCTGTTTCTCAGATAAAGCTAAAGGTGTGTGGGGGTGGGGAAAATTACTTTGCTGTATCTAAGGATATAGTTTGGTACTGCAAGACACATTACAGATGAAGGTCACTTTCCTATGGAAAGAACACCATGACTTTGGTTGGGGTGCTGTGGATGGTGGAAGGAGATGTTGATTGTCTGAGGCTATGGTGTTCAGTACAGTGCTGGGGAAGCACCTGTACAGAATCCATCTTTCTTTTACTAAGCCAGTTGGAGCAATACTCAAGTGGTCCTCAACTGCGAGGCTTTTCTCAGTCTTTGTTTCATAGTAGCTTTCACTTTATTTGTTTATTTGCTGCTACCATTTGATATGGGACTCCCAAGAAATCTGATATGGGGCTTTCAAGCATGGACTCTGCTGGAGCCTGACTACCCACACAAATGCAGGAAATTGTCTGGGGACTGAAGATCAAAGCCCTTCCATCTCCAGAAACAAAAATGAAGGTTGCCTACCCATCCCAAGAGGACAGCGATCTCCCAAAATCTAGCTGCCCTCCTCCTGTCAAGGAGCTTTAAACTTCAAAGCTCACAACTCCAATGTTTTCAAGAATTTTGGATTGAGGATTTTGCTGAATAAGTGGATCATTTTCACAATGTTCATGAAACTGATATGCAATTCTGTGCATTACCTGTAACTAAGTATGCCAATTAATGTTGGTCCTCATCAGAACTGAACCAATTGCTTAGTCCAACCAAAAGTGACAAAGTATTGGCAGTAGTAGGGAAAAATCAAGACCCATCCACAAAACAAGGAAAGACAGGGAAGACAAATTTTCTTACCTATTTTAGTTGCACTGTAAATATTTTCAATAGGAAATGCACCTCCTAAACTATACAGCAGGACTTTTGCAAGGGCTGGTATAAGTTGGGTTGTTGTTACCAAAACATTTACACAGTTACTCCTATGAGAAAAGACACAGCATAAATCCATATAATGATAACAAGTTTCTCTAAAACAAGCTGGTTACATGCCTTATTACTGCAAAACAGTTTCTTTCCGTTATCAGCAAAAGCCTTGCAACCAAACTTATTTAGATACAATTGAAACAACTCTGATAATACTATGATGAAAAATTACAAGTCCCTTTGTCCTATATCTTCACTATCACTTAAAACCCTTCTGCAGAATAGTTTGCAGATCAGCAGAGGCGTGGGGGAATTAGAGTACGCTGATGTCATTTTTGTGGCTTATTTGTAAAACTATTGCAACCTTCTGATGGGCCCAGCATAGCATATTGGCATCTGTAGGAATTTTCTCTGCTAAGTGTAACTTCATGTTGATATTTTCATTGAGACTGAAGTGGGGAAGGATAAGGTTAAATCTCTGCTCTCCACATGCAGCAGTGTCAATAAAAATAACCCTGTCACTGTAATTAATGTAACTGCAAGTGATACAATTATTGTCACATACAGTTAGACCTTCAGTGGGAGAACATGTATGTTGCACAGAAAAGGGCTAAGGGTACTCAGCATCTCCAGATATGGATGGGGGAGAACTCTTGTGTAAAAACCTGGAGCAACCCAATGTAGACAATTTTTAAGCTACCATGTTTCTCCTAAAATACGCCATACCCCAAAAATAAGCCTTACCCCGAAAATAAGCCTTACCCCGAAAATAAGCCATAGTGATAGGCAGTTTAACCTTGTAGGTTAAACTGTACCATCCTTAATAATAAAAAAGACATCCCCTGAAAATAAGCCACCGTGGGGGTTTTTTTTTGAGGAAAAATAAATATAAGACGGTGTCTTATTTTTGGAGAAACACAGGTAGATGGCTGCCTTTCTAACAATTCTACTAAAATATCAGCTTGCCTTAAAAATTACTTTTGCCTTGCTTCAGAAAGCTAAGTTGCAACTGGAATTTAAAATTAAACACATACTCACCTTGTGCTAATAATTGATAGTGATTTAAGTGCATTTGTCAGCCAGGAGTCAGTGAGAGCTTCGATCTCTGCTCTTAACTGCAGCCATGCATCTCTTTTTGCAGGGCCAAGAAGTCCTGATACACAAAATAAAATGTACACATTTAAAAAATGTTACTTTATTTTACTCTGGAATGGACCCACCTCCATATAACTATAACTGATACAGGATGGTCTATAACTGTAACATCATAATAAATAAATTAAATTAAATATGCCACCTATGCCATATCTTTCTCTGACTGTAGTCACTGGTATTAGGACTTTTCTATGGACTCCTCTACTACCAAATCAGACAAAAATCACTACCTAAAGTTCTATTCCACCCTCACAACATCAAATCTCAACATCCATTTAAACACACACAAAATCACCCTACTAACTTAAGACCACTCAATCCCACACACCACTCCACCACTACCAACTCATAACCATCCCAAGTAAATCTATACAATCTGAAACCCACCAGTTTCACCTGGCAACCATACCTTGAACCTCTTCACAGAGCACTTTTCAGTTTTTCTAACAACCATGTATACACTGAGGCGCTCATCATATATACAATAAAGAATAGATACCGGTAGCTACCGACTCCAGCTAGCCTCTCAACCCAGCTGAAGGTCCACACTATCTGGCATTCACCTGAGCATAGGTGCAGTTCCCTGCTCTTATCCAGGGGTCCCTCCCATACACACCACAAGCAACCACTAAACTAAAAAGGGGTTTTGCAACTCATGTATCCAGGCATGAAAACCCAAGAAGTTGGGGTGGTCTGCTGGCCTGTGGCAGGAAGTTCCCAAACAGCCCAGAGTTCAGCATAATTTCCTCCGCCTGGTGGCTCCCTAGTAGATGATGCTACTCAGCAGATGGTCTCAAGCAACAAAGCAAGTGTTGAGGGTTATCAGACGCCAGTGTGGCCAGGTTATTAAGGGATTCATCTCCACCTGTTTCCATTCTCCTCATTGGCAATAAAATCCAGTGTGCCCATTCCAGCATCTTTCCTGAAAGCAGCTATTCACATGTAGATCTTCACCATCACTTAATCCCCTTCTGCAGTATAGTCTGCAGTTTGAAATTATTTACAGGCAAAGAGGCAAAGTGCACAGGGTTGCAGGAAGAAGACTCAGCAAAGCAGAGCTAAAGGGGCAAGCCCAGTCTCCTGCACATATATGCATGAGTGAGGCATATATAGGGCTACATAGTAGAGCCTCAGGTAGTGTATACCACTTTAGACAGCAGGTGTGAAATGAAGGGCTGTAGCTCAGTGGAAGAGTATCTCCTTTGCATATAGAACATCCCAAATTCAATCTCCAGGTAGGGCTGGGAGAGACTCTTGCCTGAAATACTGTACTGGAGAGCCGCTGCCCGTCAGTATAGGCAATACTAAGCTAGATGGACCAACAGTCTGACTTAGTACAAGGCAGCTTCCTATGTTCCTAAAAGATGTGGATGTTCCCCCAACAAACAGCCCATGTAAATAGCTCACTCCCTGTACAAATAAGATAAAAAAGCACATTGGAAAAAGGCTAAGACAGAAAGCAGGGGAAACCGATGTATGGTGTAGGAAGCGCTACAGCAGTTGATAGTTCAGAATGTGTAGTTCAGTTCCAAACTGCAGTAGTAAATGCCTTAATGATACAGTGGTGCCTTGCTAGACAAATTTAATTCGTTCCATGGGTCAATTCTTATAACGAAAAATTCGTCTAGCGAATCCCATAGGAATGCATTGATTTATTTATTTTTGCCCATAGGAACACATTAATTGAATTTCAATGCATTCCTATGGGAAACCGCAATTCGCTAGACTAATTTTTTGTAAAACGAATTCGACTAGTGAGGCAACCTCTGCTCGAAAAATCCTTTCGTTAAGCGAAAATTTCGTCTTACAGGGCATTCGTTAAGCGAGGCACCACTGTATACAGAATTACAGAGTTGGAGGGGGAGCCTTATAAGTCATCTCAGTGCAATTGCCTTCTAAGTACAGTTAATTCAGGACTGGAGCACCCCCTACAGACGGCTCTGCTTGGAGACTTCCAGTGAAGGAGACCAACTTCCTTCTCTTTCCTTGATTGTCCAATTTTCTTGTATAAATACAAACCAGCAGATAGCTCATTTTCCCCCCCAACCCCCCCCCCAAAAAAAACAATAAGATGAATGGGAGATTATAATTCTCTTTCAGAAGAATGTTACAGTATAGATGTGATGGACATTTCTAAATAATAAAACTCTTACCTCCTACATTGTTCTTGTAAGTATTATATAATTCTTTTACTCTTCTGTAACGGAATGCCAGCTTCCTCATCCAGTCAACTCCTCCTCTTACACCTGTTGGCAGACAAAGGTTTGCACTACTTGCAGCTGCATGGAAGCCATCAGTTGCAAAACTGTAGGTACTGCAAACACCCAAAATATGCAAAAGTGAATACTTTTTACTTCCTATAAAAATGTGCTTATGTAATTCTTTTTTTCTTTTTTTTAAAGGCATTGCTTACCTTAGGTCTTGTCCATTGTCATCTGAAGAAACGTCATCTATATGTACTTGATCACATTCCTGTTGAAAAAGTATTTCTTTAAAAATAACGTTTGATATCTTCTTTGCAATATTTACATAATGTGGCAGAGTTCTAAGTCATTAAAAGATCTTAATACTGAGCAATACTTGTACTGCCAGAAGATGGCAGAATATGCACATTTAAGGTCTCACAAGCAAGGCTACTATTCTTTTCACAGAATCACCCCCAACAACTCCTTCTAAACTGGGGTGTTCCTGAATTAATTGCTGTACTTTGAATTCTAGGCTGCTCTGGTAGCCAATAGCACTTTCAACCCTTCCATATAGTGAAAAGGCTACAACCTTTCTCAGTACATCAAGATTTAATGCTCTTTCAGCAATTGCTTCAAAACATGCTTACTGTAATGACAGCTGATTTTTTTTTAATTAAAAAAAGGCTGTAAGGCTACCAGGCTTATTGCACCAGAGACTTCCGGGGCGAAGGGGGGGGGATAGAAGTGACAGATGATACATTTTCAGTTTTTTCTTCATCTAATTTTCTTTTGTAAATGTTCCATAGGTTTATTAATTCTGAAGGTCTCTTATATTAACCCGTTGAGAGAAGCAGCCAAGTTTTCCATAAATAAAATTCCACAATCTCAAAAATAGACCAGTTCAGAACAGATTCAGGCCTAATTAAACTCAATTGCGTCTGAAATTCTTGTTTATATATTTTTCAAGCAAATGTTAAAATTTGAATTAAAATATGTGTTTTGCAGGGGAGGGGGCAGTGAAAATGCTTTGAATCTGCAAAGGGGGAAATTTATGGGGAAGATCGGTAGTACAGAGTTATGGCAGATTTTGTTGAGTTTAGTAATAAAGGTCTCATATTTATGGGTTACATTAAAAATTAACACTTCCCATCAGGAGGGCTGTTGTCCCCAAGATGCTCTTTTTCTTCCTACTACAGACCCAGCTCTTCTGGAACTTAAAACAATATGCCCACCAAATGTAGGTATAGGCATGGGAACATCACCATGAAGATGGGTTCTAACTAAGTGAGGAGACAAGGACCAGCCCCAACTTGCTTTGCCACTCTTTGGCACCAACTTTATCTGTTTAGTTTGCTGCTGCTAGATTACTGATGGGGACAGCATGTAACTCCAGTGCTTAAAAGCTTCTATTGGCTGCCCATTTGATCCCAAGACAGGTGTCTGAAATGCCAAAGATTAAGTGGTATACAAATGCCTTAATTAACGTCCTTTTTCCATTGTGGGAATGTTTGTTTCAGGGATAGGGTCTCTCTGAGACCTGCGTAACTAACTTTCTCTTATATTGAATCCCGTAGATTGCTATATAAAATTTAATTTGGCAATATGGTCCAGCACCCTCTTGGAAGTTTTTGTGAAACACACAAAAAGGGAATGTATCAATGAAGGCCTCTAACAACATAGAAGGCATTTACCATTGGTTTGCCCTACTGCTCTTCCCAGGGTTAGGGCACTCTTTCGAAGGCTCTCTCCCCAGCTGAATAGTCTGGATGTTATGTATTGATGTAACGTGTTGAAATGGCTATTAAGATTCACCACAACTGAAAGGGAATACAAGTCCCAGATCCAACTATCATCAGATTTTTCTTCTTCCATCCAAGTCCCAGTTTCCTACCAAACTAGTCCTGCCCTGTTTCTCTTCCCTTAGCATCTGCTTCCTCCATCAGCTTTCCTATGTCATCTTTCTCCTTTTCTCTTTCCCTTGGCCCTCTTGCCTCTCGCTGTCTAGTTCCATCTCACCCTTTACTTCTTTCTCTCTCCCATTTAATCCTATTCAGTCATGGCACATTACACTAGAAGCTGCACAGAAACCTGTCCTAAGAACAGGTGAATCCTTGTGCAATAAGAATTTTTATGGGTTTCCCCGCCCTTCATCTGGCAAAACCCCTACTTTCTCACATCCTTCACTATCATTCAACTGTGTGTATATAGTACAGTCATACCTTGGTTTTCGAACAGCCTAGTTCTCAAACATTTTGGCTCCTGAACGCCGAAAACCCGGAAGTAACTGTTCCAGTTTGCGAACTACTGTATTTTTGGAAGCCGAATGTCTGACGGGGCTTCCGCTTGGCTGCAGAAGCTTCCTGCCAGAAGCCGTACTTTGGTTTCCAAACGTTGTGGAAGTCGGGCCAACTTCCGGAACCGATTCTGTTCGACTTCCAAGGTACAACTGTAGTCATATAAGCTTTTGTTCATATCTAAGTGCTCGTAGTCATTTCTAATAATGTTCAGTATCTAATATGTTTGACAATCATTGTTTTGTGGGGGTCTTTTTATCTTATTTGCTTCCTGACCTTGTACTTTCTTTTAGTTGCATGGCTTCCCCAAGCACTGCAAAAAAGGCATAATTTGGGTAGGTAAGTGAGCTGTCAATGGTAAACTCACAGGAAAGTTAGCACACTTAGTCTTGATGTTTCCCCCCCACAAGGATCTTGCACCTCACAATCCTCAAATAACTCTTCCCATTAGCATGTGTAAACAGGCTCTGCTGGTTGCTGGTGGTTCCTGCTCCTTCCTCTTCAGTCACTCACTCCCATACAATCAGCAGCATCCTTTATCATTTGCTGGGCTAGGAAACTCCAGTGAGGTAGTCAAGATTACAGCATCCACAACTCCTCCTTCTCTTAGTTCTAGGAAGGGAGCTAACCTCTGCCTCATCTCTTAACTTATTATATTTTCTCCAAACCTACACCAGCTGGTTAGGACTGTTTCTGTTGCGGAATCCCATAGTTCTTCCACATTGGTAGCTCCTGCAATATCCCACCCTAGCATTCTCTTTGCTTAGCAGGATGGAATAAAACAAGCAGTCATGAGAAGAGTGGTGGAAATGGCTGTTTGGCTAGTAATGTCACAAAGGCACCGAAAGCTTTGAAGTGCTTCCCCCTATCTGGTTCTTTGGGATAAAGGCTTTAGAGCAGCTCTGTCCCATACAAAAGGTTGCAGGGTGGTGTTCAATGCTAGTCCTCATCAGAGTAGACCTATTGGAAATTAATAGACATAAATAACTTAGGTTCATTAATTTAAATGGGTCTATTCTGAGTATGACTGAGCTGAATACAACCCATTGATTCTCCGGACATGGCCTATTCTCATTCTATCCCTCTTAGTTTTTCCAGGATACCTCTCTCACCAACACCAGTGAGGACAGACTTGTAGGCATATGGAACATATGAAAAATTATTATGTAAGATAATAGTTGTATAATATATAATCTTGCTGCTAAAAAGTACAGTAGTGTGTTAAAATCCCAGTGATAAATGTGTGATAATTTAATTTAAAAAATAGCAATGAATGAGTTATTTCTTTGCTCATATGCTGCTTTTTTCTTGTCTTCTGAAAACTGCTATCCTGAATATATGATGTGGATCAAAAGTACCAGGGAAATTAATTTCTCTCTCTTTTGCCTGGCTTCTTGCCTGTTGTTTCTGAAGGAATGCTCTATACCATAGGAGCCAACTCCTAGGGGCTGTGGGGGATTTGACCCCCGCAACAAAATATTTGAGGGGGGCGGGCCCCCACAAAGTTTATGGGCATTCCCATTAAAATGGTGTGTGTGCACTGTGTCATGTGATCGATTATGTGGGCCAGGGGCCGGGCTTACCTGGGCCCCTACAATATTTTATTCAAGTTGACACCCCTGATCTAGTATAGGATTATCACAGGATGAAAAAAGTGGGTTGCCTATTTTTTCATCTTATGTGGTGCTACGGCTCAACCTTTTAATACATTACTTTGTTACCTAATTCCTGTTATGCACAGCTGAACATTAACAGGAATGTGTTAGATAATAGTTCTTGTGCTTCCCCCAGACTTATTCTCAACTCAATTATTACCATTTTTGCAAGGTAACAAGAGAAAAATCTGCAAAATAAATAAATAAATAAATAAATAAATGCAGTAGTTTGCATCAAGTCCCAGATGAGCTGTCTAGAATTTAGGCTAAATTCCTAAATGTACTTGGACCTGCAGAATTCTACTGATGTTAGCACTGTACATAGTTCATTCAGTATGTAATCCAAGTGCTTTTAGGACATCAGCCTAAATTAATTCCCTCCCATTCCCAGTGGAAATGAAAAGTCTGCTAGCATAACATCAGGGTATTGTTGTTTGATTGTAATAGAGATGGGATAAAAATGGTAAAAAAGCTCTCCGTTAATTTTAATTTTAAGGTAAAATACCTTTCAAAACAGCTACAGAACTGGCTATACTCAAGTCACAGTGGACCACTGGCTGTGCAAGTTCAAAACTAAGAAAGATAAAATATATTTTCCATTACTGTGTGTTTACAAATTCATGTACAATAACTGATTTTGACTGCAGTAACATTAACTTAATTCATGTCTCAGTGCAACAAGTTCCTTGCAGGAATGTTCAGAACTTGACATTTTTACTAAGGAGTTCAAAACCTACGGATGACCCACAAAAATGATCCTTTTGGAATTGTCAGTAATTTCATTATCCAATAAAAACAATGACTCACTGCAGTAAAAACAAAAATCCTATTATGTAGCAGATCTGAGAAGTTACAGTCTTGAGGGTGAACAACAACTCCCATTCACCATTATCTGCTGGAATCAAGAGTAAAATTGGTATGGATTATCTTCCAAGCATACGAGAAATGTCTTCTCTGATAGTAAAATGCAGTGTAGGTTGACTATTTTCATGATTTACAGTGAGACATATATGAAACTTACTTGCACTTATCAGTACAACTTCTACATATAACCTAAGCAAGCAATTACTTTAAAATATTTTCATATAGCTCATCATAAAACTGCCACAAGCAACAGAATCTTTTAACACTAAAGAAAAGATTATTTTATTTTGCCTAAAAGGTATTCTTATTCTGTAATGTAATCTCTTTCTTTGAATAGGTCACTTCTGGCTTTTTCCAAGTAGTGCATCAACCACATCTTCAAACGATCTTACTAGCAAAGTTAACATTTAATGAAATGACAAGAGTTTTAAAAATGGGCTAACATGGAGTAGGACCTTAATTAATCAGGAGTGACCATTTACGTCCCTGAACTCACTATGGGAGGACCCATGTGTTGATAGGTGTCATAAGAATATTCATTCAAAACCCAGGTAAATAAAACCATAGTGATACTAATTTATTTTTAAAAATGTCTTCAGTGTGTCACATGACAAGTATCTTCCCTTTTATTTTCAGAGCATGCCACCTCCTGCTCAGGAAGAATACTAAATGGACAGGTTCACACAACACACTAAACCATACTTTAGTGAGATGTGTGAGCAAGAAGGAGTCGCTGTGACCCTTGGACTCACTTGCTCACCCCTTGGGAGAAATCCAAGCAGCTTTTCCCCAGTTTGCCTGAATATCAGCTTGTCCTATCACCCAGACAGGACTGTGGTATAAAACAAACTCTGATCAGTTCCAAAACAAACCAACACAGAAATTCTATTTAGTTAAACAAGCCAAGTGACGGTAAAAACTGGCAGAGTTCTTATCCTGGCCATATGGGAGGAAGGGCACATGCAATCCAGAGATTAGCAGCAACTCCTCCCTGTTCATGCACATCTCACTAAACCATGGCTTAGTCTGAGATGGAAATTTAGCTATCATGCTGCTGTAGAAGACAATTACCGGTATATTGAAATGTAAGAGATCTGTCCCCGAAACAAGAGATCCATAATAAAGTATAATACTGTCAATTAAAAACTGTAAATTCTTGCTAAATCCAGAAGCCACAGTACTGAATTGAGAAAGGAATTTCCCTTGAAAAAGTAGTTTGGTAGAAGTTTTCAGAAGAGATAGGAAAAGAAAAAACAACCACCAAGGATTTAAACACAAACTAAATACTAAGAGGTCTCCCTCACCTTTTTTTCTTTTAAAAAGCAGGGTTATTTTTAAAATCACCTAGATAAACATATTTGGGCCAGTGGAATAAGCCAGTTTTTAACTGAGATCTTGAGATACTTAAACCCTCCATGATAGATTGTAAACCTGCAAGTTGGGGTTTTAATTTTTGTATAGTACCTAATTGTAGTAGATATTAATAAATATCACTGTCAGCTATCATTCACTATCAAACACTTCTGCCAGGCTAACAATACTAGAAACCCCTGACAAGGAGATATACAGCCATACCTTGGTTTAAGTATGCCTCGGTTTGAGTACTTTCAGTTTAAGTACTCCGTGGACCCGTCTGGAACGGATTAATCCACTTTCCATTACTTTCAATGGGAAAGTTCGCTTCAGGTTAAGTACGCTTCAGTTTAAGTACTCTGTGGACCGTCTGGAACAGATTAATCCACTTTCCATTACTTTCAATGGGAAAGTTTGCTTCCGGTTAAGTATGCTTCAGGTTAAGTACTTCCGGAACCAATTGTGTACTTAAACCGAGGTATCACTGTACACTACAAACCTACTTCTGTAAGATTTGATTTCTAGCTACTGATAACTTGCAGGAAACAAGGGATTAAATGCTAGGATACAGGTAGGCTAATATACATTCTTTAGATACATACCTCTAAGTCATTGAAAAATAAATGTGTATCTGCAAGATTAAAAATCATTTCTTCCATTCGAAGTCCAAGAGTCACTGCCACAGGTGGATCCTTGGGGAGGAAAATGGAAAGAATATGGATTTTCTTAACATGTTATGAGTAGATTAAACTGAACTCTTAAAAGTGGTAATTCTGTGCATTATGTATGTATAAGCCCTGTAGAGTGAAATAGATTTATTTGCACGTAATTATGGCCAGAAATGATATAATTTACTTTTAGATGCAAATATAAATAGATATCTACACAACAGAAAAAGTCTGCTGATAATGTATGTTAGGCACCTCGGAAGCTAATGTCACATGATTGAGACATGAATTATAAACGCAAACAATCTAGTTTACTTAAAATACAATAATTGTATTATAACTATAAATCTTTTATTTTATGTGAAAATGCTGCAGAGAAAAGAAATTAAAGAACCATTAATTTGAGATCTTAATGTTGAAGTAGTGACAGCACTGTCTGGTTTGAAAACATATCTAATTTCTTTGGTAAGACTAAAAACAATTATTAAACAAATTAAATTACTAACAGAGTGCTCCTATCTAGGGGAAGGATAGGATTGCTTCCAACTCCCCTTGCAGTATTGCAGCACACCACAACGGGGGAAATGCAGCATAGCAACAGCTGTCACTGATGAGAGCCCACTGTTAGTATAAGGCTGAGGGAGAGGAGCTAGGGGCATGGAAGGGGCATGGCAGAATCCTGATCTCACTCAGAGGTCAGGACCCCTATGATGACATGTTATATGTGCAAAAGAGGAGTCAATACAAAGTCACATGTTCTGTTTCAACAAATGGCAACCCAGCACTGCAGGGGTTCTGACCCAAGGTCAGAGTTCAGGTTTCGAGGTTCGCCACTGTGAAAGTAAGGGTTAATCATTCCCTCCCCAGCTGCTAGGGTAGATAGAGATGATGCCTCACAAATAGGATTCTTGTCTACAATTCCAAGAAAAGAGATGACTATATGCAGATAACTCAAGCACTTATGATTCTGAAGAGTATTTAAACTCCCTACTATTTGAGGATTTACTGGCTTCTTACCACATGGGAGCTAGCATGTCCAGTATTTTCCTCGCATATGGGGGAAAACAGCTGGCAGAGGAAATGCAATTTTATTAAGGATGGAGGAGAAATAAGTTTTAAACACTGATTTTGAGATGTTCCTGATGACTCAAATTTTGCCTGTATTAGAATTCCTGTTACAGCAAGTGCCTGTTTATATCCAAACCACTTGTGCATTGTTGGATTGGTTCTTTCTTTCTTTCTTTTTTTAAAAGCCCAAATTATACACACATAAAATGTAGAAGTATGGTACATAAGAGAGTCCCATGCTTTACTATATTTCTGCATCACACATGCACACACACACACATATTACTAAATGTTTCTGTGAAATTATATGCATTGTTTTATGCATCTGTATATAATGGTTATTTATTTTATTAATTTATTACATTAGTATCCCAACTTTCCTCCATTGAGCACAAGGTGGTAACAATAGGCAACAAATAATGTTTATAATAACTGCTACAACAATGCATATATATATAAAACAATGCATTGCTTGTATATTTAGTGCGATTGGGGATGGAGAAACTTGATTATTGTTGATGCCAAAAAGTAAGGTGGGAATTGGGGGTGGGGGAGAATCCAAAGAATATCTGTCAATGCTTTATTATGGGGATCAAATAGAATTTTTCTTGTGGTCATTTAAACATTTATTAAATCAGTTTATTTTGTGCTGACTAATACACAGGGCTGATGTAGGAGCAGATCACTTCAGTAGAAAATTGCAGCAGCTTTTATTTCAAGGTGAGTTCCATCAAACATGAAGCAAATTTCAAATAGTTGCAGCTATATGATAAATATGATGAATGAAATGATCCTCAGTTTAAAATAAACCAAAGTATGAAAGCAAGTTAGAAAGAAGCCAAGAAACAAATGTTTTAATTATATTTAGTAGTGAAATTACTACAAGAGAGGATGCTGGTGCAATCCTGAATGCACTTAGTAAGGAGTTGAGCTCAGGGGGACTTACTTCTGAGAAAATATGGTTAGATTTGCACTGGAAATCCGAAGCATGGTTAATACCCACCCCATCCCTGTAAGCCATTTACCCTCCCCCCCCATGTATTGTTGATTTAAAAAACCAAACAAAACACTTCTTAGTTCATTGGCTCTTGAGAACATGGCGCTTAGCCAGAGATTGCCAGCATTGCAAGAAAAGCTAGATCAACTATAACACTTCCCTATATCAAAATACAAATGCCTTCGGTTATGTTAGCAGTGGGCATAAATTGGAGCCAGACAGTCTGTCTGTGGACTCCTGTGCTAGATTGGGCCATCTACTAGTGAATGCCTCTTACGAGACAAAGTAAAAATATCTCAGGAGAACCAACACTTATAGTTTTGAGGAGCCAGACTGAGGAAAGGAGCCTGAATCCTTTCAAAAGATTGCCCCTCTCTTAATGCCAAAATTAAGTGGTTTAATATTATGTAGTGGCATCAGGAGAAAAGCTTTAAATATTTTCCCCAATACAACTAAATAAAGACATGTACTAATAAAGCTCCTTTATATGGTACGGTACCTTTTTTCAAATCACTGGGGCACAATTTAAAAGTAATAAAATTAATAAAATTGTCTTCCCTAAAATGTCTGCATTCGGTTTAAGAGAATATTTCTTTACACTGATGCTATGCAGACTCTCTCTAACTAGTAGAATTTCATTTTAAGAGAAAGGTGGACTGCAGAGTTTCCTCCAGACACTACCCATCTGCAAAATACTTAGAATATGTATTTTATCCCTGTGCTGAAACTGTCCTCAAACATTTACTATTGAAAGAATTTATCCCAGCCAATGAGCCACAAAAAATCCAGGTAGCCTTGGCAATAATGGAATCTTGAGTTTCTGAATGCGCAGACCAGGGGGTGGGGGGTGAGGCGGAAGCAAAATGGAGCTGCCGGAAGTCACAGGCAGGAGAAATGCCCTATGAAGATACAAGGAGCACCAAATACAAGAATATGAAAATGGTACCGAATTCTGTGAGGTTGTTGCAAGGTTCAAAAATCATGATTCACAAGTGGATTAACAGTTGCAATATACAAAAATTGTATCATAACAAAATCAATTTGTAGGATTAGTGTTTTGAATTTGAATTCATGAGTCACATACCTTTCCATATTTTTGTGCATAAGATCCTGTAAGAAGTGAATGGAAGACAATGATAGTTTCATCCAAATCCCAAACAAATACGCGCTGAAACAGAGGCATTGACAAATATCAGTGGACATAGAACAGTAGGAAAACCAAAGACAAGTTATAATCCCCCAGCAGACAGCACGGAACAGAAATAATGGTAAGAAACCACCAATATATACCGGATGGAACAAAAAATGGGAAGTCTAGACTATGCTGAACTGATCTGTCTGGTGGTAGCAATTTGCAGGGATGGGACAAACAGCACCTTCTTAACTGGAAAAAGGAAGTCCTAGAAGATACTCGCTGAAATGTAACTATTTGGTGGTGGGAGGATTTTATGAACACAAGAAGAGGCGTGCCAGCTGGATCAAGCCAAAGGCCTATCTACTCCAGCATTCTGTTTTCACTGACCAGAGAGATGCCTATGGAAAGCCCACAAGAGTGCAATGCAACAAAAATTAAAACAAAAGCACTATTTAATGACATGTAGAAACTGTTCCAGAAGAATACAAGACATATGCAGAAAGCTAATACAACACAGTGATGTGTTTTCATTTCCCCTTTCGAATATTTTAGTTAATATTTATTATCATGGGGTGCTTTTTATATTAAAAAAAACAACTTAGTTTACTAATTTGAAATAAAATAAACACAAGTAAAATAAATATTCTAAATTAGATTACTCAGTAGGGTATCAAGAATTTTTCTGATGCATCTAGGTAGAGCAGGAAAGTGTAGTGCAGCCAGTATAGAGAATGCAGAACACAACAATGTCTTAATGTAGTTGTTGTTGTTGTTCCTGCATTTCTCAAGCACATACCTCCAAGTCACTGTCAGGAGGGGGTGATGGGTTATTTTTCCGCCCTCTGCCCCTTGATTTTGACCCAGAACTCCTACACGTCCTTTCATCCAGATCTTTGATTGGTGTTGAAGGGCTCTGTACAGTGTCAAACTCTCCTGCAAACAAAACAATTAATGAAAAGGCAATGTCATTTTTAACATAATATAAAAGACGCCTATATGCTTTTTATATTTACCACTGCTCCCCTCCCCAAATTTTTAAAGTGCCCCCAAAGTTCTGAAAATGGGAATTTTGTTTTACCTGTAAATTACTTGTTCTTCCTAGTGAAGACAGGCCCTTCTCAGTGGTAGCTCCTAACTTATGGAACTCCTCCCTAGGGACATGTGATTGGCACCAATGAGTACCAGTCTTAAAAAAAGCCTTTAAATCCCACTTCTTCCAATTGGATTTTAGTTATGTTATTTTGATAGTTGCTGTTTTAATATTAGTTCTAATCCACTTATTAAAAGATTATTTGGTTATTTTATGCTAGGGGGTGATGACTGCCCTACTTTCACTAGAAAGAACAGTAAAGGTATAAACAAGTTTAAAATGAGTCTACTAATGGTGGTAGGGCAGTATATTCATTCAGATGTACAAGAACAGTTCCATTCTATGGTGGTACACATTCTTCCTATGATCTTCAAAAATCACTCTCATTTTGCGCTAGGTACCTGCCTTCCGAAGTTGGCCTCTGTAGAAGGCCATGTACCTTGTAGAACAAGCACAAATAACCATTCAAAAAGAATTCTCTCTTCTGAGACTTTATGAATAGATGTCAAGGCAAGTTTCTTTAAAGGCATGTGTGGAACAGGTTCAAGGCAAGCTGCTATGAACACAGACAAGGCTCAAAATGGAAATCTGTACTGTCAGTGACGGAGCTTCATGCTCTGGCACCAGGGGGCAGAGAGCAGGAGGGGGCGGGGCTGGTGAGCGCCACCCACAGGGGTGTGGTGTGCATCCTGGGGGCATGGCACCCAGCAGGGGCGGGGGGCAGCCACGATGGCACCCCAGCGGGATTGCGCTGCTGGGGGCAGTGCGCTCCCCACACACTCCTCTTCCTCCACCAGTGTGTACTGTACTGCTGATAAATTTCCCAGAACCCTAGCCTTTTGCAGGTGACCTGAAATTATCATTTTCTAGCTTATAAATCTGAAAGAACAGCAAGCTATTAATGAAAGGCCTTTCTGAATCCCAGATTGCATAAATAATAATCCTTCCATGGTAGAAGCTGTAGAGAAAACTATTCCATATTACTAGCACTAGGAAATAAAGATTCAACAGGGTTTATTAACTATTTATTGAAATTATTGTATCATTCCTTTCTGTGTCCCAAATAGGACCACCACCCCATTATATCAGTTATATAATCTGAAAGTTCTCCTGGAAGTCAACAGACACAACAGTGTTGGAATATCAGAACAACTATTTGTGAATAGTTAAATAGAACATTTCTGGGTGCAAAAGTGTCCCAGTTGCGCACAGTGACATAGTAAACACGGCAAAGGGTAGAAAGAAAGAATGCTGAAGATGTTGACTTTGATTCCTTTTTTCCTCCAGTGGCAGAAACAACTAACAGGAATGGACAGGATTTAATCAACATGTTTCAAAGGATGGGGCAAATTAAACAACTTTGGGGTTCATGCTGGTTCTCAGTGCTGCAACTCATGAGCTTAACATACTGAGTAATGTGTAGTGCAACAATGCATGCATGTTTCTGAAAGCCTAGGGTTAGGTTACTTGATAAGAGTTCATTATCAAAGCACAGTGTGCAAACAAGCTTGCACACAAATTCCTCTTATCCTGAATCCTGAAAACATGGGATACACTTGAAATTGGAGAACGGAAACCTGTGCTGATGACAAGTGATGCCATATCCAAATCCTGCAGAGATGTTTTACAGATGCATAAAAGGATGTGCAACACTTCAGCGCAAGTGTAAAGACAGCAAGAAGATATGTTCCATGTACTGTAAAAGTAAATTGTACATACAATAGATATATCTACGGGCTGAAAGATCTAGGGCTGTACTTAATGTTGCAGCTCCACTGGCACAAGGAACTATTGGTGGATCTTACGCCGATCCTCCCGCAGCAGACACCCTGCAAGACTGTGCAGCCCAGTGTACTGGTTCAGGAACAGAATTTCAGGAACAATAACGAGTTCCAGTTGCTTTTATTATATACAGCAGAGCAAAACCAAAAGCAACGTATTTACAAGTTACCATACACAGCTTTCTCATCAAACACACACCAACTATCTCCAGACTCAAAACTCCCCAAAAACAACCTTGCAGTATCATGCTGCTTATCAGGGAACTTTCATCCAGCCTGTTGCTAGGCCTCTAGGTTGCTGAGCAAACTTTACTCACGTAGCCCAGCCAATTTGGCTGCTAGCCAGCTTTCTAATTGCTTCTCCAAAGCTGCCTTACTTTCTCAGACTTTAACAGGAACTTCCTAGGGATCTAACTCTCATCCCCGAACTATATAAAAATGATCAAAACTGTCTTTGCGAATATAACTTAAAATTTTTTTTAAATGCCAAGTTAGATCCAAACTAAGCTGCAGTGCAATCCTAACCATATATACAGGGATCCCCCCCCCACTTATGCACCAGAATGTATCTTTTTACGGTCAGTAGCACACACATTGTGCCTTTCAACACAATCAGCCAGTTCTGATGATCAGCTAACATAAGAACATTAGAACTAGGAAAGGAGCAGATGGGGTGAGGGGAGATGTAGTAATTGTGTGGTGCTTTTGCACCAGAAGGGTGGGGAATAAAAATGGATACTTTACGGTGCCGCAGCATATAAGTTACACTGCACCATACACTAAACCAGGGGTCGGCCAGGCATAGGCCGGATCACTCCCGCGGAGATCCTCTGTGGGTCATACCGGCGCAGCGCGACGCTGGAAACCGCGTCTGCGCATGTCCGTGGTGCCGGAAATAATTTCTGCGCATGCCCAGATGCCAAAAACTGCACCCGCACAGAAGCATTTTTGGGCATCTGGGCGTGCACAGAAGCGATTTCCGGAGCTGTAGACATGCGGAGATGTGATTTCCGGTGCTGTGGACATGCGGAGATGTGATTTCTGGAGCTGCAGAAGAGAGTCCCCGCAATGCGGCGGTATAGCGCAACGCGCGGGGACTCACCAAGCAGGCGGCTCAGTTCAGGGGTGGCTCATGGGCCAGTTAAGCAACCATCATGGGCTTCTTCCAGCCCATGGGCCTTAGGTTGCCGACCTTGCACTAAACAGTTCAAGAAGCTGCCTCTAAATGGTGAGGAAGGGGCAGAGTGAGACTCTGAGGCTCAGTTTCATTAGGCAACTAAAGTTTTGGTTGTTACATGTGAACCACATGAGTGTGTGACTTGGTCTTTCTTTGCATATATATATATATACAATTCTAATATACACAAGTAGTCAATCAACCATAAGATAACTGTTAAAACAATTAATCAAAGTTGTATTTTTGAGTCTTTGCTAAAACATCACACTAGTTGACATGCAAGGAGCAACTTGTTTAAACATGCGTTTGGCGGACATTTCTGATGACTAGTCACCAGTAACTTATATTTATAGCTACAAAACTGATGATGTCTCCAGTAGCTTTCTATAATTGGTAAACTTTATGGAAAAGCAGTCAGCCATGGCATAAATATTATCAATATGTTATTTAAAGTACTGAAAGGATGGAACTTTCCACATAAGAAAAAAGCTATGGACAGAACAAATACCACAGTCCCAGTTTGTCTACAGGGCAATCACAACTTCTTGCACTACACTATTTAACTAGGCACTATGTCAAACTTCCCCAGGTCGAAATAGCAATAATAATACACACTTGACTTTCCAAATGAAACAAAGAATACCAGAAGGAGGTTATGAGGTAGTCTGTGAACTTTTTCAATGACCCAGAGATACAGTTTTGTGGTTAAAGGCATAATAAAAGGCTCTGAAAATCTGTGTGGCTATGATTATGTGGCAGAATCCTGAGAATCTCAACTTTCTTGTTTAGCTCTTGCAACTGTGAATGAAAAAACTTAGAAACGAAATGGCAGCTTTTGTTAAACAGAAAACAGATATGTATATGGATTCTGTAGACCAGAAGTAGGTTTTGATTGTACAATACCTCTTTATGGGGCTCAGTTCCTATCTTTCTCCACATACTTTCTATTTCCCCCCTAGCCTAACACCTTCTCCAAAATTTCAAATTCTGCAAAAAACAAACATCTACTGCAAACAAATGCGCAACTATACAATTTCAATGCACAAATCAAAGTGAGCATGGAATATGTCCAAAAGGAATACTTATCAAATGCAGAATTTAGATTTTGTGAATGCAGAATTGCAGATTATACTGCTCCATAAATAGGGAAAATACTGCAGTAATAATAATAATAATAATAATAATAATAATAATAATAAATCATTTCCAAAAAGAAGTAATAATTTAAGCCACTTGAATGGTATGTAGGGATATAACTTATACAACTTTTCAACTTTTGTCTGTAAAGGTTTTAAGAAGTAAACATAAGCATTTGTTCTAAATAAGATTGCAGCCCACTAATAGACATTTTAATTAATTAACCATATGAGTTTTAGTCAATCTGTAGATTCATCTATAAATTAAATTTGCAAATTGGTAAAATCAATATTTATTGAGCATGAAACATGTTTTCTCTGTTTTTAGATGACACATACATGTTGTAACTTAGAAGATATGTTCTTCCTGTGTATGAGAAACTTCCTATTCTCTGTAGTGTTGAAGTGATCATGCAACACTTGCCACAGTGTCACACGCACTCTGAAAATATATCACATGCCCCTATCCTTCTGTACCACTTTAAAAAGACACTCATCTAAATGGAATGCAATATTTTGAATGTGAAGCATGAACTTTTAGTACAGTTCTCTATCAATGCAGAACACTGTGAAAACTTTCACACCGGCTTGTTCATTCTTAGTTTCAAAGAATCTGATATAAGCAGTGGTGTAGGAAAGGGGGGAGAAGCACATCGCCCCCGGCACCATCTCTGGCAGGGTGACAAGAGGGCACCCCACAGGGGTGCCATCGCGCTGCTGCGGCCATGTACAAAGGATCCTCTGCTGCTCGTGGCTACACCCTCTGCTGCTGCCTCTTCACCCCCACAGCAAGGACGGAGAGACGGCAGGAGGAGCAGCAGCCGGCGCAGCAGCGGTGGCAGCAGCAGCAGCGGCCACCACCTCCCTGAGGCACACCAACCCTGCCCACGTCTGCTTTTGTTCTAACCGCTGCCGCCTCAGAGTCACCGCCTCTGTCTTGGACGGAGTGGGGTGGGGGAGGTGTGGGTGGGTGGAGAGAGGGAAAGAGAGAGACATCTGCCTGGCTCTCCCTCTCTCGCACACCCAATGCCTGACTCTTCTGATGGAGCAGGGCAAAGGGCTGGGTGCGAGAGGTGGAGAGAGAGAGAGAGAGAGAGAGAGAGAGAGAGAGAGAGAGAGAGAGAGAGAGAGAGAGAGAGCAGAGCCATGCAGGTGTTTGCAGCACCGTCAGCAAACTATCCATATGGGCGGCGGCTGCAGCCACGAACAGGCGATCCTGCCGCTGTACTGATGGTGCATGCATGCGATGTACGTAGCGGCGCTGTGCATGCACCATATGGTTGGTTTGCCCTGCCCCCCGCCCCAGGTATCGTTCATGCTTCGTTTGCCCCTGGATATAAGAATACAAGTTCTGCCATTAAAATATGTGCTAGAATGTATTTTGTTACAACTAATCCTATCACATACACAGTGAACTTAGCTCCTTCTTCCAATATGTCTACTATGGAGAGTTTCTATATGTAAAACATGAAATAAAATAGAACAGTAATCATCAGTAGCCAAAATCGCAGCTGCTGTATGTAGTGTTTATTTCACCTATAAAGAACTATTATGCTCAAAATAGTGTGCACTATATTATATTTGTGTGCACATGCATGGTCAGTAATTCATGCACTATCACTATATGCTTATGTAGAAAAAAACCATTGGTACTTACAGTACAGTGAATGGGATTTCTTAGGCCTATTGGAGCTGATGTCAAGGATGGGTCTGTGTTTGTTTTTCAGTTTTTCAAACAAGACTGAGCAAAGCAAGAACGAGGACACAGAGAGTCACAGGCTGACTCCTTTTTGGTGCAGACAAAATAGAAAAATAGACATACCCATCCTTTACATCAGCTACAACAGGCCTAAGAGAATACAGTATTTCAAGGTGTATTTCAAACAATGAACCTAATGTCTGCTAAATGCTCAGAAACAAGACCTTCTTGGATGCTGGGAAATAAGAGAGGTTCTGGTAGAAAAGTTAAGTCTCTAGATAGGACAAGCGTGGGCCTGGCTACAACAAAATGTTGTGCCAGTTAATTCATACTTTATGCACCCTCCACAACTCCACATTTTTCTGTTACCTCTCATTTTATCTTCTCTAGTCTACAAACTGTCCTGCCATTTCTCTCATTCTACCTCTATTCTTGCCTGATCTCCACTGACAGTTTGCCTTCTACTCTCTGAAATAGCCTCTTGGTTTGTCTCATTTGCTTTTTCACCTCCTTGCCTCTTCTTCTTCCTTTGCATCATCTGCTCCAGCTTCATTTATCTTATGTCTCTTTGTTCACATCTTTCCCCAACCTCCACTGGTTCCTCATCCAACTTCCTTCTACCATTATACTCAGCCCAGAGTTTGTGAAATGGCTTTCAGAAGCCCGATACCAACTTTTTTATGGCAAGAGAATTGCAGAGGCAATCATCCATGTACAGTTGTGTTTTAGCCTTTGCGTGGCATACATTTTCCTCCCTTGGGCTCCTTTTTACCAGATTTTTTTTCTACTGCTGCAAACCTCAGGACTTTGTCAAGCCTGCTGGTATCTCCCTCTTGTTCCTGGCTGGTGCCAATTTTGCTACATAAGCACTTATGCCTGAACATCCCAGGACATCCTATTCCACATGGAAGCCCCATAAGGAAGGCAGAGCTGCGGAATCTCCGTGCATGATAAGATTGCAGTGTTGGAAGAAAAGGTTTCCTTTTCTTAGGGCACTGAAGAACGTTTTCAAACAAGCAGAAATTGTTTGAACAGTACAGTACAAAAGTACAGTACAACAGTACAAAAGAGACTGATTCCATTGAATATGCAACCAATACTGGAATTGTCACTGAACTTCAAGAAATCTGTGCAGAGTTTTTAAACGATTTCTGAGTCAAAGCTGATAGGAGCTGGGGAATATCTGATTTGGGGTGGTTCCTGCCTTAGGGAAGAGAGTGTAAATGTTTCAGATCATTGAAGAAGAGATCAGACATAACTTGGCAATGAGCCTATAGAAAAAAAGGACAGCCATTTAAAGAAAACAAAGTTTCTTATGAGAAATTGCACATGAAATGGTTGCAATATATAGGTTTTACATAACAATACAGAAGTTTCCAAACTAAGGTAGAGTGCTGTTCAAAGGTAATGCAGATAAAGTGGGCATGTCAGTCCAAGGATATAAAATCTACAGAAAGAACTAGGAAAGGTTTATTGTGTGTGTGTTGTTCTATACATAAAGGACAAGAGTCCAACATACTAAGAAAGTTCCAAGGGATATACTTATTTACAGAAACAATGTGGGTTGAAATGCCAAACCCAAAATGCAATTTAGTACTGAGAACATATCATCATCCTTCACCAAAACTCTGAGGGTGATTTTGAGATGAAGAAAGAAATCAAGGAGGTAGCCAAGCGAGAAAATGTTGAAATAATGAGCAACTGGAAATGTAACAGGAATGGAATGTAACAGGAAAGACACAAGTCCAAGAAGGAGCAAGCATATTTGACAAAAGCCTACAAAAGGCAAGAAGCATTTTAAAACTGAAAGTGTTGTCTAAATCAGGAGAACTAAACTCTAGCAAAAAAAAAACCCCAATATTTGATTTTAAGTCTACTTGGGAGCTTTCGGTGAAAGGCTATGTATGCTTATTTGAGAAAAAGTTCCAGTGCATTCAGTGGGTCTTACTGACAGTTAAGTATGCATGGAATTGCAGCCTAAGTATATACATGCTGTTGGATCATCCCCAATCTATATACAGTGGTACCTCGGTTTAAGTACACAATTGGTTCCGGAAGTCTGGACTTAACCTGAAGCGAACTTTCCCATTGAAAGTAATGGAAAGTGGATTAATCCATTCCAAACGGTCCGCGGAGTACTTAAACTGAAGCGTACTTAACCTGAAGCGAACTTTCCCATTGAAAGTAATGGAAAGTGGATTAATCCGTTCCAGGCGGGTCCGTGGAGTACTTAAACTGAAAGTACTCAAACCGAAGCATACTTAAACCGAGGTATGACTGTATTTGTTGACATCCTCAAAGAAAAGAGAAGGCTTTCCAATTCAGAAGCCATGGTGATTCTTCATCATCAATGCTTGTTCTTCTATATATTTTACAACTGAAACCTTAAATTCTAATATTAAAAGTATTTTCAACTAATTTAGAGATTATGGGTTAATTCAGAGCTTTCCAGACTTTTCGTGTTGGTGACACATATTTTAGACATGCATCATTTCGTGACACAGTAATTTAGTTTTCTAGCAAACCAGAGGTTAAACTAACCCCTTTCCAGCCCCAGGAGGAATGTGAGGAGCATTTGCGCAACACACCTATACACTGCAACACACAGTTTGGAAAGCTCTGGGTTAATGGTACTGGATCCATTATGAAAAACTGAGGTAACACTGCCAGCTTCTACTGCTTCAGTGAGGCAACTAGACAGGATTAAAACATTATGTATGCAAAAACATGACACTTTATAGCTTTATACTGATACCCAATAAAATTGACCAGCTTTATGATTAAGAAGTTTCCCCACTGTAATGTTGCTGTCTTTCTTAGCTAGCATGGGAACAATGAGGGTGATTTTTAAAGAAGACATTAAAAATATAGGGCTGGATCTAACAAAGCAGTTCTGCTAGCAGCAGGACTTCCAACTGCACAATGGAGCTTCCCCTCCCTCACCTTGCATGCCCACCTCACATTTCTGGTTATTCCTTCCCTTGCTGGGCAGGATGAGAAGATTAGCAACTGGCCCCTGTGTGACCTACTCTGGAAGCTCAGTGCTGAAATTACAGTCTACCTAGGTGGGGCATGTTTTAGTAAGGAAAATGTTTTCTTTTATAACTGTCCTAATGACCCAGTTCCTCTGAACCCCAATAAAGCTACCCTTAAGACATAGTTTTTGTATATGTTTTTCTATAACTTTTCACCCCACATGTTTTTGGACTGTTATCCAGTTTAAGGTTTCAGGGAATTAACTGCCGGTGGGAAAAGGCAAAAAGAACCCACAGCTAGGATCATGTAACATAGTGCTAGTTAAACCCAATACCAAAAAATCAAGTCAGTCCCCCCTCCCACCCCGCCACCTTTCTGAGATTAAATGAAGGGAGATGGTGACAGTACTTTAAATAACTTCCATATAGGTTGGAAGTGACTACTGGGAAAAAGTCTAAGGACCTTTCTTAGACTACTTCCTGCATCATCATCATTTCCCCACTAAAGAGGATATTGCAGCTGTTCATACACTGCAGCAACTGTAACAATGCAATGCGTTTCTGCAAGTGTGAGGACTCAAGGTCCAAGAGACAATCCGCTTGTGAGGTTAGTCACACATTTGTGAAGTATGCTTAACTTGGCCACTTTTATTTTGGAGAAATGGCAACCATGGAGCCCTGATCTAGAACATCCTTCTTTGGGGATTTGGTTCTTCACTGTTTTCCTCTCTTCTGGGTACCCTTTGACCCTGAAACTGCTCTTTCTCTAAGATCTTGTGATTATTTCCTTTTCTTTCCAGTAAGGATTTTTATATCATTACATTCAAATTTCTATACTTACTTTTCTAAACCCAGAATTCGTTATTAGTAAGCCATTGTAAGTAAAATTTACCTATGTCATATTTGAAATTCTGAACACCACTTCTAAATGGATGAAACAAACAAAAAAACATTCACCTGTATGAAGATCAGTACCTGGTTGACTAGTCAGCCCAGGAAGAGATTCCTGGAGCTGGTACGTTGATGATGAAGAAGAGGTACCATCTGTCGTGTTGTTTGAGGTCATATATGTTCCATATGTTGATGTTGAATAATACTGTGGATATTGGTTTTGGCCAAAAGCTGTATATGATGGATAATCCTAGAATGATAGAAACAATGTTTTAAATTCTAGCAAGATTTTCTAACCATTCCCATCTAAAATACAGAAATATGAAATAAATTCTTGCCCAGCCCATTAAAAATACTTAAAATTGCTAAGTTAAAAAAAAATACTTTGAAGTTTATAGAAATAATAATAATCATACCTGTTGTGAACTACTGAAGTTTGTAGAATTTGAGACTGAATTGTTTGCATAAATAGTGGAGGATGGTGTAAAACTAGAACCTAGAGTTAAAAGAATAATTCCGTATAAGAGCTGAGTAATACATTATGCACAATGCAGACAAATCAAAAGTTAAAAAATCTGAAGGTTTCAAATATAAAGATAAAGAATATGTAAGTGAAATATGCAAATATTAGCTATTCTGATATTTCATTAAAGAAATCTTTATTCATAACAATCCTATATAATAAAGTGCAAGAGTCTCTGCGTCCAGTCCCTGTGTCCCTGTGTCCGCACTACTGCGCATGTGCCCCACGGACACAGGGATTGGACGCACACACGCGCACTCTCCCCACCCCCACCTACCGTTTCCCTGCGGCCACCAACTGCCGCTCCCAGCCGGACTGAGCGTTGGCGGTGAGGGGGGAGAGCGTGCGCATGTGTGCGTCCAGCAAGGACAGGTCCCGGGGTTCGGAGAAGCGCTGCACAAGCACTTCTCCAAACCCTGGGATGTCTCCTTCCTGTTGGCGGCTGGGGGAGAGGAAGGGAGGAGGAGAAAGGGCTGCTTTCTCCTCCTTCGTTCCTGTCCCCCTGCCGCCGACAGGAAGGAGAGGTCCTGGGAGCACCGGATCGAGGAGCCGGTCTGCAGAGTCAGCGCCCAGCAACGCTGTGCTGGATTGAGAAGGTGATGCTCCGTGCGGCGATGCTGGGCGCTGAGTGCAGACCGGCTCCTCGATCCGGTGCTCTGCGCAGCGCTGATCAGCACCGACCCGGCAGGCCGCCGGATCAAGGAAGCGGCCTGCCGGGTCGGCACCCAGCAGCGCTGCATGGAGCACTGGATCGGGGAGCCGGTCTGCAGAGTCAGCGCCCAGCAACACCGTGCTGGATTGAGGAGGCGCTGCTCTGTGCGGCGCTGCTGGGTGCTGACTCTGCAGACTGGTGCTCCTTGCAGCGCTGCTGGGTCGGTCTGCAGAGTCAGCACCCAGCAATGCCACACGGACCATCGCCTCCTCAATCCAGCATGGCGTTGCTGGGCGCTGACTCTGCAGACCGGCTCCTTGATCCGGTGCTCCGCGCAGCGCTCACATATGTTCTACCTCCCGTTTATTTAATGGGCTGAATGACACTAGTATACCATAATGCCATCTTCTGCTTTAAAAATCTAGTTGCCAAAGCTTTAATTCTATGCTATGATTTCCATATAGAACAATCCAGCTTCACAGAAGCACTAATGAAGAAATCTATGCACTCAAATTTCACTCTGTGCATCAGTGAGTCCTTGTTCTCTTTCAATAGCTTTTCTTCTTTTTCCTGCCATTTTCCCTCCTGGAATCCAGTTCCAATGACACACTAATGAAATATGGTGGATGGCTTGGAAAAGAAGCCTGGGTGGGGTGGGGTGGGGTGCAGCAGAGATAAGGACACTAATCTTGAATATAGAATTTGATTCAAACTTGTTCTTACTTAGACAGCAACAGAACTTGAGCTAGTTATCACTGAAGTCATGGTGATGTCAGTGAGTCTTTAAGCATAATTAAGGATGGATCAAACTTATAGTTCATAGGACTAAAAGGTCTATGATGTGATAAAACATACAATTAATACACACTTACCCAATAACTGTCAGTTTTGGTTGCAGCAGGTTCCCCTTACTTGATTTTGATTTTTATTGCAATTGTAAGAGGCTGCAGCTGGCACATAGGAAGCCTATTCAGCATAAGGGAATTTCCCATAAAAAAGGGAGAACTTGACAGCTATGAGCTGGCAACCTATGCACTTTACTAATGTGCTAAAACAGAAGAGAGGGTACAGAAAGTCCTTCTGTATCCCTTCATTTTGTTAGGTATTTTATAGGCAGAACAGAATTTTTAGAATTCCTGCACCCTAGGTATCACCGTTTTCCTTTATCAACGTAACTAGGAACAAACAAGATGGGGAAAAGGGCCACATGATTGTTCCAAATGTAGAATCCAACACAATTTAAATGCTTAGAGCATGTATATGCTCAATGATTAATGCCCTGACAGAGATCTCCCAATTTCAGAACTGAATGCCAAATACAATAGACGACAGGATATGCTGGCATCCAGAGACATGCCCAAAGGATCATTTCACGTGCAGGATTAGGATCCTTAGTTAGGATTGTTGTCTATATCATTCTCAAGAAGGTATTTTCAGTTTTACAGTAACCCACCAGTGTATTGAATGTTGTCATCAGATAATTTACGAGTAACTTTGTTAACACGGTACATGAGGCTGTTATTCACAAATATTAAAAGTGAGTTATGATAAAGAATTAGAAAATAATCAACAAAATTATCTTGGCAGAACTTCAGATTATCATTCATTTAAACAACAGACAGCTATTGTAACTGTAATGAAAGAGTTTATCAGGTGACATGAAGTTTCACTCAAGATACTTATCAAATAAATAAGAAATACATAGATTCTGAATTGGTTCAAAGATAACACTAAAGAGCAAGGAAGGACAATAGGTGACTGACCTGGCATTTGATATGAATATGGTGTCTGGCCTGGCTGTGGTGTGGAGAACCCTGGGCTGTAACTAAGGCACCCGGACTGCAAGGGTGATTGCGTTTGTGAAAGTCCACTTTCTGTCTTGATGCCTGGCAACATTACACCCAAATCTGCGTAAGAAATTAATTTTCATCTGATTCTTATAAATGGGAGGGAAAGCACAGCAGTTCCATGATGTCAAAAATACTTGGAATAAGAATAAAGTACAAGTTGAGGTCAAATACCGTAAGTGGGTAAACTGTAAGGTTGCCCAGTCTGTGAATAGGCTGTATACACTGCTGGCTGCTGCATTCCTGAATACTGGGTCTGACTGGCATAGGCAGACATTGTCTGTGCTGCTGGAGTAGAAAGAATATGTGGATAGGGCCTAGAGAACAGGGGGGAGAAATATCATCACAGGTGACAATAAATACATATTAAATTTATTCAAACAAATAGACAATCCCGCATATTCTCATTCCTCCTCCTCACAATTATTCATGAAGGCAAACTGGAAGAAAGTCAGAACCAGCAGAATTAATATGAACCTTGAAAAGCACACAGAGCTGAGAGAGAAAGTAGGAAAGACTGTCATTCTTTAAACTTTCCTCTTCAAGTCTATGTACATTTCAGGAAAGCCCAAGCCATTAATAGAAGTGAAAATCTGAACCATGTGATTCTATGTCTATTAGAATGTGGGATTTCTATGTGACCACAACTATTGAATTTCCTTTTTTCTTAAAAGTCTCTTTTAAAAAAACACACCACTGGATCTAGTCTGAGCATTTATTTTATGCACAGTGAAAGAGGGGACAGAGAAAATAGCAGAAATGATGCTCATAAACCTAAAGTCCACTCCCAATCTCAACATATATCTAGGTAAGAGGTATAAGCAATAGCTGAACCACCATTCAGTGGCAGCAAGATCAGTAAATCACTATACTTATCAGTCTACCACATATGAGCATGTAATAAAAGATTGCCCTCAAGTTCAAGTCACCACAGAGTGGGACTATACAAAGCATCACTGAAAATACTTGAAGCATTTAACTAATAATGCACATTACACAAAACCACCCACTTTTTTTCTTCTTAAAATGTATTATAAATATATTTCAAAATGCATACTTAATAATTAAAATGAAATTTAATTAACATGAATACACAGAAAAGGTGATTTAAATGAAACATACCCTTTAAAATCCATGGCTAAATATGTTATTAATTTCATTTATTTTCATTTCAGCTTTCTTTTTTAAACTACTTTCACATTGTTGGCATAAGTTTTTCCTTCATAAAATGCAACATATTACAAAAATAAAACTAAACTGTAATGACTTTATATGTAATGACTACCATATCATAGTTAAACTGTTCTTTTCCACACCAAGGCCAACACTACAAATAAAAAATTAACTATCATTATTAATTTAAGCTACAATGGGTTGCAACACAATAGTGTCCTTCATACAGACACAACTTTTTGATCCAGCTGAGGCTTCTACCAGTGGAGGAAGACAATTTTCACCAATTCTCCTCCTTAAGTTCCTAGTCTGCTCCAATGAGTCTGCTAACCTTCTCTAGTAGATTTTACGGCATGTGAGAGCTGCAGGAAGTAGGGAAAATTAGAGAAATTTGCCTACCTATTCTATTAATACCGTAGAAGCCTCTGCCATATCAAAAAGTCTTCTGTCAGAGCAAGGGACACTACTGATACAGCCCTATAAAGCTACATTGACTGTTACAAAATTATTCTGGGCTAAAATAATTGTGGGTTTATAGGTTGAAACCTACTTTACAGTTATACACTATGAAGCAAGCAATTCATTGCAGAGATACATTGAAAATATGTTTAAAGCAGGCATGTCCAAAGTCCAAAGCTCAACAACTTTGGGGTAAAATCATAAAAAAGCTCAACATCTTCAATCTTCAAAAAACGTTAACAACTTTGGTCGGCCTTTTGGTCGGCCCTCACGGCCCCTCACTTGAAAAAAGTTTGGACACCACTGGTTTAAAGGAATCTTATATCTTGATTCCCATTGCTAAAGAAGTTACAAACAAGTAAATTCCTTTGGTATCCATTGAACTGAATGACCACTCAGATTACATAAAATGCATTTTACATAAAACAAAACAGATACTTTAAATACTCTTTAAATAAATGACCTAAAATAAATGATATGCAGTAATATGTAAGAAGGTGCATGCTCACTAACTTGGAAGAATATAGCTGAGGCGAATACTGATGTGATGATCTTGGACTGTAGCCACTACTTGTTATTACTGCAAAAAACCAAGAGTACAGAATGTTCAATGTATGAGAATATTTGGAGCCAACAAAGTACCGTATTTTTCCACCCACGCCAGAACCCAAACCCGAGCCACCCACGGCAGAGGCTGAGCCCAAACCCGTGGATTCACTATCCATGTATAAGAGAACCCCCAATTTTTGACCAATTTTTTATAGCAAATAACATTGTCTTATACACAGAAAAATACGATATTTTATAAACAATATCAAAACTGTTGAATCAAAGTATGACTGCTCTGATCAAAGTTGCTATGAAACAGACAACATTTAAACAGCTATGTTCTATATTTTTAGCTAGAAACCTAACACAAATTAAAGCTACTGAGTGTGATGTCCAATATTCTGTTCCATCACTCCTGCACAACTGATGACCCACAAATGCAGCCCACCAGCCTTGCAAGGTGGCCTAACAAGGGTATGGTATACTTGTTATGTTTACTGATGGGGACTTCAAAACACAATGTGTTTGTTTCAGATGCAACAAAGTTTCTCAAGTAATAAAAGTTTTAAAGTAACATATTACAGTATTCAAAACACAAGTGAGACTTAAAAATAACCACTTGCCTAGTCAATTGTGGTAAGTAGAATTAAGAGGTAACTACATGCAGACATTTTTAAAAAGCTGGCTCTTTTTCCTCTTGTAGGCCACAAACGAATAACTGTGACAGTTTAGTTCGTAAAAAAGTGGACATTTGTATACTTAGGACGGTTTACTATCAAATGGTGGCAACACAGCAGTTGCATTTGGCACAGCTGTGGACCAGCCTGGATCCCTCCTTCCTGCTTGTGCGACTATTGGAGGATGTCACACAGGCTGTTGGGTGCCTGCCTGTTTGAATGAACCAACCATGGACAGGCAAGGGGAACCAAGGTCTGTTTGCTGGGTATTTAGTCAAGCTGCATCTCTTCCAGCCAGCTCAGTTAGAGTTGGATTCCCCACCCTTACACCCTATGCAACAGACTTTGGTGCTGCCTGAAGGCATAGCTGCCAAGTTATCCCCTTTTTTAAGGGATTTTCCCTTATGCTGAATAGGCTTCCTCGCGAGAAAAGGGAAAACTTGGCAGCTATGCCTGAAGGTGAGCATACAGGCCAGGCATGACACCTATCTATGGAAATACTCGCCCACTGTATTCATTACTTTATTTCCACACACCCCATAGATGTAGCACATCTATTTAATTTTACACAGAAACAATCAAGTGGTCTAGTACAGTAGCCATCAACTACATACCTGTACAAAGAGCAGCTGTATATTTCTAGGCAAGTTTAAATTATGACAATCGTATCCTATTAAAAATCTTTCAAGAAGACTGCCTAGCCTGGATTGAATCCAAACATTTTGAAGTTTCTTTCCAAATGTATGTATTCCAAATATATGTATTCCAAAATTTTGAACCAATGCCTTCACAGCAAATCCATACTAGGCAAATATATAGAGTGTCTTTATTAGGCCATCTGCTGTTCATTCACTTTTGAAAAAGATTAAAGCAGTACGCGAAGTAGCTCTGGAATTTCTTTCGTCTAATTGATCATAATTGTACTTCAAAGTTTACCCTTCTTCAGTATGTCATAATGGTACTAGCAAACAGCCTTCAGAATTGCACAAACATGGAATAGTTCCTCACTATTTTGTGAAACAGACTATGGGCAGGATCCAAAGAACTGGACAACTAGTTCTAGGTGCCCAAGGGAGCTCTGGGCTTGAGATTCTTGAAGAGCATGAACCCACAATTTCACATAACAGCATGGGACCCTGTTGATCAAAGCAAAAATAAATAAAATTCTAATGGCACATGAAGGGCTCTGAGCTCCCTAATGCAATTCTTTGGAAACCTGGCCTCATCAACAAGCTCATTAGCTGAATTTAAAATTTCCATCTCAACATAATAGAAACTGGAAATTGGTCCTTATCATGAATTTCTGTTTGAAGAGTGGACTGGAGGACATTTCACAAATAGAATGACTCCTCCCATTGGACCAGAAAGGCAGGACCTTTCAAGTCTTTTGCTTCCTCTTCCAGGGGGAGGATCCATTCCACCCTCAAGATCTAACTGGCAGATCTAATAATGGACCTGCTACCTCACAATGTAAGCATAGCCATAGTGACCATGCCCAGTACAAATAACAACAACAACAACAACAACAACAACAACAACAACAACAACAAATGACACAACAGACACAGACAGCATTTGGAAATTATGTAATACCACACTTGCACCCCTATTCAAGCTAGAACAACAAAAATGTATGAATCCATACTCCGTAAGACTAAGAGAATGCAGAAGGAAAAAACTATGTGTTTACTGAATGTGATAAGGAATTGGTATGGAAACAGTGCTCACTGTAGAGGTCTGGTCTGGAACCTAAATCATGGTTTTACTTGGATGGTAGATACCATCACCTGCAGTATCTTGGCTAGGGCCATCAGGTCTTCTGATAAATTTGTAAGTAGATGAACCACTGATTTTGACCATTCTCTCTTGAGACAGGGAGAGTGTTTCATTTTTTTGTGTCCATTTTTGTGCTGAGAAGTTGCTGTGAGAGCTGCAGCTGACTCACTGTTGTTTTTTTACTAGAAAACTGGGTGAAAGGAGCACTTTCTTGATGTTGTTGTACTACATTTTGCCAGAGGTGGCAGCAACAGAGACTGATGAGTTATGGACCATTAGTGGCATTTGTTGGGCCTCATGCAGTGCAGCTATTTAGACAGAAGGGAAAGCAGAGGAAGGCAAAGTCAGTGGGGAACTTAGTCTGCCTTGACAGCCAGGGGGTGCAGCGGGCCTATTTGAAACCATATTATTTGCAGGGGGTGGAGGCGTTTGGAACCTCAGGAATTCTTTCTCCCACAGAAGCAGAGTTAAAAATGGTCTTTGGTTTTGAGGCTGGCCTGGATCCCTCCTCTCTCCAAGATAGCTCCTTGTCTTGTCTGATATTCAGATGTCTCAGTTGCTCTCCGTTGTCATGGGCATGTTGCTGCTGCTGCATACGATCTTCCCTCTTTGCCCACTAGGGTACATAAGGGAACCTTAAGGAGTCATTGCCCTCCTGCTACCAACACAGGGCCATTCAATATTAGCACTCTGAACTCTGCTACCTAAGTTTTAACCAAAGATTAGTTATTCCACTAACCATGACTTTTAACTACTTTATCAGGATAGTAAAAAGATAACTTAATTTTTATTAAGGAATTTTGAGTATGCATCCTTATTTTGATAAGAGTAACTGACAAAAACTGACTTTACAATACAATGAGTGTATTATGCCTTTACCTGACCCAGTAAACGTGTCAAGAGATCCATCTCCACTTGTTGTTGCTGTTGATTCACTACTGTTCATAGGTTCTGTTTTGACTGCAAGAAGAGACACTACATAGAAAAATAAGCAAACATGAGATTTTACTTCAAAAATTTACACACAAATTAGCATGCAAACTATAGCAAAATTCTGCATGAGTGGATCAAAAAATATATACAAATATGGAAACTGTTTAGTATGATTCTGAGAATAATCTACTACAACACAATTGCTCTCTTTTTCAAAAAGGAAAAGCCAATATTTATCCATATCTGCTTTAATATAAATCCAGTCTAGATTCCACCCATGAAGGACCATGGATAAAAAGGAAACACAAATATTTTGGGCAAGTAAAACAGTTTTATTGCATTCTTATTATTTTTATATTATTTATTGAATTTATATTCCGCCCTATACCTGCAGATCTCAGCTCTTTATTTAGTGTCTTTTCAATTTTTTAAGAATAAATACAGTGGCACATCAGCAGATCTATTCTTACCAAGAGGAGAAAGTAGGCCCTCAGGAACCATGGTTTTTCTAAATATATCTTCCAAAGATTATTCTAATATAATGAGATAGGATCTTTCAAACTATCTTTGGTGCAACAAATGAATGATCATCATCCATTTGTTGTGCAAGATCCAAATGCTTTCTCTCAACATGCATATTTCTGTGGGAGGCAAATCAATTTTTCAACTGAAATATTTTGCCACTGAAAAAATAGACTTCTTTCTACTAGCTGCTCTTGTCAATTGTGATTGCTGCTTGGCTATCAAATCATCACGGAAACCTACTGGATAATGCCTGTGACATTTTGATGTAGTTTAACAATGTGTTTCCAGCTGTATTGCTTTATATTACTTATAGTTTTATGGTATGTTTCATTACCTCTCTGTATAGCGGTTTTGATATTTTCAAGAGTATACATTTAATTTTAAAAAAATATGCTTTCGAAAGCAAACAAATAATCTGCTTTATTTTTAACTATTCAGGTTGCAATCATATATGCTGTTACTTGGGAGTAATTCAATAAGTTAACTTCTTATCAGACATGTGTAAGATTGTGCTGTTATTAGACTTAGAGGATGACATCCAATGTTGTGTGAAAAGAATTCTGCTTGAGGGATGGGACTTCTTTCCCTGTTCCTTACTGCATCCAACCTCACCCCACCCCACAATCTGCTGTGAAAGATCTCTCAACCTTCCAGAGCAGGTTTTGGGCAGCATGGCAAGCGGCAGCAGGAAATCTATTCTGCCAACAGAGTCGTCCCACTAGGGACAGACACCACTGAATTAAACCCAATTGATTGATTTTATGGTGAGAGCTGCCCAAATGCAGAATGAGGCAAGGTGTAAATGTATGACATCAATCAATCTCTGTGCCTTTGGTAAGTGGTGGCCTTCTACATTGCCATGACATTTTGAAATGTTTTAGTTTTTTAAATATTTTCTTTAGAGGTTAAGTGACTTACCAAAGTTTTACACTAGCATGAGAGCACATACACCTATAAAAAAGACCCGCAGGGCTATCCCCAACTCCCTGCCAAATGCAACACTTATTTGTGGACCTTCTCTTATTTAGTTATTTGAACACTTTGCATTCTTCCTCTCCAGATCACGGGAACCTATTGCTCTGATATACATATTTAAAGCAATAGGAATAAATTGTTATTTCTCCATATCCCTTTTAAGACTTATCCCACCCCCAGCCCATTTCTATTATATAGGAACATGCAGTTGCAATACTGTTGCTGGATTTATGTTAGCACAAGTGCAGTGCACTAAGAAAAACATATCGTTTTTGAAAACTCAAAAGGCCCATGGTTGGTTTATCTTTCAGTTTTTATTGCAGGCTGTGAAACAGAGGAAGAGTAATACTATGATTGAAGTTAGTGTATTTATAAAAAATAAGCAACGGTGACCATTAGAAAGATAGAACATTACAGTAGTTACAAGGCTGTCTCACAGCCAGCAGGCAGCCATGAAAGGAGAATAAATTGCTTCCTACAATTGCCAGATTCTTCACACTGTGAAGAGTATGTCAAGTTTCTTTTGTATAAAAAGGGGATTGGGAAGATAAATCCAGGTATTATGTTTTGCAACTCAAAGATCAGGGTACGGATTCTTCAACAAAACAAGCATGCCATGCATAGATAAACAGGCTATTGCAGTGGTTGGGGTTGCAGATGGAAGACTAGGCTCAAATCTATGTTCAACCAATGAAGATCAGAGGATGATATAGGGCAAGTTGCTGTCTCTCAGGCTATTAAATCCTACACAATCACATCTGGATACTTTTTTGTCTGTTCTTTACCACAGGGTTGTTAGTCAAATCTACTTCAAAATAGCAGCAAGTGAGATAATGGTACATTAGTTATCCTACCTCACATGGGTAAGGCTGGAAATAAATCTATTAATTCACAATATATGAACTTTACCTTTTGAATTGGATTGGTCTTCACATGATCTGTGTATTTTATAAACCTTATGCAAGTATACATTATTTAAATACGTTTACAATGGTAAATTGGTACTTCTTGCACTCTTCAATTCCATTTACCAGTACCTGATTTCTGTATGTGTTTGGGGTTTAATTTTTTAAAAGTGCAAATTTTGGTACACATTTTTTTGGTTAAAGATTGCATCACAAAGTCATGAGAATTTTGAAGGCTAGCTATGGTTCAGTTTGTACATTGGTTTCAAAAGTGTGAATTACATAGGTTTGCACTGAAATGCTAACCAAACTGTTTTTTCCTATTCTTAAAGTTTGCTTCTGAGAATTCACATCTACAACAAAAACATTAATCAGTAAAATTTGTTTGAACTTAAGCATGAGAAGTTAAGCATGAAAAGTAATGAAAAGGGAATGCTGTGGATGTAGTGTACAGTGGTACCTCGGTTTAAGAACAGTCCAGCTTAAGAACAATTTGGTTTGCAAACTCCACAAAACTGAAAATAGTGTCTTGGTTTGAGAACTTTACCTCGGTCTAAGAATGGAATCCGAATGGTGGAAGGGCACCAGCGGCGGGAGGTCTCATTAGAGAAAGCGCGCCTCAGTTTAAGAATGGACGTCCGGAATGGTTTAAGTTCGTAAACCGAGGTACCACTGTATCTTGATTTCAGTAAGGATTTTGACCAAGTCCTGTGATATTCTAGCAGAGAAGTTGGTAAAATGTGGGCTGGACGTGGTAACTATTAGGTGGATTTGTAGCTAACGGTAGTTGGCTGACCAAACCTAAAGAATGCTCATGGGGGGAAAGTGACAAGTGTGGTGCTGCAGGAGTCTGTCTTGGGCCTGGTGTTGTTCAACATCTTTATAAAAGACTTGGATGAAGGTATTGAGGGGATGCTTGTCAAATTTGCAGATTACACCAAACTGGGAGGGATAGCCAATGCCACTGAAGACAGAATCAGGATTCAAGATGATCTTAACAGATTGGAGAATTTAGCCAAAACTAACAAAATAAATTTCAATAGGGATAATGTAAGGCTCTATATTTAGGCAGGAAGAACCAGCTGCACAAATATAAGATGGGGTACATCAAAGTGCAAGTAGATAAATAGGTACCGCTAGAGCGGGAAGGTAAACAGCGTTTCCGTGTGCTGCTCTGGTTCGCCAGAAGCGGCTCTGTCATGCTGGCCTCGTGACCTGGAAGCTGTACACCGGCTCCCTCGGCCAATAATGCGAGATGAGCGCCACAACCCCAGAGTCGGTCACAACTGGACCTAATGGTCAGGGGTCCCTTTACCTTTACATCTAGCTTGCCAGCAGTATATAGAAAAGGGATGTAGGGGTCTTAGTAGAACACAAGATTAATATAAGACAATTGTGTGATGCAGCAGCAAAAAAAACCTAATGCTATTCTAGGCTGCATCAAAAGAAGTATAGTGTCCAGATCAAAGGAAGTAATATTGCTCTATTCTGCCTTGGTCAGACCACACCTAGAGTACTGTGTCCATTTCTGGGTACCACTATTTAAGGAGGACATTGACAAGCTGGAACATGAGAAGAGGAGGGCAACTAAGCCTTATGAGGAATGGCTGAGGGAATTGGATAAGTTAGCCTGGAAAAGAGGAGAGTGAGAGGAGATATGAGAGACATCTTCAAATATCTAAAGAGCTGTCACATGTAAGATAGAGCAAGCTTGTTTTCTCCTGCTCTGGAGGCTAGGACTCAAACCAATGGATTTAAGTTACATGAAAGGAGATTCAGACTAAACATCAGGATAAACCTTCTGACAGGAAGAGTTGTTCCACAATGGAACGGTCTCCCTCGGAAGGTGGTGGACTCGCCTTCCTTGGAGGTTTTAAACATATGTTGGATGGACATCTGTCATGGATGCTTTAATTGAGATCCCTGCACGTCAGGGGGTTGGACTAGATGACCCTCAGAGTCCCTTCCAACTCTACAATTCTATGATTCAAATGCAGTGCCTAAACCATGTTTTAGTGTTGCATGTATGAAACCTAGTTTCATCAGCTTCTCCCTCCCCTCTACATCTTCATAACAGCCAGAAGAAGAGATTGTAAGGTTCTGCTTCTATTTTTAACTAAAAGCAACATATTTTTTATATTCCAACCTGGACGAACTGTTACTCTTAACTATGGTTTAGGGAAACAATCCAATTTCCAATTGTGGTTTATAATCTTGGTTGGTTTCCCTATACCATAGCTAAGATTAACTACAGGTTCAGGTTCAGACATAACAATAAATTCTAATTATTTGAAAACAGAAACAATCTCCTCCTCATGGTCATACCAAAAGAAAGAGAAAAGCGGGGAGAATACATGAACTCAAAACTTGTGCAAGCTGCACTAAATCATAGTCTGTGTCAGATATGAGTAGACTGCCATTTCTGCTTCTCTGCCTACAAAATTTATGTTCCACATTTTGACAGCTGAACATTAGTTAAATAAAATTAGAATCTTAATGAAATACATCAGAAAAAGGGAAGGAAGAGAAATGGAGGACGAGCCTAAATACTTTAATTACATCTTGGTTTATCCACCCTAAAATTCCTGAAACACTTAAAATACTTGTAATTTGGAAAACAGTGGTACCTCATGTTGCGAACGGGATCCATTCCAGCGGCCCATTCGCAACATGAAAAGGCCACAACAAGAAGCGCCGCATCTGCGCACGTGCATGATGCACTGTGGCGCTTCTGCGCATGCACAAAGCGCAATTTAGCGCTTCTGTGCATGTGTGCAGGTTACGGACGCACCGAACCCAGAAGTAACCCGTTCTGGGACTTCCAGGTTTGGCACGTCCATAACCTGAAAAGGCACAACATGAAGCGGACGTATCATGAGGTATGACTGTACATTTTGTGCAGATTAAACAACAAAAACAAGGGGAACAACTTTTTCTATATTGCCACAATGGCAGTATTTTGAAAACTGCATCAATAGTTTGATAAACTGCACAGAAACCTAATGAGGAGTGAGGTGCTGTAATAATCTTGCTGTCAAGGGGAAATTCTGTTTGTTTTTTAAAAAGAAACATGAGATGCTCACTTCAAATTTGAAAGCGAGGAGTATATACAACAAAAATGTCAACTTTATCCCGCTGAAACGCAGAATAAGCCAACACACCAGTCACAGAAGTTCAACCTATTACAGTGTGCCACTACTGCTTGCAAAACAATGAGGTTCAGAAGACGCAGAAACCGATTCATTGCTACAAGAGAAAGTCAGTGTATGTAGGGATCCCTCATGATGGGAAAGAAGAGATGCGGCCAGAAGAGAATAGAAGGGGTCAGCAAGGAATGTTGGGCATGTTATGTGAATTCTGCAGAAAAATGTAATTTCCCCTCAACATAGCTGGTCAGAGGATGCTGGGAGATTATAACATGTTGGAGCACTGCTCTTTGTATGGCAGTGGAAAATTAGCAATATAACCAGGAACTACAAGCAATCTACTCCCCTTGCTGCCAGAGAAATATCTGCTGCAGGATTTCTCCCTCTGCTGGAGAAATACCGGTATCTGAACTTTGCTACAAATATAAACTTGAATAAGTCAGAAAACAGTTTATAGATTCTTTCTAAGAATATATGGCACATTCACAATGATTTAGTAAATATTGATGTTTATAAGAAACCAAGTGATCTGATATTTTTCTATGGGCACATCAACTTTAGATATAGATAGATAGATAGATAGATAGATAGATAGATAGATAGATAGATATAGAATACATTAGAAATACTTTGTTATTGTAAAACATTACAATCTCTGTTTCTCTCTCAATATTTAAAGGGTTCTGACGAGAAAGCTGTGAAATGTCAAATCAAAAAGAACAAAGCAAAATATCATAGATTCAACACAGCAATCAAGAAGCCAGTCACACACATGCAATATACCAGGATTACTCATACTTGTTGCAGAAGAGGGAGTGCTGCAACTCAGTAACCAGTCTGCAGTGTTTAAAACAGTCATGTTGTCTCCTGAGAATTGGAATGGTATATAGTGGTTCATTTTCTGAAAATCTGCTTAACATACAGCAACAATTTTAATAATAAGGGGAAAAATAGGAAAGAAAATTCTCTAGACCATTTTTAAGGAGGACTACTGGGGTAAATTATCACATATAGTACTTGTTTGTGTGGTGCTTCTGTCACAAAGACAAATAGGATAAGTATCCCTGTTTTCAGTAACATGTCTCTGGATACCAAATCAGACAAAGCATCACACATACATCAGATTCCATTAGAATACTATCAGGACACAGCACCCCAGGTGTAGGTGTATTATCCCATTTGGACACACATTTGTATGATAGGGAGCATTATACAGATAAAAAATGTACTGATTGAATCCAGATTTTGTCATGCTTGAAGTGTTCTATTAACTAAATGCCATTTATTTTGGTTGGCCAAGCAAGCATGACAAAGTCTGCATTCAAACAAACCCATGTAAATACTCACCCTTAGTCCACTTGATATTGAATCATAGAATCTTCAAAAAATCCATCTCTCTTTCTCACTCACACACATGCACACGCACAAGCAAACCACTAGTTCTTTCAATTTTAGTGCCTCATGCCATACACCCACAAATGGTGTTTTTTTTATTAAGCTATACAACCTGACAAAGGCATGAGATTCACTGTTTTATAAGGCAAATATAGTATTGCATCATTTACAACAATTTTGTTTTTAAATTCCAAAAACAAGCAAGTCTGACCAGTTAAAAAATATTCTGATACAAGTCCTGCATGCAAAAAAGCCCACACTTTCATCACGGTTCTTTTACTCATTGATATACATCCGACAAGGGAGAGCCCAAATCTCAGTGGTACCTCACACACTTTGCCTGCAGAAAGTCTGAGAAAGACCTCTACCATGGAAGAACCTGGAACGTCATTGTATTACAGTCGAACACTGGGCTAGAAGAATCTAAGGCATGATTTAGTAAAAAAAGCAACTTTGTTCATTTAAAATGCACCCAGGAACACTGATACAACAGGTGACTCACTTGTGTCAAAAAGGGTGAAGTGGATCCTAAGCTCAGTACTTTATATATGTTCTCCTTCAGTTTAATTTTCCTTTTAATAATGGTAAATGGAAATGAATGCACAAAATGAAATGTAAAGGTATTGCTCAAATATCTGACTGAGCTGTGCTTCGATAAGCTGTGATTTTACCTTCTATGATAATCTGTGAGTTAAAATACTGTAGCAAATATGTGAACTTGCAGGTCAGCACAAATATTTTATGAGCCAACTAAAATTTAACAGATTTAAGAACATTTTTGTTAAGCGAAACACACACACACACACACACACACACACACACACACACACACACACACTAAAAAAGCCTCTGCCTTACTCTTACCCTTCCTGTAATGTGTTATGCCTTTGCTTATATGAGTCTTCTGCTTGCCATGCAGAATTTATGCCACTGTGAACCACTGCCAAGTTACCGAACAGCATAAAAATCCCCATGGCAGTTGGAAGTATAATAAGAAAACTAGCAAGATATGTTACAACTACTAAGTGGATAAGACACCACACAGAGGCTGCTGCAACAAGCAGCAGTATAACATGTGGGTCAGGCTATAGACTGTCAGTGAGACCACAAAAAGTGCTGTGACACCTTAGAAACTCACTAGTTGACTTTGGCATACAACATAAAATCCTTAAAAGCAAAATAAACTTAGATTAAACATATTGATGTTGGGTTTAATCCAGAATTAGTCATGCTGCTTTTGACCCATCACTGATTTCAATTGGTCTACGCTAAACATGATTAAGTCTGGTTTCAACCTCCTGTACACATATTTTTTCCTGAAAGCTAATTTACTTTTAGAAATATGAAAATGATCCAAAGTATAATGAACTTTTTAAATTTACTCAAATGCTGCAGACTCTCACTAAAATTGTCTTATGAATGTCAGCACCTGACCAAAAGGATCAGACCCAGACTTGTTTGGATGAACAGAATAGGCTCAGCAATTTTTAAATAAGATGATTAAAAGCAAACACCAGGTTGGGTGTTCGGATAATAAGATGCAGGAAGAGCTGGTACAAATAGCCTCAGCAAGCTCAAAGAACAGGCCAAATTGCAACGCAAGAAAAACAGTTGTAAGGTGGAAGGATGACTAACATTAAGACAGGTACAGAGATTAATGGAGATATATTGGCGATAGAAGATTATATATAGATAGATATAAATTTTATATTAGAGGATTGTACCTAATACACAACTGATTACCTTACGCTATCATCCATGGTATATATCTATCTATCCACTTTTCAACTTCGTCATTAATGTGATGTATTGCCACCATAAACCAGTTTGTCTCTAAAGATGTCAGAGCACTTTTTGTTTTTATACTGAAAGAGGTAGGTGTTCACTCACCGCCTGTTCCATTTGTTGTAACAGATGTGCTGCTAAGATTAGATTTGTCCAGTTTAGAACTACCAGGTGTTTCACTGCTTCCCACAAGATTATGAGGGCTTGCTAGATCCTGCATTTCCATAGATCTATTAGAGAGAGAAAAGTAATACTATTACTATACTATTTACATAATGGAAGTGTGCAGAGAGACCCTTTTGAGGCCATAGAAACTACATACACACTGAAAAGAAACACTTTCCCTGATCATTAAATACTGAATAACAGAAAGCAGTATCTTAAAATCAGCCTCATACCCAACACTGTTTTAGACAGAAATCAGTGGAGAACTGGCAGGCCAAGGAGAAAGGAGCAGGAAAACAGGAGCACTCCACCCAAATCATGCTCTCCTGTTGGCAATAGCCACTGTGGGCAATACAAAATATATTTCCCAGCATCCCCTGAAACTCCACAAGGCCTTCTGAGTCATACTCTGTAACTAATAATGCATGCAAGCTAAAGGTGGAACCCTATGATTCACTCAGGATCTATAAGGAGTACTGAGGTGCACTTGTTAATACCCTGTTTAAAGAAAAGTACATTCACTGGATATGGATGTGCCTTGGCATAAAGTATATAAAATTAGTACTAAAGTGTGTCAATTAACAGTAAGGTGCATATTCAGGATTCATACATATCATTTAATGCTCGGCTGCTGGTGTTTTGCCCTGAAGCAGACAACTTTTCCTAGCTGCCTCAGTTATAATGGCTGCAACAGTTTCTCTCTGAGATCAATCTGGTCACTGTCACCCATGCACTAGTACTCCAATGTGCCCTATGTAGAGAACCCAAAGACTGCAGCTAGTGCAGTTCTCTACAGCTTAGGAGAGGATATAGAGGTCATGTTACATCTATTTTAGGTCAACTGTACTGGCTGCCAATGCATTTCTTAGCCCAAATTAAAGCGTTGAAAGTCCTAAATGTACTGTGTCTGGTGTACTGAAGGAACACTTTCTCTAATATAGAACTCCATCATTTACCTACATGAAAATTGATATAGGTGGACCTTTTCTGCTTTGTCACCCACACTATGGAAATCACCCAAACGTAACACTTGCTTGGCAACCTTCCTGATCAATCTGCACAGGCAACTAAACTTTTCATAATAAGGCTGGAATGATTCCCCCCTGAACTGTTCCTTCATTTGAGAGTAGGGTGCTTTGAGGGGCTCTAAGCAATTTGGATTATTTCTGGAGTGGGGGAAGAGGACACTTAATATTGCTCTTGTGGCAGTGACAGCAAACGGAGAGGTGAGGTTTCTTGGGTGGTCCTGGTATTGGGGGGAGGGTAGGGTTGAGGGGAGGGGAGGGTCCTTGGGGGGTCTTGGTATTGGTTGGGGAGGGTATTGTGGGCCTTTGGAGTAGAGGAATGTGTAGGGGATTTGTGGTGGGGCGGAATTCTGAGGGGGGAAGGGTCCGTGAGGGTCGTGGGTCTTTGACTGTGGAGAGGCGTGTGGAGGGTGTAAGTCCGTTGAGGGTGTGACGCGGGATGTGTGAAGGTCCGAGTCCATGGAGGACGGTGGTCTGGGGTGGCGGGGGTTTGTGTAGGGGGGATCAGTGGGCGGCGGGGGTGGGTGGGGTAGGTCTGAGGTGGGGGCGTGGATTGTGTTGCTGGGGGTTTCGGGTGGCAGCAAGGTTTCCAGGGTGTCTTCTCTTCTCATGAGGTGGCCAAAGTATTGGAGCCTCAGCTTCACGATCTGTCCTTCCAGTGAGCACTCAGGGCTGATTTCCTTCAGAATGGATAGGTTTGATCTTCTTGCAGTCCATGGGACTCTCAAGAGTCTCCTCCAGCACCATAATTCAAAAGCATCAATTCTTTGGTGATCAGCCTTCTTTATGGTCCAGCTCTCACTTCCATACATCACTACTTGGAAAACCATAGCTTTAACTATACGGACCTTTGTCGGCAAGGTGATGTCTCTGCTTTTTAAGATGCTGTCTAGGTTTGTCATTGCTTTTCTCTCAAGAAGCAGACGTCTTTTAATTTCATGACTGCTGTCACCATCAGCAGTGATCATGGAACCCAAGAAAGTAAAATCTCTCACTGCCCCCATTTCTTCCCCTTCTATTTGCCAGGAGACCAGTGGGACCAGTAGCCATGATCTTGGTTTTTTTGATGTTGAGCTTCAGGCCATATTTTGCACTCTCCTCTTTCACCCTCATTAAAAGGTTCTTTAATTCCTCCTCACTCTCTGCCATCAAGGTTGTGTCATCAGCATATTTGAGGTTGTTGATATTTCTTCCGGCAATCTTAATTTCAGCTTGGGATTCATCCAGTCCAGCCTTTCACATGATGAATTCTGCATATAAGTTAAATAAGCCTGTGAAGTATAGGGTATGAAACTTTGGCAAACATCAGCTGGGAAGCCAGGTGTGGATTGCCAATCCTCACTGCCAGCTGCTCCTGGATTCGAGAAATTATAAGGCAGTTTACTTTAGTAGACAGCAGAAACAGAGGATTGGGACTCCTTAGATGGTCAGATAGAATGGGAATTGTAGTCCAACAACAGCTGGTGGCCCAGAGGTTCCCTAAAGGTAAAGGACCCCTGACAGTTAAGTCCAGTCGCAGACGACTCTGGGGTTGCAGCGCTCATCTCACTCTACAGGTCGAGGGAGCCAGCGTTTGTCCACAGACAGTTTTTCCGGGTCATGTGGTCAGCGTGACTAAGCCGCTTCTGGCGCAACATAACACCGAAACCAGAGCAGCACACGGAAACACCATTTACCTTTCTGCCGGAGCAATACTTATTTATCTACTTGCACTTTTTGGCGTGCTTTTGAACTGCTAGGTTGGCAGGAGCTGGGACCAAGCAACGGGAACTCCCCCTGTTGCGGGGATTCGAACTGCTGACCTTCTGATCGACAAGCCCAAGAGGCTCAGTGGTTTAGACCACAGCGCCACCCACGTTCCTAGAGGTTCCCTACCCTTATTTAAAAGAATTTTAGGCAGGCCTTCAGTAAAACTATCAGGATAATGCAGTAGAAGATAGTAAGGTAAAGGTAAAAGCACCCCTGACCATTAGGTCCAGTTGCGGATGGCTCTGGGGTTGCGACGCTCATCTTGCTTTATTGGCCAACGGCGTAAAGCTTCCGGGTCATGTGGCCAGCATGGCTAAATCACTTCCGGCAAACTAGAGCAGCGCACAGAAACGCAGTTTACCTTCCTGCCGTAGCGGTACCTATTTATCTACTTGCACTTTGATGTGCTTTCGAACTGCTAGGTTGGCAGGAGCTGGTACAGAGCAATGGGAGGTCACCCCGTCACGGGGATTCGAACCGCCAACCTTCTGATCGGCAAGCCCTAAGCTCTGTGGTTTAAAATAACAATAAAATTAATATTGTTGTTTATTCAATGCTATGTTTCAAAAAGTGCAATCTACCTTTTAGGAAAAGAAAGATTTTTCAAGTACTTAATCATCTTAAAGAATTAAATATGTATATTCAGAACTTAAAATATTATTCACAATCTGCCTCAAGTAATTAATAAAGGGACAAAAAGGGCTAGATTCGAAATCCCAGAAATGTGTTAAACAGGGTAATTTGTTTTTCTTATCAACTTGTCTTAAGAGTTAAATCTACAACTGTATGGGCAAACAAACCCAACAATGAACTGCAAAGCATACAGGCAAAAGAATAAGCGGCTCCAACATTTAATTGTCAGTAAAAATAAAACTCAGAATTCATACTTTTGGCTCACTGCCTTTTTCAGTGTTCTGAACGTGAAAGCATTCAGCTGAAAAACATGTCTACAGAGATTCCTAAACTGCTGTGCACACTTTTCTAACAAAACTCTACCAATATACCTTAAATCATGACCTGCAACAACCTTGCAATTCCAGTTCTGGGCCTCTTCTGAACAGCAGACAAGAAACCCCTAAGGACTAGGCTGAGACCACCATACTCATTTTCACTTATAACCAAATCCAGATTTGAACTTTGAAAGCCTAAGGTGGAGAACTGATTGCGGAAAGGCAAATCCATTTTACGCTTAAAAGAGTAGGTAAACTTACTCTACTTTGGGAATTAACCTTATATTTGGTCACTTTCAAAGAAACAATACAGACTCAAACACACTGAAAATCAACAGATAGATTGTTAAATGTAATTCACAACAGCAATACGAATTCCGGGTGCACAAGTGGATATATGGGAGCCTTCTGGATGGCTTATATGTAGTATCATAATACAGAGAACTTATGAGACTCATAAAGAATCTTATCTTTTGGAGAAAGAATGTGTGAGTCAAAGAATCAGTGAAGATTTTTTCCCAGTGAAGACTTTTTTATTGGGGGGTGGGGAGGAGGAGAGAAAGGGAAACTTGCAGGATAACCAGGTTGTATAAACAGCCCATCTGCGATGCAACCACATAAAAGGCCCATGGGCAAATCCAAACGCATTAGGAGAAGTGCTTGAGGAATCTGCCAAGCAACCAGATGCTCATGATTGCAGAATTACTTCTATAGCTGTCATCTGTATCCTCCAACTGCTGTCCAAAATGTGGACAATGAAAAACGGTAACCTAATAATATACTGAGTAGAATCATAGAATCATAGAGTTGGAAGAGACCACAAGGGCCATCCAGTCCAACCCCCTGCCAAGCAGGAAAAGCATTCTTGACATATGCCTGTCAAGCCTCTGCTTAAAGACCTCCAAAGAAGGAGACTCCACCACACTTCTTGGCAGCAAATTCCACTGTCAAACAGCTCTTACTGTCAGGAAGTTCTTCCTAATGTTTAGGTGGAAGCTTCTTTCTTGTAGTTTGAATCCATTGCTCCGTGTCCGCTTCTCTGGAGCAGCAGAAAACAACCTCTCACCTCCTCTATATGACATCCTTTTATATATTTGAACATGGCTATCATATCACCCCTTAACCGTCACTTCTCCAGGCTAAACATACCCAGCTCCCTAAGCCATTCCTCATAAGGCATTGTTTCCAGGCCTTTGACCATTTTGGTTGCCCCCTCTGGACACGTTCCAGCTTGTCAGTATCTTTCTTGAATTGTGGTGCCCAGAACTGGACACAGTACTCCAGGTGAGGTCTGACCAGAGAAGAATACAGTGGTACTATTACTTCTCGATCTAGACGCTATACTCCTATTGATGCAGCCCAGAATTGCATTGGCTTTTTTAGCTGCTGCATCACACTGCTGACTCATGTTAAGTTTGTGGTCTACCAGGACTCCTAGATCCTTTTCACATGTACTGCTCTCAAGCCAGGTGTCTCCCATCCTGTATTTGTGCCTTTCAATTTTTTTTGCCCAAGTGTAGTACTTTACATTTCTCCTTGTTAAAATCCATCTTGTTTGCTTTGGTCCAGTTGTCTAATCTGTTAAAGTCATTCTGAAGTGTGATTCTGTCCTCTGGGGTATTAGCCACCCCTCCCAATTTGGTGTCATCTGCAGACTTGCTCAGGATGCCCTCAAGCCCATCATCCAAGTCATTGATAAAGATGTTGAATAAGACTGGGCCCAAGACAGAACCCTGTGGCACCCCACTAGTCACTACTCTCCAGGATGAAGAGGAGCCATTGATGAGCACCCTTTGGGTTCGGTCAGTCAGCCGGTTACAAATCCACTGAATGGTAGCATTGTCTAGCCCGCATTTTACCAGCTTCTTTACAAGAATATCATGTACTTATAATCTGTATTTATAATCTGAATTATCTGTATATGTTAAATTATATGAAGATTTAATAAATTAGTAAAGTGAAAAACAGTAAAATCTATTCTAGTTAATATTATTCTTAAATCATTTTCTTTAGATTTAAATAACTATAATTAAAGGGTCCCCCCCTCCTGTTACATGTTCTATTTACACGTGCAAGCCCCTATTACTTTCTTGCCTCCTTTATTTGGCTTTCAGCTCCAGCAACTACCTTCTCTTGTTCCTTATCACAGATCCCTATTCCCATCCTTCAGTCCTACTCATATATTTTTATTTCACATTACAAATATAAGCATGTTTCTACTGGTTCCTTGCCACCTTTCTGTGCTTCCCCAAATGCAATCCATTTCATTCACAGCTATTTGTTGTTATCTTATACGGACACAGTGTTTGGGGTGAATTGGCATTTTCATGTGAAAAACCGAGTAATTTTCACCTGAAATGCAAAAACCAGAATTTCTGTGGAGTGCAACTTGGTCAGAAATCCACTGGCAGCCATGCACACCTTTGCCATGCTTGCATAGGGTCACTGGCAAGTGCAAACCAACCCAGGCTAATTTGTAACCTTAAAGCAACAAAATACAGAAATGAGTACATGCTCCTGGACATAATATGGAAGTTGGATTCCCCCCCCAAAAAAAGAAATTATTTCTATACACTAGTCTTCAACTACTGAAGACTAGACAAAAACACTATTTCTGCCCAGTGCCATTATCTCCTAGACAATGAGGTACACAGCTCATTATTCAAGGGGAGAACATTCCAATCCTAAACTGTTTCCTCACTGCCAAAGAGGAGGACCAACTGATCAATAACACTTCAGTCTTTAACTAAAAGTTCAGTTTTCTCATCCATATCGGACCATGTCTAATTCTGAACACCAATGGTACATTGAAAACTGCTGAGACGTCCAGGAGAACTAACAAGGACAAACTACCTACAGTGGTTCCTGGCACAAATAATCCACCTGGGTCATTTCTAGATCATTTCAACTACAGTGGTACCTCAGTTTATGAACACAATTGGTTCCGGAAGTCTGTTCATAAACTGAAGCGTTCATAAACTGAAGCGAACTTTCCCATTGAAAGTAATGGAAAGTGGATTAATCTGTTCCAGACAGTCCGTGGAGTACTCAACCTGAAGCGAACTTTCCCATTGAAAGTAATGGAAAGTGGATTAATCCGTTCCAGACAGGTCCGCGGAGTACTCAACCTGAAGCGTACTTAACCCGAAGCATGGGTGTAATTGGTTTCGGAAGTCTGTTCATAAACTGAAGCGAACTTTCCCATTGAAAGTAATGGAAAGTGAATTAATCCGTTCCAGATGGGTCCGCGGCGTTCCTAAACCGAAATTCGTAAACCGAGGTGTTCATAAACCGAGGTTCCACTGTATTATCATTCAGAATCCCTTGTAGCTGAGATGCCACCAAATACAAGAGCAATTTGCCAATAATGGAATATTAGAGAAGGAAGCCACGGAGCTCGGAAGAGATAGAGATTGCACATCTGAGTACTGCAGGGACTAACTGGTTGTTTACTCACCAACCCCTTGAAATTTACAAAGTCATTTACAATGTAACCCCACCCAAAACAGGCTAAATCCCAATCTCCCAGACATGAGAACTTGGGACATACAGTTCCACTAGCTTTTCAGGATTCTGTGTCAATTAATTGGCCCTCATTTATTTGTAAGTCCAATGCAGCAAAGCTACCGTGTTTCTCATATTATAAGACATGTCTTATATTTATTTTTTCCTCAAAAAAACACACTATGGCTTATTTTCAAGGGATGTCTTATTTTTTTCCTCCTCCTCCTGCCGCGGCCGGCATTGCTGCTGCGCCTATCACTATGTCTTATTTTCGGGGTATGGCTTATATTCCTTGAATGCTTAAAAATCCTGCTATGGCTTATTTTATGGGTATGTCTTAAAATATGAGAAACAGGGTAAGTAGAACCTTCTACCTGGTGGCTTCTATGTATGTACAGTATAAATGGTTCCTGTTGCAGCTGGTGTATTACAGATGATTTGTCTTTTTGTTAGCTACTAGTTTACTCCCAATAGGTGAAATCCAACTAAGTCATACTGACAGCAAACCCGCAGAAATCCATGGGCTTATGTTACTTCAAGTCCATTCATTTTAATGTGTTTACTCCAAGTAAATAACTCTTTATTTATTAATGACAAAGCAACACTATTTCTCAATTTTAAAAATAAAAATTAGATGAACCCAAAAATTAAAGTTTCCTTCAGCATGGAATGATTGTTAAGCAGCAGTTCATCAGCAGTTCATCAGTAATACCCCAGACATATCAAACACATCAGGAGATTCAAGAAGTAGCTTCAAATTAAAGGCTAGAGGCCATAAAAGCCTCTATAGCACTTTTGCCAGTCCACACTATACAATTTGGTACTGTAATCACACTATTTGGGAGGCAGGAGGAATAAATGGAATAAAATCAAAAACAAATCGGGACTGAAAAAAGGCAGGACAAGAAAGGAAACATTGGAATGTAATGAGTTGGCATCATCATTTTGAATTTCTGAAAGAAAAAAAGGATAACAGCTCAGCTGGCAGAGCATGAGACTTAATCTAAGGATCAGGGGTTCTAGCCCCACATTGGGCACTGCAGGGGGTTGGACTAGATGACCCTCATGGTCCCTTGCAACTCTCCAATTCTATGATTCTATGATTTCTACACTAACAGGCTGATTCACTAACAAACTAGTCCAGGCATCCCCAAACTGCGGCCCTCCAGATGTTTTGCCCTACAACTCCCATGATCCCTAGCTAACAGGACCAGTGGTCAGGGAAGATGGGAATTGTAGTCCAAAACATCTGGAGGGCCAAAGTTTGGGGATGCCTGAACTAGTCTATCTTAATGTGCATTTCCTACCTATAACTTCCCACAGGGTGTACATTGATTTTACAGAAGGACAACACTGTGCTCAAATTATCAAACATTTGTTTAAAATTATTATTTCTGTGGTGAATTTCTACCTTGAAGTTACAGTGCTATAGAAACAAAATAAAATGCATAACCGTTTTACAGAAACAGCCTAATACCAGAAATTATTATTGCATGTTCTTTCTTTACTTCTCTTTCCTTCATTCCTTTTTCATTCTAGGTACACCTAGAATCATTCTTTTCTCCAATATATTTTCTTGCATTAGTGAATTCTCTTTACATGACTGAGACACAAATATAACTTGAAAGTTTCTTTCTAGAAAAGAAAAGCCAAATAAGACAAAGAATTTGCTGATACACACATGCCACTCCAAGAATTCTCCTGACGAAGTTCCCACACCCAACTTAATTACTTCCCTACTACAAAAACATATTCCATCTGCATTTATTCTAATACTTCCAAGTCCAAAACCAACACACAATAAAGCTAGCTAAATAAAGGAAAGACTTTAGCCCCAAGTAACAGGCCAGGATCTATTCTGCAAGTGAAAGCACCTCCAGCATCCATTTTTGTGCTGACATTTCAGTTTACGCACAATGTTTTCACAAGACTTGTTTTAAGAAGAATGTTCATCATACCCAATGCCTGTATGCTATGTTATAACCGTGCTCTCTAGTGCCACTCAGACTAAAGGTTCACTGATGATTTTAAATAGTGTACATTGCATTTCTAACTTTTCTGTTTGGTCAACAATTTTGATAAGTTCAATCTTATGCATAAAAAAGACTAATGAAAAATAAAAAAATTAATCAATCTCTGATTTTTAAAAATATATACACTGAAAAACCATTCCCCAAATGGCCTAAATATTCAGTATTGCAAGGACACTGATTATTCTATGAGGAAATGTGCATTATGATAGAAAGGCTCCAGGTAACTTGTGTACTTGTTCTGGTCAACCAATAGACTTATAAGTATACATAACTGTGGCAAATGAAAATTTGGCCCCTGTGTGGATGTAATGTTGTGGTGAGCCTCAGATTCACATTTTCCTTTGTCCCTTCTCTTCTTCCTCCATTCAGTATGAACAAACAGCGGTTTCCTGCTTGTTTCCTGCACACAGAGCTATAGCTCATTATAAACTGTGGCTAGAATAATAGCGAGGAAACCATTAATTATAATGTAATTGTACCAATTTTACTATTTTACCAATTAATGTAAAATGTAAAAATGTGAACATTCATTCATCATTCATTCAGGTACACCAGTCAGAGAGCTAGGATCTTCTATAGCACCCTGTTGTTTTTGTCATTATTATATTGAAGCTTTGCAAACTAAAAGTACCCCCAAATAGATTCAGAACAAAAGGCAAAGAAAACACCTAATTGACAGTATAAAAATTCTATTACTAAAGTCACATATAAATTAGGGATTTTAAAAATCTAAAAATAACAGAGTAACATTAAAATTAGAGCATTTAAAACAAACACAAAAACTTTAATAGCCTGCCTAAATTTCCAAGAGTTTGCCCATTTCCCACTGCCTCCCAGTTGCATATACATATGGTGGCTAACCTGGATTTGTCAGGGGTGGGGAACTGAGGGTTCATAGGTGTAATTAGGCACCCAGTTTATCAGTTTGGCCTATGAGGCCATTTTAGCCATTCCACATATGCCTGCTTGCTCAAGTGCAGAGTAAGTAAATATGTGGCTGAGCCAAAGGTGGTTTGCAGCTGACTGCTGAGGACTGCAAAGTGCCATTTGTGGAGCTATGCAAACCCCAATGATCAGTTGATTGCTAGGGCTTGCCCAACCCTCAACAATCAGCTGATCATCCATGAGAGAAAAATAGATAACCTGATGTCACTGTGAAATCAGGTGATCTACAAGTGGCTTTCTCCATGTACCTATCTAGCTTGTCTTGTGGAGTGGGGCAAGATAAGGATTTAACCCACCAGATGGGATATAATTTCCCATCCCTGATACATACTGTAAGTGAAACGGTCCTAAGAATGGGTGAAATTATAGTATAATCCTGTATATTTCTTCTCAAAGTACATTCTATTGAGAACCAAGGGCCTAACTCCCAGGTAAATGTGTTTAGGACTGTAGCCTTAGAATGCTTTCAACACTGGTGTAAGAGGATAGATCTGAGCTAGGGAGAGACGGTGATTAAAACCACCACTCAGTCATGAAGTTTTCAAATCAGTCACTATAATTTAGGCTAACATACCAAACAGGATTGTTGTGAAGATAAAATGACGGGTTGCAGCAATCATATATCCTTACCTTGAGTTCTTCAGATGAAAAGCTACATAAAAATCTAACAAACAGTAATACCCAAAATGATAAAAAAAAATGTACAGATTTTTATTTTGCTTAAACTAGACTTTATCTCAGATAGTAATAAACATATCTGGCACTACAATGTCTTAAGACTAGCCCCTTCTCTTACACACCAATTGAACTCATATTTTAGAACGGCTAAAAATTATACACTCACTTAACCGGGTTTCTTAATTCAATTGAAAATATCTGTATGCAGCAGTTACAGATATTTAAAACTCCAGCATTTAATGAGAACAGGAAGGAAAGATAGAATCTCATAAAACAGCATAGAAAAGGAACATTGTTACCACTGATCTTAATAACAAAATTCTCATTGATCTTGGCAGGAGAAGGACCACACTTCAAACCACTTACAGTAGTTACATTTGGACAATATTCATCCTAGAAAATGTATTATCCACTGCAATAAAAAACAAAATAAAAAATTATAGGGATTTTTCAGTCATCCAGTAGATCTTTTAGGAAGCTTTTAAGAGCTGTTTGGTTCTCAATTTAAAACACCCAACATGGTGACTTAAAAGGTTATTTTTAGGATGGGTTTTGAAACTCATTCTTAATAGAAAATATTTTGTGTTTTGTGTTTCTGTTAGCTGCTGGTGATAGTCCAAGTTTTATCAAGATAGTGTGGAGATTGTTTAAAAACTTGTAATATTCAGACCTATTTGAAAACAGAAGCAATAGATGAAACAACTCAGAAAAGGCCTAAATTGCTTCATATTACAAATTTTACACAAAACAGATGTAACAGAACATAAATACTGGATGGCATGTTTACAGTGATTCTTACTTACTTTATTGTCCAAAATAGAGACAAAAGTGTCATAAAAGTAATATATGTAAAGCAAATAGTAAAACATGTTGAACAGTGTACTGTTTTCCAAACAGTAGCATTTTTACTCTACATAAAAAACTAGAAACATCAAAACTGAAATACATAGACAACAATAAAACAGAAAAACCAGACATTTACACAGTAAAGTCAAAATTATTTGGTCATACATATGATTCTACACGCCAACATTTAGCTCTTAATCCAGCCAAAATATAACATCTAAAGTGAAATATATTCAGAAGAATAGAATAAGAGCTATTTTCAGTCTATGAAAGCAAATGATCTTCCATGATATTTTCATTTAACTTTACCTTTCATGATTATTCTTATAAATAGCACCACTGCTTTATAGCACTTGAATTTATCAAAGTACTGTTTAGTTGCTTTACCTGGAATTCTGAGGTTCTGAAACATCCGAATCTGTGCACGCTTTCTTCACCTGCAACAGATTATGATTGCCAGTTACTTTCCCATGAAAAAACAAAAAAAGTTTCCTCACCTACAGTTCATGCACTTACATCACACAAAATGGACAGAGCCCTGCTCACCATGGTCTCTATAAAATACTTCTCACATTTTACAGTGCGGATATGCAATACTAAACAGTGTGCTTCATTATTATCCCACGAACAGCTGCCAACTTAACTTCCCCTGACTCTGTTAGTATGCAAAATGTTCAGCTAAAATAGTTTGGGAGTAGTCTGACTTGGAACAAAGAAACCAAAGAACCAGGTTCCCTGCTTAGAAACGAGAAAGCCAAACTGTTCTCAATTTTGTAAAGAAATGTTTTCCCAACTGATATGGCTTCTGTTTCCTGCTAAAGCTCACAATAATAAACACCAGATTCTGTGGCAAAAGTGCAGTGTTAGCTAAATAATTCATACATTAATTTTCATCTTCTAAATCCGGTATGCTTAATGTGTGTTGCTCCAGTTCAAATATTTTGCAAGTATTATCCATATGTATCTATAATCTAGTATGTACTTTGTCTTTTCAATCTGTGCAATAACTCAATGTTTATCATGAAATGAGCATAATATATATATTAAATTTGATTTTTCACATTCTGCATAGCATTTGTGTCTTCTGAATCTCATATACAGTAAGACCTCCTATTAGATGCTTACAGCATTTTAATTGAACCTGGATCAATTGTTATAAGTATGCCCTTTAAATTCCTAAACAAATTATAGCTGTGTTTTATACAGCACATTTGCATCAGAATATTTTACTCTCCTTTACTATGACAAACTGCAGCCTCTGCAAAACATGGCTCCCCTTTAATATTCCCCTAAATCTTTCTATTTACAGCAGTATAAGTGGACATTGAGACATATGTTTAGAAATAGTTATTCTAGGATACACACAAGTTAGGCACCCTCTCTATTTAAAAGAGTTGAAACTGGTATTTTATACATTCTGTTGATTAAAAAGGCAATTTAATTTACCAGATCTGTACACAGAAGCCACTGAAGAGCCAGGTCTCTCCATCCTGCTCCCTTCATTTGCATATGCAAGAAGATCAGCAGCTTTTGCTTCTGCTTTTAAACCAGAGTGAATGTCTAGCCCACAGGCCCACTTTGACCCATCAGGCCATTCCTGGAAAACCACACCCAACTGCCCCATACCTGATGTCATATGTGATGTTGGGGTAGAGCGGATACCATCGTGGCCTCAAAGAAACAATTAGGAGCTTAAAATAAGCCCCAAATTATTGCTGAATAAAGGTACACTCCCCACTCCAATAGTTGATAGGTGGTTGGAACACACCTTGCTCCAAAATCATGGTTTGCATTGAAATGCCTGCTAAAATGGAGCAAAAAATCCTGTTTTAACAGGGGTTTTAATGCAAACCCCTCTGGGGACTTCTGGTTGATCGCGGAGCTGCCATCAGTCGAAGGTCCGTTCGGCGGAGCGGACCTTGGCGCGTCAGGGATGGGGGAAACCACTCCAGCGCAGCGGACCCCCCTAAAGAACCCCAAATCGAGCATTTTGGGGGCATGGTTGTCCGGCGGGCGCAAAAAACGGGCTCCTCCCTCCCAGGTAAGGTTCTGTTTTGAGCCCCCGAGAGAGAGGGAGTCGGAGCCCCAGCACATCGGATAAAGACGCTTCCCCTGACAGCATGAAGCTGCAAGACTGAGCAGTATCAGCAGTCAATTCTTCCAAAGCAACTTTTAAATTTAAGGACTGCACTGTGAGTAATCCGAATATTGGGTTTTAAAAATTGAAGGAATTGGCCACGGGAGATTTAAATACGATCTCCCCCACTGAGAGAATTGAGAAGCAGTTACCTTTCCCGAAGCTGGGAATATATTCAGAAAGCTTTAAATTCCCAAAGATTGGACATAAAATTTTTCCCTTGAGGCAGGGTAAAGGGGAGAAGGATTGAACTTATCCCTGTAAAGATTTATTTTGGACTGGGGAAAGCCCCCTTATACGCTGGAGTCAGCACCCCGGAGGGATCAGTGAGCCACCATTATGATGTCACAAAAGAAAGGAATTTATTTACCTCTTTGAGGTTGTGAACTGTCAGCAGCGAAGAGAACACAAATTATATGACAGTGAGTGATTGCTAAATGCTTTTTCCATAAATGGCTATAAGAGTATTAATGTATGAAGAACTTATGCTATTTTGCAACCAGTTTGGATATAACTTTTTTTCCTGAAGATGCCAGCAGACTCCGAGTCCAGGGGAGGGGGGGGTAGAACTACGGTAGATGTAAATGTTTAAATGCTATTAGGGAAAAATAAGTAATGTTTAAAATTATGGATATTTTTTGGGAAGTAGTTTTAGGCTAGGGGGTAAAACAGAAGATAAATGGGTTTGAAATCAATTATAGGATAGAAATAATTGATGAAATATTGGTAAGGATAATGATGAAATGTTGATAACAAAAATGTGGATAATGAAGAAGAATGTGTTAATGAAATAGAGGAAGATGAAAATTTATAAGTCGTTGAAAATTATTTAAGATATAATATGAAAATTGCTAAAGATGAATTAAAAATGGAACCAGTGAGGGGGGAATCGAGGAAGTCCATATAACAATGTTAAGCAAGGTAGATATTAAGAGAAGATTGTATTATTATTGTTGTTATTCTTCTTTCCTTTCGTTTTCATTTTTCTTTTTCATTGTCTATTTAGTGGGTGTTTGTAAAGTGAGTTAATTGTATGTTTTATTGAAAAATGAATAAAAATTTAAAATAATAATAATAGAAACCCCTCTGTGAACCTGGAGCAAGCTTTTTTTGAAGGGACACTAGGAGTGACCCTTCAAAGAGCCTTGTCACTTGATACCATTGTGATGTCAGGTGAGTGCCCCCACTTACCTGTCAAATTTAGCTTGTAAAGGATAGGACAGATATAGATCTGGCATGCTGGGGGAAAGGTCCCCTACAACTGTTTTAAACAAACCACAGTTCCCCATATCTGAACTGAAGGAATTGAGGCTTGTTTAAACTATGACTTAAAAACCAGTCAGGATTGAAAACACTGTTTGATTCTGCATTTTTATCATTCATCATAGTTTGAACAAATGACAGTTAACTAACTTTTGTGATTAACTGTGGTGTATTTAAAAGGGGAGTGTCCAATCTCCATCTGCTAGTAGACATGGAACAGGAAACCATTCTTATGTCTGAACTCGGTCTAAATTTTAAACCTATGGGCAAAGACACTGAACTAAAGGAGCTAGAAAGATAAAGGATACGTTATCTGAACTTCTTATTACCAGATCTGCTAGCAAATTTGAATCTTACATGCATATTTACTGAAAGTGCTAATTTGGGGAACTGACAATACTACATTGGAGTTGCAGTGATCATATGCACCTTGCCAAACAGAGCAATTTAGCAGTGATCAATGAAAACCATTATTACTGTGTGCTTGGTCCTGTGAACTAGCAATAACTGCATCAGGGTTGCCATTCTAATATTTATTTGTAAAACAATAAAATAATCGTATTAACTAAATATCATGCCAAAGAGCAAAATCTTATTTTAATAAGAATGATCTTACCATTCTTGAAAATGGGAAAGCTTAGATTTCTTCAGGAAACGCAAAAAGAGCACTTGATTTAATAAGGATATAGGATTTGTTTGCCAGCGGGCATTCTTAGAATCAGGGTTAGCATGAACCTTATTTCCCCTATCTAGCACAATGACAACACTCATTGCTCAGAATAAAGCCAATTCATAACATAGTTCTGGAACATCTATGGGGTTTCAGCTGAACTGAGCTACTCAATAACAATATTTTACTCTGCTCACAAGTCAGACACCTTTCGAATAGTATTGGTACACTACATTGATTCTCAGAATTGTGTTCAAGGTCCAATGGTGAGAACAGATGGCAACATGCAGAAGTTTATGTGCATTCTCAGGTGCATTATCTGCACTTGGCACAAGATGCAATGATGGAACAGCTGGTAACATGCATTATGACAGGTGTACAAACAGCTTGAGAGGATGCCACATAATGCCACCTCCCTGTCATAAGATCAGGTAAACACTGGCTCATGGAAGTAGAGGGATTGTCTTACCAAACACACCTAAGGTGATCCATACAAATCTTTCAGCCTGTTTCCTATTGCAGGATTACGGCTAGAACACTAGTCCAAGAGATTAAGAGAAACAGCCTGCCATCACTTTCTCCTGCAGCAACAGAGGCTGCAAGAGAAGGGGTGGTCTAGAATCTCAAACCATGCTTTATTCCAGTAGCATTTTGTGGGCTCAGACAATCTGGATAAATGCTGCCTGCAACATGAAGGTTTTTTAGCAATTGGAAGTGGCTCAGTAAGAAGCACAATGAGCTTATAACGTAACCTGTAACTCATATTCCTTTTTCAATTCATACAGTGTTTCCCCGAAAATAAGACATACCCATAAAATAAGCCATAGCAGGATTTCTAAGCATTTGCGCAATATAAGTCATACCTCGAAAATAGTGATAGGCACAGTTCTGGAGGGCGCCAAGAAAGAAGTGAGGCTGAATGCGTAAAAAAAATAAGACATTCCCTGAAAATAAGCCATATTGTATCTTCTTGAGGATAAATAAATATATATGATTTTCGGGGAAACACGGTAATACAGTGGAAGTTCAGGTTGCGAACGTGATCCGTGCAGGAGGCACGTTCGCAACCCACAAAGCACAATTTAGTGCTTCTGTGCATGTGTGCACGCCGAAACATGGAAGTAATTTGTTCCGGTACTTCCAGGTATGGCATGGAGCGCAACCCGAAAAGATGCAACCTGAAGTGGCTGCAACCAGAGATATGACTGTAATGGGAACTGATGTGAACATTCAGAACATGGCATACCGATCAAATACTCCAACTTGAATCCCACATTTGGCAGAGGAGAGGAATAGGAATGATGCAACACATAACAGAAAGGACAAAATATCATAACAAAAGTTTATTTTTTATTTTATTTCTACTCTTTCAAGTTCAACACAGCTTATATACCGGTAATTCTCTACTTACCACCACCACCTATATCCCACTTTATTCTCATAACACTTCTAAGACACGTTAGGCTGACAGATAGTTCATTCACAGTTCTGCTTGTCCCATGCGCCAATTCAGAGGTAAACAGCGGGTTTTTCTGGAAGAAAGCGGTGAGACAAGTGGAACTGTACTTGAACCCAGAAGGTGACCTCTCTAGTCCTTTATTGCCTCATCTGGTCCTCCATTTCCACCCAGCATTCTAGTACCAAAATCATTTACATATCTTGTCACTCTGATCATATGAAACCCTTTCTTAAATCTCTTCACTGGCTTTCTATCTGCTTCCACATTCAGCATAAGATCCTTGTCCTTACCTTTACAGGCTTCTATGGTAATACCCTGCTCTAACATCTCTCTAGGTCAGTGGTTCCCAATTAGGGGTCCACAGCCCCATCCCCTGCCTTCCCCCTCCAACTTTTTTTTGGTCATTTTTGCATGGTAATATATCAAATTTTATGGTCTATTTTAGCGCTGTGAAATTTTTCAATATATTGGCCAAAATTGGTTTTGAAATCACACTGCGATTTTGACCCAGCAATATGCAGTAATATAACACTCCTCACGCAAGGGAGAACAGGGCAACAGACTTCAAGGCACCGGATACCGTACGATCTCAGCCGATCACATTGCTGATGTGAGTTGCCTTCCTCTCACACTGACAGAGAACAGGGCAGCTGATTGCTTTCAGTTTAAGGCACTGTGGCACTACTTTCCCCTGGCACTGAGAAAGAGCAACTTTTCTCGGTCAGCAGGAAAGCAGCAGCAGCCACAGTGGATGTGTATCTTCGCTGGCTGCCACCGCTGGCTGTGGCTTGATGCACCCCCATCTTCATCCCCTCTATCACGTGGCAGAGGGAACTCTGCTTCCTCTCCTCGCCCCCCCCCCAATCTAATCTTCGCAGCTGCTCCTTGCCTCATCCCACCTGATCTGCACACACCTCACCCGCCCGATCTCCATGACTGCAACTCCTTCAATCCCCACATCTGATCTGCGTGCATACCACCCACCCAATCTCTGTGACTGCTCCTTCCCTCATCCCCACGCCTGATGTCCAGTTTCAAACACTGTGATTTATCAGAATATCCTGATGTTTAGCTGCTGATATATCACGATGTTGAAAACCAGGTATCGCTCAGCCCTAGTCTGTTTTTAGCATACCTAAAATTCTTTGCTTATTTGGGGATACCCAAATTTTGTTCAAAAAATTGTTTTGCAGAGGTAACTAGAGTTATCAAAAATTTTAAAAGTAGGGGGTCTGTGGCTTGGCTTTTGAAAAATAGGGGATCCTCAGTAATGACCTAATTGTGAACCACTGTTATATCTAGGTAGTTGTGCCAAAATTTTATAGAAAATGTGGGTTTTTATTAGGTATTTGAATGAAATAAGAGATTTCTGATGGTGCTCTGGAAGGTAGTTCTGGAGGAAGGGGGTGACCTTCAGACAGTGGATGAATTGAAATGTCACAGATTATAAATGTGTATCAAATATATAACAAATCCTTTTTAATTATATTTGAGTTTTTTATTTCTATTCTTGCTTATCTGAAAATGGTACTCAACTAATAGCATGTTTCTAAAGTAAGTCCAGTTGAGTTCAATTAAACTTACTTTCAGTAGTTATGTATAGGACTGTGGCTATAGGCTGCAATCTTATATACCTATACCTTGATGTAAGTTCCACTTTACTCAGTGGAGCTTACATCTAAGTAGGCATTCCTAGAATTTCAGTGTTAATGCATAACTGTATGGAGCATACAAAATGCTAAATGTAACACTTCTGCACAAGTTGTTGTTGTTGTTTAAGGCTTCTTTATTTGTTACAATTAATGTTTTCTGCTTATCTTTGTATTAGTTGTTTATGCAAAAATCCACACATACAGTGGACACTCGGGTTCCGAACGTGATCCGTGTGGGAGGCACGTTCACAACCCACAGTATTCGCAACCCACGCCTGCGCATATACGGGTCGCGATTTGGCGTTTCCATGCATGCACCGAAACCCGGAAGTAACCCATTCCAATACTTCCGGGTTCAGCGCGGAGCGCAACCCGAAAAGACGCAACCTGAAGCAGCTGTAACCTGAGGTATGACTGTATTGTCTTCTTTCCTCCTTTAATATTTATTTCCAGGCATATCGAGGGGGGGGGATCCCTAGTCACACCTATCTTCAATAGTTAGGGGCTCTCTTAATAGATAGCTATTTCTAAAATGACCATTTTGATCAGTTATAAATAGGTTTACAAAATTTGCATCTGAGTATTTATTAAACTAATACCTATTTTCTAATCCCTCCAAGCCCATCCAAGCAAGTTGTGTTCTAACTATGAGTGCCTTATATAACTAATATAAATGTAGTCCCTTTTTGTTTAACAAGTATCTTTTCACTATTGAGTACTTTTAGAAATAAGCATATAGAATCTATTTTTCTTTTGTTTTAAAACATCATTGCTGGTGGCCCAGAGCTATAAGATAAAATGTAAATACATCTACATTTACGTAAATAAATTTATTAAATTTATTTACATCTTCATATTAATGAAATACCAGGAATTATTTTTTTTTAAAAAAAATGACAGTATTGCTTTACAGTACTAAAAATTATATGCATGCCTGCTCAGAAGTAAATCCCACTTACTCCAACTATATTGTACTTTAAGACTGAAATCCTATACACACATGTACTTGACAGTTACTCCCACTGATATCAGTGGCACTTCTGAGTGGACATACATAGGATTGTCTTGTGAATCTTTAAAAATCAATTAGCTAGAGAAAAACTTAGAACCTTTCTACAGTATATGCAGTTTGTTGTGATTTTTTTCTATTTTCTTATAATCAGTGTCTCTGTTTACTACATCTGGGCTTATATACAGGACAAATTTCTTGTTGGTTTCCCATAACCGAGCATTTCACAAATAGAAGTACTGATGCACATTTAAATCACAGGAAAATATTTTTAGACATCTCTGTCAGACTGCTTCAAATGTTAAAAACAGGTTTTTAACCAATGTTATTTAATTCTAATTTAGATATAATGCACATTATATTTGTCCATCATCTCACATTACACACTGGTAAGCAAATAATACCCGTTATCATTCAACATATATTTAATAAGTTGTTTGACATTTGTCTTTCTTTAACAGCTGTCTTGCATTTTCTAAACATACACTCATTTTTCCAACATTAAATTTGAGATGCTCCTTTATGTTTCAATTTATGGAATTCATTAAACTATTTTATAAAACAACATAGTGTAATTATAAATAAAGCCCAACAAAAATATTTTTGAAAAGGGGTTTGTTTAATCTAATCATTTTAAAATTTACAAGTAGGAGTTGTTCATAGGTAAGATTTTAGTGTTCTAAAAGCTGTTAGTTTAGAAGCCAAACCCTGTCTGATTAAAAAAAAAATGGTTCAGCTGAACTGAAATATGAAAATACTAAGCAATCTAAGAAAAGAAACATGTAATTGGATACTGCTGCTTGCTGTTCACTAGACCTTACGAACCAAGTTGAGGAGCATATTGGTTGTAATAATTTATCATACTTTTCTGCAAAACAGTGTCCCTTAACAATACAACTCCTTGCAGCTCTAAATCTATTTTCACAAGTGGACAGTTCAAGCATTTTATTTTTCTCTCCAAAACTTTACTTCCTTTTCTAAGGTAATAAAATACTCCTGAAGCAAAAGACTCTCCCAAGTTCTCTTGAATGAAAGGGACATTTAAGAAGCAGTAGTTGTTAACGCCAATTCACATTATGAATCCTGAAGTGCAATATAGCACTTATGGTCTAAGTTCTCCTTACAAGGCAGGAAAAAAACATTTATGTATACAGTTATAGCATTGCTTAACTACTATTGTTTTACAGCCAAATTCATTACTTGCATCACTATAAACTATATCAAAATGTTACAAATGAATTTTAAACCCAGGGAAACAGCTACAAAAAGCAAGCTCAACATTTTAGCTCTGGAATGTCAGATTAAATTATCTAACAACAAAAGAAATACTATAAATGATCTGTTGTTTTGTATTCCAAACAACCATTAGCCTATGAAACATTGCAAAACAAGTATGAAAAAGGTATTCAATGACACACACAGATGCTAAAACTCAAAATACACTTATCCTGGAGTAAGCCCCACAGAGCACAGTAGGGGCAACTTCTGAGTAAAAATATACAGTATAGTGCTATTATTTTTTGAACGAAAACATATTTCTGACAAAGGTCTGATGATCTTATGTTTCTCCCAAAACATAATAATTAAATATTTCATATATTAGTAAAAAAGCAGGAGGCTTACTGTGAAATGTATAAATATCATAAACGCATATTTAAATAACTTTCATTTATGAATGATGGTTGAAGTTAGAGCAGTTAATAACTTCCACACATATGAGATATGATCAATTTAAAAAACCTATAAAAACATGCAAAATAAACTAATGAAAATTATCCCTAATTGGAAAAAATCTCATTAAGGATTTGATTAAATAAACAGACACTATTTAGTCTCAATTGCTTTCTGAACATGCTAATCATTGTCACATACAGAAATAAATTACAGGCTTACCTCATTTCCCTCTCAAGATATTTAAAAGAATTCCCCAGACACACCGACTCAAATTTGGAGGGAAAAGCATATATTAAGTTCTGCACCAACAAAATTTCTCTACCCAACACTGGAAATGTGTAGCCAATTACAGGATCAGATAATTCTGTAGACAGCACTATTGTCTCAAATTCAGGTAGAACGAAAGACACTTTGTTCTTCCTTGAGCAGTCACCGCAGGCTCAGTGGGCTTACTTAAGTTAACTAAAGTGAGATCTGGATAGTAAACAAGCTTGGCTCAGACCAATGGCTTTCCACACCCTTCTGTTTATAGTAAGATGACTTGCATTCAGAGGTCACCCTCATCAACAGCTTCTGTCTTTCAGTGGGTATCTTATGTGGTGCATTTATCCCAAGGCTCTTTTAATGAACCCAGCTCCCCAGCCCCTACTTGCCTGCTGTCACTGTGACACATCTGCTTCTTATTGTATGAAATCCCTTTAAAATTTAAATGCACAGAGCTATGTCTATATATACCGTACACATACACTATATCAATGCTTCATTCTAGATGAAGTGTAAACCTACTAACACTAAAGCGTTTTTATTTTATTTTAAAAAATGTATTTTCTAAATGAAACAGCAGCAGCAGCAGTAGTAAGAATAAATATCACATCTGTCCCAGGACTAGCATGTAAGAATTCAGTAGATGTTTCTGGTAACATACCAGAAACGAAAGAGAACTGCCAAATAAAAGTGGACACTACTTTAATATCCACAGAAAATCTGTTCTCTCTCCTCCATCAAACTCAACAAAAAACAAACAATGCTGATAAGACTTTTTTCTTCATTCATGTTACCACCATTTCTACCATAATACATTTTTGTTGCAGTAGTACAAATATGTGCTTTCAATAGTACTTAGCATGTTAAGTTAGGAAATAAATATTCTGAGTATTGTCTAATGTTATTGTTATTATTATTGCAAATATTATACTAGCAGCTTTTAGCATATTTTAAGCCATATGTTGCAACAGTTGTGTAAAACAATATTTAATAGTTTTAAAAATAACAATTCAGTTTATTGATGATTTTTGATGGTCACATATCATATTCAGAATCCTGCTTCCCACCCTTTCCTTTAGAATAGAAAGTATAATTTTACACTCTACAAAGATGCAAAATTCAGAAGCTCGGTGGATAATTAAAACTGAAGATGGCACTCTCTCCCAACATGAGCACCATCTAGCTTGCTGTGCAGACTTAGCATTTGAGTGAAAGTTACACCTGCAGAACATTTTCGGCACATTGTCCTAGTGCAACATTTAAATGACAGCAGCTTGACTCTGTTAAAGCTAATAAAACATGATTGATGACTCGGATTAAAAAGCTATCTCAGTAGATTAGGATATTTGTGCCATCATTTGACAGCTCCAACACTTTATTATTAGAAAGGATTGCCACGACCATAAGGGTCATTAATAATGCTTGCATTTAGGACCATCTACCACTTTACTTTTTAAAAGACACGAGTATGCTCTACCCCATGTCCTCATAGTGTGTTAAAGGAGAGGTAAAGGTATATACAGTATAATGAAGTACAAGCTGTATTTGTGAAAGGAGAAAAAAATCCTTACCATATAAATAGCTCTTTATAGACATTATCCCAGCAACTCTGGCAACAACCCTGTAAGGCAGGCTGATACTATGATTCTAATATTACAGAGAACAGAGGTTGAGGTGAAAACAGTAATAGCTTGCCTAAGATCACTAGAGAGTTAATTGTTGGGGTGCTGTTTAACCAAGAACTTCCCATTCATATTCTATTATGCACTAGAAATATACAGCACAATCTAGATTTTGAATTTGATGGACATTCTCATGTATCATAAGATCTGGTTGTAACTCATAAATGCATAACTTTTATTTTAAAAAGTTGACTTCCGGTTAATCACGAAGCCGTGAGCAAGCGGGATTCAGCCCTGCAGGGAGAATCCAGGTTTTGGGAGGAAACATGAGCAGTGTGTGGGCGCCACAAGCCCCCTAAAACCTCAGAAGGAAGATTCTGAGGGCAGGCATCCAGCGACGCCAAAAAAGTGGTCTCTCCGCTAACGGAAACACTCATTTTTGGAGCTGAAAGATCAGCAAGACTGAGACACCATTTCTACTCCCAAGAAGCACAGCCTTGAGCTTACCCAGCACAGAGATCGATTCTCAAGAAAAGAAATCTGGATTAATTCAGTGAAGTACAAATCATAATAATTATAATAATTCGGAGGCAGCGAGGTAGAAAAAAGGAGGTCAGCCCCATTTGGGATTGGACAGTAGATGCATGAATTTCCTACAGAATGGAAGGCTTAAAAGGTTTCCTGCAGTGGAAATATAAATTTTATAAATACAGTTGTTGTGAAAGGGAGAAAATATATAACTGTACGTAAAAAGGGGGTGAAAGCTCCTTATTTGAGATACTTTGTTTCTTTTTGAGAGCTTTTGGCACCGCGGAGGAGAGTCTCCTGGTGAACTTTTACTTTCGGTTTTATAGCTAAAATGTATAAAATAAGTAATAGATGTTGGAAATGTAAGGAAAAAGATCATTTTATCATATTTGGTGGGAATGTAAGAGAGTGAAGTGCTTTTGGGAAATGATACACAATGAAATGAAAAAGATGTTGAAATATACATCTGTTTTAAAAAACCTGAAGCATTTTTGTTGGGCATTGTAGGTGAAGACATTAATAGACAGGATAACAAATTGTTTATGTATGCAACAACAGCAGCAAGAGTATAATGGCACAGAAATGGAAGCAAGAAGAATTACCAATGAAAGAGAAGTGGCAGAATAAACTAATGGACTATGCAGAATTGAACAAGATGACGGGAAGAATTCGAAACCGACGGGACCAGAGGTTCTTAAGAGGATTGGAGTAAATTTGTGAACTATTTGAAAGACAGCTGTAAACAACAGATTACGCTAGTAGGACTACAAGAATTTCTGTAAGGAGGACTATATGAAATATTGCAGGGAAAATTTAAGAAGGACATTTAGTTATGGAGTATTATAAGTAACAGTGAAGATAATGAAATGTAAGATTAAGTGACGAAGAGGGGAAATAATCAGAGGGAAGTCTAAAAAAATTGTATAGGATATGCATGAATGTAATAAGATGAAACTTTTTTTAAAAAAAGTTACATAACAAATGTGTCATGCACACAATTTTTAAAAATCTGCTCCCAATCTCTCATAGTTAAATTCTTGAGAATATTATTTACAACTGCCTCTCTCCCACCCCCAAATAATACAGAGCATTTGCACTTCCTTAAACAGATGCCTCTCAGCTGTAATTATCCAAAGCATTGCCATGTCAAGTAATACTCAGTTTGTTGCATTAACCAGCATAAACCAGGCTAGACTCTATGACAATAAAAGCCCAGTTCAAATTCTGAAGGAAGCATATTGTTATAGCCTTGTTTTTTACTGCTACAACAGTCAAGGGGAAACAGAGTAAAAGGTGCAATGCAGTAACAGCAACTAAATCTGTATAAAATAAAACCTAAGCAAACAACGTGTTTGTTCATACGGTTCTGCAAAGCTTTTCTTTTATAAATTTGTTGTTGTTTAGTCGTTTAGTCGTGTCCGACTCTTCGTGACCCCATGGACCATAGCACGCCAGGCACTCCTGTCTTCCACTGCCTCCCGCAGTTTGGTCAAACTCATGTTCGTAGCTTCGAGAACACTGTCCAACCATCTCGTCCTCTGTCGTCCCCTTCTCCTAGTGCCCTCCATCTTTCCCAACATCAAGGTCTTTTCCATTAAATTTATAAATTTATAAATTTAATGTAGTTTATAATCTGAACATTTATTAAAAATTAAAAAATTAAAAATTAACACCAAAAAGCTCAATGTACCGAATGCATATAAAACAAAAATATCAGTTTACAGATGGAAATTAAATGTCTTTCAAAATAAAAATGCCCTTGCTCATCTTCTGATGGTATCTCCATGCCAATGAACTGATTTTGCTGGGGAGTTCTCTTTTCAGAGAATCCTGGGAACAGAAGTTCTGCAATGCAGAACTCAAGATCGCTAGCAAGGAATACTCATATCATTCAAACTAGTTTCCAAGACTCTGTATGGGAAAACAAAGATAGCTGAAGTGGTTTAAAACTACTGCTGAGGTTAAAAAAAGTAACACAGAGACCTTGGCTTCAAATTTGCTATCTACAACTAAGGCAGAGAATGGGAGGCATTTTTGTTCGACACTGAGGAGAAAAAGCTAATGGTGATACTCAACAGAGTCATAGAGTAGGCCCACTGAAATCAATATACAAGAGGCCTACTTTGAAGCTTAGTGAAATCAATGAGGCTACTCTATGACTTAGTTTAATGCAACCCAGTGAGATAAGGTCCAAAGCTCAATAGGGTTGAGAATTTAGATGCTTCATTGTAACAGCATTTTAGGAGGCTGACGCCATAATGGAAAAAAAACACAACACAGACACACCTTGCAAGTATGTAATAGACTACAATACAAAACTGTATACAGGCCAGATTACAGTATTTTACATACTACAATTAAAATATATGCAATAGCAAGTACTATATAACAGTCTATGTTATTATGCAATGTAATGGAAGATTTGGTTTTCTTTGCATGTGAGTGTGATATGTACAAGGAGTGCAGGATTGCAGCCAATACACAGAAGCGCATGAATGGCACAGCAATAATGAAAAATGAAGTCAAATATGTGAACTCATTATGTGGAAGAAATTCCCCGTAGATGAAACATGCCACTGTAGGTGTGCAATCAGTAAATGGCACCATTTGGAGACAAATGGCAACAAGGGACTTTTTGGCCTAAAACCAGTGCAGCATTCCAATCTGGATTTCCTTCAGAATTGATTACTAGCACTATAAACGGTTGGTTCCAATGTACTTTTTATTGCATGTGCATGTACAACAGGGGTAATCAATATTTTTTGGACTTGTGGGCACATTTTAAATTTTGAGTGGCTGCACACAAGCAGGACCTGAGTGTGACAACATTCTCCCCTTCTGTGGTTTCCAGCAAATTGGTATTTAGAAGCATATTGCCTCTGAAAGTGGAAGTAGAACATAGTCATCAGGGCTAGTAGTCAAACTGCCTATTATGGGAACAAATTTAACTATGTGTTGCATGAAGAAGTACTTTAGTTTGTCTGTCCTGAATCTTCCAACATTTAGCTTCATTAGTTGTCCACAAGTTCTAATGTTATGAGAAAACAGTAATTATTTTTTTCTGCTCAGTTCCTTCATACCATGCACCATTTTATACATTTCTACCATGTTGACTTCTACAAGCCTGTTCTCTGAACTACAAAAACCGAAATATTGTAACCTGGTCTATTGCTTTGATCATTTTGATTACTCTTTCCTGAACCCTTTCCAACTCTACAATATCATTTTTGAGGAAGACGACCAGAACTGTACACAGTATTCAAAATGTGGTTGCACCATATATTTATATAGCAGCATTATACCCAGGGTGGATTTGATTTAAATCAAACTGATTTAAATCATGATTTAAATCACGATTTAAATCACTAGTCAGTAAGGCTTGATTTAAATCATAGTCGATTTAAATCACATGAAAAACTTAAATACTGTCCACTCCAAACAATCAGAAAAATATTGTTTCTATTCTATTCACTGAACTTCTTGAAACTTAGCACTGAAGGGGTTGTTTCTGTATTCATAGGTTTGTAGAACAATAGGATTAAGGTCTTTTTCTCAACTCTGTTCATGTTATAACATTTTTGCTGTGAAGAAGAGGCATGTGATCTCTGTTGAGTCAAATTCAGTTTTGAGAACTGCAAAAGTAAACCAAGTATCTGTGATAATATCTTGTAGGCAGAGAATCTGCCCAATAATCTTACAAAAACCTCTGGAAGAGCATGACATTGTGAATGGATTAATGGCATTTATTTACCCCAAAAAATAAACATATACAACCTTATTCTACATAATTAAAAAACTAATCTTTATTTCATGATGGAATAACCTTTGGATGGTAATATATTTTCCTCAAAAAGCATTTTATTTTAAAAAATCGATTTAAATCAAAAAAATCGATTTAAATCAAAAAAATCCGATTTAAATCAAAAAAATCCGATTTTTTTGATTTTTTTAAAAAAACCATTGATTTTTATCCACCCTGATTATACCAGAGTTTGTCATCATATACAAAACAATATATTTACAAATGAATGCTAATCTGTAACAGTGTACTAATTTTTACTACTTGGTTTACTCTTTAAATGTCAAATTTATATTTTATAGCACCTTCAGATCTGAATGTTCAAATCATTCACAGCTTATTTTAGTAATTGATACACATATGGAAGAAGCCAGGTTTCAGGGGGAAAGCTTGTAGGGCTCTTAAGGTGATTTTTAAAGTCACAGTATTCTATAAGAGTTTCTGTTCAGCAAAACAGAAAATAGAGAGATGCGGGGTGAGAGTGGGGTGTGTGTGTGGAGTGATTTGTTTCATCAGCTCACAGCTAAAAATTACTAGTGAAGTGGACACATTTTCTCATACACAGTAAGCCACGATTTATGGCATACCATGATGTGTGAATGATGCCACTGAGAGAAAAAGAAGGGTTACAGATCAACTTCTGAAAAAATATAGCAGGCAGGTGATATAAGACAAGGATTAAGTAATCTGTGTGGAAGAATGAAAAACATTACGTAAATAGAGACAAAGAAAGAGCAAAAATATAAGATGAAAACATTGGCTAAGATTCAATGGCACTTCCACTCATGCAAGGAGAAGGGTTTCAGATTGCTGCCAATTTCCCCCACAACTGTAGACCCTATTCAATTTGCTCTGGAGGGAACATGGAGTTATAGACAGAAGGAGGCAGAAAGGACAGTTCACTAAATGGAACTCCACTCTCAGCTCTTTGGATCCAAGACACTGTACATCAAAGAAAAGAGGGAAGAAAATAAAGCACTAGAAATTAGATAACTGCAGAGATGTCCACATTTGAAAAGGAATAACTAAAAAAAAATTAGCAAAGAAATGGTAGGAACTTGTGTAGCGTTCTCTTATGCCAGCCTTTTTAAATTGCCTATAAAATGAGATCCTTTGTCATAACTATCTGAAATGTGCTAAATTTCCTAACTTCAAGATTACTAGGAAGCCTACAAATTTCATACCACTGGATAGAAAACGATACTATGCTACAAGTAGCAGAAAATTGGCTGAGTTTCCCCTTAGTGAAAAACAAAAAAGGGGATGAGTTTGAAAATCAAAAAATGAAAACTAACTGAATACACTTTGAATGGATGGAGGAATGAAACTTTGTTTGTATACCCCAAAACATAAAGCTATGTGAGCGTGCAAGAAGGACAGAAATGTAGGGGATAGGACACACAAATGTTTCTAAAACAGAGGAATATTTGAAAGTACACTTTCAAAGAGAGTAAATAGAAATACTAATAAAATATACATTATCCTTTTAAAAGAAAAAAATAGCAAAGGAAGTGATAAAAGAAAATATTAAAGTCCGCTTCAAGTTAAGATTCAGGTACTTGTAGATGCCCAAGATGGAAAACAAAAATAGGGAGGGAACAATCTCTTTCTCTCTGTGTGTGTGCGCGCATAAAGTTTCTTAAGCTTAAAGGGGGGGGGGAACCTGAAAATGCATTAATTGCACTTAGTTCCCACTGAAATAAACCAAACTTTAGTCATGACTTACCTGTCCCATTTATTTCAATGGCTTCTAAGCATGCCCAGATAATTAAGAAAAGTATTTGTACAATTGTACAAGATATTGAAGGTAAATGAGGGTGTTAAGGCTGCTTATAGCCTAACAGCAGAACTTATTTATTTAAAGCAGGCATCCCCAAACTTCGGCCCTCCAGATGTTTTGGACTACAATTCCCATCATCCCTGACCACTGGTCCTGTTAGCTAGGGATCATGGGAGTTGTAGACCAAAACATCTGGAGGGCCGCAGTTTGGGGATGCCCGATTTAAAGTATTTATAAGCTCTCCCAATATGCCAGCAAGTTTGGAAAACTCAACAATGGCCAGAGGATTGGAGAAGATCAGTCTACATCCCAATTCCAAAGAAGGGCAGTGCCAAAGAATGCTCCAACTACCGCACAATTGCGCTCATTTCACACGCTAGCAAGGTTATGCTTAAAATTCTACAAGGCAGGCTTAGGCAGTATGTGGACCGAGAACTCCCAGAAGTGCAAGCTGGATTTCGAAAGGGCAGAGGAACCAGAGACCAAATAGCAAACATGCGCTGGATTATGGAGAAAGCTAGAGAGTTCCAGAAAAACGTCTACTTCTGCTTCATTGACTATGCAAAAGCCTTTGACTATGTCGACCACAGCAAACTATGGCAAGTTCTTAAATAATGGGAGTGCCTGATCACCTCATCTGTCTCCTGAGAAATCTCTATGTGGGACAAGAAGCTACAGTTAGAACTGGATATGGAACAACTGATTGGTTCAAAATTGGGAAAGGAGTACGACAAGGTTGTATATTGTCTCCCTGCTTATTTAACTTATATGCAGAATTCATCATGCGAAAGGCTGGACTAGATGAATCCCAAGCCGGAATTAAGATTGCCGGAAGAAATATCAACAACCTCAGATATGCAGATGACACAACCTTGATGGCAGAAAGCGAGGAGGAATTAAAGAACCTTTTAATGAGGGTGAAAGAGGAGAGTGCAAAATATGGTCTGAAGCTCAACATCAAAAAACCAAGATCATGGCCACTGGTCCCATCACCTCCTGGCAAATGGAAGGGGAAGAAATGGAGGCAGTGAGAGATTTTACTTTCTTGGGCTCCTTGATCACTGCAGATGGTGACAGCAGTCACGAAATTAAAAGACGCCTGCTTCTTGGGAGAAAAGCAATGACAAACCTAGACAGCATCTTAAAAAGCAGAGACATCACCTTGCCGACAAAGGTCCATATAGTTAAAGCTATGGTTTTCCCAGTAGTGATGTATGGAAGTGAGAGCTGGACCATCAAGAAGGCTGATCACCAAAGAACTGATGCTTTTGAATTATGGTGCTGGAGGAGACTCTTGAGAGTCCCATGGACTGCAAGAAGATCAAACCTATCCATTCTTAAGGAAATCAGCCCTGAGTGCTCCCTGGAAGGACAGATCGTGAAGCTGAGGCTCCAATACTTCATGAGAAGAGAAGAATCCTTGGAAAAGACCCTGATGTTGGGAAAGATTGAGGGCACTAGGAGAAGGGGACGACAGAGGACGAGATGGTTGGGCAGTGTTCTCGAAGCTACGAACATGAGTTTGACCAAACTGCGGGAGGCAGTGCAAGACAGGAGTGCCTGGCGTGCTATGGTCCATAGGGTCACGAAGAGTCGGACACGACTAAACGACTAAACAAACAAACAAACAAGCTCTCCTCTCATGGCACCTTCTAATTCACAATAATCTTTCATCAATTTAAAACTATAAAACTCTGTAACAATAAAATTGACGGAAAACAAGAACTTGCAATAACATTGATCACAAACTGTATTCAGTCCAGTAAGAACAGGAAAAAGCAGTTCTCTTAATAGGGAGAGCCTACAGCTGATATCTAACATACAGTAAGTCAGGCTCACTGAAATCAATGGATGCAAATGCATTTCTTTCAATGATTTGACTTTAAATATCACTAATGTTGGATATGAAATGTTGTTTTTACTGGTGAGCATTCTTTCCCAGCATTTCCTGGAGAATATGCACCAGCCTGGTAGTTTGTGTATCTGTGGGAGTTACCAGTAGTTTAAAAAGTCCCACCTTGACATGGAGTAAAATGAAGAATATTGCCAGTTTAAATGCTTTAAAATATTATATTTAAATGCATCGTTTCAAATAAAGGGATCATACATACAAACATGCATCCCTCAAAGAATGGGGGGAAACTAACAAGCAGTTAGGTTTTTATTGCACATCCCCAGTTATATGTTCAGAACATTGCCAAAGAACAGAAATACAAATTTGCATTGAGAACAGAGTTCATACACTGTCAAGAGGAAAACATGATGGTTGGAGCAAAAGCTCCTTGCATTTTTGCAATGGAACTTTTGGATCCAACCCATTTCTTCTAACATTATCCATTTACAGACATTTCCAGCTTTCCTATACTCCAAGGGGAGGTAGAGGTATGTCAAATCTTATTACCTTAAGAGCATGGGAAAGTTGAAAATGCCTGAAAACATCTAAAGTTTAGAAAACAGTTCAATATGGAGAATTTAAAAACTGGATCCATTAAGGGATAGGGTCTTTCTACTCTGAAGATTTATTCTCAGAAAATGAGTTCCTTCCATTCCTGGAACCCAACTTTTAGATCCTGAAGTTTTAGCATTATTTTATACATATCTGAAGGAGCATTAAAATAACATTTCTAAAAATATGAGTTTCACTAAAATTTATTTCCAATTTCTGCTTCAAATGTACATATACAATGCATATCTTTACCACAAAGAGAAAATATTATTATTTATATTCGCATCACAAACAGGATCTGTGAGCAAGGCATATCTTGTGACGGTCCCACAATCCACTAGACTCTGGATTTTGTCACAAGTCAGAAAAAAATACTTCAGCATATCCTTAACAGTAGCAGGACTCAGCCAGGCATGAAACAGCCAGGCTAAAGGGGGGTGGCATACACTAAATTCCTGTCAAGTTTATTCACCCAGCTCCTAAACATAGAGCATCAGAAAAAAATATAAAACTCTAAAACTATTCAAAATAGTATGCTTATGCCTTCAATCTTTTGGCCATGCTAGTTTATTATAGTTTAGACCCTATTTAGACATCTCTGCAAATGGGCAATTCATTTTTTTAAAATAATAAATGGAGGAAATCAGTGTTCTGGAGTAATAAACTTCTTGTAAAGACACAAACCATCTTATTACTTCAAAGTCCTAGTAATAAAAACCAGGCTGGACTTTTGAACCAGGGGAAAAATTTTTCGCAAAAGGGCGATTCCAAAGCATGGTGTAAAAACAGTGGAGTTCATATCCGCCTACAAATGATGGGAAATGTGGTCTTTCTGGAAGTTCAACAGCAGTTAGGCTAATGGTCTGGGAATTGTCTTGACTGTATGCCAGTACAATTAAGGATCCACACAAAGTTAGAGCCTGTCAGTACAAAGTGAACATATTTTTCAGAAGTGTGTTTGCATAGCTAGATTTGCTCAAGCGACCTATATTTAATTTGGCACAATACTAAAGATTGGGGACCAAACTATTATATATTTGTATAAAGAATGGGAGAGTCTATTGAATTGTAGACTAGCTGCTGGAACTCCTGTATCTGTCATTTAAAGAGCCAAATGTAAAACCTTTAAAAACAATTCATCTTTCTTTACACCATTCCAAAAGAGAAATTGAAATCAACCAAATCAATTACCTTCCTTTTAAAAAGAAAATTCCTTTTATCTCTCAGGTAATACATCATGCCAAAAATTTTTTTATTGAGTTTGAGTCATAAGGAGAAACATATTTTTTGCTTGCTTTACTGTTAGGGAAAATATTTTGTACAGCCTCCAGCTAAGCAAATGCTTTAAACATACCACAGTAAATTAAATTAATTTTCTTTAAAACATTTCAGCCTAAATTCAAACACAATGGGTGAAGTCCCACGCTGCTGTTCCGCTTGTAGAACAATTTTTGATACAGTGAAAGCATCTGCTTATGTAAAAGAGAGTACCGGTAAGTAATTTTCTCAAATGCCTTGTTCACCCTGAGGCCTCCTGTGCCAGGTTCCATAGTAGTGCTCCCCAACCTGTGAGATGTGACTGTGCAGATGGATCGCAAGTTTTATAAGTAAATCCAAAAGACTTATTGCTCATAATTCTCAACCTCTTCCAACTTTTAGTTTTGTTGGCATATTATAATGCTGTGTTGACACTTGTAACTGAAAGCTGGAACAATACTAGTCTTACATTTTAACCCTTTGAAACCAGTGATGGTTCACCACACGGTACTCATAGAAGGAATTGTTTGACTGTTACAGCGTGCCTCTGATATGCAGGTGCTTAAGGCAGCCCTGGACACCATTGGTAAGCTGTAATAGCCACTTAAAACAACTCCCCGTGCAAGCACTATGTGGTAAATCATCACAAGACCTGATGACAGGGTTAGTTAATGGTTAAGTCAAGGGTGATTTGAAGTTTGTTTAGTCAAAATTTGCCCACTTCTCTGCTGAAGAAACAGAGAGGTTTGAGTGGTGTCATTCTGATGTCACAAAGTTGGGGTACAGGGGACTGCAGCAGCAAAGGAGAAGCCAATTAAATTGCCTTCCCATCTCTTACATTGGTTTTTTTGCCAAGTAAAAAGATAGGTAAAGATTATTGTGGGTACTACTAGATTAAAGAAATAATCCTTAGAGGAAAAGGGCTTCAGCCTGCAGTTACAGAGAACTTATTTACTATGTTAATTCATTCAAGTGATTTCAATATGCATTGTTGGCAATACCATAATGTCTGAGCTAAGAGGCCACAGTCAACTATGTGTAGTAAGCGGAATAAGTATGAAAAGTTCAGAAAAACCCCCTGAAAATTCTACTAAACACACACACACACACACACACACACACACTAAAACAACTTCTGAACACAATAACAGAACAGAGATAAATACAACTGAAAAGTGTAATACAACCAAGCACTGAAAGAATGAGCCTGTGCTCTGAACAAAAAACATTGTATTAGTGTAACACATAAAAGGTTATTACAACATGCCATGCAGGGGCACAGAGAGAGGCAAGATATGAAAAAAGTAAACGGCGTTTCCATGTGCTGCTCTGGTTTGCCAGAAGTGGCTTTGTCATGCTGGCCACATGACCTGGAAGCTGTACGCCGGCTCCCTCGGCCAATAATGCGAGATGAGCGCGCAACCCCAGAGTCGGTCACGACTGGACCTAATGGTCAGGGGTCCCTTTACCTTTACTTTTAACCTTGATTGATATGGAGTGACTAAGATTACTAAATCCCTAGGTTTGCCTATAAGTGGAAATATTCCACTGATCACAGAACAAGTTCTTCTTTCACCTTTAGCATATATGCACAGACTGAAAGTAAGTTTTGGCAAAAAAACTTAACTGTCAGGGGTCCTTTACCTTTCTGACAGAAAAAAATCCTTCATAAAAGGATTTGGAAGCAAAGAGCATTTGGAAAATGGTTGACTCCTCGTACTACGGTAGCTATATTCACATGTTACAGTAAGTGAGAGTTGGCTTACTTCTTGTGGTTTATTGTGAATAAGTAGCCTGCTCAAGCACTGGCCAACCTTTCCACAGTCCACAGAAACAAAATCAGGAGACTGCAATTAAGTTTGGTTTTCTGTGACATTTGAACCCGGGATCTTGATTTGTTGCTCCCTAACAAGCCAGGATTGCTAGCCAGCCTAACCATAGTTTATTGTTGGTTTATGAATCTTACTTGTTAGAGACCCGCAAACCAGGATTATGAACTCGGAGGTCACAGGATGAACTTAATTGAGGCTTTCTGGTTTTCTTCTCCAACTTGTGCCAGAGGAGAAGTGAGGAAGAAGTGATTGGGCACTATGAACCCGAATAATACTCATTCACATTAACCACATTAACCAATTCTTGATTCTTGTGACATACAAATACAGCCATTGGGGTAGGGGTAGAATGTAATAGGAAAATAGTTCTCTAACATCCTGAAGTCTAAGGCAAAGTACGAAAAGGATAGGATCCACCAGAAAGCCATCTCATCACAGACAACTAGAAAAACTAGTAGCAAGAAAGAAGGCCTACTCTAAATTGAATCTGCAAAATTAGAAATCTTTCCTTTGCGTAATTCATGAAATGGCTATTTAAACTATTTACAGAAAAGATATTTGATAATTCTCAGGCAACAAATCAGAGTTGTATTTGACAACTTTTAATTATCACCACTAGGCAAATACTGAACATTTATAACCTACAGAAAATATAGAATATTCAGCATAGGCCTTATCTCTGAATTGCTCAACCTAACTGGATTTTAGAACCTCTTCAACCACACTCTTTCCTCTAAATACCTTTGGTCTGATAGATACCCAAGAACCCACCATATTCTCTATTTGCCATTTTCAACAACAGTAATTTCACATGTAAGGTTTAAAATAAGGGGTGACTGAAAAGAACTTCATTAGTGTCCCCAGGCAGGAGCCTTACAGTCTGAGCTTCCTTTCCTTTCCTTTCCTTTCCTTTCCTTTCCTTTCCTTTCCTTTCCTTCCCCTTCCCCTTCCCCTTTCCTTTCCTTTCCTTTCTTCCTTCCTTCCTTTCTTTCTTTCTTTCTAAAAAAGGCAAGTCTTTGGCTCTCCTAGAATCACAGAATTGTAGAGTTGGAAGGGACCCAAAGGGCCATCTAGTCCAGCCCACTGCAGTGAAATAAAATTATTAAACAAAGTGTTTGGGTATCCTTCTAAGAGATTCTACGATAGAGCTTTCCAAACTTTTCTTGTTGGTGACACACCTTTTTAGACATGTATTGTTTCACAACACAGTAATTCAGTTTTACTACCAAACGGGATGTTAAACTAAGCCCTTTCCAGCCCCGGGAAAAGCTCAGGGAGCATTTGTGCAACACACACTGCAGCCGACACACTAATGTGTCGCAAAACAGTTTGGAAAGCTCTGTTCTAGGAAATGAGCCTGTTCAGCTGGCCCTGCCTGTGAATGTTATTAGCCAATTAGTGAAATTGTGATTGATAAGTGAGATGTTTGGACACCAGGCAAATGAAATCACAGGGGTCCTAAGAACCTGCTGTTCCCCCGCTTTAGTGCACTTTTCATGCTTCTGTCTTGTTTTTTTAATAGTCCTTGGAATCTCCATAGTTCTCCCTTCCTTTTTTCCTAATAAGCAGGACACATCTTTCTTGTTGTGGGTTCATCTGAGATCAAGGACTCCCTAGAGGAAGTCCCTTTGTGGGTAGAGGTTAAAGAAACACCTCCCCAAATGACAAATGCAAAATGAAAAAGTGCAAAATTGAAAAAGTGAAAAATTTGCAGAGGCTCAGGTATGGCTCCTGCTGTGGCAAATGGTATTGCAAATTTGCAGTGATGTACACAAGCCTATCCCACTAGATTTGTCCATCTGTCCCTCACCTTGATCCTCTTAAATGTCCTAATAAATGGCTTTGGAAACAATTCTGTAAGTAGTTAAGCAGTTTAATGTGCCATGGTGGCAAGACATCACTATTTTATTTTATAATATAAACCCAAATATTTAGTTCTCCAGTAAATTTACACCATTCTTTCAAACTTGCTATAAACACTAACTAGTATGCTACACCAACAGTGACAGTGAAATTTATTAACAAATAATTGAGTATAGGATCATAGTCTAAATAACATATATTATGGCACTGCAGAAAGGCCAATAATGCTTCATAAAAAGTATTACTGCAGTGAAGTAGGTCCTCAATTAGAAACAGCAGACACAGCCTTCATTTATTATTTATGCTGCTTTGTGCCTATGTCAGCTCCTGGTTAATAATTAATTTTAATCTCATTATGGCAGATTTTATTACAGGCTAATTTAATTAAATGGTGAATTGGCTCCCAGATGTCACCATTTGTGCAATCTTTTAAATAAAGCTGACGATGACACAGATTTGGGGGGGGGGGGTGTTCCCAAATTTTAAAAATGCAAAACTCAACCAATTCCAACATTTTACCAGTGGGATATGTAATGGATCCTCCCACATATCCAAATAAAGATACAGACACAAATGTTTGAAATGTCACATTTTTAATTCACACGGTCAGTAATACATAATATAGGACTAACCTATGCTCAGAATGCTGCGTTGCACACTCAATTAGTTAACAGTTTGCCATTTATTAAGATCTGGGATAAAGAAGCAATGGAAAGGAATCCCTTTTAAGTTAAAATATCAATAGTAAGCATTGCTTGTCTCCAGCACTGATTAAAACACACATCTATTTCTAGGCAAAACAGAATGTACAGTGGTGCCTCGCTTAACGAATGCCCTGCTTAACGAAATTTCCGCTTAACGAAAGGTTTTTTCTAGTGGAGGTTGCCTCGCTAGACGAATTCGTTTTACGAAAAATTCGTCTAGCGAATCACGGTTTCCCATAGGAATGCATTGAAATTCAATTAATGCATTCCTATGGGCAAAAAAAAATGCAAAAAAATTTCAATGCATTCCTATGGGATTTGCTAGATGAATTTTTCGTTATAAGAAAAGACCCGTGGAACGAATTAAATTCGTCTAGCGAGGCACCACTGTAATGTGTTTTAATATTAACTTAAGCTTCACTAACACTAAACTCCAATATTTTATATGCTGTAGACATAACTAATACAGAAAACTAAGCCAATTTTACTTTTCTGAATCATCACTAATATCTCAGGTGACTGAACACTTACTTGAATGTATTAAAATGCTTAAACAATTTGACATATTTTTTAAAAGAAGTCCAGAAATAATGACTATTAAGAATTATAGAAGTAAACAGAGTATCATACTGGAGAAGGGGCAAATGCCTCACCTACAAAATCCACCTTGCTTCAAAGCACTGCATTATTATCCACACCACTATGTAAGCACAGCACCTAGGGTATGAGTGCAGAATTCATTTAATTTAAAAAAATGTGTCACATCTTTTGGTTTCCTCTATACCATGTTTCACAAATCCACCAACTATTTTTGCAATCCTGAACTAGGATTGTAAAATAAAGATAAGGTGCTCTAAATTCACAGTAGGATTCAGATATCTAGAAAAACTATTCAAGCTTTTCTGTATGACTGCTGTCAACACAAGCCATCGATGGAGCCGTAACCTTAGAATCCACCATTGTTGCTCTCTCCCTTGTAAACGGCAAACATTGTTACAGGCTGAGTAGCAATCACTTACTGGTGATACAATTGGTTGTCAATTCAAGCTGTAGGTAACTTTATAGGATAATTACTAGTCTTACCCAAGTTACTACCCGCTAGAAAGTTACCAGGAGACCTGTGAAGTTTGACTTATTAGCCATCAACATAATCGTTATGCACTAGTCACAAAACCAAATTAATTTGGTAATACAGAGGCAACTAATGTAATCATCTTTCTTTAAACAGAAATTACAAATCTTTGTATTGCTTCTCTCTTCCACAGATGGGGGAAACTATGAGCTTAAGAGGACAACTACACCATTAGGTTTAGCAGTTATTCAACCATTCATTATGTGTTTTGTGCACTTTTTCTATCATGACAATAAACTTCATATTAAAAAAAATAAAACACATTGTGATCCTCAGAGCAAAAGAAAAACTGTTCAGAAGCTGATGAAAGGTATATAAAGGGAGTTCCGATGAGCTGTTCATATTAGGCAGGATTGAATCTAAAGGTGTGTTCTTAAATACTACATCATGTTGAGCGATTAACTGCTCCAAATCTCGCACATATTAACTTGAGAAGTGCCAGCATACACAATGAATCTCTTGCAATCTCCCACAAACCTTTAATATTGAAATGAAAAGGGGAAAATCTAATGACAACTACTGTCAAATATTTTGAAAGCGTGCTTATTACAGATGATGAGAGCCTTTATATCATGGGGACCCTGTGGACCTCCACATGTTGTTGGATTCTGGCTTCCATCAGCCCCAGCCATCTAAGCATGTTTAGGAAACTGCCAAATCTAAAAGAAAAGGCCCAGACCAGACTTGTTTTTCTGTACAGGTAGAAGGGGCCATATTCTCTGACCCAGATGCTTAGAAAGTTGAGGTAATTTTCATCTGATTTATTGATTTCTTTATTCAGTAAGAATAAAACAATGAAGTATATAATAAAAACAACAACAAAACAAACCAATGCCACCCCCCAAAAAAACATTTAAAAGGACATAGACTGCAGAGGAATGTTTTTACCTGACACCTAAAGAGGCATGATGAAGGCATCAGACAAAACTTCTTGCGGAGAGCATTTTAACTTTGTATGTTTTTAAGTACAGTGGTGCCTCGCTTAACGAATGCCCTGCTTAACGAAATTTCCGCTTAACGAAAGGTTTTTTCTAGCGGAGGTTGCCTTGCTAGACGAATTCGTTTTACAAAGAATTCGTCTAGCGAATCGCGGTTTCCCATAGGAATGCATTGAAATTCAATTAATGCGTTCCTATGGGCAAAAAAAAAAAATTCAAAAAAAACCAATGCATTCCTATGGGATTCGCTAGATGAATTTTTCGTTATAAGAAAAGACCCGTGGAACGAATTAAATTCGTCTAGCGAGGCACCACTGTAGGGTTGCAGTTTTTCCGTGATTTTATTATTTTACCTGTAAACCACTTTGGGGCTTTTTACAATCAAGTGGTGTATAAATTTTATGAAAAAACAAATAACTAAAGCAGACATCATATTAGGGCACGAGGAAAGTACCATACATTGTGACACACAAGAGTAAACACTGACACTGGGGGAGATGTGATCTTTAAACTCTTCATGGTTTGTGACCTAAGTACAGTATCTGAAACACTGCTTCTTTCCGCATACAGTGGTACCTCGGGTTAAGAGCCTAATTCGTTCTGGAGGTCCGTTCTTAACCTGAAACTGTTCTTAACCCTTTAGCTAATGGGGCCTCCCGCTGCTGCCGCGCCACACGATTTCTGTTTTCATCCTGAAGCAAAGTTCTTAACCCAAGGTACTATTTCTGGGTTAGTGGAGTCTGTAACCTGAAGCGTCTGTAACCTGAAATGTCTGTAACCTGAGGTACCACTGTATACTTCCCTGCAACTTGGCATCATCATCTGAGGCTTTTATCCAAGTGGCCCTGTCTAATTAGGTATAGCAGTTAATAAAAGATAAAGGGTCTTTTTAGTTGTGGCTCCCCAGTTACAGAATGCTCCCTTCAGAGTTTTGTATTTCATGTTGCGTTCACTGTTGTGTTTACCCTAATTAATGGGGATAAGGCAATCAACGACTATAAGCCATAATGACTAAATGGCACCTAGAGGATCAGAGGTGGTAGGACTCACAACACCAGTTGCTGGGAAACAACAGCGGATGAGATCTATTGTTTGTATTCTGCTTATGGGCTTCCCATAAGCATCTGGTTTGCCTGTGGGAAACAGGATGCTAGAATTCTCAAAACAATGTGATGAAAAATACTGTATTTTTACTAATGACTTGCGTCATTAAAAGAATTGACATTTCTGTCGATAGCAGTTATAACTATTGCTGATCCACCTTAGTTTGTTTTCATCATCACTTTTGCTTCTTGCATCTTCACAATGTACAGTGGTACCTCAGTTTGCGACCACAATCCGTTCCGGGGAGGCGGTCCCTCCCCGAATCGGTCGCTTGCTGAAGCCACGCTTTTGTGCACGCACTGCGCAGATCGCTTCTGCACATGCGCACGCTGTGCAGATTGCTTCTGCGCATCCGAGCGCCACGGAACCCGGATGTAAACACTTCTGGGTCTGCGGTGGTCGGAAACCAAAGTGGTAGCAAACAGAGGTTTGACTGTACATTACTCTCACCAACTGTATTCCCATCCCATTTCAAATCTATATATATAAAAACGTAAACTGGCCTTGTCCGTTAGTATCCAAGTTTCACCAAAACCGCTTGACCGATTGCATTCAAATTTTGACACAATGCCGCATGCGAATATGAGAGCAAGCCCATACTGTTTTCAAAGACAGATGTCACACCTGTGCCTGGTAAAACCCCAAAACCCCGTGTTTCAAAACACACCACTCAGACGAAAATGCATTCTGGGAAAAGAACCAGGTTGCAAACCAGCACCCTCTAGCAGCGGCTACATGGTATTACACCTATAGAACCTTCCCTCTCAACAGCACCTCAGCTCCCGTTTACATACTAGACCGAAGCCTTTACAGACTAGGCCGAATGGCGGTACTGACTCGCCTGGGTGGGGGTTGGGGGGAGGAGGGGACGGGATAGGTCAGGACACAGTGGGACCAGTCACAAGGATGAGCCGGGGTGGAGGGAACGGGGGGGGGTGATACGTCATGGGTCGGGACAGGGTGGGAGGAATCACAGGGATAAGGCGGGTGGGGGGAAGAGGGGGCGGGATACGTCATGGATCGGCACAGGGTGGGGGCAGACACAGGGATTAGCCGCAGCAACGCGTGGCAGGGCCAGCTAGTATTATATAAAATCAGTATAAAACAAAATAAGATAAAAATCAACAAGCATAACCAAACAAAATGCAGTGCAGTTTAAAACAGCAGCAAAATACAGAATTAAACCAAGATTTCAGATGATGGTGGGACCTGAAACAGAGCCTCTAAAGTTAAATGAAGGCTCCAGGCAGGCTCATGGCGGGTGGACAGGGGATATGGTTCCCAAGTTATTGTGACTGCTGCTTTTTGAGAGGAGCAGGAGAAAGGCAGTGGGGCACTCAGCATGTATGGGCACAGTGGCAGTCAATCCAACCCTCCTGCCATCACACCCACAACTGAGAAGCTCCCTGTTGCTTTGAACTTTGCCTCCCAATAAATGGTAGCAACACAAGTGATGGGAAGCCAGGAGCAATGCAGCCCCACCAGTGCTATCCACTCTTGCTTTCATAAGGTAAGGGTAAAAAAAGGTAAAAGACCCCTGGACGGTTATTTCCAGTCAAAGGCGACTATGGGGTTGCGGCACTCATCTCGCTTTCAGGCTGAGGGAGCTGGCTTTTGTCCACAAACAGCTTTCCGGGTCATGTGGCCAGCATGACTAAACCACTTCTGGTGCAATAGAACACCGTGACGGAAACCAGAGCGCATGGAAATACTGTTTACCTTCCCGCCACAGCGGTACCTATTTATCTACTTGCAATGGCATGCTTTTGAACTGCTAGGTTGGCAGGAGCTGGGACCGAGCAACGGGAGCTCTTTCATAACACAACAAGCACCTGTAAAATTCTTATTCTTAAGGATTTCTAAGCTCCTTGGGGGGTTTTAATGCATGGCTTACCCCATCCTTAGTCTCATAAAAGGATTATTCACGGCCGCAATAATTTAAAAAAACCCTCTACAATTCTATATGGATCCCCAGCATGCTAAAATTAACACACATCTGATCTAATCATCTTTGAATGATTCTGAGAATAGATCTTTGGTGGTATAAGAAAGAAAAGGAAATGTTACACTGCAGTCTGTGTTTCTCTGTCTCTCTCAGACCCACAGTGCTAACTGCAGAGCTATACGTATGACATAGAGTTTTCATGATTTAATCCAAGATATGTTAATTTAACAGCACACCACATTCATGCTAGACACAAATAAGAGTAATAATCCAATCCTATGTTCAAATCTATAACTATTTTGGAAGCCCCTGACAGGTGTGTTACCAAGAACTTAAATAATATGACACAAATATCCTAAATTATATGAAGATTCAAATAAAGGCAGACTTTAACATAACTTCTCTCTCTTTCTCATGCCCGCCCACCCCTCCTTTCTCTCCTACATTGTATGTATTTATTTTATTTACAGTATTTAACAAATTTGTAAGTTACAATCTTTTCCCATAAGCCATGAACAATAAGATGTTACATTAAAAATATTAAAACATTCAAGGATTAAAATTTGTCAACAAACAGATAACTAGTAATACAAAGGTGGCCACAATTCAGGGAAAGCTTTGTTAAGCAAGAACTTACAAGCCCCCTGCCACCAGTCAATACCATCCAAATGTTATATCCAGCAAAGGAAGAAACCTATGTGCACTGCAGATAAGTAAAAAAGTTAGTCAAGACACACATGATGTGCTTTTTATTATTAAAGAATGAAGCATGAAAAATACATTCCAGAAAACATCTGCCCATTTCAGAGATGGGAACATAAAGCTTAAACTGGAGAGTTGAACAGTATCAGAAAGGTTTTTTTAAAAAACATGAGATATGACAAATTTTAAAACCTGATATATTATGAAAAATTCTTTTCTTTTTCTGAATGTGAGATACTGGTGACATATAACAGGAGAATACTATTGTCCTTATGTTCTTCTGTACTTGTCAACTTCCTGGATATATTTTATTTATTACATTTCGGAACAGGGCTCCCAGTTTTCCCTTTTGCCTGGTTTGTCCTTCTCACAACAACCCTATGCCATTGCAAGGGACTGATTGGCCCATGCTTACCCTCAGTAAGCTTTCAGTATACCCAGTTGCTCTATGAGCAAAATAAAAAGAAAAAAGTGGGTTTTATACATTTTAAAATTTGATTCAGTCCATATCTTACCTAATTCACACTTTTCAAAACAATATGCAAACTGAAACAGCCATTTCATAAAATTTAGTTTTCCAAATTTGTAATGCAGTTTTCCAACCAGGCAATGTGCACAAAAAGGCATACACTATGGTAAGCATCAACTGCATGTATTAGTGAAAATCACACAAATGCATTATTTTAGGGAGAACTGCTTTGCAAAAATGTCTGCATTTGGCAAAATTCCATAGAAGAACGTGTATCTTGTGAAAAATTCAAACTAAAATGCTGATGAATTTTCATGAGAGCTTTTAAAAAAGAAAATTGATGTGGAAATGTGCAGAACTGAAGACTGAAAAATATTTAAAAACTGAGCAAATCCAAAATTGACAGATTTGTCCATTCCTACTGACAACTGACAATAAAGACAGTTACAAATTGTAGCCTATATCATAACTAATTGCTGCCACATCAGTTACTGATGCAGAGATCAGGAATGTAAGGTCGGAGCAGTCCACAGGTTGTCCTTTCCTCCTCTTGTCTGAACTGAAGATGCAACATGAGCTGACATTCTAATTAGAAAACTGGCCAGCAGCCACAACCTAGCAACCCTAAGTCCAGGGGTAGCCAACTTGGTGCCCTTTAGATGCCGTGTGGCTACAACTCCCATCAGGTTGATGGGAACTGCAGTCCAAGAACGTTTGAAGGAGACCACATTGGCCATCCCTGCCTTAGAGACAACGCAAGAGCTCACGCTTGCCAACACCATTTTTACTACCATAAGACAAACTCCTTTTAAGGAGTATGAACACAGTTATCTCTCTTTTTAACAGTGTGTGAACATCTAACTTTAACAGTTTGCAGCAAGATGTCTGAGGTAGGAGTAAGCTGCACCATTTCCATTCTCAGGCACCCAGCTACCAGGGATTTTGTTCCTCAACCAGGAAAGGGCAATGAGTCACGGTAGTAATCAGGCCAGCTAGTAGATTAGAAGTGTCATGTTAAAAAAACAACGACACACTTTTCATTCAGTAATATGCTAGAACCAATACACTTTTAAAAAGGAAGGAAGGGAACCAACTACATCCACAGCACTGAGATCTCCTTTTATTACACATGGTTTCATCCTAAAGCTTCCCTTGCACTGGACTAAAGATTTAGTCATCTGTTTCTGTAAATTATGGTCCCTACATTTTGGCGAAAGCAGTGAAATGCTTCTTCTATCATAGAGGATAGCTAGTAAATTTAATTATAGCTTTTGTATGGAACCAGGGATAGCCAACGAGGTGACCTTCAGATGAACTAAAACTCAACCTTGACCATTGGCCACAATGGGCTAATGGGAGTTGGGTCAAACAATAGTTGGCTACCTGTTATTAAACAACTGTCCTGGTTTTATTTCAGAACTACATTTATTTACTTTAAATATTTCTTATCCACACTTCATTGCAATGCAATTCGAGAGGTTTATTTAAAATACTAGCCCATATACATACTACAACCACTACACCATAAAACCAGGAAAATCACAATTAGAAAAATTGTAAAATGGCATCAGTCCAGGCACAAATATACAGCAAAGGCTTGGGTGAATAGATAGGTTTTCATCTAGTGAAGGAAACAAAGAGGATGCCAACAACAACAAAGTGCCCGTAGTATCTCTGAGGGGAGGAAGTTCCAAAGGTGGGAAAACACCATCCCAATAAAACTTTTTGACAATGCAAATTTGTTCACAATCACAGGACATTTTATTTAAAAATATTTCTAAACTTACTCTAGGGTTTTATTAATATTACTCAAATCTAGAGTAAACTGCACATAAAGTTTACTCTTCCATATTTCTCTTCACCTTGAAATATGGACATGTGTTCATTATCAGGGACTGGTCTGAAGTTACTTTAATTCTTAATGTCTTAATCACTCACACTTATTAAATTATTTAAAGGAGTTTGAACAGAGATTAGATGGTTCCCTGTAGCCAATGACATTAAAAATTCTGTGTTCCCAGAAGCCTGAAAAAGGGGAAGCAGAAAAAGTACCTGTGAGAGAGCATTCTTTCATGTGCTTTGCCTAGTTTCTCAGCATTGTAAAAGTAGGGAATTGGAAGAAATGCTACAAGGAATGATGTTGCATTTTGTTCAGAAATATTACACTGGGGAAAGCTTTGCAATTCCTGATTCTATTCATTAGTCTGCTTCTTGGTAATCTTTAGCCAGCTATTCTACCATTTCAGGCTGAACACATGTGTTACAAAGAGGTATACATCTAAAACTTGAAAGGAAGCCAGTTTTAGGATGTGTACATACTTCCTTTCCCAAAGAGGTAATTCTGCCATAAAGGATGGAAAAGTATATACAGTGGTACCTCGATTTATGAACACATTTGGTTCCAGAAGTCTGTTCATAAACTGAAGCGTTCTTAACTGAAGTGATCTTTCCCATTGAAAGTAATAGAAAGTGGATTAATCTGTTCCAGATTAAGGTGCTACTGAAGGATTTTTTTTATTTTACTTCGACCCAGACCAACACGGCTACCTACCTGTAACCTAATCTGTTCCAGACGGTCCACGGAGTACTTAAACTGAAGCGTTCATAAACTGAAGCGAACTTTCCCATTGAAAGTAAGCCTGGAAAGTGGATTAATCTGTTCCAGACAACCTGAAGCGTACTTAACCCGAAGCATGGGTGTAATTGGTTCCGGAAGGCTGTTCATAAACTGAAGCGAACTTTCCCATTGAAAGTAATGGAAAGTGAATTAATCCGTTCCAGATGGGTCCACGGTGTTCGTAAACCGAAAATCATGTGTAATGTGTATTTCACCCTTACAGATGTCTTTAAACTCAGCCTATAAGTGCAAGTAGACATTTCTTCTTGAGAATGTAATGCATATAGCAGTTAGTTGCTGGACAGTCAGATTGACTCTGGATGATATACGTAACAGATATCACTTCTGAATTCTTGAAAACCTTTACTTCTAAAAAGCTCCTTTTGTGGGCTTGGGGGTGTTTATTATGCAACTATAGTCATACTTGCTGTGATACTACCATGTAACTAACAAAGTTCTCCCTTTGTTGGCGCATGCCAGTATGGCCATATTTTTAAAAGTTTTGCTAAAATTCTTCTCACATGTTGTGTCCTGGTCTTCGCGTGCCCTTTTTATATCTAGTTCACTTTCACAAATATTACCCTAGAGAAGGGGGAGCCAATATGGTGACCTCCAGCTGTTGGTGAAATCCTACGTTCGTAATCTGTGACCATTGACTGCTGGCTGGGGCTGACAGGAGCTGGACTCTAAAAACATCTAGAGGGCACCATGTTGGCTACCCTTGCCCAAGGGCATCATGACAAAAGGTTCTATTTCCAGATTCCCATAAGCTCTTATAATAGAAGCCACAATGCAAGACCTAGAGGTACTATGTGGTTTACAGTGTAATGCAGGCATCCCCAAACTTCGGCCCTCCAGATGTTTTGGACTACAATTCCCATCATCACATCATCGCCACTGGTTCTGTTAGCTAGGGATTATGGGAGTTGTAAGCCAAAACATCTGGAAGGCCGCAGTTTGGGGATGCCTGGTGTAATGCTATCTGTTACATATATCACCCAGAGTCAATCTGACTGTCCAGCAACTAACTGCTATATGCATTACATTCTCAAGAAGAAATGTCTACTTGCACTTATAGGCTGAGTTTAAAGGGTGAAATACACATTACACATGATGTATGTGGCACCATATTTCATTGCTTCCTCAATCTTCCTTGCTCATCAACACTTCACCTGCCTGCTTCAAAGGTTCTGAGCCATGCTCTTTTTGTGGTCATACAAGTTACATGGGGCTTAACAGAAGTTAACTACCAGCTTCTGTTTCCATTCTGCTCCCTTGACTTCAGCCCAGTGGCTCATTCAAAGCCAGCTCTTACAACCAGGCATTTCACTACCCTACAATATGGCTGAAATATTGCCCAAGGAAACACTAATTGCATTATAAAAATATACAGTATAAGAACACCCTGGAAAAAAATGGAAAGAAAGAAAGAAAGAAAATCAGCAATGTTATCCTATTTAAATTAACTATTTTAATTGAAGTAAAGGTAAAGGGACACCTGACCATTAGGTCCAGTCGCTTACGACCCTGGGGTTGCGGCGCTCATCTCACTTTATTGGCCGAGGGAGCCGGCGTACAGCTTCTGGGTCATGTGGCCAGTATGACTAAGCCACTTCTGGCGAACCAGAGTAGCGCATGGAAACACCGTTTACCTTCCCGTCGGAGCGGTACCTATTTATCTACTTGCACTCTGACGTGCTTTTGAACTGCTAGGTTGGCAAGAAGGGAGAACTTTTCATCTAAAAGGCCTGTCAAGTTTGTGAAAATTAAAACTGTTTTCCTGCCTTGGACACATTGCTCACAGGGAACTGTGCAGGAATTCCCAACTGAGCATTTATTTTTATTTTTCAAGGCTCCAGATAATGGTGTTAGGTTATAAGGTAAGGCCCGTTATCATAAAATGTTCTGTTTGTTTTGTTTTGTTTTGTTAAAGGAACAGTTCCAAAGTAAATTTGTGTACTGGGTCAGTTATAAGGGCTGGAACCCAAACTTTAACCCTTGAAGAAGTCAGACAGTAATAAAAATCATTTACCGTATTTTTCGTTCTGTAAGACACTTTTTCCCTCCTAAAAAACGAAGGGTGGGTGGGTGTCTGTGTGTCTTATGAAGCGAAGGCTCTGGACGGCAGCGGAATCCCTCAAGTGGAGGGATGCCACCACTGCCACCGGCAGAGGGGCAGGGTGAACAGCCCAAAAGCGGGCTGCTCCCCCCTCCGCCACCAGCGGCATTGATTCAGATTTTTTTTTCTTGTTTTCCTCCTCTAAAAACTAAGTACGTCTTATGGAGCGAAAAATACGATAGTTCTTGAGCACCTAAAAAGTCAAAGTTAAAATGAGTGAGCTGTTGCCATGTTAGAATTTCTTTTTTCCAGGTGTAGACAAGTGGAAAATGGTTCTGCAGGGTTGGTTTGCAGAAAGAAGTGGTGGTAAGGCCAGTATGGCAAAATACTGAACCAATCTGATACCACTTTTGTCTTTTCCAGGAGCAATACAGCCCCAAACAGAGATGGATAACATCTAACATTTAACGAGTAGTGCTTTAATATCAAAGGAAATTGTATTGTTGGGAAAGGAGGATAAGGATTAGCAGCAAGGCCAAGAAAAGCAAGACATGGGCTATATACCCTTTCACCTACTGCTATGGAAGTGAAGCAAATTTGCATGCATCATTTTAATGTCCTGTTCTTAACATGTCACCAAATTAAACCAAGCTTAACTACATATAACTGTGAACTTCTCATTTTACAGTACAGTAGTTGAATCTATTGTTTAAGTTAAAAATCAACTAACCCAAATATGCAACCTTATATGAAAGCTTCAAGATGAAATTACATGAGTTTCTAATAAAGCCTCTTTTGAAATAATATACTAGGAAGTTAGCCACTAGATTATTTTTCTTTTTAAAAAGTTGACTGAATGGTAAACAACATTTTAGAAGTAAAACAAAATACATAGTTAACATCTGTATCCCAGGAACATGGTTTGCTCACTATTCCAAAATGTGAAGTGCTACAAAGGTTATGTGTTCATGCCATTAAGTGTCTTGTAGGGAAATGCAACATAATATAATCGTTTTAAGTAACTAAACATATGAAAAAGATCCTTAGATCCTCTAAGTTTTCAAAAAAGCATAAATGATTTAAGGGCAAGAGAGCAAGCAAGTTAAGCATTAGTGGACCTCATGGCAGGCTTTCACCCATTCAAGAGTTAGACTGGAGAGCAGTCGTACCTTGGTTCTCAAATGTAATCCATTCCAAAGTCCATTCGACTTCTGAAAAACGTTTGAAAACCAAGACGCAGCTTAAGATTGGCTGCAGGAGCTTCCTGCACTGAAGCAGAAGCTGCGTCAGACATTTGGCTTCCAGAAAACATTTGAAAACCAGAACACTTACTTCCAAGTTTTCGGTGTTCGGGAGCCAAAACGTACGAGTACCAAGGTGTTCGAGAACCAAGGTACGACTGTAATTATTAATGAATCCTGTTCCTTTTACAGTACCAGAGCAATTTACTTCAGAATAAAAATGTTTCATACAGTGGTACCTCAGGGTAAGAACTTAATTCATTCTGGAGGTCCGTTCTTAACCTGAAACTGTTCTTAACCTGAGGTACCACTTTAGCTAATGGGGACTCCCGCTGCCACCGTGCCGCTGCCACACAATTTCTGTTCTCATCCTGAAGTAAAGTTCTTAACCCAAGGTACTCCTTCTGGGTTAGCGGAGTCTGTAACCTGAAGCATCTGTAACCTGAAGCGTCTGTAACCCGAGGTACCACTGTACTTCCAGTTAAGACAAGAACCCAGTTCATATAAAGTATAAGTACAAGATTATTTTATTATTCACATTAGATCACCTCTAAAGATATAGGGCCAAATTCAACAAATCCTATGTGCTAGTGGAAGCCAGAACAAGGACACACACTAGCACAATGGGGCTTCCACTCTCTCCTCCAACCACATGGCCTTTGTGCCTCCCCCACATCCACTTTGGAATCCGGAGAATCCCCAGAGCAGTATTTTTTTTGGGGGGGGGAGAGATCATTCCATATATCAAGCAGAAATTTTGGCACTGATGGATCAACCATAGCATTATGTTGAATTCCACCCAAGGTCAAGAAAAGGCATCATGTTTACACTATATAGCAGTGTCTTTCAGACTTTGGTCTAGAGCTATTGTTGAACTACAACTCCCATCATCCCTGACCACTGATCCTGCTAGCTAGGAATGATGGGAATGATGGAATGATGAGTTGTAGGCCAACAACAGCTCCAGACCCAAGTTTGAGAAACACTGCTATTTAGAAAAATATTGATAAATCTACTATAGTTCCTTTTCCAATGACTTGCTTATTCATTCTTACTCTTACAATTTAAGAATGAATATTTAAAAGAATATTTAACATTTTCTTTTTCTGCTGAAATTACACAAATCCATGATACACAAATATGACCAGTATCACATTTGCTCAATTTTGATGTGCTCAAGCAAGTATTCATTTGCCACTGTTGAAAGAACTAAAGGTATCCATCCATAGAAAGAATATGTGATCTCAAACACTGCAACTCAAAACTCTCTGAAAACTTGTGCTGTTTCCAATCACTTTGGCTCTTCAAAATGTTTGCACCAGAATTATGTAGATACAAGGGATAAAATTTCCAAATATATATTATATGCAGAACTACCTGAATGGAAAAGAAATAAAAGGGACATAAAAGAAATACAACAGGATAATGATAAAATAGCACCAACTATTCTGATCCATATAATGTCATTTTTATTTATTTATAGACATGCTCCGTATTTTATCTACAGTGGTACCTCCGGTTGCGAAATTACCATAATCTGTTCCGGAGGTCCATTTGTAACTGGAAACTGCTTGTAACATGAGGCATGCTTTCCCTAATGGCGCCTCCCACTGCTATCGTGCTGCCGGAGCGCGATTTCCGCTCGCATCCCAGGGCAAAGTTCACAACAAGGGGCATCTACTTCCGGGTTGGCAGAGCGTGTAACCTGAAGAATTTGTAAGGGGGACGATTTGCAACACAAGGTACCACTGTATTTGTCTTTTTATGTTTTGGATGTTTCCCATAAGCCGCTTTGAGCACAGCCCCTTGTAGAAAAGTAGCATATTGTACAGTGGTACCTCGGTTTAAGAACAGTCCGCTTTAAGAACGATTTAGTTTACAAACTCCACAAAACCAGAAATAGTGTCTTGGTTTGATAACTTTAGCTAGGTCTAAGAATGGAATCAGAATAGTGAAAGGGCACTGGCGGCGGAAGGCCTCATTAGGGAAAGCATGCCTCGGTTTAAGAATGGTTTTGGTTTAAGAACGGACTTCCAGAACGGATTAAGTTTGTAAACCGAGGTACCACTGTATAAGTAAACTCATTAACACACTCATTTTTTAAAGCAATGAGATCTCAGATTCTTCACAGCATATCTAAAAGCATAATTAAAAAATCAAACGTTAAAATCCTCCCGTAGAGGACTGCCTTCAGATGTCATCTAAAAGTTGTGTCATTCTTTATCTCCTCAACATCTGAAGGGAGGGCGTTTCATAGGGAGGGCGCCACTACCGAGAAAGCCCTCTACCTGGTTCCCTGTAACGTCACTTCTCGCAGTGAGGGAACCAGCAGAAGACCCTGTAAGAGGACCATGTTAACAAGACATGTCAGGAGTGCCAACGTGAATAAAATATTGGGGGGGGGCAGGTAAGCCTAGTGATGTGAGGTGAGAATATTCTCCGGATTTTCTGCTAGAAAAGTCTCTGGAGAATATTCTCCACAAACTGTAAATTCTAATGTAAGAACCAGTTTTACAACCCACATTAAAAAAAATCTATTAAATAATAAGTCAAGCTGTGATATTGCCAGTGTAAGTATTGCTCCAATAGTGAAATGGATAATATTATTAGAATCGGACACACCAAGGTTAAGTAGGCTGGTTGAGTCATTTAAAGAACTAGAAGATCACTTTGAAAAAGTGATGCCTTTGAGGCCCTACAAAGCAAGAAGAGAAACAGCTGAAAGAGCAGTTAAGAAAAGAAATGGCATTGCAGCCAATTCACTTTACTGCAAATATCCTTGATCCCAAGTATAATGGCGTTCATTTATCACGAGATGAACAAATTCAAGGTACTGAGTTCATTGATCTCAAAATATCAGCAAGTGCACCAAATGATGCACAAGATATTTTGGCAGAGCTGGCAGCATATCGTGCTAAGGACGATTTTTTTTTTTTAGCAAGTCATATGTATTGAAGATAGTTGAAAAAGTGGAAGCAGTGGTTTTGGTGGAAGGGAACATGCTTTGGTTCAAAGCTTAGCAGAGTGGCTGTGGACATTTTAAATATGCCACCAATGACAGCTGCAACAGAACATAGCTTCAGTACTTATGGACTTATTCATTCAACAAAAAGCAATAGGCTTACTGCAGACAGAGCAGGAAAGCTTACATATGTAACTTATAACTTAAAACTCCAAGGAGAAGAAAACACAGCTTCTAACAAGCTCATTGAATTTTACCCAACCATCAACTTCGTTCTATGATCTCGCAGATGATCAGTGTGGAACTGAAAGCTCTGTTACCAGTTGAGACAAAGATGGTGACTTATCTTCTGAAGATGTTTGAGGAGTTTATAAACATTTGAAACTTTTTACTTAAAGCCTATTTTTTAAATACATTTCTTTCTTGTGACAATTTATCAGTTATAATTTAAATATGTTCTGTGTTGCCTTACTTGTCTAAGCAGATAGTAATTTGCATTTCTGATGTTATGTAACTTGCCATTACTGATTATTTTTGTTTTATTTTCTGGAAATAATAGCATTTATTTTAAACTTATATTGATTTTATTATTGTTGCACTGAAAATACTGTACCATGTAGATATGCTTTAAAAGCTACATTTCAAACATACACAACATAATTGGAATTCAAAGTTGATGGTAAATATACAGTTAGTGGCAAGCTTAGTGATTAATGTGAGTCATTCACATTGAATTTTTCAATTTCAGTTTTGGTGCAAAAAAATCAAAGAATGTGAATTCATTGCATTGTCCCATTGAATAAAAGTATTTCTGCAGTTTTTGGTTGCCATCTGAACAAGTTTACCCATGAATAAACATGTCTATTTACTAATTATATAATTTTCAATGCATTAAAATGAATATTCTCCTATTTTAAATGAAAATTCTCTAATAGTCTCATTAATTGAGAATATTCTTGAGAATATTCTCCAAAAGATTATTCGAGTATTTATTACTAGGTAAGCCCTGCCCCACATAATTGATCACAAGACACAGTTCACATACCATTTGAATGGCAATGTTCATTAATTGTGAGGGGACCTGGCCCCCTCACATATTTTATTGGGAAAGCTGAAGGGACCCTCAGCCCCTAGGAGTTTATTCCTATGCACCATGTTCACAACTTCTACATTTTTAAATTACGGTCCTAAATTACTCAAATGTTGGACCACTAACAGACATTTCTGTCAGTTTTGCAAATGTCAAAGCCTTATATCTGTTGGTGACCTTATTGGATGCAACCAAATCTTGTCACTTCTAACAGCAGCTGGTAGGAAGGGGTGGCTTACCAGTAGAGAGAAAGCCAAGGTAGCACTGGGTAGATGTACCAGTGGGAGCACCTGATTGCTCCCACCAGTGCATCTCCACAACAGTGGCCTACCTGCTGCCCTGTGCCTCTGCCTCCCAAGTCACAGTAACACTGTTGCCAGGAGCCCAAGTGCATGATAGTGCCCGCTCTCCCTGCTGGCCACTCCTGGTCACTACCCAGGCACCAATTTATCTAGGGACAAATGGCACAGTTCCCAAGGTTGGGGGGGGGGGAAGGAAGGCTTGTCTTTTCAATGTTGGTAGGTTCCATGTCATTTAGAAACAGGAAATCACTTCAGAGGTCACTATATCAACCAACATCACCCACACCCACACTTTGGGGGAAATGTCCCATTTCCTAAGGGGAGGTACATCAGCTTGCCAAATGTGATGCAATGTGCTTCCCTCTGTTTTTGGACCAGCCAGCTCTTTTCCCTACCCCATAAGATCTGCACTGCCTGCACAAATAACATAGTATGCATTGCTTCTCATTGGCTCAAGGAAGCCCCTCCCAATGTGAAATGGGGGTGACTCCAGGCAACTTTTCAATAGTATCTGAACAGTAACCCAAGCCAAACATTAGAGCTTTCTACATATATCAGTGTTTCTTACACATTCACCTTCAAGTTCTACCCTACTTTATTACATGCAACTACGGTACATACCAATTCTAACAACATACAGCAAAATGAAAAATATTTTTGAACACAGCACATAGGAAAAATAAATGAGTTTATTTGAACTTTTTTTTTACTTACTGACTGTTCATTTAAATCCTGAGTGTCTTCCATGGAGGTAACTCAGTTTTCTTTTCCTCCAAAGAGAAGTAACTTCCCTTTTATTTGTAACTGGATGTCCTAATATTAAAAAAAGAGTAAGCAAACTGTTATTCTGGTTTTACATTCACAAACAAAACACTTTATATCATGCACAATTTGTTAGAAACCAGCTCCTTTGGGAAGTCACTGATATGTACACATAGCAATTCTTTCACATCAACAATGTATCATTTTAAATACAGCAGCTAAAATTATTTGAAAATGTCTAAGGGCAGAATTAGATGTTAAGCTGAATACTGGACTGTCACTGATAACAAGTCCCGCATTTTACATTTTACCCCCCCCCCTTCCCATAACTTTAAGGCTACAATACTTATATGGGAGTACTGTAAGTCCTATTGAAGTTTGTTTCTGAGTACCTGTAGATGTGTTGCACTGGGTAATATCTAACTAAGTCAAACTCAGTGCACACATGCCCTAAACTGAAGTTACATTTATTTCAATGGGTCTACTCAAGAGTACAACCAACATTATATATCATCCAATTTACTCATACTGTAACACGATAATGCTTTACAGTTCCCGGTTCCACATCCAAATTATTATTTATTGCTTATGGGGAAATGTAGGTAAGTGACACAGATGTCCAAATGTCATGGGGAGGGGAGGAATTGAGACTGGCCTGCCATGCTCAGTGGTAAGCCCATGGCAAGTGAAAATCGAATTCCACCTTAAATGCCTTGGCAGGAACCCTTTGCAGATACCATTCTGGAATGAACCAGCAAAAATATGAGGCAGACATCAAAACTACAAGAATAGTCAGCTTTATTACACTCCCCTGCCAAGAAATATAATCCAAGATTTTGTGCTAACTCACTGACTTTTTAAAGGGATCACATTAACACATATAGAAAATATTATGTGGGTACTGCAATATTTCTCAGATGGATTCATGAAGAGGATTCTAGATTCCTGCATTCATTTGTTCACTTCCTAAAAAAGAAGTTATAGTTTCCTATTTTCCAAATGTTAACAGACAACAAATCACTTTAAAAAGCCAACCTGTGAAAGCAGAGAGGGATGATATATGCACTTCTGCAATTTTAATAAGTCTAATTTCACACTTCTTGTTAAATGATAGAATCACTCTTTTGTATTCAGTTTGCCCCCAACGGAAAAGTGTTAATTTTTCACAGTGGCAGCACTTTTAAACAAATAACAATTATTTATGTGAAAGGAAGTTGCTAAGTCCACACTAGAGAATTTTACTCTTTTGGAGTTTAACATATGAATCATAGTACAGTGGAACCTCGGTTTATGAACACCTCGGTTTATGAATTTTCGGTTTATGAACGCCGCGGACCCATCTGGAACGGATTAATTCACTTTCCATTACTTTTAATGGGAAAGTTCGCTTCAGTTTATGAACGCTTCAGTTTATGAACAGACTTCCGGAACCAATTACACCCATGTTTCAGTTTATGAACGCTTCAGTTTAAGTACTCTGCGGACCCGTCTGGAACGGATTAATCCACTTTCCATTACTTTCAATGGGAAAGTTCGCTTCAGTTTATGAACGGTTACTTCGCGGACCGTCTGGAACGGATTAATCCACTTTCCATTACTTTCAATGGGAAAGTTCGCTTCAGTTTATGAACGCTTCAGTTTATGAACAGACTTCCGGAACCAATTGTGTTCATAAACCGAGGTACCACTGTATAACAAGTGAAACGGAGAGATAATAAGTACTATTGGTTACTGTACTGTGATGTCTGCTGCTTACATGAAAGTGAAAGATGCATATATATATATATATATATATATATATATATATATATATATATATATGATTGAGGGCACTAGGAGAAGGGGACGACAGAGGACGAGATGGTTGGACAGTGTTCTCAAAGCTACGAACATGAGTTTGACCAAACTGCGGGAGGCAGTGCAAGACAGGAGTGCCTGGCGTGCTATGGTCCATGGGGTCACGAAGAGTCAGACACGACTAAACAACAACATATATATTTTAAAATATTTTAAAATACAACACCTAGATACCCCCCTCTTGCAAAATGTCAGGCTGTGATCAATGTAACAACCTTTTAAAGCAATACAGAATACAGAACAATACAGAACAAGCATAAAAAAGCAATAAATTGCTTTAAAAGCAATACAGAACAAGCATAAAAATGACTGGCAACTCAAGATAAAAAATATATGCAACTCCATAGAACTGTCAGCATAAGAAGTCTCCAAGAAATGTGTGAAAGTCAAAAGCAAGGGTGCCTGCCAGATGACTGCTGGAAGAGTGCTCCTTGAATATCTATTACATAACCTGAATACATTTCTTCCCTTCTTCCGTCTCAACTATTCTACAGGAAAAACTGGGCAAAGTATGTCAATTGTGGAAAGGTGGGAATAATACTTATAAAACCTACCTGCTCTGTAACTCAGAAATTATATGCTGGGGGTTGGTCATGTCTATTTTACAAAACCACACACGTACTAAACAGCAAACCAAGCATTGTACATGGAATTGTTTAACTGTGAATGCTGCAATGGGTAATGAGACTTCGTATTTGATTAGTAAAGCAGGGTAACCAATAAAATGTCAGCACACCCTGCTTTGCCCATTGGCATTGCCTATCAACTTCCCTTACCATTGCATCTTTGCCTCTAACCCACAGACTGACTCAGTTCACACAGAATTGCAAACCATGGCAAATAAGTACTTCCCATTTCCTCCTCCCCTTGTGAAAACCAAGGTTCCCAATTCTGGTTTGCAGTCATTTGTTCAAACCTTTTGTTGTTGTTGTTCAGCTCAATCAGAGAAAAAATATTTTTGTAAACCATCAAGTGAAGAAAATTGCTGGAGAGCACAGGGAAAGGAGGGGAAAATGTGTGAGCCTTCAGCTCAGGCCCCAAAGGTCAGCCAAGCTGTAGTAGCAATTCTATCAGATCACAGAGAAGCAAAAGGTAGAAACTGATGTCATCTGCAGCCTCCATATTTCTATAGAACTTCTACAAAATAGAAAGCAGTGCCCTCTGCCTTTCAATTTTCTAAGTGCTCTACTGTTTGTCTCCAACTAAGTTCTGCCTCGCCAATTCAAAAGCATAGTTTATTTACATTGTCAATGTTCATGTTGCTTCAACTTTAAAGTTACCAGTCATCAAAATTATAAATGTTGAAAATCATTCTCCATAATACTGATATCATGCAGAACCCAAGTGTGCAGCACTTTGATGGCCTCAGGCTGGGAAGCAGTTTGTTAATAAATAAATAAATAAAAATTTTTTACAAATCAAAATAAAACTAACTAATGAATGCTATTACAAATGCAGAATTACATAACACCACTCATGCAGATGCCTTCTTCTTCTTTTTAGCATAGTTTCTCTAATTTGTAAAACATTACAGAACTCAATTAATCTAATAAGGGTAGAATTCTCGCTTTAAATAATATATAAAATTAAGGGATAATAGTAAGCTCATGGAGTTTATGAGGCCATAACTTAGTTACCAAATCAACCTTCATGCTTTATTCCATTGATAGAATCAGATTAAAAACAGAGGGCGGGAACTGTTGTATCCCGATTATGCAGTGAGTGTTTTAACTACTTTTAAAATGATTGTAAAACATTTTAAACTTGCAGACAAGTTAGTGTGAAGAGAGGCATCTGTTTCTGCAGATGTGGATTTAAAGTTGATGAAGTGTTTTATGTCCCAAGATTTTCTTTTTTAAACACTTGATGAGGAAGGCTTCTAACTTCCTGATCAACAAATGCATTTAATAATATTTTCCTTAAACCTTGCTGTGGAACATATTTCATCCATTTGAATACCAGCTATCAACATATCAAACTACACAGTCCAATTCAAAAGCTAAGAAAGGAAAAATAATAGAGAAAGGCAATGATCAGTGACTTTAATGATATTCCTTCTGTACAAATAATGTCATCTTCATTTTTCCCAGCTCTCACATTTCAGGAAAGACCAGTTCCTATCTGTGCTGGACCAGGCCAAAAGGGACCATCCAATAGGCCAACAGAGAGTGAAGCTCACCCTACATTCATGCATTCATGAATCCAGCACAAGCTTAATCATTCAGTTTAGGCACAAAGGCCCCACCACTCCAGTCAGAAGCAGGATGGTGGAGGTGGAAGTAGAGGACAGACTACTGTACAGTGGAAACTTTTTCACCCTAGTCTGCTGCTCTTCATCCACCAACAGTCCAATAAAGTTGGTGGTCCATTATATGGAAAACTATTCCCACAAGATTCAGTATACCACCATAGCCATGGTTACCAGACGCCCCTATTTCCCGGGGACAGTCCCCGGATTTACAAATCTGTCCCTGGACAAAATCCGTCCCCAGAATGTCCACAGATTTCATTTAGTGTCCCCAGATTTATATTTTAAGTGTTGTAGATTTATTAGTAGGGAATGAATGTTGCGGGATTGGTTCAACAGCACAAGACACATCATATGGGGACTTCTGGCGAAGCAAAATGGCAGACGCCACAGCAGCAAGCAGCTCCTGAAGCCAACCACAGCTACCAGGCTGGCTCTGGGCTGCTGTGACTGCTGCTGCTGCTGCCACTACAAGAGGGAACTGGGGACGCCCGGCATGTCAATTGGGGGAACCGCTGACACACACACACACACACACACACACCACGACCCAAATCGAGCTGGGGGCAAGAAAGTGCACCAAGATAAGGAATGACTGAACTATGCTATAATTTCTTGAGCAGATTATTGAAAAGTTGTGCCCAATTTGTGCACAAAAAAATCCAGCATAAATTGCCAAGAAGGCTATCAAGGCATTGAATATTACCAGAGTGTGCCTGTAGAAGGAATTTACTATGGGTATCCCAATTCCCCACAGAGAGCATTGACACTAATACCAACAGTTGAGAATTAGCAGCTGGCATTCAAATCTGAAAACACATAAACATGGTTCTGCCTTTTTCCATCTTTCCCTACCTGAGAATTTCCTCAGATGGAATCATTCCCAAAGAGAGATTAGAATGATTCACCATTTCTCCAACCCAAGTCCTCCATCAAAAAACCTACCCACAAATCAACTGCCTTCAAGGACTTCATCCAGTACCTGTCCTCTTAGAGAACAAAGAGCAGCTGGCTCATACTAGCTAAGCACATCATGACATACAGGATGGTATTCAACTAACACATATTATGAATACAAGGATTTCCACTAGCACAACTGGACTTTCCACCCTCTCTTCCCCCTACAAGCACCCAGCACTCTCTCCAAATCTGCCCCTCTGGGGGCTGGGGAAGCCCCTAGAACAGACTTACATTGTGCACTGGGGGAGAAAATGGGGAGGGTGATCTGTTATGTAAGCAGAAATCCTTGTGCTGATTTTTCACTTAGTGCTACACTGGATCCCATCCTCAAGGTTTCCCTGAAGGTAAAAAGTCCAACAAACAAAACAAAACAAAACAACTTCTTAGCCACTATTCAACACTTTTAGTCGCTTCTCTGACTTGCACACTTGTGGAAGGGAAAGGTTTGGGGAAGGGTCCCCCATCATCACCACCCCACACTCTTGGCACTCCATTTCCCATGAGATCGCTGAAGACACTATGGAGATGTTACCAGAACAGGGCTGGACGACATCTGGTTTTCAACATTGTGATATATCACCAGCTAAACATTCATGATATACCAATATTTCACGATGTCTGAAATAAGGATGGAGCTATGTAGAGGCACTGGCTGGCTTCAGTTTTTCCTGCATTGGACTTTTGCATAGCACACACACACACAGTCATGATTTGCAACATATTGCCAGGTCAAAAATTATGAAACCAATATCACATTATAGACTTCAAACCAGTTTTGGACAATATATGGATATATCGTCCAGCCCTATGCCAGAGGTCTGCTTTTCTTCATTTAAGGCTCTTTCAGGCAGTATCCCTGTGTGTTTTGGAAACCCTATGAAAGTGAAAAAATCCACAAAGTAGAGTATGGAAGCTCAGTCAAACAAACCACTAGAAGTGACTTTAATGGGGCAAAGCATTGGGTTAAAGACTGAGAAGTCTGAGATGGGGCACCCCTTTCTAATACAATAATCTGACAATTCAGGCATTTTTTCACCATAGATTGTTGCCCATTCTATGGGTTAGCATTTACTATTATTATCTATTAAGTCACTTTTAAGAAAGAAAGAAATAATTCAAAGCAACTTACTAACTTAAAAAACAAGAATAAAGGAACTTAATACATCAATAATACAGATAAAAGAGCAGATCCAACTGAACCCCATCCACTAAAAATAAACAAGATTAATTAATTAAGTAATTAAGATTAAAGATTTAAGTTTAAAGTAATCTCAAAGTCATGCCTATTTTTTCTGTTATCCAAAGTTTTGTAGCCCTCCTTATGGAAATCTACTAAGCGATCTGCAATACTTCCGATTCAAATAAAACATTGTGAAAATTCTGGGGATTGGTCTGTTCATTAATGTGGGTGTGACATTTTCATTTCTGATAAAGAATCTGAAAACACTGAGGAAATGACTATCCATTCCACAGTAATTTTAAAGAGATATTACGTACAATAACAATAACCATAAAAAAAATTGGAAATTAAACAAATATGTGGGAAGCCCCCAAGCACTGATGAGAATGAAGATTGTAGACCCCACTTAGGTAGAGTATGTTAACTTTACATTTATCTCACTCCAATCCCTTCCAAATCAACTAACGACAGGGTATTCTGGTCAGAAAAGCAGCTAACAAGGATTCCTCACAAACAATTGTCATTTTGAAAGGTTTCATTATCTCCCAGTTACAAAATACAAGCCAATTTGCAAATTGCAAAATGCAACATTACTTTTCAACCTAGCTGTACTCAGATATACACCAAAATGATTCACTTCATCCAAACAACAAATCATGAAGAAACGTAGACATGCACATACTAAATATAAACAGTATGAAATTTGTTTTTGTTTTAGAAGTTCATTTGTTGTTAATTAGTAAAATAACAATTGTTTAAAACAGTTAAGCTAATTTAAAAACAAACAAACAATTTTGACCATTCAAGTAAAAATACAAAATAAATATCCACAAATAAGTAGTTGTTATTCCTTATACAGTGTCTGTATCTCTAACAGTAGGCTGCTGTATTTACCTGCTAAATAGGCAGAAATTTGTGGAAGCATACAGTGTATATTCCATCCAAACTAACTTCATGCCATTTTCTACAGATGTTAATTGTGGGGAAGGGGGGTTACACTACCACAAGCAGAAGTCCTTGTGAAGTGCCTTTGCTGACAGACTCGTTAGGTGAATTGTGCCCCTTCCCTGAAAAAACCAGCAATGAGCTTTCAATATCATTCACAAAAAGAAGAGTGTTCTGCTTCAATATTATCACTGAATATTATGCCCAGCAAAACAAGACATAACAACTTGGTGTTTTTCCTTTATCCTAGTCTGCATGCAGAACTCCTGTCCACAGTAGCTCTTCCACATCAACCCCCCCATTGTTCTCACATTAGCATTGTGTTCATAAAATGCTACAATAGAGCATAAAATGAATTATGTGTTTTGTTTACATTTAACAACTATCACTACATGCAAATCTGCATACCTTATATTCCTTCTACATCTGAACATAGTTGTGCAACTATAGGCAGGTATACTACTGGGAAGATTTTACAACCAGATTTAGAGTATTTCAGCTGTTCTTAATGACATTAATTTGGAAATATACCTAATTTATTCCTTTTCTGTCTTTCAACTTCTATTTGCATTGCAGAACAATTTAGAAAGCTGTGCTACAAGTTGCCATTCCTTTAAAAAAATAACTTAGGTATACCTCTGGACAGTATTTTTTTTTAATCACTCTGCCACTTCCACATATCACACTCACATTCTTTTTTTTTATTCATCTATATTCAATTATCACCTGGGATGTGGCCATGAAATGTCAGTTACAAAAATTAAATATTTATATATTTAGTCTTTGAATATCATGACAAATCTGCAATTAATCTAATGCACAACTACTGATCTCACCAACAGAGCCATGCCGGAGACAAAGGGAGGAGCAAGCATGCCCGATAACTGACACTAAGCCATTATTTTGCATCATGTCCAAATGCACACACTATTTTGCCTCTAAATTACCGAACCAATACAGTCTATCCTGCAGACCATCATAGAACAAATACTTCCAATAAAAAAACCTTAACAATAAAGAAGACAACCATCAAAGATATACATACCAAGCTTATCCAAGAAGATTATTTGAAAACTTTCCAACCCACAATATGTATTTCTGCACTGGGTGTTAGTACCATAAGGGATGCGGGTGGCACTGTGGTCTAAACCACTAACCATAAAAGTTATTTTACACATTTTGGATTTGTAATTTTGGAGATAAACATGTAAACTTGTATTCATAATAAGTACAAATAACCTGCTTTTTGTGCTTCCCTTCTTATTGTTTTTCAATAACAAAGCACAAAACTATCATCATTTCTTTGTACAAACATAAATCATAAAACATGACAAGACTGAAACAAAATAAGTCACTGGGGGGTAAATACAAAACATTATTTTACAGTACATAATAATGAGGTGATTACAATATGCCAGTTCAATGGATTCTTCAATAACCTGCTGTTCTAATATCTGCCATTCTAATAACTGGATATTTTACAGTCATTCCATTTGGATAATTAGTATTTTGCCTTATGAAACTAGGAAACAGTATGCAGACACCACTCCCAGCAGTTTTAAATTGAATTTTGTTCTAAGCCCCAGCACAGTTTTACCTGTAAAATGGAAGTGCGGCCTGGAGAAAAAAAAGTAAAGCAAGATGAGTAAGACTGCTTTTAGTCTTGCATCTGAGTACATTTAGCATATAGCTACTGCCTCAACCTGACTTGGCAGGTAGCCTACTAGAAGTTTAGGCAGTAGTCAATCAGAGGCTATGTATAGACAAAGCTTTTCAGACTTAAAGATTGTAGGATATTTTTCTTGTACTTCAAGGACATATTTTAGCCATTAAACCAGGCATTACAGAGGGGCAGCTATTTTACACAGGTAAAGCAGCAAACCCAAATTTGCCACCAAGTGTATCCTTGACAATAAATTGCATAATACCTAATCCCAGCTCCCTGTCAAGTCTTCTTTGGTGGTAAGAATATCCTGGCATATCTGCATGCTACATTTTAAGGTGTGCACTTCAATTATTTTGGGTGTCCACCAGAAGGTAGGTACTGAGTTGCAAAGGGAATTATCTGGCCTCTGCTCATTGCGGCACCCTGAACTTCCAAAAAAAGGCTCTTGTGACATGATGGGACCTTTTAAAAGAGCTACATAGGACATCAAACGTGGAACAGAAATTTGGTTAGCAGTAGTTTATATGGCCCATAATAGGTACAATGATCCTCACTATGTGTACCTGTGGACAAAAATAGTTTAAGTTACTAAAAAGAGTCTGTAGATTCATCATAACCTACAAACCTGATTTATAAAAGAATTTATCACATTCCTGAGCACCTATAGCATTATTTTCTTTTTTTAAAAATCAGTTTATCATAAATCTTCAAAGAAACATGGTGCTGGGCAATGATGTTCAATATAAACATTATTCTTTACATACAACTAAATCCAATGGCATAATCCAACACAGAGAGTGGTTTCCACTTGTGCAACAGGACTTTACTTTCCTCTCTCCCAACATCCCAGAGTAGATTTTAAGGGTATACCTAGGACTGCAGGGAGGAGGAAAGTGAAGTCTCACTGTGTGAGAAGTCACATAGATAGCACTGGCTAGAACCCCAAGAGTTTAAAATTCCATAGAGGGTCAGCAGAAAGGAAACAAAACCAAATTAAGACCTCATATTTTAACTAAAATGACTTTTTGAGGTCCATACTGTACTGTCACAGCCTTGTATAGCTACAGACATTTGTACCCCACAACTCAGGAACCCCATGAAACTTCCATGTACTCATCAAGATGCATCATTATTAGAGAATATGTGTATGTACAGTCACTCACTATTCACATACACAGTTTCCCCTTCTATTGTTTTGAGTACAGAATGCTTTAAAAGCGGAGGAACTCTGGTGCACACTGAGCCCATTCACCCACCGCAGATGGCTGGTGTGGAAAAGTAGTTTTCTGGTGCTGTGGCAACATGATATGTAATTTATACTAAGTGACATATACAAATACTGTATTTAAAAGAAGTATGCCCATTTCCTTTTTTCCAAATTACACTAATTAATCAATCCAGATAAAAAAATTCCTTCAGTAGCACCTTAAAGACCAACTAAGTTTATATTTTGGTATGAGCTTTCGTGTGCATGCACACTTCTTCAGATACACTGTGTATCTGAAGAAGTGTGCATGCACACGAAAGCTCATACCAAAATATAAACTTAGTTGGTCTTTAAGGTGCTACTGAAGGAATTTTTTTATTTTGCTTCGACTCAGACCAACACGGCTACCTACCTGTAACTAATCAATCCAGGTTATATCCAGTTGGCTGCCTACACCAATATCAACGCTTCTGCCTTCCTTCCCTAGGACCTGGATTAACAATGTAATTACTTATTGAGGAAGGTGTTTCTGGGTTTAATTATGGCAAAGACTCGAAGAACAATTCATAGAAACATTCAAAGATTCAAGGAAATGTAATGGGATTTTTTTACTTCACTACACCTTCATCAGAAACTACTTTTGAAAGTCTCCTTAATTTTAAAATGTAGTGTGCATGAGGAATGCTCCCATGGGTGAGTAGAACTTTGTGTATTGTGCTTTGTAACATAACCTATAGATTTAATAATATATTTGATTTTTGCTTGTTTTCACTTAAACATTAAGGGCATAACACTTTACACTACTGGGAACATAAATTTAAATGTAACAATATAGGTTCCAACTGATGCAACACATTATTAAAGTTAATTATGAACAACTACAGGTATCAAAAAGTCTAGTCCACTATTCTGAATTTGACAAAAAATATGAAATACAGGTCTTTCATTGTAATGAAATGTCCTGTTATAGCTTCATGTAGAGTTAATGTAATATGATAGTTACTATTCCACTAAAAAAAAAAAGACAGAAAGATACAATTCAGAAACATCTTTTGTATACTGTACAGCAATTCAGAGATTGTTACCTAGTAGGAAAAACCAAATCAATTTTCCTACTTTTTCTGATGAGTTGCAAAACAGCAAGAAAAAATATTTCAGTCACAACTAACTTTGCAGAGCCCTCACAAAGCAACTGAATGAGTTTCCAAAAATACCCAACCCTGCTGAAATTATGTTGTCAGATTATGCAAAAAACATTTATATACAAAGAACACCAATCTAACAACCTGGATTTAAAAGTGAGAAAAAAATTAAATAGTACTTTGACAAAACATAGATCATTTGCACAGTAAGAGGTCTAAACTTTTAAAGCAAAAAATAAAAAATAACCTTCAATACTTTATATTACAGCCCTATACAGAAAGTGTTGCAAATGTATTTCTATAAATATATTTACTTATATAAGGCTATAAATCAACAAGTATTCAAAGTAACTGGCTGAATTTGGAGATCACAGTGAACCATGGTTTATTGTGACAAGGTGTGGCCCCACTCTTCTCCTCTGGCACGGTCATGAGGCATTCAGATGTTTTCATTTCCATTTCATTAACTGCAGTTTGGCATTATGACTAAACCCAACGTGTGGCTAATCTTAACTATGGTTTGTTTGAAACAAGCCAATTTAAAACCACTGGCAATGAAGCTTGCTTGGTTCGACAAACCGTTATTAAGATTAATCACACTTTAGGATTTGGACATAAAGCTAATCTGTGGTTAATCTAAAATGGAAGCAGATACATCGTTTTCTCCACATGGTTGCAGCAAAGGAAAAGAAAGGAGGGCACAAGAATAAGACTCACTATTGGTCATTCCTGTCATGATAAATAAGGGCTATTCTTCTTTCATGACAGATAAAACCATCAATGGAATGATGGCTGTATTTTTTAAACTGCAAAGTAGTTAGTATGTAAAGCACTTCAAACTGTCTTCAGAACAGATTTGGACACAAATGGTTTGCCAAACACAGCTTCCATGTCAGTCTCTGCTAAGCAAGGCTTGTATCCAACTAGCTCATACTTAGTCAATGTTAGTGAGTCTACCCCACTTATGATTGAAAGTGAATCCTAAGCATGCCTACTAAGAAATGTCCTCCTGAACTCAATAGTTTACTCCTAAGCAAGTGACGATAGGATTGGGATACAATTTCCAAATTTTAACTTGAACACCTTCTATTGGATTGTTCATATGCTGTAATCTTTACTCACTAATACCTGTTTGATCTGTTAAAAAATTAATTTGTTAAAATATCAAGGTCATCTTTAATAGCAATTTTTATTTTATTAACAACACAATCCTCTACTCAGAAGTAAGTCCCCTTGATTTAAATGAGACTTAATCTTAGGTGTAGAATTGTATACCCTGTTTCTCATATTTTAAGACATACCCATAAAATAAGCCATAGCAGGATTTTTAAGCATTCAAGGAATATAAGCCATACCCCGAAAATAAGACATAGTGATAGGCGCAGCAGCAATGCCGGCCGCGGCAGGAAGAGGAGGAAAAAAACAAGACATCCCTTGAAAATAAGCCAGTGTGTTTTTTTGAGGAAAAAATAAATATAAGACATGTCTTATAATATGAGAAACACGGTACAACCGGCATAGAATTGTAGCCTAATTGTTCCATGCAGAATACTGGTATGAAATCTGAAGAAGAATTAAAAAGGACAGGAAGGCTGAAAGTTTCAAGCATCAATCTAAACTATTACGTCAAAACTTGCATATTCAATTAGCACTTTTCATTGGCAGTTAAAGTTGAGCTATCATTTATACAATACAGTGGAACCTCGGTTTATGAACACCTCGGTTTATGAATTTTCGGTTTATGAACGCCGCAGACCCATCTGGAACGGATTAATTCACTTTCCATTACTTTTAATGGGAAAGTTCGCTTCAGTTTATGAACGCTTCAGTTTATGAACAGACTTCCGGAACCAATTACACCCATGTTTCAGTTTATGAACGCTTCAGTTTAAGTACTTCACGGACCCGTCTGGAACGGATTAATCCACTTTCCATTACTTTCAATGGAAAAGTTCGCTTCAGTTTATGAACAGACTTCCGGAACCAATTGTGTTCATAAACCGAGGTACCACTGTACTCTTTTAAAAAATGAAAATGATGTGTTCTTAGTAAAACTGCTTTGTTTACATTCAAATCATTGATTAAACTGTAAAATAGTCACAAAGTATCAATCTATTTGTGCTATTATTTTTCAACAAAGCACTATTAACAATTTGCTTTCCAATTGTAACTAACCTTTGGTTTTTTAAAAATACTTACCGTATTTTCCCGTCTATAAGACGCCCCCATGTGTAAGATGCCCCCGATTTTTGGAGACTCACATTTAAGAAAATGGGGGGAAATGGCCCAAAGTATAAGATGCCACCTAATTTTAGACATTATTTTTTAGGGGGGGAAACCTAGTTTCATACACGGAAAAATACAAAATATTGCATCTTTGTATTAATTATGTCCAAGGCAGCAATAAGAGCAGGGGTGAAGCTACAAAGCACATTCAAGCTTATGGCATTGGTGTAGGACACTACACTGGGCTTGGTGTTGTTTTCAAATTCGATGTATCAAGAGGATTTATGCATTTTTAAAATGCTTGAAACTACATGAAACTACAGTGTGTTTTAATCTAGAATATTTCTCACAACTTTATCTTTAGCTCATATCTATTAACTGAAGGTAAAATAATTAAACAAATCAGTATCTAACTATCTGAAGCTATTTTGTAAAATTCCAAGTTCATCACTGGTTTGAAATGTGAGAAAAGTTAATACTTTGGGGAGCATGTTAAACGTTGATCACACAAAGCAGATAAATGTGCAATCTTCTGTTCTACAACAAGGGTTTAGGGAAAAAGAAGTTGGGCTGCAACTGGTGTTCACTGTTGCAAGTGAATGAAGTGTCAATATCCCATGTTTACAGAACCATAGAGAAATCATTCTAAGATTTCTCAATCGTGAGTCACTTACAAAGGAGCACTAAAAACATATTATATGGAAATAAATTATCCCAGTTATTTGTTATTTTTAATATTAAAATCCTACTTGCTTTTTGTTCAGGAATGGATTTTAGAGAACCACTTCTCCATTTATTTCTTCAAGCAACGATTTGAAATATTTACTACCAGACAGTACCTAATTTTAGGTTTTAAGTGCTTTAACAGCTCTATGAAATATGATCAGCAGCTGCTATATAAAACTATGCCAAATAAACTCACCATATAAAAAAGAAAACCTGCTTTTTAAGAAAGGGTTCATAAGTCTTCATTTTCAAAAGTTAAAATAAAAACCTTTACAAAAAATACTCAGATATAAGGTGATTGAGCAATCAACCCAACCCCCAAACCAACTTTCCTTTTCAGGAGGCAAAAATCATTACCTGAATATCAGAAGCCCTACAGAAGTCAATATAAGATACATCACTTTAGCATATTACATATTCTGTTGTCCTCTTTCAAGAATATGATAATATTTGAGGACGTGATGAATGATAATTTACAGGGTAACTTGGTATCAACCCATCAGAAGCAACAAGATGGCACATTTGATATGTGACCATTTAACTGCAACTACAACAACATACTGTAGTTATGTATGTTTGCATCTCAAATTTGCCTCAATGGCCTAAAAAGATGTTGTGTTCCCCAATCATAAAAACATTTATTTGAAAGTAAGTTTCACCAATATCAGAACTACCAAGTTTATGTGCTTAGGAATGCAGATATAAATATGCATCTCTAATGAATTTATGTAATAAATCATTGTGAGCTATACTACTGAGAAACTCAAGACTAGTATGGCAGCATCACCTAGAATTCTGTCCATGAGCTGTCAATTACAGTCAAAACAGGTTTCTATTGCACAGGAACAAAGGGTTCAAAAAACATTGTGCCAGATGAAATAAGCATACACTGAATATATGCAAGTATACTTCAAAGCAATAGGGGGAAAGTATTACATTACTAATTGCACCCATAACACATCTGTAAATATGTGGCTTTTATTTTGTGGCAAGACTGAAAGTTCCATTGCAATATAAACAGAATAGAAGTGCTAGAGATTATTTTATATATGATCTTGTTCTTTTCACAGATAGATAATAAAGCACTGAATAAAAGTATGTCAAAATAATTGAGAAAGTTTGTAGTGTAATGCAGCGAAAATGAAGTATGGCGCTGATATACAAAACCTATGTGCCTTTACTACAGCTTTATTGAGGGAAAGTAAAGCAGTGCTCATAAACCAAAGAAAAGTTGGCTTAGAACTCAATTTCTTTCTTTAAAAATCTGGTCAGAGAGAAGGGAGCTTGTAGGATATATCAAATTTGAATAAACTTATGATGTACTTTCTTACTCTAATTAACCATATTAACAAGTAAATGTATCAAAAATGTATTTTGATCAAAACACCATCTTTCAAAGTAAATTTAGTTCCATATTAAAGATATGTGAACTACTAATGGTAATGGAATATTCTCTGCACACTTCTATTCACGGCAATTGTGGAATAAAAGCAACATTCATTTTGTTTTAAAAACTTTGACCACAGGGTAAAATATCAAACGAATGACAAGTATTTAAGATTTCAATACTGGTAATTTTCTCACAGGTAGACAAAACACCATAGTCAATCCCTGAATCTTCATTGGAAAAGCAGCACTTCATACGCCGATGGTTTTTCAATGCATGACAATTAAATTGATGCAAAGGTAAGGAGATCATCAGATTTTAAAAAAGCAGACAATGGAAGTTTGCATGTAGATAGTTTTACCAATTCACATTTCCCCACCAATGATTCAACGGCCTCAAGGTAAGGGAAAAAGAACGTTAAAACAACATACCATGCAACCATAAAGCCAAAAGCTATCCTCCAGCTCTTTTATAGCAGATTTTGGGAGTGTCTAATGACAGGCTGAAAGTCAAACTAATGGCCAAAAGCCCACTGGGACGAACACTGAGAATTCTATTACTTCAAGTATGTACATACACACCAGACCTCTCCACGTGGAAGTGGTTTCAGAGCAAAACATAAACCCCGGTATAGTGATTATTGCACCTAAGTGAAGATCACGATACTCCCTGAGATCAGGAAAGTTCCTTCGCCCCCACCCACCCACCGCCAGCACATGAACAATCAAAGCAATAGCTGCTTTGTGTACTTTTAAGCCTACAGGCGCACACTCGGTTTTTCTGAAAGAGAGCGAAACAAACAAACAAAAAGCCGCTTGAGCTCTGTACCTTTCTACTAGCCTAGAAATCTATCTATATTTTACGTTTGCGCCAGTCTAAACAGCAACTATATCCTTAAAAAAAAACCAACCCAACTGCGATGTTGCTTTAAAAAAAAAGAACGCAAGACGGAGGCTGGGAAGTCCTAGGCTCTTCAACGGAGCAGAGTAATATATATTCCAGATCCAAGCTTTACAATCCAAGTCCAGGGGGAAAGAAAAACAGTTTATGGTCGTTCCCAAAAAGTTAGCATCAATTCCCACCGTTCGCAGAGCGACTTTCTTAATTCTACGACCTCCATGCGTGCAATTTCCATTTGCTGGCAAGTTGCACAACACCAGCCCTCGCATCGAAACTTTTAAGAGACTTTTTTGCGGTCAAAAAAGGGAAGGGGGGGAAGACCCCTACCCTACCCTGCACCCCTTTCTCTCTCCCCCGAGCTGTAACACCACACCGCCCTGGCTCGGGTCGAGCAGCTCGCCCAGGGGGGACCCGGAGCGAAAACGAGCCTTTGAAACAGAAACCCGGAAAGCGACGGCGACGAGCAGCGCAGCGAGATCAAAAGCGGCCGCCTGATTTCTCTTACCGGTATGTCACGTTTGTTATAATGGCATAAGAAGCCGAGGAAGGAAACCCGAGACAGAATCGCCCAGGCGAAGTGGGGATTCAGGAGAACGAGGCAAAAAGTTTTGCGGTTGTTTTTCCCTGGACGCCGCTCGATTTCCTCTCCCCCCCCCCCCCGTTACGGGGCAAATAACGAGGCGCGGTCACCTGGGGAGGGAGGCAAGAGATTTGGGGGGGGGGCACCAAGTCCCTGCCGAGTCCAACCACCGCTTACAAGAACGTCGCCGTCGCCCACCTCTCGGCCGGCCCGCCCGCCCTCTCTGCGCCTGGACCTCGTCCCGTGACGCGAAGGGCAAAATGGGTTTCGGTGGCTCCGCGGACGCGGAACGGTCCTTTCCCCCCCTCGCGCCAGACAAGGCGCCGTCGGGCCTCCTCGTCAGCGGCTGAGCTGGAGGCTCCTGGGCATGTTTGCCTCCGAAGGAGGAGCAGGAGACTCGCTTGTTTTAAAGGAAAGCGGAGTTAGATAAGGGGCGGCGGTGTTGGGGGGGGGAGGGATATCCCCCACATACACCAGGGAAGACCCCCTCTAGGGAAGCCAGTGGGAGAAACTGAGGGAGGAGGGGGAGGGAAAGAAAAGAGGCGCACTCACCTTCTCTTGCCACTACTTTTATTCCCGCGGTCGCCGCTCCGCCTTTATTGATTTATTCTCTTCCCTGTTCCAAGTCGAGGCAAAAAAATAAATAAATTAAAAAGGGGTGGGGTGGGGGCACCCCTTCCAAAGTTGTGCTTCCTCTCTCCACCACCACGTCTTTCTTCAAGTAGTTAAGGAAGAAGGGAAAAAAGTAAAACCGTGAGGAAAACAAAAGAGAAGCTTTCCGTGAGAAGAATTGGAAACTAAAACACGCACCCAAGCGCGCGAGTGAGGAGAGTTGGGAGGAGGTGCGCGGGGGGGGGGGAGGAAGCGCGCCACGTTGCCCAACTTTCCAAATGCTTTCGTGTTTTTGCACTTGTGGAGGGAGCCGTGGCAAGTTTTGTGGTGGCGCGCTCAGTCGCGAGATAACGTCGACGCGTGCGTTTATTTATGTGTGCGTGTGTGAAGGAGGAAGGGGAGAAGCATGTTTACAGCAGTCTGCCCTGCAGCGGCAGCTCCCTCTCGCTATTGGTTGTTTTCTCGCGCGGGCATTGGCTGGTGGCGCTACGTTGGCGGGAAGAGGCACGTGCGCACTTCGGGCCGTTGGCCTCGCCCCTCTCCCGCCGCCGACCCTGCTGCGCGTGCAAGTTTCCTGCTGCCACGCCCCTTCCTTCTTCAGTTTCCGCTGCTTCCGAAAAGAAGGGAAGGTGCCTCCCTTGGGGATAGAGCCATTTTGCGCGAGAGGAAGATGCTCATCCACCAAGGGGGGAAAGGTTTCCTAACCTCCACTTGCAATGATTTGAAACCAAACTAACATGGCCTTTGCATATAGAAGCTGGGGTTAAAATAGATGGTGCGTTGAGGGGTGGTGAGGGACACTGGCCAGTTTCTATCAGGCAACATAAAACAGGGCTTTGCAGACATCAGTCTTGTGGGATTGTTTTTTTTACTAAAGTTCCAGTACAGTATTTGCCAACTGGAGCCTTGCGCGAAAGGCATACATATAGACTTGAATAATTGTTTCCAGTAGCACCAGATGGGTTTTACAGCCCTTCCACGCACAGCAATCTGCATCTCCTTTCCCCAAAGCTTCCTTCATTTCAGCAGTATTATTTAGGGCAGCAAGGGGTTCATTTTGTTGATGCCATTGTTAAACAACTAGGAGTCAGAAATCTTCTTGCCAGTGTAATGTGTGATACCCAGTAGATCCAGATCTACCTTCTGCTCACTCCTGCCATACAGAGTCTGCTGGATGTTTGGATTATGGCAAAGAATAGGCAGCTTACTTTGCTACATTCCACAGTGGATGTTTCGGTCTTCTCTCATGCACTGCATTTTCATTGCTTCAGCTGGAGATCAAGAGATGGGACAACATTGTGGGCATGTGGTTTCTGCCCCACCTCCGTTTTAGAATTATCAGGCAGAGAGGAGTTGAATGGGGAAAGTGCTTGGATCCCAAATTGGGTAGACTATGATCTATTTATCTATTCTTCAACTTGGGGTGACATAATATTGTTGGGCAACAACTCCCATCATTTCCAACCAGCTTATTCAGTGATCAGGGATGATGAGAGTTGTAGTCCAACAACAACTGAGGACCCACTGTTTAAAGAAATTGATGAAGGTGGGTTTAAAACTGCAACAAATACAGACAAATCCAATGAAGAAAAACATATCAAGTACTATTAGCTATAATAGCTGCAAATGAAACCTCCATGTTGATTACAAACTGGGGACAAATGACAGGAATGGCTATCATCATATCTTGGATATCAGTCTCACAGAGGGAACTGATTAACCTGTGAGGGAAACCACAAAAGTCTGAAAGTATCACCTCCCTTGTTATAACCTTAGGCATCTGGTTTTGTGTCAGAGGTTTGTGTGGGATTCTACCTGTACAGGTGCACTTCTGTACCAGGGTTCACACTACCAAGATGAAGCAGCTCACATCAGGTGGTGGATTTTAGGGAACCATTGAATAATTTCAAATTATTATTTACCATGTACAGTATGTTTAGTCATAAACTCAACCTCTTCAGTGGTGCTTAATCCCAGATAAGTATACACAGCATTGCAGCCAAAATTTCCTATTACAGTTTTGCAACTTGGGAGAAGGCAGGAACTATTTGAATTTTCTGCCTTAGGAACCAATATATCTTGGACTTTGCACTTTGTCTCTGCTTTGCAAAACTATTTACAAAGGAAAAAGTTAATGGGTAGTTGTTTCTCTGTTTGTTTGTTTGTTTGTTTGTTGTTTTGTATGTGTGTGTGTGTACAGTATTACTTTAATGAGATGTTGGTTTTAAGAATGTTATCAGAATAGACGCATCATGCTTGTTCTTCTGTGCTTGTTGTGAAACACACTCATTCCCAAGACTATCAACTTTGGTCTGTTGTAACTTTCCTTGCCTTACATATACAACCAAATACCACCTGTAATCACTGATCTGGATGTTTGCTCACACATCAGTCATAGTTAATACTACACTAATAAACCCACCACTCGTGTGCCCAAGGCCAGCGTGACTTCCCTGGCAATCAAAGTTGTTACTTCTTTGCCCAGTAATATTTTTAGAGTGCCAGTGAAGCATAATGTGATCGCAGTTGTGCAACCAAAATTCCTTATACCGTTGCAGAAGATGCTGCAGAACAACCCTTGGCTCACTCGGTTTTTCATTATTTGTGTCCCAGGACCCTCTGATTCTGTGACTGTGACTAACTTCCTGGATTATGAAATGCACCCATTTGTAATGGCTCTAAGTATACAGTACTGTACTAGCCTTTTTGTTAATAGAACAGTTTTAGCTTAGTGTCATCAAACTGCTTATTCATATTAGTTCTAATGAAGAACCAAAAACACAAAAGGTAATATATTGATCCAAATGGGAAACAGAGGATAACTGGTGGTGGTTCTTGTTGTTTCTCCTTTTCTTTTTGTTGCCTTTCAGGTCAGGCTTTTCAGGGTTGTGAAGTGCTACAAACCTGCAATGCCTGTTTAATCAGAGATAATAATAGGCCCAGTATGTGGCTTCCAAGGTTTTAGCAAGGCCAGTAAAGCAAGGTGTTACATTTATTTTGATCCTTCAATAACTTCCCTGGTCTTCACTAACTTCCCTGGTTGCCAATTAGTTTCTGGACTCAGTTCAGGGTGCTGGCTTTGACTTTCAGAGCCCTAAGCAGCCTGGGTCTAGGATATCTCTGAATTGCTTTTTTCTCTACAAACCTGACAGAGGAGTCCATTTCATCCCTAAGACCCTCCTCCATGTTCCCTTGCCAGCAAGTTGGCATGGGGAGGTGTGCTTTCTCAGTTATGGCTGAGATTTGGAACACCAACTCCAGAGAGGTACACCTAACTTCATCACTGCCTGCCATTTGGTGGACAGTGAAGACCAAATTATTCCAGCATGGTTCTAATGTGAGATCAATTTAATAGAAGGATGGAGAAAAGGGGGATGGAGAAAAAAGAACCACCAAATTCAGAGTCCTGCCAGTCTTGCGTGAGTCAGAAAAGCTGGACAGAAAACAAGTACAGTATGCCAGTTTCAGTGTTGGTCAGCAAACCCAAAGCTGACAGCAGAGGAGGGACAACCATGGAGGATCCTGGGGCTGAAAAATAGTGACCTCTGCAAGGTTGACTACCAATGGAGAAGAAATTATAGTATCCTATGACCATGGGATTGCACCCTAAATATTGCAATTTAAATTATTCAGTGTTTGTTTTATTAGTAGCTATGTTTTATATTAAAATTGTGAGCTGACTTGCATATAGTTTCTATAGAAAATCAGAATGGGGGGTGTAATAAAATATATGAATAATAAAATGAGTACAGGCAATGTTAGGCGCTTCATAACACCTTCAACTCACTCCTTAAATTTTTTTTGTCTGTCTCCAGCTTCAGCAAACTTTTAGAAGCCTTTGTAGGGTTACAGGAAAAGGGCCTCAGATGATATAACACTAGCAAAAAATTTGCACAGATGCTATACAAAATTGATATGCACATATATATTGCAAGGAGACTGTGCATGTCCAAGTGTCCCATATGGACAGAGAAACCACATGGTGGGACTATTTACATATCCTGCCGCCGCCTGAGTATTTATGCCTGTGTGATTCTTGCATGGAAATGTTACTGGAGCCAGAGGATAGCTGCTATCATGCTGTTGTGGTAATGTATGAATTAGCTCCAAGTCTGCTTCTCAGTTGAATCAAGGGATAGAATGGCAACATGCCTGACCCCATTCCATCCAGATACAAGAAGCTTTGTACTTCCCACCTACCCACCTTGCATTATTTACTTAAGAACTTGAAATCCATTGTGAAAGCGTTCCTTTTTGACACAAAGTTATTGCTTCCCTTGGGTTCCTGTCTTCATGATCCTAAATACACTGCATGGCCCAGGGCAGTCCCAATCCATTCCTTTTCTTTTGACAATATTCTTTGTAGGTCAAGAACAAGAGCATGTGCTGCGAGCCACACAATTACTTTATTTTGCCTTATTTTATACTTTAGCAGGCTTTCTTTCGTCTGAAAGCAAGTTCATCAATCTGTAGTAGATGATATACAGGGGATCTTGCCAGTGCTTCAGAGCCTCAGATTCTTACAAAGTAAAAAATGAATGGGGTTATTTTTACCATGGTTCTCAGATTTCAAGTTTTAAAAAGAGGGAGAGAAAGATATCTACCCTCTTCAGTAACTCAACATGTATAAGAGTTCAGCTGTGGACTCAGTGATAAGTTACCACAGACTAACGGATGTAAACTTGAAGTTCCAACTATGTCTGCAGATTTATTAAATAACACATATTTTATTTTTTGATTAGAAGTTATTTAATTCACAGTTAAATATATATTAAAATTTTAATGCCTAAGCAAGGATGAAAAATATGATATTCTTAATCATGAATCTTCACAGTTTTAAATATTTACATAAATAGCAAGCTTTTTCTGAAGCAATGTAAGAAATTGTTTAAGCAGGTGTGTGTGTGTGTGTGTGTGTGTGTTAGATTTATTGTAATAGCCATTTCCATAGCTAGCTAGTATCCCAATATTGTCCCCAAATTCCACTGGCTTCTGGCACCTAAGGGAATAGGTTGGGGATGAAGCAAATGGAAAATGCCACAAGTTCAAGGTCCGAAATGCTATAGTGCCATTTAAAGAGGAAGAGCTGTATCAATAAATGTTTGCTGTATCAATAAATGTCAGCTGTAGAGTACCTGTTTTGCATGCAGAAAATCCCAGGTTCAATGTTTGGCATCGCCCAGTGGGGCTGGAAAAGACTTGTCTGAAGAGAACCACTGCCAATCAGTGCAAACCCTACCGGGCTAGATAGACCAGTGGTCTGACTAACAGCCCTCCTATGTTGCAAGATGAAGCTAGCCACTTAGGACAACAGAATTTTAAGGGATACGTGAAGGCTGAAATTGATACCTGAATGGTGCAGCGATATATATTTTTGTAAATGGTAGCCCTAGTATAAGAGTTCAAGGTGCAAATACATGCCAAATTGTCCATTGTAATGGTTTCTTACGTCTAGAAACATTTATTGATACTGTTTATCAATCAGTACTTCTGATTTTACTGTTACCGCAAATGTCATTTGTGGCATTTTGCCAAAAGCAATCAGCACCTTAATCCCGGTTATAAAGAGTTGATTTTATCAGGAAAGTAGTCAGATATGTTCCCTGTGAAATAGTATTCACCGCTAATTATGTTTTGTAAACAATATGTTTAGCTTCTAGCTCGGGGATTGACCTTAATCCTATTGCTAAATCTATACAGTGCATGCACAGGTCTCATTAAAATAGATGAATTTAACGTGTACATAATTGCATATTTGTCAATTTTGTTTATTTTCAAACAGTTCGGTCTGCTGCTTCCTTCCACATATGAAATCTGTGATGTGAACCTACAGCTCCCACACATACAAGCATTTTTCCACGAGCTTCAATGTTAAGAGTACTGCCACAACAAAAATGAGGGAAGTGGCCCCATTTTTTTAGTGCCTTCTAAAGATTTGCTTCTTCTGAACGAGTACATGAGATGCAGGCATAATATTCTTTTCCCAAGATGTTCAGGGTTCTCCATCACTCTTTCCACTTTCTTGGCTTCCCTGCCTCCTCAGCTCCTCTGCTTCACAAGCTACTTGTTACCCTGGCAGCATTTCAGAGCACTATTGCTTCCTATGACTAGGCCCCTGTGAATGGAAATACTGTTTTGCATTACCTAGAAATAAAAATGTGCATATAGATTCATTTGGGTAGTTAGGGGTTAACTTATTAAGCCTGACCTTCTCCAAAGATCAATTTGGTAGGCGGGGAAATCATTGAAGATGTGAAGGTTGAAGGGTTACAGGTGGCCTGTGTGGAGTTGGGAATTAAACCTGTGAATTGGAAAATCAGGTACCCAGACGCTTTATTTCAGAGAATCTGCCTTTGAGAGTTTAGATCATGATAGATCTCCATACGATAAGGAGGAAAGATAAGATGTCCTGAGAAAAAAAAGGGGAAGAGCTGCAACTCATAACTTGAGGTTTTGTAACTGGTAACTTTTTTTTTTTTTAGAAAGAATGTTACTGTGAGGGACCATTCAGTTTTCAGGAAAAGTGGATGGTCTTTTAACCATTTATAGGGGAAAATACATTTGCCACATGCTCATTCGAACACCCTGAATACTTGTTTATATTTATCATTATCACCCCCAAAAATCAATCTTTTGAAAATAACATTGTTATATCTAGCTCTTCAAAAAGAAATACATTGGAGGAATTAATGTACATGTGCGCGCGTGTGAGCATCTGTGCTAAATTTAACTTGCAAGAGGATTTGTGATTTTCCAAGAAGGGTATAACTATTTGGTGGCAATCAAGTGCATGATAGCATTCTTCCTCTTGATCCAATACAGGAAAGCACTTAAGTACTTCCTCAAATCCAGGAGACTACATTAGTACTGTGATTCCTACTGCTAGGCCCCATTTTACATTCCCCAGTAATCAGGACTCGGAAACAGTGGAAGGATATGGGAATACGGTACCTCATGTCATTCAGCAATTCGTCTGGACGACTAAAACCCTCTGGATAACTAAAAGCTCCCAAAGGCCTGCTTCCAAGCCAGTATTTATCAATTGGGAAGATGGTTTCAGTAATATAACTGCTAACAATCGGATCTGAAACAGCAGGGAGAAAAATGAGGTAGCTCTTTAGAGACCCCATTTGAGACACGGAGGATCCTCTTGAGAGAAGTAAGTGAATGTTAAATGTGGCGCAGCTGCTGACTTAACTTTCAGAGCGAACGGCATGCCCTGGGGATTTTCTCATAAATATCAAATGATGCAGGACAACCCAGCAATGAATGAAGGACATAAATTGTTATTGGAAAATGTATATGAAAATGTATATATCTATTTTATTTTCAATATTTATTTGCAGCACGTTATTGCCCAGCTGAAATGGTGGTTGGCACAAATGATGGCTCAGTGAGTAACAACAACCTCTTCATGAAAGATTTTCAATATATTAATATAAACAATGTGAAGGATGCACACCAGATAAATTTATTGAAAGGAGTTCATTTGAAAACTCTTGGTATACAATATACCAAGGCAACACACAACCATACATATTCTTTTAACTTACATAATTAGTATATGACATTGCTTCCCCGATTATGACTATAATTACTTTCACTTTCTGCTTGAGATGATGTTTAAAGTTTCAGTCCTAGCTACATGGGAGTAAGCCTGATTGAATTCAGTTGGACTTGATTCTGAGTAGATATTGTTAGAATTGTCCTGTCAGTTACTTAGGGTGGTTCTCTCCCCCCCCCCCATGTGCTTTTGATGTAGTTCCTTCTGTTGTGTTTTAATTTCTATATTGTTTGTATTTTCAGTTATTTATTTTATTTATTCTGTTTGTATATCACCCACCTAAGTTAGTAAAAATGAACAAATGCTGTTCAAACTTTTTCAAAGTAAAAACACTGGGTGATCTTTGGTTCAGCTTCTTAGCACTGTGGCACTAGTTGAGAAATCTGCTCATGAAAGAGGAGGGAACAGGGCAGTCTCAAGCAGGTCGGCCGCCCTGGCGCTGATGGGCGGAGATCGCTCCGCCCCCTCGCCCTCGCAGGGCGCATGGTTTCCGCGCGGCTTTGCCACACGGCGCCCAACCTACCGGCTCGGCGCCCTGGCACACCGTGCCACCGGGGGTCCACCTAGAGCCGGCCCTGGGAGGGAAGGCGGTTTTTGGTAATTCCTCCTCTCCTCAGCAGCCTCCCAGCAAACCCAGGAAATCTGTCCTGGAGGATTGTGGGTCCTTCTAGATTAGAACAGGTTTTGAGGGGGTCTATCTGCCACCCAAGGTGTGCTTATTCTGAATGAATACATGAGATGCAGGCATCATCTGTGGAAGCACACACGGGAAAATGCTGCTTTGTAATATCTAGAAATATAACACTGGTGCATGTAAATTCATTTGCGTACTTTGGAGAAGGTCAGGCTTAATAAGTTAACCCCTAAGATCAAACTGGTGGGGGGGGGAATATTGAAGATGTGAGTGTCGAGGGACAATCCAAATAATGCATATTCAAGGTAATAATTAAACCATAAATTTAATTTCCCACCCTTTAATAGCACCCAAAATTTGTAGGTGGCCAGCTCACTTCCCTTAGTGCCATCCATATATGTAATCAGTCTAAGAGATAATGATCAACTCTCCAAGATTATGTAACCTCTCAAAAACTGGTATTAACACTAAAGTGAACATCAACATAACTAGGAACTTTTCTTTTTCCTTCCCTTTCAATTATATCCAAGTTATTCTGTGCAGTTATATTGTGTCTACAAGGGTTGTTTCTTTCCTTTCTCAAAGCACAACTTTGATCCATCTCATTGGACTTTGTTTTCCCAAGAAATGAGATCTTTTAAAAAGTACTATTGGATTGTATTAGAAGTCCTTGAAAGTATACCGTGGTTAGAGTCATCTAATTTTTGATGATAACCAGTCTCATGATACTTCCCAGCCTCAATGAATGCATTTACTTTTCTCTGAGAAGGATAGCAGAGATGGCTTTAAACCAAAAACTCAAGAGGTGAAACTACAACTAAAGCTATTCAACCTATCGTTTCCTTTCAGAGAGATCATTTCCTCTTGGCACCAAGCTCTTTGCTTTTGTCGTTCAACAAAAATGTTGTTTAACCACTGTGCACAGACTCAAACATAATGGATTATGGATTTTATGAAGCTTTCTGCCTCTGCTAAAAAGGTTTCCTTCTTTTATACATGAAGTATTTTAACATTCATAGATTTGCCACACAGAGACAGAGGCACACAAAATGGTAAAGTCAAAATGAATTGTTAGAACCATGCAAGTGATGTGCATCTGGCTTTTGGGGGATGGGCTGGGGTGGGTGGTGGGAGCCAAACCATCTCTTGTGCATTCACCTGACCTACCAACTTCAGTTTATCCATCAAATACCGGTACTATACCCTAACTCAGCTGAAGGCTATATGCACGTGGAAGCAAGCTTCTTTACATATACTCCAAATGGATGGAGAACTTCATGCACAAACGAAAGCTGTGCGTACAGTTCCTTCCTTGCTCAATTGAGATATTATTCTAAGCATATGTGAAACGTTTGTCCAGCTGACATTTCATGTGACTGGCATCCCACTGAAAAACTGCTCTGTATGCAGCATGAGCTTACCAGATGGGCAGGGTATGTATGTATGTATGTATGTATGTATGTATGTATGTATGTATGTATGTATGAATAAATGAATGAATGAATGAATGAGTGAATAAATAAATAATAATACTTGTTATTATTGTTATTCCAAGATAGGCTAATGATCAATCTCATGTTAATTCTGCACATGTAAGCAAGGTGTGTGAGATTTATGTCAACTATGTAGCACTCATCCAAATCAGCAATTCTGCCAATCATCCTTACTACGGTAGCACCCAAAGGCACTAGAATGGCAGTTTCTCCCCACAAAACAGCTGATGCGTTTTGCCCCCACTGTTCAGAAAGTACTGTGGTATTCACTCACAGCTGGATTGGGGCCAGACAGTATTGTGACAACATTACTAATGCATGTCACAGCTTTTCATCATTCTTCTGTAAACTGTGGCAAAGCTTATCTACTGTGATATGCAGATGCAATGCAAGTGTGTAGCATTTTATATAAATAACTACTGTAATAATGCAACTGAATAATGAAATATCATATAAAAATGAGTACAGTTTCTCATTTGTATACAAACTATTCCCCCCTCCATTAGATTTCTACACCCATGCCCTTTCTCCCTAACATTCCTGATCCTAGCTACATTTACTTGGGGGAAGGGGAGCTAATTTAAAAGCCAACAGGGCTTAATTCCAAGAAAAAAAATTAATTCTGAATCTTTAGTGTAGTCTGTGTGTGTCATCTGAGAAGCAAGTTTCACCGAGTTAAATGGGACTTATACCCAGATAAGTATGTGGTTGACCACAACCTTAGTATTAAAGGGTGTGTGCAGGAATACAAATGAGAGATTACCATAAAATTCTATAGTCCTCCATATGAGAACCTGTGTGGCATAGAGGCCAGATTGCTAGACTTGAACTGGTGAGGCACATTCAATTCCACAATGAGCCACAAAGCTGAAATTTGCCCAGTCGATGTCTCTCACCCTAACCTACCTCACAGGGTTGTTGTGCACATGAAATGGATTGGTGGGTGAGGGGACCATGTGTACCACCCTGAGGTGCTTGGAGGAAGGGTGGGATGAAAATAGAATACATTTAAAAATATAAATTCACTATGTCAGAAATAATGTAATTGTCCAATGGGAAAATACACAGTGGAACCTTGGTTCTCAAACTTAATCCATTCCGAAAGTCCATTCGATTCCCAAAACCATTTGAAAACCAAGGCACGGTTTCTGATTGGCCGCAGGAGCTTCCCGCACTCTAGTGGAAGCCACGTTTGATGTTCAGCTTCTGAAAATTGTTCAAAAACCGGAACACTTAATTCTGGGTTTTCGGTGTTCAGGAGCTGATTTGTTCATCAACTAAGCCACTGGAGAACCAAGGTACCACTGTATACCAGTTTAGAATAATTTTGCTGAGTGAAACAAGTCATTTGAGGTTCTGCTGAAATATAAATATCCAGATGGATAAATTTTGTTTTGTTTTTAAAAGTATGTGAACAGAAATCGCACGCTGAAGGCTCTATTGTAGTTTAAACACTAGCATTATATATCGAGAACAGTCTGTCTAATAGGAAAACCTGTTAAAATATTTTCCCACCACACGACTCTCCAGCCAGGAACAATTTTGAACAATGGCTTCACTTTTTTAGTAATGACAGTCTGAGCAGCTCCATTGTTCAAAACTTGTCCCACAGATATCTAATTTTTAGTAGGATCAAACGTGCCATTAGCCCATATTAAGGTTTTTATCCAGAAAATTTCTCTCGTACTTTACAGACTTAAGGAAACTATGTCACCATATGTGGAGCCTGATGACACTTTCTAACTCCCATATTATGGAAACGTATAAATGTTGTCACAGCAGCCTGATCCGTGACAGATTTGAACTGCCGCAGGGTGTTTATGGAGCATGAAGTTAAGGAGTCTGTTTTAACTCATCAGAAAGTGAGCTTAATGAATAGGCTTAAAGCCTCATCTCTTTGCTGCTGTTTTATTGTTTGTTAAATTGACTGAACCCTTTCATTGTACTCAACATAACATTGCTATTCTCACATCTACACTAGTAGCGAAAATTGTAGAAACCTTTAGGAAAAGATTTATTTCTAAGGTTTGATGGCTCATAACATCCATCTTTTTAAGAAGAATGGCATAAAATGATACCTTGAAACTATATATCATTAGAAAGATAATTTAATGCAGAATATAATGCAGCCAACTGTGTTGAATTACATTTATTCTACCAAAAGTTATAGCCAAATAAACCAGAAAAAGAAAGCACACCTACCTGTGTAACAAGAAGTGGATTTCCTTAAGTCCAAACTGAACTAGGGCAAACAGAGTGAAAAGAGGTGACTGCTCACCTAGAAAGTGATGTACTGTAATAGCCCTGACCTGAATTCAATTGAAAAGTTATGAAATACGCTTTATCATGGTTTTCTGTGCATTTGTGTAATGGATTTGTTTGGGGTTTTTTTTTGCCTTATTTATATGCTACCGTGTTTTTGATATAGCCAGAATAGAAATATTAAATCAAACCAAATCAAACCAAGACACTTTCAGTGTTACTACCTTCCAGTAGCAGTGCCAAAAAAAAATGTTTAGGGGCACAGGAAAGACAAAGGGAATTTCAGGAGGAGGGTTTTTCCACGTTAGATTTCTGAAAGTGAAAGTATATTTCACTGTAATGCTCCCATCTTTAAACAAATTTTCTCTGAACGTAGTGCTAATTGTTTTGACGGCGTTACCATCCAAGTATGCATACTAGGGACTGTGGCCTTATTTTAGTTTATGATTTCTATAATTTGTGAAGTATCCTTCCTGTAGATAATAGCCACAGGGGTTTGGCAATTGGCAAACTTATCAAGGGAGATTAGGGCCAGATTAGCCTCCGTTCTATCACCTCCATCCCACCAAAATACGAAACATTCATTTTATTATTTGATAAAGCAAAAAACAAAACAAAACAACCTTTCCCTCTGGAGACTTCTGAGTTTACTAAGTGAAGCCAGCCATTGCAGACAAAGCATCATCGTTTAGCTGTCTGGAAGCAGGGGAAGCAACCTCTATATCAGGCATCCCCAAACTGCGGCCCTCCAGATGTTTTGGCCTACAACTCCCATGATCCCTAGCTAACAGGACCAGTAGTCGGGGAAGATGGGAATTGTAGTCCAAAACATCTGGAGGGCCGAAGTTTGGGGATGCCTGCTCTATATACTGCAGGAGTCAGATGCACAGAAGAAGTACATCCATTCCCATAAGTGCTGGCATGGACATAATGCTGGCTCCCTGCAAACTGTGGTTTGCAAATCAGGATCCAGTCTCAGGAACAGACATTCCTCGTCATATATGTTCCTCCCTCCCTCTGTTTGTTTCCACAGTTTAGCACTGCTTCTACAGCAACACCAAACAGGTTCCCTCTTAACCAAGGTTTGCAAGTCTACTGCAAAATCTGGCTTTAAATCCTGATGGGATGACAAGTTAATAGTCATAATGTGTTGATAAAACTGAAGTGTGATTAAAGCTGACCGAGAATCAAGTGAGAATTTGCAGCGACTGGGAGGGGACAGAAAAACGGGGAAGGGAGCATGCTTTCACATGACTCGGTTCCAGTTTGCAAGCCACCACTTTCACAGAACCATTGCCATATCTCCAGGGAACATTGTGTTGCTATTTGCACAACTTTGGGCACTAGCCCTAAGAGAGAACCACGTGGATATGCCCAGAGATAAGGATGTTTTGCACTGTAACCCTTTCATTCGAACACTCCTTGCAGAGTTGTATTCTGGAAGTGAAAATCCAAGGTAGGATCCTCTTCAAGGGAAATATTATTAAGGCAGCCCTATCAGAAACAAGTGCAACCATAATTATGATTGTCAGGACCATTGCAATTAATTACATCTGCAAGGAGTGACAGAGCCCAAAATAGCACAAGCTGCTGGTGACCCAAAAAACCGCTCACAGCATGTCCAAGCGAGTATTTGGCAGGAGCGCCTGCAGCTTAAAAAAAGAACCTAACCCTTTAGGCCCATGCAAGCCATTAAACATTTTGTGGAAATGTCAGGCCAGAAGTAGGAAAAGACCTTTCAATTGTTTACAGAGTGTTTTCCTCCAATTAGGGGGAACAGATTTTAATGTTTACCTGCTTCCTCCCCCCTCCCCTCAAAAAAGAGACAAATAGGCTTAAGATTTAAAAGACAGCTGTTCAATTAAAAAATAACAATAATTCTTGCCAAGGCAGACCCCATGATTCTTATAGGGTGGGGTGAGCAAATGCCAATCAGCTTAGCAGTATTTAAAGATACGTAAGGAACTTAGCCTGGGAGCTCTGCTGACGACGTAAAACTAGGAGACATTTCCAGAAGTGTCTGTCAAACAAAGTATAAAAATAATCAGAGGTTGGTGACAGAGACTTTTGCTAGTGGGCAGGACAGCACAACTGGACAGGGCTATACTAGACTTCTCACACCGTTGTTGCTGTTTTGCCAGTGTGTAAGGTAAAAAACGAGGAATGGAACTATCAGAGATGTGCATTGCAAGTTTACATAATTGATTCAGGGAGACAATAATTTTGAAAGACTTAAATCACCCAAACTGAAGGAAGGCAACACAAGACTTTTTCCACAGAGCAAATTTTGAGTATGTCCATTCTACCTTAGAATGAATAGTCTAAAAGTTATTTTTAAAAGTAACTTATTTATTTAAAGTGTTTGCATACCACCCTTCATGAAAATATATCCCAGGGCATTTAAGAGTAAGAAATAGCTCTATAAAATACAATTGTGTAGTTATCATGCTCTAAAAATACACACATGTGCAGAGTTAAAACAAAGGTGATTTCTACATTCATCACACCTTCAAAACCTATTTGGATAGCAAAACGGGTGGCACAGTTGCAGGGTTTGCAAAACAGCCTCTTTTTCTGTTGGATCTTACAAATATTTTCCTTTAAAATGCCCAATAAAATGAAAATGCCTTAACTTGGTGTCTAAAAGTCAACAAGATAGGTGCCAGGCAAGCTTCCCTGGTGAGAGAATTCTATAACCAGGGATGCCATCGATGGAAAAGCCCTCTCTGTTGTTGCCACCTGCTAGATTTCTCTCATCACATAGTGGCAGCCAGTGGCTGTGTAGGAGAGGAGAAAGTGTGGCAGTCAGAGACCTTAAGTTGACTGACACTTGCTCAAACAATTTGCCTTTAATACAGAGTAAATCCACTCAGGTGCCATTAAATCAGCTAAGATTACATAATTCTCCATAAGAGTTAAAATAGTTATCTAGAAAGTTGGTTTTGTGTTCCGTTGACATCAGATGTTGATTAGAAAGACATGACATTCATAAACATTACTAATAGTGCATGTTGTCTCGAAAGTTGTCATCCCCTTTGGTGCAAAGCTACCTTCAGCCAGGGCAGTTTCCCCCCCTCGGTCCATCAACTGGACTAAAATTTCCGTTAACCAGAGAATGGGAGGAGGAGGATGTCTCACGACTCCATCACACATTTAAAGGAGGATGAGATTCTTGTATCACCTTCACATTAAAAAAAGACTGGTAATCAATCTACCAGCTTCCCCAACCTGGTGCCCTCCAGATGATTTTGACTAAAATTCTTATTGTTCCTGACCTTTTGCCATGCTGGCTGAGGATCATGGGAGCTGCAGTCCATAACATGGACCATAACATCCGGTGGGCAACAATTTGGGGTCAGCTGATCTACACTGTGGGATGCCCTGCAAATCTGAACATTCTGGGGCCTTGCAGATATTCAGTTAATGTTTTATATTCGGCCTCAATGTTTGCCACCCCCAGTTTCTTTCAGTAGCAGTCAACATTTGACAGCATCTGACAGGTGGCATTCGACAGCAGTCGAAATTTAACTGTATCTGACATGTAGCAATCAGTATTTGACAAGACTTGGCAGGTGACATGCAATAGCAGTCAACACAAGACAATATTAGGGATGGCACTGAATTTTAGAATGGGCAGTTCAGAAAGAGAAGACATAGTTTCTAAAATGCATGCCACAAATATGAGACAAACCAACCCTGCTCTTGAAGTTTAGCTCAGCTCATAATTACATCACCTTAGAGCTAACCATCCTATGACTTCCTTGCCTCCTCAACTCCTTTTCCAAACATATATAATGAGAGGGAAACAGTGGACACTCCTTCTTTACATTTTCAGTGTGCTCAGTGAGATAAGGGGGGCTTCCAAGCCATTGATCCCGGGGACACCTAAGATCTGCATTTCCAGTCTACTTATTCCAGAGGAATCACTGTGCTCTTAGCAGTGATTGACATCCTTGAGGATGACTAGAAGTAATGGGATTGCCATAGTTCGCTACCTGCTTCAGAACATGAACTGCCAGTGCTCAACAGTTATGATCTAAATGTCGTTTCCCCGAGGAGTTCTCTCATATAGCTCAGAATGTAAAACAAGATCTGTTCATGTGTAGAATGTGCTTTTAGCCTCTTTCTCTGCATACTAACCAGAGGCAGGGCAATAGGAAAGGCAATATGGAAAGCTGAAGCAAACGTTACATACCAGTCAGCTCCTACCAACCTAGCAGTTCGAAAGCATATCAGCATGAGTAGATAAATTGGACGCAGGTGGCGCTGTGAGTTAAACCACAGTTCCTAAGGCTTGCTGATCAGAAGGTCGGAGGTTTGAATCCCTGCGATGGGTGAGCTCCTGTTGCTCTGTCCCAGCTCCTGCCAACTTAGCAGTTTGAAAGCACGTTAAAGTGCAAGTAGATAAATAGGTACTGCTCCAAGCGGGAAGTTAAACGGCGTTTCCGTGTGCTGCTCTGGCTTAGTCATGCTGGCCACATGACCTGGAAGCTGTACGCCGGCTCCCTCGGCCAATAACGTGAGATGAGCGCCACAACCCCAGAGTCGGTCATGACTGGACCTAATGGTCAGGGGGTCCCTTTACCTTTTTTAGAAAAATAGGTACCACTGGGGCAGGAAAGTAAACGGCATTTCCATGTGCTCTGGCACTCATCATGGTGTTCTGTTGCTCCAGAAGCTTTTTAGTCCTGCTGGCCACATGACCACGAAAGCTGTCTGCAGACAAACGCTGGCTCCCTCAGCCTGAAAGCAGAGATGAGCACTGTACCCCATAGTCAAATTTGACTGGACTTAATCGCCAAGAATCCTTTACCCTTTTTAAAAACCATTTATGAACTTGTAAATCTACATAACGGATACAGAGAGATATGTCTGTGCATTAAATATATATACAGTATTTAAATACTGACCCAATTTCAAATTGAGCTGAGAGGAGTCCTTTGAAGTTTCTGCCATGCCATGGGGAATATTGATACCTTGAGTTGCCTGCACTGGGTTCTCAGTCCATATTTTGGGCATGAAGAGGTAAAGTTGAGAATTCATGGCACAATTTGAAACTCCTCAACCAAGATGCAGATTGGAATATAATTATCCTCCATATTTTGCCCTTCTCTGAATTTTGCAAGAAATGTAAGCCCACAACTGACATGGGGGTTACATTCTGGGAAAAGCACCTAAAGCCAAAACCAAAATTGTGTATAGTCAACACACATTGGGCTCAATGGTTCCTATCCATTCTGAAGGAAATCAGCTCTGAGTGCTCACTGGAAGGACAGATCCTGAAGCTGAGGCTCCAATACTTTGGCCACCTCATGAGAAGAGAAGACTCCCTGGAAAAGACCCTGATGCTGGGAAAGATTGAGGGCACAAGGAGAAGGGGACGACAGAGGACAAGATGGTTGGACAGTGTTCTCAAAGCTACGAACATGAGTTTGACCAAACTGCAGGAGGCAGTGGAAGACAGGAGTGCCTGGCGTGCTCTGGTCCATGGGGTCACGAAACAACAACAGCAAACAACCGTAGTTCCAGTGCCCTCCCACCACTGATGTTTGAAGCCCTGTACGCATCCCGTTACAGCCACAATCCATATCTATCCTGTAGTTTCTTGAGGGATATTCCTGTTCGGTGCCCTTTCCCTCAAGGGATTTGAAAATGTAAGCCACATTCATGTTGCAGATAAGCTGAGGTGTGCGTATTTAGACAGCCATTGTGCATGTGCAGAGACAACACATGCACAGTGGATCGTTTCCTGAGTAGGCACTTGAGGGGTTTCAGTTGTGGGGAAACCTAACAGGTAATGCGCCCTTGGATGAAGACACCCCCTCCACACACACATTCTGATGGGTGCAGCAATGTGCAAATATGACTTGAAATGCGGTGGGGTGGTGGTGGTGGTGGAATCACCTCACTGCATTTCAAGCTGCTAATGGGTACATGGCCTTAGAAAGCTGGACTAGATGGAGCCAGATTGGTCTGCTCCAGCAAGCCAGCTCTTATCTTTCATTTCAAGGCTAGCCAGTCAGCCGTGATGGGCTGCTGCTGCTGCTACTGCTACAGCTGTAGGTTACAAAGGGCAAGGAGAAAATGAAGCGGGGCATAATGAAGAGTTAATTTTTTAAAAAATAAAATAAAATACTGCAATATTAAAATCCCAAGTTATTCTTGCTGAGGCTTTCAACAGTAATCACCAGGGCTGTAGAAAACAGCTCCAGTTTACATGTGCAGCCAGTTGCTTTTCTAATTGCTACAGCAGGCTACCACTGGGAAGAACAAAGGAAATATTTAGCACATCGTAAATTCTTCTGCAGCCCTGCCAAGTGGCTGGAGTTCAGATTACAAGTTTATAACCAACATTTGAGAGCAATTTTGACTGCACTTTGAGAAAGTAGGTGGGGAAGCTGCTGCTCATTGTTTCTTCTAATGCTGCAGTAAATGTCTGTGTGAATAAGCTTGGGTTCAAAATGCCACACTCGGCTTGCCTTTAGACTTTAAAACAAGTGAGATGCTACAGGAAGACAAATCTGGGAAGCATTTTTAAACAAAAAACAAAAAAAACTCAGCTTTATTCATGCAATAAGTTGGTTTAAACTGTTTTTAATGTTGCTTTTGAATTTTGTAACCTGCCCTGCAACCTTAGGGTAGATGATGATGATGATGATGATGATGATGATGATGATGATGATGATGTAAAGATCTCTCCTCCATTGAAATCAAACATAGGGACTTTCCAAAGACCTTAACTCGGCCTGGATTGGGTAGTGCTGTGACCTCGAGCTTTCTCTTCTGCATTGCAAAGACAGACACAACAAATACTTTGAAGATGACAAAAGTTATGTTTTTTGGCAAGTAGGTAGGGCTACTTCTTCCTCCTACATAGTTCTCTCTCCAAGAAACCTGGTAATTTTCAGGCTAGGAAAACAATATTTTTGCTCATCTAAATGACTGTTCTATATTCTGTTTGGTGCTGTAATGTTGTTTTCAAGGTTACAAATCTGTTAGTATTCCTCTTCTAATAACTGATTATTTTTCTTTTTTCTTTTTTTTAAAATAATTTTTATTAATTTTACAGAATGATGAAAAACATACACAACATATTCTTCCCTTCTTCCAACCCACCCTCCACAAGCCCCCTCCTGCCACAAGAGAGCTCCATGAATGGTGGTCAGTCGAAGGATCCATTTTATAATTGGGTTTCTTCCTACCCCCCCTCCCTACCCCCAGAACCTCCCCCTATTTTTCTTAGACTTGAAGATAATCCTTCTGCTCAGGAGGATTTGTAAAGTGGTAACAACTAGGAGTGTGTACTCTGTGTGTACTCCGACATAGGGCAAAGTGAGGTGATTCAGGAAGGTTCCCAGTTGGATTGAGCTGTTAGCAAGGGATCTAGAGTCAGATCAAGGCATGTCTAAGCGTCTGAGTGGCTCAGTGTAATAAATGCATGAGTGACATGACAGTTTCCCCCCAAGAAATGAAACGAAGCTGATTTGGGAATGCCCAGAACTTGAGAGGAGAGATGGAAGAACTCTCAGTTTGATGGACAGGTCTAGCTTTTAATTACAGTGTATTATTTCTCCAGGGCACTCCAACCGCAATGATTTGGAGAAGGGAATAAAAGCTATGCTTATTTTTCAGGGGGATCTATGCCTTCCCTTATGCAAGTTGATGAAGATCTTTCTCTTTCCCAAGGAGAAGATGCTATATACTTAAAAATCCATTGTGGGACAGCAGCCCAGCTCCCCACCAATATCCATTGGGGTAACAGAGTCCATGCTGGGGTGTGTGGGATTGATATTTTCTCCACCTTATGTCTCTCCTACGCATCCATGGTCTTTTGCCCACCAACCTACCACCCATAGCTGCCAAGTTTTCCCTTTTCTCGCGAGGAAGCCTATTCAGCATAATGGAAAATCCCTGAAAAAAGGGATAACTTGGCAGCTATGCTACCACCTGTGATTCCTGTTGTACCCACCCCAAAATGGTAAAGTCTACCTTTGTGGAGAAACCACTGTAGCTATCTGAAGCTTGGCAGGCTTCCTTCACTCATAAGGCATGACCATACATGAATTTTACATCCAATTCTGCTAGAAAATGAAAAGTTATAGACTTTTCCTTTGTGTAAAATAGAAACTTGAAGGATGTCCCTATGAAAACCCTGGGTGTATCTGCTTCAAATTTTGCAGACATATCCCACTTTGGAGGGGCTGCTATGTTTGCAAATTTCACCTACTTTTGCAAAAAAAAAAAAAAAGAGGTGGGGGGAGTACTGTATATGTGTTTGGATTATCCATTATAGTGAATGGGGAAGGAGGCCTCCTCTTTTTAACAGATCTGTTCAGTCCAATTGGAAAGACCAATAGTAACTCCAAAACAGGTCGGACTGTTTCCCAAACCTACAGTTGAAAGGCAAATATTGTGGCCAGTAAATACCTAGTAACTCCTGTAATTCATACAAGGTTGCAATCTTATGTACACTCTGCATGCCAGTGGGACTTATTTTCAAATAAACAGGTGGGGTTGAACCACATGCTGGATCTTATTTTATTATACCATACCTATCTGACCATATGCCTGCTCACATCTATAGAGACACAGAAGGAAGCCTGTATAATAAAGTAAAAACAAACATGCAAGGCCAAACACATTACCAACGTCACTTTTAATTTGGCTGTTTAAATCAACCTATTGCTGCTGAAATGAACACAGGCGAATCATTATTTGAACATCTCAGATATTCCCCTAATGACACTAAGAGGAGATTCTAAATAGAAAATGACTGGGAACTTTGCTTTAAAACATGTGTAAGGAGGGGTGGAGTGGACCCTCATTTGTTATAGTGCTAAACAAGACAGATTCTGTTCTCAGTTCCAGCTCAAGAGAATAAGTCCCGATCTTGACTAATGTGAGCAATGAGTTTAAACCAAATGTGGATAAACGATAAATCAAGGAAAGCTTTATAGTGTCAGGATTAATATCGGAGATGAGATTCCTGACTCTTATTCCAGCCACTTTAATATTTGTAAAAGATCCCTAACTACAATGAAGAACTGCTCAAGTCTTAAATAAACAGTGATGGTTTTCATAGTAGGAACAAATACCGGTACTTGTTTAGTAGTGCAAATGTGAGCCCCATGCTATGTCAGACCATTGGTACTATCTCTTATACAGAGATATTTGCCAGCTGATCTGACCCTACGGTTACCCTCCCCTAAGGTTTTATTTCATAATGGTTTTATCTTATTTGCAGATTTTTAATTTTAAAATTGAATTTTAACATTGTATTAATCTGCATTTTAACTGAATTGTTTCTTTTATACTTGTGTTGATATTATTTGTTGTTAGCCGCCCTGAGCCTGGTCTTGACTAGGAAGGGCGGGGTATAAATAAAAATTATTATTATTATTATTATTATTATTATTATTATTATTATTATTATATACAGGAAATAGCTGTGGTGTTCTCTATGATTTTTTTTAAAAAAGACAGTAACATAAATGGGAGAAAAAGAGGGCATCATGTAAAAGTTTCAACCATTTAAGATTGGAAATAGCTTTTACATCTTTTCTGTTACTGATATATACTGTACTATAAAACACATTCTTTTTTAAAAATAGAATATTTTACCCATGAATAATGCTTAACACTCTTCTCTGCAGAATTCATTCACACCTGGTCTATTCAAAAACATCCAGCCTTCTGCTCATTAAAGGAACTTAATAAGCACATTTCACAGGTGATCTAGCCCTAAATTAGGTGCAATGATTTCTGCTAATATCTGGTGGGTGTTTCCTTTTTTAAAAAAAACCCCCGATCTGTATCGTTTTTTTTTTCTTCACTTGTATGCTGCTACATCTTCTGCCGTGGCACAAATATTTTTGCAGCCTTAAAGTAATCTAAAAGCCACATTGCAAATATGTCTACATTTGCCAGTATGATGCAGCACCAGGCTGTCTGTGTTTTAAGATGTCCTGGTGAGACCCTGTTCATTCCAGGTTACTTCTTTTACCATCTTCATCTATGCTCAGGTACCAGGGGAAAACATTTACTTTTTACCTGGGTGTTTAACCTTTAATTTGACAGGTGGCATTGTGTCCTTTTTTAGTGGGGTTTGAACTGCAACTCCGGTCTATTATCGGTATAGGTAAAGGTATTAGGTCCAGTCGCGGATGACTCTGGGGTTGCGGTGCTCATCTCGCTTTCCTGGCTGAGGGAGCCAGCATACAGCTTCCAGGTCATGTGGCCAGCATGACAATGCCGCTTCTGGCGAATCAGAGCAGCGCATGGAAATGCTGTTTACCTTCCCGCCGGAGCGGTACCTATTTATCTACTTGCACTTTGTGTTTTCGAACTGCTAGATTGGCAGGAACAGGGACCGAGCACCAGGAGCTCACCACATCGCAGGGATTCAAACCGTCTACCTTTTGATCGGCAAGCCCTAGGCTCTGTGGTTTAACCCACAGCGCCACCCACGTCCCATTATCGGTATAGCTGTGTTTTTATATTTTTATTGGATGTTAATTAGTTTTAATATACCAGTAAGTTACTTTGGGTAACTGTGAGAAAAGGAACTAACAAGCATAATATAGCAATAAAGGTCTTCTCTGCAGTGGTATCCTGATTATGGAAGGCCATCCACCAAATACATTTAGCTGGTGCCTACATTGAAATATCTTCAGCAAAAAACATTTATTGGGCAGAGTAGGGCTCTCTTTGTGGGAGAGACAGAGATGCAGGGAGTGGGCAGCCAAAGGTGAAAAAATGGGATGGGAACTGTTGCTAAGACCACTGATTGGTTAATCTGTTTGAATGGGGTGTGTGTTGTTCATTGGGTAGTATAAAAATGCCATAATTAAATAATAATAAATAGTAAACATTACACCCTCTAGAGAAATGTGGTTGTCATGTTTTGAGATTTAATGTGTTAAAGTTTTGTATGAATATGTTTTTGAATTTTTGTTATTTGTATCTGGGGTTCCATAAAAATTTGAAAACTGATTAAAAAAAACAAATTTAAAAAACCCACAAATAAACAACTATTTCATCCCTCTTGACTTATGTGTCATTGGCCAGCAGTGTTCTCTCTTCACTGGCAGAGTCGCAGCGCACTTCCAGATGAACTGTTTGTTGAGCATTCACCCCGATTTGCTTGCAGGGCAATTAGATGGCATTGCATAAAACAAGCATTATCTCACACTTTCCATTGCATTTTTCCATCAGGTTCCCATTGAGTTTGCCAGTATGTAACTGAATCCCACCCAAACATAGTGGAAATATAGGCACTTCCAAATTGTCACTGTTTCCTACTTCCACTCAGCCTGCTTTAAGCTAGGGGCATTATTTCTCCATCTGTCACCTTTAAGTCTATCTAGCCATCTATGGTGTGTACTCTCACACTTAAAAAATCAAGATTAATCCCACACACATATATAGATCTCCCAGCCCCCTCATCATAGATCACTCACACTGTGGTAAGATTTCACACAAATCAGAGATATTACTAAATTCTCCCTTCATCTTCATCATCATCCACCCTCAAACACACTGTAGTAATCTGATGCCTATGGGGTTAAATTTAGAACCTCCTGATCATGAGGTGCAGCAAAGTTCCACCCTTAATCTTTCTCTTCCAGTTTCTGTTTCTGCCCAGTGTATCCCAGCAAAAAAGACTTTTTCTCATAGTGTGAACATATATGGGTCTATGTTGAGTTCAGTGGGGCTTACTCTCAGATAAGTATGTGCAGGATTGTAGCATCAGTCTGCGTGAGCTATATGAAAAGCTGCACCAAAGCCAAACTCAGGTGAATATTTGAACAGTCTGCAAGTAACGAAATATTCCAAAATCTGAAAACCTGTTCCTTAAAAGACCACTCTAGCCATGAGACTCTATAGTTCGGGCTTTTCTATGCAATATTTCTATGTGATGCCAGGTGCCATATATTACTAATACTCAGAGCAATCCTAAATGAGGCTGGAGAGGAGCGGAATGGTGGATCCACCACCACATCTGAGGGCCTTCTGGCATACCAGCCTGGGCAAAAAGGGTCAGTGTCCCAGTTTTCAATCTGGCGTAAATGAGGGCACCGTCTGGGCCCCTGAGGTCACCAAGACTTTTGGATCCCATGGGTCGAAAGCTACCAATGGTCCAGCCTCACAGTGCTCTGTTTCAGGACTTTTCATTTGCTACCTACCTTGTCACCTACCCGGCTAGAGCACGGACTTCCACTCCTGCCTAGTCTTCTCCCATTGATGTCCATCCACCTGCCTGGGCTTCACAGGGGCTGGGCCTCCATTGTTGCAGGTATCCACCTGCACCTGTATCCAGCAGTGGGAGCTGGCAAAGGACCCCTAATGTACTATTTCTAACCCTGCCCAGCCATTGACATTGGGGCGTGTGTTTGTTAGGATGGTGCTTACGGATGACTAACTCACCAAATGGTTAATGGGAGGGAGCCTTGATAAGGCCCCTAGCCGTCAACACACACCAGAATGTGTGACGGGGAGGGGGAAATCACACTACTCCAAACCAAGTACATAAATCTGTGATGGAAAACGTTTCCCCGTGGTAAGTCAGTCGTCAGTTTTGAGCCTTAATTGAATGGAAATGTGCTTGTTTTAAGAAAGCACATTCCAAATCAAGAAATGGAAATCTTGCCCATCACTACTGATAAAGCTTCATATTCCACTACCAACCGCTTGTTAAGAAAAGAAAAACATACATCTTTCAAATAGCTGTTCTCATACTCATGACTACTACCATGGCTCAATAATGTTCTCACAGCAGCTCTGCACTTTAATGTTTCTAACAGTTGATTGATTGTCCCAACATTCCTACATAGTTTTAATTGATTAACCACATATATTTTTTGCCAATGAGTCTGGCTACCTTCTTAGAGTTAGTGCATTTCTGGCTGAATTACAAAAACAGATTTTCCCCCTTTTAAATGATTGGAATCAGATTTGACAGTAAAGGGTTCAGTTCTAAATTAATAGGTGTCCTTAAATTTTCATTTGACATAAAAGAAAACCTTTTGCTGGAAAATGCATGTCTGCATTCTATTTAAAGTGACATTCTTACCAGCAAATATCCCCCCCAAAAAAACCCCTCTTCTGAGGACAAAGCCCATTTTAAATGAGTTATCTGATATATTCCTTGTTCAGCTGAGATTTATCTTTTAAAAAATCAAAATGATGTATTTTCAAAACTCCTTTGCTTTGTACATTGAACAGTGGCTTTTTCATTTATTATCTTATTTTAGTATCTTGGACTTTTGAAGGTACAGAAATAGTTTACATCAGCTTTCACCAACCTGGTGCCCGCCAGATGTTTTGGACTACTATTCCCATCAACTGCAGCCAGCATGGCCACAGCTGTGGATGATGGGAATTGTAGCCCAAATTTTCTGGAGGGCACTAGGTTGACAAAGGTTGGCTCATGCCAGTGGTGGCCAAACCTGGCCCTCCAACTGTTTTTGGACTACAACTCCCATTATCCCTAGCTAACAGGACCAGTGGTCAGGGATGATGGAAACTGTAGTCCCAAAACAGTTGGAGGGCCAGGTTTGGCCACCACTGGCTTATGCAGATCACTAAGAAGGTGGTTCTGCACATATTCCCATGCATGCTTATTCAAAGGTAAGTGCCACTGTCACTCAGGATTGTGGCCTGACTTAACGCAATACAATTTGCTTTAGAGTAGACACCCTAAGGATTGCACTACATGTTCTGCTGACGCCAATGGGAATTAAACCATCTCACTGTGCACAAGATCACAGGCTAACAGAGCAACCCTTAGCAGGGGAAGCCTCCACAAATTACACCTTTTTCCCAATTCCCTTCAGGAAGTCGACTACTGCTGGCTGAACTTGCCTAAGCCTGGCAGAGGAGAAACAAGGCTTTAAAACAGAGTTTGCTAGGTCATGTGTCTGGGCTGAACAGTGTTAAAATTCAGCATAAGTCCTCCCTGCTTGCCCCACCACTCTTCGGCTACTCTCATTCATTTTTCAGGGTTCATGCTGGCATAAGACCTGCCAGTCTAGTCCCAGCTGGCTGAGCCCAGCAGAATCAAGGTGAAGGACTTATGCCAGTGTATCACTGGCTTAACTGGGTGTGGGGCTTATATTGGTGCAGCCCAGCTGGACCAGGAGCCAGTTGGCTGATCTGGAGATCTGCTGGATCCTAACTCACTCCTAACCAAGATGCAGATCTGTATTGTCCCCTAAGGCTACAATTCTATTGACACTCACTTTGCACTAAGTTCCCTTAATCTTGGTAGGCCTTGGTTCCAGGTAAACATCTTACTGCATGCAAGCTTTGCCCTATTTATATTATAAATTACTTTTCTATATTTTATGAGGCAGTTATGTTTAATGGGAAACATAGGGACAGTTATTTATTGGTTACTATGAACCTCCAGATAATTTGGACATAAATTGCAGTGGGTAATAAAAACTCAATTCATAAGTAAACCACAATTTGTTTTTCTAAAATGAAAATGGCAGCTGTAACTATAATGTATTTGATGTGCAGTGTAAAAAAAAACCCCTATACGCAACTTGCATTTGAGTAACAAATAATTAATAGCCCCCTGCTAACCCCTGGCACACAGCAAACTAAAAACAACAACATTAAGAGTTGAAGGCATCCGTCTCTTTCCAGATACCAGGAGAAAATACTTTTCGCAAGCAAAATGTTTTCAGAACCTCTGACTTAAGGTTGTAAACTATATACTACAAACGTACAAGACACAATGAAGGAAAGAAACGCCAAAGACCTGAAACGTATAATTGAACAACAATAGCTTAAATCCATATATCAGATTGCATCTCATCGATAAGGCTTGTTCACTGGAGCACAAACTCCAGCAAATGCATTTTTAGTTTTTAATCTCTCTAAACCTTTCTTCGTTTCACAACCCACATAGTTGTAACCTCTTATGGGTGTGGGTTGAGTAGTGCCAGAGTGATAAAAGAAAAAAACCAACAAAAGGGAAGGAATGCTTAAGTTTGTGTGCACATACATTTTTTCCAACAGATTTTTTTAAATTAATTATTCCAGGTTCATCCTCTCTTTGATATCCCATTTTTACTATGAAAGTTGCCATTTCAGGAAATGCAGTTTTTTGTTCGCCCCCCCCCCAACCCCTCACTCTCTACTTTTTTGCTTCCCTTCTTTTGCACATTTTTTTTCCATTGCTAATGCCTGTTCTCTCAGATGACTGCTATTTTGGGCAGGGTTGGAAGCGTCTCCCTGTTGCCCAGGGTGGCAAACCTGTGGCCCTCCAGATATTGCATCTCTACAACTCTAATCATCCCTGACAGAGGCTGATGTGAGATGGAGCCCAGCAACATCTGGAGGGTCCAGATCTCCCATCCCTGAATTTACCCAACATTCATTTCCACTGGATCGGCACCCAAATCCACATGCCACTGAAACTAATGCAGCACAGAAAAATGATGTGCACATCTGAGCATACGCAGGGGTACAGGACTGATTCACACAAGGCATGCTAGGAAGTGAGTTGAAGCAATCTGCTATTTTTCCATGATGCGGTGGTTGCCTGAAGTGTCTCCTTGCACTAATGTAACACCACCGTCAAATGAATGAGAACCAATATTAAAAAGTCACTCGCGCAGCTACTTTCAGCATTAGAGAAAAACTGACAACCCATCTTCTGACATAGCAAAAGGGTTATGATGAGTTGGCTTTTACTTACTTGGAACACGGAATGAATGGTAAAATGCCGGTACGAAACGGCTTAGGGAGCTGGGTATGTTTAGCCTGGAGAAGAGAAGGTTAAGGGGTGATATGATAGCCATGTTCAAATATATAAAAGGATGTCATATAGAGGAGGGAGAAAGGTTGTTTTCTGCTGCTCCAGAGAAGCGGACACGGAGCAATGGATTCAAACTACAAGAAAGAAGATTCAACCTAAACATTAGGAAGAACTTCCTAACAGTAAGAGCTGTTCGACAGTTGGATTTGCTGCCAAGGAGTGTGGTGGAGTCTCCTTCTTTGGAGGTCTTTAAGCGGAGGCTTGACAGCCATCTGTCAGGAATGCTTTGGTGGTGTTTCCTGCTTGGCAGGGGGTTGGACTGGGTGGCCCTTGTGGTCTCTTCCAACTCTATGATTCTATTCTATGATTCTATTCTATGATTCTATGTCAGTCCATGTCAGATTCAAAGTGAAATATATATCATAGCATATAGAGTTGTGAGAGGTGCCTAAATACATAATGAGTAATATTTCTTCATACTTCACAGAACTTGTGTATTCTATGCTTGGTTATGCAAACAAAGAAACAAGAATCAAGTGTGCTTAGGAATGAAGCCTACATGAAATGTAATATTTAAGGTACGGAGCTGCTCTATCTAGTCTTTAAAGTGCTTTATAGTGGAGTCTTTTGAAATAAATGCTGACCATTATATTCCACCAGACTGTGATTCTCTAAAATAAAACAATTTCCAATAACAGGCCTATAATTCAGAGGCAAACCCAACTAAACAATACTGACTAAAGAAATGCCGCCATATGATGTGTGCCTGCTTAGAAATATTTTAAATACCAAACTGCAATACAAAAAGGAATATATATATAATAAATATTTTGGTTAGACAGCTATTGTTACTGTGTGTATCCCTAAGAAGCAGATAAAATGAAGAGAATCCGTTTTTCAAACGCTTTGCCATCCATTACATAGTTGTTGGTGAAAAGGCCATGAAAGAAATTTTGATACAGTGAGACGAATTCCAATATCACTGCCACACTGTAAAACCATCCAATAAAAAGGTAGCATGTTACATAGTCGACCTCTTTGGCTTTTAGCCTCTTGTTTTAGATTGGTTTACTATAAAGCATGCAATATTAAATACCTTGTCTACTTGCATAGTTTAACTTTGCTGAAATATGCTAAACAAATTAGTCCAAGTCCCTATCCAACCAAGAGCCTACTACTATTTCCACACTTGCTTAAATTCAGTAACTAAACAGGCTTAGGATGAGCTGCATGTCCTATAGAAACGAACAGTTGGTTGAAGCTAACTTTTTGCTTAAGAGCCCAGTGCTGGTGCCCGGCTATTTTGCATGCTAGGCAAGGCTAACTACTTGCACCTCCTCCGCTGCCCCCCAAAATCCTAAATCTCTGAAAAGTTTCAATTTCTGGCATATGAAAATTTCGCTTTGCATGCTTTTTCCTTTGCAAATTTTGTCACTAATTCCTTCAGGTCAAGTGCTGATGCTTGGGCATATTCAAATGATACAATTCCCAAGCCATCTAGTCTCTTTTGCAACATTGTTGAGCATATGTAAGTTTTTATAAGTCTGAGCTTTGAGAAACCGTGTTCACCCCTTGCCACTGGCACTGGAAGTATGAGGAGGATCCCTTGAGCAAACATTATGTTCGGTTTCTGATAATTGGTTCTCATGGGAAACTTACAGATTCTTGCTTCACATAATTAACTCAAGCCTGGCAACAACTCTCTGATTGGTTAATGACCAGCACTGAACTCTGTTACCTAGGAATACTAGCACAGTTCTTTCTTGTTGGGTGTTAGGAGTAGGAGTACTGCATATGGTTGGAGAGAGAGAGATAGAGAGGATTTATTTTGCTTTGCTTTGTATACAGAAACACTGCTCCTTTTATTTATTTTTTAATAAATCCTGTAAATAGTTATTCTGAGTCTAGCCGACTAGTCATTTCCACCTCAACTAGCTTCTGCGCTGTGCAGGAAAACTCTGCTATGTTTGGGCTAAAGCCACTAGAGCTATGCCTGACACTTCAAAATTCTAAGACATTATCCAGGAGATTTTTGTTGTAGTATAAGGAGAGGGACTCCTTGCGGCGGCATAGATATTCAGCATCAATATATTTGTTTCCATTGTGCATCAGTTGTTTTTCCAAATTCTTGCAAGCCTTAAATATATTGTCAGCAGATTTGTTGTTGTTGTTCATACTGCATATGTAATACAGGAAGCCAAATAGGAAATCATATTGTTGTAGCTGTTGGAATCTCTCTTCAGAAGATTATATGGTGATGTCTCTGACAGCAAGGTCGAAACCTTTGAATTTCTACTTTGGATTTTGCAATGCCTCTTCTTGGACCTCATACTCAAACTGCCATTTCTTTCTCCTTTTCTAACTTCTGCCTCAAAGAATTCTAAAGTATGAATTACTTCAAAAAATGATAAAATTCTTCAAAAGCAAAACACTACCAATTTTTTTAAAGCCATAACAAAAACTAATCTGTATAAAGATGTGCCCACAATTAATAATTAATAAGAATGATCATTTTATTATCTCTACCCCACCCATCTGGCTGAGTTTTCCCAGCCACTCTGGGTGGCTTACAGCATATATCAAAACATCAAACATTAAAAACTTCCTGATACAGGGCTGCCTTCAGATGCCTTCTAAAAGTTCTGTAGTTCTTTATCTCCTTGACATCTGAAGGGAGAGTGTTCCACAGGGAGGAGGCCACTACCAAGAAGGCCCTCTACCTGGTTTCCTGTAACTTTGCTTCTCACAGTTAGGGAACCAGCAGAAGACCCAGCAGAAGACCCTTCAGGTATACTGGGCCGAGGCCATATCAGGCTTTAAAGGTAAGCACCAACACTTTGAATTGTGCTCAGAGTTCAATACTGTGCTCCTCTGAGGTCTGTTTCCTCGGCAGTTGCCTAGTTGGCCTAATGATAGCATTGGTCCTCTAAGAGCCACAATATATGATATGCTTGTAAGAGGAAATGCTAAAATAAATTATCCTCCCAGACTTCAACCTTTGTGCTCCAGTACTATAAACAGAGAATAATCTAGCTATTTGCGTGGCGATACCCAGATCCCTCCAGGAGTAAATAAAGACACAGGACACGTTGAATAAGGTTAATGGGCATAAAAAGGCCACAACTTTATTGATTATGGGTGTAGAGGGGTTGTGGCTTAGGCATTAGATCTAACCAACTATATCCGACTCCAGCCCATTGTGCTGGCAGTCTGTGAAGGGTTAACCACCGTTGGGTGAGCCCTGTGGTGCAGATCAGCTAGGAACTCACCTTGGGGCCACCGCTAGGGGGCGTGCCTTAGGCCTCACCTTCCACGGCTTCTGACACTCACACATTTTTTCCTGCCCACTTTTGGTGGTTAATAGTTTTAAGGATAAAATTTGTTGTTGTTTAATAATTATATTATGAACCTGCTTTTTATTTGGTCCTACCCACCTCTGGTATGCAACCCTCATAAGGCTGCCCAGGAAGAAATGTGATGGTACTTTGTACCAATAAGTAACAAAAAGCAGGGGGAAGGGGAGTTAGTAAAAAATTAAATTAATATAAAGCACCTGGCACAATCAACGTTCTATGTACCGGTACATGGTTACATCTCAGATAAATGCATCTCAATTATATTATATTGTGTTGTTGTTTAGTCGTTTAGTCATGTCCGACTCTTTGTGACCCCATGGACCAGAGCACGCCAGGCACTCCTGTCTTGCACTGCCTCCCGCAGTTTGGTCATACTCATGTTGGTGCAAGAAGATCAAAGCTGAGGCTCCAATACTTTGGCCACCTCATGAGAAGAGAAGAATCCTTGGAAAAGACCTTGATGTTGGGAAAGATGGAGGGCACTAGGAGAAGGGGACGACAGAGGACGAGATGGTTGGACAGTGTTCTCGAAGCTACGAACATGAGTTTGACCAAACTGCGGGAGGCAGTGGAAGACAGGAGTGCCTGGCGTGCTATGGTCCATGGGGTCACGAAGAGTCAGACACGACTAAACGACTAAACAACAACAACAACATGTTGGTGGTTTCCAGAACACTGTCCAACCATCTTGTCCTCTGTCGTCCCCTTTTCCTTGTGCCCAATCTTTCCCTGGTCTGTTCCAGGGAGTCTTCTCTTCTCATGAGATGGCCAAAGTACTGGAGCCTCAGCTTCAGGATCTGTCCTTCCAGTGAGCACTCAGGGCTGATTTCCTTAAGAATGGATAGGTTTGATCTTCTTGCAGTCCATGGGACTTTGAAGAGTCGCCTCCAGCACCATAATTCAAAAGCATCAATTCTTCAGTGATCAGCCTTCTTTATGTTATATTTATGTTCTTATTATTTCTGTTTTATTTATGTTCTTTATGTTTATTATATTATATTATATTATTATAGTTTGTTTTTTCTTGTACTTGTATAGCTATTTGGAATTTTTATATGTACTGTCTTGCAGTCCATGTTTAAATGAAGGTGGAGTTTGGTGGAAAAAATACACAAAGGAATGATTAATCCCAGCAGAAACATCCAGCAGATATGTATGGCTGCATATGCACCATACATGTAGAGCACCCTCTGCTAAGAATCCTGGAAACTGTAGTCTTTTAAAGGTGCTAGAAACTATAGCCCCATGTAACTGCAGCCCTGAATGAACTACGATTTTCAGGATTCTTTGAGGAGGAGGATGTGCTTTCAATATATGGCGTGTCCACAGCCACAGGGGTACATTTTGTGTAGCTTTCCTGCAAGGAGAATATTTTGTTTCAAAATAGTAGAAAGTGTCCTGTAACCTCAAGCCCGTCAGCACTGTCTTTCACGATGGATTATTCTCCGTGTAGAGGCTGCAGTACACAGACATGGGGTGTTTTTTTGGAAACGCCACTTTTTGTTTACACCTCATTGAGTGTTAGGGAGGGAAGGAATTGAGGGGAGTGGAAGGGCAGTGAACCTCTTTCTCAAAGGACCTCACCATACCTCGTGCCTGGTTTAAGCTGGCGTTCATATAAACAGACAGAAGCTTTCCTCACACATCAGGTCAACTTCCAGAAACACCTTCCAAAGAGAGTGCTTATAAAATGCAGGGCATTCCTTTTGGGAGAGGGAGGGGGAAATGAATTCAGTTCCTTTGTTAAACATTTTAGGAGCCGGAGAGGGAATTCGCTACACGAACACCACCCCCCAATCTTAACATGGCAAGTGTGATTTGGAGACAAAATGGATGCAATGCTTATAAAAGTGACAGCCACAAAAGCCACATTGTGGGCATTTCCCTCACTGCTCCTTAGAGCATTGACTGCTTGCATTCAACTAATAGCTCGGAAAGGTGTTCTGTGGAGTGATGTGAGCTGAAACTGGGAGGGGTTCTGATCTCCCCATATGCCAGATGGTAGGAAGTGTATGAGTGGTCTGATCTGTAAAAAAGGAAAAGAAAAGAAAAGAAAGATTATTAAGTGGGTTGCTTTTTCAAGGCCATTGCACTGCTTTTTGTGCGCTGGATGGCTTGGCATAGGGGAAATATGATGCCCTTATGGAGCAGAATAAAGAGAATTGTGATTGATCTGATTGTACAGTGTACATTTTTCAAGATCGCTACCTGTTCTAGCAGGTAAGCAGAAGCTGCAAATGGAAAATTCCACCACCGAAAATGCACAAAAGTTCTTTCCACTCTTATTTGAAGCACTTAGAGCTGCCACCCCATTTCACTTAGAGCTGAGCTCAAAACCAAACAGAAGGGTGGTGCAAAGGATGCTTCAGGTGACAACTCAGTGGGCAGAGCCTGTATAGTGTGGGAGCATGGATTGCACCCCACCCAGCTACCCTTGTCCTAGCAGGATTTGCTAGGGACCTACTCATAAATCCAATGAGAACACAGATTAAAATAAAACCCAGCACTGGAAACATGAGTGCACAGTAAACAGGAATGTGCATATTCCTTATTTATTTGCTTATTTATTTATTTTGCCCATGATTTTTCCCCCATACAGAATTACAACATCCTTTGATCACCAAGCACCAATTTATGAATGTTTTAAGCCTATACAGTTGCCTTGGGGAAACTGATCTTGTGAAGGCTTCAGCACATTATGAAGTTACAACTCACTGGATCCACACTCAGCCTAGCTTCCAGACATTTTCCAGGATCTCATGACTTGTGATCACATCATATATTATGGTGCTCCCCAAACCCCATCACTACATCTACAATGGTAAAGGTAAAGGTAAAGGGACCCCTGACCATTAGGTCCAGTCGTGACCGACTCTGGGGTTTTGCGTGCATCTCACATTATTGGCCGAGGGAGCCGGCGTATAGCTTCCAGGTCATGTGGCCAGCATGACAAAGCCGCTTCTGGCAAACCAGAGCAGCACATGGAAACGCCGTTTACCTTCCCACTGTAGTGGTTCCTATTTATCTACTTGCACTTTGACGTGCTTTCGAACTGCTAGGTTGGCAGGAGCTGGGACCAAGCAACGGGAGCTCACCCCGTCACAGGGATTCGAACCGCCGACCTTCTGATCAGCAAGCCCTATCAGCACCACCTGGGTCCCTTCTACAATGGTAGGGGGACTCAATTAAGTTGTGATGGGTTCAAACACTCATGTGAATTTACCCTATTTTTTTTATCACCTTTCTTGCCATGCAGTTGAGATCTGCAGTACTCAGATTTATGGCTCTTAGTTGTGTTACTTTGTTGACAGTGCAATTAATATGTAAGAATATATTAATAGTTTATGATGGCACCGACAAAGGTGTGAGATTTATGTCGTAATTTCTAACTCATTCACTTGTCACATCTAATTTCCCTGGTGAAGAAATAGGTCAGGGATAAAGGAAAAAAATAGGCCTGTCTAAAATTTTTGGAAAATAGGTGACGTGATTTAAAGAAGCGAATTTTAAGTTGTGACTATTCAATGTATCTGGCACTATGGAACCTTGATATGTTTGTCCATATTATACACATGTATACACATTGTCCATATTATGATGTCTTACCCAGCCTTCACCATAAGGTGTTCTTTTTAACAATTAAAAAATAATTTTTTAAAAAAAATGTTAAACAAATTACAGTCACAAGAATTGGACTGGACCATACGTGTGTGTGTGTGTGTGTGTGTGTGTGTGTGTGTGTGTGTGTATGTGTCTGTCTGTCTGTCTGTCTGTATGGTCAAAGGCGAAGGTAAAGAGATGCATCTTCAGCATATGACAGAAACTATGTGATGAAAGTGCACCGCAACTTAGAGCCTGCTACAGGGAATGCCCTTTTCTGGACCAATTCCTGAAACTTCTGAGTGAGGTGGAATGACCAAGAAGATTCCCTCTGCTGATCATAACACCCAAGAGAGTCTGAAGAAAAGGATACAATCTTTGGAAGGTGGAAGGAAAGACCCACTTCTAAAGGTAGAAAGGTATTGCTTTGCTTTTGGCCTCAAAACTTAGGAGCTGGTCCTCCTTCTTAGTCCGGTCCAACCCCATTGCTAAATGCCCAGGCTTGCCAGATTCTAACCAAGTACTCTATCAGCATGTTCCCATCAGGTGTGAGAGAAACAAGGATTGATGAGAACTTCAGAAACCCCAATAAGTCCTTATCTAAAAGGTATCAATCCAGGTAAGGGGCTTGAAGCATGAACCACCTTGAGATCTGTGGATGAAGGGAGGCATACAAATGTAGTAAATAATAATAATTATATGTGGCTGCATGAGTCATGCAGATAGCAGGGAAAGCAGACTCTGAACCGGGTAGTATTATTTTATTAGATGTTTTGTAATAAATAATAATAATAATAATAATAATAATAATAATAATAATAATAGCAAAAATATTTAATGTCATAGAGTCCATTTTAATAGCATATATCACAGCTGACTCTCTCCTCAATTAAACTTGGACTACTGGCCAGGGAGAGTGGGCAGGTTCTTTTTTGGGGATGATGTTTGAGACATTGATGTCCACCCTTCCTTATAAGAAAGACTTTCCGTTGAATAGACTGCCCTTCTGTCAACTTAGAAAGTACTCCCAGGACATTTTTCCGCTATGAAAACATACACGCCATTCAAACTTTCAGAGTGGATTTTTGAGGTAAGCAATTTCAAGTTAGTATTGTTAGAGAGGATTATGCTGTGGATTTCTGGGTTATCTTTTCATCTCTGCATTTAGTGTAGAGTTGTGGTTTGCATCAAGAATGAAAAGTCATCCCGTGAAGCTTGTTTGGTTTGGATTTCTGTGCAACTCTGTAATTTTCATGTCCTCTGCTCAAAATATTGACATAATTTTGGACGTGAATTTGCAGTTGTACACATTGTTTACATAGGATGAGCTAAACAGCCGAGTCAGAACTGGAACCATGAAGAGAGCTGAACATCAACTGACTTAATGTGGATGTCAGGTTTGATGAAATACACCCAGAAGCATCCTTTAGAAATGCAGTGTTGTACACCTTTGCATGTGCCAGGCTTTTTCAGGAGCTATGCTGCCTCTAGGTTTAAGGAGCCTCTCAGCAAAGTGCTGCCATTTAACTTTCTCATAATGATCCATGTGACATTACATTGGGAGTATTGTAAGAAATTAAAATGGCAGCTCCCAGCTCTGCTGGAATTTTTTTTTAATGTTCCCGCAGTGATGGGGAGCAGTGCTGTGTTGGGAGCACTGTGGAAAAATAAAATGGCAGCCCTCGGCCTCAACTGCATGGTGCTTATAGGAATGCTTGGGCATTAAAAATAGCAATAACAGGGACCCAATGCAGGCATCTGTGTTGTACCCTTTGGGGACACTGATGCGCTTGCAAAGTTGTGGTATGCCCAAGGCTACCGGCTCAGGAAGAAGCTCATGGATAAAGGCAGATCATCCAAATATAAATGGAATAAAGAAACATGTTAGGTTGTGGAATCGCTCTCTTACTTCAGAGTGCAATATGCCCTTAAAACTCATACTTTGCACCCACTTTCCTAATCACGGGAAGTGTTAAATGGTTATTTTGTGTCGCCAGCTTACACTAATGTCCAGGCAGTGACAACTGAATAATGTAAGAGAGTAACGATGTGGTATCATGCCTATTTACTCAAAGGAAACTTCTACTTTGCTCAACAAAGTTTACTCCTACGTAAGTGTGTATCCAATTGCAGCTTAAGCCTTTTACCAATACTAACGAATACATTTTTGACACTTCTTCGTTGTACGGAATTTAATTATATATCATGACAAAAGAAAGTTTGAGGGAAAAGCTGATTCCTCTGTGTGTGTGCGCTTCTTCCACCACCAGGCGCTGTAATTTTGGACGGGTTTTATTCCACGAATGTAAATAAATGCTTTCCCTCCATGTCTCCATTACTTTATCTGCACATATGGTTTACCATTTTAGTTCCATTTAATTAATCTCATATGCAAGCCCCTAGAGTTACAGCTTGTGGCTTCCATAAAATTGTTATTGTTTGCAAACAAAAACAAACAAACTAGCGCTTGAGCCTTTGTTGGGAGTGCGCATATGTGCCCAGGCACAGAGGAAAGAAGAGCAAAGACTCACATTTGCGAAATGAAGGCTCACATTCTCAGCTTATACCCTGATACAAAACTGATAGCACTGCAAGGGGAATGCAGGAAATAACTGGCCAGGATACACAGACTGTGAGTGAATTATCTATCATGATGCATTGTCCCCGTCAAAGCATAGAACATACATGGAAGTTAGAAATGTGCCCCAAAATTGTAGTAGTTGGTCTCCTGTATTCCCAGTGCCATAATGGAGTGTGTGTGTGTGTGTGTGTGTGTGTGTGTGAGAGAGAGAGAGAGAGAGAGAGAGAGAGAGAGAGAGAGAGAGAGAGAGAGACTGAGTGTGTGAGGAATTCAAAGGCCACTGAGGGAGGTATGCTTCTGAGTTAGGCCTCAAGGCTGCTTGGAAGCACACCGTGTGACAAACAGCCAACTGGAAGCGCCCTGACAGATGCTATGAAAAGGTTGGTGTTAAGTGCTTTTTTCAGGATATTAAACCAGCATCCTAACTGGTAAAAAAAATATGAATTGTCACTGACATTTTGTCAGGCCATTCGTAGCCTCTTTTTGGTACTTTTTGCAGTCTGGTAACTATTATGTAGAAGAGATCAATATTCCTCTTTTCAGCAGAGGAATATAAATAATGATTTCCAATAAAACCTATTTCAGACAATTCTGACTAGAGGACAGAGACAAATCACGGAGCATAATGCACTTAAAGCCTCCTTCTTTCGCTCTGTTTTTCTTTTTAAAAGCCTGAATAATGGAAGGAGGAGATCTAGTGATAAGGTGTGTGCGCATGTGTGTGTGTGTGAGAGAGAGTGAGTGAGTGCACATACACACACACATGCAAGAGCATTTTGGTTCAGACCAATCTGCTTTGCTAATGGCTGTAAGCCGATACCTGTAATGACATAAAAATGTCTCATTGCAAGTGCATAGCTCCACAATTGTTACCAACACCAAACTCTTTGTAATCTAAGTGATGTGCATTAAGCGAGGCACTGGAAGCACATTTTCCCCATTTAAAAAGGGGAACAAGAGCTACACTTCAGGAATGAAAGAAGGGTTGTGTCTTACTTTTCCATGTCATGCTCTTTTCTTAGCCTCTCATGGTGGCACTGGGGGTGGTCTTTGATATGTTTAAATTCAGTGCGCATGGAGAGAGATAGGGAACATAATGGAGAATTCACTGACATGGTTGTGCATTTACTGAAAAAGACCGGGGGGAGGGGCGGGGAAATCAGCGCAGGAGCTCTGCGCGATGTCTCAGCATGTCTATTTTTTTCACACCAGAGATGCAATTGCATTATTTATTTGGAGTTTAATCGGTCTGATCTGCAAAGTCTCATATCAGATAAATAAAGCCAACAGGCTGGTAATGTGAACCTGAAAATGATTACAGGTTCCAGAAGGCTTTTTGATTCCTAAGGCAGTGGGAAATGAGCTAAAGAAAGCTGAATATATAAAAAGAGTAAGAATTTCATTATTACATGTATAAATCTGTAATCTACGCTGATTACAAATGTGTTGTTTTTTAGTATGGCCGTGGATGAGATTTGGATCAATTTGGGGGGATCTGGGCTTTGGCCAGTTCAGGCTGAGATAGCACCAGATCACCTACCAGATCACAGAATAATATATTTTTTCTTCCAGTAGCACCTTAGAGACCAACTAAGTTTGTCATTGGTATGAGCTTTCGTGTGCATGCAACTTAGTTGGTCTCTAAGGTGCTACTGGAAGATTTTTTTTTTTAAATATTTTGTTTCACCAACACCAGACCAACACGGCTACCTACCTGTTACCAGATCACAGGCTAGCTTACCCAGAGTGATCTGGGGCTGTCAGAAGGCAGGCCGGTCAGGTGGTGGTGAGGCAGGTGGGAGAAGAAGAGGCAGGCAACAACTCCTGCAAAGTGCAGCATGGGGCTTTCAAGCATTTTCAAGCAGCCCTGCACCCATGCTGACTGTGCATGCCTGTTCTCAGCAGGGTCCAGGTGCATGCAAAGTTAGCAAGCTTGAACCTGCTGGCGACATGCTGGAGAAGCAGGTGGCAGCAGCATTGCTCTCTGTTCACCAACAGTGGAGTCAGGAGGGGGTAAGGAGATGTAGCATCGTCTTCTTCCCTCTCCCTGCTCCCGGCCACAGCATGTACAGTATTCAAAGGCACAGGGTGTATGTAAAGAAGAGCAGGCCATACCTTGCACCGAGTTCAGTGAAGGTGCCCTGTTCCCTGTTCCTCCACAGAAGCACATGGCAACCCCCATGGGTTCCCTGTTGGTGGAAGCCAGACCTACTTAGTGGACATGTTGTGGTACTTTACCTCAAAGGAGTAAATGGCAGCCATTTCAGTCTAAGGGAGAATGTAAAGGGGTATACACAGAGGGGTATTTTTGTACCGCCAATGTTGTTGTTGTTTAGTCGTTTAGTCGTGTCCGACTCTTCGTGACCCCATGGACCATAGCACGCCAGGCACTCCTGTCTTCCACTGCCTCCCGCAGTTTGGTCAAACTCATGTTCGTAGCTTCGAGAACACTGTCCAACCATCTCATCCTCTGTCGCCCCCTTCTCCTAGTGCCCTCAATCTTTCCCAACATCAGGGTCTTTTCCAGGGAGTCTTCTCTTCTCATGAGGTGGCCAAAGTATTTTTATACTTTTTATACAGAGAATTGAGCTGGTCTTGTTCATTCTCAGTTTTCATTTTTTGGCATGATTCTAGTCTGTGACAGAAACTGAAGAACGGGCATCTATCCAGCCAGCCAGCCAGCCAACCAACCAACCAAATTGGGTGGGTGAAGATTAGGGGTCCCAGCAGTCCAATACCATTGTTCTTCTGTCTCCTGTCCATTGCTGGAGCCATGTATGGAGCAGGGCACAGGCTCAGTTCTGACCCACCCTCTCTTCCTTCAAATGGAATGTGGCCTCGAGGCCCTGAGAAGGAAGGAACTAAGCTTAAGGAAGTTTTCTTTCCCCTTCTCAATCCAGGGGTTGGGGATGAAGAATATTTGGAAACACATTGCCCCACCTGGAGGCAAAGATCAGATATCACTTCTCACACAAGCAGAGGATGAACCACTAAAACCACCAGGGTAGGCAGGTTTCCCAGCATTGCCCCTGAATGCTCCACACCTTTCAACATCAAGTATGACATCCCCTCGTATCTGAAGAAGTGTGCATGCACACGAAAGCTCATACCAAAATATAAACTTAGTTGGTCTTTAAGGTGCTACTGAAATAATTTTTTTTATTTTGCTTCGACTCAGACCAACACGGCTACCTACCTGTAACTATCCCCTCAATGGATGAAGAAGAAATTCAGTTCAGTTCACATTGATTGCACCTGAGAAATTTAAAGAATTTAGGTGTAAAGCTGCTGGCTAACACCAAATCCATTATATCGTTGCATGCCATCCCAATCTCCAAGCGGTGCAGGATTCCAAACACTTACCCATGTTTCTTTGCAATGGGGTACAAAGAGACTGTGGTGTATTTATGATATATGGCTTATTTACACATATATTCAACCTGAGCCTATGCTGGAGGGCTTCATAGCAACAATGGGGACTTGCTTCTCCCATAGCCACATAGCTTGGATTCAAGCAGAAATCAAGCATCACTTGGTCTCTCTGGCTTCCCAGCCTGTTGCTTTCAGCTTCTAGTTCACATCACAACTCTCAACTCTGGCCTTTGTCTTTCTAACTTCCAGCAAGTTGATGGAGGGGGACTCACCCATTTATCATCTGTCACAGAGCCACTTTTGGGGTACTTTAACGACCCATACTTAGGCTGTCACCTGGCTATTCCAGGAATTTGAATCCTCGCATAGATTTTAACACATGCCGGATCCAGGAATTAGAAGGGTCTCGGCATACAACCTACCCCCCACCCCCAGCTCATTACAATATTATTAGATAGTTTCACAGAAACTAATTCGGTATTCAGCCCCTGTCCTGCTACTCCAACTTCCCTGTGCCCCATGGTGCAGACTGCAGTCACAGGAAAGCACATTGTGCTGAAAGAGGATTGCTGTGGTTAAAACGCTTTCCCCTGGATCTCCCTCGCAGTTTGCAGTTGTCTGATTTCAATCAGTGGCGGTTCTCTCCACATGTCTGGCCATCAATCTTTCCCCTTTCTTGGATGTGTGCGTGTGTGTCACAGCATGGTGCATGTTCCAGTTAAAAAATAGAACTTCACCGCAACTTTTCGCTTCTCAGTCATCGATGAGCATTCCTTCGATAATTTCATTTATAAAGAGAAAGAAAACACATCATGAAACCTCTCTCTCTCTCTCTTCAAGGAAGTCAACCCAAAGCCCTTCAAACTGCAAGAGCAGGAAAGAAGGAACAAGCCTTGGTTTATGTGGTTAGAAAGGAACTGTCTCTTGACATGTTATACATGTGATGCAAGAGACTAAGATGTCTGTTCAAAGTGCAATAAAAATTCCCCCTCTGTGCTCTCTGTCATGTGCCGGCCAAAGAACTCTTCAGAGTCTACCTCTCGGCAATAGCAATTAGCATCTGCAGATGGAGCCAGCTAGCATTTTAAATATTTTTGAAGGTCTCAACAAAAAATAAACTAACCTTGTAGGGCTGGAGTTAAATATATTTTTTTTGCAGTGAAATGAACTGCATATTTTGTTTGAACTGAACTGAATGATTTCTTTTGCAGCTTCGTTCTCCTTTTACGGCCAGAACAAATCAAACAGGGCACTTCCTACACTAAGGGCTTGAAGGAGTTTTTACATCAATCCTGGGCTTCTAATACAATTATGAAAACTGGCCAGAATACTCATTTGCATTACAAATGCCTCCCCTCCCCCGACCCCCGGCTTTGTGGCATGGAAACAAAAAGTCAATAACTTCAACAGTGTAAAAGAAAGGTTAAAGTTTAAAGGCAAATTAAGCCTCCCAAACAACTATGCCCACTTCCAGGTTGTTGCACCAGTTTTGCTTCAAGAAGCTGGAATGAAGTTAAAAATGGAAAGAAACATCATACTGGCTGAACATATGCAGGCAATGATTCTATGACTTCCAGCCGCTAGGCCAGGCATCCCCAAATTCGGCCCTCGGTTTTGGGACTACAACTCCCATCATCCCTAGCTAACATGACCAGTGGTTAGGGATGATGGGAATTGTAGTCCCAAAACATCTGGAGGGCCAAGTTTGGGGGTGCCTGAGCTAGGCTGCATGCAGGTTTCTAGTCCTCACAAGGGGGTCACTGCAAAGCAAGCCTGGCTGCCAGAATGGAGAGCCATTATCTGAAGGGACATGAGAAGGGTCACTCCCAATTCTTTTTTCACAAAACTGATTGTGGGGCTTGTGAGGGCTAAACCTGAGCCAAGGCTGTCCTTTGAACCTAATTGCAATGCAAATATGAAGCCCTGCAAGAACGAAGGGTGTCCCTTTTCCCACAAATAAAGAAACCCACTAAATTCCTAGTAAAAAACATTCCATGTCATTTTTTTTCCAGCTCAACAACAAAAACTTGTGATCTTCTCTAGACCATAAGTCCTAGGATATTGAATTAAACTTCAGTAGGCTAAACCTTGCTTGACAGAAAACTTTTATATGGATCAAATTGTACTTGCCATCTAAAGAACCAATCTGGTATCCAACTTTGACTTGTTTTTTTGTCCAAATGTGATTGGGCTGCTTCCAATCCCATACCGACAAATTCAGGTTACACAATTAAAGTTTGATGCTCTTGCAAAAATGTGTCTCCCCGCCCCCCTTCCTGACTTTGTGCAATTCAGAAAGTGACGGGGAAAATGAATTGGAAAGAGTGGGATATTTCCTTGGCATCATGCCAGCAAACCTCCCAGCGATCAAATCAGGATGGATGCTCAATAAACAGCTGAAGTTGTCTAACCTCTGCAGTACCCAATTCAGAATCCAATCTCCTGGCAAACAAAATAGGATGGATGCTCAATAAACAGCTCATATGGAAATGACCTGAGGGTGATTTTCTCTAGGAACCCTGCCAGAGTTGAATGGGATCAGGCTCAAAAATGAGCTTCAGGAACTTGGTAATACTCACCTCAAAGGACAGGCAAACCTACTTAATTCACATCTTCTGAAACAATAGGTGAACTGAAACGCTGCCATCCTTTGAATCTTCCACTTCTCTGAATGTTGTGATGCAGCTCTCCAGCCAAGTAATGGGGTTGACTCTATGAAATTAATGGGCCTAACTTAAGTCATGTTCATACATTTCAGTGGGTCTAGCCAGAGTAAAACTTAGTTGCATACCACACAGTGCGTACAAAAAAATGCATACACTAGGGTAAATCTTGCATAAAAAATAACATATTAGTGAAAATGCATCCCATTAGGTGAAATTGCTTTGCAAAAAAATGTGTACATTGTTGTTGTTGTTTAGTTGTTTAGTCGTGTCCGACTCTTCATGACCCCATGGACCAGAGCACGCCAGGCACTCCTGTCTTACATTGTCTCCTGCAGTTTGGTCAGACTCATGTTGGTAGCTTCGAGAACACTGTCCAACCATCTCGTCCTCTGTCGTCCCCTTCTCCTTGTGCCCTCCATCTTTCCCAACATCAGGGTCTTTTCCAGGGAGTCTTCTCTTCTCATGAGGTGGCCAAAGTATTGGAGCCTCAGCTTCAGGATCTGTCCTTCCAGTGAGCACTCAGGGCTGGTTTCCTTCAGAATGGATAGGTTTGATCTTCTTGCAGTCCATGGGACTCTCAAGAGTCTCCTCCAGCACCATAATTCAAAAGCATCAATTCTTCGGCGATCAGCCTTCTTTATTGTCCAGCTCTCACTTCCATACATCACTACTGGGAAAACCACAGCTTTAACTATACGGACCTTTGTTGGCAAGGTGATGTCTCTGCTTTTTAAGTTGCTGTCTAGCTTTGTCACTGCTTTTCTCCCAAGAAGCAGGCGTCTTTTAATTTCGTGACTGCTGTCACCATCTGCAGTGATCAAGGAGCCCAAGAAAGTAAAATCTCTCACTGCCTCCATTTCTCCTCCTTCTATTTGCCAGGTGACCGGACCAGTGGCCATGATCTTGATTTTTTTGATGTTGAGCTTCAGACCATATTTTGCACTCTCCTCTTTCACTGTCATTAAAAGGTTCTTTAATTCCTCCTCACTTTCTGCCATCAAGGTTGCGTCATCAGCATATCTGAGATTATTGATATTTCTTCCGGCAATCTTAATTCCGGTTTGGGATTCATCTAGTCCAGCCTTTCGCATGATGAATTTTGCATATAAGTTAAATAAGCAGGGAGACAATATACAACCTTGTCGTACTCCTTTCCCAATTTTGAACCAATCAGTTGTTCCATATCCAGTTCTAACTGTAGCTTCTTGTCCCACATAGAGATTTCTCAGGAGACAGATGAGGTGATCAGGCACTCCCATTTCTTTAAGAACTTGCCATAGTTTGCTGTGGTCGACACAGTCAAAGGCTTTTGCGTAGTCAATGAAGCAGAAGTAGACGTTTTTCTGGAACTCTCTAGCTTTCTCCATAATCCAGCGCATGTTTGCTATTTGATCTCTGGTTCCTCTGCCCCTTCGAAATCCAGCTTGCACTTCTGGGAGTTCTCGGTCCACATACTGCCTAAGCCTGCCTTGTAGAATTTTAAGCATAACCTTGCTAGTGTGTGAAATGTGTACATTAATATACACATACAGTGGAACCTCGGTTTATGAACACCTCAGTTTACGAATTTTCGGTTTACGAACACCGCGGACCCATCTGGAACGGATTAATTCACTTTCCATTACTTTCAATGGGAAAGTTTGCTTCAGTTTATGAACGCTTCAGTTTATGAACAGACTTCCGGAACCAATTATACCCATGCTTCGGGTTAAGTACGCTTCAGGTTGAGTACTCCGCGGACCCGTCTGGAACGGATTAATCTACTTTCCATTACTTTCAATGGGAAAGTTCGCTTCAGTTTATGAACACTTCAGGTTGAGTACCCCGCGGACCGTCTGGAACAGATTAATCCATTTTCCATTACTTTCAATGGGAAAGTTCGCTTCAGTTTATGAACGCTTCAGTTTATTAACAGACTTCCAGAACCAATTGTGTTCATAAACCGAGGTACCACTGTATATGTGGATTAGGAGAAATCTGCACTGAAACCCCAGTGTATTTTCATGAGGGCTTGCCAATGGATATGAGAATAGGGAGACCTAAGTTAAGATGGGGAATATGAGACACTGAGAGAAACCAAAACTGACAGATTCATCCACCCCACAGCGCAGCCTTAGAAAGCAGCCAGCCTGCACACAAAAGCTACTACCTGCACTCTTTGCACACTGAGGATATTTTCCAAGGCTGCACCCAGAGGAAGTGCAGCTGGAAAGTGGAGCTTATCTTCTGTGCATCATAAAAGTACTTATGTTTCTTTTGCATTTTTTTTAAAAGAATAAAAACACCAGTCATTTCAGGGTAAATCAAAGGCTGTTAGGGAAATGATCATCCATATCTAATTTTCTCCTACATAAACAAGTGGCAGCAAACAAATTCAAAGCAGGCATTCAAGATATGAATGATATGATATTTCCTATATATCTGCTCACTGCATAACCTCCTTATGCCTAAAAGTGGCCCAAAGTATAATTATCTAAAACTGATAAACACCAACTGGAACTCACTTTGGTGAGATGACAAAAGATGCCATCTCCTGCTTTAGACAGCAGGCGATCCAAAATCCCATGCAATGTATGTTTTTGCTGTTATGGGAGGAATGAAATCAAAGAACTCTCTGGACTGTCCATTGGACTGTCCATTGACACAGAGAGCAAGGGTATTATGTGGGTGTTTCAAGAAAATGCAAAGGCAGGTCTCTTCTCCAAACATTCAATTTACATCTTTTTAAACACACCTTTCAAGGCAATGTGTAGAGTAGCTCATTTTTTAATATTAACCAAGTCATGTTTTGATTTTATGAAGCAAAATGTAATTACTTATATTGTCTCTTTTTTTAAGCCAGCAAAATATGCAAACATATCAGATATAACAATACAACACAACACATCAAAACACACAAGTAGCTTTGGGTTGCCTCCATTATTTCTGCAGGTTGCACCCTGCTTACAAAGACTGATCTCTCTCTCTCTCTCTCTCTCTCTCTCTCTCTCTCTCTCTCTCTCTCTCTCTCTCTCTCTCTCCTGTATATGGGTTCTGCTCTCACCATAACCTTTATAGGTGCCGGTTCAAACAGCCTGCAAAATTAGATACCTTAGAGATGAGGGACAGAAGAATTCATTCATTCATTTTATTTATATGCCACTTTTCCACAAAAAAAAAATCATGCTCAAAGTGGCTTACAACACAGAAACAGAGATGCATTTCAAAACAAACACAGTAATAATAATTTTACAATAACATAGCAAAACAAAAATATAATGTATGTGATGAAAGAGGCTCTGATCCACCAAAGCTTCTGCCACAATCAATTTATTAGTCTTAAAGCTGCTCCAAACCTCTTCATTTGGAGTTTTTTTTTGCTACAACAGACTGTAATTATTATTATTATTATTATTGCTACAACAGACTAACATAGCTACCCCTCTGGAAACAGATCCATGAAGTTCATTATCAGTTATCATATTTCTGACTGTATGCTGAGTAAAAACAAAAAAAAATTGCAGGTAATATTTTAACTTGTGCCTTCATTTTTCCCTAGCGCTCCATCATAAGTAATGTGATCTGTGCTCATTTCACAGGACAACCAGAGTGGATTTGGTGTTCATTTCAGCTGCACTAAACTATTCAATATTAACTCCTTGGCTGAGCCCAGAAACTAATGTGTGCATTTGTAAGCTCTCATTTACACCATGCAAATCACATTATTTATAGCACTCCTGCTCCAAAACGTCTGCTTTGAAAAAGTTCAGATAAAGTTAAAATAGTTTATAAGCCCAATATAATTTCATGCAAACTATATAAGGAGTCAAGTTCTATTTGGGAAATAAGGCGTGTTTAAAGCATGGCTAGAACTCAGCCGTAGTCAAAACAATTCCTAAGAATGGATTCTGCTGTTTAACACAAGATACCAAAAATATACCTAAATGTGTTAAATGGTTTAATACAAGATACCCAAATGAAATGATGGTTTCCTTATGTCATCACATTAAGCTATTCAAAGAATCCCAGCTAATCAGTATCCCTACATCCCAATCCCTGCACTCTGACATTCACACTTATTCATCCTGACCATAATATTGATCCTTGAGGGTAGGGCTGCAATTGGTAGAAGGCTGATTTAACATATACTTCTTCATCACCATTACCTGGGGCTATACACAGTGTATAGTTAAACTATGGAGCTCACACCCACACTACTGCAGTGGCCACAAACCTGGGTGGCTTTAAAAGAGAATTGAACAAATCCACGAGAAGGCTGCCAATGGCTACTAGCCATGATGGCGAAGCTCTGCCTCCAAGGTCAAAGGCAGTAATACATCTGAATGCCAAGTGCTGGAAATTAAAGAAGTGGTACTTCTGTGTTTGGGTACTTCATGTGGGTTTCTTGATTTGGTTGGCCAGTCTGAGAGCAGGGTGTTGGGCTACTTGAGTCAATGCCCTGATCCAGCAGGATCCAGCAGGCTCATCAAACAAATATGGTGGTAGTGGGGTTTTGTGCCAAAGATGAAACTACTATTGGAGAATCTCATTCAAAGTCACAGGTGGGGAACCTCCGGCCCACAGGCCAAGCTAGTCCTATCAGGAGTTCAATTTTTACTTGCACAGCTTCCCCCCCCCCAAACCACAGCCATCTGCCCCATGCCTGACATCACATGTGGGCAGGTAGACATGCAGCTGCCAGTTCCCTCCCAGTTGTGCATTGGCAAGGGAAAGAAGGCTTTGGCTCTCCTGCCCAGCAGCTGATGGGCAACAAAGCTGAAGCATGCTAGATCGGCTGTACAAGAGAGTTGCCTGCAGGGAACTTGCTCATGCAGCTGATGTCTGAAGAAAGCAGCGCTACCCACTAACTGCTCTCTGTCCTATGGGAAACCGTACAATCCTTGATACTGATACACAGATACTGCATAATACCTGCACATAGTAGCTTTGGGGTGTGTGTGTGTGTGTTTAACCAGGAAAACACTGGAGGACAGGAGATTCTAATCACCGTTTTGTTTTCTGCATGATGTCTAGTTCCCTCCATGGGATAGATAGTGTAAGGTTGATAAATAGTGACTTGGTGGATTTGTTATCTCTTCTCATCCCAAATCATAAAATCACTAAAATAATTGATAGAGTGCTACAAAAGAACAATTTAATAATAATAATAATAATAATAATAATAATAATAATAATAATTTTATTTATATCCCGCTCATCTGGCTGAGTCTCCCCAGCCACTCTGGGCGGCTTCCAACAGAAATATTAAAATACACTAATTTCTTAAAGATTAAAAGCCTCTCTAAACAGGGCTGCCTTCAGATGTCTTTTAAAATTAGGATAGCTGCTTATTTCCTTGACATCTGATGGAAGGGCGTTCCACAGGGCGGGTGCTGCTACCGGGAAGGCCCTCTCTCTGGTTCCCTGTGACCTCAGTTCTTGCAATGAGGGAACCGCCAGGAGGCCCTCGGTGCTGGATCTCAGTGTCCCGGCTGAACGGTGGGGGTGGAGATGCTGTAATCTGATGCACACAAGCAGAGCAGTGCAATGCCCTCCTTACATTGGGATGGGAGGGGGATTAGATCAGGCAGAAGTGTCCTTCTGCCCAGTTCTCCTGGCTCAGTTGGCCTACCACAGAACATCAATTCAAGTCAAATTGCTGGTGCAAAGACCAGGTCTGAACTGAGCCTGATTCTCCACACACACACACCCCGGCCGCCTTCCACTGCATACACCATTAGCAGCAAAGCTGCCAATGAGGTGATGGCTGTGTCACTCCTCAGAGCCCGCCAGCAAGGGGTGGGAGTTCGGATGGTGGCCTAACCTGCGAGTAAGACCCACAGAATTGAAGAAGTCTTGCTTCTGAACAGGCCTGCACAGGAATGCACTGCGAAAGGTGTATAATACATTATTTTGAATACTTCTGTCAATGTGGTACTACACCAGGAAATATATAAATAAAGAAGGAGGAAGGGAGGGGGAGAGAGGATAAGATAAAAACAAAAAACAAAAGCAGACAGACATGGTGGTGGTTTTAAGCTGCCATTAAAAAAATGGGAAAGCTGTTACAAATGGATTCTTCAACATATGTTCTTAATTTCACTAAACTGGCTTTTTGCCAATCAGGCATCAGTCCTGGTTTCTTGGCTTTCGTTTTTAACTAGCAAAATCCATGAGGTCATTAATGCAAATGGACATGAGCATTTTTTAACACAATGATTATGGGGAAAGTGACTATTTCTTAAAACTTAATTCAAATTCAGCTAGTTAAAAATTCAGTTTCGTTTTAATAGGCAGATGGTTTTCTACCAAAATGCGGATCCGTAAACAAAACAGTGTGTGAAGGCAATAGAGCAACACACACAAACTAGTGGGGAAATGATCAGTAAAAACAAAAAGAAGCAAACCTCAAGTATATTATACAACATTTCATAAAGTTGGGCTTTCTTTTCTTCTCCTGAAACACATCCATGGTTGTAAAAGGCATTAAAAATATCAAATGATAGAAAATGTGGTTTAGTTTTTTAGCAGTATGAAAATGGAACGTGTTGATGGAATGTTAAAGTTCTCTTTGACTTGAAGACAATGCCCCACTTCTCTCCTAAATAAGATGGAATAGGTTGTATATATAACTAACACATATCATATCTACTTATACCTTGGAATAGTCCTTGGGGATTTGCACCAAAGTATACACTTAATGCTCACATCCCCTCCTTTTTTTGTATCCATAGCTAGACCTATTTCACCACAAGGGATGTCAGAAATTTTCAGTGAAAATGGAAATTGCCAATTTCATGTACAGAATGGAAATCAGCCCAGAAGATGTGATGGATAAAGGATGAAGAGGTTCTGACGAAAGAAGATTGGATTCAGAAACTAATGGAGTATGCAGAAATGGAGAAACTTACTGGAAGAATAAGAAATTGATACAACTTTTTAGAAAGGAATGGAAGTGGTTTATTTACAAATAAACTGTAAACAGATTAAGACATTGGCAGGATTATTGTAAAAACCTGCAGCTGTTAAATATATATATACGAGATATATATCAGAACAGACAAATAAAAGAATAAGTTATGACAATTTGGAGTATCAGGAAAGGACAAAAATAAATGTAAGGAACCACAGAAAGAGGGGGAAGGGAGTCGAAATTGAAAATGTTAAAACTTGGCAAAATAATTGTTGCAATGCATATAAATGAAAATTATATATAATTGTTTTCAAATGGAATGTGATCACCATTTGCTATTGTTGTTGTTTTCAGATTACAAACAATATGTAATTGATTACACACACATCCATTTGCATTGCATTTCATTTGCACTAAAATTAGTGGGAATGGAATAACACAGTGACAAAATAATCTACATAAATAATTAAATAAATAAATGTTACATAATTTCACCACAGTGGACAGTGAAATGAATATTCTATTTTTTGATGGAAGAACTGCAGCAGAATGGAAGCAGTGCTGCATGTGATGAATACAGGATATAATGGAAAACAATGCCTAGTGACCACACATTGAAAGACACCAGTTGTAAAATAAGATATTTGGCTCTACTCCATGATGACTGACACCCCAGGTTACATCTGTTTCACAGTGTAACGGTGAGGTGATACCCGATATAGAGTTATTGCAATCATAGTTCTGAAGAGTATACCAAGTAGATTACATTAATCAAATATACTAATAACAATCTCAGTCTCAGAGGGGCAGTTCTTATGTAACCTGAGGGAACTACTAGCAGGCTTGGGAAAACTTCAAGGTTTGCAGAAGTACAAAAAAATCTGTAGGTGGGGCCATGGAATGATTACAGGTACCGGTAGTTAGGAAATTGCCTTATACCAACTCTGCCCATTGTACAGCATTGTCCACAATGATCCACAGCAACTCTCCAAAGAAAGCAAGAAAGAAAAGAAAAGAATAGAAAAGAAATTATTGGATGCCATGATCAAGGTTTGGAGGAAGTACTTTTGGTGAGAAAAACCCAGCAGAGATTTAAAGTCACAAAATATTCAGCAAAGTAAAGCATGGAAATATAAGTGGTTAATATATGCCAGCATAGGAAACGGCCATACATTAGGTATGTTACTCTATGGTATTAACCCCTTCATGTATTAATTAGACTTACGCATGCTGCTTATATGAGGCTGGTTATCCCACAGTGTCTCTGGGTGTTTTAAATTCCACTGGATGCTCTGATGCAGCTCGTTCTTGGATGGAATGGGCCTTGTGGGCACAGTTTTTGTGATGTTTCTGGTAAATGCTAGGCAGTAGATGTCAGATGGGAGACTGCTGCTGCTCATCCCTTTGGCCTGTAGGATACTTCAGGGTTTCAGCTTGTTTCCCACTCTTTTCAAAATCTATATGAAATCACTTGGTGGGAGGCATGTCATCTGAAAATCTATTTGAAGGATCACCTGCATCCACACCAGCCTGTCCACAGTTTGAGATCAAATGGAGGCCCTTCTCACCTGCCTGCCACAAAGAGTGTAACCCTAACCTCACTTACATGGAGGTAAACTCAATTTAATTCTGAGAAGACATTGTTAAGACTGTACTGAAATGTGAGGAGATAGCAAAATTTTGGAATATTATACATGAAGAAATGAAAAAAATGATGAAACGGTCAATACAAAAAAAAACCAGAAATGTACTTATTAGGTCTGTTAAAGGAGGAAATCCCAAAAGAAAATATAAAAGTATTCCTATATGCAAGCACAGCAGCAAGAATGCTAATAGCAGCAAATTGGAAATCTGTTAGAATACCATCTGTAGAAGAATGGATTAATAAATTAAGCGAGTATCTCATGATGGCAAGACTAACAGCAGCTGTAAGGAATCAGTCGAAGCAAAAATTAAGAAAAGAGTGGGAAAGTTACGACGAGTATATGAGAAAACATTGTTCGAAAGAGGATATGTTAATATGTGTTGAGTAGGGGATATGAAGGGAAATAAAAATAAATAAAGTTAGTATTCTCAAAAGTAATACAGAATTGTATTGGAAATAAATGCACGAGTGATTATAAGAGTGGAAAAGGAAGTCGGAAGAGTGCGGAGGGAAGTTTAGGGGGGAGGGGGAGGGAAAGGGTGGGTAAAGGGGAATTAATATTTATGTACATGATTGATTCTACCATTGTCTAAATTTGTTTTCTTTTTGTTGTATATTTTAAAGATCTGAAATAAAGTCTTTTTTAATTATTATTTTTAAAAAGACTGTACTGTAAGTTGGCAGGTACGAGGGAGAAGGTGTTCTTTGTAATAGCTCCCAGGGTCTGGAACCCTTTACCACATAGCTGTCAAGTTTCCAATTTTTCTCGGGAAACCCCCGTATTTTAAACCGTTTCCTGCTGAGAGCCTGGATTGGGAAAAAAATCCCATAAATCCCCCGGATTTCAGTACCTGCCAGGGAGGCTCCTTCTGCGCATGTCTGGACATGCACAGAACCGATTTCAGGTGCTCTGCCCATGTCTGGGCACCAGAAATCGGGCAGAGCGGCACCGGAAGTCGCTTCTGAGCATGTCTGGAAGTGACTTCCAGTGCCGGTGCTGCTGATCCCGGATTTTTCTAACCGGGAGTTGGAAGCTATGCTTTACCAATTAGCCTCCATCAGGCCAGAAAACTGAAAGTCTATCTTTACTGAAAGCCTGAAAGTCTATCTTTACTTGCTGGCTTTTTCCTACCTAGATTGTAGTTTTGTAAGTTGTGACTGAGTGAAAAGTAATAAATAGACTTGAGTCTCAAACATGCATGACTATCAATATGGCTTGTAGTGTAGAACAAATCTTTGTTGTTGTTGTTGTTGTTGCTGCTGCTGCTGCTGCTGCTGCTATTACTTTTATTTATACATGGAGGGAAGTTGCTTTATAGTTTAATATGTACCATAATAAATACTGTCTTCTTTTAGGCCTGTCACATTAATCACTTTCTTTACGTCTAAGCACTCGCTGGAGAAGTTGCCAAATCTGGAAATTGAGGCAATTAAATTTTCATTACCAATGAAAACAGGCCTTATACACTTTTGAAAAGATGCAGCTCACCAATGCCTAAGTTTACACTGTAAAAACTTCCAGTAAAAAATTATGTATTCCTGTAGTTTTCTGGAATTCTAAATTCTAAAAAGGTTAAGAGTTAAGATGAAATCTTGTGAACTCTTTTTAACCCTCGAGATGAGAATGAAGCAAACCAGAAATACACCCAAGGTTTTGTGTTTAGAAAAACATTATTTCCTGAAAAAGTAGACTTGTAATTTATTTATTGCACATGTTTAACAATCTGCTACAACGGAGCTCCACATGGAACAGGATCCATCCTGTTGGAGACCCAACACTTATAAGTTCAGGGAAATTGGAATAACTGTGCAGAAAAAAACAATACTGTGAAAGGCAGATTAATCTCGGTCTATATGCTAAAAGTGACTCTTTAGGGAAGGATACAATTCACATGCATATATGGCTGCAGTTCTACAGTTTAGTTAACATACATGGAAGGCCCCTGACCATCACTGAGACTTTAGATTGTTTAGGGAAACTGCCATCTACCAGCAAGGGAAGGCTTGCCTTCAGCATGGGCTGAGCAAAGTCCGTATGTCCAGTCATGACATGCTACATGAGGTCCACAGTGTTACTGTTGCCCGGCAACTAGGGATGGCCAAAAATATCAATTTCTCCCAGTTTCTCATTTTTCCAACCTTAAGTTCAGTCCTCCACATTTCTACATCAGTTTGTGAGGGTTTTTGGTACTGTTGTTGTTTTTGGCCCTGTGAAGATTTGCCAGCATTACTGTGCGAATTTACCCTACTATGCATATTTTTTTACACAATTTTGCCTAATATACTAGTTTCTGTGAAGCAATTTCCCCAAACATACTGCATTTTTATAGCCCATTTTCACTAATATATGCATCATTCAGCCCTGACACTGAGGTCCAGCGCCAAGGGCCTTCTGGCAGTTCCCTCACTGTGAGAATCCAAGTCACAGGGAACCAGGCAGAGGGCCTTCTCGGTAGTGGCACCCACCCTCCCATCAGATGCCAAGGAAATAAACAACTATCTGACTTTTAGAAGACATCTGAAGGCAGCCCTGTTTAGGGAAGTTTTTAATGACTGGTGTTTTAATGTATTTTAAATCTTTTTTTGGAAGCTGCAGCATTTTGTTTTGCATCTTGTTTTGGGAAACACAAATTTGGTAAGTTCACCTTTACAGGAGAATTGAATTGAACCCCCTTACCTGTCCCTACTGACAATTGCCAGCTCCTAGCAAGAGAAGACTTAGCTCTCTCTCAGGCTGCTTAGCCCCACTTCCTTGCCTCAGAAGTCCACAGTGGGAAAATGCCACAGGGGGCATTATCTTAATTTACCAGGTACAGTACTGACAAGACACATACTTATTTCATTGATACTTGGGTAGCATTTTGTACTTTTTCCTTATCTACATTGTAATGGGTGTTTATATTTTGTGGCAAGCAAATAAGGAGAACTGCCTTTCAGAAAGAAAGAAAGAAACCTGAAATGCAATATGTATAAACTAATTGAAGTGATCTTGAGAATCTGACATTGATTAAGTACACAGGAGCTGAAAAGAGGAAGGAGGCCTGTAGGCCTTAAAACTGAAGCCTACCCTCTGCCCTTCATCCCCTCTTTTGCAATGTATTGAATGGATTAGAAGCTCATATACCAAGCTTCAGATTTAGCTGATTGTCAACAATTGCATCTGCTTCATTTACATACCCTTCCTTTAAAATGATTTCATGTTGAACACTTTGGGTGCCATGTATGCAAACACTTAAAATTCCTTTTAGAAGCAAGGAAAAGACTTAGCCAGCTTCTGTGCAGTGCATTCTTTCAGGACTTGTGGGGAATTTTGTGGTTTTGCTATCCAGATGTGCATTTTTAAAAGGAATTGCATTCAGGGAAAGAAAGTAAAATAAATGCATGCACACACACACACACACACACACAAACACACACACACACACCAAATTATATATATGAGAAATATGTATGAAAGCACTGACCAAAAATAAGTTGAAGTAAAAATTGCATTAAATGAGGGTGCAGTCCAAATCTCCACCCCACTTTATGGAGCAGCCAGACCAGCACTTTTTTGCACGCTGCAGCTGCGGGAAGCAGGGTGAGGGGCACTAAGACAGCATGTTTGCTTGTGACACTTTGTACAACCCAACACATGCAAACACACACACACACCAACCTAGCACAAGGGTTTTTTGGGACTGCTCTGTAAATCCTGATAAGAAAAACACAACATAAAAAAAATGGGTGGCAATGTGGTGGACATGGTTATTCATTTTAAATGACATCTAAGTGTCAAAAAGAAGTGACATTGAAACAATGATAGCACATGAGGTGAAAATAACATGCATTATTTCATGCAGGCGTTTATTTTCTGGAACACCATGTTCTGTGGGATTTTTATATTCAGTAAGGGAACCGGAAGGTATCAGAAGGTGGACCTGGGAAACTTCAGTTCTACCGCCATGGTTTTTGATCTGTGGAATGCCTTGTGGTTTTGTTTTGACCATCATGTTTTGTTTTGTTTTAATCATCTGGATAAATTTTCTGGGAGAAGTAATTCTGCCCTGTGGGACTCCATACCAGCAGAGGTTTGGCAGGAATCACCTCTGTCTTCTTTTAGATGTCTCCTAAAAATGCTCTTATTTAGACAGGCTTTGGAAATGTGAGTTTTCTTTTAACCAATCACTATTTATGGATCTTTTTACTGAGGTTTCTACTCATGTATTACAGTAGTTGAACTTTTTTCATGGTTGAAGTACTTGTTGTTATTTTAACAAAAGCTCCTTTCAGAAATATTTAAATAAATAATGAAATAGAATCTACCATTCTACACTGTGTAGAAATAAATCAGGAATTTAATAGAAATAGCAGATATTAAGAGGTGTTAGGAAATACAGAACAAATACAAGAAGAAATTCTCTGTAATATAGGATACAAAAAAACAATAATATTCTCATTTTCTCTTACGGTCTTATGTGGAAAACTGCATCTGCAGTGGAATTGCTTTTTCTGTAATGCCGCTCTTCTAACAATAGGTGGTGCTGTGATAAGAACTAAGCAGCCAGCTAAATGAGTGCTGCCATCCTAGCTTGTTCTTAACAATAAAGCTATTTTAAAAACAAAGTTCATTCAAAAGATCATACTTAGGGAGAACACCTGTACAAATTGTATCTGAAAGCTAAAAATAATTCTGTTAGTGAAATTCCTCAAGGATCTTTTTAATATCTCCAAGCTGCCCCTGAACAATAGTAGCAGCAGCAAATTTGGAACAACCTGCTCCCAAGTTGTTTTTAAATTAAATGAGCAAAATTCCACTGGGGGGGTTAGTACATGAGGGACCCTGACGATTAGGTCCAGCCATGACTGACTCTGGGGTTGTGGCACTCATCTCGCGTTATTGGCCAAGGGAGCCGGTGTACAGCTTCCAGGTCATGTGGCCAGCATGACAAAGCCGCTTCTGGCAAACCAGAGCAGCACATGGAAACGCCGTTTACCTTCCCGCTGTAGCGGTTCCTATTTATCTACTTGCACTTTGACGTGCTTTCGAACTGCTAGGTTGGCAGGAGTTGGGACCAAGCAACGGGAGCTCACCCCGTCACAGGGATTCAAACAGCCAACCTTCTGATCGGCAAGCCATGAACTAGTACATGAACTGGTTCAGTTTTCTAAAGCTGACTACTGATTCCTATGCTAAAATAGATGGTTGTTGTTGTTGTCATTATTAAATAAATCCTAGGGTGGTTCACAACAGAAAAATACAAAATGAGAACCCAAAATACATAATAAAGCAAAAACAAACAAACACACCCATCTCCCATAAACACATTTAAGAATCCATAAATTGTTAATCAGCCGAATGCCCGGTTGAAAAGAAATGTTATCTCCTGGTGCCTAAAGATATATAATGAAGGCGTCAGATGAGCCTCCCTTGAACGGACTCCCGGAATGGATTAAATTCGAGAACCGAGGTACCACTATAGTATCCTTATATACAGAGGTTTGCATTCTACCAATGTTTAATCAGAGTAGACCCATTTGAATAAATGCTCATCTATTTCACGAGTAAAAGTTTACTGACCACCACCATAAATGCCCGAGCCCTACTTGAAGTCATGACGAAGTCATATTGACTGATGTAGGAGTCGCTCCCAAGTAAAAGGATCTTAGGAGGCAATGAAAAGCTTCTGGAATTGATCAAATGGAAAATGTAAGCAGAAAGCATGAGTAAACATTTCATCCCCATAGGAGCCCATTGCCCTGGTGCAGCTGTTGTGTCAGCCTCGCATAGTAACAGATACTTAAAACAACATAATGGGCACTTTCTTACATATAAGCCATTCACAGCATCTGGAAAGATAGGGTGGGCACATTACAGTAAATCATTCTTGTATAGAAGCACTGCAAAAACAATGGAAACCACATAGGAAAACACTTATTAAGATCTGCACAAAAATATGTGGATTGTCTATTTTGTTTCTTCACTGTCTTCATGTTTGGAGAAGAGGTCAAGAGAATGCATAAGACCTGGGCTTGCAAACACACACATTATGTGTGCTCTGGATCTTCTAAACTGAAGGACTTTTTTTCCTGAAAAACTGTGAATATAATTAGACATGGGATCCTTCTAACAGCTGGAGGGATTTCACACTTAGGGCCTAATTTACAAAACTTTGGCTTTGGCACCATTTCAACACTAGCCCTGGAAGTTATAATTTCTCTGACATATTTTTGGCATGGGAAATTATTTATGTATGTACATATATCATTTTAAAAGGGGAGAAAAGTATCCTACTTGTACCTGGATGGTGATAAATGAGTGACTTCAGAAGCAATGTCAGAAGTAAATAATGATCCTTCAAGGGCTCATGTTCAAAATGTAAGCTAATTTCTCTTCTTGTTTAGATTTCCACATTATTAAGAATGCCTACAACACTTCTCTCATGCTTTAATGAAATCAATTTGTGTGAGATTTACAAGGAAAATACATTAGTGTAGGGCCCGTGTGCCAAGTGTAGCTGCTACAAAGTTAAAAAGTTAGCTGTATCAACTTGGCGAAGTCTATGTTACTGGTTTGGGGTTGGGTTTTCTCTATCTGAGAAGAGGGTCTAACATGGCATGAGACAAAGTAAGAAAAGTTTCACATGGACAAGTTCAGGCCTAGTTTGCCCCAACATGAATTCCACCTGGAGTGGATTCCTGCCCTATCTGTTTCCCAAACATAACAGCAGCAGTATACTAAGACAGATATTGGCCGATCAGCATAGCCAAATGCACACTTAGGTATAGCTAAATCCCACTGAAATCTCAATAATTGAGACTCTGGCCAGATTGGGAGAATGTTTGCTCCAGATATTTTTCAAAGCAGCATCTTCTCACATCTAGCAGCATGTGAGTATCCTGTCACAGTAGGCCAAAGTTGCCCTTAGAAGTGGAAGGGAAGCACAGAACAAAAGAAAGTTATGCATGGTCAAATAATTTGTCTTAAGATTGCTCAGTGCAGTGCTGAATGACGTGGTCTCTAGCATGGTCCAGTGTTATAGGGTTCCTTTGGCTGCTGAGGCATCATCCATAAAACCAAGAGGCACTAAAACTGTCCTATGCCAGGCAAATGGTCATGCGATGGTGAGTGTTGTGCTGAATGTGACTCTAGATTGTACTCATGTGCCATTCCGATGAGCCATAGCAAACAGTGCAGCAGTCCATGAGATTAGCCATGTGATCTCCTTACCTTTTTAGATGTGCCTTTCTTTTTTCATACTTCTGACCTTTTCTGTTTGCAGATAAAAACTACAGAGAGCAAAAATGGACGACACACCAGAGGTCAAGAGGGTAGGTGAATTTTTATTACCCTTTTGATCACAGCTCCTGTTTTTGCAGTATTATCAGCTCACGCATGATACTTCCCCCAGCCCTTCCTTGAATAAGCACAATGATATTAAAGAGAAAGACTGGGAGGGGGTTAGTGCTATAGATGAAATGAAAGAATCAGGTTGAGCAGAAATGCAGAAGCCTTTAAATGCTTAACACATTTGATCTGGAACAAAGTCAGTGACATCCCAATTTGGATTCTGAGCCAAGGGAGGAAAGGGGAGGAAGAAGACAGAGGAATCATGCCCTTTCTATCTAACGAGGTTCCTGATTGAGTCTTACTTGTTTTTGCATCTAAGTGGATATGATTAATGGATCAGGTGACTACATGGGCAGTATAAGGGCTATTGGCTACTGGCTTGCCCACAAAACCACATGTAAAAGCCACATAGACACATTTCACTTGGGCACAGAAAGAGCTGTAGGCAAGGCATTCTGTATTCTCTGAACTAAAAAGACATACTGGCATCCCTCCTATGCCACAGAAAGTAGGCTCAATTCCGTGCCAAGAAAGAAAACTGAACTGTGAAGCCTGGGCATGCCAAGCAAGACAAGGCATATTGATTTCTAAGTATTTGCATCTTTTATTCTTCTTTGGTTAATCATGGCGAGCATCAAGGAGCTTTGCTGGTCATGGAAACTTCATCATCCGAGTCCTGAGAAATTGGGAAATTGGGAGATATACAGGTCTCACAAACTTCCACAAAGTTTCACGCTTACCTTCAAGAATAAGGTTACCATTCCCCCCCACCCTCCCAATGAATCAGGGGACACTTTTCAACTTCAATGGATTTTGTATGGGGGCTGGTTTGTAAATCCGGGGACTGTCCCTGGGAAATGGGGACATCTGGTAACCTTATTCAAGAAGCACTTTTTCTTTAAATAAAGGAAGGGAGCTGAGCTACTCAGAATGCTGCAGAAGTTCTTGCAAGCATGGCATGCTGTACGTGGTGTGTTTCTGCCTAGCCAACTGTGGACTCTTTACACACACACACACACACACACACACACACACACACACACACCCCTACCTGAGACGTTTCTAGATCCTACACATCTACCCACTCTCAATTCCACTGGGAAATTCTGGCACTGCTATCTTTCTTTAATTCACTAAATTTGAGCTTTTTTAAAACCTACTTTACATAGACCCAACTTAGTCCAGTGCAGGGTCAGCTGAGGGCTATTGGTGCAGTGTTTAGATTTGGTGGTGGTGTTTAGATTTAGTACACACTGGGAAAACTAGCATCCAGGGAATGAGTGGCAGACAGAAATGGGGGGGGGGAAGGATATGCTTCAGTTCACCTCTAAAGCCAAATCTACCTAATTCTCACTTCCTGAAACAATATGCAAACTGAGAAGCAGTCACTGGTTGAAATTCACATGTTTCTGATTTTTACCATGTAGTGCATGCAATGCATATATTGTTGTTGTTGTTGTTTTATTAATTGCCTTCCAAGCAACTGCCACAAGGCAATTTATGCATAACATTATTAAAAACAGTTAAAACCACTAAAACAGACCATGCATTTCAAAGTAGGTAGCTGGGGAAAGCTGTTGAAACAAAAATGTCTTCAACTGGTTCCAGAAAGTATAGATAATGATGTTCCATAGACCAGGGACAGCCACACTACAAACCCTGCTCTATGTTACTGCAGTGTGGACTCCTGAGACCTCTTAAACTTTTAGGGAAAGTACTCTCACAGGTTGCAGTGATCTACTGGGTATATAAGGGGTGGTGGGCTCCCATGTAACTTGGTCTGTATAGGGTCTTATATGTTAGTGCCAACATTTTGAACTTGGTCCATTAACAGATTCACAGACAGTGCAAATCCACAAAGCAGGATGTTATATGCTGCAGCCTCTGGGTCAGTCCCAAGGGGAACCCTACATAGACTGCATTGCAGATATGAGTGAAAATAACAAGCAAACATTCATTATATTAGGGGAAATAGTATGAAAAAATGTGTATATTAGGAGAAAAGAACACTAATTTTCCTGAAGATTTTAAAAAATGAATTTTCTTGAAGACTTGAAAAAAATGCAAACTGGTTAACTGAGCTTAATAATGGTAAAATGGTGGGAGGTGGAAATTATTTCACAAACTTTCTGTGTGAACCACCCATATAAACTACTCATAACCTGACTGTTATTTTGCTCCATATTAAAATGCACATGACATGCCTCAAACTGTCCCTATCTGTTATGTGCTAGAACATGACAACAATGTTGTTGAACTTTCATAACCTATATAATGCGCCCCTGAGCAGCTCGCTCCCGTATTTTTTTTTGTCTTCACACCTGCAGCATATTGTATTACCTGTAGATTTTTTTTCATGTGACCATAAATAAATAAACAAACAAATGGAACAGGTGTCAGGTGGCATTTGCCTTTTTAAAGTAGGAAATGCCAGGAGGTGGGCAAGATCAGACGCTGAAAGGAATTATGGTTGCATCTTGATGAACACCTGTGTGGTATTACAGACTTATCCAACCCTCTCACTTAAACCTCCCAAATAGGTTCCGGTTTCCGCCTGCAGGAATGGCGGACCTGTTTTCCATCTCTCTGACCTTCGTAAGGAATTTGGCGGTTGCTAGGGGAGTAAATGGCAACCCCCTACCCTCTCCGGGGGTTACGGAGAGGGGCCGCTGGCCCGCGATGCCCCCAGACCCACTCCGACTGTTTTTGGAGTGGGGGGAGCTTGGGCTGAGCACTTACGAGGGCCAGGACTCCCGGACGCTAATCTGCATGGCGGGGATTTCCATGGTTAAAGAAGATAATTAGGCTTAAATCTATGGACATACTTCAGAAGGAGGGGAAGAAGCGCTGTTTACTGCTGAGAAATTTATGCTGCTGAAAGGAGAGGAGTCAAAGACTGTATTGCATCTGGAAGAAGGATTGATGGGGACGGAGCGATAAGGGAAGTTTTTATTTTTTTTTTCCCTTCATATTGTTGCCTCGTACCTTCCCGGACGCGATGTCCTGGCTTGTTTGGAGTGAAAGAGAAGCAAAAGACTGTGTGAGTTGAACTTTATAACTGTTGTTACTGAGCATATTTTTTTTAAAGATGTGGAGTTGCCGATGAGAAAAGCCCCCCCCTAGTTGGGCGGAAGGAGTTCTGGACGCGCTCGGAGGATTTATGAGTTGTGACGCACTTTAAATTGGAGCAGCGACCTGAAGCTAAGTTCAGCTATAGGGCAAGGAGATCCATTAATTTACCAAGAGTTTATGGTTTGATGTTTGGGTCTCCTGCCTGAAAAAGCTGTAAATTCTATAATGATCGTGAATCTTCATGGCTGTGAGAGAAAGCGAAAGTGATCTGAGCTTTTTGACATGGCGCTGCTTCGGGCTGCTTCGACGCAACAAGGAGCTCCATTAAGAAGATTTATGGGGAGGCTGGACTGATTAACTCACACAGGAGAAAGAACATCTGTGAAACTCTGTTTGATATTTATCTCAGCGGCTGGGAAACAATCGGATGAAAGTGGAAAACATCTATGTGACTGTAAGGGGAAGATCTGGATTATTATGAACTTGGAGGACGATTTGAACTTTAGAAAAAAGACGGCAGTGGACAGTTGCGAGGAATTCCCAATTTCTTGAAGCATGGGAACCCAAATAAAAAATTCTTTAGATTATTTGGCATAACATTCGGTTTGATTGATATATATATGTGTATAATTTGAAATATTGAATGTGATATAATTGGTTTTAATTGGAAAATTAATAAAAATATTTAAAAAAAAAATAAACCTCCCAAATAATATTCTTAACAAGGAACAATCCACAACCAGAAACTGTCTGGGATCTGCTTTAATATTTGTGTGGTGCTGGAAATTCCAAACACACAATCTCATGTAAAATATAGAAGGCAGCTATGGGAGCTAGGTATGGGTAGATTCACACATACATATATTTTCTCCAATGTCTTGGCCCTCAAAGTTTGACTTTTGATGACTTGGCCCAAATTTATGAACTGCCTCTGTTATATAAGGAAAAAACGATTGGCATGCTGTGAGCTGATACCATAGTTAATGGTGTTTTGTTAGAGCTGCAATGCCTGTTTCACAGAATTGAATTGGCCCTTGTTGCTGCAGCCATCCTTGGGTGAATTTACCTAGAAGAGAAAAGGGAAAGCAATCTACATGAATTCTTCTTGGGTCTTCAGTGTGCTTGCTCACAGTCTTGAGCTAAGAGTGAATTACTATGAATGGACTCCTTACCACATCTAGATGCACCCAACCTTGTGCACCATAATAAATCTCCTCACTTGCTCTGAACTTCTCCCAAAAGTCCAGTTATGCTCTGTGACACCACAGTGGGGGCATGAGATGCTCTGGTGCAGATAAGGTCTTATTGATTGCCAATGAGGTGGAACACCTTTGCTGTGAAGTATGTATGCAAAAGATTGTGTGAGAAATTATGGAAGCTGTAGCTCTGGACAAAGTTCTCTTGTCAGTTGCATAGCTGGGATACCCATTGGTTTCCTAGCAAATTGTCCGCTGATGATGGATGTCAGGATTTCTTCCAGCCCAATCTCTTAATTGTTTTCAGCTTCACCTCTCTTGGCACAGTGTATGGTTTTCATTCTGTGTAATGCATCACAATACTAAAGAGCAGCATGCCTTTCAGTTTTTCCTCATTGGGAGGGGCAGGCTGCCTTTGCCTGTATTACATGGAACTGGCCCCTGGCTGCCAAGAAAATGTATCTAAGATTGAGGTCCCAGATTTCAATTGGTCTTGCACTGGTCTTTATTTGACAATATTTGCTTCACACTTTAGGATCATAAGGTTTAGGAGTGTGAAAATAATGGTATGAGTTCAAAGATACTTTTTTTTAAAGGCCAGTTCACACAAATTGATATCTTTCTCAAACAAGCAGACCTTTCCAGGGACACATTCCCATTCATAGCATTATGTGTGAGCTTAGCACACATGGATCTAACCAGCCAACTGATGGCTACAATTCCCACAAAATCCATGAATAGAAAAGGAATCTAATTTAGGACATGGTAACATGTTAATGCCTCCAATTCAAAGAATAGCTTTTTGTGACCTCCCCAGCAATGTATTTATGACTTCAGGGGATATTTTTCTCCACTTCTGTTATAGAAGAGAAACTGAATCTTTGACAAGGCTGAAAGGCTGCGAGATAAATGGTTGGCTGGGATTCCACAGCCATGGAACTCATCCAAAAAGGGAAGAATTGCCACTAGCAATGCAGCAACAGCATCTGAAATGGTCTATCAGCAGGGGAAGGAGAAACTGTGATCCAAACCTCAGATGTAGAATTAGAAAACCTAGCATATTCATGGTTTTCAGGACCTATTCAAAAATATAAGCTAGCACCACATCTGCCTTCCGTGCCAAAGTACATTTGGGTAGAGTGATTATCGTGGTTGAGAAAGCAGGGGTGACATCAGCTCTGGAATAATAATAATAATAATAATAATAATAATAATAATAATAATAATAATTTATTATTTATACCCCGCCCATCTGGCTGAGTCTCCCCAGCCACTCTGGGCGGCTCCCAATTGAATATTAAAACAATACAGCATTAAATATTTAAAGCTTCCCTAAACAGGGCTGCCTTCAGATGCCTTTTAAAATTAGGATAGCTGCTTATTTCCTTGACATCTGATAGAAGGGCATTCCACAGAGCAGGTGCTGCTACCGAGAAGGCCCTCTGTCTGGTTCCCTGTAACCTAAGTTCTCACAATGAGGGAACCGCCAGAAGGCCCTCTGCGCTGGATCTCAGTGTCCGGGCTGAATGGTGGGGGTGGAGATGCTCCTTCAGGTATACAGGACCAAGGCCTTTAGGGCTTTAAAGGTCCACACCAACACTTTGAATTGTGCTCGGGGATATGCACTTGGGGATATGGTAAGAGTGCTGTTGGGCAGGAGACTAAGACAGAACCGTGCATCAGAAACCTGCAGTACAACCCACTATTGCTATCCCATCTCTTGATGGTGATGTTGGGTTTTTTTGTTTTTGTTTTTAAGGAAATGGGGTGGGGGCTAAGTTGAGTGTAACAGCAAGTGGCGTGATTTATTGCTTTCCTTTCCCAGATGTTTGGCAAAGATCTGCTGAGCCCTAGGCCAATTATTGGTGGATCCTGAGTCACTATTTGAGAATAATTATTCTGGATAAAACATTTAAGTTGATATCTCATAGGGTCAGGGCACAGGTTTTGAATGACAGGTGAAGCCACCATATCTTTATCCCATCTTCACTCAGGCAAATGAGCTTTGTTATAGTTGCCTAACTTCTAGGATCAAGGCAGAATTTCTAAAGAACTTCAGTAGTTTTTTTTTATTTTAAAAAAAGGCCAGTATTAGGTACACCATGGATTTTGAAAGCACAAATAACGTTATTGTAATAGCTTTTTCATAGAAGCTAAAAGGATACACACACACACGTGCATATGCACATGAACACACAAATGATGACCACTGACCTTCCCTATTGTTTATTTCAAAACTAGAATTATGTTTTTGCACCAAGTTTTTAAGCTTTTAGAAGAGCTTTTAGAAAAGCTTTATGATTCCAGCTGCAATGGTTATTGGTAGCTTTATAGGGCCTTGCAAACCAACAGCCCCATATGTCCGGTGGCGTTTGTTGATACCGTACCTCTTGCAGCCATGGAGTGGTTCTTGAGGTGTTCTTATAAACCCACCAGTAAATGTACCAGCTGTACTCATAAACCTGCATTAGTGGCCTTCTTTCAACCGCGTTACAAAGCACTCATAGCAATAAATCTGTGGTCAGTCCATATATGAATGAAAATAATTTAAATACAATTGGAAAAAAGATAAGACAATCTCCAGTACTGTATTTAAAATCTTTCCTCAACATGTGTAGTAGTAGAAGAAAAATAGGTGAAGGAATTGTGAGGGGGCAGAATAGTCTACTCATCCTCACTGAAGGAAGATCTATTTTATAGTAAAAGGAGCTTATTTTAGCACATATTTTACAAAATATTGGCTTCAAGGCTGCTGGTGCCTGTGGAGGCCAAATGGAAACAACTAAGCCACATTCCTAACGTCAATAGGACTTCATCTGTGCACGTGTGCTTAAAGTCACATGTTACTTTGCTTTTCCGTGTGCTGCTCTGGTTTGCCAGAAGCGGCTTTGTCATGCTGGGCACATGAATCATAGAATCATAGAGTTGGAAGAGACCACAAGGGCCATCCAGTCCAACCCCCTGCCAAGCAGGAAACACCATCAAAGCATTCTTGACATATGCCTGTTAAGCCTCTGCTTAAAGACCTCCAAAGAAGGAGACTCCACCACACTCCTTGGCAGCAAATTCCACTGCCGAACAGCTCTTACTGTCAGGAAGTTCTTCCTAATGTTTAGGTGGAATCTTCTTTCTTGTAGCTTGAATCCATTGCTCTGTGTCCGCTTCTCTGGAGCAGCAGAAAACAACCTTTCTCCCTCCTCTATATGACATCCTTTTATATATTTGAACATGGCTATCATATCACCCCTTAACCTTCTCTTCTCCAGGCTAATACCCAGCTCCCTAAGCCGTTCCTCATAAGGCATTGTTTCCCGGCCTTTGACATTTTGGTTGCCCTCTTCTGGACACGTTCCAGCTTGTCAGTATCCTTCTTGAACTGTGGTGCCCAGAACTGTACACAGTACTCCAGGTGAGGTCTGACCATAGCAGAATAGAGTGGTACTATTACTTCCCTTGATCTAGATGCTATACTCCTATTGATGCAGCCCATAATTGCATTGGCTTTTTTAGCAGCTGCATCACACTGCTGACTCATGTCAAGTTTGTGGTCTACCAAGACTCCTAGATCCTTTTCACATGTACTGCTAGATCCTTTTCACATGACCCGGAAGCTGTATGCCGGCTCCCTCGGCCATTAATGCGAGATGACCACCGCAACCCCAGAGTCGGTCATGATTGGACCTAATGGTCAGGGGTCCCTTTACGTTTACCTTTACTTTGCATAAGCTTTCTATAAAGCTTCATGTGTGATGCATAGAATTTCTGGGTGTGGATATGAAAAGGCCTAAGTATTTCAGCTTAATCTAAGAATTTGGTGTCTATTAATTTGTGGGCCAGGAAGTTGTAAAGAATATAGGCAAGTGGGCTTCCTTCATTTTTCTTGAGGCTCTTGGTCAGTTGGCATGAGGGAAAGTAGGGGTGCACTTGCTAGCCTGGCCTACTCTGTTGCATCTTCAGGCCCAACTCCACAGGTTGGTGGGATGATAGTTGCAGCAGGGAACCCACCAAAGAATTTAGAACCCTGGTTGTGCAGGGTTCCAAAGAAGGCAGGGAACCCTCATAAGTACGCAGGCTCCCCACTGCAGACATTTGACTAGCCCCAATTACGGATGCTGGATAATTCTGAGAAAAACAGAAACAGGAGCAGAAATTGCAGCTGTTTGATTATTTACCCCACGTCTAGAGCTGAAATCAATCCAGCAAATACAATTAGCATTTGACTGTTTTAAATATTGCAAAGATACATACGCTATTCCATTTGATTTTACCCCACCCCCATTTGCATTGTGTTTCATTTGCATTGAAATGAATGGGGTGGAATATCATAAGGACCATATAATTTACGTAATTTACAGTGTTGGCAGAGAACGAACTGCAGTGGAATGGAAACAGTGCTGATTGTGACAGATACAGATTAGAATGGAAAACTAACTTCTTACCTCCATCATCATCATCATCATCAATTTATTTATACTCCGCCCATCTGGCTGGGTTTCCCCAGCCACTGTGGGTACACCCCAGCCATACCCAGCCACATGTATGGAGGGTGAAGCCAGCATGGCTGATACGACGGAGGGGGAGCTGGTTGATATATCTGCATTCTCTCCCTTACTCTGTGATTAGAAGAATAGCCAAATAGGGCTGCGTTAGCAGTGGAATGTTATTTCCCCCACTCGTTTTGGCCCCATCAGTGCTTGCAGAACTAAAAGAATATTGTATTCTGCTTCCTCCATGAAACAATATATTCACACAAACCAGCAGCATTAAGAGCACAGAACAGGATTAAATAGCATGTTACAGCTCTATTAATAATATAAGATCTATTGATATATAATAGAAAAACGAAGTCTCCTAATGTCATAGCTGCCAAGTTATCCCTTTTTTAAAGGGATTTTCCCTTATGCTGAATAGGCTTCCTCGCGAGAAAAGGGAAAACTTGGCAGCTATGTAATGTATCTTTCTTAGGCAATGTCACAGCATTAATGTGATGGTATTGTTTTAGACAATACTACCTCTCAAAAGGCTAATTTTAATAAATCAGTCATAGGAGGAGATACAACAAGGCAAATGAAAAACCATTTTTCTTTGTAAAAGGATGCATTCTATTTCCCCTTATATCATCCCCCCTCAGGATTCATCTTCCAAAGTCAACTGGGGGCATCCCCCCCCAAAAGCGTTTTGGGAGATTAATAGCAGAGCTGGATATGACTACTAGATCCAAAGATGTTTTAATTCTGCTGTGTCCTATGTTTTATTGTGATTCCTTGTTTTAATTGTTTTTTAAATGTGTAATTGGATTGTATCTGATTGCTCTACACTGCCTTGGGAGCTATATAGATGAAGGACAGTTTCAAAACGAAATGAATAAATACAAATAAAAGGAAATAAAGGAAAGCAATTGGCTTTTATACCTGATTCCTGCTGGTTTAAATGTAGGCTTTTTACACATTCATATGGCATGTAAATTATCTGCTGAAGAGCATCCAAAGATTCCTGGTGAATAGTGTATGAGATGACAAAAGGGATTAAATTTTGGAAAGCAAATGTCTGCCTTAAAATAGACCAATTACAAGAATTGCAAAATGATTTCAGGGGAAGTTCTAAACTGCTGCCTGCTGCCATGGAGTCAGTCCCAAACTTTGGAAAGTTCAAGGACCAGATCTTAATAACACCATGAACCGTAATAATCATTCCTGGAAAGCAGAATTACAGTAGCTTCTGTGATTGGTTTATGTTTGACAGAGCATATTATGAAGGGGCAATGAATGTTTGGTTTTTCAAATGTTCAATAAATGCCTGGGCATTGCCTTATATTTTTCCGAGAGAGCCACTTTCGCACCTGCTATGGAGGTGGGGTTGTGGGCTTCCTGACTGAACCATTGCGCAGGGGCAGCTAGCTCAGCCCCTGCGCGATGGAAGGTTCCCGCCTGCATCACACCCGGACCGACCAATCAGGTCGGTCGGGGGTGGGGCTTCGAGTTTAAAGCCCCCTGCAGGCGGGAACTCTGCCTCTTTTACCCCCTGTTCGCCGGAGCAAACACTTCATCGTCTTTTCCGCTGTTCGTTTTGCCTCTTTTTCTTTTTTCCAATCATCCCTGCCCTGCTTCCCTCTCTCCCTAGGTTCTTTTCTTTTAGGTTCCTTTTAGGTGCGCCTTTGGAGGCTTCATCGGAGCTGCGCGGAGGCGGCAGCAGGGACCGCCGATCAGCTGTTCCAACGCCCGTCAGCTGTGCGATTGGTGTTCTTTCGCACAGCGCGATTTCCCCCTGCTTCTCCGGCTTCAGTTCCAGCCTGTTCCACCGCTCGTCAGCTGGGGGATCTACATTGCAGCGCGCCTTCCATGGCAGAGCTGAGCTGCCTCTTTCAGCCAGGCAGGCACCTTCCGAGAGTCTCATCGCGTCGTCTGCAGAGAGGATCCGTTTGCGCCAGTTGCAGGGTTGAGGCGGCTGCCTCCCCGCAACGCTTCAAGGCAGGCACCTTACCTCTCAGACCCCTTCGAGTCTTCGCACGAGGTTGGGTGAGCCAGGAGCAGGGAGGATCCGGTGGGTCTGGGTACAGAGTCGAGGCGGCTGCCTCCCCCCCCCTGCTCTCGTTGCAGGGACCTTCCTTGATGCTGCCGTGAAGCTGGGTGAGCGATTTCCATTTTGCCCCCCCCCCTAATCTATGTTAGAGATTTGGCCTCTGTGTGAACTTGCAGCTCAACACACCACACCAATTAAGCACCTGGGGAATGACTCAGCTTTTTACTTAGTTGAAAGTCTGCCCAGAGACAAGAGAAAGTCTGCCTAGCAATAGCTAATTGATTGGTGGAGAGAACAATAAAGACTGAGACCAAAATGTGCTCTGTGTGGAGAGTTAGGAGATGGTGGACTGTGTGGAGAGTTTATGCTGGAGTTTGTTAGAGGAAGAGAGAATTACTGTTCTATGTACTGTTTGTTGTTTTCTTGTAAATAAACCTGTATATAGTTACTCAGTACTAGTGAGTTCCTGTGTCAAGCTACTTGCCTTCAACTGCGACCAAGGAGTTTCCACTGTGCCTGCGCTTACTCTGCTGAAGTCCAACTGGTGTAGTTGGCATTTACAAACAGCCTACAATTCTTTAACAATCTATTCCAGTTCTTTACCTTCCTTTCCGCCCTTTAAGCCCCTTGGGGGAGAGTTTGTTTACCTCCAACTCTGGACATCTTGGTGAGGGCAGCTGAGCGCGATCAGCGCCATCTTGTGTGTGGGAGGGACGCCGCCATTTTGTGGGGGGTTTGACACCATCTTGAGTGTGGCCTTTGTCAGCAGCAGCAGCAGCAGCTTTAGCGTTCCGGCAGCTGCAGCCATCAGGGGCCGATATTGAATTAATTCTGCAGAGGTGGTTGTGGGATCGTTTGACATATCCTCGTCCTTGATTCTGGAATTTTCGTTAGCAACTCAGCGGGTTGCAAGGAGCTGGGCCGGATAGGGACGCCTTTTAAATTGATGTAGTTTTAGGAGGTTTACGCCAAGGTTTCCAGTCTGATTAACGTTTTGCTTGCATTGAATTTATTATTGTGTTGGAACTGTGTAAAATTAATTCGCCATTATTATAATAAAGTGATCTTTGTAGAGGATTAAGTGCTGTAGCTCGGAATTAATTAATTAGTGACCTAAAGTTAATCGTGTGGGGCAATCACTTTATTAGTGGGCCATAATTAAATTGATTGTTGATCTATTGCATTCTTCAGCTCGTGGTATATTATCAGTGAATAATTACAATTATATCAATTAATTATCAGAATAAAATGAATTAATGAGTGAGTGACCCTGAATTCACCATAGGGGAATTAATTTCTGGTTTATAAATAAGCTAATTAACGATCTTAAATTGCATTTCAGTTAATAATAATAATAATAATAATAATAATAATAATAATAAATCATTAAATCTCTCAGTGCTTTGCCTGGCGTATTCATCTGTTGGTTGGGGTTGAGCCCCTGTTTGGGGGGGAGTGGTCTTAGTGAACAGTTGGTAGCTTCCGCATGACTCATAAATAATATCACTTATAGATAAGCACTTAATTAAAAATAACTATAATAATAAATAAATAGCTAAACAGATAGTAGTGATAATAGAAAACAAACTAAATAAATTGAATAAAGAATCAGTAGAACGAATAGGGTTTTATATATATATATATATATATATATATATATATATATATAAAAAATAATAAATATACATATAGATAAAATTCATAATTAGACAAGAAACTATAGCGTGAACTTTTCGGTTTGCTGGGCTGCTTCGTTGGCTAATTGGGGCCTGAGCTATGGCATCTAAGCGCCCGCAGGGCACAGCCTCATCCAAGGGCCTAGCAGCAAAAGTAAATCCTAAAGCATTTGCTCAGGCTGTCACTACGCTGCAGTCTATTTGCAGCCAGTTGGGCCCCCTTTGTAGTTCACTGGTACTGCTAGCCGAGAGTCTGCAGGAGGAGACTCCACCCAATACTCAAAAGTATATTCCAGACACCCAACTTGATGATCGGGGGGGGGGCATGTACTTCCGCTTCCTTATTTTCTAGCTCCAGCTCGGAAGGCTCAAGGGATTCAGCTCAGGAGCCGTGGACTCGGTTACAGAAGGCGCGTTCTAACACCCCCAACCCGCAAACTCTCGTTTCGGGGTCTCAGGCTTCTGGCTCCCCCGGTGGGGCGGCCCAGTCTTTTGCAGGTCAGCAGGGGGCCCAGCCTGCAGCATCTGTGGCACAGCAGGAGGCTCGGGCCTGCAATTCAACCACAGACGATGAGGCAACAGTGCGTTCAAAGGACGGGGGCAGGGAGTCGCGGGGCGACGAGCAGCGCCGCCAAGGAGGAAAGGTGAAGAAACAACTGACAAACGGAAGAGAAGTAGGAGGGATGACTCTGAATACGACTCAGGTACGTCCTCTGATTCAGACGGTGACATCCCAATGGAGAATTACTGGGGCATTGGGGAAGACCAGATGGGTCTCCCTCTCTGGGTGCACAAGAGAAGGGCTAGTACCCATCGTAAATCATTTAAGGGTACGCTGGAATGGTGGGATGGAGCCTTAGTGCCCGATGTAAAGTACGGCACGAATTTTGACACCGATATCATTTTGGGTTCCCACTTATCGGATAAGAAAAGGGAAAAGATCTTAAATGGATATTACATTGACATATTCACCCTTTTGCCCCTGGCTCAAATGCTAGGAAAAGGGGAAGGAATACAGGAGACGGCGATATAGAACCCCTCGCGCTGACCGCACTTTTGAAAATTGGTTGGATGGCATTCATATTTGGGTGGCGGTGATCTCGGCAGCATATCCAAAGAGATCAATACATTTACTAGCATACATAGCTGATGTCAGGTTGGCATGCAAGATGGCAGGGGAGACAGCGGCCCTTAATTATGATGAAGACTTCCGTAGGAATGCTTTCCGAAAACACGGTGGGACCTGAGGCATCAACATTATTGGAGTAATCATGTGGTTCCATATGTAGAGAAAAAGCAGACTGACCCCCCCGAAGGCAGGCAGGTTTGAGCCCAAGAAAGACCCACGGCGCAGGGTGTGTTGGGAGTACAATAAGGGCCTCTGTCAAAGGCCCAACTGCAAGTACACACACGAGTGTGAAAAGTGCCTGGGCCAGCATCCAGGAGTCTCTTGCTTTAAGGGGGAGCAGTCCTTTCGGGGCGGCAGGGGCAATTCCCACCAGGGCCCCAGATACCCCCCCCCCCCCGGGCCTCTCATGGAGCAGCCTCGGGACAGAATAGGTACTAATCGTTCCCTTGCCAAGGCCTTCTCCCCGGTAAAATTAGACCCTCTGAAAGCATTGTTAGACCTATAGCCTAATAAGTCTGTGGCAAAATACCTTTGGGAGGGGTTTTCTCTAGGTTTTCGTATCCCTGTGGGGACCCCCACCCTTCACAGGTGACCCCCCAAACCAGAAATCAGTAAGGGATCAGCCCGACATAGCCATCAAAAAAATTAATAAGGAAATAACAGCAGGTCGGGTCACGGGCCCTTTTCCAGCACCACCTATAGCGGACCTCCACATTTCCCCCATTAGGAATAGTCCCCGAAAAGACTCCGGGTGAATTTAGGCTAATTCATAATCTTTCTCACCCAAGGGGCAGATCAGTAAATGACGGGATACCACAGGAGCTTTGTATGGTGAAATATGCCTCCTTTGACCAAACTGTGAAGTTGGTTCGTCAATTCAGAAAGGGTGCCTTAATGGTGAAGTGCGATATTGAATCCACCTTCCGCCTCCTTCTAGTCCACCCGCACGACTACAAATGGTTGGGCTTTAGGTTTGGAGGTGCATATTTCGACAAAGCTATGCCTATGGGATGTTCCGTCGCATGTTCCGCGTTCAAGACATTCAGCACATTCCTGGAGTGGGCCCTTCGCTCTAGAACTGGAAGGTCAGGGGTTACCCATTATTTGGATGACTTTCTTTTCGTGGCAGGGGCACACAGTTCTGATTGCGCTGGCCTCATGAAGGCCTTCGCTTCGCTCACAAGTGAACTCGGGGTGCCGCTGGCAGCTGAAAAAACCGAAGGACCCGTTTCCCACTTGACGTATTTAGGTATCGAATTGGACACGGTAGCACAAACCTCGCGTTTACCAACCGATAAACTGACAGCCCTCAAGGAATTAATTAGGCAGCTTATCCCCCGCAAAAAAGTCACACTGAGACAAATCCAATCACTATTGGGGCACCTTAATTTCGCCTGCAGGGTAATTTCACCTGGGCGCCCCTTCTGCTTGAGGGTTGCCAGGCTCACAGTGGGTTTAAGCTGACCTTTTCACAGGAGACGGCTGCCGTGGGGGGTCAAGGCAGACCTCGCAAACTGGCTAACATTTCTTGAGCACTACAATGGCATATCCTTATGGCAGGATAACATGAATTTGCGCTCAGACTTTCAGGTTCATTCAGACGCAGCTGGAGCAGTGGGTTTTCGGGTCTATTTTAAAGGGAGATGGTGCGCACAGCATTGGCCATCCAACTGGAAAGACACGGATATTACTCGAGACTTAACATTCTTAGAATTTTTTCCCATAGTGGTGGCGGTGCATCTTTGATCCGAGGACTTCAGGAACCGACGAGTCTGCTTCAACATGGACAATCAAGCGGTAGTCAGTGTCCTGACCAGGCAATCGTCACGCTCGGGGAGGGTGTCTGCCCTCTTGCGTCATTTTGTGTTGCATAGCCTCGAATTGAACATGCACTTCTCAGCCAAATTCGTGCCAGGGCAGAATAATGATATCGCAGATGCTTTGTCTCGTTTCCAGATGGACCGCTTCCGCTTGTTAGCACCAGAGGCGCTTCAGTGTCCAGAGCCGTTCCCGGAACACCTATGGAGCCTTGGGAGCGCGAAATCTTAAAGGGAGTATTAGCTTCCGTGGCCCCTTCCACCCTTAGCTCCTACAAGCGAGCATGGGCAGATTTCACAAAGTCCAGGCAAAAAGGCGCTGCCTCCCCCCCCCTCCCGAGGGCCCACCAACGCAAGAGGAGGTTATGCAGTACATAGTTCACCTAAGAGGGCTAGGCCATGCCACCAAGATGCTCGGAATTCACACTGCAGCCATCACCTTTTTCTCCAAATCACTTTATTTCGTCGACCCATGCGATAACTTCCATTTGCGCAGAGCTATGGAGGGCTGGCGCAGGTTACAGCCTCCAGCCAGTGATACCCGATGGCCCATTACATTTGATATGTTATGCCAAATACACAAGCAATTGAGGACCCTTTGCTAGTCTAAATTCGAGGCCCGGCTATTTTCCGCAGCCTTTTCAATAGCTTCGGAGCCCTCCGAGTCGGCGAGGTTGTTTGTGAGGACCACCCTGATGGCATCACACAAGGCATATTGATACAGGGCGTATCGCTGTCCAGCTCTGTGGCATTAGTACACATTCGCTGCTCCAAAACTGATCAGAGGGGGAAAGGGGCTACCATTCGCCTCCCGGCAACAGGAGCTAAGGGCCCCTGCCCAGTGATGGATACCAGACGGTTCCTTTACATGCAGCCGCCTGGCTCTGGTCCACTGCTTATCCATCAGGATAGCTCTAGGCTCACCCGCCATCAATTCACTCGGGTGTTACGCAAGGCTATTGCCTCCTGCGGTCATAACCCTAGCGAATTCTCCGCTCATTCTTTCAGAATTGGTGCAGCCACTTCGGCCATGCACTTGGGCCTATCATCCGAGAGGATTCAGGATCTGGGGAGGTGGAAGTTGAACGCTTACAAAAGGTACCTTCGTACCTAGCCAGGCTGATCCCCGGTTGTCATTCTTTGTTTTACAGGTTGTCAGCGCGTGTGGGTCTGGATAGCCGGGCACAGCATAGTACATTGAGCCCGGGAAAGGGCAACTGAAACTGGTCTGGGGAGTGGTCTTGGCTATTTTTTTAGTCTCAAGGGACTTATTTTCGTGTTTTTTCCTCTTCAAGATAGATAATGTACAATCTAGTGATCATTTACCTCTAGTTGCCAAGCTTATCCTAGACTCGCAGTTGGCTGATTGCAGGCATCCAACCCGCATGGAAATGAATGCTGCCACCAAAGTAAGAGGGATTAAATGGTCAATGGCCCAGGCACAAAAGTACTCAGAATTTTTCCTAATTGAGTCCCAGCGGCTCCAGTTTGATACGGAGGTAGTTCCGTCTGATCCTAGCACGATTCTGAGACTTTTTTCACTTTTTTTAAACAGATCTAACCGTCTTTTTTACGTTACCATCCCATATAGTAAATCGGAGCCAGTTTAATTCTGGGCCACCTTGGTATAACTCTTTATGCAAGCAAGCCAGACTCCATCTCTGTGCCATCTATAATGAATAAAAATCCTCAGATGTCTCTGTCCTCCCTTCAAATTACTCTCAGGCCAAAATTGCCTATAAGCAGGCTCAGAAAACGGCCAAACGTGAGTGGCAATTAAATCGTTGGCAGGCATTGATTGCCAACTCAAAGTCGCGTTGCTCATGTAAATTCTGGTCCTTAATCAATAGAAGAACGAGGAAATATCCCTTGACGGTGATTCCTGCCCCCATATGGGAACAGTTCTTGAGAAAATGCTTTCCCCAGGCAGAAGTCCCTGTTGTTCATTTGGATCATTTATTTAGTCATCTATCCATTTGGCCAAGTATGGAACCAGAAGAAATTATAGAATTAATAGACCAGTTGAAAACGGGCAAGGCCCCCGGGCCCGATTTGGTCCCTGAGGAGGCCATTAAACTTCATCCTGCATAGTGGGCCGAAATTCTAGCTAAAACCTTTGATGCAATCAATGCTATCGGCCTTGTACCTAGAGCATGGAAGGACGCCATCATAATTCCAATTTATAAAAAAGGCCCCTCAGATGATCCCAGAAATTACCAGAATATTAGCCTATTAATGAACATAGGGAAAATATATGCACATTTTTTGTTAACGAGACTGTCTCAGTGGGCTGGTGAGTCCAATTTGATTGGACATGAACAAGCTGGGTTTAGACCTAACCGTTCTACCACAGACCATGCTATAATCTTCTACCATTTGGCATGGAAATACTCGGCCCCTTGTCGTGGTCAACTTTGTGCCGCCTTCATAGACCTGAAGGCAGCCTTTGATAGCATCCCCAGAGACCTACTATGGGAAAAACTTGCGTGGTGGGGTATTGATAGAAGGCTTTTGTGGCTCATAATCCAACTACACGAAGGATCGGCCGCCAGGGTGCGACTTACCCCTGCAGGAGATCTCACTAAATTAGTACCAATAAATAAAGGAGTCCGCCAAGGGTGCATACTAGCACCCTACCTATTCAATTTGTTTATCAGTGATATGAGAAACCCACTAGTTGAGTCCCATCAAACCATCCATGCCCCCCGTCTTGCGGACTACCGCTGTCCCCTGCTGTTATATGTGGATGATGCAGTGAGGGCACTTAAGATTTTTGCTCTTTATTGTCAATCTAATTTGCTAACTATAAATCATTCCAAATCTAAAGTGCTGGTCTTCTCTAGAAGTCGGAAACTTTATAAGTGGAAGCTTGGCGGGAAGGCAATTGAACAGGTCCTTAAATTTCAATACTTAGGAATTTACTTTCAATATAATATGGGATGGAAAGCACAAATTGAATATTTACATAACAAGGCCAAAGCCTTGTCCTATTCTCTGCTGTGTTTCTTTTTCTCTGAGGGGGCCATGCATGTTCCATCGGCTTTAAAGGTATTTAATGCAAAAGTGGCCTATGCTGCCCCGTTATGGGTCACGCTGGCTAACCCTGCGCCCCTAGTGATGCTGCAAAACCAATTTCTACGTCGGCTCCTACCGTCATGTGTAAGTAATACATCCATACGCTTAGAACTGAAGATCCCTTCATGAGAATCTCTCTTATGGAGGCGTGTCTTTAACTACTGGCTGTCTCTCTGGCATGGATTATCCAGTCACTATCTTATTCAATGCCTATGGCAAGATGAATTTGCTAGCCCATGGGCGAGTAAAATCCATGCCAAACTCCTATTTTATGGAATCTCTCCGTTAGACTCCTTAAACTCAGACCTTGCTTCAGCCAAAAGGTCCATTAAACAAAGACTGGATGTTGTTGACTTACAGTACAATCTTATGACGGGTGGAGGGGTCTGTTCACCGCTGAATATTGGTATCACCCCAATTTATCAGGTTCCATATATTTCCTCTTTCTCTGTCGCATCACATAGGTTTGCGTTTATCAAAGCAAGATTTAATGGTTTTCCCTCAAATGTTTTGAGTCACAGATTTTCCAAAGGTCACGTCTCTGCTTTATGTGGTTGCGACAATAGAAGGACAGAATCTCTCCAGCATATAATGTTCAACTGCCCCGTATACAGTGCGGCCTGCGCAAATATATTGAATCCAATAATTCAGGAAATTGCAGATAAACCACCAGAGTCTCACCTTGCACTCATTTTGCTAGACAATGACTCGAAGAGAACTCTGCAGGTGGCAAGGTTCTTAACCTCAGTTCTCACCCACAAGAGACAAACCGGAATGCTGTATGATTATTGAAACCTTTTAATATATTATTTTATTCGATTATTTCCTGGCAATTTTACACACATATATAGATATTTGACTGCGTTCACCCCAAATGTGGTGTAACTTTTACAGAGATGCTGCCTCTGTTTGTCTTTGTTTTGTTTCTGAAATGCAGTTATTTTACTTTTTGTGTTTGATGTACCTCGATTGTGTGGGCTTTTAGCCGCAATAAAGAATCTATCTATCCTTGGCCCCACACAGTCTTGAAGTTTATGGGAGGCTATTTGACTTGACTTGCTATGTTGGTTCCAGCCTGCTAGCAGCCATGTTAAAGGGGGAAGTAGAAGGGGTTGCTAGCAGGAGTTGGCTTTGAGTCCCAGTTAGACTGTCCTTTCCTAGTCTAATTCTCCTTGAACCAGTACATGACCTGGCCCCCACTTCCCTGGTTCATTTGCCTATCCCCTGCCTTTGTTTTCTTGATCCTACCAGAAACCCATCCCTATGCAGCTCTTGAGACCTAAACCCTTGCTAAATTTTAATGATGGGACATAACTGGGGTGACGAGCCGAATAATACCACACCAGTGGTGGAAAAAGAAAATGTATATAGGGGGAATCCAGTTCCGAATCCTGTACAAAGCTTACACAGCAGGTATCACACAAATTTATACATTTCAAATACATTGATTAGACTTTACTATGATCCCATTGGCTAGCAGTGTTTAGCGTAAGGGATCCCTATGGCAACGTCTCTTTTTTCTTATCTCATTTTTTCTTATCTCATTTTGCAAACCCAACAGTTACAACTTGGTCACCAGGGTAAGGGGGTGACAGCTGGTTTGGGGGATTTTCTAGTTTATTTTTCTGGTACTTTGCTGGTCAGTAAAAAAATTAGGGAAATAGGACTGGGATAAAAAGGGCAATGATTAAACTGGTACAAGATTTTGGTACAAGGCACAAGGTACCGGTTCCTGGCAAATGTTCTGATCAATTCCAATTCCAAGAATTGGAAAAGTGATAGAGTACCAAGTAAGGAAGATTGGCAAATTAAATTGATAACATACCAAAATTTGGCAAAAAAAACAAACAAAAAACCAGGGAAAATTAATGGGTTATACAAAAAATAGATAAAGATTGGAAAATGTTTAAGGAATATTTGGCGAATTTTGTGGAAAAATTTGACCTTATAGCAGACATGTGAAGGGCTCAAAAATGAATATATATAGGTATACACGAGAATTAAGATATATAAAGCGCAATATAGAAAAGGCTGGAAGTCAAAACAGGGTGTGTGTGTGGGGGGGGATTAGGACTTTTCTTATATTCTTTTTATTGTTTGTATTTATGTTCCCTTTTTTCTTTTTTTGTATTGGTTTTTGCAATCTGAAAGAAAAATAAAGATTTTTCAAAAAAATAATTTTTAAAAAACAACAACAAATGTTCTGATCAGAGCCAACATCAAATTTAGATGGGAGTTTCCAGAAGGAATCTCCATTACATATAAGAAACAAAGACGTAGACTGATAAATGAAGAGCAGGCATGGAAATCCGGCTAAGATATGACAGAGATTTTGACCACCCATATACACCACCTGATCCACTGGGAACAACCGGAGGCACAGGGGAAGGAGCAACAGGGGGGAGATAGATAACTTAGATAATCAAGACAAGACAAGACTTTAGACAAGATTTTAAGGGGGGAAGTCATAGATAAACAAAATGGCAGATTTAAAGGTGCTGAGTGTTGAATAGTTTGTTTAAATGTTAGGGTTCATTATTGTTTCACAGGATGTGTGGAAAAAAAGCCAGGGTGCATATTGTGACCTAGTTTTTACAGCTGTGTCGCAGTGTAGCAGGTGCTGATAAGTCACTGTAATTAGTTGTTTCAGCAATCGTGAATGATATATAATGTGTACCTTACTCTACGCTGGTGGGTGATGATTATAGACACTATGTAAGATGTATGTTAGAGGAGTTTTGTTATTAAACCTTGCAAAGATCTCTTTGCGTCTCTTCAGTGATTCCATCTGTAGGGTCTACTCTGCATGCACTCTGTGGCATGTCTCAAATGCCCAATACTGAGTTGGTGATGTAACAAGACAAAATATTTCATTTGCTATCAACTTCAGCAATAACACTGTGTAGGATAGTTTCTGGGCCTTTGTATCCGAGACCACGCTTTTCTATGTGGAGTATACTGTCACACTTTGCCTTCACAAATCTGTTTTTCATTGCTACATGTATTATTCAACTTCACTTAATATTAAATAAAAGGATAGCAACAAACTGTTAGGTATCATTCATCAAGAAACAGGAAAAGGGTGCAGGAAAAGGACATTGTCTATGAGTTCTGGGTGTGGTTTTCCAGGCTAATTAGGCACAGCTGGTGATGTGTATAGAGAAGTTGCCTACAAAAATAGAACACCCACGTGCTTTGTGTTTGTTGTTTGTATAGTCAAAATAAAACTCTTGTTTGAGTATTTTACATGAGTTTAATTATATGATGTATTAATTCTTGATATTGATTTTTTTTCTCCTTTAGTATTAATGTTTTCACTTTTCATAATACAGAAATATACAAATAACTAATGTAGATTTTTAAAAATAAAGCAGCAGGGAGAGAAAAGAGGTAGGAAAGTAAAAGAAAAGAAAAAAGGAAAGGGAAAAGAAGCAATAAAGAAAGGTAAAAAGCATTTCTGAGTGGACGTATTTAAGACATTCAGTCCACTTTCTGTTAAATAACATGTCTCTAAATTATTTCTTTTCCCATGAAAGAATTTTTCAAATTATTAAATGATGTATTAACTTTTGATATTCATCTTTTCTATACTTTTCTATCTTTCTTTCTTTCATAAAATAAAATTCAGCATTAAATGCCCCCCCCCCAAAAAAGGTACAAGATCAAGGGGCAGGATGATGGCAGCCTCATGTCATAACCATTGCAATGGATCATTGTTATTTTTGAGGTTCCTAGGGTATGAGTTGCGAGGGCTAAAAAGTAACAGAAAGGTTGAAAGTTCCCCATTCAAGATAGGTTAAAAGCTTACTGGGGAGACCAAAATTATGCACCGCTTGCTTCTAGCTAATTTCTGAGGCCAAAGCTAAAGCCTGCTGTTTTGAGACAATATAAGGTCTCCTGCTAGCTAGTGCCTAATATATGAGAAGAGATCTTTGGTCTTTCCATAGGAAACCTGTGACCCTTCAGATGTTTTTGGACTCTAACACCCATCAGCCTTGGCCAATGATCAGGAAGGAAGGGAGTTGCGTTCAGCAACACCTGAAGAGCCACAAATCCCCAAACCCTGTTTTCCTGGGTGAAATGTAAGCTGTCTTGAGCTCCTCAGAAGAGAGATAGTTGACAAATGTTACATAATGATAGTTTTGATATGACTAGTAGCATTTCCCCCAGCAGCTTCCATCTGTAGTATCATTCCAAAGGAAACATTTGCTTGGTGTGCCCTGGAAATGCAGGAATCCTGTCCTTTCTCACAGGACTCAACATTAGTAGTAGGATTGCTGCTACAACATGGGTGGGCACATTACATGGATGCCCTGGTAATGGCCAGTCTCTCACATTAAGAAGCTTTAGTGAGAAATTTTATATATGTGGTGTATTGAATGGTTAGTAAAAGGTTTGCACACAAAAATAGTGTATATCAGGATCAGACATTGCCAAAGGTAATATTTTCTCAGAAGCATTCCTGGCAAAATGAGTGTTTCATCAGGAGTAGAAGTGTGGAAAAAGCAACTTTTTATCAACAGTGGAGTTACATAAAACATTTTTTCAGCATTAGATGTCACTGTAGTTTAATTAAGCTAAGGGCTTGCTCAAGGTGGAGTTTTGCATGAGAAAAAAAAATTAATGTTCCATCAGGAGCAGGGCTGTTCCAAAAATAATGTTTTATTAGGGGAGGAGATTGGCGAGAATAACATTTTTATCAAAATGGGAGCGCTTAATGGAAAGATGGATTTAGTGAGAATAATGTGCTAACAGTTCTTAATTTTCAATGTTGGGGGGGAAATGCTCCTGAGAAAACATCATATTCACCTAAGCACTTGGTCTAGCTCAAATGCTAGTTTTGACAAGCTGCAAAGATGATAAAATGTTATTTTTGGCAACCCCAGCTCTCCAAGTGGTGCTTTAAGAAAGCTCCCTTCAAAGGAAGGAGGTGTAAATTGATTAACATACCTGTAGGTGAGCCAGGTATCTCTTCTAGGTACATGAGAGTTCCTCTTATTTCACTACACATACAGTACAATCTTATACACGTCTGTTCAGAAGAAAGTTTAATTTCATTCAGTGCCGCTTATTTCCCAGGTAAGCGTGTGTAGGATTCCAGCCTTCTTGTGTGATGCACCCTGAACCCTGAACTTGGCCTGGGAGCAGATTGGCAGCAAGTACAGATCTTGCAAAGAAAGCAAGGGGTAGCTTGCTCCCACAAGGAGCCTAGCTGTCATCAGGGCCGGCCCTACGCTCAGGCTGGGTGGCGCAGGGCACCATGGCACCGGCCCGCCAGGAGGGCGTCGTGAGCTGTGCCCGCCGGCCGGCTGGCCGGCCCGCCGCACAGCTGCACCCATGACAACCGCGCTGTGCCTGCCCGCCCGCCGCGCAGCAGCGCCTGTGGCAGCCGGGCTGCGCCCGCCCGCCCGCCGCACTGGAAAACGGGGCCGGGGGACATCGGAGGGATCCGTTGCTCCACGGCGCCAGGGGCGCTTAAGACGGCCCTGGCTGTCATGTTCTGTGCTTGCTGCAACCCCTGGAGCAACCTCAACGGTAACACCACAAAAAGCACAATACAGTAATTCAGCATCAAAGTGTATGAATGCATGAACATAAAAGGGACTCCAAGCCACTAAGGACACCTGCACTTCCATCGACAGAGCTGGATCTAGGAGCACCTACAAAGCTATGTACCTCGTCCTTCCCGAAGATTGCAAGTCAGAGGTGGAGCTAGCAGCTCCGGCACCTGGAGTGGCACACATAGTAGGCACCCAGGGATGGGGCTAGCTGCCCGCAGCGAGTGTCCCGGGGGGGGCAGCGATATCAACCCCCCCTCAGGAATGACACCCACACCGCACCCCGCCTTCCTACGCCACTGGTGCAACCCACCCAGGGCAAGCAACCGATGAACTTACAAGACCCAGGAACTGCTCACCCACAGAATTTCCATCTTGTCTTCCTTTTTGTTCTGCAGACACAAGTCTAAAGAAGTTTACAGTGCCATAGACCTGCTTTGAAACAGCTATTTATTTTATTTTTTAAAAAATCAAGCACTTTAAGAGAGCAATGAAAGATATAAATGGGACTTTGCAAGGCTTCAACTTATGTAATTTGCGACCCAATAAACCAAATGTTGGTCACCAGCAGGGCTTGTTGGGAGTTTTGCAACCTCACTCCAAGTGGATCCAACAACAGAATCCAGTCTCAGTTTATGAGAGACAACAAGGCTGAGCCAAATGGTTGCAGTTTTAATAATAATAATAATAATATTCAAAGGAAGCAATATTTTCACAAATGTACATTATAAAATGTTTTCAGATCTTCTTAATAATTTTAAACATCTTTAGATCCTCTTAATTTTAAACTGTATTATTTTGCTAGCTTGTTGTCTGCTCCCATGGGCTCCTTTAAGAGGAAGAGCAGGCTCAAAATGTAATAGACAAACTGATAAATAAATACATACACATTTAATTTAAGTTGAATGGGGATTCAACCCACCCAAGCATGCACAGCCACAGGATTTCAGTATGGAAAACTTAGGCTTGCATTGTTCTGTCTAGCAACCATCATCACATCTAGATACAGCCATCAAGACCTCCCTGCAGTGCATATGGGGGCAATTAGCCACTAGTGCCTCTGATCATTACTTTGTTCCATTCCATTCCATTCCGCTTGTTCATTCTTCATTCAGTTTCTTCAACTATGGTTGCAAATAAGATTTCAGCTGCAATCCTATAAACCCTTACTCGGACTCAGCGGGGCTTGCACTGTTAAAAGGGACAGATGAATCTCTCAAATTTGTTTCTCTCGGGTTCTTGTTTTTCCAGTCCGTTTCTACACCAGGTTATAGGTTACAGGGCTTTTTGTGTTGTTGTTTTAAAGTCCTGACGAGAATCCATCATTATTTTAGTGTATTCCACCACCACCCCGAATATACACCTTTTGTATGCTTTTTGTATGATATACGTATTTTTGATGTCCCCTAATATAATGCATTTTAAATGTTATTTTCACTAATATGTGCACTTTATCCGCATTCCCCCCAACATTTGGATTTCTGATTGAAGAAGTCCAATTTTTGAAGTACAGCTGCGTTCCAGCTCATCTATTGCTTGGGAAAGTCTGTGTTAGGTGCTTGAAGGGATGTGTTAGACAGGTGCTTGAAGGGATGTGCTTTACACATGTGGATAAGCATAGTTTTCTGCCTTTAGAACTTCCTCTACCAGATTTGTGGTGATAGGATCCTAAGCTCTCATGGTGAGAAGACCACAGGGGACTGAGAGGAGCTTTGGTAGCTGTCTTCAAATATCTAAAGGAGGATGGAGCAAGCTTGTTTTCTCCTGCTCTGGAGGCTAGGACCTGAACCAATGGATTCGAGTTACAAAAAATGAGATTCCAATAAAATAACAGGAATAGCTTTCTGACGGTAAGAGTTGCTCAACTGACTCTCACAAGTGGTGGACTCTCCTTTTTTGAGGTTTTAAAGCAAAGATTGGATGGTCGTCTGCTATGTATAATTTAACTGAGATCCCTACATTGCAGGGGTTGGACCAGGTGGCTATACATTTATATGATTCTATAGGAGCCCCTGTCAGAAGGAAAGACCCCCTTTTCCATCTTTGAATGGCAGCAATAGCTTCAGAAAGCAAAGTCATGTGGTCTGAGTCAGCCTGTCAGATGCCATGCATCAAATGCTATGGTACTTGCCTGCATTGCAGTGGGCTGTGAGTCCAACATTGCATCCCTCAGCCCCAGCCCCCCCCCCGGTGGTTAAATATGATTATTCTTTAAAAAGGAAAAAAAAGGTTTCTGAAACTACCCTCTCATGCTCCTCCCTCTCCCAGGTAGAAGCGAGAAAAATGATACGTAAAATATGAGAATTGTTTTAACTTAGGTTCTAACCAAGGGATTGAAAGCAAGATGGGAAGAGATGTTGTAAAGGGACACACTTGAGAAAGACGCAGAATGGCACTAAACATTAAAAGGTAGGCAAATGATCACAGTGGCCATTTCAGAGGCACAAAGCAGGGCAGGCAGCACTCGATTCACAAACAATATCAGCTGGCACTGATGTTTTCAGTGAACCCTAGAACATCAGGACTGCTCCAGATCCAGGGGTTTCTGGAAAACAGTGCCTGCATTAAATGAGCAGATTTTTCATAGTTTTCTTTAAATATGATTTGTATTAGTTTGATTTTAATGAACTTAGGCTGCAGTCCACAACTTTACTCCATCAGGAGTCCTTCCGTTTGTAACCTCCCCCTTCTCTTGTGAGATCAAGTTGGCTTTCATGCAAGTGGTGTCCTATGGATTGTACTGTGTGAGAGCTAATCAAAGGGCAACTGATCAACATCCAACCTAAACTAATTGAGGTTGAAGTCAAACTAATCAAAAGCAAAGTAAAACATTCCAAGGGAGGTAAATGTGAATTTGAGTATTTGTTAAAGAACACAAATACTCAGAAGTTTATTTATGAATTTGAAAAGCCCTTTTCAGGGGAGCTTTGTTTATTTTGGTTTCGTTCCAAGTGAATTTTTACCTCCTGAATTTCACATTAAATCTCAGGGTTAAGCGAACAAAAAAATGTAATATAAATCCCACCTGAAGCTACCAAGCATCACTTGCTTTCACACTGATGCCATATGAAAACCAACTCGGCAAGCCCATGTTTTATACGGTTTCAACTGGAAAGGCATAAATTTGTTCGTTTGTCACTGTGCTCAACATTATGAAAAGGGATTGTGAAATGCACAGCAAAGCTATCATAAATCCTGGAACAGAAGTTTGGTTCAATCTCTCTTTGCCTGAAAAAATTTTTCTACAGTTTCTTCAGAATAAAGAAACTGATGTAAGCATGAACAAAATAGATGTGGAACAATTTTTCTCATACCATTCCATCACCTTTCATGTGAGGATCATTTGACTGAAAGCATTCGACATCAGTGCCATCTTTTCTGTTCAATGGAAAAAGCTTACATGTTACAACAGCCTTCTAACCTAGCATGTTCCCTAACATGCAAGTCTTGCATGTGGAACAGAACTTCAGCAAGAATTTGGGGGTAGTATACCTGTATGGGAGAGCTGTACCATATTTAGCAATATCTTAATTTCAGTTTCCATGCATGTTTCTCCTAATATTTGTTTTCCATATGTAGTTTTGTCTGGTGCATACCATTTTTGCAAGCAATAGCCCCTAATAAAGGATAGTTTTCGGTGTTATGTTCAATAATAATGTATGCATTTTCGGTTGGAGAAATCATACCAAAGTCAGTCCGTGATTACAGATAGTTAAAATAAATGGAGGAAGGCGGAAAGTAGAGCTGATGAGGGTCATAGATTGGGTGGGTGTGGCCTAGGAAGAGTCTTGAGAGCCAGACTCAACAATGTCTGTAAAGGTAAAGGTAAAGGGACCTCTGACCATTAGGTCCAGTCGTGACCGACTCTGGGGTTGTGGTGCTCATCTCGCGTTATTGGCCGAGGGAGCCAGCATACAGCTTCCAGGTCATGTAGCCAGCATGACAAAGCTGCTTCTGGTGAAGCAGAGCAGCGCACGGAAACGCCGTTTACCTTCCTGCTGGAGTGGTACCTATTTATCTACTTGCACTTTGACGTGCTTTCGAACTGCTTGGTTGGCAGGACCTGGGACCGAGCAACGGGAGCTCACCCCATCACGGGGATTCGAACCGCCAACCTTCTGATCAGCAAGCCTTAGGCTCTGTGGTTTAACCCACAGTGCCACCTGCACCTGCGCCCCCCCTATGTAGGGTCTGTAGGGTCACATAAGGGGGAATGAAATTGAACAGGGGATTGAAATTGTTCACCTTTCTTCAGCTTTTGCTGCAACCACTGCCAGTCTCAGAGCAATGCTGTTTTCTGAGTCACTTCTGCTTCTGCTGTGATTAATTTAAATGGGAGAGAAACTAATAGTGGAATGCTGTGTATAACTCACATTCAGCAGCAAGTCACATTGTGTTCACTGGGACTTACTTCCAAGTAAGTGTGCACAGGATTTCAGCCTTTTAAGGCCAAGTTTTCACTGACATTGTAAATCTAAGTCTGGGGCTTTACCAGTTCAGACCGCAGGTGGGGCTCACATAACTAAATATTCCTTCTGGTAAAAGAAGTTCTCCCAGATAGAAAACTAGACATAAGTGAGAGGTTTTCTAACCTAGCCTCTGGAGTGAAGCATCAGTGGCAGACATTCACAGGTTGCAGACAGGTCAACACAGAAAATGCTTCCTGAATGCACAAAACATCAGCATTTGGCTGGTGTTGGTTTGTTAGCTTTTGTGATCTTCTTTGTCTTGTTCTGTTGGTTTAAGATGGCATTTTGTACGCGTGGGTGTATGCTATGAGCTTCTTCTTTTTGGAAAAGAAGTAATGTAAATATTTTAAATAAAGACAGCATTGCCATACCAGCTTGCCATATTGTCAGTTACTAAATATAACTAGAAGCATGCAGTCAAATAACTGGCTGGCTGAATTTTAGAAACTCAGCTCCTTCTCCCAGCACCACAGCTTCTTGGCTTTGGTTGCCCGTGTAAAGTTGCCAAGTCACAAATCTGCAGTGACAGAAGAATCAATAACAGGCAGAATTTCATTCTTAAGGCCTAGACGTTAAATTCAGCAGCAACCAGTTCTTTCCTCCCAGTCCTCAATTTCCCCCCACCTATCCACTGTAAATAGTTAATCAAAGAACAGGCCCGGCTCTAGGTGTAGTCCCGGTGGCGCGGGGCGCTGGGCCAGCGGGGGGGGGGGCGCTGCGCGGCAAAGCCGTGCAGAAGCCATGCTGCGTGCTGCGAGGGCAGGGGCGCCGGAGTGATCTCAACGCCAGGGCGCCCAACCTGCTTGAGACGGCCCTGTCAAAGAATCATGGGGACTATTGTTTCCCCTTCTCAGAGCTATAATTCCAAGCACCCTTAACAAACCACTGTACCCAGGACTCCTTGAGGGAAGTTCATGGGCTTTAAATGTGCATTGGATGTGCTTTCAGTGCCTGGTGTGAATCTGCCCACAGAAGAACATTATCAGATGCAACAACCAGGACAGGAGGAAAAGGATGTTGAACTGAGGACAATTCAGCAGAAATCTAAACCTCAAAACCTCAAGCGGCAGAGTCCAACCAAAAGCTGAACACCACTGAGGTCTCTTCTCCACCCCCAATCCCTTGTCCTTGTGCACATTAGTAAGATTCCTAATTTTATTTGAACTTAGGTTTGGTGGTTTATATATGATAAAGAGCTTATTACACAGTGATTCCTGTATATTTGGGTCAGCTGTGGCAATCAATCAATGGGCACTTTGCCTTTGCAGCACATGCTTCCATTAAAAAAGAGAGAGAGCGAGAGCAGGAGAGAGTATAATTCCCTGGCAGACCCCTGTTAGTTAGTAATGACAGAGTAACCTCTGTGTCAAATAATATACTTGATAAATTTTGCATGTGCTGTTGACTGACAGAAACTCTGGCTTCCTGTTGAAGCAGCACACACAAGCTTCAAAGAGCACAGAAACCCCTTTCTTCTCCCCAAGTGAAAAGCCCTAAAATATAAGCCTCAAGTTGAGCTGAGCAGGAAAACGGTGCTTCTGAAGGGGCTGGTTTTGGTGGGGTGGCTAAAACTTTCCCACCCCACCCCACCCTTTCTTCTTTTGCTGCATTCGCCTGTCAGTTACAATCACTTTGCAACTCGGCCAGGGTTCTGATGGGGGACTTAGCATGTTCAATTATGTGAAATAACAGTCTGATTGAATGATCCTGCTGCTGAACTGGCATAAATCTAATTCACACACTCCCACACTGGCCGAGGATTCCCTATCTTTTGAAATCGGGAAGGGTGGGGGAGCAGTAGCCCGTTTGTTTAGTCTGTGTGGATATGGTAATTGCGTGCAGCTGGGGCTTCTGCCTGGCCACATTTTGCTTTGATTCGCTCCTAAGGTAATTTCAGTTGCAGCCCCTTTAAGAATTACCTATACCTCTCCGCTCCAAAACAATGACGGGTGGCACATTCTTGCATGCGACTCACTGTGCAGCCTATCTTTTTAATACGCAGTGCCGCATGTACATCTTGTGACAATTCCACAGGAACACAGAAAGAAGTAAAGAATGCAATTCCGACTGCAAAATTCAGCTTCCTTGCCTTTTCGTTTTTTTAAATAGAATGCACTTTGCAAAAGGGCTTAGAGTAATGTATCAGCAGTGTCTGCTGACATTTGCAGAGGGCTGGCTAGTGAAAAGTCCCCCGTGGTTTGGGGCATGTCATCAGCACCTTGCCTAGCTTCTTGTCTTTCTCCAAGGCAAAAATATTCCAGAATAAATTATGTTGCATTTGAGAAATGTGTACTGTTATGTACTGAGCTGAATCCTAGAACAATAGGATTCAGAATCAGCGGGAGCTACCCAATCCAACTCCAGGTGGAAGTGAATCCGCAACCTGATTGGCCTGCTGGAGCAGCCAATCAGGCGGCTGGCAGAAGTGAATCTGCTACCTGATTGGCCTGTAGGAGCAGCCAATCAGGCTGCAGGCAGAAGTCAATCCACAATATAATTGGCCCACAGGTGTAGCCCTGAAGTAGCCAATCACGCAAGGCCCATTGTGTAAATAATGTATATAAGTAGATGGTTTTGGGAAAAGAGGCATTCTTCTTCTCCTCTTCTCCTTGATGACTATGAGCTGAATAAAGAGCATGAAATTCACTCTCGACTCCGAGTACATTTCACTGGCGACGAAGGTGGGATCCTGCTGAGCTGACCGCCACCACGCACTGCACCGCAGCACCGCCACCTGCTGCACCGCTGCATCGCACCGTTCATCCAGGCTTCAGCTCCAGGACCCAAGGAACCCAGAATGGCAACCGACAGCAGCTTCTCGCCATTCAAACCAGCATCAGGAGACTGGGAAGGGTACGCCGCCCGTTTCAACTTCCTCCTGCAAGCGAAAGAAGTCACCAACGATGCCATGAAGAGGGCGACATTCTTCAGCGTCTGTGGAGAGGAGACGTTTGAAATCGCCCGGGCTCTCCTTGCACCTAGAGATGTCGCTACCGTCTCTTACAAAACAATAATGGAACGGCTGAAGGAGCACTTCTCACCACAGCCCTCGGTGGTAGCTTGCCGAAATGCCTTCTACGCAAAGCGGCAAGCCCCGGGGGAAACCATAACTGGGTTTGTGACCTCCCTCCGCCAAGCCGCCCGGCTATGCAACTTCTCAGAGTTGGAGAACATGCTTCGTGACCGCCTCATCGGTGGCCTGAGGGACGAGATGTTGCAACGACGCCTCTACGCCAAAAAAGACCTCACGTTCCAGATTGCTCTGGAGGAAGCCCTGGCAACCGAAGCCGCCGAGAGGTCAACGCAAGAGGCACGACCGGCCCAGCCATCCCAACCGAGGGTCTACCACGAAGACCTCACCGACGAATCCGAATCTGACAGGGAGGAAGTACACCGAGTACAGCGGCGCACTCAAGCAGCACACACACCACAGCAGCCTCGACGAGAAGGAGGGAACTGTGCAAGCTGCGGGGAGAACCACGAGAGGAGGACCTGTCGTTTCCGCAACGCAGAGTGCAGGCAGTGCAGAAAAGTGGGACACATCACCCGGGTGTGTCGGGCTCGACTCACCCGTCGACAAGCATCAGATGACCGACCCAGGAGCCCCAGGTCACACGGCACCATGCACCAAGGCAACTCGACGGAGATCACGGACTACCAGGTATTCCAGTTGCCCCATCCCAGCACAGAGAAAATTTATATAGAGGTACAGATAGAGGGAGCCCCATGCCGCATGGAGCTGGACACGGGTTCAACTCTATCCATAATCTCGGCCCGAACATTAAGGGAACTGTGCCCTAATGGGGGTCCCAAACTAAGGCCGGCCCCATTCACCCTCCGGGACTTCCAGAAACGTAAGGTCCCTACAATGGGGGTGGGGACCTTCAGGGTGCAATATCGAGGGCGAAAGCAACAATTGGACTTGCTGGTAGTTAAGGGCCCCTACGTTAGCTTACTGGGACTGGCATGGTTTGGACCTCTGGGGCTAGCCGTTACCGGGGTGAACCGCACTAGCTTACAAGTGGACGTGGACGCCATATGCAAAGAGTTTCCAGGGGTTTTCGATGGGGCATTGGGACGATATACAGGACCCCCCATTGCCCTACAGCTAGACCCCGCTGTACGACCCATCAGGCACAAGGCCCGCCGGGTCCCGTTCGCCCTGAAACCCCGCATAGACGAGGAATTGGACCGGCTCGTGGAGCAAGGAGTGCTGGAGCCGGTGCCCAACGCCCCCTGGGAAACTCCAATTGTCACACCCGTCAAGCCTAACGGTTCGGTCCGCATCTGTGCAGACTACAAATGCACCATAAACAAGGCTCTCACGGCCCATGCATACCCAGTGCCAGTGGTCAGCCATGTCCTCGCCACCCTGGCTGGGTCAAAAATCTTTGGCAAACTGGACTTGGCCCAAGCGTATCAACAGTTGCCTGTGGACGAAGCCACAGCAGAGGCTCAGACGATTGTGACGCACAGAGGGGCATTCAGAGTAAAGCGGCTGCAATTTGGCGTTAGCGTGGCACCAGGCATATTCCAGAATCTAATGGACTCTCTCCTTAAAGAGATTCCTGGCGTCACCCCCTTCTTCGATGATGTACTGATCGCCGGGCCCACACCAGAGGAATTTGAGGACCGCCTCCGCTCCGTCCTGCACCGTTTCCAGATGGCGGGCCTCAAGGTGAAGCGGGAAAAGTGTTTACTGGGAGTGCCGCAGGTGGACTTTCTGGGATTTAAGGTGGACGCAGAAGGGGTCCATCCAACCGGTGACAAGGTACGGGCCATTTGTGAGGCCCCAGCGCCCAAGAGCAAGCCCGAACTTCAGTCATTCTTGGGACTATTGAACTTTTACCATGCCTTCCTTCCCCATAAGGCAGCGGTAGCGGAGCCCCTACACAGACTCCTAGATAAAAGGGCCCCTTGGGTGTGGGGCCAGCGACAAAGGGCCGCATTCCAGGCAGTCAAGGACTTGCTCGTCTCGAACTCGGTCTTGGCACACTTCGACGAGAGGCTGCCAGTGGTGCTGGCATGCGACGCCTCTCCCTATGGCATCGGCGCTGTCCTGGGACACCAACTCCCGGATGGAAGAGAGGTGCCGGTGGCATACTTCTCCCAGACGCTTGCTGCAGCCGAACGAAACTACTCACAGATTGACAAGGAGGGTCTGGCAATCGTGAAGGGCGTAAAAAAATTCCATGATTTCTTGTACGGGCGGCCCTTTACCATAGTGACTGACCACAAGCCGTTGCTTGGCCTGTTTGCCCCCGAGAAGCAGACCCCCCAAGTGTTGTCTCCACGTGTCCTCAGGTGGTCAATTTTCCTTGCCGGCTACCAGTATGCACTAATCCACCGCCCTGGGAAGGCGATGGGCCACGCAGACGCCCTCAGCAGGCTACCACTACCAGAAACAGGCCCCGACCCAGCGCCTGCGCAAGAGGTTATGACCCTGGAGCTGCTTCCCGACCGACCCATTCAGGCACAAGAAGTTGCGCACCATTCCACAAAAGATAGGGTCATCTCCCGGGTCCTGGACTGGGTGTGGCGAGGATGGCCCAGCAGCAGCCCCGGGCCAGAATTCGCTGGCTACACAAACCGCAAACATGAACTGTCGGCCCACAAGGGGTGCCTGTTATGGGGAAGCAGGGTTGTTGTTCCCCAGCCCCTCCGCAAAAGGGTCCTCACAGCCCTACATGAGACACACCCAGGGGTAGTGAGGATGAAGGCCCTTGCCAGGAGTTATGTGTGGTGGCCAGGGATTGACAGAGAGATAGAGGCCTGGGTACAACACTGCCAGACCTGCCAAGAATCCCGCCCGGATCCCCCAAGGGCCCCAGTCCAGCCCTGGGAGTCCGCCCGACATCCATGGTCACGCTTGCACGTGGACTTCGCTGGCCCCTTCCAGGGAAAAACATTCTTCATAGTGGTGGATTCCTACACCAAATGGCTGGAGGTCGCACTGGTACCGTCCACTTCTACGGCGGCAGCCATCCGGGTACTACGTAAGCTTTTTGCAACCCACGGGCTCCCTGACACCCTCGTCTCGGACAATGGAACCGCATTCACGTCAGAGGAGTTCCAGACCTTCACAGCGCAGAACGCCATCCGCCACATCCGCTCAGCACCATTCCACCCTGCCACCAATGGCCAAGCGGAGCGCATGGTGCGGACCACCAAGGACAGCCTCCGCCGCATGACACAAGGGGACTGGGAATACCGCCTTGCCGCATTTCTTCTAGCACAGCACAGCACCCCAAGCACAACGACGGGCCGGAGCCCAGCTGAACTACTAATGGGCCGGCGCCTTGCAACTAGACTGGACCGACTTCACCCCGACAGAGCTCAGGATGAGGTAGTGGTGGGGAAAGGCAGGAACCCCCGGACATTTGTGGCCCAGGACGCAGTGTACGCAAAGAATTTTGGGGCAGGCCCAGCATGGGTACCCGCCACAGTCACCAAGGTGACCGGTCCCGTGTCGTACGAGGTACTAACGGAAGGGGGGCAATGTTGGCGCCGCCACTGCGACCAGCTACGGCGACGATTCCCAGGAGGAACCCGGGAGGAGAGCGGGACAGAGGGGTCCCAAGGGGACAGCAGGGCAGTGAGGCCTGTAGAGCGAGAGGGGTGGGCAGGGGAAGCAGAAGCAGTAGGCACAGAGGGGCGCCCCGAGGCTGGAAGGACAACGGAAGCAGAGCCACAACCTAGTGGTTCAGTGGCGCCAGACCAGACAGCCCCGGCACAGCCAGCAGCCTCAGAACACGAGCCAGAACCAGAACCCCTGACCAAGGAACACCCCAGGCCACAACGCACACGGAGGCGGCCAGCAGACCTTGGGGACTACGAATGCAACTTCCCGGGCAGGACTGGAACTTAGAGGGGAGGGGTGTTATGTACTGAGCTGAATCCTAGAACAATAGGATTCAGAATCAGCGGGAGCTACCCAATCCAACTCCAGGTGGAAGTGAATCCGCAACCTGATTGGCCTGCTGGAGCAGCCAATCAGGCGGCTGGCAGAAGTGAATCTGCTACCTGATTGGCCTGTAGGAGCAGCCAATCAGGCTGCAGGCAGAAGTCAATCCACAATATAATTGGCCCACAGGTGTAGCCCTGAAGTAGCCAATCACGCAAGGCCCATTGTGTAAATAATGTATATAAGTAGATGGTTTTGGGAAAAGAGGCATTCTTCTTCTCCTCTTCTCCTTGATGACTATGAGCTGAATAAAGAGCATGAAATTCACTCTCGACTCCGAGTACATTTCATGTACATTCGCCTCATTTCCTTAATTTATACAAGCAACATACTGTAGCTAAGCTTACAGTGGAGTTTTGATTATCTGGTGCAGGTTTCTTTTTAAACAGGTCATATTAATTAACTAATTAAGACCAATTCTATAGCATTTAATATATTAAAAATCTTTAAGCAGTGTGTGGAAGACTAGAACAACAAATGTTACAAAAATACAAAATAAAACCATTAATACAGATTATCTCTCACACACAGCATTTTCTTCTCCTTCCTATACATCGCCCCACTTAATGTCTTTCAGCTTCCTCTCTCTCTCTCAGGACTCCACATATTGACCCTGACTCTCACCCAAAGCCCAGATCACACCCAAAATCTCACAGTAAAGAAGAGGGTTCCTGAAAGTTGCTGATATCACCCTAGTCTCTCACATAAGACTTGGTTTTACGAAGCACCACCAAGGTTGATTTTACTTTCTAAGAGTGCCTAATTCATCCAGTTACAGATTTATACCCCCTTCCAAAATGTCCCCTCCCCACCCCACCCCGAATGCTGCCTGAATTTGTGTCTAGAGCACTGAATCAGGAGCACGGGAAGTGGTCATCCTGGGTAGATCCTTTAGTAGAGCTAATTTACAGCTATTGAGGCGGATCTAAGAAATGAACTTATGATCCTCATCACATTTATTCCTATAACAATCTGGGGAGTAATTCCTTATTTCTATTTAAAAAGGCAGAGAGAGAGAGAGAGAAAGTGCTTTTTCAAAAGCATTGTCTCCATAGTTAAACTGGAATTCAGTTTACTTCTCCTAGGTACAAGTCCAATTTTATTTACTAGAGATGGGGGGGGATTCGAATCACTTCACAAATACAGGTGAATAAATACATAAAGGTGCATTCAGACTAGGAGTTTATTGCATTAGCTTTACTGGTTTTATTTTGGTATATATATATATATATATATATATATATATATATATATATATATATATATATAATGAATGATAATATTGGAGAAAACTGGGTATTGAAACTTGCTTAACCTAAATCATATATCCCAGTTTCCAGCGGCCCTTTAAGGCATGCTTCACACGGAGTATACGCAGTCAGAAGTTGACCTGGCTAAGAAAACACCACCAAGAGCGTAGGGAATTATCTCCCTTATATGAAACCCCTTACTAGCTGCACACTTATAAAAGTATACAGATGAAAATGCAAACGGTTGGGTTTCTTTAACTGAAAAACAAACTGACTCTAAAGAGACTTTAAACTAAAGATAAATGCTTTCTCTCTTAGCAACTTTATCTTCCCACATTCCAACCTTCAAACCATTCCAAACCTCCCACATAACTCCCCATTAAACTACCCAAGAATTAACAGCAAACTTTATAACTAAGCAACTCTCATACTAAGATTCAACTGTGAATCTCTTAAACTGAGAATTAAATCACACAGAGATATCTAACTGAGAGACACATTCAACTGAGAGAGTGATCTACTAAGAGATACATTTAACTAAGAAACCTAAGAGATGCAGAAGGCTTTCTGGCAGAGCCTTATATACAAGAAGCAGAGCCCACGCCTGTGAGCAATTAACAAATCACTGGCACCTGTTTCTCTTAAACAGACAATATTTACATTAGACCGGCTTTAAACTTGACTATTCAAAAAATCCAACATTTTAATGCTAGCGATTTTGTCCCAAATTCTAACCTTCCTTTTATACAGCTTTTTGATCAACGCTGTGCTAAATTCTAAAACACATGAAAGAATTGTATACTGGGATTCCATCCCAATTTTTTCTGAGTTAATGGGGTTGAAAACAGTCCCATCCCCCCCAGGAAAACAATTAACATGAAATTGAGCACTAGATTTTCAAAGGTTGCTTTTATATTATGTGAAAGATCACATAAAACATGGAAATTAACAGGTTCGGTAATGCCAGGAAGCTGAAATAGTGCTGTTCTGAATGTCAACTAAATCACACATTCTGAAACAAGATGCGAACTGAAACACAGCCATCCTCTGAAATTCAGACTTCTCTGAATTTTTCAGTGAAGTTCCCTAGTCTTGTAATGTGTATAAGGATGCATGCTGTATGGTAAAGTGGGTATAAAAATGCATATATTAGTGGAAATTAACATACAAAAATACATTTGCAAAAAAGAAACTGCATTGCAGAAATGCATATAGTAAGCAAAATTGCATACACAAATGTGCATATTTGGAGAAATTTGCACTTCAAACAAAATTGCAAGCTGATATTGACATGCGGACAACTGAACTTAAGACTGGAAAAAGGAGAAACTTGGAGAAACCAAAATTCACCCATCCTTACTCTTTCCAGGAACTCTGGTGCCTCAATCTTGTGCACACTTTTCTTATCAACTTGGTCCAATAACATCTGGAAGGTGCAACCTTGGCTATGCCCTGACTCATATTGCAAAAGTCATAAGAGGAGAGATTTTTGCTTTCTGCTTGAACCCACTTCTCACTGAGGAAGCACTCTTTATTTAATAATAAAAATAATTAATAATATTTTATTTGTACCCCCTGGGTTACCTCAGCCACTCTGGGCAGCTTCCAACATATATAAAATAGCCCCAGCAAAAGATCACCATTTAACAGATTGGTTGTATGTGGAATTGCAAATGCTCCAACTGGTGTTTCAGAGTTCACAACAGCACGATGCTTCTCAACAACAAATGGGCTGGATCAAGTTTATTTCAAAAGGAACCTAAGCCACACTTATCAACAGATGTCATTTATGGTGCATCAGTCAAAACGATAGTGTTTATGGAAGAAGAAATTTAAAACCAACATTTGTGTTGGAGCACAAACAGAAAATGGCTTCTCTACACCAGGAGCTGAGATTGGTTTATCGCAGAACAAGCTCAAGCCTAACGAAAGCCATATAACTGCATGTTTAAAGAATCTCTCTGTAAAGAGATGACATTTGCTGCTTCTGAAACAGCTAATTTTCTATTCATATAAACACAGGCTAACATAAAGTATGAATTCCTAGGAACCACAAAAGCCAAATTCTTTTTGAGCAATGGCTGCAAAGCATGGAAATTGGTCTCTCTGCTCCCCCCCCCTTAAAAAATAAAATCATTTTCTTATTTGTTACTTTTAAACCTGAAATTTTCAGGGAGGTTGCAAATTCAGGAACACTGATAAAGTGACTTATCAACTGTTTCTAGTATTAAAGATTATCTTAATTGTATAGCTCCATAGGGCTTAATTTCTTTTAACCCTAAAATTTTCAGATAATAGGCAAAATAAGAAAAAGCTAATACTGATTATTGTTAGGAATGCTGATAGAATTGTTATCAACTGCTTCTAGTATTAAAGATTGTCTTTATTCAATAGCAAAGGCACTGGGTGCATGCACTCTGACTGCCGTGACCCCTTAAACTGTTTCTGGAAGCAGAGGATATACTGCTAATTGGGCTTTAAATAGAGTAAAGTACAGGTGTGTGCTATAGGCAATGAGGGTGGAAGAAACTGGATTAATAACATGAAATTTAACATCATGCTGGAACTGGTTATGTGGGAGGAATGGAAGAGAGAGAGAGAGTAAGGGGGGTAGTTTCACCCTTTGAAAGGACTATCTTGGAATATAGAACGAAACCACCACACTCTCCATTATTTTCAAAGAAATGCGAAGGAGACTGAGACAATTTGTAATGCAATCTAACTGGAGAGATAACTGACTATAAATTTTCCAGCCGAAATGAAGAAAGGAGTCTGCCACCTGGTCAGAGGTTTTCTTATTAATCATTGGCAATTTGGAATCAGACCGCTCTACCTGGGTTGGGGGGAATGGCTAGGACAGTTTGTTTGTTGGAACAGAGGGGTCTCTAACAAGCTCTTGAATCATGGGGCAAAGTGATGCAGAGTGTTTTTTTTAAAACTGTGAGACAACCGCTCATGATGGGAAATATAAACAGCTGGAAGAATGAAGGACACAACACCATATGCATAGCTGCCAAGTTTTCCCTTTTCTCGCGAGGAAGCCTATTCAGCATAAGGGAAAATCCCTTAAAAAAGGGATAACTTGGCAGCTATGCATATATGGTTGGGACAATATCATGGGGTGGGGAATTACCACATGCAGGAAAGAACAATGATTACAGACTGAGTGCCTCACCTGAAACTTTATAAATTACTTAACACATTAACACAAATTGAAACCATAAGATTGTAGCTGTTGTGTAAGGGATTACTTTATTGAAGAGAATGTAATTGAAATTATTAAGATTTTGGAACGCAGAAAATTTAAAAAACAAAAACAAAGAGAAACCCATCAAAACTAGCAAGTGACGAAGTAACTTTAACTAAATAGTATAATTCAGTATATAAATAATTGGTTTATTGGCATTGTTATAATGAGACTGTTATTGGAACGATACTGGAAAATCAATAAAAAGAATGTATCCAAAAAAAGTTCAAGCACATTATAAAGGAAACTGAAAAATAAAATAGAAGAAAATTGGTCCTTTTTATGATGCTAAAATTAACTAGAGAAAAGGAATTCTGATGCAAATTTCAGAAAATACACCTTCCTCTTCTACCCTTACGCCCAAATCTAGACTTATTATACTATACTATGGGTTTATAGTATATCCATATGCAGTACTATACTGTATTATGGTATGGTATGGATTTGCATAGGTACTATACAGAAATCCATACTGCATTTTAAACCAAGGTGAAGCTGCAGCATATTTACCTACAAGTAAGTGTCATGGCGTCCACAGGGGGTGAAAATTCCTAGTGTTTTAGGCTTGCAGCTTTAATTATTGAAATTCTTGTGCAGTAAATTTTATGGATTATATCAAACCGTTCTTCACCGGACTGGAGGCAATCCCCTCCCCTTGCGGGATGAAAGTTTAAACCACCAACAACAAAAATATACCGAAAAGCCTAAAGCAGCACACAGTGAAAAACAAAATAAAAACAAAACACCTACTGGCGCATACATTTCATATTGTATAATCCTCACCCAGTCGATGTGGGTTTTAACATATTTCCATAAGTTTAAATAGGAAAACATCTTAAAGCTCAGCCCCTGGGAAACCCAAGCCTGATTAGTTTCCCCTTTTTACTACAGCCTGCAGAGTGTAAAATGCAGCACATCAGAATTGAATTTGTCATCTCCAGACCTCACAGGAATTTTAGGAACTAAATAGTTAGGAAGCCATCCCGGTACTTCTCGTTGCTTTAATCATAGTTGAAGTTTCAATTTAAACATTCAGGAAATCTCCCTTATTTAAAGCAATCAACTCACTGCTGAGAGGGGTCTGGCTTTACTGTGTTTAATTTCTTGGCATCAGGCAGAAGTTGATTGGTTGCAGCTAGTGCATGAAAAGGTCCCCCTGCCCTCCCCCAAATAACATTTAAAAATTCCAGAGTATTGCTGCATCATTCATATTCAGCCCTGCATGGACTTGTACGCTGGCAAATCAGCAAGATAGTAACTCAAAACCTCAACTGGAAAAATAGACATAATGCTGAAAAGTCTAGGGAAAGCCCAACTGTCAAACAGCTCTTAAAGCTGTAAGTCTTTCGGCTGTAAAAACATGATTGGGCTCCATGTTAAACTTTTTACCCTGTTTGGCAAGATGTGTTCCACTGTGTGCAGAGGCGGAGTGTTTTCATGCTTCAGCCAAACACTGGAACTCACCAGATTGTTGACATGTCCTAAGACCATTAGCACCAGACAAGATGGCGACTGGGTTACTGGCAAGTGGCTTCTCTAATCTTCTCTTTTTTTCTGAAATGTATTTGCTGTTCTACCGTAACACTAACAGGCCCCAGGACCTAGGATATTCCTAATGTGGAAAAAAAAAATCCCTTAGATCAAGTTATTCCAGAACAGGGAAAAAAGAAATCCTCTAAATTTGCTGGAGGTATAACTCTTCTTACAATTTGCTAAGGTAGAGGGCATATCACTCTAACCTTCATCTAAATGCAGATTTGCATATTCTTTTTTGTATATGCATAATTTAACCACAGTTAAGCACTGTCATGTCCTTTGCATTTCATTGAGTTAAGCATGAGTTTAATTTCATTCATTGAAATATATAGCACAATCAGAATTACCTCTCATTTTTCCTAGGTATGTGTGTGTATAGCATAGCTGCCAAGTCTTCCCTTTTCTCACGAGGAAGCCTATTCAGCATAATGGAATTTCCCTTTAAAAAAGGGATAACTTGGCAGCTATGGTGTATAGGATTGAAGCCTTGAAGTACTTAAAATTGCCTGGATCATGACCAATATCCATGTATACTTATGTTATTGATTTACCTTTGATATGATTTGCTGTGTAGTTGTTGTGTGGATTGAAAGTATTGAATTACTCATAAGAAAGGGGCATCTGTCATGATTCAGGACTCTGACTCCCCATCCTCAGGAGAAGAAGCCAGGGATTCAGAGGACATAGTCCAAGATGTCCTCTGAGATGATAATGTGCCCTCACACCAGAGGAGCACATGATGTCAGTGCCTGAACAGGTTGCACTGGCTTCCTCACACTCCATCTTAGAGGCAATAGTAGAACCTTGGCCTTCTGCTCAATGACTTCTAAAGCAGGCGGAGCCCCTTTAAGAGCAAGAGGTTCCGCTCAATAGAGGTGGGACTAGGTGCTCAAAGGAAGCTACAATCCTATTTAAAGCTCAGTTTGGCTTTGCTGTTTTCAATAGGCAAGCCTCTTCACTGAGGTTACAGCAAAACATGGAAAGGAAATTAGGGAATGGGAAGGAGGGAGAACATAGTAATGAGCCCAATCTCCAAATCATGAGCTGGAGATCAAGAACTGGAGGTCTGAAGTGGACTTCGATGCTTTTAGGCTGTGGTCAAAGAATGATAAAATTAGTTCCATATCCCCAAAGAGCCCTTAGAGTTGTCTTAATCAAACTGCAACTCCTTTTGGACCACAGCAGCCTGCTTCTGAGACTCAATTCAGTTTTGAAAACTAATTATTATATTGCATTGCGATCTGCTGTTCTTGTTGAGGAGGGGAATCCTACTGGCCATGTTTAAAGCGCCTCTTTAGATCTTGGCTTTAAATTATATCAGAATCTGGATCACATTTCCCCCCTTTCTGCTGTCTTTGTTGTATATTGTTTCTTGATGGTATCTCATTAAGTCTCTTTGCTTTAACTTTTTTGAGATGTTTGAAGCTGTGGGAAATTATCTTTTGAAAGGGAATACGCTATTTTTTCTTGTTATGCTGTAATCTTCAGGTTTACTATAAACCTCTTCTACCATTTTAATAGAAAAGTGGGATATAAATACAGTGGAACCTCAGTTTATGAACACCTCGGTTTATGAATTTTCGGTTTATGAACGCCGCGGACCCATCTGGAACGGATTAATTCACTTTCCATTACTTTTAATGGGAAAGTTCGCTTCAGTTTATGAACGCTTCAGTTTATGAACAGACTTCCGGAACCAATTACACCCATGTTTCAGTTTATGAACGCTTCAGTTTAAGTACTCCGCGGACCCGTCTGGAACGGATTAATCCACTTGCCATTACTTTCAATGGGAAAGTTCGCTTCAGTTTATGAACGGTTACTCCGCGGACCGTCTGGAACGGATTAATCCACTTTCCATTACTTTCAATGGGAAAGTTCGCTTCAGTTTATGAACGCTTCAGTTTATGAACAGACTTCCGGAACCAATTGTGTTCATAAACCGAGGTACCACTGTAACGACAAACTAATAATTTGGAGCCATCTTAGGGTGCCTATTTTGTGGGAGAGATTCAAGCACATAGTGGAAATTTAGGTTTGTGGATTAAAGCAACTCTGTTTCTTTAGCACAACAAATCCATCTTTTGAAACAAAACAAACCCCGGAACTTTTGTGGTTAGGAAAGTGATAGGGAAAATGCACTGAAAAGTGTGTAATGAGTGAATGGTTAATATAATATAAACACTGCACAAGCAAATCAGCATGTTGGCAAATTATTGCATAATCTCCCTGCAAACAAATCAATATGAATACTCAGCAAAACCAGACATAGGCCAGCGCTACCGGTAGATTTATGGCAGTGTGAGCAATTCCCCTGCACAGGGAGCCAAGCCAAGGAAGTGCAAAAATTGAGAAGATCCATAATTGAGAAGATCCATAATTGAGAAGATCCATTGGGAGGGGGGCAAATTTTGGTCTCACACAGGGCGCTATATTACAAAATATTACCAAAGTTTGCCCTGCATAGGTTTACCACATATTTAAAGCACATTGCTTCCCCTAAAAAAATCCTGGGAACTCAATTTTACTCCTTACAGCACTGCAGTTCCCAGCACCCTTAACAAAACTATGGTTCCCAGGGTTCTTTGGGGAAAGTGATGTCCTTCAAATGTTTGGTGTGAGTCTACCCTCCACATTAGCTTTGGGGAAGCAAATCAAGATGAATGTGCAATAAGCCTATCTTCTGGAGATGCCCCCTGTATCTTTTTCAAGCCTTCTGGTCCGTCTTCTATAACATGAGTTGGTGTGTAGTGAATGTCAAACATCCTTTTTTAAACCTGAGATCCACTCCACATTTTCCTTTTTGCCTGTATGTGTCAGCCAGGATTCATCTGCTGGCTCAGCTTGTTTATGCCTGACCATTCTCCATGCTCACTTGGCATCCATATTCACAAGGAGCGGTCAAAGAGGAGGAAAGTCTTTCTGGTTGTGGTTCACAATGTTTGCAAGACAAAAAAAACCCTCCCCAAAAAAACTTTTCTTTTTTTCCTTTAAAAACCTTTATCATGGGGTCACGAAGAGTCGGACACGACTAAACGACTAAACAAATCACAAAAATCCTTTTAGCTAGTCTGGGGAAACTTTTTCCACAGCCACTATCTCACCAACTATAATTTTAATTCAGTACATGTGGGGGGGGTATTAATCCTGAGCAAACCAGAGCAATAATAAGAGCATATGACAGATTCTGTTCCACAGTAACTATGTGCTCGGAAACGTACTGGGAGCCAATGTAGATCTTTCAAGACCGGTGTTATGTGGTCTTGGCAGCCGCTCCCAGTCACCAGTCTAGCTGCTGCATTCTGGATTAGTTGTAGTTTCCGGGTCACCTTCAAAGGTAGCCCCACGTAGAGCGCATTGCAGTAGTCCAAGCGGGAGATAACCAGAGCATGCACCACTCTGGCGAGACAGTCCGCAGGCAGGTAGGGTCTCAGACTGCGTACCAGATGGAGCTGATAGACAGCTGCCCTGGACACAGAATTGACCTGTGCCTCCATGGGCAGCTGTGAGTCCAAAATGACTCCCAGGCTGCGCACCTGGTCCTTCAGGGGCACAGTTACCCCATTCAGGGCCAGGGAATCCTCCACACCTGCCCGTCTCCTGTCCTCCACAAACAGTACTTCTTCTGTCTTGTCAGGATTCAATCTCAATCTGTTAGCCGCCATCCATCCTCCAACCGCCTCCAGGCACTCACATAGGATGTGACATAGGGATGTGACATATTTTATAACCACTTATTACCAACAACTACTTTTTAAAAGTTAAGACTGGAAATTATCAGTTCTGTTATTTGGGGGCAGAACAGAATGGTAAAGTAAAAGCCTGTTTATTTTCTTTTTTAAAAAAATCGGGCCACAGCTATTCATTATGAATAGAAGCTATGAAGGTTCTTCTTTGCAGAGTTAAGTGCCTTGATTTTTTTCAGGTCTGTATAGAATCAAAAGTCAGGACACACACACACGGGATGTAAGATATAAAGAGAAGGAAAAGCAACTGTGTGTGTGTGTGTGTGTGTGTGTGTGTGTGTGTGTGTGTTAGTGTTACATGTGTACATGTAACAAATGTTACAGCTCTCTCAAAGTGTTTTGAAGTTGTGAAAACCACTATGTATTTTCACCCAAATCAGGCTGAGTGTCAGAAAACATTCAGCAAAAAAAGCATTGGGTTCTGGCATAAGTGGCAGCAGTTTTACTGCATTTCAGAGGAAAACGTTGACTGACACTCCAAAACTTAACAAAAAAGAACAAAAGAGAAAAGATAAGAGAAAAAGAAGGAGACTAAAATTCCACCTGTGTTTAGTGCATAAGTGATTGCAGCACATCTTTATAAAGATCACTGTGATTCTCATGGCATTATTCATATGAACCAATGTATTCTTACCAGATTGCTGTGAATTTACTGTCTTTTTGCAATTTGCTATAGAATCATAGAATTGTGGAGTTGTAAGAGGGTCATCTAGGTGGTTTTCATGTGCCACCAAAGTCGATGTGATCAAAGGCAATTGTTTACTGATAGGTTTGGTTGCTTTCCAGTTCTGTAATATGATAGGTTTAGCAACTAATGTGGGTCTATTAAACCACACCTTGGATTCTGGCTCCAGGTTCTGTAGCTTCTGAAAAAGCCCTACCAAAGCATACAGATGTCCCACTCTTTACATGAAGTTTTTAAAGAAATGTTTGTTGTTTCCAAATAGGTGCAGCTATTGAGCATTTCCAGTGAATGAAGACTGCCTGTGGATGCTCACAGATCCGGGAGTTGCCATCCGAGGGGGACAGTATGAGACTGCTGGGCGGGGTGGGGGGATGGCTTCTGTGTTAGGAGGGCAGTTTGAGAAGCAAACTGGTGGATGGAGCTAGTCATCAAGAGAATAGAGTTGAAAGAGCAAAGCATCAATTTTATGCAACATTTTTATATGCTATCATCCAGCTATAAATCTCCTCCAATATCAATGGGAATTAGTACACTGGCCCTATCAAAATATGTAACTCCCAAATTCCATCTGGTCAGCTGTGTTAGTCTGTTGCAGCAAAAACAGCAAAGAATCTTGTGGGTCCTTAAAAACTAACACATTCATATGGCATGAGGTTTCATGGACTGCCTCCAAAGGATAAGAATCTCATTCCAACATTGAGCTTTGTATTTCTTAGGGGTTTTGGTTATTTAGCTTCTTGCCTGCACGAGCACTCAAACTTTGTGTCTCACGCAGCAGGCCCGTTTTGCCACTTAGGAAGCAGTTAAAAGGAAAATTAAGGGAGTTTGCAATGGTATGGGGATTTGATGTTCAAAAAGACACACACACGTGGCACATACAATCTTTGGCATAATCTGTTGTCATTCTTTTGATCCTGATCCATAGGCTGCATGCATGAATGAACATAACTCCCAGTATTTCTGGAATGAAAAATGTACTGCTATTAGATGGGGTTTGTATGGATACCCAACTCTCAAAGGAAAAGAGAGAGAGAGATAATATTAGCATTTATATAGTGTTTTGAAGCATTCAGGGTGCATCACATACCTAATTTGCAACACCCCTGTAGGAATACAGTGTTAGAGTGAAACTGCATCTGAGAGCAGCAGGCTTGCGTATTTACAAATCAGTCCTCCCCATTACATGTAAAGGAGGCATGGGGACTGATTAGCTTACAATGCAACAGAGTGCAATGGCATGACACCTCAACCACTCACTTCCTACTCCCTTAGCACCACTTAACAGCTTTTGCTCCCTGCTGGCTTCAACATGAACACATAACAGAATGGGTATCTTATGGCCAGTGGAAGAGAGGAAGCCTTGAGTTAGAACTGTGGAGTTAGAAAACTAAGTTCCCAGGATCAAGGTGCTCACTGCACCAAAGGGATGCTGATATCCATTGCGGATCTAATGCCCAGAACAGCTCTCATGCAGTATGAAGACTGCAGTGCTGGCTTCAGTTTTTAGAATGTGGAGACTGCAGTGCTAGTCCCAAGTGTGGTTGTCGGCATCCAGTCCACACAATCACCCAAAAGCGGAGTGCCAAGATACAGTACTCCTGTATCTCACATTTGTCTTGGAGTCTTGGAGAATGCGGGTGAACAGGTAGCCACACCAAAAGCGTATGAGGAGCAGGAGACTATCAAGAAGGTGTAGGCCTTGTAGGCTCAGCTAGGAGACTATCAAGGTGGTGTAGGCTCAGCTAGGCCTACCTGGGGTGTTGACCTTGAGAGATGGGATAGAATTTCAACATCCTATTGCCAGTAATGCACATACCTGCTCTTAAAACTGGATAATATGGTTTTGTCTCCAGCACAAAGGCTGCTCAGGCTCTGCCCAACCAGGCCTGACCATCATCAGATGATTTCTCCTCATTGCTTGCAAATTAAAGCACAGACCTGAAAGCCATTTTCTAACTAAACATATGGCTGTTCTGAATTAAAGCTCCATTGGCTTTCCTTTGTCGTCGTGGCATAATTGAATTAAATGGGCCTCCTGTATAAGAATTTGTTCTCGTCTAACATGTCATAAGCAGTAGTGGTTACTAGCTCCAGCTGCTGTTGCCACATGAAGCATGCATTTGCAATAAGCAAGCAAATGTGTAGACTTTCTTGGAAACCACAAGCAAGTGCTGGGTGGCTAATTTGTTTCTCCATGTCTAGTATCCCCCCCCCCCCCCATGAAATCTAACAGCACTTGCATAAACCAGCAGGGATGGGGAATACTGGGCAGCAATTTGATTCAGCACAGTTCTAATTTAGAAGTAAACCTACAAAATCTCTCTTCCCGAGTTCACCTGGATGTGGCGGTCCACTGAATTTCCCAACAAGGGAACCCTGCAGACTTTTTGTTTGACATGATTTCACATACACAGCGCTAGCACTCTAGCCAATGCTATAAACGCCGCAGCTGAATGCAACAATACTCTGAAAGTCATTGTCTGACTTTTCATTTAGTGGAAGCAGGTTTCAGTCTGGATGGAGTCTGTTCCAGCCTGATCCTTCCACCACCACCCCACCCTAAAATGCCCCCTTTTTACAGGGTTTCCAATTAGGGTGTCCTTCACTCTGCAACCTTGCTTACAATAATAGACCACATAATGACATTCGTCCACAGGAAACCTGCACATGAACTCTTTAAAGGGCTGGCAACTGGAAGGAAACAAGGTATCAAATCCTGGATCTGGTTACATTTCAGTCCTTGCTGAGTGTTCGTAAGGCTCATGAAAGAAAGCCTTCGAGGAATACAGTGAATCATTATCTCAGAGAGCTGTTGGCACTGATCTCACTTGCAGCTTCTCTCAGGGTGGGAGCGGAAACCTAAGGTTTCACTGTCATGAAAAGACAGGGGTAGTTGTTTCATTGCTGTTCAGTGACTAAAGGTTCTGCAATTGCCTGAGCCAGTAACAAATGACTACCAGGGTCGAATGTCCTTTGAGTCTGACAGCAATTTTGTTCCTCGTGGAATAAATTGACTTAACAATATTCACAGAAAGAGATACACTGTGCTGATTAGTCATGTTGCTAGGACTCATACTTCTGAGCTTGGAAGCAGAGGAGTCTCAGGTATTGCTCACCTCAAATAAGAGCAAGCATTATGGCCTCTGGATTTTTATGCAGGTTAGAATTTGAACCTAAGCTGGAAAAGAATTCCCTTCCATTATGTCTCCTACTCAGATTGTCCCCGAGCTCCCACCATTTCACCACACTGACCAGGGTAGAGTGGCAGGACCCTTGGAGGCAATGGGAAACTGCAGTAAGAAGGGAAAGGACCTTGTATCATTTCTCGTCTCAATGTGTCTCATCAACTCCAATGCCTTGCCTACAGTGTAGCTGAGTACCAGGCCAAGTCAAAGTAGCCCCTGGGAAATGTAATTGGGCTACTAACTTTGCACACCTCAGAGATGCTTTCCACCACTGCCAGTGCTGAAAGCAAAGCCTTGTAAGTGGAGTGGAGAAGGATTTGGGTAGCTCAAGAGAATTGCATATATTTCTGTAACTCAAGAAAACCTTTAATAAAAGAGAGGGGGGGGGGATGGTAGATTTGGATTGGGTGAGAAAGAAGCCAGCTCACATCCAGGTTTCTGAGAAGTAGCTTGTCATTTCCAAGCCAACCTGCTACTGTTGGTGGTGGGCTTAATAGACAAGCAAGGGAACAGTTGCCCAGGGATGCCCAAGCAAAATGCTGGCATCTCCAGAACAAGTCAGCCATCAAAGAGTATAAACATGTGTTTACTGCAAAATCAACAAGGGAAAGAAAGTGTGGCAGCTGCCAAACATCTGCTGTATTTTACTTGTCAGCAATTAAAATTCAAACAGTGTAGATCAGGCATCCCCAAACTTTGGCCCTCCAGATGTTTTGGACTACAATTCCCATCAGGGACATTTTAAGTGTATCTGGTGCCGTGGTGCAAAGATCCCTCCGGCGCCCCCGCCCTGTTTCCAAGCACGGCTGTCTGGCGGGCGCAGCGCGGCACCCCCTGGCGGCCTGGCGGCCTGCACCACCCAGCCTTGCCTTAGAGCTGGCCCTGATTCCCATCTTCCCTGACCACTGGTCCTGTTAGCTAGGGATCATGGGATTTGTAGGCCAAAACATCTGGAGGGCCGCAGTTTGGGAATGCCTGGTGTAGATGCTTATTCCATTTTTGGAATAACGTTGTAATTTTTGGAGTACTTTGGAATGCTTCTCATTTTTGACACACACTAAAATGAGGCAGTGCTTGCAATTTGCCTTCATTCAAATCACACTCTTAAAGGAATATATGTCACCCCACCACCTCAAAATGGCAACATCCATTAAGGACATATAGTTCAAACACAAGACTCCAAACTCCAGAGCCTCGTGCAAGCCCCCTCCCACTGGCATAATACAATCAGTTAGATTTCACCTGCGTAACAAAGAGAAAGGAAAGAAGGGAGATGGTGGCCATCTTTGGATGAGCCCTCACCCTGATCCCAAACACCACCTCCCTGTTGTCATCATCACCAGCCCCACAGCTCTGCAGGTATTAGGGGCTGACCTTCAGCCCCTGACACATGGAGGGCTGCTGGAGCAGTGATGGTGACAAGAGGACTGGGGAGAGGCCAAGGAACACACACACGCAAACTCCTGCCTTCCCCCTCATACAATCACAGCCACATAGGGGGAACACCTGAATAAGGCTAGTTTTGTTTTGTTGTGAGTTTGGGCAGTAGTATATATCTGTCTGCGTGTGATCATTGGCTCCATTGCGCCTTAAGAAGTGGATAAAGGTAAAGGGACCACTGACCATTAGGTCCAGTCGCGAACGTCTCTGGGGTTGTGGCGCTCATCTCGCTTTATTGGCCAAGGGAGCCGGCGTATAGCTTCCAGGTCATGTGGCCAGCATGACAAAGCCACTTCTGGCGAACCAGAGCAGTGCACGGAAACGCTGATTACCTTCCCGCCGGAGCGGTACCTATTTATCTACTTGCACTTTGACATGCTTTTGAACTGCTAGGTTGGCAGGAGCAGGGACTGACCAACGGGAGGTCATCTCGTCACGGGGATTCGAACCGCCGACCTTCTGATCGGCAAGTCCTAGGCTCTGTGGTTTAAGCAATAGTGCCACCCGCATCCATAAGAAGTGGATACTGGAATATATATATATATATATATATATATATATATATATATATATATGCTTGCTTTGGTGTCACATCGATAAGTGGGGAGTTGTGAACTTCAGGCCCACAGGCTGAAGGTGGACCTCCAGAATTATCTATCTGGCCCCCAGGGCTTTCCCTCACCAGCCCTGCTCCACACCTTGCATGATTTTGCCTGGTTGCAATGCGTCCTTGAACAGCGATAATGCCCATCGCTTTCCTGGCAGGAGCATGGATGTGTATGCACAGAAACCTCTGAATTGTGTTTGGCTGGAACGTAGCTCACTGTACAAAGGGAGGAATGCCATCTATTGTCCTGCCCACTTTGGCCTGTGGTCCCTGCCCACCTCTGGCATGTGACCTCCAGAAGGTTTCTCACCAGGGAATGCAGCCCTCGGGCTGAAAAGTGCTTCCCCATTTCTGATATGTACGGCCTGCCTGTTAATGCAGTTGTTTACACAATTTGAAATGTCAAAAGAAAGAAAAAATAGCAGACAGAAAAGACCGAAGAATAAATCAGCAGTCTTTGTTGCAGCCATTGTTGGTCTGTGTAGGAGCTCCTGAGCCTTGAATTTCCCTCAGGGCACACAAGTTTTCAGGGAGCCCCCTGGGAAGGTGTCACAACCACATTCTTTCCTGCTCTTGGTGGTCTATTTCAGGAGCCGGTTGGTGTGAGCTTCCTGGCCTGAACTTCTCTTCTCCTGCCTTTCCCTCAGGGCACTAAACATATTATGTTTATCATGTATTGGATACTCCTTACATGTAGCTTTCCATGCTGTGCAACTCACACACCTCTTGTCTAAAATTACTTGATTTATTTCCTTTTGCTAAGCATATTGTTCATGCTTGACAAATAAAGAATCATAGTAAATTTCCCCCAAGAATTCACCATTGAAAAGCTGCCTTTGTTATAACTGCTGGGGCTGAACACGGCAGCCTTCCAGGTCTCTGTAAATCAGAACTCACTGCTGATTTTATACATATACTTGTGGCTGTAATTTATGTGTCAGTTCATATTTAGTCCCTCATTTCACATTATCCTGTAAAACTAAAGGCAGATTTATATCCTTTTCCAGTGAGATTTTTAATTTAGCAGAGATTGTTCCTATCCCAAAATGAGTTATTGTTACAAGTGACAATGCTTTGGCTAGGAATAGTGCGAGGGGGTTTTATGGCCTATGGTGGGCCGTAGTCTTCAAGACGCTGGCTTGCCTTTGGTATGATGTTGGCTTCATTGTTCTGGCTCTTAGCAAAGTCACCCCAGTTGCTTCAAGGACCTGTTTCATGGCACCAGATGTAGGGAATACCCAGGAAAGGCGACATTTTGTACATTTTAGTGCAGGCATCCCCAAACTTCGGCCCTCCAGATGTTTTGGACTACAATTCCCATCTTCCCCCGACCACTGGTCCTGTTAGCTAGGGATCATGGGAGTTGTAGGCCAAAACATCTGGAGGGCCACAGTTTGGGGATGCCTGTTTTAGGGCATGTCAGCCAGAGCTTTCTTTTCTTTTCTTTCTTTCTTTCTTAATCCCACAACCCCAATATTTATACAGCAAAAGGGTTATTTTCACTTGTGGTGACTTTATGATTCTGGTTCCAAACATATTTACTTAGAAGTGCCTACCATTTGTTCCAAACATGGTTAGGATGGGGTTGAAAAGCTGGTTTATCTGTGAGACAAGAGTAAAAATCAAACAGCCTAAACTTTCAAATATCAGAGTTGACCTCTGAGCTGTAGCTCCCTGAATTTCTAAAAATAAAATAAAACATATTTTGGTTCTAATTCAGCACACTGGGTGTTACCCATTGAACTGGGGCAAATTTGTTGAGATCGAGTAAAGTCTTATCAATTTTAATGTGCTTTAAGCCTGCCTAATTTTATCTGGATCAGGGCCTTTATGTCTATTTCAGAGATGGCATTTCTGTATGACAAGGGACTGTACACAAACAGCACAGAAGAACCCTACTGGATCAGACCAAAGCCCATCAAGGACAGTAAACCTATCTAATTTGCTTTTCCTGATCCGATAAACGAATTGAAATGCAGCTACACTTTGAAATCCATACTTCTCCAAATTTTGTGATGCAAAATAGAAATGCATGCATTAGTGAAAGTAACATCCAAAACTTCATTATTCTATTGAACATTGCTTGCAAAAATGCAAAAATTAGGCAAAATACTCATGTATTTTATTGCATTAAAAAAAATAAATCATACATTGAGGTACGTAGAAATTGTACTTAATCAGAAACTGGGAGAAACCAAAATTGACAGCTTCCTCTATCCTTTCTTACCACTGAGTGTAACTGTGGTTGCCTTGCACTGCCAGGGTTAAAATATACTATTTAAATTTAGACGGGATACTTTGGGAAATTCACTCACCAATTTAATATCACCTGCCTGTAAGATTAACTATTGCATTGTGTTTTTATTTAAACATCATCACTGAGCAGTCACTCTCTAAATTTTTTAAGGAAACACCAAAAAATTGATTGAAGGTCACCAGAAGGATGTTGGTAGGTCAATATTACTAAACATTATAAAGCCTGGAAGATTTCATTTTAAGGAACTGTAATAACTCTGTTCTTTGGCATATGTAATTCAATATTTTATATTTATGAAGATAGACATTTCTGAAGAGGTTTAATGAGTAGCAATGTAGTTTTCCCATTAAAACCCAGGGTCCTCTATGGTTTTTAATAAACAGTAAGTAATCCATTGCCATATGTGTCTGTGGCTTCCTAGCCAAGGGTGCAGCAACTGACTTTGAAAGTGGCCTTAAAATTCTGCACATGAGCCAAAACCACCAATAGGAAGCTGCTGTACCAAATACTTTTTAAAGGGTCTGTTAGATTTAAAATGGTTTTTCTAGACTTTTCTATCAAAGGAGCGCAGAGTTTTAGATGCCTAATAAGTCTGAAAAATTCCTAGCTATCCTAGCGGTTTGCAAAACTGGAATATAAACTTTCTTGGATCTCTGCTACTGTCAGTTACATTTTCTTCCATGTGGCAAAATTGCCAGCTATTTTTTTTAAACTACATTTAAGAGTCTGTTCTCACATCTTTCCACTTTCCCAACCAGTAAACAGAACATTTTCATGCAAAGCAGGTCTTTGCCACACAGCTATGACCATTTTAGTGTTTAACCTCGGCACCCCAAAACTTCAGCCCTCCAGATGTTTTGGACTACAATTCCCATCATCCCTGACCACTGGTCCTCTTAGCTAGGGATCATGGGAGTTGTAGGCCAAAACATCTGGAGGGCCGCAGTTTGGGGATGCCTGGTTTAACCTGTGTTGTAGAAGTTAACAACATGTTACAGGAGATGTGTGGCTATTGCCAGCTATAATCTCTTCCATAGCATTTGGCAAGATGAAATGTGCAATGTTTCCATCTGTTGGCTGCAGTTGAGGGGGCGGCATAGGGAGATATTGAGTGTGTCTCTATGTATTTCTTTGACCACATGTGACCAGAGAGAATAGTGTGGAGACCATGGCTCAGCAGTTGGGGTGGGGAAGAAATGCCATTCAGCTCACATTGAAAGGCAAACACACCTAATTCACACTTTCTGAAACAATATGCAAACTGAAACACAGCCATTTTTCGATATTTGCACTTCTCTGAATTTTGCAACGCTCTTTTCCGCCCAGTTATCGCATTGAAGAATGTAAATACCCCAGTGCATTATAGTAGGTTAAATTGCCTTGCAAAAACATGGATATTACCCCCAAAGTGCATACAAAAAATGTATATTAGGAGTAATTTGTGCTGAAATGCTGATGAATTTTCATAAGGACTTCGGGGGGATCGCAAATTGATATGGAAACGTGCAGGGTCGAATGGAAGGTTCAAAACATGATAAACTGAGGAGGGAATGAAATAAACAGATTCACTCATCCCTAGACAGCAGTTGCCATATATCTCCCAAAATGCATATAGTTCTGCCCTGGCTTTCAATGAATGTTTTAGCATGTGCTAGAGAAAAATAATGGGTAGTCTTTTGCACACCCCTGCATTCCTCTCTCGCCTTGCACACTGACCGGGGCCTATATATAGTCTAGAGCAGGCACCACCAAAGTTTGGCCCTCCAGATGTTTTGGACTACAATTCCCATCTTCCCTGACCACTGGTCTTGTTAGCTAGGGATCATGGGAGTTGTAGGCCAAAACATCTGGAGGGCCGCAGTTTGGGGGTGCCTGGTCTAGAGCATGGGTAGGCAAACTAAGGCCCGGTGACTAGATCCGGCCCAATCGCCTTCTAAATCCGGCCCGCGGACAGTCCGGGAATCAGCATGGTTTTACATGAGTAGAATGTGTCCTTTTATTTAAAATGCATCTCTGGGTTATTTGTGGGGCATTCCTGGTGTTTTTACATGAGTAGAATGTGTCCTTTTATTTAAAATGCATCTCTGGGTTATTTGTGGGGCATAGGAATTCGTTCATTCCCCTCCCTCAAAAAATATAGTCAAGCCCCCCCACAAGGTCTGAGGGACAGTGGACCGGCCCCCTGCTGAAAAAGTTTGCTGACCCCTGGTCTAGAGGGTGGGCCAGATGCAAAAGAGGACAGGGGGACCTGCTCATTCATACATAATTTCAGCAGCTGCCAACCTCCGTGACAAGCCACACCTGCTGAAACTGCCTCTGCAACTCATCAAGGGCCAGGTGTCTTCTTTTTCTCCTGATCATCTCAGAGTCTTACCTTAGAGCAGGCATCCCCAAACTGCAGCCCTCCAGATGTTTTGGCCTACAACTCCCATGATCCCTAGCTAACAAGACCAGTGGTCAGGGAAGATGGGAATTGTAGCCCAAAACATCTGGAGGGCCAAGGTTTGGGGATGCCTGCCTTAGAGGAATATAAAAACACTGGTGCAAGGAGCTGTCCATTACATGCACATTGTATCTTGGTCACCATTTTGAGAGCTGCCTGTACTAGCAATACATGAAATTCTGAATGTGGCTGCCCACAGGAAAACTCGGGAGTTAAGATTATTTTCTAGTCTTGATTCTCACTATATTCTTCCAACCAGCTTGCTGAGGAGTTAAACACCTTTTGTGGCTAAATTAATGCACAGATTTAAATTACCCTACTTTGTGCTGTAATAAATGCGGAGGTTTCTGTGCTTAACTTCTTTAAGACGAATCCTTTAACATGAGCAAAAATTATCAGGACTATATAATTGGTAGGATGTGCAACACTGTGACAGTAGATGCTCTCCCCCCCCCCTGTGCATTTTTAGCTTAAATCCAATAATGTTGAGGAGCGGGTAGAGGAGTGGAAATGAAAGAGAAGTAAATTTAATACAGATGTTTCAGAGAACTCCCCACACAGCAGAGGTGATGTGCTGAAAAGCTAGAAGTTGAACAGTGTGGAGACAGACAATAAAGGTACATCTATCAAAAACCAGCCATAAGCCAGATGAAGGAGGTAGGAAGAAGAAAGTGGAACACTAACAGTGGAAATCTCCCAGTGCGTACATGAAAGATTTAGCTGAATCTTGACATGCAGAGACTTGGGTGATCCTGTTTCAAATTAAGCAAAGCCATTTCTGAATGTGAAAAAGAACATTGGGGTAGACATTAGGGATGGGGCCAGGCTGAGAAGACTAGGTAGGATATTTCAAATGTATATACTGATCCTGTTCCAGTCCACTTGTGCCATTAGCAAAGGTAAAGGTAAAGGTACCCCTGACTGTTAGGTCCAGTTGCAGACGACTCTGGGGTTGCGCGCTCATCTCGCTCTATAGGCCGAGGGAGCTGGCTTTTGTCCGCAGACAGCTTCCGGGTCGTGTGGCCATCATGACAAAGCCGCTTCTGGCGAAACCAGAGCAGGCACAGAAACACTGTTTACCTTCCCGCCGGAGCAGTACCTATTTATCTACTTGCACTTGACGTGCTTTTGAACTGCTAGGTGGGCAGGAACTGGGACCCAACAACGGAGCCCACCACATTGCGGGGATTTGAACTGCTGACCTTCCGATCAGCAAGCCCTAGGCTCAGTGGTTTAGACCACAGCGCCACCCACTACCCATTAGCTAAAAAGGTAAAGGGACCCCTGACCATTAGGTCCAGTCGTGACCGACTCTGGGGTTGCACGCTCATCTCGCATTATTGGCCGAGGGAGCCGGCGTATAGCTTCCAGGTCATGTGGCCAGCATGACAAAGCCGCTTCTGGCAAACCAGAGCAGCACATGGAAACGCCGTTTACCTTCCCGCTGTAGCGGTTCCTATTTATCTACTTGCATTTTGATGTGCTTTCGAACTGCTAGGTTGGCAGGAGCTGGGACCAAGCAACGGGAGCTCACCCCGTCACAGGGATTCGAACCGCCAACCTTCTGATCAGCAAGCCCTAGGCTCAGTGGTTTAACCACAGCCATTAGCTAAGAAAAGCTGCCACTATTTCTACTTGTTATGAATAAGGTGTTCCTCTAGGCCAGGGTTTCCCCAACTTGGTGCTCCAGCAGTTTTTGGGCTACAGTTCCCATAATCCCCAACCACTGGTCTTGCTAACGAGTGATAATGGGAGTTGTAGTCCAAAAACAGCTGGAGTTTTTGGAAAACCCTGCTCTAGACTTCTGTGTGGGAATAAACCACATTTGTCCACAGGATGGTATGCAACTGAGTCTTAATGCACCTGCCCCACAAATGGAGAAACACAACGTGGAGATACTGATTTTGGTTGGAGTGCCAGGTCCTTGGGGATCTACCAAGGCTGCTTACTCTTCCTCCACATCTGGCTTCCTCACCACCAGCAATGCCCCATCTGCTCCATTGATGCTACAGAAGCTTTCACAAATACTGCTGGCTTCTCAGCCTATCTTTGTGATAGGAGCCATAATGAAAGCACATCATTTGAATGCAGCATGAATGAATGAATAAAGCTGTACTAAGATATTTGCTATTGGATTATTGTGAAGACTAGGAATATACAATGAAATCGTGGATCTGCCTGTTTGCAAGGGTTAGAAGGCGTGATGCTCAGCAATCAGCCTATGCTTGATCAGTTATTTAGCATGAGCTAGCCAAACCTGAGCACTTTTAAGGCTCTTACCAGGAGTTAAAGCTGACTTAAGTGGCCTAGCAACAAATCTGGACTTTGGTTAGTCACACCCATTGTGATCATATGGTTGGGCCAATAAACACACAATAATGTTTTCTGTGAATCTGACTTTGTTTAGTGTTGGACAAGAGTTCTGGACAGAATTCAGGACCTGGAGGGTGTTGTCTAAATAATAGTATGGATATAAACCTAAATTTCCTTCCTCTCGCCCCATATTAGCTGTGAAATCCATTGAACATAGATCTGTTAAACCCCCGCTTTTACTTGCTGAGATGCCTTCATTAAGCCAAATTGTGGCATTGTTCCCAACCACCAGCAGCCCTCAACTATCCAAAAGTACAGAGATTTCTGCCAGATCCCTCTGCTCATCCTTTCTTGGTGACTGTCAATTTGCAACCAAGATCTCTCACAGCTGTTGTGCAAGTGGACAATTCAATTCAAATCTTGCTTACAGGGGAGTCTGTTGAAATTATGAAATGTTAACTCCTCAGGACCCACTAGTTATCAGATAACACACGTGCAGCTGAAGTAGAAGAGATGATGTGTCGAGGAAGACTTAATACTCTCCAAAGGAGGATCTCTGTTACCATAATCACTTAGAGTGTTGGCATGGGAAGAAGCGGGAGGGGCAACAGTCCAACTGGTTCCTCTCCTCCCCATTGCACATTCTGCAACTATCAGATTAACGCAGCAGAAAGTGTCGGCTGTTTTATAGGCTCTCAAAGCCTTCGAGTTAAATCATGTATCTGGCATGAGAAACATTGTTCAGCTCTGCTCGAACCTAACTCAGAGCTAGATCACTATTCACTGAACATGACCAGATTAACCTTACACACATGCTTACCAATTGGCAAGTAATCCATGCTGCTTGTTTACTTAGCATTTATCTGAAAGTGCATTAGTCAGGAGCATTGCATGACTACACAGTTACATGATGTAAAATTAGCTCCCTGCAGATTTATCACCATTTAGCTAACCCCAGTTTTGCAAACATTTGCTCTCCTACTTGTAAGGGAGCTGCATAGTATTCCAAAATTACTTAAGGCATGATTTTCACATTTCCACTTACCTTCAAGATTAGCTTGATGTGAGCTACTAACTCTTTTTTACCAATAATTTTATTATTTTATTATCTTTGTACAGTAAACCGCTTTTGATGTTGTTTAAACCAGGCAGTATATAAACTTTATGAAATAAAGAAGTACTAGGTCTGGCATGAGCTTTCTGTAGGGAGCCAGGGAGTGGCAACGCCTTAGATCTCATCACTTGAAGATAATATGCATTTGTTTGAAATGCTCACCTTCCAGAAATGATTCACATCATGGCCGTTTTGCCTGGCTCTCCCGTCCCCAGCCAAAGAGTGCTGGGCTTCAGGCAAATTGACATAACTGACTCAAGCAGAAAACAAGCATTTTTATTATTACCTACCAGTTGACTGCTAACTTAACAATTGCCACTTTCCGCAATCGAGCCACTAGCTGAGATTTACCTTTCCCCATCTGATAAAAGTGGATCAGCCCTAAGACCCCAGCCACCTGCTTTATACATCTGCAACTAACAAATTCCATCAGCAAACCAAACACCAGAACGAAGAGGGCTCTTAAGTAAGGAACTGCTGCTGTCCCAAAAGTTAGTGCACTTTGTACACCTGCTGCAATTACTAATGCCATCAGCAAGCCAAACACTGGAATGAAGAGGTTCCTTAATGAAGCAGAGACTCCCTTGCCCCTAACATTTAATTCTAGTGCAGCTTTGACCATATGCTCATCCTCTCCAGCTTTGGCTCCACATTACTACGTTGCACATTCTAGTCATGCTAAGACTCTAAGGAATCAGGGAAGCTGGAGTCAGCCTGGCATACACAATCATTCTTCAAGTGCTCCAGTGTGTGACATGAAGGATCATTCCAGCATCTTGGCTTGGCCTTCAAGACTTTGTGTAACAGGTGCAAGGGATGAACTTCTCACACGGCCTGCTTTGCATGTATGAGACGGAGCTGTCGCCAGTCTTGGATGCCAAACTCCTTAGCTTCACCCTGCATAGCTGGGCCATTGGACATTCACATGAATAAGCAGTTGCAGAATAAGGGGCATGCTTCAACAGGGTGTCCACCTGCAATTTACCCAGCCCCAACAACCGGTGTGCATCCAAGAAGTCCAAAAGCACAGGCAACATGAAAAGAAAGGTCAGGTCTGTTTCTTCCATATCAATTTCCGCAGTACCGAAATGATTAGAGGACCAGCTGATTACTCAAAGAAGCATTACAAGATATGCCTCTTAACTGCCCTTCTTTGTGCTATCAGAATATGGATGCGTATGTAGCTAAAACAGCACCATCCACACAACACGCATCATGGGAGGTATCAGCAGGCACAGAGGTACCCCAAGCTTCAAAAAAGTACCAAAACGCTTAAGTGGGAAAGCCCAAGGGGAGATGGTGACTACAAAACAAGTAAATGGGGACTGGGCATGTTCAGTGGCTACAGAATGCTGGCTGCTGAAGGGAATGGAGTGGAGTGTGCTGGAGGTAGGCATTGCTGGCTGGGAGAAACAGCACATGCAACATTCTGCTGCAAGCCTCATCTGCACCAACAAAAATCCTGCACAACTATTAAGGCAAAACTCTTCGTTTCAAAGGCAAACATATTAAAAATGGAGATACTTAATATGAGGTGTACACTTGAAATCGCCCTTGTGAATTCTGACTCTTACCAGTCAATATGGATCCCTCTTAGTAGTTTCTCTGCCCTCAGACACTCAGGGAGTGGTTGCCTGGGACAGGGCCTTCTTTGTGGCAGCACCTAAGTGGTGGAACTCTCTCCTCACAGAGGTGTGCCTGGCACCTCCAATGTACAGCTTTTGCTGAATGCAGAAGACTCTTTACCCTGGCTTTTGACACTTGAGGTGTATATTTTTAGGACCCACCTTCTTTCTGTCATTGTAAATTGTCTTGAACTTTGAAAAATATTGTTTTTTAATTGTTGTAACTCACCCTGGGACCTTAGGTTGAAAGGTGGATAATAAATGATGATAATCAAAGAGTGAAATCAAACCTTTTACTGAATGCACACCATGGTTCTTGAGATGTTCTGATGAACATCAGAAAATATTGTTTTCGGCATTTGCACCTCTTTAAATATTTTACTTTGGTGATAAATGGTACAAAAAGGAAAAGAGGAGAATTGGGTGATCTACTGCATATACTTGACTGGCCTTCAGTTTTTCCTGTAAATGTCCTGAGATTCCTGACATTACTCAAAAGCCTCCTTGCATCTTAAAAATGGACAGTAAATATGACACAGTTTCTGTGATTTCCTAGAACACAGATATATGGGTGCAGTGAAGAAAACATGAGTTTTAAACCGGGATTCACAAAGACAATGCAAGAATGCAAAACATGATCTAATCAAAGTTCAGTATCTTCCTGTCCTAAAAGCACAGATCTCAGGGATTTCAATGGTCCATTCAGGTAAGCCCAACTCATGCTCATTAGTCTCCAGTTGGATAAGGTACTATGGGTTTTCAAAGAGGAGTATAGCCAAAATTTTGCTAAAAGCCAATAACATTGTTTACAAAGCATTGGGTCTTTGGGTCTATGTATATCCTGTTTGGCATTTATATGATTTATTTCAACAGGTTTTCTTGTGTCTTTTCCTAGATTCTCCTTTAAATAAAACAATGCCTTGCTATTTAGGCAGGGGAAACATTCCTGAAAAGCTCCTTCATAGCTCTAGCTGATATATTAGTGATGAAAATGAACAGCTGGCAAAATTAAATCACCCAAGAGACACATGGGAAATTCCGCTAACTGGCATAATTTGTTTACATTGTGGCAGTTAGATGATGACTGATATTTTCCCTTTCCTTTATCTCCCAAATTCATTTTAGCCCTGCCATGACATATGGAAATTCATATGAAATAAAGCAAGACTTAATGGTCAAAGAGCAAAATGGAAGCTGACTTTAAACATTATTTTGAAGGTTCCCATTTCTGTATGTGCTGTAGAAAGGGAATACTGTATACCATGGAAGTCTTAGAGAACACTTCATTGGAGGTCAGCCCCAACTCTTTAGGGTGCAATCCTAACACTGAGTGCTGCCTGGTAGTCCTGAATGGCCACTTAGCACATCCCTAGTTGGCAGTGTTCAGACCCTCATAGAGCCTGATGCCATCACCAAGGATCCATTGTATCTTGGGAAGGCTCAGCCCCTCCTCTCTCTCAGAACAACCAATTCTGGAGCAATCCCACCCATATGGTGTAAGGTCCACTCTTACAAAGTGACACAGGTGTCACTCCACAGCAGCAGGTGGCAGGAGGTCCGTGGAAGCTAGCTGGCTGAGCAGAAGGATTCCTTCTCTCAATCCAGTCCTCCCAGATCTGCAGGTTTCAGTGTATCTGAAGAAGTATGCATGCACACGAAAGCTCAAACCAAGAACAAACGTAGTTGGTCTCTAAGGTGCTACTGGAAGGATTTTTTAAAAATTTTGTTTCAACTACGGCAGACCAACATGGTTACCTACCTGTAACTAGGAAAAGATCTGTCAGTGTCTTAAAGGCACAGAATTCAAAAAAGAAAAAAGGAAGCTGCCAGCGTTAGCCCAAAGCTTCAACAGCCAATGACACTGCCAGCTAGGGACCTAAGTTTAATTTAAAGCAGGCAATAGTTAAATACTGCAACATTGCAAACATCTGGAAACTCGGCTGATCCTCCACACAGTTCTAATTTGCAATGGTTTATGGATTACTTGATAGAATGGAGATGGCTCTGATTACTACTGTCACTGTTGGTTTTGCCAGGTAGCTCTGGCATAATATCAGTAGATAGATTTGAGTGTTCATGTTCTACATCTGGTGACTACCATTTCTCAAAAATCAGAAGAAGACATCTGTTTATGTTAAGCTCTCCACCCTGAATCTCAATGGAACAGCAGCTGGAGGCCCACTCTTGTCTACATCAGTGTTTCCCAACCAGTGTGCCTCCAGATGTTTTGGGACTACAACTCCCATCATTCCTGACCACTGGTCTTGCTAGCTAGGGATGATGGGAGTTGTAGTCCCAAAACATCTGGAGGCACACTGGTTGGGAAACAGTGGTCTACATGGTATACGAATCACATTTGATTAGACCTTGATATTCTTAGTTGAAAAGAGCCATAATTTCTTTCCTCATCATCTTCTTAATTGTTTGTGGTACCAAAACATCATTCTTTTTTGGATGCGAGTCTGTTCCTAACATCCTATTCCTATTGCACATGTTCAGCAAAGCACTTTGAACTGTTTTCTTTACCATTCCTAAAGTATTCATCTAGGTATTTTATATTGTCAGAGTTCTTGAAGTTCTGGGTTATTTTGGGTGGCTGTTCAGATCTGTTCAGCCTGTTGTCACATGGAATGGCAGATTCCACCGTAAATCTCCTCCAGATGGGAGGTGCCTACATGGATTGGGTTTCACGACAGGATCTGTGCTGCAACCAACTCATAGAGATGTTGGCAAATCAGACTGTGTTCAGGCCTGCTTGTGAGACTGGGGGACTTGTAACATTTCCCCCTCACTCATTTCATTCCAGCCTCAACACAACTAAGGAGATGGTTCAGTTTATGACCTTTTGGACATACACATTTCAACTCAAATGGCTTCTTTTTTTGTATACTGTTTGTCTGAGGAAGACTGTCTAGGTTGGCTCCTGAGCTACATAGAACAGTTTCTGCTTTATGCATCATGGGAGGATTCCAGAATTCTTGATAGGTCTCCCCTAAGATAAATGTAGCATCTGCTCCTGACTCTATCTTGAAGTTAGCAGTTGTCCCACAATTTGTTAGGTTTATTCTCCATGGGAGTTCAGGGTCTGTACAAACAATGGTTCTCAAGAAAAACTGGTCTTCCACTTCCCTGGTCACTTCATGAACCATCTGTGTACAGCACACAATGGCACAGTGTAGATCATTTCCTGCAATGCTGGACTATTGTGGATTCTTCCACATCATATTCACACAAACTGAAAAGGTGCATTTTGGGTAGCATCATTTCAAAATGCATTTTCTGGGCTTTCTTTAACGTTGTGTTTGAAGTTGTATGACAAGTAGTGCTTTTGTTCTAAAAAAATTGTTGGGTACTCTGGTGCTGCCCAGGAGTCCTGGTGCTGCCCAGGACTCTTCCTGCTGTGAGTGCCCACAGGCCCTGTCCCTACCTCTCTCCACCTGGTTTAGGGCGGGGCCTGGAAGGCCTCATAAAGGACTGCTGCCGCCGCTCTGCTGCTGGTGCTGCCCAGGGGAACTTGAAACAGCACAGAGTTCTTTTTAAAATGCTTTTTAAAGATTTTTTAATGTTTTTATCTTCTTTGGGGTGGTAGGTGGGAGGGATTTTTAGTTGGGTGTGGGAATCTGTTAAATTTTAGTGTATTTGTAATTTTTATTGTTTTTGGTTTTATTGTTTTATTGTGTTTGGGGTGGTAGGTGGGAGGGATTTTTAGTTGGGTGTGGGAATCTGTTAAATTTTAGTGTATTTGTAATTTTTATTGTTTTTGGTTTTATTGTTTTATTGTCTTTTTTGTGTTTTTCTTTTGTTGAGTTCTTTGCTGTTTTTTACAGAGGTTTTATTTTGTTTTTAAGGGGAGGGGTCAGGGCTGCCCGGGAGGGGGTCCCAGCAAGCAAAATGGCTGGGGCAGATTCCACAGGGGTGTGTGCACTGGAACAACCGATCTCAGTGGTCACGGGTAGGAGGAGGAGTTACGCTAAGACCAGACCATGTCATTACCGAGGAGGCAGACTTAGTCGTTGTCTGAGGACTATCCCTGCCTCCAGGTCTGGTCCTGACCGGACGGATATTGGAATAGGCAAGGGATACCCACATGACCTGAAGGTGCTGCTGTGCAATGCCAGGTCGATGATGAATAAGACCACCGCCATTCACGACCTGATTGTGGATGGAGGATTTGACCTGGCATGTGTGACAGAGACCTGGTTGGAGGAAGCCGATGGGCCCGTTCTTGGCGCTGCTTGCCCACCAGGTTTCTCTTATGCACAGCAACCCAGGCCATCTGGGCGGGGAGGGGGGGTTGCAGTGATTTTTAGGAAGTCATTAGTTTGCACCAGGCGTCCTATTGGGAAGACCCAGTTTTCTGAGTGCATGTTCTGGAAGTTGGGCAATAGAGGCAGTACAGGATTCCTTTTGGTGTACCGACCTCCCCACTGCACCAAGGATTCCCTGCCCGAGCTGCTTCAGGTCGTGTCGGATGTGCTCCTGGAGACACCTAGCTTGGTTGTCTTAGGGGATTTTAACATCCATGCCGACACGACCTTACAAGGAGCCGCTCGGGACTTCGTGGAAAGCATGGCCACCATGGGGCTGTCCCTGAATAAGTCTGGCCCAACTCATAGCCGCGGACATGCCTTGGACTTGGTGTTTACCTCTATGGATGTTGGTGATCTGACATTAAGTAAAAGCGAAACAAAAGAAGTGCCATGGTCAGATCACTTTCTGGTGCAACTGGACTTCTCCGCAACCCTTTCCCTCTGCAGGGAGGTGGGACCGATTCGGATGGTCCGCCCCCGCTACTTAATGGATCCAATTGGCTTCCAAAGAGTGGTAGGGGATGTTTTATCCCATGTCGATGGCCTTTCAGCTGATTCCCTGGTGGCCCGCTGGAATGCGGAGTTAACCAGCGCTATTGACTGTCTGGCTCCGAAGCGCCCTCTCAGATTGCATGGAGCCCGGACAGCCCCGTGGTTTTCCCCGGCGCTTAGGGCAATGAAACAGTCGTTGAGACGGCTAGAGCGCCGGTGGCGGAAAACTCATTTTGAATCAGACCGGACACGGGCTAGAGCTCAACTTCGAGCCTACCAAGTGGCAATGGCGACGGCGAAGAGGACCTTCTTCACCGTCTCCATCGCATCTGCAGAAAACAGCAGCAGGAGACTCTTCCAGGTGGTTCGCAATTTAGCGGAACCACCTGCTCCATCCGGGCCCAGTACGGGCCACATGATCTCCTGCAATGATTTTGCAAAGTTTTTTGCAGATAAAGTCGCTCAGATTCGGGAAGAGGTAGACTCCACCGTGGGAGCAGGGCCGGGGCGGGGGAGTGCTAGAGTCCTGTCTAGTCAAGTTTTGTGGGATCAATTTCAATCCGTTACCTCCGAGGATGTGGACAGGCTGCTTAGACGAATGAAACCAACCACCTGTCTCCTTGATCCTTGCCCATCCTGGCTTATAAAAGCTAGCCAGGAAGGGCTGGGCGATGGGCTTCGCGGGTTGGTAAATGCTTCTCTCCATGAGGGAGCCTTCCCAGACCCGCTGAAAGAGGCGGTTATTAAACCGCTTCTTAAAAAACCATCTTTAGATCCGGCCAATATGGCCAACTATCGCCCAGTCTCAAATCTTCCATTCTTGGGCAAGGTGATTGAGCGAGTGGTTGCGGAACAACTCCAGGCACGCCTGGAAGAAGCGGACCATTTGGATCCCTTCCAGTCAGGATTCAGGCCTCATCATGGGACTGAAACTGCCTTGGTCGCACTGGTCGATGATCTCCGGCGGGCTAGGGACAAAGGTAAGAGCTGTTTCCTTGTTCTGCTGGATCTCTCAGCGGCTTTTGACACCATCGACCATAACATCCTTCTGGACCGTCTAGAGGGCTTGGGAGCTGGGGGCACTGTCATGCAGTGGTTCCGCTCCTTCCTCCTGGGCCGTGTTCAGAAAGTGGTGGTGGGGGATGAGTGTTCAGACCCCTGGGCGCTCACTTGTGGGGTGCCTCAGGGTTCTGTCCTCTCCCCCATGCTTTTTAACATCTATATGCAGCCACTGGGAGAGATCATCAGGGGGTTTGGGCTGGGTGTCCATCAGTATGCTGATGATACCCAGCTCTACCTCTCTTTTAAATCAGAACCAGTGAAGGCGGTGAAGGTCCTGTGTGAGTGCTTGGAGGCGGTTGGAGGATGGATGGCGGCTAACAGATTGAGATTGAATCCTGACAAGACAGAAGTACTGTTTGTGGGGGACAGGAGGCGGGCGGGTGTGGAGGACTCCCTGGTCCTGAATGGGGTAACTGTGCCCCTGAAAGACCAGGTGCGCAGCCTGGGAGTCATTTTAGACTCACAGCTGTCCATGGAGGCACAGGTCAACTCCGTGTCCAGGGCAGCTGTTTATCAGCTCCATCTGGTACGCAGGCTGAGTCCCTACCTGCCCACTGACTGTCTCTCCAGAGTGGTGCATGCTCTAGTTATCTCTCGCTTGGACTACTGCAATGCGCTCTACGTGGGGCTACCTTTGAAGGTGACCCGGAAACTACAACTAATCCAGAATGCGGCAGCTAGACTGGTGACTGGGAGCGGCCGCCGAGATCACATAACACCGGTCCTAAAAGACCTACATTGGCTCCCAGTACGTTTCCGAGCACAATTCAAAGTGTTGGTGTTGACCTTTAAAGCCCTAAACGGCCTCGGTCCGGTATACCTGAAGGAGCGTCTCCACCCCCATTGTTCTGCCCGGACACTGAGGTCCAGCTCCGAGGGCCTTCTGGCGGTTCCCTCATTACGAGAAGCCAAGTTACAGGGAACCAGGCAGAGGGCTTTCTCGGTAGTGGCACCCACCCTGTGGAATGCCCTCCCACTAGAGGTCAAAGAGAACAATTACCAGACCTTTAGAAGGCATCTCAAGGCAGCCCTGTTTAGGGAAGCTTTTAATGTTTGATGGATTTCTGTATTTTAGAATTTCTGTTTTTTTGGAAGCCGCCCAGAGTGGCTGGGGGAACCCGGCCAGATGGGCGGGGTATAAATAATAAATTATTATTATTATTATTATTATTTTGACTCAAGAAAAATAAATACAGTAAATGGACAAAAATACAAAGATTCACAAAATGTTTAGGGGTATGCATACCCCTGCATCCTCCCAGAAAAAAGCACTGATGGCTGATAGATTTGCTCTTTTCAAAATGGCTGCTGTAGTTGCTTCTAGTATCATTGTATACACATATAATAAACTTCAGCATGGTTTCACCAGCTTCTACCTATTATCCATCCATTACTACCATAAATTATATCCCATGACAGACACAAACCAAGGTGTATTATTCCTCCATTAATTATTGCATCACTATGCCTTTGCCCCCTTCAAAAAAAAAATTCCTATTGTCCATGCATGCTATATTTGAGGGTTCTGTCCTCCTTAAAGATAAACCTTTTTGTTTTGAAAACAGTAAGCCTGAGTCAAACTGATTGAGGGAGGAAAAATGATCCTAATCTGCATTTCTGATTGTCCAGACATGAGTGTGAACCCATGGGTGTCTTTTGGAGGTGACTGAATAATACGTGAAGAAGTAGGGCCATTTGATATGTGTGACAAAGATAGCAATGGATTCATAACTATATTGCAAAATGCAATAACAAATATTTCATAAACAGTCATAAACATTGGGAAACCTTATGCCATATATATATATATATATATATATATATATATATATATATATATAATTTGTTATAGGTTTTCATTTCAAAATTCAACCAAGACCAATCCCTTGCTTCTAGGAGACAAGAAAATAAGACATCACAGTGAAGGGGGGGAAGCAAAAAAGAAGAAAAAGGATTTTGTGAGCTCATTGCCATATTCCCTGAGGAGATCTTAGCTTCAACTGGAAAGTTTCACAAGCTGCCCATGAAGATCAGAGAGCTGGGCCTCTCTTGGGCTGCGGCTTTGGTGAGTCAATCTGCTCACACTTCATCAGGATAGCCTTGGGATCCTGATAAAATGATAATGATGTTGTGGGCAAGCGAGAAATGCACATAAATAAGCTACCTAAGTCCATTTTTTTGAATGGTGCTTTTTTCCTTTTTCCCCATCTGTTTCAGTCATTGGACACCAGGCCTGTCTTCTCATTCAAATAGATGGGATTAGTGCTTGAAGTGATTTTATATATGTGGTATATTTTAAGATATATTGAAAACAATCATAAGTTGTTGCACACGTCCCCTCCATCCCACAACAGTTACATTGGATTGAAACTAATCTCTAGGAGCTCACTCGTGCAAAAAGTTTTGATGAATGAATTTTCAAAACATTATAAACAGGATTAGGAGAGAATGGACTGGATTTATTTTGAGAGAGACAGAGACTGTGACAGAGGAAGGAACACACATACACACACACACACACACACACACACACACAGAGAGAGAGAGAGAGAGAGAGAGAGAGAGAGAGAGAGAGAGAGAGAGAGAGAGAGAGGCTACCAGTAATATATAACATGGACAACAGGAAAAGCTGCATATAGGGACTTGCATACCAAAAGCAAATCCTCTGTCAGATGTGTTAAAGTCTGAGCTCTATACACAATACTGGACCCGCAGAAGAATGATACTGTGCACAACTTTCTAAATATTCTCCTCAGTTAGCATACTGGGCTGTTTTGAAAGGACCTCTATGTCATTATTAGATTCCACCAGCCAGTAGTGTGAGGGCTACAGGGCACAGGGCTGTCTTAAGCATACCTGGCGCCCTGGCGCCGTGGTGCGGCGGATCCCTCCGGCGCCCCCCCTCGCCCCGTTTCGCAGCTGAAGAGAAGAAATGAGAAATAAGGGTTGGGCATGCCCGTTGCTGATAAAAAAAGACATGCAATTCAACAATACTGTAGGACTCTATACCAAATCAAAAAACCCTAAGGCATAATTCCTCACTTTATGCACAGAATTTTCCTTGGCTGTAGCGAATGCCAGATGTAAAGTCCCAAACCTGTCAGACTTTTTGGTTAATGCTTGTCTGTCTGTGATATAAAGTAAAATATGATACAAAGCGGATCGTTCATTAATAACGAAAGCTTAAGTCGTTAAGGGTCTTGGCCAAAATGGTCAACACTTTTTTTTAATGAATTTCTCGTTGGGTTAAGCATTCAACTTTTCTCCCTGGACACTCACCAAATGCAAGCCAGACAATCCCTCTCCACAGGAGTCAGATATAGCCTGGTCTACTCAATGCCTAAGCCAATACTGCTCACATTCTGTAACCAATAAAGTTGTGGCCTAAATTTGCCCAATGACATTAACCTTCTATCCTGTGTCTTAGTGTTTTTATTCCTCCTTGAGGGGGTGTTTACGGGGTCTTGACAAGCAAATGCCTTTCCATAGTAACCTGCTGAATTTCTGCCTGCCACATGACCGTTAAGAGCACAAGAGACCTGCTCTCCCCCAGTGCCAACCGCAGACCATGCCAAGAACTCAAGTTACATGAGTTGTAAACCTGTTATGTTACTGCAGGTCTTTCGTCAATTGAAGTTAGGCTGGCATTGCTACATTCAGTGCAATGACGGGTGTGGTATTTCACATGGCACAGAGTGCGTGTCAAAAGTGATTTAGGACTGCAGTCAACTTAACTCCCAGCCCCCTCCCCTCCTGAATTTCTCTAAAAACAACTGAACACACCAAAATACTGGATAATAATAACACTGGACGACACTGCTGGGTTGTCATACATGAATATATCCCCACTCATCCAACCCCCAGCAATTCTAGTCCAGCAGTATTGGCTACATTGCAGGGATAATGTAACCTATGTTTTCTCAACCACAATGCCCTTCTCCATGAAATATAGCTCTACTAATGATTTTGTTGCATTCGCACCAGCAGGGTAATTTTTCTTATAATTTTACTGAGCGTGAAAATATATGTTTAATGCTATTTAGAAAGAGCACAAACTCCTGTCTTTGCTGCTACCTTTTGCTTTCGGATGAACACACTACTGCTGTTCTCACACATGGGCAGAACGATGCAGAATATTAACCTCGATGGACTGATAATATGACTCAGTAATAGGAAGTTTCCTGTATTCCCTTCGAAACAAATCAAGTAGTCTTTCTTGATTGTGTCAGTCTAGAGAGAGAGAAAGAAACCAGAGAGCACATACACCAAGGCAGGAGTGGCTCGCCTGGTGGTGCAGAGCCCAGCAGTACCACCAAGTACTAGTGTGCTTGCCACTAGGGGTGAGGCAGCAGAAAGATTAGGGCTGCCAAGACACCCATGCAGCCATGACCTGCTACTGTCTCACCCTTCACCTCCCAGGAAGCAGAAGCAACAGGGCTGCCCAGAGGCTATTCTTGCAGCTTTGCACCACTGGGTGAGCTGTTCCTGAACCAAGAAAAACTCAAACACGCCTTCAAAATGCACCAAAAAGTCCCTTCTCCACTGTCTCTTCCATTGTTCCGCTGACTTCCTGCCTGTCAAACAATTTTTGGGACTTGCACTTGTTGTATTAATTTCTGAATTTCTCTGTTTTCAATTCCAGCTCTGACTTTGCTCATTGGCTAAGAAGAACACTGAAATGTCTGGGCAGGATCCTGTCTCACAGAGCAGCGGCTTTGATTGGTACCTGCACATTTTGTTTCATAAGGTTTGGTCTAAAGAGAATAGCAACTTAATAATAATAATAATAATAATAATAATAATAATAATAATAGTTTGTCCCCAGCTAGCTTTGGGCCGGGAACAGATGTCCCCCTGTACCTGAATCTCTGTAGATCTGTGCTCAGTCCTGGCTCATATTCATTTGTCTTCCCAGCTAATTACCCGGCTGGAATTTAATAAAGCCAAGCTCATTCTTTGAGGCAAACCGGAAGAAATTAAAACTTCATCAAGTTGCTTTAACCTATCACCTGCACAGCAGCTTCTTCGAGGGTGACCCAACCAGAAGAGTGTGCTCAGTGGAATCCTTTGTTCCACCAGGGGCAAGGACTGGAACACTGTGGGTCTAATTCAGGTGGTGTCATGTGTGGCCCAGACTCACTGAAATCAATTAGGTTTAAGTGCTTCTGTCAGGTGATTATAGTGGGACTTAAGCATATCCAACTTTGGCCTTAGCGTTAAATTCTACATAGCAGTGGAATAAATAAAGCTTCAAGACTGGTTGGAATAATATCCCATATGGATGTGTCTCGAGAAAGGGAAATAGAACTGCAAATGAGTGCCACGTGCAAGGGATCTGTTGCTTTCCTCAAACGTCCAAAGTGTTCCTGTCTCACTCTGTATATTTACTCTCTGCAGGACTGAGCAAAATTTAGCTCTGGTGTATCCCTGGCATGCAAGCTGGAGGTTTCAAATTACTGATGAGGTCTTCTTTAAACGTGGTATTAAGAGTACCTTGGAGTTCTGAGCGATATCATCCATCCTTTTTTAGATCTGTCTGTTCATCACAATATTGTGCCAGAGTTTGTTAGGTAAACATGATTGACATATACCCATCTTTATCCTTTTCACTGCTGGAGGTCAGCGCTGGGGAAAGGTAATGCTTTTTTAATTAGCTGTTGAGCGGATTGAATTTCCTTTGTGTGGGGCTGCAGGCTGCTGTCCTATGAGGCAGCGTGTCTGAAGAAACCAGTGATCATTTTCACGTGTGATACTAAACAATCCCCTCTTCTTGCACTATCTCTGTCACTTGTGGAAAGGTATTCTCGTGGCTTAAATACAAAAGATGAATCTGATGCATATGTCAAGCCACACATATTTTATTTTTCATCGTAGATTGGTCTAAGCACAAACAGATTTGAGTCCATGTGTGAAAACCAAACAGCCTGTGGGTTTGTATTCACTTCTTTGGCACCATGAAATAAAAACAACAACACAGAATTAGGAATCCTATGAACAGCACAACGTCTCTTAGGGCCAAAATAAAGCTTCACTCTTCGGAGATAATATAACAATGCTGAAAGCATGCGAGAGTTACAGAAGCCAGATGAATGCAGTATTGAACACATATTTGACTGCACTTTAATAGGAAAAAGAAATGTAACTTTAGGACATACAAGCTGTCTGTAATAGTAGTTTCTGCTAGTTAAACTCCAAAGTTAACAAAAACACTCCTGGTTGAGTTGGCAAGCGGCACCAAAGCAACAGTCTTCCTTAGCAGATGCTTCGTTTAGGCCTTAGGTCTTTTCAAATCTTCATTCTACATCAAAAGTTCTGAAATTTGATCCTTGTGAACTTATTTAAGACATAGTACAAAATGTTCAAATCTCCACATTTTCGTGCAAATTCCTATCACAGTGTTCCAAAGCAGTTCCCCCTGATATAATGCATTTTGCACTAATAATGCCATCAGGGCTCCCCCCCCCCAGCCAGAACTCACCAGAACTCAGTTCTGGCACCTCTCATGGGAGGCATTCATGGTGAGTGTTTTCTAAAAATAAGAGCACATCATAGACTAGTTGCATACAAAGGAATTGCGGGAGACACCAGCTGGGGAACCCCCAAGGGAGGAAGGCTCAGAACCTAGGGGCAACGTAGAGGGAGAAGACTGGGAAGAAGAGGTGTTGGAAGCTAAAGGGGTAACAGGGCTTAGTGAGTGGGGAGAGTCTGTGGCAGACAGAAGTCCAGAATCAGAGGCAGAAACAGAAGCAGGAGGGGAGGGAAGCTGAGAGGCAGAGATGGGCTAGACTTGTGAAGAGGCACAGGTATCTCCTGCTGCTGCTGTGACAAGCTCCTTTGCCAGAACCAGGAGACGCATGAAGCAGGAGCAAAAAAGACAGGCATGCAGACACAGTCTGATTGCTTGGAGAAAAGCCTGGAGAGGAGGAGACAAAGAAGGCTGTGGGGAGGTGGGGATCTTTAGTCTCAGCAACTGATCCATGGGTTGACCTGGATCAGTTGCTGACCTGGCTTGTTGCGCTCATTAGGCCTGACATTCTTGTGCAGATCCTATTTGCTAATAAAGAGTTAGCTCCAGTTTGCTTGGTGTGGCTCGCTCCTGTCATATTTCCCCATGAGCACATTTCCCCTAGTATGTGCATTTTTGTACACATTCGTTGGCTGGAAAACTGCATTGCAAAATTTAGAGAAGTATGGTTTGCAAAGAATGGATGTGTTTCGGTTCACATATTGTTTCAGAAAGTGCCAGTGTAATAAGATTTGCCTTTAAATGTAAGCTAAATAGAACTCCCCACTTAAATGTCCCACCCACTACTATTATCAACCAAAAATCAACACTAGATAATATTTAGCACAGCTCTATTAGAAATGAATGTGCTTCCTGAAAGATCATCTCCTTAAGAGGCAAATCGGCAGAAGACGGCAGCACAGGGACATGTGTACTTGTTACAAATGAAAGAGTCTATGTAAAAAAATTAATACCCCTCAGTTAAAATTTAGTATGGCCATTGGGGCTAAATAAAGTGTGTTGGGGTTAGGGATGGGAGAGAAACTTGATACCATTTTCATTTAAAGCCAAATCTGTCCAATTCACATTTTCCGAAACAATAGGAGATCCAAAACGCAACCCTTCTTCAAAATTCACACTCAACCGAATTTTGTGATGCCATTCTCCAATCAACCAGTGTTCACAAAAAATGCACGTCTAAGGTGAAATTGTGCATAGAAATGAATATATTTGTTAAAATAGCATACAAAACATAATAGATTAGCAAAATTGCTTGGAAAAATATTACATTAGCCAAAAACCGTATATAAAAAATGTGTTTATTAAGAGACCTTCTTACTAAAATGCTGAAGAATTTTCATGAAGTTTTTTTTTTTTAAAAAATGCAAATTGCTGCAGAAGTGTGGAGAACTGTGTTTTTGACCGGAAAAATGAAAAATAGAGAGAACTGAAAATTGACAGATTCTTCCATACCAAGTTGGAGTACAAAGCCGGTCTCCAGTTCTCTAGTTGTAAGACCTAAATTGATGGATGTTTGCAGCAAAGGTTTTTTCTTTGGAGTGATTATACACACAAAAGAAAGGAAAGAAAGAAGAAAATTTATTTCTGCTAAAGGTACAAGCAAATCCACCCTCGGGCTTCAGGCCTTTCCTTTTGAACTTTAAATGCCACGTGCCTTCTTTATATTCTGTGATCACAGAAGAATGCAAGTAATAAGAAATGAGTTTTTAATTTGTCTGCAGTTGTTGTTAGTTCTACTACTGCGATTCCAGCATTTGGGGAGAGGCAGCCAGAGGGTGGGTTCTTCTTTGAAATATCATTGTCTCAAGCTTTCCAGCCCACTTAATTGGCCTGAGGAAAAGGTAAGGGGGGGGGGGTTATGGGCTAAGATTTATAAACAAATAGCCCATTATGCTTCTCATTAGTTGGAAGAATACCTGTATAAGTGGAAGCTGTCAGTTACAATAAGCACCCCCTCTCTTTTTGCTTATATAATAATCCTAGCATTCAAAAGACTAATCACTACACACTGATCTACAAAGCATCTTATTTCCTCATCAAATTTCCCTACTCGGCTTAGCCATGCTTGTCAGCTTCCCAGCGCCCCTTTTCAATAACTGGCTTATTCTTAGCGTCCAGCCAAGAAGCATTCCTAGGAGTAAACCATGGAAGAATGAAGACCTAATTTCTTTATCTCACTCCAGGAGAGATTTCTCCTCACGCTCATGGGAAAGGTCACACAGGTAATTTGGGCTGCTGGTTCGCATTAAGAGAAGGAGGCATATATAGCACATTGAGGCCCTTTGTCTAAGAAACCAGAGGGCCACCAAGGATGAAGGAAGGACATTAATCGGCAGCAGTGAAGCAAAGGTTCCCCACCCCCTTAAAAGAAAACCACTATTTAAAAAATAAAAATAATGAAGGAACAGCATTAAATAGCCTTAAGCTCAAGGGGTTCATTCCCCTCTTCTTTTTAACAACAGTGAAATAAAACATTTTTTAAAAAAGAAAAAGAAATGAAAGCTCTAGAAAGGGGAAAAAATCCTGAATATTTCTGAGTAACCACATTAGGGACATTCTGGAGGAAACTCTGCCTGCATAAGTCCCATTAAAGTTAGGGAAGGCATGTCCTTATGAGACTGGGAATGGAAGGCAATGGAGGTCTACTTCCAATTGGAAATTCAGAACTTATTAAACCCATAACACAGAGACTTCAGGCAAACTGTGTTTTGGGACTCACAGAACTTAGCTGTTCGGTGCTGTATACCACTGCATATTATGTATTTAATGCTATCAACTATAAAGTACTATTAGACATAATATACCAGTGGTTCATGAGCCATATTCTGAGTAGCCCTTGGTACAGTATTCTGGAAACTGATCAGAGGCTCCCAAATGGAAAACCAGTAACTGTCACTATTTTGTGAGAAAGGTTCAAGCGCATACCAGAGCTTGTAAAGGTAAAGGGACGCCTGACCATTAGGTCCAGTCGTGACCGACTCTGGGATTGCGGTGCTCATCTCACGTTATTGGCTGAGGGAGCCAGCATACAGCTTCCAGGTCATGTGGCCAGCATGACAAAGCCACTTCAAGCAAACCAGAGCAGTACACGGAAACGCTGTTTACCTTCCTGCTGTAGCGATACCTATTTATCTACTTGCACTTTGACGTGCTTTCGAACTGTTAGGTTGGCAGGAGCTGGGACCGAGCAACAGGAGCTCACCCCATCGCAGGGATTCGAACCGCCGACCTTCTGATCAGCAAGCCCTAGGCTCTGTGGTTTAACCCACAGCGCCACCTGCATCCCTACCAGAGCTTTAGATTTGTGCAATTAAAGTGGCTTAAAGGGCTCTGTCAACTTAGTTCAGTAAATCCACACTGAAAAAGAAATGGACTGATTGCAGTTTGGAAAGTGGTAGGAAAAGCCTTTGAAAAGTGTGCAATGAGAAAATCACTAACAGGAAGCTGTGTAAACACCCTCTAAGCAAATCGGGATGAATGTTCACGATCTCATAACTGCCCTGCAAATAAACTATAATGAATGCTCAGTAAAGATGGGATATAAACCACTTTGAGGTGGGTTTCTTTAATAATTAAGTGGTATGTAATTTATCTGAAATAAAGGAATAAATAAATAAATAATCAAACCGCCAGGTAAGCTTTGTACAAGCAAATGACGATGAACGTTCAATAAGCAGGACACCTGGAGGAGCCTATTGTGAAGAAACCTTCCCAAAGGCTCACCACGACTGCTTCTCCTCTGAATGCAGCACATTCTTGATTCACAGTGGGTGATGGTGTATCAACCTAGTCCTAGAGAATATTCAACAGCAAAAACCGGCAAAGGAAAATTCTGAGAAGAATTTTCAGCAGCAGATAGATTCATTTCAGCTACAGATTCTTCCTACACAATGGTAGTATCACTCTGTCATCACAGAGCAAGCAGGGGGGAAACCGAGGTGTGGCATAATCTCTACTGTATTTCTCAATGCATAGGAATATAAGAAGAGCTGTGCTGGATCGGACCAAAGGCTAATCTAGTCCAACATCCTGTTCTCACATATGGCCAACTAGATGCCTATGAGAAGCCAACAAGCAGCATATGAGGGCAACAGAACTATCCCCACTTCTGTTCCCCAGCAACTGCAGTTTATAAGGGGCTGCTGAAATCAACAGAATATTATTATTTTAAAGACGAATTTAAAGCCAGGGCTTGGAATGGAAGATACCATTTTCATAATTAGATAAGTTAATAATGACTTTTGGTAGGCTGCCTTGCATAGGTAATATTACACTTCAAATGTGAACATTCCAGACAGGACAGTAGGGGAGCTTCAATGCTGCCTGAATAATATTCTGGCCCAAGCAAGGGATTGACAGAAGATTAACACTTTAAGCAAAAGCTCCTGCCTGCAGAGATTCTCTTACATAAAATAGAAGCACCAGTGGTACTGAGAGGAGCAGCAAAGTTGAGTTGGGTCCAGTTGCTATGTTACATCAAGAAGAGTTGACTGAGATAGTTGTGCACATAAGAGACTGGTTCCAGACGCTCAGCAGTCTATAGAAGGTCCTCTGCACACTCTCCCTTCTGTTCTTACCACACTCAATACAGGAATGAGCTCTCATGTGAAAACACAGTCTTTAATACTAAGAATACATTTTATTGCTGGGACTTCCATAAGCACTGGTTCAATCTATGTCCAAGGAAGCTCATTCCTCATGTTCAGTAAGCTTGCTGACTTCTCATAGGTCCAGACTTTAGAATGGGTGGCAGTGGTGTCATTATTATTTTAATGAGCATGGGCAGAGGCAGATTTAGGGTAGCGTGACCAGTTCTGCTCTCCTGGGTGTTGAGCCTAGGAAGCTCTGCATGTGTCACAACTAGGACGCAGAACAGAAAGCAAGAGGCAGGGTGGGTGAATTTTGGCCTTGCACAGGGTGCCACTGAAATTTGAAAGACCACCCCTGGATGTGGGTATCAAGGCCTGGCCCATTTAGGAAGGTCCAATTTCCCCTAATCTGTCTGATCAACCTTTAGTTGCGTACCTTGGCAAATAACATGTTTTGAAGCCTCTGTATCTAGCAGGTCTGTATATTTATTTTCCATTTGTACCTTCATTAGACTAAGCTAAATTATTTTAGTGTGTAAACAACATCAGAATATGTATTTACAACTCTTGAGCTTGGTATGCATAACAATTGCACTGCAGTTCCTCAGACTGAGTAGGCTTTCGAAAAATGTCTTCTGTGAACCAAACCAGGACATGAATAGTACATCCAGAGATGCTCTTGATGGCTGCCTCTAAAGTTAAATAATTCCATTCCCCTACAAAGTTGAATAAGTCTGAACTTGTTAGGTTTTCTTCTTCTTGAGATATGGCAAGAGGAAGGGTGTGTGTGTGTTGAATGGGCTCATATTAACCTTATTTTACCTGTTTTTATTAATGTTTGGGTAATGGGTATACTTTAGTGCTTCAGTGCCAGCATTTTGGCAATGATATTCCAACAGCTTGGGCATGCTGTCATCACCAGGCAGAAGAATCTAGTGTTTTTGATGCCCAAAGAGAGCACAAGAATGTCATCGCTTGATCCGTAAGTTGCCATTGGTGCCCCTCTCATTGGGAATGATGCACCAGTGGCCCTCCATCATTGTGTAAACCCAGCTGAGCAAAGCTAGCAGGTACAGAAGAAGCTTGCAAAGTAGCATTGCTTCTCACTTAGCCACAAGGTGCTACCCGCCCGTCAGTGAAAAGGAGATTGCCCCAGGGGCCCTATGACAATACAGAGGCCACTGGGAACTTTCCCAAACGGAGGGACACACAAATGCAGTCGAGGGAGTAGCGCGTAACACTCTCAGATTCCTTTGGGCCTTCCTAGCAGTGCTTGCCAAGACAAAGTAAGCCAAGCAGGAGTCACACTCAGTTTTGTCTGCTGCTACATGGAAAGGCTGAAATGGGTAGCTAGAATGACTGTGGATCTCAGTGAGACCTGCCATGTTGTTTCCCTATATTCCCTGCTCAGAACCTTTGCCATTGGGCAGGCTTAAAAATCTCATTGCATTAATCACAGCCTGGTTTTCAAAAGCATTGCCGCTGAAGAAATTGCCTGAACGCTGATCTAATTTACCACAAGATTGCACAAGCAGGTTGATTTTCTTCTTCTGGTTTGGGAAGCAAGAACAAAGCAGAGACCCAACACCTACTGCACAGCTTAAAAGCATTCTCACTACTCTCAGACGCTTATCTCTTTCTCAGGTTACTGTAGTTTGTCCCTGTCATGCCACTGCAGTGAGTGCTGAAGCCTGGTGAGATAATACTTGGCCCAGTCCCAGGCAATCATTTTTGAGTAATTCATTTGGGCACCACACACCCAGCCTCCACATTTTCCAGCCAAGGGTACGGTTACCCGTTTCCTTGTTTGTCTTTGGAATGCTGTGGCATAGAATTCAGGCCCAGCCCATCTCCAGCACTGAGCAGGGAGTCCAGTGGAATAGAAAACATGTTGCAAGGGAAAGCATGCTGCACCAGGGCAGGTTCTTTGGATAATTTCTTATCATGCTAGGTGCAACCTATGTTGCCTTATCCCTGAGTACCAGTCATGTGCTCTGAATACAGAGCCACCAAAGCAAAGCCACTTCCAGAGGGGCAGCCAGGTTAATCTGCAGCAACAAAAAGAACAAAGAAACTCGTAGCACTTTAAAGCCTAACATTTTTATTATGGATTCAGCTTTTGGAGGTCAAAGCCTGCTTGATCATGCATCTGATGAGTGGCCTCTGGTCCAGAAAAATCAGTGCCATATTTAATCTGTTGAGTAGCCCAAGAAACCTTGTCATGATAAATGTGCTGGTGTTAAATATGCCACAAGTATCTCTCTCTCTCTCTCTCTCTCTCTCTCTCTCTCTCTCTCTCTCTCTCTCTCTCTCTCTCTATATATATATATATATATATATATAGTAAATGGGACAAAAGCACACAAGTGATTTCTATATGTATTCCTGCACCTACGGCAAACATAGACAACCTCGTCCCTCCAGATGTTTTGGGACTACAACTCCCATGAGCCTCAGCTAACAGGGCCATTCATCAGGAATGATGGGAATTGTAGTCCCAAAACATCTGGAGGGCCGAGGTTGCCTGTGCTTGACATACAGGCTCCGCAGTCACCATAATGAAGGATCAAAGAGAGTGCATGCCATGACTACATCCTCTGTTGAAGTGAATGTCCAAAATGTTGCAGTATGAAGTACTTCTTGCTTTGGACTCCAGCCCTTCCATCCCACCCGGTTTTCTGCTTCCCCCCTCCAACAGTCAAGTCAACAATCTCTAGCTACCAAGCATGCCCATTCCACATTTGTTTTTAGGGGTGGTAGCAGGTGATTCCTCCAAAGAGCATGTACTTCTCAAATCTGAGGCTGCCTCAAGCCTGCGAAAATCTCTTTTGCGCATGGACAGTATCATGTTGACTCCACAAGCAATAGCCCTCACCGAATGAACATCAGAAATAGAGGGAACCAGTGGGGCCTGGCAACAACCCAGTTTGGGATGCTGCTGCTCAGTCTTCCATTCAAGCAGCTGTGGCTTCTTTCAAGAAAGTCCATTCCAATTCTGCTTCCACCTGGGTTTTGTCTCTCCCCCACCCCCAATAATGAGTCAGTATGCCAGGCCTACTGAGCATGCTCAGTCCTCCTTGGGCTTATTGGGGGGTGGGGCCTCCTTCACGTTTTCCTCCCTAAAGTTTTTCATACTTCTGAAAACCTTGGGTTTTCCTTTAGCTAACGGATGACTCTGTCTTATGTGTGCATGTTTAAGTTGTGTAAGATATGGGGTGCTATCTAACTAACTCATCCCGATGGTGCACACATTTCTATTTATGCAACAGAACTTACCCTCATCTCCTCCTTCTGCCCCCCCCCATCTCTTTCAGTTTTCCATCCCCGCAACCCTCCAGAGCAGATTTGGGGAGGGTGTGGGGCACATATGGAGGGAGGAGAGGGGAAGTTCTTAAGAATTAACTCATTTCAGCATTTTATCAGAGTGCTAAAGAATAGTCCAAAGGAGGTTTTAATATCCCCCCTGATAGTGTGTTCATAATTTTAGCCATATGAAGTTTATCATTATCTCAACTGTTGCCATATTTATACAGAGATATACAGGATAGGTCATGAGATTTTATTCTGGATTTCTTTTTAATTAGTTTCATTAACCAAGGAACCACTGTTGCTGAAACAGATGTTGTGGTCCATTAATAGCTCTTGGCTGCCTGTGGCAAACTGTGGAGCCATGCATGGAGAACTCATAACATAGAAGAGGAACAAGTGTAGTCTGCATAATAACATACTGTAAGTGGCAACCTTTGAATTATTTTATTTTCTTCCAATTTGTGCATTTTTCATCTGGCTCTTTTTTCCCCTTTGGCATCTTTCTCTCTCACTCACTCTCTGATCCGGCATTTCTGCTGAAATTTGCTGGATTTATTCGATGCAATCTCATCAAGGGAAAATAACATGAGCATGAGGCAATCTTCTTTTCTTAAAAACCTAAATTATAACCTCTCCAAATAGTTTCATGCAGCAAGCCTTTTGCTGTTCCCAAGATAATTCATGCCACAATATTTTGTTTGAGTTCAGGATCTTGGTACAGGCCAATTTGTCCTGTAATTTCCCATAAATTTGTATTGAGAATAGAAGAGACAATCAGAGCCATTCTATGAAGGGTGGAAGAAGAGTCTGTGGCAGATGAACCACTGCTTCCTAAACAGAGCCATAGCTACCGTAGGTGATCTTGTGCCCCTGGCAGAACTGTCCAGATTGCGCCCCCTAGCAATGGACAAATTAGCCCTTCTTTCTGCCTCTCCTCCAACTCCCTCCTCCACCTATTCAATTCAGCCTCTATTAAAAACCTTTTCCTATGAGGCAATAATTGATATTTTTATTTATAGACATATTTATGGACTTATTTTTAGCTGATTTTGTGCCCCCCTCACCTGCGCCCCTGGCAGGATTCCACCTCGCCACCCCCTAGCTACGGCCCTTTTCCTAAACCATGTTAGGCTCACATGGACCAAATATGTAGTGGCTTTTTAACCTCTCCTCTGCCCACCTTCCCCCACCTGTTTTTCATTCTTTCTTTTTGTCGTGCCCCCATTTGGGTTTCCCAAATGAGTGGAACCTTATACATATGCCAATAAAGGTAAAGTTTGAAAAAGGTAAGACATTTTGGATACCGTGGTTCAATTACTGCTATATAGCAAGAAAGAGACAAAGTGTTTTCCTCCACTTTTAAAAAATCCTTACATACATTTCCCCAAAATTATCAAAATTTAACCTATTAAAAATTTGGATATCTAAATAGCTATTTTTTGTGCAACAGAGAATAACACCCAAAACACGCAACAAAGTCGATGGTTCTTCTGGGAGAATATGGTGCAAAAGTGAGAGAGGTGTCAGTTGGCAGAATGGAAAGAGGAGGCATTTTTTTTTGAGGGAGTGGGGTGAAGAAGCAAAGGTGAGATGAGTGCTATCCTGAATGAAGGATAGTAGGGAATCTACAATCACGAAGAAACTGTCTCAAGGAGGACAAGGCACTCCCGCCACAAGCCAGCCAGAAGGAGGCAAGAAGGCATGCGCAGCACCCAGATTCAAATCTGCCACCCCTCCCAGAGTGCCACTTGAGGCAACTGCATCAGAAAGGCTCCGGGTAGCACCAGCCATGGCCTTCACACATGCTGGCAATTTTAAAATATAGACACCTTTTAACTTCTTCAGATTCCAGGATAAAGGGACACAGGGAATCACACAACAGCAGTTCTGCAGAAGGGAGAAAACCCCAAGTTTCTTAGGACAGAACAGCTTATGCCAGCCTGATGCCTTCCAGATGCTTTGAACCACAACTCCTATTAGCCCCAGCCAGCAACAGCTCCTGGCTGGGGCTGATGGGGCTGGTAGCCTAAAATGTCTTGCCAAAAACTGGGATAGAATTTATTTATTCAAAATAAAATGTTTTCTGGAATCTGATGAGGTTTTTCTCTCTCCTTGAGAGTGCTCAGGGCTAGTAATTAAGCATGAAGTTTAACTGGTTGGTTGGCTGATTATTGATTGATGCTGCCTTGTATGACTTCTTCATGACCATTTCATGCTTTTAGGATTTTATTTGCTGCATTTTATTTTGATTATAGTACTTATCCTTCTCTACTGCACATTAAATATACATTTCAGTTTGCTATAACAGCAAAGACTTCTGCTGGTATCTTTTTTTACTTGGTGTGTGTGTGTGTGTTTAAAATCTGTATGCTGTTCAGTTTCCAGTTGCTGGAATCATTAAAACTGCAAATTGCGTGTGACACACATCCTCTCAAGTGTTTTCAAGGACACTTGGTTGTCTTCCACGAATTAAACTCTCACAGTTATAAAAACATTTCGTTGCCAGGCTAATATTTCAGTTCCTTCATAATGCAGAGGGAAAACAGATATGTAAAAATGATTTTCTTCCAGAGATGAAAAGCTGGATTTGTTTGGTTTTTTGTAAACTTTATGTTGTAGCATGGGCTAATGTTTTAAAATGCTACAAGAAAAGTTTCAGCTTTCTTTGAATCCTATATTGTGAAACAATATAAATAAATAAATAAAAATTGAAAAAAAAAACTCAACTATGCATTTTTGCAAGATATTCTGGGAGGATTCAAGAAGTGGCAGGGGTCTGTACAACCCGGGAGGTCTTCACTCCAAGACAAAAGTGTGGCAGGTTCCTATCTGAGAGAAGACGTTTGCAGATGACACAGCCTTGGCAGCACATTCCAGGGAACCTCTAGAGAGATTAATTAACTGTTTTGCCCAAGCCTGTATGGAGTTTGGCCTCACCACCAGCCTGAAGAAGAACAACATCCTGGGTCAGGACATTGCCAACACTCCATGGATCAGCACTGGTGACCCCACGCTTGAGGTGGCAGATGATTTTGTCTCCCTGGGCTCCACCATAACCAGCAACCTCTCCATCGGTGCAGAGCTGGACAAGCATTTTGGCAAGGCATCTACAGCAATGGCTCGCCTCTCCAAAAGGGTACTTGACATGAACAACAAATACTCAGAGGAAGGCCTATCAGCCTTGTGTGTTGAACACGCTGCTTCATGTAAGTGAGTAATGGGCAACTTATACCCGCCTCAGTGACACCTCAGTGCCTTCCATCAGGAAGATTTTGAGCATCACATGGCAGGACACAGTCTCAAACAAAGATGTGCTCTCCCAAGCCCACATTCCCACCATGTTCGCATGGCTTAGTCATGTCCACAGAATGGAAGATGGCAGGATCCCTGAGGACGTGCTCTGGGGAGCTAGGTTCAGGCACCAAGCCCATTGGCAGACCAACTCTGCACTACAAAGATGTCTGCAAACATGAAATGAAGGCTGGCAACACAACCCCTGCTGTATCAGAATCCTTTGCAGATGATCACAGTGTCCATATGGAGAACTGTTTCACTATCTGTCCTGAATGATCTTTTGCATTAATCAAAGGTGTCATCTTTCCTATATAGTATTTATACATGTTTTGAAAAATTGAAAAAGAAGGGCAAACCTAGGTATGCCTGAGCAAAATCTGGAAAATTCTACCTTGACTTCAGACAAGGACTATTAAACTATTAAACACATTTCTCAAGGATCTGGGGCAAATTATGTTTTGTCACAATGTATAACACCTGGGGCAATTCAACAAACGTGGTCAAATCCCCAAATCAGTTGCAACAGCTATTTTGGCTTCTACTCTCTCCCAGACATTCAGCTCCCACCACATTTGCCTAGGCATTTTCTAGATGTTCAATATTCAATGCTCACATGCCCCATTTTTATGTTATCTATAAAACGGATACAGCCTAGAGACATACATATTTGTGCATTGTGTCCCACATGATTTTCAGCCTGGTTAAAGCTTACACAATAGTTATCTCGCTTCTTATTGTTGTTGTGAAGTCATGCCCAGAAAGAGAGCGGGCAGCTAGGTATCATGTTGCATAAGTGCTCAGTGCCATGTGGAAGACAACGACATGAATCAATAATGCCGTCTGGGAAATGGCTTAGAATAAAATATTGCAGGGGGAGTACAAAACATCGCCCAGAAGGAGGTTTCGGTGTTGATTAAATATGGCTGCCTCAGCTCTCTTCAGTTCAATGACAGATGAGGAGTGCTTCAAACTTCAGCTTTTGCTTCAGCATATTCTGAACAAGGGGCTACTCAAATTGCAGCAAAAACACATGTTGGACTGCCCAGGTATGCGAGGATTGTCTGACTGCCTTGGGCTGCCCTCTGAAGGCTGAACTTGTGTACACTGTTAAGAAGAAAACTTCCCTCATTTTGCTGACTTCTAAACAATCAAATTCAAGCGGGCACCCAGATCTCCTTAAGATATTTTTGTCGAGAGGCCCCAAAACAAACAAAAAGGACAGAATCTAAAACTCTATTTGCAAAGGTTTGTAAAGGAGTCAAAATACTCAGGTAATCTAGAAGATTCAGGGTGGAGGGGGGGAGAGATACCTCACAAAAGAGTATTCTATATGAAAATCATCATAGGAGGTGAGGCCATAAATGAATACTTTAAAACATATGTTTGTGCTGACTATGGCAATAAGCTAAGTTAGGCTTTTCTTATTTCTTCCATGTGTAAGTTTGCTTGGCATTCAAAACATATGGTGCCACTTGGAAAAAGAAATATAACCTGTTTTAGCCCACTACCCTGGGTATACAGCTGAGCCAAAGAACCAAGATTGTTGTAGAAGCCAGTTTGTCTACAGTTATTGACACCACTTGGGTTGTCAGATCTAAACTAACCATATATTTTAAATCTTGGATACCTGCCTTGTCAATAAATTATCTACTGACATCACTAGGAGAAACAAACCCACTTGCATTCAGCACTAATTACCACAGGACCTGAACTCACAGCTACCATTTTTTAATAAATCAGAGTTGGCTCATTAATGAATTACATTTACCATCTCAAGCCTACTAATAAAAATAAATACTGGAGACAGTGTTGGGTCCACAAAATTGAAATAAATACTGTACCTCATTGATGCCATTTTTTTGTTCTTTTAATTTATCTATCTAATTAACTGTATATTACAATGACTAACAAATCAGATATATTAAATTATTGTAGCAAAACATTTCAGCTTCCACTTTCTTCAGCTGACTGGATGTGAACTAAAGGATGCTGTCTATTTGATCACTTTCTTCTAAGCACTATTATACTTCTCTGTGTTCCTATTACTGACAGATGTGAAGCCACATCTGGCTTCAGGGTTTGAGGATCCCCAGTCACCCTGGTCTTGATGAGCCCCCCACTTAATTTGTTCATGGGCAAGCTGCTGGTTTGCCTGCCCACTCATGGTGATGATGGTGATGTTAGAGGTGCTGGGCAAATGCTAGATGGACAAATGCCAGTTCACAGCAGAAATAATTCAGAAGAACCAGATTGAGGAGCATAGTCTAGCCTTTGCATTTATTTCTGAATGGTATCTACTATTATTTGGGCCTCTACTGCAGTAGCCCAACATCAGACATATCTGTTGCCCCCTTTAGCTATGCACAGACTGAGTCAAGTAAATTCGTAGCTATGCAAGGCTTCCATTTGATCCTAAAAGCTGTTAAGTGCATGCACCATGACATCCATGGCCAGCAGGATCTTACCATGACTGTCCGAAAGTTTCTGGGGACATTTGGCATCATGGGAACTACATTTTCCATAGTTCCTTGCAACCCTGAATGCCAATGATGCAGTGAGGAAAGCTCTGGGATGCTGAAATGCATCCATTTGAAGTCAGCCCTGATCCTATAGCAAACTGGGCCCAATCCTATATCGATCCAGGGAAGACCTGTTATTCTGGTGTACCATAACCTCCTTCAAATTTGGGAGCCTGTCATATATATATATATATATATATATATATATATATATATATATATGAGGTATGTAAATTAGCAAGAGCATCAAATATCTTTGTTTCACATTACATAATTTCTGTATAGGAATTTTCATTCAAGTTAAAATGTAACATCAAGCTCAGAGCAAGCCACAGTTGAACTACTCGTAGACACTACAGGCTTCTTAATATCAGTTCTGAAAACTGAAGGAAAGTGCTGTCCTCCCCACAGGTTTCTCATGGACATCTGGTTGTCCACTATGGATATAGGATGCTGTGATACATGTGCCACTGGTCCGATCCAGCAGAGGTATTATGATGTTCTTAGGTGGTGATCAAAGATGCAAGAAGCTGTGTTATACAGAGGTAGCCTGATAACCCATCTTAACTAGTATTGGGAGCTATTCTCCATGGTCCATGGAAACACCTACAAGCTATGTCAATCAATCAGTCAATGTTGGTTCTTTCACCAAGCTATATTAGCCATGGCATCATTTTAAAACACTGTGCACACATTGCTGGTTTCTCCATAGTTTATAGATGGTTTATGGGAAGAAGAAAGTCTTTAGCAGGTACTGTAAAGAATCATAGAATCATAGAATTGGAAGAGACCACAAGGGCCATCCAGTCCAACCCCCTGCCAAGCAGGAAACACCATCAAAGCATTCTTGACATATGCCTGTCAAGCCTCTGCTTAAAGACCTCCAAAGAAGGAGACTCCACCACACTCCTTGGTAGCAAATTCCACTGCCGAACAGCTCTTACTGTCAGGAAGTTCTTCCTAATGTTTAGGTGGAATCTTCTTTCTTGAGGACAACAGAGATAGTGTATAATATTCAAACCTAAACCTCTAAAGAACCAGTGCTGGTTCTTTAGTTCATTGATGTATCCACAGTACTCTGACTGTATTGAAACAAGGACACACTGAAGGGAATTTCTGACCGGACACAGCTTGCTGCAACATGTGCCTATATGGTGGGAGTCTCATATCTTCAGGCTGTGACATCTGAAGCAGCTCTTCGTATCTCATAGTGACTTATTATTTGATTTCTCAGAAAATACAGGAGTCTTTTGCCTGATATTACGGGATATGAATACTGACAAGATTTGATGGGTTGGGCTTATTATTAATGTGATCATCTCCTGGATGCAGCATGTAAAAGTAGAAATCCTTTGGCCCCAGTAATGTGACCACCAACATGAGATGGAAGGAAATGTTGCCATATTGTCACTGATATTCTGTTGTATCATATTTTACTTCCTTCCTCATAAGGAGAGCAAATCTGTCTATGTATTGCTGCCTAGATAAAAGGCATGCTACACTTCAAAGCAGCTGAAGTAAACAGTAACATTTCCTTCAATGGACATAGGAGCTAACTGTGAGTAATAGAATTACCAGGTCAAAACTCTTTTGTCTTGAATTTATGAATCCCATGGGCGAAAATGAGCATTTGGCATGTCACTATGACTCCTCATCAGAATTATTTAGTGAATCTGGTCTCATTCAGAAATATGAAGGTTTCATCTGTGCCACCCTCCCCCAACCTGACACCCTCCAGAGGTTTTGGACTACAACTCCCATCTGCATGCTAGATGGGGCTGGTGAGAGTTGTAGTCCAAAACTACTGGGCAATACCTGGTTGAAGAAGGCTGATCTGTGCGGTGCGTGGTGTGATAAAACTTTTCAAACTGGTTTTATTTCCCCACACCCAATTGATGTCCTCGAGAAACCCTTTTGCTTATTTATTATTTCCTGTCTGGGTTGCTGTGTTTTTGGTGAAAATAAAGATGAAGAGTTGCATTTTTTTAGAAGATAGAACCATTGTGTCTCTTACTTCCATAGTATCTGAATAATATTGCAGCTCCATTGACCATACACTTGCCACCATATGTACTAAGAGTTATGTGTCATGCTGGCAAGTCCTGGATTTGTGTGTGTTTGTGTGTCTATGATAAGGAGACCAGTATAGAATTTCTGTGCCCCAAAAACACTTCTAAGATGCTTCCGCTATGAAGGGGAAAGATGTGCACCATATGTGTGACACACACACACACACACACACACACACACACACACACACACACACACACACACCACATAGTCAGCCTTCTTCCAGTTTCCATCAGACAAACAGCAGAGCCAAACAGGATTCATACCAAAGCTACCAGCATGCATCTGGGTAGCCTGAGCAGTCTGAACTGTGGGCAGGAATTTTCAGGGGATGGATAGAGAGTGGGAGCTGAGGTGCTTAATCCTCCATGCATTCACCACTTTTTCTTTTTAGCCCAAATGTTTTGCCCTGCAGGGAGGAAGCAGCAGGTGGGCAGGGGTTAAACAGACCATCCTGCCCACTGCCCTACCCTATTATCTCTGCTTTACAGCAGAGATGGACAGCCAGGATTTCCAAATAGGCATCTGCTGCCCCACAGCATCAGCAGATGTGGTTCTTTTCTTGTACCCCCACCTGGCCCATGGCACTGCCTTTCCCCAGCTATTCCTCTGGCCATAACCAAACTGGCTTAGAATGGCTCTGCTGGGGAAATGTTCCACTGGCAGAATTGGGGCATGCTATCAGTGCCATGCGCCATTGTGGCGGTGTCTCTGGCATCCCATCATCATAGTGAGGCTTTGGCTGAACCCTATAGCTCCTCAGCCAGCCAATCTTCAGTAACAGATCATGCATTTTGTGTCTGTGCCCCCCACCCCCACAAGTCACACACCAAGAAAGACTGTCATGCAGAAAAGCATTTCTAACTTTCTCACTGGCACCACTGACCAATCTTGTTCTAAGTGGCAAAATTTTGAATCGTAAATATGAAAAAAATAGCATGAAAAGTTTCTCTAGATTACCATTTTTCAATTGCTTCCACCCCCCTTCAAGTCACTTCCTGCTGTCTCCCACCCCCCTCAGTATTTCTCTCTCTCTCTTTCTCCTCCCCTCTCCTTTTTTAAAAATACAATTTTCTTTCAAGTCCTCTACAGTTACAGTGTTTCGGCCATCAAAGTCCCCTCCCAGCCATTTTCATTTACCTTGTGACTCTGACCCCCTTTGTGAGGCTGAGCATTTTCAGAGTAAACTGATCCTGAAGGTCCCCAAGGATGTTATTCTCATTTATTCACTCAGCCCTTTGAATGGAACGGCCTGCATTTGGCAGTGGTTCAGCAGAGTCAGATTCAAAGAACACACTATCCTCCAATCTCTCCCTCCCCCCTCCCCCCTCCCTTAGTTTCTTCCTTTGCAAAAATAAAGAATAAAAAAAAATACAATTGTAGGCTTTTTCTGATATAAGGCACAAGGTTTGTGAAGGAGCGTTAATGGATGTCAATCATTTAACATGCCGCATTTCATTCATAGCTGCCCGTGGACACGAAGAGAAGAGAAAGAATTAAAGGAGAAGGCAGACATGAAGGAAAATATTTTGCAATGGTGGTATTGCTACATTTTAGCAAGCACTTCCTCAGCTCCTCTTTCCATGAACCAGGAGTGCAGACTTCACTCATTATCTGGAAGCTACCATCTAACCATGGCAAAGAGCTTGAGCTTGAGGTCCTTGAATGAAGACGAATCCCTTCCCTGTGGTGTGTTTTTCTCACCCCCTCCCCTTTAAGAAATTATTATTATTATTATTATTATTATTATTATTATTATTATTATTATTATTTTCTGTTCAAAGCTATACAAAATTTAAGCACCCACATGAACACCAAATATGACATTGGAGATTTTGGAATTACAAAATATGTTGCTCATGTTGGCCAGTGGAGATGTGTGGTGTGTGAGAGCCACTGGCGTAGCATTGGGGGGGGGGGCACAGGAGCGGTTGCCCTGGGCACAAAATTGTTAGGGGTGCAAAATTTCAACACCCAGTGCTGCCTCAATACAGCTGCATGCTTCCACTGGACTCTGTTGAAAATGGTTTCTCCATGCAGACCTCTCTAGAAAATGGAATGACTCTTATTTTCTTATCCCTGTGGCAGTGATCTCCTGCGTGACACGGACATTGTTAGGCAGTTGAATGCGCATGCGTACTCCACCCATTTCACTCCCTCCGCACAGCCCTGGATGCTAGCAACCCATGCTACACCACTGGTGAGGGAGCAGCTTAGGGCACCCTACCTGTTAAAATAAAATGTGAATAACAAAAATGAAAGCAGAACTAGTTTGCTAATTTAATATATGAAATATTTCTAAGGTTACCTTGAGACTATCAATGCTTTGCCGAAGCGATTACAGCACGTACCAAAAACTGAGCTGTGTACAATTAGTGGATGAAAGGGTGACAGGGGGAAGATGTGTAAGCACCATGCAAGAAAATCAGGATGAATGCTCATTGTCCTATAACTATCCTATAGGCAAATGAGAATGGGTGCTCCATAAAGATCTACTCTGTACCTTTAAAGCACATCCAACGCACACTTAAAGCACATGACCGTCTCCAAAGAACCCTGGGAACTGTAGTTTCCCCTCACAGAGCTACAGTTCCCAGTACCCTTAGCAACTACAATTCCCAGGATTCTTTGGGGGAACTCGCATGCTTTAAATATGTGTTGGATGTGCTTTAAATGGTATGGTGCGGATGTGCTGGCAGTTTAAGCTCTACATAAGCTTTATGCAAGCAAATAAGAATGAATTCTCAATAAACAGATCATCTGGAAGAGCCTTAAGTTTAGAACAGTGAGCAGTAAAAATAGGGGCGACGGATCATAAGAGTGTCAAACAGGCAAAGCACCTGTCCTGTTTTTATTAAGGTGGGTTTAGAAGGGGAGGTGTGCTAGGGCAATACCATCATGGGCACAGGTGATGCTGTGGTCTAAACCACTTAGCCTCCTGGGCTTGCCAATCAGAAGGTCGGTGGTTTGAATCCCTGTGACGGGGTGAGCTCCCATTGCTCAGTCTCAGCTCCTGCCAACCTAGCAGTTTGAAAGCACATCAGGTGCAAGTAGATAAACAGGTACCACTGCATTGGAAGGTAAATGACATTTCCGTGTGCTCTGGTTTCTGTCACGGTGCCCTGTTGTGCCAGAAGCAGTTTAGCCCTGCTGGCCACATGACCTGGAAAGCTGTCTGCAGACAAATGCCGGCTCCCTTGGCCTGAAAGTGAGATGAGCACCACATCCCATAGTTGCCTTTGACTGGACTTAACTGTCCAGGGGTCCTTTGCCGTTTTTTACCTTGTGAACAGCAATACAGGTTTACACACTTTTGTGAGGAAAGAGGTATCATAAAATGACTTCAAGCTATGCCTCTTGAGGCAACACAGCCTAGTGTCAAGACAATTGTTTATGGGGAAACTCCCCCCCCCACACACACACTTTATGCACGATGACTTAGTATCTGTAGTAGTGTCATCTGCATGTCCATGGGCAGTCATTACCTCTGATAGCTTGTCCCTTTTTTCAGGACTTCAAAATGTCTGGGAAATATCCCTGGAGACTGAATGAGACAGAGGAGCTCTATAAGTATCCAAAAGGGAAGGGAAAGGGAGAGAGAGTCTCATGCTTAGGTACTACTGTACCTGCCAACTGGTGTGTCACAAAAGAGCTAAGATTACCAGCTGGTCAATTATCTGATTAAAGAGATTCTTTCATTTGCAGGGTTTTCTTTTTCTTTCTTTTTTTTAAAATCCTGACTGAAAGCAAAATCTGTAGTAAGTTACTACACTTCTTCCTTGGCAGCGATTAACAGCAGGTTTTTAAGGGGAAATAAAAGAGGAGGCGTGGAGGGAATCGGTTTTTTGTGTTGGCCAAAAGCCATGCATTTCTCTCTCCACCCCCACCCTCTTTCTTTAATCTCATTTATCTTGTTCTCTGTAAAAAGAGGGAGGAAAAATAACTGACCCAAAGTTCTTTATTTGTTTTTAAATGTTAAACTCAATCAATTAAATGAGAAGTTCCCCCCTTTTAAAAAAGCCAAAAAACAACAACCACCACCATTCAGATTTCATTAATTTACAACTGCCATGAAATCCCTTTGAATTGCAGAGTGCATAAATTATCATTCTGCCAGGCCAACATCAGAAATATGTCTTCGGGGCCCCTGGACTCAGCCACAGCTGCCTGAGTTAAGAGGATGGATGTGTGACACGTTGGTGTTTCACTGGCCACTTAATGAACTGTCACAATACATATAGGGCCCATGGTGGGAGTCCACAGATTTAAAGCTCTCCTTCTAGGCAAGTCAGCCAGTAGACTCACAATTCAGTCAGGGGTGTGTGGGGTTTTTAAATTAAAAAACCTTAAAATAAAGCCTTAAAGATCACAAGTATTTCAGATCAAAGCTACATGCTAGGAAAAGATACAAGAAAAATAGAAATATGCTGTGTTTCTGTAAAAGGTAAAGGACCCCTGACAGTTAAGTCCAGTCGCAGACGACTCTGGGGTAACGGCGCTCATCTTGCTTTACAGGCCAAGGGAGCCGGCGTTTGTCTGCAGACAGTTTTTCCGGGTCATGTGGCCAGCATGGCTAAGCCGCTTCTGGTGAAACCAGAGCAGCGCACGGAAACGCTGTTTACCGTCCTGCTGGAGTGGTACCTATTTATCTACTTGCACTTTTGGGCGTGCTTTCGAACTGCTAGGTTGGCAGGAGCTGGGACCGAGCAACGGGAGATTTGAACTGCCAACCTTCTGATTGGCAAGTCCAAGAGGCTCAGTGGTTTAGACCACAGCACCACCTGTGTCCTTGTGTTTCTGTACATGGAACTAATTCTGTATTAAATTGGATGGTGCAGGGTCACAGGGTCCTACACTGAGGTTTACACTGCTTGGGGGGAGGTTTTCCTAAATGTTTTGAAGTTAAGGAAACACACACACACACACCTTAGAAACTTCATTAAGCAGATACAAGGTAAATGCAACCCCCCCCCCTCAGCCAGATACTTCAAAATTAAAATTTTGCTTGAAGAATTCTACCTACTACTACTACTACGTTCTCAGAGGGATGCTTGTTTTGCCTCTGTGCCCCCTTAAAAAATAAATACTGTGCAAAGGTTCAACATAGCACAAGGTGCTAGGCAACCAAAGGCATCTCATTGCTTGGAGGTCAGAGAGAGTTTGATCCCCGAGAATTCATACTGAGCCGCTCCAAGAGCCAGAGGTGTAAAGTGCTTGCCCTACTATGGGCCCTGATGGTGTGGCAGAGTCGGGGAGCCTTACAACACAATCCCATGCGAAGGTTCCGGTTTCCGCCGGCAGGAATGGCGGACCTGTTTTCCATCCCTCTGACCTTCGTGAGGAATTTGGCGGTTGCTAGGGGAGTAAATGGCAACCCCCTACCCTCTCCGGGGGTTACGGAGAGGGGCCGCTGGCCCGCGATGCCCCCAGACCCACTCCGACTGTTTATGGAGTGGGGGGAGCTTGGGCTGAAAAGCACTTACGAGGGCCAGGACTCCCGGACGCTAATCTGCATGGCGGGGATTTCCATGGTTAAAGAAGATAATTAGGCTTAAATCTATGGACATACTTCAGAAGGAGGGGAAGAAGCGCTGTTTACTGCTGAGAAATCTATGCTGCTGAGGGAGAGGAGTTAAAGGCTGTATATCATCTGGAAGAAGGATTGATGGGGACGGAGCGATAAGGGAATTGAGTTTTTTTTTATTTTTCTTCATATGAGTTACTTCGTACCTTCCCAGACACGATGTCCTGGCTTGTTTGGAGTGAAAGAGAAGCAAAAGACTGTGTGAGTTGAACTTTATAAACTGTTGTTACTGAGCATATTTTTTAAAGATGTGGAGTTGCCGATGAGAAAAGCCCCCCCCCTAGTCGGACGGAAGGAGTCCTGGACGCGTTCGGAGGATTTATGAGCTGTGACGCACTTTGAATTGGAGCAGCGACCTGAAGCTAAGTTCAGCTATAGGGCAAGGAGATCCATTAATTTACCAAGAGTTTATGGTTTGATTACAGGTAGGTAGCCGTGTTGGTCTGGATCGAAGTAAAATAAAAAAAATTCCTTCAGTAGCACCTTAAAGACCAACTAAGTTTTTATTTTGGTATGAGCTTTCGTGTGCATGCACACTTCTTCAGATACCGTATCTGAAGAAGTGGACTGCTGCCGCTGCTCTGCTGCTGGTGCTGCCCAGGACTCTCTCCTGCTGTGAGTGCCCACAGGCCCTGTCCCTGCCTCCTTCCACCTGGTCTAGGGCGGGGCCTGGAAGGCCTCATAAAGGACTGCTGCCGCTGCTCTGCTGCTGGTGCTGCCCAGGACTCTCTCCTGCTGTGAGTGCCCACAGGCCCTGTCCCTACCTCTCTCCACCTGGTTTAGGGCGGGGCCTGGAAGGCCTCATAAAGGACTGCTGCCGCTGCTCTGCTGCTGGTGCTGCCCAGGACTCTCTCCTGATGTGAGTGCCCACAGGCCCTGTCCCTACCTCTCTCCACCTGGTTTAGGGCGGGGCCTGGAAGGCCTCATAAAGGACTGCTGCCGCTGCTCTGCTGCTGGTGCTGCCCAGGACTCTCTCCTGCTGTGAGTGCCCACAGGCCCTGTCCCTGCCTCCTTCCACCTGGTCTAGGGCGGGGCCTGGAAGGCCTCATACAGGACTGCTGCCGCCGCTCTGCTGCTGGTGCTGCCCAGGGGAACTTGAAACAGCACAGAGTCCTTTTTAAAATGCTTTTTAAAGAATTTTTAATGTTTTTATCTTCTTTGGGGTGGTAGGTGGGAGGGATTTTTAGTTGGGTGTGGGAATCTGTTAAATTTTAGTGTATTTGTAATTTTTATTGTTTTTGGTTTTATTGTTTTATTGTGTTTGGGGTGGTAGGTGGGAGGGATTTTTAGTTGGGTGTGGGAATCTGTTAAATTTTAGTGTATTTGTAATTTTTATTGTTTTTGGTTTTATTGTTTTATTGTCTTTTTTGTGTTCTTCTTTTGTTGAGTTCTTTGCTGTTTTTTACAGAGGTTTTATTTTGTTTTTAAGGGGAGGGGTCAGGGCTGCCCGGGAGGGGGTCCCAGCAAGCAAAATGGCTGGGGCAGATTCCACAGGGGGGTGTGCACTGGAACAACCGATCTCAGTGGTCACGGGTAGGAGGAGGAGTTACGCTAAGACCAGACCATGTCATTACCGAGGAGGCAGACTTAGTCGTTGTCTGAGGACTATCCCTGCCTCCAGGTCTGGTCCTGACCGGACGGATATTGGAATCAGCAAGGGATACCCACATGACCTGAAGGTGCTGCTGTGCAATGCCAGGTCGATGATGAATAAGACCACCGCCATTCACGACCTGATTGTGGATGGAGGATTTGACCTGGCATGTGTGACAGAGACCTGGTTGGAGGAAGCCGATGGGCCCGTTCTTGGCGCTGCTTGCCACCAGGTTTCTCTTATGCACAGCAACCCAGGCCATCTGGGCGGGGAGGGGGGGTTGCAGTGATTTTTAGGAAGTCATTAGTTTGCACCAGGCGTCCTATTGGGAAGACCCAGTTCTCTGAGTGCATGTTCTGGAAGTTGGGCAATAGAGGCAGTACAGGATTCCTTTTGGTGTACCGACCTCCCCGCTGCACCAAGGATTCCCTGCCCGAGCTGCTTCAGGTCGTATCGGATGTGCTCCTGGAGACACCTAGCTTGGTTGTCTTAGGGGATTTTAACATCCATGCCGACACGACCTTACAAGGAGCCGCTCGGGACTTCGTGGAAAGCATGGCCACCATGGGGCTGTCCCTGAATAAGTCTGGCCCAACTCATAGCCGCGGACATGCCTTGGACTTGGTGTTTACCTCTATGGATGTTGGTGATCTGACATTAAGTAAAAGCGAAACAAAAGAAGTGCCATGGTCAGATCACTTTCTGGTGCAACTGGACTTCTCCGCAACCCTTTCCCTCTGCAGGGAGGTGGGACCGATTCGGATGGTCCGCCCCCGCTACTTAATGGATCCAATTGGCTTCCAAAGAGTGGTAGGGGATGTTTTATCCCATGTCGATGGCCTTTCAGCTGATTCCCTGGTGGCCCGCTGGAATGCGGAGTTAACCAGCGCTATTGACTGTCTGGCTCCGAAGCGCCCTCTCAGATTGCATGGAGCCCGGACAGCCCCGTGGTTTTCCCCGGCGCTGAGGGCAATGAAACAGTCGTTGAGACGGCTAGAGCGCCGGTGGCGGAAAACTCATTTTGAATCAGACCGGACACGGGCTAGAGCTCAACTTCGAGCCTACCAAGTGGCAATGGCGACGGCGAAGAGGACCTTCTTCACCGTCTCCATCGCATCTGCAGAAAACAGCAGCAGGAGACTCTTCCAGGTGGTTCACAATTTAGCGGAACCACCTGCTCCATCCGGGCCCAGTACGGGCCACATGATCTCCTGCAATGATTTTGCAAAGTTTTTTGCAGATAAAGTCGCTCAGATTCGGGAAGAGGTAGACTCCACCGTGGGAGCAGGGCCGGGGCGGGGGAGTGCTAGAGTCCTGTCTAGTCAAGTTTTGTGGGATCAATTTCAATCTGTTACCTCCGAGGATGTGGACAGGCTGCTTAGACGAATGAAACCAACCACCTGTCTCCTTGATCCTTGCCCATCCTGGCTTATAAAAGCTAGCCAGGAAGGGCTGGGCGATGGGCTTCGCGGGTTGGTAAATGCTTCTCTCCATGAGGGAGCCTTCCCAGACCCGCTGAAAGAGGCGGTTATTAAACCGCTTCTTAAAAAACCATCTTTAGATCCGGCCAATATGGCCAACTATCGCCCAGTCTCAAATCTTCCATTCTTGGGCAAGGTGATTGAGCGAGTGGTTGCGGAACAACTCCAGGCACGCCTGGAAGAAGCGGACCATTTGGATCCCTTCCAGTCAGGATTCAGGCCTCATCATGGGACTGAAACTGCCTTGGTCGCACTGGTCGATGATCTCCGGCGGGCTAGGGACAAAGGTAAGAGCTGTTTCCTTGTTCTGCTGGATCTCTCAGCGGCTTTTGACACCATCGACCATAACATCCTTCTGGACCGTCTAGAGGGCTTGGGAGCTGGGGGCACTGTCATGCAGTGGTTCCGCTCCTTCCTCCTGGGCCGTGTTCAGAAAGTGGTGGTGGGGGATGAGTGTTCAGACCCCTGGGCGCTCACTTGTGGGGTGCCTCAGGGTTCTGTCCTCTCCCCCATGCTTTTTAACATCTATATGCAGCCACTGGGAGAGATCATCAGGGGGTTTGGGCTGGGTGTCCATCAGTATGCTGATGATACCCAGCTCTACCTCTCTTTTAAATCAGAACCAGTGAAGGCGGTGAAGGTCCTGTGTGAGTGCTTGGAGGCGGTTGGAGGATGGATGGCGGCTAACAGATTGAGATTGAATCCTGACAAGACAGAAGTACTGTTTGTGGGGGACAGGAGGCGGGCGGGTGTGGAGGACTCCCTGGTCCTGAATGGGGTAACTGTGCCCCTGAAAGACCAGGTGCGCAGCCTGGGAGTCATTTTAGACTCACAGCTGTCCATGGAGGCACAGGTCAACTCCGTGTCCAGGGCAGCTGTTTATCAGCTCCATCTGGTACGCAGGCTGAGTCCCTACCTGCCCACTGACTGTCTCTCCAGAGTGGTGCATGCTCTAGTTATCTCTCGCTTGGACTACTGCAATGCGCTCTACGTGGGGCTACCTTTGAAGGTGACCCGGAAACTACAACTAATCCAGAATGCGGCAGCTAGACTGGTGACTGGGAGCGGCCGCCGAGATCACATAACACCGGTCCTAAAAGACCTACATTGGCTCCCAGTACGTTTCCGAGCACAATTCAAAGTGTTGGTGTTGACCTTTAAAGCCCTAAACGGCCTCGGTCCGGTATACCTGAAGGAGCGTCTCCACCCCCATCGTTCTGCCCGGACACTGAGGTCCAGCTCCGAGGGCCTTCTGGCGGTTCCCTCATTACGAGAAGCCAAGTTACAGGGAACCAGGCAGAGGGCCTTCTCGGTAGTGGCACCCACCCTGTGGAATGCCCTCCCACTAGAGGTCAAAGAGAACAATTACCAGACCTTTAGAAGGCATCTCAAGGCAGCCCTGTTTAGGGAAGCTTTTAATGTTTGATGGATTTCTGTATTTTAGAATTTCTGTTTTTTTTGGAAGCCGCCCAGAGTGGCTGGGGGAACCCGGCCAGATGGGCGGGGTATAAATAATAAATTATTATTATTATTATTATTATTATTATTATTATGGTTTGATGTTTGGGTCTTCTGCCTGGAAAAGCTGTAAATTTTATAAAGATCGTTAATCTTCATGGCTATGAGAGAAAACGAAAGTGATTTGAGCTTTTTAAGATGGCGCTGCTTCGACGCAACAGGGAGCTCCAGACTAAGAAGATTTATGGGGAGGCTGGACTGATTAACCCACACAGGAGAAAGAACATTTGTGAAACCTTGTTTGATTTTATCTCAGCAGCTGGGAAACAATCGGTTGAAAGTGGAAAACATCTATGTGACTGTAAGGGGAAGATCTGGATTATTATGAACTTGGAGGACGATTTGAACTTTAGAAAAAAGACGGCAGTGGACGGTTGCGAGGAATCCCCAATTTCTTGAAGCATGGGAACCCAAATAAAAAATTCTTTAGATGATTTGGCATAACATTCGGTTTGATTGATATATATATGTGTATAATTTGAAATAATGAATGTGATATAATTGGTTTTAATTGGAAAATTAATAAAATATATTTTTTTTAAAAAAACAACACAATCCCATGCATGTTTGCTCACATGGAAGTCCAACTGAGTCCTGAAATGTAATTGGATTAAATAAGATTTTGGAAGCAAAATTAAATGAATTTATCTTACCTTGAAATCTAGCACGCGGGAGGCCATCTAAAAAGAATAATTGGCTTATCACTTGGTTTATTTTTGAATTGTAATTGTAATTTGTTATTGTTAGAATGTGGCTTATATTGGATATATGTAATTGAAAATTAATAATACACACACACACATGGAAGTCCAATTGAGTCCAAAAGCGCTTACTCTCAGGTAAATGCATAGGATTGCAGCCTTAATTATACCAACCCATGATGGGAAGTTAGGTGAGTGGATGAAAAGTTATGAACTGTTTTTTAAATATATAGATGGCTGATTCTGCAATAATAATAATAATAATAATAATAATAATAATAATAATAATAATCCTGCTAACTCCCTGCCACAGTGGCAGAAAGTTCAAGTGCTCCATTAATCACTGCATTCCTTAGGCCTGTTTTTATGTAGAGTTCATGGAGCTGTGGATGCCCGCCTGTCTGTCTAGCACTGGGAAACGATGCTCCTTGAGCAGTAACCCCAACATCTACAAAGGATGTCTAAGAATAATTAATGATCATTTCCTGTACTTTCAAACTGCAGACCTTTTAGATGAAAAGGGGCGCATTGTCCACTGCCCATGCCCAGAAGCAAGCCCAGGAACACCAAAATCACTCTTGACAAATGTTTATGTAACTTTTTTTTTACAGCTCGCAGTAAGAGATTTATCCACACAGTTGTCCCCATGGTGGTTTTCCTAGTGCCTAATTATTATTGCACAAGTAGGAAAACCTTCCTTCTGTTTCTTGGGATGCTATGACAATCCAATTAAACAGATTTAGTCAGCCAGTGATCTGATTCCAGTGTTGCCCTTTCTCAATTCACATATTTGGATCACTCTACGTAATGACTGAGAGTGCGCCACAGTCTCGTTTTATCCAGTCACTATGCTCCTGAGTTGAAGGGACATTTTAGCCTGTGCTGTTCCTTGATAAAATAGGGAAATGTTTCCTTCATGTTCCTCCCACCTTCAGTCAGGTCCCACATGTCACCGGACTCTTGTACTGGTGTGATTGCAACAAACTAAGGCAACTAGGGGAAGAAGCATAGCTCAGTGGCAGAGCAGCTGGTTCACATGCAGAAGGTGCCAGTTTCGATCTCTGGCATTTCCAGGGTAGGGCTGGGAGGGACATCTGCCTGAAATCCTAGACAACTGCTGCCAATAAGCAAACACAATACTGGGTTAGATGGACCAATGGTCTGACTCGGTATACAGCCACTTCTTCTGTTCCTAATGACAACAAATATGAAAGGGCGGAACCCACACTTTGAGTAGATAGCAAATGGTCCAAATGCAAGAAGGGATGGATCTCCACTACATCTCTCCTTGCCCCCCCCCCTGCTCCCTATGCCTCTCTCTCTCTTTTGCTGTTCATCGTTTTGTTTTTATATTTTCTTTTCCCCAAATTTTATGTATACTTTTCAAGTTTATACATTTCACTAATTTTATACATTTAATTAATTTTACAATCATTTTAACATTTCAAAACTTGACTTCCTTCCCCCTCTTTCTGCAGTTCCTTAAATTGATCTTTAATAGCCTCTGCATATCCAAATTAACTTAATTTGCTCATTTATTCATCTTCTTTCGATATATACTCTTATAAAACTGCAAGTTATTACGATAATCCTGCCAATAATCTTATCTGTTTACAATTTATCTGTAAATATTAAATAAACCATTTCCATTCTTTTATTTAAAAGTTTGTTATCTTGATTTCTTATTCTTCCGGCAAGTTTAGCCATTTCTGCATATTCCATAAAATTTTGTATCCATTCCACTACATCTCATGGTGCAAAGAAAGGAGAATGAGGGGTCAACCCCACTGCAGGCAGGATGAAAAGTACAACTGGGAATTGAAGAATTCAATATGCAGTGTTAAGTGGTTTTCTAATGGGGCGGAATTAGAGCTGTCTGAGTGGTACACACACATTGGGCACTGAGCCGAGGGGGCACCATCTCAAAGCCCAGTAAGAGAGGCCCTGGGCTTTTGGAAAGAGGCATGAGGCTCTGACAGGGTCCTAGAGTCCTCCCTCTACCTTCCCAAAGCCTACTTGGTGCTTTCCGAGGGTTTCGGAAGGAGGCAGAAGGGCTCTAGGCCTTTGCACTTCCTTCCCCAAACTGGGTGCCTATTTGCCCACCTTTGGAAAGGCTGTGTTGAGGACTGAGACACACACCAAATTTTGGCCTTGCACAGGACACCATAGTACCCAAGTCCATCACTTCTTTCTATCAAGGATGCAGAAGGCAACCATGGTTTAAAAACAGGTGACAGCCACCATTTGTACCATGGGCTGTGCATGGGCCAATCGCATATGGTGACAAAATAGATGATGACAAAAATGACCACCTGGAAGACCTCCAAGCATAAAAAAGGGGAAGAAAGCATGCACACGAGAAAGGCAAACTGTTAGCTCCACTCTTCTGACATGTTGTTTTTAAGCATAAAATCAGCAAAGCCTGAAGCTTTAATGCTCTGAATTAGTTTTGTTATATTTTATTAACCTTTCCACAGCTGGCACACTTGAAACCCCTCTTTCATCACATGCTTAGCAGACGTTCAAGTGCAGCTGAGAGCCGAGCCAAACTTCTGTCTGCTGGACTCACTGTCAGTGTGCCATGGCTTCCCTGCTAACCTTCTGTCCTCTCAGATGCAGCCGGTGGGATACAACAAAGTTTAGAGAAGGGAAATCCCTTTCAGGGCACTCTCAGACCAGTTACTCCAGGGAAGCCTGCCACAAGCCACCAATGGCAACATCTTCATTTTGCCAATTAGGGTCAGTTTTATTTTCTGCCTCGTCATATATCAATGATTATCTAGACGTCAGTTAGATTTTTCTCCTTACCCAAACCCATTGGCTTAGCCCACATTTACATGTGAGTTCTTGGGCACGAAGTGGTAGAAAACAAGTGTACCACTTATTGATAATGTGGGGACTGCAGGTATTTAACCCATCTGATTCTCTCTTGCAGATGCTCTCCAGAAATTGATCTGACATGTGGGTCCCAGAGCTCGGGGGTGGGGGGAGAACTGTGGGGCGGATCAAAGTGTGTGTGTTTGAGGAAGGACAAAATGTTAAGTACTGATTCTCTACAGCAGGGGTGGCCAACTCCCAAGAGACTGAGATCTACTCACAGAGTTAAAAACTCGGGTACAGGGCAAAGATGCTGAGGTTTTTTTAGGAAGGAAAGCCCTGTGGACAAAGGAAGGACAAAGATGTTGAGCTTTTTTTAGGGGAGCCAAAGTTGTTGAGCTTCTTCAGGGGGAGCTGGTGATCTACTGGTGATCTACCACAGACGTCAGTGATCAACCAGTGGATCACAATCTACCTGTTGGACATGCCTGCTCTACAGGAAATGCCTTCTCAACCCACATTAGCATTAGGCTTGTTCACATTTACAGCTGAGCATAGCTGTCTCTACACATAAACCAAGTATTCATAGGAAAAAGTGCACATTTGTTGATATGTGCAGCTCAGTTGTTATGTATACACTAGTATCGTGAAGCCCGTTAAATTAACGGGTGCTAGAACGGGAGGAGGAGGCAGAGCAGCAACAGAGGAGCAGGGCTGCCTCGTCGTCTTGCTGCTGGTCGCCGGGGGGGGGGGGGCTGCGTCCGTTGTGTGCTTCCCCCGACGTCGTCGCGTCTCCCGCCGTGCACCCTCCCGCCCTCCCGCCCGCCTTTCCCAACCCACCCAGAGCCAGGCCCGCCTCACGCCGGGTGGGGGGAGGGGTTGGGATGTGGCAATGGGGTGGGGGCAGGGAACGGCAGCGGCGGGGACGCGAACGCACATGCTCCATTGTGCGCTCGCGTCACAATCCCTTGTGGTCCCTTTCCCTCTTCCCCTCGCACCGTTAGTTGGGAGGCAAGGCGCAGAACGGCGGTTTGGAGGGGAAGGCGTTGAGGAAGAAAGAACGGCTCGAGGGCGCGAGTGAGTGTGCGGGGACGGGGAGTGTGCGGGGATTGGGCGCAAACCCAGGGACACAGGGACTGGATGCAGATGTCAGCAGTTTGAAAGCACACCTGTGCAAGTAGATAAATAGGTGCCACTGTGGCAGGAAGGTAAATGGCATATCCATGCGCTCTGGCTTCTGTCATGGTGTTCCATTGCACCAGAAGCAGTTTAGTCATGCTGACCACATGATCAGGAGAGCTGTCTGTAGACAAACGCCAACTCCTTCGGCCTGAAAATGAGATGAGAGCCGCAACCTCATTGTCGCCTTTGACTGGACTTAACCATCCAGGGCTACCTTACCTTTACCTACACATGTAACCAGACTGTACACTCATTGAACATTCCATGTGCGTAACTGTACAAATAGCTCAGCTATTTGTATAAACAGATATGCAGATTGCACACTCAATGAAAGGAAAGTGCAAATAATATCCCTAAAGTGGGGCAAGAAAAGGCTGGTCACCCCATTTTTTGCTTTGTGTGCAATGTGTAGCTCTGGCCGATCTGCTCAGGAATCTATGTACTGGAGGCAAGATGAGATGGCCAGTGGGTTTTGGGCTAGAAAGAAAGTATGGGAGGGATGCATATCAACAGCATGAAATCACCAGAACTCACTGACAGCTGCCAGTAAGGAGACAGCTGGCTGGCATAGCCATGGAAATGGGGAGCAAGGAAGGGAAAATTCATACAAGACCTTGTGGAAGTGCAACAGGTCACAGGCATTTTTGAAAAAGAAGAGCAGCTACGAACAAATGCTTCAGGATCTGGTCTGCCAGGGTGTGGCTTACCTTTGCATTTTGTACTTTGACTCAAGGACAGTCTTGACAACCTAGAAGTTAGATTCTTGTACCGTACTGCCCCTAGTGACTGTCTAGAACAGGCATCCCCAAACTGCGGCCCTCCAGATGTTTTGGCCTACAACTCCCATGATCCCTAGCTAACAGGACCAGTGGTTGGGGAAGATGGGAATTGTAGTCCAAAACATCTGGAGGGCCAAGTTTGGGGATGCCTGGTCTAGAAGCTGCCCACCCTCTGATATGAGTAGGTCACCCAACCAATACTTTACTCCAGTGTGCTTATCATCTTTGGGGTGCAAGTCATGTTTCAACCTGTAAAGTCGTAAGTGCTGAGTAATAATAGCAAATGCTTATGCAATGAAAATTGTAATTGAGTGTTTTCTTCTGTTTGTACTGCATTGGGTTCTGTTTTGTTTGTTACCCTACAGACAGAACGGGGTAGAAACTGAAACAACACAAAACAGCTACATGAGCATAGATTCAGTCCCAAATTTGAGCAGACTTATCAAGGCACTTTCTTAAACCAGCTTTCATTATTTAGCTATATACACCCAAGCATAAAACTACTGTTTGAGTTATGCTATTGGAGGGTAAAGTGAAAGATTCAATTTATTAAGGGTTCACAAGAGAAACTCACTAGCTCCTATCGATGAACCCCTGCTCTCCAAATCCTATCACCCTATCACCCCTCCTGACAGCATGGTTAGCTTCAGGGCAGCGTGTCAGCATGGTGGCAGCATTAACATGAGCAGGAGGAATGGCAGCAGATTTCGCTGTTGGGATCCAACAGCTTGATGCATCTGAATGGAGTCTTACAAGAAAATGAATGCACACAGGCCAACGTTGTATAAAACTGCTAGTCTTGTAATGCCATTCACTCTTGAAAAAAGAGAAATATTTGATTGCAACTAAGATCACTTCCAAACCATTATTTTTGGATGGGAAGCAGTCACATGCCAGTAAATTCAGGTTGTGCAATGAAAGTTGGTTTAGAGGCCTTGAGCCTCCAACAGTTTAGAGGCCTTGAGCCTCCAACAGCTTAGTTCCCGAGTGTTTTGGCTCCTGAACACCGCAAACCCAGAAGTGACTATTCCGGTTTGCGAACTATTTTTGGAAGCTGAACGTTCCTGCAGCCAATCAGAAGCCATGCTTTGGTTTCTGAACGTTTTGGAAGTCAAACGGACTTCCGGAAGGGATTCTGTTCGACTTCCAAGGTACGACTGTATTTCCTCACCCCCAAAATAAGACTTTTTCCTGATACAGTATGGAACATTATTGGGAAATTGCACTGGAAAGTGTGGTCTGACGTCGTCAAACCTCCTTGCAAGCAAATCAAAGTGAATGTTCCATAAACAGCCATTGCCATCTACCTTCCCAGCAAACAAATCAGAATGAAGGCTCAGTAAACAGGTCATTGGGAAGTGACCTAAATAACTGAGTTTCTAGTGGAAAACGTCCGCTAGCATTGACCTGCAAATGATTGCCTGAGTGTGTGCTTTAGACTTCACACACTGCTCTATAATAGACAAGTTCTCATGTTTGTGCAAGAGCATCTCTCCCCCTCCCCCATGCAATGCTTTGTGAGCAGGAGATGCCTTTGGATCTCACCCACTGTATTCTTTCGAACACAGGAAAATCTGCCTGTGTGCACTGGACCTCAGCTCCGTCTCCCTGAGAAACATACAGCTGCTAGTGCCCCAAGATCAGTTTTCAACATGTTACTTTATCCTCACTTGGAGGAAAAAAACATGCAAGACAAAGTACGGGGGACAAATAGTTGCGATTTTGAAAAATTTCCAAGCTAGACCAAAGTATGCCTCATTGCATGCGTGTTCAGCATTAGGGGGGAAAATAAATGTGCTGTTTTCAAATTTTTTGCTTCAGGGTCAGCCAATATCAGTCTACCATGTAACAGCTTTGGGGAGGGGGAGCTTCGCTTAATGATAGCACTGCCAGAGTAAACAGTGCCTCAAACCAGGGAAATCTAAAGCACATGCGTTATTGTCAGGTTTGGCTTTGCTAGTTTTGCTAATCAAAACAGCAGCTTTGCTTTTAAGAGCTATTTCTGTTAAAGGCTGCTAGCAGTTTATCAGGACAGGAGTGGGCAAGAATGTGTATTAAGGTTTTGCTCCATGAATTGTGGAGAAACTGAGAGGTCAGATTCAGTTCTTTTAAAAGAAAAGGTGCACGCTGCCATTCTAAGCTACAGTAGATTATGCTTTCTGCACAAATTTATTTTTATTGTTGAGCTGTCTAGTAAGGTAGCTTAGCACAGCAACAAATACTACTTGACAAGTACAAAATTTCCTCATGAACAGTGAATATAAAGAGGTTACCAGGAAGTTCGCCTACAGTACAAGGGCAGAAGAAGATCCGGGGGGGGGGGGGAGTTGCTCCTTTCTTGGTTTGTTTTCCTGAGCAAATGCAGCTCGAACTTGAGAGCATGTGCCAATTTCATTCTGATGTGCAAAGAAACAAATGTCAGAATTTACAAAATGCTGAAAGATTAACAGCCGTCTAAGGCCCAGGCCAAATGCCTCTGCACCTTGCATCTGAACAGCCTTGATTTGGGATGCCATGGTTGTACAGATTGGAGCATTATTATTTATGCAGAAGGCTATGCATTAAGTTTGCAAGCTTCAGCCTCGCAGGAGCTAGTTGCAAGTTACTACATAGACTCTTAGGGCAGGGGATCTGCCCTGTTCCATTCCCTCCTCCCCTCTCCCAATTAACCTCCATCTCCAGGGCTTGGTCATATATGGGAGTGCAGAGGAAGAATCACTAGGGGATTCCCCCTGTGACGTCACCAGGGACCACCTCTAGGTCTCAGGCTTGGACCCTGATATCACAGGGTCTGGTATGCTCCTGACCTGGCAGCCCCAATGGGGGACTACTCTTAAATGGGAACCAGAGCACATATTTATTGGAGTTTCTGTGATTCAGTCTCCCTTTCCCTGGCAACCGGAGTTCTCATTTCTGCCTGACAACTGATGAGGAGTTTCAAAGGAGGTTTCTTATGCAGTGAAAGATGGGCATAGAACAAAAAAGTGAGAAGCCCTGAGGCACGCACGCGCGCGCGCGCACACACACACACACACACACACACTTGTGCATGCTGAAGAGAACTCCCTGTCTCACAGCTTTTTTTTCTTTCTTTATGCTGAAATCTGGCTTCTAAGGATTACATTTACAGGAAATGTTTTCATTTTACAATATTTGGCTTCCCCCCCCTCTCAGAAAATAAAATATTGTTCCTTTAATGTTGGGGGAGCTCTTGGCAGTTGAATAAATAGCTATGCCTTAGGATCTTATCCAAATCCACTGCAAGCAAAGGAAAGATTCCTTTGGTTGACATTAATAGGATCTGGATTAGGGTTCTTGTTTCATAACATTTTGCAAGGTATGATTCAGTCCCGTCACACGGTGCTATTTTGAAACCGTTCTGTGCGAGCTATTTAAATTAAGCCCATTTTAAAGGACATGTCAACACTATTCCTAACGGTGCTCTTATAGTGAATCTTATTCCCTATAAACAATTAAAGAAAATTCAGGGGTTGAGATCCGAAGATCTACCTTAGGCAAGTCCAAAATCCTGGATGGATGTTTGGAACAGCAGGCTCCAATGTCACATTGAAAGCTACTTTTGCAAGCCCCTCAGTTTAAAAAGGGGTGGGATCTGGAAACCTCAAGCCCAATTTGGTGTGTGAAGCTCACTCATTCTATGGTTCATTGCATCACAGCCACTGAAAGAAATTAGAACAAATCTGCACTTGACCACTAAAATTACACTCTAAGTGACTTGGCAGGGTTGTTGTGAGTATAATGATGGTATAATTTTAAGACAAATTAAAAGCTAGTACAAAAAGAAAGTAGAATGCTGCAGGGGGTGGTTCAGGTGAGAACTCAGGATGCAGAGCCAATGTGAAATATGGGAACATGGATTGCACCTTCCTGAACACCCCACCCAGCCAAGCCTGTCCCAGCTGACAGCCACACATTGGATCTGCCAAGAACCTACATGTAAAGGTCAGAGTTTGCAGGCCTGAACATCCCAACCATGTCCCAGATTCTTTCTTTTTTTAAGGCTGCTGCTGCTGTTGTTGTTCATGCTTCCAAGCCTGGCCACAAAGACACACCCCTCCCCTAATTCAAAATCAGGGGCAACAAGGCTTATTATTTTTTATTACTATTTGCTTATCAGTATTACACACACATTTCTCCAAGCAACTCAAGGTGGTCCATGGAGGCACAGGTCAGTTCTGTGTCCAGGGCTGCCGTCTACCAGCTCCATCTGGTACACTGGCTGAGACCCTACCTGCTTGCGCACTGTCTCATCAGAGTGGTACATGCTCTGGTTATCTCCCACTTGGACTACTGCAGTGTGTTCTGTGTGGGGCTACATTTGAAGGCAACTTAGAAACTTCAGTTAACCCAGATTGCAGCTCCCAGACTGGTGACTGGGAGCAGCTGCTGGGGCCATATAGCACCAACCCTTAAAGACCTACATTGTCTCCCAGGATGTTTCCGAGCACAAGTGTTGACCTTTAAAGGCCTAAATGGCCCTGTATACTTCAAGGAGTGTCTCCTCCCTCAACTTCCAGCCTGGACACTGAGGTAGGGTTGCCAGACTCAATAGAGGACGGGACTTCTGTGCCTTTCATTGCCCTGCTCTCTTTTGAGTCTGGGAACCTTAAAGAGAAACCAGCAGACCCTTTGTTTAATTTGCAAGCAAAGGGTCTGCTGGTTTCTCTTTAAGGTTTCCAGGCTCAAAAGAGAGCAGGGCAATTAAAGGCACAGAAGTCCTGTCCTCTATTGAGTCTGGCAACCCTACACTGAGGTCCAGCTCCGAGGGCCTTCTGGTGGTTCCCTCACTGCGAGAAGTGAAGCTACAGGGAACCAGGCAGAGAGCCCACCCTGTAAAATGCCCCCCCCAAAATCAGATGGGTGGGGTATAAGGAATAAATTAAGCTGGAGGGGGCAGAATCTTTTCCATGGGTCTAGAAGCATATGGAGCCCCCCCCCCCAATTAACAGTTCTATGTGGTGCTTTTAAGACTAAACAATTGAGGCTGCAATCCTATAAACACTTACCAGGGACAATCCCCCATTAATGCAGGTTTATTGTGGCATGAACCCACAACAGGTTATACAAGGTTAAATGGTCTTTGTTAAATTAGGTGCATAAATATTTGCACAACTGCAGTGTGTCCACATTACCATTGCAAGGGAGGAGGATGGGGAGGAAACCAAAAAAAACTTTGCCCTGCCTGTGGCCCCACCTTTGTGTCCTCCTTGGTCACCAAGCCGCCCTACCAGTTTCAAAGACCTCTTGCCATCAATGCCTGTTGACTACTACTACAAGTAGGATACAATATCCTTTCCATTTTTCTCACTTGGAAATGTCACATTCCCCAAATGAATAAATAATCCACATAAACATTTTCAACTAAACAGCACAAATGTTGTGCAGAAAGGTGGCCACAGATTTTCTGTCCATGCAACTGTCCTCCTCTCAACAAGATCCACTTCAAAAGTTCTCAACCACATCTGAAAAACCCCCTTTGTTTACAATATTTGCAGCTCAGCTGAATTCCACATGAGAATTAAACAACCTCTTCTAATCATGCATTTCTGGCTAAGATTAAAGATGTACTAGATACAGATGACTCAAATTGACTAGTATTCCAGGAATGAATTGTTACCCTCTCTAGTTTAACTATATAAATATAGCCGAGAACAATCCTGCACCTAGGGGCCAGTGAGTTCCAAGAAGGCATTTGCTTAGCTGAGCCATATGTCATTTGTGGGCAAAGTAATTGAGTGGGTTGTAGTGGAGTTGCTCCAGGATTTACGGGGTTGCATTGATTATCTATGTAGGGTGGGAAATCTGCCAAGTCTTGAAGGGATCATAATGCTCCTAAAGGAATAAATGCACAGTATGGGGGGTGCTCCAGACTGTATTATTTAATATTTATTTGGGGGAAATAGACACTCCCCACCTCCAAAATTTCAAGGCAGCTTACAAAAGAATGCTATAGCAGTAGTAAGGAACACCACAGACTCACTCTGCTTGGTAAGCCATATGTAGTTGTTCCTCCTTGATCCCAGTTTTGCGACCATCGTCCATGACATGGTAAGCTCCTTTCAGGACTTCTGTTATGCGATTCCTGTGGGGCTGTAACTGAGGAGAATTCAGAAGCTGTAACTGAGGAGAATACAGTAGAATTCCACATGTCTTTTCTGCAGTAAAAAGAGTCCCTGGCATAAGTTAGGGATTGCTTTCTCCTTGATTTAATTATGCCCATCATTTATAGTTGCTGGTGTTTCCTTGGGCTGTGCCTCATCCAGTCCTTCCTCTCACCCAGTCTGAGAAACCATGGGGCAGGACTTTCTTGGTGGTGGCATCTCCTTATGGAACCCCCTGCCTAGAGAGAGCCCTTTGGCCCTTTCCATTGCTCTGTTTTGCTGTCTGCCTAAGGCCTCTTATTTCACAAGGCATTTCCCTCCAGGCAATTGTATGGGGAAGGTGCCTGGTAGTTGCTTTTAGCTATGCTTTCTTAAACAATATACTCATGGGTTTTTGCTGGCTGTTGAGGGTCTCTTTTATTTGATTCTACTTGGGAGGTTTAATTGCTGAATTTCACTGTTGTTTTTATCAATCAATTCTATGCTCTGTACCTCCATAGAAAGCTAATCGACAAATGCTTATGTTCGTGAATGACTGGAGCTAGCAAGGAAATGCCAAGAAAACAGCAATCCCCAACCAGCTAAAAGTTCATTGGAACTGCAGTTGGGATAGCCACATGCATTGCCAAAAACTGTGGATACCGAAAAAAGAAGACACAGCAGATTTGCATACAGTAACTTGTATATATAGGTGCAAAGGTAGAAATAACGGATACAATATATAGAGAAATATTTCTTACTGACAGACAGTGTTGTGTAGTGGCTAGAGTGTTGGACTAGGACCTGGGTGGCCAGGGTTCAAATCCCCACTCAGCCATGAAGCTCACTGGGTGACCTTGGGCCAATCCGTGCCTCTTAGCCTAACCTGTTGTAGAAATTAAATGAGGAAAGGGAGAACTGGGCAAATGCCATCAAAAAGCAGCCAGGATGAGGACCTGTACTTTATTCCACAGGCAAAAGCCCTAATATAGGCAGATGGACCATTTTGTGTCCCTGTGTTTTATTCTTGGGAATTGGTTCCTGACTACAACATGTAAATACACAGTGCAACCCCAGAGCCTTTGCTGTGCTGTTGGAAATGCTAAGTAAAGACCAAAATAGAAAGATCTGGAAAGCCCACACACACAGAGCCCAAAACTGAATCCATTGTGGTATCTTTCCTTTCCCCTTCAGGAACATTCTGTTTACCCTGCAACTGAGTCAAGTCCTAAATTATAAACAGCTATGTCACTGAGTGAAACTCCCTCATGCGACATTTTTCCAAAAATACTATATCACTGGATGCAACAATGTACTTTCTGAGGGGTCATTCACTACCAGTGAGAGTTACTCCAAGCCAGTTTTCCAAGATAAGGTTAGCGTGTATTCATAGGGTATCCTGAAATCTCTTGAAAGCGGCCATTGGGGCACTCTGAGGAGAAGATGAGGGTTCAGCTTGGACCAGATAAGATCTGGTGCTTATTGCCATCTCTTCTGCTAGAAAGTCACCCAGTATTTTGCAAAGCTACATAAGCAAAGCTCTTGAGAAACAAGCCTGAACTAGCACATACCAGCCTCCAATGCCGTAATTAAATCAAATGCTTAATAAAGCAGCTGCACTTTTTGAAATTTTCTTCCAAGGCCATTGTCATTATCGCCTGGGGCCACAGAAAAAGGCATGATAAGCATATGGTGGAGTGAAGAATCTCCAGGACGATCCCGCAGGCCAAATGAAAGTGTACTTAAGGACAAACACTGCCTGCCACCAGCTGCTATTTGCCAAGCCAAATACTGCATTTCACCCAGCGCAGTGTAGGACAATTGAATGAATACTGTTCCTATTGCATGGTAAAGGGTTGGCCAACTAACAGCCGAGCTTGTTTTTGTCCCTTTAATAGACCTTTGATTTGCAAATGCTTTTCCTGGCATAGAGCAAAACATTATACCTACTAATTGCTGCAGATCAGACCTACTGCTCAAAAACTAACTTAGAATCATAGAGTTGGAAGAGACCACAAGGGCCATCCAGTCCAACCCCCTGCCGAGCAGGAAACACCATCAAAGCATTCTTGACATATGCCTGTCAAGCCTCTGCTTAAAGACCTCCAAAGAAGGAGACTCCACCACACTCCTTGGTAGCAAATTCCACTGCCGAACAGCTCTTACTGTCAGGAAGTTCTTTCTAATGTTTAACTTTTGGCATACAATTTGTAATAAACAATGATTCTGACCATTAGATGAGGGAGGGTATCTGTCATCTCCTGTCCTTAGGAAAATGGCATTCCTTTCTTTGCAAGATTCCCTTTGATGGTTTCATTGAGATCAGACGACGTGTCCTCGTCCCAGCCCTGCCATGTTCCCTTCTTTCTTCATACACCGTAACTGTGTTATGTCTTATAATAACACAAAAGGCTGTAAGATGCAAACCCACAGAAGTTCCAATGAGGCACAAAATGCTGAGTGCAGAATTCAGTTTCCTAAGAATCTCAGCTTCTTTAAAAAAAAGAACAACAACAAAACTAAACTAAAAGGTTCTAGCCCTCATGGCATGTTTGAAACACTGGTGACATCTCAAAGCCTGATAAGCTGCTGTATAAGATTTGCCAGAGATCTGCAAAATTCCTTCTCTTCCTCTCAACAAGCAGAAGCATGGTAGTTTAAAAAAACTGCAGAATAAATTACACGTCTTAAGTGGTGCGATCTTGCTTAAGTTTGCATATGTATTATATATGTTGAGAAGTTCAGCATTTGTTGTAAAATAATTTACCATGCTGTAGCAACACTTTATTTTTTAGCACAGATTGTTCTGGTCATCGTGAATTTGGCTCATGAAAGTAGCATCCCATTTCCCTGCTGTGCCCAACTGTAGGCGCCCCTCATAATTTCACAGTGCCACAACCATGCTGATACCCAGTTCTGTACACACATTTGCTGATGTAGCAAAGGCATGCATTGGGCCTGCAGAGCCCTTATCCACACTAAAGCAAGCTGGGTCTGCTTCGTTGCAAAAGGTTTGAAGAGCAGAGCCCGAGGGCTGTATTTTTCAAATAACAAGAGCTACAAAATGCACAACCACAAAACAGAGTTTACAACAGGTGCAAGCATTTAAGGTTTCAGCAGCAATCAAACTGCAGCTGTTAATTTGTGTCTGGAATACAGCTGTATGCTTCGGAGGGTGAGAGCTGTACCCTCAGAAAGAGATGGCACCCTTTAAAAAATGTGAGTGTTCATAATCAAATGGAGCCTATATATAAAATTGGTATTTGGAAAAGCTATCCAGAAATCTAACAGGAACAGATGCACTCCGGGGATTATTTTCATATCCCTCTGTCACTTCCTGGCACAAAGATTCTGTTTGACACATACTCAATGTCCATACAAGTCCTACTGTTGAATATAAGAGGTGCACAAATTGCTGTTTTCCTGGACTCGGGATTGTCTCCAGCAGCCAGAGTTAAAGCCCTTCTGCTCATTAAGCAATGCTGAGTGTGTTTATTTTGCTTTGGTTCCGGCATTCCAAGCAATTCTCTGTTACATACCAAAGTGGAGGAGAGACTTGTATTTTTCTGGGTCATGGCATTTTCTCATCACCGATGGCAAAGATCTAGTCATCTCTTGGATAATGTTTTCCCCCTGCGGTTCCTTCATTAATGGCTGCTCTTTGTATTGAAAAGTATGTGCTGTCTTTTTAATATATAAAATATTGGCTCTCTAAATCTAAGAGAAGAACTTGGCTTCTTTGTAACCTGTGGGCCTTTTCCCACTATAATATCTTTTTTTAAAATATATACATATAGCAGTGTGAATAGCGTTATGAGTTTGGTGGGCAGGACTCCCCACCCCCAAATCTCTACATTAAGGGTAAGAATTTGAACAAACTCAAATTCATGAATTTAGCAAGGGCTGGAAATAACACCAGCTAGCTTCTTCATGAGGCCTGCCAAGTGTACTTGAAGATACAAATGGCTTGGTTTGTTTTATAATGGAAGCCCTCAACCGAGCAGAAGATGATGCTGGCATGGAGGGGGTAGGCTGCATAGCAGCAGAGGGAATGATGTCACCACAGGAAAAAAGTGCCCCTTTAAAACTGAGATTTTTGAGAAGGGCTTTTGTGAGGGGAAAAAGGCTGGGCCAAGTAGAACTCCATGCATATTGGCTGGGAGAGGCTGCACCAAGAGGCTGGAAGCCATGACTTTGGACCCAAGCTTGAAAGGAGCAAGAAGAGAAACTCTGAGGATGCACTGTTCTGAACTCTCTCCAACCAAACCCAGTTTGTAAAATAAACAATATTTCTTAAAGACACTAGGTTCTGGGGTTGCAGTACGGTCGGAATCTCCCAGACATTGCTGGGGTTCGGACTTCAGAAATAGTGTCCAGGTGGAAATTGTTCAAAGGTCCTGGAAAATCTGGACGTATGGCAACCCATGTCGGAAGTATAGTTTCTTTTAAAATAGCTCAAAAACCTCTCCTTTTTTGAGTACTTTAGTATTTGCATTTTTCACTTTTTGAAACATGGCAACCCTACACTAGTCTCTGCTGTGCCTCATTCCAAAGAAACACAAAATCTGGTTAAGTGCCAAGACCCCTGAAATTTTGCTACAGCTCAGCAGAGATTGGGGTGGTCTGCAGCAATAGTATTCCCTATTGTTTGACCATTGTTACAAACTGGATATAAGAAAGCAGGAAATAGTTTTCTTCTACCAATGACAACTTTCATATTGATGAATACAGGCCCACAAAGAAATCAGGGCCCATTGTCTCCCATGGAACAAAATTAATTGCCATTCCCCCCCCCCCAAAAAAAAACCAAGTTCTAACAAGTGGTACAAAGCAAGTTTCTGCTTAATGGAAACCTCAAATTTTAGTTTGTGGCAGGTAATGGTTTTACCAAGAACGGAATTCAGCATTCGGGCTTTTACAGAACTCACTTTGTGCAACGGTGGGTGTTGTTTGGTTACTGTACAGCAGGCCTCAGGTTATCAAACCAGTAGGTTTGCCATTCATTTTTCAGCTTGCCTCTTGCATGTATATTTTTGCGGTCAAATCCATTAGTAAGCTTTAGCGATAAACACCTGGACTCTATCAAAAACAAAGAGAGTCTTATTCCGTATGCGCAGCTAGCCGGGCGAACATACCAAGGAAAAAAGCAACTGCATAATACAGAACTTGAACAGGGATATGTTTTTTATGATGTGCCAGCATAAGGGAGATCAAAGACTAAAGCCAAATAAATAGCAACTGGGTACCAGCAAAGGAAATATGGTTAAATCTTAAAGTAATCAGAAACAAATCCCGAGACTGCCAGCCCTTCTGTATTCAAAACTTGCCTTTTTGTCCCCTTCACTAATGCCCCACTATTAGCAAGAATTGTTAATGTGACTTTTAATAACTTGCAAACAGATTTAATAACTTGCAAGTATTATGATTATTTAGACATTAGGGCACCCTAAAGCATTGATCATCACTTTGAGTTTTAACACCCTTGCATCCAACATCGCTTTAGGCTGTTAAGACCACATGTGCCCCTTTGTTGATTTTTCCGCGAGTACCTGATGGAATTTGCCAGCTCAGGTTTAACCATTTATTTGGCCTGATTCCTCCTTATCTGAAACATCTCGCAACAAACTGGAACAATCTGTCTGGCATCTGCTGATTGGCAGAGCAAATTTTTCCAGGTGGTACAACCAGACGCCCAGAATTACATGCCAACCCTATTTTGTCAGGAAATGTGATCAAAGGGGAAAGGCCCACATGACTAATGTTCAGTGTCATGTTTAGTACCTGCAATGTATCTACATAAACAGTTTTCAATGACTACTAGTAGTGAAAAATGTTCGGGAGAAAGATACAAGTGAGAGAAGTGAGCTGACAGGCCGAGGCCTGAGGGCAAAAGAGGTCCATCTGCACTTGATTTGCCAGGGATTTGCAATTGTGAAACTTTAACTCTGCAGATGATATATAAGATTACACTGACTTCAACCAGTTTATGCAAATAATGTTCAGGCTACATAAGACACAGTTTCGGTATGCTTGAGGAGCGGGTAAGTTCATAAACTAATTTTTACACAATTAGAACATCTGGCAAAGGACTGCTGTGGTTTATTGAAATATAAATTCTATTAATTGCAAGGTTGCAGGTATGTAAAGCATTCCAGACACAGGGGCACAAATCCATGTGGAAAGTGACTCTTCTGTATTCTCCTATACAAATCCATGCTCCACGAAAATGGCTTAGTTGTGAGCTGGGCAGCTCTGAACTTCAGCAAACAAGGGAGCAGAAATATTCACTAAGAGATGCAGAGATAGCCTATCACAGAACTGAAATGGCAAGTCTGTTTATGCAGTTGTGCTAGATGAATTTATAAGGGGCTGTGTGTCACAGACAATAGGCAGCTTCAAACTGTTGCTGCTTCCCGGCGGCATTCAAATCCATGTTGCACAATTAAAGTCGATACAAAGCTCTTCTGCAAAAAATTCATTTTTTAAAAAAAATCAGATGATAAGAAAAAGTGACAGATAAACAAACTGAAAACATGAGGTAACACTTGCTTGATCCGATGTCATCTAACCTTCCCACAAACAAATCAGGACGAATGCTCCGTAAGTAGCAGGCGTTGTCTAACATCACCACAAAATTCATGCAAAACAAAGTGGGTCATTGGGAAGCAACCATTTACTAATTACACTCACTTCAAAGGTAATTGTCATAGCTGCCAAGTTTTCCCTTTTCTCGCGAGGAAGCCTATTCAGCATAAGGGAAAATCCCTTTTAAAAAAGGGATAACTTGGCAGCTATGGTAATTGTCATTATTATCACAACTCAGAGAAGTCACCGGCGTTGAAGTAAACGGGTGTGTTCATACATGTTTGTGCACATATTAGTCTCCAAGCTAAGAGAAACCAGAGTCCAAGGCTATGTGGACCATTGAAGATCAGAAGATGAGAATAGCCTGCTATTCATGCCAAAGATGCATCGAGTCCAGCATTTCTGTTCTCCTAATGGCTAACTCAGGCACCCCCAAACTTCGGCCCTCCAGATGTTTTGGACTACAATTCCCATCATCTCTGACCACTGGTCCTGTTAGCTGGGGATCATGGGAGTTGTAGGCCAAAACATCTGGAAGGCTGCAGTTTGGGGATGCCTGGGCTAACTGATACCCATGGCAAGCTCTCAAGCAGCACTCTCCCCAAGCTGCAGTTTCCAGCCAGTGGTGAATGTTGTGCAACCAATGTCATGCATGCCTTGTATCAGGCATCACCAAACTTTGGCTCTCCAGATGTTTTGGCCTACAACTCCCATGATCCCTAGCTAACAGGACCAGTGATCGGGGAAGATGGGAATTGTAATCCAAAAATCTGGAGGGCCAAAGTGTGGATGCCTGCCTTGTATTCTTTGTTTAAAGCAGGCATGGGCAAACTCAGCCCTCCAGATTTTTGGATTACAATTCCCATCTTCCCCGATCACTGGACCTGTTAGCTAGGGATCATGGGAGTTGTAGGCCAAAACATCTGGAGAGCCAAAGTTTGGTGGTGCCTGATACAAGGCATGCATGACATTGGTTGCACAACATTCACCACTGGCTGGAAACTGCAGCTTGGGGAGAGTGCTGCTTGAGAGCTTGCCATGGGTATCAGTTAGCCCAGGCATCCCCAAACTGCAGCCTTCCAGATGTTTTGGCCTACAACTCCCATGATCCCCAGCTAACAGGACCAGTGGTCAGAGATGATGGGAATTGTAATCCAAAAATCTGGAGGGCCAAAGTGTGGATGCCTGCCTTGTATTCTTTGTTTAAAGCAGGCATGGGCAAACTCAGCCCTCCAGATGTTTTGGGACTACAACTCCCATGATCCTTGGGCTAACAGGACCAGTGGTCAGGGATGATGTGAACTGTAGTCCCAAAACATCTGGAGGGCCAAGTTTGCCTATGCCTGGTTTAAAGTTTATTGTTGGGGGGGGGGGGGAAGCTTCAATAAAAGTTGTTGTTTCTTTTTTTAAAAAAATACATGGACCCAGATATGTAGGAACTAGAGGGAAATGCATACGGCATGTTTTTGTTTTCCTCCTAAGGTTTGTTGCTGTTGTTTGATGCTGATGATACTAGCGGCAACAGCACCAACTACGCAGATAGTTTTGCTACCATTGTGCATCCACAAAATCCCAAGGTATTATATTATTCTAGGGCATTGTTGGGAGGATATGGCAGCCACCATCAATAAGATATAATAAAATAGAATAAAAATGTTGGAGCGAGGAAATAATCTGAGAAAAATGGGAATCATGCCCATTTTTGTGGTGTGCGTGCGTGCGTGTGTGTGTGTGTGTGTGTGTGTGTTGGGAAAATGAAAAATCTCATGCATTTTCCTCAGGAAAAATCTCGCCTGAGAAATTTCATTTTAGCTCTGGTAGGAACAAGATCAGTTTATTGAATAGGGGAATGCATTCTGTCCATGCTCAAAAACTCCCCCATCTATTTTAATTTTGCATGAACCAGGCCGAGCCCTACACTTCTGAAAACACTTCTGGGGAGCCACGGCAAAGCAGTTTAAGCCTTGCAAACCTATAAGGCAGAGCTTTCCAAACTTTTCAAGTTGGTGACACGCTTTTTGGACATGCATCATTTCACGACACAGTAATTCAGTTTTGCATCATTTCGTGACACGGTATTTCAGTTTTATTAGCAAACTGGAGGTTATTAGCCCCAGGAGGGACAAGGGAGTATTCGTGCGACACACCTACACACTGCAGCCGACACAATATTGTGTCGCAACACACAGTTTGGAAAGCTCTGCTGCAAGGAAAGATTTTTAAAGAAGTCTATGAATGTCAATTTAAATCAGCAAGGAGAACAAATATTCCATATTCAGAACTATGATTTTCTGTTACAGTAACTAATGGTCATTAGTGGATTTGGGAATCCAATTTGCAGTTGTTTCTTATTCTACTTGCCTTTAAAAAATAATAAAAAATAGAGGGCTCCATAACATTTTCTTGCAAGCACTAAGCTCTTGCAAGCTAATATCTTTTTTTTTTTTAAATAATCTTTATTCAAATTTTTAAAAGACACATACATAACAAAGAAAGATACAAAACAAAAAAAACAAAACAAATATAATAAGAATATTCAAATTATACATATACACTAAATAATAAGAATATTCAAACTATATACACACACAAACAATACTATCGCAAATAAAGAAAAAGAAGGAAGAAAAGGGAAAAAAGAAAAAAGAAAAGAAAAGAAAAATACAAATAAAACAAAACAAAAAAAATCGCTTCCCGTTATTTACAGCACACGTTTCTTTGTTTCTTCTTTTCTTCCTGCTGATCCTCCTGATCTGGTCCAAAACCCATTTTCACTTTATATTTAATTTAATTTTCTCTCTCCTTTTAAATTCTAATCTAAGCACTTCACTAAATTTGTCTCCATATTTTCTCTCTCCAAATATTCTTGAACATATATCCATTCTTTCATTATCTTTTGTCTCGGAACTTGTCTAATTATTGCCGTTAATTTTGCCAATTTTAAATATTCGACTAACTTCTCCTGCCATTCTTGTATCGTAGGTAGGCTAGCCCCTTTCCATTTTGATGCGAGCAATACCCTTGCCGCTGCGCATCCATACATCAGGATATTCGCTCTATCTTTTGGTACATCCAACGGGGTCATACTCAGAAGAAAGGTTTCAGGGGTCTTTTTGAATGTGCATTTTAAAAGTTTTTTTAGCTTTTCATATAATTGGTTCCAAAATTCAGCCACTTTGGGGCACGTCCACCAGCAATGGTAATAGCTCCCAATTTTGTCCTGGCATTTCCAACATTTCCCCTCCCCTGTCTTATAATATTTCGCGATCTTATCTGGGGTCATATGCCATCTATAGAACATTTTCAAGATATTCTCTTTGATTGATATACAAGCTGTAAATTTAGCGTCAAATTTCCATAATTTATCCCATTGATTCACCATAATTGGCCTGCCTATATCTGATGCCCATTTTATCATAGTACTTTTCGTAAGTTCATCTTTTAGTTCCCAATCCAATAAGAATCTATAGACTTTTCCCAATATTTTTTTCCCATTATCTAAAATAATTTCTTGTAATTTAGACTTTTCTTTGGAGAATCCAATTTCCCTATGTATCTTGAAAATGCTCTGTATCTGGCAATAATGTAGCCAACTAGCGCAATGTATTTTAATTTCTTCGTATGGTTTTAATTTAAGTTGGTCCTTGTCTTGTATCAATAGATCTCGATATGTTGGCCATCTTTCCTTTATTGGGTATCTGCTCATCGCTGTCATTTCGGTGGGTGATGCCCACCAAGGGCTATATGGTTCCAAAAGCTGTTTAAATTTGAGCCAGATCTGGTATAGGGATTTCTTAATAACATGGTCTTTAAATTCTCTTTGATTTCCTTTCTTATCCAACAAGAGGTAGGCATGCCACCCTCTTGTATGTCTGAATCCTTCTAGTTCTAACAGTTCTCGATTCTCTAAAGTCAGCCACTCTTTTATCCAGCACCATCCGGCTGCAGCGTAATAAAGTTTTAAATCAGGGACTCCCCACCCTCCTCTTTCTCTGACTTCCGTCAATAATTTGAATTGTATCCTGGGTTTTTTATTTGCCCAGATAAATTTACTTAATATTCTTTTCCAATCATCAAATACTTCCGTTTTTCCTATTATGGGCAGCATCTGGAAGAGGAAAATAATTTTAGGGAGGATCACCATTTTAATCGCCGCTCTTGCAAGCTAATATCTTGGAGAGTTAGTTGGCCTGAGTATAATCACAAATTACACAGGAGCAGAGACTGACGTTTGTCAAATATGACTGAAATTCTGTAATATTATCGTACTGGCAGTTTGAAATACTCTAAGTACCTCATGATTAATTTATAACTTGATAAATCATTCTTAATTCCTCTTTATTACTTTATGAACGACGGCTAGCTGAAAGAACAGCTAAGTGAGGAAAGTTTTCACTCAAATTAATCACTATTAATGAGTTGAAATTATTCCACTCTGAGATTTTATCTAAGTAGGGAGAAATGGTTGCACCAAAAATTTGCAAAACGAAACAGGATTTGCAACGGGGCTTGGAATTTTGCATTCTTTTCACACACTCCTTGATAACTTTATCAGCTATTAGTAACCTTTCCAGCAAACATATTTTGACCTGATTTCCAGGTGTACCTCAATCTATATTCATACAGAGCTATTACTAATGCTGTGCAACATTAAATTAGTGTCCACATAATGCAAGTGTTAAAAAAAAAGCTCACAGAAGAACCTGAGTGGCTAGATTCAACTAACTCAACACGCTAGTGGAAGCCTTAACAAGGGCTCCCACTTGTGCCACAGGGCTTCCCCATCCCCTTGTGCACCCCCCCCCCAGGCTTCCCTCCATCAGTAGGGGGACGGGTGGCACTCACCACGGGGCCTGTAGTGTGCCCGAGCCACATGTCTCTCCTGGGAGTGACACAGTGGCTTGGGTGCATGCAGGCTCCGCGCTGCCCCAAACGGTCTGCCCACTGCCTCCCCCTCAGCTGTAGGGCAGCTGAGTGGGAGGGGGCAGGCAGATTCAGAGGCCCCGCGGAGCATCCTGCCTCGGCTGGCCCTGCTCCCGCGGGCAGCTAGCCCCACCCCTGGACGTGCGTCGTCCCAGGCGCCCAATTGGTTTGCTCTGCCGCTGCCCTCCATATCTGCTCTGGAGGGTTAGGAGAATTCTCCACGGCAGTAGAGGGACAGGGATGGAATTCTTGTGCTGATGGGACCATCAGAAGAGCAACCTTCGATTGCTCTGTGGACAATGAAGTCAGAGCAAGGGTCTGTGGAAAATATGGATCTGCTGAAAAACGTGATGGCGGCTGTATGGATTTTTAAGGTTTTTGCTAGCCTTCCCAAATTATGTAAGTGCGCTAGGTATTGTAAGATGTCATCGGTAGAGGGTGGGATACTAAGGGAAAGAGCTGAGGCTTTGGACCTGAAATCCATGAAATCGCACACTTTTTTTATACAACAATGCTTTTTATGTCAGGACTAACATAATGATTTTTAAGTTGACATTGCTTTAAAAAAACAAAACCCTATGCATCCAGTTCTAAAGTATGCTAGACTAAAACCATTCTTCTAAAAGTATGAACGCTAAAGAATACTGATGCAAAGCAGGCACAGATACTATTCTGGGAGGACAACTGGTGTAGTCTATCACAGCTTTGTCAGTCCAGCATTAATGACAGACATTTGAAAAATACTGAAAATTTGCCTGCAGCAAACTACAAATAGCAGTAAAGGGACTAAATGGCAGCACTCTAAAAAGTGCTTAAGAATTGTTTACCTACAACTTGCCAGAAGAATTGCACAAGCCATTTGGACTCAAAAGGCCCCACAGTTCCCTCTAGTAAGTACAACCACAGCCATGGTCTACTATTGCCCAAAGACTGTATTGCCCTATTGCATACCTTCCAACATTTCTCCGATGAAACTAGGGACGTCCCATGTTGGGATTTCATTCCTTCCCACTGCTGATGTGTGATTCTTTTCATCACATGTCTGTGTTGACATTCCACAGGACCATGACGGTTGGAGTCATGAGAATGGAAGTTGTTACACTGAAATGTTGAGCGTAAACCTAATGCTCTCATCCCATTCCATAATGATAAATTTACTATTTCTACCCCGAGTCATGTGATCAATTATGCAGGGTGGGGTTTACCTGCACCCCCCAATATTTTATTCAAGTTGGCACCCTGTATTGGATGATGCCCACAATATATTACCTGCCCATAACTGGAACACTTTTGGAACTGTTTATAAATGATTTATTTTTAGAACATGAAAAGATGGATACATATCCACACATCTGTTCATAAAATACTGTATAAGATGCAAATTTATCCCTAGGAAACTGGCCAGACCAAGGTGTTTATGTGGCGCAGTCAATTTCTCCATTGCCACAGGGAAGTGGTTGCAATTAGGGGACCAGAGCAAACAGAATTTTCCCCCTCTAGCAAGACTTGTCCCTTCTTTTGTACAGCCATGAAGCTGCCAATTCTGAAACAGAGCTGGTGCAACAACAGCACTTAGAAGGAACTCACTGTCATTGCTTCAAAGAAATAATAGTAATTCTATATGAAGGTCGGAGAGTCTAGTGGTCCTAAACTTGCTATGCTGATGGAAATACTCTGGTTGGGGCACACCAACTGCCACGCCAGCATAACATTCTAAAATCTGGACAGATGGTGTAAGCGTTAGGTGCCAAAGTCCATAAAATGAGAAACGTTTCTGGATTTATATCCCAGTTGATGTAGTTTGGTGACATGCAGAGAGACTTTATTTCTATGTTTGACGGGATTTCTTAACCAGAACCACTGCAAGAAATGGAAGACGAGTTGGCCATCAGCTAATCTTGGCAAGCTCTTTGCCATGGTCAGACAGTAAGAGAAACATGAAAAAGTGACCAAAGGGAAAGATGGGAAGAATATTTCCTTTTTGTATGTGAAAGGTAACAGTGGCCTACTTAGAGTACAGTATCCCTTTTCCTTTATGTCTATCATTATACTTCAGAACAAAGAATCCTTCAGTGTTATTCTGTCTTTGTTGTTGTTTAGTCGTTTAGTCGTTTAGTCATGTCCGACTCTTCGTGACCCCATGGACCAGAGCACGCCAGGCACTCCTGTCTTGCACTGCCTCCCGCAGTTTGGTCAAACTCATGTTCGTAGCTTTGAGAACACTGTCCAACCATCTTGTCCTCTGTCGTCCCCTTCTCCTTGTGCCCTCCATCTTTCCCAGCATCAGGGTCTTTTCCAGGGAGTCTTCTCTTCTCTTCTCATGAGGTGGCCAAAGTATTGGAGCCTCAGCTTCAGGATCTGTCCTTCCAGTGAGCACTCAGGGCTGATTTCCTTCAGAATGGATAGGTTTGATCTTCTTGCAGTCCACGGGACTCTCAAGAGTTTCCTCCAGGACCATAATTCAAAAGCATCAATTCTTTGGCGATCAGCCTTCTTTATGGTCCAGCTCTCACTTCCATACATCACTACTGGGAAAACCATAGCTTTAACTATACGGACCTTTGTGGGCAAGGTGATGTCTCTGCTTTTTAAGGTGCTGTCTAGGTTTGTCATTGCTTTTCTCCCAAGAAGCAGACGTCTTTTAATTTCGTGACTGCTGTCACCATCTGCAGTGATCATGGAACCCAAGAAAGTAAAATCTCTCACTGCCTGTCTCACTTCTGTCTTTATCCATATACAAATACTGGCCGACTGACTGACAGACAGAACAATCTATGACATTAATGCTTGACAAGAGCTTCAAAATCAAATGCCACAGACAGGTCCTTACCCCCAAGGAACTTACAATCTGAAGCCAACAGTGAAGGAAGACAGCAGAGGAATGGGAAGGCAATATAAAGGTAATTAGGGGGTTAATAGAAAGGGAATTAGGGGGTTAACGCACCCAGGGGCGCTGTGGGTTAAACCACAGAGTCTAGGGCTTGCTGATCAGAAAGTCAGCGGTTCGAATTCCTGCAACGGGGTGAGCTCCCGTTGGTCGGTCCCAGCTCCTGCCCACCTAGCAGTTCGAAAGCACATCAAAGTGCAAGTAGATAAATAGGGACTGCTCTGGGGGGAAGGTAAACGGCATTCCCGTGCGCTGCTCTGGTTCGCCAGCAGCAGCTTTGTCATGCTGGCCACATGACCCGGAAGCTGTCTGCGGACAAACGCCGCTCCCTCGGCCTATAGAGCGAGATGAGCGCCGCAACCCCAGAGTCAGACACGACTGGACCTGATGGTCAGGGGCCCCTTTACCCTTGCACCTTGATTCTAGCTAAGGATGATGGGTAAGAGGTTATTGCAAAGGCCTCGTGAAAAAGCATGGGGAGACTACAAGTAGAAGTAGTTTCCCCACCAGTCACCCTTGACGTCACAGAGGACTATGGGGTGCGGTGGGGGTTGAGCTAGTACATTGTCCCTGTGATTACAGACTGAGCTCCAGGCATAGCAGGCAGCAAAGAAAAACACTCGTTTTGTTTATAAGTTAAAAAAAAACTTTATAGGTACACTCATTCTAGTAAGAGAATGCCAATTCACAAAAACGATTTAAGGAGCATATCAAAGCTGTCTTTATACTATATAATGAAATTCCTATTTAAAAAATCCTTACGTAACCGACTATGTTCTTAAACAGGGCATTAACAAACCCATATTATTTTATGTGCTGAAACGGACCTGGAGCCCAGTTACAATGGAGACATTTTGTCCATCCACAAATCTTTCCTGGGGATTTTAGTTGGCTCTTGGTGGGTGGGTGAGAGAGCCATAGATACAAGTTGGGATATGGTTCAATCCCATATAAACAGCAACATTCGCCTTAAAGCAATTTCAGTTTTGTCCAGGTCCTTTTGGCTGATAAGCCAAGCAGAGTTTGGTAAAGCTGAAAAACAGATGAAGTTGTAAAACAAAATAAAGAAAGAGAAGATCCAATTAGTGATAGTAGCTCTGGTTCTATTTGAAAATAATTTGATTGATTTGCAAGTCAGATCCAACCCAAGGAAGTCTTCAATTCATCTTCGAAAAGAAAGAAAGAAATTTCAGTATCGTGCCAAATATGGGAACCACATTTAGAAAGAAGAATTAGGCAGCTCCCCATATAGTCATGCCACAGTCTTGGTTGGATCAATCCTTGATAGCGCTGTGCTCTCATGGCGCAAGTCTACTTGCTAAAGGCCTGTGCAACTGACATCTGTGGCTGTTTTCTATTTGATGCCTTACTTCCATCCAAAGGCAACAGTCAAAATAAAAGTTTAATATGTCCAGATAAACCTGCACAAACAGCTTGTTCAGCAAGCCAGAACCTTATTACACAGGCGGGTGTCCTAGCCAATTTAGTTATATGCCTCTTGTTGATTTCTCTCCTTTCCAGCACCTACTGCCAGTAAAGGATTACTGCAATAGCAATTTGTTTCAGCTTTATTCTGTCAGATCAGCTGCTGAGAACTTCAGAGGCCACCCTAATCTGGTGAAGAAAATGAAGCTGTCTGATGACAGAAGAGCTGTTTATTATTTTTCTAAAACATTTCATTGCTTGCTTGGGGAGGGCGGGGGGGGGCATATAGTTAATACGATTCCATTCCAACTCTTCGTAATTTAAAGTATTGTACACAAACTCTGGAGGTCTCATGCTGAAATATTTCAGTCTGAGCGACTAAGATAAAAGGCAATTATAAGTACTAATTGAATTTACTATGCCTGTAACGAAAGGCAATATTTGGTTTCTCTTTACTGAACACCAAGGAACTGACTTAATGATGGAACTGGCTATGAAACGAAGAGGGGATTTATTCTTTTCTTTTAAAAAAAGAAAGAAAGAACAGCTTGAGTTTAGATTTCCCGGTTATGGTGTTAACTCCTCTGTTGGTCTAGAGGGAGAAGACTTGGGAAGAAGCAGCCTACAGAAGGTCAGCAGAGAAAAAAGGCTACTGTATCATGAAACCCACAATGTATACAGAAGTGATATACATTTACAAGGAAGAAAAAGGGCTGAAAAATGCTTAAGGACTGTAGAAAAAACTGGATGATTGTGCCATAAGATGAGGGTTGGTAATGAGTGTCATAGCAACACTTTCCATCTGGCAGGAAAATGACATTGATATATCTACAATGCAATGAGAAGTGATATTCAAATGAATATCCAGCCCAAATTCTCTGAGACTTAACCGTGGAGGCTGCTACACTATGGCTACTCCTAAGGATGATGTCAGGCATTTTATTTTATTTTTCGGGGGGGAATGCCCCCCCCCATCTCAAAGCCACACACATTTTTATAGCTGTGTTTGAATTCAGAGATGCTCTGGAAACATTTTGGTCAACCCACTGTTCTCTGGCCGGTCAGGTCCCTGTAACACTCAGCCCAGGCTTCCCCAAACTAAGGCCCGGGGGCCAGATGCGGCCCGTGAGGCTTTTTTATGTGGCCCCCGACGACCCCCACTGCCCGCTGCCACCGCCTGCTCTTAACAGCGCGGTGCAGCACGGCTGCCCACTTCTGGGTTGCCGGAGTGTCAGAAATAGCTTGTGCGCATGTGCAAGCATCATTTCTGGCGCACTTCCATGCCGGAGGAGGCCCATGCGCATGCGCACAAGCTATTTCCAGTATTCCAGCAACCCAGAAGTGCACCGGAAATCGTGTGTGTGCACACGTATGGGTGCACACTCCCACATGCTCCGACCCGCAGCACAATTGGCGCTGGTGGCACTGGCCCTCGGCGATGTAAGTTTGGGGACCCCTGACTCAGCCAATCCTCTTCTGAAAGTATAGCTAGAGCAGAGAAGTCCCTTCCATGTGCCTCTAGGCAGAAAAACCATGTGCCTGACATTTGAAATGTAGGGGGACGGACTCTTCTGCAGCCCATGCTGGGAAGGCTCCTTCTCCATCTATTGCTTTGAACGGTCTCCTTCAGAAGGTTGTAGACTCTCCTTCCTTGGAGGTCTTTAAGCAGAGATTGGATGGCCATCTGTCATGGATGCTCTAGTTGAGATTCCTGCATTGCAAGGGGTTGGCTTAGAAGACTCTCAAGGTCCCTTCAAACTCTATGATTCTAATTTGACTTAAGCATGTTGATTATAAGAGGCTAGTTAACCTTCAGTGTGCTTAAATCTCTCTTAAAAATTAATGTTTTCTCTGAGGCCTTTGGGTCTGATTAGCTAGTTTTATTATACCCAATGTAATGGTTTATGAATTGTGCATTTTAAACTATTGATGGTGCTTTATAAATCAATATCAACATCATCATATAAGGACAGGAAAAGAGGACCCAATTATGATTTTCAGGGAAGATTGACCCCATGTATCTTATTTAGAAATAAAGGCATACCACATGACACAAGTTTCTGAATTCATGTATTGTTTACACCTACATAAAAAAACTGAATGCAAACACAAAACTTTAAAAATGTTAGTAAAATTTGCTTCCACCCCCCCCCAATTGTCTATTGGTTGGAACACTTTATTCTTTTAACTGAGAGAAAAAAGTGTTCTGGGTAATAAATGAAAGGATTAATGTTTAATATGAGACTGTAAAGGTGTAAGCATGTTTCTGTAATATCTATTTTTTACTGAATAATTTAACTATACAAGTCCCATGGCAATTAAAACAGCAAGGTTAAAAGCTGAAGTCCTAAAAAGTCAATCTGTTACCAGTGACTCCTGGTTTTAGTATTGTCTATTAAAACTGTATTTCCCCATTAAAACAGGGAACTATGGTTACCATCTTCAGTACAAACCAGCCTCTTAAACCAACACCAAACGATGGTTTAAGATCCTGGTTTATTTGAAAGCTAGTAAACATAAGTTTTCCAGTTTGGACAAAACAGGAAACTCTGGTTAATTGAAGACTTTCATATTGCATTTAGTTGTGCCAAGATTCATATCTCAGATTATTAATATTCATATCTCAGAGAGTTATTAATATAGAAATTCCCACCACCACATGGTAGAGCCACATGATTACAAATGTGCATCTCTCAGATATAAAATGTGTTGTAAAATTCTGCAAACCTTTAAAGAGAGTAAAAAGAGGGTGAAAGTAAGAGCAAAGCAAGAAAAAGAAAAGAAAAACATCATATTGTCATGATCATAACATTAAAAACTGGAATTTCTTCATATACATGTTTTCTTACAGGCTTTTTTTTTACTAATGCAAATAAATATGTTGGACAGTATAAATGAGAGTGTGAATACTATTAAGAAAGCAATGCATAACTTTAAGCTGAACAAAAAAAGAAATTATATTTGTTGCACTTGGTTCAAAAGCCAAATTTTGGATTAAGCTTCCATTTATTGGTGATTCTGGGAAAAGGTTTCAGTATAATCCCCAGTTAATGAAACCTTTGCTAGTGAATTTCCTTTGTCAACACTGCATTTAATGTGAAAAGTACTTATACCTGCTAGATCATCAAAACCTGCAAAGTTAATAGACTCAACTGGAATGTAAAAAACAGGGAGGATTTTCATAAAACTTTAATAAAAGCATTTGGCGCTGAATGCTGTGGGGCGATTCCTTTCAAAACAATTCTGTTCTTACCATTCTCTAGTTTCCAAATTCTTTCCTGCCCTGAAAAACTGACAGACAGCTATGCCGAAAAAAACACACACACACACGAAAAGGTATGTATTGAAAATACTCAAGTTGAAAAAAAATAAAAGTAAACTCCCTACAAACAGAGCAAAGCAAGCAATGAACTCTAGATCCCCGTAATATTTTGCAACAGTTCTTGCTAGATCACAGGAATCCAGTCAACATTTTCTGCATAAGAAAAACAATAACCTTGGACATCGTTGGCAAAATATGACCTTCTGATGATAACTCTGTTATTTAAATGTCAAAATTCTCACACAAGAATTTGTAGGCGGAGGCTGATAAAATTAATTGAAAGAAAAGAGGTCTGATCTTTTTTAAAAAAAATCCAGAAAATCCAGACCATTCTGCCATAGAGAAAGGCACAGGTGTAGACTGTACCCAATGGAGCATGAATGAGGTATTTTAAGCAAATCCAACTTTAATGAATTGATAAGCAGATCGTGTTTTTCTTGCACATTTATTTTGCTTGCTAAAACTGAACGGTCTTAGATGGTGAGGAAACTTGCTAGGGTACTCCCTTTGGGGACCTAATGGGCAGCTATACGTATATCCTTTCCTTGGCTCCAGGTTCCTTTGCATAATAACCGAGATAGACACCCTCTTGCTGAACTTCAGGCGCATGACTAAGACTTTCTAGTTCCAGCAAACATTTTTAGATAGCATTCAGTTTAATAATGCATTTTAATTACATAAAAGACATACCAGAATTTTTATTGCATTTGGGGTTTTTTTTATCCTTGTATTGCCCCGTTTTCTGTGGATTGTTTTTATGTATACCACTTAATGTATTAAATGGTATATAAATTTTTGAATGGTGAACTTGCCGCAAATTTCATGGAGGCAGCTAGTACACAGAGAGAAGCTGGCCTTGTGCAATGAGCCTTCTTTCCATTTTTGCCAACTCTTCCGCTTCTCCACACATTTTTTTTTTAGCTGAACCTGCTAGCATGTGTTTAATGAATATGCAATGCTATTTATCTAGAAAAAGAGCTGCCAGAACTCACCATGAACACCTCCCTTGTATCTACATGGTGCTTAGATAATAAATTGCACCTAAATACTAGCAAGACAAAGGAGATGGTGTTAGACTTCCGGAGGAAGAGAGGGGAACTAGCCCTGTTGTATATGGTGTGTGTGTGTGTGTGTGTGTGTGTGTGTGTGTGTGTGTGTGTGTGTGGAGAAAGTCTCTTCCTTTAAATTCCTGGGAGTTTACCGTAGTGAGGACCTCACTTGGAAAAACAATGTAACTCAGGTGGTTAGGAAAGCCCAACAGAGACTCCATTTTCTCAGGGTCTTGCGAAAGAAGAATGTTAAACAGCAACTGATGACCTCCTTCTACAGGTCCACAATAGAAAGTCTCCTCTCATATTGTATCACAGTGTGGTATGTTGGCTTGACAGCCCGGACAGGAAGTCTTTACAGAGGGTGGCGAACACAGCACACAATATCATGGGCTGTCCCCTGAGCCTGCTAGATGACATCGCAAGGGATTGTTGCCTTAGGAGAGCGAGAAAAATTCTCACGGACGATTCACACCCCGGCAAGCACCTCTTTAATTTTCTACCCTCGGGCAGGAGATATAGAAGTATAATCAGTCATACCAGCAGGCTAAAAAACAGTTTCTATCCGTGGGCTGTTAGGCTGCTGAACGGAAAATTATATAGTGCAACTGTCTTTCAGGGTTGATGTGTTGTACGACGAGCACACAGAGTGCAATGAGATTGAGTGTTTGTGTGGGCAGAAGGGAGGCTCAGTTAATTTCGTTGTACATTGACAATAAAGGTATTATTATTAGAATAGCAATGGCACCCACCTGAGAGGAGGGAAAGTCCTAAATAGATGAGTACCAGGTTTGGCCTTAAGTACCATTGAACACCTGAGTAATCAAGCAGTTGGTCTCATAGTGAATGAACTCTTGATGCACACATTCACTGTGAACCAGGAATGCATCTCCATTTGGTAAGACAAGTATTTACATGTTCTAATATGTGACAGGTATAACAATCATCATATGGAAGCACATTCCAAAGAATGTTACCCTGGGACCAATCAGATGTTACTTCCGTAACCTAGTTTAAGGAAGTAGTTATTGGGCTTACGTACATCCATTTCCTGCCTTGCCTCCTCCTCCTCACAAATAATGTAGCATCTGACCTGGTGAAAAACTGCATACAACTTGTAGCTCAGGTCGCCAGGATCCTATTTATGCTGGTTAATTGTAGCAAGAGGCTTCGGGTTTGGACATCCATTTCCATTGCCCAGAGTCCTTGCTACACATCTGGAGGACCTCAAGCTGCACTGTCTCTATCTGGAGATTTAGTAGTTTGGCATTGTATGTGTGGATAAGGCCTATTAGCCATGCTTACCCATTAAATTGCCCCTGTCTCTCCTAACCTCAAAGGTGTTGTCTATCCCTTCTGACCACTGAAGAGATCTCCATATGCCATTTGCAGCCTTCTTGCTCTCTCTGTGTGTTTCTGTCTGTGCTTGTTCCCAACACTGAAGCACATGGAAAACAGAACTAGAGAAGGAATCTGTAATAAAAGGTAGGCTTATGCAGCTAGGCTGAGTCACTTCTCAGGGGCCCTAGCTAAAGCAAATGAACCAATATCATGGATGCAACAGAGAGGGAGTGGAAACCTGCCCCTCATCTCCAAAATTGCCAAGGGAGCCGTTCCCAACCTACTGTATAAAGATGTACAAATCTGTCGATTTCAGTTTCACTCAGTTTCTCATCCCCCCTGGTCAAGTTCATTTCTCCACATTTCCACATCAGCATGTGAGTCTCTCTTTTTTTAAGCCTCAAGACAATTAATCAACAATTTGGTGCAAATTTTTCCAATATATACAATTTGTGTATGCAATTTTCCTTAATATGCAAATTTTTGTAAGCAATTTCTCTTAATATAAACATTGCAAAGTTCAGAGAAGTGCAATTTTCAAAGCATGGTTGTGTTTTTGTTTGTGTGTTGCGTTGTGTTGCTTTTTCAAAATTGCCAATGAGGTAGGCTTGTCTTTGAATGGAAACTGAATTCAAGTTATCCCCCATCCCTGCTATCAAGCTCCTGCATGAATCTAATCCAGGTTACAGCCACTTCATGAAAAGCATGTGCAAAACAAGGGCCTAGTCTCAATGAGAATTTCACAGGTTGAATGTGGAGTTAAATTCATCACTATGTCAGCTGGTTACTTTTAACCTTACGACAGGGCAAAAAGGCGTCAAGAATATCATGCTTACTTTTTAATCCCTTTGGGTAAGGTATTGTTCATTAACAAGCTTTGGTCTTAAAACATGTCCAACTTGGGGAGAGGCAAATGGATGCCTTTCTTTAATTAATCATTTTGCAACTTTTAAAGGACAAGTGCCAGTGATAAATATAACTTGCTGCAGTTGGGAGGTGTGTGTGATCTCAAGTGCGATACCCAAGAAGGTTAGATGTGTTCACTAATAAGTGCTGAGGGAATAAGCTTTTTAAAAAGGAACCTAATTTGTCAAAGTGAGAAACTAGACCAACTTCCTTTCCACGAAAAAGAGAAAAAACTTTTCTCCCAATATGTAACTAGTCTGTCATCACTTGACTTAAATCTTAGAAGTCAGAATGGTCTGTTGCGTGTCAGAAGAGTTTATACAATCAGATTTTAGTCCTTGGTGCACTTATCTGAAATGCTGAAACAAATCATAATGATTTTTAAAACTACCTTCCTGTATTTTGAGGCCTTCTTTCTAACTTAATTAGAACCATAGACTCTCCCTCCCCACCCCCAGTTTTTTTTTTTTTTTACATTTCCCTCCTGTGATTTATTAAAGTCTTTAAATCATTGTTTAAATGATGCTGGTGTTTGGTACCACAATACATTTTATCACACCATTAGGGCTGATAACTCCTCTCTGACTGAAGAAGGCATATAGCTTGGACCTTGGAGAAACATATGTAGGAGGACTCCTCATCAAGCCTAAACTGCAATGCCTATCGGCCCCATCTGGAATGGCCAGAGTCAGGAATGTTGGGGATTGTAGTCCAGCAACATCTGGAGAACAACAGATTCTTCATCCCTGATATGGAGGCTTTAATCATTAGCTAGTATGAGACACCTAGAGGTCTATGCATATGATAGTGGGCACAGATGTATTCCCATCCTCATTTGCATGCAAACAAAAACCCATGGGGAGCATTTCAAATGCAGTCTCCATTTCTTGTGAACTGGCTTTCAATCCTGCTCCTAAAATATCCTACTCCTTTTATCTTAGGACAATCAGTAAAACAATAGGAAAGAGGAGAATGAATGCAAAATTTATATAAACTAGTGCCTGGGGGGAAGATGTGTGAATGCACCAAGAATCCCTTTGCCATTTATTACATAAAAGACATACCAGAATATACAAGTGTTTTTCATTCCCTATATATGTATCAGGTGCTTGTCCTGCAGAAATTAAATGCAAAAGTTAAATCATAGGCCACTTAGGAGACCTCTACAAAATACCACCTCATGAATCTCGGCTCTCCTTGGTTCACACTGCAAGGCTGCCAAGGTCACAGGAATAAAAGAGCTTTGACATGTCACAAAATCCCATGCCTAGTTGGCAGCTATTTGCCAGAGGAAGGCCCAGATATGAAATAATGAAAACAATGGATGGAAAAGATTTACGAGGTTATTTTGTTCCTTGCCATGCCAGTTTATGATTGTTTCCCACTGTACTATATTCTGCATTATTAAGTGACTAGTTTTAACTGTTTCTGCAGGTGCCATTACACAGGCCAGGACTAAAGAAGCCTAAGAGCTTTCTGCAGAAAAAAATTACATTCTCTGTGTGTGATCAGCATCACACAGTAGCATCATTTGCAGAAACATTTAAATTCATTCATATTGTAGCATAAAACAAGATCGTTCCCATCCTCACTAAGCCTTTGTTTAACCTGAGGAAGGCTTTGATGGAAGAGAGGCAACTGCAGACCAAAAAGGAGATATCACTAGGTATCTAGCTAAATATCATGTACATATAGACAGTAATAAAAAAAAAATCAAAATTGTGCCTCTAAGCAGATATCATTGTGTCATGTGGAAGATATAAAGGTTTCATAAACAGCGGTTTTAGATTATGCTCCTACGGAGAAGAAAAGTTTTCCTTAGTTGTGACTGAATAGGTTTTAATTGCTAGAACAACAGATAAATATGCACTCTTGCTTAGGAAATGCATGATTTACAATATGGTAAATTTGCTTAAATAATTACTTAAGCCAGTCTTCTTTTCTGGTGGCATCCTCAGATTTGGATATCTGGTGCTACCTTATGCATCTTGGAGGCAGCTGATGCTGTATGAATGGGGTTTTTTTGTGGTATAAACAGACAGCTGCCCAGTGGGGAGGGCTATGCTTGTAAATGAAGTAGGCAGCTGATGGGGGGTAAAGTAAGGACTGCCAAGATAAATTAACACAAGCAAATATTATGCAAACCAGGGTTCTCTCTTGTCCTTTTTTGGGGGGGAGGTGATGAATCTCCTTTTGCATGGCATCTCTAGGGTCCCCCACCCTCACCCTAATTTGAACACTGGCAAAGGTCATTTATTGGCATTTTTTAAAAAGCCAGTGATGGGAGGGCTAAGCACTCTCAAACATAAACACAGCTCCTATGCTCAAAATGGTTCCCCCCCCCTTTAGAAGTTGCTGCATTGCAATTTTTCTTAATGGCTTTCAGGGATTTGCTACGTGCCCTGGATATTTGAAGGTCCTTTCGTTATTCTTGTCTCATGGAAGTAGATTCGAGGGCCTTGGTGAAGCAAGAATCACAAGTGTACACTCCAGTTCAATCCTCCATCCCATTTCCTACTCCCCATTTCCACTCTTAATCTATAATGTCACTACCTTTTCTCCAGACAAAGGGCACTTTCAGATTGTTGCTATTTTAAGGTGGGATTGAACCACACAATGGCAAATTCAGGGCTGCAGTATCATAGCAACAAACCCACTTCTCCCAAGGGACAGACTTTCTGTGATAATGAAAATATTGAGGAAAGTGTGGCACAACATAAGCTTTGGTGAAACATCACCTAACCTCCTCCCAAACAAATAAGAGTGAAAGCTTCTTAACAGCCAACCTCATCTAATCTCCCTGCAAACAAATTGGTACAAATGTTCGATAAACAGGTTGCCTGGAAATGCCCAAAGATTCTACAGCTTTAATGGTTTCAAGACTGACAAGCATTGAGTAGGTGCAATATTTCCTAGCACGGTGATGTGGTGATGGAACGAGCTACACCTGTTGAATTTCTGCCCGTCACACAGCTTGTTAAAGGCCTAGACTAGAGTCTTTGGAAGAAGTGTAAATTCATTAGTCAGTCATCATCCACAATATTTTAAGCCCAGCAGCAAGCGGGCCAATCTGGCTGCTGAAAAAGACAGGCCACACAATGCAGCACAAGGTGGGAAGGATCAGGAAAGAAAGGGAAGTGAGGAAGTGAAGGAAAAACAGCGGCTGCCTGGTTCCCTTCCCAACATCAGCAGTGTGCCATGACAGACAGTCAGTCAGTCAGTTCCTCCAGCTACACCCTGTGCAGAAAGCCAAGTACAGCAAGCGTGCCTTGGAACATGACAGGAATGTCCTTAACGAAATTCTGCTGAAGCTGAGAGAAATCTAAAATACCCTCGATAGATTGGCTCTATTCTGGGCTTCTGGCCGTGAGTTCATCAAGGTGCTGAGGGAGAGAGAACAATGTGCCCTAGAAGCTTCCATCTGACATGAATCCCCCTCAAAAATTCACTGCAAACCGTTTAGCGCTATGCTTTTATTAGTACAATGACCTGATTAGAGGACTTTTTGCATCTACCAAGCCAACAGAGCGGGGCGGGGGAAGAGTGACAGCCAAAGTGCATTTAGGTTCCAATAATGGATAAATGAGCGCTGACGGTAACAGATCCTGGTGAAGATGACATTCATGCTCTGGAAGCTAAAAGAGAGCAATAAGCACATCTAATGTTGAGTTGCCCAAACAACATCAGCCATGAAAGGTTGCCCTCAAAGTCCCTGTAGGTCAAGTGAAGGGAGACTTCTTTATATGCTGCTCAGTTAAAAAGCTCATACACACACACACACACACACACACACACACACACACACACACACACACTAATTTTGGTCACAAAGTATCTGTTTTACAATTCCTACTTTTACATTTTGCTCAGTGAATTTGCCAGCAGGTCTCCCTTTTCCCCTGATATTGGGGCCTGTGCAGCAGCAGAGAATAGACTGAGCTCCGCATGGATCACGGCGCCCACTTGCACATCGTCCAAAAAATGGCAGGTGGGTGGAAGGGCATCGTGCATGCACGCACATGCACAAACAAAAGAGGAGAAACACATTCCTTCAAAATGTGCATATATGAATTTACATGTGACTTGAGAAATCCTTCCTATAATTTAAACAGAAGTAAAATACCTCACACCACCGTGGGGAAGACTGTAACCTGTGTGCATGTTCAGGCTGCTGCTCAGAACTTAAGCGAAGATGGGAAATTTCCACTGTGGTGCATGCTCTTGCGACCTTGCAGCTAGATTGTTGTTGTTGTTGGAGGAGTTTGAATTTGATATCCCGCTTTATCACTACCCGAAGGAGTCTCAAAGTGGCTAACATTCTCCTTTCCCTTCCTCTCCCACAACAAACACTCTGTGAGGTGAGTGGGGCTGAGAGACTTCAAAGAAGTGTGACTAGCCCAAGGTCACCCAGCAGCTGCATGTGGAGGAGTGGGGGATCGAACCCGGTTCACCAGATTACAAGTCCACCGCTCTTAACCACTACATCACACTGGCTCTAATGCATGATGTGTGGGGCTTCCCTTAAAGAGGGTCTAGAACGCTGCTGCCAGAGTGCTGCCCAGTCCTTTAACATGTAGTCATATTATACTCATTTTGTGGGATCGCCTGCCTATGTTACCAGGCTGAATTTAAGACATTATTGTTGATCTTTATGGCCATAAATGACCCAGGGCTCGGTTGCTTTTCAAAGCACTTCCTCCATTTCTTAAACCTATGGTCAGCGAGGAGGGTAGCCACTTTGTTGCCCTACCAAGGCAAGGAAGTGACACAGAAGAAGGTAATTCTCTTTTGTTGTACCCCTAACTGTGGTATTCTCCTCCCTCGGCCTTCTGCCCTGAGGCACAAATGGCAACATCTTTTCTGGCATTGCACTGCCAAGTAAAAACAGACCTATTTCTTCCAGGATTTTGGAGGAAATTAATTGTGACTGTCCAAGGTTTCAAGTTTATTTTATGCTGCTCTTTTGAGTGATGACTGGTACTAATGATGACCATTTCTTTGTGCTATATGGTGCTTTATATATAATGCTTCGAAACTGCCCTGTGGTCACTTTGTCTAATGAAGAGCTGCCTAGGAATCTTCTCAAATGCTCTCCCTTCTTATGGTTCTGTATATTTAAACTGGGCAGTTCAAAAGAGAACACCTCTAAACAGAGAACTGCCTTACAAATAGACAACAGTTGCCTTAGTAAAATAGGAGACCCCTCTGTACCAATTCATAAATATTTGGGTATGTTGGTTAATGGGTTACTTGCTATTTAATAAACTTTGTTGAAGTTTCTTTAACGTCCTAGCATGGAAATTGAAAAATGGCTTGGCAAACCCTTTGGCTTATTTGAGCGGGGTCTGCGCTAGATTCCATTCCATGTTTACAGCTGGCCAAAAAAAAAAAAAGAGTTACCCACACATTATTATTTTAGTTTAAATGAACAGGAAGGCTTGACCAAAATTGATGACCCAAAGTAGGTGTCACCGCTGTAACTGTACGGTATACAGTACTGTATTCTAAACTCCAATTTATTAGCTTGTCAGAGACTTCAGTTATATTCATCAAGTGGAGCTTTACATAAAGCATTCCTCCCCTTAATTGGAACCATGCAGACACAGTTTGGTCCACATCCATATTCCTGCTCAAGTAAAAAGGGCACTTTGTTACCAATTCAGCATACTTTATGGTTAAATTATATTTTGCTAGCAATTACAATTAAGTATTAAGTTCACAGTTAACAGAAAAACTTGTAATTGGAAGGAAATAGTTTCTACTTCTAAGAACATCCTGCAGTGAGAACTAACGATTTCATCTTAATAATGAAATAAACTGTCCAGAAGCTGAACACTCCCCAAATTTTTAGTTGCAGAGGAAGGGCAAAGATCAGGAAGCTTGTTTAACCTTCTCACCTGCTACTTTGAGCACCGTTGAGAGCCGCACACTGAATTATCAGCAAAAAACAAGGCAGAAGAACCAGGGAGTTTAGTATGGTGGCATGAATGATAAGGACCTAATTCAAAATGGGCTCATCGTGCAACTTCTTCAGCAGGGAGCGATGGTCAAACTGAAACAAACACGGAGCTAAAACAAATCTGCAATGCAAAAGCATGGGGGGGGTATGCAATGCTGTGTTCATAGAGTTCCACTCATGCACCGCTCTCCCCTCTCCCTGCATGTCCTGTTCTGAGGGAGGGTCCTCCTGTTCTCTGGAACAGAGTCTGAGATACGTGGGGAGGAGCTGGATTGGAAACTTCCATTGTGCAGCCCAGTGAATTTTAAGTTTGAATTTGGAATTTCACATTACGAGGGTCATAATATTCAGTCTTTTGCACGCAGGAAATTTTGGGTGCAAATTGTGCACGGAATAAGGGTGTATGTAGTGTTCAAAACTTCATGCATCACCTAGAAGTGTGCACACATGTCTAAGCATATGCTTGGCATTATCAGCACTGAGGGAGAGAAGGTGATTGGACACTGAGTCCAATCATAATTCTGCTTCCACCTTTTGCCTCTTGTCATAGTAAGTGTGCATTAAAGCTAACAGTTTCAGGTTGTGTTGAAGTTAAATAGTCAGTATTTTTAAAATTTTGGATTTGGGGCTTTCTATATGCTGTATTTAAGCTTTTGGTAAAGTGGCATGCACACCAGCATACAAAAATCCAAACACTTAAATAAAGCAATTCTGAATTCGGAAAATCCATACATTCTTAAATGCTGCTAAGTATCTTTCAGCTGCATTGTGCTGAAGTTTTAAAGGAGCACATTATGGAAGTGTCAAAAGATTAGGTAATGCTGGTCAGTTATACTCTTGACAGATTTCATCCACCTTGTTGGTAAAAACTTGGTGGCTAAAGAGTAAAGATGTTTTTCTTCTCCTTGAAAGAGTGTTTACAGCAGTGGTGCTTATTTTACAATCTATGGAGTTTAATCTTGCCTGCCACAAGCAAGAAGATTGATGATGTTAATTCGCAGTGATTGAAACAACATTCCAGGTTAATTATATCAATGGAACTTCTCTTCAATCTGTTTTTATTTTGCTTTTCTACTCCTCACAGCTGATTTCCCCCTTCTATTCTCCCATCTTTCTTAGGGCTAAACTAGAAAACACATTAAATGTGTAGATTTACTTTAAAAAGAACAGCTGTGGAGGCCCCCTCCCCCGAATCCAGATCAGGACTATGGCACACAGGAGTTATCCCATTCAACTCTGCGATGCAATCCTGGTGGAAGTGTCAGATGTTCTTAGCAGCTGGGGGCTTACTTTCATCAGGACTGCAGTGATGAAGAATCCCAAGTGCCATGATCGCAATCTGCACCTTGGCATTTGTCCTACAACACTATTGGCCACAAAGGTTGTCCATCTGCCCTACTGTGGCATGATGTGTAGAAAAGTGACTCCCCAGAAGTGGCAATGCCTGCTTGTTGCCATTTTATGCAGAGGTTCCCAAGCTCCCAATGGCCAGCTGGGGTGGGGCAGAGCCAAAAAGATTTCCTAGTTAATGTTAATTATAATTGTTTAATTTGCGCTGAAATGGAGAATGCCTGAATGCTCTCTCAAACCTTTATTGGCATATATGCAAGATTCCAGTAGGGTTCAGTACAATAAAATTGCTTATTAAAATCCTGCATCTGACACTCACGAATCCTCATTGTGTGTTGCAGAAAACTGGCTACAACCTCCATCTTACCATCATCTAGTGTAAACATAAAGAAGGCTACCTTACATTTGTTTGAATTCCACTCCCTACTAACAACCAACTGATTAATAAACTTAGAAAGAATTGTCTAATACCATGGGCAATGCAAAAGCACATGCACAACCAGGAGTGCCCACTTGAATAAAATATTTGGGGGGGCAGGTAAGCCTCACCCCACATATTTGATCTAAGACATGGTGTGTGTGTGTGTGTGTGTGTGTGTGTGTGTGTGTGCGCGCACACACACACACACACACCATTTCAATGGCAATGCTCACCAACTTGGGGAGGGACAGTCCCCTCAAATATTTTATTGGGGGAAGTTGGCTCCAATGTGCATGACTGATTCTATTTGTCTCCTTCCACAGAGGCATAGTCATTCTATAAGTGTTATTTTCTGGACTCTCGCCTATAATATTTTGAAGGGAATTGCCTTTGTTCTTTTGTTTTCAGGCTGCATGGGAGAAGGATGTGTAAATGACTCACTACAGGAGAACACATCCTTAGGCTGGAATGGAGGCTGGAACTGGGGAAAGACAGAGATTTGATCTCAATCCTGTTTAAAGTTATTTTTTTCATATGCCAAGCCTGTGCTGGACATGCACATGATCTTATGGAACTGTTTGGATGTACCATTTACTGTTTTTTGTTCTATTTTGGAAGAAAGTTCTGCAAATTTAGCTTTGACTAACTCTTATGAGTCTGGACAATGATTTATTGCAAAAGGGGTCAGTATGGGGGCATTCAGTTGCTTCCTGCTGCACAATATTAATACCTGCAATATTTAAGCCCCCAGTTATTTTGTCTACTGAGAGTGAATTTGCAAAAGAAAAGGGAATAATTAATTATGATTTTTAAAAAAAATGGTTAAGAAAGAAAGTCAAAACATTGACAGGATAAAATTAAAATGCAAAAGGGGGGGTGTATGTTTTGGGGTTTGGTAGAATAGCCTCAATGTGGACCATGACATAATTGAATCTTTTCTTTCACAACTATTGAATGAATGGTAGAAGATTGTGGTATTGAGGGGTATTATAAGTTTGTATCAAAATGGCTCCTAGGCTCTGTCAGTGTGTGATGAATACCTTGTATAATGTGTGGAAAGGCCCTAAGGATCAGTTCTCTTGACAAAATACTTCTTGTGTAAAAGCAACAGCCTGCCTAAACAATCTGGTCTGCCATTTTTTACTATTTTAAGAAATAATACAGTTTGAAAGTGCAATGGATCTTGAGTAAAACAAGACCTTCCTTCAATTAGACTCTCATTGTCATGATGAGCCAAATGCATGGTAAAGACTATAGTCATTCTGCTAAACCGAAAAATACTGTTTTCTTTACAACACCCGTATTCATTCAACCTTCATCTGTAAAGCCAAATCTACATTTTACAATTCACTGTCAAATCCAATCTGCTCTTTAAACAATTCTGGTTAAGAAATGTTTTCTTCTGTATATTTTTAATAGAACATTATCTTTGTTGTGTATTATAGCAAATAAGGTATAACTAAACAGCACATTAAAAACTGTAACTCCAGCAGAGGTTTGTTGACATTGATAACTCACTCAGGTTTCTCTTGAGGGGCCAGGATCATTAGAGTAGCTCAGTAGAATTCTGCTATTCAAGTCTGGTTTTTCATGTGGTTGTGGGCACTGAGGTGAGTTTTAAACATAATTTAGAAATCCTAGCCACAGTTCTGAACATTGAAAACACGGCTTATATTTTTTCCATTATGCATACAATTTTGATATACTTTTTTAGCTTATGTATTTTCATAGGGCATGGTCCAGCCAAAGTTAAACACTTTGAAGTGCTGCAGGTTGTATCCAACTACTGTTTATAAGCGGCCTAAAATTAGGGTTGAGCAGTGGGGTGGCCAAGTTTGCTGAAGATACTACTGTAAATTGTTCATGCCTGTTAAAACAAAAAAGAGATTGTGAAGAGCTCAAAAAGGACCTCTCAATAAAAATAAGGTGCTCCATCAAACTAAATTAGGCATCCAGACTCACTTTACTTTTTAAAAGAATCTAGAGGATAGCAAACCAATATATTGTCCAAAGCAAGAGGGTACCATACAATTAACTTTATCTGCAATACACCAAATGTCTATATTCCATTTTTCAATGCAACAAATATTTAAAAGCTAGCAGAACAACTGCTGAACCAATTGTTTAGACCACACACGTGGAAAAGTATAGAAAAATGACCTTTCTATACACCATATTTACCCTGACTGATCCCCAATTTTTTTACTTAGCTATCTTTAGTCTAATACTGGAATCCCATCACAGTTTTCAAATGTCGCCTATCTTCCAGCTGTTCTTGCCCATTTATTTACATCCATTCATGCAGACTAAGTGTCTACTTAAAAATATAAACTTTCCACTCAACTAGGCTATTGTTTTAAATTATGGATTCTTGGCAGGGTATGATTAAACTATCCACCTGATGTAGCTATTTATTTTCTCTGAGTTGAGTTATGGTTTGAAATATAATCGGGAAAAGGTGCTTAACTTTTCTTATTCAAGAGTTTCTGCAAGTAGCTGAGTGGGGCTAAATATAGTTAAGTTGTGCTTGGAGAGTTCCACATCCAATTATAAAGAGGGGGAATGTACATTTTGAAATGGTTGTCTTCCTCGAAGAAGTTTCATGGTGTGCAGAACCCCACTGAAAACAAGACTTGTTCATGCCAGGAAAACAGAGGGAAGAATAATGTCAACAGTACTTGGAATATGCAGAGGGTACAGTATCAAAAGTATTAAACTAGTTCCAGCGGACCTTAGAGCTGTTTTCCCTCTTCAAACACTAGTCCCATCACTGTGCCACATGACACACTGCTTTTGAAACTATGCAGAATTTTAAGAACAGTTTGTGATTGGGCATGGGATTCAGTCGCCCAAAGGGTGATGGGAAATAAAATAAATCCCACTGGGCCATGACAATGATCCCATGATCCTATGCAGCTCTTTGGATCTCACTCATCTTCATAACCACCCTGTGAGACAAGTCATTACTGCTCCTGTTTTTTTTCAGATGGAAAACTGTCTGAAAGACAGACCCTTGCCATCCAGGAGGCCCCAAGCTGAGCTGAAATTTGTACCCATGTTTGCCAGATCCAAGTTCAAATACATGAAGCATTAGGACAAATTGGCTTCCAATAAAGTAGCATGCCTTCATGGTCTTGGCCACTCAAGCTTTTGAGGATCAGTTACACTAAATAAGCAACCTTTTAAAAGCCCAAAGTAACTATTGAGGGTAGATCTGTATGAAAAAGGCTTTTCCCACAGTAATTTTAAACTTTTCTTGCAATCATCATGCAATGGGAATCAACTTCCACGTTTCAATGGAAAATGGACACCAAAGCCAACACTTGCTAGATTTTTCACTCATCTCCCAGTGAACATTTTCTATACTGTCCATCAGTTATCTTAACATTCACACCCTTCCTTTCAGACAGTTAAAGGCTTGGTTTTTTCAGACAACTCAGGTAAATTTGACTGTTAAAGTAGGACAGCTGTAAAAATCAACACAGGGAAAACAGTAACTTGCCTGAACCCACATAAACTCAGGACCACTTCCCACATGTTGCATTTCCTCCAGATAAGATTTCCACTTACAAGACATGTATCTGGCAAATACGTGTATGTTTACGTTGCTGTACACATGACAAGATCTCTGAATTATGGAGGACTTCCATGACATATCTAGGTATGTATCTTGAAAAATACATGCTGCACATGCCTTTTTCTATATGAAAGCACTATCTGTGTAGAATCTGCAAAGATGGAGCTACAATGAAGCAGTCAGCACCCTTGACAATTTTAATTTTCCACATAATGTTGCTTAGACTTCCAGTTACTTTACTTACTAGACTCATTTTGTCTTACTTTTGGTAGCATTGGGTTTTATTCTGCTTCCCCATCATTAATAAATTGGTTGGCTAAGTGCTGTTGAAGGAATCTCATTTGCTTTTAGATGGAAACACACAGCTTTAGGCTGGTTTTTCCCCATAGCCCTGGTAGAATTTCATTGCTGGCAATTAGAAAGAGAAAGGCAGTATTGAAAAGGAGACAATTTGGTCAGGAATCAATGAAAAATAATTTAGAATTTTACAGTGCTGTTTGAAAGCATCACACACGTAACTACGTTGGACTTTCGTGGAAGTTCTACCATAAATATGCAAAAACCCAGGACAAAGCTTTCAAGGAGATTTGACTACAGTATTCTGCATTTTAAAATCCCACCACCCAACTTTAAGGTAGTACTAACCTAAGGGTAGTAGTAACGGGAAAAGATATTTGGGTTAAAGGCAGTGGGATATGCAATGTTCTTTTGGAGCAGCAAGTTGTACACATGGCAAATAACTCTCTTAGAATGTGTGCTGCTGCCAGCAACAAGATGACAGAAACTTACTGGCGCTCCTAAAGCCCCCCCCCCCAGAAATGTTATGTCAAAAGTGGAAAGCAACAGAAAGGCAAAATAAACTTTCTTTTCCAAAAAGAGTAAAGTGTATTTGTTTTCCTTTCCAGTGAAAGACTTCAGTTTTTATAGTAGAGAGAACCTGCCTGCTCATAAAATTGTGGCCAGCTCTGAGCATATCATCACACGAGGAGGCACCATTCAAAGTGCTGCTAGCATTGACCAACCAAGCCCTAAACTATTCAAGGCTTGGGCAACTGAAGAACTGCCAGACCAGTATGAACTTGCCATACTATTAAGATCTTAATCAGAGCGCCAGATCAAGGCACCAACACATGGAATATACAGGTTATTCAAAGACCTCTGAATGCACAATTGGACTTCTTCTCCCTGTGTGCCCCCTACAACTGCTCCAGAGGGGTGGGAGAGAGGAGGAGGAGGAGGGGGGGGGATAGAAAGTCCTGTTGTGCAGGTGGTAAGCCTTGAACTAATGGGACAACTTCATTGGCTACAGCCCTATGTGTTCAAATTACAGCAAAAGACAGGTCCTTCTTGCATGTAGCACCTTATGTGGTGGGGCACTTAGCTCCTTTCACAAATAGGCTTAATTCTCTTTTAAAGTCGCCCATATTATAATACTAATGTCGTTATATAATCCTGCCTACTTCAGTCGGCAATGAACAAGGAATTAGTGGGCAGGGAAGGTCTGGGTAAACAGGAAACAGGTAGGTCTTAAACAGTAGAGGCTTACCAAGCTGTGTTGTCCTCCTGGTTTCGCACCATTTCCTACCACTGGTGTTTACCAGGAGAGGGAGGGGTAAGGCAGCAGAGAGCTCAGCACAGTGCAGCTGCAACGCTGGAAGAAACAGCAGCTGCACACTTCCTGTGTTGGGAAGGCAGAAGAGCAATTATTATTATTTATTACTGTATTTATTATTATTATTACTATTAACCAAATTTATATACCGCCCTATACCTGGGAGTCTTAGGAAGGTTCACGGAATAAAATCAAGTTACACAAAATGCATAATAAAAATAAAAAACAACTCCCAATAGTCCCCCCCATTGTTTTTAAAGGGCATAGGATATAAATCAGATCAACCAAAGACTTGGTTTAAAAAGAACGTTTTTGCCTGGCGCCTTAAGGCACCAGGCGAACTTCCCTGGGGAGAGCATTCCACAGACGGGGAGCGACTGCAGAGGAGGCCCACCCACCTATACAACCATGCAGGTTCTCTTAAGGCTTTTAAAGATACATATCTACATACATGGGTACAGGTAGGTAGCCGTGTTGGTCTGGATCGAAGTAAAAATAAAAAAATTCCTTCAGTAGCACCTTAAAGACCAACTAAGTTTTTATTTTGGTATGAGCTTTCGTGTGCATGCACACTTCTTCAGATACAGTGAAATGGAAGTTTCCAGGCACTTATGTAGAGAAGGGGTGGGGAGGGGTGGGGATGGGGAGGGGGGGATCACTCAGAAGGGTGGTGGAAATGGGTGATTGACTGACTGATAGCTGTTGATGACCGCAAACGACTGCAAATGGTTTTGCATGAAAAAGCAAGGGTGGAGATGGCTGAAGATCGCTTATCATGTATAATGAGATAAGAACCCGATATCTCTGTTCAAACCAGGTCCCTCCATGGTTTTGAGCTTGGTGATAAGTTGCAATTCAGCAACTTCTCTTTCCAGTCTATTTCTGAAATTCTTTTGTAGTAAGACAGCTACTTTGAGATCTTGTATAGAATGTCCTGGGAGATTGAAGTGTTCTCCTACTGGTTTTTCTGTCTTCTGGTTCCTGATGTCAGATTTATGTCCATTTATCCTTTGGCGTAGGGTTTGGCCTGTTTGTCCAATATAGAGAGCTGAAGGGCACTGTTGGCATTTGATGGCATACACAATGTTAGAGGATGAGCAATTAAATAGTCCTGAGATGGTATGTTGGATGTTGTTGGGGCCAGTAATGGTATTGTCTGGGTGTATGTGGCAGCAAAGTTGGCATCTGGGTTTATTGCAGGCTCTGGTACCAGTGTCCATGTTAAGTCTGGTGGTTGTATTATTGTGGGTGAGGAGTTGTTTAAGATTGGGTGGCTGTCTGTAGGCAATGAAAGGTCTTCCTCCCAGAGCTCTCAACTTACTGGGGAACAACCATCACCCTCCAAACGCATCAATGAACAGAACATTGACCACCAACTACCACCGAAAAGAAGTTACACATGGACCCCTCCTGATGGACGCAATACCACACTAGATCTGTACATCGAATGCTTCCGCCACAGAATCCAAACGGATGTGACCAGAAAACACCATCGCTTAATAATAATAATTAATAATTAAAGAGGCAGACAAGGGTGGAGCTGTCGTCATCATGAACAAAACTGATTACATCCAGGAGGCCCACAGACAACTTTCCAATACTGCCTTTTACATGAAATTGGACTCAGACCCCACACAAGCATACAAAAAAGAACTGAACAAGATTATTAAGGAGCTACCCCTACACATCCAAGAACAGATCCTCACAAACACACCAGCGGAACCTCGGCCAGGAACTTTCTATCTTCTACCCAAAATACACAAACCAGGAAACCCAGGACGCCCCATCATCTCAGGTATTGGCACCATTACAGTGGGTGTTTCCGGCTATATGGACTCTGTTCTGAAACCATATGCTATCAGTGCTCCCAGCTACGTACGTGACACCACAGATTTTCTGAGGAAAATACAATCTTTGAACAATCTTCCTAACAATACTATACTAGCCACTATGGATGTGGAATCTCTATATACCAACATCCCACACAATGATGGTTTACAAGCCATAAGGAACACCATTTCAGATAAAACCACAGCGGACTTTGCTACCAAACTCTGCCACTTTGTCCTTACCCACAACCACTTCAAATTTGGTGATGACCTGTTCCTCCAGATCAGCGGCACAGCCATGGGCACCCGCATGGCCCCACAGTATGCCAACATCTTCATGGCAGATTTAGAACAACGTTTCCTTAACTCCTACCCACTCAAACCTCTCCTGTACCTGCGATACATTGACGATATTTTTATTATCTGGACACATGGACAACAGACCCTGGAAACCTTCCACCAGACATTCAATGACTTTCACCCCACCATCAACCTAACAATGAACCAATCTATGCAAGAAATACATTTTTTGGACACTACTATAAAAATACAGGATGGACATATAGACACCACCTTATACAGAAAACCAACTGACCGACAAACATATCTACATGCTTCTAGCTACCATCCCAAACATACCAAACAATCCATCGTATACAGCCAGGCCTTACGTTACAACCGCATCTGTTCCAACTCTACAGACAGAGAATCTCACCTAAGAGATCCACAGCAAACCTTTTTAGAACTAAAATATCCACCTGATGAAGTTAAACAACAGATCAACAGAGCCAGACAGATACCTAGAGAGAACCTGCTGCAAGACAGACCCAAAAAAGAAAATAACAGAACACCACTAGTCATCACATACAGCTCCCAAGTTAAAACAGTACAACGCATCATCAGAGATCTACAGCCTCTCCTGGACAATGACAACTCCCTTTCTCAAGCTCTGGGAGGAAGACCTTTCATTGCCTACAGACAGCCACCCAATCTTAAACAACTCCTCACCCACAATAATACAACCACCAGACTTAACATGGACACTGGTACCAGAGCCTGCAATAAACCCAGATGCCAACTTTGCTGCCACATACACCCAGACAATACCATTACTGGCCCCAACAACATCCAACATACCATCTCAGGACTATTTAATTGCTCATCCTCTAACATTGTGTATGCCATCAAATGCCAACAGTGCCCTTCAGCTCTCTATATTGGACAAACAGGCCAAACCCTACGCCAAAGGATAAATGGACATAAATCTGACATCAGGAACCAGAAGACAGAAAAACCAGTAGGAGAACACTTCAATCTCCCAGGACATTCTATACAAGATCTCAAAGTAGCTGTCTTACTACAAAAGAATTTCAGAAATAGACTGGAAAGAGAAGTTGCTGAATTGCAACTTATCACCAAGCTCAAAACCATGGAGGGACCTGGTTTGAACAGAGATATCGGGTTCTTATCTCATTATACATGATAAGCGATCTTCAGCCATCTCCACCCTTGCTTTTTCATGCAAAACCATTTGCAGTCGTTTGCGGTCATCAACAGCTATCAGTCAGTCAATCACCCATTTCCACCACCCTTCTGAGTGATCCCCCCTCCCCATCCCCACCCCTCCCCACCCCTTCTCTACATAAGTGCCTGGAAACTTCCATTTCACTGTATCTGAAGAAGTGTGCATGCACACGAAAGCTCATACCAAAATAAAAACTTAGTTGGTCTTTAAGGTGCTACTGAAGGAATTTTTTTATTTTTACATACATGGGTGGTGCTGTGGTCTAAACCACAGAGCCTAGGGCTTGCTGATCGGAAGATCGGCAGTTCAAATCCCTGCGACGGCGTGAGCTCCCATTGCTCGGTCCCTGCTCCTGCCAACCTAGCAGTTCGAAAGCATGTCAAAGTGCAAGGAGATAAATAGGTACCACTGCAGCGGGAAGGTAAACGGCATTTCCATGCGCTGCTCTGGTTCGCCAGAAACGGCTTAGTCATGCTGTACACCAGCTCCCTCAGCCAATAAAGTGAGATGAGCGCCGCAACCCCAGAGTCGGTCACGACTGGACCTAATGGTCAGGGGTCCCTTTACCTTTTTATATACATACAACCCTACCTTTTAAAGGCACAGGAGTTCTGTTCCACAACAACTATAATGTCTGTACTTAGTGAGCAATTCTGAAATGGATGCTTGGGTCTCCCAAGTGTGCCCAAGCTATGCCTAAGTTTTTGGGCTAGCATTTACTTAAATTATAAATTTCATCGGTATGCAAACTGCATTTATAATGGCATTTTCAAACCAACTGCAAAGAGCATGGCACTGACTAATAAAGCTTAGCTGCTGATACCTTTCTTCAGAAAAATAAGCAATGGGTGCTTCAAAGGTTTTTCTCTCTTATTGTTATTTTCTACAACATTAAAAGGAACCTGTACGAGCTGTGAACAGAATTATAGGCTCTCTCAGTAAAGAAAGGAAAAATGATATTTAAATCTGCTGGGTCTTGCATCCTTCCCCAGTCCCCAACTCTCCACCCTTTCCCATGTGCCACTAGAAGCATGCGGAGAACTATTTATGAGCTCTTGTGCAAATTCTTCAACTGATAAATTTAATTTCACATTCCCCAGCTTAAGCAAAAAATAAAATATTGCATGCCCCTTACACATGTGGAGATAATATTACACACAGGAAAAAAAATCCAGCAAGCTGTACATTATGAATGTAACCACAAGCTTTTAAGGGGGAATGTTCTAAATACATTGCACTGTGTGTATTGCAATATTATTGAACTGCCATAATGTATCAAGACCATCAAGTGGAGAAAAGAACTTTTACATGTGCTGTCTTTTCAGGAGGAGCTCTAAAAAAGCTTAAAGTTTAGCTTTGGCAATCTTGCCCTACCCCGCCCCCGATTTCCCTGGATATAAACTACAATAAACATTTAATGTTTAAACAAAGAACTGTGCAACCCAGACTGAAAAATGCTTCTCAATTTAGTTACATAGTCAATGCATATTCCATCGCAAATGTCTGTCCACACACATACAGACAAATACGCTTCTTGAATTCTGAAAGCTCATTTCTGACCCTTGCAGCACCCTGTGCCTTCCATTTTCCGTAGTGTTTAAGAATTAATTTTTGTATCTATAGTTTATGGAGCAACCAAGACGCGACGAAGATTTCACTCCTGTATGCACTTTCCTGGAAGTAAACTCCACTGAACTCTCTGGTACTTACTTATGAGTAGACACGTGTGGGGTTGCACGATAAATTGCATTATTGCCCAGAGTTATCACAACAATATAAGCCATGAGACTCAAATATACTGAAATCACGAATTTGTAAAGATCACATCATTTTAACTTCTAATTGCTCCATCCAGAATAAACAAGCATCTCCTGGTTGGGTACTCAAGGGAAATCTAAAACCACAACACAACTCAAGATAGTGGCTCCTATAGTGCCGGGCTGAATTAGCAGCAGCAGCCACTCGGATTAGTTGACAGCAAAATACCAACCTGTAATTCCCATTTACTCCAATAAGTTTAAAGCAAAAACAAAAAATCAAAACATCTTGCCAGTAACCTGTTTGCAAATTACGGACCCATCTAGAAGCCCCCTAGGCTTAGGGATGGGTGGCTGCAAAGATCTTTCTTCCTCAGTCCTGATTCCACCACTACCATCCCCAGCCCCTGTATGTGTTACAAAACATATAGTAGGCAGAAAGAAAGGAGACAAACGCTGCTGCTTTAAAAGCACCTTTTCTAAAGTTCTGTTTAATAAACAAAACTCATTTGAATATTTTTGCCAGGGAATGGGCCCCAACGTTGGAAAATGCACAGTCAAACTGCACCGTGTTCAGTGGCACTAAACAAAATCATTTCACATTTGTTTCCTATGTACTCAGCTTGAAGAAATCACAGCAACACCTGCTGCTAAAACTCCACCAGCAATCAGCACAGGCTCCCGACTGCTCTTGGCATGTGCTGGCTGCTTCTGATCTGCAGCAACACTGCCACCTTCTGTTTCGGCCAATTTTAGGAACTCACGATCCTTTCTCAAATACTGGAGCATGCCTGGTGGTAACACTGCCATATTATTATTACAGTATATACTGCAGGGCACGCTTTCCCATAGAAAGTAATGCAAAACGGATTAATCCGTTCCAGACTTTTAAAAACCACCCCTAAAATAGCAATTTAACATGAATTTTACTACCTGACAAGAACAGTGATTCTTAAAATGAAAGCAATAATCAATGTACTGTACTATAAAATAAACAAGACAGTATTGTAGATGATAAAAATAAAATACAGTCATACCTCGGTTTAAGTACGCCTCAGTTTGAGTACTTTCAGTTTAAGTACTCCGCAGACCCGTCTGGAACGGATTAATCAACTTTCCATTGCTTTCAATGGGAAAGTTCGCTTCAGGTTAAGTACAGACTTCCAGAACCAATTACACTCATATTTCAGGTTAAGTTCGCTTCAGGTTAAGTAAGCTTCAGTTTAAGTACACTGCGAACCGTCTGGAACGGATTAATCCACTTTCCGTTACTTTGAATGGGAAAGTTTGCTTCAGGTTAAGTACGCTTCAGGTTAAGTACAGACTTCTGGAACCAACTGTGTACTTAAAGCGAGGTACCACTGTACATATTTTTCTTACCTGCACTGATAATAGTCATTGTTTGGATGGGGGGAGGGTGGCTTTTAACCATTTCTGTTGTCACATAATCAATCAGTAGCTGAATTGGGTTCCACACAGTCACAAAAACAAATTAACCGGAAAAGCCTCAAAAACAAAAACGCAAAATAAATAGCAAAAACAAAAGCGTCGAACTTAATTCATTCTGGAAGTCCGTTTGACTTTCGAACTGTTCGAAAACCAAGTCACAGCTTCTGATTGGTGCAGGTGCCCTGGAAACAATAGCCGACAACCGCATCAGATGTTTGGGTTCCAAAAAACTTTTAAAAACTGGAACACTTACTTCAGAGTTTTCAGTGTTTGAGAACCAGGCATTTGAGTACCAAGGCATTTGAGAACCAAGGTACCACTGTACTGCCAAGGTTATAGAAAAGAAAGAATCAGATCGAAAATACTGGTCAGGCCTGAAAACTTCACGTTTCCCTCCCCTCCCAACAGAGCAAACCAATTCCTTTCCACGATGCTAGGGGTTGCTTCCACATGACCTCTTAGATGACCATTCATGTGGATTTGTTTGTATGGTTAGATGACCTCCCTGATAATGCCAAGTTTGCAGGTTTGATCCCCGTACGAGACAGCTGCATATTCCTGCATTGCCGGGGGGTGGGGTTGGACTAGATGATTCTCAGGGTCCCTTCCAACTCTATGAATCTATAACCTTGCTTGCTATCTCACTTTCCTGTGTCTTTTCCCAGCGCTGTCCTTATCGCCAAAGGTCTCCATCTTTGGGGGAGGTGGGCTTGTTGTGCAAAACCTCCCCAACTGAGTGTAATTGTGCAACCAATGGCTTCAAGATACAAGAAAGGAGATTCCAATGAAACATCAGGAAGAACTTTCAGGTGGTGAAGGTAAAAAGAAAGGTGGCAAGAGCTGTTTGACAGTGGAACGGACTCCCTCAGAAGGAGATGGACTCTCTCCCATTGGAGGTTTTTAAGAGGAGGTTGGATGGCCATTTGTCATGAACCAGGACGCCATCTTGAAGAAAGTATTGGGTGGGGAGGTCAGACAAGGACAGTCATATGGGAGAGGGGTTGGGGGCAGGGAAGAAGGAGGAACAAGGACAGATGAAAAGAAATTGGTAAAGCTCTGGACAATATCTCTCAGGGCATTCTGGGGGGCGGCATTCTTGGATCAGCAGGCTCTCAAGCAACTATCCCTCCTGACCCACCTATGGATTGGGCCTGAAACTATGCCAGCACAAGAGTTCACGTTGTTGTTGTTTTTTTAAAAAAATCATTTTTATTAAGGATTTTCATGGGATACAAAGGTAGTGCAGTGTCTCATGCATCATTTTTACACATCAATTTTACTTGTTGAGACATTATGAGGAAGGGGGGAAAGAGGTGGGTGGGATGAGGAGTTGGCTGTGGTGGATTGTCAATGTTTCTGTTTTTCTTGATATGTGTAGGGGTTCGGCGTCAGCGTTGTTTGTGCAGGTTCTCTGTTGTTTGTTCGTGCTTCTCTGTTGGTGAGAGAGGTCGGGATTCGTCTTAGGATGTGATTGCTCATTTGTGGTTGGCTGTGATGATCTTTAGTTTCTTGTGTGAGTGGGGAGGGAGGATGTTTTGATTAGGTTAGCCATATTGATTTGTATGCCAACGGTAAGTTTTTGTTGTTGTCTTTTTGGGCTGTATAAGTGATGAAGGGGAACCATACTGGGGTGAAGGTGTCTTCTTCTGTTTGTCCCCGTGTCAGTTTCAGCTTACTGGTTAGTTTTTCTAGTAGAGTTCACATTGTTTATTGCCCTCCCATTGTGATCAACCACTTTGGGAAGGGGGGAAACAGGAAAAGTAGAGGAAGAACTAAAAACCACCCTCACCTTCCATCATGGTCACAGTGAGAAAACAGGATTTTGGATGTAGCACAATAATTGCCAGATTCAAGCCACCTGCTCCCCACCAAGATGATTGTGGCCTGCCTTAGAAATTTAGGTTTCCCCCCAAAACGTTTTCTATATGCGAAAATGTCAACCTGAATGTCAACCTGAATCAGTATGAATTCCCCACCCCCCACATTGAATAAGTGTGCCCCTCACCCTTCAGCCGTCTTCCAGTATATTTATTAATAAACTGTGTAAATCTGCAGTCTAAAATTCCACAAGTCAGATCTGTTGCTACTGTAATGCCATTAACTTGAGCGTAACTACAGAATGGCTGAATTGTTCCAGAATACCTACCAGCAGATACCGTGCTTGCTGACCTGGTGAACTCATATATATACACACATATAATTTTTAGAGACAGCACACATCAAAATCAGAACAAGGTTGTAATTTTGCATTAATGTTAACATTTACTTTCTCCATTATGGAATACAGTATTTATTATTTTTATATCTCCCCTTCACACATAATAATCTCATATGTCAGCAATATGAAATATCATAAACCTTTTTAAAGAATGTTTGTATAATAAGCCAACCAGGTATAAGTAAGACTTTTATAACAGTTTATAAATTTTAAAGCATGCAGTGAGGTTAAGTAAAGGGGAAACTGGGATAGTTGGGGGGGGGCTGTGTTATACAATCCCACATTGTTTGTGTGTCTCATAGCAAAACTATTTAAATACTCGCACTTTAAGTGTGTAAAAATAATGTCCTGATTTAGGTAACCTTTTGCTAGACTCAAGGGTCCAAAATCAATTTTAAAATTATTTTTGTTACATCTTTTAAAATATGGACTTGAAGTTTTATAGCATAGCTTTTCTGGGAGTGGAAAAAAGCAGGTATGGTTCTCAATGCCTGAAAAGGAATTTGAAAAGCAACAAAGACCCTACCTTCCTGAAAGGCATAAAATGTTTACTGAAAGTTGAAATGACCAACTTCCCACCACCCCAGCAGTCTATCTCTCAGATAGAGTTCTGTTTCTACACTACTGAGGAAGGAAACTAGCCATTGCACAACACAGGGGGGGCAAGCAGGAATACATGCCTGGCAATACCATTGTCTGGTCTTCAGTTCCAGCTTCACTGTGTGTTGTTGCTACTACAAGAAATTGGCCATCTATGATCTGTGACTGCTACCACCGCTATTATAGTTGCTCTCAGAGTACTCTGGTAATGTGCAAAAACTCCACTGCATGCATCTGGCAAGCGATTTGGTTGTGTGCCCACACAATTTGGAGGCCTAATCAAGGAATCTACTCTAATTGTGTGCAAGTTTTGCCTCTTAACAGAATGACAGCAACCTGCCATGGCTAGTCTCACCAGATATAAAAATCTAGTCACCGCTAGACGAGTCCAAGATTTTTAATTGGAAACTTGCAGACAAGGTTGTTACTTGAAATGAATCAATGCTGGAGGAAACCAGAAATTCAACCACTGTTCCAGCTTCTCTATTTATATATATATATTTCAAGTAACAAAACATACCCATACAAGGAACACAGAGCTTAGAAGTGGTCCAGAAAAGAAAGAAAAATATCAACTGATGGTTGTAATTTTAAACGTTCCAAGAAAGGCAAATTTCAGCTTTTTTATGCTAAGGATGTTGGCATGTTTGAAACATATGGGAACAGACCGGCTGGAATGAGACAGATCGCAAGTGTCTGAGCCAAAAGAATGAAAATGAAGATGAAGCATAATTGGCTCAAAATAATAATAAATTCCTTCCAGTAGCACCTTAGAGACCAACTAAGTTTGTCATTGGTATGAGCTTTCATGTGCATGCACACGGAAGCTCATACCAATGACAAACTTAGTTGGTCTCTAAGGTGCTACTGGAAGGATTTTTTTTGTTTCGACTATGGCAGACCAACACGGCTACCTACCTGTAACCATAATTGGCTCTTCTCTGAAAGCACCTAGACATCATGAAATTTCTATTTCATGAATTATATTTCTCCTTACAAAGCTTTAGTGCAATCTTAAGGTTTTCCTTGGGGGTAACCTACATTTTGATTTTGAATGAATGTGCGCATGACTTGCAAAAGTGTGCAAGTAAAACAAGCAAATGTTTTACAAGGTATGAGGGGTGCTAGAAAATGTGATGTGCAATGTTTCCCCTTAACTTGCAAACAGGGGATCTTGAAGCAACATTTTAAAATAACTTATAGTAAAAACATTAGTTCACATCAGCTTCCATATCTGCTATTTGCAGTTTTGTTTATTGCTTTCTATTGAAACATGTGGGTCATTCTGTTGCCCATCCATCCATTTGGAGCTTCCTGCAGTCTGCTTGGGTTTTCACCATCCTGAATAATTGGGTGTCATTCAAACTTGACCAATCCACTCTTCAATGAGTTTAACCAGATACCAGCATATGCATTTGAAAAACACCCAATAGGTGCAGGTGGCCTGCTAGATGCTCCACTCATAAACCCTCCACAGACCATTGACAACCATTTGATAATTAGCAGGTAAAGGCAACCTACTGTGGTCTAAGCAACTGAGCCTCTTGTGTTTGCCAATCAGATGCTTGGTTGTTTCGAATCCCTGCAACAGGGTGAGCTCCGGTGGCTCTGTTCCAGCTCCTGCCAACCTAGCAGTTTGAAAGCATGCCAGTGCAAGTAGGTAAATAGGTACCGCTGTGGCGGGAAGGCAAAGGGTGTTTCATTATACCAGAAGTGGTTTAGTCATGTTGGCCACATGTAAATTCCCTGTAGAAAAATGCCAGCTCCCTTGGCCTGAAGTCAGATGAGCGCAGCATCCCAGTGTCACCTTTGACTGGACTTAACCGTCCAGGGGTTCTTTGCTTTTACTGTGCAAATCATTTTGAGTGCACATTTACTACCAGATTGTGTATTCCTTCATTTGCAAGGATATAGTGTAGCTTAAAATGAATGACTGGAACCAGCAACCAAGTACTTGCCCAGTCTACCGATTTCTTGCCGACAGTTCCTGATCCTTTGCCACTGGAGCAACTGCAAAACGTATCAGGGAAATCCTAATGTGAAATGAAAATATGTCTGCATGATAGATTTTGAAGTTACTCATGCAGACATTCAGCTCTCATAGAACTCTGGCAACGTGAACTCCTGTTTCAGTACAATTTGCATAAAGGAACAAACCTCAAACACTAGTCACCCAGTTTCAAAAAGCCAAGCGAGAAGCCATGTAGAGAGATCTTGTCAAGAACTAAGCAGGAATATTAAAATCTTTCTGCTGACCTGTCGAATTTCTGCAAAGTGATACTGAGCGTTCACAACACCCTGGTAACATCCTACTTTTGTGTGCTATGGAAAAATGTGATACAGATACCCAGGTAGCAGCTGACACCACAGTAGAAAAAGCTGGGAGCAGCCAAAATGGCGCTGTCATTTGGAGCAATGAGCGCAGACCCTAGGCATGACATGTCTGGGTTTTTCTGAAATGACATCAGAGTAGACAATCCCCAAATTTAATCTCTCTCAGCACATGCTAAAAAGCACCACTGTGCTCTGTATTTGACATACCTGCTGTTCTCTCTTGCATCACTTTTTTAAATAAAAATACTTTTATTTTCTGCACTCATATTTTATTCATCTGATAAAATGGACTCTGGCCCATTAAACCTAAAGCCTCAGTACATTTGTTCTTTCTTGCAGACTCTTATGAGAACCTTAGCAGACTATGCTTGCAGTCCTACTCATACCGGTACTTATCTGGGAATACCAACAAACACTGTTGAACTCAGTGGAGCTCGTTTCTGAGCGAAGTACATGGAATTGCAGTATTGTGTGGCCACCCCCTTAAACAGGCTCCCAGCCCCAGACTGGCTGAGCAGGCACTGCCTGCCCCTACCAGAGGGTCCAATGTGACCAGAAGTGGGCAGTGCCACCCACCCCGAAAGATGCGCCTGAAAGATTGCAGCACCTGCACTTTTTCCATCTCAAATTGGTATCCCAGCTAAGACCCAAGGCCAATAACCTGGCTTTAGTCCAGAAACTTCCACTACTGAACAATATGGCAGCAATTATGACCTTATTGTACTGGTTTGCTCCTTGACTGGGTTTTCATTAGTCTACAGTACAAACTATTAGCACATATTCTGCCTATACACCCCAGCATGGTATGGGACCTCCATATCTAAAGGAAGACAAGGCTCTCTAAAGTGCCTACTTAATGGAGAGTGGTTTCAAAGAGTGTTCAATCCAGCTGTGTCAAACATCATGTCTGCAAGTAGAGACAGCATTACCGTATGTATAATCCGATTCAAGTTGCTTCCTGTATGGTTTCTCAACCAACTTACTGAGATTGACTTATGATTACAGTGGAACCTCGGTTTATGAACACCTCGGTTTATGAACGCCGCGGACCCATCTGGAACGGATTAATTCATTTTCCATTACTTTCAATGGGAAAGTTTGCTTCAGTTTATGAACGCTTCAGTTTATGAACAGACTTCCGGAACCAATTACACCCATGCTTCAGTTTATGAACGCTTCAGTTTATGAACGCTTCAGTACTCCGCGGACCCGTCTGGAACGGATTAATCCACTTTCCATTACTTTCAATGGGAAAGTTTGCTTCAGTTTATGAACGCTTACTCTGCGGACCGTCTGGAACGGATTAATTCACTTTCCATTACTTTCAATGGGAAAGTTCGCTTCAGTTTATGAACGCTTCAGTTTATGAACAGACTTCCGGAACCAATTGTGTTGATAAACCGAGGTACCACTGTAATTACATACATACAAAACTGTCCTGGAAGGAAATGGGAGTAATCTATCTGTAGCCTCTCTACATAATTAAAGTCCAGAATGAACACAATACCCATGAACATATGATAGAATTCAAACCACTTCATTTTTCAATTTTCCTTGTATTAAGGCAGACAATAGTCATATCTCGGTTTAAGTATGCTTCGGTTCAAGTACTTTCAGTTTAAGTACTCCGCAGACCTGTCTGGAACGGATTAATCCACTTTCCATTACTTTCAATGGGAAAATTCGCTTCAGGTTAAGTACGCTTCAGGTTAAGTACGGACTTCCAGAACCAATTACACTCATACTTTGGGTTAAGTACACTTTAGGTTGAGTACTCTGCGGACCCGTCTGGAATGGATTAATCCACTTTCCATTACTTTCAATGGGAAAGTTCGCTTCAGTTTATGAACGCTTCAGTTTAAGTACAGACTTCTGGAACCAATTGTGTACTTAAACCAAGGTACCACTCTGTATTACCGTTCCAAAACGTACACCGGTACTTTAGAAATTAATGGATGTCAAGAGACCAACTAGTTCCATTTGATAAAAAAGGTTATCTATCTCAAGACCAGCAAAACACAAACACTGTCAGGCGCAAATATATTTTATTGGTTCATTTCTTGCACTTGAAGTACTCTTCGATGACATCTTTGGCCTGAGATTCCTTGCCATAGTCCTACAATAAGAAATGCATTAATAAGACAATAAGCCAAATGTCAGAGCCCATTTTGGGGGACTAAAAACAGGGCATTCAGTAAAATAAAGTCAACCCATATTTAAAAACCAAAATGTAGCCATTTATTGGGACCTCAATGACTACCTAGTCTTCAAGGCTCGTACCCTGGCTTTATTATTGCCAGCAATAGTTTGCATTTCTGCAGAACACTTGAAAGTTAAGCAGATTTTATCCAGCTGGCAGAGTTGCCCATTGAACAAGAAAGGGAACAAATAATTAGTTTGTGCACCATTACAGAACAACCATTTAATATGTTTTACTTATGAGAAATATGAGGTGCATGGTTTAAATTTGTCAAGTATTTAGAAGATTAAAAGAGCAACAAAACATCAGTTAGCTGTATGGGTAGCGAAATTGCATCTCTTTCAATATTCCCAACATGCAGAAAGTCCCCTCTAAACCCAATTTCTCATTCACCCACCACAGGCGCCAATCAAAAATTTATTTCTCTTCCAACAGTAGCAAAGCAGCTAGTGGTGTGCTTCTTTGCTGGTAACTGTTATGCTGATAATAATTATGACATTCAGGTCAGGATTAATCAAGCTCAAGAGCTGCAATGTGAGACCAAAATGTTGGCAACAGTATGTAAAGGCCCAATAAAACACTTAGCGAATAAAACTGCTCTAAAATTTGTACCCATTTTTTAAAAATAGCACTTTCTTCAACTTACTTTGACAACGACACAACTGCAGCCCACAACTTTACGGGGTTTTCCTTCTCTGTCGATCTTGCAGAGACCTACCCATTCACCCAGTTTCTTGTTGTCATCAACCTGTCAAAGATTTTAAATTCCATTAGTGCTGCCCTCAAAATAAGATGGCAAGCACAGAAAGCAAGCAAGCTGTGCACTCAGACATAAAGGGTAACGTTAGTGGTTGTTCTCCTCACAAGTCTCAGTAGAGGGAGCCAAGTTATCATCACTGTACAGCATGAACAGTACTTAAAAAGTCAAGCATCTAGATCAGGCATCCCCAAACTTTGGCCCTCCATATGTTTTGGCCTACAATTCTCATGATCCCTAGCTAACAGGACCGGTGGTTGGGGAAGATGGGAATTGTAGTCCAAAACAGCTGGAGGGCCAAAGTTTGGGGATGCCTGATCTAGATGCTACATTCAGTAGAAAATATTTTACTGAACAAACAAAATAGCTTTTGCATTAAGTCAAAGAAGTACATAATCATTACCTTTATCAGGTTGATTTGATGTTCAGCACAAAGTGCTTCAACCAGTTTGACATACATGGGCTCGTCACAATTGGATGCGAGGACACAAAGGTGGGCTTGGCGTCTAAAACAACAGACCATTATTAGTTACACAGTGGACTACAGCAAAGATCCAATTCCAAGTGCTCTTCTGTTCACCCAAAAAGGCCAAATTCCACTGACTCCGCACTAAATATCTGTAGTTTCCCCAAACCATTCCTATGAGTCCACAAATCAATAGGACATTATCTGGGAAAGTAGAACAGGAAATCTCTGTGTGTTCTTTTCAAGTCACACGAGGGAAATTGGGATCAAAGTCATGGATCATGTTTTCTTTATACTTTGAAGTTAGTACCAAAGAACTGCACAACTAGTATACTAGTGAATTTCATACCACTGCTGCAATTTAAATGTAGCTTAAAGTACCAGATGACCCATCAGTAACAATTTAGTCCAGGTTTTTAAATGTGTTTTATTTACCTAGTTACGAGTAATCTTAACACAACCATTTAGAGTCTTTCAAACTACACTGGGTGCTTTTACTATATTATTCCCACCACCATGACCTTACTAGACTTATTTGTGGCTCCTACTCTTAAGATCAATCTATATGTACAGGTTTGTCAGACTATTATTCTCACTCATAGCAAGAGTGAAGGGGTATCCGACTTTTTAAGAGAGTCATCATTCAAAACCTGTAGCTCTCATCTCATAATCTATAAACTGTTGAACACTTTGTCCTGCAAGCCATAGAAGTTCTTTCTCTGCCCGTCTTTCACTAATATGATGTGAAGGCATTTTTATTCTCGCAGGCTGTTACCTGCTAAATATATGCTGTTTTAATTAAGTTTTATTTTTGGTCTCTGCCATGGTGGTATTTTAATTATTTTTACAGAATGTAATGATTTTTTTAATATTGTAAGCTACCCTGAGCAACTTTCTTTTCACTTACAGAAAATACCTGACAACATGGAGGCACACATACTAGTTAGCATCCAGCACTTACTTGTCTAAGGCCTTGGCAGCTTCACGAATTCCACGGGCTAAGCCATCGTGGATAAGTGCGGTCTTCAGCACTTCTTGAAGGGCGGTGTTGACATCCATTACACCTCCAGCAGCAATGCTAGCAAATGAAAAATCACAGAAGAACATGAACTTGCTTTATTTAACCAATGTTCACCTAGCCCCCTTTTGCTGTTAACAGTGGCCAGCCAGATATTTTTGAACTGGCATGGCACTTAAATCAACATCTGGAATTGGACATACATTGTACCCAAACACTGATTCATTCAACTGCTACAGCAAGATTTTTTTGCACAAATCTGAACAAAAGATCGTGGCTTAATTTGTTGAATGCATGTATTTCTTAACAGAGCACAGAGTAGCAAACGTCTAATACTTAAAACACTACAATTAGAACTTCTAAAAACAGCTTACTTAGAACAGTGAACGCCTTGACTTCTTTGCACTCCAGTTACTCCTGGCTACCCCAAACTATCATTTTCATTGACAATTTGGGTTTTAGGATGGCCAGCAATACCAGCGTCTTCTTATGCATATTAAAACTACTGAGAATTTCAAAAGACTACTTCTGGGTATCTTTTGAAACAAAAAGCAACAGCAGGTTATACCCTTCCTTATACGGGAGGTCTGCCCTTGTTCATCTTAGTTGCACTTTCCTGCATACTTATTTTTGAATTCTATGATCTCATGAGAAAGAGGTACCAGAACTGTACGAAATATTCTACATATGGCCCCTATGTGTATTTATGTTTCCCAGATTGTTCTTTCCTAGAAACTCCTAAAATTGAATTTCCTACATTACTGACAACTTTAAATGAATGTTTGGTAATACACAACAAATATTAAGTTTGCACATCACCTTGCTTAGTCAGCAACCCTACCAAATGAAATCTGTTTAAATTGTGTATGTACAATTTAAAAATAATGTGCCATGGAGTTTTTGTTACTTGCAAGCTTGCTAACCTCATTGATCATTTTTTCTAGATCAAGTAATAAATAAAGCCAATCCAAATATATTATCCTTTTTACTTCTCAAGGGGCAATAACTGTATCCCCGGACCCCGTTTTCATAGGTATCGTTAATAAGAGTGGCTGGAAAGAGAGGGTTCTCTTTTAAACAGTCCCAAGTTCAAAACTGCAGCTTACGAGCCACAATGCTGATTTTAAGCTGATCAAGGCCATAAAAAGAATGAGGTCTATATGAATTAAGGGAGATAATAAGTATTGTTTTGTAAGTTACAATTCCAACTCTTCCACTCTGCCTGCTGCAACCCATGAAGCTGCTGACTACAGCAAAATCAGCATCCTGAGAATTTAATATATGGGAGAAAGGGCAATAAGCCAAAGACTGGAGATATGTCACTAGTAACAGTGGTTTGGGATGGGGTTGTAAGGAGCATATCAACACAGCCAATTACAACTCAGAACACCAATAAATATTCTGGGATAAACTTCTACAAACTTTAGTGCAGCTTTATCCTTAAAACAAATAGGCAATGAAAAAGACGTGGAGCAACACCAAACTTTAACACTCCTAGGGTGCCATAAGGTTATGTTGCAAGGATAAAATAGGAAGGAGGGTCACGTTGGAGGATCAATGCTGTAACAATGGCAGTAGCAGTGAAGTCTACATGGGACAGGACGCTTTTCGAGTCTCTGCACAGCAGGCTAAAAACCCCTCTGAAATTTGCCAGGACCATTTGCTGCTCCGCTGGGATCCCACGATAAATCAAATTAATGTTTACAGACGTCCAGTTTCCCACCACCACCCCCCATTCCACATTGGCGTCCAGGGAAAAAAAGACCCGTTCACCGCATGGAGACTACGGATTCGCGGGGGGGGGGGAGAGCAAGGAAGAGGGGAGAACTGGAAACTTTCTTCCTGCAAACTTTCAGGCCCTCCCGCAACACCGACGGAGTGGCCCATTTTGCACTAAAGCGCCAGGTTCCAGTTATCTGAAAGCGCGGGGGGGGGGGGGGTCGGGAAGAGGAGAAAGGCTCTCCGGGGCCTTCGCAAAGCACGTGGTTCAAGCGGCCCTGGAGGAGAGCAACTTGGGCCCAGCCACGTGAGCAAGAAGGCGAAGTCCTCGCGCAGGGCCCGAAAGTCGGGGAAGAGAAGGAGAGAGGTTTCCAGGAGGCCTCACTCCGCCCCGTCCGCTCGCACTTACCCTTCCTCGGCCATGGTTGGTGGTGACTCTCCCGCCCGGGGGGTTGCTGAAACAAAAGAACGGAGCCTGTTAAACGTGGAGCGGCAGAAAACAAGAGGAAGCGAACAGCAAAGAGAAGACCGTCTTTCTCCTCTCCCCCCCCCCCAACACCCCGGTAAGTAGGAGAAACGGGGGGGGGGGCGAGAGAGAGACCCGACACGCGCTGCACCCACCTCACAGCTTCCACGAACCGATGGTGAAAAGGAAGGGGCGGAGCAGCCCGCCCGCCTATTTAAGGCCGCGAGGACCCCGCTCTCCTTCCCTGCGCAGCCGCGCGCGCCTGCAGTTTTAGGCGTCTGACCATTTCGCCTGCTTGGAGGCGAAAACTAAAGGAGGTAAAAAGCCGTTGCCGGTCGTTCTTTAGGAGACCTTGCGGTTTGGTTGGTCATCCGTTTGTCTTTATAGAGAGGAGCACACGGGGGGCGTCCGTTATATTGCCGGGCTGGCGGCGGCTGGGCCCGCTACTCCGAGGCAGTGAGGCTAGCCTCTCTCTCAGACCGAGAGACCCGCCGTGCCTGCTCCGCCTCCAGATTCCCTGTTGTCCTGCATAAACACACCACGCTCCTGACACTCGCAATGCGCGACTTCTTGGCGGTTCCTGCGCAGGGGGGAGGAGGAGGAGGAGGAGGAGGCTGCGTAATTCTCCATGCTGGATAGACCAAAAAAACTCCGAATTTTTCAAAAGGCACCGGCGGAAAAGTCGGTGAACGGACCAGGCTGGAGCAAAGCACGACAGCAACCCGAAAGAGGGTTCCTCGGTTGCTGCTCTCGAGCAGTCCCTCCGAGGCCTCTCTGTTGCCGGAGCCGAAGTCTTTCCTTCTCGCCCCTGGGGGGCGGCTCCGGCGGGCGACCCTCGACTTGCCATGTGGGGCGCCGAGGCGTGGCAATGCGGGGCAGGGCTGCTAAACCTTTCCGCCTTCGAGGCTCCTTGTTGCGGGCTGCTGCTCTTCCTCTGCTCCAGAGGAGATTCGGGTCTCTGCGGAGACGCCCCTCCTGGGTCGCCCTCCTCCTCGCCAAGAGTCGCTTTTCTTGTGGATCTTTCGGCGTCTCTTGGGTAGATTAAGGTGGTGTAGGAACGGGTGACTTTGGGGAAGAAGAGTCCCGAGATAATGGCAAGAGATGCGCCCCACTGTTCCTTGGAGCGCCAGCTGAGGATTGGCCGGAATGGGCAGGAAGGGCTCGGATTGTAAAGACGGACCTTTGCCAAATACTGTACAGGGTTTGGAATTTTAAAACCAAGAAATTAATCCTACAAAAATACACATTTTAAAAAACTTTATTCCGGTGTGAGTAAATTGTACACATATATAACTGCAGCCAACCATTCTAGGCCTGTGTGGTACAGCAATACCACTTACATCACAGCAAAGGTCTTGGGGCAATATTCTGTGTGCCAAATAAATGAGTTTTTGTCAGAGAGAGACAGAAGAACACACACTAATGAGGCTGAAACATGCATAGCTAAGTCTTAAGCTAACACATTTATTTTGGAAAATCCCAAAATTATTTTAGTGTGACCAACCAAAATATCACAAAATAGTGAGCAAACTCTTAAGTGATTAAACTTTTCATAAGCCTGGATGTTTTGTAAATGGGGAAGCTGTCTTGGTACTGAAGCCAAATTGGCCGCTTTGATCAAAAGTTCATTTTTGCCAATAGTCTTAGATGTGCGTTGCCATCAGGATGGTAATGAAAAACACAGGTGCTACAGCACTTAGCACTGCTCCTGCATTTATGGAAGAGGAAATAATTCATTGAAGAAGTGGGTTCAAGGCTGGACTCAACACCATTTGGTTCAAATTACAATGGCAATCATGGACGTGGGTGGCACTGTGGGTTAAACCACAGAGCCTAGGGCTTGCCGGTCAGAAGGTCGGCTGTTCGAATCCCCACGTCGGTGCGCTCCCGTTGTTCGGTCCCAGCTCCTGCCAACCTAGCAGTTCGAAAGCACGTCAAAGTGCAAGTAGATAAATAGGAACCACTACAGCGGGAAGGTAAACAGCATTTCCCTGCACTGCTCTGGTTCGCCAGAAGCGGCTTTGTCATGCTGCCTACATGAACTGGATGCTGTACACTGGCTCCCTCGGCCAATAACGCAAGATGAGCGCCGCGACCCCAGAGTCGGTCACGACTAGACCTAATGGTCAGGGGTCCCTTTACATTTACCTTTACAATGGCAATCAGAGAGCATGTCCCTTGCGCTTTTGAGAATACAAATGTTTGAACTGCTCCTGGGTTGAAACCACAGAGAGGCAAGTTGCCCACATTTCTGTATGAGCGCTCCATCCTAGGAAATTTTGCACAATGCAGTTCAGACATTTGCTGGAGACACTTCACATGTAGAAGAAATGAGGTCTGTTTCAGCTTTCTTATTATTCTGTGGTCAACACACCCACCCTTTCACCCCCTGCCCAGAGGCATGCAAAAATAGCCATTAAAATACACTGGCTCGCTCCTTCCAGAGGAGGGCATCACCTTTCTGAATGGCCCTTGAAACCAGAGATGAGCTGCTTACATCGCTGCCAGAATGGGTCTGTTGCACCTTGGGAGTTTGAGACACCCACTTACCTGGGAGTAAGCTACATCGACTTCTATGGGTCTCACTTCGAATTTAGGCATGCTTGCAGTTGCAGCCAAGTTAGCCGCACGGAAATAACTCGATCAGATTTTCAGCAAGACTGCTTACGGATGTCTTAAGACATAACAAAAAACCAAAACAACCCTCTTTTCAGCTGCAGGGTGAGGTCACTTCTAAAACTGCCAGCGGCCTCAAGATCTAAGACCAATAGTAACGGTGGCTCAACCAGAGGAGGAGGTTTTACGCCTTTAAAAAGCCCCCGCCCGAGGAAAACTTGCGGGATGAGGCAACTTCCGAGCGCAGCTTTCAGCTAACCGAAGTGAAGCCTGCCGGGATCCGGAGCAGGATCAGAGTTCGGCGCCGGTTTGCTTCCGAAGCTGTTTCCTTGCTGCCGCCCGGCAAAACCTTTCTGCCGAGTGGATCGCCCGGGCTTGAACCTACTGGGTCGCAGCAGCTGAAGTCGTTGCCCCTCCTTGCTGGGAAGATCCGATTGTTACTCGTGGAAAGCCGGGGAGCCATCGCTCTTTTCTCGCGGGGGGGGGGGGAGGAAGTTGCCTGAAGTTACAGCATCCAGCCTTTTTTTTTTTCCTTTTTTCCTTTTTTACAATGGGTAGCCCCGAAGCGACGGGCGAGTTTCCAGGTGGGTGTAAAAATGCTCCGATTTATTATCCTCTCTCGAAGAGGTCTCTTTCCTTCTCCCCACGCTCTCCATCTCCAAATCCCCGGGCGGGGTTGAATCCTAATAGCGAGTTGTCCTACTCGGTACACTTACTCAGAAATGTATCCTACTGGTTTTAGAGTTTACTCACAAGTAAGGGTGATAGGGTCGCAGTTCACATGCAATTAGTTATGCTTTACCAGCCTTTTGGTATACTACGCTCCAAACAAGGTAATCAAAAGAAAAATAACAAGGTAAATTGGCTATAATCCCAACAATTAATCCGTGGTTTTTTTAATTGTGGAGTTATATACAATGGCAGAGACAGTTTTATTCTAGTAAATATATGTTGCTAGAGAGCTAATTACTTTGTGCCATGCTTCCTTTCAACATCTCATTAATTTGACTTTCTACCTTCTTACCTAACTATATACAGTTACATGGGAGTAAGTCCCATTCGACTCATTGGGATTTACTTTTGAGTAGATGTAACACATACAGTTACTTTCCCCCACCTGAGCCAACTCCTTCCAATTTTGTTTTCTAATAAGTGAAAAGGGGGTGGTCTTAAATTTTGAGTGTGTAAAGATACAGTAGATGAATAGTAGAAATGACACGAGGCTCAATGAAAAAATGATTAAATCACAGTAGGACACACCCACTGATGCTGCAACTGCATGTGGGCTTATCTTACATTAGAACATGAACGTAACAAGGTCCAGCTATTTTAGACCCTTGTACTGCTAGCCTGCACATGTTGCTTATTTCATTGTATTAGACTTGGGTGTGGTCCTTTCTCAATGGAGCTCAGGGTGGTTCTTTCATACATTATCCACACAACCAAACTGGAAAAGTAGGTTATGGAATGAAGGAGAGATTGTGACCATTCAAAGGTCAAACCCAGCTTTTGTCTCTTAATTTCTCCCCACTCTCAAATATTAATCTGCTTTCTGCAATAGCATTGTACTATAAATATTGCAAGAAGTGGATCAAAGGGAATTGCATTGGACTCTTGAAATATCTGAACTTTTTTTTATATTTCCAATTTAACCTGTGAAAACTGTACATGTATTTGTTTCTACTTTTAAAGTCATATGCTATCTTGCTTTTTTACATTCTAAGAAATATATTGTTTTCCTTCTAAGACAATGACATACCACAGGTGGCAACTGAAGTATCCCGAAGGCTCACTAAAGAACAGATATTTATACTGGTAGCTACAGCATCTATCAACTTCAGTTCAATGATTTGCTACTCAATCCTCGGACCTTTTTTCCCAAGAGAGGTAAATGGATATACAACTTGGCAATCCAATGTTTACATCATTACAACTTTTTAAATGAAGACTTTGATAGAATTGCTTGATGACACTTTGTCCAGCAACACGTCTAACAAAAGTCTCGTTTCCCATCGTCTTTTAAAAATCAGATTTCTCCTTGCAATTTTCCATTGAATTGCAAATAAGGAAAAATGAGGGAAGAAACACTATATAGTTAGAATCATAAAAAGCAAGGGTGGGATACAAGGAGGGTTGGGAGGAAGAGAAGGTTAGAGAGGAAAGTGTGCCGTGGTGTTTGTTGTAAAGAAATACCAACATATAAACTGCAAAATGTTGCTGGTGAATGCAATTTCTCTACCCATTTTTTTTTTAATCTTCTCTTCTATTTGGGAAGTGTCTGAAGGCACTTTTTGCCATTTGTTCTCATAGATAATACTTGAAGGGTTGTGAGCTCTCTAGACCAGGGTTGGGGATCCTGTGGCCCTGCAAATGTTGTCATCAGAGTTCCTGACCATTGGCCATGCTCTCTGGGGCTGATGTGAGTTGGGAGTCCAACAGTTTCCGGAGGCCTACAGATTTCCCATCCTTGCTCTGCTAGACCTCTTCCTGTCACACCTGCTAGACCTGTCACACCAACAACTTTCTACGGTGGTAGGAAATATTTAGATTTCTACTTTTCGTGTAGGTGCATTCATACACCCCTGTGTATAAAATGCAGTGTGGGAAGCAGCTTTGAATCCATGCATAACAAGTGCCATGTAGGCAGATATGGGGCATGTGGTGTGCTGTTTCCTTTCCTTTCCATGACTAGGTGCAAGGCACATTCTCTTCTTCAGAAAATAAAACAGCTTGGCTAAGTGCCTGGTAGACTGCAGGTCTGTTACAAAGTTCTGCTCATGTGAATTTTGCTTTCTCTGTCTCTGTCCCCCCCCCGCCCCCCCATTCATTTGGTGCAAAGATTCATAGATCCACAACCACAGGGTTGTTCAGCAGCAAGCTAGCTGTTCTACTACAGTGTTTCTTTGGACTTCCTTGTCAATACTAAGGGAGACTTGAGAGACTTCTGAACTGGAATTCCGATGTCCACCAGCAATGTTTTGTAACAATTAAGCCATTTAAACTATTTCTGGCTTGACGTAGATTTTTTTGTTCCGAGTCATTGTGTTTAAAGGAAACCTTTTATCTGGTGGAATCCACACAAACATAAAAATGCTGTGAAAATGCTTTTTTTAAAAAACGGTTTTTAAAATACATTGAATTTTGCATAGCTCACTATTGGTATATTGCACTTTACAACACATTTAAAGCATTTTATTTGCATCAGTGTAGCTGAGTCCTCTCTTTTTTTCCCTTGTTTAAGGCACAAAAGAAAGGTGCTAGTAGCACTGTAGTTGGTCTCATTTTTGGATGCTTTGCATTATTCAACTTCCTGACTTCTTTGATCATGGGAAAGTATGTAAGTATGTTTGACAATTTCCATAATGTAAGCTTCGATTATCCTCAGAAGGGCAGTGTCATTTTCATTTGACTGTCCTAAACTCCTGCCTGTGTAGATCCTTACTAAGGTGTTCTAACACATCTAGAAAATCTCAAGCTTCCTAAATGAATTGGCATAAATTAAAGGGAAGGGTTTTCTATGCTTATGGAGTCATTACTTTGAATATCTTTCAGTCTGTCCTCTACCCCGTGGACTCTGCAAACAGGTAGACTCAATCTCAAAGGTCCTCTCAGCAGATCCCAGAACGCAATGAGACAGGAGGTCTCTGAAATTCATACCATCCAATGAATCCAGGTCGCTATAGCCTAATACCCATTATCCTCAATTGTAAAGACAATGAAGAGACATGTGGCTTGAAGCAATGTGCTCCCATTGACCCTCATCCACCATCTGCTATACCAGTGCTTGGAGGTGGTGATGGCCTTAATGCAGGACAATAAACGGAAGGTGGATTCTAAAAAGATACAGGTGTTATGTGTGCTGAGATTTTAAGTCCAGGAGGTATAAAGGCAACCTGTTCTGGGCAGGCTTGTACTCACCTGGACAGAATAGATCTATTGCCTTGGGAGGATCCAACATGGTCACTGGTGGCTCAGGTAGCCTTAATGGCTAGGAGTGCCTTTTTCCAGCTGTGGCAGGTTCACCCCCTGTGACCCCCTCTTGGACAGATGACTTGACCTTTGTATCTGGACTACTGCAGTGGATTTATTAGCTAATGGTAGTGCTGTGGTGCAGCATGGGAAAGTATCAGCAGCAAAGAGTGTTGTAACCTGTGGCTGTTGTGAAAGTAGGTTAATTCACTTATCCATTTAGAATATTTTTAGGTGTGATAATGAGCTGGATGTAAATCTGTAGAGTGGGGAGAAGTTAAGCTCACAGATTTTTAATTTTGTTTTCATAAAAAACCGAAGGAAGAACAGTAAATTTGGGTACTGAAACTCCTCTAAAACTTGCGGAAGCACTATAACTTTATTGTTCTATAATTTACAGCTTGTACAGATTGGTGCAAAGTTTATGTTTGTTGCTGGAATGTTCGTCTCAGGAGTTGCCACAATTCTCTTCGGGTGAGTGTGTGTTGGGATTATGATGCATCTTCAAAAACAAAGAAAATATTAAAAATTATAAAAAAGTACTTTCCACGAGACTTCAACTCAGTAAGCTAGGGCCTAAGCCATTGCTGTTCTCCTGGACCTCATATATTTGGCAGGATACAGCATCTGTTAATATTTTTTATATTTTTGGCCATTATTGGAACTGCATTTTTTTTATCTTCCAAGCTTTAAGAAATATAAATCTCCACATCATTTGTATGATCCAAAAGATTACTTAAATGCTTTGCCCAAAGCAGCTCCTAACCCTTATATGCAAAAGGACACTGGCTCAAGATGTGAGTGTGGATTCTGCTTCACTCCACTTATAAACCTTTGCTTAATTGCAGTGATTTTCTCAGATATCTTTTATGGATTCACTGCAGATGACAACTTTGCCAGCCAGATTTTGCCCAATACTTGCCATACGTTGCAGCCTGTGCTACTTACAAAAGAGGGCCTTGCCAACATGTCTATTATACGAGAGCACTGTACTAGATATGTTTATGCATAAGGGGCCAAGGAGCTGCATTAACTTTTCTTTTGATTTTAGGATGTTGGACAGAGCACCCGATGGGGCGATATTCATAGGGTTGTGTTTTGCAGTTCGAGCTGCGGATGCGATTGGCTTTGCCACAGCCATAACAGCCTCATTTTCTATTCTAGCCAAGGCTTTCCCCAACAACATTGCTACAGTTATGGTATGTATGAAGCCAGCAGTTGTTTTTGAGTAATCACAGTTAATATGTAATGTGGCATGATACTGCTTTAAATGTGTGGCAGCATTCTCTGCAGGGTTATAGGCAGGAGTCTTTTCCATCCCTGTCTGAAGACACAAACGGGGGGCGGGGGGGGGGGAGGTTGAACCTGTGACTTTTTGGCTGTAAAGCAAAAGTTCTAACACTTCAGATGCTCTTGGGACCTGTTGGCACTAAGGGACCTGCATCACACAAATAACATTTTGGGTGTCGTCTCAATACACTGAAATTAACTTGGGAAAGTTTCATTCGGTAAGGAATGTTAAGATCGTGACATTTTAATTTTGTATGAAAATCACAAGTAACTAAACTACAAAGGCAGATCTGTGTTGTTGCTTTCAGAGCTGACCTTTTAGCTGGAAGCTGATAGCACCAGACCAGAAAAAATCATGACTAGATGGTAGTATATAATAGCTTTCACTACACCATGTGAGCTTAGCTTGTTCCTTGGACCAGTATTGTTCTCTCCACACCCTTTTACTTTAAGAAAACAAGCTTGTGGCAATGGGGTAGACAAGATTTTTTTATTTTTTTAAAAAGAGATCAAAGGTTTATATGTACTCAAACACTCCGTAAGCCAAGAAAAAAAAAGTTAATACTTTCATAGAAGCAAAATTTGTACTTATCACTAATTCTGTCCTGCTGCCCCAACTAGGCCACCTGATCTCATGCCATTGTTGTCCTTTCTTCCCTTTAAGGGCAGCCTTGAAATTTTTACTGGACTGGGACTAGTGCTGGGACCGCCTCTCGGTGGCTTTTTGTACCAGTCTTTTGGCTATGAAGTCCCTTTCATCGTACTTGGGTGCCTAGTGCTGATCCTGGTGCCGCTGAACATGTTCCTCTTACCAAAATATGGTAAGTGGTGTCTTTATTGCCTTTTGGTTCAAATTGGGTTGGAACTTCCCTATTCTTCACTGTGAAGATTGTCTCTTGGAGCCTGTTTTCCCACACATTAATGCAGGAAACTTTCCTCTCACCTGTGGTAATACTGGTGACGGTAATAGCTGTGCCCAGTCTACAGAGCCCTTGTATTGTAATAATAAAATAAATAAAATAATAACAATGACAACAAGAATATACCATTCTTCATCAAAACATCACAGTGTAAAACACAAAATACATAACATAAAAGCAAAGGGAAAAAAACCCCAAAACATGCATACTCAGGAGGGTTTTTCCAGTCTATCCTGAACGCTAGCTTTGCTTTTACCTACCAAAGGACAGGACTGGAAAGGGGGAAATGCAGCTGATTTGGGAAGCGTGGTAAAAAGTCCCTTTGTGTGTTTCTGTGATACTTTTGAAGTGCCTTAAAGCTGGAGATGACATTGATGCAGGTTTTTGTAGCATTTTGAAAGCCTGAGAAACCTGTTTGGCCCAAGTCAAGATATTGGCAGTTTTGTTTTCAAATCTTTTCCTAATGATCCCAATTGTGGAATTTGCCCTTTTCACTGCAGCCATACATTAGCTCTGTTTTCATTGAGCTAGCCATCGCAACCTCAAGATTGCTTTTCTAGTAATCACTTCCACCTCAGAGATCCTTGATATATATGTATGAAGTTTGGGATTTTTTTGCCCAAATGTGCACCAGTATACTATTGTTTGCATTGAGCCAGCATTCTAATGTCCATGAAGCAATCCTTTTGGAGCTCTTTGCTATTCCAGTAAGTTGGTGTTATCAGTGAACTTGGCTGTCACAGTATTCCTTCCTCTAGTCTAGATCATTTATGATCAATATAAAAATTAGTGGTGCCTTCTATTATTGATGGGTGGGGTGGAGGGGTGGGACACACTGTTCACTCTTTATTGCAAGAACTCTCCACTCCATTTATCCCTACTTTTTGCTTCCTGGTCTCTAATCAGTTAGGGATCCATAAGAGAATCTCTATGCTTTTCCCATGACTGCTAACTTTGCTCAGGAGTCTTGTTTTGCATTGTCTTCCTTTGTTTTCCCAGTGTCAACTTTAAAGATTGTATGCTCCTTTGGGGCAGGGCCCTATCCCATTCTGTAACATGCCATTCACACCGAGTATGATTAAAATAAATAACCTGCCCAAAATGTCACTCTTTGTCTTGTTACAGATTCCACTCCTAGCAAAGATTCATTCTGGAAGCTTATTGTTCTGCCAAAAGTTATTTTCCTCTGTTTAGCTATATTCACACTGAGTGGATGCTTGGGCTTTCTGGATCCTACCATGTCACTATTTGTCATGGAAAAGGTAGGTGCAATTGGGGGAAAAAGCCTTTCATACAAATGCTTCATCTAAAATGATCAAAATCAACTAAAATTGTATAAGATTATCAATTTTGCAAGGGTCCTGGTGGGAATTTCATTAGGGTCAGTTGCAAGAGGTGTCCTAATGGCAGTTGCTGTATTGTAGCTTTAAGGCCAGAAACAGGCTGATAAGTAGTGGAGTGGGAAATACAGTGCCGGAGGTAGAGCTCAGCCAGGTGAGCAGATGACAAGCTCTTCCTCTCTATAACTGCAAAGTTAATTGAGTTAGTGGACATTCCTTGCATTCATAATGCTAAAGCCTAAGTGAAATAAATACAAATGCAATTTTCTGCTGCATCCTAGGTGGATAACAACCCTTAATACCTTAATACTTTTTGTTTGGTTTTATGTTTGTTTTTAAAGTACTGGTACATAATAGGTTTTTTAAAAAATAAATAAAATAAAAGTAAAAATCTGTTACTCATAACAAAATTGTGCTTTGTGTTCCAGTATAATTTGTTTGATTTCAGACACAAGGAATATCTGAACGGTGTACAGAAATAAAATGTGAAACATCATGCCAATCATAAAGGAGTCTGAAAACTAAAGAACAAGATTCTTTAAATGCAGAGATTAAATAGGCTAATCTTGCAGAAACTAAAAGTATTCAGTAAACACTGAAAACATTAAAATGTTGGGGCTTGTTTCACTTCTAAATAAGAGCCCATTTCTCTACCAGTGAACCTTTTCATTTTGTCCAGTTTTGTTGAGGTTAGAGATGGGAAGGCCTGGGGGAAAAAAGGGGGGGAATCCAGGTTTTTGCCCGTTTCCCCCCATTTTTCCCCCAAAGCCATTTTTTTCCATTTGGAAGAAAACTGGAAAAACCTGTCCCCTCCCCACATTTTCCCCTTTTTTCCCAGGCCTTCTCATCTCTAGTTGAGTTATTTTTTTTAAAAAAAAAGTTGCAAGTTTTTGTTTTTAAAAATGCACAAATGTTGCATTTTTATGTTTGTTTGTTTGTTTGTTTGTGTGTGTGTGTAAATTGCTTGTAAATCTAACTTTGCCCTGCTGCAACAATGATCTTTAATGAGGGTCAGATGCTACTTTTATGAAATATCAAACAATCTGCTTTCTTTTTCTAGTTCAAATTGCCTGCTGGTTATGTGGGATTGGTCTTCTTGGGGATAGCACTCTCCTATTCCTTATCTTCACCATTGCTTGGTTTTCTCAGTGATAAATTACCGGTGAGTTCAGAATCCTGCCCTTTACTTAGTTTTTGAAGTTGCGATTCTACATTATAGAGTGATTAAAGTTCAGTAGGCTTCATAACTAGAAATTCCTGTTCTTTTAATTTGTATGCCGCCTTTCCATTTTACAATACTCAAGGCGGTTTACAAGCTGAAGAAACAGAATCTAATGCAATACAAAACAACCTTATAACAATCTAATGCAATACAAAAATGTGATAATAAAACATAGCTTTAAAATAAGCAATCAAATAATTTAACGTTCAGCAATCATCAGAATAGTATAGAATAATATCAGCATACGAAAATTAAACAGAAACCCACTCTTAACATTTACAATAAATAATTTCAAAACTACAATCAATAAAACAACAGCAAGCTACAGTGCATAAAACAATACAATGCAAATGGCCAAGCCATATCCCACTGCCCATTATGTAAGATTTTGGTGGATGTTCTTCGACCCTCCAGATGTTTTGGACTACAATTCCCATCTTCCCCAACCACTGGTCCTGCTAGCTAGGGATCATGGGAGTTGTAGGCCAAAACATCTGGAGGGCCGCAGTTTGGGGATGCCTGTTCTAGGTCCTGGAACCTCTGCAAAATGCAGGTGCCCCCTTTAGACAAATGAACAGGGAAAACTTTAAATTAATGGGTAAAAGCTGCAGTGACAATAGAAAGCTGGAAATCCAACCGGTTTTGAAATGACTCCATCAATCCCAAAGACCATCTCAAAGTATGAGGCTGGATGCTGGTTTTGTTTGTGCCAGAGTTCAGCATCACAGCCTGGCCTGAGTGTCACTGTTTTACCTTAGAAAATATGAAGTGACACTTATAAAGGACGGTACATAATTTTTTCCTCCTGCCAGTTGAATTAATTCAAATGTAGTTGTTTTGACAAAAGTCAAGTCTTTCGCTTCTCTGTTTCTTGCAGTACTTAAGGAAGTGGCTAATGATTTTTGGAGGCCTACTGACAGCATTATGCTACTTTATGTTAGGACCAGCTCCCATCTTGCACATTGAAAGGTAATGCACACTTGATGAATGTAGGGCCGGCTCTAGGTATAGTTTCGGTGGCGCGGGGCTGGCCTGGATGAATGTGTCTCTGGCACTGGCAGTCTGCCCATGTTCTGAAGCTTTCACACTTATTCAGAAATCAGTAAGCAGGGCAGTATATGCTCCGCCCACAAATATTCATATTTTGTACCCAAAAGCTGTTGAATTCTAACATCACATATGTGGTCCCCTTATGACCTTATTCAGCCTGTACACAGCCTGCTGTTTATTCTGCCAATAAAAGAGTGTGTACTATTCAGCTTTTGGTATTCCCCTCCCTCCTTACTTTTAACTTGAAATGTTTAGAAGCATGCACCCCCTTTTTTGAAATAAAAATGGAGACATTTGCTTCCATCTCATTTGTGTCTAAGGAGCTTGGGAGATAGTGTAAACAGGGGTTATCCCAGCAGTTAATGCCACAGATTCAAGCTTGGCCTTCCCAATTCTTGCCCAGAGTGCCCTGACAAACAATATTTTCTCATTCTGTGGGAGGTAAATTTGAGGTCTTTTCCTTGAGCTGAAAAGCTAGTTATGGAGGTGACATAGCAGCATCTTGTATGCTCTTAGGCAAGTTGTCATGCCACCCATTGCCTCTCAACTCAACTCCTCATGGCAAACATAATCTCTGATCTACATTTGGGAAGCTGTCTGCTTCCCAAATGAAGTTCAGAGATTATGAAGGGTTTGTATGTTCAGTATAGTCCAAAAATCATGACGATTAGCTTAGAACTTCAGATGCCTGCCTGTGACTAACAAAATCACAATTGCATTTTAGGAATTTTGTATTCTACATTATTGGTTAAAATTTTGGCTTTTAATTGATTTTCTGTTTTTTATTTTAGATAAAGCAACTTAGCAAAAGGCACTAACACACATTTGTTGTTAGAATATATTATTACTAATACTACTATCGGGGGGAGGGACTCCTATAAAAGAAATGTTATAAAAACAAAATAGAAAAAATTCCTTCCAGTAGCACCTTAGAGACCAACTAAGTTTGTCATTGGTATGAGCTTTTGTGTGCATGCACACTTCTTCAGATACCACATGAAAGCTCATACCAATGACAAACTTAGTTTTTTATTTAGTTTTGACGGCAGACCAACACAGCTACCTACCTGGAAAAAGAAATGTTGTTACCAACACTTTAAAAAGTTAATATATGAATTATATAATGAAGTGTGTGTTTGCTTATTATTTTATTTATTAAATCTATATCCAGTACCTTCCTCCAAATGAGGAATGTTGCATCATTTCCTCAACTTATTTTAGGATTTTAATTTCTCTCCCCCCCCCCCAGCAAACTCTGGCTCTTTGTTCTAATGTTGGTCCTGCTGGGTTTTTCCCTTGGAATGAGCGGTATCCCGGTATTCCCTGAAATGCTCAGTTATGCATAGTAAGTTATCGTCTCTCCATACGCTTTGAAAAAAATGTTATTTTTTGGCAGTCCATTGCAAGTGAATTGGAATAGGGTTCCCTTGTTCTGTAGTGAATTCCTTTGATGATTATAGATCTGCCCCAGGATGCTTTATATTGAGAGGTAGTGTGTCTGTTCCTCCCAGATGTTGTTGGACTCTGTGACTCCCGGCCAATATGACACAAAGTTCAGGGGTGATGGGAGTTGCAATCCAGTAACATCCAAATGACCACAGATTCTCCACCCCATTTCATATGCAAAGCTAAGGCAACATATGAATTAAGATGATGGTCGTGCTTTTATTTTTTAGAATAACGGCTTCCCTCCCTGAGCTAATGAACCCTTTCCCCAGTGCGAGTACCACTGGAGTACCAGTGTGGTACCTTTCAGTCGCCACAACCACGTCTCACTACAGAATGAGATGTGGTTTCATGGACATAGAGAAAATTTTGAAGAGACAGTATTTTATTCCTTTATTCTTCCTGCAACTGCCTTTGAAAGACAAGGCAGGTCTGTTGTTGATGCTGCTACTTTGTGATTCTATGACAGGCACCCCCAAACTGCAGCCCTCCAGATGTTTTGGCCTACAACTCCCATGATCCCTAGCTAACAGGACCAGTGGTCGGGGAAGATGGGAATTGTAGTCCAAAACATCTGGAGGGCTGAAGTTTGGGGATGCCGGATCTAAACAATATTTACAAAGTAAATACAACAAAACTTGCATTTCAAAATGAAAAGTTGGTATCTTTGGAAATGACCTGTTTGTTCGCCTTTTGTCCTGCAGTGAAAACGGCTTTGAGGAAGGATTAAGCTTGTTAGGCCTGGTATCTGGACTCTTCAGCGCAGTATGGGCACTTGGGTATGTAGAAGGCCATGGATGGCCTATCATTTGCACTCCCATGTCCTCCTCTCTTCTCCGTGTGTTGGTGCTTACAGAGCCAAAGCAACGCTGCTCACTCACAGGAGGCGAGGTCTCAGTAGGTTTGGGGGTGGGGGTGAGTTACAAAACATGAGTTTACGTGGGTTACATAAATAAGAGTTCCATTGGAGAAAACCCTAAAAGTATTCATTATGTAGGAATGTGAGTGCTGTGTGCAGGGCTGGATTTGGGTTTGATGAGACCCTAAGCTACCGAAGGTAATGGGGCCCTTTATATTTCCAGCTGTCCTTTGTCAGCAACAAATTGTCGCTGTTTTTTATGTTGAATATATGCCCGTTACTTATACAAAACACAGTTGCTGTATGTAGGTTTTATTTTATTTGTTTTTTATCTTCTATTTTGGAAATGTACATCCATTCCCCCTCGCCTTTTAAATGTTTTAGGGGCCCCAAGAGAGTGGGTCCCTAAGCTATAGCTTGTTTAGCTTCTACATAAATCCGGCACTGGCTGTGTATATTGACAATGGGGAGGAAACTAGAGGGGAAATCATACAAGTAAAAAAGGGGCTCTTTCAGACTCTTAGCACACATTTCTAAGCCTCTGTTCAAATAATTCAAAAGACCTTTTTGTTTCTAGAAATTGATACTGGACTTGATCCAATTGACCATGAGCCCAGCTCACAACTCAGATGTTTTGACCAAGGGGAGGGGCAAAAGGAATTATTATTATTATTATTATTTATTTATTTATACCCCGCCCAACTGGCTGAGTTTTCCCAGCCACTCTGGGCGGTTTCCAACAGAACATTAAAATGCAATAATCTATTAAACATTAAACTTCCCTGGTCACCCATTCTTATAGTTGTTTGATAAGGGGCACACCCTGTTATGCCCTTTGGGGACTGGGTTGAGCCCATGCATTTCTAGACTCTGCGGTGCCATTAGGTGTTCTAGGACACACCCACAACATAAATTTAAAGCGCAAAGCTTTCCCACCCCAAAGAATCCTGGGAAACGGTAGTTTGTTAAGGGTGTTGGGAATTATAGCTCTATAAGGGGGAAACAGTAGCTTTGAGGATTCTTTGGAAGAAGCCATAGCTATTCGATTGGTAAAAATGTGCTTTAAATATACACTAGTGTCCAAAATTGTGGAAACCTTTTGGGAAAAGTGTATTTCTGAGGTTTGATGGCTCATAACACCACTTTTTTGGAGCAGTACCATAAAATTATTCATTAGAAAGATAAGTTAATGAAGAATGTCATGCAACAAGGTTTGTTCAATTTTCTGTATTCTATCAAAAGAAAAAGGAAGCACAACTTGCTTTGGTTGATATGCAGTAGCTTTCCTTCATTTGAATGTAGCCAATGAGCCCGAATGTTTAGAGAGCCAATCAGGTGTTATGAGCCATCGAACCTCGGAAATAACCTTTTCCCAAAAGGTTTCCACAATTTTGGCCACTAGTGTGTGGTGTGGGTGTGAACCTAGGTAAAATAATTTATCTGGATCCAGAGGTGATTGGTGACGTAGAGCCAGAGGATAAGGGTGGGAAGGGTACCCGTTCAGAGGACTGGAAAAAATTATTGGAAATCTAGGTTTCAATCCATGATAATTTAATTGCACTTTGGTGCTCCATGTGAAAAGTTACTCTTGACTAAGTGAAGTCCCATTAAGAACAAAGTGTGACTAATGTAATAATAGTTTATAAACACAACACATTTTGATTTTGAGCTGTCAGCATGTTTTTTAGGGGCACTAACTATGCAAACCAGTCTTTTATAATGTCTTGGGCTAGCCACACCTTTCTGGTCTCTTGTCTTGCAGAGCATAGTAAGCAGCTGCTGCTCTGGCAGGGGGCAGAAGTACCCGGCATCCTTCCAGTGGCTCACACTGGGGGGAAGGGATGTTTTTGTTTAGCTTTCCTTAAGAAGTGGTGCAAATTTTTCAAAGCACCTTGAATCATAACCCCGGGTTGCAAAGTCTGTGCAAGCTGCATTGATAATTATTTCTCAGACCTACATTAAATGTGTGTTTCGCCCCTTTCTCCTAGGTCTTTTGTAGGTCCAACATTAGGTGGATTTCTAAACGACAAGCTGGGTTTTGAATGGGCTGCAGCCATACAGGGTGGATTTGCGCTGATAAGTGTATGTAAACCAGAGTTTTCTTGATATGAGCTTCTATTCTGCTGGTATCTGAAAGTGTGGGAACATTGCAAATATACTAACCAGTTGTTTTCTCTTTAGGGGTTAGCTCTTGCAATATATTATATCTACGAGGCCTTGCACAGAAGAAGGTACTGTGACTACATTTTTTTTTATAAAAAACACAATAACATTGAAGTAAAGGGGGATATGACTTTTTTCATTTAAACTTACAAATAACTATTTGAGCAAATTGTTAAGTTTTTCCTGCTTTATTTCTGGATGCTCGATGTAAACTAAAATTTATTTATTTACATTTATATCCCACCTCCTCCCCGCCCCCCAAAGAAGCTCAAGGTAGCATACAAAGCCCCTTGCCATTTTATCCTCACAACAACTCTGTGAGGTAGGTTGGGCTGAGAGAGAGCACGACTGCCCCAGAGTCGCCCAGGGAGCTTGATAGCTGAGCAGGGACAGTATTTTTAACAGGAAAAAGAGAACCAGCAGCAGAAATACGCAATAAATCAGAAGTCAGGCAACAAATGATTTCAAAGGCCTGGGTGAATAAAAAAAGGCACGCTCCCCATGAAGAAGGAACTGAGGGAGCCTCTGTAAGGAGACCAGTCCGCAGCTAGGATGCCCCCCTCACTGCTATGTTTTCTGTAATAATTCAGCTGCTGGGGGAAGCTGATCAGGATAGGGGCCATGGCATAATCCTGATGAAATCTTTCCTCTAAAGCTGCTATTTCCCCCAGGAGGGAAATTCCCAATGGCAAGTTCAAGGCACCTTCAGGGAGAGAGATTTTTTTCCTGGGACTGAGGCATTGGCTGGTATAGCTCTGGCACTTGGCCATATTAGCTGTGGCAACTTGTTTTGATTTCCCCCACATTCAAGTCCAAATAATGCTGTGTCGTGGTGGTGAGTAAAACCGTGTGTGTCACCACAGCCAGGAAGACTAGGTAAATCATGGTTTGCAAAAGAAAGAGGAAGGAAAAATGTGAAACCGCACTGAAGCAACACAAATCCATTTGCAGCTTTATAGCCTTCTTCCCTTTTAATAGGCAATTTTTTTGTGGGGGCATTTTTTAAATTTATTTTGCCTTTCTGTTTTAATATTGCTGTGGATGCTTTCTTCTTTTGCGCAGATCCCATCCCCTAAACCTTCCGGGCACAGAGGAAGAAAGGGCTCATCTTCTGCCAAGTGAAACGTAGCTGGAAGCCTTCCCTGCTGCCAGTTTAAAGCTACTTTTGTACGGATAATTTATGAGCTTGATACACAGGCAAGAAGCAAGCAAGCAACTGAAGGTGGCCACCTTTGCCTCACGCCACATGGTGGGCTGTAGGTTCTTGACTGCTGTACTGTGGCATTCTGTTTCTAGAGGGAACGCCTGTGTTTTTGGACAGTCGTGTAATAGACCTCTTTGGACTGGTTCTATGTGAGAGCAGCAAGGTTGGCAGACAAAAGTATTTCGCACAATGTGAAAATAATATATTGCACTATGTGAAATATGTTCCGTAATGCTCTACTTTTGTACTCTTAATATCACCGATGGTCAGCACTCAATAAACTTAGTTTCTTCGAAAGTGTGTGAGATGTTCTAGGGCATTTTGTTAATATTTTTTTTAAAAGATGAATATTCTTAGAAACTTTTTAAGGTATATTGTGATTTAAAACCTTTGTTTGCCTGCTAATTTAAAATAAAGAAGAACACTAAAAGCTGTTTTATGTGTTGTTGTTTTTCTGAATGTGGAAAGTTGGTGATTGTCTGAGAAATTGATTCTTGTCCAGCAAAACCGCCCCTTTTGCTTGTGCAACTGAACTTCCATTCCCTTTTCTCTTTCTCCACACACCCCAGTTCTGTTCTGTTCTGGTGGCTCACTGTAGCCCCCCTGAGCAGATTGGGGGGGGGGATTTAGAGAGAGAAGAAAGGGAGGGGAAGTTGAATTGTACAAGTGGAAGCCCTTGTGCAAACAGGGCAATGTCCTTAGATGCCCTCATCATGCTCCAGCTGCTTGTATTGCATGCACATTCTAACCCCAGAGATTTGTTTTGCATTCCAGTGTGTGTGCGCGCTCAGCTCCAGTAAATGTGGACTTTGCCATTACCTTCAATAAAAGGGACAAGCACATTCCTTTTGCGAAGTGTAGAGCTGCCCTCTTCATTTGAAAAACATTGCTTCCTGCTTTGTTAATTATAATAATTTGATAATAATTTATTATTTATACCCTGCCCATCTGGCTGGGTTTCCCTAGCCACTCTGGGCGGCTTCCAACAAAAAGATTTAAAATACATTAAAACATTATTTTATTCATTGCATTTTATATCCCACCTTTTCCTCCAAGGAGCTCAAGGTTGCGTACGTGGCTCTCCACCTCCTCATTTAATCCCTTCAACAACCCTGTGAGGTAGGTTAGGTTCAGAGAACATGACTAGCCCAAGGTCACCCAGTGAGCTTCATGGTTCAGTGGGGATTTGAACCCTGTCTCCAAGATTCTAGTCTGACAGTGCTTCCAGCAGACATTATAAAAAAGAGGTCTTTGAGGAAATATGCATGTGGGTACCTTGCAAATGGGCCACAGGTGGCGCTGTGGGTTAAACCACAGAGCCTAGGGCTTGCCGATCAGAAGGTTGGTGGTTTGAATCCCCACAACGGGGTGAGCTCCCGTTGCTCGGTCCCAGCTCCTGCCAACCTAGCAGTTCAAAAGCACTTCAAAAGTGCAAGTAGATAAACAGGTACCGCTACAGCAGGAAGGTAAACAGCGTTTCCGTGTGCTGCTCTGGTTCTCCAGAAGCGGCTTTGTCATGCTGGCCACATGACCTGGAAGCTATACGCCGGCTCCCTCAGCCAATAATGCGAGATGAGCGCTGCAACCCCAGAGTCGGTCACGACTGGACCTAATGGTCAGGGGTCCCTTTACCTTTACCTTGCAAATAAAAATCTAATTCAATGTAGCCATAAATTTGTCTGGCTTCTGTTGAAGGTAGATCTATGACTCCTATTAGCAGGCAAAATTACCATTCTACAAGTGGATGGCAGGGCTCTGCCAAGATGGCATTAAGTTTTGAGTTTCCCTAAATATATTACCGGTAGTTCTATATTTAATAAGATGTTGAAACTTGTAGGAACATAGGAGGATGCTTTTTTGCTGAGACACACACCACTGGTCCCTTAAGGGATTGTGTACACACGGGATTTTCAGTAGCTCGGCAAGATGTTTCCAATTCCCAACTGTTAGCAATAGCAACAACCAAACAGATGTTCCTACCTAAAAGTAGCCTGCTGAAATGAAAGCAAAACAAGAGAGGATTTCTGTGCAAAAGGGCAGACTGTAGCTCTGCTCTTGTCTTGAAAAGTTCCTTAGCTCCAAACGTAGTCAGAGGCACACTGTGTGTGTGTGTGTGTCTGTGTGTGTTTGTTTAAAAGCACTCTTGAACTGTTTAAGAATACGTACAAAGCTATACAAAAAATGCTCCATAAACACAAAGGGTGGGATCCAACTAAATGAGTCTCATCAATGGAAGCCCTTCACAAAAACTTGCACAATGGGGCTTCCAACCTTTCCTCCCTCCTGCATGCCCCCTGTGCCACCTTAAATTGCCTTGGCGGAGGGGGTCAGGAAATAGCATGGGGGGTGGAAGGGGAGACTCTTCCATCTGGCAAGCCAAAATGCAGTGGAAAGATTCCCTTAGAAGGAGACTGAATAAAAAAATGATTTATCAGTAGAAATTCAAACTGTGTGTGTTGGGCTGCTAGCTCCGGATGGTAGATCTTCCTGGGCTTCTAGTACAAATAACAAAATACACAAAGTAGATTTGGCAAGCCTGCCCAGCCTCAGTCTACACTGGCTGGCAATGGCTCTGTTGTGTTTCAGATATGACTCTCAACTATGCCTGAATATGCCAGGGATTAATCTGGAGCCCCCAAAGCAAGTTCTCCATCACTAAGCTATGGTTCCCATCTCCTAGGCACAGAGGAAGATCTCTGGTCACCTGCAGATCACATAGGGAGCACCAGCATGTGATTTCAAAAGAGGACAACAGAGCTTTCCCCCCCATTAAGCATCATCATCATCATCATTACCTAGCAAATCATCCATCACAGTGATGACTGGGTGGGAGGGAAGGACCAGATGTTGCAGTTGTCCTTAAGGAGGACTGGCCACCAACTTTTGGGAGCTGTGAGCAAGTTCGAGGTACAGTACTTCAATAACTGAAGGTAGACACAGGACAAAGGAAGCAATGTTGCCACAGAAACTATCTCTGCCCCATGTTCTTGTTGATCTATGCATCTGGGATTCAAGACATTCCCCGGATCCCACGAAAGTCTTACTGTTGAGTGATTCTGCAGGAAAAACCTGCTGTGACTCTGCTCTGACATTCAAAGTAGTCTATTTGCTTTTTTAGGATGAATCTTTGAACCACGAATTTCAAGTTCATTGCCTGTTCTGATGCACTTTATTCAGTCCTCTGCATGAACTCACCAGCTTTAGCTTGGCAGCGCTTGCATTTAGGTCAACAAACACCAATGTTAGGAGAACCTGTTTGCTGAGTTTGGCAATCTGTATTTCACAATTTTACCTCCCCATAACTGGAACTTCAGGTAACCTCCTAGTCTTTCTCATTTTGAGCAGCAGACGGGCAGATTCCACCAGCATGGCGATCTTCCAGCTTCACATTTGTGCTGCCTTTCTGATGGGAATAATTCTCCCTTCTTCTGCCTTAGAGGATACCTTCATTGCCGCTGTCTATGAGCATGCTGTGATACTGACAGGAGCCACTCCAAGAAACGTCACTCAAGCAGAAGCCTTGGAGCTGATGAACAGAAATCTAGACATCTTAGAAGGAGCCATCAAAACAGCTGCCCAGCAGGTACTACTGCATACCAGTTAGATCAGATCTCCAGCAACATCAGGGACTAGTAAACCTTTGGTCCTCCAGATGTTTCTGGACTGCAACTCCCATCATCCCTGATGCTGTCTGGGGCCAATGGGAGTTGGAGCTGAACAGCATCTGATGGGCCACAGATATCTGCACTCTGAGTAGGATAGCAACCTTTTGATGGCAGTATTTGTCCTGGGGTTAATGTGTCTGAACTGGTCTTTTTGCAGGGCGCCCACATCATTGTGACTCCTGAGGATGCCCTTTATGGCTGGGTCTTCACCCGAGAAACTCTATATCCTTATCTGGAGTATATACCAGATCCGCAAGTAGACTGGATTCCATGCAATGAGCCAAAAAGGTATTTTCTTGCCTAATTCATGTTATTCATTAAGATAAATACAGAAGCAGCTCCGGGGTGTAGCCTCAAAATCAGAAAATATGACTCAGGTTCCTCTTTACAAACACACCTTTACCTGTTGTGGTGAAGTAATAGTGGAGTTTCCTGGTGCTTTTCAGGATATGAGCAGAATGGCAATTCCAGTACAGTGTGTTCCTTTTTTTGGTTAGTTAAAAAATCCTGCCTAACACTATTGACCTGTTTAACCTAGAGAAGAGGAACTTAAGGGAGACAAGGGAACAGTCAGTCCTCAAATCTCTGAAGGGCTGTCAGGGAGGAGACAGAGCACACTTGCTCTCTGTTACTGCAGAGTAGGACTAGAACTAACCATTGGAAATGGCAAGGGAATAGATTTCATTTAAAGAAAACTTCTTAACAGTAAGCTGTTTGGCAGTAGGACAAACAGCTTCAGGAGGTGATGGGGAAGTTAAGCAGAGGCTGAACGGCATCTGCCAGGAATGCTGTAATCAGGCAATTATCAAGATAAATTTTTATAAGAGGATGGAAATGGTTTATTGAATATTTACAGATAAATTGTAAACAGATAAAAAAAAACCTGGCAGGATTATTGTAATAACCTGTGGGTTAAACCACTGAGCCTAGGGCTTGCTGATCAGAAGGTCGGCGGTTCGAATCCCCACAACGGGGTGAGCTCCCGTTGCTCAGTCCCTGCTCCTGCCAACCTAGCAGTTCGAAAGCACATCAAAATGCAAGTAGATTAATAGGTACCGCTACAGCGGGAAGGTAAACGGCATTTCCATGCGCTGCTCTGGTTCACCAGAAGTGGCTTAGTCATGCTGGCCATATGACCCGGAAACTGTCTGCGGACAAATGCCGGCTCCCTTGGCCAATAATGTGAGATGAGCGCTGCAACCCCAGAGTCGGTCATGACTGGACCTAATGGTCAGGGGTCCCTTTACCTTTACTTAAGAGTATACCGGTATGTGTATATATATGTATATGTACCGGTATATGCATTATATACTGTATGTGTGTGTGTGTGTGTGTGTGTGTGTGTGTGTATATATATATATATATATATATATATATATATATATATATATGAGTAAGTTAAATTATTTTGGATATGCGGAAGATATTAAAATAAATTTAAGGAACCACAGAAAGAGGGGGAAGGGAATCAAGTTTTAAAATGTCAAAATGATTGTAAAATCAGTGAAATGTATATATCTGAAAAGTATAAATATTTTTTTTAAAAAAATGAATTATGTCCCCAGGCAAGTGGGTGGACTGGATGGCTTCTTGGATCCCTTCCAACTCTATGATTCTATGTTCGCACACTTATTAATCTAACAAAACTTATTTATACTTCTGGATTGTAAAAAGCCTCTAAACAGTTTACGAAAGATAAAATGGAACATTGCAGATTATAGATTTAAAACTGTTTTTAATAGGGTTTTTTTTTTCAAAATATATGAACAATGATTAGAGTCAACAGTAGCTAAACACATACAGACGCATAGCTGTCAAGTTTTCCCTTTTCTCGCGAGGAAGCCTATTCAACATAAGGGAATTTCCCTTAAAAAAGGGAGAACTTGACAGCTATGTGATGTAACATTTACATTAAACAAAAGTATATTAAACAGGTGCCAAAAAGAGTGCAGGGAAAGTGTCTGCCTGAAGTCAATTGGTATGGGATTCCAAATGAGAAGGTAAAAACCAGTTTGAAAATTCATATCAGCATTCTATATGCCTGGATAGCCTTTCTGAATTAAAATATGTATTAAGCAGGCAGCAAAAAGTACAGTGATGACACCTGCCTAAAAGATTTATTACTTATACATGAAAAATGAGTCTTATGTACATGCAACAGTGCCAGTTCCGCAAGTCAAAGCAGTTGTCTGGGCAGATACGAGGTAGACCTTCTTTGGAGGTCTTTAAGCGGAGGCTTGACAGCCATCTGTCAGGAATGCTTTGATGGTGTTTCCTGCTTGGCAGGGGGTTGGACTGGATGGTCCTTGTGGTCTCTTCCAACACTATGATTCTATTATTCTAGGGCAATCCTGCAAATAAACTGACCCCAAGCTGTTACGGATTTTATATGCCAATAGCGACACTTTGATTTCGGCCTGGTGACAAATGGGCAACCGGGGCAGAGATGTTCTGTGCTGACATGGTCAGGAATCGTGCTGCGCCATTTCCCACTAGCTGCAGTTTCCAGATCAAGCACAAGGGAAGCCCAACACGGAGTGGATTGCTGTCATCCAGTCTTGAGTTCAGCAGTGTCCGAGCTTCCGTGACCATGCTCTCCAGTTCAGGAACAATTGCAGTTGCTGCACCAATCACAGCTGGTAAAAGCTCTTTCTAGTTACCTGGGCCTCCAGCGACAGAGCTGGACCCAGAAACACCCCCACGCTGCTCTTGTTGAGAGTATTAAAATAAAGCAACTCTTTTGGGATTGCTCTCTTGCATTTTATTTGAGCGGTGTTGCAATTCACAAGTTTTGATAGTGACCTACCGTAATTGGAGCAGCTGCCACTTAAAAGGAATTCTCAGTGAAAGCTGGAGATGCATCCTACGAGAATCCATGTCATTTGATTTTAAAAAATACTTACCAGATCCCATTAAAGCTGGGATCTGGTTCCTAGGAATAGTGATCAAAAAGCAGACTACATTTAACCACGAACCTGGTAAATTTGCTTCTAAGTAAACACATTTAGGAGCAGATATCAGATCACCTAAAGGTAAAGGGACCCCTGACCATTAGGTCCAGTCGTGACCGACTCTGGGGTTGCGGCGCTCATCTCGCGTTATTGGCTGAGGGAGCCAGCGTACAGCTTCCAGGTCATGTGGCTGGCATGACTAAGCCGCTTCTGGCGGGGCAAACAAAACCAAACCCAAAATTCTAGACTTCTGTAAGTATTGTACTGTACCTGATTCAATTTAGAAGCAATGCATCTGTTTGCTCAATTATCCGCCACGAGGTGGCAGCAAAGGGATGCCTTTTCCACGTGTCCTGTGAGATTTTCCTTAGTCATTCACCGGACTTCCATGTTTAGTAGATCTTGGTTCTCTATACAGTAAAAGAGAAATTCAGTCATGTGCTGATTCACTCCTAGTGAATCATTTAGCAATAATACTAAACAGGAAACAAAACTGCCATTGTACAAATGGCCTGATTCATGTCTGCCAAATAAACTTTGCAGGAAGTGTTTCTCTTAACAAATTTACTTGGTTAAAAATAGCATGTTGAAATAGTTTTCCTTTTTAAAAACAGTTTCCTTTAACAGTTTAGGTCCTGTGCACTTTTACGCTGCAAACTCAGTGAGACTTACTTCTGTGAAGGCATGCATAGGACTGCATTACCTGAAACTTATCATTCAAACTAAGTTGTATTAGTGCAAAATTACTCATAAATGTTTCATCATTTGCTGATAAATGCCCCCAAGGTCGTTGGCAGGTGGCTTAAGTTATATCGAAGTCAACTGGGTTTTAGCAGCCTGTTGGCAAGATTGTAGACAATGGTAATAATGTTACCATTATTACCAGTAACAGGTAATAATGTTAGTGAGATGCAAAGGTTGCTCCTGGTTTCAAAAAATTGTTCTTTGCTCAGGGTTCTACATTAGAAAACCACAGAAAAATGAATTAAAGGGGACAGATTATGCATGATCCCAGAATTATCTTGAGGACAGGTGTAGAAAGGACACCATGGATCCTCTGAGCCAAACCTGAACCATTTTAAGAGCATTATTAAAAAATACCACTCAACTGCCTAAAAACAATAATATGCATTGTAAAAATTATTAGTGCAGAGGCAAAGCTCCTCATCGTAATATATAATAAAGTGCAAGTGTCTCTGCGCCCAGTATTCCCTGTGTCCCTGTGTCCACGCTACTGTGCATGTCCCCCATGGACACAGGGATTGGACGCAGAGCGCTCGCCAGCACTCGCCCTTGCTCGCTCGCCAGCGTTCGCCCTCGCTCGCTCACGCACTCCCCTCTCGCATTGCCACCCGGATCAGGTCTTGAGCGGTTGGCATGCTGCTGACAGCACAAAAGCCGCTCCCATTAGAGAAGCCGCAGCCCCTTCCTCAACCCACACAGCCAACGAACACGAGGGAGGACATAAGCAGGGATTGGACGCGGACGCACGTGCGCTCTCTCCCCCCCATCCCCTCTGCCTACGATTTACCTACCTGTGGCCGCCAACCGCCGCTCCCCGTGCGAGCAAGCGCGAGCAAGCGGGCGCCCAGGAGAAGGCCGCCATTTGGCCTGTTTCGGCGACGGCGACGCGTGGGGGTCCAACCGGCCCCCCCACGCTGCCGCAGAAAAAGGCCGAATTGCGGTCTTCTCCTGGCCGCCCACTGCCCAGCTGAGCTCAGCAGAGCGCCCTTGAGGAAGTGGCAGCCGAGGGAGGGCCAGCCGCCCCCCCACGCGCCGCTTTCGCCGAAACAGGCCGCATCGCGACCTTCTCCCGGGCGCCTGCTGCCCAGATGGGCTCAGCGGAGTGCCCACTGCTAAAGGGAAGGAAGGCCGCGGCCCCGCCGCTCCTCTCACATACTGGTATGTTCTAGCGCCCATTTTTTTAATGGGCTAAATGACACTAGTCGTAAAATAAGTTGCTATATCTCCCAGGTCTTCTCTGCTTACATCATTCATTCTCATAGTACAGTCCTTCTATAAATTAAGATAATGAATTAATTGGGATGATGAGCATGAAGGAAGCTGATAAGCCCAGACTTGCCTGGACAGTTTAGTTGCAAGTTGGACAGAAGACAGTATCTGTACTGGACACAATCAGGCTGTTCTTGATAAGACTTCCGCTGATGCCCAGTTATATCCATATGCTTCGCACCAGAGCTGTCAGTTCAATCACAGTCTGCACTGTACTCCATGACTCATTTCACTCTCTCTGCACTTATATTACCAACATGTCCTGCCTACTACACTGCCCACATGCTGCAGAAGGTGGATGGATCATATGGGAAGGGTATCCACTTGCATATGAATACAGTCTTACCTTGGATCTTGAATGCCTAGACTCCCGAACAAATCGGCTCCAAAATGATTGAAACCCGGAAGTGAGTGTTCCGGTTTTCAAAAGATTTTTGAAAGCCGAATGTCCAATGGGGCTTCCAATTAGCTGCAAGAGCCATGCTTTGGAAGTCGAACGGACTTCTGGAACAGATTCAGTTCAACTTTCAAGGTACGACTGTATGCGCATAGGCATCACTTTACACCAAGGACTCTACATGCAGTAGAAGAACATGCACAGGCCTCAATCTTGGGCCTGTGTTGCATTAGAAATAGAGCCAGCTGTGTGAACCAACTCAGAGACAACTTGCTTGGATCTTTTCTTGATCTTATACCTGTCATTGCCACTGAAATAAAAACAGAAATGTGACACCGTTTTATTGCTGCTTTAAGATATCCTTGATCTTTTCTCTGGTCACTTCAAGATCTTTTCCCACTCACTCCATCTTCATCCCTGGACAAGATCTTTCTAAAGCAACGTTTCCCAATCTGGTGCCCTCCTGATGTTTTGGACTACAACTCCCATCAGCCACTGCCAGTGTGGCTGGTCATTTTGAGGGTACCAGATTGGGGAAGGCTGATCTAAAGTCATGAATTGGGCCAACTTCTTTTTTATTGTCCCCAGCCTGTTAAGAACGGTCTTTATCAGACCTGAAACCGTGTATTCTTATTTTAATCTGCCACATTCTGAACTGATAGGGTTGAAAATGATCAGAATTAAATTGGTCTCTCCCCATTTTAATAGACTTTGTATCGATGATTGACTTCTTCCTTTCAACATTAGGTTTGGGTCGAATCCAATACAGGGAAGACTCAGCTGCATAGCAAAGGAGAACTCCATCTATGTGGTTGCCAACATGGGGGACAAGAAGCCATGCAACCGCACTGACCCCCAGTGCCCGAGTGACGGTCGCTATCAGTACAATACAGACGTTGTTTACGATAGGGAAGGGAAATTTGTGGCACGTTACCACAAGGTAAGCGCTCTTCTCCGTTTTGGTTCAGATGTTGCTGGACTCCGTCAGGCCCAGTCAGTTTGGCCAATGGTCATGATGGGCGTTTGTGCTCTGGGGGTTCCCCATTTGCTATAGAAAGCACGCTAATGCACCATAGAGTCTACACAAGCACAGATACTAATGCAAATTAATATACATAGCTCAACCTGAATAAACAGGAACTCCCATTTCTCCCACCCAAATAAGAGATAGGTACAGTATACACTCATATGGAGCAGACAGAGAAACTGCATGTATTGTCTCGTTCACCTGCCCCATGCAAGAATGTGTCTCATTGAAAGGGAAACCACAATATTTGAGATGTTTGCTGTAAGGACTTTACTTGTAGATTGTTTTCACAAGATAATCCGGGTCTTGTAAGTGTGCTGAAAACAGAAGCAATACCAACAACTTCTAGGAGAAAAACTGTAGGTCAGTAACAGGTAGGTAGCCATAGATCAGTATTAGACTATCCTCTTTGCACGCAGAAGGCCCCAGTTTCAGTCCTGGCATCTTAGAGCTGGTAATGTCTCCTACCTGAAATCCTGGAAAGCTACTGCCAGTCAGTGAAGACAAGAGTAGGCAACATTGTGCCCTCCAGAAAGTAGCAGACAGCATCTTCTATCATCCTTGACATTGTCCTGGTTGTCTGGGGCTGGTGGCCTCTGGAGGGCACCATGTTGGTTTCCCTGGTCTAGACAATATTGAGCTAAAGGGACCAATGGTCTGACTCGGTGTAAGACAGCTTCTTATGTTCCTAACACTATTTTTTCCTGTCTCCACTAGGTGCTTTTCTTCCAATAATATATATCTGTATATATTTCCTGTCTTATAAACAGTACAACCTTTTCGCTGTTGAAGTATACTTTAATTACGCCAAGGGCCCACAATTTGTGACCATCAACACCTCCTTTGGGAAGCTTGGCCTTATGACTTGTGCCGACGTTCTTAATTATCGCGAACCTGCCATCTCGCTGGTGGAAAAGTACAAGGTGGATACCATCCTCTTCCCAACTGCTTGGCAGAATGGCCTGCCGCTCTTGTCTGCTGTTGAGTTCTACTCAGCCTGGGCAATGGGGATGCGTGTCAACTTCCTTGCTGCTAATTTAAACAAGCCCAGCTTGGACATTACTGGTAAAGTGCTACCTTGAATAACTTCAGTGCAGACATAGATCTGGCAATTTGAGTGTGGGAAAGAGCACAGGGGGGGGGAGGATTAACCCATTCATTGTTATTTTTAAAAAATGTGATTTCCTTCAGAGATCAGCCTTATAAAATAGTGATGGCAAACTGTGGCCCTCCAGATGTTGCTGGACTATAGCTCCCATTGGCCATGGTGCTTGGGGCTGATGGGAGTTGGAGTCCACCAGCATCTGCTACCAGTACTAAAGTCACAGTTATGAACTCTCTACCTGCCTCTCTCAAGACGGGCGATGATCCCACAATGACATTCTGCAGGCAATACATTATTTGCATTAATACATTATTTGTCTTCACATGCTCAGTGCTGACCCAATACATTTTGCAGCCTGAGGCAAATGACAAAACGGTATGGACCAATTCCACGTACAGAAGCAGTTGGATTTTACTTCAGCACTGGCAATAGGACAGCATCCTCCACTGTTTTTGTGTGTGTGTGTTTGCTTAATGCATTTATATCCCACTCCCCCCCCTACTATTTAGCTCAAGGTGGTGTGCATAATTCTCCCTCTCCTCATTTAATCCCCGCAACAACCCCACGAAGGATGTTATTCTGAGAGGTAGTGACTGGCCAAAGGTCACCCAGGGAGCTTTATGCTTGGTCTCCCATGTCCTAGTCCTGAACTCTCACCACGGCACCCCACAGATGCTTTGAAGGTAGCATGCTAACTTAGGGGGTTGCACACAGCTCTATTCTCAGTAGAAGAGAACATCTGGGGACTAAGGCCAGTTCCCAGGATCTGTTGCCTACCTTGCTTTGTCTAATGAGATGCATTCCCTGCTTAAGCTATTTGTGTGGGGAACCTTTGGCTTTCCAGATGTTGCTGAACTACACATCCCCTCATCCCTGGCCATTGGCCATGCTTGCTGGGACTGATGGGAATTGTAATTCAGCAATTACTCACACCTGCTCTGGTCACTTCCCACCGTTTGTCCTATGCATTAGCTTCTAGTCGCAAATCATGGAATTGAGATTCTGCTCTACTTCCCTTTACCTCTGCTGTTAGCCCTCCATCCATCCATTTGGGTAAAGAAATGGAATAGTAAAACTTATGCCTCACCCCAGTGTCTTTTGCCATCCACAGGGAGTGGTATCTTTACACCTGAAGGCGCCAAGGTGTATCACTTTGATATGAAAACGCATACTGGAAAACTCCTGGTTGCGGAAATCAAGGCTCGCCCCCGTCTTTCCCCAACATACCCTCCTGATGTCAACTGGAGCTTATATGCTTCAAATATCAAGCATTTCTCCGCAAGCCCAGAGTTTACTGCAAGCTTCTATTTTGATAATTTCACCTTCACTGAACTCTCTCGAGAAGCTGGAAATCATACCGTCTGCCAAAAGGGCCTCTGCTGCCACTTGAGCTACAAGATGGCAGAGAAGCGAGAGGATGAGGTTTACGCATTTGGCGCCTTTGATGGGCTTCATGTGATCGAAGGGGAATATTATCTGCAGGTAAAGGGTTTTGTGGGGTAGGATGAGCAGGCTATGTGGAAGGGAAATGCCCTACCAGTGGGAGTGGGGGAGAATGCAGTTGAGTCCTCATTTAAAGGCCTAACCTACCCTGCTCGGAACAATATGTGAACCAAAACACAGCCATCATTCTAAATGGCACATTCCTGAATTTTGCACTGCAATTCTCCAGCCAAGTCAAATGTCCAGCCAAGAGGAAGATATTTGGGTAACGTGTGCATAAAAATGCAAACATGAGTGAAAACAACATACAGAAACACATTATATTAGAGGGGGGATCTGCATATTGGGCCAAAGAGCACGTTAAAAATGAGGGTATTAAAATGCTGGTGAATTTTCTTGTGAACTTCTTTAAAAGAGAAAATTCACAAACTGATGTGGGAATATGGAGAATTGAATTTAAGACTGGAAAAGCGAGAAACCGAGAGAAAAAGAAACTGATAGCGTTGCCCATCCGTACCTACCAACAATGTCTAGGATACATGTGTTTCATGCTTTCATTGTGGCAAAGCCTTTGAGGAAACCAGAAGCTGTACTCTCCAGAAGCTTTTCTAAAAGCCCGTAAGAATCATTAGAGGGATTACTACTGAAGAGAAGAATCATCCCTATAAGACACCTCCCTTCTTTAGAGCACAGCCACTGCTTAGAGCAGAGCTGGCTGCAGTTGTTGGCCCCTTGTTCCCATCATCTCTGATCATTGGCCTCGCTGACCGGGGCCGATAGGAGCTGAAATCCAACCAATCTGGAGGGCCACAGATTCCGCACCCCTGATATAGGGGGTGGGGATTATATATCACATTCATAACATGATTTGAAAAAATTAGTAGGATTCTGGGAAAAATAAGTCTGCCAAAGTCATTGAAGATGGTAGCCCCTTTGCTTAACACAGTGCCACCATGCAGCTTCCTGCTTAACACCATATTCTGTCTTGGGTTTGTTTGCTTTTTACTGCAAGTGTCATGCACTTGCTCCCAGTATTGCATAGAGTTTTGTGCACACAAAAGCACAATGCATTTTATTTTAGTTTTACAGAAAAGGCCTCAGAATTCTCTGTTGATTCAAAAGCAATCCTTGTTTGTTGGTCCTCACAAGGGAAACAGAAAGAAAGACCCCCTCCCCCAAATCCCATAACCCCAATACTGTATTGTAGAAAGAATACTTGTTTATTTCTTCCAAATATTATTGAGTTGTTTCAAAACAATCAGCGAAAGCGATCTACTTCAGGCTTAGTATTGTGTAGTTTTAGCATTGGTTTGTGTACTGTTTCAAAACACAGCAGCATCCTGTATAGCCCACTTACATGGGAAGTATTTTCCTCCATTTCCATAAACACAAGGCTCTTTGAATGGCTTAGTTCCACAAAATAACCTTTCCCACAACCCTCTCTTTCCATAGATATGCACACTACTGAAATGTAAGAGCACAGACTTGAAATCATGTGGGGAGCCAGTTGATACAGCTCATACAAGATTTGACTCCTTCACCCTCAGTGGCACCTTTAACACAAGCTACGTGTTTCCGGAAGTCTTGTTCACTGAGACTCAGCTGGCTACTGGAGAATTTCAGGTAAGGGCCAAAGTGACTTCAAGCTTCTGCAAAAGCATTGACCCAAACCATTTCTTAGATTAAAATAGCTCCTCCTCTCCGTCTCTCCAAACAGTTGTGCTCCTAATCATTCGATAGTCGCAGCTTTGTTTGTACCTAGCACTGAACTTTTTGAACAGCTCTCCCTGCTGTGTGTGTGTGTGTGTGTGTGTGTATGAGTGTGAATTTGGTCTCTCTCATATTGCCTGTAGCAAAGTAGGGTAATGAACTTGTGGCCCTCCAGATGGAAATGAAAGCCCGGCAGCATCTGAAGCGCAGGTCATATGACACCCTGTGCAAGGCAATTTGATGCCCTCCCTCCAGCCATTGTGGTGCCAGCTTACGCCGGGCATTGGGAAAGAAGTGTGGGGTTCTGGAACAGTCTTAGAACCTTCCCACCTCTTTCCCAAAGCCTGGTAAGGAAGGAGGACTCTAGGAACCTGGCAGAGCCCTCACACTTCCTTCCCAAAGCTGAGCAAGTGCCCTAAATCTGCCTCTATGAAGGGCCATAGGTTCTCCAACCCTGGCCTATAGTATTCAGCAAAGAACGGCAGGCTGAGGCCCAGTCTGCACACTTTCCTTGCTCGCTCATTGACAAAAAGTCCAACCTGCTTACTAATGGAAGCTGCTGTTATGCATGTCACTCAGTCATTCTAAATGTATTTTGTGTGGGCACATGACTCTCATGGAAAACTGCTACAACTTAAAAAGAAATACATTACTTTTCACCATAGTGGGGAAGACTGCGGCCAGGTGACCGGCTGGCCCAGTCTGCTGTCTAGGTGACAGGTGTTGACGGACAGCTATAAGGGCCCTGCTCTCCCTTCTTTATTTTTAAACTGGACTTGGACTGGGCAAGGATGCCTTCAAACAGGAGGATGCCCTGTGTAAAGAAGGATGCAAGGGCACCCTGTATCAGAGAACAAGAAAAAACCCACGGTTGATTGCAAGCAGCTGTAACTCTCCAGTAATAAATGTTTGCCTGTATTTTCCTATGCATCCTAAGCCAAACATGCTTCCCAATGTATAACTTTTTGCCTGCCCTTTCCATCCTCCCAGGTATTGACTGACGGACGTTTGACAAGCAATGGCCTATCAAAGCCAGTCCTATCTGTGGCTCTTTTTGGAAGGTGGTATGAAAGGGACCCGCCACATCCAGGGGGTGCTTCTTCATAAGACTCATCCAATCACGATCATGTATCTTTCCCTGAATTTTGTGGGTGCTTGTACAACAAAGGCGGAATGAACAGGATCAGTGTGTTCCGCTGCAGGACAAACCAAATAGCTTGTTTTAGGAGCAGTTATCAGCCACAAAGAGGAGACGAACACACCATCTAACTACACGGCAGTTTCCCATTGCTTTAAACAGGAGCATGGGGCATACAATGAAGAAGGACTTTGGCTTTAGACTTTATTAATATTTGTGTTCTCCTCTTGGTTGTAGCCAAAAGAAATCCGCTGCTATAATTCCGCTGCTATAATATATCAAACTATAATTCAGGGTGGGGAACCAGTGTCTCTCCAGAGGTTGTTGGACTCCAACTCCCATCATTCCTGACTTCAAGCAACACTAGCTGGGGAGGTTGATGGGAAGTGGAATCCAGCAGCATTCAGAGGGTCATAGGTTCCCTCCTCCCTGCTGTAAGCATTCAGAGAACTAATTTGTCGTCTATCAGAAAGAAATCAACATTTCCTTGTTTTTTCCTGAAACCTGTACCCTGCTCAATAGGGTCAATACTTGATAAAAGGTCTGTCTTCTGGTTCATTCTGAGAAAGCACCCGAAATGAACCTTTGTTGCTTGTGGGCGGGTGGTCAGTCTTGCCCACACTTCATGAAGATACTAAGCGCCCAAGGCCCTCTGTTTGTCCAGGACTGAAATATGTGAGTTTGTAATCCTCCTGCTGCCCAAATCATATGTCAGATTCCAAAATGGAGTCAAGCTTAGTCCCCAAAAGGATTCTGGGAAAGATGTACTGCATGTGTTCTGATCCAGGTTCTTGTATCTTACTTGGGTCTCCAGCTCCATCGTTCAGAGACTTATGCATACACTTGAGGAAGAATTCAACTAACCAGTACACTAGCAGAAGCCCACAAAATGGCTTCTACTAGTGCAATATGGCTTCCTTCCTCCTCCCCCATGTATGCCCCCATGCCTTCCAAAATTGGCTCTGCAGGGTCAAGAGAAGCCCCCAAATAGTACACAGAGGAAGGAGAGGGAAGATTGTTACATCAGCCAAGCAAGGATATTTGCACCGACTAAGTGCTGTGTTAAATTCCTCCCATGGTTTCTTAAACTTGTGGAAACTTGCAATTAAGTTGATGAACCTTGTTTTTCATTTGAGGCTTAATCAGTTAGATTTGCAATTTACCGTACTTCTGGTTGTTAGATGTCTCTGTGAATACTCAGTTTGAGTGGAAAGGCGACTCACTTACTTTGTGATGAATAAAATGTTTTGAATTGTTGTTTTGTGTTTACATTGCTTTTGCCCTTAAAATAAATATCATGCTTTAGTAAAGTAATTCCCCTTGGCTTATTTTGACATATATACACTCTGGTCAAAAACACCATTTTGTTACAAGTTGCTACACTGTACTGTGGTAAGTAAATCTTAAAAGAGAGAAGAATGGTGAGCCTGAAAAAAATAATCTATCTCTCTCTCTCCCGCCCCCCGGATGATTATTATTTATTTATTTCCCCAAAGAGTTCAAGGTGGAGTACATAGTCATCTCCATCATCATTTAATCCCCATAACAACCCTGTGAGATAAATTATGGTCATAGCTGCCAAGTTATCCCTTTTTTAAAGGGATTTTCCCTTATGCTGAATAGGCTTCCTCACGAGAAAAGGGAAAACTTGGCAGCTATTATTATGGTAGACTGAGAGGTAGCGACTGGCCCAAGGTCACCCTGTGAGCTTCATGGCTGACAAGGGATTTGAACCCCAGTGTCACAGGCTAACCCACCATACTGGTCAATTGATCTTTAATTTATTTATTTATTTTGTGCTGTTTTCTTCAAGGAAGTTGGGAGTATTATATATTTACTTACCTGTTCATTTGTTTTGTTAAATTGGTGTTAGAAACTTTGGGACTGTTACCTGTAAAACAGGTGTTCTGAGTCTCTGACCTATGAATCATCTGTAGGATACACGTTGGCTATGTGAGGACATACTGAGCTAAGAAATGGGAGGTATTCAACTAAATTTTACTAAACGAGACTTGTTGAAATTTAATGGACCTAACTTAGCTATGTTTATTAATGTCTGTTGGTCTACTCTGAGTGAAACCCAAGAGAAGAAGAAGAAGGGTTTGGATTTGATATCCCGCTTTATCACTACCCGAAGGAGTCTCAAAGCGGCTAACATTCTCCTTTCCCTTCCTCCCCCACAACAAACACTCTGTGAGGTGTTTGGGGCTGAGACACTTCAGAGAAGTGTGACTAGCCCAAGGTCACCCAGCAGCTGCATGTGGAGGAGCAGAGACACAAACCCGGTTCCCCAGATTACGAGTCTACCGTTCTTAACCACTACACCACACTGGCTCTCCAGAGTTATAGAAAAATGAATAACCACTCTAGATGTTACCATTTTAATTTTAAACTGCTTTAGATTTAGCTGAAAACCACAATCCTGGCAAGAAATTGAAAACTATTGGCTGCCAGAACTGTGACATCACTGCTTAGATTCCACAGCCACTGCAGATCAGTTTGTAGGTTATTCCATTTGGAGTTTCTGTTTACAGCCTTGGCCCAGTATACCTGAAGGAGCGTCTCCACCCCCATCCTTTTGCCTGGACACAGAGGTCCAGTGCTGAGGGCCTTCTGGTGGTCCCCTCTCTGCGAGAAGAGAAGTTACAGGGAACCAGGCAGAGGGCCTTCTCAGAGGTAATGCCCTACCTGTAGAATGCCCTCCCATCAGATGTCAAGTAGTTTAAGAACTACACAACTTTTAGAAGACATCTGAAGGCAGTCCTGTATCAAGACTGCCTTGAGTTTTTAACGTCAAGACTGTCTCAAATTTTTAACATTTGAAGTTTTATTATGTTATTATCAGGGTTATTATATTTTATTATCAGGGTAGGTAGGCAGCTTAGGTGGAAATGGCTTGTGTCACTGCAGCTGGCCGATCTTTGAGACCTCTTGAAATGCTTGGCTTGACCTTGCTTGACCTTGCTCCTGTTCAAGATCATTGCCATGTAAGTCTCTCTGTTGTTGAATATCAGCTATTGAAGAAACACTTTCTACGGCTGCCAATGTGCCTTTCTCATGTACTAATTATATGGTACAATGACATTTCTGAAATTCTTTTACGATTGTGACAGAAATAATGGGGGTGTGAGAGAGGCCTATCATTAACTAGCTGGGAAGCTTGAATAGAGAACAACTTTTATGTTGCTGGTGCACAAATAAACTATTAAATGGCAGTTTCAAAATAAATAAATACACATTTGATGTGTGAAAAATAATCCAACTCTGAATTTTGCTTGTCATTTGCTGCGGTAACTGCTGAGTAACATTTAAAGCCTTCATTCTTAAGAATGTGTACTAAATTTGCTTATCTTTCTGGTAGATAAAGTGCGCAATCAGCATTTAACCATCTGAGGGCTGATTGCATATTTCTAATCCATCTGATGTCTGTATATTAGGAACTCACCTTCATGGTGATATGAAGAGAGGAATTTGAACAAAATTTCCCCACTCTTCAATAAAAAGAAAGAACCAAGATGGTGCCCGGGGGGGGGGGGGGAACTCCTGAAATTCATAGGTATTAACCCTATAAGTATATTTTTCTATGGGACTTGTGAGGTTGTTTTAATTAGACCTTTCTTGTAGCAATCTACAGGAGAGGGAAAACACAGGAAAGACTCTAAAAGGAAGTGAAAACAGGGTATTTTTTGCTATGGAATATTTCAAGGATCACTTTGTTAGAAATGCTAGATAGCAGCTAGAGGGTTAATCCCAGGTTCCTTATATAAGCAGCACCTTGGTTGTTGCTGTGTCAGGTGACATACATTTGCTTTCATATGGACTACTTAAGCATTTGAAACTGTTTAAGCTGTTTCTTCACATAGCCCTTTCAGGTAAAGTTAATATTTTTTTTTTTAATATTAAAACAAACTTTATTTTATATCACAACAAATACAATCAATGAAGATCAACAATGAAATAAAAACAAATTACAACCATAACAATGTTGCAATTGTCTTATTTTACCACCCACCCACCCCCCTTCCACCCCCTTCCCCCGCGACTTCACAACCTGGCCTGAACTAATCCCCTTTATCTTCCTTTTTATTCTTAATATACATACCTTATTTCAATATTTACAATAAATTCATATCATTTTTCTCATCTATCAAATTTCCTAGCTCAATCTCTCTTATCCTGCTACAATTAACCCATTATATTTCTAAAGAGAGAAAGAAGAAGATAGAACCTTTAAACATTGGAGGTAAGGCTTAGATTATCTACCTTGGTTTGCATATAATCTATAAATGCTTTCCAATTATTTTTTGAATCATCCTCTTTCATTCCTTTAACTTCTTCATATTTTGTGGCCAGAATATAATAATTATAAAGTTTCTTTTGCCAATCTTCTTTTGTTGGGACGGAAGCAGTTTTCCAGTTTTTTGCAATTAACACTCTTGCGGCAGTTACAGCATAACTTGTTGTTGTTTAGTCGTTTAGTCGTGTCCGACTCTTCGTGACCCCATGGACCATAGCACGCCAGGCACTCCTGTCTTGCACTGCCTCCCGCAGTTTGGTCAAACTCATGTTCGTAGCTTCGAGAACACTGTCCAACCATCTTGTCCTCTGTCGTCCCCTTCTCCTTGTGCCCTCCATCTTTCCCAGCATCAAGGTCTTTTCCAAGGATTCTTCTCTTCTCATGAGGTGGCCAAAGTATTGGAGCCTCAGCTTCACGATCTGTCCTTCCAGGGAGCACTCAGGGCTGATTTCCTTAAGAATGGATAGGTTTGATCTTCTAGCAGTCCATGGGACTCTCAAGAGTCTCCTCCAGCACCATAATTCAAAAGCATCAATTCTTCGGCGATCAGCCTTCTTTATGGTCCAGCTCTCACTTCCATATATCACTACTGGGAAAACCATAGCTTTAACTATACGGACCTTTGTCGGCAAGGTGATGTCTCTGCTTTTTAAGATGCTGTCTAGGTTTGTCATTGCTTTTCTCCCAAGAAGCAGGCGCCTTTTAATTTCGTGACTGCTGTCACCATCTGCAGTGATCAAGGAGCCCAAGAAAGTAAAATCTCTCACTGCCTCCATTTCTTCCCCTTCTATTTGACCAGTGGCCATGATCTTGGTTTTTTTGATGTTGAGCTTCAGACCATATTTTGCGCTCTCCTCTTTCACCCTCATTAAAAGGTTCTTTAATTCCTCCTCACTTTCTGCCATCAAGGTTGTGTCATCTGCATATCTGAGGTTGTTGATATTTCTTCCGGCAATCTTAATTCCGGCTTGGGATTCATCTAGTCCAGCCTTTCGCATGATGAATTCTGCATATAAGTTAAATAAGCAGGGAGACAATATACAACCTTGTCGTACTCCTTTCCCAATTTTGAACCAATCAGTTGTTCCATATCCAGTTCTAACTGTAGCTTCTTGTCCCACATAGAGATTTCTCAGGAGACAGATGAGGTGATCAGGCACTCCCATTTCTTTAAGAACTTGCCATAGTTTGCTGTGGTCGACACAGTCAAAGGCTTTTGCATAGTCAATGAAGCAGAAGTAGACGTTTTTCTGGAACTCTCTAGCTTTCTCCATAATCCAGCGCATGTTTGCTATTTGGTCTCTGGTTCCTCTGCCCTTTCGAAATCCAGCTTGCACTTCTGGGAGTTCTCGATCCACATACTGCCTAAGCCTGCCTTGTAGAATTTTAAGCATAACCTTGCTAGCGTGTGAAATGAGCGCAATTGTGCGGTAGTTGGAGCATTCTTTGGCACTGCCCTTCTTTGGAATTGGGATGTAGACTGATCTTCTCCAATCCTCTGGCCATTGCTGAGTTTTCCAAACTTGCTGGCATATTGGGTGTAGCACCTTAACAGCATCATCTTTTAAGATTTTAAATAGTTCAGCTGGAATATCATCACTTCCACTGGCCTTGTTATTAGCAGTGCTTTCTAAGGCCCATTTGACTTCACTCTCCAAGATGTCTGGCTCAAGGTCAGCAACCACACTACCTGGGGTGTACGAGACCTCCATATCTTTCTGGTATAATTCCTCTGTGTATTCTTGCCACCTCTTCTTGATGTCTTCTGCTTCTGTTAGGTCCTTACCACTTTTGTCCTTGATTATGGTAATCTTTGTACGAAATGCTCCTTTCTTATCTCCAATTTTCTTGAACAGATCTCTGGTTTTCCCCATTCTATTGTTTTCCTCTATTTCTTTGCATTGCTCATTTAAGAAGACCCTCTTGTCTCTCCTTGCTGTTTTTTGGAAATCTGCATTCAGTTTCCTGTATCTTTCCCTATCTCCCTTGCATTTTGCTTGCCTCCTCTCCTCCACTATTTGTAAGGCCTCGTTGGATAGCCATTTTGCTTTCTTGCATTTCCTTTTCCTTGGGATGGTTTTCGTTGCTGCCTCCTGTATAATGTTACGAGCCTCCATCCATAGTTCTTCAGGCACTCTGTCCACCAAATCTAAATCCTTAAACCTGTTCCTCACTTCCACTGTGTATTCATAAGGGATTTGATCCAGATTGTATCTTACTGGCCCAGTGGTTTTTCCTACTTTCTTCAGTTTAAGCTGGAATTTTGCTATAAGAAGCTGATGATCTGAGTTACAGTCAGCTCCAGGTCTTGTTTTTGCTGACTGTATAGAGCTTCTCCATCTTTGGCTGCAGAGAATATAATCAATCTGATTTCGATGCTGCCCATTTGGTGATATCCATGTGTAGAGTCTTCTCTTGTGTTGTTGGAAGAGAGTGTTTGTGATGACCAGCTTGTTCTCTTGACAGAACTCTATTAGCCTTTGCCCTGCTTCATTTTGAACTCCAAGGCCAAACTTGCCAGTTGTTCCTTTTATCTCTTGATTCCCTACTTTAGCATTCCAATCCCCTGTAATGAGAAGAACATCCTTCTTTGGTGTCATTTCTAGAAGGTGTTGTAGGTCTTCATAGAATTGGTCAATTTCACTTTCTTCAGCACCGGTAGTTGGTGCATAAACTTGGATTACTGTGATGTTAAAAGGTCCGCCTTGGATTCGTATCGAGATCATTCTGTCATTTTTGAGATTGCATCCCATTACAGCTTTTGCCACTCTTTTGTTGACTATGAGGGCCACTCCATTTCTACTACGGGATTCTTGCCCACAGTAGTAGATATGATAGTCACCCGAACTGAATTCGCCCATTCCCTTCCATTTTAGTTCACTGATGCCCAGGATGTCGATATTTATTCTTGTCATCTCATTTTTGACCACATCCAGCTTACCTCCACTCATGGTTCTTACATTCCAGGTTCCTATGCAATATTTTTCTTTACAGCATCGGACTTTCCTTTCGCTTCCAGGCATATCCGCAACTGAGCGTCCTTTCGGCTTTGGCCCAGCCGCTTCATCAGCTCTGAATCTACTTGTACTTGTCCTCCGCTCTTCCTCAGTAGCATGTTGGACGCCTTCCGACCTGAGGGGCTCATCTTCCAGCGTCATAACTTTTATATGCCTGTTGTCTTTGTCCATGGAGTTTTCTTGGCAGGGATACTGGAGTGGCTTGCCAGTTCCTTCTCCAGGTGGATCACGTTTAGTCAAAACTCTCCACTATGACCTGTCCATCTTGGGTGGCCCTGCATGGCATAGCTCATAGCTTCTCTGAGTTATTCAAGCCCCTTCGCCACGACAAGGCATTGATCCATGAAGGGGACAGCATAACCCAGAGATAGATACAGCATAACTTATACAGCATCTATCTCTGGGTTTGACATCTTCGGGCACCATTCCTAACAGGAGCAGTTTGGGGCACTTCTTAATTGGGTATCTCAGGATTTTCTTTAATTCCTTATAGATTATTTCCCAGAAGACCTTTATTTGTTTGCAACTCCACCACATATGTATGTGGGTTCCAATTTCCTGGTTACATCTCCAACAGATGTTACTCAATTCTGGGTAAATTTTAGCCAATTTAGCTGGTGTTAAGTGCCATCTGTTTTGCATTTTCATTATATTTTCTTTTATATCATAGTTTGGCGTAAAATTTGAATCTCTCCTCCACAAATTTTCCCATTCTTTCATTGAGATGGGCTTGCCTAAATCCTGGCTCCATTTAATCATATAATCTTTTGTTAGTTCTTCTTCGGTTTTCCATTGTAATATAATTTGATACAAATTTTTTATATATTTATCTTTATTTACCAACAGAATCTCCTCTAATTTAGATACTTCTTTATCAAAGCCAATTTTTTTATAGATTTGAAATCTCTGATTCACTTGAAAATATTCTAGCCATGTATTAAAATATCCTTTTACTGCCATATATTCTTTTAATTGCCAAATTCCGTTTTTATTTTCTAATAAATGTTTATATGTTGGCCAATTTGCTTCCATATTTTTCCTTTTAACCGCAACTATCTCTAGAGGGGAGATCCACCAGGGTATTTTAGGCTCAAAATATCTTTTATATTTTTGCCAAACTGCATATAAAGATTTCCGAATAATATTCAACAAAAAGGTGCTCCTTTTTTCTATTTTCTCCTTCATCAGGTAATGGTGCCACCCAAATGCCATCCCATATCCCTCTAGATCTAATAAGTCAGTGTCTTTCAAAGCCATCCATTCCTTTATCCACCAGAGCGCTGCCGCGTCATGATACGCTTCAAGATCTGGCATCCCAAATCCTCCCCTTTGTCTCTGATCTATCATAACCTTATATTTAACTCTGGGGCGCTTCCCATTCCATATGAATTTGGTAAGATCTTTTTTCCATTCTTTAAAGATTTTTTCTTGCCCTAGTAGCGGAAGGTTTTGAAATAGGTGGTTCATCCTCGAGAGTACGCACATTTTCACTAAAGAGATTCTCCCCAATATTGATAATTTTAATTTATCCCACGTTTCTAAATCTTTTTTAATTTTTTTCCAGATTGTCTTATAATTTTCTTGTATTAGGTCAATCCCCTTTATAGTGGTTTGAATGCCCAGGTACTTGATTTTTTTGACAATTTTCAAGCCTGTATTTTCCTGGAGGGCTGTTCTCTCATCCATTTCTAAATTTTTAACTAGCATGTTGGTCTTCTCATAATTAATTTTCAAGCCAGCTAGATGTCCATACTCTTTTATCTTTTCGATTGCGACCGGAATGCCTTCGACAGGGTCCTCTGTCATTATTATTATATCATCAGCGAATGCTTTAATTTTGAATTTTTTATTGCCAATTAATATTCCTTTAATATTTTCTTCTTCCCTAATATTTTTTAATAAAATTTCTAATGTGATTATGAAAAGGGTGGGAGATAGAGGGCACCCCTGTCTGGTGCCTCTCGTAATATCTATTTTGCTTGATATTTTCCCATTTATTAGAATTTTTGCTTCTTGGATATTATAAATTGCTTTGATTGCATTCACCAATTTCTCCCCTAAATTTAAATTTTCCAATGTTTTTATCATAAAGGGCCAGGAGACCCTGTCGAAGGCCTTCTCAGCATCGATAGAGAGAAGAGCTGCTCGCTTGTCTCTTCGATTCTCGAGGCATTCCAGGATATTTACAATGGTCCTTATGTTGTCCTTTGCATATCTTCCTTTTATAAATCCCGCCTGGTCTCTATGTATTATATCCTCTAAGATGTTGCTTAATCTTTTGGCCAGGATTTTTGCAAAAATTTTGTAGTCGCTATTTAATAGCGAAATTGGCCTGTAATTGCCTGGATTGTCTGCATCTGCTTGTGATTTAGAAATTAATATTATCTGGGCTTCATTCCAAGTTTGGGGTGTCCTTCCCTTTTTCAAAATTATATTCATTAGGTCAGTGAGGGGGGCCAAGAGTTCGTCCTGTAATTCTCTATAAAATTCTATTGGTAACCCATCAGGGCCCGGGGCCTTCACATAGCCCTTTCAGGTAAAGTTAATATTTTTAATGTGTTAGATAATTTTTCATAGAACCATAATAATAAGGAATATAGGAAAGAGTATTTAAGATTATAACAGGAGGTTACCATTTTTAAGAAAACCTGTTTTTCAGAGTCTCTAGTTATTATAGAAGTAATGTTTAGAGGAAAGTGTCGAATATACTTGTTGCTGTTATTAAAGAGAAAAAGGATTAAAAGTACAACTGTCAATGCTGATCTTGTGAAACACTCTTAGTTTCAAAATAACTGGCCAGAGTCCAGAAAGGGATGGAAAAATCCACATGATAGTCAGCTGATACAAGTGTGGACTTTGCTATCCCTTTTCCTCTCTTTTCTTAGCCTTATTGGGACTTTTTCCCCTCTTTGCAGCAGACGAGCCCAGCAATGATTTCTTTCCCATCCCCATGGCATGTTTTTGTTTACCTCCTCCTGGTGGACCCAAGGGCCTCGGCCTTGGACAAATACATTGCAGCAGTATACGAGCACTCAGTCGTACTGGCAGAGCCCACCCCAAAGCCTGTTTCTTCTGAAGAGGCATTAAAACTGATGAACAAGAACATGGACGTCTTGGAAGAGGCCATCAAATTGGCCGCAACGCAGGTACTATTTGATAAAGTGCCTTGGTTTATCATGTGGTGGAGAGATCATCAGCATCATTTCTTTTGACAGGGTGCACACATCATTGTGACTCCTGAAGATGGCATATATGGTTTCAGCTTCACAAGAGAAACACTTTATCCCTACCTTGAAAATATTCCTGATCCGCAGGTCGACTGGATTCCGTGTACGGACCCAAAAAGGTGTGTTCGGATTTTGTTGGTTTCATATGCAGGCTTAAAAAACAAAAAAACAAAAAACCCACCCTATAAAGGAACTTCAGTATGGTGGCTTCTTTCATCCTTGTGGTCAGTGTTGTAATGTATGTACAGCTTCAAATAAAGGTGTTTTGGAGAAAGAGAGGTTTCTCCAAAGCACCTGGTAACTTCTGGGAAGTCACATTTATGGACTGCACAACCTAGATGGCTGATTATCAGCAGGTATAGGATCAAAACCAGGACCCCAGAAACCCTGTAAAGTAGGTTAGACTGGGGAATGGTGACTGTTCCAAGCTTAGCCAGTAAGCTATGTCACTAAGCAAGTAGGTCCTGAAAGACCTACATTGGCTCCCAGTACATTTCCGAGCACAATTCGAAGTGTTGGTGCTGACCTTTAAAGCCTTAAACGGCCTCGGTCCTATATACCTGAAGGAGCCTCTCCACCCCCATCGTTCAGCCTGGGCACTGAGGTCCAGCTCCGAGGGCCTTCTGGCGGTTCCCCCCTGCAAGAAGTGAGGTTATAGGGAACCAGGCAGGGGGCCTTCTCGGGAGTGGCGGCCACCCTGTAGAATGCCCTCCCATCAGATGTCAAGGAAATAAACAACTATCTGACTTTCAGAAGACATCTGGAGGCAGCCCTATTTAGGGAAATTTTCAATGTTTGATGTTTTATCGTGTTGTTAATATTTTGTTGTGAGCCACCCAAAGTGGCTGGGGAGGCCTGGCCAGATGGGCGGGGTATCAATAATAAATTATTATTTGAATTTGGGTCCCATTTATCTACATTCAGTACTCTAACCATGACACCACAGTGATTTGTTCCCTTGTTTTGATGGTGTCTGTAGTTAGAATGACCAGACCATACTTCCTAGAGCACTTAGGAAAGGAGGATGGGGAAATGGAAAAGCCAGAGCAAGTATGGGCTGCCATTTTGGTAGGTCAGAAGGATGCTATTAAGAAAGAGCTTGGTGGTAGAGCGTTGGTGGTTTTTCGCTTTGCCTGCAAAAGATCGCAGGTGCAATCCCCAGCTAGGAAGGACTCTTGTCTGAAGCAATGGAGAGCCCTTGCCAGTCAGAAGGAGTGTGATGTGTCCCCCAGCAGAGGTATTACCTCTCACCTAACACCCCATATACCCAAACATACATGCTTTACAAATAATATGGCAACATTTACTTCTTGGCCATGGGAAACCTACAGCTTCAATCACAGCTTCCGATAGCACACTTCTCAGGGCCAGAAAGCGCAAGCAACAGAACAAAAGAGAGGGCACTTTCATTTTTTTAAAAAAAAAATGTGATCATAAGCAGCTGAGCAGGAAATGAGTTGAAAAATAAATATTTTTTGTGGGAAGGCTTTTAGAGGAAGCTATGTTCACTTAGGCAGGAATGTACTAACTGGCATAAAAGAGATCAAGAAATTTGGAGGCTGTGAAGGAAACCAACTGGGAAGAGTACCACTTCTCTGCTTTCTGTGTATTTTTATTATTATTATTAATAAACACTTTAGAAATGTTAGTTGGCTGTGTAATTGTACAGTATTTGGCTGTGACTTCACAATGTCAGAAAGTTGGGTTTAAAAAAATAAAATAAACTAGCTTCTGTGTGATGCTTGAGATGAGCTATTTATTTATTTTTATATCACATAACCCTGAATGGGTGGTTATGCTACATAAAGGCAGAACAGAATGGGAAACTTAACAGACAGATTTTGCTTATAATGCAAAGTGCTGGTAGGGTGATGGTGGAAGGAATTTGGAGTGGAGAAGGAGGTTAAGCTCCACCACCATCCCTACCCCACTCCACCCAGTTCTCAGCCACCCACTGTGGAATCAACTTTTTAAGAAAAGGGAAAAAGCTGTTGTGCTGCAGTTATATATGTTGATGTGCAACATGTTGTTTTGTCCCATTTGCTTGAACCTTTTGAGGGTCATATTAAATGCTACATAGAAGCTAAAGATGCTGTGCTGGCTTTAAGGAAAAACAAGAAGTTGCCAGCTTGGATACAGGAGCAGCGTTGGGAGGGTCCACTTAATTCTCCACCTCCCCTAAGCCATTTTTTCTAACCACAGGGGGAAAGCTACTGGGACAGACAACTCCCCATTTGCACACATTCAAAGCACATGCATCCATGGATGCACATGGTGTTTTCCACACGGGAAGGGGGCAGGGTGGGGTAGGGCAGAACGGGGTGAGCTGGTTTTACGCACGCCCCGCCAATGCATGTATTGCCTCAGAACACAATCCCCGTGTAAACGGTTGCCTGTACACATATCTTTTACCCACAGATAGAAAAATAACAGCTCAGATAAGGTAACTTTGAATGGATAAATGGCTGGAGCGAAAGGGTCGAACACCCCCATTCCTCTAACTGACCTCCTCTGCTGGCTGCGTTTCATTTTGAAGAATGTGGGCTACATTTATCTCTGTGTAAGGTCTAGTGTGGCCCAGAATATGTTTTCTGCCTTCTATCTATTTAGGGCCCCTCCAGACGGGTCTTACTGCAACATGTCACTGATGCTGTAATGCTTTGTTAGTGGTGGGTTAGGGGACGGCCCACACATTGTTCTGCTTTATTGGCTGTTCTGCAGTGCTTCCTTGATGTTACTGCATTAGTGCTCGCAGCTCAGTACATAACAGTGCTGTTGGGGGGGGGCACTCTTGCAGGATGACGCAACAAAAGTGGGACCAAAACAAAAACACAAAAACGGGAACATTTGAATAAAAAGGGTGTGGGATTTCAGCGAGAAGCTATGGGACGTCCAAACAGCCCTGAAACTTTTGCGAGCTTAAACAATATTGAAAGCAGGATGGCCTTGATGTCATCCTTAGCACAAAACATCCTGAATGTGTAATAAAATGGAAATCTGGAGGGGCCCTTTATTTCCTACAATCTGGACGAACATGGGGCTGCTCTGCGATGAATGTTAGCATGTTGCCCCTCCGCTCAGGACATTCAACTAAGTGGTCTATCAACGGATCTCTCTTGCTTCAAGTCCTTCATTTCTCTGCTTTTCTCCGCTTAGATTTGGACCTGCCCCAGTGCAACAAAGGTTGAGTTGCCTGGCGAGACACAACTCTATCTATCTGGTTGCCAACATGGGAGATAAGAAACCATGTAATCACACAGACGCCAAATGCCCTAGTGATGGTCACTATCAGTACAACACCAATATTGTCATGGACTCGAATGGAAAACTTGTGGCACGTTACCACAAGGTAATTCATTTTTACAAACTGGGTATCGTTGGGCCCCATCCATCCCCCAGTTATAATATTGTGTAGTGTGGAATTGTTTTATGAAGTGGGAAGAAAAGACAAGAGAATGTAGGATGCATGCCACCTTTTTCTGTCTATTGAAGATGTCTTCTGCTGCTTTTTTATTGTGTTCATTTTATGGGCCATTGTATTCCTTTTATTGTACACAACCTATTATTCATTTTTCTGTCTTTCTGTTATGGGTTATTCTATGATTTTGCAAGTCATTTAGAGGCTCCCATGTGGGAAGCAACTAATACATTGGATAAATAATAATGATCTTGTTTTTATTAACAATTTATGTACAGACTACAGGTGAATATAAGAATACACTGATGGCATTAGCATAGACAGAAGAACCCCCAAGGGTGGTTCAATTGAAACAAAAATAAAACCTTTTGAAAAAAGTAAAAAAAAATGTTATTTAGCTTTTAAAAAAAATATTTATGTTTTTCATGTGTATACATTTCACTAATTATAAATTCACCTTAACATTTCCAATTTTGACTGCCTTCCCTCTATTTCTGCAGTTCCTTAAATTGATTTTTTATATCTTCTGCATATCCAAATTAACTTAATTTGCTCATTTATCCATCTACTTTAAATATATACTCTTATAAAACTGCAGGTTATTTCAACAATCCTGCCAATGTTCTTACCTGTTTACAATTTATCTGTCAATTGTCAATAAACCATTTCCATTCTTTTATAAAAAGTTTGTTATCTTGATTTCTTATTCTCCTGGTAAGTTTCACCATTTCTGGATATTCCATAAGTTTTGGTATCCATTCTTCCTTATTTAGCGTTTAATTAATTTAAACGAAAATTAAATAACTTGCAGAACACTTTGTAGGTCACTTTTAAGTACAGTAGTTTCTTTTTTATATACCCAAGTACTTTAATGGTGTGTAGGTGTTTTTTTAATTAAAAAAAGGTGTTATCTTTCCACAGTTCAATCTTTTTATGTTGGAACGTCAGTTTGATTCCCCTCCAGAGCCTGAATTGGTGACCTTCAGTACTCCCTTTGGGAAATTTGGTCTTTTCACCTGCTTTGATATTCTGTTCCATGACCCTGCGGTGACCCTGGTGAGCAAGCTGCAGGTGGACACCATCCTCTTCCCAACAGCTTGGATGAACGTTCTCCCACATCTGACTGCCATTGAATTCCATTCAGCATGGGCTATGGGCATGCGTGTCAATGTTCTGGCATCTAATACCCATAGGCCTAGCTTGAACATGACAGGTAATATACAGTTTTCAATTAGATTATGTATAACTAGTTTGGCCACCTCATGAGAAGAATCCCTGGAAAAGACCCTGATGTTGAGAAAGATTGAGGGCACAAGGAGAAAGGGACGACAGAGGATGAGATGGTTGGACAGTGTTCTCGAAGCTACGAACATGAGTTTGACCAAACTGCGGGAGGCAGTGGAAGACAGGAGTGCCTGGCGTGCTCTGGTCCATGGGGTCACAAAGAGTCGGACATGACTAAATGGCTAAACAACAACATAACTAGTTATTCACTAGTTGGCTGGCCTCTTCCATCTTAGGACCCCTCCAGATGGATGTCTTTGTTTTTTCCCCCTGAGGGTGCATTCTGCAAGGTCACACTGATGCAATAATAAAGCATTCGTGGTGGATTTATACTAGGCTGTCCAGAAATCATTCTGCTTTATTAGATGGTGCTTCCCCAATGCTACTGCATCACTTGCACTATAGCATAACAAAAGGGGGACACACACAAAATAAACTGGAACTTTTGCGTCATAAAAAGTTGCAGGATTTCAGCAGGGCATACACTGATTGGAAATGAAGCAGACTCCAACAGTACTTTTAATGTATTTTTAATCTTTCGTTGGAAGCCGCCCAGAGTGGCTGGGGAAACCCAGCCAGATGGGCAGGGTATAAATATTAAATTATTATTATTATTATTACTATTCCATTATCATGATACCATCATGAACACAAATCATTATGAATACACAATAAAAATTAGGTATGGAAAAGTTCATAGAACTTCTGAGTTGTGATCATGGCAAAGACTGGGCTGTATTTGGCTCTCTTTTAAACAAAGGCAGACAATTTTAGCCTCTGATTTAGTCGCTATAAGGAGCCTCTGGGCCCAAGCTGTAGCAGAACTTCTGCTTGATCAGGTTGTCAGCGATGCTAACTGGAGGCTTTAATTTTTGTTTCTTCACTGAGCTGAGTCTGGACCAAGGAATCTGTTTCATCCTAAGTCTGGGAATGAGGATATTCATCTCAGTGTTCCCCCTGCCTGACAAAGTGATAATCACCACACCCAGATTGAAGGGAGTACAACATGTGGGGTTTGGGTGTGTGAGAGTATGTGTTGGTCTACTTAAATGGGTGCTGTCTGCGGTTATGGCAGGACGGGAAATATGAAGCACTGCTTCTGTCTTTCTGTTTTGTGTTCTTCTTAGGCAGTGGCATCTATGCACCGGGTGGATCTCAAGCATATCATTATGATGCAGAATCAGAGAATGGGCATCTTCTGGTTGCAGAGTTGTATTCCCATCCTTCTCTTTCTCCTACCCATCCTGCCCCTGTTAACTGGAGCTCGTATGCCACAACTATCAAACCGGTCCCCGAAGACGGTGATTTCACAGGATTAATTTTCTTTGATGAATACACTTTCTCTGAACTCGCCAAAGAAGCTGGCAATCTTACCGTCTGCCAGGGAGCACTCTGCTGCCATTTGAGCTACAAAATGAGAGAAAAGCAAGAAAATGAAGTTTATGTGCTAGGTGCATTTGACGGCCTTCATGAGGTTGAAGGAAATTACTACTTACAGGTCTCTTTTTATCTTCTTACAAGAGAAGATGGGATCTCATTTTTATTCATCATTGGAGAGAGGGGAGAGAGGAGGAAGTTCTAGATATATTGCTGGATATTGCCATAGAAACATTGGACGTGATCTGGCTCAAGTTGAGCACTTTTAATATAATGTCCTACAAATTTCATTTGGAGAGTTGAATTTAATTTTCCAGTTTAAATTATTGGAATTCCATTGCTTCCCAAGTCAAGATGGAGGACAACAATAACACAACAAAAATATATGCTTCCTTCTTGGCTGGCTCATGCCCAGGATAAATGAAAGTCTATACCAGGCATAGGCAGCCTTGACTCTCCAGATGTTTTGGAACTACAACTCCTGTGATCCCTGACCACTGGCCCTGTTAGCTAGGGATCATGGGAGTTGTAGTTCCAAAACATCTGGAGAGCTAAGGTTGCCTATGCCTGGTCTATACCAATAAGAAGAAAACCTAATTTCAAAGTCTTTGTAACTTGGTTGTAGCTAGGTGAACTTGGAACAAAGTTCTAATGAGTTCACTCAGGCTCACTCCAATGTTAGTGTGCACAGGGCTACAGTCTAAACATAGCCTTCTAGCCCCATTAAAAGCTGTCACTGATATTTAAGACTCTAATTTTATTTGGTATGTTTAGTTATTTAGTTTTGGAGTAATGAGATATGCACCTGTTTCATAATTTTGGAGACCAATGTGCCTGTAGTTGTGCGTGTAAGTACACTGGAAACTAGGTGAGGGCTGTGAAATGTAAGAAATCAACGTTGGCTTTTGACTTCTTACATTTGACATTTGTAGGATGCTCCTGTTGCAGCTAACACCATCAAGGAAACTTCTTGAATCAACTGTGTGAGCAGTTGGGCGGGTAATTTATTTATTTATATATATTCACTTTATATCCTGCCCTCCCTCCCAAAGGAGTCCAGGGCAGCAAACCAGAATTGATAAGAAAGCCTATTTAAAAACAATTCCAACACAGATGTGGACTGGGAAAGATCTCTACTTAAAATGCTTGTTGGAGGAAGAAGGTCTTCCATAGGTGCCAAAAAGACAACAGAGCTTATCTAATGTTGAAGGGGAGGGGATTCCAAATTATTAAGTGCAAGAATACTAAAGGCCTGAGTCCTACATGGTGCAGAATGGACTTCTGATAAGATGGTATCTGCGGGAGGCCTCACCTGGAAAGTGCGGTGATCACCTGGGTATATAAAGGGTATATAGCTCATATAATACTGTATTAGTACTGCAACAGTTCTTATTGTTCTTATACTGTAACCAACTTGGTTGATTAAAATTTATATTTATTCTGAGTGCTCTCCCAATGCATTGCTCTTCTTCCTTTTAGATATGTACATTGCTGAAGTGCGCAAGCAGAGACCTACAGACCTGTGGCCAGCCTGTGACAACTGCTCATACCCACTTTGATTTCCTTTCTCTCAGTGGCACATTTAGCACTAACTATGTCTTCCCAGAAGTCCTGCTCAGTGGAGTTCAGTTGGCAGCTGGAGAATTTCAGGTAGGGCGGTGCTTCTAGCAAATGTTTTCTGGCTGACATGGAAAAAACCTGTGCCTGTATGGTATCAGAATGGAAACAAATTCCTTTAAGGATATTATCATAAACAGGGCCGGCTCTAAGGCAAGCCTGGGTGGCACAGGGCGCCAGGGTGTCTGGCCACCAGGGGGGTGCCGCCCGGCTGTGCCTGCTGCAGCGGCGCTGCGCCCGCCAGACAACCACAGTGGGAAACGGGGCGGGGGGGGCGCCGGAGCGATCTTCGCAGCATGGCGCCCGGGCGCCCGATATGCTTAAGGCGGCCCTGATCATAAACAGTGTTCAGGACAAGAGTGGGATTCTGAGAGAAATCATGCCGTTCCTTCAGCTGTACAGGGAAATCTATGGGGGCCACAAAGACTGTTGAACATGGCCTTGGTTATTAGGCCAGGAAAGTTACTAGCATGGATTATTATTATTATTATTATTATTATTATTATTATTATTATTATTATTAGCCTACTAAAAATTGCCTTCTACCAATTGGCTTGGTAGAGGAGAAGCAGATCTCTCCATCCCTTCTTCACTTTTCTGAATGGATTTCTACATATATTTGCCTATATACCGGTAGCTCCACTAGTGCAAAGGGATGCGGGTGGTGCTGTGGTCTAAACCACAGAGCCTAGGGCTTGCGAATCAGAAGGTTGGCGGTTCAAATCCCCATGACGGGGTGAGCTCCTATGGTTCGGTCCCAGCCCCTGCCCACCTAGAAGTTCAATAGCATGTCAAGTGCAAGTAGATAAATAGGTACCGCTCCGGCGGGAAGGTAAATGGTGTTTCCGTGCACTGCTCTGGTTCGCAAGAAGTGGCTTAGTGATGCTGGCGACATGACCCAGAAGCTGTCTGCAGAGAAACACGGCTCCATCAGCCTATAGAGCGTGATGAGTGCCACAACCCGAGAGTCATCTGCGACTGGGGTACCTTTACCTTTAGCTAGTGCAAAGGGAAGTGTCAGCAGAAACAGAATTTCCTTCTCTTCCCCTCCAGCACACACCCTGCACCATCTCCAAATCCAGTGCTTCTTTCCGGGGGGGACACAGGGGGACACATACCCCTGAACATTTTGTGAATCTTTGTACTTTCGTCCATTTACTGTATTTATTTTCCCCAATTTGAACTATGAAATGGTGATTATTAATTTTGAGTCAAAATGAGAGTACCCTTAAACATTTTTTTAGAAAAACAAAGCACTGCCCAAATCTGATCCGTAGGGTTGGGGAAAACCTCCAGAACAGATTTAAGAGAGACATGTGTGCGGAAGGGAGGGGGAGAATGTTCCATTGTGCGAGGGAAATTATTGTGCTAACAGAATGTTCACTTTAGTGTTGCATAAAACCTATAATATTGATACTGTGTGCAACTATTGCTTTGTAACTGTTCCCTCCTCGTTTTGTTCTCAACTAGGTTTTGAGTGATGGGCGGCTGGTTACTCAGAGTGGTACATCGAAGCCAGTCTTAACAGTGACACTTTGGGGCAGGTGGTATGAGAAAGATCCTCCAGGTCCCCAAATACTCAGTGGGATTCTTTGAGATGTTCTGAGCCGCACAGTTCACAACTATGAAAGAACGCAAATTGCTTTTTGTTGACTCTTGACATGGCTGTGATGGTCACATAGATTATTTTGCTTAGTTGTTGGCTGTCAAATCCCAAAGAACACAAGTTCCTCAAAGATTGCATTAATAAAGGCCAAAGAATTAACTTGAGCTATTCATCTTTTCTTCTTCAAACTTTCTGAGTTTCCATTTCCTTATTCCTGAAATTCCCTGGGGTCCTCAGTTGTTCACTTTTATCACAGAACTAGGCTGCTGCACATTATGCGCATCATGAATATTCTGGGATTAAAAATAGCTCCAGTGATGATCCTATTTTGATGATGTTGCACTTCACAGCTGCAACAGGGCATGGACTACAGCAAACATGGCTTTATACACCATGTATTTAAAGCGCATGACTTCCCTCCAAGAGTTCTGGGTGTTGTACTTTAAGCGTGTTAAGGGTGCTGGGAAATATAGCTTTGTGGTGGGCAAACTACAGTTCCCAGAATTCTGTGAGAAAAGGCCATGTGCTGTAAACATACAGGGTGCACACAGGATTTGCTATATAACTGGCACTCTTGTTTTCCCCAAAATGGAGGATAGATTTTAAACTGAAAGTCAGAAGAGAAATGTCAAGATGGGCAGCAGAACATGCTAAGAATCCTCCTGTGATCAGGATGCCTGCCTTAGCGGAGTTCCCCAGTTGCCATGAGGATTTTACACTCTTAACATGGAAAGGAATTGTGTAGCTTGCATCACAGAGGGACATTGCAAGTGTCCCACCCCCACCCCACACTTACCCTACAGGTGTTTGCCTCAAATGTTTGATGAGGGCTGGTATCTTGCTAGAAAACAGTGGGTGGCATCTGGTGTCACATGATCGGGCTTCCTCTTCCTTTCGTCTCCCCTCCCCTCCTCTCAGATTTGCTCCAGAGGTTCCTCTGGCTCTCTGGAGCAGATCTGAGATGTGTGTAAAGATTTGGGGAAGTCTGAACCACTTGTGCACAGGTACTGTGAGACACGATCCGATGCCCTATGTGTCTTTCAAGCCAGCAGTGAGATGATGATGAGGCTGCCGTCACACCACCCGTCTATAAAATGGCTGCAAAAAATCTTCCAAAAAAGGAAGTATTGAAATATTATTGAATAATTTTATTTGGTCACCCTGTTGCTGTAAAAAGGACTCAACACGCACACAGGAAGGGGAAAGCCTGACTTCTTTTTATGAATATTTGTTCTCTAAAAGGTTTGCATATCAAATGAAAGTGTCAACATCAGACGCTATCTATATATCCCCTACCCCTTCTCGAAAAGGAGTTCCATATGGTGTCATAATGAATTATACATGCAAGGATAAGTTACTATAGCTCTTCCCTGGCTGGAACAAAGTGCTTTCTTCTTGTCAATATCCTCCCTTAACAACCTTTTGGTGTTGCTGGGGTAAACAAGAAGCACCTGCTTCTGCTTCAGGGACGGCAGCGCTCTCAAAAAGGTTCTTAATCCTTCGATGCTGAAATGAATGTCAAACTATATTAGCACTGCAAAGTGCAGATCATCATGTTAAGTGTTGTTTGGCATTGAAAGGTTTGGGCATCAAAACACAACACCAATGAAATGCTTTTTAATTGCTTGCACAACATTGCAAAACAAGCTGGTAATATTTAAAGGCTAGTCTGCACTGTACTTGTAAAAGAGTTAATTACCTTTCCTCGACAAGGACGGTCCATGAGTCAGAGTAACTACTGCAGAAGGACTTAAAATGAGCAATGAGAAGCTGAGAGAGAAAGATTGAATTCCATGGGCTCTTGCATGGTTTAAAGGGGCTATATCCTTTTTCAGGCCAAATCAGAAAGTTCACTGCTACTGATGGGTTCACCTGCAATGGTGGTATCAGGGGCTGGACTGAGGAGGAATGGTGGGGGCCGCCACCCCTTCTCCTGAACCTTCCTGAGAACAGGACGACAGTATAGATTTAGAACAGTGGTTTGCAGAGGGGCATAGTTCAGAGGCTGCAGAGGGCAGAAGCTGGGAAATATTGGAAGAGGAACAGCAGGAAGAAGAAGCACCAGGGAAGAGACAGCTGACAGACTCAGTGTCCTTGAAAAGCATTCCTGACCACCACCCCTCTCCCAGGACCAGGCGGGCATTGCAGGTAGTAGAACAAAGAGCTCAGAGGCAGAAAGCTCAGATTAGCCCATGCAGGGGTGACGCGGAATAGGGACGGCATAGGGGGGTGGGACTTGGAGCAATGCCATCATGGCATAGAGACTACATTCCTTTGTCTCTCTCTGTGAATACTGAATAAATTACATGGTAAGGACTCGTTGTGTTATCTGCTTTTTTTGGCTGCCACTGTGGGATGGATAGTCTTCCCTGAGCCTTGACAGGTGGTGGGACTGTTGAGATGGCTCACCTTTAGTAACTGATGGAATCAATTTATTTGCAGGATTGCCCTACCCCAAATGTGCCCACACAACTGCTTCAATCAGCAGATCTGGCACTGTTACAGGTGCCACATAATACTTGTTCCACGTTTGTAATAAATTGATATTTTAGTGCCGCATCACCCACACTTTGGAACACCCAGCCAATTGGCATCAATGAGGTGTCTTCACTTTACTTTTTTCAGCACCTGCCAAAAACATTTAGGCAAGCCTTTCGAGGCATGCAGAATGTTGGCATTCAAACTTCACACTTTTCCAAATGTGATGCAGTTCTCCAACCAAACAATGTTTACAAAATGCATATGTTAGAGGGAAGTGTGCATAAAAATGAAGATAATGGTGAAAATCACATGCAGAAGTTAATCCTCTGAGACAAATTGCTTGCAAAATATGTGTACATCACTCGAAACTGCATTCAAAAATGTGTTAAGAATTTGCAAAGGCTGAACAATTTTCATGGCTTTTTTAATAGAATAATTGATGCAGGATTATGAAGAACTGAATTTCAGATTGGAAAAATGAGAAACCGAGACACTGAAATTGACACATCCATCTTTACTATTAATCCCCCTGGCAGATGAACAGTGTAGATTTTGTGGAACCTCACCAGCTGAAGACTCCTATTATTATTATTTTATTATTTATTCCCTGCCCATCTGGCTGGGTTTCCCCAACCACTCTGGGCGGCTTCTAACAAACATTAAAATACATTAAAATATCACAGATTAAAAACTTCCCTAAACAGGGCTGCCTTTAGGTGTTTTCTAAATGTCAGGTAGTTGTTTATCTCCTTGACCTCTGATGGGAGGACGTTCCACAGGACGCGCGCCACTGCCCTCTGCCTGGTTCCCTGTAGCTTTGCTTCTCGCAGTGAGGGAACCGCCAGAAGGCCCTCGGCGCTGGATCTCAGTGTCCGGGCTAAACGATGGGGGTGGAGATGCTCCTTCAGGTATACAGGACCGAGGCCGTTTAGTGCTTTAAAGGTCAGCACCAAGTTCTCAAAAACTCATCAGATTAGATGGTAATCTAAACTGGAGATGAGGAAGTGGTGTCTAGGTTAGCTGACATTGGAGCTATGGATGGAGTCTGCATTTAGTTATAGTCCGTACAGAGCTTCCTTCAAATGCCTGCTGGTATTTTCCAGAATTGGTACTTTCCACAACTGCTGCTGTGCTTGAAACACACTCACATTTTGCTGTCCAGGAAAACTATAAAAAACACACACACAACCAAACCAGTTCTGTAAGTTTTCCATGTGATTAATATTTAGCTAGGGAAAGGTAAACTGTGGGACAGCTCTAGATATAAAGGGTGTTAAAAAGTTTTACATCAAATTTTAATGTAATGAAAAAGTAGATTTCCAAGATGAGGCTGACAACTTTTCTTGCTTTGTTATCAGCTGATATAATAACATGTGGAACACAGGTAAATTAAGTTGTTATAACTATTATTAATGTAATATATGTCTATGTCATGTTCAGGTAGACGAAATGTACATTAAGTTGTCATAACTGTTTAGTATGCTATTTATATTCATTTGGTAATATATAAGCTCTCTGCCCCTTCCCTGCACTGCAAATTGGTGGCAGGAAATATTTTTCATCTGCTTATCTTGTCTGAATATTTAATGTCTGCGTCATCATGTGGGTTGAGACTTTGCATCAGGCTGTGAGCGAAAGTCAGACTTGAATGGACACAGCTTCATCAGCTTGGATCTGCATGAACTGATAAGCCATGACTAAGTCTTGCATCTGTGGCGATTTGGACCTTTGATGGTGGATTGATGCTAGAGATGCTTGCTCCCTTGGAGTCTATCTTTCTTTGAGGTGAGTTTAACTTATTATTTGGGGATTCAGGTGGAGATTTTGTGAAGAGGTTGGGCTAAAGACAGTAACGAGTTTCCTCCTCATTCAATTATTCTAAGTTTGTCATTGGTATGAGCTTTCATGTGCATGCACACTTCTTCAGATATCTGATGAAGTGTGCATGCACATGAAAGCTCATACCAATGACAAACTTAGTTGGTCTCTAAGGTGCTACTGGAAGGAATTTTTTTATTTTGTTTCGACTACGGCAGACCAACACGGCTACCTACCTGTAACTTCAATTATTCTGCCCTGGTTAGCAGAAACTACAGGCGGGGAGGGGGGAATCTAAAAAGCCTGTCCAGTACAGTAGCTGGACAAACTTTGAATTAAAGCACACTTCTCTTCTCAATAATGCTGCGACTATACACTGAACTCTTTGCCTTCTTTTGGGAAGATTTCCTATAGCCAGAAGAGAATAAATTGATTCTGAATCCACACACAAGATTTTGGAAGTTTTAAAAAAACGAAATAGGAACTAAATCTCTTTCTCTCATCATTGCAATGTTATGCATATTTATCACAAATATAAGATGCTAGTTATAGTTGGCAACTCACTAAAGTGGCATTTAGTCAATGGGCATCTTGTTTTTAATTGATTTATTTTAGTTGGAATAGAAGTTATATTTAAATTATGCCTGAAAATATTGCAGAAGTAGTAAGATACTCCGAACTGTCTGGGTTTGTTTGTTTAGCATATAAATCTTTGCAGTAAACAAAGTATCTCAATTTTGAAATCGCTATGCTGCTTATATTTGAAGATACATTACAGTTTCCCTTGCTTAGGAAATGCTGAAAAAACAATGTATTATTTGGAAATCATGTGAAACATGGCTAGACTGAAGAGATATACATACATTGTTTCCTGCTGTGACCTCAGAATTACAATATGAGGCAGCCCTAATTAACAGCAAGTTAACTAGACATTAAAAGAAAACCACATTTTGCAGTGGGTGGATTAAGCACGAGATAAAGTGCATATCCTAAAATGCCAGTTGCCTTAACACAATGAGTGTTCCTTTACCAAGAAAAGTGTTCCCTTGTGTTGCATGTTTAAATATTTTTTTCACGCTAAATAAAAGATGCTTTAGTGCACACTTCTATTTTCACAAGCACTCCTGCCCTCCTGTTTCTGAGCTCCCGAGATGAGGAAAATTTGCTTGTAGCCTGGGCTTCCCATGGGAATAAATGAGGTGCCAGTACTTGTGTTTTGATAAACATGCTGTCGGTGCCAGCACACAGTGGTTGCCATAGGTAGCAAAAAAGAGAGAGAGAGAGAGAGAGGAAATGGTATTCTGTACTGGTGAGTATGGTAATAAAAAGCATTGCTTATAACTATGGTTGCAGTTCTAACCATGTCTACTCAGTAAGTCCCACTGAATTCACTGGGGCCTACCCCCAGGTAGGTGGGGTTAGGATTCCAGCCTAAGAAACTTGACTGTGTGGGGGCAGTTACAGTCATTTATCCCAATTCCACCTCCCCACACATTACTTCATCTGTGCCCCACTTTCCCATCTACCCCTGAGCTGTTGTTACAGGCTAAAAGCATGAGATGGGGCCAGGCCTGCTTCTGCTCTTCCAAACTTTGAGAAGGAAAGAGGTACCCATAAATAATATTTTCCTGTTCTAACACAGGAACTGTGAATAGGTGGTGCTATTTAATTGTCTTCCCTTCCACAAACAGAACTGAATTCATAGTCACAGAATAGGGTTTTCTCATGGGTCTCCTAAGAATGTGCTTATGAAAACTGGGGACGGACGGGCTTGTAGTGTGGAGGGCCGCAGGGGGGAGGGGGCCAACAGACATTTCCCCATTTCATGAATGGAACAGAAATTACACACTGAAATTATCCAAAGATTTGCTAGTCCAGCATGCCTTTCTTCTTGTTGTGTTACAAGATGGATAAATAGATTCCACTTTTACAATGCTGATCTATTTCCTCACCTACTGGAGTTCCTTATTCCCAGTAAACATTCTTAGTGCATGTTTTAATCTACCGTACATTTATTAAAGTAATGTGAAACATTTTCATTAGCCATGCAATATCTCATGCTGTGCTTCTAACATTATGCCTTTCCAAAATTATTTACAGAACTAAGAGCAGGGGTCAGCAAACCTTTTCAGCAGGGGGCCAGCATAGCTGCCAAGTTTTCCCTTTTCTCGCGAGGAAGCCTATTCAGCATAAGGGAAAATCCCTTTTAAAAAGGGATAACTTGGCAGCTATGGGGGCCAGTCCACTGTGCCTCAGACCTTGTGAGGGGCCAGACTATATTTTTTGGGGGGGGGAAGAGAGAAAGAATTCCTATGCCCCACAAATAACCCAGAGATGCATTTTAAATAAAAGGACGCATTCTACTCATGTAAAAACATGCTGATTCCCGGACCATCCGTGGGCCGGATTTAGAAGGCAATTGGGCCGCATCTGGCCCCCAGGCCTCATTTTGGGGACCCCTGACTAAGAGTCATAAAAACTAAACAGGTTTTTTGGGTCTCTCTCTCTCTCTCTCTCTCTCTCTCCTTTAAAGAAACTCCATGGGAAATGCAGGCACACTCAATTCCAAGCAGTTTACATTCCTAAACAGTAGCACTCACTTTTCGGGACTATAAACAAAGCAAATGCAACATGTGAACAACAAAGAGTGAGCATCCACTTTATGTTTGAAACCAAGGGAAGATGATGAGGATAACACATTTTTTGGCTTGGCTCCTGCATTCTGTTATAGGCTTGTTTGCAAAGCTTAGGAAAGAGGCTTACAGATTCCATTCACATAACATCAGCAAGGAAATTGTTAATGAGGGGCAACACCAAACCCAGCTGCTGAGTACTGGCAGGACTGTGGCCCAAGTGGGGCCATTGAGTAACAGGAGGGGGGAGATATCAACATGCTCAGGGGAGCCCTGAAGTTTGCAGAAGTAGGAGCAGTTCTTGGGACAGGGGACCTAAGGTGGGGGGGGGGACGCAACCCATTGAAGTCTGAGCACGTTTAAAGGCCACAGAATCTTAAGTGTATATTGGGAGAAGGGCAGGAAATGGGGAAGTGGGATGCAGTATCCCTAAAGAGCTGGAATAGGGAGCATTTAGTTGGCTTTAACAAAAGGATTAGACACATTCAGGAAGTACAAGGCTATCAATGACTACAGGCTGTGATGACTATATTTATATAATCTACCTTCACTATTGGAGACATTATGGCTCTGGATACCAGTTGCTGGGAATCACAGCTGAAGAAAGTGTCTGTTTTCCATAGCTATCTATCATCTATCTATCTATCTCTTTCTAATCTATTTAAAATTGTATACCGCCTGTAGCAAGGATTCACTAGCCAGGGGAGGGCTTTCCCCCAACCCTATCTCCCAAAAACAAGCCAATTGATAGAAATGCTGCCACCACCCTTTGCAAATAACTGCTGCCAGCCCAAACAGAGGGAAAAAAGGATAAGTCCCTCTGCTTTTCCAGCTGCACAGCCTGAGTTCACTTTCCGTGAGCACAACTAAATCCCAAAACAGTAGGAGCGAGCAGTCTGGAGCACTTTAGACTTAGCTTTGCCTCATGGAAGTTCCCAAAAAATCCACAGACTAGGAATAATCTTTTTCAGGTTTATTTAAAGAAAACCACATATCATATCAAAATTACATAGTTCCCAATTACAGGTTACAGGTAAACAAAATAAAAACATTGTAAAATATACTGACTAAACTTGAGAAGGTACTCACAAACAGAACAGAATTTAATAACACCTTGGCTCCTCTCCCAAAGGTAGGAATCAGGCAAGAGTCTTAGGCAAGTTCCTCCAAGAAGTGACTAAAAGCCTCTGCTTAGAGCAGGGCTAAGAGCCATCTCCATTACAAAGAAGGGACTTTTACCCTTCTCAGACCCAGGAGGGAAAGTTTGAATTAACCAATTAACATACTTGTTTAATTAGGGATTAGCCAATAGCCGGTTGATAGACATCCATCTTATAGCTTGACAGGACAAAAGCCAGATGTATATGATTTACCCATATCAAAGAAATAACCAAGGCACTCCCCTCTCCCATTCCCGGACGCCTCCCCATGCAGCTGGCAAAGGTTAGACGCCCTTTCACAGCTAAGCCTTATCCTGCAATCAACCCATAATTGAAAGTTACCCCCTCTTTCTTGCCATCTCACACAGACGGCAATTAGCACGGAAAGACACCTCACACAAGGCTCTTAAAGAAGACCAGAACACATTCCAGAAAAAGGTCGGCATAGCCCATTTCCCAAAATGCCACTCTTTCTCAGTTCCAGAATGCACTCTACCATGAACCCCAGTTTCTGGTTATTCCCAGAGTCCTCTATTTCACTACACCGCCCCACATTCATAGATCTCAGGGCAGTTCACAACATAACATCCCAATATAAAACAAACAAACTACATGATAAAAATAAGAACAAAAACACACACCAATAATTCCCCATCTGACTGATGTCAGAGACTGTGAGAAGAGGATGCTTCATCCTCTAGGGCACTTCCTATGTTCTTATGTCCATTCTGTACGGCAACATTTTGCTAGATGATAGATAGATAGATAGATAGATAGATAGATAGATAGATAGATAGATAGATAGATACAGTGGTACCTTGGTTTACAAACAGTCCTGTTTACGAACTATTTGGTTTGTGAACTCTGCAAAACTGGAAGTAGTGTCCCGGTTTGCAAACTTTACCTTGGTCTAAGAACGGAAGCCGAACGGTGGAAGGGCACCAGCATCGGGAGGCCTCATTAGGGAAAGCGCACCTCGATTTAAGAACGGATTTGGTTTAAGAACAGATTTCCGGGATGGATTAGGTTTGTAAACCGAGGTATCACTGTATAGTTATATTGCTTTTTTGTAGAATCTCTTTGAAAAGAACAGGGATTATACCCAACATGTTTATAACCATGCACTGCTGAGGGGCGGGGGCGGGGAAGTCTTGCCATTTCCACTGTAGAGCAAGCAATTAGTATTGTTCACCCATAGCTCTTAATATGTCTTGTAATACGTGCTTAGCGTACACAGCAATTGTGTATCTAGTAGTTCTGCTTTTTCGGACAAATATTAGCAGATAGGTCCGCTGGATTACGCCTGTTTGCTCAACAAAGTAAGCAGAACTCAGCCACCGAGTGTTGCTTTCTGTACACAGTGACTCCTTTGAAAAAGAAGCACAAAACAGAGCTCCGTTTGTGCCTTTTCTTCCCTTTACAGAGGCTTGCGCAAAAGGTTGACTGCATGCGCTGTGCTGTGTGGCTCCTTTTGTTCCTAATGTGCCTATAATGTTTAATTAAATAGTAGTAAGGATTTGCCTTTCCAGTGGGCGGGGTGGACAAAGTTTATAGAACCATTTGCTTGGTCCTCTCTCTCTCCTAGCAACTGCTTCCTGGACATACTGGCTTTTAATAATGTACTCCATTCCGGCTTCTAGAGGGCTTAAGAACAAGCATTGCGATGGGGTTTGTAAATGGGACTTGTACCTTTTAGGAATAGCTTAGAAACTGGGTGGCTTCTCATCTAAAGATGTATTGCAAGATGAAAATAGCCCACTTCAAAGGAATGGGAAACTCAGGCTACGGTAGAGATCCCACATTTTAACAGAGAAGGTATAAACCTGAGATTGTTTAAAAGCCTACTTTTGCCATTCTACAGCATCTTCCTCTTACTGTATAAAGAAAGGACCTCAAAGATGGACTATGTTAAAGTATTGGGGGGGGAGTGCAGAAAGTCTATCAAATCCGTAGTTTTCAAAGCTGTATGGGAACCAAAACGCAGTCTTCCTTTGAGATTCGCATGTTTCTGAATTTTGCAATGCAATTCTCCAACCAAACAATGCTTACCAAAAATAAATTAAGGGAAAGTTTGAACATATTTGTGAAAACAACATACAAAAATGCATCAGATCAGGGGGAATTGCTTGCAAATTGGTCAAGGCTGCATACAAAATATTTTACTCGAATAAATTCATTCTAAAATGCTGGTGGATTTTGAAGAGGATTAAAAAAAATAAAGAAATCTCAGATTTGCTGCAGAAATGTGGAGAACGAAATTTAAGCTTGGAAAATGAGAAACGGAAAGAACTGAAAAGGGCAGCTCCTTCTCTCCCCTGGTCCAAAAGTTCCTGGGCCAACTCAACCCCTCCGTACCTTCATCATATCCCATTGGGGACTTTCTGTTGGCTGCTGGTGGTGAGTATCTTATGAGGGCTCCTCTACCACCTGCACATTTGACAGATAGAAGATGGAGTGCATGGACAGAGTGTCACTTGTCACAGCCATAGAGCTGGGCAAACCAGTAACACAGCACAAGGGGTTTGGATTGCTCTGTTAGCCCTACTCAGAGTAGACCCATTGAGTAGTGACTTCTGAGTTGAATATGGGACTTCTGAGTAAACATGCTTAGAACTTGGCTGTAAGATATGTAGGGCCCAAGCCATTTGGGGTTTGTAGGTTAAATCCAGTAGCTTGAATTTGCCCGGAAAGCAAAATGACATGGAGCCTATTGTTGTAACACAGATTTTATTCTCTGGGAAACTGGGTGCTAACCTCACTGCTCTCCCCATTGCTTTAGTTACAAGGCAAACTGCTCTGTGCTGCACCAGCTGTTAAGTTCTTGACAGCTCCTAGCATTAATATGGCATGTTCCCTTGCCATTTTTTTTGTGGCATTTGTAAACTAGATGCAGATATGATAGCTTCTGTTTAACCTTTTATGTCTGCTACTTTTTAAAAAGCTTATTTTAAAAAAAGTTTAAAGGGTATGATTTAGTTTCCTTTAATTGCCAACCCTAGCTTGTCAAACCCTGAGAAAATAGTTCACTAAAAAAGAAATTGTCCCAAATTAAACATTGTTGCTTTTGGGTGGCATGACGTTCCACGGAAAGTTCAAGGCTAGCACAAACGTTATGATGAGATGCTCTAGGGCTAAAAATCTTTGCTAATGTTAGGGAAATACTGTACCTTGGCTAAATACATCAACTAAATAGGTCTCACCTAAGCAAAGTGCGATGTTTACAGGCAACCCCATTTTGCGTGTGTTCAAAGCATGCACACGGGAGTCATGTTCAGACCTGGAAGAGGGCGGGGCAGGTGTGGGGCAGAGGTGTAATGGGGCATAACAGGGCTGGGTGGGCTTATGCGTGCTCCATCAACACATGTGATGGCCAAGAATGCACCAAAATATTGCCATGTGGGTTCCTACTGAGCATATTTCCAGCCACTCTATCCCTTGTGGGTCCCCCAGGTAGCATTCTTTGCCCACTGAGGATGCTCAATCCATTCTGGAATTTTTTTTGGGGGGGGGGAGGTCCTCATTCACAGATGGTTTTTATCCTCTGAAAATCATGCTTGAAACCTCTCTCTTGTGTGTGGATGATACTGTTTGGGCTACATAAGGATTGTCACTTACCCTTGAACTTCATAAATAAAAAGAAATATTGACTCGTCAATACAAGAAAAGCTGACCTGATTTGCAACTTGTCTAATAAAACAAAGTCTCTCTAAGGTATTTGTTTAAGCATCAACACATTGTTCAATATATGTAAAATATATACCATAATAAATTGTCATAAACTACGCTCACCCACTCACAATTCTGAAGGCAGTCCTGTTTAGGGAAGTTTTTAATGTTTGATGTTTTATCGTGTTTTTAATATTCTGTTGGGAGCCGCCCAGAGTGGCTGGGGAAACCCAGCCAGATGGGCAGGGTATAAATAAATAAATAAATAATGCATGGATTTGTGGAGAGATGAGAAACAAGGGTGTGGGTTCGCAATAGGTTTTTCCAGAAACCTACATCCCAAGAAGTGTCAGGTGGCAGATTAGCAGCACAAATTTCCACCTCCAAATGTGGTCCACACATTCCTCTTCCACATATCCCTTACCTCTCAGCTTTCTGATGCTACATCTCTTGCCTTCCTCAGTAAAAATGTTCCAGAGGAGATGGTAGGCACAGAATGATGAAGTGGAGTATTCTTATAAAGATTTCTTTGATTGATTGATTGAAGACCAAATGATGAATCAACTAACAGCCTCAGTACTCTGCAACCAGATGAATTTCACTGTTTTGTACTTCCAATCACTGTTACTGTATTGCATTGCTTATTAGAAATTGCCTAATTGCACATTTTCTGCTGCAATGTCTTACGGTGATCTTTTTATTTCTAAAATGCCCTTGTACTGTATACCATATTTGTGTGAGTTGGTTTTGGAGCTAATAGTTGCTCAGTTGATCCTTTGATTCTGCATTTTCTCCCTTATAGGGACAATGCCACTGGTCCTGCATTGAGTAATCTCTGGGTCTGAGTAATCCTGGGTTAGATTGGGCCTAATCTGAGGCACTAAATAGGATCCCAGCCTAGATGATGTTGTGGATGAGATCACTGCAAGTAAGTCTAAAAAAGCTGAGAGCCCAAATCTGAATCTCCCTGCCAGGCACTCTACAGAAGAATATTTAGATCTGTGCTAGATATGCATTTTTATAATCTACAGCCCATTTAAATGGAATGTCTCTTTCTCTTAGCTAAAGTGCTTTTCTTAATTTGTTTGTTTGCATTATTTTATTATCCCCCTGCTCCATTCAACGAAACTGACAGATATGATGGGAATTATTATTTCTTAATGCAGTTATTTCTCTAACTGATAAATGTTAAGAATTGTCTAATTGGATCAGACTTGATTAGCTAGTTCTTAAAACAGAGCCATTTGTCATCATTGGGTGGAAAGGAGACTGGAGACAATTACTCACAAGGAAACTAAAATGAGGAAATGTAAAATATTAAATTAATCAGGATGGAGGATCTGCTAGATAGGAAATGAGCCGCCCTGCAGGGGCGTCACAATGGGGGGAACGATGGGGGCGGTTCGCCCTGGGTTCCACTCTGGGGGGGGTGCCATTTGGCGCCTCCACCCCCACGACTCCCAAGCCGAGCCTCCAGCCTCCCGGTATCCCGGTAAAAAGTCCGCGCCAAGCGGCTTTGGAGGCGCAGGGGGGCGATACCCCGCCACGTAACTACTATTGAATGGTTAATTATTTGGCTGGAATGTGTCCCCCCCCTTTTTTAAAAAATCATGCTCCTCAGCTCATTTGGGTAAATAGGCAAAGACCATTTATATTAAGGAACTGGTTTGTAGACTGGATTGCCAATGTTCCATTTCTGATTTAAAAGCCGCATCTCTTCCCACCTCCTCATGATTATTTTATTTTTTACTGGAAAGCCCACTGCCAAATATTGTGATAACCTCAAAAGTCCATTCTTGACAGTGTGAAGTCTTCCTGCATCGGGATTTTCCTCTCTACGTTATTTACACAACGGGTCTTCAAAAGCTGAATATGTCCGTCTAAAGACTGCTAACACCTGAAAGGGCTCCGAGGCTTATGTCAGGCTTGCACAACTGACATAAGGTGTGGAAACTTTTACCTCTTGACGGCCATATTCTGATGGGGAAAGTTGCCGCAGTGGCGCTTGCACACATGTGGTCAGAGGAGCCAACACACACACACACACACACACACACACACACACACTACAAAGTGCATTCACACAATCACACACCCTTAATGAAATCCACCCCTTCTCTCACATAACATTCACACAATTACAAACTCTTAACACAGAAGAAAATAAAACTCACACTTTTTCTCTCAGCCCTAAAATAAATATTCACGTTGTAATTTTCTCTCTTGGCAGGAAGTCCTCTTCTTCTGGATGGTAACAATAAATAGATCCTGTTTTGACCGTAAAAGAAGAACTGCACACACCACAATCGGACTGGGCCTAATACCGTATGTGCTTTCAGGAATCTGAGTCTTTAGGAAGGATGCAGTTGTGTTGTGAACACATCAATGGCTCCTGCATAAAGAGCAGCTGGTCAATCAGCATTCGTATTTCCATGTATATCTTCATGGTGTGTGTGATCCTGGCTACCCTAGCTGGCAATTTGACTGTGATCATCTCAATATCGCACTTCAAGCAGCTCCACACCCCAACCAATTTCTTAATCCTCTCGATGGCCACAGTGGACCTTCTCCTTGGTTTCCTTGTCATGCCTTATAGCATGGTGAGGTCGGTTGAGAACTGCTGGTATTTTGGAGAATTCTTCTGCAAAATCCACACCAGCATCGATATCACTCTTAGTACAGCCTCCATCTTCCACCTCTCTTTTATCTCCATTGACCGCTACTACGCCGTGTGTGACCCGCTGCGATACAAAGCAAAGATCAGCACAGGGGTCGTATTGGTCATGATCTTTGTAAGTTGGGTCTTCCCTGCTACATATGGCTTTGGGATGGTCTTTTTGAAGTTAAACATGATTGGAGCAGAAGAGACCTTCTATAGGCGCATCTATTGCGTGGGAGGCTGCTTTGTCTTCTTTAATGAAACGTCAGGGGTGGTGGCCTCCGTGGTTTCTTTTTACATCCCTGGATTTGTCATGTTGTGTGTCTATGGGAAGATATACACTATAGCCAAAAGGCAAGCCAGGTCCATTAAGGCTACTGCAAACCAAATACAGATCAGATTTGAGCATCACATTTCACATAGCAGAGAACGAAAAGCAGCCAAGACTTTAGGCACTGTGGTCGGTGTCTTCCTCATCTGCTGGTTCCCATTCTTTTTCTGCACAGCAACAGACCCCTTTATGAATTATGCGATACCTCCCATTCTCGTTGATGCCCTGGTTTGGTTTGGTTACTTGAACTCCACCTTCAACCCAATTGTTTATGCGTATTTTTACCTGTGGTTTCGAAGGGCCTTGAAGATGATTGTACTGGGGAAGGTTTTTCAGCAGGATTCATCCAGGACTCGGCTCTTTATGGAGTGAAGCATGTCAAGCTTTGAGAGTATTTTCTTCAGTATTTTACCAGGCACTGTCCATTTCGAAGCAGAAGGTCAAAGTGAAAAAGCATGTGTGATGCTTCGGTGCAGTGGTTCCGGCAGCCCCACCATGGCCCAGAAACAGGGTGCAGACCAATAACCAACCAAGAGAGAAGTATGGGTGCCAATGGGCCACAACTTATTGGCAAACAGACATTGGCGGAGCAAGCATGGCATTGGGTGACAATCTGTTGACATAAGAGACTTTCAACATGAAAGCCAACCTTCATTGGCTGGGGCATCCATTTGGTGGGTTATCCAGCACTGAGAGACCAGTGTAATACAAAACCAAGCATCTGATCTGAGACCACTGGTAGCTTGAGACGGCTGCTGAACAGCCCGGCCCACTGGACCTTGAGCTGGGAGCTGCTCACCTTTCAGGTCCCCTATGTTAGGTTTCTATTTCCTCTCACTGTGCAGTTAGACAGTCACAAGACTGTTTTTACACATTCCAGCAAAGACTGTTGGGAATCACAGGAGCGGATGTCGCTGTATTCTGTTTCTGTTTGTCTTTTTCCTTCGGACTTCTCTCAGAGAGAGGAGACATGCTTTCTTTTGTTCTGCTTAATTCTTAGCAATAAAGTAGCTTAGTGCACAAACCTCTGCCTCACTCCGCTGTGTTTTTACTCTGCAAGATTTATGGAACATGTGCCCGATGTCAACAACAAGGCTCGGGTCATGAAGGAGTCGGGGTGAAGGCTGGAAACATTCCTGCGGTATGCCTGCTGCTTAAACCTGTGCAGTTACCAGATCTGTCCAGTATGTGATGTTATACAACAGGTGACAATAAAACACATTTGCTGATCAAAGCAACATGTCTGCTTTTGTAAACCTGGCTTCAGTATGCTGATTGCTGAAATGAAAATTGTGGCCCCACTCCCTCCCCCCCTTAAGTAAAAGACTTGACTTTTTACAATAAGGAAAGTTATGGGGAAGGGTCATAGTTCACAGGAATCTCAGCTAAAGCATCAGTGACAGATGGTCACCCAACCTCTGCTTAAAAACCTTCAAGGAAGGAGAGTCCACAACCTCCTGAGGGAGACTGTCGAACAGCTCTTATTGTCAGAAAGTTCTTCCTGATGTTATGTCAGAATCTCCTTTCTTGTAACTTGAAAGCCATTGGTTCGAGTCCTGCTCTCAAGAACAGGAGAAAACAAGCTTGTTCCATCTTCCATGTGACAGCCCTTGAGATATTTGAAGAAGACAGCTATCATATCTCCTCTCAGTCTTCTTTTTTCCAGGCTAAACATACCCAGCTCCTTCAACAGTTCCTCATAAGGCTTTGTTTCCATCATCTTGGTCACCCTCCTCTGCACATGTGTAGTAGGTAGGACATCTGCTTTCCATACAGAAAGCAGGTTCAATCCCTTGTCTTGAAACCCTGGAGAGCTCCTGCCAGCCAGTGTGGACAATACCGAGCTAGACTGACTCAGTGCTATGTGGCTTCCTATGCTCTGTATTCCTCTCTGTACCAATGTGCATGGGTTCCCTTGATTTAATTCTCCTTGATTAAGTTTCGTAAATCACTTATTGTATGACTGGAAAATTTACTACTTATTTAAAGTTCATATACAGTATTACTTTTCTTCATACAATGTCAGGGCAGTTTACAGCAATGAACACATAAGACAATTGGTAACAGTAAAACATGATAACTCAGAAAAATGAGACAAAACACCTCCCATTTGTCAATACTGTATGTCACTGACAGTTCAATTTTTTTAAACTACATTTTAAATTCCTTCCTAACAAACAGATCAAAGGCTGACCTTGTATCCACCAGCATGATTATTTAAGTATGTTATCTAACTCAGAAATAATTTCTTCCTCTTGTGTGTGATTAGACAAAGTTTCCCCAAGAGTCTCGCTGCCTTTTGTTTTCAAAGTATAATGTCCCATAAGAGACAACCACGTTTTTGCAAAAGTCCTGCAGTATATGGCTTCATTAGCACCTAATCAGTGCTGTTGTGTAGCTGTCCTCATCAAGACTCAGAAATGCATCAGAGATGTGTTAATGAGGTCTCTTGGTTTCTGTTCAGATCCAGTCGTATAGCAAATGAGAAGCAAATGAGGGAAATGTGTTGCGCTTTTGTCTGATCCCATTTTGGATGGAAATTAACCTGTGAGCAGGTAAACAAATATGCCTTCAAAGCATCATTAGCCTTATTAGAACTTGAGACATTGGTGATCAGCACATCTAATTGTTCATCTAAGTGAACAGACCCCAGAGGCCAACTCCCTTTCCCTTTTCTTTTAAATAGGTACTTTGTGGATGATGTCATCTTTTCTCTTTCATGTGAACTAAAAATATCATGAAGACTGAGAGTATGAAAGCATTTGCTTAGTGAACTACTACTGGTGAACCAGTTCAAGTAAATCAAGCAATTAGCTAGTGAATTAGAAATTCAAAGAAACAGTTGTGTCTAATCATAGAATCATAAAGTTGGAAGAGACCACAAGGGCCATCCAGTCCAACCCCCTGCCAAGCAGGAACACTATCAAAGCATTCTTGACATATGGCTGTCAAGCCTCTGCCTAAAGACCTCCAAAGAAGGAGACTCCACCGCACTCCTTGGTAGCAAATTCCACTGTCGAACAGCTCTTACTGTCAGGAAGTTCTTCCTAATGTTTAGGTGGAATCTTCTTTCTTGTAGTTTGAATCCATTGCCCCGTGTCCGCTTCTCTGGAGCAGCAGAAAACAACCTTTCTCCCTCCTCTATATGACATCCTTTTATATATTTGAACATGGCTATCATATCACCCCTTAACCTTCTCTTCTCCAGGCTAAATATACCCAGCTCCCTAAGCTGTTCCTCATAAGGCATCATTTCCAGTCCTTTGACCATTTTGGTTGCCCTCTTTTGGACACGTTCCAGCTTGTCAGTATCCTTCTTGAACTGTGGTGCCCAGAACTGGACACAGTACTCCAAGTGAGGTCTGACCAGAGCAGAATACAGTGGTACTATTACTTCCCTTGATCTAGATGCTATTGATGCAGCCCAGAATTGCATTGGCTTTTTTAGCTGCTGCATCACACTGTTGACTCATGTCAAGTTTGTGGTCTACCAAGACTCCTAGATCCTTTTCACAAGTAGTGCTCTCAAGCCAGGTGTCTCCCATCCTGTATTTGTGCCTTTCATTTTTTTCATTATTATTTTTTGCCCAAGTGTAGTACTTTTCTCCTTGTTAAAATTCATTTTGTTTGCTTTGGCCCAGTTGTCTAATCTGTTAAGGTCATTTTGAAGTGTGATCCTGTCCTCTGGGGTATTAGCCACCCCTCCCGATTTGGTGTCGTCCTCAAACTTGCTCAGGATGCCCTCAAGCCCATCATCCAAGTCATTGATAAAGATGTTGAATAAGACTGGGCCCAAGACAGAACCCTGTGGCACCCCACTAGTCACTACTCTCCAGGATGAGGAGGAGCCATTGATGAGCACCCTTTGGGTTCGGTCAGCCAGCAAGTTACAAATCCACTGAATGGTAACATTGTCTAGCCCGCATTTTACCAGCTTCTTTACAATAATATCATGGGGCACCTTGTCAAAGGCCTTGCTGAAATCAACCACCCCCCTCTATTTTTTTTTCAATTTGGCCGTCACCTCTTCCTCTCATAATGGGGGACCACTTTCTCTTCCACTCTCCCTACTGCACACCCATTGTGTTTCCTCCTCTCTGTCTTTTCCTTCTAGCCTTCTACTCTTCCCTATGGGCTGCTCTCTGAGAGTGAAAGTAGTGATGATGATGAATGTGCCATTGGAAACACAGTCTAATGAAAAAAGCAAGTGTAGGGACCCCCACTTTTTTATATAGGAAGAGAAGCCACAACCCTTTCCTTATCTGTCAAGGTCCTCAAAGAAAATAGTTTTCTCTGTTCAGGGTATTTCAGGTAATAATTCTAAAAAATTCAATTTTCCACTGGCCTTTTTCTGCTCATCACTGTCATGCCCTGTCATGCCCTGGCCAAGGAAGATCTGGCCAAGGGTGATCTGGAGCCCCCAGAAAACAGCCGAGTAGGAGCTGGGACCCTTGTAGGAGACTAGCAGGGACCACTCCCAGCAAAAAGCGAGATCAGTGACTGCACCAGAAGGCAGAACCACCATCAAGTCCCTGCAAATGACAGCACCTCTAGAGGCAGGCCAAGATAGTCACAGTTAGGAGGAGTGCTTGGTTGCAGAAGAGGATTTCTTGTGAGGAGGGTCGTTTTCATGAGGAGGACTCTATGGAAACCTCTAGAAAGCTTCAGCTGGGCCCAAGGTGAGGTTTTGGTTGTTGTTGTTTAGTCATGTCCGACTCTTCGTGACCCCATAGACCAGACCATGCCAGGCACTCCTGTCTTCCACTGTCTCTCGCAGCTTGGTCAAACTCATGTTCGTAGCTTCGAGAACACTGTCCAACCATCTCATCCTCTGTTGTCCCTTTCTCCTTGTGCCCTCAATCTTTCCCAACATCAGGGTCTTTTCCAGGGAGTCTTCTCTTCTCATGAGGTGGCCAAAGTATTGGAGCCTCAACTTCAGGATCTGTCCTTCCAGATCCTGGGCTGATTTCCTTCAGAATGGATAGGTTTGAACTTCTTGCAGTCCATGAGACTCTCAAGTGTCTCCTCCAGCACCATAATTCAAAAGCATCAATTCTTCGGCGATGAACCTTCTTTATGGTCCAGCTCTCACTTCCATACATCACTACTGGGAAAACCATAGCTTTAACTATACTGACCTTTATCGGCAAGGTGATGTCTCTGCTTTTTAAGATGCTGTCTAGGTTTGTCATTGCTTTTCTCCCAAGAAGCAGGCGTCTTTTAATTTCGTGACTGCTGTCGCCATCTGCAGTGATCAAGGAGCCCAGGAAAGTAAAATCTCTCACTGCCTCCATTTCTTCCCCTTCTATTTGCCAGGAGGTGATGGGACCAGTGGCTATTATCTTAGTTTTTTTGATGTTGAACTTCAGGCCATATTTTGCGCTCTCCTCCTTTACCCTCATTAAAAGGTTCTTTAATTCCTCCTCACTTTTTGCCATCAAGGTTGTGTCATCTGCATATCTGAGGTTGTTGATATTTCTTCTGGTTGCGCTCTTCTGGACACATTCCAGCTTGTCAGTATCCTTCTTGAAACTTAATTCCGGTTTGGGATTCATCCAGTCCAGCCTTTCGCATGATGAATTCTGCATATAAGTTAAATAAGCAGGGAGACAATATACAGCCTTGTTGTACTCCTTTCCCAATTTTGAACCAATCAGTTGTTCCATATCCAGTTCTAACTGCAGCTTCTTGTCCCACATAGAGATTTCTCAGGAGACAGATGAGGTGATCAGGCACTCCCATTTCTTTAAGAACTTGCCATAGTTTGTTGTGGTCGACACAGTCAAATGCTTTTGCGTAGTCAATGAAGCAGAAGTAGATGTTTTTCTGGAACTCTCTAGCTTTCTCCATAATCCAGCGCATGTTTGCTATTTGGTCTCTGGTTCCTCTGCCCCTTCGAAATCCAGCTTGCGCTTCTGGGAGTTCTCGGTCCACATACTGCTTAAGCGTGCCTTGTAGAATTTAAAGCATAACCTTGCTAGCGTGTGAAATGAGCGCAATTGTGCGGTAGCTGGAGCATTCTTCTGGTTCTGGTAGCTCTGGCCTAAAAGCCTCAATGTGAGGCTGAGAGAGCTACTGGAACAACATCTTGCTGTCAGCACTGTGTTCTGCTTACCTGGACCTTGGTTTTCCCCTCAACTTGCATTTTGCCCGAGTCCCTCCTTGACCTAGACCTCCCCCAGACTGGCCCTCAACTTGCCTTTGAAGCCCTGTTGGAGCCACTTGGGCCTTGGGTTGGCTTTGGACTTCACTGCTCTCTGTGCCCATGATAGCCTTGGTTGTATGGAAGGTTATCTGGGATCCTGCTAGGATAAGAAACTCACTTCCAGGGAAGTTCCTTCTCCATTCCTTCCCCCTGCCCTCACAGCTCTGGTGGAGATGTAGGCTATAGTTGGAATGTACATAGATTAACCTCAGGCTTGTGCACCGACCCCCTGGCATGGTAGCGGGGAGGAGACTGGAAGCTTTTACTTCTAACTAGTTCAACATCAATCCAGACAAGCAGTGGTTAATCTTAGATATAGTGTATTGAATCAAGCCAACTTCAAATAATGGCTTATGAAGCTGTTGTATTTTTAATATGATATCAAGATTGACCACAGCTTATGGTTACGATGTTTCAATAAAATGTGGTTAATTAAAAATGGAAGCAATTGCCACATCAGAGGGGGAGAGAAGGGAAGGAAGCTCAGCCCACAAACTCAGACCTTACTTAGGCTTAAAATAAAAAAATTCCTTCAGTAGCACCTTAAAGACCAACTAAGTTTTTATTTTGGTATGAGCTTTCGTGTGCATGCACACTTCTTCAGATACAGTGAAATGGAAGTTTCCAGGCACTTATGTAGAGAAGGGGTGGGGAGGGGTGGGGATGGGGAGGGGGGATCACTCAGAAGGGTGGTGGAAATGGGTGATTGACTGACTGATAGCTGTTGATGACCGCAAACGACTGCAAATGGTTTTGCATGAAAAAGCAAGGGTTGAGATGGCTGAAGATCGCTTATCATGTATAATGAGATAAGAACCCGATATCTCTGTTCAAACCAGGTCCCTCCATGGTTTTGAGCTTGGTGATAAGTTGCAATTCAGCAACTTCTCTTTCCAGTCTATTTCTGAAATTCTTTTGTAGTAAGACAGCTACTTTGAGATCTTGTATAGAATGTCCTGGGAGATTGAAGTGAACTGTAACCTTACTTAGGCTTGTTCATATAATTGCATCACCATAGCTCAGTAGAGGGGCCAGTCTCTCTATGGGACTGTCACAGTAGAGCTTTAACCACCATGCTGATTTCTTCCTTCTTCCTGTCTGGCAACTGGCTATGTATTTGTTCCACATTTAAAATGGAATATATCACATTGGCACCAATGGGAGCTTTTGCCCCAGGGCTAATAGCATTTGGGGGGAGATGAGATTTTCCTTTGGACAGCTCCCTACACACCCATGTTGGTTTCAAAAAGTTTTTAAGCATGCATGTTCATTGCTTGAATGCAGTTTAGGTCACATGATCGCATCGGTCTTTGGAGGATCAATCTTTTCATAATGTATTTGGGCAAACCTATACATAGTATAGGGACCCAGGTGGCGCTGTGGGTTAAACCACTGAGCCTAGGGCTTGCTGATCAGAAGGTCGGCGGTTCGAATCCCTGTGACGGGGTGAGCTCCCATTGCTTGGTCCCAGCTCCTGCCAACCTAGCAGTTCGAAAGCACGTCAAAATGCAAGTAGATAAATAGGAACCGCTACAGCGGGAAGGTAAACGGCGTTTCCATGTGCTGCTCTGGTTTGCCAGAAGCGGCTTTGTCATGCTGGCCACATGACCTGGAAGCTATACGCCGGCTCCCTCGGCCAATAATGCGAGATGAGCGCACAACCCCAGAGTCGGTCACGGCTGGACCTAATGGTCAGGGGTCCCTTTACCTTTACATACCTATACATAGTATATATTTATATGCATGCGTATGTATTTATTTTTCGGATAATTAGGGATCGCCCTTCGTCCAAAGGAGCTTAGGGTGAAATACAACAAGCACAAAAGCAAAATACAGCAAACGTTAATAAAAGCATGTACAAACTAAATTTTAAAAACAAAATCATGAAAATAAGGACTTTCACTTTAAGAATTAAACACCTCATTTTATTATCCTTTTCAAATCACATTGTGAGCTAAAGGAGTCACCTTTTATTTGACCATAAAGTCTGCTAGCTGCTGGAGAGTATGTGTGATCCTGAGAGGATCCAACCTTTCTGGAGATTTGAGCTCACTCTTGTACTTAACCCCACCTCCCAACTAAACTTCAGCTTTTCTTGTGCTTCATACAGGCATTCCCTTGAGTTCTGGGTGCCATGTCATAAAAGCACAGCAGCTTTATAACCCAGTTCATTTTAAAACAGGATCTCAGAAAGGACCAAACTTTCCAGACGTCTCATTCAAATTTAATATTTAAATGGTGGTGTGTAAGCAGACTCAGGTAGGAGAAAGAAGGATGTAAATGTATTATATGCTATTTTGACTTTTTGTGTACCCATCTCAAGGGCTAGGAGAAAGAGCTCCAAAGTTTTGGTTTTCATTTTTAAAGAGGTCCACTGTTGTGGGGGAAGATCAGACCTCCTCTTCCTCTTCCATGAGGCCAGCGTCTGTCCGATGTTGAGGGACGTTAGGATTGTTCTGGGAGAGGTTGTAGAGCCACAGTCTTCCAGTTTGCTTGACATGTTCCCAGAACAGGAGGCAGATTAAATGAGCCCCAGATCCCAGTGAAGCAGAACAGGAAAGAAGAAAAAGGGAACAAGAAGCCCTCCATCTTCTCTGGCTGCTGGCATGAGCTCAATAGGGCATAGGAAAAAGTGGTTTGCCTGCCTTTGGTTCTCCCATTCCTCCCCCTTTTGATTTTGTCTGCCTGTATATTTCTCCACAAAGCCATCTTACAACATAGGGGAGTTATTCACAATTGCCAAATGGGGCAGATTATTCACAGGGTAGCTTGACAAACTGATCCACAAATCGGTTAAAGTGGCTTACTTAGGAGGACTAAGCCAATTACCTATAATAGGATTTAAGAGTCAATCCCATCAGTTACTGCACCAGTAAAGAGGAGTTCAAGATTGGCAGAAATCTTGGCCGCTTTGCTTCGCGACTTCTGGTTTTGGAACAGACTTTCCCATGGATTCAGGATGAATGACACAATTAAGCTGTGGGATACGCTGGGCCATGGCAAAGACACTGTTCTGAGGGCCAAACTAGATGTGCTCTTAGTAAGCAGCAAGCAGCCATTTATCTTGTTTCTCCTTAATTAAATACAGGTTATGGGGAGCCTGATTCTCACTAGGAAGGCAACATTCAGAGGGCAGGGAAGCTTATCTCTTCACTCTCCCATTGCACAGAGAACAGAGATTGGCAGCCCAAATGCACTAGATACCCATTCTTAAGCAGGCTTTTTTTTAAAAAAAAAACATGGGATGGAGTAGAAAAGAGTTGAGCCTCATCTCCTTGTGTGCTACCTCTGCAATAAGAAACAAGATCCTCCTTGTTTGTTAAGGAGAAACAAGATACGGAGATGCTAGCGGCATATCAAGTGTGGGGTAACTCGCATGTCATTCTCAGTGGCCATCAGTCAACACAATCAGCTACAATAGATCAGACAGATTCATGATATAGCCTCTGGACAGATTACAGGAGAGCTGCAAAACAGCATGTGTCCGTTTCTGCATTAAATATCCCATATCCCTATTTTCAGATGAAGAATGGTGGTTTTTCTTAACTCATCTGTGGCTGCCATTGATTGCTCTGGCTTTGGAAATGGAAGCTGCCTTGAAAATCTCAGGCCAGCAGGTGTTCGAGGAGCCATGTATATATCCCTGAGTGGACTCATCGTTGTCACCGTCCTTGGGAATTTGGCAATCATCGTTTCCATTTCGCATTTCAAGCAGCTGCACTCCCCAACTAATTTCCTCATCCTTTCCATGGCAGTCACTGACTTCCTGCTCGGCTTCCTCATTATGCCCTACAGCATGATCAGATCCATAGAGAACTGCTGGTACTTTGGGATCACCTTCTGCAAAGTCCACTACAGCTTTGACTTGATGCTCTGCTTGGTCTCCATTTTCCACCTCTGCTCCATTGCTGTCGATCGCTTCTGTGCCATCTGTTACCCTCTTCACTATTCATTGAAAATGACTATCCCTACAATTAGGCAATTGATTGTTGTTTGTTGGTCAGTGCCGGCTTCTTTTGCCTTCGGGGTGGTTTTCTCTGAAGCATACGCCTCTGGCATCGAAGGCTATGAGATTGTAGTTGCATGTTCTACTTCTTGTCCGGTGATGTTTAATAAACTGTGGGGCGTAGTTCTGTTCTCATTTGGCTTCTTCATCCCTAGCTCTGTGATGATAGGGATTTATGCAAAAATCTTTCAAGTGTCCAAAAAGCACCTGAGGGTTATGAAGAGCAGATCTGAAAATGTGGGTGATGAAAAACACAACCAGGTTTCTAAGAGCAAGGACAGGAAAGCAGCTAAGACCTTGAGTATTGTGATGGGGGTTTTCCTCTTGTGTTGGCTTCCATGTTTCTTCGCCATTTTAATTGACCCTTTTATAGGGTTTTCCACTCCTGAAGTATTATTTGACGCCTTAACATGGTTTGGCTACATCAACTCCACATGCAATCCATTAATATATGGGTTTTTTTATCCATGGTTTCAAAAAGCACTTAGGTACATCCTCATAGGAAACATCTTCCGCTCACCATCCCGCACTGCTAACCTGTTCTTTGAAAACCAATAAATTAGCAAGTGTTCAAGTGAGGCATTCAGTGGTTTCTCTCACATAACATGCCATCCTTGGTATGTTTAAATAAATTCAAAGTATCGACCAGAAGAACTGGAGGTGTGCCATGTCTCATAGATAGATTGGAACGTAGTTAAGCTTTGAATTTCACACTTATCTGGAATTTTGTACTGTTTGCATGTGCTTTCTTTTGTACACACACATGGGTTTAAGTGTGAATTTATTCAGTTTTAACATCTCTCTTAGCATCAGAACTCGTTTGTAGAACCACTAGCTTCGACAAACCAGTAGCTTCTACAAACCAGTAGCTTCTACAAACCAGTAGCTTTAACTCATAGAAAGAAAAGGGAATATGTCCAGATCGGTGTTGATGTCATGTGTTTAATAATAACAAAACCCAGGACATAGAGCTTACAGAATGCACACAAACGTATAGTGTATCTGCAGCCATGGTACCACTGGGGGGGGGAATCCTCTACACACAAGAAAAATTGGTCAGCTCTGGACTTCTTAAGAATGCTTTTGACACACTTTTAAATGTATTTTAAATACATTTCAATCATATTTATTTCTTTACAAATATATAGAGAGACTGAAATAAAATATCAGGGTGTCGTACAAGGAAAATGTCAAAAACTATAATCTATAAAAACAATAAAGATTGGCCCATTGTATATCAGTCTATGTATTTTAGCAGATCCATTTTATTTGCAATTATCTTTATTCATATTCAAGGGGTAGAAGAGCTCCTTTTGGTCTGATGGTCATGGTCCCTCATAGGGAACCTTTGGTGGGGTACACATACTGGGGGGCAGAGGCAAAAATTGGGTTGAGCAGCAGATGTAGCTGACGTTTCAGCCATGCAGAAACCAGAGGCATCTATTCACACACATAGGCCACATAGGTTTCCCCCCCCCTCTAGGCAAGCAAGAGGCATTCTCGCCATTCAAGGACACATTCCAGCTAAGCTAAACCGAGTCCTCCCTTAAAGAGGACACGTATTGCGGTGAGACCTGGAATCAGACACCCTGTGTTGTGGGGGGGGGGGTTCTATTGGATAGCCACAACACCCGATTGGAGGTCCCTCATAGCTGGGTGTAATCTGGCCAATGGGATGCAGTCTAAATAGCTTGAGGGACCTTTTTATTCCCATGCACGTGACCCAGAGCTTCCTCTTTTGGTGCATGCATTCGGAACACCAACAGCGTGTCTTCAGCGAGCCGAAAGAGAGAGTGATTTACCTTTGACGATCGTCTTGGTGATATCTTTCCGTTACCCCTTTTCTTAAATTGTTTTTTCCTTATTCCTTCCCAATTTGTATTATTCCCCGCCCCATTTTTCCTTCCCCCCTTCCCTGCCCGTTAGAGGGGGGGCACTCTTGGCCCCTGGTGCACTCCGGTTGCGGATCTTACCGCTTCCCCATTTGTTTTAAATTTGCCCCCCAATTTCCTTTCCCCCTTTCTCTTTCCCCTTGGAGTGGCTTCACCCTTCGGGGCCTTGGCCCTTGGTGCACTCCAGTTGCGGAGCTTACCGCTGCCCCGTCTGCTTCTGCACAGCAGCTTGTAAATTTTAGCCGGTAGGGGAATTTCCTCCCAGGACGCTCCCGGTTCATGGAGCTGCCTTTGCCTGCTTAGTTAAGCGGGCTGCTGTTTTTGCTTTTCCTCTAGGGCCTGCACTGATCACAAGGACTGGGAAGGGCCTCTAATCACTCTTTTGGAAGGGAAAACCAAACTAGGATTCCTCTTAACAGGCATCTTGAATCACCTTACAAACAATCACTCAGAAAATGTTATTAATAAACTCAATTTGAGAAAAATTACGTTCCTGCTGAAACAAGATGGTGCTCCCGCCAAAACAAAATGGCAGTCCCAGTAATAGCCGGTACAACAAAATTAGAAGAAGAAAAAACCCAAAACTTAACACCCCATAAAAATAATACAGAATGGCCTATTGTCTTTCAGTCTCCCTGTGTTTACATATTCATTCTCTCTGCAATTATCTCTCTCCATACTCCAGGAGCAGAAATCCCCTTGTCAGCCTGATGAGCCATTTCCCTCATGCAGAACCTTCTGGGGCCCACATATCACTGGACAAAAAAGAAGGTAGAGCAGCAGGTGCCGCTCTTGCCTTGGTACAGTAGGTGACAGTCCAGCCTTGCCAAAGCCAGGAGTTTCTACCCCACATATGCATTTCTCCAATGGGACAAGTGAGAGGCATTATCATGATTCAAGGACACCTTGCAACCAAGCAAAAGCACTTGAGGAGCATGAAGAGCAGGCCTGGTGAGGTTGAGACCTGGGTTCTGAGAATGGCTGTCGTTTCCCCTTTTCTCGCGAGGAAGCCTATTCAGCATAAGGGAATTTCCCTTTAAAAAAGGGAGAACTTGACAGCTATGGTTCTGAGGGCCAAGCAGAGAGGATTGGAGGACCTCCTTTATACTCCAAGTCCTGATGTTCCCCACCCCTGCCAAACCCCCTTGAAATCAACAAAGGTTTTGCTGTAACTTGATGGAAGCTGAGACCGACATTCTCTCTTGAACACATTAAAGGTAAAGGTAAAGGGACCCCTGACCATCAGGTCCAGTCGTGACCGACTCTGGGGTTGCAGTACTCATCTCGTGTTATTGGCCAAGGGAGCTTCCAGGTCATGTGTACAGCTTCCAGGTCATGTGGCCAGCATGACAAAGCCGCTTCTGGCGAACCAGAGCAGCACACGGAAACACCGTTTACCTTCCCGCCGAAGCGGTACCTATTTATCTACGTGTACTTTTGAGGTGCTTTCGAACAGCTAGGTTGGCAGGACATGTTAGGCTGGAGTAATTCTTTCTGAACTTTGTGTAATTGTAAAAGAAGCTCATGGGCTTTACTTACACCATAGAATAACAAGGAGAGCTCGGAGAAAGAAAGAAAAAGCCCAGGGAGTACAGCTGAAATAATTGTTCAGGTCTGACACTTCCAACACCTTTTTGTTGGAAGTAAACAGCTCAGAAGAGACCACAAAAGTAAGTGCCCTCAGGGGAGATGCACAATACACTGATGTCTCACAAGCAAGTTTTACATCACCAGGGAATATTATTTAGAAACGTCTGTATGACTAAGCTGGAAACTTTTCTTTTGACACCAATTTTTGAACTGGGGCTATGCCCATAACTGTTTATTTATTGGAATTTCATTATGCCATTTGCAGTCTTCCATGGAAAGCACACCAGCCTTGTCTTGTGACTCAGAGAATGGCTGTAGCTCAGTGGAGGAGGTTCTGCTTTCCATACAGAAGGTCCCAGGTTCAATCCCCATCATCTCCAGGTAGGGCTTGAAAAGGCTCCTGGCCAAAATGGAAGAGAGCTGCGGCCGCTCATTGTAGACAATATGGAGGTACATGCACCAATTCCATTCGACGTAGGATAAGATAGTTCCTATGTTTATTCTGCATGACCAAAGACATTAGGGTAGCCCTTGAAGTCGATAGGCCAGCCTCCCTGTTCAACACTCAATGCAGTTTCTAGAGCATTCAATCTTTTAGCACCAGCAGTCTGATTTATGAAGCCCCGGCCCCAATCCTGTAGAGGAGTCTTAGGTGCTCTGACTCTGTTCATCTCTACCTTAGATTTGTCTGTAGCAAATCGCAGGACACCTGGTGGGTAGTTGAGCTGTCCATTGACAGAGATAGGATGTCCTGATCCTAGGCAGAAACTTCAGGACCATGCTGGGAATCAGACAGTTGTTCCCATTCATTTTCGCCCATCTCTGTCCTATCTATGGTGTTTCCTTGAGGAGCACGTTGGGCAGGGAGTGATTGTGTGGTTGACCCTAAAGTGAGACTCTAAGCCAGGGGTCAGCAACCTTTTTCACCCGTGGGCTGGTCCACTGTCCCTCAGACCATGTGGTGGGCTGGACTATATATTTTTTGGGGGGGGGGGGTGAACGAATTCCTATGCCCCACAAATAACCCAGAGATGCATTTAAAATAAAAGGACACATTCTACTCATGTAAAAACATGCTGATTCCCAGACCGTCCATGGGCTGGATTGAGAAGGTGATTGGGCCGCATCCGGTCCACGGGCCTTAGGTTGCCTACCCCTGCTCTAAGCCTTCACAAAGTATATAGTAAATCAGTACAAAGAAGATGCTGTTTGGGTTGGCTCACTTGCTAACAAACAACTGTTGTTATTCTGCTGCTTTTAAAACACATTTTGCAAGCACCCAAAATATCATTATAGTCTTCTCTCAGCATTCTACTGTCCTGTCAAGACCTGAGCAAGTTCTGTACCTCCCAGAATTCCCCTCCCCTCTATCACAGCTGCTTCACACCCACCCACCAAAAAGCCCAAGGCAGATTACATGGGCTGCTCTCATTTCATCAACACAACAATACGTTGAGGTCAGGCTGAGAGACAATCAGTGCTTTCCAACTTTAGACATGCTCAGAGTTTAGTCATTAATTTCAGTGGGTCTGCACTGAAGACAGTTGATACAACCCAACAACATGTCTAAGGAATAATAACATTGCCTGCCCTCATTGCATATTGTTGCCCAAGCTTATACAGTGGAACCTCGGTTTATGAACACCTCGGTTTACGAATTTTCGGTTTACGAACGCCGCGGACCCATTTGGAATGGATTAATCCACTTTCCATTACTTTCAATGGGAAAGTTCGCTTCAGTTTATGAACGCTTCAGTTTATGAACAGACTTCCGGAACCAATTGTGTTCATAAACCGAGGTACCACTGTATACGAAACTTCCAGTGAAGGAATGTGTAAGTAATATGGATGATAATGAGAAATGTCTCACAAGAAAATGCAGCTCATCCTAAAGAAAGTTGAATTGCAGCTTAATCGAAGAGCTAGGAATGACGAGAGGGACCTTATCTGGGACTTAGATGAGAGGGAGCAGGCCAAATCTGTGGGGAAAACAGTGGACAGTTACAGTAGAGCAATATTATTATGGGCAGGACATGTATAGGCAATTGGTGGCCCTGCTGTTAAGATGAAACAGGCAAGTGAGTAATGAGCATGGAGGTCTGTACATCACAGGGCATTTGACAGCCAGCAACATTGCTGTTGCTGAAGACGCATGTGCATTGCTGACCACACCTTCAATTTCACTGTTCCTTACAAAGGACTGGATTATATAAGGCATTGACTGACTTCAGACTTCCCAGCTGAAGAGAAACTCTGGAAGTTAAGGCGGTGGGCAACAGCAGGTAATCCTTACTGTACTTTGTTCTATTTCAAACAAACTACAAGAAATTGGATTTTCATTTTCATGTATATGATCCAAGTCTTCATACTAAATACACGTGCATTTCAGTTACTTTTAAAAAAAAGTTTCAGATAAACTACTGAAAGACTTTGTCTTAATTCTGGCTTTAAAGGATATAACAAATTCAAATCATCCAGACTAATTGTTGGAGACTTCCAAAAACACAAAGACACACTCACACACCTCGGAAATTTTCTCCATAAACCTTTATCCTGGTTTATTTGCTTTGTAAAAGAGAGGTTTGATATTTAAACTGTGGTATCAGACCATAAAAAATCAATAAATGTTGACTTTTTTATAAAAAAAAAATCTTTTGGATGCGAGATTTTCAGTCCTTTAATTCCATTTATATTTCTGCAGTAACTGGAAATGAAGAAACAGCCTTTTGAAAAATACCTGAAACTTATTTTTTGGAAATTGTGAGAAATAAAGTTCCTTCCCACCACCACTGTTGCATAAACATTTGTTTTATTCTCCTCTACATAACCAATTTTTCATTTTTCATTTTTAAAAACAGATTTATAAAAATACAAAATAGAAGCATAACCAAGCAAAGATTGAAGATTAAAAAAATTACACCATTGTGCATGCAGTGCAGTATTCCCATATGCACGTACAGTGTTCTAAACAAAAATGTAGATTTACTGAAGTAGCCCAAATCACCCTTCTTCAATATTGAGCCATGCTGTAAACCTGCTGTCACTTACTCAGGGGTAATCCCATTTAAAGTACTAGGACTTTCCTCCGAGTGAACAAGCAGAAGATAAAGCTGTAAATTATGTAACAAGCGAATTTTTAAGTTCACCCTAACAGCCCTGTTTTCTGTATAGACTTATGACTTCTAGGAGAAGGTGGCCAGGTCAACCCTGCTAGATGGGCAGGGTTTAAACAATAACATTATTATTATCAGAGGTGATACAAAGGGAACATGCTCTTCTAATGTCTGTATCTATAGCTATTTGACTATCTACCTCTGTATTGGGAGGGGGCATATTTAGGATACCCAAGAAATGCACTTTGTCTCTTTGGAGAGTTGTTGTTGCATTTTATTTTATTTTTTTACAATGTTTTATACCACATTTTAAAGTCTTCTCAGTATTGAAATATTGCCCCACCACCACATTAGTCCTGTAAACCCTGAAGAATGCTGTGATCGCTGTTACAGAGCAAGCATGTGTTGCGCCACTAGAAAGGGTTCAGCCAAAAATAAAATCCTCCTATACCAGGCATCCTTATGATCATAATAAAGTGCCACGGCATTCAGGCAAAACAAAAAACAAACAAAACAGAAGTAATGAGCACTCACATTTGAAATCCCTATCTAAAACCTCCTAATTCACATTAATTTCCCTATAACACTTCACTGTACTTAAATCAGGGTGATTTAAAAATGAGAATGTGGATTTTGTCCATTCTTTTTGATTTTAGTCTGCTTTCGTGATCGTGAATACAATATAGAACTAGAGGAGGCGGCTATTGCAGATTAATGAATGAATAGGAAAAGGATGTGATTTTGTGTATGTATGAAACTAGGTTACACCAGTTTGACTGATCACCTAGTTCTGTAATGATATTCATTGAGCTAGACAGACTCTCTCCTAAGGATTCTTTGCACAAATATTACACTCTGTGCTTCATAATTACCAGGCAAAGTTCAAGGTTTTGGTATCAACAAATAATGCCCTATTAGAGACTAGGGAGAAATTTGATTCAGTTCACATTTAATGGTGAACCTACTAAAATCATTTTCCAAAATGATTTTTAAAAATACAGCCATCTTTCTACATTTGCACTTCTCCAAATTCTGTAGTGCATTCTCCAGCCAAGTAACGTGTATAAAAGTAGGGTAATAAAAATGCAGATATTAGTGAAAATAGCATTCAGAGGTGCACTTAGTTAGGGGAAATTGTTTTGCAAAAATGTATATATGGCACTCAAATGCTGTTGAATATTCATGAGAACATCACAAGAAAAAAAACACGACAAACCGATGTGGAAATATGGAGAACTGAACTTAAGATTGGGAAAATGAGAGAAACTCAAATGGAGAGATTTGTCTATTCATAGCTCTTTTGGAGCTCGGCACCATGTAACTTGAAATACTGCCTTTCCCCTTATATACCCAGTAGGCCACTGCTGCTGTCTGCAGAAGAGTATCTACTCCAAGTCCCTTAAATATTACTATTTATATTTTCCAGAGACAGTTGGAAGGCATTTTTGTTTCAACTAGCTTTTCCAGCTGGGTAAAAAGATGTTTATTCTGTATTTCAAAGTGTCATCTTTTGTGCCTTTAAAAAGGAGAGAGAGCCAATTTTAGTTGTTTGTTTGGTGTGTTTGTAAATCACCTTCGAGACTCACGTGGGATATGATTCATAAATTAAGGAACTCGGTCATATAATAAAATAAGTAACTAAGTATTTACGCCCATCCTCCCCCAGATACAGAAGAAAGATTGCCAGAGCCAAAACAGCTGAGAGGGGCAGAAAGAAGTGGAGGAGAAGAATGAGCTCTGCTGTGGAAGCTGCCCCAGCCCCGCTGTGCTTTAAGATTAATGGCTCCTGCTACCGAACCCTACATCCCTTTGGGGTCCAGCTAACCATCTATGTGGTCTGTGCCCTGGGCATGCTACTTACAGTCCTGGGGAACCTGCTGGTGATTATTTCCATATTCCATTTCAAAATCCTTCACACCCCCACCAATTTCTTGCTGCTCTCCCTGGCGTTGGCAGACCTCTTGCTAGGCTTAACAGTCCTTCCCTTCAGCACAATCCGCTCGGTAGAGAGCTGCTGGTACTTTGGGGATGCCTTCTGCCGTTTCCACACCTTCCTGGACACGGTCTTCTGCTTGGCCTCCATTTTCCACCTCTGCTTTATCTCCATCGACCGCCACTGTGCCATCTGCGACCCTCTGCGCTACACCACCAAGTTCACCGTGCGGGTAGCTTGCGTCTACGTCATGGTCGGGTGGGGGGTCCCTGTGCTTTACACGTCCATCTTCCTCTACAGTGAAAGAGTTGAGGAAAGTTTAGGCCAGTTCTTACAGGACATGCCTTGCGTTGGGAGTTGCCAGCTGCTGCTCAACAAACTCTGGGGCTGGATAAACTTCCCGCTCTTCTTCTTCCCCTGCCTCATCATGGTAGGGCTGTATGTCAAGATATTTATCGTGGCGACCAGGCAAGCCAAGCAGATAAACATGTGTCAGTCAGGAGCGACAAGGCGAGAAATGAAGGCAGCGAAAACACTGGGAATCGCTGTTGGCATCTACCTCTTATGCTGGTTGCCTTTTACCATAGACACAATGGTAGACAGCCTTCTTGATTTCATTACCCCACCTGTTTTGTTTGATGTTCTCATTTGGTTTGCTTACTTTAATTCAGCCTGCAACCCTTTGATTTATGTGTTTTCCTACCACTGGTTCAGGAAAGCTGTAAAGCTCGTTTTATCCCGTCAGATCTTCTGTACAAGAACATCTACTGTGGACTTGTACCAGGAGGAATAACCCAAAGGCAACAGAGGTGCTAACTTACTACATGGCTGCATACGGCCCAAAGATGGAGGGGTCAGGAGATCTGGGGCCTAGCACAAAAGGCTTGGGATTCAGATCTCCTGGACCATCCCATGGACCAATGCCCATGGCTGAAGTAATTTTGGTCACAACCACACCATACATTTAAAACATCGTGGCTTCACCAAAAGGGTTCTGCAAACTTTAGTTTGCAAAGGTTGTTGACCCCACAGAACTACAATTCCCAGAACCCTTAACAAACTACAGCCCCCAGGATTCTCCATGACTGCTAATTTGGTATAAGAGTGTTGTAAACGTATGGTGGCCATAGAGTGCGAAAAATGTGGAATTAAAAGAAACCCTGTAAGCAAAAGATATGGCGAGGAAAGGGATTCATTTATTGCTTTCTTAATACAGTATGTATGTGTGTATGTATTTATTACCATAAGAGTAATTCATTTTAGTAATGGATTGAAGTGCTACCAAATGAAAAGAGAAAGTTATCCAAACATGGTAGCAGTTAAAAGTACAGAAGCCAAAATAGGACTGAAAGCCTGAAAGGATTTAATCAGTACAGTAATCACCTTGAATTTTGGATGATCATTCAGTAGGAGCCTACTTTCAAGGTATGTTTTATTCAGTTTGTTTGCTTTTTGAAATGATATTGGTGCATCATTGTAACAAAGGATGGTGAATAAAATACTAAACTGATTTCAATTGTAAAAGTTATCTTTCTTTTTAAGTCACCTCACACGTTTGTCAATATTTGTCAATATTTGTCAAGTTGTTGACAATAGTTGAGAAATATGCAAATGTATTTAATGGTAAATCGATCGATCAATCAAGATGATTAATGGACTAAAATTCCTTGCCAGGCTGAGAATATTTCTTGCAACAAGCACTTTCTATCCTCTCTTTCCCTCCCCCTCTCTCTTTTGGAGGGTTTTGCTCCAGCAGGATGCACCAGCAGTTTCTTCTGTGAATGATGACATCTGTGATTCTATCCACAAAGCCTCTCAATAATTATCACAACTGATTTCATAAAAATGATTATTTCCATTTTTATTTGATTGCTCTTCTGTTTGCATATATTGAGCAAATGTGACTCTCTTGGTGGAAATAGATTGTCCTCTGACCTTCTGACCTGAAGAAATATTTAAATAGCAGGAGCGTGTTTTCAGCTTCAGCTATAATTATAGCAGCAGCCAAATCTGCCCACCTATCTCCTGGCAGCCCTGCTCACCTGGGCCTTTTCCTTGCCTTGACTGACCTTAGGGAGGGGAGAATGGAAACCAGCTGTGGACACTTTGAAACACGTGGCCCATAGACTTCTATAAGGGGTGCTGGGGTTGCACTCAACTTTTCAGTAGTACGTATCCGAGCACAATTCAAAGTGTCGGTGCTGCCCTTTAAAGCCCTAAAAGGCCTCGGCCCAGTATACCTGAAGGAGCATCTCCACCCCCATCGTTCAGCCCGGACACTGAGGTCCAGCACCGAGGGCCTTCTGGCGGTTCCCTCACTGCGAAAAGTGAGGGTACAGGGAACCAGGCAGAGGCCTTCTTGGTGGTGGCGCCCACCCTGTGGTACACCCTCCCATCAGATGTCAAGGAAATAAAGAACTATGTACACAACTTTTAGAAGACATCTGAAGGCAGCCCTGGTTAGGGAAGTTTTTAATGTTTGATGTTTTATCGTGTTTTTAATATTCTGTTGGGTGCCACCCAGAGTGACTGGGGAAACCCAGCCAGATGGGCGGGGTATTAATAATAATAATAATAATAATAATAATAATAATAATAATAATAGGTTTGAGGTTTGTTTGTTTGTTTATTTATCTATTAACTTTCCTCCCCACTCCCTTCTCTATCTTGGGTAGTTATTTCCTCTGCTTCTGCTCCCTCGTCTCTTTTTCTCCCCCACCTTCCCTGTTCTGCATGCTGCTTGTTTTTGAGGGCATGGAGGTTATCGTAGGTGGTCCATGTGCGGCTGGTTAGGATTTTTAAGTGATCGGTTAGGATTTTTAAAATGTTATATCTAGTGCTATTTTTCTTTTAAAAAATGTTTAGGGATACTCTCATTTTGACTCAAGAAAATCACCATTTTATACCGTAGTTCAAATCGGGGGAAATAGATACAGCAAATGGACGAAAGTACAAACCTCCAAACATTCCACACACTGACGATTCACCGTGCTAGAGAAGAAACTATTTTTTAAAAAACAAAAATTTAGTTTCTTCTCCCGTTAGATTCACAAAATGTTTAGGGGTATGCGTACCCCTACATTCCCCCAGAAAATAGCACTGGTTATATATTCCCAACAGGTTAAAATGTTAGCAGATTTAAGAGTAAATTCAGCAGTATAAGTTATGTTGAGATTAAGTGAGATAGAGGGGATATGAATTGACTAGAATATGCAGTAGTAATGGAGTTTCGGAGGAAACCATGGAAGGCGGGAAGGGAAGTCGAGGTTTAATGCAATGTTACTTTTAATGTGGAGAAATTGTAGTGATGAAAACTATAAATAAAATTTACTTTACTTTAAAGAAAAAAAGAATACATCTTTCCATGTTAGTTTATAACCTCTGATTTTAAACTTCTTTATGCATTTTTATTATATATATTTTAATTTTATAGTGGTGTATAAATATTTAAAGGTAAAGGGTCCCCTGACCATCAGGTCCAGTCGTGTCCGACTCTGGGATTGCAGTGCTCATCTCGCTCTATAGGCCGAGGGAGCCAGCGTTTGTCCGCAGACAGCTTCCGGGTCATGTGGCCAGCATGACAAAGCTGCTTCTGGTGAACCAGAGCAGCGCACGGAAACACCGTTTAACTTCCTATCAGAGTGATCCCTATTTATCTACTTGCACTTTGACATGCTTTCGAACTGCTAGGTGGGCAGGAGCTGGGACCGAGCAACGGGAGCTCACCCCGTTGCAGGGATTCGAACCGCCGACCTTCTGATCAGCAAGCCCTAGACTCTGTGGTTTAACCCACAGCGCCACCTGGGTCCCTGTATATTTATAAATAAATAAATATGCTTGTCTCTTGGGAGCCCTCAGCCAGGGCCCTCAGCAACCCAACGACGTGCCATTTTGTGTGGTTTCATTATTGGTCCAGCTACTAGACTGTGTCCTTGAACTGTGGTTCCTCTTCCTTGCGAAGCTGAAGAGGGGTGTGTGTGTGTGTGTGTGTGTGTGTGTGTGTGTGTGTGTGTGTGTGCGTGCATATAGAAATCTCTGATCTTTGTGTGGCTGGAGTGTAGCCTACTGCACAAAAGTAAAAGTCCCATCTGTTGCTTCACCCCTATGCAACTCACTTTGCAAATGTTTAACCTACCAGTAAAAGAATAAACCCACAAACTAAAAGACAGAATATGTGCACTGAAGTTGCAAACAAATAGAATATGTGACCAGATGCTTATATACCTAGGTATGAAAGGAGCCTTATACTATGCTTGGATCCATGATATTTGGCTCCCACATGTGGCTGATTCAGAAGTTGCACATAATATGTGCTTTTATACCACCTGCAATGTGGTAACTCTATTGCTATCTAGGAGCTGCTGCAGTTCCCAATTACAGTACTTTACATGCCAACTGCCCCTGTATAGACTCACTTAGATCACCTGGGGAAATTCTACTCATGGTATTGCAACCTACAGAATATCATACAGTGGTGACCTAAAAGCAGGCATTTCCTGCTAATGCCCCTGTGCTATGAAATGCACTTTCATCTGCCATATGTGAAGCAGAAACCATCAGTTACTTCAGATGTCTTGTAAAGAGATTTTTTCCCCCAGGCTTTCCTTGACCCATAAAATTGGGCCCTGTTTTTGAGCCATTTGAATCCCCTGAATTCTTGTCTTTATTTGTTTTATATGCTTTTATACTACTGTTTTACTGGTAGAACACTGGTTAGAGATGTTAAAATATGAAGCACAGTTTTTATTATTTTTATTACTTACTGTAGTTAGCATTTTATGGGCAATTGGTTTGAAAATTGAAGGCAGAAGAGAAACCTACCAAGTTGCAGAAAAATAGGTCCAGAGGGTTTTGTGGTAGGTCACTTTAAAGTTGATTTTGGAGTGAGAAAAACACTGAGCTCCTCCAGATTGGTGTTTTGTTTTTTGCAGATGTATTCTGAAACGTGTTCTTAATACAATAATAGTATATCATTTGTGGTATAAAAGAAATACTGCTTTAAGCAGGAAGTTATGGAATTTGCACTGATTGGAAATGAATCAGTGTGACTGCCCTAAAGCGTCTGCAGGTGCAAACAGTATTGAAAGTAGGATTGCGTATGACTGTCCCAATAGCGTCATGAGCAGAAATAATCACTAAAAGGGACATCTGGCGGGATCCTAAAAAGAATTTGCTTTCTGGGTAAAACTCATTTCCTCTCGTTACAAGCTAGACTTGTGAGTTGTGAAGGATCTTCTCCACCCTGGCATCTTCCTTAGAGGCATTTAGTTTTGCTCTTGCAAAGCTAGTCTCCATTGGGGATTGGAGAGCACTGCTTAAAACTTCTTGATTATTACAAGCTAGACCTATCAGTCAAATTGGACCACTTCCTCTGTACCTGATCTCCGCCTTCCCCCATCATTGTATTATGGCATTACGGTAAACTCAGGTATTGTGATATCTGGATTCCCAAGGTGCCACAAAGTGCTTCAGAGGTCCCTGCTTTTTCATGCCCATCTAGCAGAGGCTCTGTTTCGCCTCAGATAGGCCCTGAGGCCATACCCTCCAACATGTTGAGTCCCAAAAATGGGACACACATTTTCCCATCCGTGCTCTCGCATGAATCATGTGGCCTATGCAAGATCACAGAGCCCAAAAGAAGCAATTTTGGGGTGGCCATGCTCTCACAGTGCCCAAAAATGTGTGTTTGGGGGCACTGCACAAGATCATGCCCCCCCAAAGGTGCTTTCTGAGGGGCGAGATCTTGACTGGAAATTGCGAGAGATCATGGCACCCAAAATGCTCTCACAGGAAAAATTGGGATGTCTCAATTTTTTCCCAGGACACTTGTGTGGTATGTGAGGCATCACACTTTGGCTTGGGATGTGCCTAAATCTGACACACATCCCTGTTACGTGGCTGGTGGCAGAAGGCAGTGAGGCTTTCGGTATTCAGCAAGAGAGTATGGCAATGCTGGACATTCCTCCCGAAAACCAATACTTCTTCCAAGCCTTATTGTCAATTCCAGGGCATGGTCTGAGTTCTCATGATGCAACTTGCTGAAGACTAGCTAAGACTAGGTCTGATCATGGTTTGGATGGGGGAACACCAAGAACCCCCATTTATACTGTGAGCTCTATGATAAATTTAGTGACTAAATGAAATGCCAGGATCCTTGCTAGACTCTCTTGCTTCAACCGGTCACCCCCCTATTTCAAAATAATGGGTACATCCTTGTTTCTCAGGCTTTCCTTATGCTTAGTAGGAAATGTTATTAAAATCGCCCTTCTAAACAAACTACTGAAATATGGATTACTTATGACTGTGGAATTGACTAGAACGGCACAGTATTCATCTTGTCACTGAAATAATATAAAGCAAGTAGAAATAAGAATTGGTAGAAATAAGAATTGCTCCTCAGCAAATTGGTGAGAAATGTTATTAATATGCTGATTGGTATAGATGTATGATTATATGGTTGTAACCTGCCATTGTGGTGAACAGTGAGCAGAAAACAATAATAAACATATTATATATATATATATATATATATATATATATATATATATATATATATATATAAACAATTTATGTTAACCCCAATTTGCGCCATAATAAGGTGTTTCAAAGGTACACTATACACCTGCCTACATCTCCCATCTCTACTTCCATTCTTCTTATGGTTCAGTGCAGAAGCAATGGCAAAGCTGCTCTCAGAAGTCTGTTGTGATGCTGTAACTTGCATCACCACATGTGGTGGTCAAGCAAACTGCTGCATGACAATACCCTTACCTTCTTATTATATGTATTACTTGGCACTGCCATCACCAGTGTGCACCATCAGTGCACATGCTGCTATTTGTTGAATATTTATTATAGTATATATTCGGCTCCACAGTGTATGCATGGCCCTTCACAGAGTACCAGAGGGCAGGCCCCTGCCCCAGGGAGCTTACAATACAAAATTCCACACAGAAAACTGCATACAGAAAATCAAATGTAGAATATCAGTTGTACACTAAAAATAATACAGTTAAAGTGGCAGTTTAACCATACAAGATGAGCAGTGGACAATAATTAAAAAATTAATTCTGAAAAGCTTAGGTTATTTTATTTTATTTTTTATTGTGTGAGTGCATCTGAAAGAATGGTGTGTCAAGAGCATTCTTCTTTTCTAATGGTAAAGAGTTCAAATTAAAGGGGCTACAGCAGCACAAGACGTCAAGGTGTATACAGTAGTAGAAACTCTGGGCACGCCCCCCCCCCGTCTTTCTGCCAGGGAATTTAGTGACAGTTGCTGTTTCACATGCTTAGATGCAGGCTGACGCAAAAGGAAACAAGAAGACAGATCAATTTACTTATTTAAAAGCATTTATAAACTTATATTTTTTTAAAAAAAATCTCTGTGCTGTGTGCAATACAGAAAAACACACAGCCCGAAACGGATCAGACAGCAGTATAAAAACACGTAAAAGCAAATAAAACAAAACCCCAGGGGATTTGAGCACATCAAACAGAGTCCAATCTTACGGGACCAAGGCAAAAAAAGAAGTCTTTTCCAAGACGTAAATTACAAGAAGACCTTCCACCAGCATCTCCATATATTTGTTGGGTGTTAATTCTTTTAAAACAAACAAACAAACAAAAACCCCTAGATCTTCTACTCTGAAAACTCAGGCTGCACATTTCATCAAGACGGGGAGGAAGGGGGCGGAGCCTGTGGGCCTCGCCCCGCCCCTTCCCGGGAGCCGCTCCGTCTGCTGCAGCAACGGGGCGGGGCTGCCTCCCGCGGGTCAGCTGAGCGAGCAGGGCGACCAAGTCCGGGAGCAGGGCAAGGCAGGCTGCCCTCTTCGCCCCGCGGGGACGCGCCGACAGGCCACACAAGCTGCGGGTAAGGCGCGCCGGGAGTCCCCGGGCTGGGGGCGCGCGCGTCGAAGGGCGTCTCTTTCTCGCTCGTTCGCTGCAGCCGCTCGGCGTGCGTGGCGGGGCTCAGGTGGGCGCTGCCCTGTCGCAGAGCAGCCGCCCTCCCTACAACTCGGACAAGGGGCGCCCCGTCGGGCGGGCAGGTGGCTTCCGCGTGGAGCGAGCGAGCGGAGGGCAGCCTGGCTGGCAGTTCCGCATTCCTATAGCCCCTCGCCTTCCCCGCCCCGCGGCTCACCCTTCCCTGCCTCGGAGGACGGCTCTCTCCGCATGACGGCCTTCCTTCTCCCGGCCGCCTGCCTGCCTGCCTGCCTCCGCGGCTTCTCGGGAGTCTCCGCCGCCAACCCGGTCGAGCGAGCCGCTCGCCTTGTTTTTCCGGAACTGATTTCCCCTGCTTTCGGGAAGTCATTATGTGGGCGGGGGAAGAATAAGGGCTGCCTCCCCCTCTCTGAGATACGTGTGTGTGTGATACACGCGTGTGCGTGTGAATGAGCTCGCTCTGCGTGTGCGCGCGCTGATGGGGATGAGAAACCAACGCTCTTTTCTGGCTCCCTGGAGCTCCTCCTCCTCCTTCCTCCTGTGGCTGGAGGAGCCCATCATGTGATAGCGATAAGGAATCACAGGGTTTCTTTCAATGGGGGCTTTCGGAGAGATAGTAGTAGGCGCGCGCCGATGTGTGGATGGGCACCCGAGGCCGCGTAATGCGTGGCAGCTCCTGCAGCGACACATTTCTTGGCGGAGACCTCCTAAGGAAACCACATAGGCTTTAAACAGCAGCTCTTAATGCTTCTCTATCTGGACTGGCAGCAATCTCTTGCGATTTGGAGGAATATAGTTATACACACAAAACATTTAACGCCCATGGTTTCCCTTAATTAATCCTTTGGATCTGTAGTTTACCTCTATGGCGCTACAATTCCCAGCACTCTTAAACGGCAGTTCCCATGATTCTTTGGAAGAAGAAGGTGTGTGTGCTTTAAATATATGTTGTGTACTCTGCTGTCCAGGCAGTTGCTCCTGCTTCTTTCTAGCTTCCTATCTCTGCCTTCTGCCTTACCCCTCGCCAGTGGGCAGCAGCCACTGCTGCATGCCACTGGAAGATGCAGTACTGGGTGGAGGGATGAAAGGGCTGAAGGGCTAAATGAAAATACCACCCTTGTGGTTAACCATGCCTATTGAATGCAATACCAGCTGTGCACACACACCCCCACTGTAGGAGACAAGTGGCAGAGGGTGGGGAGGATTTTAGTGAGGAAAGGATAGATGGGAGAAAGTTAACCAGTCCCTTCTCCTCTTGTTCCTCTGTTCAAACTTGCAGCATCCTGAAGCTGCTTTTGTTTTAATAAGAGAAAATACGCTGGGGTGGATTCTTTCCTCAGGAGGCTTCATTTTATGAAGATGTGGTGAGAAGTTTTTTGAAGCTGTGGCGTGAGTTCTTGCAGCTTTTGAATGCTTGCAGGAATGCGGGGTAGTGACAAGTTGCTTGAAAAACTGGTATGCATCTCTGCCACTGTCGATGCAGTCTCCCTTCCTAATAAATACAGTGGTGCCTCGCTAGACAAATTCAATTCGTTCCACGGGTCTTTTCTTATAACGAAAAAATTCGTCTAGCGAATCCCATAGAAATGCATTGAATTTTTATTTATTTATTTTTTGCCCATAGGAATGCATTAATTGAATTTCAATGCATTCCTATGGGAAACCGCGATTTGCTAGAGGAATTTTTCATAAATCGAATTCGTCTAGCGAGGCAACCTCCGCTCGAAAAATCCTTTCGTTAAGCGGAAATTTCGTTAAGCAGGGCATTCGTTAAGCGAGGCACCACTGTAATTGAATTTCAATGCATTCCTATGGGAAACCGCGATTCGCTAGACAAATTTTCCGTAAAACGCATTCATCTAGCGAGGCAAGCTCCGCTCGAAAAATCCTTTCGTTAAGTGGAAATTTCGTTAAGCAGGGCATTTGTTAAGCGAGGCACCACTGTACGGTGATTTTTAAATTTCTTATGGATTGAAACTAAATCTCATTTGGGAACTATGAAGCCAAATATTGGAAGATCCAGGGCAGATAAAAGAAAGGAAGTAGGAAGATAGGGGTGGTGGGGGCGGGCTACCCCGAGCAGTGAGCTCCTAGAGGTGCCACAGCGGGCACCCGCCCCACCCCCAAAACATGCACCCCGCCCCGGAACGTGTGTCACACCCCTCCAGGAGGTGCACCACGCCCCCAGAACGCGTGTCATGGCCCTCCGGGAGGTGCGTTCCACCCCCGGAACGGGCGCCAGCCCTGCCCCCGGTGCTGGAGCATGAAGCTCCGCCACTGAAAGAAAATATTCATTCAGTACATTGTTAAACTATGGAACTCTTTCCTGTCAGTAGTCAGTGATGGCCACCAACATAGATGGCTTTAAAAGAGAATTGGATAAATTCACGGGGGAGAGGGCTATCAATGGCCATTAGCCATGATGGCTGCGTTCTGCCTCCACAGTTTGTGGCAGCGATGTTTCTGAATACCAGTTGGAAACCACAGGAAGGGAGAGTGTCATTGGGCTTGAATTCTGCTTGCGGGTTTCCCAGAGACCTCTGGCTAGCCACTGTGAGAGCATGATGCTGGACTAGATGGGCCCTTGGCCTGATCCAGCAGGCTCTTCTTGTGTTCTTAACTACTTAGCAAGTAACCTCACAGAATCAGCTGGAAGGGACAAGGAGGACCACCGAGTCCAACCCCCTGCAATGCAGGAATATTTCACCCAACGTGGGGGTCGACCCACAACCCTGAGATTAAGTCTCATGCTCTACCGACTGAGCTATCCTTGCTATGTCAAGAATGTAAAACAGATGAGGTATTGCTGACCGTGAGTCTATATCTTCAGTAGGGTCTGAAACAATTAATGTTATAATTCAGTTAAGGACACTTCTTTTTCTTAAAGAAGGATAAAAGTTGCCTCTGTAACTCTCTTACGTCTTGTGAATGATCTTAAAACTTGGATCGCATACATCCATAAAATATCCTAGGATCTGTCCAGTACGATGCATTGTTCTAAAATAAAACTGGGCTTGTTGTACTTTTGGATTGAACTGATGGTGTGAACATCTCTGAGAAAGCTTTCTAGGTGGCTGAGTTTACCAATCTATTACTGGTACTTTTCTTAGACTGCAGTTATATGAAAGAAAGATCCTACATCTAGTACTGCAACTATTTAATTGCTTTTAAATTCTCTGGCTCCTTGGAAGTCATCTTTGAAAGTCCTATCAATTACGCTTTGAGTCCAGTGCAGTGTGTACCTTCAATTGATGGTACCTTATGGGTGCAGAGAATCCTGGGATGTTGTGCTCTGACCATGAGATTCCCAGTAAGAGAGGCATTAACCACTATGAGCTGGTAGAGCATGGGTCGGCAAACTAAGGCTCTTGGGCTGGATCAGGCCCAATTGCCCTCTGATTCCGGCCCGCGGACGGTCCTGGAATCGCTGCTTGGATTGGCATGATCTGCACCATTATTATTTTTTGGCGTCATTCCCCCCCTCACACACACCGCAGCGGCCCCTCCTCCCTCCCTCCTCCTGGCTTCTCCCTGCCCTGCGAAGGAAGGGAGCTGGGCTTTGATTGGTGCCAGCAGCCAGCCAATCCGAAGCCTCATTGCCTGTGCGCTGGCCTCTCCATCCATGACCGCGCTGTGATGGCAGCAGCTTTGGCCGGAGCTTGGCGTACATGCTGGCCCCATGCCTGTCATCCAGGAAAGCTGGCCCGGAAGGGAGAGGCGCTGCCACCACCGCCAGCTCTCAACGCAGGCAGAGTGGCGGAGGAGGTAGGAAAACGGGGAGGGAGGGGCTGGAGGAGAGAGAGAAGCCCCCCTCTGCCGTGTGCCGTGCATGCACACAAAGCAGTCCGGCCCACCACAAGGTCTGAGGGGCGGTGAACCGGCCCCCTCCTAAAAAGTTTGCTGTCCCCTGTTGTAGAGGAATAACTGTCCCTAAACTGTATTCTGAGTGTGTTTCTTTAGGATGCTCCACCCTAGGGTTGCTAATCGCTACTACTTTTGCAAAACAATCTCAAAAGTTGGGCAACAGAGTCTCTTAAATCTCCCATGCCTGCGTAGATCTACTCCAGCAAGTTTCTTTCCACAGGATAGTTAGGTGCACCACCCAGTTGTGCTAGAAACCATAAATCTCAGTGCAAGACTGTGGGACACTTCAGGCACTTTAAAGTCAAATTGAAGAGGAAGTACCACCAGCTGTGTGTGAGAGGTGATGTTGCAGTAAAAGGAACCGAAAGAGGAGTTAAAAATAGAATTGAGCTCTACCTCTTGAAAGTTGTCCCATGGGAAACCATTGGTATTGCCCTGAACATGGTCCAAAGCCTGGACTCCTGCTGGACTGGGCTGCCTTTCCACAGAGATGGATTTAGGGCAGTGCAACCGGTTCTGCTACACTGGACACCAAGCCTAGGGGGTGCCACAGGGCATTGCAACTATGATGCAGTGAATTGAGAAGAATGAAAGGCACTGAATTTTGGTCTCACACAGCGTGTCGCTGAAATTTGAAAGACCACAGCCCACTTCTGCTCTCTGTACCTGGCTTGATGATTCCAGACTATTCTTGTTTGTCTCCCGATCTTCTTGGAATTCTTCCCAAGCTTGCTCTTCATTATCGTTACATATTTGTACCTGCTTTTCAGGAAAGTGGTTTACGAATTACTGGTGGAGACCATTTTAGGCATGTCCAGTGGATGCATGATTGCCGATGTGTGGGTCCTTTTGGATCCAGAAGAAGGTGAAATGGGGGCAGGGTGTAACGGGGCAGGGTGGGGCACACACAAGGAGGGGGAATGGAACCCCTGCTCAAAACGGTTGTGGCCTATCCAAGGTGGCTGACAGACGTGTTCTCAGTAAGTTGTTTATGATCTCAGCCAGGGTGGGTTTTCATGTATAGCTCTACCCTAGAGCAGATGATCACACTTCCATGCCCTATAATTCAGTGGCCCCTTCACAAATTACAAGCAGTATGGAGAGGTACTGAAGCTATCCTGCTTGCCTCAGGATCATGTTATACATTGCGCTCATGTTTCAGCACCGATTGAGCACTGAAGCTTATGTGCACAAACCTCTACAGGAGCTTGAACCCTGCACTCTCAGCTCTTGCAGAAGCCAAGGCCCATAGATGTCTACAAATATAGACTTTTTCCTCAGTGCATGGGAGAGCACATACCTTTCATGCAAAACATCCCAAATTAAGTCCCTAGCATCTCCACATAAAATCCTAGTTTGAAACCCTGGAAGACCCTCAGTGTAGACTGAGTTAGATGGGCCAACAGTTTGATTCTTTGTGAGGCAGATCCCTGTGTCTCTACAGAAATAGCACCATTTCTGACCTACTACAGTCGTACCTTGGTTTGCAAATGCTTTCCGAGCCAAACATTTCGGCTCCTGAATGCCAGAAACCTGGAAGTGAGTGTTCTGGTTTGCAAAAGTTCTTTGGAATCCAAGCATCCAGTGTGGCTTCTGCGGCTTCCAATTGGCTGCAGGAGCTTCCTGCAGCCAATCGGAAGCTGTGCATTGGTTTTCAAATGTTTTGGAAGTCGAACAGACTTCTGGAATGGATTCCGTTCGACTTCTGAGGTACCACTGTACTTCCATGTGTTTTAAAGAAATTTGTGATTTTACAGCTAACAGGGAGTACATGTCTTTTGTGCCTGTGTATCAGTACCAGAATGCAACACGGCAATCTTTGGATGACCATGTGGCCACTTTGCCACTCCAGTCCTCCTCCTGCTGCACCGCCCTGAGCTAAGCAGTGGTTTGGCTTCGTGTGTTGTCCAAATCCTGGACAGTTCATGGTTTGTCTGTAGGAGACAAACCATAAGTTCAGGTTCAGACATTGCACTAAGACAAACCATGGTTTAGCACATACCATCAGGAGGACCAGTTCAGGAGTGCAGCATCCATTATCTTCTCTGTGAAAACCTTCACTTGTGCACCTTCATGCTAAGCCATGGTTTGGCTTACCATTATGTGCAAACCGGTTCTGTGCATGAGAAGCTGGTTTTTGCAGTTAGCTGTGTCCTTATCGTGGGGCTGTTTATGCAACGTAGCAAAGAGTAGTTCCGAAGTAACTGTCTTTTATACACTTTCATACAATGTAGCAAAAAGCTATTTCAAAATTACAATCTATGTTAAAACACTGGGATACAGTGGTACCTCGGTTTACAAACACAATTGGTTCCGTACTTAACCTGAAGTGAACTTTCCCGTTGAAAGTAATGGAAAGTGGATTAATCCGTTCCAGACGGTCCGTGGAGTACTTAACCTGAAGCGTACTTAACCTGAAGCGAACTTTCCCATTGAAGGTAATGGAAAGTGGATTAATCCGTTCCAGATGGGTCCGCGGAGTACTTAAACTGAAAATACTCAAACCGAGGCGTACTTAAACCGAGGTATGACTGTATCTTTATGTTGAGAGAACATTTACCGGTAAATGTTGGTCAGGACTCAGGAGGCTTTGCGAGAATTCCGAGTGTAACAATGGGAAAACGTGAGCAGAGGAAGTTCAGTCTTACTGTTATCATAAACATTTATTTGTATGCTGCCTATGCTCTCATGGCACAGAATCATAGAATTGTGAAAAAGTTACATAATTCACTAAGTTACAAAATATAACAAGTAGTTAAACAACAAGTTACTAAAAACATCTCATAAAATGTACTGTGAAATTAAATCCCCTTATAATATGTTATAAGATCTAGCAATAAAATAAAGGTAAAGGTAAAGGGACCCCTGACCATTAGGTCCAGTCGTGACCGACTCTGGGGTTGCGCGCTCATCTCACATTATTGGCTGAGGAAGCTGGCGTATAGCTTCCAGGTCATGTGGCCAGCATTACAAAGCTGCTTCTGGCAAACCAGAGCAGCACACGGAAACGCCGTTTACCTTCCCGCTGTAGCGGTTCCTATTTATCTACTTGCATTTTGACGTGCTTTCGAACTGCTACGTTGGCAGGAGCTGGGACCGAGCAACGGGAGCTCACCCCGTCACATAATTCCAATAACAACAAAAAAATAGCTCACCTCCCAAATGAATGTGGTGCTGTTCCTCCAAGGGACTTGGAAAACCATCCAAATGATTCTCTGAACATGGTCTACAATCCAAACAGCTTGCACTGTCATCTGCTTAGCTTCACATAAGTTTTAGCCCTACAACATCTGGAGGGCCATAATTCCCCATCCCTGACCAGTGCCTTCAGAATATTCTCTCTCAAGCTGTTCCTGCATCTAGAGCTTGTGTGCATCTCTGCACAGCTCCTATTACAAGATGGAGGTGCTAGTGTAGTGAAATAGATGGTCCATGGGGTTCCTCTTGTGGCTTACGCTGGCTCTTTCTGTAATGTCTGAGGCTGCTCATAAAAGGAAAGGCATTGTCACCTTCATTGTTGTGCTTTAACAAAAAGTAACCCATTGCTCTTCAGGGCTTTGAAGGTAGCATTTTGGACAGCCTCACTCCTCACAAAGCCCATGGTCCTAGAGACAGGGCTTTTTTCTAGGAAAAAAAGGTGCCAGAACTTGTTAAGCTTTTGAAGGGAACATCTCCCCTGAAAAAGTGTCTATTCCTACGCCGCTGCCCATAGCCTCTGTAATGCCATGCTGCCATGCCGTCATGGTAAAATGCTAAAGAGGTGCCAGAACTCAGTTCCAGTAAGTTCCGGCTGAAAAAAGCCCTGCCAAGAGATATGTATATGGGGGGAAAGAACTATACTGCCATGTGGCAAGTGATTTGGGGATGGAGAACCTGGCTTATGGGTGAGTGTCTATTGAAATCACATTTCAACCCAGGAGTGTGAGAAGATGCCCAAATCACCAATTCACCTCATTATTCCTCCTCCACGCAGAGCCGATTCACAGCCCCTATTTTTATTCTCTTTTTCTTCATGGAGTTTAAAGGACAGAATATGCTTCCTCCCACTTTTATTATTTTCACAACAATCCTGTGAGAGCTGTGAAATTGAAGGATGGTTACTGCCCATAATTATCCAGCAAACTTCATGGCCAAATTGAGGTTTCAATCATTCTCCCCAGCTGAAGTTGATAATTTTACCCACTCATAGGGTATAGTCTATAGCAGGGGGGGGGGCAACTCCCAAGAGACTGCGATCTACTCACAGAGTTAAAAACTGGCAATGATCTACCCCCTTTTGGGGGGGTTCAGGTCAAAGTTGTTGGGCTTTTTTTAGGAAGAAGGAAGGCCCATGGGGTTGAGTCAAAGTTGTTGAGTTTGTTCAGGGAGGAGGTAAAATGTTGAGCTTTTTTTTAGGGGAGCCACAGTTGTTCAGCCTCTTTGGGAGGAGCCAATGATCTACCAGTGATCTACTGCAGGCGTCTAGTGATCTACCGGTAGATCACGATCTACCTGTTGGACATGCCTGGAGAGTGTCTGTCTTGATTCATATAAGCTGCAAGCAAGTTTGTATGTAGAAACTGGCATTCTCTGTGTTGACATCCTTCCAAAGTTGCCTCTTTTCTTCTCTACTTCCCCTTATGTATCAGCATTACTAGCCTAGTTATAAACAGAGTTAGCCAGATGTCTTAATTGCACTATAAACCTCTTCTTTACTGCACTTTCAGATTTCCTTCCTAGCCTTTCAAAATCTAACTTGCTCTGCAGATCATTCAAACAAAATAGGAGGTACCATAGGAAGGGCGATTAAAAAGGGTGATTAAAGTTTAATTTGAACATTTGAGGTTTTTATGACGCATTTCCTTATCCTGTGTAACTTCTTTTTTAAAAAATTCTCTTTATATTTTCAGGTGGCATTATTGGTGAATCTTTTGTTTATGACCTAGTGTGCATCGTCCCAATCAGCTATGGCGTACAATGCAGGCATTGCTGGTGACGCTAACCAGTTAGCACAACGTATCACTTCAAATATCCAGAAAATCACACAATGCAGTAAGTTCCTTCAAGCTATTCCTATTCGCAAATGTTCCTGTCCCTATATGTTTTATTTTTGTCATGACAGGTTTAGGAGCTTTGGGTGAAATCCATTGTTTTCCAAGCAGACTTCTGTTTCTCTCTCTCCTCCTTCGAGCCTCTGCCCAGAGGACCACCCAATATTTCAGACTAGATTTTGGGTGGAGGGGCGGCAGAGTGGAAGAGACAGAGAAAGTCTCTTAGTACAAGCAGTCATCTGTTCCACTGGTAGATAGGCACAGTATACAGTATTGCCCTTTATTGACAAGATCCTTAACATCTCAAAGGTTTGGGCAAATATTAGTTTTATGTCAGTTTTTAAAATTCTGGACTTAGTTAGCAAAACCTTCAGCAGTTCTGCAACTATACTTCAGTATCTGGTTTCTGGTCAGGTTTCAGGACCTAGTCATGAATTACACACCTTACCTATCTTATCTGAAGTCTGTTGTACATATTTCTGGGCGGTGAAGGATTGAATTCAGAATGGCCCAGTACTAGGAAAAGGCAGCACAAAATTGCATGGTGTGGAAAGGTGTGTCTAAAAATAATGTACCTGAATGGTCTTCAAAAATCCTCTGTTGATATTGCCTGCTATGAGAGTACTTTGGTCATAAGGCTATGTTTTGTAGAAAAACGGTTATTGTTGGTTTGCATAAATATGTTGGCAAGATTCCCCCCTCTCCCAAGAGAGCCATATTAAACTGTCGTAGAAACGAAGAAATTGGAAGAGAGTACTGTGGCACCGTAAAATACATCTTATTGTCACATAGATTTTCATGGACTAAAGTCCACCGGGCCAGATGAATGTGGAGGGAAATTCATCACTTTGAGAATGGTGCTAGAGATCATGAGTGACACACCATTTGCATGTACATATTATACATATTATACTTTATTATTATTATTATTTTGCTAAACAAGTTTAGCTTTGGGATGATCTTATCACTGCATACCAACAGGTTATTCTTCAGCTGTGAGCAGGTGGCTTGAATCCTCATTAAATTCCATACTGTAATTATTGTTGTGACCTTGTTAAATGCATGTGCAGCAAGCTCCAATGTAGCATGATGAAGAGGGCACTTTCTGGTCGCCATGCCCTTGCTTCTCCTTTAAATGATTAGGAACTGTACCTGCTGACTTATCTCTTCCTTCCTTCCTTCCTCCTCCCTTACTTTCGTCAGGCATCCTTTGTACTGGGCCACTTATATTTACTCATCTCTAAAAGATTTATAACGTCATAATCCTTGTGTGTCACAACACACCGCCTTCTGTGGAACTGTGTGTCGAGCCACACCTTCAGAAACAGTAACTGTTGAAAGCCCTTCTATATGCGTTCAGATGCTCTTCCATCTGAAAATCCTTTCGATAGAAAGCTATCATGCTGGGGAAAATGGTAGGCCTGAGGCTTTCTCCCTCACGTGTTAATTTTGGCTAGGCAGAGTGTTATTGATGTGGGAAGCATTCAGTCTTCTCCACTAAGTCATGGTAAGAAATCTACCAGTAATTCCAAAGAACAGTGTCAGACTGTTTCTGAATGTGTGGATTGCCTGCTTCCCTTTCTTATATACCTTTTCCTCAGGGGTGGGGAACCATTATATTTGTCAAGGACTTACTGTACTTATTTATTTATTTATTTGATGATTGATTTATATATCGCCCTTCATCGTAAGATCTCAGGGCAGTTCACAGAATAAAATGCTGGATAAAAACATGAATGTAAGGAAAACAAAACAGCAAAACAATACTACTGCTACTACTACTACTACTACTACTACTACTACTACTAATAATAATAATAATATATTATTTATACCCCGCCCCTCTGGCTGGGTTTCCCCAACCACTCTGGGCAGCTTCCAACAGAATATTAAAAATACAATAAAACATTAGTCATTAAAAACTTCCCTAAACAGGGCTGCCTTCAGATGTCTTCTAAAAGTCAGATAGTTGTTTATTTCCTTGACATCTGATGGGAGCGCGTTCCACAGGGTGGGAGCCACTACTGAGAAGGCCCTCTGCCCTTCTCACAGACACATTTAAAAGGCTGTTGAATATTAATCAGCCCAAGGCCCAGTTGAAGAGCTACATTTTTGCCTCTTCTGTAATGAAGACGCCAGACGAGTCTCTCAGGGGAAGAGCAATCCACAAACAGGGAGCCACTACAAAGAACGCCCATTTTCATGTTGCCACCCTCAGGATCTCACATGGAGGAGGCACATGAAGAAAGGCCTCAGACGATGAACACAGAGTTCAGGACAGTTTATATGGGGAGAGGCTACATTCTCTTGGGGGTAATGTGCTACTGGGGGGGGGGGTTGTATTCAGGGCCGGCCCTACGGCCAGGTCGGGTGGCGCAGGCCGCCGGGCCGGCAGGGGACGCCATGCTGCTACTGCGCCCGCCAGCCACGTGGAGAAACGGGGCGGGGGGCGCCCGATATGCTTAAGATGGCCCTGGTTGTATTATGCCACCATAATACCCGCTTTTCTCTTCCTGGCTCTCATTCTGCCACACCACCTTCTCAGTGCTGCTGGGGAAGAGACATGAATATAGCTTGAGGGCAATGGGTTTCCCACTCACGCAGGGTGGATTTGATTTAAATCAAACTGATTTAAATCACGATTCAAATCACAATTTAAATCACTAGTCAGTAAGGCTTGATTTAAATCATAGTTTTCTACATAAAGACTAATTCTTGCTGGTATCTTTAATATGCAAGTAGATGAAGATTTTTAGAATAACAACTTTTCATATTAGTTTTTTATCCCCAGTTTAATAGGTTAATCATTCATATTTGGACAACTTTACTGTTGTACTTAGGAAGGAGAAAAATAATCATTACCTTAATAATAACAATTTAAATAGATTTATTCAACTGAAACAATAACATTACAGCATATGTTATTTGCTTAAAGAAACATCCATGTTTGCTAACTAATTTGGCTAAACAAAAACAATATATATATATTTTAAGAAACTTAGACTGTCAGCCCAGCCTACACATGAAAAACTTAAATACTGTCCACTCCAAACAATCAGAAAAATATTGTTTCTATTCTATTCACTGAACTTCTTGAAACTTAGCACTGAAGGGGTTGTTTCTGTATTCATAGGTTTGTAGAACAATAGGATTAAGGTCTTTTTCTCAACTCTGTTCATGTTATAACATTTTTGCTGTGAAGAAGAGGCATGTGATCTCTGTTGAGTCAAATTCAGTTTTTTTGAGAACTGCAAAAGTAAACCAAGCATCTGTGATAATATCTTGTAGGCAGAGAAACTGCCCAATAATCTTACAAAAACCTCTGGAAGAGCATGACATTGTGAATGGATTGATGGAATTTATTTACCCAAAAAATTAAACATATACAACCTTATTCTACATAATTAAAAACCTAATCTTTATTTCATGATGGAATAACCTTTGGATGGTAATATATTTTCCGCAAAAGGCGTTTTATTTTTAAAAAATCCGATTTAAATTTTAAAAATCTGATTTTTTCGATTTTTTTTTTTAAAAAAGCATTGATTTTTATGCACCCTGCACTCACGCTTTGCTTAAATGACTGGTGGCTGCTGCTGCATTTGTTTCCCCTCTGGCACACACAAGCTTCTTCTACCAGTTTGACTCATCTTGCTTTATGTGGCAATGCCCAGCCCCTTGGGAGGTCCCCCACTTCTGTGTGATGAAATTCTGAAAGGGAAGGGAAGCCACATGGGCAAGAAAGAATCCTGTGCACTTATGGTTGGGCTGGCAGGGCAGATGCTGTAGAACTGGTAAAGATGAAAAAGAGGACTGAGCGCTAAAAGAGCTTGGGGTGGGAGCATGATGCTGTTTGGAGCTGCTTCAGAACGTTGGCAATTGATGAAATGTGCATATTACTTCATTAATAAGAACTGAAACAGCCAGTTAGATGGTGCCCCAAGTTTTAAACACTGAGATGCTTAATACTAAAATAAAATCTTGAAATGGGAGGAGGCTTCAGAGGGGAGATCCCTGAGTAAGAAATGAAAGGAAGCAAAGAGCTTGTCACCCATTTCTTTCTCTGCAAAATTGGTAGGAAGCATGGAAATTGCAAAGCTCGCAGCGGGAGTACTTCTCTCAGTAATTTCTCTTTGGGGTTGTCTCAGTCCATAGGTTGCTGATCTAGGGACTGACTTGCCAAACAGTGCTGCTTCTTGGTTTTCTGCCCCTTTTCCACTTCAGGACTCTGGGATCGCCAAAGTCCTTGAATGAAAAGAATGAATGACTGCTAGAAAGTGGGAGGCCCCTTAAACTCTGTCAACATTACAATCTATTTAACCTTGGTAGCCTAATCTGTTAACTTCTGAAGCATTTTGGTTGGAGCTAGATTCACATTGGAATGCTGTGTGGGTCAAGGGAGGAGAAAACAAATTACTAGTACTAGGAATTTGCTGTCAGAAAAATCAGCCCACATGGATGATGTAATCACTGCTCTAGCACCCAAACTAGATTATTACGAAGGTTTTGCCTTAATGACTAAACAAGACAAACAAGTTCTAATGGTGTGACTTGTTTCTCTTTTAATTGGACAATTGCTTTGTGCAAATGATACATCAGGCCTATGTGATGTGTAAGGCGTTCATTACAATGCAACTTTTATTTTCAGGTAGCGAATGCAAAGTTCTTGTGCTCTGGGCATATAAGGGATGCAGTTCTTATTTAATACATTTTGCATCATTAACCAGAACTAGAACTGCTTGGCTTTTGCAAATAGGCTACATGATGTGCTAGGAGGCTAAACCCTGGAGTTGCTGGTCGTAATTGAGCATAATAAATGCTCCAAATTATGAGGTAAAGGCCGACACTTTTTCTTTGAACCTGCTATGTTGATTGGAAAACTGGGGCAGTTATCTTCTTTAAGGTGACTATTGTGCAGTGATGTGAAAGAACAGCAAAGCACCTACATTTGACTATAGTCAAAACCTTCCTGTATACCGTTTTTCTTCTCCCATTCCAACTAATGTCGGTTGAATCGTACAATAGAGCAGTGTCCTTCAATCTCAGGTCCCCAGATGTTGTTGGATTGCGACTTCCATCATCCCTAACTATTAGCTACTAAGGTGACTGGAGATGATGGGAGTTGTAGTCCAACAACAGTTGAATTTATTTATATACTTTATCTATTTATTGAATTTATGTCTTGCCCTTCCTGTAGAAGAAGCCCACTCCCAAAGAATGCTGCAGTAAAGGGCAATTCCTTCTCTAGCTGATACCCGTTAACATCACTGAAGATTCTTCTCTGTGGAGCTCGATTAAATTGTAAAAATAATAAAAATAAATCTGACTTGTAGGACCATTTTCAGCCAGAAAATAATACATAAAAAATCAATTCATCTGGTAGAACAGGAAAACCCTATATGCAAGGAAGGGTTTGATAACTATCTCCTACGTCCTAGGTGACTAACGGAAGTATATGTGGGCAGCTGGGCTAGAGGGGGAAAATGTGGGTTAGTAACTCAGAAAACTGATGGATATCTGCTTGTTTCAAGAGCACCTTTTGCCCCCCCCCAAAGTTGGCTTCAGCAGTGTGTGCTAAACTGGTAGGAGGAAATACAGAAGGAAAGAAGAGAGAGCAGTTGGAATGGAGGAGGGACATGCTGAGAGAGGCTGTTGATGCCTGCTTTCCATGGCTGAGATCAACAGGGACATAGCTGGGCCCTGTGAGAGAGAAAAACAAGTGCTTGCTGTTTAGAAGAAGTCTGTGACTTCAAATTGAAACTAGAAGGCACAGCTCCACTTTTGCAAGCTGCTGACATGTAGTTGAGGAGAAAGAGAAGGTCCAGAACTTGTTTGTGCTAACATATATATTTATTTTTAATGAAACGAGGTCAAGAGAAAGGAAAATGCAAAAGGCCTGCTCTTAGAGCACCGCTGAAAAACTTGAACAACTTGTTGCACAGTGCATCCTGCAGAGGGCAGTATTGGGTAACTTTTCTAAGCTAAACATTGCAAGAATCCTAGGTGCTAAAATAAAAGCATAAAGAAAAAGACAAGATGTAAGAACATCACAGCTCAGTGGCTTTAAAACGATCTTTCCAATTAAGCTTCAGTTGTCTAAAGTCTTAATTAACTTGGTCTGCCCTAACTAATTTTTAAGTTAGGTTGTTGTTGTTTGATCAGTTCAGGACATGAATAAAGGGAGTATTGTAGCTATGAGAATATCGTAGAATTGTAGAGTTGGAAAGGACCTTGAGGATCCTCTAGTCCGACCCCCTGCAATGCAGGAATACACAGCTGCCCCATACGGTGATTGAACCTGCAACCGTGGCGTTATCAGCACCATACTCTAGCCAACTGAGCCATCCAGGCTGATCAGATGGAACCTCTTCCTTGTGGATTAACTTAGTCTTTGATTATGAAAATGACTTGGTATTCCGTTTCAGTCTATGAACTTGGTGTTTTGTGTTAAGATGGTAGCGAGCCTCTAGCATAGATGTGCAAGGGGTTACATAGGCAAGAGTTGATAGGATCATCTGCTCTATGTGGCGTGCAGGGCACTCACTCTGCATCCTGTGCGCTAAATGCAAGGGGTTCCCCATAAGCCTTTAGCGCCTACAATATAGATCCACAACGACAAACACTTTCCTGTTAGTGAATTAGGATGCTTATGTCTGTGCAAGTGAGCTATATCCCTATTCCAGGGTCAGCAGCCTTTTTTAGCCGTGGGCCAGTCTACCGTCCCTCAGACTATGTGGTGGGCCGGACTATATTTTTTTTGGGGGGGGGAGAACAAATTCCTATGCCCCACAAATAACCCAGAGATGCATTTTAAATAAAAGGACACATTCTACTCATGTAAAAACACCAGGCAGGCCCCACAAATAACCCAGAGATGCATTTTAAATAAAAGGGCACATTCTACTCATGCAAAAACATGCTGATTACCGGACCCTCCGCGGGCTGGATTAAGAAGGTGATTGGGCCGCATCCAGCCCATGGGCCTTAGGTTGCCTACCCCTGCCCTATTCTAACCACATTTCTTTGTAACTAAAATTCATTCTGCACATCTCAAAGGGCTTTGCACTTGTGCCTTGTGGAACAGTAAATGGCGCCTGAAAGTCAGCTACTTTATGAATGGATATAATGGCCTGAGTTCCACTGAGTGTGTGATTTCCTCGGGCGTATGCTCCCTATAGTAATGCCTAACTTCCAATTTGCTGTTTCTCCAAAAATAAGGTGTAGCCATAAAATAAGACGTAGCAGGATTTTTAAGCGTTCAAGGAATATAAGCCATACCCCCAAAATAAGACATAGTGATAGGCGCCAACAGCAATGCCGGCCGCGGCAGGAGGAGGAGGAAAAAATAAGACATCCCCTGAAAATAAGCCATAGTGTGTTTTTTGGAGGGAAAATAAATATAAGACGGTGTCTTATTTTCGGAGAAACACGGTACTAATAATGGCTGGGACGTGGGCAACCTAGGTTCAAATCCTGCTCAACTGTTCATATGCTGTATGGTTGAATGAGGGCTGCTCTCAGCCAACCCTACCTTTACAGGGTAGTAGGATACTACTGTTCTCAACTTTGGCTCCACATACTGAGTGAGCATGTGGCTCACAAGCCATGGGCGCCACCCCCCGACACCTGTATGTTTGGAACATAGGGGGTTGCTTTGTCCAAAGTCACACCAGTTGTCTCCAGGGTTTCAGGAAGAGGGTGGGAAAGACTTGGGATTTTTTTTGGGGGGGAATCCAAAGGGCACCCAGGATATTACAGGCTGACTAGCTTATCTTCCCCTCTGAGTGAATTGATTTGAAGCATTCTTTCAAAGATAATTTTTATCAAGCATATAGGTGGACAAGAATTAACGTAGTATCTGCAGAGGCAACTTCTGTCTCAGTAGCCTCTAGGAGCTGTTTGCCTCCACAAACAAGTAGATGGGGATGATCAGGTAGTCACTAGTGAATATTGATAAGCTTAGAAATCACAGGCTAAGAGGAGAGGTAACCTTATGAATCAGTAACTAGCTAAAGAACAGACAGCAGAGAGTAGGAATAAGCAAATGTAAGAAGTGGGCTGCCTCCAAGGATTTATATTGGTTGCCAGGGCTTTTAATTCATTGGTAAATGATCTGGAATTAGGGGTGAACAGTGAGGTAACCAAGTTTACTGATGACACCAATTTATATAAGGTGGTAAAATAAAATTAAAAAGCGATACTGAAGTCCTCCAAAGAAAGATCTCCAAAGAAAGAAAGAAAATTGGGGAATCAGCATTAAAATGGCAAATGCAGTTCATTCTAAGCAAGTATAAAGAGATGTGCATTGGGGCAAAATAGTAATAATCTCAACTTCAAATATACCGGTATGCTGATGGAGTCTGAGTTGGTGGTTACTGACCAAGAAAGGGATCAGGAAGGGGATTGTGATTGTGGTGGATAGTTCAGTGAAGATACTGAATTCCTTTTGGGCAAATCATTCCATGAAGAAGGTAAATTCCTTTTGGGGAAATCATTACCGTGTTTCTCATATTTTAAGACATGTCTTATATTAATTTTAACTCAAGAAAAAAAGCCTATGGCTTATTTTCGGGGGTGCCTTATTTTTTGCCGAGCCCCGACTGAGCGGGAACCAGCAAAGGCAGCAGCCCGCTGGGCTGGGGTTTGCCTTCCTTGTGAGTCTGTTCTTTTACCTCTTGGCGTCGCTATCACTCACTCACGTCAGTCTCTCTTTCTCCTCCTCTCTCTCCTCCCACTTTGCGTCGGAGATCTAGGCTTCAGGGGCTTCTCCTCCAGCCGCGCTGCAGGCTATTGTTTCGCCCTGGTTCACCCCAGGGCTTTTAGGGGGTCGCTTAGCCTCGCGTTGCCCCTAGACCCCTTAGGCAGCAGCTTCGTGCACGGAGCTTTTCTCAGAGCTCCCGCAGAGCGCGTCCGATGCGAGCGCGAGGAAACCGGAAGTCGGCTCCCGCGCGCTTTGCCGAGCTCCAACGGAGCGGGAACCAGCGAAGGCAGCAGCCCGCTGCCGGCTTGGAGCTCGGCAAAGCGCGCGCTGCTGCCTTTGCCGGCTCGAGCTCCAAGCCGGCGGCGGGCTGTGCTTTTGCTGGTTCCCGCTAAGTCGGGGCTCAGCAAAGCGTGTGCTGCTGCCTTTGCTGAACCCCGACAGAGCAGGACTGAGCGGGAACCAGCAAAGGCAGCAGCCCGCCGCCGGCTTGGAGCTCGGCAAAGCGCGCGCTGCTGCCTTTGCCGGCTCGAGCTCCAAGCCGGCAAAGGCAGCAGCGCGCGCTTTGCCGAGCTCCAAGCCGGCAGCGGGCTGCTGCCTTCGCTGGTTCCCGCTCCGTTGGAGCTCGGCAAAGCGCGCGGGAGCCAACTTCCGGTTTCCTCGCGCTCGCATCGGACGCGCTCTGCGGGAGCTCTGAGAAAAGCTCCGTGCACGAAGCTGCTGCCTAAGGGGTCTAGGGGCAACGCGAGGCTAAGCGACCCCCTAAAAGCCCTGGGGTGAACCAGGGCGAAACAATAGCCTGCAGCGCGGCTGGAGGAGAAGCCCCTGAAGCCTAGATCTCCGACGCAAAGCGGAGGAGAGGAGGAGAAAGAGAGACTGACGTGAGTGAGTGATAGCGACGCCAAGAGGTAAAAGAACAGACTCACAAGGAAGGCAAACCCCAGCCCAGCGGGCTGCTGCCTTTGCTGGTTCATGCCGGGTCCAGCATGTCATATTTTTGGGGGATGCCTTATATGTTTTAGGCTTCAGAAAATCGTGCCATGCCTTATTTTGTAGGGATGCCTTAAAATATGAGAAACACGGTAGGAAGGGAATTGAAAATGAAGCAGCCAATATAATATTGCTTTTTATGCATATGATCTAGCTACACTTGAAATAGTTTTGGTCACCACACCTAAAGGATATTGTAGAGTTGGAAAAGCTGCAGAAAAGGGCAAACAAAATGATCAAGGGGCGTAGTTAAATTATGTAATTCACTCCTACAAGATGTGACGATGATTACCAACTTGAATGACTTTAAAAGGGATTAGACAAATTCATGTGGGATGTTATCAATGCATGTAGTCCTGATGACAAAGTATTAACTTCAATGGGATGTGGGTGGTGCTGTGGTCTAAACCACTGAGCCTCTTGGGCTTGCCGATTGGAAGGTTGGCGGTTCGAATCCCCGCGACGGGGTGAGTTCCCATTGCTCTGTCCCAGCTCCTGCCAACCTAACAGTTCAAAAGCATGCCAGTTGTTGTTTAGTCGTTTAGTCGTGTCCGACTCTTCGTGACCCCATGGACCAAAAGCATGCCAGTGCAAGTAGATAAATAGGTTCCACTGTGGCGGGAAGATAAACAGTGTTTCCATGCACTCTGGTTTCCGTCACGGTGTCCCTTGGCCTGAAGTGAGGTGAGCGCCACACCCCATAGTCACCTTTGACTGGACTTAACCGTCCTGGGGTACTTTACCTTTACCTATATTACCTCCAGTATTGAAGGCAATATGGCCCGGAACACCAGTTGCTGGAAATCACACTCCGAGAGTGCTCTTGCCCATGTAGCCTGATTTTAGGGTTCCCATAGGCATTTTGTTGTGGGAAGAGAACGTTGGACTAGATAGGACAGACAAAAGGTGCGTTGGGGCTCTTGAAATGTTTTAAGTTTAAAAATATTACTTGAAACACTTTTGCTTTCAGCGGTTCAGTTGTAACATGATCTTTTTTGTGGATGTGGATTTATATCTTTGCTTTTGAAAACTTCGCTGAATTTGACCTACCACAGTTCTGTCAACTGGTATATGTTTCTGAATTGTCAATTAGAGATGCATGAAATTGTGGTGGAAATGTATCATTTACAAAATCCCTCTTCCTCTTTTTGCAAACAGCTGCAGAAATACAAAGAGTATTGAATCAACTTGGAACGCCACAAGACACGCATGAATTGCGGCAACAGCTGTAAGCGCTTCATGGGATGACCTTCATTTAACTGCATTGTAGATAGCCTCTCAATATGTGTTCCTGTCTTACCAAAGTGCTCTGCGTCTTTGAAACATTTGAGAACAGAAATGGAGTGTGGGGATAAACCAACATCTTATCTGTATGTTGACTTGTTAATCCTCCAAGTTGCATTGTTGGCACTATTAAGCACCCAGATGGTGTTGGAAGCAAGAATATACAGAGCCAACAAAGCCCCCTGAGGTTCTTTTAAAAGTTCAAACCACTTTCATGTTTGCTACTTCCGGCATTCTGGAAATGACTCTTAGGCTTTTGACAAGAGTTTCAGCAAGTTAGGCTTTGTTAAGTGATGCAGAAGTATAGTGTGGTATAGCATGAAATCCAAAGAAGGAATGTACAGTGGTACCTCGGGTTACAAACGCTTCGGGTTACAAACTCCGCTAACCCGGAAGTAGTTGCTCCGGGTTGCGAACTTTACCCCAGGATGAGAACAGAAATCGCGCACCAGTGGCGCAGCAGCAGCAGGAGGCCCCATTAACGAAAGCGCACCTCAGGTTAAGAACGGTTTCGGGTTAAGAACGGACCTCCAGAACGAATTAAGTTCGTAACCCGAGGTACCACTGTATTCCAAAATAACTGCAAAGGAGGGAAAGAAACAAAGAAACAAATTAGGAATGCATTGTTCCTACAGTGTGATGTTGATAAGTGTCACTCATGCACCAGAAGGTTATGTAGATTATCGAATGTATTATTTAAATTAGCCTGAAGCCACATGAATATAGATGTATACAGTCCTGTGCCTACAGGGTTTTATTGGTGGTTTCTGTGGATCTTGGTTGTTAATATCTTTTGTGCCCCTGCTCATTAGTGAGAGAATTGCTGCAAATAATAATAGAATCTGCTGAAAGAGGGGTGTTGGGCATATAGCACAAGCTGAATGGACACTTAAAGAGCTGGTTTTGCAGTTAATATCACTGGCCATGCTGACTAATGCCTACTAACTTCCACTTAGCCTGATTGTCAGTGCTTTGTCCAGATTTAACTGGTAGATCAGGGTGCCTTGTGTTTTTTTTTAAAACAGGAAGAGTTTACTGCAACCTGTTCTCTGGGTGGCCTTTTTCTTCAATAGATGCAGGAGCTGTTGATTAAGAAATGCTTACAGTAATCAAGTACATCATGTTGCTACTTAAATCATGGTTCTACATTAGAATGTGTTCTTTTCGATAGAATTAACTTGTGATCATAATCCCTGGGGGGGATTTTTTCTCTTATCCTTTTCCAAAAAAAGAATATGTAAGCCTCCTCCTGAACATGGTGTTTGTCATAATTTAAAATGTTTTCTCTCTTTCCCCTTCCCATATTGACTATTTACATTTTAAAATACCGAATCTACTTTTCATGGCCCATCTATCCAACTGTCAGAGAAATGCAATCTTTATCATTTAAGTAATTTTTTTTAAAAAAAAATACTTAATGCAAAGTTTGGTCCACTACTTCTCAATTCTTCATTCTTGGTTTCTACAGAAGTGGAACCAGCAGTTATTTTGCAAATATTAAATAATATATGTGCCTTTCCTGAAGATTTATTTCTAAAGATACTCAGCAATGGAGTAAAATCGTTGGTTGAGTAATCCAGTCACTGAGCTATAACTTTCTGTTTTAGGCAGCAGAAGCAGCAGTATACAAACCAACTTGCCAAAGAGACAGACAAATACATTAAGGAGTTTGGATCTCTGCCTTCAATAAGCGAGCAGGTACAAAAATGTGAAGACGGTTTTCTGCATTATTATTGTTTCTTAAAAAACTAAAACTGCCTTTTTCATTTCTGCCACGTGTGTTTGAAAACATTTTTACTCCTGAGGCATATCAAGCAAAATACATTAATGGAACTTGGTTTGTAGTATAATTAAGAGGCCAAGTATTTTTGAACTACTAGGATTATAGGATTTACTTTGGTACAGGCACTTGGATTATGATCATTTTAATCATTTTGACTGCAATCCTGTGCACAGTTAGGCTGCTTAAATCCTATTGACTTTAGTGGGGTTTAAGCAGTATGTGCAGAACTTGGACATTTATGTCTTAACCGTGAGTGTGCTTGCATGGTAGTATATAGGGAAATGAAATTAACATTCCTTTCAGGGCAATTGTCTTTCATTCTCATGAACAGCCATTCTAACAAATAGCTAATTATTGTCTCAATACCTTGTCCATCAAAAAGAGTACAGGCCTGCCTGTGTTTGGCTTTGAGGAAGGAATAAAAGCAGAGGAAATCCAGCACTACTTCATTGGTGGGGAACCTGTAGCCCTGCAGATATTGTTGGAATACAACGGACATTATCCCTGAACATTGGCCATGCTGGCTGAGGCTGTTGGGAGTTGGAGTCCAACAATATCCAGAGAGCTGCAGGTTCCCACGTGCTCAAAATATGTGCAATCATATAGCATTCTCCTTCAGCTTCTTCTGTATCGTGTTAAAAATTGAGGCGTCGTCATGTTAACTCCAGGGGAAATTATTTTGCCAGTCATCTCACCACTGACATACTGGTGGCATTTTTATGCTAAAGGATACGCAGCACAAAATTTCTCTCATAGAGTAGTGCTTAGCTGGGGCACCACTGGTTTAAATGGCCTCCTCTCTTGTATTCTTGCCTCTCTGTCAGAAGCTAGAACCCAGCATGGACTAGCGGATAGCTATAGGGTGCCAATTTTGAATTGTTGCTTAGCAATGAAACCCTATACACTATCGTTAAGGCATATTAATTGCAGGTCTTTACTGCGGGTCCTTTTCAGGGGAAGGGGTGTACATGTGATCCTGCTCTGGCATGGCGCAACTTAAAATTGCTGTCCTTGTCCACCTATCTGTGCAAGTGCTGGACTTTCACTGCGATCCATTCCAAAGCTCGAGTGGGACTTTAGTGATGTGTGAGGCTTTGGCGTCATAAAAAGCACCATTCAGTGGCCAGAGGCTTTGCAATAATAAAATGCCCTTCCATAACTTAGATAAATGTGTGTTCATCACACTGTATAGTTGAAAAGAGAGCGGGGATGCATCCATACTTTTGTCCATATTGCTCCTGACCTTTCTTGGTGTCTGCCTTTAAGAAATGTGCAGTCGTATATGCTGCTTCCGTCCAGCATCTTGTAGAAAACTCCTGCACTGAATAATAAAAAGATGACAGATTCTGGGCTAGTTAAATAACAACTGTACAATAAATTTATCTCATTTTATTACGTATGTGTGAGGGACAAGGGATACAGGGAAGTCCCTCCCATCTTAAGTTCCAGCCCATCACCAAGCGCTGGAGAGAGTAAGGAGAGCTCTGCCTCCAGCGGAGAGTCAGGAAGTGGTGTCCGAGGCTCAGGCAGGGTTGTGGAGCCCATGCCTCAGGTGGGACAGGAAGTTGGACGCACGGGGGGGAGGCCAATCCCCCCAACTCCCGAATTGCGACGCAAACGTAGGGGGAAGAGGTTGGGTCTGCCAAAGTTGTGGTGCTGGAAGAAAACGCGCCAATCGCCATTCGGGAGTTCTGACACCTCACCTTAAGGATGCATTTTCATTGCTCTGAACACTGTAAATAGTCAGCACTTAATAAAAGCCTTAAAAGACCATGCTGGAGTCGTTACTCTAGAGTAGCCACACCAAGCCCTCTGACAGCAACTCCCGAATCTTTTTTGGCTACTTTGGAGTGCAGCGATGAGCGCTCAAGAGGCTGAGCATTGGAGGCTGGAGGCTGAAGCAGCGAAGCAGGAGCTACAGACCCTCACAGCGCACGCACAGCAGCAATTGCATGCCGCTCAGGAGGAAGCGCGAGGGGCGCAGGAGGAGCTGAACAAGCTGGTGGACCAGGTGAGGACAAAAGAGGAGACTGAGAAACAGCTAAGGGTGATGGTATTAGACCTGCAGAAAAAGTTGGAAGAGGAGAAAGCCGCTAGAGGTGGGGGGGCACCCCAGCCGCAGCTAGTCCAAGTGAGAAGGGGACAGAGCCTAGTCACCAAGTTCAGCGGAGACCCGAGGGAGTACCTCGGATTCGAGACTGAGATAAATTATGCGCTGGAATTGCATGCAGCAGAATTCCCAGATGACGCGCACAGAGTCTACTTTATCATAGAGCATTTGACGGGGGCCGCCCGGGAATGGGTAAGACCGCTCATCGCGCAAAAAAATCCTTGCATGAAGAACGCAACTTTATTTCTAGAAGCTTTAAAATTAATGTACGCTAGCGACAGTGAAATGGAGGCCACTAAACAGGAGCTTCATGACCTAACACAAGGAAAATCGACAGTTAGAGACTACTGGGCGAAATTCACCATGCTGGTGCACAAACTGGGGTGGGATCTGAACAGTGAGCCAGTGAAATCAGCCTTCTACCTAGGTTTGCATGCAGACGTTAAGGATGAGCTGGCAAGAGGTCCTAGACCGCAGACTATGGATCAGCTCAGCAAAGCGGCGCTAGCGGTGGGGGTGAGGCAGGAATCCAGATGGTATGACAAACAAGCGACGCGCGCAGCAAAACCTTGGTTCCCACGCTCTCAGGACAGACCACATCACCAAAACCCACCCCAGGGACCGCCCCCAGACCCGCCCAGACCAAGCCCAGAGCCGGAACCGATGGAGATCGGGGGAGCGCGCGCGCGGGCTTTTCAAACCCCGGCGGCGCCAAAACGCAAGGAGGGAAGAGGAGGGAATTGCTTTCTCTGCAACTCCCCCCGGCATCGCGTCAGAGACTGCCCTCATCGCAGGGAGTGGCAAGGAAAGGCGGGAACGGTTGTACCTTCCCCCACTGACGTAGCACCACAGCAGGGAAACGAGACAGCCTGGCTGCAGGAGACAAGGGGCAGCAGCCAGGCACAGTCAGCAGTGAACAGCCCCAGCCCGCCCACCCGCACAGAGAGGAGCAGAGCCAGCCCACCCCTCCCAGAGCAGGAGTGGTTCTAGAAGTCACGCTGACGCTCCCAAATGGCTACCCCCTGTCAGTCCTCGCCTTAATTGACAGTGGGGCATCTGCCAACTTCTTCTCGAGAAACTTTGCAGAAGAGCACCAAATCCAACTTCTGCAGCTGGATTTTCCCCTGCATGTGGCCACCATTGATGGCAGAGAGTTGCTGGGAGGGGCCATCACTCATCAAACCCCCCCCATGAGAATGACGGTGGGAAGGCACTCAGAGACACTGGCTTTCAACGTCACGACCATCTCAGACCCCCCCATCGTTTTGGGAATGAGCTGGCTGGCGCGCCACGACCCTTCCATAAGTTGGCACCAGAGATGCATCACGTTTGGGTCGGACTTTTGTCTGGAACATTGCATGCAGCACCAACCAGGGGAGGGGCCTCCGATAGCCACGGTGGCCACCATGCACGTCAAAGGGGGTGAGGCGATACCCAAGCCGTACTGGGACCTGCAGGAGGTCTTCAGCGAAGCGGAGTCCGACCACCTACCCCCACACAGGCCTTTTGACTGCCAGATCAACCTGGTGCCAGGGGCAACTATACCCCCAGCCAAGCTGTACGCCATGTCAGACCAGGAACTGGAGGATCTGCGCGCTTTCATCGACAAGAACCTCAAGCGGGGGTTCATCAGAGAAAGGAAGGCAGCAGGGGGCAGCCCGGTCTTCTGGGTGGACAAGAAAGACACGCAACAGCGCCGCCTGGTGGTGGATTTTAGACGGCTGAATTCGGTGACAGAGCCAGTGGCTTTCCCCATGCCCAGAGTGGATGATCTCCTGACAGCGGCACGCAGGGGCAAGATTTTCACCAAGCTAGACCTGAGGGGGGCGTACAACTTGATCAGGATCCGGGAAGGCGATGAATGGAAGACCACGATGTTCACGCCTCTGGGCTCTTTTGAATATCTGGTGATGCCCTTCGGGTTGCAAGGGGGCTCAGCCTGCTTCCAGGCCTTCATGCACCACGTCCTGGGGTCCCTCCTCTTCAAGAACTGCCTGGTCTTTCTGGATGACATCCTTATCTATTCCAATGACCCAGTGCAGCATGTGAAGGATGTCAGGGAGGTGTTGCAGCGCCTGAAGGACAACCACCTGTATGTGAAGCGGGAGAAGTGCAAGTTTCACACCAAGGAGGTGGACTTCTTGGGCTACAAGCTGTCAGACAAGGGACTGGCAATGGACAAGGACAAGGTGCAGACCATCCTGGACTGGCACAGCCCCAGGACGCGCAAAGATGCCCAACGACTACTAGGCTTCGCTAACTTCTACAGGAAGTTCATCCAGAACTTCTCTCGGGTCACGGCTCCCATCACCGACTGCCTGAGAGGCAAGCAGAAGTTCAGGTGGACACCAGAGGCACAAGCAGCGTTCGAAAGCCTCAAGAGGGTGTTCGCGTCAGACCAGCACCTGTTCCACGTGGTGCAGGATGCGCCCCTACGCCTGGAGACAGATGCTTCTGATAAAGCTATGGGAGCGATTCTGTTGCAACTGGACGCCAACAGAGAGTGGAGACCCTGTGCCTTCTTCTCCAGGAAGCTGACCCAGCCTGAACGCAACTACACAGTGTTTGATAGGGAACTTCTCGCGATCCACGCGGCGTTCCAGCACTGGCGACACTTCCTGGTGGGCGCCAAGCACCCCATCCAGGTGTGCACAGACCACAAGAACCTGGAGTTCTGGAGAACGGCCAGGGTGCTCAACCAGCGGCAGATACGGTGGGCAGAGTTCTTCTCGAACTTCAACTTCTCCATCCACTACATCCCGGGGGAGCAGAACGTCAGGGCGGATGCCCTCTCCCGCAAGCCAGAGTACATGGAGGAGGAGTTGCCACCAGCACCCAGGCACGTTTTCCCCCCATCTGCATGGTCATGCGGTGCAGCAGTGGTGAGCGAGGCAGAACTCACAGCACTGACGGCAGCGGATGAATTTGCCACCCGCATCTTCAGAGACCTGAGAGGGGGGAGGGAGCAGGCCAAAGACTTTGAGGAGAAGAGGGGTTTGCTTTTTTACAGGGGAGCCCTGTACCTCCCGACCAAACAGCTGAGAGGTAAGGTTCTCAAGCAGATGCACGACAACCCAACGGCGGGTCATTTCGGAAGGGACAAAACCACTCACCTAGTCATGAGACACTTCTGGTGGCCAGGGGTGCGGGAGGATGTTCGGGATTATGTCAGGGGATGTGACACCTGCCAGCGAGCAAAGGTGGTCAGAGCGCCACCAGCAGGTTTGCTGGAGCCATTAGCCACACCGCACAGGCCGTGGGAAGTAGTGTCCATGGACTTCATCACAGACCTGCCGTCGTCCAGGGGCAAGACCGCAGTGTTGGTGGTGGTGGACCTCATGTCCAAAATGTGCCACTTTATACCGTGTGCCAGGGCGGTCTCGGCAGAAGAGACGGCCAAACTGTTTGTGGACCACGTATTCCGACTGCATGGATTGCCTTTAAGAGTTATTTCGGATCGTGGCCGCCAATTTGTTTCCAGGTTCTGGCGACGGCTCATGAACCTCCTGCAGGTGGAGGTCAGCTTGTCGACGGCTCGGCACCCGCAGACCAATGGACAGGCGGAGCGGGTCAACGCCATTCTGCAGCAGTACCTGAGATGTTACGTCAGCCAGAGGCAAACGGACTGGGTGGATCGCCTGCCACTGGCAGAATTTGCCTACAACAATGCGGTGCACGTCTCCACAGGGGTGTCGCCCTTTAAGGCCAACTATGGGCGCGACCTCAGATCTTTCCCGGAGAGGGAGGGGGAGGAGGAGGAAGAGGGCCCACAGGCCGAGGAGTGGGCAGAGGACCTGGAGACGGTGCACCAACAGCTCAGAGAACACTTGGAGAGGGCCAAGGAAGCGTATAAGAAGGGGGCAGATCGCCACAGGCGGCCGGGAGAGGTCATCAGGGTGGGGGACAAGGTTTGGTTATCCTCGGAAGGTCTTCCCACCAGGGGGCGATGCAGAAAGTTAGCACACAGGAGGCTGGGCCCCTTCACGGTCACGCAACAGGTCAACCCGGTAGCCTTCAGGCTAGCACTGCCGGAGGACATGAGAGTGCACCCAGTGTTTCATAGATCACTGCTGTCGCCGTACAGGGAAAGTACCAGGTTCAGGGACAGCGATCAGCCTCCAGAGGGAGGGGGGGAGACGGGAAACGCCCGACAGCTCAATGAGGCAACTGAGATTTTAGACTCAAGGAGAGGGGTGAGAGGACTGGAGTACCTGATAGCATGGGAGGACACTCCGCCATCCCACAATGAGTGGATACCGGCCACGGAAGTACCTGAGGAATTTTTAGTGGAAGAATTCCACGCCCTGTTCCCCCACAGGCCCAAGCCCTGGCACATGGAAAGGGAGGGAGAGGGGGAGGGGCAGGAGGAAGGGATAGCAGGCAGCAGCTCTCCATGGAGATGGGAAGCGGAATTTGAGGACACGGAAGAAGAGGTGTGGGTTTCACCGAGGTCAACGACGTCAGAGGCAGGAGAGGACTGGCAGAACATTTTTACTCCCACCAGCTCTGATGCCACTGACTTCTTGGGATTTCCGTCTTCTCAGGGGGAAGGAGAGAGATCGCAGGATTGGGGGGAAATTTTCACACCCACAGGCTCGGATGCCACAGACTTCTTGGGATTTCACTCGTCCCCAGCAAGCAGAGAGCCACTGGGGAGGAGGAGAGAGGAGCCTGGGAGGGGGGTGGATGTGAGGGACAAGGGATACAGGGAAGTCCCTCCCATCTTAAGTTCAGCCCATCACCAAGCGCTGGAGAGAGTAAGGAGAGCTCTGCCTCCAGCGGAGAGTCAGGAAGTGGTGTCCGAGGCTCAGGCAGGGTTGTGGAGCCCATGCCTCAGGTGGGACAGGAAGTTGGACGCACGGGGGGGAGGCCAATCCCCCCAACTCCCGAATTGCGACGCAAACGTAGGGGGAAGAGGTTGGGTCTGCCAAAGTTGTGGTGCTGGAAGAAAACGCGCCAATCGCCATTCGGGAGTTCTGACACCTCACCTTAAGGATGCATTTTTATTGCTCTGAACACTGTAAATAATCAGCACTTAATAAAAGCCTTAAAAGACCATGCTGGAGTCGTTACTCTAGAGTAGCCATACCAGGCCCTCTGACAGCATGTAATATATATTACATTTTGCTCCTTAGCGTCAGAGAAAAATACAGAAGGACCGACTTGTGAATGAGTTCACCACAGCACTGACGAACTTCCAGAGGGTCCAAAGACAAGCTGCTGAGAAAGAGAGAGAAATTGTAGCCAGAGTGCGAGCCAGCTCTAGGGTATCAGTAAGTATATACCAATGTATGTGCGATGTTTCTATTTACAATTGTACTTTGGAAGCCGAACGCCTTGGCTCCCGAACAAATCGATCAAAAAACGGAAGTGAGTGTTCCAGTTTTCGAACGATTTTCGGAAGCCAAACATCCGGCGCAGCTTCCGCAGTTTCCGATTGGCTGCAGGATGCTCCTGCAGCCAAACGGAAGCCACACTTGGGTTTTCGAATGGTTCCAGGAGTCAAACGGACTCCCGGAACATATTCTGTTCAAAAACCTAGGTACTACTGTATAAAATCTGTTTCAGTATTTTAACTTTTGCATGTCTTAAAGTAGGATTGTAAATCTTTATTGATTATACTGCTATACCTTTTATAAACCTCTTTGAGGGTTTTCTTTACAATCACGTGGTGTATAAATTTTGTATAATAATAAAATAATAATACATAAAATAATAAACAATACATAAATTAATAGAGGAATCAGGATAGAATATATCATTTATCTACTACTTTAGCAGTTATCTCCATATTAGGGTGCATCAACATCAGTGTATTTCACATGCAATCAGTTGCTAAACTCCATTTGTGAAATGAACGGCAAGCTCTTGAATTTCACCTGCAACAAAAAGTTGTGGCTTTTTAAATTGTTATTATTAAAGCACCAGATAATCTCCTGGGGATGCAAGCAAAAGTGGAGCTTTTTGGTCGGGGTGGAATAGAACATGGGAAGCTTTCATGTGGTCAAAGTTGGGTTTGAATACAATAGCATGCAGGACCCAGAAGACCCTGTCAGCATGCCTGATTTTGTCAGCATGTGGCTTTGCAGGCAATTGCATAGGGAACACTATGTGGTTTTGCATGTTTGTTGATCTGAAGCTGAGTGATATTTACGTGAGTAGGAATTACCATGTGATACTCCACATAACTGCAAACAGGTCTCAGCTAGTAGCATCTACGGCAGTAAAAACTAGCATAAAGGTGAAAGAAGCTTATACAAGAATTGACACCGAAGGCTGGATCTAGAAGCGTTTCACTTTAAAGCATTGTACAGTGGTACCTCAGGTTAAGTACTTAATTGGTTCTGGAAGTCCGTACTTAACCTGAAGCGAACTTTCCCATTGAAAGTAATGGAAAGTGGATTAATCCGTTCCAGACGGGTCCGCGGAGTACTTAAATTGAAAGTACCCTTACTCAACCTGAAGCGTACTTAACCCGAGGTATGACTGTAAGTTTAAACAGGGAAAACAGGTACAGTGGTACCTCGACTTACGAACGACTCGACAACTGAATTTTTCGACTTACGAATGGGGCTAATGGCCGTGTGCTTACGAATGTCTTGAGGCCCCACTGTACAGAAAAATGGGACTCCATGTTGCCATCTGGTGGCACAGTGTTATATTGCATATAGGTAAAGGGGACCCCTGACCATTAGGTCCAGTCGTGACCGACTCTGGGATTGCGGCGCTCATCTCGCGTTACTGGCCGAGGGAGCCAGTGTACAGCTTCCAGGTCATGTGGCCAGCATGACAAAGCCGCTTCTGGCAAACCAGAGCAGCACACGGAAACGCCGTTTACCTTCCCGCTGTAGTGGTACCTATTTATCTACTTGCACTTTGATGTGCTTTTGAACTGCTAGGTTGGCAGGAGCTGGGACCGAACAACGGGAGCTCACCCCGTCACAGGGATTCGAACCGCCGACCTTCTGATCGGCAAGCCCTAGGCTCTGTGGTTTAACTCACAGCACCACCCGCATACAACACATATAAATCACTTTTTCTTTACCTGTCTAGCTCACTGATCCTAAGATCAGTGCTTTTTCTCTGGGGGTACGGAGGGGTACACATACCCCTACACATTTTGCAAATCTAAGTTTAGCCTCATTGAGGGGCAGTATTTCAATATGAGTAGGAAAATCAAAGTACCCCAAAACATTTTTATAGCAAAAAAAGCACTGCCTAAGAGAATATAAATTAATCCATCTTATTCTATCATGGCTGCTCTACTTTGTGCATTAAACATTCCATAACTGTTGGGTATGGTGGGTATGCAGGTCTAGCAGGGCCCAGACCAACCTAATGTGAGCAAGAAGTCAAGTGCTCTAAGAAGTGTTATGGCACTGAAGTGATCTTGCTTCATTTCTGTTTGTAAATGAATTTGGGGTAGGGGTGGGGACATTGACTTGGATCCTAAGAGGAGGTAAGTTAAAGAAGTTCACAGAAGGAAGTTTTCCCTCTTCTTTTTCCACTCCATCTACAGCCTCCCCAGAAACCTTTCTGCAGAGCCTTCCTGAACAATGTGGGAGGAATAGTCCAAAACTGGGCAAGCATTTATTCCAGTGTCATCCCCCCCCCCGGTGTAGAAACTTACACCTGCAATTGCATTACTTTCCCCCCTTCAGGGAGTGCTAAGGATATAACACAAATTAAATTGGGCTGATCCAACTTTTCCTTTTTCCCTATACCTTCTTTTTGTGTGGCTGTGTCATACTGAAGCAGATGTAATTCCATGCCTCAGAATAAGTTGTTTTTCCATCTCTTAACTTTGCAGGGTGGTGCCCCAGAGGAAAGCTACAAAGAAGGAACACTTGTGTCCTGGGACAGGTAGGAAGTGCTATAAAACCTGACAGGGCTTCATTTATTAAATTAAGTAAACTAGGTAAAAAAATGTGTGCACACATAATAGTGCCATAAATTCTCAAATCACTCACAAGTAGGCAATAAAACCTGCTGAGGTTTTTTATGTGGTGTCATAAATGTGGTGCTTTCATTGCTGAGGTGTGGTGTGATCTTAATCCTTCATTGTCCTGTTAGGGAAAAAATACAGTTTTTACATGTATTTTCTCTTAAGAGCTTCCATTAATGGCTTTTCACTCAGTGGGTACTGTGTGTGGTATTCAAAAAGGTCCCAAAATCTGGTTGCCAGTGGCAGCTAGCAATCAATGTTCCCTGTGAAAAGTGTATTAATTAATAATCTGCTTGGATATCCTGTGTGCTTTAACTTATAGCCAGCCTCAGACCGAAGTACTAGAAGAAGAAATCACAGAAGATGACCTTCGTCTTATTGAGGAGAGAGAGTCTGCCATCAGGCAGCTTGAGGTGAGCAGAGGGCAAAGTTTATAAATGCACTGAGATCAAGAGCAGAATTTTTATTTCCTTAATTTTACAGTGTATTTTAAAAAAAACTTCTATTGTGGTATTGGTTCTCCCACCCACCACCCACCCCAGTATTTGTTGCCCTTAAGTTTGTGCTTCCATGTGATTGATTGATTGATAGAATATCAGCTTCTAAAACCAAAGAAAAGGTCTTATCCTGCACCACCTAGTGAACCATGCTCACCAAAGTACTTTCAGAACTTAAAGTTTGTGTTCTAACTCTAAACCATAAATGGAGTGAAACCGTGTCTAAGTAAAGATAATATCAGTAAAGATAATGATTTTTGTTTGTTTTTTATTTTTTATTTGCTAAATGGCAGAGTCTAGGTCCACTTGATCCTATTGATTTCATTGGAAGGAATTACACCTCTGATGTATCTAGCTAAAACAGGGAGACTAGATTGTACCTTAAAAAGGACATGGATTGCACAGAGTTGAACACTTTGATGTCTCATTAACACAAAGCTTAGCTATCTGGACTGGAACTGATCATGGTTATACCCTAATTAATCAGCTAAAATATTCCATATGCAAACACATGACATCCAATTTGTTTTCCAGATATGTTGAAAGTAGCATGGTGAATGTTAAAGAATTTGTGTGTGCTACTTGGTGTTTTGTGGTTTCGTAGTCCAACCATTTCTTTCCCCCACCATTTGTCCTGTTCCATTTTTTTCTACACGTTGCTGGGAGTGAATTCCTGCAGTTGTGCTAAGTGTTGGGGATGTATAAACATGAACATTTTCTGTGTTTACAGGCAGACATTTTGGATATTAATGAAATATTTAAAGATCTGGGGATGATGATTCATGAACAAGGAGATGTGATAGGTAAGCAGAAATTAGTGTTCTGGAAAGAGCTCCTTTTAAAAGTTTGCATAACATTTGGGCACAGTAGCTGGATTCAGTTAGCATCTAGAAATCTTCCAGTAATTTGATAAAGGCTAGAGTTAGCTGTTTCTCAATCATCTGGTTAGGCAAAATTTGGCTTGTGAATATGCCCATGTGCCTTCTGGATTTTATTAACTGACATGTAGTTGCCTTATATTTCAGGCTACAATATATTATATTTCAGGATACAATATGAAATCTGCTTAAGGGGCTGCTCTGTTTTGTTGTGGGAAAAGTGTATTTCAACTTGGTTTCTTGTATTACAAGTTACGTGGTCCTTGACAGCTTTTCAGATTTCGAAGGAGCTGTGCCCTCCTAGGATTAAATTCAGAGCATGTTCAGAACGAAGAGTTGACAGAAAAAGCATTATGCATAAGAAAAATCTATGTTTCAAGTATACATTTTATAGACCTATCCATTAAGCTCAGGAAGGAGCTGGACTTTTAAATACAGTGGTACCTCGGTTTAGGTACACAATTGGTTCCGGAAGTCTGTACTTAACCTGAAGTGTACTTAACCTGAAGTGAACTTTCCCATTGAAAGTAATGGAAAGTGGATTAATCCGTTCCAGACGGGTCTGCAGAGTACTTAAACTGAAAGTACTCAAACCGAGGCGTACTTAAACCGAGGTATGACTGTAGACTTTTAAAAGAAAAGCTGCTGGCATGCAGAGTGGATGAGCATTGCCACCACGCTGGCCTTAGTTGCAGTATTTTTCTTTGTCCAGGATACAGTCCGTTTCCACAAGCTGGTTATGATCTTATCTTGGGGAAATAGCTTACGTTTTCCTTCTCTGCCTGTGAAACAAAGCCTATTAGTTGGGGTGAAGAATCCTAAGCACATTTAGTAGGAGTGGAATCACACCTTAAAAATGATGATTCTGCATTGAGTCCCACCACCAACCCAACCCCCCGCCACTACTTAAAGTTACCCGCTGTAATGTGTAGTTCAACTTGTCTCAAGTCCCAATGTCAGTACAATATGTATGTCCCTGCCAATGCCTCATCTTTGACTACTGCCGGCAGAAGCAAATAATGCACATTGTAATAATAATAATAATAATAATAATAATAATAATAATTTATTATTTATACCCTGCCCATCCGGCCAGGTTCCCCCAACCACTCTGGGCAGCTTCCAACAAAATATTAAAATACAGAAATCCATCAAACATTAAAAGCTTCCCTAAACAGGGCTGTAATGATCTCAGGTGGAGGCTCAGGCAATTCCCCACTCCCATGTTGGAAGAAAGTGCAAGGCAGGTCAAAGGACTGCATGGGCTGCCCCTTGCTGCCGACACATGTAGCAGCCTCCCACCACAAATGCTTGTGCTTCTGACTGGTGTGTGAATCAGTCAGTTGGACCATCATAACCCTTCTCATGCTAGCCAGACACCCAAGCGGCAAGGGTGTGTTGTCAATGTGTTGGCATTGTCAGGAGGGTGTATGTGTGAAGCTGAACAAGCCATTATCCGCCCCCTCTCCTTTGTTACCTGTAGTTTCATCCTGGTTTGTTTCAGCTGAACGTTCTTGCAAATAAGTGTGTTTAGGATTGCCGCCTTTTTCCTGTGTCATAGTCAAATAACAGGACTAAAGATGTAAGGTTCCAGAGGAATCTGTATCTGTTACTGAGAATTTCACTCTGCCTTCAGATTAAAGTCTCTGTGGTTTATTTTTCTCCTCAAAGACAGCATAGAAGCCAATGTAGAAACAGCTGAAGTCCATGTCCAGCAAGCAAATCAGCAGTTGTCCAGAGCAGCAGACTACCAGGTAAATATGAGCAGAAGCGGCTAGATTATGTTGGGAATTTTCCATCCTTTGATTAAAAAATTGATGCTTAATTCTCAGACTTACTAAGAGGCTAGAAATGTGATGTACAGGTGACTCACTCTCTCTCCTCTAGGCCATATTTTAATGATCATTTTTAATGCTCTGCTTTTCCAACAAGAAATCAGAGCAGCTTACAGTCCTATTGAAAAAAACAAAACATACTTAACATTCCATTTGTAATAAAGGAGGGCTATCGCAGGATGAGTTAAAGCACAAATATACACCGCTCAAAATCATGCACGGACAGGAATATCTTTGTACGGTTCCTGAATGCTGACCTAGAAGGCAACAAGCAGACCTCTTGGTTCCACAGGCATGGGTTGCAGAGGTGTGCTGAAAGAGAGAAGGGCCCATCTTTCAACCCCCAAGGCACATTGCTCCATCATCTCCAAAGACAGATGGATGCCAGCAACAATTTAATCACCAGTTGCCTTATCTCAAAAAGCGAAGGGATGCAGAGAAGGGCTTCCAATGCAGATATGACAAGGGAAATATATTAGAAGGTGGTCCTTAAGATGCTCTGAGGCATGACCATCTTGGGTTTTAAATCAAAACCAGCACTTTGAATTACATTCACACACCAGAAGTCTTGCCAACTCCTTTTGGACAGGCAGAAAGCCTTTGAGAGTGCATTACATGTAGAGTGCATTACATTAAACCATACCATGACCAGAAGATGGATAACTGTAGCAAGCACTTTGTTGCAACTTTTTCATGGATAGCTAAGTTGGGGAAATGCAGTTTGATCCACAGGTGCCACTTGGGCCTCCAAGGATCTAAAAGCAGTCTCAAGCTGCAAACCTGATAATGTATTGGGAAACATTTCTCAGGCTGAGGGCTGCATTCCGTCATGGTCAAAGTTCAGGGGATGCAGCAGAAGCAAAAGGTAGGTGAGAGCAGAGACCAAAGTGGGTAGAGCAACAAATGCGACTTTTACCTTTGTACAGTGAGAGTTGTGTGTTGCAATCATAAGATGGTCAAGAGATCTCTACACACACAACCATACTCTCTCAAGGCAAGCAAGAACTATGATCCCAGTTCAAGGATACATTTCAGCCATGCAAAAGCCCTCAAGGAAGGGGAAGCCCAGGACTGCTGACCCGGGGACAGTCCTGAGGCACAGATTGAAAACATTTGTTAACCGTGGTGACCATGAACCTATTTATGCACTGCACTGAAATGGAAAGCAAGTGGCGTTTAAGAGGTGTGCTCTCATGTTTATTGGACAGACTGACCCATCACATGTATAGTATTTATAAAAACTAACTTTAGCAAAGTTGTGAATGTTACACTCATCAAACCTACTTAGTTCTGATGCCCCAGTAGTAAGATTATTCTTTTTATGAGCAGAATAAGTCATGTGTAATCTAAAAAGTTGTTGAGAGATTTAAGTACCACAAATTTTAAACAGTTTTCTTATGAGTTCAGGTATTTCAGGTTTTAAAAGCAAACTATTGAGTGCCTATAACTTAGTCTTTTCTGTAAATCTAAACAGTGACTAAGGCTGCAATTCTAACCCAATTTGCCTAACAGTAAACTGCATTGAATTCTGTAGGACTTATTTCTGAGTAGACATGGTTAGGATTGCATGGTTGCTAGCTCGAAATCGCTAGAGACCTCTAACTTGCAAGTTCTCGACTTGCACTCTGTCTCTCAACGAAACATGTGAACTGTCTCAGTTTTGGGTTCTGTAGGGTTTGGTTAATGTTTAGTTTTCTATGTGGAGGGAATTTGCTTCAGATGGAAGAGCAATATTCAAACCATGGGTATCCCCACCTGAAGTCTGAAATTTTCCATGCCACTGGTGAGAACTGGATGGTAGATAAACTGACGATGGAACACTTTGAACCGTTCAGTTCAGGAATTTCTACCCTGACGATCTCCTCTTTTGTTTCTCCACAGCGCAAGTCCCGCAAGAAATTGTGTATCCTCATTCTTGTGCTTGTTGCAGGAGCAACTATCCTTGGCCTCATCATCTGGGGAGCAACAAAATCATGATTTCCTAAAACACGTAGTAGAGTTTCCAGTCATGTCTCATTGTGAAGCTGTTCAGTAAATGATATGCCCATCTTTATCACTTCTGCTTTGTCACAAGATGCATTTTTAATCCACGAGTGCTTCCCCATCAGCTTGTGTAGTACGATTAATTTGAATTCATTGTGGCAATGTAACTTGCCAATACTCGATCAAGGTATAGGCAACTTCTTATATGGTGCTTACTACTCTTCTCTTTACCTCCAGGTGTAGATCTATTGATCAAGTAGGCCAGGCTTACACACACACACACACACACACACACACACACAGTTATCTTGCAAGGTCATTCAGTTGAACCCTTTGGAGGCCTCATAGAGGGGCTTGTGAGCAGGATGCAAATTGTCAAACACACTGTTTGATATGTCAGCTTAAATAGGGCCAAGTTAATTTACTGCAACAATTAATTCATCAATCACTTTCAATGACTGTTACTATTAACCTGTATGTCTGGACTAAGTGAAACTTTACTTTGCTTCTCATTTCTGAGATCACACACACACACACACACACACATATGGTCCCAAGGATTTCTTTCCATAAACTAGTGGAAATCTCTGTCCACTAACTCTCTGCACAGTTCAAATCTAATAACTGGGCTACTGGAGGATGGAGCCTTGCTTCTGTTGTTATCTCTCTGACTTAATCTTTCTGAAACTTTTTTGGATTAAATGTGCAGTTTCTGTTTTTACAAAAGAGCGATATCTTTCTCTTCATATTTTGATATTAAAAACATGATACTGGGTATCAGCAAACTTGGCAAAGGCTAATCTAGCAAAAAAGGGTTTGATAATGATAGGCTGTGTGTTTGTACTTATCTTTAAAAGATAAGTCTTTGGAATACATTTAAAATTTTGCTAAGATTTGCACCTTAATTTATGTACTTGTTAGGTAGTTGAAGTTCAAAGTATATGGGCAAAATTAATATGTATAGTGGCTTAGCTTCAAACTTGGCTCTCTGATTTGAATCTCCAATAATGTACACATTCCTAACTAGAAAACTGTTTTTAGTTGGTTTGTGGCTCAAGGCAACACAGCTGGATTGGGGCAGTGGGGGATTCACAATCATGGATTTGTACATCTGTACAAGATCCCCCACAGGACCAACGCAGCTGAGAAGAAGGAAGCCATTTGGATTGGGAATACAGCATGGGGACAGGATCAACCATGTCCCATTTCATGGCCCCAATCTGAAGGGGAAAGGGTTTGCCTCTGTATTTACCCTTTAAAAACAACAACAGATGATCTGGTGATGGGTAACCTCACTATCTTTACTACTTTGGTCTTCATATTCCTGTATATGATGGTGACTAGTGAAAATTCTGAGTTGTGTACTGCTTGAATTCAGGGCTCTCAGGCCAATATAAACATCAAACCTGGTGTTTTTGTTTTTAACAAAGTGATTGATCCCTCATTGTATTAGTAAGTACTAGGAGTCCAGAACAGAGTTTGGAAAGTTTTGACTTCCAGATGATTAAGCTGAATTTAATTCTCTCAAGTCCTGAGGTTTTTTTATTAAAAGAAAAAAAACTTGATTATTATTATTATTGGTTCCATTTTGTAGTAACATATATTGGAAAAGTTATTCATTGTTATCTGCGAACTAATCAGGTTATTTTTTAATATATTATTGAAGTAATTAAAATGTATTGCACAAATATTATCTCTAGCTTATACATCTTTTGTATGCAGTTTGATAGAGAAGCAATGTTTACATGATAAGCTCTGAGACTTGAGATTTGGGGAAAACTGAAAGTATCTACAATCTAAATTTGGATTGCACCATCTAAATAAAGGCAATTTTGAAAGTGAATGCTTTGCAGGTTGTCATTTGCAATTTAGGTAAAGGCAAAAGGTTAAGGTAAAAGGTTAAGTCCAGTCAGAGGCAACTATGGGATGTGGTGCTTATCTCACTTTTAGGCCAAGGGAGCCGGCGTTTGTCCACAGACATTTTTCCGGGTCATGTGTCCAGCATGATTAAACCACCTCTGGTGCACAGAGGACCATGATGAATGCCAGGGCACATGGAAATGCCATTTACCTTCCCTCCACAGCGGTACCTATTTATCTGCTTGCACTGGTGTGCTTTTGAACTACTAGGTTGGCAGAAGCTGGGACAGCAACAGGAGCTCACCCTGTTGTGTGGATTCAAACCTCCGACCTTCCAATCAGCAAGCCCAAGAGGCTCAGTGGTTTAGACCACAGCACCACCTGCATCCCTTCTTTGCCAATTACCTTCTGTTCATACAGCTTACCAATGAGAAAAAAATCTCAGCATTTTGAAAGGAAGCAACATTAGGCTGGAACATAATCCAGGAAAAGCAATACACAGCACTAACTTTTCCAGCTATATATAAATTAATAAGAGCATTATGGTGCTAATTAGAAACATCCTTTAAAAATGCTGTAAGCTACAAGATGATTTGCAATTTCCCTAGTAGCTTGTAGGCAAAGAGCAATGTTTAGTAGCTCAAGAAACCTATGGTTTGGAAGAATCCTTGTCCATCTCAGAAGTAATGGGAATCCAAAAGGCAACCCAACTGTTCTGTCCATCAATTCAGCCTATCTGATTCAGAATAAGCACATTTTTAAAAAGATCCTAGTACAAGTAGCTTTTCATGAACTAAGCTAATGAACAACCTAATGGACATGAAAGTAAACACTCCTCCTAGTTGCTAGTCAGCCTGAATTGGATTTCTCGTAAACCCCATATCTGATCATTGGTATATCAGGTGAGCGAAAAGTTAGCCATATAGTTTTCAAGGGGAGAGCTGCACTATTCTGCTCCTCAGATCCTATCACTTGTAGAGGCACTGTGTATGGCCAAAGGAAAGGGGTGCAGGAATGAAAAAACCCTCAGTCCTAATGAATAAGAAACCTTTCCATAAATGTCCTCTAATATATGTGCAGTGGCGTATTTTTGTTCCCACAACTGTTGTGGAGAAATTGCTCTGGAATTTTGCAATCCAGCCTTCCTTATTTACAAGAATAATGTATAAATGCCCACTAGTTTTTGTATGCCAAAGTGGCTGAACTAATCATGTTCCCTTTCAGCCATTTTTGAGGGTATAGCGTGGGGTGAGAGGAAGGGGTGCCAAATGCTCTTGTTGCCTGGATGCTTCAGCGTTCAATTTGCCAACAACACACTTTGAAAGTTGCAAGCTTTTTTGGAACTCTGTAATATGTGGGTTTGCTCTGATGGTATCCCATTCCCTGCGATAAGTACTCCCTTCTCCGCATATGGAAAAGTGGCCTAACCTTGAGGAAGCATGCATTTCAGGCAGCTCTTTCAGTGACCTGTGCAGTTGAAGGAGAAATGTTGTCAGAATGATGCATTGTAACGCAAACCAGAGGGTTGTTACAGCCTCCTGGTTTTGCCATCATTGGGGCTTCCCTTGGGGAAGTGATGTTTGCACACTTTTCGTTAATTCATTACCCCAAAAGTAATAAAGGAATATAGGAAGGGATAAAGGAATGCATGCTGCACAAGAGAATGTGGCTCTTTATACCTGCATTGTATTTATGAAGCTTTATGTCTGAGCAGCAATTTAAACCCTAGCCACCTAATCATATGTTGTGGTATCATTTAAATGTGCCTTCCAAAAGGCTCCTGTTTTCTTTTGTCCTAGTATAATCTCATTAAATTCTTAAAGCAAGGGTGCCTTCAAATGGGCTGCAGCTTTCCTTGTTACCAAAGGTGTAGTGGACAAGGTACCTTTACCTTTACATTACCTAGTGGAAACAAAATTAAAAAAATCCTTCTAGTAGCACCTTAGACACCAACTAAGTTTCTCATTGGTATGAGCTTTCGTGTGCATGCACACTTCAGATACCTGGTCTCTAAGGTGCTACTGGAAGTTTTTGTTTGTTTGTTTCGACTACACCAGACCAACACGGCTACCTACCTGTAACTAGAATTACCCAGTGGATTGGGGCTGCAGGGGGGCTGAAGACCCACTACTATTTCTTCAGCAGGGTCCCTGCCTCCAGCATCCTAGAGCAGGCATCCCCGAACTGCGGCCCTCCAGATTGTTTTAGCCTACAACTCCCATGATCCCTAGCTAATAGGACCAGTGGTCAGGGAAAATGGGAGTTGTAGTCTAAAACATCTGGAGGGCCAAAGTTTCGGGATCCCTGTCCTAGGGCAACCAATTCACCATAAAGGAGGAGGAGAAGTCATTCCGCCCTTTGTGAAAGGAGATAAATCAGCCACTGTACATTGGCTCCTAGGGTCACTCTGGGGAAGGTGTGTAGGAAGAACACAGAGAAGGAGTTGTTGTGCATGCTCCAAAGCTAATCATTTAGGATCCCAGAAAATTCAAGGTTTTTCAGTTTCAAGTGAATGGTGTGCTAGTTCTGTTACGTATAAAATGGATCTTTGAGGAAAACATAACTTGAGTTGCTCTGAAATAAGGTACTGGAGTACTGCAAATCATTTGCCCATGTATGTGCACAGAAAACGTATGGAGACATGCACTGATCATTGCAGTGCATCTCTAATTATTATTAGGGTATAACACTAAGATTACAGTATATTGCATAATAGGGAGTATAGCTGTGAGGGGTTGTGGCTGTGACCACCAAGCAGGCACTTCTAAGTTTGCCACTACCTACATGACTGCTTGTTACTTCTAAATAATTTCTCAGTATCTCCCTTTCCTTTGCACGAACATGAAAAGTGGATATCGAAATTGCCCCTTATCCCCAGACCTGTTTTGGCTTCTGTTTCATTGCCAGCTTCATTAGTAGGCAAGACTTGTTTTGACTAGTTTAAGAGAGTTTGTGTTGTACATATTTTGGGTTTAAGGGATTTCTTTTTTTTAAGTACCATTTTAATTCCAGGACAGCAACAGCAAAACCTCAGACACTGCAATTTAATTTCTTAAGAGGAATTTGTACCAGTTTGCTTTAGATATTTAAACCCAATATCAAACACCTGGGATTTAATGTCAGGAGGTGGGGTTGGACATGTCACTTAGCCACAAGCACCTATTTAGAATGAAATAAAAGACTTGGCTGAAAAATGTCTACGTTCTATTTTAGACTCTGAAAAGTACTAGCCTTGTAAATATTCCCTAGGTAACCTGTAGCCGCAAGAAACCTCCAATGGTAAATACTTTCATGTTTGCTAGGAGATGAAGCTATAATGTATAAACTGGTTTAAAAAGACATCGTGACATCTAGTGCACCTGAAGAGCTATTATGGAGACGGGGAACCTGCAGCTCTCCAGATGATGATGGACCACAGCTCCCATCCCTGACCATTGGCCATGTCAGCTAGGTTTGATGAGAGCTAGGAGTCCAGCCGTTTGGAGGACCACAATTTCCCCCATCCTTGTCCTAAAGACCTGAGTTACTATCAAAGAGTGAACCACACATGCAGCTGGCAGTTTGGAGGGAGGGAGAAGTGGAACACTTGCAAGTCTTTCTTGCAAGAGTAAAGGCTGAAGCAGAAATGTTTCAAGCAAATCTGCAAATGCAGGGCTCACTCATGCACTCACAAAATGTCATTTTATGGTGTATTATTATTGCCCGTCAAATCACAAGTATAAGAAGTCATCCCAAAGCTATACACTTCAAAGTGAAATTAAGCAATACACCAGTTGACAAAAGAGACGGAGGTATTCCAACATTTGGTTTCAGTTCACAGTCCTTTAGAGGCAGAGATTAGGACTGAATTTGAAGCATATCAGCAACACACCCCTTTAACATATCAGACAGGTGCTACCCCTATTATCTTTTTGGCATCTGTTAAGATTTTCCTTTTCCAACTAGCCTTTTAAGCGGAGGATTTTATCCTAGCCTGGGTCTGTACTGGACTTGGAAATAGTCTTTTAGATATGTTGGGACGTGGTCTAAACCACCGAGCCTCTTGGGCTTGCAGATTGCAAGGTTAGCAGTTAAAATCTGCATGATGGGATGAGCTCCCATTGCTTTGTCCCAGTTCCTGCCAACCTAGGAGTTCGAAAGCATACTAGCGTGAGTAGATAAATAGGTACTGCTGTGCAGGAAGGTAAATGGTGTTTTTGTGCGCTTCATCACACTGTTCCATGCACCAGAAGCAGTTTAGACAAGCTGGCCACATGTTTCCCTTTCTGTGGACAAATGCTGCTCCCATGGCCTGAAAGTGGAGATGAGTGCCACACCCCATAGTTGAATTCAACTGGACTTAACTATCCAGGGGTCCTTTACCTTTTACCTTACTGTTGATATTTTTTATTTTTAGGTAGCTTTCAGGATGTTTCACAAGAAGCAATTAAACAAATGAATAAAATTAGCTGAACAGCTAAATTCTGGATACTTTTCCTAGGAAAGTTTCAAAGCTGCTAAGTCAAAAAGACATCAGTTATGGAAATGTCTGTAAAACCAGGAGTTGCAGGACCATGGCAAGCATGTCACTAGTGCAGCATGCATCTTCTGTGTGTTTATGGACGTCATACAGCATTATAAATTCCTCATGCTTGCTTTTAACAAGTGAGGAACTTCTGCTGGACATCCCTATGTTGTCAATGTTCTGTTAAAAAGCTTTAGCAGAACTTCTCCAAAGTAATCTGGACATTACACAGCAGATGCCAGAACAGTTTCTAGTAGTAGTATAGTAGTAGTAGTAGTAGTAGTAGTAGTAGTAATATGCAGTCATAGGATGCTCTAAATGTGACTAAAGAAATAGTTGTAAGAGGGACCGCTAGGATGCCCCCAGCAACTGATCACAATCTAATAATTGTTTTTTTTTTTTCAAATGAAAAACAACCCAACAGGAGGCTGTTCCATACACCTATCATTTAATTTCAGCCCTCAAAATATTAAAAAATATGTGCAATTATGTTTTGGCTGCAGGATTTCAAAAGAGCTCACTTAACCTAAAGAGAATAACACAGAAGCTGCCTTAGGGCATAATAAACATATATTTTAAAACACTACCATTAATAGGCATGATAAATTGCTGTTGAAAAACAGGAGGCCCTCCTTTTCCCAAGGCTATGAAGAGCTTCACTGTTTTTCTCATCAGTTCTATGAATGAGGACCAAACTGGATGTTGTACCACCAAGTCCATGGTCCTGAGAATTGCTGAGATAGTGGAGAATGGTATGGCCAAGCGGTGAATGCTTATCAGAGAGGGTCAGGGAATGGGAAAGAAGAGTGCTAAAAACGTGTTTTTAGAAAGAAAGAAAAAACCCCCAACACATATTGCTTCCAATGTATAACACTTACAAAAAAGAGGAAAATATATGAAAACAAAACCCCAATTTACCCCCTCCAGGTCGTATCAATCTTTGCCAAAGGCTAGTCGGTGTTTTGGGGTTTTTAGAACTTGGTGTGAGAGAAAAAATATCACTGGGGTGACTTGGAGCTACTGTAAGAAATGACAGGCAGAGGAGATATTGGGTTTTGCCTCTGATGTGTAGTGCCGTCAGTTAACCATAGTTTATACCAGTCTACTAGTGAATTGCATATCCCCACCATAACTCCTCACTTTTTCCAGAACATACTCCCTTCCAGGACTAGAGTTCATACATTAAATTCAGTGAGAAACTCCTCCCTAATGCAAGAAAGCTGCCCTCACCCCCTTCCTTTACGTCTTCTGACATCCTGTCACTGCAATTCAATACATGTTCATTTACAAATAAACTCCGCTGAGTTAAATGGGATTTATTTATGGAGTAGGTTTGTTTGGAGTAGGAATTAAAGAACCTTTTAATGAGGGTGAAAGAGGAGAGCGCAAAATATGGTCTGAAGCTCAACATCAAAAAAACCAAGATCATGGCCACTGGTCCCATCACCTCCTGGCAAATAGAAGGGGAAGAAATGGAGGCAGTGAGAGATTTCACCTTCTTGGGCTCCTTGATCACTGCAGATGGTGACAGCAGTCACGAAATTAAAAGACGCCTGCTTCTTGGGAGAAAAGCAATGACAAACCTAGACAGCATCTTAAAAAGCAGAGACATCACCTTGCCGACAAAGGTCCGTATAGTTAAAGCTATGGTTTTCCCAGTAGTGATGTATGGAAGTGAGAGCTGGACCATAAAGAAGGCTGATCGCCGAAGAATTGATGCTTTTGAATTATGGTGCTGGAGGAGACTCTTGAAAGTCCCATGGACTGCAAGAAGATCAAACCTATCCATTCTGAAGGAAATCAGCCCTGAGTGCTCACTGGAAGGACAGATCAGGAAGCTGAGGCTCCAATACTTTGGCCACCTCATGAGAAGAGAAGACTCCCTGGAAAAGACCCTGATGTTGGGAAAGATTGAGGGCACTAGGAGAAGGGGACGTCAGAGGACAAGATGGTTGGACAGTGTTCTCGAGGCTACGAACATGGGTTTGACCAAACTGCGGGAGGCAGTGCAAGACAGGAGTGCCTGGCGTGCTATGGTCCACGGGGTCACGAAGAGTCGGACATGACTAAACGACTAAACAACAACAACAGGTTTGTATTGGATTTGGCTTGAATACGGCTTCATTTCTTCTGCCTACTTACCTGTGCTGTGTGTCTCTCCTATGTGTGAACTCCTTAGAGAAGCTAAGAAAGGACCTCTTTAAAACACAACTTTCCACAATCGTATCAAAGCGAGAACGTTTTGCTTTAAAACGCCCCATATTTGAAGCTGATCGCAGTTTTTAGATGAAAGCAGTCCAGTGCCAGGACGCTTTAAATCAAATGCTGTTTTGGAAAGATGAGGTTCTTTCCCAGCACTTGAAAGGCATCTTGACATAAGGGAACATCTGTATGTATCTCTGTGTGCGTACGTTTTACTGTTATGACGGCTATGCATACCAAAAGAAGGGGCGAAAGGCACAATTGTGACAGGAACAGACGGCACAGTCAGTTACCTCTCCCTGACCTTTTCTTTCTTCCCACAATTTAAGTTGGGGGTGGGGGTAAAGGGAATATCTCTGAAGGGCTCAAATCTCCAAGGAAAGAGTGGGTCTTGTTTCAGCCTTGGAACTCCCTCTCATTGCATCCACCCACTCCCACTCGGTCTCCAGTGCAGATGCTGCCTTTACCTGCAAAGCATTTATTTGTAGCTTTAAAAGATATTTTGCAGGATTTGGCCTCAACGGAGATATGGAATGGAGACAGCCATTCATCAAAGGGAACTAAATTCATGTGCTCATTTTTCAGTTGCAGGTTCATAATGTTTTCTTTAATTTTCTTCTGAAAGCAGTGGGGAGGAACCCTTCTCTCCCTCTCCCTCTCCCCCTCCCTCTACCCCTCCCTCTCCCATTAGAATTCATCCTCATTTCCTTATTTTCTCTCTCTTCCTGTTCATTTTCAAAAGATATTCAGGATTTGACTGTATTTTCATTCTTTTACATTTTTAATACCTCCCACAAAGCACCTTGCATTATTATAATAAATGTCTTTTTCAGTAATGTTCTTCCAGCCTCACTAAATAAGCACAGCTTGGCATAAATTCGTTTTATTGGTTTTGTGAAAGATTTTGAAATGGGAGCATATTTAAACACACATTTTTTCACCTGCATCCTGAAGATGTATAATACAATGGTGCTATACTATGTGTCCTGCTGATAATTTGAATTGCCACTTAGACCTGTTCCCCCTTCTATGGATTTCAGCAGCATGCAGAGGTCTTCTGCCCTGAGCCACCTTGCATATGCATCCGGGAGAAAAAAATATCAGTTTGCTTCAAGTGTTAATGTGAACTTATCTAATTTGCACTTGCTGAAACAATAGATGAGCAAGAACACAGCTATGATTTGAAACCCACTCTTCTCCATATTCTGTTTTTTTTAACAAACTGTGCATTAAGATGCCTATATTAGTGAAATATATTATACTAGGAAAATTGCTAAGATATGGTGAGCCACTGTCCCTGTAGTAGGAATCTGTGAATCCCCTTCCTTTTCTATTTCACTGTTTTCCCATTGGGACACAGTACCTAAGGTGGTAGTGGTGACCCTGACTTAAATACATTATTGCTTCTATATCTTCTGAATAGTGAACATTTCTGCTATGCCTGCTAAAGTTACTTCCCCACTTCACACACACACACACACATGAGCAATCACAGAGCTGGTGATTAGTGCTTTGAATTACAGTGGTACCTCGGTTTATGAACACAATTGTTTCCGGAAGTCTGTTCATAAACTGAAGCGTTCATAAACTGAAGTGAACTTTCCCATTGAAAGTAATGGAAAGTAGATTAATCTGTTCCAGACGGGTCCGCGGAGTACTCAAACTGAAGCGTACTTATCCCGAAGCATGGGTGTAATTGGTTCCGGAAGTCTGTTCATAAACTGAAGCGTTCATAAACTGAAGCGAACTTTCCCATTGAAAGTTATGGAAAGTGAATTAATCTGTTCCAGATGGGTCCGCGGTGTTCACAAACCGAAAATTCATAAACCGAGGTGTTCATAAACCGATGTTCCACGCTAGTCACCTACAGGAGTAATACCATTCAGGAGTAATACCAATGTAACCAGTGTGGTGGCCTCCAGATGTTATCTAGCTCCCACCAGATCAGCCACCACAGCCAATGATCAGGCATCATGGGATCTGGTGTCCCACAATATCAATGGAGCATCAAACTGAGTCTAGCAGAACTAGATACCAAGCACTATTGTACCAAAACAAGAGGCAGTAAGGCGTCCATCCTATGCACACTTTTTATCTTATTTTATAAGAGTATTTCTGACCCACCAACCTCATTCAAATAAATAAGATGAAGAATCCCATGGTGACGTACAATCAAATCATTCAAGTATCATAAAATGCAGAGCACTTAAAGGCAGGCAGCCCCACTGTAACATTGCTTGCAAAGAGTGGTGGCTGGACATTCCCTTGGTGACAAAAATTCAGTTCCTAACTTTAAAAGGCATCTGTCTCCCTGATGTCTCCGTTTTCAGTGAATCCCTAGTTCCAGAATTCCTGAGCATGTCACCCTTTACACTTCATGATGAGGACAAAAAGAGCATTATCTGTAACAGCGACAGCCAAGGTTTATAGATGCTGAGTTCATCACATTGCTGTTCAACATATGTTAAAGTGGATGTGCCTCCTGAATTACAAAGGGACGGGTCAGTTAGATTCATCTTCATACACTATAACTCTGCTAATCACCCATACTTCCTCCCTCCCTCCTTCCCATTGCAGTTAAGTTAGCACCAAAATGTCCCCCCCCCCCCAAACCAGGGCAAGAAAACATGCCACAGGCTTTCTTCTGGAAGCTTTGAAAGGACATGCCATTGTCTCCAACTGAAGCAGAGATAAACCTAATGTTGAAATATCTTGGAAAATTTTATGACAGAATAATTACATGTTTGTTTTCACAATCTGTCAGCATGACGGCATCTGTCAGTGCTGTCTCTGGGCTGCAGTATTTATGCAGCTGTCTTCTATACATTACATATTTTTATTAACCATTTTAGCATTTAAAAAACCAACAGGACTCTCACAGTGCACCTAAATTATATAAATTCCATAGGATGTGTAAGATCCTTTGATTTTGTGACATGATTTACGCACACCACTTCTCCACAGTTATGCTACTTAACCTACAAAATCCAGCATCCCTGAAAGCTTTGGGGTTTGAGGCTTTTATTAGTTCCTTTTCCTGGGGTGGTGGGAATTATATCTGTCTCTGGGTGTTAGAGGTTGGATGCTGTTGCATTTTTTGTGAGTCATGCCCATCTGGAATGCGATCAGGGCTTTTTTTTCAGCCGGAACTCAGTTCCAGCACCTCTCAGGTGGATACCATTGCCATTATAAGAGAACAAGGAAGTGTGTGTGTTGAGTTCTGGCACCCCTTTCCCTAGAAAATAGCACTACATGTGATTAATCATAGAACTGTAGAGTTGGAAGGGACCCTGAGGATCATCTAGTCCAACCCCCTGCAATACAGGCATATCCAGCTGCCCCATGCGAGGATTGAACCGGCAACCTCGGTGTCATCAGCAGCACCACACTCTAACCAAGAAGAAACTTTCCATTCCCATGCGCTACATTTCATTAATTTTATTTCCACATATGTTACAGTTACCGGTGGTTACTTTGGCTGCATAGAATTAATACTTTATATGTCCTTTGCCTTTCTGGAAAGCCATGATTAAAAAAAAATTACATTGAGAACAGAGTTTCAGTGTATTTTGTAAAATGGTTATAGAGCATGTTGTTCACTCCATTACGCAGTGCCCTCCATATAAAGATCCTTATGAAAAATATCTGAGTATAGCTGGTAGGGGGGGGATGCTAAATCAAGTGAGTTTGTGAGCTTTTTTGCTGTTGGACAAGGAACATTATGTTACTTTGCATGTTTCTCTATTTGCGCTAGCCGCCAGAAAATTAAGAGCCCAATTTGTGGCTCGACTCTGAATGTCTTTTATCTTTGTAATGGCTCATAGCTAAAAAAATAAAATGGTTACTACTACTGCAGTTTAACACTTTTACAGGAGCAGAGCAGCCTCAACAATCTCCAGCTTTTTGTCATCCCCAGGGAGCATTTTAGTGCTTTTTGAGAGCAGTGGGCAACCCTGGGCTTTAGTTCAATAAAGTATTGAAGCGGATGTGTAGGTGTTCTTCTGCATGAGACCCTTGGCTATTGATTCCCCACCCTGCTCCAGCATTTGCAGTTTTCTCTGGCTCTGGTCAAAACTTTTATTTATTATTATTAGTTTACCACCATGTTTAAACCTCCATGATCTTGAATATGATCTTCACTTGTATACGTGACAGCTACAGCCTAACCCACAATGCAAGGCTGCTTCAGAACAGCTAGTAGACTTTTGACAGCTGCTAGGAACCTGTTTGAAATGGCTTACCATGAGCTGTGTTGGTTTTTGTTTTTGGTTAAAGAAAATATATATAGATATAAAAGGAGAATTCCCTGGATGCATGGATCCAGGTTTGGAACAAGTACTCTTGGGTGAGAGCACCCCAGTAGAGATTTAGTATCACAAAATATGTAGCAAAGTGAAGAGTGGAAATATAGGTTGTTAAGCTTTAAAAATATCTAAACCACTGAGCCTAGGGCTTGCCAATCGGAAGGTCGGCAATTCAAATCCCCATGACGGGGTGAGCTCCCGTTGCTCGGTCCCAGCTCCTGCCAACCTAGGAGTTCGAAAGCACATCAAAGTGAAAGTAGATAAATAGGTACCGCTCTGGTGGGAAGGTAAACGGTGTTTCTGTGCGCTGCTCTGGTTTCGCCAGAAGCAGCTTAGTCATGCTGGCCACATGACCCAGAAAATCTGTCTGCGGACAAACGTTGGCTCCCTCGGCCAGTAAAGCAAGATGAGCGTCGCAACCCCAGAGTCATTCGCGACTGGACTTAATTGTCAGGTGTCCTTTACCTTTACCTTTTTAATGTTGCTTCCAAAGTTCACCTCTTCTCTTAACATAGAAAGAGACCACACGTTTGGTAAGTTAAAAACTATTTTACAAGTCTTGTAAGTTAAAAACTATATTACAAAGTCTTCAAACATCAGATTCATGTGCTTTTCCACATGGTAGTCAGGACACACAAACAGTAAAACTTAGGTTCCAAAGTGGTGAGAGTTTCTAAATTATTGGTATAGAAACACAAAGACCGCTATCTTAAGACACACAGTCTAAGCTTGGAGAATCTAGTTTAGACATCCTTGCTAGTAGAGTTCACATGGCAGAATGGGAAGAACAAAGGCTTGATAACCCTTCCTCCCAAGATAAGGGGGATTGATCTAGCTAAGCCTGGCAGGACAGCTTATTCTATGGTGTTAACCCCTTCATGCATTAATTTGACTTAAGCATGTTTGTTATATGAGGCTATTTAACCCACAAGCTGGCCACTCACACGTCTCATAGTGCTCAAGATTATTGAATGCATTTGCAGGCCATTCCAGTTCACATGTCATGGTAAGGCTCTTTCTCTCATCCTCAATGGTATGGAAACAAATCCCTGACTTAATGTTATTTCTGCACCAGAAATTGTGGTATTTCTGGCTCCAACAAATCATGGTCAGTAAACCAATAAACCTTGACTACAGATTGTGGATTTTTGGGAATGAAATAAATTGTGATCCTTGATTCAGATGTAATGTTAAGCCAAGGACTGTGACTAGTTTCTTCCAATGCAAGTGGGGAGAAGCAAAGTGGTCAGTACTGAAACATTTGTGATGTTCGAACGAGACCACTGTAGGTTAGTACCAGTGAGCTAAAACTACAACTGTATTCTTGGTGGCATTTGAATGTCTCTTCCCGAGCCAATGCAGGCAGCAGTTTCAAGTGGGGAGTTTAGAAACCAGTGGAGCCAGCTTATGTAAACAACTTTATGATTTATGGAAGCAATTTCTTAAAGTTCTGTAAAGTTGGGAGGGACTCAAGGGTCATTTAGTCCAACTCCCTACAATTTAGGAATCACAGCCAACTGAATATTAGCATTCCTTTCTCCCACTGCAGGCCAAGGACACATCCCAGGTCTTCCTTGAGGGTGTTTCATCCCTCAGGAGAGAATTTTAGATAGCAGAGAGGGCTTCAGTGGGGAGAAAGAAGCGTGAAAACCACATTGCATGAGGATGGAGGCTAACAGATTGAGGTTGAATCCTGAGACAGAAGTACTGTTTTGGGGGGACAGAAGGTGGGCAGGTGTAGAAGACTCCCTGGTCCTGAATGGGGTAACTGTGCCCCTGAAGGACCTGGGAGTCATTTTGGACTCACAGCTGTCCATGGTGGCGCAGGTCAATTCTGTGTTCAGGACAGCTGTTTATCAGCTCCATCTGGTACGCAGGCTGAGACCCTACCTGCCCGCGGACTGTCTCGCCAGAGTGGTGCATGCTCTAGTTATCCCTCGCTTGGACTACTGCAATGCGCTCTACATGGGGCTACCTTTGAAGGTGACCCGGAAACTACAACTAATCCAGAATGCGGCAGCTAGATTGGTGACTGGGAGCAGCCGCATCTCCACCCCCATCGTTCTGCCCGTTCTGAGGTCCAGCGCTGAGGGCCTTCTGCCGGTTCCCTCCCTGCGAGAAGCCAAGTTGCAGGGGGCCAGGCAGAGGGCCTTCTCAGTAGTGGCACCCGCCCTGTGAAACGCCCTCCCACCAGATGTCAAAGAGAAAAACAACTACCAGACTTTTAAAAGACATCTGAAGGCAGCCCTGTTTAGAGAAGCTTTTAATGTTTAATGGACTATTGCATTTTAATATTTTGTTGGAAGCCGCCCAGAGAGGCTGGGGAAACCCAGCCAGATGGGCAGGGTATAAATTATTATTATTATTATTATTATTATTATTATTATTATTATTATTATTATTATTATTGACTTCTGCCATGCTGGATTCAACACAACAGTTCTCTACAATTGTTAATTAAATAAAAACAGTTACTTAAATTAACTAAATAAATGGAGTTTGTTGTTACGCATTTATTCATCAGTGATTCTATTTTAGACATATGAAGACCACTGAGTTCTTTCTGCAAATGCATGGCAGCCTCTGTGCTAATAGCTTATTGCCATGATCAAAGTACCATGGCTTACCCTAATTATATACTTAACATTTTCCTCAATTTTCATGTTTTGTTTTTAAATCTCATATTAGAAATCCTTTACCTACCTATCACAAAAATAGTTTTCTTTTACTCAAGCTTAAACAGCACAACACATTTGCAACTGCTGTATGAGAACTAAATTTGGCATATTTTTTTAAAAAAATCACTTGGCTGTGGAAAACTTCCAGGAACATTTTAATTTAGATTTAATTGTTGATATCAAGATGGGGGAAAATTAGGTTTCCCATTCAGATTCTAGCCTTGGGGTTTGCTAAAAGACAGGGCCTGACTTCCTCTGCTTTCCATTAGGAGGAGGATTTGAGCAGGACAAAAATAGGAATCACAATTAATGCAAAGAAGATTAAGTTCTTGGGCTCATATCTTCTAAAGAATATCTCACAAAGGCTATTGGGGGTTATTATGGTCTCATGTGCTGAGAATTCCCAAGACTACCATTTGACTCAGGTCAAATGAGATGTTTCAAGGCAGATGAAGTATACATCTCCTGACATTTTTTTAAAATAAAAACTTAATGTGTGGCCTAAGGATGCTGCAAGTTTGAGCAGAGGAAGAGTGAAAAGAGGAGATACTTAACCCTCCCCCCTCTACTCTTGCCACTTCAAATTCTGTGCAATGTGGTTAAAAACGGTCCTCCTGATTATGCAAACAAATTCCTCTGAAGAATGGCCAGAGGAGAAAGGGCTAAGCAGCCAATTCCTCTGCTCAGACTTGCAGACTCCCATAGCTTTCCTTCATCAAAAAGTTGAAGAATTGTTTGCACATGTATTGTCTAGTCCAGGTTTCCCAAACTTGTGTCTCCAGCTGTTTTTGGACTACAATTCCCATCATCCCTGACCACTGGCCCTGTTAGGTAAGGTTGATGGGAGTTGTAGTCAAACAACAGCTGGATACAAGTTTTGGAAACTCTAGTCTACTCCAGTCTTTCCCCAAATTGGTGTCCTCCAGATGCTGTTGGAGTCTTCAAACCCATTAGACTTTTTAAACAGGTTCCCCACCTCTGCCAAATCACAGACCACATCTGTTTCCATTGAATGAACATAAAAACCATGGATCTGGTAATTGCCAGTGCTGCAAAAACATGGATCCTTATTTATTTATTTTTACCAAGAAATGCCCTCAAAACCACCATCTAATAATTGGTGACTCTTGTATCCACAAAAAATTTGGCAGCATCTGTGTTAACCTTTCAAGTTTCTATTGAGTTTGATGAGTAATTGTTATTTTGTGTCAGCTGATTTGCTCAATTTTTATTTTTATTTTAAAATGGAGCTTGTACTAAAAACTATTGCTGACCTTTCATGATGCCCAAGCAGTTGAAACCTCTAAGCTTTGATTATTGATTATTTAATTTCTATACTGATTAATACATTAAAAAAACTGTAAGTGCTATACAAAAAACTAAAGCAACAACTTAAGCAAAATATTACTAAAATGCAGTTACATAAAAAGTTACAACATAAAAAAATTCCTTCCAGTAGCACCTTAGAGACAAACTAAGTTTGTCATTGGTATGAGCTTTCATATGCATGCACACTTCTTCAGAAAAAGTTACATTAATGCAAAGTTGCACACGCACACACACACACACACACACACACACACACACGAACACCTCTGCTCACCCACAAAGGCCTCACATCAAGTAGAGTTCCTGCAAACAGCGGGCATCACTCTAGTCTCTTGCTCTAGACCAGGCATCCCCAAACTTCAGCCCTCCAGATGTTTTGGACTACAATTCCCATCTTCCCCGACCACTGGTCCTGTTAGCTAGGGATCATGGGAGTTGTAGGCCAAAACATCTGGAAGGCCGCAGTTTGGGGATGCCTGCTCTAGACTAGCTTTTTATGGGAAGGCCCAATGCGGATGCTACTTCCTCAGGTTGTCCACAATTGTGCTCCCCACTCAGCTGAACTCTCCACACCCAGTTCTACAGTGGGTTTGTTGAGTTTCCCGGTGGGTCCAAAGGACAGGTAAAGATCCCCTATCCGCTCCCAGTTCTTTCTTCACCCTCTGTCCTCTACTCTCCCCCCCCCCCCCACACACACACCTGCAAATATGTATCCCAGGAAGAAACAAATGTAGAGCTGGGTATTTTCTGTCACATCCACACCCTAATCCCTTTTTATTTTCTTTAATCACTGTTATTAAAAAGGGTGAGTACAGCTGACTCACAGATCTGAACCAAGAGCGAGCTTTACTGAACATTTACAAAGTCTTTGTGTCATAAAGACATTTGAAGATATTCTTCACCTTGTAGGATCAAGACTGTACTAATATTTTACAATTCCCTTTTAATGCTTTAAATCTCAGTTCTATACCCACTCTAAGGCTGCATTCAGATGGCACTTTATTTCTTCTTCCCAACATTTCCTTCCCCAATAATTTTTGTATTTTATGGGCTCTTTCACACAGAAATTGTGGTTTTAGTTGCAGCTAATATTTGCTGAGTTACGGTCCATTGTTTTGTTGTATTATTTGCTGTTGCTGATTTCAGCGTGCACAGTATTTATTATTGAATTATTGAAAGCATTGATACCCCACTTTCTGTATATATATATATATATATATATATATATATATATATATATATATATACCGGTATATATATATACTCAAGTTGGTTTAGCACACTGGAAATAAAATTGATCAACCAGAAATAAATGTGCTAAAACTAAACCATTAAAATAGACAGGGACATCAAATGAAAATTTAAAAAATGTCCAGGGAGTAAAAAAACAATCCATACTCTATAGTCAAAATGCCTTTCAAAATCAAAAAGGTCCTCATGAGATGGCAAAAAACTATAATTTACAAAATTAGTTGCATGTCTACTTGCATAATTGCCATGATTTACATTCCTGAAACCATTAAACATTGATCAGTCATCACGGCTGCACAGATCCTCTTGAACTGTGGTCCATTCTCTTTTCTTAATTGACTTTCCTGTTTCTCAATCAGCAAATCAAAACCTTTTTTTTTTAATTCTGGAAGTTGAGTGCCAATGGTAGTGTCACATTTTTCGTTTGTGGAAGAGAGCTTGGCTGATTAATGGATCATTGAGAATGTAAAGGCAGTGCTTTGCAAATTTGCTAAATGTATGGGTTTCATTCCTTCTTCTAAAACTAATGCAAAGTTGAATTTAACTAGCAGAGAGCCAGCTCAGCTGAACCTTAATTCAGATACACAGGACTTTAATTCATTTCTGTTCCTTAAAAATTAAGCCCCATGGGATTGCTTGGATCTGTAGTAGCCTAATCCATAGCACACTTACATCAAAGCACTTGGATTAAAAACTGATTTTCAGACAGTTCACATGACCATATACATGGTTTGCTAGGAACACGGTTTGATCTGTGCAGAGTTCTTTGCATGGTTGATGACACTGGCAGATTGATTCCCTGCATGTCCAGCTTACCAGCTTACATGTTTTGCCATTTGGCAAGACTGCTAAAGAGATCCTGAAATTTTGCAGTAGACAGGCAGGTGGGAAATGTTAAGTCTTACACTAGAAACCTGGTACATAATGCCGTAATTCCTATCCCCTTTAAAAACTAAATTTCCTTCCAGAATTATGTTATGGTGAACTTTCAAACATGTTTTATGTACTAAAATGTGGGAAAGGAAATCAATCCCCTTTGCACAACACAACTGAAAAATCATAGTGCGGATAAGCCCCCCCCCCACAGGTGCTCAGGTGAAGGTGAGAAAGAACCTATGTGGACATACAAGCTATGTGCAAAGGCTTTGTCCAAGCAACTGCAGACCCTATTTGAGCATCCGTAATCACATGGACTACAGTTTGACAAGTTGAATGTGCATGGGCTCCTTCAGACCTTCACCAGAACATACATATGGGGCAGCAGGAGGGGCAACAACCACAGTCATGTTTCCTGCTCAACAAGCACTACCATTTGAATGGGTGGAAGGATCTATGAATGGATGGGGAACTTGTGGTCCTCCAAATATTGTTAGACTCCAAGTCCTTTCCTTTCAGACTTAGCCAGCATGGCCAATGGTCAAGGGAGCTGTGGTCCAACAACATCCCGAGAGTCACAAGTTCCATATGCCTGTGCTAGAAAGAAAGGAAACATAATGCCTCATGGATAAACAGCAGCCTTTAGAATGCTTTTTGAACCATTATATAAACATAGGAATAAGCTCTTTTGAAGCTGGAAACACCAGGCTTATCCCTGCTTGTGGTTTCTTGATAAATGTTTTTTTTAATGGCCTTACCTTCTGAGTCAGCATGGGTGTGTTAGATGGTTGGATGCAACAGTGGTTCACAAGATCATTGGAAAACAGACTTTATAGAAAATAGCAACTGCCAAGAAGGTGCTGCAATGTTCTGGGTAATCTCTAAAAGAATGTGACCTCCAGCAATATGCTCTGACTGGAAAGAAGGATCCCTGCAGGGAGTTCCAGGTTTTGTGTGCTGAAGCTCAGATAATTGGGAAAGGTACCACCAAAGCCAAGAAGATGCCAACATGGTTCACAAGCAGAGTCAAGGAGACTGTTAGAAGCAAGGTTTCTTTCAGAAAACAAGTCTTGTCCAAACAAAAAGAATAAAAAGGAGCACAAACTTTGGCAAAAGAAATGCAAGCAGGCAATAGCGGGCAAAAATATATAAACCAAAATCATTTCTAAAAAATGTATTAGAAACAGGAAGCTGACTAAGGAAGCAGTTGGACCTTTAGATGACATGGGAGTGAAAAGTGTGCTAAAGCAGTAAAAGGAAATTGCAGAGAAGCTGAATGAATTCTTTGTCTTCACTGCAGAAGATGTGCTTCAACTAACTTTTTCAGGAAGGGAATGCAAGGAAGTAAGGCAAATCGTTTGGAGAAGAGATGAAGTTCTCAATCAGGGGTTGGGAACCTTTTCTGCCCAGCAGGCCAGATTTTTATCTCCATGCTCCTGGCAGGTTGAAACTGACAGGTGGACAGGGCTACCCACCTGTGCATCACCTGATGTGATAGGGACATCATGTGATACTGTGCTTTGAAGCCCCAGTTGTCAGCACTTCAAATCACAGTACAGAGATATCTGTGGGCAGAATTCCTGCATTGTAGGGGGTTGGACTAGATGACCCTTGGAGTCTCTGCGAACTCTACAATTCTATGATTCTTGCACTATCCATGCTCTAGCTGTTGTCCAGTCTGCTTCTTTGTTTGGAGCTACCTAGAATACCAAAAGGCAACATCAGCTCCACAATGATGAAAAGGTGCCCATGAGAAATCATGTTGATAGCCCAATGAATTTTAACATTTCATAGTGAAAGTAGGGTGAAAAGGTAGCCTGTTCACTGGCAAATCCCCAAAGCATTCAGGTTTCCATATTCTCACATTTTACATTTGTATAACAATACGTTGACCATTACAAGCATCCATAATATCTCAAGAATCTCAATGTACTGTTGCCCTAGTAGATCCCAACAGCAGTTATTATGATAGAAATTAAGATAAAAATGGGTAATTTACAGAAGATACTTGGTGGCTCTTGAAATCTACCAGTGAACTGCATAAATGAATGAGTCACATTTTCAACATTTACCCCAGCTCCAATGAAAATATTGCCATCTACCCTAAGGTGATGGCTCTTTGTTGGCTCTTTGTTGGGGCAAATTGCTTTTTTGGTTTGTTTTGGGAAAGTACAAACTAGCTATGGTGAATGTTGTTCTTTAATACTAAATGATGGAAATGAGGATAGAACTTGGTAATTTACTTGCAACGCTCAGTTGACCTTGAGATTTTCTGTAAATGTCAGAGTTTTCTGACATTTCCCACTGGCCTCCTAAAAGCTTATTGATAAAGGTCAGCACTAAACAAGTTCTATTCACCATCATATTTACATTGCCTTCATTAAGACAGTTATTAAATCTGTAATTCTGTCACTCAAGCTTAAATTTATCAAACAAAACTGATCATCTTCTCCTACTCCTAAATTTCACCCAACAAGCACTCAGAGCTATAATGAAAGCCAGAAGGTAAGAAATGTAATTAATTTGGTGACTAGAACTCAAGTGGCGCTGTGGGTTAAACCGCAGAGTCTAGGGCTTGCTGATCAGAAGGTCGGTGGTTCGAATCCCTGCAACAGGGTGAGCTCCCGATGCTCGGTCCCAGCTCCTGCCCACCTAGCAGTTCAAAAGCACAACAAAGTGCAAGTAGATAAATAGGGACCGCTCCGGCGGGAAGGTAAACGGCGTTTCCGTGCGCTGCTCTGGTTCGCCAGAAGCAGCTTTGTCATGCTGGCCACATGACCCGGAAGCTGTCTGCGGACAAAACGCCGGCTCCCTTGGCCTATAGAGCGAGATGAGCGCCGCAACCCCAGAGTCGGACACGACTGGACCTGATGGTCAGGGGCCCCTTTACCTTTAGAACTCAAGGCCCAGCTTTGGATGCTAAGTGGATGACACTTAGCAAGAGACTCACTCCCAGTTATATTTCCCTCCATCTAAGCAAGAGGGATAATAACGATAAGCTATTTTCAGACGATCAGTGTGAGCTAAATGAACGCATCTGGCAGCAAGGAGCAGGGCTGTACTGGCAGGTCTCACACCCCACTCTATGTGTATTCATCAGTCTGTGAAAACAGACGCAAGGCATGTGGAAACTTAAAAGCACAGGCTCTGTATTTGCAACCCGGACCTACAAAACGCCTTGAAAGAGTACCCTAGATTGATTATCTGAAAAACATATAATCTTGGAGAAATCAGAACAACAGTTATAGGAACTGTGATTACTGAGAATTTATGCACTCAGTAGATCCTTCTATAATCCAGGCTTCGTTTTAAAACCCTCGGATATCCATTCAGTATATCCTCTTACAGCCCCAAGTCAGTTTAACCTTGTAACTCAGTGTAAAGTGCACTCCCAAAGTTATGTACTGCTGATACCAGCAGCAATCCAATTTGGACTTTTTTTTGTAGTTTACTCCTCTTCACTAGCTTGAAATGGCCCTTCTCCACTTTTATCCAAAGGTCTTTTACCTCTTCTCTGGATATAGTCCTGTATGGCTTGCTAAACTTCCAAACAAATTAGCACACAGGCCACTGATGGATATATGAGTTTTAAACTAGGGACATAAGTGTGTGAAAAAGCCTGATAGCTTGGAGGCAATGCTCTTTGAAGGCTCAGGGGACATTCAAGCTTTGGAGACATTTTCAGAATATCTGCCCCATTGAACCATCAGCCATGGAGGAAGGTGTTTGAGATGAAGATGTGAGCGTCTAAAGCAGGAACTATTTCAGCTGGAAATTTCTACATGGCACAGCTTTAAAGGAAGGTTTCAAAAGGTGAGCTTAAAAGACTAAGTGGAAACATGTGATCTCATCCCTTAATTTAGCAGTGTGGTGTAAGAAGCTCTGTTTGTGTACCACACACTTGGCACGAACCCCCACCTACCCCCAGCCACTTGTAAAAGCTGGCCTCTTCCCTTCGTTATAGTACTTTGTTTAATAACAGTTTCCATCTCCTTAATTCTATGATGACATCATTTTATCTACAAACTAAAGTGTGAAAAGTGTACATTGTGGTTGAAATAAATGGCAATTCTCCCCTTTACTTTCATACAGGGTGGCGTCCTTTTGCTACCCGCTTTCTTGTGGATTAGATCCCATTCTCTACATGCTGTCCTAAAGTCTACATATACAAACAGAAAGAAAATATATAAATGTGCTTCAGAATAGAACATAATTCCAGAAGACATTGGCTATCTACACATTAGCAGCTTAAAATGCAATGACGTCATTCTCCTTTCTGCACCATTGCATTTTTAAATTGCTGTTTACACTAGACAGACATTGGAGACGTATTCGCCCAATGTTCTTTACCTGATTGGTTTTCCCATGCCTTCGACCCCACTAAACTTCTATTCAATGGAGCAGTCATCTGAGCATGCACAAAGGTTTTCTGAAATGTTCACACCTCAGCTCAACTCCCACACCTCAGCTTAGCCTAACAGGCATCCCCAAATTGAGGCCCTCCAGATATTTTGGCCTACAACTCCCATGATCTCTAGCTAACAGGACCAGTGGTCGGGGAAGATGGGAATTGTAGTCCAAAACGTCTGGAGGGCCGAAGTTTGGGGATGCCTTGCTTAGGCTCTCAAGTCAGACAGAATCTTATTTGAGGGCAATCACATCAAACCTCTGTATTTCTCGAGAAAATTCAGGATACATATGGATTGTGGCCAGCGCCATGTGTACAGTGGTACCTCGGGTTACAAACGCTTCTGATTACAAATGCTTCTGGTTACAGACTCCGCTAACCTCAAAGTAGTACCTCAGGTTAAGAACTTTACCTCAGGATGAGAACAGAAATCGCAGGGCGGCAGCAGGAGGCCCCTTTAGCTAAAGTGGTACCTCAGGTTAAGAACATTTTCAGGTTAAGAACGGACCTCCAGAACGAATTAAGTTCTTAACCCGAGGTACCACAGTACTCTGTTTCAAACACCAGCAGTGGGAGCGCACTGGAGCTGGAGTAAATGGCAATGTACACACAGCCATTGTGTATGTACCATTGCAGAGATCAGCCAAAGTGTGAGCTTTATGGAAAGTCTGGCATTCCTCTGCTTTCTCTGAATGATGTGTGGTTTGTTGTTTGTTTATTGATATTTTTTAAAAAGTGACCGTAATATATCAAGCCTTTCAGAATGCTTTCCATTTACCATAAGTAGTCCTCTTTGCTGTGTGTGGAAACTTCGTTTCATACAGACATCAGCTTCTTCCACATTTGAGTTTGCACTAAAATGCTGTAAATTGTATCTGGATGAATATCCCACCTGTTCACAGTTGTTAACAATTAGAATCCCAAATTAGTGCATAACCATGCACAGAAAAGGTGATTAAAAAGGTGATTAAAAAGCTACCCTTCCCCATCCTTACTCCAAATATGATTAGGTGGTTATATAACAACAACAACAATTTATTTGTACCCCACCCATCTGACTGGGTTGCCCAAGTCACTCTGGTTATTAACGGTTATTAATCAGCAATTAAGCTGGTTATGTTTTTGATGTGCTTTTTTATTTAAAACTTTTGGAATGTAGTTTTTACTATGTGATTGTTGATAGGGTCAAATAATTAATGTCCCAATCCCACTGACTACATGATACACTAAGTCTTGTCCAGGCTGCAGCTTGGATTATTTTTCTCATATCACTTTTCTTCCACCACAGAACCCAAGGCAACAAGCATATGGTTCCTAAACCCAGGTCTGTTTCGCTTCAGCAAGGGTCTCATTTCCCTTCATTCCATACCTATGTTTGGGTCCGATGCTGTGGTGCCAAGCTGCCTGAATGGCACTGGGGGGGGATGGGGCAACCGACTGAAAAAGATGTCAATCACTGCAGGGGTTTTGTTTTAAGGACACCCTTTCAGACCACCAGTCACATGGCCTGCTGAGAAAGGTTCGACCTGGATAGCTCAGTTGGTTACAGCGTGGTGCTGAAAATGCTAAGGTTGCAGGTTCAATCCCCATATGGGATAGCTGCATATTCCTGCATTGCAGGGGGGATTGGTCCTAGATCAGGGTTTCCCAAACTTGGGTCCCCAGCTGTTTTTTGGACTATAATTCCCATCATCTCTGACTGCTGGTCCTGCTAGCTAGGGATGTTGGGAGTTGCAGTCCAAAAACAGCTGGAGACCCAAGTTTGGGAAACCCTGCTCTAGTCTCGGTGATCCTCAGGGAGGGTTCCTTCCAGGTCTACAATTCTATGATTCAGTTCAGGGCAGCGGGGCCAAAGTGCAGTGCTGCCAAAGCAGCACATCTGACACCTGAAAGGGGCCACCTGTGGAAACCACTTAGAGGTCGCACAGCAGCACCACCTCTGGTGGAGCAAACGCACTGCAACACAACATGTTGAGACTGCCACCTGGAGTAGAGGGGTGCAGAACCAGGCTGTGTCCTGGCGCCGCCCTGCTGAGGCTTACAGGTGTTGGATGAGCTGCCTGTTATCTACCTGGTACCTGATAAATCCTCCGTCTGGCAGGGCGCGCGTCGCTCCCCTCCTTCCCTCCCGCGTCCACGAGGCACGTGCCGCCTCTCTCACCGGCTCCGTCTCTCAGCAGCCGGATTCTGAAGAGGAGCACGTGTCAAAGGCTTCTCCTGTTGAACTTCTGCCTGTCCGAGAAGCTCCTCGTTGTCCAGCTCTGCCCCTTCGCTCTTTCCCCTCAGGACCTTCGCTTCCCCGCCTCAGGGCTCCTCACCCAGGTCGCGCTCTCCTCCTCCCTCTCCCGCGCTTTCCTCAGCCCTCGAGGCCCGCTGACTTCGCGGGGGCGGGGTGACGCCGGGCCCCCGCCCCGTCCAATGAGCAGGCGCGGCGCCTGGCGGAGGCGCCAGGAGGCTGCCTCGGCCAGCTCAGTCCCCGGCGCTGCTGCTGCCCCACAGCTTAGCGGACGGTCCGCTGAGGTGCGCGCCTGGCGCGGGTTCAGCGGGCGACGAGGATGCGCCGCTGGCCGCTGCTGCTGCTCCTCTTGTGGGGGCTGCCCGCCGTGCCCGGGCGCCACTACCCGCACAGCGCCGTGCTGGACGGGGCGTCCCGCTACCGGCTCTCGTGGGCTGCGCAGGGGAGCTCCATCGCCTTCCGCCTGGAGGTGCGCGCGGCGGGCTACGTGGGCTTCGGCTTCTCGCCGACGGGAGGCATGGCTTCGGCGGACATCGTGCTGGGCGGATTGGACGCGGGGAAGCCCTACCTGCAGGTGAGGCGGACGGGCGCCTTGGACAGAGCGCTGGGGGGGGGGGCAGAGTACGATCTGATCAGGGAAGGGGGTCTGGCTCACATGTGCATTGGGGGACAGGGAAGGAGGAGAAGGGCTGGCTCCCCCTTCCAGGAACAGGGATCCAAACTCCTTAGGGCTCAGTGGGATGGGCAGTCGTGCACTCTGTGCATGCTCAGAGCAGGAGGGTCCATTGTAAAGCTGCTGGTGCAGTGAAGGGCAACGGGACAGCCACCAAATCGCGACCGACCGTTTGGGACAAGGGAGGGTGGATGTAAGGGGCAAAATGGGATCTCATGCGTGCTTCTTCTCCTGAATAGTCATTTAGTATGCCATCACTACTATTATCATTTTCGATTTATATACCGTCCTTCATCAAAAGATCTCGGGCGGTTCACAAAGGGATAGGTTTGGAAAAACTTCCTAAGGGATAGGTTTGGAAAAACCTCCTTACGGGTTTTCAGTGAACTTGCTGGGTTGTAAAAAGAATTAATATGAGGAAACATTAAAACATGTATTGGAGTTATTCTGGCATGTGTGAGGTGCGTGTTTTTATGGGGAGGGTGTGTGCCAGCAATCCTATGCGAGACAGAGAGTAATAGAAGACTTAAAAGGGTTTAATTTTTTTTTGACCTATTCTGAATAGCCTTATCTCCCAGGTTAGAAGCCTAGTGCTGAAGCTGGTTCTGAATTTGACAGGTTTGAGGGTTGATCCCTGGGCAAGACTTGGATCCATCTAAGACCCTTCTAGGGTGAGCAGATGAGTGACCAGATGGGTAGCGTGCTCATCGGAGGAAAAGGCAATGATATACAAACAAGGAATTTTCTGCCTCTCAGCTGTCTGCTTCTCAACTGGCATTGACAGAGCACTCATAGTATGTAAATCTGTGTTCAGTTGAGTTTAAAGGTGAGCGTGCTTAGGATTGCAGCCCTAAGTTTTAGCATTGTTAATGATGACACAAGCCCCAATGTTCACATGACTGTGTTCACACTTCATGTGCACAGATTCGGGAATTAATATTGTTAGTAATAGAATGTTGAATATTTGTAGGGATGGGCGAATCTGGAGATTTTCATTTCTCTTCAGTTTCTCATTTTTCCACTCTCTTCGGTTCATCAGATTTCTACATCAGTTTGCAGTTACATAAAAGAACAAACCTTGACTACCAGGACTTCTGCAAAGGGAGGTTTTGTGTCACACATCTTTTGGAATTCTTTTAGTGTGCCCACAAATATTCAGTTGGGGGAGATCTGGTTGACATTATACCGTATGTACTTAGACTTCCAAAATGCTTTTGATGAAGTTCCTCGCAAAAGGCTCATGAGTAAATTTAGCAACCAGCCACATGATAAAAGATCATAGGAACACAGGAAGCCACTTTATATCATCTAGCATTTACAGATTAGCGACAATATAAAGGTTCGATTTTTTCCCCTTTAGTTATACTTATTTACTTATGTTTATATAAGTAAGCATAAGTAAACATGGTGCACACAATATGGTGCTTTACATGGCTTTATATAAATAAAAGAAGTCCCCTGCTCCCACGAAACTTGCAGTTCATATGCTCCATTAGATAAAACTGCTTTGCTTTCATCAAAGAAGATATAAATCAACATCTAGCTTGATAGATCTGTGTAATATCACAATGGAAGGTTTGAACAGTGGAATTGAAGTGTTTTTACATAGTATTTACAAGAAAAACACACATATATACACAAACAAGCCAGAGATTCCCCCCCCCCCCGGAATTAATTTTTTTTAAAAAAAATACCCCGCCAGGAATTGATTTCCCACATCCCCACCCAAAAAAGAAAATATTTGCCAAGTACTAGAGATCAGGAAAACTTTTAAATAAAAAACATAAATAATTGTCTTTCTGTGTGCCTCTTGATGTTACCTGGGGCTTTTGCTTCAGTATCTGGTATGATGAAACAGAACTTGAAAGATGCTTCTACTAACTCCTTGTAAATAGATCAATCAGGTTGAAGGGTGCAATTATGTTATGGAGACAAAAAAGAACTTTACAAAGGGTCCACACATTCTTTCAAAAACTGTGGTTGAGTAGAGAGGGAGCCTGGAATGATGCATTAGTGGCTGAGCATTCCAGGAGTTCAGAGATTAGAGTGGGAACCCAGCGCTAACTATTTGGAAAGTGCAAGACTTGTGTCTAAATAAGAGTGGTCTCTCAAGCATGCTTAATAGCTGTTCTATGAGGGGTGGGAAAAGAGTGAGAGTTGAGCTAAGGTGGGGGAGAGAAAGAGAGAGCGCTCACCACAGACACATTTGTAGGCCAATGGTAGCAAAGTAGCTGCAGACGGGTGGAGCTATTATTATGAATACATTTAAGCATGGAAAAAGCACATGTACCTCAGTGCAGTGAAGCAAAGATACTTGATGGAGCAAAGATTGGTGCTGCCTCAGAGAAATTGCTCAGTCTGTCTGTGCTTGTAGTTATATTGCCACTGCAATATTGCCGAAGTGAGTTTCTCGGCAGATTACTTGCCATGAGAGTGCTCAAGGCAGCTCTAATTTTTGCATCTAGCTTTTTAAAAGACCCTCTCTTTTTTGCTCATGAATTGACACAGCTTGCATTTTTTTGCCTCCACTGTGGTCTCCACCCCTATCTGGAATTGTGCGTCCCCACCGCCCCAGCCTGTAGTAGCTGTGAGATCCATTTTTGCAAAGGGTAATCCTTCTTTATGAATGCTTGTTTTGTGCAAGTTCTACAGAACGTTGCATTGCAAACCCTTCTGTTGAATTTGTGCACAAAAATAGCCCTTACTTGAGGCATAAATCCTTTTGTGAATAGCTCTTCATTAATACTTGAAAGTGCTGCTTTCATTATAACCCTTGCTTGTTAGCTGACACCCATAATGAAGAAATATTTTTAATCAAATATAATCAATTTGAGATGTTACTGAGGAACAATCAGAATAGATTTTGAAAAGTGAGAAAATGGTGAACAGAACCATATTCTTCTTTTAAATGCACACATGCCAACATAAACAAAGAAATACTTAGAAAACAAATAGAAAAGCAGTAAGGGGAGATATGTCAGTGTGCCACACACTTTATATGTCAGCTGGTGTTTGGCTGGAGGCATTTCAGTACGAAGCCTTCCTTTATTGACTTAACTATGGGGTAAGTTTGTAATCATGTAGTGTAAGAGCATTCACACTTGAGAAACCAGAACAAGCATAGTAGTTGGCATCTTGCTCCATATTTACTGGCCTTCCACACAACAGACCTGCTTCTTTTCAACCTGTGTTCAAATCTGCATTAATTCAACAACTATTTTGAAGAAGTGTGAGTACAGATAGAGGTTTTCCACATGGCTGAAACAAATTGTGAAGAGAGGAGACAATTTCAGAAGTTTTATTCTTTTACCATGAAGTGCAGAAACAAGTGTTATTTTTAAGACAAAATCCCTCACAGACACTCCCCCCTCTTCTCAGCCTTTTCACAGATATACAAAATACCTATAGCCCTGGTTGGGACCCTCTACTCTAATTAATCAAGCCCTGCTGGGGAAACCCATCGAGGGGCAGGGTGTGGTCTCTGTTGTGTTAGGCTGTGAACCTGCATAATCCACCAAAGCCAGCTTACGGTAAATGATAATGAAGGACTTGTCAGCCTGCCAATTCTAAATGGTTCCCCACCTAAAGATGCCTGAAGCAATTCTTTTTTGGTTCTTTATTACATTTGAATCCTTCCAGTGAATCTCAGACTGACATTTTAGCCTCACAACATAACCATGTGGGTTAAGCTGAGAGCTTACCGGTAACTTGTGCCAAGTTGTGAATGTGGACCTGGTGCACTAGTCACTGTACTAGTCTGACTTGAGTGATACAGAATGAAAACTCTCATCCATAATTTGCATTCATGTGGAACAAAATTAACATCTCAGAAGCATAAAGGCCCATATGCCCTGGTAGAATTGCATAATCAGGCTATCAAATAATCTTGTGTTCCTGTGTGTTGGAGTGCCCTAGTGTAGTTGAACATTTTATTCTCACTTCCTTTACTAATGGAAGGAGGCAACATATACAGTATTATAGTTGGAGGGTATCTTCTCCATAAAAACACCTGTTCAAGGATAGAATGACAGCTGTGATTCCTCCCCCCTCCAAGGTTCCTTGTGCAGCTCTGCTTACATTCTTCAAGGATAAAACAGGGCTTATTTACATATTTTTACTACATCCATAAGAAAGTACTCTCATTGCCATTTTGTATAGCACTAATCAGAAACCATATCAACTGCAAATCCCTTCTGAGAGAGCAAGAACAGGGTCAACAGCATGTGAGGAGCAATTCATCATCAATGCCTTCATCTGTAGGAAATTATATACCTCATCTTTTATGATCCGTAAAATCAACTTACCATGTGTTGCTTCAATTTCTAAATTACATCCAGTGCATGAAAGACATCTAATTGTTTGACTACACCCACAAGCCAATAATTGCTTACGGTAGTTTTATTCTTTTTTTAAAAAAAGTATAAAAAGTGCTGATTTTAGGCAGTATCGTTACTTCAAAACATGCTAAACTTTGTCATTATATAGTCTACATCCAGAATGAACAGCACATCACATGTGGTCAGCGGGGATATAAAGCTCTCTTTACATAATATTTTGAGCTGACATGGTTCTTGCCATTGACAGGCTCCCACTGGTAGCATCTGCTACTTCAGAATAAGGAAGATGTCTCTATTCATGCTCATAGTGGTACAAGCTCAGTGGCAAACACAAGTCCCAGAAGTCAGGATTCCAAGGTGCATGAGCAAGGCAAGAGGTCCATAAGCAAATGGAAGCTATGAAGATGTCCCAACAATTGACATTCCCCTCCTGCCAAGTTTTCAAAGATAAGGCGGGGCAAACTCTGTCACAAGACTGTCTTGTCCTGTGTGTCTGCCACATGTACACATGTCTGCTCTGTCTGGGGTGTGTGTGTGCGTCTGATCTTACCTACAAAGGTGGTGCCTGGTTCACAATAGGGGTGGTGGAGAGAACTGGCAAATCTACTTTCCCCTCTCTGGCATCTAGAGCCAAAAGGGGAGGACCTCCCTCCCCCATCCCGGGGTGCCAACCTTCCAGCCCCTCCCCCATCCATCTTCATATCCTTCCTGGGGTTCAAGCCACATCTTGACGGAGCCAAGGAGCCATTATCATAGTTCTTCACATATATCTTTGCCAATGTGGTTAGGGCAGACTACGGTTACCGGTATTTACAGTGCTGGGTGTTGCCACTGTGATGCACAGCTACACAATCAGCTTCCACATCATAGGAAGAGAATAACTCCTTACTCAAAGCTGCTATGATGATCATGATAATAGCGTAATTCATGGTAACATGTAAACTCAGAATATTTTGCCTCATAGCAGGTAGGGGAGGCAGGTGAGTGAAGTGACTGAATGTCAGTATGTTTGTTGATCTGTGTTTAGTTTCTGTTTATTTATTTCGTCTGTTGTCCGCCCCACCCCACCCCTTGAGTTAAGTACTTTTCTGTTACATGTAACTCTAATAAAATTCTTTTTAAAAGAGAAAGAAAGAAAGAACTAACTGCTGGAAAAATGCATCAGAAAGCATAGTAGCTACAGCTAACTCAATACCTATTATTATTTTGGAGTGTGGGCCTGGCAAACTCACTCTGAGCAAAACAGGAAACAAATGCACAAATGCCCCTGCAAGCTAAGAAGAGAAAATTAGACGGCATTGCTGTCCTGGTCTCTAAATCTATAGAAGGTCTTTGTGAATTAGCATCAGAGAGTTTTCAGTCAGTCACAGGACTTATGGTGACCTAGAGAGGAGTCAGAAAGCCAGCTGCACATTATGACAAAGAATTCAGAGGTGAAGAGGTTAATGACACTATAAGGCAGCTTATGCATTATATCATATGTCTGCTAACATTGAGAACTTGGATAATATTTTCTCAGAAAAACATTAAAATATTGCTGTGGTTTGGAACATACAAAGTGTACAACAATATCATATTCCTATTTAATATTTCTCTCTCTCTCTCTCTCTCTCTCTCTCTCTCTCTCTCTCTCTCTCTCTCTCTCTCTCTCTCTCTCTCTCTTTCTCTCTCTCTCACACACACACACAGAGAGAGAAACTTGGTTATGAATAACTTCCTGCCATATGATTAAGCATGTGGACTGGGAAGTAGGTTCCAAGGAAATAGATGGAACTAACAACATAGGTTTAGGATTGGGGTATTAGATTGTTTATTAATGCAGACACTTTATTCCTAGATTTTAAAACATGAAACAGAAGAGAGCTTTGAAATAGATACACTTTAACAACAAACTTTTAAAAGTTAGTTCATACATTCTACGAAAGCAATGCAAAACCAGAATGGACACACTTCTAACCCACAAGTGCAGTGCAAAGAAGTACCATCTGTTCAATTTGTTTCACATGGATCTTTTAATGTAACCATTTTGATTACAACGTATTTTATGTTTTCGTGGTGACAATGTTGGGAAATTTGCTTTGTTTTCTTTTTCTGCTCTTGCATTCCCTCTTTTGTAAGATGCTCAGATGAAAATATACGCATACAGATATAAAATAAATTCTGGTGGCTAAATTCTGATGTTTTCCTGCTTGCTAATATAAAATACTTGCTTGTTGTTGTTGTTTAGTCGTTTAGTCGTGTCCGACTCTTCGTGACCCCATGGACCAGGCACTCCTGTCTTGCACTGCCTCCCGCAGTTTGGTCAAACTCATGTTCGTAGCTTCGAGAACACTGTCCAACCATCTTGTCCTCTGTCGTCCCCTTCTCCTAGTGCCCTCAAAATACTTGCTTAGAAAATTACAACTTATCCTTTTACACTTCTTTCCCAGAAAATTCAAAAGGTTGTTGAGTTCAGATTATTTAAAGCAAAGCAAAAAAAAAAAAAAAAGTAACAGCAGGATAATGTTCTGGTTTGTTTCTTCAACAGGATTATTTTACAAATGCAGACAGAACATTGAAAAAGGACTCTCAGCAGGACTACCATCTGGAATATGCCATGGAAAATAGTACCCATACGATACTAGCTTTCAGCCGGCAACTTCACACGTGTGACCCCAATGACAAGAGTATAACAGTAAGTAGCTGACGATCAATCTAACTCAGCGAGAGGGAAGTAAGACTTAAATCATGAATGAAGAGATAAAACAGTCTGTCCCCCAAAAAATCAAGCCATTTGTGGACTTCACATTCTTGGATCAATTAACCATTATGCTAACTATGCTAGGGTTGACATATTTCAAAACATGAAAATCCGGACAGAAAAGTTGTTGAGCTTTTCCCCCCCTCACTGAAAAGTTCTATGCTTAATAGAAGTTAGTTTAATTACGGATACTGGTGGCGGCACCTGAATAATTAACTCATCACAATACAGTGGTACCTTGGGTTATAAACACTTTGGGTTACAGATTCCGGTAACCTGGAAGTAGTACCTCGGGTTAAGAACTTTACCTCAGGATGAGAACAGAAATCGCACGGCGGCAGCATGGCAGCAGCAGCAGGAGGCCCCATTAGCTAAAGTGATACCTCAGGTTAAGAACGGTTTCAGGTTAAGGACGGACCTTCTGAACGGTTTAAGTATGGAACCAGAGGTACCACTGTATCTCAATTCCACAAGGAGGCATGGCCTGAAGTGACCGCTCCCCACATTAAATAGGGGGGCAACTTTTGCGTGGTCATGCACAGCCCCCTGGATCACAGGGCGACTCCCTGGTAGTTCGGAACTGGCCACTACCTCCCCAGGCTGGATACCTGGGGTCTCCACCTACCCCAGCCAATCATCCAATCCTACCTGGGGAGGCGTTGTCAGGAGACTGGCCAGGTAAGGGGAAGGAATGTTGAGCTCACACAATAGAATTTGAATCTTACCTGTGAAGCAGCAGTCAGGATAGGTGAAACGAATGTTCTTGGATTTTTAAGATTTAAAATATTTATAGACTGCTTTTTTGATCATATATAGGCTGTATAAAAAGCAGACAAAACTATTTTAAAAAGCAAATTTAAACAAAACAAAATGAAGTGCAGAGTGATAGAACTACAAAAAGAGTAAAATGCAGCTACCGTATCAATCCCTTACTAAAGTTTTTTTTCCCTTTCTAGGAAAGCACAGTGAGGGTGATATGGGCATACCATGACAAAGACTTTAGAGAAGGAGTTCAAAATTACCATGGTTCAAATCGAGGGACAAAGAGTCTTCGTTTATTGAACCCAGAGAAGACTGCTATTATCGCTCCCTCATTGCCGTATTTTGACTTGACAAACCAAGGCGTAAGTTTCTTTGGGTTTTGCTTTTATTAAGTATCAGGGTAAGATGGGTGGAACTGTTAGCTACCTGTACAGGGAGCAGAAATCAGATACTTTTATATTATATTTGCCTTTCCTTTTCCTTTTATTAAGACAGGTGCCTATACCAGACAAAGATACAACATATTGGTGCCAAATGTTTAAGATACCTACGCTACATGAAAAGCATCATGTGATACAGGTATGCCATCAAGATACATATTTGTGTGCATTTACAAGATAGCACTTTTTGCTATGGCTTTCTTTTCTGTACACACATTTTAAAAACAGTGAAGATCCTTGAAATATAGGATCATATTTTCAGCATCTAAAAATCTGAACTGCTGCATTAACTTTAGTTCTGTTTTATGTCCTGCCATGGTTATGTTGATTAACCATAGAGAAGTTTGAGAAAAAGGGGGCTTTGGTTGGTCATCCGTGTGTGTGTGTGTGTGTGGAAAATTAATATCAACCCCTAAATCAGGCACCCCCAAACTTTGGCCCTCCAGATGTTTTGGACTACAACCCCCATCATCCCTGACCACTGGTCCTGTTAGCTAGGGATCATGGGAGTTGTAGGCTAAAACATCTGGAGGGCCGCAGTTTGGGGATTCCTGCCCTAAATGGTTTCTCCTAATATCAACCCCTAAATGGTTTTCCCTAATTTGGATAGAAACATGGTTATTTGAAAGTTCCCTTGAAAGAGGAAATCCATTTCCTCAAAGTCTCTGAATCACATTGTGCAAAGATGGCTTTATGTAACTCCCCAATTTTTTGTTGAGACGTGGTGGGTTTATCAAAGAAGTTGTAAGATTACAGAAAGACTTCCTTCTTATTCTGAACTTCTTAATCTGCTACTTTTATCTTGGAAGTAAATGCATATCCAGCTAAATATGTTACATAAATCAAAAAAGTTCATATGAGTTACGAAATTGTACAAATCTTGAAACCCAAGGTATATGCAATTTTCTTAAGGGAGCAAATAACACTTATTTATGCCTGCAAACATGTCTTGTGGCTAGATGTGCACTTGCATCATGCTTTAGTTTGCTTAAGTTGCAGGACTCCACAGATGCCAGAGGCACAATTCCATGCATATGATGTTTGCCTATATATAGTACTAATGTCCTGAGTGTTCTAAAATAAAATAAAAAACCCAGCCTATGCATTATGTATACCACTCAAGGCTTTCTTAAATACTAGCTCCCATGTAATGAAAATTAAGTCCCTCACTGAAACTACTAAATAGCCACTATCGAAAATATTGTGTGTGCCTCTCTTATTGTTTTCTTGGGTATCTGTTTTATTTAAATTAATATATGAAGATTACAAATCGTATACTTTTTATAGATATTGAAGACAGGAGTATCCTCTGTTAGACAGAAATCTAAGGGGGGAAAACTATTGTTTTGCCCTTCATATGCCAACTGAAGATGGTATAAGGGGGTCTTATATGGCTGGCACAAATAGCTTTTGTGATGGAGGAAGATTTTTATTTCTCCATTCTTAGATACAGACTTCATTTTGATCCTGGTACCTAGATAATAAACAGATACCAGGCGTATATGTTAACAAGGACACACATTTTTAATATGTAAGCACAAATTATTCACATGATGAAAGTATTAAGACACAGCTGAATGAGTTGAAAACTTGTTTCTCCTGTATATTTCAACACCAATTCAGTCTCAGGTTAGAGGGTGGGGGGAAGGATGGGTGGAGCTAGCCCACCTCCCAATCTGCCATGCTGCTGGTGGGGGAACTCTGGCACCAGCACGTGAGCCCTGGCAGCAAGAAGTGGGCCCTTTCCCCAAAGGCAGGTGGATTGGAAGCTACCACTAGTGGTATCGCTGTGGGCAGAAGCCCATGGAAAAAAACCTGAAACAGGGTGTTTTGGGGATGGATTGGCACAGGGTGTTTGGGGGATGGATTGACAGGGCTGTGGATTACTGTGTTTCATCAATGCCAACTACTTCCAGCCAGAAGATCTGGTTGCTCTGTAAGATTACTGTAATTGGTAAGTAGATTCAACTTCATCCAAGTCGCAAACTTCTCCTGAACCTGGATAGGTTGAAGGGGAAGGGAGGGGAGAGAATCTGAGGTGCTGATCAGAAACACAATTCAGTTTTATGGCCAGTAACGACAACCCGCTGTCATGGCTGAAAAAGTTGACCTCCTAGGTTCAAAAAAATCACACCAGTCTTTCACCAAATTTACATCATTTAATGTAATCTGTACCCACCTGGTTTTGCCAAGTTTCTTAAATCAACAGATGTCATGAGTTGTCTTTGACTTGTGTGCTTTACCTTTTAACCATTCTAATTGCAACTTCAAAATGAGGATCAAGACATAGCAGGTTTATAATTTCCAAAGGAATCATTTCTTTATTTCAACCTTCCATTTTGCACCCCTTCTAACCCCATCGCCATTATCCTGCAGCAGGAGGCTATGCATGTAAGGACATAGATGACTATCACAAGCACATGTGATGTGATACTATTGACACATGTGATACTATTGACAACCTATTGGGCCAGTTACTTGGGCTAGTCACTGTCTCTCAGTCCAGTCTGCCCTGCAGGGCTGTTGTGAGAATAAAATGGGAAGAGGAAAAACCATGTATACTACCTTGAGCTCCTTGAAGGAAACATGGGGTATGAATGTAATAAATACAATAAATAAATCCCAGGTAGGACTGGGGGAAATCCCTGTTTGAAGCTCTGAGGAGCCACATTCATCTAGTGTTGAGAAGTGGTCTGACACGGTATATGATCGCTTTGTATGCTGGTAGGCTATCCAACAGTTCAAAGAAGCCATGTTTGTGATTGACACCAAATTATTTGGGGGTTTGTGCAAAAAGCTCCAAAAGGAACTCCCTAAACTGGTTGAAAGGCAACAGAATGGCAAAAGAGATTCAGTGTAAATTCTTTTGTTCCAAATTAACAGTAAAGCACATGAAAACAATGTGAAAATGGTTAGCAAATGTATTGATGGCTGGCAAGAGAAGCATTTTTATTTGTTGTTGTTTTTACCGTTGACCTGTTCTATTTTATTTTTAATCTGTTTTTATTTTTGTTGTAAACTGCCCCAAGAACTTCCTCATTAGGTTGCATATAAATACTTTTAAATACAGGCAGGCAGGCAGGCAGTGCAAAATTCTGTGCCTCTGACAGGGGCCAAGAAGAAGTTGCCAAAATATTTTATCTGCCCTGGAACAGGCTAGCAGATGCTACTTAAACATAATTTTTAGATTCATAGTAGAGTCTCATTAAAAAGAGACTCTCAAAAATCTTGTTACCATGGGTAACTAGGCTTTTTGACACAGGAACGTATTAGTAATGCCAAATCCCACAGCGTGCAAAACACAAAGGGGCTCCAGTTTAAGAGCATGATTGATCGGAAGCCAAGGGGGCAGCCACAGCATTTGATACTTAATGGGAGCACTGTTTCTTATCTTGAATGATAGACAGTACCTACTTATTATTCTGTGGCCTGCCCTGCATCTTGCTTGATGCAAATTGCATCACTTTTTTTCCCTGAAAAGGACCCCCCCTCAAAAAAAAAGTGATGTGAAGTTTTGCATTCCAAGCATTTGCTACCTGTTCAAAGCTCTCACAGCTCCATAAAATCAAGTTGTCTGTAAAATGTTCAGCTGAATATCACAAATCTTTCTTATTTGTTTATGGGTCCTTTGATCTGATGGATTTTCTCTTTGTTGCAAGCTTGGCTATGCCTTTTAAACTTCCAAGATTATTTATTTATTTTGACTTACAACCCACTTTATCCTCAAAGGCTCAAAGTAGCTAAGAACACTGAAGATGATCAACAGCTGAAGGTTCTAAAAAACATTTTAAAAGATTATGCTCAAGATGGGCAATAGATTCTGATTCTTTCACAATAAATTTGTTGTTGTTGTTTAGTCGTTTAGTTGTGTCCGACTCTTCGTGACCCCATGGACCATAGCATGCCAGGCACTCCTGTCTTGCACTGCCTCCCGCAGTTTGGTCAAACTCATGTTCGTAGCTTCGAGAACACTGTCCAACCATCTCGTCCTCTGTCGTCCCCTTCTCCTAGTGCCCTCAATCTTTCCCAACATCAGGGTCTTTTCCAGGGAGTCTTCTCTTCTCATGAGGTGGCCAAAGTATTGGAGCCTCAGCTTCAGGATCTGTCCTTCCAGTGAACACTCAGGGCTGATTTCCTTCAGAATGGATAGGTTTGATCTTCTTGCAGTCCATGGGACTTTCAAGAGTCTCCTCCAGCACCATAATTCAAAAGCATCAATTCTTCGGCGATCAGCCTTCTTTATGGTCCAGCTCTCACTTCCATTCATCACTACTGGGAAAACCATAGCTTTAACTATACGAACCTTTGTCGGCAAGGTGATGTCTCTGCTTTTTAAGATGCTGTCTAGGTTTGTCATTGCTTTTCTCCCGAGAAGCAGGCGTCTTTTAATTTCGTGACTGCTGTCACCATCTGCAGTGATCATGGAACCCAAAAAGGTAAAATCTCTCACTGCCTCCATTTCTTCCCCTTCTATTTGCCAGGAGGTGATGGGACCTGGAGAAGGAACTGGCAAGACACTCCAGTATCCCTGCCAAGAAATCTCAATGGACAATAAATCATAGGGTGATATCTAAGTCAGGCTAGACCCATTGAAATAAATTGATTCCAGTAACTTAAGTCCATTGACTTGAATGAGCATTGTGACCCTATGGCAGATGTGAGGTGTCTGAGAAGTGGCCCAGAACCCAGGCAGCTGATATGATGGCTTCTAGTCCAGGGGCAGGGATGTCAATCAATCAATCAATCAATCAATCAATCATTTTATTTGTATGTCACCATTCCAAAGTTAAAACCATGCTCAAGGTGGCTTACAATGTATTTTCAAGATTACTTAACTACAAGCATAGAAAAAGTAGTCATAAACAATCAACAAAGCATCAAAACGTGCACAACCAAATTGATACAAAAATAGTATTAACAACAGCAACAGAACCTCACAACAGCACCCTCCCTGACTAGGTGGGGAAAAGCCTGCCAGGTAGGGAGCAGGTCTTGCAGGTTGCAGAGCCAAGATGGTGTCTGGACTCTTCAGCAGCCTCAGCAATCCAGACCCAACATCTCCTAAGATCATTGGCAGTGTGAAGATCTGCTAGAGGGTCCTGCTGCAGGACCTCTAGAAGACCTCAGGATCTAGTGGGCAAGTCAGAACACTTAGCATATGACTTAATTACATTCCCACTTTCAGTTGACCAAATCTTCCAAATCGTTTTTGGGAGATGAGATTAATGTTGAGTATCGTTTTTTCACTTGCCCAAATTTTGGATGAATAGTTGTTAAAGTACATACGCATACACACAGCTTACAGCTGCAACTTCAAAAGAACAAAAGCAAACAAAAGAAAAAAAGATGGGAAATTATAATACGCAAAGAAAAGGGTCTGGCTTCCATGTGTACTTTCATCCATCTGAAGTTTTCTTTTTTTCTTTTTGTTTAATGAAAAAATCCTGATTTTGTTTGTTTGTTTGCATACTGTGCTTGTAATCCTTTCTAAATCTGATACCCATTCCAGCTGACATTTTAAATGCTACATTAAAAAAAATTAATCCTATTCAGTATGCCCTATTAGTATTTAGTAACACAGAATATATGGAACACTGAGACATTCACCCTGTTTCTGCCATTATTTTGTATGTATGCTTCCCAGAAAGTACAACAAAGAACTTCAAAAGCTATTATAAAGCATAGATGGAATGTTTATTTTGCTTAGACAGGAGCAGTTGTTGCCTGTGAATAGCTAGAGGCTTGTCCACACTTCTGCTTGTCCCACTGCTTTGCCCTGGGAAATCCCAATCTTTGCTGCCGAATCGGAGAAAACATTAATCAGGTTTTCTGCAGATTGACATTTGCTCCAATCCAGCACTAAAGAGTGGGTTTTCTCAGGAAAATCTCTTGTACTCATGCTTCCTAGGCATGGGACAACTGGGACAAGCCCTAGGTGAGTCATGGCAGAAGGAAGCATCCATTCTTCTTTTTTTCTAATGTGGTAATCACAAAATAATCTGGAAGTTAAAAACTGCAATTGATTTAGATTCTTACTACACATACTTAAGTCCAGCACTGATTTATTTTGAAATATATCCTATATATCCTTTGTGCCTGCCCCTTTTCAGCCCTACATATGTTGGAAGCGTGATATCAGTTGGGCCAGGGCCAAGGAGGTTTCCTCAGTGTGGCGGAGGCATCCAGTGTCTGACCTCCCTCTCTGGTTAGACCCCTTTCTCCATTCTTGTACAGGGAAATTTCATGCTTCCTGTGAGCCCTGGGAAATCCCACCAAGGACCATAGGATTGTAAGGTTAATTAGTTAAATATAACAATAGGATATATAGAGAGAGGGAGAGGGAGAGAGAGATTAAAACAGTTTTGGAATCTGTCTAATGCTGAATAACTGTTCTAACGAAATCTCTCCCTAGAAAGCTTGTCATGGAAAACAAATAACTAGACATCTGGCTGTTTTCTTGTTTCTCATTTTGCAGTTATGTAAAGGACTGTAATTTTGATGAGCTGGCCAGCCACAAAGAACATTGTTTCTCTTTACTGCCAGTAAGCAGTGTTTATTTCAACCCAAAAGGAACAATTTCTGGTAAAATGTTGCAGAAATGTGTGCCTTTGGGAAAGTCTCTGGCATGTTATTTCACAATCTCTTTGAAGATGGAAAGACAAAATAGTTGTGGCACATACGGTACATTATTTTGTTCTGAGAATTGCATTGATTTATAACAGTGCGGTGCATAGAGCCCTACTAAGACTTATGCTTTCTATTGGTTTTAAATATTGGGGGGGGGAATCAAAAGACAAATTTTAGCAATTTAATGAGGAGCACATAAACATGATGAAAATGTGCACCTGAAGCCCCACTGGCTACACACACACAAAAACATAACAAAACACAATCACACATGCCTACTTGCACACATAGATCCTTTGGGTATATTAGAAGATGGCCCCTGGTCCCCAATGAAATATATTTTGCTCTTTTCATATGGGAAGGTATATGGATACAGTACTCCTATAATTTTGCCCCCTCCCAATGCCTTAAGCATCCACCCAGATGCTCTCCCATTGATACAGATATGACTTCATCTTGTGTGGCTGCAGTATGCATAAAACAACCTAATCAGAGCTAGTATCGCACATAATTTTGAGGTCTTATAGGGAAGAATATTTTTTTAAAATGTGCTTTTCATTCTTTGACTCCTTTAAATTCATACTAATTGCATTTTGATAGTAATTGTTTGAGGGACTCAGTGCCAAGGCTCTAGCATCAGGGCATGTCAGGCAGACAAACAACATTGCCTATGATCAGAGTTATAAGTGACATTACAGTATTTCTTGCCGACTTGTTCATGGAACTTGAACTTGACAGCTGCTTTTTTTATCTTTCAATTTTTAGCAAGGTATAGAATGCCAAAAGTATTTTGCGGAAAGCAAGGGAATAAGTGTAACCTTGCAGGTAATTGCAAAGGAAAAAAAAAATATTCATTCTAAATACAAACACAAATATTTCATAATATATAAAATCAATCAACACATAAGAAAAACAGCTTAGAAAGACTGTATATTTACTCTCAAAAGGGGCACAGCCCTCCAAAACTGGCTATATTGCTTAGTCATTTAGTTTATCACCCAATATTGATATTGTGAATTATGAAAGTATGCTAATTAACTGATTACCAAATCCTTATTATTTTGCTTAGTCCGCAAAACTTGGGAAATATAATTAACAATAAAACTAACTACATATCCATGGTGTCGTTATTCCTTCCCAATCTTAAAATTGCATACATTAAGCCTGCAAATTACACAGGGGTTAGGTTCCAGGGATTGCCAGAATCTCATATAGTTAAAAATCATTGGATTCAATAGCAGGAGGGATTGCCAAAGGCATTTTTCCCAGAAGCCACCTCTTTTCCAGCCCTTAAAAAATTTGCCACATGTGTAAAGCTGAATGTGGCCAAGTTTAATGTGTGTAAGTTGTGATATTACTGTACTGTACTGTATAATTATTGGAACAGAACTGTTAGGAATGATTTTGTAAACAGAAGAACAAACTAAGGAGTTCCATCGCAATTTCTTCTAGAAGTCCTACCGTAGATTCGTTTTCATCGTGTGTTTTGTCAATTAGGGAGAACCTAAGGAGTCTGTCTGTCTTACTTTCCTTCCAACTTAAAAGACATTTTCTTGTAGTTTGCGGTTGTTATACTGTAATTTGTTACTGTTATTACCAAAGCTACTTCATATACTAACTAGGCTGTCTGGAAATCTAGTACTCACAGTGGAGTACTAGATTTATAAAAGCTTCTAAACCTCTTCCTTCTTCCAGTTATTGATTTTCTTGTCAACTCGTCTACACCACATATACTAAGGTACTGTAAGTACAAGGAATTTAGGTGGTTTCTCCCAGAAAAAAAACAAGTTAATACACCCATGTCTTAACTACTTCTGGTTAAAATGAAAACATGCTTATTAGGAAAGCAAACAGACACACCAAAGCCTTTCAGAGAGTACAGAATCCTAGCATTACTTCAGCCCTTACAGATGTCAGCAGCAAGGTGTATAATATTTGACCAGCTTGTTTTAAGGTTAAGAAAAAATGCAAGAGAATCTTCTTTATACTAGGCACTAGTAAATAAAATGCACATGCCCCTGGCTGTGCACTCATAATATAAATAACCCAAGATGTGCCTAGGAAGATGAAGAGTCAGAAAAGAGCTGACTCTTCTGTTCTTAGTGATGGGGGTAACGATGTTAGGGTTGTCAAATGGCAACTTTTGATTTGAAATATTCCTCTGGCTGGGTGGGCCTTGGGAAGTGTAGAGGGGAAAGCCCAATGGACTCTGCAAAGGCAAATAATAGAGCTAATAGCAAAATAGATTTGTTCCTGAGGCTGTGTGGGCAGAATTGTGGACTAAACCTGTATCTGAGTTTTAGCATGGTATATAAGACTCATGGAAGGAAGTAGCTGTGTAAGCAATCTCCACAGTTGCCACTATACCATCTCCTACTTTTACTTTGTTAGCTAAGGAAAGCATGGCATTGCACCTGAGGACACTGGGGTGGAAAGGGAAGAATTTGTTTGGCTGCTATGAGAACAGGATGCTGGACTAGATAGGCCATTGGCCTGATCCAGCAAGCTCTTATTATGTTCTTACCCAGTGCCGGATTTACATATAAACTAAACAAGCTAAATTTTAGGGCCCCACTCTCTTGCCCCCCCCCCAGTAAATTTAAAGGGGGGGGAAAACTGGATGTACATTTCCAAAATGTAAGATAAAAAACAAATAAAATGAAACCTACATACAGCAACAGTGGTAAATGGCTTTAGATACATATTAGGTCCTTAACTTACCATACAGCATATATTCAACACAAAAAAACAGCGACAATTTGTTGTTGACAAAGGACAGCTGGACATATAAAGGGCCCCATTACCTTCAGTAGCTTAGGGCTTTAGCAAACCTAAATCTGGCCCTGTTCTTACCTATCTCTAGCTCTATCTAGCTCTTTCACTCCTCAATACACAGAGTTTTCCTGTCCTTGGAATAGGTAAAAATGCCTCTCTTGTGATATTCAAGTCTTCCCTATAGACACATCCACAAGTGTGTACACTCAAACCACTTGTCATTGCCACATTTAATTGCTGCTGATATTTTTCTGGCCCAGGGCTCATTATGCCTCTTTCTTTCCATGGGAGAAGTACAGTAACAGCGATTGGTCTTTGACACATTGTTATTCTGCAGCAGGTGTTGACATGTATTGGAAGTTCTCAAGTGCTCAACATGGCAGTGGGTCTATGTGGAAAGAGCATCAGTGAAATACTCTTGACACCACACCTGTGGAGTAAGCCACACAGATAACAGAAATGTAGAAGGGCTGCTTACATTCCGTCTCCTCACCCCCTTCAGTCCTGCTCTTTGAATGTATAAAGACAAAAGTGCTTTATTAGTCAGAATTGGATACTTCTCGTGCATGATGGCCCTGTAAAGCTCTTACAGTACATTTCATAAAACACAACATATAACCATCAGATATTTAACCGGTTCTGTAGAAGAAAATGTACCTATGCATGTCTCTGTACCCTAAGATAAAAGTCTCATTTTATTATGTCCTGATATTCTCACCCTTGTCATCTTAAGCTTGAAAGGATTATATATATATTTTTGGTAACTGCCATATATTTTAATGGGTAATGAAAAATATATTAACAATATATATTTGCATGCATTTTTACACAAGTCAGATAATTAAGGGGTTATTTCCAGCCTCTTGTCTCAGGTCTCCAGATGTGAAGACATTGATTTGCCACCTTATATAATTATTATCAAATTAATGTGCTGGTGCTTCTCATGAATGTTTCTGTGGGGGGGGAGGGAGGGGGAGAGAGAGAGAGACTACAAAGTCTCCTGAAAAATGTCTGGCAAAGGCATTTTGTTTACCTTTTGAAAGATTCTCTTTTTCAATAGAAAGGGAACTGAACAAAAGAATACTTGTTTGAACTGATGTTTAGGAAACTGACATTGAAAGGATTGCCAACTTTGGTGATGACCCATTGCTTTGAAGGAGAGGTTGTTGTTGTTGTTGTTTTAAGTTCTGAGTAGAAGAACAGCAGGTGTCGGTGTCCTATAGAGGCAGGTGGGTGCATCACACGTTTAGGCAAGTACTCCATTATTTCAAGCAGAGATCAATAGCACATCCTCCTAGCCTTTTTGCTGGTTCCCATCTAATTTTATCTGCATCAAATGTGGGTGGATTTTTGTCTTCATTGTTATGCTGTAGCATTCAGTTTAACCATTGGTTTTAGGGCAATGTGACTGTGGCCTTCATTTATGCTTCTACTCTTCCCTTTTCTGATAGCTCAGAAACTAGTTATAGTGTGTGCACCTGTCCTTTTTAAATGGGGGCATGTAAGATGGTGGAAACTGCATCAATCTGAGAAACAATCCTGCATCTTTTCTGGATTTACTTTGAAATGATCCATGTGTGAAAACTGATTGTACTTTTATTTCGCTTCTGCGGTACCATGATAGCTCCTGCAGGCCAGAATAAAGCAGCGAGGAGGCCTTACTCAATGTCCCCCCCCCCAGTTTAACTATGAATCAAGGTCCTGCTCTTGTTCACCACACCCATGCAAGTCTATGTTGTTGCTGTTATGTCGTATTATAACATAATTATATTATTAAGAAGTATATGTTTTTCTGTGCCATATCACACTCCCCAGCCATCCATTTTACATGTATCCACAGACTCTCTTCATTTTTTGCAGGGGGTTGGACTAGATGATCCTCAGGGTCCCTTCCAACTCTACAATTCTATGATTCTATTATTTTTTCCTAACAACAACAACAACAACAACAATTTATTATTTATACCCCACCCATCTGGCTGGGCTTCCCCTGCCACTCTGGGCGGCTTCCAACAAACATTAAAATACATCAAATATCACAGATTAAAAACTTCCCTAAACAGGGCTGCTTTTAGGTATTTTCTAAATGCGAGGTACTGTAGTTGTTTATCTCTCTGACCTCTGATGGGAGGGTGTTCCACAGGGCGGGTGCCACTACCAAGAAGGCCCTCTGCCTGGTTCCCTGTAGCTTTGCTTCTCGCAGTGAGGGAACCGCCAGAAGGCACTCGGCGCTGGACCTCAGTGTCCGGGCAGAATGATGGGGGTGGAGACGCTCCCCATGCTTGCAGAATGGAAGCATATCCAGGATGTCTTCAGGATGGGAGAAGAGAACATTCTGGTTAGATGGGTTGGCCTTAGCTAACAAACAGGGATGGAACCTGAAAAATAATTCATAAAAAGTGTGTAATCTACAATTGAGTTATGATCCCTCCCAATGTGTAAGGCACGTTAATAATCTGCAAACCAGACACCAAGTCAGGGCACAAAACCCCCCATGTGTTTTCCAGGGACATTTACATGTCTGCCATAACACTTCCAGCTATAAGCTGTACCATAGTATCTCATAGTAGCTCCACCAACATAAGTTCAGTGCATCCTTTTAATGAATAACACCATTAAAAGATGTGTAATTTGTGTGTGGCCCCCTCACAAAATGATTTAAACATTTTCATTATATCACTAATATATAATTGTAATTGTAGCTATTTTGACTGGGGCTGCTTCTTCAAATGCTGTTAACATATGCTAAGTTAAAACACTATTAAATTCATTGACTTTTATTAAATTAACAGGTTGAACCATTGATACAGAAGGGCCATGAAAATTTGGTTCATCACATTCTACTCTATCAATGTAGCAGCAGTCTGAATGATAGTGTATTGGACTATGGTCATGAGTGCTATCACCCAAACATGCCGGATTCATTCCTCACCTGTGAAACCGTCATTTTTGCCTGGGCCATTGGAGGAGAGGTAAGATATATGGTTTTCATAACTTATTTTGCTAATAGACACTATGGGCAGAATTCACCTAATGAGCTCTAGCAGCAGAAGCCCATTGAAATCAGTGGGACTTAAGTTAGTCATGATTAATATACATTCTTTAAGTTGTTGCCTGTATTGAACATGATGAAATCTAAGGCCAGCTGCCGGAGGTCCTGCTTTCTAGTCTACCAGTAAGTAGTTAGATTAGCAGAGAGCAAGGACAGGGCCTTCTCAATTGGAGATCTCTCCTTAGCGGAATATATGTGACTTATCATTGCTGGTGTTTTTTAGGAAAACTGACAAGTGTTTTTTACTGTAGTCTGTATTATTTAATTGATTAAAGTCATGCGCTTGAAGAATTCTAGCTGTTGGTTGTTGTTTTTTTTAATTAAAAATTGCATTGTTCTTTAAAATGCATTGACATCTTTGTATTCATTGAAAGGCAGGCTATAAATCTATGAATTTGGAATACAGTACACTGATCCTAGGCTTGTTCCTGTAGTTTCTGATAGTGATATACTTTCATTACACTTTGGCCAACAACAGATAAGGAGAGGAGGTAAACAAGGTCCAAGTATCAGTACCAGTTTTCCCCTTTGGTGGAATGATGGAAGCAAATGTATGTACAGTATAGTAAAGAAATACGAAATATACCCAAAATGTACACAAACCCCCCAAATTACTGCATGTTTACATGTAGGCATGAATATATTTAACATCAGCAATTTCTGGTAAGTGTCAATCCTAAGGGATCTGCCAGTTTCCCCAGTTGACATATGAGGTTGAAATACGTTCCAAACTAAATTATTAGAACATTTGGTAGAACCTGGTTAATTGCGTTTGCATGTTTCAAATTCTAGGGCTTTACATATCCTCCTCATGTTGGCTTATCCATCGGGACAGCATCAGATCCTCAGTACGTGCTTATGGAAGTCCATTACGACAACCCATCATATATGGAGGGTATGTTTCTTAACTACTTTTTAACTTTCTAAATTAGTAAAATATGCCAAATGCATAGGCTTCCTAGCCTGAAATGAAGCAGCTAACAGGGAATGAAATCCCACTTTTTATTAAAGTGTCATTGCTGGTGATAATCTTCTATGTGAACATCCTAGGGCTTGTCCTAGCTCTTGCCCATATTCACGTGGAGAATGCAATGTTTGAAATACCGTATACATGGAAGCACAGGTTGGCATATGCTTTGGTACAAAGTATATGCTGTACTTCCAGTTACAGTATTTATGTGAAACTGCAGCTCTTCTTTTGGGAGCTATTATGGTCAATAGAGCTATTGTGGTCAATTCCGCAATACAGTGTAGTCAGGTATGCCTATATATGTGATTCACATGGTGCTTCATCTGTGCACAGATGCTGATAAGTCCAAGCCTGAAGTTATCTACACATAGGACACTTGACGGTGTTTAAACTAGCTACTGTAACAATTTGTGCACTGCAAAACTTAATCTGAATTTCAGAAGGATAAACCTTTCCACACAAAAATGGGGAAACATGCACATCTTTTAGTTATGAATTTCTTAAAGATGAAATGAATGGAATATTTTTGCATGGCATCAAAGTTGTTTTTACAGATCAACATTTCAATGAGATTTTGAAGCTGTACTGTTTTAGTTAAGGGACGCGGGTGGCGCTGTGGGTTAAACCACAGAGCCTAGGGCTTGCTGATCAGAAGGTCGGCGGTTCGAATCCCCACGACGGGGTGAGCTCCCGTTGCTTGGTCCCAACTCCTGCCAACCTAGCAGTTCGAAAGCACGTCAAAGTGCAAGTAGATAAATAGGTACCACTACAGCGGGAAGGTAAACAGCGTTTCCATGTGCTGCTCTGGTTCACCAGAAGTGGCTTAGTCATGCCGGCCACATGACCTGGAAGCTGTACGCCACCTCCCTCGGCCAATAATGTGAGATGAGTGTTGCAACCCCAGGGTTGGTCATGACTGGACCTAATGGTCAGGGGTCCCTTTACCTTTACTGTTTTAGTTATCAACATATTGCAAAAAGAAATAATACAATTGTTTATTTATTGCATCAGTCACCCAAACAAGGCAGTCTCTAGGTGGCTTACATCCAAGTTTGGAAGCTTTTCAAGTTTCATAAGTTTTTGTAAATGTTGATTTACAGAAATTCTGGCACATAGGCTAACTGGCTCTGAGCGTGTGCTGAGTAGTTTTCCTTTCCAAAACAAATGCTTCCTTACCTGTCTGGGTGTGTTGTACAACTTGGTTTCCCACACTTCCAACTTGACCCGCCTGTCTAGGGTACCAACGACCTTGCAGATACTATCTTGATACTACGAGTAGCTACTTGACTGAGGAGGGAGAGACTTGGGATTTACCCTACTCTGAGACTGGCTGTCTGGCTGACTCTCTTGCACAGTGTCTGTGAGAGATTAGCTCCACTCAAAACAGCTCATAGCATGTTAAAAGACAAGAAAAATCCAAACAACAATTAGCCACTTAAAAACTTTAAAGTCTTAGATTTTAAAAGATTCATATTAATCAGAAAGCGCTGTCTGGACCAGTAAAGATAAGATATTTCATAAGACATACTGTGATAAGACATGCAGTGATGCTGATAGCCAACTACACTTTACTGTCTGTCCTGTCATATTACAAAAGTGGAAAAACACTGCAGAGATTTGTTGAAATCAGCTCACCATAGACAAAATGATTGCTTCTGTCTCCTAGCATTGCTGTTTTGTTAATTTTGTTATTCCTTTATTCAGCAAAGGCTGTTAATATTGAAATAAGTGGGACCTGGGCTTCAGTCCTACCTTTAACTGAGTATAGCAAATTAAACAATAGCATAACAGAAAACAAAACCCCTCACTTACAGTCCTATGTATCAGGGAAAAGGTAAACTTCACTCATGATGGAGCTACTTTTATTTAAGCATAATTTTAAGATTCACAAATTAGACTCAGATCAAAATGTTGGCACAGGCAAACTTCTGTACACTTAGAATTTAGGACTATGATGCTTTAATTGGCACATGATTATCATTAAATTAAACATGTTCAGCCAAATAATTTATTTTTAGGACCAGAACTGTTCTTACAACCCATTTACAAACCAATTAAGTCCCGATTCCTCCACTTAGTAAAGAAAATATTTGTTTTGGCAAGCTATCTTAAAAAAAAAAGTATTTTACTGTTGCTATTGTTAAACAATTGGGATTAAAAAAGTTTTGCTGATCTGCCAGAATTCACCCCAAGATCCTCACCTACCTTTGTCCACTGCTGTTATATGTACTATTATATATATGTTATATACTGTATAAGAAGGAAAAAATAAAAAAATAAAAACATCACAAAATGGAGAGAACACGGGACAGAAAAGAGTTGCTCATGATCAGTCTTACCAAGTACTATCAAATAAATGTCCCTGACACTTGAACAGCACTCCAGATCATTACAGAAGGATCCATTCCTCCACTCCCTTGATGAATACTGCATCTTAAGTGCTTGTCAATTCAGACATGCTTCCTTGGTGCAGGTGGTGGAGAGAGACACTTAGATGATACCCCACAACAATGGAGTGATAACTATGTGTTTATCATGCTAGAGTGGCTATTTGGAAAGGCCTTACAAGGAACACAGATGCATGCATTTTTTTTGTACAGGTCAGAAAAGTACAGAAGTCAGTCTGCTCTGATTAACCACTTTCTTATGACAATGCCTTATTTACAGCTTCCCCAGTTTTTGTGACCCCCTTTGACCAGTCTTAAGCACAATTCCTCCCTTGTGTTACTTTCTTGCATAAACTTGACAAGTGGCTCCCAAACCGACTTTAAAAAAACGATAGGATACTTTATGTTGATTTATGGCTGCTTCTGACAATTGCTCTTTTGTTCTCAGGAATGATAGATAACTCTGGGCTGAGGCTATTTTATACCCCAGATTTAAGGAGCTACGATGCTGGAGTTATTGAAGCAGGTCTCTGGGTCAGCCTCTTCCACAACATCCCACCGGGGATGCCAGAATTCACATCAGAGGGTCACTGCACTTTGGAATGCCTAGAGGAAGTATGGCTGCTCTTTGTGATTCTTTGCATTATCTGAAAATAGCACATTTGAATTGCTTCCTTCTGAAGGAACTAGTGGGTACTGATACAGTCATTACTATGCAGACATTTGCAGTACAGTAGGTCCTGGATCAAAAGACGGGTTGTGTGCACATGAGACAGAACTGCATGTGTAGCTCAGCCTTTTAACTTCGTTTTTCTCTGCTGAATGGACAACCCTTTGCACTGTAATTAAAATCGACCTGTTTCTTCAACAGTTGTAACGAGAAAGCAAAAAGTCAAACTCCTGAATCCTAGTTAACTCCCAGGCACATATACCATTCCTTTGGATCCTTGACAGCAGCATGTTGTTAAATGAAATCAAATGGAAATAGAACAGGAAATAGTGAAAGAAATACTTGGTCTTGATTTTTCTTTTCCTGCTGATCTTCACAGAATGTGCTTTAAAATAGACCTACAGTTAATAACTCTGACTTTCATTCTGTATTGCTTTGTTATCAGTTTTCTGGCAGCTGGGCAAATATATTCTGTTCAAAATATTGACAGTGCTTTGCTGTTTTCTTCAGGAAGAGAGTTCCACTTTGAATAAATGGCACATATGCAAAACAATGAATGAACAATGCTATTTGAAATACTGAATAATATTGTGTTTGGAAACTTGTGGAGGGAGGGAATGGACTGGTCTGGAAGGGCTGTTGAGGAACTGAGATGTGAGAACTTACAAAGCAGGACTAGTGAGGTGATTAAGGACTGAGTTTGCTTTATTTTCTAGCTCCCAAAACTCCCCCTCCCCACCTTGCAAATCGCTGAGTGTTTTAAGGAAAGCAAAAGCTGATCGAAAGACTGTTCTGCTGGTCAGCCATCATAGGACAGTGACTAAGTTGACAGCTTGAATTACGGATCTATAAATCTACACATGCTTCCGTGGTTTTTGCTGTGAGGTTTTTTTAAAAGGATTATTTCTTTCCCCCTTTTGTAGGACTGTCCCTGCCTTAAAACTATTATTATTTTGAAAAGGAATAAATTCTTATGTTTGCAGGAATTATTTTAACTTTCTGACTACACAGTGTGTGTGTGTGTGTGTGTGTGTGTGTGTGTGTGTGTGTGTGTGTGGTGAGGGGATAATGGGTTTTGTAACCATATTTATATATTTTGTAACCATGCAGTCTATCTGCTCTTCTAATACTGAATGTCCTCTCACCCTCTATGGTAATCTGATAAGTTTCACTGGTCCTTTTCAGGCCCTGGATGCTGAGAGGCCAAGTGGCATCCATGTGTTTGCGGTGCTCCTCCATGCACACCTTGCTGGTAGAGGTATAAGGATGCGTCATTTCCGCAAGGGTGACGAGCAGGAACTTCTGGCCTATGATGATGACTTTGACTTCAACTTCCAGGAGTTTCAGTATCTGAAAGAAGAAAGGACCATCTTGCCAGTAGGAATTAATGCTTCTTCCATTTAATAATACTTTTGCCATTGTGCCATTTCTCCATGCTAATCTGTCCCCCCTTCCCCCCCCTCTTCAGCATAGACCAAAAATTCATGTTTGTTCCATGCAGGGATTGGGGAAAGGGATGGCCCCACCCCAAAGGATACCGGCAATTAGGCTACAATTACATACATTTGCACGTCTTGTGTTGTGGCTTATCAGTAAAAGTTATTACTTCATATTCCAATGAACCTAATGTTTACTTTCATGAATCATTTTCAAGGGCTTGCCCCCCCCCCCAATTCCTAATTCTCTGTTCACAGCCTTTCATTCTAAACTGATGTTCTGTTTAAGATAAGCTTTTCCTTTGGGCTGTTGCTGTTTTTGTTACTGATAAGAACTTTGGGTTGCCATAAGAGTTAAATATTAGTTGCAGAAACTTGAGACTGAAAGGCTCCTCACCATATAAATCTGTCAGGATTTGTCAGTTGCAGCCAGTCTGATAGACCTCAGGGCTCTGAGGATGGCTAGTCATGACAAATACTGTTATGCATTTTCAAACATGGAAAATTTGCTGCCTGTAGCAACTTTATTATTGTGGGGAGATCAAATATTACTTCAAATAGTCAACTTGTTTCTAAGCTCCCAAATAGACTACTAAATAACAAGAGAGAGAGAGAGAGAGAGAGAGAGAGAGAGAGAGAGAGAGAGAGAGAGAGAGATGCATGCAGTGGCATATAAATGACCCTAGTGTCATTGAAAAGTGTTGCCTTTATTGTCCCCAATAATAACAGTTTTAAGATTCATAAACATGACCACTGGGCATGTGCTGGCCACTTTATAATCCTCCAAAAGTTATCTGCCTGCTTTGGGCAGCTGTTTTGTTCTGCTACTACCACTCCTCGCAGTATTAAGCTTTTTTCCACACTATTGCAAATGACTGATTTCAGTGACCTACAAAATGTTTAATCCTTTGTGTGGTGGTGACTGGACTGGCTGTACGCAAGTACATTCGAATGAGCTCTCAGCCACATGTACCTCACAGGCCCACTTAACATATGCATTTAATGTCACAGTTTCTATCTTTCTCAGGCCATGGTGTGCTTCCACAGTAATGTATAAGAGGGGCCTAGAATAGGAGCAGCATTTATGTGCGCTGCTCTGGTTCACCAGAAGCGGTTTAGTCATGCTGGCCACATGACCCAGAAGCTGTCTGTGGACAAACGCCAGCTCCCTTGGCCTGTAAAGCGAGATGAGTGCCACAACCCCAGAGTCGTCCATAACTGGACCTAATGGTCAGGGGTACCTTTACCTCGAATAGGAATGAATACCTCATTCATTGGATGCCACTGGGAACAGAATCCATCCAGATGACAGGTGGACCTCATCCCTATCCCTAACCCAGTTGTGCCTTGTTTACCCCCAGTCTGATTGCAGGAACGTAGCAGACTTACTGGCTCCAAGGCACAACCTGCTGTGTTACCAACACAATTCCTTTGCATGTCTATTTAGATATAACATTGAGTTTTATGACCCTTACTCCCAAGAAAGTGTGCATCTGAGCAGGCCAATCCTTTCCATGTTTACACAGAAGTAAGTTATGTTGGGTTCCATGGGACCTATACCCAAGGAAATACACTGTCTCTCAGGATTATTGTGAAGACCTTGGTGTGGGTGTGCAGGGAAGAGTTGAACTTGGTTGTTCAGGAACTCTTTTTCCCAAGATGCCCTTTGCTACGTTGCATGCAAGCAAGGTGCATACAGCAACTTGCCCTTGATCAGAGGAAAATATTTTATTCTTACCTATGACTGTCCTTTCTGAGAATACAGTCATACCTCGCGTTGTGTCCGCTGCGGGTTGCGTTTTTCCATGTTACGAACGCGGCGGACCTGGAAGTGTTTACTTCCGGGTTTTGCTGCGCGCATGCGCAGAAGCATTCTATCGCACTTTCGCGCATGCGCAGAAGCGCCTCTCAGGTTGCGGACTTTTCGGGGTGTGAACGGCACCCCGGAACGGATCAGGTCCGCAACCTGAGGTACCACTGTAGTATCACAGGTCTTGCTTTTCTGGCAGACTAAAGTGGCCCTGAACAATTAAATTTAGCAGGGCAGAATATTTTGCCTTTTCTGTCTTCATTAGGGGCAACTACTTTCTAGAGTTTTACATGAACCTGCTGGTGCAGTTACAAATTAAAAGCATTGCTACCTCCTGGCTTAAATAATTCATTTCTGCCATGATCCAGTGAGAGAGATTTGCCATTCCACTCTGCTTCTCCTTGGCTGGGATGGCTCTATGGGTCTACTATCTTCCTAACCAAATCCCAACTATTCATAGCAACGAAACCTTTCTTTCTATGGTCTTTGCTGCTTCTGTTTGGTACTGAAGAAAAGAAACTATGCTATAAGAGAGAATGCTGTAATTCAGCAGTGAAATGCATTGCTGCTATTTGACCACAAATCCAGAAAAAGGTGTGATTTTTGTGATTGTGTTACTTGTAGATTTTGGTTCTAAGAAACAGTGAAAACTGGAAACTGTGTTACAATGTATTTTACAGTTCCTTTTAACAAATTAATTGTTACATACGTTTTTACTGATGAATATGAATGCCACATACACAAAGTAAAATTTCAGCCTACCCTCTACATCTTCAAAAATCAAAATATTAAAACTCAAACTCAAACAATCATGAAAAATGACTTAAACATTATCATTTGTAACAGTGTTTGCCTTAAATGTTGTGTTTCAGGGGGATAATCTGGTCACCGAATGTCATTACAGTACCCTAAATCGATCACATATGACTTGGGTAAGAAACTTTATGACATGGCAGAATGAAAATGTCTTCAGATAAAAATGTTGCAGTAAATGTTGCTTTGAGGCATTTGGGTACTCTTGGCAGATAGCTGCAAGGCTGCTAGACCTTTGCTGTAGGTGATGTATTAAAGTTATAAAGCAGATTTGCTTCTGATGCCAGAGAAATGTGCATAGCTGCCAAGTTATCCCTTTTTTAAGGGATTTTCCCTTATGCTGAATAGGCTTCCTCGCGAGAAAAGGGAAAACTTGGCAGCTATGGAAATGTGGCCCTCTTTGCTGCCTATAATTCTATAGGCAATGTACCTTAATAGACCCAATCTAATGTTCAAGAATGATGCTTTATATATTGCAATGACCTCATAGCCATTGGTGATTCTTTACAGAATTGGGACATAAGACTCAGCTGTGTGGGTCATTTGTATGGCAGTTACACAGCAAATATGATATTAACCTCCCTTTAGCATTTGTTAGCCTGTATGTACCATATTAAGGCTCTGTTATTTACTTGTGGGTTTGGGGCCACAAAATCCAACTTTTACTTTGAGGGTACAGAGAACAAGGTTATTTTGGCAGTGGGCTTTGCCATATACCCTGTGTCATATATGCTTAACTGCTACTACTTTTCTTGCCATCATTTTAGTGTTTTATAGTGGCGGCAGCTGCAAACATGATGGATATATAGAGGTAACACCAGAGGGCAGTAATAGTCAGGTTTGGGAACAAGCAGAGAAGTTTAGATTCTAGGACTGAATTGTCTGTCAACACTACCTTTCTCAAATTTGCACGCACAGTCCTAGTTCAGAAAAAATGACACAGCAGGAAGGCTTCTAGAAGAAAGTTTTTTTTTTAACATTTTGCAGTTGTCTGGCAGCACCTGTTGTGAATAATCCATCAACTGTTTCACTTCAGCTATAGTAAGAAAAGAATAAAAGTTTCAAAGTCAGCAAACAAATTAACAATGGCTTGGATGCCATTCATACAGTTTATAGTTTCATTTGCTGCTCTTGCTTTGGACATTATCTGCATTTTCTTATAATTATTGCTAAGAAGATGAGTAATTTTTAGGAAACATTCTCTCAAAAAAGGTACCAAGAGATCTGCGGGAAAAAATCCTGAAGTATGTATTGTTGATTTGTTCACATTTTTAGGGTGGTCTTAGCACCAGAAATGAAATGTGCCTATCCTACCTTCTGTATTATCCGAGAATAAATCTTACCCGGTGTGCAAGTATTCCAGACATAATGGAACAACTTCAGTTTATTGGAGTTAAAGAAATATACAGACCAGTAAGGTAAGCAAGGTGGTTTCGTAGGCTGCGGTGGTGCAAAGCTACGGTATATATCACATTTGATATATCGCTCGTTGTTATATCCCTCATGTGAGATAAGGCAGTCCTTAAGATATGCAATACTTAACATAATCAATGTATTAAAATTTGGAGGTGTGGGCGAGATGCACCATGCTTCACATGCTCTAGAGCAATGGTTTTCAACCAGTGTGCTGTAGCACCCTGGGGTGCCTTGAAGGATGGCCAGGGGTGCTGCGAGCAACACTGGCCTCTGTCCCTCTTTCCTTCACTCCCTCTTCTGATGCTCTCTCATGTCTCTGCCTCCCAAAGGCTTGTGTGGCTGTTTGTTGCAGCAGCCCTGGCTACAGGCTCCCCGAGTGAATGGTGCCTCTGAGGCTGGCCAGGGGTGCTGGTTGCCAAGAGCTGAGGCGGCCTTGGAGTAAGCAGGCAAGCAGGCAAGGGAGCCCAGCCAGCTAGTCTGCCAGCCCTTCTAGTCTGCCAGCCCTTCCTGTTGGGAATGGATAGACAAGTGGGAGGCTGGGCAGGCAAGCAGATGCTGCTGGGGTTGCCAGACTCAACAGAGGACAGGACTTTTGTGCCTTTAATTGCCCTGCTCTCTTTTGAGTCTGGAAACCTTAAAGAGAAACCAGCAGACTCTTTGTTTAATTTCCAAGCAAAGGGTCTGCTGGTTTCTCTTTAAGGTTTCCAGACTCAAGAGAGCAGGGCAATTAAAGGCACAGAAGTCCTGTCCTCTATTGAGTCTGGCAACCCTAGATGCTGCACTGGCCTTTCTTGTGCTTGTTGTGCGCAAGGCCCACCTGGGAGCTGAGTGCCCAGCAGTGCCTGCTGCCTCCCCAGGTTGTGTGGTAGCCTCACATTCACCTTTGGCCAGTCTCCATTGGACATCCTCTTCCCAGGCCCCTGTGGGGCAGGGGGGCAGCTCAGAGACCAGGAGTGGCAACAGCGACTGCCCAGAGGACAGGGGAGAGGAGAGGAGGTTGAAGGAACATTCTGCAAGGGAAGGTGTTCAAAAAAGAGTGAGAGGCTGCCAGCTCTGCATGTAAGGGGTGATATAACTGGGCTCCTGAGCTCCACAGGGGGGACGTAGAAAGAATGTAGTTGGTCAAGGGAGCCATGGACTCGAAAAGGTTGAAAACCTCTGTTCTATAGGGTTCCCTCTTCCACAGGTTGGACAGGGACTCGTGTGCAGGTTTCCTGGTTAAGGGCGGCATTTCCTGCATAAAGGCTGGCTCATTGGAACTTTTCATTATAAATATTGACAAGAACGGATGCATTACTCATTCTGTTGTTGCTGGTCTTAAAACAGTAATACCACAGCAGATAAAAATATTTTTCTTTCAGAGAGGCAGCATTCTAAATACTTGGTACTATTATTGTAATAATGGTGGGTTTTGTTTCATTTTGCTTTCAATTCAGGACTTGGCCATTCATTATCAAGAGTCCAAAACAATACAAAAACCTGTCTTTCATGGATGCAATGAACAAGTTTAAATGGTCCAAAGAACAGGGCCTTTCCTACAATGACTTTGTTCTTAGGTTACCAGTGAATGTAAGATGTACCAAGACTGACAATGCAGAGTGGACAGTAAGTGTAATCCTTTTTTAAAATAAAAAATAAACTGCTTGAACTACTGCTAATCTGTATATTTTATTAATGTGTCATGGTTGTAAATTGGATACGGTGATTGGATTGCATCAGATATTTATACTATTACGGTATTATTCATGTACATGTATCATGAGGCATGCCAAAGTGATTTACAATAAAATGGCATATATATATATATATCAGTTCTCTATATAAAACAATTGCCTGTGAATTTTCCTTTTCAAAAGATAGCTCTAAGTATTAAAACATGTACATAAAATAAATTCATGTCCAGAACAGATAGCAACCAGGATAAAGGTTTTAGAAGACTTGTTGATTTAGGAACACCTTTATCAGGTGCCCAAAAGCCAATACGGGAGGCACCTGTCTGGTATGCAGTGGGAGGGAGTTCCAAAGGGCAGATACCGCCACACTAAATCTCACCACAAATCATCATGAAGGAGGGGTTGTAACTCAGTAGTCAAAATGCATCCCTTAACAATGTAAGACTTGACTTGCCTGATCAAACCAAAGCCCATCTAGTTCAGTTTTCTGTGGGACAGCAGCCATCTGGATCCTTTGGGAATCTTCATAGGCAGGATAAGATGGTGATAACTGTCCACACCCTGCCGACACCTGGTAATCAGTTTTGGACAATCATATCTGAGATTAATAAGGCAATATATGAACGAGCCATTTGAGTGTGCACCCAGCTCCATCACTCGCCTCTTTGCATGGGTGAGTGAACAAACCAGGAAGTCTTCCATTAACCATTGTTTTCCATTCCCTTCCAACTGGTTAATGTCATTAGAACAAGCCAGGATATGAAGCTGTGATTGAAGTCTGATTAATACCCTGATTTCTTTGAAAGCCATTTACTATCATTTCCCAGTTCAGACAAAACAGGAAAGTATCATTAAAGAGATGCTTGCTTGCTTGTCTGTCAGATGGTGTGAAGACTGAAGCAAAAGGCGCTCACTTATATCTTGGCTGAATATACTGATTCTGTGTATGAATGGTCTTGGGGATTTGCAAAGTACTTTAGTAACCATAAATTCTATAAAAGAGGGATAACGCAAAGTCTTACTATGACACATAGTACTCTCAGTAGCTAGAAGGTAGCAAGGATTTAGATAATAGATATTAAGGGCATTACGAAAGTAACTGCCGGTAGCTGTTGATTACGGCCATCAGGTTTAGTTGGGATGAATAAATCTGTGTAAATAAGTGTAAATGCTTAATAATAATAAATAAATTTCCAGAGTATTATGTGTTGTTGGTATTGGTGCTTACTTAGATCAGGATTTCCCAAACTGGGGTCTCCAGCTGTTTTTGGACTACAATTCCCATCATCCCTAGCAGGACCAGTGGTCAGGGATGATGGGAACTGTACTCCAAAAACCGCTGGAGACCCAAATTTTGATCTGCACCCTGACTTAAACTATAATACATAAATAATATAGATAAGGCACAGATGTCAGCTAAATTCTTTATAGAGCCCAGTAGTACGTGCAGCTTATAATTTTATTTCATTTTACATTTCAGATACAAGGAATGATAACTTCACCACCTCAAATAGAAAGACCATACAGGACAGAACCAATTGTCTGTAGTTCCACTTCCTGCTTAAACTGCAATCTGTTTTTAACTCTATTGATTGTTCTGTACATGTCAACCACTGCTGCAAGAAAGAGTGAGCCTTTTGTATAATAACTCTGATTGTACTCACTTTTCATTTTTTTGTGCCATGCAAGTCCTGAAATGTTTGCACTGTTGCTCTTGTAGATTTATTTTTTTACATATTAATAAACTAAATTCATTTCAAAATAGTCTTCACCTCATTTGAAAGGGGGGGGGATATTTCTTTTTTGCAATCTAAATTGATTGGTATTGTTTCATTTTATTCATCCTGGCACATCACACCATGAAAAAAGCTGCTCTGTATTTGGATACCATTGTAATAAACTAAACTTTATCTATGTAACCTTAATAATCATGAAGTTTTTTGAATTATTTCACCTCTGCTCTTGATAAATGTAAGTTAAAAAGGTGATTTGCTGTAGAGCTGGATCTTGCCAGTGCAATATTAGTTCTGCAAACTGTTTTTTTACTCCTTGAACAAAAGCCATAAAAGTGTTGTAAATCACAAAAATGAATGAAGCAGAATCACAGAAGTCTGTTTCTGTGATACTGGCTGGTTGTTATCCACATAAGAGGTCCTGTGTCTGTGGGGGGGGGGACCTTCACTCAGATTAGCAATTTACCCTGATATTCTGGTCTGCCATTCAAGTGTCCTGTCATAATATGTGACTTTATGCATTAAAAATTGCCAGCTTACTTGACATGATAAATACTATTTGCTTCTGCCGCATCATTTGGCCATAAAAGGAAATGCTATCTTATACAACTTTTATAAATGTTTACTTGGAAGGAATTCCATTGATCTGAGGTAAATGTACTTCCCAGTAAACATGCTTAGCAGATTGCAGCCATTCAAACAAATGTTCTCATTTCACTTTTCCAATGGTTTTGGAGAAATTTACAGTTTAGATACCTTGCCTTCGATTTCCTGTTTACTTTTCACCATATGAGAAGAAAAAGCTTCTACCCTTTCTGAACAGCTATGCAAATGGTTACAAAGTAGGTACTGAAAGAAGGTGTGTTTTACCAAATAACATGGCTTTTCATTGCTCGGTAAATGTGTGTTTATGGCATAAAGCTTTTGTTGACTTGGTTTGGAATAAATATAACAAAGCCCTATTCCTTTTTCATGAGCAGTCAACCTAACAGAATATGAACAAATGCAACTTTGTTGTTACCAACCATTCTGTTTTGGTTCTGAGATAATGGAAAGCTATCCAGGCAAAAGGCATTTAGAAGATAAAACTCCTAACGTTGATAGCAAGCAGCACTGGATCGTTTATGCTTTGATGGCCTCAGGCTTTTTTAAGATCACAGCTGGCAAAGAAATAGTCTGATTCAGCAATATATGCAAACATGCGCAAAAGGACATTTCTAACTAAACAACATGGAAGCAAATGTGTAAATACTAAATTCCCAGAAATGGAGGGAAAGAGATGGAAACCAGGATACAGATTGCCCAAAATCGAAACTCAGGTGGAAATGGAATATGCTGGACATAAATGCAACAGTGAGAACAAAAAGGTAAGAACTCGTCGCCTAACATCCTTTGACCTTGTGCATGTGTACAAAACAGGCAGTAAAGTATAATTTCTGTCAATTGTTTGTTCAGTTGTTTATTGGCATGTACAGTTTCAGCATACGAAATCTCCATCCCTTTACAATAGCTGTGAGTAATAAACATTGGTAAGTACAGTTCAGAAACAGTGCCTATGGGAAAGGAGCATAAGGGGACATATTTGTGCATGATTATCATAAATGGACTTTTGTTTCTACACACACAAACGCACACTTGACATTGAACTCTCCTATAGAAACAGCACAGAGGATGAGGCACTAGAGACCTCACCTGAATGTTAATGTTACACCCGTATTGGAGTAACCTGTTATGCCACGGCAGCAGCCCCAGAACAGTGCACAGCGGAGGAGAGAGAGGAGATCCTTCAGAAATGCTTTCAGTGACAGAGCAATCTTCTTATGGTTATGTTGAATTCCTCCCAAAGCTCTGTCCCACTGAATTCAAGCACAGATTTGAAGCAGATAAGTGTGGTGTACAGTCATACCTTGGTTTTCAAACAGCTTAGTTCACAAACGTTTTGGCTCCCAAACACTGCAAACCCAGAAGTGACTGTTCCGGTTTGTGAACTATTTTTGGAAGCCAAATGTCCAATGGGACGTCCGTGGCTTCCAATTGGCTGCAGGAGCTTCCTGCAGCCAATCAGAAGCTGCAGTTTGGTTTCCGACCATTTTGGAAGTTGAACGGACTTCCGGAACGGATTCTGTTCAACTTCCAAGGTACGACTGTATTTTACAGTTAAATTTAGTGTGCACTTCCATTCCTCACTTCTCTCAATTCAGAAACAAAACTGGCACAAGGGTTTTGATAAGAGGAAACGTTAATGCAAAAGAAATGCAAAGATATAATCATGCATCATGGTTTCTTAAAACTTGTTTGTCCCTGGCCCAATGGCCCATGCTGGGGGCAGCTAGTATGCTGCCACAGAAACAAACATATTGGTCCTTGGAGAGAGGCTGAGATATTTGATGACTACAGTCATGATATGGGGCTGATGTGGCCTGCTTTTTAGAGACTTTGAGCATGTCCTCCTTAAATCTTAAATTCTTTTTGTCAGAGTCTCAACAGGTGTTAACTTAAAACAATTCATTGTTTTCTTTCTTTAGGTTCATAGATGCGTTTCCTACTTGTGGGGAGATATTTCAAGGTATGGCTGTGATGTGATAATACAACATTGTGATAATACAACATTAGATGCTTGTTGGGATGAATAAAAGGGTCTTCCTTTTCATCATGCTTATACTGTATAGTAGAACTCCTTACCTGGGAGGGTTTTTTTTTAAAAAAAATCCCCAGTCTCCTTGCATTTTGCTGATTGGCCAAAATATTTATATTCTGGCAGGCATTTGACCTGCAATGTTAACTTGTTAATGTACAAGTTTCCGAAAGATATATTTTGGTTTAATAAAGAGAGATATTGATCCTTCAGCCCATAATAAAAATAAAATAAAATGTCCTTTTCAATTATTATTTGCAATTTCAGCTAAATTTTATAATATTCCTAACAGTATATGGATCAATATTATCCTGTATTTAGTTACTGGTGTAATAAATAAACAGACTCCACTTCTCAATAAATGGATTGTTATGCTTTTTCCTCTCACATTCTAACCACATTTAACAACTTACATATCTGAACGATGTCCCGTGGATTCAATAACCAATTGTCCAATGTAGGAGGGTTAGGCTTTTTCCAGTTGGGACTTATTACCATCCACACACTTCTCATTAAGTGAATAACAATCTCTCTGGGTTCTATGTGAACCATATCTTAAACATAATGAAACTGGGTAACCAAAGGATTCCTAGGAAGAGCATATTCTGTGAATTATTGAATTTCATGAATTGCCATAAGCCAAAAGGACCATATATTCTGGACAGGACCAGACCATATGATTTACATTTCCAACTGTGTTTGTTAGAGCCATTATAAATATGATTATCCCTTTGAACAAGCAGTTTGCACAAGTTTTCTTTCAAACTTATACTTACCAGGTTTGGCACATATTTCCACAAATCATTACAATTATTCATTTGAAATTTCAAAGCTCAGGCCTTTCACCCATCTTGTAATATTTACATATAACGAAGAAGAAAAGACTCTTCAAGATCATTTTGTCCAAGTTTAGTCGAATTTAAGCCTTTGACAATAACCCTCGAGATTAATTTCCTCTTTGTATTACTCCACACTGCTTACATTTTGTCAGGATTCAAAAGCTTTATCAGATTCCTGTCTGTATTTATTTATGCTATACATAATCCTGAGGGCAGCGTTAACATCGGCAAGAATTAGGTCAAATGCCATTTGTGCTTTGAAATTGGAATTTCTTGACATTTGTGTTCTAAAGCTACTTCGCATGAGCTTTACACAGCAGTGATCATGGGGTTTTGATTGTGTGGTTATATGCAGTAGCAGAGCACATGATAGGAAAGAAATCACTTTAGATATTTTTAATATTCCCCCACCTTTAAAAATGGATGTTACGGTTCAACTGGCTGGTGGTGTAACATCAGATACGAAATCAAGTCACAAATACATGAGTCCAAAGAATATCTGTATAGCTATTTTTCTGGACTAGGAAGTTACTTTTGGCTGAGTCGCCAGGAACAGAATAGGGGAAGGAGGAGGCCTACAGGTGCAACATGCTCTGAAAGTTTGTTTAGCAACCAGGCATTTTCAGGGAAGTAATGCCGGATAGTCTTTCTTCCTGTTGGATTTACAGATGGATTTAATGCAGTTTCATCATTTTAGATTCGTATTATGCATTTTCTTTGTATTTCTCTTATGTGCATGTTAGCGTGAGGAATAGAATCACATCCATTGGCCCTCCCTCTATTTAAAATTGCAGCGATGTCTGAAAGTGCGTGGATATAACTGATGTTGCTAGTTTAGAAGAAAGTAACTCTCTGCCACTTTCTTTTGCTGCAACTATTAAAATAAACACAGTTCACAGACAGTTAACTCAGAAGCCGCTTTGTCATAATCGAGATGTGTATTCAGTCCGTTGCTATTTAACTTGCTATTATGTTGTTCTATTATTTCCCAGTTGTTATTATAGTAACCAGCCATTACAAGCACCAGATCTACAGATATAGAAACAATTATTGCCTATGATCAGTTTTCCTTTCAACAGTGTTTCTTTTGGCTGCATTTATGCCTCCCTCCCTCCTGTTTCTAATGTCACTAGGCTTTGAATAATCTCTTACTCTAAGGGAACCTTGTGAATCCACATTATTTCCATATATAAATTACACCAGTTCCAGTAAGAATTTCAGTATATCAAGACTGTAGAAAATCTCTACCTGTCATTCAGGATCTGGCAATTGGTGGTGGTGGGAGGCATTCTAAGGTGTTATTTGAGAGCAGTATGACACCAGGGAGCAGGTGGCGCTGTGGCCTAAACCACTGAGCCTCTTGGGCTTGCCAATCAGAAGGTCGGTGGTTCAAATTCCTGCGACGGGGTGAGCTCCCGTTGCTCTGTCCCAGCTCCTGCCAACCTAGCAGTTCAAAAGCACACCAGTACAAGTAGATAAATAGGTACCGCTGCAGCAGGAAGGTAAATGGGGTTTCCATGAGCTCTGGCTTCTGTCACAGAGTTCTGTTGTGAGAAGCAGTTTAGTCCTGCTGGCCACATGACTTGGAAAGCTTTCTGTGGGCAAACACCCTCTCCCTCAGCCTGAAGCAAGATGAGCATCAACATCACTTTTCCACACTGCGGGGCTGACAATAGGGGTTGGTATTGGTGAGCATTTCCTAAAGCCCACCTCAGCAGGGATCTCCATGGCTGACCACCAGAGCCCCTTGGAGCTTAACATTGCTTCTTTCTCACTCTGACTGGGCCCAGAAGGACAGCACCAAGAGGCAACAAACAAATGAAGAGGTCTTCAGATCACAATTGCCTAACAGGGCAACTTGTGGTGTCCCAGTGATGCAGCACTGCTAGTCCTCTGGTTTATTCACTTATTTGGCAACACAGCATTTCATGCAATTAGCTTGGTGTCATTAAGAGGCCTCTCAACACCTAATGTTCTTAAAAAAACAAAACAAAACTTTTCAGGGAGTATAACTGTTGTGAAGCATGAGAACTGCACTATTGCAGGATATTATTTAAAACTCTTCAAAACCACTTTTCCAGCTGCAGTGTCCATTAAGGCCCCCCCTGCCCTTTTTCTTGTGAATACAAGCCCTCCATCTTACATATACATGCCTCATTTATTTTGGTCAATCTGCCAGTTTGCCATTTGACCTTGATGGATGTCTATAGCAGCAGCTCTCACAGACTTAAAGTGCTACAGAGCATCGGGTGAGGGAGCAGAACAAGCAGCCTTTGTCTGAAACAGCGCACTTATTTCTGTCACAAACAGTCTGACGGAGATATTTTTGTGAAGCAGCGTGACATAATCTGTCTCTGCTGTACTTAGGCTGACGAAACCAGAACTACCATTGTGGCTGCCTCTGAATGGAAAGGCAAATCTGTTAATTGGCTTAGTGGGTTGAAAAAAAGAGAAACAACCCCTCACAATCTCTCAGTTCCATTTCCTGATAATGATCATTTGGTGGTTCTGGAGACATTGGAGCTATCCATAAAATGTTGCAATGAATTCTTCCTGAGGGGTTAGTGGGAAGAAGTGAAATGGTTCTGAAGAAAGGTTTTTTTCTTCAGAAACAGGAAATAGCTTAGTCTATGAAAATTATGTAATTTGTGTGTGTGTGTGTGTGTGTGTGTGTTTACAGAAAATGTGGTCTGCCGACAAGCTTCAAATGTCACAATGGTTTGCCATATTTCTGTGTGGTACAGTATTGAATTCCAGAAAAGGAAAGGTTTTATGATACAGCTTGTTTCTGACAATGTGACATCTGTGCAGAGCTGAGAAGAATGACAGTGGTGTCCTGTGTGTGGAATATTTTTTTATACAATCCGCTAACTGATGAGGCATGTAACTGAATAGTCTACTAGAAATAAAAATTGATACACACATAATAGATAGATAGATAGATGATAGATAGATAGATGATAGATATAGATAGATACCGTAGCTATTAACCTGAACCATCTACCCTGCCCCTCAACATGCAGGCTGCCATACAATTTTCTACCACCGTGGACAGGGCCAGATTCAGGTTTGCTAAGGCCCTAAGCTACTGAAGGTAATGGGGCCCTTTCTATGTCCAGCTGTCCTTTGTCAACAACAAATTGTCACTTTTTAAATGTTGAATATATGCTATGTGGTAATTTATGGACCTAATAGGTATCTAAAGGCATTTGCACATAGCAAAATATGTATTTTATCTAAGTAATTGTTGAACAAATAAAATTAAGAAGTATATAAATAGTGAAGTACAATTAAGAAGAAGTATATTAATAGTGAAATAATTATTAAGCTCTAACTGTATGCAGGTTTTATTTTATTTGTTTTTTATCTTCTATTTTGGAAATGTACATCCAGTTTTTTTCCTTTAATTTTTTTGGTGCCCCCAAGATAGTTTATGCTTGTTTAGTTTATGCGTAAATCCAGCACTGATCATGGAACCCCTTTCATACCAACTTACAGCATAGCTAGGAATGGGCCCATGGAGCATCTTTCTCTAAGTGTTTCTGGGTGGGTAATAAATTCGGTGAACATTGAATTAGAGTGCAATATTGATACGAAGCAGGACATTTGCTGGGAAAATAAATTAATTTTCTATGGCTGTGGATGATTTGGGAGAATACTTAAAGCATATTTTAATTGATTTGGAGCAGGATCTTTTGGGAAAGTAATTGGGGGTAAATGAATTGAAGACAAACTTATCTAGGGGGATCTGGGATAGGATACAAATTTGTTTAATACCTTACTTGGGGGTTATTTGGATCAAAAACTGGCTTGCCTCCAATGATATTTAAAGTCTAAGATAGTTGGCAATACCTCAGCCAATTTACTTGCTCCTTTTATAATTATAATAATAATAATAATAATAATAATAATAATAATAATAATAATTTATTTATACCCCGCCCATCTGGCTGAGTTTCCCCAGCCACTCTGGGCGGCTTCCAACATAAAAATAAAATAAAATAATCGATTAAACATTAAAAGCCTCCCTAAACAGGGCTGCCTTCACAATCGCTTCTAAAGTCAGCAGTTTTGTGCTGGAGTCTTCCCTTTGAAGATCCTTAGTTAAAGAATGGCAAAGGCTTCTCTAGGCTTCTGTTTTGCATAACGATCCCATTGCTCAACCCATACAAACTTTTCCAAGGGTGGGTATAAAACCAAAGCTAAACTCCCACAAAGGAAAACCTGCCAGAAAGACGATGGAGACAAATTACTTGGCACAGCAGTTGCGTTTTGTGAGTGGATGCTGCCACCCTCTGGTAACAGGAGAGAATAGATATCTAAAAAGCAAAGTGATGAGAGCAACGAGCAGTTTGCTCTACCTCAGTGAGTGGGGCTTCTGTAGATGTGATGTGTCAGAGGGATCTATCACAGCTCTATTCACATTGATGTTGTTTTCCCATGGAAGGCTTAGTTGGGAATATTTTTCATACACCAAAATGTGCATGACATTATTGTGAACACCTTTCACATGTGGAGAGGGGGAAGTACCGGTAGAAGGACCATGCAAAGGTGGGGTGGGGCCGCTGGGTACACTTGCCCCGGGCCTTGGAGGGCTAAACTGGCTGGGGACCCCCCACCAGGGGCCCACAGGACTTGTGCTACTTGAGTTTATAAATTTATTCCAAAAAGACTCCTGCCCTGGACCGCAGACAAGCTCTGCACAGTCCTAGGAAGTAAGGCCATGTCCGTCAACCTCCAGAGTTGATGCATGACCCATTTACACCCCCACCCTCATTTAGTAAGCAGGAGAAGGAGCCTTATGCACACATCAGTATACACTCATGAGGTCCTACACACAAGGGGTTATGATCTGAAGGCCCCCTGAGGCCACAAGCTGTTTTTAGATGAGTGAGACACACATTATGGCACCTTGGAATTCATGGGAGGATAAAGGCAGGATATGAATTAGATTTTGGACATAGAAGAGCTCTACACATTTGGCACTTTCTCATTCTCACCAAACATTCAGCTGACAGTAGGGAGGGGGGCAAGGCCAGCCAAGTGTATGGATGGCAGAAGGCAGGAGGTGTCTAGAGCCAGCAGCTTCCTCACATTAGAGATTAAATCTAAAAATCATCCCATGGGAAAACTGTAGTGCTGAAACCATTATTACTATTTTTTGAACATGCTGAACTGTACATTAAAAGCATGTCATATTGCTTTAAAACTTGAAGATGTGCTATTTCTGGGATTTATCTCTTCCCTAAAGCCTGAGGCTGTAATCTAATCTTCCTTCTTATGCTGGGTGGTGGTGGGTTGGATTGAGGCTTCCCTCTGTTGCTTCAGTCAACTCAGCAGGAATCTTGTCAGCTGTGTCATTGACAGGGTGCCACTCAGTTGATGCTGGCAAAAAACAAAAACAAAACCCACTTCTGCCTGCCAAACAGAAGGCTCACCAGTGGCATCCCCAAAACTGAAGTCCAGGAGAAAGCCTGAAACAGGTGTTCTGAGGGAGGGTTGAGGCTGACCTGACCTGGAATCTGCCTGATCCTGACCCAGTCTCACAGCCTGCCCTGACTAGCATTGGGCCCAATCACTGCACCAGCCTGGAGCTTCTGCAGGTATACCTCAGCTGATCTGCCATTCATTCAGACTCACTTCCAAACCCATCCTACAGCATAATGGGAAGGGATTATTCACTTCCACATGAACAATTGGAATTGTCAGGTATGTCACAGAAAAAAAACACGAAATTGACCTGGAAGTCATTCTAGTTCAGCATTCTGTTGTCACAGTCGCCAATCAGATCTCCATGGGAAGTCCCTGAGAAAGTTAAGAGTTCAACAGTGCTAGCACCATTCATGATCTCCAGCAACTGGTACTCAGAGGCATACAGAATTTTTTTAATAACATAAATCTTCCAACATTTGGCTTCATTCAGAAATGTCCTCTTCTGAAGCCTAATGTGTTGTCTTCTGCAGTCTAATTGTTCACTTACATAGATGTTGGATTTGATAGCACCATGATGATGGTTACCAATTGGTTTAGCAACACTTGCATCTTGCACCAGGGCTTAGGTGCCACTGAAGTCCTCCAGAGTGTTTGTTGCAGGGAAGAAGGGAAAGGAGAATGTTAGCCACTTTGAGACTCCTTCGGGTAGTGATAAAGCAGGATATCAAATCCAAACTCCAACTCCTCCTCCTCCTCCCTCCTCCTCCTCCTCCTCCTCCTCTTCTTCTTCTTCTTCTTCCTCCTCCTCCTCCTCCTCCTCCTCCTCCTCCTCCTCCTCCTCCTCCTCCTCCATCTCCATGGCCAGCTGTTCTAGGGCAGAGACATTTGGGGTATGTAGAAATTTCCCCTCTTTGACCTGACTGGAACATGCATTTTCCCAGTCACTGTGGTTAACAGGCTCTCTGACTTTCTTTGACACTGTATGTCACGCATATGCCACCAGCAGGGCATCCCATATCTGACCTTTCCGCAGCAGCTATTATTTATTTGTTTGTTTGTTTGTTTGTTTCGCAGAAATTATATACCATGTGATTGTAGAAAAGAAGCTACATCTTGTGTACTTAGTAAGCCTCAGCCCTGCTATTTAATTTGTACCAGTGATGTTATTTCCTTTGCACTGCTAACATTCACAAAGATGTTGTTTTGGAAGCTTCCATTCCTGCTGCACAAGCTCAGAGACACCAGTTATTTATACACAACCCTATTGAGGTATCTGTGACAATCAAGACAGCTTGCTACTCTGACCCAGAGGTTGTGAAGAGGGGGGGGCAGCTGAGTTAAGGTATCCAGGCTACTTCTAATCAGCTGTGTTTATCCAGACGGAGTTAATAAATATGACCGAGTCAAGGTAAGCGAGACAGCTGTCTGTGGAAGCTGGCCAGGGTGTCTTGGGTAAAGGGAGAAAGCTCAGTGACACAGGAAGGAGAAAGGCAAGTATTTGCGGTTGGTACATGACTGCTAAAACAACTTACGCAGAATACGGTAGACCAAATATTCAGATAATCTCACTTTATGACAGGTGTATGTTCAAGCAGCAGAGCAATGGAACTATCCCAAAACATTTTCCTCCCATTCTGTTAAACAGGGACAGTTTTTAATATCAGCACTGTCAGAAGTGTGTGGATGTTTGGCTGTGCAGCTGCAGTCATTGGCCACGAAAGTTGCCAGCAAGGATCCCCCCCCCTTTAACAACTTGTCAGAATTGATGCAAAGAATGATGGTTGTCTTCAAAATCCAGTGTTTCTTATTAAAAAGGTCTCTAAAAATGCCATGAGAAGAGAAGACTCCCTGGAAAAAGACCCTGATGTTGGGAAAGATTGAGGGCACAAGGAGAAGGGGACGACAGAGGACGAGATGGTTGGATAGTGTTCTCAAAGCTACAAACATGAGTCTGACCAAACTGCGGGAGGCAGTGCAAGACAGGAGTGCCTGGCGTGCTCTGCTCCATGGGGTCACGAAGAGTCGGACACGACTAAGTGACTAGATGCCATGTGCCCACTAAAAGTGCTGCCATGTTATTATGGCCAGGCCATGACTGCATCAGCAGTACTTTATGTGCTCTCATAAGACTGTCATGTTCTGTGATTCAACCCTCAGTGCCTCAGGCAGTTTTCTTTTCAGAAATATGCAGTACCAGCCCAAGTTGTTGTGCTACCTCAAACAGAGCACAAATTGTGCCCCCTCTCCCTCCACATGCAGTGAGGCCAACTTTTTTTTTAAAAAAAAAAACCTCTAATGCCTATAGGTTAGTTTCCTACATTTCAAAAATAGCATTGATTATACTTGTGTTTTAACGATCATTTATATTGTTTTAAAATTGGTTTGTGCAATTTAGCGGTGTTTTAACTTTTTTTGTGCACTGTTTGATGGGAATTTTGAGCAGCTTAAGAAATCTCCTAAAGAAATAATAAATACTGAGGCATGAATTCTTTCCTTATTCTATCCCACCATTATGGTATCACCTGCTACATAACAGAGGCAACCCGGGGCTAATGAGAACCAGTTATTTATGGAGCTCCCTGTTTGGTGCATAGCTGTCAAGTTCTCCCCTTTTTTAAGGGAAATTCCCTTATGCTGAATAGGCTTCCTCGCAAGAAATGGGAAAACTTGACAGCTATGGTTTGGTGACACTTTCATGTAAGCAAGAGACATAATCAATAGCAATAGTGATAAGTTTGGCCTCTTAAGCTGCAGTTGTTCCCCTTTAAGTGAGGGAGAAAAAATAGCTACGGACATAAATCACAACAACAGCTTTTGTCTGATGTGGACAGAATCTCCACCAGGAACATCACCTGCTTCAATGCTGACCAGCTTCAGGCTTCATCAAGAGACGAGAGTCCGGCTGTTTTCTTTTTGGAGAATGGCGAAGCCCTTTTGACAAAAACTGTTTCCCTTCCCTGAAGTGCAAATCATTTCTGGTTTTCAGTTTGCTCTTGGAAACCTTAACTATCTCATCCCCACCACAGAACTCCAGTCCCATTCTCCTCCCATTAATAAATGTCTACTTAACCCTCGAACACCCCACTTTCCCACCCAGCCTATATGTGGGGAAACACCTGATCACAGCCCAAGAACATGAAGCTCACTTTAACTTTCCAAAGTGGTTGGCTGTAGGCCTGGCTATGAATGGGAGTGAAGAAGCATAATGAGAACGTAACTGATGTGTTTGGCCTGCACCCAAATTACTTGGGTCCTCTAGTAGAAAATGCTTCTAAATCTCTAACTGGGTTTTCATCACTATATGTGGAGGAGAAACTACTTTTTCAAAACACAACAACAACCCACCTTGATTATTGGGCACATAGTTTCTACTGAGTGGGTCCAAAAAGTTGGGATGTTTTGATTCTAATGCTCTACAATAAGGAACATACAAAATATTATTTCTCGGCATGACCAAAATTTGGGAAATAAATATTTGTTCGCTAGTATTTCCTGTAGGAACTGGTTAGAGGGAACGCTATGTGCTAAGAGCTGTGTCAAGTGTCTAATAAGGTTTCCATGGCATGTTCCACTCAGACCTTTGAATGTTTGTTTAGTTAGCAGAGTTTTTCATTTGGACTTTATTTCCTTTCCCTGTGATACTTTTGGAAGAAAAAACAACAACCCAACTTCGGTACTTATTTTTATTCCAGTGCTCCAAAGTTCAAATTAGTTAGCCAATACACACCTTGTACCATTGAGTCACCTGTTGAACTTACCGTAGATCTATTTTAGGAAAGAGATGTTTGAGTGCAGTAACTGGGGGAATTGAAGGATTCAAGGTCCAACCAATTAGATTAAAGCCTGTAGAGACAATAATATATACCAGACCTATGTCAGTTGTTGCCTAGAAAGCCAGTACAGTCCCTGCTTCTGTAGCAATGCCTGTTATGAGCATGATAAAAGTATTCTTTTCACCGTTGCTGCCAGGCAGCTAAATCAGAAAATTTCTTGACCTCTGATCAGGGGCGTAGCCAGGATCAAAACTAGGGGGGGGGGCAAGCCATGGTCGTTCAGGGGCGGGGCCAAGGCACAGAAGGGGAGGGGCCACAAAGTGGGTGGGGCTAAAGGGCCAACGGGCCTGATGACATCGTGGCGGTGGCAGCAGCGGCCACCTTGTGCTTCTGGGGCTGGTAGCGTTGGCGGCTACCCTGCTTGGCTGGAGAGGACGGGAGGGTCGGGCAGGCGAGAGGGGGTGGCAGGGCGGGCGAGGGCGAGGCAAGACACGGCCGCAGCCACGACGGCTCCGAGGCGTTGCTGCATATCAGCATAATATTTCAACCATGGTTCAAGCCCCACCTTAGGAAAAAAATCCTGCATTGCAGGGGGTTGGACTAGATGACCCTTGTGGTCCCTTCCGACTACAATTCTATGATTCTATTGATATATTACCATAGCATATGCATCATTCTGCTTTCTTGAATTGTCCTACTCCTAGGCATAGCATCCAACTCCTAGAGGCCTAGGTGCCCCCCCCCAATTACTGGTAAATACCGTATTTGAAAGAGTCATCCCCCCATGTTGATGGGCTTTCTATGTGGGGCTTATCTGCCCCCCCGTATTTTATTAAGGATGGAAGAGGGAGGGAAGGAAGGAAGAAATAGAGAGAGGGATAACTCATATTTGTGGGTGCCTCTGGGTGACGCTGTGATGCTGGAACTCTGCATGTACAGGAGCCTTGTAAGCAGCTTTCTCTCTGCTTGATTTACAGCAGGCACGTCCAACAGGTAGATTGTGATCTACCAGTAGATCACTGGATGTCTGTGGTAGATCACTGGTAGGTCACTGGCACCCCTAAAAAAAGCTCACCCAAAATTTTCCTCCTCCCTCAAAAAAATTGAACTATGACCTGAAGCCCTAAACAAAAATGGGCCTCCCTCCCTCCTAAAAGAAGCTCAACAAGTTTGACCTAAACCCCCCAAAACAGGGCTTCCCTTCCTTTAAAAAAAAACTCAACAGCTTTGACCTGAACCCCCCAAAAGGGGGTAGATCACCCCCAGTTTTAAACTCTGAGTAGATCAGAGTCTCTTGGGAGGTGGCCACCCCTGATTTACAGTATACAGATGCAGGAGGAGGGGCAGACTGGAACACCAATGCTTTTTATAAACATCACTGTGTCTGTCAAAGCTACAGCCCCCCCCTTTCTTAGTATTCACTTCCTTTTAGCCTTGCAGAGCCACCTTAGTCAAATTGAATCCTCTGAGTCTGCACCCTCATTAAATCGCCAATAGAACTCTTAATGCTCCTGAATGCTCATTAACAAGTCCCACTTAAGAACAATAGGGTGAAATGGTCAGCTATCAAATATTGCCTGGGGATATATGCTCCATTGTCTTAACTGCTTAACTACTGGTAGCCACTTTGCTTTATTTATTTGATGTTTTTTTGTTACTGCTGTGTCCCCCCCCCCCAGCAAGTGGAGACTTAGCTGCTCTCGCTAAAGCAAAGCCTTTTCCACTTCAGTTTTTGGAGGGGAAAAGTGCTGGTTATGGTCTGTAAAATACATTAATTTTTTTGCTTCTAGGGGGGGGGCCCTGCCTACGCCCATGCCTCTGATTGTCTCAATTCAAACCTGCAATTTAATTTTCTCCTAAATTATAATTCAGCAGTTTCAGACTGAAATTTCCTTTTGATATTTCTTTGTTCAAAACAGGTCAGCAGTAAGGTTTCCTGTGATGCTGACATTTTCTCCCCTTTCTGAAAGCTGATTTATCTCCATTTATTCTTTTCATAGAAATTGGCCTGTTGCATGGATAATGCAGAATGGCTTTACCAGTAGATGATAGCGTGTCTCATCTCTGGCATCTATTATCATATTTTTCAGGCAAATAAAGAAACATCAGATTAACGATTTACTGTATACCAGGGTTTGCAAATCTGTCCGCTTCAGAGTCAGCATTGATTTTGATAATACTTATAAATGGGCTTCTCTGATATTTCTTCTGTTTTCTAGCTTCTGTGTTTCAGAGACAACTCATTCCATAAATTCTACTAGGCACATGAGGTGTTGTTTTTCCCCTAAATGAGAAAATCCTTATGAATATTAGATATTATAACTAGAAAACATCTTTTATTTGGGGAACAAATACCATCATTTGCCATTGGAGGGAGATAGCATGCAGCAATTTTACCTCAGCTGTTTCACCATTCTCACTAAACTGGAACAGTAACATTATACATACATATATATATATATTCTCACTAGGAATATTGAGAGAAGCTGTAAGAGACAAACACACATTTTATTAATCTTTTGTAGCATAAACTGTAGAAATCTCTTCATGAGATTTTGGGCTAGAAGGCTGCCACAGTATTTTCTACAGAAAACTTCATACTGTGTTCCTCAGACAACATTTTGGTTCCTCCTAAGCCCTCAGACAGCAACTGACCTTGCTGATAGCTGCCACCAGCCAGGGTTCCCAAATTCTTTACTAAAGTGATTCCCTCACCCCAAATCATCAAAAACCTTTTAGCTAGATCATGCAGGAACTATTCCAGCTCTTTTGGGCTTGTTTGAAATCACTCATACATGACAGTTAGAGAACTTACCTCAGAAAGATGGCTTGAAAATGCAGCAGCTGTCATATGAAAATGATTCTAGATAAATTTCTCACATGAGGAGTGTACTTCCTCAGAAATGCATGTGAATTGGCCCAGAATTTAAAGGCAAATCCAAAACAACAGTAACATAGGCTAAGATATGAAAGCAAAATAGGAAATAGGAAAATTTGCCCGAGAATTTTCCCCACCCAAATTCATTTAACTTCTAATTCAGCAGTGCTGCTTTAAACCTCAATTAAAAAAATTCTTTTCTGCAAAGTTTTCTGCAATTTTGGTGGTCATTGGAATCTCAGAATCAGGATTTTTTCAGATTCGCTCCTTGATACTTCAGTAACTAAATTCCTTAACTCTGTAAAATATGTCTGCAGAAATGAATGAGCCTGCAAAGAGGATGAGGTATCGCAGCCTTAAAAAAAAAACTTAAAAATGAAACACTGGAAAGGAGCCTTCATTAAAGCCACCCAAAACTAACGAGGAATTGGTATACGCTTTAAATCATGCCTGACAGATGTTTTTTCCTAAAGGCCTTCAATGGAGATTCCACAACTTCCCTGGGCAAACAGTAAACATTCACCTTTGGTGGTAATGGAAAGTGAATGTAATCTGACGATCATGCAACATCTAGCAATAAATTACCTTTTGAAATGTATCTTCCAGAGAGAAGCCAGATTTTACAGCTACCTCATCTTTGCTTTGCATCCATGGCTTAGACTCAAAGCGTTGGCAGCAAAGGTCTTATTTATGGGATAGAGAAGATGCTCTTCATTTTATCATTGGTTCCTGTGTTGCTCATCAGAGTGTGTGGTGCCCACACCTTGTTTCTGATGCTGAAAATAAAAAAAGGGGGGAGGTGCGCCAAGCAGGATGCAAAAGACGCCACTGTTTTGAAAAAACATGTTGTGCATGGCGGACAACTGTCATAACTCAAGATGGGTTTCTTTCATCTCTAGAATGGGCTGCTTTGCCAATAAGGAAGGGGGGGGGGAGAAAGAAAAAAGGTTGAAGTAAAACTCTATATTCATGGCATCCACTTTACAGGCTAACATTGTAAGACCTCACCTCTCAAGGATACTGCGCCAGGGTCAACTAGTATCAATGAACATGCCTTCAGTACAAATGGAAAACAGTTTTTGAATGGCTTTGCCATTAGAACGCAAGAGAGCTGCTAGATCAGACCCATCTAGGACAGCATGCTGTTCTCACATGCCTATGGGACACTCACAAGCATGGCATAGAACCACAGAATTGCAGAGCTGAAAGGGACCACGAGGGTCATATAGTCCAACCCCCTTCAATGCAGGAATCTATGTGCTGTTGTCTTGTCTGGTTATTCATCACCTAGGGAGCTACAGAGTCACATATTATTATTTATTGAATTTATATACCTCCCTATGCCCGGAGGTCTCAATGTGGTTCAAAGAATAAAATCAAGATATAAAATCACAAAATACCTTATTAAAAATAAAAACAACAACCCAATACCCTTCCCCCCAAAAAAACCCCACACACATTCTAAATGGGCATAGGATGTAAATTGGATCAACCAAAGGCCTGGTTAAAAAGGAACGTTTTTGTCTGGCGCCTAAAGGTGTATAATGAAGGCTCATGGGGAACTTCCCTGGGGAGAGCATTCCACAGACAGGGAGCCACTGCAGAGAAGGCCCTGTTCTCGTGTTGCCACCCTCTGGACCTCTCGAGGAGGAGGCACATGAAGGAGGGCCTCAGAAGATGATCTCAGGGACCAGGTAGGTTCATATGGAAAGAGGTGGTAATATACATCATGACTAGTAGCCATTGTTAGCCTTATCATTTCTGAATTTTTCCAATTCCCCTTTAATTCCCCAGGTTGGTGGGAATCATTACATATTGTGGTAGTGAATTTCACAGTTTTGCAATATGCTGTGAGAAGTGTTTCATTTCATCTGCCCTGAATCTTCCAGTGTTCAGTTCCATGAAGAGAGGGAGAAAAACTTTTCTCTATATGCTTTCTCCATACTGTGCATAATGTAATACACATCTGTCATGCCATCTAGATCTAGTTCTCTGTTCATTTAGTATGTTAGTAAGGCCCAGTACATTGTATTTTGTGGTTGCTGTTTGATCAGTTCCTCAGATTCCCTTCCTGAGATAGTTCAGGCACAGGGATTTGCCCTGTATCTTCTCCTGTGAAGGTAGGTGCAAAGAGTTCATTCTGCTTCTCTGCAATCAACTTTTTCTACCTTTGACTCCTTTGTCATTCGCAGGTCCGACTGCCTCTATAAGAAGTTTCTTGCTTCTAATATACCTAAAAGTTATATAAAATGGTTTTCTTCTTTTTATTGGTTTTCATTTATTGGTATTCATCTTTTTAGCAATGTGTTGATCGATTTATTTGAGGGTTTTTTGGCATCCCTTATTGTTGGATTGCATTTATTTTCAAGAGTTTGTGTTCTGTTTGTTTGTCATTGTTCTCATCTGGGCAAGGTTTCCATTGTGCGAAAGAAGCCATCTTGTTGTTAATAGCTTCCTTAACTCTGCTGGCATATGATATTATATACAGTATAAGTTGTTGACTTTTCAATGGCTAATCTTACAACAAATGTATTTAAAACATTTATTCTCTGGTTTTGTCTAGGTATGTTCCTTTTTGGGAACAAGCACACTTGATCAAAAAGATATCAGAACCTTTGAGTTACTGTGTAGAGTTAATCCACAACCAGCCTCTCCATGGACTCTGCTATGGCTGTGACAGAAACATTCAGAAACAGTAAGTATCCTCCTTAAGGACAAAAGCAAGAGTGTTGCCTGCTAAATGGTCAGGTAATCAAATGGAGAAATGATTCTTAATGTCCAGAAAAGAAATCTGAAATGATTCATCATGTAACTACAAATTGTGTGTGTGGTAATATCTATTTGTCTACTTCAGGCATCCCCAAACTCAGCCCTCCAGATGTTTTGGGACTACAATTCCCATCATCCCTGACCACTGGTCCTGTTAGCTAGGGATGATGGGAGTTGTAGTCCCAAAACATCTGAAGGGCCGAGTTTGGGGATGCCTGGTCTACTTTGTTCTCCCATCTACAATCTCTGATGCAGGCTGGTGTTTTCTATGATGCTCTACAAGGCTTCTCTTCAAATATACCGAGGTGCAGGTGGTTGGATAAAGCACCTGCAGTTACATTACAGAACACACAATTAACTCTATAGCAATGCAGTGATTGTGTGGAGCTTTGAGGAGCCTAAGGCTGAAACTACATATTGGGCATCAAGCCTCTCCTTTGCTTTTCCTCATAACATTTAGCAGTACAAAATCTTTGCTGTGCCATCATCATCTTGCAAGGCTGGGATGCTACTTGACTTGATTGTCTGCTACTTGTGCAGGTGGAGGAAACTAACAATGCATTAATGTCACATAATGCATGATGTCACATAATGCATGTTGCTGGGGAAGCCCAGCCAGATGGGGCAGGGTATAAATAATAAATTATTATTATAATATTATTATTAGCTATTATGGATTTTCTCCATGAATTTTCCTAATCAGCCTTTAAAGCTGTCAAATTCCGTTTTAAGCCACACTGGACAGGATTAATGTGTAAACCATCAAATGAGGTGCCCCTCCCCTGAAACAACACCTGTAGAGCAGTAATTGTCTTAGTAATTAAATTATAGTAGTGAGGTTGCAATTCATCTATCCCTGATTTACAACAAAATTCAAATTTTAGCCAGTGGTGGTCATCCTGTTATAGCTTACTAAATATGTCTACTATTTTTCCTTTACATTTCTTTGAGTTTATTATAATATGTACCTACTATTGCTAAGAGTTTATTATAATATGTACCTGCTATTCAACACAGCTACTTATACTGTCTCATTTCAACAAGAATTTTTTAGGCTGGATCAGTGGTATACCAACTTGGCTAATGATCTTAAATAAAGGAAATCTGTATTAGAATATGCTTCATTGTTTTCTACAGAAAAAAAGAGAGAGACCAAGTGCAAACATCTGACAAATGAGATTTCCTGCTTTATAGTACTTCCTGTGAAAGTTAATTGTAGCAAGTCACTTAATTCTTGAAAGTATTTCTTTGGAGCTAATAATAACATCAAAGAAAGGGTTGAGTTCTTTTTCTTCCAAAAATTGTTAATCTTCCCATTGATTGAGGAAGCTGACTTTCAGATTACATTTCTCCCCCAAATATATCTACCACAGTTCTACCTCTTAATCTTCTGAAGTGTCTTCTGAACAAAAACTTGCTCTCTAATGCCTCAGAGGACAGGCTAAGATCTAGTGGAACTGAGAAATAGGAGGGTGCATTGTGACTGAACACTGGGAGTAAGAGCAGTTCATTACTGGGACCAATTACTTGTTTCCCCATTTTTCTTTTCCAATAGACACTCAACATCCCATGGATCTTTTGATGTTTGAGAATGTCCAGCTCTTATTGGGCTTTGTGGGAGTTGCCCCCTTTAGGGTTGTTGTGGTTTTTTAAAATCACCACTGCTGCAATACTTGAGGTTATCTCAAGCATGCTTAATACCACTTGAGATCCTTTCTGGTTTAATTCCCATCAGCACAGGAGTACTGCATTTGCTATTAGAAGGAGTGATTGTCATAGGGGAGTGGCATAGCTCAGTTTCATAGGATCTGGGAAAGTGATCTTTCTGTAACAGCCCTTCTTGCTTTATAGCTTTCATCATGAGAAGCCGATACGCACTGGTGGAGGGTACACATACTTTAGCAAAAAGACATCAGCATGTCCACTTCAAGAAGGTTACCTGAGTGAGTAATAACAACTTTAAACAAATGACATGGAAGTTACGACTTCATTTCACAGGTTGTGCTTGCTCCACACTCCATCAACAGGGTTCCTGAGCTCAATTCCTGTCATTTGTATCAATTCATTGTCCCATCACAAGGGTAAGCTTTTCCTTCTTCAGCTGATTTGTTCATCCAGCCCCACATTCCATGCCCTGCCCAGCAGCAGCCAGTCTTAGGCAGGGGCCTTTACCATCATCACCTGCTAGGCTGCTACATGATCCTTTTAACTGGCAATTAGATGCTGACTATTGAGTCTCAAACCTTCTGCTTGCAGACTGTCTGCTCTAGTCTTTCCAGCAAAGTGCCACCATAAAAGTAGCCCTCAAATCCTCTAAACCCTGGTGGGCTTTGTGGAAGCCTAATCCATGAAAGCCAAAATCCAATTTCAGATACCACATTACTACCACACTGTGGTGCCCACATCTATGTTCCCAAACCTAGGTTTGCTTCTGCGATCTCCAAGCTCACACAGTTCTAGCTCTCCCCAGGGCTCAGTACTTCCCAGTCTTGAAAACCACCCATATACATTCATAGCTACCAGGGACCTTCTGCGGACTACAGGAGTTAAAATGGATTTTTTTTACCCATGAGGGCTAGAAACTTCTCATTAGGAAAACAGTTATAGCCAAAGAGTGAAACACCCTGCTGAGACACCCATCTGCAAAAAACTACCAGGCTTGTGAGGCAGGGACTTTTCCGCAGTAGCTCCTCATTTTTAATGATGTTAGGCAGGCCCTGTCTCTGACCTCTTTTAAACACACTTTAAAAAAATAACCTCCATTGGTCTTTGTGGGTAAAATTTTGGTGCTGAGTAACATGTGCTATTTGTTCTGTGCTGGTTTTGTATTTTATTTTGGGAATTTGCTTAGCTTTTAATGCTTATAATATTTTATTGTATATCCTTACTGACTGTGAGGCAGTTTGGCCTGAGAAATGGCATAGGAACTAAGGTTGCCAGACTCAATAGAGGACAGGACTTCTGTGCCTTTAATTGCCCTGCTCTCTTTTGAGTCTGGAAACCTTAAAGAGAAACCAGCAGACCCTTTGCTTGGAAATTAAACAAAGGGTCTGCTGGTTTCTCTTTAAGGTTTCCAGACTCAAAAGAGAACAGGGCAATTAAAGGCACAGAAGTCCTGTCCTCTATTGAGTCTGGCAACCCTAATAGGAACCCCTGACATGCTATTTGCACATTCAGTGAACAGACATGGAGGGTGACACCACAGCAGCAGCCTTCATCCTCATACATTCATTATGGCATTTGCAGAAAACATCAGCTGCACTGGAGTTCTCCCCATAGACCATGCATTCGTGGAAAGATTTCTATCATGCCACAATGCAGCATCTTCACACAGACAGACAGATGTGTCTTCATTGAGCACGTAAAGAATGTCTGTTAAGAACCTTATCATAAAAGCAGATGAGGTGCTGCTTGGTATTTTAGGGAAATGTCCTTGGTGGAATGAACAGATAAAACTTGCAGTTGCCAAGACCAGGGATGCTTCCAAAAAGCCCTGCAACTAGACACATTTTCTTTCAAGTCCTAGTCCAAAATGTCCTAAAGTAACCAGTATATACTTCTAGTTCCCCACAGCATTCTGAATACCATTATTACTTCAGATTGACTAGAGAGGGTGGTCTATTTGCTGTATACGAACCATAAAAATATCCAGCCAGTTCTCAGCTGATGAAATTGTTCCACTCATCAACCTTATGTATTGACACTCTGGCTACTTAAAGAAGGTTACATTTCTGCCTTCAGACTCAAGCTTAGCTTGGTATAATATGTGTCTTCTTACTAGCTCATAGAGATGAGGACTTTTGAAATCACCATTTGTCAGACAAAAAAAAACATTTCCCTGCTATTTATATTAAAAAAGAATCCTCTGCATTTTATCATGCTCATGGGATTGAATTCCTCATGGCTTTGGATTGTAGCAGCTGTATTCTCACTTTCTGTGGATATTTTAGTAGTATGTCAGACTTTGATGGTGTTTCAGGTTGAGTCATCATTAAAAGTCAAAACATTTTTGTGGCCTCATATCAATGGACAGTTAATATAGTGCACACACTAAAAACATTATCTCTTTGAGCAACGCTGGGTTATATATGTTATTTTGAGCTACATACGTATTTTTTTATTTACTATGTGTGCTTTGTTTATCTATCATAACTTTTAATTACTGTTACACTCTGTCATATTTCTTTTTAAAAAAGCAACGCCAACACAAGTTGTTTGTTTGCATTAGCTGAAGTGACATAAAACAGACTCTCAGACCTAGACATTTCTTTCAAAATTCCTCTCCCACTTTTGATGTCTTCACAGAAGTATTTAGACCACTGCCGTCCATCACCTCACGACCTCTTGCAATTGCCTCCAAATGAAATTATCTTCCCTTAATCCAAAAAGGAGGTTGCGGTTACCATAGCTGACCTCCCACTGCTAGGCCCAACTCTCCTGCGGTATTTATTTCAAGCTTTCTTAGCTCTCGTACCTGGAGTGGGGAGGGCCAGTCCGGAGTTTTAACTGGCATATTTTAAAAGTCTTGTCTATTATGTAGTATTTATGAGAGGAAGTAGAGTTGGACATTCCTGCTGCCCGTAGGGTATAAGAACACTATGTACCTTTTGCCACTAGAACATGTAAATGCAGACGGTTAGTTAACAGAAGACACACATACCTCATGCCTTTACATCTGAAGGGAGATGCCAGAGGAATGTAAACTTTTATTTGGAGCAAGCCTTCAGGTGGAGGATTGCCATATGCCACACAAGGAAATTCCAGCCTACCCTCTAAAAATTATACTGGGGAGGAAAACTATGAATAGAAAGTTTGTACAGTGTAATGAACATGGAGCAAGTACATCACTAGGGATTGGACGGTGGCACGCAAGATTGAAAACACATACTTTGGATCACATCATGTTTTCAAAATTATACCGAGAAGACAACAAACAAACATTTTAATGTGTCATTGAAGTGTCTGAAATATCTCCAGGGAAGAGGCATTTTATTGTCTGGATAATTTATTTTTCTTCAAGCATTTCAGAACATAGTGGATGACTTTTCAAAAAGGAATACCCCCCCCCCGGGGCCAGTTAGAATTGTGTTGTGTTGTCCATTCATGGAAACAAATCACATTTTCTCTGAAACAGCTGAGCTGGTTTCATGATTGCAGGTTGAACCATTAATAAACCTTTGGTAAACTTATAGCACTATTCTCCTTTGGTATTGCTGTCAAGACATAGAATTTAGCCTTTCTACATCCTTCACAACTGAATGCTGAGATCAAATTTTGAATTAAAATTGAAAGATTTCATTCACATTTTGAATGTTTAGAATTAATTGCTTCTCTCAGCGAAATGCATTTAAGTATCTTGTTACACAGACCTTGCTTGCTATCAGTCATCTCTTGTCGTATTTTAGAAACAATGAATATGGACTGGTGGCAACCCATCCTAGCTAAGCTCTACACCTACATACATAATACAGCTCAAATGCCAGCTGGTTGGAAACTGAACATCATCGTGCCAATCTACAAAAAAGGAGATAAAACTCTCCCCCAAAACTACCGCCCCATTAGCCTGCTGGATATCCCCTCCAAACTCTATGCTCGCCATCTGCTCACCAAAATAACAATGCAAAGCCAATTCAAACATTACACCTTCCCACAAGTAGACCACAATACCTTTGACCACCGCTGCCACAAGAAAACTTTCCATAAGACCATCCCCCATATAGGCTATAACATTCGAAAACTGCTCACAGTTTAACTGCCGTTGCTGGTGTAAAGGCAGCTCTTGTAGTTGGGACCATCCCATGGGGATGCTGATTCCAGACGTTCTGGCCTTTCAGTAGGCCATGCATAATTTTTTTGGGGAGCTTCTGTGGTAAGGGATTGTAGCCTTTGAATTGGTCTTCAAATAATATCATTTGACAAGTTCCCTCATCTGAGCAGCCAGGCCAATCAAATCTGCTAACAAGTCATAAATATTATCCTGAGCAAAAGAATTGTACTAAAACAGAACTTCCAGAAGAATTTCATGACCTGCTGACAGAACAATCACCTCAGATAATTCCCTTTGACATGAAACTAGGTCAGTTTTCTGGGAACTGTACTCGCAGTATGAAACTGTGCCATCCCAGTCTTTGGTAAGCGGGCGTAAATCATTTGCTTCACAGCTGCTGTACTTGAAGGAATGCTGCTTTTGTGTTTCCCATACATTTATTATTACTTGATATGTATTTCCCCTCAGAAACATATGGGATTCCTGAAGATGATCCAGAATCTCTGAGATTGCCTATACAGGTCTGTCCAATTGCAGTTTTATCATTCTGCATGTGGGGTGGTTCATGTTTGAGCATAACTACAGATGGTAGTGATTCAAAATATATAAGCCAGCTGATTAACATTTTACCCATGTACCACATGCTGTTTGGTTTTTGCAGAAATGTTATGTGCATATGAATCTGGCAACTCTGAGAAAATACGCTAAGCTAGAAAATCAGCAGCACAACTGACCATTCCAGATGCCTTGGTTCAGTGGCTGGAATGGTGATAGGTATCAAGGAGAAGGTGAAAAATGGTGGCAGGCTGGCAGGGAACTGGTACGAAGGAGGAAAAAGACAGCTTGATAGTCTTCCGCATTCTTTTAATAAACTGCCTATGTTGAGCTACAGCAGGCAAGGAAGCATTGGCACTGGGGCTGATTTATTTTGATTGCACCCTATTTTATGGTCTTCCTATTTGCATGTTATTTATTGTTTTAATGTTTTGAATTGCGTATTTATATACTTGCATAATACGTGGTTTAGTTTATCTGCTTTTCTTTGCTGCCTCGTGAGGATTCCCCCCCCAAAAATAGGATATAAATTTATTAAACCAATAAAATAAAAGGTATCTTCTAATTTCAATAAGCAGTGCAACTAACCATGCCTGAGAGCATTCCGATCTGTACTGTTAGCACCCCAGCTTGAACTGCTTATGGTTCCTTCCTTCAGAAAGCAGCTCTATGGTGCAGAGAGTAAGGAATCTCCATCTGGCGGCCGAATGGGCTCTTCTGCTTCAAGTCTCATGATGCCTAACACCATGATCCTCATGGGATAAATTGACAAATACTCATAAAGTTAAAGGAAACTGAGAGCCATGTTGGATCCCTGAAACAAGGGAGAAAAAGCGCTCCTTCTCTTTGTGTAGCAGGTCTACAGCTGATCCGCCTTTCTTTCTTCACGTGGACATATGTGCGCTGTCTCTTTTAGCTCTGGAATCACCCTGGAGGGGGAGATGAAGAAGCTCCTGTTTCACAATTCTGAAACAAGCAATGGAAGACTAAATGTAACTTGCTTGTTCTTCCCCTCAACTGCACCTCCCCACCACACCCCAATGTCTTTAAAACATCTAAAGCCATTGGGACTTTGGCACTGCACACTTTTCTCGGTCACTTTAGAAATAATAATCAGTTTGAATGCCATTTCCCCGGTCTCAGATTCTGCCAATTAACTCTCTGCGTTTTTTTTTTTACATCAGCCACAAATATTTAAAGCTTCCGAGATTTCCCCTTGTAAATAATCTGACCTTCATTTTCAGTCACCGCCTCTCTCTGTGTGTGTACATACAGGAGGAGGAGACAAGAACATGCTGTGGTTGCCAGAATTCAGGGTTTGCTGTGAAACTGTAACATTCTGTTGTGAGCCGTGTTGATATGCCGCAGGTGCATAAGTTGGACAGCACTGGTAACAACCTGAACTATTTCACTTGCCTCTGCAAGTGACGCATATGCATTGTACACAACATTTTAAAAAATGCATAGATTGGAGTACAGCTTATAGTACTGTAGGACTGTTTGATCACATGCTCATTTGAGGAATGCAAAAAGCTGAAACTAAACCAAGGCATAACCTGACCATCTTTAATGCACTGAAACATATTCAAAGCATTTTGGCCTAGCAGCTAGAAGCTCAACCTTTTTAACACTGATTGCCCCATCAACATCTCTCTTTTTTAAATAATAAAACTCTCTCTCCCTAATAATATTATTATAATATTATTATCTCTCCCTCTCTGTCTAAAATTTGCATATCACATGCTAGCTTTGCAACAAAAATATTCCTTCAGTAGCACCTTAAAGACCAACTAAGTTTTTATTTTGGTATGAGCTTTCGTGTGCATGCACACTTCTTCAGATACCAAGTGTGCATCTGAAGAAGTGTGCATGCACACGAAAGCTCATACCAAAATAAAAACTTAGTTGGTCTTTAAGGTGCTACTGAAGGAATTTTTTTATTTTACTTCGACCCAGACCAACACGGCTACCTACCTGTAACCATAGCTTTGCAACAGCTTGCTGTCTATGAAAGTTTTAATTGGGGAATTCTTCAGTAGTGTCACTGTTTGAAACAATGGGCAACAGCCCCAGAGTACATAACTTCCAAATAGGGATGGCTAAGGATGAATAATTAACTGATAAAAGGTGAGTTGGGGACTGCTAGCACTGGAAGCAGAAATCTGTTTATCCACAAGCTTGGTACCAGTTCACATGGCTTGCATTTTCAGCTTCCCACATCGCCATGGCAAGGCAAGTTATCTTGGCTTGGACAAATGGTGCCTGTCATTTTTATTTTTATTTAAATTTTTGGAACGGGTGCATCTTCAGGGAGCAAATGCTGCCAAACAAGACAGGGTCCCATCAAATTCCATTTCATCTCCTAGATTATAGTGATCCTATTGAGGGGTGCATTTTGCCATGCCAGAAAGAAATTTAGGCATTCACTGACTGTCCACTTGAGTGTTTTTGTGTTTGGGGGATAGTTCTTCCTTTCCCCTACTCTTCTTCACCAGCTCCACTGCTTTTTAGGACAGCAAGACCATTGGCAGCAGAATATTTTCATAAATACCCTATTCCAGACATTCATTCATCTCTGTAAAATAGTTGTAAAGCGGGCACATCAAACCCACACCTCTCTCTCTCTCTCTCTCTCTCTCTCTCCCTCTCTCACACCCTCCCCCAATGCTCAAAGGGCAGCTTGTTTCTCTCCTCATGGGTTGCAATTTCCATTCACGCTGACAGTTTACAGATTACTGGTGGTTTACTGCTGCCATGCCTCTTCTTGTTGTTAGGTAGCTTCATTAGCACTGGAAGAAACAGACAGTAGCTTCTTGCTCTTTGTCCTGGAAACTTTGAAAGATGCATTCTTGAGAATTCTAGCATTTACTGCTGTGAACTCCCTTTTCAAAAGCAGAGTCCTTCTGATTTCCTCACTCAAAGCAAGGAATTGTGGGATACTTTCCCCCAGCATGGTAGTTTAAGCATAACACAAAGGCGCTGAATCTGATGTCTCTGAGACAAGGGGGTTAAGTGGCTCCCAGTGGCACACTGGAGTAGCTCAGACTTTCGTAAGGCAGGCCTGTGGCAACAGTCAGATAGTCTCAAAGGACGATGGGCCAAGTGAATGCACGAATCTGTGTGTTTTAATTGGCCTATGGGGAAGGGAAGGGTTGCAGTGGCAAGGGCACTGGTTGCAGTGGGAGGATGTTTACTAGAGCATGACTTATATGTGCCACAAAATTCATCGGTTCATCCTTAACTGAAGTTTGTACAGATATAGGCTTGGATCCTAAGATAAGTAGGCCAAACCCTACGCCAAAGGATAAATGGACATAAATCTGACATCAGGAATCACAAGACAGAGAAACCAGTAGGAGAACACTTCAGTCTCCCAGGACATTCTATACAAGATCTCAAAGCAGCTGTTTTATTACAGAAAATTTTCAGAAACAGACTGGAAAGAGAAGTTGCTGAATTGCAACTCATTAGCAAGCTTAAAACCATGGAGCCACCTGGAATGAACAGAGACATAGGATTCTTATCTCATTATACATGATCTAGCTTTCCTTAGCACCTCAGCCCTCGCTCCCCCCCGCAAGACCAATTGCAGTCATTAACAGTCGTTAACAGTCATCAACAGGTTTACCACTCCTATCAGCCCATCTCCCGTTCCCATCACCCCCACCCCCACCCTCTGAATATACATAAGGGTCTGGTTACTTCTGTTTCAGTGTATCTGATGAAGTGTGCATGCACACGAAAGCTCATACCAAAATAAAAACTTAGTTGGTCTTTAAGGTGCTACTGAAGGAATTTTTTTTATATGGAAGAAAGTTCATGGAAAGAAGGGGGGAAATCCTAAACCACCCCACCACCTCTAAGCTGCCTGTGCCCCCTTAAAAGACTCTCCAGAGGATATGGGGCTCATCCTGAACTCTCTGTAATGGGCAAGGAGCTTGCTGGGAGAGAGGGAATTGCCAAAATGAGAGGGCTTTGTTCAGATTTGGGTTAATCCCTTCTCCCCCAGAAGCTCCCTGCACCCCATCCCACACTGTATATAGGACAGCACACCCAACCATACAGAATTTTCAAGAGGCACAAGGAGAGAAGATGGTGGGAATGTTCTTTCCATGAATTTCATTCTGTTCACTTATTTTTGGAGCTGAGCCATAAAAAACAGCTGGGAAGGGAAAGTGAGGGGACACAGGTGAAACTTGGGGATAAGAGGGGCTGGAGGCTGTTTCGATTTGCATGTAACTGTCCCTAAGGGTATGCTTGCACAGGTTTGGTTTGCACATAATACCAAGCCATGGTTTATTACAGGTACTCTTAAAAGTGTAGCAAATTGTCCATGTTTTGGTTTAGTTGTAATAAGATTTAGCATCACTGGAGGGTCACCACTGGGATTTTCTGACCCAGGAAGCAAAATAGTCTTTTCCCCATCTCTTGTAGCTTTAACAGCATATTCCAAAGTATCCCCACTGATTTCTATGCGTTTGTTTAAAACAAGCCATTTGATCTTTGCTGCCCTGTTGTGTTGCACCGTTTGGCATTTCTCTCAACTCTGAGCCTCAAGCCACCCATGGAGCTAGCTAACAGTGCCGCTGTTTATGATGTATGGGCACTGCTGTTTATGAACTCTTTTCCCTTGCCAGCTCTGAAAGGAAGTAGGAATAAATTTGTGGGAAAGATTGTACATTGTCCATACTTACACATACTTGAATTAATTCCCCATTTTTAATGATAATAATAATAATCTGTTTGAGTCACTATTTGGGATGAAACTTGATTTTTACTGGACTAATTAAATCTCCCAGGATTACCTTAAGAGGAGATGGCTGAAGTGTGACCTTCCTTTGGGTTTTCTTTTTCAGCAGCTCCTGCGTCTGGCTGCAGAAACCGACCTACTCCAACACATGAAAAGACTTGCTTCCTGTACTATGGTACATAAAACTCAGGACATGCTTGGTTTGGAATTGCTCAAAGAGTTTTTAGAATATGACTGTGGGATTCAGCAGGAATGCATCACAGAAGGTCCAAATGTCAGTAAAGTTGTGGAAGAAGCTCAACGGAGGTCTATCGTGGATCATTCTGAGCCATTAAACCCACAATGCATCCAGTCAGTAGAGAATTCAGCTGTGCTTCTAAAGTTGTTGAGAAGTTGCCAGGTCAAAGGAGGAGATGCAGCAGCTGTCATCGAGTTCCTTAGAAAGACTCTAGTCAATAAGTGGCTTGATGGAGAGAAGGCAACTCAAGAAATTTCCAACAAGGAGCAACAGATTGATGATGGGTGCTGGTTTGTTTTTCAAAGGATATGTCTACCAGAGCCTTTTCAGAAGAACTTGGATAAGGGCAAAAGAGGATTTGAGCAACCCCATATCAAAGATCTAAGATGTCCAGAAGAACAAGAAAATAAAGAAAATAAACTGTCAACTGTTTTCAACTCCATTATGATGTTACCTAAACTTCTTCGTGAGGAAGAGGAAAAAATGCTGTTCCAGTCTTTACGGAATATGTCCAGAGGAGAAAGAACAGTATATCTCAAACAACACGGTCTTTTACAGAACAGCCTCCACAACCCATTTATTCCAGGACTAAGTGAGAGACCTCGTGGTCTTTGGACAGGTAGCTTGCCTTTCAGCCTTTAAAATATATATATATATAATACACATTTTAATCTCACTCCCCTTTCTAAATACCCACAGCAGCATCTGTCATTTGGCAAATTTTGGAGAACTCGGCAAGCCTTTCCTTACCAAAGGAAGTTGGCAGCCATGATGAATGTGCCTTTTCAGGTCAAATCAACCTTGCATTTGTAGTGAACCATTAAAAATCTTACAAAGACATTTTGTTTAAAGTACTTACATGATGTCTTTCAGGACTAAGCCTCCCAAGGTGGCATCTGAAAGGTAACTTATTTCACACACATAATCGAGCCTCATATACACATAGCAGGAACATTGAGCTCCCAAATGATTCACAGTACAATCCACTTGGCAATGCTTCCAGTTCAGATCCCCAGTGACCTTCCTTTTACCCATCCACCTGGAATGCAAAATCCTGGCGTGCAAAGATGGGATTGCTGCAAGTGAATAGAAGACACAAATGGCCAGTTAGCAGTTTGAGAAAGAGATGTCACTGTTGTGACCTTACTCTATACCAGGCTTCCTCAGCCTTGGCCCTCCAGATGTTTTTGGCCTACAACTCCCATAATCCCTAGCTAGCAGGACCAGTGGTCAGGGATTCTGGGAATTGTAGTCTCGAAACACCTGGAGGGCCGAGGTTGAGGAAGCCTGCTCTATACTACCAAGTCTGACAAGTCTTTCAAGCCATGTGGACTTTGAGCCTGTAGTGCGCTGAGGCATTTAATGTGTCTGCTGACATCTCTTATGCATAGAATTTTAGCACTGACTACCATCCTGACAGGGATGCGGGTGGCGCTGTGGGTTAAACCACTGAGCCTAGGGCTTGCCGATCAAAAGGTCGGCGGTTCGAATCCCCGCAATGGGGTGAGCTCCCATTGCTCGGTCCCAGCTCCTGCTAACCTAGCAGTTCGAAAGCACGCCAAAGTGCAAGTAGATAAATAGGTACCACTCCGGCGGGAAGGTAAATGGCATTTCCGTGCGCTACTCTGGTTCCCCAGAAGTGGCTTTGTCATGCTGGCCACATGACCTGGAAGCTGTATACCGGCTCCCTCGGCCAACAACACGAGGGTCGGTCACCCCAGAGTCGGTCACGACTGGACCTAATGGTCAGGGGCTTTACCTTTACCTTTACCATCCTGACCATTCAAAATTCACGAGTGGGACCTGTTAACAAAGCATTGTCGTGTGGTGTAATGTGGGATTCAGTTATCCAAGCCATCTTCCAGGAAAATCCATTCCGTTTCTCATTCATTCCCCCTTCCGCCGTACTCTTCCATTTTACCACCTCTCAACATTGGTGAACATTCTGTGGTCACTGAGCATGATCATTCTTTATTGGACTATGTTTAGGGTTCCCCCCTGAAATTTTGCCCCTTTATGTTTTTGGTACTTCTGCAAAGCTTGGGGTTTCCTTAGGCATGCTGATACCTCCATCTTGTCAGTGATGATAAGGATCCACAGTCAAGTAATGAGTTCACTCTTTGCATACACCAGTTATGCATAAGCAGATGTTGGCGAACTACAATTTCCATCATCCCTGACCATCGGCCATGCTTGCTAGCAACATCTGGAGGGCCAAAGATTCCCCACCCCTGGCATAAATGAGAATAGTGTGTCAGGGGAAAATCCTTTCTCAGTGAGAATTTAATACATGTAGCACGCCCACTGTATGCACATCCATTACATGTTTTTCCTTGTGTTTTAAGAATGCTGTCAAAAATCCATCTCTCTCCCTCATTTCCGTATCCAACAGAGCCTAAAACCTTTAAAGTACAACACAAGAAAATCTTCACAAGGCCTGTGTCTCCTTTCTCTAACGATCGTATGTACAACATCAAATCTCTGAAGGAAAACTTCCACGTGTACAAGAGTGAGAAAGAGCCAACAAAGTTCATTCAGGTCAAGTTACCTCAGGTACAGGAATATTATCTTAAGTCCCCCCTGAGTTTAAGTGAGATCTTCTGTAAAAACAAACAGCAGAAGTAGATTGCTTGATTTCATTCTTGAAATTTAAAAAGAAATACATTCCTTATATATTTTTTCTATATCTGATTACCGTACTTCTCAGTATATTATCTGTACATTAAAAAAAAAAAATCACCCATATTCAGACATATACAACCCTCAGCTTTTACAAGTTCATTTACATAAGGAGTAGGGAACCCTTTTCTCCTGCCAAGGACTGCATTAAATAATAATAATAATAATAATAATAATAATAATAATAATAATAATAATAACAACAACAACTTTATTAGTTATACCCTGTCCATCTAGCTGGGTTTCCCCAGCCACTCTTAGGGGTAAACTGGCACTTTATGCCAGTGGTGTTGGGATCAGAGCCAGAAGTGGGTGGAGTTTGCCTCATTTCATGCCCCCCCTCTTTCTGCAACCTCATCCCTTTCTCTAGTTATATGTACCCATATCTCCCTCCCAGCCCCTGCTTTCTCCTCCCGCTCTCTTCCCCGCAACCCTGTTTCTCTCTTTCTCTGTGTGTGCCACCCCATCTCTTTGATGCTACAGGTGATGAATGTGACCCAGATCTGGCAGAATCTTGTAGGATTTTGGAAAGACTGCCAGAATTTTTCATCAAGATTCCAAACATGTGATGCCAAAGAAAATTTGACCTAGATTCTACTTAGATTAATATCGTCGATAGCACTAAGTCCGTGTGTTTTTCTACATGGCCACATTCTTCAAATCACTCAGTGCTGACCTACACTTAATAGCCATAGTCCAGAGAGGAACTTTAGGTATGCCGTAGGGTTTAAGCATGCCCAGTGGGATTTTTCGCTTTATTATTATTATTATTATTATTATTATTATTATTATTATTATTATTAGAGCAGGCCTGCATGCATTATAGTACACAAACTGCTTTTGAAAGCATCCTTAGTTTCACAAACATTGTGTTCCATAAGGCATGTTGGCTGTTGTTTGAGAAACATAAGCTCAAGCCTTCTTTTGGCACGCAGCACTAGTTGTACTGTTCTTTGGATCCTGGCCATTATGTTGAGCAGAAGAAGATGAAGAAGAGAGATGCAAATCAAAGGATTATAACCCCACTCCATAAACATTCCAAGCAAAGCTCCCAAAAAAACGTTCAGGGAGCATTCAGGGAGCTGGTTCTTTCACTTCTCAGTCCTTGGGGGAATCAAAATATCACATAACATGGATTCTGTTCAGTGTTTTTCACTCCAACAGACATTTCCTTTGTAGGTGTTTAGGAACCAGCTTACCAGTGGGAAAGAAATAACTCTTTGAAGAGGACTCTGCTTACACAGTTACTTATTCACTTTCATTTCAACTCATCTTCCCACAAAAATAACAAAGATGGGAATGCACTGAGGTAGGCTGCTTTTCATCCCAGCCGGTGTTGGCAAAACATAGGTATTTTCACCTGATTTCAACAGATTTTTATCCGTCATTTCACTGTTCATGTGGGTGGTCTGTCCTTCTGAGAATATGATGGACACCTGGTTTTCTTTTTTTCTTTTTTCTTTTAAAAAAGTCCTCATGGCTTGAAGAATCAGATACTTTTTTAAAAAACACACACACACATATGCCCATATTATGCTGTTAACTGTTGGTAGTGTGCCAAGATATCGTTAGAAACTTCCAACCAGTGATGAATACACTGTAGAGTCCAGATCAACCTCTCCCTGAACAAAAACAAATCGGAAAAATTCTTGTAAATCTCCAGCAAGCCACATCAGTGATGCCCTCACCACATCAAGACCTCATAAGCATCTTGCAAACAACATGTGGACCACATTAATTATGCGCGTGTAATATTAGATTTCTGAAGCATGCCTCCTGTTTCTTTTGCAATATGCCAGCCATGCTCATGGCATCCAGAAACCACCTGCAAACCACATCAGCTAAAATTAATCATGCAACCTACATAGCTGTGGATTTCCAGCTTATAAGAGACATTTTTTGCTAAACAGCAGTTTATCAGTTGGGTGGGTTCGTTAAATTGATCAGGGAAGCTTGCAGTCTATAACAAGAAGGCATGTCAGTAACAAAAAAATTGCTTTTCCTAGCAGCGTAGTGGAGTAGCACAAAACAGAATTCTATATACATTTGCAATCCAAGAAACTTACAATCTTCATATGCAGATTCAAAATCTGAAGATGTGGGAGGTTCTTTTTCAGCAATATTCTTTTAACTTTTGTTTATGTTATAAAGTACAGTACTTAAAATTGTTTGGTGCAAAATCCATTATTTGAGATGCAGGTGAATGTATCTTGTAAAAAAGCATACAACCACCAGCATAACTGCAACCTACATTGAGAAGGACTCAAAGTATTACATGGTATCTTCAACAAAGTGCATGGAAGTTTGATGCTGAAAGGAGGAGGTATATAAAATAGTAGGTGGATTTCATGAAACAGTTGCTGTTTCAGACTGCCTATCCTTTCCTGATTGTACATGCCATGGTTCTGCCTGGCTGAACTAATAGGAATGAATGTGGCTGGCTGTGATTTATGAATATTAGATGTATCCAACCAGCCTGTTTAACATTCAGGAAAGTGCTGTCTGGAAATACACGCAGGTCACCAGTATCACAGATAATGTACACAAGAAGTGCCCTGCAGAACTAATTTGGATCATGTCAGACCACTAGACAAGTAGTCCTGCCCTAAAATATCTCCCCGTTAGGAAGTTTGTTTTGCTGTGGCTCCTGTCTCGCTCATTAGGTGTTTTGGAAGGAAGTCTAATGTACTACATTATCACTGATGTGGTTTGCATGTGTTTTTCCAGTAATTTCACCCAACTGTTTGCATTCAGCACTGGACCTGATTGGAGTTCCTTTTTCCTTTACCACAGTGACTGATACTTAGCATGACTAGAGGACTGTAGCCAACACTTTGATTGGTGAATTCCATGGCTTCCCGCCCCTCCTAGCCATGTAATCACCAGACTGTGGGGTGAAACCTCTTATTTATTAGGTACCCTGCTCAAAAATCCAAGATTCCCATGGTTACTCAAAATAGAGAATGTAAACCATCAAAACAAAAGACAAGCCATTAAAGCATAACTGATAAAGCAGTGTTGAAACCAATTGGTCCTTTTTGCCACCTGGAGTCAGACAAACTCCCCTAGAGATGGAACATTCCAGAGCCAAAGTGCCACCACAGAGAAGGCTCTGTCTTCAGGTATTACCTTACTTTCAGGAAAAAGACAGACCTTAATCCTCCTCCTCCTCCTTCTTCCTAACCTTTCCCCAACTTTTCTTGCCTGTCTCTCTTGTATTTGGCACACTCTTGTCCATCGGTCTCTGTTCCTCACAGGGTTTTTCTCTTTCTTCCTCTCTCTGGCTGTCCAATTGGCTTTCTAAAAAAAATTGTGCAAGCTCTGTTCTCTTCCCCCACATGCAGATGCTTCTGACTCTTTGCTTCCTGTCCTTCTGCCAGTCTAATAAACACACTGTTTGCAGTGAGGCTTCCATCAGTACAAGCCCAGGAACTAAGCAATGGCTTAGATGGGAGGGGTCTTGGTAAGAATATGGAAAATATTTGTTTGTTTGTTTTTACTGAATTTATATACCCCCCCCATACCCGGAGGTCTCAGGGCGGTTCAATATTAAGCTCTATTTTTGCAGATGAGCCACAGATTTGCAAATCTGGTACAAAACATTGGCGAGAGATCCACACTTCTTTATGCATGTTTTGTTTTTGAAATATTTGTTGCTGTTCTCAATGGCCTGCAGTATATGAGAAAATAATGTGGATAGCGATAGGTCTGGCTGTCTCAATTCACTGGGCATTCAATTCTTCTTGCTTTTGCTTATGTGACTTGTAATAGTGTACTTGCATTTTATTATGTTAGCCAGGCCATGAACATAGTCAATTGCTGGCAATTTCATCACCGCACCTGAATAACCATCTAGCCAGAGTTTGCTCCAGAAGACTTCCAGACTACTCTTCAAACTCTACTTTTTTCACCCCTCCTTCTTTTTGCTGAACCAGAGAGAGTTAAGTGTCTTCTAATATAAAAGATTTTGTCCTCAAAAAAAGTTGCTCTGAGGCCCTTTACAAATGTCAATGCACTGTATGGAATAATGGCTTAGCATGTGTTCACATTGTTGCCTTAGAGCACACAGAACTTGTTGTTTGTTTCCAGTGTGTTTCACAGCTCTTTCCCGCATAGTGGTTCACATCAGCTTCAGTTTGTTTCAGTTTGTGCACACTGATGGGTGGGGATGTCTTTACATTATGCAGAGGTGCTCACACCTTGGCTAGCGGCAAATTAGAAATGGCTTAAATGCTCCAACTAGTGTGGAGCTGTTTTGAGAAACAATGCATCAAACAGCAGTACAGTCGTACCTTGGAAGTTGAACAGCTTAGTTCCTGAAAGTTTTGACTCCCAAACGTCGCAAACTCGGAAGTGACTGTTCCGGTTTGCGAACTATTTTTGGAAGCCAAATGTTCAATGGGGCTTCCGTGGCTTCCAATTGGCTGCAGGAGCTTCTAGAAGCCAATCAGAAGCCGCACTTTGAACGTTTTGAAAGTCAAACGGACTTCCAGAATGGATTCCATTCTACTTTGAAGGTATGACTATATCTTAAAACAAACTGGAGGATACTTATGGTTTGGTGTTAAAAACCCAACACTGGAAACTCAGCGAGTGTGCAGTAAATGGTGGTGTGACCGCAGCCTCATAAACACCGTCTAACCCCAATATTGCAAGGTCTCTGTAAAAAAAAATGTAGTCTTTAGATAATTATGATGTTCCTCTTCCATTGCTAAAGCAAATGTTTGAAACTAGAGTTTGAAGTTCTCATTGTCTCACTCAAGTAAGTATCAAATGTGAACATTTGCCACCCTCATAAATAAGTATATAGGATCGAGTACCATCTCCTGGGATACCACAGTGTCCTGTACAGTGATATTACATTGCCACTGTAAGTAGATATATTGGTCTAAATGTTTTAATACGGGATTGTAAGCTGAAGAGAAGTGCTCCCGTCTTTCAACTATCAATTTTCCTGCTGTTGTTGGAAGGAAATGGATGCTGGAATATTCATGGGCTGTGCTTGCATGAACTTGGAAAAAGGACCCTCCCTTTTTGGTATTTCAGTGTTTACCCAGTGTACTCTGCCATATTCTATGCTGTACCCACTGTGGGAACTATTGTGTTGGCCCAAATACTTCAAATGCTTTACTAAGTTCTCTGATTTCATGTTTGGCAGAACAAAATGGATAAAATTCTTCTTTCATTTCTTCACTACAGTTTGAAAGTGTGCTTTCCCTGTTTTCAGAAACATAATACCTGTGCCAGGGTCCCAATGTGTCTCTTCCTACCAAAACATCTTAGCCCGGTTCTTTCTATACAGGTTTTAAAGATGTTGATGCAGCATTTTTAGATTCACATCTCACTGTACAAAATCATTTGCTCCACTCTGGAGGCCACCCTGTGCTTTAAAGGATATTTCCCCTCCTTTTATTAGCTTATTTCTTGATAGAAACCCACCTTGCCATCCTGCTCTATACACTGGAACCCAGTAGGTCATTTAAAAGAGAGAGGGTTGGGGTTAATCACAGGACTGCCTAGAACCATGCAGAATTTAGCTGAAAACTTTGACACCCCACAATCCTCAGTGTATATCAACTGTTGGAGGAAAAGTATTCCACACAAGCTCAGAGGAAGTTCAGTTATCTTTATTATTCACCCTTTTCCAGGATTGAGTCCTGGCAGACAAAGCATTTTATCAGTGAACCTGGCTCAGATTATGGCCCCGATGTTCTGCACCTGACTACCTCAGGGAAAACTCTTAGGTACACCCTGCTATACTAATCAGAATTTAATACTCTATTAAAATTTTGCTTCCCATTCTAATATCCATTCTTCCCACCCTCTGTAATTTATCAGATTTGTGGCTGAGAGTGTCTGCAAATTGCTAGATATCCACACTGCTAATTTATGTCTCTATATTGCATCATAATGGGACCCAGGTGGTGCTGTGGGTTAAACCACAGAGTCTAGGGCTTGCTGATCAGAAGGTCGGCGGTTCGGATCCCTGCAACGGGGTGAGCTCCTGTTGCTCTGTCCCACCTCCTGCCCACCTAGCAGTTCGAAAGCACATCAAAGTGCAAGTAGATAAATAGGGACCGACCACTCTGGTGGGAAGGTAAACGGCATTTCCGTGTGCTGCTCTGGTTTGCCAGAAGCAGCTTTTTCATGCTGGCCACATGACCCGGAAGCTGTCTGCGGACAAACGCTGGCTCCCTCGGCCTATAGAGCGAGATGAGCGCCGCAACCCCCGAGTCGGACACAACTGGACCTGATGGTCAGGGGCCCCTTTACCTTTATTGCATCATAATATGGAGACACCTGTTCCAAAATCATTGCAGGCAGCCTTACAATTGAGTGCCTGGTCCCTGAAATCTAGCTTTCCTTTGTTGTTGTTGCTGTTTAGGCGTTTAGTCGTGTCCGACTCTTCGTGACCCCATGGACCAGAGCACGCCAGGCACTCCTGTCTTCCACTGCTGCAGTTACATCAAGTTCACGTTGGTAGTTTCAAGAACATTGTCCAACTATCTTGTCCTCTGTTATCCCTTTCTCCTTGTGCCCTCAATTTTTCCCAACACCAGGGTCTTTTCCAGGGAGTCTTCTCTTTTCTTGAGGTGGCCAAAGAAGTATTGGAGCCTCAGCTTCAGGATCTGTCCTTCCAGTGAGCACTCAAGGCAGATTTCCTTAAGAATGGATAGGTTTGATCTTCTTGCAGTCCATGGGACTCTCAAGAGTCTCCTCCAACACCATAATTCAAAAGCATCAATTCTTCGGCGATCAGCCTTCTTTATGGTCCAGCTCTCACTTCCATATTTACCATTGATGTGGCCTCCATTGCAAAGTTCACTGCTATGTTTTCTACAGGATTCTGTATATATTTCTCAATTTCATAAATGTTTAAAGCAGTGGTTCCCCAACTTCCCCCACCCCCATGGCCACTTCAAAGTTGCTGAGGGTCTTGGAGACTGTAATGTGCTCTGCTAGATGCTGTAAGGTTTTTTATTCTATTTTTACAGATGTACCACGAAATACCTGAACAAAGCTCGCGGACTACAATTCCGTAACCTCTGGGCTAAAACTTGGGTAGCTAACATTATGCCCTCCAGATGCTGTTAAACTATAATTCTCATCAGCCCCAGTTAGCATGGCCAATAGTTAGCGATGATGGGAGTTGTAGTCCAGCAACATCTTGAGGGCGCCATATTGGCTACTATAGGCCGAATAGCAATGGGAAAACACCGAACAGCATTTGAGCCAGTACTCTTGCAAGGAACTGATTAAAACTATTTTTTATTATGTTGCATATGACCAGCTCACTGCTGCTAAGCTTTGGCATGAGAAACTGATTAAAGAGAAGTTTGTTTGTTTTCTTTTTCTTTTTTTACATCAGTTATAGTTTTCAATAGTTTCCCACCGAGAAATTTATTAGCACCATAATAGCGGAAGCATTTTGTGGTAATGGAGGACAAAACATGAAAAGAAAATAATGTGAAAACGAGCCAACAAGTTTCTTTAGGATGATTAGTCACAAACAATAGTGACCATGCTTTCATTCCACCTCCCCCCCACCGAACACAGCTGTGTGCAGAATTAGTTATTGTTCTTTCAAAGTTCTGTGGAATTGTAAAAAGTGACAAAGTTGTTGCACTTGTTTGGAAGGCAATCAGAAGGAAAATGGACGACACATTGCTACCATGTGTCTAAATCTAATCCAAGTTTCAGTTTAAGCTATTGCCAGTTAAAAGATTAATGGAGATTCTGCAAAACAGAAACTGTCCTTAAAATGTATACTGGAGTCTTGCATTGCTTGGCTTGAGGTTCATTCCCCTACTTCAGCTTCTATGCACTTTCAGATATTTAAAATGTAGGGCAGGTTGCTTTCTTTAAAATGTGACTGCAAATAAGATAGCTATATCTGAGTTTCATGCAATCAGGTGATGGAGTAAGAAGACAGATTATTTAAAAGAGCAAAGTGCATCGAGAACACGCACATGGTTTTATAAAAAAAACTTTTATCATCTACAGCTAATTTGTAATTATTTCACAATTCTTATCTATTATACACCAACAGACAGCACAACTGCTGGAAGATAACATTTGATGTTCTCAGTATGGCATATTAACATGCAACCTGAATTTGTTATATTGCTGCACGCCACCTCAATCTCCAAGCAGAGTGAGATTCCAGGGATTCCAGGCACTCACCCAGGGTTTGGTTTCCTCAGAATAAGGGATAGCAGAGGCTGTGGTGTCTTTAGGGTTTGTTTAGTCATTTAGTCATGTCCGATTCTTCGTGACCCCATGGACCAGAGCACGCCAGGCACTCCTGTCTTCCACTGCCTCCTGCAGTTTGGTCAAACTCATGTTCGTAGCTTCGAGAACACTGTCCAACCATCTCATCCTCTGTCGTCCCCTTCTCCTTGTGCCCTCAATCTTTCCCAACATCAGGGTCTTTTCCAGGGAGTCTTCTCTTCTCTTGAGGTGGCCAAAGTATTGGAGCCTCAGGATCTGTCCTTCCAGTGAGAACTCAGGGCAGAATTCCTTAAGAATGGATAGGTTTGATCTTCTTGCAGTCCATGGGACTCTCAAGAGTCTCCTCCAGCACCATAATTCAAAAGCATTAATTCTTCGGTGATCAGCCTTCTTTATGGTCCAGCTCTCACTTCCATACATCACTACTGGGAAAACCATAGCTTGAACTATACGGACCTTTGTTGGCAAGGTGATGTCTCTGCTTTTTAAGATGCTGTCTAGGTTTGTCATTGCTTTTCTCCTACTTACACAACCTGACCCTGTGATGGAGGGTTTTGGTTCTTATTTTTATATTGTAATTTATATTGGTTTTTATATTGTAATTTTATTTTATTAACCTCCTTGAGATCTATGCGTATAGGTCTGAAACCCCTTCAGTTATCCTCTTAAAACACCCATGATTCTCAGATTCCATGATATGGTCACATCCAGAAGGTGTGAAAGTAATCTAGTTCTACTAGTTTGCAGCCAGTTGTTATTTGAAATCAGCAGATGAACTCAGCCACTGGGCAGGGCCCATCCTTCTCCTACATCAGGGTGGTTCCCCCAATGACTGCCGGAGACTTCATCCCCACGGAATCCCTTAGTGCATTGGAAGGAAGACCATTTTATGTGCTCGCATATACAGCACCCAGCCCTACAGCTTAATGCATCTTTGTTTTGCTGACACAGCATTCAGCATTCCCCGAGGGACTGACCTAAGGACAAAAGCACTATTGAAGCACTTCAGACTTCATGCTTCACCAGCCCTTGTCTCAATGGATAATCTCATCATTTTGAGTCAGGGTCTGCATTTCTGATTTAGCAGAGCAGTTCGCGAGCTATTTCAGTGCTCTCTTTCAGTATTCCACCCAGCGTTCAGGTGAAATATATGTCAGGAGGAAAGATACAATTCTAAATTTTGTAACATTTTAGAATTCAAATGTTCACATTTTACTTTTGAAGTGTGCCTTCTAAGAAAGCCAACAACAACAATAGCAGCATACAAACCTAAATCTTAACTCTTGTTGAAGAATATAAAGATACAGTGGAACCTCGGTTTACGCCTACCTCCGTTTACGAACGCCACAGACCCGGAAGTGTTTACATCCGGGTTCAGCGGCGTCGGATGCGCAGACGTGATCTGTGCAGCGTTTGCATGCACAGAAGTGCTCTATTGATGCTTCGCGCATGCGCAGAAGCGTGCCTCCGGCAAGCGGATACCTCGGCGAGCGGACACCTCCGCGGAACGGATTGCATTTGCAAACCGAGGTACCACTGTACAGTCATACCTTGGTTTAAGTACGCTTCAGTTTGAGTACTTTCAGTTTAAGTACTCCACAGATTAATCCACTTTCCATTACTTTCCATGGGAAAGTTCGCTTCAGGTTAAGTACGCTTCAGTTTAAGTACGGACTTCCAGAACCAATTACACTCATACTTCGGGTTAAGTATGCTTCAGGTTGAGTACTCTGTGGACCTGTCTGGAACGGATTAATCCACTTTCCATTGCTTTCAATGGGAAAGTTTGCTTCAGGTTAAGTACGCTTCAGTTTAAGTACTCCACGGACCGTCTGGAACGGATTAATCCACTTTCCATTACTTTCAATGGGAAAGTTTGCTTCAGGTTAAGTACGCTTCAGATTAAGTACAGACTTCCGGAACCAATTGTGTACTTAAACCGAGGTACCACTGTAATGGTACTTGTCTCTTGTGTTCAGGAAATATGCTCATATATTTACTTGGACTGCTTAGTTAATGTAGAATAATGGACACCAGATGGAGACAGGCACTTCATTGTTGCACTTTGTGTCTCTTCTTGTGAACTGATGCTTCTGTTAACTAAATACCTTGAGCTAATCTTGTGAATAGGCAAGAGAATATTAACATTTGAAGGACTCATTCCTTCTGCACCATCTCAATTCTGAAGTGTTTGTGTGAGTTATCAGAGGTGGATAATCTGAAAGCTGCTCCTAACCAAAATTATCCAGAAAAAGCTAAATCTCTCTGCTCCCTGCCCACACATAGCAATTGACAATTAAATTGTATTCAAATGCTATTAAATAGTATGGAAGTAGATCTGTTAGACTGCTCAATGTTCACTTTTTATTCCACTTTTTATGCCGATTCAAAGGCACCAAATGTCATTTGACAGAAAACAACACTGCTAAAGTACTAAGGTCAAGGGATGATTAATTTGATAAATATTGTGGCATGTAAAATAAAGGCTTCTTCTCCTTGTCGTTCCCCCTCAATGGCGCTCACATTCCCAGAGGCTAACACTGCTTTTGTGTTGGCCCTCTTAGGCAGGCCAGATCAGGCCGGACCAAAGGCCCAGAAGCTCACAGGGGGCCACCACCTAGGGCCCCACCCTGCCTCACCACAGCACTACGAGCCACTAGGCACGCTCCTTGCTAATCTGATGCATTAAGTGGTGCAGGAAGGAGTATGCTGCTGGTGGTGCTGCTGCTCTTGAGTGAGAGCGATTCAGCTCCTGAGAAATGGGCTCCTAGGGTAAGATTACCCAACACACAATGTGCCCTGGATGACGGGCAACTTGATCCCAGGCAACCACTGTGCATGGGAGCTGAGTCTCTCTCCCTTCCCTCGAGGACCACCACTAGATGCCTTCCCACCAAACCAGGTGTGTAGAAGTGAGCAAACTCATTTAAGAACACTCACACTGAGGGCTGGGCAGAAGCAGCACCCTTTTATCTCCTTCCTCGTGCTATGAAGGGAACTCTTTGAAGTCCAACAGAGAAAGTCCAGCGGGCTCTTCTCTTTTCGACACCCCATCCACGGCACCTTCTTAAAAATTTGGATAAATCCCTTTCCTCCCTATGACCCCATTACAGAGATGGGGCTGGGCTTGGATTTGTTTACACCAGGCATCCCCAAACTTCGGCCCTCCAGATGTTTTGGGCTACAATTCCCATCATCCCTGACCACTGGTCCTGTTACCTAGGGATCATGGGAGTTGTAGGCCAAAACATCTGGAGGTCCACAGTTTGGGGATGCCTGGTTTACACATTTGGGTCCTTCCCAGGCCCAGCCCAATGCATATTTTCACTTTTCCAGAGAAGAGCCTTTGGATTTTCCAGTGGCAGCTGGTTACTGGGGGAGATGTATGACTCCACCCACTGCCAGCACACTAAAGCAGGCTTCCTCAACCTCGGCCCTCCAGATGTTTTGAGACTACAATTCCCATCATCCGTGACCACAGGTCCTGCTAGCTAGGGATGATGGGAGTTGTAGGCCAAAAACATCTGGAGGGCCAAGGTTGAGGAAGCCTGCACTAAAGCAACCCGCTCCGCCCCACCAGTCAAAACAATATATGACCAAATTTCCATTCTATTCTATACTACTTTACTAAAAGAGTTTTGAGGAGTTGAATCGTTCAGGCCAGTGTACTGCACCTTAGCTACTATTAGCGCCACAGGACAAACGGGGCTATATTTGAGTATGCAGGGCAGATCGCAAAACTGTGCTGGTAGGCATTCTCCCAAAACAAGGAGTTTGGCTGGGCAGTTTCTCAGCACTATCCCAGGCTGTTCTTGTAAATTTGGCACAGAGTGCTAGTTGTCCCTCTGCACTGGGGGCTCTGGGGTTTTAGAGCTATTGAGCTTTCTGTAGGGATAACTTTTCAGTACGTGTCCTAAATGCTCTGCATATAAACAAGAGGGCCCCAATAAGGAGTAACTTGTGAGTCATTGAAAGCTGAAACCAAACTTAAGAAAAGCTATTTTGTTTTCTTAAGAAGGGATTTTTTTAGAGAGAGAAAAGAAAGTACAATTACACACTTGAGCTATTTGGCAAGTTTGTAGAGAAAGGCACGGCTTGCAAATTAGAAAACCTTCTCCTCCCTACAGGAGTGCGTCACTGACTTGAAGAACTGTTATAGAAGCAATTTCTAAACTAGTCCTGTTTGCTAGCCACAGAAACTTTATATATACATAATAAACAGGCTGTTTTGCATGAGGCAGTTGCCTGCAAATTGGCTATTAACTGACATCTGATCCCTAGGAAATTGAGTCACTCTGTCTACTTGATAAAAGATATCTCAACTGTGAAGTAATGGTTCTGGGTAAACACCAGATAATGTTGGTCTTTCCTAGAGGAAAAAGCATTAACTGCTTAAAATTACTGTACCATAACACTCCACCTTTACATCTCTGTTACTGACTCTCAAACTTTGGGATTGTTGAAATATATACAATAATAATATAGACTCAAATAAGGTCTACCAGACCCAATTTTTTTTAGAGTAATGTGAACTTCTGGGACCCCTTCGGGATTAGGGGCCCTGAAGCTTAAGCTTCATTAGTTTCACAGTATTATTATTATTATTTAATGAATTCATATACCGCCCTATACCTGGGGGGTCCCAGGGCGGTTCACAGAATAAAATCAAGATATAAAATCACAAAATACCTAATAAAAATATAACAACAACCCAATAGCCCCCCCAACACATTTTAAAAGGGAATAGGATGTAAATCGGATCAAACAAGGCCTGGTTAAAAAGGAACATTTTGCCTGGTGCCTAAAGGTGTATAATGAAGGTGCCAGACGAATTTCCCTGGGGAGAGGGAAGGTTGGCACAGTGTTAACTTCTTTCAGATGTTTCTTTCATTTTAACACTTGTAAGCGAGAAGTGGATTGGAAGCACCTAAAAATATTCCCCCGCCCCACCTGCCACCCCCAAATCCCAACATTATGCTTCTTATTATTATTGCTATTTTATAAGGCACATAGAATTTTCTAGGTGCTGGTTAGAGATTTTTTAAAAACAACAACAAGAAGACAGTTCCAGCTCCTTGACACACAATGTAATAGATATGAAACATAAAGGAAAAATGAATGGCATGGAAAGAGGAAAACAAAAGTTACAGAAAAGCTACAGAAATACTAAATATTCTAGTCACCAGCTGGAATGGCTGCTGAGAAGACAGTTGTGGAGGAGGGAAAGCTAACCAGCAGCTGACTTCATTCAACCCCATGGCTTTGCTGACTTTCTTTAGCCTGTCACAAGATAGACTTGCTACAACTCTACTAATGTAGCTGACTGGATGGCATACAAAACCCAGACAACATTTGACGTACAGTGGTACCTCGGTTTATGAACACAATTGGTTCCAGAAGTCTGTTCATAAACTGAAGCGTTCATAAACTGAAGCGAACTTTCCCATTAAAAGTAATGGAAAGTGGATTAATCTGTTCCAGACGGGTCCGCGGAGTACTCAACCTGAAGTGTACTTAACCCGAAGCATGGGTGTAATTGGTTCCGGAAGTCTGTTCATAAACTGAAGTGTTCATAAACTGAAGCGAACTTTCCCATTAAAAGTAATGGAAAGTGAATTAATCCGTTCCAGGTGGGTCTGCGGCGTTCGTAAACCAAAAATTCGTAAACCGAGGTGTTCATAAACTGAGGTTCCACTGTATATTGTTTCTAGGATGCTTGTGCTGTTAAAAAGAGCTTAAAAGGAGGCTTTTTTGTTTTTAATGTATGTGTTCTTTCTCCCCCCCCCTCCTTCGTCTGGGTGGCTGTCTCACATTTAAGCCAAAATCTTAAGTACAGTATGCCCTGTACATGTAGCTTCGCCTTTTCCTATTAGTTGAAATATTTTACTGTACTAGTCCATTTTAGTCAGAAACCGCTTGTCAGTTTGGAAAGGAGAGACAGGAAAACAAAATATCCTTTTAAGGTGGGTCGCACCTGCATGCTGCATCTGATTGGAGCATCTTAAAAGGCAACAGTGGATGAGGTGGGTGGTCGCAGCAGAGGGGTTTTTTAATGTCCAGCATGCAATTAGGGTTAGTTAAAGGAAGTTGAGCAATCATGCAATGGCCACTGTTATATAACTCACTGGGCTGTGCCCAGGGAACAGAGTTGTAACTTAATATTGCCACAGAAAATGCACTGCCGCAGCCAAGGGTCAATAACTATTTCCATTTTAAACTCTGTCTTGCAGTTAATTTATAAACCAGACCTTTATACTATGTCAGGCAAAGACTTGGCGTAGGGTTGAAGGAGGCATAGTTTTTAAAAAATAAATTCAGACTTTAAAAAAATATATCTCAATTTCTTAAATTAGACCATTCTAAAGAGCAAGAACGTCAACGGTTCATGACATCCTTTTCACGAACAGCTTTGGGATTAAATTGCGTTTTCTTAATCCCAATGGCAACCATATCCTGAGAATAACTCTACAGTACCAAATGGCTGCCCGGTACCTGTCTTCCACATTCCCAAGCAATGGTGTGAGCACTGATATGCAGAAATCACATATTGTGCGGTCCATCTGGACTGTACCACTTAAGGTTGAAGTTTGGAGCTTCATATTAGAATGCTTCATCATGAAAAAATACTCTCTGTGTAGCTATTCTATTGCCCTATGTAGCTATTCTGCTCAAGTGTAAATCTTGCACACAAGCGGGAAGAATGGGGACAAATGCGCTAAGCTCTGCCCTCTTTTCCTTCCAACTCATAGAGGGAACCTCCAGAACTGGTAGAAAGCTCCTCATGCTACTGGTGATTGCTCTCTAGGAGTTGGTGGGCAATGGGATATTGAGCTCAGTGTGCTCATCTCCACTCTCCCTGCTCATGTGCAGGCTTTACCAGTGAGCAGAATGTCTGCATCACATTCTGGATACAATATTTTTCTCCTAGAGGGAAACTTTAAATAATGGAGGGACATTCAACATATGATTCACCCCTAGACTGAAGTGATACTGTTTAGGGCAGGCTGCACCTTGTGCTATTTGAATGTGTAGAGAGATCTGAATCTCCTGCTGAAAATGACTGTCAATTTCCATTTTAAGTATTTATCTCCAAACGCAGGGAACTGCCTTATACTGAGTCAGACCATTGGTCCATATAGCTCAATATTTTCCACACTGACTGGCAGGGGCTCTCCAGGGTTTCATACAGGAAGCACTCCCAGCTGTACCAGGAGATGCCTGGGATTGAAGCTTGAACCCTCTGCATGCAAAACAGAGACTCTTCCACTGCACCACAGCGCTTTCCAAATGTTCAACTGCGAATGTGTGGATATAAGAATGAAAGAATTGCAACTCAGGTGTATGCATTCTTCCTGGTGCTCATAATGGAAAGCTAAATACAAAAATATCTGCTCATATCTCTAATCCGATGCTACAGTATTCACTAAATTGTACAGACCTCCTTGTACATTAGGTCCACTCACCCTTCTGGTGTGGCGGTGTTGCAGGACAGAGGATCCACTGGGGATCCCGACAAGGGAATCTTAGCTTCAGAGCTCCTTCCAGATGCGTGGTGTGGGCATAAGCCTGCACAGCCTTTCAGGAACCAGATCCATTGGCCAATGGGGATGCAGGCCTGGACATTGCCTGGGCCAGGGGGTGGAACTGATGGAGTGGGAAGGCTTTCCTCAGGTCCACTCCCTGGCCATTTAAACAGCCCTCACCTGGGGCTACAGTAGTCATAAATTGTACAGACCTCCTTGTACAATAACATGGGCTATAGGCCTACAGGTGAAGAGTTAGCAGCATTTTGGAAACAGGCACAATAGAGTGTTTGACATATAAAGCCTTTGTCCTTGATTCATGTCGATCCTTTCTCAAAATATGACAGTGTTTGTTTCTATTGCTCAGTTGTTTATCTGAATTTACTACATCCATGAACCATATATTATTATCAGACCTTAAAACACTTCACAAAACTGACCCTCAGACATTTGGGTGGTAATTGGCATGAAGTGAAAGGAATTTTGTCAAATACTGTAATCTTTTGGCCTGACGAAGAGCAGTTCATTTGTTTTTTGTTCCTGTTCCAGCATAGTATAACATTATTGAAGATGACTTCATAGGTCAAATTCACTAAGAAACAAAACTTGAATTTAGCATTAAAATCTTCTATTTTGACAGTCAATTATGTTTATTAGCGTCGCTCCATTCCAATTTCTTAACATTTTCTGCCTGACTTAACCCCATCCTGAAGTTGACTAATTTAACATCCACACCATACATTGAAAGCATATGGCTTTCCCCAAAGAATTCTGGGAACTGTAGTTCATTCCAGGTTATGGGTGTAATAATGCATTATCAGCTAAATATCTGGCACATGGCTCCTTAAAAAAATTAATGAGCTATGACCCTGGACATCAGTACCCAGAAAGGTGTGACCTGGCTGAAGGATTTAATTTCTAATTTGTCCATGCTCCCAGGCATTATCAGTAATGAAGTTTAATTTATCATTATCTCTGAAGTGAGTTCATACATAAACAGCAGAAGTGCTGTAGCTCTGTGTAGGGTAAACTACAGCTCCCAGGATTCTTTGGGGAAAGCAGCATGCATTAAATGTGTAGGGTATGGTGCAGTGAATTTGGTGAATGGTTTGAAAATCAGCTGTGCTTTTTCACAAAGAGGGCTTGCACAAGGAACTGATTAGTCTCTTATTGAAATTATGTGGTTTCCAAGAGTACATATGTCTTGACTAGGACTAAATCAGTTCTTAGTGGTGGTTTTGTCTTATTTTAAGATCTGTACACAACATGTGCCATTCAGAATGCTGGCATTATAAATGCTATGTCATTCAAACATGTTCTTGGCACAACAGCAATTAAGGGAAAATATTAATTTTCATATAATGGCTTCTTCATTCTTTAGGCTTTAAGTGAAGTAGGAAAAATCACTGGAGCATACAGTTTCATTAGTACCCTAGGGTGTGTTGCTTTTTTCATCCAGTGTCAAGTGCATTACTTAAAGTATACCATATGTTTACACCAAAGTATCTGTTTGCAGTTGAAGACCATTCATTTGCCCAAACATAAACCAAATTCTTTTAAACACAAACCCTAGGGTATCAAAAGATTCAATAGTTACTTTTAATGATCCTGGAAATCTCGAAGTATGGTGTATGTGCATGTGATATTTCCTGCTTTGATAAATGCCTGGAGAGAAAAGGAGAATTTCCAGAAAAATTAATGTTCTAAAACAGCTCCAGAATTTTTTCTATTCTGTATTCAATTTGACTAGCTTAAATCTCCCACATTGAAACAAAAAAAAAACACCTGAAACCAACCAAGGATTTGAGGTTTCCACAGAATGACATATATGCTTATCAAGTTGTTAAGACGAGTACTGAGGAAAAAAAGCTTGCAATGTATTTTAATTATGGTTATGTTTTTGAATTTTGTAGGATTATGTGTTAATCCTACAACCAGCTTTAAGATTTCATAATGTCTCTCTGTAAAATGAAAATTAGGCCAGTGATGGTATGAGTTAAACACTTCTAACTCCCTTAATGGTACACAGATTTTGGATGGTCTTTGCTCATTGTGATCATAGGACTGGATGCCAAAATTACCTGTTCAGTAATGTACTTCATATGTAGGGATTTGTTTGTTCACTTTAGCAGATGTGTGTGCAACATTTCTTTCCACATATGGTGAAAAATCTTTCGGCCTAATATAAATGGAGACCTTTTCCACTATGTTTCAACTATACATTAAAGATGAATTTGGTTGCGCTGGCTTCACACTTACTCATGTTCTGTAGATAACAGAGTGCCTTCTGAAAAACATTCTGAAAAGCATAGGGATCAGGGAGCAAGAGACCTTTGCTTTCTGATACAACCCAAATCTTTTAATGTTTTGACATTCAAGGGCAGCATGTACTTCCCACATTTTAGAATGCCCAAGTCCTCCATCTCTGAGGAAAATGTAGAAAGAAATACAGTGGTACCTCGGTTTTACACAATTGGTTCCGGAAGTCTATACTTAACCTGAAGCATACTTAACTTGAAGCGAACTTTCCCATTGAAGGTAATGGAAAGTGGATTAATCCATTCCAGACGGGTCCGCGGAGTACTCAACCTGAAGCGTACTTAACCCGAAATATGAGTGTGATTGGTTCTGGAAGTCTGTACTTAACCTGAAGCATACTTAACCTGAAGCGAACTTTCCCATTGAAAGTAATGGAACGTGGATTAATCCGTTCCAGACGGGTCCGCGGAGTACTTAAACTGAAAGTACTCAAACCGAGGTGTACTTAAACCGAGGTATGACTGTATTTATTTTCAAATTCTGCAAGTAGTTCATTTTTTCTTATTTGTTATCTATTCCCAGACATTATTAACTGAAATTAAGTCTGAACAACCATCTTTAAGGGGACAGAACTTTGATCAATATAAGTTAAAGTGAGAGATTGTCAGTGGTTTTGTTTTTTAAAACAGGTAACCTAGAAACCAAAGAAGTGTTTTGTGGACTGCTTTATATGAAAAACATTTGTTTTAAAATTTTGCACTTTTTTTTAAACAGATGGCATCAGATAGTTCTTCCTTACAACGGATGAAACTATCAGAAGGCAGCAGTAGACAGAACCCTTCGAATGCACCAAATGCTTCAAATCCTCCTCAACACGAGAATTTTGATAAGAACTGTCCGGTAAAGCAGACTTTTACTCAGTTCAGTTTGCACTGTGTTATCAAGAAATTATTTACACTGGAATAGACTGAAGCTAATGTTAGTAAGTCCCACTGAAATTGGGTCTGTGAATATTTCACAGACAGAAAGATGGTCCTGTCCCATTTTTCAATTTTCTGTGTGGATTTTTTGAAACTTTCAGTTGAAGTACTTACAATTTTATGAAGTGATCCAAGAACTGCCTTTTATTTTGTCTTTCTTTTTAAAAAACTATTTCTAGCCATTTGGGGCGGCTATGAAGAGCAAGTCTTTTTCCAGGCCTGTTTAAAATGTTCTGAAAATACCCTGGAAATAGTGGAATGTTATGACACACAAAAAAGACGGGGTAGCCATATTCTTCTCATACAATGTCCCTGGGAGGCTACCAGAAATGGGAGAAGGTTGAACATTTGGAACTGTTTGTTTAGAGGGAAGGGGTGTTTGGTAACAAAAAGGAGGCAAATTTGCCAGGATTCCTATGTATTTTTAGCTATGGGAGCATGATATTTTTATGAACATGTTGGGCTGGTAGTCATAATCTTAGATTTCACAGAATGCCTTGTTCCAAGGGGGACATTTTTGGGAGAAATGGCAGGTCTCTCTCTCTCTCTCTCTCTCTCTCTCTCTCTCTCTCTCTCTCTCTCTCTCTCTCTCTCTCTCTCTCACACACACACACACACACACACACACACACACAGTTGCATTGTTTTATCTTTCTCTTTTGCAGTAGCTGTCTTCCTCCCTCAGCACAACTCAATTAGCAAGAGCTCCGAGATGTTTTGTCTATCCCCCTGAAGATCACTCTGGCTTCCAATTTTTTTAAAAATAATGTCCCCACTCCTTGTGGTGAATCAGGTCACAGAATGGAGAGGCCATTTTGCCTAGTGGTACATGAACAAACATAGATCTTTTGGGTTTAAGTAATTATATAAAAAGAACCAAAAACCTTACTCAAGTTTTTTTTAAAAAAAAGTTAAGTCAGAGGTAGTATGATCATGGCATGGTGTACAGTACATTCTCCTTTTTATCCCATTTCCTTCTTTATTGAAATGCATTATGGAAGTCAAGTTCCCAGAGAGGATTGTGAGACAAGAGTGCACAGTCCAGGCAATGGTGTTTCTTCATGCAGCCTCCAACACTTCTGAAAAACAACATGATCTTTCCTTTAGTCATACAATCAGAACAATCTTGTATTTTTTGTGCTGCTAACCATTGTCTATGCTTGGCAAAACAGTTACTTGGAATAAGATAGATCATTGACTGAGAAGCTATCTTGCTGAGTCTTTTTTTAAAAAAAAATACAGACATCTTGTCCCTTCTCCAGCCTCCTTTAACTTTTCGAAAACATCTAGCTGGAAGGGAAAAGTTACTTAACCTTAAACAAAACAAGAAATGGAATTTAAATTCGATGGCACAGCTGTTCGAAAATTAGACCAATAAAATGAAAACTGTAAATGAGCTAACTAAAAATAATGAAGATTGGCTGGCTGGCTGAGTGAAAGTTTTGAAAATCTGGAGTTACTCTGGAGCCTTGCAAAATAATCCAGTAAAAACCCATTAGCAGATCACTGAGATTTGAATGCATTCCTTTCCTTATTCCCTAGCTGAGTCCTGTTTACAGTTTGCTCTTTGTTGCTTTGATATCACACTCTGCTGAAACAAGCTTTTATATCACACTCTACTGAAGCACTAAAAGCAGAACCTCAAGAAGGATGTCTCTGTTCAGTTTGTCCTCTAATAACCACTATACAGTATTATCGTTAACACCTTAGTCATGTCTATGCTGCACATGTAAAGAATTTTGAAATGTTTATCCCATTGAAGGTTCTTCCTATTGAGAGAACATGCGTATCACTACCAGACCCAGCATGCTGAGCTGGCCTTGCCCTTCAAGCTCTTTTCGTGCCAGGCATCCCCAAGCAGATCTGGCACAAAAAGACCTGTTAAGCTTGCAGGTTTGCTCGGGACTTGATTTGCACAATTTCAACCATCCTGCCTGCAACCATGTTGACATCATGAAAGTCAAATGTGCCTAAGATGATGTATGGATGTAGCTTTACAGCAGCTCCTCAGTGAAGCGCTTCCCATTTTTTAAATGGGTGCTTCCTGCTTGCCTGCCACTGTTCCTGAGTCCAATGACTTCTGAAAACACCCTGAAGAGTTGACATTCTAAAAACATCAGGTGTGTTGTCATTCAAATCCTTCGAAGACAGAGGTCCTCTGGCTGGGTCGGGGTGACATGGGGTTGGGGGGCCAACTCCCATCTCTTGCAGGGGCTCAATTAGTGCCAGCGCCTTCTGTCAAGAGTTTGGGTGTAACCTTTGACGCCTCCCTTTCCATGGAGGCACAGGTTGCAGCCACAGCTAAGGTGGCATTTTTCCATCTCCGCCGTATCAAGCAGTTGGTCCCTTACCTCTCTCGCCCTGATCTGGCCACAGTGATCCATGCAACGGTCACCTCCAGGCTTGATTATTGTAACTCGCTCTACGCGGGGCTGCCCTTGAAGCTGACCCAGAAACTCCAGCGGGTGCAGAATGCCGCAGCAAGGTTCCTTACGGGGTCCCGACCGTGGGATCATATTCATCCAGTGCTTTACCAGCTGCACTGGCTCCCGGTGGAGTACAGGATCAGGTTTAAGGTGCTGGTTTTGACCTTTAAAGCCCTATGCGGCTTGGGACCCTCCTACCTACGGGACCGCCTCTCCTGGTATGCCCCGCGGAGGACCTTAAGGTCCACAAACAACAATATTCTGGAGATCCCGAGCCACAAGGCGGCTAGATTGGCCTCAACTAGGGCCAGGGCCTTTTCAGTATTGGCCCCAACTTGGTGGAACACTCTTTCACAGGAAACCAGGGCCCTGCGGGATTTGTCATCTTTCCGCAGGGACTGCAAGACAGAGCTGTTCCGCCTGGCCTTTGGGTTGGATTCAGTCTGATCCCTGTGTTTTCCTCCCTCATGGTCTGGATTTATGGACTACTTAAAATGAGGCTGCATTTTAAATTTTAATATTGTATTTTAATCTGTATTTTAATTAATTGTTTTCTTTTATGTCTTATTGTAATTTTATTGGTGTTAGCCGCCCTGAGCCTGGTTTTGACTGGGGAGGGTGGGGTATAAATAAAAATTTATTATTATTATTATTATTATTATTATTATTATTATTATTATTTTCTTTACCTAGTCTTTCCTTCCTGTGATGGAGACACCTGGGAACCAAGAAGTACCAAGTTCTGATACAGATTCAGAGATCCTCCCGGGACACAAGGTGAGAGAATGAATGTTGAAAGAAACTCAGCAGCAGATGGAGGGACAGAAGAAGAGGAAGCATGATTTTGGAAGGCAGCTGAATTGGGAGAAAAGGTATCCTTTAGAAGGGTTGTGGCAACTTTTTGTCATGTTCACCTTTCTCCAGGTTCAGAAGCCACAGCAGAAGTTAACCAATGAGATGCCAGCTCTGGAGCAGCAAAGTTTCCTTCCTTCCAAGTTTCCTTCTCCTTGGAATGAAGATAAAATGGATGGAGATAAAGGGAGACAATCTGATGACTCTAAGGTAAAAACTGCAGAGGAAGAATACGATCTGTTCTAAGGCTCTAGTCACGCATTCACCCTTTCCTAATGAGGAAGCTGGTATGTTTGACCCTTCATCCATTAAGTGACTCTGTTTGTGGCATCATAACAGCCAGAAGAATGAACCAGAAGCTTCTGATAAGTGAAGCACTGCACCTTCATTTTAGCTGGGTTGTTTTATTATAAAGCAGAACAGCATGGCTAAGCATATATATGATGTCATGTCAGTTGTAGTAGATGAAGTCAAGGTAGATCATTAGCAGCTTTCCAAAACATAACTGCAGCCATATAATGCTGATGGAAAACAAGCAGCCAATAAATCTTCATTGCTACCATCACATTAGTATTATGCTACAGAACTGATTTGTAAAAGAAGGCAATGCATAAATATCTTTTTTATTGCTGGCACTACAGATATTTAATAATAACAATAATGCCATTTTTTAAATAAAAAACTTTCTTAAATGTACTTGCAAAGAAGCAGTACAAAAATTTAACTGCAGTACTACTAGAAAAAGCTAACAATAGATTTATACCAGTTATTCACACAATCATCTTTGTATGTTCACTAAACAAGTACAGGAGATGTGATTGGTCCTCCCCCCATGTTCAATCTCTTTTCTTTCTTTGCAAGCAATTTTTCCTAATATAAAACATTTAATATATTATTTTCATTAATATATTCATTTTCATGCACACTTTTACCCAATATACCGTATGCATTTCTGTTAACAGTGATTGGTTGGGGAACTGCATCACAAAATTTGGATAAATGTACATTTCTAAGGATGGCTATGTTTTAGTTCTCAAATTGTTTGGGAAAGTGAAAATATGATAAATGTGGCTTTAAATGCAAACTGAATTGAATTTATCCACCATCCCCACACCTGACCTACTCCAAACTCATCAAGTTGAGTTTTTCCCACCTAATATCCACTCCTGGTCCTGACCAGGTATTTTATAAATATAGGTTGACACCCCCATTTGAACCTCCCTAGAAGTTGCTTGTCACATTAAGAGAAGGAAGTTCTTATGGGAAGTGCATCTCACATTTTATCAGCTTCAAAGCATATTAAACCATATAAAAATGTTCTAAAATTGACTTCTGCTCTTGTGACTGAAGTTTATTTCATGAAATGCTTGCTTTTTGTGCAAATCAGTAATTTTTATCAGATGAGAGGGAGAATGCAGAACTCATGATGCTAAAATATGAATGACATATGTTTGCTTCCTGTTTAGCACAATTAGGTCTTTTGATATGAAACCCATAAGATCAGTGGAGTTAGTGACAATATTTTTTTGTGGCAGTCCATTCTCCTTCCAAAGTCAGTTTTACAGGGTTTTTTTTAATAAACTAAAAGAAACTATAGGTTGATGAAAAGGGAAATCAGATGGAATATGTACACAACTAGTAAAGCATAAAAAAAAACCTTTGTAGTGTGTTTGTGTGAATAGAAAGTCAGGAAAAGAGATTGTGTGTGACTCAGAGGGTCAGGCCAATTACTGCTCTCTTGCAAACCTTTAAATGGTGGAAGGTTGCCTGCTGGGGAAATTGCTTAGAGCGAGGGTGCAGCCAATTCATCCTACCCCTCCCTGCAGGCCTTTAATCTGCCATCCCCAAGGCAGGCTTTTTATGGCTTTTGATTTGATCCTGGAATGTCCCTATTTCCTCCACAAGTGCCAGCACCAGCAAGCCCTTGGAGGTAGATGAGCTGGCATTTGTCCTGAACAGCCGTTGCCTCTCCATGTCCTCTCCATGGCTGCTGCTGCCAGCCTCCTCCCTTGGACAGCTCCCAGTGACTGCAGGAGAGCAGTTGAGGAGGAGGAGGAGGGGCTGCCACCGCCAAGGCCCAGCCTTGCATGGCGTGTCCTCTCTGACAGAGGGCAGGACAGCTCTGGGCGGGAAGAAGGGGAAAGCAGAGTAGAGGGCAATGCTTTGTGTGCCCATGTCTAATATTGTCCCTTTCTAAAATTTATTTGTGGGTGCTTTTCTTTTTGTAACTCTACCAAAGGATAAAATAATATCGAATTGAGATGTAAGGGTTTTCTTATGGCAGTAGAGGGGATCTATGCTGTGCCCGTTGCTGCTGCGGTGGTGGCACTTTTCCTATAGCAAAAAAATGGGGGATCGAGAAAGGTCAGTTGGCGGAGGAGTGAGAAATGTCCCTGTTTTCATCTGAGGAATGTTGGAGGGTACACTACGCTGGCCTAGGCTGAAGGGAAGGCAGCAATCTGCCTTAAGCCTATGTAACTCCAAAGCCCAACCAGCTGGTGGCTTGCTGAGAAGCACACTTTTCTCTGCTGTCAGTGTTTGGTAGAGGCAGGAGAGCAATGCATAGCGTGCTGGTTCAGGGAGTGGCAGAGAGCCATTTTAGCCCAGAATAGCTTTGTGCAAGTGTAGAGAGTAAAGAATTGGGTAAAAATCTTAAGCTGGAAACATTGTTGTTGTTTAGTCGTTTAGTCGTGTCCGACTCTTCATGACCCCATGGATCAGAGCACGCCAAGCACTCCTGTCTTGCACTGCCTCCTGCAGTTTGGTCAGACTCATGTTCATAGCTTCGAGAACACTGTCCAGCCATCTCGTCCTCTGTCGTCCCCTTCTCCTTGTGCCCTCAATCTTTCCCAACATCAGGGTCTTTTCCAGGGAGTCTTCTCTTCTCATGAGGTGGCCAAAGTATTGTAGCCTCAGCTTCAGGATCTGTCCTTCCGGTGAGCACTCGGGGCTGATTTCCTTCAGAATGGATAGGTTTGATCTTCTTGCAGTCCATGGGACTCTCAAGAGTCTCCTCCAGCACCATAATTCAAAAGCATCAATTCTTCAGCGATCAGCCTTCTTTATGGAAACATTAGATCAAAATTAGACCAGTTCCTTCCATACCTTCAAGCCTCCCTTGGTTCTAAGTGCGCCCATTTGCTCAATACTATGTTTTGTTTTGCTCAATACTAAGTGATGTTTTGTTTTGTTTTTATAAAAATAAACCCTAAAAATAAAGCTGTTACTATTTTCAGTTCCAAATATTGTTTAACTGGAAGTTTGCTTTCCAGTGATAATTTCTCTTTTTTAAAAAGTGATTTCCGAAGACACACTTTCTTACCAAAAATAAGGCTTCCTGGAAACGAGGCACTTAAAACGAATATGGAAAGCATAATAAAAATCGCTGTAAACCTTTCATATAAAAAGCTTTAGTAAATTTTTGCCTGGATTGAAAGTTGGTATACTTGCGGTATGGGGAGAAAATAATGTAATTTGAAAAGTTCAATTTTGTCAAGAACGACCTACAAATTCTTTATATGTTCAGATTGTTCTTTGGGTGGGTCCAGATCTAAGTAAACAGTTTTCCTCTGAACTGACAGATACCCTGTTTCTCATATTTTAAGACATACCCATAAAATAAGCCATACAGGATTTTTAAGCATTCAAGGAATATAAGCCATACCCCGAAAATAAGACATAGTGATAGGCGCAGTAGCAATGCCGGCTGCGGCAGGAGGAGGAGGAAAAAAATAAGACATCCCTTGAAAATAAGCCATAGTGTGTTTTTTTGAGGAAAAAATAAATATAAGACGTGTCTTATAATATGAGAAACACGGTACAACTCATCACTCTCCACTCCATAGTGTGCTCTCCCTACACCATCATAGTGGATCTGGTGGTTTTTTAACTCAATAGTAGAGCACATACTCTGCATACAGAGCATCCTAGGTTCAATTTCTCCAGGAAAGGCTGTACCAATCTGGGAGTTTTGTAACTATGCTAAGTTTTACTACCCGTGCAACTTTTCTGACTGATTTTTGCAAAAACACATGAACCTGACCTTTGAAGAGTTTGTAAGTAAAGCAATTTTTAACTTACCAAATGTGTGGTCTTTTCAAATGCTGGGGGAAGAGGGAAATTTTTGGAACTCACTTGCAAGGGCATAGTTTAAACACCTAACAATCAAATAGTAAATAAATTTTGTTGTTTTAAAATACATATATAAATAAAGTTTTGTATTTTGTATTATGTTTTTGTATTCTATTTCTGTAAATTGTCTGGGTGTTCACTGAATGTATAGCAGTTTATACATTCTGAAATCAATCAATCCATCAAATCCAACTTAAAAATATATATTTATGAATTTTATACCCCACCTTCCTTTTATAATCTTCCTGTTGTTTATTACAGGAGACATCCTTCAGGCAAACCGACACTTCACTGGCAAAAAAAGTAAAAAGAAGAAAGTCCTCAACAAAAGACATAGACATTCACTCTGGGCCACAGAATAATTTAACCCAGATCAACCAGGTATGCAATCCATCCCATCTCCCCACCATTCTGTTGCACTTTGTTTCTCAAAGAACAGTATTATTTGTTAGCTCAGCAATCTATTATCAAAAACTCACAACAGAGGTGGGTTAGATAATGTTTCCAGGACCAATGAGGTAATCTTTACCATCTAGCATTTGTATGTTGATGCAGTTTTTGAGTGTAAGCTTTGCCTATCCTCAATCATTTGGGACAGAAAGGGATTCTATAAACATGGCACTGCAAGATCCTGCTGAATACAATCATAGTCCTGAGGTGCAATAAGATCTCAGCCCCCTGCGTCCATACAATTTCCCCCCTTATTATAGTGTATGTTATCCTGTTGCACCTATTTCTTGGGGAAATGGACTTCTGCTCACACAACAGGAAATCCCCTCCCCTAAGACCTTCTGGATGCCTACAAAATCTGTTTCCGGTGCAACATTTTATCTCATTCAGTAGCTAAAATGATTCCTTAATTTTGACCAATGAGTGGCACAGTTCAGGGTCAAATTCATATCCTCCAGCATTTTTAGTTCCAAAACTGTGACTTGTGTCTTCCCGTCCGTGCTTCTTGCATGAGTCAGGTGGCTTATGTGAGATCATATAGCCCAAAAGCTGCGCTTGGGGGATGCACATGTGAGATTGCAGTCCGGAAAAAGCTAATTTTGGGGGGGGTTGCTTTTTTGGGGGGGGTGCAAAATCACACAAGATCACGGCACCCAAAATGGCTGCCATGCTTTCGTGTGAGAAAACAGGATGTCCCTTTCCCCCAAGAACAAAGGTTTGATGTATACTTACTTCTGTATTGATTAGGTACTTAGGAGTGGGTACCTTTTCCTTTCATCTAGACTTCAAAACAAAGGGAAAAAATTGTGCTAGCACAGGATTTCCTACCTCTCTTCCTCCTGCACATCGTTCCAAAATCTATCTTTATTTGTGTGTTGCCTGAATCTTTACAAGTTTTGAAATCATTGAGCATACACGTTTCACAGAATTGTCCAGATTAAAGGTGTAAACAATATCATGATTAATAAAGACTATCTTATGTGATTTTGAAGTGGGAATTATATATGTTTTAGTTATGATTTAAAATTTCCCCAAAGAAGATGAGCCGTCTTGCTGTTTGAATTGTGTTGCATCCTTTTCATTAAGTACATTTCTATTGCTGTAACGAGGCATACAGAATGCAGAGTACCCTGCCCTCTCCTCTCTGCCCCAGAAGTATGTCCTTCCCCCCCCTCATGCATCACATAGCATTGCGCATTGTAGGGTGATTTTCATTTTCTGAAAAATGCAGGAATGTTACACCACAGGGTGCTGTGGCCTCGTGCTGCTGCCACTAGCATTAGAACCAGCAGATGCTGTTGGCAAGACATAATCAGTTGTGGTATTGTGCAGCTCCTGGAGACCTTGTGCAGTATCTGAAGGGATGCTAGGGGTAAAATGTCAGCATCTGGACTGTCATTTCTGAATTTTCCCATGATGGGATTTTCTTTGTATGGAATCTACTCTCATCTGCTTTCCCAAAGATACGTACAGCTATGCAATGCAAGCTCAGCATTCAGGGACTGCCAGCTACAGATTTTTCTCCCTCCCTCCTTCATTCATTTCATGAATCAATGTGTGTATGCTATGGAAGAATACACGTGTGTATGCATGCACACACACCCTTCTAAATGTATTTGGCCAAGAACAGGTAAACCAAAAAGTTCCATTCCGTGAATACAAATCAAATGAGCTTGCAAAAGGAATAACAATCAGTGGAGGAGAATGCAATTGTTAGCATCCCTAATTTGAGAGGGTTTGTGATCCGTGCAGCTTTGCAGTCTCCATTGGTACAGAAACAATAATAATCAAGGTCGGAGCCTTTCCTCTTGTTACCAAATATATGTACATGCAACATCACCGTGGCTTAAAAGCTCCTTGTTGTTGTTTGAATGCCTTCTGCTCATTCTCTGGGTTTGTTTCCCGCAGCAACAGAAAGAATGTGTCAGGGTGTCATAATAATCCTCCATTAAATCTGTAGTATTTAAATTTTAATGCTATAATTCAACAGCTGACAAAAGCCCATTGAGCAGGACTAAGGAAAGGAAAAGAGCCAGCCCCATTTTCTCAAGGGTGATGCTATAGCAACACAGAATGAATTTGGGGTCAGGGAACAAGCTGTCTCCATGCTTTGTTTGCACTTCCTGGCTAAAAGTGGAATCTGGTGGTATAAATTTTACCAAAATAAATGGTCATTTGGATTTGTACAGAAATAGTTCGTTTTGTGTAGCCTCTTCTCTTGAAAATATGTAGAAGCATGCAAGATGACCAGGAGCCACAGAATAGCTGCTAGGCCAAAGGTTTTAGGGACTGTCACCAAAGAGATGGTTTGAGAGTCTCTCTGTTTTGCCTCTGTGGTGGCGCATCAGAAACAACACCCTTTGTTTGTATTAATGTTTTAGAAGAATTAGGGAAAGCAAAGAAGGAAATATGCTCCTATAATCCTGTTTGAGTGTGATGATTTAATATTCCCATCCGATCTATTTTTTTTGTATTCATTGCTCCCATAAACATGATGCATGAGATTTTAGTTGAATGAATAATTTTTTAAAAAAATACTTAAAATCAGTGCTTTTTTAATATAGAAAAATAGGTGCTGGTACTCATCATGAAGTAGTTACAGTAAGTGCCACACTTTTTAAACTCCCCCCCAAAAAAGAGGTGCTGCATACTCTTGAGTAACCCCTGAAAAAAAGCACTGCTTAAAACATGATTCTCTTTTAAAAGTTCAGCAATAGCAAAGAAAATCCTCAATGTGATCTTGTTCACTAACTGTGGTTTCCTTAGCAGGGCTTTAAAGATTTTTTTAAAAAAATAAATAAATTATAAAATGTACTTTAAAAAATTGATACCAAACTACCTGCTACCAGTTTAGTCCTTTATGCCAGTATAGAGCCTCTGTTTGCCTGCATAGCTTAGGACCCACCCAGGATGTGCCCAGTGCCCAAAAACCCTTTTTATGGAAGTGGGAATAGCAGCCAGCTGCTGTTGGAAGAGGATACTGCAACAAAGAGCTATCCCATTCTATAGCACCACTTACATGTAAGTGGGAAAGGATTTGCAAAATCACTGATCCTTGGGTGTAAGCTTTCGGCAGGAAGGCAGGGGGAGCAGATTTATATTAAACACAAGCTCATTGCATCTGTTGCAGAATCAATTTGGTGTGTTTTTTTTTAATGCAACAGCAGTCACAACTGGTCCTTTAAAACTCTGAGCATTATCCAGTTAAATGTTAGCATTTGAAGCACTTTGAATAGAGCCCATGCAACTGAAATCAATGGGACTGAATCCCATTGTGGTTTTTGAGCAATCATGTGGATACTCTTTTTAAAAGTTCTTTTCTTTCGGGGCATCCAAGTGAATGTTCAATATTATAGATAGTAATAGATAGTGAGCAGAAAATGTGAAGGTTCAGGGTGGGCTCTCTCTCCCCCCCCCCTTTTAGCCAGTACTGCTAAGGTGACCAGATGCAAGAGAGAACAGGGATCCAGAACCTTTAATACTGTTCAGAGGAGGGAATTTCAGAATATATAGCTTGCATGCTGAAAACCCATCATCTAGATAGCTATTCAAGGGGCAGAAGCCATCTCCTCTTTTGAGCTCAGGAGAAACACCAGTTTTGTAGTATACTATCATTCACATCTACTAAACTCTCCCATTTCCTTAATTGTTGGATGGCACAGCTCTGATACTTTTATGTTGATAGCTAGTCCTGCTCTGTCTCTTTCTGGCAAATGCAAACCCCAATCCCTATTGAAATTGCATGTTTGTTTCTTAGACTTGCCAGCATGTAGACAACTGCGTATGCAGTACCATTTAAAAACGCAGGTCTTCTCTGTTTTGTGTCCATCCGTAGTGATATTGCAAGGTCTATTTTACGGTATTTCAGAACTACATTTGCTTCCCAGTGCCCTGTCCTGCTTTTTCTTGTGCTCCCAAGACAGATGGATCAGCTCACTTGACTTTCTAACCCCTTTGTTCAAAGCATTCCTGCTTAAACTAAAAAGGAAGAAGTTAGTGTGCAAATGCCACTGAGTCATTGCTTTTAGAGTGAGCCCATTTGGAACATGAAGTGTAACCACAGGAGATTCCCTTTCACCCAGTAACAGTGTTACTTATTGATTATAAGCGTGTGATCCTAAGCACACTTATTAGAGAGTGAGCCTCATTGGAAAACGCAGGGTCTGACTTCTGAGTAAATATACATAGGTTTGTACTGAACATTCTAGCCCTGGCAAAATGAGGAACGTGGCATTTTATTGTTTGTGAATTTCTGGAGTAAACTTTCCAAAAGGAGAACAGTTTTACATTGGATTCAAGATTTAAAAAAATTCCTTCCAGTAGCACCTTTGAGAGCAACTAAGTTTGTCATTGGTATGAGCTTTCATGTGCATGCACACTTTTTCAGATCCTTCAGATTCTTATCTGAAGAAGTGTGCATGCACACGAAAGCTCATACCAATGACAAATTTAGTTGGTCTCTAAGGTGCTACTGGAAGGATTTTTTTTATTTTTTTTTACTTCGGAAGACCAACACGGCTACCTACCTGTAACTTACATTGGATTGTTACCTGTGTGGCTAACTGATAAGGGAATGAGAATCTTACCTGCCATTTAATTCTAAAGCACTGCAGACTATAAACAGTGTGTTTATCCTTATTGTGGTGATACAGCTGCTACCACAAACTTTGATTTTCAGTTGTGAAAAATGTAGGGAGACTGGAAAAGGGCTGTGGGTAGGCATTTCCCCTCACATTCATATACTAATACAGTGGTACCTCGGTTTACAAACACAATTGGTTCCGGAAGTCTGTACTTAACCTGAAGCGTACTTAACCTGAAGCGAACTTTCCCATTGAAAGTAATGTAAAGTGGATTAATCTGTTCCAGACGGGTCCGCGGAGTACTTAACCTGAAGCATACTTAACCCAAGGTATGAGTGTAATTGGTTCCGGAAGTCCATACTTAACCTGAAGTGTAGTTAACCTGAAGCGAACTTTCCCATTGAAAGTAATGGAAAGTGGATTAATCCGTTCCAGACAGGTCCGCGGAGTACTTAAACAGAAAATACTCAAACTGAGGCGTACTTAAACCGAGGTATGACTGTAACATTAATATCCCTGGCTCCTTTGTGAGACCAAAGTGGAATCAAATTCCACTGTGCTGAGATCAAATTCTGATCAGAAAAAGAAACTCTGAATTTTGCATTCAGTAATGACCATAACATTGCTTTTTTAAACGAGGGCATGCCCCCTTTTGGCCTGACATTCCACAACTACACTTGAATGACACTGTCTGGAACTCACTCAATGGACCAGATGGCGAACCTTCAATTCCTGGCATTTGATAGTTTATCCACAGGTGATGGTCCCATAACCTTAGCTTGAATTGAAGTATTGTTGAAGAGCAACAGGAGTTATTGTTTGGAAGTATGTTTCATTTTTGTGGGTAGGAAAAAAAGGAAGCAGTAGAATCAAGCTGGAGAAAGACAGGTTTAGAGCCAAATTAGATGTATCATGAAAGCATGTATATTTTTCCATTTGTTTGTATGTTTGTTTGTTTAAACTCAAACAGCTTCAAGATACAGTTTGAGAGGAAATGGCAACAGGAAGTATGGAGTTTTTCTGCTTAACCATTTTCTCTTCAGATGCCTTTTCTGTAAGAGAAGCCGCTTGGGAGACGGGTGATTATGAATGTGGAAAATGGTGGAAGAAAGATTAAATAGCCCTTACTCCTCCTCCTCCACTACCACCACCAATCTTCCACTTAAACTTTCATTCACCTAAAGTTGCTTTTGATTTTTTTTAAAAAAAAAGTGAAGAAAAAGCTCCCTTTGTTCCTGTATCAACCAGTTCATTCCACTGATCTCAGTTTAGTTCCAATATTTTTTTGAAAATTGTTGCTGTAGTGCCTCAGTCATTCACAAGTTTTTCTTCCAAGTGTCCTCAGAAGGCAATAGGAAATGCTTGTGTTTCCTCCCTCCCAGTTTCCGTTATTGCAGATGTCATGGCAGAACTTACTTCTTTACTTTAGCCACTTCCTTCCTGCACCTTTCTAGAGAATGGACACTTACCCCTTCCTGGGTGGGCGCCTGTTGCGTGTTCAGACCCAGAAACCTCCCCCCTAAATAAATTCACACATGACTCAAATTTTGGTTTGGTTTTTGGCAGAATTTAGGCCACAACTTTATTGATTACAGAATGACCTCTCCCCACATCAAATGGGAGGTGACTTTTGCATGGTCGTGCGCAGCCCCCTGGATCCCAGTGCGGCTCCTGGTAGTTCGGTCTGGCTTCCTCCCCAGGCAGGATACCTGGGGTCTCCGCCTTCCTCAGTAAGCTGCTCAATCCTGCCTGGGGAGGCATTGCCAGGGGATTGGCCAGGTAAGGGGAGGGACCGCCCTGCCCACACAATAGAAGGCGAATCTTACCTGCAAAGCGGCAGTCAGTTGGCTCTGTTGTGTATTGAGTCAAAGGATTTTATATCTGCATTACTATTGTCTGTATGTGCTTTTCTCACACCCTCCACTCTCTCAATTAAGTCTTTCTTTGCAGGTTAACCTCTTCTCCACAGGTACGCAGGTGCTGCTATGTCAAGGTCACTGTTGAAGGGCCGGAAAGGAATTTTCCTGCATTTGTAGGTTTCGCCTTTCCCATAGCAAAAACGTCACAACTTTGGCAGTTTCAGGCATTGGGCGGAATTCTTTAGTCTATCTTCCTAAATGGGGGGTGGGGCGTGAAGCGGTGACCCACGCCCCCCTTTGCAGGGGTGATACCAGGGTTCCCCGTTAAAGGGGTCTTGAGGGGAGGCATTAGCCATACGCTGAGAGGTTGCCATTGCTCTCCCCTCCAGCGGTGGCAGGCGGGGGGGGGCAGGCTCTCTGCTTGAACATATGTTCTCCAGAGCCAGCCCCATCCCCACACATTCTGGATAACCCTGAAGTCTCCCAGATCCCCGGCTGAGCCTGAGCCAAGGTCTCCCTACATCTGAATCTTAATAAAGTTGTGGCCAATTTTAATCCCATAGCAAGTTGTCTTGAGTCATTATTCCACTCAGGGGTCACCTGGGGTTTGGGGGACTTTGCTGTCCATGCAAAGTGAGTGGTTGCATATGGTCTGAGCCTCCTGATCCTACTAAAGTCTCTGCATATTGAGTCAGGCTGAGACTCCTTCAGATTCGGATCTAGGGGTTATGGTTTCCTTTGCCTAACTAGTCTTCGCTGCTACTGGAATGACCTGCCATCTCCTACAATTATTTGTATTTTCTTCTGCATCTTGAATTGAACCAGGATACCAATCACACGCATTTCTGCAGGAAGTGATACTTCTGACTGTGCAACATACACAAGGGCATAATTTCAATTTAAGGGGAGGCAAACAATACCTCTCTTGTGTCTTCCCAGCTTCCTGTTACCATTTTTTCCCATCTAAAAGACTTGGTGTTTTATGGGAGGGGGCACACATTTCACCCATTTGTTTGTTGTTGTTTTGAGCTGACTTTTTCAAGTATTTCCCAGGGAAGCTCAAAGAAACAAACAAAGAGAATGTTACTGAGCCAATTATAGATTGCTGACCTGGCAGTAGAAGCAATAGGAGTGTACAACCTCAGCCTTTGTGATTGACTGGAAACATTAACCTTCTGCATCACAGGAGCAACAGTAGGAACCTGGCTGTCACAGGCGCGGTAGCGGCTACTCTAGAGTAACGACTCCTCACGACGTTGCATTTTCATGCCTTTATTATGTGCAAACTATTTACAGTGCAGAGTCAGTACTATGTACATGTTGTCAGTCTGGGTCAGAACCTCCGAATGGAGATTCCCGCGTTTTCTTCCAACAAAGTAGCCTGGGAATACTGAATCTCCGCCCCCGTCGCTTCTTGCGCAATTCCGGGGCCGGCGGGAGCGGTCTTCTTGCCGCGCTTTCCCTGCTTCCCCCTTCCTTTCCTAAGCGGAGCAGTGGCTCTGCTACCCTGCCTGAGCCATGCCCTCTACTTCCCGATTCCTCGCTGGAGTCATCCCCCTCCCCGCTCCCACTGGCGCTGGGAGAAGAGCTTGTGCTTAAGATGGGAGGGGGCTGTCTGTAGCTTCTGTCCCTCACACTGGCTTTCTGGTCTTCTGCCTTCTCTTGGTCAACACAACAGTATTCTCTGCATTCTGTGCTTCAGGCACTAGATCCCAGTTCAAGTTATACTGTAGAACTTAGCAACCAGCAGTAACCATAGAAGTATGCTCCTGAGGTTGATTTGAGTGCAGGCTTGGCCCTGCTAGATCATCTGAAGTGCGATGTCATTGGCTCACGAACTGGAAGGCATTGTTTTCTATTTACAATACATGCGGCGGCCATTTTCCATGCATCTAATTGATACATGACCACCGCCATGCAGGTCATTTTCGACCCGGAAGAGGGCAGGGGGTGGAATGGGGACAGAACAGGGTATAACAGGGTGGGGCAGGCTCATGTGCCCTCCACCGACATGCACAGGGGCCAGGAATTGAACCCCCCATGCAAAATGGTTGCCGCCTGTATATCACAATTGATAAAGATGGCCTTTCTATAGATGTCTACTATGAAGTAAGGCACAATTAATTCAATGGAACTTTCAAGTAAGTTTACAACATTGAATTATATTATTAGGAAATTAAAAAAAACTACATTCAGAGCTACTGCTACATGTTGTTTGATCAGGAGTTAGTTCTGATGTTACCAAGTCCTTTCTCCATCAGGGAATACTTAAAAAAACCTTCTTAGCAAGCTGTTACCTCAAGCCATCAGTGAACTAGGAACGTTCCAACAAAGAAGGAATACTGACTGCAAATTGTTAATGACAGATATATCCAGTCCTTTATGAGAACATGGCCACCCCAGCTATTAGACAGACTGAGACCATTTGCCTCTGACTGCTGATTTAGGGTGTCATGAAAAGGCAGCAAATTGATAATTATTCAATTTATTATTATTATATTTTTATTGTCAGGGAGTGGGGAGAGATGCTTGTGGGTTGTTGTTTTTGCCTGAGATGTCAAAATAAATTGGTTGGAGCTTGGACAAGGGCAAAATTTGCTTCCCTACCTCAGGCAGCAAAATGTTTTGGTTCAACCCTGCATGAGACTGCTCTGTGATAAACGTGGACCTCTATGCCAGACTTGAAAACATACCAAATAAATGTCTGTGAGATGTTTTCCTAGAACTCCATGACATTTTGCTCCAGCTCCATATCCATATGTGCCATTCTGCTGATTTGCAACATACTCTGCCAGCTCAAATGCAATGAAAATCTACAACTTGTCCCACACCCTACTCATTTGTCCAAGCTTGCAGTGCTGGGAATTGGGGTTTGTCTGATTGGCCACCCACTCTCATTCCAGTTCGGCTAAATTCTGTTTGCACCCTTTTATGTTGAGAAAGTTAGAATAGCAAAGTATGAGCAAGCTAAGCTAAGCTGCCAACAATCCACAAGCGTCTGCTTCTCTCACTGGTGCAAGGATCCAAGATCAAACAATATTTTCTTTAAGATTCCCTGACCAAGTATTGGATTTAATAAGTGTTCTCATGCCCTGTCCAAACTTTTGTGCATTTCTCCTTTTATAGAGACATATGGAGCTGTCGCTCTTTAACAGAGACAAGAATGTTAACTCAAAGTCAGATGCTTGAAGTCTAAGGTTTCCTTCTCTTTCCATTTTTTTTTCCAGATGCGAAGAAGGATGAGACACTCACAAGAACTGGATTCTGCATCCCAGTCTAATTTCAAGTCTGATTCTGAAGGTGGGCTAAAAGGGGTTTGGATATTTTTAGCCACAGAATATGCAAACCACAGAAAGTATGTAAACTACATGTGCATATTTGCCTGTCCTTTTCAAAGGAACTGCAGTTGAAAAAAATACGTTGCCCACAAAAAGCTGGCGGCCTGGCAGGTCAGTATCGCAGCTGAAGCCCCAAGAATGTTCCTGGCTGCTTTGCATGCTAAAATGTACAGCATTATAAATAGTGTTAAATATCTTAAGGACTAAAAATAAAAAAAAAGATGTTGCACTTTCCTAAAAAGCGTATGTGCAATGCACACCCCAAAAAACATGCTAACCAGCCACTCATAGCTGCCAATCCCATTCACTGTTTTAGAACTGTAAAGCCACCTAACAAAAGCATGTTTTCCATAAGAAGACTTGCTCTTCCGAACTTGCTTTTGATGCTTGTTCTGTAATATTGGTGATCAGCTGGTCACAGATACCACCCTTAAAAAAAGTAGTCTCTGCTTAGCAGTAGCAAGACTCCAGGGGCGTTAGAGGCACTAACCTAGGGTTGTGTTTCCATTGGAAAACCAAGGCACAATGGAGTGTCTTAGAAATATGGTTTATTTCCATATATTTACACCTGAGTTTTAAGAAGAGGGGGTTCACAGCATCTACATCCCAAGGGGGGGGGTTGCCCTCCCCAGCAGCACAGCATTAGATTCAGAGGCATGCTAAGCGCCACCCCCACAACAGCTTGCTCCAGCCAGCCAACAAGGCTGCTGCCCTTCAATCCCCACATGGAATCCTGCCCACTTCCTGCTCTTTCTTCCCAGAAACCCCTGCTCCCCAAACCTCCGCTGTAAAAGGACACCCTCTCTTCCTGTGGTGACATCACACACCCGTTACCTTGGCAACCTCCCTCTGTGCCTGCCAGAGCCTTCTGCCTGGTTGATGGCTTCCATTGAGGGGCCATCAGCACCATTGTTGGCCATCAGCATCAACCCACCATCAACCCACCATTTAGCCCTTGCTAAATTCAGAAATTTATGAGTTTTTCAAATTATGACCCATCACTGAATGTAGAGATTGTGGAGAGTCTGCCCACTCCAATTCATAACAATGTAAATCACATAGCATACATGCCTGCTTAAAAGCATATAGGAACATCATTTGTGAAAACAACTGAACAAGTGCTCACATCCTGTACAATTGGCTTAAGCTGAGGAGATATAATAATGTGCTATTTATCCTGCAATATGCCCCATGAACATCACAACCCAAGGGCTATTTCTGATTGGCTCTGCTTCTCAGTTGGGCCTTTGGAAGACAGCACCAATAATGGGGTGTACATTGAAACCAATGGGCTTAAGTAATTTGATTTTTGCAGGTCTGCTGAATATCACCCAGTATTCCTTGTGGTGCCTATGCAGCCCCGGGATACATTTTGCTGATACGAAAAAGAGGCTAGGAAACTGTAAGGGGGAGGGCTTATAGGGAACAGCCCCCCCCCATCAGGTCGAGCTCGTCGCAGAGCAGCAAGTCCAGTAGCGGATCAGATTACAGGAATCAGGAAGTAGAGAGGGAGGAGAGAGGCTCTGACAGCATGTGAGAGCCTCAACACCGAGTAGAGAAGGAAGCAGCTGGGAAGAAAATGACGGGATTGGCCACTGGAGAGCAGTCAGAAGGACAGCCCTCCCCCCTGCGACGCCTGAATTGAGGCGCACAACACCCCGTAGTGCGAGAGGGAGGTGCTTTGGGGTTCCCAAGCTGTTATGTTGGGCGCAAAACAGAAAGAAGCCATTGCGAGGTTCTGACTCAGACTAAGCAGACATGTTTTCCAGACTCTTTGCACTGTAAATAATATGCACAATGAAGAGACCTTAAAAACAAGGAGGTGTGGAGTGTCGTTACTCAAGAGTAACCTCTGACAGAAACTTTTTCACAAACAGATTTTCTGAAGGGTGGCTCTTTAAGCAGCACTCTAGCTGAGACATCCCCGCCCATCACTTTGCTAGGTGAGATGCGACAAATTATAGGTTTTACCATGTTGCTTTCTATTACTTTCCCTCTAAAATCTCCATTTCATATTCCTTATTAAGACTGCTTTCTATACAGTACTCTGTTCTTAGGAGACAGGAAAGTCAAACTTTAAACATGTGGCTACTTCTAGGGGGAGACGTGGTACTTACTAATCCAGTTTGTAATGCTGCGGTATACAGATTAGTGCAATAAAAGTTATTCAAGCACTAATCCAGTTACACATTCTTAGCATGCATGCACATATATTTTTTTCCAGGGGAGGGGGAGCTGCATGCATAATAACTTACCATGTTAAAAACTTTCAGATTTAGGATAGAATTATGGGAGCATTCCCATGGCGCAGTATGGAAAACAGCCCTAAGAGCGTTGATTTTCATTGGCACCACATTTCAGTGGCACCACATCAACATAACAAAACTTATTAACATATTCTTCCTGCCAAAATTAACTAAGCACAGAACTGTGTTGTTATTGTGGTTGGAATCACTATTCTTTCCCTCCCTATTCCTTTTGACTCCCATCTATCCTTTGAGTTCAGCCATTCAGAGTTCTACTTGAAGGACTTCTGCTGCCGCCTCATCTGGAGACTGCCCTGGATTGGATGAGCCATTATACGAAAGAGCTGAGAAATGCCATACTGGGCACCCTGTTTTGCTGCAGCAATATTTATCGTTTAGATAGTACTTGAAATTTGAAAGTACAGTACTTCCGTTTGGAAAGGAAGGTAGCATCATTCCCATTGTATAAACGAGGAGCTGAGACTGAAACTGGCTTAGGTCACTTCCAGGTGACCCATTTATTGAGCATACATCCTGAGCATACATACACTAAGTTTGTGGGGAGGTTAGGTGATAATGGATATTTATTTAGTATTCCTTCTGATTTGTTTGCAGAAACATCACATGATGTTCCATCAATAATTTTTTTTACTTGCAGTGAGTTGCTTGTTTGTTTTCTTGCATACAGGAGAATTAAAAAATGGCACCCTTTACCTGCAGCGTGGAGACTTGCAGCCCATTCAACCGCTTCATTCCACTGCAGGTATGTAAAGGTAAAGGTAAAGGACCCCTGGATGGTTAAGTCCAGTCAAAGGCGACTATGGGGTTGTGGCGCTCATCTCACTTTCAGACTGAGGGAGCCGGCGTTTGTCCACAGACAGCTTTCTGGGTGATGTGGCCAGCATGACTAAACCACTTCTGGCACCAGGGAACTTGATGCTGGACTAAATGAACCTTTCTCTCATAACTCTCTAAGGTTCTTTGATATATTTCTTGAAAAGTAAGAGAATTAGAACACATTTAGGCATAGCTGCCAAGTTTTCGCTTTTCTCGCGAGGAAGCCTATTCAGCATAAGGGAAAATCCCTGTAAAAAAGGGATAACTTGGCAGCTATGATTTAGGGCAGAACTAAAAACCTGTAATATACCTGCGCCAGGCTGTTACCTTGAAAATAGGGGAGTTGTTGCAAAGAGAACAACAGATTAAGGTATTGATCAGGGTTCTAACTCCCTCATCTCCACACACATTATTATTTTTTTAATGATTCCTAAGCACTTTTGTATACTGCTTTCATAAGGTGAAACAATTACAGCAATTGGGTGGGTGGGGGGAAGGTTAGCGTTTCCTCTTTTTTTGAACAGGTCTGGTGTCGAGCAAACAGTTCTGCCTTACAATGCATCCTTGTTGCCACTGCAGCAGGGACAGAAAGACAACTTTGGACTCACTTAAAATAATCTGCGAAGAATCATGAAAGAATATGCTTTTTTAATTGTTTGAGTGAAAAAGTCAAAAGGTGAAATGGCAACAGTTTCAGCCTCTGAGTGATAGGTTATAAAATGCCTGCCCAAGTCATCCACAGAGATCTCTGACTGAGAAAGCATTGTGTAGTCAAAATGTCTCTGTAGTACGGTAATAACAATAAGAGCTCAGGGACGAGCTGGCTCCATCATTGTTTGAAATATATCCCCCCCCCCCCCCCCGGTATTAAATGTGCAACTACTAGCTTTGCCAAATCGACAGTTCAAGACCCAGGGACTCTTTGGAGCTTTAGCATCTGAAAAAGGGGAAATCTTCAACGCCCCAAAACTTCATTTTAGAAGGAATAAATGTGCAACATGAAGGAGTTCCCTAACAGCCAGTCAGTGGCTTTGTACACTGTTCTATTATAAATGATGCTTCTATGTTATTTTCCAAAACAGTGCCTGGATGACAAGGCTGGAAAATTTCTGGAACTGTAAAGTACTGGGAAGATGACTAAGTAAATCAAAGCATCAGTAGCACACACCATGCCTTACTTTGGGTCATAACAAAAAGAGATTCCAGATAGCCCTTATTTTAAAGTAGACTCCTTATTTTAAAGGGTTTCTATTTCAGATCATCATAGTTCCATGCAGGACTTAAGGAAAAGGAATCTCGTTCATCATATTCATTATAGATCTTTGTATTGAGGGGCCACTAATAAGGAGGAAACCCAGGAATCCTAGAAACCACTGATTTCTAACAATATATGTTCGCCTTCAAATAAAAATGGGCAGATACTGCCTTTCTTTATGGCTACAGGTGCTACATCACTTTAATGTCAGACAATCCTACACAGAAACTCTTGCTGTACATGAAATTTGTTCATGTGTAAGCTGTTAACCATGCATTTTCTTCATGCTAACACAAACTTTCATTTTTGTCATTGGCTAGAAGAAAAATTGCCCCCAAAACATGGCAGACCACCTTTCTCTGTCAGCTGCCCTTGTGAAACCATTTAAAACATCTGCTCCATGCTTTTGTGTGATGCATAGAATCCGGTATACAGCATGGCTCTCAAAAATATTTTCTGCTTTCATTAAATAAAAAAGTATAGTTGCCTGTGTCTTGCCTGCATCTTGACTGTGTGAAGAAGAACTTGAAAAATGAGGGGTTAATGTCAGGTGAGCACATTAAAGGCAAGTGGGGCTGTGCCAGGATTTCCAAGGCTCACTCAGTGGCTGGCAACCCAGTGCCCTTCATAATGCCAATCTCCTGTGACTACCCTTTCCTGGCCTTGGAACGGTTTGGGTGCCAGACTTCACAACTTTAAAGCGTACTTGGCTCCAGTTCAGTTAGGAAGATTAATTAGGAACTAACCATTTCATTGAAGTGCATCCAAGCCAGCCTCCCCCCCCCTTTCTTGTCAAATTCATGGTTTGCCTCTCCTCATTATGGTGGATCAAGGTGTGCCTGTGTTTCGAGACATTTCCGTAAGGATGTGATTATGAGAGAGACCTTTTTGTGGTCCTTGGTCTCAGAACGCTCCAAGAGCTGCCAGTTTCAGTCCATTGCAGCTGCAATGTTCCGAGGAAACCAGGATGAATATGGCTGATAAGTCAGGCATGCTTCATCTTTTCCCAACAACATTCTTGTATGGATTACAGAGCAATCTGACATGCAGGCTTTGCCAATTAAAACAGCTATGGAAATGACTGAAAGTGTTTTCCTTGGCAGCATCTGGTCATCCTCTTTACCGATTGAAATGAGCAAGGGTTAATTTGATTTAATGCGTGTGAAAAGTAATATTCCTCATACGAGGATACCTCTCTCTCATTTTTGGCGTTCCCGATCAATCCATTCCACGAATCCTGTCCCAAAATCAATGAATAAAACCAACTGATTTAAACCAGAAAGAGCTGAACAGCTCTCTTTTGTTGGAAGTGACTAATGGCAATTTAATAGGAGACAAGCCGCTCAGAAAGCCGGTGCTCATTAAAGAGCCAACTTTCAATTGCCCCAATCAGATAATTTTGTTTGAGAAAACATGTTAAAAAGCTTCCCGTCCATCGTCTCTATTCCTTCTGAGATGCTTGACCACATTCAAGATTTAACTTTATCACTGTCAAACAGTGATGGGTTGCATCCAAAGCAGCGCTACAAGAATGTTCCATCAGCACAAGGTTTTCTGCTGGTGTCATGGAACATTTTCCCCCACTCCTCCCCGCAGTGTGCCCCCTAAATCTGTTCTAGAGTTTCTCTCAGACTTCTGGAGCAGATTTTGGGAGGGTTCACACAGGGGGAGAACAGAGGAGAAAGTCCCACTGCCTATCCAGAAATCCTTGAGCTGGCAGGATGGGTTAGTTGAATCCTGCCCTGTGTATTGCTGGACTACAACTCCCATCATCTTTGAACATTGACTATGATAGGAATTTGAGTCCAGCAAAATCTGGAGGACCACAGGTTTCCCACCTCTGCTGTAGGAACCCTGAGGAGCTGCAAGTTGCTGACTGCCTTCAGTATAACGTTGAGAGATCTAAAGTAAACCAATAGTAAATAAATAGTAAACCAAGTAAATAAAAAATTTAAAAAAGATGCTCCAAGATATAGCGAGCACATGTCTCTGGTAATTAAAACAAGCAAACTATTCGCACTCCTGTATTACATTTGGTTTTAACAGATTTTGTCAATTATATTTCTGTTCTTCAATTCTTTCAGGAATTCATGAAGTGAGTAGTGATCCAAATAAAGAAACCTCATCACTGTCAGCTGTATCTCTTCAATCAACTGGCATGTCTGAAGTTAGCAGCAAATTAGGCATGGAAAGTTTTCCTTTACAAGTGAGAACAAAAATTGGATGCATTTTAGTAGATTATTACACAGAATTGCTTAAATCCTACTTGTTAAAATTGGATGGAAATATGCAATATCATGTACTATATACAGACTGGGATTTTCTGTTTAAGTCAGAGTTCATTGTAAATATAAGGATGGCTATGCAAGGGTGGCTGTGGCTATAGGAAGTGGTCAATATTTTTTTATATAAAAAACATGCATGGGAGTTGCTGATTCTGTGTTGAATCTGCAGGTGACTCTATACACTACATCCAGCTTTTCTAATAGAGCCAAATATTCTGGGAAAAGGAGAATGAAACAGCTGTGCAAATAATGCTTGCTCGAAGACTTTTAGACATTTTAGTGTTTTTGTTGAAACATCTAAAAATGATTTCCTTTGTACAATTACAAGATCCATTACATCTGGTTGCAGCGAGATTACCTTTTTATTAGAAAGCAAGCATTGAACCAAGTAAAACCAAATGGTTTAGAAAGTTATTGGTGATAGCCAATGCCAGTAATATTCAAAGTAGACTCAAAGTGAACTCAATGAGCCTAAGTTACATAAACCCATTGATTTAAGTAAATCTATTCTTAAACTCTTAAATGGCGTTTCCGTGCGCTGCTCTGGCTCGCCAGAAGTGGCTTAGTCATGCTGGCCACATGACCAGGAAGCTGTCTGCGGACAAATGGCGGCTCCCTCGGCCTATAAAGCGAGATGAGCGCCGCAACCCCAGAGTCATCCGCGACTGGACCTAACAGTCAGGGGTACCTTTACCTTTACTCTGACCATTAGCAACATTGGATATTACTTTATTAAGAGTTACTTACTGCAGTTAAGTTCACAATCACTCACAGGTCACAGTTACAATATCTATAATAGGTAATTGGAGTGTAGATGTTTTACTTATTACTTTCCTTAATTTCATAGCTCACTATACAATCCAGTAGAATTATCAGCATTTTACAGAATATTTTGCCTTCACAGCTAGATTGGGCTGGGCATCCTAGATGCATCAGATGTTAGCTTGCACAGTTCATCATACATTTTTCATACAACTTTATTTCTGTACTGTACATATTTTTGCTACCAGCTGAATTTCTGATTCTCACCTATGTCATCAGGACTTTTGTGATGCTCTTCATTCCAAAACCATAGGTTTCTCTTCCATTCAAACCAAGAGAGATCAATTGTGTGTGCCTCCTATAACTTCAGTAGCATGTTCTTTTTTCCTAATTAAGAAATGCTCCTCAATATTCCAAAGCTGGGGTAGCTATTTTAAAAAAGTAATATGGCTATGAGAATATCTTAACTGCACCATTAACGATTGGGGATAGAGGGGGGAATCTCCAAACTTGAAATGAACACACGAGAGCCAGGACAGATTTCAGGTTTATGGGGTTTTCATCCGCCTTAAACCATGTCTAGGGTTTTTATAAACTACAGGGCATGGAAACTTTTTTCATGGTGATGATTCATGGGGCTACAATGATGTTTCTCTAAGCCAGTGATCAGCAAAGTTTGCTTTCACAGGATGTGCTATCTTCAATGAAACTGTAACGGTCAGGGGAGATTCACTGTGTGTGGGTGTGGTCCTGTCTACCTTATAAAGTGCTGTGTCTTCATGAAACAGCCATCTGTGTTTAGTTACACAGTTTATTTGAAGGCAGCTATTTCTGTCCCATTTCAAGGAAGATTCCATGGCTGGAGTCCTCTGAGTCCATATGGCAACCCCCAAAATAGTTCTTTCCTTAAAACACACACAGAGACAGACACAGGTGCAAAAGAAAAAGGTAAACAAAAGCCAAACAGGAGAGAGAGAGAGAGAGAGAGAGAGAGAGAGAGAGAGAGAGAGAGAGAGAGAGGGAACTTGTTCAGTTCTGTGCTATGTGTGCATCTGTATAGAAAAGGCAGAAGGAGCAGAAATGGGCGGGAAAGAGACAAAGGTTGCCTTTGTCTGATAAATGCATTTTCCAACCATTTCCCCAAAATGTGTAATAAATCTACAAGGCTTGCAGACCATTTCCCTTCAGGCAAACAAACACCAGACCTGAAATGCTCTAGATGTTTTATTAAAATAATAATAACATTACAGTCCCTTTGAATTGTTTGAACCATCCTCCCATGCTGCCTTTAGGAAGCTGCCGTCAGTGACAGTGACAAGCAATGGCTCTACAGAGTTTCCAGCAGGAATCTTTTCTTGGCTTACTTGGAGATACTAGGGATTGAACCTGGAACTCTCTGCATGCAAAGCATGTGTGATCTGATGGGGCTACACCCAATCTCCTTGGTAAGCAACATAAACAGAGCCAATTGCTTAGTTCCTGCCCAATCAAAATTTCTATCCCTCCTGACCTTGCAGTGATATGCTAGGAAGGTGTCAAGTAATTGGTTCCTATATTTCTATATTCAGATGCTTACCAGAAACCTAAGAGAAAGTGTCTGGAAGTATGGTGTGTGTGTGTGTGTGTGTGTGTGTGTGTGTGTGTGTGTAACAGTGTAACAGCATGTAACCATATTCCTTTATTACCTTTGTCTCTCTTCCCTCCTTCTCCCTTCATGCAGTATAGAAGACAAGCAGTCTGGTATATGTCCATGTGCTTACAATACTTTGTAAAGCGCTGGTGGTACTGGGGAAATAATAATTTTGTCATTGAAGTAACCCTCCTACATCTTTGTGCTATGAGTTGACATTGGTATGTTGCAATTTGTTCATATACTGGTGATTTTTGATGCAGAAGTGGCCTGAATTAATAGTAAAGGTAAAGGGACCCCTGACCATTAGGTCCAGTCGTGACCTACTCTGGGGTTGCAGTGCTCATCTCACGTTATTGGCTGAGGGAGCCGGCATACAGCTTCCAGGTCATGTGGCCAGCATGACACAAAGCCGCTTCTGGCAAACCAGAGCAGCGCACGGAAACAGAGCAGTAGCGGTGCCTACTTATCTACTTGCACTTTGACGTGCTTTCAAACTGCTAGGTTGGGAGGAGCTGGGACTGAGCAACAGGAGCACACCCCGTCATGGGGATTCGAACTGCTGACCTTCTGATCGGCAAGCCCTATGCTCTGTGGTTTAACCCACAGTGCCACCCGTGTCCCTGAATTAATAATGGCATGACTTAAATATGGGGAAAGGACCTGAATTTGATTTACCAGAGGTGCTGTCTTTTGCCCAAGATTGAGGGGGCCCAGCACGTGCCATGCATGTGTGACGTCATGTGCACATAATGTGTTGCTTGTGTGTGGTGTCATGTGCCTGGTGTGCGATGTCATGTGCACACACCAAGCACAGAGTGGGTTCAGTGGCCTTCAGCTCCTCCTCTCTCGTGCTTGGCTCTGCGCTCGGCCGCTTCCATCTGCTCCATCTTGAGGGTGGGCAGCCCCCCTTCCAACAAATATTGAGGCCAAAGACACCTCGAAGGACATTCTCAAGATATTTATTGTGGATTGGATACAGTGGTAAATTAAGAGCAATCCTGAATTAAACTTGCTAATAATAACAATCAGGACCTTCACTCTGCCTTGTTAGGTAGAACTGCTCTTCCAGGACTTGCTGGAAACTCTGGGACAAAGAAAAGACACTGTCACAACTTGCAATCCAGTCATGCACAATTGTTACAGGAGGGGTTTGGGGGTTCAGATTTGCATTATAATGTTAATTGTTTAATGTGTAACCCACCAAGCTAAATGTAGCCTGCCAGCTGAATATTGTGGTGCTACACACACACACGCACACACACACACGCCTTGTCCTAAGCAAAGAGCAGAAGCAGGAAGTTCATCAAGTCCGTGACTCCCTGGTAGAACACAGAACAGTGGATAGGTGACATTCAGCCTAGTGGATCACAATATATGCAGGCCTAGTGTAGCACTCACTTGGAAATAGTGGAATGTTATGACACACAAAAAAGACGGGGTAGCCATATTCTTCTCATACAATGTCCCTGGGAGGCTACCAGAAATGGGAGAAGGTTGAACATTTGGAACTGTTTGTTTAGAGGGAAGGGGTGTTTGGTAACAAAAAGGAGGCAAATTTGCTAGGATTCCTATGTATTTTTAGCTATGGGAGCATGATATTTTTATGAACATGTTGGGCTGGTAGTCATCATCTTAGATTTCACAGAATGCCTTGTTCCAAGGGGGACATTTTTGGGAGAAATGGCAGGTCTCTCTCTCTCTCTCTCTCTCTCTCTCTCTCACACACACACACACACACACACACACACACACACACACTACATGTAAGGTTGCCATTTGAACAAGTGGGAATGGAACATGCAAGTCCTATGAATAACTTTTGCAACGGGTGGAAATGGAATGAACAATGGAAACAATGTTATGAACATCCACCTTTTGCTGGCATAAATTCATTTCAATACTTTCGTGTTTGCTTTTTTGCACAGCAAAGAGAAAGTATTTCCGATACTAAGAAGAACAAGTATTTGGTTTTTTCCACTGACCCAATGGAATATAATATGCCACATCAAAGAGAACCAGATTCCCTGGTACATCAGTATACTTCTACTGAAAGAACGAAATCACATCCTGTTCAGCCAGTCGCATTCATACCATCGGATGCATTCAAGGAGTGTAACGACAAGTGCAAACAAAAAGTAGTAAGTATATCAAAGCCAAATTCACACCCGAAAACAAAGATTTTGCTTTAAAAAGAAAGGACATCATACATACATGTGCTTTAAGCTGTCCAGAGTGGCTGAGGAAACCCAGCCAGATGGGTGAGCTATAAATAATAAAATTGCGGCTGCTGCTGTTGCTGCTGTTGTTATACATGTAGGTAGATAAATACTGTACATGGATAGTTGAGATTACCACATTTGAAATAAAAACATCAGCTAGCAGCCTTAAGGGAAATATTCCCAAATCCACACTATTGGGTGTGTCATTGTGAAACCTTACTGACAGTACAATCCTATATATAGAATCATAGAGTTGGAAGGTACCCTGAGGGTTATCCAGTCAACACACCCTCTGCAATGCAGGAATGCACAGCTGCCCCATATGGGGATTGAACCTACAACCTGGCCATAGCTGTCAAGTTTTCCCTTTTCTCGCAAGGAAGCCTATTCAGCATAAGGGAATTTCCCTTTAAAAAAAAGGGAGAACTTGACAGCTTTGAACTGTTCTAACCAACTGAGCTAAGCTGTGTAATGTCTGTTTAGAAGTGTTCATTGGAGTTTAGTCACAGTATAGGACTGCAGCCCTGAGAACAGTGTTATGTGTGAATAATGGGTGATGCCCGACATTAGTTCCATTGGATGGTATGCAATGCTAGTCCTACACAAAATAGACCTGTTGGAAGTGAATCGACATGACTTAGATTCATTGATTTCAGTGAGGGTACTCTGACTAGGAATTAGTTGACTTCCACCCATCAATTAATGGAAATTAATGGGTCTACTCTGAGTATGACTAATGCTGGACACCACCCAATGGAATTACAAGCCTGGCATGGCTCTGAGGGACCACCCTTTCCAACATCCACTGTCTGAAGAAAGGGCTTGTTGGGACTTTACTCTTTGATGTTGCAGCTTCCCACAGAAGCAATCAACAAGTTGGCCGGTGGCCAGAAAGACTGAGCAGAGGGAGTTATTCTGCCTAGAGATATGGTCCCTGGAAACAGCTATGCTATTGGTTGAGGTCACCTATATGAGCATGATGACTCATCACTCTCCTGTGGATGGTTGGATGTTGGTTTGAGAGTAGTGGTTGTTAGTGTTTGGAGTTTGTTCAAGAGAGTTTAAGATCCGTGTCTGTTCCTGTATATAGTAACTTGTGCACCTGCTGTAAATAATAAATCTCTATAGTAAACCAAGTTACTAGTCAGCAGCGTTTTGTTCCTACTTCATCCTACCCGCTTGCAACTGATTGCTTCTGAACAGTCTGCGCGAGCTCTGCAACAATATACAATACCCAACAGGACTATCCCTCCATGGCCAAACATTCCTAGGGACTGAAGACTAACATCCCAGAGAACTTACCACAAATTAAGTTTATTTTTGCCTTTCAAACTTCTGCATTTGGATTGAAGAAAAGAATTTGCAACATCAGGGAGAAGAAATTAAGCCACATGCGCTGATGTTAGTAATGAAGACAGTAGGGAGTTCCGATAGATACATTTGAAGTCAAAAGAAAATTACTCTTTGGTGAGACAGAAATGATCTCACTTGAATAATATTTTTCCTGAAGCTCTTCTCTCAAAACCGATGGCAGTCCTTCCAAAACAGAGAAAGAACAAGAGAGGTTCTTGGCATCCAAAAGGTCTTCCCAGATTTCTGAGTTTCCTTTCAATGCAATAAACTGTGTCCTAACAAAACACTTTCTGGAGAGCAGGTTTATGTTATTGTTAATCCAATAAAGGGAGAAAGGACGGGGCTAGGTTTGTATATGGATCTAGCATATTGAAAAGGGGCAGAGCTAAGTATATTAGCAATGTCATCATATTTCAGTAAGTAATCATGCTGAATTAAAGCAGGCAATCATGAGCAGGGCAAGGCAAAACAAATGCAGAAATATACTTATTTGCTCTCAAAATTCAAAGAAGCTCTTGGGCACCCACTTCAAGAGATGATTGGATAGATGTTTAGGACAATGGAATAAGGTGCCTCTTCACACAAAGTATAACCAATAGTTGAAAGTGACTCCATGGATCCCTGATGTATATGGCTTTTAGAAACTGCTGTTTTCTATACACAGTGGGCTGGGTGGCTTTGGGTAGAGTGATTTATGGTAGTAGTAGATGAGAGCCTATTCTCTGAATGTGCTTACTTCGGTATAATCTTGCTCAGTCAACAAATATGAAGTGGTCAACTGTGCTGTTCACTTGTGTCTTGGAAAGTGGACTTCAGTTGTTTCAAATACTTGACTGGAATAAGCAGTCCTGTGATAAATAAGGGCATTGTGCTTTATGAACAGACTGTTTCCCTCATAAGCTGCTTAAATTCTTTTCTAATGCATCAGTTCTATTTTTTAAAAAAGCCATTAAAATTACAACACGGGTAGCACAGAGGATGATGACAATATGAGGCCAGGAACTGTTTGAAAGACTAGCAAGTAGCTGCCCTGAATTGTAATCCTTAACAGAACAAGTGATCTGGTTTGTCTCCTTATTTAAATATCACCACCCCCTGCAGTTAAATAATAAGCCTTCTTCATGTTCAGCCTTTTTTTAAAAAAAACTGGCTTACTTTGACAAATTTATAAGCATTGAGGTCTGTCTAGAATTAGTTCCAAGGTCTTCTCGCTCTCATTCTCTTTCCTGCTCCCCAAACTGCATTCTAGAATTTTTGCTGCTGAAGCAAAAGCCTTGTGAAAAAGGAAACTCTGAAGCAAAACATTACCAAATATGTCTGCTCTCCTGCCCACGTCTTTCTTATTTCCACAGGAAAAGCCTCCAGACGCTGGTGACGACAGGCTAACCAATGAACAAGCAGCAGAGGCTCTCGTCACTGGGAAACAGGAGGGCGAGTGCCTGCCAAGAGCTGGTTTCACGAAGAGGAAGTCCTTGTAGGTACCACAGTCAGCTAGAGTAAAAGGGACACTGTCAGCTGAAACGTCAGCATAGTCAAAGCGTATCTGTTTGAAATTGTGGCCTACCTTCGGGAATGTCTCTTATTTTCCTAGCCAACTTTTCCCACTCTTAAAAAGAAGTTCTCTTTTTCTTTTGAAGCTGTGCTTTGCAGTCAGACACATGTGCTATGTGCTCATGTTTCTTCTCTGTTTTGCATACAGAAGGTCCAAAGTTCAATTCTCAGCATCTCCCAGTAGGGCTGGGTGAACCTTCTGTCTAAAGCCATGGATAGCCTCTGTCAGAAGATGGGCCAATGGTCTGACTTGGTATCAGGCAGCTTTCTGTGTTCCTGTGTTCGCCCTTCTTCATTTAATTAAGATCCATTTCTGTACTTCTAGCCTTACTCTGCTGGGCAGCAGAAAACTAAGTCTTTGTCCTCTTGTGACAGCCTTTTAGGTACTCATCCTCCTCTCCTCTGGTGTTCTTCTGTTCTCCAGATTTAAATATACCCAGTTCCTTTACCCTTCCTTGTAGGAGGACGGTTTTTGTTTCGTTTTTTACTCCGAAACCATCTTTGTTCATCTAGGAACAATTTGCTTACATCTTTCTTAGCATGGAAAAATATTGTTGGTTTTATTTTAGAATGCTACATGAGCAAATGTGTCTGCCATTTCTTTTCTAATTGCTTGCTTATGCAGTTATGTAATTGGATGGCAAAAGCAAATAATTTGGTTTGAGATCTTGGCCCCCACCAGTCTTAAAGGTAATGGGAAGAAGAAGGGATGTGACAAAATGTGGAACTCAAATTCTCTGAGCCCAGGTAGATCCTACCTGTCTACCGGATCCTTTAAATTGTGATGGGCAGAGCCCTGCTGCAGTCTGGAAGGGGGGTGGGGAATGGATTTGATGCTTGTTGATAAGTGATATCCTCCATGTACTATTTCCTCCCTCTGCTCTCAAATGGACATTTGGAAGCCCATCTAAATGCAGATGTTGTCAGCAAAGCTGTTCCGTTAGACAGCATCTGTTCTCGGATGCACATTTTGATGTGCATCTGATTTAACCTGGCACAAACCATGAACATTTTTTCATGGGTCTAAGCTTGTTACATATTTATTCAAGGAAAAAGCCACTGCTACAAAGAATTTACACTGTTGTTCCAGCTTGCCCTGCATGGCTTTAGGTCTCGGGATGAAGCTGTGATCTGAAAATTACTTTTCCATATATTTATGAGTGTTTTTGAGTGCATATATGATGCTATTAGAATAACAAAATCTGCATGTCCACTGTGAGTTTATTTTGGTCTCTGCATGGTGCTCCACACCACTCAAAAAGTAAACATGACAGACACAACATCTAACATCTGTATTTAGTAACGCCTCTGTTCACAGCATCAGCAAAACGCAGCCTGGGGCTGCTTTTTATGTGGAGGCACTTTTCCCTAAAAATAGATATGTTCTCCCTCCCCTTTGAATGTGTCCATTTCTGCACAGTGGGGACATCACACAAAGGGGGGAAATGGCACCAAATTGCACATGCCAATCTGCTCTGAGAGTTAACTCCCCACAAGTTAATTCTTCCAGTCCTGTACTTCCAGAAAAAGAAGAGCCTGTGTAAAGTTCCTTGTATGTTTCTTTGGAAGAGTGATTCCTTAGTACCGGTATCTCTGGGCAGTTTCTTTGAGCTGCTCTTTGTTGGAACTTTTAGGGTCCATCACTATTTTGAGGTAGGATTGAATCACTTACTGGCAAATTTGGGTTATGCCGTTAAAGTGGATTTGGTGCTCTTGCTCAACAAACCTGTTCTCCCATCCCAAAAAGAGAGTGGGGGGTTTTCTGATAAAGGAGGTGGCAAGAAAGTATATTGTAAAGTATGGGTTAGGCGTAGGATTGCTTGAAGTGGTATCACTCCAACCAACAAATCAGAACTTTCCCATTGAAAGTAATGGAAAGTGGATTAATCCATTCCAGACGGGTCCATGGAGTACTCAACCTGAAGCGTAGTTAACCCGAAGTATGAGTGTAATTGGTTCTGGAAGTCCGTACTTAACCTGAAGCGTACTTAACCTGAAGTGAACTTTCCCATTGAAAGTAATGGAAAGTGGATTAAACCATTCCAGACAGGTCCGTGGAGTACTGAAACTGAAAGTACTCAAACCAAAGCATACTTAAACCGAGGTAGGGCTGTACTCTCCATTTCCCCTTTGCTTTGTCTGGCACAAACATAGATGTGAGCATGTGTGTTTGGTTTTAATGGTTTGGTTTCTTTGTTTGTTTTTCCATGAGTTTGCAGGCCAAAGAGACAGTAGGGAAGAGAACAAGGCTTCCATGCAAGCTGTTTCAAACTATTAGGTGCTTGCCTCTAGTAAAATAACTGTTATCTTAAAGCATCTTCCTATCACACCAAAACCAAGTGGCCTGTGATAAACATGAATGCCACCACAGTTACTTGGGCATGTGGGCGTGTACTGGGGAAAGTGCATCCCACATTATGTGGGCATAGAGGATTTTCACACCTTTCTCTTAGCCAGATAGATGGGGCTTATCAACTTGGGAAGATAGACCATCTAGGAGGAGGAAAACTCTGATCCTAAACATCCACTGTCTTGAGGAATGTTTTTGGGGAGAAGAAAGGGTTAAGGAGTAAATCCTACAAAAATGGAGTGGAGTCCCTAAGGTGACTTGTACGCCTCCTCCTGGCAACTCCTGCAGCCAAGCTGGTGCCAAATGTATTGCTTTTCTTTTCTTTGGACCACATCACCAAGGCTGAGGGGGGGGGGGGTCTTGTCAACTGGGCTGGCCAGGATCTCCATGCACACTGCCCAGGCTTGTGGCCCAGGGAGGTCACCTCAGTGCTGCTAATGCAGCGATTTAACTTCACCCCTGGAGGAGCACTTCATTGTCTCTCGAGACTAGGCAGATGCCAACAACTCTTAGCCAATACAAAGACCACAGTTTATAAGTTCCAGCTATGCCTGTCATTTCCTATTAATTGTAGTCCTATGTGGAATCCTATTTCCTGTCTGCATCCTTTTTTGTTTCTGAGTAGAAAGTTGCGGAGAGAAATAAATTATTGGGGTGGGGGACTGGTTGAGTTCACAGTGTTCCTTCAGGGCCTTGCTTTGCTTAGATGCTTTACTCTGGCACTTGTCCAAGTATGGCTTAGATAAAAATAGCCAGGGCTAAATATTTACCTCTCTTCTAGTAGACGAAACTGAGTATCAACCTTCTCACTCTGCAAATCCCGGGATTTACCAGTGTTTGTCAGCTGGAATTCTTTCAGAGGTCCAATCTGATGAAAGCCCAAATAAATGATTACTTCAATGCAGAGTTTCACAAGATGTTACAAGGGATTAGGGCAGGACTGAGCACAGGGGTGCCATTTTTGGCAGCAGTCTTGTGTCTCCATAACATCTAGTTATGACCAAAATCTGTTAGAATCACAGATTCCAAGCTGTGTTGCCGGGAAACCTATCAGGGTTTCCCCAATAAGAAGATCATTAGTGGACAAAATTTCCTACGTGTATGGATGGGGAGAAATTCAATTTAGCTCATATTTAAAAGCAAACCTACCTGATTCACAATGCACAAACCAAATCATAGCTAGCCTTTGAAGTTCATACTTCTTTGAATTTTGTGACAGTTTTCTGTTCATCTGTCTGTCCCTCCTTCCTTTCCTCTTTAATTTGCAAAGGCCGATATAAATAAAGCTCAGTTTGCCTTTCCATTTACATCTCTGCCATGGTTATGTAACTGGTACACCTTGTTGCCATAACAGCTGCTGGCTTTCAGTCTAACCCTTAACAAACAGTTCTACCCATCAGGCTGGGTAAACTCTTATATTGGCATTTCTAGATTTAGAGAGCCAGTCATGTTGCTACTGTCTCCTGGTTATGCACCTCCCAATTCCACTGCCTCATATGCACACCTTTTACATGCCCACATGGTCTCTCCTCTACATTTGGACTTCTGTGCCTGGTTCAGGAAAGCCGCAGTGAATTTCTGCTCCTTGAACTTTGTTTTCTTGGATTTCTCTCCACATCCATTTCCCACTCCAGACTCATAATATTTTTCAGACTCTGAACAATGGATTAGCTGTTCTCTCCAAGTAGGTTTCCAGAAACAGGCTTTAGAGTTTTGCCATCTGTTTATCTTTCTTAGTATTCCAGTGAGTAGCTCCTTTATAAACTTTGCATGCAAATAACACCAAAACACTGAAAGGAATTGTTTGTTTTTACTTCTGAGGTGGCTACCATTGCACGTGAGTATCCGTGTGGGCAGCAGATCACAGAAGCGGTGACAAAGGTGACAAACATTACTTTGGGTCAGCAATGAGACGTGCTTTATTTATGGGATACAAGGAACATGGCCTGGAAGGGGGGGGGACACTAGCCGGTCACAATCTTAAGATATGGGATGACAGTTTCAACTGGATCATAGGGCCAAGGAAGGGCAAGGGGGAACATTCAGATGCCCCTTTTCTTGTGCATTCATGATGATTGGTGCTCATGATGGTATCAGAGAGGTTATATGTCACCTGATGTAGGACAGGTTTCTGCACAGCACTACTTGTTCCACAGAGATCCTGAGGGATTTCCACCATATAAATTGCACTGTCCTTCATTACAAGGACTGGCTAACAACATCCTATCCTCTTCCCCAGTTTTACAAATTCATACCTACTAAAGTTCCTGACCTTCTTTGGCAAATGAACCCCCCATGTAAATTATTGTGAGGTGATCTCAAGGATATGAAGTTTTCCTATAGGTAAACAAATCAAAGCGAGGGATTCAGCATTCAGTTGAGAAGGATATCAGCTGCTCAAAAGCATTGACAGCACGACTGCTCACATGCCATTTAACTTGGGAGGTCTTGAATCTGTAGGTCTGCTTACCCATTATCACTGACTTGTGGCAAGACATTGCCTCACTCTCTGGCTTCTGTAGGGCTGCTGACATGATTGCTTCCAAACGCCCCCCCCCCCAACAATGACGTGATTATTTTTGTTTTTATTTTTAGCACATCTTTTGCACAGATGGAGATGTGGTAGTCTTGTATCATTAGTTACACCCATATCGTGTATAAAGATCAGAGTTCCTGTCCTATGCTATTTTGTTTCCTTCACAAGATTCATGAGGGTTTGAAATATTTGTAAACATGTTTCTCAGATTGCGTTACCAGCACTCAGAAAGCAAGCTGGATACACAGTAAAATAGTCATCATCTGTTTTCCTTTTTTGCAGCAGCAGCAGCTTCAGAACTGTTAGTCTGATAATTCTGAGCATTCCCCACTCCTAGTGAATAGTTCTTTTTCTCAGGGCTGGATAAGAAGGGGAGGCAGGCCTCAGGATCATGACATTCCCCTGGGCCAGTGACCTTTGATATTCTCCCTGTAAAGGGCCATGCCCGCTGATAAGAACATAAGAGGAGCCAAGCAGGATCAGGCCAGTGGCCCACCTAGTCCAGCATCCTGTTCTCACAGCGGCCAAACAGATGCCTGTGGGAAACCCGCAAGTGCAAGAAGATTCTCCCTTCCAGCTACATAATGATGGGTGCTAACTAAACAAATACATATTTATATTTTAAGGTTTGGACTCAACAAAGTCACTGAGTGAGTGGAATGTCAGGGACTGGCTGGACACTCAGGAGTGGTAGTCAGATACTGATACGTGGGCACCAGGTGAAATGGGGTTGGAAATAACTTGCAAGAAGGGTTCCATGGTCTGGGGAGATCTATAGCAGCCAGGAGACAAGAGTTAGAGGCAGGAGAAGCTGCAGGATTGGAGAGTGAAGAACACTTGACGCAGGAGAAGGGACAGATAAGTAAGGCTAGTGTAGATGCAAGGGCTTCCTCACCTCCTCCTCCTCCTGCACCTACTTCTCCTGCTCCACTGTCTCCAAGGACCAGGTGAGAATTGTAGAGGGATGAGCAGAAGCAGGTCACACACAGATGCAATCTTTGCCTGCTTGCACACAGCTCGGGTGGGGAAGATAGATAAGCTGGGGCGGGGCCTCTCTTTTGCTGCAACTGCCTCATCGAGTGCACACCTAGGAGTAGTTGAGAATCATAGGACTGATAGACATGCTTTTTCCTAACTTATAAGTGTACTTTAGACAACAAGAAGTTAATTCCTCATTTTGTACATTCCTCCTCTCCTCCCTCTGTGTGCACCCCACATCCCCACAAATCTTCTCCATAGGGGTGCAGGAAACTAAGAGCAGATGGGGGAATTGCAGAGGTGCATGCAGTACACGGGGGTGGAAATTAAGTTCCGTTGCATGTGGAAGGCATTCTGCTTGTGCAATAACTAGTTAGATTCAAGCCTGTGGCAAGGTTTTTCAAGTGGCAGTTTCGACCGCAAAATAACTGCAGGTAACAGGAGATGTCATGCCTCAGGGACCTCTGCTTGCTGCACAGTCTGTTATGAAGACACAGAGGAATTGTGCGGTTTAGGATCAGAAAACATTTTGTTCCCTGATTTTGCTTTCTCGCTTTCTTCAGGCGGCATTCCCAGCCAGAAGAAAGTGAATTTCTGCCAGAACATAATGGATTTTAATCACCCTCATATTCAAACATAGGGTATGCTAAAAAGAAAATAAAAAGGGGGGGCGGGAATCCACCAAGCCTTCTACTTACTTGGGGTTTGATTATTTGCTATGATGAACAATAAACCAGAAGAGCAACATTTCTTTTATAATACTGTAAACTTAAATGACATTTTGCTTAAATAATCTGACAATGAGGGAAATGATCTGGCTGCAGCTCATTTCTATAAACTCCAAAGAGCAAACAATGATCTCATCGATACTGCAGTTGTTTGCCAATGGGAGTGGGGATGAGCAATTTGTAAGTGCAGGAAGCAAAACTCACCCCAACGAAAAGTTCAATGAAATCAACAGTACTCCATCAAAAGGAGACTTTCCCGTCTATCCTAGAGATTGCCAAAACCTTCTGTGCATAAAATAGATGTTCTGTCACTGAGCATTGGCCCTTCCCCATCTAAGAGGGAATGGACCATATAAAAGCCTGCCTTTGTAATATTGCAGATATTAAAAGTGGAAGGGGTTGAAGGAATGGGTAAAAAGTATCTCGAACTAAACAAGGCCACAACTGGCCTAGTCCGAATGATTGCATGTTACCTCCAGGAAGCAGAAGCAATACACCTCTGAATACCAGTCCTGGGGAACAACAGTGGGAGAGGGAAATTGTATCCAGGACATTCTTGTTGGCTCTCCATAAAGTTTATGGCATAAGCACCCAGTTGGTCATTGTGGGGAAGAGGATGCTGGACTAGACATACATTTGGTTTCATCCAGCTCTTATGACCAGCTCACTGCAGCCATGCTAATGCAGCTATCAGGGTTTGGCCCTAAAAGGTAGTCTATCAATATTATGAATGAATGAACAGAAACCATGGATGATGTAAACATTGCCAAGGCTTCTGCCATTCCATAGCCTGGACACTGCAGGATCATGCTGCAAAAATGTAGTTGGTGGATAAGCCAAAGTATGTCTTCACTGCTTGTACTGTATCAATTTTGCCATTGGGGCCTACTAGAATAGGTCCAATCCAATACAACTTGCACACCATAAGTTGCAATCTAAATATATAATTAAACCATTACAGTTGTTATAGAAAATTATAAGGGGGTTGCAGGACACCATTATTAATGAACAGAGAGGGGTGACCGAATCTGACAGCTGCAGTTACCCAGAATCCCTCGCAACACCACCCTCTTCACCTCTGCTCCACTCCAGAGACCCGCACCCCTCCCACTTGGACTCAACCCTGCCTTAAGGAAGGCTTAAGGATCAGCATATGCGCACATTTCCACATGACTAGCAACTTGGGAGCCATAATTCCCTGTCAATGGTATCTCATTCACAATGGAAGACTCCTCTGAACAAAAGACAGTGATCAACTCTTATGAAAATGTTAATTTCTCTTTGTTTAGGAATTCACACCTGGGAGGGGTGATAGGAGGACTAGGAGAGGTGTCAAAAGTGCTCAGATTTCTACCTTGAACCCTCCTTTTTTGTGAGGTATTGATTACATAGCTGTGATGTAGGAATGATGTATTGGGGGCGTTTCTTGGTGATGGGGAAACTGATAAAAGTGGAGGGTCTCTTTTGTTCTGGGTTCCTCCCTTGTTCTCCTGCGTGAGGGGAAGGACCCTGTTGCAACAGCAAATAAAGGCTTTGCTTCTCAAACTTCTCTGGTTATATATTCTCCGACCGATGGAGAACCCAATAAGGCTCTTGTGTACCCCATAAGGGAATAAGAGCAGATTTTTGCTTGGAACACAGTGGTACCTTGGTTCTCGAACGCCTTGGTACTCAAACATTTCGGCTCCCAAATGCCAAAAACCTGGAAGTAAGTGTTCCGGGTTTCAAATGTTTTTCGGAAGCCAAAAATCTGATGCAGTTGTAGGTTATTGTTTCTGGGACGCCTGCACCAATAGGAAACAGTACCTTGGTTTTCGAATGTTTCAGAAGTCGAATGGACTTCCCGAACGGATTACTTTGGGGAACCAAGGTACCACTGCATTTAAAAATAATGACAATATTTTGATATTTTGAGTTAATCTTCTACCTATTATTATCATTATCATCATTATTATTATATTTATACCCTGCCCATCTGGCTGGGTTTCCCCAGCCACTCTGGGTGGCTTACAATACATTAAAAATTGTAAAACATTGGACATTAAAAATCTCCCAATACAGGGTTGCCTTCTGATGTCTTCTAAAAGTCAGATAGTTGTTTATTTCCTTGACCTCTGATGGGAGAGCGTTCCACAGGGTGGGCGCCACTACCAAGAAGGCCCTCTGCCTGGTTCCCTGTAACTTCACTTCTCACAGTGAGGAAACTGCCAGAAGGCCCTTGGAGCTGGAAGTAGCAGACAGGCCTTTGGTATTTAACCATGGAGGCAGGTGTGGATATTGGTTCCCCATTATGTAAGAAATGCAATCCTTCATTAGATAGAAAGTTCCACTCCAACTGCTGCTATCTGATTAGGATAGGCAGTGGATTGTTTGATGTTGTGAGGTATTGTTAAGGGATTCCTGGTCAAAAGGTTTGCATTAGTCTATCTCTGTTATCATTCAACAGCAGCCACATAGGTGAATACCAAGCCCATTCAAATAGATTTATTGATAGGGCACCTTCTACTGCATATCAAATTTATACTTAAGATCCACTGAAAACAATGCGACTACACAGATGTATGTGCATCTTGGCACTAGGCTGGGGTGCAGGTGTGAGAAGAAACTACTGTACCACCAGATTTTGCTATGCAGTTATTTGTAATATTCAGAGAATTTCCTCACAATGCACATTTGGAAGCATGGTCTTTTTGTTCTGCTCTTAGCATAACTTACTGGGGCTGGGGAGTGGGGGGGGGAGAAATCCCAGCTTCTGATAAACCTGTGGATAATGAAATGTCTGGGTTTAAATGAGCTTTTGTGGCAAACGTCACTTGGCTATTTTCTGATTCGTCTGCTAATTAGCTGGTTTTGCAGTGACTTTTCTTAGTTGATATTCCTGGAGGGCCCTTGACATTCCATGAATGTTTTTGTTTTTTAGAAAAATGTTTTTGCTGCCTCATGGTCACTTTCCAGTTGCAAATCTTTCATTCAGATGCTAAAGAGATGGACAGGTTTTAATTAGCTGGAGGCTGATTGCCAAAGAGACCTCCTTATTTAAACCCAACAAGAGAGGCTGCTTTCAAATCCAAATGTGCCCATAAAAGACAGCTTTATACTAAGGAGGGAGCAATAGTTTTATCACTGAGTGGTCTTTAACACAGTTCACATGGGTTAAGTTGGAAAAAGACTTGCCATAATATTCATGTATTGCTCCCCATTATAGCCCATTTGTTGCCAGTCTGCCAGGGAAACTAAATCTCTCTTTTGCAAAAGCACAGGAAACAGTTGGCATTGGTCTCCAAGCATTTTAATTTAGCCTCTCTTGAAGTTGCTGTAATAGTACCTATATTTTTAGTATGTTGCCCTTGGCATTTTGCATCCTGAGGGGCAGTTATAAAAATAATAACAAGCAACCTAACTTGTTTTTATACAGTTAAGAACAGTCCAGCCTTCTGGCCATGTAGGCCCTGGCCTAGGAGGTGTTGAATGACCTTCCTGCCTCTTAGTGGTAGTGAAGGTCAAAGTAGGAACCGAAAAACAGTGCTGAATTGCACAACATTTCAGTTTCCCTGAACACAGCCCTGGAGAAAAAGCACTTTTGTCTAGAAGTCACTTTAAACGAATTCTTTTTACACCGTATCCTAGCTGACTGTAGCAACACAAGATCACCTGAAGTATCATCTAACAGTGAAGTAGGTGTGCATAAATTTCACAAAAGGTACCAAATATTACAATACTGGATCCTAAATAAATTTCAGTAACTTTCACCCATAATTTCCCATGATGCCTATCAGGTGAGGAGCAAGCATTCCATGTAGTCATTTAAAAGTGAACCTACTTAATTCACACTTTCTGAAAGAATACACGAACCAAAACACAGCCACCCTTCAAAATTCAGACTCTTTCTTGAATTTTGCAATGCAGTTCTCCAGCATACCTGCCATGTTCCAGCCCGAGAAATAAGGGACCGGACCGGAAGTAGCAGACCTGAAGTAGCGCTGCCGCCATTTTGGAACTGGGGAGAGCAGCAGCAAAAGTCACTTCTGAGCATGCTCCGTCCAGTTCCAAAATGGCCGCAGCGCCAGAATAAACCGGGGGGGGATCCATTTTTTCGGCTGGGAACAGCCGGAAAAACGGGGGTTTCCCAGGGAATACGGGAGACTTGGCAGCTATGTTCTCCAGTCCTGTAATGTGTGCAAAAATGCATATACTAGGGGAAAGTGTGCATTAAAATGTATATATTGTTGAAAATGCATTTTTATCAAGGGAATTTGCTTTGCAAAACTGTTGATATTGGGATAAATTCAGACGTTGGTGAATTTTTGTGAGGTCTTCTTTATTGAACGCATCACAAAGTGATGTGAAATGTGGAGAACTGAGCCTGGAGAGTTACTAGCACAATGGTAGCCTATGGTTCAAGTGCTTCTGCTGTAGCATGTACATCTGGGGCTGGCCCTGATGGCAATTCCTTCTCTGAATTCCCAGTCCCATTTCTTGAAGAAGGGGAGTCTAACCATAGGGTTATGAGACAGCTCGTTGTTTTAGGAGTTGGCAAGCCACTTGCCTTTCTATCCATGTTTGGCGAATGTAGTTACTTTGGATACTAAGATCCTTGGATGGGAGAAGGCTGCTGAGTTGGGTTCCATAATGGAAGAAAGATGAAATATGAATACACGAAAATGAACAGATAAAAATGAACAAGAAAGGGCATATAAATCAGAGCTTTCAAAGGTTCTTGGACACGATTCATTGTATTTCAGAGCATAAGATTTCGGGCAAATGTATTTCCCCACATTACTGCTTTTCCCGTAACCTGGAACTGGTCCCAAGAGTTAAACAGGACCCGTTTGTGATGTATGGGCACACTTTATTTGGGATGCTATGTGATGCTAGGGATAGCAGTGTTGACCTTGTCAGAATCTCTCCACAGTTAAAAATGAAAAAAATGAACCCGTCTCAAATGGAAAACAATAAAGGTCATTTTGCCTTCTGGAAATGTTTTGCAGTAGCTGTAATCTTTTGTTGCCATTGACAGAAAATAAGCAGCTAACCGGTAAACAATAATGCTTTCAATTAGTCATTATGATCATTCGCAGGGATTGCTAATGTCATTTTTCTGCAGAAAAAGAACATTAAGTGCCAGCAATGATCAGTTTATCCCAGCTTATTCTTCCAGTAAAGCTCTTTAATGCAGGAGTTTTATTTCTTCTTATTCCTTTTGCATTTGTACTGTGCGTAGGCCTTAAGTCTTCCGAATCCTTTGGATGATCAAATGGATTTACAAAGAATGGAAATCTAGCACATGCTGAAGATCTATTTTTTAAAATATTTAAAATGGCTAACTAATGGTGGTGTGTGTGTTTTAATGGAAGTATTTGTTTTGCATGAAAACTGAAGGGAATATTGAAAAAAAAATGGTGTGTGCATTTTACTGTGAAATAGTTTTGTTCTTAATGTTAGGCTAACTGCCATGTGTGCAAACTTCCATAGTCCACCCAGAGGACTTCACTATATAGGCAGTATATAAATGCAATAAATAAATCCATGGTTTGCAGTCGCAGATCAAGGTGGAGCAAATGCTTACCTGGCCTCTGGTTTGTTGGGTTACTGCTGCTTATTAGGAGGTCAGTGGGGGATGCAATGGTGGGGTCAATGCAGTGTAAATGCCCTGGTTGAGCCAACCTAATGGTCCCACCAGTGCAAATGCATCACACCAACGTCACTGCCGCTCCCCCGCTCCCCCTCTACTTCCCCATCAGTAGCAGTAACAGGGGGTCAGGTGAGTGGCACTGCCCCACCACGCCTCCTGTGACTGTTAACATGTGGAGTCGCTACCATGCAGAAGCTGTCAGGATCCACATGATGGCTGCCATGTAAGAACCACTCCTCAATGATATGATTGCATACTTAACAATTCTGTTTTTGGTACTACTAACAAATGCACTTCTTATACCAAATAATTGCTACAATTCCCACCTTTGCACCCAATGAGAAGAGGTAGGGACCATATTTAGTGGCCCAGATATACCAAATTCACTTAAGCAGATGTATCAGAGCCTCTTTGTATAGTCGAGTTCATGGGTAGGAAACTAAGGCCCGGGGGCTGGATCCAGCCCAATCGCCTTCTAAATTTGGCCCATGGACGGTCCGGGAATCAGCGTGTTTTTACATGAGTAGAATGTGTCCTTTTATTTAAAATGCATCTCTGGGTTATTTGTGGGGCCTGCCTGGTGTTTTTACATGAGTAGAATGTGTGCTTTTATTTAAAATGCATCTCTGGGTTATTTGTGGGGCATAGGAATTTGTTCATTTTTTCCCCTTCCAAAATATAGTCCAACCCCCGACAAGGTCTGAGGGACAGTGGACTGGCCCCCTGCTGAAAAACTTTGCTGACCCCTGAACTAGTTGCACACCATATGCATTCGTTGAGCAGATCCCCAGCAGAAGCCTACTTCATTGTGCAGATTGACTGCTCATCTGGGACTCAATGAATGGGCCAGATATGTCTTTTGATGGTGATTATGGGACTGGGCATCTCAATTTCTTTTTTCATAAATGTATGGAGAGTGGTTGGCAGGGGGATAGAAAATGCAGGTGAAAACTTTAGACACCACTATCCTTATAGTAGCTGCCATCACCACCAAGGTTGAGAGAGAGCATAACCCTCATGAAGGCAAAGGGAGGGGGTAAGATGATGATGATTATGGGGACACTGTACTAGATTATTCAGCAGGGTGACTTAAGGACATGGCATCTGCTTTCCTTGTGAATGTTCTGGCTAGAACTGAATCCCTTTATTAATGTATTTTGAAAGCTTATAGACTAAAATTTCCTGTGATCCTCCTCACATTAAGGCATTTGTCCCGCACACAAGGAACTACCTAATCTTTACAGATGCTCCATTGTAAGCCTTTGTGCCATATCCCTACGGCTGTCCTGTTTCACATAATGCTCTAATTGAAAGGCACGATTTCAAAACCTCTTGATGAGATCATGATGCATGTTTTTTTAAAAAAATAAAAAACTGTGTTAATAAAACAAAGAAAGTCTGAGAGGCGCGGGTAGGATGATTTTTCTGCTTGTTTGAATTACAGAAGGGATTTTCAAAATACTTGGACACTGACCTCACCGCAGAAAAGCATCCATGCAGCAGAATACCACTTTAAGTCTTGTTCAAGAATAGCCATAGTCTTCCTATTGTTTGTGTCCCATCTTTCACCCTACTCTCACCCACTCCCCATTTCTGGCCAAGGGCTGAGATGACGGTTTGTGCATGTGTAGCTGGGCTGAATAATAGCCACTTTATTCAATGGTAGATCAAGCCTGCAGAGGGAAAGAATAGGTGTGAGAGCTGACCACAAACCAGGAAAATCCCCCAGCTATAAGGGTGTCACAGAACCATAGAATTGTAGAGTTGCAAGGGAACAGGAGAGTCATCTAATCCAACCCACTGCAATGCAGGAATCTTTTTCCCAACATGGAGCTTAAACCTGTGACACTGAAATTAAAGGTCTCATGCTATGCCTACTGAGCTATCTATACTTTGTAATCCAATCCCTGCCACGTCAAAGGCAGTGAATCTGCATATCCAGATTATTCGGCCACACTCTGAACGTAAGGAGACTTCCTGCATCACCATCCCACAGGGCTCCAAAACACCAGGCTAATAAGGCAACTTTGCATCAGAGGTGGTCTTCTCTTGTCCCTGGCCCTACAGCCCTGAGCTGTAGGCTTCAGAAGCTGCCAATCACCCTCAAAGGAGCATAAGTGGGGGGGGTGTCACCAAGCTCCCCTATTGGGTTCCCCTTCCTGAACCTTCCTGACCAAGTCAGCCTCTCAGCCAATCAACAATTAAGAGCCAGATAGCCACAACCTCCCACCCGAACATATGGCAGCTAGAGTAATTTTTAAATAATTCCCCCCCCAAAGCCCAAAGACTTATTAATTTATGAGAGACGTTCCCCAAAAAACCCTCAACAACTTAACCTCCCCCCCCCAAAAAAAGGTTGACATCTTTGTCCAGATTTTCACTTTGGGGGATTTGTCAACCCTAATATACTCACAGTATGGAGCAGGCATGTGCTCAGTTACTGAGCTCTGGCCCCTCCCCTGCATTCCTTTATCTGCATGGCCACACCCTCTTTTTCATTTATTGGATTGTGTACACAGCATATGGGACCCAGGTGGCGCTGTGGTTAAACCACTGAGCCTAGGGCTTGCTGATCAGAAGGTCGGCGGTTCGAATCCCTGTGACGGGGTGAGCTCCCGTTGCTCGGTCCCAGCTCCTGCCAACCTAGCAGTTCGAAAGCACATCAAAGTACAAGTAGATAAATAGGAACCGCTACAGCGGGAAGGTAATCGGCGTTTCCATGTGCTGCTCTGGTTTGCCAGAAGCGGCTTTGTCATGCTGGCCACATGACCCGGAAGCTATACGCCGGCTCCCTCGGCCAATAATGCGAGATGAGCGCGCAACCCCAGAGTCGGTCACGACTGGACCTAATGGTCAGGGGTCCCTTTACCTTTACCTTACACAGCATATATAAAGCATCCTCCCAAAAAGAATCCTGGAAACTGTAGTTCATTGAGAGTGCTGGGAGTTGTAGCTCTGTGAAAGGTTAACTATATTTATGACTCACTTTCCCCCAATATGTGCGTGTTGTTGTTCTTTTGTTGCCACAGGCCACATATCAAGAGAGGCTTTTGGAGGAAGAGCCAGAGTAATAGAGTTATGATGGAAGAAACACAGAGAGTCAGGCCAGCCATTCTGGATTTTTTAACCAAGTACTGCATCATTAAGTAAGTCTAATCCACTGTTGGTTATAAATAGACACTTGTGCTTATCACATTCACTCACTGGGAAAGAATGTAAACCAGTCTAAGAATGAAACACCAAGGAAAGCTGCCTGAATAATATTAGCAACTTCATGGTCGAAAGACACGTACTCGTATACTTCCCCCTTCCTTAGCCGAGTGGAATGACGTGATGGTTTATATACATAAAGAGTTGAAGGAAGGTTGTGTCATTAGAAAATATGTGCTGAAATAAGGTCTTTTCTTTCTCGTTGGCCTTTAAAGGAATTTGGGTAGCCAGAAAATGAAACACAGTGAGTAACAATGCATTTAAAGACCTAAGGCCATCTTAGTCAAGGCATAAGACGGAAGGATTTCAAATGACACAGAGAAAGTGGGGAAGTCCCATGCCTGCTCAAAAGTAGAGGCGGGGGAGAAATTTGATTCAGTTCACACTTAGAAACGAACCTACTTAATTCATACTTTCTGAAACAATACGCAAACTGTTCTACATAGCTGCCCTTCAAAATTCACACTTCTTCTGTGCCAAAGAACTTCCCATCCCTTTCATTTTCCCTTGTGCACCCACAAATCTACTCCGGGGGGGGGGCGTAGATGGAAAACCCGGAACAGAATTGGAGGGGCATGTGGGGAGCAGAGGGAAAGGAAGTTCTGTTGTGCAAGCAAAAGCCATTGTGTGGGTGGGACAAATTCACTGGGTACAACCAGCACTTTTTTCTGACAGTAAGTGTTGGTCTGCAGAACCAGCACCTTTTTCTTGGAATAATTTTTAACATCAACTTTTAAATGAAAAATTTTAAATTAAAAGTTGATCTCAATTCAAATGGAGCAAGGGGGAGAGGTGCAGGGAGAATGGAGAGGCCTTTTACAATTTAGCAAGCTACAAGCACTGGAACCTCGTTTTATTTTTACAAAACACAGCATGGGATGACAGCCAGAAATTCCACCAGTTGTATCAGTGATGCGAAACATGGGCAAAATAGGAAGTATCAGAGCAAGCCCAGAGCAGCTGATGGTGCTTCTAAGGCCCTCCACCTCTCCCACCTAAGCAAAGCCGTGCGTGCTACTTTGCTAACAAACGCCCTAGCATAGGGAAAGTAGCAAAAATGCAGAAAACATATATATATATATATTCAGACAGGGGCATTTTTTCCAGATAAATGTAACTTCAGACAAGGATCCCAGTGCTATGGTTCAGTGTTCTTGTGTGACCAGACTGTCTTGCATCAAAGATTCAGAGCTACACCCCAAACTTATACACCCTTCCCTTTGCACTTGTAAGCTGCCGCCTTTGATCTCTTGTTACAGTTCAGACCACAGGCAGGTTCCAATTTCCCTTTCTTCACATTTTAAATGTCTCAGACCCAATGTCAGCAAGTTCTCATCCTCCCCTTGCACCTGGGTAAATCCAGGCCAAAAAAGGCAGAGGGGACCTGCCAAAAGGGAGACCAGAAAAAGAAAAAGAAGGAGTGTTCTTAGGCTGCCTTCTTATTTTGCTCCTTTTCTCTAGGATAAGAAAAATAGACCCTGGAGGAAAAGGTTGAGTAAAATAATACTGTCTAGGAATACTACTTACCCCTGCATTATTTCACTATAACCTCAGCAGTTCCCGAAGATTAGTCAAATGCAGATGTTAAAACATGGAAAGTCTACAAATTGGTGGGTGAAGACAGATGTAAGATTAAAGAGCAGGCACAGCAGTTTCTTCACCCCTGGTGCGAGGCTGGCTTGGCAATTTGCATGACAGACATACCAGCAAGTTGAAAACTGGTTCAGCCATCCATCTTGCCTCTACCTTCATGTTTCAGGCAGACTTCTCGCTCCCCAACTCCCTTTTTAAAAAGGTTTGTGGCATGTACTAGGGTGTATATATAGTAATTTGTCGCCTTGTTTTAAAACTTGCAAACGTTGCAAAACTGCAAGATATGTTAAGATATGGTGCTCAAAAGAAGTTACAGCATCTACTGTCGTTTTTTGTTGTACCCACAATAACATAAAGAAATGGTATTCCCTGAAACAATACCAGCAAGTTTTACAGTCCTGGTTTTGATTAGATATCCAAATGGCCCAAAGGTAAGGTTGTGTTTTGCCCGTGGTGCAAGGATGGCAAGCCTGTGGCTCTCCATAGGTTGTTGGGTTACCATTGACCAGTGTTTCTCAACCCTTTTTGGGCCAAGGCACACTTGTTCCATGAAAAAAATCACGAGGCACACCACCATTAAAAAAGTTAAAAAATTTAACTCTGTGCCGCCCTATATTGACTATATAATTATGACTGTAAGAAACACTTGCCAATTGCTGTGTTGGTTGCAATCTCCTGTAATAAGGCTTCACAAGCCGCTGATTTCTCTGCCAGCACAATCATTGCTCAGCAAGTTTCAGGTTGAGCTCATCCAGCCAGCTTCTTTAAGTTTGTCTAAAACCACCCTCCCGTGGTGGTGGCTGTTGAGAGCTGCGCTCGCTCTGCGTCGTGACCCGGCCGGCTTCCTTTCTGGCGGGTCAGTGTTGTATATTGGTGGCCGCCAGGCACGTGACAATGCAAATCGCCCTTCTCGTCACCGCACGTCGCGGCACACCAGCCAGCGTCTCGCGGCACATTAATGTGCCGTGGAACAGCGGTTGAGAAACGCTGCCATTGACCATGTTGGCTGAGACTGATGAGGCTTGGAGACCAACAACATCTGCAAAGCCTCGGGTTCCCAGGCCTGGCATGAGGTCAGAAATATATGCTGGCATATATCTCTGCTTATTTACACACCAGCCTCTGCGGTGAGCATTGCCATTCTGCCAGCCCCATGTCAAGAAGAGCTGGACATGTGTGTACATAATTCAGCAGCTCATGGCTGAATGTGTGTTGTGTTTGAGATAAATGGCTGAATGTGTGTTGTGTTTAGGGAGGCTTTTAATGTTTAACAGATTATTGTATTTTATTTTTCTGTTGGAAGCTGCCCATAGTGGCTGGGGAAACCCAGCCAGATGGGCGGAGTATAAATAATAATTTATTATTATCATTATTATTATTATTATTATTATCATTAATTATAACATGCCGTGACATTAAAACATGGTGATGATAAAATAAAAACGCAGCAGTTCAATCTGCTGTGGCTGTTTTACACAGGAATGTGATGTGAAGTAACTTTCCTTTCCTGTTTTTTGACATCATTTTTTTTCCTTTCAAAGTCCAGAACGCTTATCATTTTACGAAAGAATTTTCCTAAAGTACTGCAGTCATGAGGTAAGATACTTAGGAAAACCAAAGGTAACTTAATTTGTGTTCTCTACAAATAGTTCAGCCTCCACCAAATATTTTTCTCTTTTAAGCCATGGTTAGAGTACTGTGTTAGGGACCCAGGTGGCGCTGTGGGTTAAACCACAAAGTCTAGGGCTTGCTGATCAGAAGGTCGGCAGTTCAAATCCCTGCAACGGGGTGAGCTCCCGTTACTTGGTCCCAGCTCCTGCCCACCTAGCAGTTCAAAAGCATGTCAAAGTGCAAGTAGATAAATAGGGACCGCTCCAGCGGGAAGGTAAACGGCATTTCCGTCCGCTGCTCTCGTTCGCCAGAAGCAGCTTTGTCATGCTGGCCACATGACCCGGAAGCTGTCTGCAGACAAACGCCGGCTCCCTCAGCCTATAGAGCGAGATGAGCGCCGCAACCCCAGAATCGGACATGACTGGACCTGATGGTCAGGGGCCCCTTTACCTTTACCTAGAGTACTGTGTTAAGACTGGGACCAATTCCAATTCCGAGTCAGCCATAAAGCTCACTTGGTGACCTTGAACCAGTCATCATATCTCACCTTAACTACTCAGAGGGTCTTTGTGGTGATAAAACGTAGGGTGGGATGAGAAATCGTGTATGCTGCAGAGTTAAATTGAGTGTAGGATCCTTACTTATCATGGTGCAACAGGTTATATATGAATTTTTCTTATGAAAGAAAGGAGAAATAGTTGCTAACAATACACAGGACAACACAGAAATGTTTGGTGACCTTGAGGTTGTGTCCTAATTTCCATTCCCCTTTTTATCTTGCCCGCTTTGCCACAATCTTACCCTCAGTTTTGATATTCTGACAATCAGAAACTACAACCTTCCCAGTCTCTCCTAATTTTGACTGGAGCCACAGCAACTGTGACAAACATAGTCCGCTAATAACACAGAAGATAAGAACTTACATCCTGTACAAGTTTGGAATTTCATGACCCCAAGTGCATCTCTTAGCTTTTATCTTTTTATTTTCAGTGCCACAGAATAGTTTATTTCTCACTCATTTTGTCCATTTCCCCGAGAATGGTAAAAACCTCATTGCTTTATCTATTCTGGCAGCCCTTTCCTTACCGTTCTATTTTTGTTATCTTTAGTCTAAAAACACCATAATCAAGGACAAAAGTGGTAAGGACCTAACAGAAGCAGAAGACATCAAGAAGAGGTGGCAAGAATACACAGAGGAATTATACCAGAAAGATATGGAGGTCTCGTACACCCCAGGTAGTGTGGTTGCTGACCTTGAGCCAGACATCTTGGAGAGTGAAGTCAAATGGGCCTTAGAAAGCACTGCTAATAACAAGGCCAGTGGAAGTGATGATATTCCAGCTGAACTATTTAAAATTTTAAAAGATGATGCTGTTAAGGTGCTACACCCAATATGCCAGCAAGTTTGGAAAACTCAGCAATGGCCAGAGGATTGGAGAAGATCAGTCTACATCCCAATTCCAAAGAAGGGCAGTGCCAAAGAATGCTCCAACTACCGCACAATTGCGCTCATTTCACACGCTAGCAAGGTTATGCTTAAAATTCTACAAGGCAGGCTTAGGCAGTATGTGGACCGAGAACTCCCAGAAGTGCAAGCTGGATTTCGAAAGGGCAGAGGAACCAGAGACCAAATAGCAAACATGCGCTGGATTATGGAGAAAGCTAGAGAGTTCCAGAAAAACGTCTACTTCTGCTTCATTGACTATGCAAAAGCCTTTGACTGTGTCGACCACAGCAAACTATGGCAAGTTCTTAAAGAAATGGGAGTGCCTGATCACCTCATCTGTCTCCTGAGAAATCTCTATGTGGGACAAGAAGCTACAGTTAGAACTGGATATGGAACAACTGAGTGGTTCAAAATTGGGAAAGGAGTACGACAAGGTTGTATATTGTCTCCCTGCTTATTTAACTTATATGCAGAATTCATCATGCGAAAGGCTGGACTAGATGAATCCCAAGCCGGAATTAAGATTGCCGGAAGAAATATCAACAACCTCAGATATGCAGATGACACAACCTTGATGGCAGAAAGCGAGGAGGAATTAAAGAACCTTTTAATGAGGGTGAAAGAGGAGAGCGCAAAATATGGTCTGAAGCTCAACATCAAAAAAACCAAGATCATGGCCACTGGTCCCATCACCTCCTGGCAAATAGAAGGGGAAGAAATGGAGGCAGTGAGAGATTTTACTTTCTTGGGCTCCTTGATCACTGCAGATGGTGACAGCAGTCACGAAATTAAAAGACGCCTGCTTCTTGGGAGAAAAGCAATGACAAACCTAGACAGCATCTTAAAAAGCAGAGACATCACCTTGCCGACAAAGGTCCGTATAGTTAAAGCTATGGTTTTCCCAGTAGTGATGTATGGAAGTGAGAGCTGGACCATAAAGAAGGCTGATCGCCGAAGAATTGATGCTTTTGAATTATGGTGCTGGAGGAGACTCTTGAGAGTCCCATGGACTGCAAGAAGATCAAACCTATCCATTCTTAAGGAAATCAGCCCTGAGTGCTCCCTGGAAGGACAGATCGTGAAGCTGAGGCTCCAATACTTTGGCCACCTCATGAGAAGAGAAGAATCCTTGGAAAAGACCCTGATGTTGGGAAAGATTGAGGGCACTAGGAGAAGGGGACGACAGAGGACAAGATGGTTGGACAGTGTTCTCGAAGCTACGAACATGAGTTTGACCAAATTGTGGGAGGCAGTGCAAGACAGGAGTGCCTGGCGTGCTATGGTCCATGGGGTCACGAAGAGTCGGACACGACTAAACGACTAAACAACAACAACAGTCTAAAAACACATATCTCTCTCACTCACAAACAAACACTGGCTATGTTTTTTAATTATAAAAAATGTATCAGATTTTCTCCAGAAATGGGTAAATGAAGATGAAATTGGGGAGGTAAGGGGTGAGGAATTCAGGCTGGCAATCTGATGGCAATGACATTGTGTAAGACACAGCAAAATAAAAACTAAAAAATATTGCATGTATGAGGAGGGCCAGTCCTAGTCTGGAAGCGCTTTCTGTCACACTCTCTGCCTCTTAGGGCAAGTTATTATATTTATTTTTGTAATGAAACAGCCCTAAGACATTTTAATGTAACAGCTACCATTGCTACACTGAAGAAAGATGTTTCAACATGTTCATTTGATATGGTGAAATTTTCAGACCCTTCCACATTTGCATCCTAGAGCTCCCCCTTTGTGTCGCTCCCACTTTCAGAGCAAATGTTCGCCAGCTCAGAGTGCGCACCATGGCGCACTTGGAGCTGAAAGTGCTTGCATTTTAAAAGCACAACAGTTATTTATTTGTACTTTTTTTAAGGACCCTGATGAAGAACCTAGAGACCGGGAATCTACTGATATGCCAAATGCAAATTTCAGTGAGGTGCCTGGTGGCTTTGATCACGTAGAAGAAATCCTTATACAGAGAAAAGCAAAGGAAAACATTGACATTGAGAAAAAGATCCAGATGATTCTTGAAAGTGTGAGTGGAGATTTGTAATTGTTGTGATAAATCTGCATTCCATTAATGCTAATCATGAAATTTCACTCAGGTGCATATATCTCTGTAGAGGTAAATGGTGAGCCTGCCATCCCCAAAGCTCCCAAACTCAAAGATCACTCTTGCATTGCTATGTAAGCACATGATTATTTCTATAGAGCAATGGAAACCCATGCCACTAGTATAGCACTCACCCTGAAGCTTGATAATTGTGTACAAGCATAATTTTATATGATTTGTTGTATTCTATGCTGCTTTTCATTCAAATGAATCGCAAAGCTGCTCCCAAACAATAAATAACAATAACATAATAGAACATAATAGAACATCACAAATACAACTTAAATAATGTAAAGTAATTAACAAATATAATTAACAATTATAATCTATAAAACATTATAAACAAAACAGAAGCTAAAAAATAAGCTAAACATGACAAGTAAATTCAGTTCTGTGCATTTCTATACCAGCCTACTTTTTAAAAATGCCCTGATGAAAATTTGTTAGCTTTTTAGTTCAAATTTCTTCCAATTTATATTTTTTCGCCTAATAATACCATATCACTTGCCAGGAGATCTTCATTGCAAAACTGTGAATTTCAAAAGACAGCTGGGTTTTGGTTTGCCAATTATTTTGGAAAGTGTGAATTAGATAAATTTTATCTTTAAATAAAAAGTGAATTTGCATTTCTTGGGAACCCTGAGCATTAAGCTCTGCTATTGCAGTGGCTTCCCTGAATCCCATTTAAATCAAATGAGTGGTGAAATGTCATGTCACTAAAAGTCTCACCTAATCAATTTTCCAAGAAAACTTTAAACATAACAAGATAATGTGCAGCCTTCTTAAAGTAATATAACTTGAGCCACTTGGGCAGGCTTCCTCAACCTCAGCCCTCCAGATGTTTTTCACCTAAAACTCCCATGATCCCTAGCTAGCAGGACCAGTGGTCAGGGATGCTGGGAACTGTAGTCTCAAAACATCTGGAGGGCTGAGATTGAGGAAGCCTGCTCTTGGGCTTGCCATTCAGAAGGGCGGCGGTTCGAATCCACACGATGGGGTGAGCTCCCGTTGCTCTGTCCCAGCTTCTGCCAACCTAGCAGTTTGAAAGCACACCAGTGCAAGTAGATAAATAGGTACTGCTGTGGCGGGAAGGTAAATGGCCATAGCTGCCAAGTTATCCCTTTTTTTAAGGGAAATTCCCTTATGCTGAATAGGCTTCCTCGTGAGAAAAGGGAAAACTTGGCAGCTATGGTAAATGGCATTTCCGTGTGCCAGAAGAGGTTTAGTCATGCTGCCACATGATCCAGGAAACTGTCTATGGGCAAACGCCGGCTCCCTTGGCCTGAAAAGTGAGATGACCCCCATGGTCACCTTTTGTGAGGGACAGGGGATATCGCGAAGTCCCTCCCCTCCTGAGTTCAAGCCCGTCCCCGAGCAAAGGGGAAAGCAGGGAGAGTTCCGATTCCAGTGGGGAAGCAGGAAGTCGTGTCCGAGGCTCAGGCAAGGTAGAGGAGCCAGGGTCCCAGGTGGGACAGGAAGGGGCAAGCAAGGGGGGAAGACCCATCCCTCCAACTCCAGAATTACGCAGGAAGAGGAGGGGCAAGAGGATGGGTCTGCCAAAGCTTTTGTGTTGGAGAAAGACGCGCCAAAAGCCATTAGGAGGTTCTGAAACCGACTGACAACATCGCTCCGTGTAAATAGCAATGACTTGAGCACTGTAAATACGCAGCACCAATAAAAGAATAAAATGCAGAGCTGCGTAGCGTCGTTACTCTGAAGTAGTCCACTCCGGCCACTGTGACAGCAACCTCCTAATCATTTTTGGGCTACTTCGGAGTTGCCGGGATGAGCGTGTCCGAGGCGGAGAAGTGGCGGCAGATCGCTGAGCAAGCCCAGCTAGAACTGCAACAGCTGTCGCTGCAGGCGCAGGGAGAATTGAAGGCAGCTAAAGAGGAGACTAAGAAGGTCCAGGACGACCGGCTACAACTTGCGGAACAGGTGAGAGAGCTCCAGGAAAAAGAGCAGCATTTAAGGGTGGTGGCGGTAGACCTCCAAAACAAGCTGGATGCAGAGAAAAACAAGGCGGGAGGGGCTCCCCAAGTCCAAGTGCTGCCAGGAAGGAGAGCAGGGACCCTTGTAAGCAAGTTCAATGGAGACCCGAAGGAGTTTCAGGGCTTTGAGACTGAGATCGTGTATGCTCTTGAGCTGCACCAGAATGAGTTCCCCGATGATGAGCACAGAGTAGCGTTTATTGTGGAACATCTCACCGGAGCAGCCAGGGAGTGGCTAAGACCATTAATCGCAACCAAGAATCCTTGCATGAAAAATGTCCAACAATTTCTAGAAGGTTTGAGGACGATGTATTCGTCCGATAGTCATTTGGACCAGACTAAGGAGGAACTGCATAATTTACGCCAAGGAAATATGACAGTTCGCGCATATTGGGCGAAATTCACCATGCTGGTGCACAGACTGGGGTGGGTTTTGGATTCGCCTCCCATGCAAGCTGCGTTTTACTTGGGTTTGAGCGAGGAGGTGAAGGATGAACTCTCGAGAGGTCCAAAGCCCAGTACTATGGATCAGCTGAGCAAAGCAGCTCTGGCGGTGGGGGTGAGGCAGGAATCCCGGTGGAACGACAAACAAGCGACGCGCGCAAAGCGGGCTTGGTTCCCACGGTCGCAGGAGAAGCCACTCCCTCAACAACCCTTTCAGGCCACGCCTGGAGCCAGCCAGGACCAGGAGCCCATGCAGATTGATAGCGCGCGCGCGCGGGCTTTTCAAACCCCAGCGGCGCCAAGACGCAAGGAGGGAAGGGGCGGGAATTGCTTTCTCTGCAACTCACCCCAGCATCTCGTCAGAGACTGCCCACATCGCAGGGAGTGGCAAGGAAAGGCGGGAACGGTGGTGCCCTCCCCCACTGACGCAGCACCACAGCAGGGAAACGGGAAAGCCTGGCTGCAGGAGACAAGGGGCAGCAGCCAGGCACAGTCAGCAGACAACAGCCCCAGCCCGCCCACCCGCACAGAGAGGTGCAGAGCCAGCCCACCCCTCCCAGAGCAGGAGTGGTTCTAGAAGTGACGCTAACGCTCCCAAATGGCTATCCCCTGACGGTCCTCGCCTTAATTGACAGTGGGGCGTCCGCCAACTTCTTCTCGAGAAGCTTTGCAGAAGAGCACCAAATCCAGCTTTTGCAGTTGGATTTTCCTCTGCACGTAGCAACCATTGACGGCAGGGAGCTGCTGGGAGGGGCCATCACACATCAAACCCCCCCCATGAGAATGACGGTGGGAAGGCACTCAGAGACACTGGCGTTCAACGTCACCACCATCTCAGACCCCCCCATCGTCTTGGGCATGAGCTGGCTGGCGCGCCACGACCCCTCCATCAGTTGGCACCAGAGGTGCATCACGTTTGGGTCAGACTTTTGTCTGGAACATTGCATGCAGCACCAACCAGGGGAGGGGCCTCCGATAGCCACGGTGGCCACCATGCATATCAAAGGGGGTGAGGCAATACCCAAGCAGTACTGGGACCTGCAGGAGGTCTTCAGCGAAGCGGAGTCCGACCACCTACCCCCGCACAGGCCTTTTGACTGCCAGATCAACCTGGTGCCAGGGGCGACGATACCCCCAGCCAAGCTGTACGCCATGTCAGACCAGGAGCTGGAGGATCTGCGCGCTTTCATCGACAAGAACCTCAAGCGGGGGTTCATAAGGGAAAGCAAGGCAGCAGGGGGCAGCCCGGTCTTCTGGGTGGACAAGAAAGACACGCAACAGCGCCGTCTTGTGGTGGACTTTAGACGGCTGAATTCGGTGACAGAGCCCGTGGCTTTCCCCATGCCCAGAGTGGATGATCTCCTGACAGCGGCACGCAGGGGCAAGATTTTCACCAAGCTGGACCTAAGGGGGGCGTACAACTTGATCAGGATCCGGGAAGGAGATGAATGGAAAACCACGATGTTCACGCCTCTGGGCTCTTTTGAATATCTGGTGATGCCCTTCGGGTTGCAAGGGGGCTCAGCATGCTTCCAGGCCTTCATGCACCACGTCCTGGGGTCCCTCCTCTTCAGGAAATGCTTGGTCTTCCTAGATGACATCCTTATCTACTCGAATGACCCAGTGCAGCATGTGAAAGATGTCAGAGAGGTGTTGCAACGCCTGAAGGAGAACCACCTGTATGTGAAGCTGGAGAAGTGCAAGTTTCACACCAAAGAGGTGGACTTCCTGGGCTACAAGCTGTCAGACAAGGGGCTGGCGATGGACAAGGACAAGGTGCAGGCCATCCTGGACTGGCACAGCCCCAGGACGCGCAAAGATGCCCAACGCCTACTAGGCTTCGCTAACTTCTACAGGAAGTTCATCAAGAACTTCTCTCGCGTTACGGCTCCCATCACGGACTGCCTGAGAGGCAAGCAGAAGTTCAAGTGGACACCAGAGGCGCAAGCAGCGTTCGAAAGCCTCAAGAGAGTGTTCGCCTCAGACCAAAACCTGTTCCATGTGGTGCAGGACGCGCCCCTACGCATTGAGACAGATGCTTCTGAAAAAGCTGTGGGCGCAATTTTGTTGCAACTGGACGCCAACAGGGAGTGGAGACCCTGTGCCTTCTTCTCCAGGAAGCTGACACAGCCTGAACGCAACTACACAGTGTTTGATAGGGAACTTCTTGCGATCTACGCTGCGTTCCAGCACTGGCGACACTTCCTGGTGGGCGCGAAGCACCCCATCCAGGTGTGCACAGACCACAAGAACCTGGAGTTCTGGAGAACTGCCAGGGTGCTCAACCAGCGGCAGATACGGTGGGCAGAGTTCTTCTCGAACTTCAACTTCTCCATCCACTACATCCCGGGGGAGCAGAATGTCAGGGCGGATGCCCTCTCCCGCAAGCCAGAGTACATGGAGGAGGAGGCGCCACCAGCCCCAAGGCACATTTTCCCCCCGTCGGCATGGTCCTGCGGAGCAGCTGTGGTGAGCGAGGCAGAACTCACAGCACTGACGGCAGCGGATGAATTTGCCAACCGCATCTTCAGAGAACTGAGAGGGGGGAGGGAGCAGGCAAAAGACTTTGCAGAACGCAGAGGGCTGCTTTTCTACAAGGGTGCGCTGTACCTACCCACCACCCAGCTTCGACGTACGGTCCTCAAGCAGATGCACGACAACCCTACAGCGGGGCATTTTGGAAGGGACAAAACCGCTCACCTAGTCATGAGACACTTCTGGTGGCCAGGGGTGCGGGAAGATGTTCGAGACTATGTAAGGGGCTGTACCACCTGCCAGCGGGCGAAGGTGGTCAGAGCAGCGCCACCAGGGTTGCTGGAGCCCTTAGCCACACCACACAGGCCGTGGGAAGTGGTGTCCATGGACTTCATCACAGATCTGCCTTCGTCCAGGGGTAAGACTGCAGTGTTGGTGGTGGTGGACCTTATGTCCAAAATGTGTCACTTTATACCGTGTGCCAGGGCAGTCTCGGCAGAAGAGACAGCCAAACTGTTTGTGGATCACATTTTCAGACTGCATGGATTACCTTTAAGGGTTATTTCGGATCGTGGCCGCCAATTTGTTTCCAGGTTCTGGCGGCGGCTCATGAACCTCCTGCAGGTGGAGGTCAGCTTGTCGACGGCTAGACACCCGCAGACCAACGGACAAGCGGAGAGGGTCAACGCCATTCTGCAGCAGTACCTGAGATGCTACGTCAGCCAGCGGCAAACGGACTGGGTGGATCGCTTGCCACTAGCAGAATTTGCCTACAACAATGCAGTGCACGTCTCCACAGGGGTGTCGCCCTTTAAGGCCAATTACGGGCGCGACCTCAGATCTTTCCCAGAGAGGGAGAGGGAGGAGGAGGAGGAGGAGGGCCCACAGGCTGAGGATTGGGCAGAGGAACTGGAGACGGTGCACCAGCAGCTCAGAGACCACTTGGAGAGGGCCAAGGAAGCGTACAAAAAGGGGGCAGATCGCCACAGGCGACAAGGGGAGGTCATCAGGGTGGGGGACAAGGTGTGGTTGTCCTCGGAGGGCCTTCCCACCAGAGGGAGGTGCAAAAAGCTGGCACCCAAAAGGCTGGGCCCCTTCACGGTCACGCAACAGGTAAACCCGGTGGCATACAGGCTGGCACTGCCAGAGGACATGAGGGTGCATCCAGTGTTTCATAGATCGCTGCTGTCGCCGTACAGGGAAAGCAGCAGGCTCCGAGACAGCGAACAAACCCCCGAGGGAGGGGGGGAGAGGGAAGGCAGGGAGCAACTCAATGAGGCCACGGCCATCCTGGATTCAAGGTGGGGGGTGGGGGGACTGGAGTACCTCATGGCATGGGAGGATGCTCCACCGTCCCAGAATGAATGGGTCCCAGCCACTCAGATACAGGAGGAATTCTTGGTGGAAGAATTTCACGCCCTCTTTCCCCACAGACCCAAGCCCTGGCACATGGAAAGGGAGGGGGAGGAGGAGGAGGCACGGGAGAGCAGCTCACCATGGCGCTGGGAAGCGGAGTTTGAGGAACCAGAGGATGAGGTATGGGTGTCACCGAGATCCACCCAGTCAGAGGAAGGAGCAGATTGGCAGAACGTTTTTACCCCCACCAGCTCTGACGCCACGGACTTTTTGGGATTCCCGTCCGCCCAGGCGGAAGGGGGGGGATCGCAGGACTGGGGGGAGGTATTCACACCAACGGGCTCGGAGAGCACTGAGTTCTTAGGCTTCCAGTCGTCACCGACACATGGGGGGGGCCTGGGGAGGGGTGAAGGAGAGCTTGGGAGGGGGGTGGATGTGAGGGACAGGGGATATCGCGAAGTCCCTCCCCTCCTGAGTTCAAGCCCGTCCCCGAGCAAAGGGGAAAGCAGGGAGAGTTCCGATTCCAGTGGGGAAGCAGGAAGTCGTGTCCGAGGCTCAGGCAAGGTAGAGGAGCCAGGGTCCCAGGTGGGACAGGAAGGGGCAAGCAAGGGGGGAAGACCCATCCCTCCAACTCCAGAATTACGCAGGAAGAGGAGGGGCAAGAGGATGGGTCTGCCAAAGCTTTTGTGTTGGAGAAAGACGCGCCAAAAGCCATTAGGAGGTTCTGAAACCGACTGACAACATCGCTCCGTGTAAATAGCAATGACTTGAGCACTGTAAATACGCAGCACCAATAAAAGAATAAAATGCAGAGCTGCGTAGCGTCGTTACTCTGAAGTAGTCCACTCCGGCCACTGTGACACCTTTGACTCGACTTAACCGTCCGGGAACCTTTACCTTTACCTTTTTCATTACAGCAGTGGGTTACACAGATACACCTCTGCGGGAAGGGTATTCCACAAATTGCCACAGAGAATGCCCTCTCCTAGGTTGCCACCTCCCTGATACAGTCATACCTCGGTTTAAGTATGCTTCGGTTTGAGTACTTTCAGTTTAATTACTCCGCGGACCCATCTGGAATGGATTAATCCACTTTCCATTACTTTCAATGCGAAAGTTCGCTTCAGGCTAAGTACACTTCAGGTTAAGTACAGACTTTCGGAACCAATTGTGTACTTAAACCGAGCTACCACTGTAATTATTATTATTATTATTATTATTATTATTATTATATTTATACCCCACTCTTGGTGGCTCCTAACAGAACACTAAAAACAGAATAAAACTTCAAACATTAAAAACTTCCCTACACAGGGCTCCCTTCAGATGTCCTCTAAAACTCACATAGTTGTTTATTTCCTTGACATCTGATGGGAGGACATTCCACAGGGTGGGCGCCACTACCGAGAAGGCCCTCTGCCTGGTTCCCTGTAACCTCACTTCTCACAGTGAGGGAACCGCCAGAAGGCCCTTGACACTGGACCTCAGTGTCTGGACTGAACGATGGGGTAGAGACGCTCCTTCGGATATACTGAGCCAAGAGGGCTCCTGCAGATCTTAACACCTGGGAATATCTGTAGGAAAGGGTGCAATCCCTTAGACATGCAAGCCAATAAGCACAAACAAACGTCAAACACACCCAGCCCTCAAATTCTTATTTTAACTATGGGCACCTCAGTCTGTTGATTTTTATGTATTCAGGGACTCCAATGTGTGCATGAGGCTCTACTTTGCAAGGATAGCATTTCAATGGGGGAAGCAAATTTGCAGGCACGTACTTAAGGAGCCCATATCTGCCACCTCCATTAGCTCTGAGTGTGCCTCATAATATACCGGTACTTAGAGCAGGGGTCAGCAAACATTTTCAGCAGGGGGCCAGTCTACCGTCCCTCAGACCTTGTGGTGGACCGGACTATATTTTGGGGGGAAAATATGAACGAATTCCTATGCCCTACAAATAACCCAGAGATGCATTTTAAATAAAAGCACACATTCCCCTCATGTAAAAACACCAGGCAAGCCCCACAAATAACCCAGAGATGCACTTTAAATAAAAGGGCACATTAGAAGGTGATTGGGCTGGGCCTTCGTTTGCCTACCCATGATCCTAGCTAGGGTCAGGCTCAGGGCAAGATCTAGTCATCTGCATGGCAGTAATTCAATTTCATAATTTTTAGATAATGAATGCCAAACTCTACAGTCTCTTGGGGAAGGGACTTGGCTATTCAGAAGCTGATTTACTAAAAGAAAATAAACACACACACACACACACACACACACACACACACACGAATTGATGCACATTTTGTGGTAACTTTACGTGAAAATTAGAGTAATCCAGCGTAACAATACCGTGCTTTAGATGTTTGATAAAATGTATTCAATGGGACTCGTTCCCAGGCATGTGGTATTGGATTATAGCCTACGTATGGGGTCCTCCCCCCCTTCTTCAATTGCTTTTCTCCTCAAATGCCACTGAAACTTTTGGGGGCACCAGATCTTTAGCCCTCAGAATTTCTTTGATATTATTTGTAATAAGCAGATGACCAAAAAGCAAAAAAGGCCTTTTTGATTTTTTAAAAAGTCACTTACTAGAAGAATAACTTGGATCCAAGAATTCTGTGGTGATTGCATTTGCTTGGGTCCTTTTGATACAACAGCAGAAAAATGAAACACCAGCAGCTTTAAAGAACACAGACACCCCAAGCTGTGTTCTGACATAATTACGGATATAAGCCTTTAATTTCTTACCTCACATTAACAGGAGAGAACAAATGTTAATGGCTGAACTTCTTTTCCCCTCTTCTCCCTTTAAAATCCCAAGGAGCTGTTCTCTTTTTTTCTCTCGTTATTTTTTTTTACCTCACAGGGATCTGTATCAGATCAACTGGAAAAAATGCAGTTTAAGATGAAGACACTTTTGGAAAGAAAAAAGGACATTGTGAACACTGTACAAGAACTTCAAGGCAAGATTATTTAAACAGCGAAGAAGCTCACTGAAAAACAGGAATAATGCTATGAAAAAAAGATTGTAATGGAAAAGAACAGAGTCTATAGACACTTGAAGTGCCAAAAAAAAAAAAAGCTAGGCCTCTTTTTCACTTTGCACTGGTGGTGTAGGTGTTGCTGCAACACAATCATTTCCATGTAATGTGTTAAAGCCTTAAATCACATAAGCGAAGCCACACTGCAGCGCTTTCCCATGCTGACTTCCCTCTAGGAATAGGGACAGTGCTGCTATTGGGGGGGGGGAACTACAGTGTCGGCTTCTTCCATGTAGCCCTCCTGTTCTGCAGAAGAAAACTGTGACCACTACTGCCTGCACATTGTGCAGAATGAAGTGGTAGATTGTGGGTGCACCCACCCCATATATTTAAAGCACGTTCAGCACACAGTTAAACGCATGGCTTTTCTGGATTGTGGGTTCAGATTGGTGGCTTTTGTTTTTGAATGAAATGCTCCCTAGGGGTACTAAATTAGTGCATCAGTGAGATGATTATGCTAAAATTTCCTTTTGATATGCTAGTTTCCTACATACAGATGATTTTGTGTGTTTACATTAGAGTGGTTTCAAGCACTGTTCTCATGTGCAGCCTGAAATGGTACATTCTGGAATTTGACCGCCACAGTTTTCCTCTTTTCACTGCAGTTTGATTTGTTTTATTTGCTACAATTTTGTATAATGGCTTACATTATATTAGGCATGGTGCAAAAGGGGGAAATGAAGGAGATAACGGTGAGTAAATTCAGATAACATAATGTTGAATAATGAAGGGATCCTTCCTTTCTCAGCTCTCCCTCTGATGCAGCTAGCTGGAATGGCTGGTGGCAGAATTTGTGTGATGGATAATGTGTGGAATGGCTCTGTGTCTCATTAAAGGCAATGGAAGGAGTCCAAGCCTGGTGCCAGGAATCAGGGGCCCAAAGGCTCTAAAGAGCTCCTTACTAGTCTAGCCTGGCCAAACCACCATTCACTGCCATGACCCACAAGGCCCTCAGACATCTGTTTCTAGTGGTGGGCAGGTGATGGTGCCACTTTTGCATGTTAGGGGTGTGACAAGTCTAATTAAGTAACTTTGTTGCAGCCTACTCCCCTGCCAAATTGAGTTGCCATAGTGTTTATCCTCTAATTCTGCCCCTGACTCCCAACAGGTTTCTGTTAAAATCTGCCTCTCTGGTTGGATGCTTTGCCCCTTTGGTGCTCTGATGCATCATCATTATCCATTGCAGATTAAAAGCAGGAGTCATGTGCATCCTCCTCCATTGGCTTTGCCAAGTGGTTTCATCACACAACATACCCCTTTTTCACAGCTGGTTCCATTCATAGTACTAAAACGAGTTTCCAAAGCACAGAGTCTGCATTTCTTCACAACTTAATTCTTGATTGCACAATCTGCTCATTATTCCACACAGTGAATGATTTCATGTTCATGTTCTGGAGCTCAGACACTGTGCTACTGGGGAATGGAAGAATGTGGGACTACCACATGATCTCATATGACTGTTGACCAAAAGATCACAGCTAGCCATGTTCTCCCAGAGATGCCCTTTTATTCTTCTCGAAAACTGGCAGTGAATAGAAGCAATGAAAGTCCTAGTCCTCTGAGGCCACAATGGATAGTTGTAGCTCACCCAGCACAGGCACAGCTCAGAAAAGGTGCCAAAGATTGGGGACAAAAGACTTGTGTGATCCTTAAGCATGTCTGGCCAAGAGTTAGGAACTTCCTGAACCCAACTCAGTAAAAGCTTCAGTAAGGTGTTGTTGTTGTTGTTTTTGCATACTCACTGTAAGCTCCCAACTCCAGCTAGCTCATGTGACTGTTCCCACCCCAAGCCTTGCCTGCCTTCACGTGAGCTAAAGGCAGACTTTCAAAAAGCATATAAAGGCTGAGCTTTAGCCCAAGTGACTGTGGGTCCAAACAATGTTTGGGATATTTTGCCTAGCTCTCTGCATGAACTGTGATTAGAATCCTTAGCTTAGAGGGCAAACAGAAAACACTTCCTTTTTTCCTAAAATTTGATTAACTGAAAATGAAATTTATCTGGCTTAATACTGTTCTCTAATTTTAAACCCATCTGGGGGCTAAGAACATGGTATTCAATAGAACTGACTTTCACATACATATTATATGCAAAAAAAAAAATACAATATCAAAGCAATTTTTGTTCAAATGGATGGAATGTTTTCATATCTACCTTCTTCTTTTTTAAAAAAGAAGTTCCTCACTGAATAACTTATTCAAACTGAAGGAAGAAAGCCCTCACTTGAGTAGACAAGTTTCCTTTATACTTCATATTTGGTTATAAATGGTGAGCCAATCCTGGTGTTCTTAAAAATACATACAAGGCAATAATTTTGTGTGGGTCAAACTATATAATGTGGGGAATGTGTGACTGCATTTCAGGTTATCTGTTTTGTTTTGTTTTTAAATCCAAATGGCTGGTTTTTAAAAAGCAGCTGTGAGGATCAAGATGTTAATCAATGGGAGTTAATCAATGGCAGCTTCACTCTCTGAGTGTAAAACAGTTCTGGGGGGCAATTTTGTGGGGGGCTGCAGTGCAGGAGGGAAGTGTTAATCACACATTCCATGTATCATCTAATTTGGCCCTTAGAATTGTCTACCTAGCTGACTTTGACATATCAAAATTTCTAATACGGTCAAAATATAAGTCAAATTTCCAAAAATCTGAGAAAGCCTTATCCGAGCAATATACGGTAGCTAGTCATCCATACACAGTTGCTTACACTCTCCTTCCTGGGTTTGGTGGCAGTTAACATTCAAAATCTACCAGTGCCAGGGATTGCTTTCTTGCAAATTGCATGATACACCTCACAGTGTAGTCCTTAAGAACGTACATATTAATTGGCCACATTATTTACCACTCTTCTGCAAACAACACTAAATCATTCTTGTTCCATGGGGTATGCCTCGTGGAATATCCAGACAAACTGTGCCAATAGGTCTCATAATGTTATGCTGGCAGTCTAAGCTTAGTGATGAACATGGGCAAAAATAGACATTATAAATGGCTACAGCCTGATCTTTCTTAATGGTCAGATCAAAGACTGCAACTCCAGGCAACAATGATGGAGCAGTTATCCAACACAACTAAGCAGAAGAAGGTACAGAAGAGGGGGAAAGGCAAAGACACGAAGCTTCTTCTAAACATGGATGGAAAGAGGGACAACCTTTGTGGAATTCCACCCGCTAAACTTTCATCTATGCTGGTCAAGCAGGTAAAAGAAGCAGCAAGCACCACTCCATTCATGATCATTGTTTGATGAAATGTTGATAACATCATAAAACAGTGATGTTTATTCAAGAGGGTAAATACATTTTGTACTTAGCTATATGGTCGCAAGTCCTGTTAAAGTCAACTGACTTTGTTGCATGTATATAATAGGAAGTGATAGTTGGCCTCTAGAGCTTCACCTTGAGCAAAATTACTTGTAATCACTTATGACACAACATATTAATTTATACAAGGTTCAAAGGCACTAGCCTTCTAAATGGGCACTTGACCATGCAAAGCCCAGCTCTGCTTCCCGCTGTATCGCATTGTACATCCTGCCTTCAGACTGACACCCAGCTGTTCATTAATAGTAGTATTGTTAATTAGACTTGCTAGTTGCATTTAGAAACATGAATATAAAGACATTATAAAGACAAAACAACAACCAATCCCCCTAACAGGAAGAAGCAGCTTCGGCAGCACACTAATAACAGCATCATCTCGGTCTATCGAAAGACTGGGAGGGGTGAGGAGGATAAATCTTTACTTGGCACCAAAAAGATGTCAGTGAAGGTGGATCTCACTGGATCTTCCTATTCATGAAAGAGGATAAGAGCACTTCCTGTTCCAACCAAGCCTTCATTGAGCAACAAGGTCTTCCCAAGTCCTGATACATTCCAGTATCCCTAATGGTTTACATAAATTTTAAATTGGCCCTGATAGCCAATTCATCCTACTTCAGGCTGCCGCACACAGCCTAGCCCTGGCACAAACATGTTCAAAAGAATCTCAGGGGGGAAATGCCAAGAAGGGAGTGCCTATTTTGATGATGCTGAAAATGTTCATGAAAAACAGTAATTACGTTCAACAGAGTCCCAACTTTTGCCCAGATTCTCCTTGTAAATTTCATGTTGGGTAAACTTTGGTAGCAACTAAAGGAAAAGCAATATGGGGGGGGGGGTGTAAGGCAGTATGGAAAGATTTGCACAAGAATAATTATTTTTTTCACTTGCTTATGAACAGCTACACTTCAAGAATCACTTCAGGAAGTATTTTTCCCTGCCCCACTGATAAAGCAGATGGCAATAAGTCACTTCCGGTGCTTATTAGCACAATAAATCAATGTGATCTACATGTTTTAGGTTGTTAGAAACCAGATTACAGAATCACTGCAAAGTGACAAGAAATCTCAGTTATCATATGCAGGTATCAGTGCAGCCATTCACCAGCGCAGGATAAGGGAAATAAACAAATATAATTGCCTGATTTCTCCCCTTTTTTTATGAGATCACATAAATTAAAGAGTGAATCTAAGAGAATCCAGAGATTGTAAATGGTGGGAGCTCTGTTTCTGCACTTGTAACTTAGTATCATAAGAGTGTTAAAACTTAAAGGCTTGTTTTCTCGCTTTTCCTTGCCCACAAAAAATTACTAGCCTGAAAATTCATTGTACTAACGCCAGGATGCTGTTGTGCCTGTGAAGAAGGAAATATGTATGAAAACATGCTACTTGGGGTCCATTTAATTGACACTAACATTTTTTTTAATTTGAGGCTGATGCGTATGAAAACCTTGACATTAAAATAAAATTCTTCTGGAGCAAGTATAAAGAAATTTGTTCAAGATTATCAGAGCTGAGTGGTAAGCATTTTGACGAACGTGACTTTTTAAAATAAAGAACAGTAAAGCCACTTGACAAGTTCTATTCCAACCTCACATTTCCTGACCTTATTGTTCAATGTCCCACCAGGGGTCAGGGATGATGGGAATTGTTTAGAAACCTCTGAAGGGCACCAGGTTGGCCACCCCTGCCGTAGAGGAACAACTCTCCTCCCTGCATGTCCCATTCATTTTATTAACAATTCCCCCCCCAAAAAATATCCTAACACAAAAACACAGAGAGGTGATACCATGTGAATCTGAACTGAAAGTGTTATTTGCATTTTTCTGGTTTCAGAATATTTGCCCTGTTTCATTATGTACCCAGTAAGGAAATCCTTTTTTTTTTAATGACTTGCACAAGGATGTTGTGGAGAAGGCATGTCACGTAATATGCTATCAGAGCCCTCCAGTTGTTTACCATGGCCACTTGCAAGCTGAACTTGATTCTTATGGATCCTCATTTTCTGGCAAGGGTTGCCTTCATTTGGGAAACAAAAATATCCCCAGGCAACTTCAGGAATTCCTTTTCGCTCTCTTATCTCACCATGGCATAGCACTGAGGAAGAAACAGAAATGACACCAGGCTGTTTGCCTCCCATTACTCCTTATTCACATGGTAATGGGACATTTGGCCCTACAGAGTACATCTCCTCTTTTTAGGATGGGGGGAGGGGGGTTGTAGAATGGAGTTGGACTGTGCCCAAGGCTTCCTGAAAACAACTGAAGCTCATGTGCTGCTGTGGGCTAAGGAAAGAAGAAGAAGATTGTACCCTGCCAACTGTAAGTAGGAGTTCAAGAGGGTTACAGAAAGAAAGTCATCTTTCTGTTCATCTTTCTCTGGCCCTTGGGACTGGCCCTTGACCACAAACCCTTCCCAGGAGAAATTCAATTTTGTATGCATTTTAAGAAGAAACTAGCCAATTTACACATCTCCACCCAGTGTGAGCCAGTGTGGTATAGTGGTTAAGAGCGGTAGACCCGTAATCTGGGGAACCGGGTTCGCGTCTCTGCTCCTCTACATGCAGCTGCTGGGTGACCTTGGGCTAGTCACACTTCTCTGAAGTCTCTCAGCCCCACCCACCTCACAGAGTGTTTGTTGGGGAGGAAGGGAAAGGAGAGTGTTAGCCCCTTAGGGTAGTGATAAAGCGGGATATCAAATCCAAACTCCTCTTCTTCCTCTTCTTCTTCTTCTTCTTCTTCTTCTTCTTCTTCTTCTTCTTCTTCTTCTTCACCCATTGCACAGGCTGAAACCCAGCTAGCCTTCAAAATTCTCACTTTGCCAAATTTAGCAATGCAGTTTTCCAACTAGACAATGTGTAGAAAATTCATATAATAGGAGAAATTGTGGATAAAATGTTGATGGATTTTCATGAAGATTATTTTAATTGGTTTTCACAAACAGCTGTGGAAATGTGGGCAACTGAATTTAAGACTGGAAGAATGGGAAACTGAGGAAACTGACACTGGCAGAGTTTTCCATCCCTAGGTGCAGATCAGGTGGTTTTATATAATAATTGGAAATGATCAAATTTATCAAACAAATTTCTCAATTTTCTTTGTGGATGCCATATGCTCCAGAAACCACAAAAAAACTGAGGTGCTGTTTCCAGATTTCATTCAGAATCATGAGAATCTTACTTTATTTTATAAAGTTGTTTTACCAGTGTTTTCATTTGCTCATTTCTTGTCTCCTTCACTTTCTGTTATCTAGATACAAAGAGGATTTTAGAACAGAAAAATAAAGAAGCTTATTTAGAGTCAATTGTTCAGAATTCCAAGATACCTCCAGAAGAAAGAAGGCTACAAAGTGCTCTATATCAGAGATTGCACCCAGATAAGGTACATGTTAACTACACTGCAAACATACTGAAGTTTGTGGGATATCATCTTTGTCTGTTTTAACTTAGTGCTCAAATAAATGTTGAAAGACCAGAGTGTGAAGGCTCCCATGATCAGTACTTTATAAAAATTGTATAAAAATGGTAAGACATCTATATACATCAACAAAAACGTAACTGTGGCTATTAAAAAAGATAGAAGTACGGTTCTGTGCTCCTACAACTGCTTCAGTGAACTTGTTTTTTTAATACAGTATATCTTGTAAAAAAAAAAAGATGAATTATTTCATGATTTATAAACTGTTGCAAAGCTGTGTCCCACATAGCTAATTAGCTAATATTTGTCAGCCCTGTGAATGCACTTTTGTGCCAGAGAGCGTTGTGTTTCCACTTTGCAAGTGCACCGTCACATCATTTGTATCAGTGACTTGGGTGTAATTCAAGGATTAAAGCAGAGCTGTTCAGCTTCTTTCCCAGAACACTACTATTCTGACCTGCAGAAGCCACCACTGACTGAGCTAACTTATCCAGTCCCAGCCCTACCACTAGCCAATTTGAGCCCTTTGCCTCGGGTGGCAGATTGGCAGGGACGACACACCTACCCATTGCTATCTGCCTGCTCACCACTGCTGAAAATCCACCATCCCCAGGAAAATACATTTGGAAGCCACCTTCTTGCATTGAAGGGCGCTGCCTCACCACCACTGCTGCTGCTGCACACCTAACTTCAATCCAGCACAAAGGCTGTTGGCCACTACTTTGCCCCTCTCAGGGAGAAGCCAGTGCCACCTCAGATCTCACCCCTGAGAAATGAAATGCCTATAAGAGTGCCACTGCTGCCTTGCAATGACTCTTTCAACAAACAAGAATAGAAGTGCCATCATTGGCATTCCTGTGGCTAAGTACAGATTCTTCTCAAATCTTGCCCATCTCTGCCTCATTCTTTGAGGATGTCCACATCCTGCCTCAAAGTGAAGGCATTGAAGGATGAGATCTGGATGGCACCAGACTCGCCTTCCGGAGTCACTATGCTACAGCTGATGAGCCAATGGAAACACAGTCAAGGGGGCCCTGGGTGACAAGAACATCCAAGTAGGAAGGCTACCGGGCATGGTTAATTTAGACTCTGCTATTCAACTATCAGTGGGCTGTTAGCAGAAAGCCAGAACGTGGTGTCTAAACCATGTTGTATCAAAGCAAGAAGATGAAGATGGGGTTTTTCATCCAATATAACTTTCTGTTTTTTCGTTTTTTCCCCAGGATTTTGTGCTTGACCTAAACGACCTTGAGCAAGCTCTCCAGGATGTTAACAAATGCCTGGTTTCTCCAAAAGAGTTCTCTTATATTTTCCATGTAAGTTCTACTACTGTACCATTTGTCAGCAGTTAGACTGCTATCACACAAGCTTTTCCAAGACTTCTGCCGCTGGGCCAAAGGCAATATGTCTGGGCTGTCTTCTGTATGTCTTGGAGATTACAAAAAAAAAAAAGCTTGGCGGCTGACTCATTAGGTTTATATTTTATCAATTTTGCCAACATTGTGTTCAGTGTCTGGGAAGCTAATGCAATACATAGCTCTGTATATTGGTAATGGCAGTGATTCACTGAAATAGTCTGAAGTATATTAGGCTCATGTAACAGGATTAAGATTTTTCTCTTACCTGGTAAAAGAAATTTAAGGAATCCTTCAGCTATTGTAAATGGTCCTTAAACTCTTCCTTTTGCCTTAGATGCCATCTGGGTGAATCACATGTGCCAATCAAATGAAATTCTTCCATCCCACCCTGCCCAGCTATAGTAAAGGAAGTCGGAGGTGCTGAGCTGTACAAGTCAGGGCGTTTGCAAAAGCTGAGAATACCTTTTAGCCTGGAATGTGCCTCTCATGAATAATGTTATTATTGAGGGAGAAAAGGCAGTATAAGGCTGTTTGTAAATCAAATATACATTCCAGTCATTCTGGAAGGATTCTAGCCAATGTCTGTTTTATATTCAGATTGAAAATATATAGACACTCATACACAAAGCACCCTGGAAAAAAGTTTAATAGTCACACATGCAAAAATGAGCAACATTTACACTGCCAAATTCCTTCATCGGCCTTGCAGTCTCTAGGCCTTCGGTCTGTCCTTTCCCATTCTCTCTGGCTTTGCATTCTTAGAGTGTTCTTGGAGGGCAAAGGGCTCCATCAGCCCTGGAGATGTACTCTAGTACACTATGTAGTGCTTCTAATGGTATATTCCTTCTATATTTATTTATTTATTTATTTATTTATTTATTTATTTATTTATTTATTTAAGCAATTTATAATACCCTGCTTTTCACCACACATCTCAAAATGGTTTACGGAAAAATTAAAACTTGCAAATACAGCGTTTAATACACAGATTGAAACATCAGAGACTAGAACCTTAGAACAGCATTGTAGTAGCGATACCTATCTACTGAACATCTTTTGTAATTTTTACCACGTTTGAAACTGGAAGATGTAAACAAAAGCTTACATTCTCCACAAACGGATCCCTTTTTTTTTTCATTCTGAACAGGCATAGTTTGGTGACATCATCTTGCTCTCAGTGCTTTTTTAATGCAGTCATAAGCTAAAGAACAGCTCTTTTAAGTGCAAAGGTTTCAAAGATACCATTCACCTGAACTCTATCATCTGTGTTTTGGTTTTACCAAAGTACCATTTAGGACAAAATGGTAATCCCATTCCAGTGTCAAGCACTACTACTTCCAGGATCAGAGGTGCAATGCCTCTGAATTTCAGGTGCTGGGGAATAGGAGAGGTCTATTGAAGAAGAGATCTATTGCGTTTAGCTCTTGCCTAACAGCCATCTGTTTGGCCACTGGGGGAGGCAGGTTGTTGGATAAGATAGGCCTTTTGTCTGATCCAACAGGGGGTTCCTTGTTCCTTATTAAGAGCTTTTTTGCATTCCAAATCAGCTGCATTTACCGTGCTTGCTTTAAATTCCTAGTGTATTCCAAGGCATTGAAATAAAGCACTCCACAGTTATGTGAAGCATTGCACTTAATAAATATAGCCTCATCTTCAAAAAGAAGAAGCAGAAGAAGCTACCAAAAAAAAGGTAACTGGAAAGGCTGTCGATTGGTCTGAAGGACCAAATAAATCTGGACGTAAGATATTCCAGTGGTTTCAAGAGGGATCTTTCCTTGGTTCATTTATGGCACAACTCATTACATACCCTTTTTTTCTGGGCGTGTTATTTTCACTCTTAGCAACATAATTAGGGTGTTCGTTATTTTGTAAAGAAAATCTATGGAGAACATGCCGTACAAAATAATATTTGAGGCTGATGTGACCCAAAAACCAAAACCGGGCCTAGAGTTTATAATTTGTGAATTATAGGTTCGGGTGTATTGGGAGGGAAATGGTTTAGTACATTTCGCACCCTCAAACATCCAAGTTTTCCCTCATGTTACTTCAGCCTAAGTTGTGGAGCAGGCCTTCAGCCTGAGTAGCATGTGTGGTTGCCAACACAGAATGACATTGAACTGGTCCTCTGCTCCAGCCCCCAAACCATCTTTAACGGGAAGTGTGAATGTTTACAGATTAACTGAAAGCTAATCACTGAACTTCCTAGCTGAAGAAGAAAACAGTTTGGTCACATTTTGCCATCCTTTTGGGGGGCTGGAGGGGAGATGTAAAAACATTTGCATTGGCCAGAAATAAAAGCACATGCTTCACACACTTGTAACCAACCCCAGAAAGTGGGGGGGGGAGCCCTCAGTCTTCTTGGCTTTGAAGATTTTGAACAGGAAGCCGTTTAGAGCTGGAATGCATGCCTAGCCAGTCCAAGAAACACCCGTTCTTATTACTTCTGGGCTATCGAAAAAGCTTGAGGTGAAAAAAGTATAATTTATAAGCAGCCCCTCTTTTCCTGTTTTGTTTAGATTTTTTTCCTCTGCTTTTGCCAAGCCTGTTTTTCAAACTTTGCATGAGGAAACACATTTATACTTGCCTTTCATTTTATTTACTCAGCTGTACATCTACCTAAATTGATAGCTGCTGCTCCTACCTGGCTTCAAATCCAAACAAAGAGAGAGGAAGGTGCATGTTATACTTTCATGGTTTCTGAGGCAAAGGAGGAATCTGGGCGGAGGGCAGGCTGCTGTGGGATTGATATCAAGGGGAGTTACCAGCAGATTTTCTTCCTTTCAGGATATCCACAACTGTATGTTTTAGGAGGAAAATGCTCTATAATTTGCCACACATTCAAGCTGGCCAAGATACTCATTTTGTGGAAAGGATGGCAATGTTTCCTGAGGAGACCAGTGCTTTTCAAATGCTATTAAAACAATAACTGCCAGCCACTTTTTTTAAAAAAAAAGAAAGAAAAATCACCAAGAAGGTGTGCTGCAAAGTGTCCTAGTACGGAGGATTGAATCAAGCAAAGTCATTGCGCACACAGAATTTCTGCTCATGCAGTAGATCTTCCCCACACTGCCCCCCAGTCTGCTTTGGAAGGTTGTGGGGAGATGTTCCCTTGCAGTGACTTCATTAGCTATAACCTAATAAGTTTAGAAAATCATGGAAGCATAGAAGGGAAATGAAGACCACTCAGCTACACATGCATGCCATTGCTTGAGTCTAGTCCAACCAGCTACTGGAATATATTTTACTTATATTCAATGACCATTGAAGTCCGGAGTTTATGATGTTCTGCATCTAATTTAAAGTATGAACAACAAATGCACTGTCAAGCGATGTTTGAGTGGTATGATTATTAGTTTCCCACCTCACCCATGACTGGCTTAGGAAGTCAGATATAGACAGCCTATGCTGCGGCGGTGGCGGCGGCTGTTGCACATACCAGGTAGCACATGAGAAAAAGGTATTGAGTGTTTACTATTTGAGATATTTTTTTTAAAAAAAATCTGCAAGAGATTAATCCAACCTTCAGACACTGTGGAGGAAAAAGAAGACCGCTTCAGTCTGTCGAAGTATTTGCAAAACAAATTTGAATTACGACTTCTCCTTACAAACTGTAGTATAAAAAAACGGCTCACATCATAACTATTTCAAAGGCTAAAAGCTAACCACCAGCAATAAACATATTGCGCCAGTAATTTAATGCAGGAATTATGGTAGGGCAGATGCTATTTGGGGTCTGGTGTGGAATTCTTCAATAAAAACCAAGACTTGGTAGAATGTCCTTCTCATTCCACTGAGAGGACTTGCGCACACACAGTTTTTATTGCCGAACGGGGACATTAACATCTCTATTTTCAAGAACTCTGATAGTGGCACCACTTTTGCTAAGCTATTTGATCCCCCACCTCCAACATGTATGATTCTATGTGCTGGTGTCACTGCAGCCTGGAGTAGTGTTGAGTTGGTATCCTTCTGAATAGGACGACAAACAACTAGGCACAGTCATGATCCTAAAACTTTCCTTGTGAGCTTTTGGGGGGGGGTCTCAGTGCAGTGAAATGCAGGACTAGGTGGAGCTGTTCGAGTGTCAGCCCTGGGACTTCAGCTGGCCCACTGTAGCTGAGGCCAGTATAATTTAATCTTTTAAAATCTTACATTTGAAACAGAAATGTTAGGCAACTGCACTAGATTCTCCTTCCCTCTGGGCCCTGCTCCCAACATAGCATCCCACTGTGGTCATATATCAGCTCCCAGAATCACTGGAGGGAAAGAAGATGCTTCTCCTCAGCGCTGGACCCTCTAAAGAAAAGAACAGCACTAAGCTTACCAGCCCTGCTGTACCCCCAAAGCACAACCCAGAGAATGATTATTATTATTATTATCATTATTATTACCTTTCTGATAAGCAGTTTCCAACTTTCCTTAAAATAGGCAAACAGATGAGTCAGGATGCAGCGAAGAAACCACAATAGAGGAGGCCAGTTCAGTTAAATGGAAACTTTTCTCTTCTTAACTATGCTTCCCATTGTGCCTCAGACTCAGTAACTTTTTCAAGAGTCCAAAATGCTTATCATTATGTCTTAGATCCACAAAATATTTCACCTTTGAGGCTTGCAGTCTTTGTTCCAAATACAGCTTCAGTGTCCACAGATTCCGCTGCTGACCTTTCTCATAGCCACTCCACCATAAATGAGGCTATGTGGATATGCAGCACCAATTGTAGTTGCAATTCTAAAACTCCTCAGAAGTGTGTTTTCTTTTATCCACAGGACTTATGCTTTCTGTTAGCTTAACGCAATTAGGGCATACACTACAATGGTTACAAAGGAAAGGGCCCATAATGCTGAACCGTTGTGTTCCCTAACACCAAGGCATACCTTAGTTTAAACACAAAAAATGGGTTTCCCTTTTATATATGGATTCCTGACAGCAGCTTTGGAGATTACTTGCTTTTTATTATTTTATCATTTTTAGCTTATCCACCTACACACAGTGACGCACAGTTCATTTTTAAAGCATTGATTCATTGGTCTTGTGTTGTGCGCACAGTTCCTGATCCACTGTAGAAGCATGAATATTACCTCCGAGTGGTGGTGCTGGGGAGAGTGCCACCTTTGGAAACCATGCATCATTTTCTGCGCATGGCTTCTGATCCAACAGAGGATTCTCCATCTTTCCCATGCACAATGACCTGCCTCGATCAGCCAATGACTGTTGCATAAGATCGTCATAGAACCATTACGTTACATTTGCTTAATAGGCTTGGGACAAAGGTTTCATGAGCTGACAGCGCTCATCAGCTGATGGCGCTGATTATTAACCCAAATGACTTTCAATATATGCAAGTCGTTTTTTCTTTCTCTTTCAGATTCTTGAACTCCCAGGTAGACAATACAGGCTAAACCTTGAACTCTTCTGTGTAGTGGCAGCTCTGTCTGAGAAAGTGACACAGCTTGAGTAAGTGAAAATATAAACCAAAGCCCATCTGCAGTGACCAAACTGATTAGCGACTGTGGCTATTTTGCAGCTTCAATTTTAGAAGAAGAAGGCAGAACAAAATAGCTGGTGGAAAATATTTCGATGGAAACCAGTTCATATAATTAGAGCCAATCCACGCAATCACTTTTGGGGCTTTCGGACATGTATGTGGTTCTAGTCATTCCAATTAAAATGTTCCCATAACAGTTAATCTGCAAACAGTTTAGCAAATAAATCTTGCTGCCCTAATACAAATGATTTCCTTGTTATTTAAACATCAAATGAATGAATCCATGTCTATACAGTATAGGAACTGTTATACCTGGGATTTCCCCCACACACACTTGTTTCTGATTTATGATATTGTAGGAGCCATGTCTTATTGCTTTATTTGTAACATATATGAGGAGTAAGTGTAAACACAAGACACTTAATTGCAAAAAAAATGTTTACTGGAACAATAGTAATTACAGAGGTACTCGGTCTGGCTAAGCATAGTTCTTGGTTTTAGCATGAACCTGCTATGGTTTATTGGGTTCATCAGGAAGTGATTCAAGTGTTTTGTCTATATATTTAAAAGCCCAAAATAAATTGTATCATCTTCCCAGTGACTTCATATCAATTTATTCATTATACAAGAACCAAGTTGTTTATTTGTCTGGTGGTCAGTTTGATGAAGTCATCCTTGGATGAGAATGTCAAGCCTTCTCGTTAATGTGTCATCTTCATGCTTTCTGTCAATAAACATTTGTCATTTGAGGCAAAGCATAATGTATAGTTAGGTTGTGGTAGAGAGCTGAATTCACAATGTGTATCACTTATGAAAATATTTTCTTCCTAAAGGAAGTTCATTTATTCTTACAGTTAGGGCTACCATCAAAACCAATCAGATGCAGAACTCAGGGGTTGCTAAAAAAAATCTGCCATAATTTATTGAATCCACTTGATTTTTTTCTCTGGGGTGTATGGATGTTAGGGGAGTGTTAGAACCTCTGGTGGGGGACACACTGCGTTCCTTCTGGGGTATTTCTCCACCTCTGGTCCCACCCTGCACTCAGTTCTCACCTGTGGTTCATAGAAGCTGTCAGCATGCGACAGCAACCACGCCCTGGCTGGCTAAACCAGATGAGGGTAGCCAATGGGCCTCAAACCCTTGGTGAGTTTGGCACTTCCCCTGCATGCAAAGTTGTACAGGCTCTGGTGTATTGATACCAATAGTGGGTCCAATGGTCATGAAGGCAGTTTCTGTATGTGCTGTAGATGGAAGCGAAGGACAGATGAGGCTCATCAACCTAAGAGATGGAATACTGTAATCCTAAACCTCCACTGTCTTGTGGGATAGCTTTGGAAGAAGAAAGGGCTAATGAGTAGATCCTATAAAAATAAGCAGTGGAGTCCCTAATACTCTTGGATGGCACCTTAAACGCCTCCTTATGCCAACTCCTGCAGCCAAGATGGTACTTAACATATTACTTTCCTTTCCTTTGGATCACATCAGTGATGCCAAGAGGAGGGTCTTGTTGTCTGGGCATTCTGGGACCTCCATACACACTGCCCATACATCATGGGAAGGTCACTTCAGTGCTGCTCACTGCATTTGCCTTCTTCTAAATTTAATCAAAGAGGCATATGGAATAAATATGCATGTATAATAATAGCTCAGGCTTTTAAGGTCAGCTAGTTTAATGTGCAACAGCCATTTGTATGCACAATAACGAATCCTTCAATATTCATTTTTTAAAAATAAAAATTCATCTCTGGTTCCAGATCAGCCGAAATAAGATAAGGTTGCTTTGGGAAGTTTTGAAACAGGACTGTTAAATTCCAGTGATGGAAGCAGGCAAGGAAGTTGGATTCCCCTAAACATCCTTATAATTGCCTCCTTTTATATTGCCTTAATCACACTGGTTTGAATCTAAATCATTTTTTTTTTAAATAAATTTTTATTCAATTTCCAATTTATCCAATTAAAATAATAAAAAAACATTCTTTTATACACAACATTATAAATTTTCATCTAACATTTTGCTCTGCCGAGCTACGACTTCCCCCCCTCCCTTCATGCGGGTTTCTTGTTTACTACATTTTTGCAGTTCCTTTTTGACTGTTTGGTCAATTCGTAGGATTTATTTCAATCCTGCAAGTGTTTTTAAAGATCTACAATTTTTCTCCATATAATCCACATATTTACTCCAGTCTTTTTGAAACCTTGTCTCCCCCTGGTCGCGGATCTTGCAAGTCATCCTTGCGAGTTCAGCATAGTCCATCATTTTAATCTGCCACTCCTCAATCGTTGGAATTTCTTGTAATTTCCATTTTTGGGCTAACAAAGTCCTAGCCGCGGTTGTCGCATACATAAACAATACTTGATCTTCTTTTCTAATCTCTCCTCCCATTATTCCTAGTAAAAATGCTTCAGGTTTTTTTGGGAAAGTATATCTAAACATCTTTTTCAGCTCATTATATAACATCTCCCAAAATCTTTTTACCTTATCGCATGTCCACCACATATGATAAAATTCACCATCTCTCTCTTTACATTTCCAGCAAGTTTTGTCACTCATTCTATACATTTTGGCTAATTTAACTGGTGTTAAATACCATCTATACATCATCTTATACACATTTTCTTTCAAAGCAGTACATGCTGTAAATCTCAACGTTTGAGTCCATAATTTCAACCACGCGTCATAATCAATATTGTGCCCAAAATCTTTTGCCCACTTGATCATCACTTCTTTTGTCAACTCATCCTTCGTATACCATTCTAATAACAAATTATACATTTTTGACAGAAGCTTTGTTTTGCCTTCTAGCACTTCTATTTGGAATTTGGACCTTTTGTCCTCAAATCCTATTTTCCTGTCTTCCCTAAGAACATCATTTATTTGATGGTATTGTATCCATCCTGTTAAAACTCCTTTAATTTCTTCATAGGGTTTAAGTCTCCATCCTTTATCAGTTCTTATCAAGATTTCCTCATAAGTGGCCCACCTCCCCTCCATATTTACTTTCTTCACTGTTAATACCTCTGCTGGTGAAACCCACCATGGTTTTTTGGTCTCTAACAGCATTTTATTTCTTTCCCACACCTCGTACAGAGATCTTCTTATCACATGATTGGTAAACCCAGTATGAGACTTCTTTTTGTCATAACATAAATATGCATGCCACCCAAATCTATTGTTAAAACCTTCCAAATCTAGCAGGTCAGTATTCTTCAACGTTATCCACTCTTTAATCCAACACATACAAGACGCTTCATAATAAAGTCTTAAATCTGGCAGGGAGAAACCACCTCTTTCTTTTCTGTCTACCAAGATTTTATGTTTTATTCTAGGTTTTTTCCCCTGCCAGAGAAATCTTGACAAAATCTTTTGCCATTCTTGAAATTGTCTTGTACCCTTCACCACAGGTATAGTTTGAAATAAGAATAACATTTTAGGTAGGATATTCATCTTAATTGCTGCTATTCTTCCTAAGAATGACATGTTCATATTAGTCCACCTTTCCAGGTCTTTCTTTATTTCTCTCCATACTGGTTCATAATTGTCACTATATAAATTAATGTTCTTTGCTGTCATCCATATTCCAAGGTATTTTACTTTTTTTGCCACATCAAAACCATATTTTAGATGTAGCTCTTGCTTTTCCTCTTTCGTCATATTCATTGCCATCACCTTTGTTTTCTGTCTATTTAATTTAAATCTTGCTAATTGTCCAAATTTCTCAATTTCTTCTATGGCCGCTGCAACACTTTCATTAGGATTTTCTAGTGTTAAGACCAAATCATCCGCGAAGGCTTTCACTTTGAATTGCTTTGCACCTACTTTAATTCCTCTAATAGTTGAAAGATCTCTTAATCTATTCAATAGTACTTCCAGGACCATGATGAATAATAAAGGGGATAAGGGACACCCCTGTCTAGTTCCTTTTGTGATGTCAAAATATTCCGTTAATGTGTTATTAATTATCAATCTTGCTTTTTGTTCTGAATATATTGCCTCAATCCCATTCAAAAAAGAATCTTTGCCAACCATCGATTCCAGATTTTTCTTCATAAACTGCCAAGATATATTGTCAAATGCTTTCTCTGCATCCACAAACATTAATACTGCTGGCTTATCTATCTTGGTTTCCAGATATTCTATTACATCTATTATATGTCTGACGTTGTCCTTTAACTGTCTACCAGGAAGAAAACCAGCTTGATCCTTATGTATCATTTCATTCAAAACTTCTTTCAATCTCTTGGACATAATGTCTGCAAAAAGCTTATAATCGTTGTTCAATAAAGAAATTGGTCTATAATTTCTGACTTCTAAGCCATCCGCTCCTGGTTTTGGAATCAATGTAATATACGCTTCCTTCCATGTGTTTGGGATCTTTCCTCCTGCAAGAATGTCATTCATCACTTCTTCTAAAATCGGTATCAACTGTCCGTTTAAAACTTTATAATATTTTGCTGATAATCCATCTGGTCCTGGGGCTTTTCCTACTTTCATTCTCGTTATTGCCTGATGTACTTCTTGCCTTGTTATCCTATTATTAAGTTTCTTTCTTTCCTCTTCTGGGATTTGTTTCAGTCCATGTTTGCTTAAATAATCACTGATCTTCTTCTCCTCTTCTTTCTTTTTACAATACAACTCTTTGTAAAACTTTTGAAAGGCTTTCTTTATTTCCTTTGGCTCCTCAGTCACTTTTCCTTCCATATTTATCTTCACTATCATATTTTGATTTTGACGTTTCCTTAATTGCCATGCCAATAATTTTCCTGTTTTGTTCGCTGATTCAAAATTTTTTTGTCTCATCTGCTTTATTTTCCATTCTATCTCCTGACTGATCAACATAGAGAATTGTGTCTGTAACATCTTTATATTATGTTTGATTTGTTGATTCTCTGGTTTATCTATCAGGTTTTTCTCATTTTCCATGAGACACTTCAGGATTTCCTCCTTCTTCTTTTCTTTCTTTCGTTTCAGGAAACTATTTTGCTGTATTAGAAAGCCTCTCATTACTGCTTTACTTGCGTCCCATACCATATCAAGTCCAGTATCTTTATATAGATTCCAATGAAAATAATCTTTCAGGATATTCTTAGCTTTTACTACCACCTCTTTATCTTCGAAAAGCTCCTCATTCATTCTCCACCTAAAGGAATTCTGATCTTTGCTTTTCATTTCCATAAATATTGAATTGTGATCTGATAGTGTTCGTGGTATTATCTCTATTTTACTCACCCTGGGTACTAGTTCTTTGGAGATCCATATATGATCAATTCTTCCAGAACTTTGATTTGGTTCTGAAAAGAATGTAAACTGTTTAAGCGTAGGATGCTTTAACCTCCAAATATCCACTAGGCCCAGGTTTTCTACCAATTCAAAGAAGGATTTTGGTAACTTGCCTTCATTCTTCCTTTTCTTTGTCCTATCCAATTCTGGTACTGTCACTCCATTGAAATCGCCCATAAGCACTATCTTTTGGTCCATATACTCTGCTAACCTTTCTTCCAAATTCTTGTAAAATTCCGCTTTGTTCTCATTCGGTGCATAGATTCCCACCACCAGCATTTTTTCTCCTTGGGTCGATATTTGGACCGCTATCACTCTTCCTTCTTCATCTTTAAACATCAGATTTGGATCCAATTTGTCTTTTATATACAAAACCACTCCTCTCTTTTTATTTTCTACTGAATTTATAAATTCTTTACCCAACCTTTTATTTCTAAGAATATAATTGTGTTTTTTCGCCACATGTGTTTCCTGAAGACAGATTATATCCAAATTCTTCTTCTTCAAAATATGATCAATTTTATTTCTTTTCACTTTGTTATTCAATCCATGTACATTCCAAGTATGTATCTTCAATGATGCCATTTTACTTCCTAATATCAGGAAGATAAGATTTTATCTAGTCTTGGTCGGGTTCTGTACTTAAATCTTTATCTTCTTCCTCTTCTTCACTCTCTGACTCTTTATCCTCTTCCTCTTTTTTCTGTTCTTCTTCTTCTGATTTCTCTTCCTCTCCTTCTTTTTTCTTTCTTCTTCTTCTTTGTGGTTTTGGTTCTTCTTCCTCTTCTGCAGTCGCTTCAGCTAGGGTAGCCAGGTCTGGGCTCAGCTCTCCCAAAAATTTTTCATACTTTCTCAAGAATTTCCCAATGTCATGCATACTTGTCAGCACATGTCTTTTCTCTTTATAGAAAAACATTATTCCTTCGGGGTATTCCCATCTATGCTGGATTCCATTTTTCCTAAGCAGGGCCACCATTGCTTTATAATTGTCACGTTTTTTCAAAAATCTTCCTGGAATTTCTTTAAACACGATTATAGGCTTGCCTCCGATGATTAGCTTGTTGGTGAAGCTCAGACTTAAAATCTCATTTTTCATCTCCATTGTGTTGAGAACCACCACGCAATCACCAGGTGCTTTCCTTGCCTTGGCCTTTGCTGATTTTACCTTAATTCTGAATACATTCACAATTGTCTGGCTCACTTCTTCATCCGTCTTTCCCATCCATTTCGCCAATTCGGCAATTATCCTTGACTTAATATCTTCTCCCGATTCTTCAGGGATACCCCTTAATTTCAAATTCAATTGCCTTTGCTTCATTTCAATTAATGCCAAATTATCAAGCATTTGTTCATGTGCCCGGTCCATTTTCTTCATACTATCTTTCACTTTGTCAGTCTCTTTTTTAACCTCCTTTACCTCTTTTTGGGTCTTCTTGATTGTTTCTTCCATTGTTTTGGATCTCACCGACAAATCTTTTATTTGGGTTGATAATTCTCCCACAGCTCCTTCAATCTTCTTATCGATCTCTCCCAATTTTTTATCCATTCGTTGTTCACTGTGTTTAAATTCATCTTTAATTTTTTGCCATAGAGCTTCTAAATCCTTGACTTCTTCTTGCTTTGAACCTCTTCTGTCTTTTGGTGTGCTTGCTGACTTCTTTTCTTCTTTACCAGCCATTCTTCTACAAAAAAACAGAAAAGAGGGGAAATTCCCCTCTTCACCACTAGGGGGACCAGTATTAATAAATTCCTACAGTGTACCTACAATAACCCAACCACCCCCAGATGGCGCTGTAATAAATTCCAATACCTAGAATCAACAGTTATTCCGTCTGCCACTGGGTGGATTACTCTGAAACCTCAAGTCTTTCCAGTACTTTTCCACTCCCAGAGACAGAGAACCAGCAGTTTCTAGTTACATTAAATCAAACCCTTCTAGCAAGTTCCTTCTTTATCCCTCCAACAGTCAAGTCACCCTTGGAACCTGAAACAAAGAAGCCAAGTCTCGCAACTCTTCAGCCACTTATAGGCTTAATCCACAGTTCGCTCCAATAAGACCCAAAAAAAGAAAGAGAAAAGAAGCCAAATACTTCAGCCACTTGTAGGCTTAATCCAAATAAGGGAGAATGAAGATCCCAGATCCGCAGTTCCCAAGCAATAAACCCCTCTTCAGCCACTTGCTGGCTTAATCCAAAGTCGACCCCCCCTTTCCAGCCTCTCAGTTGGTGGGAAACGTTTTTACTTTGTTCTTAATTTTAGCCAAGGAAAAAAAAAAAAAAGGGCAGCCTCCGTCTTTCCCCCCTTCGGTGCTGCAGCGATACAAGCAAAGCACTCAGGCAACTCAAAGCTCCTCTGCATTCAGGGCTAGAGCGCAGAAAATATAAAGTTCCCAGATCGCTTGCAGTTCCACCCCCAGGAAAGAGACAAGGTAACAATATAAAAGCTCTAAGCAATTCTTTTCCACCCTCAAAAAATTGCCTTGTTACAATGTAATCAAGGACTTCTGAAAAACTCACTCCGCAGGCAATCAGTTTCACTTTCCGTCGCTCAGCTCCTACGATCTCTTCTCTGCGCCATTTTCCCCCGCTGTTGGGACGGACTCCCTTTTTGCGCCCCACAGCTTCATCAATCCGATTGTTAACTTCAATCCAAAATCAATTTCACCTTCTTTATTCCTCAGATTAATTATAATTTAAGGAAGCTTGCTGCTTACCATCGGAAGCCAGAGACTGCACTTAACGGAGTCAGTGGTCTCTCCCCCTTCGCGCCCGCAGCTCAATCCCTCTCCCGGCTCCCACGCAGTAAAAACCGGGTGAAGGAGAGCACGCAGGGCGCTGCTGGGTGCCACGACACTCAGGGTAACCCCCCCTGAGGTTTTTGAGGTCCGCGGAGCCTTCGCGTGACCTCTAAAGGCTCCGTTAAGTTCGGGATTCCCCGGAGGGCTATCCCGCGCTTCCTTCGATGGCCGCAGCTCACCGGAAGTCGAATCTAAATCAAACTGGTTTGAATCTGAAAAGAACAAGGTGTATTACACTCTGTGGGGCTTCCCCACTTGCTAGCTCCCACCGCAGCTTCTTGTATCTCCTATCCACAAAGTTCCTCCTGAAGGTCAGAGAACCCTCCCAAACAGCATGAGATGTGGTACAGAGGGTTGCAGCAGGAGGAAATTGGGATGGGGAAGGTTTGCTCAAGCCCTACTAACTTCCACCAGTAAGCAAAGATGAGTTGAGGGGATTCTTTGCATAGTATGCCCAACAAGGCTGGGTCTTGTTGATTTTCACAGGCAACTAGTTCACTTTAGAAACTTATTTCAAAATATTTAAATGATAAAATGAAGACAGAAGTTATAAGCCCAGGTCTGGAGCACATATTAAATTATGTGAATTTGGGAATGTGCCCATAAAGAGTCGTACCTTGGAAGTAGAACGGAATCCATTCCAGAAGTCTGTTCAACTTCCAAAACATTCAGAAACCAAAGTGAAGCTTCTGATTGGCTGCAGGAAGCTCCCACAGCCAATCGGAGGCCGCGGAAGCCCCGCCAGATGTTCGGCTTCCAAAAATAGTTCAAAAACCGGAACACTCACTTCCAGGTTTCAATTGTTCGGGAGCCGATTTGTTTGGGAGCCAAAGTACAACTGTATATGATCTTGATTAGTACCCAGTCTCCAGTTACTCTGTGTTGTGGTATTCAAAATGGGGCTACTGATGCAGTGGGACTGTACCACAGGTGCTTCTACATGTGGGCACCCAAAGTATGTGTAAAAGACACGGCAGCACACACAAGAGAGACTGAAATGTGATGGTCCAGGTGGAACTTTGCAAAAATCCCTAGCCTCAGGTACAGGAAAACAAATTGAAAACAGCTTTGCAAAATAAGTGGGGTTTAAAGATAAATTTAGAAGAGAAGATCGATTTGACTTTTATGGACAGAGTGGGGAAGACTGACATCTATTAGATATGTCATCTGGACTGTTAGGGACAATCACAAAGGCATGATTGCAAATGCTTTATAGTAACATCATATGCCATATGCAAAATTGTATGTGGCAGATATAGTGGGTCTTCCCAGACTTCTTTTGTCTCTGTCTTGACTCTCAAGAAAAGTGGCACATTGATGTCTTTTCAAAGCAAGCGTCACAGTCAAGATGACAAATTTTGACTCCTGGGTGGGTGGGAGGAGGACACCCTTAATTCAGATCATCAAAGGGTGCCTCTTATTGACAGCTATTCCATTTGCCTGATAAAAGTCTTGTATCTATGAAACCTGATGGGAATGTGATAGCAGCTGTGTATAAGAAGGCCACCAATAAAAAGCTTTCATAATGTTTTCCTCCCCTGGTTGCAATATTGAAAACAAGCTTGTGGCTACAAACACTGCTGCAGCTGATCCTTGAAACTTTGTTGTAGGATAAACGGTCTGCTCCCTTCCATAACACTTGCAAATGCAAGAGACTCTGGTCTCAGACAGGAGTTCCGCCATGGTGGCTCATTAGTCCTTGTGCCCCCTGAAATTAAATGATACCCTTGGGCAAAATCTAAATTAAGTTACTGTGGAAAACTAAAAATAGAACACATTGCATCCATTTGCTTCTCGCTATAGGATTGAATATTTTCTCGCACCTAAGAAAGCGGGGCATTTTTGGTCTCCAAGGAAGTTAGCCTGTTTCCTTGGAGACTGTTTCCTTTAGACACAGCAGAGTTGCTGAGGGGATGCCTTCACTGCTTACCTTGGCAACCATGAATCGCTTAATACTCTGCCCATGAATGCAGGCCTTTCAGTGCATTAGCCCTTTGCCCGCAGGTATAAACATTCTTTCATGAAGAAAAAAAAGGTTGACAGGACTGTATGCTACATAGATTCCATTTTTAAAAACGGTAAACAAAAGCATATTATCCAACAGAATAATTCCATGAAAACACGTTAGCTGTGCAGTTTAGTTGTGCAGATCCTGAATATGATCAAATGTCCGGTTCCATGATCAGCAGCCATATTGTGCTACGGCCATGAAGAAAAGGACCATGGAAAAGCTTAATGGGAGGTTTTGTGGCTTCTATAAAATGGGATGCCATGGCCGATGTTTATGAGGAAGACAGTTGCAAAGGAAGAGCAGGTCTCCCGCTGGTCTTTCTTACTGGCATGAGGTTTGAAGATGTTGAGGGCAGCAAAGGTATGACTGAATAGTCCTCCCAGCCGTACGACTTCACAGGCTTTTTTTTTTTTTAATGTCTCAGTAGGCAAACACTACAGGCAAAATTCTCAAAATATTTACCAATTCACAGTCCTTATGCTGGAATAAAAAGGGATCTGTTGTTCTCTTCCAGTAAAGAAGGCAATTGCAAAAGGGCTGCATCAAAAATAATTCACTCTCCTCCCTTTAGTAAACTGGAATTTGATGCAATACTGTATCAGTCATAGGGCTTATATTACATTTTTCTAAATGAGTTAGCCATTCCCGTAACTTCATGAATACTTTACCAGGGCAGGGGGTGGTGAGAGTTAAAAAAACATAATGGTCATAATGGCTCCTTTGTACCTCCTAAGTGGAAGGTGTCCAGATTGCACAAGCAAAACACAAGGAGAAAACTTCCGCAAAAGTATGGCTGGGGTGTGTGTGTTTCTGCCTATGAGTTTGATTGATCAACAGCCAGTGTTGGTGCTTTTCCCCCATAATCTCTAACAATGCAATGTGTCTTTTTAACTGATGCAAAAAGCAAAAGATCCCAGCTTTTCGTGCTCATTGCTTGGAAAATTTAAGGAATAATGCCACTAAGTTGCCACTGAGGTTGCAATCCTGAAACTGTTTCTTTTGTTGCCATGACTCTTAAACAGTCAAATAGTCGCCAGCTTTCCCCATGACTGACATGCACAAGAGTCCAGTTCACAAAGGAGCAGATAAATAGGGCTCCTTCATATGACCTCTTCCTTGAGCATTCATCTTGATTTACTTGTGGGATGTTTGTATGTCAGCATTCAACATTGCATTTCCCCATCACTTTACTAACTGCCAAAATCCCATTGGAAAAAGTGGATTTGTTGCCACTATGGCAACAGAGCACTTTTATTCATTTCAATTATGCAAACCTGTTTCCAGGTTATGATTGAATCCCTCCTGCAAAATGATGACACCTTGGAGACACGCACTATTATTTGTGCAATAGGCACCCCTTCATCTTTGTGCTCACTGTGGAGATCTACAAAATGCAGAGCTGCACCTGTTGCAGAATCTCCTAGAAAACTGTGCTTGCTACTAATCTGCAATCAGCAGGTGTTTGAAACGGTCACCGCTGCCTCTTCCGCAAAAGATGAGTATTAGAGTCAGCAACTCAGGAAGATTCCAACCAAAAAGACATTTTAAATAGCTGCTGATGCCCTGTAGGTGCCGATGGCAACCTGTTGGGAATTGAGAAATGGCCAGATCCATGTGCAGTTAATAAACATTCTGTTGAGCCAGTCCAGTAAGAAAAGTGTTCAAGGAGGAAAAAGACCATGACATCAGTGCTATAATTTTGACAAACCTTGAATTAAATTATTGCAGCTTTAATTCCTTGTGTGAAACATTCTATCAATGAAAAATGTTTACAATCCCTGTCACTCTGCTGTTAAAAACCTGAAGAGTAATTTCATTTATGTAATTCATAAAAAGGAGCAGATGTTGAAATAATCTTATCTTGGTTTCCTCACCCATAGCCCAGTGATTAAGAAATTGGTCAATAAACTGGATTTTGAAGCCTTAAGCGTTCGTATTGAGAAAGCAAAAGATCTCTGGCATCTCCTCCAGGACGATGAAGGAGAAAAAGGAAGGGAAACAAACAGAATGACTGGAGGATCAGTCAGCATTCGTCGACTGGCACTTGAGTTGGCAGCAGGTGGATTTTCATTGGAGGCTATTAATTTTGTAAGTCAAACCCTTCACAATCCCATTTTCTTTTCATGGCTGGATGGCACCCGTCCAAAATCTCTGGTTGCATTTCCTGAGATGATCACTTTCATCCACTCCCCTTGAAATAATTACATACTTATATGATACTTTTCAGAGGCTTGGACACTTTTGACTGTGAAGAGCTAAACATAAACCTGTAGAGACGGATCTCCTTGCTATGACTTTAGGCTTCTAGACCTAGGCTTACTGTACCATGTACGATCCAAAACATCATATATGCCTTCGGTCATTTGGCCTAGTTGTTTTCAGCTGAGAGTAGCATTAGTAGAATGAGAGCGTATCAAATGGCGCTAGCATTTAGTATAAATTATATATTGCAGCTATATGGTAGGTAAGGCAGATTATAAGGTCAGATCTTTTCATTGACACAGTAGGTCAGGTCAATTCAGATGTTTTTCTCTCTTAACCATTTTGCTTCTTAATCATAAACTCTTCATAGAAAAGGATATAGGTTACATTTCCTTCTATTACAAAACAGATATAGGGCTTTATTGTCCCTTAATTTTATTTAGTACATTAACTGACTGTATTCTTATTGCGCCCATACAAACATATTCTAAGAACTACCATTTTGGAGCAGATGAAAGATTGAACTAACTTGGTATTCTATATTTGAAAACAGCGAAACACTGCTTCACTGATTTTGAATCTTTTTGTAACAACGCCTAAAGTCTTTCCATTGCCAGAGATCATTCAGCAGATGCTACAATGAGTTTCCTACCATATGGTGGTCACTTTTGTGAGGAACTGAAGCCACAGCACAGCACATGGCTTGTATCAGGAGCACTGGCTTTCCCTCACTATTGAGGGGCCAATGTCAGATGTCATGCACCACGTGACACAGCAAGGTGACGTAGAGCACAGCAACATCACCTCTCAATATTGATGGGGTCTGGCCCTCTCCTTAAGAATTTCAGGGGAGCCCAAAGTGCCTCCTTCCCCCCACAAACTGGCACACCTGGCTTGTATCCAATGTTAGTCATACTCATATTAGTCTCGTTAAAATTAATGATCATGACCAATCTAGATATTAGTTGGCTACATGCATGCTTCCTTAGGCTTATTGTGCATTTGTTTAGTCATTTAGTCGTGTCTGACTCTTCATGACCCCATGGACCACAGCATGCCAGGCAGTCCTGTCTTCCACTGCCTCCCACATTTTGGTCAAACTCATGTTCGTAGCTTCGAGAACACTGTCCAACCATCTCATCCTCTGTCGCCCCCTTCTCCTTGTGCCCTCCATCTTTCCCAACATCAGGGTCTTTTCCAGGGAGTCTTCTCTTCTCATGAGGTGGCCAAAGTATTGGAGCCTCAGCTTCAGGATCTGTCCTTCCAGTGAGCACTCAGGGCTGATTTCCTTCAGAATGGATAAGTTTGATCTTCTTGCAGTCCATGGGACTCTCAAGAGTCTCCTCCAGCACCATAATTCAAAAGCATCAATTCTTCGGCGATCAGCCTTCTTTATGGTCCAGCTCTCACTTCCATACATCACTATTGGGAAAACCATAGCTTTAACTATACGGACCTTTGTAGGCAAGGTGATGTCTCTGCTTTTTAAGATGCTGTCTAGGTTTGTCATTGCTTTTCTCCCAAGAAGTCACTTCTTTTAATTTCGTGACTGCTGTCACCATCTGCAGTGATCAAGGAGCCCAAGAAAGTAATCTCTCACTGCCTCCATTTCTTCCCCTTCTATTTGCCAGGAGGTGATGGGATCAGTGGCCATGATCTTAGTTTTTTTGATGTTGACCTTCAGAACCATATTTTGTGCTCTCCTCTTTCACCCTCATTAAAAGGTTCTTTAATTCCTCCTCACTTTCTGCCATCAAGGTTGTGTCATCAGCATATCTGAGGTTCTTGATATGTCTTCCGGCAATCTGAATTCCGGCTTGGGATTCATCCAGTCCAGCCTTTCGCATGATGAATATTGTGCATTAGCTCACATTATTGACAATCTTATCTGCCATTCTTTTGCCCTCCATTTCTCATCCCAGAACTCTTATTGGGCTTCTGCTCCCTGTTCTCTGCAATCTCAAGCACATAGGTGGTAGCCCAATCCTATGAGCTGCTGCTGCACCGACATGATAGTGCATATGGTCAGATGCAGGAGCTCAAGCACTTTCACGTGGAATACAATGCTTCAGCTGCACCATTGCTGGCAAAGTGAAAGCTACCAGCACTTGCGACAACAGCCACAAGGATCCTACTAGCCCAGAGATAGAAAGAAGAAAAAGTCCCTACCAGAGAGGAATGGCAAAACCAAGCTAATGGCAAAGCTGACTGGAAAACTCTGGAAACAAGGGGACAAAAACTTTATAAAAGAATGGGAAAAATTATAAGTTATTTAGGAGACCACTGTAAGCAGATAGAAACATTGGCAGGATTTTGATTCTACTTGTAGTGTAACAAATACCGTGGACAATATCATATTTAGAGTATGGAAGTATATGCAGTTGCAAATGTTCAAAATGGCACCCCATGGAGGGGGTGGGGGGAAGTCGCGACATTTGGAGTATATGGATATCTGTTTGAATTATTACAAATTTGTATTTGTAAAATCAAATAAAAACGATTTCCAAAAAAGAAAGAAAGCCAGCAGCACTCATGGGCCAATGCTTTCTGTGCTAATCATGTATGTGACATCCCAAAAATGAAAGTGGATGTGATTATGATCATTTCTATCATTTTTTTTATTTTTTGTTTTTTGATGCACAGAGTGCTTTGCAATTCATACCTCATTCATTCTTGCAATGACCCGTTGGTGGGTTTGGTTGGCTGATTATGACTTTTTCCAGGCCACCCAGTGAGCTTTGTAGCTGAGCAACTACATGAACCTGAGTAACCCACTGTGACCAATTTCAAATTATACCGTATCCAATGCACCACATTACAATTCCTAAGCACAACCTCATGCTTCCTTTTAAACCCTGTTCCAAGGATTTTATCTGGCAAGCAGGGTGGAAATGGCAGCTTTGAACCATTTACCAGGAACTGGATCCAGCTGTAGTGGTAGCAGCACAAAACACAGCCAATCAATAGGATTGTAAAAGCTACAATTCTCAACTCAGTCCTTGAACTGTCCAAATAGAAGCCAATTGGACATGTCAACTGGAGTAAGTAGGTCAGAAGGAGGAAGAGGAAGAGGGAGCGGAAGAAGAAGAAGAAGAAGAAGAAGAAGAAGAAGAAGAAGAAGAAGAAGAAGAAGAAGAAGAAGAAGAAGAAGAAGAAGAATCCAACCTCCGCAATGCAGGAATATTCAGCTGTCCCATAAAAGGATCAAACCTGCAACCTTGGAAAGGAGGAGGAGGAGGGATGCTAAGGATCATAATGACTAGCAATCTGAATGAAATGTGAAGAGAATTTGTAGACACTTTTTTTTAAAAAAAGTCACCACTTTGTATGAAGAGAGAGGAAAGCTTTAATATAACTCCCAAGCCCCCTGCTTTTTGATTTAAGGGAAGGAAAAACAACAACTGTGAAAGTCAAAACCACTGGGTTCAGCTTCATCGGCCAGCTCCTAAAAATAGGCCTGCTTTTTTATGGAAAGGTATACAAAGTACAAGAGAAAAAACAGGCAATTTGAACGAAACTTCTCCAAGTCGTCTGAATTTGGTGCCAAACATACAGGGCAGGCTGATAGTTAAGAGGCCTCTTGTCCCATTTTTGGATCTTTAAAGGCACTAGTGACTAAATACTCCATGCTGGGAAGCAACCATGGAAAATAACTTGATCTTCAGTGAACAAGCAGTCTAATCATTTTAACCATTCTTTGAGGTTTGCTTTTATGTAATTCAGCTTAATGACTTTAGCAGGCTCCTTCATCAGGGTTTTGTTTTCACATACGGAAGGATCACTGGCCTATGTGGTGCTTAAAAGCAGAACAATATGATTCCAAATCCTATCTGGATACAACCTTTTGGAGAATCCAAAATGTACTTTGCTTCATTCTTGGGCATCTCTGCTAACTGCTCCAAAAAGAGCCTTTGCACAATCTTTATTTCAATAGTTCCATGCTGAGGGAAAAGGGAGCTATTTCTCAATTGGTGCAAATTTTCCATTCTAAACACACATCTATACACACATTCAGTTTTGCCAGCATGTATTCTAATGAGCTGGGCTTTGGTCATTACATGATAAAAACATTTCCCCCTTCAAATTTAGGGGCAGCTGTCAAGAAGCAAGCACAGCAACCAACGAGTAAAACAGAATGTCACCAGGTTGACGTGGAATTTTTCCTGTTAGGCCTATGTGCATGGGTACTTATAAATATACCAACATAGGTTCTTGGATAAATAAGAATCCACAGCCTTCTTAAATAATTGACAGCATCTGTAGCAGGCTAGTGAGAATTGTTTAACTTCAGTGCCATTCTCCAATACAAGTAACTATTGTGGATGAGGAGCTGGTAGGCATGTCTAGCTATCACACGTGTTTGTCTGACAACCCAACCCTAACCCAAAGTCCCTGGACAGTTGCCAGCACTTCTCCAGGGCTCCTGGCTCCTCTAGGTGCACTGAGGGAGCCTTGTCTATGGCAGTGGTGGACCTTGGGATCTCAAATGACAAAATTTGATGCGCCTCCACCTGTTAGTTGTGGCGCCCCTGCTGTGCCCCCAAGGCACTGCACCCAACTAGATCAGGACATATATGTTGCTAAGTCCACTGTCAAGCAAAATTATACAGGTTCCATGCATTTCTAATTAAGAATCTTATTGTGAAAGCAACTTTCATAATTTTAAAGCTCTCTTGAAAATTTTCTTTTCAGGCCCTGCAGAAGTTCAACCGCGGAAAAGCAGGTGTTCTATCTTTCCTGGATTTTGTTACCTACATCCCCTTGTTTGTCGAAATCCACGAGGGCATAGTTCAGAATCCTCTTTCACTCATCCCAAACACTATTCCAGATCTGGAAGATGAGCTTCATACGAATGTGATTTAGAAACACAGAAATGCAAGGGGAATCCAGCAATGCAAGAAGACCCAGATATGGAAATCTCAAATACATATTTTTTATTTAATTAAGAATTTGCTTAAAGTTACTGCTGATTGCTGTACAAAGCTCAAATAACATTGTCGCGGTCAGTGTGATCATTAGAGATTCCCAGTGCAATAGAGACTTAGGTGAAAGTTTGTTGTAAGGTTGTTCTACTTTTTTCAAAGGCTATGTATGATTCAATATATTTAGTTATATTATAATCCTATACAGTGGTACCTCAGGTTTCGAATGTTGACGAATATTTCAGTTTTTGAACACCATAAACCCAGAAGTGAATGCTTCGGTTTTCAAACACACCTTGGAAGTCGAACATGCCACACAGCTTCCACTGAGTGCAAGATCCTGAGGCCTAGCTGTCAGTTGTTGAGTTTTTTGGTTTTTTAACGTTTCAGAACTCGAACGGTCTTCCAGAACAGATTACATTCGAATACTGAGATACCACTGTACATGCCTACTCATGTACTGGGTAATATTTTCATGAAACATCTGCTCCCTTGTAACATTAGATCAGCTTAACTCCAGTAACATTCACAGAACCAATAACAGCTCTTTAAATTCAAATTAATACTTTAATATACTGTACTATCATTGGCACACAGTTTTTTCTGTTCCCAAAACAACTTCTGTGTGCCCTAGAGCAAAGTTATCTTAACTACATAATTGTTTTAATTACTTTTAGCATAATAAAATTCATAGTTTTAATAATCAAGATATATTGGCATGGCTTTTATTGTGTGTGTGCGTGCGCGCGTGCGCGCCGCGCTTTTATGATTAAAACAATGTATGCAATCCTCCTCATCCTGGAGAGTAGTGACTAGTGGGGTGCCACAGGGTTCTGTCTTGGGCCCAGTCTTATTCAACATCTTTATCAATGACTTGGATGATGGGCTTGAGGGCATCCTGAGCAAGTTTGCAGATGACACCAAATTGGGATGGGTGGCTAATACCCCAGAGGACAGGATCACACTTCAAAATGACCTTAACAGATTAGACAACTGGGCCAAAGCAAACAAGATAAATTTTAACAAGGAGAAATGTAAGGTACTACACTTGGGCAAAAAAAAATGAAAGGCACAAATACAGGATGGGTGACACCTGGCTTGAGAGCAATACATGTGAAAAGGATCTAGGAGTCTTGGTAGACCACAAACTTGACATGAGTCAGCAGTGTGATGCAGCAGCTAAAAAAGCCAATACAATTCTGGGCTGCATCAATAGGAGTATAGCATCTAGATCAAGGGAAGTAATAGTACCACTGTATTCTGCTCTGGTCAGACCTCACCTGGAGTACTGTGTCCAGTTCTGGGCACCACAGTTCAAGAATGATACTGGCAAGCTGGAACGTGTCCAGAAGAGGGCAACAAAAATGGTCAAAGGCCTGAAAACAATGCCCTATGAGGAACGGCTTAGGGAGCTGGGTATGTTTAGCCTGGAGAAGAGAAGGTTAAGGGGTGATATGATAGCCATGTTCAAATATATAAAAGGATGTCATATAGAGGATGTCATATAGAGGTTGTTTTCTGCTGCTCCAGAGAAGCGGACACGGAGCAATGGATTCAAACTACAAGAAAGAAGATTCCACCTAAACATTAGGAAGAACTTCCTGACAGTAAGAGCTTTTCGGCAGTGGAATTTGCTACCAAGGAGTGTGGTGGAGTCTCCTTCTTTGGAGGTCTTTAAGCAGAGGCTTGACAGGCATATGTCAAGAATGCTTTGATGGTGTTTCCTGTTTGGCAGGGGGTTGGACTGGATGGCCCTTGTGGTCTCTTCCAACTCTGTGATTCTATGAATCCTATGCATTTTTTCTCAAAAGTTAGTCCCACTCAACTCAAATGGGACTTACTACAGAGTTTGTTTGTATAGCAGCGTAAGACACTAAAAATTGTTTGTGAGCTTTTTTTTTTTTTGTAAAAGGCATATGTGTCTATAAATAATAGTTTGGTGTCAAGACATTTTTCCCATCACAGCTGTTTGGGCTGCTTTGCTTACAGGGGAGGGGAAATGGATATATTATCTAACAGTTTCAGCTTGATGGGATTTAACAAATTTGCCCATCTCTGTTTCAAAATCAGAGGGAGACCTATTTCATCTTTAAAAATATTTTTGGTCAGAACCATTCCTTTTTTAAAAAAATGCTGTTTATGTATTAGCATCTAATCTACACATACTAAACTGTTTCTGTTATTATTGTACTACATGATCCTCCCTCTGAAAACAAGAGCTGTTTTGTAAATGGGTTTTTGGTAGACGTAAGCAACAAAGCAAGTAATCTGGTTTGCGTATTTTTGCTGTTTCATTGTGTTCCGAGTCTGAAGCTCAGTAAGATTTTGATCCTAATCCATCCCATGCAGAAATGAGTTTTAAAAGGGGAAAGGGGGAAATTGAGCACACTACCTAATTTCGTAATATGCAAATCAGTCCTTACTTCTAATGCATACATTTGTTTGGGACTCATAGGCAAAGTTCTCCATTTTGAAAGCACACATGCCACAATCCCTTTATTGACAATAATTTAAGTAATGTGGTAATGTTCACACCTGAGCTTTCAGAAGTGTCCTCAAGCCATTTCACAAAATCATATTCTGGGAGGTGGGGATTACGACGAACCCGGGCATTGCCACCAATTAATATGACAAGCCCGGCGTTGTCACTAAAACTTGAGATGATCCCACCTAATATGTGCGGATCCCACCAATGCGATGTGCCTCTCTTTTTATAACACTAGCAGAGTGTTGAAAGAAATTGGTTATTTCACAAACTACCCACCTATCCTTCTTGCGCCCAAATAAACTGCCTGTTTATGTTTGGGTTCTGCTAGTAATCGAAGTGCAGTTCCAGTTCTCCCAATAACGTGGCGCCATATCCCTTCTAACGCCCGGCAAGTGTATCAGGAACCACCTTGTGCTCACAGTAAGGATTCCCTTTTCCCTAGGGTTCACCTCCGCAGCCTTTTGCTACTTTGTGGCACCTTCTTCCTGGCACTTGTCTTCCCTGGGCTTGACCTTGAGGTTTTAAACTATTTTCCTGCTCCTCAGGTTAGGTCTAACCTCCTCTCTACAGTCACTACCCTTTTGAGTTAGGATACTTCACTGGAATAACAAGGCACATCCGGTTTTAATATAACATTTAAGAAAGCTTTATTAAACTAGAGGACATGTAAAAAGCGTAATGGTTTCAGGCGTACAAGCTCTTAGATCATATTCTTAGTTTCATATAACACTGGCTAACTCATTTAGTTCTAGTAACCTTCTCAAAATGCTCTAATGTCTCCTACTACTACCCACACGCTCCCGCTCCCCAAACCCCTCTCAACTCTATCAACTGAAATAACTGCTCCCCATTCCTTTTAAACTCATGGCAGTCCCGCCCCTCAGGAATGGAATGTGTCACTCAACAAGGAGGTTGGGATTAACACTTTCCACCCTGGGGTTCTATCGCAAGCCAGCCCAGTCCGTTACAGGGATCATTCTAACCACAGTATAAATGATACATAATTGAATCTAAGGCAGTGGAAGACAGGAGTGCCTGGCATGCTCTGGTCCATGGGGTCACGAAGAGTCAGACATGACTAAACGACTAAACAACAACATCAATTGAATCTAGAATACATTAATTCTAGAATCTAGAATACATTAAATCAGTCATGCCAATTCCTCCATATTTCAAAAGCTAACAATCCATTATCTTTATTGAGTTGCTTGAGTGAAAAAGGAGAAAAGCAAGCCTTCATCACTACAGAAAGAATCCCAAGAAGCTCTAAATTTATGTTTTAAATTTAGTATATTTTATAGTTTTATTTCGTAAGCTGCTTTGAGATCCAGCTGCAGTGGAATATAGAACAATATCTATATACATGGGAAGAGAGAGAAATCTTTTGAACTAACAGCTGAGTTATGACACCTGAGCATTTTGTTTGATAGATGCAGCTAAATTTAGTGAACAGTTCAAAAAAAGAGAAAGCATGACAGGTGTTGTGGGTCTGTGTACTGGAACCCTCATAAAAAACATAGACCCCAAGACTTGAAGCCTACCAGTACAGGGGAAGACCTGAGGTAGACAGGTTTGCCATCAGGGTCTCCTGAAAACCTGGTTAGGATCATAGAACATATCCTTCAAAACTACTTATGGAAGGCATGCAATTGGCATCAAGTGCAAAAAAGGGGAAAGAATCATGTTCCTTGAAAATAGTGTTGCCATATGTTAAAAACAACAACCTTGTTTTACATTCCAAGGACATATCTCCTCCCATTTCAGACAATTTACATTCCCATTTTTATTTTTATTTAAACCCTTAGGATTTGTTTCAAGAAATAATATAACCCTTAATGTTATCGTTTAGCCTTTGGTACATAAAGCTTCTTGGGAAAAATAGAAAATTGTCAAATATCCATCACTATCTATTTAATCATGAACGAGTCACTTCTTTATGAGAATATCCTGTCATTCCATTTGTATTTGATTCCGTAAGTTAATTCAAGAATTTTTCACTGGTCTGTAGGTTAACATTTGGAAGAACTAGTGTATGAATGGTGTACTTCCCAGCAGAACTTGGAAACAACCTTTGTAGGGCTCCCTTGCATTGTATAACAAACCTCTATTGGCTTGTCTTCAGGTGTTATATTGTTCCCTCCACTCCAAGTCAAACTTAATAGACTGTCTGACCAGTGAAAATAATGTGATCACCATCCCTGTTACATGGGCTCATGTGTTGAACAACCTGTAAGACTTGCAAGGAACATTTCCATTTCCACCTAAATACGCTATGGGCAGACGTGTTCCAAGAAATAAAAGGGCAAGACACAGAAAATACTCATTATAACCTTTTCCAGATGTCACAATGAATGTCAACATTTCAATGAATAAGGCCCGAATTAGAACAGAAAACAAGGCAGATACCAGTAAATATTTGTGTCGGGCAATCATTTCATAATTTGGAAAGTCAGACTAAAAGGGAAAACAATTTGGGAGCCTGACTTCCACTTGTTACACACTACTTGAAATTGTCTATGACAGTTGAAGACTTTTGTTCACTGGTGAACAAACACTGTTTTTTTCAATATGCAGGAGGAAGAGAATGAGACTGTTTCTTTTCTACTGCTGGGATAAAAAGGGGCTCCCTAACTTCCAGTGAAATCACACTCCAGCTAGCTCCCCTTCCCACTGACTATGAACAAGGTGGGGTGGCAGAAAGATTGATCCAGGTAGACCTGATTCCACATTTCCTGCTGGTGCAACCACATAGAGAACAGACACTGCATGAATTGCCACCAAGCTTCATGTGTCTGGCTGCAATCTAAAGAAGTCAGCGAGGATATTCACATTGCAATCAGCACAGCTTTTTTGGTAACACAGATCCTAAATCTGGCTGGCGATCGTGCCATGAGTCCACGTGAGGCAAGATTCTTATAGCTCACCCATTCTTCTAAATCCCTGGGCATCTTTTCTAGGAGTGGAAATAATTATATATATCAGACTGCAATCTACTCACAGAAGAGACTGCAATCTACTCACAGAATAAAAAAACTGGCAGTGATCTACCCATGGGGGGGGGCAGGTCAAAGTTGTTGAGCTTTTTTAGCAGGGCAAGTCAAAGTCGCCCAGTTGGACATCCCTTGTATATATCATACAGAACAGGAAGTGACCATGGGATGTTGACTCCCATATATATCCAGCTTTTTATATCCCATGCAAATAAGAATTTGGTTATGATCTCTTGGCACTCTATAGTTGTTCCATTAATATGCTGTTCTGATCTATCATAATATTAGCATCGGGATATCCCAATCTGACAGTAATTGAACATACCCATGAGATGAATATTATCAAATATTCATCATATATCAACTTAAGAATCAGTCCATTTGCTGCCACTCCTCTTGTCCATGTGTTTGGAGACTGCTAATGGTTCTAATAATAGATTGCAAACAATGGACATTCCTGTCCGATTCCTCTATGTTAATTAAAAGCAGGTGGGTCTATCCCATAAACCTTTGCTCTCTGACAATTATAGCATGTTGGTTTTATACATATTTGTATTCTTTTTGATTTCTACACCAAACGGAAAATTGTAAACATCACTGCTTGGAACACTGAATGGCACAACATTAAACCAGTATTATTGCTATCCCCATCATCAGGGCTCCCTTTTGCACTGTGCAGTTCCAACATCTGTCAGTATTTCTTTATTAATCTGCGTTTCAGAATATTGTTATTCATCCAAAAATGTATTGTTTGAACTGATACCTAGAGTAAGAGTTTTCCATTTGGAAATAGTCCTTTTCCATCCAACTTCGAAAGCAGTGCAAGATCTAACCCTACTTTAAACACATAGGAACATAAGAAATAATCAGTCATCTCAAGAAGTTTTGGGCTCTTGTCTCTTGTCACAAAAAGAAAGGAATTGGACAGTCAAAGACTTAAAGACAAAAATAAGCTTCAAATGCCATGAAATATTTCTGACTCCCACTGATGATTCAGCTTCTGGTTAAGTTTTAAAATTAGACGCAGACTTCTGCAAGGAAGTGATTATAATTTTATCACTTTCATAAACTATTCCCTCCCCCCCACACACACACACATGCTAACACTCGACGTGGGGGTTTTCTCCCCACACACACCCATTTTCAATTCTCCCAAATGCATCAACACCAAAGCTGCATTAGCACAAATGAAAGAGAAAAGAAACCAATCACAAAACTAATTTCACTTCTTTATTACACTTTTGCCTTTTGATCATTTATTTATTTAGCTTGTGTGTGTGTTTTTTTTAATGTCCTGCTTTTCACCATATAGGTCTCAAAGCAGCTTGCAGCAATAAAATATGCAAGATACAAAGTTTAAAACATTAATTAATCCTCCGCAATGTAAAATCTCCATGAGAAAGCACTTTCAGGTTCATAACACAATTCCATTTTGTGTGGGACATCACTCGGTACTGTGAGTGATGTAGCTCAGTGGTAGAACATCTGCTTTGCATGCCAGAGGTCCCAGGTTCAATTCCTGGTGTTTCCGGGTAGAGGTAGAAAATATTTCTTGCCTGAAATCCTGGAAAGCTGCTGTCAGTCTGTATCGACAATACTGAGCTACATGGACCAATGCTTTGACTCAGTCTAAGGTCATATGGTCCTATTCATCTTTTTGTGTCCCCATCTCCAACCTCCATTGTTTTTTCTGCCATGGCTGTCTTTTATCATCTTGTTGTTCCGTACCTTCTACATCATCTTAGGTTATGTACTTTAAATATACAGTGGCTTTATAAGTGGCACTACTAAAACAAAAACAAAATAAAATCTGTGTGGTTTTTCAGACAGCTCTTTCTTTGCACCCACAATGCTTGCTAGTTCTATGTTTCAGTGGCAGATACTGGATGCTCAGCAGTTTTGGGAATCCCTTGATTATTTTAATACTTTAATGAGAGTTGAAAGCTTTGAAAACCTGGCTCTGATTTAGGAGTGCAAAGCAGTTTAAAACCCCCAAGTCTTGCTCCACCTGGCTTTCCCTTTGATGGAAGAGTTTAACTGAGTTTTAGACATACCTGTCCAGTTTTAGCACACTGAGAATTGCTGTTAAAATTCTGGATTCTGCAAGAACTGCAGCTGCTTTATTTTTCTGACAAGGTCTGTGTGTTTCTAACACAGCAGTTAATGAGATCCAGGGAATCTGTGAGATTGCCAGGGCTGGCTGAGAATGCCAAAAGCTCATAAAAATCTCTGTGACATAAAGCAGGAAAGCAGGAGCTTCAGTACTCCCAGAGGCTGCTGCCACTTAAGGACTTGGAAGAGGCTGGTCCTGGGTCCTAGGTCAGCATGCTTGGGCCTCTGCCTAGTGTGGGCAAATTTGTCAGTTTCGGTTTCTCTCAGCTTCTCATTTTTCCAGTCATAGGTTCCATTCATTTTCACCTCATTTTGGAAATTTATTTAATTTTAAAGAAGTCCTCATGAAAATTCCCTCAGCATTTTAGTGCAAAGTTCTCCAAAAATACACGTGTTTGTGCCATTTTTCTTATTATACACAATATATATATATATTTGCAAGCCTATGCATTTCTGTACACATTACTTGGCTAAAGAACTGCTTTGCAACATTTGGAGAAGGGCATATTTCCAAAGATGGCTACATTTCAGTTTGTGCATTGTTTCGGGAAGTTTGAATCAGATAGGTCCACTTTTCAATGTGAACTGATTTTATTCCCCATCCTTCCAAGGGCCCACTGACAAGAGCCCTGTGAAAAGTAAAAAATAAAGAGAAAAGAGAGTTAAAACAGATTAATGTATGTAGTATATCAAAGAAATATAAATCAGGATATAGGAGAGGTTGGAAGTCACAAGTGGTGGAGGGGGTGTGAGGGGGTGTGGGGCCAAAGCGTTTTAGTATTATTCAATTTCAGAATGTCTTTGTTTATATTGTTATTTTTGGTTTACTATTATTTCATTATTATTTATCATTATTATAAATATGATTTAAAATTAAGTTGTTGTTGTTGTTATGTTATGTTATGTTATGTTATGTTATGTTATGTTATGTTATGTTATGTTATGTTACGTTACGTTACGTTACGTTACGTTACGTTATGTTTACCCTTATGCATACTGTATATGATTTGGATTTAATTTAATTTCAGAGCTAATTTACTGTCGTCTTGAATTTCTGTTATGTCAAGATTTTTGTTGAGTTGTGTTTATTATGTTTGTGTTTTTATCCTTTTTTCTCTTATTTTTGTGTATGTTTTTAAGAAAATTTAATAAAGTTTATTTTAATTAAAAGGGGGGGGAAAGACAAGAGCCCTGTGGACATGCCCCTCCTGTGAACCATTCTAATCTGTTAGTTCGCTCTGGCTCAGACAATGGTAGTACAGTAAACAAAGGAGAAGCAGTAGCAGTCACTGCCTCCTTAGTCCTTGGCTCCATATTCAAGCCAACAGGTGGTAGCCATGATGAGGGACAGAAGTATATGTGATCATGACTGGTGAGGAGCAATTCATGTTGCAGGATGGGGGAGGCCTCATAAAGAATGTCTTGACCAGTGGTCCTCCAAAAGCTTGAGTTGGCTCTGGGAAAAGGGGAAGAGGGGCAAGACTGTTCCTTACTTGGTAGCACCCCCATGTCAGAAGCTCCCAGCAGTTTCTTCACACAGGAAGGTTTTGATCTGAGGAGCTTCCTCGCCCCATTCTGAAATGGCACAGTTCCTCAAGAGGATTTTTGAACTGGTCCTTGATTCTGCTTTGAACATTCCTGCTGAACGTGGCCACACCAGTTCTCAAATGACAGGAGAAATAGGTAGCGATATCACCGAATTTCACATTTCCATGGCTCAGGGATATGAACTTGTTCAGCTGATAATCTTTAACTACATTATGAATCAAGCAACATTGCCCTGGAAAGTTCTTCTCCAGTTTTGATTTTAAACAGGATTTTTGTTTTCCTTCCCCGTTAACCCTAAATGCTACAACTGGTGCCAAAGATTTTGGGAAATGTAGTTTTGCTGAGTGCCTGAGTTCTCCCTATGAGTATCAGAGGCCAAGGAAGTGACATAACCCAGGATTCCTTGTGTGTAGGACACATTGCAGTGTTGAAGATGCCCTGGCAGTCTTATGGAAAGAACTCTCTGCCACTGTGGGAAGACAGACTCTATTGAAATCCTGGTGGTGTTATCAAGAACACCATGGTGTTTGGGTTTAGTAACTGGACTTGGAGTAAGAGGAGCTTGGCTTTACCTGTTGTCCTAAATCCCACTTTGCTAAGCTCTTTTCCCGCACCACTCCAGTCACATCAGAAAGTGAGCTCACATAGAACGGAGCTGATGATATTGCTACTTCCCATGACATAAGAACAAGCACTTAATTCCTTGTCTTAAGGAATATTAAAACACCTGAAAAGATGGCCTGAGAATGAAAAACCATTTAACTCTTCTTCTTCTTCTTTTTTTGGCATATTGTTCATCGCTAACTCACATGTTCTCTTTTCTCAGAAGAGTTTATTTTTCTTTATCCAAAGCTATTTCATAACCTCTGAAATGTTCTGTGTTTGGTTTGAGCATCATGACATGATTGTTTAGAGCAGTGACCCAAAAATGCATTTCGGGGTAGTTATGGCAAGATGAGAAAAGCATTATTTCCTGTTTGATCTTCTTTGAAAGTTTATGCTAAGAAATCATAAGCAGCTAAAACTAGAAACTTGTTATCTTTGGCTTGCTTTGAAAACTATGTTGCGATATAAAATGTAGACAAGTTTGAAAGACAAAAAACAACAACCCGTCAGCACTATAAAAGCTGTATGTGTTTTAAAATATCTATTTAATATGACTGTAAAATGTGCCCACTGTTAAAATGATGTTAGGTCGAAATCATGCCCACTTTGGTTTCTTTGTGCATACTTCAGATGTGAAGCACTACTTTAACAAATAGAAACTGGAAACAGGCTAAGAAGCAGTCAGACAAGAAATAAACTAAAAGAAAAAGAGGTCGGAAAAGAGGATAAAACTGCAATCCTCTTCTCAATGGACTCTTCAGCAAGAAGATCAAGAGATTATGAGGATCTATCTCATATTGTTAACCTTATCACAAGAAATGGCCCCACCCAAATTTTCAGGGTTTACATGCCCTTTCTGGTAATGATCACCCAAATAGACTGGGGACCACAATGCTGGAAAATCAGGGCTGTGGTATATTCCTCCATGATGCAAACCCCATACAATCCACATGTATGAAGATCAGTTTTCCAGTACACGTGAATGTGATGTTCATGCCTTGGGTTGTGGAAGACAGTCAACAGGGTTCCAATCAGGTATCCCCAATGAAAATAACAATTCCCACACAGCAATCTATATATGGATCGTATGGTATTTCTGACACAGAAAATTGTCTTCCACCTCAGAAGGGGAGGTTCTCAAGGTACAGGTCACAAGAACTTCAGCTCCACAGTGACACATTTACTTGTGATGCTGTACCAGGCAGTGGCAGAGCTTCATGATCCAGCACCAGGGGGCGGAGAGCAGGTGGGGCGGGGCTGCGCATGTCCCGGGCAGCAGCAATGGCACCCCACCGAGATCGCGCTACCGGGAGCGGTGCGCTCCCCCCGAACTCCTCTTCCTCCACCACTGGTACCCACCAACACACGATGTTCCACCAGCACAATGGTGTGGGTTGGTGTCCCTGCTGTATTTATCCCCTTCCACATCCGTAAAAAAATTAAATAACTTTTGTGGCAAGCAAACAAATTAATAGAAACCTCCCACTTATTACCTTTTGTCCCATATTAACCAAATGGCCAACCCCTCCTTTGCCACAATTATACTAAGGTCCCTCCTCCACTTGCTGTGTAGCATATCCAATGTGGTTTACCTGTAATGAAAGGTGTAGGCTGAAGGGGGACCTAGTGAACATGAGCCAGAAGAGGGACCCAGGATGCTCTAATGCACACCTGCCTTCTCCCAAGAGATTTATATTTAGCACCATACTTATCCACAGGATGGAGCAGCCACAGTTCCTTGCTCGGCATTATAGTCTTTACTATACAAAGCAAAGAATGCTTGTGCATTATCATTTTGCTTTCATGTGCAATTGCAGCAAAAGAGAAGCTTGGTTGGTTATCTTCTCCAGTCATGGGACTGACCACTCGGAGCAAGAATAAAACAACCCTAAGTGCCCATCCACAGCACCTGCTGCTCTGCATCCCTTGATTTATTGAGCACACTTTTTATTTCACCCTGCAGCTAGCTTTCCATATTCAGTGCCTTTTCTGGCACATTAGGTCGCAGCCAAGTGGCACTGTCTGGTACACACTACCCCTTGCAGCCCTCTCCTTAAGGTGGGTTTTTGAAGGAGCAAATAAATGTGCCACAGCAAAGCACAGTCTGCCCTTTTGAACTGCAGCATAGAGATGAAGGGAAAGCCCTGCAAAGGTTTCACAGCTACATGACAGCCTTTCCATAGCAGTCTTCCTCAGGAAGAAGACCCTGGTTTTACTTCTAAAATGTCTAGAAGTAGAGGCCAGGAACACACTTTGTAATCTTTCAAATACCACGTGGTGTATCTTTGTTGGCAACAGCTCCAGATATGGTGGAGCTCTCAGTGGTCCAGTTCCAGGTATGGTAGAGAAGATGCTCTTCATGGTCTCCTCTCTCCCATCACATGCTTGCTCCCACTTGCCCCTGGGCCCAATCTCCACTGCTGCTTCTCCTCTCTCCTTTGCATCACCCAGGAGTCACATCCCCACTGTACATTTAAAAGCCCCCCAAGAATACTGGGAACTGGTTTACTCCCCACACAGTTCCCAGCTCCTTTAAGAAACTTCATTTCCCAGGAAATCCATATGCTTTAATTGTGCTTTTAAAAATGCTATGGAGTTTTCCATATTGCCCAACCAATATGCTCATTCTCTCATTAACAGTAATTATAATATGCTGCATTTGATATAATGTACATTGGCTGGTCAATGTGCAGAGTCTCCCAAGTCTGAGATGAATATATGAAGCTATTCCTTGCCAACCTACTCAGACCCTTTGTCAATTAAATCCAGTACTGCAGCTTTCCAGGGTTTCCAGGTGACTTCTTTCCCAACCCTGCTACTTGAGAAACTGCTATGGGAAGAGTCTGGGATCAAACTTGGAGCCTCTCTTATGCAGATCATATACTCTACCAATGAGCTGTGGCATCACACTATTAGTTCTAGCTAGAGCCTTGCCTCCGGCAGGGAGGGCCCAGTGAGTCCTTATAGCAGCAGCTGAAGAAGGGCTTGTTCACCAGCTGGCTCCACCAGACAAGCCTAGGCAAAAGACACATCCAAGAATGTATACACAATGACGGCATAAGCAGAGGGTTCTGTACTTTCCCCAGGAAATATGCAGAATCTCCAAGGCATGCCAGAGAATGTGCAAGAATTGGCAGGACAGTAGGGATTTTTGTACATGCTCAGGCAATATGCATACATTCCACTGGATGTGTTCTATATTAGTTCCAGTCTATATCCTTCAGCTGCAATCCTATACTTACCACTCCTTGGAGTAAGTCTCACTGAAATTAGCAGGGCTTTCTTCTGAGTAGACATGCTGATAACAAAGTGATATTGAACCAGTATGAATTGATTTGATAACATAAACAGGGATGCTTTTACATTGGTTGGTTGATATAGCTGTCTACAAGCGACGTCAGAGAATGTGCATAAATAACAAGTGATTAATCTCAAGTTTTGATCACATGATTGCATATGGTGTCACATTGGAAAATGCATCATCTGGCAACAACCAGGAAAAAATGAACTCTACTATCAATAGTCTTTTCAGTGGTGGTAACAGTACCCTCAAGGAAATTTGATAGATCTTCATCACATCTTCATCACATGTGCAAAAACACTTTTATTCAGTCAGTGTTTTAAGAATTAATATTGGTGTTTATTTTAGTATGAGATGAGCTGCTAATGAAGACAGGAGTGCCTGGCGTGCTCTGGTCCATTGGGTCACGAAGCGTCGGACACAACTAAACAACAACAACAAGCTGCTACTGTGCATTTGCATTTTTTGCCTTACTATTTGGATTGTAATGCTTTTGTTATGTTATTTATGAGATTACTGTAAGTCAATTTTATGAGTTGTTTCCAGTGCTTTTTCCCCCCCTTTAAAAATGTTCAGGGGTACTCTCATTTTGACTCAAGAACACCACCATTTTATAGTTCAAATTGGGAGAAATGAATACAGTAAATGGACAAAAGTACAAAGATTCACAAAATGTTTAGGGGTATGTGTACCCCTGATACCCCCAGAAAAAAGCACTGGTTGTATCCAAAGTTTTACTTGGATATGAATGAAGCAGTTGTTGTTGTTGTTGTTGTTTAGTCGTTTAGTCGTGTCCAACTCTTCGTGACCCCATGGACCATAGCACGCCAGGCACGCCTGGAGCAGTTAGTTATGGCTAATAATTTCAATGGATCTTCTCTGAGTATGGCTAACATTGTATACAACCTTGTTTTTAAAAAACTGATGAATGTAAATATCAATCTGTCAATCAATATTTGCTGGGCAATATAATCCTGTCATTGTATCTTGGAGCTTATGCATATTGACCAGGAAATGTAGAAATTCTTCATTATCTCTTGGAGACTACGCATATTGAGCAGAGAAAGTGCATACTGACCAGGTAATGTGAAAGTTATTCTTAATGGCACCATTATTCATTGGAGACTCTGTATATTACCTAGAGAAAGCACATTGCTCCCTCTTCATGGGGTTATGATGTGCAGATTTGTCTACATGCATTTTCTTCTGTTAGACTGGAACCTTTGTGGAAAACTAAACCTGCTGTTTCTGACCGCTGGCATGGCAAGCATCTGTGAATCAACAAGGAAGCCCTCAATGTTTTACTTCAGTCTTCCCAGGCTATCTCCAAGGTTTCCTTCTGCGTCATCACCAGTATGGCTATATTTGCACCATGTGCATTCTAGACATTCTCTACTGGGAATCACGCCAGCTAGACTTAAAAATCAAATGTGAAATATCTTCCAAAGCAGAGGGCAGATGGCTATATTAAGTTATTAATATATTGCAGCTGTTTAGTTGATTTTCCTTTCAGTTTCCACACTTTGCTTGTCATTTTCTTTGGGTATAGATATGTTTCTAAACAGAGTAAACAGCCATCACAAAACAGAAAAGGGGAGAGAGAGGGGTGTGTGTGTGTGTGTGACAGAAAGGTTCTCTGAGTCAACACAACACTTCAGTGAAGGCCTGAGTAAACAGATGTGCCTTACTGTGTGATTCTATGCCAATAAAACATATTTGTGTGAGATCAAGAAAGGAAGTAGATACCAGAGTTAAAGTTCCTCCACTTACCTACAGTAAGTTTGATCACCTCAGTCAGGCATGGGGCAGACACCACAAATTTACAAAAGCATGGTCTCAAACCACAGAAGCTGCTACAAGTTGAAATGTGATTCCAAGTTCTCCAAGGTCCTAACTATATTGCCCTTATTTATGGAGGCCATTCCATTCAGTATAAAATCCTAAAACACTTTTAGGATGTCAAAGGAATTAGCTGGTAGATTATTAATGCTCTTTATAACACAAATAGTCATGTCTTGTTCAAGGCCACGCATCCCCAAACTGCGGCCCTCCAGATGTTTTGGCCTACAACTCCCATGATTCCTAGCTAACAGGACCAGTGGTCAGGGAAGATGGGAATTGTAGTCCAAAACATCTGGAGTGCCGAAGTTTGGGGATGCCTGCTCAAGGCTATCTCATTAATCAGCTAAGGCCTATTTGCATTCTGTAGATGCAGAACAGAAGCCAATATACAACAGAGAGTAATATCTGAAGAGTCTTTTTTTTTATTTTAAAAAATGTCGTATTACAGCTGCTGGTGGCAATGGCATAATTTAAGTCATTCCTTCTAATGATGACAATGCAATTCAGGAAACAACAGAGATTGTTTTTAAGGCACTCTCTCCCCCACCTTCACTACTGAACTCAGAATTCCCCCTTCCATCTTCACAACAACCTTATGAAGCAGGCTAGTCTAAGAACCCATAGCAAGCTGAGCAGCAATTTGAATACAGCTATCCTCAACCCAACTCCAGAAGTGATCAAGAATAACAGTACATCTTCCCACTGATATAAGCTATACCTTTAAGAAGATCCAAGCATCACCCAAGGAGTTGTGCTAGGTCTCTCTGCAGCGTAATGCTCTCTCACACATCCCACTAAGCCACAGTTTGTTTAAGCACAAGTTATCCTATAGCTAATCAAACAAAGAAACCATGGCTAAGAAACCATGGTTTTTTTAGCTGGACTTGCCAGTTTGGTGACTATCTGGAATGGGGTACCAAAAAAATAATAATAAAAACATGGTTTAAAAAGGATGCTGGCTGTGTTCACATGCAATGCCAAGCCATAGTTAAAACAAGCCAAGGTTCATAAGATAAAAACAAGGGCTTCAGATTGTGGATTTTTGGTTGAAGAGAAACCATAGTTAAACCAGAGGGCAGAATTCATACATAATGATAAACCATAGTTTAATAAACCATGACTTGGCTTTATTGTGAACCAGGCCTATGTATGTCCAAGAACTGCTGAATCTCTTCCTGGTGCTGCAATCAATTCCAGATTTCTCTAAGAGTGGAATGGCTTGTTCTCCACTACAATTTTTCAGAATTGAACTTGCTGGTTCCACTCCATCAGATGTTGCCATGTGCAATCCATCCAAGTTGGCCATTTTACTCACCAGTGAACTGGGTGAGAACCTTTGGCTCTCTTCTTCAGCTAAGAAAACCCAGCAAAAATTAACTGATTAGTTGCACATCTAAACAAGAACACTTGAGCAGGACAATACAGGTGTCATGTCAAGATTTAGCATGTGTGCTTTTGATGGGGAGAGGGTGGCAAGCTTCACAATGTGGCTCAGGACCTGTTCTTGAATAGATTCAAGATTAAACTGCCAAAAAGGGAGTAAATACTTGTAGCATTTGCTGTGGTGACTTTTTATATGCCTCATATAACTAGTAATATAGCTGTTTCTGAGAAATAATCACATGGTTTCTAAAACAGACCATCGGTGACAAAATAGGTGAAAATCTTGGAGCTCTCATAGCTGGGGAGCTTATATCGTTTCAAAACACATGCACACTATGTATATGTATGTGTGTATGTATAAATGTGTGTACACACACACACACACACACACACACACACACACACACGAGCCAGTAAATGAACTTTAAAAAAATAAATGAACACGAGAAGCAAATTCCGGGTATAAAGCAAACGGCTTTATTTGTACTTCATTTCCAGCTCTGAAGCAGAGCAGCAAGCCCTGCTTGGAATTGGCACTTTAAGCAAATACACATTTAATGTATGGGGTTGAGCAGGATCCTTGAGGAGTGCAAGATAATATTTATTAAACGTTTTGGGGAAATATTCTGGCAAGCTTCTGGAGAGGGGAATTAATGTACATGATTAAACCCGAGGCAGGCTCGGAAGGTCTGAACCACAGCAGCCTATGAGCCCATCAGGATGATAAATAGCTCAGGGTCCAGATGTCCATATACGGCTAGACTTCCTCTAAGGCTGACCAGTCCTCTGTGAGCATTGCGTACAGTACTTGGATCGGGTTCACATTCTTTGGGTGTGTTTCTCTGGGAGCTTTTGATTTCCGCTCTGAGGGCTGGCTCAGACCTCCAGTGGCTCTTATAAGAAAATAGCCGCGACTGAAGGTTGAAAATGTGCAAGATTCTTTCTTTAAGTACACAAACACTCTGAGTCTAGCCACTTTCCTGCAGTCCTGCCAGGTTTTTCAGTATGTCTGATACTTGATCAAGTGGCTTCTTTAGGGAAGGGGGCAAGGCATCGAATGAGAGGAGAAGAAGGGGGGCGGGGCAGGGCAGGGCGAAGAAGCAGGATAAACATTAAAGAAAGAATGCCACAGATCCACACCTGTACTTTTTACAAGACTTACCACCAGTTCAAGCGAATATTGAAACACACACATTCCACATATAGCTGTACAAACACAAGTGTGTTGCCAGCATAGTGAATTCCTAATTCTACCAGAAAAAATATACTGTCTGAAAAGGAGCTGCTGTATAAACACCTGCATGTAAGTCAAAATTACTCCATTTTAACAATCCTATGTATCAATGACAGTCTGTATGTACATGTATATGTATATGTGTACATGTATATAGAACAGGCATCCCCAAACTTTGGCCCTCCAGATGTTTGGGACTACAATTCCCATCATCCCTGACCACTGGTCCTCTTAGCTAGGGATCATGGGAGTTCTAGGCCAAAACATATGGAGGGCCGCAGTTTGGGGATGCCTGCTATAGAATCATAGAATTGTAGAGTTGGAAGGGACTCAATGGTCATCTAGTCCAACCCCCTGCAATGCAGGAATCTCAACTAAAGCATCCATGACAGATGGCAAACATATACAAATATAGTGGAACCTCGGCTTTCGAACATCTCGGAAGTCGAACATTCCAGTTTTCAAACGCCGAAAACCTGGAAGTAAATGATCCCGTTTTCAGAAGTCGGATGGCTTCCACTGAGGTTTTTTTTTCAATTTTCTCTATCAAATTTGCAGGCTGCGCTTTGCGCCTCAGTTTTCGAACATATCGGAAGTCAAATGGTCTTCCGGAACGGATTACGTTCGAAAACCGAGGTACCATTGTATGTATATGTATATATGAATGATGGTGCACCAGAAGATCCTATGGCATGGCCAAACAAAGGCTAGTGATGCAGGCCACAGTTTATATTTTGTCATTACCTCAATCTGCACAAAATATGTTCGATGAGGTTTTTTAAAAAACAAACCACATATGGAACAAAACAATATATAGATGAGGCCCACTGAATTTCTTTCTGATCCATGAAAGACACACCGGAATTAGGTTCAAAATGGTATATCCCATAATAAAGCACCATTTGAAACTGTTGTTATTAGGAAGAGATTCCTGGTGGTATAGGCTATTCAACAGTGGAACGAACTGCTGCAGGAGGTGACTCTCTAGAGATTTTTAAGCAAACCCTGGGGGCCACCAATTGGGATGCCATCATGGTGGTTTTCCTGAATCAGCAGGGAATTAGATTAGGTCCCTTTGAGGAACCCAGCTTTTTTGATTCTATGATTTTGAACCACCCTCCCAAAAGTACTAGATAAATGGTATTTTAGGAGTTTTGTTTCAACAACGAATTGCTATAGATCTTGTTTGTATGGAAAACTCACTGGTTTCCAGTCAAACTTCATGAAAGATAAATCTTTTATTCAGCTTAGCAAAGTCCATCCCTTTCCCACCACACACACTTTTCATGGGATTTTGCACATCCCTCTACATCCCAATAGGCTATTAAGAACGGCTCAACCAGGGTTCCAAGGATGTGCACCAAATTTTAATTCTTCTTGGGATGACTTGGGTGGAATGTTTTTGCTCATGCTTAGAACTGATCATATTTGAAGCGGCCAAATGGACCGTAAATTATACAGGGTAATTTGTAAGGCTGGGGTGCAAGCTTTAATTTATAATCAACATGTGGTGCAATTCTATACTATACCTGTCTGCTCAGAAGTAAGTCCTTCTGAGTTCAGTGGGCCTCAGCACCCCCAAAAAACACACCTCTCTTGTGAGCGTGTTAGAGTTTATTTAAATATAACTGATTCATGAATCAGTCCATCAAGGCAGATGATTTATGAATAGACACAAACACACACCAGTTGACAGCCTTCATTTTTGCCTTCCCTCTAGTGTGTGGCTCATTGGCATAAGCCATCTTAAATTACTAGCCTTTTCTTTTGGCCCTTCAAAACAGTCATTTCTGAGTCTGTGGTAAGTATGATCATTTTATTTTTAAAGCCTTCTCTTCCCAGAGATCATCTACCATATTTGGGCATTTTTAAGCGGCATTCTGTTTACCTGGTAAAGTTTCCATTTTCGTAAGCATGTTATGCATAGTTTGGTGTGTCTATTATTTACTCAGAAGTGGGTAAGTGCAGCCTTTTGCTTGCAGCTGTCCAAGTAAATAGAGGTTTTGGGATGCCTCATAAATTTGGAAATATGTATTACTTACCATAATTCCCTTTTATGGGATTTTTACAAATGAGATTGGGGGGGGGTTCCTGCTAAAGGGGTGATTTTATTTTATACAAAACCAATGTGGTATTGGAAAGAGGCTACATCCTATATTATGCTGTGGTAGAGAAGGAGAGGACAGACTGCAAGCCGAATTCACTGGAAACATCTCCTGTGCATGCTTGTTTTGAAACGGATGGATGTGGAGAACACAGGTTGCTACATAAGGATATACTTTCAAGCGCCAGATCTGTAAGGTTTGACAACCACCATCAAGAGACCTTCAAAGGCCCAACAACTGGCTAATCCTTCCAATTCCAGTACCAACCATTTTTAGAGCAGCGTTTAAGCCTCCCAACAACCCTGCAGTGTAGGCTGAGAGACTGTGACTCATGCAAACATTCCAATGAACTTCAAAGCTGAGGACAGGGCAATGGCACGCCCACATTTTAGGGGCCCTGAAGCTTGGAGTCTCATGAGAGCCCTTTCGCAACCAGCAATGAGTTCTGGGTAACTGCAGTTATCTTCTTCGGTGGAGTTGTCCCATGACAGATTACCACCTTTAAAAAAAAAAACACCACCACATACACATTAACTACTAAATCTCAGATTTTGCTCTCTTTTTTAGCATTATTATTATTATTATTATTATTATTATTATTATTATTATTGAAGATCATTGGTGCTGCTTCCATATTTTGTTAATTCCACCCCCAACATTGATATAGGTGGAACTTTCTCCACAATATCTCATTTATACACAGTACTATGGACAAGCACAAAACTACTATGACGGTAAAGAGGGAGGGGTTGTGAGTCACTGGGGGGGGGCTCAGATTTTGCTTAAAATTGATATCCCATGACCTTTGTATCTGTACTGTTGTTGTTTAGTCATTTAGTCGTGTCCGACTCTTCGTGACCCCGTGGACCAGAGCACACCAGGCACTCCTGTCTTCCACTGCCTCCCGCAGTTTGGTCAGACTCATGTTCGTAGCTTTGAGAACACTGTCCAACCATCTTGTCCTCTGTCGTCCCCTTCTCCTTGTGCCCTCAATCTTTCCCAGCATCAGGGTCTTTCCCAGGGAGTCTTCTCTTCTCATGAGATGGCCAGAGTATTGGAGCCTCAGCTGCAGGATCTGTCCTTCCAGTAAGCACTCAGGGATGATTTCCTTAAGAATGGATAGGTTTGATCTTCTTGCAGTCCATGGGACTCTGTATCTCTATTACTGGCTCTCAGATGCTGGTATTGTTGAAATATGCTCAAAAAATAATAATAACTTTGAGTTGTGCCACTCAAATGGGGTCTACTAGACCCATTTTTTAAAAAGCAATGTGGACTAAGGTCGCTTCTGGGGCCTTCTGGGATTAGGGGCCTAAAGTTTAAGAACCATTAGTTTCATAGTAGATCCATCCCTGGGATAGGGGACCAGCTCTGTGTTGCCTATGCACAAACTTTACTAATTTGCTACCAAGGAGTGTGGTGGAGTCTCCTTCTTTGGAGGTCTTTAAGCAGAGGCTTGACAGGCATATGTCAATAATGCTTTGATGGTGTTTCCTGCTTGGCAGGGGGTTGGACTGGATGGCCCTCGTGGTCTCTTCCAACTCTATGATTCTATGAGTCCCCAGATTCACGCTCTGCTCAGCTGCAAAGCTTATTGGATAAACTCAAACTAGCCACAATTTCCTAGCCTAATGTACCTCACTGGGCTGATGTGACGGTAAAATGGGGAGAGGAATGGTGTATGCCACACTGCTCTTTAAGGAAAAACAAGCTGGGAAACATAATAAAGCATCTCTCTATCTGTGCCATTATGCAACAAATAGCATGGGCTCTCTTTTTTATTATTTTGTTTGCTTATGCACTGGGGGGGGGAGTTTAAGGAGCCCAAAAGTAATTGGGCGGAATGTCTTGCTTACGAATGACTAGTACATACGCAGTGGGAAAAGTGGAGCCACATCTTCCATTCTGCCTCACTTGATTCTGCCAAGAATTTCAGGGCAAATAGTCTCCTTTTCCCTCTCTATTCATAGAAAGTACTTATTAGGGAAAATATCCCAGGATGATTCAGTGGTCCACAGTCAATTGCAAAGCAGACACTGCATAATATATTGCTTTAGGTGATATAATAAGAAACATCCCCAAATATTTTTAATTTGTTGTTGTTGTTGATGATGATGATGATGATGATGATGATGCTGTTGCAGAAAGCATTCTAAGTTGGTAAGGAGGTGGGGTGCTGGTAACAGCCAGAAACTCAATCATGAGTGTCTGAAGAAATCTGCAGAAAACTGTCAGGCTTCAATATTGCGCCTTCTTGGCTAGATAAAAAGGAAAAGGAAAGAGAAATTCCCAGGCTTGTTCCTAGCAACCATCCTCTCCCCACCAGCCACCACCGGACATACCCCCTTCCCCCACTTAAACTCTCTACTCCTCACTAATGGCAGGAGATGAATCGTGTCACATATTCTTACCTGTTTCTCCGGAAGGACTCCAGCTAGAAAGTGAGACTGTACCTTGGAGATGTAGAAGGGACCAAGTTGACACCTATTAAACCCAACAGAACTTTTGCCATTCACATTGCTAGGGAATTCAGTCAATGGCACTAAACCCCAACCAATTTACTCCAGAGTAGCCCCATTAGAAGAAATGGGGCTGTTTCGGAGTTTATTCCCGGCAATGTGCACTTAACTGAGTGCATAAACACATAGTGGTCTGGGGTACTTAGATTTCTCTGAATCTATTAAGATCTATCAAGCACATCTGTGTGATGCACATCAAGTGCTGATGATGTGCTATGCCCATTCATTCCAGCTGTGCGTCACACAGATGTTCCTGATAGATCCAGAGAAATATACCGGTAAGTACCACAGTCCACTATGTGTTTATGCACTCAGTTAAGTGTACTTCACTGTTAACATCCAGCTACCAATGCCCCCTATAGGCACTCCCTATTAATATCAAGAGAAGAAGCAGATGGAACTCCTTCCCATCTCAAGGGATGGGGACGCACTCTCTCTGTCCCTCTCCCTCTCTCACACAAAGAGCAATGCAAAAGTTTTGTAAACAGGATTCTTAAAGCACAATCCTATATGTGTCTACTAAGTTGTAAGCCCTGCTGACTTCAATGAGGCATACTCCCAGGTGTGTGTGTCTCAGACTGCAGCCTCTTAGGGTTTATTGCCCTTACCTAGTACAGAACACAGTCTTTTTTCATTGTTTCCACACATGGATTTTATTGGCTTATTGGAATATTCTCAACAAGTGTAGGGGAGAAGAATCTTGTTTCCAAATACACTGTATGATTTCAGCTTTTAATCCATTCATGTGTTTGTTCATAAAGCACATGTGGAAAAACTCAAATGGGGGGGGGCAAGTGTTTGGATGGGATGGAAGGCAATGTTTTTTAACAGAATCCATTCGTTTGGTTCACATTTTCCATTAAGTGAAACTTCACCTTCACAGTACTTTTTGCAAGCACTTTCTTTTGGATCCTGTGAACTGAAAACTGGAAATGTCTCAGATGTGATCCCTGATTATTATTAATAATAATCATAATACTTTCCAAGAAATAAATAATTTCATCCTTTTATTCTTTGGTCTGGAGGTGTCTTTACATATGATTTATGCAATTTGGAGGGAGATTTTTGTGTGTGTGAAATCCAGGTCCATTCCTTTGAAAAAAGGAGAGAGAGAGAGAGAGAGAGAGAGAGAGAGAGAGAGAGAGAGAGAGAGAGAGAGAGAGAGAGAGAGTATTCCAAAAGAGACGTATTTTTAAGTCCTATAAATCAGGTCTGTGGTGGTGGGAAGAATCTAGGCTGGGAGCGGGAGAAAAGTCTCCCCCTTTCTTTTTCCCCTCCCCTCTTCTTTTTTTCGATGGTGAAAAATACAGCGCCTTTTTTGTGCGCTGAAGTGCGCCAGCTTTTTCAGACAGGAGGAATGCGGAGTGTCAAGGGGTCAGGATCAATCCGGTGTGAGTTGATGAGGCAGGAAGGTGGAGAAGAATGTCAGGAATGTCGCTGTTTGTGTAGGACTCCATTCAGCCGATTGGCGCGTCCCGGGCGCCGGGAGTGTATAAAAAGCGCTGGGCCGCCTGCTTGAGACTCAGACCGAACCACCTTCCTCTCTGCTCCCAAGACGGAGAACAAGACAGGCAAGCGGACTCCGCACCAAAGGAAGGCGCTTCCCCACGAAGGCTGCACAGAGCGAAGCCAGATCCGACAGCAGCGACCCTCTCTCGCCACAAGGCAGTGAGATTTTGCGAGCCCTCGCCGGACCAGGAGCCCCTCCGCTTCCGCGCAACTTTTGCCGCCGTCTCTGTCGCCCTGAACATGCTGGCAAGGATGGGACTCCTTCGCAGCTTCGCCTTGGCGCTCGTCGTCGCCCTCTGGAGCCGGGTAAGTCCCCCTTCACTCGGCCTCGACGGTGGCCGAGCTTGGCTTGGCGGGATCAGGGGAGCTGGGTGGCTGGCTGGCTGGCTGCGGAGCCGAGACCTCTTCTCGGCTTCCCGTCTCTCCTCCTGCTCCGTCCGATCCTGACCCCTCTGTCCCTCCTCCGTGTCCCCCCAGGACGTGGCCGGCCAAGACTGCAGCGGGCAATGCCAGTGCGAATCCGCGCCCCCCGAATGCCCGCCTGGCGTCAGCCTGGTGCAAGACGGCTGCGGGTGCTGCCGGGTGTGCGCCAAGCAGTTGGGTGAGCTGTGCACCGAGAGAGACCCCTGCGACCCTCACAAGGGGCTTTTCTGCGACTTCGGCTCCCCGGCCAACCGGAAGATTGGCGTCTGCACCGGTGAGTACCCGGAGTTTTGCCTCTAGGGGGAAGCGGCGAGCAGGTCCAGAGAGAAATCCCTTCTAGTGCCTGGAAAAGTGACGCTAGCCTGTTCCAGCTTTTTGTTTCCTAAGATACTTTCCCTTCCTTCAGTCAGCCTTAAAACAAAAAGCACCCTTTGTGTATGGAAGAGATTGGTGCAAAGGATTGGTCTGGGGGGCTTTCAGTCTCCTCTAGCAAGCAAGAGAGAGCTTCCCCTGTTGACTTTCTGCCTGTTGCGCAGCTGTTAAAGGCATCAGAGCTCCAGTGTGCACAAAGGTGGCAGATCCAAGGACAGGAGTCGACCCTTGCATGCCCAAAATATGGTTAGTTCAGTCCCTTTCTTTATGTGTAGGCAGAGCTGCTGAAATCTAGGCTCCTTGATCACTCTAGGGTTGTTGTTTTTAATGAATGGCTTCTCTTTTCTGTTTGCAGCAAGGGACGGCGCCCCCTGTGTCTTTGGAGGCATGGTTTACAGGAGCGGAGAGTCTTTCCAGAGCAGCTGCAAATACCGATGCACTTGCCTGGACGGGGCTGTGGGCTGTGTGCCTCTCTGCAGCATGGATGTTCGCCTGCCCAGCCCCGACTGCCCTTACCCACGAAGAGTGAAGCTGCCAGGCAAATGCTGTGAGGAATGGGTGTGTGATGAGCCCAAAGACAAAGAACAGACTGCCGTTGGACCTGCTCTTGCTGGTGAGCTTGACTTTTTTAGTAGGCTTGCTCTCTCCATGCCCCTCTCCATGTTGATAGCCTAAGTTAAACTACACAGGGCACTTCCTGGAGTTTGGTTGCCCCCTTAACCATGCTGTGGTCTCCATCAATGGATTCTGTACCTTCTGAATGAGCTCTTAGTGCTAGAACCTAACCCTTTCTGCTATTCTTTTTCCAGCTTATAGACTGGAAGACTCTTATGGACCTGACCTATCCATGATGCGTGCCAACTGCCTGGTCCAGACCACGGAATGGAGTGCCTGCTCCAAGACTTGCGGAATGGGCATCTCCACCAGAGTTACCAATGACAATGCCCACTGCAGACTGGAGAAGCAAAGCAGGCTTTGCATGGTGAGGCCATGTGAAGCAGACCTGGAGGAGAGCATCAAGGTAAATAGGGCTCCGCTTTGTTAGAGCACTTCCACATAGTGACTGTTAAGACCCACCTGGTGGCTCTTAACAAGGGTTTTTGTATCCACCAATGGTTTGGCCTTAATGGAACATGATTTCACTCAGGCAAATTCTCCCCACCCCCACCCAATTACAGCAGTTCTCTGCATTGTGTCCCATTCTGTTTCAATGGGTCTTACCACCAGCTTCCAAGGAAGAGGAAGCAGGGGGATATAAGTGGGCCAGAGAGCTCAATGAACATCAGGTGCCCTGCCCTGAGGGAGAGGAAATACTTCTCTCTAAGGCAAAGCCATCCTTGGATACAACACTGGGGGACGGAATACATTGTACAGGGCTGTTGTTGTTCCTTGAGTTGACCTTCATGAATGTGAGTGAAACTTTCAAGAGAACTAGGCATGAACAATCTGCTATATCTGGATGGAAATGCTACTGGAGTAAGCAAGACTCCATTTATACCTACAAGGCATAATCCAGCCAGATTTAAGATCCTTAGGTATCATTGACTTCATTGTATGTTTGCTTAGCTCTACCAGTGGAATAAACAAAGCGTTTACACTGGTTGGGTTGTACCAATTGAGATGTATGTGGGCTCAATTAGCCGAATTTAGGCCTCACTGAAATCAGTGGGGCAAGTTAGCCGCAACTAAAGTCCCATCAATTTCCACAGGGCTTCATCTCAACTGAGTCTGGTTCCACTGTAATACGTTTAAGATTGGACAGTTATAAAATAAATAACACATAGAGATAAACTAAGATATTTGATAATGTGTATGGAAGCTGATATGTAAACATAGGAATTCTCTCTTCCTCTCTCAACAGAAGGGAAAGAAGTGCATTCGTACTCCCAAGTTCTCCAAGCCTATCAAGTTTGAGCTGTCTGGCTGCACCAGTGTAAAGACCTACCGGGCCAAGTTCTGTGGCGTCTGCACCGATGGCCGATGCTGCACCCCTCACAGAACAGCCACCCTCCCTGTGGAATTCAAGTGTCCCGATGGGGAGGTCATGAAGAAGAGGATGATGTTCATCAAGACCTGTGCATGTCACTACAACTGCCCTGGAGACAACGACATCTTTGAGTCAATCTACTCCAGGAAGATGTACGGAGACATGGCATAAAGCCCAAAGAGAGACTTTGAAAAACTTGACGGTCAACTTGAACTTAATAATTTGCATCTCATTTTGTAAAACGTGATTCGATAGCACAAGGTATTTAAATGTCTGCTTTGGGGGGGGGGGACAAAAAGCAGAATGTCCTATGTGATTTCAGACAAAACTGTCTATTGACCCCAAACATTGGTTTGAAGGAAAAATAGTAATAATAAGATGGACAGTGAGGAGCGACAATGAAGTTGCGCCTCAGAACAGAGTATATGGGGGGGGGTTTATAGGGATTACTTAAGGGGACATGTGCCATCTCGAGCAGCCTTTTCGTGGTGTGTTAGCATGTCTTCCACCAAATAGTGCAATCAGAAAGGACGCTTAGCAAGGCTACTGTCACGGGTTTCCGTGATGGTAGGTGCTGGACTGGAAATTCTCACCCAGCAAGGTGCTAAGTAATTGTGTTCTGTTAGAACAGCAATAGTTTTGCTTTGAAGTTCTGATTCAAATGGTTTGTTCAGAATGAATCGGAATTAGACTGGACAGCATGTGGCAATGAATTTGCCTGCCACAAGCTAGATTTTTTTAATTAATATTGTAATATTGCAATCTTGTAAATACTGTTGTGTGTGTGTGTGTGTTTGTGTGTGTGTGTGTGTACATATATATATATATTGTACAGTTATCTAAGTTAATTTAAAGTTTTATTCCCTTTTGTGTTAATGCTTTGATACATCAGTGTTAGCCTCATCTTTTTTTACAATTCAAGGCTTTATCATTCAAATACAATCCAATGCATTCATTTAACACAAGAAATAGATTCTCTTTGGGAAGTTCAGTTAGTGGGGTTGGGTGTTGCAGTGAAACGAAGTGATGCTTTGCTGAACAATATGCACCAGCAGAGTCCTTGCGAAGCTCATCATCAAATCAAGGACAAGGAGAGGGAAATCGGATTCTCTCTGCCTTAATGAACGTACATGGACTGCAGCGAAATGAGTGGCTTATTTGTTAGTTGACCAATCTTTCCACCTGGGAACAGTCTTGTTACCTGTTGAGAAGTGTGACCAAAAGTTACATGTCTGCACCTTTCTAGTTGGAAAAAAAATTAAAGTATTTTATTTTTTATATAAATTGACTTGTGCTTCTCTTTATTTTGTTGGGTCAACAAAATGCCAGCAGCTCAGTAATATTTACACTCTGGACCAGTAGTGCTCCATGAAAAGCGAGGGCAGCAGTCCTTTCCTCACCTCTTGCCACCTGCATTGTTTCATCTTACCATGGGATGGGGTAGGTGGCGGGGAGATTGCCTCTGCCACAGCATTGGCAGCCATGCAAAAATCCACTGTTCCTGCCAGTGTGTTTGCACTGCAACGACCTACCTACCACTTCCCACCTTCCCCCCAGTAAAGCACATTAACGCTGGTAGTGGGAAGTCAGGAAAATGCCATCAGTCCTCCACACTAACTGCTCTAGACTGGGCTTCCACATGTCCCTCTCCTTTTTTTGGATGGTTATGTGAATGACTCCAGTGTGGCAAGCCAGCTGTGCTTCATTTGAGGGCTCTTCTTTTTCTGCCGAGTGGGGTCCTGGACTTCTGATAGCACCATGGCCTACACTCCAGTAGGAGGTATTCCTTGATGTATCTAACCTGGTGGTAGGGTGCAATTAGTTCTGCACACTGGAATGAACGGAAAGAACGGAAGGCTTAAGCAGGAGAACGAGCGGGGAGACTCATTGCCCATATACAAGCTGGCAAGAACAATATTGTGTATAGCCTTGTTATTGGATGTAGATCATAGAATTATAGACTTGGAAGGGACTCCCAGCAATGCAGGAATCTCAGCTAAAGCATCCAGATGTCAGCTGGCCAACACTGCTGAACATGTAACATGTAAACAGGTTTTCAGTCCTCAAAAACTAACATAAGAACATTTTGTCAGCCCTGCTTTTAGAAAGAAAATACACCCACTATCCTGAAACTTCTCTGTGCTGCTAAGTCACTAGCATAGCTGCCAAGTTATCCCTTTTTTTAAGGGATTTTCCCTTATGCTGAATAGGCTTCCTCGCGAGAAAAGGGAAAACTTGGCAGCTATAGTCACTAGTCACATGATACTAAATTGCTTTCTGTGTTATTTTTGTCTTAATACTTCAGTCTGTGAAGGAGCATAAAAAAAATAAATGCAGCACTTTAATTTCATTCAGTGGCAGAATTTAGATTTAAGATGATATATAATCCTTAGAGGCAGAATCCTGCAGTGGTTCAATGGGACTTAGCCCCAAGCATGCATGCACAGGATTGGGGCTAAATCATTGACTCATTGACACTAGCTGATTCAGATTACACTCTAGGTTTCCCTGCAGCAAGTTTCCTAAGGTTTGAGCCAGCGGAGTCGCATAAATCTCATCAAAGTCAGTTCTCTGGAGTCGTCAGTTTCTTCAAACCAGCCCTTCTACCTCCCATTCGTTTTGATCAATTGGAAGACCTTCTTTCTTGCATGAAAATAAACGAAGGGGTTGTACTCTGCCTCACTGCCAATCCAACTGTATAATGTACAACTCCCTTAGGGAGTGGAATGCTTTTGGCCAGCTCTGCATGATCATTGGAATGGTGGGGACTCGTTGCTATAGCAGACGTACACCAAGGAGCAAATACTGTATAGGGAAGAACAGTGTCCCACTAAAATTATTGAAGAAGTGCTTTAGTAGTCCAGAGATAGCACCTTTCCACTGCAGAGTGGATGGGGATTAGGAAGAGAATGATCCCATAAATCAATGAACACAGTTTGTAAATTGCTTCAACTGCGGTTGGAGTATATATCTGCATAGGAAATGCCCCTACTTTTAAAGGAAGAAAGTATCTTAACAGTCCCATCTAAAAATAATAGCAACACTGACATCACCTGCAGGACACACATTGCCCTATAAATTATTCCAGTCTGCAGCGCAGGTGTTTTGAGATCTCTGTGGCTTGCAGAGATTAGATACAATCTAAGGATTAATTTAGATCTCATGAAAAGACCCATACAACAGTTCATTGTGAAGCTTGTTGTTACCACCTTGTCCATCTTCATTTCTTTTGTTTATGGGACAACATGACTTGACCCTACTGATGTCTTTACCGTTTCTGTAGGAAAGAGAGGACAAAATAATTCCCCACTTCTCCAGTCTTGTGTGTTGCTGCCCTGACAATTCAAAGGCATGGATACTTGACCATTTTCTTCCTGAGCAGGCAAAAATCAAGTCGGAATCAGCCCAATGCTTAATCGCAGAAAAGAACTTCCAGATGTCCCAAATTCACCAAGGATCCTCCAAACACAATTTTTTGCTGCCTGTGACATGTTCCCACTTTCTTTTCAGATGGCAAAGAATTAGATGTGATGGATATTTGTTTGTGTACATCTCCAGAACAAACTCCCTCTCACATCTGTCTCCTCTATTGCCACTTTGACTCATGTCTGCCATGTGCTCATAAAACAGGAGGGCTTGGCTCTATATTGAGACAATCTAGAGATTATGAAACATAGTTTTATTAATAACTTTCTGAAATAAACTTTTAACCACACGGATTCATAGCAATTAACATGCCATAGCTCATTTGGTAGAGCCATCACAGTTCTATTATCGAGGAAATATTTGTCCTACCAGAAACTAAAAACAAAACAAAACCCCAAACCCATTAGTTTTATTTATTTATCACTTGTGTATCCCCCCTCCACCTCCAAATTTTCATCCAAGCATTCAGGGGTACATCATAGCTGCCAAGTTTTCCCTTTTCTCATGAGGAAGCCTATTCAGCATAAGGGAATTTCCCTTAAAAAAAGGGATAACTTGGCAGCTATGGGGTACATCCAGGAGGTTATCCCATTCTTAACTTCACAATTCTGTAAATAGGGTATGCTAGAGCCTTCCACCTGGAAATTTATTTGGGCTTTATGAGAAATTTGGTGTCAGCTTGCCCCAAATTCACAGCAGGTGCTGTGGACCCACCTGTTCAAGGATAATCCCATAAAGAAAATAAAGTGATATTTCTTAGCAAGAGGAGAAGAAGAAGAAGAAGAAGAAGAAGAAGAAGAAGAAGAAGAAGAAGAAGAAGAAGAAGAAGAAGAAGAAGAAGAGTAGTTTGGATTTGATATCCCACTTAATCACTACCCGAAGGAGTCTCAAAGCGGCTCACAATCTCCTTTCCCCTTCCTCCCCCACAACAGGTTAATGTGAGGTGGGTGGGGCTGAGAGACTTCAGAGAAGTGTGACTAGCCCAAGGACACCCAGCAGCTGCATGTGGAGGAGCAGAGACTTCTTTGAGAGAACATGACAGATGGGAAAGTCTCCTAGTAATACCATATCTGAGGCAGGGAATTTGAATTCAATTCATCTCCTGTTCATGCCCATGTTACTATATCCAATGCATCACTTTGGATCTCTGTCTCTACCTAGAGATGGTGACTGTAGAATCATTCAATTGGGGAGCAAAGGGTTGGCCAAGAGAGAGAGATTACTTGGGTTCATATATGTTTGTTTGCTTGTTTTTGTTTGTTTGTTTGTTTTCACTACTGTCTCTGACTGGGCAGTGATGGGCCTCACTGCTTTTTTTGCAGGGGCAGAAGTTGCAGGAGAGAGAGAAGGAATGAAGCCTTTCTATTTAACTCCACACCACCTGCTGGCTTTGACAATTTCTCATCCAAACTCAGACATTAATCTACTCTGATTGTTTGGCAATTAATCTGCTGTGATTCATGAAGTGATGTTACTTTCCTGGCTGGATGTGTGAGTTACACATGGGGAGGTGTTGGCTATTCCTCAAAAACCAGCTAGAATAATCTTTGTCTATAAATGTGTCACACTTGACTGTGCCAGGAGCAATCATGTTGATTTCCCCAAGTTTTTACTTCAATATCCATTGTGATGCAGATGTGATCAATAGAGAGAAGCATTTTTGTAAGGACTCAAGTACTTTAGACCCTGGGTAGTACCAGTAGCAGCTGGAATAGTGGTGTGGAGCGCCGCTCCCATCAGCAGCAGCACTGCAGCTTACACAAATCAGACTCGGTTGGGGCAGGGCAATAGCAAAGTTGTGGCTGTGCAAAAAGCACTGGATTGGTTTTGCCCACGTATCCATGCAACCCTTGTTAGAAGAGCTTGCAGCCAGGATGAATTACAGTATATAGAAATGATCACTTACAGCTTCTGGAGTTCAAAGGCTTTATTCATGAAGGAGCAGATTATCTTGGCAGAAACTATTTATGGGATGAGTAGAGATGAAAGAGAGAAATAGCAGACATCTTGGGTGAATCTACACTGGTCGGTTATAATGTTAACAATGCATTATAAAAATGTGACACCAGAGAGCGCTGCAGAGCAGCGATCTGTCAATAATGAGGAATTGCATTGATAGCTATATAACTTTTTTTAAAAAAATAGCCTTTAATAGCGTTTTTTACATATCCGTATAGATTTAGCCCTTGTATCAACATATCAGGAGAGAGAAAACAAAATGGTTCAGCTTTTAGGGGTGGTGTTAACTTAAACAGAGAGACTACAAACAAGGCCTGGCTACATTGCTAGGCAAACAGTGCCTTTGTGTGCTTTAAAGAAACATCAACTAGATGCTCAAGAGAATTAAATGTATTTGTTTTTCTCCAACAACCCTGACCTCAACACCAGCCTGCCCCATCCAGGTAAGCTGCAGTGATGCTTTTGTCAGGAGGGTGATTTCATGGCTCAGACCCCCAACGCCAGTTGCTGTGTGGTGTTGTGGTTAGTGTGTTGGAGACAAAGTAGGGAGACGTAGGTTCAAAAATTCCCAGTCAAACATAAACTTCCTGTGTGAAATGGGACCAGTCACTATCTCTAAGCCTAAGCTACCTCACAAAGTTGAAATACCGGTAAGGATAAAATGGGGATGCAATAGTGAGGTACGTCACCTTGGAGGTAGGGCATAAATGTATCAAATAATTAATGTTGTCCAGCTCTTATGCTTCCATATTTGCTGCTGTCATTGTCAGTGATGTTATAATAGTCCAAAGGCACGAATTAAGGAATGAACCACAATCCATAGCCACTTAGAAATAAATGAGTCTCTTGCATAGAATCCATTTGTCTGACTCATGAAGAAGCTGGAGCCACTTCAGAAAATATGCTTCTTCTTTTTTAGTGCTTTTTCTAGAAAGAGCAAACCCCAGTTAGGTAACCTGCATTCTTTCTTAATACTGTAAGTCCTTTCCCAAGCACACAGTGCTATAAAAAAGCACTCTAGCTATCAATATAATTAAAGGCATAAAATCAACAAGGTGAACAACATCACCCTACCCCTGAACGCACAACAAAATGCTGCCTTTCGAATCTTATGCATTTAGGGCGTGATCGTTGCCTTCATTAGAAAATGGGCTGGGTGTAGCGTTAACTCAATAGATTATCCTATGTTTTATGTTCTTAACATATGGAAACAGTTACCAAGAAGTCCATCCAGCCAACTGGGAAGGGAAAGCAATGTAAGACTGTACCCAAAAAACAAGAGGAACCTGAGAACAGAAAGAGCTCGGTTAATAATATCTTAACTTCATTTTTCCATCTCCCACCCACCCCCCTTTAAAAACAAAAACCCTTCTGGATTTCCCCTACATGTCCATAAATGGAAGTTACCAAAATGCCACATTTTCAGACTGACTTGAAACAGGAAATGCCAACGCTTTCTTAAGATAACCTGTTCTGTAACCACAATAAGGCTGCAACCCTAACCTCAGTTGCCTGGAATACTCATGCAAAAGTAGAACATAAATATAAATATTAAACAATACATTTAAGTGTGTCAAAAACAGGGATGCTATTGGAGCATCTGTTGGTGGATATCGCTAGCCTGATGGGGAGTTACACATACAAACTGATGCTGCATACAGTACTTGATTTCCTGACCTCTTCCAGCAGCAGGCTTCTCCCCACATGTGAGAGATATGCTTGGGGAGAAGCAAGACATTTTGCCACCTGAGGCCACCGAGCTACCAACCTGTGCACCAGCATCTTCCTCTTGCCTGCTCACTTCTGATTCCTCCACAACCCACCTCATCTGGGGCTATCTTGCCCCTGTACTGCTCTGAGTATCATAGAGTCTTTGCTCAGACTGAGGGACTGTGGATAAGGTGACCTTGGAAAGTGCTCAGGTCACCACCACTTTGGCACTGACAAATATTTTTTTTTGAAATTTCACTGTAATATACTGTGATGCTCTCCAGGGCCACCTCACCCACATTGCCTCTATATCACCCACAATGCCTGTAAGGGGGAGGGATTACAGAAACCCCCCCCCCTCATCAGAAGCAGCCCGTCTCCAAGCAGTCATGAGAGTGAGGGGTCTGAAGGGGTGAGTCAGGAAACGGAGAGGGAGTGCCAGGGCTCTGGCAACACAAAAGAGCCCCTGCTCCATAGGCAGGAAGAGAGGGAGGTGGAAAGAGTGGACAGGAATGGGGCAGACAGAAGACCCGTCCCTCCGACGCCGGAACTGAGAAAAAGGAGGAAAGGGAGGCGCTTCTCAGTTCCGAGGCTTTTATGCTGGTCCCTCCGACGCCGGAACTGAGAAAAAGGAGGAAAGGGAGGCGCTTCTCAGTTCCGAGGCTTTTATGCTGGTCGAAAACGCGGAAGAGTTTAGTGCAGGAATCTGACTCGAGCGGGTAGACATGAAATGAGCAATCCGTTACACTGTAAATAATGTGCACCAATAAAAACGTCTGAAAGACAAGCATGTGGACAGTCGTTACTCAAGAGTAGTCACAACAAACCCTGACAATGCCCTTCCTCAGACTGAGGCACAGGTGAGTGGCCTAGGCAGACCTTTAGGAGCATAAGCAATGGACAAACGGTGGCAGCACTCCTATAGGCTGGGAGTGGTGGCTGACAAGGCCCCCGACTACGACCTTAGCGACTATTATGGTCAGGCCAGCAAAAACAGTATTGGGAAGTGGTTGGCTCAGATGTGGGCAAGGAATGTAGTCCTGAGGCAGGAACAGAGGAGCTGGAGACTCAGGAGGCACTGATCTGCCAGCCCATAAAATCCACTGCCTGAGGCAAATGACTTGCTGATGGGTGGAACAAACCAGGATATGCTAATATTTTCCCCTCCTGTATGCACAGTGAACTTGCGGGGGGCAGGGTTGAGGTCTGTGACAGACCCAAGTTATCCAGGTCAAGATTTCAGAATACCACTGCCACTCATTCAGTATACATCAGAGGGTGGGGAAAGAGAAATTTCCACGAGAAAATTGCATTCACCGTGAAACTTCACGCCATTTGAGAAGTGGGCCAGAAGTCAATAAAGATAGATTGTGTAGATGTCCTCTGCTTCATCAATCATAAAGCTGACACCTATAATTTTAGCATATGTAATGCCAATGCAGGCACGTTGACATCTACAGCCAAAGGTTCTTACCCCATAAATTTATGTCTATTATTAGATCTGCTTCTCCAAGTTGTATCAGTTTCCTTTCCTTTCCTTTTATTTTATTTTATTGGACCAATATTGCAGCAACTGCTCATACCAACTATGGTGAATCTATTTATACTCTGGGGAAGGGCACCGTTCTTAACTGAAGCATAAATAGTGGCACATAAGCTTCTGGTGAAGGAAGGCCCATCAACACAGAGAAGGAGGCTTCCACCGTGAATCTTCCTTCTGCTTTGCATGCCTCTTCACAAATGGTGGAACATAGATGTCCCCAAGGCTTTCCCCCAGTTCTGTAGCTTATCAGGTGGGCACCATTGCCATTCTAAGAGAACTTCCCACTGGTGGGGCTAGCACTGCATCCACAGCCCAGATGTACATGGTGGAAACAAAAGGTGCAGGATGGCTTGGCCCAGATTGGGCCCAACACTAGGATATGATGGCAGTGAAACTCGCTCAGCACCCAGCCCCAGCCTGCCATTTTGGGACCTTCTGCTGGCTTTGTTTGGCAGCTAGGGGAGGCTGTAGGGACATTGCACAGTGAGGGAATAAATGTGTTGGATTGTTTTGCCCATATGTCCAACATCAAGCAAAAAGGGCTGACATGTTGTTCCCGAACTGAGATTGTTTTCACATCATGAAACTGGTAATTATTTATTGGGGCGGAGGCCTCATGCCAATCCATTCTTTCTAATGCTTCAATCGGTGATAGCTGCTGACACCAGCTATTTATCTGACAGGAGATCCTCACGCACAATAGCATGCATGTGCTGACAGAGAAATGTGCAAAGATCTCTGAATTGCATTAATAAGAAAAACAAACAAACATGTGCTCTGGATGTAAGGGTGACTCCCTACAGGGAGCCAGCCCCCATCATCCTGACGTCCACCTCGCCAAGCACAGGGAGCAGCAGTGGATCTGAAGCAGCCAGGGGGGAGGGGAGAGACTCGGAGGGAGAGAGAAACCAGTGTGTGGAACAATGGGAAAGCTCGGGGGCGGAGAGATGCGGGCAAGGGCTCAGGAATGCTGGAGAGCCCTGCCACTACCCTGACAGGGAGGAGACTGAGAGGGCATCGCTTCTTCCGGCGCAAGAGTTAAGGAGAGCATCGCAACGCAGGTCAAGGGGGAGGCGTTTTGGGGTGCCCCAACTACTTTGCTGGCGTAAGAACAGACGTACACCATTGCCAGATTCTGATTCGGAATGAGAGGTCATGTTTTACGCTGTCTTTGCACTGTAAATACCTTGCACAATGAAAGTCTATAAAGACAAACTGGACTCAAGCGGAGTTACTCTAGAGTAGCCATGACGACCCTCTGACACTACTGTGAACATGTTTTAATACTGTTGCTTCTAATTTCAGGTTATATTCCGATGTATTTCATCTCTTTTATTTGTGAGCAGTTTTGAGTACACTAGAAATAGTGTAGTGAAATTCATTTTGTGTGGCCGGTGGGTATTACATGTTTTACGTGCACGGAAGTAAGTAAGTAAGTAAACTTTAATACAGTCAAAGACCAGCAAAAGTACATGCACGGAACTTTACGGAGTAATAAGGCGAATGCGCCTGTCCCTTAAGAGCTTACAAGATGGGAGGCAGTAGAGAGAAGATTAAAGAGGGGGAGAAATTTGCTTGGATCCAGGGTTTCTTCTGTTCATGGAAGGGGTTTTTAATCCAGCAGAGACTCCCAGTAGTGAAAGTGAGGGAGGTAAGTACCACCTATTTTCCTTTCCCTGTAACCTCAAACACAAAATAATGGGTTAAAAAGAACAGCCACCTCTATTCAGAGCCACTGAACCCCAGTGCCTACAGCAGGGACCCGACTAGAACCTGTGGCCCTGCAGATATTGCTGCACTACAATTCCCGTTATTGTGGACCCATTGGCCATGCTGCTTCGTGGTTAATGAGAGTTAGGGACCAATATTTGGAAGGACACAGGTTCCCCACTCCTTGGCTGCAGTATAGGACTCGAAAGTGGGAAACCCAGACTCATGAAGCACCCAGGCTGCTCTAAGTTCCTTTGGAGGCAGTGTGGCATATTAATGAAACATTTTGGAATCAATAAAGCCAGGAGCTCTGAGTCTGTAAGAACTGAGCATGTTCACTGGTGCCAGAATGTTGACTGGCTTTTGGATGGGAGGGTAGAAAATGGGGGACAGAGGATGGAATGATAAAAGACATGGCTGGCAGCCTGGCACTCTGAAAAGGAGCACCCCACACAGCAACATTCAAAGTCCCACTGAGAAAGAAAATTTTGGAATGATTTCCTGAGAAGTCCCAGGAAAGAGTAAGGGGGTCCATGTTCCAGTTTACATAATGCCCTCAACTGTACCATTCCTAATGCCCAAACTGCCTGCATATGCACATTTATTCTTGTTGGTGCTGCTCCTCATAGAAAATGTTGAATAGTTGGTCATACTGCCCTCCTGTGGTAGAACCACAGAACAGCCTCAGGCCGGGAGAGCATTTGAAGTGGGGAAAGGGAAGCTTTTCACTCTGCATAAACTTCTGTCTCCTATTGAGGGAAGAGAACAACTCCAGAAAGATGTAAGCAACCATTATAGATCAAACTGCGGGAGGCAGTGGAAGACAGGAGCGCCTGGCGTGCTCTGGTCCATGGGGTCAGACACGACTAAACAACAACAAGGGCCTGTGAGAAAATGGGAAGAGAATCATGCTCTTTGTGTGGCCAGAAAGTGCTGGAGGACATGTGGAAGGAGACCGATAGTGCAGATTTTCCAATGTGCTTGCAGATGCAGGATTGATTAGGAAGTACCAAAGGCCCTCAATCTGGAAGCTTTCAAAATATTTAGTGCCCCATATAATTTGGGCCACCAATGAGGAAATAGGTAAAAGTGCTTTTTTTTTTTTGTCAAATACAGGCTGCTACTGTTGGGCTTAAAAAAAAAAAGTGCTCCATTTACGAAGACTCACGCTTTTCAGAAGAGTAGAGAAATGTAGCTAATTAAAGATGTAAATAAATGTACATCCTTTGTGTTTTTTCCACAATTTGGGTGGAATAAATATGTGACAGATACTTATGTAGCAGCTAAAGATGAAAGGATCTGTCAGTTTCCATCCTTTCTCATTTCCCCCTTACGTTCAGTTCTCATGAAAATTACGCAGCATTTTGAATAGATTTTTTTCCTAATAAACACATTTTTATATGCAATTTTCCCTGATATCCACGAGTTTCTGTATGTTATTTTCACCAGCATCTTCATTTTTTGGCATACTTTCCCCTAACATATGCATTTTTGTAAACAGTGCTTGAGGAACCGCATTGTGACATTCGGATAAGTGCGAAGGAGGACTGTGCTTCTGTTCTCTTTTGAAAAGTGCAAATTTGATAAATTTACTGAACTAAATTTCTCCTCCATCCCTAGTGGCAGCCTTTACTGCCACTGCACAACAATTGGTCGTGGCTTTTAAATTCACACCTAAACATTACTGATAATACTGAAACTTAGCCTGACCTTTGCCTCTGCCCTGATTATAGAGAACAGTTATGACAATGTAACACTTCCCAACCCATCCATTTGTCTCAGTCTGCTGACTAGAACAATAAAGAATCTTGCCGAATCTTAAAAGACGAACACATTTAATTATGGCACAAGCTTTAGTGTCCACTTCACCAGATGTACAGCATGATCCTCAGTTGGTTGATATATACAAATGGATATATAGAAGATGAAAAATTAAAAAGCACCATCCGTTACATGGCAATGAAGTGCAAAAAGCATAGTTGGTGGCAGTTCAATTAGACACGAATTAAATTCAAGCTGCTCAGCAAAGGAAAAAATGTTCCTTTGTTTGTGCAACTTTATTTCAAAACCCCTTCATGGATCAATGCCTTGTCGTGGCGAAGGGGCTTGAATAACTCAGAGAAGCTATGAGCTATGCCATGCAGGGCCACCCAAGATGGACAGGTCATAGTGGAGAGTTTTGACTAAACGTGATCCACCTGGAGAAGGAACTGGCAAGCCACTCCAGTATCCCTGCCAAGAAAACTCCATGGACAAAGACAACATGATCGCCGAAGAATTGATGCTTTTGAATTATGGTGCTGGAGGAGACTCTTGAGAGTCCCATGGACTGCAAGAAGATCAAACGTATCCATTCTGAAGGAAATCAGCCCTGAGTGCTCCCTGGAAGGACAGATCCTGAAGCTGAGGCTCCAATACTTTGGCCACCTCATGAGAAGAGAAGACTCCCTGGAAAAGACCCTGATGTTGGGAAAGATTGAGGGCACTAGGAGAAGGGGACGTCAGAGGACAAGATGGTTGGACAGTGTTCTCGAAGCTACGAACATGAGTTTGACCAAACTGCGGGAGGCAGTGCAAGACAGGAGTGCCTGGCGTGCTATGGTCCATGGGGTCACGAAGAGTCGGACACGACTAAACAACAATTTCAAAGCAAGCATTTGCAGAATGACTTGAATAGAAGCTAGCCTACAAAGGAGGCAAAATGCTGGGATTCAACAGGAGACAACCCCGGTACATTGCTCTCTGAAAAGCTCCCAATTGGAGGTGAACTATGTGGAGCTCCTGAGTGGAGCCAATCCCAGTGCAGCTCACAGTTGAGAAAACACTGGAGGCCTCCAGGTTACTCCTTTGCTGCCTTTGCTTTGTCCATCCCATCACTGATGTCATATGGTGCCAATTGTGGGGCAGGTGGGCATGGCTTGGGAACACTGTTTTTAAGGGCTAACCGAGGACTCCTGCCAGCAGTTTCCCCATGCCTGAATTAGAGCTTAAAGGTAAAGGGACCCCTGACCATTAGGTCCAGTCGTGACCGACTCTGGGGTTGCGGTGCTCATCTCGTGTTATTGGCCGAGGGAGCCGGCGTACAGCTTCCAGGTCATGTGGCCAGCATGACAAAGCTGGTTCTGGTGAACCAGAGCAGCACACGGAAACACCATTTACCTTCCCACTGTTGTGATACCTATTTATCTACTTGCACTTTGACGTGCTTTCGAACTGCTAGGTTGGCAGGAGCTGGGACCGAGCAACGGGAGCTCACCCCGTCGCGGGGATTCGAACCGCCGACCTTCTGATCAGCAAGCCTTAGGCTCTGTGGTTTAACCCACAGCACCACCCGCGTCCCTGAATTAGAGCTTAGGTGTATGCAAAAGAAGCACAACTACCATTTACAACAACTATGAACGTATATCTTATCTGCCAACTAAAGCAGAGAGAGATATTTTTCTTTTTAAAGACACTTTATAGAATAAAATGTGGGCTTCATTTTGGGATGGTATGTCACTTTGATTAACAAAATGAATATTTTAAAGTGGCAAACAGTCACCATCAAAAAATGAAGTCCACATTTTATTCTATAAAGTCTTGGAAAAAATAATGCTTCAGAACTTGTTTGTGTTTTGTTGTGCCAAACTCTCATGCATAGCTGCCAAGTTATCCCTTTTTTTAAGGGATTTTCCCTTATGCTGAATAGGCTTCCTCGCGAGAAAAGGGAAAACTTGGCAGCTATGCTCTCATGAAATGTTGTGTCCAGAACACCTGATGGCGCTGTTTCACCAGGCGTGCATATTTCTGTGTGGTGGATAATACTTAGCACTGAGTGTGACTGGGATCACCTTTACAAAAGGCAACTTAAGTACATCGGAAGCTGGATCAGGCCCATCTAGTCCAGCATTCTCTTGTAACAGTGAATTCCTGAACAAGTTAAAAGGGAATTTTGAAAGTCCTGAGTGAAGATGCTGAAATCTTTACCATGTGAATGGAAAAGTGCTGGAGGAGATAAGGAAGTAAATAAAGGAGATGTTAGGTGAGTTAGGTGCGATCAAGGAATCTCTAAGCATGTGGTCCTCTCGAGTGGTTTCCATTCCAAAGCAAGGTGGGCCTATTAGATTTTGTACAGACTTCAGAAGCATTAATAAGATCACCGCATATGATGCCTATCCAATACCCAGAGTGGATTCTATGTTGGAGTTGTTGGGATCAGCCAGCATCAGGGTTTTTGGAAAATGGAATTGGAATAATCATCTAGGTGTAAAACAGCATTTAACACTGAATGGTATATATGGATTTACTTTTCTTCTGTTTGAGTTAAATGATTCTTCTGCATCCCAAAGGGGAAAAGGAATCTTTATGACAAATGATAATCCCTCCTTATTTTTTAAAAAGCAGTACCAGCAAATCTAACCAGCAAATATGTGTTGCTCAAAAGGACTAGTATCTTAAAATCAGTATTTATTCAATTTCCAGAAAAGGGGGTGGGCACTACAGGTATACTAGTGATTTTTTTCTTTTCTTTTCAGCAAATATTACAGACCTATTACGAAGCTATCAGAAGCCTCCTTCTTTCTATAGGTATTTGACATACAGTACATTCTGCAAAACAACTCCAGAACATGGCTGCATTTTTATTTAGTATTTATATTATTTCTTCTTTTTTAAAAAATATACATGCCAGTTGCTTCACTTTTAGTTAATCCACTATTAACACAAATAATACACTATAAACAAAAAGAAAGTAATTCCAGTACACTTAAATGGAGTTGAAAAGAGCTGTTGACGTTGCATGTGCGTCCATTTACATATGGCTGGCAGAATGACTTTAATAATATACAAAAACCTTCCACATCATTCATGTGGATAACAGGCTGGGAGAAGCTGTTCTCTTTTGCTATAGTTGGTCCATAAAATGTCCCTGAGATACAAATATGGCAGAGAGTCTTTCCAGCTCCCATTTTGCTCAAGCATCTTCAAAAAAAACCCACTCATCTTCCAGCGTGATTAAAGCATTTACTTTGTGCAATATGGTTTTTCACTCTCTCTCTTTCTGTATAGAAACTCACATTAGGCCTTGTCCAAGCTTGGCAAATAAGTTTTTAACTGTAATATGTCGGGTACAGGCTGTTTACTGTCATGGTAGAAGCTTAGTCCCGTAAGAAGTTCCACGTCTCTGACTCGGGTTGTATGGAACTTAATTCTCTCTTCCACCCACGAGGACTCAGGCTTGCCAGTCTGTTGGAGCAGAGAGAAAAGATCATGTAAAAGATTGCTATAGAGTGTGCCTGTCTTATTTAAGGGCAGGGGGAATTGGGATTACTCACTGCGCAGCTTTCACTGTTGTCTTCTTTGTGAGGTATAACATAAGATGCAACATCAAGAGACCCTTCGCATTGCCAAGGAGTCTGGGAAACATTTTTACAACTTGTCAAGATAACGAAGTAGTGAGTTGGAATGAGGACTTCTGGATTATTTGTGAGCCTGGAATAATAATTTTAAAATCAGTATTTTAAACTTTATCCTTGTAAGTGTTTGAAGTTTTGTCACACCACAATAGAATGGACAGTGGGAATCAACAAAACATTAAAACAGCATTAAAATGGCTTGATCCTGCTAAATGCAACCCACCAGAAAGTTCTGCTGTGAGAAAACATTTTTGAAATGAATCATATAGGAGAATTTGCTGATGGATCACGTCCCTTGATGTCAGAGGCATGAAATGCGTTTCTCTGGAACTAGGTTTCCATCTTTTAAAGCTTTACTTCCTCATTTTAAAGAAAACCTACTGAAGCTTTCCAGTTAATGATGCTGTTATTGCGTTGTTTCGAGCAGAGTTCATGATAATTCAAAAGAACTCTTTGGAACCATGAGTCTAGCTAAATGGAAAGTTAGAATGGTTTTCCTAAGGAAAGCTTTGAAAGAAAGAAAAATTACAATAGCAACTCAGATGAAGGAAGGAATTGAATTTGTCGAAATGACGCTAGGTATCTGTATAGCAGACTCACAGGCTGTATTTGGACTGAATGCTAAATCTTGGTTCAGCACTACATGAATGACTGGGCTCCTCTCCTCTGTTCCTCTCCCACAAAGCTGAGCTGCACTCCAGAAGTAGCTGCTTCCATTTCCCCTTAACTGGTTGCTATTTAGTCAGAACTAGAAATCCTATAGTTAGTGTAGGCTTATTTTGAAACAAACTTCAGTCAGCATTAAATCATGTTCCCTGATTCAGACAAAACAAAACAAAACAAAACACAGTTAAGGGAAAGTGGAAATGAAATCTTCCAAAAAACTTGTTGGAGACAGAGGAGGGGGAGTGTTCAAGCTTAGGAGGGGGCTAGGCTAACTTTGCCTAATACATTAAAGTGGGCATGCACTTTTGCATTATTATTAATATAAAAGTAAATGTAAAGGGGCCCCTGACCATTAGGTCCAGTCGTGACCGACTCTGGGGTTGCGCGCTCATCTCGCATTATTGGCCGAGGGAGCCGGCGTATAGCTTCCAGGTCATGTGGCCAGCATGACAAAGCCGCTTCTGGCAAACCAGAGCACACGGAAACGCTGTTTACCTTCCCGCTGTAGCAGTTCCTATTTATCTACTTGCATTTTGACGTGCTTTCGAACTGCTAGGTTGGCAGGAGCTGGGACCAAGCAACGGGAGCTCACCCCGTCACAGGGATTCAAACCGCCGACCTTCTGATCGGCAAGCCCTAGGCTCAGTGGTTTAACCACAGCGCCACCTGGGTCCCTATTATTAATATAATGTAATATAAATTATTATTTATAAATGCACATACTGCTTAACGTCAAAATAGGCTTTCAAGTAGTTCATCAGTTATAAAAAAGGGGAGGGGAAGAGTGAAAGGAATTCCTTATTCACATATGCTGATATACGAACTTAACCAATCCACAACTCCCAAACTAATGTGAGGATCAGAACTTACTTTATCCACCAACATTCATACTTCATGCAATTCTTGACTCAGAAACCATATAAGAATATGTTTAAATACATATTTGGGAGGGCACAGGAATATATATTTTGAAAGAAATGTGTTTTAAAATATAATTTAAATATTTTTAAAAAATATTTAAATATAGATTGTTGGCTAACTTTCCAAAGAAATAAAATCACAGGTGACTGCAGAAATGGAACACAATGAACTTCTAGGTGAACTCATAGGTAAACGCATGTGAAAGTGAAACAGACTTATTGGCCCATCAGTACTGCTGAGAATACAGAAATGGGAGATAGAGATGATAGATGATAGATAGAGATAGATAGATAGATAGATAGATAGATAGATAGATAGATAGATAGATAGATAGATAGATGATAGATAGATAGATGATAGATAGATAGATAGATAGATGATAGATAGATAGATATAGATGATCGATAGATAACAAAATAAATTTTATCTGATGTTTCATCCCAGAAATTAACTATAGTAAGAACTTTTCTATGCTAGCTAGTGACATAAAATTGTAATATGGTTTTAAAAATAGCTACAACTGACATATGTTTACCTTTTCACTTCCTCGGGTGTATCATATAAGCCATTGTAGTCGTGATCAAACACAGGGCCAGCAATGACATGGACACCATTTCTGTCTGCAGCATAGGCTGGCAGTAGGACTGCATTAAAGTAGTTCCATATCACTGAAAACGCAACGGGAGCAGTTGAACAAGGAAATACAAGCACCTTTCCTATCAATCACACATGCAGGATAAGAGGGCATCTTTTGGCATTTCCCTTACTAAGATCATCAGCTGCCTTCATTATTCTTATTTGCCAAACTAGTTTTGTGTTGCAGGAATCCCCTGGTGGCTGGCAAATATGACATCTTTGGGATATTGGAGGCCTCATAACACATAATCTCTGTGGCCTAGGGAATTTCCCTTGATTTGTATATTTTAGGCAAACTGGGGCAATTGCCTTGGGCAGTGGCACGGGGGGGGGCGGCAAGCAGCTGCCCTCCAGCCCCTCTGCTAGCCAGCCCTGCTGCCTCCTCATACCATTCTTCAACACTTGCCTCCAAACATCTTTACTTATTAGTGAGTTTCGGGGTTTTAGGTAGCAGGCAGTGGTTTTAAAAATAGAGAGAAGACACAATTAACCCTTACCCTGGAAAGCATGGTACATTGGTACAATATTGCTTGATAAAAGTGCTTCATTTTTACTGTATCTTTCATCCTTTATCAGATCTGAAAATTAAAAATGTATAAACAACTATTAATTACAAAATTTGAATGAAATGTCTCAAAAAAGGGTTACGCCTCATTCCCCTCCCTTTTCTGCCCACTTCTGGGTCACAGTGATGTGTGCATGCACAGTTGCGTGTCAGTTTAATGCACATAAATCAGTTGGTGCCTTACATCTTATATATAAAAGCAGAAACTGCAACTCTTGCTTTGCTTGCTAATAAATTTTTCTGCTCAGAAATGAAAAGTAAACAGAATTACTTGGTGGGAAAAGAAATCCATAGTTTAGCTGGGGATGACTTTTATAAAATGAACACATCTGGCTGCGGTTCGAAGGAATGCGACTGTCGACATTGAAACAGCTTGGGGTGGCTTCTGAAGATGCAGTCCAATTGTCCTATTTAACAAAATAGAGCATTAGTTGCCGAGTATGCATACCGCACATTACATAAATTGCCAGATACAGATTCACAATTCTCTCCCTTACTCTGACTGTCATCTATGAAACGGTTTAGCCTGTGAAGCTTTTTTTGGGCCAATACTTATTCCAGTCTCTGTTTGGTTGGCTGAACATATTACTTGTGAAGACCTCTCTAATAGTAGAATTTTATAATTCCAAACCCCTTCCAATTTTGCCACACCACCAGGAACAGGTCTATGTGGACCTATTTGGTGAAAATTTCATTTTGGAGCATCAGACATTTTTCAGACCAAGCTGGTCATAGCTAGGGCGAGACAACATGTGACATGCAAACGTGAGAAGCACATGGATGAGTTGTGGTCCACCTGGCCTTTGTCCAACAGAAGACTGTGACAGTGGAGGACTTCAGGCTGCTGTGGGAGATCTTGGATGTATAAACTTCAAATTCTTCAACTTGGAATTCTAATCAATTCAATATCTAGCCCTGGTACTCTCGACCTTTTCAGGCTGAAGCACCCACTTTTAATACAAGCATGCATTTTGATGACCCAATTCTTAATCTTGTACCATATGTTTTCATGGTGGTGGTGATCTTGCTGCAACCCATCTTGGATCAGGACGCAACCCACTGGCGGGTCCTGACCCACCTGTTGAAAACCAGTATCAGTAATTGTCTTAGTATTGTTTAGGCTCACTACTCTTGCCCCTCCTGATAACTTCTTTTCCCCCTTTTAAATATAAACTGTGTCCTTAATTACTGAACATACTTACATGCTTGTTAACCATATAGGCACTCCACAGAGGCATCTTGATCTTGTAGCTAAAGCCATTTACATAATGGTAGCTATGAAGAAGACAATAGACCTGCTTCTTTTGGAGCACTCTGGGCCTCCCAAATGGCAAACTATATTTTTCAATCTTCTTTACTAGAGTAATAGGAAGAAAAACACAATTCAGTTTGCTTCTCCTGGAAAGATTTTCTGCTTAATTTATACTTTTCTCTAAGCAGTTACTGTGCTTACTTTCTGAAGTAGTGAAATTTATCTGTTGTCGAATCTGTGGCAAGAGAAAGCAAAAGGTGAGGTCATCATTTTGTGTACCATCATACCAAGCAAAACATTTCACCAAAAGCGTCCTGTTTTTTATGTTCCATCTTTGTTCCTCTCAATCACAGGAGCCCCATGAGTGGATATACAGAACTCCATGGTTTTAGCCAAGAGTGCCTTCAATTGCTGCATATATTTTTTGTTCTCATGAATACTTACTGAAGAATCACATGGGCAACCACGGTGATCTGCAGAGGTTCTCTGTTGTGTGGAAGGGCATGTCGAAGGAAGGCTTTCTTCCTTAGGATGTCTCGGCATATAACTGGCCTGCTTCAAGAGGTGGTTGAGGCTTCCATAGGTTCCATTGTTGGGAGCCGGTGTCAAGCCAAGTAGATCTACAGTTGTTCAGAAAACAATGGCAAAGATGTTCAAAGGTGCACTTCTGCACTGCAGTCCATTTGCAACTATGATCATGAAAATGCCATGTCTTTAGAATTTCTGAGATTTTTTAATTCTATCTATGCTGGTGGTCAACTGCAAGGCCCACTGGAAGCTGATCATAAGCATAAAAATATAAGACAGTAAAATAAAGTAATCACACGCCACAGGTGGGTCTCCTGGAAGACAGAATTCCAGAGCCTGGGTACTACCACTGAGAAGGACCTCAGACGATAGTAAGATGTGAAGTTGTGCTTCCTCTAAAGATATAAGTGAGTAGGCAGACTCATATGGGAACAAGCAAATCTTTAAATACAGTATATTATAGTCTGCTCACTACCCAAGAAACACTGCTTGTCATATGTATAGAAGACAGCTTGGGATCATCTGCATACTATAAGGCACATTTGCACACTGGCCAACCCCAACCATGATTCAGCCTACAGCAGGGATGTCCAACAGGCTTGGACATCACAATCTACTGGTAGATCTCCAGGAGATTTTGGTAGACCGCAGTCAATCGCTGGTTCCCTTTCCTCAGCGGTGGTAAAATAGAATTGGGCCCCGCCCCCTTGGCTCACCCTCTATTGTTGCAGGATCTCCAGAACAGAAGATGGAGCTTTTGCAGTGAAGTTGATTGTCTCCTTAGCAATCTTCTGGTGAGTGACTTTCCCCTTTCCCCCTAAAGAAAGCTCAGCAACTTTTCCCTGAACACCCCCCCCCAAAGGGAACTGCATTCCCTAAAAGAAGCTCAACAACTTTGACCTGACCCCCCCCCCCAAAAAAAGGGGTAGATCGCTGCCAGTTTTTTATTCTGTGAGTAGATCGCAGTCTCTCAGGAGTTGGCCGTCCCTGGCCTGCAGGAATAGTCTACAACTGCAATAATTTTTCTCTCATTTCCTTCACAGGGCGATAGCTTCACTGTTGAGAAAGGTTCTAGAGGTGACACAAAAGCTTGAGCCCCTTGCAGGCTGTGATGCTGCTACTAATGCACGATAGGCTAAAATTCATTCCCTAATACAGAGCAGTCCAATGCAGCCTCAAACGGACAGGGATTTCACGAGTGTGAATAGTATTTACAAACAGTTTTCTCCCAAAGAGAAAATTATGTGATAATGTGTAGAATGCAAGGAAGTTTGTGCAACCATTTCAATAAATGCACACTGAGAAAATGAGAGCACTATTGATGCTAAGGGGAAACAAGCTATTAACCTGGATAATCAGGTCTTCAAGGGCCATGCAAGAGAGCTTTAATATACAGCTCCCATGAATCTGTATGTTGATACTGCATTTCATCACATCACTTACAAAGTTTCAAAATGTAAGACAACAAAACATGTCTTTATGGTGAAGCTGAAGGCTTATTTGGCTTCTTGTGTATGTCCAAAAACCCACGAAACTTAGCACTTCCCTCAAATATCCGCATACACACACAAACTTCATATCTAGTTAAACACTTATTTCAGTGGGCTTTTGGAAACAGAACCTTAAGTGTGGGGCAGTTTGCAATGGGTAGGGAGAGCTCTAAGAAAGGGGAAATAGTAAGATATGGGAATCCTGAGAAGGTGAAACACATATAGAAATAGAGTAAATAGGAAGAGGACAAGAAGGGGCTAAAAAAAGTAGGGTTGTTGTTGCTAGATTGGAAATTGACATGGGCAAGAGGCAGCAGAGTCCAGCAGTTTCCCACTATAAGAAATGTATCCATAATGTATATGTAAAACTCCAGTCCAATCAAAAACTATTTTTCAAAAAGCTTTGTGAGGTGGGGGTGGGGGTGGGGAAGCAGCCACTTTACCATACCACACATTAAATTGTAGATCTCAATGTTTTCGAAGGGATCAACTTCAGTTTGAATCTTGAATCCAGGTCCAAACCCAATAAACAGAGCCTAGAATAAAACAGAAATTATGTTTTATATGTATGAAATGAATCTCTCTCTCTCTCTCTCTCTCTCTCTCTGTGTGTGTGTGTGCGTGTGGGTGGGTGGGTGGGTGGGTGACATACTCATTTGGAACATCTATTTAGAGTGCAGTCCTATTCTCATTTATCTGAGAATAGGCATGATTTAATTCTATTTCTATTACTTCTATAAGGTTGCAGAGTTAGTCTTTAACTAACAATGGTTAAATTGCTCTGAATACAAATGCAGTCTAAACTCATCTGAAATGATTCTCTGCTACAGTTATTTCAGGGGACATCAGAATGACCTTTCAATAGGCTCCTCTACTTTATTTAGACTGTATGTGTGAGGAATAGATAGTTGGTTCACATATATTTTTCTGAACTGTCTCCAGCAGAAGTAAACAGTGACTAATTATGCCCCTGTGTCTACGTAGCCCTTAAGTTTATCTAAACATGTAAGACCAAGATAGCCCTTTTTAACGGCATACAGGAAACCCAGCTTTAGTTGAGGTTCTTTTTTACTTTCTTTGAACAAATACAATATGTATTTCCTTGCAAGTGTTATTGAAGTCATAGTATAAATGTTATCATCTACCTTTATTCAGACTACAGCTGCATCCATCAAGACAAACAAAAGCAAATAACAGACTGCTACATTCAAGGCAAATGAGTTTCTTATCTCTTGTGCTAATTTTTTAAAACAGCTGTTATTTGTGCAGTCACTGCTGTCTGCTATATAGAACATCAGCATGCCATGCTTCTCGGTAACAACCGATGTTCCTACAGGAAAGATCTTAAACTACTACTTGTCTCCCGCAAATACCGTTCTTTTGAATTCCCATGTAATTTTCACATTTAATAAAACCAAGATCTAGTTGTAAGACTGCTCCAGTTACCAGAAAAATCTAGCAGACAAGAGCTGATACAGGGATGATACCTGTATTTGAACTACATTTTGCAGATGTACAGAAGAATAAGTGTTGGGTTACCCAGTCTCATCCCACCCCATCACACTCAGAACAGGACAGAATCTGCAATTTAAAGTAAGATAAATGCCACATCTCTGGTATTTTATAAACCTGTATGGGTTCTTGACCCAAATATCAAAAGTGAGATAATTTAAAATGCTGGCTGTCAAGATATAAAATTCTTCACCTACAACCTGAATTTGGAACAGTCCCATGAAAGCAATACAGTGGGGGATCTTTTAAAGATCTATAGATTAGCTCACAGGTGCCTCCCAGCAATGATCCAGCCCCATAATACAGGTAACTGGAATAAGCCTAAGTAGGCAGGACTCAGGTCTAGATGGCAAGGAGGGTCAGTGGCCAGGCATGAGTGAGAAACATAGAGGGAGCATGATAGAGATCCCAGCATCAAAGACTACCCCAGGATCATTAAAAGCTTTGGAAGCGCACAGAGGGGAGGGACCCTATTTACCTGCATATTTGCAAATGCATTGTCCGACCCATGGAATCCACCAGTGCAATACTTGAGCTCAGAGGGCATCCTACAAAACACAGACATGAATACTGTAGATAACTGGCAATACTTGCCAACTGGCATTACAGAAAAAGCTTGACTAGCGCAACCACTGTCCCTCGAACCTTCCTTTTCCACAGTTTGTTCCTCTTCCTACTATTCTGAGCACCATTTGCTGAGACTATGTGATGCCGTTTCCATTGTCATAGCCAAGGATGGCTGCCTCCCCATCAAGTAAATAAAGAAAAATACTTAACTGAGGTTTTGCCACCGTCCCACCCCCCTAAATCCTAGCTACGCCCATGGGTGCTTCTCAAATCTCTTCATTAGCTTCTTATCCCTTTCCATATCCAGGACTAACTCCTTGTCCTGCTCCTTAAAATTCTTCTGACCAACAAAGCTCAGCCTCAAAATCCAACAAACTAGCAGAAGGGAAAACCCAAGGAATGTTACAAATATATAATTTGATCCCACTTAATAGAAATAAGCAACAAAACTCAGAAACATACGATTTGTGTTATGGTGCTGGAATGAAACAATGTTTCTATGCACAAGTAGAGTTCACGGGCCCTGTAAAAAAATTAAATTTTCATAGCCAGGAATGGAAAAGTGGCCACTTACCGAGCAAGCTGCCATTGCTGGTCCATATAAAAATGCACTGGCTCAATCCGGTCATTCTTGGCATAATGAAATCGCTTGGGGAGCAGTTGCTTCAAGTATGCCTTGAAAGGTTGATTTGGGACCAAGCACTGAAAATGTTGAAATTAAAAACACTTATTTAATCCTGTTACACTTGCAAATTTTAAGTGTCCCCGAATGGAAACACTTGAATAACTCAAACGGTAAAGCTATTCAAATGCTTCTATAGAACACTTTCAGGTCCCCTTCTCTCTCTCTCTCTCACCCCATCATGGGAGCCACTTCCATGTGATCTGGTGTCATACCCACAAGGGTAAGCCTGATAAAGAATGTAGCTATGATTTTACAACTGGGCAGATAGTAATGACTATACTTACTGTAAGGTTTCTTACAATGCCTTCGTAATCAACTGGAAGAGTTAGATGAAATAATTAGTTACCTAAAGGTTAAAAGAAAAATGAAAATAAAGGACGTCCTAATAAGTCATAATACTTCATATTCCATAGCAAGCATTCATGACTCTCTCCTTTTTTTGCCATAGCCTTATCTACACCAAAAGCAACACTCTTTACAGCATAGCACAAGGGTGTCAAAAACCAATGTGGACAGTCCCTTGCTGGCATCAGGCTGACTTGACTGAAAAGCCACACACAACATACTTGAGTAATGTGAGATTTCTCTGAGTGCTCAGTACATTAGTTAAACCAAGAGAAGTGTCTAAATAAATAAAAAAACAAGCAGTAACTGTCATCTTTCTGGAACCTACTCGAGTTTTGTGTTCTTTGAAATATCATGCCCTTGGTATGAAACAATTTAATTGCTTTAAAATGTGCCAGCTCTGTATCCCCCCCCAAAAAAAAAGAAATCAATTGCATTTATTCACTCGTGCGAAAGAAAGTTAAGATACTGTCAACTAAAAATGCATCATGGAATTGTAGATTTCGAAAGGGCCACAAGTGCCATCTACTCCAACTCCCTGCAATGCAGGAATCTTTTGCTCAATGTGGGGCTCGAACCCCTGACCTTGAGATTAAGAGTCATGTGCTCTACCAAAGTATGATTACATGTGGCATCTTACTGTATTGTATTATATTGATAGGATACTGGGGCTGTGCCTCAAGATAGTCAGTGGCTGCATTTGCATATAACCCTGGCCATCAGCTCCATGAAGATGCCTGCAAAAACTAGAGTTCTTTTCTACCTCCCCACATCCAACCAGCTTAAGTATTCCAAAACACTTAAGTTATGCTTTTCAAGTGATTAAATCACTGCAGAGTTGTCATAGAGAAGAGCTGCAGTGCAATGGTGCATTGTTCTATCATTTTTGCTGCAATCTTTACCTCATTGACCTGAGAATAAGCCCCACTGAATTCAATAGGACTTCCTTCTGTGTATATATGTTTAGGATTGCACTCTAGATGTTTTTCAGTTGTTTCAGATGCAGCTAATGAACACAATAATTCATTTATTTGTTCAGTTTCCATTTTAACCTGCTCTTTGGTCAAACAAAGGTCAACCATTCCCAGGACTGAAGCGGGAGAGAAGCTTGACATGGTTATTTTGTTATCGACCTCTTGTAGTACAGGCTCGTTCCAGTATTTAATTTGCTGTACTTTTAAAGTTGCAACACACACAAATAAGTAGTATAAATTAGTCTAGTAGTTACATACAAGAGTAATACTCATCTGGAACTTTTTGGGGTCTCAAGCGAGCCGCAGGTCCAGGTACTACAAACAAGTCTTGAACATTATCCAAGTATGTATTTAGGTATGCTGATTTGCTGCAGCTTGCTGCCTCCATTCCTTCAAAGAAAGAAAGAAAGAAAGAAAGAAAGAAAGAAAGAAAGAAAGAAAGAAAGAAAGAAAGAAAGAAAGAAAGAAAGAAAGAGAAAGAAAGACTCTTTTTAAGAATAGCTCACTGAGACAACATAGAATCATAGAATCATAGAGTTGGAGGAGACCACAAGGGCCATCCAGTCCAACCCCCTTCCAAGCAGGAAACACCATCAAAGCATTCTTGACATATGCCTGTCAAGCCTCTGCTTAAAGACCTCCAAAGAAGGAGACTCCACCACACTCCTTGGTAGCAAATTCCACTGCTGAACAGCTCTTACTGTCAGGAAGTTCTTCCTAATGTTTAGGTGGAATCTTCTTTCTTGTAGTTTGAATCCATTGCTCCGTGTCCGCTTCTCTGGAGCAGCAGAAAACAACCTTTCACCCTCCTCTATATGACATCCTTTTATATATTTGAACATGGCTATCATATCACCCCTTAACCTTCTCTTCTCCAGGCTAAACATACCCAGCTCCCTAAGCTGTTCCTCATAAGGCATCGTTTCCAGGCCTTTGACCATTTTCGTTGCCCTCTTCTGGACACGTTCCAGCTTGTCAGTATCCTTCTTCAACTGTGGTCCCCAGAACTGGACACAGTACTCCAGGTAAGGTCTGACCAGAGCAGAATACAGTGGTACTATTACTTCCCTTGATCTAGATGCTATACTCCTATTGATACAGCCCAGAATTGCATTGGCTTTTTTAGCTGCTGCATCACACTGTTGACTTGTGTCAAGTTTGTGGTCTACCAAGACTCCTAGATCCTTTTCACATGTACTGCTCTCAAGCCAGGTGTCTCCCATCCTGTATTTGTGCCATAGCTCACCAAGCAAAATTACTAGAAAGACATGAACAACAAATGAATGGAACAATCCCGTACAAGTTGACTCAGAAGCAAGCCTCATTAAGTTCAATGGAACTTACCCCCAGATAAGTGTGTACAGTACAGGATTGCAACCTTAGTAGTATAAATAGTCTTTGACATTTCAATAACAGAGCAATCCAAACTACAGGAAATGGTGTAACTTCTGCCAGGTCGCTAGGTCTAATGAAAGAGCTGAAGGAGGTTTGGGATCAGCATCACTCTGCTATTTCTCCTTCCTGCTCCAGCCACTTCCCTGGATCATACCCCTTTTTTGGCAGTGTGGGGGTTGGCGGGTTATGCTCACTTAATTTATGCTGCTCATCTGAGCCAGGGTGGAGAATTTACAGTGGCACAGACACAACTCAGTTGGGACAACCCATGAGCTGCTGGATCTAATCTCCCCACCCCAGAAGATTGTTTCGATTGTACCATAAATGTTGTAAATTGTTGCCTATGGTTTTTTTTTCTCCACCTCAATCCTAAACACGGAAGTAAGTCATTGTGACTTAAACTGGATTTACTTCCATTTACTTTGGACCCTTCTGAGATACTGATATGAGATATTACAAATAATGAAGAGTATGAACCAAATCAAGTTAGAGAAAATATTTATTCATTCACACATAAAATTTATAGGCAGCACTGTAACCATAGTTCTCTGGGTAGCTCAACACAAAATTATAGTAAAATGAAATATAACCAATAAAACACCAGAATATTGAAAAGTATCCTTATTATTTGTTTGTTTGTTTGTTTATAAAAGAAGTGTTCAAACAAGACCTGCATAATTTAAATAAGCTTACCATGATCAGAAAGCAGAATAATGTTAATGCAATTGTGGAGGTTCATCTGCTTAAGTCCATCCATCAGTAGCCCAACCATGCTGTCTACTCTCTGTAATGCAAGAATGACCTGCAGAAAATAATCAAAAAAAGGAGAGGCAAAACCAATGATAATTTAACATGTAAATAAACGTTAACGGCTATTCATATTTTCAATATTTCAACAAGTTACTCACGTAGAAAAAACTTTTCTCTCTAGGCCTGCAGCCTGCTCCCAGATCAGCACCAAGAACTGTGCTGTCTTTTGTAATCAAGGAAGGTGTTCACACTATCTATGGTTCTCAACTTTGTGCATAGCTAACTAGTGCTGGGTGGCTGTCAAGACAGCACTGTAACTGAACTTTGAAATCATATATATGACATACAGTGGTACCTCTAGTTACGGACTTAATTCGTTCCGGAGGTCCGTTCTTAACTTAAAACTGTCCTTAACTAGAGGCATGCTTTCGCTAATCGGGCCTCTTGCTGCCACTGCGCCGCCGGCCCACGATTTCCATTCTCATCCTGGGGCAAAGTTCTCAACTCGAGGTAACTCTTCCAGGTTAGTGGAGTTTGTAACCTGAAGCATTTGTAACCTGAGGCGTTTGTAACTCGGGGTACCTGTGTGTGTGTGTGTGCATGCGTGCACACACACACACACACATAAACAGAGACAAATGGAAATCTAGACTGGTATTTTGAAAAAAGCATCACATATATAGTTAGAAGAAAGATGTGTCTTATTTTTTATATTTCACGACTTAAATTAAGAGGTTGCCAGTTACATGTAATACACCATGGCCCGGTTAATGCATAATGCTAAGCCAAACCATGGTTTATAGCACAATCCTAACCATGTCTTCTCAGAAGTAAGTTTTGTTGTATTCAATGGGGCTTACTCCCAGGTAAGAGGGGTGCACATTGCAGGCTTAGTCTGGGATAGTACAGCAGCAGCAGAACCAGGGAAATTCACACTATGCCATGGTTTAGCTGAGCATTGGGTGTGAACTGGAAAGTGCTGTTTTTAAAATGCTGCTTATGTACATGTAAGCTTCCAACAAATCTCTCTTTAAAAAAATATCACTTCCCTGAGCAATTACAGAACTTAATGTTAAAACCAAAAGTAAAAGAATATGAAGTTACTTACTTCACTGCTAACTGGTCCATATCTGTGGCCTGAGGAATCTGGTTCTTCTAAATACAGAGTGTAAAGGTGTGGTCTATATCAAACAGCACCAACATTTTAATATTTTACATATAAATTCAGAGAGAAGCGTGGAAATATTTAGATTCAATATTATTTATGAGAAATAAGTGTGCACCAAGAACAAGAAAGGGTCTCGCGACACCTTGCAGAGTAGCTGAATATCCTAGCTTACATATATTAGAGAACAGGTGTGCCAGTAAGAGAGCAGACTGAGCTATGAATCAAGAAGTCTCCAGTTTGAATCTTGCCTCTGCCATAAACTCATTAGGTAGCCTTAGGCAAGCCATTCTACCTCATCCTTAGTCATGCCTCCCCAGATGATAGATATGGAGAAAAACAAGGACTGAGGGTGCACTCGTAATCCTGCTAGTGTCTGGCAGGTTTCAATGGAGCAGTGGGGGGCCCACCATATTCACATCCCTGCCAAGCACGGAAGGTGAAAGAGGGAACAGAAATTGCTCCAGCAGTTGGGAGATGGTACATTGATCAGCCCTGGGTTGGGGGCAATCCCATCACACAATGGCAACAGGGCTGGCTTGGAATTAAAACAAGTCCCCAGCTGGCTCAGCCCTCCCCTAGAGTTCTCTGCTGGTTGCCACTGCCAGGAAACTCACTAGAAGCACTTCCTGCTGCTCTTGCATTTGGCAGGCAGAAAGGGGAACTCTGCACACAGGTGGCACACAGGGCTGAGCAGACGGACAGCTCCATGTAATCCAATCCCAGCCCAGTGCAAATGGGGGTTAGATTACTCTGCCACTTAAGCGGGTTAAGACTGTAACTAGATAATGCATGAAAAGTACTTGGAAAACCTTCAAAATGCATGAGAACATATGATTAATAATAATGTGACATATAGGCATGAAAGCTTTCTTCGCCATGAAAGCCTGTGCTGCAATAAATATGTAGGGCTTATGGTGCCACAGGACCTTTCACTGCTTTTTCTGCAACAGCTTAAAATAACTATGGCTCTGGAAACTGTTTGTTGTTCACTGAAGCGAAAACAACAAAACCTGTGGTTCAATGCAGCCCAACCCCATAAGCATTGAGTGGGCTGGACTCCCAGGCAGATGTGCATACGCCGGCAGCCTAAGACCACAGTCCATGCAAAGTCAAGCACCCATGAATCCTGCTGATTTCAGAGGGAAAGTGAAATGTGTACTCAAGTATTTGCCACTGAAAATTAAAGGGGATTGAGTGCTGATCATGCTCTAACAAATGTACTTTGCTACAAGACCCTGTTTTTTTCACATGTACCTTCTTCAGATGCTGCATCAGTACAGTCTTACTATAGAAGCTCATGACACAACTAACGTGTTACACAGTATATTGTAATCACAGCTACACATCTGGAGTTAGCAACTGAATACATATCTTACAGGGAGATGGAAGCAGGCATAACTTGGTGGTCTTGGTAAAATGCACAGCAGTATGCAGCGATGTGTCTCCCCAAGATCCCACAAGCAGAATTCTGCCCAAGGGATGCTTCTGCTGGTAGATGGAGTGGATTTCATCATTTCTCCTTCTGCTGTGCTTCCCCTTGGCCTTGGAAATCCACTCCAGAGGACCAGGGGAACCCTCCAAAACAGTGAGGGAGGTGACAAGAAGGATGGTGGAGAAAAAAAGGGAAGCAGCAAAAAAATTCTTCCTTCCCACTTCTGCCAGCAGGAGTCTCCGTAGGGTTAAAGATTGTTCTGTTTGTGGAAGAGCCCAGTCTGAATCCAAGGCAAATAGGATTCAAGTTAATCATTGTCCTGGTTTTCTAACAGTCCTAAGCACAAGTATAGCTTTGAAATGTCATGCTTACCTTTTCTCTTCTGGTAACTGTAGCCATTTAAGAAAAGTCATTACTCTTTCTCCATGTGGGACTGACCTAAATAATAAAACAAAACAAAAAGACTTCAGCCCCAAAACATGCTGACCAGGTATTACCCATTAAATTTGTACAGGTGGATTCTGTTGTCCTCAGACCCTTTTTATGTTTGTGTATCTGCCCTGCAGTACTTGCTTTATTTCTTTGTTTTTGCTTTGTATTAATTGATTTGGTCTGGGATTCATTGGTGGGGATGATGAATCATAGAATCGTAGAGTTGGAAGAGACCACAAGGGCCATCCAGTCCAACCCCCTGCCGAGCAGGAAACACCATCAAAGCATTCTTGACATATGCCTGTCAAGCCTCTGCTTAAAGACCTCCAAAGAAGGAGACTCCACCACACTCCTTGGTAGCAAATTCCACTGCCGAACAGCTCTTACTGTCAGGAAGTTCTTTCTAATGTTTAGGTGGAAGAGAGGAGGTGAAGATGGGTGAGTTGCAGTTCTAAAGAAAAAGATGAGGAGAGGCCAAGTGAAAGGCCATCTCTGTGGAAGAGAGACATGGATGAGACATAAATCAAGGACGGATTGGATGAGCCTTTGTTAGAGCAAAAGAAAAACAAATGACCATTTGATGGATTCAGGAATATTGTGTTCTTCCTATTGTGATATTGGTAGAAGAAACAAGACATGCTGTTTCAAAACTTTTTTAAAATTCTGGGTTTTTTTGTATTTGCTGTTTGTCAACTTAGAGACTCACCCGTTGTATACTTTGTAGATGTCTGGAAAACTTCCATTAACAGTGACATCTGAACCAGGCCAGAAGAACGTGGCAGATTTTAGACCTTGATACATAGCTGTCAGCCAGATCTGTACGAAAAGATAGACAAATGCTATTCATTAAGTCTTTCTAATGAGGAATTTCGGGAACTTTATTGGAGAGATACGTTACACCAGGTCAGGTCAGTGACGCATGTGGCTCAGTGTTGTCTACTTTTACTCGCAGTGAGTTCAGATGTTCAAAGGTCTCCTGCTCCCTCAAAGCCCTTGGCACTGTTTCTCCCTTGCTGTCCTGTATGCTTGAAACTGCTCCTGGAATGCCTGTGCAATGCTACCTCTCTTACTTCCTCAAACTCATTCCCCAAGACCAACCTTTTCCGTGAAGCTCACCTCTCTCTTCTCTAATGGAGCCTATGGCCATCCACACATTTCCAGCTTAAAACACAGCTAAGTTGTTCTTTCTCTCAAATCAGATCAGTTGATGTGTGGGTGTTGGGGAACCATATCAAAAAAGGCTGTTATAATAAACAACAGGATAGAGATGGGGTGGTAGTCAACTAAGTTTGACTCAGAGTAGACACACTGAAATTAATGGACCTAATGGATTGCAGCTAACATCCTTTCTACACCACTTGCCAAAGCAGCAGTGGGAATGCACTGACCGCAGAATAAACAGGACTGTGCCCACAGCCTCTAACTAAGCTTCAGCATGTGAAACTGAAACAGCTACACCAATGAGTAATCAATAAGCTTCTAGTCTTTACCTTCAAACCCTCCATGGCCTTGGTCTCCTGTACCTTTACTGTTCTACCCTGACATATCCTTTCCTGTGACGGTCACTTATCCAGTTCCATCACCTGTTCCCTGAAATGATTCTGCCCTTACTGCTTTGCTGTCTGCCTGGAACTGCTTTGCAATGCACCTCTATGCAAACACCTTCATTAATTTCCCTCAAACCCACCTTCAACCACAGTCCCAAAGATTAATTGTAATTAATACAAAGCATGTGTAATTCACTAACTGGATAGTCTTTCCTGTTCAATCCTGTCTTCAGTTCCCTCCCTCGTTCCTCTTTTGTCTGTTTCCCTTGCCCTGAATTTCAGACTGTAAGCTCCTTGGGGGCAGGGACCTGTCCTCTTGTGCTCTGAAAAATGCCATGCACACTGATGGCACTATATAAATATAGCAGTAGTATAAATACATATTCAGAATAGGTTCCTTTAAAAAACAAAAGGTACTTAAATTTTCATTTCTTTCATGAGTTGTTAGCATATATTATATAATATATTAGCATATATCTTTTGGCAGGAAGGACGGGATATAAAATAAGTAAAATATAATATAATTAGTACTTACTGGCTGTCCTTGGTACCACCGTGGATCAAACTTCTCTGCATTTCTAAGAGTGAAGGTAGCATTTCTCTTTGGGTCGTACATTTTATTATCCACTAGACCATGGGATTCTGGGTATAAGCCCTGAAAAATAAGATTGATTGATTGCATAGGTATCAACATTGCTTCTGCTTCCAACCATCTGGGGACAAGGTACTATATTTGAGCAATAACACTTGCAGGTCCAACCAACTTGACTCCCCCAAGCCGAGGTGAGATATTGCTTATCTTTACCAATGTCTCCCTATAATGTACAGCCCCACCAGAGTTTGGGGTGCTTGTGGGGCATACTCTCCATTCACATGGGACAACAGATTAGTAGGACACACCTCTTAACAAGCGTGGGGATATAAACGAAGAGGCAGTATTAATCTGAAAGGCAAGAGAGAGAGACAGAACAAGAAAGAGGGTAAAGAAAGGCTGGGATGGGAATGGTATCTCAATTAGCATCATGGACTCAAGGGGTGGGGAGAGGATATGAAAAAGGATAGATTGCTTTCATATTTTTAAGTCACTGAGTTTGTGGCAAACAAAAGGTTAAAATATACTTTTAAAAACCTAGCCAGAAGATATCACATTACACACATGTATAATGTTAGACGGTTACTCTTTACAAAACATAAGTGTTCTGCTTCACCAGATTTTGTCTAAGAGCTCCTCCAGCAAATCTCTTTATTGAGCATTCCTCCCGATTTGCTTGCAAGAAGCTTAGGTGGTGTTCGCTATGTCCAGTCCCTATTGAGCATTTGAGCTGTTTTGTTTATGGGCAGTTATATGGAAATGAACATTCCTCCTGCATTCCTCCTAAAAGATGATAACAAGGCTTAATTTGCTTTTTTTTTAGGACACTGATCTAATGTTTTACTTTTAAAATGGCATCAACTGAGGAATCTGGATTTGAGGGGACCAGTCACCAAGCACTTCCGGAGACTGTGAGAATGGCTAATTATTAGCAAAAGGATAACGTGATTCATTAGCTACCCCTTTTAATCTCTGTCAGCTATCATGCACAAAGCAACATGAAAGCTCTGCCTTAGGCAAGCAACTAATTCCTTCCTCCTCCGCTCCTGCCCACCTCTCTGAACTGGTACTGCCTCTTTGGTGTTAGCATGTAGGCATTTCACAGGTACACATTTGCATTATGCATTTTCTGCAATTATCCTTCTGTTTCCCTCAATAATCCTTACACTATTAACAAGCAATGGAACTTGAGTGCCAAAATTCTCTTAAAACATGCTGACTGCAACATTGTACAAATTTGCATAACCAGAGCTCTCTTACTAATGATGTGAACTGAAAATGAAATAGAATGATATCCACTTTCTTCCTCCATAGGATGGGGTGTGGGTGGGTATAGGAACCCCAAGATGCTCTTACCGTGACAATGCTGTAATGATTGGGAAATGTTTTTGATGGATACACTGGTCTCATGCCACGAGCGTATGTTCCACATTTTCCTTTTGTAGGAAGCAAAATCAAATTAGAATTGTCTAATGCCACGTTGACAGATAATACATTTTTTCATACAAATACTTTACAAAGTGCTATAAGAATATGACAAAATTAACATTTGTCAATTGCACTGAAGGTCATTTCCCCAGCTGCATTGACAGATTGGTAGCTGGATGGAACACAACTGCCTTGCAGTGACAGCGAGTGGCAACTGTATTCACATAAACTGTCTGGGGGAGCCATGGGGAGATCCTCCTAGACAACCGCTACCATATAGCAATTTGTTGCCATATAGCAAATCGCTACCACATAGCAATATGCGTGCATCAACTGACCCTCATAAACATGAAGAGAGTAAACATAATATAGGAACTTTTGAGGCTAACAGTTTTCCACTTTAAATTCCTGCCTCTTGTGGTTTTCAGTTTAAGACCACCCTACATTGCTGGATCAAGAAACTAAATCTTTAGAAATCTACAGAGACAGCTGAAAAGACACCCATGGATTTCTCTGGTCTTTGGTTTCTAGTGCTAACTTTAAAAGAAAACAAATATTCTCCAGAACTTAAACTACCATAAACACATTCTAAAGAATGTCCTTCTCATCTCATTCATGACCACTCTGAAATGGGTAATGATGGTCAAGCGAAAGGTACCTTGATAGGAGTCCTTCTGGGCTTTTATTAGGCCCCATGACCTTATTCCTTCACTCCTCATCCTCTTTTCACACTATGGGCTTTTCAGGTTAAGGAGCAGTAGTGGATGGGAGAGCAGGGTGATGGCACTTGCCTGACCATCCAGCAGAGGAATCAATGCCACCAGCTCCTGCTGGCGTGTTTGCACTGTGCTGGCCTCGCCACAGCCTTGCACCTCCCATTCTCCCTTCAGGTAAGCACTGCTGCCCTACCACCCACCACTATTAAGCAGGATGAGGAAGCATTAGGTAAGACCTGAAGGAAGTGCAGCTGGCCCTCCTAGGCAAATCCACAATGTCATTCCTTATATTCAAATAAACAAGATTTTCAGAAACTAGAGATGCAAACATTTTGCTTCTTTAACTCAACTCACGGAAAATATTTGGTAATCATCTCAAAATTAAGTATCCAACATCCCCTGTGTCTCAGAATGATAGGAGGCTACAGGCTCAAAGGTTCAGAACAGGGTGGCTAACAAGGTGTTATTGGACTCCCAACTCCCATCAGCCTTAGGCAGCATAGTCCATGGTTAGGGATGACAGGAGTCTGGAGGGCACCACACTGACTACTTTTGCTTTAGAATAATGCTATGCCATGTCACCTTCCAATCGAACTTAGCCTGTGTTTATGTGACAGCTGTAGCTAATAAACATAGCAAAAGAAAGTTGTTCTAGAAACTGGTTTGTGTGCATGTGTTTGTACCTGTTCCCTGCTCTGATTAGCAAGCTAACTCAACATAAATGCTTACATTACTGTAAAATCAGAAATACTGTGCTGTTGTCAAAACACCTCCACTAAGCACTTGTCTCTCACTTTCTTGACAACTTTTTAGATATCTAAACATTTAAACAAAGAACTGCCACGGAATTACTAAGTTGCTAAGTTACAGGCTAATTCTGCCCCCTGAAGTTTTATATAGTCAATCAATGCTCCATTGTTTTCTTAGTATGCTGCATACCACAGGGTAGACTTTGCTCTTGCAGTGCTACACACCAGTATGCCTAATGGATTTGATCTAGAGATATGCAAGCACAAGTATACTGGTGCGATGGAGCTTTCCCGCACAATGGGGCTTTCCATCTCCCCACTGCAACTCTCTATAATATACACACACACCCGCCAAACAAAAACACCCACTGGTCCTGATGAGATAGGACACAGGCACTAAAGCAAGGTGGACAGATAGAGGGAAACAGGAAGAGAAGTCAACAGGAACAATTTAGGTGAGCAGAACTTCCTTCTGTTTACATTCAGGACTTTGTGGGCTAAAATCATAGGCTTTAGCTATAACAGCTTTAGAAAAGGCTTGTTTGGTTCACTTCAATCCGGCAGAAGCTCCCGCTGGAGGTCAGGGGTGGCAGTGGTTTCCACCAATTCGTCTTCCCCTCTAGCTACCTCCTTTGTATTCTGGAGATTCCTAGCCCACAGCTGTCAAGTTTTCCCTTTTCTCATGAGGAAGCCTATTCAGCATAAGGGAATTTCCCTTTAAAAAAGGGAGGAACTTGACAGCTATGTTCCTAGCCACCCTTCTGGAGCAGATTTACAGGAGGTACAGGGGGCTAGAGGGAAAAGCAGGGGTTGTCTTCTCTCACCCACCCACCCCGAACTCCCCCAGCTTGAAATTCAAATAAATAAACCATGTGTTGGGCCTTTGTTGTGTGAGTTGCTGCTTTCTTTCTTTAAAAAAAAATCAAGTCAACTGAAATTCTTGCCGACTATATTCTATTTTTAACATTCTTCTGCCCTCATCCCCAATACTAACTCCTCAAGAGTCTTGTCTCGCCAAATTTTTCCATGTTTTGGACTGTGGTCACTTTCAAAATGATCACTGTCCAGCCACAGTAACAGTTGTCTAATCACGCCTGCCCTTCATAGAATCCAAGCTTGGCTTCATCAAAGCCCCTCTTGTCTTTTGACTCATCAGCCGCTATAAAACTGCCACCCTCATTTGGGTCAAAATGAGTTTACGGGAAGTGTGAGGAGCTCATGAGAGCAGACAACAGGTTCAAGGGGAAAGTACTGTTTAGATTTATTATTACATTCTTAATAGATCAACATGCTGTGGCCCAGACAGAGAAGCTACTCACGTAATTTGTTAATAACAGGAAGAAGTCTACCCCATGTGTGCAAATACTCAGCTCTGAATCCATCCAAGGAAAACAACAACAGTGGAGGTTTTGAAAATCTGAGCAATTAGAAATGAGACAGTTAAAGGCAAGAATTTATTAGTTGTTCACTCTTTTTTCCAAGTACTCTTTATGCCCTTTGGGTGCTCTTCCCCATGTGCTCATAGAGAGCGGGACCACACCCAATGACCCTACACATGTCATCATGTCCCTGCTGTTCACAGATTGATGGGAAAGTCTGAAGAGGGGAGCCAACTCTGTATGCTTATGCTTCCCTGTGACCCAGGATCCTTTGAAAGGCCAGCAGAGACGCAAAGCTGAGGGCAGGAGCCAGCAGCCCCCAATCACCTGCCCCACAATTTGTTTGAAACCTGAATAGGGTTAACAGGCACCAATCTCACCAATTCTAATTTTTAAAAGCCACACATTTAGATAAATTCAAGCTCTACGTCCAAACCCTTTTTCATTGTGTGAAAAGACTGGGCATCTAGAGCAGGCATCCCCAAACATCGGCCCTCCAGATGTTTTGGACTACAATTCCCATCATCCCTGACCACTGGTCCTGTTAGCTAGGGATCATGGGAGTTGTAGGCCAAAACATCTGGAGGGCCGCAGTTTGGGGATGCCTGATCTAGGGCATGGGTAGGCAAACTAAGGCCCGGGGCCGGATGCGGCACAATCGCCTTCTCAATCCGGTCCGGGAATCAGCGTGTTTTTACATGAGTAGAATGTGTCCATTTATTTAAAATGTATTTCTGGGTTATTTGTGGGGCCTGCCTGGTGTTTTTACATGAGTAGAATGTGCACTTTTATTTAAAACGCATCTCTGGGTTATTTGTGGGGCATAGAAATTCATTTTTGTTTTGTTTTTCAAAATATAGTCCAGCCTCCCACAAGGTCTGAGGGACAGTGGACCGGCCACTTGCTGAAAAGGTTTGCTGACCCCTGGTCTAGACAAAAGTGCACTGAACACGTAGCAAGAAGCATAATGATATATGCTGCATAAGGGGCTACAAAAATGTTGCCCTGAGCCTAGCCAAAGGCAACTCTAGTGCAATAAATACTCTGGAAAGTTCATTTATCACCTTGATAACTACAACGAGTCCTTTCAATTTATTTGAAAAGTTATAAAGTTTTTAACTTTATAAAGTTAGTTTCCATATTTTAGAAAGAATGGTACCCACAAGGCACAGAAGTCAAATAAATATAGAACAATAACATATTGTTAATTATAATTTAATAAATATATCCAAATATCATATAGTGCACTGGAAATGATACGTAAAAGCATATAATTGAAACTAGGGTTATTATTAGAAGTAATAAATATTGCAAGTACTAACTAGTAAAATAAATACATTCATACAGAAATCAGTCCCTATAAAACCTCAATATTACAATACAATCACATTGTTGGAGTGACAGCGAGGAGTGGTGATGGGAAATGGCATTCCTAATGGGTTGTCATTAAAGAGAATGTCAATCACTTGATGTTTATATAAGAGATGCTGTAATGAGCTCAGACTGGAGCCTGAAATATTTAGGAAGAATGTCTAGAAAACCTGCGGAACTGGTTGGGCACTGGTTAAGCTAATTAATTAAAAGAATCTCGATCATTGGGGATCTGTAGGAACAGGATGCAAAAATAAGAGATTGCATTAGTTTTGATGGACTCGACACATTTAGCTAAAATAGTTGGGTGATCTTTTAAGTTTACCTAGGTATTCACTATATACCAAAGTACCCTGTATTGGAGAATAAGATGAATAAGATGGACATGCTTCAGGCAGGTTTTCTGCTGCTAGCAGTGGATTTGGCTTGATGATCCACCTATCTAAGTCAAATGTAGTGATGAAATGTACCAACGTTTTCTGAAGAAAGTGCGAAATGAGTTCTGTACTTTTCTTATGAGCGGATGTATCATCAGAGCTTCACCAAATGTGTTCTAAACCTGTCATCTCAAAAAGGGGGGGGGGCACAAAACACAAACAAAGGCTGAGAGAATATCCTTGGGATTTGGGTTAAGTACCCAGAATCCTCATATTTCTATAAGAGTGTTGTGCATTTACTTTTCAGCAGGCAGCTGATTGTCTTCTGTTTAGTTTTTAGCCATCATTCCTCCACACACATGCTCTTTGTTCCATACTAGAGTCTATTTTATAGTCGAAACATATAAATAGCAGATTTTATCCTGGTAAGGCTGCTCTCTGAAGCACATTTGGTGGGAAGTAAGATTCATCATTGGCTACTAGCTATGATGGCTATGGTGCCAGAAGTAGAGTGTCTTGAATACTAGCTGCTGGGAATCACAAATGGGGAGAGGGTACTGGGCTTATGTCCTGCTTATGGACAACCCAGAGACACCTGGTTGGCCATTGGGAGAAAAGGAGGCTGGACAAGATGGTCCTTTGGTCTGATCAGCAGGTTCTTTTAATGTTCCACTGAAGTTGGTAGGACTTCTGAGAAAAATGGCTAAGCTTGAAGTTCTCTCTCTCTCTCTCTCTCTCTCTCTCTCTCTCTCTCTCTCTGTGTGTGTGTGTGTGTGTGTGTGTGTGTTTCTATGAAATCTTTTAAAGTTATATTCCTCAGGCAGCGTAAGAGCTTCAAATCAATGCTTAGTGCCAATTTTTTAACTGAATGAAATGTCTAGCCAATTTCAAATAACAGGTTGGGAAGTAACTTGTTTCTTTTTGCAAATTGTCTCCTGGTTTGGCATTCGCAAGAAAAACCTCAAGTTAAATATAGTATGCCACTCATCCAAACTGTTTCCCTTGGATTGTATGTCAATCAGTTTGCCTCATATAAGTGACTGTTATGTCCAAGAAGATTGATAGCTTTGCTTTGTTTACAATGTTCACAAACATTGAGAATGCATCCATACAAAATACCAGGATTCTCCATTCCACAAAAAGAGGCAAAGCAAAACTTCAGTCAGATCTTATCAAATTGTACTACCTTGCTCTACAAGATGACAATGAGTTTTCTCACACTGAGTGGACTTGGGTTAGCTGCTGTGACTGAGAACATGCATGCACCTGCCACCAGACTTGTAAATAGTAGATACACTCCAGGAAATACATGTGATAGCTGAAAAAGACTAGCCATGGCAACTTTGAAAGTTAGCAACTGTGAGGGTATGTGATTGCTTTTAAATGTTCTTAGATATTCTAAATGTTTTTAAATATTTGTAGATATTTTAAAAATGTTTCAGTTGGTCTTTAAATTGTTTTAAATATATTTACTTTAAATTGTACTGTTTTGACTTTTTTATGTTTGCCACCCTGGGCTCCTTTGGGAGTGGGATGGGGATTTGTTGAATATTTATTTTATTTATTTAAACTGGCTATATTGCAGCCCATGTCATATTCCAAGCAGGGCAAAACACCTCCAAATGTGATACGGTTTACTTCTTGAGCTGCTCTTCTGATTCTCAGTGGGCGAGATCCAGTCCAAGTTATATATATTCAGGCAACAATCCTATATGCACTTACTTGGGAGTAAGTCCCCTTGAACAAAGTGAGACTTGCACTACTAGAAATCCAACTGGAATCCATGGGATTAATGTGTTTAACTTTAGCTGGGTCTCTCCCACTAACATTTTTGTTGATGCTTGCGCGGGAGCAATGACTAATTCTATTTGGAGCACAAAAAGTCTGAATACAACCAGCCTGGGCCAAGCCTTATGATGAACGGCTCAATCCTTATAATCTCATTAAAAACTTTCGGAAAATTGGAAAAGGATCAGTCTGGAAGAATGGTTTAAAGTATAGGTGGCTGTTCATTAATGGCTGTTCAACTCCCATCAGCCTCAGTGAATATGAATATAGGCCATGAAATGGGCAGGAAGCCAATGCCAAGGATAATATTTATGAAGAGAGAAACTTATGTCATGAAGAGAGAATGTGACACCTTCAGATGCGGCTGCACAACCACTGCAGAAAGATTTACAGCGCCACAGCACTCTCTCTTTTTTAGAAAGATGCAAAAGATATACAGATTCTTACCCTTCTGGGCACTGGGGTTCGTTTAAGTCCTCACATTTTTCTTCAAGCCAGCTTGTCTTTCCTTATTTTCAAAAAGAGGGATATCAGTACAGTATATTATTCAATTGTTAGTAGCACTGGTAGCATTCTATTATTTGAATGGGAAAAATTGACTTGATACGCAGCCAGTATGGGAGGGTAAAAGCAATGCATTTCCTGAAATTGAAATCCATCAACATGGTCATTTAATGCCTTCTTTAAAAAAAAAAAAGTAGGAGTACAACTTCTAGGAACTCAAGATATAGTTTGGGAGGCAAAAAACTGTGGGATTGGGGCTTCCGTTTCTTGAAGAAGCTGCCAGTCTCAGATGGCATGTTGCCTTCCCCCCACTCACCTGCCCTCTGGTCCATCACATTGCTGCTGCTTATCAGAAGATTGACAGGAAGGGCCAAGCAACAGGGAGCTTGGCATGGCACAAATGCACCAGCAGGAATGTCAGGTTGGTTCTGCAGGTGTGTTTGTACTGCACTGACCTCGCCACTATCTCCCACTCTGTCTCCCAGTAAGTAGCAGAGATGTGCTCAACTGGAGGTCAGGAGAAGTGGTGGTGTCTCATCTGGTACTGAAGCTGACCCCATACCCCATAAAAAGTGCCCCCCAAACAGGATTTTGTTTTTAAACAAAAATAATAAATGAGTCTGAGTGTGCACCTAAGGTACCTCTTGTATCTCAACCCTAAATACTGTACTTCTAATAGCAGCAATTAAGAAAAGGTCTTTTTGAATATTGACAGCATTTCTTTTTAAACCCCCCTCCCCCTATATAATAAGCTGTGATCTTCAAAGTACTTATTCCAACAGAGCTGGCCTGATGGCTGCTGCTTCCCGTATTATTATTATTATTATTATTATTATTATTACAGTATTATTATTATTATTATTATTATTATTATTATTATTATTAGCTATAGGAGCGGTCTTGGGACTTATGCCCATTCCCATGCACCACCTTCAAACTCTGCTGCTCAAGCTATTTTTTTCTTAGCCCAATGCAGCTACTGCTGGTGAGTCAGACCATGAAAAGTGGCTGAAACAATGAAACACATGACAGAAGGATAGGGATGATGGAAAGTTCATCCGCCACCACCCATGCTCCGCATTTGAGGTGAAAATCAAATGCTTCATCTAAAGTCCCTGTTCTATATGTGAATGGTGAAGACCTGTGAGTGAAAAATTATTTGATTGGCCCCATTACATCTAATCTGGTCCTTGGTATGGGGAAGAGTCAAGATTAAAAGGATTCTTCACCTACACTTACTTAACTGGTGGGATTGTGATTCTTGAGCGGCATCCTCCAATGCCAAATAGCAAACCCATTTTTGAAGGAGAGAAGACAAAACCCAACAAAATGTGCCCAAAACCTTTGGGAAATTCCTAAGATTGCCAGAATGCTGTTGTGGAGTCTGTGGCAGCCCTAGATCAGGAAGAACCAGAATAGATTCCAGATGGAGCCTTCCTGAATGTCCTGAATATTGGGCAGAATCTGCCACACTTACTTATTGTTTTTCAAGCACAGGCTACCTGACATAAGAGTTGTTGTTGTTGTTGTTTTCCCCCATAAAGCGTCTATGTTCTTGACAACTCCAGGCATGGCTACAGTAGCTCTTTGGCTCTCAGCCAGGGATAGGTTTCCTTAGATTTTTCGAATCAAAGCAGCTATCAGTACCTTGACCAAGTAGAGCAAATAACCCAGAGTCCAATACTTCCCTTTCACAGCTTTTAACCAGTCAGCGATAAAACAAACATAATATTTTACCTTCACACACTGAGTAATAATTGGCACAGCAATTGTTATTTTTCACACAGTCTTCTGAACAGGAGCAGAGGTACTCTGGCCGGTTCTTCTCCCCACACCGAAATTTGGTACAGTTCCATATATGAGCTGCAAATGCATGGAACCCGCCCCACTTTTAGTTAAATATGGCTGATCTGGGTATTGTGTACAAGGATATCTGAATGCAATTATGGCTACAAATCAAAGGAGCAGTCTATCAGGAAAGAAAGAAAACAATAAGGGGCTGCGGAACCCAGAGTAGTACAAGGCAATCATGCTTTTCTTCCATTGCCAGCACAGGCAGCTCACAGTAGCACAGACAGCAGCTCCTCGCCATTCATCATCTTCTCCACTCCTTGCCCAGAAGATGCTTCCTCTTTTCCTATCCACCTTGCAGCTTAGAAGAGCCACTGTCTGCATTCCTCTGGGGAAGATGGGGATGGCAGAACTATCAGCAGGAAACAACTGTGCAGTACAACATCCCATGTTACTTTGAGCGGGCAGGCAGCTACAATGGAAGCAGTCAAACAGGGAAGCACTGCTCCTTGCACTACTCTAGACTCCCAGGAACCTTACTTCTTTTACTTGTTCCCAGCACTCAATGGAGCACCAAGGAGAAAAACATAAAGGCACTAAGAGTCCCAGAATGGTGCAGGTGACTCCTGCAGGAGTGCCAGGTGCTGCTATTTCAGTTCTCCACAATGACCCTCATATAGAGTTTTCTCTTTAAAAAAAAACATGTAACAAGCTTTATTAATAGTCTTACAATACATTACATATATATAGTACATATCTTAAAGTAAATTGAAATTTCAATCATGTACACAAAAAAGAAAAAAAACCATATACTTATCTTTTCTTACGTAATTATGAACCTTAAGCTTCAGCTGTTATTTATGCTACTTTTTATGCAATTATTAACAAAATATTTTTAGCAAATATTATTAACAAAAAATATCGTAAAGACTTTGGACTTCCTGTCAATTCCCGTTGTATGGTTTTATTCTAATAGTGAATGTACCTACCATTATTAATCTGTTCTTTATATATTCTCTAATACATTCTTACAGCAATTTGTGGATATAGTATTTTCTGTGAGTCAAGTATTAGGGCCAAGCTAGGCATTGGGTGGCAAATTTCTGGAAACATCAGATGAGCTGGCAGTGGGGATGCATGATTTGGAGGGGGGATGCAGAAGCCAGATGCTTGCCTGAAACCTGTTCAGGTGCACTTTCCTGCCCCAGCCATTTCAAAAACATATATGGGAAACACAGGTGGTGAGAAGTAGCTCAGAGGAGAAGACCAGAGGCGTAGCAAGCCCAGGAGTACCCAGTGTGGAATTTTTTGTGTCTCCCCCCCCCCACGCCACTTTGCTGGGGCGCTGGAAAAGCTGTGCCCTCTTGGGAGCCACAGCTCCCACCCGTCCCCCTCCCTCCCTCCCCTGCTCGCTGTAAAGCGGCAAAGTGGGAGCCGCTTATGGTGAGCCAGGATGGGAGGGAGGTTTGAGGGGGGCTCACCGTATGTGGCTCCCGCTTTGCCGCTTTACAGCAAACCGGGGAGGGAGGGAGGGGGAGCTGTGGCTCCCATCCACCCCTCCCTGGCTCGCTGTAAAGCAGCAAAGCAGGAGCCGCTTACGGTGAGCCGGGGAGGGAAGAAGGCTGGGAGGGGTGGGATCCTCTGCTTGCTGCTGCAGCCGCAAACGAAGGATCCTCTACATGCGGCTGAGACATGCCACCAGGAACACACCACCACCCTGTTGCGACGCCACTGGAGAGGACTTAAGGGGGAAAGTAATAGGCAGGAGAGAGAACTCAGCACACCTTTCTTCCCCATCGACCTCTCCTACCCTCCAGTTCATTCCCTCTCACACTAATCTTTAGATATTCTGCAGGGACCCACAATACAGGGACATCTGACCTGGTCCTTGTATGCAGTAATTGAGTTGTTCTGCCTGCAGAAGATTCCATCATTTTCTAAAATGTCTAAGCACTTTCATGGAACAGTATCAAAAAACCCTGTAGTCTTAGAAGCAGCATTTTGTTTAGGAAAAATGCAGAGTGTTTTAATTAGACTATGATGGTTTGAAATGGCAATGGGACAGCCATAACAGGACAGCAGCTGGTTAGTATCTCCCAGCTCACCCACATGCTAAGCTGCTTCAAGAACGGAAACAAAGTTTATACAAAAAAGTGGTGCTTACCCGGTTCTATACAGGCTTCTTGGAAATCTAAACAGCAGTTTCCAAGTGTAACACATTCTTTGTCGCAGCGGCAACTTCCAAATGTTCTCTCATAGCAACGGCCTTTGCAGGTTTTGACTGAAATGTTTCATATTTACTTGATGTTAGCAATTGAACATCGATACTACATTAATTAACATTTCATCATGGGCCCAGGAGTAAATATGCACGAAAAAAATAGATCCCCTTTACTAATTCTTAGTCTAACAAAAAGTACTGTGGGTATTGTGCATGGATGGTAAGCAATCTGTGAAGAAATATATGAGGGGCAGACATGAGCCAACAGGCTTCCACTGCAACCAATAGAGATTGTGCAGCAATATTGCTATTTAGATTAGCCCCATGAGTTTTTCTTCCTCACCAGAAAACTTAGCTCAGTGGATCTGTGCAGAAGCAACAGAATCTGCCATTTCCACCAGTGATAATGACAAAAGTAATCCATCCCATGCTAACCTCAGCCCTACGCACAACTGAAAGCAGAGCTCAAATGATGTCCCTGGGCTCTGTATTGGCCTAGAACAGGCATCCCCAAACTGCGGCCCTCCAGATGTTTTGGCCTACAATTCCCATGATCCCTAGCTAACAGGACCAGTGGTCGGGGAAGGTGGGAATTGTGGTCCAAAACATCTGGATGGCCGAAGTTTGGGGATGCCTGGCCTAGAACTAGGAAAATTGTTAAATCTGCTGACTAAAATGTCTCCTTCATGTGACAGACATAAATATTTCTACCCATGCAACTCCTCAAATGGCTCATTTAGCATACAATGCAAGTTTGACATGTTTGCCGTTTCTGCAGTATATTAAGCGTACCATTGACAAAACAATGTGGAAGCTTTTGCATGGAACATAACCAACATGAAAACCACAGACATAAACACAGTGTATTAGTCAGGGTACATGGAAAGGAATTTATAGGATGGCAGTCTGACTTTCACTTGCAAATGCCTTTGAGTGGAATCCAATGTCATGCAATTATGATTGTTCCATAAATGCAAGCATTTCTGTCCGATGGAACAAGCTCTCCTCCCCTACCTCTGTGTGGATCTGTGGGTTCTCCCAACCCCCAGAGCCAATTTGGGGACACAGAGCAAGGGGGGGAGTCTCATTGCTCTAGCAATGTCCTGACTCATTGTACTCGTTCCCACAAGTGCACCTACCGGTATCTGATTGAATCCCTCATTTAATTAACTGACTAAGATTTCATTAATTGGGTGACAGGCCTAATAAAAACTTTATAATTCGCATTCATTATTTGTATTCTGACAAGATTGTTAAAGAAATTTTTATGACAAATGGAAAGATTCATAAATGGGAAAATGGGCAGAACCAATAGTGGATACTGTGCACCTAATGAATGCAAGGTGAACCTTTTATATGATATGAAATTTTGTAATTTCATATCATAATTTCATATCATATAAAAGGTTCACCTTGCATTCATTAGGTGCACAGCATCCACCTTTTATATCTAAAGAAACTCAGATACTTATATTAGCATTCTTCATTACTTACCATCTCTTGTACAGCTAGGTTTCAGCCCAAATATACATCCTAGGATTGTTGTTAGCACAATGACACATAATACCTAGAACAGAAGAGATAATAGCAGTCAATATATATAATTACACCAATTCACGTTGCTTATCTTCACTCAACAGAAGTAGTGCTTTTAGTTACTTTTACTTGAAATGAAGCTGGCCCTGGTGACTCCAACACAATCATTCCAACAGCTGATTTAATTAACAACAAATGAATGAATGAAGATTTTCAGAGTGAACTCAAATTGTAGCCAACAGAAGTTGCACAATTCTGCCCAGTCTATGTGATCACAGCTGTGACATGTTGTCACCATGTGTACAACACATATTTACTGTACACTATGCAGAACAACACAGAGAGAGCACTTACTAAATATGTTCTTAATCAACCAAGAGAGTAAACAACAATCAATCAACATCCCCCCAAATCATACTACATTGTGAAGTTAAAGCAGCATTAGGGCAGTGATACAAGAAACCTTACAAGAAACCAACCTATTCTATATGTTCAGCTAGAACTGCATGTTACAGGCATTTAATTTGTCCCACCATAGCATCTAGGACAGCTTAGTTATGTTGTGATATGCTCTTCCCCACATCTACTGCATAAATGGTTGGAACTGGGCATGGGTGTGGAAGCAATGCAGGTGCCATAATCGTAAGTACCACAGGCCCAGGGATGTAAGAAGGCAGCGATTCCCATTCTGACTTGTCTTCATCACAATCAGTGTAGTTTCTGTTCTGCTGCACTTCAATTTCTGCCAGTCTGTTATTTATTGCACTGTCCATTCATTTTTGTGAAAGCAAATGCAATTTAAATGCAGAAAAAGCCATCAATTAAATTTCATTTTCAGGCTAGGGGTAGGGTTGGGGACCAGTGCTGGACAGGTTTATGTTCCTGACATAGGGCAAAATAAGTGAACACTGAAAATTTCTGCTTCTGTTTTCATCAGAATTATCTGGCATACCTAAGCCACAATGTAGCAGCCATAGAATAATTACAGCTGCCCTCTCTTCACAAACACTAAGGTTGTGAACACCAAGAGGAGCCTTGCTTGCACAGAGGTTCTCCAGCTGTGCTAAAGTTTTAATCTTGTCACTTCACACAAATAGAAGAGGGTTATTATGCTCTTTTTCTCTCCTGGATGCCATCTGGTATCTGTTGTGGTGCAGGCACAGGATGAAAGTTAAGTCACATCTTGGGTTTTCCCCCCAGCATCACAGAAAAGTTCTAATTACATCAGAATAGGAAAACTGCACATTTCTGAGCAGGGTCCAACAGAGCTGCTCCAGTGAAAGTTCCACTTAAATGGAGGGAAATGTCACAAGAGCAGAACATTGATGGATGGTGCCAAATGTGGTAAATGTTCTAAGAGAAATAATAATTTATTTGTTTTTATTATAAACAGAGGCTTCTTTCTAAAGGGATTAGAGCATAGAAAGGTTTTCATATTGTCTTACTGAAAAATAAGAAGGCAAAATTGGTACATTTAGAATTCAGCTACTGGGAGCAAGAGTAAAAACCTCAAACCTCAGACAGTTTACTAAAAACCGGACAATGCCTAAATGCCACCATGCCACCTCTCTAAATGCCACAGCTGAATAGTTTCACATTACAAGTGGATATAACTCATCTAAATGAGTACTCCTCATAATATCATCATGGTTGGTAGAGAGAGAGAGGATGAATCCCTTCCTGTGGTGAGGAAGTCTTACAGAAATGATAATGTTACTTCTGAGCTGCACTGATTCATGTCATTTTGGGTTCTCATGTAAGCCACACACAGGCAAGTTCACAGCACCACAAACCTCAGAACATTACAAAAATATTCATGTGTTTACAACAAGTGAATAGTACCTAGAACTTGGAAATGTTGAGCCATATGATTAGCAAGAACATCCCAGTGATATCAACAGAACAAATCAAACTGGAAGATGAACATTTATGAAAATGTTCCATAACCATTCATTTTATTGGATATACTAAAAATTAATTTTTAGTAAATAAAGAGTATGAGTATCTGATGTAATACAGTAGTCCTATTAAGGGTTACAATGGTGAATTATCAATAATGTTTCCCATAACAATATACCAACAACCACTTTCAGTAGGGTGGCACTTTTACATTGACCCACCGCTCACCACAAGCAGAACTAGGTTGTGGGTGCCAGCTTTCAAAGAATAAGATGAAGCTCAATCACATTTCACTTTGTTTCCATCCATCTCCAAAGAACAACATGGTCCTAGTCCAAGGACCATTTGAAGATGCTATAGAAAAGGAATGGCCACAAACTACGCACACTTCTTAGTCTTTGATGAATTTCCTTCCCTTCTAATCATATTTTGTCCAATTTAACAAATATCCTATCCCTCATTTGTCACAGTTTTACTACCCTCTCCCTAAACCTGGGAAAAAGTTAAGCAGCCTCTCTTGGCTATTCTTCGAACAGCTGAGCTACATTCAAATGCACTAATCCAAATTGCTTTGGAGTTAGAAAAGTTGAAGAAAGAAACCAAATCTTAATCTGAACATTTGACTGCAGCTGGAGGAAAATACAAAGCAATGATTTTTGGGGGGGGAGGAAGCATTTAATTGGTTTTCAAAAAGTGTAATTTGACCTTTCCATTAACTGCAGCTTCCAATTTCATTCTTGAGCAGGAGACTCACAGTGATATATGGAACTCTGGAAGAAAAAAATGGAGTTGGCTTTGGGGTTATGGAGAAAAGAAGAAAATGTTCTGGTTTATTCTGAGAGGTATTTTTGTGCTTGTTTATATTTTTTTGGGGGGGGGGGGAACAATTGTATTCAAGCCATGAGTTTTGTCTCCTTACTGCTTCCTCTGTGTGGGAGTAAAACAGAAAGCATCACCTTGCAAACATTGTAGGCAATGGCAGCAGGTGGTCAGATAAGTGGGAAAACATTTTCTCATGCTGGACAATGAACACTAGGGCATAATAGTTTGGATGATCTTTCAGATGAAAACCAATTAGACTATGAAAGCAACATGATTTTGGTCCTGATTTGCCCATGTTTGCTGTTCTGCAAATAAGCATTGTTAGAAGAAATTATGCAGTCCAAATGGCTTGAGGGTCCAAGTGTGGGTCAAGGGAGGCTGGTCACTACATCTTTTGTAATGTTAGTAAGGTGGTCCAAACATCTTTTTTTAAACACACACACACACACCTCAGAACAGGGTATCTTAGGGAAAATTCTCTCCCCACTGATTCCCCAGCCCCAAAATACAGCAAAAAACAATAATGATATGAGATGGAACAAATGGCTGAGAAATATTCCTTGACAATTCTGTACAATGGTGTATGGATGACGCCATTGTCATCTTTCCCCATTGCTTATTCCACAACCATCATTTGCTGTCCTGCATCAACTCCCATGTTCTCTAAGTTTCTGCAGTCTATCCTTCATAACCTACTATCCACCTGAGCAATAGTTCAGCCATTCACTCTCTTTGTTTTCATTCCTCTTCTCTCCCTCATCCAGGTATAAAAAACTACTTCAAAGGTGTTAGTTAGAACAACCACTATGCAAGCTTGGGTTAACCAAAACATTATTTTGCCTACATTTAATGGAGATCCTCCCCATGAGATTATATTTCTAGGTTTGTGTTATTCTGCATAAAAGACCACTCTCATATCTCTGGGATTACACAAGTGTCTGGGTTGTCAACCCGGCCATTTGGATGAGTGAAACAATACTGTTCTAATCTCCTTTTATATTTCCAGTTCTTGTCTGCTGAATCATAAATACCATTCTAAACCTTCTTCCCATTTTACCTGGATTAAGATTACTCATGCCTTAAAACAGCAAACTTTTGTCCCTAATTTTTCTGCAAGTTCAGCTTTTACTTGAATAAGCATATTTGATAGAGTAACAAATGACATCATACATTTCCAATGAATTGCATATGTGCAAGTTTAAAATTATCCATTGAGTTGCATTGTGGTAAAAATCTTTTTTAATACTGTATATGTGATGCCATAAGATTTAAAAGAAACCAACCCAGTTGAATATCATTATTTCTTAAAAGTATTTTGTTTAGTACCTCTGAAATTGTTGACAATTTCACACAAATTATGCAACCCTTCGGGATACTTCATGCAAAGCAGCAATTATCACCATAACACTAACAAATTGTTCCATGTAATCTGTCAACTTGGAGAAATGCATAGTTACAAAAGAAGGTCTGTATACTTTGCAATGATCCAGAAATAATGATTTCATTAATCAAATGCTCCAGAGTGCATGGAGTGTATTGAATAACTTAAGCCTTTGGTCCTAAGGGCATACTTGCATGGTGTGCTGTGTTAGGGTAAAATTGAAAACGCAGGAATAACCAACACTTCCTTAGACACATATGCAGAATGTGCCCTCTTCTTTGTGTGATTCCTTCCTGTGTGGAGTGAACTCTCCAAGAGCACAGCCTTATACTTTGCCACCAATCAGCCATGCCTATTGCCAGCAAATCAATGTGCAAAAGTGCAATGTAAGTTATAGGGATCTTATACAGTATACTAAACCAGAGCTGGCCCTGTCCTGCCCCAAGACAAACATATGACTGCAGAAGTGTGGCACGTGGAATCCGTGTGTGTGTGTGTGTGTGTGTGTGTGTGTGTGTGTGTATCAGTGGTAGTAACTGCATGATGACGAACACTTCACATGGCTGAGACCAAACCCAGATTAGCTTGGATTTTCAAAAGGGCTAGTTTAGTGCCATGCTTTGAATCATGGTGTACTTATTTGGCAGCCACATATGGATGTCATGGTCAATCACCCCTCAGAACTTGGAAACAGTCATCCCACCACCACACCTATCCTTTGGGTTGCCTATTTATTTATCGTGTGGTTGCAGAACATGCATTGCCTGAAATCAGCCAGTGGCAGTGCTTAGTCAGTTTCTCCGTATGAAACCGTTGTGTTTGCAAATGCCTTTCAGCCTGCTTTGACCTTTAGCAGCTCAGGGTTTACTTTTAACAGAGGTAAATTTATTATTATCCCCAAACTTCACAAAGCAATATGCCGAAGGGCTAGCCTTATTAGCAGCTAAAGTGGATCTTCTTCAAAACTATTAGTATGTGCGGTGTGATTTCTACTGAAAAGAACAAGATAATTTTGAATGAATCATTGCCAGTCATTGTGAATAAGCATTGAAGTGTATATTAGGAAATTATGGCTCATTTTCATGCAGGAGCAGGCACTTAACTAATAGCTGACATATCTAAGTACAGAAAGTGCAAAAGGATTGTTTATATGCCAAGTTCAACAGGAGATAAACACGAAAGGTAAGGCAGTTTCACTCTTATTTAAGATAACTCTTCTAGATTATTTTCCTTGAATTGTTCTAGCACAATATTGAATCTATCATAGCTTTCCTCTGAAAAAGATTAGTGTACCTGACTAAATAAAAGCAAACATGGTTAGGTTGTTGTTCCTACTGCTTCAGTGCTTCCCCTTTCACCACTCTGAATTTGCAACAAAACAATACGACAGGCAGCACTTCTTACATCCAAAACTGGTGAGTTGTTGTTGTTGCTGTTTTGCTGTCAAATTCTGAAATAGAAATACACAAAGAGAATAGTTCATGGGAAGATGCCTTAATAGCAAATCAGACCATTGGTCCATCTTGCTTAGTACTATCTACACTGGCTGGGAGCAGCTGTTCAGGATTTCAGGCAGGCATCTCTGCTACCCCTGGAGATACCAGTGATGGAACCTAGGACCTCCTCTACTGTACATGCAAAGCAGATGTCAATTCCAGCAAAAGCTAGAGGACCACAAGTTCCCCATCTCTGTTCAGGAGGCTTATTAGTGAGTTGAAATCAAGAAACGGAGGACCAAGCTGTTGGAATGGTTAAGTAGGGTTCATCTCATGGCAACAGGGCAATTCCCTGCATGCTCACTCAAAAGTAAGTCCCACCATGTTCAGTGAGGCTTATTCCTAAGTAAAGGTGAATAGCACTGCAGCCATGGAGACACAGGCAAGTAGTGACAAAAGCCTGCAAATGTAGGTGCACGGTCCAGAAGAGGCAACAAGTTCATTAGGAAGTTGAGGTATAAAGTTACAGCTGTGCATTGCCAAAAACTGTACATATTTATTCACTGGCAGAGAACCACCTGCTCTTTGATGTGTATGCCAAAGCACATATGATTTAAGGGCATATGACTCAGGGTTGCCTCTTTCTGTTAAAAAGACAACGATTATGCATCCTGCTAGTAATGATGTGGTTTTCCAAGGAATCACACTACTAAATGGTCCATGCTATATAACACTGGACTTGTACATTGTGATTAATTGCTCGTGTTCATATCAAACAGCATTCACTTAGAGGTTTTATTTGAAAACACAGACAGACAGTGCTCTCCCTGCCCCACAATTGAACTAGATCTGTTAGCTCTTAGTTATCCTGCCCGTTTTCTCTTAGACTAACTTTGGTATGAAATTAGAACAGCAAAGTGATTTTAATCGTGGCTCACATACTTGTATAGATGCAAACAGCACCATTCCTTCATATGAGTAGAAGTGATTGTCATCAAAGGTTCCAAACACACAACCAGACAGGGGTCAGTTGGGGGGGGGAGTTCTTAATACAAAAATCAGCAAACTTGGATAAATATCAGCAATTCCAGTCCTGGAAGTCCTGGGAGAATCTATAGAATTTGAGACTTGATAGGCAGGGGTCAAGCCATCAGTACGAAAGCCCTCAGTGCATGGCTGGAGGAGATACCAATTACTGTACATGGTTTCTGCTGATTCAGGCATGCTTATGCACTCTGTGTATCCCCAGCCTCTCAATCTTCTATGTGGCATGGTCATATGGGGGCCCATACTGGATGAGGGGTAAAGCACAAGGCACAAGGTCCCTTTGACAAGATGACTCTTTACAAGCACAAGAACAAACCGTGTTCATTAATACTTTGGTGCATACTTTCTTTGCTTCCATACTAAAAGCTTGTAACTGGAACAACTTTGTGTGGTAACATTTGTTGTTTAAAGACAATAATAAAAATTGCAGTGGGGGGAAGACATCAGTGAATGCTGTGGGCTTCTTCCAGTCCAGTGTTCTATGCTCCCATAAGCATCATATGTTGAAATATTGTATATCAGCCCGCCTTGGGTCTGAGAGCTTGTTTCTTCTCATTGTTCCACCATAGGTTGTAGCCTGCTGTGCACTTAAACAAAATAGGGCCTTTTCCTGTAATTGCATCTCATTTGTGGAATTCCCTCTCATTGGACATGCACGTGGCACTGCTACTATTTGGAGGCACTACCAGATTACTTGCTTTTGAGCATTCATCCTGATATGTTTGCAGGGAGATTAGAGGATGTTTACTATTTAATAAGCATTCGTGTTTGTTGTTGCAAGATTAGATGGCATGGCATCATAGCAAGTGTATTTTCTCATCACTTTGCTTAACACAAAAAGTATGACCTTTTGGAGAAGCTGGTTTCTTGCACAAGACCTCCTAATCAACTGTAATTGTGCAACCTGAGTTTGCTAGCATGTGATTGAATCCCATCCAAAAATAACAAGTCTGGAAGCACCCTGGCTTTTAGTAACCCAGTCCTTTGGGGGAACTTGATATAGCAATGTCAGCTACAACAGATGTCATCTGCTGTCTGCTGTTATTTATTGTTGTTTGAGATTTTAATTGGTTATGGGATATTGTATTTTATAATTAACATTTAAAGGTAAAGGTAAAGAGACCCCTGACCATTACGTCCAGTCGTGACCGACTCTGGGGTTGCAGCGCTCATCTTGCATTATTGGCCAGGGGAGCCAGCATACAGCTTCCAGGTCATGTGGCCAGCATGACAAAGCCGCTTCTGGCGAACCAGAGCAGCACACGGAAACGTTGTTTACCTTCCCGCTGTAGCGGTACCTATTTATCTACTTGCACTTTGACGTGTTTTCGAACTGCTAGGTTGGCAGGAGATGGGACCGAGCAACGGGAGCTCACCCTGTCGCAGGGATTCGAACCGCCGACCTTCTGATTGGCAAGCCCTAGGCTCTGTGGTTTAACCCACAGCGTCACCCGCTGCAAACCACTCTGGGATCTTAAATGAAGAGTGGCTTGTTGTATTTCAGGTATTTATATACCACATAATATTCAAAAATTATAAGCAGTGAAATGAATCAAGTCAATCAAATAATGTATTGTAATTAAATAAATAATCAAAATATAACGGCTCCCGATCCTCCATTCTAGTCATACTCTGTTCACAGATTCAGTTCATTGATGACTAATCACTATGTAATGTCTCCATGTGGGAATATACAAATCTTCGTTTCAAGATATCTATTTGTAAGCTTAAAATGTTACATCAGAAGCAGTCCTGAAACAACCTTTGGTATCCCAAATACCCAGCAGTAGCTTCCAAAACACAGAACATTTCATATTAATGCACCAAACACACCACATTCCCCTGCCCTACAGACACATTCATCATACTCCATTCATTCTCTCTCTGTTCCTCAGCTTCCTGTGTCTACACTGTGTATTCTTGTTGGAAAGGCCATTATGCAGCAGTGCTTAACAACAGGAGGGGAGTTTGGAACTTCTACTTGATATTTTCAACAAGATTATTTAAGATGCAATCTTAACCCCCCCCCCCACTGCCCTGGAGTAAGCCTTTGTGAATTCAATAGGTCTTGCTTCTGAGCAGACATGCTTAGGAATCCACTGTTACTGCTTCAAAGATACAGCACTGGTCCATGCAGCATCCTCCTAGAAAAGGCACATATAGTCATGTTGGTTCATAGAAAAATCCAGAGTAGAGCAATACAGTTCTTAGGAACAACCAAATGTCACAGAATAGTAAGGAAGCTTTTCACTTCTTCATAACTCTTCACCAGGCTGGACATTAAACAAAGGGTTAAAGAGAAAGAGAAAAATGGCATGATGTTAAAACAAAAATCTGTATTTTTAATAGTCTAAAAGACAGAGGAGATTGAAAGGAGAGTAAACTGCAGCGGACAATAAGTTGCTTTGAGTTTAATTCTTTGGAGAAAAGGGACTGATAAAATAGGAATAAGAGTAATATTGTGGACTTTATGAGATTGAAAGAACCAGTCATGGCAGATCTTCCACTACCTTGAAAATATAAAATCTAGTTATTACTCAGATCCTTCTCCTGTACCTATTTTTTATTCATGTTACCTGTTCCTATCGTTCTTTCTTCTCTACTATACTGTAAAACAGCAGCATCTTCAAGATACTATATGACTAGCTTTACAGAGGTCATAGTCCATACCTCATAAAGGTTTTATGGCCTACTGTGTACAACCCAATTAATCAGTTTAGAACCTGACAGCAGGTGAGCCTCCGTATTTTAGTCATATTAATTGCTCATTATGTCACATAATACAAATAGATTGGGAACATTTGATCTGGAAGAAAAGATAAAGGGTGATCCTTTTTAAATTGATCCTTCTATTTAAAAAAATTGTAAAGGCTTGAGGAACAATTCTCCTCACACCTGCTGCACACATGATACAATAAAACAAGCGGAGAGTAAACCACAATTCTAAAAGCTTATTTGCCAGGTTCAGAAATTATTTTGGCCCTTGTGGGTAACTATGGGTGTTTCGAAATAGGCACCAGTTTTGTTGAAACATGGCACAAGCCAGTGCTATTTTTCTAGAAAGAGAGATGCCGGAACTCACCATGAACGCTTCTCTTGTTCTCTTATATTAATACTAATAAAACAACTTGATTATTTATATCCCGCCCATCTGGCTGAGTCTGGGTGGCTCCCAGCAAAATAGTAAAAACACAACAAAACATTAAAAAACTTCCCTACACGGGGGTGCTTTCAGATGTCTTCTAAAAGTCAGATAGTTGTTTATTTCCTTGGCATCTGAAGAAAGGGAGAACGCCACTACCACAGGGAGGACGCCACTACCAAGAAGGCCCTCTGCCTGGTTCCTTGGTTCCCTGTAACTTCACTTCTCACAATGGCAATAGCACCCAGGGCCGGCCCTAAGGCAAGGCTGGGTGGCGCAGGGCGCCAGGGCACCGGACCGCCAGTAGCGCGCCGTGCTGCAGCGCCCGCCAGACAGCCGCGCGCTCGGAAATGGGGGGGCACTGGAGGGATAATTCACACCACGGCGCCAGCTACACTTAAGACGGCCCTGATAGCGCCCACCTGAGAGATGTTGGAACTGAGTTCCAGTGAGTTCCAGCTGAGAAAAAGGCCTGATGCAAGCTATTTGAGTTGCAACAAACATTTCTCCAGACAATTCTCAGCTAGATACCTAGCAGGATTCCATTCCCAACAACCTTCTTAAGACCCAGATAGATAAATTCCAAAAGATTAGACATATCTAATCACACACAGAGAGAGCAAACCCATGCAGTTCTGCCTGCACTCCATCACTTAAGCCTACTAAACAATGAGACACAACCAAGGCTAGGACTTTTCAAACAAACATCAAAGATATCTCTGTTACAAGTCAAAGGGACTGTGATCCACTAAAGAGATTTAAGATCCCACACTCAAATCCCTGGGATGGTGAAGGCTATGATAGTATCTCCAAGCTTTAATTTCCCATTGAGCTGGGTCCAGAAGCGTGACTCACTCTTAAGAGCAGAACACTGCTCCATCAGATGTTCTCCTCTGGGACAGCCCCTGACCCAGCTAAGTATCTCAGAAAACGAGTAAGTGTGTAGACTTTCTTCCAGAATTCCATGTAAAGGGAAGTTCTCAAAAAGTTATTCTGTTTTATCAGATTTTCCATCAAATATGATGAAGAAAAATGCTCAGTTCACTACCAGCATCACACCATGTAATTGGCAGATTAAGAAAGATGGGTCAGCAATGGATATAAGGCATAATCATGCAGGGCAGGGTAGCAGCACAGGTGTATCTTAATATGACACTAACTGTCTTTGTTTGTTTGTTTATATTATTTTCCCACTTCATCCCAAGAACAGGTTATAATATACTCTTAACTCAGTTCACCTTCAAACCATTCCTTTGAAATAAATTATGCTGCAGTTTAAAGGTAAAGGTAAAGGGGCCCCTGACCATCAGGTCCAGTCGTGTCCGACTCTGGGGTTGCGGCGCTCATCTCGCTCTATAGGCCGAGGGAGCCGGCGTTTGTCCGCAGACAGCTTCCGGGTCATGTGGCCAGCATGACAAAGCTGCTTCTGGCGAACCAGAGCAGCGCACGGAAACGCCGTTTACCTTCCCGCCGGAGCGGTCCCTATTTATCTACTTGCACTTTGATGTGCTTTCAAACTGCTAGGTTGGCAGGAGCTGGGACCGAGCAACGGGAGCTCACCCCGTTGCAGGGATTCGAACCGCCGACCTTCTGATCAGCAAGCCCTAGACTCTGTTGTTTAACCCACCGCGCCACCTGGGTCCCCTATGCTGCAGTTTACCATATAATAAATAAATAAATATGCTGCAGAAGGCCACTCCTGTGTGATGTGCAGCAATAAATCTGGAATAATTCTCACTCCTTCACTGTGATAGTCAGTAATGCAGATCGCCATCCTCATTATCCCAGATGAGCTTTCATTAGAAAGGTGGGGCAATCCAACTTGCAACTACTACTCTGAAGTCAAGTGCCAAGGAAAGTTTCAAGAGTGCAAATACCATACAGTGCTAGACTCTTGAATATTAATTCAAAGACATGAATCATTGGCAATGTCAGCTATCAAGACCAGTGTATGGCAAACCACCATTTCAACACACACCAAAGTTTTTCAATGCCCCAATATGAGTGTGTTTAAATCAGCTGGCTCCCTATTAGTGGATACTTTCAAAAAGGAAGGTGCTGTGGTTAAAGCATATCTGGCATGCTCCTAACATCCTCTGCTGTCTGATGCAACACATGCAGGTGTGGAATGTGAGTAACCAATGGCGAGGAAATTTAATTCTGCACATGCTCAGGGGCACCTGTTGTTCACTTGTTGTTTCACATGTTACGGCACTGAATCATTGCAGTGAAAATTGTAGGTGGCCAATTTCAAACCTTCTCTCTCTCTCTCTCTCACACACACACACACAGTATTTTCCCCTGTATTGGGAGGAGATGACTTGCCAAAGGTCAGGCAGCATGTTTGCTGTTCCTAAATTAAAGGCATCCCACTCGGTGAAGCTGTGCTGCCGCCGAGGTGCTTTAGCAAAGCCTGCGTCACTTTAGGATGCGAGCCACATCGTTTGGGTCCCCTTAGCCAGATTCACAGAGTGGCCCAAGCAAATATTTGCTTCTCCCTCTGCAAAAAGACGAAGGTCGCCATCACTTTGGAAAGCTTGGCTTCGCCCAGCGAGCTCGTGACTGCGTAGAAGAGAAGCGTCCCCTTGCAGCCGCCTCGCCACAGCCCTGCGAGGTAGGCTGCTTTGCGCCCGCTCCACCCACGACTCCACCCCGGGGTGTCTCTCGAGGCGCCTGGCTCCGGAGCGGGAGGGGGGGGGGCGAGTCTCCTTACCAGGGAGAGGACTTTGTAGGGGTTGGGCTCCTTGACTTTCGCCCTGGGCGCCGCCGCTTTCTCCGGCTCGTCCGCCACCTCCATAGCAGTCAGCATGGGCACCGCGGCGGAGTTGTTCTTCTCCGGCCCGTCGCTGCCGAAGCTCTTCTCCCCCGGCGGAGGAGCCACCTTGGCTTGGCTGTTCCTCAGGCCGGCGCTCTCCATTCTCTCGCACGGCGCCTCCTGCGCCCTCGGCTAATAAAAGGGCCGTGGCTCCGCCCCCTGCCTGGCTTTGGCGGGCTTCCCTCAGGCCGTGCGAGGTGGGCGAGGGAAGAACTCGGCGCTCCGGGCTCCTCGGGTTCCTGCCGCGCCTCCCCCCGCCCCCACCCTCTGGCCGCGCGCGCTCTCTGGGGAGCCGAGTGGCTTTTTCTTCCCCCATTCGTGTTCGCAGGAACCTTCCTCTGACGCGCACCCTTCCCGGGAGATGAAGAGGAGCCTATGCTGCTGGTCCCCCTGAAGGAGCTTTATAGAGGATGGTCATCATCACCACCACAAAGGCTTTATTATATACCTATTCAGGATGGAAGCTGAGAAGGTGGCAACGTGTGGCTCCAGAAGCAGGCGGCTCAGGAAGGTGATCGGGGTTGTTTACACGGGAGAGTGAAGGGACAGCGTTTTCCTCTGCGGAGAGGAAGGGAAAGTGGGTGGCTGGGCGAGGGGGGGGGGGACTTCTAGCCTTCCTATTTACTCAGGCTCTTCCAGAAATCACACCTCTCCAGGCGAAAATGGAACAGAAAACGGATAAAAGATGGAAAGGTGCCATCCAAAGATGGAACTGACTTTTTTGTCCCCCATGGACCACTTGGGGATTGGCTGATGAACACTTAATGATTTTTCTGCCTGTTGTAGCAAGTGCCATGTGCTGTGCTAGGTGTTATATGATCTTTTTTCCCTCCCCACTGTTGTATTTTATTGTATTACAGTTTGCATTTCATATAATTCAAATGGTAGTGCGATAACATACAATACAATAAATAATAGAAAAGACAATAAAAGAAACAATAAAGATTCAAATGAAATCAAGATGAATCTTTAATGCAAGACATGCCATGGGCCCCCGGAATGAGGTTTGCAGACTGCTGGTGGTCAATGGATCACATTTTGGGAACCATGGTTCAAGAACCGTGGGAAATAGTTGTTTATTACATACCATCTCTAAAAATAAAACTCGAAGGCTATTTGATGTTCATCTTTGTCTCCCACATCCAATAAGAAACAGTCTTGCAAATGCAAACTTACCTTCCTTAAAAATTCTGCTACAGTTTGATGCATGGCTACTTGGAAGTGACCCCCACTGAACTAAGACATTACTGCAGAGGAAACATGCTGTGTGTGTACATAGGAACGGGCTGCTCCTTTTGTAAATGCACATGGAACACACACCTGTAATATACAGAGAGAGAGAGAGAGAGAGAGAGAGAGAGAGAGAGAGAGAGTTTTGTTTCCTTTTTTCTTTCTTTGCATACACTCAATAAAACTGCCAATATAATGACATAATTATACAAGTCTATGGTGAGACCACTGTGCACAGTTCTGTTTGCCTCACCTCAGAAAGGACATTGCAGAGTTGGAAAAAGTTCAGAAGAGGGCAACCAAAATGCTCAAGGGGGTAGAGCAGCTACCCTATGGGGAAAGGTTTGCAACATTTGACACTTTGTAATTGAGTTAAAAGGCAAGTAGGGGAGGGGGCATGATAGAGGTCCCCTAGTGGAGCTGACTGTTGGAAGATTCAGGAGCAGCAAAAAGAAAGCACTTCTTCATATACAGACTATGGAATTAGCACCTACAAGGTGGGAGCTTGCTTTAAAAGATTAGACAAATTCAGGGAGGATAAGGTTATCAATGACTACTAGCCATGGTGACTATGTTCTGGCTCCACTATCGAGAGGCAGAATGCCTCTGCATACTAGTTGCTTGAAATCACAAGTGGATAGATCACTGTTGCACTTAGGTGTTGCACTCTGGGGCTTCCTATAGGCCACTATGAGAACAGGATGCCAGACTTGACTTATGAAACCAAAAGCATTCCTCCTAGGAATTTTAGACCAAGATGTAAAAAAAAGAAAATTGGAAATTATTTATGTATGCAACAACAGCGGCAAGAATTATATTAGCACAAACTTGGGAGACAGAACAAAATAAAAAAAAATTCCTTCCAGTAGCACCTTAGAGACCAACAAAGTTTGTCATTGGTATGAGCTTTCATGTGCATGCATACTTCTTCAGATAGCAGAGAGAAGAATTACCAACGAAAGAACAATGGCAAGGGGAACTTATGGAATATGCAGAACTGGCAAAACTAACAGAAAAACTACATGAAAAGGACAACAAAGACTTTAAAAGAGAATGGGAATCATTTACAACATATATAAAGAGGCAACATAAAGAAATGGACTCATTGGCAGGGTTTGAGTAAACAATCACAACTGTATACAACAAAAAATAAGACTATATTTATTGGGGAAATTTTGGGGAAACAATACGCAGGGTGAACAATATGGAAATAAAACAAAATGGGAGTATGAGGGAAGTCCAGGGGAGGAGGGTGGAAATATGAAAAATTGTTATATTGTTAGAAAAAGTATACATGGGGAAAATCAATAAAAAATACTTTTTTAAAAAAGGGATGCCAGACTTGATGGACATTCAGTCAAATCTAGCAGGGTTCTACTTTTTTTAACAGAGCAGGTTTCTTTGGCCCTTCTTTTTTGTTTATTTACATTGCCTTGAACATTTGCAAACAATGTGTAGGGAAATGCAGTGGGGAGATGGCTGTGAAGCTGCTTATAGCCATGGTGTGATTAATTAAAGGCTGAAGAAGGTGAATAAAGCTAGGGAAGAACATAGAGTTTCAGCTGAGGTCTACCAACACACTGCCATCCCTTAGTCACTAGACCTTTTATCTGATGCCGGTTATTTATGCTTGCTTGCTTGCTTGCTTGGAGCATTTGTTCCCACCCACCCCCATCCCAAATCCTACAGAAGGCCATGGAAAAGTCTTTACATACTTCTCAGGACTGAACAAAATAGTCCAAGTCACCACATAGCAATAGCAAAGCACTGTGCAGATGAGCAACAACATTTGGGCAAAGACTTCACATATACCACTTAAAACAATTTTGAGTCTCCCTACCGCTGTTGTGCATGTACCTATGAAAGTTTAAAACTGCTGTTTCAAAATACTTTTTATCAGGTTTGTAAACTTATTGACAGCCATAGACATGTAGGGAAGTGGATTTGCAACTGTATTCCAACCTTCCTGGTTTGTTCTGTCACCTTTGCACTGATGCTCGTTGCCTTCTGAAATGCATTTTTAGTCCTCCATTTATAATTTTACCTCATCTGGATAATGGAACCAACATCTATTTTCCTTAAATCTTAAAGGGGAAACATAAGCCATATTTACATATCTCTCAAAAAAGGAAACAAAACCCCCCACAGCCATTTGTAATTTTCAACATTTTCTAGGTACTGGACATTTCACAAGTCCTTTTAAACTTTTGAACTGTATCTTCTTTCTTTTATGATGTTGTTCTACTTGACTGACTGTGCTAAAATTATATTAGCTATGTTCAGAAATGAACACTGCTGGGCAAGGATGAAAACCACAGTAGCTGGTACAAAGGCCAAGCAATACATATGCAAATTCCATTTATGAGATTTCTATGAACCTTTTCTAGGAAGTTAAAGAGCACTTTGTATGAGAGCAAACATTACCAGGAATTATCTGTTTGGTTTAACATTATAAAATTATATGTTTAACATTCTAAAAATGTATATTTTTATGTTTGACTGTCTAAAAAGATATAATTAACAAAAATGTTTTTAACTATCTAATGGCTTCTATTGTTCAACTGACTCTCCAGAATATTAACTCTGATCTTCTTATGTCAATGGGACTGGACTGCAATACCTGGAAGTAATCCCCATTAAACAACATTGGATTTTCTTCTGAAAATACATGCCTAAGATTGCACTGTAATTATGGTTGACATTCTTGTGTATCAGCCTAAATAGTTTTTGGATCATGCTTTCTAAACAGCACATCAAAAATTATGAACACCAATGGGCTTTCAGTGAGATAACTGGTCAGTAATTTGTAGACCAACCCCATGTTGGTCTACCAGAGTGACATGGTTGGAGTGATTCTGTAGTGGCTTCCATGCTGCAAATGTGGTATACCTGATGGTGCTTTGGTAAAATTATACCACAAAGGGCTCTGTGTGTTTTTGTGTGTGCGTGCTTAAAACCAAATTCCCAATTGTTGGGTTTTTGTTTTGTTTTTTGTTCAATAAACTAACCATCTTAGTTTTGTCTGTATTATTTACTGTACTTATGGGTGATAGCCAATGTTAGTCATACCCAGAGCAGCCTCGTTGAAATCATTGGATTTAAGTGGCTTAAATCCATTGATTTCAATGAGCCTACTCTGAGTGTGACTTCGGTGGAGATCACCCAATGTGTTTACTTACTTGAATAATGTGTATACCATCCTTCAGCCTATTTGGATTTCACAGTGGTGTACAACAAATTGATCATAATGCAGTAATAAAACAGTTGAAATGCTTGAACCATGTTAAAACATCAGCAATTTAAAGTGTCTGAGTAAATAAGAAAGTTTTTGCCTGGTGCCAGAAAGATTGCATCATCAGCACCAGTCAGACCTCTTTAGGGGGGCAATAAGAAATGTATATAATTCACAAAAGGCAATAATAGTAGCCTATGTATGACAGTGATGAGCTCTCTGCTGAAACTCCATCTGGGTACTGGATTACATCAGCTCTCATTGTGTTTCTTTCTCTGTGTTTTCCTAAGGTAAACATTGCCATAACTATTTTTAATTCTAGCATAACTTCCTGAAAATGAGTCCTGTTATGAAAATGAGCCCAGCAACTTTTATTCAAGCCATCTAGAGTTGTGCACTACATTAGACTTCCCAATTAAGCCTCGGTGTCATGCAATATGTTGATAAATATTAAAAATATTTCTGTTAACTTGCTCAGATCCCTACACAAACCTTTTCATAGTAGTAAATGGACCCATTGATCTTCTCAGAGGCATCATATGAGATATCAGTAGGAGGAAGGAGACAACAGCTTCCCAGCAAGGGTAGCAGCCCTTTGCAGTACAATCTTAAAAAAAGGTAAAGGGACCCCTGACCATTAGGTCCAGTCGTGACCGACTCTGGGGTTGCGCGCTCATCTCGCATTATTGGCCGAGGGAGCCGGCGTATAGCTTCCAGGTCATGTGGCCAGCATGACAAAGCCGCTTCTGGCAAACCAGAGCAGCACATGGAAACACCGTTTACCTTCCCGCTGTAGCGGTTCCTATTTATCTACTTGCACTTTGTCGTGCTTTCGAACTGCTAGGTTGGCAGGAGCTGGGACCAAGCAACGGGAGTTCACCCCGTCACAGGGATTCGAACCGCCGACCTTCTGATCAGCAAGCCCTAGGCTCAGTGGTTTAACCACAGCGCCACCTGGGTCCCATGCAGTACAATCTTATGTACTCATAAATAAGCCCCATTAAGTTCAGTACCAGTTGCAAATGAATAAATTTCAGTGGGTTGCTCTTCAGGTTTTCCTCACATTTGTCACCAGACGGGAGAGGAACCAATTTAGTCCAAATGTCAGCAAGGTGATACTTTGGTGGCAACCCTCTCAAACCTCACTTGATATAAACAATGGTATCTATTTTCATCTGGAAGATGTTGGAAGGTATGATTAAATGGTTTGTGAATTGCAGTTTCAAGACTTCTGAGGCCATAGGGTGATCTTTACTACTGAGGTGGGGGAAAGCAAAGATCTTTAGAAGAGAGTTAAAGCCAGAAGTTCCACAAATTCAATGTCCAGTTTACTCTTCAGAAGTGAGAAAGTAACATCTGGAATCACTGGGATTTTGTGGGTTGCAGGATTTTTCTTTTTCTTGAAGAGTTGTGAAACGGTACGAGGGGACATATTGATGTTTCTGTGGTGGTGTTAGGACATCTTGTTCTGATCATCTTGTTCTGGTTTGGTTGGGGAGGATATGAGTGGCATGTTCAGTATTCATTAAGAGTCACCGTGCTGGTGAGTGTGTGTTCTACTGCTTCTGAGTTCTGCATAACCAATGCCAGTTGTAGAAGATCTGCTTCATTTCTGACACAGCTTGCTACCAGATGACCTGTTTATTGAACATCAGGATTTGTTTGGACAAAGTGTTCAGGAAGCTTATATGATTCCAAGCAATCATTCTGATTGTTCAGTAGGTAGATTACATGGCAGTGCAATAAACAATTGTTATCCCCCCACTTTCCAGGCTATTTGCCAGATACCCAAATATCTTTTACCCTCGTCAGATTTAATGTTCTCCCTTCTGCCTTACTACAGGGCAGATTTGAGGGTAAACCATATACAGCACGGGTCTGCCCTTGTGGCTCGATGGAAGTAGAAACTGCTTCACATGTACTATTATGTTGTCGTTTTTATGAGGATATACGTTTGACTTTTATTACACCTGTTTTGCAAAAGTCCATGAAAGAATCCGAACACCATAGTTTAAAACTACTGCTAGAGGACAAGAATCCCAAGACTACATTAAATGTAGCCAAATTCTGTGTGTCTGCAATCAATCGCAGGAAGCAAGTGGTATCCCATAATGATCAAACTCCTAAATGCTAACTACAGGGGGTACGCTAATAATTAATTTTAATTTTTATATTTAAATCCTTGTTATATTCACACTGTCCTTTGTATTTTTGATATGTTTTATGATCTGTGATACTGTGCGTGTCGATGCTGGTCTGCGACCGTATTAATAAATTCATTCATTCATCATTTTTCTTACTGGAAAAATTCTGGTTTTGTTTTTGTTTTTTTGGTGTTTTTTTTTGAAGTGGGTTTGTTGCAAGTGAATTCCACCCACAAATAGTGATATTCTGGAAGTGGCAGCAGTAGATTTATGGGGTGACGCTAACATTAGCTGAATATTTTCTGTGAACAGAATCAGTTTCAAGCACACTGTATGAACCTAGGAAAGTATTTTGATGAGTAAGTCAAACTAGCAATCCTAAATAATTTGAAGGTCATACCACAATTGAAATGCCATGCAATTCCCCCCCCAGATGTCTCTGCCTCAATTTGACTTTGGTACAACCATAAATAAATCATCTCTGTATAGCAGAGGGCTTCCAGACAGATGTTTATCATGGGATCAAAGCTGTTAATGCATGCATGTTTTTCACAACTTTCACATGATGTCATTGAAATCAAATGTGAGTCCCTATTTTTCCTTCTTTTAATCTGCATTTACCCTTTCTCTTTAAAATTCAATTTAAAAAACCGTCTCCAGTTTTCAGATACCAGAATGATTTGTTTGCAGTTATTTACAAATTTGCAACTTAATCCTCCCTCTGAAAGTACTCATAAACTAATGAAATAACTTTTGACACAGTGACTTTCATTGCTCCAATTGAGTCTCATTGCACAAATCATCTGTTAACACTTCTGAATTCTAAAGTTGTAACACAGACTTGGGGAACATTTCATTAATGGCTTCTTGTGATTCCAGGAGACTCATCTCACTCCGGGAAAAACTTTATGCATTGCCTACAGATAGATGCTGGTGTCCATGAGATGCTGGAAAGCAATGGGCATGCAAGCATTACATTTAAACTTTTGCTCAGTCCAGAAAAAAAGATGTGGGTCCAATCCTCTGCAATTTATTCAGAAGAAAGTGCCACAGAGTTCAATAGGGTTTACTTACAGCCAGCAGCCAATTGTATCATGAGCACAAAGAAAACCCATCTGCCAACTGAAGTTTAGGGGAGGATCACACTTCCATACCACCAGCTAACATTCCTCATGCAGTTGCGACAGTTCCTTATATCCCAGAGGAAGAGCAAATCCAAAGGTCAAATGTGAAAATGCATTCCTGGGATTAGCAGATCACAGCCAAGCAACAGGAACAGCCCCATAAGTTCAGGCTTTCCTTTACAATTTGGCTAGACAGATCATACATTGACATTTCAGAGGCCGTGATCTGCTCATTTAGAGCAGAGATGGATTTCATAAACAGTCCCTCTGGATTGCCTGTGATTAGTTCCATATAACAGAGATGACAAATCAATGCAAGCTTCCTTTTGAGGAATGACTAGCAGGCAAAGTTGCAGCTCTCTCAGCCATGCGATGTGGAGGTGCTGACAGGGAAGGTGTGGCAGCCCCAGGGCATGCTGGGGAAAGAGCAGTAGGAGGTCTGACTCAAGACTGGCAGATGCATCTCAGCTCTCCATATCTGACCTGTCACTTCTCTGAATGTGCCCTGTCCTAGCTTTTGCCACAATTACCTTACCTGTTGGACTGCAGCCTAGAGCAGAGGAGTGAAATGCCGATTAGGGGCTCCCCAATATTGTAAGGGTGAGATGTTTGAGACCAGCAGGTCGGATGGTACCCTTTGAAGCACTGCGTTCCCTGTCAATTGTTATCCTTACATGGGAATGTAGACTAGAGAATGATGGGGAACATTCACTGCCATTATGCATATTTAATCAAAGAGTATTATTACTAAATAAGGAGTCAATCAAATAATAAAGAAAAAGTTCAGTTTACATGTTAGGGAACCTCACCTAGGGCACAATTATTAGTGTCTCAAATCCACTGAACATCAGAATTCTGTAAATGATATTTAGATGCTGCCAACACTCACACCTGCATTTCTTGATTTTTAGACATTTCACAATCTGGGATTGTCAGTAGTCACTTGTAAATGCTGACAATCATCACATGTATGACATCCCTTGCAACACAAGTGCTACTGCACACACCACTTCTATCAAAAGCCAAAGTGCCTGTTGCTAATTTTCTCTACATGGTTTTACAGAAAATAACTGGGGTATTGGATACAACAAGTTCTGAGACTTCTCCAGCTTCACTTCATTTTAAAAAAGATATCAGAGAACAATGCCTGCCAACAGCCGTCACTGTAATACATAGTAAACAGAGGGGTTCCTGTTTATGCAAGCCACAGTGGGTCTCTGAAGATGAGGAAGTAAATTACATGAAAACATAGTGGGGGCCTGTTTAAAAACCCAGTTTTTCTTGGCACTTTGATAGGGTCACAAAATCAGACACTTGGAAGTAAGCTGGACACTGAGGTCCGGACACTGAGGTCCTCCTTCAAGGGACTTCTGGCAATTCCCTCACTGCAAGAAGTGAGGTTACAGAGGGCCTTTTTGATAGGAGATACCAGTGATTGAAACTGGGATATTCTACATGCAAAGCTCATAGAATTGGAAGGGACCCTGAGGATCATCTGGTCCAACCTCCTGCAATGCAGGAATACGCAATTATCCCTTGCGGGTATTGAACCTGCAACCTTGGCATTATCAGCAGCACACATGTCCTACCACTAAACTACCGGTATTTTCCTTTCCCGATACCTGATGGTGCCCACATTTTCTTCCATATTTTTTTTGGGGGGGAGGGGTTAATACAAGAGAGGTTTAACAATCAATCCCTCTTCACAGGGAATACTGGGGATTACAGCTGCTGGAGGGGAATAGCGGTCTACAGACAACTCTCACCACCTTTAGCAAACTACGCTCCCCATAATTCTTTGGGGTAAGCCATAACTGTTTAAAATAGTATCATAGTGTTTCCACTATATGGTGAGCACAGGTATGTCAAAGTTAAAGAGTTCCTTTTGTTTTTCAGGATTGTGCTCTGTTCCCTTTGTGTTCCCTTGCCAGCTCACAGGGTTGGGGAAAACCTCTCACGAGCCTAAGCCTCAAAGTTCTTGCTATGGAGATACAGGAAATGCAGGTTGATAGAGAAAAACAGGCCGTTCTAATCTTGGGGAAAGACAGGGAGCTGCCTGAGTAAACTGGGAGGGATTGACTAAGCGGCATAGGGGCTGCTGTGTCTGCTCCTTTCACCTCCCAGACTTTACTCTGTAGAGGTTTAAGAGGGGCGTAGTGGCAGTGATTTCTGGATCATTTGAGAGATGTGACTGGCCTGCCTTTGCCAGGCAGTTGTGCAACAAATGGTGTAAGCAGGCTCCTTTAGCCTCCCCCTTACAACGGAGACTGTCTAACTCTAAAGCCTTATACTGTACTGTTACAATATTGCACAAAGCTAGTTAGCGTTCTGAGAGAAGAGAGGCACGGCCAATTTGAGTATTTATTAGGCAGGGTCTGGATCAGGAAGGAAGCAACTTAAAGGCTGTCCTTTTTAAATGTCTTAGCAGAAAAAGGAGATGCAAGCAGTCTTCTAAAGTTAGCTGAACTCTCCAAGCAGCCAGGAGAAATTTTACAAAGGCAGGAGATCCTCAGGAGTTGCACTGGGTTGTGGAAGAATTTGGCTGGGCTAGAGGTTTAAGGAATTTGGCTGGAGGTAAAAACCAGCGAAAAACTAGTGTCAATCAAGCCACTTTAAGACCCCAATGTAGGTCTCTGTATCCCCTTATAATCCTAGCATCCACCTTAATAAACCAACAATCTTTGTTTTAAAGGTCATCCTGTCTCTTGTGTAGGTTTCCATCTCATGCCTAAGCCTTCTACACAAGCTACAAGGGTTTTCTGAGTAAATATTGGTGGCAGAAAATCAACAAAGCACAGATACCTAAGCTTGTGTTTATACAAGTGAGATTGAGGGGCTGGGTCTCCCTGACACAGACATCAACAGAAAACTTTTCCCATTAGTAAGTAGTCCTCAACAAGACACAGTACTGGAAAATCTCTGCCTGTTCACTGTATGCACTCATGTTTTTTTTTCATCTCCTGACAATAATTAAGCTTTCAAGGTTAACACAGTGCTCAAAGAAGCTACTTTTGAAGGGTTGAATTCCGACTCAAAAATCGACAGCTCTGCATATGAATCTGCACACAGAAGAATTCAGTTGCATAGCTGGACAACTAAGCAAAGTGGCATTTTAGCCCCTATATTGCAGCTAAACGGTTGGGACTGAGTCCTGATTAGGAAATACCCAAATCTGGTGGCGCTGGCAGGTGAAGTGAGCAGGTGTGCAGCCCCTTGTTATAGCACAATAACATGTAGCAATATTCTTGATAGCAGCTGAAACTCTTTCTTTCTGTCTTTTGCAAGTTTGTTCCTGTTCATAATTTCAGTGGCACATTCTATTATTATATACAAAATGCTTTAAAATCTTTGTGTTTTATTTTATTCATACGTTAAAAGTTCAAGTACAGTAGTTTCGTGTAGTCTGAAGTCATTGTGCCATCAAAACAGAGGGAGGGAGAAATTCCAGGAAAACTTGTGGAACATGGAGCTGCAGGAATGCTGGGAGAGATTTTTCCTGTCTTCATTTATTACCCTAATAGCCTGAAGATCTGTAATTGAGGCTGAAATCTTAAACACACTAATTCCCACTGAATACACAAGTGACTGAGAAGGGATTGAGGATAAATTTGATGCAGTATACATTGCATGTTTATTTATTTAAAGCCCAATCTGTCAAACAATATCCCAATACAGCTAATCTGCTCCAATTCACCCTTTATCTGAATTTTCCATTGTAGTTCTCCAACCAAACAATGTTTACAAAAATGCATTATATTAGGGGAAATTGCTTGCAAAATGTGTACATGAGTCGAAACTGTTTATAAAAAAATGTTTGAACTAAAATGTGATGAATTTTCATGAGGTTTTTTTAAAAAAAGAAAAATAGCAAATTGCTGCAAAATGTGGAGAACCCAATTTAAGATTGGAAAAAATGAGAAATGAAATTGTCATATCCTCGCATCCCTGCTTCCGAGTAAACATGCATTGGTTTGTGTTCTGGGTTCTTCCAACTGGCAAGGAAGGAACCTCTTTAACAAGACCTAATAAATTACACCCACTCATTAAAAAAGAGTTGTAAATATTGGCAAAAATGTCTTCAGTTGTAGGATTTCGGGCAGAGGTTGATTTCTCTCTGGGTAGAAATCCAGACCCGTCAGAAGCTCCACATCACGGACACGAGCTGTATGAGTGTTAATTCTTTCTTCAACCCACAGTGATTCCGCCTGCCCATCCTGACAAAGCAAACAAGCACAAGAACTTCAATTGTACACCAGCAGGCAAAACAACAATGTTGCAGTAGTGTAAGGAATTTCTGCATACAAATGCCTTACAACTTTATTATTTTTCCTAATCAAATTTCTGTCATTGTGGACTGGGGTAACTAGGCCATGGCCATCTGCTGAATGTTTCCTTTGCCCTTGGAACTTGTTCGCTATCTTTTAACAGTACAATGAGCTATGAACAAACACAGCAAGTCCTTTATGCCATATTTGGGAAGAGGGAGGGGAAGGCTGAAAGGCAAATGCTACAAGCAAAAACTACTGGTTTTTTTACTTCAGCTATTGGCACTACCTAGTTAGTGCTTAACAGTATGTCAGGTGCTGACCCTCGGAGCAGAAATCATATACTGTACACATTTTCAGATGCTTTGAACAGCCACTGAGTGGCATATCTCCACTCTGGATACTGTGCATTACTGTCATCTAGCTGTTATGCTTTTTCTCATTTTAAATGCCACCACAGCCACTCCAGCTAGAGAAGGAGAAGTTGCTTACCAAGCACGCCCAGTTATATGTGGCTTACGTTGTCCTGAGACTAAAAGATGCAAAGGAGGGGAAAGCCTTGTCCAATTCCATCAATGCCTCCTTGGTGCCTTTTCAAGTCGCTTCTACACATGCCCAGCGGGCATGCATAGAAACAACGTCCGGTGCCGCTCTGCCCGATTTCCGGTGCCCACACATGAGAAGAGCGGCCCCGGAAGTTGCTTCTATGCAACTTCCGGTGCCGCGCCGCTGCTGATCCCGCATTTTTCAGTGGGAGACTTGGCAGATATGCTCCCTGGGAAACCTGCTGTTTAGCGATAAATTAGAACAAATGGCAATCTGTTGAAAACCCAATTGCTGTTTGTACCAATTCAGCACTAAAGATCGGGTTTCCCCAGGGAAAAGAGGTGGGAAAATGGAGGTATAGATAAGTCCTTAGTCTCTTATCCACTATGTCACAAGTGGTCTGAATAACAGAGGGCATCTGTCACCTAATTTGTGCTTTATGTGCAATTCTTACAAAATATTTAATACTGAACACAATCACTGTCAGTACGTTGAGAGTCAATTGGAATGTTCTCTTAGGCTAGGCCTCATGTTAGATTTTTACTGGGCACTAAAGATTTCTCAGATGGCTGCATTTGTAGAAACCACATCTCCAATAACAAGAGCAGAGGCATCTGAAGTGAAGGATGTTATACTTACACCACAGCTCTCAGAGTTGTCGGGCCGATGAGGAAGGATGAAGGGCAGGACACTCAGTGAGCCTGAGCAACTCAGTGGGGTGTTGGCTTGGTCCTCACAGCTAGTCAGTACAACAAAGTAATGGGTTGGGATGGGAATCTGTGAATTGCCTACATGCCTGTGAAAGAAGATCAATTAAAGGCTGGTTACCAAAATCTATACAGTACTTTTTGTAAAATTATATTGGTACCATTTCATTCAATGAAATTACAACTACCTACCCTGTGGAAATATTTCAGATATGGAGAATACCTCCATACCTGGAAGCAGAAGGAAAATCAGCACTGGTTAGGTAGGATTACACTGTCTGTTTCATAAGAGATACTGCATATACCTAACCAGCAATTTTCAGTTTCAGTAACTGACAGCACAATCCTATACATATTTACTCAGAAGTAACTCCCATTTAATTCATTTGGGTTTACTTGAGGCAAGTGGGTATGGGATTGCAGTTGTGAATCAATGTGGATTGATATTCTGTCCAAAATTTTAATCAACAAAGGCAAACAATTTTAGCAGTTTTTTAAAAGATCAGATAATTCCTCTGATGTGCATGGGTCATAGCTGCCAAGTTTTCCCTTTTCTCGCGAGGAAGCCTATTCAGCATAAGGGAATTTCCCTTTAAAAAAGGGAGAACCTGGCAGCTATGGCATGGGTTGTTCCTGGGGTCAAAAGGCTGAAATAATAAAGCTTTTCCTTTTCATTGCATTTCACTGAATTTCTATTTCTTTAGCTGAAACTGTATTAACATTGAACAAGAACCAATAATTGGAAAGGAACTGTGAGAGCGAAATTCTGATGCCCCTGGAATTACCGGTAGTTTTCTTATCAATCATACAAAGGAGATTCCATTAGCTGAAACTGAAGCAGTGTCACAGATACTCATGCAAATACAGTCCCTTAATGCACAGGGTAATTCCTGTATGAGCCCTCTCTTCAAAAAGTGGGTAGGGTTATCTTGCCATGACTAACTTTGTACAGATTTCGATCTGTTTATAAAAGCTTTTAAACAGCACAGTGTGGCTGAGAGGATATTAAAGCCCTTTGACTGGAAGGAAGCTCTAGTCTGTCATCTCATCCATCCACCTACACTGTGGCAGGAATTCTTTCCCTCTGTCCAAACCATATTTGAAAAATGTGGCATCAAGTCTAGCCTAGAAAACAGAAAATCCAGTAAAACCAGGACCATAAACCTATTTGCATAGCCAAAGTGTCCAGAACTTGCAAATATTCTTTACAAAACTGGCAGCTGGCAAGAAATTATCCTGGGTTCATTAGAGAGCATATAAAACTGATCAGCAAAACTCCATACACTGCTTTATTCATGGCCTCCTAGGGGCCATGGGGGCTTTGGCCCCACAATAAAATATTTGATGGGTAAAGGTAAAGGTAAAGGGACCCCTGACCATTAGGTCGAGTCATGACCGACTCTGGGGTTGCGCGCTCATCTCGCATTATTGGCCGAGGGAGCCGGCGTATAGCTTCCAGGTCATGTGGCCAGCATGACAAAGCTGCTTCTGGCAAACCAGAGCAGCACATGGAAATGCCGTTTCCCTTCCCGCTGTAGCGGTTCCTATTTATCTACTTGCATTTTGACGTGCTTTTGAACTGCTAGGTTGGCAGGAGCTGGGACCAAGCAACGGGAGCTCACCCCGTCACAGGGATTCGAACTGCCGACCTTCTGATCAGGAAGCCCTAGGCTCAGTGGTTTAACCACAGTGCCACCTGGGTCCCTTTAAAGGTAAAGGTAAAGGGACCCCTGACCATTAGGTCCAGTCGTGACCGACTCTGGGGTTGCGCGCTCATCTCGCATTATTGGCCGAGGGAGTCGGCGTATAGCTTCCAGGTCATGTGGCCAGCATGACAAAGCTGCTTCTGGCAAACCAGAGCAGCACATGGAAATGCCGTTTACCTTCCCGCTGTAGCGGTTCCTATTTATGGGTATTCCCATTCAAATGGTGTGGGGGTGTGTGTGCACAGCATCATGTGATTAAATATATGGGGTGGGGCTGACCTGGGCCCCACAATATTTCATTCAAGTTGGCACCCCTAATTTGTAGGTAAATTGTGGTAAGCAATGCAGCTGTTGTTCCCAGAGGAAAGATCCAGGGCGTCCCTCTGAGGCTGGAATTATTCCATTCTGTTCAAGCCAGATGCTGGTATCAGCCGGGCCACATTGGATCGTTGGCATCCATGTGTCTCAAGAGACAATGGAGGAGTGTGTCTTTGGGGGTGAAGTCAAACTGCTGGAGAGTTACAGTGCCTGCTGTGGCTGTAGAGACCAATACAGGAGAGACATGTTTTGTTGCAGCAGGGCCAGATTAAAGGCGTCCAGCTGTGCTGCTGCAGATGCCCCATGGCATTTCTTCTCTCTGTGCTCCTTTCAGCGGACATCCCTCCTCTGGTCACTGCTATGGATGTATGTCTCCAGGCACTGCAGTCATCTGCAAGGGATTCTCACATGGTGAGGTGAATGTTGCCAGCTTTCATGTCATGTTTGCAGACATTTTTGTAATGCAGAACTGGTCTGTCAATGGGCCTGGTGCCTGAAGCCCCATACAGCACGTCCTCAGGGATCCTGCCATCTTCCATTCTGTGGACATGACTAAGCCAGTGTAGACATTGTTGAGACAAGAATGTGAACATGGTGGGAATATCATGCCCCAAATCCTCCTGACGCAGCACATGTGGAAGGCATTGAGGTGTCGCTCCTGGCAGTGCCCACAACTCACTTCCATAAAACAGTGTGCTCAACATACAAGCCTGGTAGACCTTCATCTTTGTATTGGACGTTAGCATCACATTCTCCTATACCCCATTGGAGAGGCATTGCCCTAGCTGCCTTGCCAAAATGCTTGTCTATTCTTTTCAAGCATTTTGGCATCAGCTGCCCCAGTCGTTCTACATGGTGTAACTTGATTCCTTGGCTGACTTTTGCCTGAGCACCTGCTGTAACTTGCTTAAAATCTAGCACAGGGTTCTCCAAACTTGGGTTTCCGGCTGTTAATGGACTACAATCCCCATCATCCCTGGCCACGGGTCCTGCTAGCTAGGGAAGATGGGAGTTGTTGTCCAAAAACAGCTGGAGACCCAAGTTTGGGAAACCCTGAGCGGATGGCAGATGGGCTATTGTTTGTAAGCCACTCTGTGATGCTTGACAGAAGAGTGGGATAGAAGTGATTTAAATGAAAAAATGAAAATGAAACTCGTGCCACATGCTAACATTTAAACTGGTTACCTTTTTTCTTTACTTACTGTGTAATGATATCAAGGGAATCAAAGTGTCCATCACTATTATAATCAAAAATAGGCCCACTGATCACATTTAGTCCATTTCTTTCTGTAGCATATTTTGGAAGCAGTGTATTATGCAAGTAATCCCATAATCCTGCAATTGAAAGTACAGTGAGATAGAATCAGACAAGGGGAACTGTTATGCTGAATCAGTATGGCTTCTCTATCCCATGACCACACAGACAAGAAGAGGCCAGAATGTAAGCATGAACTCTCAGGTAAATAATGCAATATCAAAGTGTAGGCCATTATCAGCACTTACTTTTGAATTCTTTGTACATGGGAACAATGTTGCTGGTAAGTAAAGCATCATATTGTTCATCTGCAGTTGAATTGAAGTCTGTGGAAAAAATTGGGATTAATCATGAAAATTAAACCAAAATTATTTTAAGCTGAGCACAATTTTGTTTACGATTCTGATGGACCTATTCATTAAAATACCTCTTATATTTTATTATTTAATACCCTTTCTGCCCTCTTGCATGAAAACATAGGATCAAACATAGTGGTAACAGAAAGATACATGTAGACCCTGAAGCAAAAGTGTGAAAGTCTTCTCTTCAGGGTTTCAGCCAGCCAACCATGCCCTTTCCCATGGTTGGTTTTCTTGCACAATGAGATGCCATGGGTTGTTGTTGGCTTATGAACCATGGCTCGATTTAACTATTATCTGGTGCCAGAAGCCAACAATCTTGCTTAGAAATGGTTTGCTTCGCCACCTCACCCCAGATGCTCACCGAGCTACAGAGGCACAAGGCAGGAGCAACTGGAAAACAAGCCAAGCTTTGGAGAAACAATCTGGCTTGTTTGCTTGCTTGTGTGATGCCTCATTGTACAATGAACAAAGCATGGTTAAAACAAGCCATGCCTCCATGTTACGCGCAAATGAATCACTGTGAGCCTGGTTTCTAACAGATTCCTTTCCATGCAACGTTTCCATATCTCCTTACTCAACGTAAATCTAAGCCTGTTGAAGAAAAATATTTGACTATGACTTGAGGAGCCTTGTGGTCTGGTACTACAGAAGGCAGTGGCTATAATATAGCAAAGCTATTCTTTCACAAAAGAAACACCACTGAAATAATCCCCCCACCTCTCCCTTTTTAATGCCATGCTTATCCCCAGTGGGTTGTTTCAGTGCTGTGTATATGTTTTTAAACACCCAGCCACATCCAGCCGATTACAACATTATGATCTTTTCTATATAAAGAGCACTACTAACTGGGAGGGTAGAGGAAACCGTGGGTGATGTTCAGGTCTGGCTGGTAGTTGGAGCAGTTTTGGCTCTGCGCTTCAGGGATTCTAACATCAGGCCGCAGACAGTCTGGAGCAGGGGGAGGAAGAGAAGAAGCATCTCCCTTCTGGAAAGGGGGAAAAAAGAGAGAGTATTACACCCACAGTCGTGGCTAACCTACAGTTTTGTGACTTCCTAGCCTAGCTTTCGTTGATTCTTTCTTTTCCTATTTTTATAATGAATCATGTCCCTGCTAAAAATAGAAATGGACTTTAGCCCTTCTTTCCAGTCTGTTTATATCTTGGTCCTTCAGCATTTTGATAATGGATGGGGAGGAAGGAGGGGATGTCAGCCCAATGTAAAGCAGTTGCAGCAAAGATCAAAGCAGCTTTCGGATCAAAGATGCAACGCATTTGCCCTCTTGACTCTAATCAACAAGTTAAGATGTGGGACTCAAACTAGAGCTTCACAGAGATTGCATCATGTATGCCTTCCTGGCCTCCTTTGGTTCAAGATCTCCAGGTAGGGCTGGGGGGGGGGGAGAGAACCTCCCGTAGGGAACCCCAGGACCTCTGTCAGTCAGTGTAGAAACAATTAAGAAACAAAAACAAATTTATCAAGTAAAGCAATGTGTTAATTGTCTTTTCTCAACTTGTAGCAGAAATACTTTCAGATGATTTTTTTAAAAGCCAAAAAAACCTTTATCTTAGAGTTTAACAAGATGCGGCCAGAGACACCGAATTTCTGCTGTTCTGTGCCTTTCCTTAGATATTTTCTTTAACATTACGTCATTGGGCTGTGCCTTACTCTGCTGCCCCCGGCCCCACCACACACCCAGCCAACAGTCAACTGATGAGAAGCAGAGACCGGCAAGCAAGTGGTGGCAGCCTGGTGTCTCTTATAATGCTTAGTTCAAGCTGCACAGTAGGTCAGACTGAGAGGAAAAGTACAGTCACTGCCTTTGGTAAGAAGAGCATGCTTTAAACAGGAAACAGTAATCAATGTGTCAAGAGGCATAATTTATTTGCATTTTGTGGGACTTTTAACTACAGCATTTGGAAGCAGTTGGTCTTGACTGCCAGGTCATCACTCACCCACTTCCAGGGGTGGTGTTGGTGTTCCTTAAGTGGTATAAGGAAGAAAAGAAAATATATAAATGAGGCATTAAAAAGAAAGATCCCTCATTGATCCAGAGATGCAAACCCTACTCAGTTCAGATGCTCTGTTAAAGCACCAATGCCCTTTTTATCTTTATACAGCACTTTTAGAAAAAACACCAACAGTTATGGGCCCAGTTTCAAAATCGTATTTCTATACCGGGCTCATGAATGTACCAATCCAGGAATGAGTGGCATGTGTGAATGACCCAACATGAAGCAACGAACTTCCACATGGTCCAATGCTACAACAAATGCCCACAGATTTCTGACATTCAGCTGAAAAGTCATGGAACTAAAGTGCAACCAAGTGTTGAGGAACCAAGTGGTATGCATCCCATCAATCAAATTTCCTTGTAGGAAAGCCTTCTGAGGGCCACATGTCAGTGGTGGTCATAAGAAGTGGGTGGGGCCAGAAAGGAAAGTGGGCAGAGCAATGGATGGGACTCTTGCTTTTGTTTTGCTATACACACACACACACACACACACACACACACACACACACACAGTGGGCCAGGGAACCAAAAGACATTATCATGGGTCAAGACCACATCTTAGCCAGGAAAAAACATTTGAAGATGACATGGAGCAGAGCTAGCACAGAATGTAGCTGGGGTGGCCTGAGGAGAATCCTGAGGGCCAATCTAAGAGGTCTGGCAGGCCACATTCATTACAAAAAAATAGAACCTGGGCTCATTTACAGATCATACACTGCACGACAATTTCAATAATCTGCAGCACAAAGATGTTTACCTTCTTTTCAAACGAGTGAATGAGTCTATGAGTGAGTGAGTGTGTGTAGGAGGGGTTGGTGACTCGGTACAACCAAATCTTTCCTATCCAGGAGGTGGGTTTTTCTTCATAAACTTTGCCAGCAGTCAGAGGGAAAAATCATAGTTTTTCCCTAAATCACGGCCTCGGGAAACTTTGCCAACAGTTAGAGGGAAAAATCATAGTCTTTCCCTAAATCACAGCCTCCGGAAATCTGGCTACTGACTCTACTATTTCACTGACTCATGACAAAGTGCTTTTTATAACCTGAAGAGACTAGCTCAGGATATGCTGGCTATCAAAAAAATAAAATAATGGCATGGATTTCTGAGCCAACACTGGTACTTCAATGCCTCTGTTGCTTAAGGGCCAAACTAGATGTAGGCAGATAGATAGAGAACATGTAACTGTGGGAAAATAACAGAAAATGTCACCTCATGGTGGTATTCCTTCATCAAAACGGATTGCACAAACATCTCCATGTAACCAAAAATTGGTCTATCATGAGATTCTGCTATAATTTTGATTCCATTTGTAGGTCTAACCTGATTGTGGCCACCTGCAGTCTGGCAATATTTCGTAGAAGGGATTAAAACACATACTGAAAATTTGGGCTTGTACGATTAAAGTGACTTAAAGGGCTTTCTCACCCTAGCCCAATTAATCCACTTTTTAAAAGAAGCAGATTTTTTGCAGTTAGGAAAGTGACAGAGAAATGCACTGGAATTAGTGGGATGAATGAATGATTGACACTGCACAAGTGAATCAGGATGAATGCTCAATAAACAGGTAGTCCAGGGGAGTCCTATGATGTGGATCTCCTTTTAAGGCTCTTTTGATTTCACTGCCTGGAGAAGGAGAACAAACACCACACAACAGGAGCTGGAAAATAACTAGTGAGCCTTCTTTTTAGAAGGCTGCTAGTATATCTGGATGGTATCATTCTCTCTTGTTGAAAGATAACAAGGGCAGATAGCAGTTACTTGCATCCATCAGGTTTTAGCATCTACTCAAAGTCTTACTCCTAGAACTAATTGCATTTTTATTGATGTCATCATCTTTAAAACTCTTTCTACACACCCACACACTTGGAAAAGTGCTGGCTTCTTTTTCATACCTTATGAAAAGCAATGTAAACCTCTATCTAGAATATTTTCTCCACTGTGTTGGGGGGGGGGGACCATTTAAATTATCTAGCTAAAACATTACATTGTCACTAAAAACAATCAGAAATTCTCTGATTTCTCTGGCAGTGTCTATTAAGACTGGTGCTTTTTAACTTGTTTCTAAGCTTAGTGGTGAACAGTGAAACAGCCACATTTGCAGATAATAGTTCTGTAAATAATTCAGGGTAGTGAAGACAAAAAGGAACAATGAAGAGCTACAAACAGTTCTTTCCAGGCTTGGTGAATTGAAAAATAAATAAATAAAACGGCATCAAGTTACATTGAACTGTATTTGCCATCAAAAAACATTATGTGTGCTGTGGGGAAAAAAGTAAATTCTATGTTGGAAATCACTAGGAAATGGATTGAAAATAAAACACCACTATTGAAATGCTGCTTTTTAAAAACTGGAGTAGTAAACCCCTGGTCAGCAAGTTGAATATAGCCCCATAAAACCCTCACTCCCCACCCCCGCCCCCGCCCAAACTCTCATCTCATTTGCCTGCTCTGTGGCAATAGTTTCTGTGGTAGTGAATTTAAGGAACAAAACAGAGCTGCAGGTATGCAAAAGTGCCACCAGGAAGCTTGGAGGGCGGCCAAAGCAGTATCTGGTTTGGATAGGTTTAAAGCAGGGGGCCTCAGCAGCCTCTGGTGCCACCTCTGCAAACTTGCTTTTGCTGGACTGCTTCTCGGGTGCTCTCAGAGAATGTCAGAATGTCTGAGGTCTGAGCCCTCCCGTCTGATCCAATGCCCCTTCACTGATTCACAAGTGCTGGTAATGATCGGAAGGAAGGGGAGAGCCAAGGCAGAAAGAGGAAGGCTGGGTGGGAACGCTGTGTGTTTTGTTTGCCACAGATCAGAGAGGGAGTGTGCTTCTGAATACCAATTTGGGGGGGGGGGACAATAGCAGAAGAGTGCAATTGCTCTCCTGCCCTGCTTGTGAGGTTCAGAGCATGGAACATAAGGAGAGCCCTGCTGGTCCAGGCCAAAGGGCTACTATAGTCCAGCTATGTGGCCAACCCAATGCCCCTGGGAAGCCCACAAACAGAATCTCAAGGCAACAGGCACTCTCCCTACTTGGGTGTTCATCTGGTACTGGTGGTAGACCACAGCCATTATGACTACTAGCAGTCACTGATAGCGTTATCCGCCATTACTTCATATAATCTCATTTTAAAGCCATCCAGATTGGTGGCCAACACTGTACCTTGTGGCAGCAAATTCCACAGTTTTACTAGGCGGGTGGTTAGGCAGTGTGAGAGGCTGGACTAGACAGGCCTCTGGTCTTATGTTCTGAAGTTTACCACAATGATGCCACCTGGCTTTTCCAGGCTGCCTTAGGCCTCCCAGGAGGAACTCCATCCCCGTTGCAGTCTCCCTAAAGTATGGCAATAGATGCTTCACGTTGTGGAACTGCTGTGCTGTCTAAGTATAAATGGATGCCAAAAAAAGCTTCCTCTGCAATGAGGTCATTTTCCTTGCGCCAAAAAACAAGCCTTAAGAGATTATTATCAGAGATGAGAAGCAGAAGAAACAGACACGCTACTTTTGTGTGGGTTTGAGCCAGCTGTGTATTGTGCAAAAATAATTTTTAAAAATGAGAGGTTATGTATTTATTTAAGCATCTCTCCTGCCAACCTAGCAGTTCGAAAGCACGTCAAAATGAAAGTAGATAAATAGGAACCGCTACAGCGGGAAGGTAAACGGCGTTTCCATGTGCTGCTCTGGTTTGCCAGAAGCGGCTTTGTCATGCTGGCCACATGACCTGGAAGCTATACGCCGGCTCCCTCGGCCAATAATGCGAGATGAGCGTGCAACTCCAGAGTCGGTCACGACTGGACCTAATGGTCAGGGGTCCCTTTACCTTTACCTAATGTAGACATTCATCCTATATCAGGGTGAGAAACCTGTGCCCCACTCCAGATGTTGTTGGACTCCAGCTCCTATAGTCCCGGACCATTAGCCATGCTGGCAGCTGGAGTTCAACAACATCTGGAAGGCCACAGATTCCTCCGCCCTGTTCTATATAAACCCACACCAGATTAATTAATGGATACCAGAGGTGTAAGATTCTGTACAAGACATAGTAGTAAGAGGTCAAAGGTTTCCCACTTCTGGATTGCAAGGAAAGATCAGCTCAAATGTCCATCTAGGGAATGCTGTTTCCCACTGTGAGCAGGCCAGACATTGCCTCTGGGAAGTACAGTACGCATGCAGGACATGAAGGCAATAGCTTTCTTCCACCGTTGTCCCACCAGCAACAAGCATTCAGTGGTACCACTTCCTCTGAAAAGGGATGCTCTATGTTGCCTTGATAGCTAAAAACCACTAATACGGTAGACATTATCTCCCTCGAATTTGTCTAATCCTCTTTCATAACCATCTAAGCTAGAGGCCATCGCAGTATCTTGTACGTTAATTATGCATTGTATGAAAAAGTACAGCCTTTTGTGTCTCCTGAATCTCCAGTCCAGCAATTTCATTGAGGATTAGAAGCTGCTTGCCATCTGGGAAAAGCAGTTTCTGTTCCCTGGTGTTTGCCGCTTTTCTCTCTCAGCTACCAGAAAAACCCAGTACTATTGATGCCAGGGTGGAAGTTGGACAGGAGTCCTGTTGTGAGCAGTGACTCATTCCTCTTTGTTCTCCTCCCCTTTGAATTTCTTCCCAGCAGTGAAGTGCTCCCCCTGCTAGCTCAAAAAGCAAAGTACACATATTGCAGAATCATAAAATTCTGCTGCTCAGGATGTAAGTGCCAGTTCATGTGGGCTTGGTATTTTGGCTTGCCCAGCTGCTACAGTATTGAGTCAACTGGGGTTCGTAGAGTCTTCCTAGCCCAAGGTGGCATGCATGACTCTCGCTCTCCCGTTTCATTCTCACAAACAACTCACAAGGTTGGTTAGGCCAAGACACAAAGACTGGCCCAAGGGCACCCAGTGAGCTTTCATGGCTAAGTCAGGATTTGAACTCAGGTCTCCCAGATCCTAACCTGGCTCTCAAGGTGGCTGACAGTAGTTCTCTGGGGTTTCAATATTGGGGGTTTTCCCCACTCTATGGAGTGCATTCTTTTGCATGCAAAGAATGTTGCTCTGCCATTCAGCTGCAGCTTTTCCAATGGCAATTTGGTAACCCTGATTGTACACTCCAAAGCAGACCAACAACCACTCAGTCTGAACAGCTGCTGCCTGGCCCATTTTACAAACACACAACACAGTGTTAGCTGCCTGATGTTCCTGCAATGAGCAGTTTTGCTATAGCCCTTTCCCATTTATGGCCTTTCATTGCACTTCAAAAGGTATATAAATCTGAAAACTTACTGGTTTGTTGACAGTATATGAACTCCATAGTGGCATCCAGATGTTTTGGCTGTACCCACTCACATATTTATTCTGGTGAAGGAGGCAATAGGTATTCTCTTTCTGTAGGACCTTGGGTCTACCATAAGGCAAATTAGAAGCTTCAGACGCCTTCTCTAGAATATAAACCATAATTACTGAGTTCCACATTTATGTGATGACCTGGGGTGGGGAATGGCTTTGGTGGATGTGCAGCAACTGAATAAAGTCTTTTTGTGAAGTTATGATGAAATGCATGTGTTTATTCAGAGTTTTCGCTTTTCAATAAATTTGAAAAGGGGAGCATGGTTATAAAGATGATTTGAAATTTTGGGCAAGATGCTGCCTAGTATTTTCTCTCCCAAACTTATCTTGCTTCTGGTTCAAATTTTTATTATTCATTGCATTTATATTCCACCTTTTTTTCTCTAATGAACTCAAGATGGTGCATATGGTTTTCCCTGTCCTCATTTAATCAGAGACAGTGATGGAAGAGAACAATATTATTAGAACTGTTGGAAAAGATCTGGACTATGTTGGATTAAAAGGACTGGGGAAAAACTTGGAACTTTGATTAGAATGGCAGCAATTATCGATATTCAGAACCCTCAGAATTTGAAGCATGGGGAAGCAAAAATTTTATAATTTGGCATAATATTTGGTTTAATAGATATATATTTGTTTAATTTGGAATAATTGGTTTGATATGATTGATTTGTAAGTGAAAATCTACTAAAAATTTATTTTTAAATAAATAAATAATCAGAGACAGTGACTGGCCCAAGGTCACCCAGCAAGCTTCATGGCCAAGTGTGAATTTGAACCCTGGCCTCCCAGGTTCTAGTCCAGCACTCTAACCACTGCACCACTGTATCCACCACTTCCTCTTTCACATTCAGCTAAACAACTTGCCCTCGGCTTCTGCCTTTCCCCTGTCTGCTGCTTTCCTTGCATACTCCCCTACCCTATAGCCCGGAGAGTGGCAAACTCATGGCCTTCCAGATACTGTTGGGCCATCATCCCTGACCCGTGGCCATGGTGGCTGGGGCTGGTGGGAGTCCAACAACACCTTTGAGAAGGCCATGGGTTAGGCTCCCCAAATATTTCCCTACCCACTGCCACCATTCAGCTGCTTGAGGGGAGGTCGGGAGACAGTTAATCCAAGACCCCAACACCTGCCCTCCGCTGCCACAACAGATGGACGGAAAAGGAGTAGCAGCAATACTCACTTGCTTCATCAGTGAGTTTCAATCTTTCATTTATCACATTTACATCTGTTATCTAAAAACAAGCAGATAGACAAAAGTGCAAGGAAATTGTCAGCCATAAATATGTTTGTTCTAGGAACTGCTGCCATTGTTTGCTTTACTTGCCAACCCCACCAAGTAGCCACCCCATACCAAACCCACCATACCCTTCAAAACCTCCTGCCTTTATACCTTGTGAACCTGCTTTCCCCCTTCCCTTGCAGGAGTCCCAAACACCCACTGCTGCAGAAGGAAGCCTGAGAGAGAGAGAGAAAACCTGCATTTCCCCCCTTCCTTCATTATTTCCTTCCCAACATCAGTGACAGGAGGAGCTTTCACTCCTGTGTCGGCATCCTTAAATTCTTATTCTTTGTATAGAAATCCCATTGAATCACATGTAAAAGGTGATTCACAAATAAATAGTTCACATTTTAAAAGTTCAAATAAAAAACCCCACAAGAATATGAAAAGAGCTTTCTGGAAAAGGTCATTAGCCCAGCATCCACAGTGGCCAACCAGATGCCATATGAAGGGCCTGACTGCAACAGCACTCACCCCTGTTTTGAACAGCAGAGGTAGCCCATAGGCCAATGTGGTTAGTAGCTTTATCCTACATGATTTTTTTGTATCCTCTTTTAAAGCAATCCAAGTTGGTGGCTATCACTACTTCTTCCCTCCAGTGAGGGGTGAGAAATGAATGTCTAACCATTTTTAGGAGTTACTGGTCCTTTTTAGACTTACCAAGCTGCAGACACATCCAGAAAGACCTGGGGATGCAGCGGAATTCATGGGGCATAAAGAAGGAGCTGACTCTTCTGTCGCAGGTGATGGAGTGTAAAAAGGAACCTTCAGTAGGTGATTCAAGCTACCATGTGTACCATTGTTTGCTGCTGGCGTAATCTGAAGCAGATCTGTCACGGAAAGTGGAAATGATTATTTTTCACTGTACGCAAAAGATTTCTTTGGGACAGGCTCTTGTCCAAAGCTTAACTTGAACAAGAGCTAATTTCCTCTCTAGGTGATGTAAACTTGGCTATTAATAAAAATGCATGAGGATTGCCTGCTAAAGAACTCAACATTACCATCTTCCCCAGCTACTTTGATTCTTGAGAAGAATGCACCAGGTTATTGACTGGAATGTTTTTAGGGTCAAATTGATACGGTGCTGAGTGGCGTGGTAGTGTCTTCTCTGTGGTTGGACTCTATACCTTACCACTGTAAAATTCAATGAAAAATTGTCATGGTGCTTTTGGGAAAGGGCTGGAACTGTGTGTTAGAGCATCTGCTTTGCATAAAGAAGGTTCTAGGTTCAAAATCTGGTATATCCAGGTAAATGTCCCCTACCTGAAACCCTGGAAAGCCACTGTCAATGTAAACAATACTTAGTGAAATGGACCAATGGTCTGGTTCCTTATAAGGCAGCTTTGTAGTGTTCCTATGAATCACTCATGAAGAAAGCTGTCATGCCAATACACTGGTGCGGTCATTTCCCACATGACCTTGTTGTCCCATGTTGGTTCCCTCAGCCAAACATGAGGGCCAGCCATGGTTACGGGGCAACTACATGCACTGTTAATGGGTGAAGTGGGCCTGTACCAAAAGTTGGGCTGCATAAGTAGTACACACCAGCTTTAGGCCGTATCATTTCAATACAGTGGTACCTCTGGTTAAGAACTTGATTCGTTCCGGAGGTCCATTCTTAACCTGAAACTGTTCTTAACCTGAAGCACCACTTTAGCTAATGGGGCCTCCTGCTGCCACCGCATCGCTGGAGCACGATTTCTGTTCTCATCCTGAAGCAAAGTTCTTAACCTGAGGTACTATTTCTGGGTTAGTGGAGTTTGTAACCTGAAGCGTTTGTAACCTGAAGCGTTTGTAACCCGAGGTACCACTGTACATTCCTTTGATTATGCCCTCACAGTTTCACCTGTGGAAATGCTTATCTCCCTACTGTTGATTTCTAAAACCTGCCCTCCCATCTTATGAGTTAAGCAGAACTATTTTCTCTGTGCATAAAGCTGAAGAAGAAAAACGTGGCTGCCATCACTGGCAGGATGATGTCTTCTAAATACAGAGAGTCACACCATGTATACATGGGATGAAGGGCCATGGAATCCACTGCGCGGTGGCATTCTTTGTAGGTGTCCCAATCTGGAAGTCAAGAGCAGTGGGTATGCCTGCTTTTCATAATACAAAATACAGAACAGCTATTCTGTTCCTCAGTACACCTACCACGTAGGAAGAAGGATTATAACCTCAGGGTACCTGTCCGAACTCCACCATATATATTTGCATTATGTCCTGAAGTAGTACAATATGTTTTGTGTAGCAATTAAATGTTCTCTGCATACTGAGTTCGGTTTACTTTGCTTCAGTCTTAAAACTATTTGTGGCAAAACAGACAGAATCTAGTTAATACTCACCACACATTAAATTGTAAACCTCAATGTTTTCAAAAGGCTTCACCTCAGTGTTTTTTTTAAATCCTGGTCCATGCGCCACAAAGATGGCCTGGGCAGTCATAATAAAAATGGTGTTACTAAACAACTTTCAGAAGGTTTGTTTAAAACAATAAAATAAAGCTAGTTTAGCAAAAGTTTGACTCAAGCCATGCATGGGAGAAACTATTGATTTGAGACATGAGGTTTATTCTGGAAGGGGAAAAAAAGCAATTTTTAACAGTCTAGTTTAGACTATTTTGGGTGCATTAGCAACCCAGGGTTTTATTCTTTGACATAAGCCTCCAAGTAGTTCCTTTACCCTCAAAGAGGACTCACAACACACTTCAGGTAGTGCAATCTATTCAACACACCCTCTGGCCCATGGATTGTAAGCCATGTATTAATGAAAAACAATACCCATGCAGGACATGACAAATGTTGGGAGTTGATTCTGTGGCAAATGCTTACAGAAAATAACAGATAAATAGGTATTTATTTATTTATTTATTTATTTATTTATTTATTTTAAAAAACTTTACCTGCATACTTTTGAACTCATTGTCAAAGCCATGGTTACCACCACCACAACGTGTATAACTTTTAGACCTAAAAAAAAGACAGATATTGAACTAACATGTAAGCTTTAACAAGAAATATTAAGTATTTCAAATCAGAGCTGGCTATATTTACAATCAATGTCAAAAGGCACTCCCTTCAGCAATTTTTGTCAATAATTCTGCTTCGAAAGGGTGATTGTATGAAAATACTTCACCTACTTAGGAAGTTGCTGTTCCCTGAATGGGATTAAATTGATCTCAATGATATATTCACACAGCCAAATAGCTCACTGTGGCATCATCACATTCACTAATGGCATGGTTTCTGATTGGACGGTATTATTCTAGGAAGAAGAAAGACCTAACCAAGATAAAATGATACTAAAGCAGCAGCTGATGGGAAAACATGGAACTCTCACCAGAGATGCTTGTCTGGTGCTATGTCCTCATATTTTCTTCTCACTTTTTGCTGTTCTTATTTGTGATTTTAACTTGTAATCTGCCTTAGAAACTGTAGGCATTGAAATATGGAGACAAATTCAAATAAAGCAGTAGCACTCTTCACATCTTAGGCCATTAGTAAGTGTGTCAGGGAAGTGTTGTATTTTGGTGTGGCTTTACACTTTGTGCAGCTAGCATGTCTGCATACCAGAGTTGCAACTGGGTTTTGAGTAACAAAGAGGAAGAGTGAGAACCAAAGATGCTCATCTTTATATCTCAAGGACACATGTTAAGGAGCCATGGACCAACTCCAGCTCCCAAGCTCATGTGGATGGGTGTGAAAGGGGATGTATCCGCCATTCACTTATGTGTTTCTGGCGGGAAACACTACTGCAACAATGGGGTAACTACAGCAAAATGACTACAATATCAAACATAATCTTCTTGGAAATTGTTGTGTAAAAATTATTTAGCTTTATAAAGGAGAAATTAAAGAACCTTTTAATGAGGGTGAAAGAGGAGAGCGCAAAATATGGTCTGGAGCTCAACATCAAAAAAACTAAGACCATGGCCACTGGTCCCATCACCTCCTGGCAAATAGAAGGGGGAGAAATGGAGGCAGTGAGAGATTTTACTTTCTTGGGTTCCATGATCACTGCAGATGGTGACAGCAGTCATGAAATTAAAAGACGCCTGCTTCTTGGGAGAAAAGCAATGACAAACCTAGACAGCATCTTAAAAAGCAGAGACATCACCTTGCCAACAAAGGTCCGTATAGTTAAAGCTATGGTATGGAAGTGAGAGCTGGACCATAAAGAAGGCTGATCGCCGAAGAATTGATGCTTTTGAATTTTGGTGCTGGAGGAGACTCTTGAGAGTCCCATGGACTGCAAGAAGATCAAACCTATCCATTCTGAAGGAAATCAGCCCTGAGTGCTCACTGGAAGGACAGATCGTGAAGCTGAGGCTCCAATACTTTGGCCACCTCATGAGAAGAGAAGACTCCCTGGAAAAGACCCTGACGTTGGGAAAGATGGAGGGCACAAGGAGAAGGGGACGACAGAGGACGAGATGGTGGACAGTGTTCTCGAAGCTACCAACATGAGTTTGACCAAACTGCGGGAGGCAGTGGAAGACAGGAGTGCCTGGCGTGCTCTGGTCCATGGGGTCACGAATAGTTGGACACGACTAAACGACTAAACAACAATAATAAAGGTGTGGTTCATTTACATATTTCAGAACTATTTCTTTTCTTTCTTTTTTACACCTTATTCCTTTCCTTTGAGGCATAAAAGAAATTCCACCATATTTTGACTAACAATGACTGCATTTGCCTGGAATTTTTTTGCTTACTCACTGCTGTGACTTTTGGAAGGCAAGATGGAATAAACAAGACTGCCAAACTACAGGAGTCATTTACTGGAAATATTTTATGTTGACTCAATTATCTTGTGTAACAATTTGGAGCAACTTCAGCACATAACTCCAACACACACATCCCAATATTTGAAAGCACTTTTGATAATTGGGAAATTCTCCATATGCAAGGCTGAACAATGAACACATGCTAAAACAAATTATTCCCCACTCCTTGAATTGGTAGAAATTGTTAGGATCTAATGCAGGGAGATGGAGGAATCACAGTATTCATCAAGGGTTATGAAATGAAGAAGAAGAAGAAGAGTTTGGATTTGATATCCCACTTTATCACTACCCGAAGGAGTCTCAATGTGGCTAACATTCTCCTTTCCCTTCCTCCCCCACAACAGACACCCTGTGAGGTAGGTGGGGCTGAGAGACTTCAGAGAAGTGTGACTAGCCCAAGGTCACCCAGCAGCTGCATGTGGAGGAGCGGAGACACGAACCCGGCTCCCCAGATTACGAGTCTACCGCTCTTAACCACTACACCACACTGAAGACATGGGCGTTGCCATGCAGAAGGAAAGGGGAACCTGTGCCCTTCTAGACTACAGCTACTCTCATTTCTGAGCCACTGGCCATGCTGGCTGCTGCTAGGGCCACAAATTTCCCTTCTCTACCTTTCAGGATTATTCGTATTCCAAAGGTGGTAGCCAGATACTTCTGGCTATGCACAAGCAGCGCAATGAAGTCAATAGCCTTCTTCTGTTACTGATCCCCAGCATCTGGTATCAACGAGTCTGGTGTCTTTACACAGAAATGTCTGCATTCTGCCTTGATCAAAAGTTTCATCAGCGGTTTGACTAAAAGCTTCCATGTTAACATTTGCAGATGTACTCAGTGGCGGAGGAAGGGGGTGCGGTAGAGGCGGACCACCTCGGGTGTCACCACGGAGGGGGGGTGACAAAATGTTGGGTGGCACTCACCGCAGGGCCCGCAGCGCACCCAAGCCACGCATCTCTCCTGGGAGAAACACGGTGGCCTGGGCGTGCCCGGCTCCACGCTGCCCAGTCTGCCCGCTGCCTCCCCCCCAGCTGTAGGGTGGCTGAGTGGAAGGAGGCAGGCAGACTCCGGAGACCCCACAGTGCGCCACATCCCTATGGGTGGCTGGCCCTGCCCCTATGAGCGGCTTGCACGCCCCTATGAACGGCTCACCACGCCCCTAGGGACGCCGCCCCATGTGCCCGAGCAGCTTCCTCCGCCACTGGATGTACTTGCAAAATCCAGATGGGACAGGCCCTGTGGGATTTGACATAGTTTGGTTTATCCTAACTGCATTCTGATAAAGCTAAGCTGAAATGTCCAGATGTAAGGTCACATGTCCCTATGATTGCATTTTTCATTTTTCAAAAAAATATTAATGAAGGAAATCTACATTCTCAGGAGTTGCAAAACCACAATGACATGATGAGACAACTCTGCCTGACACAGTACTGCACTATGTTAGTTCAAGGGAAGTTGGTGGAATTCTCAGGAGGCTCATTAATATGGAATTTTGTGCAATTCTTTATGCGATTTTACCTTTATTTAGAAAGTTAACATTCACAAGGTAACTTACAGAGATATCCCCAACTGAAAAAAATCAAACTAAAAGAATAGAATGGCTAAAGGGGTGACAAGATATGAAGTTCTAGACCTAAGAGACAAAAATTGACCTGTTTCCCTGTGGCTGCAAAAGGGAGAGAAAGGACACTGGTCCCTGTCACAGTGAGAAGAAGGGCTGCTGGGGAACTTGTACACTCTCCCTGCAAGCACAGTCATACCTCGAGTTGCATTCGCTGCGGGTTGCATATTTTCGAGTTAAGTACTTGGCGGGCCCGGAAGGGTTTACTTCTAGGTTTCACCGCGCGCATGCGCAGAAGAGTTCTGTGTGCTGCGCGTGTACGCAGAAGCGCTATATCAGCGTGTTGTGCATGCACTTAACCACCACTCGGGTTGAGTACTTTTCGGGGTGCGAACGTCACCCCGGAACGAATTGTGTACTCAACCCGGGGTACCACTGTAGTTGCCAGGAAGAAACTCTTGTTTCTTTGGTGTATTTCTATTTTTTTATAAACCTCTCAGAACATTTTATATAAAGGAGGATATAATCTGAATGAATAGATAAAGCACTTGTCCTTTAATGATACCCCAAAATCTGGCCCACATCACTACCTATTTCACCCAAAGAGGTTCCCTGTGAGACCAGAGGGACATCTCTATGCCTTCCAACAAACCCTAATTATTGGATTCTTTTGCCCCATCTTTTTGTGCCTGCCAAACAGCCGTGTTTTGCTTATGGTAATATTTTATTCTCTTGTTAATTATTCTGTTTTAAATGTGCATTTTATATTGGACTTCACTTAGCAATGTGTTGTTTTTTAAATGTTTTAAGAGTTTTTTGTTAACTTTGTTAGTGTTAAATATATATTTTGTAGTTGACCTCCTTTGTAATGTTTTATTTTGAAATCTTTAAGATAACATTTTAGTTTTCTGTTAATTATGTTGCTTTGACTGTATACTTTATATTTGACTTTCTTCAGAAAGGTTTGATTCTGGATTGTTTTATTGATGTGTTAATATGCTGTAAACCACTTTGAGAATTTTCTTAAAAATATAAAGCGGTATATAAATGATGATGATGATGATGATAATAAGAATAATAAGGTCACCATCAGTACCATACCTCACACCCAACCACTGCCGCTGCATCATAAGGTGAACTTTGTCAATACGGATATTGTTAACATAGTGCAATCGCTTTGGCAAATTTGGAGTCAAGTAGGCTTTGAAGTGCTGTGTGGGCGTTCGGCACTGAAATTGAAAAAGTGAACTTATGAGATCTTCACATTGCAGAACACAAAGATACATGTAGATACTTCTAACCACAGAGAAGAAAGGGTATGCTGTAATTCTTTCATAAACACACCAGACAGGAGTCACAAAAGTTCTTATAGATGACAGTGTGCTGATTTTCCTAACAGAAATTCTTGACTGTGTTACACAGAACAAAGTTAGGATGCTAAGTTAATTGAAATATACCAGTATTTGCACATTTAAAATTATTTATCCTAATACCTATAAAAATTGTGATCTATATATTGATATAGGTTACATGTAGCACATCTGCCAAAGAAAACAATATGAGTCTACTGCAGAAATTACACTTTGGAAAAAACGCTTCAACTACATTGTGAACTGCCCTGAGATCTACGGATGAAGCACCCTTCATCCATAGATCTCAGGGCAGTTCACAATGTACAATACAGTGGAACCTCGGTTTATGAACACCTCGGTTTATGAATTTTCGGTTTATGAACGCCGCAGACCCATCTGGAACGGATTAATTCACTTTCCATTACTTTCAATGGGAAAGTTCGCTTCAGTTTATGAACAGACTTCCGGAACCAATTACACCCGTGCTTCAGTTTATGAACGCTTCAGTTTAAGTACTCCGTGGACCTGTCTGGAACGGATTAATCCACTTTCCATTACTTTCAATGGGAAAGTTCGCTTCAGTTTATGAACGCTTCAGTTTAAGTACTCCGCGGACTGTCTGGAACGGATTAATTCATTTCCCATTATTTTCAATGGGAAAGCTCGCTTCAGTTTATGAACGCTTCAGTTTATGAACAGACTTCCGGAACCAATTGTGTTCATAAACCGAGGTACCACTGTATACAAATGTACTGTTAATAATAATAATAATATACTTGCTGTTTTCTTACTAAAGCTGCAAGGAAAATGAGAGATAAAATGCTTACTCACCGTAAGACTTTTAACAATGCCTGCTGAATCAACTGTTTGGAAGAAAATCAATACATTAGACTCTGGATTCAAAATTACATATAATTATCCAACCCATTTAATCCATTTCGACATTTTGTACGAATTTAAGAACCCAATCTGGGTTCAAGCCTGGCTTTGGGACTGGGTCATGGTTTTTTTGCCCTGATGGGTGACTTTTACAGGGAGTGGGATGAGGAAGCGTGACTTTGCTTCTGCTCCTTGATTTCTCTGCAGCTTCTGGTACCATTGGCCATGGTATCCTCCTGGACTGATGCTAATGGAATGAGAACTGGGGGCACTGTGCTACAGTTGGTTCCAGTCCTATCTATGGGGCTGCATCCAGAGAGGAGCATTGGCAGAGTGGATTTTAGCCAGCTGGCAGTCATGGTATAGGGCTGATGGGAATTGTAGCACAAACCATCTGGAGGGTGCTGGGTTGGCAAAGGATGACCCAGAGGGATGTTGAGTTCTCCCTCACTCATTTTGGTCTTTTCAGCATTGGATGGACAGCCATCTGCTGAGGATGCCCTAGATTTCCTGTTCTGAGCAGGGGGTTGTGCTAGATGGTCTGCAAGCCCAATATCCTTCCCAGCTCTCTAATTCTATGGATCTATCATCCTATGTCCAAAGCTTACAGGAAAAGAAGTCCGCTGGAATATTTCTTGATCGAATACGAGGTGCCGGCCCTTCGTACATATAAAAATTAACGTCCTTAAAATAATCTGTCATAGATTCCATCTGTTCACAGAATGTCTGATCCATGCCTAAGGAAAGAGAAGAGACGGTTAAACTATTCAAGAAATATTGGGAGTGGCCACCAATACCATATAACACTGGTCCTGAAACATTGACTTCCAGTATGTTTCCAAGCACAATTCAAAGTGTTGGTGCTGGCCTTTAAAGCCCTAAACCGTCTCAGCCCAGTATACCAGAAGGAGCGTCTCCATCACCATCATTCAGCCGAGATCCAGCGCCGAGGGCCTTCTGGTGGTTCCCTCACTGCGAGAAGTGAGGTTACAGGGAACCAGGCAGAGAGCTTTTTCAACAGTGGCGTCCACCCTGTGGAACACCCTCCCATCTGATGTCAAGGAAATAAACAACTATCTGACTTTTAGAAGACATCTGAAGGCAGCCCTGTTAGAAAAGATTTTAAAGTTTGATGTTTTATTCTGTTGGGAGCCACCCAGAGTGGCTGGGAAACCCAGCCAGATGGGCGGGGTATAAATAATAAATTTATTATTGCGTGGACAGGCGGAGTCCCCCCAACCCCAGGCAACCCCCGAGCGGAATAATTACTCAAGACAACGTGCTATGGGATTAAAATTGGCCACAACTTTATTAAGTTTCAGATGTAGGAAGACCTTGGCTCAGGCATTGGGCATTTATCCTTCCTAGTCCCCAGCCAGTGATCTGGGAGACATCAGGGTTATCCAGAATGTGTGGGGATCGGGCTGGCTCTGGAGAACATATGTTCAAGCAGAGAGTCCACCCCCCGTTTTGCCGCTGTTGGAGGGGAGAGCAATGACAACCTTTTGGCGTATGGCCAATGCCTCCCCTCAAGACCCCTTTAACGGGGAACCCTGGGATCACCACTGCAAAGGGGGTGTGGGTCACCACTTCACGCGCCCCCCATTTAGGAAGATAGACTGAAGGATTCCACCCAAGGCCTGAAACCGCCAAAGTTGTGACATTTTGCTACGGGGAAGGCAAAACCTGCCAATGCAGGAAATTTCCTTTCCGGCCCTTCAACAGCGACCCTGACGTAGCAGTGCCTGCGTACCTATGTACCTGCAAAAGAAGACTTAGCTGAGGGAAGGCAGGGTGGGAGAAGCTCTGGAGCCAACTGATGCTTCGCAGGTGAGATTCACCTTCTGTTGTGTGGGCAGGGCAGTCTCTCCCCTTACCTGGCCGATCCCCTGGCAATGCCTTCCCAGGCGGGATTGGGCAATTGGCTGAGGTAGGCGGAGACCTCCAGGTATCCAGCCTGGGGAGGATGAAGCCAGCACAAACTACCGGGAGTCGCACTAGGATCCGGGGGCTGCGCGCGACCATGCAAAAGTCACCCCCTATTTGATGTGGGGAGCGGTTATTATTATTAGTAGTTTGCAAGATCAATTAAGCTCCATACTGAGACACAAAAGGAGCTGGCCCAAGATATTTTGTTGACTGAGGGAAAGGTCAGGATAGGGTCCTGCTCACCCCGCCCATTCCCTGAGCAGTAGCCAACCAGACGAGAATCTTCCTTCAACACTAGTGATGCGACAGCATCCCCCAGCACCCCTGTGAGCCATAGACTAAGGTTAGGGGGTTCAGGCAGACCACAAGGCACATACAGCTCTGTCCTCTGAACACATCTTGCTATCCTTCCCTCCTCAGGCATCTGTCGCCTGAGGTGGTTGCCTCACCCTGCCTAATGATAGTACTGACCCTGGCATGGAAGAACAAAGCAGTCATACCATGATCAGCCACAAGTATGATATTGACACAATTGTCCAAGTTTCTTTGTCTTAGGCCTTCCATTAACATTCCCAGGGTCTCATCTGCCTTTCGTAAGGCTTTAACTGTCTAAAACAAAAGGAGAAAAGATTTCAATGGCGTTTCCCCTTTAAAGTGTGTTCAAGATCAAGTATACACAACAGAATACGGGACAAAACATTTAAATTGTTTTTAATCCTGGTGTTTTTAAAGGTATTTTTAAACTGGAGTCCCATTTAGTACATCAATTCATTCATATTCAGAGATTCTTGTGTATTGAGTTAATCAGAACAAAATGTATATTTTCATCAATATTACATAATCCTTTTAGGATGCACAGTGAACTATAATATACTGTAACAATCTCCAGGTTCTGCTCTCTGGGTACAGTCATGCAGAGCCCCAATCCTGATTAGGACAATGGAGTAGAGGGAGAATAGCTTACTTTCCCCCTTCTCCATACCTGTTTTCTGTTGGAAAACCCCAACCCACTTCGGTATAACATCCACTTTGTCTGCTTACACCCTTACTGTCTGGTCCTCTGGTGTGTTAGGAGGTTGAATGATGGGCTGTGTAAAATACGTTAGTTCATAGAATCATAGAACTCTGTAGAGTTGGAAGGGACCTGGAGGGTCATCTAGTCCAACCCTCTGTGATGCAGGAATCTCATCAGTTCCTAGCTGATGCTCAACCACATTGCAAGCTGTGCCACACGACTGTAGTTTGTGATTTGTGTATTCTACATGTTTATTTATGGCTTATAGGACTGGAAAAAGAAAAACTTACTTCATCATGAACTGGTCCATATTTATGTCCTGCTGAGTCGGGTTCCTCAATGTACAATGTATAGAAATCAGGCCTAGAGTTAGAAAGAAAAGTGCATTGTGGCGGCATGGAAAGGAATATTGGCCAGCCTCCACTCAAAGGAAGGTGCAAGAATGTGCATGAGGTTAAACTTTTTTTAAGAACAGAAAGCCACCAGCTGGATGGGTGCTTACAAAAGTACTACAAAACATTAAAATGAAATATATTAACCAAAACAGAATAAGAACAAAAAAATATATACATCCAGGCAGATCTAACAAATCCCACCCTGCCCAAAAAGAGGCAGCAAATACCAAAAACCCTCCAAATAAAACCTAGGTAAAAAGAAAGGTTGCAGAAAACACACCCGCACCCTGGCAAATGATCCTTAGTATATAATAAATAGGCTTGATAAACATGTCACAAGAACAAAAGCACTGCCAAAAGCTTCCTAAACTGTTACCTTTCAGATTCTGGGAGTTCAAACCACTTCAGTAGCTCTGTAACTCTCTGTTCAAATGGAACTGTCCTGCAAAGAATAATAATTATTGTTATTATTTAGCCATCGGGGAAATTTATTCTGCAACAGAACAATGATGCAGATCAGGAATGGGGAACTTGTGGTGTCTAGATCTCATGCCCCACAATGTTTCTCACATGAAAATAGGGACATTTCAGTGACCTTGGAAAATGGACCAATTATGATAAAACTTTTGTTATAACCGAGACGCACTAAGAGAAAATAATTTATTAGACGTTGGATACAGAGAATTTTATTGAGTTATGTACATTTGTGTTAAAACATGGGATATATATCAGAAACTGACGGGAAGTCTAATGGGGGAATAGGGAGGGGGAGGAAAAGGGATGGGGGGGGTTGTGAACAAATTTCTTTTTTGTTATTTGCTTTACCTTAGGATGTGGGTTATTGCTGTAATGGAATTTTCTGTAAGTTATGTTTTGTTTTGAAATTCTAATAAAAAAAATATCTTTAAAAAAGAAAGAAAGAAAGTAGGGACATTCTATTCTACATGAGGAAGCTTCTCCCATTCACATATACCTCACATACAAATATGAGCCTTGAGCCAATTACAGCCTCTCAGCCTCCTTACCTCAAAGGAATGTTGTAAAGAAAAAATATGTGAGGGAAAGGATCATGTACAACACCTTCAACAGATAAATAGAATGAAATGAACTTTTAGCTGTAAGATGTCTTGAGTCCCTGTCAGGGGAAATGGTAGGATATAGCAACAACAAAAATTTCTTTTTCTTTTTTTAAAAAAACTCCAACTTACTTGTTGTACACCTTATAGATATTAGGGTATGTTCCATTGATTTTTGCGTCGGATCCAGGCCAATAGTAGGTGCCAGCTTTCAACCCTTGAAACATTACTGTATGCCAAATCTGCAAGAAGATACACAGATTCAGTATCTGAAACTTAGACAGATCTTCATTTTAATAGAACAAACTCATTTAAAACTATCCATGCCCAAAGGTCTTGAGCAGGGGTCAGTAATCTTTTTCAGCCGTGGGCCAGTCCACCATCCCTTAGACCATGTGGTGGGCCGGACTATATTTTGAAGAAAAAAATGAACAAATTCCTATGCCCCACAAATAACTCAGAGATGCATTTTAAATAAAAGCACACATTCGACTCATGTAAAAACACGCTGATTCCCGGACCGTCCACGGGCCGGATTTAGAAGGCGATTGGGCCGCATCTGGCCCACGGGCCTTAGGTTGCCTACCCCTGGTCTTGAGGGAACCCCAATCAACATGCTAAAATCATGCTAATAACTGTGAGATACAAGGTCTTTTTTGAAGAAGCACCTCTGCTAGGGAACTGCTTGTCATTAAGGGGTTGCAACGTTGGTTCAATCTCAATCATTTAAACAAAACTATTTTATCCTATGTGGACTTCGAGTGAGCAAGCTGCTAGGTCTACACATTCCCCTCCAATGGCAGATAAGTCAAAGGCAAACATTCCCTTGAGCTACCTCAGAGCCTGAGGCAATCCAAGACCTGAATGGTCTGAGGTGAAGCAAGCTGGCTGCAAGGCTTCAGAAGAGCTTTGCCACCATAGAGCCTTGGAATAGCATTTTATTTTTCTTGCCCAATTTGATACATTTTTGTACCTCCCACAAATGTCCCCAAAGGTAACTACCAGGCAGAGGAGGAGGAGACGGTGGCAGAGAAGGCACATTTAGTGATTTATCTCAAAGCCTGGGCAAGCTCATATATGGAGATACAATGCTTCAGATAGCCTGGACCCAAGCCAAATATAACCAGCACTTGGAATTGTGCCAGGAAATGGACAGGTAGTCAAGGAAGTGTCCGTTCTGCCTGTAACCAGCTCCAGTCAGAAATCTCCTCTCAGTCTTTTGGACTGAAGCTTCCAAACTTTCCAAAGGCATTCCCATACACAGCATGTTACTGTAATCCAAATGGGATGTAACTAAGGCATGTAGCCAGATCAGACATCTTTAAGAACGGGTGCAGATGGCACACTAGTTTTAAAATGTGCTAATGTACTGCTGGCCACAACCAAAACCTGTGCATCTAGGCTCAGGCTTGAATCCAGAAGTGCACCTAAATTGTGAACTTGATTGTAATGCAATTGGATCCCTAATTCTCAATCAGCCTTTGACTGATCAGGATAACCTGTATCTTGCCTAGATTAAGCCTCCATTTGTTCATCCTCATCCAGTCCATTACTGACACAAGACACTGGTTTAACACTGAAACAGCTTCCTCAGATTGAGATGGAAAGGAGAGATAGAGTTTGGTGTCACCTGCATATTGATGGCACCGAACCCCCAATCCCTGGGCAACCTCTCCCAGCAGTTTCATGTCAATGTTAAATAGCATGGGGATACCAGAAGGCAATGGCCAGGGCAGAGGCAGATTTAGGAGAGTGTGACTGGTTACAGAGTTTCGGAAGTGCCACAGTGGGCACCACAACTATGTTGTAGAATGGAAGACGAGAGGTGTGGGTGCCGAATTATGGCATCACACTGACCAGGGCCTTGAACAGGAGTTCCCCAGCATCCCCTGCTGGGCTTGTCCGTCCAAGAAGGACTGGAGCCACTGTATGAGAGAAAGCACTTTTATCTATCTGTCCACCTGTCCACCTCATTCACATGGAAGTTGAGGAGCACACCGAGAAACAGCAAATGGCACTTACAGGCTGACCACCCCACCATGCAGGATTATTCTTGGTTTCTGAAGAAAGTGAAAAGTTCTCATTTAATTTTACATCATACATATTGTTGTCAATGATGCCATGGGATTCTGGGTACAAACCCTGGGGAAAGAAGACACAAATGAGTTCAAGATGAAACAGTTATCCTAATCTTAAAGTAAATGTGTACTCTGTGCATTGCTATGTACACTGGATCATACCACTAGATGTTAATGCTGCTAATGTCAACCCCAATGTCTGATTTCTTTTTAACATTTATTGTCCGCTAACAAGGAATTTAGCTGTCCAACTTCCCATCTCTATGCAGCCAAAACTGCACTCTTGAAACCTGTCAGCAGGCTTGCAGAAGGTTTTTAGAACTAAAGCAACAACAGCAAGCCGAGGTGAGAGAAACCCACAAAAACAGTCTAGCGTGAACAGAACAGGTGGGGCAACAGGACTGGGGAACTGGGTGAGACAGGAGGTGGAATGGTACATCACAGAAAAGGGCATGACTGACTGGCTGGGCTGGCTGGCTGGCTGGCTGAACTGAAATACTCTACCTAGCAGCAACTTTTGGTTTCAATGTTCTGGTTTCAACAAACAGAAGTAAGATTGTTACATGTCATGCATGGCTTAATCACTCCTTATTTCCTCCTAACTATCATTTTGCAAAAGAGAGCTTTAAGTCCTGTGGATGTTTCCTCAGAAGTCTGTACTACAGATTTCTAAATGACTTTTCCCCTAGTATGCTTGCTTAGAATTAAAGGTAAAGTAAAGGTACCCCTGACCATTAGGTCCAGTCGCGGACGACTCTGGGGTTGCGGCACTCATCTCGCTTTATTGGCCGAGGGAGCTGGCATACAGCTTCCGGGCCAGAATGACTAAGCCGCTTCTGGCGAACCAGAGCAGTGCACGGAAACGCCGTATACCTTCCCACTGGAGCGGTACCATTTATCTACTTGCATTTTGACATGCTTTCGAACTGCTAGGTTGGCAGGAGCTGGGACTGAGCAACGGGAGCTCACCCCGTCTTGGGGATTCAAACCGCCAACATTCTGATTGGCAAGCCCTAGGCTCTGTGGTTTAACCACCCTTAAGAAACTATAATTCCCAGGATTCCTGGTGTGTGTGTGCGTGTGCGTGCATGCTTTAAATGTATGCTGTGCATGCAAGCCTAAGGCTCTAGAGACACAGCAGTGAAAGGGGATAAGGAGGGGCATCAATCGCCTGTGCCAAACACATATTCCTATGTCCTGCTTCCACCTCTCATCAAATGGGCTACCATTCTAGTACCAAAACAAATCTGTTTTCTTTAGGTGGACCTTTTGGGAATTAAGAAGCTGGTGTTTACTTTCTCCTGATTTGCTGTCGTTTTAGATTCTTGTTAGATCATTATTACGATTTGGTGGGAATCTAATGTTGTTGACTGTGTGTTTGTCAAGAGCAGAAAGGTGGGATATAAACATTTTTAGAAATGAAATAAAGCACCTAGCTTTTAAAACAATAGCGACACAGCAGAAGAAATGGCGGGAAAAGGAGGGGAAGTACTTACAGTGGCAATAGTATAGTGGTTTACAAAGGTTTTGGTTGGATAAGCAGCTCTCATGTACTTTGAATGGGTCCCACATGTTTCTGCAACAAATGGTGCTTTGTAAATATCATAAATGATAACCATGACATAATATGGCATATATGCAAAACACAGAGCATGCACACCTCTTTTAAAACATATTAGGGACATAGGAAGCTGCCTTACACTGAGTCAGATGGATCATTGGTCCATCTAGCTCAGTATCGCCTACAGTATTTGCAGCTCTCCAGAGTTTCAGGGAAAGGGTCTTTCTCATCCCTTCCTGGAGATAGTAGGGATTAAACATTGGACCTCCTGCGTGCAAAGGAGATGCTCTACCACTGAACTACAGCCCTTCCCCAAGGCCTGTAAAAAATGCTTTTCATGGATCGTTTCCCATTAGCCAGAATGTGGACGTTTTTCTCTGGGTCTAATCCCCCCTCCCTTTTTGACTGCAAGATGCATCCTGCACTGACTGACACTGCATAGCTTTTTCAGGTCAGTCACACCTCTTTGCTCAGGTTTGTGAAGGGTGGAGGTGAGAAGATGCTTCTCCTACTCCCTGTTTTGTGTCATACTGATTGGCAGCTGCTTTTATTATTATGCTCCATTGTTGTTTTTCTTGCGGTTTTCCTTATACTTGTCATATTATGCAACCAACCTTGCGTTTTCTGACAGAAGGATGGGTAATAAATCTCAATAATAAATAAAGGAGCAGGGAGAGGCTGGGGTTAGAAAATGAGATCCCAGCCCCATAGCCTCTCAGCTCAAGATGGCCACTCCTCAGCTTAAAGAAAGGGGGTGGTTGTCGTTAAAATAACAAAAATGGATGTTATTCATCTAATTTTCACTCAGAGGAGGCCCATCCAAGTTCAAGAACATGCCTAAGTTAGCTCAGCTCTGAGTAAAACATAGTGGAATACTTCCCGTTTTATCTATTTAGAAAACTTACAAACCACTTAATCAAAGAACCCTCCAAGCAGCTTACACATAAAATTGTAGGTGAAACATAGCTAAAATCCACAAATAATGTAAAATGCACATGTACACAAAATTGTCAGCAGTGAATCTTTTGAAACAAATATAGGTGATGAAAATCACTTTTATTATTATTAGTTATTGAAATTATATACCGTCCTATACCCATTTGAGTACTTTATTTGAGTAAGGCTTGCTGAAGCAAAAAGGCTGTCCCCAGACCTCTTACTGAAGACTTCTGCTCAATATGGGAGTATCAAGATGAGGCTCCGGCCACATGCCTTACTTAATACAGGGCATTCATCTAGTTGAAAGACTGTCACAGAACAGCCCTCTCTTTAGGGGGCTGTCTGGCCCAGCCTGGTTTCAAGATAGGGGACAAGGAAGGACAGCAGGGGCCTTGAAGCTGCAACAGTTGCATCTGGGCAGCAGACAGGCAGAGCAAGCTCACACAGGCTCACTCACCTTGCAGATCTATTTAAACTGTAGCATTTATTTATTTATTTATTTATTTATTTATTTATTTAAAATCTGCACCTGCACATTCACAGTACACACACAAATTTCATGCAAATCTGTGCCCTTTTTTTCTTCTTTTTTGGAAGATGCTTTTCTTCCTTTTTTTGGCAGCGCAAAGCAGGTCTCCCTACTTTAAAGTTCAAGCAGCAACTCCCTGATCCACCTCCTCTCAGACCCTTTCTTCATCCTCCTCTGCTAAATTTTAACACTTGCAGCAATACCTATATGCAAGTAATTCAAACAATCCTCTCTGCAGAATGAATTATTAAATAAAAAAAATATTTTCATCCTCAAAACAAGATGACTTACTGAGCTTTCCAATATTTGGCAGTGAATTGCCCCACATTTCCAAGTATTCTGCCCTGAAGCCATCCATTGAAAAAAGAATAAGCGGTGACCGACTGAACCTGAAGTTAAAGAACACAGAGTCAAAAGTCAGGAGGATATTTGGATGCTTGCTGAGAAACATTAGTTGCCATCGTCCTGAAAAATCAAAGATTAGGCAGCCCAAATATGAATGTTAGAAACATTGTGGGCAGGATTCAGCGGAAGCCCTGTGCAAGGACTTTCACTTGTATAATGGGACTTCCCCCTCCCTCCTTTCCCTGCCACCACCCCAAAATTGGGTCAGGAGGTCAGGGGGGGGACTCCCCAGTACATTGTGCAATGGGGAAAGACAGGGAGAGTTGTTCCATCTAGCAAACGTAAATGTGTGCAGTGCAAACTTAAAAGAGTGTGATGTTGAATTGTTCCCTGAATTGATTTTAGGTCACAGGGGAACTAAAGGAAGGCTGGCTATTGAGGGAAAGTCATGTTCCTCTGGCTGCCAAAACCACTTCAGCATAGTAAGGAAAAGGGGGCCTTGCCGTGGGCTAGTTCCTCAATCAAAGACCAGGAATAGTGTGGCAGAAGACCCTGAAATTACATCATTCCCAATGTAGGAAGCTGCAGACCTCCTGAAGCTCATCCATGAACCTCCTAGGGTCCATGGACTACAAGTTAAGAAACTCTGTTGGCATCTGTCTGTCTCAAGAGACAATGCAGAACACCTCTGGAGATGAAGTCAAGCTGCTGGAGAATCACAGCACCTGCTGTGGCTGCAAGGACTCCACTCCAGATTTGTGTAAGCTTTACTCTTTAGCCTTTTCTTCTCCCTAAGATACCCCACAAAGCAGCGGGTACAGATTTTTCCTTGGGATTTACTCCCAAAGCCTTGCCCAAGAACAGGCATCCCCAAACTGCAGCCCTCCAGATGTTTTGGCCTACAACTCCCATGATCCCTAGCTAACAGGACCAGTGGCCAGGGATGATGGGAATTGTAGTCCAAAACATCTGGAGGGCCGAAGTTTGGGAGTTTGGGGGTGCCTGCTCAAGAATGAATATAGCCACAAGCCAGAGGAGATTTAGGATCAGAGTTTTCTTCCTCCTAGATGGGCTACCATCCCAGGTGGACAAGCCCTATCTGCCCCCCATTTCCCTCTACAGCACATGCAGAAACCACCTTCTTGACCAGGCATCCCCAAACTTCGGCCCTCCAGATGTTTTGGACTATAATTCCCATCATCCCTGACCACTGGTCCTCTTAGCTAGGGATCATGGGAGTTGTAGGCCAAAACATTTGGAGGGCTGCAGTTTGGGGGTGCCTGTTCTTGACTGTTGGACACACTCTTGGTCTTGTCCTCTCAGTCCACTGCAACCTGTCTTCACATGTCCCTAACTCACCTGTAGAGTGTTATAAAACCTGCTGTAGGTATTTCATAACACTTCTGCTGTTCTTTTTCAAAGGTAGCCAAAATAGGACAAGTAAGAAACACATTTATGATTTTATGGAAGACTATTAATCAAAGACTCAATGCTCATAGACACGTCATAAATGGTGATAAGCCAGAACTATAAGCAATCTCCTGACCAGTTGGACCCTATAATACATTATACTACTGCTTTACGATTTCATAACTCGTTAACCGATTTGAAAATGATTAAAGTAAGTTGAGAATCCATGTAAAGTGCAACTATTGATTTAGGGGTCAATAATGCATTTATAAAGCCCCTGAAAAACCCTAGCATAAAACATACATGTTTGAAATTCAGAACCTCATAATCTTTCTGCAAATGCTTTTCAGGATTGCTATTTTGCTCCTGATTTACTTTTCTTTTGATCTTTCATAACGAGTGTTCTGTTTCTGAGCCCAATCACACTTTCCTCAATATAGCAAATACTGCAGTTCTTCACATACTTTTTCCAAAGCAAGTTTGAAATGAAGCTTATTCCGAAGTCTGTGTGCTTTGAGCCACAGTGCAAAGCCTCTGCTGAGTAAAAGCATGCTTGGGGTTGCCCCGGTAGATAAAATTCACTATCAGGTACTGAGAGATCAAGATAGCTAGAATTTGCAGGAAAAGCTGTTAGCTGGCTGTACTTAAGACTAAGGGTCAAGTTACACATAACATGCTAATGTCTGTAGCAAAAGAACCCCTGGTGGTTCCTTCCAAAGAAGGGGCAATTCATGGAGGGGCAATTTGGAATGGAGAAAGGACAGGAGGGAGGAGGTGTAAATTTTCTGATGCAACTTCCCCTTCCAAGATCACTTTTCTATCAATGGGGTTCCAAACACCTGAACATTTGTATTGCTCTGTAAAGAGACCTGCGTGAAGTGTTCCAGGGTTCATGGGATTCCCACCTGTCCTTACAAATTGAAATTGTAGGCTATAGGCACTTCATAAAGGAGCACAGGTGCTCCTTAGAACCCCTTAGAGTGGGTTTCAGAGATTCCTTCTGCAAAGGGAAGGGACTAAGATCCAGCAGAGGATTTGTTAAGGAACATGTTTCATGGGTTAATTTCACATGAGTTGGTAATGCTGACTCATTCCCTACAGTGCAACTGTCTTATATCTGTTGCTGGACAGAATTTTGTACCTAGATATGGAACAAAAGTTGCAGCGTTCCGTGCTGGGAAAGTGTGGGAGAGCTGAACAGTGGAGGCTGATTGGAATCATGGAAGAAAACAGAACATTTTGTGAAGAGCTGCAAGGACTTTGGAAGCAGCTAGAGTCAGGACTTGCTGTGGACTCTGCGGCAGCAAGAATTCTGAAGCAAAGAACCCTCTCTGAGATCAGCGAGAGATGCCTTCTTGTAAAAACTGTGTATGGTGTGTGTGTATTGTAGTGTATGTCTGTGTGTGCCAAGTACAAGTGAGCTCTGCTAAACAACTGTTTCATGTGGCGAGTGCAACTGCTTGACCGAGCTTCTGTGGCGCATGTACACAGAACATAGCCAAGAAGATCTCATGATGGAGGAGGAAGGAAGTGCATGTTCTTGTTGCAGGTTTGGGCAGCTCAAAGCACAGCAACAGAGAAAGTGTTCTCCAAATGCAATGCAGGAAATGAGAAAGAAGGCCTATGCAGCAGTTACACAGAGGGTAACTGCAGTGGTGCACAGATAAAATAGGCTGTCGGGATGGCAGAGCAGAGGCAATTCTGTGGCAAGGTAAAAAGAAAAAGGAAATCTGAAAATACTATTGGGGTACAGCACTAAACTCTTTCTCAGAAGTCACTGTAACTATTCATGAACTTGCAGAATGATCTAGCCCAGGCATGTCCAACAGGTAGATCATGATCTACCGGTAGATCACTGGACGTCTGCGGTAGATCACTGGTAGATCATTGACTCCCCCCCAAAGAAGCTGAACAACTGTGGCTCCCCTAAAAAAAGCTCAGCATTTTACCTCCTCAACGACTTTGACCAAACCCCAAAAAGGGGGTAGATCACTGCCATTTTATAACACTGTGAGTAGATCATAGTCTCTTGGGAGTTGGCCACCCCTGATCTAGCCCATACATTTTATTAGGTCTTCTAAGCTGTGACTAACATCAACTTGGAATGATGGTTCTCAATAAATAAATAAAATCTTTGTGTGCTTATTTACATAACAAAACCACACACAAAATACAGACATCCTAAGTGAACAGTTGTGAATACTTTAATCTTACCCTGCTGGACACTGAGCTTTGTCAGAAGAGGTACAACTTTCTGTCAACCAAGATGTTTCTCCTGGGGGGGGGGGGACACACACAAAAAGATGCATTGAATGAAAGAGAGAGAACTGAGCAAGTTCTTAGCGTCACCTCAGATCTTTGTGAAAGCCTGTTTGAATGTCATAAATGTTTTTTTAAAAAATTGTTTAGCCAAGCCCATCCAGATACGGTATGTAGAAGCCATTCTTTATGTGGTTGTATACCATCTGGAGGAGTAGGTCTGTAGCTTGTTGGTACTTCTGGATCCTTTCCAGTTGCTTGAGGCACAGGTGGCCTCAGTGGCACAGAGTGTTTTCTTTGGTTGGTGGCCCAACTGTCTGGATAGGGATAGCCTAATTACTGTTGTCTATGCTCTGATAACCTCTAGGGTAGATTGCTGCAATGTGTTACATGTTGGGCTGCCCCTGAAGACATTTCAGAAACTTTACCTGGTGCAGAATTCAGCAACCAGGTTGCTTGCTGACACAAGAGCATATTACACCAATTCTGGTCCAACTGCACTGGCTGCCAATTAGTTTCCTGGCCCAATTCAAAGTGCTGGTTTTGACCTATAAAACCTGAAATAACTCACGATTGCAATGCCTCAAGGACTGCCTCTATACATATTAACCGACCCAGACCCTGCAATATCATTTGAGGCCTTTCTTCATGTGTCTCCTCTATGGGAGGTCCAACCACACCTTTGGCTGATTAACATCCTATACGCTTTTAAATATGTTTGTGGGAGAGGGTGGGGGAATGGGATTGCAAGATGGTGGCATCAGCATAGAATAGATAGAGAGAGCCCAAGCTATAAGTAAGTAAGTAAGTAAGTAAGTAAGTAAGTAAATTTAAAGGCACAGTGGAGACTGCACACGCTCAGTAGTTGTCAGGAGTATGGGCAGGAGTCAGGCTCTGGGGCCTGTAGTGCTTTGCAGGACTGGGGCCTGCCTCAGCTTGTGCTGGAGAAGCAAGGAGTGGCCACTCAGGTGAAGACCTCAGCTTGTTCTGGAGAGGCAAGGAGTGGTCACTCAGGTGAGGCCACTTGATACCTCACTGCACCTGGTGGCAGGAGCTGGAAGGGATAAAAGCTCAGCATTTCCCTTCAGCTCTTGGCCACAGCAATGCTATCCTTGCCTGGTTGCCTCTGGACCCTTGCCTTGATCCTCGACCCTTGGACTCTTGCCTTGCCGACGCCTTGATCCTCGACCCTTGGACCTTTGCCTTGCCGATGCCTTGCTCCTTGACTCCCAAACCTTCGCCTCTGCCTTGCTCCTTGACTCCCAAACCTTCGCCTCTGCCTTGCTCCTTGACCCTGCGACTGCCTGCTGCTGGACCCTCAGCCCTGCACTGTTCCTGCTTCTACATCACCATCTTGCCCCTGGTCCTGACGTCCTCAGTCAGGGCTTCAACCGCCCGCCGACCGGACCGTGACAGTAGTTTCCTAGAGTCACTGAATGTTGTGCATCAATTGGAAAGGGAAAATGGAGGGGTGGAAGATGAACTTGGTTGCTTGAGCCCTTCATATCTTAACAGTATCCAGGATAATAAAGCTATTGAGGAACACAAGCATTTAGGGAGTGGGGATGTAATGCAACCTGTTGCTTTCTCCAATTGCATTGCAGCTGCTTCATTTGGTCAATAATACTCATTTCAGGAAACATACTTAGCTATGCATAAGCATGCTTTTGGAACTGCTCACCTTTGCAAGTGCATCATTTTCTCACAATGGCCAACTAGGTGACTATGAGAAGCCCACAAGCAAGAACAAAACAGCACTCTCCCCTCCTGCGGTTTCCAGAAACTGGTATTCAGAAACATAATCCCTCGATCCATGGAGACAGAGCATAGCCGTTGCGGCTAGTAGCTACTGGTAGTCTTTATCCTCCATGATTTTGTCTAATCCTCTTTTAAAAGCCAGTTGGCTATCTGAACCTGCTGAGCAAGCAAGTTCCTTGGTTTAACTATGCAGTGTGTGAGCCCAAATTGTTTATGCTGGCTAGGGTTGATGAGAGTCCAACATCAGGGGGTACAGGTTCCCCATCCCTGCCTCACAACAATGGCAGGTATGCCTCAATCTGATGACCTCCAGGTGTTTGGGGATAAACAATCCTTGATCACTGCCCATGCTAGGTGAGACTTGATGGGTGTTGGACTCCAAAACAGGTCAAGGAAGGATAACTAAAGGAGCAGGTGCCTCCTTAGCGGTTGTTGTTTTTAATTATTTTATCCTTGTAAACCTCAGGGTTCCTATCAGCATGTTGATCATACAATCATAGTTGGAAGGTACCAAAAGAGTCAACTACTCCAACCCCCTGAAAGGCAGGAATCTTTTGTCCAATGTGGGCATTGAACCCATAACCCCAATATTAAGAGTTTTATGCTGTACCACCTATCCCAGCTGTGTCCTTGTTCAAACCCAGTCAGCACTCAGCACTTGAGTTTATTATTAGAGGGAATGGTGTGAATTTTAATTCCTAGGATGTTCAAAAGATATTTTAAGATCAGTCAAGGCTAAGAATTTATATTCTCTTATCTGGAGGAGAACCATTCATCCATGAATTATCAAGTATTTTTGGTTATAGTACTTTAGAATGTGGGTGTACTCAGATTTCAAATATTACTGTATTTCATTTCTTCTAACCTACACTTTTACTTTGGCACAATGTTAGGTACCATGTTTCTCACATTTTAAGTCATGTCTTATATTTATTTTTACTCCAAAAAACCCCGCCATGGCTTATTTTCAGGGGATGTCTTATTTTTTTTGTTAAGCTTTTTAATTTTTTACCGGTATTAAGCTTTCAGAGTTTTGCTGGGTCGGGCTCGGTGCAGCGCGCGCTGCTGCCCTTGCCGGCTCCCGCTGGGCCGGGGCTCTCCCTCTCTGAGATAACTACCGTACGAGCTCTTCTCCTCCTCACCCCCCAGTCGTGACACGGCCGCCGCGCAGGCTTCCTTACCCGGGTTGCAGTGCAGCGGCAAGGGCGGCGTGGCGACGGGCGACGAGGGGGCCGGGGAAGGCTGAAGCAAAGGCGACAGCGGAGGCAGCGGCGGGTCTTTGGGGCCGCCAGCGCCCGGCGAAGGTGCAGCGGAAGGCGGCAGCATGAGGTAGCGATGCGGAGGGGGTAGGCAGCGCACACAGAACGAGTGGAGGCACGGCAGCAACAGGTTGAGCCGCGACTCTCCGTCGGCCCGGTCCGCGGGGCCTTGCCGGCTTTCAGCCTCGTTTTCCCCACCCATGGTGACAGGACCGGCCGCGGTGGGCCCTGCTCCCGCCATAGGCTCGTCCATTGTTCGGCGGCGGCGGCCATTTCAGGCGCGAAACGCCTCTCACCCAATGGCCGCTTCTGCTCTCACCCTCCCCCCGGCCTGCTCACGAGCGGAGCCCCGCCCCTTCACGGCCGCCGGGAGCAAGCGACGTCGGTTGCTCGTCGGTGTGATTGGCAGGCTGTTCTGGGCTTGGTCGAATTCGGGGTGGGGGATTCATTCAAGAAAGAGCCGGCAAAGACAGCTGCACGCGCTGTACCGAGCCCCAACTCAGCGGGAGCCGGCAAGGACAGTAGCGCGCACCGCGCAGAGTCCCGACTGAGCGGGACCCGGGAGAAACAGCAGCGCTCGGCGAGGCGCATGCTGCAAAAGCACCATGCAGACCTGCTCCCACCACTGCTCCCACTCAGCATGTCTTATTTTGGGGGGATGCCTTATATTTTATTGCCTCCAGAAAATTGTGCCATGTCTTATTTTATAGGGACGTCCTAAAATGTGAGAAACACGGTACACAACATTCTATGACTGGTTTGTGTAGGATTCATGGGCATTTATTGTGCAGCTTTCAGTTACTTTTGGGTGGAAATGCAATGAAAGCTTTTCATGTCACCCACGAGGGAAATTGGGCAGAACAAATTGATAGAATACATAGAATTAGTAACCATGACCATGAAACTGAGGAATAAGGATGAGTTAAAGATAAAAGAAGAGTGGAGGCAGTCATCTCACCTTGCCTTATGGGCCCTGCCCTAGACCTAAGACATTTTTGACCCCCTTTTAGTAAATTGAGGAGATTGTGAGATTACCTTCTCGTGTTTTCCTTAGTCCAAGTCCCAAGCCTAGTCCAAGGGATACAGCCACCAAAGAAACTAGAAGAACCTGTTACAAAATAACGCATGTGTCACGGAGTATAAAAACAAACATATTGCATATATGTGGTTAACAAACGGTCCTTCCAATTAAATGGAAACGATATCTCTCTCTAAAATGTGGGCCTCTACAGTAGCAAGAGGTTTGGGAATTGCAGCTAAAGTCAGGCTGAGATGAGCCTGCAAGCTGCAGGACACAGTGCTAAATGGAGATCTGGAACCTTTCAGGCTGTCCATTGGGGTGGCAGCTGCTGTAAATCTCTACCTTTGCTCAGCCTGCGTAACGTGCGTAAATGAACCCATATATTGCAAAATGTCAAGAAGGCTTCAATGACTTCATTCCACAGGAAACAGAACCAAAGTAACATGCTGAATTTCTGGAGATCTCACAGTTGGGAGAATTGGAATGCATGCAACAATGCTTGTTTAGTTAGGAGCAGAGGAAGCTGTCTTACAATCACTCAGGTCATTGGTGTGATCTAGCACAGCACTGTCTACAGTTCAGAGATTGACAGCTTCTTCGAGCCAGTGGGCACATTTGACTGGGTGCCAGTCACAAAATGGGGGCATGGCATATCATAAAATGGATGCCACAGGGGCACAGATAATTAATTCCTGCCTTTTATTATTATTATTATTTTTAAAACATCTTTGTTGAAAGTTCAAAAAGTACATAATTATATGAGCACTAAACATAGTGAGACATACATGAAACAAAGAAATCGAAACCATGTAGAAGAGAAAATAAAGCCCCCCCCCCCAAAAAAAAACCTGTATATTTTACAGGGTTGTTATTGTACTTGACCTATTACAATATTTGTAAGAATGGATTCCAAATATCATTTAATTTGTCCATGGCAAGTCTGCGTTTGTATGCAAGCTGTTCATACGTTGCGAGTTCATATAAGTCTTCAATCCAATTGTAGAAGGATTTTGTTTACAAAAATTGTGACACATATATTTGGGTGTTTGGAATGGTTCTGTATGTAACAAAGTGTGTGTGTGTGTGTGTGTGTGTGTGTGTGTGTGCTTGTGTGTGCTTGTGCATGTGTGTGAATAGTTTAAACACTCAAATGAGGTGTTTAAAACTGACAGAAGTAGTTCTGTGTTGTTGAAACATGAGAGTAGTTTTTAATTTAACCCAGCTGGAAATCATGCAGTCTAATCTCTAAAGGGGGACCACGTGTTAAGATTTCTGCATTGCAGGGGGTCAAACGTGATGACCCTTGGAGTCCCTTTCAACACTATGATTCCTTCTGACCTCACTGATTATAGCTCAACAGCAGTGTAAAATCAGACACTGATCAATGATGGAGGGACTGGCTCTGAAGCCTGCTTGCTCTTCTGCTGATATGCTTCCTCTCTCAAGCCAATCCCAAAACTGCCAGCATAGATGTCTGGTGTAAAGCTTGCTCATGATGCTGAGCAGACTGATTGGAGGACCAGCAAATTCAGGTTACTCAATTATAGTTGATGGGGAGGCCATGCGTAGCAAACCTGTATCTCCCAAAGATGGGACCTTTTGCAATATGGAAAGGGACAGGGGGATGCACTGGCAAGTGTGGGACAACACTTGCTTGACACAACATCATCTGCCCTCCTCAGAAACAAGTCTGAATGAATGCTCAATAATTTGACAACATTGTCTAGCCTCCCTGCAAACAGTTCAGGACTGGCAGGGAACTATTGTCCTCAAGTCCTCCTATTGGGCATCCATTTGGGCATTGTAGGAAACAAGATGCCAGACTAAATGGACATTCAACCTGAACCTTATTAGTTCATGTTAATCCATATTCTCCAAGACACAGGTGCAAATTCTACTGTTTGGAGCAGCATACCGTAAGTAGGGACAGCATGGCCCAGCAGCCCAGGACATCTCTGTCCAGCATGCTTCACTGAGCTCTAAGCTTCAGAGAAAAAGGGTGGGCAGAACAGAACATGATGAAACAATAGGCAGTCGCTATCACCTCATGAGGAATCCCCCAGGTCTGCACAAAGCAGAGGTTTACTAAAGTGAAGGGGGGGGGATGTGAGGTGACAGGAAGGAGGTTTGAGTTTTTTAGTAAGGTGTGCACTGGTAACAAGAAGAGAGAACAAAGAAGAGTCCTCCATGTAAGGAATTTGAAACAAGATGCAAATTAGGCTATCTGGATATTTTTTTTGTGGTGGTGGAGGAATGTTGTTGTTGGCATCTGTCTATCTTGAGAGACAATGGAAGAGTGTGCCGTCAAGGGTAAAGTCAAACAATTGGAGAATTACAGCGCCTGCTATGGCTGTAGAAGAATTAGAATATGGTGGTGAATTGGGGCAACATGAATAAAGCTATATAAGCCTTTATACGACACCAGCAAAAATCACCAAGGATGAAAGACACATATCATAGCTTTTCTCATCCCATAGATTAGATTGATTGCCATACCCAATAAGCGAAACAAAAGCAAAAGTTTCTATTTAGCAGTGATTCCAACTTATTTGTAGAAGACCAGCAGAATTGTGTCTTTGTAGGGGAGCCAGGGCTACGGATACCATTGTCTATCCTCCCATGTCGGCCTTACCTTACGCTGCATATTTCCAACAGCACTACTCTGGATGTTATGTGCAGAGCTCTTCCTTCTTTCCTCCTGTGCTAGGGAATATGTGCTGTACTGTCCCAAGTGGAGCCAAAATATGAAGGCAGACTTACGCAAACTTATGCAGCATGTGGGAGAAGGAATGGAGACAGGCTCAAAGGATCTAACGCCTACCTCCCAGCTTTCATCCCACCCATCTTCCATGCTCAGTTGTGTTTTATTTATTTAACTTATAATATTTCTAACTGGCCCTTCATTCAGTGAAGCAGAACATAACAGTTTCAGGGCAGCTGAAAGAAAGTAATTTTTCACCTGATGCATAGTTAAACTATGGCCTTCACTCCCACAAGAGGCAGTGATTGCCACCAACCTACAGTAGATGGGTTTAAAAGACAATTAGAGTACTCTTGTGCTTGGCTCCTGCTTCTAGAATACCATTCAAAACTGCATTCAAATGCAGTTTTGAATTGTGTTCTATAGTGAGTACTGCATTGAACACCTTTTGGTACAATTGGTTCCTGCTTTTGACAGCTGGTTGGCCACCCTGAGAACAGATGCTGGACTAAATGGCTTGTTCCAGTTTGTTCAACGTATGGTGGGTGTTTTTTTATCACGACTGCTCAGGGCAGGGAACAATGCAGTTGAAGCTGATACAGACTGAGCAAACACCATAAGAAATCCAAAATGAAGTAAAACAAATATAATCGAAACCTAAATCTTTAAAATACAGATCTGTATCGGTGAGTACACTCTCACAAAACCACTGCTTAAAGCACCGAGCAGATTTCCACCTCCAGCAATAACTAACTAAAATGAAAATCCTGCAAATGGCTGGGGAAATACTGTAGGTTTCTACTTGGCCCCAGAATGAGATGAGGAGGCACTAACTATCTCTCCAAGGCATAGATGTGGGGAATCTTTGGCCCTCCAGAAGCTGCAGGACTACACTTGCCAAACCCCAGGGAGATAGTATTGTATCAACCCCAGGATACAATACTATCTACCCTCAATAAACTAGAATTGGGGATGGGATGGGGGTAAATGAGCCCCTTTTATCTTTTCTGACATTCTCCTCAACTGTTGTTTATAGCAGTTATTTACAAGAGGGCTTGCTTTGAATATAACCGGGAGAACTCAGTTTTGTGCATTTTACTTTTTTTTAAAAAAAACCACCAAACTGTTAATGAACTATTTCAATCCTCCTACGTCTTCTGCCACAGTCTTTATGAAAACCAGAGATTCAAGTCAATTAAAGGATTAAAGTTATATAATGACTGGCTTGTAAATATAAGCCTTTGCATCTACACAAGTATTTCCTAAAGTGAAGTTCCTAAAAGTACTTTCTTTTACCTGTCCTCAATTTTCCAAGATTCAGTTTCACTAGATGTCCACGAGTTCGAGTGTTATGATGGAAAAAAACTTTCCTCTATTCACTTTCTACATGCCATGCATTGTATGAACATCTTTCATGTTGCTTTTTCCTCACCTTTTTTCTAAGCTGGAAAATCCCACATACTGCAACCTTTACTCATAGGAGAGTTGCTCAGGCCCCTTAACCATTTTGGTCCCTCTTTTCTGACTCTTTTCCAACTCTACAATATGCAGTCACACCATAGATTTTTATTATGGCATCATGATTTTATTTTCAATTCCTTTCCTGACGATCCCAGGCATGGAATTAGCCCTTTTCACAGCTGCCGCACACTGAGTCAATATCAAGCTACAGTATCTACAGTGGTACCTTGGGTTACGTTACCTTCAGGAAACGTAATTTCAAGTTACAAATGTGGCAAACCCGGAAGTGTATATTTCCGGGTTTTGCCCCGCGCGCATGTGCAGAAGCACTCTATCGCGCCACGCACGTGTGCAGAAGCAGTGCCTCCAGATACGGACCCCTAGGACGAATTAAGTTCGTATCCAGAAGGTCCACTCTACTATGACCCTAAGGTCTCATTCCTATTCAGTCACTGCTGGTTCAGATCACACGAGTTTTAACAAGGAGAAATGTAAAGTACTACACTTGGGCAAAAAAAATGAAAGGCACAAATACAGGATGGGTGACACCTGGCTTGAGAGCAGTACATGTGAAAAGGATCAAGGAGTCTTGGTAGACCACAAACTTGACATGAGTCAGCAGTGTGATGCAGCAGCTAAAAAAGCCAATGCACTTCTGGGCTGCATCAATAGGAGTATAGTGTCTAGATCAAGGGAAGTAATAGTACCACTGTATTCTGCTCTGGTCAGACCTCACCTGGAGTACTGTGTCCAGTTCTGGGCACCACAGTTCAAGAAGGATACTGACAAGCTGGAATGTGTCCAGAAGAGGGCAACGAAAATGGTCAAAGGCCTGGATACGATGCCTTATGAGGAACGGCTTAGGGAGCTGGGTATGTTTAGCCTTGAGAAGAGAAGGTTAAGGGGTGATATGATAGCCATGTTCAAATATATAAAAGGATGTCATATGGAGGAGGGAGAAAGGTTGTTTTCTGCTGCTCCAGAGAAGCGGACACGGAGCAATGGATTCAAACTACAAGAAAGAAGATTCCACCTAAACATTAGGAAGAACTTCCTGACATTAAGAGCTGTTCGGCAGTGGAATTTGCTACCAAGGAGTGTGGTGGAGTCTCCTTCTTTGGAGGTCTTTAAGCAGAGGCTTGACAGGCATATGTCAAGAATGCTTTGATGTGTTTCCTGCTCGGCAGGGAGTTGGACTGGATGGCCCTCGTGGTCTCTTCCAATTCTACGATTCTATGATTCTATGAGTGTTTATATGAAATAAAGATTCTTATTTTTTTGCACTGTCATGCAAACACACCCACAACATCTGTCCAAAACTACTTCAACCTGCATGCTTGTTTTTGTAGTTTAAATCACTTTATTGAAAATTTGGGTTTTCTTTAAGTCAAGGAAAGGCAGGGCACAGTGTTCCTTTCCCTGCTGCCAAACTCATGTCTGCTTAAGTCATCAAATGCTAAGCTCTCGTTCTTAAGTCCTTGTTGAGCACTTCCTCATTTCTGTAACTTTCTGCACTCTGCTATTCTTCTCAGTACCTTGATGGAGTTTGGCTGGGATTACAATCTACCAGTGAACGCTTAAAGAGATTAAGAGATTACATAAATGGGCATGTTTGTCTTTTCCTCATTTCTTCAGCAAAAAAAAGGTCTCAAGCTTATGCTGTACCGCAGAAGCGTACGGGTCAGTAATCGCACGGTTTAAAGATGGAGTGAACTCTTTATTAGCAAAAACACAATCTCCACAGACTTGGTTGCATGTTGAGCCTAATGAGCAGAGAAGCTCATTCTTGGTGGTCTTCCTGCATGAAAATCGAAAGCCAAGACTGAAAGTCCCCACCTCCCCACAGCCATTTAAGTCCCCTCCTCTCCAGGCCTTTTTGCAAGCAACTGGAGACTGCACCTGTAGGCAGCCAAACTCTCCTCCTCCCTTTTCATGTCTCTTCTGGTTCTGGGAGATAAGTGGGGAGGGGAGTTTGTTGCAGCAGGAGGGGGAGGCACCTGTGACACCCACCTGACTCTCTGCCTTTTGTCCACCCTCATTCCACTCTCCTGCTTCAGCTTCTGCCTCTGATTCTGGACTTTTCTCTGCCAGACTCTCCCAGCTCACTAAGCCCTGTTACCGCTTCAGCTTCCAACACCTCCTCTTCTGCATCTTCTTTCTCTGACCATTCATGATTGCCCCACTACCATTCCCCAGGCTCCAAGCCTTCTTCCCTTGGTTGTTCCCCAGCTGGTTCCTCCTAGCATGCCTCTTAACGAGCCCATGACAAGCTGTCACAATAAAATTGTGAGGTATCATTCATCCCAAAACAGGAAAAGGGTGCAGAATGCAGATAACTTAAAGGATGTTTTCTTTGAGTTCTGAGTGTGGTTTTCCAGGCAAATTAGGCACAGCTGGTTATTTGTATAAAGAGAAGAAGTTACAGTTTGCAACTGCCTGCAGAAAGAGAACATCCACATGTTTGTATAGTTGTTTGAGTATTTTACATTAGTCTCGTGGTTCTGTTGCCAGGGAAAATTTGCCTCCAATAAAAATTCCCTAGATAAAGGTAAAGGATCCCTGGATGGTTAAGTCCAGTCAAGCTTGACTATGGGGTTGGGCACTCATATCGCTTCAGGCTGAGGGATCCGGTGTTTGTCCACAGTTCTCCAGATCATGTGGCCAGCATGACTAAACCGCTTCTGGCACAACGGAACACCGTGACGGAAGCCTAAATAACACTTGTTGTTTAACATTTTCCCAACTTCTATTTGCTCCCTGATTTAGAACCTGGGAGATGCACATTGTATTTCCATGGGTGTTGGCATTGGGGAAGGGAGTTACAGAATCATAGAATCTCAGTTGGGAGCGACTCCAAGGGTCATCTAGTCTCCATATAAAAATATTAGCTAGCAGGTGATCTGCAGTCCTTTGTCTGGAACCTTGGACTGCCATTACCACCTTTATTACTACTATTACATTTCAATTTTCTCCTTTCTCCCAAGGAGCCAAGGGGGCAAACAACAAGCAATACAACTAAAAAATTAAAACCTATTTTAAACATTAGAAAATATTACGAACATCTAAAAACTGGTTTTCACACACCCTCACAGCTCTAATTTCAGTATTGCCAGGGACCGTATCTTTCAGCCCTCAAATGCCTTGGTGAACAGGAATGATTTGAAGGCTCAGTGAGGACCTAGATGAATAAACAATGGTGGCTTCGGCTCGTTTGCAGTTATTGCACTTATAGCACATTAGCTTCTAAAGTGCTAACCACTTGTGCAATGCATAGGAATGCAGTGCATGAGGCTGGAGGAACATCGCCCGGCTGTGAGTGTTAAGGCCGCTCTCCGCAAGGCTCTTTCCACCTGGCCTACGGGGTGAGGCCCAGACTCACAAGCCCTACTGAAGAGGCTCCTCATGAGGCTGGAGGAACATCATCCAGCTATTGTTTTATTGATTTAATAAGCTGTAAACTGCTTTGAGATTTTTATTTAAAAATATAAAGCGGTATAGAATTTTTTTTAAAAAAAAAAGTGAGGAATCACATTTTCCTGCCTTTCTATCACAAATGGGTAATCACAAGCATTCTCAAAGCTGGCAATATCACCCTTAGAACTGGGGGGAGGGGACAAGAGTGACCTTTAACGACAGGGTGGTTGTGTGTTGAGGCTTACCAGAAATTACCTCAAAATAACTCACAACAGACACGAGAATTATGGTTTGGTTTTTGGCAATTAATTTAGGCCACAACTTTATTTAAATACAAATTTTAATCCAAGTGTTGGCTTAGGCTTTTGGTTAACCATTCGTCCTTCCCTAAGAAGGACTATCTTCATCTGTCCACTATGGACAGGACTCAACTCATCTGTCCCCTTTGGACAGGACTCACATCATCTGCCCACTTGGGGCAGGACTCACTTCAGCTGTCCCCATGGGACAGGACTCACCACTGTCCGCTTGGACAGTACCCGCTCCGACTTCCAAAAGGGAAGTCAAGTGAACATCCCTGGGAGAGGAGGTAGCTGAGGCCAGGCATTCCCTCCTCTCTTTTTCCAAGAATGTTCCCCAAGGCTCGTACTCTTATAATTGGCCCCTCCATCCCCGCCAATGGCGGGGTTGTAAGGACAAGAGCGTAAGCCCCGGGATTCCTTTAACGGAATACTTCTATGTGGAGCAAAAGGTGGTGGGGGTAGGCATCTGGATGCCACACCCCTCTTCCAACCGATTAACCAACCAAAAGCCTAACCGCCAACCTAACAAGTTGTGACAATTTGCTAAGCAGTAGGCGAAAACCAAGAGGCAAGGCCAATCAGCCAATTGGAAAAAATCCTACTGGCCTCTGAATACAGGCAGCCCCAAAGGCAAAGCAATGTCAGGCTAAAACCTGCAAAAGAAAGCGGCGGGTGGGAGGGGATTCGAACGCCAAGGCAAAAGTGAGCTTAAAATGGAGGGCAGAAGCTTAAATGGGGGCCCCCTCCACCAATCCCAGTACCTGGATTTACATAACCACGCCCCCATTACTCAGCATGACCTGTGGCCTAGGCTACAGCCCCAAACCCTATATTAAATTTCCTAGCAGCCCTACCACAACCCGCTTTATATTGGATGATATAAAGTGCTTTGTCATCTGTTCAATCCTCCCTGTATTTCATGACACATTTCTTTCCTATTATTTAGTTCTTACATGTTCTAGTTAACTCAGACTGGGATATAGCCACCATGAGCCACTAGGACAGAGTGGGCTGTGAACAAAATAAATAATATAAAACAGCCACAAATGCCTACTATTTGTAGCTGAAAGCTGAGGGACCGGGCTTTCTTTCATCAACTTTGAAAAAGTCAGGCATTCGTATCTGCCCTTTAGCAGACTGTGAGCTGAGAACATCAACAAGAGTTGTTGGTCTGTTAAAGCGGCAGTTTTATCCACGCTGCCATGCCCTGCCAGGAAATTTCCAATGGTCTGTGGAAAGTTTATACTGTTAAAACATAATGAAACTTGAGCCAATAATGCAACAAACCTTAACATTAAAGTTTGAAAAGGAAGCAAATAGCAATACTTACCGCACAAAGTATCTGGTATTTCGTAAGAGTGCTCCTCTTAACAACGTCCTCTGCTTCTAAGCTCATCAGCTCCATCTTGCTGTCCCCCCTTATTCTTGTTTCATGAGCAGAGCTCATTTTTCAGCTTTCCAGACAGTTATCTGTGCAACTTTGTTTTCTCTCTTTTGTCCTCTGCCCTTATAGCTCTGCTGCACCCCAAGCGTGTGAATGAGTTCAGAGTCCTTGATGGCTGTGGCATGAGGAAGCAATCAGAACTCTGGAGCCAGCGAAGGAAGCATTTTTGAGCACATACTTCCAGTAACATTCTGGTGTTTTGATATATGACATTCAAAGGGGGGAAAACAACATAGTGATGTTCTTAGAGGCAAAAAAGCAAGGAGAACTTAACTGAATAATGCAATGGGGATTTGGTAATACTCAAACAGTAATACTTGAATCAGAATTGATCGTTGTTTTCACAGTAATCCTGGAAAGCAAAACTACTTCTCTTTGGGCAAGGTGAAAGAGGCAATGAGTGGATACTTTAGGGTTTTTATTATTTAAGTAAAACATACCTATGTTGCTGTAACCTGCCCTGTGTCCTTTTGGTGAAAGGTGGGTAAGAAATCTAATATCCAACAAAGAAACAATACACTGCCTTTCTACCATAAGGCATTCATTTAAAACAATAACAGGAATAACAGAATAACAGGAACATATAATATAATAGGGACCCAGGTGGCGCTGTGGTTAAGCCACTGAGCCTAGGGCTTGCTGATCAGAAGGTCAGCAGTTCGAATCCCTGTGACGGGGTGAGCTCCCGTTGCTCGGTCCCAGCTCCTGCCAACCTAGCAGTTTGAAAGCACCTCAAAGTGCAAGTAGATAAATAGGAACCGCTACAGCGGGAAGGTAAACGGCGTTTCCATGTGCTGCTCTGGTTTGCCAGAAGCGGCTTTGTCATGCTGGCCACATGACCTGGAAGCTATACGCCGGCTCCCTCGGCCAATAATGCGAGATGAGCGCGCAGCCCCAGAGTCGGTCACGACTGGACCTAATACCTTTACCTTATAATATAATAATATAATAATAATAATTTATTATTTATACCCCGCTCATCTGGCTGGGTTTCCCCAGCCAACCTGGGCGGCTTCCAACCGAATATTAAAAACAGTACAGCATCAAACATTAAAAACTTCTCTAAACAGGGCCACCTTCAGTTGTCTTCTAAAAGTAAAATAGTTACTTATTGCCTTGACATCTGCTGGGAGGGCGTTCCACAGGGCGGGTGCCACTACCGAGAAGGCCCTCTGCCTGGTTCCCTGTAACCTCACTTCTCGCAATGAGGGAACCTCCAGAAGGCCCTCGGTGCTGGATCTCAGTGTCCGGGCTGAATGGTGGGGGTGGAGATGCTCCTTCAGGTATACAGGACTAATAACAGCATCTTAAAATAAATAAGCAGGATTTTAAATCAGTGTTCCCAGAAAAGTCCACCATCTGGGTGCATTATTTACTATTATTACATTTATACTTGCCCTGTGATCTTGAGATGATGGATGGTATATCAATTTAATAAATGATATCCCCTGATCTTCCCAGAAGCCTAGGACAGTGTACATACCTACTTTTTCCCTCCCATCAATGATAGATTAGACCGGGCATCACCAAACTTCAGCCCTCCAGATGTTTTGGACTACAATTCCCATCTTCCCCAACCACTGGTCCTGTTAGCTAGGGATCATGGGAGTTGTAGGCCAAAACATCTGGAGGGCCGCAGTTTGGGGATGCCTGGATTAGACTGAGAGCTGATGACAAGATCAAGGGTATCAAGGCTGAGGAACCGAGGAAGCTGCGTTATACTTTCAAACCATTGGTGTACTGTCTACACTGACTGCCAGCAGCTCTCCAGGGTTTCAGACAGGGGACATTACAAGCCCTAGCTGGAAATGCTAGGGTAGGGTTCTAACTAGGACCTTCCACCTGAAAAGGAGATGTCCTACCGCTACGGCCCTTCCCAACTCTGAGATTTGAGCTTAGTCTCACACTTTAAGCACCACACCACACCAGCCATCTAATCGCTCAATACTTACATTGTTAAACAGAAGGGGATTTAGGACTTGAAATGCTTATACAGTATGTTCCAAGGCCAACCATAAGCACTAGTTTTGAAGGAAAATGGGTACACATTTGTTTTCCCCTTGAATCCAACTTCAACAAGATCAACCATACCTATCCAGGTTCAATCAAGGTATGCTGTAGATGAAACATGAGCAATGTGGCTATGTTGCACATATTCTGCTCTTGTCCAAGAATAAGATATTTTTGGATGGCCATAACAGGAGTTCATATGTCAGAATACCCTTTTGTGACCATCTTTGACTATGTTTAAGACTTGTGTCTCAGAAGATAGAAAGATGGTGATATATCTAATCGCAGCTGCCCAAATAGAAATTAACCACAACTGGAAGGAAATGAATTCCCCCACATTGGAGGACTGGATTTTAAGGGTGTGGAAAAGGTGCAAATGGTAAAATTGAGAAACATAAAGTAAGGGAAGAAAGACCACTCAGCAACTGCCTTATTGAGAAATTGAGATTATTGTTATGTATTGGAGTAATAAAGCACAAGATTTTTAATCTTCACAGACCAGAGTCCACTTCGTCTGATGCATGAAATGTTGTAGCACATATACATGCATGTAAGTATGCAGACAGAAAAACAACAGCTGGAAACAATGGGACCTAAAGACCACGGCATGCAAGGGTAAAGATCAGCTTGTACCCATATAAATATATACTCCATATAAATTTAGCTCTTAATATCATCCAGTCCAGTCTAGATTAATGAAGCACAAGTAGGTCTTGTTTATGCAGTGTGAATGTCTGTTCTCTGTAAGTTTTCAGTTAGTAACAAAGAATAGAAATTCCCACTACGTAATCACTGTTGAACATGACATTTTCGGTTGAACAACCTGCTGGGAAACAATAGGAAAGAATTATTGCCATCAAGTCCTGCTTACAGGCTTTCCATAGGCTTCTGCTTGGCCATTGTGGAAAACAGGATGCCAGATTAGATTTGGTCTGATCCAGTGGGCCTCTTCCTCATTAAAAAATAGGCAAAAACAATTTTTAAAATGAAGGAACAAAAGTAAAACCACGTTATCTACAAACACCAGATGAGCAATTAACTCTCTAATGCAGGAAACAATTAGATCAAGATAAGCCATAAAACATTACAACTTCATATGTCAAGATTTTAAAGGCCAAAAGGCAATGTAACTTAGCATTTTATGTTTAAGCACTAACTATACAGTACTGTATAAACAAGAAAATTAACCATTTATTTTCAGGCATAAGCATAAACAGGGACAGGTGGGGCCCATCTATTTGTTCTATCATCCCTGAAAAGCAGAAAATACTAATGAAAAGTGTTAACTCTGCTTTTTCTATGATATAAATTTACATGAGAGTTTGAAACCCCAAAGGATTTTAGTTTAAGGCTGTAAATTCTTACCTAGAACTAAACCTCAGCTAGCATAGCTGGACTTCTGAATAAACATGCATAAATTAGAGCTATGAATCTATCTGTTTGGCACTGGTAAAACATCAGCACAAAGCCAGTTTGTGCTGTTGAATGGATTTATATCCCCCATTTCAGGCACATGCCTGTTTTATGCTGTAAGCGTTGGAACTTTTTCAGATGCACACTTTGTCAACTCATTTGTGCAAATAACTGTTAACATTAGTGGTATACTGAAAGCCATTAGTATTATCACTGGATAAACATATCAATGGAAATATTAGCAGGGAAGGACATTTAATTTCACAAACACTTCTGCTATGACTTATTCCAACATTACAGTTTAAACTGGCTATTTGTACTAGGCTGCACAAGCTATTGGTTTCCATCAAGCAAGGGCTTATTAAATCATGTAATCACATCACTCATCAGATGAAACCTGCTCTAGGCCAGGGATGAAGACCCTCAAGCCCAGTGGGAAAATCCCTCTAGACTCTCCCCAAGCTGCACCCTCTCAGCAGTGTTGCCCCCTACCAGACCTGCTTTGCACCCTTCATGAGGGTTTCCCTTCCTCCAGGACTTACCCTTTTATTCATTAATTCATTTATACCACACCCTTCAGCCAGAAAAGCTAAGAGAGCAACTTAAAGATCAACAAGTCCTCCTTGGGGCTTTTTGCTTAGATAAATTGTGTCCTTCAGTTCTGATCATGCTTCTTACTTATGGATGAGGGATGGAAAGGAAAGTGCAAGTGTAGCAATTAGCCACCATTCAAAGCTCACGTTCACATTCGTAGATGTGCCAACTTTTGCCTCTGGCCCTGGAGTCAGCAGAAGGTTGCCCAGAAGAGAAGGTGGATGTAATAGGATGCCCACATCTACTTTGAGCCAACTAGTTGCTCACTGGGCCAGCTGCAGTCTACCTACCAACCAACCAAGCAAGCATAGCAACCACAAGGGACTCCTGTTTTTGCAGTGTGCCTGAAACTGCAAAAACAACAAAAAGGGGACTCATCAAATACACAACAGGTTAAAATACAATAGACCAGGCATGTCAAACCTGCGGCCCTCCAGATGTTTTGGACTACAATTCCCATCTTCCCCAACCACTGGTCCTGCTAGCTAGGGATCATGGGAGTTGTAGGCCAAAACATCTGGAGGGCCGCAGGTTTGACATGCCTGCAATAGACTGTATCCCACACTGCATAAGCAGTTATCAGTGCTGGATAGTCCCCCAACCCTCTATAGCAGGTTTTGAGGGTGCATGCAGGGCCGCTAGGGGGATAAAAGGGGAAGTTCCATTGAGCAAACTGAAATATATTGTGCAGGTGGGACAGCAGCCTTGGATATAGCACACTGTTGCTAAGCTCCATTGGAACTGGTACATCACAGTACAGACCTAAAGTACCGTATTATTAGTAGGGCATCCTAGATTTCTTATGGTTGAGAGTATATTTCAGGCCATAATTTTACCCACTCCTGTTTTGATCTTTATTACAATTTTTAACAAAAACATTTGAAATGGAAAAACTGCCCATGAAATTCTACTTTAATAAGCAGGAAATGAAGAATTGATGCTTTTGAATTATGGTGCTGGAGGAGACTCTCGAGAGTCCCATGGACTGCAAGAAGATCAAACCTATCCATTCTGAAGGAAATCAGCCCTGAGTGCTCACTGGAAGGACAGATCGTGAAGCTGAGGCTCCAATACTTTGGCCACCTCATGAGAAGAGAAGAATCCTTGGAAAAGACCTTGATGTTGGGAAAGATGGAGGGCACTCGGAGAAGGGGACGACAGAGGACGAGATGGTTGGACAGTGTTCTCAAAGCTACGAACATGAGTTTGACCAAACTGTGGGAGGCAGTGGAAGACAGGAGTGCCTGGCGTGCTATGGTCCATGGGGTCACGAAGAGTCGGACACGACTAAACGACTAAACAACAACAATATAAATATATACAGGAAATATAAAGTGAAGTTGTAAATATGACAAGCAAGTATTGCACCTTCTCACCTGTGGACTGTTAGCATTCCAAGTCCCTTCCAACAGTGCAGTATTGAACCCCTTTCCAGCAAACACACATATTTTATTTTAAGAAAATACTGAGGTAATGAAAGTATAATGCATTTAATGATAGTAAACCTCAATTTATTTAAAATTGCCTGGTTTTTATTTGTGTCAATTTTTCAATAACAGTATTGAAATCTACAATGAAATCTCTCTCAATTGACAGTATTGCTAGGTTACTCAGTCTTTCTTGGCTCATTGTAGATTTCTGATACGTTTTGATTAATTTGATGTTTCGATAAACTTCTTTCACAACTGACAGTTGAAACAGCGATGGTTAAAAAGATTCTTAACATCAACTGGGGAAAATTGTGGAAAGGAGGTTTAAAATTTACAGATTGTTCCCTTTTGAAGGAAAATTACATGAAAATGATGTATGAAAAATGGCAAAAATGTACAAAACTGGGTTAAATAAATGTTGGAAATGTAAAGAAAAAGAAGGTACTTTTTATCATATGTGATGGGAATGTAGAGAAGTTTTAAAAATTGGGAGATGATATATAATGAACTGAAAAAAATGTTTAAAAGGACATTTGCAAAAACAAACAAACCAGAAGCATTTTTGTTAGGGATTTTAGGACAAGATCTGCCAAGGAAAAAAAGAACCTATTTATGTATGCTACAACAACGGCAAAAGTCTTGTTAGCACAAGGCTGGAAGAATGAGCAACTCCCAACTAAAGAACAATGGCAGGAAAAACTGACGAGTTATGAGGAACTGGCAAAGCTAACACACAAACTACAAGAGAAGGACAGTCGTGACTTTAAAGAAGAATGGGAACTTTTTGCAATTTATTTAAAAAGACAACAAAAGAACTTGGACTCCTTGACAGGTTTTGAATAAACTAACACAATTTATTAGGAGAACGTAGGATAGATAAGGTAGAGATATGTACAATTTTATAACATGCAGAGAACAACATGTGCAAATAAACCAGAGGGGGGAGCTGAGGGAAGTCTTGGGAGGGGAGGAAGAGGGGAAATGTAATTGGCTATACTGATTGATAATTTTTGTTAAATTTGTTTAATAAGAATTTTTTTTAAAGACTCTTAACATCACAACAAAATTAGCCAAACTTTCTTGCAGCTTCCAATTGTACACCCACCAGAGCAATTCTAAAGCTTCCAGTTAGCAATCTGCTCATCGGGATTGATTTCCTTATTATAACAAGACAATGTGGCACCAAGGAGATGTATTTCAGAGACCATAACTGCAGCATTCAACTTTGTGTACTTAGCACACGTGTGCTGACTTTGCTCATTGACAAAAAAAAAACAAAAAAAACCCCAAAACCCTCATCTTTTTCAGTATCCAACGTCTCATTTTGCAGGAAAGCAAATTGCTGGTCAAGTGCATTCCTCTGTATTATACGTTTTGTCCTTTCTCCCATATGCTGATCGATCGCTTTAATATTATTATTATTATTATTATTATTATTTATATCCCACCCATCTGGCTGGGTTTCTCCAGCCACTCTGGGAGGCTCCCAACGGAACACTAAAAACAGAATAAAAAATCAAACATTAAAATCTTCCCCAAACAGGGCTGCCTTCAGATGTCTTCTAAAAGTCAGGTAGTTGTTTTTCTCTTTGACATCTGATGGGAGGGCGTTCCACAGGGCAGGTGCCACTACCGATAAGGCCCTCTGCCTTGTTCCCTATAACCTCACTTTTCAGTGAGGGAATCGCCAGAAGGAAGTGGAGATGCTCCTTCAGGTATACCGGGCCGAGGCCCAGTTGTTCTCCACGTGTTTCTTGTATACTAAGGTGAAGCCGGCATCACAACTCTGTAGGCCAGGCATCTTCTTAAATTCCCCAGACTCCTTTCTCCGTAGAAATGTCCCACGCTTGGCACCTCTGCAGAGCTTTTTCTCAGTGGCGTGAGACAGCCTCGATTTGCGTCACACGGTCGCTGCTGGCCAGCATTTACTCCCGAATGAATAACCACTAATAAGTCTAATAATAATACAGTAATCAACCATAATTCTGCGGGAAATTTCCGGGGAGCCGAGGGAACCTGCCTAGGAACAGGCTGCAGAACGAGGCGGAGGCCCGTCTACCTGAGAGAGAGCGCCATGGAATTCGGCGGACTCCCCTTTCGAGCCCACCCACCCGGGACAGGCTTCGCATCCCTGGCCCAGCCGAAAGAGCCCCGCCGCCTCCCGCCTCCCTCGCCAGGCTGGAGTTCGCGCTTCCGGAACGGAAATTCCGCAGCTTCGCCGGCGACCCGGATACGAAAGGAAACGGCTTCCGGTGCGTCGCTCTGCCATTTCCCTGTTTCCGGCCGGCTCCTAGCGAAAGAGGAGGCGGACTGAGGGCAGCCTCTTCCTCCTCCTCCGCCCCGGCGTCATGGCGGTCCCGATGGAGACGCAGCTGCAGAGCATCTTTGAGGAGGTGGTGGTGAGTCCCCGCGGTTCCGAACTGCTTGCGTGGACAGTGGGTGGCTGCGTGTCGTCGGAATGAAGGCGCTGGCGGGCTGAGGCGGGGAAGACCCGTGTCGTGAAAGGGAAGGGAGCAGAGAGAATGGCAAGCGCAGCAGCGGTGCCTGGGGCAGGGAAGGGACCCTCCGTGGATGTTGCCGGACTCCAGCGCCCCTGACCACCGGTCGTGTTGGATGATGCGGAGCCGGAGCCCAGTCGCGTCCACGGAGGGCCACAGGTTGCCAGGAGAGAGGAAGGTGGGCCGCAGCTCCAGTGGCGCTCTCTCCCAACAACGCAGGGAGCTTCGCTTGGAGGCAACCCCCAAAATATTCACTCTGGACGCACGCAAAGGTTTAAAGGGATGGACTGCACACGTTAGCCCTGTCTCCTATGTTACTGGGCAACACGTGACCGAATTCAAACGAACAGAATGTATATACAACATATGTAATATCAAAAACAAGACTAGAAACTGAACATATCTAATATAATTCACATGAAAACAAATCTTATAAGTCTCTGAAAGTCCCTGTTGATATGAATGGAACCAAATGGCAGAAAGTCATTCAATAAGAAACAAGCTGAAAAGCTTTGTATTGCAAAGTTCCAAAGTAGCTAAAGTAGTCAACAAACTAGTCGGACAGTGTTTCCGGAGTGATGCACTGTTTCATGAGAACTTCTTCAGCGCATCTGCCACATCTATGATGGCCAATCGGTTCTGAAATCTCATTGGTAAGGGTTTCAATTTTGTTGTGCGCACTGATATTTTTTCCAACAAAATTGAAACCCCTACCAATGAGATTTCAGAACTGATTGGCCATTGGTGTGCGTTCTGTCCGTTTGCATTACAAACTAAGGAAATTTATAATGAGACTACTAATTTTAGATTCACCATTCGGCATTTCAGTACTTGTCAGATGAAAAATGTAGTTTATTTGATCCGCTGCCCCTGTAATTTATTGTACATTGGGTTTGACCACCTGGGTGGTTGGAGTCCGCATCGGGGAACACCGTTCCCATATTCGAAATGCCAACTGAGGCGCCCCTCGTGGAACATTTTGTATCGCACAACCATTCAGATACAGACTTATTGTTTACAGTGCTGTGGATTAATTGGAAGACCATTGGAGTTAGGAGGGATTATGAGAAATATTTACACCAGCAAGAGTCCCGATTTATCTTTATGTTCAAAACTATGCACCCAGGGGGACTCAACTCAGAATTTGATTTGAATTGTTTCATCTAATGCCTTAGCTTGAGGCAGTTTTCAGTTCTGTACCTTTAAACATCATTCCTTTGTAATCGGCACCACCTGGAGTTACATTGTTTGAAGCTGGGAGTTTAGTGACTACATGAGTCCATGAGCACTGTTCCGCAAGCATATATTTATCCATATGATGGATGTGGTAGTATGTATTCAGTGATTATACTTCATTGTATATTTTGTTTTCATATTGTCAAGTATATATAGGACATTGTACCTCTAATTTTTTTTACAGTTTATGAAGTACGTCAATTTTCTGGGAGATTTTATGACAGTGGAATGGACTCCCTTGGAAAGTGGAAGGGTTTCCTTCCATGGAGGTTTTTAAGCAGAGGCTGGATGTTGTGAATGTTTTAGTTGAGATTCTTGCAATAGACTCTGATGGTTTTCCAGCTGATTTCCTAGGAACATTTGAAAATTTTGAGAAAGGAGTACCCCTAATTGCTGGAGTTTTGCTCTAGTTAACTGGTTCTTCATCCTGTAACAATGGTGGAGGCCCACCAGGCCTTCCCATTTGGCCCATGAGGCCATTTTGGCCAAGCCACAGCCACCAGCTCTCAACCTGATGTTACATATGACATCAGATGTGAGACAGGTAAAGACCTTGCTGGGGCAAAGGTGGTTTGCAGGCACTGCCAATCACTTGATTAGTGGCACCTGTAAAGCCCTATGCAGTTCTTTGTGAGTGCTGACAATCAGCTGATGGAGTTTGCATAGCACTGTGCATTGCACTTTGCAAGCCTGGATGGTTAGCTGACTGTTGAGGCTTCTTGCACTGCCAACACAGTTCACCTGACATTATTGTGATGTTATGTGATTAACAGCAAACTTTGGATGGGGTGAGGCACATAAGGGACAGACCCACTGGAAGGATCCAGTTTGACATCCCTGTCATATAGTATGCTATCTACTGAACTTTATTATAGTACAGCCATACCTTGTGTTGCGTTCGGTTCATGTTGCCTCTTTTCAGCTTGCGAACGTAGCAAACCCAGAAGTGTATACTTCTGGGTTTTGTTGCACGCGCAGAATCGTTCGCACTTCATGCATGTGCAGAAACGTGCTTCGCGCATGCGCAGAAGCGCCACTCTAGTTCCAGACTTTTCGGGGTGCGCATGTCCACAACTAGAGGTACCACTGTAAAAAAAATAATTGCAACAACCATGATTGTTATGATTATACCCTGCCCATCAGGCAGGGTTTCCCCAGCCACTCTGGGTGGCTTACAGCATAAAGTCATACCTTGGGTTACAGACACTTCAGGTTGTGCATTTTCAGGTTGCGCACTGCGCTGAACCCGAAAGTACCGGAACGGGTTACTTCCGGGTTTCGGCGCTCACGCATGCACAGAAGCGCTAAATCATGTTTTGCGCAGAAGCGCCGAATTGCAACCCACGTGTGCGCAGACGTGCCACTGCGGGTTGTGAATGTGCCTCCCGCATGGATCATGTTTGCAACCCGAGCTTCCACTGTATATAAAAACATAGGAAATACTTAAGCAGTGGGAAGACCTAGAAAGGGCTCCAAGGAATTGCAGTACACAGAATAGAATAAATTGGTTTCATCGCTATCCAAATACTACTGTATTTTATATAATGATCAGCAGCACTGGGTCTTGGGCAATGTGTGTGTAAAAGAGGACCCCTGAACCGGCAGGTGACATTTTTATTTGTAGGATCTCTTGGACCCAGTGTTCAAAACTCCCTGGCGCATTTTGCAACAGGGAATTTCATTAGTGTGAGCAGTTTCTGAGCTCTGGGCGCAATCATGTGCCTAAGATTTCAGATTAAAACTGCAGAGCAGAAGAAAAGGAGGACACTTTTCTGCCCCCCCCCCCACTTCTATCTACTCTCTGGAGAAAATACCCTCTTAAGAATATTGGGGGGGTGGGCAGGGGAAGAACTAGACCACATGAAAAATGAACATAATATTTTAGCTGCAGTTCAATCTTTCATTTTCAGCTTTGTCTTCTTGTTATAAAAAAGCACACCTAGACATTCCGTTGTTGCACCCATAATCTAGTTTTAAGGTGCCATTTAGCTCCTAGCTTTAATATCTTAGTTTTTAACACTCCTTGGACCCTACAATCCACACCTACAGTCTAGGCTTGATGAAGCAAGCAGAATATTTTGGTAAAGGTATACAGGATGCAAATCTACAGGCTTCAGATGTTGGCCACTAAGAGTCAGAGACAGACTAGTGCCACTACCGGTAGTAGTGTCTAAAGCAGGGTAGGCAACCTAAGGCCCAGGGGCCGGATGTGGCCCAATCACCTTCTCAATCCGGCCCTCAGATGGTCCGGGAATTGACGTGTTTTTACCTGAGTAGAATGTGTCCTTTTATTTAAAATGCATCTCTGGGTTCTTTGTGGGGCCTGCCTGGTGTTTTTACATGAGTAGAATGTGCCCTTTTATTTAAAATGCATCTTTGGGTTATTTGTGGGGCATAGGAATTCATTCATTTCCCCCCAAAAAATATAGTCTGGCCCACCACATGGTCTGAGGGACGGTTGGCCAGCCCACAGCTGAAAAAGGTTGCTGACCCCTAGTCTAAGGCTGCTGTTGTGTGTTTGATTAGTAAAGCATCAACATATGGGAACTTACTTATACCTTCTTCTGTTTTTTCAGCATTTGATCCTGACAACAATATATTATATTCATTTATGTAAATTTTTATTTTAAGCCTCTTTGGGAACCAGTAGTGTCTGAAAAGTGGGGTATAGCTATAAAAAATTGTTAAGGCCTCTCTTTCTGCCTGGATCTTTCAGCATTCATTTTTTCTTGTGGCTTATTTTCATTTCAGCAGTTACATTTTTGATTAGTTGATGACTTTGCTTCCTCCAGTTACTGTGGAGCCTTTGATTTAACATAGGGTAGAGGAAATGTAGGGGAGAAGCCAAGTTTCGTTTGTCATCAAGAACTTGATGACGTTTTTTTGTTTTTTGTTTTTTCCCCTTTCCAGAAAACAGAGGTCATAGAGGAAGCCTTTCCTGGGTAAGTGCACTGAAACTATTTGCTTGCTTGATAGCAAACATCTTGTTGTATTTTCTGATGATGGAATGTGTGTCCCCCCCCCCCAAAAAAATAATAATAATTGTGGTTTTATTTTCCACAGCATGTTTATGGACACTCCTGAAGATGAGAGAACCAAATTGATCAGTTGTTTGGGAGCCTTTAGACAGTTCTGGAGCAATCTTTCTCAGGTGAGTAATCCCATCTGTTGCTGACATTTTTTAGAAACAACACCCAAAGCTTCCCAAAGCAATTCATCAACTTACAGGTCAGGTTTTCATAATTATATACAAACCAATCAATGCCAGTAACTCTGTGAGTGGAATTTCTGCTGTTTAGAGAGGTCAGGTAGCTTATAGTAGTTAAAAGCCACAGGCGGGTCCTGAAGTTCAGCTAATTAATAGGGTGTGCTGTTTTCTTTTTAAGATACCAGAATGTTGTCTTAGGGTCTCTGTGCACCACCCAGCCAGTTCTGCTTTATAAGGTGCTGTTCCTGGTTTCTGCTCATATGTTGGGCTTAGCAAGAATATAAGATCACTGATCTTCTGGATCAGACTAAAGTTCTATCTAGTCCATCATCCTGTTCTCAAGTGGCCCAAGAGATGCCTGTGGCACATAAGCAGGACTTAAATGCAACAGTACTCTCCCCACTTGTGATTCCCAGCAACTGGTGTGCAAAGGCACAATGCCTCCAATAGATAGTACACAGCCATCAAAGCTAGTAGTACTCATTGATAGCCTTATCCTCAATTAATTTGTCAAATTCCTTTTTTAAATCATCCAAGTTTGTGGCCATTATTATATATCGGGATAGCGAACTTCATCAACTACCGGTATGCACCATGTGAATGAGTACTTTTATCTGTCCTGAATCTTTCAGCATTCAGCTTCATTGGATGACCCTGAGTTCTAGTGTCAGGAGAGAGATAGAAAAAATTCTTTCCATTCACTTCTCCCGCATCTTGTACAATTTTACACACCTCTATCAGATACCCGCTTACTCACATTTTGTTCCTAAACTATTTCTGCACAAGTTGCCAGGAAGCTCCTGCTGGCAGTCCTACCAGCAGTAGACAGGGGAAAGGCCCCAGAATGGAGTGTAAGGGAGGCCCATTAGAGACTTCAAATTCATTTGATTCTAAGCCTTGCAGATCTCCCAAGGGGCCTTGCCATTGGACCCCTGGAGCTACACCAGCATGTGGCTGGCATAGCAAGAAGGATAGAACCCACCGTACCATTCTGCACTATCCTAGGCTCTTGCTGTTCTATGAAACAACCACAAATTCAAATCTCGGCAGTCTCTCAACTCCCATTCTTTCCCGTAATCTGTGTTGATTGACTAGATTAATAGTAATGGACTTACAGAGAATTGTTTTGAGAATCTTTTTCCATCCCCTTCACAAACAGGAATTATTAAAGATACTTGCTTGGAGGTTTTATTACTGTAAATATTGACTTGTTCCCAATCTCTTTTCAAGTTTATGAAATCTGAATTACTGACATGTTTCTCTTTCCTTTTACAGGAATCTCATGAACAATGTGTTCAGTGGATTGTAAGGTTCATACATAGCCAGCATAGTCCTAAAAGAATTTCCTTTCTGTATGACTGTTTAGCAATGGCTGTGGAGACTGGGCTACTTCCACCAAGGTATGTTTCTTCCAGACAAACAGGGCCTGTTGAAAAGCATGATGGAAATTTGGGTGCTTAAGGATTGTCCTCATATGCACTAATACTTGGAGTCTGACAACGTTCTCTTAGAAAATACACCACTCACTTTTGTTTTCAATTTCTCCAGGATGGTTTGTGAATCTCTGCTAAATTCTGACAACCTAGAGTGGGAAAGGACACAGCTTTGGTCTCTAACATTTAAGCTTGTCCAAAAAATAATCGGTGGTGTAGACTACAAGGTAATGGTCTTTAAAAATCTCTGTGTTGCGATACTTCATTGTGTTTTTTAATATTGCTATTATAGGCTACAAACAGTTTTCTTGGTTGTTTATTTAAATTTAATGCCTACCTTATCCGGAGGCTTGGGATCACCCTTGCTACACCTTGGGTTTATTCAATAATTGTATGATATAGGCTATCATTTACCATATCTGTTGAGAGTAGAGTTGAAACAGAGATAGAAAAACTGCTTCTTGAGGACACTGAATGATTCCAAGACTTGAGCTGATGTTTTTAATCCAGATTTTCTGATTGCCAACACTGTTGGTAGTTGACCACTCAAAATTACTTTGAATTGTAGGGTTTCCCAGACTGATGGGATTCACATAGGATTAATTATGCATAGTAATTCCAAACAGTGGAATTCATCATCACCTCAAAACAGGTGCAAAGTATATCAGCATAGTAACTGTGCTGTGATGATGTGGATAATAATCATTGCATGCACATCTGAGCTGTAGGACCAGATTTCAAACATTGTACTTTGGTTTCCAGTGCAGCATTTGTACGGTCCTTATAGCTGAATTGAGGCATTCAACAATGATAAACTCACACCCAACATCCAGCAGGGGAATCAATGCACAGTAGCTTGCTTCTCTTACCAGCTCCTGGGAAACAATGTGTAGTTCTAACTAGCAACCTCATTTGGGGCGGCAAGAGAGGGTGAACCCATTGGATGAATCTGTGTATATGGTATTCATTGCTTTAAGAAAGTGGATGACAATCAGTATAATTCTAAGACTGAAAAATCCTTTATCTGTGTGTGCATCTTCCGTTTCTATAAAATTGAAACATGTACACTATGTTTTCCCAGATTTTTTCTATATAATATTTTTCTGTGTTTTTATAGGGTGTGCGAGATCTTTTGAAGGGTATCCTAGAAAAAATCCTAACTATTCCCAACACAGTGAGCTCTGCTGTTGTGCAGCAACTGTTAGCAGCAAGAGAGGTAAAGTTGTGAAGTGGTGAAGGATGCAATAACACAATAAGTTATTTTAGACTGCAGACATCTATCACACAAGGCTTTGGAGAAGCTTTTGAGAATTACATGTTCAATTTGGTTTAAAAGCCAATTAATCTTTGGTTGCCTTAAAAGAGACCTCTGAGAAAGTTTATCTGACATGCATCTAAAGTTATTTTCTGTGTGTAAGATGCAGAGTGCAAAAGTAGTGTATCTGTAGCACCTCCTTGATAGGAGATTTTCTTAAAGGTCCCTTGAGATATTAAGGCAACACATCCAAATATTTATGCAAAGTGAGTATTGCAACTACTAAAAAAAGAAAGTGAATTAAAATATGAAGTTGGGTTCCAGTCACCATAGTTCTTTAACATGTTATGTTCTGGAAGAAAAACGTTCTTTCTTGTTGTCCAGCCTTCCTGAAAGAAATTTTTTAATATTGGATATAGTATTTTCAATGTGTTCAACTAAGAGTGCTAACTTCTTTACAAATCTAGATCGTTAGCATCCTTTCAGTGATTCCATTTTTAGCCTTCTGAGATGTCGGAACACCCCATCATAGTTTGAGCGTAAAATTAAAACTGAAGCGTGTTTGTGTGGAACATTGCAATCAAATCTCCTAATTCTGACCTTGTTTTATCCTTCCCTCCACTCCATCTCCTCTAATAACAAACACAGGTGCTGAGTGCTGGTGGCCATAGAGCCAGAATGAGGTCACTGAGAAACAAGAAGGCAGATAGCGCCATGCTTTATTTTATTTTTATTTGCAAAAATTTCTATACTGCTAGCCTTAAGAAAAAATATAATGGCAGGGAACGGCATAAAATCAACAATAAAATTACATTCATAAAACAAGTACAAAGTGCTTGGGGAACTGCAAGGTTTATAAAAGTCCAAAATGTAAGGGAGCACAACCAAATGAAGACTGAGCTTGTTCGGTGGCTAGGGGAAGACAGAAATTTGGGGCAGTGGTCTGGGTATGACTAGCTTGTGGAACCCTGAACAGGATTGCTCTATATGGCAACATTTCACTGCAGGCTTCACTTGCTTTTCTCTAAATTTTGCACAATTTTTTTCTGCAGTTTTCCTCTCTTTGTTGTTACCCAGGTAGTTGCCTACATTTTGGAAAGGAATGCATGCTTATTACCTGCCTACTTTGCGGTCACAGAGATCCGAAAGTTGTATCCCGAAGGAAAACTTCCACATTGGGTAAGGCTTAAGATATATATTTAAAAGGACAAATGCCTTCATTTCCCTAAAGCCTGGAGTAGTATGGGACCAGTTTATTCCAAAGGGAAGGGAAACGACATCTAGGTTCAGTGTGCCATGTTCTTACATGGCATGCAGCATAGCCCTTGATCAAAAGGATTTTGTCACTATCACAAATAGTGATAGTTTTATCCTCAGATGTTTTATCCAGGCAAGCTTAGTCTCAGACCAATGGCTCCTTGAGACTTTCTGTAGAGCATCCTAGAACGATTGTACTGTAAAGGAAACTACAGAAATGCTTTGCATTTCCTATTTCACTGCATCTTCATTTTGTGAAGAATAGGTCCTTTATCATAAAAATTTGTGTGTCTGTCTGTCATTTCCTTTCTATAATCTTATTGTCTGATGTTGCACTCGAGAGTTCTCCCCTTATGCATGCTTGCTGATTGCTCTTGTTTGTTTAGGACAGTGGAGGTTCATAATGTGAAGAGACTTAGTTAATGTTGTTGTTGGCTTTGCCCTTTTTTGGATAACAGAATAGTTAGTGGCTGAAGCCAGTTTTGCTGACCTAGTTCTTAATTCAAATTATGATAACTTACTGGTGAAGATTTATAGCATTTGGATTAATATAGTACTGGTTAAAGTAATTTGCTTGTTGGGTGCAGATTAAACTGGGTATTTGACTTCCAGTTTTATTTATTAAGTTGTTAGGCAACCTAGTATCGGACTTCGTGGATTCCTTCAGACCTACAGCGAGAATAAATTCCATCTGTGGTAAGAGTTTCTAAATATAGCAGTGTAAGGTTAGCTTTGTTGGCATTAGCTGAAGAATCTAATGTGCACTTTCTGGCCCATAATGTTAAATACAGATAACATGTCTGGTGATTAGTTAGATGTGCCACTGATTCCTGTGTGCCCGTAATCTGCCACTTGGTGGTCTCTGGGATCAAGCATTATAGTCTGCCCAGCAGAGTAATGCTCCAAAACTTGATCATTGTGGTGGGAATCAGTGTTGACACCACTTGTGCAATGGTGTCTAGGAGGGCCTTTTACCAACTTCCTCTGGTTCACCAGCTACACCCAGGTTCCTGGACAGGGATAGCTTTATCGCAACATCAAGGCTAGATTACTGTAATGTGCTCTGTGGGGCTGTCCTTGGGTCTCGTTCGGGAGAGCCAACTGGTGTTGAATGCAGCGGCCTGATTGCTAGTGGGAGCTCCTGGCTGAGAACAATGAGAAATTGAGCCTTTAGCGTCATTGGCCCAGTCCTGTGGAACACCCTGCCACTAGAAATCCAGCAGGCTGCTCCTGTGCCAACTTTCAAATGCCTGCTGAAAGCATTCCTATTCTGCCAGACCTATGCAGACAATTAAAAGGTGCATCCCCCATGGTGGTCTGCTGCTGTTTGTTTTTAATTATATTTTTTGCCTTTTAACTTGTTTTGATTTTATCATTTGCTCTTCTGTCTTTATATTGTTGTAAACGGCTGGTAGTTCTTTTTACGATACAGCGGTATACAAATATTTTTTATAAAATAAAATCCTGGGGCTTGAAAAATGCAGCATCTGTGGTAACTTCACGCAGATGCCTCTAGGCATGGAACAATCAAGGCCCTTAGTCAGGCCTGCAGAATGCAGGCATATTATTAGTATTTCTATTGTATACAAAAAGAATTGGCTAACAATATCCTAGGGTTTTTATGCCTTGCAAATTTAGGGAGAGGTATACTTTGTGACTCATGGTTTCTCTCTTTGGTTTCCAATACATGTAGGGCGATGTAGCCTCCTTCCTGTGGTAAATAACTCTGGTGCTATTTGCAATTCATGGAAGCTGGATCCTACAACTCTTCGTTTCCCACTGAAAGGCCTTTTGCCATATGATAAGGTATATGTGCATGTGACAGATGTGGAAGCCATATTTCTAACTTAGAAATGTGAGGGGAAACAATTTATGGAACTTTTTCACATATACCGGTTAAAGTGCTGGTGCTTATGCAATTTTGAGAATGCATTAAAATGTTGTCGAAGGTTAGCCCATTGATTGCATGTTCTGATTCCTAAAGAAACATACAGCTTTTTCTCAGGGTCCTAAAAAAAGAGAGTACGTTATCGTTGTTGTTCTTCTTGTTGCAAAATCTCCACCCTACTGAGCTTATAAAAGCAGGGGTGGGTGGGTGGAAACTCCCAGAACATAACCCTGGCTCTGCAAAGGCTCGGAAACTTGTGAGAAGGTGATCCTTTCACTGGCCCTTGGGGAGGCTTGGAACGAGGCAAGATGTGCGGGAATTTGAGTTGTGAAGGTGGGAGAGGCTTGTCCCTGCAGTTGCGCTGGGCCTTGCGTGCACTTGGAGCATCTGTGAAGTGCCGCATTAAATCAAAAGCAAAGCCCTACTTCACCTTGCTTTCACCAGAGTAGTAGGGCTGGTACAGAGCTGGAATGTTGGCTCCCTATCAAAGCCTGTTTGGGCTCCTTGCACATTGAATTGTGCAAGTCAACTGAATTGAACGTGTCAACTATATACAGGCAAATCCAGTATTCTTGCTTGATAAATGTGGTCCCCTGCTTTACTCTATTGCTGCCAGCTGCTTTCAGAAGCTCCTTGCACAGAGCACATCCAGTGAGGGTTCACCCATAATAGGAAGTTGCATTTCTGCCTAGTGAGCATGCAAGTGTTGCCACCTCAACTGTTCTTGATGTCACAGAAGGACTTTGCCAAAGAACGGAACCCTCCTTGAGGGGGTGACTAATGCTATCCAGGAAAAATGGTTCCTGGAGGTGACATTTCTTTATAGTTTGGTAGAAATAGCATCTGCTCTGGTTCTCTGTTTTGCCCAAACTTCTCACGGATCCGTACAAGAAACGCTTTGGAGTGTTTAGGTGTTTTGGAAAGTAGCAAGCAAGCAACCGTGATAGCTAAAAAGTGTTGCACTTTTATTGTCGCATAAATACAGCAAGTGGTGCGTAAAGGTAAGTTGTGTTGGACCACCTTAGCTCCTCCCCCCCCCCCATATTCACTGTGCCCCCATATCTGTCTGCCAGAAAACCAAGTGGGTCCTTTTCGTACTGTCTCTGTGGCGAAGTTGGAGGTGATCGAAGGTGTAGCCAAATATTCTTAGTGCATGCTAATAAGACTGCAAGAATAAAATTACCTGCAGGGATAGAGAGACAGCGAGAATGTTCATACAAGTTGGAAAATGATGAATTCTGTGTCACAGCAGATGAGTTTCTGCTTCTGTGAAAAGCTTCCATTCCGACCTATCTAAAAATGCTGCCATTTATTGCCTACTCTTGTAGTATTGATAGGCAATAATTTGGGTGGGGGGTGGCGGAGTTGGTGGATAATAATTATGGCGATAATCTGAAATAAGACTCTTGTTAAGTCTAAGAACATTAAATCACTTACCCCAAAACTCCTGCCATCTGAGGCAACAATACCTAAAGTAAGAGTCACGCAACACAAATATTAGTGGGAAAAAGGGAGCCTGCTTAATGTCTGTCGCTGGTAATGCTTTAATCAGATGGGGAATCTTAATTTCAGCTGTTAAATATTTTTCTGTCAATAGGTTGGTATTTGTATGCTTTTTTGTTTTTGTTTTCAAGGATCTGTTTGAGCCCCAGACTGCTTTGTTGCGGTATGTGCTGGAGCAGCCCTATTCCAGAGATATGGTCTGCAATATGCTAGGTCTAAACAAGCAGGTACTGTATTGTGCTGTAATGTCTTTTGTTTTGCATAGAACCTGCACTTTTCTTTTCTCTTTTTCTTTGCTATAGCTAACTAAGCAAAACAGTTGAGGATCAGATCATGATTCCCCCCCCCCAACCTTCAGTATTATTGCTTTAGGTTAATTGGGCACTATTATTCCTATCATTTATATATTGTTTTAAAGGTTTCAAAATTGAAAAGTAGATACTTTAAATATATATATACATATATATATTGGCATTGCTTTTTTCCCTATAAGGCCAGCCTCAAATATACCCTGAACCTATGGCAGACAAACGTTCCCCTCTTTTTTGGAGGGGTGGCAGCAGTGGTGGTGGTAGATGTACTGCTTAGATCACTAGTCTATGAATTTGTCTGTGAAATGCCTTGGCATGTTTTCATTACCGTCAATGGTAATGAATGGTTTAATGTTAAACTTTTTTTAAATTTATTTTACTTTACTCCCCACCCCTTTTTTCTTTCTTTCTTTCTTTTTGCCTTACCATGTGGGAGGGCCTGATCTGACTTGGGGTAACTTGAGGCTGGCCTCATAGTCACTGTTTTGTCTTTTCTTTTTTTCTTCCTTTATTTTTGTTCTGTCCTGTCTTGTCCTGCCCATCCTCCAATGCTCTAGACCTTGAACATTGCTCAGGTATGTTCACAACCTTACTGTTGTATTGTGACTAACGATACGCTGGCTGCTTTGTAGCCACTGATTCCAGTTCGAGAATACACGTCTGGCCAGGGCTTGAAATTGGTGGGACCATCACATGCTAAGAAATGGTTAACTTCCAAAAAATTATGAGGTTTTAAGAATGCTGTGTAGTTTAAAAAGGATCTTTTGAAGCCGGTTCAATCATTGGCTTGAGTTACCCATGACTTACTCAAACTGCCATAGTCAATTTTGTTCTGACTATAAAATTCCCTTGCCTTGAAAAGAAAGAAAAAATGTTTGTATAATAATGTGAAAGAAAACTCGGTTTGCTAAATATTAGCACACTTAAGTATTTATGTAAAAATTCAACTTGACTAGGAAAGGTCATACTCAGCCTCCATTAAAAAAAACCAATGACTATTTTAACATATCTCCAAGTGGGCTGAGCTAAAAAAAAGCAAAGAAAAAAATTCCTTGGGAAGATGGACATAAATTTACAACTTATTTAATACCCACACTCGTCTGCTTATATATTTCAACTTTGACCTTTTTAGTCTTTCTTTTTTTATTTAACAAGTTTATCCAAAGTGATATTTAAGCAAAATACAATGGCGTTGGTGTTTGCAATACTATAGTGAAGGTTGTGTCAGTGTTTTCATTTTATAAAAACTCTCATTTCAGGGATTGTACTTGACCATAACATTTGCTTAATGTTAAAACTTTGGTTATTACTTAAAAACAACAACAATTTTGTAGACTTAGATTTGCTGTATGTTCACTTTGCAAAGAAATTATAAAGTAGTACTCCACTTTAAAATAATACAGCTATTTAATATAGTGTTGTTTGTTAAACTTAAAAAAAGCTTTGGTGAATGGTACAATGACAGTTGTGGAGTTAATGCTTAAAATGATTATTTTCACAGCTAAGCATTTGTTGAGAATAAAGGTAAAGGCACCCCTGACCATTAGGTCCAGTCGCAGACGACTCTGGGGTTGCGGTGCTCATCTCGCTCTATAGGCCAAGGGAGCTGGAGTTTGTCCGCAGACATGTGGCCAGCATGACTAAGCCGCTTCTGGCAAACCAGAGCAGCGCATGGAAACGCCGTTTACCTTCCCGCCGAAGCGGTTCCTATTTATCTACTTGCACTTGACGTACTTTCAAACTGCTAGGTGGGCAGGAACAGGGACCAAACAACGGGAGCTCACCCCATCGCAGGGATTCAAACCGCCGACCTTCTGATCGGCAAACCCTAGCCTCTGTGGTTTAGACCACAGTGCCACCTGCATCCCTTTGTTGAGATAGAAGTGTATATTTTTATAAGTTGCTTCTTTAATGCTAAATTGTAAGATAATCTGTACCACTGGAACTGCCCAAGCACGCGGAGCTGTCTAATTTGTGGCTTCCTGGCATATTTCTGCTGTACAGCCATGAATATTCACAAATGTACAACTCTCCTTCATCCTTTTATAATGTTTAGCATCACACAACTGGGTGTATGCCAACAAGTTTGTTGCATAAAGTATGAATTGGAGCTCAAAGCTGGAAAATCTGAGGCCAAATCCCTTGATGAATTTAACTGGGTGACTTTGGTTAAGCCACCGTCTTTCAGCTTCACTTCCTTATCTGTTAAATACCTCCCTGCTTTACTAAATTGCTAAATTCATCTTTACCAAAGATAAATGTTGCAAATGTGTTGGGTTCCTAATGTGGCATATTGGAGCCCCATTTTCCTTGCCAAAGCACATACTACAGTTCCACAACAGGCTCTTATGAAGAATTGATAGTTCTCTGTGCATGTTCTATATTCACTTTTCTTCCCCCATCTGCTTGGCCAAGGAAGGTTACACAGGAGAAAACTGAGCTCTGCAAGTATACTTAGCTCCTTGCCGGAGTTGTGAAATTAAAATATTGTGTGGTTCCACCTTCTGCCTCTTTTAACTTCTACTCTAAGCCTCCCAATAGACAAATGTTTATAAAATAAGAGTGAATATTTAGTGGCTTAATTTTTTAACATCATCAACAACTTCACAATAGTAGGTTTAGAAATTACCATTTTGATCCATTTTACGTATGTACCTTTTAAAGTACATTGAAAGATCAAGATTGGGAGAAATAATTTCTACCTCTAGCATACAGTTCAACTCAGAGCAAACTTTTATGGCCAAGTAACAAAACTTTGAAATTCATGGTTTTTTAAATGGAAATGCTGACAAACTATGAATTGTAGGTGTGCTGCCATAATAACAACAGTCTGTGAACTTTTTTTGTTTTGTTCATTTGTCAGTTTAAAAAAGCATGAAAGGGTTGTGTGTGACATTGCTTGGTTGGAATTCAAGGCTAATGCTGCAAATGATATCAAATGATCAATACTCAGACTATGCAAGTTGGTTTTATTGTAGATTAATCTGCTTAGAAATCTGTATTTCCTGAAAACTTCAGCAATTAAGACCTTGGCTTTGCATTACAATATCAACTGCCTACAGCTCCATCAAAAATTTACTTGTGACTCAAAAATGATTAAATAGAAACAGGCTTCACACATACATCTCCACCTAACATTTTTGTGTTGGACTTGACCCCATTTTGCATTGGGGCCTTTACCATGAGTTCAGTTATGAACAGATGGCGTGGATAGTGTAGTCGTGCTACAATAACACAATTGTTTCTGCAATGAAGTGTGCTGTCAGCAGGAGCGCTTCCCCTGCTCTTAATGCTGTCCTCCTGCGCCCCGCTCCTCCTGTGTTTCTACTGCTGCTGCTCTCTTTAATTTCCTTTTGTATCTTTAGGGGGGGAAATCCATCTATGGTTCCTCTTCAGGAAACTGTTCTCAGGATATGTCTCCTATGATATGTGTAATCAGCCCATAGTTGTGGCCTTCACACCTACCCAGCTCATTTGAAACTGAATGATGGTTCCTTTACAATATCCAAAGAAAGAAATGTTTTGAAGTAAGGGGACTCACTTTCAAACAGCATTTTTGTAATTGAGAATTTTTACAAATCAGCATAAAGTTAGTGCTGAGAGCTACATCTAGTCTAAATAAGTCCAATGGTGTGCCTCAGGGCTCCATCCTCTCCCATGCTTTTCAACTTCTATATGAAGCCGCAGTGAGAGATCACCAGGGGATCTGGACTGGATGTTCCCCAGTATGATACCCAGCTCTACCGCTCATTTAAATCTGAACCAGTGAGGGCGGTAAATGTCCTGTATGAGTGTCTGGAGGTGGTTGGAAGATGGATGCTGGTTAACTGATTATCCCAACAAGACAGAACTACTGTTTCTGGTGGGCAGGTGTGGGGGACTCCCTGGTTCTGATTGGGTTAACTGTGCCCCTGAAGGACCAGGTACACAGACTTGGGGTCATTTTGGACTCATATCTGTCCATGGAAGCGCAGGTTAATTCTGTGTCCAGGATGGCAATCTACCAGCTCCATGTGGTACGCCAGCTGAGACCCAACCTGCCTGTGCATTGCCTCACCAGGATGATTATCTCCCACCTGGACTACTGCAATGTGCTGTATGTGGGGCTATCGTTGAAGGTGACCCAGAAACTGCTACTAATCAAGAATGCGGGAGCTAGGCTGGTGACTGGGATTGACCACAGGGACCATAGAACACTGGTCCTAAAAGATCTACATTGGCTCCCAGTACATTTCTGAGCACAATTTAAAGTGTTGGTGCTGACCTTTAAAGCCATAAACGGCCTCAGCATCTCCACTCCCATCATTTAGCCCAGACACTGATCCAACTCCAAGGGTTTTCTGGCGGTTCCCTCACTGCAAGAAGTGAAGTTACAGGGAACTGAGTAGAGAGCCTTCTCGGTAGTGGTGCCCGCCCTGTGGAACAACCTCCTGTCACATGTCAAACAGATAAATAACTCCGATTTTTATAACTATACACTTAAGTGTTGTATAAGCAAAAGTGTCCCTGTGAGGCGCTCAGAGTCAGTGAACATTCTGATCTGCGGAATGGTGGCTACTGTGCAAGAAGGTCATGCGAATACAGTAGTATTTGCTGTGTGCAATTGCTTGCTGCGCACTGTTATGTGTGCATACTGATTCTCTGAGTCTGTGGGTGCATTTGGGCATTTACAGCATTGCAGCAGCATTTCTCTGAGAAAGCCCTTTTCCAGTTGGTTCCAGAAGTGCTGGTATTGTACATAATAATATTTCTCAGTCTTCACTGGTAGTAAAAACAGAATGAGCAAGGGTTGTGTGTATTCCAAGTTGGAGGAAGGGGGGGAAAACTGTTCCTAGGCAATCCAAATTCTGTGCCAAGAAATGCTGGATTCTAAAAAGCAAATTTGCATAATTTCTCTCCTTTATTATGCAATTATGCTGTATTACAGATAAACTGAAGCTCTGCTCCAGACCTCTCTGGCAGCTAAGATTTCATTAGGGATTGTCTTCACCAGGAATTGGGAAGCTGCCGTCTTCCACTGTTGCTGGAATTGAACTTCCATCAGGCCCAGTCAGTATGGATGATAGAAGAGACCATGTGTGGAGGCCACAGGTCACCCATCTTGGTCTACACACTTCCTAGCATCACAGCTCACATGAGTTTCCTTCAACAGTTGTGGAAGTGCCCAGTTTGGGGTTGAGCAGAGGGAGTCGGAGAACTTTCCCCATTGGAGAAAAATGGAAGAATTTGCTTAGGGCCAAACTGGACATCATGTGAAATATATATTTGGATTGAACGCATGCACATTATAAACATGCAGATGGTAGCCACTGGGGAAACTGCTGGTTATCCAGATTGCATCAGGCAGGGATGGGGATATAAACTATTTCCACCTGTTGGCATTGGCACCAATGGGGGACTTTCTCCATTGCACTTGTGTCAGGATCACAGCAGGGAAGAAAAGGATCTTCCTCACCCCACATATGCTTGTGCTTCTGCACTGGGAGCAATAAATACCGCTCACCCTCTGATTTGGGGACAGGAGATGCACAACATGACTCAAGGACCATGGCTAAACCTGATCTCAGTGCCCACAACTTTGAAGGGGAGATCAGTTTTTGTTCTTCCCTTTACAGCCTTTCTGCTTGAGCCCATTTGATAATTGAGCCTGCTGCTTTCTGCATATTCCATCCCACAGTTCCATTTCCTGGTCAAGTTAAGAGTGTTATAGAAAGCAAAAACTGACCTTTATAGTTCCTTCTGAATCACTTCAAAAACATAATTGCATTCGTGAATTTATTGTCGTTAGAAACCTGCATTAACTGACAGTTGTTTCCTCTTAAATAACTTAATTCAAAACTGACATAGGTTTGCACTCTTGGGCTCTTGGAAATTTGCCCCCCTCTCTACCAAATTCTAGTGAATTTCAAGCCCTGTACACAGTAGTTTTGCATGCTGTATCATGAAATAGTTTGTAGTACTGTCTGTTGCATTCTGCTCTGCTTCATAATTAGTTGCATTTGGGGGGAAAAGTATTCTCAACTGGTGGCGTTAATATTGCTCTTTGTAAATCTGTAACGTGGTTGATCTGTGATAATGGCATTGTGTTTTTTTGAAAGAGAGGGTCAAAAGCAACTAATGTCCTTTTGATTGGAAGTATTCTGTTTTTAAGCATGCTTCAAGAAAGCACAGCTAGATTTGTAGCTTTTGCAAATATTGAGCTGGCAAAGAGCATGTGAAGGAGAGAGTGCTGATCTCAGAGTTTGTCCAAAGTTTTGTCATTCTTGCATTGTATTGTTAAATTGAAATCATAATCCCTTTTTCATGGCAAAAAGCTATCCATATTGTTAAGCATAGAATAAGTATCTGTTTCCAGCAACCTTGGGATTTTTTTCTCTGTTTTTTAAAAATTAAATTTGGAAGGTTTTCTTTTAGACTGCCTGTTAATCCAAGAAACCATTTGTTAAGAGGAGCACTGAAATGTGTTGAGTAAATCGTATTTGGGTATCATAGCACATTTCTCATGAAACGAAAAACAAATAATGAATTCTCTCTCTTTTTTGCCTCTAGAAAGGGACAAGGCATCTTCATGATTAGATTCTAAGCAGCTCCGTACCTTTTCTGTATTATCTTTTAAAAATAATACTTTTTTCTTTTTATTAAGGCTGTGTTATGTTACAGGTTCACTATGTGAAACTCTGAAATTCTATAATATATACAGAAATGACTCAGTAACTTCAATAGTAGTGCCTCGAATGTACACAGTTTCTTCCAGCTGCTTGTAAAGAATTGGCTTCATGCTGCACCACTGTGGAATGTTCCAATTATGCGCATTATGTAGTCTAAATAGGGGAAGATCAAAATGAAAGGGGTCTAGCAGTTTGCAAAACATCCAAGCACACAAACAGAAGAAAGTGAACAACTAAACAGATGCACCACTGGCATAGGAATTGGTATTCCCACATAATGACTGTTCAAGCTGTGTTAATAAGCTGAGATATGAACAAGCTTTTTGCCAGTATGCACTTCTCCATTTTGTAGCATGAATAAACAATCCAGGTATTCTTCAAGTAACCGTAGTTTCCCATTTCATCTCAATGAAACTATAGTTTGTAGTTCATATCAGGATATTAATTTCCAGAGCTGGTAACTCTAGCTTCCTGATTTGGGTGAAATTAGAAACTATTGTTTATTAGAGGCTCCCTGGTTTGATTGCTCACACTGTGAAAAGAGGAATGAATGGGTTCTGTGCACAAGCAAAAGGCTTATTATGTTGTTCTGAGGTTTGGTAATCGGTTTCTTCATGTGTAACACCAAACCATGGGCTTGGCAAAATATGGCTGAGCCTCAGGCTCACGTGCTGTCTTTCACAAACTCCACTTCATTAGTTGTTTTCTGAATTGTGGAAAACCATAGTTTAACCTCCTTGTGAGGAGGTAGAACACACAAGGACAGAGCTCTGTCTTGTAATCCATACTTTGGTTTGATGGTATATATGAACTGACCCCATATATTGAGTGTACCCAAATTGTTAAGGTGTCAGGAACTGCCACACTGAAGTCCATTAACTGCAGAAGAGCCCAATTCCGTTGTATTATTTTAGTCTTCACACTGCAGCCTCCAGAGCTGAAAACATACTCTTATATGAAAAACATTCCCTTACATGGTGTTTTTAGATATTTGTTGGCTCCATAAACAATTGTGCCTAGTAAGAGCAGGTATAACAAGTAGCCTATTATTTTTTCTTTAAAAAATATAATGACCTGTAACATCAGACAGTTTTAATGTTTTGCCTTATCTTGTAAAGCTTTATGTTCAGATCCCATTTCATGCTTCCCAGACGTACATTATAGTAACTGTACTGAAATGGCAGAGTTAAAATGATGGATGCTAGACTGTGGAATATTTTATCTGGTTTCTGCTTTGCAGCACAAACAACGATGCCCTGTGCTGGAGGACCAGCTGGTGGATCTTGTGGTCTACGCCATGGAGCGGTCAGAGACAGAGGAGAAATTTGATGACGGGGGAACCAGCCAATTGTTGTGGCAGCACCTTTCCAGCCAGCTTATCTTCTTCGTACTTTTCCAGTTTGCAAGCTTCCCTCACATGGTCCTGTCTCTCCATCAAAAGGTAGATTACCTACCACTAGCAATAATAATAAAGAGTAGATGGTTATCCCTTAACCTTCACGGAATCAGCTCCTGCCCTGCCCACTCAGAGTTTCATCTACTTCCATGGCCCCAAACCAGCACCAGCCCTGAGACCTATGGATATAGGGCGGCATGCAATAAATAATAAATTGGCGGGTGAGTGTGGAGAGATTTGCCATTCTGCTACTGCACATGGTAAAATATGATTAAGGAAGAAGCCAAGCACTGAAAATTTGTTGCTACAAGAGAAATGAGGTGCAAAATACAACCGTACCTTGGTTCCCGAACACCTTCGACTCGAACGTTTTGGCTCCCGAACACCGCAAACCCGGAAGTGAGTGTTCGGGTTTGTGAACGTTCTTTGGAAGCCGAACGTCCAACACGGCTTCCGATTGAGTACAGGAAGCTCCTGCAGCCAATCAGAAGCCGTGCCTTGGTTGTTGACCATTTTCGGAAGTCGAATGGACTTCCGGAACAGATTCCATTCAACAACCAAGGTACAACTGTATGCTGAGGAAATTTTGATGTGTTACCCTCACTTACAGAGTCTGTCCAGGTGAAACTCGGCAATTTGAACAGTCAGCTTCATTTTTGTATTGCTTATATATGAGAGAGGCAGCTTTCCTTTTGAAAGTATGTATAAACTTGTCTTTAAAAAAGAGAGAGGCAGCTGACACCTTCCAAATTTCTGTTATTTGTTGACGTAAAAATATTAGTCACAAGTCTTCGTGCGCCCATGTTATATAATTCTAATACACCAACAGGTCATTAGTTCACAGCATCTTGCGGAAAGGTGTGAGAGTGTATTATTTCTCAAGTGAAAGTATAATATTTTATAGAAAATTAGAACAGATGTTCAGTGTTGCTGTTCTTGTCTTGGAGTGTGGACTTGCTGCTCAGTGTATCTTTTTTACAGTTAGCAGGACGAGGCCTAATCAAAGGCAGAGATCATCTGATGTGGGTATTATTACAGTTCATCTCTGGAAGCATTCAGAAAAATGCATTAGCGGACTTCCTCCCTGTTATGAAGCTTTTTGACCTCCTCTACCCAGAGAAGGAAGTGAGTCTTCTATGTGAAATATGTTTATTATGATTTACTACTCATATTTCCCCTGAAAAGACCCCCCCAGCAAATAAAACAAGTCTCAAAATGTCTTACAGTCCCTAAGGTGACAGTTGAAAGGAAAGGGGAAAAGAAGAGATTAGGGAATAATAATATGGGAAATATTGATTTGCTCAAATTTAAGATAGTAAAACAAGCAGCTTTCTATATTTTGTGTAATGAAATTAAGAAGTAATCAAAACGGAATAAATGTGGAGACATGAGATAGTAAAATGCAAGATCTGTCAAGAGAAAAATGATGCATGGAAGTAGAATATTGACTTATTTACAGAAACCCAAGATTAAGGGTCGGCAAACTAAGTTCCGCGGGCCGAATCAGGCCCAATTGCCTTCTGGATCTGGTCCGCGGATGGTTCTGGAGTCGCCGCTTGGATCGGCGCAAACGCCATTTTTTTAAAAAAAAAAATATTCAGGCACCATTTTTCAGACACACACACACACAAAATTTTCCCCTCCAGACACACCACGGCGGCCCCTCCTCCCTCCCTCTTCCTGGCTTCTCCCTGCCCTGCGGAGGAAGGGGGCTGGGCTTATGGGCTTAAAAGGAAGCCTCGCCACCCACCCAGGGACAGCTGGCACGGAAAGGAGAGGTGCCGCCTCCGGTTCCCAACCACAGACAGAGTGGCAGAAAGGTAGGCAGGGGATGGGGAGGGCTGGGAGAGAGAGAAGCCCTCTGCCCCGTGCGTGTGCAGTCTGGCCCGCCAAAAGGACTGCACACGCCGGTTCACCATGTCCCTCCCAAAAAAGTTTGCTGACCCCTTCCCAAGATTGTAACACAAAATCAAAAATGGAGGAGGAATATAAACAGTTTGATCCAATGCCTATAAGCAGATAAGACAGGCTGCCTGTAAGAATAACAAATAAAGTGATGAGGGATCAAAATGAGATTGGAGCAAGGTTTAGAAGAGATTTTGCTGATGCTCCAGCTACTCACAGTCCTGGAAACTACAGATCCTAGCCATGTGTTAACCATAAGCAGTTGCCTTAGGTTTGGGCCGGCTTGGAACAATGACCTAAAGCAGAACTTTCCAAACTTTTCATGTTGGTAACACTTTTTAGATATGCATCCCACCCACCTCTTTCCCCCCTTCCTCATAATGTCTCAACAAGTAATATTGGTGTGTAAAAATGATGCATGAGACACTGCACTACCTTTGTAACCCAAGAAAATCCTTAATAAAAATAATTTAATAAAAAAAAAGATATGCATCATTTTGAGACACAGTAATTCAGTTTTATTAGCGAACCGGAGGTTAAACTAACCCCTTTCCAGCCCCGGGAGGAGTATGGGGAGCATTCATGCAACACACCTACACACTGCAGCCGATACACTAACGTGTCGCAACACACAATTTGGAAAGCTCTGACCTATAGGACTGCCGCCGCCTTTACAACCCTGGCATCTTGCTAAGCTCAGTATTGGTGTCCTTCCTGCATGTTGACCCCACACACCCCCCAAAAAAATTATATCTGGTTGGGAAATAGCCTTCTCCATAGCTGTGATTTGCCCCTCATTAGCTGCTTTTTGCCATATGGTAAAGACCTTCCTTTTTAGGAAGCCCTTTGAATTTTTATGTATTAACTCTGCTGGAAACTGTTTTAATTGGATGTTTTGAACTGTATGATTTGCTCTGCTGCTTTTCTTTTTTTGGTGTGTGTGTGTATGTGTGTGTTGGGTTGTTGTTTTTTACATATCATGGTTTTATGGTTTTATCGTTAAGGCTCATTGAAGTTTTTGAGCAAAGGTGAGATATAAGTGTTTTGGATAATTGCCAGCCTATAAAAAAAATCTGCAGCTTAGCTAGGATGTGAATAACGTACACAGAAGAGAAATTACTTGACAATGTTAATCCCCACTTCCCCCCGCTGCAAGCCAGGGCATGTGCTTTTATTTCTGTGTTTGCATGTGAATTCTCATTATTGCTTTTGATGTAAGATATGCCAGTCGTTTTACTTTGTTTTATGTCAATCTACATGCAGCATTTCAGTTCTTTTAACTGTACTGCATTAGAGAAAGTGGTTTCAGTTTTGGGGTATTTATCTACTGAGTTACAAGAGAATTCCTTTATTGATGTGAAGGCTCCTAAGAGTCAAACTGGGATGCACCAAGTCTAAATGCCTTAAGTTGTATGACAGCCAGTAAACTTTAACTTCATGTTGTTTCTTTCCTTAGTGTATTCCTGTACCTGATATCAACAAGCCCCAATCAACACACGCTTTTGCAATGACCTGTATCTGGATACATCTGAACAGGAAGGCTCACAGTGACAATTCTAAGCTACAAATTCCAATTCCTCATTCTCTCAAGCTTCACCATGAGTAATTGTTTTCTATATAATAGCTCTTTTCAGTTGTGATAGTCCTGGTATAGATAATAGAAAAATACAACAGACTCTTTGGCCACTTGTACACAGAATATTTTGCAAGCTGTCTGTGAAAATAGGATGAGAAATTGTAATAGCCCACAATTAATATATTAATGCTGACAGTTAACAGATAGTATCTCATGTTGTGCGATCCCTGGTCAAGTGTGCGTGCCACACCTTTGCTGTAGCTACTGCATTGTTGTCGGCATCATCATTAGTAGTAGTATTTTAGTATTAGTGTGTTGCCCATCTGACTGGGTTGCCCCAGCCACTCTGGGCGGCTCCCAGCAGAAAAAAAAAACAAACGATAAAAGCATCAAACTTTAAAAACTTCCCTGTACAGGGCTGCCTTCAGAGGTCTTCTAAAAGTAAGATAGTTGTTTATTTCCTTGACACCTGCGGGGAGGGCATTCCCCAGGGTGGGCGCCACTGCCAAGAAGGCCCTCTACCTGGTTCCCTGTGACCTCACTTTTCACAGTGAAGGAACCAGGAGAAGACCCTCAAAGGAGGACCTCAGTGTCCAGGTTGAACAATGGTGGTGGAGACGCTCTTTCAGGTATATAGGGCCAAGGCCATTTAGGGGTTTAGAGGTCAGCACCAACACTTTGAATTCTGTGCTCAGAAACGTACTGGGACGTCTTAGACCCAGAGTCTCTCTTTTCCTGATAACTTGCCTCCTCCCAAATCTTTCTCCAGCTCTGCTTCATGTTACCTTGCTCACTTGTCTTCCTTATTGTTTACTTAAGCAGTGGCATTCACACAATTGCCGTTTTGCGAAGTTACATGGGTGTCTCTGCCTGAAGGAGCTTAATATTTAAAAGTTGACAGGGTAAGGAATAGGGAAGGGTAACGATCACAACAGAGAATAGAGAGAGAGGCAAGGACGATAAAAGATGAATGTTTTGTTTATTATACCGGTAGTCGTGTGCAGAATTTCTGTACTTCTTTCCCATAAAAGCACACTTCAGGGAGTTTGCATTAAAAGCCATAAAAAACACACCATGGAAGGCAGTTTAATTATGATAAAAGAAACCACTGCAGCAAAAAGTAACAAGTGAACAGAAGCATCACCAGAGAAGTGGTAAAACTCAACAGGAAAATAGGAAGGGGCTTTGAGTTATTAATTAGTTTATGCTGCTTATCCAACTGGGTTGTCTAGGCATTTCACAGCATGTTAAAATGCAGAAACAATTGGATTTCCCATAATCAAAGACCTGGTGGGAAAGGCTTTACACAGCAGAGATATAGATTTCCTCTGTAATACCTAGAATGTGATTGTTGGGTTGTTGTTTTTTTGGAGTTAGGATGCAACTCTACCATCCGATGCAAACTTGCATTGCCTGGGCATTTCTGGGACAGTCACTCTTTTCCCTTTCATTTAATTTCTTCTCAGGTTCTTGCAACAGAGTCTAAGAAATAAAAGTTTGCAGATGAATGACTACAAGATTGCCCTGTTGTGCAATGCTTATTCCACTAATTCAGAATGTTTCACGTTGCCTATGGGTGTTCTAGTGGAAACTATTTACGGAAATGGCAACATGAGAATACCTCTTCCAGGAACCAATTGTATGGCGTCAGGATCCATCACACCTTTGCCAATGAACCTCTTGGATTCACTAACAGTTCACGCCAAGATGAGGTAGAGTGTACTCAGTATCTGAAAGTTACAGAAGAGTCAAGTGTGTATTGCAGTACAGAAGATCTGTATTCTCAGAAAACTGTATGGCTTTGAAAATAACATGGTTTCTTTTTCTCCCCAGCCTCATTCACAGCATAGCTACCAGAGTGATCAAACTGGCCCATGCAAAATCTAGCTTAGCCTTGGCTCCAGCCCTTGTGGAAACATATAGTCGCTTGCTGGTTTATATGGAAATAGAATCCTTGGGCATCAAAGGTTTTATAAGTAAGAAATCTTGTTTGACTGATTTTTTAAAATGTCAACAGTTATGGTTGAAATTTGGACCTCTGCTGCCAAATTAATATACATAAACATCCCTGGCTTGGGCTGTCTGTGCATGCTCCGAAGTGCTTACAATTTGGGGCCCTATGTACTGTAACTTGATGCTAAATACATACTTCTATGCAATCTAGTTCAGGACCAAGATCCAGTTATTATAACTTTTGTTTAGATATATGTTAAGTTATTTTGCAGACATTCTTTATCTGGCATGATAACTTTAAATTAGTGGTACCTCGGTTTAAGTACACAATTGGTTCCGGGGGTCTGTAGTTAACCTGAAGCATACTTAACCTGAAGCTAACTTTCCCATTGAAAGTAATGGAAAGTGGATTAATCCATTCCAGACGGACCGCAGAGTACTTAAACTGAAGCGTATTTAACCTGAAGCGAACTTTCCCATTGAAAGAAATGGAAAGTGGATTAATCCGTTCCAGACGGAGTACTCAACCTGAAGCGTACTTAACCCGAAGTATGAGTGTAATTGGTTCTGGAAGTCCGTACTTAATCTGAAGCGAACTTTCCCATGGAAAGTAATGGAAAGTGGATTAATCCATTGCAGACGGGTCCACGGAGTACTTAAACTGAAAGTACTCAAACCGAGGCGCACTTAAACCGAGGTATGACTGTAATATAGTCATACCTCGGGTTGCAATTGCTGCAGGTTGCGCGTTTTCGGGTTACAGACGTGCTGAACCCGGAAATACCGAAATGGGTTACTTCCGGCTTTCAGCGCATGCGCAGAAGCACTAAATCATGCTTTGCACATGCGCAGAAGCACCAAATCGTGTCACACACGTGCCCAGATGCTGCATTGCGGGTTGTGAACGTGCCTCCCACACGGATCACGTTCGCAACCCGAGGTTCCACTATAAATAGCATGCATATTATAATCATACATATAGTTCTTTCCTGAATAGCCAGAGCACTTTTATCTCACCCATTCTTATGATATGTGTAAGACAGAAACAATAGTAGCATCCCTAATTATTGATAGGGGACTCAGGATAATAAGGGAATGGCTTGCTTGGCACCACCCAGTTAGTTTGTTGACAAGCTAGGATTTGAACTGGGAATGAACCAGCTCAGCACTATGCATACTGCTGGAAATTTATCTTGTTATTTTTATTGTTGCTTTTATTAACATATTTATCCGGCACATCTTCCAAGGAACCCAAATGGCATGCAGGCTTTAACCTCACAGTTGACCCTCCTGAGTTTGCCCAAGTTCAATCTGTGATTTCAGGGTTGTCAGTAAAGTAATTTATAAAAGAATGCCATATTTCAACAAAATTGTCTACATCATTTGTATTATTCGATGCATGTAATATCTTCTTTAAAGAAGAGATGACAAGCATTGAATAATAGGGACTCCTGCTTTAAGCTCCTGTTTAGGCAGCCATTATATGAATGAATAATGCAGTCTGTGTAATTGCATAATAGTGGATACCTATTCTACCTGAACTTGCTAAGATCTAACTATGTGCTATCTATTGTCAATGCTGTAGGCAGGGCCAGATTTAGGTTTGATGAGGCCCTAAGCTACTGAAGGTAATGGGGCCCTTTCTATGTCCAGCTGTCCTTTGTCAACAACAAATTGTCACTGTTTTTTGTGTTGACTATATGCTATATGGTAATTTATGGACCTAATAGGTATCTAACGCCATTTGCCACTGTTGCTGCATGTAGGTTTTGTTTTATTTGTTTTTTATCTTATATTTTGGAAATGTACATCCAGTTTGTTTGTTTTCCTTTAAATTTTTTGGGGGCCCCAATAGAATGGGGCCCTAAGCTTTAGCTTGTTTAGCTTGTACGTAAATCCAGCACTGGCTGTAGGGCTAAAAAAAATATAGGAAAAGGAAAAAAGAAACATGCCTGAACTTACCTTTTTCTATTTGTGCCTGTAAGAAAAATATATTCCTCTCAATGTTTCACTGAAAAAATAGTTGATTTCCTATTTTTCTTTTCAGGCCAACTGCTACCCACTGTTTTTAAGTCTCACGCTTGGGGAATCTTGCATACTCTCCTGGAGATGTTCAGCTATCGCATGCACCATATCCAACCTCATTACAGAGTCCAGCTGCTTAGTAACCTTCATTCCTTAGCCGCTGTGGCCCAGACTAATCAGAACCAGCTTCATCTATGGTAAGTGTTGCTACTGTAAATCAATCTATTTCTGCTTTGGAAGCATCACACCAAGCAGAAAACCATGGAAGAGGGATTGGGTCCAAAATGTTTCTAGGCCAAAAGTTAGTGCAATCTTTGGAAGGGCTGATTCAAACACTACAGAACCAACTTTGGCCACAGCTTATGATTAGTGAAGAGAGAGCTGAACCATGTGCTCAGGTTCAGGCAAGACGCTAAGCTAAAAGGTTGGCTTTGCTCGGTACGGAGCAAGAATAAACAAGACTGGAGAGAATACGTGCTGCTGCTGCTAGCTCCTCTCTGGGAGCCTACAAGTGTGCACAGTCAATGTACGCTTACAGAGTCATGCAGACCAGGCCAATATGCATTCATGGAAATATGGGTAGTCAATTGAGGGTGAACTCGTGTAAAGTGCAAAACTGAAAACTCAAATCACATGATCAAGCCAAATATTGCCATGCTTCCTGTAATAATGCTTGAAGCAAGGTGTTTCCTGCTATTATCATTAAAAAAAACCTTTCCCTCCCTGAAAACATAGCTAACATATTCTCTTTATAGTGTTGAAAGCACTGCTCTACGGCTGATTACTGCTTTGGGTAGCTCTGAGGTCCAGCCACAATTCACCCGCTTCCTTAATGAGCCCAAAACAGTCCTTTCAGCAGAATCAGAGGAACTTAACAGAGCACTTATTTTGACTCTAGCAAGAGCAACGCATGTCACAGGTAACAGTCATTCTCTCTGTTTTACAGATGGTTTTGAATATATCAAAGGAAAGCACAAGATGTGAGGATTAATGCAGTACATACAGTGTGCTAATTTTTGTTTTACAAGTCTTGAATTCTTTATGCTTTCACTGCATTGTTACAATTATTGAAGGAGTGAACTGTTACCAGGCCACAGCTATTATCAGGCTCACATATTACCCCCTCTTCCATCATAGTCACAATAGGTTTAGAAGCTTTCAGATCCACTTTAAACTAATCACAGCTTGCCATGATCTCTTAACCTGGACAAACTATAGTTACGTAAAATAAGCCACCTCCAAACTATAATTTATGAAGCTGACTTGTTTTCTCTGACCCCAGCTAAGATTAACCACAGTTTAGGGTTGAAATATAATGCTAAACTCTGGTTAATCTAAAACAGAGTCTAGTCAGAATGAATAATTAAATCTGGAAAAGGAAACCCGTGGAGGTCTTGAATTGTTAAAATTACAATATCAGTAATGCATATAGCAACTGTGGGGAATAAAGATGACTATTGATCAATCCACTGTATTTGTTTTAGCTATTTAAATAAGTAATTACATTTAGATGTCTGTCTTAGATTTTTTCACAGGGTCGGATTCCATTCAGGGCACTTGGTGCAAGGATATATTGCAGACCATAATGAGCTTTACACCCCATAACTGGGCTTCACACACCTTGAGCTGTTTTCCAGCTCCACTTCAGGTAATTAAGAAAACAAAACCAATTATTCAAGTATGCCTTCACCTTTGAGCAAGTTAGGATGGAAGAACATACTGTTTCTCTTACTTTTTAAAAGTCACCTCACAGTAAATTACGTGAAGGAGGCTTCCCAACAGTGTTTTTTGTATATTTTGGAGGATGAGATTTAAAGGTTTTAAAGGGGTACAGGTTTAAAGGTTTTAACAAGAAAGCACTACCAACAAAATGTACCCATTATTAGGGATTTTTTCAAAGTAACATAACAAATTGTGTGGCAGGTAATTTCTGCTTTTAGCCTAGTCTGGTGAAATGAGTATGAACTTTGAATTGCTGTACTAAAAGGACACATTGTAGAAGGCCCATCCTTGCATCAGCTGCCTCCATCTGTATAGAGAAAGCTCTGTGTTTCTAAGAAGGCTTTAAGAAATCAGAAAGAAAACCCTAGACGCCACAGGGACCTAATACCTTTCTTGGGACCAGCTAAAGTCGTGGTGAGGAACCTCCACTCTCTGGGCCTCATTAGACCTGGTGGAGGTCCTGATTTGGCCTGCAAGGCTGTTTCCCCGGACCACACCCACCTGCCCCACATTGGACATCCTATGTGGTGTCAGGTATAGGTAGGTAAAGACATAGATGCAAAGAAACAGTCAGGACCTTAAACTGCCTTCTTCAGGGCTCCCTCTCACTAATAGGAAACCCCACTAGGATTGGCTGAACAAAGTAGTTCCCCATCTGGGACTCCCTAGTGTGGGCACTGAGAGCCATCCCTTTTGAAGTAAGTTTGCATGCCGTTTCTATTCAAGAGCTGTTCCCTTTGAAAGTGAGCCCCTTTCCAGTTGTCATCTGAGGTCATAATGACATCAGGTGAGTGACGGGTGGACGGCCTCATCCACCTATTAAAGTTGACCCACGGGTGTTGAGCAGAAAGAAAGGATTCAGCCATGTCCAGTTCCTCCATCACGAAACAGTGAGCAAGCTTCAAACTCTCCAGAAGTTGTCTTCATACTGAATAGTTCGCAAAAGGCGTTGAGGGACAGAAAAAGCTGGACCCCTGCAGTCCACACATTGTCAGAGATTGAGATGAGATGTAGGAGGCATTAGACATAACTGGATTAGTGTTTGCTAGATGCAAAATGATTACAGGATGCAAGTTTTCTGAGATAATTGTCCCACAACCCGATATTCTAAAATATTTAATCAGTTACTCAGGCCTGTCTCTGGCACAAATCCCTTGTGAGAAGGAAAGCCAGAAAAGTGGTGGTCTTTATACTGGCAATGCTGGAGATTTAGGGGGAAATCAGGGGGGGGTCAACTTGGGGGGTAGTAGGAAGTGGCTGGAGCACCAAAATTAAGTCCCATCTCCAGGTAGAAGATTTCTTCCTCCAGGTTTTTAAGATCCCGCTTCTGAATGTCTCTATTATAGAAGCAGAATGACTCACAGTAGTTTGCTTAATTTCAGATGAAATAGGAATTTTCAGATCTGACAACTGATAACAATTCACTTTATTCCAGGCATTCTTCAAACAAAACAATGTACCTCAAGAGAGCCGCTTTAACCTGAAGAAAAACGTGGAAGAGGAGTACCGAAAATGGAAGTCCATGATCAATGAGAATGACATCATCACCCACTTCTCCATGCAGGGCTCCCCACCCCTCTTCCTTTGCCTCCTCTGGAAGATGCTTCTGGAGACTGATCACATTAACCAAATTGGTTACAGGTTAGTTATTTGTGCAGAACATCCTAAGCAGAGGTACATTTCAGTTAGCACACTAGTAAAAGAAAACATAACATCTTTGCCAAAGACGGGGGTTTTCTGCAGCTGCCCAGGGTTTAATGGTTCGTCCCCTGGACTTTCATTACGTATAGTCTGCTAGGCATAGGCTGAAAGACAAAATTCATTATCAGTGCAAATCAATACAAAGTGGGCTGCTGCAGACCTATCTACTAACTCCAGAGGGAATCTATTTTAGGACAGAAGGGGCTAGAATCACCACTCTATTTTTACTGCAGGTTTTTTTATCAGTTCTGCCCTACTTCATGCATTTTGAGAGTGAATGTTCTGAAAACAGTAGCTCTCTAGTGGTTGGTTACTTGATCATGGCAGCCTTAGGTACAGTATCTATATTTAACACTACACTTTGTTAAATTAATTCTTCATCTGCCACCATTGCATTTTCCTACCTTGTTTGTTAGGGTCTTGGAAAGAATTGGAGCCAGAGCTCTGGTGGCTCATGTAAGGACATTTGCAGATTTCTTGGTCTATGAATTTTCCACATCAGCTGGAGGCCAGCAGCTCAATAAGTGTATTGAGATTCTCAATGACATGGTGTGGAAATACAACATTGTGACACTGGACCGGTTGATTTTATGTTTGGTAAGTAACGCCACAACAGTGGATACCTCTTGTATGACGACCATAAAACTAATAGTACTAAGTTGGTGAGATTCTGGGAAGCTCCTCACAATTCCTTTTTGTTTTTACCATGCTGAATGATTATGATACATCAGCACCTCACTGCTCACTCTTAACTAGGTCATTTATGAACAAGTTAAAAAGCTGATCATAGGGACAAGTTGCATTTTTTGTTAGAAAATTGGTAATTTCACATTTGAGTTCTTTAAGTATTCTCTAGTGGATGCTACCTGCACCCAGTAATTTGTTCATATTTTTACAACTGTTTCCCTCAGCTCCTCAGACACTCTGAGAAAGTACAATCAGGCACAAGGATCAACCCCACATTTTCCACAGTGACGACAGAGGCAAAGAAGATATAACTGTCTCTTTGGTTGTCTCTTTCATCCCCACTATATATCTTGCATGTGCTTTCTTTTTAGCTATTGCTGATTTTAACCATCTTCTGAATATTTTTAATTACCTGTTTTAACTATTTTTATCAATAGTTTCAATGTTTCATTTTATATTTTTGTAAACTGCTTAGAGGTTTTTAACAGTCAAACAATGCACAAATGGTGCACTTGCACTCCTTTACAACCAACCATTCCAACTTGCTCATCTTGGCTTGGAGGCGTCTAGCATTAGCATATAAACGCCTATGCACAGTGTGACACTCTCCAAACATCTCTGGCTCATGTGCTACAGATTTGACTCACAAATTTATTTATTTTCCTCCATGAGCCACAAATGTTTAATTTGTAGTATTTTGCTGTCCTCTTAGATGCTTTTTATCCTCTTCATTTCAGGCAATGCGCAGTCATGAGGGCAACGAAGCCCAAGTGTGCTACTTCATCATTCAGTTGCTCTTACTTAAACCTAATGATTTCCGAAACCGAGTAAGTGAATTTGTGAAAGACAACTCCCCAGAGCATTGGCTGCAGAATGACTGGCATACAAAACACATGTCCTATCACAAGGTACTTTCTGTTACTTGACTTAGTGGTGAAATATGTAAAGTTAGAATATTGTTTCTAACTTTACTCCTTCTTTCTCAAGGCACTTATTTATTTATTTATTACTGCAAATTGCTTGGGGTGTATGGGGTTCTAGGGGAGGGGGTAGTGCCTCTGGTGGGGGACATGTCATGCTACTTCTGGGGTAGCTTGTCCACCTTTGTTCCCCACCCTGCACTCAGCTCTCACCTGGGGCTCCTAAAAGCTGTCAACATGCGACAGCAGCCACACCCAAGGATTGGCTTCGACTGGCTGGTTAAACCGGGTGAGGGTAGTTGATGGGTCTCAAACCCTGGGTGCTTTAGGGACAAAGACGGGCTCCAGTGGATTGAACGGACGAGACTAATAGGGCCTCATGGTCAAGAAAGTGGTTTCTGCATGTGCTGTAGAGGAGAGTGAGGGGCAGATGGGGCAGTATTTCACATTTGAACTGGGAGTATAGTTTGAAAACAGGCAGGTCTTACAGGCAAAGACACATGCAAAACCATTTCCCCTGCTGGGGAATATTAGGGGAGTTGAGTATGCTAGACCAATCCTTACCACCTAGAACAGATCAGGACTTGGAAGGTGTGGTACCTTTTGTTTCCTGCATGTGTAGATACCACAGTGAACTGCCTGAGATGTGGGCTTTGAGGCTGAATCACCCTAAGACTTACCTGCATTCATCACACTGCTTCAAAAAACACTTCTTTCCCCAGTGGCAGAAATATGCCTATTCATTTTCTTAGTAGCCGCACCCCACCCCACACCTGAAATTAGAAATCTTTAAAAGTCATATGATTTGCTGCCTGTATGTGTTTCTAATTACAGAGCTCAGTTTGTGCTAGAGATTTTGCAGTGAGATATGAATGTAAAGCACCATTGCTTTTCAAGTGCACAACAGGATTGTAGCGGGGGAAATCTGCATTCAGAACATTTAGAGAATAAAATATTAGGTTTGGAATGTTACCAAAGCAAGGCTGGTCAATTTAATATTTTAAAAACTTTTCTCTCCACAGAGGTATCCTGAAAAGTTATATTTTGAAGGGTTAGCAGAGCAAGTCAACCCTCCAGTACAAATCCAGCCCCAGTACTTGCCGATATACTTTGGAAATGTGTGTCTCCGTTTCCTGCCAGTATTTGACATTGTGATTCACAGATTTCTGGAACTCCTTCCGGTGTCCAAATCACTGGAGACTTTACTCGATCATCTAGGAGGCTTATACAAATTTCACGGTAAGTTACTTTACCCCCCCCCCTTTTCGGTAAACACGTGAATTACTTTGTAAACTGAGTGGATGATAAACAATATCACCAATGAAGCGTTGTGTGTGTCTGAGTCTTGTTCCAGCTGTGCTAATTTTGCTTGTCTCACCAGCATAGTAAAGGAGTAATTGCATATGGCTTTGTCAGACTTGTGGGAGTGGGGGGAACCCCTACTCCTAGGAAGAGTATGGAAATTGCTGGCCTCTTCAAAAGTCTGTGTCAATATACATTTCAAAAATGCCAGCCGAGCTGGTATGTTAGCATCCATGTTTGGCTGAGCCAAAACTGCAGGCACGTATGTGCAGATGTCAAGCTCTGTCCCTGTTGATGTTTAGTGTTGGAGAAATTCTGCATGGTACAAAGCAGATGTGTGCATGCCGAGTCCCTCCCCCCCCCCCCCCCCCCGCGCGCGCGCAGCCCCGGCAAGCCTATTGAAGCAAAGTGGAAGCCTTTGTATGTAGTCAAACGCCATGCATGCATGAAAGCTCATGAGGTTGCAGGAAGGAGCTAATTGGGGTGGTTGTCTTTTGAAATAGCTGTGAGGAGAGAAGTATGAGACTGGATTGTTGATGTTTCCAATTACTTCAAAAGCTGAGGAGAAGCCATAAAGATTAGTAGTTCAGTAATGAGAAACAACATGACTTGTAATAGTCACCATGCTGGGTAGACCACTAATAACAGCCACACATCACTTCCCTCCCTTTTTGAGAACAAGGATTAAGAAAAAGGTATTAATCCCTCGTGGTTTAAAAATAAATCCAAATTATGTGATCAAACAGCTTAAATTTGAGATAAATGCAAAATAGATTATGTTGGCATTTGTATTTACTCTGCAAGTGAAACTGTTTGGTTTTTTTGCCTCGATTTTTTAAAAAGCATTTTACGAACTAAAGGGGCATGGAAAATGAACAGAATTTTTAAGGTTTTGACACGACCAGATTTTGCCCTTGTTGCTATATAGATTGCTTTAGGAAACCTCATACATTACCATATAAGCATTTAAACTCATGCTTAGAATCTTGCTCAAATCACTATGAAGCATCTTTTGAGACTGTTCTTTATTGTCACTGATGCATTATAGTAATCTGGAAAAGCCAGAGACTAGCAATTCTTTCCAATGTGATTAATGTATATCGATGTTTATCTAATTTAAGGCCTTTAATCCATTGTTGTCACTATAAAGTATTTGCAGAATTGTCCTCTAGGATGACCTTATTCCACGTTTTGGTCATTATTACCTGCTCTTTCCAATTCCAAACACCCAGATATTATTCCCTGGGTTCGGAGAAATATTTGCATTACCCGTGCCAATGCTGCATTCTTTAGAAAAAAATGTTTTAGCCAGAGCTGCTACTTAGAGGTGTATTAGGGTTACTACAGAGATTATCATTAAAAGAAGTGATTTATTATCCCATAAAGAGAATGAGCACACAAAATTTATTCTGACATGAGCCTAGCTTGAGATTTTCTCTGATTTTTCACAAAATCCAGGGTTAATGTGCTGAATTATTATGAGAACTTTAATCAAAGAGGCAACAGGTACTACTACTCATTTGAACTTCTGTCTCTGATTCTTAAAACTACAAGCATGGCTATGTGTACATACAGCAATTCAGCGACAGTGCAAAAAAAAGGCATTCTATGATGCTGGCTGCACAATTTAGCTTCGTACAAATCTCAGCTTCTATTATTATGAAAACTGCAAGCTAGTCCTTGCGGTTGTATACATATTCTTGAAAGTGTGTGGGGGAAACAAGTTGAAATCTTTGAAGCTCCTGCAGTGAGCGAAGTAAAGTATACAAGATAGCAAAAATTGCAGGCTAAATTTCCCCCAAACAGAGATGATCAGATTGCATTATTTATATTTGGTACAAATCCCAGACTTATTAGAACAGAACTTGGATTGCCTGAATGAAGGTTTACTTTTATAACATGGATTAAACACAGACTTGGCAGTAAGTTTGTAAACACATCTATTCTCCTCTTGGCAGATCGTCCAGTGACCTACCTGTACAACACTCTTCACTACTATGAGGGGCACCTCCGGGAGAGGATGAACCTCAAACGAAAGCTCGTCCATGCCATCATCGGCTCCCTTAAAGACAATCGGCCACAAGGGTGGTGCTTAAGTGATACTTACCTCAAATGTGGTATGAATGCACGAGAAGATAACCTGTGGATTCCTGAAGATATTTATTATTGCAAATTGATTGCGAGACTGGTTGATAATATCCTTTTTAAAAAAAGGAGGGAGTGAAATATCAGGCTGCATCCAAATAACTATTCTCATTATAATGAATTGGTATATGTCTATTTTCTAGTGCTTCAGCCGCCCACAGATTCTTATCAAATTACTACTGCAAAATAAGTAGAACGTGCATGTTTTTAACTCTCTTCATGTGTTAAATATGTGTGGCTAACATCCCAGGCATTGGTAGGTTCACCTAGAGGTAAACCCCACTGAGTTGAGCCAGACTGGTTTCTTTCTATTTATTTTCCTTTGCTCAATTGACAATTTTAATATTTCTTGTTTTCTTTACAACCAAGCAGTATATAATTTTTATTAAATAAATAAATAAGCATGCTTGGAATTGCAGCCTAAGTAAAATTTATAAATCCAAAAGATCACAGGACCAGTCATTTTCTTAACAAACCTTTAGTTCCTTGAAGTGGGGAAATCGGCTCAGAATTTCTAATACACTGCATTGCATTTGGTGGGAAACACAAAGTGTATAACACATCAAACTCTGTAACTGTGATGCTCCTGATAGGATGCTAACTTCTTGTTCTAATGCAGGGATTAGCAAACTTTTTCAGCAGGGGGCCTGTCCACTGTCCCTCAGACCTTTGGGGGGGGGACGACGACTATATTTTATTGGGGGGGGGGACTGAATGAATTCCTATGCTCCACAAATAACCCAGAGATGCATTTTAAATACATTCTACTCATGTAAAAACACACTGATTCCTGGACCGTCCGCAGGCTGAATTTAGAAGGCGATTGGGCCTTAGTTTGCCTACCCATGTTCTAATGGCTGCTTCCTAGTTTCTATAACAGTTTCTTTACCTTAATTGCTGTCACCGATGGCTGGCAAATCATCTAGCCCATTCCCAAACTGTGACTGGAGGTTCAATGAATTTCCCAACCCAGCTGCCCACGCTCTCCATGTTACCTGTGTCGAACTCATGGCATTGACTGTACCAGGAAAGGATGTGGGCAATGCCCTCCTCAATGTTGTGCTGAAAAGGTATGTGAAACTTTCTGAAAGGTGGGGGTGGGGGACACTGTTGTGAAGTTAGGGACCTGATAACATCTTGCAAAATGTTGTCTAATATCTGTCAAATGGAAAGATTCCCAGGAACCAAATCACAGAATTGTAGAACTGGCAGGAATGCTGAGAATTGTCTAGTCCAACCCCTCCTGCAATGCAGGAATATGCAGCTGTCCCATATGGGGATCGGGCCTGCAACCTTGGCATTATCAGCATCACGCCCTAACCAACTGAGCTAACCATATTTAGCCGATTTTAATGTATCAATTTCTTTGCCAAATTATTAAATGAAAGAATCATGTGTCTCTCTCCCCCTTTGTTTCTTATAGTCAGCCTTTAGTGCCCAGAGACAATATCACAGCTTGGATGAACGCCATTGGACTCATTATCACTGCGTTACCTGTAAGTCATCTTGCATTTTGAATTCTGATTTAAGTGACGAGAGAGCATGCTAAACCATCGACCCCTGTACAAGAAATATAATGCGAAGTTAGGGTAGCGTTCATTTTTCTTAGTTTTGAATGTACTGTAAGGTCAACGGAATTTGGATGTGAAGAATCAAAGACAGAGTATGGTGCATCTGAAGCAATTCAGAAAAGTTGACACCTTGAGCCGTGTAGAAATTGTTTAGGGTGGCTATTTTAAGAACTCTTAAATGTTTGTTATTAAAACTCAGTTTCCTGCAGCAGTAACTAAGTTGCCTTTTGTGCAAACATGGTTCTCCACACACGGGCTTGTGGTTTTTACATTCCCATGCTACAACAATGTGGTGTAGGGTGGAGCCAGAAGAGAGTGGCAATCACGTTGCTCCTACAACATTAGAATTGGGCCACAATGTCCTGATGATCTGAAGTTGCTTTGGCTCTCTTTCCCCAGGAGCCCTACTGGATTGTCCTTCACGAGAGGATTGTGAGTGTTATCAACAGTCCTAGCTTGACTTCGGAGACCGAATGGGTTGGTTACCCATTCCAGCTGTTTGACTTCACAGCTTGCCACCAGTCTTACTCCGAGATGTGCTGTAGCTACACTCTGGCATTGGCACATGCAGTCTGGCACCATTCAAGCATTGGCCAACTTTCCCTCATTCCAAAGTAGGTGTCATGGATTGGCTGGATGAAGAGGAATGGTGGGAGGCACCAGCTGGGGAAACCCCAGAGGAGGAAGGCTCAGAGCCAGAGGATTGGTGGTGGGACACAGAGGAGCAGTTGGAGGGAGTGGATTGGAGGGGGGTAGGTTTCAGGTGCTGAAGGGACAACAGGGTTTAGTGAGCAGGAAGACAGGAAGCAGCTCAGACTCTGAGGCTAGAGCAGGAGGGGGTGTCAAGGGACTGTTGAACACAGTCTCCCTCTTCTGCTGCAACAAGCTCCCCTCTCACCTGGTGTCCAAGAACTTGCAAAGTAATGAGAAGAGCAGAACAGAGGTGTCCAGACACAGTTTGAGACTGCTTGGGAAACACCTGAGAGAGGAGGAGCCTTAGAGATGGTGGAAGGCAGTAGAAGCAAGACCTACTGGGGAGTGTTGCTGAGAACATGTTCAGTTCCTTGAATAAAGAGTTAACTTCACTGACAACAAAGATATGCTTCCTTTATTGCTGACCTGACTCCCGCCATGACAGGCATACTCTATATAATATCTGAATATTATTTTCAGCCAAATAAAAATGTGCTGCTTGTATATAAAGTGCACATATAGCCATAGGACATAGCTGATAGGTAAATATCTTCTGTTAAGTGTGTGTCAGAATATCTGAGTGTATGAATCTTATTATTAGCAGCACTTGCCTCTTAACAAAATTTGGTAAATTTCAGGGTATAAAATAGTGCTTTTATTAGTTTTGTTTTATATTTTTCTAACTTAATATAACTTCTAAAATATTACAGGTTTCTCACTGAAGTATTGATACCAGTAGTAAAGACTGAATTTCAGTTACTCTACGTGTATCACCTGGTTGGTCCATTCCTACAGCGGTTCCAGCAGGAGAGGACAAGATGCATGCTAGAGGTATGTGAGATCAAGAGAAATTGCTGCAGTGTTCATCAGAACCGTAGGACAGCAAGCTTTTGGACTTTGCTAAATACTGCCTTTTCTGGTGAGGCTTTCCATGCAAACGTTAACCTTGCTCTCCTATCCTTCCAACAAAATTAGTTCAACGAAGAGATAGTTTGTATATCTTTCGTTGTGTTCATCCCTCCATCCTCTTTGGAGGACTTCCAATATAACATCTTGCAGTGAAGCAATTTAGTTGGAGGTTTAATATATCCCTGCCATAGTCATAGGTGCAAGAGAATATATATCACATAATTATGTAATTTCAGGATATCTTACAAAATCTTTTGGGTATTTTCCTTTTCTTTACTGCCCATTTGCCTTTGTCAGTTTGTTGGGAGAAACACAGCCCAGTTCTCGTGAAATCACCACAGGCACAGCCTCAAATTATATGGACTTTGCATTCAGTCACAGTAGAAAGCAAATTACAGTATTCAGCAAGCTTGTCTCTTCAAGCACAACAAAGGAGTTTTAAAATAAACTCTCCAAGACATTTTCAGTGTCCTAAAATTAATTATGCTTATGCCATAAGTAGCTAAACAAAGCTGACTTCAAGCTCTGTCTTTGAAGACAGGAAGGAACATCTGTGCCTTTTAAACTCTGCTTTCTGTAGTAAGCCAGGCAGAGCAAGAGATATGAAAAGTGCATAATTAGCTTATTCTCGATTTTTCCTGTCATCTTTGAAGAATAAAAATTCCCGAGTTCTTCTAGAAATGAGGGTTACTGCTATGGCGCCACCAATTTTCATTTGCCGGCTCTGAAACCCCCATATGGCTATGGATTGATGAGTTCATCTTAAACAAAAGATGCCCCAAATTTAGATAAAGACTAATTTTTAAAAAATGTCCACCAGAAATGTCCTTGTGCTTCTGTGGTAGACCACAAAACACCAGTGTATCTGGCAAACACATTTCCACTAAACTATATACAGTTGTCTATCCCATTATCTCTCATAATCAAAGCTCAGTCCGATTGCAGAATGCTTCAGTAGTATATCTGTATGCAAGATTCAGGTCACTATTTTAAATTGAAATAATGTGATCTGTTATTTTTAATAACCTTTTACAAGATCTGCAGTGGTTCTCAAAGAGTGTAACACTCCACTGTGGTGGGAAGATTCAAGGACAATCATTATATTTTGGGAATGATTCATGTTTTTGGATGCCCCATGATCATATTATAAAGTGGAGATGTGGGTGGCGCTGTGGTCTAACCACTGAGCCTCTTGGGCTTGCCATGACAGGGTTGAGCTCCTGTTGCTTTGTCCCAGCTTCTGCCAACCTAGCAGTTCGAAAGCACGCCAGTACAAGTAGATAAATAGGTACTGCTGCGGCAGGAAGGTAAATAGTGTTTCCATGCGCTCTGGTTTCTGTCACAGTGTTCCATTGCGCCAGAAGCAGTTTAGTCATGCTGGCCACATGACCCGGAAAGCTGTCTGCGGACAAATGCTGGCTCCCTTGGCCTGAAAGCAAAATGAGCGCCGAACCCCATAGTCGCCTTTGATTGAACTTAACCATCCAGGCGTCCTTTACCTTACATTTACCATTATAAAGTAGTCGTGTTATAAATCTAGCACTGCTAGTTGTTTCCTTTTTGTTTTCCAATGAATTTTTTATCCATGAAAATTTTTAGCCTTGTTGCGAGCAAGTTTTTATTCTGAAAGCTTGATCCAGAGAAAAATGTTTGAGAACCACTGAACCATAGGCTTCTGCCCCTGCTTGCCGTGCTCACCAACCTCAGCTCACTAATACCATGCATATTCAGTACAGTTTTTGTTTGTGTTTCAATAGATTGGAGTAGCTTTTTATGAAATGCTTCTGGAGGTGGACCAATGCAACACACATCTCAACTACATGGATCCGATATGTGATTTCCTGTATCATGTGAAGTACATGTTTACTGGAGACAGTGTAAAAGACCAAGTAAGTGATGGGAAACCGGAAGTTCCTCTTTTGTATTTTTTGCCAAGTCTCTCTTCCTTTGCTTTCTTTGTTTTCTCTTTCTCTTTCCTTTATTTCTATTGCCCCTCTTTTCTTCCTCTGTTTTTCTTTTTAAAAATCTTTTGTAGCCGTGATATCACTGTATTATGGGAAAATGTCAGTTAAGATATCTTACATACTTATAATTCTGTTTTCTGTTTTAAATTTTGAAGTGAGTCAAGGAAAATAGCATACAAACTGTTTAAAACCAATGAAGAATCTTGAGTCCTCTTTGTCAGATGCAAGAACATGGGGGTAGTTAGAATTATAAACAGAAATGAAATGCAGAACAGTAGAGATGGTGTTAATTATGTTATTAACGATGGCCATTCACCAAAAAAAGTTTTTTTGCAATAGACATCCTGCCATTAGTGAGCCAATTAAAACCTGTATATAAAAGAAATCGGTTATCATGATTCAATTAACAATTGTTCTTCTGCAAGCATTGTGAAGCTAAATGAAGACCTTTAATTTTTTATTTTAGACTTTAAACCAGCAGGCCACATTTGACAGGTGGGCAGTGCTGACCACCTGTCAGTCACCTGATGTTACACAAACATCAGGTAATGGGGTGCTTTGAAGTCTGCATGAACATCAGGATTTCAACACAATCCAGAGCGCTTTTGGAAGTGGCAAAGAACAGCTGATCAGCAGGGCTTCAAAGCAGTGCACAGGGCTTTTTGTAGGCACCTTCAAGGATATTCTGACTGTGAAGCTTCCCATGGTAAACTCCTTAGTGAGGTCAAACCCACAGAGCTGATAGAAGCCGATTTTAATCTCTGCTTTCTACTGGGATTGGTTACATTCTGCATTCACCATGGCCCAGCCAATCTCCACTGGCTTGCTTTACCGCAAGTTAGCTGATTCCTGGTGAGATAGCAAGGCATATATATCTATATATAAAGGAACCATCCCTTTATTGCTTTATAACCATTTTTATTTTCCTTTGGCTTTCATTAAAGGTTGAAAAGATTATTTGTAACCTGAGGCCTGCTTTGAAGCTTCGCCTGCGCTTCATACATATCAGCAAGATGGAGTCGGCAACTGTTCCTCAGCAACCCATAAGCAATGTGTCTCCAGCACCTCAGCCTAGCCAGGTCCCCGTGAATGTGGCCTTGCCAGTGACACAGTAGAGGGAGGCACTAAACTACTGTCTCTGCCAAGGACATCCAACATGGGCCCAGATGAAGCAGCACCCAGCATGAATTTCATTTGAGAAGAGCTGGGTGCAGGAAAGTTCCCATTACATCCTTCCTTTTAATGCATCCGAGGACCTACATATTCTATATATGCTGCTGCTGCCCTTTTCCAAATCAAAGGAACTCCTTCGGTTCAGCAAACAATGTGGCTCTACAAGTACCCAGCTGCTTTAAACAACAACTCTGCCCATTGTTGGCCTTGTTTTCTTTACTCGCGTCTCATTTTTCTTGCCAGTGGTTAACTTCTGTTTTTGGTAGCATAGATATGTTTACATTGGCAACAGTTAACATTTTGTGCTTTTTCCAGCTTTGGAAAATGATGGCGCTTGGGTGAACATAAAGGGTGAACATTTAAGGAAGAATAAGCTAAGCTTACGCCGCTGAGATCCTTTTGGCTTGAAGCCAAGTCTATTAAACCTACTAGCTGGATTTTCTATGAAAACTAGTTGGAAGTATTGGTGCAAAAGGCAGACACAAACAACTTCTGACCATGGTGCCAGAATTTGCTGGTGCTGTCTTACTTTGCCAGCAGTCCTGCTGCAGTCAGGCTTAAAACACTGTCTATCCAAATCACGAATGAGCAGGCCTCCAAGATTACAACCAATATATTTATGTGAAGTGGTGGTGGTTTTAATCAGCCACCTGTGTTTTGAATTTGTGTAATAACTACATTTTATTTTGGACTTGTACTATACTACTTTTGTTCAAGTTTTATTTTTGCGTAGGGAGGTTGGTGGGGTAGAAAGATTTTTAACCAGATAATGTTTCAACTGCTCGGGAAGATGTTAAGATTTGTAAAATACTGCTCTTATTTCATAACAGTGAAAAAAGTGTTTAATAAAAATAGTTTTTATAACTACTGACCTATTTTTGCTTGTACTAATTTTACACTGTAGCTTCACCAGTGCTGTAAGACTGGGAATTGGAAGGTTGTCCCTGTTTCTAAACTTTAAGCTCCCTGTGGAAAATAACGCGTGTTCCTTGTTTCAGAACAGTAAAGTTACTTCTTTAATTGGACATTGGAACAAAAGGGGAAAGTGACGGGTGAGTTTAAACCTGCTCACAAATATTTCCACCCAGATTGGGGTTCAGGTGAGCAGCTGGGAGGATTTAGGATCCACTAGATCACATCTGCTTCCCGGAACATTCCCTGTTTGGCTCTTTCATCATTGAAACTCTGGCCCCAGTTGGGCCAGGGTGTTGAACGAACAAAACTGCAAAAAAAAATCCCTTTGGGGGCTCTGAGTCCTTGTCTGATCCTGTGCTGTGGTCCCCCGCTGTGAAAACATTACAGCAAAGCCAGCTCTGACTCTTCAATTTGTTCCAAACAGTTCTGATATATATGCAGTTAAGGCTATTACCAATAAGCACCGAGCTGATAAATAAATAGGATTTTCTTTTGCTGTTAAACTTCTTAGACTTCCAGCTGCTGCAGAAATTTGGCAATTGGGCTGCTGCAGGAAGGGGTCACTCGGTACACTTCCCTTTGAAGTCTATCGTAGGCTGACATTTAGGTGGTAAAACTTCAAAAGCAAAACTAGTTCTTTTCTAGGCAGAAGCCATGCTTTCACACTGCTTTACTGGCTTAATATCTAATTTAAAAGCCAAAAATTACTGCATCGTTTTTTCAGCCCCTCTAACTCTGAAGCACAAGAGGCAAGGGATATCTAAGAGGCAGATTATTGAGGAATTTCTCCCAATAAGCCCTTTTCCTGCAATAGCCGGATCCTCCTGTCCTTTCTAACAGTTGTATGACACCTCCAGACTGACTGCCATTTTTTTGTGGGAATGGAATGCAAGCACATACTGGAACTTTAGGTTTGCACAGTTAAAGGGGCTTGTCGGGCTAATGCAAGAAATTGTTTTGAGTTTGGGGAGGGGGATCAGACTTTTTGCAGTTAGGAAAGTGATTGGTAAATATCTGAAATGTCAGATGGAACAAAACATTAACATGCAGACGTGTAAACACACTGTAAGCAAATCAGGATGTATGTTGGACGAATGCCCATTGTTACCATCTTGCAAGGAAATCAGAATGAATGCTCAATAAAGAACGGCTATAATCGTTGCAAGCCTAATTGGCTTGCAAAAAACAACTTTAGTTTTTTGCAAGCCAATTAGGATGAATGCACGATAAACGGGTCATTCAGAAGGATTCATTCTGAAGACAAAGGTTGGCATTGTATATAATCTAAAACTACAACAACTGTTGCCAAAATGCAATTTGAAGTCATTTTCAAGACTGCAAAGGTATCATTTCCAGTCTCATCCTAAAGTAGCGCTGAGGAAACTAGGTCCTACAGAGCGTCCTGGAATATAAACTCCCATCATTCCTGACCACTGGCCAGGGCTATTGGGAGTTGTAGCCCCACAATAACTAGGAAGGCCACAGGCTCCCCAACCCTGTTCTTAAGTGTTTGGGGGACCACAGGCATTATTTGCTGATTTAGCTAATCCGACCTGCGCTCTGTTTCTTTTGGGCTCCAGCCATGCCCATTATTCCTTACAGGCAACAATGGGTTAGATCCAAACTTGTGCCTACTGGACTACCAGTCTAGTTGGAGAAAGCAGCCAGGGGGTGGCACACTGTATTACATATTCATATAGGTTTTTAATTATATTTTTATTGCTGCTTTTATTTCTTATACTATGTTGCAGTTTGAATTATACAATAAAGTCCATACGTAATGAATAAAAGAAGCAGTAAAATACCAATGCAAACCATACAGCATCTAGCACAACACAATGCAATTGCTACAAGAGGCAGAAAAATGATTAAGTGGCCCACTGAGACCCTCAGCAATTGTTAAGTACTTGTGGGGGTGGGGGTGGGGGTGGCAAGCCACTTCTCTAGTGTGCGCATTGGCATGCATTCAGAGGCACTTCTGCAGGGAAGTTTTACTGCAGACTCAGTGGTGCTTATGCATGCATCTATGTGCTTTGCAGCATCCATGCAATGTTGTCTTTGTCAAAAAGACTCCCATATTTTCCCTTTTCCTCCAGATTTAACATTTCCACAGAAAATCTGATCAGCAAACACACACAAACACCCCAAAAAACCCACCCCACTCCATGGAAAACAGTAAATCCAGATTAGGTTTTTTTTGGGGGGGGGGTCTGAATTGGCATTTTTCTGAGGTTAATATTATGTGGGCACTGAGATAAACTTGCAGGCATGAGCAGCACCAAGTCCAAAATAAATTGTTGTGCTGAAGCACCACAACTCTATGCCACAGGGCTAGGAAATAATACTTCTGCAGTAGAAATCCCCCCCCTTTTTTTTTTACAGTCCGTCATAGCCATTGCAGGTTATCAGGTTTCCCTATCAATCTTCACCTAGGCTGTCATGGTTCCTCAAGCTTTCAGTTGATAAAATTTATCACATCAACAGGCTCTGAAACGTCTGAACGTGCCCTGCAGTAGCCTATAAATTGAAGTACTCTGGTGTAATTACACCATGGTGTCTCATTAAAATGCAAATGGATAATATTTCTCGGAAGAATATTAGTGGTGCATGCTGTGAGTCTGTTAACATTAATGGGATACTCAGCAATTTATAGTCAGATTCTTTTTAAAAGAAAATTGCTCTAGACTAGTGTGGGTGGGAGACATCTTTTCCCTTAGACATACACATACCCCTATGCTAAGGGTGGGGGACCTCTGGCTTGCAGCCCAAACTTGGCCAATGAGGCCATTATCCCCAAACCAGGACCACATCAGCTGATAGGCAGAACAGGGGTTAATTCAACATTAAGCCAAAGCAGCAGAATTTCATCCCCATTCATCGGCTGAGCTTGAAGCCCTGTGCAAAAGCAACCTTTGAAGCAGCTTGTGCACAAGAGGTTTCTGCAAAAAGCTTTAAGAGAGCCCTTGTGCCCATGTTTGAGACTCTGGGGGCTCAAACAGGACCATGGGGGCTGTCTTAAAGCCTTTGGCAGGTCCCCCAGACTTAAAAGGAAAATGCAGGAAGACTGAGGAAAGGCTTTGTGAGTCTCCTCCCACTTTTAAGCATCAGATATCGGATTGCAAAAGATTTTGACAGGTGGGCGAACATGCTTCTCAAGTGCAGACAATGAGTTTATAGTCAGTGCTTGGAAAGTGCTGTGTAACTGGTGGTGCCTGCAAACCTCTTTCATTTGCCCCCAAGCCCTGCCTTTACCAGCCCCACACCTGATGTCATATATGTCAGGTGTAGGAGTGGTGGGCGTGGCTTGAGTGAAACAGCCTAGCGGGCCAAATGAGGGCCCCTAGTGGGCCTGATTAGGCCCAGGCGTCAAGAGGTCGCCCCCCCCCCTTGCTTTAGGACATTAATGTGGCTGTGGATGGAGAGTGCCCCAAACCATAAGTCTGCATTATATCAAGATAGTCAGGAGCAAAAAAAAAAAATATGGCCCATCTTCTTAAAAATGTAAGAACAGCAATGTAAGGTTGAAACAGCCCTTCTACAGACATGAAAGCAGTTTGGTAGACTTCTAAAAACAGAGGGCATAATTTCTTTGTAAAGAATTCTTTAGAAATTCTTCTGATTGACTCACAGTTCAGCTATGAATAGAACCACCTCAGTGGCAGAAGTCATTACAAATGTCTGAATTCAAAACAAGCACACAATTAATGAGGGGGCGCTCTCAGAGGAATGAAATAGCTTTCTTGTGTTTTAGTAAGTCAAAACAGTGAAGAGATTTTAACTTTCTTTTCTCTATCTATAGCATTTTGGCTTGGACAACAACAGGGATGCGAGTCCGTTACCCTCCACATATTGTTAGACTATGCCTTCCATAACCCCTGGCCACCAGACAGTGATGGCCAGGGCTGACAGGAGTTGGGAATCCATCCTACCACACATGGCGGACGTGCAAAATAAGGAAAGCATTCTGGGAAATGATATAAAAAAATTCCTTCAGTAGCACCCTAAAGGCCAACTAAGTTTATATTTTGGTATGAGCTTTCGTGTGCAAGCACACTTCTTCAGATACACTAGAAACAGAAGTGTCAGACCCTACACTTCTGTTTCTAGTGTATCTGAAGAAGTGTGCATGCACACGAAAGCTCATACCAAAATATAAACTTAGTTGGCCTTTAAGGTGCTACTGAAGGAATTTTTTTATTTTGCTTCGACTCAGACCAACACGGCTACCTACCTGTAACTGGGAAATGATATATAATGAGTTGGAAAAACATGTTTAAAATAACCTTTGTGGGAAAACCAGCAGCTTTTCTATTAGAAATTATAGGTGATGAAATACCGGAGGAGCAGAAGAGACTGTTTATGTATGTGCCGACAGCTGCAAGCATGCTTTTCACCGAGAGATGGAAGGAAGATAAAATTCCAGAGAAGAATGGATAATCAAGATGATGGACTATGCCGAAATGGCAAAACTAACAGGGAGGATCAGAAACCAAGAAGATAAGAAATTTAATAAAGAATGGAAAACATTTATAGATTGTGTTAAAGAACACTGTTAAAGAACTTTAGCAGGATTAATACAACATTTGTAATATTCTATGGTTACAAATGGAAATTTGAACACAATTTGGATAATATTATAAGATGCAGTATAAAAGGAAGTACTATGGAAACCACGGGGGGAAGGAAGTCCAAGGATTCAGGGAATCCTGTATATGTATAAAATTGACCATATTGGAATGTAAATGATATTTGTAAAAACTTTTTTTTAAAAAAAAGTTATTTTAAAAAAGGAGTTGAGAATCCAACATCTGGAAAGCCACCGGGTCCCCATCCCTGGGGTGCAAAATAAGAGTGACACCGTTCTAGTCGTAGACTAGAAAAGGATCTCCTTAGCTCAAAGTGCAGAAAATAAGAATAGACTCATTCATAAATCTACCTCATTGTAAGTTTATTTCTATTCTCATTTTAAGTTTTTAGATTATGAATTATCACTATAAATTTGTTTAAAATAACAGAAATAAAGTGACAAAGAGCATCCCCTTTATATAACAGAGTCTAAAGACAATTTGAAGATTCATATATAAATAGCAGCATTTATAAATCTAACAGAACAATGATTACCTCTTCTTTTGAAAACGAAGATCCCGTTATCCTAATGGAGGACTTATTCTCGAGATGCTCCCACAGGAACTCTGGCTAGCTGGATCTCCAGAAAGGCTTTCCTTTGACTGGATATCATCAGGGTATTCACTTCCTGATAAATAAAATAAAAATAAAAATTATTATGGAAGTTTATCTTTTTCTGGTATCTTACAGTTAATAAATGTTTACTTTCAGTTTTGTGCATTTCTAGTAATTATATGACAACGTAGTTGCTTTCCATGCCTACATCACTGAAATTGGTGCGACTTGCATTCTTAAGTGTTCAGACCTCCCACTGGTTACAATTTACTGTATATAATCTTTGCTAATTTACTTTGGTCTCCGTCCTACATGAAAAAGGCTTCAAATTATCTCAAAAATGAATACGCCACACGATTTGTTCTGCTGTTCATTTAATGTACTTGGAATGACACAGCTGGAACTGGAACTTCTCAAGGCTCAGATTAATTCTATGGAGTCATTTATCCAGATCCTTTGAGAAAGAGGAATGCATTAATGCATTAACTTTGCATTAATCTGGGATTGGGGGGGGGGTGGCCACAGAGAAGTGACCAGAAGGGGTGGCACACAACATTCACTCAAAACTACAAATATGCCCATGCCTAAAAATGACCGCTGATAAAACAATAAAAGGTCTGAACCAAACATATCTGCTCCTTCCACTGTGCTCCACAAGTATCTAAGATTGCCAGAAACTATATACAATACAATAGATATAAGCCCTACTTGGTCATTTTGAACATGCAGCAGAAGACCAAGGCGTTCACCCTGTGCCCATTTTTGCCTGTGTAAGACACATGCACACACACACCAATGTTGCCTGCAATGTTGCCAGGCTGTCTGCAGCAGAACAGTCTAGGTTCAAGTTATAGTGTAGCCTAAATGTTTTGGCAAGCTGCCTCACTGCAAAAAAAAAGCCAACAAATGTGCAGATAGTCTTGGGGAAGGGCAGGAGTAGGACACAACCATGTGGTGGCGGCAAGAGACTGAGGAAGTGCCGCACCACTCGCCTGCCTCTCGTGATACTAGCTGCAGGAAGCACAATGTGTAGAAATCTTTGAATGTGCTCAGGTTGCCTGGAAATGCTAACTCAGGTTGAAAAACAAGCCCACTTTGCAAACATGGGAGTTATTTGCAACTGACATGCAAATTGTGTTCATGTGGCGCTGGTTCTCCTGAACATTTTCAAAAGTGAATGATAATTGGTACATTGTGTCCTCCAGTACAACTTTAAATTATTTATTTACTCTTAAAGTGAAGTTGTATAATAATACAATGTTTTCTTTTGAAATGTTTAAGGGTTGTTGTTTTTTGCTAACTATGTGTTAAATATGTATTCTGTAGTTGACCTTCCTTGTAATGTTTTATTTTGAAATCTGAGATAATATTTTAGTTCCCTGTTAATTATGTCGCTTTGACTGTATACTTTATATCTGACTTTCTTCAGTAATGTTTTATTCTGGATTGTTTTATCGATGTTTTAATGTGCTGTAAACCACTTCAAGATTTTTCTTTAAAATATAAAGCTGTATAGAAATGAATAATAATAAGTTTAACTGAAGCATTTCAATTTGTTACATAGCCATGGCTTTATTTTATATTAACGTTTGTGTTTGTATTAGAAGGAATTCCCAGGGAGTTCAACCAAACTTACTTCTTCGGTCTCATTAGTGTGCTGACTCTGCTTGAAGCTAAGTGAAAGTTTATTGATCTCTGTCAGGTGATGGGAACATAAACTTTTGTAGACCTCAGTCAAATGACCAGGGCCATGACATACCCTATTTTTACATAGCAGCAGCACAGTGGGTCACCTTGTTGTCACCCAAGTGATTATAAAGTACTTTGGATTCATGGCATTTGTTTTCTGATGATACAGGGCATGACTACAAATGTTAACTATCCCAGAAAATGGCCAATGTTCTCTTTCAGCTAATAATTTCCCGCTGGGCGATAGAAATGGTTTCATGCTAAGAGCACTCAAAATTTAATCCTTATTATATGAGGCAGGTGCTGCTACTCTCACAAAATTGTACACAGATAGTCAGCTATTAACTATACGACTTGTTTTTTCACCAGCTAATTATCCAGTGCTCAGTGAGTCACAAAATAATGTGTGTGAACTGTTGAGGTTAAAAAACAGTGTCATGTTTGGTGTTTGACAGCTCATGCAGGAAACCACAATATACTTCAGTCATCAAGTTAAGAACATGGATGTTTGAACTAGCCCACATAACAAGAAGAGATCCCATTGGATTATCTGGTTTGTGGTATGATATCCATATAATACACCATGCAGCTGTGATCAGTGCAGCCTCTTCTTTATGACAAACCATTTACTGCCTATTTATTTATTACATTTGTATCCCACCTTTACTCCAAGGAGCTCAAGGGAATATATAATAGATAACAACAACAACAATAATAATACATTTTATTTATACCCCGCCCTCTCCGACCAGAGACCGGGCTCAGGGCAGCTAACACCAAATATAAAAAATACAGTGGTACCTCTACTTACGGACACGATCCATTCCAGGGTGCCGTTTGCACAAGTCCATAAGTAGAGTGCCACTTCTGCATGTGACATGATAGAGCGCTCCTGCACATGCGCAAAGTGGCAAATCCGGAAGTAAACACTTCTGGGTTTGCTGCGTTCGTAACCAGAAAAAATGCAACGTGAACCTAATGCAACTAGAGGTATGACTGTACAGTGGACGCTCAGGTTGCGAACGTGATCCGTGCGGGAGGCACGTTCGCAACCCACAGCGTTCGCAACCCACTGCGCACGCACGGGTCACAATTCGGTGCTTCTGTGCATGCACAAAGCATGGTTTAGCATTTCTGTGCATGTGTGAGCGCCGAAACCCGGAAGTAACCCATTCGGGTACTTCCGGGTTCGGCACAGGACGCAACCTGAAAAGACGCAACCTGAAGCATCTGTAACCCGAGGTATGACTGTACATTAAAAACACAAACTCAAACTATTAGTTTAAAATACAATTCAAATCACATTTAAAATCAAAATAAAATTAAGTGGGAACCCACAAATCATAACCGTAGGGGTAAGGAATTAAAATTTCACCAGGCCCGGCCACTAGTGCTATTCCCATATGGGCCGATAGAAATAGCCAAAGAGGCCATTTACACACAGTGTCCCAAAGAGAGAAGGGGGTCAGACTGGGCCCGGACAAAAGGCCTGGTGGAACAGTTCCCGTCTTGCAGGCCCTGCGGAAAGATGTCAAATCCCGCAGAATGGTCTCATGTAACAGAAGGCACTGGCACTAACTGAGCCCCCGCAAGAGATGGGAGTTGGCCCCCCAACCCTAAGTCGTCCCAACCCAGCCAGAGGACCTGTCTTCGATTTAACTACAATCGGCTCCCGCACAGCCACAGTTTCCAAGCATCTGGTCAGTGTGTCTGGGGCCGACTCAGGATGGCCATCCATCAGCAGATAAAGTTGGGTGTCGTCAGCGTACTGATGACAACCCAGCCCAAAGCTCCCAACAAGTTGCACAAGCAGGCGCATAAAGATGTTAAAAAGCATCGGGGAGAGGATTGCACCCTGGGGCACTCTACACACCAAGGGGTGCCGTGACGGCAACTCCTCCCCTAGCGCCACCCTCTGTCCCCAACCCGAGATAAAAGAGCGCAGCCACTGTAAGGCTGTGCCCTGAATCCCCACATCAGCAAGGCAGTGGTCCAAAAGTTTGTGGTCGACCATGTCAAGCATGGTTCTCTCGCTCCTCATTTTTTCCTTACAACAACCCAGTGAGGTAGGTTAGGCTGAGAGACAGTGAGTTGCTGAAAGTCCTTCCAATGAACTTCATGACCAAGCGGGTATTTCAACCCTGCACCCATGTCCGAGTTCAACACTCTAACCACCACACTGGCTCAATATGACAATATTAACAACACAAATAAAACAGTGCTGCACTTCCTTTTTCTTACACCATCCTTTCCGCTTCCTTTTTCTACTCAAAGAAATGAGCTTGTAGTCAACCTGACAGAACCACTTACCCTCCAAATGGCAAACCGAGATCAACCTTTGTCACAACAAAGTAGCTGCTCTGCTAACAAGCAGTGGTGTCGCAATGGGCGGGCGGTGGGGCGGTGCGCCATGTGTGCCATGTCTGGGGGGGGGTGACAAGAAGGCACCTGCAAGGGCTCGCCCCGCCGCTGCGGCACGAGCAGCCATCGTGCTGCTGCAGCCGCATGTGGAGGGTCCTCCATTCACGAGCAGAGGATCCCGGCACCGGCAGCAAACCGCTATATACAGCGCATGTGCAGCGTCGCACATATGTGCTGTACGTAATGACAGTTTGCCGGCGGCACTGCTCCAGTGCCGTACGGACGGCGGTGGGATCCCTCCTTTGCTGCTACAGCTGCATGTAGAGGATTCTCCATTCACGGCTGCAGCCACAAGCAGAGGATCCTGGCACCGCCACCGGCAAACCGCTATGTACCGTGCATGTACCACATGTAGTGACGCTGCAGATGTGTTGTACATAGCAGTTTGCCACACAGCGCATGTGCGGCGTCGCTACGTGCGGCACATGCACCCTATGTAGCGACGCCCTGCCCCGGGTGTCACGACGCCTTCGTCCGCCCCTGCTAACAGGTGACACCTGTGTGTTCTACGAACAACAGATAAATCAATGGTTAGAGTCTCACCTCCTCATGTATGTATTGTGGGGGGAGGGGGGCTCATTTAATCTCACTGTAAACAAGTGGTACAGTGACAATAAAGTATTTCTATTTCTATTTATGACAGGCTGAAAGGCTGTGCATGAGAGGAAGTCGAGGAAAACTAGAAGTTAGAATGGGTTTAATTTCCAAATGTTAGTGCAGGACAGAGCTTCATCATTTGGTGGCTGGACTCAGGCCTGGCTCTAGGGGTAGTCTCGGTGGCACGGGGCGCCAGGGCGCCGGGCTGGCAGGAGGGCGCTGTGCGGCAAAGCTGCGCAGAAGCCACGCTTCGCCCGCCCACCACTGGAGCGATCTCCGCGCCACGGCGCCCGACCGACTTGAGACAGCCCTGGCTGGACTGCAAAGACAGGGCCCTTCATATCTGAAATGGAACCTAAAGCCTTGGACACACCTAGTCGGGACAGCTTCGCACAACCATTGTACTCATATGATTAGGACTGCAGTTTCCTCAAAATAGCTGTAAGTTGCAATACTATGTAAAGGTAAAGGGACCCCTGACCATTAGGTCCAGTCATGACCGACTCTGGGGTTGCGGCGCTCATCTTGCGTTATTGGCCAAGGGAGCCGGCATACAGCTTCCAGGTCATGTGACCAGCATGACTAAGCCGCTTCTGGCGAACCAGAGCAGCACACGGAAACCCCGTTTACCTTCCCACCGGAGCGGTACCCAAGGGCGTACCCACCATGCGGCAAGTTAGGGCAGCTGCCCTACTCTAGAAGCAGGGCTGGTGGGCAGAGGCGGAGCACAGCCCGGCGGAGCGCGAGTTCGCCATTCCCGCCGCACCGCGCCGCACCCTCCCTCCAGCTCCCCGGCGCACCCTCAGGCAAGGCCAAGCGCGGCGGGGAACCAGGGAGCGCGGCGCGGTGGGCGGGAACGCCGAACTCGCGCTCCGCTGGGCTGGGCTCCGCCTCCGCCCACCAGCCCTGCTGCTAGGGAGGGGCACAGCCTGGCGGAGCGCGAGTTCGCCGTTCCCGCCCGCCGCGCTGCGCCCTCCCTCCAGCTCCCCGTCGCGCCCTCTGGCAAGGCCAAGCGCGGCGGGGAACCAGAGAGCGCGGCGCGGCGGGCAGGAACGCTGAACTCGCGCTCCGCTGGGCTGGGCTCCGCCTCCGCCCACCAGCCCTGCTGCTAGGGAGGGGCACAGCCCGGCGGAGCGCGAGTTCGCTGTTCCCGCCCACTTTGTGGCCCCTCCCCTTCCGTGCCTTGGCCCCTCCCCTTGCCCCCCCTAGTTTTGATCCTGGGTACGCCCATGGCGGTACCTATTTATCTACTTGCACTTTGACGTGCTTTCAAACTGCTAAGTTGGCAGGAGCTGGGACCAAGCAACAGGAGCTCACCCCATCACAGGGATTCGAACCGCCAACCTTCTGATCGGCAAGCTCTAGGCTCTGTGCTTTAACCCACATATACTTCTGTTCAAATATATGAAAGCCTCCACTTTAATTCTATGTAAAAACATAAGGAGATAACATTGTCTTTAATCCTTTAAAAAATGGCTTCCATTGCTCCCCTCCACCATCTTGCCACGTTTTTCATATGAAAAACACAATAGCACAGAGCCAAAATAGGTGGGGTGTGGGATGGGGCATTTCACAAAATGTTTTGCCTGTATGGAATGCATGTTGCCCTTTGGGTGATTTGTTGTTGTTGTTGTTGTTGTTGTTGTTGTTGTTGTTGTTGTTGTTGTTGTTGTTGCCCCTTTGCAAAAAGGCAGAAAACAGTTTGCAAGGAATAGAGTGTCAGAAGGAATGCATTCCTGTTGCCGTAATAATCAGTGTAGCAATAGGCAGGTTATCATAGCATGTATCCCTCAATGATGTGGTGATATAACCTCCTCTGATTGGTTATGTAGCACTGTGATGTCATTGTGTTCACTATATGATCCCTAATTGGCTGTGATCCTGCAGTTAATGTGCCTTTTCAAAAATGGCACCCAAGCAGCAGCAGATAGGGGGAAATGGGTTACAAAGAGGCATTAAAAAATCCAATAACCACCTTGTAAAGCCACTTTGGTGAGAACTCCTGTTTGGCCAAGCTTTTGAAAGGTGGTGTGTGTGTTTTTTATGGTGAACCCAGTTTCTGGCTCTATCTGCTGCAGCCCATTTCCATTTTATTATTTTTCTGTTTTACAATGTCATGGAAAGGGGGGTTGAGCTGGGTATGCTTCCAGTGTCCCTTCCAACTCAATGCACAGTCCAAGCACATTAGCAGCTACCAAAGAACAAAGCACACATCTAGAATGTAGGCTGAAAGACTTTAAGAGTTCCACTGCTCTCTCACTACATAACAAAGGGCCAGAACACACCAAGCCCAAAGAATAGTACAGTATTTGCACAATGAACTCCCAACCAAGGAACAGACTCAGAGAAAAAGAAGAAAGGCAGTTGTACAATCTTTATATTTTCACATTATATATTTGTTCCTGCAGGTGACCTGTGGCGTCCCAGCACACCAGGACACTCCGAAAAACAATAGGCATTGAGGCAGGAAGCCCACAAACCCCAGACCATTTTCTTGTCTCCAGACCCATACAGAAATTGAGATAAGATACCACTCTGCCTTTTCTTCTCAAGAGGGTCTTCTTGCTTACTAATCCAGTAAAGGACTCAAAATGGATTCACTGGCAATACAGGTGTTCTGGAATTCTAACTAGGATCAAGGTATGGCTGCTTCTTCTCATCCACTAGACCAGGCTTCTCCAACCTGGGCCCTCCAGATGTTTTGAGACTACAATTCACAACAACAGTACATCTAAGGGGTTACCCTAGAGCAGGCATCCCCAAATTGCGGCCCTCCAGATGTTTTGACCTACAACTCCCATGATCCCTAGCTAACAGGACCAATGGTTGGGGAAGATGGGAATTGTAGCCCAAAATATCTGGAGGGCCGAAGTTTGGGGGTGCCTGATTCACATCATCTCTGACCATTGGTCCTGCTAGCTAGGGATCATGGAAGTTGTAGGCCAAAAACATCTGGAGGGCTGAGGTTAAGGAAGCCTGCACTAGACAGCCACTCAGGAATTTCACCTTCATCAAGGGGTGCCTGGCAGCCTATGCAACCGGGCTGAACATCCTGCCTTGCAGAACAATGAAAAGAGAACATTGGAAACAGTGAAAGGGAAGGAAAAACACACAGAGCTATTTTTGTCCTCTGCTAGTCCTATATCCCATGAGCAGCAGAAAAGAACTGCTCCAGAACACTTGGTTCCATTTTCCACATTAAAGCTATTTCTATTAGGGCAGAGTACGATATGAAAACAGGCCTCAAATACTGAAACGACCATCTAGAGAAGCATATTAAAACTGAAGGTAAGAATATTTGATGAAACTCCATGCTCAGATATAATCGCAGATTGAGTACCAGGTCTAGCAATAAAACCATAATGTAATTTAGTTCAGTGGTGTTCATCTGTTTCAGAAGACTTGTTTCACATTTGTATTTATTTATTTATTAGATAAGAGGTACATAAGTCATCCTAAATGGTATTATGATAAATGACAAGTACATACAGTAATATCATATTTAATCCCAAATAGCCAGAGGATTAAATGCCAACCTAGCAGTTCGAAAGCATGTCAAAATGCAAGTAGATAAATAGGAACCGCTACAGCGGGAAGGTAAACGGCGTTTCCATGTGCTGCTCTGGTTTGCCAGAAGCGGCTTTGTCATGCTGGCCACATGACCTGGAAGCTATACGCCGGCTCCCTCGGCCAATAATGCGAGATGAGCGTGCAACCCCAGAGTCGGTCACGACTGGACCTAATGGTCAGGGGTCCCTTTACCTTTAGCCAGAGGATAGTTGAAAGAGGGTTTCATTGTGCCCGAGTGACAGTTGAGGTCAAAAAGGGATTTGTGTCATATTTTGGATGTTTTATCAGAAAAGGTGCTTTCACAAACCAATGTCGCTGAAATCTTGGTGACAATTATGCAGGCAGAGGCCAATGTTTCATTTTCAAGCACTGAGAATCATTCATAAAAAGATGTTTACTAAGTCCAGAACAGGTTTTAAAAACTGATACGAGAAAGGAGTTATTTCCCATGCTATAAAAACATTCATCTTGCCTCACTTTTGCTTCTGGTCAAATGGGACTGTTTTTGTTTTGCTTCTGTATTTAATTTCTAAGGTTTTGCAGGCATTTGAAGCCCAGTTTACAAGGGAAGTGGTAGGTGAGCGTTCACCAGCTTTTGTCAACTTGGTACCCTCCAGATGTTTTAGACTACAACTCAACCTGGGTCCATCCAGCCCCAGGCTGGCAAAGTCATCTTAAACTATAAATGAATGAATCCAGCAGACCACAAGGAGGCACCAGAACGGCAAAATCAGACATCAATTGTTGCTCGAATTGTTATTCATTTTCAGTTAGAAAATCAACATAAACACCTATTTCCTGAATTGCAACCAAGTTTTAATTATAATCCTGTGCCATTAGGTCCATTTCGTCTCCATTTGCCCATGCCTGCTCTGGCTAATATGCTAATAAAGCTTCGTTCCTCCTGAATGTTTTATTTATTTCTTAGCTATTTCAGCTCTCCTCCCAGCATAAGGCTCCCAGAGCAGCATACAAGAACAAGAACAAATTAAATACTGTACAATAAAATGCAAAACCAATGAAGCAGCCATCACCTTTATCAGATGAAAAAAACCAAGCAAAAGCCATAAAATGGCAAAATCAATGGGAGCCATAAAAGTCACTGAAGAAGCAGCCTTTAACCAGATGAGCAAAATTCCAACAGAAGCCAAGAAAGCACAAACACATCTATATAACATGCTGGGATGCCTGGTCAAATTTTTAAGAATCCTTCACTGGGCAGCACAAGGACATCAAAGTTGGTACCAGGCAAGCATCTCTGGGGAGAGCATTTCAAATGGAAGGGACCAGGACTGAGAAGATGCTCTCTCACTGGTCACTGCTTACCTGACTTTGGAAGGCAGGGGGACTCAGAGAAGCCTCTCACTATGACCGTGTGGTTTAGGCCAGAGGTAGGGAGTCTTCTCCCTTCCCATGGAGGAAAAAGTGACCAGGGCCACAGACTAGCTGGGCCAAAGTATACACCCACACCTGCGGACTCTCTTCAGACATTCATATGTGCGCACACCCCATTCAAGCAGATTCAGGTGACAGGAGCTTCTTCAATATACTGACATTATTTTTGGCCTTTTTCAGTAAGATTGAATCAATGACCTTGGGCAGTTAGCTGCTTGCAGTTAATTGTGTTGTTGTTGTTGTTGTTGCCACCATGAAGAATCAAAAGGGAAGGACTGACTCCTTGCAAGCAGGGCTAAAGGGAGTCTACTGCTTCCCCCCTTCCAGCCAATGCCATGGTCCACAAGCCTTACCTAAGACAGACCTGAAGCTTCGTTTCTTCACAGGGCTGGACCTCAGACTACTTGCTCCAGCAGCCACCACAGGATATTCCACAGCAAGTGTCTCCCACTGTTGCCACTGCTGCTTCAGGGTTATCTTGGCTGTGAGTCCTGCTCCCTGCCCTGCAGGCCTTTTTATGCCTGGTCTGGGAGTGCAGGGCCCTGATTGACTCCAGCTGCAGAAGCTGAGTCTGCTAAGGAGGCCAGAGACCATCCCTTGGCTGTGAGTCCTGGAAGATCTGCTCCCTGCCTTGCCAGCCTTTCCCCCACCTGGCCTGCATGGGTGGGGCCCTGATTGACTCCAGCTGCAGAAGCTGAGGCTGCTGAACAGACCCTTGGGTTGGGGTGTTGTTGCTGTGTTTTTGGGTTGTTAGATGCAGGAATCAGTGAATTTAAATGAAAGGGGAGGGCAAAGTAGGATTGTCCATTTGTCACCCTCATTATTTACTCTAGCTATTGAGCTGCAATTAAAACAATTTGGGCAAAATAAAGACTAAAAGAAGATACAATAATATTGTAGCACTGCATGTAGATAATATGGAAAGCAAGCACCAATACTAATGTACGCTTCTCCCTTAAACCCTATAATGAATTAACTGATGGGTGTAAAGTACTCAAGAGGGTGAACCTGGATTTAAATATAAAAAGGATCCTTTAGCTTCAGGGTGAGCCGAGCTTTCTCCCAGATTGGCAACCAAAATGATAGGTGTATAATTTCAACAAATTGAATGCTAGGTTAGCTGTCAGTCTTTTTTTTATCCCTCAGTAATCCAAAATGTCTGCTTTCTTGGGGTGTGTATGTATGTATGTATGTATGTGTATACACTTCTTTCTGTATATCTGTTTATTCATCACCTTCTTAATTATTTAAAATGAAAAGTGTCCACATTTGCTCGCTCTCTATATTTGGTGAGGGGTGTTGCAGAAGTATCACAGCAGGCCAGCCAATCAACACAGCTGGTTTCAGCTTCAGATGTTCAACTAGTAGTTCATAAATGTGCACGCACACAAACATCACAAGATATACTTTTCAGATATAATTTGAAAAATATACATCAGATTCTCAAAGGGAATTTCTTTGAGATAATTTAACAGTGGTGTCATTAGATTAACCAGAATATATAAATGATAGAGGAGTGAATCATTCAGAGATTACTTGCAATTTTTCTGGAAGTGTAATAAAAAATAAATAAATTCTGGAATAGTGTATTTTAGATAATACAAGAAAGTACTGGCTGTAATTTGCTCTGTATCCAGAAAACAGCTCAGAGGCAATGCAATTGTAATAGATGTAACTGCAATGGCTATCTATGGCCACTGCAATCAATCAATCAATCAATCAATAGGACTGGTTTCAAGAAGTCATATATATCATTACCCAAAATACTTGCTATACTTTACAAGTGATCCCAGAAATATTTCTGTTAGGCGATATCAAAATGTCTTCCAAAATTTAAACTGGTCAATTAACGTTCGGAAAGATTAGAAACAACAGTTTATTTACCCAAAGTTGGCAGTGCTCAGAATGGACTCAAGGACTCCGAAATACAAGGAACTGGAAGAAAAATGCAAAGTTTATATGGAGATAACACTCTTACTACGAAATTCAAGCATGTGCAAATAATAAATAAATGAATAAACGAATAATTTTTTTAAAAGCAGAATGCTGCATGGCTGTGTGCACATTGCTTTAGGCTAATCTACTTTGAATCTTGAGCCTCCCCATGCAAATTCATATCTGCTCCTCATTCGGCTTTGCCTTGTAATAATGCAAATCCCACCCTTTGATGGGGTTCCTCTTTGCATCTTTCTCATTCCCAACTATAGCAAACCCAAGTATGCAAACCGATTTCCAGCCATTATATTATTCTCCCCACAGAAGCCAAGTGTTGTGTAAATCAGCCCATGAGCCCTTGCAGCTTTATTTTAAAATAAGTTACTTTGGCTTTTACAAACAAAAACAAAAACAACTAAGAGTAATAGAAAATATTTCAGGCGCAATTGTGTTGTCTTATCTGGCAACACTGCAGCCCACTGATAAGCATAAGCCCTGGAAGTAGGAGACATGTCTGAAACCTGGGCTGTCCCTACTGCTAAGATAAGATAAGGAATAAAACAATATGGTGCCCAAGAGCTTTGCCATACACTAGGATAAGTTTGTCTTTAGAATCAAAATATCTGCCTCTGTTGTCATTGTGATGGAATATGTATGTGCAGTAAAAGAAGAAGAAAAAGCATCATAGATCTGAAAGGAAGAATATAGCAGGTCATCCGATTGGCCCAAGGCAGGATATCCTATGGCTGTGTACACAGTATACCTTTACAGCACATGAGAAGCCCTTAAAGAATTCTGGGCACTGTAGTTTGTTAAGGGTTGCTGGCAATTGTAATTCTTTGAAGGGTAAACTACAGCGCCCAGAATTCTTTGTGGGAAGGAATGGGATTTGAATGGGCTTTAAAGGTATAGCATGTACACAGATATTTCAAACATCCACAGAAGATACCAGCTCACTTTTGCTCCTTGAACATCTCCTAGAAAATAGATCACCCAACTTCCCATTGCTCAATTAAGGATCTGAATGTGGTTATGAGGTTATGCCAACACCCATTTTGATCCCCAATAGTCCATCCACTGGAGAGTGAGCACAGGTTCCCCAAAGAATCCTGCTAATTACCTCTCCCAAAGCTTCAATTCCCAGCACCCATAATAAACTGTAGTTCCCGGGATTGTTTTGGGTGGGAGGAAATTTCTTTAAATGTATGGTGTGGATGCGGCCTAAATTTTGCAAGGTGGACCTGCTAAATAATCTGTTGGGAGGGGAGGGAGACAAATAAGCACCCTTAAAGATTTTCTTTTAATGTCCAAGTAGCAAATTTTATCTGCAAGTTGAGCACAAACACCTGCTTTCTGTTATTATGCAGTTTTTTAGTGATACAAATGAGTCCTGTATTCTTACAGCATGTGAAGGAACAATGCCGTTTTAGAAGCAGTCTTCACATCTAGATTGGAAGTAATCTCACCAGACACACTCATTTAAGCATGTGTCATAGTCATCGCCCCCCCCCTCCAAAAAACACCTCTATGTCAGCCACCCTGCATTCAGCGGCAAACTTGAAACTGAACCTAGTCCAAGATAGATACAAAAATACTTGAGAAGGGGGACAGAAGCCACCAAGGGTTGAAGGATAGGCTGCAAAAACCCAGAGAAGCTGCAATTCTGAAAGAATATTGAGATATTAACAGCTGTAACCTTCAGAAAGAGTCGGACACGACTAAACGACTAAACAACCACAAGAACCTTCAGAAATATGGCTGATTTGTCTGCCTTAGGCTCTTTAAACAGGCATCTGATCAAAGAACTGAGCAGCGGGTCATTAGGGGATGCTATTTGGCTAAGCATACCGAGAATACTGTATATTCTTGCACTTGTTAGCCTCGTACTTTGGTACTGTACATCTTAGTCAGATTATATTGGCTCATAGTCATCTCTTGAATAGAAGTGAAAGGAGCTTGTTCTGACAGTAAATCCAAAAATACACACTTGTGTTGCAAAAATTATCAACTTTCCTCCCCCGCCTCCCAGAAACTTCTCCAGCTCCATCTGCCACAGTGGGAAAGATGGTGTATTAGGACTCCGAGAGACAAGCTCCTTGAAGGCAGCTCTCATCTCTGTTACAGCCCACCTGCTTTTGCCATATCTCTCTAGCCCAGAGATGGGGAAGCTTTCCATCCAAAGAGCCACGTTCCCTTCTGTGTAGCCTTCCAAGGGTCACTTGGTGGGTGGAGAAAGAGGCAAAAGTGGACAGAGTAATGCAGGCACATTTTTTCTTTCCACCTTTGTTGGCATCCGTCTGTCTCTGGAGGCAATGGAGGGGTGGAGTCAAAATGTTGTAGAGTTGAAGCACCTGCTGTGGCTATTATGGGAGAGTTATGTTTCCAGTAGGGAACCAGGTGGCACTGTGGGTTAAACCACTGAGCCTAGGGCTGGGCTTGCTGATCAGAAGGTCAGCAGTTCGAATCCCTGTGACTGGGTGAGCTCCCGTTGCTCGGTCCCAGCTCCTGCCAACCTAGCAGTTCGAAAGCACGTCAAAATGCAAGTAGATAAATAGGAGCCGCTACAGCGGGAAGGTAAACGGCGTTTCCGTGTGCTGCTCTGGTTTGCCAGAAGTGGTTTTGTCATGCTGGCCACATGACCTGGAAGCTGTATGCCAGCTCCCTCGGCCAATAATGCGAGATGAGCGCGCAACCCCAGAGTCGGTCATGACTGGACCTAATGGTCAGGGGTCCCTTTACCTTTACCTTTATGTTTCCAGTAGGCTAGATTCTTCTGTGCCATCAAGCCAGAGGCATTAACCACTAATTGAGCGGATGAGGCCAATAGTGTGTCCAACAGTCAAGAAGGTGGTTTCTGCATGTGCTGTAGAAGGAAGTGAGGGGCAGATTGAGCTTGTCAACCTGGGAAGTTAGCCCATCTAGGAGAAGGAAAACTCTGGTCTAAACCTTCGCTGCCTTGCGGGATATCTTTGAGTGAAGAAAAGGCCGCTAAGGAGTAAACCCTACACAAATCCAGAGTGGAGGGCCTAAGACAGTTGGATGGCACCTTGTATGTCTCCTTCTGGCAACTCCTGCAGCCAAGCTGGTGCCAAAAATATTGCTCTGCTTTCCTTTAGACCATGATCAGCAAGGCCAAGAGGGGGATCTTGTCATTTGGGCAACCCAGGACTTCTTCCATACACGCTGTCCCGGCTTGCATCCTGGGGAGGTCACGCTGGTGCTGCTAACATGGCGGTTTGACTTCACTCCTGCAGGCACACTCCATTGTCTCTTGAGACAGACAGATGCCAACAACAACCCTTAGAGTATCGAAAGCTGTGAATAACTAGGTAGTCGTCCCGGTAGCATCACACCTCTTCCATTGTTTCATGCTATGCATTCTCAGAGCGGAATGGATGCTGTGTTGTAGGGTCAGTTTCCTTTTGAGGAAAGAGCATTTGGAGACTTAGCAAGAATGAGTAGGAAATCAGAAGCTGGTGTAGTCTTTGAGGGCACTTCCATGTGGTCACTATTTTTGAGTGGGCTTCAGTCTGTCTCAGGGGCATCTTAAGGTTATCTGGTGCCATGGTGCAGGGATCCCTCAGGCCCCCCCACACTTCCCTCCGGGTGGGCAGCACCTCTCCCTCGGGCCCCTCTGCAGCCCACCTCACTCCCCCCCCCCACGCCACCATGGCGCGCCTTCTGCTTCTTGCCCACCACGGGCAGCACCGACGATGGCGATGCTGGACTCGCGCTGGGCAGGGCCAGGCATAGCGGGCAGTGGGCAGCTGGAGGGGGCGGCCCGATGGGCAGGGATGCTGCCAGCTGTGCTCCGCCTCTGCCTGCTCGGCAGAAGCGGCTGCGCGGCGCTGTTGTCCAGGGAGCCCTGGCTGCCGCACCAACGGGAAGCTCACAGCCAGCTTCCCCGCAACAGCGCCCGCAGCCCGAGAAGAGGCGGGCAAGGGCAGCACTGCCGGCAGGGCTTGAGGTGGCTCCTCCGGCAGGGAGGAGGCTCCAGGCATGGCAGGGCATGGCGGTGGTGCCCTTCAGCACCCTCCAGAACTTGCCGTCGTGGCGCCTTGCGCCAGTAGCCTCTATGGCTAAGACGCCCCTTTGTCTAGGCCAGAAGTAAGCATGCATGTTCTGCCCCCTTGCATGCAATTCAAGGTTATCAGCAGCCCCCCACAGGAAGATTTTCCAACCACAGCAGTTCAGCTCATCAGGAAGAAAGATACGGCGGTGAGAAGCAATGCATCAAAAAGGCCAGCTGCAGCTAAGCCAAAGCCTAAAAGTAAAGCAGACCACGGTGCAAACAGGGAAGAGTTATGTTGCAGCTGTGAGTGCGGTACCTATCAATTAGAGGCCTTCTGTGTGCCTTTCTCAAATACATCTGTTGACGCTAGTAGCTGCCACTTATGGAAAGGGTGAAGTGTAGGCATTTTCCCTATTGTAAAGTGCGTAATTCTGAAGGTGGCAATTTCCTTCATGCGGTAGGAAAATTGCTTGCTTTCTCGAACCGTTCTCAGTAATGAGACCAAGCACAGCGGTGAAGCAACAACCCTGCCCATTGGTTCCTGCCCAGATTGTGTAAATAATATCTGTCTTTTTTAAATGACTCTGCCCAAACATCAGGATTGCTAACTACAAAAGCCAAATGGAAATGATTCCATGCATTAAAAGGCAATCACACAACCTCAAAACTTTGCTCTCGTTTTCAGCACTTTCCCCATGTAAGGACCCAGATCTAGGAAGTGCCAACCTCCATATTCCAGTGCTTCCCTAACTCCCCCCTCCCCCAGACCAATTGAAAAATGCTGAGGGTCATGGCAGAATTGTTCTTCCTGTTGTGGCAATTGTAATTCCATAGAATTCAAATTGTATTCCTATACTGTATACCAGGCATCCCCAGACTTCGGCCCTCCAGATGTTTTGGACTACAATTCCCATCTTTCCCAACCACTGGTCCTGTTAGCTAGGGATCATGGGAGTTGTAGGCCAAAACATCTGGAGGGCCGCAGTTTGGGGATGCCTGGTGTATACAGTGGTGCCTCACAAGACGAAAGTAATTCGTTCTGTGAGTTGCTTTGTCTAGCAAGATTTTCGTCTTGCGAAGCGCGGTTTGCCGTGGCAAAAAAAAAAAAACCTGCCGAAAAGCTTAATCTTGCGAAGCGCGGCCATAGAAAACTTCGTCTTGCGAAGCGCTGAAAACATCGCAAGACGCTTTCGTCTTGCGAGTTTTTCGTTGCGCAAGGCATTTGTCTTGCGAGGTACCACTGTACAGAAAAATGTAAGGCTGTTGTCATGCTGCAGTTCACATGGTCGTCAACTACAGCATGAAGAATGGCAGTTAGGCGAACAAGCAAGTAGCATGGAGGAGGACTGTGAGTTGTAATGGAGGTACCTCATGGTGTTTATTAATTGAAACTTGAAGGCTGCAATCCTATATACACTCAATGGGTCTTACTCAAGAGATTAAGTGTATAGGATTGCACTGTCCGTAAATAAAAGAAATGGGCTCTCAGAGAATTTTGCATTATTCTTTTTTTTTTTTGCAACTGCCTGTTTTTTGGACCCTCTATTGTGTGTTATTGAGTTCGAGAATAACAGCTCTCTCAAATTTTTAATATGTTGCTGACAGCTATTTTTTTATATCACTGTCATTTGCCACTCCTTTTGTTAAATTTTAAAAAAACACATTGCTACTGAAAGTAAGTATTCATACCATTGTTAACTGAATCTTCTGCCCCATTGAGTTAGCCATTCTGCAAACTTTTAAAAGAAATAAGATTATCTAGTTTCACATTGATAATAATCTTATCGCTATCTGGATTCCTTCCACTAGCACACAGCATTTTCAGACACAGCGTGAAATCAGAAAAGCTTCTTTAAAACATGAAAGCCTGCCAACTGGATTTCCTGATACACCATCCTCATACCATGTCCCCCAGGACTGAAATTTCACCATACCTAATTAGTAGAAAGGGATGGGGAGGGGGGAGAAATGTTTAACAAGGCATAACTGCATTTTAATTGAAAATCAGAGATCCAGATTGAAACCCAGAGGTCCTCCATTATGGCTCCATTAAAACATTGACATAAATACTGTTATTTTTGCATAAGATGGTATGGATGCTCTGTGTGTGTGTGTGTGTGTGTGTTCATGCATGCAAGACTACTGTTCATACTGCCTCATGAAAGACTCAGTTAAGTCACCATCCAGAAGCAGAAAATACCGTCCCTTTGGTCTCAAGAATGCCGTAGCTGCTTCTATGCTGAAAAAGATGAGCAGTCCCTATGCACTCCAGTTAGATGCAGCTGTGATTTAACTATCTTCTACATAAAACATCTGGCAGCGCTCTCTGGAGTGCATCTGAGACTCTCTATGATTTTCTTGTCATCTCATTCCACCTCCAGGGCCTTCTATTCCCTGGCAGCAAGAATAATGCACAGAAGGAATGAATAATACATTTCGATTTGACCCAGAAACAATTTTTCCCCCACTCAGACTTCTGGCTCTGCCAAGGTTACACTCATCAAACTGAGACGCCTCGGCTCTAACGGCTTGGCCTCCAAAAAGCCTGCGCTAATTCAGGCATGGAAGTTGCTTGCAAATCTGCGAGACAGAAGTTACAGTCTTGCTTTCCCTTGAGATGCCACCCAGAAGTTGATAACAAAACTGTGTTGTTGCCAATTCTAACTAGAGATGAGGCCTACAACAAAATGTTGCAGTGTGGAATATTCCTGTTTGGTGTTTCCATCAGCCAGCCATGCTCTGTTCTATCCCCTTTCCCATATAATCTTCCATTCCATGGAATCGGAACACTCCAAGTCCTCACCGGGTAGTTTTTGGGATTCCCCTTCTCAATGGTGTTGTTTTTTTATTAAGGATTGGGAAAATGGAGGGTGATGGGCTGTTTCTTCCCGCTGAAGGTCTGAAGACACCTCTGTTGGAGCATTACTCTACTGTCTAGTCCTCCTTCTTTTTTTTTCTTTTTTTAAATAATTATTTTTATTAAAGATTTTCTTGGGTTACAAAGGTATGCAATGTCTCATTCCCCCCACCCCCCTGCATCTTCAAGACAGATTCTTGTATTGCAAAGCAAAGTGTTTTGAAACTATGGCAAAAGGGAGGAAAGTAAGGGCTGACATTTTATGCTAAATATTCTAAAATTATACCTAGAGATGCTAACGGTGGGGTGGGGGGAGAGGACATTGGTGGCAGCGGAAAAAACTGGTTCCTAGGATGTATTGTAATCTATCATTTACTTTCATACTGAATATCTTCCTTCAAGCTTGATGTTTTATATTAGAAAATTGTGTGTGTGTGTGTGTGTGTGTGTGTGTGTGTGTGTGTGTGTGTGTGTGTGTTGCACGAGCAGTAAAATGTAGAATTCTGAGACAGGGTAGGCGAAAGCATTGGCAATGAGTATTTCTCTTTGTTTTACATTTGATATAGAGCTTTGCTGCATTTTGCCATCTGGATTTTCTAAAAGAAAAGGCTCGTCTCCATGTCAGGAAGGGGCAATCCATCTTTGAACAGTAATTATCTCCAGTGGTGCTGAAAAAATGTCTGTGCCAAAGAAATCATAATCTTAAAATGTATTTCTTTCTCAAAAGTGCAAAGAAAATATGTCGTAATCTGCAGGCCAGAAACACCCATGCCACACTATTTAACGTATTTCTCTGCTAAACATGTTTTTTTTAACAAACAAAAACAAAAAAACGCTGTGCATTTAGAATTTATAAATATACACTTACAGTGGCTTTTTTTGGCTCATAAAAGTTACAATTTGCCATATCTGGCAACCTCCCTTTAAAAACAACAACAACAACAACCCAGCAGCAACAATAACAGACATCTGAAAATATTCTACTATTTTAGAAAGAAAGAAATGGTAATATTAATATGTGGTCTCTCAGCAAAAGATCCAAAATTTTGCAGAAATGAGCACAGTGTTGTTCAGAGCTCTCATTCTTTCTGGAGGGGGTAGTAAGGGTATTAGTGCCTCACCTACAAAAAGGACACAGGAGATGTCGGTATGGAGGAGAAGAACACCTCATAAACACCACTGGCTGCTGGATGTGGTCCCCCCCCCCACAAAATCTTATTTGAATACAGAGAATACTGGGCAAAGAGAATCCATCCTGACAAATTTGTGTCTGCCCAAGATTGTTAAGACAAAACTCTATTTGAAGTGACCGTAGTAGCTCAAATATGGAAGTTCTGGGTGAGTGGCATGGAGATATTTGAGAGGATAAGGCTCAAATTCTGAACTGCAGGCCATGGGAGCCAAGTAACTGTTCCAATGAGAATGAGCTTAACTGAACACTCAAGAATATCATTCAAGAATAGGTTGGTGACAGCTCACACCCATGTCAAAGCCCACCCCAACTGTAATTTGAAGTCAGAGAAGGGTCATAATTGAGGGTGGGAGGATGGGGCCAACTAGAGCCTTGCAATCCAAAACTTCAGAGTAACTTCCAAGTCCATCAAAGATTGGGTCTTAAAGCTAGATTGCCATGTGTCCTACTTCACAGGGGGCACCCCTCTATTTGAGGGCAATCAGAGGACAATCCTATACTTATAGGAGTCTTCTATTTGATACGCTGCCTTGTCTAAATCTGGACTGACAATAAAGAGCCATAAGGAAAGAGTAGGAAGGGTCTTGAAGTTGCTTGGGAATAGTTGGCACCTGGCCAGTCAGCAGACTCAGCAAGCACAGAGAAGATCACCTGGCCACAGACCACCCCATTCACCTAACCCTGGCTGAAGCATTTGCAGGGGGTGGTCAGACTGTTGTGGGGAGGAGGGTGCTGGGAATTCAGTTTCAACCAGCTCCATTACCTGCACTTAACTCTGCATCTGACTCCTTGTGCCAAAAAAGAAATTTAACATGTGCAGTGGTACCTTGGGTTACAGATGCTTCAGGTTACAGGCACTTCAGGTTACAGACTCCACTAACCCGGAAGTAGTACCTCAGGTTAAGAACTTTACCTCAGGATGAGAACAGAAATCGCGCGGTGGCAGCACGGTGGCAGCGGGAGGCCCCATTAGCTAAAGTGGTACCTCAGGTTAAGAACAGTTTCAGGTTAAGAACGGACCTCCGGAACGAATTAAGTTCGTAATCTGAGGTACCACTGTACATAAATGAGAAATAAAACTACACGAACAGCAGACACAGAAAACAATCTAAATGGTAGCCCAGAGCCCCACTTTTAACAGCATCATATAACACATCCAAAGCCTACATGCCATCTGCTCTTTTGATTTCTTGCACTACTTCAGGTGGAGCCAGATTGATCTGACATTGCATTGATGTTAGTTTACGGCCCTGTTATGCTGAGTTTAAGTAACACGCAAAGTTACTCGACTTACATCTTAAAGGCCCATGAAGGGTGGTGCATCCCATTTTACCACCCAAGGCAAAATGGGAAGGTTCTACCCCGCCCCCCCCACTCCAAGCCTCCCTTACCTAGGTTGCACAGCAGTGCCCACAAAGCAGCAGCAACAGTAGCGGATTCCGGCGAGATCTTGTGAGATCTCACTGAGATCAACATCCCATGAGATCTTGTGACGCCATCTCACTGGAGGTGGCACTTCTTGGCCAGCCCTGAGGCCCATATATAGAACTGGAAATGTTTCTACTTCCAGTAATATAGTAATATGGCGCCTTAAGTGAGGACAAAAATTGACACCCCTCAAATAATTCAGTTTGGTACAGTTGCTTCTTTAATGGATCTTCTCAGTAGGTACCCATATAAATATAGGTGGTATTATTATTATTATTATTATTATTATTATTATTATTATTATTATTATTTTGTGCCCTCTCAGCTCAGCACCCATACCACCCTAAATCTGGCCCACTGCTTCGAAAAGATGCTGCTATATCAAATGGGATGAAGAAGCAACAGATAAAGACCTCATAGTGAAGTTCCGCTTTGATGTATGCTTTTCTCAGTATTTTGTAGCATTATGCCTGACATCAAAACTATTGCAGATACACAAGCTATAAATTTTTCATCATTTTGAGGGATCGAGACACAGGAAGATGATGTATCCCTGAACGTTAAAATAAGCATAAATAGCAAATGGTATTCACTTTCCCATTTCTTCTGTCTACAGGGCTCGTTTACTCAGCTCCTTCAGCATTTCAGTAACCCCTGGTATTAAAGGACACTCATGAAGAGAAATGGAATAGCACTGAAGGATTGTTAATACCTTACTGTGCCTGAGAGAATTCAAGGAGAATAGGCACGCATAACCTTCTGCCCGTATCTTCTTCCCATCTCTGTCAAAGCCCACACTCTCTCCTGCACAATGTAAAGCTCCAAAAATTTGTTTTCCTCTTTAAAATACAATAAGGATAAAATAAGACTTTGTTAAATGAATAGAAGTGACAAGTGACACAATTCCAACATCATCAATACAAAATATCTTTCAAACCGTCACAACAGCAGCAAACTGTTCTAAACCCACACTTTTACCAAAGACATCAATTTATCATCCTGCAAATTCCTTTGCGAAATGCTTACAAGAGGACTTGACAACAAATGTCATTTAAAAAATGTAAGGATGTGTGAAAGAATCTTCACTGTGGCAGCTCTCTGGAATTTATTTGTTAAAATATTTCCATGAAACTTTTAGATGGTTCTCTTCATCATAATCAGCTTTCATTTCTCAGTTCTCTCTGGTTTATTCATCTGAAGCACTTTTGCTATCCCCAAAAAGGGTCCCAGAGTGCCTTCCAAAGATCAAGAATAAGATAGCTTCTGCCCTCAGGTTTACAACCCAAATGCACAACACAAAAGGAAAGGTAAGTGGGAGGGAGGAGGTAAAAAGCTTCAGTGCAGCACTTCCCCTGCCACAGCCAAACATGCAGGTGGGTTAAAGTTGCAGAACCGGGTATTCCAGGAGCAGGAGGGACTAAGCCGGCCTGAGATTCATTGGATTCTGAGCTGGTTTAACTGCCATTGTGTGACAACAGCAAGTCTCGTCCAGGCCTATTTGTTGCAACAGTTTTAGGGTGGCAGTGATCGTCCTCCTGCCACCCACCCTCAGTGCTGCCCTGGCCACTGTGCATCACTGGGCTACCGTATGTATCACCTCACCAGTCATCAGCCAGAATTTGGATTGGCCTCTCAGTTGCAAAGTCCTGATAATGAGCAACTGGAATGGAAACTGGAAGAGGCAAAAGTTCCTGGTCGCTCAGCGGAGCAGCTCTGCTTCCTTCTACTTTAGCCTGATGGAATGGTTGCTGCCAGGCGCCATTATTTACTAAGCTTTTCCCACTGCTTTTCTCAGAAATCTTAGAACAGCTTTTCCCATGTGCATCATAATTACCAACCCTTCAAAGCAGGCTGCCCTTATTCCCATCGTACTTGTAGGGAACGCCCATGAGGTACAGTGACTTGCTCAAGGACAATGTCGGATGCTACGGGGTGAAGGTGAACTATGGCTTGGGAGTTTTACCTGCTGGATCACACACCTGCTGTTTCTGAATGCTGTGTTGTTTGCACCGCTTTTTTCTGATGCGCACTGCGTTTCACAATTGGTGCGTGTCTTCAATCAACCACCAACATCTAAAATGCAGAAGAGAGAAATGGAACCTCGGTCCTTTGTTTTTAAAGCTTCTGCTCCACCTCCTGCATATTTCAGCTATGTAGGACTCCATATGCCAAAGTCTCGATGTAGAGATCAGAGAGAGCAGCAGAATATAGTGTGTGCAGTTGCAACACAGATGGAGACCCTCCTCATCCCCCTTCAAAGATGTGATTCATGTTGACAGCCTTGACATCTCTAACCAAGCAAGCAGAAAGAGCAGGGAAGAAAAGCACCTACCCTGGGTCTGGTGACTGGCCTTTGCCTGGGCTTACAGTGCTGCTCAGAGAGCTGAAGCAGCAAGTGAATGATGCAAAGCATCAGGTCTGCACCTTTGCTCATGATGTAACCTCACATCTCACAGTAACTCTTTGTATTTTCATCAACTAAATGTGCACCAAAACAGTTTTGTTCACATTACAAACACCTTTTTATTGACTTCATTAGGGCCAGATACAAGTTGGACAGGAGAGTGTTTTTTTCTTGTTATAAATTTATGAAGTTGTTAAAAGCCTTTCTTCTCTTTTATCTAATTGAGGGGTAGCGGTGGGGGAGAAAAATCAGACAAATGAAGAAATTATTCTTTCTCACTCATTGGCAAACATTAGTACTTAAGAAGCAATTAAATAGCCTGACATTAGGACCAGGAAATCACAAGGAAGTACTTCTCACCGTGCATAATTAACTTTTTAAGTTAGTGTCACAATAAATTAGCATAACCATTTTATGATGTGGCCTTTTAAAAGGATGAAACAGATTCATGGCAACTATGTCTTGTACTCAAATTATTCGGTGTGGGGGAGGGGCTTGGCTCAGCAAAGACACTAATGAGATCTAACATCCTCCCCAACCCTACCGTATCTGCATTTCCAACTTTCTGAAAATAGTAGCTAAGGAGCAGAGGCACCAGCAGAGGGAAATGGGGGGGGGGGGCAATGACGCATGTGTGATGGCAATGTCAGGACATCAGGAGGAACCAGTGGCAGAGCTGAACGTGTTGCTAGCACAGCCTCAAGGGCCGGTGGCTCCTCCTCTCTGGTACTCAGCCTCCTCCTCCTCCTCCTCCTCCTCCTCCTCCTCCTCCTCCTCCTGCTGCTGCTGCTGCTGCTGCTGCTGCTGCCAACATCTGGGGGCTGCTCCCCTGTCTTTTCCTTACCAAGCAGCAGGAGGAGGAGGAGAAGCCGCCAGCCACTGACTGCACTTGGCTCCACGATCGACCTCCTTTTTTATTATTATACATTTTATTTATAATTCTCATAAACAGAGCAAAACATTAAATTAAACATTGACTTCCCCATTCCATTGTTCCTTCTGATTACCCCTTACTTCTGTATATTATTCCATGTTTCACCTTCCTCATTTTATCTCAATGTAATATTTACTGCTGAATTTACTCTAGTCCTGCTAACGTTCTAACCTGTTTACAACAATTCTTCAAATATTCTACAAACATTTTCCAGCCTTCCTTAAGTAGCCTCCTCTTCCTCCATCAGCTAGGGGCTGCTTTCCCCCATCCTTCGCCTCCGCAGCAACAGCAGGAGGAGAAGTAGCTGGCCACTGAAGCCTTGACTTGCCCGACTCCACGCTTTGCCTCCTCTGCTCCCACATTTTTAAAAAAACATCTGGGACACACCCACACCCCAAAAAATGGGGCCAAAAGAGCTGAGCCCCAGGAGTTGGCGCCTGTGCTAAGGATGGCAAAATTAAAAGTAATGAGCTCAGCCAGGCCTTCAAGCATCTCTTGCCATTCAAGTACTGAATGGTGGATCAATGCTCCCATGTTCACAGAACGCAGGCAACAAAGAATGCATGACAGCATCATGTCCTGGGGCTTTTGTCTAGAATATTGGGGTTACCTAGCATAGCAGTTCTTATAGTTCCATGTTAATCCAAACAAATAATACATCTTCAGTCCTTTGAGTTACAGACAGATGATTCGTACACATTGTAAGTGTGATATCAGTGCACAAGGAAACAGAAATGTGCCCTTTAGTAATCTTTTACTAGTCCATATCTGAAACCAGTGACCTAGAACTGAAAGGCTATGAGGTCCATTAGAATCCCCCTGAGCTGTGCCACTCTCCGGCACAGTTCTGTGTGAGAAAGGCAGCAAAAGGTTTTTCAATTAGAACTCGAAAATCATATCATAAAACATTTAGGATACACATGAATTATTTAACTCTGTATGTTTTCCTTATGAAAATCTAGCTTTTTTTCAAAATAAATAAATAAAGGGTGTGAGGAATGAGAGTTGTGTTGTTGTATGCCTTAAACTTATGAGAGTTGTGTTGTTGCCTTTGAAACTTAATTGCATGAACACAGGGAAATCTTAAACCCAGTTAAGCTGAAGTGCTAGACTTTAATTTACAGAGTGGTAGCCATGTTAGTCTGCTGCTGCAAAGAAAAAAAATTGTGTCACATCTTGCAGGCTAACACATTTATCACGGCGTAATATTTCCGTGTGCACATAAAGATTACACCATAATAGTCCTTTAAGATGCTTCGAGATTTTGTTGTTGAGACTTTTAAATTTTAGTTTAGTTCTCTTGGCTTCCAGGAGGATAGCATAAAAAAAACCTATCATGAACATTTATTTTAAATCACTGGAACAGACACAGAAAGTAGAAGAGATGAAAAAGCAATAGGAAAAAATAATAGAAATAGAAATAATAGAAATATCCAAAGATGGAAATAATGGTGCCTTCAACTATTCTCAGATTGGGTTGGACTGATAAAGCGACAAAAAACATGTTGCTTAAAAAAGTGAATTTATTTCTGCCTAACACTATTGCCACATGAAATGGCACATATTCATGGAACTGAATAGACTGGAGTCATACTATTAGCCACTGGGATGACTGGTTAAACAGGAGTTATGTTTATATATTATGTATTAGCATACATCTATAAGGAAGACACAGTGGTTTGGGAGGCAATGGTGCCCTTGAGATCTTCTCCTGGTACCCACAAAACTTCTGAGTCACCACCAACTGCCCCCATGGTCATGTGGTGGCATGCATGGGTGCTTATCTTTTTCACCCTTTAGAAGTATATGGAGCTGAAGGAATAAGCTGGAAGATTGACACACACTTTCTGTCTCTTGGGAAAAGGTGGGCTGATTTGAGTGGAGGAGAGAAAGGAATAAAAGAAAGTGGTGCCCATGGCACTTGTTAAAAAAACCCCTCAAGTGGTTGGTGGCACATTTTAGAACAACGGAGATTCCTAAAACAATGGTTCTTGTGGGGCTGAAGTGTTGTCTGGTGCAAGGGCAGCCCACCCCATCTCACCACCCAAAGCAAAATGGGAATTGCCACCTCCAGGCCCACAGCACCACACCCCACTTCTGCCCCCATTCCTATGCCCCAGCTCTTGCCAAACTCAGACAAAGGGGGGTTGCATTGTTCTATTACTTATAATGCTTCATAATGGGCAAAATGGAGGGGGTAATGCCCATTTTATTTTTTTTTAATACTGGGGTCTTGTACAAGAGTGGTATTTATCTGTGAAAGGCTCGCAGAAGTGCAATGAAGGAGTACTGTGTATTGATCCTATCTTCACTTGTTTTTGTACTGTTATTTTTAGCCTTTTTAGTTGTGTTTGTAAATCATGTAAAAGGCACCCCACAAATTAATACATAATAATATTTTTTAAGCCTGATTATTACAGTCTCTAGGGCAGGCATCCCCAAACTTTGGCCCTCCAGATGTTTTGGACTACAATTCCCATATTCCACGACCACTGGTCCTGTTAGCTAGGGATCATGGGAGTTGTAGGCCAAAACATCTGGAGGGCCGCAGTTTGGGGATGCCTGCTCTAGGGTAACCCCTTAGATGTACTGTTGTGGAAATCTTGAGAGATAGCACTCTCCTAACCAGGTTGCTAAAATCTGGAGATGCTGCCCCCATCCTGCAAACAGTGGAAATGGGCACATGTGGTATCATTTGGGCCTCCCGAAACAAAATGGCCAGATTGTACATAAGAGAGGAGAAAATGAAAGTTGGTGTGCAGTGTCAGAGGCCACCCACAGAAATGTCTCTGCACATGAGGCAGAACACAGCCAGCACCAACCCGCATAGCCAAAGCATAGCTGTCAAGTCTCCCGTTTTTCATGGGAAACCCCCGAATTTAAATCCGTTTCCCGCTGGTCGCCCAAATTGAAAAATATCCCATAAATCCCCCGGATTTGCAGCTCCTACCAGTGCCGGTGGCCATGTCGGCTACTCGTTCACTTGGCTTTGGAAATTGCCTCTGCGCATGCCCAAGCATGCGCAGAAGTGATTTCTGGTGCACAGACATGCAGACACAGGCAGTCCGGCACCGGAAGTCGCTACTGTGCATGTCTGGACATGCATAGAAGCAACTTCCGGTACCACTCTGCCCATGTCTGGGCACCGGAAATCGGGCAGAGTCGGCACTGGAAGCTGCTTCTGCGCATGTCTGGACATGCGTAGAAGTGACTTCCGGTGCCGCGCCACCGCTGATCCCTTATTTTCCCTTATTTTCCTATCCAGAAGTTGACGCCTATGAGCCAAAGACATAGTGAGTTTGGCAGTATTGCAGAAGTAGAATGGGCTATCATTATGCACCCAATTTTCCACAGTAAAGCAAAACGGATTAAATCTAAAAGAAGAAGAAAAAGTACACACTGGCATTTTGATGATGATTAAAAACTGCATGATGCATGCATGAGCAGCACTGATCGCACAATGAACTCCCATCTGGAAGCGCCCTTAATTCCTCTTAGCCCAGATGGATTCCAGCAACTCTTGCTGCTAGAGAGGCTGTAATGGATGAACTGTGACATTATCCTAGATGACTTTAACCACCTGGGACAAAGGGAGGGTCGTGCATTATCTTGAAAGTGTTTATATAAATTACCGTGTTTCCTGCTTTAGGCTTTGAAATGTCATCTTTCCTCTCTTTCCTTCCCAAGACAGGCTTTGGGATATGGTCTGGGAAGTTCCCCATGATAGAGACTCTTCTCTTATTTCTGCTCCAAAACTCTGTGCTTGTTCACATATTTTAACACACCTTTGCTCAGTTGCATAGAAGGAGCGTGCAGGGTGAGTTTTCCATGCTGACTCCACAGGCTTAAAGAATTCCTAAGAATAAGATACGTTACCACTGTTTTCGGTTTGTAGTAGTAAGGAACGGCTGGCCAGCCCTTAAAAGTAAGGGGAGAGACTGTTGCTTGGTGGTGAAGCACATGCTATTGCATGCAACAGGCCCCAAGTTAAATCTGAAGCACCGATATGTAGGACTGGGGGAACCGCCTACCTGAAAGCCTAGAGAGACACTGACAGCCACAGTAGGCAATCCTAGACAGGCCAGTGCTGACTTCCTGTGTTCAGTTCCCTATGTTCCTAAGGACAATTAGGAGTGGGGTGGTATTCCCATACAAATGATCCAGAGCCTGAATCAACTTCCCTACAAGAAAAGGTTGCAACGTTTTAGGTTTTTCAGGTTTTTTAAAGGCAAGGTGGGGATGACACAATAGACTAGAAGGTTTATATAATTATATATTATGGGAGGCTGGTGGAGCGACACGTCTTTCTCTTTCTCCCATAATACTAGAACACATTCATCCAATGAATCTAAATGGTGTGTGTGGTGGGGAGGGTTTCACTACACACAAAAGCATGCAGAGTGTGTTCTTAAACTATGGGATGCACTACCACAAGAGGTAGTGATGGCGACCAACTTGGACACCCTTAAAAGGGTAATAGACAGTGTCATGGAAGATACGGCTACTAATCGCTCATGACGGATATATGCTTCCTCCAGGATCAAAGCCAGCATGTTTCCGAATACTAGTTGCTAGAGGATAGCAGCAGGATTGGGCTATTTGTCCTCATGTGTTACTTGGAGACTTCCTAACTGCCAACTGTTTGGGTACTGTAAAGAAACAGGACGCTGGACCTTTGGCCAATCCAGTACGGCTCATATTACCGTATATTCACCAACCCCAGTTAAGGTGGTGGTGCCAGGGCCAGCCCACCCAAGAGGCAAACTGAAGCAGCCTCTTCAGGTGGTGGAATCCAATGAAGCAATGCTGCTGCTGAGATTGTGAAGCAGTGGCTTCTGGTGAGATCTTGTTGGAAGCTGCTGCCATGTGATCCTGGTAAGTGAGGCTTTGGCAGGGAGGCAGCACCTCACATGGTGAAATGGGAAGAGCTGCCCTGGTTGGTGCCTTCCCCCCACTTTCCTCAATTTTCATCATCTTCATCATCATCTTCATCATCATCATCATCTTTTTTAAAATAAATAAATAATATTCTTAAATCTGAAAAGGACCATTTCTGGTGAGGATAAAACCAAAATTCACCACACACGTTGGCTCATCCTTAGTTTTCAATTTGTCTAAAATCAATTGCCTGAACATATGCCTCTTTAGAAACAGCCACATGCTTGCTGATTTATTTTTTAAAAAATTCTTGTTAAATAGATATCTATTTTTGTACTCAGAGCAGAATTATCTACTTCAGCTTAAAGGAACTAATTCAATTTTTCTAGACAGAACCATGAGACGCTTCAGCAGCTTCTATTATGATCAAGAAAATGCTGCTGAAAAGACATTTTAAAAGGGTGGGAGAGCTGACTCAAGGTTTAAAGAGAAGAGAAATCTGACAGCTTCTGAAAATTCTGTTTCTAGCCATACAACTATTAGCATGCAGAGGAATGTGTGAGGAGAATGCTTCCTTGCAGACATATATAAGCCAAAGTTAAGAAGATCAATTTTTCAACCCCAATGAAGAGAGGGGGATAAGAAGTGCCAAAATGCACTGGATACCAAAATAGAGAAGGTGCAATGTGCCTAAGATCATGAGATGAAGACTGGCAGATCTTTATTTTATGAGTCCTCACATCTCACTGCAGTAAAAGGCAGAGCTACATGTTACATGGGATGCATGGCAAGTTCTGGTACCTCTTTTTCTAGAAAAACAGCACAGCATAAATCAAGTGACCTCATCACACAATCACTTTGTGTGCTTTCCTGCTCCCCATTACAACACGGGGCAAGTGATATTATAGGACACACATTGACACAGACAGACTCTTTTTAGTGGTGGCCCCATAGCAAGCGCATTGTGCAGTTCTGCACCAAGATTCCCTTTGTCAAGAAATGGCACCATGAAAACTTTTGTGCTGGTTTTTAAGGTGCCACAAGATTCCATGAGAAAATGTTTGCTCCTGACCTCAGCCCTGAGTGGGATAGGAATCAGGGAAAAAACCAAATTGAAGGAATTCTGGCTTTCATTTCGCTTATTGCATAAAATGGGAAACACACAGTAGTGTGGAACCACCTGCTTCCTCTAACCCAACTTTGTACAGGGTGGCTGCTGGCGAATAGGAAAGCCAAGTCATGTCAGGCTGCCTGTATCACTTGTGCTCAGCTTGAGATTGCCTCTTCACAGAGAAGAGAGAATGGGGAAGGCACATCAAAATTTGATGGTGCTGCCAGCTAGTTCATATTTTTAAAAGGGAGAGGAGGCAAAGACTTTATGCACTCCGAAACTTACAGCCCTCTAGATGTTGAAACCTTGGTGGCTCCAGATATCGCTCTGTACAGGAAGTTCCTAATCGAAAAGAAACTTCTGTTTGGGGGAAGTTGGGGCGGTTGTTGTTTGTTGATGTAATGCGAGCAATGGATTAAATGTATTGTGCGATATTTGTGACTCAAAAAAGGAGTCTCTCTTCTTCCCAGATACTTCACTGTGCCTCCAGTGTTTCACTGTTGTATAATCTTATCAATGCATCTTTCTTTACATTCAGACACAGAATTTGTAGTTAAGGTACTCTTCAGCTACCAAGTGAAAATTAAATTGTTGAGGTTTTTCTTGCAAAGAAGAGACAAAATAATTGGCACGCACTGAAAGATAATGCGAACCAGGCAAGGAGCTGAAAGAATAAGCTTAGCCACAAGGACCCTTAACTTTTATTTGAAATCACTGTTTGAATAAAGTGTCCCTTCAATGTGTATGATTAGGATTTATTTTGCATTGGCATGATTCTGGTTTACATAACCGGTTGAGATACATAGTCAGTGAATTGAATTTGATATACTATATATACCGGTATATATAGTCGCTATGCACACGCCACTAGGAGCTCTTTTTATACACACCACACTGAAATTAATTGGAGCCTTTTTAGTAGCTTGAAACATTCTGAATGCATTATATCAATTTTTTGTTTAGAGTAAATGCAAAGGAATCGCTGTACAAGAATGCACAAACTTGCAGAAAATGGTCTGGCCTAGCACTCCCAACTTCACAAGTTCCAGACTCCAGATCCCAAGATACCATCTCTGGATGAACATTGCACTGTTTCCTTGTGTGACTGCATCAAGGTGACTATCATATTACTGCTTGAAAGAACTAATCCGTAATGCACTTGCCTGTATCATCCTAGAAGGATTTCTCCCTCCTTCAATGGCCTCTAGAGCAGTGCTTCCCAACCAGGGGCCATATGGCCCCCTGGGCCCCACCTCCCAGGATATTCCAAGGAGGCTACAGGTGAAAAATGTGTAAATGGGGGGCCATAGCTAGGGGCCCACAGAGGGAAGTGAGAAGTAAAGGTGAGGAAATCATTTAAAAAAAAAAAAAATCCTGCTGGCTAACCGCTTGGCCAACCACAAGCGGGTAAGGGGACAGCCCACCAGGGCCTATTGTTCCGTTTTGCCATGTGTGTTTTCTTGGAGCAGCCTGGGTGTGTTTCTAGTGGGAGTGGGCAATCACTGAGGCTCCCATTTTGACCAGGAGAGCCCACGACCCAGAACCCCCAGGTCAGGTAAGTGCGGTGGTAGGGTGGCAATGGGTAGGGTTGAGTGATCCAGAGCTGCTTGTTGCTGTCGCCAGTGCTGGGCCCTGAGTGGCAGCCTGGGCCTGACTCTGCAAGGCGCAGGTTGCAATCCACTCCAGCACCTAGTAGATCAGGGTCTTTAGATGTTGCCAAGGAGTGCAGGGCCCGTCGGCATTACTGGTCCGGCTCTGCAAGGCGCAGGGTGAAATCCACCGCAGCGCCTAGCTGAGCAGGGTTGTCTGGTGCTGCTGACTTGCATTTAGTAAATAACTAAATGTCTACTAATCCACAATGCATCCAGGTGTGTGGATGCGTGTACATGAAAGTGTCCACAGATAGGGTTGCCTGCTGAAGAGAACTATAAGCTCCTATGAGAGAGAGAAACCCCAAAGCTATTAGGATGCAGTAGGCTAAATCAAATTCAGCATGATTGCCTAAGTGCTCCACCATTTCAAGCTACACCAAAGTGAGTCATTAGCAATTTCATATCAGATGATTTTTTCCACTTGTGTTTGAAAACATCTTCTTTTTAAAAGGGGGGGAATACTGTATGCCTAACAGGATTCCTGTTTGTCCTCTGTCAAACACACTTCAGTAATTGATGGGAAAGAGATTATCTGGGATTAAAACTCACTCTCTGTGCTTTCTAAATCTACCTTCATTGACCTTACCGAAGGTGAATAAAATGCAAATAATCACAAACTGAAAAGAGAGAAGGAGCAGAGGGAGAGAGGGTTTATCTCCCTCTCCCTCTCTCACAACAACTGAACTCAAGGCGCAACTCAGACAACAGAGTTCTCCCATTAGTGTCTGATGAGCTTTCAGGAGCCTGCAGTCACCCACCTTGGTTGGTTTATCCATTTGTCAACTTCAGGGCTGCACGATACAGTTTCTAGGAAGTTGTTTGTGTAACCCCCGATAACCTTGAAATATCCAGAATACCCAAGGGGAGCTACAGGAGCCCTACAGCATTTCACTTCGCTGCCTTAGTCACATATGTCATATGAGTCAACTCAGAGGAAAAACACTATGATCTCATGTCTTCAGAGACCTCATGTCATATAAACACATCAAAGGTACTCTCTAAATCTTGCACTGTCGGCAAGTATTATGAATGCATGTGCTATTCTAAACTTATTGTAAATACTGTAGCAGAGAAAAGTCTACAAGTTGGAGTGATGCCATACACTGTTTCCTAGAAATTCATGGCACATCAGTATTACTATCAGATTTGTCCCTGGTCTGCCAAATCTGACAAGCACTACCATGCCTCAGAGGTTTTCCCTGATTTAATAGCCTCATTTCTCCACCCTCCACTTTGGGGATAATTGCTGTGATGGCCAGCAGGTAGCAGAAGTTGCCTGATGTTCCAGCATAAGGAACGAACACTCACTTTAGACAGGTGCCACAAGAACCACGTTGATCCTCTGGCGGTTAGAATCAGTTCATGCAGACGTTAACAGATTGCAGCATTGATACAATCAGCTTGAATAAATCAGCACAGATGCAATTCTTTTCAAGGGCTTCTCTACCCATTCAGCTGATAGTGAGAGTTGCCCACACTTGATTTTGGCAGGGATCAGCTCTGCTTGGGGGCTCCCAAATGGAACCAACCCCAGTGAGGCTGGCATTTGTCACTAAATTTAAAAGGTGCTGAATACTAGCCCTGCTCACAAAGGAATAATCAGGAGTGTATTTTATTGTGCAAGAAGAGGTCCCCCTCCCCCCCTGACACCCTATAAATATGTTTGAGGAGGTCTCTCAACTCCCCCTGAACAGATTTAGGGAAGGTACTAATGCAAATAGTAATATTTGCAACTAATGCAAAAATAATGGTTTGTTTTTTTAACTGACTACTCTTGCAGGTCTCCTACTCTGATTCTGTTATGACTGAAGGTTTTTGTCCCATGCACACCCTTAGAAATGGTCACACCCACTTCTACAGTGGCCATGCCCACATTGACATGCAAGCCACCAAGGATTCAGCATGAGATAAGTTAATCACCCCCGGCCTGTAAGGAACATTCCCATAGGGATTATTCTGTTCTACTGTTAATTCAGCCAATTCTTTTCATTTTTGCCCATACTGGTTGTTGGTTTTGGGGGGGTGGGCTGGGGTTGCCCTTCCGTGCTTTTTCTGAAAGCAGTCCTGTGTACCTTAGGGAAGCCATCCCACAAATGAGAAACATGAACATCTGGCTGATATCCACTGTGTACAGAAGTTTCCCACATCACTATCAATAATAGATACCAAGGAGCATCATTCAGCAAGGAAACCTTTTGGCAAGACCTTGGGTCAGGCTTCCCCAGTCTAAGGGTATAAGAAGAAATAAAAGTTTCATGTGAGCGTATGGTAAGAGCTGACTTAATTGTGTCAACACTGGCCTCAGACTGAGAAGCTTTTTCCTGCTTACATGCTCCACACAGCTGGGATCATAGTTCAAGGGCTCTTCGCCTGTCAGCTGGCTCGTGTTTGCACAACTTCTGCATGGAAAAACTGCTTAGCGAGGAGAGAGGCCACCATTATATTTCAAAAGGGCAATAGCTATTGCAGTAGTCACAGTCATCTCAGGATCCAGTATCTCCCCTTTCTTTCTCTTTTAAAGTAACCATTTGTTGGGAACTCACTTCCCATGAGGTGTCCCAAATTGCGCCAGCACCCAGGCCAAATGCTGAAAGCTGAGTAGGGCAATTCATTTCCTCCTTTTGGAATAATTGCCTGCTTTTTAGAACAAAAAAGAGTCCTGAAGATGTACTCATGCACTACAAAATCTGGTTGTATGCACACACAGACACACACACACACACACACACACACACACACACACACAGTGGTGCTGTAAAGTGTAGGGTTGCAAAATAAATGAGGGCTGTGTAAGGTCAGAAGTAATAAAAATTCCTTCTCTTCCAAAGCAACAAGCAGGACAAACAAATAAAAATAAAAAGTAATATGGCTATGGTATATGCGTAGATATTCATAAATTAGACTTTTAAAATAAGGACGGGTGATCTCTGGGTGATTTACAGTAAATCAGAAAGGATTTCTGACTCCTAATTGCTTCACATTAACAACAGCAAAATGACTCTCTGCACCCAGCCCAGCCCAAATTATATTGATGAAATGAAGAGAGCATGTGGTAACCAGGGCTGGGTTTTGTTTTTGTTTTTAAATGGAAAGCTATGCGTTTTAATCAGTTCTGGTACTCAAAACAAATTCCTAGGATAAAAATTGTTTAATTTCATGTGCATGGCTTTTATACCAGGCTCTTATTGGTAGATATTGGGGTTGTAGAGAGCAACAACAATGTACAACCAGCAAATCTGAAGTCTGCCCAGCTCCGGTGTAGTGGTTAGGGTGTCAGATTAGGATCTGGGAGTCCAAGGTTCAATGCCTGCTCAGGCATGAACCCTACAGGGTGGCCTTGGGCCAGTCACTATATCTCAGCCTAACCTACATCACAGGGGGAAATGGAGGTATGTAAGCCACCTTGAACTCTTTGGAGGAAATATGGGATATAAATGTAATAAACAACAAATAATGCAGGTTCAACGCCTAAGACAGAACCTGCCAGGGCATGACAAAGCACCAGTTTCCCTTTGTATGTTCCGTGCAGTTCCTTCACCAGGTAGTTGAGTTAGATGGTGATATGGGGCACATGCCCAGACCTCCCATTCTCCACACTGGCATAGTATATTGCCTGTCAACAGTCTTATGCACACATTCAGAGAGAGAAGAAGAGTTTGGATTTGATATCTCGCTTTATCACTACCCGAAGGAGTCTCAAAGCGGCTAACATTCTCCTTTCCCTTCCTCTCCCACAACAAACACCCTGTGAGGTGAGTGGGGCTGAGAGACTTCAGAGAAGTGTGACTAGCCCAAGGTCACCTAGTAGCTGCATGTGGAGGATCGGAGACGCGAACCCAGTTCCCCAGATTACAAGTCCACCGCTCTTAACCACTACACCACACTCCCTTGGGCCTTAGGAAGATTCCTCTGCATTTGGGTACTGCAAGCATAAACAAGTGACATTGTGAGAGGAGAGGATTAGTGTCTGTTTCATAACCTGCTAGCATTCATATATGAGGAAATCAGGAAGCTGAGGGCTAATCAGGGACAGGGCAATAAGTTGGATGCAGAACAAACCAGTTCCTTAAAGCCAATTTCAGTGTCAGGTGGTGGGGAAATGGGAACTGCTACAGACAAATCCTCCAGAGACAAACCGAACATTTTACAAGTACACAAGGTGTCTTTTTTTTCCTTGAAAGGAAAACACTTAAAAGAGTTCATGCTGGTTCAGAGATTGATTGCCTGAATTCAACAGCTAAGTAAACTACATTACACCTCAGGCTGCGTCAACCGCTGCAATCTCTGTCGCAGAGCTGCTCTGCCTAAGGCTGAATGACATACTATACCTTTAAAGCACATTACAAGTACATTCTTTCCCTCAAAGGATTCTGGGCACTGTAGTTTACCCTTCACAGATTTGCAATTCCAGCAACCCTTAACAAACTGCACTGTTCAAAATTATTTGAGGGAGGAAATGTGTTTTGAATGTGCTTTAAAGGTATAAGGTGTACACAGCTGGACTAAAGCATGTTAAGACAATAACCAAGAAAACTGCCCACTAAACATTCTGATAATGGATTCTGGAAAGACAGTTAAATATCTTGTATTTAAATTTGATAAACCAATATCCTGCACTCGTCCTCATCACATCCCAAACAAGCAATGATCCAACTTTGGTGTCACCCACTTCAGGTGGGTTCCCAACAGTGGCAACAAGCATGCCTCTTTTATAACCTGCTTGAATTATACGTAAGTTTGGTTAAGAATGTAGGAAGACCAATACGTGTGAAGTAATTTAGACTTCAATGTTGTGTACTCCCCACTGCACACAAGAGCTAGCTCCAGAACAGGTATCATAGTGTTCAGCCTGTGTCTCAGGAAAATCCCCTGACTTGGCAAGCCTGCTCTGAGAAAAAGAGTATGAAGGAAATGAGTTCATGTGACTTTTTAGTTATACAATAACAGCACTCCAGGGCATTGCTAACCTCTGCCAACGTCATCCCAGTGCACTTCAGTAAAGGAAACAAAGCTGGATAATAGTGCTAGGTTTGTCTTCTCTGGCAACCTGATTGAAACTGGCAAAATATATTCTTAAAAGAATTAATCTTTTGCATTTATTTTGTGCCTGTTGTCTTTGTCCATGGAGTTTTCTTGGCAGGGATACTGGAGTGGCTTGCCAGTTCTTGCTGCAGGTGGATTGGATTCCATGATCACTGCAGATGGTGACAGCAGTCACAAAATTAAAAGACGCCTGCTTCTTGGAAGAAAAGCAATGACAAACTTAGACAGCATCTTAAAAAGCAGAGACATCACCTTGCAGACAAAGGTCCGTATAGTTAAAGCTATGGTTTTCCCAGTAGCGATGTGTGGAAGTGAGAGCTGGACCATAAAGAAGGCTGATCGCTGAAGAATTAATGCTTTTGAATTATGGTTCTGGAGGAGACTCTTGAGAGTCCCATGGACTGCAAGAAGATCAAACCTATCCATTCTGAAGGAAATCAGCCCTGAGTGCCCACTGGAACGAAGCTGAGGCTCCAATACTTTGGCCACCTCATGAGAAGAGAAGACTCCCTGGAAAAGACCCTGATGATGGGAAAGATTGAGGGCACAAGGAGAAGGGGACAACAGAGGACGAGATGGTTGGACAGTGTTCTCGAAGCTACGAACATGAGTCTGACCAAACTGTGGGTGGCAGTGGAAGACAGGAGTGCCTGGTGTGCTCTGGTCCATGGGGTCACGAAGAGTCGAAAACAACTAAACAACAACATTTATTTTGTGACAAGTTACCTTCATTGTATTTATGGATCAACTTGAGGCAGAGCTTTTTCAGCACGAGGGCCACAATCCTGAGATTTTGTCCTTTTGGCAAATCTCCACCCAAATCTTTGCTTAAGTCTTCTTGAAGTGGCTTCTTGCATAGCCAGCTACCATTTGCTTGTGTGTTCTCCTTGTTAGAAACCAAGGGAAACCAACCCTATTAACGCAAGCCCTTGCCTTCTCACTCTGAGTTGGCACAAATTTGTACATTCATGACAACCGAGACCACGGCAATCAAAAGAATCCATCAGCTTTAATAAAGGTCTGCCAAGCCTCACGGAAGGCAGAGGTGAACATGTCCTTGCACTCTGAATGTCTCTCTCCCATCTCTGTTGCTCAAATCTAGAGTTCCCAGCAATTAAACAAGAATTTGGCATGGCTGAACATTCATTAACATTTCATGTTGATATTTTAGAGTCACAGGGAGCCAGAGCACCATTTATTTCAGTGAGGATGGCATTTGTCCTACCTGTTGGCAGAACATTGGCAGGGCTGGCAGGCTGGCACAGATGCATGATTAGGCTAAGGGTGTCAAGCTCTTGCCAAGGGATTGGTGGTGGTGGGGTCACTCCTGTTACAGTGAAACCCTTGTTCTGGTTCCTTTAACTTTCTTTGCAACTTAGGAAATTGTTTCCTTAGATTCATGTTTATTGGAGGAAGCCCAGCAAATCACCTATTTCAATCTCCAGCCCTGAACCACATTTTAGACCTGTGCAGCTTTAGGGCTTCAATAGATGCATAATGAAAACAGAAATCAACTGGTGAAGTTTTCGCCAGCACCGCATCTCCATGCTGGTAGGAAAAGTTTAGTCTGTTAATTTCTGTATACTAATTCAAGGTACAGAATGTCTGTCCATAAAAAAAGAGTTTGTCCAATCATTTTAATTAATTCATTCATTTTTCCCCTTCCACTGATGAACTGCTGTTGTAGTTAATATTTGGTCTCTCACCCTATCCTGAATAAGATTGCCACTTTTCCTTTACAGAAACTTTAGGCTGTGTACACACTTCATGTTTACTCTGTACCCAGTGTGCTCTCACAGCTGGTTTGGGAAGCGATGAAAACACAATGTTAGCCACAATCCATATGTATTCTGCATTTAGCTTGTCATGAAATCTCAGGGGTACCTTGCATCTTACTTTTCCAACCCAAAGAGTCATACAATATTGAGAAAAGCCAGTGTGGCAAAATGGTTAGGCAAAATCCCCACTCAGCCATGAAGCTCACTGGGTGAACTTGGGCCAGTCACCATCTCTCTGCCTGCCCTACCTCACAGGGTTGTTGTGATGATGAAATGGGGAGGAGGAGAACCATATACACCACTTTGAGATCCTTGGAAGATAAAGGTGGTATATAAATGAAATAAATAAAGTGGATCTTGCTTTGTTTTACATACACATAATGCAAGAAACCTATTCGGGTGTTCACCCCTCACATCATTATTAAAATCTACGTAAGTCATGTTCTAAATCACGTGGGGAGCCTAAAAGTAAAAAGCAGACTCCCCTTTTCAGATTTTTCTCCAACTCACTGGAATCAGAAGCAGTATACCTCTGAGCACCAGTTGCTTGGAAACAATAGCAAGGCGGGGCTACTGATCTCATGTCCTGCTTGTTCACTTCTCAAAAGCATCTGTTTGCACACTGTGTGAAACAGGATGCTAGACTTTGAGGCTTTTGGTCTGATCCTGCAGGGCTTTTCTTATGTTCTTAAGTGGGAGTGGGATTGGCAAGGCTATGATGGTTGAGGTGGGGCCAGCAAGTGTGGGAAATGAAGCAACTCATGGATAGTATTAATGCTGGAAGAAAACAATGAATTGCCCAGAGCATTAGCCATTTGTATGTCTTTGATCAACCCACTCAATAAAGTGTTGGGGTTGTCAGTTGGTGGTCTTTGATTCTGAGATGCTGCCATGGTTCATCATTGGTATGCATTTCACTGTAACCCAGTTCATCAAAAGCACAGGTAGTGATTAGCATCCCTTTTTAAAGAGCTTAAGAAGGGACTGGTGCATCCATGCTAAAAAGCCATTTGGTCTTTATTAGGGATTAACTCTCAGTATAAAATAAAGATTGCTTTAAGGATCTTGCAGAAATTACTTTGATGCCAACACTAAAGACTAACATTCAATCCAATCCATGGCAAAACATCAGGGAACTGCATTTCTTGTTACAGCTCTTAAAAAACAACCATTATTGCAGGCTTTATAATCAATGTACATGGAGAGACAACTCACCAATAAAAATATCCTTAGAGAACATTTGCTAGGATACTGTTCTGTGATCTGCCTGCTGTCTTTTCAGGCTATGGCCCATGAACTTTACCATTAAACTACTTGATTGTTCTGTCAGCCCTTGTTTCCCAAAAGGCACACCCCTAGCATCATTCAAAGCAAGCTTATTAACATGCCACATTTCATGGAAGCTGTCAGAGTGGAACACATCATAAAGAATGCAAGGACCAGTAGAAGGAGTCTCCAATGATTTGTCTTGGCAGATCTATTGATTTGATCAAACTGTAAGCTGCACATTATGCTGGGTTCACTTTGCTGCTAACGCAGTTTCTACAGTCCCACATTGGGACTGCCTTTGTAGCTAGAATTACATCTGTAATACAGCCTCCAGCAGCTTCTTCTTTATATTTACATGCTGGGGCAACATTGTGGAACACAGGGACTCTTAGCTATTTGATGGCCACATGTGTGGACCTAGTTAATTGGGAAATACATTAGCTATCCAGCAAACCAACGCAGCATCTGGTGGGAGTCTCCAGAAACTAATTACTCTGCCAGGACTGTTGCTGTGAGAGCTGGACCTTAAAGAAGGCTGATCGCCGAAGAATTGATGCTTTTGAATTATGGTGCTGGAGGAGACTCTTGAGAGTCCCATGGACTGGAAGAAGATCAAACCTATCCATTCTGAAGGAAACCAGCCCTGAGTGCTCACTGGAAGGACAGATCCTGAAACTGAGGCTCCAATACTCCCTGGAAAAGACCCTGATGCTGGGAAAGATTGAGGGCACAAGGAGAAGAGGACAACAGAGGACGAGCTGGTTGGACAGTGTTCTCGAAGCTACCAACATGAGTTTGACCAAACTGCGGGAGGCAGTGGAAGACAGGTGTGCCTGGCGTGCTCTGGTCCATGGGGTCACGAAGAGTCAGACACGACTAAACGACTAAACAACAACAACAGTAAGTGAAAAGTTAAGAACCACAAGTTTGAAGAGGAAGCAGAAGCAGCCAGTAGCTACAATGGGGATGGAAGCCAGAGGGAGATGGCAGTGACTCTGGTTTCTCCTCATCACTACTGTCCTGTCCACTCATCACCTGCCAACAGTGATCTCTGCAGTTCACCTGCTGATGTCCTTGGTGTTCAGCTCACTGCACTTTGCTTCTGATGAATGCTGCACCCCATCTCCTGCTATTCCAGGAAAAGGAACTTGCCAACATCCAAGGTTCCTCTGGAGTGGGTTGCTTCATAGAGCACAGGTAAACTGAATATAACCAAGAGGATGGAGGTAAAGGCCAAAGACCTAAAGATGTTTGGGTATGAGGTAAAAGAGGATCATTCCCCAGTGAACAGCAGCTGCTTGTGAGTTTCTCCTAGGCACCTCTGGCCACTGTGAAAAATGCCAGGGGATGCTGAAGCAGGTAGGTTTTAGCTCTGATCCTCCAGGGTTCTTATCTTCACAAAAACACCACAGTTCTCATTATAATCAGCTAGAATGAGAAGGAAATGTGTACTGTAGAGAATTGCTCCATGTTTAGCCAAGAACTTGTTGCCAGGAGATAGAAGAATAACCTGAAAATATCCAGCTTTCTCTTGAAGATGAGAAAAGTTTGTGATCAGAGACTCAGGACTGTTGTTTCAGAAGGGAAATGATAAAGATGTGTAACCAGAACAAAATTCACAAAGTAGTTTGTGTGGAGCTGTCCCACCACACAGTGACATTTAGGCTGCACCCTCAACCCATTTAACTGCAAACGGGTGAAACAAATGAGACTTCCTTTGAAGTGAGCAGTATAGGCCCATAGTATAAAGGTATTCCAGCCTACTCCCTCTAATCTTTATAATGGAGATGTGGGCTTGATTGCACAATTAAGAGTGTTGCTCAACTCAATGATCTAAGAGAAACCGTGAGCTGCCATGTGTTGTCTCCAAGGCAATGCAACACATCATGAGGCAGAAGAAGACCCAGTTCCCAGGAAGGAATGCCCAGCTTCAGACTAGGAGCTATCCACAGGAGTGTTCTGTGAGTAGCTGGACTTTCCCCACCTCTGTTTAAATTTGTAATGGGTAGGCAGGACTGATTGTGGGGAAGCCTTCATAGTCCCATAGTCTTAGATGGCAGCTGCTTGGAATCCTGACCCTTGGCTACCTCCCTGAATTGTGTTAGGGAAGCTTGAAACTCCTCTCCTAAGTTGGTTTGATCCTTGCTGCACCACTGGTGCCTAAGAGCATCCGGACTGATTCCTGGCCTTCTACTGCTGGTGAGATAGTACTGTCAATCTGCTCAAAAAAAGCTTGGCTCCTTTACTTACAAGGAAGTGCACCTGCTGTTGGTCTTGGGCAGGAGCCAGGCCAATGTATTGCCTTTTGTTCTTTTCTTCACCTGTGTCTTGACTCTATCCTGACACACGGAAGGAAATTTAAGTCACACAGGTAGTATTTCTCAAGATGAAGATAGGGCTCGTGTTTGGCCCAACTAACCTCAAGGCCTTGGGGCTACTAAAATAGAAGTGAATAGGTGTGTTATAAGTAAGATCATTATTTGGGACCCAAAATCAATCCAGTTGTGTTGATGGTAGCAACTTATACAGTTTACTAAACAGAAGATGAAGGAGGAGGCCTCTGCCAAGCGTGGCTCTCCCATATTACAAAGAATATTTATTTATTTTTATTTAATGCAACAATTTATATACCACTTAATTGCGATCATTTCTAAACGGTGCACAAGTGACTCAATAAAATGAGAATGAAAATCAGTTCAAATAATAAAATCAGAATTCAGTGAAAAAGCCTGCTAGAAAGAAAGAAAGAAAGAAAGAAAGAAAGAAAGAAAGAAAGAAAGAAAGTAAGTAAGTAATGGATGGATGATAGATAGATAGATAGATAGAGGTATTCATTAGATGCCAGAAGTTCAAGAAGGAGAGGGCCTGTCTGATCTCAACTGGGAGTTCCATAAAATTATGAATGTGTGCAAGACAGAGTCACTTGCACATATCCACTAGCCTCTGAAACTTTTGATAGATACTACTTTTTATTGTTTCTTCTATTTTTTTCTGTTTTTCTTACTCTAGACTATATTATTGCAATCTGCCCTAAGAATTTATGGTGAAAGGCAGGTAATAAATCTTATGAATGCATAACTAAATATGGATCCATGAGCACTCCCACAGCCATATACTTTGATCAGTACTTCCTGAAGTTGCCAACTTTTGAACCTTCCCTTGTCCCTTTGGCAGCCATTTGATTGGCAGCAATTAGCAGGTGATCGTGTTTAGTTCACTGCCAAGAAAGCCTCACCTGCTGATTTCTGAAGATCAAATCTATGTCAGAGAGACAAAAGCAAAGCTAGGCTAGTTCCCCCAGCCCTGGCCCTCAGCTTAGTTGGCAACCTCAGCTGCTATAGTATCAGGTGTTTCCAAGTCCTCCATGTACATACAAAATGACCACAAATGTGCTTATTTCAGTATGTGCAATGTAAGATATTGGCCAAGTCTTGTTCAGCATGCATTGGAATGAGCATTTCACCTGGAAACAATTCCAGCCCTAAAGCCATCTACTAGTGATGCTTGGTTGATTTAATACTACTTAGACGCAGGAAATTGTGACAGAAGGGGTTCTGCTGTGAGCCAGCACACCATGCAGAAGCATTAAAATACACCAGCATCAGGAGAAACAAAGTGTGCATCCAGGCTGAAAAGCCCATGACCTGAAATGACATCGGGAGGAATTTATGCATGCAAAGCTAGACATATGTTTCGTTCGTAAGGCATGGCTGGGCCCTCTCATTGCTTTGACACAGTACACTGTGTGATGGAAATCACAGAGAAAAGATTAACTCTCAGGACATTGAATGTTGAATCATGAGTATGCAAGGTCAACAAGCTATTGGCTTAATATGGAATAAATGTTCCAAAAACCATGTGGACACGGATGCCGTAGTTCTGTAGTGGCTATGCTATTTAAATATATAGAACAGGTATAGTCAGAGGAGGAAAGGATTTCTGCAAAATGAATGAACCCATCTTGCCCATCCAAAAAGTCTACACTGGATTTTTTAATTCATTTCACTTATAGCCCACCTTTCTTCCATCATTGAACTCGAGGCAGTGCACAGATGGCAGTTCCTCATCTAGTCAGTCACCGAGCAAACCTACATCTATTTAGCTCAACCTATGTTGTTTTCAGAGCATGCCTTGGTGTCATTTTATTAAGTGCTGTTAGAACTAGGCACATTAACTGGATTTGCACCCGTGGTTTGGGATAGATACCTGTACCTTTAAGCAGGATCTAAACCAGAAGTAAGCTTGGAATTGACCAGGCCCCACCTGCAAGGAATTTCTTGCTCATGCTAGGCAGGGAAACAACACTTTAATACAAAATGTAAGAATTACCGGGTATGTGGTTCATGCTAGATCCAAAGATTATACCTGTGTAGAAAGAGAAGGGGAAGTGTCTAAAAGTATGTGGGTAAAGTAACATCCAAGGGACAGAACTGGGCAATTAAGGCAGTGAAACAAAGCATGCACATTTCTCTTCAAACATGAATGCAGACTAGAGTACCATCACCTCCTTTTTGTTTCCCATGGCAGCTATTTTGAGTTGGCACTCACAGCAATTTGATACATGTACAGTACCAGCACTTCATTTTTTACTATTAAAAAAAGCACTGCCTCTGCCATTTAGTCTCTGCACAAAGGAACATAGGAAGCTGCCTTATACCAAGTCAGACTATTAGCATATCTAGCTCAGTATTGTCAAGACCAGCTGGCAGTGGCTTTCCATGGTTTCAGGCAGGAATATTTCCCAGCCCTACCTGGATTGAACTGGTTGTCCAGAATGTAGCAGCATGTTTTTTGATTGGGGCCAATTGCACATAGCATATAACACTGACCTTATGAGAACACACTGAATGCTAGTTTCCATGCTAAATTAATCATTTATAGATCTAAATTGGGCCTATTCTAGGACATAGGTAAAGGTAAAGGGGCCCCTGACCATCAGGTCCAGTCGTGTCCGACTCTGGGGTTGCGGCGCTCATCTCGCTCTATAGGCCGAGGGAGCCAGCGTTTGTCCGCAGACAGCTTTCTAGGACATACCTTTTCCCATATGTGCCCTGACCTGTGTTTGTGTGTGCTCTGGCTTCCGTCACAGTGTTCTGATGCACCAGAAGCATCTGCTGGTTGCAGAAAGCCGTCTGTGGATAAACACCGCACCCCATAGTCACCTTTGACTGGATTAAACTGTCCAGGGGTCCTTTACCTTCTTTCCATGCATTATTTAAGATCACTGAGTGACATGAGGCGAGTCCAGCTAGCAGCAGGACCAGGATGTGTGTTTGATGGTGGGCACCCATATTGTGGAATTTTGGCTCCAACTAATAGATGCCCTCATACTACAAAAATGAACAAGAGCTGTGTTGGGTCATTTGCAGCACCTCTATCCATGCAAGATCACCAGCAAGGGAAGATCATCCTGGCCCCAGCTGGATAAAATAGCCAGTTTACAACTCACTGCTTGGTTCTATCAGTGTTAAACTGATCTCCTTTCTCTTGACTACTTCACTTCTTTTCCTTGGATATCTTATTTTTTAGTTTATAAACCCGAGGACAGGGTCTGTTCACCATTAAAAAAATATATCAATGTGAACCACTCGGGAGATATTCAATATTCATGTGAAAAGCAGGGTAGAACTATAATTAATTAATCCATTAATTTTGCTCACTTGCAATCTTGCTTGCTTGCTTACTGGCAACACTACAGATTGGCACCCTACACAAGTGGAATATACCACAAAAAGGCATACCTGACACTTGAACAAAGTGTGTTTTAATGGTTATGTGAAGCTTATTTAATTTATGACAACAACAAAAGACCAAGGCAGAGAAGAAATTCATTGTTGAATGTAATCACCATTGAATTGTAGCAATATGCACCGTTTAGTTCTGAAAAGCTGGTGTAGTGCAATGACTATAGCTGGTCTGGGGAACCTGTGGCCCTCCAAATGTGTTTGGATTCCAGCTTCCATCAGCCACAGCCAGTATAGGCAAATGGTCAGGGATGATAGTTGGCATCCAACAACATCAGAGGGCAACAGGTTCCTTGTCCCTGGACTAGAGTGTTGGGCTTATTTGTGGACTGGCTGGATGCAGAGAAGTGATGAGAGGCACCAGCTGGGGAACCCCCACAGAAAAACCTTGGGGAAGAAGGTTCAGAGCCAGGGGGTTGGTGATGGGGTGACAGTGAGTGGTCAGAGGGAGAAGAGAGAGCAGACTGGGAGGAGGAGGTGTCAGAAGCTGAAGAGGTAACAGGGTTTAGTGAGCAGGAAGAGTGTGTGGCAGGGAGCAGTCCAGAATCAGAGGCAGAATCAGAGCCTGGAAAGGAGGGGGGCCAAGAGGCAGAGATGGGTCAGGCTGGTAAAGAAACCATGGTGTCTTCCCTTCCTGCTGTGACCAGCTCCCCTCCCCTTTGGTCTGCCAGAACCAGAAGAGGTATGAAGCAGCAGAGACAGACAAGGTAACAGAGTCTCAGGCTGCTTGGGAAGGACGCAGGGGAGGAGGAGACAACTGTGGGAAGGCGGGAAGCTTCAGTCCTCACAAGTGTCTCATAGGGGCAAGATCTACTGGGACAACTTGCGGTGCTCACTAGGCCTGGCCTCCTGAGCCAACTTTAGTCTTCTTGAATAAAGAGCTAACTGCACTGACACTCTGGGGTGGTTTTTTTTGTTTGCTGATCTACTCCTAACCCACCACTCCTGAAAGAAACTCAGATGCAATCCCCACTTGGCCATGAAGCCCACCAAATGGCACATCCCTCTCTCTCAGTCTCACTTCCCTCACATGACTCTTGTGAAGGTTAAAATCTTGCTTCAAACTTCACAGGGGAAATGAGATTTAATAATTATCTTCAAAGGAAGTTTTATTTGTATTTCTGCATTCAAAAATCAAAGCTCCCCCCCAAGTCATTCTTAGTATTATTTAATGGAGAATGTTTGATAAGAATAACAAGGCAGAGACCATAACTCAATGAGCAGAGCAAATGCTTAGCACTTTAAAAATCCCCAGTTCAATCCATGACATCTCCAGTTTAAAAAAAAAAAAAAACGAGCTGAGGTAGGAAGGGATGTGGAAGACCTGGAAGGCCACAGCCAGTTATAGAGCAACAATCCCAGGCCACATAGACCACAAGACTGATTCATTTAAGAAAGCTTCATATTTCCCAATCAGGAGTTTCACAACAACCTAACAGCTTAATGCCTCTGGAATCAGAGAACTGACTATATACCGTGTTTCTCATATTATAAGACATGTCTTATATTAATTTTTTCCTCAAAAAAACACGACATGGCTTATTTTCAAGGGATGTCTTATTTTTTAATAAAGTGCACGCGGGCGCTGTTTGCCGGGCTTGTCAAGCCCAGCAAACAGCGCCCGCCGATCTTCGGTGACAGGCGGGGGTGGGCGGAGAGCGGAGAACGATCTCCGCTTCCCCCCCACCCCCGCCCGTCACACAGCACAGGGCCGAAGATCGGCGGGCGCTGTTTGCCGGGCTTGTCAAGCCCAGCAAACAGCGCCCGCCGATCTTCAGTGACAGGCGGGGGTGGGGGGAGAGCGGAGCACGATCTCCGCTTTCCCCCCCACCCCCGCCCGTCGCACAGCACAGGGCCGAAGATCGGCGGGCGCTGTTTGCCGGGCTTGTCAAGCCCAGCAAGGAGCGCCCGCCGATCTTCGGTGACAGGCGGGGGTGGGGGGAGAGCAGAGAACGATCTCCGCTTCCCCCCCACCCCCGCCTGTCACACAGCACAGGTCCGAAGATCGGAGGGCGCTGTTTGCCGGGCTTGTCAAGCCCAGCAAGGAGCGCCCGCCGATCTTCGGTGACAGGCGGGGGTGGGGGGAGAGCGGAGAACGATCTCCGCTTCTCCCCCACCCCCGCCTGTCACACAGCACAGGGCTGAAGATCGGCGGGCGCTGTTTGCCGGGCTTGTCAAGCCCAGCAAACAGCGCCCGCCGATCTTCAGTGACAGGCGGGGGTGGGGGGAGAGCGGAGCACGATCTCCGCTTCCCCCCACCCCCGCCTGTCACACAGCACAGGGCTGAAGATCGGCGGGCGCTGTTTGCCGGGCTTGTCAAGCCCAGCAAACAGCGCCCGCCGATCTTCGGTGACAGGCGGGGGTGGGGATGAGAGCGGAGCACGATCTCCGCTTCCCCCCCACCCCCGCCTGTCACACAGCACAGGGCTGAAGATCGGCGGGCGCTGTTTGCCGGGCTTGTCAAGCCCAGCAAACAGCGCCCGCCGATCTTCGGTGACAGGCGGGGGTGGGGGGAGAGCGGAGAACGATCTCCGCTTCCCCCCCACCCCCGCCCGTCACACAGCACAGGGCCGAAGATCGGCGGGCGCTGTTTGCCGGGCTTGTCAAGCCCAGCAAACAGCGCCCGCCGATCTTCGGTGACAGGCGGGGGTGGGGGGAGAGCGGAGCACGATCTCCGCTTCCCCCCCACCCCCGCCTGTCACACAGCACAGGGCTGAAGATCGGCGGGCGCTGTTTGCCGGGCTTGTCAAGCCCAGCAAACAGCGCCCGCCGATCTTCGGTGACAGGCGGGGGTGGGGGGAGAGCGGAGCACGATCTCCGCTTCCCCCCACCCCCGCTTGTCACACAGCACAGGGCTGAAGATCGGCGGGCGCTGTTTCCCGGGCTTGTCAAGCCCAGCAAGGAGCGCCCGCCGATCTTCGGTGACAGGCGGGGGTGGGGGGAGAGCGGAGCACGATCTCCGCTTCCCCCCCACCCCCGCCTGTCACACAGCACAGGTCCGAAGATCGGCGGGCGCTGTTTCCCGGGCTTGTCAAGCCCAGCAAGGAGCGCCCGCCGATCTTCGGCTCTGTCCCCCGATGTGCTACGGCTTGGGGAAGCAGGCAGGGAGCTCCTGCTGGGTCCCGCGCCTTCGCCTCTCGCTCGGTCGGGGCTTTGCGATAGTGCTTATTTTCGGGGTATGTCTTATTTTTCACCAACCCTTTGAAATCCTGTCATGGCTTATTTTTGGGGGATGCCTTAAAATATGAGAAACACGGTAATGCACATTTATTATCTGTATAATTTATCAAAGGATAAAAACATTTCTGAACAGTAATGATTGGGTTTTGAAATAGTGGTACCCATGACAACTGGAGCACTTTCCCATTTGTTATTATGCATCGCTACATACATTGGTAAGAGTCATGCCTTAGTACAGTACAGTAATTCTCAAATTGTTCCATACCATGAGAGAGTTGCTGGGAAACACCTGCACTATGTGCCCATGTGGAAAGAAATTATATTTAAAATCCTATACCGATGGCACTACAACTCAATCTGGGTTTTTAGGGTGAGGAAGGAAGTGGGAGTGGGTGATTGACTGATGCCCTCCACAAGGAGGGAGTAATGCCCCTCCCCACCCTCTCACTATATATAAGCATGTGATGACTTCTGTTTCAGTGTATCTGAAGAAGTGTGGATGCACACGAAAGCTCATACCAATGACAAACTTAGTTGGTCTCTAAGGTGCTGCTGGAAGGAATTTTTTTATTTTGTTTTGACTACGTCAGACCAACACGGCTACCTACCTGTAATGAGAATGCCAGTTCACCTTCATAAATATGAAAGAATACACATATTTTGTCCCAAGAATAAGAAAGGAGCTGTCATGTGAAAAAGCAGGTCCCACTGCAATTATTTATTTTTGTATATCCTTTGATACTGAGGCCTACTTCCTACTAGTGAGGTAAATCTGTGTCTTGGCTGTAGTGCTTCAGACTTCAAGGAAAAGTAGCAGAATGCTGCATATAAATAAATACCAAACTTTTTAAACAAACTTTCACAAATAAAACTAGTTATTGGGGATAGGAGTTCTAGATTAGTTTTCTCCTTCGGATGTTATGTTTTCTATGTATTGGGATATTTATTTATTTCCATGGAGGAGCATTTAGTCACATGACATTCCTCCACACCTACACTATGTAGTGATACATCTCAGACACAAAGTACCCGATGACTGCCAAAAGTACCTATATTTTAAGATATATGTCATATGTTGAACAATGCAAATACTGTTCATTTGACCTTTGTCATTTGGTGGATGTTTGGGCCATGATTCTGTCCAGCCATGTTTACAATTCAACCTGTTTTGCATATAATCACTCAGCCCTCTTCCAACTTGGCAGCTGAGAGCTTTGTGTAATGACACAAACTTATTTCTCCATGGCAACCATCCAGTCATCCATACAGGCACCATCCCACACAAGTGTTTACTAGAAATATGAAATGCTTTGATGAAAATTACCTTGGGTAACAGAGAACCAGCAGGAAGCCACCATTGAGAGGAGGACTCTTCATAGCTTTTCATTGTGATCCTCGGTTCACACAACGCTGGTCTGTCCTTGGACTGGTTTTGAAGCAGTACACTGTGAATTGGATAAATGAGGACACAACTTTCCAGGCTGAACCAGAAATCTCATTGCCTGAGGCTGGCATCTAGCCCAGGAAGAGATGGGAAAGCTCAGTGGTAGAAAGCACATGCTTTGCATGCAGAAAGTGCAAGTCCAATCACTAGCATCTCTAGTTTAAAAACACACAAAAATAGGTAGCCGGTGATGGGAAGTGCTCAATGCTGACCATTGACCCTGCTGACTGGGGCTGACAGGAGTTGTCATTTTTAAATGTCTTTTAGATGCTCTGTTTTCAAAGTTTTTATTTTTCACTAGTATCATGAGGCCCGTTAAAATAACAGGTGCTAGAGCAGTCCCACCTCAGAGTAATTGAGTACAGAACAACATCTGTGATGGAAAACTCACGGACTTTAAATGCTGGAGAAAGAATTGCACACTGCAATGCACAGCCTCTTGCAACAGTTTCATCTGCATTAAGTGTGGTACTTATCTCTTTGCAGAAAAATTTTGCTGCGGGCGGTGTCTGTGTGTGTGTGTGTGTGTGTGTGTGTGTGTGTGTGTGAGAGAGAGAGAGAGAGAGAGAGAGAGAGAGAGAGAGAGAGAGAGAGAGAGAGAGAGAGAGAGAGAAGCGAGCGGGGCTTCTCCAGGACGCGCTGCCTCCGCGAGCGAAGGGGAAAAGAAGCAGCCATGAGAGGGTAAAGTTGTGGCTGCGCTTCCCTCCAGTCGAGTGGGGGGGGTTGGCCAGACGGCAACATGGATGACTCCGGGGAGCTTGAAGGGCAGGAGGGCGAGGGAGGGAAGAAGGCAGGCAGGAGGTCCGACATGGGGCAACTTCCCCTTCCCCTCAGAGTCGGACTCTCCCCCCCCTCCCCAAACCGTCGCCAATTTCCCTCACAATTTTGTCTCCTTTCCTCTTCGGACACTACCTCCCCTTCTCATAACTCCACCTTTCTTTACTTTTTCTTGAGGGGGGAATCCCCAATTATGTCCTCTCAACACCGTTCAGGGTTATTTTTTTTAGAGGCTCGTGGGGGAGGGAGGGGGAGGGAGGGAGGAGGAGCTCGCGGTGCATGCTGGGAGATGTAGTCCTGCAGGGGCAGGAGAGGCGAGCAGGCGGGCGGCAGGGTCCGGACTGAGGCAAGTTCCTGAGTGGGCAGCCCGGGGTGGTGGTGGCGCGGACAGAGTGAGAGCTGCTCCGAACCCAGAGAGGCTGAGCTCCCTTACGCGCTGGCCAACGCACTCCGTCTCTGCATTCCAAGTCCCAACGGCTGTCCGTGGGGCACATGCGCAGTAGCACAAACCCAAGGACACAGGGACTGGACGCAGAGACACTTGGACTTTATTATATAGGATAGCACTGCTTTGCTACTTTGTTGCTTGATGACCTGGGTTCCTTTGGGAGGAAAGGTGGAATAGGAACTTGATAAAGAAATATAGTAAAAATACCACTGGAGTAGGGAATATTGGACTTAATGGACAAAGAGTCTCATGCAGTATAAGGCGGCTTTCTCTGTGGGCTCTCAGGTGCAATTGCTAATTACGTATCCAAAAATGACAGTGAAGTGTTCTGAGGCTGGAAATGCAGGGGCAAGAGGTAGCAACACAGAATGCATAAAGCCAATATTCAGGGACAAGCTACCAAATGGACACAAAGGCACATAGCACAACCCTGATTACCAATTTTTCTGAAGCATCTTTGGGAGAGATCTTGCTGAGCAGAGAAGCAACAGATGTGGAGGTGTGATTAGCCCTTTTCCCACTGGCCTCTTTTCCTCCACTACCATCACCCCCAAAGCTGCTTTTCCCTGCAAGGTTTGGAACTTGGGCAAAAGTGCTTAAAATTCGACTGAATTTTAATATGCAGTTTTCAAGTCAGGAAGCTGCTAATAGCAACAGAGGTCCTGTGGCATCTATAATTATGAGTTATTTCAGAATGCTGAAAGAGCCTGTAGTACAATCCTTGATTGTCCCCTTGAGACTGCAGGTAAGGGGTTACAGGTTTGAACACTCCCGTGTGTCTGTGCACACAAAAGCATTCAAGTATGCAATTTCTATCTGCAGTTTGAAGAGACCTTGTCTGGGAAAGACTGACCTATGGATTATTTATGCACATTTGAATCTGACTTCACACAGACTGAATTCTCTACACCAATGGCAAACTCCTTCTATGAGGTTGGACCCATGTGTAGCCAAAGTGGCCCCAGCCATTGGCAAGGAGGTTATTAACAGGCTCAGGAATATCCCAAGTTTTGCAGAATTGCAGCAATTGTTAGAAAATAAACTGTAAGAGAGGAGAAACCTCAGAAACAGCCAAATGAGAAATGAACCATGTTTAGGGGGCACAGAATGCTGATGGTTGAGGGTGGAACAGTAAACAGGGGGTGGGCAGGTGGAATGGAAACTAGCTTGAACATCAGATACAGGCAGTCAACCCTGCAACATTTTGTTATTGCAGGTCTCACTTGTTCAACCAGAATTGATTATAGAATGCCCCGAAATTAGGAGCTTGAAGCTGGGCTCATTTCCTCACAGTGCTTCATTTTTTAATTTTCATGTTCATCTTCCACAGGCGCAAGAAATTGGTAATGATTTTTTTTTTGAAGTTAAATGTCTATCAGAACTTTTGAACTGCTGAAGACATGTAATGCTTGTTACCAAAAATAAAATGTATTACCCAGAATATGACTCTGGGAAGAGGAGAGGGACTGTTACAAGAGGATAATTCCAGTTTATTATTCTTGTAGTATTCTCTCATCTGTAGATACCTTTTAGGGCTCCCCCCACCTCACTCAGCAGGGTTCTAATTGTTGTTTGGATGTGAATGTACGTTTTAGCTTCTCCTAAATTAGTTTCCATTCAGTACAAATGTTCTCATTAAGAAGACATTTAACATGAGAAGAATATAAATGAGATTTGTGCTCACTAAGGGTTTTTATACTGATCAAAGGAACTGTGAAGCAATACACACTATAACACTTAATCTTTAGCATTTCCAGAGCTCAGAACTTTAGTTCTTTAGTCTTTCTGCAATAATTAGATGACCTAATGTCTTTTTATAACAACCCCCATAAGAAACAGTGATCACTGTGGTATTTCATGAAATGTTAGTGTCTGTATGAGGCACCCTGCCTTTTAGAAACCAAAGGACAACCTTGTTGTGAAGTGAAAGGCTTAATACAATATAATAATCTTATTCAAATAATGGGAGTATGCTTCTTCTTTTTTAAAAAAAATAGCAGCTAAGTGTTCACCTTTGCACATGTCTCATGAAGCGTCTTTCTTCTTCCAATAGCTGAGGGTGTTACATACATAGTTTACTCCAGCATGTCAGGACCTGAAACTGACTAAAACAGGATGTTGTGGTTAAGGTTTTCTGATCAGTTCTGCCTACTACAAGGTGGTCAGGTTGAAATGTTAGTAAATACAGAACATTCCTAAGCTGCTGTATCTGTTCTACAGAGAATTATGGAGCAGGATGTTACAGCATCAGAGGTGTCAATCAGGTTGTATGGACAGGCAACACTTTTTCAAACAATGCACCTGACAGCTCAGCCTTGTCAATTCATGTTATCATTATCCAAGAAAAGCAGGGCATGCAACAAATTGTTTTTATTTTTACTGTTTAAAAATATTTGGGTCTGGGCTGCAACAGTATAAAATAATGGCTACGCTACAACTGCTATGATTTGCTACTGGGCCTAGGATGCTGCCTCACACTGGATCAGACCATTGGACATCTAGCTCAGTATTGCCTACACAGGCTATCAGTAGCTCTCAGGGATTTCAGATGGAGTCTCTCCCAGTTGTATCTGGAGCTGTGGGGGATTGAACCAAGGACCTTCTGCATGTGAAGGAGATGCTCCACTACTGAGCTACGGCCTTTCCAACTTCCCTATTATGGCCTGGAAAAGAACCCTTGGTAGTGGCTGCCATAATTTCCAAAGTGGTTGACATATTAGCTTTCTATCTGCCTTGTCGTTGGTGCCTTTTAGTGGCACAGTAGTGGAGGCAAGCCCCCAATTTGTCTGCTCGCTACAGTAGACGCATGGAGGTCTATGCAAATGCAGATATTGTGGAACTGAAGCTACCAACCCATGTTACAAGCATCCAACTTGCACCTACTACCATGCAAATGCTTGTAATGGGAGGGGCACTGGTGCCGACTCTGCTGACATTTTTGCGCTAGATTAAGACTGCTTGGGGACACGGGTGGCACTGTGGTCCAAACCACTGAAGCTAGGGCTTGCCGATCGGAAGGTCGGTGGTTTGAATCCCCGCGACGGGTTGAGCTCCCGTTGCTCAGTCCCAGCTCCTGCTAACCTAGCAGTTCGAAAGCACGGCAAAGTGCAAGTAGATAAATAGATACCACTCTGGCGGGAAGGTAAACGGTGTTTCCGTGCGCTGCTCTGGTTTCGCCAGAAGTGGTTTAGTCATGCTGGCCACATGACCCAGAAAAACTGTCTGCGGACAAACGTCGGCTCCCTTGGCCAGTAAAGCGAGAAGAGCGCTGCAACCCCAGAGTCGTTTGCGACTGGATTTAACTGCCAGGGGTCCTTTACCTTTTTTAAGACCTGCTTGCCGAGGCTTTTTTTGAACTGATAACACAACTTTCTTTTTTGTAAGCAGCTGGATTGACTCAAAATGTTTTTTTATGTTTGATTTTCAGTGTTTATGTATAAACATTTCATCTGCTCTGTTTCTTAGGTTACTTGTTAATTTATTTTAAACCCACGCTGAGATATTAAGATGAAGGCATACTTGTTTAATTGCCAAATAAAGATCCCAATGGAAATCCTATTTATATACATGGGTTCGACCATAGTCAGTGTATACCCTTGGCTACGGTATTCCCCACCAATGGAAAGATGTTAGTATTTTTCCTCTGATATGTGAAACTGACCCAGCTAACCATTTGCATTATCTACAGGGTGCCATCTCATAACACTAAGAGTCACAGTCTTTCTTTGCTGTGTTGTGATCTAGTGTGGAAAGATGGAGCAATTCACAGAGTCAGGGCGGGGGGGGGTAGGCAAAATGTAGTTAGCATGGGAAAGCTGCTGTTTATTCTGGTGTGCACTGAGATTTTCAAGGCTGCATAGCATGAAATAAAGAGTTCCTTAATTGTGTGTGAGTTTACACTTGGTTATGCTTGTCACCAACTCACAGCATCAGTACAATAGAAGCATGCTTTACTTTGGCAACCAATCTCTTTGTCTTGACACCTGACCTTGGTACTGTGCCAAAACCGGTATAGTTAAGAGTTGCCAGATTGATTGACTTATTGATTTACTCACCCATTCACACTTAAACAGCATTTTTCTCTTTAAAATCTTGGCTATTGAAATCAGGGTGATGTTGCATGTTAAGAAATAAATGTAGGGTTTTTTTCCCCATTCCCCATAGAATTCTACACAATTACATTTTTCCAGTATTTATCTGAAACACGCTCACCATCTGTCCCCACTAAACTAGTTTTGCTGTAGTAACATACTGTCATATTCTCTCACTAACCTCTAGTTCACTGTCTTTAGTTGCTGTTGGAGACAGGCTTGCTGCAGGTACCCAGGGATAAACTTAGCATTTCCCATTTTAGTACAGCAACTCAGATAGAATATACTGGATATTCAAGTCTTAAAGGTATCAAGATATGATACACCCTGGTTTCACAGGCTTGTGGATTTTCATTCTGGATAACGTTAAGCAGCATTCTTCTATCATTCGGACAAATTTATTAGGAAAGTCTATGACTAATGAAACTTTTATCATTTGTTTGGGGTTTTTTGTATGTATGCAGCTGGACAGAAATCACAGGAAATGTCATGTAAGCAGGCATCTCTCTGCATCAAGGATGGCATGAAGATTCTGCGATGGCTGCAGCTTGCTTAGAAGCCATCAGAATGCAAATCAAAGCCAACAGACTGCCACACACCCAGTGCAAATCCCAGTCACCTGGTCAGTCTGGAACCTAAATCTGTTGCCCCAAACACCCCTAATTTCATTGTGCCTTGAATAACAATATTTAGAAGATGCAAGGATGAGCAACTAGCAACCAGAATGCACATTCAAAATATGAGTGATAAGAACAAAAGAAACATTAAATTATCTAAAGCTCTGCTTCCTTGACTGCTTGGTTATGAAAGTGAGAGGAAGTGAGTTAGAGGGTCACTGGTTGTGGGCAGATAGTACTATTTAGCATGATATGGATCTTTTCCAGAAGTATAATAATCAGAACAGATTTTCTTTGTCAACTATGGTAATTAGCATTAAAGATCGGTGTAGGTTGCTTAATCTTGTTAAGAGCAGAAACCTGCCAGTGTTCAGAGTTGATAAGTAAAATATTCAGACGTATCTAATTAATAAAACTGTGAAGCTTAACATAGGACTTTTTAACACCATCTGAAACTTCAGAGAACTGATTTGTACAGAAAAGCAGTCATTTTTCCCTTTGGAAAAAAATTAAGCATACTTCATGAAGTGATTATATAAAAGATCATCCTGTTTTGTGGCTTCACAATAAATATTGAGACTGTTTAAACAATCTTGTTTTGCATGTAAACAACAGCAGAAATTATATTTCAATATCTATACATATGATTTCAAATTCTGGCTTGTTAAAAAAGTAGACATTGCCAAAACAAATTGCCAAAACACATACATAAAAGGCAGTATAATATAAAATGATTTCCTTAGATAATTTAAAATCATCTTTTAAAATCTGTTGGTTGATTTGGTTTAAAATGTGACTTCATGGCTATTGAAATGGTCTATTAAAAAACAAGGAATAATGGGCTTAAACCCAAAGACATATATGGAGAGATGGCATAATAAGATGCTAAGTACTTTCGAATCTTACTCATTTCTACAGAAGAACATATTTAACTGGTTATGGCAATCTCTGGAACATTAAAGTACTTAATTTTGGCTGGGTTGAATCCTTTCCCACACCTTTTAAACCTCTGACATGCTGATTCTGGGTATCTGATGGATGCAAATTGCATAGTATGCAGAATCAACACACAAGACCAGCCTAAGCCAATAAATAATAAAGTAATAATAATGTTTTAGCTGTTTCTATTTTAGTTGTAAGGTACCTTAAGTTCAATCAGAGGAAAAGCAGGGATATAATAATCCATGTGGGACCTTCTTTTTTGCTTCTCTCTTGTTTCGTTCCTGCAAAAGTAATAATCCAGGCACTACTTCCTGCACTTCCAAATTTGTACTAAAATGCTGAAGCCTGGCTAGTGCAAGAAGCTGCCACATATGCATATGTACTGTGCCAGCAGTAGGAGCATAGGATGGGCCTAAACATGTCACAAACCATGACATTGCCCAAGCAATGCTGGGACATTGTGCTGGATTTCCATTCACTTGTAAATATGCCAGAACAAATTGTAAAAATTAGGATGTCAATTATGTACACTGTTACTGAAGAAAAACAATGCTTAGAATAGATTCCCCCTCCTCTTGGGATCACATAAAACGTAGGATCACTTAGAACAGGCTTCCTCAACCTCGGCCCTCCAGATGTTTTGAGACTACAATTCACATCATCCCTGACCACTGGTCCTGCTAGCTAGGGATCATGGGAGTTGTAAGCCAAAAACATCTGGAGGGCTGAGGTTGAGGAAGCCTAACTTAGAATTTCTCTCTCTCACTGAAATTCTATGTATATCTTTTTGATATCGTTTCATACAGACTGCTGCCCCACCTCTCAAACAAAACAAAACAAATTTGGTAAACAAATACTATTCATTTAAAAATGAAGTTGTAGGGTTTCACGAAACAGTAATTTATAGTTAATAGACTGAAGGTGCAGGATTGGTGAAACAGTCACGGACAAGTCCTTTTCCAAGCAGTTCCTTGTGCATTTTCATACGAATCTCTGGACTTGACAAAAGCGCCTTTATCTGATTCAGTTTGGACAACAGGGGCAACTGTTCTCTGTGCAAGGCTTCCTTTATTACATCTGCTTCATGGCTCTTCCCTAGAGAGGAGGAAAATGATACGTTTTTGCATATGAGTAATTGCTGCCTGAAATGTTATGGAACGAATAAAAAGAGATGCCATTGATTGAAAAAAACACAAGTTTGCCCTTATGTATCTTTTAAATATATATAAAAGGTTATGTTTAGTCGAAAATATAATTTAAGGGTGCAAATGCTACTTAAAAATGAAGGATAGTGATACAATATTCATGAACAATTCCCATTCTATTGGGTAACAGTAGCTATGATTAATATTAGTAGTGACAATTCCATTCAACACAATGTTTTCTTTTGTACTTCAAGTAAACAGTTGTCCAGTTCTGCAAAACAAAAATTAATGGCATTGTTTCCAGTTTGGCTACACCATCTTCCATTGGCCATTTGCTTTGTATCCACAGGGCACACAAAGAAAGCAGTGGAGATTCATTTTCCTGCAGCTGAGAACACAACGAAGCTGGCACTTTAGTAGTCAGATCTCTCCATCCTTCTGGCCCTCTCTGTCTTGCCTTCTTTCCCAGCATTCAGTAGTTTGTTTTTTATTCTTATCAGCCTTGATATTTGTTATCATGAAGCTCTGTAAATTAGCACCCCTCTGTTCAGATGAAGCGCCTGATAACAGACAATCACAAATCACAACTCAAGTCAGCCATGATAGCTCAGCAGAGCTGATCCAGGGAGCAGAGTCGTGGGTATTTGTAGCTGAATCATGCCTTCTTGGCCTCCTTCAAAGCACTCATTTTCTATTGTCATTCTCACTTTCCTTGCTATTGCCAATGGCTGCCTCCTCAGCTTTCATTGGGCTTTCAAAATCAGTCAGTCTGTTTTTGTTTTGGGTTTCTTCTAGGTACTGCTGCACCGCCTTGAGGACTGCATTCTCCACCAGCCTTTTGCTGAGGCTCAGCAATTCCGCATCATCTGGCTCTGGCCCTTTCTTTTCACCTACATACCACAACAGACAAAAATCAGTAAACCTGTGCAGGTGGGGAAATGGCATGCAGTACACACCTATTGGGACTAGCTGCTCAGCCTCACCTAGTCGTGATGTGCAAGCTCACCCAAAGCCATCTGAATGTCTCTGTTTACTTTCAACTCCATGAAGTCCCTCTAAATGGAAGCATGAAGAGGCTGCTTTCTCTCCTTTGTTTTTCTGTGCCCTGACCTTTCATGAATCCTAGTTGTTTTGTTTGCCTGTTTTGCTCTTAGATTCCTCCCAGGTCCAAATTCTATCCAAATCCCAGTTTACTCCTTGAAACAGCAGCACATAAAACTATAAATCTTGGTCTGGTGAATAATCTGGGAACAGTTGATGCTGCGGTATTGCTGAAGGTAAGAGGGTGTGGCCCTGATCAGTACGCCATAAAGAAACTATAATAAATACTTTTAAAAACCCACAACCAGCAAAATCTATTACGTTCTAGTGTGAATACATTTCTACAAATAATATATAAACTGAACTGGCAACTAAAAATCCCAGAGTTCTTATCAGATATTCATATTTCTTTCATATTAAATCCATAAATCAATGACATCATACATAAAACACCCTATTAGCTTTCCAGTATTTATTTTCTCACCAAACTGTATCTTACACATTAAAAAATTGAGAAGTCTGTTGAGCACAGTGAATTCAAACTTGGCTATGAAACTAAGAATACCGTCTGTGTATTTATGTTTTTCATTTTAAAAGGGGACATTTGCTTTGCTTTTTGGTTGCTGTATTGCTAATGTGTTCAAAATCTCAGTTAAATGTATCTATTGTGGAGGACCAAAGACTGCCTCTCTAAACCCTGGAGTGAGAGAAAGAAGAAACAGTGTAATATGGCAACGACAAGGTATATAAAAGGATGCTACAAAAGACTAAAGAACAGAACAAACTTTGCTTCCATTGTGCATTTCTTATTACAACAATCTGAACTCAAAATGGCTGCTTCCCTAGGTTTCAATTCTCTAGTGTTCCCTAAAACAGCTTCCTTGTGTCACCCACACTTCGGTTTCTACTGTCCTTACAAGGGGTTATTATATCCAATGCTGTCCTTCCATTTATGAAAGGCTCTTGGATCCTGCAGAGGCTTCCATGATCAGAACAGGAATAGAGCCAATTTTCACATATTCCCCCTTTTCTTCTTTGTGCAGCCTCACATGCTCCACGCTAAGCTGTTCTACAGGATCCCTATACCCTCTGGAGCAGAGCTGGGATACATGAGTTCCAAGAACTGTTGGAGAAAGGGGAATCAATGAAATAGCTCTCCTCTTACAGCCGGAGCTGGATCAAAGACCCTTCTGTGAATACAAGGACATTGTTAAAATACACCCCAAGAAGTTCATGTACAGCCACTGGAGTGTGTGCTATATTCCTCTGATTAGACAGAGCAACTATCAATAGTAAAGTGATGCTGCAGCAAGAGAAATTGGTACCGGTAGAGCAAGATGAGGACAGCACAGCATGAGTTTGTGAATAACAGTTAATTTTGCCAGAGCTGGCACTTGCCCCACACACGTTTTAATGCATGAACAAGGCTTTAAGGCAGGCATCCCCAAACTTTGGCCCTCCAGATGTTTTGGACTACAATTCCCATCTTCCCCGACCACTGGTCCTGTTAGCTAGGGATCATGGGAGTTGTAGGCCTAAACATCTGGAGGGCCGCAGTTTGGGGATGCCTGCTTTAAGGGTACTGGCTTTCTGGCATATCATTAGCTCTGGAGTGTTTGCCACACTTCTTTAAAACTACGGCAATATAAGCCAAGTTAGTAGCAAGCAGGTCCCAACTTAAAATGCATTCACCCAATTCCAACATTATGCTTCTGTTTGGTAAACAAAATATGCATGTTTTTACCACAAAAATCAAGATGCTTATTATTAGGCAAAATAGTAAAAAAATATTGTTTGAAAGGCAACAAGATGGATGCCTGTTAGCTGGACAGATTTAAAGAGGTGCATATTATTATTACTATTATTTATTACTTTGCTTTTAGCATACCGCAATTTCTTAGGATTATTCAAAAACATGAATTGTTTTCTGGCTTGTTTTGTTTATGTATTCATTTAGCAGACGTTTAATGTGTTGCATGCAGGTGCACACAGACAATTAGCAGCAAATAATAATTCATAAAAAGCCATGCAGCTGCTTCATACATTTATTCAAAGCACTCATATCAAATATCTAATGTATACACCCTCTTTATTACAAAAACAGTTTCTTAAAAGTGAAGCTCTTGCACAAAGCCAGAAAATTCTTCAAGTGTCTTTGGTCATCCCCCCCCCCCCCGCAAGCCTTATAATGGCTGCAGGAGCAAGATCATTTATTCATTATTATTAAATGTCTATACTGCCCTAACTACATAATATAATCACAAAAACAATACCTCCCTCACTTTAAAAGGCCATAGATTGCTTATATCAGGCCATATATCAGGCCATATATCAGCCAAAGGCCTGGATATAGAGGAACATTTTCCCCTGGTGCCTATTAAGAACTGACAATCCATCCTACCCCATAGAAACAGTAGAATCTAAAACTTTGCTCAAGTTTGAAACTTTACTCCTGTTCAAAATAAGCATGGCAAGCCAGGGCGACCTTTGCAACAGCATCTTCTCAGAGTCACTGTGTGTTCTTTGTGTCTTTGTGTGCAAAAGCCACATAAAGCTATCTCATTATGATACAACAATATACACCCCAGGGCACATGATACCACAGAATTGTAAAGTTCAAAACAAGAAAGGACAAGACATATGTAGCCTGTAGTCTGTCAACATTTTGAAGAAGAGTCTTGCTGTTAAAACATTCCTATGACTCATCCTAGAGCAGTAAGCTCAGTTATGCTGTTTTGTGAAACATCAAAAAGTCAGCTTAATTTACTATCATTCTCCCCTCCCATTTTTTTTCTTCATTAGGAGCATGTCTGCACCAGCAAAATTTCATCTTATTTTACTAGAATATATATTAAAGTGCCATATGCACTCTAGTCCTGCATCCTGGCATGGCCAGGTTTTGTTGTAGTGAAGTTAGAAATTAAAGAAAGGTACATTTACAAGCAATTCTGAAATTCTATGATAGTTCTTTGTTTGTTTGATCATTTCAAATCTGATCAGACAGGAACAGAACTAGTCTATGTCCACGATGGGTGTGCAGTATCATATGAATTGCTCTACGCAATGAAACAGGTAAGAAAACAATGGGAAATTTAACAATTGTCACAGAAGACAAAGCATTAGTGAGCCCACAGTCCACTAGATGCACATTCTGCCAATGCAATCTGTCCCTTTTTTAAAGGAGGCTGACTATGTTGACAAGAACATCATACAAAGCCTTCCGTGTGCAGTAAGCAAAGCATGCAGCCTCCAGTACCCAACTTTATGTAGTTGAAATAAAATTTAAAAAAATAAAAAAATAATCCAGTAGCACCTCAGAGACCAAACAAGTTTGTTCTGGGTATAAGCTTTCGTGCGCATGCACACGTCTTCACGAAAGCTTATACCCCGAACAAACTTAGTTGGTCTCTAAGGTGCTACTGGACAATTTATTATTTTTAATTTATTTTGACTGTGTCAGAGCAACACGGCTACCTACCTGAACCAACTTTATGTAGTAGAGCATGTAATTTGCGTGTAAATTGACCCCAAGGTAAGAAAAACAACATGAGTTTTCTTGATATTTTACTGTATATCAGCATATTGTTCTATTTGCCATGTGTTAGCCAAAGGTTCAAAATGGGTTTCCTACAATCCAAACATACACAGTACATATGACCATCTGAATAGAAAAAAAAAGAGTACCATGATCTGATGAAGACTATCTCCCCATGAAATGATTATGGCAGCTGGGGGAAAAACTCAATCATGATTTGATTCATAAAACTCCAAATTTCCTGTTTGTTTGAGCCCTCTAATGCCTTTTCACCAAGTTGGCTTGAATCTACATCCTTTGCAGAGGAGTTCAGCACAATATGAGGAAGCAAATATAATAAAACTCCAAGCGAGGAATGAACTGGAGAAATGAGCTTGGTGATCGTTCTTTCTTTGACTTGCAACTCTGCTGATATTTAAGCAGAGCAAATAGCCACACTGCCCCACCTCATGTGCCACAACCGTGTGTGTGTATCCTTTTTGATTTGTGAAGGAACTAAAAAAAATTTCTCCCAATAAACATCAACCATTTGCCAGCTCCAGGCATGGAGGAAAGAGTCATATGAATAACAGTGCAGTTGATAAAGCAAAAGTGAAACTTTTTGGTGCATTACTGCACTGCATTAGAAGGGAAGCAACATCCATTAAAAATGGCCAGCATTTTACTTGATTTCAACATCAGTGTTTAGTCTTGATAACCAGGAACAAAAGAGGGAGGGCTCCTTCCTGTATAGCAATGTGCTAAAGGGAATTTCAATGGACACAGCTTTTCCTAGGGCAGAGGTTGCTGCACTACAACTGCCATCATCCCCAGCCATTGGCCATGCTGGCTAGGGCTGATGGAAATTGGAGTCTTGAAACATCTGAAGGGCTACAGGTCAACCACTCCTGCCCTAGAGGGATGAGGAAACCTGCACCTGTTGACACTCCAGCTTCTAAACATCCATTAACAGTACAGGAACTCCATATTCCTTTGTGTTCAGTCATATGCAGTGCAGTCCTATAAATCCCACTGAGAACAATACAGTATGGGTTATCACAAAGAAAGTGTGCTTCAGACTGTTGCCACCTCAGCTTCTCTCTCTAGGCCTAGTTGCCCTGAGACTGCAGAACTGAAAGGAAGCACAGTCTGGCTCCATCCATCAGCCAGTGGATCAAGGGCTGATGTGTTGTGTGCATTTTTAAAGGAAGAAAGGCCCACATGTCCAGACCAGGTGATACTGTTGAGGTTATATAACTGTGAGAACTGGTGTTTGAATTTGCTTGCTTTTATCTTCCCTCCCCATTTCTTTTCCCTTTTGTATCATATCTATTTGATGGTAAATCTGGAGGCAGGTGCAATATTTATCTTGCCATCTCTGCACAGCATCTAGGAAGTTTTAAATGCATTATAAGTGAATAGTAATAAGAAGATTACTCTAGCCATGTCCTCGTTCTTACACTAGTCTTGATCACCTAGTGAAGAAACAGTCCTAGGGTGGGATATTAAACAGACAAAATTTGCAAACCTATTATGTCTCAAATGGCCTTGGAAATAGATGTTCCACAAAGAGGATTCTTGCCCAGAAAATACGTATGCAAAGAGCCTGTTTTCCTTTTCTATCTGAATTGCATTGGAATGGCCTTTTGTATACAATGATAAGGGGAAATAATGAATGAAAACCTTGAGAGATACAATAACTGGGGGGGGGGGACACTTTCAAAGCAGTTTAAAAAACCCAGCAACACATCACTCTCATACAATGGCCTTGAAATGCTTATAAATCATAAATAGGCTAAATGTTTTAAACAGACAGTAGAAAAGCAACATAGTACGGTAGGATTAAAAGAATTCTATGTACTATAACAGTTGGAATAATCCCTTTTTCTCTCTGCACTTTTCTTTCTCTTCTATTTTCTCAAGCTATATCAGCATACAAAATGGCACTGCCACACTCCATCTACTGCCCACCTTCACAGTTTGTCACCTTTGGCCATAAAGAACTCCAGTTTCTAGCACTAAAGGAAACACTACGGCAAAATACATGCCAAGAGTCAGTATAAGAAAAGCTACATGATTGGATTGGACCAAAGGTCCATCTAACTGGACACTTGTAGCGAGCATGATGGAGATAGCCATGTACTGTTGTTTGTCTCCCCCATGGCTATATGCCCCCAAACTGTGGCAGAATGTAGAGCAGCCCTTTGCCTGCATGATGCCCTCCAGATGTTTTAGACTACAATTACCATTAGCTCCAGCTAGCTACATGGAGACACCAGGTTGGTGAAGACTCATACAGAAGACCCATTGTTGACTATCATGTCTCACAACCATGACAGGCCTATTGTCCCTGAATTTGCTAATCCTTTTTTTAAAGGCATCTATTGTATTGGCCATCACAATACTGAACATACTAATAATCAATTCTAATGCTTTCTAAGGAGTGGGAATAGTGTTGCTTGATTATTCTTCCTACACAATTCATAGTTGTGTTCAGTTATAATGCTCCCACAGTTACAAAGCCCCAACAACTTCTTGTCTACTTGTATGTTTATCTTACATTTTCATACCACCCTTCATTGATGAGGTTCAAGGTTGGTGTGTATCAATAAAAATCATATAAAAACAATACAGTGAAATACAACTCATATATAATAATAATAATAAACTGCACACAACTTTAAGACACAGCAGGAAAGGCTGCATTACCATTTCTCTATTCCATACAAATCCAACTGTGCGATATCAGCTAACAATCCTTCATCATAACCTTTCTTCAAAAGCCTGCTAGAAGAGATGTATCTTAACCTGTTTCCTAAAATAATATAATTAAAAGTGCATGTGGACCTCAGTGGGGATGGAATTCTACAGGCATGGGGCCACCACTGAAAAGGTCCATCTTATTAGATATACGTAAGGGTATTACGTATATAATTATGCGGGTGGCCATGTGGGTTAAACCACAGAGCCTAGGTCTTGTCGATCAGAAGGTCGGCGGTTCAAATCCCCACGACGGGTGAGCTTCCGTTGCTCAGTCCCAGCTCCTGCCAACCTAGCAGTTCGAAAGCATGTCAAAGTACAAGTAGATAAATAGGTACCGCTTCAGCGGGAAGGTAAATGTCGTTTCCGTGCACTGCTCTGGTTCGCCAGAAGCGGCTTTGTCATGCTGGCCACATGACCTGGAAGCTGTACGCCGGCTCCCTCGGCCAATAATGCGAGATGAGCGCCGCAACCCCAGAGTCGGTCACGACTGGACCTAATGGTCAGGGGTCCCTTTACCTTTACCTTTAAGGGTATTATATTTGCCATTATCTGTTTCTTGCTTCCTCCCCTGCCTTGTTGTGGTATATTAAGCAGATGTTTTCAGTGGAGATCTCATCTGTATATATTGTGAAGGTAAGTTATATATTTTCTACCCCAACATGCATACTTTCTGAATATTGAATATATTTGATAGAATATATTGAATATAGTCTTCATTTCTATAGCCTTGTCAATCAGTTCAAAGAAATTCTTTTCACATTCTGTATGTCTACTTGGATTCTTACCATGCTGTATAACTGATTGACATATTCTAACTTTGCTAACTGAGGGTTCACCTGTGACTCCAGGTTGGTTATGAACAAGTTCAAAAGCACCAGTTCTACTACAGATTATTTTCAAGATCACACTGTATTCCATTGCCTTCTTTCACTTGTAGATAATTTAATAGCAATGAAAAGCTTTTGTTTCTGAATAGAAGATAAAAAGAATTGTTTTTGTGTGTGCATACTGCTGACAAGCACTCTTAATCAGGCCTACGGCCTGCTCAGGCCTCTTTAAAACAGGGGTCGGCAAAGTTTCTCTTACCTGGTCCAGATCTGTCCCACGGAGATCCCTCCGCGGGCTACATTGCACGTGCGCCTGCAATTTCCGGCACCGCAGAAGCGAGTCCCTACGCTGCGCTGCGCCAGTTTAGCGCAGTGCACAAGTGGGCAGCTTGGTTCGGGGGCAGCTCATAGGCTGGTCAAACGACCTCATGCATGCACTGTGTCCAAAATGTCCACAGCGCCAGAAGTCGCTTCGACGCATGTACGGAAGTGCATAGAAGCAACTTCGGATGTCGCTGTGCCCATTTCCAAAATGTCTGCAGCGCCAGAAGTCGCTTCTATGCATGTCCGGAAGTGCGTAGAAGCGACTTCTGGCGCTGCAGACATTTTGGAAATGGGCACAGCGGCATTGGAAGTCACTTCTACGCATGTCCGGAAGTGTGTAGAAGTGACTTCTGGCACTGCGGATATTTTGGAAATGGGCACAGCGGCATCGGAATTTGCTTCTACGCATGTCCGGAAGTGCGTAGAAGCGACTTCTGGAACTGCAGACATCTTGGAAATGGGCACAGCGGCACCGGAAGTCGCCTCTACGCATGTCCGGAAGTGCGTAGAAGCGACTTCTGTCGCTGCGGACATTTTGGAAATGGGCACAGCGGCACCGGAAGTCGCTTCTACGCATGTCTGGAAATTGTAGGCTAAATCAAATAAATGAAAATTTGAGAGAAATGTTAAATAAGCCAATATTATTAGAAGTGTATGAGACAATAGGGAAACTCAAACCAGGAAAATCCCCAGGCACAGATGGCCTCACTAACCAACATTATAAAATATTCAAAGAAGAGCTTGAAGAGATTTATGTAAAACTGGCAAATAAAATATTACTGGAAGAAACCCTCCCCAAATCGTGGCAAGATGCTTTTATAACCTTTATCCCGAAAGGAGACAAAAACAATGACCAAGTCGATAATTTCAGACCGATCTCTCTATTGAATGCAGATTATAATATTTTTGCGGGAATATTGGCAAATAGGCTGAAAAATGTGTTAAACAGAATAATTGGAGCTGACCAATAAGGATTTCTCCCAAAAAGAAAAATGAGTAATAATGTCAGAATTTTATTGGATTTAATTGAGTACCTTGATTGGAATCCTGGCCAAAAAGCTGCCTTTATTTTCTTAGGTGCAGAGAAAGCCTTTGATAATGTGGTTTGGGATTATATGGTCAAACTATTGGGGAAAGTCGGAATTGAAGGAAATTTTCTGAGATGCATAAATGCAATTTATAAAAAACAAAAGGGCAGATTAATAATCAATGGTGAATTGTCGGAGGAAATTGAAATAACAAGAGGCACACGACAAGGATGTCCGCTCTCGCCACTCTTATCTATATTATCAATTGAATGCCTGATGAATAAAAATATCAAAGGAATATAGGTGGGGGAAATAGCCTATAAAATTAAGGGGTTTGCCGACGATATTATCATAATGTTAGAAGGGTGGCATGCTTACTTGTTAGAAAAAGGAAAAGGAAAAGAATTTTCAGACCATGTTATTAAGAAATCTTTATTAAAAATATGGAAGAACCACAAAAGCATTGTAGAACCAAAAATACCTTGGTGGGCATCACCTTTAGAGATGACATAATTATTTAATAAATTCAAAGAAGGGAAGTGGCCGATTTACAAAGATCTATTAATAAAGGAGAAAGAGCAATGGAGGCTAAAACCATACCAAGAGGTGAAACATCAATGCTCGAGTTGGTTACAATATTGCAAAATCCAAAGTTTATTTCAAAAACATAAAGAAATCGGATTTCCAGAAAATAAATCTAAAATACAAGAAGTTTTGATCGAAAATCTGAATAAATCATTAGCAAAATTTTATAATTTTCTCTTAGAATGGGAATTAAAAGATGAAGCTGTGAAAGCTACCATGATAAAATGGGCCCAAGACATTGGGAGACCCCTATATAGTAATCAATGGGATAAATTATGGAGGGATGGAATAAAATTTACAGCGTGTGCAGGGATAAAAGAGAATATGCTAAAATTGGTCTATAGGTGGCACCTGACACCAGATAAAATTGCTAAAATATATAAGAATAATTCGAATAAATGTTGGAAATGTCGGGGGGAAATTGGTAGCTATTACCATTGTTGGTGGTAATGTGAGAAAATTCAAAAAATTTGGAATATAATTTATGAGAAGTTAAAAATGTTAAAATTAACGCTTGAAAAGAAACCAGAAATATTTTTGTTAAAACATCCCGAAAACATCCCAGGTGACAGAAAAAAAACCATACTTCTGTACGCATGTACGCATTGCAGCCAGACTCCTCATTGCTCAAAACTGGAAGGGAGAAAAAATCCAGATAGTCTTAGAATGGCAGGAAAAATTGGTGGAATTTATGAACTTAGCCAAAATGACAGCAGCAATCAGGAATATCCCGAAGGAGAAATGTAGAATCGAATGGAAATATGTTGAGGATTATCTGATTAAATAAAATTTTAGTACTGAATCGGTGATTTGTTTAAATTGAAAGATATGCAGAGAAACATAGAAAAGGTATGCATAGAGTAGTATAGAGAAATAATGAATAGTGAATTGATGTAAATTAAACATAGACAATGCAAGATAAGAATAATCTATCCTAAAGGGAAGCGGTATTATCAATAGTAGGAAGTCAATTTTTAATTTTTACTATTTTTCCTTTGTTTCGCTTTTGTATGCTTTATTCTGCAAATTATGATTTGATGATTTTAAGGTTTGTTAATGTTTATTTTTTGTTTGCTTTGTTTGTTTTTTCTTTCTTTTTTCTTTGATTATGTAATTTTTTTAAGGAATGAAATAAAGTTTCTTAAGAATAGATGATAGATGATAGATAGATAGATAGATAGATAGATGATAGATAGATAGATAGATAGATAGATAGATAGATAGATAGATAGAGCTAACCACGAAAAATTATTTCCACATTGAGACAATTTACTTGTTATGGTAAAGTACTTGCAATAAAGCCTTTTATATACATTCCCATCCACCACTTTTCACAAGGGCACTTAAATGGAATACAGAAACTAAGCAAACTAAAGAAAAGCCATTTCCCTGATGACACTTTGTTGGTTAGGAATACAGTCATACCTCGGTTTGCAACCGCCTCCGTTTCCAACTGCTTCGGTTTCCGACCACCGCGGACCCGGAAGTGTTTACATCCTGGTTCCACAGCACTCAGATGCATAAGTGCATCGGGGAGCGACCGATTCGGGGAGCGACGGATTGCGGTCGCAAACCGAGGTATGACTGTACAACAAAACACTGCAGTCTTGCAAATACATTCAGCAAATTGCTGCCTACCTCTTCCTCCATTGGTTTACTCAATACTTCTCCCATGGCTTTCTCAACTCCCCAGCATATGCCCTCTCAATCAGGAAAAGGCAGCACTGAGTTATGGTACCACCAGACTCTTCTCTCTTTCCCGCTATTAAGAGAGAAATGGGGCAGGCAACAGCCATAGCACTTCACTTCTGCAGGTAAAAGAAGGCAAGGAGAAAACTGGGCATGCATGCAATGGCTATGGTGCTTCATTGTGACACTCCTGGGTTATAATGCCTGCTCTTTCTGCACACTTCCTGTGACCGGTGTCCAGAGAAGGAGCTCTGATTAGCAGGTGACATCACACATAATCCAACGAGAATACAACAGTGGATAGACCTTTGTATTTCCCCACAATGCAATGGGAGCTAAATCATTATTCAACAGTCTTCACAAACAGCAGTATATATGCTGACGAGGCTGAACCAGAACAGAATCTGATGTCCACTTCAGAATAATGGGTGCACATGCACTAAGGAAATGGCCTCATGAACGCAAGTATTTCTGCTTACTTGATGGAACATTCTCCCCTCTTCCCCAGTTTTGGAAATTTCCCCCACCCCCCAGAGCCAATGTGGAGGAGAGCCCCATTGTACTAACAGGACTCATTGCTCTGGCTCCTGCTAGCTTAAGTTTATTAAGTCATGTTCGGTCTTTAAATATTTAACATTGCAGAATCTACCTGTCATTTCCCTTGTGCTCCTCCTCTATTTCTTTCCCTCAGCCCCTTTCCATCCCAATGTCCTCTACTAATTCTAGATTTTTCTTAGTATATGTAACCAAGCTTAGGATGACATATCACAACGGTACTAGTCTCCTTATCAGATATGCAAATCAGCAACATAATTTGGCCATTTAAATTCCCCCCTTCCCATGTGAACCAGCTGATTGGTTGAAGTGTGCCAAGCTGTGCTGTGCTATTTCTTCCAGTACACTTTGCCCCTTGATTACTCCAGAACAGTGGCAAATTGCATGGCTGGAACACTGTGATGGAGTACATATTCAGATCCTCCAGGGCTATAAATTTGCAGAAGTCTCTGTCCCTACCTCCTTACAGCCATTCACATACACGTTAACTTTTATTCTCGTGTATTTATAGCGCCAGCCCCAGTTAATGGGGCACTGAACCTGTTGAAGTTCTATTGTGATAAGTTTGCTAGGCACCATGAGAACAAAATTGCTCATCTTGATGCTGATCTTGATGCCAGTGTCTGGGGATGTGTTCTTATTAAATTATGCAGGATCAGTTCTAGTTATGAAGGTCTGAGGATGTGGACAAGATGCTTGTGGCTCTCCATCCCGCAGCTTGACACCTGCTCGTCTTTGCTTCTTGTGTAAATTGGGAGTGGGGTGGGGCAGACTGGGCGGATCCAGGGAGAGTGTGAGCATGTTGCCCCTGTTGGATCCATCAATGCCATTTGTTACTGCTGATCATGGTGTCTTCATGGACGATAATGTGAGCTGGAGGTTGGAGGCAGAGTTCTGTAAGTAGTTCTGCTCCTACTGGTCTCAGAAAATAGCACTGGGAGAAATAGGTTTCCGTACCCTGGCAGTTGCAAGGTGCTGTAAGACACAGTTTTATTCCCAATGCTAATGAACATCCATATGAAGCTGTTAGAGCATCATCAGGAGATCTGAGGCACAGTGTCAACAGTATGCTGATGACACCCACCTCTATTTCTCCATTAAACATGACTCAGGAGAGGCCGTGCACAAGCTGAACCAGTGCCTGGACATTGTGGTGATGGCCAATAAATTGAAGCTAAGTGGACCTGCAAAAAGTACACATACTCCCACTGTAATTGCCTTACCATTCAAGAGTATTTTCATTATTCCCAACACAGGTCAAGTGAAACTCACACTTGTTGCACATGGCAAGCGTGTAACTGGATCTGCATGAGTGGTCTTGCTAGCCAACATGGTGCCCTCCAAAAGTTGTTAAACTACAACTCCCATCATTTCTGGCTATTGGTTGTGCTTGCTGGGGCTGGTGGCATGTTAGTTCCATAACGTCTGGAAGGCACTGTGTCTGCTAGCCTTGTAACAGACCATTATCTGATGTGAGTGTGCAGAGTTGGCTTGGGGGTGGGGTCATACCTTATTGTAAATTGCCTCATGGTGGGCAACTGCTTTATCATATAAAATTGTCCATAGAATTGTATCCAATTGTCCAGACATATTTATTATATTATATGAATGCACCATTTCCCAAATGCTTTATAACTAGGCTAATTAATATTTGCTGCCACATGCCAAAATGCCCCCTCTCCAAGATCTCTCTGTCTTCTTTCACAAAATTTGCCTTCAGGGACATTTTCTCCTCAGCCTTTCATCAACCTGCCTAACTGTTAATTCCAAGGCTCAGTTGTCAATTTTGGCATTTTGGCCTGGAAAAAGGCACAGCTTTTTATAGTTTGTTTGGTTCTGTGACCTCTTGCTCTCTGCTTTCAAGAGGCTGCTGCAAAAAGCAAGCAGAAATAGCTTGTGGTTTGTCCACCCTGACGACCCCACTGGTTGTTCCACCTATACCAGAACCTTTCCTAGCTTTCATTTCTGATTAATTTATGCCTACTCTGGTGATTGTATATTGACCACCCTTGTTGAGGTGCTAAACCTGTGTCTGGCATGTACTACTTAGGCTTCAGGTGATGGCTTTAATGGTTTAATGTTCTTCCATTGAAAAAGTCCCTGTATACAGAAAACAATGTGCCAATGAGGAAACCTAGAGTTGCTTTCTACCCGACATGCTACATTTTTATAGGCAAGGTTTTATATGGCAGAAAGCATCCAATCATGTTGAACCTCCACCTGTAGTCTGAGGTGGTACTTTTACAAGTAGAGAGTTAAGACAACTCTCTTCTTTGTTCTGTGTCTGAGCTTACTTTGCTTTCTTCCTGTATACATATTATGGCCCAGAACTGATCATCCAGAGTAGGGAACCTTTATCCCTCCATACGTTGCTGGACTACAACTCCCTTTATCCCTGACATGATGGGTGGAGCTGATGGGAGATGGGAGTCCAACAACATCTTCTCTAAATCTAATAAATACAGCTAACAATCTAAGCTGTGTGATAAAGTTTAATTTTGCAAATACTACAATCAACAGTATTCATATACTACATAGTTTTAATGACTGATGGGGTGGGGGAGAACTGCTAGAAGGGGAGTTTGAATGTGTCTCGTGCTCCTTTTGAAATATACTGGATAGAAAAGCTGGAAGTTATATTTCTCATCAGTAAACAGAGTATAATGTTACTCCCTGGCTCTGCCTATTATGTAAAATATAGAAATGACGTCACCAAATATCCATTTTAATCCACATCTTTCTGAAGTGAAAGTATTGTATTTAAGTAACCATGTACCATAGCGCCTTCGGAACAGTTACCCTTTTCCTAGGGAGCTAATAAGGTAAGCATCAACAACAAAGCTTCTGCCCACTGCATCATGATATCCTAACAGCTTGTTAGGTCAGCTTGGTATCACCGAGGAGAATATTTTCTTCATTGGCCAAATTATTCCCACTGATGGGTAATTTTCTTGCACAATATGCTATTTGCTTAGATTAGAACATGGTATGTCACTCAATCTTGTCTTCATATTGCTCTTCTGTGATGTCAAGGTTTGGGTTCAGACTTAGTCATGCTTTGGGAAGACCCACTGAAATCAACAGAACTTATGTCAGTCATGACTAACTTGAGTCCCATTTATTTCTGTGGGTGTAACTCTAAACATGACTATGTCTACATCTAACCCAATGTTTTGTATGCTCAACCCATTCTCAACTTTCTCCATCCAACCTAACTTCAATCCAGCTGTTATCCTACACCCAAAGATTGAACTTCTGGACAACCTGTTTGCATTCTCCAACTCTTTCCCCCTCCCTGACTCCGGCCAAAATGCTCACAATCTGGTTTCTTATCGGTGTGCTATTATACAGAAGCTTGTGAAATAATTTGAAATATATTGTACAATCTTTTATTCCACATCAACATTGTCTTTTTACATTAAAAAATGTTAATCTATAATTAGGAGAAATATATTTAAGTGGCTACCTTATGGGACCACAACATCTAATATTATGAGTCAGCTAACAGAGGTTTACTTCCATGTAAGTGTTATAGCACTGGAGCCTTAGGCTGCAATCCTAAGCCCACTTACCTAATAATAAGTCCCACTGAACTCACTAGGACTTACTTCTGAGTAGACAAACAGGTTTGCAACCAAACTAATTTTATTAATTAACAGACACTTTCCAAGTTTGCTAGGAGCAAATACTGCTAGGACCAAATACTGTATATGAAGCTGATTAGAACAATTTGGAAACAATGTGACAGACTGGCTTGATTTTCTGAGAGGAAAACTGGAAATATTTTGGTTAGTAAAAAGTCAGCTGTAAATTTGTCACTATGTAGCCAAGGTTGGTACAAACATTGCACTGAAGCACATAATAAATAAATAAATCTGAGAACTGAAGTCAAATCACTTTTGTTAGCACAATTTTATAAAATTCTCTGGTGCACCTAACTCACTGCAATGTGAAGTAAAACAGAAGTGGATCTGGTAATTATTCAAAAAAGATTATTGTATTTGTATGGATGCCATGCATTTATAATAAACAAAAGTGCTACTGAATCATTTTCTCATCCTCAAAGTGTAACAGCAACAAAAATATTCTGGCTTTTCAAACCTCCATGCCTGTTACATTTGGCTAATAATCAATACCCTTAAAAGAGAGTAGTCTTTAGTGGGCAAATACTGTCCTGTCCCATGGTATACACCTGGCAAGTTAAACAAATATACACCCTGATGTACTGTTAAGATATCATCTTTACTATTCACTAACAAAACAACCTTCAAAGAAGAATCAGAATACAATTCCTCTCGGTTACAAATAAATCTAATAAACTGAGCATATATAGCTATATATTCAGACATTCATCTTTTACCTACCTGCACTCAAACTCTTGAAGCAAAGTATTTAATTGAAAGGGGGAACCTCACCCCAAATAAATAAAGCTGTCTTTCCCCAGCTTTAAACAGCACTCTGGAATACTGCAGCCAGTATTTAGGAAGACTCTGGCACTAGACAAAGCAGTCAGACTTACTGATTTTCTCCACATCTCTCCCAAAAGGATAGCAGCAGAGTTGACCCATGGCATCTACAGCTTTATTTTTGTCCTTGCCCTTGCAGTTTGTACACCTCAAACTGCAAAGTGGAGAGCGATCTGGAGTCTGAAGGAAAACTGTTCATTCTACTCCAAGGAAGAGAGAAAAGCACACACAGAGGCGAGGAAAAGGGAAAGCAAGCGAGCTGTGTGCTGTGATGAACGAACAAGGCTCCACCTCCTTGTCCTTGTGTAAAATGCTTTAGCACAGATAGTTGAAGAGAGGGAAAAACTCACTTTTTAATCTGGACTGATTAACAGAGACATGATTCTCCAAACACACACCTCATACATTTTATATGGCTTCCTTGCACAGGGATTTTAAAGAAATAAGACACTGTGCTTTGCCACTATCAAGAAAATATATATTACAATAGCTAGGTTTAAATATATATATATCAGTTTTTATTAATCTTAGAGTTCATAAAGTGCTAGAGCTAGTGTTGCTTTAACATCTTTTTTATTTTTCTGGGTGTCCTCTGCTTTTAAAAGCTGCATGACTGGCAGAAATGTAACAGGTGCAGCTTCTTCTATCACTAAATCAGCAAAAAGTCACATCTGTTAAATTCCTGTTTGTTAAATGACATTTGAAGAAATAGGAACTCTACCAGAAAAAGGTGGTAACTCTACTTGGCTTTTCTATCTATTCTAGTTACCTATTCTACTTGGGAATTATAACTCTCTTTCACTTCCCCTTGCCCTACCATGTTTAAGCTCTCAGATAATGTAAAGTCCCATTAGTCTCCAACTAACACTAAATTTAAATGATGCCTTATTGTAATTCTGTCATTAATGACAAAAAATAATTTAAAGTAAGAAATGCATGTCCTCCAACATGTCCTACAAATGCTCCATAAGCAGAAAGGTAAAGGACCCCTGGATGGTTAAGTCCAGTCAAAGGCAATTATGGGGTTGTGGCGCTCATCTTGTTTTCTGGCAGAGAGAGTAGGCATTTGTCCACAGACAGCTCTCCGGATTATGTGGCCAGCATGACGAAATCACGTCTGGCACAATGGGACACTGTGATGAGTGCCAGAGTGCATGGAAGAGTTGTTTACCTTCCCACCACAGTCAGTAGTGTAGCAAGGTGGGAACGGTGGGGGTGGGGTGCCCCGGGCCACTGTGTGGCCTGTGTGGCCGCCATGCGCCAGCAGCAGTGTGTACTGACTGCGCATGTGCATCATCCCGGCGCATATGGAGTGCGCACACTGTGTGTGAGCAGTGGCCCATGGGGCCGCCGTGCGCCAGGAGCAGCGCGTACTGACTGCGCATATGCAGCATCCTGGCACGTATGGAGTGCACATGCGCCGGGATGCTACACATGCGCATACGTGATCCGTCCAGGCTGGCACTGCTGCTCCTGCGTAAGGTTGCCACGGGAGCAGCAGTTCCAGCCCGGCTGCTGCTTGCACACAGCGGCCCGTGGGGCCGCTGTGCGCCAGGTACAGCGCGTACTGACTGTGCATGTGTAGCATCCCAGCGGGTGTGCACTCCATACGCACCGGGATGCTGCACATGTGCAGTCAGTATGTGCTGCTGCTGCCGCATGGCAGCCCCACAGGCCACTGCTCACACACAGTGGCCTGTAACGGGCTGCTGCTTGCACACAGCGGCCCCACCCCCAGGAGGCACCTCCGCCTTTGCCGCCCTGGGCAGCCAAGTAGCAAAGTTCGCCACTGACCACAGTGGTACCTATTTATCTACTTGCACTGGTATGCTTTTGAACTGCTAGGTTGGAAGAAGCTGGGACAGAGCAACGGGAGCTCACCCTGTTGTGTGGATTCGAATTGTCGACCTTCCAATCAGCAAGCCTAAGAGGCTCAACCTGCTCCCCTAGCAGAAACAGGGACAGGAACTGAATTGATAGAGCAAAGAGTTGAGATGATGTCCATGAGATAGGGTGTTATCACTTTACTGCCTTAGCGAACCGTGAAGTTGTTTTTTCTCCAGTGTGTTTCACAGTGCTTCCACCACACCACCACTCATCTTAACAAGGTTTAATTTGTTTTTGTTTGTGTACACACCAAGGGGCATTGACAGGCAGGTATGCCCATGCAAAGGCGTTCACACTTTGGCTGGAGACAAAGAAAACTGCAAACTAGGAGATTCCACAACCTCACCATCTTGTTCCTTTGTTTCACCACTCTTATATCTTTAGCTAACACTTCAGTGCCCTCAGTAGCACCTTAAAGACCAACTAAGTTTTTATTTTGGTATGAGCTTTCGTGTGCATGCACACTTCTTCAGATACCGTATCTGAAGAAGTGTGCATGCACACGAAAGCTCATACCAAAATAAAAACTTAGTTGGTCTTTAAGGTGCTACTGAAGGAATTTTTTTATTTTACTTCGATCCAGACCAACACGGCTACCTACCTGTAACCAGAACTTCAGTGCCCCTATGTGATAGCCTATAAAAACATGTTAAGACCTGGCAAAGATCACACGGTGACACAGATTTATGAATCTGGGTGGCCTAAACACATGGCTCTCTTTGATCTTCAATTTTAGATAAAACCTCATTGATCTTAGGATGACAACAATCTTCGTTGTTGTTTTTACAATATCATTAACAATTAGCAAGTTGCTTCAGTATCACCAGCATACAAAAGCAGAGTGGTTTTATTTTTTAAAAAATATTTAATTGCACCCATGTGTTATAACTATCTGAAAAGAACACAGTGTCCTAACAATGTTGAGGGCTGTCCCATTATCATTTTTTTTGCCAAAGCAGGGACAGGAGAAGTCAGATGGTGCCTCCATGGAAATACTGGCATTTTCTTTTTAAAAATAAAATACTAGGAAGACAGCAACCTCCTAAACCATTCTGATATGACAGAATGGATTGTAAAACTGTATCAGGCATGGTAACAGATTCATCTACATTTTGTAATAAAGCATGTCTTATCTAAGCAGAAATTGTCAGCCTGTCTAATCACGAGTTTGGGGAAAACACATGACCCATATTCTAAAGTACAAATGAATTAAACATGACTGCTTAACACACATCTACAGGGCATAAGTAAAAACCAGCCATTAAAGCAAGGGAGAATATTTCTGACAGTAACTAGTTTCAGTCATCCTTTTCGGGGCATCCAAGAACTGCACGTGCACCAATTAATATACAAAGCAAGCCGGAAAAAGGGGGGGGAATTGCTAGAAATTCCATTTATCTTTACTGTTGCAATTGTGTAGTAAAAGCCAGTGCCAATGTCAATGAAGATTTCTGATCTCTGTGAATCTGTGTCAAAAGCATTCCAGCTGATTTCAAAGGGAGAGTTAAGAATGTGCTTAAAGTTTTCACACAGAATTTAATTAAACTTCAAGATGCATAACTTCAACTGGATTGTCCCCATCATAGCTGCCAAGTTTTCCCTTTTCTCACGAGGAAGCCTATTCAGCATAATGGAATTTCCCTTAAAAAAAGGGATAACTTGGCAGCTATGGTCCCCATGAGAGTTGATGAAGTGGAGCAGGCAAACATATGAGCTGAGCTTGAATGTGCCCAGTGATGAATCACATCTCTGTCATGAACTTACTAATTGGCTGTCTGGCAAGCTACTATTTCTTAGACTCAGTGTCCCTCCCACTCCCAATATGCAACACAGAGGTAATTATGCTGACCTACCTTACAGGGTTGTTGAAAGGATTACTAAGAACATATACCGTATATGAAACAGTACAAGCAAAATAAAGTGCTGTTCCAAAGTTAAATAATGGTTCATGCTAGCCATGTTACTTCTGAGAATGCAATTAATGCCAGTTGTTAGTGGTGTCATTTTGATCTTCTGGTCTAAGTAGTAGTTCTTTTAGGATGTGAATAAATGACCCACCCTAGGGAGAAATGAGTAACTGTAATATAGACTTCAACTCTTGATATTGTGAGTCGGCTCATTAAAACATTTTCCAGAACCTACAAACTGATGGCATCTTTTTAAAATTAAGTAACAAATTGACATGTAGTAAAACTACCCAATGAATCCATTCAATCAAAATTCAAAGGGTTAAGCATATTTTTCTTTTGTTAGTAAAAGAAGATCAGGTGGCATATTGGCCATTTAATTTTTTAGGCACTGGAATGGAATTTTTCATGCTAGTCAGAATTTATTTCTAAAAGCCTTTCTAGGCTGCATTCCTATAATCAAGGGGCCTTATTCCATAACTCCATAAATCTTTACATGCCTTCTATTTAGAGTTCGGTATTGAATCTACCATCTCATATCTCATTTCAGTTACTAAATAGAAAAAAATAGTGCATTTCCCAAAACAGTCATTGGTTTTGGCTGTTCACTATAATACATTTCATAATATAGCGATGCAAGAGGATACTTGCAAAATCCAATCCTTACACACATACAGTGGTACCTCAGATTACGAACTTAATTCGTTCCGGAGGTCCGTTTTTAACCCAAAACCGTTCTTAACCTGAGGTACCACTTTAGCTAATGGGGCCTCCTGCTGCCGCCATGCCGCTGCTGCACGATTTCTGTTCTCATCCTGAGGTAAAGTTCTTCTTAACCTGAGGTACTACTTCCGGGTTTGTTGTTGTTTAGTCGTTTAGTCGTGTCCGACTCTTCGTGACCCCATGGACCATAGCACGCCAGGCACTCCTGTCTTGACTTCCGGGTTAGCGGAGTTTGTAACCCGAAGCGTTTGTAACCTGAGGTACCACTGTTTTATGCAGCAGGCATCTTTCACACGTGGCACATTCATTCTTGTGAATGAATTTGTTGGAGGAGAAGCCCTTCACTCTTATGCCAGTATATATATAAGGCTACGTGCCTTCCTTGTGAGTAAATCAAATTTGTAGGGGCAGTAACTCTAATTCTGAGGAAGTCAGTTGGTATCTTTCTCTCTGGCATGGAGAAGTCCCCTGGTGGGAGGCAGTGCTTGGAGGGGAATGTATGGCAACCCAAATTCTAATAGGAACAACCAAGATCCAGATCAACAAAGCAGAGCTATATAATATTCTATAGGAAGCAATTATATTGGCTGGATTAATAGAGCTGATTTTTAAAGAACCAAAAAGCATTAGAATTGCAGAACCATGTCTCTCCCAAGAATGTATTCCTATAATGAACAAAACCCTATTTCACAATATACACTACAATTCTCAAACTGTTTCAGCTATATGTAACATAATAATATGTTTTGGAGTTCAGCCACATTTTGATGTGTAAATACAGACCCCCACTTCATAGCTCTCAGTTTTTATTTTCAAACAAAAAAAGTGCAGGCTGAAATTCCCTGACTAAAATGCCTGTCTTTATCAGATGCATGCCTGCTTATTACATATAAAAACACAAAACCTGAAAAACACATTCAAAATTGGGCCTGAACGCTTGCAGAAACCAACATTGAAATTCTGAGAGCAATTTCTCATAGCCAGAATGGTGTGCCCAAGCTGTTAAAATAAAATCTTTTATAAGTACATTAGTTAAATCAAACCAGCTTCAAAGACAGCTTTATCTTAGTGCTTAGAAACCAGGCAGTTCCAGAGTCACACACTATTTTGAATCTATTTCAGGTTTTAACCTATATATCTCAGCATATTTTAACAGCTTGGCACAGTTACAATTTCTTTGTTCTGAGAAGTAAGCTTTTAATACCTCCATCATTCAGTGCTTCTCATTCTCAATTTAAAATAAAACCACAGGGAAAAGGGAACATCTCAGGAGGAAATTGCACTGGAAATTATTCCCGTGTCTTCATAGTGATTTATTACACTGTATAGCTTGTACTTGTCTCCATTATGTATTAGTCAGTATGTCAATAACAAATTGATACAAGATTTCAAATGGTTTAATTATTATTAAGTATCACATCTGAAACATTGTCAACACATAGTAACAATTGATCTGAAAGGTTATAAATTGTAGGCATTTCTAAAGAAAAAGTTGTTAGAAGGTCATAGCAAGCAGTCAATTACATTTGTTTATTTCAATTTCGAGCCTGTTCTTCATGAAATTAATGATATCAAGGTAAGTTCCAGTACAAAATATAACCAAAAATCATATACAGTATTCCAAATGAAGTCACACCATAGAGTTCTATAACAGCATTCTGAAAAAATGCAAGACATACAAAATGTACAATTAACTCAACCTGCAATGTTTTGATTAATAATAATAATTATAGAAAAACAGGAAGCTGCCTTATACTGAGCCAGACCATTGGTTCATCTAGCTCAGTCCTGTCCACGCTGACTGGCAATTGCTGTCCAGGGTTTCATACTGAGGTTTCCCCCCCAGCCCTAGGAACCTTCTGCATGCAAAGGAGATGCCCTAACCACTGAGCTACAGCCTTTCCCGAAAGAGATGCTATTATGCAGCAGTTAGTATTGTGTCTTTTCAAATCCATACTGTGATACCACATTTCACATAATAAATAGAATATAAGGAATCTTTGCCCTCAAGCTCAACAGCAGCTGGTAAAGCTGCACAACTGCTAGAATGCAGAGGGAAAACATTCAGTTTCTCGGAAGGAAGGCCAAATCCTGCTTGCTTGAACCTTAACAGCAGCCATGGCTTAGCCACACAATAACCCATTTTGAAAAAGAGGAAAGCACTGTTTTGCTAACATGGCAACACTCCTGCCATTTCAGCAGAATTTTGTGCTTCCAGTCCTGTTAAACAGGTTGACTAGGTTTTTTCCCCTTTTACTTATTAATCTTACATAGCGTGACTGAAGAAAATATTCACACTTTACGGATAAGTTTCATGTTAGGTGCAAGTGTATATGGTTTAATTACACAGTGCCCCCCCCCCCCCCGCTTTAAAGCCACTTACTGGGTAGTACTAGAGAAGTAACAGGAAGGGTGATTAACCCTTTACCTTAATGCTTCTTTACATTCTCCCTCAGAGAGTTTCAAATATGTAAAAACATATGAGTGAGGAAGTCGTAGGTATGCAAAAACTTAAGCATGCATGAAAGTACACACCTCACATGGTGGATGCTGAGGGGGAGCAGCAGCCCCCTTCAGCTATTCCACCCATTCTTCTCTGTTGCCACGTGTTCTCTCCTGACCTCCTAATCTGGCCTGAAGCTTCAGTTGTGATAAGGATCCTATCCTGGCATCAGTGTTGAAGGAAGTTTTAACTACAGTCCAGTCAGCTTTTGTATGCGGGAGGTGCCACCTTGTCTGCCTCAGGCAGCAAAATGTCTTGGGCTGGCCCCGCATGTATGTGCATACAGTCATGCTAAGAGGAAGGCACGCTTGGCAAATCCACACCATGATCAACTCCCGTCTGGTCCAGAATTAGCCTCCACAGTCACTTGCAGACTCATTGTTAAAACCGTGTTTATGGAAGACAATCCATAAACGAGTGAGAAGAAGAAGAAGAAGAAGAAGAAGAAGAAGAAGAAGAAGAAGAAGAAGAAGAAGAAGAAGAAGAAGAAGAAGAAGAAGACAAAGTCGCACACACCTGCTGCTTCCCAATCACTTCCGCTTGAAATGGCTTTTCAAGAAACTTACAGTTGCACATATATGCATATACTATGCAGATACAATGACTGGAATGATGAAGCCTGGTGAGAAGCGTGGGTTTGATAAGAGCATAACAAGTAGGGTTATTTTTCACAAAGCTCCAGTCAGAATCATGTCACCTCTGAGACCCACAGGCTCAAATCTCGTCATCTCTAGCCAGAGGGTATAAGAGAAAAAGGTTAAATAAAGATGAGAGGCCTCTAAGAGCCACTTTCAGACAAGCCTGGGTGGAGAAGTGATCTCATTATAAGCAGCTTCATGCTTTCACTTAAATGTTGCCATTATTTTTAAATTTTATTTTGAATATATTAAAATGATATTCACTGCAGAAAAAAATCTTACACTTTATTCTGCTCTTGAATGCTTATACCTTTACAAGGAATGCAGGGATGTAAGGTGGAGGAAATTCAAAGTCCAGAATATGATAGGCTTGCCAAGTTTGGCCCAGGCCTAGAGAAACATGATAATATGCTGCGACTGCTGTTTCAGTATCTGACCAGCCATTTTCCCCCACCCTGTACTTCTGCATGCTGTGGCAAGCACATCTCTTGTTGCAGAGAAAATACATTTATTCTGCATACCTTCTAACTGCCCAGAGTTCTTACATACAGCTATATGCATAGTCAATGGGTCTGAATTTGGCAACCATTAACCATGCAGCATGGATCCTAAGCATTACATTATTTTATGATGAATTTGGTAATTTGCTATGGGTTTATATTACATATAACACACATATCAGATAGGTAAGGTTTTTTAATCCATGGCTGAACTTGCTCTGATTCTGTTATATTGTTTTTGTTTCCAAATTTTATTGTATTTTATGGCTAGTTTTAGTTGTTGTAAGCTGCCCTGAATTGTGTGTAGACATCAAAAGTGTGAGATGTAAGTTTTCATAGAAATGGTGTGTGTGTGTGTGTGTGTGTGTGTGTGTGTTCCCTTCTACATGGTAATATTAATTACCTGCAAAATCCAGAAACAATAACGCTAATGCTACTCTATCATAATTATTAACAGAAAAGCTCCATATACTCTCATAGTGAGTAGGAGAAATGAAGGTTGTTGCTTAACCTTCAATCTTTATGGTTTTTTATCACATTAAAACAGTGGTACATAGCAATAGACAATAATTTTCTTTTTTTTAAAGTCTCAATTGTCTTAATGTCAAAATTCTAATATTCTAATATTTGAGGTTTTGGTAACATTTGCAAAGAAATTCCAGTACAGTATTTGACATTAATTGACATTTGGTAGCTGATGGCATTTAATAGCTGGTGTGCAAGTTATTAAATATTTGACAGTCTATACTTAGGGCTCCCTAGTAGACACCTGCATTTGCATTTAGTAATTTTTGTTAAAACAATATGTTGGATCCAGATATCTCCTTCATGAATGGAAAGGTCTCCTCTGTTAATGGGCTGGACTCTGATCCAGCTGAGGCTCCTGTCCTGCTACCTGTAAGTTACTGTGGACAGAAAGGCGAGGGGCTGCTACTGGTAGTTTATGGCAATTCCCCCTGCAGTGTCCCAGGAGCCCTCACAACGTCCCAAGCAAGTTTTCAGGAGCATATGGGGCTGCAGAGGAACTACAGCATCCTATTAGCAGGGGTCTACCCGGTACAAGTCTGGAGCCAACCTATTTTTAAGAAATATATTATTAAAAAGATGGTAAAACCAAGGAAGCAAACTGGAATTTTGTTCCCATTTTCCACCACACACAGTATCTTAACAAGAGAAGCTAGACATTCCCCATATTGAATAATGAGGATGGTGAATTATTTTATTTTTAGAAATATCTTCTGGAATCTTGCATGTTGCTTCTCAACTGAAATAAAGTTTACAGGGCCAATGGAAAAATCTCTAATCTGTGGGTATAGGGCAGAATATGAATTCAATAAATAAAAATAGTAATAATAATAATGGGGATAGTGTGTAGTGGAATTTCAGATCTTGTGCTCAGTTGGAGATGCTCAATTATAATGTTTTTTACAACCTCACCCCCCAAAAAAAATACTTTATATATACTGAGCTTTAAAGACAAAGGCTGCTTGGATACAGAAGCAGCAAAAGGAACTTTTCCTGCTGTTCTATATTGTTGCCTAAACATTAAACCCAAAACGTTTTAATAGCAATGTTCACATTATTTCTGAAGTACTGACCTGTTCAACAGTGTGTCTTATTTTAGAATACCTCAGAGGGATGCAATGGCCATCAGAGCAGAATCTCTGCGCAATCATGCGGCATTCTCTGTAATCTCTGGAGACTTTGGATAGCCATCAGATGTTGAAGAAAGAAACGGGCCATTCTGGCATTTCAACAGAAAAGAAAATGGCTTTTTCTTATACATATTACTATTTATCTTAGAGTATATTGCCATTATCCAGGCAAGACAGTGGTGGTCTGGGGGATATTAAGAAAGCTGATTTGAGAGAAAAGTGTGTAATTTGTTTGGATGGTGTTGCATTCCCCTTGAAGAAGCACATGCTGGTTATTACCTGGGCCTGCTCATATGATCCTTTCTGGCACTCAGGTACCATATTTTTCCATGTATACTAGGTTTATTTCCTAAAAAAATAATGTCCAAAATTTGGGGGTGTCATACACAGGGGCCATCTCCCCCCATTTTCTTAAATCGGAGCCCCCCTAAATGGAGGTCGTCTTATGCATGGGGGTGTCTTATAGACGGAAAAATGTGGTAATTAATGTAGGCCCTGATTTGAGTCCAAACACCAGCAGAAGCATAGCTGTAAAGTGTCCGGGATAAGGTCTTTGTTATGATGCCCAGCAGCTGAACTTGGCCTTAGGATACTTATTCAGCCTCCTCACAGTTGGCGTTCAGATGTCAGGTAAAAACTATATTGTTCTGGTGTGTGTTTGGAATCACTGATGTCTGAAATAATTCTTGCTCTACTATGGAAGTGTATCTACTGCACATTCCATCTTGCATTTTGATTTTCTAAAATCTCTGTAAGCTGCCTTGGAAGCCATTTGGCTACAAAAAACAAGGCTGAAATAATTTAATTAATAAATATGGAAGGCACTGGAAATGTTTGTATATGGAGGACTATAAAACATTTTGATGATTTTTTGATTTTTTTTTACAATCAAGCATTATATACATTCTATGAAATAAATGAAATAAAAATAAGTGAATGCTAAACACCAGAATAGGTGGCTCAAGTCATATAAACAGTCTCCCCATGTTCTGAGGGGTTCTGACCCTCCAGAGCAGATGTGGGGGAAGCACAGGGGGAAGTGGGAAGAGCACCATTGTGGTAGCAAGAGTCTGTGCTGGCTTCCAGCAACACACTGGGGACTTGAATTTGGCCTTTTGTATCCTTAAGCCTGCCTATTTTCATTATGCTAACACTTTCTTCATTGATTCCAGTTCAAAGCATGGCATTGCTGAAAAGGTGCATGCAGTCTATGGCTCATAAAACATTTCCATGGCAGCTGCAATAAGAAATCATGTGCGCACACCAGCAGGTTCCTAGGACAGGGGGGTCTTCTTCAGCCCAAGGAAACATTCCCTTGTAGACAACCTGTGATGGTGGTGGGGAATATGGCAGTGATGGGCAGAGTCAGAGGCACAAGTGTGCAGGGCAAGTGATATGACCATTATTTTTGCACAGGCTTCCTTCCAACCACATAAAAAGTCAGATGTTTTTACCCAAATATCTCTCCACCTAGGCAAGCAGCGGGCATTAGCACCGTTCAAGGGCCAATTTGAGCAAGGCAAAAGCACTCATAGAACAGGTGCAGCAGGGCAATCGAGAGGTGTGTGGCCTAGGGCAAATTCTAAGGGTCAGTGAACCCTAGAGGGATGCATCGAACCTCAGGGCCTGCAGTTCCCCATTGAGATTCCCCACCCCTACCCTAACACCTATGACAGGGTCCCCAAACTAAGGCCCGTGGGCCAGATGCGGCCCAATCGCCTTCTAAATCCGGCCCGTGGATGGTCCAGGAATCACCATGTTTTTACATGAGTAGAATGTGTCCTTTTATTTAAAATGCATCTCTGGGTTATTTGTGGGGCCTCATTTTTACATGAGTAGAATGTGTCCTTTTATTTAAAATGCATCTCTGGGTTATTTGTGGGACATAGGAATTCGTTCATTTCCCCCCCAAAAATATAGTCCGGCCCCCCACAAGGTCTGAGGGACAGTGGACTGACCCCCTGCTGAAAATGTTTGCTGACCCCTGACCTATGATAATTCAAAAAGGAATAAATGATGTGTGCAAATTGTGAAAGATGAGAGTTCAATGTTTTGTTTTTGATGGCCAAATATCTGTCTTATCAGTAAGGATGCCTGCATCGTCCACTGAAAACTATGTAGCATTACATAGGCTGTTTATAAATTAGCAGCTTTAAAGTAGTTCTTTTTCTCAATTTGGATTGAAGCTGGTTTGGGAGAAAACTCATCAAAACACAGTAATTTATAAGAAATGATGGGATAGATAAGGATTGTGGTTAATGCTGTGTGCTCATCATTTCCCAAACCAGCACACTGGATGTAAATACGAGTGTGTATACATAGAGCCTGATAGTTTGAGAGAAGAGAAAATGAAGGTGCTGATCATGTTTGTCTCCTCACATTCTTTAACAGCTGATTTACACGTGAATGTGCCTCACATCAACATGCATGCTGACTTGCATCTTAGCATGTAAGTTGCCTGTTCAGAAAGCATTGTGTTTGAAATGATACAAGGTGCCTTAGAAGCTCTGTGATATTTTGGGCAACACAACTTGGGAAAGTATTTGCTGGAATATTTAATTCATGACATTTGACGTGTTATTTGCTTTCACTTGTTACTGCCAAAAAATGAATAAATGGATATACAGTAGTTGTATGCAAGTCTTTTTTTTCAGCTGCAACTCACCAGAACTCAGTTCCGGCACTTCTCAGCTGGGCACCACTGCCATTCTATGAGAATGAGGGAGGTGTTCATGGTGAGGTACACCACCTCTTTTTCTAGAAAAACAGCACGGTTGTACCGTATGAATTTACCCACAGTACAGATTACAATGGGAAAGATAGAAGAATCAGCACGGGGTAATAGCCGACCCTCTGCAAACACTGACAGACAGCTGTGAAACAGGAGTAAGAGGATGAAAAGGGGAGAGAGTTCCCTATAGGAGCATTCATATGCGAAAACATAAGTAACTTATCTCATACGAGGAAGACAGGAGAAAGCTGATAGTTGAGTCAAGCACGTGTTCCAAAACACTCTCACTATTTCTCTTTCTATGTATGTAATAATAGCCATCATTAAGAAGGGGAGTTAAAACAACTCATTTAGAGCTGAAAATAGTAACTGAGCCCTTTTACAGATGTTTTATTTTTGCACCTTATCTTCCTGAGGCATCAAAATAATGAAGCTTCTAATTAGAGACTGTGAAACAAATATTGCTGTCACGTCTTTTCAGAACTTTTTCTTTCATATTCAATTCACTATAAATATACTAGAGCGGCACTTTTTGGTTTAAAAATAAAAGCGCTCATGAGCAATACCTATGATTTTTTAACAAAGAAACGGAGGACCAATTTGGAAAGCCACTGTGTGCACTGTGCAGTCCTGTGAAAAATACAGGACAGCTTAATGAGAATTTAGTGAGAAGTTACAATGGTAAGAATGACCTGGCTCACTTTGAAACCTTAGGCCTTTTCTTTGCCGCTCTGGATCCTTCAGTTTCTCACACATTTATTTATCAGCTGGTGAATGTGAAAACATGGTCTGACCTTAAAATGTTTTCCTTGAAACATGTGGAAGTCATAACACTTCCCCTATCTGCCCACTCTGATCTCATACCACTCGGCTAACTTCATTTCCAGCATAGCCTTTTCCCCATCAGTCTCATCAGGACTGATATCGCTGGCAGTGAAGAACAAAAGGTATAAATGAAATCATGAAAGCTTTAAAGCACCATCTCTTTCTACTGAAGGAACAACTTTCAACTGTATTTCACATAAACCATTGAAAGACAGTGACATGCAGAATGAGGTGGTAGAATTTGAGCTGCTAAGAGTGGACAGTACCTACCCGAGATTGCAGAGAGTCACATCAGGTTTTTTTAATGCTCCTCCACACAAAAAACCAATGGGGGGGGCACCCTGCTAATGCTAGGGCAAAAGATTATGGGTCAGCTCTTTTCCTGCTCTGCTAGTTTCTACTTGCATTGAGTTTTCCTCGCTTTCTTTTTAACAGAGAGAGCACTTAAAATTCGAATCGCCTCCTGCAATCTGAAGTAGCACAGTGAATTTTTCTACATCAGGTTTTGACAACTTAATTCCTGTCTCATTCTGCTGCAAGGTAAAATAGGCCATCACTGTCTATGGAGCAACAAGGCCAAGGCTCTGCCCTCTTGATTTCACAAGCCCTGCTGCCCCAGAACTGTATTCTTAGAAATAATAAGGCAGCTTTCTTTCCTACAGTGGAGGAACTTGAATAGAATAAGAATAGAATAAAACATGAGCAATTGTTCTGACAGTAAACGCACAATGAGCAAATACAGCATAGATGACACAGGAATAGACACACATACATGCTGCAGAAAACAGGAACTTACTAAATAATGATTGATTCAGTACTGCTGAGGCTGGGAATGAACAGGAATAAACTAATTAAAGGCCCATAGAAGCCCCATTACCTTGTTCAAACAAACATGAAAACTGAGGCTGCAAATGCATTTCAAAATTGGCATTAAGCATGATTTAAAAAAAAAAAAGAAGGCCACGTGGAAAAACTGATTGCAATGGTTTAGCCATAATGTTATATTTGACAGTTATTTTTACTCAAAGCCTAAAATATAAATTGCAAGAATAAACATTAGTAATAATCTCTGCTGCATGCTCCAAAGCAGAAGAAAAGCCAAAATCAAATGTCACAGTGGTGAGGAGTGAACCTGAACAACATACTGAACTTGCTTTGAACTGTGTCATTAGCATATATATCTTTCTAGTATATATAAACTCACTTCCAAGAGCACCTTTCCCTTGCTAATAAAACACCTCTTTATGCCTTAATACCTTAAGAAAATGTTATAGACTATCAACATAAAATTCAATAAAGGATATTGATTTTACTCAGGCTAAAAATGTAATGTATTGGATTGCATCCAATTATGCCCTTTTGCAAACAGAACAAATGTTTCCACGTACAGAAGATCTCACTGAGGCCCTGCTAACAGAAGATGGGGATAAGAGAGCTAGCAGCCACTTCATCCTTTCCCCTGTAGTTCCTTATGCCACCTTCCAACTGCTGTGGATGATCTAGGTTTATGGGGTTACAGAGGGCTGCAGGTAGAAGAAGAAATCAGCTGGCATCTGTTCTCCTCGCCTTCCATTAGTGTGGAGGCTTCTAACTGGATTCAACATGCTACTTCTAGCACACCTATACTGTATGTATTTATTTTAATTAAAAAATATCTACACTACTTTTTGTTTGGAGTAACAGTAAAGCACTTCACAATGCAAAGTTAATAAAACCAACATTATCAGTAAAAATGTCATAAGGACCAAATCATCTAGGGAGTGTCAGGGGCACCCAGGGTAAACAGAGAGTATAGGTCTTTTCACTGTTGAGGAAAGCGCCCCATTGAAATAAGCTGGTGGAGAAAGGTCCTGTAGGCTAACCAAAAGGTATTTTTGCCATCACAATTCAAGTCTTTGGTTACTGAGTAATCTAGAAATGTGGTATGTATTTACTTAATAATAAAAGCCACTGCTTTTATACATTTCTATAGCAAATGAAAACTTTACTCTGTTTTAGTCCTCTGTATGCTGCAGTAATTATTAGGGTTGTGAGTTGATTAATGATGCTTTAATCGCCTGGCTTTTTACAAATCAAGAAATCTATTGTTTAAAGCCTTTTAGGATATTGCAGGAAGAGCATAGTTTCACCTGAGTGTGAGAAATTAATAATAAACAAATGGCATTCCACTGTTGAAAAGAAATTTATTTAATTTGCATCCCACTCCAGTATCACCCCAAATCAGTTCCTCCTCTGTCTCCCTCTCTGGTGGTCCTCTCTGTCCTCCACTGTTGCTCCCTAGCAGCTGTTTGGTATTCCTAATACTACTACTTCTGTCAAAGCTGTTGTATTTGCTCTTGAGACTAATGCACTGGGTGCAGAGCTTCTCCTGTTCCCTCTTAAGGTGGCACAGTTAGACGCAGTATTATCCACTGGCTGCTTTTTCTTTTTCTTTTTGCATTTCCTTTGGCAGTTGTCCTTAAGGAAATGTCCTCACGTCTTTCACACACAGCCACAAGCTTGACCTGCTGCCAATACGTTAAAAATAAAATAAAAAAATTAAAAAATGTCATTACCTTAAAAAAAAAACACAGTGCTGCTTTGTAAGCGGTAGGAGGCACTTGGAACCAGATCTGGCATTTAAAAAGAAAGGAAGGTCAGACCACGACCCCCTGTCCACCTCCGAAAACCCTTCCCTAAGTGCCAGTTTCATGAATTTTACTGGATGAACAGGGAAAAGGGACGCAATCCCAAGCAGCTAGGCCATCCTAAAGAAAGGCCATCTCTGCTAAAATCCAAATGGCTTTTAAAAATGAAACTTATCAGTATTGTGGAAGATCCAGACTTAAATGAATTATTGACACTGAACATTGTTTGCTTCAGCTGGCTCTGGTTCTCATTGTTAGAAAGCCAGAGTAGTTTCACATGGAAAGGAAAAATATAAGCTGGCTTCCCATTCGTATGACATTTTGAAGTGCGCTGTTTTTTCCATGTACACACAATGAGGAGGGATATAGGAATCTCCTGCATGCAACTTTCCCTCAGTCACAGCCTCTCCTATTAATCCAGGAGGGGAAAAGCAATTTTAATGTTAATGTAAAGCTGTAATTTTTTAATCCATCAATCAAGTTGCTTGAAGTTTACAGCCCGGGCAATTATAAATTCAAACAGTGCCTATTGTTTCCCATTTATTCTGACTTTTCTAAGTAGTTAAATTGAGGAAGAGGCAATACTATGTGAACAAGTTTCAAAGTCTTGACCAGAATCTTGGCACTGTGTTTGTGTTAAGAAATCCTGAAGAACTAAGCAAAAGGTCCACGCATATACAACGCTCCTTTGGTCATGGAAGAAGTAGGAGGACGAGTGAACATAACAAAAAGCCATTTCACTTACAGCTAACTCAGAAAAGTGTAAGAAATATATTGCACTTACCCACGATGATAGAGGACTCACAGTGATAGTAGCCATTTGGCTGCTTCTTTTTCAACATTGAGCAAAGATCTAGACGCTTCATGGATTCATCTCCAAAATGATGGTTCTTGAAATTCTCAAATAAGGCTGGGTCAATTCTTTTTACTCCCTTGAAACAGTAAAGAAAAAATACATGATCTAATGAGAAGGCAGAAGAGTAATACAGCACCATCAATGTGCACAGCACTTTATAGACTAACTAGATTTTCATAATATTTTCCTATTGGTTCTGCTGACCAAAGTTTCAATGTGCTGAAAATTTGAAATAAAACTTGATAGTCTTGCTGGCTAATAATACAGCTGATGAGTCCATTGCAGCTGCAGAAACTTAAGTACTATATTTAAATGCTATACCTAAAGCAGTTGCCCACCCTCCTAGTGTCATTTTGTCTGTCCATAGCAGAGATCTCTGAATGAGAACCTGTTACCAGCTATAGATCACTTCTGTTGGGTCGGGATGCACATCAATACGGAGAAATCCTATACTCAGTTGATTGGTACAATACATTTTGTCTGGTATAACCAGTAAATGCAATCAGCACAGCATTAATTAAATCAGAGATTAGCACTGTTGGGCACCTGTCGAGGTAAACAGCTGGCTCCTGATTATTTAATGAGCATTTTCCCATTAAAATACTGGTATACCATATGCACATAAATTTGGCTTGGTCATTTAAAGTAAACCATTTAAAGGCAAGTAATAGAATGATGCTATGGTCAGCTGTTTCAAATTTAATTCTACTTCTTGTATTTATCATATCTCTTAGAATTATTCAGTGCATTATAGAATTGCCTTCTTGGAAAAGTACAGTTGTCCTCCTCGTTGGTAGTCTTTAGGTATCAGCTAAATACATACTTGTTCAGCTGTGTTTTGGGGAGATAAATGTTCCAGCAGTTGAAATATGTTGCTGCAGTTTTAATTTGGGTTCTGTTGAATGCAGTTAGTTTTTTTAATTGCCTTTAACGTAATATTTTTTAAAATTTACTGTTTTTATTAATGCTGTACACTGCCCTGGGCTCTAGACTGGAAGGAAAAGAAATACGGAAATAATAGTAGTGGTTCTTGTTGTAACAGTACAGTACTGTAATAGCAATAATAATGCTGCATTTCTTTTTATTCAAGTGCTTTTGAATAAGCTTTCTGAGGTAAAAACAAAGCAAGTGTGTCAGAATATATTTGGACAGAATATTTGCTCACTGTCCAAAATATTACTTTGCTTTTCCTAATTCTTGAAATGTCACTGACATCTAGTGGTAAATGATGCTAACTCCACATGAGTCACCTCTTAGTAACCCCTAATGCAGGCATGGCCAAACTTGGCCCTCCAGCTGTTTTGGGACTACAATTCCCATAATCCCTGGCCACTGGTCCTGTTAGCTAGGGATGAGGGGAGTTGTAGTCCCAAAACAGCTGGAGGGCCAAGTTTGGCCATGCCTGCCCTAATGCGACACTGACTCTTGTAACTCAAGTACCGTATAATTTGCAGAGGTTAGTTAAGTAACTGCATGATCAATACAATACAATGATTTAAAAAACCTTGCTGATTTAAAGCTATGCCATACTGGTTCAAGCTCTTCAAAGCCAGAAAACTGAAAATAATGCCAATGTCTTATCAGGCATGCCCTGTGATCAGTATTGATGTTGTGTAATGTCACAAATTATGCTTGCTCACTATGTGTGTTCATGTGTGGTTGTGAGATGTGTGCATGCAGTTGAGGGTGTGCAGTTGTGAGGTGGGCGATGCCTACAACAGTTACTTAGTTTTACAAATGTGCCCACAGGCCCCCAAAACCTAGCAACTTCTGCACCGCATTGTCATAAACTGTAATTAAATTAAATTAAATTAAATTACTAGCAGTCTCCCTCCGCAAAAGCTGTGATAATCTCAACGTTTATTTCATTTCATTTATATTCCACTTTCTCTCCAAGGAGCTCAAGGTGGCCTACACAGTTCTGCTGCTCCCCATTTATCTCCACAACAACCCTGTGAGGTAGGCGAGGCTGAGTTTGAATGACTGGCCCAAGGTCACCCAGCGAGCTTCATGGCTGAGTAGGGATTTCGAGCATCAGTGTTTAAATTACAAACACGCCACGTAGTTACTACCATGGGTTTTAATGGGGCAGAAAGATCTTTTGACATTTGAACTTTTGACATTCATAGCTTCACCAAAGCCATGAAGACATGTCCTCCTTAACAAACGTGAATGCATGAGTAGTTTTCCACACAATTGTAAAGAAAAATATTGTATGCCTATATAAATACTGTCACTCTGAGGTATTAATCTTCAGCATTTTTGAGACAATTTTTGTTGGGTTTGCAAGGTGACACATTCATAAACCTCACATATGTCACGTTTCAAACTAAAAGCTCAACAGGTATAACTTTTAGAAGCTGTAGAATTTTTTATCTATTTAAACAATGTATATGCCACTTAAATACAATCACCTTTAAGCAGTTAATTTTGAGGCTTTTGGTGGAACCTGAACTAAAGGGACACTCCCTTCATACAATATCCCTTAATACAATATCCTGACAGGACAAGTATCCTGTTACACAGTCTATGGGATATTGAGAAAAACATACCAGAATTACTCCATAACTGGCAAGGGACATTTCGTTTTATATGCAGCAGTATTTTATGAGGAGAAGCGTTAAATTATCTAACCGCCCCCCCCCCCAAGCAGGCTGGAATGGTATAGTCCAGCAGTGGTTATATTATGAGGGAGCTCCGGTTTCCCTCCACTTCTTCTTTTTTCAAGCTCTTATTCAGGCATCTTTGTCTGCTTGAGGGGACATAAGGTTTGTCTGCAGTAAAGGGATATGAACCAGCTTCATAGTATCCTGTAGCCTTGTCTAATTATAATCTCTAGCCAATGTTAAAATAAATTAGCAACAGAAACATAATTCACAAATACCATTTTTAATTAGTTTTTAAACCAAGATTGATGTTTTCAAAATAATAATAATAATAATAATAATAATAATAATAATAATTTTATTATTTATACCCCACCCATCTGGCTGGGTTTCCCCAGCCACTCTGGGCAGCTCCCAACACGATAAAAACACGATAAAGCAGCAAACATTTAAAACTTCCCTAAACAGGGCTGCCTCCAGGTGTCTTCTAAAAGTCAGATAGTTACTTATTTCCTTGACATCTGATGGAAGGGCGTTCCAGAGGGCGGGCGCCACTACTGAGAAGGCCCTCTGCCTGGTTTCCATGATCGTTATAAGGCCTGCCAAACTTTTAATGGGTTTTGTGGCTTTTCAAGCATTACGTACAACCGTAATCTGGTCTTGTGGTAATGTGGTAAAGCAGGCAGACAACTATTTCCAAACACACACAAATTCATAATGAGTTTTATAGAAACTAGTACACCCAATTTGAGAATAAGACCCCAAATGGATCGTGTTGGTTCACTCAAGGGTTGGATACTGACCTCTTATCTAACCACTATATCATTATATGCTGAAACACTGAACTCAATAGGCCTCACATGCATGTGATTAACTACTATGTTTTTATATTTAAATATTATTCAAGCTCTCTGCTTGTTCTGTGTAGTAGGCAAACTACCTTGTTCACATTTTTCATGTTATTTTGCTTGCAAAAGCCATGTTGTAAAATATTACTTTTATGCTAAAGAATGATGAACCTCCTCTTAATTATACTTTCTAGTGGTTTGTCTCATATCGAAGTCCATCTCACTCTCCTGTACATTCAAAACCACTTGAACAGTTTATTAGCTGCCTTTCATATTTCTATAAAAGTCCAAAAGCATCTGATTCTACCTATTTATTGCGTATAATCTATCTGTTTTCTCTAGACTCTTCAAATAGTGACCGTTCACAATTAAGAATAATTCAGGTAAGACTATTACGGTATAGCTGACTCTCAACTTACATGAGGCTTACGTTTTGGGGATAGCGCCTAAAGCCAAAATTGTGTATGGTCAAAACACACTGGGTGCAGTGGTGACTGGGATTACAAAAGCCCCCCCCCCCCGGTGCCCACCCCCTTTTTATTTTTCCAAGCATGTAAAGCTGAATGTACATAAGTTAAATGAATGTAAGTTGTGAGTTACCTGTATCGTATTCACAAAATACTTAATCAATCAATCAATCATAGAATCCTTCTGGTACCTTTTGTGTCTAATAATCTTGTGGAATTTTTGAAAGTCTTTCTTTCTTTCGAACGTAGTTGTAACGGTTATTTTTGTTGTTAGAGCAGCTGCTTTCTATAGCATATGCAGCAAAGAAAGGCAGGAAAGGGTGATGTTCCATTTCCCTCTTGCCTCGTTGCAAACTCACTCATTCACTTCCATCAACATATATACAATACCTCTCTTCATTCATTCATTCATACCATTCTCGCTTTCATTTACAACTTTGAAGCATACCACATTGCACACATGTGAGGAAATGCTCAAACACAGAAGTACCACCTGATCTTTAATCATACATTATATATGTATTTTATTACATTTTATTAACATATAAAATGCATACATTTACATTTACACAATACATATACACAACACACTACCTTATTTTCATAGCATAAAACATACGTACATTACTCAATATAATACCTACCTATAATGCATTATATATGTAAGCAGATACTTTACCTTACCACACATAGACAATAATGTTGAAAAAACATTATAGTGTGATTGGGGTATCTATTTCTGTAATTTTAATTTAAGGTGCCACTTTGTGAAATTGGCTATTAACAAAACTTGTTATTCGGGAATGGGTTCTGCAGTGGAAGAAAGAATGTGAATTTGTTTAAGGAAAGTGACACTCTTTGCTTGTCTTCAACCAGGTCATGAGTGTGGTAATAGCAGTAAATTTGCATCTCAAAACTAGACACCTTCTTTCAAACTTCAAACTTCCTGCAAACTAGATACTCCTTGCCTATCAGAAGTGAGGTCTTGGGTGATCTGCCCACTTTTTTTCTGCAACTGATTAGGAGACATATATAGTAAACAAGGAGCAAAGTGAGAGGGGAATGCACAGAGTAAGATAAAATATAAGAAGGCCATGTAAGAAATAGGCCAAATGGGAGGGGTAGCTTTATGAGGAAAAGTGGGGGAGTTAAGGAATGAAACACTAAAAATAATGTTTTGTTTACCCAGCCATATATCTTCTAGGATTCTGTTAAAAATGAATGCTGCTTCTTTTGCCACCAACTGCCAGCCCCAACCATTGCCTACCATTGATCAAGAAGATGAACAAGAACAGCATGAGATCTGCATGTGTGTGTTGTGGTATGGAGGAGAGCTGGGTATTGCTTACTATGACACTGGAGACTGCTCTATCTACTTTATGGCTGACACACCAGACAATGAAGACCTTAAGCTGCTCCAGAAAGTGGTTGATGAAGTACTTCCCAAATACATATTAAGTAGTGCTAAACAAGATTATAGCATAGCCAAATTCCTGTCCAATATAGGTAATACTATGGGAGAACATCAGGAAGGAGGAAAGCCAGAGGTTGTCCTGTATCCAAATATGGATTTTGGTTTAGAAGTAAGCAAGCAAAGGATCCTATCTAGGCAATTCCCTTTTGTCCCCTCTCACATGACAGCAACTGAGAAAATTGTCTATTTGTCGTCTATTATTCCTTTTGAGAGCCCACTCGTGGTAAGAGTGCTAGGAGGATTGCTGAAGTTTCTTGACAGGAGGAGGGTTGGAGTTGAACTGGAAGATAGTAGTGTCAATGTTCCTATCCTTGCCTTTAAAAAGTTTGTGCTGACGGATATTGTACATGTAGATCAAGATGCTTACTCTGTGCTGCAGATATTTAAAAGTGAAGTGCATCCTTCTGTGTATAAGCAAGCCAGTGGGAAAAAAGAAGGACTCAGCTTATATGGGATTCTGAACCACTGTAGATGCAAGTGGGGAGAGAAGCTGATGAGACTGTGGCTCATGAGACCCACGCGCAATTTGACAGAACTGAATAAACGTCTTGATGTTATCCAATTTTTCCTGTTAGCTCGGAATCATGAAACAGTTCTGACCCTACAGGAGTGCCTCAAAAATATTAAAAATGTACCCCTGATTCTTAGGCGCATGGCTGTTTCTAACACTAAGGTAAGTGACTGGCAAGCACTGTACAAAACCGTTTACAGTGCTGTGTGCCTCAGAGATACATGTCGCTCCCTGCCCAATACCATTGAGCTCTTCCAGACTATTTCACAAGCCTTCACTGAAGATCTACACTATATTGCCAGCCTAATCAGCAAAGTGGTAGATTTTGAAGGCAGTATCTCAGAAAACCACTTCACTGTCAGACCAAATGTAGATCCCATCATCGATGAAAAGAAACGAAAGCTGATGGGGCTTTCAGACTTCCTTACAGAGGTGGCCCGAAAAGAATTGGAGGACCTGGATAATAGAATTCCATCCTGTAGCGTTATTTATATTCCCTTAATAGGATTCTTACTCTCCATTCCACGGCTGCCCACAATGGTGGAAATGAGTGACTTTGAAATTGAGGGACTAGATTTCATGTTCTTGTCAGAAGAAAAGCTTCACTACCGCAGTGCCAGGACAAAGGAACTGGATGGTTTGCTTGGTGATCTTCATTGTGAAATAAGGGATCAAGAAATATTGATCATGGACCAGCTACAGACTAAGATTTTGGAAAAGTCTGCAGTACTTAGTGATGTGATTGAATACACAGCACACTTAGATGTGCTGCTCTCTTTAGCAGTGATGGCTCGTGAGAATGGATATATCCGTCCAAGCTTCTCTCATTCCCACATGATCCGTATTAAAGATGGAAGGCATCCACTGATGGAGTTATGTGCAAAGACCTTTTTTCCCAACTCAGCAGAGAGCACTGAAACGCATGGCCGGATTAAGATCCTCACTGGACCCAATTCATCTGGAAAGAGTGTATATTTAAAGCAGATAGGCATTATTACATTTATGGCCCTAATTGGCAGCTATGTTCCTGCTGCTGAAGCCGAGATAGGGGCAGTGGATGGAATCTACACCAGGATCCATAGCAGAGAGTCAGTATCTCTAGGACTGTCCACTTTCATGATTGATCTTAACCAAGTAGCCAAGGCAGTAAACAATGCCACTGAAAGGTCTTTGGTGCTCATTGATGAATTTGGCAAAGGCACAAACACAGTAGATGGCCTCTCTCTTCTGGCTGCTGTGCTAAGGTACTGGATTAGACAAGCGACCCAATGCCCACACATTTTTGTTGCCACTAATTTCCACAGCCTGATGCAGCTGAATCTCCTGCCTGACAGTCCTCTTCTGCAATATCTGACTATGGACACCCACCAAGATGGAGATGAACTTGTGTTTTTCTACAAGATCAAAGAAGGCATGTCCACTGTCAGCCATGCAGCTAATATTGCAGATTTGGCTGGCATGCCACCTAAATTGATTGCCCGAGGAGTAGAAGTGTCAGAGTTGCTCCGCAATGGGAAACCCATCCAACACACTGACCATTCTTCAAAGGAGAAACAGTTGCAAAGTTGCAAATCTCTGGTAGATAAATTCCTCTCCCTGGATCTCAATAATCCTCAACTGGATTTAATGGATTTTATGAGTGAAGAGGTGCTGCCCTCTTCAGCAACCATATTGCACCCTAGTAAAAAGGCATAACTTGTCCTGAATTGCTTGTGCTTAGTTGGTTATGACAAACAAATGAAACAGCAAGTCCTTGCTCAAGTTAATTCATCTATAGATGTCAAAGAAGCCTGCACAACTTGTGATCCACCAAAATTAATGCAGCCATGCATACTAGATGCTTAACACACACTACCACAATGTCGTGGCAGAAACACCTTGGGAAAGGCAGAAGGAAAAGGGTGTTTGAAAGTGCTCATGTCCTAGGAGAGAAAACTGCTAGGGATCTTTAGACAACTCTCTACCTTTCACTGCTTACCAGAGAAATATAGGTAATGAAGAAATTCTATGGTAACAATAAGCAATATTTGGAAAGATTATTTGAAAGAGAAGCATGCATCTTCAGGTGCATAATACTAATAAATATAAGAAAAATAAATTACTTTAAAAAATTGAATTGTTTATTAAGTAAAATTAAATAAGACTATTAAAATATTATATTTGTGTTCTAAGTTCTATTCATGGTTTTTGTTTAGTTTTACATAAACTTTCTCTTTACTGTTTAAACAAATTATTGTTGAATAATATGAAAAAAAGAATAAATATGAACTTAAGTATGCCTTAAGTATGTTTATTATACTCTAAAAAAACCAAAACAAGCTACACAACCAAACAATGTTGAATTATTATAAAGGAAAGGAATTTGGCAAATTAATATCTATAGTCTCATAACACATTCGGGAGAAATTGGTTAATATAAATCATGATAATACTTGAAATGTTATACACTAGACTGAGGAGATAGAATTTAATTGTCACAATTCAGTGTGGACATTTGCATTAGAGTTTTACTAGCATAGTGAAAGAAATAACCATTCCAGGAGGGATCAGTTTAATTAGAAACATTTAAAATAAAACCTCTCTAAGGTGGCTTTGACCCAAACTAAGGGCTGTGCCTTATCTGAGTAACTATTAAGCTGTAACTCTCATTGAGTATGTTTAAAAATTCCAGTTTGGTTTCCAACATGCCTCATCCTTACTTTGATCCTCTGGTTGATGAAACAGTGGTCACAGATTTTCATTTCACATTAAGAGTTCTTGTTGCTGGATATTAGTAAATGCTACCACATGCAGAAAATCTCTCCAGCGTTACTGACAAGGAGTGTCTAACTTTTAAATCACCCCAAACACCGTCACATTATCTCACCCCCATCAATATTCAGGGAGTTTGCCACACAGCCAACCCTCTGGAACAGATTTGGGGAGGGCATAGGGGGAGAATTCTTGCGCTAATGGAACAAATGCCTTGCATACCGCCCAAAATAATATATACAGTGGTACCTAGGTTTCCAGAACTTAATCCGTTCTGGAAGTCCATTCTTAAACCAAAACCATTCTTAAACTGAGTGGGCTTTCCTTAATGAGGCCTCCCGCGGCCGGTGCCCTTCCACCATTCAGATTCCGTTTTTAGACCGAAGTGAAGTTCTCAAACCGGGACACTATTTCCGGTTTTGTGGAGTTTGTAAACAGAATCGTTCCTAAACCAGACTGTTTTTCTCTACTTTACTTCTGGGTTATTGTGTTTGGAAATTTAAACCTTCTTTATTGTACAATTTCTTAAAGGTCATAGCATCCCCCCACCATTTGTATACATATTGTGATGTACAAAGTGACTGCACCTGTTTTCGTAGTCTTGGCGATTTTGACAGCTTCATGAAGGTCAAGTGAGGCTGAAAAGCTTTATCATCTCCTGTGATGATGCCCTTTTCTTTAAATATCTTCCTCACAATATCTAGGTAGGCACAAATGGAGAAACTTTTAAAATTCCAAACATTGTGCAGACTATAATGTTTGATAAAAATTATGAATGATAAGACAGAAAGAGAGAACAAATGTTCAGATAGTCTAATTTAAACTTACAAGCAAACCACAGAAACCACTTGAAACTAGATACACATTTTAAAAATTGCATATTTTTTTAAAATTTGAAAGAGCCAATATGCTATGCAACAATCCCAACTTTCTAACATAGCTTTGTAGCAGGTGAAAAGCCCTCAAGGTGATGCTTACATGTGTTGTTTTACATCTGTCACAATTCATTTCTGCCCAAATTTGTACCACCTAAGACTAAAGTTTGCCAGGTCAACACTGTTCTAGGCATAGCAATGTTGACTCACACTGCTGTACCAGTGGAACATAACAGAACTATATAACTGGTAGCCAGTAAAACAGCATACACAGTGGCATTTAGACTAGCAGGATCAGTTGCTATGGGGTGCTTGTTTTATTGTGTTGAGTATTTTTTTTACCATATTTACTCAAGTCTAATGCACCATCAAATCTAATGCATACTTCAATTTTCAGAACCTTGAAACCAAATAAGTATTAGCTGGTGAATGTAAATGTGGCATTGAAACTAATATGCACCTTAATTTTCGCAACATAATTTGGCCAAAAACAGTGAGCATTAACTTTGAGTACATACAGGGTTGTTGTTTCTTGTATTTTGTACTGATCTAGTGTCTTAGGCTGGTTGTATTATTACTTTGGCATGGGGTTGGTTGCTTGTTAAAACTATAATATAGTTTAAAAAGAAAAACTCAACCAAGGGCTTCTATCAGCCTGCCATTATAACCACTGGGTGTTGTTGGGGTTTAAAGGGGGGGAAGCTCCAAGGGTAACAGATCAATACTGGACACTTATTTTAATACCTATGAATTATTGGTATTTCCCATCAACACCTGTTGACTGACATGCACTTCTCTGTTGAAGTGTGCATGCACACGAAAGCTCATACCAAAATAAAAACTTAGTTGGTCTTTAAGGTGCTACTGAAGGAATTTTTTTATTTATGCACTTCTCTGTTCGAATTAATTGCTTGAAAGTATTGTAAATCCCTACAAACTGTCCATGGAAAGAAAGCAGTGACATTCAAAGATGTTAAGAAAGCTGGATTCAGTTCTAAGCACTGCCAGTAACATGCATTTTGGCTTTCAAAAAATTCATTAAAAAATTGTCCAGTAGCACCTTAATTTATTTCGACTGCGTCAGACCAACACGGCTACCTACCTGAATCTAGAATCATGGAAGGCACCACATTGAGCCGCATGAAATGGAAGTCCATCACCCTCACAAATAAACTTGCACAGGACAGGTACAGACTGATATCTCCTTTCTGACTAAATGCAAGAACCTGGACATTATACCTAAGGGTCTTAGAATTAAGAACCCTCTACAATCCACCTAGCCTACTGACTATGTAAAGAAACTATGCCACACTTTCTCCAAGAAGCTGCTCAAACATTTGATCAGTGTTCTGTACTCTAAACAGAAGCAAATAAAGGAGGAACGCTCTACTGGACAAGGTATCTGAAGAATTGTGCATGCACACAAAAGCTTATACCCAGAACAAACTTACCGTAGTTGGTCTCTAAGGGTGCTACTGGACAATTTATTATTATTATTATTTATTTATTTCAACAAATTCATGTACAGTATGTGTATTCTTATGGCTACTTTTTACTTTTTACAGGGGGTTGAAAGATTACCCTAGGGGTCCCTTCCAACTCTACAATTTGTATACGCATATAAAATCAGCACATGTAGAGCAACATGTGCTAACTCATACTGATTTCTTATTAATCTCTGCACGAGAGCTCCTATACAAATGTTAAGTGAAACATGCGGTGATTGGTATTATCAGTATAATACTGATTCTGCACCATGTATATAGTTCGGAGTCTGCCCAGGAATTGTTGATAAGTGCACCTACTGAAGACTGGGGCCAACATCTGGGTAAAGCTTCTGGAGTCTATCACCATATATGGGAGCTTTCCACCTTATTAACATCTAGTCTGATGTTAATATGCCACTTTCTACCATGTGAAGCTAATTATTACCAAATGAAAAAGGGTTGTGAGATATCTTATGATTCCAAAATATTAGTGCTACTGTGCTTTGTCTTGCACTTCCAGATTTTAATTTGTTTTAAAGCAAAGAAGTCAGAAAAATAAATCTGGCTGGTTGTTAAAGCAAAGAAGTTGTTAAAGCAAAGAAGTCAGAAAAATAAATCTGGCTGTTACGGCCTTCTGGTACCATGTACTGTAGATCCCTAAAAGAATTAAGATATGTGTGTTGGCAAACAAAAAGTCCTTAGAGGAACAGCTGCTGATTATTGTCCCACAAACATAGTAAAGGGTGGAGCTGGGGCACTAAACAAAAGCTTGCTCAAAGAGGAGGAGAAAGCTAAAAATGGCTTGTTATCAGAAGGTGGGTTGCTGCACAAGTCTGTAAAAGTCTTTAAAATGACTGATTAGCAACCCTTAAAAAAACCTATAAAAGCAGTTTGGTTGTACAGTAATTGGAAATAAACCTACTTTGAATTAGCAGAAATATCTCTACATGTAAGAGTTAAAAGAACTAAAGCTCTGTTTTCCCAAATCAGCAGGGTCAATGCTTATTTTACTTTAGTGAAGAACTGTGAAAAAATTGAAAAAATCATTGCCCAGACTGAATTCTGCCAATCATATTTTTAAAAAAAGACAATATGGAAACATAGCTGCCAAGTTTTCCCTTTTCTCACGAGGAAGCCTATTCAGCATAAGGGAAAATCCCTGTAAAAAAGGGATAACTTGGCAGCTATGTATGGAAAGAGTGGAGTTGTTTACTTAGGGTAACGGTTTTCAAATTGCATTCTTATGTTGATTGACAAAAAGAACAGAAAACTTAAAAGGTTTGCAGAAATATATTTCCAACCATTTGAGTTTATCCTGAGGAAGGGGTGGAGAGTTGAGTCTTTTCTAGGCCCAAAAGGCCTGACTGGCACCTTGTGCAAAGTGACAATATTTCCCCACCTCCACTCCTAAATAATCTACAACATACAGGATTCAGTGGCAGATACACAGAGGTTCTTCAAAAGATTAAACCCATGCATAAAGGGTAAAGGAACCCCTGACCATTAGGTCCAGTCGTGACCGACTCTGGGGTTGCGCGCTCATCTCGCATTATTGGCCGAGGGAGCCGGCATATAGCTTCCAGGTCATGTGGCCAGCATGACAAAGCCGCTTCTGGCAAACCAGAGCAGCACATGGAAACGCCATTTACCTTCCCGCTGTAGCGGTTCCTATTTATCTACTTGCATTTTGACGTGCTTTCGAACTGCTAGGTTGGCAGGAGCTGGGACCAAGCATAAGAACCTGAAAATAACTCGGGCAATGATCAATTTCAGAAGGACGTTTATTTTGGAAGCCTCTTCATATGAAGAAAATAAAGGAAATAATACTTATTTCAAAGATATACATAAAGATGCATTTGATTCCCTTCATTTAAGTCTTTTCATCCTAGGGGAATAATAATAATGACAAAGCTCACATAATTGTTTTCTATTAAAGAGTTTTCATATTAAAGATAATGGGCTACATGCATGCTTCATTAACCTCTGCAGAGGCACTACTCAGATAAATTTAGTTTGTGATATTAAAAACTCATTTCAGAATAATGTTTGTAGTATCTCAAGATTGCAGCATATCAAACTTACGTTAAAAAGAAATCAGTATATTAACGTTGCTACTTGAAAAATGTCAATGGAACGTGCCGTTTAGTTGTGTTTATTACCAGCTGTATTTACAGCAAAAATAAGTCATTTGGGACTATCCAGGATGATTAAAAAGAATATTGTTTTGTGGCAATGGTACAATATTACATCTCTATTACTATGTTTGGCCTTGCTTCAGGGTGTAGATTGCTTATAGCATTAAAAGAAGAAAAAGACCATGGGAGATGTGAGCTTCCACGCTGAAGACGAGAAATATACAGAAGGCAGATTCACCAAGTGACTAAACTGCTCTAGAGGAAAGGTGGGGAAGAGCAGAGCAGAGGTGGGGAAGCCCGACTGGCATTTAAGAAATCTATACAACCAGTGCTGCTTTCCTAGTCCCCACTTACCTGTTAGTAAGCGCCATTGAATTTAACAGGACTTACTTTCCAAGTGGACACTGTGAGTATTGCATCCTGAGCAAAACTAGGTCTGCAGATGGACTAAAACTCCCATCATTCCTGATTACTGGGCATGCTGGCAGGGGGTGATGGAAACTGGAGGCCAACAATAACTGCAGGACCACAGGTTATCTGCCACCCCCGGTACACTCAAGAAAAAATATATTAAAATGTGTATTTGTTTCCAGCTGCTACAGCAAATGTTGAAATTACATGTCCATAACTTCAATATTCAAATCTTTTCTACAGAGTTTTGCAGGGGCTACTACATGTGGAGAAGGTTTTTATCCCTTTCCTCCCCTGCCACAAGTCCTTACTTTGAGTATAACTTTGTTGGATTCAACTCAAAGAGATAGAGAGGGTATATGTGACTGGTATCGGTATGAGAGCACTGAACATCAAATAAGATGTTGACCAGGATGGTAGCTCTCTCGACATCCCATGTAGCCTAGGGGCAGTAAGACAGAGCCATGAATCTGGTTCAGATCCTGCCACTACTATGAGCTCACTAGGTGACCTTAGGCAAGCCACTTTCAATCCCAGTCCTCCCACTCATAACATAGGGACCTCAAACCTTAGAGGCAGCTTCCTATGTTCCATTTCTCCCTTATCAGAATAAATTTTTTTTAAAAAATCCAAAGAGCCTCTAAAATTAACAAGTAACTTTTCCAGTTGCAATGAATTACTGACAGCAGGAACTGTTTTCAAGGAAAGAGACAGATTTAAAGTTTTAGAAAGCTGTATAGAAACCCCTTATATCATTTTAGGGTTGCCTTTTGTCTGTATTTTCCTGGACATGTCCGGTTTTAAGGGGTAAAAATATCTGACAGGGTTTTGTTTTTCAGAATATGCAAAAATGTCTGGGGGGTCGCTTTCTTTTCCTGCCAGCAGCGGGGGTCAGCTCACACCAGCCGTGTCCCTCCTTAGTGCCCTTCGATGTTTATCTCTTTCTCTCTCCCCCTTCCTTCCATTTCCTATCTCTTTCTCAGTGCAGGGCTGCCTCATGCCAACCACGTCCCTCCCCGGTGCCCTCCGATGTTGCTCTCTTCCTTCCATCTCCTCTCTCCTTCTCAGTGCATCAGCTCCCGTAACCCCTCCCCAGGTGGCAGCAACCCTAAAGTAGGGGGCAAGCTGCGGAGATGAGCAGTGGGGGGAGGGGTTTGCCCCAATGGTGGTGGTATCCGGGATTTGGTCTTTGGAATACTGCAATCCTAGCAAAATCAGGGATGGCCAAATTCTGTATGTTAGGGAGCCTCTATGTTTTCTAAACTCTCACCCAAGAGGTTGAAATAATCCAGTCCCCTCAGATGGTCTGTTGTGAAGCTGGTGTTACCTATCAGCACTATGGAATATAGGTGCTCAAGCAGGAAAGGGTCAACAGTAAAGGGAAGCAGGCTGGGGAATGTATGTGCTTTATGAAAGATATACTCAGTAGGCAAGCTGGAAACTGCAACTCCAGAATAAGCACTTAGCAATAAAATGTTGTTTATATGGAACATCCATGAAGAGTCATTGCTTATTTTCATACATGTGAAACTAAATAAACAGGGACAGTGGTGGTGAGAGATAAAGATATTTCAGGAACCCACAGCCAATCCACCTACTGCCATCCTTGTTTTAAATTACAGTAACTTGAATCTCTTACTTACTAAATTTCTTGTTCACTTCCCTTTCCAAGTAAAAACTCAAAGTGATTAAAAAAACACTTAAAGAAATCAACAAATAATTTGCACAAAATATGCAAAAGATCTATCAAACACCTGTCTGCTTCAATAACCCATCAACAGAAACAATAACTCAGAAGTTTAAATTATAAACATCTTAGTAAATGTTTTAAACAGTCTCTAAAAAGAAATTTAAGTGCAATCTTTGGTGGGCCTTCCCCTGAAAGGAAATATTGAACTGGGACACTACTGCTGAGAAGACCCTATTCCTTGCTTTGACAGATCCTTTATTTATTTATTTATTTATTTATTTCATTGGTACCCAAAGTATAACCTCCCAGTAGCTCTTAAGAACCAGAGATTTGTATGTACATTAGAAAATACTTTTGTTTGCATTTCAAGCAAAAATGCAGTTCCAAGAGCTGAATAATGGAATAGACAGATCAATAACGAATGAGTCAGAGCTTCATTTGGTATTGATTTTGTACTGAGGCCACATGCTGAGAGGCAAACAGCCATTTCAAATGGCTTGAAAAACATATAATCAATGTTAGAAATTACTGGGGATGTCCATTTCCTTGTGGAAAGTTTACTCAGGAAATGTGTCAATAATTATTCTCCAATAATTTCAAAACGAAGAAATTAGGCATGTTTCTCAAAACAGAACACAAGCAGAATTTCAGAAATTAGAATTGTGATGCATCGTTGAGTCAGAGCATTAACAAGTGTACATATGAGAACCTGAATATGTGCCCACTGGCGGAGGAACAGGGGTGCAGGGGGAGCGCAGCGCCCCCAGTGGTATGATCATGGTGGAGTGATCATGATCGCGGCTGCCCCCCCCCTGCCCTGGGGCGCCATGCCCCCGCAGGTGGTGCACCACACCCCCCAGGATGCTCGTCACGCCCCTGCCGGTAGCATGCCACGCCTCCCGGGACACGCGCCACGCCCCTGCGGGGAGCGCGCCACACCCCCGGGACGCACGCCAGTCACACCCCTGCCTGCTCTCCGCCACACACACCCGCCAGAGCTTGAAGCTCCGCCACTGTACATGCCCTATTGCATTAGTAATGGGTGAAACAGAATGAAACAAATTCAAGTCCGTAATGGAGTCTTAGATAAGGAATAAGGTATAAGAAAGAATTGTCTTACCACAACATAGTCCGAAAATAGCGTCCCTAGTCCTGTACTTACAGATAATTCATGAGATACCGTGTTTCTCATATTATAAGACATGTCTTATATTTATTTTTTCCTCAAAAAAACCACTATGGCTTATTTTCAAGGGATGTCTTATTTTTTTCCTCCTCCTCCTGCCACGGTCGGCATTGCTGCTGCGCCTATCACTATGTCTTATTTTCGGGGTATGGCTTATATTCATTGAATGCTTAAAAATCCTGCTATGGCTTATTTTATGGGTATGTCTTAAAATATGAGAAACAGGGTACTTTCTCATCCTCACCACTCCAGATGTGCCTTGACCTGTGGATTTGCCAGTTAAATAGCTTTCCTAGGCTACCCTATGTTTTTTCCTTCCGGTGCCTCTCTGCTTATCAACTTTCAAAGTCAATGTGCTCTATCTTGGGCCTATTTCACAACCATTTCACCCCAGGGTGGCTCTAGTTTTGAGTTGGCCCATTCTGATTCCCAGATGCACTGCCACAGGCTGAGCTGGTCATGTGCATACCGTACAACCAGCTCAGACTCCAGCAACTAGATTGAAAACCAATGTCCATGAGCTGAACAGCAAAGCAAATCAACTCTCAGCTACTCCAATTCAGCATGTTCTTGTTCTCCTAAGAACAATAAATCACCCCCTATGGTTGATTCAGTGGCAAAACTGAGCTTCTCTACTCTCCTAAAACTCTGCTCTTTCCTCTTGTCGCCGTTCTTCTGAAAGTCAGCCCTCAACACAGATATATTTGCTAACATTTTATTCTGTGTTTTCATTTTCCTGGTATGAAATAGGGTACAGAGTGGTTTACTATATGGGTATAGGATACTATATTTGTTTACCAGGCACTCAAAACCCGGCAAGTCCCAGACCTCTCTGGGGTCTGAGACAGCATACAACTGAAGTGTCCATATACTATCCACAAAGCCACTGCATCTAATGGAGAATCAGGAATTATGAGCTTCCAAAGCTGAGTGGAAATGGTTGTAACCGCTCTGAACAGCTGCAAACAGCAACAACAGATGTTGCACAGTCACCCCACTGTGCTATGACAGGAATGTTTGGGACCTGCCAGGACCCAGCCTGAGCAAGCTTTGGAAAGGGGTAAGTGTAGGGGCCCTACAGCTGTTGGTGGATTACACCGTAAATAAATTGTTCAATAACAATTTACAGTAGAGAAGACACAATGAATTCAATAGGATGCATTTACACAGTTTTATGTAAAGATACTTAAAAATAACCAAATTATTAAAATTTTACTATCCAGCATCCAAAGTTATAATATAAACCAAAACAGTGAAGTCATGTAACAGAATCAAATTATATATACAATACTGTATCTTCTGATTGGGGTAATTGATTCTTATTCACTTAAATCTCCCTATAACCTTATTTTCTTGCCAAAAATATATTAGCAGTATAATTTTACCACTAAGCTTCTTTTAATTTAGGTTTAATTATTAATGTACTAGATATACACTTCTTTTGCTTTCTGTTCTACCAAACCTGCATAAGTATTTTACTTTTTATATGTCCCACTACAGTCATGAATATATTTAAATATTCCATCTGTTGTGTCAAGACTCACTGAAGTATAAATGACCAAAATGGCATACAATAATGCATATTTAATGTAGAAGACTCTCAGGTCGCTCTGTTTCTGTCCTGTTTTATTAATATGGGATACCAACCTGAAGAAATTAAGATCCACTTGCTTTTAAAAAAATAAAATACCGGCAGCTTCAATTTGAGGAATTGCAACTGATTAAGAAAACATATATTTCTGAGCGCTGATATTATACCCATTTCTTATATGTTTATGGTACAGTGCCATTAGTGAAACATGCACATCAAAATAGGGAAACCAATATTCATAGTGCTGGAAAGAAGATGCCAAATTCTTGCTTCAATGGCACTTTTGACCCATGCAGAGGGGGGGAAATAATTCAGATCAAGAAAATTGTGTGGGTTCCTGACATGACCTGACATAAGTCTCCCCGCTTCTCCCTTTGTAAATTGAAACAAACCAGGATCAAACCATAGTGTGATATCCTGGTGTGCTAGCTATAGTTTATTCTTAAGAGGAAGTGGAAGCTTTCAGTCATCCCTCACATATGAAGCAGAAAGAAGAGGGAACAAGCCATGGTTTGTTGTTACATCTCAGGTGGGCCAAAGTGCTCAACTAGATGGGTCCTTCATCTGGTCCAGTGTAGGCAGCTCTTTCCATAGTGGATTGTTCCAAGATCAAACTTATGTGACAAAGTAAAGCAATATAAATTAATCTACTCTCCATATGAAACATTCATAAAGGTAACTCCCATGTTCAGCAGCTTGTTACATATTGTCCTCATGAAAAGGAAATTATTTTTCCTATGACAAAGGAGAGAAAACAGTAAAATTGATCTGTTTTCTATTACCGTATCTTTCTTCACCCTCTGGAGCTGCTTTTAAAGTGTGAAATATAGGCTCCCTCCTGTGGCCAGAACACCAGTTCTCTGTATTTGAACAGTTGGACTCTCAAGCAAAGTCTGAATTTTACAGGAAAACCATTCTGTGTTCTGCTATTGTTTCTCAGTATTGAAGTTGCTTGCCACTGACTTCTTCTTTTTTTAATACAATTCACTGTTCCGTTCCAGTTAATGACCTATGGAGCTCTCTGCTTTAAGGAAATCAGCACTTCCCCTAGCGCTGAGAAATAAAGTGGTCATAATGGTACAAAGAATGTTGTATCTTTCAGATGAGCTCATTTAGGAAGCAATACAAACAAAATAAAAAGAATTCCAGATGATCTAATCTGACACTCTCGGTCTTGCCAGCATACAATTTATCTGTGGAAAACGATCAGGACAGATGACTAACAACAGGGTGGAAAAAAGGCTTACCTCATCTGACCACTTCCAAATTACAATTTTGATACCGTTACTTGTTGCTTCTAGAAGATAACAACATGTTACTAAAACTGCTCAACTGATCTGCACTGTGCAATAATTAATCAGTTTGCATAAATACTGAGGCCCTGCCTGGTCTGCAACTGAGCTTTTAACTCTGTGTGAAATGGTTTTGAGACTTGCTGCCAAGAATTATGTACAGGCTCTCTGGAAAACCCAGATGTTGTTGATGCCATGTACAATCCCTGTATTAGATTCATATCTAATTAGATTCAGAAGGTCTGGTTGCTGGCTGGTCTTAAAATCTCTAATTTCCTGTTCTTGCTTCTGTCATAAGCTATATTGTTATTCTACCAGAGAACGGTGTGGCACGAGTGAAAAATGCAAACCCAATTCTCATATTACATGGTAGAAAGAATTATCTTAAACTTAAAACAGTTTCATTCCCATATCCCTACAATGGAACTAGACAATATGGATCCTGTGCGGCTGCCTCTAAAAGAAGCAGCTGTACATCTATTCCTCCCTTTCCCCGATAAAATCTAGTAACAGAAAACATGTGATATGATGTCATTGTGTTGAGAACTTCCGCACCCATTACAAGTAACAGCTAGGGATGTACAAGCATACCTCAATCCACTCCAATACTACATTCTGATTCAACTTGTATATCTCGGCCATCACAGATATTTACAAATATCGGTGTATCTGAAGAAGTGTGCATGCACACGAAAGCTCATACCAAAATAAAAACTTAGTTGGTCTTTAAGGTGCTACTGAAGGAATTTTTTTAATTTACAAATCTGTTACCTTCCTTCTGTGTGGGGGCAGATTTAGGGACAGAAGAGGAAATAAAAGGAGGAGAAAATTGGCTTAACTGCCCAAGAAAGTGAAGACATTGATTTCATTGTGCCACTGAATAAATAAAAAAATTATATAATCCTGCAAATTAGCAAAACAATCTAATACCTGCACTGACTAAGATAGCCTATTCCAAGTTAGCACCCTTCATATGTTTTCAACTATATCTCTGGTCAGCCCAAGTCACCATGCAATTCCAAACACCTGGTGGGTGCCAGGTTGAGGTATGGTGGTCTAATGGAAGCATCTATCCATATTAAGTGCACTGCTGAAGTTGTGATCTCCTAAGAACCTTGGAGAATGCAGGTCCTTTTCATAGTTTCATGCTCACCCACAAACCTTTATTTGAAAAGCAGAGTTATGTGGTAAACAAGAGATGACCTTACACATTATACAATGGCTAAAACACACAAAAAGCTGCCAAACAGTAGTTTTTATGGCATGTGTAATGCTAGTTTTCATCTAAAAAAATGAAAAATAAGTTAATCAAAAAATGTCTTTCTTTAACAGGGCTTAATAAATCAAAACAAATGCAGAAAGAAATGTGAGGGATTATATTGACCGTCCTTCTAAAATTAGTTAGTCTTTGTTGTAAAGCTAAGTCATGTTGTCCAATTTTAAGGTCAAACATTTGCTTTACTTAACGGTAGTCACAAATTCCAATGCAGCCTGCAGGCCTCTGTCTGCATAATGAACCAACTTGTCCCATGTCAGAGTTTGGGTATGTTATGCATTTACCATTATCACAAGATGTGGATGTGGTCACAAGATGCTATACCAAAGCTTTAAAAGGGAATTAGACAAATTCATGGACATAAATCCAACAATATCTACTAGCTATGCAACATCTAGGTTCACTATGTCTCCAAGTATTTGTTGCTGGGAAGCAACAATGGGAGAAGACTGGTTGACCACTGTAGAAGGCAGGATATTGAACTACGCTGGCCATTAGTCTAATCCAGCAAGTGTCTTTTTATACTGATTTAGTACAGTGTACAGTATATGAAAGGAGGTGGGATGACAGAGGTTCAATGAATTTTTACAATAAACAAATATCTGTCAAAAACAAAGACCCGTGGTGCACATTATTAAATTGCTAAGGAAGATCAATGGATGCAGCAGAAGTTTTGTACATAAATGCTCTTCCTTAAGTAAATAATATTTCTGTTCAGCATACAGTGTGAAATATGAACCTATCCTAAACCTAGAGAGGTATTTTGTTTTTACCTTTGTTTCTATTCTGCTGCATTGGTCAACTCTTTTTATGGTTATTTTTTTTAAAAAAATGATTAAATGGGCCTTGTAAAATGAATTGCCTGCAGGAGAAAAAATTAGCACTGAAATCACATTGTTTCCATTTCAGAAAAGTACCCCACCCCGCAAAAAAATAAGTAGTAGCATGCCAAAGTAATGCTGACTCCCCACAATCCGCTGACTGCAAATGAGAATACATTCTGGAAAATAGGAAGTCCTTACTCCACCCACCTACTCTCTTGTTCCTGAAGTTAATTCCCCCTTGGTTCCCTTGTCACCATGGATTGCAAATCTGCTTCAAATAATGGGAAAAAATCTGCTTCAAGAAGCAATCGTTAACCATGGTAACTGTCAGTACACATGTAACCATTAACCACTGTTAATATTAACCAAGAGAACTAGGCCAGAAATTGACTCCACATGAAAGAAACACAAATTGAAGCTAGATCTTGATTCACAAATCATGTGTTGCATTACACGTGTACCAGTCTTGTGTTTTCTAGAATACCCCATCGTGAGTGGATATGCATGCTGATTGGGGATACAGTGGCAAAGGCAAAATGCATAAGCCTTGATAGAGTGGTCACTTACTCATGGCCAAAATAGTGGACATGCATCACCAAAAAAGTGGCATATGCATACCGGTAGTTGCAAATTTACAAATAATTACTGTAATTTTAATAGAAATACAGGGTCAAATAATAGGTTCCCGAAACAAAAAGAATGGAGCTGAGACAACACAGAAATAGTTTCTGTGAGTTCCAACAATGCTGTGAAAAAATACAGGTTTTAGACCATCTGTAAAGGGCAGAGTTAAAGAGAAAGCTTGTGCATGCTATATAAGGCTATGTAGAAGATAACCAAGATGGCAGTGGCCTTTGCAACTTTGATGAATGCCTTAATATGAGTCACGCAATGTTCAGGCATGGTATGACTTCACATTCCTCAGAACACAAAAGATCATTCATTGCCTCTAATAATGTCTTAAAAGAAACCTTTTCCAAGAAATGGTTGGAATTTGGGATACAGTCTAAAAGGACAATGACAAACTCCAGGCATTTCTTCAGCACTGAGATCTTTTTGTTAAATTTCTTTCAATAAAAATGCATTAACAGATTGTCTGGTCTCTGTTTTCTTAAGCAACATTCACTTTTGTTCCCTTTTCCCCTCCCTTTAGAGTAGCTCTGGAATCTGAAATCTTAGCTACATTTATGAATAAATAAATAAAGTGACTCCATTGCTTCCACTGCAGTGGAAGAAAATAGGATCAGACTCAGCACTCTGGTTCCTGCAGTTAAGTACAAGGCTCAGGACAAGCATGGGAGAACCCCCAAAAGCTGCATTTTCACATACGACTAAGCAATGAGTTGCAGAAAACTTCAGGCTCAACATTACCCAGCTCCTCCAGTGTGACAAGAAGTTCAAAAACATTTCCTTCCATTTTAAACTAATCACAGCTTGTTGTGATGGCCAAACCCACAGCAGTCGGGTGGTATCTTAAATATTATGATAGACCTATAGTAGTGCTTTGATTACAGAAAATGAATTTTCAACCAATATTATATATGAATGAAAGAAAAGGTTCAAATGTCTATAGCTTTATTTGCATCAGAGTTTCTAATCTTAATTAAGTTGTGGCAGTATATCTTACCAATCCTGTGCTGCTATGTAGATAGAATTAGTCTATCCAACGGTCATGCTCAATATGAATATTCAAGAGAGGGAAATAGATCTTAAGAACCTTTTTTTATTAGCCTATTATATATGTGTGATATGCCCCTTCAAAACCACTTGGGTGATATCTATCAGCAGGTTATAAGGAACATTTGTTTTTTTCTGGATTCTAAGGCAATCCATAGCAATTACTAGCACATCCATTAATTAGTCTAGCACTTTCATTCTAAGTGGAATTACAATGTAAAGTTTGATGTTAAAGCTCGCTAGAATTTGCACTTCGTAGCTAGTAGAACAGCGAGCAATTATATATCATTGTAATGAATAATTGTCCAATTAAACTCATGCTACTAGATGTTAATGTTAAATGGAAATCTGGCATTTATGTGTTCTGTAATAGAAGACTGCTAAGTAAAATCTGTCAAAATGTTTCCAAGTATGAATTATCTGAAGTTTTGAACTTAATCAGATTTCCAGATATAAACTCCTGCCTATCATCTCAACTCCACTGCTGAAACGGGGGGCTGTAGGGACAAGACACCTCATGTTGGCAATGGGAGGATCTAACTGGTGGGGGAAACTACACCTCAAAGTGTGACTCCCAAGCACCCTCAATCCCTAGGGAAAGGATCATTCATAGCCTGCATTCATAAAATCCCTGGCTCCATTTAGGATTGGGAAAGATTCCTGTCATGATACCCTGGAGAACTGCTGGCAGCCAGTATAGACAATACTGAAATATATAGGCCAATGGTAGCTTCCTACATTCTTAATCCTTTCCTGCCTAAGCACTCCAGTGACCACAGAATGCCCTCCATTGCCCTGAGTGTGAAAAATGCAGCAGGTAAACAACTCTCAACTATCAAGTAGTAGCAAAATCAAAGGAGTGAGTATGAAGACCAATCTACATTAGCAGAGTGTCAAGAGATGCCTTTTGAGCACTATGTAACACTGCTAAAAAGAGTTACCTGCTATCTTGGAAAGAGTGGTTACATGATCACTGTCAGTCAACTTCACAAATCCAACTTGATGTCTAAAGTGATCGGTTCCTTGAAAAGACAGATCCAATGGCTTTCCTTGAAGTAGTTCTTCAATTAAATCTTTACTCGCCATGAAAGCACCAACTGCACTATCAAGAGGGAAAATATATACCAGAACTGATGTTATTCATCTCCTTCAGCAATACCAACTCTTCTGCTTAGTATTCTTAATGGTTGCATTTTACACCCTCAATTTTTAAAGCACGACAGGAGTAAATTAACATATTTTGCATATACGGCTATATAAAATACCAGCTCTCAATCCAATGTGGACTTAGAAAATGTGTCTAAATGGTATCAAAAAGCATCTAAAGGGAAGAGCTTGAATTTAAACATGTATTTATTTCTTACACGAATATTGAGACACATGGTTGCTTAGTGTCACGAGCATATGCAAATGTATGGCTCATCTAAGACTTCATTGAACATTTATTCCCAATAAAGATAGAACTCACAGGTGGAGAATACTTTCATTTTAATGTATCTTTGTTATCTGTAAAGGGAATATTTGTATTTTTTTTATTCCTTTGGAGCTGCACTGTACTTTTGTCCTTCCAGGCCATGACGTTTCGTGGTTTAGATTTTTGATTCTTTGTTTTCTTCTTTTTGCTACGTTTGTATTTCTTAACAAAATCAATAAAATATTTAAAAGGCTATGGTCAGCAGGGCTCTCCTTATTCATTTGACTGGACAGTTATTTCTCTGTTGTTATTATTGGGACAATGACTTAATAGTCACTAGGTGGCAGTAACTCCCTGGTGAGCAGACATCCTCGAAGATCAGAAAAAACCTACTCAATAAATATTGTGAGTTGGAAGATGTATTATACCACCTTCATTTTGACTTCCATCAGCCCACAACGTACCTGCTCTATTCTACAGTCCTGAAAGGAAATACTTACCTGTTTCGACCCTTTTGCTTGAAATGAAAGATGTGGCAGGCTGAGCCATTCTTTCTTTTATGGCTACTAGCACCAAAGCTGCAATCACAGCTCCAGCCAAATTAAAGCAGGCAGGCATCCTAACAGCTACCTCCTTGAAATTTTCCAGCTTTCAATGGGTATTTTTTCACATTATCTTGTATGCCAAAGAGCTCTTAGCCATGAAACCACAGTGCATTGAAGAGACTTCTGGGGCACATTCTCGGCACATACTTGGACCACAAGGGGCACTGAGCAGGCCCTTCTGGGCCTCAACATCATCCCATATGAAATAAGCGTGCAGCTGCACCTCATAAACATATTTAGTCATTTCCTGTGGGAGCAAGCTACAAAGGAAGATTCCTGTTGCAATGGAAATCGTAAGCGAGCTGCCTTTCAAGGAAGTTTATTTGTCACTGCTATTCTTTCTGAGGAGCCCCAGATATGCTTCTGAGGAACTCCAGGGTTCCTTGATAACCGCTGCTTTAAAGGATGGCTTCAGTTCATTACAGGTCCACATAATCCTTTCTCAGATGTGGCATCATGTGGAGAAACATCAAGGGCAACTGGTCTGCATGCTTATGACAACAAGCAGTGTTTGGCAACAGCTTCTGCTGTTATGGCAGCACATTTTTCCAGCCGCCACACAAACAGGAGCTGGCTACATCTCTGCATGGCGGAATCTGCACTGATGTCTCTCACGCAATCATGTAAGGCAGTGTTTCCCAACCTTGTGCCTCCAGATGTTTTGAGACTACAATTCCCATCATCCCTAGCTAGCAAGACCAGTGGTCAGGAATGATGGGAATTGTAGTCCGAAAACAGCTGGAGGCACAAGGTTGGGAAACACTGATGTAAGGAACAGTTGTGCGGAGCAGCTGGCCACTTTGCACAAGTGAACTCAACAATACACGGAGAGAAAACGAGCAAGAGGAAACTCGTACACAGCTCCGTGCAGGACAAAGCATAGGAAATTCCAGAACTCATTCCTGAATTGCACACCAGATTTACAATCCTCCCCTCCCGCCAAAAAAGAAAGAAAATGAAAGCCACATAATGCATTTGTGACACTGACTTATACTGGTTTGGATGTGTCAAAAGCACACTCTGATCAAGTTACTTGCAGGTGACTGACTAGAATATGCTGTCAATTAAGACATCCCTTTCTTTTCACCTTACAAGATGGACAGCCCCTTCCCTCCCCCCCCTCTCCTTTTCACTCCTGCTGTCGCTCAGCTTGCCCTTTGCATCAGAAATAGCCTTTGATAGCTGTTCTGAAAATGAAGGTTTACTAAGCAACTATCCTCAGTAGACTCTCTGTGAGATGGGCTCCGTATCTGGTCAATAGCTAGTTCATAAATTACTGTGTAGCAAAGAAAGCAGAAGCATGAGAGACTCTCACTTCTGCTAAAACATACAACCTCGCCCTTGATGAGAGCTCTGCGCCTCAGGGATCAGCTGGATCTCACATTACAGCAGAATCCTCTCAAACTGGTGACACAGACTGTGCTAGATTCAAATTTGTTTTGTAATACAGTACCTATCACTTCTCCATTTGGGGTCATGGCCTAGAGTGTTTCCACGAAGTAATGTGCTGTGCAAAATAACAGAAATCACTGGAAGGGAAGGTATGAGGGCCAATTCACTTCAAAAGCCCACAGGAAGAAGAAAGGCACAAAACTGCTGGAAGATGAGGACGGGTAATGATGTGTTGCCGTTGCATTCACTTTCATTCTGGCATTGTGCCACTTAAAAAACCTGCTTATTTGTCAGCTTCCTATTCTGCGTGAAGCTAGCTGGGAGCGTAATAATTTTAAATGTACCGTAATATGCGCTCTCAACATTTTCAGTCTCCTTTCATTCTGGCCTTTCTTTCCTGTGAATTGTTTTGTTAAAGGCAGAGTCAAAACCAGGTCAATGTACTCAAGCAAGTATTACCAGTGAGTTCAATGCTAAGCTTTGCAAATAAAAAAGGCAGTGACCTAAAATTCCTATTATGATTAAAGCAGCAATGCATAAATGCAATTATTAGAGCAGTCACTGCTGAGGATTACTCAACAACCCCTGGTCACAAGGACACCCTGCTTGCTACAATGAGTATCCTCTCAGATAAGAACATCCCTGCAGAAGATGGAACATCAATAGGCTGGGTATGTAAAGTGTTTGTTCTGGGTGAATCAATTATGAAGAATATAACTAGTGAGGTGAGGGACTGGAGGAAGACAAAGTAATTTGTCTGCTGGGTTCAAAGATAGTAGATTACTCAAGATATTTAAATAACCTATCAGAGAGTGCTGGGAAGATATGAGAGTCATGAGAGTAACAGCTATGTATAGAAATGTAGGGGAGAGATTGTGAACGTTAAGGTAAGCTGCTAAGGCATAGGGTCCCCAAACTAAGGCCCGGGGGCCGGATGCGGCCCAATCGCCTTCTAAATCCGGCTCACGGATGGTCCGGGAATCAGCATGTTTTTACATGAGTAGAATGTGTCCTTTTATTTAAAATGCATCTCTGGGTTATTTGTGGGGCATAGGAATTCGTTCATTATTTTTTTCAAAATATTAGTCCAGCCCCCCCACAAGGTCTGAGGGGCAGTGGACCGGCCCCCTGCTGAAAAAGTTTGCTGACCCCTATGCTAAGGAATCCAAGACTTTCCTGCCAGCCTTCTCTGAAATTCTGGCTTTGTGACTATGGGAACTGCAGAGAAGAGGCTTTGACAGATGAAGAACGGAGGGCTCTTTTTGCTTGAGCGTAGAAAGCAACACCAGAAGAATGTAGCCTACGTAAACCAAAGCACAACCGCAGAGAAAGCCCTTAAAATCAAATAAAAATAAACTGAACAGTGAAGAGAAACACACAGTTCAGACCAGAACATGCTTCAGGAATAATAAGAGTAGATGCAAAGGAATTTGTGTGCTGACTGTGGCAACAAAGACACCCAAAGGAGGCATTCCAGTGACAGCCACACAACCCTGGGTTTTATTTACACTGGAAGCAGTTGCAGATGCTAAGCTAACACATGGACTGGAGATGGGGTACATTTCCACAAGCTGCACACAGCAGAAGCAACATATGCAAGTATCAATCATACAGATTGCCCGCTTTGTGTGGGTACCTCCCAGTCTAATAAGGCCACTGCTGGGGTCATAGTAAGTATCCAGGCAATGAGAGAGCAATGTGATTGGTGCTTGCACACTTTAACACTGCAATGCAAAGTATTGACTGTGTGGCCTTTGATTGCTGTGTGGCCTTTGATGGCTAATGAGAAGCAGAAGTAACAAGAATCAGGACTCATCCTTGTAAATTGAGGGGGAACTGACATGCGTGTGTAATTGGCCCAGCGGATTAACAGAAAAGCAGAATAAAAGCCTAAATAACTGAACAAATCAAGAAACAAATAAGCTGTTTTCTAGCTTCTAAGCTGCTCAAGCCTGCTGTGTTTTAAAGGGTTTCTCCACAAGCCTAAATGTTTACTATTTTTGATTAATGAAAGCTGAAACTTTTTTTTCCTGTCAACTGAAGGTTTCTCAAGTGGTATTTGCATATATCACTTGTGTTGTCAAATATACAGGCCTTCAAGTTGACACAACTTCTGCCAATCAGAAATAATGAGTGCAGAAATGTAAATTGCATTATAGGTTTTGGAACTGGACAAAGATGTTGCACTACAGAGAGAGAAAGAGAGAGGCCTGAGAATGTGGCAAAGCAGTTCTTTAGAAGCAGTGCACATTTCGAGAGACGTTATGAAACAAAACATGACATTTAATGACTAGAGACTACACTTGTCAGAAAGAAGGAAACTCATTGCCTTCTTCAATTTTTAATCTAAAGCTGGGCAGAGAGCTAATTCTTCTGCAGTCCTCAAAGCCCTCACTTGAGCACACACTGACAGAGCTCTACAGCCACTCACTCGAGACTTTGAGGATCACACCCAAATTTGTTGGAAGCAAAACAAATGGAAGACTTATAGCTTTTAGCATAGTGCTGTTGAAAGGATTGGTTGTGGACTCATTATATCTCTTTGTCCATTTCTCTTTTGTGATTCGTTAAATTACCCAGCTATTAGCTACAGCACTGAGAAGTCTGACCAACTTAAGCCCATGCCATGCTTTGCTGAAAGCAAATTTGTCAAAAAACAAAGAGCCAAGGGCAGAGGTGTACAAAAGGTTCACAAAGCAAATTTGTTAGTTCACTCATGACATGTGCATGTTCCACTGAGTGCAATGGGGATTACTCCCAAGTAAGTGTGCATAAGATTGCAATCCTACTCCATTTACTGAAGACCATATTAGCTGACTCAACTACACTAGTTGCTATACACCTCATTATTACAAGGATCACTATTAAAGAGACTATTATACACTAGAACAGGCATTCCCAAAATGCGGCCCTCCAGATGTTTTGGCCTACAACTCCCATGATCCCTAGCTAAGAGGACCAGTGGTCAGGGATGATGGGAATTGTAGCCCAAAACATCTGGAGGGCCGAAGTTTGGGGATGCCTGGACTAGAATACGACCTCACAGCACATAATGCAACCACCTCCTGACATTAAGCAGGTTTGAGTCTGGTGAGTAATTGGATGGGAGACCTGCTAGATACTAAACTGAGGCCCATGGTAGAAGAATGTCAGGATATTAATGTACTAATATAAGGGGTGGGGGGGTGTAGGGGGAGAGAGAGAGAGAGAGAGAGAGAGAGAGAGAGAGAGAGAGAGAGAGAGAGAGAGAGAGAGAGAGAGAGAGAGAGAGAGAGAGATTAGCCAGTGACAGGTGCTGGAATTTATCATTTCATGGTGTTTTGACCCCCAATAGCTTTATATTTTTCTCTTCCTTCATATACGTGTATTCCTGACAGCAGAGGATAATCCTGTATGCATCTGATATGTGGGCTCTGGTCTACAAAACCTTTTGCTATGATATATTTATTGGAGAGCTGGTGTAGTGTGTAGCAGCTAAGCTACATCCATGTTTTTAACTATTTATTAAGAGGCGTGGTCAGAGGGGTCCAAGCATCACTGAGACTGCAGCATGTTGAGAAGAAGATGTAAACTGGACAAAAATACCATCCTTCTTCACTTCAGCAGGGCTATGACCTTTAGGTTATGTGATTAAAGTAATCTATAGTTTGGCCTTCAATCAAACATAAAATTCTCTAAATGCTTTAGCCTTTCCTTTTAAAGAAGGTGCTCCAATCTCCAATCATTTTACATTTTCCAGCTATATAATAACTTTTTTCAGATGAGGCTACAAGAACTGCACACAGGGCTCCAAATTACTAACAAAGCTATTGGGCTAGCGGGAATCTTTGGGGGGAGATTAGCAGTCTCCAGTTTGCAAGCCAATTATCCGTGGTTTGCATATAATTTTGTCCCCTTATTACCTATGTGATGTGAGCACTTTTATATGAATAAAGTTTCCTCTATACCACAGAAGGCATAACACTACTAATAGAAATTATTAACACCAACCATTAATGTCATAATTATTGTTAAAATGAAACCAGAATGTTTCTGTTACCTTTTTTTGGGTTACCACTCATTTAAGTAGATTTTAAGACAGCATGTTATTTCAGAGTAAAATGCTTACTTGTCAACTGCTTCTTCACTGGCCAAATGTAGCACAGAGAGGGTGATATGCAAAGAACCACAATGAACCATTGCTTTAGAAAGCCTGTTATCCTTTTGTATTATTTTATCCTGGAGCAGCTGAATAGTGTCTGTGATCTGAGGGAGAACAGAAACACATACAAAAACAATATTACTTTTTTTTTAATTAGTGCAATCAGCAGCAAACACAAAGAAAACGCTTTGCTCTGCGTAAGAGATAGTGCGAGAACATAAACAAAGCTCGAGCACAATGTCTGTTTTACTTGAACTTGACTCCTGCAAGAGACGTTCCCAGTTTGTGGGGCTTCTTGCCTTAAGGCAACCCACCATCATAGGAAAGAAATTGGACAGGAAACACAAAACAATATACATTTATTAGGACATGATTTATAAAGCCAAATCCACCCTCTGTTCTCTGTATTCTGAGCAAAGCACAAATACATAGGAAAAACATCAAGGTTATAGAAAACCTTGGTCTGATCTGGATGCAGGACGAAAGAGCAAGTTATACCCCATACTCCCTTTCAGAGTGAAGAGATGGGCTCTGCTTCGCTCAAAGCAGACGCGATACATGTTACAATGCAGCCTTTAGGGGTGCCTCTTAACACATTAGCACTTTTCATACAGAATGACTCAACTGATCTAATGCAGATGTTGGTTGGGGCTTGATCATGCACAATGCTGCAAGCCAGCAAAGTTTTTTTTTTATTGTTTTCTACAGAGAGTTGTTAGCTTTCACACTTCAGGGCATCAGTTCTGTCAAACCAAATTACCAGCATCTTCAGCATTTCACTTCTTTAATCAGTTGATCGCTTAAAATGTCAAACAGACAGAGTTCCCTGGGAAAGCTGCCTTGAAATATTGATGGCTGACTTCTGGTTGATAGGCTATGCATACAGGGGATTTTTACTGTGTTCATTACCATAGGGTTATGATTGCCCTCAAAGCATTTATCTACACATTGGTGTGTGTGTGTGTGTGTGTCCCCCCGTATCAGATGGGTTCTCTGGCTACAGAACTAAGTAGAGATCTTATTTCTCTCAATAACAGCTTTATGACTGATTCCCCCAGGTTTTCTTACTATGCAGAGTGAGAATTAAAGTACATGTGAAAAGCACAGAATAATGCCACAACAGTGCACTGAGCAAGGGGGAACCTGGCGAACGTCTCTGACAAGTCCCAGGCTGCTTCTCTTGCCTTCCTTCCCCTTACTAGGCAAGAGTAAGCCTTACTGAGGCTTACAACCTCAGAAGTGACCGATGCCCCTGGCTGTCACCCATCATTAGAAACAGGGGGCAAAAGCTTCTCTGCTCAATTAATCCTCAAGCATCCCCCTTCGTGCTAGGTTTTTCCTGGAATTTTAGCTCTCATCCATGGAGCACCCAAAAGAGAGTGGAGCAACTTGGAAGGCTCAGGGGACATGAAGCCACAGACCGCATGTATCGGAGAGACCATAAATGGCTTTTCAGAATGACACAGAATCACATATTTTACAAGCGACAAATTTCAAATGCTAAATAGCCATTTGGGAATTCTGTAAATACATGTTGCAGATTAACAGGGCAGCCCAATACATGTCTACTCACTGAGTTTAATAGCATGTAGGTGGGGTTAAAATGAGTCCCAAAGAACTACCAATTGTTCTGTTAGTGTTAGCTTAAGACAACAGATGGATTTCAATTAGGGAACCAGTCTGATGTGATTTATTAGGTTGTTGTTGTTGTTGTTGTTGTTGTTAATTTCTTGTACCCTGCCCATCTGACTGGGTTGCCCCAGGCACTCTGGGTGGCTTCCAACAAAGTATAAAGGAACACACCAAAACATAAAACATCAAAAGCTTTCTGAAACAGGGCTGCCTGCGAAAAGTCCTATGATTGTTTAGCTCTTTGACATCTGGGCAGAACTACCAAGAAGGCCGTCTGCCTGGTTCCCTGTAACTTCACTTCTTGCATTGAGGGAACTGCCAGAAGGCCTTCAGAGCTGGATCTCAGTGTCCAAGCTGGACTATGTGGGTGGAGATGCTCCTTCAGGTACACAGGACCGAGTCGTTTAAGGCTTTAAAGGTCAGCACCAACATATATTGTTGTTGTTTAGTCGTTTAGTCGTGTCCGACTCTTTGTGACCCCATGAACCATAGCACGCCAGGCACTCCTGTCTTGCACTGCCTCCCGCAGTTTGGTCAAACTCATGTTCGTAGCTTCGAGAACACTGTCCAACCATCTCATCCTCTGTCGTCCCCTTCTCCTAGTGCCCTCAATCTTTCCCAACATCAGGGTCTTTTCCAAGGATTCTTCTCTTCTCATGAGGTGGCCAAAGTATTGGAGCCTCAGCTTCACGATCTGTCCTTCCAGGGAGCACTCAGGGCTCATATATACCGGTCCATATATACCGGTACATTAATTCATATATAATCCATCACTTTACTATAAAAACATAATTCAGGGGGATTCATATCAGATAAAAACAACTAAAAATCACCCACATTAAATTTTTGTACACCAATCAAGAATCATAGAATCGTAGAGTTGGAAAGGACCCTGCCTATGATAAACTATATTCTAAAACACCTCAGGAAATGAGAAAGATTTTTTGACATTACAAATTACAATTCCTAATACATTGGCAACTGACAAGGACTATAACCTTGCACATTTTAATGTTTTGTTTTATTTAGTTACATATTCTTGTTTGCAGCAATGTACTTGGCTGACACAATCTTGCTGAAGAAAATGAATCTAGTTGCTTTGTAAGATGAAGTTGGATAATGAGGCTTGCCTTGTAAAGGCTATTAAGTTATTTAGCTTCATTTTTCCATCCAGTAACAGCCATATGAGAAAATGCTTGCCTTCAAATTACACCCAGTCATTTTGCTATGCACAGAAGCAAAGCAAAAAATAATAATTGCTACAGCATTCATTCAACCACAGTATTACTGGAAATTAAATAAAGTAGATATTTAATGTTATTTAGATGAGAAATTTCCTGAACTAAACTAAGCAAATCAAAGATTTGTTTTCATCCAGCAGACATTACAGTCCAATTAAAAGAAGTAATCAAATGGACCTATAAATAAATTTATATCTGAAACCAGTGCATGGCAGTTATTAAAAACAACAGATAGCTATTCTTAGAATAAACTAATCAAAATGAAACCAAAAGCAGCATCCTCATTGTGGAAGGTGAAGAGAGGAGCATATGAGCCCAAAACTTACATAAGATAAAACGCTGCTGGATCAGGCCAAAGACCCATGTAGTCCAACATCTTGTTCTCCAGCAGACAGCTGTGTGTATGTGGGAGCCAGGAAAAAGGAGCTCAGTGTAGCAGTACACCACTCACTTGCGGTTCCCAGCAACTGGTATTCAAAGGCATACTGCCTCCAACCGTGGGGGCAGAACACAGTCAAAGGGCTAGGTAACCATTGCTGCAGTTTATCATGTCTGAACTGAACTTGAGGAAGCACATTCCTGACACTGTCAGCAGGCTGGCAGAAACAGCTTCCAACATGGCACGGGAGAGCTCTTCTTTTGAAAAAAAAAAAAGGAACATCATTCTGTCTCCAAATTCATATTCTCGTGTATACATGAGCTTCTAGCACGCAAAGGAATGTCCATACCAGCAGCTCCTCCATACCCAGAGCTCTTCTTACGGAATGGTTCACATACTGAACCATCTCTATCCAATCCCAATGGTGGGTTGGGCCAAAACCAAATTATGTATAGGGGAAGAGCTGGCAGTGGGGCAGAGCACACACCACACACCAGAGACTGCAGAGAAGGCAACCATACATGGAATGTACATGCATGCATTTATTAGCACCCATGCAACATCCATATAACCTTCCTCCCCATGTTATCCACCCTTGCTTCTGAGCTGATTAGCTGAACAGCAAAGAAGAGGTGGCTTCAGAGACCTGCTGTTTTTCCCGCTGCTCAGCAACTTCTCATTCAACTGGGCAGTAGCAGCTGCTGGGCAGAGTAGGGCAACATTGCTTACTTGGCTTCCCAATGTGGAAACCACTGATGGTAACTAAGAGAGAAAGGGGCAAGGAGCTTAGTGCAGTACAAGCACAGTGGCAGAACCCATCCAATGCGCCTGGTGCTACATCTGCAGGTTCAAACTTCCATTCCCCACGATTTCTCCCTCTAAACAACTGTTTGGTGGTGAAAAGGAGGCAGCTCCTTTGGGTATCAAGCACCTTGAGGAGCAACTCCCAAGAGAGCCAGTTTCCTTCGTCCCTCACCTTTCTTGTTGGGAAAACAAAGGAAGATTTCTGGAACCACCAGTTCAAAGCACAAAACCCTTCTGCTTCAAGGCACAGAATCAATGCCTGGGTTTAAGTCTAAGCTCTGGTTTCATTATTCACAAGTGATTTTGTCCCCTATGAGATCAGAATACAGTAACAATAAAAAAGTAAGGCTACCTTTGGGTTTGTGATTGGAACTGAGATGAAGTAATTTGGTTTATCTTGATTTTTCTTTTTCTTCTTTATTAGATTGTCTTCCTCACTCTCCCTCCCAGTAGTTCTCTTTCTCGTCTTTTTGACATATGGTTTAGCTGCACTTTTATCTGGGTAGGAAAGGAGGGTGGAGAGCTGTTATGATACTGTGCACACGTGAGTAGAACAATACATATATCCTCAAAATTAGTACGCAAAGAGTCAATACCTCAATAACCACCTCTCCCCGTACAAACCGACCCAGACTCTGTGTTCATGATATGAGGCATTCTTTGTGTACCACCCCCACATGAGGTCCGGAGGGTGGCAACACAAGAACGGGCTTTTTTCTGCAGTGGCTCCCTGTTTGTGGAGTCTTTCCCCAGGGAGGTTCGCCTGGTGCCTTCATTATACACCTTTAGGCGCCAGGCAAAACGTTCCTCTTCAACCAGGCCTTTGGTCAATTAATATTCTAGCCTTTAAAATATGTTGGGGGGGCTGTTATTGTTTGGTTGTTTTTAACTGTTTGTTGGTGGCTTTTACCTTGTATATTTTATCATGTGAACCACCCTGAGATCTTATAAAGGGCAGTATATATAAGTCTAGTAAATAAAATAAATAGTAATAAATAAATTCAGGTATCATACTTTTTGAAATATTACATGTACAACAGAGACCACCCACAAAATGTTGTTGTATAAAGGTTCCCTGCCTAGGATTCCAGCTGTTCCGTTCCATCCCACACATCCCACACCAGTTTTCCATTTACTCTTCAACAGTCAATCTAAGCCTACTGCACCTGCTCAGTCCTCACTGGGCTGCAGAGTTCTTTCTTTTTAGAAATATTTCCAATAATATTTCTTTCTTTTTAAATATTTCTTGAACTTCAGCTATCCTCAGGTTTCCTCTCATTCTACTGACATCTCCCTCTTATACATAGTTGTTGCCCTTTGGGTGGCTTAAAAAAAATACTGCACTTATATCCCATTTTTCCTTAAAGAAGCTTGAGGGTTCTTCCACTCCCCCCTTGATCTTACAATACCCCATGAGTTAAGTTAGGCTGATAGATAACCATTGGCCCAAGGTCACAGCTTCACGGCTGAGTTGAGGATTGGAACCTCAGTATAACACCTCAACGACTTAACTGGAATTCCAACATAGGATGACAGAAATAAGGGCCTGACATTTTTTAGGTCATACACCCCCCCTAAAATTAATTAATTTATCGATTACCCCGTTTTACTTTGTATCAGGCTGGGCATCTGCTTTTCTGTCAACAGCTACATATACCCTTGTAGGTAATCCGTCAGAGGCCACATGGCATCATAGACAAATGTGTCCTGGATGACCTAACTTGTACAAAAAGTGCCCTGCTTCCATTTCCACGATGGCTACCTCAGGAAAGAAGTCTCAATCCTATGCACATCTACTTAGCTATAAATGTTGCAAATAAACAGATACGCTCTCAAAGGCTTCTATGCTACCCGTGTTTCTCCGAAAATAAGACACCATCTTATATTTATTTTTCCTCAAAAAAACCCACTATGTCTTATTTTTTCCTCCTCCTGCTGCGGCCGGCATTGCTGCTGCGCCTATCACTATGTCTTACTTTCAGGGTATGGCTTATATTCCTTGAATGCTTAAAAATCCTGCTACGGCTTATTTTATGGCTACGTCTTATTTTTGGAGAAACAGGGGTATTAGCTGTTTTCTCCAGAACTGACATAATTTCATGTTGCTTCTGAACCAGTACATTCCAGTATTTTCTATGCCGCACGCATTGTCTTTTTACAACTCTGATTTATTTATGAAATTTCTAAACTGCCTTTCATCCAAGGATCACAGGGTGATTTACAATATAAAAATACACAACACAGGAATAAACAAAAACATTACTCCCCACGCATATATTTGTGGTGATGGTTATTGTTTCGTAACTGACGTTGAAATAACGGCGCCACCCTGTCCAGGCCAGATTTGCAAAACACAACTGAGGTTATCTTCCTGCTACTGGAAGATTTAATTAGCACTATTCTGGTACCTCCTTGCCACAATCAGCCCTTTAATTAGCTGTTTCAAATCTGCAATTCAAGCAATCTCAGCATTTGCTCATTACCTTTTTATTGTATTTTTCATTATCACAATTGCACATTTTTCTGCATTTTCTTAAAGGACAAGCACTAGGAAGCGGACAATTTGTAGTTCATAGAATATTTTGTGATTCATTTGGGATCTGAGTGCATTTTTGTGGTTAGAGGATGCAAACATTTGGGGCTTTGGGGAGAGGTGGCGCCAACATTCAAGGACTACAATAGTTGTATTTGTGATTGCTAAGGTCAGAGTACAAAATACGAAGAAATTTGGCCCAAGTGGAACATGCTTGTTTACTTCCAAGATAGAAATTTGAGCTAAAGCAACTTCACAGCTCTGGATTAGTATTTATACTTACTGCTAAATTCATCTTCAATATCTGCTTTGGCAAATGGCATTTCCATCATCAAGCAACGTACAGAATCATCAAGACAGCGGGATTCCTCTTTTCGTTTTTTTCTTTGCTTTTTCTTCCGCTCCACAATTTGCCTTCCATCTGGAATACATTTGAAACAATGAGTTGGGTTTTAGATTTCAAGGCTGATGAAATCATCGCCAATAAAACTCAGTTCCAGGCTCACAGCTCACTGCAAGGCAGCTTTTCAAGTAGAATACCAGAGGCTCTCACAAAGCAATTGCTTGTTCCTCCAAACTGCAAGTTTAGGTTTCATTCTTAGCTTTCGATGTTTTATGAACAATCCCAAAATACATCTGTGTGTCTTGAGTCCCTTTTTGAAAGCCACAAGTTATGCTGACCTAGTTGCTTTACAAGGATCTATGCAGTTGAGAATGATTAAACTTCCAATCCTCTACACCAGAGTAAGTTTTCCGTACTACTGCATCTGTGTATGCCAATCTTCTAAACAGCTTGTGGGTTCTTATAAACAGGGTGTGGATTCTTCAGCTATATAAGTAAACAAATTCCTTACTTATTTTTATTCATTTTAAAAAAATATTCATATAGCTCATTAAAAATATCAAAGCTGTTTAAAATAATATACCTATATATTATAAAAATATATAAAAGAATAAAATCAAGACACCATCAACTATCTAGCATGAAAATATGTATTCTTAATTGCCTGCACAAGTGTGGCAGAACAGAAAAGATTTTAGCAGAAGGCACATTTTTACATATTCTACACTCAGGGCTGGTTCTATTTTGTGTTGATGTCAAATAAGCCCTGCCAACTTAGATGACAACTATTATCACATAAAAAGAATTATACACCTTTTGTTAATGAAAAGGTACAACTTACTGTGTCTTTTTAAAATAAAAACAAGTAACTGTGACTCTAAACCAGGCATCCCCAAACTTTGGCCCTCCAGATGTTTTGGACTACAATTCCCATCATCCCTGATTTTAGGTCATATACATTTCCCTGACCACTGGTCCTCTTAGCTGGAGTTGTAGGCCAAAACATCTGGAGGGCCGCAGTTTGGGGATGCCTGCTCTAAACTGATAGTAGCAATCTAAGGGGGGACCATCATAACTGTTGAGCTGAATTAGTGATGTGATGCTTCTTCCATGACACAGGTATAATTGTAGTATGACATAACACAGTTATAGCTGTGTACTAGAAGTGTTACGTCAGAAATTCAACATATCAGGAAATAACTCATTACTACAGAGCCCTCCTTTTTCAGATCTTCACTGCCAGGTAGTCCAAATCTAACCCAATGGGGGAATCTGGCAACAGACACACCTATTCTGTGGCAAAGAAATCACTGGCTTGATAGGTGAAGTGAAGTGTAAAAAAACACAAGCACATGATCCAGATTATTAGTGCCCTGTATAGCGTCTCTTAGATACCTCATCCGTAGTGCTAGGGGAGATAAGTCACCTGATTAGATACTAATTGGCTTCAGCTTAAAGCAGCTAGGGAAGGCTAACAAGGTACGCAGTTGTTAGCCGATCCTGAAGGTTGTACACTCAGGAAGTAGCTGCTGGCTGATTTAAAAAAATGTGGCATATAGGTGAATTGCATCTACAGCTTCCTGTTGTGCGCACACATAGTGACAAACACAGGTTTGCCATCATGTAAATGTGGGAGGTTAAAACCTTCCTTCCAATTTCAGAGATCCTCTTCTCTGTGCCTTAGGGGAAGTGAACCCTCCCTGCCATTCTCTATATAAAAGCCTCATGGGGTTTAAGGGAGGGGGGAGAACTGATCTACTGTTCTGTCTCCTGCATGCGAAATCTGCACAGGATCCTACACATATAGGAAAAAGGGAATATCATGAAAATCTCTGCACACACAGTGGTTTAGTCATCTCAGAATTCCTATCTACCTCCAGTGTTAGGCATGAAGGGTATCTGACCTGTATCTGAATTTCCAACTATAGAAAAGTCTCAGGCACACCCTGAGACGTTCAGGAAAAATAAACGTATTGTCATTGTTTGCATATAAGCTTCACACATTACATCTTTTATGTACACGCCTTGGAGGTTTTAAATGTACACCAAAAATTTAAATTGTAAGAGTGACAAGCAGGTTTGCAAATGCATCATAAGGGCATATTAATGGAGAAGCTATGCCTGGCCATAGCTTCCTGTTGTGTGCACTTTCCATGACAAACCCAAGTTTGCCATCCTATAATCAGGAGCAAAAGGCGATTCTGGCAATTGATTGTTGTATGGCTGATTTCATCATCAACTGTATCCAAGAATAAAATACTGTACACCCTTTACCCTGATGGGAAGGAAGAGAAAAGCTAAAGTGCCATTTTTGCCCCCCCCCCCAAATTATATATTTCGACTTTAAACTATCAGCATCCAAAGAACCAGGCAAGTGTCGAACGCCACTGTTTGTAGTAGTAACAAGTGGAGCAGGGATTACCTCAAGGGAAATTATCCAGAGGATGAGATAAACAAGTGAGTCATAGTGTTGGGCTTGCTGCAGGTTGACAAATTGGATGTGTAATTCTCTGCAGTTCAGAAACAGTAACTTCAGTACAGTATGTAATTTATGGTTGTCTGTTATTATCGTTTGCTGATGTGTAATTTGAACTGAACTTGTAAAGCAGATACTAAAAGATCCATTATGGCTCTGGGACATTAAGATCAATGCTGCAATACAAAGTATGCTTAATTAGAAGTTACACTGAACACAGTGGACTTCTTTCTGGGTAAATATGTCTTGAATTGGGCTGCATCCCTAACTGCTTCCCAAACATATACATTTTGTTCATCTTTCTTCAATTAAATATATGTTTTGAACTGGGGCTCTGTGGAGACCATAGGCTGTATTGATATTACCACTGAATTATAACAAGCAGGATAGGATTAAAGTGCTGAATTATGAGCACATGTGGGATGGACAGTAGGTATGTGGTTTTATAGGATCCCAGTCATAAAATATTCTCCTTACAGATTCCACACTGAAGCAAGATTCATCCTTAATTATATTTATTGCCTATATAGAACAGAGTGGTGTGTTGCTCTTTCCCAAGAGGCTTGGCTATCTGGCGTAATTTAGGCTATCAAACGTGCTCTGCAAAACTAGAAAGCCTGTATCTGGGGGTTCCCTTTTAAGCAATAGTAGTTTGCTTCAGCCGTTTCTTCAGCAATACAGTCATACCTCGGTTTAAGTACGCTTCGGTTTGAGTACTTTCAGTTTAAGTAACATAGCTGCCAAGTTATCCCTTTTTTAAAGGGATTTTCCCTTATGCTGAATAGGCTTCCTCGCGAGAAAAGGAAAACTTGGCAGCTATGTTAAGTACTCCGCGGACCCGTCTGGAACGGATTAATCCACTTTCCATTACTTTCAAGGGGAAAGTTCGCTTCAGGTTAAGTACGCTTCAGGTTAAGTACAGACATCCAGAACCAATTGTGTACTTAAACCGAGGTACCACTGTATTTCTTTTTGGTGCTGTTTGCACTGCCAGTGCAGTGGGATGTAAACTACTCCTGCTCATTTAAAGCTACTCCAGTAAAGCACTTCCTCTACTACACCTACCAACAGGAAGTGCTTTCCTGCTTAAATAAACAACTGCTGTTTGAGATCATAGATGTAAATGCACTCCATTTTGGGAGCCTGCTTTTCTCAATCAAATTATATTAAAAGGGACCAAGGCATCCTGCAAGTTGTGAATTGCTGGCAGCTAGAAAAGCAGGCCAAATGCTAATCACATTGCCTTCATGGCTCTAACTACTGCAACACAAAGGACAGAAAAATCCCTCCATCACCCCAATAATTCATGGCCTAGAGTTTCTCTGAGAAAGTAGATTCAAAAAGCGGGGGGGGGGGGGGGGACTAGGAAGAAACGGCAGTGATTTCATAAGTTTGTGGTATAGCAGATACAGTGTTGCAGTTTAAACTATGACACTCCCTGGTTGGCGTTGGGCAAGTCATTTCTAGCCAAATTTCTCACAGAGTTGTTGTAAGGATACGAGGAGAGAGCAAAAATAATTTCATGCCAACCATAAGCTTATAGAAAGGAGAATGAGATACACAAGTGTAGCAAAAGTATGTGTAAACATAAATCATCGTTAATTAGGTGAACATTTAAAAGAGCATTTGGAATGGTAAATAAAACCCAGTAGCCTGCAGTGTCATTTGTTCTTTCTTCTATGCTAATTGTGCATAACAAATTGGTTTTTATACTCCTCTTTCTCCCAGCTGTTATGTCAAAGGACACTGAACCATACAACAAGGGCAGGGTGTTAATGCTCCTTATGGCATTTCCACTTACCCTATCTGTCCCTTCACTGCCATTTGATGCTCCTATCTCAATTCCCATTCCTGGTAGTACGGTAAGTTATAGTTTTCAGAGCATAGTCAGCCACATTGCTGAAGCTAAACAAATCTGGGTCTGGGAGTCCTATACAAGCCACCCTGAGTTCTGGATGGTGAGGTGGGGCAGAATAGTAAGTAATAATCCCAACTAGCCCATCTAATGCAGCTGTATCACATCCAAATTCTGTACTGCACCTAGCAGAGCAGGGATACCAAACAAGCATTTGCTACTTGTAGCACTCATTTTTATTACCAGAATACACAGTTTAATCACTACAAGGTTAAACATCATCAGTAAAACTATCTAGTTACAGTATCTAGCTATAACAAGATTGCACAATGGGAAATGAGAATGCCTTGTTTATCCCCAGCAATAATTCTAATCTACAGTTCTGACGTGACTCTAAAGATCTGAGGCTGTCGTGGCTGAGAAAACAAGATGTATGCGCCAAATGGTTTGTGCTTAAAGGGAAAACTTCAGGCGTGCCTTTGTACACGTGTCTGTGCAGAGGGCTAGAATGCGTGTCGAAAGCTACCCCGAGCGCGGGAAATGTTTCAGAGCAGCTTTGTGTCGGAAGGGGGGCAGCAACACCAACAAAATGGTTGATTTGCTTGACATCCTATGCCTTTTTAAAATATGGGGTTTTTTTGATGCGGGGGGGGGGGGAGATGTTATTGGGTTGTTGTTTTTCTTTTGATTATATACCGTATATATTGCGGTTTTAGGTTTTGATTTTGTTCTGTGAACCGCCCTGTTCCAAATTCAACCCCTGGCATCCCCAGGTGGGGTTGGCAGAGCCTCCTGCCTGCAACCCTGGAGTGCTGCTGCCAGCCAGGCAGGGTAGGCAATCCTGAGCAATGGTCTGGTTCGGTATAAGGCAGGTCCCCGTGCCTCTTTCTCCTCCTCCTCCTCCTCCTGCTGCTGCTCACCGGTCTGCTGCAAGAGCTGGCTGCTTGTCGGGAGAGGCTGCCCCTCCTCTCCGGCTTCGCCCGGGGCCTCCGCCTCCAGCCCATGGGATCCCGCCCTGCGGGGAGGCGAACGCTCTCGAGCTGCCATGGCGACCGAGGCACCACGCGGCCCCCGCCTCTCCGCAGCAGGAGCCCGCGGGCCGAGGGGGCTCCGAGGACTAAGCGGCGCGGCTGCGCCTGCGACAAGGCGGGCGGAGCGGAGAGTCCGGAGCCAGAGGGTCCGCGGTACCATAGCCCGGCTGGCGCTTCTGCATTAGCGGGGAGCAGGCAACTACGGGAAGGCGGAGGGGTCAAGAGCAAAGTTCCGCGGAACGCTCGGAACGCGGCAGGGAGGGAGGGAGAGACGCCCCTCTGCCTTAGCCGGAAACTACGAATCCCAGCATGCAATGCGGCCGCAGAGAGTATGATTAGGCCGGGCGCGGGGTTGTACAGTATCCGAACGCTTTCGTCGCGTTCAGTCAGATATACCTCCGTTGTTGCCAAGGGCCACCTGTTTTGTGCCCCCCTTTTCTTCACCATCCCAATCTTTGCCAGAGTATTCTGATGTCTGGGAACAAAACATTTCAGGCAATACATACATATGAGTAATGTTACAAGTTTTGGGGGAAGGCAGGACAAAGCTATACTGTACTCTGGCATTTATCAGAGAAATGCACTTGAGTTTTGCTCTCACTGAAAGGGGGTTGTAAGCCATGCCATCTGAGCAGGACGTCACTATATCGGATCTAGAAGGGATTTCCCAGTGGAAGAATTTGGCACCGCAAAGGCACACTCAGCTTTGTAATTTCTATCATCATCATCCAGAATTGTAGACCATTTCATGGCATACAGCTATTGAAACAGTGTGCAGGGTAAACATCGGGGGGGGGGGGACCCTCTTAAGTATAATAAATCAATTCAACAAACTAAAATAAAACATCCCTACAAACTTATAAAAAGCCACAAAATGTTTCATCAAATATATAATGAAACAAATGAAATAAATGACGGGGTCAGGAAAAGCCTTCTTAAGAAAAAGTGCCTTCAGTAGGTTTGTAAACTTCATCCATGCCCTCCAGCATTTCTCTGATAAAAATAGGGACGTCCCATTCCTTAATGATAATTTTACTATTTATACCTACACATCTTACTGGGTTGCCCCAGCCACTCTGGGAGGCTTCCAATATATATATAACATTAAACATTTTAAAAAGTTCCCTATACTGGATTGCCTTCAGACGGCTAATGGATCGGATGACTCCATACCCTCCAACATTTCTCCAATGAAAATAGGAACATCCTACCATACCCTCCAACATTTCTCCAATGAAAATAGGGATATCCTAAGGAAAGGGGGGACATTCCAGGATCAAATCAGAAACTGGGACGGCTTCTCTAAATCAAGGACGTCCCTGGAAAATAGGGAGACTTGGAGGGTCTGCTTCATCATGCTACACAAATGTCTGGTTTAGGCTAGTAACTGACTCCAGAGAACTGGAGCTGCAACTCTAAAAGTCTTCTTTCTAATATAGGCTAAGTTCTCCCCCTGGGCCTATGGTATTCTAAACAGTTCTACATTTTTTTACATGCCAAGAGGAAGGAATTGCCAGTTAGACAGGGTTAGCAAGTTCTTAAAGATAAGTTTTGGACAGAGCTATGTTAAATACCTGTTTCTACCACTGTTCTCAATTTTTGAACTAAGGGGGAAATGAACTGGTTAGATGTGGGGTTGGGAATCTTTTTGGCTTCCTCTCCCACATACAACACAGGCCAACTTTGACAGGTGGGTGAGAACCCTCCTGTCAATCACCCAATGTCAGGTGATAGGTAAGTGAGCACTCATCCACCTGCTAAAGTTGACTTGTGGGAAGAAGGGAGGGATTAAAATATTTTATAATACCGTATATTCCGGTGTATAAGACGACTGGGCGTATAAGACGACTCCCAACTTTTCCAGTAAAAATATAGAGTTTGGGATATACTCGCCGTATTAATAAAACGACCTGGCGTATAAGACGACTCCCGACTTTTGAAAAGATTTTCCTGGGTTAAAAAGTAGTCTTATATGCAGGAATATACTGTATTGCTTTTATCTGTCCTTCTAGTGAGCACTCAGGGCTGATTTCCTTCAGAACAGATAGGTTTGATCTTCTTGCAGTCCATGGGACTCTCAAGAGTCTCCGCCAGCACCATAATTCAAAAGCATCAATTCTTCGGCGATCAGCCTTCTTTATGGTCCAGCTCTCACTTCCATACATCATAACTGGGGGAAATACCTGAACAAATAAGTCTTAACTTGGTGCTGAAATTATAACTACATTGGTGCTATTTGTACCCATAAGGCGGGGATGGGGTTTTAGTATGGATAAAACTTCCGTCATTCAAAATATAGGAATGGGTTTGTGATGGACATCATAGTGATCTGCCTGCTTGGTGCAGAGGTAACAGAAAGCACTTCTAGATTTTACTAAAGAGGAGTCAGTAGTCATGGTGCACTTTAGCACTAATGATGTTGGGAAACATAGTTGTGAGGGGAGTTGCACTGCTTGGATTTAAATGGAAACTTAAGTATAGTGGTCATAACAGATACCTGGTAGAGTGGAGAAACCCATGGGATATTGCTATCTCTGGACACAAACTGTAGGAAGGGCAGAGAGGGATAATGTTGGCATAGAGTCTGGAAGAGCTGCAGTCCATGATAGGAAAAGAGGTGGTAAGGAAACACCTAGCTACTTTAAATGAATTCAAATCTCCTGGGCCTGATGAGCTGTGGATGTAATCACAGAGTCTCTGTCTATAATCTTTGAGGATTCTTGGAGAACAGGTCTGCGGATTGGAAGTGGGCAAATGTTGTCCCCATCTTCAAAAAGGGGGAAAGAGAAAACCCAGATAACTACCAACTGGCCACCTTGTCATTGAAACCAGGAAAGGTCCTAGATGAACATATAATTAAACAGTTGGCCTGTGAGCACTTAGAAAAGGATGCTGTGGTTACTAAGACCCAGTATGGGTTTCTCAAAAACAAGTCGTGTCAGAGTAATCATATTTCCTTTTTTCATAAGAGTTACAAGCTTGATGGATCAGGGGAATGCTATGGACTTAAAGTGTATCTTGATCTGTGTAAGGCTTTTGACAATGTCTCCATGATATTCTTGCAGAGAAGCTGTTCGACAGTGGAATAGACTCCCACAAGATGTGGGGGACTCTCCTTCCTTGGAGGTTAAGCAGAGTTTGGATGGCCATCTGTCTTGTATAATTTAGTTGAGATTCCTGCATTGGCAGGGAGTTGGAGTAGATAATATATAATAATAATAATAATTTATTATTTATACCCCGCCCATCTGGCTGGGTTTCCCCAGCCACTCTGGGCGGCTTCCAACCGGATATTAAAAACAATACAGCATCAAACATTAAAAACTTTCCTAAACAGGGCCACCTTCAGTTGTCTTCTAAAAGTAAAATAGTTGCTTATTGCCTTGACATCTGCTAGGAGGGCGTTCCACAGGGCGGGTGCCACTACCGAGAAGGCCCTCTGTCTGGTTCCCTGTAACCTCACTTCTCGCAATGAGGGAACCGCCAGAAGGCCCTTGGTGCTGGACCTCAGTGTCCGGGCTGAATGATAGGGGTGGAGATGCTCCTTCAGGTATACAGGACCAAGGCCATTTAGGGCTTTAAAGGTCAGTACCAACACTTTGAATTGTGCACGGAAACGTACTGGGAGCCAGTGTAGATCTCTAAATGGACTAGATGGCCCTTGGGGTCCCTTCCAGCACTACAATTCTATGATTCTTTTCATCTATGAGTCAAACAGCCAAGGACTTCAGTTTTCATGACCTGCTGCTGCTCATCACAAAGGGATTTGTATTAGAGCAGCAGGCATACTTTACATGACAGCACAGGAAAAGTGCTTGAGAAAAAAAAAACCCCTAAGACCTGCATGAAACTAAACAAGCGGTTTAGAAAAAAATAGCCTGCTTGAATGAAAGGTCTGTCAATGATACAAAAAATATATAACTTCTGTTAAGTATAAGATAAGAATATGTGTGTGTTTATGCCCAATATACAGATCATTTTACAAAATAATTTGCCCTTTTGTAAATTTCTGACAGGAGTAAACCCCACAAAATTTTCAGAGCAAAATGTAAGATACTACATTATTCTTCACTGCAGGACAAAATCCTACCAAGTACACCTTTCTCTGCAGAATTTACACACAGACCTTCAAGCTAATTATTGTGGTAAATTATCACCTGCAGAGTAACAAACGGTGCTACCAAATTTCAATCAATTACTATTTAAATCGTAAGTGGGTGAAATGAACAAGCATCTGGGGCATAAAATATCCAAAAGCAAACTATTGATTTTTGCCACAGAGGTGCTTTTAGGTCCTAGCCAAAGTGTTGTAGTAGAAGAAATGTCCCGTGGGGGTTTTTCAAGTAAAAATTGATCCAGGAAAACAGATGGTGCCCTTCTTGTGGCACCATACACAGATTTGTTCTGGGACAAATTGAAATTTGGCTTTACAGGAAAGTAAAACATCACAGAAATGATGTGCAAGTTTTATATAAGGGTGAAGCTTGTAAGAATGTACTCATCTGGGTCTTATATAAAAATCTATACACCACACATGCCTACTTTCTTTCCCTTTCTACAATCTGTCTGCATGTTTACCCAAGACACCCTACTGTTGCGGGCAAATTTCACATCCTATAAGACATGGAGACAATGGTTCTATTGTCTTATTTTTCAGGGCAAGGAATCTTATCTTTGTTTGGCTATGAGGAGTGGCGATGCATTTAACTCTACCGCTGCAACATGTGACTTTTCAGATATGTAATCACACCGGAGCTGGAGAATTTCTGTTTGTTCAGTGCAATTGATCATTTACACAGGGCTCCATGTGCTTAAGATCCAAGACACAAAGTGGCCTTCCTAACTTTCAAGAAGAATGTCAGCAGAGCATGTTAAATTTTATTAGACCTCCAGGCTCAATGCACATAACTTATTATACTTTCTAAATTCAACGTTCATAACTTATTATACTTTCTAAATTCAACGTTCTGACACTCTTCCAGGGTGCCACATTGCCTTGCTGTATGAAGCCAGCACAGAGCAGGAAACCGCTGAAATGGGATGTCTCATGCTGCATTTTTGTCTCTTCGCCTTGCCAAAGAAAACGGATCTCTAAGTAAAAGGATGCAAGTTTGAGAGGGACGTTATCGGAAGCTGTTCACCAAAGCAGGATGTCATGGAACGCCTTGCTGGGGCTCAAAACTCTTGTGCATTTTGAGAGGCAGTGGCATGGAGGGGGGGGGGGAAGCCTTCCTCTTCCAGCAGCATATAAAAATCAGTGGGGGTTTTTAAGCCAGAGAGGTGAAAAGTCATTTTGAGGGAAGTGATCCAAAGTCTTGAGTATGTTGAAACTGATCTTCAGGCTGCAATGATGTGTTGGGAAAACATGTCAAACAAGTAGTTAAAAGCAATATTAGCAATAAACAAACTACGCTGCGTCCATTTCCTTTCCAAAGAAAAGACCAGTTTTTGAATTTTTGTGCAGGCTTGCACACATCCACCCCCTTCATGAAGCAAAGCCAGCAACTCAAGTTTAATTGACTTCACTAGGATTTTTATGCAAGTGAGGAATGCAGAATTGGATCCAAATTTTATGCCGTTCCAGATGGAAGAAATGCATATTTACAGACTAGTAAAACCATTGTTTCGAGACTGAAGTGCTAGATTCAAACCCTAATTTCAAAACCAGCTGCCATAAACACCACTTCTTCTTCTTCTTCTTCTTCTTCTTCTTCTTCTTCTTCTTCTTCTTCTTCTTCTTCTCCTTCTCCTTCTCCTTCTCCTCCTCCTCCTCCTCCTCCTCCTCCTCCTCCTCCTCCTTCTCCTTCTTGTGAAACGCAGCCAGATGGGTGGGATATAAATAATAAATTATCATCATCATCATCATCTTTTTTGCACAAAACTCTGCTTTTGGCCTTTCCTCTGTTCTTTTTGCATTTTTATCATCCTTTGTCTGACTTTGTTTTCTTCCTTCTTATCGCCTCTTCTCCTTCCATCCTTCTATCCAAAAGACTGAACTGTGGAGCAGACATCGTACTTGCACCATTCCTGCTGTGTTGTTTACACAGCCTGCACACTAACTGCAAACTTATTATCCAAGGATGGATTTCTATATAGCCAAGAGGGCACCATTTTTACACAAGAGGGATATATGAGCTGGTTTGAGGGATCCCCAAGGTTTGCATGTGTGCTTATTCATGGAGGATACGGCTATTACTCAGAATGGCTATATACTATCTCAAGTGTCAGAGATAATAGAGTATAGTTGACTACCAGTTGCTGAGGACAGCAAGTGTGGAGAGTGATGTTGCATTCATGCACTGCTTATTAGTTTCGATCAGGCATCTGCTTTGTCACTGCAAGAAGAACAGTGATGGATGAGATGATCCAACTGGACTTGTTTTATGTTCTTAAAAATAACCCCAAGGGAAGAGTGAGCACAGGATGCCAATTGGTTGTTGAGGTTTTGTATTGTATTGTTTGTTTTAAGGAAAATCAGGGAGCAGGTAATGGAATGGAGTATCCTGCAAGATGGCATGGATGACTTGCTGGAACCAGGAACAATAGCATTTTACAACTGTACATTTTGTTTCAGGTCCCAGCTGTTTCCCCTAGTTCTCATATCATTCATCAGTGATTTTTTTTAAAAAAGGTTCTGCAGTACATGCTGTATGAATTTGTTCTTCCAGGTACATAATAAATGCTTGAACGAGAGCCTCTTCATACGTGACATTTGTTAGTTTATGGAAACTTTTTTTTTTGCTCTGTACAGTCTGTACACACTAAATAGTGTAAAAACAATTTTTGCCTCTCAGTCCCCTATATGTAATCTGGACACCTGCTTTGTGCGTAGATCACACAACTGCCTCCATGATTGAGAGCAACTCTCTGTGTAAGTACTATAAGCAGCTTGTCCATTACTATTGCTGCTACAGCTCGATATCCAGGTTGCACGCATTAAATCGAGAGAGACACTAATTGTGTTTGATATTCTGGATTTGGTCTTGCAGGGGTTATTATGTTGGAAATTGTGAGACTTGAAATATCTTGCTTAGTCAAGAACCCATTAGCTGGCTTTAGGAAGGCCATTATCTCCCTGCCAACTGCACCTATAAAATGAGACTACATGAATGCATTGTGACGACAAATAAGGTAAAGCATATAAACCACTGTGCACATAGCAGGCACTATACACCTGGTGGCAATTCAAGAGATGTTCTAAACAGAAAATGGCTTTTGACAGAGCAAGAATGGAAGAGGACTGAGCAACAGTGGAAAGGCACATGCTATCCTTTAGTTGCTTCTGGATAATGTGAGTTTCACACTACAGTAGTTACAGTAACCTAGCGCATATATTGATGGCATGGTAGGTGAACATCTAATCCACCCTAACCACATTGGCAGAAGTTATAATCTCCCCTGAAGCCAAAACAAAATGTATTTATTTATTACCTGGCCCTTCCCAAGGGCTCATGATGGGCAATGATATGTGAAATCATGGATCATCTGTTATGATTTAAGCATCGACTGACCTTCCTCCTGAGGTCCTGTTCGTTTATTATGTGCCTGGCCTTAGCATCTTGATCCTTCAGTGATGGACGCATGGCTGAGTCTTTGTGTGGCCTGCACATTGAGAAGGTTTGCAATGGCACAGAATTCCAGATTGTGCTCTGACAACTAGTTCGCTACTAGTATGGACAGGGCCAGCTCAGCCCTTGAAAGTACTAGTGCCTAGGACTACTCTGGGAAATCCTTGAACCCAGCTGACTCCTGCCCTAGAAGCTTGGAACAGGTTCTGATTTAGATATCTGCACCTGTTGTAACCTTTGGGCTTAATGCCCAAGGGAAACCTAGTCAGAAAGAACAAGGAACATCTTGTTGTTCTCTGCTGCCCAAGAATTCTGAAACTGGCGCTGACTGTGTCTAACTGTGCATGAATTCCCAATGTTTCAGTGCCCACTTGTTTTTCAACATTTTATTATTTCTATAAAGCTGCTTTCCCAGAGGAACGGCCAAAGAAAGGCCTCTTTCTTGACAGAAGGTAAACAAGGTCTGCAAAATCATTTTGCAGTCTTGTTCCAAATAATCTTTGCACACCTGGTACAATGAAGGCTAGCATCCAGACACTACCATATGACAGAAGAATTACCCATTCATGGGCTGAGTTGTGTTTGTGCAGATTGTCATAATGGTCAGATGTTGTGGCTGCCTTAACCACCTGCTACATCAGGAGACTGAAAGGTATATGAATGTTCCTTGACTTTGGCAAGTATCTCAAGAGCAGGAGCCATGAATAAATTGGGCAAAGCAGGACAGAATCAGACACTGACATCCTTTTTATTACTTGGACCAGTAAAGTCCAGTCTGGTTGATGATAATGATCTGAGCAGTGTAGACTGGCCATCAGCACTGTTGCTTCAGTGTTCAGGAAAAAGGCCCTGTATAGTACAGCAATACTGGGTAGGCATTGGGAAGTGAGGGGAAGATGGGGCTCATCAACCTGGGAAGGTAGCCCATCTAGGAGAAGAAAAACTCTGATCCTAAACCTCTGCTGCCTTGCGGGACATCTTCAGAAGAATAAAAGGCTAAGGAGTAAACCCTACACAAATTCGGAGTGGAGTCCCTAAGATGGTTGGATGGCACCTTGTACACCTCCTTCTGGAAACTCCTGCAGCCAAGCTGGTGCCAAACGTACTGCTCTGCTTTCCTTTGGACCATATCAGCGAGGCTGAGGAAGAGGGTCTTGTCATCTGGGCAGCCCTGGACCTCCATGCACGCTGCCCAGGCTTGTGCCTCGAGAAGGTCACTTTGGTACTGCTAATGCAGTGGTTTGGTTTCACACCCGAAGGTGCACTCCATTATCTCTCAAGACGAATGGATGACAACGACAAAAAGTAGGCACAGAAAGCTAAAGCAAATGCCTTTGAGCACATAAACAACAATCAAATTGTAGGTGGAAGCCATTGTGATGTCCTCTGACATCTTACAGTATACATCTTTCATCCTTTGCATTGCTGAGCCGTGTGATATGTGAGGCTAAATTGGCCAGGGAATAATCCTACGTGTTGGGTGAAATTCACCACAACTTCAGTAACCAATGCCTATTCAGCAAATAATATTTGAATCAGTCCTAGCCACAACAAGTGCATTTGAATCACTAGCAAACTATGTATATTTTAAGTGTTTGTTGTGTCGTGGCTTAAGAAGTCCAGATACGCATCTTCAAGAGAACAGTTCTTTATTCAGGACAAAACAGGACTAGGAATTGGGGTAAAGGGAAGCTGTATTTATAGGAACAAGGCACGGGTGAAGAAGGATACATTTAGGCGGGAACCAATAACACACTAACTTTCCGGCAGAACCCAATCATGCTTAGGATTGTGTTGGTCCCCTTTAAATAGACAAATGGACAGTACTCCCGCCAGATTACAGAATATTTGAATTAATACACAACAGTGTTAACCTGCCAAAAGGCCCACAGAATTCCCCACAGACCTGAGTTTTGATTAGGACCAGAGTTCTCAGACTATGAAGCAGATATTGCTGGAAAGCAGAGGTGAAGAACAAGTGGCCCTCAAGATGTTGTTGGACTACAGTTTCCGTCACCCCTACCCATTGGCCACACTGGCTGAGATTGACAAGAGTGGAAGCCAAACAGCATCTGGAGAGCCACAGGGTTCCCATCCTAACGTCAACCCTCCTCCTTCCTACTCCGCCCCTAATAAACTTTTAGTAAAGGGGTTGGGAAACTGGAAAATATTGTGCTGAGGAACAAGGGGCTTAAGTGGGAGGGGAAAATTCAATGGCGGCAGTTGGCATAACTGGGAGCATTGGACAAATGCCTGTTATCTGTGGACGACAATTAACAGCAAAAAGTAGCAACATGCCATCGGGCCCCTTACTAACTGAGGCCCATACAGACACAAACTGAACCGAGCGTTAACATTTAACAGCATGATACAGAACATGACTAATCCAATATGACACCTCCGCCCTGTGGATTTTAATAGTAAGGAGTTTTAGGCATTGTTTTGAGAGTCCTTACTTAGTCATTTAGTCAGGACGGAAATTGTGACAGAGCAGAACTCTGTGCCCTTCCCAGTGATACGATGTGACTTTAAGCTGCAGTGGCACAATTCACCATTTTGCATTGCTGTGAGTCATCTCAGAGGCTTCTGAGGGAAAAAACAATGGTCTAGACACAAAATTGTGTTTTGAAAGTAAAATATGATGATGATGATGATGATAATAATGATAATGATACCCAAGGCTTCATTGTTACAGTTTCCTACTCGCAGTAATGAGGAATCTTGGCAGGAGAAACACATCACATTACAGAGCTCTTCTCCTTTCCTTCAAGTTGGTCAAGCTCACTCTGGGCAAAAGGAGACTGCTGCCTTCAGCACACTTTTGCTTTCCCTCGTGCAGATATTTGAGTGTAACTCCTGATTGCCTTCCCTGGCACGGCATCTGCACGAGGCATATGGAGGAAAGTGGATAGACTTTCACTCTTCTCTGCCAACACAAGCTTGTATTCTGTGGTCTGGAGGCTTTCTGAGGCTCTTTATTCTGGGTCACATTACTGGAGCGGAGAAGCGTATCTTTTGTTCTTGCTTTTAAAGGGATATTTTACTCACAAGGATATATACAGCATACCATTTGCGAGAGAATGGAAGGAGCAGAATGCAAAGCTGTCATATTTTGCATTTGTGACGCTTCTTTCATTTCGCTTTCATCTGAAAATGGGAAAAAAGGCTTCCAAACAAGGATAGCTCCGTGTTCAGAAATCCACTAGAGACATGAACTAGCTGCAGTGAGGTCAGACACGGAGCAGCCCTTGTTAAAAGCAGAGTTAACACTTTCGTCTCCTAGCATGCTGAATATGCAGGCTACCTGCCTTTGAATACTGAGATGTATCAAGAGTGATGTATATGGCAATAATAAGCATTCAGGTCATTAAACTGGAAATGGGGAGAAAGAACATTTGCTTGCAAGCTACATTTCAAAACATTTCACATTGTGAGGTGGCCTGGGCTTTGCTTTCATTTTGCGACTGCACGACAGGGTGCCCTGTCTACCACACAGAGATGCCTATAGCTCATTTGACTTCTTTAATGTTGTTTCTATATCAGTAAGCCAGATGGTGGAGAGTAGTAATGCTCTGCACTAATCACTTAGAAACTCTCTGCAGTAGTGCTTTGAGATTTGAAGACACACACACACACACACACTGCAAATGCCACTGGAATATATTTCCATATGCACACATTAGCTAAAATTCTCTCCCCTTCCTTCCCAAACTAGACACCTTTTGAAATGAAGAGGGGATCCGCCTTCTGTTTTGACCAGGAAGAAAGTCTAAATGTGCAGGAGTTCATTATTATGATGCAATTGTTGTCCTGGACCTGAAGCGTGGCACACTGCTCCCAATTCAGGATTCAGCAGCCATGCTGTTCCAACTTATTCCCACCCACCCTCCAGGTCCCCCATCAGTCTGATTCTGTAACCACTGCACATGCTGAATGTGTTGTTCAGTGGGTTGCCTTCCCATATGAAGGTTATGCTTCTGAAACAACCACCCCTGCAAACCTCAGCATTCCCCTAACCCTCTTGTGTGTGGCTGGTGCTTGGCTACAAAAGCAACAGCACTCCTCACCTGAGCAGCAGAGATAATGGGAATGAGTGAAACTGGCACCAACATGCTATCATGTGGCATGCTCCTGTTCAGCATACTCCATTCCTGAGCCTCCTTACTCTTCCTGATTTGTTTTTTAATAACACTTTGGACCCCCCCCCTTTTTCTGTTACCTTGTCAACTTGGCTTACAGGACAGGTTGATTTAAACCACGAAGAAGGAGGCAGGCCGATAGAGTCATTTTGTGGCGAGGGCCAGGAGTTTCTCCATTTCCAAATGCAAAGCCCCACCCACACCCTCTCACAACAGTCAGCGTTCCATCTCCATTGGATGCACTCAGCCTTCATTAGATCACTTGGGGGTTTCCACCAGGCCCTTGAGAAGGTTTCCCTTCTCTAACTTTATTTTGGCTACAGCAGGACTAGTCTGGCACTCGGAGAGAACTGAGATTGCTATTAGTACAGAGAGAATTGTGGTGATTTTTAGGTGTGACAGCAAAGTTGACAGATTTAGAAAGAAAGTGCCTAGGGAGAGAGATGTGCATAATTAAACAGCAGTACAAAGAAGAGGACCTCTGGAGCATAATTGCCGTCTTGATGTTTTGTTGAGTGGTTGGTTTTTAATTCTGTGTCTTTTCAGCGCTCTCCCCACTTAATCAGATTAGTCAGATATGCTAATAGGTGTTTGTGTCTTAGGAAAGCATCTATACATGCTTGTTGACATGAAGGCTGCTGTACTGTAAATGGAGCCCAGTGGACTGCACACATCCACCCCACTCCTGAATGCCATCTGTTCTCTGGCCTCATGCGTTTGTGTGTTGTCATCTCAATGCATTTCACTAGAAAAGCTGGTCCACGTATGTATCCCTGCTGTATGAGTGATTTGCCTCTCCCCAGTGAAGTTAACTGGAAAGCAGTTCAGGACAAGAATGCACCGCCCTTATTTGTTCACATCCGCCTCTTGTCGCGTTGAATGGTGAATGGAAGGCAAAGTTAGTCCCCCATAGGGAAATTGGTCCTCTTCTTGCTAAACCAACCTAGCCTGGAATATTTTATAGGGGTCAGGCCATACCTTCTCTGACACATTGCTATGAATAAACTTTACTTACTGATTGAGTTCTTTCCTTATGTTTCCTGGTCGGAGCTTGATAGTGGTATACTGCCAGGATGTGAAATCAAGAGCCTGCTGTACGCTTAAGTCCTGACCCCATGTGCAGAAGACATCATTGGGCTGGCATTTAAGTTTGGCATTTTGAATTTCTCAACAACAGTCGCTCACTCTCCTCAACAGATTTCATAAGAAGGCTAATGTCACAACAAAACAGCCAGGCCTGACTAGGGCTTAGTTCATGAACCTGTAAACCATGCCAGGGTTCAATATTTAACCTTCCTTTTCTTTTAAAAAGATAATTTTTCACTTTTCTGAGATACAAAGGTAAATGCAGTAACTCAACGGAAAAACAACAAGGGAACACAATTAAAACCAAACCATGATACCTGAGTTTGTAAATGCTAGTTTTCCGCATACCTCACCATACATATTTAGCAGGCAACATAAAGAGACCCTGCAAATGCAAGAGTGAATAACTGGATCTCTCTCCAAAATGACCCCTGAGCTATTGAGGCCACTCCCCCCCCCCATGTAGGGGTTAATAAATGTAATTGCACATTATTATTGATTCCTTGCCCCAGCCACTCAGGGCGGCTTCCAACAAAGTGTAAAGGAACACACCAAAACATCAGACATTAAAAGCTTCCCGATGCAGGGTGGCCTTCAGATGTCTTCTAAATGTCATAGAGTTGTTAATTTCCTTGACATCTGTTGAGAGGGCGTTCCACAGGGCGGGCGCCACTACTGAGAAGGCCCTCTGCCTGGTCCCCTGTAACGTCACTTCTCACAGTGAGGGAACTGCCAGAAGGCCCTCGGACCTGGACCTGAGTGTCTGGACTGAACGATGGGGCTGTAGACGCTCCTTCAGGTATACTGGGCCTAAGCCATGGTAACCAATTCTAAAAATGCATGCATCTGTGGAGTGTCATTCCTTCATTGTTTAGTGATCAGAGATACCTGGTGTACATGTGGGAGCAGGAGCAATATTTCCAGGCGGAAGCTTCTAGGCAGATTTGATCCCCACTGTCTCTCATTTTAACTACTTTACCTCATGCTGTCAGTGATGTTTTTATGTCCAACCAAAACAATATTCAATATTCATGGAGAATATATTTAACCATAGATCTACCCCCACCCCACCCCACCCATGCTGGAGGTCTGTAAAGAGTTCTTTTATCGCACACCAGCCCTGCCATGTAATTGAAGTGACAAATACAGCAGTAATGGGTACTTAGATATGTTAAGCAGGCTAAACATGCTAATGAGTCCTATGAGTGTGGCCTTTGATTCAGCAATAATCTGTAATTAAACTATTGTGGACTGCTTTACATTTGAAACAGATGGGCAAACAATGCCTTTGCACATGCTTTCTTAGTGGCAGAGGGCTCGGCTAAATTATTTATACATTAGGTAAAAATATAAAAGGCTCAGCATCCATACATCAAAAACTGACCCGTTTCAAATTATTTCATCCAATTATACAAATTGCAAATGGGGACGCAGTTTATTTTCTGCAATCCTGTCGCCGTAGTAACCAGTGCCGCTAATTGTGAGATTCCAGCCCAGTCAATTAGGGACTTTTACACTTGTAACTGAACGCTCCTCAACTGTGTCTGCTCTCTAGACTGACACTAAAGTCCAGGAAGAATCCTCATGATATACATGAAGTGTTTAACTTCAAGTTGTGGCACAGCTTTGGGGCAGGTTCTCAGAAAGATGGAGAAGGGCTTTCAGCCAGTATGTACTGCTCATGAGCCAGGAATTAAAATAATAATAATAATTTATTATTTATATCTCGCCCATCTGGCTGGGTTTCCTTCTTTACATTCCCAGGGGACTGCACAAAATCAGGAGCACAATTTGAAGTAATCAAAGTAATGAGAAGTGTATCCATTGTGCAAGATATTTAGTCAATCCTTTATACCACAGAAAATAAACAGCATTTAATAAAAATCACAGCAATAGTAAAATAATACTGTAAATAGACCCAAACAATGTATGTAGCGTTGTGGTCAAGCTTTGAGATATATAGGACTTCATCTTATTTTTAAAAACAAAAAAAGCAAGCAGGTGAAATTATATAGGAGAGTCGGAACAGAGTATGGAAAATATCATTTCTCCCATTTTAATTTGTTAAACATACAGCAAGTTTCCCTGACTTAGCGAAACTTATTTTAGCATGGTTACACAATTTTGATCTCACATGAATATAGTAAACCTCACATGATGCATACTTTGGGAACAATTAATATTAATCTACTTTCCAATAAGGAGTGAAATACAACTTACGTGTCATTAGTCCAAGTCCCTAATTTTAAGGAAGTTGTAAGTTTGAAGAATACTCACGAGAAAACAGATTTAAGTGTGTTTCTGGGCTATTTGAATAAATGTGCAATCCTAGTAAGGTCAACTTAGAATGAAGTTTCCATGAGTTCAGTGCGACTTACCCCCAGGTAATTAGGTGTAGGATTGCAGCCGAAGAACAAAACCCCCAGCTCCGTTGTACCCACTTACGGTACTACTCATAGAATTCCCATGATAATTTTCTAAATGGATAGCACGTTCGCTTTCCAGGATACTATTTTCTTTTCATACTGAAGATGAAGAGCAACTGCTTCTTCTGAAATATGGAAATCAAGAGAACGCCCAGCGAAAGAATGGGTGGGACACACAGGTTAAATATGAGCTGACACGGGATCAAAGTGATTTGGTGCAGATCAATGGGAACATCCTTTGTGCTCTTCCGTCCTGCTCACTTCAAAGTATGAGGTTAGTGCCAAAGTTAAATTAACAAGACTGATGATAGTTGCGTATTAAATATTTTACGGGGTTGCATTAGAGACATCAAAGGCAAACGGGCCAAGCTTTGCCAGTGGCATGAGCATACATAATAAAGATACTGGACAAGGACAGCTGTGCTTTCTTGAACAGAGCAATAAAATAATCAATGAATGCAGGCAATTAGGACACAATTCCAACTAGTTCATTAGAGAGAAAGAGAGGAAAAAAACAAGAGAGCCAAACCGACGTGCTCATTTTACTTAATATAGTCTCTCGTATTATTTTATGCAGATAACTAGTTTTCATGTTTGCAGGTTTGATCAGAATACATTCAGGAAAATTAATTATTTATTAAATATGTTAGTCACTTTATCTTGCTCAAGGCAATCCAAAACAGCTTACAACCAAACCAAATTAATGACATCATACAAAGATCAGTCGGATCCTGAGCATGGCTCAAACCAAATTTCCGCCCAAGGAAATGTTTACTGGGGTCCACAACCCCCCCCCCCAGTATGTTTCCGTTTATTGTGTTAAAGGCAGCTATCGTCATAAAGTTTACAGCCAGAAATATTAAACACCCTTTTGTCAACAGTCCCCAATTATCAAGCCTGCCAGATTTGTAACACATGTATAGCAAAACTTTGCAGGCTAATCCATAGTAATGCAGGGAATCCCTTGTGCGGATTAAGTGACGTTTCGGGGATTAGGATGCAAGATCCCGGCTAGTGCAGGTGAGGTCAGGCATGACACTGCCTCATCAGGGCTGCAACATCGCTTGCAATGTGTAAAGGATGTCAGACAAACAGCCTTAAAAATACAACCAACAGAGGAGGCTTTTGGACTGCGTTTTACACCTTAGTCTCATCTATTTGCTCGGAGACTCTACAACGTTATTTATTATGACATCTTACTAACTTGCGTAACAAAGTCCCAAACCAGAAAACTGGAATAAAAATCACACTGGAGTCATGTATTCAGGTAACCATTTTATGATTAATGCTAGAATTTTCCTCTGGCACCAAACTAGATGGAAGAGTGTGCAAAAGTGTTGCGCAAAACAAGACTAAAATCCAAAATAGAGCAAGAATAATGGATTTATCAAATGATGTTTGCCTTTTCGCGTCCCCCTCCCCCCTAAGAGGATGCAGTCAGCAAACCTGTTGGGTTGATACAATATTCTTCTCCACCCTATTCCTGAAAACCTGAGAGTCCAGTAATGCTGTTTCGACTGCCCAGAGCAGTTGCAAAGAAACAGCTCCTAGAAAATCTGCAAATCCAAAGCACCAGATAGGATGATTGTGAATGCCTTGGCCTAAGTAGTCAGCATGTCAGTGGTTACATGGCCTTTGGGGTGGCATGCATCCTCTATGTCTCTCTGGCTTCCCACAGCTGGAACTGCAAGGCAGCCTTTTGTGAACTGCAAGCTAAACTTCCCTCTCTTGCTGAATGTTATGTTAAGATGAAGCCGTCATCGCTTGGCTCACTCACCCGTTCTTAGGGCCAAGCTACATGTTACGTAATTCCTGCTTTCAAAAATGCATGCTTAAACTGGCCTCTTTAATTCTGAAGAAAAAGCAGCTGTGAGCCCCCTGGTTTGACATATGCTCCCAGTTTTGCACTTGCTCTTCTTAAAACGAGGCGAGCTGCCTTACATATAAAATATCAATCATCGTTCTTCACAGCACCTGACCCAGTCATTCCAGGCTGATTTAGTGAAGTTTTTTAAACATGTAGCAGTGTAAACAGACCCCTAAGCCAAGCTAATGTGCGTAACATCGATTGGGAAGCAGATAATGGTGTTAATGCAGGCACCGAAGGACAAGCAGCTTCTAAGCCTGTGCTGTACTTTCTGTCATACAAGCTGCTCAGAATAATATGTGCAGTTACTGAATAGGGGTCTGTGTGTGTACACTCTCTCTCTCTCTTAGGAGGCAATCCTTTCTTTGCTTACCTGAGAGTAAGTCCCATTGAACACAAATGGGTTCCCATTTGAATAGACATACCTGTATATAGAACATAGCTGTCATGTTTTCCCTTTTCTCGCAAGGAAGCATATTCAGCATAAGGGAATTTCCCTTTAAAAAAGGGAGAACTTGACAGCTATGAATAGAATCATGATGTTAGCCTTCCTGATCTGTGTACATGCAGGGGGGAAATGCACATTCAAATCCTACAAAGTATTTCCCCTAAAATAAAAATCTGCATATGATGTGACGTGGTGATGCCTCAACGTTGGATTTTTTCCATGTGTATGTGTAAACCCAAGAGTCCTTCATTTTACCTCCACAGTTAGGGACAGAGACTATTTTCAACAATAGCCTATACTTTGCTTTCCATCCAATAATAATAATGGGGCAGTGGGTATTGGCTCAAAATGGAAGGGAGAAGTTTTTTACAAAAGAAAATGAGAGGTTTTCCAAATAAAAAACCCTTTTCAAAACAACCAGTGTTTGTGCGCGTTATAGGACTGAGGGAAAAATGGCCGACCTGGATTCTGAACTACTAGTTGAAAAATGGCTGTCAGCAAATGGCAGCCTTAACAGCACTAGCTGCAGTCCTTTACACACTTACCTGAGAGTAAATCATACTGATCTCCATTTTGACATATTATGAAGTACATATGATGGCCCTGTTAATCAAAGTACACTGGTTAAAAAGACAACCATTCACCATGCTTAAAAGGAGTAACTATTTACTCATAGCACTTGAAGTGTCACATACATTTGATTCTGTATTAGTTATGATATACAGTGGTACCTCGGTTTTTGAACGTAATCCGTTCCTGAAGACCGTTTTGAGTTCCGAAATGTTCGAAAACTGAGGTGCAAAGGGTGGTCTGCAAATTTAATTGAGAAAATTGAGAAACACTCAGTGGAAGCCGTTCTGAGGTGCAAAAGCATTTACTTCTGGATTTTCGGCATTCGAGTTCCCAAATGTTCGTTCAAAAACAGAGGTACTGCTGTATATAATTATATATTATATAGTCATAGAATAATAAGTTAGAAGGGATCATAGTCATAGAACAATAGAGTTAGAAGGTCATCAATTCCAACCCCTTGCAAAGCAGGAATCCTTTTGTCCAACATGGGGCTCGAACTAATGAACTTAAAGTTTAAGAATCTCATGCTCTATCGACTGAGCTATTATAAGTTGAGTGTTATAAGTACATATAATAAGTACATACAGCTGTTATGTTAGAAAAAAATACATGCAGGACTGTGGTGTATTTCACACAATAATTTCAAATCATTTGCTGTAAAAAAGGTAAGGAAGCATGGTAAAAGGTATTTGTTTTTGTAAAAAGCAACCCTAAAGCATTCGGTCTTCAAGTGGCACAACCACATATGGTAAGAAATTAAGAAATGGGTCCCCAGATGCATGTTGGGGGTCAATTTGAGTCCTGGGTACGAAAATATTGAAACTTTGGACCTAAACCCCAATTTTCAGAATAAACCCTTTCAATAAAAGCTTTTTAACATCAACAGCTATTAAATTAGATAACAAAACCTTGCTGCCATAAAGCAGCAATAAAGAACCAACAAGAATAAAAGGAGTAATAGCAGTAATATCCATACAAACATCAAATAGCAATAACAATAACTCAGGAAAATAGGACTTTGTTGACTTTTGGGAAACGATTCCAAAATGTGCAGGTTTTGGGGAGACCATCTTTGTTCATCTAACCTTGCAGCAGGTGGGGAGGGGCAGAGAAATCGGCATCTAAGGAAGATTTTAAAGAGTAGGTAAGCAATATGGTAGCTGGAAGCAGGGAGCTACAGGGTTGGCAATGTGGTGCTGCAAATGGAGTGTGAAGTACCATACTTTTCTTAAAATTGAGTCCCCCCCAAAACTGCGGGAGGCAGTGGAAGACCGGAGTGCCTGGCGTGCTCTGGTCCGTGTGGTCACGAAGAGATGGACACGACTAAACAACAACAACAACCATACTTTTCTATTAGACACCTCCATGTATAAGACACCCCCCTATTTTGGGGGACTAAATTTTAAGAAAATGAGGAGAGATGGCCCAAAGTTGTTGAGCCTCTTCCCTCATGCCACTGTGCGCGGGAAATGATTCAGGGAGTGCTTCCAGTGCCGGCCCTACGTGCCGGCTGGGTGGCGCAGGGCACCATGGCGCCGGCCCGCCAGGAGGGCGCCGTGAGCTGCGCCCACCCGCTGGCTGACCGGTCCGCCGCGTAGCTGCGCCTGCCCGCCTGCCTGCCGCGCAGCAGTGCCTATTGCACCCGTGCTGCGTGCGGCGCCCACCCACCCACCACGCTGGGAAACGGGGTGGGAGGGCGCCGGAACGGGGTGGGAGGGCGCCAGAGGGATCCAGCGCACCACGGCACCGAGGGCGCCTAAGACGGCGCTGAGTGCTTCCCATGTGCAGTGGCATCGGGGCAAGTTGCGCACCGCCAGCCAGCACCCCCAGATCGCCCCCTGCATACAGCGGCATCTCCCCCCCATGCCACTATTCGTGTATTGGACGACTCCATCCAGTTTTTGACATGATTTTTGTGTCAAAAACCCTTGTCCAATACATGGAAAAATACGGTATTTAATTGTTATTTTTTATTTTGTGGTATTGTTTTATGAGCCTTGTTGACGGAACTGCTTTAAGTGGTGGCCCACCATTTTATTGCAATTTGATTTGGTGACTATTCTGGGTGTCTGTAAAAGAAAAGAAAAAAGCAAAATCTTAAAACAGGACAAAAATGGAAACGTTTTTCCTTTTAAATTGCCTTTGATTTCCATACGCTCCCTCCAATCCTGTGGAATATGACGGTTAACAACTTGGACTTCAATACATGGGTAAGAATAGGATGGAATTTCTAACATCAAGACACCCTGCCATCTGTTTCTCTTTTAAGAAAAAACCCTCTCTCCACAAATCGGCTCTTTTAAGCTTTGCTGGGAGAAAGCACTGTACCATATGACCCGTTTTAAAAACCACTTACACAGGCTTTACAAGTCAAAACAGCACCTTGAACTTCTTGTGCACAATTTACTAGCATCCAACACTGCCATGAGCAATGCTTAATAGTTGCAAGTGCTCATTTGTTGCTGTCATAATATGAGTACAGCTATTAATAATAATTAGCTGTGTGGAAATAGGAAGGAGTCGCATAAAGACATTTGATCCAGGGTTGCCCAAAAGTTTTCCGAGGCCTGAGAGAAAAATGGAAGAGTAGGTTGCATGACTGAGATAGAACTGTATTTGATAGTGGCAAATCCGCTCCACCGCCTGGTGGGGAGGAGTTGCGGTGAATCACCCCGGGGGCGGGGACGTTGTTCCGCGCCGACCGGGGGGGGGGGATCCTGGCCACGTCATCCATCGGCCAGCCAATCAGGAATCCGGGGATGTGGATCTTGTCTGAAGCCCGAAGTGGGGCAAGGGCCATGCCATGACCCTTCCGGGAACCCAGGGGTGAGCTCGAGTTGGTTTGCATTGACGGGGCTCCCCCTACCAGTGGTTTACCCTACCAGACTACCTGCGCAGCGGACAGGAGTCAGGTATAGCCTGGTCTACTCAATGCCTAAGCCAATACAGCTCACATTCTGTAACCAAAAAAGTTGTGGCCTAAATTTGCCCAATAACATTAACCTTATATCTTGTGTCCTAGTGTTTTTATTTCTCCTTGAGGGGGTGGTTGCGGGGTCTCAACACGCAAATTGTAGCTGGGAGCCATGGGAACGGCTGGGCTAGACTCCATATCAACAAGTAATTCACCTTGCTCAGCGATAGTTGATGGGCTGTCAACCCCAGGCTGGTGAAGCCCAGGGAGCCCAGGTCACCATGGCATAGCAAGAGAGGCAGATGCTCAAAAGGAGCGAGAGGACCAAAATGTGTGTAATGCTAAGCGTGTAGCATGCAGCTGCATTTATTTATTTAAGAGTGGGTGTGGATTGCCAGCACACAGAGAGGGATTGTGATCCAGATGAACCCCCCCCCCCACCCTCACCCAGCTTTTGGGCTGAAAAGGAAATAAAACTCCCACTGGAACTGGAGGGAACTTCACCCCAATTCCTGGTGAACCCCAGAGGGGGAAAGCCACAGAACAACTGGCAGAGCTGGGGAAAAACACACTGAGGATCTTGCATTCGTCTGATAAAATAGTACTTGTCTGCTCACCCTTCATATCTCCAGCCTGTATGGTTGGTTAATGGAGTGCATTGGTTCTCTGATGCCAATGCCTATCTAAGCCCAGGCGTTTGTTTGACCTAGTACAATATAAGAAACAAAATAAGGAATCTGATGTTGTGAAAGGGAAGCATGCCTTTCGCTGTGTAAGTAGACAGCTTACCCTACCATGTTCGGAACCATTAAATAGGTTGTTGCTGGATGGAAGCTGATGGGAATTGATAGTCCAAAACGTTGGAAGGGTACTAGGTTGGCAATAAAGCACAGCATACAATCCAGCTGCTTAAGAACATTTAAAACAAAACCCAGAGGTATAAATATAGGGCTGTATTCAACAAAGTTTTACTCATAGTATACCTTTTGAAATTAATGAACCTAAGTTAGAGACGTTCATTAATTTCAGTGGGTCTACCCTCCATTTAGTTGAATACCACTGTTAGATATTTTTTTTTTAAAAAAAATCCATTAAAAATCCAATAGTTTCAAAAAATAATAGAATTCCATAGCTCAAGGACGTTTGGAATTATTATTCCCATTTTGTCCACCCTGAAAACTCAAGAACAAAGTCACACTGGATTCAAACAAAATGTGTTCAGATAACACTTTCATAGAGCTACAGTTTAAATGTTTTCTTGTGGTGTGCGTTGTGAGGAAAGAGCATTCACCAGAAACTCCCTTTATAGCTCATAAATTCCTCATTTTTGAAGCATAAATGAGACCCGTGGAAGAGAATGGAGACAGCATTGTCATTTAAACCAACAACGCTGACAGCTAGACTGTTTGCTTTTCTGCTGTGGTTCTTTTTTCCCTTTACATAAGCCAGGGGTCACAGTCGCAGCCTAGCCAAACAGCCTAAAAAACACAAGAAAGGGAGTAAAAATCTGCTGTTGGATGTAGAAGGCACAGTTGAAGGCCAAGACTCTTTGCACACTGTTAAGGAGGACAGTTGGTTGAGGGAAGAGAATTGTAAAGATGCTTCCTTTTCTTTCTGGCCTTGCCTAATCCAGGAAAAACATCTTGCTTTTGTCATTATGCTTCGGAGATTTAATTGAAAGAAGGGTCCCCCAGCTCCAGTTGTTTATAACCCTACGCCAATTAAACTTGCTCAGGCTGATGCTGTTAAAAATATCAGCAGCTGCAGCAAAGCAGCGCAGCAAAGCAGCTATAAGAGGAAAAGATCAGGGTGGGACTTTTCTCCTTTCATACCTTCAAAAGTTCATGATCGCTGAAGGAGAAATAGCTGCTTCTGCTGCTTCTGGAGACAGTCTGCGGCTAATCTCAGTCTGCGGCTTTTCTTTAATGCGAAACGTATTTCTAGTACCGCTATGCACTGATTTCACATGCACCAAACCAATCCCTGCCCATATCAGCGAGTACAGTTGTTTTCTTTTCCTTTCCATTTCTTTTCCTGGGCCAGCCTCGTCTATGCAACAGCAAAAAAAAAAAGGGTGGGGGTGGGGACCGCGAGCGAAGGAGCGCGAAGGCGGGGCAGCTCGAAACTACCGGTACAAGCCGCCAGAAGAACATTGTGGGCGTGGCTAGAAAGAGCGGGACGGAAGGAGGGTGGCTGAGCAAGAGAAACAGAGGCCGCGATTGATGGGCTGAGCGCGAGAGGGAAAAGAAGAAAAACGCCCAAGAGGGAATAGGTGGGGCTGACAGTCGTTCTGGAGCCTGCGTTCTGGAGCCGAGGGTCAAAACCGGGGGCGGGGCTGCAAGCGGAGGCCGGGACGCGGGGAGGCGCGCTGACGGCCTTGGCCAGGGAATTTCGAATGAGGCTGAGGGAGGCGGTGGCGCAGCGGCCAGACGGGGAAGCGAGAGGCAGCAGCAGCAGGAGGAAGCCCGCCGAGGAGGTAAGAAAGCCCTACAGGCGCCGCCGGCAAAGTTGGTGCCGGGACTTAGCAGCGCTGGGTTTTTTTTGGCGGGCTTTGCTGTTGAGTGAGACAGCGAGTGAGACGGCCCGCCGCAGCTTCCCTTCCTCTCCTCGGCTGCGTCCGGGAGGTGGGCGAGCGAGCGGGTGGCTTTTGCTCTGCCCTCCACCCCCGAGCCGCCCTTTGGTTTCTGAGTTCCGGTGGAGCTGCTGGGGGGGGGGGTGGCAGCCGAGAGGGAGGGAATGTGATCCGCGTGGGGGCGGGAATGAACGCCAGGCTCTGGGATACGCGTCCCGACGTATTTGCTGTCCTGGAAGCCCCCTGCAGGCCGCCGGGACTGTTGTGACCTGCGTCGTAACGCGATGTGTTTATGTGTAGCGCCGTCTCCCGTGTTTGCAGTGATTGGTGAGCGGGGAGCCCTGGCCCCATTTAGAGGGAAGAAAAAAAAGCTCTTGCCAACGCGTGATAGCTTTATAGGCACCAACTAACAAGTTACAGCGTGCTGATTTTGGTATACCGAGAAATGGTACTCAGAGCAAACTGGATGTGAAGCGAAGTAGCGAGGTGGGGTGGGGAAAGTGGACATGGTGAAAAAGCTTAAAATGGACGCAGGACTGCAGGCGGTATTATGCAGGCTTAATTAGATTAGAATGTGGTAGGTACCAAATGGGTTGCATGAAAGCATCTGGGACCAAACATTCAGGGTCTGTTTACCCCCATTCCCTTTTGAAAACACCTCAAACTTAGTGGTTTCTCAGAGCTGTTTTAAAAACAACACACAGGCATTGCACTCCTTATGTTGCCAAAGTTATACATCCTGCATGCTCTAATTTTAAGGTATGCTGAGTATGCTCTTTGATCACCTGAAGCAAAATAGGGTGGTGTTAGGCTGTGTACCCCCCTCAAGTATTACCTTTATATGGTAGAAACATTATTCACACCTTCAGTTGTAAGATTGCTGGATAGCTAAATTTGGTATTCCTCAACACACACACACACACACACAGAGAGAGAGAGAGAGAGAGAGAAGAAGAAGAAGAAGAAGAAGAAGAAGAAGAAGAAGAAGAAGAAGAAGAAGAAGAAGAAGAAGAAGAAGAAGAAGAAGAAGAAGAAGAAGTGCCCATGTGCTTTAGAATATGATTTGGCAACTATGGAAACAATTCATTTGCACTTCTCCTAAGTGTCTGCCTAGCATAGCATAGCCATATTCTTTTAAAAAAATTGGTCATGATAAGCTAAAAAAAATATGGATGTGATTTTGACATTTTGTTTTTTTAGGTCTTTGAGGCTAGGATGCTGCAACACATGAGGGGTAGTTTTGGATAAAGAGAGTTTGAGATAAGAGCTGCATGTGGATTTGTTAAACTTGTAGCTTTGCTGGTGATCTGGATAGTATGATCTGTAAGTAAGAAGCTTTGTTAGGAGCTTGACAATGAAAGTGAGGTAGTTCTAAAGAGGCTAGTGCCACCTTCTAGAGAGGATGGTGGGGAAATGAATGTAACCTACTGGCAAGGAGTGCACTTTTACTACTCTTTCTTACTATCACCTGCTTATTACCTAGATCAGAAGCTGAGTGATTCCCACTGACATATGAAGTCTACTGGAGCAGGAGACTGCTAGTTAAAGTCTCCTGCTTGACATTTCTATTTGATCCCTCTCCTAGTTTCTCATGCAGTTTAGCCCAGTAGTGTAGCTCAAGTGGTTCGAGCAATGGCGTGTACGTGTGTAACTAACAGCCTTTGAGTGTGTTTAGGAAGCAGTACAGAAATCAAATTGAGCAGTGTGTTAATTAAAAGCTGGAGGAGAAACTATAAGTAGGTGAAATCAAAAGGAAAACACTAAATAATATTTTTGTATCTAATCCTATATTAGGAAAACCTAACATAGCAAAACTTATTCTTATGGCCATCTTTGCCCTTGGTAGCCTCTGAAGTTGGTGGGAAGGTTAGGAAGAAAGTATGTGGGCATAATATCACTTTTTATGCAGTTTGATTGTGGTGATAATGATTAACAGCTAAACTAAGGAAGAAGGGACTTAGACAAGGATGCTGGAGGTGATTAACACTCATTTCCTGCTAGAAGGTGAGAAGTGGGACAGAGATGACTGCCAGACATCAGAGTGCTGGTGCTTTAGATATTTGACAGGCATATGAAGTCTGCTATTCTAGTCAACTCCATGGAAGGAGTTGGGTGAGCTGTCAGAGGGGCTGTAGAAAAGATGATCTTAAAGAATTTCTGCAAAGTGCACTGCAGTTAAGAGGTGAGGCTGTTTCCCAGGAGGAGCGAACGGTGTTTCATTTCAGAAGGTGGGCTTTTGAAAACCACGGACAGAATTAGTGTCCCACCCCCTTTCCACCACCCCTTTTCTACCCCACATTTATCTGCTGGTTCATGCTCTATGGACTAGCCACTCTTACTTATAAGAGCCTGAAGTTTCTGTTGTGAATGCCTAGTAGAATGGTTTTTGGGTGAATATCTCTGTATATAAGCATTATGTGTTTAAAGATGGATTCCATAAATCAGGCTCTCCAAATAATTTTGTACTACAACTTCTACCATTCCCAGCCAGCATTCCCATGCTCATGGAAGAAGGGTGTTGTAAGGCACAAACCTGAGGATACCACATTGGCTTCCCCTGCCAGAAATTAAGCTACATTTTCTGATCTTGAAAAATTAAGTTATGTTATAAATCAATATAGAGAAGGTTTGATAGGAGATAGCCTGTTTCCCTAGCTTCCTAGTGTCAGCAATATCACATTTCAGCTACTGTGCCGTATTATATTATTTTAATTTTTTAATTTAATTTAATTACATTTCATTTACACTTGTATACCACCTCCCTTCTGTCATGGAATGCAAGGCAGCTTACATGTTGTTCCCATCTGGTCATCCATCCAGGTACTGGCCTGGCCTAGATCTATTGCATTACAGTAGTCACCATGCATTTCTGGGTAGATGTTTTGTGTCCATGTTCTTATTGCTCACACATTTAAAAATTACAGAATAAACTATCTTTGCCTTTGCTTGGTCTTGTTCTCTGTGTGTTTTCACTTTGCAGTTTTTGAGTTTGGTCAATGTACCAGTAGGTAATATCTTCTGGAATGAATTGGTATGCACTGGGGGAAAAAGACTGAAGTCTTAACATAAACATTTCCAAAATTTCTTGGGGTGAGTCTGGAAAAGTTGTTAATTGTCAGGGGCATTTTTCAGTGGATGGTCATGACAGTCATACCAAAATGTACACATGCATTGCAGCATTGCTGTTCACATTGCTAGGAGCTGTTTTGCTTTTTTTCAGGTATATCTTGGAGCACTGCAGAAACCTGCAAAACTAGTGTGACCAGAGAATATGTGGAACAGAAAAAGGGATGTGCAGTTCAGACAATGACAGTTTTACAATTATGTCCCTAATTATTTTAAAAGTTATTGACTGCATTCAGTCTAAGAGTAGTACATGTGTGTGTGTGCCCATGTGGATAAGGTAAAGGTAAAGGGACCCCTGACCATTAGGTCCAGTCGTGACTGACTCTGGGGTTGCGCGCTCATCTCGCAGTATTGGCCGAGGGAGCCGGCGTATAGCTTCCAGGTCATGTGGCCAGCATGACAAAGCCGCTTCTGGCAAACCAGAGCAGCACATGGAAACGCCGTTTACCTTCCCGCTGTAGCGGTTCCTATTTATCTACTTGCATTTTGGTGTGCTTTCGAACTGCTAGGTTGGCAGGAGCTGGGACCAAGCAACGGGAACTCACCCTGTCACAGGGATTCGAACCGCCGACCTTCTGATCAGCAAGCCCTAGGCTCAGTGGTTTAGCCCACAGCGCCACCTGGGTGTTAATATATATCATTGAAAGGAAATTGAGTTTCTAATTGTGACTTTGAAATACTTCTATGGTATTAGAGTTGCTTCAAAGATGTTTAATGTAAAAATGCGGGCCAAGACTTAAATAAACAAATGGGACTGCTAGGTCACCAATGAACCACCATAAACGTTACTACTCCCACTTCCCCCACATACCTCAGAGCAATGCTTTTTTCTGGGGATACACATACCTGTAAACATTTTGTGAATCTAAGTTTGGCCTCATTGAGCGGCAGCATTTCAATATGAGTAGGAGAATGAGAGGACCCCTAAACATTTTAAAGCAAAAAAGACATTGCCTCATTGAGGGAGTAGGGAGAGTGTGCACATTCACCCATGGATAACTTGGAAGAGGGGAGCAGAGAGGTCACACTCACTTTGGACTATACTTTGAGATTTAGTATCTGTAAATTTCTGTGTCAGTCACTGAATTCTTAAGATTGTTCTCTTGTTTAACAAAACCATGAGCAAAAACAGATTTTAAAGCCAGCACATCCCAGGACAAACTGTCTAACTTAAAAGTAGGAAGTTTTGTCAGGGTTTTTTTTTTTTACTTATAACTTCATAACACAATTTTTGTTTCTCTTTTTTGCAGTTGTTCCTGTGCCCTTTTGCAAATTCAAACAACCCCCCTACATTTAATAAAAGTGAAACAGTTTCAGTGTGTTTATTGGATTATGGGTCATTGAGGGTTTTTTTTTAAAAAACCATTTATTAGTATGTCTAATTCTGACATATCCATGGTTTCCATGCATAATAAAATAAATCTATTTACAGTCTTTATATTTAAGCACATTCCCTAGGCAACAAGTGCCATGAAGCATCTAATTTACTATAAAATGATCCAGCTGCTGACTCTGTTTACAATAAGAGTTATTAAACATAAGACATGCTGCATACGTGGCAGTGTAGTGCTTCTGGAATGTGACCAATTGAATGTGACCTGGTGGCTCAGTTTCTGAGGCACTAAATTTCTAGCTGTAATTTAGGCTGTGATTTCTTTGAAGCCTAAAACATTAACCTCTTGTGGTATTTGAACACAGAAATATCAGAACGACAATGATTTAGACTGCAGTGTGATGTAGTTCCTCCCATCCCTTAAAAAACAAAGAGAGTTCTGACTTGAAATATCTTTCTACTTGAGGCCCACATTGTAATAAATATTTTTTTACCAGTTAAGTAGCTTTGTTGTACTACAGTTTGTTTAAAGTAAATACTTAATCATATCTCCTGGGACAAACCTAAGGTTCTGCACTTAAGCAGGAATAATCAGATGCACAAATATAGGATAGGAGACACCTGGCTTAACAGAGTACATGTGAAAAGGATCTAAGGCTCTTAGTAGACCATAAGCCTAACATGAGGCTACCGTGTAATGCAGCAGCAGCAGCAACAGCAGCAAAAAAAAAAAAAAAAAAAAAGGGCTACTGTAATTCAATTCTAGGATGCAGCAGCAAATGCACAGTGCCCAGATCCAGGGAAGTGGTATCTCGGGTTACAGACGCTTCAGGTTGCAGATGCTTCAGGTTACAGACTCCACTAACCAAGAAATAGTACCTCGGGTTAAGAACTTTGCTTCAGGATGAGAGCAGAAATCGCGGGGCAGCGGGCCCCATTAGCTAAAGTGGTACCTCAGGTTAAGAACGGACCTCCAGAACAAATTAAGTTCTTAACCAGAGGTACCACTGTAGTGCCAATCTAATCTGCCTTGGTCGGACCCCACCTGGAGTACTGTGTCTAGCTCTGATCACCACAGCTTAAAAAGGATATCGACAAGCTAGAACAGGCATTGGCAACATTTTCCAGCCATGGGCCAGAGCATTCCCACGGACTATTGTCCATGGGCTGGACATGCGCAGAAGCGATTTCCGATGCCATGCTGCACATGGCCGGGGCGCCGGAAATCACTTCTGCACATGTCCAGGGCGCTGGAAATCGCTTCTGCGGCTGTGCAGAAGCCGGAAATCCCGCCTGCGCAGAAGCAATTTTCGGCGCCTGCACAGGCACAGACGCGATTTCCAGCGCCCTGGACATGCTCCAGAGGGTAGCACCCAAACCAATGGATTCAAATTACAAGAAAGGAGTTTCTTACTAAACATTAGGAAATTTCTGATAGTAAGAGCTGTTTGACAGTGGAACAGACTACTTTGGAAGCGGGAAGTTTTTAAACAGCTGGATGGTTATCTCTTAGGAATTCTTTAGCTGTTATTCCTACATTGCAGGGGGTTGGAATAGATTACCATTGGGTTCATTCCAACTCTATGATTCTATGAATCTCTACCATTTGGATTACTGTTTCCCAAATGAAAATACGTTATTTAATAGAAATGAGTTTTTCCTCTGCAGATCTTTTGCATTAGATACTGAGTAGAATGAAGGGATACATTGGCACTTTTTCTGTTTTGAGGGGGGGGGAAATTAATAAATCTGATTTAAATTGGTTAAAAGGGCAGATGAATATGCAGTCTGAGTCTATGTACGTTTGTTAGGAAGTCTCACTGACTGCACTAGAGCTTCCTCCAAAGAAAGTGTGCATATGGAATATTAAAAAATGCTTCTCGTAGTTAAAAATGTGGCAAACCCATTGTTTTCTGTTTTGCTACTGTGGAAATTTAGTCACACTAGGTTGTTTTACCCTTAAATAAATCCTTTTAATAAAAGCCACTTCATATTTTTGCATTACTTGGTGTTATTTTCGTTTCTCTGGTCTGGATATTTCTCATCAGCTTTGGGAACAGAAAAAAGCTTCTGTTCTTGTGATTTTTTACTTTTATGTTTTCATGTACTCCAGGTAATGTTTAAAGTGGTCTATGTTTTGCTGCTATCTTCCTAGTGAAAGCTTTATGCTTAGGGAGCAGTATTAAAATCACTTTGCTGTTTATGCAGGAGTAGCCTTTTTTCTTTGTGTTTTGGCTAATGCAGCATTAGTAAAGTCAATACTTTGAGAGTGCCTCACACTAGCACACTGATTTCAGTTTTTCAGGATCTACTTTGGGGGTAGATGCCCACCGATTGCAATCAATTTGAGTTAATCTGTCCTAAATGGTCCTCACTGCTTAGCTGGATCAGACCTCCTAGTAGTTGTAGGCATTAGGTGGTTTTGCTGGAAATTGGGGTATACCGTATATAAAATTGTCCTGCAGCTCACATGCCATGTAAAATTATATATGTAGCAGTTTCATATATACTGTAGCTGTTTGGAATTGCTTTAATATTTTCTTTAGTAGTGGATGAATGAATGCTATAAGAGATTTGTGTGTGCCTCCTGATATGCATGAGAAGCAGCTTGAAAGAAAAATTCATTATTAAATGAATTCTCACTCAACCCTTACTTTCTCAGCACTCCTTGTCTTTTGAAGTTAAGTCAAGTGGCAGTTTAGAAGTTTTTTTAAAAAAAATAGATTTCTAAAATAGAAAGCAAGTAGTAAGGAATATTGGTATTCAGGTTCTGTGCTTTGTTGAAATTGTTTGTAGCAAAGTAAATGTGATGTAATGTAAATGTAATGAAATAGGATTTTCCTACATAGTTTCAGTAGATATGATAACATTTAAATCACCTTAATAAATTTATTCAACATGTGTTCTCTTCAGAAAGGGGGGGAAATCTGCTAAGGGTGTACTTGTTGTAACTTAGGCTGCAGCCCTATTCAGACTTATTCCGGGGCAAGTTCCACTGAACACTGTTTTTGGTAGCTAAAAAACCACCACCACCTGGGGTGGATTAGCTTGAGACTGAGTAGACTAATGTCACCCAATGATGTTTCATGTTTGTATAGAGAACCTGAACTTTGGTCTCTCAACTCCAAATCTAGTAGGTATATATGCTATACTACAAGTTTTTGCATGATCCTTTCCCATTCTGTATGTACCATTGTAATAAATGGAGAGTCTAATTTTAACCCCCCCCCCCCGGCTGTGAAGCAGATAGACTGAATGCAAGGATAAAGCATGTTGCTTCAGGAAACAAAGTACTGGGTTTGCAATCCAACCTTTTGACTCTTCATGTGTTATCTAAACTGCAGAATCAGACAGTTGTCAGCATAGTGCTGTATGATCAGTATACTGTTCTCTTGTTTCCTGTCAATAGTTTTTTCGTTTCCTTTTACTTGCGTAAGTAGTTTTTTTCTCAAACACTTGAGAAATGTTGTTAATGCATCATGATTTTTTAATTTTTTTAATTGTTTAGTAAGTGTTGGAAGTAACAATGCACGTTGGATAGTGTATGTGCAAGTCTGAGTGCATCTAAATAAACAACTTACTGATCAATTTGCATTTTGATAAGCAGAAATAAGAAAACATTGCAAGATTTTGAGTTGCAGGAGTGATATATTTTCTCATAGGTTTGCAAGAGATTGTGTTCTAAATATTTGAGGAGAAAAATGCTTGATTTTTAGATGGAAACAGTTTTAGTTCATCTCATTTCAAAGGTGTAATATATTATAAAATACATGCAAATGTCTTGAAAATGGCTAGATATTGTATTATGTATGAGAGCTTTAGAGTAACTACCAATGTATGGTTTCATTTTGCAGCAGCCCAGTGTTGAAAATACTATGGATGTTAATCTGTATGGTGTGCTGAGCCATAAAGCCATAAAACTGAGCCATCTTCCGCCATGAAGGCAAAATGGAGGAGTTAAATCAGGAGTTAACCATTTTTTTTACTTAAAACACCTTCACTCCTTTCAGAACTGATGGGGACATGTTTGTATTTTGTTGATGGAATTGCTAACATTATGGTCACTTTTGCTTCCCTTGGATCAAGGGTAGGAAATCTGTGGCCCTCCACATGTAGCTGTGCTATGTCATTGATCAATGGCCATGCTAACAGGAGCTAATGAGAGTTGGAATCCAACAATATGATCTGAAAGGCCAAAGGCTGTTCAGTGCTGCTTTGGATAGACATCGGGCAAAGAGCATTAAAAAACAGCAGCTCAACACAGCAAAAATCCAAGGACTGGAACTTTACTCAGGGAAGATGTATGAAAACATGGACATGTGGTCAAACGTCCTCGTATCACCCCTTAATACAGCTTCTGAAAATACTGGCGCATACTTAAGTTCATTTTAAGCTACAGTTGAAACATAATTTAAACTTTTGACCTAGCCAGGGGTCAGCAAAGTATAGTCTGGGGACCGGATGTGGGCCACCAGGCTCATAAATCCGGCCCACAGACTCTGCCACCCGCTCGGTCAGTCCCTGCACTGAGCTAAACCGGCACAGCGTTTCCTTGAAAAGAAGCCATGGACGCCTCACTGTGCAGAGACTGACTTCCGCAACGCTGGCACGACTGCGGGTTGGCTGCAGGAAGCTCCTGCAGCCAATCCGAAGCCGCGGATGCCTCTGGGCAGGCGGCGACACTGGTGCGGCTTTGGATTAGCTGCAGGAAGTTCCTGCAGCCAATCCAAAGCCTCGCCACCCGCACTCTGAGGTAAACCCGGCTCAGCCATGGATGGAGAAGTGGGTGGCGGGTGTGGGCTGTGCCATGGGCATCGGGATGGGCGCGTTGCGGGGCTTCAGCTGGAGCTTTGCGTGCCTGATGGCCCTGTGCCTGGCGCCCGCTTGGCGCTGTTGCTAGTGGCGCACTCAGTGGCCGCGCTGGAGCAGTTGAAGGACGAGCTGCGTGCCGCCTGCCCAGCGTTCCGCATGCATGGCCTGCCTGCTGACCTGATCTGGGATGATGGGCCACAGCGCATGGTGCGCGCTGACTGGGAGCTCTGTGGGGATGGGCCAATGGAGCAGCTGCTGCTCGTCAACAGTGCCAGTGAGTGGGCAGTGGCGAGACGCATTCCTGAGCACATGCAGAGTGTGTACCTCCTCCAGGTCCGGAGGCAGCTGCGGGACTGGCTTGCACGGTATTTATATTTTTCAAAATATAGTCTGGCACCCCACAAGGTCTGAGGGACAGTGGACTGGACCCCTGATGAAAAAGTTTGGTAACCCCTGGACATAGCCATTGTGGCTAGTAGCCATTGATATTCTGCATCCACTGTTTGAGGCGTCATATCTCAAATACCAGTTGCTGGGTATCGCAGGTGGAAGACAGCAACATTGCAGCTGGCGTTTGGGGTTGGTGGTCGTAAGACAGCACACAGAGTGTAACAAGGACTGAGAGATTGTGTTCTCGTTTAATCTCACTGTAAACTGGTACAGTGACAATAAAGTATATTTCTATTGCAGTCTTTCCACAAGTATCTTGTTGGCCACTGTGAAAAAAGGATGCTGAACAGACCATTGGACTGGTTCAGCAGGGTCATCTTACACTGTTACGTTTTTGGTATGTTCTTGATTTTAAATTTTGTAAGCAGTAGAAAGCTAGCCTTGTGTACAAATTATCGTATACATAGCTGCCAAGTTATCCCTTATTTTAAGGGATTTCCCCTTATGCTGAATAGGCTTCCTCGTGAGAAAAGGGAAAACTTGGCAGTTTCATAGAGCTCCTAAAGAAGCTTAAGAACTTAAAATGAAATCTGTTGCACCATACTAGCCAAGCAGGTAATATGCTTTATTTCAATAGTCTACTTGAAGAATTTTCAGTTACAGTGAGGGGGAAAAATATTTGATCCCCTGCTAAATTTGCCCATTTGCCCCTGACGAAGAAATGACCGGTTCATAATTTTAATGGTAGGTTTATTGTAGCTGTGAGAGACAGAAAAACAACAGGAAAACCCCCAGAAGACAAAAGTCAGAGATTGATATGCATTATAATGAGTGAAATAAGTATTTGATCCCCTATCAACCAGCCAGATGTTAGGCTACCTGGTATCTTCACTGTATGTAACGAACTGAGATTAGAAGCACCTGCTGTAAGGGAGAGGTCTTACCTGTAATCCCAGCTCGTTACAGTACCTGTACAAAAGACACCTGTCGACAGAAGCAATCCAGCAGATTCCAAACTAGCTACCATGACTAAGACACAAGAGCTGTCCAAGGATGTCAGACAAGATTGTAGAGCTGCCCAAGGCTGGACTGGGCTACAAGACTATTGCCAAGCAGCTTGGTGAGAAGGTGACAACAGTTGGTGCAATAATTCGCAAATGGAAGAAGCACAACCTCCCTCGGTCTGGGGCTCCATGCAAGATATCATCTTGTGGAGTTGCAATGATCAGGAGAACGGTGATGAAGCAGCCCAGAACTACACGGGGGAACTTGTCAATGAACTCAGGGCAGCTGGGACCATAGTCACCATGGAAACAGTTGGTAACACTACGCCGTGAAGGACTGAGATCTTGCAGAGCCCGCAAGGTCCCCTTGCTCAAGACAGCACATGTACAGGCCTGTCTGCAGTTTCCAAATGCACATCTGAATGACCCAGAGGAGAACTGGGTGAAAGTGTTGTGGTCAGATGAGACCAAAATCGAGCTCTTTGGCATCAACTCAACTTGCCCTGTGTTTGGAGGAAGAGGAATGCTGTCTACGACCCTAAGAACACCATCCTCACAGTCAAACATGGAGGGGGACATATTATGCTCTGGGAGTGTTTTTCTGCTAAAGGGACAGGACAGATTCACCGCATTGAAGGGACGATGGACGGGACCATGTATCGTCAAATCTTGGGTGAGCACCACCTTCCCTCAGCCAGGGCATTGAAAATGGGTCGAGGATGGGTATTCCACCATGACAATGACCCAAAAGGCAACAAAGGAGTGGCTCAAGAAGCAGCACATTAAGGTCCTGGAGTGGCCTAGCCAGTCTCCAGACCTTAATCCCATCGAACATCTGGAGCTGAAGGTTCGAGTAGCTACACATCTGCCCCGAAATCTTACCGACTTGGAGAGGATCTGCAAAGAGGAGTGGGACAAAATACCTCCTGAGATGTGTGCAAACCTGGTGGCCACCTACACGATAAGTCTGACCTCTAATGGCCAACAAGGGTTTTGCCACCAAGTACCGGTACTAAGTCATCTTTTGCAAAGGGATCAAATACTTATTTCACTCATTATGATGCACATCAATCTCTGACTTTGTCTTCTGGGTTTCTGGGGTTTTTCCTGTTGTTATTCTGTCTCTCACAGCTACAATAAACCTACCATTAAAATTATGGACTGGTCATTTCTTCGTCAGAGGGCAAATGGGCAAATGGGCAAATTTAGCAGGCGATCAAATACTCCCCCCCCCTCACTATACAGGACAACTTTTGCCTGTTTCCCTATGTTGGATTTTGTCTCCTAGCCTTTTGTTTGGATTTCACATTACTTTAGCACTGTTTTTGAGAAATACATTTGTTTGGCTCTAAAGTCTAACTCTCAGCCTTCATTTGAGGCTTTTCTGTTGATAGTAATAACGTTAGGAAGATGCAGCCAAACTGCAAGTTAGTAAAACGGCCTTGTAAGTAGGTTTATAAAAATTACTAGCCTGCAGAATTTTTTACAAGCTTTTGTCCTCCTGTTGCAGTCCTCCTGCAGCAGCCAGCTACAGTTTTCTTTTCTATCACCCTAGCACAACCAATCCACTTTAAAATTTTGACTTCCTGCAATTAGGAAATTAACATGGAAATGCACTGAAAAGTGTAGGGTGAACAAATGATTAGTGGAAAGATCCATCTATCTGTCATGGTTGCTTTAGCTGAGATTCCTCTATTGCAGGGGGTTGGACTAGATGACCCTTGGGTCCTTTCCAACTCTATGATTCTGTGATATAAAAGCACCTTGTATACAAATTAGGATGAATGCTCATTGTCATATAACTGCCCCCAAGCAAAACACAGTGAATTTTCAGTAAAGACTGTCCACAGTTTAACCTCCATGTAAGCTTTGTGCAAGCAAGTATAGATAAGCAGGTCGTTTTGAAGAGTCTCATGCTGTGTTTTTTTGGAAGAAATGGTGGGATATACATTTAATAATAATAATAATAAATATTAGCTCAATCTTCAGTACTTCATAGCTAAAATGCTATGCCTTCTTAAATTAAAATCCTATGCCTTCTTAAATTAAAATTGCAACTCTAGGTTGTCTGATTTAAAAAAATGTTACTGCTTTTGCTTGAATTCCTTTCCTGTCACACACAAGCAAGGCTTTACTGTTGATCAATGACTATCTAGATTCTAGATTTCATGGTATTGTGGAAGGAGAGGGACATTTTCTAAAGACTTGCTCTCCTTCAATATCTTGAAAGCAAAGCTTTACAATAAAGATAATTAATACAGTATTCAGAATCTTAAGTGTAGTTTCTAACCATTCCTCATGTGATGGTTATGACTTGACATAATGTACCAAGATATCAGCAGTTTCTAAATTTAAAATTAAAGAGCAAGTCTGTAAATTGCTTAGATTCCTCATTAGTCACAAGGTCTTACTCTGAAATTCTCGGTAGGAAGAGAGCTCCTTTGTCATTGGATTCTAAGTTGTCTTGTTTATATGTTGAAAAGCAACTCCCTGACCTTTTTACAATCAAATGGTCACGTTCTTAGCTGTTCCTAGTGCCAGTAAGTGGGGAATAGAAAGAATGCATTAGGTAGGGAAGTTTTACCTCCTCATCCTTGTGTACTGATGGGGGTATGGAGAGGGGAGGAAATGTGTCTGTTTGCTGTTATTTGGGGTACAAATATTGTCCACTCCTGTTTACTAAATAATCAGAAAACTTTCCCATAAAACTATTTGACTATTTTCCTAATATTTTGGAATAACAAATGTCAAGTTCATGTACAATCATGATGCTTTGTATTCATTGTAAAGTTATTGTAAATGTTTATAAATGTGAACTTCAGTGCATTACTCCAATGTAACAAATTATTAATTAAATAAAACTATTGATGGGAGGCAAATGGAAAAGGAGTTTTGTGAGAGATTGAGGCTTGTTTAAAGGTAAAGGGACCCCTGACCATTAGGTCCAGTCATGACTGACTCTGGGGTTGCGGCGCTCATCTCGCGTTATTGGCCGAGGGAGCCGGCGTACAGCTTCCAGGTCATGTGGCCAGCATGACAAAGCCACTTCTGGAGAACCAGAACAGCACACAGAAACGCCGTTTACCTCCCCGCTGTAGCAGTACCTATTTATCTACTTGCACTTTGATGTGCTTTCGAACTGTTAGGTTGGCAGGAACAGGGACCGAGCAACAGGAGCTCACCCCGTGGCGGGGATTCGAACCACGGACCTTCTGATCGGCAAGCCCTAGGCTCTGTGGTTTAACCCACAGTGCCACCCGCTTGTTTACATAGCACTAAACTGGTTTAATGTTGTGTCTGAATGCAACCTTTTGAACGATACCTGAAACAGACTTGTATGCTCCTCTAGTTGTACCATCAGACGTCATTGCATTCCTCATCCTCATTTCTGCAAATATCTTTAAGTAGAAATAGCCAAACTGTTTCATCCTGTGTAATTTTTCCAGACGTGCGTTAACTTGCATCTCTTTGACTATGGAAAAGAGCAATCAAGCAATATGCTAATTATTAACAATAAAGTAGCAAAGTTTTGCTGGGTAGTAGCAACTTTTTACCTAAATCTATAAATCTATTTATCTCTTTTTTCTGAATGTTGTAATTAAATTGTTATTGCTTTGCTCCTAATCAGTGAGAGAAGAATAAACCGCTGCTCCAGTATTTTTGTAGCCTGGGTTTTTATTTGGTCTGTTCTTTCTGTTACTGTGTTTTCAGAATGGATTATCTATTCAGATTCCATCAAGCTACAATGCTGATTATTCTTTTGAGGTCTGTAACCCTAGGATTTTAGAATGTGACCATAGGTAACAGCTGTCCTGGAATTAATCTTCTGTTTAATAATATGACTTAATTCATGCTGCCTTTATATTGTGTATAATGCAAGAGAACTGAGGATCTGGGTTGTAGTGTCATGCCCAAGATTAGCTTGAAATTCTTTCAACCTCAAAAGCAAGAAGATGTAGTCTTCCTAAGTGTGTCTCACTTCCAAGCAACCAAGGAAGTTGCATGGTCACCACTCAAAGGAAAGAAGCCAGATTGCTTAATAGTTTGACTGCTTGGAGGAAATAACAACATTTTATTTATTTATTTTATTTTATTTTATTTATTCATGCCCCGCCCTTCTGGCTGGGTTTCCCCAGCCACTCTGGGCGGCTTTCAACAGAACAGTAAAAACTTCCCTAAACAGGGCTGCCTTCAGATGTCTTCTAAAAGTCAGATAGTTGCTTATTTCCTTGACATCTGATGGGAGAGCGTTCCCCAGGGCGGGCACCGCTACCGAGAAGGCCCTCTGCCTGATTCCCTGGGAACCACCAGAAGACCCTTGGAGCGGGACCTCAGTGTCTGGGCAGAACGATGGGGGTGGAGACGCTCCTTCAGGTGTTCTGGGCTGAGGCAGATCCCATGCACATAAGCAACCCTTAGACTTCCTCTCATCCTTAGAGTTGGAGATCACGGGGCAGCTGTTGGTATTATTTTCATCCACCTCTGCCGATTCAAAGGTTTGAGGAAGTCTAGGTGCTGATCACACTTGCTGTGATGAATGAGAATGTAGAAGTCTGCTTTATATACACAGATATTCCCTGAAAGGGAAATATGGGGCTTTGTAGCACATTGGAACTGGAAGGATTCAAAAACTGAGTTTTTAGTTTGATGTTGGGAGCTGCAAAAGGCACTCCAGTGGCCTTGTGGTGTTGTGGTTAAGAGCGGTAGACTCGTAATCTGGAGAAACTGGGTTCGCGTCTCCGCTCCTCCACATGTAGCTGCTGGGTGACCTTGAGCTAGTCACACTTCTTTGAAGTCTCTCTGCCTCACCTCACTCACCTTACAGAGTGTTTGTTGTGGGGGAGGAAAGGAAAGGAGAATGTTAGCCGCTTTGAGACTCCTTCGGGTAGTGAATATCAAATCCAAATCTAAACTTCTTTCCAATTTTATCATTATACTCTAACTGGCAAACTACCATTTGGGCTTGCCCTGCAAATTTTGGATTGTTTGCTGTACTGATCTACAGGGCAAATGTAATTCATCATTTGGCAGTTCACATAACAAAGCAAGAATGGAGAAAGAAGATTGCATTTCATAAGAGAAGGAGGAAATTCATGAATCTGAATTTGTTCACAAAGCATGAAGCCATGATAAGAGTGGTGCATCTGAACAGAACAAATATGTGATGTGGGTTATTATTATTTATTATTTATAGAATTTATATACCACCCTATACCCTGGAGTCTCAAGCCGGTTCACAGGTTGTTACATCATGCAAGAAACCTAGATATATGATTGAATGTAGTCCTTTTCAGGAATTCAGTAAACATGTAAGGGAGGCAGAAATGATGGACATACTAGGTCTACCCCCATAGCTGTTCATATATGGCTATTAACATTTTTTATGCTTTAAAATAAGTGGAGAGCATACTAAATGAAGAGTCCAGTACTGAACATGTTGCATAAAAACATCTTGAACCCATTCAATATACACAGAAGCTATCTTTCAGCAACACCAGTTTAGTCAGTATACCCTCTTTTTTGTATCATAAATGACTCAATTTTCAATTGGTGATGCAGCAGCTAAATACACATAGCATACTTGTTGCTATAGTAAATTCAGCTGAGAAAGTAATATTCAGAATTTAACAATATTATGGAAGTCATTTGTATTTTTAACATGCACATTCTTAAAATAAAAGAAAAACACCATTAAACCTCGCTTACTTCATTCTTGCTTGCTCCTTTACCTTCTGTCATAGTGGATTATTGTTGAGGTGGCAAACAAGACGCAACACAAAGGTAGTAAATTCCGGGGGTGACCCAGAGCAGAAGCAGGAGCCCCCTTTTATTGAGATTTTGTTTCAAAGTAAAACATTAACAACCAGTGCAGTCTTCCTCCAATGACAGCCAGGACATCCCAGAAAAGGTGGAACTTCCCCATGTGTCACATCCTGCCAACACCCAATTTTCCCTCCATAAGGGAAGTGCCTGATCCTCACGTATCCCTCAAACACCTCCTTGTCACATGTGTGCTCTTTACACATCCCCCTCCCCTCAATCTTGTGACTGCTGCTAGCCTCCCAAAACCCCCTCCCCATTCCATTGTTTTCCTCCCGACCTGGGTTCAACCTCTCTGGCTTGGACCTGCTTCCCCTGTTATAACCTGCCCAAACTAGTTCCATCCTGTTCTCCCCACCTCTGCCCAGTCCTGTGGTGACCTGCTGCCCTGCTCTGTCCCAATGACCCAACCTATAGATACGTGTGTGCTTATACCAACGTACAATGTGGCTTGCCAGCATTGCACGCGATAACCTTTTACATTTGACAGCTCTCCTGCCAGGCTTGATGCGGCTTGCCGACATCAACCCCAGGATCACTCCCACAGATTATTTATTGTTTTTTCCATACTCTGTCTCCCACTTTACATAAAGCCCCCCATAAGGATTAGAATCTACTACTTGTCTTGCCAACTGTGGCAAAAAAGAAATGCTTCCAGGCAACTAGGAAAAATTCACCTTGCTTAAAGGGATAAAACTGTGCATTGTGTACTCATAACCCTTTAAAAAATCCTGAGGAACTACTAATTCATTATTGTAAAGAACACTGTGCATTCCTTTCCAAAATGCAGAAAGCTTATTCTTTCTGCCTTTTAGACACATAGGCCAATCTGCAATTGGAAAAAGGTGCACTTACTGCTCCCAGTTTCATTGTGTTATTGAAGTTGAGCAAAGGGATTATTGTTGTTGTTGTTTAGTCGTTTAGTCGTGTCCGACTCTTCGTGAGCCCATGGACCATAGCACGCCAGGCACTCATGTCTTCCACTGCCTCCCGCAGTTTGGTCAAACTCATGTTCTGTTTCCAATTTCATCCCTATAGCTTCTTGCTGAAGGTACAGTGGAACCTCGGTTTATGAACACCTCAGTTTATGAATTTTCGGTTTACGAACGCCGCGGACCCATCTGGAACGGATTAATCCACTTTCCATTACTTTCAATGGGAAAGTTCGCTTCAGTTTATGAACAGACTTCCGGAACCAATTGTGTTCATAAACCGAAGGTACCACTGTACAAAGAAAAAGACAGGTCATAGTGGGGAGGAGCAGCAGAGATGGGTACCTGCTCCCAGCATTTTTGCAACAGAATACGGCTGTTCTGTTTTCCCCTTTTGTTAAGAGTATAGAATATTTTCATGATCCTGGATATTAAACCCACCATTCAGAGTGTTTAAATTTTTTTAAAAAATGAATTGCATTAGGGCTTATAGAAAAAGATTTTTAATTTTAAGATTTGTGTGCTTTTTAACCTGACTTTTATGAGTGAGTGAGTGTGTGCATGTGTGTGTGTGTGTGTGTGTGTGTGTGTGTGTGTGTGTGCGAGAGAGAGAGAGAGAGAGAGAGAGAGAGAGAGAGAGAGAGACAGGCTGACTGACTGACTGACTGACTCCAACCTCCTCTGTTGTCTCTTCAAACCCTTCTGCAATTCTCTCTGGCCTCTGATCACCCTCTCCAACTGCCTCTTCTCCACCCACTCTCATGGAGGCTGCTGGGATTACTGGCTGGTTTTTTTCCTGGTTTCCTGCCCCCGCTTCCCCTGTGTTCACCATTTTTGCATCATTTTTTTAAAAAAGGAGACGCATGTAAAGCTGCAAGTGTGTATGTTAAATAAGCATGATATGCAAATTACCTGGAAGAGCAGTTAACAAATGTAGTAAATCTGGACACCATAACAACATTTACTGAGGAACATCTAAAAATTAAGTCTCATTTGTTTTTTATGACAAAACTGAATTGGAAATAACATACTTGGAAGGTTAGCTTTGCCTCATGAAAAAACCTTGTGGAACTGAGTAGGAGGGAAATACCAAAACCAAATGGAGTCTATTAGTCATTTCCCACTTTCTGACCTTGAACTCTCTTCAATTTGCTTTCTGTGTTCAGTTTTTCTGTCAGTCACTACTTGATGTAGATTGGTTTAGATTTACTGCTGCATTTTCAGGGCTAAGCAGTGGACGCAGATGAAATTTAGAGTGGGGATGCCCTACACATGTGCCCTTCTATTGGCATTCATAGGAAATATGCTGCTTCAGCATGCTTGTTCCGCTTTCTTGCAGTTGTGTATGATTTTGACATGGCCTGTCTTCTTCAGCCAGTGAATAATTCCACCCATTTCAGGAATCATTTGTAGCAAAATTACTATTTGAATTTGTATAATCTGGGATTTTTCAGGCAATAAATTACCAAAATGGGTGGTAATTTCTACCAAAATACTAGTTGAAAGTATCATTTGAGACTTGAAAAGTAATGTTGCCTAGATTCCTTTCTGATGGACTAACTTATCTATGGTCATTCTTTTTACTGAAATGGTCTCTGCAACATACCTTTAGTTATTTTTGCTTTTTCTTAAAAAAATAACACCACTCTCATGCTGGAAGGCAAATGCCAGGTGCACACCATGCAATTTGCTAGGGGCTCCAAGGCTTTCCTCATATGTACATCCTTTTAGGATAGCAATTGGAAAGAGGCAGGACTTTTTGTAAAGATCAGAGCAGTTAGGTGAACTTCCTAGGATCTTGGACAGAGAGAATTCATGGAAGAGTGAAGCTGCCTGTAGAGTAGAAGGCCATAAGACTTACTCTGCAAATTTATCTAATTCAATGCCCTTCTTTTCTCAGATGTGCAAGAAAGACAGCAGTGGGGGAATAAAAAAATGGCTGGCTAGTAGAATAACTACTCTTTAATACTGTTCTCCACCCTGCTAGTATCTGAAAGAGGGACAGCAGCAATGGGGAAAACACAACCATTGATTATTACAGTGACTGTTAATAATTTTATTAATTGTATCTTCCCCTGTGGCCATGACAGGTAGGCTATACTGTTGAAATTCCCTTTTTTACACAACTGTTAAAGGTGTATAAGTCCTACCCTCTTTTTCATGTGCCCCCCACTACAGAGATGGCTCCTACATCATGGGCTGTTCTTACCCTGACAATAAATTGGATGTAACTGTTAGTTGTGTGAATCTTCCTAGTTTAAAAACAAAAAAATCAAAGGCAACCTTAGGAGACTGTACTTGCTTATAGTGATCATATTTCACCAGTTCTTGGAAAACCTCACATTCTTCCAGTTTCTGGGTCAATTCAAATTGCTAATCTTAACCCAGGGATGCCAACAGAATTTCCTGGGCCTGGTACATGGTATGTAGATTGGGCTGTTTTCATCCCATTAACCCCACCCGCACCACTTGACAAAAGTTGCTGCTTATGTACATATATTCACTTAGCCTAGCCCAGTGGTTCCCAACAGGTGGTCCGGGGACCCCCAGGGGTCCGTGAGCTATGCCAGAGGGGTCCTCAAGATGCTATTAGATGCCAAGCCTCTGGCCCGCCGGAACCGGCGGAACTGCCGCCGCCGGTGCGCGGGTGCCAAGCGAGCCCGGTGGATCAACCGGGGAGCCGCTGAAGGCCCCCTGGCGACCCCACCGGACCGAGGCTGAGTGCGCCCGGCCGGAGACTCGGCGGAACCCCTGGGCCTAGAGGCCCGAAACCGCCTTCCAGGCCGCAGACCCCGTGGCGACCGCGTGGGCGTCGAAAACGTTTGGCGGAGCAAGCGAGGAGCCGCTGAGGCCCCCCGCAGGCCCGCCGGGCCGAAGCCGAGGGCGCCCGGCCAACGGCCGAGCGGAGCTCCGTGGCCCGAGACCTCCCACCACGCAACGATCCTGGGGGGCCTGCCTCGCGACGGCAGTCGCCATCACCCCTAGCTGCCCAAGAGGGGGAAGGAGCCCCCCCAAGCGAAGGCCCCCGATCCTGCAGCTCCTGCACGCCACACGGGGAGCCTCGTGGGGACCCGAAGAACAAAGGCCGCACCGAACCTGCTGGCGCTGGCGCTGCTACCGCCGCAAATACAGCCACCCCCAGAGGAGGAGAAAAGAAGAGGGGACGACAGGGAAGAGAGGGCCCCACCACCACCCTCAACCCAGGTGAAAGGGTAGAAACCTCCCCCCCTCCAGAGGGAAACCCCCCGACCCCCAGACGGTCGTCACACCGCCACCGCCACCACCACACCAACCCCCCCCCCCCAAGAAGCATAAAGAAAAGAGGAAAACAACTGAAAAATAAATAAAACCACTTTTCAATTTTAGGATTAGGAATTAATGGGTGTCCTTGTCACAATAGCGGCTCGATGAGGAGTCCTCGAGAAAAAAATTTTGGGAACCCCTGGCCTAGCCTATCTCAGGGATGTTGAAAATACAAAAGTAGGGAGGTGGAGGTAAACAACCTTAAGCTCCTGGGTGGAAAAACAAGACACGATGCTATCAGATACTAGGAGTAGTTCTGTCTGCCCAGAGGTGGATTTTTACTGGTCTCTCCACCACTTCTCAAGATGCACAGACAACTCCCACATCACCTAGGTCCAGGAGGAGTTAAAGGAGGAGATCCTTGTAGACAACACTTTAATTTGCTGCAGCTATAAGATGTCTAATTATTTTATGGTTGAATGTGCTGATTGATTGTATTGTATTTTATATTGTTTGTTTTATGGTTACTGTTTCCTAATAAATAACAGCCCAGCGATGACAAGCACACCAGCAGTGGCTGAGTAGGGGACATGGAAAATTGGGGAGGGTGCTGAAATACACGCTATTATGTACATGCTCACTGTCTGAAAATTCACTTATTGCGCTTAAAGAATTACAGTATGCCGAAACCAAGCTATACACTCCACAGATTCAGATATCAAAACAGCCAACTTCATTACTTCTTTGTTTGTTTGTGCTATGCTGGTCAGCAGCAGCTATTTATGGGCAGAAACCACAGAAAGGGAGTGGAATTGGATGAACCAAAGAGCATGAGACATCAGACAAATCAGGGAGCAGGAGAGACCAGGCAATTCCCCCCCCCCAAACTTGTCTCTCTTTTGCTGGTTGGCTGCAGCCATTTCAGGAAGAAACCATGGATAAAGAGGGAAAAGTTATTGGACAAATCCTGCATTAGAAATATTTCACTAGGAAATAATGGAAATCATGGACTCCCTATGTGAACGCTTGCCTAACGAATGATTTCCAGGGAATGCATTGTGTTCATTAAATGAGACCTGGGTGTATCAACATTTTTTCTCAGTAGGAAGGAAACTGCTGTACTTTGATTTCAAGGGAGTTACTTCTGGGTGTACCATACCAAAGCCAGTTAATGGTGCATTATTCCGTAAAGACAGCACACTTTGTTAGCAATAGTATTGCACGTGGAGTGCTGAAGCCTTAGTCTTCAAGTTTTCTGTTTTGACTTTCTTAAGAAATGCCCAGTACACTTACTTTTTTAAAAAAATGAAAACTAATAATGTGGGACCCTTCTTGGCATGAGGCCTGGCACATTTGTATCCCCTGTACCTCTTGTTGGTGTCCCCGTGTTAACCCTTAAAGCTTTAAATGGCCAGGGTATGTGAAGGAGCACCTCATCTGGCCATTCGTGGAGGGAGTAAATTATGGCTTTGCTACAGATACTCTGCTGTGATGCCCACCTGTTGAAAATACTCTTCAGGCATGCTGCTATTATATGGGGTACCAGATGTTTTGCTTTGTTTCCTAGTTTCTCTGTCAGAAACTAGGGATGCACTTCTCCATTTTGGTAGATATTTATTACTGCAGTGTTAGGTGTATCTGACTGATTTTGTTCTCATGGGCGTAGACAGGGGGGCAGAAGGGGGCATTTGCCCCCCCTAGAAGGCGGAGCAAGGCGGCCCCAGGCTCGCGCTCCCCGTGCGGGAGCCTGGAGCCGCAGCGCTGCGCCTCTCAGCTGTTTTTTGCTTCTAGGGGGGGCAGCTGCGGGGGGAGGGGAGAAGTTTGTCAGGGAGCAGGGAAGGCACGGGGGCTGCCTTCACGAAGGGGAGGGAGGGGGCAGCCCTTAACGATGCTGCTCTTCCTCCTCCCAAGCCACTGCCAGCGTGCCACTGCAGCTGCCCCCCTAGAAGCAAAAAACAGCTGAGAGGCGCAGCACCCGCCAGCCGGAGGAGGAGGAGAAGGTGGACAAGGTCGGGGCCTCTGCGGCGGTGGCGGCGGCTCCGCGTCCATCCGTTCGGGCTCCGGGCCGGCCTCCTCGCCTTGCTCCTGGCCAAGACACGCCCCTCCCTCCCTCGCCGCCTCCTCGTCCCTCCTCCCTCCTTCCTTCCTCCGCCGGCTCCTCCTCGCGCCCCACGCGCAGGCAACTCGGCGGCAGCTGCAGACGCCGCTCCTGCTGCGCTTGCAATTGCAAGCCGAGGGGGCTGCTGGCAACGCCTCTGCTTTTTTTCTCCACCGCCCCCTCCCTTCCAGGAGCCCCGGTCAGGATCCAAGCGCCACCCAAGATCCACTTACACCTGAGTAGGCAACTTTTCTCCCTCTTTGCTGCTTTGGGGTGAGCACGGAGGGTGGCTCCACCTCCTTCCCTCCAAAGCAGCTGGGGCAGGCTTGGTAGCCTATCTCCGCTCTGGGAAAAGCGAGCCTGCCCCTCCTCCCCTGCTCCGTGAAGCATCTCTGCCGCTGCCGCTTGCAAAAGCCTGCTTTTACAAGCTGGGGGGGGGAGGGGGAGAAGTTTGACAGGGAGCAGGGAAGGCATGGGGGCTGCCTTCACGAAGGGGAGGGAGGGGACAGCCCTTAACGATGCTGCTCTTCCTCCTCCCAAGCCACTGCCAGCATGCTCCGCTTTTGCGGTGGGGGGGGAGGGGAGGAACGAGCAGCCCACCCGCATTAGCAGCCACGGCGACAGGAAGAAAGTCGCTTCCCTCAGCTGCTCTTTGTTGAACGGGGCGAGGGGCAGAGAGGGCTGCTCCAACCCCAACATACACACACAGAGCCCTTAAGCTTCTCTTCAACACCTCTTTACTTGCCCACACACAAAGAGGCATCCTCTGTCTTGCTTCAACACACACACACACACACACACACACACACACACACACACACACACACACACACACAGCACTTGAGTTTATTCAACACCCCCACACCTTTATTTGATTCTACACCCCCCTACAAACACACACACACACACACCTTGATATGGAAGATGGAGCAAGTTTGTTTTATCCTGCTCTCGAGGGCAGGACTCAAATGAATGGCTTCAAGTTAAAAGAAAGGAGATTCCAAACTAAACATCAGGAATAACCTTCTGGTTGAAAGAGCTGTTTGCCATCCCGCTCTGGCTCCTCCCCCGCCCCACCGACGCGCTTCCTCCCTTCCCTCCCTCCCGTGCCTTGGCCCCGCCCCTTGGCCCCCCCTTGCCCCCCCTAGTTTTGATCCTGGCTACGCCCCTGTTTGTTCTTGTTTGTTTTTATATTTTTGTCTTGTGTTTGAAATAATGTGAAAGCACTTAAGACCAATTTGGCAGGAAGATGTGCCAGAAAATTTTAAAGTAACATTTTTTAGCCATGAGAATTGAGAGGCTGAGGAGATAAACAGCATTTATTGTATATAAAAGCAATTTCCCTTTAAAACCTTTTACTCAAACCATGTTAAGATTCCTTTTCTATCTGGTTTTCACCACCTCCCCCTTTGTATTTTTTTTGTAGCTGTACTGATCTGTTTTGTTTGTTTTGGTGAAACTGTTCTGTTAGAGCAATCTCCCATAAAATGAGCATTATCTTTTAATGGTGAAATATGGTCTCCCTGAAACCACAACTAAGACTAACCAGCTATGTAAGTGGTATTAATATTCTGAGTTTCTCGGAACAAATTATAGTACCTTTTTCAAAAAGTTCAAATAAAAGCCCTATCCTAACAGTGGCAGATGTCTCATGCTAACCTAGTATAGCTTTTAAAATGCATCTCTTACTTTGTAGGAGCGATAACAGGAAAACAGAGCTGTCTCTTTGACTCATGTGCATTTTCTGGCTGCAAAAATGAAGTGAGTTGGAACCAAGTTCTACTTTTCCACTGGGCATGCCTTTCTCCAGCAGAGTTGGGACTTGGGTGCGGCAAGACTTATTCATTAATCTGCACAAAGAGCCTGTAGATTTTCATAAGCTGGCTTCATAGCTTTGGTTTGATATGCATAACAAAAATTATATGCGTGTAACTTCGCTCTAATTGCTGTTGTTGACCTTAATTGCTCATCAATATGCAAAGTATGATATGCAAAAGCAAATGAGATTCAAGTTGCCTTAGACAAGCGAGTGAAAAGGGTGAGTTGATTTCAGCTTATTAGAAAATAAAAACAAGTACATGTGTGTGTAGAAAAGTATGTGGATAGTTTGATCGCAATCCGGTGTCAGTATATGAGTGGCACCAAGTACTAAATGACAATTGTGTTAGTTGGTCTGTGAGTGAATATTGAAGCAAATAGTTCAGAAAGTATGACTTAATAAAAAGGACTTTTAACTCTGAAATGGGATGCTCTGTACTTTAATACTGCAAGAATAACACTAGGCAATTTTGTGGGTGTATGTAGCTGCAAACACTCAAGTAGATGGCATTGCTGTTTTGTTGTGTTGGTTGAAATGCTTTTAGGGGATTCTCTGGATCTTTTCACTGCAACACTTTTGTGGCTATATTTTTTTTATCCAATAATGGTATCTAATTTCCCTTTAAACAAGGGGTATTATTTTAGACAATTTTTGTGGTGCTTTCATTCTGTAACTGTATTTAAACTTTCAGGGGTTGTAAAGCAGCGCATGTTCTTTTGCACCTCTTCTGTAGGGTTACAAAATTTATACTACTGATATTAGTGGTAGAAAATATTTGGTTTGTTATTACTTTCCAAAACTAAGGCTGCAGTTCAGTGCTGAATGATTTATATCTTACCCATTGATTTCAGTAGGCTTGCGTACATCTAATTCTGCATAAGACTGAGCTGTAAAAGTACTACAGCTTAAAGAGTATTGGTTAATGTAGTATTTCTGCTTTTGAAAATAATAGTTTCAGAAATGTTATTTACTGATCAAAGTCAGATAGCTAAGTTACTAAGTAGCCTATGTACTTGTTCTGTATATTTTCTGTTGGCGGAAAGAAAAGAGTACCATTGTCATGGTTACAGATATAACTGTTGAATCAAGCATGGTGTCCTTTGACATAATTTATCAGGAATTTGAAATTTTGGGATGACATAACTATTCAGGTGTATTACAATCATAGGTTTCCAAGAGCAATAGCAGTATGCGTGATTAAAGAGTATTTTTTCATGAGAATAATCTGTATGGAAATACACCTCTCAAAAACTTTACAACCTGACATTTAAGCATTGATTTTTTGGGAGTAGGGGTACTACAGTTACCACTCACACAACTACCGGTAAAGGTAGTTGTGCTAGTGGGAGCCAGTGCAACAAGCATTTCTCTCCTCACCTTCCCCCCCACCCCATTTGCACTCTGAGCCCTCACCTGCAATTTGGCAAACTTCCAGAACACTGTACTGTATGGAGGGGGAGGGGGGAGGAGAGATGGTTCAGTCTGGCAAGCAAAACAAGCATTAATGCTTGTCATATTGACGCTGGACTGTTGATTCCTAGGCACTCAGTTCTAATTCTTTAGTTCATATGGACTGTTATACAAAGCAGTAATTTCTGTTACAAGTAAGGTTATTGTATGCATAGCTGGACTTTCTGTTCAAACTGTCTTTGCAGCAGCCCCCACTCCTGAAGAGACAAACCGATACTTTGGGACTGATTGCCTCTTTGGAAGAGGAATTTTACTGAATAGTAAACATCAAGGAAAGTTGTGTTCTTGAGCAATGACTTTACTCCAGGATTGCTATAATTTGAGAACAAACCTTTTCCACTAACACCAGTTTTGAAAGAATCCCACAATGGCAGATTTAGTCTCCTTAAATTATTCTTTCCTGTTTCAAAAATAGGAACATTACTAAAATTTGACTTGACTTGTAGCAGCTTAAATGCTGACCTAACATAATTTAATAATTAAATATTTGCTTTAAACCATCCAATTATTTTAAGATTAAGCAAATATTTTTGTTAGTGTTTTATAGAACTTGATACATTATTGAAGTGTATCCTAATAAATTAGCAAAATAAAAAAATTCCTTCAGTAGCACCTTAAAGACCAGCTAAGTTTTTATTTTGGTATGAGCTTCCGTGTGCATGCATACTTCTTCAGATACGTATCTTAGTTGGTCTTTAAGGTGCTACTGAAGGAATTTTTTTATTTTGCTTTGACTCAGACCAACACGGCTACCTACCTGTAACTAATAAATTAGGAAATTATTTTTATATGCTATTCCAAAATCTTATTCTGGACTCAAAACAGGGTATTGAACATGGAACTGTTGCATGTCACATGTCTGTTTACATACCAGCACAGATTGCTTGGAACTTCCGTTGTGTATAGCTTTTGCTTTTGTGACTCTGGGGAGACGAAGGAGAGAGTAAGCCAAATAGTTTAAACTTCAGTGGTTGCTGAAGCATAAGACCTTGTGCTAGGAGTTAGGTAGGTCTACAAGCAGTTCTAAAAAGTACATTCTAAAAGCAAATATATGTATCTTATTTCTAGTGCATCCTGTGACCATGACGACTGAAGTTGGTTCAGACACGGAAGTAAAGGAATCGGAGAACCTGGGATCAAATACAGCAAAGGAAGATGCTGGGGATGCATCAGATAGTCAAAAAGAGCAGATTTCTGAAATGAAAGAAAGTTCTCCCACTTCACAGGTGCCAGCTAGTCAAAGTAGCCCCAGTCGCTCCGGAGGAAAGGGAATTTCTCGCTTCATCCCGCCCTGGCTTAAGAAACAAAAATCATACAGCTTGGAAGAACCCAAAGATGAAACAAAGAAAAAACAGCCAGCAGAAGAAATGGGAGCAGAGGAGGGTGAATGCCATCTTCCAGAGGAGACCGCCCAGACTAAGGGAAAACTGGAAGACATTGCTGAGATTCGGCAAGAAGCTAAAGCAGATGACAGAGAGGAAAAACATTCTGTTTGTAGTGCTGAGACACAGGTATACTCTTGAAAGGAAGAAAAATGAAACTCTTTAATGCTAATTACCTAGCTGCTTAACTTGTGTTAAATGGGCTGTTATATGTTTATAAGAAATATGCCTCCAGAGACCAGCCTCATATTTTTTCCACATTCAGACATCTGCTGCTGCTTTCACAAAATGCTGTTTTTATATGTTTGCATTTTGTTACAGCAGAATTCTTCAGTGTATGGGAAATGTGTGGACCTCCAGATGCTGTTGAGCTACAGCTACTGTCAACCCAGGCCAACACAACCATTGGTTGGGGATGGGGACCACTGTAGCCCAGTGAAACCTGGAGGGCCGTTATACCTACCAAAAAACAATAATCTTCAAAATGTCACAATTTATAGAGAAAACCTTTCTTTGTAAACAAGTTCACACAAAAAAACTACTAGACTAGCACCTGAAGCACAGCAAGGTATTCCCCCCCTCTGGTTGCTCAAACGCTAGTATTAGCTGTACACAAAATTCCAGTTTCCTCCCAGCAGCAGCTTCTTCGTTTAAAAGAGCGATTAATGTAGGGCTTTCACAGTGAGTGATTCAATCTTCTGGCAAGCAAGCAACATTAAAGCAGCTAAGAGCAGATCTACTCTTGCTTCCAGTACAGTGTGAGAGAAACAAATGGAAAAATCTCATTTGTAAAATAAAGCAGGATGCTATTGGGAAATGCTGTACAAGGATGTGCCCTGTAGTAAGTTATGTGCAGTTCATTTGTTTTAAAGACTATACTCCTGCTAGAGTAAATTGTAGGCTGTAGGTTAGTTTTGCTGGTTGTCTGGGGGCAATTTAGAGAAGAGAGGACAAGAAGGTGACAGATGTTTGCTTGTCTGACATTCAAATATTCATTCATTTTCTTGTCTAGAAAAAGCCCACTTACTGTGAATTTTCATAGAAGCTACCGCTCCATTCTGTATTCATCCATTGTTAAGACTAATCCAAAGTGCCGATTCTAATTTCTAAGGACACCCACACAGCCTACCTTTCCCCATGTAAGCCTGCAAAGACCCTAAGATCGTCATCGAAGGTCCCTCTCAGTGTGCCCACTTCAGGAGAAGCTGGAAATGTGGCAATGAGTAACTTAGCTTTTTTAGTGCAAGTTCCACCCAATTAGTTGAATGCTCTCCCCAGAGAAATGTAGCTGTCACTAACACTGATATCTTCAAGGAGCCAAATGAATACTGGGGGAAAAAATCCCTGTGTTACATGGGAAAAAATGTGTCCTGGTTTATTAATTATTATTTGTGGATTATCACTTTTGCTGTGTTACTGATTTTAAATGTGGTATTTGTAGAAGTTTTATTGTTGTAAGTCACTTTAAGACCAATATAAAGCACCTAATTAAATTAATTTCAGTAACTGATGTACAAGTCTTCTTCTTGTCTGCTGATAATGATCCATGTAATGAGCGGGTGTGTATAGAGGGCCTAGCCATCAACCCAAAGAGTCTCAAAAATATAAGCTGGATCTTAAGATACCAATTACCAACCTGTAGTAGTAGTAGTAGTAGTAGTAATAATAATAATAATAATAATAATAATAATAATAATAATAATAATATCCTGCCCATCTGGCTGGGTTTCCCCAGCCACTCTGGGTGGCTGCCAACAAAATATTAAAAATACATTAAAACCTCCCTAAACAGGGCTGCCTTCAGATGTCTTCTAAAAGTTAGATAGTTGTTTATTTCCTTGACATCTGATGGGAGGGCTAAGTGGCTTTCTATTAGATTCCCTAAATGGGTATTGATTCATAAGTATATATTGGTTTTCTTTTCTAAATTTATGGGCTAGGCGATGATAATCTTTTATTGTAATACATCACAATTTATTACTTTGCATTGCATTAAAATTGCCTTGATGTTCATTAATATCCATTTTCAACTTTCTTGTGCAGCCTGCTAAAGAAGACAGTAAAGAAATTGTTTTTGAAGTAAAAGAAGACAAACAAGATTCAGAGGAAGGCCAAAGGGAGTCCAAAGAGGTGCAGACAAGTGAAATAAGAATTGAGAACGCTCTTCCAAAAACTCCTAAAAGGACCAGGACTGTCCAATGTAAAGTGGTTCTTTTGGATGGGACAGAATACAGCTGTGACCTTGAGGTAAGCCAGTGAGCCTTAAGACCTTTTCTGTTGAAAGAAAGCAGTGAGTGCAGTATGCTTTTATTGAAATGGGAGCTAATGAACACATTTTTTATCAATCTAATGTGTTCATTATGGTATTCACATCACTATAGTTAATGGGTAGTAATGAGCCATGCCTTTAGCTTATTACAATGCATCCCTAAAGTGTACTGTGAACTTTACTATAACTATCAAAACTGCAAGTGCAAATGTATTATCTTCTGTTTTAACCCTTGGTTTACAGATCATAAATAAAGTTCACGAATGAAGCTATTTTATGCATGGGTTCATGAGTCTCACAATGCACTCTCTCCACTTAGTCTGATATAGGCCCTCTCAGTAGCAGTAGAACTGCATTGTGTGGAACTGATCCAAGGTCCAAGTCCTGGGTCTTTTGTTTTGGTTCCTGAATCTTTTAACATTTTTAAAACTTTGCTTTAAGGGAAGCTGGAGACACTACCACTTGCAATGCTGGTGAGACTCCAGTCACCTGAACTTGCCCAGAGAAAATTATGGCAAATTTAAGATGGTGGGTGGCTAGAGTCCCTCTGGTGCTCTACTTTGTGGTGCTGTCAGCTGTCCTGTAAGCAAAAATATAAAAATGGAAACTCTTCTTGCCTGTGCTTGGTAAGTTGGGGGCAGTGAGTGATGGGAGTCAGGAGGAGCAGCACAGTGATAGGAGGGAGGAGAGAGGAGAGAGGGAGGAGATGGTGGTGACCATAGGCTAGTCCTCCCTTGCAATCAAACACACATCAAAGGGTTGTGAGCAGGAAAAAACTGACGCACCAAAAGCATGAGCACTGTCCCGAGCTTCTGGAGGAATGTAATGAAGTGTCTCTAGGAAGTTGGGCACATGAGAATACAATTTTCCTGTTAGTCATCACTATTTGGAATTCAGAAACAAGATGCAGAGTTTGGCAGAACCAGGAGCAGGGTTCCCTGATGGCTATTAGGCATCTGAGCTGTTTGTATGGGAGTTGTTTAGAAGCTAGTTGTACACCTGTCACCAGATCATCTTTAGAAAAGACTGGGCAGCTGGTGAACCAACTAAAGTTGGAAGAAGTACTCTTGATCATAGATGCCATCTGGTGATCAAATAACAGAGCCATGGTCAGCCTGATTTTTCCATTTTTCCTAATTTAGGACATATGCCAAGGTAGCTCTCATCTGCTAGCGAATGGCAGTTTTAGGCCAGTTTTTTCACTGACTTGAGTGGATCATATCTTTCCATTTTTTCTATATTTTCTCTGCTTTAATCCTTTACACCTCCCACATTGTCGAGATATGTTTTTTGCCAGTATTGTACCTACTAGAGATAGATGGGACCAGCTTTCTGCAAATATAACAGAGAAGTCTTAATGTTAAGAAGTAAATAGCCTGCTACGTTGTCCCCTTGTAGCTGTTCCTCTTCAAAATTATCCTCCAATAGCATTGTACTTGAAGAAAAAGTAGTGTTATCTGTAATAGTGGGAAATTCATTCACACCCAATACTGATTTGTACTGACTAGTTGATGCTAACCATTGTTAACCATGGTGCTGATGCAACACTTAACATTACACTTAAGACTGGTGGGAAGATCATAGAAGGAATGGGAAAATTGGGAGATGAAGGGATTGTGTAGCTCTAAGATGGCTCCCAAGCCCTTAATTTATGACTCAGAGATTAGAGATTAGAAGTGATGTACTCTGGATTGAAACAGCTGTAATTCCTCCCTTTCCTTTTTTTATTACATATTATGATTTTTTTTAACAGTATACTGTATATAGTATACTGTAACTATACTGCTTAAAATTTTGCAAAAATAGAGTGGCTGAATTTGGAGTGCATGCTGGCTGAATACTAGGTGGACTAGCGCTGCCAGAGCTCAGGGACATTATTGTCAATCTATACCCTTTGGCAGTCAGAAAAGCTTTTAATGTTTCTAGGTTGAGCCAGTGCTCATCAATGAATGGTTGGTGTGTAGGAAAAAAGGCCTGAGGAGTTGGCTTTATGAATGAATGGAAGAAAATAATACTCTGTACTACACAAAACATTTTTTTTCTGTGCAGCTTTGTAGATAGATAAATTATTCTGATTACTATAATATACACTGTTCTCAAACATAGTATAGTTCTTCAAGTTGTGGTTCTTTGGGGTTCTGAATAACAATGCGTAGGATTGTGCTGTTTGTGATAACACTGGGTGTCAAAACGTATGCTTTATAACAAGCACTGAGGAGAAGTTTGAAACCCAAGGTCTGAAGTAAAGCTGTGTAGCAGTTGAGTTTAGTTGCTTACAAAGAATATAATTCATGTTGGATGCCTTCATATGCCCCAACAGCAACAAAACATGTCACTGCTGCATCAGTCTCTACAGCTACAGTAGGCGCTGCAACCTTCCAGCAGTTTGACCACAACCCCAAAGGCACACTCCTCCATTGTCTCCTGAATCAGACAAATGCCAATCTCATGTTGGCTGAGGAAATTTTATGGTGTCAGTCAGACACAACTACTAGCTGCATGGTGCTGCAGTCTAAACCAGTGGTCCTCAACCTTGGGCCTCCAGATGTTTATGGCCTACAACTCCCATGATCCCTAGCTAGCAGGACCAGTGGTCAGGGATGATGGGAATTGTAGTCTCAAAACATCTGGAGGCCCAAGGTTGAGGACCACTGGTCTAAACCACTGAGCTTCTTGGGCTTGCTGATCGGAGCAGTTTGAATCCACGCCATGGGGTGAGCTTCCTTTGCTCTGTCCCGGCTTCTGCCAACCTAGCAGTTTGAAAGCATATCAGTGCAAGTGGATAAATAGGTACCTCTGCAGCAGGAAGGTAAACAGCATTTCTGTGCCCTCTGGTTTCCGTCACGGTGTTACATTGCGCCAGAAGCAGTTTAGTCATGCTGACCACATGACCCAGATAGCTGTCTGCAGACAAACGCCGGCTCCCTTGGCCTGAAGCAAGATGGGTGCTGATTTACTGGGCTTCTGATGTCACTGTGACAATTGGAGGAAATGAATTGTTCAAGGTCCTAGAGATGCTGTATTTACACCGTGTACTGATTTATTTATTTTATTATTATTTTAATATTTTATCATGTTTAAATTGCTTTTATGGTTGGTGTCTTCATTAGTATTTTGTAAATAGCCACGGGATCCTGCATGAAGGGTGGCTTAAAAGTTGAACAAACTAAGCAATATGGACTGTACTGTATTATCTAATGGAGACTGGACTTGTTAGATGGATACATACAATGAGGCTTGTGCTAGATATGCTACTATGTGCTCCCAAATATGTTAAGTGAGCTATCTTGTTTGTCTTCTACAGTGGCTGTTACATTGAGAGTAACAATGTTACACACTCTATTCATTAAACAAAGCAATGGAGTCAAAAGTAATCTTACCTCAAATTTGCCAGAGGCTGTGTTTATATAAAATAGCTACTATGAGAACAGAATTTGCTTGCAAAAATAACTGTTTCCCATGAAAATTAGCAGGAGAAATAGCAGTAGTAGAGTTTGATGCAATCATATAAATTATTAAACAGTTGTTACCATGTTAATGTAGCTTGATTGCAGTATGCACACAACGTTATTTTAAAATTTGTTTTAAGACTAAATGTTCTGTTTAAAATATTGATGTTTTGAAGCTGGCTTCATAAATCCTGTTTGGCATTGTTCTGTTTGCATAGAACAGTCAAAAATTTATCCATTTATGAACAGAAACATTTTACTAAATTATGTAGATCAAAGGCAGATTGATCTTCCCATGATTTGCAGTAGGCTCATAGATTTTGCTGTTTGACAATAGCAACAGCTAAAATTGCTTCATTTCAAAACCAGTTTCTACTGGACATAGTTTGATTTTATTTATTTATTTGCATGCAGGTATTTGAACTTCACATAGTGAAGTGCATCAAGTAGTTATGTAGAGTTTTAAGTCTGACCTACTGCTGTTATATAATGTCTTAAAATGCCTTTAGAATTTGATACTCAGGATATCTTCTGTGAGTGCTGAAATGTGTAAGAGGGGTAATTTATGGTCACTGAAATCTAACAAAACAGATCTTTTCTCAACCAAATTCAGTAACTGAAAGCAAAGAAATAATTCATCTTGGTAGCATTTTTTATGCTTTCCATCTTGTGTAGCGTTTCCATCTTCTAAGTTTTATTGGGTTTGTGGTGAATACTATCTTTCTCCTCTTCCTCATGCCAAGGAAACCTTCAAATACTCTCCTGCTGGTCCCCTGAGAGCTATAAGAGGATGGTGCATTAGAAATGGGCAAGGATCTCATTACTGATAAGGGATTGCACAGGTGTGCTTTCTCAGACAAAAGGGGACAAATCTCAACCTTGCCTTAACATTATGCTGTGCCTAATGAACCCTCTATCCACAGCCCCCCCCCCCCAAGCTGTATTCCCACCAGTCTCATGGAAGGGGGAATAAATACCAGCTTAAGAGAATGAAAAAGAGTTTCACTGCTCACATTTGGATTTCATTAGAATACTAGGCATAGTCTCTCTAAATGAGTAACAATATTTTGTTGAACTTTACCCATATAAAGTACACATTCTGCCTACTTTAATTAAAACGTCTAAGTATATGTTTCAGGTGATATAGTTCTGGTGTAGAAAAATAGAGAAGCTGTATTGTGAATAATTTTAACAGCTTTAATTGTTGTTTGAATACTTATCTTGTCTAAATAATGCAAATGATATAAAAACTTGGCTTTTTATATTTCCTCTTCATACAACACAAATGAGAATTACATTGGAGGCTTTCTACACAGGGTGCTGTTCTAATTAAACTTTTATGACAAAAGGCATTTAAAAGATGACTGCATGACCATATTTTATGCACGTCTGAACAACTGAAGCATATTGAAGCTGACATAAGTTTTTAATGGTTTTGTACAGTTTGCTTAGATGAAATAGATGTGTGCACTTGCCAACATAGGAAGAATGAAACTTTCAAATACCACATGACCTATGATTTACTAATGAACTCGTGATATTTCTAAAATGTAGGAAAGTGTGTTTTGAACCATGAACAATATTTACTTAAATCAGTTGTAACAAAAGCTGTGCATATTGTCCATCTTTTCTGTATTTGTTTCAAAGAAACACTCCAAAATTATATTAATAACAAAGATTAATGCTATGGGGGTGGGGGACAGCCTGCGGCAGTCCTAGGGTGTGGTCAGAAGGCATGTGAAGGCTTCCTAAGCAGGTCTGGTCAGTGCCTAGATCAGTGTTTCTCAACCAGTGTGCCTCCAGATGTTTTGGGACTACAACTCACAGGGAGCTTAGAATTGTTCCCTAAGCTGAATGTTTGTTCTATTGATTTCTGATCAGACACTTAGATTTAGAAGCAAAACTTATTACACTAGTCTAGTTTAGACTGAGGGCCCCTGGACCCTTTCCCAAAGAAGACCAGAAAACAAACAAAGACACAAGCTACATGTGACATCCAGTTGCTTGTAGTTTTTCCCCACTTTCCTTTTTTACAAAATCCAGCTCTGGAGATTTCGTCTGAGTAAAAGGTGTACATGTTATCGAAACTGCAGATTCTTTCCATCAATTTCTTCATTAAAAATCACCTCCCCACCCTGCCAGGGAAAGATATGGATGGCTATATCTGGGCCATGATGATAGTAGATAATGTAAACTACTAAAAATTGATATTTCCCATACAGGTGTGCATGCCAACCAATAGTACTGTGTTGGGGGATGCAGTGTATTTGTATGTATTTACTTTTGTCTTTTTATATTGTAAATGGCTTTGTAATTTTTAGATGAAGATTGGTATAGAAATAATACTAATACAAATAATCAGTTGGTATAAGCTTTTATATAGCATGGGAGTAAAGGTCATGTAGCCCATGTATACTACAGAATGACTGCTTAGAGACAAGAGGCAGATTTGTGACCAACATGCTAAATGAGATTACTTACTTGAAACTAAGGCTGCAGTCGTTATCTGCATTGGATTTGAAATTATTTTTATATATGCAGTTCTTTTATATATGTTTTTATTGTATTGTGGAATTGCTTAGAGGTGCTCCATAGGAAGCAGTTTATAAATGAAATAAGGTTATAATACTGTTCATGCTTACTTGGGAGTTAGTCTGAACAGAGTGGGATTTACTTTTGAGTAAATATTTTTTATTTTATTAGTTTTATAATAAAATAAAATCACAGCCTAAAAACTTCCCCAGACCCCTCCACTATACCACCAGTCTACTAGCACTTCTGAGTAAATATTAATAGGATTGGACAGGAATGTTTTATTAACAAGGGGTAGAGATCACTGTGCAAACTTGTAAACAATCAGATCTGATCAGTAAATTCTTGCTTATTCATCTGAGCACTGAAGATGTAGTTTGTGGGTATAAAATAGAGTTTCATTCATGGATGTCATGGATGAACCTGATAGAATGCTCAATAACATCTGGGTTTTTACTCCTTTTGAGAATTTACTACTCCTTAAGCCCAGTAGTAAAGCACAACAATAAGTACAATACACAATTTGTGTCATTTTATAATACTATAGTAGTGCTATCCTCATGTGTCCTTTTCTTTTACATAAGCTTCCTTCAACTCAGTTTGTTTGATAGAGGGTCATGACTCATTCTAAAGAGATGTTAAGTATATAAAATGGAAAATTGTTTGTATTTTATTTCAATTTCATTTTAAATTAGGCTGATTTTAAAAGGAGCTTGTTATAATTGCATTTTTTAAATTTTGGGGTTAAAAGCTTTTTAAAGTTGTTTTTTAAGCTACCCTTGGGCAGGAGGCAGTTATTAAAGGCCACCCATAATATCAGCCACAAGTTAGGAAATGTGTTTGTGTGTTGTACCTGAATATATATTTTCCCATAATCTTGCTTATTCTCTGATGTATTTGTTGATATACGTTAACTACATATTGTTCCCTGTGTTTCAGCGGATGAGATGCTGCATTGAAGGATCTAGCTAAAACTGTAAATACTGGGATCTAAATTGAGCAGTTCAGTCCTGTATGAATGTGCTTTGATTCCTTTTGAAACAAACAAACAATGTATTTATTGTGCTTGGTAGTTGCACTGCATACCTTTCCCCCCTTGTCCTTTGTATTTGTACAGTATAGCTCACAACTACTGTGTAGTGCACAGTGCACAGAGCATAGCAGGCTTGTTCAGTTCTGAGCTTTCTATCTCTGGCTGCTAGGCACAATAACTTCAGTGTCGCAAGAGCCTACACATAGGCAGTTGATGGAGTTCCTTTGGAATTGCAGTGGCGTCTAGTGAAATCTGCAGGATAAGCAATTGCAAAAATGCCTTTCAACTGCCAGGTTTCAAAAATGTCATATTATGGCTGCTTTACCAAATGCCATAAATAGCAGAGTAAGGACGTGGGACTTGCTTGAAGTCCAGTATAAGGCAGCATGCTGATCCTCTCCAGTTGTGCCTATAGAGAAATTACAGTTTCTCAATGAATTTCCAAATATCAGTGCGATGAGCCGCAGGGGCTTTTGGGACCTTTGCTAACATCTTGCAATTTAAGTGAGCCCCAGTCTCTACCACCCAGCATTAGCCAGGCAATGACTCCTGAGGAGACCATGTGTGGGCATTTACCTTGAGGCTCCACCTGTGCTAGAAGGTGCATCTGCATGATGGGAGAGGAGTACAGCAGAATGGTCTCAGCTGAACCAAGTGTAGGCAGTGGCAGATTGATAGGTCTGCACAGTATGCACAGAATTAGGGCCCCATGTGACAGAGCCCCCCAAATTATTAGCATATATTGTTATCTGAGAGAATCCTTTTGAAATGTGACCACAAACAATGGATTGCTGTTGTTGTTGTTGTTGATGATGATGTTGATGTTGATGATTAGCTGTTCTGTTTTTGCTCTTCATTCCTCCTACTGATTAAAGTCAGCGGAGGCTGGCCCTTTAGGCCAACAAGGCCAACCAGTGCTTATCCCTAAAATGCAAAAATTTCCCAAAAATCTCAAAGCCATACATCCTTCTACAATCCATTTGATACACTTGGGGAGACTGATCTGTCAATCTTCCATTCTCTGGCCAGCTCTCTGCACCACACAGTCAATCTCAGTTCAAAAGTATTGCTATGCCAGGAGGTCCTACCATAGCTGCCAAGTTCTCCCTTTTTTTAAGGGAAATTCCCTTATGCTGAATAGGCTTCCTCGTGAGAAAAGGGAAAACTTGGCAGCTATGGGTCCTACCCATCTGTCTTCATACTGAAAAACATTGTGATAGCAAATTTGTATGTTAATGGAACTTCCAGCACTTGTAGCCCTGGTTGTGCAGTACATCTGTTCTGAGTTGTTTGTTTGAAGGCCACACCCATGCAGAAGCAAAGCTCAGGGCCCAACTTCCCTGATCAGCTTTGTTGTTTAATTCTAACCCCATCCACTATTTATGTGAGTGTGCTACACTGGACACATTGTGAGTCTCTTGTTTGTAAAAAAGAAAAGAAAAAGGGAGGGGGAGTTGTTTGCTTGTTTTACTTATACTGTACTAGTTTTTAAATTGATGGGGAAGATAGGGATGGCAAAAAATGGGGAGCACATTTACTGTAACAGTTCACCCTCATTAAAAGCTGATGGAATTAAGAAATTAACATAATTAGCTAAGGGGTGAGGGAAGGGGAGGAGAAAGAGGGAAGAGAAGAGAAGAGACATTATTTCTTTCATTTTCTTTTTTGACATGCTGGACCATGTATTTCTTTTGGGCCAGTAATGGTTGCTGTGTACCTTGCAACTTATTTTGTAAACCTGGAGTGGAACTGCCCTAGGTTCTGGCGAAGTGGAGCGCATAAAACACTCTTTGGACCTTAACATATACTATGTGTTGGTGTTGGAGTCACTTGTCCCCATCCCCTGGGCCTGGCATTTTGGTAAAAGACTAACAGTGATTCCAAGTATTATGTGGCTATCTAGCAAAGACAGGTTGCATTCAATGCTAGTCCTACTCAAGGTAGACCCACTGAAAATAATGGAATTAAATTTGTCATGTTAATTTATTTCAATGGGTCTCCTCTGAGTAGGACTAGTAATGGATCCACAACCCAATGAATTTATATTTCAGATTGACATTTCTGTTGTGGAACCATCTTATTAAATTCAAACAGATTCCTCTTTCAAAACCTATATGTTCTTGAATTAAAGGATGGAAATCTAAATTACATTGCTTACTCTTTGATATTTTTGTGTGACACAATGCTATTATTGGAAGACTTCCAGCTTACTATTAGGAATTGTATGTAGTTTTTTTGTTCTGTTTAAGTGTATATTTCAATTTCTTAAATACTGGGGGGGACCCCACCTCTTAACAGGGGTTTCCTATTTACCAATTGCAGGTTTCAAGTGCAACTGTTGGGTTCTTTCTTCTAATAAATAAAGGAAATTAAGGAGGAACACATATTGAACATTTCTTCTTTGTTAGTATGTTGAAGTGAGACACCTTAACAAGTTTTAACATTTTTATGGTTTGAAATAAATGTTTTAATTGTCTATCCTGTTACTTGACAGTAGTGTTCTTTCTCCTTAGAAAAAGGCTAAAGGCCATGTGCTATTTGATAAGGTGTGTGGACAGCTTAACTTATTGGAGAAGGACTACTTTGGATTACTGTTTCAAGACCATGCTGATCAGAAGGCAAGTACTAAATTCCACATTAATAACATTTGTTTAATGTTTTCAATCTTTCCATCCTACTTAAGAAAGAGCCTCAGACTTCAGGGAGCTCTTATGACTAGCATGTTTGGTCCTAGTTGGTGATAAACTTTTAACAAGTAACATATTTCAAATTGAGGAAGAATATCAGTGCCAGTAGCATTGGCTCCATTCCCTAGGTTCATTCAGATAATTCTCCTGAAGAATTTGAAATGAGCAGTGGGGAGCCTCAGATTCACCTAGGAGATCTAGATAGTTAACTGTAGCATAACCATTTTTGACAACATGATATTTACAGACAGCACAAAAATATTTTGTTGAAAAGTTTACATGTTAGCATAAACGCACAAGTGATTTATTTGCACCATTCTACTCTGATTTCATTATGAATTGTGGCAAGTAGTGCTTCTCTGATTCCAACATTATAAAATATCTAAATATTTGTTGGGAAGCACCTTACATATCCTGACAGTTAGTGCTCTCTGTTTTGAAATATCAGACCATAGATTTTGTGAACAAAATCACTCTGAGGATAAGATACAGAATATGTTCAGCTTTCTAATTAGATTACTTTTTTTTTGCTTTTTTGTATCATTTACAACTGCTGTACATTGAATTATTTGTGTGGAATAAGACAAAGGTATTTTGCATATCCAGTAGCCTCTTCTTGAGTGGTAGGCAAATATATAGTGAGAGATATTGCAAACCATGCTGATCTTTGGCTTCTTTAAATGCAGCTGAATGAGATAGATGGCCCAGGATAGTGTTTCAAAAGCATTAATATATTATTGTTATTATTATCTATTTTTTACTAAAGTTGTCATCTTCCTGTCAGATGCAAATATATGCAAAGAGAAGGAAGAAAATCACTATAACTTACAGCAGTGGTAAGAGGTCAGTCAGATCAAAAACTGATAGAGGAGTGGACTTGTTAAATGTTAAAACATTGTTCTGGTATAAATATATCAATATGCAATGAATGAAATTTATAGACTAAAAGACTAAGAAGAAATGGGTATAAGACGAGATAGTTAAAAATAATATTGATAACAGCGAAAGGAAGGAAAGAAATAAAGGAAGTCACATATGAGTGGAGGGAAGTCAAGATTTATGTTTTTATGTTTAGTTTCTTTTGTAATTTAAGTTGATATTTCTTTTGATTAATGTATGTTTAATTGTTTTATTTTGTCGGAATTAAGGAGTTGTATGTATAATAAGTTCGTTTTGTGTTTTGTTTTGTGTTTGTGAGTATTGCATTTACCAAATGAATGAATGAATGAATATCACATCACTATAGCTTGATATCTGAAATAGACTTGCTCTCAAAGAAATTGCAGGCTGATTTTGAAAGAATAGCAATAACTAAAAGTTTCACAGAGCTGTATATAAAATGTGTCTAAGTATCCCATGCTTTTCTTCCAACCGCATCAGTCTTGTGCAATTCCTTATTATTCGCCCCCTTTTTTTTAGAATTGGCTTGATCCTTCAAAGGAAATAAAGAGACAAATTCGCAGTAAGTATTAAGCAGATTTTAAAATTATTTCACAACTGAGCAGTACTTCTATTGGTTCTGGAGTTTCGTTTAGTTAGTCTTTCAGAAACTGATTGCAATGCATTTGTCTGTATCAGACTGAAGCTGAAGAGACCTGTCCACTGCAGGTAGCACTATTTCTCACATACTGCTGTTTTTAAGAGTAACCTTTGCTACCAAGCAGTGTGCAACTTTTATTTATTTTAAGCACCACCACCCCATTTTTTCTGCTGGAAAGGCTCCTCAAAATGCACTTAGATTTCTGCCCTCACAAAACCTGCAATTTAAAATGCCCAACACAGAAACTAAAAGGATGGGACAGGAGGAGGAAAATGATAAGCCTGGACAGTAGTTTTAAAGTTTCTAAGTTATTATAGCAACCAGCTGGGATATAAACAGTTCAGAGAGATGGGAAGCCAAAGACAGCTAGTTTTTTGAGCATAGCAGATGTAGTAGCCTTGCTTCCCTTCTTTGGTATTTGCAAATACCATATGCTTGTCCTCTTTGTTTGACTTTAGTATCAGTATTAGTAGCAAGAGGCTTTGAACAGTGTCAGGTATGGTAAAACACATCTCTTTGTACATTTGTATGGCCAAACAGTACATAATCATTACAGGAAGGATCATTACAGGATCATGACCCGGAAAGAGCATGTTATTGTATTATACCCTTGATAGATAGGAAATCCTCTTCTCTATACTGTACTCTATTAAATGCTTCTCTCTCTCTCTCTCTCTCTACCCTAGACATGGTTAAGGGCCTTGGTAAGTTAGCTTAAATAGAAGCTGGAAAAGAGTTCTACCAAGTACTTCCTCATTCTGCTCATAGGGCAGGCATAGGCAAACTCTGCCCTCCAGATGTTTTGGGACTACAACTCCCATCATCCCTAGCTAACAGGGCCAGTGGTCAGGCATGATGGCAGTTGTAGTCTCAAAACATCTGGAGGGCCGAGTTTGCCTATGCCTGTCATAGGGGGGTCACCTTTTCATTTGTACAGAGAAAAACAGGGGAAGTGGGGCAGGAGGAGGATCAGTGGATAAGAGACATTGAAGTATTTCTGATGAGACATGCTCACTAAAATTGGGAAGTAGCTTCTTAGTCATTTGATACGCAAGGAAATGTATCTAATGTATCTCAGGCTATATTCTAAGTTTTGTGAAGTCCTTCATTTCAGTATGGTACCATACAATTTTATGATTCTATCATTCTATTCAGTAGCATTATGTTAGCATCTGAAAATAAGGCACACTTAATGGCTTTTGTTCATGATAGCCAGAATATCCCTTCAAAGAACAGGGTTTGAGTCTGAAGTGCAACATTGCAGAGATTTGCACTTTACACTAAACAATTATTCATTTGGCATGCAACCTACAGTCGTGAAAGGTCAGATTTGCAGCCTATACATACACAGATTCATGAATAGAATGAAGAATGCCTATAAAGGTTACTGTGCAGCCTACAACTTATTTTTGTAGTCATACAAGAAATCTAGTTGATTATTTTCTCCCTACTTGACAATAGTACACTTTGCAATAGCTCTTCAAATGTTTCAACTATTTAAACATTCAGGGTTACATATACATTATCTCTCTTTTACAAGAAATCTGAAATTTACTTGGAGTTAACATGCCTAGGATTGCACTGCAACTTATTATTAAATGAAGAAACAGTCAACCTTATTTATGGTTTCAATTGATAATTAAAAAAAATAAAAGTAGACAGTAAGCTTAATTCAGTAACACTAATTATAATGGTAAGTTTCTATGTACATTGATTCAATCTCCTATTTCTTAAAATAGATGCATGTAACTGATAAACATGTTTTGCATTTCTTTTTATTTTTTAAATCAGGCTTCTATGTCAGCATAATAGCCAAATTCAATAGTTGTACAAATTTGCATATACTTGTTGTGTATATATTCTTGTTTATCATGAAAGGGGCAGAAAGTGTCAGGCCACTAGCCAATGGGAATATTACTTGGCCGTACCACCCTTGGCTTCTGATATTTTATTAATTTCATTGTCCACACAGGCTAAAGACAATATTCACGGCTAGGGGATTAGAAGTAAGCTTTATAAAAAAGGAGATGAAGAGAATGAGCTGAGATTTCCCAGGACGCTGAGTTCTGTTCCTAATATTAACTGCCTGCTGCCTTGCCCTTTTGTGCTGAATGCAGTGGTTTAGTTGTGATTAGGGATGGGAGAGTGATTCAATTTGGTTCACATTTTGATCTGAGCCTACCTAATTCTCACTTCCAAAATGCAGTTACCCTTTGAAATTCACTCTTATCTGAAATCTGCAATGCCATTCTCCAATAAAAAATGTTTACATGAATGCATATATCAAAAGTGTAGTCCAAAATCTTCTGGAGGGCCAACTGGTTGCTCATCTATATGCTAATGGCACCTCACCTCAAATCTTTGGATGACTTGATCAGTGGTTTCATGTAGATGTTAAATAGCACAAGGGTCAAAATAGAAACGGTTAAGATCCCAAGGAGTTACAGTAGTTGCTTTGCAAGAGAACTGAAGAATATGTAAAATATGTTCAACTTTTAAAAGTGCTATGAAAGTATCATGGTCTAGTTTTTAGTGTACACTGTTCCCCAAATGTATATGTAGTAGACTTCAGTGTACGTGCTTTTGTCTTCTTATCCTCCCACCAATACATTTCCCGGCCTTTTGGAATTTCCCAATTTAGATTTGCCCTGGCTATTTACATTTAATGTGAAGTTTTATCCACCGGATCCCTCACAGTTAACAGAAGACATCACCAGGTATGCCATAAAGCATTACTACCTGACTTTGAATCCTGTGTTTTTAATATTTCCTTGGAATGCTATGTAGAGTTTAAGTCTGTAAGTTTAGGAGAACGTGACCAAGATAGAAAATGCAACAAATACCCCATATATTCCGCCGTATAAGACGACCCCCAACTTTTCCAGTTAAAATATAGAGTTTGGGATATACTCGCCCTATAAGAAATATGACCCGGCGTATAAGACGACCCCCAACTTTTGAGAAGATTTTCCAGGGTTAAAAAGTAGTCTTATATGCAGGACTATACAGTAGCTTCTGGCTCAGAGCTAGGTAATGTCTGGAGACATCTTGCACCTGCTTGCTGCTAGCAACTTATCCTGAATCTGGATTCTGAAATATTTCTCTTGGATCTCTGATAGTGTAAAAGTTAAGATAACAAGTAAACATGTGTATGGCTTATAGATTCCTTTAGATGAATTTTGGGGAGCAGGGACTGGCATAACCTGAAGCTTTCTGTTGTAGAGAGAGGGCTATAGGGTATATGAAATAAAGTTTCAGTAAAGATGTTTTGATTGTGAACTAAAATATATTTGCAGTGAATTTTAACTATAATCCATTTGTACTAGAAATCAGAATATTGGTGCCAGGATTTCACAAGTGTGTATCTGTTAATGGATATCAATTTACACACATACATTTATTGGTGGATATATATGAAGAACAGGTTGCACTTAAAATTTTCCATGTCCTTTAAAAGGTGTATTTGTGGATTTTTTAAAAAAACAAAACAAAAACACTTAGCTTTAATAAAGATATGTATCTTTTTACTTTTATTAACATGTCAAAATAAATAATAAATATTTGTCTGATGCCATTTTCTTTGTTCAGGTACTTCCTATGTTTGCAGCTTCGTCAGGATATTGCTTCTGGCCGCCTACCTTGTTCTTTTGTGACTCATGCTCTCCTTGGTTCATATACTCTACAAGCAGAACTAGGTGACTATGATCCAGAGGAACACAACAGTGATTACATAGGGGAATTTCAGTTTGCACCTAACCAGACAAAAGAGATGGAGGAAAAAGTAGTAGAGTTGCACAAAACACACAGGTGGGTCATTTCTGAACCTTTGAGTTCTGTTCCCTTTCCTAGTAGTGGGTAGTATTGGATTTCATGCAGAATCCTAATACCTAGAATGCCTTTGTATTTCTTTATAACCTTAATTTGGAATATCACAAGCAAGCTCAAGCTTAAGAGTTTTATGTTCTTAAAGATTTGGAAAATCAGCCAAAGGTGTGTCCATTGACTTAGCCAGTAAAAACAGTAACAAACTCTTCTGATGGAAAACATCAGATTGAAATTACATTTGTAAGTTGAAACCACAGTTGATGATCATCTGCCCTCACCATGAACTTTTGCAGTTATGAAGTTCTGTCCTCACCATGAACTTTTGCAGCTTCATATCTGAGCTACTTTTGTTTTTGTTTTTCCTTTGTTCTGGAGTTAATATCCAAGTATATTTGAATAGTATGGTAACATTTTTCGAACCAATAAAACCTCAATTTGTTCCAGAGATTGTGTACAAGAATGATGTAATGGGGAGAGCTAGATTGTTTTCAGTGTAGGCTTAATCATCTAGAGAAAAACATCATAAAGATTTTTTTCACTCATAAATTACTTTTACTATTTTTCCAATACAGCAAAAAATGTTTTGTGAGATTATATAATGCTAGAGCTGCGCCACTCAAGTGTGCAGCCCCATTCATGAGCAGGCAACTTCTATGGCTATCTTTCCATTTTAGTACTGCTAGTATGTGGTATAATACTATTGTGACAGGGAATAACTTCTTTATCCTCCCCCCTCCCCCGCCACTGCACGCAGTGGCAACAGCACAGGCTTATTCTTGTCATCTATGTTTTAAGGTTGCGTTGTTGAACACCGGGCATCATCCAGCCAAAATCAAGCAATTTATGTTCTGACCAGTGATGGGTAGCATACGCTTCACTTGTCATTGAAATTAGTGGGACTAAAGCACGTAATCTTGACTTGACTGTGCCCCCAGCAAAGTGGGGTTTTTTGCTGAAATCATTGGGTACTTCATGTAGTTAGCTTTGTGAGGAACTGAACATTTTGTATGTATGTGTTTTAAAAGGACTTCCCCGCTCTGTGATTTACTTTTATAAAAGGACTTACCCCCTCTGTGATTTACTTGTATTCAAGTTGTTTTGCTCCTCTCCCCACCCACAAGCCCATGGTGATTAGAACATAAACAGATACGTTTCAATATGATCCATATTGGATCATATTGGCAAGGAAACTTAAATCTGTCCAGTTCGCCATTTGCACTGCTAGATAGAGAAAGCCATGGTTGGGCAAAATGTTACTGTTTTAGGCAACAGTGAACTACTGTGTAACAGTTGTAGCCAAAATTATTATACTGTCCTATGCCTGTAGATCTCAGGGTGGTTCACAACATTAAAATTGCAATATAAAAAATATCAGATATTAGATGTGTTCCAGCCTTAGCGCTTATGGGTAATATACCTTTGTTCTAAAAGGAGGAGAGTAACAGCTAATTTGTGACAGTTGGGGCAAGAGTTTCCTACTGTATGCTTAACATTTAAGAATGTCACAGGCAAATGCTTATGACCTAGATTTCTTTGTTGACAGAGGCAACGATATCACTGCAATAGCAACAAGTTTAGATCACATTTCCTGATACTCTGTTCTTCAAAGAATTTCTTATTTGTTTTCTTCTTTGTTGTGTAACGCTCCTGCAAGCAGTTGAGATACGCATGTGTGCAGAAGTTGCCCCTTTTGTTTTGTGAGGTTCATGTTGGAAAGGAGGTTTGGCAAATCTCTCAATAAGGTTCATTCTAAGCCAAAAAAAAAACCCAAAAAAACTCTTCCTGCATTTAGGGGGTTTCCTGATAAAGAGGGTGAGTGTTCAGGTTTACACCTTCCATTAGTAGAAGGTGGGGTCTGTGAAGGGCCCTACTGAAGTGTTGGCAGGAGTGTTGTGGGGTGACTAGTGGTCGGGCTTGAAGTGTATGTTGAAGGAACTGCATTGGCCCAGACCAGCCTTTCCCAACCTTGGGTCCCAGATATTCTTGAACAACAATTCCCATTATCTCTGACTACTAGCTATGCTGGATAGGAATGATGGGAGTTGTTGTCTAAGGATTCAAGGTTGAGAAATGCTGGTCTAAATTATGTTGGCCCCAACCACTCCACCAGTACCTTGCAGGTAGTTCAACAGCAGCTAGTAAATTTTAGAGATGGTTTTGGCCAATGAGTATGGAGCTGCTGTCACATACTGGTGGAAGGGGGAAACCCAAACATTCCCAGATTACCCCCCCCCTTATTCTCCCCAGAATAGGACACCTTTATTGAGAAAATCCCTGGTTCCCCCCAAAAAAAATGGTTCAAAAAGTTATCTCCAACAAAGCAAATTTCTTTTTCTATAACATGTTAGACCTTTGCAGCCTTTTCCATAGGAGATAGATGCCAGGTAAGGATAACTCCCTGATTACTTACCCAAACATGAGAGTACTGTTTGAAGATTCAGGTTCTGTTGCTTCCTTAACTTACTCGGAGACTTGGCAGACTTGCTAAGACCTTGGCTTGCATAGTTTGAGCTTCTGTCATTGATTTTTTAACCAAAAAGTTTATGAGAGACTTGGTGCGGTGTTGGTGTTTAAATAATATCTGCCATGCCATTTAACTAGTATCCTGTCATTTAATTTCAGTGCTTTTTTTATAGATGTGAGGGTCAGTGACTGCTAGGATTGAATGTGTAGCTGAAACAATATACTGTTGAGGACCAGATGCTTGGGATAAATGGAATAACCAATTACAGTTAAACCCTCAAAAGGCATCTCTGTGGCCGGCTGTTGTACTAGAGGGACATGGATCTGAGGCAGGAAGGCTTATGTTGTTCTTGATACTCATTTTTGTCGTGAATTTTCTTCTATCAATCATTCCAGAGGCTTGACTCCAGCACAGGCAGATTCCCAATTCTTAGAAAATGCCAAGAGGCTTTCCATGTACGGAGTGGATTTACATCATGCTAAGGTATTGGCCAGCATTTCTATAGATGACATTATTTCATTTAGAACAGAGGGGTGTGGAACCTTATCCACAAGGGAATGCGGCATTCAGGCTGAATAACTTTCTGAGGCTACATGCCATCAGTTGGCGGGACCAAAATTGTGCAGGGCCAAAGCAGCATACACATCCCATTTATACCCAGCTATCCACATGTACTCCACCTATTCACGCCCTTTCATACATCTACATGCAAGCATGTACCACATTCAACCATTCATTTTCTTTCTGTTGTACATGCCTCACACAAAATCATCATTTGCAGTGAACCAATTGCATTGCATTTTAAAAATAAGCCTTTCCCTTTTCTTTTTTTTCTTTTTAAAAATCCTCTTATGTAATCAGATGCTCCATACAGACTTTTTCCCAGCTTGTATTTTGGAAAAAAGGGCTTAAACTCCTGACAGTTTATATCTCTCTTTACTTTTTCACTCCCCATCTCAATCACTCTTTTCCCTCCCCCTCCTCTCTTCTTTTCTGCCATGCATGTGCACATACCTCTGCAACATGCTGTAGTTTGCCACCTCCTTTCTCCTGGTCATTTCTGTGTTGTCTGCATACAAACCTAATCTCTACCTCTCCTCTCTTCCCTTCTGTGAATCATACAGTGGCCATAATAATGCACTCGAGATGAACCCAGAACCAGAACTGATTCTAGAATGTGTTAAAGGCAGGCTAATTGATGAGTGTAGCCATAGGAGGGAAAACATGACACTCAATGACTTCTGATTAAACATACATAGCGTTGTGCTATGCCTTAATGTGATTTCTGTTGAACTATTAAGGTTTCTGTTCTCTTTTGCATTTAATACTGATAGTATTCATCTAGCCTCTGTTTATTCTAGAGTTTTACAACCTTTTTGAGTCCACGGCTCCCTTGAGCAACAACATTTTTTCTGTGGCAACCCTGTGGGGCTCAGGAGCCCAATTATGTCACCCACTGCCTGCAGAGCCGGCAGCCCTTTATCCCTTTTCGAACACCCTCCCTTTTGTAGTGTTCCCTCAGCCTCTTCTCCCCTCTCCTTGGGTGTCCTCTAGGCAGCCACTGCTGCTATCCCTGGTCTTCGAGCTCCCCACCCCCCCACCCCAAAGAAAGATGCCTCCTCATACTGCTCCACAGGGGCCTGGGAAGCACCCCCTGGCCAGCCCCAGAAGCACCATTCACCTGAGAAGCTTGTAGCCAGGACTGCTGCAACAAACAGCTACGGTATGCAAGCCTTTGGGAGGCAGAGACGGGATTAGGCATTAGAGGAGGAAGAAAGGGAAAGAGGGACAGAGGCCAGTATTGCTCACAGCACCCCTGATCATCATTCAAGGTACCCCATGGTGCCATGGCACACTGGTTGAAAACCACTGATTTATTCTTTAGAAAGTTTAGATTTTTCTATCACTGTTTTTTTCTTAGCTTCAATCTCTCATCACTTCCCTCTGACTCTTTAACAGGCTTCCTCAGCCTCGGCCCGCCAGATGTTTTTGGCCTACAACTCCCATGATCCCTAGCTAGCAGGACCAGTGGTCAGGGATGATGGGAACTGTAGTCTCAACATCTGGAGGGCCGAGGTTGAGAAAGCCTGCTTTAAAAGGTTACATTTTGTCTCTTGCTACTCCATTGGTTTAAGGGCTCTTGTCAAGGGTCATTCTTGTTCTCCATACAGTGGTACCTCAGGTTACAAACTTAATTCAGTCCAGAGGTCCGTTCTTAACCTGAAACTGTTATTAACGTGAGGTGCGCTTTCGCTAATGGGGCCGTCCTGCTGCTGCTGCGCCACCACCGCATGATTTATGTTCTCATCCTGGGGCCAAGTTTTCAACTCGAGGTACTACTTCCGGGTTAGCGGAGTTACCCAAAGCGTTTGTAACCCGAGGTACCACTGTAACCATATCCTTCTTTTTCTTCTTGTTTTTGTTGTGAACTGCCCTGTGATCTTTGGATTAAAGGCAGTATATAATAATAATAATAATAATAATAATAATAATAATAATAATAATAATAATAATAGTCTTTGATAAACCTGATTTTATTACTCTCTTGTATCCAGCCTCTTATAAAATCTTGTTATTTATCTCTGTATTTCCAGAATAAGATATTTTTCAGCTCATAACCACAATATGTATTAGTTCAATATTATACTTTTTCTGGTTTTTAAACTTCTATTTCTTAAGCCTTTACTTAATCATTTTTTCTGCCTACGATACACTGCTCCTTGATTTGCAAGTGTAAGCTTAGCATACCTTCCTGCTCTTTTGTCTTCTTTACGTATTCCTTCAATATTCCAATAGAAATTGCTTTTACAATTGTCTTGATAGGATTCTGAAGGTGTTGACATCATGCTAGGGGTATGTGCCAATGGGCTTCTCATTTACAAGGACAGACTCCGAATCAATCGTTTTGCCTGGCCCAAAATACTGAAGATTTCTTACAAACGCAGTAACTTCTATATTAAAGTCCGACCAACTGAGGTAAGCATTTGACTGGCATAATTTGCGTTCTGTTTTTACAACTTTCAGCTCAGAAGTTACTTGAAAATAGATCCAATCTTGCAGCGATTTGCATTGTGAATAATGTAGGAATATGTCCATTTGGTATAGTTTTTTAGCAAATACAATTTCATCTCTGCTAGCATAGATAATTAAGGTTTCAGTATGTCCGCAGTGTGCTTTCTGATGATTGGACACACTCCTGCCATGTAAATTTCCTTATTGTAATGGAAGGTTGCCATGTTCTCACACCTGCCGTTATGCAGCTCTTAGTTTATGTGATTTGGTCTAACTGGAGTGGTTTGAATTATATTTAGGGAAGCTCATGATCTGGTTTAAGAACACTCTACCATTAGAGTTGGTTTTCCCCATAACATGCAGTTCAGCTTCTGAGAGTTAACTGCTACTGATTTCAAAAACACATGTCAATTCCGTTTGGAACTAACATTGAGAAATGTGTAAACATTTAGTTTTAAAAATAGCATGGTAGTTTCGAGCCTGCTTGAACTATGTACAAAACTGAGAAACTCTGGACAATACTTGAAGGAAATTACAATCCTACTAACTATCTAGTCTGATATTAAATATCTAGTCTGATATTTAACTAGTAATAGTCTTGCTGTTCATTCATTTGCTCTGGTTTTTAATTAATCTTTGTGCTAGTGCCATGCTTTTTATTAGTTCCTATGTAAGCAGCATTTAATATTGCAAGTAAAACAATTGCATGTTTTTGATGTTTTACTATAGTAGACCATGATACTAGTATGTTATATATGTATGGAGACACAGCCAGAGCACACATGCAACAATTTCTGCTGTCACAGCAAGCAAGCTTTAGTTTAGAAAGAGCTTGCCTTTTTGGCACTTGGAATAGTTGTGGAAAGTACTATATATATAAATATAGCCATTTACAATAAGCATGGCTACTACCTAAAGAGCTGCTTGTGAATATATTCATTCTCTCTTTGGGGAAAAAGTGTAGTTATTACTGTATGCAATTCAAGCAGTGCTGTAATGTTAGAAATATGAAAACTCCGGAGTGCTTCTAATCTTGAGAAGGGAGATATGCTGTAGCTGAAATAACTGCACTCTTAAAGACAACAGTGATTTCTAGAATTTGTGCTAATTTTGATGTTTGTAATCTTTATAGTTGGAACAGTTCGAGAGTACTATTGGGTTTAAGTTGCCAAACCATCGGGCTGCGAAGAAATTATGGAAGGTTTGTGTGGAGCATCATACATTTTATAGGTAATTTTTAAATTTTTCCTTCGTTATGGGGTCACCATATCCTCTGGGGAGAATAGCAGCTTTGAGAGGGCAGTTTTGATTGAAAATGGCCTGTGGAGCGTGCGTTGAGGACACCCTTCCCCTGCCACTGTTTCAATGAAATTTGAAATCTGTTAAAAGCAAACAAACTTTAGGAAGTCCCACATTCTGTTTTATTTTGCCTTGGTAATATCCTGCATCCTAATACATGAACTGTCAGGGGGTTCTTGCGACTACTCCAGAGTAACGACGCTCCCCATGCTTGTCTTTAAGCAGTTTTTATTGGTGAACCATCAAATTTCTAACTATCTTTGCCGAGTAAAATCCCCTCTGCAAATTTTCCACTATTACTAAAAAAGACAATAACTTTTAGAGTATTTTTTTCTCACTTCTGTCTTAGAATATTTGTTTTCTTGCAACGGTGTTGACTGATTATATCATGTTCTCTTTAATCATGAAGCATGTTACTGCTGTAGTATTTTCAGAGAGCTCAAAGTGGCAAATATGAAACTACAGTATTTCAGATTGATTGTATGTACCCATGACATCTTTATATGTACAGTTTGTACATATCACCACCAGTGTTGTGCATAACTCTTCACCTGCAATGCAAACAAGAATAATGGATTTCCTTTGAGTGTGATGCTTAAGGGGGGGGGGAATGGGATGTTGGGAAAGAAGTCAAAGAAAGTGTTTTGTAAACTCCCCTGAGTTCACTTGGTAAATAAAAAATTAAAGGCAGGATATAAATTTCAAATAAAAATGATTCTGCAGCAGGGTCTTCACTCAGATTATGCATGTATATCATAATAAGGTGAAAGTACCTTCATTAATAAACATAAATAATGCATTTAATGCAGGTCCAGGAAGTTGAGTGGACCAGGAGCAATACCTAGATGACAAAGGCCATTTTGTACTGATAATGGCAATTTGGCTGTTCATTTGCTTGATTTGCTTATCTTTATTTAAAAAGAGTAATTAAAACAGCAACAGTTTTAAAACTCAACTTGAATAGAAAACACATAGACCAGGTTTTTACCTGGTCCATGCAGGAAAGCAACACAGTTGCCAACCCACATCTTTGAAAAGTATTCTATACAGTATTAAGAATGTCACAACAAGAAGCTCTGTCTCCAGTAGTCAACCACCAATAGTCAGGCTATGTTCTCCATAGACTGCCAGGTTAATACAGGTGAAAACCATTCTTCAGATGCCCTGATCAGAAGCCATTTAGGATTTTCTGGATTAATGTCAGCTGTATGAATGCTGTCCAGAAACAGACTGGAAGCCAGTGTAGTTATTTAAACATGTATATGATTCTGTTTTTGCAACAAGGTGGTAATCTCACTGCAGTATTTTGGACTGACGTATCTGATGCTTTTAAAAGGCAGCCCCGCATGCAGCACATTTTAGTAATCTCAATGAATGTGCTCAGAGTAGAATTACTCGTTATTGAGGAAGAGGTCCAGCTAGTGCACCAACTAAAGTTGAAATGATCTTTGGGCTTCCAAAGGCTATATTAATGTTTTGGTCATGAATCAAAAGCCTCCAACTACTGACTGTAGCAGAAGAGGCTCTGCAGTCATTCAAGGTGGTGGTTTTCCTTTCATAGCTGGCAGTGGGAAGCATGATTTTGTACTCTTTCGCTGGATTTTGCTGTAATCCTAAACAGATTTATTCAGGAATATATTTCCATTTTACTTCTAAATAAGTGAATACAGTATGATCTGACTTTTAAAACACTCTCTAAACAGGAAAAAATATAATTTACTGTCTGGTCAGCCTCTGTTTAGACCATTTCAAGTTACAGATTTATTCTGTGACATTTCCATAGACTACAATTTAATTGGATTCTATTCCAATCAGAAATAGCTGTTTGGGTAAGGAGGGAGAATGTACTGCATGTATCAAATCCTGTTCCCACCGATGGTCACCATGCAGAAAATCCGCAGATTTAAATCATCCTGATTTAAAAATAATCTGGCTTCTGTGTGTTCCAAGAATAAAGCTATGCCAGCAAGACTTTGAAAGACAATTCACATAAACACAAGCAATATAACTGTTGCAGCAAGTGTAATTCTTATAGTTAAAGCTGCCTTTTTAGAAAGGTCGTATTTATTACACACACACACACACACACACACACACACACACACACACACCTTAGATGAGGTATGGGGATAGGGCAAATACTGTTCTATCACTGCCATTCATTTCACTATAAATACTGTGCAGGGGTTCCATGCAGATCCTTTTTGAATAAACGGATGCTCGGTAGCATCACTGTCAAGGGCTTATCTTCCCATTGCCTTTAGTTAGTTATCTTAGCTGACAGATGCTACCTTTCTTTGCTTAAGCCAGGCCTGTGTTTAGTACTTGTGTTTGGCTTCAGATGTTGGAGCACAGAATTTTGAGGTTAGTATGTACGCACCCAACTTTTTTGTTCTGTTCTTGTTTTGGGGAATGTACTGGATGCTTGTATGCATCCACTATTCTTAGGGTAAATAGAAATGATTAAATATATATTACATATTCATTTCCTTTTGCTTACTATCTGAAAACAGGGTGTCAGTAATAACGTACCGGTAGATCTAATACAAAACTATTTCAGATTTTCAGATAGCTTGTTAGGAAGAGAAGACTAGGTTCAAATGTTCTTTCTTATATGTTATCTCCCTTTACAGGAAGTAGTGTGACTTGGGAAACATGCAGTCTCTCATTTGTATTCTAAAACAGTACTGGTCTGTAAGGGTTGTACTATAAGATTTTTATGAAAGTTTTAAATTACTTTTATATAGTGCTTCTTGGTTTTTTTAAAATGTCTGAGATACTTAATATATTGTGCCATTTGGAGAATATTTTGGAAATTTGTACCCATATTTTTCAGTTCTTTGTATAACCAAGATTGGTAAATTAAAGCATCCTTGAAAATATCCCAAATAAGGAAGTAATTAGGTTTTTCTCTTATTAAGAGATTAAAAGTTTATCTCAGCAGGGTAGAGAATTGAAAACAGAAATTATTGCTGTAGCAAGAGAGGAGCTATGCCAGTAAATGAAAAATGATTCACATTTTTCCACTGTGCATGTGGCATGTAACCATGCAGTAATGAAAGAAACATTTTTTAAATGCTTTTCAATCCATTTTTTAAAAGAAAAATGTTCTTAATTAATCTCTTCAATAGGAACAAAAGTCAAAAATCATGGGCAACTTTGGTACATTTTTTTTATACTGGGATTGGCTGTTCCCACTAGCCCTAGGTGGGCCTGCAAGGAGGTTAACCTCAGACGTGTGCATGGCTGTGGCTACCACTTCTTGAAGGCCACTTCCATGTTTTAGCCCCATGTTTATTAGACGGGTGGAAGAACTCTGGCCCACTAGCCATTCTTGGCCTGCCAGGCAGTCATCAGCCCATGTGTGGACACTGAGTAAAGGACTACTTTGGATATACAATATAAGATGCAAGGCTGCTTATTTGGCCCTGCTGCCACATTGCTCTAAGAGCAACAATGCCTGAGCAGGTATCTGACATGCTTTTGGAATATGCATCTTTTTATAGTTTTGAAATACCTTTGAATATGGTGACTTGTTTCCTTTTTCTTTTGGGGGTTATAGACTTGTATCTCCAGAGCAGCCTGCCAAGGCCAAGTTCCTGACACTAGGTTCCAAGTTCCGCTACAGTGGGCGTACTCAAGCACAGACACGGCAGGCTAGCACTCTCATAGACAGACCTGCTCCGTATTTTGAACGGACCTCAAGCAAACGTGTTTCCAGGAGTCTTGATGGTGGTAAGAGTCTAACCAAAAGTAGTAAACTCCTAATATGTGCCACACATAGGTTCTTCAGAGAAATTAAAACTAAATATTCAGATAATCTTCTTGTTTGAACTTAGTGTGTAGTGCTTAGTAAGGCATTTAGGGCCAGCACTTACAGAGGGTATAAAACCATTATGTTTATGCACCAGGATGGAATTTAATATATTGAAACATTTTTGTATCGAAACACATTCATAAACCTGAGTTATTAGAATGTATCTCATTTTTACAGCACCACAGTTGCTTTGTCTTAGAGCCCCTCCTCCTGGTGGACACTAAATATTGTCACTATAGCATTAACGTTATGCGTGATCTTTTGATTTATCTCCTCATTTCTGAATGTATGAAAATTGTCCAGTGATATTTGTTTGATGTTATCATTTGCCTTTATATACCTTTATAGCTGACCTTTAGCACCTCACAACTTTCTATTTCAAACCAACCAACCACTTTCTTCAACCGTTAGTCACTATATTTAAAAATGTTCCAAAGGTTTTTCCACCCAAATTATTTACTGGCATATCATGTACCCAGTTTCTTTTTCCGTTGATTTTCTGACTAAAACCAGAATACACTGGAACCTTAAAAAATAGACAATACTTGTCTCATAAAGAGCGAGGTACTGTGGAATATTTATCTGAAACATAGTTGAATTAACTAAACCTATTTTTTTGTAGCTCCAGTAGGTATTGCAGACCAGAGCCTGCTTAAGGACTTTTCTGCTACAGCTGTGGGGGCTGCTGGTGATAGGATCTTTGAAGCTTCCAGACAGTTCAAATCAAAAGATGGGGAAGGTAGAGATGAGGATGGAGGCATAACTAAAATGCCACAATTAGAAGATGGAAAGGTAAGAGTGCTGATGTTTGTCAGCTTTGTGGAATTAATCGATTTTGGAAATGTTTTAAAACCAACTGCTGCATTAGTGGGGCTGCACTTCAGCTAATAATTTTGTGGCTGGGATTTTTGCACAGGATGACCCACCTATATAGGGGCAGGTCTTAGGGCTACAGTTTATATGGGTAAACTGGTGAAAGCTGCTAAAGAGCAGTTTTTCTAGAAGGCAGTTACTCTTCCCTAAATTAGTGTACCTGGCACCAAAAAGAGAGGGACTGTGTTCATCACCCCCCAGTTGTGGAAAGAGCAGAAAAAGTCCTGCAATCTTGCCCAAGGGCATCTAATTTGGTAATAAGCTGCTCTGGAGCAGAGCTAAGGTATTTGCTTTAAAACTCCCTGCAACTAGCTCCATTCAGTTGCGTGAAAGTGAAATCAATTAGCATATATAATTCATTTTATGATTTATTCATACTTGTGCAACCTATAGTTACATTATGCAACCACAGCTGCCATCTTCTATGAATAACTGTGCAGAAGAAAACATAATTAAGTGTAACACATGTTTTATACTAGCTTTTAGCATTTGTGTGCTTGAAGCACAATACTAGGACATTTATAATGTGAGCTGAATCAATGTGAGATATGGACATTTAAACTTTATTTTCATTTCCATATTGACAGGTTATAAACATACATTAATTTGAGCTTTCTCTGGCACACACAACATGGAATCACTTTTACTAAGAATACTTTGAAATTTGATTCAATCTTCTTATTTAGGTTGTAAGCCACTGAATTATCTGTGGAATATTTGTATTTTGACAGTTACACATTTAAAGTTAGCACTTGAAAAGGAAAACCTGTAGTTGGAAACAATGTCCTCATGCTGATGTCTTTCCCCTGCCTGCCTTCTGTAGAATCTTTGAATGTCTGTCTGCTTTCATCTATTGTGACTGCACTACTACAGTTCCAAACTACAGAATTCTTCGCAGCCTTACAAGGTGGCAAAAACAAAAATCTTTTTGAGCTGGTATAATCCAGGTATTTGGATTATATGTAGTTGTATTTGAATACAATTGGGGCTAATGAATGTTTGTGGCATCCATATTGTAATGGTAGTGCTGTCCCTACTTCTGAATAAACGTTCTCACTAACAAGTTTCTTCCCCCCTCCCTCTTTTGTGCATTCCTTCTGCCCCCCAAATGTGCATTTATATCATGGTCTCTCATCTGCATCTGGGACTGGACTCTCCTCCTCCTCCAGTGAACATACACACATCAGCTTTCATCTCCCAATCACTCTCATTCATTTTGTTCCCAAAACCTACCTGCTATCCCTGAAATGGACATATTTTCAGACATTTCAGAGGATGATCATCTTGGTAAACCCAAGTATACGCCCTCAGATACCATAGTCTGCAGCCCTGTGATAGAGACACCAGTTCATGGCATAAATGAACAGAGGTTCCCAACTCGTCACTTGGAACTTAAGGATCTTTTGGTGGCTGACCACTGTCTCCCTCTTGCAGTAGAGAGAGCTGCACATAAAAATACAGATCATGAAGATTCTGTGTCTCATTTTCCAGTTTGTGCGAGCAAACCTTATCCTTTCAATTTTCCTTCTCTGCTTGATGAGAATGGCTACATAAGCTTTCCTAGCCTTCCAGAAGTTTGCATCTCATTCCTCCCAACTTATCTTCAGCATTATGTTCCCATTACTTCTCCCTCATTCATTCCCTCCTTCTTCCTCATCTTTGTACTGCTTCTCTGTACCATCCAGTCTATTCCTTTCTCACTCACATTGTCCCTTCCTGTTGCTCTGTCCCTCTGCTACCTGGAGCCTAAGGCAATTTCTCTGACCACCTCTAATGACACTGCTCTAAAAGACAAAGCTGAGGAAGAGGAGGTGTGTAACTTTGTTGCCTAAATTGCCACTTGCATGTAGATTTGTTTGGGTGTACTAAGAGAGAAGTTCAACCTCCATCCTTTCAGCATGAGGCTGCAGACTCCCTATTTTTTTTTAAAGAATTCCTTCTGCAGATATTTACGCATCTATCTTCATAAAATCTAGTGTTTTTAAAAAGCATTCACAATTTTAAAACTTCATATGGTCCTTTTAAGGACCTTCTCATACATCTACTGTTTATATCCCAGTGGTATTGAGATACCATAGTTAGGTGCTGTATACAGTGGTACCTTGGTTCTCAAACTTAATCTGTTCCGGAAGTCATTTCAACTCCCAAAACTGTTCGGAAACCAAGGTGCGGCTTCCGATTGGCTGCAGGAGCTTCCTGCACTCAAGCGGAAGCCGCATTGGATGTTCAGCTTCCGAAAAACATTTGCAAACCATAACACTTACTTCTGGGTTTGTGGCATTTGGGAGGAGATTTGTTCAGCAACTAAGCCATTCAGGAATCAAGGTCTCTCTTTCTTTGCAAAGAGCTGTGTACAGTTTCACTGCAGCCACTTTGAAAAAGGGATACAGCGATCTCACAACAGCCCTGTGTACAGCCCCCATGGAGGTGTTGTTCCTTACAAAATGTCTGTCAGAACCCAGTGAGTCCACACATTTCTGGATATGATCAGAGGCATACTCAGGTTCCTTTCCCCCCATGACAAGGAGAAGTATTGCCCCCCCCCCCCCGGCTGTCCCTTGTGTCCTTGTCAGAGGAGCCTGTGTGTTTGCTTGGCCACCCAGAGCAGTGGAGGAATGGCCCAGGGAGCATGCAGATGGGTAGGCAGATTCCAAGCCATAATCAAGAGGTGTGATTTTTGAGCCCCCCTCAGCCTGCATGCTTGGCATGGGCCAACCTTATCAACCTCTAGGTACACTCCTGAATAGGTACGCTCACATGGGATTTGCCAAAGATGTTGGACACAGTACTTTGCAACATAGCTTAGCATTTATTGAGAGAGAGAAATGATTTCTTATTTGCCTTCCCATAATCCATATTCTCCTACTTTTTAGTTCTTCTCTAGCATTGACAAGTACTTGGAATTCCTTGTTCAAGGAACAAGTTCAGCAACTGTTTATCATTTTGAGAATGAGTCTATATGAGCCTTGGACTTGTGTGCTTGTCATTTGCTACACCTGCAAAACGATTGGAAGGATTCATTTCCATTTTTAGCTACCGTAGCTACAATTAAGTGGTGTTACATCCGAACCAAGTTAGTAAACTATAGTAGAAAAGAAGCAAATGAACTTCGAACCATGGTTTGCTGTCTTATTTCCATAAACTAGTAACCCAGATGTTTAACAAAACTTAACAAAATGTTTTAAGTGGTGCTTTTTCTACTCCAACCTACATTCCAATGAAGTAAAATATTCCACAGCCAAAAGGTCTGGTGTCAAAAATGTCTATTTCCCTGGGTCAGTTTTTTTTCTCTTTAAATGAGATTTTAAATTTTTTCAATGCATTAACATCAGCTGGAACAAAAAAAGGCATTTTTGCCCCAATGATTATTTTTCAAAAATGAAAATTTGGGGGCACTTTTATCTGCATCACTGGATCAGATTTTAATGGGGGGAAAGTGCCCCAATATTTTAAGATTGGTGGGTCAAAAAGTACTCCATAGCTCAATCAATAAACTCTTTGTGGTATCTTTTCAGTGCATGTGTGTACCAAAAGAAACCTGTAAATGATATAGTTGGAAAAAATTAAGTGATTGAAATTTGGGGCCATTGCTTACTAGTGTGTTCAGTTCTGCATAAAATGTGCAGTAGAAAAGTGTATCAGGCATGGAATTTCGGCTCCAAGGTCTGAGTCAAGGTTAATAATAGTTTAGGGCAGGAGTCAGCAAACTTTTTCAGCAGGGGGCCGGTCGACTGTCCCTCAGACCTAGTGGGGGGCCGGACTCTATTTTGAAAAATATATATGAACAAATTCCTATGCTCCACAAATAACCCAGAGATGCATTTTAAATAAAAGGACACATTCTACTCATGTAAAAACATGCTGATTCCTGGACCATCTGCGGGCCGGATTTAGAAGGCGATTGGGCCGCATCCAGCCCCCGGGCCTTAGTTTGGAGACCCCTGGTTTAGGGTTTGGGCATAATGCTAAACTGTGGTTAACTGAGAGAATAGGAGGCCAAAGGCTTATATACATTCAATAAAATCACTGTTTCTCATTACATCTGAACTTGACCATGTGTCAGTTCTGAAATTCAGTTTAGCTTTTTGGGTAGTAGGTAGAGAGGGTGGAGAGAGAAGTTTTTTTTGTTTTTGTTTTAGTTTTTAAAGAGTGTGGAATTTTGACCAGAACAATTTTAACATTGTCAGGTACAAAATTATCTTAATCTACTTTAGTCTAGCATAGTCCTACTTGGCTAAAATTGTCAGGATTACATTGAATGCAATTTATATATGCATGATTTTTTAAAAAAAAGATATACATTTAATGTTAATGTTGATAGGTTAAACCTCCTGACAATGTCCATATGCATTGACTGGGTAACACTGTCTGCATTCCATATGGCAAATGCAATTGCAGTATTTTTTTTTTAAAAAAACATACTATGAAGATTTAAAGCAGAAAATTGTAGCTTCTCAAGCAGTGAAATCCTTGCGGTGAGCTAGCTGCCTGTAGTTGATAATATTATAATTATAGAATTAGAAATTATAGAATTATAATTATAGAATTAGAAATATATATCAGACAGAAATGATTGCACAGTTTCTGAAGAAAGTCAGACAACAAGATGGGAAACATTTATAGAAACCCCAAAATACCGTGTTTCTCATATTTTAAGGCATCCCCCAAAAATAAGCCATGACAGGATTTCAAAGGGTTGGTGAAAAATAAGACATACCCCGAAAATAAGCACTATCGCAAAGCCCCGACCGAGTGAGAGGCGAAGCCGCGGGACCCAGCAGGAGCTCCCTGCCTGCTTCCCCGAGCCGTAGCGCATCGGGGGACAGAGCCGAAGATCGGCGGGCGCTCCTTGCTGGGCTTGACAAGCCCAGGAAACAGCGCCCGCCGATCTTCGGACCTGTGCTGTGTGACAGGCGGGGGTGGGGGGGAAGCGGAGATCGTTCTCCGCTCTCCCCCCGCCTGTCACCGAAGATCGGCGGGCGCTGTTTGCTGGGCTTGACAAGCCCGGCAAACAGCGCCCGCCGATCTTCGGCCCTGTGCTGTGTGACGGGCGGGGGTGGGGGGGAAGCGGAGATCGTTCTCCGCTCTCCCCCACCCCCGCCTGTCACCGAAGATTGGCGGGCGCTGTTTGCTGGGCTTGACAAGCCCGGCAAACAGCGCCCGCCGATCTTCGGCCCTGTGCTGTGTGATGGGCGGGGTGGGGGGGAAAGCGGAGATCGTTCTCCGCTCTCCCCCCACCCCCGCCTGTCACCGAAGATCGGCGGGCGCTGTTTGCTGGGCTTGACAAGCCCGGCAAACAGCGCCCGCCGATCTTCGGCCCTGTGCTATGTGACGGGCGGGGTGGGGGGAAAAGCGGAGATCGTTCTCCGCTCTCCCCCCACCCCCGCCTGTCACCGAAGATCGGCGGGCGCTGTTTGCTGGGCTTGACAAGCCCGGCAAACAGCGCCCGCCGATCTTCGGCTCTGTGCTGTGTGACAGGCGGGGGTGGGGAGGAAGCGGAGATCGTTCTCCGCTCTCCCCCCACCCCCGCCTGTCACCGAAGATCGGCGGGCGCTCCTTGCTGGGCTTGACAAGCCCGGCAAACAGCGCCCTCCGATCTTCGGACCTGTGCTGTGTGACAGGCGGGGGTGAGGGGGAAGCGGAGATCGTTCTCTGCTCTCCCCCCACCCCCGCCTGTCACCAAAGATCGGCGGGCGCTCCTTGCTGGGCTTGACAAGCCCGGCAAACAGCGCCCTCCGATCTTCGGACCTGTGCTGTGTGACAGGCGGGGGTGAGGGGGAAGCGGAGATCGTTCTCTGCTCTCCCCCCACCCCCGCCTGTCACCGAAGATCGGCGGGCGCTCCTTGCTGGGCTTGACAAGCCCAGCAAACAGCGCCCGCCGATCTTCGGACCTGTGCTGTGTGACAGGCGGGGGTGGGGGGGAAGCGGAGATCGTTCTCCGCTCTCTGCCCACCCCCGCCTGTCACCGAAGATCGGCGGGCGCTGTTTGCTGGGCTTGACAAGCCCGGCAAACAGCGCCCGCGTGCACTTTATTAAAAAATAAGACATCCCTTGAAAATAAGCCATGTCGTGTTTTTTTGAGGAAAAAATTAATATAAGACATGTCTTATAATATGAGAAACACGGTAGCATGCATTGAGAACCTGGAGACCTGCTGCCAACCAGACACAGGCAGGACTGGGCCAGTTAAACTAGTGGTCCAACTCTACATAGGACAGCTATATACAGCTGTGTTCAGTGCAATACTTGTATTCCTAATTTCAGTGTAATCTAATATGCCAATTTGTATATTATGGTGCCTATTTTCTCATTTAATCAATTAAACACTTTTGATACTACGTTGCAGCAAGAATTCCAAAAACCTCAGATAAAGGTGGGACTGGGATAAATATATCCTGATAATGTGTTTAGTACACACTATACTTTCCCTTTCATATAGTTACTAGTAAGAGATGTGTGTGATAAAAGTAAAATAGTTATTAAAACAATGGTTTAATATTTGGCAATTCATATTTTGATTCATTTTTATTTTGTGGGGACATAATTACTTTGATTAAAACTGTAGTCCAGATGCCTCTTGTAAGTCACTCTTAGTTAGTTAACCTATAACAGCAAGCCATAATTTGATACCAGAGCTGTCTTAAGCATATCCGGCACCATGGTGCAAAGCTTCCTCCGGCGGCGCCCCCCCAAGCTTCCCAGAGGTTTTTTTTTAGGGAGGACGGCACTGCCGATGGGGCTAGAGGAGGCGGGCAGCAGCTGGAGGGCGGGGAAGAGGTGGAGGCTGGATGCGGTGCCTCCTAGCTCAGCTGGCCACTTCGTGCCACGATGGCCACGGCAGACGGAGGCTCCGGGTGCAGCGCTGCTTCAGCATGGCATGGTGGAGGCAGGTGAGGGCGGCGATCTGTTGCCAGGAGGTGTCACATCCAGCCTCCACCTCTTCCCTGGCGCCATCCAGAACTTGGAACCCTGGCGTCCTACGTGACCAGCCTCTATGGGTAAGACGCCCCTGTTTGATGCTACATGAACCAAGCTTCTGCTCATGTACTGCATTTCCTCTTCTCATCTCATGCTTCACTTTGGTTTGTTACTTCCTCTTTAGTGCAAACCATAATTTTCTGTTGCATCCAGAGCACTGAACTGTGGTTTGTGCTTTCCCTCCAAACAAGAACTGGCATTCAGCTTTAAACTGTGATTTATAATCCTGGTGGTTTGTAAGTAACAGCAAACTTTAGTTTGAACTAAAGAGCAAGTTATTAAACTGGAGTGTATGGGGAGGAGAAGGAAGTGCTCAAGCATATGACTCATTCACAGAGCCCAAAACGATGGTTTAAGGTTATACATGAAGTCTGCAGTATATATTTTTATGTGATCTCCCGAAAATCATAAAAAACCATTCAAATAAAGCTCTTGGTATCTCTAAGCATTTAACAATACAGTACAAATGTAATTTTCCCTGTACAGTATAGTTTTTAACAGTGAGCATGTACTACAGATGTTATTCTGCGTTGGTATTGCAATTGCTCTTCATCAGTGTTCAGAATTCAAGCTGATCTCTTCACCTTCAGATTTTAAAAAAATTATTTCAAACTGTGGAGAAAAATAATCGAACATGATGGTTGTAGAGAGACAGACAAATCTTCCATTTTCCATTTCACCTATACAAAAAATTACTTCGGCCATTTCTACAGTGTTGTAGGTGGAAGACTGCAGTGGTTTAATAACTTGAGCAGCATCCGAGGAAAAAACAATAAAGGTTTGTAAATAGAGCACATTGTTTGTAGTATTTCTAAACAAAAGACCCTGTGCTACTTCAGTGTCTACACTAACGAGTGTTTTCTTTTGCTGACCTCTGGGTGGTTCCTCTACATAGGCAGAGATAGAAGAGGAGGAAATTCGCAAGGAGGTGGATATTTTTAATTACACCTGGTTGTTGCCTGCTGTTATCAGTGCTTGAGGCTGCTGTCGATTATGTTTGCATAGTGGCTACCCCTGTTTTATTTTAAAAGCCCCGTTTATTGAACTTTTAAACACTTTTTTTGTTGTGTTGATGATCATGGGTTGTTGTTTTTCCGTGTCTTCTTTTGTGTGTGCTTTAATTTTACAGACCTTTTCCTTGAGAATAGATGGGGAAAATATTTATGTCAGACATAGCAATTTAATGTTGGAGGTTTGTATCATCTAAGGAGTACTTTTCTGTTCTCATGGGCTGCCAGGCTGCATGAGATTGGAGGTCACTTGCAGGCTGTTCTAGGCACAGTGCATGAAATGCATGGGGGTGTTTGACTTGGACATGCATGTTGAAAACCAATTTTAGTCACTCTGTAAATGAATGAATTTAAGTATGTAGCTGTTAATACATATTGGAATGGCAAGTAGAACTTATAGCCCTGTTTAGATGTTAATATTTGGAGGAAATCAATTTTTTAAAGACTTGCCAAAAACGTTGAGGATGCACCATCTAGAATTCAACTGCATGTTTCCTTTTACATTTCCTATGCATTACCGGAAATGCGAGGCAATGAATGCTATTAAAAATGATGCAGTAAAATTTGAACCAGGAAGTTCTTTTCTCTCTTCCTGGAATCCTAGAGAGCTGAATCTAATTCTATAGTAAAATAATACTTACACTGTGAAGTAATTCATGCTTTATTTGTTGTGATACCAGGAGGCACTATATTGCCTTTTGAATGAAATTGTGAATGGTAGATTCTTTTGGTAGCCATATTGAGTAAATATTGTTTACCTAATGCATTAAAATGGTGTGTTCAAAGTAACAAAACTTTGGATCCAGAAGAGCAAGCTTTGTCATCCAAATTGGGCTATTTGCACGGTTTAGATTTAGATGATGTCCATTATTTGTATACATGCAAAAACATTACATTAAAATCTTCAGATTTACAGTAACCTTACTAATATGTTATGTTGCTTTTTGGCAGCTTTCGATAACTAAATGCATACTTAGTATAATTTTACTAAAACACTGTAAAGTGTACTGCATAACGTTGCATTGAACAAATCCAAGAAATGTGCCTGGTCTCAACCCAACATTCTTTTTGAAAATACTCTATTGACTCAAACTGTGATAAATCTCTACCAATTGGTGTGGGTTGGTGTTTTTTTTTACTTAGATTGTTACTAAAGGTGCTAGTTGTACCCCTTGAAGTTTTTAACTGCTTTTACACTTTCAAAGCTCATAGTGCCATAAACATGGAAGTCTGGGGGGCAATATTTTGGCTAATTAAATGCCAACACAAAAAAGCCTCCAGTTCTCCTCCTCCCCAACAGACTATGGAAAAATGTCCTTCCTCCATGCTGTCCTTGTTACTTATCTCTCTCCCCCTGCCAGTGTTTCTTCTAACACAGAGCCTGCTTCCCAACCCAATATTCCAGGCACTCTTTTTCTTTCTTCCCTCTTCTTGATATGCATGCTATCTTATTGCCCCTCTAGTACAAGGCTATATCTGAAAGCCAGCTTTCAGCATGATTGAATTGTGTCGTTGGGCATCATGGCATATTATTTTATGGTGCCTTCAGATGTGGTTTGAAAATTAGTTGCAGAGTGGATTCTAGCCCCAGCACACACACACAAAAGAGAGAGGGAGGGACCCACACCCATGTCTTAAGAATGACATACTACTTCAAAGGAACTTCGTAGAATTGTAGCTGGAGAATTGGGAAGTGCAAGCTTTCACTATGTTTGTTTAAATAAATTATAAAGCATAAAGCAAGATGCCTAAATTATTTCTGGTCACACAGCATTTCCTGTGTGTTGTATTGCTTTTCCCTACAGAGTGGGTAAGCTCATGGTTGCTGTACTTTGCAACACAGAAACAGCTGAAGCCACAATTTGTTATCTACCATCTTCTCACAGGAGAGTCATTGGTGTCCATGGTTGTTGGGAGGGGGCAAACTATGCTCTCAAAGTTAAATGTAATAAGGAATAAGGAATAATTTATTGGCCAAGTACCAAACATACTTGGAATTTTGCTTCGACTACATTGCAATGTAAATGTACCTTATACAAACACAATTCCACTATTACTGTACATTAATAGAATGCTTTATTCCCACCCTCTCCCAGTAAATAGTGCCATGTACTTTTGTGGGCAAAAGGTGGTGTGTTTATCCTGGATACTGGGGTGAAGGCAAACCCTGCTTTTCATCTGGAGACTGGGGGGCCTGGTCTTCACTTTTAGGGACCCTGTTGCCCACCACACCCTCCCGTAGTGCATCATAATTATGGGTATTATAGTGACAAAAATAAACATTTGCTTTGTGACTAAGTGTTCTACATCTCAGAAACTGCCTTGTAGCTCAATTTGATAATACTGTAAAGATTAAGGGGGGGAGCACATAATATCACAGTAAAAAAGAGAACACTTTAAATAAGTAAATTACTGAATCTTGATATCCCAGGCACTTTTCATGGTGTGTGTGTTTTTTTAAATGGTTTATGTTTGTCACATGTTGTCCTACCTTTTTTACATTACACATTGCTTAGGACCTGGATAAGACCCAGGATGAATTACTGAAGCATCAGGCTAGCATTAGTGAACTCAAGCGCAATTTTATGGAATCCACTCCTGAGCCACGCCCTAATGAATGGGAAAAGCGGCGTATCACACCTCTGTCTCTACAGACACAAGGGGTATGTCACTGAAGACCCTTGTCAGCATGCATAGCCACAAAATTAAGAAAACTATACATTGTGTTTCAGTATTAACAAGGAAGATATGGGGTGTTTCTTTGTTGCTAATGTGGTATTTGTTTGCTGCTAACACATTAACATTGTGTGCATCTGTTGCTTTCTGTTTGCAAAAATTTCAAAGTAACTACATTACTTTTTAGGTTGAGAAAGCAAGAATGAAGTAGTTATTAATAATATAATTTGAGAGTTTTAGATAAAGAGTGTGGAATGTCAGTTTACAGTGCAGCTCCAAGTACATTCACTCCAAGTCCCTAAGTCAGTTCATTGCCTCACCATTTACAGCAATTTGGAGGCGGAAGTATTCAACAGGAGAAAAAGGGGTAAGGGAAACACAATTCACAACCCTCCCTCCAAAAAAGGTGCTACAGAAAGTTATTCTTGAATGCACTCCAATTTAGTGGTGTTATGTCTAATGCATTTTGAGTGAACCACTGTCAGGCAACTAAAAAGCAGATTCAGAAAATTCAACAGCCATTATCATAAAATTTATAATGCTAAAATGACATTCAAATGTATTTATATAGTATTGAGAATGCTAATAGGATTTAAATTCCAGTATCAGTAAGCTCCAGCCTTCTATTTCCATTTACAGTTTTCAATGTGTGTGTTCTTTAAAAATGAAAAACAAATGCCATAGATGTGCCAATGTATGGCACGCTTTCAGGAGTGAAGTACACTTTTTGTTCAGCACTTTTAAAGTTTACCTTTTAGGTTTCTTTGTGAACCATTTCAATACAAACAACACAAATTAATTATGGAAATCCAGAATGAGTCAGTGGGCCAGGTATTTACTTCAGAACATTTATTTGCTGTTTTTATCTGTATTAAGGCAGATTCTGAAATCACTGTCTCCAGAGTAACCCATTGACATGACTAGACTCCATCATAAAATGCTGTTGCCTTAAAAACAAAACAACTTTGGGGCTTTTACAGCTGAACCTGTAGCATTTCCCATCCTGTATACTTGGAGAGAGATAATTCAGAGAGTACTCCATTCATGATAGTGTATACCAGATGTCTGTGCAGAAAACATTGTTGATTATGCCAGCGACACAGGAATTCTCTGCCTGTTTTTATGCCAGTTGTCCTAGCATAAAAAGGACTGTGTGGATGTATTCGTTTCTTTTGCCATTCTGCTTGTCATGTTAGCTGTTGACTGTGACTGTTATCTCTTCTGCAGTTATTTATTTATTTATTTATTAAATTTGTATCCTGCCATTTCATCAAATGTGCTCAGCATAGCCAACATCAGTAAAATATAAATACAAAATGGATTAGCTAGCGAATGTGCCAAACTCAAGCTATTTGAAAATGAAGACTCAACTATATTTCTCTGAATGTATATTGACATCATTTAAAACTGTTCTGCAGATCAGTAATGTCAAAGAATGGGATCCTCCTAAAGAGAGCCATCTCTGGTTCCAGTGGGTATTTAGCAGTTGATCAGGCTGTATTCTTTTTTGTATTGGGAAATGAGGCTTTAAATGATGCTGCCTGATACACACATAGAGTATATAAGCTCAGGTGCCGGTTCAAGGTGTATCCATCATATACCCTATGCAGCGGCAGATTTGTGCTGTTTGAATACTTGGCTTTCCTCCACATTCAGCCTCAAAAGAGGTATGTGCTTCCTTTGGCATTACTTTCAGTTAGGTTTTCATACCACTGTTCCCTAGCACAGCATAGGGAGCCAATATTTCATATTTGTTAATGTTTTGCATGTCTTTGTCCAAAGACATCTTGTCAGTAATAACCAGTTAATAATAGAATAAGAAATACGCCACAGTTTTAAGTTTCCAGTAGTTGGTACTGTATAAGCAAAATACTTGCCAAGTTGAGCAAGAAATAGATAATCCACTTCAAATTAGTGAGAATAACAGTAGTGTCAGCATAGTTGCAGTGCCCTTGCCAATTTCTATAATACCCATGTTCTAGAGAGTTTAAATTTTACCAGTGAAATTAGTCATTTCTTGAAAGGTTGTCTTAGTTCCCTTCAAATTCAGGACTATGCTACAGGTTTAAGTATGCATCACTGTCTTGGTTTTTTCCCCTTCTTTTCCCCTTCAATTTTTTGTACTCATTCTGAACATGTTAGAGCTAGCAGCCTATTTAAGAATAGTGCTATGTTTTGACATAATAGTAGTACTAATAAATTGTTTCCTTAAGTTCTTCACTGCTGCAGGGGCAGAGTAGTAGGAGACAAAAGAAATATTTAGGCTGGAAAAATATTGGCCGCTATCCAAGAGACTTGCCCTAGTGGAATGGAACTTTCCCATTCTCATCCCTGCAGCCCCCCCCCCATGTGTCCTCAGAGTCAGCTCTGGAGGGCTGAGGGACCCTATAGAGAAGATTTTGTGAGCATGCGAGGGAAAGAAACAGAGGTGCCATGGCACCCGCAGAACTTCACTAGCACTGCTTTAAATACAAACCATTATCAGTAACTATTGTGTATATTACTCAGTGGAAGGTGCTGGATTTTAACAGCCTTGTAGGATCAACTGTTACTGACTTTTGGACTGTATGAAACTCTTCATGTACATAGATATGGGTGGGTAGGAGTTTTCTACAAAAGCAGATTTATAGGCAGCAATTGATACTGAAAAGTGGAGGGCACTTCTCCTCTTTTCAACATTCCTGTGCTCCAAATTGCACTCCAGCATAAATTTGTATTATAAAATGATTGTTTGCCTCCACAGCCATGTGCTTTGACATTCAATAATTCCTCCAAGTAAGCTGACAAAATCATTTAGCCCACATTTGGGTTATAATTTGGGTTTATTGCACACATTTTATAGTTCGGCTTTAAATGTGCTATCTTGCCTACCCTTCCTTTCATAATTAATGACCCAGGGAAAATGGAATATTAATTAAGAAAAAAATGGTTTGCAGAAAAGCCTGAAAATAAGTTTGAAATGTAAGCTAGTTTTAATGGCCATGATACATAATAGGTTTGCACTTGAGGGTTCATGTAGGTTTGAACTTAATAATGGACTTTTCAGAAAGGAGCAAGATTGTGAGAACAGAGTTGCACAATTTTCTCGATGAATGGCTTAGATCCAGAGATGTCTTGCGTGAGCCAGAAAGCCCTTCCAATTATCCAAGGCAGCTTTGCTGAAATCCACGAATTTCTTATCTTGCTCTAGCCACCCCACCTGCTTCACCACACACATTTTGAGAGGGTCTGTTGCCCTACAGGAAGATGTCATGATCTGCAGTATTGGGGGGGGAAGCCAGGGGAACCCCTTGATCATCTTCAAATCCTGTCCGTAATGGGTTAAAAAAAGAATATAATGAAAATGGATGGAGCTGTATCTTTTAGGGAAACATTTGAATGTGCTCTTTCTTGTGTTGGTGTGCTTTTTTTCCTTTTTGTGTCCTTTTTCTTTTCCTGCCTGATGCTTTCCTTTCTTTTGTAGGTCACTGCTGTTTTGTCTTCTGCTGTTTAATTCGTTACTTTCCATTTTCTAACTTGTCTAGAGCCTAGAAGAGGAGATAGCATCAATTTTATTTAGTAAAGAGGGTTTTTCCACTAGCATGAAATCTGCCTTCTCTTCAGCTACCTTGTGGACAGCAGAGGGCACTGTTGTGAAAGATAATGTACCTCCTGAAAAGCTTTCTGCCTCGCCCTTCTCTCAGCTGCCTGAGGTGCTTTTCCACATTTACTTTTTCCATCATAAAACTATATATGAAGACAGTGGGGTTTCATGTCAGATGAAATTGTGTCCAGTGATTAAAATATTGTAAGATGAAATTAGGATAGCGAAAAGTGCAGAGCCTAAAAAAAAAGCTCTTTGAAATGGCTGGTGTATATGCAAAACGCCTGCATGAATTGGTTTTACCAGTGACTTGCGTGTAGAAGTGCCAACTCCATGCAGGAAGTGGGAACGGAGAGTTAGAATGTAAACACATATTGCATCATTGCGCTTTTTTAGAAGTTAGAAGTAAAATTATTTTGAATAAAAAAATGAAAGGCAGGGGCAAGTTAAAAGCTATATTGCCCATTCTAAATGTTTTGTAGACATAGATATTCAAAAGCAATAGTACTATATATTGTTTTTCTATTCCATTTATATTTGAAATTATCTGGCAGCCATAGATTAATCTAGCCTTAAACTTTAATTTGAAACCAAAATTAAATCACAGCTGCTGTAATAGGATTAATTAGTATAGTAATGGTACTGTTATGTTTTTCCTTTCACTTTTTTGTACTGTCCTGTGTGTGTGTGTGTGTGTGTGTGTCATCTCTTAGCTTTTAAAATCTACATACGTCAGTTTGTCCTGACTCTAGGACAAGTGGCACAGTACTAGTTCCTTGAGGATCATATGACAGTATGGGCTTTTAAAATGCTGTTCCTTACATGCTTATATGCCAATCACATTTCTCCATTTAAGATATTACATATATGTACGGTACAGGCAAATTTCATATATCCTCAGAGGTGACCAACTAATCAAGGGTCTAAAACAATGAAATGTATGTAAGTTCAGATATTTAATATCTGTGAAATAGGAACATCTGGCAGAACTTGTAGCAGCCCTTTCAAGGGTGTCAGTATTTGCTGATATACATTAGGTTTGTTAGAAAAATCCGCATATACATGAACATAGTTGGCCAGTTAATGTTAGCCTTGTTTGGCACTTCATAACATTGTTTTACAAATATAATAATAATAATGATGATGATGATAGTTATTAAAGTAGAATATTTATTTCAGAATTTAACCTGTCCCAAGCCAAGAGAGTGAAAGTTTCAATTAGAGGTGTATCCTGTTCAGATAAATCAAATGAAATAAAAACCCCTAAAGAATCCAGATTTACCAAATGCCACCATAACAACTTTGGAGCTTTCATAAGTAGAAAGTTTTACAGCACTCTGGCTAAAAAAGAATTGCATATTTTCAGTGTGCTTATTTCTGTGCACTTGATCTGTGCTAATTGTGCTGTACGTGTGTGAGCGTACAATCAGTCCCTCTGTGATGTTTGTGAAATGATAAAATCAGATGTTTGTGTCAAGAGGTGTTGAAGCTTGTATTTATGTTTGTCTTCTGGTTGCTTCTTGTTTCACAGAAATTTACTCCCCAAACAGAAGAGTCTTCCATTGGAGCCAGCAGGACGATTAAGGTTCTACTATTTTGCCATAGTCCATTGAGCTTTTACATTTCAAAATCTTCATTCTTCCTTCCTTACTTTTTTCATTTAACCATTACAGTCATCTTTGTTCTTCATGTGACCTGAACCACCCATCATATAGTTTTATGTTCATTATTTTATTTATTCATGCTTTCTACTTTTTGTTTTTCCTCATCCATTTGTTTTGTGCAGAGTTCGCATGAGACTCTGAACGTAGTGGAGAAGAAGCAGGCAGAGGTTGGGATAGAAGAGACAGTAGTCACTGCCGATACCAACAGAGGCAAAACACAACTTGTCTCTGGTGGTGGGCAAACTCAGAAGATGGAGCACCTATCAAAGAATGATTCTTCATCGTTGTCATCAAGTAGCAGCAGTAGTGAGAGTGAAGATGAAGTAGGAGAATATCAACCACACCAACGGATGACTCAGGGTGCCATAAAAGAAGAAAAAGAAGAAAATGAAGTTGTCATAGAGGAGGGAGAACACAATGCACAGGCAACAGTATGTGCAGAAATTTCACAAGAAGCCAGTCCATTTCAAGTAACAGTTATGCACATACCAGTGACAGAAACATTGGTCCAGGCGAATGAAGTATCCACCAAGACACCCAGAGAGGGGCACCCGGCAAAACTGGATAAGCAAGGCCTGAAAGAAGAGAGGGTGGAAGAGCAGCTCAAAGTAAATGGAGAGGCATCGCATAGTGACATTGATGTTTCACAGCAAATAATTTGTTGCTCCGAGGTAAATGGTAGAAGAGTAAGGGATCCTTTATCAGGCGCATCGTCCTAGGGTTCAGTATCTCTGCCTTTCTTCTTCTCTGTCCTCTTCAGGTTTTCATAAAGATTCAGATCTAGAAAGTGGAAAATGGATGTGCAGTCAAATTCTGCTTTTGGTTAAGGCTTCTGAATTTTTTACTAGTTTGGTTACCCAGAAGAGCGAACTTGCCTGGGATTATGCCATCTTTTTACTTTCTCATGTTCTGTTTGTTTTGCATGTGTTAATTTGTTTGAGTCTTGTCCTGTCTAGTTTGATTTTTATTATCCTTCAATAACTTTTAATTGGAGTTGTGATGTTACCTATCTTGTGCATGAGATGAAAATGCATTTGATGTAATATTCTTAAAACCCAAGTACCGGTATTTTTTAAATTGAGAAACCCTACTTATTTTATGAAACCCCCTGTCTAAATACTAAAACACAAAGAGCCAGGATTTGTAGGAATGCACAGTTGGTGCATTCTATAAATCACCATGAGACACACACACCATATTTACTACTCTTAACCAAAGTCCTTTGCAGATACAGTTATTGTTTTATGCTAGCCACTTGTAGTCCTCGAGAGGCATGAACTTACTCAGTAGAAGCTAAATCAAATTTATTTTCTCTAAGAACATGCAGCATAATGAAGAAGAGATGGTAAATGAAGCACAGGTTAAAGTTTTCAATCCAACTCAGTGTGTGTGTGTGGGGGGGGGGGTCCTGGCAAACAGCAACTTGGGAGCACAGCAACTGTGTTAATCGGCTGAAATTTGTGGGAAGACTAAACCCATTCCACCACCATCCAGCCATCCATCCCCCCAAAGCTGATCTGTGCTGTTGCTCTGTGTGTATTTCAAAAAACAGAATGGTGCACATAGCAGCTGGACTGGAGGGGGATTCACAGAGCCACTTGCATGTGCAATTCCTCCTCCAGCTAGAGAAATGTGTGTGTAGCGCCATAGTTATACTGGAGTGGCTGAGGGCATTTCCACCCCCAAGATTATAAAATATAGAAACAGAAGATTTGTAATGATGGTCAGGGCCATCTGGGTCAATCTTGTCCCCATTGGCAGGATTTGTCAAGTTTTAAACTCTATCAAAATGCATTTATGAATTTTATTAAACATTGCCATATAAGGCATTGAAGCAAGTTTGTGACACTCTGGAAGTAGTGTACAGAGTTGGTTTGGGGGTGACATCTATTGGCTACATAAGGGTAGGTCATACCAACGAGATCATTGAAGATATATTGACAAGCTTAATAAACAATGATTCAAACTGAAGTATGGTAGATACATATCTTGTTAACATGGTGTACAAGACAGAAACACATAAATGCTGTGGCCATTTGTGGCTCACCTGCAGTGAGTATATATTTGCATGAAGTTTAAAAAAACTCAAGTTTTTAAATCAAATGTAAGCTATGGGTTTAAACAATGGGAAGCTGTGACTGGCCATGGACTCATCACTTTATACCCTGATATTTTAAAAGCTTTAAATCTTACCAATCTGATTGTATGTTAATTTATTAACCATTTTTATATGCTACTGATTTAAATTTATATTCATATCTAGCATAGGAAATATACTATGGTGATTTTGAAGTGCTTTCTTATATTTAGTAGACAGAACACTTAACATTTCTTGTGTGTTCATGATTTTCAGACTTGGATTTAGAAGTTCTTCTAAGGAATGTTTAAAAAATGAATCTAGGATCTTGTTGCCTGAATCCAGTTCATAGACTGCTGTATACCATGTACTTTAGTTTCACGAATTTTGAATTCATACTCTTCTGTGTCTTTCTAAACACTAGCCTCCAGTGGTTAAAACTGAGATGGTGACCATTTCAGATGCTTCACAGAGAACTGAAATATCCACCAAGGAAGTACCAATTGTTCAGACAGAAACTAAAACGATCACATATGAATCTCCCCAGGTACAGGTGTTTTATAATTTAGAATGCCTTTTTGGGATACAATATTGTAAGCTTGTTGGGAGAGGACAGGTTGCCATATCTCCTTGTGGAAATGATATCTGTATACATACGCTGCTTATACTAGGACAATGAACTAATGGACTTCTTTATCTGAGAACATCACTGAAATGCCATCTTGACCTCACCTGCCTGAGAAGGGGTTAATGATGATTGAATCACGTTAAATGACATTTAGTACATTGTCTGTTCCAGAATTGTCGTCTGCACTTGAGTGGCATGAGAAACATAATCTAGACATCTTCATTGTCTAGAACAGGCAACTTCTGTTTAAAGGAAGGCTGCTGGTTTGTCTTCCGTTTGTCAAAATTGACTATTGCTCTTTCTTCTTGATGATGCAGTTTGATGGCAGTGGTGATGCTGGTGTGCTGTTGAGTGCACAGACGATCACTTCAGAATCTCTTTCTACAACCACAACCACACACATCACAAAGGTAAAAAGAAAAACAGTGAGGTTTGCTGTTCTCAGCTGTTTTAACAAAACAGGACAGAAGTAATCAAAATGGGCTGTGAAATGTTATATTATTCAAGTTTCTGGGCATGTTTTATATTTACTAATGAACCATTCAGAATTCAAGATTTTGTGACTCGCTTATTTTCTGGAATCTTGAACTTTCATTATATTTAACCTAGGATGATTTATTTTAAGTATGTTTAGAGCAGTTGTTGTTGTTTAGTCGTTTAGTCGTGTCCGACTCTTCGTGACCCCATGGACCAGAGCACGCCAGGCACTCCTGTCTTGCACTGCCTCCCGCAGTTTGGTCAAACTCATGTTCGTAGCTTCGAGAACACTGTCCAACCATCTTGTCCTCTGTCGCAGAGCAGTTATGACTATCCTAAATGAAGGCATGGACACTGTTACCATTTAGTGCAGGCATCCCCAAACTGCGGCCCTTCAGATGTTTTGGCCTACAACTCCCATGATCCCTAGCTAACAGGACCAGTGGTCAGGGAAGATGGGAATTGTAGTCCAAAACATCTGGAGTGCCGAAGTTTGGGGATGCCTGATTTAGTGCCACCTGTCAAACCCTCTCCCCACTTTCGATGCTACTCTAGGTTGCAGTGCATAATGGATTTATGCTGCTGATTATTTTGTGCTGGTGGGGCTTTTGCATGTTCTTTTAGTATTGTTTATCATATTTGTATTTTACTGAGCTTAAATTGTGACCCACATTTGATTGAGTGGTACTTGAATTTCCAGACAGTGATGAAGAATGTTGTTTTATGCTGCATGTGTGGTTTTTCTGTTACACATCTGAATACTGAAAGTATAGAATTAAGTCTTAAGGCCTTAATGTGCTGTGTTTCTTTTATCTTAAGAATTGTTACTAAACAGTAAACATTAGAAGAACTAGAGAAAGATTTTCTGCCTTTCCTATGTTCAGTTACAAGCTGCTACTTACATTGGGGGATTAAGTAAAACATTTCTTGTTCTTGAAATCTTTAGACAGTAAAAGGTGGTGTGTCAGAAACCAGAATTGAAAAGCGGATTGTTATCACTGGCGATGCAGACCTTGACCACGATCAGGTGAGAGACAGAACGCATCATATTCTACTTTCCAATATTTTGCCTGTCATGAGGCATTTGAGGTTTTTCCCCTATCAAAAATGTTCTGTTATAAGAACACGAACAATATTTTTAAAACTCAACCACCTCATGATGTAAATCACTAACAATCACTAAATTACTGTAATTATAATCTGCCATTTTTACTATGTGGTGCTGCACTGATTCTTAATTGATGGTAGGTTCACAATTTAACAGAACAGGGATTTAATTTTCATTTCTTAATTGTAATGTACCAAGGGCTCTGAGTAAATTTAATTTCAGATTTTGATGTGCCTGTAGCAAGTGGCTTGTGACAAGTTCAATCTCTCCTTGAAGCCTGAAATTAAATGACAGAGCTGTTTAGCATTAGGCATGAGGGATGTCTGTCCCAGCACATGCTAAAACAAAAACATACAGCTGGGGAATCTGGAAAGGTCAGACAACAGATTTGCTTTAATAAAATTCAGATCTCAGTATACTCCACTTAGGATAAATAGTATAAAGTCTTAAAGTAAACATTTTAGAGATAGATTGTATGCATCTGTTTGTAACACAAGATCTTGTTCAGCATTATAAATGTCTGAGTTTTTAATTCATATAAAACATGCTCGTATTCAGATGTAAATTCCAACATTATTTCAGTAAAATTAGGATCTTTAGTAACCCTTTAAAATGGAAAATACACTTGATAAGAACAAAATACTTTTATTTTTCATATTTGAACCCCTGAATTCTTCAGTTTGAACAACCCTGAAATGTCATTCTTCTAAATGATGTTCAGTACAGTTTAGAAATAAAGTATTTGTCAAAGCTGAAACTGTATCTAGGAAACTTGAAAACATTATTTCTTAAAACCATTTTTTTCTTGCCTATCCGGTCTTGTTTTCAATTTTGTTTCTCTGTATTCTGAAGGATAACTCTTCCATGCTCAAGTACTAAATAAAGTATAGGCAAAGCAAAATAGTGTATGTATTTACTTGGCCATTTATTGTTAAGCCCTGAAGGTTCTATATTTAAAAACTGATTGCTATTTATTTTGGTTTATGTCTTGAGTTTCCAGTGTGCATCTGTCAAGGCAAAATCTCCACTCATTATGTTTACCTCTGAACTGTGTTTTGAAAAGATCTTTAGGGAAAAGTTGCTAATTGCCCAGTGCTTACACTTTCCACATCCCACATCAGATATGGAAGAAAGCTGACAGGTGGTTCCTGGCAGAACTACCCATTACCTTGGGAAACATATATTCCCAATCCTACAATTGCTGTGGCAACTGTGGTAGTGGTGGTGGTGAGAATCGGTTGTCAAGGAGACTTGATAGGGAATCTGGTGCCCACTGATTGTTTTCTCCATCCTTGCTCATTTTTGCTTGGTTTGGGTTTCTTGTCTGAGTCCAGCTGGTTTTCTATGGGAAGGAGGGGGTTTTAAAAACCAGTTAGGGCATTTGAAAGCAGAATTGATAACTGAGAATTAAGCAACCTCCTCTTTGCCCACTGATTCCCCTCAACAAATTTCACCCTCTCGACTGAACTAGATGGTATTTTGGTCTGATTTAGAATGATTCCTCTTACGTCCTAATGCTTCTTTGTCCTTGCAGCAATAAAGCATTCCTGTCTAGATACTATATTGATCCAAATGGCTCACCATGTGGATCAATATAAAGATGTGTCTGTGGTGTGCTTTAAAAAGTTTTTCTGTTTCTTACCTTTCTGGAGTTTTTATTGTTAGTGCTTTCTTAATGTTTTGGTGAAAAACTGCTTTGTGAGGTTTGCCAGAAAAGGAGGATCTTAATGCTTTAGGTAAATATGTAAGATACCCAAAACATAGTTTACAGCTCATAACTTAAAAAGCCTAGAGGGGCTACTGGGTATTTTGTTTGACTGTCTCAGTAATGGAGGAACAGATTTCTTCCTCTGTTCAGTTGTCACTTCTGAACAAAATCAGTCCAGGAAGTGTTGTCATTACTGGCCAAACCACCCCATGATTTTTATTTAATGAGTCCTTTTTAATACTTACGTAGGCATTGGCACAAGCCATTAAAGAAGCCAAAGAACAGCATCCTGACATGTCTGTAACAAGAGTTGTGGTGCATAAGGAAACAGATCTTCCGGAAGGAGGAGAATAAGGTAAGAGCCTGAGACAAGAGCTGATAGAATGCTATTATCCTCCCAGGTTAATAATAATAATAATAATAATAATAATAATAATAATAATAATAATTTATATCCCGCCCTCCCCGGCCAAGACCAAGCTCAGGGCAGCTAACATCAAATATATAATACATTAAAACATAAGGTCAAACTATCAGTTGAAATACAGCTTAAAATCAGAATAAAATCAGATGGCATCCCACGAATTAAAACTAACTATGGGGTTGGGAACATTAAGTGCTCACCAGGCCCAGCTATTTGTGCTGATATCATATGAGCCGGTGAGAAGGGTTAGAGGGCCCCCTTACATGCAAGGTTTTGTAAAAAAAAAAAGGGGGGGTCAGACTGGACCCGGGCAAAAGGCCTGGTGGAACAGCTCTGTCTTGCAGGCCCTGTGGAAAGATGTCAAATCCCTCAGGGCCTTGGTCTCTTGTGGCAGAGCATTCCACCAGGCTGGGGCAGGGCTGAAAAGGCCATTGCGCTGGTTGAGGCCAGCCTAACCTCCTTGAAGCCCAGGACCACCAAGGTATTATTTGTGGACCATAAGGTCCTCTGCGGGACATGCCAGGAGAGGCGGTCCTGTAGGTATGAGTGTCCTAGGCCGTATAGGGCTTTAAAGGTTTAAACCAGTACCTTAAACCTGACCCTATACTCCACCAGAAGCTAGTGCAGCTGGTGTAGTACTGGATGTGATCACATGGCAAGGACCCCGTAAGGAGCCTCACCGTGGCATTCTGCACCCGTTGGAGTTTCTGGGCCAGCCCGCATAAAGCGAATTACAATAATTGAGCCTGGAGGTGACCATCAGATAGATCACAATGGCAAGATCAGGGCAGGAAAGTTAAGGGACCAACTGTTTGGCACGGCGGAGATGGGAAAATGCTGCTTTTGCTGTAGTTGCGACCCATGCCTCCATGGAGAGGGAGGCGTCGAAGGTTATGCCCAGACTCCTGACTGAAGGCGCTGGTACTAATTGTGCCCCTGCAAGGGATGGGAGTTTGCCCCCCAACCCAACCAGAGGACCTCTGTCTTTGAAGGGTTTAACTTCAGCTGGTTCCCACGCAGCCATCCAGCCACCGATCTGGTCAATGTGTCTGGGGCTGAGTCAGGATGGCCGTCCCATCAGCAGATAAAGTTGGGTGTCGCCAGTGTACTGATGTCAACCCAGCCCAAAGCTCCGAACAAGTTGGGCAAGTGGGCGCATAAAGATATAAAAAAGCATCGGGGGGGGGGGGATTGCACCCTGGGGCACTCCACAGGCCAAGGGGTGCTGTGATGACAACTCTGATATGAAAGGAAAGAGCGCAACCATTGTAAGACTGTGCCCTGGCTGCTGCTACTAAGTACCTGGAACCCCTATTTGAATGTTATTGACCACAAATAAACACATCTTTTGTGATTCTGTATGGAATCAGATCTAGGGTCTAATGTTTTGGACCTTTCAGTTTGGAGTTTTGTTCGGAAGAAGAGCACAAAGGGAAAGCAGAAAGGAATGGTACAGCATGGCTGAGACTATAGGCCTTTTGAATGCTAATGGTGATGCATGGAGCTCTTTGCAGTGAGAGAGAGAGAGGGAGGGAGCAGTTCCTTAGCTAGCTCCTTGAAAAATGAAGGAAATCTGCTCTTCTGAAGGGGGAGGCCTGATGCCACTTGAAATAAGAAAAATGTAGCATGTGACACTTGAAAAGGGAACATTACTCGAAGAAAGCTGTAAATATGGTTGAGTGTTTTTAATAGCATTCAAAATCTGTGACTAAATGTAAAGAATGACATTAAACTGCTTGCCTTTCTTTAGAATTCTGAAGACTGATTTGTGACCGAAGAACTTTGATCATTCAAGTTGGTGTCCCCACCGCTACTTCACTGACTCCACCAAGCCTGGTGACAATGACCAGACATCTCCAGAACAAATTGCCGACACCAAAACTTCTCTGGTCCTTTACCATATATGTCTTTTATTTTTATAACCACTTCTTAACATTCTTGGCTTTTTATGAGGTTTAGAGATTTATTATTTTTTTCCACATCTCCCTGACATTTTATATAACTGATTTCTTGTTTGCATGAAAGTGAACAATATTTAGTAAGCACTTTTCACTTTGGCAAGTGCAGGAAGGAGAGAACCTTTCACTAAGTCTTTTCAAGATGTTTCCAAATAAAGCCTCTCAATGGGATAACAGCTTTTTTTTCGGATTATTCAGGTAAATAAAACATCAAATAATATAAGAAATACATTATCTTGTATTAAAAGAAAATACAAAGCTTTCATATGACCTGGTGGGGGAAATAAATTAATATTTGTATGGATGTTGCACAAACTTCTTATAGTCTCTTCTGAGGATCTCCCACTTTCTGAAGGGAACTGGTGCTGGTATACTATAGAAGAGATAGTTATAAAGATGTTTCTATTGACTGAGCGCTGTTTTAGTAACCTCTCTACACTTCAGTGCCATTGTTCAATTTCTTCGTGGACACTTTGGTCTGCAACATTCCAGACAGGATAGGAAGGACTTTGCTCTCTTTCCTTCTGACAAAGATAATCCAGGCAGCTTAAAACCTTAGTGCTTTTCTCTTAACATGTTAAATGTCAAACACTTTGATTATATGAATACATGTGCAGGATGCTTGCATTACATAACTCATTGTCTACCTGTTAGAACTGACACGTCTGTTGAGCAGTTGTCTTTAAGTAGTTCGCCTGATGTCTTGTACAGGTTTTCAGGACATTGAGGAACTAGGGGGGCAGCCAAGGACCCATTGTAAGTAGTATGGGAACCAACTCTGTTGAGTGAGGCTGCTAGTCACTGAGGAGGTCTATATGAAAACCTGCTAACTGTCTCTCTCCCACATACTTCACTGTTCACCTTGTGTATAGTTAAGATGCCATATTAAATTTATAGCAGCTTGAGGTTGTATTAAGTGATATTTTGCTTTCTGTAATACTGTTATAAAATAAAGTTTGTTTATTCTCTAAATGTTTCAGCACATTTTTTGAGCCTCTTTAACATGATTGAAAACATTTCAAGAGGGTGGGATGTCTGTTAAAACAAAACTTGTTGATTTTATGTAACCTAGTAACATTTCCTAGAGCAAGAGGCACCCTAGTTTTGTTCCCCCTGCCTATCTAACCCAGTGGGGAAGAGTCATGCTGTTAACTGAATGTCCTTCTAGAGTAAGGTTACCAGATTTTTTTCAAAGAATCCGGGGACACTTCATTGAAATCATAGGATTTTGTCAGGGGACTGATTTGTAAATCTAGGGGCTGTCCCCAGGAAACAGGGACATCTGGTAACCTTATCCTAGAGGTCAAGTTGCCCAACTCCCCAACTGCTCCCTGAAACCCCACTGATTCTCCCCAACAATCTTGCTATTGTAATGCCATTAGCAAGTAGTCTTCAATACAGCAATGTCACAATCACATCAAAGATGAAATCTCAGTAGCAAGAAGAACTGTCTTTCACCAGCAAATTTCAATTCATTTTGTGTACAAGGTTCCTACCAAACCTCTTTGCAGTTGAACGTGTTACAAATCTGTAATTTCCAAAACAAACACATAACCCTATACAAGCCCTAAGAAATGCATTAGGTCTAAAGAATGTCATCAGATACAGGCAGTATTATACTCTCTTGTATAAGAACAACATTTCACTGTATTTCCAACACTTGTGACCGCAGAAAGATTTTTTTAAGTGGTAGAAAAATGGAAGAAAAGTCCAGTTTTTCATTTTGTGCCCAATTATTTTTGCATGAAAACATTTTCTGAAAACATTTTCTGCTGTTAACTTTATAGTAGGAAGCAAAATGATTAAAATCCATTTTTTTTAGAAAACAAGCCCATTCATTTATACCTTTTTAAAAGAACAAATTGTTGCAGCTTCCCTCGCACACCTCCCCCCAGTTTTTGCATAACACCAAACAGCAGTTAAACTTCTGGAGTAAATAGCCATTGTTAAACTATGTATCTGGAAGTTACCAATTTCTTAGGATGGTCTTGGTTTCCTTTTACCACTTCCCTTTTTGTAGTATTTGGCATAGGCTTCAATGGCAGCAGCATCAGAGGGATTATGAATTAGGTAGAGCTCCTGGTCCACTAAAAAGGATAAACACACCATGTTAGTTTGTAGCAGCTGTTGAAAGGCGACCAGCAAGATAAAAATTTCCTCAGCAGTAGGAGCTTCATGCTTGTGTTCATTGGCTGCCAAGTTCTACACCAGTTGAAGTTTCTGAACTGTCTTCAGAGGCAACCCTATGTATAACGTGTTGCACTAACCTAACGGGACTGATGCCATTTGAACCAACAGAAGCTGCTTTTTAACTTCATCAGTGGCCTGGAGTTCAGGGTGAGCAGTGAAGTAACCAAGCTTGCTGATGACACACCATTTATCAGAACAGTAGAAACAAAAGGGGATTGTAAGGAGCTCTTGTAAGAGATTTTTCCATGCTGGGTGACTAGATATTAAAATGGCAAATGAAATTCAGTCTAAGCAAGCGTAAAGTGATAAGAAATCAGGGCATATAAATAAATCCTAACTTTGCAAACTCACAGGATTCACTGCCTAGGACAGAGACCTTGATCACTGTGCTCTTAGGAGGAACGGTCACCATCCAGCTCCCAGAATGGCCCCTCTCCCAACTGCCACCCCCCCCAAGGCCCTCTGAAGGACCATCTTGCCCTGAGGGAACAAGAAAGAGTAACAGGTTCCTCTAAGCAAGTTGCCTTTTACACTCTTCTGTAAGTTAAAAAATTGGATGCTTATTGCTGTAATAACCTTCGGGGAACCACTTTGTGAGGGCCTCCTGAGGAGCGATATGTAAGTACAAGAAAGAATGAAATAGCCATATCTAAATGCAACAGGGAAATTGGGCAAGAGCCGGAGAGCTTTCGGTGCTAATTTATGGACTTTTCCAAAGCACTTTCATTTCAAATGCATTGATAAAATTGTGTGCCAAACTTGAAATAGATCTGGACAAAATCAAGCCAGGCCGAGTGGGAGACCCAAGACATAGAAACCCTGTACCTTGCTTATTAAAAAAAAAACACCCCCACACACACAGAGCGAGCGCTATTATTTGCCATTGTCTTACTGCTTGATGCTCAGATCTGTTCAGCTCTATTCTGGGTTTTTTTTTGGGGGGGGCTGGTTCTGAAGCAGTGCTGTATCCCACCCACCAGTACCCTTTCAATACTGGCAATCTACGCCATACATTATTATCAGTAGGAAATCAAATATATTTACTGGCCTTTGCCTGGGGAAGTGCGCTGAGGATAATATCAGTTTCTTACAGTACAGCGGGAGATTAGGTGTTGTTTCGAAGGAGCTGGAATTAGTCTGCTAGTCCTAATTACTGTATAGGTTAAATTCAGAGTGTTATGCTTTATTATTAGTTCTGCCTACCTGCCCACCTTTCAGAGCCCTGGAGTGGCTGACTCACCCTCTTGTAGCTTAACCCTCAGGTAGGCAAGGAGCAGGAGCAGCAACAGAGTCACTGGCAGGAAAATTCCCACGAAGAGAAGCCATCCAGGCAGCTCCCTGACAAAAGCTGTCAGGATGTACACCACAGCCTGACCCATCGCAAGTAGGCTTTGTGTAGCTTTGTACCTTGTTCTCTGTATTTTGTTGCTCCTGCTGCATGGCCTTTGCTCGGCCTGTATTAACTTCTTTTCCTTCTGGACTTTGCTTTGTTTGCACAAGCCTGTGATTTCTAATGTGAGGGCCACCGTTAACAGAACTAACTCGGCTGCAAAGTTTAGAAGGGCAGATTGAAATGGCACATAACAGCAGCTAAACTGAGTAAAGAGGGGCTTTTATAATTTCTCTAGTCAACTCTTTATTTGAAATACCTGCATGCCACCTTTCTTTCGTCACAAGGAGGCTAAGAGATGATATAAAGCATTTCTGTTCTGTTCTTCCGCACTTGCGTTGTGTTAAATTTGCTTTGCATGATGCACAGGAAAGTGGGGAGAGTACTGATGTCTGTCTCTCCCATGGTTTCAGAAAGTGTGGGGATCTTGCAGCCCTAGAAGATTATCAAGGCTAGGAGTTGAGGTTTGGTGCTAGTCTCCAGCCAACGGTTAGGGAGTTGGAGTCCAGCAACAACTGGAGGACAGCAGGTTTCTCACCCCAGGATAAAATCTCTTGTGTCCCGTCCTCTAAATTCCTCTAGTCTCTTACTTAAAGGCTCTTTGCCAATGACAAATGATGCACGCTGGTGTCTATATTTTGTAAGGTGCATTTGCTCCACTGAGCAACTATTAAAAACCATCACATCAGTCCTGCTCCTGCTTACTAAGCTGAGATCAATTCTTTGCCAATTCTCAGACTGTAGAATACAAAACAATCTGGCCAAGTCAGGAATAATGCCCTTCCTGTCACACAAATGAATGTATAGAAGACACTTAGAAGTGATAGATTTGATACATTTGACCTAAATTCTCATGTATGAATGTTGGTGGCAAGCTACTCCTTTATACACAAAATCCCCTTTCCTGAACACTTTCCTGAATCCTCCTTTATTCAAATCACTTCTCAAAAACTGCTTTCTGTGATATTCAAGCCTCACCTGCAAGCTAAATGAAGCCCGAGGATACACCACTGTACTTACTCATGTTCATCTTGTTATCTCTCTCTCTCTCTCTCTCTCTCTCTCTCTCTCTCTCTCTCTCTCTCTCTCTGCTGGTGTTGCTGTTGCACTCAACTCTGTCTAGACTTTGCCTCTGGCTAACAGAAGAGCTCCTTCCATCTGCAGATGGCTCTGATACAGCTGTGGAATATACAGAGGCAATAACCCACACCCACCCAAAAAAGAGAAATCTCTGGCAGGTTGGGGAAGCCCTGGAACAACACAGAAGGTGACACTGGAAGCTGCAGAGGGGATATTAATAAAGAGGGCTAGGATTGAATAAACAGATGCACATATATACACTGATCTACGTATAATTTATGCTCTCTCAGTGAGCAGCACCCTGCTTTCTTAAATTACTCTGTAAAGTACTATGTGGATAATAGTCTGTTTGGCTTCTATTGTTGTTGCATCCTTGACTGAGTGAACAATCCTCAGAAGTATGTAGCAAAGGTGTTGGATCATGAAAATGGTAGTGGCAGAGGAGACAAGGCCAGAAAATGACTGAGTGTCATCAAATGACAACATGGGCACACACAAGGAACAATACCAACAGTGAACAGGAAAGATTAACAAACTGCGGAGAAGCATTTGTCCTTCTTTTTTATGAGATTTTAATACAGTAAGGAGGTTGGGATATCGTGGGTGGTATCCAACACCGCAGCTTGGCTGTCACAATGGACTTCTGCACCCGCAACAGAACTACTCCCCTTCCAGCCCCATGAATGCTCTCAAAATCAGCTCTGGGGGATTAGGGCCCCTTTGGAGCAGTTTGAGGGGATGGCAGGGGAAGAAGAGGAAACAGAAGTGCTATTGCAACAGGGGAGCTGAACACACACCAAGCATTGGATGCAACCCTCTGAATTCCAGTTACATGAACATAAAGCACGGGTAATATGGCTCCCTGAGCAAGGATAAAATTCCCACCCCCTCCCCCTCAAAGATTCTTATTTTCACAATAATTCCTTTTACTACAGTTGCTTTTATGAATCTTCTCAGCAGGTACTCATAAATATGTTTTATAATTATGAGCCTCATTTAGCTAGGCGCCCTGTACAGGGAACCCCCCCCCCCCTAGATCTGACACTGCATAATGTTCAGTCAGAATTTTCAAAAGCCAGGGTTCAACTCTGGACCAGTGGAACAATCATACACCAAGAGTACCTCTGCACATGTTCAGAGTGCATTGTTCCGCCAACTGAGAAATTGCAGGCTTTTTTAAAAAAAAGAAGAAGAAAAACTTGGCACCCAACCATTTCCGCAGTGGCCTCTCTAAGGTGTGTGTGATATAAGAAAAGCAGGTGTTTGCAGAAATGATGGTGTTTGCAGGGCTCAGAATAATTTGAGATTTTACAATGGAGTTTGGGTAAGGCATGAAACCTCCCCACACTTCAATCCACAAGTTTGTGGGGTGATCCATTATTGGCTTCCTGAGACTGAGGTAGAGTAAACAAGAGAGTGATACCAGTTGGCAGGGAAGGAATGTGGGTCATGAACAAAATGCAGCACCCCATTAGTGTGAAAAGCTGGTGTGTTTGAATCAGCCATATAACACATGATCTGACATTTCTCCATTGCTTAGTGCAGATAGTCTGTGCTGTGAAACAGATTTCTCCTGTTTACTTTGGCCTTCTGATTTGGCAATAACACTGATTTCATTTTTGGATAGTGCAGTATTTTATCCAACCCAAATCCGATAAAGAACTCTGTATTGGTCGAAACTAAAAATGACTGCCCTTCACTTTCAAAGAATCATTAAGAACGCATCCTGTGCTTAGGGCTTTGTTAACTTCGAGGACAAGTGTTGTCTGTTGTCGTTATCTAGGGTTGTGTCCATATGGGAGCTTCCCCGCTGCCAGTTTGTTATCTTCGCATACACACAGCAGCACCAGAAAAACAGTTCAGTACCAACAAGCAATTTAACACTACAAACAAATAATACATTAACACAGTACGACGGGTCAGTGGCAAGTCATAAAATTATATAGTAAATACAGCAGGCAATACAGTAGGTAACCATTAAAGTAATCTGGCATTTGGTAATTTCAGGCTATAAGGCCAAAATCAGCACTTTGACCTGGGAATGGAAGGAAACAGAACTGCCAAAGGATCTGAGCTTTATGTTCTGACCTGTGGATGCCGTACAAAACAACACCTGGTTCAGCCTGAGGTTTGCATTCCCTTCTGAGCAGCCTTCTGGGGCATATGCCCCTGGTGGGTGCGGCCAGGAACCAAAGTGGGTGAACAGTGAATATACAGTTCACCTTTGTGCAGCAAATTCTTAAGACACATAACCTCATTATCCTCCAGGCAAGCAAGTGTAATAATCAGAATCCAAGGACACATTCCAAGCAGGTAAAGATGCTCAAGCATGTGAAGCAGGGCCAGAGGTGCCTGGGAAGGGGGTGTAGCCTTGGAAGGGCTGTATTTGGCCTCAGCACCTGAGGTTATCCACCCAACTCTAGTGGGAGAAAGGGGACTACAGGAGACTCGCTAATGCAGGCATAGGCAACCTTGGCTCTCCAGATGTTATGGAATTACAACTCCCATGATCCCTGACCACTGGCCCTGTTAGCTAGGGATCATGGGAGTTGTAGTTCCAAAAACATCTGGAGAGCCAAGGTTGCCTATACCTGCTCTAATGGCACAGCTGAGACATCAGCAACTGTTGGTTCTTCTCTTTGAACACTTTTCATTCCAGCTGGTAGTTTTAAGAACCCTGTAACTAAGAAGTAGTGCTTGAGTTTGCTTCGCCCCTCTTCCCTCCCTGCTCCTTTTCCTTTGGTGTCATGCCTTTCAGATAGTAAGCAGTGTCTTATTACCAGGTGTCTTTTTTTCTGACACAACACCAGAGTAAAAAATAAATAATAAATGCTCCAAAGAAATAGAAACCTGAGCTGGTTTTTATCAGTTTCAGCAGCCTTTGTAGAAGATATGAAGTAGAGTGCATCATCCTTCTGGTACCTGGAAGTAAGTTCTGATAATCCACAGTCCCAAGGGCAACACTAGAGAGTAGTCAGACTATCCAAATGGTCAAATACCAGTCCAGGTCTAAAACAAGCAAGGTCTGAAGTCAATCCTGAAGGCCAGGTTCCTGCCTTGGCAGAGGATCTAGAGCTGGAACATCTGGGGGTCAGTCTCAAAGTCCCAGTCCAGTGGTCATCCCAAGGCAGCCAAACTGTGGCCCATCACCAGAGAAAGCTAAGCAGACAGAGAGCTTCTGGCTTGCTTCCCTTTTATCCTTCCAAATCTTAATTGTTGCACCTGAGTTTGCTCCAGTTGAGCAGCTGTGTCTCTCCACTTGACGAAGCATGTGATCTTCCCCTGCCCTGAGCCTCATCCAGCTGAGTGACCACAAATTTCCTCTCTGACCTAACAAGCCTCATGATCTCCACCTGGTCCACTAGTGAGCTGGGTTGTGTGCCCTTGCCTGCCTCATTCTCCTGGAGTGCACTTCCTGCTGTTTCCGATGCCTCAGAGCCCACCATGGCCACACCTCTGGTTCTCGTGATGTGCCACCCTCCCCTAGCTGCCCTGCAACATCCTCCAATGTCCCGTGAGTACCTCCTAAGTCCCCAACCTCTCCTTCTCCGTCTTCAGCTTGTTCCAGTGTGTCCCAATCCCTCACCAGAATCCTCTTCCCTTTCCTCTGTTGTCCTCCCAGTTCATGACATTCTGTGGGTTTCCTTACACTTTCGGACTCTGCAACTCGCCTGTGCATTTCCAGGAGGTCTATGCAGAAGTAAAGTGTGTGCTAGGTAGCTTATTTGTATCTGAGGCACTGAAGAACCTTGCCTAAGTGCAATGGGAGGCTGTTTCCACATAGGACTCCAAAAAGCATTATTATTGTATTGGGAAGTTTTTAATGTTTAATATTATTTTATGTTTTTATACATGTTGGAAGCTGCCCGGACTGGCTGGGGCAACCCAGCCAGGTGGGCAGGGTATAAGTAATGAAAGTATTATTGTTGTTGTTTGTTTGTTTGTCTGCTATAGCTCGCTAAGTGGACCCTTCCACTTTGGGGGCAGTCTTTCATCCTGCTAAGCCTCCTTATAGAACTTCTTGGCCAGCTAGCGAGCAAACAGTTTTGCTTCATCTGGGAAAGGAAGTGGAATGCATCAAGAATGTGTCTCTGTGGCAAACTCAAATAGTTTTTGAGGTTATGTGCATCACGCAAACAGGATTGTGCTCAAGACTGTCTTTATTGTTAGGCAGGATGTCATGGTCCATCTCGGGTGGCAGCTTTCTGAGTCCCATTACAGGGACTGTTATTCTGTTACTTTTTTTATCTTCATAAGAAGGCTGGCATTTAGATTTTCTGCCTCAGGTGCCAAAACTGTCTCGGGCAGTTTCTGGATAGGGTGTCCAAATGTGGATTGTGCAAAGTGAGGGGGGGCATTCTACATTTTCTCTTTGCTCATGTAACCGTAACTTTCAAATCCTCCTTTCTGTGTCTGCAAAGCAATGAGAGGTGACTGTTTGCATATGTCCAAGACTTGGCTCATCCTGTTAGTCTCAGTGAGGAAAATGCTTTTGGGCACTTAGCCTTTCCAGGTATAACGTGGCATGAAATAAAAATGGCATTTGGCATTCATCATAGCCTGCCATTCATTCCTCATGAATGCTAATTTAATTTACCACTATTTCACCCTTTTGTGCTACAATTCTGCATCTTAATGAGGTTCAGCCATCTGCCTGCTCAGCGCAGTTTTTAACCTGGCAGGAAAGATGCACTTTGAGTTCCATGCCACCCTTGTTATGGGGATCTTCCTCCTCCGCAGTAGCCTTCGCATTAATGAATGCCCAACTACAGCCTGCCTGCCTTCTTGTGATTTGCAGTCCAGATTTTGAGTTTACACTGGGTGGAAACTGGAATTCTGCCAGAGGAATACTGCATGCCAAATATGTTTTCGACATATTCCTTAGGCAATTCCCAAACATATTATAAAAACGAAAGTTTTATCTCCGGGTTCATTCTAAAATGCTGGTTTTTTGGGAGATTCAGTAAAAAATCAACAAAAGTAAGATACAAATATTAAGCAACCGATTTGTCAAATTCACACAACCTTCCAAGCCACAGATAGGGAAACAGTGGCACCCTAGATATTGTTGGATTATAGCTCCCATCATTCCTGATCATTGGCCAGCAATGCTGACTTGGGCTGATGCAAGTTAGAACTCCAGCAACATCAGGAGGGCCACAGCTTCCCCTGGTTTGACCCACCAACAACATCTTATAAGTCAGCAGGGCAAAAGGGGGGGGGAATTAACCAAGAGAGTTTGGAGAGAGCAGAGACTGCAAATGAAGCATGGACTGATGCATGCAGTGTGCAAGCTTTTAAATAGTCAGACAAATGTAATCAAAATTTAATTAAAACTAGCAAGCAGCCTGGAAACAAGATGCATTATAATAAGGCTGGTGTGCTGGTGGAGCAGAATAGATCTGTGCAATGTGCTGCTGCTGAATGGAACAGCAAATGTCCACAGATCAGGCAAGAAGGGATCAAAATGAAAACTGCTTAGAGGCAAAAGCTCCCTGCTTAGGGAATCTAGCCTGATGGTGCTCTGTGGATCGGCTGTGGCATCTCATTTTGCTTCTTCCTCACAGTCTCTGGAGCTTCAGGTGCTTCTAAGTTGACTATGGATGACTCATGCCATTCTAATATATATTATATATTAGAATAGAAGTCAAAGGGGTGGTTATTATATATATAATAACCACCCCTTTGACTTGTTTTGATATCAATACACTTCTGTTGACACACACATGGTGAGAGCAGGTGTCTACCAAAGCCTTAGGCATTTTCTTGCTTTGCTCATCAATCTGGTAACAAGCCACCTTGTAACATTTCAGTGGGCAGACGATGGAGAATCCCGATTTTATTGTTGCTCATTTTCTTCGGGACTTGAGGCAGCTGGTGCTTCTTTCTGTCTCTCATATGAAAGCTTCTTTTGGAAGTTTGGCTTGTGTTTTCTCTTTCCCAGGTATCAGTGCTTAACACTCTCCTCTTCTAGGTTGTGTCTTTCTACTTTCCTGGTTTGCTCTTGTGTTGTGGGTGAGGATGGGAGAAAAATTCAGTTCGCTTCGCATGAAAAAGCAAACCTACGTACCGCTAATTCAAACTTCCTGAAACCATGTATGAACCAAAATGCATTCACCCTTTGAAAAAAAAAGTGGGCTTCTCTGAATTATGCAGTGTAGATCTGCAACCATGCAAAGTATACAAAATCCACATACTATACTAGGTAAAGTTTGTATAAGAATGCACACAGTATTGAAAATAGCATGCAAAAAGGCATTATATTGCAAAAATGTGCATTCTGTATTAGGACAATTGTTACGAGGACTTTTAAAAAAAAGAATTCGCAAATTGATGTGAAAATGTGGAGATCTAAGTGAGAAAAATGAGGAACTGAGAGAAATCAAAATTAACATATTCGTCCATCCCTAGTTATGGGCATATGCAGCCTGTGCTGGGTTTTGACATTTCAACAGTCTAGTACTTATTAAGGATATATTGAGAGTTTGCAGCCTCACCTAGGGTAGATCAAAGAAGAAGTTAAGAAGAGCCTGCTGGATCAGGCCAATGACCCATTCAGTTCAATATCCTGTTCTCATGGTTGCCAACCAGATGCCCATGGGAAACCCACAAGTAGGACCCGAGCACAAGAGCACTCTATTTTCTAGCAACTGGTATTCAGAAGCATACTTGCCTCCAAAGTCGCAGCATTGTGACATCTACTGTCATAATGGCAACACACACACACACACACACAGAGAGAGAGAGAGAGAGAGAGAGAGAGAGAGTCCCCAAATGAATGTCTGATAAGGTTGATGACTACTCTAGCCAGGCCCAGAATGTGATTTTGATGAGAGTTGCCACCTGACTGTATGAAAAGTGAAATTTTCACAGCAAATTTGGAATTTCGTACTCAGGAAAATAGTCTGAGGAACTGATCCCTGGTAGTGATGTGATGATTCATAGGCTTAGACCGTTAGGCGGGGCATGGACCAGTCTCTTGTCTTTCACCTTCTTTGTTTGTTAGAGTTCTTTCTGGATTTCCTTTTTGAGAGCCTTGTGTATGAGAGCAGCCTGCTGACCCCCTGCTCCCTGACACTACAAACACATTTGCGTCTGCTTGGGGGTTCGACGCTAATAGGCTGCAATCTCACAAAAAAGCTGCATTTGGCAACATGTTGCTGGCCTTCCTTGTGCTTTCAAAAGCAAGGTGATGTATAATGGCCATATCATGGATCTTTGCAGCCACTTTACAAAGCACATTTCTAAATTAAGCCTTTCAGCATACCCCTTTCTGAGCCGATTCAGTTGCAACACTCCTCAGAGGTATATTTCATTTTCTGTTCTTCCTAACAAGGAGTTCAAGATGCTATGCAATGGTTTTGTCAAAAGGTGAAATAGCTTTCTTCCCTTTGCATCCAGTTACCTTCTCACATTAAGAAAATGTTCGAATGGCTTTCAGAGGCAACCTATCTTTATAATTTCCCCACACTGTAATGTGGGGCTGGCCTGCAAGCATGCCAGGGGAATCAGCATTTCCCTAATGTGTGAAACACTCCAGAGAGGAAAGTACTTAACAAGTAAATACTGGAACTTTTGGAGCATTCTTTTTGGAGACATCTGACCTGGCTGCAATGAAGTGTAACCTGGAACTATGCAATTCCTAGGTGTAGCATGAGTACCACAAGCTGGCCAAGTGATGCAGAGTGTCCAGCACATTTAGTTAGGATCAGGTGGTTTTGGCTGTTGGTAAAGAGTGACGCGGGTGGCGCTGTGGTCTAAACCACTGAGTCTCTTGGGCTTGCCGATCAGAAGGTTGGCAGAAGGTTCCTATGACGAGGTGAGCTCCCGTTGCTCTGTCCCAGCTCCTGCCAACCTAGCAGTTCGAAAGCACGCAAAAAAACCAGTGCAAGTAGATAAATAGGTACCGCTCTGGCGGGAAGGTAAATGACATTTCTATGTGCTGCCCTGGTTTCAGTGTTCCGTTGCGCCAGAAGAGGCTTAGTCATTGTCACAGTGGTGCTGGTGGCTACTCTAGAGTAACGACTCCACAGCTCTGCATTTTTATCCTTTTATTTAGTGCATGCAGTCTATTTACAGTGCTGAAACAGTGCTGTGTACATGTTGTCTGTCGGGTGCAGAACCTCCGAATGGAGATTCCTGCGTTTTCCTCCAGCAAAGTAGCCTGGGGATACTAAATCTCCGCCCCCGTCGCTTCCTACGCAATTCCGGGGTCGCTGGGATCGGTCTTCATCCCGCGTTTTCCCTACTTCCCCCTTCCTTTCCCAAGCGGCGCCTAGGCTCAGCTACCTTGCCTGAGCCCTGGCTTCTGCTTCCTGATTCCCCACTAGAAACATCCCCCTCCCCGCTTCCACTTGCGCTGGGCGAAGAGCTTGTGTTTAAGATGGGAGGGGGCTGTCTATAGCTTCTGTCCCTCACAGTCATGCTGGCCACATGACCCAGAAAAACTGTCTGTGGGCCACTGGCGGAGCTTCATGCTCTGGCACCGGGGGCGGGGCTGGCGTGTGTTCTGAGGGCGTGGTGTGCTGCCTGTAGGGGCGGGACACCCAACGCGGGTTGGGGGGGCAGCCTCCATGGCGCCCTCGGGATCGTGCTGCCCGGGGCAGAGCGCCCCCATCACCCCTCCCTTCCTACGTCTCTGCTGCGGACAAACGCCGGCTCCCTTGGTCTGTAAAGCAAGTTGAACGCCACAACCCCAGAGTCGCCTGCAACTGGACCTAACTGTCAGGGGTCCTTTACCTTTACCTTTTAAAGAGCTGTTACCAACTCTACATGTGTCCTTAATCATGATGCTCCAAAAGCAAGGTTGAACCACACCCTTAGTTACTCAGGGAGAATTAGTAAAAACCACAGAGTCCCAATTTGGTTTTCAAGAGAAATACGTCTATTACAAGTGCTAAAATGGCATAAACCGAATAAAAGCGTTTTGGTGTTTCAACTGCTATGCTGCAATGTTTGGGGAAGAATGAAATGGTTGGTTATCCTTCATGTATTGTGAAAGCAGTCAGTGCAGAGGAAGGGCTTTGAAATTTCCTTTTCGCTGCTGCTGTTCTCTCTTTATTCCGAGTAGCACCCAAAGAGCTCTTTGCCGTACTGTGCATATGGTGAGGCTTAATGAGAGCTTAAGGAGGAATTTCTTCCTCCTCACTGTTGCGCTTTTGCTGTTTCACTGATCTTTTTTTCCTGAACGAAATGGCTCAGTTTCTTTAACGCAGGCCCTCCAACTAGGGGATGAGGGAGGGAGCAATCTGGGAAGAATTCCAGAACAGCAGGCTGTATTGCAGCTACTTCACAGAAGCCAAGGGGATAATTGTGTAGAAGAGGCATGCCTCCCCTCCCCCCCACACTTGTGGACATTTGCTAGGGAGTTCTGTTTGGATGCCTACTCCCTGGCATGTGTCCACTGTGCCTTCAGAGAGGTATCTCATTTCCACACTTTACAGCTACACCAAGGACTTGAGGTGCCATACTAAGCTTGAGAGGGTTACATAAATCAAGTGTTAACAAAGTATAGTGGAGCAGTGAGATTCCCCACCGACCCACAGGAAAGGATCAAAAGATGGCACAAGTAAATGGGGTCTAGAGATACAGCTGAAAATATTGACTTTGTTTTGCCATAATCTCATCCCATTCCCATCTCTCTCTCTCTCTCTCTCTCTCTCTCTCTCTCTCTCTCTCTCTCTCTCTCTCTCTCTCTCTCTCTCTCTCTCACACACACACACACACACACACACACACACACACCTTAATCTATGTGAGACCACTTCGATAAAATCTTTAATTCTGAAACTAAAATAGATCTCTTGGCAATTGCTCTCCTGTGTCACATCTCTGTGTTCTCACTTCTGTTTCTTTTAAAAAAGAAATGCAGTCCTGAAATAACTCGGTCGTAGGATGGGCTCCAAAGGTTTATGATTTATTTAGATTTTGGAGATTAAATATTTCCACTACAGCGTATTTGGCATAGATTCCACCCCTCCGTGCACCCTCCAGTGGATTCTTTGACGTTCCAAGTAGCTTTTCCACATCCTCAAGCTGCACACGTTGAAAAGTATGAAAAATGACATTTCTGGACTCTATAATAACTATTCCATCCAAGCTGGCATAGATGCGAGTGAATTAGCTAGCAAATTGTAAGGCAAACTGCTCACCGTGGGTTCCCCAAGAACCCCCCCCACAAAACCTTTCAACATCTGGAAAAAGGACTTTGACATTGCACAGATGCATTGTTGATACAGAAGCAAGTTATTTTTGCTGCCAACACTGCCAAAAGAGTAGGACTGAAGCCGAGCTGCCACCTGTAAGATTTGTGCCATTGGCACTCTAGCTGCAATCACAATCATGTAATTGCCCTCAGCTCCTCTGAATAGAAAGGAAGTTCCTCTGAGCATCCTTCTCCTTCCTGTTTATCAGTGGCTCCATTCTTGCCAATTCTCCAGTTCCCAGAACCCACCAATCTGGAGCCCAAGCTTACTGAGTCCTCAAGCAACATGAGGAGATGACTTGGTTTACCTCTGCTGAGTCTGTGATTGGAGTCAATTTACTGTATTGGGGTGTGTGTTCAAATTATACCTGGTTTTTGTCACCTTTGTGTTGGATGCAGGAAACAAAGGTGTTGCTTGCTAACAAGGATCAAAATAATGGTTAGGATCTGACCACCTACCGCTGAAAACTCTCTGCAGAAGTTGCTCTGTGTGTGTGTATGTGCATATTTGTCATATTGCACAAAAACACATGGTGTTTAAATATAACAGGTAAACATTTCCCCAGGCATCTGATGAATCTTGGCCACAAAGGGCAACATCTGTTTCTTAATCCTACTGATCCTACTGAAGGCTTTGGGGCATTATGGAAGTATGTCACAGCTGAAAACAAAGCGGAAACGAGCTACTCACTATTTATTTCCCCCTCCATTTTTCACTGGCTGTGTAGTCATTACGCTTCTCCTCATAATATTTATTTTGTCTCTGTAATGCCATCTGCTGAGAAAGTTATTGCCTCACATATGGGGCTTCTGGCAGGGCATATGGCTGTCCTTAATGAAATGCAAATAATCACCAAAGCATAGAGTGCTCCAACATTTAATTCAGGTCTTATCCCCACCCCCCCTTTTTTTTATTCATACAAAAATAGCATTCTGCAAACCCCCAGCATGTGTTAGGGTTTTATAGTTTCTACATAGCACATTTTTTAAACTTTCTCATTACTGTACTGTAAGCTACCAGCGGCACATAAATGTTAGCAATTAAATGAATAAATAAAATACATTTCTGGAAGCATTAAAAAACAAACTCCCATCCATCATAAAAAGACTGGGAGTGTAATGTAAACTCATGGGTTCCTCACCCCTCATGCAAACAAATAAGCCCACCCCTTCTCTTTCTAGAGTTAACCATGAAAGTTGCAGAGTAATACTGTTGCACGGTGTAAAATGCCAGGAGTTCCAGGCTCTTAGTCAGGATTTGTGTTTCTTTTAGGAATGAGGAACAGTGGAGACTGTGGTATATTTAGGATTTCAAACAGAAATCAAACATTGTTCTGACTCTTTCCAGCTTGCTGCTTTTCTTCTGGCCCACAAGGCTGCAACTTTCTACTATCAACTCTGGAGTTGTCCTTCTAACTATCTGCAGGTTGAAGGAGGGGCCTCTCCCATTCTCCATCTTGCACAGAGCACCTTTCTTTAGTTCCCCTTAATGGCCCATCACCCACCTCATCAGGAAGGCTAGCATAGCTTATATTTTAATACTTGCCGGATCCAGGGGTTGGAAGGGTCTCGGCATAAAGCCTATTCCCCGCTCCACCAGACTTGTAGCAATACTGTACCATGGTTAGCTCAAAAAGAGGAAGGGTGAGATACCAGTTTTTGCTGCTCCACCTCAAATTCTGAATGCAGATTTTGGATTGAAGTAGACTAAGGTTAGTGTTAATCTTGGTACTGATGTGATGCTTTGTCATCTTGCTTAATTCCAGAAAGGCACTGGAGAGGATTTTGCACATAAAAGGGAAAGGGGGAGGTTCAGAGAGCAGCACACAACCTTTCATAAATAAGAGATCAAGAACAGTTCATCTCTAGCAGCCCACAGCATTTGCTGTGTTTGGTCCCACAGTTTGGTCAAACTCATGTTGGTAGCTTCGAGAACACTGTCCAACCATCTCATCCTCTGTCGTCTCCTTCTCCTTGTGCCCTCCATCTTTCCCAACATCAGGATCTTTTCCAGGGAGTCTTCTCTTCTCATGAGGTGGCCACACATTGTTTAAGAAGCCTGTAGCAAACAAAATAGCAAACAAAGGATGTAAGCATAAGTGTAACAAGCTGTGCTCTGGAAAGGGCAGTTCAGAAAGTGCCTTTCTTGTCTCTTCTAACTTTTCCCAGAAGCAACTCTGCATTGCCTCTTGTATGTATCGAGTCTGCATTTGGTAGGAACCAATGGGTGAGAACTCCTTTCCAACTGAGATTAGACAGGCACCCTCCTTGCTGAACTTCAGGCACAAGACAAAGACTTTCTGACTCCAGAAGGGATTTTAAGGAAGTGGTAAGGTTTCTGTTTGCTTTGTTATGATTTTATTGTTTTATTCAATATGGTTTATTTTATGTAATCATTTTATGTACCAGTAAGTGTAATCTGTGACAGCATCAGAATACAGCACTAAGTTACGAAGTTAAAATTCACACATTAAATATGTATCAGGCCTTGGGGTTGCAACCCTCTGTTGTCCATTATAATTGTGGTTCTGTTCCACTTTGAGTTTATATCATTGACACACATTTTCTACATTTTCCCTGTGGAAAACAAACCTGTGGTGCTTCTCAGATGTTATGGAGAAGGATGCTATTAAAAAACCAGAGATATTAGAAACATAAGTTTCTGTTAGCAAGCCCATTGAGACATGCTGCATGTATTATTTTTGATAGCTTTTAGCCTTTCTGGTATACACTGGTAGCTCCCCTGTTAGATATGCCATTTTTAAATTGTGTATTTCTGAGCAACCTTCAATGAGTTTGCTATGACCACGGAGGAAAATGAGTCAGTGATCCACCGTGATCTATCACAGTCACCCAGGGATCGACCTGTTGATCGCGGTCAACCAGTTGGACATCCCTGGTCTACCAGTATAGATCAATATAGATAGAAGTGATAGAATTAGCTTCCCTCCCTGTTGGGCTAGCTCAAATGGTTGATGCCAATACCACCCAAAACTATCAGTTTGTAGCCCCCACTTTTTAAAGCACACATGCCAGAAGTTTAGAGTTTCGGTGATACAATTCATAACATTGCCCATCACGATAAATTGATGCCATTTGTATCCACTCTTTGTCCAGTGTCATCCCTGAGGAATGCCAGTAATAGTGTACTCAGTAGAGAGGTGTTGTTCCCTGATGAGAGAACCTCTATCCCTGTGATGGTGGTGGCCTTTGCTGCAGACTCCTGCAGTGTTTTATTTGTACATCCTATTTATATGAAAAGCCAGACCTGACGGCTTCCAAAGAGGATTAGACAAATCCATGGAAGATAAGGCTGTCAACAGCCACTAGCTGTGATGGCTAGGTTCTCCCTCCATGGCCTGAGGCAGAATGCCTGGGAAGACCAGTTGCGGGGAATTGCAGGTGGGTAGAGTGCTTTTGTGCTCAGGTCTTGCTTTGGGGCTTCTCATAGGGATTTGGTTGGCCACTGTGAGAACAGGGTTGCTCTACCAGATTGGCCTGATCCAAAGGGCTCTTCAGCTGCAGCTCTAGGGTTTTGTGCTAGAAGCTAAGCAGCTGTGGCCATGCGGGTTTTTATACCAGCTTCACATCGGCTTGGTAGATTCCGTGCCTTGTGACTGCTGCAACTTATTATCCATTAGATAAACTTCAGGGCTATCCCTCTTTAGAGAAATGGAAAAATGAAAACCCTCCAGGACGTGATTGTTGGAGGCTTTGCAGGCAATTTGTTTTGTGTTATAATGTGCTCTCCCCTGCAGAGTTAGACATGGGGAAGCTCAAAGAAAAAGCCATGAACATCAGGAGACGACAATGAAATATGTGTGTAGCCGTGAGTGAGCACCTCTGATATTCATTCAGTTTCTGTTTCCAGAAAACTTAGGTGCATCTTCACAGTTCCCCATTTTTCATCTAATCAAGAGCTGTAAGGCTCAGCTAGCTGCTGTAATGTAAAATGAAACTGGGGTTCTGGCTGGCTTTATGGTAAGAATTGTGCTGAGACCTATACCTCTCAGGTCAAGGCTTCATGCATTTAGGTATATCGCATCTCATCCTCCAACCACTCTGTTTCACCCAAGAGCACCACATTTACAGAAACCTGTCATGAGGGGGAAGGGAGAACACATCCTCCTAATCTCGTATTCTATGGACTTTCTGTTCCTCACTTTCATACCATGCATGCTGATGGAAGTTAAAGATGAAGACAGCAATAGGCCTTGTGAATAAACAGCTTTTCAATCTGGTGTATATATAAATAGTCCTAGATCTTTGGCACCCCATTTGTTATGGTGACACCAAACTAATTCTTACTCATATAAGAATAGTTACAGGTAGGTAGCCGTGTTGGTCTGAGTTGAAGCAAAATAAAAAAATTCCTTCAGTAGCACCTTAAAGACCAACTAAGTTTATATTTTGGTATGAGCTTTCGTGTGCATGCACACTTCTTCAGGTATCTGAAGAAGTGTGCATGCACACGAAAGCTCATACCAAAATATAAACTTAGTTGGTCTTTAAGGTGCTACTGAAGGATTTTTTTTATCATATAAGAATGTAAGTTAGATGGTCCGAGGTACTCTGTGAAACTGGTGTAAAACACATTCTTTTACATTCATTTGTCGATTCCTTCTCCCTCTGAACCTCCCTCCTTAACTTCATTCTTAAATAGAAATCATATTCATAAGGTCATGGCGATGTTTTATTCACATAGCACCTTCTCCTGCTGCTTGTTTTAAACTATTGTTTTTGTTTATTTTTATTTTTACATAATTGTACAAATGGGACTTAAATGAATAAACTCAAGGCTGGCTGCCCACTCACACGAAGGAAGGGGCAAAATGGATGAGCTAAACAGAGGCAGAGGCAGGCATAATTTGGAGAGCCATAAATAGCTGTGGTCAGGGGTCAAAACCAGTGCATGTCTGAACACAGATGGGGAAAATATAATAAAATATATTTTATTGTTTGCACCCGGGTGAAGAGATGGGTAGTAGATCTGAAGGTAGAAAATGCTTTGTGCTTGACGTTTAAGTCTGTAGTGGTGTAGCAAAGGCATTTTTTTATTCATGTGATGCAGTTTGTATCCCTGCTATTGAAAACACAACTTAGGTTAAGATTCAGAAATGTGTTATGAGGCTCTCTCTCTTGATTTCATTGGGAAAAAGCTGCTTTCTTTGTGGGCTTAACAGACCTAACAGGATCATCAATAAACAACCTGCAACGTGCACTTCATGATTTAACAAGGCTTAGATTAGTACCCACAGAACTGTGTTTCTTCAAGTTTCTTTTCAAAAATCACTTAATAGAACTTCTTTAAATGAGGCTGTTGGGATTTGTTCTTACAGCATATCTTACTTCCAAGCACATACTTTGGATCAAGCAAGGTTGCTCACACACAATTAAGTAGACAAGGGCTAAAGTTAGCTTTACAAAGGGATTTCAGGTGGTTAATAAGTTTTGATAAGGCAGCAGCTTTATGCTAAATATTTCCTTTTATTTCCTGAAGGCTATTTAATGCTTAAGCCGATCAACTGAGGTCTGCAGAGATCTGTTCTACTAAAAGGACAGAAATTAGCATGTCCGTCCTTCAGGGAGTTCTACCTGAACACCCAAAAGGCAAATCCTCTTGTCTTCGACCTGAGGCCTTATTTTAAAATGAGATAATGAAACTTCTTTCCCTATCCTGCCTCAAACCTCTAGTCCAGATTGCACTTCATATAGCTTGTACAGGGTAAACAAACAAACAAACAAACAAAACAGTTGTCAAAAAAAACTTTGGGAAACATTCATGAGGCTGAGCATCACAGGTAGTTTTGATCCTCATTGTTTTAGATCCCTGTATTCGTTAGACCTGAGATGTTAGTTTCCAACATGCTGGATAATGTAAGGCAGCAGCTATGAATCGCATTTCCTTGGTATTTTTAGAAGCCCATTTGGTAAAATCTCTAGGACCTTGTGCATGGCTACTGTGCCCAGGCACATAGCTTCCTCTCCCTTTCCAGAACCTTGCTCTTCCAGAGTAAAACTATTAAGAGGTGTCAGAATAACCCCTCCAATCCATTAGCAGTAGAGATGAATCTTGTGTTGTGTTCTGGAGGTGAAGAAAGGGGAATTTTGTTTTGTTGTTGCCTCATGTTCTGAAAATAGCAACTTGATCTGATGAGCACAAAAAGCACTCCCTGTCTCTCTCAAGTAATGGCCAAGGAGAAGCAAACCTTTCTTGCAGACTTTGGACCTATTTGTACAAAAGCCAAAACTCCGGGGTCAGACTTTTAAAGTAGCTAATACAAGGATAGCCAAAGTAGTGCCAGTCAGATGTTGCTGGACAATTCCCACCAGTATCAGCTAGCATGGCCAATAGTCAGGAATGATGGGAACTGTAGTCCAGAGCAATATCTGGAGGGTACCGCATTAGCTGTTCCTGAACTAAGATTTTCATCAGATAGGCACGATTAAGGCAACGTAGTATTGTGAGTTTGGGAGTGGCATTAAACATTGTGCCTGAGTCCTTTCTGATTCCTGGATACAGCAAGGATTCAATTGTTGGAAAAGCCAGGCCAGCTTTTTGGTGAGTTCATGGCCCCATAAATATGAGTTGCTGGGGTAACCAAGGACAAGGACATTGTGCCAGAGGACAATATGTTTGGTAAATTAAGCCATATATCCAAAAGACACCAGAGTCTCTGCTGAAATAAAGGCGGGCCGATGTGCCACTAGCAAAGATGGCAGAGGGGTAGGACCCTTCCTCCCCGAGCTCCGCATTAGTTAGCAGAGACAAGGGCCAGTGGTAGAAGAGGTCTAGAATTACAGTTTTGTTGTAATATATGTGTATATATGATGTGTATATGTGTAAATAACCCATATAGCCTATGGGTTTCCACTGTGCCTCATTTGCAAAGGAAACACGAACCTTGGGTAAGGACCTGGAATCTCATACTGCTGTGAAGATTGGGGTGGCATGTAACAAGAGATGCAATCAATACCTACCCACCTACCTACCTACCTACTTACATACATACATATAGACACACACACACACAACTTTGTGTGGTCCTGAGTTTTAATCCATTAAAGTGCAGCCTTGTGCACACATATCTAGGAGTAAGCATAATTGAACATAGTAAGACTTAGACTCAGTCATTAATGAATTAATGAACCAGTGTTGATCAAAACAAGAACATGTCCTTCATTTAATTCTTACACACTATAATACTTTAGTCATAAATGCATATTTCTATAATTTGCTTTCCCATTCCTTCACAGAAGGTCTCTCACTCTGTCTCTCTTTCCCTCCCAAATGTAGCCATAGTAGTTAGGTACACATGACCCTCTCATGCATTCATCCAATGCTGTACAGGGCCGTCTTAAGCATATCAGGCGCCCTGGTGCGAAGATCGCTCTGGCGCCCCCCCGCCCCGTTTCCCTCCGCGGCTGGTGGGTGGGCGCAGTGCTGCTGCAGCGGGCGCAGCCACACGGCGCCCTGGTGCCCCGCGCCACCCAGCCTTGCCTTAGAGCCGGCCCTGATGCTGTCTCTCCCTTTACCATCAAGTACAGCCATGCCTCTGCTGGCCACACAATTTAGCCACAATGAGAAGGTGGCCTACTTGTGTACAGGTGTGAAGGGACAGGGCTCCTTCACATAAGGCAGCAGGATTCCATCCCATGGAGGAGCCTTACATGTGTAGGGCCCAATCTCAGCATAGTCCTCACATTGCTGGTGGGGCAAATATGATGTAACCCCCGTCATTCTTTGGATGAAACCCTGTTCCAAAACACTTAGTAAAATATGAGACATGTATATGAGGCTGGAAGAAGCCAGTTAGGAGTTCTCTCTGGTTGTGTCAGTTTGGGTTCTCTCATTTTCTAATTTTTCTAATCTTAAATTTAATTCAGTTCTCCACATTTTACAACTGGAAAAAATATCTTCATGAAGATTTATCAGCATTTCAGTGTAAATTTCTCCTAATAAAACTCATTAGTGTGCAGATTTGACTATTGTACATATTTCTGCAGAAACCTTTATTATGAAGGCCTAGTCACGGGAGGGCTTGGCAGGGCCCGCCCAGCTGTGGAATATTTAGAAGGCCTGGCCCCCTCACTGAAAATTTGGGGGGCCTCGCCGCCCCTGCCCCCAGATGGCATGCCTGCTGTTAATGGCCACTAGCCATGATGGCTATTCCCTGCCTGCATGGTGGGGGCCAGTGATGTTTCTGAACACCAGTTGCTGGAAATCACAGGAGGAGAGAGTACCCTTATGCTCTGAGGATTTCCCATGAGCATCTGTGTGGCCACTGGATGGGCCATTGGTCAGATCCAGCAGGCTCTTTTATGTTCATGCATAGGTTGATGGGAGCTGGAGTCCAACAATGTCTGGAGGGCTATCCCTGGAACAAGGACTCTCCAGGCATCTAGAGCACTAGAGTCCATTGACCCAGACTCACTGATGAATCAGACTACTAAATCAATAGCAGCCAGAGGAAGGATGAGCCTCCAACATGCAAGCCCCACTAAGACATCAGAGCAGATGAGTCACACACCACTCACGGACTGCAAACCTGCTACCCTTGTTAATACCCTGATAGGAGCTAGGCAATTTGAGTTGAGATGACTACTGCATTATTGTAATAATGGCTTCATTTTTCCTAATGATACAACCTTTTTTTCCTTAATGCATCACAAGCAGACCAATTAGCAAAACCACGGGAATAAGAGAGATTAGTAATACCTTCCGGTCATCTTCACCCTCAAAGATCCACCCCCCCCCCCGCACACACAAGCAAAGCAGCATTTATGCAAAGCACTTTTTTATAATTCTCACAGGTTCTGCAAATTATCCCTTCCTTGTTAAGAACACATTTTCCATGAGCTTCAGCAGATATAGCCATTTACTGGGAGATAATGCAACAGAAGTCATAGCCTTCTGCAGACATGCTGTGGCTAGCTTTGGGTTTTTAGAGAATTAGCCCTATGCCCATATCCTTTTCTTTCAGTAATAAGGAAAAGTTGAGATTGGCATGTACATGGCTTGCACTGGGGAGGCACAATGTACCATCAAAATAATCAATAGGGTAATAAAATTAAATATTTGCTTAGTGCCATTTCCCCAAAGCGCACAAGCATCATTTGCCCTCTTATTGTTAAGAGTTTTTCAAAAGAATACAATTAGGAAAGGAAAGCTCCAATTTACAAAATAAACACATACTGCCAGAGATCACCATTAAAATTAGTTCTTTAATTTAATGTGCAATTTATTTAATAGTTGTACTGAAATTGTCACCCTCTGTGGCCATGCATTTGCAACAGGCATGAGGAAGCTGTGGCCCACCAGATGTTGTAGCACTGCAGTGCCCATCAGTACCAGCCAGGACGGCCAAGAGTTAAGGATGATGGGCAGTGAAGTCCAACAAGACCAGGAGAGTCACAGGTTCAAAATTAGATTTCTGGGAGCCAACGCATTCCAGCAAAGAATGTTTAAACAGAAACATCTAGAGAAACGTCAGTCTTTTGCCAAAACTGTTGTGACGTGGCAATACACAACAAAAGCTACTAAAAGACTGTACAGTAGATGTTTTATTTCTTCTCTTAAAAATGTGCAGCATTTTGTTTAACTCATAAGCTGAGCATAAACAAGAGCCTGTATCAACAGCAGCAATAAAGCACAACTTCCTGGACTATGGATAAGTCGCCAAGGTGTGGCTGGGCTCTCTAAAGAACCAAACCGCTCCTTGGCCCACTTCAGCAGATGTTGTGCGGTATTCCAGTAACAAGTCCTGTTGGTGCAAGGATTTACACTTGTGCAAAGGGGCTTTCCCCCCTTCCTCCCCTCCCCACCCCACACCTTCTCCAAATCTGCTCCATAGGGTTGGGGGAACTCCTAGAACACATTTAGGGGGCACACAGCAGGAGAATGGGGGGGGGAAGGTGTATGTTCAGTGTTCTTTATTAAAAATATCCCAAAATTATGTTAAGCACCAGTTTGTCCTACATCTGCATTTAGTTTAGGTTGTCATATTTCAAAGAGTGGAAAAAAAATCCGGGGCAGAAAAGTTGTTGAGTTTTTTGGTGAAAGCACAAACATAATTGCCATTTTTGAACTTTTTTTTTCTAAAAATAAAATAAAAAAGACACTGCGACATGAGCTGACATATGTCCGGATTTCCCTGTCATTTTTTCCTGATTTCCGCCAGGACACTGCTGCCGACTGCTGTGCTCCATATATGTCTGGGAAATTCTGGACGTGTGGCAACCCTAAAAAGGGCAAAAAGAAGCCTCATCCTGGTTTTAAGTGTTTTCCTGCTGCTGAGGTTCTCTCTTCCAACCAGCAAATTTAGTATATGCTTGCTGTCTAAATAATGTGTGGGCATTGTGACAAACCTGAACAACCAGCATATGAAAGGCCTTGGAGAAACTGCAAGATAATCAGGCTCCCAGGCAGAGGGAAAACACAATTTCCCCAAGGATGTGGCTTTTATTGTTTGAATCCAAGAAGAAGAAAGGCTCTGTTTCAAAGCAACACTTCCTACTTCACCACACTTAATCAAAAGCAGCATGATCAATCCATATAAACAACAAAGTTTCTGATAGAGGCTCCCAGTTCTGACAATTATGAAACATCGTTCTCTTCAGTCTTGTGGTTACACTGCAGAAGAGACTGTGATGTGATTGTGTGTGTGTGTGTTACCTTATATATGTTTCCATGGAAACAGTCAAACTTTTCTCAGCCATAGCTGTTTTCCCCCTTGCTCTATTAAATTATTTTTAGCCCCAAACAACTGGAGGGTGCTGGGTTGGAGAAGGCTGATTACTAGACATTCTGAAGTCCCAGGTTTTTTGGGGGGGGGGAGTGGGAGGTGAAAATGGAAAAATTCAGGAACACTCCCCCCCATTCACTTTCCCCACAATTTTTATTCACATCTCTAATTCTGATATTCACTACACATCCCCATTGTCTTATGCATGTTTTTAACACTGCAAGCTTATACTAATCTTAGTCTAACAAGAAGTCCAACCATGTTCCATGGGATTTACAGGTACATAGGAAGCTGCCTTATCCTGAGTCAGACCATTGGGTCCATCTAGCTCAGTATTGTCTACACTGACTGGCAGCAGCTCTCAGGGTTTCAGATGGGGGCCATTCCTAGCCCTACCTGCTGATCTCAGATTGAACCTGGGAATGTCTGTGTGGGTGTCTGTGTGGTTGCAGTCTAATTGTCACGGTGTCCTAGAGGAATCCTGGGAATTCTAGTTTAGGAGAGCTTCTGTTAAAATAATAATAATAATAATAATAATAATAATAATAATAATAATAATAATATTTTTATACCCCGTCCATCTGGCTGGGTTTACCCAGCCACTCTGGGCAGCTCCCAACAGAATTAAAAGCACAATAAAACATCAGACATTAAAAACTTTCCTAAACAGAGCTGCCTTCAGATGTCTTCTGAAAGTCAGATAGTTGTTTATTTCCTTGACATCTGATGGGAGGGCGTTCTACAGGGCAGGTGCCACTACCCAGAAGGCCCTCTGCCTGGTTCCCTGTAACCTCACTTCTCGCAGTCAGGGAACCGCCAGAAGGCCCTCAGCACTGGACGTCAGTGTGCAGACTGAACAATGGAGGTGGAGATGCTCCTTCAGGTATACAGGGCCAAGGCCATTTTCATTACAGATCCATAGCCCTTAAAAATACAGTTCCCAGGATCCTTGGGTGAAGGGAATGATTATTAAATGAGTTTAAGTTGGCAATTTTCTTAACTCATAAATTGGCAAAGTAATGTGGGACAGTGTTCTGATAATATTGTAGCACCCCATCCCAGTCTGCGAAATTCCAGGGGTTTCAGGCGCTTGCTCAGGGCTTGGTTTCCTTGGAATGAGGGATAGCGGAAACTGTGGTGTCTTTAAGATATACAGTATGGTTTATTTACACAATTACCTACAATCTGAGCATATAATGGAGGGGTTTCCAGCATTACAAGAGGGACCTGCTTTTCCCACTTCAGTGTATTGGCACTCAAAATATTATTTAAATTACTGTACTGTTGTTTGTTGTTTGTGTTTGCCACTTGGTGGCACTAAGAGTTACACAAACTACATTGAGACAAGTACTGTAGTGTAGACAATCAGTGTTGATCAGTTCAGCGTAGCTTACTTCCCTCCTAACGCTGAGAATGGAGATTGATAGTACACTTTCCTGTTTATGACTGTATTCTTGCCTCTGCCTGTACACTTTCAGCTGCTTCAGCTAACTGCCTGCACACTTTTAAAATGACAGTTTAAACCTCAGAGTGTCTGTTAGGATACTGCATCTTATTAAGGCAATTAGATACACACTCACTCTCACTCACTGGGTACACTGGTAGTGATAAACAGAGAATCTGTCAATTTCCATTTTTCTCATTTCTCATACTCTTGCCGCATTTTTGCACCAGTCTGCCTTAAAAAAAAAAAAAAAAGTTTTCCTGAAATTTTATCAGCATTTTTCCTTTCCTTTCTACTAATCTAGACATTTGTTCAAGCAATTTCCTGGACATGCATTTTGCCAAGTTATTTTAACTAATATCGGAAATATCAGCATTCTTACAAACACTTCCCCCTAAAATATACATTTTGAATGCTTTTGGGGGGGCTTGGAGAATTGCACTGCAAAATTTGGAGACATTTGAATTTCGAAGGATAGCCGTATTTTGTTTCAAATATTGTTTTGGGGAAAGTGAATGAAGTAGGTTCATATTAAAATGCAGAGTGAGCCATATTTTCCCCTCATCCCTTCAGTGAAGGAAACAATTTCTAGGATGAATGGATTGTATTTTTTCCTGATCATTCTGTCCTTCAATGGATGAAGGAACTCCAAGAATGTTTTGTTGTTAATTGTTCCCAATTCAGCCAAAGGCTGGAAGACAAACTCTTATGCATCTGCTATGCCATCTGTTCAATGCCCACATACAATTGTGGCTTTCCTTTAATTCAAAGAATATAAATTGATTGGTCTTTTCAGGAAGCCCATAAGGATATAAGTCTCCTCGGAAACTGAGCTATATTGTGCATATATGCTGCTTTTGCTAAAAAAACACACACGCAGCAGCCTATAAAAATACAAAAATTCCTTCAGTAGCACCTTAAAGACCAACTAAGTTTTTATTTTGGTATGAGCTTTCGTGTGCATGCACACTTCTTCAGATACAGTGAAATGGAAGTTTCCAGGCACTTATGTAGAGAAGGGGTGGGGAGGGGTGGGGATGGGGAGGGGGGATCACTCAGAAGGGTGGTGGAAATGGGTGATTGACTGACTGATAGCTGTTGATGACCGCAAACGACTGCAAATGGTTTTGCATGAAAAAGCAAGGGTTGAGATGGCTGAAGATCGCTTATCATGTATAATGAGATAAGAACCCGATATCTCTGTTCAAACCAGGTCCCTCCATGGTTTTGAGCTTGGTGATAAGTTGCCATCTCAACCCTTGCTTTTTCATGCAAAACCATTTGCAGTCGTTTGCGGTCATCAACAGCTATCAGTCAGTCAATCACCCATTTCCACCACCCTTCTGAGTGATCCCCCCTCCCCATCCCCACCCCTCCCCACCCCTTCTCTACATAAGTGCCTGGAAACTTCCATTTCACTGTATCTGAAGAAGTGTGCATGCACACGAAAGCTCATACCAAAATAAAAACTTAGTTGGTCTTTAAGGTGCTACTGAAGGAATTTTTTTATTTTACTTCGATCCAGACCAACACGGCTACCTACCTGTATAAAAATACAGATAGCTTACATATAAAACCAGTGCAATGCTTTTCCAGTAAATTCTGGGCACTTCAGGCAGTCTGTTTATTTGCACAAAATATGGTTGTCATCCTGCACTTTCTAGTGCAATTATCACCTTGTTTATCTAAGAAAAGTGATGGGAAATTTCAGTGGTAAGTGCAGGATAGCAACCCAACAACTGGGAATGTCATATAACCTCCATATAGATGTATTAGGGTGAATTCTCAATAAATATACAGTCTGAAAGCTCCTACTATTATCATTTTCTCTTTCCCGCAGTTCTTATTCCAAGTTTTGGGTTGTTTTTGTTTTGCATTGTATATAATGTATAGTAATCTTATCACAGTCCCAAACAGTGGGCTCTTGAATCTTTCTTTTGCATTTGTGTACATTTTTAAAAATTGTACATGTTACACAAATTACTCTGCAAAGGTCTCTGCAAAAACATCAAATCCTCCACAACAAACCCTGTCATAGTCCTTCTATTTTCTCACAGGGCTTCTGTATCCCTAGGAAAGTTATGGCTCAAGGATCTCCTCTCAGTCTGTGAGTGACTTGTGTTTCCACTGCAACATCCAAAGGAAAACTTGCAAAGAGGAAAAATGCCCAAGTCCAGATACATTATAGTGCAGAAGAAGATCTGTGGTTGGAGAAGGTTGTAGCATTTGTAGATCAGTGGGTGCCCATTTCTGCCCCTGGCAAGCTTTTGGGGAAAACCACAGCAACAACAGCCCTGCAGTTGGGGGGAGTGTATGTTATATATATATATAACTTTTCAAAACAATGTATGTTATATATATATATAACTTTAAAATACATTTTTAAACTTAAAAAACAAGATGAAATATGGATGTCTTAATGAATAATGTAAGATCTACGTGCCTTTGAAAATGGAAAATGTTGAATTGTTGGTATATAGGTATGCAAGACAAGTAAAAGTCCAACTGAAATTGCATTTGCACAGGATGAATAGTCCTTTGTGACAGCTGTTGAAAAGAGTACAGTACAACAAAGAAGGCTTGCTGCAGGAAACAACATAATAAGTATTTTTTAAAAGGGGTGAACACAAAAGTATGGTTTCTCCTCTATTGTATAGTATATAACATTGTACCATAAGCTGCTCCTGAACTTGAATGGGGAACAATGAGAATTAACTTTATGTGCAGCATCAGCTGGGCAGCAGACTCTCCTTGAACCTAACAGAGATAAAGTATTGTGTTATGAAAGTATTAATTGGTGAATATTGAACATCAGTCATTAGAAAATAAAGCTTCAGCAAAGTAAAGAATTTGATATGTGAGCTCCATAGATCCGGGGGAGGGGGGAGGGAGGGAGAACTTTGAGCTTCTGGTGCTGTCTCAGTATGTCTGGCTTCATAAAATGTTAAGGGAACCAGATTTTGAACTGCTGTCACTTTAAATTACAATTAGCAATAAGCATCAGGTTGAAAAAGCCAAACGTTTAAAGGCAACCATGTTTCAAATCTTGGCATGTCCAATGTACGTCACTGGAATTGAATTATAGCCCAGACTAGGCCACAGTTCCTCTTCCACAGTTAATTTTGTTTTGAAAAATAAGTTGGAAATTTATGCACCAGGAAATGTGAGAACAATTAATAGACAGCTGCAACCCTCCTTTGTACAAATAAAAATGGACAGCACATCTTCAAATATTATGCTCCTCACCCAAACTGTGCAAAATAATCAGAACCAGTTAAACAGCAGGCACACTTTAAACAGAGCAGAGGCATCTAGTTATTTAAACAGATGTTTCATGGCATCCTGCATGTCAAAATATTTTCCACTGGAAACCTTTGTAACACTTGACATTCACTTTTTTTTAAAAAAACTGTCACTTAGAGATACGAATGGCTTCCACAGCATGCTGCTTTTTTATTAAGCATTTTCCACAAAAAAATGAGACTTGCTGCTTGCTTGTAGAAACCAGAGAATTGATTTCAACACAAGATGGTTTATAGCTATGAAACATTTAATTGAGCAATCATTAAACTAAAATCACTGGAGATTTGCACAGAGAAACCGCCTTCATTTTACCATGTCTTGTGAAGCTAATAGGTTCTGGTTCAGGAATTCACTTGGATGCACAAGCTGGAAGATGGAAGCAGGGACAATGTATCAGCTCCCCTAAGTGTGCAAGTTCCTCTGAAGCCTTTTGTGTTTTTGAGTGTGAAGGTCGAGGATTTCTAAATACAGGTACTCCAGAATGGACCACTGTGGTTTGCTTCTTTTCACCCTGGCCCACACAAAATATAGTATGGACATATATGGAGAAAGATGCATGTGTACCATAAATAAAAAGGTTGCCAGCCCACTTGAATCAAAGGGAGGAGGCAAGACTGGCAGTTAATGCAGTGTGTCTTTGCAAGGGTTGTAAAGTCAAGCTTGGGTCAGGCAGACACCACTGGGTGAATAACCTACTAGCTATTCCCCGCTCCCCCTTTTCCTAGTCTTTTCTGGTCATCATCTTTATCTACATTCATTAAATCTGCCAGATTTGTCTTGAAATTTGATTGGTTCAAGTTAACAAGAATGATACTGCTTCCCCTATAATTAATTTCAATTATTTCACAGCTCAAATAAGCCCTATAGCAGTACTGAGCCGTTAGCTTAGCAAAAGAGATGTGCGATAGCTTCGTGCATCTTACAAATGCTAACTCCAAGGCACATTAAAAAGACATTGACGGAAAAAGCACAATTATCTAGGGAGGGAGATGTTAATTAAAAAGCAGGATCATTTCCCTTTCTGAAAACCCTTTAAGCACAGAACGCACTTTCACAACTTGCTTACCCGCAAGCAAATTAATGCTGCTTCCTTACAGCACTGGCGATAGCTTGGTAGAGAGAATCCCCCTGTCTCTCATGCACTCTAAAAAAATATAGAACAAGATCAGCCTTATTTCTAAAAGGATGCTTTCTCAAGAGACTTGTAACTAAAAATTCAGCTATCCTAAATTTTCAGGGCAATGTAGCTGAAGCCTTCATAGTATTGTCAATTGAACTTGGATTACTCATTCACGCTCTGCAGAGGTTTATTAAAGAGGGGTTATATACAACTTACTGGTAGGGGCTCTCTTCACACAGGCTTGCTGCTATATGATTTATTCTAGTCCAAGGGGAGAAAGTCTGCCAGCTAACTGAAGGGACAGTGAACAGTTAATTCACTGTCCTGTATTTGAATATGCTTGTGTCCAGGTAGGCGGATGAGATAGCTACGGTAATTTGCACCTCCACCAAGTTGCTAGGGATAAATCTGTACAGCGTCTGAGGGACTGCATTAGATCATACTAGTGTCTCCCATTAGATAGAAAACAACTACTGCTATCAAGTACTAGGCTTGCAGATCTTTGAAGCCGGCAGTTGAGGTTGCTAAGGAACTGGTGTGGGAGATGGTGATTTGTATCCAGTTTCAGTGTTGTCAAACATAGTTTTATCTTTCAGGCAAGTGAAGGAGGCAGTGGGTGGGGGCTGCTGGCAGATCACCTGTCTGAAACTCCTGACCTTCAGACATGAAACTGCATCACATCTCCCCATTCCACTAGACCAGGCATCCCCAAACTTTGGCCCTCCAGATGTTTTGGACTACAATTCCCATCTTCCCCGACCACTGGTCCTGTTAGCTAGGGATCATGGGAGTTGTAGGCCAAAACATCTGGAGGGCCGCAGTTTGGGGATGCCTGCTCTAGACACTGTTCAGGAAAATGTGTTTCCCTAGACTTGGAAGAGAATAAGTGGCTTCCTGCAGCTTCCTGAGGAATGCCTTTTGCGAACTGTCCTGGCACCATATAATGGTGATGGGCAAGATATAAATTCTAAAATAAAAATCAAATATAAACATTGGAAGTAATGTAAAAAAGAGAGTGTTCCTGTACCAAAATTAACTTTGAATTATCTTTATATAACTTTGATTCTCTTTATATATCTTTAGCAACACTCCAGACATGATTTCATCAAATCTTTTGGGGGAAAAAAGAACCGTTTCCCTTCTGTTGCTAGATATCCTCAATTCCCTTGCTTTCAGACATTAGAAATGGGTAACTTAGGGACCATTTGAGCTTTGGCTACTTCTACCATGACATGAAGGTTCTAGAAAGGATTTGATTTCCCAGGTGTTCACCTCCATTTGTGTGACTCATTTAAAAAGAGAGAGGAGACAATAAGGTCCAGTCCATAACAGGAGCATTGCTTGGAATTTTCTTTTCTGGTCTAGAAATGCCTAAGGTCAAAATGGCCTGAAAGGTTCACTAATATACAGTTTGAGACCTTATGCTCTGCACAAATTGCACTTTCACTTAAAAGTGATTACTTTGATGGAAAGAGATAGGCATCTCCCAATTGGTGAGCATTTTAATTTGGTAATTTTAACACTTGAGCCACATAGAATGAATTGGTTTTGGTTCACATGAAATAGAGGGAACTGAGAAGAAACAACAGCAGCCACCAGACTAGCCTAGTAGAGGTAATGATGAAACAAATCGTTTTGGTCAAGTCTTATTTGAAAGTCTGTTGACAAAAGTCTTAGGTGTGCCCTCCTCTTCTGAAAGTCCTCTTGAACGCATTCACTTGATGCAAATTGCATTGCTGTGACAAGTGTTATGTTCTTCAGCCCCCCCCCAAGGCACCTATTCAACTCACGATAAAAATATATATAAACATTTTTACATGCGCACATTTGTAGACCTCAGCAGGTAGCTCTCATATGCCAAATTTCAAACTATTAGCTCAACAGGTGCTATTTTTATAAGCTACAGAATAATTAGCTGTAGAATGCTGGGAACATTTCTCTGCTATTCGCCTTCACTAGAGGAGCACTCCTCTGTGGCCAGCCATGTTTTGTAAGCATTTCAAGAGCCAAGCATAGTGTGTGCTTATTCCTACTCTGATGGGGCGTTTTCACCCTATGGTCTGCAGAGCCAGGGAGCAGGCAGAAGCACAGTGTGATACTGTAGAGGAATGGCCTGATTCTGTCTTAGCCAGGCTCCTTTTTTTTTGTTCTAGAATACTTCATATTTCTGCTGCCTTTGCCATTAATAGAGTCAGAGGAAGTACCCCTGCAATGTATCTTAGCTTGCAACTAAAGTCTGTACCTGAGAAGGGTGGAAGGAACTGCCAATATCGATTCTGTCACTTCCTCATTTTTCCAGTCTTAAATTCAGTTCTCCACATTCTTGCAGTAATCTGTGAATTTATAATTTTTTTGAAGTTCTCATGAGAATTATTCAGCCTTTTAGAGCAAATAAATACAGTACATTTTTGAATGCAATGTTCACATTTTTGCAAGCAATTTCTCCTCCTAATAGACTGCATTTCTGTATGATCAGTAATACATTCTTTTTTTTGCAGTCTTGTAAGCATTGTTGGGCTGGGAATCACAGATTCAAATAAGTGTGAATTTTGAAGGATGGCTGTGTTTCAGTTGTATTGTTTCAGAAAGTGCGAATTTGATAAGATTCGGCTTTAAATACTGAACCGAATCAGATTTCTTCCCCATCCCTGGCATAGAGTGATGGTTGATTTATCATTGGTTCCTAGATTTAACGTTTTCCTGTTTCAAGAAGGATAGTCTGAATTTATATTATGCAGAAAGCAATCATACTGATCTCTTTCAAATGGAATGTCTAGAATGCATAATGCTCAGAAGTAAAATTACATTTAGAGTGAAGTGTTTTATCTGTAAGATGTTGCTTTTTCAGAGATTGGAATGTACATTGTGTCTCGCCAAAAAGTTGGAAGGCAATTTTAAAACTTGAGATGAAAGAGGAGTAATGAAATTCTGAACTAGAAATGCCACTAAATCAACATTAATATGAATCTGCTGCCTTTTGAAAAGCTCTTTTATTTTTACCTAGATTAAGCACCTTGACATTTGGTGCTGGAAAAATGCAACAATACTTTTCTGAGCTGGAGAAATATTAGTGATGAAGAGTGAATCATACGCATGGTTTGTTGGAAGTGAGCTGCATTGGGTTCAGTGGGGCTTACTCCCAGGAAAATATGTATAGGACTGCAGCCCCAGTTGCCTTAGAGAATGATTTGTTTCTGGTCTGAGATTTGTTGCATAAATTACTTGATCCAAAATTTAAGTCACAGACCAACTTATCTAGATTTCATTTTGGAGATGGTATGAGAAAGGAATATGCCAAATCAATACAATCTCACTATGGAACTGCAATCACATTGGCATGATGCCTCCTAAGAATCCTCTCTGACACTGCGAAGCACAGAGTGCTTCCTGGTTCTCCAGGAATGGCGCTATGAAGCAGGTTAGATGGTGGCTAAAATACAACTGCCATAAGACTTAGTGCGAAGCCAACCAGACGTGTGCTTAGAGTGCACAGTCACATCTACTGCATGGTGATGAAGAAGGTTTACTTTGTGGCCTCTGTTGCATCTTCAACTAGCTATTCAGTTGAGCTATTATGAGTGGTGAGACATCTGTCCTGAGAAATGGAGTGCATTAGCACGTCTCCTAGATAGGCTACCTTCTCAGGTTGATGAGCCTCTAATAATCTGGTGTTAGAGGAGAAGCAGTACCTCTGGTGGGGGCCACCATGCTCCTTCTGGGGTAATTTGTCCACCTTTGGTCCCCAGCCTGCACTCAGCTCTCACTTGTGGCCCCTAAAATTTTGTCTCCACTGCTATTCAAAATCTGCATGAAGATTTTGGGAGAAGCCATTTAAAGATCTGTCATGCACTGTCAGGAGTATGTTGATGGCATCAAGCTATATTTCTCTGTTGTTACATCTGAATCAGGAAATGTCATTACTGCCCTGAACAAGTGCCTGAATGCAGTGGAGGAGTGAATGAAGGTCAGTAATCTGAGACTGAACTATGTTGAGACACAGTCTTTTCCCCAGGTCTGCATAGGGTCAGAACTCACTACTTCTTGGATTTCAGCCCCCCTCCCTTTTTTTGCAGTGAGCATAGAAGGAAAACCTGAAATAATGTTACTGTTCTTAAGCCACATACATTCTAATAAATCCCTGAAAAGTTACATAGATTTGCTGGCTTCACATTTTATGTGGTAGTTGGTCTCTACTGGTGTTACCCATGTAAACACCAGAAGTTCATCACACTTAAACCTCTCTAAAATCAGAAACACGAGTAATCGAATAGCATGGCCTGAAAAAGCTTTATAATAAATGTTTCATTTTGTATTTGAAAACACCTGTCATGCTTGGCATAATTTCCTTTTTACTTTCATAATTATCTAGTGGTGTATCAGAGAGGAGAAAGGCGAAATAATTCGCAGACTGTGCAAATCAAAACTGGTGAAAGATTAGAAATCCTTTGTGGCAAATCCTTTGAGTTAAATCCAAAATATAACAAAACAAAACAAAACAAAACCAACCCACAGTTTTAATGTAGAAACTGAGAGTCAGCTGGAATAAATCAGAACAGCCTAGTGTGGTGGAGGTGTGGTATATCATTACTGTACTTGCGAAAATGTGGGTCACTTTGTAGGGCAGTGGGATGGTAAGTGTGATTTATTCACAATGTGAGGAATAGCGTTAAAAGGTTTATGTTTCCTCTCCCTTGTTACTCTAATGCTTGGAGCTGAGCTATTAATTGTGACAGGAGAGTCAAAAGGGATCTCCCAACTGTCTCTTCAAACTACAAAGTACTGCCAAGGGACACTGATTTAAACTGGAACATGCATTTTTTGAAAGGGGACAGATTTGACACCCACCAAGCACTGAACCTCTTGCTTTGTTATGCCTGCATGGGACTGCAAAAATGTTCAGTTGTACATGGTGATCTGTGTTCAGCTTGGCAAGTCCCAAGTTCTGATATTACCTAATGCCTTTCTTTTAATGCTTATCCTAGTTATTTGTTCCCTCACTCCCATTGATAGAGTAACAACATTATAAACACTGTAAATGAATTTCCTCATCCATTTCCCCCACTTTATACCCCGTTTTATCTTCTGGAATAAAAGAAAATGGGCATATTGCATTAGTTGTGTTAAATGTGATAGGAGATCCTTCAACTATTACCTTACCCCTATAGGAAGAGACCATTTTCCATGGGCTCAAGGCAAGGTGGTAGTATAACTTTTAAATGCCCCAAACCATATGGACAAGCACAGCTGCCTGGGAACCTTTCACACAAAATCTGCACTGTCTTTCCTGGTAGGGTGCTAATTCGACCAAGAAAGAACTGTAAGATCAGATACAACCACATGGATGCAAGTCTTAGAAGTTATGCCAGCACCGTAGGGTGAACACATGGTAAAATGCATGCAGAAGAACCATATACTTTCAAGTAACAGAAACTGTGTGCTGTAGTAGGAAAACTGGAGTTGGCTGTCATCTTCATACTTTGTGACTTCTGGGAGCTAACATCACCATGCGTCCTGCATTATAGAGGAGAGTCCTTTACTTGAAGGCGTCTTCTGTTTGAAAGACAGAGTCTGGAAGATGCACACCCCTAGGAAGGGGAATCAGGAGCCCTGAAGTTGCCCAGTGATGGTACTTTGACACCAGGCTCAGCAAGTACACAAGTCAACTGATCACACTCTTCCCCTCTATTGTACTGTATCTCTGGTTACGTTATAGTAATAGTATGTGCATCTATAAATAGAAATTAGCCTATGCAAACTTTATGCAAACCAGTGTCTTCTGTTTGCCAAAAAAGGAGGATATACATCATCAATGTGTGAGTGGTCACCCTATTGGGAAATGGAGTTGGAAACTCAGTCCTGTATCCAGTTAGTTGTACTCCGAGTAGATCCATTGAAATTAATGGACGTGACTAACATAGGTCTATTAATTTCAATGAATCTACTCTTAGTTGGAGTCAACCCAGAGTATAGGATCAGGTGGACCAAAGTGCTGGACTAGATCAGGGATGCAGAGCCTCTGGCCTGCTGACCAAACATGACCTGCCAGATGTCCCCATTTGGCCCTCAAGGCCATTTGAGGAACCATCAAGAGGCCCAGATTGTTCCTTTGCTGGAGTAAGGTGCCTGCTGACCCACCTGTCAGCTGGTGGGCAGTGGGAGCGTTCTTTGGTCAAGGTGGGGAGAGCAGATCCTTTGAATCTAAGGAAACCACTTTGCCTTCTTAGTGCAGCTCTTTGAACTTCCATAAACCATCGTTTCAAAAAGGAGCACAAGCTTGTTTGAAAGTCCTTTCCCAGGCATCCCCATGAGGCTCTTTAAACCTCCAAATCTGGAGGCTTTAAAACACAACATCATCTGATACCACTATGGCATCAGGTGATTGACATGCCCACTTGTCAAATTTGGCCTGCCAGGGTCAGGGAGGTTAAGTTGACCCTCTGACCAGGCAAAATTCCCTACCCCTGAGCTATGTGATCTGATGGAAAAAATGTGGTCTGGTTGTTTAATAATAAACCCCAAATAGTTGCCAGTGCATTTCTGTCAAGATGTAACTTGATCCTAAAAACACATCCCATCAGCTGAGTTGCTACCTGTAGATAAACCTTCTTTACACCAGTTTCTCCCATCCTGTAAATAACAAATGTCTCTTATGACACATCTTGCACTTAATCACCTCTTGTTAATTAAAACAGAGACATCTCATTCTTTGTATCTAGTTAATCATGCAAATTTTGTGGCATTTGCTAATGTCTAGGCTTTCTTTCACTTTTTGAATTTAATAATGTTGAAGGATCATAGGACTGGTACAATAATTATGCCATCCATGATAATGCCTTGCTTATGGTTCCAGTTCTGAATAGTGAATTATTTTTTCCCCAGAAATGTAATTTAGCATTCATGTAATTATGAAGTACCTCTTTCCTTTCCTAGTTTGAAATGCATTCATTAGTTCATTAGATACACGAGTTACAATTTCATAAGGGGGAGAAAACAGCTCTCTCCCATCACACTGGATGTTTGAGATATTGATTAGTTTTGACTGAAAAAATAATTTCATTAATATTTCCATGAATTAAAAATAGGTCTTGACCTTTTCCTTTAATAAGAGATATTATATACTGTGTAATAAACTGAACTATGCAGCCCTGAGCTAAGCATATTTGAGCTTGTTGATTTCAGCGGGCTACTGCATAGGTCTTCACTCAGTGGATATGGACTCACAGGTGAGTCACAAGATCACACCAGGTGGGTTGCAGCAATGCTGCTACCACCCTGTGGAACACCCTCCCATCAGATGTCAAGGAAATGAACAACTATCTGACTTTTAGGAGACACCTGAAGGCAGCCCTACTTAGGGAATTTTTAATAATAATAATAATAATAATAATAATAATAATAATAATAATAATAATATTTTAACCCCACCCATCTGGCTGGGTTTCTCCAGCCATTCTGGGCGGCTTCCAACAAAATATTAAAATACAATAGTCCGTCAAACATTAAAAGCTTCCCTAAACAGGGAATGTCTAATTTTTTTATTGTATTTTTAATATTTTGTTGGAAGCAGCCCAGATGGCCGGGGTATAACTAATAAATTGCTATTATTATTATTATTATTATTATTATTATTTTATTTTATTTTATTCTAGCTTAGACTGACTGGACCAAAGGAGCACTGCCTGTGTGTCTGGAATAGCATGCATTCTGATGAGAAGGATGCTCATTTTATCAATTCCACAAGTACTGCAACGTGGCAGGCAAAAGGCATGAGCCAGTTTTCAATAAAATACATATTTTTAGCTTTCTCATACAATGCAGCATTGGTTTTCATTTAGCAGAAATGCTAAGGTAACACTGCATTTTTGCTATGTGAGTTGGGATTCATACATACATATATACATATTTTTATTTGTCTGCACCCTAGGCAGCTGCCTTGTTGGCCTAATGCTAGCACCAGCCCCCTCTAGGGTGGGCAAATACCCCTTGTGTCTCCCTCCAAAATACCTATGCACTGATCAACGACTTTGGGGAGTAAGGAGACACAATCTGTATTTCCTTCCACCCCTGGTGAAATGTTTGTTTTTTTTAAAAAAAAATCTGACCACAATAGCTATTTGACTGGCAGGTCAGTGTGTGAAATATGTGCACACAGTTTAGTGCTGCAAACATTTCTAGATCAGGGACACAGTATAACTTTTCCAGGCAATGTCTGAACAGCAGAAAGTCACAACCCTCACTTTATTGCAACATCCGTAGCTGCTGATTAAGATGGTGTAAAAGCAGGAGCAAGTGACAGGCTTCTGTCACTAAGCAATTCCTTTGCCTCAGCCTTTTTGTAGAGTTTTGCCATGAACTACATTTGAAGCAAAAGGTTCCTTGTTGCATATATGACGCTGCAAGATACATATTTAATATAAATGATAGAATAGATATCGGCAGGAAAGTCTTGTCAGTTTATATCTGCCTTTGGATTTTTAATTATGCCGTCCATCACACTTGACAGGCAGTAACCTGGAGGATCAGATAATATGCAGAATGGCACAGAAAGCTCTGAAAATGTCAAAACATGGTGCAGCTATAAAGATACACTGGAGTCAGTTTGTGTAATAGCTAGAGGGGGGAAGGCAAGTCTCCATAATAAATGCTCCAGTGTGTAAACATGTTTTTATGAGCCCCAGAGAAGGGTGGGGGGGGGGAGAATGAATGAGGAACAGGGCGGAGAGATTCAAAGCAAAGAGCAATCCGAATCACACTTTCTAAGGCTCAAATCCCATTGAGTGTAGCAACACTTACTTCTAAGTTAATATTAGCAGGGCCATGCCATACTACATCTCTAAGAAAGGTTTGTAGAAATGGAGTTCTGTTAAAATTCCATGCCGCTGAAATAACTAACCTTTTTTTTTTAACCTTTCACTTCAGAACATATGTAGGTTTGGGTTTGTTTTTTTAAAGAATACACATATTACAGCATAAGAAATAAATTAGCATCTACTTCTGGGCACTCCTAAAGATACATATGCACTGCTAAAGTTCAGAACCATGAACTTATGGTGCCAGCTTCACTCATATATGGCAAATGGTGGCCATGCTTCCTTTTCAGAGGAAATTTCACACTCTTTATTCTAAGGGGGAGTGAGAATGTGTGCCTGAGATTCCATGATTCAGAATGGGCATTTTAAAGACTTCATACAGGCTGGCTGTGAACAGCGATGGAGCAAGCCAATCAGGCGTCTGGGGCCAGCCATGGTAGGATGCTCCGCAGGGCCTCCAAGGAGTCTGCCTGCCTCCTCCCACTCAGCTGCTCTACAGCCACCTTGTCACTCCCAATGAGTGCTGCCCGCCATTTTGTCACCCCCCAGTGGTGACACTCGGGGCGGCCTGCCCCCGCTGCACCCCTCTTCCTCCGCCTCTGGCTGTGAACACTGTACTCAACAGTACAGACTGAGCAGGTTTCTCAGTTAGAATTAGTAACCCCTGCACAATAAAGATGTACCGATACTAGTTTTTTTTTGTAACAAAACACAGATAGTTACATGGTACTCACCACGCATGCCTCTGACTTTTTAAGATTTAAGTTTAACAACTGTCTAATGGAAAAGATCAAAGTTCAGAACTGCACACCTGGCAAAGCATCACTTAATAGCCTCGCCATTTGAATATATTCCCTTTAAGTAGTGCTAATGCTAATAACTGCCTTAATTAAGCAGCAGTCATTGCCATTCACTCCATTAGGGTACATCCAGTTTCTAAAGACATGTTCCAGGTAAGCGGCCTGCTGATTACACAGGTTCCGATTTTAGAGAATTTTTATTCTCTTGACATGTAAGCTTCTAGATCTATTTTAAGCCTTTATTCAACGATATATAAATTGTTGCCAATGCTGCCAGCGTCTAGCAGCACTGCCAACAATGTATGTGTGTGTACACACACATTTGTGATGTAGACTACTGAATTCTGCACATGCTTGATTTTTGAATGGTTCTCAATAGGATCAAAAATAGACAGGAATAAATAGATATAAATGGCCCATAGCATAGTCTGTGAGCTACTGATGCAATGCTGTTGTTGAAGCTGTAAATAGCAAAAAATATTAAATGGATATCAATGCTTCATTTTCTGTTTGTTTAAAGGGGCCACACGGCCAAGTTTGATCTTTTCAAATCAGTGGTAGAGAAGCAACGGGCATTTAAGAGAGGACGCTATGTTCCTTGGAATGGAAGCTTTCTCTGCTTGTTCATTTTAGTTTTTGCAGGAATTGAATTCAAAACTGAAATCAATTGAGAACCATTCATCTAAATTACCTGTATTCAGTCATTTAATGTTTGGAGCCAGGAGAAATCATGACCTCCATAATTTGAGGCAACTCTGCCAAATGTAATTATAAGGAAATACACCTGATCAGGCAGAATAGATGATGCCACAGGAAAATGGACTGACCTAAAGAGCAGCTATGAGTGTGTGTGTGTGCGTGCGTGCGTGCGCCTGCCTGCCTGCCTGTTTAAGAAAAACAGAAAATCATCTGAGTGAGTTGCCTTGCCTGGATTTTCACTTTCAGCTCAATGTCTTTGTAGCCTCAAATGAATTAGGTATATATCAGGCCTGGCACGCAAGGGCGTACCCACCATGCGGCAAGTTAGGGCAGCTGCCCTACTCTTGAAGCAGGGCTGGTGGGCAGAGGCGGAGCACAGCCCGGCGGAGCGCGAGTTCGCCATTCCCGCCGCACCGCGCCGCACCCTCCCTCCAGCTCCCCGGCGCGCCCTCAGGCAAGGCCAAGCGCGGCGGGGAACCAGGGAGCGCGGCGCGGTGGGCGGGAACGCCGAACTCGCGCTCCGCTGGGCTGGGCTCCGCCTCCGCCCACCAGCCCTGCTGCTAGGGAGGGGCACAGCCCGGCGGAGCGCGAGTTCGCCGTTCCCGCCTGCCACGCTGCGCCCTCCCTCCAGCTCCCCGTCGCGCCCTCTGGCAAGGCCAAGCGCGGCGGGGAACCAGAGAGCGCGGCGCGGCGGGCGGGAACGCTGAACTCGCACTCCGCTGGGCTGGGCTCCGCCTCCGCCCACCAGCCCTGCTTCTAGGGAGGGGCACAGCCCGGCGGAGCGCGAGTTCGCCGTTCCCGCCCACTTTGTGGCCCCTCCCCTTCCGTGCCTTGGCCCCTCCCCTTGCCCCCCCCTAGTTTTGATCCTGGGTACGCCCATGCTGGCACGGTTAGCGTGAGTCTGGTAAAGAGAGACCTGGAAGAGACATCATACTTTTGTAATTTGTCCCATTATATCACTGGGTGAATGTAATATTGGCACCTTTTCCCAGAATGGACAGGACTTTGGTCAGAAAGAGAGACAGGAATGGAGCCATACCACAGGGAAACTCTTCATTAAAGTCAGGGGAGCCTCAAGAAAGTGGAAAGCAGCAGGGAACTGGAAAATGTAACATAGGAAGCTGCCTTATACAGAACCAGAACCAGCTGAGTATTGCCCACACCCTGAATGGCAGAGGCAGCCCAGGATTTCAGACAGGGATATTTCCCAGCTCTTCCTAGAGATGCCAGGGGTTGAATTTGGGACTTTTTGGAGGCAAAGCTTGAATTCTGCCACTGAGCAATGCAACCTCTATGCAGGCTGACTTTTCCAGGTGCTGACCATGGAAGACTCTGAGTCCTCCAAATACTCAAATCCTGCTTGTGGATTTCCTACGGACATCTGGCTGGCCACTGTGAGAATATAATGCTGTGCTAGACTGACCGCTGGTATGATCCAGAAGGCTCTTGTGATGCTCTTTCAAGGGGCTCCACCCCTGCTTGCATTGCTTACCAACCTCACCTACAACCCCTGACCCCCTGCCATGCCCTTGACCTCACCGGCCCTCCCTAATAACCCATTAGACTAGAGGTGGAGAACTTTTTGTTGCCCACACTCTGGATCAGCTTTTGATAGATGTGCAGGGCAGCCCACTGGTCAGTCACCAGATTGGCAATGGGTCACCCGGTCCGTCCACCAGTCCAAATCTCAACATCAGAGGTTTAAAGGGGGAAATGTGAGAAGGGTTGATTCTTTCAACCTTTTGAGATCCCGCTCCTTGCCGTTTCCCCCAGACCTTATCAAGCCACCCTCCCCTCCCCTTAGAGCTTACGAGGCCTCCTATCCCTTCCTCTCATAACTTCTCCCACAAGAAGGAAGACATTATGTCACTTGGTGGCAGTGAGCCAATGTGAGCTGTGGAGGAATAAGCATGACAAGCTGAGGGAGCTATGTCCTGCTCTCCTGCTGCTTCCCTCCTTGGTTGCTGAGGAGCTGCTCTGGTTTGTTCCTCCATGACTCACGTGAGCCACCCGCCAATGCTGTCTGATGCTGCTGCAATGTTCTGTTCACAGCACCAACTGTTGACAGCCGAACAAACTGCTGCATGACGACAGCCGTAGGCAAATATATCATACAGTAGTAGATAAGGTAGTGCCCCCCCCCCCGCATACTGAGAATAAACCTTAGATACAAAGAAAGATAGAAGTATGTAAATTAAACAGAAAAGGCTTTTCTCACACAGACATTTTTTTTTAAAAAAAAAACACACCAGTCTGTCAACTCTGAGGTTGCTTGGAATGTTGAAGTATGACAGCTGACAGAAAAACAGGAGTAGGAGGAAATGGTCTTATTTAACCCTCTAACAGCTTGTAATAAGTATCAGCGGGATCAGGGGAACCCCATTCCCTGGAATACTCTACACAGAGATGAATCCTGGAAGGGACTGGGGGTGCATTGCAATATTTTGTAACAGGTTATCCGTCTCCTCCTCTCTGAAAAATGCAGGAGAATAAAGCTAGCTGGTGAAGTAACAGAGAGAGAAAACCCTCTATTAGAATCATAGAGTTGGAAGAGACCACAAGGGCCATCCAGCCCAACCCCCTGCCAAGCAGGAAACACCATCAAAGCATTCTTGACATATGCCTGTCAAGCCTCTGCTTAAAGACCTCCAAAGAAGGAGACTCCACCACACTCCTTGGTAGCAAATTCCACTGCCGAACAGCTCTTACTGTCAAGAAGTTCTTCCTAATGTTTAGCTGGAATCTTCTTTCTTGTAGCTTGAATCCATTGCTCCGTGTCCGCTTCTCTGGAGCAGCAGAAAACAACCTTTCACCCTCTTCTATATGACATCCTTTTATATATTTTATATATTTCTCTGGACTGCCTACATCTGCGAGACCTTAAATCATAGATACAGATGATCTTCAAGAGGATCGTTTAATTAGGAATCTATATATCACATTGTGGAACATTCTTTAGACCAGGATTTCTTTCCAGCTTAATATAGCCAGATAACAGGAGACTTGCCTGGAAGTACCCTTGAATTAAGATTAGTTAAGGACTTACTGAGGTTGTGATTTAGAAGCTATTCAAATTATTTTTTAATTGCATTAGCATACTGTCCAGTCGGTGAATCAGCAACGCTCGATACTTCAGTCCCTGTCTGGGAACATCACATTCATTGTCAATTTTCTTTCCTTTTAAACCTGCAACTCCAAGAATACTAAATGTGCAAAAACCATTTTAACCAAAAATAATTTAGTGTCCCTTCTCCCCAAGAGATATTTGTGACCCTCAGACTTTCTCAGCTTCCCTAAACCATGAATAAATGCTACAAATTATTTTGCACTTACAATTTATATCGGTATATTTTCTATTTGAGCTGACATTCTTAAGCATGAATTTGGCATTGTTATCTGAGAATGAATGTGGTGGCAAGTTGTGCCTTAAGTGAGAAAAGTTCACCACCCTTACGTTCACTTGTGTTCCTTATACAAGTAAATGTCAGAGTTATGAGCATGTGCATGGGGATAGCCCTTTTGTGGCTGCTGTGACGGGTATAGGGCTCCGTTGAGTTGTTTATGACTCAATTAGGAGCCTCTGATTATCGCCCGGCGCGCTTCCTCTCCGCTTCTCTGCTTCCGTAGAACCGGGCTGGCAGTAAAACACACACACAGCAGAGTTCTTCTTCTCACACAGCGAAAGCTTGTATAGCCGTTGGATAAAAAGCCTCTTAAGAACACACAGAGTCCAAAGTGTTCTAATAACTACTTAAGTTTATTCTAGAGAGAAAATAACAAACAACCTGGTGAGAGCGCAGACATCTTGCGACCGTCTCCCAGGCAGAAACGAAACCAACTGCAACATACAGAAACACTTCTGGTACATTCTGTAACATGATCTTCCTCAGTGGTCAGGTGCTACAGTACACAGTTAACTCTTTAGTTACTTGTTACTCATCACACCCCCTCTCACCTGAACACTGGGGATGGCGGGTATCCAAACTTACCCCAAAACCAACCCTTCACAGAATTCCCCATGCCGTTGGAAACTCAAGGGTTTTGTGAACCCATCTGCTAGGTTCTCTTGGCTTGGACAATACCTCAACTTCACCAAGCCTACCTGTATGCTCTGACATACGTTTCGGAAGCGGATGTCTAAGTGTTTGGTTCTGGCTTTGAACTGTCCAGACTCCGCCAGTCTCAAAGATGGTTGATTGTCGCCCCAAACAGTGATGGGCTGGCTACAATCACCCCAGATTTCCTGGACCAAACATCTGTAGTACTCCAATTCAGTGCATGTCGCAGACAACGCACAGAATTCTGCTTCCGTGGAAGACATTGCTATTAGGCTTTGCCTGCGCGACCGCCAACCAATCAGGGCATTTCCAAACTTGACTACCAAACCAGTCACTGACTTCCTGTCCTCCTGATTGGCCCAATCAGCATCTGCAAAACAAGTGAGTTGTGGCTCACCTTGCGCTGACATCTCCAAACAATACTCTTTGGTCTCCTGCAAATACCTAAGCACTCTCTTAATGCCATTCCAAGCATGCACGCTAGGTTTCGATGCTTCTCTACTGAGCAAATTGACTGCAAAAGCAATATCTGGTCTGCTCCATTGTGACAAATACAACAGACTCCCTAGCGCTGACTGAAACACTTCAGGACTCTCAAACGCTACTTTGTCCTTCACTTGTGAATCTTTCACAAAGTTTGTCTCCATGGGTGTTCTGACCCCTTTACAATCAGACATTCTGAACTTCTCAAGCAAATGTTCAATCTTGCCTTTCTGACTGAGCAAAAAACTTCCATCCTCAGTTCTGTCTATCTGCACACCTAGATAAACATTCACTGCACCTAGATTCTTGATTTTGAACCTCTTGCCTAGCTCTTTTGCAAACTTCTGCACTTGCATCTGGCTCTTTGCTAAGCAGATCAAGTCATCAACATAGACAAGCAACAGTTCTTGCTGTTCTCCTTCACCTCTGAGATACAGACAACTGTCAGCTAGACGCTTCCTGAAACCTAGGCTCTTCAAAACAGAATCAAGACATGAATTCCAATTTTTAGCGGATTGCTTCAGACCGTAGATCGACTTGTGCAGCTTCCACACCTGACCTGGCACGTCACTCTCAAACCCTGGAGGAGGCAACATGTACAACTCCTCCTGGAGGTCAGAGTTCAAAGTGGTTGACCACTAGGCCTCTCTGCGCTGCAGTCGCTAAAAGCATCCTGAAAGATTCCGCTCTCGAAGTCGGACTAAAGACATCTGTGTAGTGGATTCCTTTCTTCTGAGTAAAACCTCTAGCCACTAATCTAGCCTTGTACTGAGGCTCTCCAGTCACTGTGGGTTTCAGCCTGTAGACCCACCTACAACTGACTGCTTTCTTGCCTTCTGGCAACTGTGTTAGGCTATACACAGCAAGAGATTGCATGGAGTTCAACTCTTTCTCCATTGCAACTTTCCACTTACTAGCTTCCTCCACTGACAACTGTTGCACCTCTTCAAAGCTTTCAGGCTCACACACTGCTAGGTTCGCCCATACACTGACAGCTGTAAACCTTTCAGGTGGTTTACCTTTCGTGGTGCGTTTTGAACGCCTTGGTCCCACATCTTCCCCCTCTAAATCCGAACTGCTTGTCTCTGACTGTGGCTCTCTCGGACTAGCAGCACTGTCAAGAGACCTACTACGCTTTGCAGCCCCCTCTGGGCTTGCTTTGGGTGAAGTGGGTGACCTACCACGTTTGCTGTACTTCCCAGGCTTGACCTGGGGTGAAGTCGGTGCGCTTCTGACTACTTGCTTCACTTCCCTAGGAGCTACACCACTTGGACCAGCTGCCTGACCTGGATCTGGTCCTGCAGCACCTGGAACTCCAGCATCAGCTACCTGAGTTTCCTCTTCCTGGTCAAAACCTGAAGACCAGTCAAGAAGAACTTCGGGGTTAGCATGAATGCGTCTCCAGCCCTCTTGTTCACAGAACGTAGCACTCCTGCTAATGTGAACGCGGGTTTGGTCCCCCTCTGCTGGTACAAACCTCCAAGCCTTTGAGTTTGGTTCGTAACCACAGAAGATCATTTTTCTGGATCTTGATCCTCCCTTTCTGCGCTTCTGCTTTGGAATTAGAACCCAAGCCTCACACCCAAAAGTTCTGAAATAGTGCACCTTCGGAACTTTGCCATACAACATGTAGTAGGGTGTGTTGTCCACAACTGAATTAAAAGCGCGGTTTGAACAATAATTCACAAATTTATAGCATTCCCCCCAAAACTTCTGGGGTAGTCCTGCATCAAACAACGTTGCCTCCACCAGTTCAGACAGCGTTCTAAATTTCCTTTCAGCTAAACCATTCTCCTGTGGACTAAAAGGAGCGGTTTTTCTGTGCCTAATTCCCTTGCTGCGGAAAAACCCTTGTAGTTCTGCACTCAAAAACTCTCCCGCCCTGTCACTCTGGAAACACTGGACAGTGACGGAGAACTGTAGTTCTACTTCGGCTACCCACTCCTGTATCACTCTGGCAGCCTCCCCCTTCTCTTTCAGTGTTATGACCCAGGAAAAATGACTGAAATCATCCAAAAGACACAAAACATATTTTGAACCACCTAAACTTAACGTTGACATAGGTCCAGAAATATCCAAGTGCACTAACTGAAATGGCTTTGTGCTCTTCCTCTCAGACCTAGGATAAGAGCATCTCTTCGTCTTCGCTTTCGCACATGCACGGCATTGCAGGTGTTTTTGACATGGCTTGAACCTGCAACCTTTGACAAAATCAGGGGCTTTTTGCACATAAGGAAAAGACATGTGACAATATTTTCTGTGCCAAGCATGAATACAATCCTTATGGATAGCGCCCTCTGTGCCCTTTGGGGTATTGGCACTTTTAGCCTGAGCATCACCAGTGTTCCACCTGCTTGCCCCCTCCCATCTAGGACAAACAGACCATCAGACCCAACAGTAACACTTACCAGCTCAGCCCCATCTCTGGCAATTTTGCAAACACCATTGGCAAAACTTATTTCAAAGCCCTCACGCAATAAGCAAGACACACTTAAAAGACCATTCTCCATGCCTGGTACAACATAAACATCAAGGTTAGTGTCTAAGCATTGCATATAAAAAACACCCTTGCTTTTAATTGTTCCAGAAGAACCATCAGCAAGATGCAGGCTCTTTTCATCTTCAAGTGGCCTGCAGTTCAGGATCTGTCCTGAAGGCGGTACAAGATGATGGGTGCTGCCTGAGTCGATAATAAAAGTGAAACTGTCCTGTCCTCTGTTTCTGACCGTTGCTAAGGCAGCAGAAAGACGGCTGACAGGCTTATCTGGAGTTTTCCCACGTCCTCTGCCTCGGCGCTGCTGGCTGGTCCCACGACCACGTCCGCTGGGTTGCCTGGCACCTGGCTGAGTGACCTTGGCTGCTTCCGGAGCTGGGCAGAATCTCGCTACGTGCCCCGGCTCCTGGCACCGATAGCAAAGCCTTGTTGCGCACGCACTCACAGTGGATTCCTCAGTGCTTTTTACTGCACCCCCACTGGCTTCTCTGCGCCCACGGCCCCCCTTCTCAGCCGATTCTTTCTGGCGTCTCTGTTCCTCATCCGCCAAACGCCCAGAAACGTAAGCAATCGTGAGTTCAGCTTCAGGCATCGTCTCAAATGTTAAACACAAATGTTCATAGGCGTTTCCCAAACTAGACAGCAAAATATAAACTTTTTCCTTCTCTTTGAACACAAGCTCATGCCGCTGCAGCTTATGGAATGCATCAATCACATTGGCAATGTGCTCCTTAATGGGTTGCCCTGGTCTCAGTCTCAACTCAAAGAGATGCCTCATAGCATGCAGCTTAGCTCCAGCTGTTTTTCTCTGATGGACCCTTTCCAAACTGTCCCAGGCTTCCTTGGCATTTTCAGCATTTTGCACATAGGGCAGTTGTGTAGCATCGCAGCTCATGGCAATGGCACATAGAGCCTTATTGTCTTTTCTGGTTTCTGCTGCAAACCTCTGTGCTTCAGCTGCTGAATTATCAGCGACAGGGGTTGGAGGATTTAACACACAAGTCCACAAATCCTTTCCTAGCAACCACATTCTGGCCCTTTCTCTCCACTCTGCATAGTTGTCGCCATTCAACTTCTGGAACGGCACGACAAATGACTCCTGTAGCTGCTCCGCCATCTTGTCCACCCCCGGGCTCCGTGTCTGTGTACTCACTCAGAATAGCTCACGTTGCTCCTCCGGGTAGACTGCGGATCCCAGCCTTCTGGTACAGGGTCTTTCTGCTAGCGAGTGCATCTATTGATTGCCGACTGCAAAACAACAGGTTTCTCCCAGCTAGCTCTTTACACCGGCTTTCTCCAAGGCTTTTACAGCTGCAATCACCTTTTATTGCTTTGGTGATTGATTAGGTTCTATGACCCATAACCTGTGACGGGTATAGGGCTCCGTTGAGTTGTTTATGACTCAATTAGGAGCCTCTGATTATCGCCCGGCGCGCTTCCTCTCCGCTTCTCTGCTTCCGTAGAACCGGGCTGGCAGTAAAACACACACACAGCAGAGTTCTTCTTCTCACACAGCGAAAGCTTGTATAGCCGTTGGATAAAAAGCCTCTTAAGAACACACAGAGTCCAAAGTGTTCTAATAACTACTTAAGTTTATTCTAGAGAGAAAATAACAAACAACCTGGTGAGAGCGCAGACATCTTGCGACCGTCTCCCAGGCAGAAACGAAACCAACTGCAACATACAGAAACACTTCTGGTACATTCTGTAACATGATCTTCCTCAGTGGTCAGGTGCTACAGTACACAGTAAACTCTTTAGTTACTTGTTACTCATCACAGCCCCCACCCCCCAAAAAATTTAATGCCTATTATTCTAGATATCTGAAGTAATGGAGTATACGAGATTACAATAGGAACTGCATGCCTGCCTGAACTATGGTGATCCTGGTTATTGTGATGAAATGTTGTCAGCAGCGAATGATTGCTGTCATATGCAGTACCTTGACTCAATGTAATGATCTCTATCTGCCATATCCTTCCCTCTGAACTAAACTTGCACACTGGCAGCTCACACCGGTCTGAGGAGGGAAGTGGTGCAAAAATGCCTATCTCCCAAGGTGTGGCCACCAACTCCTACCTCCTCCACAAAGAAACCAAGACAGTGCTTGTACACATGCCACACAAATGAAAATGCTGGTGGGTGGTTGTTTTCTTTTTTGGAAATAGTAGAATAAAAAGCAATTTTTTGAGTGGCAGCATGCAAAAACATCCAGAAAAAATAGCAACTATTCCACTATAAATGGCAAGTGTGAAAAGGCCCAAGAAGGCAAATTGGTACTCATTCATACCCAGAATTATTTAATATACATGCAGTGGAGAACCTCACTGCATTTGAGTGTACCAAGGCAGGGTATAATACACATAGAGTCGGACACGACTAAACGACTAAACAACAACAAAGGAAGGGTAAAAAAAAGAAATTAAAAAGTAAAGGACCCCTGGACGGTTAAGTCCAGTCAAATGTGACTATGGGGTTGCGGCGCTCATCTCGCTTTTCAGGCCAAGGGAGCTGGCGTTTGTCCACAGACCGCTTTCCGGGTCATGTGGCCAGCATGACTAAACAGCTTCTGGTGCACCCACCATGACAAAAACCAGAGTGCACGGAAATGCTGTTTACCTTCCTGCCACAGCAGTACCTATTTATCTACTTGCACTGATGTGCTTTCAAACTGCTAGGTTGGCAGGAGCTGGGACAGAGCAACAGGAGCTCACCTCCCTCATGGGGATTCGAACCACCAACCTTCTGAGTGGCAAGCCCCTGCTCCATTTGCTGTTACAACTGGGAACAACCGACACACTGGAAGGTCACTATAGCCACTTCCACCTGAGACTCCAGGAGATGTGGCTCAGCATGCTAGCTATTTACAGCTAACCAAGGAAGGTGACATACGGAAACATCCATAGTTCATTATCAAAATGGCAGGAGAAAAACCACTTGAGTGCTTCTAAATGTGTAACATTAATTGTCAGGCCAGTGAGTGCATTGTGCTAAAATTCATGGGAAAAGGTTCAGCTGGTATAAAAGGGATGGTTAGTTCACAAAGGATACAATGGGGGACCTTTAAAAGGGAGAACAAGCCTTCCTATCCCTATAGAAAACCAGTGGGAGCATATATTTTCACCTTGTTTCCGATCAAAGCTTTAGTGGTGCCATTAAACTTCAATGGCAAAATTCACATTGAGTTCTGCGAAAGCACAAAACAGCGTCCCTTGGCGCCAGCACATAGGTCGTACGGTGCACAATGAGGCGGACAACATTTCAAAATGTCAGGGAGGATTTGAGCATTATCAATTTTATCCTGGCCCCATTCTACACCAGAACTCTGTTGCTAAGGAAGCTGTAGCAAGCTGTGTACGAAGGCTTAGACCGAAAGACTTTCCTTTCTGATCAATGTGATTCTCACAGATGAGGGCCAATATGAACAGAATATTAGTTGTGTTGTTTTTTAAATAGTCAGACACACAGACCTCTGAAAAGCTTGTGGCAATTATGCCTTGGAAGTATTAAAAAGGCAAAACTCAGTTAACACCCCCACAGTTTTCTCTAAAGGAAAAGCTGCAAGTATTATATGAGACAGAGATAATAAGATCAGATCAGATCCACAACAAATGAAAATGCTAATGAGATCTGCAACTCCTAAATGTCTTTCCAGAGTAAACACAGTGGTGGTGGTTAATCTGCCATATATGGATTCCCCCCCTCTCCCAACAAACAGGGGCATGAATTATTTTGGGAAGGGTGGGGGTGGGAAGGGTGGGGGAGAGAGACATTAAACAAGGTCCGAGATCAGCTCTTAGATTCAAAGAATAAATAGCCAGAAATATTTTTAAAGCATTGGGTGATAGATTTATTTTACCTATTGACTAAAAAGGTGGGGCTAACCACCAGTTATGGGGCCTGATCTGCCTCCCAAGACTCCACTGATTTGGGTGGAATGGCTATATGTAAATAGCAAGCGGGAGGGAGGGAAGGAGGTAGAGAGAGTTTTAGGGGTGGGATGCAAGTGAAATGATAATCATATTAAGCATTGATGAGTGGAGAGGGGGCAATAATCTCCTTCCTCAGCTGCTCTGCAGGGATCAACTAAGGAGAGAGCTGTTGTATCTGTGTGTACACATCCATACCTACTTTTGGCCACATCTACCAGTGACATGTAAAACCTTTGGCCCAAAAATGGTTAGCCATCCTTGAACGAAAGGTAAAGCCAGGCTTGGCCTCACAGGCTATGTGCCCAAGGTTGGTCCAAAGGAATAAAAATAGCAAAATACAAAAGGACATGCAAATGTGCCTAGCTTCCCAGGCCAACTTCTTTTTGCACAGGATTTGGGTTTCCTTGGTCATCTTTGCCCATGTGGAAAAATAAATTGGGCTGCAGGGAGCTGAGCTTTTATGGTGAACCACAGTGAGTTGGAATGTTGACAGTGCTTTTTAAGCCTCCCCACCTCTAGATTCATGGAAAACATAATGCTTTTCTGAGATCTTCGAGGAGGGGGGGGGAAGAAAAATTGAAAGTACAAACACATATTGCAATAGAACTGTTTGCAGTTAATTTGTATCTTTCATCATAATCCTACCTTGGTAAGTTGAAAGTGTTAAACTGCTATAACTGGGGATGTGATCATTAAATGCATTTTATCCCTTTGCCCTACAATGGAAACTGAGTTTGGAGGGAATAATTAAGTTGTGTGACACCTAAGTCCTTATAGAAGGGAGAGGGTGTTTTTGAAAGACTTAACAGAAATATTTTGCATCGGTGAACACATTTCTGCTATCAGATGAGATGGGAAATCAAAACCATTTAAAAAAAATTCTCTAATATACATAGCGACTAACTTGTTTTTATTCTTGAATGACCTGCAGCTGCTAAGCATATAATACTGTAGAAACGGTTGGCATGTTGTATGCTTTAGAACTCCCTTGTTTTTGTGTATGCAGGACAGCAGCTGTGATCAAAAGTTCCATCCAGGGCTGTAGCTACAAGGGAGGCTAGGGTGGCCTGACCAGCTCAGGGGGACAGTGGCAGAGGTAACCCACAGGGCATATTTATTTCATCCAAAGGTGCCCAATGTAGTCCCTGGCATCCCCAGCTAGGACTGGGAATGTCCCCTGTCTGAAACTCTGAAGATCTGCTGCCAATCACTGTAGACTAGATGTGGGAAATATTTGGCCCTCTGGATGTTACTGGACAACATCATAGTTGGTAATTGGCTTGTTTGCTAAAGCTCATGGAAGTTGTAGTATGGCAACATCCACAGGACCAAAGATTCCCCACAATACTAACCTACATGGAATAGTGATCTGATCTTCCTATGTTCCTGCTTTTCAGTGTCCTGGCCAATAAGTGCAAAGGTAAAGGTAAAGGGACCCCTGACCATTACGTCCAGTGGTGACTGACTCTGGGGTTGCGTGCTCATCTCGCATTATTGGCCGAGGGAGCCAGCGTACAGCTTCCAGGTCATGTGGCCAGCATGACAAAGCCGCTTCTGGCGAACCAGAGCAGCACACGGAAACACCGTTTACCTTCCCGCTGTAGCGGTACCTATTTATCTACTTGCACTTTGAGGTGCTTTTGAACTGCTAGGTTGGCAGGAGCTGGGACCGAGCAATGGGAGCTCACCCTGTTGCCGGGATTCGAACCGCCGACCTTCTGATCAACAAGCCCTAGGCTCTGTGATTTAACCCACAGCACCACCCAAGTACCCTAGTGCAAAGGTACTGAGATGGAATAGAATTGGCAAACCGTTTTCTTGCTCTTTGCAACAGAATTAATAGGGATGGCTGTCTAAAGCCCCACCCCCAACCACTGAATCCAGGGTCTAAAATTAGCTGCACCATCACTGACCTGACTTCTAACTCACAGGTGTTTGATGTGTAAGTGCCGACTATGGATATCAGAGCCTGCTATTCCCTGAAACCCACAGGGGACTTAAAACAGAAATTTACACAATTTCTATTTTACAAACTCCAACAAACTGAAACACATTTCCTGATCCTAGGGGAGCCTGCATCCTGCTAGAAACTAAGCATGATTAACCCACTGAGATCTAGAAAACCTCAGAGGTTTGAAATAACTGGTTTTTAAAGCTCAACCAAAAGGGCATTATTAATGTTTTTGTTCCTTTAGTACCACAGATATATTCTCTCTCTCTCTCTCTCTCTCTCTCTCTCTCTCTCTCTCTCTCTCTCTCTCTCTCTCTCTCTCTCTCTCTCTCTTTTACACTGCCACCACATAAACCAGATCCTCACTGAAAACTGATATCAGCAAGGTTGCTTCCCCCAGCACTGCTGCATTTCAAGTACTGTAGTGTTTTACATTGCTGTCATGCCACTACCCAATTACCTGAGTTGTTTCCCTGCACCTACAACCCTCCAAACTCCTATTCAGTAAAGCCATCTAGCAGCAGCAGCAGCAGCAGCAGCAGCAGCAGTAGTAAGTACTGTAGTAGTATACCATCCTTCATCCGTAGGCTCTCACTTGGGGGTGCCTCAAGGTTCTGTCCTCCCCCCATGCTTTTCAACATCTACATGCAGCCGCTGGGAAAGATCATCAGGGTGTTTGGGCTGGGTGTTCATCAGTATGCGGATGATACCCAGCTGTACCTCTCTTTCAAATCAGAACCAGTGAAGGTGGTGAACCACCTGTGCGGGTGTCAGGAGGCAGTTGAATGGTGACTAACAGACTGAGGTTGAATCCTGACAAGACAGAAGTACTGTTTTGGGGGGACAGGAGGCGGGCAGGTGTGGACGACTCCCTGGTCCTGAATGGGGTAACTGCGCCACTGAAGGACCATGTGTGAAGCCTGAGAGTCATTTTGGACTCACAGCTGTCCATGGAGGCATAGGTCAATTCTGTGTCCAGGGCAGCTGTTTACCAACTCCCTCTGGTATGCAGGCTGAGACCCTATCTGCCCACGGATTGTCTCACCAGAGTGGTGCATGCTCTGGTTATCTCTCACTTGGACTACTGCAATGTGCTCTACGTGGGGCTACCTTTGAAGGTGACCCAGAAACTACAACTAATCCAGAATGCGGCAGCTAGACTGGTGACTGGGAGCGGCCGCCAAGACCACATAACACCGGTCTTGAAAGACCTACATTGGCTCCCAGTACGTTTCTGAGCACAATTCAAAGTGTTGGTGCTGACCTTTAAAGCCCTAAACAGCCTCGCTCCAGTATACCCGAAGGTATACTGCCCCCATTGTTCTGCCCAGACACTGAGGTCCAGTGCCGAGGGCCTTCTGGCGGTTCCCTCGCTGCAAGAAGCCAAGTTACAGGGAACCAGGCAGGGGGCCTTCTCGGTAGTGGCACCTGCCCTGTGGAACGCCCTCCCACCAGATGTCAAAGAGAAAAACAACTACCAGATTTTTAGAAGACATCTGAAGGCAGCCCTGTTTAGGGAAACTTTTAATGTTTAACAGACCATTGTATTTAAATATTATGTTGGAAGCCACCCAGAGTGGCTGGGGAAACCCAGCCAGATGGGTGGGGTATAAATAATAAATTGTTATTGTTATTATTACTCATGGGTTGCTTTTCAAATTGATTGGAAGCTGGTATGAGGTGAAGGGCATCAAATCACAGTATTTCTCAATAAACTACAAGATACATATGGATTGTGACCAATGCCATGTTTAGTCAGCGGCAAACAGCAGCAGTGGGAGTGTACTGGAGTCAGAGTAAATAGTAATGTGTACACAGACTGTCTCATGTGCCCTACCTTGGCCTTCCACTTTCTCTGTCTTCCTTTTAGTTGGTGTGATGGAGTAAACTCTCTTATCAGGTGCCACCCCCTGTATATTTTCTGAGTTAGTGGATAACAGATATAAGTGATGGTGCTGGGCCGTGAGACCTTCTCAGCCACGTAGCTCATCGAGTGATCTTTGGCAGAACAGTATCTCTCTGCCTTTAAATAGTTACAAATGATAATGTTGTGGGGATCAACCTAGATGTGATTTGAAATGCACAAACCAATTTAATGATTCTGTTTCATAAATAGCAGCAGCACCAATAAGATCAGGACCAGGACTCAGAAACACAGGATAGGAGCTTTATACTGCTGGAGTCCCCATGGAAATTGCCCCCTGAAGTCGCTGTTAACACACGTGGAATGCACAACAGCCTTTTTAGAAACACTTCCATATGCTCTCTGCAGCAGATGATGACTCTACAGTGTGGGGATCCTTTAAACAGCAGCTCATCCATCTTTTCATCCCTGCAAGCCACAGATAATCTTGTTGGTTGTTTTCAGTTCTCCAGCTGACCTGGAAACAATCCAAATGAACCAATTCAACTGATAGAAATTAATAAAATGGCAGACTGGCTAGTGCTGTCTGAGAAGCTCCATTGCAATAGCAATATTAGGCTGAAATCCTTGTTTCAGACTGCTGTGAATGCACACTGACACAAACTGGAAGGTGATTCCACAAACAGTGGATGCACACGAAAGCTCATACCAATGACAAACTTAGTTGGTCTCCAAGGTGCTACTGGAAGGAATTTTTTTATTTTGCTTTTATTCTTGTTTGCTAATGGTACGTCATGTGCTTCTAGGCTGTATTGGTGTTTGTTTGTTTTTACTGCGCTTGTCAAAAGAACAGGAAAATGGAATCTTTTGATTATGTTTTCTGGTCACATCAAAAGCAATTTAAATGTGATTGTAGGGAGAAGATTATGTTCCAAAACTATTTTAGAGAAGCCTGTACTGAAGGATCTGATTCAGTCTGATGATTCCCCACCGCTCCTCCTCTGCTGTATCTTTCTCCAGATCATCTTAATTTCTTTTTATCTCAGTTAAGGCTGCATCTGGGCTAGTAAACAAGTTGCCTGTGGTTATAAACAAACACTATCCCTAATGTATTTGTGCATAGCAAGAACAAGAAACAGACAGGTAGCATAATTTAATGCAGGTGTGGGGAAACAGTAGGCCTGCCCAATTCTGCTGAGCTACAACTTCCATAAGCCCTAGCAAGTAGGGCCAATGGCTAGGGATGATGGGAGTTATAGTTCAATAACAGCCCGAGGGCCAAACATTCCCCGTAACCAGTATTATGCAAAGACAGTGGGGAAGACGCAGGGCCGTCTCAAGCCGGTCAGGCGCCCTGGCACCGTGGCACGGAGATTGCTCCGGCGCCCCCGCCCTGCTGGGCGGGCGCAGCGTGCAGCATGGCTTCCACACGGCTTTGCCGCACAGCGCCCTCCTGCCAGCCTGGCGCCCTGGCGCCCCACGCCACCGAGACTACGCCTAGAGCCGGGCCTGGGAAGACGTAATACAGGACTGTGTTCTTCTAAGCTTGCTCAAAGGAAGGCGGTGGCTGCAAGAAAAGTGAAACACTGGGATACATGACTGTATTCCTACAACTTAAAAACACCCTCCCAAAATACATTCGGTATAGTATGGAATGGTAAACCACAGCAGCATCTTTCTTGACAAGGGTTTATTTTTTATTATTCATGTAGGCAATAAAAGAAATTCCAAGTTGATATTTTTAACAGGGGTTTCTTTGCTAGACTAGAATACAAGGATAGCATAAAAAGCAGAGAAGAGCTCTCGTGGCTCTTTCAGTTGCTGGAAAGCTCTTGCAGAACAGAAGCACATCCTCCCACTCTTTCAGTCTATGGCTGGCACTGGGATCTCCAGTTAAACTCTGCCACCCCAGTAACTTTTATTTTGTTCCAGTTTATTTTCGTCCTGCTTTTGTTGTGCTATAGTGCAAGGGTAGCTCTCCAGATGGCAATCATGTGGTATGTGGTAACATTGAAGAAGCATCACAGAACAACTAATAAGGTGGAATGATGTGGGCATGATCCAGTATGTATCTACCAGTAACACGCTATTATTGCAACAATGACATGGCACAGAATACTCTGGCCTTATATCGACTTCCCCCAAAATATAATCCACACCTTTCATTTTATGGATGCGTTCCAGGTTAAACAAGCATAAATATATTTTCTCCACAAACATTTTTGAGATAAACAATTGTATTTCTTTCTACATGAATTCTGGTTTTATTTTCATCTCTCCCCAGAATCAGTAACCTTTGCAAGTATGAAGCCTAGTCCGATAAGCTGTTTTCTTGTGCTCTTCTAATTTTTTGTAAACAAAGCAAATTGCAGCTGGAAAGGTCTACCAATGGCAATAAATATTTGTGCATCTTTGCTGGACCATCTTGTTCTGTTGTTCAGGAACAAAGGGAGTTTAATTTACTTCCCAACATGCAGCAGAAAAACCTTTCCCAAAGGTCAGATCTTGCCCTCCATCTGATTCTACCCTGTTTGAAATGTATGTTCTCTCTTTGCACATTCAACCTCTGCCTTTCAAGAAGTGTCTCTGTTTGCTTTCCTATTGATTGGCACTCTCATTTATTTGGAACACACTCTTTCTTCAGAATATTTGAAAGGTGTCCTGGGATTGACAATGGGCAGCTCTTATTTCTTGAGCAATGTTTTGGTCAGTGTGATTGATCATGACATTTTGAACCAGCATTTCCACTCTTGTCTTGATTCTCTCTTCTTTCACCCACATTACTTTGTCCAGTTGCTTGCTGGCTTGCCACAGAGACAAGGAACACAAAGGGCTTGAACTTACAAAACGATCTTACAAAATATTATTTACCCATCTTGCTCAGTGGAGTCAGTGCAGTCTTTCCCAGCCATACCTGAACTGGGAATCTTCTGCATGCCTCGGCCCTGTATTCTTGAAGGAGTGTCTCCACCCACATTGTTCAACCTGGAAACTGAGGTCCACCTCTGAGGACCTTCTGGCTGTTCTCTCACTGCGAGAAGTGAGATCACAGGGAACCAGGCAGAGGGCCTTCTCAGTAGTGGCACCCATCCTGTGGAGCACCCTGCCATCAGAAGTCAACAAGATAAAGAATGACAACTTTAAGAAGACATCAGAAGGCAGCCCTGTACAGGGAAGCATTTAATGATTGGTGTTTTATTATGTTTTTATATCTGTTGGAAGCCACCCAGTCAGATGGGCGGGGGAAGAAGAAGAAGAAGAAGAAGAAGAAGAAGAAGAAGAAGAAGAAGAAGAAGAAGAAGAAGAAGAAGAAGAAGAAGAAGAAGAAGCTCTACAACTGCGCTACAGCCCTTCTTTTTCAACATCCCCACTGGCAAATGCTAAGTACATTTGGCAACCACAGCCACAAGTTTCAAATACCTACTCCTGCCCTGAGACATGAACTTAACATTTTCTTCTTCTGTTTTATTATTTTTAAGCATTACCAGTTTTTCAATATGAACAGGCTTATCTAGTATTAATTTTTTTGTGAGAGGGAAAGAAAATAGTGCCCTTTCAAAATGAAATTGGATGAGCTCTAATCCAAACTCCAGACAGAAGAATAAAAAGCAGTTGCATGTTACAATGAGGATGGTTCTGCCCTCATTCATACAGATTCTTTCATAGTCAATGCAATTTTTCTAGATTGGCCCTGAGCAGTCTTGTCTTGGTGTATGGCCCCACCCCCTGCCCCCCATATTTCAAAGAAATTCATAGTGACCTTTCCATCTTGGAATAGATTTTTTGGAACTAGAGCTCAGTGTGTACTTCCATAGTGGACCCACAGTAAAACTACCACAGAGGTTTCTCAGCCCACCTTGGGATAAACTTGGGATAAAAGAGAATGGTTTGTGTTCCCTGACACTAGTCAAGAGAGAGAAAAATAGCTTTTTAGAGCACATAGGTGGGGTATTCTCACTCTTACAAACAGGTTTGTAAGGGATAGAGATGAATATCTCTTCACAATTCTCTGACCACACACACAGCCAAAGAGACAGAACACCTCACAAGACACTTCTCTCTCTCTCTTTAGCATCAGATTTATGCCTGGAAGTTCATCTAGATAGAAGTTATTTTTCCACATCTCTTTGGGCTTTTACTGATGGATTGATGCTATTAATATTTTCAACTGGGCTTGAAAATAGAACAGAAGTTAACGAAGCTTGTCCAGTCAGAACTATGTCATAGGTAAAGGTAAAGGGACCCCTGACCGTTAGGTCCAGTCGCAGACGACTCTGGAGTTGTGGCACTCATCTCCCTCTGATAGGCTGAGGGAGCCGGCGTTTGTCCGCAGACAGCTTCTGGGTCATGTGGCCAGCATGACTAAGCCGCTTCTGGCAAACCAGAGCAGCGCACAGAAACGCCGTTTACCTTCCCGCCGGAGTGGTACCTATTTATCTACTTGCACTTTGATGTGCTTTTGAACTGCTAGGTTGGCAGGAGCAGGGACCAAGCAATGGGAGCTCACCCCATCGCAGGGATTCAAACTGCCGACCTTCTAATTGGCAAGCCCTAGGCTCTGTGGTTTTTAGACCACAGTGCCACCCGCGTTCATAAAATCCAAAGCTGTACTTAAGTATTCCTGGATTTTTATTTTCAACACATGTAGTACCAACAGGATGGTACATAGCACCAAAATAGGGCAGATTTTGCATAAAGTTTGCATATGCTAATTTATATGACTAGATGAATATTTAGTAATGATTACTAGAATTCAAATAGAAATACAATAAATATAACCATAAGATTGAGGCAAGGTGGCCTGTGTGTCTGCCCAGTCTCTTGCCCAGGTGACGGCTGATTAACAAGTTCAAGTCCTGTGCTCTCCCTTATGGTTTATTGGGTTTGATCCAGTCTTAGTCAAGCCCAGAGTAAACCCAATGAAATGTTAGAGTAGGCCCATTGAAATTAAGTATGACTAAGACTGGATGCCACCCAATGTCTTTAAACAGGACATAGACCAGACAGCCCTTTAACTATAGCACTGCCCTCCAAAACAAAGTACACACAGCCACCTTAAGCCCCAATTGAAAAAGTTTTCTCTTGTTATACTAACTAGAGTATCTGTGTTTTCCCCATGATTCCATCTCTGTCATGAATTGGTTTTAGTCTTACCATTCTAAAGCGATTGGCCTGATTAAACTGGACCAAAAGTATCCTGAATTGGGATAGATTATTTTCCCCTTGGAGACTGGATACGTGCAAGCTGGCTTAATGAATACACCATGTTTTTAGGGATCCTATAAAAAAAACAATATTTAATTTATAGAATCCTGAGGTGTTAAGTCTCGGCTGATGAATAAAGCATGAAGCATCGCAGGGCACTTTTTCACATAGACAGCTACAAAAGTGTCCCCTGACACCATTTTCACTCCAAAAGCGTTTAGATGGATATCCCTAAAGAGCAAAGCAAGCACATCACTAAGTTTATTGACCAGTTAAATTATCTTGTACAATTTCCTTTCTGTTCAAAAGCTCTTCCAGAAGTCACATTTTCAAGACAGCATCTTTCAACATCCATTGTTCCAAAGCAGAGCTGATTAATGCTCTGAAAAGGTCAACACGATTCTTTTTCTAGCACGTCATGTCACTGTTAATATTGGGTGACTGTGTGAGAGATTAATCCAGTGATGCAGTGCAGAAATTCAAGAAATGGGTGCTGAAATGTTTTTAAAAACAAACAACTAAACAACTAAGAAGAAAACCCATAAAATTGATTGCCTTGAGAAGAAATTGACCTATCGGAAAATTGTGCTTTCTTATATCAGTTGCATCCACCAATACAGTGGTGCCTCGGTTTATTAACTTAATCCGTTCCAGAAGAAGAAGAAGAAGAAGAGGAAGAGGAAGAGGAGGAGGAGGAGGAGGAGGAGGAGGAGGAGGAGGAGGAGGAAGAAGAAGAAGAAGAAGAAGAAGAAGAAGAAGAAGAAGAAGAAGAAGAAGAAGAAGAAGAAGAAGAAGAAGAAGAGTAGTTTGGATTTGATATCCCGCTTTATCACTACCCTAGGAGTCTCAAAGCAGCTAACAATCTCCTTTCCCTTCCTCCCCCACAACAAACACTCTGTGAGGTGAGGGGCTGAGAGACTTCAAAGAAGTGTGACTAGCCCAAGGTCACCCAGCAGCTGCATGTGGAGGAGCGGAGACACGAACCCGGTTCCCCAGATTACGAGTCTACCGCTCTTAACCACTACACCACATTGGCTCTTCTTAAACCATTCTTAAACCAAAGCTGTTCTTATACCACGGCGCGCTTTCCCCAAATGAGGCATCCCGCCACCTGTGCCCTTCCACTGTTCGGATTCTGTTCTTAGACCGAGGTAAAGTTCACTAACTGGAACACTACTTCTGGTTTTGCAGAGTTCCTATACCAAAAAGTTCATAAACAGGGCTGTTCTTAAACCGAGGTACCACTGTACAATTACGATTACAATGTATCACTGTGCTGAAGTCCATTGGCATTACTGGGAAACTGAGGAGCATAGCTTAATGTTGAGGATGAGAATAGCAGCAATGACATTTGAATGGAATTACACATTATACCTACACTATTTGTCTTCAGAGACTGAAAGAGGAAAAGACTGGTGATTTTTCTGTTGCAAACTGATGATGGAAAGGCACAATTTGCTGTGAAGAAGGACTGACCCTTTAGAGGGCAGATTTGTCTCAGATTACAATTGGTGTACACCAAGAATTTCCCAGTAAGCCAAGGTTGGGGATTTCTCTCTCTCTCTTAAGGGCTACATCCCCTCAGGGTAATCTGTTGGGTAAGAGACACTTGCAACCATTATATTATAAGTGGTAACTAGGGAGGTGCAGGTGGTGTCCCAACACAGGCACAAGTTCTGGGGTGGGCCCCTCCACAAAGATTGATTGCTGCCAGTGGAGTCTAGCTTAAAATAATTATATCAGCATGGATTCCACATATTCAAATATCATTTTCATGTTCATTTGTTTCTTTTTAAAAAATCAAAATTTGCATTGGATATGTGGTATAAGAAAGTATGGCCCATGGCCATCTCTTGCCAGAAGCTACTTATGTTTGACTGAGCACTTAAAATTCTCTGAGCAACAAGGCTCTGTTCCAGATTGTGCAAGCACATGCAGGGGGGGGGGGGGAATGATGGGATGTGTCTGAAATTATTATTATTATTATTATTATTATTATTATTATTATTATTATTATTTATACACCACCCATCTGGCTGAGTTTTCCCAGCCACTCTGGGAAGCTTACAACACATAATATTTTTTTTTTTGTAAAACATTAGACATTAAACATTTCCTAATACAGGGTTGCCTTCAGATGTCTTCTAAAAGTCAGATAGTTGTTTATTCCTTTGACATCTGATGGGAGGGCATTCCACAGGGCGGGAACCACTACTGAGAAGGCCCTCTGCCTGGTCCCCTGCAACCTCACTTCTCGCCGTGAGGGATCCGCCAGAAGGCCCTCAGAGCTGGACCTCAGTGTCTGGGCTGAACGCTAGGGGTGGAGACGCTCCTTCAGGTATACTGGGCTGAGGCCGTTTGTTTGTGTTTACATTCCCTGTCACAGTGGCCTGGGTGGGCTACTTCAGAGAAACGACTCCACACAGCTCCGCATTTTATTGTTTTATTGGTGCTGTGTATTTACAGTGCTAAAAGCAGTGCTATTTACAGAGATTAACACATCTTATCGGTCTTCTTCAGAACCTCCGAATGGAGGTTGGCGCGTTTTCCTCCAGCATAAAAGCTTGGGGAGACCCAGCCTCTTCCCCCGACGTTTCTTGCGCAACGTCGGTGGGATTGGCCTTCCCCCCTTGCTCCCCCCTTCCTGTCCCTCCTTGGGCAGTGGCTCTGCTACCTTGCCTGAGCCTCGGACACCACTTCCTGCTTCTCCACTTGAGTCGGAACTCTCCCTGCTTTCCCCAGCGCTCGGAGATGGGCTGGATCTCAAGATGGGAGGGACCTCCCGATATCCCCTGTCCCTCACATTCCCTATTCAGGCATAAGAGTTAAATAGAACTTGCATATTAAAAATCACGTGCAAGCAAAGCATACCGTGTCAGATGTGCCTGCAATTATATGCCAAAGAATAGCTAAAACAACAGCAACAAGTAGGTTGAATGTGACCTGTGCCACGTATTATATCATCAGGTGCTCGCTCACCCTTGCCAACTCTTTAGTCAGCAGCTATTTTGTTGTGCATGAGAAAGGTGAGCCAGCTCTTCAGGTGTGGATAAATGAAGCTGAGTCACTTGCTGACTGTCTGATCACTCATCTCCTAGGCTGGTGAACTGTGGAGCAGCAGATTTGGTTGTTTTCTTGCGTCTTAGAGAACATCACTACACAGCATTAAATTTGGTTGATCAATAATATATTCAGTCACTGGTGCAGGTTCAAATAATATCCAGAGTACCCCTTTCCAGCCCTGGAAGGAGCATGGGGAGTGTTCGTGGGACATGCCTGCACACTGCAGCTGACATGCTAACATGTCGCGACATACAGTTTGGAAAGCTCTGCCTTGCAGAGTCATGCAAGAGCTGTTTTCACCATTGGACCCTTTTTGAATATGGTCTTGATCAAGGGTGAGGATCCTGTGGCCCTTCATTTGTGGTTATACTGCAACTGTGACCAAAGGCCATTGGCCATATCAGCTGGGGCTGATGGGAGTTAGAGTCCAGCAACTTATGGAGAGCAACACAAGTTCCCAGTCCCTGGTCTAGATGTTCTGGGGACTGGACTTCAGCTTAGGGGAAGTTCACAAAGCAGCTGAGAGGTTTCTGCTTCTATCAAAGCAACTATAGGAACTGGTGTGTGTGTGTTATACAGGAGCTGGAGTTGGAGCATTATAAATCACTAAGTAATTTGATTAGGGCTCAATTTAAAGGTGTTAACCACTATTAATAGTGGCTGTGTAATGGAGTCTCTGCCAGCAATATGAGTCTCCAGAGCAACCAAAATAGAAATTAAAGTGGGTTTGCCATATGGCTTCATATAAATATAAAAATAACACTAGGAGTGTTATTCTACAGCTCAAGCTTGTAGAAAATTCATAGCTATGACCTAGTTTTCCTTAGGCATATATTTTGTTGGGTAACAAATATGAAGAACTGACACACATTTTAAAATATAAACTACCAGTCCTAACGTTTGGGCAAACTGATAGATAAGCCATAAATAACACAAAATGAAATATTATGCCTGCTTACTCAGGGGTATGTTCTACTATACCCAATGGGGCTTACTTGCTAATAGATGTATTTAGGGTGATAGCTTAACAGTAGGACCTATTGAGCTCCGTGGAGCTTACGTCTGAGTAAATAGGCTTAGGATTGTGTCTAATAACAAATTATTGTCATCCATAATTTCTGTTACAGTACAATCTTATGCATGTCTACTCAGAAGTAAGCCCCACTGAGTTCAATGGGACTTAACTCCAGGTAAGTGTTTATAGAATGGACACTTACCCCTTCCACTAGGTGGGCAGCTGTTGCGGATCTTCGGGCTCGGTCACCACCCAAGACAGTAAAATGAAAACAGAATGCATGTGGTCAGGTGGCCATTGAGGGAATTCCCCTTGGCTGTCTGGGCAGCCGCAGTTCAAATGGGCCACTGAGTGGCATCATCTGTGGGGTGTGTCTCACTGTCTGAAAAGGCATTGGTTGCATGCATGCCCTGGCAGCCAGTGGTGCATAAAAACCAGCAGTGCCTTCATACCTCAGCGCCCATTCAAGGGATCTCAGTGGATGTCCCTGTCCAGAAGCCAAGTATGGGGCAGATGGGCCTTAGGGCTCCCTGTGGTGGCCTGAGGACAGCCAACTCAGTAGACTGACGTCTTGGGGAAGCCATTATCCTGGGACAACCCTCCAGCAGGAATGCCTGAGCCAAAATTCCACCTACACCTGTAATCAAAAATAGTTGTGGCCATTTTTAATCCAGATTGTTGTTTTGTTGTTGTTGTTGTTTAGTCGTTTAGTCGTGTCCGACTCTTCGTGACCCCATGGACCATAGCACGCCAGGCACTCCTGTCTTGCACTGCCTCCCGCAGTTTGGTCAAACTCATGTTCGTAGCTTCGAGAACACTGTCCAACCATCTTGTCCTCTGACGTCCCCTTCTCCTAGTGCCCTCAATCTTTCCCAACATCAGGGTCTTTTCCAAGGATTCTTCTCTTCTCATGAGGTGGCCAAAGTATTGGAGCCTCAGCTTCACGATCTGTCCTTCCAGGGAGCACTCAGGGCTGATTTCCTTAAGAATGGATAGGTTTGATCTTCTTGCAGTCCATGGGACTCTCAAGAGTCTCCTCCAGCACCACAATTCAAAAGCATCAATTCTTCGGCGATCAGCCTTCTTTATGGTCCAGCTCTCTTTATGGTCCAGATTGTTGTTTGCCTGCATTATTAATCACATTTTTCATGTGGAGACTAACCCGGGGTTGGGTGACACTGTGATTGGGCCCTCAAATGCAGCCTAACTTTTGGGATGCCCTCCCTTAAATTTAAACTCTGGACAGAAAACTCAATGATCCAGCCTGATTGTAAGAACGGTGCAAATTAAATCCTGGTAATGGCAGGGGATGGGGCTGATTCAAGGAAATGAATAGCTAGCAGGAAGATTCAGGAGAACTGATTAAACATTGTGTGGGTGTAAGAAAACACTTCATGTCTGGGAATATGATAAGCAATGAAATACATTTAATGAGAAATCGTGGGATCTCCATCAGTGAAGGTTTTCAATAGAAAAGCTGGCTATAGGAAAAAGCAGTGGATGAGATCATGGATTAGATGGCTGCTGAACATCTCTTGGCTTCTCATAGTTCTCCCCTATAAGTGGTCACCCATTGATGTATCAGGTGGCACCTTGCCAGTGTGAATGACACACTGCAAATCAAGCAATCCAAACACAACTGTCTTTGCCTCCAGCCCTATCTGTTTCAAATGAGTCAGTTCACATACTCAGCTGTGATGAAGAGGCATGTGTGAATTGGCCCTAAGAAAGAAGCCTCTGGGTGGGAGGGTGTTGTTCTAGAAAGCAAATGAGTTGGAAACAGGATTTGCTTTTAATTTTCAGTTTACTTAGGTGCCCAAATGTGTCTTAAGAGGGGAGTTGCTCATCACTGCTCCCCACACTACACCATTCCACTCTCCCGGTGGTACTTTATGAGCCTCAGTTAGCAAAGTCTTAAACGGGCATATCTAATGATCTTTATCAGTAGGTGGTAGAATCCACATGTACAGTTTGTCTGAAACTGGCTGCAAATGAGGCTCCCTAAAGAGAAGCAACTACTGAATGGTGTATTCCTTTTTAATAGTACCACCTTCTGTTTCTATGGAAACAGCACATCTTGTTTGTTGCTTGCAAGACATGGATTCGGCCCTTATTAAAATAGATTGCGTGCTGTTAACATTGCCTTGAAAACTGAGAGCAGCTGCCAACTTTTGGACACAGGCAATTATTAATCTCCCCCTACAAAAGAAACAAAACCTGCCTGTCAGGTGTGCTTGAAAATTGTTGGTTATGAGAGATTAAGAAGTTATTGTAGGTTAATGATCCCACAAGGAGTCACTATATTACTGTCCTGTGGTTGTGGCTGGGAGATTCATGATGTTTCCAATACGGGAACTTTGTGGCTGAAAATCATAATTGGTATGTCTATTTTAAGTTATGCATATTTGAGTGAGATCTGATCTTCCATACCATTTTTTTACCATTCCCATCATGTTTTGGAATGGCATAAATTGCAACTTAACCATTGTAAGATGCTAAGAGCCAGGGTTTCAACAGCTACAGTTACATATATGCCTATGGATCATTTAATATCCTGTGATCCTGTACTTACGTATCTGGGAGGAACTTCACTGAACTCAACAAGGATTAATTCTGACTAGACCGGCATAAGTGATCAGTGGAGTTCTGCTGTTTAAAATCTCAGAAAAAAATCAGTTTGGGGTCTGTGTGTGTGATAATAACCCAAACCCTCTAGAACTTTAAAACATGGACATCGAGAGTGATATCCAAAGTCATCCAAGTGGATTTATGCTCATGCAACAGCATTTCCCCCTGCTCTGCTTCCTTCCGCAGCCCCCCAAAACCCACCCTCAGTTAATCTGGGGCGCATGCAGGAAGCTACAGGGGAGGTGGAATTGGTTCTGTTAACTGTATCTGTTCCATTGTTGGACAGATAGCGTTGAATTTCACTTGGAGCAGGAATCTCACATTTGGCAACAAATTATTTAAATGGTGCCACAAAACTACAGTAACAGGACTATGAACTAAACTAGGTAGACTGTACTTTGTGTCATGAAGCCACAACTTTCTGTGTTTCCCGGTCTCATTTGATATAATTGGCTGTTGCTAGCAAGCAGTTGGTGGGGAAACATGGACTTCTGCCCCATATCGTGAAGTGAAAAAAGTCATCTACCACCTAGCTTCCAGATGGTGTTGGTCTACAACTCCTGTCAACCCCAGCCAGGATGGCTAATAGTCAGGGATTATGAAAGTTGTAGTCTAACAACATTTGGCTGGTACCACATTGGTGACTCCTAGGGAACTAGATGGTAGTTTTATATGGTGGTAGTTTTATACATATCATTGTTACTAGCAAACCACTAATAACCTTCCCTGGGTATCTACAATTAAGTAAAATGTTGTTGTTTTTTTAATGAATATGTGATATGCATTAAGGTTGAAAAACAGTGACTGCGGAAAAGATGGTGGGGAGAAAGCAGACTGCCTTATTATGCACAATTTTTTACCTTTGATTTTTGATCAGGCATTTGAAGAATGTATCAGGACATAAAGTGCCTTTTAGCCATTAATTCTGATTCTCTCTAGAACTGTAGATTTTATCTGATGACATTTATTTAAATGCACAGTGTTTCCCTGTGATTTTACAGAGCTGTACTCTGTGGGTTATTGGTTAATGTAGGGTATAAAGGAATTCTTCTCGAAATGATTTTTAAGAAGCTTTCCCCCCCCCTGCTAATATATGCTGTAAGGCTTTGTTTTATTTAGTACCCTTAGGGGTTAGAGGAATGAAATGATTGTTCACCACCACAAGAGCATAAATGGCCCTTTCAAAGCAAAATAATATGAAATTCAACAGGAGCTTGCTAACATTTGACTTCACTCATAAACAAAAAGGTTAAAAACCTCCTATAAAGGAACAGGCACCACATGGAATCCAGTTTAAAAGATCTGCCTCACAAAGAATGTTTTTCTTACACTTTCTTTAGAATTGTAAATGTTTGATTCATGTGGTGGTTTCTTTTTCCCTTCTCATTCTTCTAATCCTGTCAGAACTTCAATGGTATAAAGAACACGTTGCACGGTGTCCTTAAAAGGTCATTCAATGCCCACAGTTGGATGCAAAAGGGAAATGTTCAGACATGGCTGCCGCATCTTTCATATGCAAATTATTTAACTGATCTTTTATGCAGGTACCAAAATATGGATTCAAAACTAGCAGCAGGTGTTCTGCATGGAAAGCCTGTTAAGATAATTTACAGGTTATCTTGATATATAGGCTTAACATGGACATTCATGTCCTATAATTTCTTTTGGCTCTGAGGACTGTAATTTGAAAACTGAAGTGAGAAGAGGTAGCTCCACAGGCTAGTGCAGAATTGTCTTGGTGAAGTGAATGGGAATGGCTGCTTTGGAAAGAGTTCTATGTGTGCATCAGAGCTACAGAATGTGACTAGTGTGTACAAAGTGTATTCACACGTACACAAGAGCCTTGCACTAACAAGTGCTCACTATGTAAGTGTTTAATTAGTATTTCCCAGACCAGAAACGTTTGGTCATCTTCCTAGGAATTCAGGCCTCTTTGATGGGCCTAATCTCTTCATACTGCAATCTTGCAAAATTAGTGATCTGGCAATTCTGCTGAGAGGCAACAAAAGAAAACATTATGATTATGATTATTACATCTTAGTCATGTTTTCTTTTTTTCTTTTTCACAGAAAGGAAAGTTACTTATAATATGCCATATATACTCGAGTATAAGCCTACTTTTTCAGCACCAAAAACGTGCTGAAAAAGCCGCCCTCAGCTTATATTCAAGTGAGGCGGGCAGTGGCGGAGAAAGGCACAGACCGGGGGTTCGGAGAAGCGCTGCGCTGAGACGCTCCAAACCCCCGTCCTATGCCTGCTCTGTGCGAAGCAGCAGGGAGGGAAAGGTGGCGAGGAAGGGGTCCTTCCTCTCCGCTTCTCCCCCCACCCCACCCCCGACAGCTGGAAAAGGCAGAGGATGGTATTCATTTTTATTTTTGAAATTTACCAGTAGCTGCTGCATTTCCTACCCTCGGCTTACACTCGAGTCAATAAGTTTCCCCAGTTTTTTGAGGTAAAATTAGGTGCCTCGGCTTATATTCGGATCAGCTTATACTCAAGTATATACGGTAATACAAAAATTAAAACCAAAACCGAAGGAAAACAAAAGCTATGCAAAAATTTCTTCCTGAGCCTTTTGGTGTTCCTGTATTCTTTGCTTCTTCTTCAGTGATGTCTCATTGCTCTTCAGCCCTTGCAATGGCTTTGTGCCTTAATGATGATCCTCTGATACAGCTCCTGGCTCCTGGATTATCTCAGTCCTGACACTGGCTTGATCTCACCAATTGGCATTGCAACCAATTTCATTGCCAAATGTGATAGGTTGAATAGTTAATTTGTCAATCCATTCAAGTTTTTTTAACTGCATTAAAAGAGAATGCAGATATCACTTAACTAGTGATCCCAGTTAAAACAGAATCATTTGAAGTCCAGCACTTCAGAAATGAATGTATAACAACAACAACAACAACAACAACAACAACAACAACAACAACAACAACATACACAGAGGCTAAAGCAAATGGGATCTTACTGAAATCTAAGAAAGCCCCCAGAGATTGTTGTTCATTTGTGCAAAAGTGCTCTTCAGTAAGTGGACTTTACAATTAGTGGACTTTCAAAAAGAGTCATTAAAAATGTAACAGTGGCAAAAGCCTTTCTACTAGGCACATAAATGTGTGACTCAAGTGCATGATTCAGGATACAACCGTTACTTCCATCTGTCTTGAATTGCAGAAAGTTTTCAGAAACAAAGCCAGTGGGGGGAATCAGAGAAACTCAAACTGATCTTATCCTATATAATAATGTACAAGTGTCTCTGCATCCAGTCCCTGTGTCCCTGTGTTCACCCTACTGTGCATGTGCCCTACAGACACAGGGATTGGACGCAGAGACTGGACGCACACACACGCACACACGCTCTCCCCACCCCCCACCCCTCTGCCAACCGCCGCTCCCAGCCGGACAAGCACCTCACTGCGCGAGGAGGAGGCTGCTTCCTTTTTCTTCCCCCCACACTCCCCCCGCGACTAGCAGCAAGCAGGCGTCGCGCACACACACACACACACGCTCTCCCCACCCACCCCTCTGCCTACCATTTCCCTCGCGGTCCTCAGAAGAATCGTGGCCTTCTCCTGGGCGCCCGCTGCCCTGCTGGGCTCAGCGGAGCGCCCCGACGAAGCGACGGTCGTGGGAGGGGTCAGCTGCTCTCCCCCACGTGCCGCCGCAGAAAGAGGCCGAATCGCGGCCTACTCCTGGGCGCCCGCTGCCCTGCTGGGCTCAGCGGAGCGCCTCGATGAAGCGGCGGCCGCGGGAGGGGCCAATTGCCCCCCCCATGCGCGGCCGCCGCCAAAACAGGCTGGATGTTCTAGTGCCCATTTATTTAACGGGCTGAATGACACTAGTTAGACATATTATCTCATGTATATGTTGATCGAGGCAAAGAGAGCAGCAGACCAATTTGATTAAAGTCATTATAAAAATGAAAAGTCATCCAGCGATTTGGACTGCAGAGTCATCTGTACGCAGATGATACCCAGCTCCATTTCTCACTAACATCTGATCCAAGGAAGGCGGGTGGGGGGGGGAACCTGAACTGCTGTTTCTCAGTTGTCTGGATTGTCCAGGACAAGTGGGAACTTAATCCAGAAAAGATGGAAGAACTCCTTGATAGGGGGTTGCACTTCCCCTAAAATACCAGCTCCATAGCTTAGGGGATGCTTCACTTAGTCCATTTTTGTGAATGTACAGGTGGTGTTGATTGCTAGGGTCACATTTCTCCAGGTTAAACTGTTATGCCTGTTCCAACCCTTTCTGACAAAAGCAAACCTTACCACGGTCATCCATACCTTAGTTATCTTATGGAGAGGCTACTGTAACACGGTCTTCCCTCTTCCCTTCCTGTTCTCTTCTATATCATGCCTATTAGATTGTGAGGCTGTGAAAAAAATCATCCCTGTACAGTCCTTAGAAATTTTTTGAATTATTATTATTATTATTATTATTATTATTATTATTATTATTCCTTTGAAAACTTCAATTGGTGCAAAATGTTGCCACCAGACTTTGGGGAGTTCAAAATGAATTACACCTGTTTTGTTTGACTTGCACTGCTTGCTGGTCCTTTTCTCAGCTCAATTCACAAGGTTGGTTTTGACCTTTAAAGCTCTAAATGGACTTGATGGGGCAGAACAAGCTGAAACATAATCCAGGCTAGATGGAAGTATTTTAAAGCACCTGTATACCTTCAGGAGCAACTTCTTCCACACATTCCCCCTCACATGCTGTGTTTGACATCTTATTCCAGCTACCACTGTGGAATGAGATAGGGCAGGCAGCTACTAGGAGCAAGACCTTTTCGATCATGGCAACTTATCTTGTGGAATGTAAGGGAACCTTGCCAAGTCGCAACACATTATTCTTTTTGGTGCCTTGAAAAGACGTTCAAGGAGGCTTTGTTCACTAGGCTTTGTTATTTTAGTGATATTTAGCTCCATGGTAGATGCTTTATTTAATGCTGTTTTGTATTGTTACCACAATATTGTATTTCTTATTTGTTACATTCTTTTTGTTATGTTTTTAGATAAGCTGTGCCTTGAATTCACTTTCTGGAAAAAGAAAGAACACAATGTAAGTATTTTGAATAAAACAAAACAGAACAGGGCAACAAAATGCCCTGTTATTGAATTGTATAGATCTAGTTACTAGTATTAATGGGTGATTGACCCAATGCCACCTTACTCTTTGCATTTTTAGGTGACGTGTATAGTTGTTTCCACTGTACATATCTCTAAAAAGCAAAGCGTGAACATGACAAATTGTGCATCATACAGGGGCAGTTGGGTGACAGTCTAGAAGGAGGCTCAGGTCTGCCATGAACATTGTTGCTAAAGCTGCATTAATACACCATGCTCCTGTCATTTCCCCTTCCATTTCTAAATCTTCCCATGAAGCTATGCTTGGGTCTCTGCCACATTTCCCAGAATCCCTTTGAAATCACATAAGAACATAAGATGAGCATTCTGGATCAGGCCAATAGCCCATCTAGTCTAGCATCCTGTTTTCATGCTAACCAGATGCCTCTGGGAAGTCTGAAAACTGGGCATGAGCACAATAGCACTCTGCCCGTCCCCAAGTCTCAGCAACTGGTATTCAGAGAAATAATGCCTCTGACAGAGTGGAGGCAGAGCATAACCTCGTGGCTAGCAGCCATTGATAGCCTTGTCCTCTATGAATTTATCTAATCCTCTTTTAAAGCCATCCAACTTGGTGGTGATCACGGCCTCCTGTGGGAGCATGTTCCATAGTTTAATTATGCACTATATGAAGAAGTCCTTTCTTTTCTCTGTCCTTCATTGGATGAAAAGCTTTACTCTGCTAGTTCTCTCTAAGCCATGCATAGTTTTACACACCTGCCTCATGTCACCTCTTATTCACTGCAACCTTTCGTCATATAGGAGTTGCTCCACCCCCTTGCTCATTTGGTTGTCCTTTTCTAAGCCATCATCATGAGGTATCGTGACAAACTTAGTTGGTCTCTAAGGTGCTACTGGAAGAAAAAAAAATATTTAAATTTTTAAAATTTTGTTTAGACTACACCAGACCAACACGGCTACCTACCTGTATCATAAGGTATGTTTTTCAACAGACTTTTAGTGGTCAGTCATATTACTTGTTTTCTCTTTCCACACATGGTCATTAGTCACAGCTTGCTGTTTGCTGCCCAAACAGTTCCTGCGTTGATCAAAGGAAATAAGCAAAGGCATGAAAGGAACTGAGGCTGGAGAGGAAGGAAATTTGTTGCCAGATTTGCCCATTTCTCTGATCTCTTAACACGTCTGATTCACAGTCCACATTCTGGAATCTGTGTAGTAGTTGCTCTGAAACTGGTGTCCATTTGAGGAGGCAGTTGACTGCATCTTCTGAAGAAATAGTTAAGCCCCACATAATTCTACTCTGATGAGAGGAATGGAGGCGCTGTAATGTTGAGTTTATAAATAAGTGATTAGCATTTACAAATGGAAGGGGATGCCTCGAACATCTAAACGGATATTTTGCCACTCCCTTTATTATTAATTTAATTTAACTATTTATAACTATTTATCACACTCCCATAAAAATATAGCAAGGTGGTGCACAACATAGAAAAATTACAATAATGTAAATCAAAACATCAGTAAAGACTGGTTGTTCTTGTTTTTTTTTAAAAAAATCTAGTGCAGTATTTAAAAGATGTAAAAAAAAAAGCAACACACAAAAAAAGCAGAGAAGGTCTACTGCCATACTTCTCTGAACATGCCCAATCTCATCTGATTTCATAAGCTAAGCAAGGTCAGGCTAGTACTTGGATGGGGGGGGAGCAGGGAAGACTTCTATTGGCAGGGAGTTCCACAGGACAGGACTTGCCACACTAAAGGCTCAGCCTTTGATAAAGATCTGTTAAGGCCAACAAAACCTTTCCTCATATATGTCTTGGAGCATATGAGACCTATTTCATCTTAGCTAGAGGATGTGCTAGGCCTCAACCTCAGTTGGTCCAAGCATTGGCGAGAGCGAACCCAAACACCTCACCACTAAACCTCTTTGTTACAATCCTAAATCAATAAACAGCTCATTAACAGATCCGAGTGTGTGGTGATTAACACATGTAGAACAGTAGGATCTACTCTAAGAACTATATAATCACCAACTATATAATCACAGATTATCACAGTTGTTTGAGCATGGGGTGTTGCAAAAGTAGTGAGGTGAAGATTTGTGTTGCTTTTTCTCTTAGCCCTTATATAGGTGGTACTTTCAGGATACTTCTTGTTCACTGGTTTATTTTGTCCATTGGTCTGTTTGCCTTTTCAATTAAATTATGCAATATTCAGGATTCTCACAAACATCAGGGTGGCCATTATGAGAACAGGATGCTGGACTAGATTAGCCATTGGTCTGATTCTGCAGAGCTCTTCTCGTGTCCTTATGTTTGTGTGTGTGTGTGTGTGTGTGTGTGTGAGAGAGAGAGAGAGAGAGAGAGAATTCGTTTCTTAACAGAACAGAACATTTCAAGAAACAACTAGGGCCACCACAAGCCATTTTGCTGCCTGAGGTAAAGGAGAAGATGGCACCTTCCCACATACAAAAGTCAGTTAGACTGGACACTGAAACGTAGACAGTGCCTTCCACCACAACTGAGAACACCCAGCTAGCTTAGGGGACCTGAGGTGTAGGCCATGTGGCAATATACAGTTCTGTCCTCTTAACACAATGACACAGCTCCCTGACCACCCAGCTGTCCGGCACCTGCTGCATGAGTCAATGAGTCGGCTGCCTCATCTTAGCTGAGTCAGCCTAGAGCAGGCACCCCCAAGCTTCGGCCCTCCAGATGTTTTGGACTACAATTCCCATCTTCCCAACCACTGGTCCTGTTAGCTAGGGATCATGGGAGTAGTAGGCCAAAACATCTGGAGGGCCGCAGTTTGGGGATGCCTGGTCTGGATTCAGCCTTATCATCATCATCATCATCATCATCATCATAATATTCTGGGCAGTGAGTCATTAAAAAATGTCCAAGGCCCTGAATCCATTTTGGAATGTCTAATGGCATTTTTTTCGGGGTACAAAAACACGCAAAAATAACTGTAAAAGAAATGATGCATGCCTAGAAAAATTAGCTTCAATCCCTTGGGATCATGCTAGTCTGCCCTAATTAAACTTCAAAAACCATTATATAGTTCTTCCCATTTTCTTTTCTTTTTAGAATTGACTTATGAATCTATAGATGTTTTCGGAATAATCATTCTGGAGACTTGACATTTTCAAATTAGCCACTGTGCTGCACTGCTTGCTGTGACAAATTGGCCCCCCTCTGGGGACAAGTGGGTGCTTCAATTGTCAACTTCGTTCTTGGCCTCCCACTGCAGCTTCCAGCCAGGCTGCCAATTAGTTCCAGTTGTGATAAGGGCTTTGTGTTTTGTGGACCAGCTTCCAGAAGAGCAGTTTTCTTCCTTTGACTAAGAAATTGTATTTCTGTCATGAAGTGAATTTTATATTTTTGGCGGGGTGGTAGAACAGTTTCTAGGCTTATCCCACCTAGACTTTCCACCACTGCTGTGCCAGATGAATTTAGAATCATATTAGTGCAGCAAAGCATAACATACAACTTTTAATGACAGCACCATCACTTCTGCTGAGTAAATGAGATAAGTGGGTTGCACTGTGCAAGGCAGAGAAAGTGGCTGCATTCACATATAATGGAACCTCCAGCAGGGGTCTTAATTTGCTCTCCATACATTTTCCCCAAGCCATGCCCACCTGCACCAGACCTTATGCCACATATGATGTCACATATCATATGATGTCAGGTGTGGAGCAGGTAAAGGTGTGGATGTAAAGAAAGAACAAGAAGCCTTAAGATAGACTCCTGGTTGCCTCTTGGCATCCAGGGCTTCTATGTGGCACCTTGCAAATTTGGGGCCAAATGCAAACCCTGCTGGGATTGGTTCTACCTAGATGCTCCTTAATGGAGCCAATTCCTACTGAAAGCGGGGCAGCTGCAATCCCTGCAAGCACAAAGGAGAATGCCTCACCTGATGTCAGGGTGCTGTTACCCACCACCCACATCACCCATACCAATCTGCCAAAGGGTTTGGGGGATGTCTCCATCTGGCCCACCCGCCAGATCTAATTCTCCACCCTTAGTCTAAATGTACCAAGGAGTTTTCAGGAACAGGCCCACTTTGATTGGTGCCACTAATGCTGTGGAATGCCTTCACAAGGCAGGTCTGCCAGCCTCACTGCCATATACTTTCAGGTGTCAGGCGAAAACATGGCATTCCTGAAAGGCTTCTGTTTCTGGCTCATGTTGTTTCTGGAATTCTATTTCAGCTGCTGCTTTGCTAGTTATCATTTGTTTATTTGGTTTTTGTCTCTGTGATGCCACTTGTTGTGTACTGTTTTATTTTTCATGAATCTGTAATAATGATATGTTTCAGTTCCAAAACCCTCTAGTATGATTCAACAAATAGGAAAATGTAGCCCACACATTATTTTTGCTATACACTTTGAATATTTTTAGCTGTGATACACTTCTGTCCTAGATGGAGATGGATCTGTCAGTTTTGGTTCTCTGTTTGGCTTGTTTTCCAATCTCAAATTCAGTTCTCCACATTTTTACAGCAAGTTGCAATTTTGAAAAAGAAATCCTCCTGAAAAATTCACCAGCATGTTAGTGCAAATTTCTCCTAATAAACATATATGTATGCAATTTTGCACAATAGATACATTTTTGCAAAACAATATCCCCTAATATAATGCATTTTGTATGGTATTTTCACTAATATAGGCATTTTATGCACTTTATGCAATTTTGTACACATTACGTGGTGGCAGATTAGGATTGCAAAATCCGGAGAAGGAAGAATTCTGCAGGATGGCTGTATTTGGATTTGCTTATTATTTTGGAAAGTGTGACTTTGGTAGGTTTGCCTTGAATATAACTTTTATATTTGGGCTCTAAATATTTATATATAGCAAACAAAACTTACATTTGGTAGAATATTAATGATAACACAATATAGCTCCTTAAGTATATTAAATTGAAAGACTATGCAATAGTAAAACAACTGGTAAAATCACCAGTGTACAATATCCTTGTTTGTCCTTTAAGTTTATGTAGAGGTGCGTCTGTACCAAAAGGCTGATATCCAGTGCTGTGCCAACAAGGGTTCTGCTGGTGCAACAGAGCTTCCATTTCCTCTCATCCTCCTGTATGCCCCCCCAAATGCTCTAGAGCAGGGGTGTCAAACTCAAATTCATCGGGGGCCACATCAGCAGTTTGGTCACCCTCAAAGGGCCGGTTGTGTCTGTAGGACTATGTGTCCACTCTTTATTATCATAAATTATTGTCACTGCATTCAATTATTACTGTTTTTTGTAATAATGTAAGCTCATTCCCACCCCCACGCAGATCACATTCCTGCGTCGTGGCGCGTGTATGGGAGGGGATGTAAATGAGGGAAATTTGAACAAAAGGTGGGGATCGGCGGCTTCCCGGGGGGGGGGGGGGCTCAACTAAACCTTTGGCAGGAAGGAGAAAGCCACTGCTGGGATTAAAAACCTGCAGATGGAAAGAGGGCTTCCCTCTCCCGCCCTGCGCACACCCAAACCCCGCTAGGCAGGATGCCACACGCTGCAACCCACCCCATGCTTTGGAGAGGGGCAGGAACATGCGGTGCAGCGCCAACTCCCTGCTTTGCTTTTGCATCTTCCCTCCTCAGCGCCAGAGTCCCTTCCCCTCGCGCTGAGGGAGGGCAGCGGATTTCCCGAGGAGGAAGGCGGCGGCGGCAGCCCCAGCGGACGTGCATTTTCGCCTCAGAGCTGCTCTTCCCCCCACCCACGCTGTTGTCGTCTTCGCCGCCACCTCTCCCTACCGGGACTGCAGGCAGAGGAGCCCCCCCCCAAAAAAAATTCCCCTCCCACCTACTCAAACCGCGAGGCGACTCCATCTGGAGCCCTACATCATGAGGGGCTGAGAGGAGGCGGCGGCAGAGCGGGAAGAGCAGGAACCCGTGCCGTCGCCGCCGCCTCCCTCCCGGCCGCCCCCCGGGGAGCAGCTCCGCCGGAACTGAGAAGCCAAAGGGCGGCTCGGGGGTGGGGGGCAGAGCAAAAGCCAGGCACCCTCCCGAGTGTCTATGAGGAGAAAACGGGGGAAGAGGGAAGAGAAACCCGGCTCCATCAAGAGAGAGCGACTGTTGCGCTTCGCCTACTTTCCCCTCAGGCTCACTCTGCGTCCCTTTCGCCCGCTCGCTCGCCCACCTCCTGGATGCAGCCGAGGAGAGGAAGGGAAGCGGTGGGCGGCGGCTCCCCAGTGCCGCCTCACTCGCTCTCGGAGACAACAGCAAAGCCCGCCAAAAAAAAATCCAGCGCTGCTCTGTCCCGGCACCAACTTTGCCGGCGGCGCCTGTAGGGCTTTCCTACCTCCTCGGCGGGCTTCCTCCTCCTCCTCCTGCATCTCACTTCCCCGTCTGGCCGCTGTGCCACCGCCTCCCTCAGCCTCATTCGAAATTGAAATTCCCTGGCCAAGGCCGTCAGCACGGCTCCAGCGCCCCGGCCTCCGCCTGCAGCCCCGCCCCCGGTTTTGACCCTCGGCCAATCGCAGGCTCCAGAACTACTGTTAGTTGGTAATGTCGGCGGCGGCTACGCAGGCCACATGACGAGGTCTGGCGGGCCGGATTAGGCCCCCGGGCCTTGTGCTTGACACCCGTGCTCTAGAGAGTCTCCCAAGCCTCCAGAGCTGATTTTGGGTGTGCGTGGAGAGGACAGGAGAAAAAGAGGAAGCTGCATTGCACTCATGGAAGTCAGTTGGTCCAGCAAAGCAGCAGCACTGGATACAGCCCAATGTCCCCCCCCGGCCTTTTCTTTGGTCTGCAGAAAAAGCTTTTTCAGTGATAATCACTCTCTCTGTGTGTATGTGTGCATCCTGCCTTTCTTTCGTAAAGAAACCGCAGATAGCTTCCAATTGCAATGTAGAACACAGCATCCCTATAATGGAAGCTGAAAGGCAAGAGGGCTGGCAACCTGAACAGGAGTGCTCCATGCTTGTCGCAGATTCTACTGGTTCTTTCTATTTCATCTCTATAGGGAAGGACCATAGCTCAGTGGGAGAACACTGAGGTCCCAGGTTCAACCCCTGGCATCTGCAGGTACCGGTAGGACTGGGGGACACTCCTGTGTGAAATCCTGGAGAGCAGCTACCAGTCAGTGTAGACAAGGCATCCCCAAACTGCGGCCCTCCAGATGTTTTGGCCTACAACTCCCATGATCCCTAGCTAGAAGGACCAATGTTCAGGGAAGATGGGAATTGTAGTCCAAAACATCTGGAGGGCTGAAGTTTGGGGATGCCTGGTGTAGACAATGCTGAGCTAGATGGAGAAAAGGTCTGACTCAGTATAAGGCAGCTCCTTATGTTCCAATTGCAAGTTTCTGCTAGCAAAAAAGAAGAAGAAGAAGAAGAAGAAGAAGAAGAAGAAGAAGAAGAAGAAGAAGAAGAAGAAGAAGAAGAAGAAGAAGAAGAGGAGGAGGAGGAGGAGGAGGAGGAGGAGGTGGTGGTGTGGAGGTTTTAGAATTATGCAGAACTCTTACCTGGCAGAGATTCATTCAGGCTCCTTTTGGCATTTAAAAGCAGATTTATAATTCATTCTAGTCTTTACACTGGCCCTGGTGATTTTGCATTAGGGTATTAGAATGAATCGGCCACTCGTTGCTACCGGTATTTGTTGTGGTTTTATTTATAGTTTGTCATTCTGTAATGTTCACACAACCCTGGGGAATTAATTTCCCCTCTATTCCACAGCCCCAGCAGTACTATGCATGATATTATACTTTCCATCTATAACAGCTTTCAAATTTGATAGCCAAACCAGAGGCATTCAGTGAGGGCAGGCACATTCTCTTGCACAACAGGCTGTGGAGCAAAAATTTGCAACCAAGTATAGGGTATGAAAATGCAGCAAAAGCAACAATCACCTGGAATACGACCTCTCTGTATGGGAGCTGAAGCAAACTGTTACAATCGGTTAGAAGAAGAGAAGCACATGGGATTTTTGGAACTGACCTTCAGATTTTGCATTTGTGTGTGCATGCACCTACACACACACTTGCACTTGCTTACCTTTGCTGTACATGTGGAAACAAGAGGTATCACAGAAACAACACCATTTATCAGTACTTTCTCCTGAGACTCCATGCTGCATGGGAGAGTTGGGAGTGCGAATCAGAAACTATAACACGCTCCTGGTGCTTTGTGAATTAGTACTAGTGAAAGTATATGGAGAGGGCTAACCCCTCACTAGATTAGACCAAAAGTCTATCTTGCCAAGCTATCATTTGTTTCCCACAGAGACCAACCCCACATTTCAGATCTACTAACAACTGTCAGGCTTTGTTAGCCGTCATCATACCCATGGTGGTTCTCAGGTCCTTTGTGAAGAAGCTGACTACTTCTCTTGGGTATGATGTTAATGAAAAACAGAGACTGGAGCGTCTTCCGCAGCTGCTGCGTGTGCTTGTTTGCAGTAACCTAGAATTGTAGGAGGCATTATATGCAGGAAACAAAGGCAAGGGATGCAAAGTTCACCTAAAGATGACCTTTGCTAAGAGCCTTGCAATCTAAAGCCAAGATCTGTTGGTATAAGTGAGTTTGGAATAGGCAGGTCTTGGGCTCAGCAGGGGCTACACTGGTGTAATTTCCACACCTTGGCTCAGCTGGGAATAAACTCTCGCCACTCATTCGCTGAAGCAGCCAGTCCAGCAACCATCCAGATCAACTGAATTTTAATAACTTCTGATCACTATTGTTTTATTTTAAAAAGGTGTTCAGTAGATCACAAAGGTTGTTGTTGCTGATAGTAGCTCAAACTGTAATACGGTATACAAGCAGAGGGCAGGGCCATAGCTTTTTCATGAGTTGATGTTATGTGCTGGCTAAAGGCACAAGCAAGCTATCCCTATTTTGGGGTAGGATTCCATCACAAAGCAGCAAATCCACCTTGCCAAATTAAAGTTGATTTGGAGGTATGTGGTGCTGTGGTCTAAACCACAGAGCCTAGGGTTTGCCGATCAGAAGGTTGGCGGTTCGAATCCCCGCGACGGGGTGAGCTCCCGTTGCTCGGTTCCAGCTCCTGCCAACCTAGAAGTTCGAAAGCACGTCAAAGTGCAAGTAGATACATGACCCGGAAGCTGTCTTTGGACAAACGCCAGCTCCCTCGGCCAGTAAAGTGAGATGAGCGCCGCAATCCAGAGTCGCCTGTTTACTTCTTCAAAAGATCAGACGTTCTGTAATAAGGAAAGAGTTGGGAAAGTGTGGGTTAACACTTGCTAAATGCGTCATCTAACTTCTTTGCAAACAAAGAGAAACAAATGCTCAACAAATAGCAAACAGCTTCTAACCTCCCACAAATGGGCAGGTCATCTGGAACTGATATGTCCCAGGTCAATGAAGAAGGAAGTGGTGGTTGCAATCTTGGTATATGCCCAGCCACAACATAAAAACACCCCCCCCCAATTGCCAGGACCACCTACATTCGTTTTCAAACAAGACATACTGAAGGGTAATGGAGAATCAATCTTCAATGAGCTTTTATTTTTTTGGAGTGAAACCAGTTTCTCAAGAAGTTATTTCCAGGGGCAAAAAATGTGCAATAGATTTAGTGAGTGTGTGCACTGCATAGAAAAAACAAATATGCTGTGTACATTGATTTGATAATAAAGTGTTGCATGCTAAGCAGCCTAACAACACCCTTTGTTTCATTGTTTTTACAACAATCATGCTTCTTTTCTTTCACTAAATTAAATGTTCCTTGCTTAGGGAATAAATCCTAGATCAGAAAAGGTAACAACAGAACTCAACTGGGTGCAGAAGGAGATGCCAACATAATGATTATTAGCTTACATTTTCATAAAACAGCAAAAAGCTGGTGATCAGCTTTCCTCATAGAAATAATGTATATGCTGTATAAGATTTCCTACATTTCTATATAAAACACTCAGTGGGTGAGTATCATTTGTTTTGTTGAATGTGCAACACCACTGACTATATTACATTTCAGAGATCTCATTAGACTCTCACTGCCATGGTGCTGTGCTGTGTTTTTTATTCTCTCTGTCAAAATATCAAAGGCAGTTGCATCTATCAATATTAATGAGCAGGAAACCTAAAACATTTCATACTTAAAAATTAGGTTTGGTGTAATTTAAGGACTTAAAAGAAATACCAGAAACAACTGAAAAATAATTTAGTTTGTACTATGCAGCAAAAGAAATACAATAAACACATTTTGGTGCAGACTTACCGTACATATGAACAGCAGTGCCAAGCAGCTCCTTATAGGAATTGTGAGTTGTGGAGAGGCTAGTCAATAGCAGTCTGCAACATATCTATGCTTTGAAAATGCAGGCTGTATTTCCCAGAATAGTGGGGTTTTTTAAAATGACTTTTAAAGATAAAATAAACCGCACATAGAATTTTACAACAACTGCTGTGTTGTGAACCACTTTGAGCATTCCCTCTCCCTCCACTGCCTTCTCTTGTTCTGAGATGTGTGCAAGTATTTTTGCACCTGTACATATGCACAGAGGCTTCCCAGGTATTACATTAGTGTATGAGCAAATGCTACCTGCCTGAGTTTGGTGGCGCAAGCCAATTGGGTGCCTGGGGTGGCGTGCATGCCGTGCAACTAGTTGCGGGACCAGCCACCCGCGGAGGCGGGGCCAGCTGGGGCAGGACGCTCTACGGGGTCTCCAAGGAGTCTGCCTCCCACTCAGCTACTCTACAGCTGAGGGGGAGGCGGCGGGCAGGCCGTTTGGGGCAGCGCAAAGCCTGCGGGCGCCCAAGCCACCGTGTCACTCCCAGGAGAGACACGTGGCTCAGGCGCGCTGCAGGCCCCGTGGTGAGCACCGCACGGCATTTTGTCACCCCCCTCAGTGGTGACACCCATGACACCCACTCCGCCCCTGCCTGAGTTACTATGTCTCAAAATGGGCAAAATGGAGTCTTGTGCTTTTTTGGTGGGTGGGTGGGTGCAGAATATATATTTCCATTTGTTTTGTTTTGTTTTTCCATTTAATACTGAGGTCCAGGCAAGAATATTTTTCAGACTTAGGGTGTGTACACACTGCATGTTAATGCATATTCAGTGTGCCTTTCAGGGGAGCTGTAGACATGACACCATTCCCATGTCATCCCTGTTCCGCACTATCTGTGAGTCTAAAGTGCATTCTGCTGGACCAGTTATAATCTGTTTTGTGCTAAGAATACCAATCATCACCATCATCATCATACTTAATTACTTGCCCTAAGACTGAGGAAGGTCCCTCAACCATGCTTAAGTCACTAGGTAGCAGTGGACTTGCTTGTAGAGTCAGGAGCTTCTTGTTGCTCTTCTGTTCTTGATTAAAAATACACAATAAAGTTATTGTTTAATTTTCTGACTGTCCTATATGCTCAACCTTCCATGGCCTTGCCTCCTTCCTTAGTTTTTTCCGTATCACAAGTCTTTTGATCAGAATTTATCAATGATTTCAGTTCTAAAGCAGTTTAATAAAACTCAAGATAATTGTTCCTCCATGAAGGTCTGAGTTCTAAAACAGATTAAGCTTAAAACACAACATAATTGTTTGTTGAGGTAAGAAACTCTGAGTTTTCCCCTAAAGTATGTGTTTCCCATTTATACGATAATATGGATTACTGTCAGTATATTGCTACCTCATTAGCCTGCAAGGACTAATGTTCAGAAGGTTCAGAAACCTACAATTGAATTTCTGTTCTTTTCTATTTCAGATACCTTAATATAATTAATCTCTAAGAAGACGACAGAACATCCTGATGAAGGAAATATGTCAGCCTTTATATCAATGGTAGAAACTCCAATACTTCAATTTTCCATGACAGGTATATGAAAAATAAAAGTTTGAACAGAATATATACTGTTAGTACTGTATATGTGGATTTGATTTGGAACAATGTTTTTTCAAACCCACAGTCATTTATTCATTTCTGTACTTCCCTCCAACGAGCTCAAGATGGTGCAAATGCTTCTCCCTTGTTTCATTCTCACAACAAACCTGTGAGGCAGGTTGGGTTAGAGATATTAACCAGACCCTTCATCCAGTCATCCTAGGGTTGCCATATGTCCTCTTTTTCCAGGATCTGTCCTCTTTTTCATGGGTAGTCGTCACTGTGATCCATAGTTAAATGCAGAAGTCTGCAAATATGTCCTCTTTTTTGCTCTTCAAAATATGGCAAACCTATCCAGTGCCCTTCATGGCTGAGTTGTTACTTGAATCCAGGTTTCTCCCTAATCCGAGTCTGGAACTCTTCCCATACCACCATACTAGTTATCTGAGTCATACTAGGTTGTTTTCAACTAAGATTAGTTGTATTGCCCCACCCTCCATCAATGTTTATGTATTGTTTTAGTCTTCAGCTTGGATGGCCATCTGTCATGGATGCTTTAGTTGAGATTCCTGCATTGCAGAGAATTGGATTAGATGACTCCTGTGGCCCCTTCCAAGTTCCAACCCTATAAGTCTATGAATTTATGATTCTATGACATTGTGGGGAATGATGCATATGTCTTAATTCATAACCTTGGATAGGATTCATAACCTTGGATAGGATTCTTCATACACTCAATTTTTTTTCATTCTAGTTTCAGCACACAAAACACACACACACACACACACACACACACAATACAAACAATGGAGAAACCCTATTAAGCCCAAGTCTCAGAGTGCCGTTATGAGAACAACTGAGATGCGCTCCTTGTGTGGGCAAGGACTTTTTTCTACTCTGTAATGTGAAATTATTGTTTGCATGGACCTGCTTCTATTATTTAGGGAAAGGGAATATACGGTATATGCTCACTAGGGCTGTGCCCTGGATTTGACCAAGCCCTGAGCCAGATCAGGTACACACAGTCATGGATCACTGTGAATCAGGGCGGATTGTCGCAGAGTGATCCATGACCGTCAGGAGGCGTGACATCAGAAAGGAAGGAGAGATAGCAGGGTGGCAAAACCGTATGAAAAAGGTCAAGACCAGAGGCTGCATCATCCTGGGAGACGATAAACCCAACGCCACAACTCTCCTTCCTTCCTGAAGCCCCATCCTGAATGATCAATGCCTCTGCTCAACAGCTTTTGATGGTAGCATCGATCCTGTCCTGTGGGGTACAAGTGCTGCAAGAGGAGCCCATCCTGCATGATGCTGGCTGCTGCTCCTTTGCAAGAGGCAGCAGTCAGCACGGAGTAGGACTAGATTCTTCCACTTAGCTCTGCCCCCTCTATTGTTTCAGGGATGGGTCCAGGGGTGTATGGGTGGCTCCTGGAGTGGCACAGGGGGAATCATCCTGATCTAGGAGCCACAGGGCAGATTGGGGTGGTGGTGTCTGTGTACTAGAATGCTCAGAAGGAATTCCGTGCTCACACTTGATGCTTGCCGCTCAACTTTAGTCAAAGTGTGGGCAGCTCCATTTAGAGGCAATATTGTCTATTGAAGAAAGTACAAACTGTCCCTTATGTAATTTCAGTGTAAAGTGAGAGGAAAATACACAGTGGGTAGATTTTGGACGAATGCCAGAACTGATATTTGGCATGATAAAAATGTTTTTGTTTGGATATTAAAAACCATACTTGTTTGAGGAAGATAATAATATTTTTTAAAGCATGAAAAAACTTTGATGTACTCAATTTTGTTCTCGCTCTTGCTGTTTTTCCCTTTTTTAAAAAATGAATAGCACACACACAAAATAATCAAACAGATATACAGCAATCTGTGTCACAAGAGTGTGTTTGTTCCAACTGGTCTTCCAATATAACATTGTCTGCATATATTCTTGCTTTTCTTAAGAGAAATAAATTGATGACAACCTCTGTGGGTTGGTTTGCACACAATGTTTGATGATATGGAGCAGAACTAACTGGAGTATTCTCTTGAAAAACGTTTCTGAGATAAATGAGAGTGAATCTTCCATTCATTTAAGTGAGTATTCCTACCTATTGTGCCTATGGATGTGACCTCTGTGATTTAAAAAAAGTTTGTGCATTGTAACTTATGAAATGTGAAGCTAGTGTTTGTTTTGCCATGAATATCTGGATTAGGAAGCTGATACAACTTTTAAGAATGAACTTTTTGGTACACTTCAGAAATGATTATGTACCCAAATTTTACACTCTCTTGTGTTTTGTTAAAAAGACTCTCCTCTGCGTTTGTTTACAACATGATTTGGATTACGGCACATTTGTAGCCAACTGCATTTTTTCCACTTGTGAAAACTAATATAAAACCAGAGTGTACCCTTCTTCTGGAATCTATCCTAATATTACTTGCATCAATATGTTAAGTTATATTGCACTAATTCATGATAAAATCAAAATTATTCACACACACACACACACTCCTCCACAACCACACATACAACGTTAGTCATACTGGTATTAATCATCTCCAAAGTGATCTATGTTACCATGGTAATAGTATGTTTGTATTCTGTATTTTATCTGGACTTCAAAGTTTGGAACCTTTCAGAAAGTAATCCAGCTGATTAAAAATGTTAATTCTCTAGCATGAGCCTTTCTTTGCAGCTGTCAGGCTGAGTCTATCATTGATAAGAATAGTAAATGTTATGTCCTATTCTTTGCTACAGACCATCAAATATATATGCTAGGTATCAGTCACAACCTTAGTTCTCAGTGTTTCTTCCATATTTTGTTCCACTTCAGGCAGTGAAGCCTCTGGCACTGATTGGGTGGTCTAAAAGTTCTTCTGCAAAGGAAAGCAAGATTATCAGTTTGGCTGGGCTTAAAACCCCAGGCAGGAACAGCTTTGCAACTCAGACTGAGGACTGAGCAGAGATCCTAAGAGGTAATGAAAAACAAACCTCAGAGACGAGATGATAGGAAGGGGTGTAAGGGATTGAGAAAGAACCTGGTGGAAGGATAAGTGAAAGAGAAGGAAGGAAAAGAGAAGGAAAAACAGACAAGGCAAAGAACTGAGGTAAGGCTGTGAGAGAGGAGCCTCTGAAGAAACTTTCCAGCATCTAAAGTCTGAGACAGATTTGTGTTGCATCTAGTGCACAGTGATATGCCAGCCCTCAGGGCCAGAAAGTAGTGTCCAGGAATGGAGGTCGGGGGGGGGGGGAGAGACAGGATTTACTTGAATAACCACACAGCTTGGCCAAAAGCTTCTAGCTTCATTTCATTCTGTGATGTGATGTTGACTATAGCCAACCCAGTCCTGTCCGTTGGCTCATCGAAGTTTGCCTGGGGCCAGTGCTCATAGTTAAGCTAATTGCTTGTCATCCTATCTGCATGTCAGTAAACGAGTTCTAGGCAGGAATGCTTCTCTAGTAACTCCCCTATATATACTCATCTTCATTTAATGCAAACACAGATCTTCCCATTGACAGATCGCTCGTGATGACAGCTGCTGTCCGTCCTCAAAAAAATAAAAAATAAAACCCAAATACTGTCTCTTATATTTTCCTCTTGCTGATTTGCTGTTGTACATAAATGGACTCCCCTCACATGGTTGTGTAGTGCTGGCCCATATCTGTTATTTTCTTCTGAATTTGCTGTTCTCAGTAAACACCACCAAATACTGTAGACAAAGGGGAGTTTTTCAGCAGGAAACTAACGTCACAATCAGGGACACATTTTGGATCAGCAGACTGGTCACACAGCTTATTTTTATTTGAAATAAAAGTACCACCTTAAGAATGCTTTTAAAAAATAACAGTGCAGTAGTCTGGAACTTAATATAAAGGTTCTCTGTGCTGTTGCTACTCAAAGTGGAGGTCTGGGCTTTTGTTACCTTAATATGCAATTTGCAATCATGCAGATTAACAAGATTTTCAAACAACATTACAATGCAGGCACAGCAGGACAAAGCCTTGGTTTTTTGTGTTCCTTTTAAAAACAGTTTTAATTTCCTGAGTGCAATACGTGAGTCAAGACGTGTATTTTGAATTAAGCTTTTCAAAATGTTTAATTTAGTTCCATACGGCATGTTCAGAAATATCAAATGAACTTTTCGGTCTTGGTTCAGTTGAGCTGTGATCGCACAAATCAAAGAAATGGCAAATGTTTGCATCAATGTAGCTCCAACATCACTCTCACAAAGGGATTGGAGCAGTGTTAAATGTAAGTGCTCTGTGTGCGACTTGCGTAGATGTGATCAAGTCAGCCTTAATTACCATTCTTTGTCACACTGAGCATGCCATAAATCAAAGTAAAAAATTCAAAAGGGAGGAAACTCATTATCAGAGTGTTGTACAAAAAATGTCACAAGCTAAGGAGGAGAAATTTGGGTTACTCCCTAATCGCATAACCACGAATTATATATAGCCGATATTCTGGAAGATTGGCAGAGATTTTTCAGGAGTCATTTAAGAGGTATGCCCTTTCTCATCAATAATGAAGAGCCGCACATAATGATGGAAGTTGAATCAGCTTCTGTTCCCTGGAGATGCACACAAATCTGTACAATTTAGGAGGAAATTTCCATAGTTCCCATTTTGAACCTTTTCAGAACCTGAGTGTGGTCTGCCTCTGGAGGAGTTTGAAGAATGAGACAAGGGTTATAATAAATAAGACAATAGTTTTTTTTCGCGTGAGGTTTCCAGGTTTTACTGTTAGTGGGTTTCAATGCTGTATTCACACCTTTATGATGTGTGCCTGGCAGATATATTTCACCCACTTGCCTCTCTCTCACTTTTGGATCACTTTTCCCCCACCCCTCCCTTCTCCTCTTGTGTAATCTCCAAGGTAACACAAGTTTTTATGAAAGGGGGAGGGCGATCTCAGAATCAGAATAGAAGCTTAGGAGGAATCTGGGTAGCATGGAAGTCCAGTGGTGTGGAAGTCTGGGTAGTGTGGAAGTGCTAGCAGATCACACCCACTGCAAGAATTACAGGTAAGGTGGTAAGAGAAGGAGCTGCAGTGAGATTTATCCAGGAAATAAGCTCTGAATTGGCATGGTGAAACATCCAAATAGATTTTCTCTGTGAGACACTAAACTAGCAAACGCAAGCAAACAAACAAGCACCTGGAAAATACAAAAGGGGGGGGCGGCTAAGCCACCATCTGATTACACCTAACCTCTCCTTCCTTCCCCCCCATCAATGACCATTGCGTAAGGGAGGGGAGAAGAGCAGGGATCATAGAATCATAAATTTGTTGAGTTGGAAGGGACCCCGAGGGTCATGTAGTCCAATCCCCTGCAATGCAGGAATCTCAGCTAAAGCATCATGGCAGATAACCATCGAAACTCTGCTTAAAAGCCCTCAATGAAGAAGAATCCACCAAAGGAATCCATTCTACTGTTGAACTGATGAACTCATTGTCCCTGTCTCCTCCACCACACAAATTTCATTGTCTTCCATATGTTGGGAAGGCACCTAGTGCAACGGGAACCCTTGTTGTACTCTTACAGTACAGTGGTACCTCGGGTTAAAAACTTAATTCGTTCTGGAGGTCCATTCTTAACCTGAAACTGTTCTTAACCTGAGGTACCACTTTAGCTAATGGGGCCTCCCACTGCTGCTGCGCGACCGGAGCACGATTTCTGTTCTCATCCTGAAGCAAAGTTCTTAACCCAAGGTACTATTTCTGGGTTAGCAGAGTCTGTAACCTGAAGCGTCTGTAACCTGAAGCGTCTGTAACCCGAGGTACCACTGTATCTTCTTCTTGTCATTGTTTATTTAAGTCCCTTCCGCTGTAGGTGGAGGGGAGATTGTGGGCACCACGAAGCCTACACATGGTGGGGGAATGGTTGCCATCCAGCCCCCAGCCCATTGGCCGGCTCCCGGCTGTGGCGCTCCCTTGGAGCATCCAATCAGGACGCACCAGGGGGGCGTGGCTCGCTGATTTAAGCGAGTGCACGGCAAGGAATCGGCTTCTTTTCTCTTGCAGGACCCCCAGCTGCTGCGTTTTCCCGCCCACCCTCCCACTAGGCAGGTCTCTCCTTCCGACATTGCTATGGACCTCAGTTGGTCGCCGTTGAGGGGCCTGGTAGGATTTTTTTCCACTTGGCAAATTGGCTCTGGCCTGGTGGTTTTCGCCTACCTCGTAGCAACTTGTCACAACTTTGGTTTTGGCGGTAGGCATTGGATTATCTCTGAAAGGTTACAGGTGTGGGGGGGGGGAAGGTTGCTGCCATCACCTCCCCCAAAATGCTGAAGGGTACTCCCTTAAGGAGTCCGGGGTGTGGCCATGTCCGAAGCCGTGATAGGTGAGGGCCTAAGGCATGCCCCTAGTGGTGGCCCCGGGGTGAGTTCCTAGTTGATGTGCATCGCAGGGCTCACTCAATGGTGGTTAACCCTTCACAGACTGCCAGCAGAGCGGGCTGGAGTCGGATATAGATGGTTAGATCCAATGCCTAAGCCAATACCTCTCTACATCCATAATCAATAAAGTTGTGGCCTTCTATGCCCATTAACCTTATGCAATGTGTCCTGTGTCTTTATTTATTCTGGGGAGGGTTCGGGGTATCGCCACACAATTTGATTAGTCCCTTGCTAAGCACGTCTCCAAGTGACTTACATTTAAAAACAAAAGCTCATGTAGGCTCCCTGTGCAATTTAGAACCCCGATCTTCTAAGCTTCTGAATCATGTTGGGAGCACACACAAGTAAGGAACGCTTCCCACTGCAGAGGTTCTCGCCCCTACATGTGGAAGGCACTGAAACCACAGCCTAGAGGGTGATTTTCCCTTTGTTGTGTGAAGTTTGAATACTTGAAGAGGGAGGTGATCCCATGTAGAAGTTTTGAGGGGGGACGTCCAAGCAAGAGAGAATGGAAGGAGTTATTTAAAGAACAGGAGAGATCAGGGGCTTCTGGGCAACTGAAGGCAATGGCTGTGGGTGTTTTCTCTATGTCTGTGGATGGAAGAAATCTGACTTTAGTGCACTCATCTTTAGTGTGCATTGGTGTTAACAGCTTTGTGAAATGTCTACACGAGGATGTTATAATGAAGACTTAAACTTTAATGGTATACCCGGGATAGGCAGTTACTGTCTCATAACAGAGAGCCAAGGAAGTCGCTAGGTCAATTCATACAGCACAGTTATAGATGAATCAATAATATTTTAAGCTAGAATGTATTAGAAAGTTATCCAGCCTGAGGAATACCATGAAATTACATTTCTTTCTTTTCCCCACACTCTTTCGAAGGAGGAGGAGAGAAAGAGAGAATATAAGGAAAAAATTTCGGGTATATATTTTGAGGGAATACAAAGAAGTCTGATTGTAAGCTTCCTTTCCTAAAAGTATTGAATTGTGGAAATCATTATTATGACACCAAATTCTAGATGGGGAAAAAAGGGTTGGAATAATAGTTCAAATGGTTCAATTTGGCGCCAGCTAATCTTATGGTTCTATGACTCCTGGCCCACAGAGTAAATTAAAGATATTGAGCCTTTGTTTGTTTTCTGTACTGTACTGTCTTTCATGCGAGGATAAAAAGAACTTGCAACTTCCTCGCAATCCATGGTAGGGGCAGGGTGCCTTGATAGGTATCAAGTAGGGGATCTGAAGGCAGTGTGGTAAGTGCTTGTGCCACACTGGTGATTCCAGCTATAGGACAAAGATAACATTTTACCAAGTCAGCTGAGATAGATGTATCCTCCCAGGACCAAAATACTTAGACAATGGTTTGTAGTTTGAGGCTGTTTTTAAAATCTAGGCCTGATATTCCGTCTGAACCTTTTAAATTGTAATTAAAGGGGTAGATAAAAGTGTCACAAGTGATTGCTCTCCCCCGGTGCCCTCAAAACAGAAGAAGGGTTGCAGGTAATTAGGGTTGGCATATTTAATTACAGTTCTAATTACATGAACTCTTTTCAGCCTAAAACAGCAAGAAATAATCCCTGCTGCTTAATGGAAGCTATTCTTTCTACCAGTCAGCAATTCGATGAAACATCCACTCATTTATGTAAAGGTCATTAGAGCAGCATCTCACCTCACTCGCAACCATGTGGATGTGACGATCTGGTATATACTGTGTCGTATATCCATTATATTCTCTATTTGAGTCGCCCATAGCGATCTCCAAGATTTTAGTTTCTTATTCCCTCAATCATTCACACCAGTGATGGGCGACCTATGAGCTGGGCGGGGCGGGCTGCGTGGAGCCTTTGGGGCACTGTAAGCCAACTCTTGCTCTCCAGGCACCCCCTCTGGAAAGCAGCCCTAGAAGCCCTCAAGACCTTCAGAATGAACTGAATGGAAGATAATGAGTCATGGGGTGGGGGAGGGTGTGTGAATTCAACAGTGCTTAGTTTGTTTTCGGTTGCTAGTTAGTTAATGTTGATAATATTGTTTTGTGGATTATGAATGCTGTAGTGCTTTGTGAATCTTATGACTTTTGTTGTGGTTGTGCTGTTTAGGTTATTTCTTTATTTAATAGTGTTTTATAGAATGTGGTTGTTTTGCTGATTATTTGTGTTCTATATGATTTATGTTGTATTTGTGATGTTCTGTTGTGTTGTTGTTATTTATTGTTTGCAACGTTCTGTTGTGTTATTGTTATTTATTGTTCTGTGAGCTGCTTTGTGATTTGGGTAAGTGAAAAATGGCATAGAAATAAATGAAAAATGAAAACGAAATGGTCAGATCATTGTTGCCATTACCCAGATAAGATGGCACCATGAAGGCCCACTTTGAACTTTGAGCCGGCCATTGTTAAAGGCATGCAGACTTCATTCATGAAAGTAGTGACAACCCTGATTGTGGCCAAACTCTTGTCTATGAGTTTTGCTCACCCTGGAGACTAATGTGTGAATGCTGAATCCAGACAGTCAAACAATTTATGAGCCTGGACATAGCCTTGAGGGAAGAAAAGTCTCTCCTCTACTTTTTCCACTATGCATTAAACATAAGACAATGAAAGCAGAATCTTTTCCCAAATATCTGATTTCTTCCTATTTTCCTTTTCTAAAAGAAAGAAAGGAAACATCATTTCACATATTCTCATGGCAATTGCAATATTCCCTTCTCAGCAGTTCTGTGACCTTCATTTGCAGTGCACATCCCACCCCCCAAAGGAGATACAGCTGTGCACCCCTGGAGCTTCATTGGGAATAGGTTGTGTGTACAGTAAATGATCAAAAAGATAACTTCCTCTGAATTATATTTGCAAGTATGATCAGTTCTGGCCACAATTCAGAGAGAGGTCCTTCAGCATTATTTTACCAAGGCATTTTCACAGCTCCAGTTTTGTGCATCCATCTTGCAAACTCTTGTGCACAGCTTATTCTGCATAATTCTCTGGCACAAAATCTGCTGCTCATTTTGCTCCTGGCAATTTTACATGGAATGATTTAAGACATGTACAGGCAAAAAAGGCAAAATGATTGCCCTTTGAGTGTACTTGAGGGCGCACAGCCTATAGTCCCAGTGGTGTCACAAAAGCAGTGGTGGTAGAATGCAGCAGAAGATCCTTAAGTTTTTTTTCTTCTGTTGTTCAAAGTTAAAAGAATGCAAAATATTAAATGGAGAATTTAAAATAACAGTAGTGTTTGTAAACACTGCAATGCATGAAAAGCCAAAAGTGAATTAATGAAAAACTTCAGCAACCTATACCAGCTTCACTCTGCCCAGTCACCAACAGCATGGAAAGTTTTAAAGTGAACTAAACTGATCTGTTCAAAGTGCTTCATTATATTTTATACACTGGTATCCACTGGGAAATTTTTATGGTTTATTTAAGGTAAGAGTAGTTTTATTGGCTGGAACTACATATTGCATTGAACATGATGGCACAGCTGAATAAACCAACCTCTCAATTCCCTTTACCTTTCATAAAATCTAGGGCAACTTAACTCTGTCTTGAGGTCAAAGTGTTGTGTTCTTCCTCACAGGCTGGTGGTGACAAGGCAGCTGAATCTCCTGGAGCAGTACCTGATTAATTGCAGCAGACAAGGCTTCTCTGATAGAAGGAAGTACTAAAAACTCGTGCAGTGACGATACAACAAGGACATGGGCAAGTCTCCACAAAATTTGATTTCTCTTGAACTAGACCAGTTCAGAAGTGTACAGACCTATTTCTGTGATGTGCAGTATGTTTGTGGGTGGGGGGAAGTCAAGCGGTCTTCCACTCACTATCTGATCAATGTTTCGCTTTATATTTTCTGCTTTAAAATATCACAAATTCAGTTCTAGAGACCCAAACCCCCATATTGGACAAACAGGATGACAATCCCATGTATTGCCTTAGAATTTAGCTTAGTACTTAGCATATCGGCACAATTTCAACAGTGTGATGATGATCACACAGAGTATCTTCTGGTTTGCTGATTAATAAGGGACTTGCAAGAAAATGAATAAACCTTGTGGAAAATTTGTTCTCAAGGAAGGAACTTGATCTTTATCTTGGTGAAGGGGAAAAGGGTTATTCAGCGACAGATGGGTTTTGCACACAGGGGAAAATAAAGCAAAAGGATGCCAACAAACCTGGATCTGGAGTAAAAGGTTTTCTGCTATTTGTGCATTCAGTGAGGGAATAATTATTCATTTATTTGAACTACCCAGTTGATTTTCTGGTATGCGTCCTGAGTTGTTAGGATTGGAAATGCTGAGGGTGAATAATTCTGTATCTCATTAACATGATCTTAGCACAGGATGGAGGGAAGGATAAAACAGCCTGGGATGCTGTACAGTGGTACCTCGGTTTACAAACACAATTGGTTCCGGAAGTATGTACTTAACCTGAAACGTACTTAACCTGAAGCAAACTTTCCCATTGAAAGTATTGGAAAGTGGATTAATCCGTTCCAGACAGGTCCGCGGAGTACTTAAACTGAAAATACTCAAACCGAGGCGTACTTAAACCGAGGTATGACTGTACATTGTACAAGAGCTCAGTTGTGGTCCAAGACACTGGAGAAGATAGAAGTAATGAGTGGTATGAAGGAGCCCCAGCCCTCTGCTTGCAATGTTTCCTCAGCTTTTACTTGATCTTGTAGACTAAGGGTGGGGAACCTGTGCAGCATGGTCCACAGTCAGGGATGAAAGGATTTAGAGCTCAACAACATCTTGAGAACCACAAGTTCCCCACTCCTGCTATAGATTGCTCACCTCTTTTTACATATAAACACAAACTGTTCATTGAAAATGTGTAACAAGAAACAGATTCATTGTGGCTCAGCAGCCTGTTATTTTTAGCAAGTTTTGCAGTGCCCTTGGGGAACTCATGTGGAATTTCCAGGACAAAAGAGGGTAGCTGTTATGCTGGCATTTGGCACATGGATAGGGTTGCCAGACTCAATAGTGGACAGGACTTCTGTGCCTTTAATTGCCCTGCTCTTTTTGAGTCTGGAAACCTTAAAGAGAAACCAGCAGACCCTTTGTTTAATTTCCAGACTATTGAGTCTGGCAACCCTACACATGGACAATAATTAAGACAGGAAGGTGGAAATATGGTGTAGAACAGGTGTGGGCAATGTGTAGGCCTTCAGATGTTGCCAAGCCCTATCAGCCCAAGCTACCATGAGCAATGGTCAAGGGTGATGGGACTTGTAGTTCAGCAACATCTGAGAGGCTAAAGGTTTAGAAGACCTAGTGTGAAAGACTTACACAGGAATATGAAAATACATTTACTTAATAAGCCAGGGTGGGGCTGCAGGGACCAGACCAACCTCTTAAAGTTAGGAGCCTTCTATACTCAGGAAGGACTCCCTGTGCATTTTAGAACCCTAATTTTTCAGAGCTAGCGTGCTCACCCCTTTGTGTGTCAAGTAAACATGCTTGCAAATTCCTACAAAGGGCTAGAGAGGTCAAATGAGGGGGCTCATTTAAAAAGTAGGATAGTTTCAAACAAAAGTAAATAAATCAATGAGCTTAGATGCTCTAACTCTGCTTTGGGTTGTGATCAGTCTATTTCATTATACTGGGTTTCATTTTCCTGACTGGGTTACATAACTAACCTATAACTTAAATGCATTTTCTTCTCTCCAACCAATGTGCATTTACAATGTAGTAATGTCCGCATATAGCTGGAATGGGGAATGTGTTATTGGACTTCACCAGCCTCAACCAGCATGGCCAAAGGTCAGGGGTGATGAAAGTTATAGTCCAGCATCACAAGGAGGGCCACACATTCCCCATTCCAATTTATAGGCTGTCCTTTAGTTATACTAATTTGAATCTACATTACTGTCCATTGACTCCTTCAAATTAGCACTCAACTTGCATATCTTTATTTTCTGAAACTAGGAAATGTGTCCTTCTTCAGCAATTCACCAGGCTCTGCTTCCAGACAAAGTCCCTTCCTTTTAACAGAGGCTGAATGTGAGCAGTTTCATTTGTACCCTTTGATCCATGATAATCTCCCTTGGAACAATATGCTTCTGTACCTCCCCCCCCCCCTTAATTTCATAGCAGCATCTACACATTCATCACTGGAGCTCTGTATCTAAGACCCTTTCATATTCTGATGGAGAAGCTACATGACTGGTAAGGATATAATTCTCTCACAGCATATCAGTGTGATCTCTCTATTAAAATGATAATGAAGACTCAGCAGGAACAGGTATTGTTTCATTATAACCCACTTGCAGGGTCAACCTATATCCAAAAAGCACTCCACACTGGTGACTGGAATCCTTTAAAAAGCTTGTGACGCGGGCAATATAATCTATCAGAAGAAGCCCCGAAATACATTATGAACATCTATTATTTCTGAACCATGCTTGAAATTCCTTGCCTTTGAGTAACAGATTTTTGACCCAACTGTAATTCAGAAAAGTGATATCCATGTTTTCAGATATTGTGCAAACACACCATCTGCTCGCTGTGCATAAGATGGCCAAATATAATGCAAAATGTTATTGTATTGGCAGAGAAGGGCAACAGCAAAAGGGGGGGGGATAGGAAAGGAAAGGAAAGGAAAGGGGAATGAAGTGTAAGAATCGAGGGAATTAGCCTTATCCTGTTAGAGAGCCGGTTCACAGGTGCCCCCTCCAACCTCCAGACATTCACTGGATGCATATGTAGGAGAAGTGGGGCTCTGCTCATTGCCCTTACTGACCACACTGTTGTACTCACCACATGCCCAGTACAAAGTCTGAGCCTACACATCTATAGCTGAATGCACACATGCTCCTCCGTGTTGTCAGTCATGTGGAGGAGGAGGAGCCTATGCATTTACAGGGGCACATGTGTTGTTGTTGTTGTTTAGTCGTTTAGTCATGTCCGACTATTCGTGACCCCATGGACAATAGCACATCAGGCACTCCTGTCTTCCACTGCCTCCCGCAGTTTGGTCAGACTCATGTTGGTAGCTTTGAGAACACTGTCCAAACATCTCGTCCTCTGTCGTCCCCTTCTCCGTGTGCCCTCAATCTTTCCCAACATCAGGGTCTTTTCCAGGGAGTCTTCTCTTCTCACGAGGTGGCCAAAGTATTGGAGCCTCAGCTTCACGATCTGTCCTTCCAGTGAGCACTCAGGGCTGATTTCCTTCAGAATGGATAGGTTTGATCTTCTTGCAGTCCATGGGACTCTCAAGAGTCTCCTCCAGCACCATAATTCAAAAGCATCAATTCTTCGGCAATCAGCCTTCTTTGTGGTTCAGCTCTCACTTCCATACAACACTACTGGGAAAACCATAGCTTTAACTATACGGACCTTTGTCGGCAAGGTGAGGTCTCTGCTTTTTAAGGTGCTGTCTAGGTTTGTCATCACTTTTCTCCCAAGAAAAGTCTCTGCTTTTTAAGGTGCTGTCTAGGTTTGTCATCACTTTTCTCCCAAGAAGCAGACATCTTTTAATTTTGTAACTGCTGTCACCATCTTGGGTGGAGCCCAAGAAAGTAAAATATCTCTCTGCCTCCATTTCTTCCCCTTCTATTTGCCAGGAGATGATGGGACCAGTGGCCATGATCTTAGTTTTTTTGATGTTGAGGTTCAGACCATATTTTGCACTCTCCTTTCTTTAATTCCTCCTCACTTACTGCCATCAAAGTTGTGTCATCTGCATATCTGAGGTTGTTGATATTTCTTCCGGCAATCTTAATTCTGCCTTGGGGTTCATCCATTCCAGCCTTTCGCATGATAAATTCTGCATATGTTAAATAAGCAGGGAGACAATATACAGCCTTGTTGTACTCCTTACCCGATTTTGAACCAATCAGTTGACATGTAGGCTCCCCATTTTGACATTCTACTGAATTCATACAGATCAGTGCTTGGACCCATCAAGCAGACCCAGTGGGAGCAGCCCACTTTTCCTCTATGTGCTCAGTGACTTTGGGGTGGACACCAGTGAATTCATTCTAAAAGGCAGATTTTAAGATTTTACAGCCTATATTTCCATGCTTTACTTTGCTGCATGTAAGAAAATGAATAGAAATTGAGAAAGGCTATCTATTGGAGAGAGAGTCTAAAGATTATAACTTTTAAGGGGGGAATTAATTAGGAAGGTTCTGTCAAAGACGCAGCATAATTAATGTTATGTAAATTAGTTGCCTCTATCACCATTTCTCATATTAGAAGAATTAATAGACTGTGCAATGAAATTTAAAAAGCAACTCATTTAAAACTTATTAAAGGGCACACATTTTAACAGGTAACCTGTAGACCTTTAGGCAAAGACACAATTGATTAAAGCACAGTATTAATTATAAAGTGTTAGACTGTTCAGGATGCAAGAATTCGTAACTTAAATTGATTGAACTAAAGGAAAAATAGACAGCAGCCTTTGCGGTTGGTGGACATAATTATGGTTTGGATCAGTAGCAAAGTGCAGAGCTAAATGGATCAGCTTTAGTTTCAGAAAAGCATGATGGTTCCTAAAATAAAGGTCTGCAAAATGGATCCTGAGATCCCTTGAAACTCCACTCACAGGATCCCCCCATTGGCAGAAGCAAGACCCCAAAATACTGGTTCATATTATTTGTTCAACTCATTAAATTAAAATTCTTATTCAGAATCCAGTTGCATCTGTAAGGCAAACCCGCTGATTCCTTCTCCACACTGAAGTCCTTGTTCTGGAGACTTGGGGGAAGGGGGATTTGGCAAAAATCTGCCCCCCCCATTTCTGCCAGTGGGAACCACTGCTGGATCAGAGACCTTTCCACAAATGGAAGGAGCTCTTCCTTTTGCAGAAGGGCAACTGAAAATCCAAGACAGAAATATGTACCCTTGTCATGTTGAATGGTTAGAAATATGTCAATTTAATACCTGAAACAGCATTCTGTTAAAAATAGTGGAAATAAGCTTGCCCAAGGCCAAAATCTTTGTAAGTATATAGGTTCCAGAGGACATAAAATATGCTTAGTAAGACACCAGCTTATTTTCAAAATGTTGGAAGTGTGAATTTGTACCCTTCTTCAGGCAAAGGCAAATGAAAGGATTGGTAAAATACTGATCAAAGTAACAGTAGCTGCGTCATTATTATTTTTCTGATGAATGGAATCAAACTACACCTTTAAGAATGGGCATGTGTAGGTGAGTTCATAGTAGTTAGCAGAGATAACTGTGTTGTGAAACCACCCTGAGATGTTCAGATAAAGGGCAGCATACAAAATAACAACAACTTTGACTTGCATGCTCCAGTTCTGCTCTTGCCATTGATAACACAGGTAAATAATTCCCCAGAAAAGCTCATGGTCTTTAAAATCTTCTTCATTAGCCTTACAGATACAACTGGATTCTTTTCATAAGACTGTCAATTTAATTCTATGAACTAATACATTGGTGGGGGGATGGGGGTGGTAAGCCTTGTGGGATGTTGGAGTAGTTGGCCTTTCCCGCTCCCTGTCCCACTGTTGTTAAAAGTGATGCAAACATCACACAGTGTTATCCTGAAAAGGTTTAATATTCTTTAAACAAAAAACCAGAAAGGAAAGACAAGAGCCATAGTAACTTGATTGTGATTGATCCCTCTGCCGGAGGGATCAGGCTTTGCTTCCCCTTAGGTAGTGGAGTCTGCTCCTTTAGGACAATCGGGGCACTGCTCTACCGACCTCAGTCTGCCCTCCCCCAGTTGCCACCGGCCTGCCTCTTTCTTACAACCAGTCCAGGGTGTGGTGGCACTACCAGTTAGCTTCCTCTTGCTTAGCCTCAGTGTTGACCTTGTAGAACTCGGCAGAGAGGAGGATGTGGGGGAAACTAGAATTAGATCTGCCCATCATTGGCTTGGGCTCCTTCTATTCTTGGGGCTCCTAGCATTCCGCCCTACCAGTGTCGATGCCATGGGAACCAACCCCAACTGCCCTTAGGGTAGCAAAATTGTTGTTAGCAAAATGCAGGAAATTGTTCACGCAAATGAAATGCAAAGTTTGGCTGGATTCATTCCATATCCAGTACTATCAGACCCAACATAACTCTTCTCAGTAGAGGGTGAATAATGCAAAACAGACAAACTCTTACATTAGCAGAGCTGGAGCTACATATCTTTCATGGTATTCAGCTCCAGTTCCTGGAGTGTTCTTGGCAAAGATATGGATCATTCAAGGAAGTCCTTTTCTAGATTTAAATACTTCTTTATGCTTCCTTGACTGATGCTAAATGTAAACCTTGGCTGGCATTCATTTAGTTGTGCATCTGGGAATGGGGAAGGCTTTTTAATGGGAATCTTGGGGAATGCTGTGTATCTTTTTAAAGGGTTTCTTTTAAGGAAATGCTGCTGCTTATTCTGATTTTCGTATGCTGACATTTTCCCTGTGGATTACCACTTTGTCTGTGATAGTCTTACTAGTATTTCAAAAACTCAGCAGGGCTGGAGCACAAAGTAATCTGGGTAAAAAAGCCAACCCCACTTTGGTCATTTTCATCAATGTTATGTAGTACTAAGTTTTGATGGCGTGTCTCCAGCGACACAAAATCCTATGTCTAAGGGTTCCTCTTCTAGATGCTACCTGTATTAGGTCTTCTTTATTATATGGCAGTATAGAAATACTTCACACATAAATAAACTTTGTCTGAAAAACAATGGAATCTTCCAGAGCTAGACAGATTTTGCTAGTGTTGGGTGCACATTAAACAATTGAATGAACAGTTCCCCAAGACACTCATGAATGATGCAGAAACCCTGTCTAGTGCCATAGTCAATGTGGGATGTTGCTATCCAGGGATGCAATCTAAATGCAGTATTGTCAAAAATCTTGGTTAAGTGCTCAAGGCCCACACAACCAATTAATTCTATTTGACTGAAATTGGCATGCACTCAGTAATTAATTTTGGGCCCTGTGTTGTTTTGAATGTATAGTTCTGTCGTTCTTGTTAATGAGAAATATCTTTAGAAAAGATTTTGCTCCTTTGTAAAACAGTAAGAAGCACCGGCACTGTTAATTGTTATGTAGGGGGAAAGGAACTCACATCAAGGAACAATTAGTTTGTCCTTCCCTTTTCATTTTAACAGCAGAACTAATGAATCCCAATGACACATTTATGATACTCACGTAGTTAAACATTTGGTTTTTATTTTAAAAAAATAGCAAATATATTAAGAACACTGACCAGAAAATTATTTAAAGCTTCATAGCAAAATATGTAGCCAACTCTGTTACAATATATAGGCTTGAGATTCTAACAGGTTAACACTATGCCTCAATTCACTGGGCAAGTAATGCTTTTGACACAGAAACACCACATTGTTAGAATATGGAGTTGGACATTAATAGGGGGGGGGAGCCCTATTCATTAATAGGGAAAAAGTCTTTCACAGTCAACTGGAGTACAACATTTTTACATTTCTGATTGTTTAGGGAGAAGCTATTCAAATAATTCCTGAGTTATTTAGGTTAAGTGAAAATATGAAACATCTGCTAAAATGACCAGTTAACACTGTGATCCTATTGGCCAAACCACAAGGGGTGGAATGGATTACAATAGACTAGTTAGCAAAAGTAGGGTCTATCTGCCTTAAGGCAATGTAAGGAGGTTTTCTGGTAGACCTATTCACAGTGCTAATTTCTTTAGCAATAACTTTCAACTTCAACAGTGACCCAATTGGAGGGGGGGAAATGTCTGCTAACGGTATCGTCACCTTTGCGGCAGTTCACAATGCAGTGTATCCCAGCAACAAGTAATGTTTTAGTTCTTGAAAACTGTGGTCAAAAGCAGGTTCATATTTAATGTCAGCATCATTAATGAATTGCAGTATTTGTTATTTGAGTTCACACTATAACCAGAAAAAACCTTTGTTGTACAACAGAACAACCATTCTACACACATCATTTATTTAAATGCCATAACTACTTGAATTCACTGCCATCCTACTCTTTGACAGGTAGGTTACATGCATATTGAAATTTATATCTCTGAAGTGCCAGGTATAGCTATACCATACCTCATACTTCTATAGAAACACCTAAAAATGTTGTAACAGTGATAACGCCAAACTAGGTGGGTTTTTCCTTGGCCAGCACTGAGCTTTAGGTAAAGGTAAAGGACCCCTGAACGGTTAAGTCCAGTCAAAGGCAACTATGGGGTTGCGGCGCTCATCTCGCTTCAGGCCGAGCAGGGCCGGCCCTTTGGCCAGGCTGGGTGGCGCAGGGCACCACGGCGCCGGCCCACCAGGGGGGGGGCGCCGCGAGCTGCGGCCACCCGCTGGCCGGCCAGTCCGCCACGCACCTGCGCCCACGGCAGCTGTGCCCGCCCGCCGCGCTGAGAAACAGGGTGGGGGGCGCCGGAGGGATCCGCCGCACCACGGCGCCAGGGGCGCTTAAGACGGCCCTGAGGCCGAGGGAGCTGGCATTTGTCCACGGACAGCTTTCCGGGTTGTGTGGCCAGCATGACTAAACCACTTCTGGTGCAACGGAACACTGTGACAGAAGCCAGAATGCATGAAACCCCATTTACCTTCCTGCCACAGTGGTACCTATTTATCTACTTGCACTGGTGTGCTTTCAAACTGCTAGGCTGACAGGAGCTGGGACAGAGCAACGGGAGCTCACTCTATTGTGGGGATTTGAACTGCTAACCTTCCGATTGGCAGGCCCAAGAGGCTCAGTGCTTTAGACCACAGTGCTACCCGCATCCCCCTAGCACTGAGCCTTATTCAACCCCTAGCCACAAAGTCCCACATTTATAACAACCAGCTATCTTTGCATCCTAGATCAGAAACCATCTCATCTTTCTAGCTTAATCCACCCCCTTGTCATCATAACAGAACTACAAACAACATTGGTATTCAGTTGATTATAGCAAGTTCACAAAAATGGTTTTCAATCTCCATAGTCTTTCTCCCAAATCCTAATCACTGTGGTAGCAGGTTTTTTTGTTTGTTTTTTACTAATATTTGACAATGCATTATTACTACCATATGTAAGAGAATTTCTTGTGCATTCCCTGCTTGGAGTGGGGATGAGCAGTTACTACACAGATAAAATGCTATGTGTTTATTGCATGGTAGAAATATCCTTGCGGATCATACTCATTATCTACTTTACGCTTTGGATTCCAAGAAAAACCATGAACTAGTTTCATGTGCCCAAGGGAAACCTGGACTCATTCATGTTGCTCAAAACACTAATACCCACATGGCACACCTCATTTGAAAGCTTTGAAAACAGGTTTCAATACAGAATAGAATCTATATAGAATAGAATCCTATTATTCTTTTGAATAGAATCCTGCTGATATAGAATTCTTTCTTTTAAAAGGAAAACAGTCAATTTTTCCACTGGATATACTGATGGGCTAAATTTGGCTCCACCACAGCAAACCTTCCATCCATCTCCATCTCCAGTTAAAAGCACCATTGTTAACATGTTGCCATCATTGATGGCTCTGAACATCGAAGCTTATTCAGTCAGCTTGTATTGTTGACTCACAGTAATGAAAGATAGCATGCTTACATAGAAACAAAAAGAGTAATGACTGGGAGGAAAGGGATCTGAGATATGTTGAGCAGTGATAATATACAGTATTGCAATTGTAAATTAAGAAGATATCAATTATCAAACCACCATCCAATTACCATCCAAGCACGAACACCATCCAATCGTCACTATGCCAGTGCAGTGTTTTGATGAACAAGCTGCTTGACATTAAACACTTGGCACTGCAGAGGTGAAAAATAACACCTTTGCTAACACAAGGCCATTTTAATCGGATAGAAACATTTGGTAAAAACAGGCTTGTGGCAGTTTCACTGGAAAACCAAACACACACAAAAAAAGAATCACGTGTCAAAATGTTTTGTTTTGCTAAAAAAATACTGACACATTAATTTTAGTCCCCCGTCAAAACGTTGTCTCAGAAGTTCCACGTTTTAGATTGTTACTCAAAAACTCATCATGTTCAAAACTCAAATTATTATGTGATCTGGAAATCATTTGAAGTTTTTCTTTGTTAGTAAAGTCCTTCTTGACTGTTGCTGATGGCACAAGCAGCCTGTCCATTGGATCTTCTTTGTTTTCTAGTTTCATATAACCTTTACTGTTGTTCCGGTCCAGTCTTGGCCAACTTGGGTGTTTTCTTTGTTCAACTTGGACAGTCAGAGTAGAAGGTCCCCTATCTAAGTCTAGGGATTTTGAGTGCACAGACAAAAGATGCAAAGAGGTGTTGGACCCAAACTGTTTTCTGGCTGCACCAGGTGACAGAAACTTTCCTGTACTGGGCCCAAGATTCATAGAAGATTTGGATGAAGAGTCTCCATATAAACTGTTTCTTGGTATCAATGTGCTGGAATGTTTGTACATGTCGTTGGTATGAGTTGATGGAATGGGTAGAGAGTCCATAGATAAATTTCTAGGCCTGCCTCTAGTGCTAACAGAATCCTCAGTGATGTTGTCTATACTGGGCTCATCAATAACACAGTTATTTAGTTTAATTACAGGTAATGTGAAAGCGTTGATGGAGGATGACACAATTGACTTCGTTTCACACTTTAAAGAGCTGCTACTCCTATCATCCTTTGGCTTTCCAGAGTGAGGGTAAAGGCCGAAGACTGAACCAGAACGCTCAGTAAGCAAAGGTGGCAGAAGATGAGTAGCGTTTTTGCCGTCACTAGCAGCAATTTCATCCTCCTCAGCACTGCTGTCTATTCGAAAGTTGCTCGCGTAGCCTGAGAAGGGTGCAATTGTATTTGCAGCCAGCCGTGATGCGTAAGAACTTCCGTTGTACTTGACTTCATTCTCCCCTGCTAAGCCTGTGTAGGCCGCAGTTAGCTGCTTCTGTTCGCTGATCCTCAGAGTATGTATGTCAATGACAGTGGAATAGATGTCTCTCATGTGTATGATTTTTGTCTCCTTGTCACGGTTTTCATGGAGCATAGCATTTGCACAAATAAATATAAATATTCCAATCCCCATTGTGAAAGGCCCCAACATTTTCATCTTATCAGAATGCAAGTGCTGTTCAAAGAAACGAATTATAACTCCATCTTCTTTTTCTATGACTTGGGTATCATTTAGTGGCAAGCTGTATTCAGACTCTGGAAAAGGCTCCTTTTCAGGCCAATACCCAAGGATTGCCATAGCAATCCCCAGAAATGAGATAAGTACTCCCAGAACAAGGAAGAATCCTGATGGAGAGTAAAGTCGAATCTTGCCTCGGACCACGACTACGTCTGCTCTGGGTCGGCGTTTTACTGGCTTTTGTTCTTCAGTAGCTGCTGATGTCGCAAGATTTAGATGATGCTGGGATCTGGCAGAGTCTTGCCGCTTTAAGGCAGCCAGTCCTGTTATGACTCCTCCTGTTGCTATCATAATTTTTTATTGTGATCTAGATGTGAATACAAAAACAAAACAAAAATGTTTTAATAAGGAAAATTAATAAAGTAGGAAGCATTTCTTTTTTTAAAAAAATCTGTATATTTGCAACCTGTCTCTTAGCCCACCAAGATCTACAAACCCTTTCACAAGAATTAAAGTCCAAAAATTACCATTCAGTGTTCTTCATAACATTGTCATTTCTTAATCACATAATGCTGTCATGAAATTTTATTCGAACTGCAAATTCCAGTTGTAAAACAATAAATGGTGTTTCAATATAGTAAAACAGGCAAGAGGAGTTATACAGACTATAGAAATACTTGGTGAGAAGCTATCTGATTAAGAGTAACTAAAACAATTTGTATCTTGACACCAATTTCTACAGAACTCTGAAGGTAACACGCTACCAATCGTTTACCAGGCTGCAGCAACCACACACCCTGATCTAGAGATCCTCATATGCAGAAGCACATTCCTCACCCACTGGTCTCTATAAGGATCTCTTGTGCGTAACAGATGGTTGGAACTGTCATCTCACCAAACGTGGGGTTGGGGTGGAAAGGACATCTAGATTCAGTAATCACATCCCCAAACATATGACTGTTGCAGTCAGAGCCAACAGCACCGTTCATTCACCAAGAACTCACACCAAATGCTTGGTGTGGGTCACTGCTTCTCCCAACATGGTTCCATCCCATAATGTATATTTAGCGTGAAGATTGACTTTGCTGGATCACAATAAACTTACTTTAGCTGAAAAAGGTGGCTGTGCAGGGTGGTGGTAGAGGTAAAGGGACCTCTGTCAATTAAGTCCAGTCGTGAACGACTCTGGGGTTGCGGCACTCATCTCGCTTTACAGGCTGAGGGAGCTGACATTTGTCCACAGACAGCTTTTCCGGGTCATGTGGCCAGCATGACAACGACGCTTCTGGTGAACCAGAGCAGTGCACGGAAACGCCGTTTACCTTCCTGCCGGAGTGGTACCTATTTATCTACTTGCACTTTGACATGCTTTCGAACTGCTAGGTTGGCAGGAGCTGGGACCGAGCAATGGGAGCTCACCCTGTCGCGGGGACTCGAACCGCCAACCTTCTGATTGGCAAGCCCTAGGCTCTGTGGTTTAACCCACAGCGCCATAGGCTCCCCCAATTCATATCCCCATGTCTAACATGGAGACATGGTGGGCAAGGCTGGGGGAAGTCATGCAACACTGGAGATAGGATCAGCCTTGCTGCCACTTTCTGCATTTATATCTCCTTCATACAAGTAAATGCAGAGGAGGATTCTCCCACAATCTGTTGACTGTGGTGGGGGCAGTGCACACAGGTATTCTTTGGGTAGGATTGAGATACTCATTCTCTGTGAGTTTCTATACAAAATGACTTCATGGTGCTTTTCAGATTAGTGTGCAGGTTGAAACTGGACTATAGAAGAGATTTCACACTTCTCTGAAAGTTGTGGTGCAGTTCTCAGCAGTATAAATGTATTGAAAAATGAATACATGTTTTGAGATAAAATTAAAACAGGGCACACATTAATGTGGAGAGGGAATGAACTAAAACTATGGCTAGAAACATGCAGAAATGGCATGGTCCAGAAATACACAGCATAGCACTGTCAAAAAATAACAACCCATGTCCTTTCAAACATGTAGGAATAAAATCAGACTCTAGTACAACACATGTAATGATGCTCTTTTTTGCGTTTCTTAAAAGCATAATTTGTTTGTCACACTTTCAAAAAGCCCTGGCACATGCACCAGGAAAAATAATAAATAAATAAAAGTTACAGATTTTAAGTAGCAGAACAGTATCAGAATTTTAACTTGCAGTAATATTGTTCTGTAAATGGAACAGAGACAAAAACAAATACAGTGGTACCTCTGGTGAAGAACTTAATTCGTTCCGGAGGTCCGTCCTTAACCTGAAACTGTTCTTAACCTCTGAAGCACCACTTTAGCTAATGGGGCCTCCCACTGCCGCTGCCACCGCACGATTTCTGTTCTCATCCTGAGGTAAAGTTCTTAACCCAAGGTACTACCTCCGGGTTAGTGGAGTCTGTAACCTGAAGTGTTTGTAACCTGAAGCGTTTGTAACCCGAGGTACCACTGTACATATAATATGATGCCAAGGAGCAATTTGACATTAGCAATTTGACATTAGCAAATGAAGTCAATGGGCTATTGGATTACGTTAATGATCTATTCATTCTGTATAAATGCCTAACTTGCAGAAGCAAGCCTCTTCCAAGTAACATAAGGAACTAGTTACCGTGTTTCTCCAAAAATAAGACACTGCCTTATATTTATTTTTCCTCAAAAAACAAAACAAAACGGTGGCTTATTTTCAGGGGATGTCTTATTTTTTATTATTAAGTATGGTACAGTTTAACCTACAAGGTTAAATTGCCTATCACTATGGCTTATTTTCGGGGTATGGCTTATTTTCGGGGTATGGCTTATTTTCGGAGAAACATGGTAAATGCCTACATGAAGGCATCACTGGAGCTTCTGATACCTATTCCCATTGACAAAAACATTTAGTTTGCTGACATGTAATCAAAATAGTCACAACTTCTTGATTCACACAGTTTCAATTTTGTAGATCACATATAGTGAGGAAATTGCTACTGGTCTCTAGGAAGGGTGAAATAAACTTCATAAATAAAATTTATATTAGCCTGAAGAGTGCTGCCTTACTCATGCATAAGTGCTCCAACACAGAGCTGGGAACTTGGTCACTCGGGGTTCCTATCTCTATGTTGGAAAACGTGTTTAGCATGGAAACTAGCCTTTTGTCCTGCACTATAACCAAATTCAGCACACAGAACAGCAGAGATTTAGATATAAAACCTTATGACAGATGGGGTGGCGTTGACATAATAGATTCAAGGAAATTATGCTCCCATTATTTATCCTGAAATCACTGAAAAATTAAAATGGAAGCAACCCAGTTTGTAAAGAAGGAAGAGGGGAAGAAAAGTGGGGGGGGGGAGGATCTCAACTCTGCTTGTTTCAGATTCTCAAGTGAAACAACTTTTGTATAACTTTTAAGCATCTACTGCCAAACAACAGTACAGAACATATTGTACTCTAACTCTTTCACACACATATGTATGTATGTACAGAGCAGCAGTGTATTTGTGTTTGTAACATGGACTGGTTTCCGTGAGGTAAATAACACGTTGCTGCTCTGCACTTACTCTTAAGGAACAGTGAATCCTGCCTGGAGCAAGCATTGCAGGTGCTTAGCAACAAGAAAGCACCAATGCTGAGCCTACAGACCTCTCAGTAGGAGTGGTGGTAGAGCATGTTGCCATGACAGCAGTAGCACAAGAACAAGCGCACTGCTGCTGGCCAGCCTCACAGCAGGGGCACAGAATTAAAACTTGGTATATCTGTTGCATATTTACTGAGGCGCTTAAAATAGAGCAAAAATGCACCTAGCACCAAATCTGTTAGGACCCATTCACACTTACTGTGACAACATGGCACATCAGTGCTTTAACTAGTGTTGGCTATAATAACAAAGTACAATGCCAAGTGTCTATCAACATTCAGGAGTACGGTATGTAGTGGACATGAACCACAGCAGGGATGCAACTTCCTGGTACTTTGTCTTAAATCCTTAGGTCAGAATGAGATGCTGCAGGCGATATACAGCTGCCCACTGAAAACAGAAGCCTGTTGCCTCTTCTCTCCCACAGTAAGGTCTAGTAACACAAAGCTTATAATGAACTATCACCAAGCTGAGTTATCCATGCCTCACACAAGCAGCCGCCAATGAAGTAGAGCAGGGGCAAGAGCACTAAGAACACAATGTTGTCATGCCACACTTCTGGGGGTGACACTTAACTATGCTACCAAAGAGAAGAGGATAAGTAGATGCTGTTCTGCTGGAGCTCCCCATCTCTTGTACAGTCTAAGTCCAGCATTAATCCTCATGCCTATCTGAAACAAAGCCCCAATACATGCAACTGCATTTGCTGGAATTCATCCCTTATTCTCTCCTCCACTCCCACTGTTGTCTTCTTCGGCAACCCCTTTCCCAGCTAAAATTTGTTTGTAAGTCCCTTGAGGTAGGAACCAGCCTTTGTTTTTATTACTCTAAAATGTCATGTGTACTGCTGATGCTGTGCAAATAACACACAGTGTGTCTGGAAATATCCCCTTCGTAGTTTATGCATGTACTGTGGCAAATACTCAGGGTCACATAAATGGTGAGTCAGTTCTTAGTCTACTTGGTTTGTGGGGATCTTCATGCCATAGCTGTCAATTTTTCCCTTTTCTCACGAGGAAGCCTATTCAGCATAAGGGAATTCCCCTTAAAAAAAGGGAGAACTTGGCAGCTATGCTTCATGCATAGACTGGTCCTTGAAGCATCCTGCAAATTAAACACATCATGTGTCCAATCTGCCATGTTATTTGATCAAGCTGCTTTAGATGCAGCAGAGAAAACTATACATAGCATATTCGGTTTTGCTAAGGCCTACGTTATGATATACAGCATAAAACTATGGAAATAAGTTTTTCCCAGAATTACAGCTCCTAAAGTGACCATGCTACTTTTAAGACCCTGGAGAAGAATTGCCACCAGCTCTGGTATGAAGCCATAGGCCCTGCTGACACTTGTGGAAAGAGCAATGGCCATGCAAGCCTTTGGGGAGCATACTGGGACCACCAGTGGGTAGCCTCCATGAGGAGGATGTATTTGCAGCCCCAACAATTTGCAAGATTCCATCAGCCTCTTTTCAGCCCACTGCAATTGTATAAAATCCCATTAAGTGTGAAGTTCCCACACAGAGTTGCTGGCTTTCACAAACAGTGTCCTAGAATGAGTGGAGATGGAGTGGCCACTTACACGTATCACCAAATAGAGAGAGACAGGAAGGGGTTTGCATAAGATCTGCATACGTGTAGGTAAACATTCAGAAAGAATTATTATAATTTAAACAAAGCATAATTATCTCACTATTGCTGTTCAGGTATTGCTGACAGGCCACTTTGAGCCACTTTCCCTCTTTCTGATGGTTCTTAAAACTGGTCTTGAACTGGGCAGCCCTTCAAATGGAGGACTGTCCTTTGTAAAGTAGGGCACTCAGCCACCCTAAGCAAAGCCTGGCATCACCACCCCAAGGTGCTTCTGTGAAGTGAACCAGCCTACATTGCTAGATAATTTATTACAGAAATGCTAAGGAACAGGATCAGGCCCTTTAGATAGCAATTGTAAACACTTTAAAGGTGCTTAATACACCACTTTCCCTCAAGTGGCTCTTCACAATCAACCAGGAGAAAAGCAGACAAGTGAAGGTGGAAAGAAAACAATGGCCTGGATCCGCAGTTCTAAGAATGAAAGGAAGTGACAGAAAGGGACCAGCCACAAAATAAAACTATATCCTAGGCCAGCATTTCTCAACTGCTGTTCCGCGGCACACTAGTGTGCCGCGAGACGCTGGCTGGTGTGCCGCGACATGCGGCGACGAGAAGGGCGATTTGCATTGACACGTGCCTGGCGGCAGCACTGACCCACCGGGAAGGAAGCCGGCCGGGTCACGACGTGGGGCGAGCGCAGCTCTCAACAGCCACCACCACGGGAGGGTGGTTTTAGACAAACTTAAAGAAGCTGGCTGGATGAGCTCAACCTGAAACTTGCTGAGCAAAGGATTGTGCTGGCAGAGAAATCAGCGGCTTGTGAAGCCTTATTACAGGAGATTGCAACCAACACAGCAATTGGCAAGTGTTTCTTACAGTCATAATTATATAGTCAATATAGGGCGGCACAGAGTTAAATTTTTTAACTTTTTTAATGGTGGTGTGCCTCGTGATTTTTTTCATGGAACAAGTGTGCCTTGGCCCAAAAAAGGTTGAGAAACACTGTCCTAGGCCAACCCCAACAACTCTCACCATCAAAGGAAAACAAATGCACAGCAAAGAACTTGCACAACCGACGCTGACAACCCCCCCCCCCGCATTAAGTAAAATAGAAACATTGTCACACACACCCTTCCCTTATCTACCGCTCTCCCCCCTTTTCCTCCACAATGTCTCAACAACTGAAACTGATCTGTAAAAATGCTATGAGAGACATTGCACACGTCTTTGTAAACTGAGAAAACCTTTAATAAAAATTTATATATATATTTTAAAAAAGAAAGGAACTTTCCTGTCTCATCCTTCCTTATGTAAGCATTTCTGTTTGTTCATGGAGCTCAGGATCCAAACCTGTATTTTTTTATTTTGTAGGGTAAAAAGAATCATGCCCTGGAAAGGCTTCTTTAATACCAATTTTCCTTTCAATATTACTTTACTTCTTTCTTCTGTCACAAAGAGAATAGGATGCTAAGCAACCTCTAGGATCACAAGCTGGGCTGTCTAATGTTTCTGACTTCATATACTTACAAATTAAGTATTCCTCCCTGTCTTTGTATTTATTTGTATTAATATTTTTAGGGTGCTTTTCCACCAGAGGACTGCAAAGTGTTGTGCAACATAACATTCATGGTGGGTGCGGAGGAATGACCACTTTAAAAATCAATACTGATATTTTAAACTTCGTTTTTTACTGTTTTATTGTTCCTTTTCCCTTCCTGATCTTTTCAACCTTCCCAACTGCAAAGGAGATGGGAAAGGGATAGTTGGTGGGATGGGGAGAGAAAGTCATTTTAAGCATAAAGGCAAAGGGACCCCTGACCATTAGGTCCAGTCACGGACGACTCTGGGGTTGTGGCGCTCATCTCGCTCTATTGGCCGAGGGAGCCGGCCAGGGCAGTCTTGAGCAGGTCACGCGCCCTGGCGCTGAGGGGTGGAGATCGCCCTGGCACCCGCGCCCTGTCTACCGGCCCGGCGCTCTGCCGCCCCGCGCCACCGGGACTCTACCTAGAGCCGGCCCTGGAGCCGGCGTACAGCTTCCAGGTCATGTGGCCAGCATGACTAAGCCGCTTCTGGTGAACCAGAGCAGCGCACGGAAACGCCATTTACCTTCCCGCCGTAGTGGTACCTATTTATCTACTTGCACTTTGACATGCTTTCGAACTGCTGGGTTGGTTGACAGGTGCTGAGACCAAGCAATGGGAGCTCACCCCGTCACGGGGATTCAAACCACTGACCTTCTGATCGGCAAGCCCTAGGCTCTGTGGTTTAACCCACAGTGCCACCCATGTCGATTTTAAGCATACATGGAAACAATTTCCAGCAGGATTGGTGCAACACATTTTTTTACCCAAGGTGGACAGGCCTACTCTTACTCTTCACCACCTTTACCTGCTCCAACCCCCCTTGGTTGTGAGTGGGAGGTGCACAACCAGGATAGCACTTTAAGACCCTGGACTGTGCATTGGAAGCCATGTCTCCACCTGCCCCACACCTGATGTCAAAGTGTCATCTTTTGAGGATGTGGTTCATGGGGAATGGCCTCCTGAGCCAAACGGGTACCCGTGCTGGGCCAATTTTGCCTTAATGCAAGAAGTTCTCCATTCCTGTTGTACATTATGATACAGTTACAGTTTAGAGAAATCTGGAGAAGCTGACACCTGTTAAGTGCATCTGGAGTTGCATATAAAACTAGCAGTTTTGGAGATGCCACAACTTTTTGAAAGTTGTCTAGATAGCCAAAGCTTTTGTAATATGATGTAAGTATTCTGACTGCACTCTTGGGACTATGATCTCTGCAAGAGGATCGGGGAACATAGTGATGCATGAACATTCCCATCTCCAGCTCAGAAATGACATCTTCCTATCCCCCCACCCTCACTGAGTGCTTTCAAAAACTGAAGGACTTTTGCAAGTACTTGCTGGGGAGGGAATCATTACCGGTATTTGTCTCTTTGCAACTGAAAGTCAAGCAATTAAATATTTGCCTTGTATAAAACCTAATCAAACTAACTGAGTAATCATCAAGAGGGCATTCTATAACCAGGGTGCCACCACCGAAAAGACAATTTCCGTGATTATCTTCCACTTGATGGCAACACAGAGAGGGGTCTCTGATGTGTATGTTAAAACACAGGAAGATTCGCATGCAAGGGACAATTCTTCAGGCCCCTAGGACTCGAGCAAATTAAGTTATGTAGCATGTTCTCTCTTTAAAAGCCTTTTAAAAAATGTAGTCATTCCCCTTCTGCCTTGTAACACTTTCTTCCCTCACTACCGATGCACCTGCCCCCCCCCACAGCAACTATTAAAAGACTGTCCTTTCAAGTAACATTTGTCTTCAGCCCCATCTGTAACTGCAATTATGTCTCGTAGTCTGTAGAATGCCACTTTTTACTATCTAGCTGTTATCTGTAAATGGAACAGAGACAAAAACAAATAGGAAATCCATTTCATAAGAGGCACAAGCTCTGCTGTGGACTGTCCTAAGCTCTTTAAACTGCAGCACTTCTTTCTATTTTGGGAAATAATCTTTGGGTTTTCAACCATGATTTTCACATCCCAATCTGCTTTGGGCATATTTTTGCCTTCCAAAGCCCCCCAACAAAAATTGTTTAGAAATTAATCGAAAAATCTTCTTTTATCCACAATATATTTATAGGATAATTAGATTAAAGGGGGGGGCATTTCTCCTACTTATGTAAGGAGTGTTTGAAAAAGAAAGGTTAGGAAAAACTGTTAACTGAAGATGCATTTGCCTCTTCTTCTTTTTTTTGCCAAGAGTGCAATTAGTATTAGAAAAATCCTTTAATCTTACTCTAAAAATGGGAATGCGCTTCAAATCTCAAAACTATATTCACGGCAAATGAGCAAAGGAGGAGCAGAGAGGCAAAGAAAATGACAGCACAATACAATGACATAAAGGGAAATAATAATAGCTCTTTCTAAGCAGGAATGGCAGTTCCAGAAGTCAATTTTTTGTGCGTTATTATCTTTCTTACTAACACAGTAGTAATGCAGATAGCAATATTACAGTGACAGAACAAAACAGAACTGGGTGGTCGACCAAGAACATTCTTTGGGAACTACCCAGCACCTCTTCATTTGTCTGCTATTTGATGCCACCCCCTGTAATTGCCTCTTGCCATTTCGTTTCAACAGCGCATTTGCAAAGGTAAGGAAAGCAGCAATTCCACCAGGAATTACAGAGTTACAAAAATACACAAACAGTTGGAGATGTTTATGTGGTTGCCTGAATTCTAATCCACATTCAACAAGGCCTAAGAGACAGGTGCAGTGTTTCGGTGGCCAGACAAGAAGGTTTTAATGGTTGCCAACCTAGCAGTTTGAAAGCACACCAGTGCAAGTGGATTAATAGGTACCGCTGTGGCGGGAAGGTAAACGGTGTTTCTGTGAGCTCTGGCTTCCGTCACAGTGTCCCGTTGCACCAGAAGCTGATTAGTCATGCTGGTCACATTCAACTGAATACCAGTGTTGTCTGTAGTTCTGTTATGACGACAACGGGATGGATTAAGCTAGAAAGATGAGATTGTTTCTGATCTGGGATGCTAAGATAGCTGGTTGTTATAAAGGTGAGACTTTGTGGCTAGGGGTTGAATAAGGCTCAGTGCTAGGGGGATATGGGTAGCACTGTGGTCTAAACCACTGAGCCACTTGAGCTTGCCAATTGGAAAGTTAGCAGTTCAAATCCCCACAATAGAGTGAGCTCCCGTTGCTTTGTCCCAGCTCCTGTCAGCCTAGCAGTTTGAAAGCACACCAGTGCAAGTAGATAAATAGGTACCGCTGTGGCGGGAAGGTAAATGGGGTTTCCATGCGCTCTGGCTTCTGTCACGGTGTTCCATTGCACCAGAAGTGGTTTAGTCATGCTGGCCACATGACCTGGAAAGCTGTCTGTGGACAAACGCCGGCTCCCTTGGCCTGAAGCAAGATGAGCGCTGCACCCCATAGTCACCTTTGACTGGACTTAACCATCCAGGGGCCCTTTACCTTTTTTAACTAATGGCTGCAGTTAGGACATGACCTCCAGAGTTTCAGGAAGGGGTTGTTTCTCCCTGTCCTGCCTGGATATGTCAGGGATTAAGCCAGGAAACTTCTGCATGCAAAGCAGATCCTCTGCCACTGAATCGCAGTCCTTCCACAGGAGGAAGAGGAGCAAAGATAAGGGTGGAGCAAAACCCCAGGGGTATATAATCTGGTAGAGTACTTTCACATGGTCTGCTACCGAGGGTTGTGCAAGAAGGTGTGGCAGCCTGCATCATATTCTATGATCTGCCGCTCACTAACTCATTACTGTGGTGGTGGTTTCCTCATAAAAATTTGTATACCTGGATCAAAGATCTGGATTTAAAAGCTGTACATTGTCATGTTCACTGACCATTCCTTCATTCCTCTTTTATTTTCAGAACCTCTTTCTCTTAACTTGATTTTTGCACCACTGTTGTAGCAAATGCATCCACCACTTAATTATACAACAGGAAATACATTGCCACAGAGTTTGCATCTGACAGGGGGAGCCATAGCCAGTCTTAGCTCTTTGCATGATATTCAGGTTTGCAAGGACACCAAAATGCAAATACACAGGGGAAACAAGAAGGTAGAGAGAACAGAGTTGGCATTATCTATTGGATTTATATCCCACCTTGTCTATAAACTCAATACATCGTACATAGTTCCTCACCTCCAATTTCATCCTCACCATGACGAAGATGAAATAGGAAAGACTGAGAGATGGTGATTGGCTCAAGGTTACCTAGTGGGTTTCACAGCTGAGTGAAGATTTGAATTGGGGCCTCCCCAGTCCTAGACTGATGATCTTACAATGCAATCCTAACTATGTTTACTCAGCTATAAGTCCTGTTGAATGCAATGTGACTTACAGATAAGTGAGCTTAGGGTGGAAACCTTAAGCACTACACCAGACTGGCACATGTATTCCTCATACCTGAACTGCAAAGGCAAAGTAGTCATGAATCTAGAAAGCAATCACCACTTTATACAATTATACAATTATGAATAAGCAGACTTTAAGATACAGCAAGGGAATCAACTGCAAGTACTGAGAGAAAGTAAAACTACACATCAGTGCACCTTATGCAGAAATTGCTATGCACTATTTTGCAATTCAACTCTGAAAATGAAACCTGAAATTCCGATCTGAAAATTATTGTTGGCCTTCCAAAAACCCATACTGTAGTACTTTTGACAGATTCATTTAATGGTCATGCTTACATAAAGGGTATTATGTATGTCCAAAATAACTTGCAGTTTTGTTGCTTTTTAAAACTTTATTCCTCAAATGATCTTCATTGCCCCAATGATGTCACCTTTTAGTGCCACACAATTTTTTGTTGTTACCAGCATGCCACATATGTGAGGGGACCTCTTGCACACCCTCAAAATTCGAAATTGGCAGGTGGTGTTGTGGCTACAAATGAAATGCACAGCTTCCCAAAGGGAGGATTTGAGAGCATTTGATGACTTGATGCACATCTGGACCTACTGAAATTCAAATTGACAGCTAGATTTCCCTGCAGAAGCCTGCTGCCCAAGATAAGGGAAATAGAACTGAAGAATGGACTCCCTCCAGCAGCTTTCTGCATCTGCCTAACTTAGATTGTCTTCTCTTATCTGTTGCCCAGGGTAACCTTCATTTTGGACATGTAAGCAAGTTGCATAAAAACCTGTCAGTTCACACTTCCCTGGCAGAAAAGCTATGTATTAGTTTACACGGAAAGATGAAAGAGAAGATTCTTTCAGTGTCCTTGACACAAGCCATTATTACCAATTCTTTTTCTCCTTGATTGTCACCTGAAAGCATTCCATAGATAGGATATATACCTGTGCCTGAGACCACACTTCCCAAGAAGGGTTACACATTCCAATAGCTTTTGAAGAAATGTGTCATCCCTTTCCAAGACGGTGTCCAGGATATCTGACATTTCCCCCATCCTCCCAGCACTTGTCCACATAGAGAATTGCTGTGCCCAGAGATTAATTTCTAAAGAGAGAAGTGCAAGAAGTTCTGGTAGGAAGCTGTGCCATCTGCTCTGGAAACTTGCCTCTTAATTTAAAATAAGTGGGTGCTTGCTATTGAGTATTTGATGGTGCAAAAAGAAGGCACATTCTGCGCATGGAGAAGGGGTCCAATGATATACTGCCCTGATTTCCTTGGAGGAAGGGTGGGATAAAAATATAACCAATGGCAAACATTAGTAATATTCCAGGATTTGGTCCCCAAATTGAAAACTGTACAGTATTAGAATAAGAATCAAGCAAAATCCCCCTAACCTTTGATTATATACCCCTAACACACTTCTATGTTGAGCCTCAGATGTTTCTGCTATATATCATATCACTCAAATTACAACACGGTAAAACCTCAAGCCCAGAAGGGTCTTTCACAGACAGCAAATAATCTCTCTTACTACCTTCTTTCAACTTGCCTGCCTATGATATAGCATTGCATTCCTCAAGTGTTTTTAAATGCTGAGAGCATTATCTGTGAGCTATAAGATCAGCAGGTAAATTTTTAGGGAAAACAACATTCTGTAAAAGATTCGTTGAATGACAGATGCTGTCTTGAGAAATCACATTCTAATCCATTCTTTTTTAAAACAGGATTTTAATGCAGAGAGTTTAAATGTCAGGAAGGTTTTTTTGGGGTTTTTTTTAAAAAAAACCAAACAAATATATATATATTTTTTTAAAAAAAACACAACCCCTTAAGTTGCAGCTTAGTTACATCTTGGATAATTTCCCTTGCAGATATGTTTGGAAAAAGCAAATGGCTCTTTTCTGCATAATGCACCACAGTTCCACTGCATAGAACAATGAAGAGAGTTACAGTGCTCACACTTCTCCAATGCCCCCCTTTCCATTTCCTGTATTGTGTTGGTTTTTCTTAAATATTTTTTCACCCATTTCTGAATTGATTTTTAAAGCTCTGCAAGTCCAAGATGTTTGACAAGGGAAAAAAGCTTAAAGGAAAAATGGTAGAGCAGGCATCCCCAAACTGTGGCCCTCCAGATGTTTTGGCCTACAACTACCAGCATCCCTAGCTAACAGGACCAGTGGTCAGGGATGATGGGAATTGTAGTCCAAAACATCTGGAGGGCCGAAGTTTGGGGATGCCTGTGGTAGAGCATGAGACTCCTAATCTCAGGGTTGTGGGTTCAAGGTCCACATTGGGCAAAAGATTCCTGCATTGCAGGTGGTTGGACGAGATAATCCTTGTGGTCCCTTCCAACTCTACAATTCTATGATACTATGATTCTATGATACTTGCTAAATGTTCTACCTAAATGAAGACAGCTGCACGCAAACTCCAGATAAAGTAAAATAGAGGGTGTATAAGGCTGCAACCGTATACACACTTAATTGGGAGTACGGTAAGCCCTGCTAAATTTAATGAGCCGTTTATGAGAATACATTGATAGGATTTTGTTGTAAGTTAATCAGCTACATTTATGTCCCATTGATTTCAGTGTGGCAGCCTAATTAATTGGCCCTACTGGCTTCAACAGGACGCAAGTTCAACTAAGTCTGGTCCAGTCCAGAGAAAATACAAAGAAAGGAAAGGAGTTGCCACCACTAGAAGACACTCCATACCTTGGACTACAATTCCCATCAGGCCCAGCTGATAAGCCCAGTGATAAGGGATGATTATAAATGTAGTTCAGCTACTTTTGGAGGGCCACAAGTTGCCCACCCCTGCCCTAATAATGACGTATGTTCCTCATATACAGCAATGAATATAAATAATGAATATTCTCTTACAACAAATTGCTTTTATTACTTGCACACACACACACCCCTATATTGCAACCAGAAAAGAGACCTGAAATCTGGTTAAGTAATTTCAAGTTCGAGCTTCTTTAATTCTTTACTTGAGTTGCATACATGAAAATTGCACTTAGCTATCTGACCAGCTACACCAGGCATCCCCCAACTGCGGCCCTCCAGATGTTTGGCCTACAACTCCCATGATCCCTAGCTAAGAGGACCAGTGGTCAGGAATGATGGGAATTGTAGTCCAAAACATCTGGATGGCCAAAGTTTGGGGATGCCTGAGTTACACCAACATCCTGTCTCTACAGCTGAGCAGAAGAAAAGCTCTAGGAAAATGAAACACAGTTGTACATTAACTAGATTACATGTCAACGGACATCTGTTTTACATTTTAAGGCCGAATTATGCAAACTGGATTTTCCTCCTCTCTCTGGTCTCCTACCTGATGCCCCCTATGCTGTTGGAATCAGAGGTACTTGACTCCTCAGGTAAATCAGCCTTGTGAGAAGGTTCAGTTCAGTTAAGAATCAACTGACTGCTAGCCTCAGGTTCAATGCCTTGAAACCTGCTGGTGGTAGAGTGGCTGGTTTAGGGTTAGAGCTGGCCTTGGCCCAGCAGTTAGGCTCCTTATACAGTATGAGTTCCATTTCTGTATGATTACTTATTACAGTGGTACCTCTACTTACGAATTTAATGCGTTCTGAACGCACATTTGTAAGTCGGAAAAAATTGTAAGTCAAATCCCATAGGAATGCATTGGGAGAAAAAATTAGTAAGTTGAAGCAACCCTATCTAAAAATTCGTACCCTGTTTCTCATATTTTAAGACATACCCATAAAATAAGCCATAGCAGGATTTCTAAGCATTCGAGGAATATAAGACATACCCCGAAAATAAGACATAGTGATAGGTGCAGCAGCAATGCCGGCCGTGGCAGGAGGAGGAGGAAAAAAATAAGACATCCCTTGAAAATAAGCCATAGTGTGTTTTTTTGAGGAAAAAATAAATATAAGACATGTCTTATAATATGAGAAACACGGTAAGTAGAAAAAATCCTATCTAAACCGCATCCAAGATCGCGGACGGAGCTCTGTTCATAAGTAGAAACATTTGTAAGTAGAGTTATTCGTAAGTAGAGGTACCACTGTACTTACAAAACCTATAAGTGCACCATGGAGGCCAAGAGTATACCCCACATGATGCCCTCTAGTTCTTTTATTTTTGTAAAGTCCATTTTGTTATTTCATTTTATAATGTATATAAAACAAAGAGAACAATTATAACAGACAAAAAAATTAAAAGGTGAAAAACACAAACTATAAAAAGGCATGCGGAATGAGTAGGTGCACCTGAGTTAAAATAACAAAGTCCAAGTAAAGGCTATCAACTTTATCAGATCATCAAGAATAGTTCCAGATTTGATAGGCTTGTCTTGAAAATGACGGTTCAGATGTAAATGCCACAAAGGAATGCCAAATCATATAAAAGGTGTCTGGAGATTCCAGTCCTTGTCGAAATCTCAAATTACGCATTATTTTCTCCATTATAGCTATATTCTAGAATGAGCGGTACCAAGTGTGCAATGCAAGATTTGGGGCTGTTTTCCATTGAGTTGCAATTACTATTTGTGCTGCCAAGATCATATATAAGACCAATTCTTTTGGCAATGTATTTACATGGATATCACTAAAAATATTCAGTAAGATTAATTTATGACAACAAACTATATTTATTCAGTAATATTTATCATTTATGTCAAAATTAAATTACAAAAATCTTGTACAAACTGACATTCCCACCATAAATGATAATATGTACCGACTTTATTGCAACCCCTTTAACAATTAGCTGATGGAGAAAAAAAACATTTTTTACCTTTGCAAAGGAGTGCAAGACCATCTGTGTAATAATGTTAAGCAGTTTTCTCTAAGAAAACTGGAAACAGATTTTAAGGGTCGTGATTCCCAAATTATATTCCAGTCCTTGGGAAGAATCTGTGCACCAATATCCAGTTCCCATAACTTTATCAGTGGTTCCACAGATCCACAAGTTACATTAAGCTGTTGGGTTCCAGCTGCCACCAACCTCATCTAACATGGTCAATGGCCATGAAGGTTGGGAGAACATGCTGCCTGGCCACGGTAACCCAAGGACAGGATTCTACCATAAATAAAATGATTAAATATTTTATATTATGTTTGGTGATACGATCCTATCTAATATTACTGCAAATCATTCATTTTAAAAAGCTATATAGACCTGCTTCTTCCCAGGGTTCAAGGTGAGTTATATTTCTTCACTTCATATAGTCTGAATGTTCCCTTGAAGAATCCTTTTGAGAAAGGTCTCCGTTATTCATATTTTGCAGCTGGAGGCCCAAGGCTGACAGATCGCAACCTACTCAAGGGCACTCAGCAAGGCCATGACTAAAATGGGATTTAGCCAATGGCTTCTCAACACAAGCAGGGGGGAGAATAGGAAGCAAAAGGAGGGGGGGTGATATTCAATATGTTGCAGACCTCTAATACCCTTCATCAGGGAGTTTGAAATAGAGAAGTTCAGTCTTTTGTCATACTATCGCCTCTTTCCTCTGCTGTAGAAGGAAAGAAAGAGATGGTCTAGCAAAAGACAGAACTTCTGTATTTCAAATTCCCTGATGACTTGGACTTTTCTCCCTTTCCCCTTTGCTTCCTGCTCCTTCTTCCACCATTGGCCTGCAGTTTCTCTTTTTGCTACACTTCAGCACAGGCAGCCAGAGTTGGAACCCTGACTTGTAGATGAGCCTTGAAAATGGAGACACACAGTGCAGTCATAGCTTGGCTCCCGTACTTGGGAGTCTGGCTCCCGAACGATCAAAAACTGGAAGTGAGTGTTCCGGTTTTCGAACGTTCTTTTGGAAGCTGAACATCCAACGGGGCTTCCGCTGCTTCTGATTGGCTGCAGGAGCTTCCTACAGTCAATCAGAAGCCACACTTTGGAAGTCGAACGTTTCGGAAGTCGAATGGACTTCTGGAACAGATTATGTTAGACTTCCGAGGTACGACTGTACTGTATTAAGGACTAGGGATGCAGTGCTCTGCACACTGACTTGGGAGTAAAGCCCATTCAGCTCAGTGAGAGAAAGCACAGAGTGCAGGGCTGAAAAACTCGATTTGTTTTAAGTTGCGCACATCATGTAACAGTTTCCGCTGGCTGTAGCATCCTGTCATAGAACAGATAATGAATCAAGTTAAATTTGTTCCTGTTCTGGGAAGGGAGATTAAGACAACATTTTTAACAGTAAACTTCTCTTGCCCTGCAAACCATCAGATCAGAGGTTAAGCTTAAAACATCAAAAAGTAAAAGATGCAACAGAAAGAGGATTTCTGCCCAGAGGAGTCTTGTGTCTGGCTAAGCATACAGCCCTAGGCTTCCTTACTTGGGAGTAAGCCCCACTGAACTCAGCAGGGCTTAATTCCGAGTAGACACTATAAAACACAAATCTGTTACTTCCCCCTTTTCAAGGCACTTTTCCGAGGCAATATTTTCATTAACATAAATGTCATGTTTACAATTGTTAGTCTGTCTGATTTCACAGTTGTGAAGAGATATTGCCAAGATCTGCTCAGAATAAATGCTATGGGCCAAATTAGGCATTATGTACAGCAGATGCATGCTGGTAGTACTCTGATGGCCCTTTTTAAACATTAATGTCTGCTTCTGGAGGGAGGATTGGAGACTGGATAAGTAGCAGCATGGGGTGCTTTGCTTAACCCTTTCCCTGCTGCTGTCTTCCTTTTCCAAATTGTGCCTTTCCCAAAGAATCTTCTGTTTGAAATGCTATGTTTGGAAATGGAAAGTGGGGAAAGAGTTAAGCACACATGCGTGCACACACGTGCACACACGCACACACACACACACACACACACACACACACACACACACACTTGCCTTTTTGACCCCTAGTGCCCCTGCTGCCCAGATGTAGCTTTTCTATTTAAATAGGGCTGTCAGGCTGTTACACATGCCTATACCCGCTATACCTTTAGCAGCAGGCAATCTCCGCTCTCATGTAAAGGTGACTCAGAAATAAACTTCATCAAAATTTGGGAAGAGTCAGCTTATGTCTGAACCAACCCAAACACTTCTCTTGTGATTCCCCAAACCCAAATGTAGGCACATTGGGAGCGATACTGTGAGGGCTTGGATGTATGCAGAGCCTGCACTCATTCATTATTTTTCTCCCAGTGGTCTTTGGTATTTTACTGTCCTCGCAGCTTCAGCATAAACATGCCAACCACCACACTGGGAAATGTGGGGCAGGGCGGAAGAGAGGTAAGTGGTCATTGTTAAGAATAAGATCAGCTGCAGTCGCTAGAGGTGATTTCTCTCTTCTGCATCATTTCTCTGCCACCCGTCCATTATGGCAGGTGGGATGATGGCAGGTAGATGGAAGGACTGAGGGGACGGGGGACGGGACCTGAGGAGAATCAGCAGCTGTGGCTTTTTTGTCTTGTACTGGCATCAAATAATTTAAAGATACAGCACCGATCTCTGTGTTACTTCTCTACTCTTAAAGTCATTGGACTGATCTGAGTCAAGCCAGTTCAAAATTCAAAAGCCGGAAAAGTAGTAGCATGAACAACTTGTGCATCTTCTTTCTCTGTTTCTGTAGTAATGTCTGAAACGGGCACCATGAAACTCACCTACAGTTAAATTCATGAATTCCAGAAGCCAGTGATTTAGATCTGAAAGTCTTGCCTAAAACACACTTAGTCAATGCAAGGCAGTCTGGATGAAAACAAAGCATATCAGGACATGTTCTGTGTTTTGCACTTTGATGGTTATTCTTGAAAATGTTTTAAGAGTATTGTTAATGAATCTTGAAGCACCCAGTGGTGTTGTACATGATCACTGACTCTGGCCAATTTTAGCTGGTGATCGTGTTTAAGCTTTCTCTGAAGCCTTTGGGGTTGGCTTTTTTCTTTGCTTGGTTCACCCAGCCCTAATGCTTCCTTAGGCACCTGCCGCAGTGCATTGCTTTCTACTAATGGCATATTGTGTCTGTGGTCCATAGTGAAGTTAATATGGCACAGGGACTGTACATGTAAACATCCATTTCAACAGCAGAGCAGCACAAAACTCTGAAGTGAACAGACCTACTGTGCAAGGAAAAACTTTAAAGCGACTCCTTAAAAGCTCAAATTATACTGGTATGTATTAGCAAGACGGAGTCTAGCTTTGTCCTACACTCCTAACAGATAAACAACTAGACTAACATGACATAAATCTTTTAATAGTCATTGCAATTACAGGCCCTTATTCAGCCGTTATGGAACATTTTATGCTTTCGAACTGTCAACTGATTGATACAATTTTTCCATTGGGCAAAGGTTAATGCTTGCCATGTATAAATCAGCTCTATTTGTGTTGGTGATTACGACATCATAACTCATTTATTAGTTTCAATAAGTTCTAAATGGTCAAGGCAGGTTTTCAGCAAAACATTGACTGCTGGGGGGAGGGAGTAACAGCGTTAGCATAGAAGCTTAACCTCACTCCCCAAACCTCTGAATGTTATTTATCATCATCAAAGTGGTAGCATTCAAGAATGAATTCAGAATGAATACATCTGCAAACCATTTGACAAGATATATGCTGCTTCGTTACAGGCCATAACCATTCTGTTTGAACATCTGTTCTAATGGAGGAAAGAGCAGAAACCTAATAAGGAACCAAACGCTCTCTTGTAAAGCATTTGGCATAATCAAGATTTTTAATAAGATATAAGACATTAATATGTGCAGCTGCAAAGGGTTTTTTTGTGTGTGTTTTGCAACGATTGTAAAAGAACAATTGCCATTGTGCTTGCAGGAAATGTTTTAACATCCGCTTGCACCAAGAATTAAGTCTGCTCTTTCCCTTCATGAAGGCAGGGGAGACACATTTAATAGCTGTTTAGAATCAGAGGCCCTAAGCCAGGCATCCCCAAACTTCGGCCCTCCAGATGTTTTGAACTACAATTCCCATCATCCCTGACCACTGGTCCTGTTAGCTAGGGATCATGGGAGTTGTAGGCCAAAACATCTGGAGGGCCACAGTTTGGGGATGCCTGGCCTAGCTCCTCAAAGCAGTGATCAGCCCAAAACTATTCTTGTTCATTATTTCATGTAGTTGGGGCTGTGACCTCCTGCCATCCAAAGGGTGAGCAAAATATGCTAAGTTCATTCTATTATTCCCTATCCCTGCCCACTGAGACTGGTTTGAGTAAAGGCGTCATATTAAACCACTTCTGGAAGATGCAACGCAATGGATTTTCATAGGTACAGTCATGCCTCGGTTTAAGTCCGCTGCGGTTTGAGTACTTTCGGTTTAAGTACTCCGCGGACCCAGAAGTGTTTAAAGGGCATCATAGTTATGCAGTGATTAAAGTTCCGTTACTATTGCCCTGCCCTGCATGCTATACTCCGTAAAACAAATACTATGGCACATGACAGCCCCTCCCTCCAAATATATTTTGGCATTTCAAAAGCTCTTTTGAATGTGAATAATTCCATTAACTCCAGTGCCCTATAGAAATATCAGGAATGAGCAAGAAACATCAAATCAGCTCCTTAACCTTTTAAGGAAATGGTGTGTTTTACATTCATGAGAAAGCAAACAGGAAAAGAAAATATACTTTCTCTGACACCCACTGTTTTTCGGGATCAGGACCTCTGTCTTTTGCTTCTCTGAAATGTCAGTCTTGCACAACCCTTTATTAAATCGGACAGCATCTATTTTGCTGTAGGCAGTCTTATGGACATGGACAGGCAACTTTTGCTTGGGAAGATGTGCAGAACAACAAGCTACCAAATCTAGTCATTAATGTGTTCAGTGGGCTTTCCATCCCACCCAGAACATATTCTGTCCATCAGAGCACTGCTGTTGTCCATGCCTATTAATTGCTTCCTCGTAAATAAGCTAGTGAACAACCACTAACACTGGTCTTTTAGAATGCAGCAAACCAGACTTTCTTCCTGACGGACACTGGCACCTTCTTCCAGACTGCAGTTTGTTGAACAGCAACAAATACAAATTTTAAAAATCGACATTGAATTAAATCAGATTCAAACTGCACGTGCACAGAGCACATTTGAATTTTTAGGTGCCTAGCATCAAAGGGTATTTGAGGTTACTGGGGTACAGTAACAAGTTCACTCTCTGCCTGCATCTGCCTGTGATGCCTCAGCACCAACAGTGTGGCATAGATTGTAGAGAGGGGAATGGATTAATGGAGGTAGGCTAGCTCATATTGATGGATAGCTGCTGACTGGACAATAGACACCCATTTTTAAAATATGTAACTACTTGTATCTTCTGCTGTGAAACGTACAACACCAGCCTGCACACTGTAATTTTATTTAGTCCAATTCCTGCATGGTAACAGGAAATCCAGAGCTATGACATCCCAAAAGATGGCTGTCTTGTGTTCCTGCAACATAAGAAGATTCCTTCTGGGCTGGCTCAAACCAAAAGTTCGTTTGGTCAGTCCAGCATTTGGCATCTTAACAGGCAGGTGCTTTTGGAATGCCATAGGTAGGGCTTGAAGGTGTGTTCTTGTTTGTCCTTTGCTCAGAGTTATTTTTAGAATCATAGAATTGCAAAGTTGGAAGTGGCCCTGAGGATCATCTAGTCTAACCCTCTGCAGTACAGGAATATGTAGCTGTCCCATATGGGGATTGAACGTGCAACCTTGACATTATCAGCATCATACTCTAACCAACTGACTACCACTGGTGAGTAGAACTTGCCCTCAAGCTACCAGGTTCTCCATCCTTTTAAAACATGATGATAATGATTAAGTTCAGTGCCTTTTGAACTCTTGTCAATGGTCTGTTCTGCAAAGAGCTCTGCTAGTTGTCATTTTCTTCTTCTTTGTGGATCAAGACCCAGGAAATTAAGATAATGGCTAAAGTAAGCGGTTTGTATGTGAGTTTTATGTTGGGATTTATTTGGGAGGGCTGACTATATCTTTCAGGTTACCTTACCCTTGCCTTGAGGCTATCTGGAGAAAGTAATTAGAGTGAAGTGAACACTAATTAGCTGTTTGCTTTACTGCACCTGCCTTAAGAGAAATAGCCTGGAAACTGCTTGTGTATTGAGTTTAACTGAGGGCTATGAAAGGCAACATGTGGTTATTTCTTGAATAAAAAGGCACTTAACTAATACTCACAGACCATTATGACTCAACAGACTCTATGATTCTAACAAACTCTGGGTCAAATTAAAGGGGGAGGGGATGATAAAGGAGACACAGCTGTTGAAGCCCAGTAGTTTTGTTATAAATAACGGGCTAGTTTCGGCAACCAGATTTTTTGTTGTGTCATTAGTCAGCTGAGTCTGTGAAACTGAACCAGCAATTAAAGGCTTTTATGGAACTGTGGCCATATTTTCCTTTCCTATACTGTATGCTTTTTTGTGCTCCCTTTAAACTCCATCAAAGTATTTTATTATTCTGAATGTGTTTCATTCTGCTTTTCTGCCATAAATTCTGTAACACAAAAACAGCTGGAGTTCTTAACGTGTTTCCAGCACCAGGGGAAAGGGTGGCTGGAACCTGACTTGTAAGGGGGGGGCAGTGGTTGGTGGGGACCTGTACCAGACAGGAGGCAAGAATCAGAGGCGGGGAAGCCTCAGAGCTGGAGGCAGGTTAGGCAAGTGAAGGGCAAGATGCTTCCCCACCCTCTCCTGCACCACTGTCTCCCAGAGAGGAGAGAACTGAAGTGGGAAGAGCAGGGGCAGCTTCCATGCAGGTGCAGTCTCTGGCTATATGTGTGCAGCCCATCAGGGGAGGGAAGGTACATAAACTGGTGGAGGAGGGCGTGGTCCCCATTTGCTGCAACTGCTCCATAGAGCACAGACCTGGGAATAGCTGCTTAGGCTGGGAAGCACCCTTGACAGTCCAAAAGATTAAACATCCACCTCCTACCAAAGGTAGCATACTAAATAAATCTATAGGCTATATACTTTTGTGAAGCAATTTGAAACATGGTTCTACATGGTATACATGTATATCTACATGGTATATCAATCATGACTAATTAAATTGCCCTGTGATCTTCAGATGAAGGGCAGTGCCGTATGAAAATTTAATAAATAATACCAAAAACCCTAGTTAGTTAGGGATCGGGAGAAGAACAGCATGCTGTTGAAAACATGGCCTAACACAGGCCAGGATTCCCCAGCATCTGCTATGCAACCTAAAGTTCTATTTCTAATGAGTCGTCATGACAGACAGGTGTAGCTTCCATAGGTAGGGTTGGGGTGGAGCAACTAGGAACACCCTTACCTGGTGGAGCCAAGGGGAGGCCAGATGGGAGTGGTTTGACAAGGTGTCTGGGAACTGTACTACTTCCATTTTTAGGAGGCACCAGATGCCACAACTCTTTTCTCTCATTAACCTTAAGGTTGGCTTAATGTAATAAAACTCTAAAACCACCATGTTAGTTGTTGTGTAGTCGTTTAGTCGTGTCCGACTGTTCGTGACCCCATGGACCAGAACACACCAGGCACTCCTGTCTTCCACTGCCTCCCGCAGTTTGGTCAAGCTCATACAAACAAATAAAGCAACATTACAAACACAATGTTGCAATAAAAATGCAATAGAAGAGAAGTGTTTAACACCTGCAGAACCAACCCCCCCCCAAGGTATTTAGCCTTCATTTAAATATGTCCTCTTTGAAGAGTTCAACAGACAGGGTGCCACCACTGAGAATGTTTTGAATTGTTTTTTAAATACGCTTCCAAACCATTTCTCTACTTATGGGTGTTTCTCATTGTTTTACTTCGGCTGTGTGTATTTGATATACAGTATTCTGGAATTCTTTTTTTTTTACCCCAAACATGCTTGTTAAAATGCTACAATGTAATGGATTTATTCTTTGCAAAAGTAGAAAACACAGCAGCAAGCCTGGGAAATTGACATCTCTGCTTCGATGCTTTGCAGACACCTTCAGAAACGAACCTGCTCTCTGCTTGTGGTACACTCTGGTTTGTACTGAATAGAAACACAAAGAGAACTTTTAGTCACCCTGGAAAAATAGCCAAAATTAACTGCAGTGTTTTTCCAGAGCCTCTGCCAGAGCTGAACAAACAACTAGCCTGGGTTTAATGGGCAAGTGCTTCCAAAGAACAGAGAATCAGCCTGTAGCAATCTTGCATACGCCAAAGATGTAACATGCAAAAATTCTCCCTAATTCAACATGCATGTGACCACACCTCCCCTCCACAAAACTGGCTGAACTACACATGATGTTTAGTGTATGAATGGCCAGTTCAGAGGCTACATTCCGCTTCCAAAGTCCAGTGTTTAGAGGGTAATAAAAATCCTACTGAATCAGATGGATTATCAATTTAATTCAACAGACTGGAAACCATTTAGCATGAGGGCCACATTTCCTTCCAGGGATCACAAACCAGTGGTGGATGGGGCCAAAGGCAAAAGTGGTAAGAGGAGAAAATGTGGATTATGAAGCATAACCAGAATTCAATGCTGTAGTTCAGGCACGTCCAACAGGTAGATCGTGATCTACTGGTAGATCACTGGACGTCTGTGGTAGATCACTGGAAGATCATTGGCTTTCTCCTCCCTAAAAAAAGCTACACAATTTAGACCTGAACCCCTAAAAAATGGGCCTTCCTCTTCCCTAAAAGAAGCTCAACAACTTTGACCTGGAGCCCCCAAAAGGGGGTAGATCATTGCCAGTTTTTAACACAGAGTAGATCGCAGTCTCTTGGGAGTTGGCCACCCCTGCTGTAGTTGATCCAGGCAAAACACACCCAAGGAAGCTGCAAAGCAGGGCTAGTGAGCAGTTTGGTCTATGGAAAGAGGACTTTTCTGTCAGAGGGCTTGTAGCTTGGGGAAGACTCCTGAAGGTTAGACTGGGAGGCCACGTTTAGCTCCCAGGCCTGCATTCTGAAATCCTGTTTCCAAAAATAGCCAGTGTGATGCTTCATGAAAGGCCCCAGGTAGCATGAAGTATGGTTGCTTCTGCTAAAGCTGGAGATTCCACTTAGCAATCATGGCTCAAAGGGCTTGCCAAATTCTCTTTCAGTGTTATCTCCACCAGGAATTATTACCCTATCTTGTGACAATTCCACAAGTCTCCAACACAGTAAGCCTCAGACATGTTATCCTTTTGTCATACACTAGATCAGCCTACCTCAGACTGGTGCTGGCAAGGGCTGATGGGAGTTGTAGTCCAGAACATCTGGAGGGCACCAGGTATGGGAAGTCCAGTGTAAGTGTTTCAAAGCTCTACTGCTGCTTGCTTCCCTCCACTGTGAAAACTCTCAGTTTGTTTGTTGCAAGATGGTATGGTGGGAAAGCTCAGATGGTTTTATTCTTAAATAAAAGCTATTTTTTTAAACATTCATTTCCTTTTCTTCTGCTATATTGACCTTTTATATTGCAAGAATAGATCATGAACTCTTACTGGAATGAGATATGGGAGCACATGGATGTACACATACACAGGTGCAAGCAGCACTTGCTCTCACTAACTTAGCATAGCGCCAAAGGGAAGGCAAAATAAGTGGCTGCGACCAGGAGAGAAATCTATTTGAGAAACAGCAATAGTCACATGCTCTGCATCACCTTTACCTAAATGGATTTAGAGCCTACAATACATGTACCCACAGAACATTCCATACACACCCACACCACATCTATACATGGAGGGCACATTAATCTTAATTATTATAGCTTCAGCTTGTACACAACCATCACTTTAACAAAACTTAAAGAGTAGACAACCAGGGCTCCTAGGACAATCACCTTGTAACTTGGCCAGAAAAGATGCCCTGGATCAGGCATCCCCAAACTGCGGCCCTCCAGATGTTTTGGCCTACAACTCCCATGATCCCTAGCTAACAGGACCAGTGGTCAGGGAAGATGGGAATTGTAGTCCAAAACATCTGGAGGGCCGAAGTTTGGGGAGGCCTGCCCTAGATGAAATGGGTGGAATGTTTCGTTGGTGTCTGCTCTCCTCTAAAAGGTGTGCCTTTATTTTACAAAGGAACTAGTGAGCATATTCAGCTTGTCCTGAAAAGCCTAGGTATTTTAACCGATATCACTTCTCATCATTTAGACCAGGCATCCCCAAACTGCGGCCCTCCAGATGTTTTGGCCTACAACTCCCATGATCCCTAGCTAACAGGACCAGTGGTCAGGGATGGTGGGAATTGTAGTCCAAAACATCTGGAGGGCTGAAGTTTGGGGGTGCCTGATTTAGACTTTTTTTAAAAGAAAGAAAGGAAGTTCATTTGACCACATTGGACTTTCTGCGCAACATCCCTACTATTAAATCTCGTGGCACTGTGGTCACTGTTCCCAAGCAGTTAAACAATACCTCCAAGTTAGGCTTAAGTCCAAGGTCACCACCTGTCTTTGGTTGATTCTATGACTCTCTGGGGCTGGCCAGCATGGTGCATATCAGATGATGTAGACAACACCTCCCCTCATCCCCAGACAGCATGGCCAATAGCCAGGGATGATGGGAGTTGTAGTTCAACACCTCCAGACGGCATTGTGTTGGCTACCCATAGACTTACCTAAGATGATCATGTCTAGAACTGCCCATTCCATTCGATTCCCTGAGTAACTCAGTGGAGAACATTTGGGCCTCCAGCCTTAGGCTATAAGCTTCTGCGCTGAAATGCTGGATTCCCAGGTACCTCTGCACACAACTCTAAAGTATAGACAAGCCAAACAACACTATTAAAAAAGCAACTTAAAAACAGAGCTCTAAAAAAGTATTTTTTAAAAACTTGTTGAAACTTCTGGAAAAGGTAAGAACAAGACTACCTAGTATCCTGCCTCATAAAAACTGCAGCTATTCTGCCTTAAGCATTTAAAGATAATATTACCATTGTTAACATTCTGCCAGAAAGAGAGATGTGCTCCACTTAGGGACCTTCTGCACAGTTTGAACATGACAGAGTGAAAAGAAATGAAATCCCCAGCAGTTCCTAAAAGAAAGTCAGGCAGCATGCACCTTGCACTTTCATGTATGGTATAATGAAGGCAATGGTTATCATAATATGTCATTCTCTTCCCAAGTTTAAATGCTTCCTACTGAGACTTTAAAAATGTATTTTCCTGCAATATTTCCCACTCTTAATTCATGGTCTTGCTTCCATTTTACTTTCTGTCTCTCACATAGAGAGAACTGGGCAATAACTTGTTTTCAATATCACGATATATTACCAGTTAAACATCATGATATATCAATATATCGTGATACCTGAAATAAGGAAGGAACTACGCAGAGGCAAGCAGGGCAATGTTCTAGCAACTGCTACTACTTAAGGGTCTAGAACTGATAAATGATGGTGTTATCAACCACCTCATGGTCACTTTCAGCAGCAGGCAAGCCAAAATGCATCCCAACAGGACTTTGGGTTTGGGGCTTGACTACTAAATGGTGGTATTCAGGACAATCCAAAGTACAGTGATGAGTCATAGTGAATACAAATAATATGAGACTGCCAGCAGGCCTAAGTGGCAGTGGCAGCAGCAGTAGCAACAACAGCAGGACAGGCAGCCTGGCATCAGTGGCACAATATTCAGCAGCCTGCGAAGCCTCGCCATGGCAGTGGGCGGCAGTGGCAGAAGCAGCCTGCAAGGCCTTGCAGCTGTGGCAAAATGGTGGTGGCAGCAAGGGCAGCCTGTGAGGCCTTGCAGTGGCAGCAGGAGATGGTGGCAGAAGCAGTGGTGGCCTGCAAGGCCTCACTGAGGCAGGCTGCCACAGCTTTTGCCACCACCTTCCACTACTGCCAGGAAGACTTGCAGGCTGCCGCTACTTCTTGCCACCATGGCGAGGCCTCGCAAGCCCCACTGCTTGTGTCGCCACGAGGCATTGCAGGCTGCCACTACTATTCCCGCCATCTCCGTTGCCGCCTCAAGGCCTCGCGGGATGCCACTATTGCCATCATTTCCTGTCACAGACGTGAGTCTCCGCAGGCCTCTTAATCTCAGAGTCGTGGGCTCAAGCCCCACATTGAGCAAAAGAGCCCTGCGTTGTAAGGAGTTCAACTAGATGACTCTTGTGACCCCTTCCAACTCTACAAGCATATGATTCTATGATATGACAGGCACACACCCTCCACATTGTCTTAGTATTGGAGAATAAGTAGAATAATTGTGCAAGTAGAATAGACAAACACCTATTCTGCAGCTACGTAAGAGGGGGAAACAACTGAACCCAATGCCAGCTAATGTAAAGCACATGATCTACCCACTCCACTCTGCATTTCACCACCACAAAATATTGCAATGCATTGTTATGGGGTCGTGGGGAGGGGGCTGGTAATAGAAGGAACTGCTGAACTGCTCAAACCAGTTTCTTTGTCAAGTTGATGGCCATTTAAGAACCCTCATCATTTAAGAACCCACAAGAGTGGGCTATGTTACCATAAGGACAACTAAGGTAAGTGTTGGTTCTCTAGAGGAGGAGGAGGAGGAGGAGGAGGAGGAGGAGGAGGAGGAGGAGGAGGAGGAGGAGGAGGAGGAGGAGGAGGAATGGGCCTCTTCCCACCTCAGCTGTCTGTGTGACAGGAGATCTAGGGCATGGGTAGGTAAACTAAGGCCCGTGGGCCGGATCTGGCCCAATTGCCTTTCAAATCCGGCCCACAGACAGTCCGGGAATCAGCGTGAGTAGAATGTGTCCTTTTATTTAAAATACATCTCTGGGTTAATTGTGGGGCATAGGAATTCGTTCAATTTCCCCCCTAAAATATAGTCCGCCCCCCCACAAGGTTTGAGGGACAGTGGACCGGCCCCCTGCTGAAAAAGTTTGCTGACCCCTGGTCTAGGGGCTAGTCTGGGGGTGAGTTTTTTGTCTGGGCAGAAAGCTGAAGACAGAGGTTTGTCTTGTTCTGTGCAGGATCCAAAGCTATGGATCCTGGAAACCTATGGGGGAAACAAGGTGTGTTGGGAGTGTTAATGCTATGAGCCCTTGCACCCAATGCTCAGGTTGTTTAGATGTGTGAATAAAAACATATATCCTAGACATGACAAGTCTCCAGTGAACTTCTTTCCAAGGAAACTGAACCTGGGTAAGCATTGGAATCCCTGGAGGCTCTTGCCACTTTGAGACTGGTGTGCATGCAATAATATACAAAATGCAGCTTGCCTAAAATAATAGATATTGTCTGGAGAAGTTCCTAGGGTTATACATTCAGTGGGGTTTGAATAATCTGCAAAAGAGCACTCTGTGATGGCAAATGTTCAAATGTAAATTATTTTATGAACCACCATACACCAAGCTAACCATTACTCCTCACCAGACACCAAAAGAAAGTTATTGGTGCACAACTTCCATAATTTCTGACTCTTGACACTGCCTGCTGGGGCTGCTGGGAACTGGAGTCCAACAGCATCTGAAGGGCTATAGATTTCACACCCCTGCTTTAAACCCAGAATGAATCTTAAAAGTACCCCTTGGGATTTTCAGCCCCACATTGGGCTTAAAAGATTGGGCTTAAGATTTATTTAAATTCAGAATACATCAGCACTGTAATATGCTCTCTCTATATAGCCCATTACAGACAACAACATGCACCAATTAGCTGAATAGTACAAACTGTCCAGAGAAAGAATGCAACAGTCTTGATGATGTCTCATAAACAACAACTTGCTCATGTCAGCTTGATGCGCTGCCATCAAGATAGCAATAGGGCCAAGAAAGTGGTAGCAATGGAAACCTGCATAGCTAAAGCCAGGATCCCTCAGACCGCATCCAGGGATTGACAGATACATATGTTTGTTGTTGTTTTTACTTCCGATAGAAATTGAATAAACAGTATAGGGGCAGACAGTGTTAATACAAGGACCAGCATGGTAGGTATTGAGGATAGCTTGACTGAGAGCTGGGAGATCACATTTTAAATCTCCACCAACAAAATATAACTGATTTAGAGTGTACAGTCATGCCTCGGTTTACGTCCGCTGCGGTTTGAGTACTCTCGGTTTGAGTACTCTGCGGACCCAGAAGAGTTTACTTCCAGGTTCTGCAGTGTGCGGATGCGCAGAAGCGCTCTATCGGTGTTTTGCGCATGCACGGAAGAGGCGCTCCGTTTAAGTACTGCTCGGGGAATGAACGGCTCCCCGGAACCAATTGCATCCTTAAACTGAGGTACCACTGTACTGGATGAGTCATCTAGTTCCCAAAGCCTTTGTACAATCATGAGTCTCACTGAAATCTTGAACAGTTCTTATAAGTGAAGCCCTGAAGATCAGTGTGTAGGATTTAGGAGATGTTAGGGTAAAAGAGAAAGAAAAAGGATACTGTGTTATACTGTAGTTTTGTTTCACTTATGGGCGAGTGGCTGAGATTGCTTTTCAGTTGCTCATCATGTGGCCAAGGAACATTCTGGCTATACCATTTGCTCTGGGGCCTGAAATATTTACTTCTCTGAAGAAATCCGTAAGTGTGCTTTCCTTGCAGGATCCCTGGCTGCAGAAAACCAATATGAACTCCATTCCTTAGCTTGTTACTCATCAAAATGTATAAAGGTCTGTGCGCTTCCTACATTTCTTTCCAATCGGATAAAACACAATAAAAGTTCAACCGCTCCCTATGCATTCACATACGGTAGTTGCCAATAATTGCTGCTTTTATAAAGTGAAGTGCTGAGTGAGAGAGAAAGGGAAATCCTTCTTTAGCTTAGATCACCATAAGCAGGCTGCAACATGAAATGACTGCACGCCAGTAAATGAGAAAATAATGAATATTTGCTTTAACCCACTTGGAAGATCCTGCACAAAGAAATCATCTGATCTTTGGCAAATCAGTACACACACAGGACAGCCCTTGTAGAGACAGCTACAACAGGAAGCAATTTAAATTACAAAAACCACACTGATGTGGACACACAAATGGGTATAATTGGTTTGAATCAGGCTGGAAGTGGGTGCTGTGTGGCAGCTACATTCAGAGCTGACCCAATATATTTTGCTGTCTGAGCCAAAGGACAAAATCCACCCTTTCCATGTACAGAAGTCAACCGGACTGACTGTTGATTCTTACTTCAATGCATTGCAGGAGGTTGGACTAGATGTCCCTTGGGGTCCCTTCCAATGCTACAATTCTATGATTTTATTATTCTATGTACAGGTAGCAGGACAGCATCATCTACAACACCTGAAACAGCAGGCTATTTTAGGAAGTGTAGACATACAACTCTGTTTTCCACCTGCTCATTGCCGCTCTGCACTCACCTGCCATTTAAGGTGCCCACTCAATCTGCCTAATGATAGGGCTGGGCCTGGCAACATCAAATGTGCCACCCTTAATCCCTGTTCAAATTATTTGTATTGACTTGCTCCTAGATTTCTTGTCCTATCATATAAATGCTTAGGATTGGAGTTAATGCCACAAAACACATATTTTTGCATAGCCATCCAACCAACCTGATATTCTCAAGGACATAAATTAAGAGTAGAATTGCTACCTTTTCTGCTTAACCTGCTTTGTAGCCATTTGACAAGCATAAATGAAACAGGCTTAGCTTTTCATTTTCGCCGGTCAACAAGTTGACAAAGACACAGGAGCACAGCCAGTAAAAAAGTTGGTAAGTACAGATTATGCTAACAACGAAGGGGTTTAGTGCCTGTATGAATGCTAGGAAAGGGCTGCTGCTTGTGATGGGGTCCAGTGACACATACGTTTGGCATTGGTAACAGTGAGAAATTAATTCCATGCCACTGTACAAAGGGTTTCATCTCACATTCAACCCCACTGTCATCAGCCAAGACAGTGGCTTTAAATTGAATATATTCAAGTACAACTCTTTTACATTGAGATTCTTCACCAAGCAGCAAGGGTCAGCAGTCCCCTCTACAAATTCATCAATTTATGCCAGTTTTAATTTATCTATGGGGTGGTTGCTATTTTCCTACTCATATCATTTTTAATTAATTTCTTTAAAGACGCCACAGACTTTAATTGGGAAGGTTCTGGACCATATTGAAAAATTATCACACTGCTTATCATGTAATGTTATCTTTGCTAAATTAATTCTGTTATAAAACAGAGCATAATTAAAGAGCGCTGTTAATGTTTCACCTGCCCTATTCCTTTGCATACATCTTTGCATACATCTAATGTATGTTTCAAGTTCATGCACATAGTGAAGGGTGGTTAATGACTCTTCCACAACTGATGGCATCATCACATCTGGATTATATGATTTTCTCTCTTGCATTAAGAATGAAGGACATCCAAAGACACATTGTCACCAAAGACACATTATAAACCATAATGTTGTGCCAATGCTACAAACCATGACAATGGTGCCAACATCAGAGGAATGCCCACTTAATATTAGTTCTATAAACTTAGTCAAAACATCTTTATCTGAGTGCTAGATTCACCCTTCCTTCAAAGGATCATGATGGGAGATGCAGTCCAACACCTGGAGGCCAGTTTATTCCAACTGGTCTAAACAAAGGATGTCCTTATCAGTTCCCTGAATTTTTCCACCCAAATAGGGTGCCATTCACTAAATCACATGGGCAGCATTCACAAGGCAGTTTATTCCAGTTTCCCAACATTTCCCCAACCATTTCTGCATTATATAAAGGCCACGTCCACAAATGTAGTGGTATATAGCACAAGTTTAGTGCTCATTTCTGTGTTATTTGGAGGTAGTTTTTTTTCTAGAAGCAAGTAACATGGAAATAGCTTGCACTATAATCTCCTATAGTCGCTTTTATGTCATGTGAAGGCTCAAATATAATGCAGAAATTAACAGTTAGGGAAATGTCAGAAAAACAAGACAAAGGGCCGTGTGAATGCAGTCATAATCAGTGCTGTAAGGAGGTTGCTACCTGAATGCAGCCAGACTTTTCAGGTTATTACAACAAAGGTTCCTGCACCAGGCTTGTGTATGTCTGTGCTAATAATATTTGGTAAGTAAGTAGAATGAGGCGCCACCGCCAAATTAGGCATATTTTTCAGCCACTAGGAAAAACCAGTCACTGCTTCCCACACTGTCATCATGAGGAGCATAGCTAGCTGGTAGAATGTATGTTCTGCAAAGAGAAGTTTTCCATGTTCAGTTCCCAGCAACTGCAGGTGGAAATGCAAGAGACTTGTGCCTGAAATCCTAGACCTCCTGGCAGCCAGCGCAGGCAACACTAAGCTAGATTAATCAGTGGTATGATTCAGTATAAGGAATCTTCCTTCCTATGTTTCCCTGACATGGAATCCAATCTCCATCCTGCCCCACCCCCCAAGTTTATTCATTAATGGCACACTTTCCCCCCTTTAATGCACACAAATCAAGAATCTTCTGAATGTATTGTCATGCATCCCAGTATGAGACCCTATTCACACAATACAGGGTGCAAGGTTTTTCCAACACAGATTTACATTTGCAACATCTGAAAACATTTGTGAAGCCTTGTATGTCCTTGATGAAGGCTTTCTTTCAGATCTCTCTTCTCCATTAGCAGCGATGAGGAAAGCTTGGATAAGAGAGAAAGAGAGAAGAGGCAAAGGTAAAGTGCATTTAAGCAGCAGTGTGTGAGGAAGCGTGCAAGTATTGAGGAGGAAGGTGTCAGTGTGTACATCAGAGATGGTGAAACTGTGGCCTTCCCACCATCTCTGACCATTAGCTGGGCTGACAGGATCTGGAGTCCAACAGCATCTGAAGGCTTCCCATCTCTGGTGTATATGAAAGAGAAGAGCCTCACAGAAGAACTGCTGGTATGAAAAGCTTTATTTGTGTGAAGCATTATGCATATTCATGTTCCCTCAAGACCTGAAGATGCATGCTCATTTCAGGGCCACTCAATAAGTCCAAGATCTGCATACGGGGACAGGCAGAGTCTTAATTTGACCCCAACTTTACACATGTGGAAGGAAGGAGTGGCCACATTTGCATGTCACCATATGCCAGGCTTGCTGGCTTGCCATGGTCTGTTGTGAATACTGATGCAGACTACCTGATGGCCCCTGCTTCACTTCTTTCCTGGCACAAGTGGGAAGAAACAAACCAAGCAACAGCAATTAGGTATCTTGGTTTGCTGCTCCCTAACAACCCACTTTTTGTAAGCCAACTACAAACCACATTTTAAGGCTGGCTAGTGATCCTGGCTTGTTAGGGGGAAACAAAACAGGAACCAGGGTTTGGATGTCAAGTTTAATTTGTTTCTCTCACTGATCCCAGGGAGAGGCGGAAGCGATTGGGCAGTCTGCACCATCAGGCTGCACATACCCAATAAACCATGGGCTGGCAAACTAAGGCCCGGGGGCCAGATCTGATCCAATTGCCTTCTGGATCCGGCCCGTGGATGGTCCAGGAATCGCCATGGGGATTCTGATTGCCATTCCCCACACACACTGCGGCGGCGCCTCCTCCCTCCCTCCTCCTGGCTTCTCCCCGCCCTGCCTAGAGGAATAAGGTGGCTGGGCTTCGTTGAGCCACTGTTGGCTGAGTGCCATTTTAAACAGCCCCTCTCCGGAGCCAGCCCTTTTGCGCTGCTCATCGTCCCTCCGCCACCGCCACCGCCTGCCACTCGCAAGTCACAGGTAAGCAGCCACCAGGGCTCATCTGGTGCTGTGGAGAAGGGAGGGGAGTGTTGGGGGGATTCCCCCCCAAAAAAACATAGTCCGGCCCCCCACAAGGTCTGAGGGACAGTGGACCGGCCCCCTGCAGAAAAAGTTTGCTGACCCATGCAATAAACCATGGTAAGCCAGCACCTCTATTTATTGTGAAGGGTGAACATGGACAGTGACTTCAGGTCGGTTTTGTTTTTTTGCTCTCCTTGCAGTGCACTTCCATCTGAATCACACTGATGTCAACAAAAGAGCAACAAGTAAAATATGTTCCTATGCCAACACAATACAAATTACATATGATTTTTTTCTCCAAATTGCTATATATCTGCACTTGAGCGTTTCTCTGCATGAGCACTGCTTTCTGCTCAGGACAAAAGACTAATTGTTATCCATGCACTAAATTACTCAAATTGCCTCTTAATTATACTCTAACAAGTATTTTGCTAGAAAAGAAATGTTACTGGCAACATGATGTAGACACTAAAATGTTCCCATTTATAAACAAGATGAAGCACTATTGCCAAATCATTCAACTATTCATACTTCAATCTAATAAGAATATAGCTTCTTCTTAGTAGACCCTTTTCAAAACTCAAAAGGCAGAAATGTTTCTCTCATGTGGTCCATTATACGCAAATAGAAGTTCAGAGTGTGCTGTACTTGTATGATATCAGACAACACCAAGTTACAGAACCAAGTCCCAAAATATGGAATTTCTTTTGAAATGTAGTTTTACTGAGCAGGATAATTCCATATCTAAATACCTGGTTGCAGTCCTGAACACCACCTGCAGCCAATTAACTGTGACATCAATGAGCTTGAAGCAGACACACTGTGTGCCGGTTTGCAACTTATATGATTAAAGCACATTTATTGAATGCTATATTTGGTAGTGGGAGTTGAAAGGAAAGCTGATACTACAGAAAAAGGTCCATTGAAGAATATATACCAAATGCACAACCCTCTCATGCGCAACTTCTGAGAACTTCAATTTAGCCAGAATTTGTTGCCTGAGCTTTTCCCACTTTTCAAGTGTAGATTATCTACTGCAGTTTAAATGGACACAAACTAACAGTTCTTCCATCCTTGAAAATTTTAAACTAGGAAAATTTCTGCACTTTTTATGTACTGCTGTAAAGGAGCAGATGGTCTGAATTCTATGTAAAGTGACTAAGACCTTGTTAATTTTAAACATGGGCTATTTAAATTCTTCATTAACAGGTCATCTGAGCATGACACGCTTCTTACAACCATCTGTCTGGTCAATTAACAATCCAGGCTGAAACCCTAACCTGATTTAAGGGAAGAACGGCATGTGTTTTTTCTCATTTCTGTCATGGGGAAAGTACACTCCCCTGGATAGTTTCCATCTGTCTCTCTCATCCCTGCAAATATTCGGCAAAGCAAGTGTGATTCTGTGTTGTGTGTGTAAACCAGCAAAAAAATTTAAATATAAAATGTCAAGTTCCTTTTAAAATAGACAAGAAACTACCCTTGGACGAATGCCAGCGTTTTCCCCGTCCATTTCTTGCGCCTTGAAGCTGGTAAGGAATTGTTGCTAAAGAATTTCAGAGCCAAACAAAAGAGGGTGTAGCAGCTGCACAGAGCAGCGGGGAGACTCAACGTGCCGTGGCCGTATTTTTTGGGCAAGGGTGCCCCATTTTAGGGAATGCTGCCTCCCCCGTTTTATCACTCTGCCCCCTATCCAATTGAAATCTATTGCAATAGACCCCCCCCCCCCCAGCCCCGACACGTGCATGTTAAAATATACATATGGGAGTCGGGCGAGGAACAACACGAAGAACAAAGAGTTGCTCCTTCCGTCAACTGGGAATCCTAAGGATCGCTGCGAATCCCCTTCGCCCTCCTACGAAGACGGTCGTGCATCTCCTTTAAGGAAAGAAATACGCCGAAAGGGTTTCAGGTCCCTCCCCCTCCGCCGCTGCCGCGAATTACCTGCAGCAAGTGCGCGGGGTCTCCGAGGGTCCGGCGGCTGCCGTGCTCTTCCCGGCGGGGTCCTCCGTCTCTCGGGTGCCTTCACACCAGGGGAGGCTCCGCGCGAGCCAGACCCCGAGCGCGCCTCTCCATGCTCCCCGCGCGCCTCCTCCTCCTCCTCACCGGGGCTCAGGCAGACAAAGCCATGAAGGGGGCGCGGGTGTGGGAGGCGGGGGCAGAAACCGCGCAGAAGGGGCCGTGGAGGGGGTGTGGGCAGCGTAGGGGGGCATTTATTTCGGGCTCCAGCCAAAGTCCCGCCGTGGCGCGCGGGCTCGCGCTAGCCGTTCCCTCTCACCTCCACCGCTGTGCAGCCAGCCAGATGTTGCAGCCCCCGGCTCATCCGTGGGAAAAGCAGAGGTGCCCTTGGTGGGAGTTTCTCTTCGGGGGGGGCGGGGACAGAGGGCCCCTCCTCGGCGGCGGCCAATGGGAGGCGTGTCTCTCAGTGAAGAGAGGAGGAGACAGGCAAGCTCGAAAAGTTTTCAGCTCTTCGTTGATTCAAGAGGTCGCGTGATCTGGTTCCCTGTTCACACACACCCCTCCTCCCTAGATATGAACTCTCCCGAGCTGGAGTCGTAAGGCGAGTCGCCGAGGGCACAAACCATCGGCGCCTTGCTTTCAGGGGTGACGCTGAAGAAAAGCGTGAAACGTCTCCCGCTGCGCCTTTCAATTCCACCAGGTCCCACGCTTGGGGCTGAAAGGAGAAGCGTGCCCACTTCAACCAGCCTCTATATTTGGTACATATAAATAGGATGATCTTCTTCTTCTTCTTCTTCTTCTTCTTCTTCTTCTTCTTCTTCTTCTTCTTCTTCTTCTTCTTCTTCTTCTTCTTCTTCTTCTTCTTCTTCTTCTTCTTCTTCTTCTTCTTCTTCTTCTTCTTCTTCTTCTTCTTCTTCTTCTTCTTCTTCTTCTTCTTCTTCTTCTTCTTCTTCTTCTTCTTCTTCTTCTTCTTCTTCTTCTTCTTCTTCTTCTTCTTCTTCTTCTTCTTCTTCTTCTTCTTCTTCTTCTTCCTCTTCTTCTTCCTCTTCTTCTTCTTCTTCTTCTTCCTCTTCTTCTTCCTCTTCTTCTTCCTCTTCTTCTTCCTCTTCTTCCTCTTCTTCCTCTTCTTCCTCTTCTTCCTCTTCTCTCTCTCTCTCTCTCTCTCTCTCTCTCTCTCTCTCTCTCTCTCACGCACACGCACAGACGCACAGACGCACAGACGCACAGACGCACAGACACAATGGGGTGCGTGTGCTAATTATTTCTTAAATTTATATCCCGCTCTCTGTCCCAGGCAGCCGCGCGGTGGGGCGCTGCCAATATCCATGCGCGTCTTCCCCACTAGTAGCGACGCGCAAAGAAAGCTCAGCGGGGATTTTTGGAAGGAAGAACCTCTTCCTGCGAATTAATCCGGGGCAGCTGCTTGTTGGCTCTGCGATCTATCGCTGCGGCCCTTCAGCTGTTGCTGGGACTCCAACTTCCATCATCCCATGGGAGGTGGAGTCCCAGCAACACCCGCAGGGAGGCGCAGACTTCTCGCCCGCCCGCTCCCAAGCGTGCCTAGAAGGGCGGAGTGGTGGGAAGACCCGCTTTGATGCCGCGATCATTTGCGTGGCGATGGTGAGAGCCTCGGGGCGAGCGATAATAAACGAACGCCAGTAGGAACTCTTAATTTCCATCCTAATTATATAATCCAAGATCCTGTGTTTATGATTGGGAGAGGGGGCGATAACACGGGGGCATTCACGTGACTGGGAATCGCAGCTGAAAGGGGTCAGGAAGGAAATGGGATTTCTTTTTGCCTTTTCAAATTGCGCGGATCATCGGCCAACTACTCTTGGCGGTAGGCGTAGGAAGGAAACCGTAGCAGAAACTGTGCCTGGAGAACTTGGAGAGGTTTCGACATGATGTGCTTTTGGGGTGGGGAGAGACGCCCCTCTTTGCATTGCCCTCGAAGTTCGCAACTTACTACCATACCTCCCACAATTTACCGTACAGTATTACTGCCAACTTGGGAGGGAGTGGGTGGGTACCACTTCGTGAAACTGATCTGATGATGGTCCACAAAGCTTATGCCATGATGAAGCTGCAGCCGACTTTAACTTGACACAAGACTCTGCTGTCTGCTCTCCCCCACACCCTAAAAATAATAAATCTGTAGCAGTTCCTAACGGGACTTCGCTCGTTTCTCTTTCCTTTGCTCCCCCTCTCGGTGCGCTGCTGCTTTGAGCGAGAACTCGCAGATCGAAGAAGCTCAGGAAGCGGTCAGTGTGGAGAGAACTCCCAGCAGCAACTTTGGAACCAGCAAGACAGCGGGAAAGTTTGCAGCTGAGCTTCCAGCTGGAATGACCTCTGAAGCGTTTCCCAGCCCAGGAGAGGCAGTTTCCCAAATACAACCTTCTGGGCTGGGTGGATAAAGTTAAGTTTCTTGTAAGTGTGAGGTGTCCAGAGCAAAACATCTCCAAATTTAGGGCAACTTTGCTAGGGTGTGATTTCAGTCGGTGCTTAATATTGGGATTTGTTTGCCAAGCTTAGAGTCTGTGAATTATAATAAAAGAGAGGAATGTGCTCAAGGATGTGCAGAGTTTTTCTTTTGCATCTGGTTTTATGCAGAAGAAGCTTTGATGGCTTCTTCACTCCATTCCTCAAAATTGCTCGAGGAAATGGAAGAGGCCTGGTGCTGATGGCGTAAAGTCTTTGGAGCAGTTTGGAGAAATTAGCAAAGCATCTAACTAATAAAGTGACACATCCTTTTAAACACATCAGCCAGATTTATAGTTGTTGAGATGTTGGGAGAATGCTTATTTCCAACGAACAGATTTATGTACGGTCAGGAACATGGCCAGAAATTGTAACTTTTTAATATGGGGAATTTAACTGTGTAGCCTCTGTCTGCCTGTCTCTCACACACATTATTGAAGTTCTTTTTAAAAAATGTAGTTGATCAGATCAGATCAGAACAAATTTCAAGCACACATGATCCAACTGTTTTATGCACTTGTATTCTACTTTTTACACTCTTCTAAAAGCATAATTATCCCTAGAAACTTGCGGGTGAGAGAGAGAAGATGGGTGGCCTCTGCTACTGCATCTTTGTTTAGTAAGCAGTTACAAACAATCCATAGTGATCATGTTGCTGCCCAACAGCTGCTCTGGGTACATAATCCTTCCCTACTGTGGTAATAAAAGCCCAGAACATATCTCTTGTTGACTCAGGAAGCAAATCATTCCATTGACGCAGGAAGCAAATGACCATGTTCATATCTCAAAACGAGAAGTGGATGCCTATAACTAGAGGGTATACCCATCTTTTTTTTCCAGCAAAAAAAGTGGAGATATATACACTGATAATACAATGGTGCTATAAAATTAAGGTGGCGACAAGTTATTGTTGACAACACAGGATATTGGTTGCAACACAGTCAAAAAAAATGTCCCGTGTGGTGGCTGTAATTGCATGGACAAGCGGACTGCCACCTGGAGCTTCCAGCAACACCTTGGGACCTTTGTTGCACCCCTTCCACAACTACTTTGGCAACCTAGAGAAGCCAGTCTCATGGTAATACTAGGTTTACCATGGGGGCAGAGAGCACAGATTACAGCCTCTGTGTGTTTACCCGTGTGATTCACCATCATTTCCGCCTTCTGTTCCATGTTCCATCCATGTTGGTATTTATTGATTTCTACTGAACAACTTAGGGACACAGGTGGCGCTGTGGTCTAAACCACTGAGCCTAGGGCTTGCCAATCGGAAGGTCAGCGGCGGTTCGAATCGCCACGATGGGGTGAGCTCCCATTGCTCGGTCACAGCTCCTGCTGTTTGAAAGCACGTCAAAGTGCAAGTAGATAAATAGGTACCACTCTGGCAGGAAGGTAAACGGCGTTTCCATGCGCTGCTCTGTTTTTGGTGTTCTGTTCCAGAAGTGGCTTAGTCATGCTGGCCACATGACCCAGAAAAACTGCGGACAAACGTCTGCTCCCTCAGCCAATAAAGTGAGATGAGCACTGCAATCCCAGAGTAATTCACGACTGGACTTAACTGTCAGGGGTCCTTTACCTTTTACTGAACAACTATTTTGCACTGATGAACACCATTCTCTCATAAATATGAAGAGGACAATGAAGAGGATAGAAGGAGCAGACATTCTACTTCTGTGTTGATTTAACATGCAAGAGGCAGAGGGGATGAGCATGCTAGCTCTGCTGTCCCTGTTCCCATACCTTCCATCATTTGGAAGGCAAAGATTTGAAGTGTGGAGTTTCCTGTACTTAAGTACTTCCTGTACCATGCAGGCCTCCTGTATGGTCTTCCAGGGTTCTGAACTGGGCAGGGAGCCTCCACAAGGGTGAGCCTGGCTCATAGAAGCTTCCTGTTTGACCTAGCACATCTGGATTCCAAAATCTTTCCTCTTAATTGGCACCATCACTTCTTCCACCTGTGCATGTGGAATTGGCAAAGGGGCTGTTTAGCCTACTTCTCTTCTGTGGTGAGAACAGCAGGCCAGGGCCTATCAGAGATCTCCCCTTTGGTGAATGAACCAAGACACTGACAGAACCTCTGCTGGTTCCACCATTTCATCTTTCACCAGGAAGCTTGGGTTAAGGATCTGCACATAGTGTTGGGTCATTGAGATCCTGTTGAAGTCCCACCCACCCCACCATGCAACAACCTCCCTGCCAGAGCTGAGAAAGGAGCTCTTGGAGATATGGGTGGGTGACTCTGTTAGGTCTCCTTGATCTCTCAGTGGCTTTGGGGACCCATCAACCATTGTATTTTACAGGTCAGCCTTCTGGGGTTGAGGTTGAGGCCATGGTGAGATGTTGATGAGACACTGGTTGTGTTCCTGCCTGTAGGGTGTCTTCCATGGCTGTCAAGCTGTGGAGCATCATTATTACAACTTGTTTCTGAGTGAATGCTTGGGTACTGTTTTCAGATTTTCAGTTTCAACCTAGCTATATAATGTTGAGTGGGTGTGATGAAATTCTCTCTGAATAATTTTAAACGTTAAGAAATATGCAGTGTGTACAACAGCAAGGAACTGTTGACAAGATGGTGACTTATTGTTTACCTGATAGGGGTGGCTGAGGCACACAGCCTAAAGTAGGGGACTTGTTCCACTTGTCCCAGAGTGAGAAGATAGCTATATACAACACACACAACCTGCTGGTGCCACAGTTCTTCCTGTCAGCTATGTGGACGTTGCCGAGGCATGAAGTGTGGCAGAGCTTTCCGAACATTTCATGTTGGCGACACATATTTTTAGACATGCATCGTTTCATGACACAGTAATTCAATTTTACCAGCAAACCAGAGGTTAAACTAACCGCTTTCTAGTCCCAGGAGAAGAGTGGGGAGCATGACACACCAACACACTGCAGCCGACACACTAACGTGTTGCAACACACAGTTTGGAAAGCTCTGAACTATGGGAATTGCCCACACATATGATATGTTAGGATGTGCCTTCAGTGTGCATTTTGCTACTCCTTTAACACAGGAAATTTCAGCAAGTGCCTTAAGCTGATGTGTGTCATCAAAATATTTGAAGGAGCTGACAATGTCAGTGAAATGAATGGCACAAGAAATTGTCACCTTCTGTTTCCTGGAAGAAAAAGAAAGGTATTGTTCGATTTTACTATCCAATTCCATAACAACAGACTCCTTACACGTGGATGATACCATGAGCATTACTAATACTGTCTCTGTTAAAAAATTCCACCAGGGACCTCTGAACTGAAGAAACAAGGAAGAAGCAAAGCATAATTCTCGCTGGGAATATGTAGTGTGTCCTAAATTCAAGAAGCAGATAAATTTCCATTATCTTCTGCTTTCTACGCCTGAATCATGCCATCTTGTGAAATTATTTCAAATTAACTCACTCTGGGCACAGAACATCAAATTGTTGTTTAGTCGTTTAGTCGTGTCCGACTCTTCGTGACCCCATGGACCATAGCACGCCAGGCACTCCTGTCTTCCACTGCCTCCCGCAGTTTGGTCAAACTCATGTTCGTAGCTTCGAGAACACTGTCCAACCATCTCGTCCTCTGTCGTTCCCTTCTCCTTGTGCCCTCAATTTTTCCCAGCATCAGGGTCTTTTCCAAGGATTCTTCTCTTCTCACGAGGTGGCCAAAGTATTGGAGCCTCAGCTTCACGATCTGTCCATCCCGTGAGCACTCAGGGCTGATTTGCTTAAGAATGGATAGGTTTGATCTTCTTGCAGTCCATGGGACTCTCAAGAGTCTCCTCCAGCACCATAATTCAAAAGCATCAATTCTTCGGCGATCAGCCTTCTTTATGGTCCAGCTCTCACTTCCATACATCACTACTGGGAAAACCATAGCTTTAACTATACGGACCTTTGTCGGCAAGGTGATGTCTCTGCTTTTTAAGATGCTGTCTAGGTTTGTCATTGCTTTTCTCCCAAGAAGCAGGCGTCTTTTAATTTCTTGACTGCTGTCACCATCTGCAGTGATCATGGAACCCAAAAAGGTAAAATCTCTCACTGCCTCCATTTCTTCCCCTTCTATTTGCCAGGAGGTGTTGGGACCAGTGGCCATGATCTCCTCTACCCTTACCTTTTCTATCCAGCCTGGTGTTTGACCTCTAATCCATTCATGATGACCACAACTCATAACTCTGACACATGTGCCCATCACCTTACTTTGCAAAATTAGGTAGGATAAGATCTTTCTTCGAACCAGCTGCTTGATTATGCAGTACCTGTATTTCTAATCTTTCAGATTGCACAGTCCTCTTCACCAGACATTTTCAGATGATCATTCCAGGATTCATAAACTTTGTTTTGTTCAGATGGCTAGAGAGTCTGGGCCAAGCACTCCTTCCTCACCCCATCAAATTCCTGTGGCACAACGGCGCTGGCTTGCATTATATGTTTTGCTAAAACTGGTGAAAGTTAATAAGCCTTAATTCAAAAGAAATAATCTAAGAGGTTTATTTATCATGGGCACCTACCCACAAATCACACTACTTAGGTTAGGTATTTTTAAGTGTTTTATTGATTGACAGCCCTAAATATAAGACGTTTTACTTCGGAAACCTGCCAAAGAAATTATACGGAAGTCCTTCTGCAGTGACACCATAGAAATAGCAGGAAGCAACACAGCATAAGTGCTTGCTTATGCTGAGTTATTTTAAAGGCCCCCCTTGTAAAGTCTTTGCTCAGGTCTCTAGCTAGAGACCACTGAGCAATGCAATTAGTTTAATTAACCAAACAAAATGAAATGCAAAACTCTTATGAATAAAATGTTTGAAAGGTCAGCCATAGTCTTGAGTTATATTAACAACATGTGAATGCCTTGTCATTTCATTGCCTGCGTGTCAGACATGGTCATTAAAACGAGAGTGTAATTTATCAAGAAAGCTGTCCAAGTGTGACAGTCTAGCAGACTACATCAGGTAGCTAGCACTTGCTATAAGAAAGATTAGCATGACATTTTTTTTCTAGAATCAATGGAAGCTGAGTACTCTGTGTGGGGGAGTGCACTACACACACAAACACACACTGCATAGTTCATACACAATCTAGATCTATTGCATATTTTGTGCTCCTGAAAAGTGCTCTTTGTCTCCCAAGACAGATGGATGCCAACCAATATGTTGAATCCTGAACCGAAATCTACATTTAATTTTGACTGGTATTTAAAGACTAAGCCCATTCCATATGTTATGACTTCCTCTCTTTGTGATACAAGAACATATGAGGCTTCCCCACACCCACACTTGACGCCGTGTCAGCTCATCAACTTGCAAAATCAAACATCCCTTAAACTAAGCAAGGAACACTCAGGGTCTTGTGTCCGAAGGGCTCGTTCACATTGATTGAAGAAAAGAGAGACACAAATTGGGCAAAAAGAAATGTGAATTTAGAACGTGGAGTGGAACAAAGCACGGCACAATCTAGGGTACAGGAGGTTTCTATGATGTTGTCACAGGAAGTCTGGGATACCTCAGGGTTGTGGGTTCAAGCCCCATATTGGGCTAAAGATTCCTGCATTGCAGGGCTTGGCCAACATGACCTTTGTGGTCCCTTCCAACTCTATGAGTGTGGAAGAAGTGTGGAAAAGGTAGCTAGAGGTGTCATTAAGACTAACCATTAAGACTAACCGACTGTCGCAAAGGCTGTCCTTTCCCTGGCTCTGAGTAATGGATAGAGACAGAAGAATTGGGAGGGGCAGGTTGCCAGGGTTACAGGGGCTGTGATGTCACCACAGGGGGAGGGGGAAGCATCCTTTTGCAGGAATTTTCTGGAAAGGGCAAGAAGGAAGTGGGGACAGACCTCCATGTGGTGCTGGCTGGGAGAAGCTGCACACAAAGACCAGGGAGCATGGCTGGCTTCTACTCCAAACCCAAGCTTTCTGATGCTATGGGAAAAGCAAGAAGAAATGCTCTTGAGGTATAACATGTTCTTCACTCCCTCCATTCCATCAAGGCTCAAGTATAAATATGTGTAAATGAACCATATTTCATAAAGACACTGCAGCCTTTGCTGTGCCTTGATTTTCCAATGAGAACACAAACCTGGTTTAAGTGCCTGGAACTCCCTGGAATCTTGCTATAGCTCAGCGGAGATTGGGGATGGCACATAACAATATATTTTAATGAAGGCACATCTTGCTGCTAAGGGTCAGCATTTCATTTTTTTAGCTCACATAAACCTCTCAAATGGACACCCCGACCAATTCGTCCATCAGCCAGAATTGTCATTCCTGCTGACATTCATGTCAATTTAACACACACAAAAAGATGGCAAGGGCAGGCTCCAAAAAACATTCAATTTCAACTGTTAAATGTTGGAGAAAAATTCCTCCTATAGGATAGAATGCCTAGTGACTTTTTTTAACCTGGCATTTCACTCATCACCTCACCATGCTATAGTGATGTTGGCCTTGGATTGCTAGTTAAATTATCCTTTGAATAATGACATCTTGATCACCAAGATTATGTCATCTGTTTCAATTTGTTAGCACCATCACTTTTGCTCATCACCTTATAATATTGCATAAAGAAACTCTGTGGTTTTAAATAGATATCAATTTGCATTCTGCAGGTTGTGTAGTCTAGACAAATGTATTGTAGTCTAGACAAAATTACCAAATTCTGATTTCATCACTAAATCCTTTCCCGTAAATATTTCAAGCACAGGCCTATTATCTAATGCCTTCCCTGGATAACATGCTATGAATCTTGGACCTGACAGACTACATCTGTTTTAGTGACAATGGGTGGTTTTCAACTAAGCTTTACGCAACATGGAATTAAGAACAATAAATATTACAAGACTATGTTCATGAATTTCATTGGATCTACTCTGAAGAAGTGTAAATTCTACACTGGGTGGTATTTAACTATCTTAGTCATTCCATTGTTGGAAAAACCAATGATAATGGACTTCTCTGAGATACCATTAAACCTGTGCTAAATTACTGTTATAATTATTATTTAATAATTAAGGAAATACACAGTCTGTAATCATACTTTTTCCTTTATTTTATTTTTAAATGTGCCATTTTAATGTTCTGATTTGCAAGAATACAAGATAACAGACAGCAAGCAATATACGTATAGCAACTCAGGAGGTGGCTTGGGAAAACTATGAGGGCTAGAGAAACATCTTTATTTGGAAATTAATAAAACATAATGTGCCACTACCAAGAAGGCCCTCTGCCTGGTTCCCTGTAACTTGGCTTCTCGCAGCGAGGGAACCGCCAGAAGGCCCTCGGCACTGGACCTCAGTGTCTGGGCAGAACGTTGGGGCTGGAGATGCTCCTTCAGGTACACTGGGCTGAGGCCGTTTAGGGCTTTAAAGGTCAGCACCAACACTTTGAATTGTGCTTGGAAACGAACTGGGAGCCAATGTAGGTCTTTAAAGACTGGTGTTATATGGTCTCGGCAGCCACTCCCAGTCACCAGCCTGGCTGCTACATTCTGGATTAGTTGTAGTTTCTGGATCACCTTCAAAGGTAGCCCCACGTACAGCGCATTGCAGGTTGTAGCTATGGTGGGACTGGTTTATACCTAGTATTTAAAGGAAATTACCAATTATACCTTTCTTTGCTGCTTCCTTGTCCAGCCTTTGTCAAGAATACCACTACTTGCAAGTTTGAAAACCAGAAATCTACCAGTCTTTTTAATGGATATGCAGTCTTTTTAAAGAAGATGCAGTTATAGCTTTCTCAACAAACAGAGCTATTATATTGGCCCCCAGGAGGTGGAGGAAGCAGCTGAGTGGGTCAAGCTATTGCTACACTGCATCCCCTTTCATACCTGCGCAGAGAGAAACACTATCCCTGGGCTTAACCTGAATCCCCTAGATAGCAAACTCATGAAGTGATTCATTCCTATTACAAGAAAATCAACTCAGATGAGCTGATGTGGAAAAGAAGCAGGACCTAGCTGCAGTTTGCAATGTACATTCTGTCCGTGACCTCAGGATTACTATTATGTTTTTAAATCACTACAAAACCATTTTTGGAAGAGGTCAGTCATCCAAAGGTTATTAAATGAAAATAAGGCACACCTGGCAGCATATCAATTGAAAGCAGTACATGTATAAGTACCTTTTTGTTCATTTATTGGTAAATGGATTCTGGACATGCCCCTCAAAGGCATAGCCTTCCGTCCTACATGCAAAATCAAAATCAACATATTATATAAACCAATAACAATCTTATCCCCTGAGATTATGAGCAGAACCATTTACAAAGCACTATTACAGAACCTTTCTGTTATCCAATACCCCTGCTTGCCTGCAGCATAAAAGGAATACATCATCCTTGATTAAGCAATGGTATAATTTAATCAGGGGATGTGGCTGAAATCACATTCAGCAAGAGCAGAGCTCAGGCAGTCTGTGACTGGCAGCCAATCCCTGTGATTAAATATCAGGACTAGAACCATAGCTGCCAAGTTACCCCTTTTTTAAAGGGATTTTCCCTTATGCTGAATAGGCTTCCTCGCGAGAAAAGCGAAAACTTGGCAGCTATGGAATTCACTTGGGAACTATGTTCAAGCCACACACAAAAATGTTTCTTTAATAATGGAAAGTAGAGCAAGTGAGGAAGGCAATAAATGCCAACCGAGTGCATTGGGGACTTGTGCGTGCAGTAGGTGAAATTAGAGGCAAGAAGCACCACTGGCTTCCATGGAAATTGGAAAATCTTGTCCATTCTTGGTGCTGAGAGCTTCTTATGGATGGGATAACTTAAAGGGCTGATCAATAAAAAAACATAACCATTTGCCCAGTAAAAGCATGGAAGAATATGCTAAAAGAGTAAGCGGAGTTTATTGGCTGGGTAATAAATCAGATAACATTATTATTATTATTATTATTATTATTAATATTATCCCACCCATTTGGGGTGTAAGCCATTCTGGGTGGCTTACAACATATATAAAAACATAATAAAAACATCAGTCCTTAAAAACTTCCCTAAACAGGGCTGCCTTCAGATGGCTTCTAAAAGTCAGACAGTTGTTTATTTCCTTGACATCTGAAGGAAGGACGTTCCAATTGTGTCGTTGGGTTTAAAAGATATTATTTTAAAGCAAATAGAATTGTAAGAAGCTCTTAATAATTTAGCATTCATGAAAGTTAATGAAAAAAGCTCCAGTTTACTGTTTCTGGGATATACATATACATATATACATACATAAGGGAAGCAGGTGGCGCTGTGGGTTAAACCACAGAGCCTAGGGCTTGCTGATCAGAAGGTCGGCGGTTTGAATCCCTGCGACAGGGTGAGCTCCCGTTGGCCTGAGTTTCCAACCCTACCTGATAAATGTTGATCTTATCTCAAGTTACGGCATCTTAAGGGACCACTTTCAGCTACGATGTCACGGAGATTTGTGCTCCTGGGGGAGGACCCTAAGCAAGGCCTCTCACTTTCCAGCAAGCCCAGTGTTCTCACCAAATTCTGTATGCAGCGCCACATACGGGAAATCCAAGGCTTCTTTAGCAAACTTACAAGCTTATATAAGGGGTTGCTGGCATCACACCCATCCTCTCCTGATTTGGGAGCTAGGATTAGCCATGGCACAGGTACTCTTGGGTTGAGTTGGGGAGTTCTGGCATACTAAAAAGATAGCTGCTTTCCCTGTGCTAAGGCTTGCACACAGAGAGCTGGAGACCCAATTTTAAAAGAGTGCACGACTGTTGAACATGTTGCCGAATCCTAGAACGCTGGGTTTTCTTTCTTCTTCTTTTTGAAATATTTTTTATTTTATTTTTACAAGCATATAACAATACAACCATTCACATTTACAGATCCCTCTGAATCTCTGGACTTCCCAGCTCCCTTCCATGGGCCCTATTATTAAACCTTTTCTACGGCAACTTTTCCAATAATCTATATTTTATATTGCATCATTGTCTCCATAGTACTTGCTACATTAGGGACCGAGGTGGCGCTGTGGGTTAAACCACAGAGCCTAGGGCTTGCTGATCTGAAGGTTGGCGGTTCGAATCCCTGCAACGGGGTGAGCTCCCGTTGCTCGGTCCCAGCTCCTGCCAACCTAGCAGTTCGGAAGCACGTCAAAGTGCAAGTAGATAAATAGGGACTGCTACAGCGGGAAGGTAAACGGTGTTTCCGTGTGCTGCTCTGGTTTGCCAGAAGCGGCTTTGTCATGCTGGCCACATGACCTGGAAGCTGTACACTGGCTCCCTTGGCCAATAATGCGAGATGAGCGCGCAACCCCAGAGTCGGTCATGACTGGACCTAATGGTCAGGGGTCCCTTTACCTTTTATATACATACATATACTCCATGCAACCAGCTCAATACAATTCTGTGCATTTTGTTATTATGGATTTGTCTTATACATGTGAGTACTGTAGAGCATTCCTGTAAACTGCAATTTACTGGATATATATTTGCCATGCTAAGTTACAGCACTGTGATCAATAGTGCAGGAATAGCAACTAATTGCACCTGTTTGGCCACAACATAATGTTAGAATGTTGAGGAATTATACAATTTCTTCTAATTTGGATCAGGACTTTAACTCTTAAGATCTGCTTTACTGGATTTTACACCAACCTGCCAGCGTTGGTAGCGGTGGGCAGGGCACCCACAGGGCTGCTGGCTGCCCCACGATATTCCACTACCCAAGGCATCTGCTTCAGTCTGCCTTATAGGTGAGTCGGTCCTGCCTCCTCTGATTCCCACAAAAGGCCTTAGTAAATATCCCTTCAAAGACCCACGATTCATGAGAGACTGTTTGCTCTTCCTGCTCAATCCCTGTTTGCACTGGCTCAGCCTCTCCGAACCTGCTCCAGCAGGCTAGGATTGAACACCAAACCTCTCTTCCATTCTGAACAGAGGAGAGCTTCTCTCTGTGAATGTATGTAGTGGTGGCTGATGAAGATGTCTTTTTTGCCATTGATGGGGGCAAATTCCAAACCATAACAGGACAATAATCTTGACCCTTCTAGACTGATTTTGGAATAAAAAGGAGCATTGTTCTCCTGCCCTTTTTTTGGGGGGGGGGTGTTCCTTTTTCATTCCATATGAAGCCAGATATATAACACAGCTCAAAAGATGCAGAGTGGGGATTTTTTTATGAACCATAAACTCTCCTTGAAGCTGCTTCTTGAATAGCGGGGTCAAGGATTACTTTAACATGCCATCTGTCTATAAGCATTCCGAGTTTTGAACAGACCATGGTTGGCTGCTGTTCCATCTCAGACAGGTGTATGTGTATGCACATTAATCTCTCACCATCTCATTGTCTCTACCTTTCTCCTACATTTGACTCATAATATTTCATCCTCAGGGTGTAAAACATTATTCTGAATCTTTCACTCAGGGATGTGATTTCTTGCTTATGCCCTTTGATATGATTTACTTTCATTCAACAGCTATGGCCCAAGGGATTTGTCTCAGATTCATTTTTTCTAGACTTTCATTCAGGGTTTCTCTCCAGCACATACGCTTCCTGATTCTGGCTTTTAAGCAGAATAATTGAACAGTTATTAGTTCACTGAGGTCCAGAATCCAAAGATCTTTTTTTTCCACAAGGTGGCACTTCTGTTGCAGGGATATGGCATTTCCCCCACCACTGAAATGGTGCTACTATATTGTCACTTGGGCAACACAGTCTATATACCCTGTTCCTCCCCCCCACACACACACCTAGGACATTGATTGCAAATGTGTTATATTGAACATGGCCAAAGGGAGAGCCACAAAACTTCATCGATGCTTGCACCATCAAGCTTTATTTCACATTCATTACTTTACAAACATTCTTTAGTGCTCACATGCCTAGCAAAGGCATGACCATTCATTTTAAGACATGGTAAAAATACTCACAGTGATGGAATGGCATCTGTGAATGTTTTACTACTCTTAAAAAAAAGGATTTAGTGCTAAAGTCACTTACTATGGGGATAGGATTACACTGCCAGTCCTCTTAAGATTGTGAGCCCTGCCTTTCCAGTGCAGACGCACACAGATGCTTTTTCTTTCTCCTCTCCCACCTCATACATTGGGGTATTTTTAACACTGGACAGGAATGTGGTCATCTCAGGCAGCAAGTCTATTCCACTAGCGGCAAGCTTTCCTCAAGAATTTCATTCCTGGCACTACTAGTGCAATATATATATATATCACTAAAATACTTGGGGGAGTTGTCCAACTTTTTAAAATCACTGGGAAAGACCCACCCCGAATGTATCCTTTACCATTGTGTTTGAAATGCAATTGCTATCTACGGTGCCACCACGTGGAATTATGCCTCTATTGCAGGGTTTTTTAGTTGTTTGTTACTTGCATCAGCATCACTTTCTTTGAGAGACTTAAGAAAGTTTAATTTTAAGGAGTATTTGACACAGCCAGTGCTGCCAATGCTGATGGAATACTTTGACAAGGTTATCACAGTACTGCAGCAGATCTGAAGCCCCTCACAAAAGGATCTTTGGCTGCAGGCCAGTAGTGGATAGAGCAATGCACATCTGAATGCAGCAGAAGAAACAGTAAGCCAAATGTTGCTTATGTTATATGAATTTGTGCTAGTCTGAACTTGAAATACTGTAGAAATACTGAGCTAATTCTCAGTATTTCAATTTATTTACACCCTGCTTCTGGGGGATGATGAAAATGCTTGATTCCAGCATACAAATCCAAAAAATAATTTGCCAGAGATTTTTGCTTATGTCAGTGGCTCATTTCCATGCAGTTCAGTCTTCAGTACACCAGGCCTGTATATTTTCCATGACAGCATTTTTTGTTCTTGTTTTTTAAATGTCTAAATTTTGATACTTACTGCAAACTATTCTGCCTAGCAATTCTATTATTCTGTTCATATGTCTAGCAAATGTGATGGTGGTGGACCAAGAGAAAAACCTGAAGGATGTTTGAAAAACTATTTCAAAGATGCGTAACCCGGGTCTGGAGCAAGGAGTGCACACTTCCCTGTCTTTTTCAGAGAGCTTGTATCCCCAGGAAACAGCCGAGGCTGTTTTGCAACCCCCAATGTATTTTTTGAGCCGAGCCCGCTCAGTACTCAGGAGGCATTCGGGTCCACCCCCAGCACCCTGTGGCATTGTGCAGCATCAGAGTGTCACATGGCATCACACACGTGACGTCGGGACGTCACATGGCTACCTCACAGAGCATAGACTCCCTCAATCCTGTTAAGAAGATGGCACCCCTGGTGTCCCACTAGTTATATCCATTCTGCCCATGCCCTCTCCATCTAGGCTTGCCTCCACAACCATGTATTCCAGCCTACCTTTGTTGGCACATGATGCCTGCCTCCAGACGTCTTTGGCACAGGTGTTTCGCCCTATCATGTTTTAGTCTCTCTGAATTGCTCATGTACCCCAGCTGTCAGGCCTCAGAGGATCCAACCCCCCTATGGTAGTTTTCCATGAATGGATATGACAAAGAAAGTTCTTACCAAGACTGTTTATTCAATATTCACAGAGAAAGGCTTAGAAATGCAGCTTCTCTCCTACTTCCTCAATCGTCAACAGCACCACCCACCTTACAGTTGCCGCTTAGGGCCATCTGTCTCTGAGCTCTTTGCTCTCCTACTTTGAAGGCTTGCTGGGTTCTGGGAGAGGTTGGGTCTGGAATGCTTTGATAACGTGACAGCCAGCTGCTCCGGCTCTGCCTCCTCCTCCTCTCCCATTATTTCCCAACTCCCCCCTTCATCTGCCTCTGAGCTATGACCTCCCAGAAGCCACTGTTGTAAATCTATACTGCCTTCCTCCTCTCTGGAAGGGTCAGGCTGGGGAGGCAGTCTCCACCATTCTTCCTCTTCCCAGTCCCTGACATAGTGCCTGGTTTTACCCTTCTCTTATTAAACAATCATGGACATTAGCACCCTCATCCTTGGAATATGATTTCTTTTGAACCAGTTGCTTCACAGCTCCTGTTGGCTCCCCCCCCCCCCGGCGATCAGTTTAAAAGCTGCTCTGTCAGGTTTTTAAAATTCTAAGCACCAACAGTCTGGTTCCACTCTGGTTCAAATGGATCCCCATCCCTTTTGTACAGGCCTGGCTTGTGACCAAACATTCTTCAGTGCCTAACAAAGCCAACCCCACCTACTAACATTGATGTCTCATAAAAAGGCAAAGGTAAAGGGACCCGACCATTAGGTCCAGTCGTGACCGACTCTGGGGTTGCGACGCTCATCTCGCGTTATTGGCCAAGGGAGCTGGTGTACAGCTTCCAGGTCATGTGGCCAGCATGACAAAGCCGCTTCTGGTGAACCAGAACAGCTTACGGAAATGCCATTTACCTTCCCGCCAGAGCAGTACCTATTTATCTACTTGCACTTCGTGCTTCTGAACTGCTAGGTTGGCAGGAGCTGGGACCGAGCAACGGGAGCTCACCCCATCACGGGGATTCGAACCGCCGACCTTCTGATCGGCAAGCCCTAGGCTCTGTGGTTTATGCAATGGTGCTTTTCAAGCTGATCCTGCATGTGGAGTAGGTAGAATTTCAGAGAAAGCTACTTTGAAGTTTCTGCCTTTCAACCTCCTGCCTAGGAACCCAAATTTCACTTCCACAACTGCATGGTTACATTTGCCCATGTTGTTGGTGCCAACGTGCCATTCTGAGGAATATGACTACACACCCCACTGGCCACAAGTTCTTGGCAGCTGCAAAGTGTCCTTATGCCCACAGCAATGTGCTGTGGCCGCAAGGCTGACCATGGCTGGCTGTGCCTGCCTTTAGTGAGAGGTGTGAGTGGCACACATACCATCGCAATAACAGGCCTGCCCAGGGCAAGTCTTCAACACCATCTCACGGTGTTTTCAGAGCAGGAGAGGTTTTTTGTGTTCTCTTGATGATCAATACATAATGGTGCAATTGTTTTGTTTTCAGGAATTGGATTCTAATTGGCAGTCAGCTTAAATGGCAACACATTTTTTCTTGCCAGCTTTCCTAAAAACTGCAAGTCTTCTCCCCTTCCCACCAACCATCAGCACACAACACTAAAAATAAAATAAAATAAAATAAAATAAAAATCCTTCAGGCATTCAAAACTAACTAATTCAGGGGAAGCAGAGCCATGCACATTACCCCCACCCCTGATCAGGGCCGTCTTTAGGCCCGGGTTCGGTGGCGCGGGGCGCCAGGCCACCAGGGGCGCCGCTGCGCCCTCTGCGCCTGCTGAGAGGCGCGGCGGAGGCCGCCCCAGGCGTGCCTCTCAGCTGTTCAGCGGCTTCAGGCCGCTCTCCAGAGGCGTGCAGGCCTGGGGCCGCCTCCGCCGCGCGCAGGGGTGTCGCAACAGGGGGCGGGCAGCGCCCCCTGGCCCAGGGCCGGCCCTACGGCCAGGCTGGGTTGTGCAGGGCTCCAGCCCTCCAGGCAGGCAGCCGCACTGCGCCCGCCCACCCGCCGCGCTGGAAAACGGGGCGGGGGCGCCGGAGGGATCCGTCGCACCACGGCGCCAGATATGCTTAAGATGGCCCTGCCCCTGATTGTCCCCATCCTTTTGCAAACGGGAGAGTCAGATCTTTGCACTCAACATGTGAAAGTCTGCCAGGAGATTCCAAGTGTGTTGAGTGGGGTGCGCTTAGGGTCACACTTCCAACCTTAGCATGCCAGAAATGGAGTCAACGTGCACAGAGAAAATGCAGGGGAAGGCTTAGTGAGTGTCACCCTGTCCTTCCCAGTTTAAGCTCTTAACGCCTTCCGCAAAACACATGAACAGGGCACACATTAGAAAAATGATCGGCATGCATTCCTATGTACACTTCTTTGCAAAGATAAGTCAGTACCCCTAAAATCAGAAGCAAGCTACCTCTCGCAACTTACTCAGATTGAACAGGATCAGCTTGCTCTGGTTAGAACAGGTTGCCATTTATATCCGTTGGGGGCATCAGGGTCGAACAACAAATTATTTGAAACATGATTTCCAAACAAGCATTCAGCATGGGCTACTTTATTTTTTGAGAAAAGAAGTGACTGTGCAAGGACCCAAGCCACACTGGAGCTGCAGCATGCGGTGAGGAAGGTTTAACCCTTTCCCACCCACATAATTTGTCTGCTGGTGGGGAGGGCGGAAACCCCACCACACACCAGCTGCTATGTGTTCCTATTGGCAGTGACTTGCTTGAATTTAAGCTCAGAGGATGTGACAGTAGAGAGACTAGATGTGCTTCTGTGGTGATCATGCCTTCCCTAGTCTATGGAAGGCTTTGATGAAACATGAAAAGAGAATCTCACAAGCCGAAGGAGTGAAAGAGAGCTATACACTGGAAGTGAATCCAAAAATCTGGACGTGATATAAAGCTGACAGGAAAATGGGTTGCAAAAATTAGGGATTCCATTAAACACTAGCTCTCAACTCCTCAGTTTTTGCCAGACTGCTTCACTTTTAAGCCTCTTTCCCACTTAACCCCCCCTGCCCCTGCAGGCTCCATCATTCTTGGAAGTCCTGCATCACCTCGGCTGTCAAATGTGCGCTAAAAGTAGCTGCTTTCTCTTTTGCCCTCACCCTGTCGGCACCCGGGTTTTGCCGTACACGCTGATTATTTTCTGCAGTCACAGCACTGCCACTTCGCAACAGGCAGTGTAAGATAAATGAGGTAACTTGTTAATTTTTAATTGATTTTTTCACACTGGGGAAATTTGGGTGTGAGAATCTAGAAGCAGAGCTTGATTATTCGAAAAGAGGCGAAAGAATTCTCCATTCAAAAATCCTAAACATTTGCCTTTTAAAAAGCTAACCCTCTTTTTTCTGGGAAGCGGGTCCCTTTTGAGACTCTGAGAGGCCCAGAGGCGGAATGTGTGTCATATAATTCTTTCAAAGCAAGCATATAATTCTTTCAAAAACCATCTATATTTGAAATTATCAGTGTGTTACATTCCTATGCCTTTAAAACAGAGGGGAAATTAAAAATACTATTGGCAATCTCTCTCTCTCTCTCTCTCTCTCTCTCTCTCTCTCTCTCTCTCTCTCTCTCTTTCTCTCTCTCTCTCTCTCTCTCTCACACACACACACACACACAGAGAGAGAGAGAGAGAGAGAGAGAGAGAGAGAGAGAGAGAGAGAGAGAGAGATCTGAATGTAATATTTCTAATATCATTTGGACTGCTGTTCATCCATTTTGTTTCTTTTGGGTTTAGCTTTGTTTACTTAGGATAAATCAAACCAAAAAGGAGAACCTTTTCCCTGACTACTAAACAATAAGCAGCACAAAAAATGTCAAGCAAGAAAGTGTACAGTAATACATATGCCACAAAGCAAACCATAAATTACCACTGTCTACAACCTGAGGAAGGAAAGTCAGAATTAGGACATACAAAGGCTTGTTTCCAAGGAGTTTCTCCTTCTTTGATCCAGCTAAGCTTCACTTATTATTCATTTATTTTATTTACATATTTGTATATTGCCTGTCATTTAGAAATTCCCAGGTGAATTACAAAAATTAATACAATAAAACCAACAAATGTGTGCGCTCTCTCTCTCTCTCTCTCTCTCTCTCTCTCTCTCTCTCTCTCTCTCTCACACACACACACACGATTGTCCGCTATCTTTATCTAAAATCTTGACTGTCCAGGAAGGAAGCAGGACCTCGGCTTCCTAGCATTGAATCTTCTCTGCTGCTCTGCTTTAATCTATATTTTTGATTAAGTAATGCTTTCAATGCCATTTTTAACTTTTTTATTTGAATATCTATACTGAAAACATCAGGGCTTCTTTTTCAGCCAGAACTTGCTGGAACTCAGTCCTGGCACCTCTCAGGTGGATGCTATTGTCATTATAAGAGATCTAGGGAGGCGTTCATGGTGAGTTCCAGCACCCCTTTTTCTAGAAAAATATTTATTTTATTTAATAATTTAATTTTATAGTTTTATAATACTGATTCCTTATTTTATTATTTTTACTCTTAAAATCATTAATCATTTCTTAGTGGGAATTAAACAAACTAACACTGTGTTTTTCTGTAAAACAGAAGAGAAAGAAGTGTCAGCATATGGCTAGACTTCAATCAGAGCTGGGTAGTGGTGCGGAGCTAAAAATAGTGGTTACAGGTCCTCCACGGGGGAGATATTGACTAGGGAAAGAATCTGGGTGTTTTCATGTCACAGTGAAAAGAATCAGCCTAGCTTTTCAGGAGATCATCATTGCGTTAAAGGGCCACAGTTGCTAATGCTGACCTATTATTTTATTGACTGAAGGCTGGTAATTTATTCCGGTCTATAAAATACCCAAGAGCCTTTATTCAAAGCCCTCAGTAGCTTACTATAATCAGTTTCCTTTCTCTGTCCTGCAACTGACCATGATTAATGGTATAATTAAAGCAATTGATGATAACAGAGTGTGATCGCTTGGCCTGAGTTTCCAACCCTACCTCATAAATGTTGATCTTATCTCAAGTTACGGCATCTTAAGGGACCACTTTCAGCTACGATGTCACGGAGATTTGTGCTCCTGGGGGAGGACCCTAAGCAAGGCCTCTCACTTTCCAGCAAGCCCAGTGTTCTCACCAAATTCTGTATGCAGCGCCACATACAGGAAATCCAAGGCTTCTTTAGCAAACTTACAAGCTTATATAAGGGGTTGCTGGCATCACACCCATCCTCTCCTGATTTGGGAGCTAGGATTAGCCATGGCACAGGTACTCTTGGGTTGAGTTGGGGAGTTCTGGCATACTAAAGAGATGGCTGCTTTCCCTGTGCTAGGGCTTGCACACAGAGAGCTGGAGGCCCAATTTTAAAAGAGTGCACGACTGTTGAACATGTTACCGAATCCTAGAATGCTGGGTTTTCTTTCTTCTTTTTGAAATATTTTTTATTTGATTTTTACAAGTATATAACGATACAACCATTCACATTTACAGATCCCTCTGAATCTCTGGACTTCCCAGCTCCCTTCCATGGGCCCTATTATCAAACCTTTTCTACTGCAACTTTTCCAATAATCTATCTTTTATATAGCATCATTGTCTCCAAAGTACTTGCTACATTACAAGTGTTATTGCAATCCTGCTAATGTTTCCAGAATGTTGGGTTTTCTAGCTTTACTGTGTCTGAGCAATTTGGAAGAGGCTGCTTTAAAAAAATGTGTAATTATATATTTCTAGAAAGGTTTTGCCTCTTTAGCTGAGTATAAGGAAATAAAACCTTATACCTAGCTCATGAAAAATAAATGTGTTACCAACACTCAGGGCACAGCAGAATAGAAAGCCCATTATGAGTGTGAAATCATGTTAAGTATTAACTCTGGCTAGAAGGATGACAGGTTTTGGTCTGGACTGCTCTCCCTGCTAGGAAAGTGGTTCTGGCTCTTAATAACGTCTCCCTGAAATCACAGACAACTTTGAATCATTCAGCTGATCCCCAAGAAGAAAAGAAATCTCTTCACATTTTTTATTTTTTGGCCTGGCTTTTAAGCTGTCTTATCTTTCTACATCATCTTATTTGCATAGCAAAAACACATCGAAGGAAATCAGCACCTAGTGTTAACTTCCCTTGAACTCTTTTAAAAGGAGCGGCTAATGTGAAAAATCACAACTTTAAATAAATTTACACCCAGAGCAGAAACACTTATTTGAAGTCATCCCAGTTCTATTACCGGTATTCACATTCAATGTGCAGGACTTTGTTAGTGGTTGCAGATTAATGCTCTGGCAGAATAATATACTAAAAGCCCAACCTAGGTTCCAAGTTGAATTTTTCATATATAGATTCCAACCTTTATCCCTTTCTTAAATAAATTTGAATAAAAGTCACTTGTGATAAAAGCCTCGGTTTTAACAATTGTTACCTGAACTTTTAGTACCCACTTGCTCTATTCAATGATGCAGGTTATGACTAGATCTGGGTCTACCAACAGAATGAGACAGCAGAAACTGAATGAGACAGTAAAAATAATAATTTATTATTTATACCCTGCCCATCTGGCTGGGCTTCCCCAGGATGATAAATAATAATAATAATAATGCTGCGATAAAACATAATACATTAAAATCTTCCCTAAACAGGGCTGCCTTCAGATGTCTTCTAAAAGTCAGATAGTTGTTTATTTCCTTGACATCTGATGGGAGGGCGTTCCACAGGGCGGGTGCATATACTAGGGTATGGTGTTCATCTAAATTTAATAAATATAAAGGAAATTTAATAAGGAAAAAGAAAAAATATTTATTTAATAACTAAAAGAAAAGGAAAGTGTGAATGTAATATTGAAAAAAGAAGTCAAGAACTTATAAATCCCAGTAAAGACTGGAGGTATGATCTGTCAAGCCAAAACTAAGCATTTTGAACAGTTACCCCATGGAAATAATAAAACCCACTGGGTAGTATTCAGCTAAGCTTTACTCAGAGCAGACCCAATGAAATCAATTGGGTTAACTTAGCTGCTGTGATCTAAACTACTGAGCCTCTGGGGCTTGCTGATCAGAAGGTCGGGGGTTCAAATCTGCTCGAAGGTGGTGAGCTCCCGTTGCTCTGTTCCAGCTTCTGTCCACCTAGCATATCAGTGCAAGAGGATTACCGTGTTTCTCCTAAAATAATACACCGTCTTATATTTATTTTTCCTCCAAAAAAAACAACAACCACTATGGCTTATTTTCAGGGGATGTCTTATTTTTTCCCTCCTCCTCCTCCTCCTGCCGCAGTCGGCATTGCTGATGGGCCTATCACTGTGTCTTATTTTCAGGGTATGGCTTATATTCCTTGAATGCTTAAAAATCCTGCTACAGCTTATTTTATGGCTACGTCTTATTTTCGGAGAAACGGGGTAACAGGTACTGCTGTGGCGGGAAGATAAACGGTATTTCTATGCCCTCTGGCTTTCCATCACTGTGGCAGAAGCAGTTTAGTCATGCTGGCCACATGACCTGGAAAGCTGTTTGGGGACAAACGCCGACTCCCTTGACCTGAAGCGAGGTGAGCACCGCACCCCATAGTCTTAACCATCCAGGGGTCCTTTACCTTTTACCTAGCAGGCTAGCATCTCCTTCTGACAGTGTGGGACACACATAGTACTGGGCCTTAGCTTCTCATTCTGTGGCCCAATACCCAAGCTGCATACGGAGTGAATGGTGGCGTGTTAATGCTTCTGGGTGGGCAGGTAGCATGGCATGGTCAAGATGCCGCCCCATTCTAGTGGTGGTGTAGTAGCCATCATTCAAATTGTGCATAGACATATTGCCACAGTTTACAATGGCAAACTTAGGGCATTGTTCTCTTTCTCTATAGACTATAGCCTTTAACTTGGAATTCTTTTTAACTTGGAATATGAATTATCTGTCCAGTAAAATGTATTCTGTGCTGAATTCCATTTCATCGTTGAGGATTTTGCTCATTTCATCCTAGGCTTCTCAAGGAAACAAGAAGTGTGACAGGAAGGTGTGATCTTTTTAATTTACACCAGAGTTCTCAGCAAATAATGATTTTTCACACCCTGTTATTGCTCCTTAGCCTGGGGGGTGGGGAGGAGCTCCATGGCTACTAAATGAAGCCAACTGCTATAATTCTTGAAATAATTTTAAACATATTATGTTGAATATTATGCTATAGGAGAACTAGAAAAAATGCCAGAGGGCAAAATGCAGAGAAAATAAGCTTTATACTAGATAAGAATTTGGGGATAGGAACCAGCTCAGTTATGCTTTCCATTTAGAATGCGAAATGTTTTTGCAACTTTGTGTTGCATTATTTCTTCTTCTTTTTAAAGGATTTAAGAAGTAATTAGATTAGAAAAGGCTGCCGTGCCCTCTTCACAACAGGATGCCTACACTCTGTTTTATTTTGATACACCAAGCTGCCCCGGTTTGGATGTAATGTTCAACCATAATGTTGTACTACATGAGAGATCCTGGGGTGAGCCTCAGACTTGTGTGCTTTAGCATCCCTGTGATGTGAAGATTGAAAGCACCACTTCCTGGTTTAAAATAAGCAGAGTTTTGGGTTGGGGGGAAAGAGGAGTTTAAAAAAGAAAAGAAAATGTAAGCCTTGGAATTCATTTATGAATAGTATTATTATAACAGCATATTGCTATGAATAGATATTGGTTAAAATTAACCTCATGGTGATTGTAAAAGTGGATTCAGGGCCGGCCCAAAACACTGTCAGAGCTCAGGCCACCCCATTGCCAGTCCTGCTTTGCACCCTCCTTGAGTGTTTTTGACTGACTGGAAAGTGTCTTTGGATGGAGAGGAGAGAGAGTTGTGGTGGAAGAATGCTAATCTCACCTCCCTGTCCTGCCCTCTGCCCCGTCCAAATGCTTCCTCTTTCCATTCCATATTACACCGACCTCTGCACCAAGGCTTACATAGCTGGAGACTGAAGCTACTCTCTTGCAAAGCCGGGAGTCTGCCCATTAGGAGGCAGCTGTTTGCAGCCTGGTACTTGAACAGGGCTCTGTGGGGTTGTGTAGAGGTGCAAAAAGGAAGGGACAGGAAGACCTCAGGGAATGGGAAGGAGAAATGCTGAGGTAAAAACAAGGGGGTTGGAATGGAGAAGGAAAACAGTGACAGAGGGAGGAGAGAAAAAGCAGTGGGGAAGCCCAAGAATGCTTTTCCTCTCCATTTTTCTTCTCCATTTCGTTCCCTTGCTGGAGTACCTAGAGCAGGCATCCCCAAACTTTGGCCCTCCAGATGTTTTGGACTACAATTCCCATCATCCCTGACCACTGGTCCTCTTAGCTAGGGATCATGGGAGTTGTAGGCCAAAACATCTGGAGGTCTGCAGTTTGGGGATGCCTGGCCTAGAGGAGAACAACCAGGAACTTAGAAAGCTCCTTAGAACCACATTGTACTAAGTTAGAGCTCAGTATTGTCTACTCCAGGAATAGGGGATCTTTTTTAGCCCAAGAGCTGCAATTCCTCATAAACAAACTTCCAGCACTGGCGGTTGGCAGGGCTAGAGGCAAACATGGGTGTGGCAATGGATATGACTCTTACCTTTGTACTGTGGTCTACCTTCTAGCCATGCAAAATCCAGGTGTCTTAATAGTCTGGGATAGTCCTGAGAGCCAGAGAGATGAGCCTGGAGGTACTTTTGACCCTGTGCCTGATGTTCTCCAGCTGGCAGTGGCTCTCCATGTTTCAGACAGGAGTCTTTCCTAACCAGGGATTGAACCTGGGGCCTTCTGCTATACCAGTGTTTCTCAACCAGTGTGCCTCCAGATGTTTTGGGACTACAACTCCCATCATTCCTGACCACTGGTCTTGCTAGCTAGGGATGATGGGAGTTGTAGTCCCAAAACATCTGGAGGCACACTGGTGGAGAAACACTGTGCTATACGGCCCTTTTCTTACGGCGGTGGGTTTGAAAAACATACGAAATGGTTGAAAGCATATGGCTAGCCCAGCGAAGAGAAGATCAATGGGAGACATGAATGCTGCCTCCAAATATCTAATGGGCTGCCGCAGAAAAGATGGAACAGGGATTGGCCTAGATGAATTCCACAATCCTCTTCTGAATCCATGGTTCTGAGTTATTTGTATTTGACGGATAAGTATGAATCATGGAATCACTACTGCTTGATTCAAGTATGAATCATAGAATCGCTACTGCTAAACACATAACTTTCAAAAACCTGTCTCATGAAAGGAGGTGGGCATTTCCATTTAAAGAGACCTCAGGAAACTGGAAGGGAAGAAGGAAGAGAACCTCTTAGGGTCAGGTTAGTTCACCCTCCCCACAAAAGCACTGAAATGTGGATTCCTGTGTGACTTCAAGGCAGGGGTGCCAACTTGATTAAAATATTTAGGGGGGCAGGTAAGCCCTGCCCCGCATCATCAATCATCAATCACAAGACACAACACACACACACACACACACACACACACACACACACACACCATTTGAATGGCAAGGCCCATCGATATTTTTTTTGGGGGGGCAGCCTCCTCAAATATGCCTCAAGGACAGAGAATATCACGATATTGTCCTTCTACTGCTCAGTTGCACCAGACGCTTTGAAAATCTACCTGCAAACACATCCGTTTCTTGCATTTCCTAGAAATAGCTTGAATTATAAGGTGTCAGTAAAGGTGACTTCACAAAACTGGCGTGCGATTCTGTGGATTTTCTACCTTTGTTTATACTGCTCCCATTGCTGTACGTGTTCACTTGACTAGTTCCTCAATGGAGCAGTGTGGGTTAATGCGTTCAGTTTGCTCTAAATGTGCATGTGAGAGGATAATATGTAGTTTCTCCCCCATCCCAGCTTTCTGTAAAAAAAATATCAGCCATTTCCTGATGAGCATAGTGGTGGTGAATTTCACACCTTTCTCATATCTGTGTGGAAACTTGGGTGTTAATGGTGTAGGATCTGGGTGTGTTCAGTATTATAAAGAATGAAGCTGCCTGTTCGGAACAGAGGAAAGCAAGACTGGGATTCTAAGATCAGGTGAAAAAGGAATCATTAAACTGCCTCCTTACAGCAGGCATGAATATACAGTATAGTGTGCAAAATATGGGAACAAATTATTATCAGCCTGGAACCATGTGTACCTATTGCAAACTAGCAGGTTTTGGGGGTGGGGGAAGGACTGAACATTGACTCAAAGATTTAAAATAGAATCATTTTATTGTTCTTGTTTTTCCAAACTCTATAGTGGAGTTTTCCATCACAGCATGGAGATGGAAAGTTGGTCAGTTGATCAAGTCTGCAACTGGTTGCTACTGAAAAACTTAGGAGACCTGGTTCCTAAATTTCGTGGTAAGTCTGTTCTGTGTGTATCACTGTATGTGTCAAATATCTGTGTCATTTATAGAGGTTTATTAAATCAAATGAGGTTTCCATTGATGTTTCTAAGTATTTGTTGCAGGGGGTGGGGGTGAAATGTGGAATAAATTGCTGGATGCTAAAACCTTACAAGCTTTATGTGCATTCTGGTAGCATGTTTCTATGTGAAATTAATTGTTTTGATAGTGTTTGCTTCCTAGTTACATAATAATATAGCAATACAGTTTGTGAGTTTTTAACCAGGGGAAAGCTGTCATTAATTTCCAGAACAGGGCTGTGAGGTAAGCACAGGACTAAATATGCACCAGGCTTATCCACAGAACATTTTGAAGCAATCCAAAAAAGTACAGTGCCTCTGTGGATGTGGAGAGTACTTTTTAACCACCAATAGGCAACCACAACCTATTGGCTGGGGCTGGAGGTGGGGAGAAAAGTTCTTGGGACAGAAGACTTCAACTAGACTCCTGCCTTAGTGCCTCCTTCTGTAGCAATTCAACACCCACTAGACCCACAAAGCCAATATTGTGCCTAAGAACATCTGTACTCTAACTCAATTGAAAACAGATAGTGTGCACAAGGATTGATTGCTTGTTACAGTTTATATAGAACTTTCCCTTCAGATGTGCACAAAGAAAAAAAGACTTATACTTTTGTGTGAAATGATTCTTTGGCTCTTCTTTTAGAGGAAGAAGTGGGTGGAGCTGCTATGTTGGCTCTTAACGACAGGATGGTTCAGCAGCTGGTCAAGAAAATTGGGCACCAGGCAGTGTTAATGGATCTGATTAAAAAATGCAAGCAGCAGACAGAAGGACCAGCTTTTACCTGCAAAGTGCCCTTCTCTGAGTCACCAGGAGAATTCAGTGGGTAAGGCTCTGCAAAGAAAAATAAAGGAAGCAACAAAAGCATTCCATTTATATTCCAGTCAGAGGGGTTATCAGTTTTAATGCTAAGGCTCATTAATTTTTACAGTCACTGAATTTTGCTACTACAGTAATGTGAATTTGGAAGCTCGGCAGAATATGGCAATGAATGTTTATTGCTTGTTGTCCCTGAATATGGAAAAATAACAATCTGTCCTGTTTTTCTAAGGCACTGTTGCAATGTTCAGCTCGAACTAGTTTTGTGCCTCGTTTCTAAAATGAAAGGTGCTTGGGCTTTCAAGCCTGCTTGAAAATTGCACCCAGAGGCGGAACGAGCAAATCTTTCCACTTGTAAAGGTTCATCCTTAATCTATAGTTCAACTTTTATCTATAGATCAGGAGCAATAATGTTACACTTCCCCATTTTGCTCTGGCAGTGAGAACTGCCAGGGGCACAGTGTGTAACCAAGTTTTATTTTCTTTCCAACAAGGTAACTAGAGGATTATTGGTATATTGTCATAGTTGCATTTAATTTACAAATAAATCGGTTAGACAGAGGTGGTGGCACAGCTTAAACACTCCAAATGACAGCCCCCACACCAGATATTTAGGGAGATAACCCCCCTAAAATGGTACTAGTTTATGGAGTCCAAAGTCTCCGTATGACTGTGCCTTTTGGACTCTGGCCCAAACCAAAACCCTTATTATTATTCACACACAAACACCTTGTCCCTGCCCTCATAGTGGGAGAACCCAAATGAGTCACCTCTTCTGACCATTGCCCAGTATTTTTAGCTTCTATGGAGGCATGACCCCAGAACCTCATGGTCTACCAGTGCTCCTTGTAATGTCACCCATCCTTTAGAGTTCCATATAGTTCTTCTTCTGGGCAGAATATAAAGGGGGCACTTGAAAGGAGATTCAGGATCAGATATGAGCTCAGGAGCACCCAAAATGATAACCCTAGTCACCAAAATCAGATCAGAAAGCTACAACAATACAACTAAAGCAGAGTAGCATCCATGAAGCAGTTGACATAAGTTGAGATGACCAACTTATATGTCTGTAGGAGCTGTTTGGTTCTCCAAGGGCCAGATATATATTTTCCCAACTGACGTTTGGGCTGAGAACACACTGCACCTTTAAAGCACATTTCCCCCCCCAAAAAAATAATAATTCTGTGCACTGTAGTTTGCCCCTCACAAAGTTACGATTCCCAGCAACCTTTAGCAAACTAGAGTATCCATAATTATTTGAGGGGGAGGGAGGTTCTTTAAAAAGATTGTGTGTATACAGCTGTAAACAATATATAAAATCCACTGTGGATCTCTCTTTTTCTCACAACTTGACCATATTTGTTCATTTTTCTTGCAAGTGAATTAGTAGGCAGGCTTTGTACCAGACTGTGATCACATAATATGGTAGAGTCACAGGGGCCAGACGAAATTGTTTGGGGGACTGGCTGAATCCAGCCTGGCCATCCATGCTTCCAAGTTCCACATAGCCCTCATTCAGGCAGGAATATAAATAGAAGAGTTAAAAGGAGATTTAAGGGATTAAAAGGTAGATCTTTATACTTGGATCAAGACAGGAATTTCTATCTGTTGTGGGTCATAATCAACTGGGCAACATGTTTCCTTCCTTATAGAACCCATGGCATTCAGGTAACGGTTGGACACGCAAATTGTTTCTCTCCTAATGAAAGCCGTGATGATGGATCCATTGACCAAAGAGTTCTCAAACAAAAGTGAGTTTTTGGTTATCCTTCTCATTTCAAAGATATAGCTATCTTCATATAGAACCTCCCATACTACCAAGATATATTGACAATAACAAAGGATAACAACATCATATGCTTACATTAGTTTTTTTTTTAAGTCTTACACAAAGATGATATGATTCTCGGAGTAACAAATTATTTGGATGCAGAGAACTACTGGGGGGAGGGGAGGAGAGACAGGGAGTAGGGGTTCTAAAGCAAAATAAACTAAAGCACATTTTCTAAAAAATAATGTAAAGAAAAATATAATTTGGATCATATTATAATTTGTAACACATTTTTTTAAAATATAATAGATTATGTGGAAATAACCATAGGGGTAGCCCATGTTCCTGGACTGTAAAGCATAGTAAATATATTATAACAAGAGGATGGCTTGTCTTTCACTGATAATAAATCAATTGAAGGAGCCTAGCACAAGGAAGTATGTGAGAATTTAAAGTGCTAATGAATGGTCGTTTTTGCTTCCTTTGTCAGGAAAAACATGAGGCATGTTTTAACAAGATGCAAAACATTGCAATGGACAAATTCATATATTCTGCCTGAGTTCCCTTATGATGTCAAATGCATATTAGCAGAAAGAAAATGCCCTGGCCACAGTGTGAGAATAAGGATAATTGAATTCTTGCAAGCTGACATGACAAAGTATCTTGAAGGATCACTGTAAGTAAGGCAGTCTTCAGCATTCTGCCTCATGGGAGCAATATGGTATGGGGTGAATTTCCATAAGGATGATAAATTGATCTCTGCATGCTGTGATCTTTGATTTGAAGAGTGCCTAGGTATAAAGGCAGAATGAACATATTTGTGGCTGCCCATAACTTGTATGAGGGTTGGGAGGCCTGGAGGGTAGCCAGAGCCCACTTACGCCTATTCTCTTGCCACCCAGTCACTTAATAAACCCTGCAGACAGTGGTCCATGGTCTTGTTTGGACCAATGGACTGTCTTCCTAGCTGTCATCTCTCAGTGCTTGTCACCAAACCACAGGGAGCATGGTAAAGAAGCAGGAATGTCTCACTTACATGCAGGGGTGCAATCTCGCCCTCCGGATTGTGAGTGCCCACCACCTCAGTGCAGATGTGCAACATCACACAGAGAGATGTAGGAGCCCAACCACAGATATCCACTGCACAAGTGCTTCCACGGTGCTAAAGAAGAAATCAAATCTCCTTCCATATTAGGCACCCTGGGCCTGGGCACAGATCAGTGTTGATATGCAGCCTGATATGGTGGCAGCAGTGATAGGAATGACTGGGCCAGTGTGTGAGTAGAGATTGCCAAGAGTGTACTTTTTTATTTTGTATGATAGAGGCAGACATTAATGTAAAAGGAGCTGAAGATTTTCAAATTGAAGCAGCAGGGCACTTTAAATAATAATATTTGTATGCATTTTATATTGCGCGGGCAGATATCCAACCACTCAACAGTATAATGATGTTGTCAATGAATTGCTCCAGGCATACCCTTTTCTTGATGAGGATGGGAATGGCTTTGTAAGTACCCCAAACAAATGCAATTCTGTACTGTTGTTTTTCTTGAATTAAACATGCAATTGCTTTTATTTGATTATATACATTTCTATTGGGGTTTGGGCCTGCTTTTGTCATGTTTGCCTGGTATGGTGACTTCTGCCTGGAGATCTCTCAGTAGCTTTCTGTACCCTCAACCATTAGTATCCTGCAGGAGCAGCTGTCTGAATTGGGACTGGGCTTTCCAGTGGTTAGTCTTATTTGAGAGAGTGGTGCTTAGGGGATGTTGCTGGACCCTGTGGAACCTTCAATACATTGTTCCACAGAGGTTGATCTTACCCCCCTCCCCATGCGGGGCTTTCTGGAGAAATGCCATGTGTTGTCCTCAATATGTTAGCAAAGACTTCATAGATGAGTGCATGTTCCTTAGGAGAATGCTATCTATCCCCAGGTTGTGATCAAAAGGTGTGATTTGTATAAGCTTACCAAGGTTCCTGTCTCCACAGAGGAAACCTTGTGTGGCGAGGCCCCAGGGCCCAAAGTTCCCCTTGGATAATAAACACACGGACACAAATATTTTGAGTTAATGGGATAAATAAGGCCACAACTTTATTGGTTACAGATGTGAGCATTTGGCTTAGGCATTGGGTGAAACCGACTATATCATGACTCCTGCACACCCACATGAAGTATTAAGAGCACCCCCAGGTCCCCAATGGGGATGTTGTATGGCCCTAGACCATGCCCAGGCTTCGGACAGAATCCACCACCCCCACCCCACATCCCTTTAACAAGATCCCCTTAACTTGGAGGGGGCAGGTGGAGGCAATAACCTCCCATCCCATGAACCAGGTTTACCCAATGCCTAACCACCTAACCTTACAAAGTTGTGGCGATTGCTACAAGGTAGGCGAAAACCAAATGGCTGGCGCCAATTTGCCAAGTGGAAAAAATTCCTACCTGGCCCCAAGAATAAGGCAACCGACATTAGTCCATAGCAAGGCCAAAGTCAAGCAACGCATACAAAGAGGGTTGGTGGGCTGGGTGATCCAACAAAAGGAGGCCAAAGGAGGCCTCCCCCCAGCCATGCCCCCCGCTAACCAGATTGGTCAGCCGGGGGGCGTGATGCAGCTGGGAATCCCGATGATGCGGACGGCAACCCTCCACCTCCTGCTGGGTCCCAGTGAGGTCCCAGATGCCCACCCACAACTCCACCCCCAGGGAAGGGGAGTGGTCTTACAAGTACAGGCCCCTTTCAGAGGCCTGTACTTGACATGAGTGGGATGGGTTAAGGGGCCAGAGCTAGCTGGTGGGTTCTGAAAAGTCTCTTCATTCATACTGAACAACTGAAGGTTTGTGAGAGTTAAATATAAAGAACAACACTGGGACAGGAGTGTGTGATCATTTCAAACTTATGAAATGTTGGTCTTGGCAAGTGGACACCTGTGGCTTTCTGTTTTGACCTTTATTGTACTCTTGCAGGCATTTCCTAATTGTCTGCCATTCCTTTGAATTCAGTTTTTGGATGCTTATTACTTCATAGGTCCACTGGGCTAAGGTGATAATCTCATAGCAACTAGGAAATGTCAATCTGGATAGTATCCTCCATATATTACGAAGGATAAAGCTATCAATGGCTACAAGCCACAATGGCTATGTTCTGCCATCACAGTCAGAAACCATATCCTACTGACTACCAGTTCACAAGAGGGAGGGGAACACTGTTGCCAATGTCTCTTTTGTAGGATTCTCATCGGCATCTTTTTGCAAACCACTTTCAGGTTTTGTTTTGCTTTCTTTACAATCAAGTAGTAGATAAATGTTATGAAATAAGAAGCAAACAAACAAATAAATCTGTTTGGCCACTGTGTGGTGGCTGAATTAGATGGACATGTGGCCTGATACAGCAGTTGTTATTCTTATATTATTATCACACTAGTGTCATTCAGCCCGTTCAGTAAACGGGCGCTAGCCGGGCGGGAATGGAGGGGAAGCCCTGGGACCGCGCAGGCGTCGCCTCCGTCGAGCGCCTGAGGCCCACCGGCCCGTCCTCCGCCTCCTCCCGCTGTCCCGAGTGGCAACGGCCTCCTCCACCTCCCTTCTCCTCCTCACCTGAGGAGAAGGAAGAGGCCTCTGCCGCCGCCTCCCACAGCGCGCCTCAGGTAAGAGCACCGCCCCTCGCTCTCCCGCCTCTCCGCCCTCGCGTCACTCCGCCGCAGCTCCCGCTCTCGCCCCACCCGCCGGCGAGCGCCTGAGGCCCACCGGCCCCTCCTCCGCCTCCTCCTGCTGTCCTGAGTGGTGACGGCCTCCTCCACCTCCCTGCTGCAGCGGAGTGATGCAGGGTGGCGAGGCGGGAGAGCGAGGGGTGGCGTGCTTACCTGAGGCGCGCTGCAGGAGGAGGAGGCAGAGGCCTCTTCCTTCTCCTCAGGAGAACGGAGGTGGAGGAGGCCGTCGCCACTCGGGACAGCGGGAGGAGGGGCTGGTCTGCGCTCCAAGTCTCTGCGTCCAATCCCTGTGTCCGTGGGGCACATGCACAGTAGCGCGGACACAGGGACACAGGGACTGGACGCAGAGACACAGGGACTTTATTATATAGGACAGGCATCCCCAAACTGCGGCCCTCCAGATGTTTTGGCCTACAACTCCCATGATCCCTAGCTTAAGGGACCAGTGGTTGGGGAAGATGGGAATTGTAGTCCAAAACATCTGGAGGGCCGAAGTTTAGGGATGCCTGATATAGGATGACACTAAAATGCTGAGAGCTATATGAGAAACTGTGGGTTATCAATAAGTTGGTTTACACTCTGATTTTCGATTCATGTTCTGTTACTCAGCCAGAAAACGTGGAACAAGATGGGCTATAATCTTAAACAGAATTTTAATGTACAGTAAGTTCACACACGCCTGTTTGCTTCTCAATGACTGAAACTTCAAGCGATTACTTGGATGTGTGAAAACAACTCCCCTGCATTGTGACTTACCAACTATGCTATTTGCTATGCTGTTAAAAGCAGGCAGCCATTGTTTTGCATTTACAATGTTATCATTTGTCAAACTACTTTTAGGCAAAGCTATTGCCTGCTGCCTTTCAAAGGTAGCTACTCTGTTTCCTCAATAGGGATGGGATGCAATTAGCTTCTGCAAAGTATACAGTAGTTGCATTTTTTTTAAAAAGAAAATCTGCTGGAAATGATATTCTAAAGGTTCTTTTTCTTTTAGCAATTTAGGAACAGTAGATAACTTGCTCTGAAAGAATAGATAAGGCTCCTGGAAGACACTAACAACTTTTTTAAATATGTAGTTTCTATGGAAACAAGCCCTTAAAGACCGTTTCAAGTATGTGCGGAGACCGATAGAGGATGATGAACAGGTGGTGAGAAATAAATGCAAGTTTGGACACAGGCGAGGGCAGACCAGAAAATCTTCTGAAAACAGGTGTGAGAAGGTCCAAGGAGTGCACACAAAAGTAAGTATTCAGGTTCTGTGGATGGAATAACAAGAGGATATGAATATGAGCTTTGCCTGTCCTTTCCAGCAACGCCTGAAAGGGGAAAATAGGAAGGTGTGCATTCCTCATATGGCCTCTTTCCAACCATTGAGCATTCCTCATATGGCCTCTTTCCAACCATTTTGATTCTTGAAGAATATGAGTGCCATATTTCCATTAAGGAGTCTAATGCCCCAATGCTTTAAAAAGTCCCATAGATTTCTGCCTGTCATTAATAGCTTAGATCTTAAGGTAACCTGAAGAAGTCTATGGAAAGAAAATTCCCTGTCTGCCCCTTTCTACTGCAACTTGAGATGGGGGATGAGGGCTTGAAGGAGGGAGGAGAGGATGGGTAGCATTTTGTCTATGAACTTCCTTAAGCTATCTTCCTTTCCCTTATAATCCAAGGCAATATGACAAGAATCTGACTGCAACATTCCTAGACCTTATTAAGATATCCCTGTGATGAGTAACAAGTAACTAAAGAGTTAACTGTGTACTGTAGCACCTGACCACTGAGGAATATCATGTTACAGAATGTACCAGAAGTGTTTCTGTATGTTGCAGTTGGTTTCGTTTCTGCCTGGGAGACGGTCGCAAGATGTCTGCGCTCTCACCAGGTTGTTTGTTATTTTCTCTCTAGAATAAACTTAAGTAGTTATTAGAACACTTTGGACTCTGTGTGTTCTTAAGAGGCTTTTTATCCAACGGCTATACAAGCTTTCGCTGTGTGAGAAGAAGAACTCTGCTGTGTGTGTGTTTTACTGCCAGCCCGGTTCTACGGAAGCAGAGAAGCGGAGAGGAAGCGCGCCGGGCGATAATCAGAGGCTCCTAATTGAGTCATAAACAACTCAACGGAGCCCTATACCCGTCACAGGTTATGGGAGATAATAGGTCATGGGCCACCTGTCACAGGTTCTGGGTGACAGGTTATGGGTCATAGAACCTAATCAATCACCAAAGCAATAAAAGGTGATTGCAGCTGTAAAAGCCGTGGAGAAAGCCGGTGTAAAGAGCTAGCTGGGAGAAACCTGTTGTTTTGCAGTCGGCAATCAATAGATGCACTCGCTAGCAGAAAGACCCTGTACCAGAAGGCTGGGATCCGCAGTCTACCCGGAGGAGCAACGTGAGCTATTCTGAGTGAGTACACAGACACGGAGCCCGGGGGTGGACAAGATGACGGAGCAGCTACAGGAGTCATTTGTCGTGCCGTTCCAGAGGTTGAATGGCGACAACTATGCAGAGTGGAGAGAAAGGGCCAGAATGTGGTTGCTAGGAAAGGATTTGTGGACTTGTGTGTTAAATCCTCCAACCCCTGTCGCTGATAATTCAGCAGCTGAAGCACAGAGGTTTGCAGCAGAAACCAGGAAAGACAATAAGGCTCTATGTGCCATTGCCATGAGCTGCGATACTACGCAACTGCCCTATGTGCAAAATGCTGAGAATGCCAAGCAAGCCTGGGACAGTTTGGCGGATGAGGAACTGAGACGCCAGAAAGAATCGGCTGAGAAGGGGGGCCATGGGCGCAGAGAAGCCAGTGGGGGTGCAGTAAAAAGCACTGAGGAATCCACTGTGAGTGCGTGCGCAACAAGGCTTTGCTATCGGTGCCAGCAGCCTGGGCACGTAGCGAGATTTTGCCCAGCTCCGGAAGCAGCCAAGGTCACTCAGCCAGGTGCCAGGCAACCCAGCGGACGTGGTCATGGGACCAGCCAGCAGCGCCGAGGCAGAGGACGTGGGAAAACTCCAGATAAGCCTGTCAGCCGTCTTTCTGCTGCCTTAGCAACGGTTCGAAACAGAGGACAGGACAGTTTCACTTTTATTATCGACTCAGGCAGCAGCCATCATCTTGTACCTCCTTCAGGACAGATCCTGAACTGCAGGCCACTTGAAGATGAAAAGAGCCTGCATCTTGCTGATGGTTCTTCTGGAACAATTAAAAGCAAGGGTGTTTTTTATATGCAATGCTTAGACACTAACCTTGATGTTTATGTTGTACCAGGCATGGAGAATGGTCTTTTAAGTGTGTCTTGCTTATTGCGTGAGGGCTTTGAAATAAGTTTTGCCAATGGTGTTTGCAAAATTGCCAGAGATGGGGCTGAGCTGGTAAGTGTTACTGTTGGGTCTGATGGTCTGTTTGTCCTAGATGGGAGGGGGCAAGCAGGTGGAAGTAACACTGGTGATGCTCAGGCTAAAAGTGCCAATACCCCAAAGGGCACAGAGGGCGCTATCCATAAGGATTGTATTCATGCTTGGCACAGAAAATATTGTCATATGTCTTTTCCTTATGTGCAAAAAGCCCCTGATTTTGTCAAAGGTTGCAGGTTCAAGCCATGTCAAAAACACCTGCAATGCCGCGCATGTGCGAAAGCGAAGACGAAGAGATGCTCTTATCCTAGGTCTGAGAGGAAGAGCACAAAACCATTTCAGTTAGTTCACTTGGATATTTCTGGGCCTATGTCAACGTTAAGTTTAGGTGGTTCAAAATATGTTTTGTGTCTTTTGGATGATTTCAGCCATTTTTCCTGGGTCATAACACTGAAAGAGAAGGGGGAGGCTGCCAGAGTGATACAGGAGTGGGTAGCCGAGGTAGAACTACAGTTCTCCGTCACTGTCCAGTGTTTTCAGAGTGACAGGGCGGGAGAGTTTTTGAGTGCAGAACTACAAGGGTTTTTCCGAAGCAAGGGAATTAGGCACAGGAAAACCGCTCCTTTTAGTCCACAGGAGAATGGTTTAGCTGAAAGGAAATTTAGAACGCTGTCTGAACTGGTGGAGGCAACGTTGTTTGATGCAGGACTACCCCAGAAGTTTTGGGGGGAATGCTATAAATTTGTGAATTATTGTTCAAATCGCGCTTTTAATTCAGTTGTGGACAACACACCCTACTACATGTTGTATGGCAAAGTTCCGAAGGTGCACTATTTCAGAACTTTTGGGTGTGAGGCTTGGGTTCTAATTCCAAAGCAGAAGCGCAGAAAGGGAGGATCAAGATCCAGAAAAATGATCTTCTGTGGTTACGAACCAAACTCAAAGGCTTGGAGGTTTGTACCAGCAGAGGGGGACCAAACCCGCGTTCACATTAGCAGGAGTGCTACGTTCTGTGAACAAGAGGGCTGGAGACGCATTCATGCTAACCCCGAAGTTCTTCTTGACTGGTCTTCAGGTTTTGACCAGGAAGAGGAAACTCAGGTAGCTGATGCTGGAGTTCCAGGTGCTGCAGGACCAGATCCAGGTCAGGCAGCTGGTCCAAGTGGTGTAGCTCCTAGGGAAGTGAAGCAAGTAGTCAGAAGCGCACCGACTTCACCCCAGGTCAAGCCTGGGAAGTACAGCAAACGTGGTAGGTCACCCACTTCACCCAAAGCAAGCCCAGAGGGGGCTGCAAAGCGTAGTAGGTCTCTTGACAGTGCTGCTAGTCCGAGAGAGCCACAGTCAGAGACAAGCAGTTCGGATTTAGAGGGGGAAGATGTGGGACCAAGGCGTTCAAAACGCACCATGAAAGGTAAACCACCTGAAAGGTTTTCAGCTGTCAGTGTATGGGCGAACCTAGCAGTGTGTGAGCCTGAAAGCTTTGAAGAGGTGCAACAGTTGTCAGTGGAGGAAGCTAGTAAGTGGAAAGTTGCAATGGAGAAAGAGTTGAACTCCATGCAATCTCTTGGTGTGTATAGCCTAACACAGTTGCCAGAAGGCAAGAAAGCAGTCAGTTGTAGGTGGGTCTACAGGCTGAAACCCACAGTGACTGGAGAGCCTCAGTACAAGGCTAGATTAGTGGCTAGAGGTTTTACTCAGAAGAAAGGAATCCACTACACAGATGTCTTTAGTCCGACTTCGAGAGCGGAATCTTTCAGGATGCTTTTAGCGACTGCAGCGCAGAGAGGCCTAGTGGTCAACCACTTTGATGTGGACACCGCTTATTTGAACTCTGACCTCCAGGAGGAGTTGTACATGCTGCCTCCTCCAGGGTTTGAGAGTGACGTGCCAGGTCAGGTGTGGAAGCTGCACAAGTCGATCTACGGTCTGAAGCAATCCGCTAAAAATTGGAATTCATGTCTTGATTCTGTTTTGAAGAGCCTAGGTTTCAGGAAGAGTCTAGCTGACAGTTGTCTGTATCTCAGAGGTGAAGGAGAACAGCAAGAACTGTTGCTTGTCTATGTTGATGACTTGATCTGCTTAGCAAAGAGCCAGACGCAAGTGCAGAAGTTTGCAAAAGAGCTAGGCAAGAGGTTCAAACTCAAGAATCTAGGTGCAGTGAATGTTTATCTAGGTGTGCAGATAGACAGAACTGAGGATGGAAGTTTTTTGCTCAGTCAGAAAGGCAAGATTGAACATTTGCTTGAGAAGTTCAGAATGTCTGATTGTAAAGGGGTCAGAACACCCATGGAGACAAACTTTGTGAAAGAGTCACAAGTGAAGGACAAAGTAGCGTTTGAGAGTCCTGAAGTGTTTCAGTCAGCGCTAGGGAGTCTGTTGTATTTGTCACAATGGAGCAGACCAGATATTGCTTTTGCAGTCAATTTGCTCAGTAGAGAAGCATCGAAACCTAGCGTGCATGCTTGGAATGGCATTAAGAGAGTGCTTAGGTATTTGCAGGAGACCAAAGAGTATTGTTTGGAGATGTCAGCGCAAGGTGAGCCACAACTCACTTGTTTTGCAGATGCTGATTGGGCCAATCAGGAGGACAGGAAGTCAGTGACTGGTTTGGTAGTCAAGTTTGGAAATGCCCTGATTGGTTGGCGGTCGCGCAGGCAAAGCCTAATAGCAATGTCTTCCACGGAAGCCGAATTCTGTGCGTTGTCTGCGACATGCACTGAATTGGAGTACTACAGATGTTTGGTCCAGGAAATCTGGGGTGATTGTAGCCAGCCCATCACTGTTTGGGGCGACAATCAACCATCTTTGAGACTGGCGGAGTCTGGACAGTTCAAAGCCAGAACCAAACACTTAGACATCCGCTTCCGAAACGTATGTCAGAGCATACAGGTAGGCTTGGTGAAGTTGAGGTATTGTCCAAGCCAGGAGAACCTAGCAGATGGGTTCACAAAACCCTTGAGTTTCCAACGGCATGGGGAATTCTGTGAAGGGTTGGTTTTGGGGTAAGTTTGGATACCCGCTATCCCCAGTGTTCAGGTGAGAGGGGGTGTGATGAGTAACAAGTAACTAAAGAGTTAACTGTGTACTGTAGCACCTGACCACTGAGGAATATCATGTTACAGAATGTACCAGAAGTGTTTCTGTATGTTGCAGTTGGTTTCGTTTCTGCCTGGGAGACGGTCGCAAGATGTCTGCGCTCTCACCAGGTTGTTTGTTATTTTCTCTCTAGAATAAACTTAAGTAGTTATTAGAACACTTTGGACTCTGTGTGTTCTTAAGAGGCTTTTTATCCAACGGCTATACAAGCTTTCGCTGTGTGAGAAGAAGAACTCTGCTGTGTGTGTGTTTTACTGCCAGCCCGGTTCTACGGAAGCAGAGAAGCGGAGAGGAAGCGCGCCGGGCGATAATCAGAGGCTCCTAATTGAGTCATAAACAACTCAACGGAGCCCTATACCCGTCACAATCCCTCCCTTTTGTACTGGCAGAGAATGTCCTACCCACCATTTCTGTGCATGCAAATAACCTAAATGTTGGCTGTATTACAGCTGAGATGGGAGAAGGGACACATAAAGAACTGGAACCTAAGTGTTTGGATTGGAAATCATGGTGCTTGGGGACAAAAGAGGTGCAGACTTTGTCAAGGCATTCATCCTATGTACCCACTTAGGCTTGTTATTACTAAAGACTGATTTATATCATTATGGCTATAGCGAAATTGCTAGATGCGAATTTACCTTTGGGCGACATATCACCCTGAATAAATATGGTAATGCTTTTGCTTATCTGTTTTTGCTTCACTTTCTGCACTCACTTAGGTCTGGGGAGGGGAAGTGAACAGTATCCCCACTCTTCCCTCCACCCCAACCATTTTGCTAGTTCTGATTATCAGCTACGCCTGATAATTGCCAGTTGTAGTGTCCTATAAATTACTGGTGAGATTATACTTAGTAACACAATAATTATTTTACCATTTTAGAATTAAGAACTCTTCTAGAAGATCAGCATTTGGATTACTTAATTGTGACTATAAGAAGCTTGGGGGAGGTTTCTTTCCCCATATTTTTAAATTTAAATATATAATAAAACACTTGAAAATTGGCACAAATAATGTGTTTTTAGTCTGGAAAGTACTGATAAACAAGGAGTACTGAGTCTACTTGACTGGAATGTACTTATGGGTTCTAATTTTGAAGGGAAACTCAATTATAATTATAGATAAGAATTGTGCTTGCAAAGAATGCCTTTATCTTTATCTTCTAAATGTTGTTACCACCAAATGCTGCTGGAAATAAGATACTTCCGTTATGATGATGATGTTGTTGTAAAGAATGCAGGGTTTTGTTTTGTTTTTAAAAGAAGTATGAGAACCCTGAGAAAGAAATACTTGTAAAGCATTTGCCAAACATTAACAGTGCAGTCCTGTGCATCTGTACTCAAAAGCAAGCCCCACTGAGTTCAATGAGAGGTACTCCCAGCTGTGTATAGGATTAGTTTTTCTTGATAAATTGCACTATTATTAACAAAGACTATTCCTTTTTTTTTTTTGGTAAAAATGCACTCTGCAAAATAGTTAACTAAATGACTATTTTAACAGGTTAAAAACATTTACAATGAAGACCTTGATGTTGAGATAATTGAACATATTAGCTGGTTTAAGGAAGAATATATGAAAACGGAGAGAAATTGGGTAGAAGTGGACAACAGGATGACCAAGACTTTAGAAATTAGAAGGAAGATGATCAATAAAGAGAGGAAGCCTTTGAAGGAAATTCTCAGCCTATTCCCATTTTTAAAGTGTCCTTATCAGGTAATGGGGTTTTTCTTAGAAACAACCTTATATTTCATGACAGGACATGAGTGCGCATAGGCATTTCTATGTTTGTGGCAAAGAAGGCACTTCTGTAACTTATGCGGAGGTTTTAACAGCAAATCACACCCTGCTATAGTGAGCCAAGAAAAATATGATGGCTATGCTCTGCCTCCAGTGATTCTGAAACCCCAGTAACGCTGCAAAGGAGAGAGTGCTCTTGTGATCTGGTCTTGCATCAGTGCATACTTCTACTTATGTGCTCTATAAATTGTAATTTAACACATTTTCTCAGTTGAATTACAGTAGACCCTCGGGTTACATTACTCTCGAGTCATGTAAACTTCGAGTTGCGAAAGCGGCAAACCTGGAAGTATTTTTCCAGGTTTCACCGCTCGCGCATGCACCACACACATTCGTGCACCACACGCATGCACAGAAGTGCTCTATCGTGTCGCATGCATGCGCAGAAGCAGTGCTTCTGGATACGGATTTTTCAGGGTGCGCACATACCCCCAGAACAAATTAAATTCGTATCTAGAGGGTCCACTGTATCGAAATTGCTTTCCTTTCCCTTTAGCTCTTCAGAGAATATCATCTTCTAACACGGAAAGACATTTACAAGAAAACAGCTGAGATTTTGGAAGCGTATTCAGAGGACATACTGACGTCGTATGTGGTGAAGAATAGTCCAGTTATTGTTGCTCTGCAGAAGAACCTGAAGCAGTACATGGAAGATGACATTCGGACATGTTGGTATAGCCTGTTGTGTTTGATTTTAAAGCAGTTAATGGGCAAGATACTTTGTATAATAGAGGCTAAGTAAACGTTTTCCTTAAGTGCACTGAGAAATGGCTGTTTGCTTTCAATGCACTATGGGACAGATCCTACATAGAATATAAATGACTTATTAACTGAAAAAGGAAGGTTGATTAATCATGCTTGAGATGCTGAATGTTTCTTGTAAAGGTGACTAATGTGTGTGTGAAGTAACTCTAATAAATTATTGTCAAGAGTGGGGAAAAACATCCAAATATAGAGCATTCTGCTTTGAACACAACTGCCTTTTAAAACGCTTGCCTCTTCTGGCTGTTAATCCTACTGCCCTGTCATTGTTATTCACTTTCGATAGATATGAATATTACTGCCACATGTTTACTTTTGCCAGATGTTTTTGGAGAGGATTCCTGTTTGCTGGCTGCTGTGAATGAGGAGGTATGTAGATAACGAATTATACATAGCTGCCAAGTTATCCCTTTTTTAAAGGGATTTTCCCTTATGCTGAATAGGCTTCCTCGCGAGAAAAGGGAAAACTTGGCAGCTATGGAATTATATGGCGGGAGGCCGGACCTTTTTTTAAAATAAAAAATCCACATGTACTCATTTGTCCTTATGCAACATTGCAACAATATATTTGGAGTCACCATTGATAATGGTTGGTAAGATGTAAAATGGTTTTTCTTTTATGTCTTGATTTTGTCAGGCATTGGAGTGCTTTCCTGGAAGTAGCCCAAGTAGTAAGAACCAAATTGGGGTCAGCAGTTCCAATTCTTATTTACTAACGATCTTATATTGTAGCACCTTAAAGACCAACTAAGTTTTTATTTTGGTATGAGCTTTCGTGTGCATGCACAGAAGTGTGCATGCACACGAAAGCTCATACCAAAATAAAAACTTAGTTGGTCTTTAAGGTGCTACTGAAGGAATTTCTTTTATTTTGCTTCGACTCAGACCAACACGGCTACCTACCTGTAACTAGATCTTATATTGTGTTTTTTCATTCAACTTGAACTCTAATTACTGGTTTAAAAGACAGTTTTGAGAGAATGATGGTCCTCCTGCTACTTCCTTTTTAGTTAATACAAGAAATCCCATGAATTTTATGCGTAGACTTCTATTTTTCTAAACCAGGTGAAAGTGTCAACACCAGTACTAGAAGTAAAATACCCATTTGATGTAAACGTGTGTGAGTGTTCCCTGTATGTGGAGAAGGAGAAATTGGCCCAGCTGGATGATTGTTCAATGGCCCTCGCTGCTCTGCTGGCTTCCTACCATGTCTTCGGCATTCCATACCCCAAAAGACTGTACAATACCCTTCACTTTTTGGAGTCCCTCATCTTTGAAGTCAAGTGTCCGCAGTTACTTTCAGCAAAAATCAGGGAACTGGGGAAAATGTGAATGTACCAATACTGAATATTACTTAATATGGCTTTGGGGCAGAATCCACTTGCAAGTAATTCCTGATTTTATCATTTGCCATTTTGATTGATTTAAGTGCACTTTTTAGTAAAAGTTCACATAATCTTGCTCCTTCAGTTAAAAAAAAAGTTAGATGTTTTATGAACATATACTTTTATAGCAACTATCTTCTGCCAAATACTCATATTCTTAACACCCAACTTGAATGGGATGTGGGTTTTTTTATGTTTCCATGAATATCCTGTCCCTCTAGTTTCATAACTTTGTTATTTCCTAACAGTGTTCATAAAAATGTAATGCAACTTGATTTTAAATAATTATCTATGGTCTTACCTATGGTCCTGTGACAAATGCATTTTAATTTTAAATGTGTTGACTCTGTATCAACTGTATCATCCATGCTACATGATTGTGCAGTTCTACCTTGACTTAAAAGAAACATTCCTCAGGAGAGCAATTAAAAATAATCATAATGGGGCAAGAATGGGAGGTTCATGTTGCCCAAGCTATTGGAACCACTTTTATTTCTAGAAGTATAGTAGTATAGAAGTAAGAGAAGTGTATAAGTAAGAGAACGATAGCGCATATACAACGTCAGATGATCCCTTGCCTCTCTAGCTAACATGAAAATATGTACCATGTGTGAAAAATGACATACTTACTTCCCACGGTAATTTTGCCAGTCATGGGGCAATGTAAGTAACCCCACCATCTAGTTGTTTACAGATGCTACCATAGGACTGAACCATAGCAAAGCTGCTCTTTCCACTCTCTTAGCTTGTGAGAATACCAGACACTGCTCACTTGTTTAAGCATGGAGGTTAAAAACACTCTAGCTCTATTAAAAGGGTAAAGGTACCCCTGACCGTTAGGTCCAGTCGCAGACTACTCTGGGGTTGCGTGCTTCATCTCGCTCTACAGGCCGAGGGAGCCGGCATTTGTCCGCAGACAGCTTCCGGGTCATGTGGCCAGCACGACTAAGCCACTTCTGGCGAACCAGAGCAGCGCACGGAAACAGCGTTTACCTTCCCGCCGGAGCAGTACCTATTTATCTTCTTGCACTTTCAAACTGTGCTTTCAAATGTGCTTTCAAACTGCTAGGTTGGCGCTAAATATTATAATTAACACTCTGTTAATAGTTACTAACAGGATCCAGTATCAAATTCTACACTTGTAAAGCACACTCAGTCTCATTTGCACATCAGAGTAAACTATTACAATGGTTTATCACAAAGGGGCCTTTCTAGTCTGTATCAGGGGCGTACCCAGGATCAAAACTGGGGGGGGGGGCCAAGCCATGGTCGTTCAGGGGCGGGGCCAAGGCACGGGAGGGGAGGGGCCACAAAGTGGGGAATTTTGGCTGGGGCTACAGGGCCAGCGGGCCCGACGACTCTGCGGCGGCGGCTGCAGCCGCTAAATGAACCCCCTAAACTCTCTCACACGAATTCCCCCTGCTCTGAAGCAGGGCCGTCTCTAGGCCCAGGTCCAGTGGCACGGGGCGCCAGGCCACCACTTTTACAAGTGAAAAATTCCTCTTAGCTGTAACATAAATTTTACTTGACTGTCTGCTTGGGCTTTTCCCTATCTCTTGTCCTATCTATTCCTATCTTTAAATTACTGAGGGTAATGCATTATTCCTGCTCAAATAGATTTTTAATTTCCCCAAGGAATTGGACATTTTAGTTGTAGAATTTAATTTCTATTTTCGTCTTAGATTTGTGGACTAAATATTATAATGCAACATAAAACAATTATATAGATCCTGAATTTTACTTTTGTTGGTAGTTCTTATTTTAGTAACTTAATACTAAATATGCTGGTGGAAATATTCATTAAACTTCTTTAATCATGCAAAAAAACAAAAACAAAAAAAGCATTGGTCTCCAGCAATGTTTTCATACAACGGAATAAATCAATCAGATTAATTGTACACAGCAAAGTGTTAAATTTGAGCTGCTGTGTGAAACTAAGACGACTTGTTAACAGTCTTCATTAACTAACTATATTTCACTTATTTTAAACTGTGAACAATTTTTTTAAATGAAAATGATGAAACAATACAAAGGAATTCACTGATGAAGAAGTAAATTCATGAAGTGTGTATTTTGTGTCTCCTTAGAAAAGGATATTTCCATAATTTTAGTATGTTAACTTAGTTAATGGATCCCCGATAAAATTAAGGATGGCTAGTTGTGGGGAAAATAGAGCCATCAGCCAGTAAACATTAAGTACCCACTCTTTTGTAAGAGCATCTTACTAAAAAGCTTAAGCACTTCCCAGAAGTGTTACTTTGCTTAGGCTCTTGGAGAAAATCAACACTCCATCCACTCTGACTTTTCCGCCTTGGAGAGTTCCTCCTTGATGATCCTTTGGAGTCTTTGTGCTTTGAATAAAACATGAGCTGCAATGGAGAGAGCTGCCCTGTAGTCACTTTTCCATCAGAGTTCATTGTGCGAATTCTTATCGGCAGCCTTGAACATCAGGATTGAGTTGAAGATCTTTAGGGCTGGTCCTAGCTTAATGCTCATTATTTTTACTATATCTGTTTGGGTCATTAGAAGGAAAGCTTCTCCATCAATTTGCTTGAAAAAAAGAGAGAAAATTTCCATTATTAGTAACTTTGGACATTTAGGAAAAAGAACTCTAAACTTTAATAATTTAAGATACAGTGGTACCTTGGTTTTCGAATGCCGTAAACCCGCAAGTAAATGCTTCTCTTTTTGAATGCGTCTCAGAAGTCAAACGGCTTCCACTGAGGTACCACTGTGTTTTTCTCAATTTTCTCTATTAAATTTGCAGACCACTCTTTGCACCTTGGTTTTCGAAAATTTCAGAACTCTAATGGTCGTCCAGAATGGATTACGTTTGAAAACCAAGCTACTACTGTAGTTCCAATGGCTTTAGCTGGCTCTCAGAAAACAAATCTGATTTCAGTTGAAACCAGGCTCAAATAATGTCTTCAGGAATATGCCCTAAACCAGTATTTGGCCTCCTTTATCCATTTAAATAATAATTCTTGATCAAAGAAACAACAGATTTGTTATACTCACTTCATCTTTGAACACCTTGCCATGTTCCTCGCAGCCTGGCAAACTCCGTATGAATTCTGACACCTGAATTTTAACAACACATAAAATCAGTGGATGTTTATCCACAGGAGGGCACAAAAAATACTGTGATCTTGTCTAGCAATTAACAACGAGCACATTCTTCGAAGGCCCCACCCCCGCTAGCTTGGAAATTAACAGAGTTCTGAAAAATATTAGAAAAACTTGGATAATTTTTTTAAAAAATGGCCCCAGGGTTTAGAAACGTTGGCTCTCTTTTTCCCACCCTCACACAAGAGCTGCATTAGCATGGCATTCACTCATTTGTATGGAGGAAGAGAAAAAGATGCTACAATGGCCAAAGTTAACTGAGAGATTGAGGAGTGTTCTCTATGGCTTCCTCCAAAAAATGGATCTCATCACTGCATGTCTTTATTCCAGCTGATTTTAATATAATGAAGCCCCCCACCACAGCCTTCACCCACTTTCCAATTTTGCCCGTGGAGCCTCTTTTTCCAGCTTATGTAAACTAATTGAGGTCTGTTGCTTAGAAGAGGGTGGGATGGGGTGGAATCAGGCAGTGGTGAGCAATGATGGGAAGAGTCCAACAACATCTGGAGGGCTGCAGGTTTCCCATCTGTGCCCTAAGATGACACTGCTTTCCCTATGATCTGTTCTAACACTGCCCTAAAGGAGTATTTTAGAAAAATGAAGCTCTACAATAAATTGGAATTCAGTATAGCCACAAAAACAAAATCAGGAGGAAAGCACAAAGTCACCATCTGCATTGGTTATAAGAAACATCTGCCTTTACCATAAGGCAAAACAAGTTGTCTTTAAAGTATGATTCCTCTTAAAGTAGTTTAGATACAGTCCACTTTCTGATAAAGACAGAAAGGTTTATTTTATGTAACATGAGCATAGTTTTTAGGATTCATCTATTATTTGCTATATCAGAATAGGTTTTTTTAGGATTCACCTATTATTCGCTATTATCCTACTTTAAAAACCCACAAATAGCTTACTAAACTTAAAAGGAACCATGTTACATTAAAAATAAATATGTAATCAGCAATAAACAAATAAACAATAAACTATACAATATTGTGTTCTCTACAAAATAGAGCTATAACCCCCAAAGACTACATGATCAAGTGAAGTCTGCTTTAGTTCATGTCCAGCAAGAATTGCGCTGGGAACACACCTCATCTGTGCTCCACTTGGAAACTTTACTGGCAGGGATTCCAGCCACAGTAGGAAGGAGTTTACTCTGCTGTTCCCATCGCAATGGAAAGGCTGGGATTGTCAACTTCGAAGTCAAAATAACTGGCTGAGGATGGGAACTACTGTTATTGGATTCCTTGGTGTCTGTAAATAAAAGGAAACAAACAAATAAACAAAAACACAAGCAAGTTTTAAAACTGCAGGCTGAATTATTTGGTTCAGATTTGATTGGCCATGGAAACCGGTGACATAATCCATAAATGTGAGCTTAAACCATTAATTTGTGGCATTCAAAAAAGCCTGTACATTGGCAGGTATAACATGAGATAGTACCTTTGGATTCATTTAGAGATGACTCCTCATTTTCCATGTTCCTGACCGCACAGCTGTCCTTCTTTGCAAAATCCTTAGTTGCCTGGCATCCCCTAATTAATTAATTGATTAAATAAATAAATCAATAATTTTCAAGATGCTACAGAGTACAACAAACCATTCCTGTCACCTTTGCATGGAATATTCTACAACAAGAAATGGAGACCCATATATGAACCCACACGCAGCAACCTTCAGCTAGTCACCCTCTTTGCCTCACTGATCTGACAGGAGTTTCCATTGTCTCCTGAGACAGACTGAAGCCAACCAACCATCTGGCAGGGTTGTTGGGAAGATAAAATGTACCAGGGAGGGAGATCGTTGCCTCAGCTTTAATTTAAGAAATACTACAGAAAGAAGCAACCAGAGTGTAATTGCTGGATTATTCGATGCTGAAACACAGAAAATAACCAACAATTCTCTATTATCTTCAGTAGCTATTTTAGGCGATTAACTTTTTATAGAAAATTGACAGAAATGGAAGTCACTTTTATGAGTATTTCCTTTGTCATCTGTCACATAACACCTGCCTGCTATTTGAACACAGAAATGTAAATGGCTTATATAAAAAGGTAAAGGTACCCCTGACAGTTAAGTCCAATCGTGAACGACTCTGGGGTGGCGGCGCTCATCTCACTTTACAGGCCAAGGGAGCCGGCGTTTGTCCGCTTCTGCAGACAGTTTTTTCCAGGTCATGTGGCCAGCATGACTAAGCAGCTTCTGGCGAAGCCAGAGCAGCACACGAAATGCCATTTACCTACCCGCCAGAGCGGTACCTATTTATCTACTTGCACTGCATGCTTTTGAACTCCTAGGTTGGCAGGAGCAGGGACCGAGGAATGGGAACTCACCCCGTCGTGGGGCCTCGAACCGCCGACCTTCCGATCGGCAAGTCCAAGCGGCCCAGTGATTTAAACCACAGCGCCACCTGCATCCCCTAATGGCTTATACATAAGTGCATTGCTGGAGGGGGACATCCTGGAGCATGATGCAATGCAGGCAGCCAGAGAAAATAACTAATAAGGTCTGAACAAAGCTCAATTCAATTAAAGCAACAAACAACCACCACAACTACATTTATCAGCAGTGAAGCACTGTCCCATCCATCCTCACTATTTAATTCAGGATGTGGTGAAAGAATTAATTTGCAATAAAGAATATGCAAAATGGAATAGTGGCTCACACACACTCGCCATTAGCATGGAAACTCACCACAGGGCAGTAGCACCTTTGAAGAACCCCGTGATTAAAATGGGATTCTTTTTAATGCAAGGTTGTAAACCACTATGGGGGGGGGGTTGTTTGTTTTTTACAATTAAACAAAATTTTATGGTGTGGGGAGATTTTCCTGTTTCGTTGCTGGTCTGGGCATTTCACAAATGCAGACAGATTTGCCACAAAATACATCACACAGACATGTTGATGAAAATAGTCTGGAGGGGAAGGAGCCTGGTCTGTCCAACACGTATCCTGCATGGTTGCTGTGGGGGGAGAATGCCACAATACATGCATTTTATCCATAGAAAATATGGAGTAGGAGAGTAAATAGTAAAAGTGATAAAGAAAGTGCAGTGAGTCATGTAATGAAGCTTGAAAGGACATAATGATGTTTGGAAATGAACATATTAACAGATTTTTTCCTGCAACAGCTCCTCTCACTGATATACAGAATTCCATTCAAAATCATGGGAAACTGTGTGTTTGTTTCTGGTTGTTTTGTTCTTCTTGATATGGAGATGCTCATATTGAAAAGTAAGTGTTTGGATATTCTAATTACGGAAAAATAATTTGATCTAGGTTTCTGGGGATTTAATTGGTTCTTAATTAAATAGAAAGCTTCAGTAACCTAAACACTACTGTGAAATATCAACTGCATGTAATTAACTTTTCTGAACAGAGGGCTTTATCCCTGTTCACATGTTATCAGCAGCCACTTAATAATAGGGCTGTTGTGAAAATGATATGTTAAGTGTTATATTTTGGGTATCCCATTGTACCGTAGCAAGACAACAGACACCACACTATGGTCCTTAGGCAAAGATCCTTTCCCCCAAGCATTTGATGGTGTAACAGTACTGTTTCCTTCCTTTTTTATATAAGCACTGTTTTTAATTAAAGCCATCAATATCTATATTTGTTGCAAAGGTGGTGAATGCATTTCTATGGATAAAAAAATACTAGTGAACATTTCTTTTAAAAAGAAAATTAAAAACTCGTGTATCTCTAAATATGGAGAATACAATCTCCATGAAAGAAAGATTTCTCTTATCTGCTTTATATATGTCAGAAGCACTGGGCACTATTGGTTAATGCTAGAGTGAGGTTATTATTATTTTTTAACAAAATGGATACACAATACAATTATCAATAAAACCAGCAGCCTCTACATGTCTGATAGAGTAGACTTGCCTAAACAAAAAACAAGGCAAGTAACAATATTTCTGCAAACTGACTTTGTGGGCATTGTAAGATCTGTCAGTTCCCTAAACCCAAAAGAATTGCAGGAACAAGAGAAAGAGATCAGCCTTAAAGATGGTAAAATGTGATAGCCTGGTGCATAGTAAACAGGACAAAATGGAAAGAGAAACAGATAGGCAAATAGACAGTAATATTTCTGGGAGTTATTCATGCGGGCAATATAGAATTTGTGTCAACACTACACAAGCTATGGCTACAATTCTTCCCTAGGCAAAGGCACAGCAGCTGGTGCTTGTGTTGTAATTGTGCTCTATAACTGCAGTGATAATTTGTACAGACTTCTTCAAAAACTGGGGTTGTATTGATCTGCATACAAAAGGCAATTAGATGAATCAGAGGCTTTCATGAGCAGGAAGGAGGAAGAGGTGGTTTCTGCAGCTTCTTCCTTTCTCCAGCAGCCCCCTGGGGCACCTGCCACATTGTTCCAAAGGGTTCCCCAACCCCGTACAGCAATTTCCCCCCCTGTTTGAGTGTGCATACAAAAAACAGCAAAAACTGCCTCATTTTTCTCTTACAGCAATTTCTGCTGAACCAAACAGTAGAGGAACACAGTTGGATAAAACTTTTAATTCATTAAATCAGTTAGTACCATGAGAACCTACTACTGTACTTCTAATCATGTACAATTCCAATACAATGTTTTTGAAAATATGCTTTCAAAAAGTATGTCGCACATACACCACAAAGTTAATATTTTCTTAGTGCAATGCTTTGCTGAGCTAGTTTTAGTTACGGCATTCTAGTTTCTATAGAAACTGCACAGAAGGAAGCAATGTGGCCTATATCTAAACTAGATACCTTTCGCTCCCCCTGTTCAATAGAAAAAGTACTCAACTGTTGACAGCTAGGACAACCTTGACTCACCCAGCACTCAAAAAAAACACACTTGAGACAGTATGCTTGAGATGCTTATTCTTAGCCTGAATATTTGCATCAGAAATGCTCTTGTGGGTGCCTGAATGTTGATCAGCAGAGCATTAGTGTTATCTGGGCAGGATACTACAAGTTTGACCCCTGGTACAAAAGACCCACCCACTGTTAGGCAGCTGCCACTGTTTTGTCCAAAAGGAGAGATCCTGAAGTGTCAACCGGCTATGATGCATGAAACACTCTCTTCACTGAATCATAATCACCAGCTTATTTGCCAAGCACAAGTAAGCATTCCTAATCCCCCAACTTCCAGTAACAGAGTGCATCATGTATATGGCACGGTGCATCTAACAAGTAGGACCCCTGAACAAAGCACTTAATTCAGGAAAGCAATTACTGGCACTAGGATGATAAGCATTAGAGCTGGAGTATTCTTTATTTTTAACATATCTGAAAAGGATACCTGTAGTTCTTTTCTTTGACATCAAACATTAGAGGCTTTTTGCAAAGAGGTTTCACCTCTGTATCTTCCTGCTTTGATGAATGGAGATGAGCTGAAGATTTTAGGACAACGGGACTGGGACATTTTCTATTACTGATTTAAAATAAAAGGACAAGCTTTCAAAATCCTACATTCATGTCAAAATTACTCAAAGTATCAAAGAATTAATAGCAAGCTGAACACCATGCAGTAGGAAAATACCATATAAATTTTCTTTACTGTATCTGCTTTCAGATCTTTACAATTTGAGATGGATACTTATTTAGAAAATACAATTGCACACAAATATGGAAATGTCTTTTAGGGATTTATTTGCACCCCAACTCCAGAATCAAATGTGCATTCATGGAAGGACAGTTGGGCTCACAGAAGTTTTTCCATAAGTGGAAAGGGATCCCTCCATGAGCACATTTCCTTCCATGATTGGCAGGAACTTCCACTCAAAGGAGAAAAAAATAGGATCCGAACCTGGAGATGATACAAATATTTCAAATAGGGGTTGAAATCTATTTATTATTCTCTGTTATTATAAATAAAATTGAAATTAGGTAAATGTTAACCAGATATCTGATTTTGCTCTAATTGAAAAAAGTAATATGTATATTATTTATTTTTATTTCATAAAAATTCTATACCATTTGATTGTAAGAAAAAAACCTCTAAAAAGCTAAAAGATTCAAATCAAGAAAAAAATGCAACACTTTAAAACATACAGAAAATTAAAATATTAAAATTCAAATCAGCATTTCTAAGCATTCTGGGTAGGTTTGCCTAAACAATGATTTTAGCAGGTGCCGAAAGGTTAGCATTTTATCTAGGTCTGCAAACACTATAAGCTACATATAAAGGAAAATTCTGTCATAGTTACCTGATTACAGGAGATGCAGATCTTTCATTTGCTTCTGGCTTCCGGTTCCAATGCAGAGGCGGAATACTCAGAGGCATCTCTCCACTTAAGCGGTCTGAAAGGATATGTTCTTTGCTCAGATTTATCTCAGAATATGGGCAGCTGAGAGCACTGAAAAATTGAAGAAGAAAGAGATTAGACATTGATAAGACCTCCTAGCTGAACTGAACACCCTACAGATTAAAAGTTAGGTGGAACCTGTCTCAATCCATTAACCAATACAAGTAAAAATGTCTTGCAAGACTCCTACTTTAGAACTAAAGTGCCAACTACATTTGAGCACACAACACTTGGAACTTCCTCATCAGGGAAATTTACTGATAAAAGAAATTCATTTGTAATTAAATTGTTGCTACGGTATACAGACATAAGAGTTTAGCAAGTTCCAGTGCCCAAAGGTGTATTATTGTTTAATGGCAATAATACAAATGTGTTTGACGTTTGGGCTATTTTCCTGAGGACTATCAGGGAACTGTTGTCAGCTATAAAATAATGTTCTGAAAGCACACAACAAACTATGAACAATAATTAGCTTTAAGCCTCTTGGGTGAGATGTCAACCCTAATAGGACTATACAGCAGTATACTAAAGTTCAATGAGATATTCTCCCTCCCTGTTCTACAATATGCCAAGAGAAACATATGAAGCAGAACCCTTTAGTTTTGTAGTATTTGTAGGTTTCTTGTCCCCTAAGTTGTCAAGACCTCTTCTCTTCAGTTTAGTTCAGGTAGAAGCAGCCAGCTTCATTTTCCCCCTTCCCTGGTGTACAAAGCATCATAAGTCATTTCTGTCATGTAATGCAAGGCACTGTGCCTTTTCTGTAGTATTTTCAGGTGTTTAGGTGTCACTGACATCCCAAAATACTGCTCCCTTCTACCTGACTCACCTTTCTTGATAGTAAAAGTTCAGCTCCAATGTCAAATTGGGTCTATGCTGGAAACAGAGGGAAGGAATTACTGCCATGGGCATAGTTCTTCCCCCATGAACGACTTCAAAATGGCTAGATATCTCAGCAGACCACTTTGGCATAGTCATAATTGTCAAAACCCGAAATGAAAACCACTGGTCCTAGGCCAAAATCCCATTAGCCTGCTTGATCAATTGAGCTCTACTCAAAACGGCCTCAATCTCTGTTGTTAGAAAAAATTAACCAAGCACAAGACCAAGTGCAGATATTACTGATGTTATTCTCAAACCACCTAGATGAAGCTTCTGGACTTGTCCATGAAAGCCCTATGCAAGGACTTCCCTTCCCCCACATATTCCCCCACCCCATTAGCTCAGGAAGGATTGGGAGAATCCCCAGAATAGCATGCAGGGGGAGGAGAAGGGGTATTATTCTGTTTCACAAGCTACAATGCTTCCACTAACATAACCATCAGAACAGCATGACATTGCTTTTCTCCCTCAGTGACTCGCAGACCACAGTTTGAGAATTTCTGTTCAAGAGTAATAGTAGGCAATGAGATTGAAAGCCCAAAATGAAATGCTAAGAGGGACTGGGGAAACTTCAGAATCTTAATTAAAAGTCCAAGTGCCATTTTTGTTAAGTAAGCTGCTTCATCTGTATGGATATAGCATTGGCTTTCACAGGACACTTGGTTTCAGAGCTTTTTTGCCAGAAGCAGACAAACATTCCCTGCTTCCCATTTGATAGCATACATTAAAAAGGAAGGGGATAAATTAAAGAAATCACACTTCTAAAGTAAGATGAAAATTACAACATGAAATAAAATTAATTAGGAACTGAAATTGGCATCACATTCCCCACAAGTCCTAGGTGCCACACAAATTGCCTAAAATTGCTCTGAACTTTTGACAGTAACAGAGATATGTAACTATTAACTGAATGCACAAAATGAAGCTTCCACACATTGCCAGACACAACAGAAAGTATATGAAAGAGATTCTCCTTTACTTGTCAATAAACTGGAACACCTACTGTGAAAGAGAATTACTCTTTTCTTTTCATTTTATTGTTATTTTAGGAAGGACTGCCTTTGTACAATATGAGAGAGAAAAAAGAGCTCACAATTTACCTGTGGCTTCTCTTTTCAAGACAGTAACTATCCTCCCACTTACCATTTCACATTTATCCCTCATTGTGACATAATTGTTTTTGATATCACAAGCATCTTCCTCAGAGCAGTAACCTAGCAATCTATATAACTACTCTGAAACGGCAAATGTAAAGACAAAGAACAATCCCAGTCTCTTTTTAGTCTTTAGCTTATTCTGTTGGGTAGACCAAAGCACCAGGTATTTTTCAGGTGTGGACCAAAGGAGATGTATGTTGTGTTAATCAACTTTCATTGTTTTCCTTTAAGCATTTGGCTCTGGGCAACATTCAATCCTTACGGATGCTTTCCAGAATGGAAAAGAGATCAATTCTTCAGTACTGGAGGCCTTGCAGCTCTTTTGCTATTGACAGAAAGAACGCCGGAGCGCAGCATGTGAAGAGACTGTCTTATAATAGAAGAAATACTACTGACATTTTTCCTTAGTGCATTTATTTGTTTCAATCATGCATTTCCATTTGGGTTGCCAGCCTTTCTTCTCTTTTTCTTTCACTTCACACTGAACTGCCTTTCTTTCTCATTCACTTCTATTAGTTCTTATAAAAAGCTGTGGGTTAGGGTGGACATAAGAGGGTGCTGGGGTTGCTTTTGTTGAATATCACAACCAAGATCCAAATATCTACTTTCAACAAAGGCGAGAGCTAGGGCATGCATGGAAATATTTTCTTACATTTTCCCCTGAAAAACAGCAGGGATTCAAACTACTTTTGGACCTCTGTCCTGGTAAAGCAGTCTGTGGCAGGTCAGGATTGTAGTACCATGGAGAGTTCCAAGTGAACAACTTGCTCTGACAAAGACTGAAAGCCATTTAAAGCTTCCACCAGCTGCATCTCTCCCAGGCTCCACCCCTTTTGGTGAGAACTTAGATTCTTAAAGGGCCAACCTTCTGGCCTGAAGACACAGCCTCCTGCCCGGCGAGGTACTGTGGGGGGACATTTTTTTTCCCAGACTCAGCAGAAGAGATCTGTGAGAATAAGACACCTGTGAGTCAGGTTCTGGCTCTACAGGCCCTGGCCCTATGGGAGGTTGTGCTATGGGCTGTTTGTCAGCCTCGGGATGAGTAATCTGATCTGCAGTAGAAAGCTCAGAGTCCTCAACCTGTTCTGACTCCTTAGCCACTGACTGCAGCCTCCAACTCTGTGCCATAGCTGCCAAGTTTTCCCTTTTCTCGCAAGGAAGCCTATTCAGCATAAGGGAAAATCCCTTTAAAAAAAGGATAACTTGGCAGCTATGCTCTGTGCCTTGATCACAACTGAACTCTGGGGCCATCATCCTCTACTTAAAAGATAACATGGAGGGCTCTTTGGCACATGGGATGAATCACAAGGGTCTTCAGATTATATACACTTGTAAAAAAATATAAAAGAATAAAAAATAAAAGGAAAGGAAAACCATCTCCTTGCTACTGCAGTGTTAGAAAATAGAGGAACTAATATATAATTTTGGAGTAAAACCTTAGCACCTTAGAAATCAATGGGATCTGTGATGCAACTGGATCCACAACTACAATGAAAGCATTTTGCCCAAGTTTGTCCTTCTTTGCTCACTGTGTTTTAAAACAACTGGTACAGGAACAATACAAATAACAAATAAAGCATTTAACTAAAAAAGTATGAATTAAAAAGCACACAATTTATTCACAGGAGACCCCAGGCAAGCTAATCTTCCTGTCTTTTAACCGGGAGGGATTCAAATAAATGAAGCTTTTTCTCAGAAAGCGGTAAATTAATCTGCACATTGCTCAATTTAAATAATCAATTTATTGACTATGACTGCTCAGTCAAAATCTGATTTAAAAACTTAGAAATGCAAGTGAAGTTCAGTATTGCATTTGAAAGAAAAATGGAGATGATTCAGTCCCATACAACATACATGGTTAATGGACATTTTAATCTGTAAAACAAACAAAAGGCAACTAAAAATATAAAACCAAATTACACTGTGGGAGGAACTGAGCCATAACTCGTGTCTTTTAAGACAGGTGCTGTATCCAATTTTAGGAAATAACTTCCTTTTTTAAGTAAATGCTTTAGATTTAGAGTTCTTAAAACAGGACTACTACGTTAGCACTGTATTATGCAGATGGCTTATTTTGGAACTCAGCACCAAATGAAGTTGATTTGTCTAGGTTTCCATTTTGGATTTTTAATAAAGCAAAGTAAAAAAGAGACTTGCACATGAGCAGTACAAGCTCAGTTTGAGAAATATACAAGTAGGCTTGTTCTCTCTCTTCCTTTGTAAACGAATTCCCTCCTCCATTTCTGGGTTGCTGTAACCATGATGTTCAACTGTGACAAACTATGGTTTAGCACAAACTATGTGTCTTGGTAAAATCTGAATGCAGGAGTTAATCATGACAGCCCCCATAGCTACACCCCCAAACCCTAAATCCATAGCACCTCAAAGGAGAATCCAAACTGATGCCAAAAAAGGTAGCTGTGCAAGGAATGTTTACTACAGAAATGAAGGAATAATGTCTAGTCTTTTAAGAAGGACTCCCGTGTAACTATGACTACAGTCCTATATATAGTTACCTGAGTGTCATCTGAGTGTATAGTGGTGCTGACTTCTGAATGCATAGGTTAAACTTGCATGACACATTAAGCATCAACAAAAGATCTTCAGCCAGCTAAAGCCTCTTTGTCTCTTCATTCACTCACCTGAGCTAGGAGACACCATCTAGGACATTTGTCTTGCTAGGAGACACCCTGGTGCTCCAGCAAATGATGTCATCACTTCTACCCTGGAAAGAGCAGAAGGGCTGCATTCGCCCAAGTTTCCCCTCCACTACACCACTGAAGCTTAGCAGTTGCCATTAGCCATAGTTGTTCAGTTCAGATGTCATTAGAAACTAACAGTAACTTGGAGATGGAGGAGGAGGAGGAGGAGGAGAAGGGACTGCGTGAGCTGGCAGCACGTTTCTCCATCCTCTAAACCAGCGGTCCCCAGACTACAGCCCCCGGGCCGGATGCGGCCCAATTAGCCTCCTAATCCGGCCCGCGACAACCCCCGCCGCCCGCTCTTACGGCGCACGTCGCGGCGGTGATCTTCAAAATCGGCAAAAAATTGCCGAAAATCCTTTGTGCGCACGCGTATGGGCCTCTCCCGACCCAGAAGAGGTCATTTCCGATGCACTTCCGGGTCGGGGGAGGCCCATACGCATGCGCACAAGCGATTTTCGGCGATTTTTTTCCGATCGTGTGCGCATGCGCACGGGCGCGCACTCCCCCGCCCTCTGGCCCGCTGCGCGCGCACTCCCTGCTCTCCGGCCTGCCGCGCGATCTGGGGACCCCTGCTCTAAACCACTGTGTTGGTGTTTTAAATCAATTCATAAATCCTCCCAAGCAGCAGAGCCTCCAGGTCTCCATTTAACAAGCCAACCATAAATCATCAAAAATTAATCATGTTATACCCTACATTGGGTTGTTGACACCAGAACAAAATGGTATACAATAGCCCCTTCAAATGAATACACAGCTTTAAAAAAATTGAAAGAAAAAGAAATTATATGATTCACTTGACATCTTTACTAAGGAATTGTGAAGGCTTTAATTTTTAAAAAGCACTAGACAGATCAGAAGTATGTCTAACAGCATAGTTAATCCTACTTTGTATTAAAATGAAATCCTGAAATAGCAAAGCAACAGAAACATTGCATTTCTGTAATCAACAGTGTTTTTGTGAACTCTGTTGATAGACATGAGGAGTCCACATCTTCACAATCAATGACTACAAGTGACATTTCCACTAGAAAAATAAGAGAATGAATCACATGGTGATTAATCTTTCCAATGGGGGGACGGGAGACTGTGTTTGCATGTGGGCTTAAATACTCAGAACATAGTCAATATAAATAGTCACACAATTTGAGAGTGAATAAGGGGAAAGTAGGATTCAGATGACTAACTACTGTTGGGGTGGGGGGAAGTTATGCAGGACAGCTCCATGTTTCCCCCCACCCCTCTTAGGGCTTCTGAGGCTATGCAGATTTTCACACTCTTCCACAACTAGGAGAGTTATACAGGAATCTTAAAATCAATCCTACACTGGATGACTTTTAAATTATAAGAATATATAATCACCCATGGGATAGATTTGGAATAGGCAAGGATTGGCCTGAGGGTTCAGTCTGCCCCTCCCCTGTTAACCTTTGTGAGCTGACTCAGGGCTGAAAGATGGCCAAGAAATAAGCTCTAAGTTGTAAAAAACACAGCACAGAGGGATGTAGGAATGGACTACTATTTATGTTGTACTGATAATAGGGATTCATTCTCTAGTCTAGGGAAAAGTTCAAAGGTATACTTTGTAGGACGTTCAATATGCAATTCCTCACATAAGCACACCAGACACTCCCATTTGTATGCAAGCTCAAACACTTTTCTGCAAAGCAGAACCCCCAAAGCCCTTTTTAACATCTACATTTTAAAAGGTGCTCATTTTAACCCTGCCATAATTAATCACCACAGGTTTCATCCAGCTCAAGCAAAACACTTAACAGAAAATGGCCAATCTGCCTACTCTCAGACACTTGTTCTGACAGCATAAATGCACCTTGTCATAAAAAAATTCAAAAGTACATTTTCAGTGCTAAGATGAAAGAACCCACGGAAGAAAGCCTGACGTAGATAATTATATCCACTTTATATTGTCCTTTTAATTCAAGTGGACTATGGGACACAATCTGAGGATTCTAGGATGACTTGGATTCAGAAACCTGTAGGCTCCTGCTATTTTTCTCCCTGCGTGCTTATTGAACTGAAACTGAATTGTAAGACTGCAGCAGCAGCAAATACAAGTACAGTGGATGCTCGGGTTGTGAACGTGATCCGTGCAGGAGGCACACTCGCAACCCGCAGCGCCACGTCTGCGCACATGTGGGTTGTGATTCGGTGCTTCTGGGCATGCACGATTTAGTGCTTTTGCTCATGCACGAGCATCAAAACCTGGAAGTAACCCGTTCCAGTACTTCCGGGTTCGGCGCGGTGTGCAACGCGAAAACGTGCAACCTGAAATGTCTGTAACCCAAGGTATGACTGTAAGTTATAACTGCATTAGTTTTCTTTCTCCTTAGCATTACGTAGTAACAAATATAGTACATATTTGTGCTGACCTGCTTTATATTGATGCTTTTCATCTTCAACCAGATATCTATGTATATATGCTATGTTATGTATAGATGTACCGTACGCATGTACACGCAAGTCCCCCTACTGCAAATAGTTGCTCCAACTTATAGAGGGCAAGGGGCACAGCAATGGGGTGGCAGCGTGGGGGGGGGGTAGTCCCCCCCCCCGTCTCCACTTCTCCCATCTCACTCATTGAACACACATTGACAAATGCCTGAAGAAAGGCAGGGGGAGAAACTAATGATATATTTTATCTGCTTTCTAATTATTTTGAGTGGTGCTTAGATCAGAAATTCTGAAACACACATTTCGTTTGGCACTACAAGGGGTGAGTCTCTGTGACAATGAAAAACAAGAGTGTTGATTTCTAGATTAAGCAGAAGGAGTAGTAATTGGCACAAAGGGGTACATTCCACAGATGAGTATATTAACTGAGTTAGCATTTAACTATGTCTATCTAGCTGACAGCAGTGACAAAACAACATGTTTCTGCTTCAATAGAGGCTATCAGGCACACTTAGATACCCAAAGACGAAACACTGATGTGCTCACCAATTGCACAAACCTGTGAAAACTACAACTGAGTTTTAAACCAGAACATACCAATGAAGTTACAAACCTTTCCATGTTCATTCCAAAGAGGTAACCTGAATTCTTGTTTTCTTCCTCTAGTTCACATCTTCTTTTTCACTAACAGCAATTAAGGATGCTGTTCTATATCCCCTTTCCTGGGAGTAAGTTTTATTGAACTCCATGGAACTTCCGAGGAGATGTGTGAATAAGCGTGTGTTAGAAATCAAGTACTGTATATGTGCAGATCCTAATCGGACATCCGAGTTTAGCTACTTAACACATACCTGTGATGGCCCGTATGTCTGGCTCTTTTTATGTGTCCAACTCCTTTGCAGCCTGCTGTAGGACATCCTCCTTGTTCTAAAGCTTCTACCAATTCCAAAGGACCTATACAAATAATATGGGAGGTAAAATGCAAAGCATTTGTTAGAGTGGAAGTTATGCCTCACGTTTAGGTAAACTCTAGTGAACATCTGTTTAAAATGATGAAGACTAACAAGTACAAATTACCAAGATAAAATATTTAAACCTTACTAAAATCTCCTGCAACCATTTCACTATCTTGTTAGTAAAAAACTGACAAGTATTTTATTCTTTAATAAATTATGACTCGATTGTATGAATATTGAATCAAACAATGATTTATGTTATTCTGTGATAAATATTCCTGCATTCAGGATATAGATGCAATTTCTTTCACAAGCTATTAAGAATTTATTTCTTCTATATTGTTTTTGAAAATTTAACTCCTCCTGCAAAAAAATGAACACCCTCTTCCGCCCAGAAAATGTTTGTCAATAAGGAAACTACAACTTAAGAGGTTAATTTATCAATTGTTTCCAAGAGCAAGCATTATTCTCAACTGATCCTCCAAGTATTCACTTCTAACTCTACAATTCTATGATTCTATAAACTATTACAGCAGTAACTGACTTGGCTCTAATATTCAACATCACTTTTTCTAAGTTAATCAAATACTTTAGAAATATTTCTTCAGAATCTAGAGGATGTTTTAAAAGCATTCATATATTGGTTTCTATTTTTTACAGTAATAGGGATGTAACATTTAATCAATAAAAGGGTTAGATCAATTGATTAAGCACTTGAAGACATAAAAAAAGGTTTTTAATTATTACTTTTTTAAAACAAAAACAAAAACTGTTCATCCTATGTTCGGAATGCGAATTTATAGAGAGCTATAATTTTGCCATGATCTGGAGTAACGTGAATTCATATTTAATATCAAGTCAGAAATTAAGAATATCACTATTTTCCAGTCTCCAGTACCAAGGTTATTTGCTTCAAAGATGCTGGCTTTGTTATGCATACTAGACTTATTCAGTATTGCAGAGGTCGCATCAAACAAAGTATAACAAGGTATTCAATATCCTTTCTTTAAATGTCTACTATATCTTAAAGCACATCTCACTAAGTGGGGGCTGAAGAGGATGTCCAGTTTTCCCACACCAGCCAGCAGGATGGATATCAGGGCTATCTGCATCGATCCAATAATCATAAATACTATCCCAGCCATCAAAGTGGACCTAGAACACAAAGGAATATTAAATTTCAAACTTAAGTGAAGTCCTATTCCCATGCAATCTCCAAGAGTGCTTGGCTTTCGTTAGAGAACATAATGGTTAAGAGAATCCATTTGTTCAAATTTCAGGCATTATGTATTGGACAAGGGTGTGTGGGAAAAGGAGTTTGTCAAGTAATATAAAATTATCTACCAGGCTCTCGTCTTACTAATTACAACAGCTTTTGCATTTACTGAGATAAGAAATAGATCACAATGACAACTAGTTTATTAAAGTGTTGATGCATGAGCTTAACAATTCATTTAGTACAGAATGGTCCTCAATGTGAGTCTACTGAGGCCTACATAACTTGTGATCCATCAAGTTAAACACAGCTCACTGACCATAAAGTGAAGCTTCTCCAGTGCTTGACAGACCCTATTGTTGCAGTCACAGAAATACAACAAAAATAGGGCATTGAGCCCCTGGTGGCCCACCACAATTTTTGCCCCACCCACATCCCCCTGAAATTCCCCTGCCCCAAAGTCACAAGTTATACTGTTACAGTGGTACCTCGCAAGACGAATGCCCTGCAAGACGAATTTTTCACAAGACGAATGCATTTTGCGATCTGATGGTGACTCACAAGACGAATTCATTTTGAGAAAAATTCATCTTGCGAATCGCGGTTTCCCATAGGAATGCAGTGAAATTTAATTAATGCGTTCCTATGGGCAAAAAAAAAAAAGAAATTTCAATGCATTCCTATGGGAAACCGCGATTCACAAGACGAATTTTTCGCAAAACGAATTGACTCGTGGAACGAATTAACTTCGTCTTGCGAGGCACCACTGTATACTGTTACTATGTACTAAGTAATTTTTTAAAAAGGTTAAGTACTATCTAGAATAGGATGAAAGTTTTGAGGACTTAAGCTTGCATTATTTGAGGTACCTAGTTCCAGTAATCCTGCAGGCCATAAAAAGGTAAAGGGACCCCTGACCGTTGGGTCCAGTCTCAGTCGACTCTGGGGTTGCGGTGCTCATCTCGCTTTACTGGCTGAGGGAGCTGGCGTACAGCTTTTGGGTCATGTGGCCAGCATGACTAAGCCGCATCTGGCGAACCAGAGCAGCGCACGGAAACACTATTTATCTACTTGCACTTCATGCTTTTGAACTGCTAGGTTGGCAGGAGCAGGGACTGAGCAATGGGAGCTCACCCCATCACAGGGATTCAAACCGCCAACCTTCTGATCAGCAAGCCCTAGGCTCTGTGGTTTAACCCACAGCGCCACCCGTGTCCCCCTGCAGGCCATAAGTGATGCCAAACACTGTAGATAGCATAAACCACGTACAGTTCAAGTGCTGTAGTTTATGCTTGAACTGTACGTGACCTAGGTTCTTTTGGTGTTGAAACACTGTAGATATGCAAGAAAGTAGTTCCAAAAAACAACCAGCAGAAAAAAGTGCAGTTAATAAGTCATGGAGTTTAAAATACGTACGGTAGTAAAAATGTTTTAATGTTTTCTTTCCTTGCTAGTTTCAATTTTGTATCATATCTTAAGAGGAAATGAATGGGAGTCTGAAGGACTAGCATCGTATAGGATGAAATAGGATATGACTGAAAGTATACCTTTACTTCAATACTTTTTGGACACAATGCACCAAGCAATACATTTCAGGTGGACTTTGCAGTAAAACGACTGGAGATTAGTGGTCAACTCAGCCGGATCTAAAGCCTCATGTGTGATTATGGAACTGCTGGGTTTGTAGGCTTCTTCATTCAGTTTAATTGAAGGGAATAATTTCTATACCTGTGGATGTTTATTCTCCCTTCTAGGAGAGTGAATGGGGAAGCCATGTGGGACAGTGTGTGTAACATGACCACTCAGAAGGGATTGTTCAATACAGTAATTTTAAAATATATGTAAAAGTATGAATTACTTTAATTCTATGGTCATCAGTTTCTACCACGGTCGCTACCCTGATAAGCACAGGATTCCTCTTGTCAACTACTTCAAGTTTCATATTCTTCTGGAATCCATGATAAGGTTTCTACAACAAAGAAGAGATTGAGTTGCTATTATTTATATCCTTCTTTTCTATTAAAAATAACCAAAAGAAAATAACTATAAAGGAAACATTTTTTTAAAAAAACATTCATCAGATTGTTACATAGTTTACAATGAATATGTAATTGATATCAATTAAACTAAAAAATTTAAAAAGCATATGCACCTACTTAAACTGGCATTCATAGCTTTTTTAAAAAAACAACAACAACACCCTTTGTTAATGACTTTGTGTTGTATGCAATTGTGTCCCTCTACTGCTGAAAAGCTCTTTGATCCAGCTGAAACTTCCATGAGTGGGAAGTGGGTAGAAATGGATTTTGCAAATTTCCCTATGTCCAGCCCTTTTAATACTGTTGAAATGCTTTGATGGGATAATAATAATAATAATAATTTTATTATTTGTATCCCGCCCTCCTCGGCCGGAGCCGGGCTCAGGGCGGCTAACATCATAAAACTAACACAGTATAGAAAGAACATAAGACCATAAAAACAAGCAATTAATTAATTAATTAAAATCCATCTTAAAATTAGTTCAGAACAAATTAAAATCTGGACAGATGTCAACCTACACTTTCCCCACCTACCTTTAGTGAGAGAAATTATTTAGCTTCTTCATTATAGGGTGGAGAAAGAAAAGACATACCCAATAAACATTTGCCTGAGTATTTTGCCTTGACAGCTACAAAATAGCAATATTATTATTTTGATATGCATGTTGATTGCAAGCTGAAAAGCCAATATGCAGTACTATTATATGCTACTTTGTTTATAGCTCAGTTTTAAACGTGTTTGCCGTCTGCTTTGTTGTTACTGTGACTGCCTGCTTTGCTGTTCTTTCATTTTTTCCCCATATTTTGTTATGACTTACTGGCCAAGACATCAGCAGAATATCTTAAGACTGTCCCAAAAGGTAGACTTTGTGGCTTCATGACCATGCCAATTTCTCTCTCTTACCCTCAACCCTCTGATTTACTTAACTGTTGTTTTTGTGTACCTGCTGAACTGAAACTTGCCTCCAAAGCTGAAACATTGGTAGCTTTTAAACCATTAAGGTTATATGTTTATATATAACACCTAAGCTAAATAACTTTATAAAACAATGAATGGTGTAGATAGAAGGAAAGTTTTCTCCCTCTCTCAAAAGACTAGAAGTGAGGGTCACCAACAGAACTGACTGCCAACAGGATTTGAATAGAAAAAGGAATTCTTCATACACTGCATAGTGAATTAACAGAATTTATGACTAATTATAGAATTAGTCTCTTCTTTCTTAAACTGCCAGCATGCACAAGCTGACTGGACTAGAGACCCTCGCCTTTGTGTTTGGGAGGGCGAAGGAAGCTTTGGGGCAAATGAGCTTTTCCCCTAACGCAAACTGCAGCTATGCATGCTCACAATATGGATTAGGATTCCACACAGTGGTCCCACATTCTCCACTCTGGCAATTTATGGAGGAAAAAGCACTCACACATGTGTAGAGTTTGGGCCTGAGGTAGTGGTGGTCACTAATTTATAGGCATGTATTTATTTACTATTTGATGATTCTCCTTTTTCCTGGAGCCCCTGCCCTGCCAGTTCTCCAGAGCAGATTTTCAAGGGGCACAAGGAGCTGCAGGGCAAAGGAAGTAACACTGAAAGTCCCCTCTCTTCTTTCCTCCCAGGAGAAGCTCCTACCAGTGGAAGCCACTAAGCATAGGAACAGCAATGAAGCATGAGTTAGGCATTTGAGAACACTGCACATTTTTCTTACCACTTTAAAAGCTCTGGCAGGTGCTGGTAAAGAACTAGTTTCTTCCAAATATTTCTCCCAAGAAAAATGCTTGGCATGTGGATAGTCTGGCAAATAAATGATGATACAAAATGTAATTATGTCACGCAACACAGATAGTTACAATATTTTTCAGGACTTGTTAGGTTTAAAGAAGCAACAGAAGAGGAAATAAATGTGCTTGCACTCCTTCTGCCATCCTGCAATGCAAAATATGATGGGACAGCCTCCCTGTGGACAGCAACCCAAGCTTCAGAAGCCACTTCCTCATATCTCACCTTGAGAAGACCCACATCTATTTTTTATATTATTTCACTCCTTCTAATGTGTGTTGTCATACAGTTAAAACACAACATCATCAAAGAGAAGCTCCTGAACTTTAAAAATGATTAAAAGGTTATGGTAGAAGTAAGCCTCTGGCGGCCCTCAGAAATAATTATTTTAAGGATTCTGAGCAGATCAGAGTCCTGCAGTTATGAATAAATAAATGAACATTTAATCCTCCTCCTCTTTACCTCACGCGGTCCCAGTCACCTTTCTCCTCTGCACATTTTCTAATCCTACTTTTCCTTGTTCCTTGGTTGTTCTCCTAACAACTATATGCATAAGGCCAACTGTTTACCTGTCTGTATGCTTCTCCCATACCTCATATTCTATTCCTTTGGACTATCTCTTCATATTTTCCCTGTTCTTTTAAAACTGCATTCTTTCCAGTGTCTACACATTCCCTTCCCTCAATACCCTTTTCTTTTCTGCATTATTTCCTTCAACCTTCATTTGCCTCCCCGGCTCTTCTTTCCCTACCCCCTTCTCCTTCTTTCCTTGGCCCTCTGCTGCTTCATGCCACTTCCTCTTCCAGAGGTTGGCCCCTTTTTCTTGAGTGGGCACTAGGACACCACCAAGTGCCTGTCATCTTCCAATTGCTTGAGACAGGACAAAAGTCATTACTCCAAAGAATCTCTTGAGTCACCCCTTCCTTAAAGTGGCTGTTTGGCAGTTACTCATGTTACTATAAAGACAGGCTTCAAAAGAGGTTTGAAACCTAACACACTGCATTGACTGGCTTCGACTTTTGTCATGCATGATGTCAGGGCTGCACAGCATCAGGCCCCCACTCCTTCTACATGTGATTGAACATCCCGAAAAGGACTTCAATGACATCAGAATAGTTCGTTCAGTCAAGACAGGTGGCTTCCTTACAACTATAGATTTAAAAATAGAGCACTCCACTTATTAGAATCTAAGATATAAAATAGACCAGAATTATTAGAATACATAAAGAACCAAAAGTGTCAAAATTCTGCTGTGACTCTGAGCATCTAAGCATCGAAAACTAAAAGGCCTGTCCATTCCAGCTCTTAACGTTTTACTGAGACAAGTACTAATCTGAACCTTTGGGGGTTACACATCAGCTTTAAATGCAGGTAGTCCCCTGCCTAGCCTATAATATCTTAGCAAAGTTGCTTTTCAGGCAAAATTTCCACCAACATTGTAAACGCAGAATATAGCTTACTATCATGGGGGGAAATATTGTCACTGTGGGAAAGCCAATTTGAGTTTTCTGTGTTTATAAAATGCACACTGTTGAAAGGTAACAGCTTACAAAGCATTACTTTTCCAAGTGACTCATAATATGGCAGTGAATTATACCATCACTCTGTGTGGGCTATTTTACAAAACTCTCTACTAACAAGCTACAATTACATCACTTGCAGGTTCAATATTTATAGTACATTTAAGAAGATTTTCATGCTCAAATTTCATAGCTCCAAGGTATTATTCATGATTTCCACAGTTTATTGATTCTCATCTGCTAGTTATTACCATTTTCTGTAACACATTTTCTCTTTTGCATGGAAGTCTTTTCACTTCATTCACATAATGACTCACATGAGCTCCCTATTCTGTTAAAATTCAGCACAGTTAAGGGTTGTAGTCAATGGTTGCTCAGCAGTAGAGCATCTGATTTGCATGCAGAGGGTCCTGTCCTCAGTCCCCAGCTTCTCCAGCCAGTCAGTCTAGACTCTAGACAATACAGTCATACCTCGAAAGTAGAACGGAATCTGTTCCGGAAGTCCATTCGACTTCCAAAACGTTCGGAAGCCGCACTGGCCGTTCGGGTTCCAAAGAACATTTGCAAACCGGAACACTCACTTCCGGGTTTGCAGCATTCGGGAGCCAAAATGTACGAGAGCCAAGGCGTTTGGCTTCCAAGGTACGACTGTACTGAGCTAGATAGGCCAATACGTTTACTCAATATAAAGCAGCTTCCTACACTGCTATGTCCCTAAGTTGCTATTGGAAGAAAGGCAAGCATCAGGTGCTCTTTGTGTGAGTTGAAGCACTATCTGTCAAAACAAAGCCACTTCTGGATATACCTCTAAAACCTTAAGTACTTTAAGGATGATCAGGATTTTTATTCTCTCCCTTCTTCCATTATTGTCCCCGCAAGCTCACTTTTAAAGTGAGAGAATTTTTACTATTTTACTATTTTTACTATTTTACTATTCCACATTACAATTTCTAGTCTTGTGAAATAAAGTTGTGCACAGCTCTTTCATACAGACCTCGAGGGGTTACAAGGGTCTTTCTGTGCTCTTTACACCAGCCAACTGGATGAATATGTGGACTAGCCGCTTCACACCTGCAGGAAAAATGTTGATTTAGTTAGATTTCATTTCTATAAATGTCTTAAACAGCTTTCTAGGATCTGTCTAAAGCAGCTTATGGTCAACAGAGATCTGGGTTGCCTGTAAACAGAAATGCTAGACAAGCTCCACAGCACTAAGAAATAGCCTCTCAAAGGAATTTTGTCTGAGCACATTAATTTCTGGCCTAAAACATTCAGCTAAAGAATTGGTCCAACCTTACAAACCATTCAGAAATTAACCATAGAAAAAATGGTTACCTGTGAACACAAGCCTAAGACACTAATATATGACCCAAAAAGGACGGCAGGGGGGAAGAGAATAAAGTGCACTGATTTTATTCACCATAGGTAACTATTTGAGTGACTAGTTACAAGCTTACATTTTGTAGCTTTTTTGTTCTTCTAATTTGTATGCCTGAAGATGTTTTTAGATGCTGTGAGTTGCATATGCAAGCATATGGAGAAGTGAGAAGCAAATATTTAAGCCAATAAAATACAAAGTGTGCAGATTGTTCTATTGTGGTAGAATTCGCTCTCTAGTTCAGTAATATTGATAGGGCAACTCTATCAAATCATATATATATATATATTGTTCTAAATACTAGTCTTGCTAAAGAGGAATTGCTCTACCAGTAATAATACACAAGTCATCTTATAGCACCATCTGGTGTTCAGATGTCAAACTCACTGTGAACACATATGTCAAGTTAATTTAAGGAAATGCTGAAATATCATCTGTTGCTCTGCTCTATGAAGAGGTGGTTCTTCCCTTCTCACAGCCCAGCTAAGGATTTATGAGTATCCTGAAGGCTTTTGAAAGTATCAACTTTTTTTTAACCTAAAGTAAGCTTCTAGCATCCACAAAATTAAAACAAAAACCCATTCATCTCATTTACGTTTTTCAACTCTCACATTTAATAAAATAGCAAATAATAAATAAATAATAAATAAATAAATAAATAAATAAATAATTTATTATTTATACCCCGCCCATCTGGCTGGGTTCCCCCAGCCACTATGGGCGGCTTCCAACAAAATATTAAATACAGAAATCCATCTTGAGAGACCCATGGACTGCAAGAAGATGAAATCTATCCATTCTGAAGGAAATCAGCCCTGAGTGCTCACTGGAAGGACAGATTGTGAAGCTGAGGCTCCAATACTTTGGCCACCTCATGAGAAGAGAAGAATCCTTGGAAAAGACCCTGATGTTGGGAAAGATGGAGGGCACTAGGAGAAGGGGACGACAGAGGACGAGATGGTTGGACAGTGTTCTCGAAGCTACGAACATGAGTTTGACCAAACTGCGGGAGGCAGTGCAAGACAGGAGTGCCTGGCGTGCTCTTGTCCATGGGGTCACGAAGAGTCGGACACGACTAAACGACTAAACAACAACAAGAAGAACTACATGTTACAAATCTGCAATTCTTTCCCTCACTCAATAGCCAAGCTGTTTTAATCTCCAATAAGTAAAAGATAATTCATATATTTCACCTTTAGGGATGAATAGCTGTACCTACCCTGTATTTCATTAGTCTAAAGACACTTTTCCCTGACAAAAGTTTGTTTACATTTGTTTTTCTTGACAAAGGTTTGGGGGATGGGAAGGGATATCATGCTTAAAGCAGCTGAGATCGCTCATCCAGCTTAATCTCAAGGTCATGGGTTTGAGCCCCACGTTGGGCAACATTCCTGTTCTGCAGGGCATTGGACTAAGGACCCTTCTGGCCCCTTCCAACTCCATGCTTCTATTATTCCATGAAACATGAAGTTCTGCTGTCAGATACCAGGTGTAGGGGCCACTCCCCTGTGGATTCATCCCAGTGTAGCTGTAACTTTTTAAAGGACCACATTATTTTTTTGAAGGTCTACCTACATCCATGTGAGCCTGCCCAGCTCTTGCTAGTTGGCCTGCCCACTACAGTCTACCAGACTGGCGGGCACTATAGGCGGGGCCTTCTGGTGGCGGCCCCGAGCCTTTAGCACTCCCAAAACAAATACAGCATAAAATGCCCTATTATTTTAAAATTTTGGGAGCCTGTGCCACTGGGCCCATCTGCATGGCTCCAAGCTCTTTAAAAGTTACAGCTCTGCCAAGGGATGAACCCCTGGGAAACGTGATGTTGCTGTAATGTTTAAAAGGTGCCCATATCCCATTTAAAATCAACAAGACAAGCTAGTCAAATTCCAGCGCTTTCAACAGAACTTGCAGCATGTCCACGACGTTTAATGCCGAAGGGATCAAGCAGCAGCTTTAAACAACCTCCCTGTGTCTTCAGAAAAGGTTCTTTTTCTTCTGTTCCAGGGTATATTTTCTCTTTTCTGCTTTATCTTCAGTTTCTTTGCCCTTTGACATTCTGCAGTTTTATTCTGCCTTTGCTCTCAAGCTCTCCTAGCAACCAACCCCACCTCCTTCAGCAAGTCTGCCTCACACTTAAACATGAATGACTAGCTCAAGAGTATCCAAAAAACACGTTAAAAGCAAAGCAATGGTCACCCGTTTCTGTGGCCAAGCATTGGGACAACATTCATTCACGTTAGAAAAAGGAGATGGAAGGTTTCATGGCCTAAACATCAGACTACTGAATATTTGTAATTATTCTTAGACTTCCACGTCAAAAGGCCCGCAATCTGCATATCCAATTTAAAAATCAAAATGTTCACGTGTGCCCTTTCCATAGCAGAACAAATGTAAACCATGGCCTGCTTCACATGATAGGGAAGTCAAATTATGGCTTTCTAGAATGGTACAAATGTGCTGCCTCCTGAGAAATGATCACAGCCACTTTGCTCCTTGGCTTAGTGACTGTGCTAAAAGGCTTGGAGAGAAGCAAAGCAGCTGGAATTACTTCCCCTGGCAGTTGCACATTTGCATGAAGCCATGGTTTGGCTTAGTGTCATCTGCAAACATGGCCAATGAGAGAAACAATATTGCCTCAATTTGAAAACCAATCTAAGGAAGATTTATGGAGAACTCAAACGCTTGCTCGCTATTTCTTTTTTTTAAAAAAAATAATTTTAATTAAAGATTTTCTTGGTTTACAAAAGTACATGCATTGTGTCTTCTTTCATGTTGTAAAGTATTTTCTACAGATCAGTTATATTTGTTATGAGATGTTAGTGTTGAGTATAGTATAAGGTCAGGGGAAAAGAGTGGGGGGAGAGGAGGGGTGGGGAAATTTATATTCTTTTCTATAGTGTACGTGTGGGGTTTTGTGTCAGCATCAACTGGGTAGCTTCAACTGGGTAGCTTCTCTTGATGTCAGCATCAACTGGGTAGCTTCTCTTTCTATTCGCTAAATACATTTCTTGCTCACTATTTCTGACAGTCTTTGCCTCTAGTAAAGTTATTGTTCAACTGTGCATTTTGACATTTTTCTGATGGACCAACAGCATTTCCTATGCTTTTTACACAACAACATGGTATCCTTTAATTGAACGTTTAAGCCAAAGCTTTATAAACGCATGATGATAGTTCTGCTGACAAAGTACTGTATAATGGAACTACCATTGACCTGCTTACTGGTTTGCAAATCCAATTTCTTTTGATGATCGTTTGATAAGATCTTGAGGAAATTTAATTTATTTATATGAATGTTTATGCTAACTAATAAAAAAGAGTATTGTGACAGTGTACAATAAAATCATTAAAACATCATAAAATTAGATAATAAAATAAAGGACAAATGACCAACGATGAATGAAATTAAAACTCTAAAAATGCTTGGTGGAACGTTTTCAGCATCAGAATTGTGGGTGTCTCTCTGAATTCACTAGGAACGTTGTTCCAAAATTCTGGTTGAAACTATGCTAAAATCCTTAGTTCCTGAGAGGATTGCTCTTCCTAAGTAACCAGCTCAGCTAATTTCACTGATCAGTGGTGTATGTGAGAACAAACCATTTTTCTGGCAGACAGCTTTTTGCCACTTAATGTGCAACTGTCATCCATATTGTTGGTGTTATCACTTTCTGTGTAATATTCCACAGCTGGCCTTGACTGTGTTAGCATCTTTTCTTCTCCTCATGAGCAGCTGTGCCAGCACATGCAAGGGCAATGTTGCTGGAAAGATTAGGAAGGAGGGAAGGTTTGAGAACCTGTGACCTTTCACCTGGCAGAGAACTTCTCGAATGGCTTTTCCATTTGGGCACTTGCAAAGAGAGTTATGTGCAGCATTTTGAAGTCCTGACAAACAGCTGATTGTTGAGGCTTCAAAGCACCACTTCGCATGATGTTAATGGCCCACTGGTGGCTAGGAGATACTGTATAACACGGGTGTCAGAGACAAGGCCCGGGGGCCTAATCCGGCCCGCCAGACCTCGTGCTGTGGCCCGCCGCTCGCTGCTGGGTGGCCGCTCGCCCGCGCGGTCACATGGGCGGCCTGGGCGCCGCTTCCGGAGGAAAGGGCGGGACACAAAGTTGAATCCGAGGCCCCATTGGCTAGTGGCGCTGCTAATCTGCCGTTAGCTAGCGCGCCCGGCTCTGAGCCGGCTCTGAGCCTTGCTCTGAGGCAGCGGGAGGTGAGTGCCATGAGGAAGCCGCTTGGAGTGCGGGGCGGTGGCGGCACTAAGGGAAGGGCAGAGAGAGGAACTGGAACTGTTTGCCTCAAGAAGGAAGCGGCAAAGGGCAGGCGAGGTCCTCGCGGTTGGCTTTGGGGCTCAGGACAGAGAAGGCACAGCCTCTCACCCCCTTTATTTGTCCCGCAGCAGAGCTTGGCGCTGCCAACTTGTGCAGGGACAACGCTCAGGAAGCCCCATGTCCTCAGGACAAGCAAGCACGTGCAGGAGGAGGGCGACTTCCGAGTAATTTCTGTGAAGTGCCTGTGCAGTTGATCAGGCATGCCTGCCGTTCGCTTTCCCCGCTGGCTAACAGTTCCCTCCCTCCCTCCCTCTTGCTCGCTATTTCCCTCTCACCCCCTCCCCCCCTCCCTCCCTTTCTCTCTCTCTCTCTCTCTCTTTCCCTCTCAGCCCCTCCTCTCCCCTGCACCTTTGAAGGGCCACCTTTGCAAGGAAACACTTGCCCCACCACCCCAGCCCCTAACAGGACCCCCAAGGCTCCTGCTTCAGCTCTTCAGCCCCCCAAGGAGCCCTTCAGCCCCTACCTGGCTGGGAGCCCAGGGAGGCGATCCAGAGCGCCACAGGCAGGCTCTAGGTGTCAGCTGGCCAGAGAGGAGCCTGCCAGATCCTGGGACAGTCCATCTCCCTCAGTGCAGCCAACACTGGTTGGCAGCAACAGCTCTCCAGCATTCAGCCCTGCCTGGAGTTGCTGCCAGGGAAAAGCTGCCAGGGTTGGGTTAGATGACCGATGCAGCTGTGTGTGTGTGTGTGTGTGTGTGTGTGTGTGTGTGTGTGCGCACACACACCTTGTGGGTCTTTCATCCCCTGCAAGACAAAGCCCTCCCCATCAAGCCAAAGGGCAACCCTTTTGCTGGGGGCACCTGCTGGAGCTCTGAAACCTGCTGTCCAAATACATCCCCTCTCTCCAAGCCTCCCTCTTGAGCAGCCACAGACAGACCCCTGTGAAGAGGAGCCTCCTTCCATGGCTGCCCCAACCCAACCTCTTCCCCAACCCCAGACACTGAGCTTTCATTTTTTAAAAAAGGCCTCTAGTCCTCCCAGAGAACTTTGGAACTCCCTGCCTAGGGAAGCTAGATGGGCTCCCTCCCTGCTGGCAGATGGGAACTGACTGTGTTTTGAGGAAAGGGCTAGCGCTGTGGTATTTTTATTGTTGCTATTATCTGTATTTCTAATAGATCTTTTCAATACATAAATACATAAATTGTACAATAATTGTACATTTGAATATCTACTTGCCATTATTCTGACTATGTTTCTGCTTTCAGAGCTAGTTATTACTTACATTATTACAAAAAACAGTAATAATTGAATGCAGTGACAATAATTTATGATAATAAAGAGTGGACACATAGTCCTACAGATACAGCCGGCCCTTTGAGGGTGACCAAACTGCTGATGCGGCCCCCGATGAATTTGAGTTTGACAACCCTGCTGTATAAGGATCTGGCCCAGCGGCCATATCCAGTTCCCCACCCACAGCAAAGAACTAAGAAATTCAAGCATTAACAGCACTTGCAAACTTTTATATAGAGTGAAAAATGCACACACTAATTAGACCATAGAATACTTTGCCATCTTTCAACTACAGTGGTACCTCGGTTTAAGAACAGCCCTGTTTACTAACTATTTGGTATATGAAATCTGCAAAACCGGAAGTAGTGTTCCAGTTAGCTAACTTTACCTAGGTCTACGAACGGAAGCCGAACGGTGGAAGGGCACCAGCGGCAGGAGGCCTCATTAGGGAAAGTGCACCTTGGTTTAAGAATGGCTTTGGTTTAAGAACGGACTTCTGGAATGGATTAAGTTTGTAAACCGAGATAACACTGTATTGTCAAAAATCTAGGGACATCTTAATGAAATATAGGCACTACTGTTCATAGCAACCATGTGGCGGAGGGGGGGGGAGAGAAAACAACAAATTAACATGGTAGAATTTTGGGGATGCTTATTTCAACAAACAAGATCTTTAAAAAGGCATACCAGTAGTCATAACTCTCATCCCAGTTGTCAAAATGAACCAGAAAACGACTGTCCACAATGTCAGTTACTGTAGCAACACATATGAATGCAGGGTTCTTTTTGTCTACTGCTTCAAGCTTCATCCCCACTCGAAACCCTGATGGAATCACCGTCTAATCAAGGAAAAATTTAAAATTAACAATAAACAGGGAACTGGTCTATTTAAGTACCTAAAGCACTATATAAAAGAAATAAAGAAACACAGATTAATAATAAACCATGCATCCAAAAGTCTATTGACTATCCACAATCAATCCACAATCTTGCTACTAAAAAGAAAGGAGTCCCAATAATTCACATGAAAGTGGCAGAATAAAACAATTCTCAGCATCATGCTTTATCATATATTAATCTTTTTAAAAAAAGTCTTAACTATTAGGCCCTGTCCATTTTGGAATGGCAAAAATAGATTTGCTGGCCATTTGTGGTTTTGTGTGCTTGAACAGGTGATGGATACAAGCCACTGTTTATAGTAGTTGCTCCTGATCTCTGCACACTTTGTAAGCCAGTTGTCTATTTCACCCCGGCAAGTATTACATACACATTTGATACAAACCTGTGAGAAAACAGTAATCTGTTTCCACCCAGGCCAGGACATATCTAATTGTTTTGAGTGCAATCTGTGGACTGTGGATCAACAGCTTCACAGAAGATTGTCTTGGATATAAGATGAACTATCTCCCTCAATATAGGGAAATAGTTTGAATTTTACCATGGAAAACAGGCAGGGATTGATGGGTGTGCACCCAACTAAGTATTTACGTGGGCCTTTTCCCTTGGTTTAGACCAGGCACCCCCAAACTTCGGCCCTCCAGATGTTTTGGACTACAATCCCCATCATCCCTGACCACTGATCCTGTTAGCTAGGGATCATGGGAGTTGTAGGCCAAAACATCTGGAGGGCCGCAGTTTGGGGATGCCTAGTTTAGACTAAGGGTTTGAGTCATAATACTAATAAAAACAATGTACAGTAATCATAATATAAAAAGCTACTATCTGCAAAGAAGCAGGGATAATCAGAGAAAACTCACTGTGTTTTGGTTTTCAAACAAGGATTTCGGAGCAGCTTGAGCCTTACATTTCTTCAGATACGAGGGCCAATTAAATTCATCTTCTTTATATCCTAAAGAAACCCATGGAAAGGAGGAAGATAAAATACCATACCTATTAAACTTGTGGTGCACTTGTGTCAACTGCAGTCACACCTGTTAGCACAGTACCTCAGTTTCACTCTGCCAAATCATTCAATCACAGAATTAAGTGGGAAACAGAGACTGTTTCTTGTAATTTGCTGATTTGGTTGGAGGACATTCAGTCTTGAGGATGATGCCTCCTACTGGACATGATAGGCAGGCTTTATCTTCCCCTTAGAATTATCCCACCCTCCAGATCAATTGGCAGAGCAGAAAACAACTTCCCATCCCCAAATAAGCAAAACTAAAAAACTGGAACTAGAGCTATCCAAAGAGGAAACAATAAAATAAACAGTAGGGTCAAGGTGGGGGCTATATTTCAATGGCTGCTGAGAACAAGGGGTTGGAATGAAGCATTCACATGGCAAGTGCTCAAACTCCAGGGCACAGCCCTTCAACACCACCTCAATCACCCACCTGTCTGAGGTGACATGATTCCAATGGTGAGGAAAAGAAGGAGCTAGGCCTCCACTGGAGACAGCTCCTGACAATGGGTGTAGTTAAGACTGAGGATTTCTTTCTGCCCTCTGGAACCAAGCAGCGGCAAAATCTGACATAGAAGTGTATCCCCCATTTAAGTCTGTAGGGCTGGTAACCTGTTAGGGGGGGACTATCTTGAAGGATGAAAAACATCCTTGGGCTGCTTGGTTTTGTCCCACAACTCTGTAAGATGAGCCTCAAGTGCCTGCAAACTGGAACTAACAACTCACTGCTGCAACCCTACATTTCTATGCACAACAGTGGTGGAAGCCATATGAGGCCCTATATTGAAAAACATCAAAGGAGGTGCCAGCTGCCAGAGCAGAGTAGTAGTAGTATATTTTCTTAAATCCATCCTTAACTGCCTGGGGGATATCATCCCTGGCATTCAGCTCCTCCACTCACATACATAAATAAAGCCAGATGAAAAAAGGGACGCTGTGGTGGCTGACTTGAATGCCACTGCATCTGCTTCAAAACTCCTATGAAGGGCCCTTTCCACCCTTCTGCCACAGGGATCATTTACAGGAGGCTCTACAACCAGAAAATGCAATCGCTGCATCATGCCACCTGCGAAGGTATAATGTTCTTTGCAATCTCAATCACTAATTTAGTCTTGTCCAGTTTGGCCCACTCTGCTTTCCATGTAGTACAGATCTAATGTGAAAAGGCGACCCTGGGAGGGGTGGCTAAACACGTGGGGAGAGCCTTTAGAGTGCCCACCACCTTAGCGTGTGACTCAGAAGATGCCAAGGGCTCTCTCTCCTCAGTTAGCTGGAGGGCCTTATGAGTCTCCAGCCTAATCTGGCAAAATGTAACTTTTAAAATTATTCCTGTAGGCTCCACGCTAATTGGGAATGCAAAAGCTTCTCCTGAAAGCTCCACTGAGGCAGAGAAATTAAAGCTAAGCCACAGTCAATCCATTTTCTAGTAGATAGATGAAGTGCCTAGATACTATGTACAGATATGCATGCTCATGAATTCTGTTCAGCTCTTATAAGTGAACAAGATACATGTCTGGGATTTATCATCTTCTCAAAGAACAAAAGGAAGTTGGATCCCTTAGATTATTTGTGAAGTATGGTTTGCAGTTCTGGTCCAGAGGAACCTTACAGTTTCATTTCAATGGTATCCTGTGGTGTCCATGAAAAGTGCAAGTAACAGATTAAAACAAGAGTGTGCAGTTAGGCCGCATTAAGTACAAGTTTCATTAATGTAATGCCAAAGCATGTTTTGGCATTATATATGGTCCAACCCACTGTGTCTAAGACTGCTGATACCCACTTAGCCAGGATGAAACCCTATTGAACCTGGGATTAAATAAATTGAGATGACACCTATTTTGATGCATTATAAAGCAACTCTGTTAGACCTATAACAAAATGCTGGGATTGCATATATGCTTAACTGGAGGACTGCACTCTTAAATAAGAAAAGAGGTCTGCTAAGTATATTAAAAAACACAGTCTGATTTACAAATTATTATTATTTCAGAAGCAACTTTTTCAATTCCTGATTGTAGGACTTTAGGTTCTAACTTGGATGGCCTGATACACTTTGTTTTTCCACCACCATTTTTGTCACTATTTTTTTTTCTGTGTGTCTTATAAATTCCTTTAGATGCTTACTCTTAAGTCCCATTCTGTTTGATGGGGCTTAGTCCCAAGTGCATTTGGACTTTAGCATAATGATCCATAAATCCTATTGCTTTTACAAAGCAGAGCTTATTGTTCCAAACAGGTTCTCGTGAATAGATAGCTATGAAGTTTAGAAATCAGCTCAAAGGCATCCAGCAAAAATGATAAATTTACCCATCTGAACAAAGTCTACTCATTCAAACCTATGGCAGTATAAGAAATACTATTAGATCTCCTTGTCCAGATTTATCCCTCAAAGAGAACAGCAACTGGACAATAGCAATCCTAGAAGCAGGGTGGGGCTGCTTACCTACCTTCGTAACTCCATAGGTGACCCTGAATACAATGTCACTCAATAGACAGAGAGCCACCATACACAGGTGTTTTAGTACCCAGCATGAGAAGCACATCTCAGCACCATCAGCACCTTTCGTCACTTTCATTGGCTGACCCTTCAGAAAGCTACTAGCAGCATATTTTAGAAGTAGGCTAACTTTTGCAAAACAAGAGATTTTTTTCCCATTAAGCCAAATACTGCAGCCACCTCCAAGTTCCATGATACAGTACCATAGTTGAGACAAATGGTTTCAGCTTTGAAACTGAACTGTAGTGAGACTCGGGCTTGTGTGTCCTCCCCCCCCCCCTCCTCCATGGATATGAAGGAGGAGGAAACTGCGTGCAAAAGCCCAATGTTCACCATGGTTCATTCACACAGGAAGAAAGTATGGTTGCTCATTATTACTGAACTAGGCAACTGCATGACAACGTTATGGTTTTAGAGAATAGAAATGTGCAAGTGTGAAAAGAAGTTGTAGTAGGAAAACTGTGATATGATAATGCAGACTTGACAGACACACAAAAACCTATCCACTCTGGAGTCCCTCCTGAGGGTGGGTGTTTTTTCCACCATTCAATGAACAGGTCACAACAAAATGCTTAAAAAAAACCCTATACAAGCAATTCCCATTTTGTGCATGTTGGAGGAGCGTGCAACTGCTAATGTGCACACTGTTTTCAGCCCCGGAAGGGGCTGGAACAGGGTAGGTGCAGTACTTCAAAACACAACCTTCATGCAAATGGAGTGTTGCCTGTATAGTTTCAGATGCTGGAGTTTCAGACACTTCAGAATTCAGTCATTTCTAATATATAATTCATGAAAAGAAAATAAACATTACTTTCTTTTTCACAGCTGAAATAGTGCATCCTATTATTCTATTTGTGGGCTCCCAACCCTCTCAGAATGGGAGCACAACTTGGCTGCTTTTACAAAATTCATAGAAAAAGCAATTGTCTAATATGACACAGATTTTTTGTTGGTAATCTAATACCTTTTGGTGGATGAAGTTTGTGTCCTGTTTTCTCGCACCAACCAACTGGGTGAATATCAGAAGAATCAGCATTCCGCCAAAAATCATAACACTCTGGGTATTCGTCAAAGTGAAGTCTAATTCTGTAACCACAAGTCTAAATCCATAGTAGGAAAAAAGAATACAGCAAAAGAAAAACGTGTTTACATTTAAACCAAAAAGTCAGTATTAGAAAATTGGTATACGTGCAGTCAGAATCAAGAGTTTTCAAACAAAATGTTGTAGCTTTTTATGAGATAACTTTACTTATTATCCAGAAAAGGGAAGCAATCAGAATACATAGACACAATAGAAAATCAGGTAGTAAGGTTGTAAGACAGTAGTACTGTATATGCACACTAGTCCACATGGGCATCAGAGTATATCGGGCATATGCATGGTATATAAATGAGAAGGCTGGTATTTCTTTTCAACACTATCTTCTATATAGAAGTTTTTCTCCCTCTCTTGATACTAGAATGCAGTGAAGTGAAGATTCAACACAGACAAAAGGAAGTACTTCTTCACACAACATGTAATTAAAACTATGGAATTTGGTACCAAAAGGTGAAGTGATGGCCACCAGCTTTCATGGTGTTATTTCTAATCCCATTTTAAAGCCATTAATAACTGCTTGTCACTTCTGGTACTCACCTCAGCTACTGTAAGCACGCAATACATTGACTGGTGCTCAGGGTCCACTCCTTCTAGTTTCATTCCAACTCTGAATCCATTTTTGTTGTATGGGAAGGATTGATACTGGAAGAAAAAATGTCAAATTTTCTAAGTTCAGCATAAACATTTCTAAAAGATGACCAACGATTTCAAGGGGATGTGGGTCTTAGGCCTTCCACTGAACAGATTAAACTATTACCTATTTGTATATTACTTACAAACCTACATGGAAGTTAAAAACATACGAAAACCAATCATTACAAGTTTACTGAAACAGATTGATTTTCAGCAATATCTAAAAGAACTCAATATAAAAGGCCAAATGCACCTCAGTTGCAAGGGCATTCAAGAGTTTCAGTGTAACCACTGAAAAAGTTATGCCGGTATCTCTCGTGCAAAGTAGTTCTTAACCCTCCATGAGAGAATTTTTTTGAGAAGACCTAATCTCAGCTCATTACAAGACAAATTAAACACACACTAATGCAATTATCAATTGAATATTTACCATGTAAAATATCATATTATATGAGAACTGTTTTAAAGTTTCATAAGCAAGCAAGCAAGCTAAATTGGTCATGCCAGCCATTTCAAACTTCTTCTATATTTGTACATGACACCTATTTTTTACCCGACACACAGGCCCCCGTCTGCCTCAAAGAAGCAGTGTTTAAGGTTTCAGCATACCTCTTTAAAAATCTTAGGCGGTGCTGCTGTAGCCTTTTCTTCTTCCAAATACGAAGACCAACTCCATGTTTTCTTTGCCTTTGACATCAAAGCTGGAATTAGAAATTAAAATCTTAATGTAAGCACGATCACAGCTTTGTAACAAATTATATCTGCATAAGCAGTTGCATTATACTATAATTATGGTTGTAACGGTATGAATTACAGTTCTCTTACAATATAATTCCATATGCTTCAGATTTATGGTTAATTTCAGTGCTACTCCATTAAGGAGAAGACCAAAGCTACATTTTTCACACCGCTGATCAGCAGCTAGCAAAGATGGATGGTTATTGCCAAAGCAAAAATTACAGATCACACTGTAGAAGGCTATGGAGTTAACCAATACTTCCTAATCCTGTTGTTTTCCTCAAATACATGTATCCACTTTGCTAACAATCTGACTCTATGGCAATTGATTTATACTGCTTTAGGCATCTCCTAGGATTTATTTATTACTGGTTTCTATAAATCTGTCTTAACTTTCAGCATGTGGTTTAGATATGAAATTACTCCCAGGAGATACCAAGCAGGGCCTCACTTCTGGTTTTAAAATGCATGTTCTAAAGAACTATTTGAACAATTCCACATATTTGAGACACAGAAATCCTTGCCAGTATTCAAGCAATTCAATTATCTTAATCTCATTTATACTTCCACTTTAAAGCTCCCCCATGGAACAGTATAACAAAGCCAGAGCAGGAATTTACTCAGCCAAGTAATATAATGGAAGTACTTGGAAGGATGGTGCTCTTCAATCTCTTACTTTACAAAATGCACAATATTTGTTGCATACAACGTCACAAATGGATTCAGATTTGGACTAGTGACTGAAAATGGGCCAACCCAGCTTTTTACAGAGAAACTAGAAATACACCAGCATTATTGTTATAGTAAAGGGCCAGTCTCTTCCAAAACGTGAAACATCATCCCAAATTTCTGGGTGTGCATCTAAGACGTTTACAAGCACAATGAGGCGTTTACGTGCACACTGAAATACGTAGTTTACTGCACATCATACAAGGACAAATTGTCAGTGAGCAGGAATTGCCTATGGTTGCCTATGAGTACACACTCAGTGTCCCACATGGGTTTGCTAACGTAACACAGAAGAGGCCCTTAAGATGGCAGAAACTGATGAAAACATTATACTGATATGGACTCGCATATCAACTTACTCTGTTTTAGAACTGCCATCTCTCTTTTCCTTTTCCGTGTGGCTCTCTGAGAGACTCTTAGTATCCTCCCTTCAGGTTTCTCCTCCTAAATTGCAAAATTAAAGTATACTTCACTGAAGTAACTATGAAGCACACTGATTTTCAAAATACTTTTTTCAGGTTGCTCACTGCTGTTTTGTCACGTGTTCTCCAAGATATTACAGGGCAATCCTGTGAACATTTATTTGGAAGCAAGTTTATTCAGGTCAATGGGTCTGACTTCCTAATACATGTGTTATATTAGAAACGTATGAAATAAATGGAACAATAAGGTTTTAATAAGGTCCTGAAATGTGTGCTGGGGAGGCCCATGCATGGAATACAGTCTTTGTCTGACATACCCAGGAAAGACACGTCCATTTTGTGCAGCAAAAAGAACTGTCTCCACCACCCATAACTGGCCCACTTTTTCCAGTGGAGAGGACCTGGCTATTTTTATTCATTTTGCTCAGCCTTAGAAATAATTGATAATATAGTGGTAATATAGTGACTAGCAATGCTTTCATCCCACTGCCTGGAATCACTATAATAAAGAAGCATGGAACAGCATGATAACTCAATATACATTTTTTGTTATATTAAACATAAGAACAACAATGATAAAAAGAAGGTAACATAATTATTGACCTTGGTGGAGCTAATATTGAATACCAACCTATATATTAGAAAGGTTATTTATCCTCTACAGGATAACAGTCAGACACCAGTGTCCGTAAAAGTTTTTTTTTAGCATTCCTAAAAGCTCTGGGAGTGTGCAACAGCTCAAATAAATGCCTAGGGTCTATGGAAGGAAACTTGCCTTTCTTTTCAGAACTCCCAGGGAACACTTGACCAACCTTAGGACACCAAAATATAAGGTTGGATCAGGCACAGCAGCAATAATCTCACCAGGACACTCACATATTTAAATGGCTATTTAAATAGAAAAAAGCATTCCGTTTACATTTTGCTAAACATTTCAAACACTCCAACCTTAAAAGAACAGAGACATTTAAATGCATCAAGTTTCTGAATGACTGTAAATTGCCAAAACTATATTTACAACCACAGATCAGTTTAACCTATAAACCTGTCAACTGGACCATACTAACCATTTCCTCATACTTCTTGACATTGTCTTCCATAAATTCTCCTTTTGAGGGCGATTTGGTTTTTCTGTTTTGAGTGCCCTTGGAACAGTCCTCATCATTGACTTCGGATACATCTTTGTCCTCCCTTTGCTCTCTAGAATGAAAACAAAATAACAGGAGCTACATTGACTGCAATTTTGAAGAATACATTTTCTAAAGCCAAGTTTGTCTATCTCTTAAAGTTGTTTTGTTTTGTTTTTTTAAGAAAAGAGGAATTGCAAGCGCTAAATTTTTTATTTATAAACACCACAATTAATGCAAGCATACAATAAGCAGTCATTAGCAATGAGGCAAGTTCTTTTAAACAGCAGCACTATTTACACTAGTTATCACATTATTCACACATGCCGACTCTTACTTGTTTTTAATCTGATGTGCACATTTTTGGCTGCAAGATCTTTCTCCAGATACAAAGTCCACTATGGTTCCAGAATGAAAACAATGTTCACAGAAATGAAGCCCGTCTACCTTGCTAGTTTCCTTCAATTTTTGTGGTACTTCTGTCCTTTCTGAGAAAGCTATACAATGGAAAGCACAGCAAATGTTTTAGGCTGTCAATGGTGAAAACTAGCAGGCATATTTGTAAACCACATGAAGCAAAAGATGCCACTGAAAGATATGACTTAGCTAAGACTTGCCAAGAATGGAACTGGCACATTCATTCATGCTACTTTGAAAAAGTGCTTCAGGCTTTTAGACAACTCTGTGCTAACATTTTACTAAAAACCTTACTGGTTTTCGCCTCTTCCTCAACAGCAGTCTAACCAGTACAGTAACAACTATCATTTCTACCAAGTGGTTTGCAGGTTTCAGAATTTAATTTGTTAAAATATTAACTATCTTTCAATATTCCAGAGAAGAAGCTAATATTAAAGAAAATGTCAGGAACATAATCATAGTGAAACTTCAAGAATATCACCATTTTGTTCTGAAGACAGAAATTTGTCTTATGATTCTGACCTTCTTGAGCAGTTGGCACCATCCAGGTTGTGGTAGCTGTAGCCTTCTTAACACTTTCCATCTCTGTTTCATCAGTGATTACTTCTAGGGCACCAAATTCATTCACACGAAACTAATTTTAAAAACAGGTAAGAATTAGGGGTGGGGGGAATATTGCTAGAAAGGTAAAGATCTACGTATTGACGTTTAATCTATAACGGTTTGACACCTAATAGTTGACAGCCTCCATAATGCCTACTGACACCACTTGGTTAAAAAAAAAGAGAGAAAAGTAAACAGACACTTCTACATTTCACCTCTGTAGAAGCTTCCTTCACATCCATGTTAATATATACCAGCAGACACATGGAAAGCTGGGGATAGGATGATATCTGTGCCCATGGACCAAGACAGTAGCTTATATTGCACACTGCTTGTCAGGTCTGTTGCTCAAATGAGGACCCCAAGAGGCATTTCTAAGGGAAACCTTTCTAGGGAAAGTGAAATCCTGAAGTATTACAAGATCTTGAAACAGAGAATCAATGAATGGAGGTTGAGAACATTTTTCACAGTTTGGATAATCCATAATCACAGATCACATCCAAGCAAACAAATCCTAAAAAGTTATAGTCCACCACAAATCTTTTTTACTAGCTTGCTTGCCACAAAATCATGTTTGTTAATCATCTACAAGCTCAGTGACAGTCTAAAAGAAATAAACTAACGAACTCTCTTCTTGTTTACATGAGATTCACTGCCTAACTCCGTCTTTGACATAAGCCAGAACTTTCCAAACTGTGTGTCATGATAAGTTAGTGTGTTAGCTGCAGTGTGTAGGTGTGTCATGCAAACGCTCCCCACACTCCTTCAAGGGCTGGAAAGGGGTTAGTTTAACCTCCGGTTTTGCTAGTGAAACTGAATTACCGTGTCACAAAATGATGCATGCCTAAAAAGTGTGTAACCAACATGAAAAGTTTGGAAAGCTCTGACAAATGCAAACAAGCAAGTGGCTATTTACATGCCTGATCACAATCTTTCAAAATATGAAGTACTTCACAAATCAGACCTTCGGGGGGGGGGAAACTATTGAACAGCAGTGAACACTATCAAATATGGAGAACTTACGTCTCTATCCTACCTTTTGGAAATTAATTTATAACCAAGCTATTTCCTGAACTGAACTAAGAAATCAGTGGTGGGCCATCAGCATCTGCTCAGTCTACGGAATCACTCCCGCATGAGCAGGATTGCAGGCAAAACCTCAACCCTTTCCCCTTCTCAGCTGCTTACCCCATGTGTGTGCCCTCCACACAACCTGCTTATTAAGCATTCATCAATTTGTTTCTTGGGACAATGCTGGCTATTTAATGAGCATTATTTTTATTGGTTTATGGGGAGGATAGATGATGATGTGTCAAAGCAAGTGTTATCTCACTTTCCAGTGTTTTTTCCTGTCACTTTCCTTATAGCAAAAAGCTCAGTATTTTGAGGAAGGTTTGCTGGCAAAAAAACTGTGAAAACTGAATTTGCCAGTATGCGATATTATCTCATCCAAAGACAGTGATAGTCTGGAAGCGATCTTCAGTTTCAGCAGGAGGAAATAGCTGAGGTACATCATACAGTGTAACATACACTGGGGATCAGAGGAGAAGCGTTTGAGGAGGTCAACTGAGCAGCCAGTCTCTCCCTTTCCAGTTTCTACTACAGTAATACCTCGGGTTACGAACGCGATCCGTTCCGGATCGCAGTTTGTAACCCGAATAGTTCGCAAACCGAGCGCGATGGGCGCCGCCATTTTGCGCATGCGCAAATCGCGTGCGCGCGGCTTATGTGCGCGTGCGCGCGGCGAAAACACTTCCAGGTTTGCGCAGTTCGTAACCCGAACTGTTCGCAAACCGAGGTGGTCGTAACCCGAGGTACGACTGTATATACAGATAGGAAAACAGAAAAGGGGGGAAGAAAAATACCGTAAGTGCAAAGAAAAAAAAATGCAGCTCACCACTACCATCTAGTGGTCATTATAAACATGTATCATAATTCCATTAAATATATATCTGAGAACGAGCTTTTTTGAGGACCCTAACTCCTTCTATGCAAACAAGAGAAGGGAGGCAGTGACAGCTTTGAAAGTTTGTCAGCCATCTGCTGCTTTTGTTTTGCCGATGTTCAATTTTAGACGGCAAGTTCCTCTGAGGAGCCTGTTGTTTTATACTTGGTAAAGCTCAATGCTCACTGATGATGGCATCATCATCAATATCCTCATTACCACCATCAATTTAACATCACAGGAGCAAGAAATGGGGAAAGTGGACATATATACAGTTTTATTTTTCACTTTTTGCTCATGAATGGTAAAATGGAAAACCTTTTCTTACTTATCACCTCAAATAGTGTCTCAATCATTTCTATAATTATACTTTCCTCTCCCAGCAACTCCTTGTTGGAAAAGGAACTATGGGACCCACACTCAAGCAGATGCGCAAAGGGGGAAATGTCAGGGCCTCAAAATAGTGTTCCATCCCCCACGTTTCCTGAAAAGCAGGGTGTGTGGGTGTGTGCTGTGAGAATAAACCTGCTTTGTTTCAAATCACTTTTTCATGTTGCTGTTTACACCAATGAGGTACGAGTACCTTTTCACCCAATGACCATTATATCTGTCCCCGCACATCAAACCGTGCATGTGCTATCACGTGTGCATGTGCAACAGCTGTCTGAATGTAGTCACCTCAGGTTAACAGTGACTTCCTTTTCCTAATCAGATGGAAGCTTGTTTGAGGGAAAGAGCATCAAACAGGAGTATTTGCTCTTTCCCTCCTTTGCTGCAGGACAGAAGGTTGCAGCCGTTGCTCACTTCCCCCATAGTCTTCCCTGGTTGGTTGTTTTTACTCTTCCCTCCCTCTCATCACCTTAACTTCTCTTCCCCCCCCCCTGAATTTCTTCAAACAACTGTACTCAGAACTCTCTCAGTTTTATCAGACAAAACCTATTCAGTCCCTTAAAAAGCAAAAAAAGGGTTGTGTTCCAGGATCCCAAAGGCTTTCATTTCATAATTTACTATTATAGTCCTAAGGAAGCATTTCTTTCCTTTTAACACATTTCCTTCATCCACCGTTCTCGTGCTAATCCTGAAAGCCAGTAGCCTTGTGTTCTCAAGGTCAGCACTCAAGCAATGCTAATAGATCACCATCACCAGTATAAGTAATTGATATTAATAAGGCTTTCCAAGAAAAGAAGCGGAGTAACTGCAGGTGGTATAAAACCAGGTTTGAGTGGACCTTTGTCTCTTTCTTCACCTGCAAGGTCAATATGTTCTCCATCTGCTTTTTCTGGGCAAAAAAACCTTGGGTATATGTATTTTCAGGAGGATTTAAAAATTAATCCATTCACTTGTTTGGATGCAATGATAACATACTGGGCATGCTTGTAATTTCCACTTTGAAAATATGGCACTTGAGAGGCACAAAAGCCTAAAATACTCCATATACTGCCTCTCCACCAGGAAGCAATTTTAAATTATTGCAGCTTGTCCAATTTGATAGAAGCACTTGAATCCAGAGGTGATGGTGATTGTGTGCACTCATCAGAGTGATTCAAAAAAGCAGAGTACTTCACATTTATATATGCTCTTCAGCTTAGAAGATATCAACTCTTCTAGTCCTCTACACAGCACACAGCAATTGTAAAGCACTGAAGTGTTTCTGATTTGAAGACGCTGCTTAGCCTGCCAAATGGAAAAGTTCCAAACCTCGAAATCCTGCACTAGACTATGATTGTTTCACATGCGAAGATCCCTTTCCTCCCCCCGCAATTTGTACATTTAGAAATCACAATGTAGAATGTTATACACAAATCTGAACAAGCCCGCAAAACTTCAATTTGCTTGCAAACAATCTTCAAACTGGAAAAATAGGTCAAGGCAAAGTATAAAATTGCTTACTATAAATAATACAACACTCAGCACTAAATACAAAAAATATATAATTTCTGGTCTTGTGTGAATTTTTTAGAAGAAAAACTTTCAAAAGGCTTGCAATTCAGTGTAAAGATCTACCTACTAATAATAAAATCTCTCTTGTGAAATGGTTTTCCTGTTCATTACTCTTCTATTGCAGCCAGGAAGATGTTGTTGTTGTTGTTTAGTCATTTAGTCGTGTCCGACTCTTCGTGACCCCATGGACCAGAGCACGCCAGGCACTCCTGTCTTGCACTGCCTCCCGCAGTTTGGTCAAACTCATGTTCGTAGCTTCGAGAACACTGTCCAACTATCTTGTCCTCTGTCGTCCCCTTCTCCTAGTGCTCTCAATCTTTCCCAACATCAGGGTCTTTTCCAAGGATTCTTCTCTTCTCATGAGGTGGCCAAAGTATTGGAGCCTCAGCTTCACAATCTGTCCTTCCAGTGAGCACTCAGGGCTGATTTCCTTCAGAATGGATAGATTTCATCTTCTTGCAGTCCATGGGACTCTCAAGAGTCTCCTCCAGCACCATAATTCAAAAGCATCAATTCTTCGGCGATTAGCCTTCTTTATGGTCCAGCTCTCACTTCCATACATCACTACTGGGAAAACCATAGCTTTAACTATACGGACCTTTGTCGGCAAGGTGATGTCTCTGCTTTTTAAGATGCTGTCTAGGTTTGTCATTGCTTTTCTCCCAAGAAGCAGGCGTCTTTTAATTTCGTGACTGCTGGGATGTATCTGCAGTGATCAAGGAGCCCAAGAAAGTAAAATCTCTCACTGCCTCCATTTCTTCCCCTTCTATTTGCCAGGAGGTGATGGGACCAGTGGCCATGATCTTGGTTTTTTTGATGTTGAGCTTCAGACTATATTTTGCGCTCTCCTCTTTCACCCTCATTAAAAGGTTCTTTAATTCCTCCTCACTTTCTGCCATCAAGGTTGTGTCATCTGCATATCTGAGGTTGTTGATATTTCTTCCGGCAATCTTAATTCCGGCTTGGGATTCATCTAGTCCAGCCTTTCGCATGATGAATTCTGCATATAAGTTAAATAAGCAGGGAGACAATATACAACCTTGTCGTACTCCTTTCCCAATTTTGAACCAATCAGTTGTTCCATATCCAGTTCTAACTGTAGCTTCTTGTCCCACATAGAGATTTCTCAGGAGACAGATGAGGTGATCAGGCACTCCCATTTCTTTAAGAACTTGCCAAAGTTTGCTGTGGTCGACACAGTCAAAGGCTTTTGCATAGTCAATGAAGCAGAAGTAGACGTTTTTCTGGAACTCTCTAGCTTTCTCCATAATCCTGCGCATGTTTGCTATTTGGTCTCTGGTTCCTCTGCCCTTTCGAAATCCAGCTTGCACTTCTGGGAGTTCTCGGTCCACATACTGCCTAAGCCTGCCTTGTAGAATTTTAAGCATAACCTTGCTAGCGTGTGAAATGAGCGCAATTGTGCGGTAGTTGGAGCATTCTTTGGCACTGCCCTTCTTTGGAATTGGGATGTAGACAACAGGCATACAGCCAGGAAGATATTTACAGCTAACTGTAAGGCTAGAATGGCTGGTGATGTGACCGTAAGGACTTGCCCTGTGTGTGCCTGAGTTCAATTATTTGAGTTATCAGAAGCAATCTGCTGTAGATCAAACTGCTGATCAATTATGATTCAAATCACACAGCTCTATTTTGAGTTTCTTCAGGTCCCTCTCTCTTCTATGATTCTACTAAATATTTCCAGGACAGACTCCAGAGCATGGCAGCGTGGGCATTTCCTGCAGTCCTCAATGCCCTCTCCAATCTTTGAAAGGAGAACCCAAGAACATCAGAAGCAGTTATTTGTGAATTCTCAGTTTGCACTCTCCATCTCTTTCAGGTGAAGGATGACTTCAGAGGGCTCCAAAGTCTGAGAGCCAGAAAGAGGCATTTGAGAATAATAGAACAGTACTGTACTGAAAATTGACTTGCTTTTCCCACAACGTGGTTGCTATCTCCCATTGCTGCTGTTTGTGGACCCTGGTCAGTTATGATAAGGTACATATGGCTGGAAGCTAGGGTATCTTCCTACTACCACTTGCCCTGAGCAGACGCCATACAAACATTCACAGGATTATTGCATTAAAGATCAAATATGTACTGGAGAGCTAGCAAGGACTGACTGAGAAACTGCTCATGGTAAAAGGCGAAAGATTTATACGATCTGAGGTGAAACCAGTATATAACGTCACATGCGAATAACCGAGTGTCCACATACCATTTGCATACACAGATGACACCCCAGCGCAAGGTAAAACCCTGTTTTGTGGACCTCAAAACTCAGACAGCAGACACTACCGGGCATGCTGGGAAATAGAACCCAGAAGCTGCGTCTCCAAGGGCGGAACAGAGTGCATCCTGGGAAATAGAAGGCCGAATCTGCGTCTCAGCAACCAATATGCTATAACTGCCAGAACGGCCATTTCTCCACAAAGGGCCACGCCGGGATCCTGCCCCTAGCCACCCACGTCCCAAAACATGTCAGCTCAGGTTTGCAGGGGACGGAGCTGGGGACTCGCCTGTGTTGCAGCTGGGGGCAGGACGGGGGCAGGATAGCTCAGGTTTGCAGGGAACGGAACTGGGAACCCACAGCAACACGTGGCAGGGCCAGCTAGTCGAGAGAGAGAAAGAGAAAGAGAAAGAGAAAGAGAAAAAGAAAGAGAAAGAGAGAGAGAGAGAGATGTAAAGTGGCCATGTGGGTGTGTCTCCACTTTTCTCCAAAACCGCTTGAACGATTGCGTTCAAATTTTGACACAACGTCCCAAGCAAATATGCGAGTGACCATATACAGTTCGCGTAGACAGATGTCACACCTAGGCCACGTAAAACCCCACTCCGTGTTTCAGAACTCACAACTCGAAAGTGCGAAAGTGCATGCTGGGAAATAGAAGCCAGAAGCTCCGTCTCCAAGGCCAAGCCGAGATCATGACGTCACCAACTGACATGCTATAACTACTATTCCTCCACAAAGGCCAACGGCGGGATCCTGCCCCTAGCCCCTCACGTCCAACCGTCACAGACAGACCACACCACACCGACACCGCGCTGAAAAGTGGACCACGCTCTGCCGTTCCCCCCCCCCAACGGCAAATACCTGACATACAGGCCAGGATACGCCGATGACACCGGGGGACTTACAGGGGTGAGCTGGGGGGACCGAGGAGGGGGGTGGGAGAAGTCACAGGGATGAGCCGGGGGGGAGTGCAGGGAGGGTGGGGGGGCCTCACAGGGATGTGCCAGGGAATGGGGAGAGGAGGGGACGCGGTAGTTCATGGATCGGGACAGGATGGGGACACTCACTGGGATGAACCGAGGGATGGAGGGAGGAGGGGTCAAAATATCTCAAACAAAAGGGGCCTATGAAGGTGAGGGGAGTCTGAAGGGGGACTCTGAGGATCCATTTAACAGACTGAGCCACAGCAATGCATGGCCGGGCCAGCTAGTCACCTATATAAATACAATAATAGTAATAATCTATTATAATGTCCTTTCGGGCTCAGTACTGTATATGCACTGAGAATTAGGAGTCCTGTCCTTTGTGTATTATTTATTATTCCGTTCCTCCTTAGCAAAAGCAATGCTAGAGGCTCTTATTTTGTCCCATAGCAGTTGAGCACTGGACTACCATAGTACTCTGTTTGCTATTTAACACATACATATCACAAGAGGAAGATTTTGGACTGAATGAGGCCAAAAAAACCTCTCAAATTCAGTCTAGTCAAGAGATATGAACTGTTGGTGGATGGTTTGATCAATGTAGGAGGTGCTGTTCAACCTATTCTGGGCAGGGTTGCCTTCTCACTAAAGGAGCAAGTCCAGAGTTTGTATTTGCTGTTCAATATAGCCTATAGCTTGGATATCAAGTGGCATTCATGATATGAAACATATTTTACCAGTAAAGGTTGATAGGCCAGCTGTGGCATATCCTGGAGAGAGAGAGAGAGTTTTGACACACTTATCCATTCCCTAGTAACATCAAGACTTGCCCTTTATACAGCACTAAGTTGTATGTATATATGTCTCTGCATCTATGGTTACATTACGTTTTTCAGAGCCTATTTAGGATTATAAAATGTTACCTTCAGATCACTTCCAGGCAAGGTACCAATTCCGTCCTTCCAGTCCATTACACTAAATACATCAAAGTCTTGCCCACTTCCACTAGAAGTTGGTTCATTCATGGTGCATATACTGTAAAATAAATAAGACAGGAGATATGAAAATGTTATCTCTGATCCAAACATCTGATCCCTCAAGATGTTTATGTATGCCTACATAAACAGAGATGTAAAATTGTGGTGGCTTTTTTCTTTTTCTTTTGTGAATGGGGTAGGTGGGTAGGGAAACAGCACACGCACCCCATTCTGAGGGACAGTATTTCTATTTTTGTCTTTGTACTTTATTATACTTTTTTTAAAAAAAATCTAACATTCTCATAAAAAATCTGATTCGCTTCCACAAAATGTTACATTTGAGTCACTTTCACACCATATATCACATGATTTTCAATCATCGTTTCACCTGCCCCACAATATTTATAACCTATTGTAAATAATTTCAAAATTCATAGCTAATCAACACTTTTATTAAAACCAGCCAAAACATCACAAAATACCAAAATAGTTTCTGAGTTCACCAAAGCTCCTAATCAGACTGGATATTAAGCAAATTGGGGGAGGGGCAGGGGAGTGGATGGAAGAGAGAGGTACAGTAGAAAACTGGGTTAGATGGTGATGCTGCGAAGTCTAAATTTAGCCAGAAATAGGAGGATAGGAAGAGATAGCAGATTTAATCGGATTAGGCTCTACTGTGCTGTGTAGGTTTCAGGTCACACCTAGGACTGCTGGGAAAATGAAAGAAATAATGGTTCCAATTTTTGAAAATATAAAATCCGGCAGTTGCCTGGATTTTAGCCTTAAGTGAAATACATCTGGCATAACACTTAAAATCTATATCTAACTTTGCTAATATCAAAACTGTCACATTTCTAGTTATCTGCATTCTCCACCTGTGTGTTTTGCTTAAAGCTGGAAACAAATATGGATAACTACTGGGTTATATATTTGACTGGAATTTAAAAGTCCTATGTTCATCCATAAACGAGCTTCTTCTAGTTTTCTCTAATGCTGTTTCAGAGAGTCTCCCAACCCTCAAGCAGCAAGAAAGCACCTATTATAAAGCCATGGTGCTACCTGCCATTGTAATAATAATTTTAAGATGCTGTTGCTCGTGGACTTATAAAAAAGCACCAGTAACAGAGTAGGACACATGGGAAATGTTGGGCATTAGAGAAGAATTATCTAAAACCCAACCTAGAGTAGATGAAGGTTATATTGTTCCTTCACATGAACTCTCCAGGTCATACTTGAGCGTTCCTTCACTTGAACAACCATAATATAAAAGCCAGGAACTCAGAGATCCTGGTGATAACAATTTCCGTGATTTCGAAGGCTGAAAACTGTGCATCTGAATTGCAGAAGTTACAACAGCCAAGATCTGTAAACTCCCCACTCAAATGAACTCCCACCAAACAATGAGCCAGAAGGGACTCTTCCCACACTTCTAGTTGGAACCGCATGAACTTTTTCCCTTTAGGGGAAAAATACTAGATCAGGCATCTCCAAACTGCGGCCCTCCAGATGTTTTGGCCTACAACTCCCATGATCCCTAGCTAACAGGACCAGTGGTCAGAGATGATGTGAATTGTAGTCCAAAACTTTTGGAGGGCCAAAGTTTGGGGATGCCTGTACTAGATCATGGAATGCTGTGTGCTTCACGGTGGTGAAGCAGAGGCTAAAATTCTATGCATGCTTTCTGGGAAATAAGTCCCAATAGATGCAATAGGACTTGCTTCCAAGTAAACCTATAAAGATACAAAATCTATTTATCCTCAAAAACAGATGATACAGTCAAGAGGACTACGTTCAATAGAACTAGGTCCTATTTAAACCTAAAGGTAAAAAAAAGCTAAGGGATCCCTGGGCGGTTAAATCCAGTCAAATTCAGCTATGGGGGTTTGGCACTCATCTTGCTTTCAGGCTGAGGGAGGTGGTGTTTGTCTACAGACAGCTTTCCGGGTCATGTGGCCAGCATGAATAAACCACTTCTGGCGCAATGGAACACCGTAAAGGAAGCAAGAGAGCATGGAAACACCATTTACCTTCCCACCGCAGTGGTACCTATTTATCTACTCACACTGGTATGCTTTCAAACTGCTAGGTTGGTAGGAGCTGGGACAAAACAACAGGAGTTTACCCCGTCATGCAGATTCAAAGTGCCAACCTTATGTTCAGCAAGCTCAAAAGACTCGGTGGTTTAGACCACAGAGCCACCCACACCCCTATTTAAGCCTAAAGACTGCTAACGTGGTTCCACGTTTTGGTAGATCTTACTCACTAATAGCTTGAGCTAGACAACAACAAAAAAAAACCCTTTACGATCTGCAATTACGTCTCTCAAAACAGTTAAAAGCAGCAATACCTATTATCAACAGATATAACTGGTCTTCAACTTTCGTTCAATATAGTAGAAATGATGTTACCCTTTATGGCCTTTTCTCGTGCTCTCAGCCTGTTTGCTTCTCTCCTTTTCTCCTCCCTTCCACATACACACTCACATTTATGTTAGTTTTTAGACTTTGTATGGCTGAAAGAAAGGGGCTATTCAAAACTACTTGTTCTTATGCTAAATAATCACCATCTTCAGCACTGCAGTACCACTTATCCAGCTTTTCTTTAGAAAGGCAGGAGAGAAACAACAACATAGCTAACCTGTTGCACCAAAGCTTTTACACTCCCCAAGTAGTTATTGCCACCACACAGCCCAAATATCTGTGATTAGAACTTGTAAGACTATTCCACAATGGCTAAAATGGCATAGAAAACACTTTGAAAAGATTGCCTGGACAAGCTCTTATAGTTATGACTCATGATCAGTGTAGTAAGTCGATCTGAAAAATATCTAGCAGCTATTTGCTTGGGGGGGGGGAGAACTACCAATAATCTATCTTTATTTTTTGCTTTTATATACCCTAGAATTCTCAAGTTCTGGGCCTAGATTTTTCTGACAGAAAGAAGAATGAACTATCCTCTTTCACAATGACTATTAACTTTGATTAAGCTCAATACATACGGTATTGGATACACATCCAATCCCCAGTTATGCTCTTTTATTCAACTGTATTTGCCGTTTTAAAATGCACTACAGTATATTTTTCTGCCATATGCATTATATGTAATTGGCAATAATTTTAACATAAACTGAAAATTCCAGGCTTCCAAACCTATCTATAAGCAGGCAAAATAATCTCTGAGACCATTGAAGCCTGCTTGCATAGTGAAGGAAGCAAATTTTGAAAGGAACAACCTTAACTAAACAGCATTCTTATAGAAAACAGAATCTACCTCTGTTGATATCAGCTCAAACGGTACCTTTCAATAGGTGAGATTATAATGCAGAGATAGCAAATTCTAGAAACACGGCCAGATACTAGACAAATAACCATAATCATAATGCAGTCTGTACGACAGGAATAACCTATAGGGTTGAACTGAGACTCGGTTAGTTGAATTAAAGTCCAATTAATTTCAGTGGACATTGAGCCATGAACAACTCAGCTCCTCAACTTAGTCTGGATATGACTCTTGTTTTAGACTTGCAAGTAACTTGGAAAGAATACTACTGTATAGTGTTACCCATGTTGAATAGCTTTGTGAAACAATGTTGTGTGTCAGCTTCCTTCTTCTGTGCATTTTAATAACTTCTATTGAAAGGATCATAAAATGCGAAGAGGTTTAAAATTAATCCAATAAATGTGTTTGCACTTCTTTAGAAAGCCTACTGTTGTCTAAGGGATTATTCACATTTCCTCTTGTCCTGCTGCTTCCACCCCAGAGAAAACTGCTCTTTAGCATTCGACAAATCAGGTTTCCTCTAGATTGACATGTGCTCCAATTTAGCTTTAAAAAAAGGTGTTTCCCTGGGAAAGGAGAGGAGCAAAGGGGAAAACACTTGAACCCATGCTTGAAAATTGCAGGTCAAGCGGAAAAACACTCAGATCTGTACTCTCTAGGCATGAGACAAATGGTTGTGTGGATGAGTCCCAAAAGCAATTACGACTCTCTTCTTACAGTATCTGGTGGCCTCTTCTACACCAATGGCAACTCTTTGTATTAAAACGAAAATCAGAGCTAAGCAATAAGAACCAACAAAAGTGTCAGAAAATAGCGAGCAAACTATTGTGCTCCCCAGAACACTTGTGATGTCATTTGCTAATTAATGCAGATTAATGTAGACATCATCAAAAGCTGTTTATGCTCATTTCACTGCAATGTTTCAACAGTTTGTATTGCTTATTTTTAATTTTTTTAAGCCACCTGAAACTTTGGGAGAAGTAATAACTTTCCCTTTCCACAGCATGTAACCTGAAAACATTTGAACCATATACATTCTTATCTGAAAGTAACAGACAGGGCCCTACTTCTCCCTGCATCAATTTCTAATATGTGGTTATTTAAATGTGCTAGAGGTAGAATTGGTGCAACCAAAGCAGCACATGACAGCTGATCCTTAAAAAAAAAATTAACACATTGTCACAGAAATAATTGCCTTTAAGTGTATCTTCTCTTGGAGCCCATTATAGTTGACAAAAAAACACCTCTCATTTTTAAATGGACTTGAATACAGAAAAGATTAAAGAATTTGGAGATTTAGATCTAAAAATTCTTCTGCAAAGGTCGTAAGACTAATGAAAGCAGTATTTATAAATAGCAAATATCATAAAATTTATAAAAAGACTGTAGAAACTATAGAGATTTAACTGTATGCTGTACAGTAGCTGCAATCTTAGACTCGGATGTGTGTACTGGGCCCAGTATACATGTAAGACCACAATCTACACATAGTGAGTTCGCCATAAACTGTTATTAAGCCTTAGATGACACACCAGTTAGGAAGCTAGGTAAGAACTTTATTGCCTCTGTTAAACAGTAACAGAAAAAGCAACTGGTGGATCTTGACTCCACCACTATACTGTACCAAGTGCGACCTAGTGACTAGACTATATAATTACATTATCCACATTAAAGCCAGAGTCTTTCTCAACACACCGTATTTTCCTGTGTATAAGACGCCCCCAAGTATAAGATGCCCCTTACTTTTGGGGACCCCAAATTAAGAAAATGGGGGGAGATGGCCAAGAGTTGTTGAGCTTTTTGAGGGAGGATTGCCAGAGTTGTTGGGCTTTTTTTGGAGGGGAACGCCCCGAATATCACTCACCCGTCGCTGCAAATCTTGCACATCACAGAAGAGAACAAGCATCTGCCAATCTGCAGCAGCCCTTGATGCAACCACCGATCAGTCACAAAATTGTTGCACTAGCACCCAATCCTAAGCAGCCCCTGCAGCCACCGCCTTCAACCACCCAATCACCACTGACAAGCTCCTGCTTGCAGCTGCAACCAATCGCCCGTCCAGCATATGCACTATCCTTGTATAACACGCCCCCCCCCCGATTTATAACCTTATTTTAGAGTTTAAAAACCCCTTGTCTTATACATGGAAAAGTACGGTAATTTCCCCAAAAAATTCACTTTGAAATATTCTATGTCTAGCAAATCAGCAACAATCACAAGTCTGGCTGGGGGAAAGGGTTTTCAGTATTTGCTGAAACCCCACAATATCCATTAAAACTCAGCAGAAAATTACTTTCAAGCAAGTCTGAAAATGTCATAGCTCAGTTTAAGAGCAGTTGCTTTGTATACATAAGGTCCCAAGTCCAATTGCTGGCATCCCTAAGTAGAGCAGGGCATTATCCCATCCTGAAACACTGGAAAACCTCTGCCGATCTGTGTGGGCAATACTAAGCAAAATGGACCAACAGTCTATCTCAGTACAAGGTAGCGTCCTATGCAGAGTCCTGCTGCGCATATATCCAATTGTTTTGAGCATGAATAGCCCAAGGAGAGGTAACTGTTTCAGCTAAGGAAAATGCAGGTTGCCCCACTTTATTTTGGTGCTGTTCTGGCCTTAACACTTACAAAACTTTTTCAGTGCAGGCCAACTTAACATGCAAACAACTTCAACTCAGCATTGAAAACACAGCAAACCAGACAGCCCATCAAGCGATGACTAGAAGCCCTCAAGGAGTTACTTCAACTAGGTGGTATGTCAGGGCAACCTTGTAATAGTTAACTTCATACCAAGCTTTATCAAGACTGAAACAATGCAAATTTTAACAATTCTTTGCCACTGGATCATCATTAGTTTCTGCACTCGGCATTCAGTTCCAGCCTGTTCTTTCTTCCTGCCAAATCCAATGGAGTACCCAATGAAAAGCACTTACATTTTTGTATAATTTTAACAAGATTGTTTTGTTTTGAAACATCTCATTTCGTGAATTATTGCACTGCTCACAGACTTGCTCTTCAGCTGATTACCTTGTTCCTGAAGGATTAAATGAGAAAGTGTATTGCTTATCCTTTCCATGTTCATTAATCACTATATTTTGTACTCTCTCTATTTGAACAACCTGTCTTCATAATTTCAAACAGGTGATGTGTTAATGGAAATAAACTCATACTATCAGTCAGAAAACTTGTTTTGTCAACATACATCAGGAGAAGTCTGCCCAATTAAACTCAGTAACAGCTTAACTGCCAGACCCTTACAGCATAATAAACACCAAACAATTCCTTTTCCGAAAAATGATCGGAATGTCAAATGTAGTTATAAAAGTGATTAAATAAAGCTGACTTCAAAATGACAGCTGTGCTAGAAACACCAACTAAGTACAGCTCTAAACTTCCCAAGAGATATGTCACAAGAGGTTAAAAAGCTATCTTAATGTCATTTGTTTGATTCATTTAACAGTATACTGCAGAAAGCAAGTGAAGATACAATCATGCAATCCCCTACCAGGAAAAACCAATACTTTCAGCAACACCAAAAGCTAAAATGAACTAGGATGTATCCAATAAAACACAAGGGAAAGAGAACCCCACTATATCTACTATATGGGGTATTTTTTTAAAAGAAACGGTGCCACAGAGTTGAGGTGGCAAACTCCCCTGTATCACTATCCAGGAATGCAGACAAACTGAAACGAGATACAGTACTCCACCTTGAATTTGGCTACACAAACATTAACAGAATATGAAGCATGCACACCTTTCCATACACATTTCTCTCTCCCCCTCAAAATATTTACAGAAGCAGAGATCCTACTCCTTATGCAATCGCAAACAAAATCTTGACTAAAATAGTTAGCTCAGAAAAACAAAGATGGACTTAGGAGGTGAGTCAAGGAAACAGGAATTTTTATCGAAATTGGCCAGCACGCAGGGCATCTTTGAATGCTGTGCATGAGAAAAGTGTTCAAAGACCTTCCTTTTTTGCCGCTCATACATATTGTTGAGATGAGAAGTTCCAACATTTCTTGGGTACCTCGATGTGTGGCTCTTCTTTGCCATAAAAATATGTGAATCTTATTTAAAGCCATGAACTTAGCCTTAGGTTAGTCTAGGACAGGCATCCCCAAACTTCGGCCCTCCAGATGTTTTGGACTACAATTCCCATCCTCCCTGACCACTGGTCCTGTTAGCTAGGGATCATGGGAGTTGTAGGCCAAAACATCTGGAGGGCCGCAGTTTGGGGATGCCTGGTCTACGAGCAAGTCCAAGCTTGTGGTGTGTTTTCTGCAAGCAATCAACGTGAGGGAGGCTTCCCAACTTTCCATATCCACACATCTGAAACATACCCCTGTACATTCCAGCCTCCTAAATGAATTTTAAGACTATCATTTCTGCAGGCCCTTCTATCACCTTAATGTGGTATGCTTCTAGCAACCAACAATTCCTCCATCAGAAGAAACTTGAATAAAGTATAGCAGATGCCTGCAAAGAAAATCCTACAGTTATCATAAAATTATTCATTGAAAAACATCATTTTTATTTAATTACAGCCAAAGGCGATCTAAAGTTGTCCTGTATCAACAGAAATGCACTAGACCATTTAGGAAACTGATGTAAAAAAAGGGGGGGGTTGAATACACTCATCTTCACAACTATCAGATGTATTTATTATGTTCAGTGTTGAGTATTCAAAACGAAAGTTTAGTCTCATAATAATCCTAAGAAATATTCGTCATTATATATCTACATTTCATATAGATCAGAAAACACTGTAATAACAGAAATGGTACGGAAGGGGGAAGCAGCAAAAAAACCGTATCTTCAAACCATTCCTTTGGAATATACCTCACCAACTCATGAACTCTGAAGTGCAATCACGGCAAAACTTGGAGGCCAGAATTTGAACTTTCATCCCCAGGGTGGATACCTCCGTTCCACCAGTAGGGGTCCCTCCTTGGCCAGTTTTGGAATAGTGTATTTTGCTGCACTTGAAACTTTTCTGGAGAACACTATGATCACGCAGGAATACTACATATTCTCTCCCCCCCCCCTCCTAAAATTAAGAAGAGCGGCGGAAGGGGTCGAAGAGAGGCGCAGGTCCTTCACATGCAACTTCCCGGCGCAACGAAGCCACTGTAACAAAAACTACCAAATTCAAACTACGCTTCAGGCTACAAAACAGGGGTTGTTCCCCCCCCCAGTCCCCTGCCCAGGTTCTCCATTCGCCTCTTTTGGAAAAAGGGCAGAAAGTACCGCGAGCCAGCTTTCCGAGGGGGCTCCTGAAATAACCTCGACGCCTCCACTTTCTCTGAAAGGAAATGCCCAAGGGGAGGGCGGCGAGGCCGTTGCACGGAGAGCAAAAGGTGTATAAGCGTGTGGGAAGGAAAAGAAAAAGAAAAAGAGAGAGAGACCGGGTGCCCCGGCTGAGGAAGTTGCATAATAAGAGAAAGGCACTGCTCTTGTTTGTTAATCGGGTCCCGTTTTTTTCTTACGGAGCCTGCGACGGAAACCGGGAAGGGGAGGTTGCCTAAAACAAACTCGAGACATCTTTTGTTTTTTTTACCCTTCTCTTCCCGCACTCCCCACTTTCAGGAAGGGCCGGGACTGTTCTCTCTTCCGAGGGGAGAAGAAACGGTTCTGGGCTCTTTCCCTGTCTGGATTAGTTCTCTTTCCCGAGCTCGTAAGAGAGAGAAATCACCCTCCTTGAGGAGAAGGCGTCTCCTTTCTCTCTGTGTTTCTGGTCTCCTCAGCCCGGCCCCCTTTCACCCACCCTTAGCCAGGCGCTTGAGAAGGTCCCCTTTGGAGTTGGCTCGGCCCTTTCAAAGTTTTCTCCTCACCCACTTCCTCCTTCTGCTGAGCGCGCGTGTGAGAATAAAAGGGGAGGGGGCTCCGGGAGAGCACCCCCCGCCCGCCCACGCACCTCCTGTTATCTTCCACATCAACATACCACAAAGCAGGCTTTAGTCCCGTCCCGTCCCCCCAAACAGACTCTCACTTACGGACCCTCGGTTATGGGGAGCTCGGGCCGAGCGCCTTCCCATCCCCCCACGAAGAGCTTGGAACAAGTGTGTCAGTTTGCAGCTCATCATGGGAAAAGGGCTACTACAGGAAGCGGGGAATATATAGGCAAGCGGGCGGCGTTGTTGCAGAGCATTAGGAACCCGGGTGTGCTGCTATCTTGGCATAATTCACACGAACCACGTTCATGTGATGCAAACACACCTCTCCCACCCTCACTCACACACACGCGCGCAAAAAGAAAAGAAAAATCCCCGCATCTCCCACGGGGGTTTATTTGCTGCCCCCAATCCCTACCTATGTTTACACTTAAGTGAGAAGACATGCAGGGGGAGCAAGAGTCGTCCTCCCCTTCCACACACGCTCCCTCCCACTCCTAACTGCGAGGAGCGTCTCTGCTGCGCGTGTGGTGTGTGCGTGCGTGTGCAAAGTTTGCCCAAAATGGCGGAATTGGGGAGCTCGGTATTATATTTCTATATATCGGCACACACATGCACACGCCGCCGCCGCGCTCGCGCCCGCCCGCCACAAAGTCCAGAAGCTGCAAAAGGGAGACAAGAAGGAGGAGAAACAGTATTAACAATAATAATAACAATAATCCTTTGACGAAAAAGGAGAAAAAACACACCCTCAGAAGCTGCCCGTGCGCGCTGATCCGAGCAGGCCTCCCCCCCCCCCCGCGCTTCCCTTCTCCAGGAGGGGAGACACGACACACGTTACACATGCAACCGGTATATCCCGCTGCAGCCAAATCTGGGTGGGAAAAGTCAGTCGTCCCTCCTCCTCCCCGCGCGCTTCCAGCCTCCATCCCTCCCTCGGCTGAGGGAACCCCGTAAACAAAAACGGAGCGAGCGGCGGCGGCGGCCCCTCCGCAACCCGCACCCCTCTGGCCCCCAAATCCCTGTCGCGGCGGCGGTGCCGTCCCCCTTCCCTAGACACTCCCGGGGAAGTGTCAAAAAAACCCGGGCCGTCTCCCCAGTGGCGGGGCAGCAGGACGCCGCAGAACCGCCGCCGCCCCCCCTCCCTCCCCGCCGGTCTCCGCCCGCCAAGACGTGCGGGGCTGCGAAATGCCCTCCTCATTTCCACCGCCGCTCCAGCTTCCACCACCTCCCTTTTCTCCCCACAATTTACCCGTCATATGTTGGGGAAGAAGCGAGCGGGGAGGCTGGCGGGGTGGGGGACGCGGACGCCGAAGGCACCTCTCTCTCTCTCTCTCGCCCACTCTTTTGTTCCTCTTTCACTCTCACGCACTTAAGGGTTTTTTTTAGGGAATGAATCCCCCGTGGCCGACGACTCACACTCCCCGGCCACTTCGCAGGCACCGGGCCACTTTCCCCACCACCTCGGGTCCCATCCCCTGGGCGAGACGCGAGAGGCTGTGCTGGAACTCTTTCCTCTGCCCCCCCCCCCGCACCTTTATGGAGAAAATTCTCTTCTATATTCCTCTTTCTCTCCCCCCCCCCCGCGTGCGCGCTCCTCCTCCCGGTTCATAAGGGAGGCAAAGGAGGTGCGCTTGCTTCCCTTTATCTCTCTCTTAACTTTCATCCTCAGCCAAAGGGAGGCAATGGAAAGGCAAAACCCTCGGCGTTGTGCACTGCAGTTAATGGGTTAGCAATCAGGTCGGAACCAGGCGCTTCCTTACCCCCCCAAAATTCTCTCTCTCTCTTTATTTTTTTTTTCTCCGTCTCTCGAGGAGTCCTGACAAATATGGTCCAGGGCTGCGGGCACAAGTGAGCATGCGCCCGTAGAGTCAGGGCCGGGGAAAGGGGAAACTGCTGCCGCTGCCGCCGCCGCCGGGGTGCCTGCTCTTCCTTTGCTGCTGCGCCTCAGCCTCTGTGAAAGGTAGCAGCGAGGATCGCGTCTGCCGCCGCCGCCGCCGCCACCCCCATCTCTCCCCTTTCTCCTCCGAACCACAAAAGAACCATCTCCGAGGTGCATCGGTATCTCCTCTCTCACACATCATAATGGCAACGTGAAGGGGAAGAAGGAGCAGCTGAAGTCTCTCCCTATTTTTAGGCTTCTTTCTTTCTTCTTTGTTTTTCTTTCTTTCTTTCTTTCTTTCTTTCTTTCTTTCTTTCTTTCTTTCTTTCTTTCTTTCTTTCTTCCTTTCTTCCTTCCTTCCTTCCTTCCTTCCTTCCTTCCTTCCTTCCTTCCTTCCTTCCTTTCTTTCTTTCTTTCTACTACTTTTCATTCCAGAAGTAGCAGAATCAGTTATTAATTATGGTGCTTGCCATCAAGGAAAATTAAAGCAGGACAGTCTGTCCATATTAGGAGTTTGGGAGGGGGGAATTAAAACATATTCCCAAGGGTATTTTTTAAAGGGCAAATTTTCTGAAAATAAATATAAACTGTATTTTAAAACATATACCAAAAAGATTCCAGAAGGATTTTTATTTTATTTTATTTTATTGCGCTTCCCATATCTCTAGTGTGAAATTAAAACTGCATTTTCTACAATGTATACTCATTTTTTAAAACTAACTTTCAGCCCTGAGTGCTCACTGGGAGGACAGATCCTGAAGCTGAGGCTCCAATACTTTGGCCACCTCATGACAAGAGAAGACTCCCTGGAAAAGACCCTGATGTGGGGAAAGATTGAGGGCACTAGGAGAAGGGGACGACAGAGGACGAGATGGTTGGACAGTGTTCTCAAAGCTACCGACATGAGTCTGAGCAAATTGTGGGAGGCAGTGGAAGACAGGAGTGCCTGGCATGCTCTGGTCCATGGGGTCACGAAGAGTCGGACACAACTAAACGACTAAACAACAACAACAACAAACTTTCATCTGTGTTATATACCCCATGTTAGCCCTCTGTCAACAGGTGGGGTCAATGGCATTGAGAAAATAATAATAAAAGTTTGTGTCAGTCTTCCACAACTATTATGTTCTAGTTACAGGTAGGTAGCCGTGTTGGTCTGAGTCAAAGCAAAATAAAAAAATTCCTTCAGTAGCACCTTAAAGACCAACTAAGTTTTTATTTTGGTATGAGCTTTCGTGTGCATGCACACTTCTTCACCTACTTATTTGTTCTTTATTTATTTATTGCACTGCACATGTAGGTTCAAGGTACATTATTCATATTAATTTACAAAGTTGGGTCCAAGATACTTTAAGCACCACCTGGTTCCTTATATCCCTTATATCACTGTGGTTTTCAGAGGAGTCACTATTAATGGATGCACAGCCATATTATCTGGCAGAAGTTGTGCATTCTGTATTGTGAACCCAATTTCGAAGAACTATTTTCTAGCTGAGATCAGACAGGTCCCCTCCCTGCTGAACTACCAGGACTTAAAGGTAAAGGGACCCCTGACCAGTCGTGTCCGACTCTGGGGTTGCGGCGCTCATCTCGCGTTATTGGCCGAGGGAGCCGGCGTACAGCTTCCAGGTCATGTGCCCAGCATGACAAAGCCGCTTCTGGCGAACCAGATCAGCGCATGGAAACGCTGTTTACCTTCCTGCTTGGAGCGGTACCTATTTATCTACTTGCACTTTGACTTTTTTTGCTTTCAAACTGGTAGGTTGGCAGAAGCTGGGACCGAGCAACGGGAGCTCACCCCATCGCAGGGATTCGAACCGCCGCGCCGACCTTCTGATTGGCAAGCCCTAGGCTCAGTGGTTAACCCACAGCACCACCTGCGTTTAAGTCTTACTGAAGACTTAAAAAAAAAATCAGCAGGCATTCAAAGCATTTCTTAATTTACTGGGGGGGGGGGTTGTTGATTTTTATTTTTATCTATATTATACAGTATTTGTTGATTTCACTGTACACCACTTAGAGACAACTGTAGTGAAGTGGTATATACATTGTCAAAATAAATAAGTAAATTTAATAACCAGCCCTTCAATCTGAAGAATCCCAGGGCAGCATATCACATTACATTAAGATAGAGTGCTGCATATCAACATAACATAAAGCCAATACATGTCATAAAAACAACTAAGCTGCAACAAAAAGACAATTTATTAGCTCAGCCAGTCCCAATGGCCTGAACGAAACACTCTACAGTGTTGAAAAGCCGGTAGTAATAATAATAATAATAATAATAATAATAATAATAATAATAATAATAATAATTAATAATATTTATTTATACATACATACATACATACATACATACATACATACATACATACATTCCCCGCCCACTTGGCTGGGTTTCCCCAGCCACTCTGGGCGGCTTCCAACAGAACATTAAAATACAATAATCTATTAAACATTAAAAGCTTCCCTAAACTGGGCTGCCTTCAGATGTCTTCTAAAAGTCTGGTACTGTAGTTGTTTTTCTCTTTGACATCTGGTGAGAGGGCGTTCCACAAGGCGGGTGCCACTACCAAGAAGGCCCTCTACCTGGTTCCCTGTAACTTGGCTTCTTGCAGCAAGGGAACCACCAGAAGGCCCTCAGCACTGGACCTCAATGTCCGGGCAGTACAATGGGGGTGGAGACGCTCCTTCAGGTATACTGGACCGAGGCCGTTTAGGGCTTTAAAGGTCAGCACCAACACTTTGAATTGTGCTCGGAAACATACTGGGAGCCAATGTAGGTCTTTCAAGTTATGTGATCTTGGTGGCCACTCCCAGTCACCAGCCTAGCTGCCACATTCTGCATTGGTTGCAGTTTCTGGGTCACCTTCAAAGGTAGCCCCACATAGAGTGCATTGCAGTAGTCCAAGCGAGAGATAACTAGAGCATGCACCACTGGCAAGACAGTCCGCGGGCAGGTAGGGTCTCAGCCTGCTTACCAGATGAAGCTGGTAAGCAGCTGCCCTGGACACAGAATAGACCTGCGCCTCCATGGACAGCTGTGAGTCCAAAGTGACTCCCAGGCTGCACACCTGGTCCTTCAGGGGCACAGTTACCCCATTCAGGACCAGGGAGTCCTCCACACCTGCCCGCCTCCTGTCCCCCCAAAACAGTACTTCTGTCTTGTCAGGATTCAACCTCGATCTCAATATGTAATATGGGAGTCAAACCGCAATATGGGAGTCAACTGTATCTCCAATGAAAGGAAGTCCCACGAGCAGGAAGCCATAAGGCCCAGCTCTTTAAGGCCTTGCTCTGTGTTGTCACACAGTGAATCATGGATGCTGAAATGCCTACAAGCAGGATTCTTCTGCAGATTTGAAGGCCCAGGCTGGCAGATGAGCTGCTCTGGAACAGTGGCCAGACACTCTATGCATACACTTCCAAACACCTAATCAAACAGTGGCCAGTGGAGTTTTTTCTAATGTATTGTCTGAAAGTTGAATAACCCACAGTGGCATGAACATCACAAGTTGTTCTTGTTTAGTAGACCAAGAGTTGAGTCTTCCCTGGACTTTCAAGAAATACAGCCGTGGAACTGGTCAGGCCTGCCACTCCTGACAGCAAGAAAAGGAGGAGGTGTGGTCTCTGCAGTTGACACAATGGCAGAAGATCACAGCAATGAGGTGCTTCATGTAACTGTTTTGTCTGCTCTGCTCATCTAGTTGTGAAATCTGATTTAGGTTGCGTAGGTGCTTTGTGATATGGCTGCTAGGACTGTGAGATTTTGCTGTTGTTAGTGGTAATTCACAACTTGTAATTATTGCACTTTTATACTTGTGAGACTGTTATAATTAAGTCATATGAATGTTAATGGCACATTATGCTGCTTTATTTTACTGTTTGTTTACTGAGGTTTTCAATTAAGTACTGACAAAACAATGTTTTCACTTAAGTTCTGACAAAATGGACAATGTAAGAAAACAACAGAAATGTGCATAAATTGAAACATAAATTAACATAAATATTTCTTTTGCTGGTGGCAATGTTTTTTTAAAAAACTTTGGGGCCTGTTAGACCCCACATACTATATGTGTCCATTTTTGTAACTTATGTTATGGATATTGTTGACCCTGATTACTTTTGTGCAGCTAGATTGTGTTATTTGAAAAAGGGAGATCTCAAGAAATACATGTTGTTTTACTTGCAAATAACATTAATCAAGTATTGCATTTGTATGCCTTTATTGAGTACATTGACACTGAAACCAGATTAGTACAGTCATTTTTTTCCCCTAATGATAGATATTCACAAATGACAGGGCTGCATAGCATTCTTAATCTCACTTGTTAAAAACACACACACACATCCTAAATGCAAAATGCTTCAAACCTATCTCAAAGATTCCCTTAATTTTGTCTGGCAAAATCATACTTGCTCTCCAAGGACTCATTTGCCTAGCTTAATTTTGCTGTACTAGCACTTAGGGTCAATTCACATCTCTTCTGTTGTGGTTGTTTCATTTCGTTTTCTCTCCCCAGGCATTATGAAAAGGGCAACCAAAATGATAAAGGGCCTGGGGCAACTCCCCTTTGTGGAAAGGACTGTTTAGTTTACAAAAATTGTGAAGTAAGGGGGCCTAGTAGAGTGAAAAATGATGCACGATGTGGAGAAGGTCTTTAGAGAGAAGGATTTCTTCTTCTCTCTTAATACAAGAACCTGATCTTATTCCAGGAAGCTGAATGTTGGAGGACAGGCAAATGAAGGTTCTTCGCAGTGCACCAACTATGGAAGGAGCTCCACAATATGTGGTGATGGACTCCAATAAAAGGGGACCAGAAAAATTCATGGAGGACAAGCCTGTCAATGGCTAGTCGTAATTGCAGTTTCAGAGGCAGTATAACTGAACAGCAATTGTTGGGGATCATGAGCAAGAGAGAGCTGTTGTACTCAGCTTCACAAATTGCATTTCACACACACATGTATGTAAATAAAACACTGGATCAGATGTTCACCTTGCAGCTTATCTCATGCTTCAGACAAGCGGTCTGTTTTAAAGCAGCTTAATGGCATACATGCATCTTTAACAATACATATACATCCTTTGTTTAATGTATCAGCTCTAATGACATGAATACCTTAGAAACTTGTGCAAAACTCTTCTGGAGACTGGGAGGAGGAGATTGGTGGTAACCAGTCAGCAGCCTCAGCATATTAAAACTTGCAGAACTTGTTCACTTTAGGACATTAAAATGTTTGTGTTTTATGGATGGGAAAGGTACTTTCAAACCAGGAAAAGAGAGCCTGTGACCCTGCAGGTGATGTTGGACTCCAGCTTACATCCTCTCAGACCATTCAGTGTTGACTACGGCTGATGGGCCCCTTCATGGATCAATGCCTTGTCGTGGCGAAGGGGCTTGAATAACTCGGAGAAGCTATGAGCTATGCCATGCAGGGCCACCCAAGATGGACAGGTCATAGTGGAGAGTTTTGACTAAACGTGATCCACCTGGAGAAGGAACTGGCAAGCCACTCCAGTATCCCTGCCAAGAAAACTCCATGGACAAAGACAACAGGCATATAAAAGTTATGACGCTGGAAGATGAGCCCCTCAGGTCGGAAGGCGTCCAACATGCTACTGAGGAAGAGCGGAGGACAAGTACAAGTAGATTCAGAGCTGATGAAGCAGCTGGGCCAAAGCCGAAAGGACGCTCAGTTGCGGATATGCCTGGAAGCGAAAGGAAAGTCCGATGCTGTAAAGAAAAATATTGCATAGGAACCTGGAATGTAAGAACCATGGATGGAGGTAAGCTGGATGTGGTCAAAAATGAGATGACAAGAATAAATATCGACATCCTGGGCATCAGTGAACTAAAATGGAAGGGAATGGGCGAATTCAGTTCGGGTGACTATCATATCTACTACTGTGGGCAAGAATCCTGTAGAAGAAATGGAGTGGCCCTCATAGTCAACAAAAGAGTGGCAAAAGCTGTAATGGGATGCAATCTCAAAAATGACAGAATGATCTCGATACGAATCCAAGGAAGACCTTTTAACATCACAGTAATCCAAGTTTATGCACCAACTACCGGTGCTGAAGAAAGTGAAATTGACCAATTCTATGAAGACCTACAACACCTTCTAGAAATGACACCAAAGAAGGATGTTCTTCTCATTACAGGGGATTGGAATGCTAAAGTAGGGAATCAAGAGATAAAAGGAATAACTGGCAAGTTTGGCCTTGGAGTTCAAAATGAAGCAGGGCAAAGGCTAATAGAGTTCTGTCAAGAGAACAAGCTGGTCATCACAAACACTCTCTTCCAACAACACAAGAGACGACTCTACACATGGATATCACCAAATGGGCAGCATCGAAATCAGATTGATTATATTTTCTGCAGCCAAAGATGGAGAAGCTCTATACAGTCAGCAAAAACAAGACCTGGAGCTGACTGTAACTCAGATCATCAGCTTCTTATAGCAAAATTCCAGCTTAAACTGAAGAAAGTAGGAAAAACCACTGGGCCAGTAAGATACAATCTGAATCAAATCCCTTATGAATACACAGTGGAAGTGAGGAACAGGTTTAAGGATTTAGATTTGGTGGACAGAGTGCCTGAAGAACTATGGATGGAGGCTCGTAACATTATACAGGAGGCAGCAACGAAAACCATCCCAAGGAAAAGGAAATGCAAGAAAGCAAAATGCCTGTCCAACGAGGCCTTACAAATAGCGGAGGAGAGGAGGCAAGCAAAATGCAAGGGAGATAGGGAAAGATACAGGAAACTGAATGCAGATTTCCAAAAAGCAGCAAGGAGAGACAAGAGGGTCTTCTTAAATGATCAATGCAAAGAAATAGAGGAAAACAATAGAATGGGGAAAACCAGAGATCTGTTCAAGAAAATTGGAGATATGAAAGGAACATTTCGTACAAAGATTACCATAATCAAGGACAAAAGTGGTAAGGACCTAACAGAAGCAGAAGACATCAAGAAGAGGTGGCAAGAATACACAGAGGAATTATACCAGAAAGATATGGAGGTCTCGTACACCCCAGGTAGTGTGGTTGCTGACCTTGAGCCAGACATCTTGGAGAGTGAAGTCAAATGGGCCTTAGAAAGCACTGCTAATAACAAGGCAAGTGGAAGTGATGATATTCCAGCTGAACTATTTAAAATTTTAAAAGATGATGCTGTTAAGGTGCTACACCCAATATGCCAGCAAGTTTGGAAAACTCAGCAATGGCCAGAGGATTGGAGAAGATCAGTCTACATCCCAATTCCAAAGAAGGGCAGTGCCAAAGAATGCTCCAACTACCGCACAATTGCGCTCATTTCACACGCTAGCAAGGTTATGCTCAAAATTCTACAAGGCAGGCTTAGGCAGTATGTGGACCGAGAACTCCCAGAAGTGCAAGCTGGATTTCGAAAGGGCAGAGGAACCAGAGACCAAATAGCAAACATGCGCTGGATTATGGAGAAAGCTAGAGAGTTCCAGAAAAACGTCTACTTCTGCTTCATTGACTATGCAAAAGCCTTTGACTGTGTCGACCACAGCAAACTATGGCAAGTTCTTAAAGAAATGGGAGTGCCTGATCACCTCATCTGTCTCCTGAGAAATCTCTATGTGGGACAAGAAGCTACAGTTAGAACTGGATATGGAACAACTGATTGGTTCAAAATTGGGAAAGGAGTACGACAAGGTTGTATATTGTCTCCCTGCTTATTTAACTTATATGCAGAATTCATCATGCGAAAGGCTGGACTAGATGAATCCCAAGCCGGAATTAAGATTGCCGGAAGAAATATCAACAACCTCAGATATGCAGATGACACAACCTTGATGGCAGAAAGCGAGGAGGAATTAAAGAACCTTTTAATGAGGGTGAAAGAGGAGAGCGCAAAATATGGTCTGAAGCTCAACATCAAAAAAACCAAGATCATGGCCACCGGTCCCATCACCACCTGGCAAATAGAAGGGGAAGAAATGGAGGCAGTGAGAGATTTTACTTTCTTGGGCTCCTTGATCACTGCAGATGGTGACAGCAGTCACGAAATTAAAAGACGCCTGCTTCTTGGGAGAAAAGCAATGACAAACCTAGACAGCATCTTAAAAAGCAGAGACATCACCTTGCCGACAAAGGTCCGTATAGTTAAAGCTATGGTTTTCCCAGTAGTGATGTATGGAAGTGAGAGCTGGTCCATAAAGAAGGCTGATCGCCGAAGAATTGATGCTTTTGAATTATGGTGCTGGAGGAGACTCTTGAGAGTCCCATGGACTGCTAGAAGATCAAACCTATCCATTCTTAAGGAAATCAGCCCTGAGTGCTCCCTGGAAGGACAGATCGTGAAGCTGAGGCTCCAATACTTTGGCCACCTCATGAGAAGAGAAGAATCCTTGGAAAAGACCCTGATGTTGGGAAAGATGGAGGGCACTAGGAGAAGGGGACGACAGAGGACAAGATGGTTGGACAGTGTTCTCGAAGCTACGAACATGAGTTTGACCAAACTGCGGGAGGCAGTGCAAGACAGGAGTGCCTGGCGTGCTATGGTCCATGGGGTCACGAAGAGTCGGACACGACTAAACGACTAAACAACAACAACAACAACACGGCTGATGGGAGCTGCAGTCCAATGATACCTGGTGGGACACAGGTTTTAAACCACTGGCAAACACCTAAAATTTTACTCCCTGGTTTCCCCCCTCTTTCTATCCTGTGCTTTTCTCTGTTCCGTGTTCAAGCAGAGGGCTGAGAAAGACTGTCTGAAACTCCAAATAGCCACTCACTACTGAACTAGACAGACCGAATGATTCAACTCAGAATAAGGCAATGGGCCCTATACAGTGGTACCTCGGGTTTCAAATGCCGCAGGTTACAACTCTGCTAACCTGGAAGAGTTACCTCAAGTTGAGAACTTTGCCTCAGGATGAGAATGGAAATTGTGTGCCGGCAGCTCAGCAGCAGCAGCAAGAGGTCCCATTAGCGAAAGCACGCCTCTAGTTAAAAACAGTTTCAGGTTAAGAACGGACCTCTGGAACTAATTAAGTCCATAACTAGAGGTACCACTGTATAACCAATAACCATGTGTTGTCGTGCTAATGCACGGGCTATGTGGGCAGTTGTTGGCATAGGAGCCAACTTCTACAGGCCAAGGGGGTTCGCCCCCATAAAATATTTGAGGGGGCCAGCACTCCAAAGTTGATGGGCATTGCCATTCAAATAGTGTGTGTGCACTGTGTCATGTGATTGATTATGTGGGGTGGGGCTTACCTGCCCCCCCAAATATTTTATTCAAGTTGGCAGTGGCACCCCTGGTTGCTAATAAGAATCGGTGATCAAAAGGGAAAAGCTGGATCCTACCCTGCTCATTCATTCTCCCTGCAAATGTCCCCACAGTGGTATTCATTCTTAGTCAACAAGGCCCCCAAAGCAGAACTCAGTTGAGGCTGCTGGGCAAAGTAGCCATAGGGAACATTTACAGGAGAGAACCATCCCCCTATCCAGTTCTCACAATTTGTCCATACAGTTGGCCACTATAATGCCTTCACAGTACTTTGGAAAATGTGGGTTTGTGACATGCAATTCAAACTTCAGGGTGTGGAAAGACACTTTTAAGTGTGGTGAGGGGAAGGTTTTTTTGTTTTTTTGTTTTTGGTTTAAAGAACTGTGGTAGAAAAGCTCAATAAGGAAATTCTCATCAGGAAACTTCTGACAAGCTTCTGAGGAATTCCAGGCTTCCTAGGTACACAACTTTAAAAACAGCAAGTTAAGGGAAGAACAAGAAAGAGGCACTTCTGCAAACCAAAGCGCTCTGCTCGCCATCAGCTTTCACTGACAGCAGGAAACACAATACTGATCATGGCTGGTCTTGATGCTGTTAACGGGGAGGCTTGAAGATTCTTCCTTCTGCCTCACTTTACAAACCTGCACTGTGATCTTATGAACCACTGCTCTAATCCAGCCAATCCACTTGATTATAGATTATATTTTATTTGAGGAGTTTTAAAATATTGTAATTCTCATGAATGCATTTTAAAAATCCTAGTTACACCAGTGAGGCACATTCTGCTTTCAGTATAGGTAAAGGGACCCCTGACCATTAGGTCCAGTCGTGACCGACTCTGGGGTTGCGGCGCTCATCTTGCGTTTTTGGCCAAGGGAGCCAGCATATAGCTTCCAGGCCACTTGGCCAGCATGACAAAGCCGCTTCTGGCAAACGGAAACGCCGTTTACCTTCCTGATGTAGCGGTACCTATTTATCTACTTGCACTTTGAGGTGCTTTCGAACTGCTAGGTTGGCAGGAGCTGGGACCGAGCAACGGGAGCTCACCCGTTCTCATGAATGCATTTTAAAAATTCTAGTTACACTAGTGAGACACATTCTGCTTTCAGTATAATGAATGACTAATATTTGTTAGAGTGGGAGTCATCAATGCAAGCAAAAAACTGAAACCAGAAACTGAACAGACAAAGATGGTAATGTGTAATTAGAAGTGTATTGTGATATATATATATATTTTAAAAAATTACATTACAAAGTTGTAGTGAATAGAAAATGAGGAGAATGGAACAAAAGCACCACAGGTTATTCAGATTTATTCTTATTCTTTTAGGCATGTTTCATCTTTCAGTTTTTCACCCAAGAAGCATTCCACCAACTAGACACTAATAAAAATACAGGAAAACAGAGATACAAGTAAATCACAGTGAGATAAAAGATTACCATGCTCTCTACATTATTTTTAAGAATGCAAAGGATATTTATAATATGCATATATACTAAAAATTACATTGCTAGTTTTATTTAGTGCTCGTGTTTAAAGGAGCAGCATAGTCTTCGCCATCATGTTGGCAATGGAAAGAGCAGTGTTGTCAGTTCCAATCTGGGACTGAGCCCATGCTATTCATAGCTTCATAAATAGGAATGCAAATGTAAAGAGAAAGTTCTGCAGGTGCAACTCGAACTTCTCCTTTCATGGTGCTGCAGTGACAGGAGATGTGCATATGCCTATCATCTGCTCATTGCAGCCCCTATGAAGTGAGAAGTCAGAGTTGCACCTGCAGAACTTTCTCTTTACATTTACCAAAGGCACCCCACAGCAGATGTGCAGCTGGCAGGGCATAGCTGATGGTAGCTCCTGCAAAACAGGTGAAGGGATGTATTAGACTATGGACAATTGCACTTTTCCAGAAGGGTCTTGCTTTCTGTTTTCAAAAGTAGCCAGACAAAGGCACCTGGCAATCTACTGACAGACAGATCAATGGACAGCTGGCTAGATTCAGCCATGGCCGGCCCCATCATATAGGCAAAATGAGGCAGCTGCCTCAGGCAGCAGATGCTGTGGGGCAGGTAAAGGGACCCCTGAGTCGCAGACAACTCGGGTTGTGGCGCTCATCTCGCTTTACTGGACAAGGGAGTGGCCAGCATGTGGCCAGCATGACTAAGCTGCTTCTGGCAAACCAGAGCAGCGCACGGAAACGCCGTTTACCTTCCCACCGGAGCGGTACCTGTTTATCTACTTGCACTTTGCAGGTGCCAAAGTGTTGGGAGGACAGAGCTGTGTGTGCCATGTGCTTCCTGCTTTCCATGGCGAATACTTTTCTATTGCCGCAGTTAAAGTCAGATTCAACTTATTTACAGGGAATGGCATAAGGGAGCACCTCAGGCAGGAAAATGTCTTGAGAAAGGCAGCTCCTATTTTGAATAGTCATGACTTTTCTCCGTAAGTTTTGCTTCCTTAAAAATTAAACTCACGAGGCACGCAGTGAGTACCGTAAGTGGACATTTCAGCACTTGTTTTAACTGAGTTTCATCAGTTACTCAGGTCCCCACGGAGAGCAGTTTAAACACACAACAGTGCATCTTAAAAGCTAAGGTTGGGGGGGGGATCCCTATCCTATCTGCTGCAGCACCAGAGAATAAGTCATTAGGAAAGAAAATAACTATCATGTCACTAGCTATCAATGTCTACTAGCTACAGGGGCTATGTTCTGCTTCTACTGTCTCTCAGTGACGGTTGCTGGCAATCACAAGTGTGGAGGGTGCTGTCAGGCCCTGCTTTCAGGTTTCCCTCAGGTATTTGGTTGGCCACTATGAGTTTCAGATGCTGGACTAGATGAGTCAATGGCAGGCACCCCCAAACTTCGGCCCTCCAGATGTTTTAGACTACAATTCCCATCTTCCCCGACCACTGGTCCTGTTAGCTAGGGATCATGGGAGTTGTAGGCCAAAACATCTGGAGGGCCGGAGTTTGGGGGTGCCTGGTCAACGGCCTAGTCAAGCAGACCAGTGGCTGGTCACAAGGAAGTTCCATTCAGCAAAGGTCTTTCCTAAACAAAGGCTTCCAGTTTGTAACCCCAACCCTTTTTGTTTCTTCCTATTGTTGAGGGTTGTAGAATTAATGATTAATAGCCTCCTTTGCCCCTTTAATAGCGTCTCTAAATTGCCCCAGTTTTCCTTTGGAGGTGGGACAGGAAATGATTTAATTACTAATTTCCTCTTATTACTCCTTTTCCCTTTTTATTCTTTTCACTAATGGAGAAATAGTGGTTTTTATGGCACTGTTTTACCCCTTTTAAGGAATGTTTGTTTACTAAATTTGTTAGTTGCTTGCTGCCGAAAAGGTCTCCAAAGGCCTTACAACATGTTTGAGCCATAGACTTAAGTTTTTGTTTTTGTTTTAAAAGTTACATTATAATAGGAACATATATGCACAAAGCAAATACTGCAGCAATAAGTAATTGAAGCTGCCACCACCATAACCACTGGCTATGGAGCACTTTAGAAAGGAGCGAAGCAGGAGCTGTTCATCACCTAACAGCTCAGCCTGGATCAACAGGAAGCAATAAGGCAAGTTGTGAACTTGCAAAATGGAAGAGTTCAATTTAAAGGCACAGAAGCCCTGGAAAGCCTTACTAGCGTTGTTAGCTATCCACACTGCATAAATCAGTGTTGCAATAAAGTTTTCTCTCAAAATAATAACCACAAAACATGTCTGGGAAACACTGGGAACAGTTCCAGGGAAAGCTCTAGAATGCAGTGGGGCAGTGCTTCTCAAGCAGTGGACCAGGACACACCAGTGGGCTTTGCTTTCAAGTGGGTCTTCTCAGTGCCAGAGCCTGCCTCATGCCTCAGTTGTTGATCCCACCCTCTAGTCATCTCATAGCCTTTGGATTTAACAAGCACCAGCACCAACAATTCATTGCATGCTGAGTAAAGATGCCCAGGAGACCTAGAGGTTTAGTGGCGAGCAGAGGGTGAGGAAGGTAGGAAAGTTTTCTTCCCCTGAGGGGAAAGAGTCAGAGAAGACCTTGAGGGACAGCGGAAAAGGGGCTTCTGATGACGACAACATTGATTACTTAAACTGGGAATAGAAAGAAAAGGGATAAGACAGGAAAGTTATTATTGCTATATAGGAGGAAGATGCGGATGTAAAAGGGTGGAGGAATGAAAGAAATCACGGGGGAATAAGGTACAAGAAGGTACAAGTTTAGTGTAGAAGGAGAATGGGCAAAGAAATTACAGGAAACAGTTAAAAAACACTGTAAAGAGCATGTGGGGGTGAGAAGCGAAAAATATGCCACAGCAGCAGCAAGAATCTTATTAGCAAAGAACTGGAAAACCCATGCAATATCAACTATCGATGATTGGCAGATGAAGATGATGGAGTTTATGGAACTGGCTGAGATGACCAGAAGAATCCGCAACCGGGGGGAAGAAGCGATAGAAGAAGAATGGAAAGATTTTAAGCTGTATTTAAAAAAATATGTAAAAGTTATATATTAAGATTAGAAGTAGGTTGAAACTATACTGTGGAGATGATGAATATGTAAGATGTAAAGTATAAAATAAGATGAGACAAGGTGAATAAATTGGTATAGAAATTGCTAAAATAGTGTATGTTAAAGAACCACAGTGGATGGGAGCCCGAGGAGGTCCCTATATATAAAATGTGAGAGGAAAATAGGAATAGTATTTTTTTGTTATGTATCTATCTTTTTGTAGTGTTTGTTTTATGTTGTGTTTTTCTTTGTTTCTTACTTTCTTTGTATTTTGGAAAAATTGTAATAAAAAATATTTTAGAAGAAGAAAAAAAGAGAAGCGAAAAATATGAAAGAAAATGCCTTCTCCACTCAGAGCCTCTGGATAAGCAAATGCTGACAAAAACGGAGAGATTGAGCCAGAATACCTCAGAGAAATGTCTGTACTTAGAGGAAAGCTGGCCTATGGAAATGCATCTGTGGCTAATAATTTAGCAATCTCCAAAGATGGATTAGATACAGTGGTGCCTCGACTTACGAATTTAATCCGTTCCAAAGGCACCTTCGTAGGTCGAAAAATTCGTAAGTCGAAAAGCGCCATTGGAAACGCGATTTCCCATAGGAATGCATTGGAAATGGAAAAATTTGTAAGTCGAAGCAACCCCATCTAAAAATTCGTAAGTCAATAAAACCCTATCTAAAACCACCGTGGTTTCCGTTCGGATGTCGAGAAATTCGTAAGCGTGCGGCCATTTGCCCCACTCGTAAGTCGAAAAATTCAGTTGTCGAGTCGTTTGTAAGTCGAGGTACCACTGTATTGTTAGAAGGTGATGCCACTAATTACCAGTTGTAGTTATACCAAAGTCCCCTTGCATCCGTCACCATTTTGTGACTTATTCTACCCCTGCCTGCACTACTATTTTGTGACTGGTGGGCCTTAGTAACTTTCTTTTTTCATATATATAATTTTTATTATTTTTGCATATAATTTCCAAACATCTTATTACATACATTCATAGCTTATACAGTCATACCTCAGGATACGTCCGCTGTGGGTTGCGTCTTTTCAGGTTATGGATGTGCCAAACCCAGAAGTCTCGGAACAGGTTACTTCCAGGTTTGGCGTGTTCGTGACTTGCACGCATGCACAGAAGCACTAGATCGCGCTTTGCGCATGCGTAGAAGTGCCACATTGTGTCACGTGCGTGCGCAGATGCGGCGCTTCATGTTGCGGCCCTTTCATGTTGCAAACAGACATACTGAAGCACCTTATTTATTGTAAGCCTTCTAGAGAACATTGTATGATGGGGCTATAAGTTAATGCCATCTATGAACGAACAAACAAATAAACAAATAAAGCAAAGTAGCATGGCTCAAGGGGACCCAGGTGGCGCTGTGGTTAAACCACTGAGCCTAGGGCTTGCTGATCAGAAGGTCGGCGGTTCGAATCCCTGTGACGGGGTGAGCTCCCGTTGCTTGGTCCCAGCTCCTGCCAACCTAGCAGTTCGAAAGCACGTCAAAATGCAAGTAGATAAATAGGAACCGCTACAGCGGGAAGGTAAACAGCGTTTCCATGTGCTGCTCTGGTTTGCCAGAAGCGGCTTTGTCATGCTGGCCACATGACCTGGAAGCTATACACCGGCTCCCTTGGCTAATAATGCGAGATGAGCGCGCAACCCCAGAGTCGGCCACGACTGGACCTAATGGTCAGGGGTCCCTTTACCTTTACCTAGCATGGCTCAATATTGGACAGAGAAGGTTATGTGGCATTTTTACTGGAATGGGGGGAGCAGTTGCTAAGGTTTACTCTGTGCTGTTCTAAAGTATTTTTGACCACCTCAAGAAACAAATATATTATTGCAACCCTACACAGTTAATAATTTGGAGCAATCTTTTGTGATTATAGGCAGCTGATATGTCACTGCAGCACCAGCTGTTCCCTGCACTGTGAGGGTGACAAGCAGGCATAGCCAACCTGGTAACCTCCGAATGTTGTTGGACTCCAACTCCCATCAGTCTTAGCTGTAATTCCCAATGGTCAGGGATTATGGGAGCTGTCCAACAACATTTGGAGAGCCCCGCATTGGTTACCCAAATCTATAGGAATTTAGCCCCTATAGTTCTTATAGTTCCACAGAGGAACCCATTCTTATTCAAAACCAATTTAAGTCTGTAATGCAGATATATCCTAAGGGCTTTTTCACACACAGTTTGAAAATTGCTTGAATTATCAGCTCTAGCTCATTACATTCCCTTCCTCCATAAGTAAAGATTTCTCCTGTAGTAAAGATTCTCTTGACCCCTCCAGCGAAAAAGGGGAAATGCTCTATTACTTGCTTAGAACTAAATCTATACAGCTCAAATTTGATGGAGGGCCAGTCACCTGCTTTAGGTAGAGCATCTCAAGTGACAACAGCAGCATACGAAAGTTAAAATATGCTTGTAATCTACCATCTTGCTTCATCCTCCATTGCATTAACAATAGGATTTCTGAGCATTCAAAAAATTTCATTAAGCTCGTACTCACATGCACACAAATACGGTAGTGTAAGAAAGGCTCAAAGCCCTTTAATTAGTGTGTGCATAAATGTGTGGACTTCTTGCAAGCACTTAACTGCTGATCTTGCAGTTTCCCCATACTTTCTGAGATAGTCTATTATTAGTATGTACATCATGCTTTTCATGTTCATACAGTGAAGCCTGTTTTATTCAATATTAATTATTTATCATTAACATGAGTTGACTTCAATAGTTAGTGATAATGTAACTGTTTTCATAACCTAGGTTTTGATTGGTTAAAAGAAAGAAGTCACAATCTAATCAAGAATGCTTAGCTCTGTGTTAGATTATTCAGTCTTTTTATTCCTCAAGGTAACATAAATAATCTCCTTTCCCCTATTATCCTCATAACAACAACCTTGGAAGGTATGTCAGACTGACCAACTCAGGGTCACTCAGTTTTGCAATGTGACAAAATTAGCTCCATCTGCAAATAGCCAAAATTTGCTTTCCAAAGACATAGATTTCTGTTTTCGGATAACTTTTTAGTCAAACTCCACATACACTATTACTCCAACTCCCCCCCCCCCAAAGAGTGAGTAAATTCTATCTAAATGTTTTAAACAGGATCAGTTATTGTACAGAGCATGGCCAACCCATCTCCTATCCTGATATCACTCTGACGCATTTGGTTCATGATGTTCTGTATTGCAGAGGGCTTATCAACATGGTTCTTTCCTCACAATCTTTCTTTTCTATTTACCACAAAAGATGTAGGACAGTAGACTCATGTAACATTGTGGTGGTTTCTGCGATGTTTAGGCCACCCTAAAAAAGGGTGCTGGAACTCACCATGGCCTCATTCTCTTAGAAGGGCAATGGTGCTCACTTTAGGAGGAGACATGGAGAAAATTTGCTCTGGATATTTTGTGGATGTGATTTTTAAATCACAAAAGCACCATGCGCTTGGGTCAGAGGAAGCAGGTGGGACAGCATCAGGGAGTCACTGTTTCCAAGGTCTTGGGAAGAGGAAAGTATGGGAGACGGGAGGTAGACAATTCGGGTCTTTTTGGAGGCTACAACAAGTGCAGGATGCGACTGCTAGGTTGTTAAGTGGGTGAGCCCAATGGAACCATATGTTACCAGTCCAGAAAGAACAGCATTGGCTGCTAGTGACCTACTGAAACCAATGTCAGGACAAGCATGCAAAGTCCTAAATGGCTTGGGACCCAAGTGCCTAAAAGAGCACCTCTCCTAATATCAAATATTCTGGGCAGAGGCATATTTCCCATAGGGCCTAGTGGCTCGTTGCGCCAGAGCGCTAGCCTCTCAGGGGCGCCCCAGCGAGTGGGGGAGCTGCGCGGCTTTGCCAGCAGCTTTCCCTTTCCCTGCACTCAGCCAGATGGTTGGCGGGGCGCAACCAGCCACTAAGCCCTATGGCTCCTCCGCTGCTGCCGCCTCCTCCTCTCCCTTGGCCGCAGGAATCCCCTCAGCTGCTGCCCACTGAGCCGCTGTCATCTGAGGGAGCGGCAGGAGTGGCAGTGGCGGGAGCAGCTCCCAAGGGGCCTCCTCCATGTCTCCGGTGCCCGCCGCCCCACCACCACCACTCCCCGGGGCATAGCAACTGCCTCCTGCTCCTCAGGCCGTTGGGCAGCAGCAAGAGCGCCGGCAGCGGGCTGTAGTCAGGCAGCGGAGGAGGAGGCAGCACCCTGGAGCCTCACAAGTGAGCACGGGGTTCCAGCGGTCTGGCCAGCCCCGGAGCCTCGCAAGTGAGCGTGGGGTTCCAGCTGCACCACGAGGCTCCGGTGCGGGGCGACCAGCTGCACCGCGGCCACCACATCTGCGGCATCTTCTGTGGGCGGCTGCTGCTGGGGCTGCAAGGTGGTCCGCATGTTGGGCCCCGAGCTCTAAATTTTGGGAGAGGGGGCGCCGGAGGGATCTTTGTGTCAGGGCGCTGGATGTGCTTAAGACGGCCCTGATTCTGGGCCCTATAATTGGCATGAGGGTGGGGCTATTGGTGGTACTGTCACTAGGGGCTGCCCAGTTGGCACTGACCTGTGAGAAGACCCTAAGTGGAACTACCTCACTTACGGAATGCTTTCCCTGTAAAGGTGCACCTGTCTCCCTCACTATGAACTTTCAGGAGGAACTTAATAATATTCCTGTTTACCCAAGCATTTGATGGCTGAAAAATTCTGTTCCTGGCAACCTTGACATTATTAGCTGTGAGGGAATGTGACTGCTTTATATGCTTTTAGGTGTTTTTAAATCTTTCATATATACTATGCTTTATTTTTAGTAGTATTGTTCTACCTCTTTGGTGTTTGCTGCCCTGGTCTGCATAGGGAGGGAAGGAGGGATAGAAATTTAATAAATGAAATGAAATTTTAATGAAGATGCTGCTGCAGCAAAATTTGAATCTTCTGTACAGTCTTGGGTTTTTTATGAATTGTTTTCAGTGGATTCTAAAGTGAAATTTGAAATCCAAAGCAAATTTAAAATGAAAAGCACAACCATTCAAAACTGCACTGGCTGCAGTCCTATGCACATTTTCCTAGGAGTAAGTCTTAATTGAAAACAGCAGCACTTTTTCCTGTTTCAGTTGTCAATAAATAGCCATATTATTCATGCAAAACCTACAAAGATTGCCTTGTTCTAGCTAATTCCAAAAAAGCTTTTGGCAGTTTTAAGCAATAATTGTGATTCATTTCGTATAAGAACAAACAGCAAAGATTCTGTAGCACCTTACAGACTAAGAAATGAATTGTGGCAGAAGCTTTCATGGACCAGATCACTACTCTGTAAAAGGCAAGCTATCACCACAATATTAGCCTTAAACGTTCCATACAGAAATGTTGTTTTTCTCTGCAGCAGGCTCAGAGGGCTACCTTAAGACTGTGTGTGCACTTTGCCTTTAAAGCCCGTTCAAAGCACATTCCCCACCCCCTCAAAGAATTCTGGGCACTGTAGTTTATAAAAGGTTGCTGGAAATTGTGACTCTGTGAGGGGTAAATTATAGTGCCTAGAATTCTTTCAGAGGGAAAATGAGCTTTTAAAGTATAGCACGTGCAGTCTATGGAACCTCACTTTAAGAATTTATTATATTCGGGAAGATATGAGCAATAGTCCCAAAATGCAAAACTAGTAGGGGTAGGAATCACTGACAAAATATTTCTGGATATTGCTCTCACTCCTTCAGCAATGCAAATCTTTATATATCCTCTCCAAAACTGCAATAATAAAATTTTCTTTTTGAAAGGTGAGCAGTTGCAAGTTCAGCACAGAGGCACTTTGAATAAATTTACAGGAGAAAAGAAAAAATAGCATGACTAAAGGTTCTTACAACATTACACTAGCTCACAAATTATAAGATCACTTAGAACAGTACTATATCAGGCTAAATCAGGCACGGGGAACCTGTGGCTCCCCAGATAGTGTCAGACTTCAACTCCCATCAGCCTTAGCCAGCATGGCGAATGTTCAGGGATAATGGGTGAATGTTCAGGGATAATGTAGCCCAACAACTGGAGAGCCATGGATTTCCTAGTCCTGGCCTAACATATTTGTGTGAATGCAACCAAAGTCACTCCAATGAAGAGGTCAGAGAGAGAAGCAACAACATATAGATGAACTTAAGAGTTTTTTCATATTTATACACTGAAAGCGAAATATTGTTTTAAATGAACAAATTCTTTCCTGCATTGACATCATTTTGTGGAAATACACCTAGGGGGATGGTGATGCAATATGTCTAGCATGGCCTAATTGTGCAAAGTACTGCTGCCTTAAGTCACTTGGATATTTAACCTGATCAGTTATGTTTGCCCTCTAGTGGCAGCTCTTTTGAACACAAGCAAGACAATTTTGACTTGTGGGTCTGTTGCGATCATGGTATGCAATAACGTACCGTATTCAAAAGACCTTTCCATTTGATTCTTAGGCTTAGCATTTCACATGGCATCATAGAGAAGGGTGTTATTTAACTAAGTTTTAATCTGAGGAGACTGATATTAATGGATCTCATTTATGGTCATTAATTTCAGTAGGTCCATTCTGAGGATAACTTAGTTGAATACTGCCCATAAGGTTTAACTTCATTTGTCTATACAGCTTTCTCACTTCATAAACTTATATTCTCATAGGGCATTTTTTTCTTAATCATGCTGTTCTTTTACAAACATATTTGCTCTGTAGTCTCCCAGCTTTGCCTTTGTGATATATTGTTATTAAAAGACTATGCTAATAACTTCACCAGACCTTAGAGAGAGAAAAAAGACTATAACTCAATGTAACCATTTTCTACAAAAAAAATATGTTGGTATGGCACCTCCAGGATTGCTGACATTAATAGGTTAGCAGAAAACTGCTTCTGGATTGGCTAGGTATAGTAAGTGCCTGAAGTCTTGCTGGTCAACAGCTAGCCCACCCGTGAGGCAACTGTCTCAGGCAGCAGGATCTGTAGGGGCATCAGGTCCCAGTGTAGGTCTTTCTTTCCCCCTTCTTCTTGATGTAGATCTTCATTCATTCCTTCTTCCCTGGCAGGAAGGAGGGCACCATTCTGTGGTTCACTTCAGGTGCCAAAATATATTGGTCCAGCCCTGATGATATGTATGCTACTCTTCTAGATTTTAGCGTTCCAGATTTCCTGCTTAAAAGTTTCAACACTTCCTGCATTTAAATTGTCTCCTCTTCCATCTTCCAAATCCTAGATTCTTAATAATATGGATCTAGATTTCAGCTTCTGGCAACGCCGCAACACCATCTCAATTAATACTATGCCAATCGGACCATTTATTCAACCTAACTTAGACTTCGATATCATCTGCAGTGTCTCTGAGTTAGTTCTGGTCTAGTCAAGGGTTTTCTAAAGCAATCTTTGTTGTTTAGTCGTTTAGTCGTGTCCGACTCTTCGTGACCCCATGAACCATAGCACGCCAGGCACTCCTGTCTTGCACTGCCTCCCGCAGTTTGGTCTTACAGGATAACAAAATGGAAATAGTTTATTACTAAGCTATAGTGTTCTGACCAATGCTAACTATAGAGACCAAATGGCAAAACAAATGTTTCTAAGGTTTGCTCATACTCTTTTCCTTCTGCTCAATTATCCAGAAAGTTTCTGAGAAGCAAAAGCACAGCATATCTACACAATAAATTGATTGCTTTGTGCCCTCAAGTGATGAGAGGACACAGAAGAAAGCTTAAGAATTATGAGAAGGAAAACCTTCTTGCTGGAACATAGGAAGCTGTCTTATTGGTCAATCTTGTCAGAGCCATTGGTCTATCTTGCTCAGTACTGTCTACACTGACTGGCAGTGGCTCTCCAGGGTTTCAGGCTTGCTGGAAGCATTTCGAATCCTACTTGGAAATGCTAAGGATTAGACCTGAGACTCTCTCCATGCATAGAATCATAGAATCATAGAGTTGGAAGAGACCACAAGGGCCATCCAGTCCAACCCCCTGCCAAGCAGGAAACACCATCGAAGCATTCCTGACAGATGGCTGTCAAGCCTCCGCTTAAAGACCTCCAAAGAAGGAGACTCCACCACACTCCTTGGCAGCAAATTCCACTGTTGAACAGCTCTTACTGTCAGGAAGCTTTTACTGTTTAGGGAAGCTTTTAATCTTTAAGAAATTAGTGTAGTTTAATATTTCTGTTGGAAGTCGGCCAGAGTGGCTGGGGAGACCCAGCCAGATGGGCGGGGTATTATTATTATTATTATTATTATTATTATTATTATTATTTTCCTAATGTTTACGTGGAATCTTCTTTCTTGTAGTTTGAATCCATTGCTCCGTGTCCGCTTCTCTGGAGCAGCAGAAAACAACCTTTCTCCCTGCTCTATCCCTTAATATATTTGAACATGGCTATCATATCACCCCTTAACCTTCTCTTTTTCAGGCTAAACATGCCCAGCTCCCTAAGCCATTCCTCATAAGGCATCATTTCCAGGCTTTGACCATTTTGGTTACCCTCCTCTGGACACGTTCCAGCTTGTCAGTATCCTTCTTGAACTGTGGTCCCCAGAACTGGACACAGTATTCCAGGTGAGGTCTGACCAGAGCGGAATACAGTGGTACTATTACTTCGCTTGATCTAGATGCTATACTCCTATTGATGCAGCCCAGAATTACATTGGCTTTTTTAGCTGCTGCATCACACTGTTGACTCATGTCGAGTTTGTGGTCTACCAAGACTCCTAGATCCTTTTCACATGTACTGCTCTCAAGCCAAGTGTCACCCATCCTGTATTTGTGCCTTTCATATGTTTTTGCCCAAATGTAGTACTTTACATTTCTCCCTGTTAAAATTCATCTTGTTTGCTTTGGCCCAGTTGTCTAATCTTTGGCCCAGATGCTCTACTGATGAGCTACAGCCCTATGCACAGACACCTCCCCTCCTACATACCTGCAGATTATGTTAAGCTTTTAATATTAGTAACAGCCTATGGGTATTCTTCATATGATTTCAATATCACAAACCAAGTTTTTTTATACGGCAGACCTCACTATGTATCCCAAAGCATTTCAAAGTGATTTAAAAGCTGTCAAAAAAGCAACAACAATAAGCACTCAGGCTCTTTCATTCAAATTCAGAAACAGAAAGATCATAATCCTCAGTCATTTACTCTTGAAGTTGTTCCTCCAAAATCAATAGTTACTTCAAAATACTCAAGTTTTGGATTATAGCCTAACACAGCTGTTCTGCCTGTCTAAGCTTTCCTGGGAGTTTGTACCGTAATCATTAATAGCAAAGACTTGAAAAGGCAATTGATTTCAATCAATATGGAAAGTGTTGCAAACAGCAGGCAGCAGCGAACCCAGCACCTATGAACAAAAGCTGACAAAGGTCAAAAAGGAACAGATTTATTCTCACATGCTTGAAGTGCAGGTGGGCAGCAGAAGGTACATTTTGTGAAATGCAAAGCAGGGAGGGAACATCAGCCCCTACCCCCCACAAGTAAGAAAACGGCATATGGGGTGCAGAAAGGGAGCCCAAACTCAGGTGAACTCCCACCTGATTTTAAATTATTGTCTTCTCCAGCAGCCCTCTGTTCAGGAGGACTCTCCAATACTCCAGAGAGGCTTGGAACTGCAGATGGGTGGTCTTAGGGAAGAGAAGTGGTGAATGTTCTTTCTGTGAACATTATGCTCATTTAAGATCAAAGCTACTGTGTGTATATGGATAAATGCTCAGGCACACAGTTGAAATCCACCAAGAATCATGGGTTCAGTATTGTGGGCCTAATTCTGTGGATCTCCTTCCCTGCTGGGATCAGACAGCCCCCATCTCACCCCTTTTAATTCAGCAAACATGTTAAGAAAGCCTTTCTGTTCTTCTTCTTCTTCTTCTTCTTCTTCTTCTTCTTCTTCTTCTTCTTCTTCTTCTTCTTCTTCTTCTTCTTCTTCTTCTTCTTCTTCTTCTTCTTCTTCCCCTCCTCCTCCTCCTCCCCTCCTCCTCCTTCTCTGATATTATTTCTACTGTATCTCTTTTGTAACCTCATTGTACACTGCTTAGAAACAATGCTGTTAAGTGGTATATTAACTGATTGAATTAATTAATTAATTAATTAACAAGGCTCCTTAAAGACCAGCAAATTTATAATGGCATAAATTTTTGTGCATAAATTAACTGGCACAATTCAAAGGACAGGTGGCTATAGAGCAGTTGCTGGAAACCTTTGGACCCATTGATGTTGATCAACTACAACTCCCATCAGCCCTAGCCATTGGTCATGTTTACTGGGAATGCGGGTGGCGCTGTGTTCTAAAGCGCTGAGCCTCTTGGGCTTGCCGATCAAAAGGTTAGCGGATCATATCCCCACAACGGGGTGAGCTCCCATTGCTCTGTCCAGCTCCTACCAACCTAGCAGTTCGAAAGCATGCCAGTGCAAGTAGATAAATAGGCACCACTGTGGTGGGAAGGTAAACGGCGTTTCCATGCGCTCTGGTTTCCGTCACGGTGTCCCGATGCACCAGAAGCGGTTTAGGCATGCTGGCCACATGATCCGGAAAGCTTTCTGTGCACAAACGCCAGCTTCCTCGGCCTGTAAAGCGAGATGAGTGCCGCAACCCCAGAGTTGCCTTTGATTGGACTTAACTGTCCAGGGGTCCTTTACCCTTTTTTACCATGTTTACTGGGGTTGATGGGAGTTGTAGTTCAGCAACTTCTGGTGGGCCAAAGGTTCCCAAAATCTGCTAAAAAGGTTAATCTCCAATTTTTCATAAACTCTGCAACTCTGTTTCAACTGTTGGAACCAGAATTTGGATTTAGGATTATTAGACCAACTGGCAATGATATGAATGGCTGGTTTATGTTGTTATTTATGGCCTCGTTTGTAAATAAATAAGTAACCCCAAATCCAAATTTAGAAGGGTAGCTGTGTTAAGCAAAATCAGCAGAGTCTTGTAACGCCTTTAAACAAATTTATCGTAGCATAAGCTTTCACAGATAAGTGATATTTCATCAGTTGATGGGGTGTGGGGCGATGTACCATTCTTTCTAAAGAAAACAAGAGGGCCAAAATACCTTGGCAAAACAACATCTACACATTCTGATCCAAATATGATAAAAAGGAATTCAATTACAGCTGATTGTTTACTTCCAGTTATGGCCTCAGGGAGGGGCCATAGCTCAGAGAATATGATCACTTGATATGCAGATGGTCTTGTGTTCAGTCCCTATTATTTCCCATTTGAAAATAAGCTCCTGCATCAGATCAGGAGGTTTTCACAATAACATTGCAAGTCAGCATAAGACAGTAACCAGGTGAGATCAGTCAACGACCTCAACACAAGGCAGATGTGTGTGTGCGTGTTCACACACATATACACATACATGTTCATTGTAATTGGTGATATTAAATGTATGTTATGATTTGCAAAAGAGATCAGAAACAGGACAGTCGTGCCTCCTCCATGAACTGATATCAAAGACCCACAATAGAGAGAAAATGGAAAAAAATGGAAATACTAGCTACATGCAGTTTAATAATAGCAAAGTGTGCAAGATGTGGTGTTTTTTTTTTTTTTTTTTTTTTAGCTGAGCATGTCGAAAAGCAGTTTGGACTTTTAATGAGCTGCTAAGGATTGTCTGGTTGGACTTCAGCAGCTTAGAGTTGGCTCACAGATGGCTTTTGCCCCAGTTCACTTTAATCCAATAATGCTATTCTGCTCCGTCGCGCACTGCACACCCAGTAGTGCTTTGTGAGTGAAAAATTGAGGCTTCTTCCAGCTGATATTGGTATGAGAAATGTGACTGCATCACTGCTCTTTTGCTCATCATGTGTACATGGCTCTCAAGATAAAAATTGCTGAGACTAAGGTAACAAAAATCAAGTTGGCATTGAACTCAAGGTCATTGCGTAGAATTTGCTATATGCGACATATGGCAGGTATTTGGAAGAACCCTTGCCTTTACTCCAATAAGCTGTCTTGTATACTTTTGCCGTTCTTTGACTCTTGAAAAAAAAAACAAGCATTACAAAAATTAGTGATGCAGGTGGGAAATAATTTAAAGCATTGATAACAACTGTTGGGACATAAAGAGGATTTTTTAAAAAAATGTAGAGTTTGAAAGTGTTTTCTAATGTTGTCTGGAGTTCCTGAAACATAATTAATTGCTGCTTTATACAGAAACTGTTAGAAATGCCACCAGTCCTCATGATCTGGCGTAGTTCTAATTGTTTCAATAGAATAGCTTCAAACATTGCTTTTTTCTATTTTAAAAAAAAGTTTAGGGGTACTCTCATTTTCCTACTCATATTGAAATACTGTCCCTCAATGAGGCCAAACTTAGATTCGCAAAATGTTTAGGGGTATGCATACCCCTGCTTCCCCCCCAGAAGAAAAGCACTGGCTTCAAACCAAATTGTGACTAACAAATCACTGAAGCATGCTGGATTATTTTATTATTATTTCTAAACAGAACAAAGTTTTTTAAATGCTCCAGATATGGCAGCAGGGATGGGAGGCGGATAGGATACCAACACATATGTCAGGCATAGGCAAACTCAGCCCTCCACCTGTTTTGGGTCTACAACTCCCATGATCCCTAGCTAACAGGACCAGTGGTCAGGGATGATGGGAATTGTAGTCGCAAAACATCTGGAGGGCCGAGTTTGCCTATGCCTGACATATAGGCTTACTAATCACCCTGTGATTACGTGATGTCTTGGATCAGGACCAGAGCATTTGGCCACCAGCTAAAATAAGGTTACCAGATTTTAAAAAAATGAATCCGGGAACACTTTTCAACTTCCTGCTAAATAGATGGATTTTGTCAGGGGACTGTAAATTCAGGGACTGTCCCCGGGAAATGGGGATGTCTGGTAACCTTAAGCTAAAATAGCCTTTTGGCATCCAATTATAGAGAGTCCGTTCTTTAAATCTTTCACATACATTTTATTATCATTTGCAGGATTCTCTCCAAGTAACTAACGTTTCTAGGGTGGTGACAACTAGCGTTTTATTTGGTATGCTGTATGAAGTTTGCAAACATGAGATGAGGTGGATGGAGAACAAGTTGTTGTTGCGGGATTTGGGACTTGGCTCAAGATTCTGTTCAGCCATGAACACAAGAATGAGTCATTGGGTCCTACAAAGTGGTAGCTTAACAAGCTGTGCATGTGGCTTCCCATCGGATTGTGTTGCCCTAGCAAACAGGGATGAAAATCCAGCACATGTTTTTGCTTCGTCATAAATCCAGGCAAGCAGGAGAATGGTAATATTCAAATGTTCAAAATGGACACGCTTACGAAGTGTTCATTGTAGTAAAGGTAAAGGTAAAGGGACCCCTGACCATTAGGTCCAGTCGTGACCGACTCTGGGGTTGCGCGCTCAACTCGCATTATTGGCCGAGGGAGCCGGCGTATAGCTTCCAGGTCATGTGGCCAGCATGATAAAGCCACTTCTGGCGAACCAGAGCAGCACACGGAAACGCCGTTTACCTTCCCGCTGTAGCGGTTCCTATTTATCTACTTGCATTTTTGACGTGCTTTCGAACTGCTAGGTTGGCAGGAGCTGGGACCAAGCAACGGGAGCTCACCCCATCGCAGGGATTCGAACCGCCGACCTTCTGATCAGCAAGCCCTAGGCTCAGTGGTTTAACCCACAGCGCCACCTGGGTAAACTGACTTTTAATAAACTGTGGTCTGTAATTGCACAGTTTCTTCTCACAGCCTCAATACCCTTACGGAAAATGGCACTAATGGGGATTTAGCGGTACCTCATAGTGTTGCTTGCAAGATCATAGAATCATCTAGGGAATGATCTGAGAGCTAAGCAGGTTTAGGTCTGGTCAGTGCTTGGATAGGAGGTTGCTTGGAAATCCTATGCAGATGGCCTTGAGTTACATTATAGAAAAGAAAGAGGGACATAAATGTACTAAAGTAAAAATAATAATAATTGTTTACGGTAAGGTATCTTACTGCTGAGTTATTGTTTTCTGGGTAATTTGAAAGTGAATTTCATGTCATTTTTCCTTTACAGGTTGTTTTGCTCAATCTCCTACTATGTGTGATCATATTCTACTCTGTGTATTATGTGGTCCTATGCTTTTGTTTCACAGCTTTCAGGTAGGAATACTTTGGCAATAATCATGAATGAATGAATGAATGAATGAATGTGACTACAGATGTAGTGCAATGCTGACAACATTTTGCTCAAACATGGCCTCAGATACTTTGGGTGGAATTCTTTAGCATAATAAAGCATAGTATGGTAGCTAAATGTGTCCATATAAGCACACAGAGTGGATCATTGAATTCACTGTAAAATACATAATGGCGTTTAAAACATCTTCTGTGAAAAGTAGAACAATTAGCTAAAATTGCCTTAGCAAGACATTAAAAGCATTTAGGAAATCAGCACACATGCACAATAATTTGCCTGATTTAGTATCATAAGCTTCTTGTACTGGGATAAACTTTAAAATTTCCCAACTCTTCACAGGCTGCAGATGTTGGATGGACTGGCACCATTTGACTTCAAGACCAGCCCATCATGGATTCACCCATATTATTTAGGTAAATGTTCTTCCTTGAAGTCCTTATTCTTAAGATGGTCTTTATTCTTAGAGGGTTTCTCTATTGAAATACTTCAAACACTTGAATTTTTTTAAAAGTTTAAGTTTAAGAATTATACAGACCATATCATCTTATAGCAGGGTTAGCAGGGTTGGGGAAACCTTTTCAACCTGACTGAGGGCCAAATTCCCTTCAGGGAATCCTTTTTTTGGCCATAGGCAAAAAGTGAGGAAAGAAACAAATGTGAATTTTACCTCTGTACAGTAGAGTAGTTTGTACACACAGCCCTCTATCCTCCACACACGCAAGGAAGAGACATTATGAGAGCTCAAGGGCACATTTCAACCTGGCAAAAACACTCAAGGAAGGTGTAAAGCAGGGCTCGTGAGAGGTTTGTAGTGAGGGCCACCCATTACGACCATCAGGCCTGCATTTGACTCCTGAACCTGAGGTTTCCCCTCATGGTTTCATAATTTCATACTGTATGGCATTAGTAATTTCAAGTCAATTGTATTTATTTATTTATTCCATTTATATCCCACCCCCCTGGAGGAGCCTAGGGTGGCAGACGCAGCAACAATAAAACATTAAAACAACAACTAAAAACAGTTGAAATCGGGTTTTTTTTTTAAAAAAAAAAGTTTAGTGAAGTACTAAAGTACATAGCAGTTTGACAGTGGAACCAGATACTGAATGGAGAGGTCTTCAAGCAGAGGCTGCAAAGCCACATGTTGGGGATTCCTTAGCTGCAGATTTCTTGATGACCTACGATGCCTTCTCCTGCAATGTGATTCCAGAGGTCTGTATGTATGACTTTTCAATTGAGGGCATTCACATCTGAGACCCTACTTGAGATGCCCACCTAGAACTAGCCCTGATAATATTGTTGACACATCTCACAATTACTCAGCCTTCCTAGTTCATATGGAAATATTCCTGTCATGCAAAACAAAAGAACATATCCCAAAGCAAGGTGTTCAGGCCCACAAAAAGATAAATAGGGAAATAGGGTTCTGAACATTGTTGGTCTGGACTCGAGGTTCCCATTTCTGAAGGCATACACCCAAGATTTCATTCATGCACACCAGGGATGGGGAACCAGCAGTCCTCCAGATGTTTCTGGACTCCAAGTCCTGTCAGCCCCAACCAGTATGGCCAAATGCCAGGCATGATGGGAGTTCAGGTCCAGTATACCTGAAGGAGCGTCTCCACCTCCATCGCTCTGCCCGACACTGAGATCCAGTGCCGAGGGCCTTCTGGCAGTTCCCTCGCTGCGAGAAGCCAAGTTACAGGGAACCAGGCAGAGGGCCTTCTCGGTAGTGGCACCCGCCCTGTGGAACGCCCTCCCACCAGATGTCAAAAAGAAAAATAACTACCAGACTTTTAGAGGACACCTGAAGGCAGCCCTATTTAGGGAAGCTTTTAATCTTTAAGAAATTAGGGTATTCTGTATTTCTGTTGGAAGCCGGGTATAAATATATTATTATTATTATTATTATTATTATTATTATTATTATTATTATTATTTGAAGTGCAGCAGCATATGGAAGGCCACAAGTTCCTCACACCTGAACTTGTTAAGTGTGAAATGTTAAGCGTGATTGTGAAAGCACATGTATCATTCAGATATAATAATCAAATAGCTAGGATTGGTTGTGGATTCCTGTTGCTGTATAAGCTGTGAATCATCTTGGCTGTGATTCTTTGTAAAGCTATTATGGCTCCCCTTCTGAGCTAAAAGAGAGTGATTTACATTAAATACATACATTTTAGTTATTTTATGGTCTTTTTTTCTTAAACAAAGGCTAAATCGCTATGAATGAAACCTTTTAAAATGTAAATTGTTTTGAGAAACATCTCAAACACTTACGGAAACAGAAAATGTGAGGAGATATGCTACTGATTTGCTTTTAGATTAAAATAACATTCAGGGAGGTGATTTGGTTACTTGGGGTGGGGGTGGCAGCAAAGCCATGTGTAATTGCAATAAGTGACTTATTGTATACAAATCTCATCTCAGTCTTATTGATATGATGTTCTAGCTTATTGTGGGTCCTCCCTGCCCCCGGCAAGCAGTAACATACAGTAGATTTAAATACCGGTATGAATTTGCATGATGGCTTTTGGGCAAGCATCTTTTTCTGAGGCCCTCCTGCCTCCAAACACTTGTTGAGGCCATTTCTAAAAGGCTTGGGTAAAAGAAACTGAAAATAGCACTGGAAGAAAGTTGGAAACCAGGAGTCCAAGGCCAGGAGATCACAAGCTGGTAGCTGGATAATAGAATCAGCACTTTGTCAATCTGATTCTGAAGCCTTTACAATAATTGCATGTCAGGAGGTTCCAATGGCTCTCCTGGCTGGTAGAGTTACTCTGGAGCTTAAGAGCACCACAGCTTGTAGCGTCTAGGGAAGACTGCAACATCTGTAGGCTACCATACCCCCCCCCCAACATTTCTCTGATGAAAATAGGGATGTCCCACTCCGTAATGATAATTTTATTAGTTATACCCCACACATCTTATTGGGTTGCCCCAGTCACTCTGGCCAGCTTCCAACATATATAAAAACAAAAGAAAACATTAAACATTTTTTTAAAACTTCCCTATACAGGATTGTTTTCAGACGGCTCGGAGGTCGGCTAACTCCCTACTCTCCAACATTTCTCCAATGAAAATAGGGACATCCTAAGGAAAAGCGGGATAAAATCAGAAACCGGGATGGCTTCTCAGGGACATCCTTGGAAAATAAGGACACTTGGAGGGTCTGGGCTTCTACCAGCATCTATGTTAATATGGCACTCACAAATGTGCAGCTTCATTCTCTTCATTTACCTCTGTGTGCTAGTTGCTCGCATACTGCACTAATATGACCATTCCATCACTCTTGACCTCTGCTTACCCACTTGTATGGTATTCTCTAGATTATTATAGCATTCCAGGCTATAGATCCTCTCTCCAGTCCACAGGTCTTCTACAATGCTGCGCCCATTGCTACACTTTTCCAATAACCAACAGCACCACTTTCTAGCATAGCTGCCAAGTTTTCCCTTTTCTCGCGAGGAAGCCTATTCAGCATAAGGGAAAATCCCTTAAAAAAAGGGATAACTTGGCAGCTATGCTTTCTAGCATTTGTGCCAAGTTTTAAAGCATCATCACTAAGTTGTTGTGGATTCCTGAATACAGCAGCTAATCATTTTGGGATTGCCAGTCTAGTCATAATGCAAATAGGGCTGACCACGTGCAACTCAGGAAAAATGGTGATTATTATAGACAAGTTCCACTTTTATATAAACTTGCTTTTGAAGAGCAGGTTTTCCCCCCCTTTCATAGTTGTGTAGCCAAAACTAGATAATATAATTTTATCTATGTCTCAGAGCAGAAGCATATAATAGAAAGTGCAAGATATTTTTTTAAACTTTCATGATTTTAAGCTATTCAATATTTTTATGAAGATATCCTTTTTAAAAAAAGAAAAAAGTTTAAGGTTTGTGAGGAAATGGCTCGATTTAAATGGGTTTATTTTTACCTCAAGGTTGAGATAAGAAATTGTGTGTCCCTTGTAACACCTGGTGTAAACATGTGGCTTCACTGAACTCAGAGTCCCGGTCCCCACCACCACCACATGGCAGCCACTGAAATTGAGCAAAGGGGTGAGGGACTTTGTGCATGGTGGCAGTCAGGGCTTTATTTACTAACAGCAGTCATGAGTCCTTCATACTGCCCAGTCTGGCACTGACTCAACATCTATTATACAAAGGGGAGCTGGTTCGCTTCAGAAAGTAGTGAATGGCATGGTGGGGCTGCACTGCTTATCTGACCTCTATCCAGCTGAGTTGTTACAGCATACCAGGACAAAGAGAGGAGGAAGGGTGAGAGGACAGTGAGGCGAGTGAACTGGATTGGTTCCACTGGAGCACTGGATTGGATTTGTGCCACGCCAGCCTCCCTGTCTCCATCTTAGCATGTAGCAGCGACTCAGCTGGAGGGCGTTTGAGTGGCGCCATCTGGTATTGCCTGCAAATGTTACTAGTTTGGAAGCTAGGGCTTTTCCCATTCACAGAAGCAGAACCACAAGTCCACTTTTGAGACTTTGACACTTCCTACTTATTGTCCTACATTTATATCCCTCCTTTCTCCCCTCATGCTGACCAGACCCTGACGTGCTTTAGCTTCAGCAGTTGGTGGCCTTACCTGCCTTAATCCTAGAATTGTGGCATTGGAAGTGATCCCAAGGGTCCCAACTCCCTGCAATGCAGGAATCACAACTAAAGAATCTCTGACATACGGCCATTCAAGCTCTGCTTAAAAACCTCCAATGACAGACAGCCCACCACTTTTGGAGGTAGTCTGTTTCATTGTAGAAGAGCTCTTACTTCTGGCCGTGAATTGTCTCATTCTTCATGCAAATCATGTGAGCCAGCTTCAGTAGAATTATTTGGATGGGATTGTGGGGTGGCAGGTTTCCTTGCTTCTCCTTCTTCCCCCAAATCCTAGAGACTAAAGGAGGAGGAGGAAAGAGCTGTGAAATGACTGGATTGTGAAACTAAGCACTTAGCCCTTGGTTCCTTCCAATCTCCTGGTCTCTAGGGTTTCCTGAATGCTGGTGTGGGTAAAGAAAGCCAGTTAAGTCCAGGGTTATCTGCAGGAGAGCAGTAGATTAATTACAGTAATGACCACAGCAGCTGTTGAAGGTCTGAGTAATAAATTAGAGGGACACTTCTGAATTAATATCAGGAAAGTATTATTGCTTACCTTTTCATAGATCTTGTTGCAGTTATGACAGAGGGTAAGAGAATGGGTATAAAAAGACTATGGATCTTATTTAATCACCCAGAAACCTCTTTGTCTTTGTTAAAGTCAGTGGATGTTTACTATTAATTTTGGCTGATGAAGGAACAGCTCCTTGAAGGATAAGGTGGATTGTCTTTCGGTCTTGATAGAGAACCAACTGCTCAAGGCAACATTTAACTGTGTAAATTTTTAAGTTCATTTCCTTCATGAGGTTACTGCTGGTCTAAGCAACAATAAGTACCCATAAACTACTTTAATTTAGTGCATAATGGGATCTTGTTCGTGGCAGGCAGGAGACTACAGTAAATACTTTTGCGGGGGAAATTACAGCGGCAATTATGAAAATCTGCCACATTCAGAACAATAAGTACTTTAAAACATATTAATGGTGTTTAAAATGTCACAATGAAATCTTCCTGCAAAAATTTGTTCATATGCCAACTGTCAGCCATCCTAAGTTATTGAGAGGTCATGTGGTGTGTAGTGTATCTTTCTGCTCCCCTTTGAGGGGTGCAGTATCCATAGAAAATTCAAGATGTACTGCTACCTCAGGATTGTTTTGTTTTGTACCATACCTCCTTCCTTGAAAAGCATCATCTTCCAAAGATTTGGATAGAAAGTAAAGGTGACCCTGCTGTATTTACTTTGCTATTATATTAGATGGCGGGGCTGATGAGGCAGTCTTGCAAACATGTGGCATGGTGTGTAAAGTGTTAAGAGGATCACCAGAGGAAATCCAAAATCCCTTAAAAATGATGCTATGGATTTCCACTTCCAGATCAATACAGGCAGCACATGGGAATTATTTCATCATGCTAGCATGTGGCTAGAATTCAGACTCCCCAATCAAAGCATACACATAAATTAAAGCAGGGCTAATGCAACACATTTTTTCCACCTGAGGCAAAGGACAAGATGGCGTCTCCCCCTAGATCAGGTTCAAAAGTCAAGACAGGTAGCAAAATGTTACTTCAATGCTGGCTCTGGGACAGCATCTTCCACCAAACCTAAGGACAGCAGGCTGGCTTAGGGGGCCACAGGGTAAATGCAGCTCCATTTCCCTGCCTTCTGCTATCTACTACCTGAAACGTCTGCTTCCTTCTCTCTAATGATAGAACTGGCCCTGAATGAAAGAGATACGTGTCTCCCATAATAACTCTGTAAAGTAAAGGGGCCCCTGACCATTAGATCCAGTTGTGACCGACTCTGGGGTTGCAGCGCTCATCTCGCTCTATTGGCTGAGGGAGCTGGCATACAGCTTCCAAGTCATGTGGCCAGCATAACAAAGTCGCTTCTGGTGAACCAGAGCAGCACACGGAAACGCCGTTTACCTTCCCGCTGTAGCGGTACCTATTTATCTACTTGCACTTTGTCATGCTTTTGAACTGCTAGGTTGGCAGGAGCTGAGACCGAGCAACAGGAGCTCACCCCGCCGTGGGGATTCGAACCGCCAACCTTCTGATCGGCAAGCCCTAGGCTCTGTGGTTTAACCCACCAGCGCCACCCGCGTCCCATTAACAACCCTGTGTGCCTCTTTAATTGCAAAGAATGCTTAGCAAACTGAGCCTGGAGCTGAGGATAAATACAGCTGCCAAGCAGTGGATAATTTAGCAGTCTTGGGACTAGCAGCAGCCATAGGATACAGCATCCCATCCACTACTGTAACTCATTTTCTGTTTGTTTAGTTCTTCTAGTGTCACTGGAAATAACCTATCTCGTCTCTGGACTGCTCTTTGTGTTGGTTGTAGAAGAATGGGTTTGGGATTATGCAGTGACTGTTACGGTCATTCACATCACCATAACTGCGGCTGGTACGTATGCTGTTTAGTTAATAAATCCACAGAAAAAGAAGTATTGTTGATTTAAAACAACAACTACCCCAGGTTTTTTTAAGTGATGCCTTTGGCTTTACTAGCACTACTTGGATTATTAGCTTGTCCTTGCTTCTGTGTCTTGAGCTCTTGAGCTCTTGCCAAAGCTCCACTTGGTCAGCCATGAGGCCTACTTCGCAGGATTGTTCTGGGGATGCAGTGGAGGGGCTCACTGCAAGCAAACCTGAGCCTCGCACTATCTGCAGAGGGAAAATTCTGTTTTCAGATGTAGTTTGAATCCAACAGACCTGCAAATTGACTTGACAGCGCTGATAAGCTGATCAACTCTGATGATGAGACCCCTCTGCTGCATTTGGAAATTCCTGATGCGAACTTCCTAGTGTGAACAAGCCAATTCCTGCTGATTGTGCACTGCTGGGCAGTGAGCCACACTTGTAAATGAGCTACCAGGAGCCCAAACCTCCTGATTGTTCCTTTGTGCCTTTACCTGCTGCACAGATTGTGTCCTCCCTCAAAGAAGGCACATGTTGTAGTGAGACCTGGCAACCAAACCCTTGTGTTGTGGGTGGGTACAATTGGATAGCTACAACACCCAATTGGTAGGTCCCTTGATGCTGGGTTTAATCTGACCAATGGGACACCAGCCAAATGGATCAAGGGACCTATATATGCCAATGCATGTGACCCTGAGCTTTCTCTCTTGGTTAGTGCATCGGAACACCCGCCCACCTCTCCCTATATTTAGGGCTTGTGTGCTTGACCTTGCTATGCCACCGTGTGTCGTCTGTCATTGGGACAGGGGCACGGCAGGAATTTTCCTCACTTGGCTGATTGGCTGGTGCCATTTGGGTTTCGCCTGCCACGTAGCAAATTGTCACAACTTGTAAGGTTGTGGATAGGCTCTGGTTCAGGTGATAGGGATGGGGGAACACTCTTGCCACCCCTATGTGAAGGGGTATTCCATTAAAGGAATCCAGGGACGCAATGGTTTGGTCAACCCTGCGAGGTTGTGCCCGTGCCTGAGTCCAGGGGGCCACCTGGGTGGTGGAAATAGCGTGTCCCCGGCTTTCCGCCATTCCGGGTGTTCACCCTAGGCTGACCTATGATAGTGCCCTGGGTCAGCGCTACCTGCAATGGTGCAGGGAGCTAGTCGAACCAGAGGCTATGCAACCACTCACTTGCTGTAATCAATAAAGTTGTGGCCTAAATTCTGCCAAAAACCAAACCAAAAATTTGAGCCTTGTGTAAATTTATTTAAGGGGGAGGTTTAAAGGTCTAAACACGCAAGTCAAGTGGGGTGTGGCCATGTTCGAAACTCCCATTGTTCTAGGCGCATTTTCGTTAGCACAAGCAGTTTCTGAGCTCTGGGTGCAGTATTGCGCCTAAGATTTCAGATTAAAACTTCAGAGTGGAGGAAAGGAGGACCCTTTTCAGCTTCCTCATGTGAAAAATGAACATAGTATTTTAGCTGCAGTTCATTCATTTTCAGCTTTGTATTCTGGTTATAAAAAAGCACACCTAGACATTTCATTGTTGCGCCCATAACCTAGGCTTAAGGCGCCGTTTAGCTCCTGGCTTTCATATCTCAGTTTCTAGCACAGGGGTGTGAGCGGTTGTGGTTTTACAGTGTTGTTTGATATAACATTGTAATTTTTGTCATGTTGACATTGATCCTAAAATGTAACATTTCGTTTTGCAGTTATGTCTGAATTCCCGCTGACATTGCACTGGTGGGCAGCTTTAGGTATGAGTTAAATGCTTATGATTTAATTATCCAAAAGAGCACAGCTATAATAAAAAAGACTCTGTCAGATCAGGCCAAAAGCCCATCTAGCTCAGCACTCTGTTCTCACAGTGACTAACCAGATGCTTATGGGAACCCCTGAAGCAAAACCTGAGCATTCTCCCCACCTGTGAGAGCCAGCACCCAGTATTTAGAGGCAGTATGTCAGAACATTGTTAATGTGGCTAGTAGCCACGAACAGCCTTATTCTTCATGAATTTGTCCAATCTTCTTTGAAAGCCATCTAAGCTGGTGGTCATCACTGTGTGAAAAAGTACTTCCTTCCAACATTCAGCTTGTTTGGATTGCCCTAAATTCTAGTATTAAGAAAGAGGAAAGAAAAACTTTTCTCTAGTCACTTTATCCACACTGCATAATTCTATACCCTTCTATCATATCCCCCTCCTTACTTGTCTGCTCTGTAAACAAAAAACCGCTGAAACACAGCCCAGCCAAATATATGCCTCTCAAAACATCGCTGCTTTCCATTGCAAAACAGGTACTGTATTTTAAAATTATTGCTAGCTGTTCCTAATACTAATCTAACATATTCTTGTATTATTTACAGGTTCGGGCCTAATTTTGATGGTTTGTGTTGGACAAAGTTTGGCTTACTACCTGTTCAAAGACAACTTTATTTATCCAGTTCTGGATAATTTCTGAAATGCATTTTTCCAGTGCCTACGTTGCTTTTTGAAAATGCACATGGATGTGTGGGCCAACGCTAGCATGAAGTTTTCAGTAGATCAGAATTCTATACACTGTTATAACCCAGGTGTTTGCTTGTTTTGTATAGGAATAACTATTTTTATTCAATAAAACTGCTCTTATCACCACAAAGCTCTTTCCGATGTTTAGTCAGATTCTCCTTTCTTGTAACTTGAATCCATTGGTTCGGGTCCTGCCCTCCAGAAGAGGAGAAAACAAGTTTGATTCATCTTCCATGTGACAGCCCTTTGGATTTTTGAAGGTGATTATCATGTTTCCTCTCAGTCTCCTTTTATTCAGGCCAAACATACCCAACTCTCTCAACCATTCCTCATAAGGCTTGGTTACCAGACCCTTCATTATCTTGGTCACCCTCATCTGCACATGATCCAGATTGTCAATACAGTATCCTTCTTAAATTGTGGTGCCCAGAATAGGGCAGTACTACTACTTCCCTTGAGCTGGACACTATACTTATGTTGATGCAGCCTAGAATAGCACTAGCTTTTTTGTTGCTGTATCACACTGCAGACTCATGTTCAGCTTGTGGTCTACTAAGACCCCTATATGCTTTTTGCATGTATTACTGGCAAGCCATCTTACATTCCTGCCTAAGTGCAGAACCTTACATTTGTACCTATTGGAATTAATTTTCTTTGGGCCCAGTTCTCCAGTCTGATAAGGTAATCTTGAATCCCAACACTGTCTTCTGTTGCATTCCTTCATCCAAGTCGCTTATAAAGACATTGAACAACAACAGACCTGGGACAGAACCATGTGGTACCCCACTTGTCACTTTTTTTCAGGGTGATGAGGAACCATTAGTGAGGAACTCTGTGGGTTTGGTCAGTCAACCAGCTACAATCCACCTAATAGTTACCACGTCCAGCCCACATTTTACTAACTTCTCTGCAAGAATATCACAGGACTTGGTCAAAACCCTTACAGAGATCAAGATACACTCAAGTCCATAGCATTCCCCTGGTCCACCAACTTTGTCACTCTATCCAAAAAAGAAATGAGATTCACTTGGCATGACTTGTTTTTTTGAGAAACCCATGTTGGGTCTTTGTGTCCCAAGGCCCTACCTACCCAGATAGTCCCTTGCTATGCATGAAAGCCTTCTTGGAACGCCTTGCTGAAATTTAAGATTTGTCAGAAATTTCTGAAATTTGGTTAAATTAAGGTAAAATTTCTATGCTAAATTTTCTACTGGGATAAAAAATTGTCTTGGTTTTTATTATGAATATAATGATCAAGTTTTATAAAGCCACTTGTCTTAGCCACAGAGCTGCTTCCATTGCAATATAATGATGTTTGTATGTTTAATGCATAAGGAAATGTGGAAGTGAAGCTAAGTCCAAAATTACAGCTATTCTTAATGCAGATAGAAAGTTATAGGACACCATTAAGTCTTACCCATATATCACTGAAAGTATAAGAGGATGGTGTGGAGTTCACCGGTTTAATTAGTAAAAACTCATCCCCCAGAAAGCAGAAAGAGCAACCAACCTAGTCTTTAGTACGGTATGTGACTTTGAGGGCGCATCTGTCTGCAGCGTAGTGGTCCCTTGAATTGAATAGCATATATACATATATATATATATGTATATATATATATATGATTTGTTTATTGGGCCTGTGAGATTTGACACATATACATACACACTGCTTTTTATCTATCCACCTTCTTATTCTGAAGCATTTCCCCAGCATGAGCCACAGTGCTCAAAATATGAAATTTTGTGAAATCCATTACAGTATCCCCATTTACTGAGTCCCCCCAATTCTTAACAAGTCATGCTCCCCTTAGTTGTCTACAAGCAGTAGAAAAGGAAGGTAGCAGAAGGGTGTTCTCCCTATACTGGTAATTCAAACACTGTACTATAGGAAAGGAAGGAAACACAGGCAATTGCTTAATGAAAATGAAACTTTTAATCTGGGAGACAGTTCCCAAATGGCTCTTCAGAACTGCATAGTGGAATTGCACTTTTCCTTGCTTTAGATGGATGTTGGTGCCATCCGTAGACATTACACCAATGTCCTTCCTCATCTCAGGCATAGCTGTCAACTTTCCCCCCCTTTTTAAGGGAAATTCCCTTATTCCGAATAGGATTCCTCACAAGAAAAGGGAAAAGTTGACAGCTATGATCTCAGGCTTATTTGCATGTGAAGCAGTTGAATGACTTCATATAACTAACAAATGAGGCAAATATCTCTAAGCATAATATTACTGTGGTGGTAGTGGTGGTTTTTATTTTTTATTTTTAATTTTTTTTAACCTACCCTAAGGTTCCAGGGCAAGTTGCAACAATTGCAACACAATCTTAAAAACAGTTTAAAATAACTACAATAAGAAAATAAGGTGGGTCCTAGATATATATACATCTCAGGTGTCAAAAGCCAGGGCAAGCAGGTGTGTTTTCAGCATTAATTGTCAGCTGTGAAGATACTAATCACACCTCTGTGGGGAGTGAGTGAGTTCCACAATTTAGGGGCTTCCAAAGAGTATGCCCTCTTCTAGGTCACCAGCACCCCAAGCTTTTGAGGGCAGTAGAAGTTAGAGCAATCCAGAAGAGACCAAAACAGATTTAGGAGCTTTGGAAGGAGAGGAGAGGGGGAGAACGTTCACCTGCACAAGGAAAATCCTTGCATGGTACAGCAATGTATGTAACTGCATTCGTTGTAAACTATTTGGGGCATGGTTTGAAAATGTACCTAGGCACAGAGCTTTAGTGGATTATGACTCAAGTTAATCCATGGGTGAAACAGGTATCTATTTTTAACAGTCTTTCTTATTTTAAGCAGCAGCTTCAGTAATGTTGCTCTACAGGGTAAGTTTATTTAATTTTTATTATCATTCTGACTCTTTTACCAACTCCCAAGTTTTGAAATGACATATGGTCTGGTCTTATAACATTTTATACAACCAAGAAGCCAAAAACTAGAGCTCAGTGAGTATTCAAATATGAAGACTACAAAGGATTTAAGGGTTTCCACTGCTTTAGGAAATATATTTCTGACTAGCCAGCATTCCAAGCAGAAAACAATAAAAAGATAGATCCCTCTTTCATGTTGGCACGTGCTCATATATCACTTTTCAGCTCTAGAAAAAAAAGTAAGCCATCAATATGAAATGTAATAGAATGTTCTAATTCATATTATTATTATTATTTTCAAATGTATATATGTACATTATTTAAAGTTAATATTTAAGCTTCTGCCATTGCATTTGTTAAGTAAGGAATGTGGTACAAGCATGAATTTGGTCTCTAGCAGAAAATTCAGGTTTTCTAAGCACCAAGGTGGGCACTGCCTTATGAAATCTCTGTGGGCAGGAACAACTGAGCTCAGGGACCTTAGATGCTCTGACACCCACAATTTCATGTCCCATTACTTCTTGGTCTAGTACTCTAGTTCAAGAGTTCACCTGCCTCCATTCTCCATACCTTCCTTTGTTTTCTTCTTCTCGAATTTGCAGCTGTGTACTTTGAAACAAGTCTCTATCATAGAAGCAGAATCAATAACACTAAATAAGCAGATGTAACCAGTTATTTAGATTGTAATCTTTATTCTAATTGTAGAATTTAACTTACATATATTTACAATAAAAAACTACATAAAGGGACATAAAGCAGCTTCTGCCAACCTGGTGCCCTTCAGATGTTTTGGACTACAACTCCCATCAGCCCTAGCTAGAACTTGTCCAAAACATCTGGAGGGCACCAGGTTGGGCTGTCATATAGGCTTATATTCCAAGCTTTCTTGCATAAGTAGTCACACCAAATTCTGGCAATTACTCAATCTTGCTGCAGCCCATTGTGCCTCATCTCACCCCATTCCAGAGAGTTCTTTGACCTGCAGGAAATGTTTTGGGGGAACCATAAAGGGGCATAGTGTGAATGTGGAGCCAGCAAACCCACATTGTCGCATCTTATGTGGATCTGATCCATAGAGAATTCTGAATCACAGAGAATTCTAAATCACCAAGTTTTTGGTAATTTTTGCACTGTAACGTAACAAAAACTGGAGCTGTCTGCATCTCCAGGAGCTATTCACTAGAGAGAGTTTTCTTTGTGAAAGTATTGTCTCTGAAGTCAGAGACACATTTAGGAAGACCAAGGGCTAAACTAGATATAATTTGGAAGTCTATGGATTGATCTTCCACTATCTCATTCTTTTTGCTAAAAGCAGAGATGAAATCTAGGCCTTTCCCTCTTCATGACTGCCACAATCTTAATCTGCCTACTTTAGCTATTATATAAGTGATGTTTTATGCTTTACCCATGTAAACCTGCTTGATATTTTATGATTTGGTGGTATAGAAATATGTCAATCAATCAATGATTTAAGACACCTATTCAGAATTTCATCTGCTCCCCTAGAATTAGATGGAAAACAGAGACAACTCAGTGAGTATCACCAACATACCGTACCAATTATAACACTATACTCAATTCTTCTCAGCACTTTCACATAGATATTAAAATTCATAGGAGATAATAAGTGTCTTTGAAGTACCCTTCAGCTCAAAGGCTATGAAGTGTAGCTGCATATTCTGAAAGGTGTAGTAGCACATCCTGAGGTTTACCTCCAGGAAGTATCCCCAAGTTGCATCCCAGCAGCACAATCTAGGTCAGATACTATGATGGTCCTGAAGGCAGGCAAGAGATCCAAAACAACACTCCCCTATTTATCTCTAGGTATATGTCATCCAATGGATGGGTAACCTATGGCCCTCCAGATGTTGCTGGACTGCATTTCCCATCAACTCCAGCCAGCATGACCAATGATCAAGAATGATTGAAATTATAGTCTACAGGTCCGCAAACCTGCACTAGGGCAACTGAGGCAATTTTAGTCTTAAACATAGGTCGAAAACCAGTCTGAAAAGAATCCATGGTTGTGGAGCATTACTGCAGTCAAACACCAAAACTCTGAATATCAGCTTATTTGTGCTGACATAAATATTATTATTAGTTGGCCCAGCCACACGTTGCTGTGGCTCAGTCTGTTAAATGGACCCTCAGAGTCCCCCTTCAGATTCTCCTCACCTTCAGAGTCCCTCTTCATTTTGTTGAAATGTTTTACGCATGTCCCCTCCTCCCCCCACCCCTGGCTCATCCCTGTGATTGGCCCCACATTGCCCCGACCCATGACCTATCCCGTCCCCGTCCTGCCCCCACCCGCAACGCAGGCGAATCCCCAGCTCCATTCCCTGCAAACCTGAGATGACGTGTTTTGGGACGTGGGTGGCTAGGGGCAGGATCCCGGCGTGGCCCTATGTGGAGGAATGGCCGTTCTGTCAGTTGTAGCATATTGGTTGCTGAGACGCAGGTTCGGCCTTCTATTCAGTGCATCTGTTTCCCAGGATGCACTCTGTCCCACCCTTGGAGACACAGCTTCTGGGTTCTATTTCCCAGCATGCACGGCAGTGTCTGCTGTCTGAGTTTGAGGTCCACAAAACAGGGTTTTACCTTGCGCTGGGGTGTATTCTGTGTATGCAAATTGTATGTGGACACTCGCTTATTTGCAGGTGACGTTGTGTCCAAATTTCTTTGGCATTGGTCAAGCGGTTTTGGTGAGAGGTGGAGACCAACACACAACCCCCTTTTACTTACACACACACACACACACACACACTATTTATACATACATACATACCCCACCCATCTGGCACAAGTCCAGCCTTTTTCTGGGATGTATCTAGAAAATATACCAATGTATGCTTTCAGAAATTCCCATTTTGAATGAGCAATTTCTGTTTAGGTGTTTAGGAAATCTTTAATGACACATTATACTCGCTACTGAGTATAATCCAATGTACACCAAATTACAACCATAAACATTAAATCCTCATTAACTGGTATCAGTGTCTAAAGATTAATCTTTGTTTTTTAAATATATATTTCCAAATGTGATTTAATTAGACCATTTACTTTTCTGATTAAGAGCCTATATGATTATTACCCATCTGGTCAGGTAATGACTAAGACTTTAATCTCCCTCCCCCCCTCCCTCCCTTTCCCCCTTTCTTTTTGTTAGTTAATCACAGCTTTAGACAATGTGCACACTTGTCTCTGCTTTCATTGTGTAGCAGAGGATAAAACCCTTAATACTGGATAAGGAAGTGTGACAGTACAGGTAGAGCCTTTTTTTTTTTTTTGGAGGCTCACCGTTTTGTGAATTCTAGAATCTTTCCTTATGAGATAGCTCTGAGCTGAATTTCACTGTTGAGCTTCCACTTCATTCGAAATCCACAGAATGGAGAAGAGCTATGTGAAAAGTGATTGACACACGTAGCAACCGATGCCATGTACTTTTAATTGGGGCTCACAGATGCCTGCAAACTGGGTCAAGAGCACTATATGAACTGAATGGTGTCTATGACAGGCGAAAGTATGCCACATGAACTTCTGCCTGTCACTCAGCTGCTAAACACATAGGACTGTGCCTCGCAGGCACATGTGGAAGGTGCACCCGATACACACCCATACCTTTAAACCAACACTGGGGCAGAAGGAATAAGCACCAGGTAGTAGGGGTGCCAACCTGCCCCACATAATCAATCACATGACATGGCACACGGAAACTATTTGAATGGCAACACCCATTAACTTTGGCGGGCTCCAGGCTCCTCAAATATTTCCTGGCAGGAGGCGGGGTGTCCAAGGCGGGATATAGGTTTGATGAGGCCCTAAACTACTGAAGGTAATAGGGCCCATTATATGTCCAGCTGTCCTTTGCCAACAACAAATTGTTGCTGTTTTTTGTGTACCACTGTATATAGAAATGAGCAAACCAGTGATATTTTAGGGATCGGGTTAGTAGGCAGGGCAAATTACTTACATCATAGGAGCCTACACAACACAAAACACTGTTGCTGTACAGTATGTAGGTTTTTTGTTTTTTTAATCTTATATTTTGGAAATGTACATCCAGGGTTTTTTTGTTTTTTTTGGGGGGGGGCAAGAGAGTGGGGCCCTAAGCTATAGCTTGTTTAACTTATACGTAAATCCGGCACTTTGACCCCTAGGAGTTGGCTCCTATGGAAGGAGGAAGCACCACCTGTTGAATTTCCGCCCACCACACGGATGACAAACGCACTCTGCCAGAAACAGTGACGCGCTTTGCGATAGGTTGCTTGAAATCACTCCGGGGAGGTGATTAGAAGATGACAGCTGGCGCGACCCGCAATCTCTTCCTATCGCTGCTCGGTGCGCGCTTAAGCTCTGGGGCGGCGAGAGGGGGCGGTAGTGGCAGCGGCGGGGTGGGAACGCGACTCCTTGTAGCAGGAGCAGGAGGAGGAGGACGAGGAGGAGAGAAGAAGCCACAGCTCGCCCAAGAGGCAGCCTGTTGCCCACATAGCTGTGCGCCTGCCCGCTCCTCCCTCTGTCCGTCGCCTCCCGCGAACAGCCAAGCAGTAGCAGCAGCATAGGCGGGAGGGAGGACGACAGACGGCGCCCATCCTCATGCCGAACAGGCGGAAGCCTCAGCTGAAGAAAGTACCCCCAGGGACACGAGCAGCAGCGAGTAGAAAGAAGGCAAGGGAAGAAGTGGCCCCGGGGAGGTCTGGAGACATCCTTCCCTCAGGAAAGCGCAGCCGGAGACCACCAGCCCTTTCCCGCTCGTCTCGGACTCAGTCTCTGACAAGGTGGACCTCGCCAAGATGGTTACTGTGGTGACCAAGCTGGTGCACTACCTGCACCTCAGGTAAGGCGGCCGGTGCCTGCGCTCTCTCTCTCGCGCTCCTCGCCGGCTCCTCCAACCAGAAGCCTCGCAGCCTCGGAGGCGGGGGACTCTCCGCGGTTCCCTCTCTCGCGCGCCCATTCGGAGCGCTCCGTTGACTGGGCGCACGCACCGCGCTCCAGCAATTTCACACACGAAGAAGAGCCATTGTCACTCTCTCACAAGCCTGTTTTAACTTCTCTTTTACAAAAACCCACAAATATAGTTATTGCATTTTCTCTATGCACCCCCCACCCCATCGCCCCATTCACATTCTTTCTCTCAGGCATTGGGCACCTTCTTTCCCTCAAAGAATTCTGGGCACTGTAGTTTACTCCTCTCAGATTCACAATTCCCAGCAACCCTTAACAAACGACAGAATTCTTTGAGGGAAATGTTTGTGCTTCTCATGTGTTTAGTGTGTACTCAGTCTATTGTTTCTTTGACACTTAAATGCATAATAATAATAATTGATACTAATATAATATTAATATTATTATTATTAATACTAATAATAATAATAATAATTTATACCCTGCCCATCTGGCTGGGTTTCCCCAGTCACTCTGGGCGGCTCGCAACAGGATATTAATAATAAAAAACAGACAAAACATCCAACATAAAAAACTTCCCTAAACAGGGCTGCCTTCAAATGTCTTCTAAAAGTCAGAGAGTTGTTTACCGTATATTACGGCGTATAAGACGACTGGGCGTATAAGACGACCCCCAACTTTCCCAGTTAAAATATAGTGTGTGGGATATACCTGTACTCACCGTATAAGAAATACGACCTGGCGTATAAGACGACCCCCGACTTTTGAGAAGATTTTCCTGGGTTAAAAAGTTGTCTAAATGCACCCCCTCCTAGCAATTCACCCAACACACTTCACACCCACACACTCCTCTTTTAGGGATACAGCCATTGTCACTATCAGGCAAGTCTCTTGACATAAGACTAAATTGTCAGTTCCATCCCAAACTGGACATGCCATTGGGGAATGGGGGTCAGGACTGCTGGCCCTTGGGAAGGGACAGAAGCAACACAAAACAAAAGCAAGCTGAGAGTGCCTGTGGGGGTGGGTAGCTGAAAAGATATAGGATCAGGACCCTTTTCCCTGTGCAAAAATTTCTGGATTAAATTCAAACCACTTCTTGCATATTCTTAATACATAACACACTCGTTGGAGAAAACATACAGATACCAAACTATACACTCTCTTAGTAGTCACCTGCGGTAGATCCTCTGGGTAGCAATAGGTTTTCAAATGCCTTATCAGTTGGTAAGTCCGTTCTAGGACGACTGCTGCTCTTAAATGTGAGAACTGATATTTTGTAGTGATTTTTTAAAAATAAATATCACTTGTAATGAGGAGGAGTGCAAGAAGAACTTTATTAGTGGAAGTTACAATATGTTTATATAACATAATTTATATGTTTTCATATACAAATAATTGTTGCAGGTGGTCCTAGTATAGAACCATTAAATGAGGATAGCTTCACATAGACTCAAGGGAGTGAGGTAGATTCTACACTAGCAAACTATCTTGGCACATATTTTATTTATTACTTTAAACTTTTCATCCTGATTTCTAGAAAATGTTTTCAGTGCAATCCTACCAACACCCTGTTCATTTTGATGTTTAGAGCCTGTTTGCTTTTCTCTTAATGTAATAATAATATAATAATAATAATAATACTTGGGGGGTATGTTAGTTGAAATGGATTTTTCTGGAATACAAATGATCATAATATGCATATCCTTTGAACTAAAAGAGAGGACCCATTTCAGCCTTTAAGCATTGATATTTGCACAACCGTTTGCTAATGCATGAAGTGGTAGTTCTGATTTCTTTACAAGTAAATTCTTACAAGGCAGTGGTTAACATAGCATGCATTCTGTAAGCAAAAAATGTGTTTCTGAGTGACGATGGAACTCTGTTATTTCTCCAGCTGTACATACTGTATGTATATGTTCCCAATTGCATATGACAGACAGCAAGATAGATAGATTCTGGGCTACTCATATTTGTATCCCTTACTTACTCTGATTATGGTTTAAGCCAGTAGAATAGGAACTCAGCAGTACCTGAAGTCTTTCTGTCCCATGTGCAAATCAGGCTTGTTTTCTGGTAGTGTGCTTTGGAGGAAAAATTTTCAGTATGCATATCAACTCGCTCCAGTATACCTGAACGAGTGTCTCCACCCCCATCGTTCTGCCCGGACACTGAGGTCCAGTGCTGAGGGCCTTCTCACGGTTCCCTCGCTGCGAGAAGCCAAGTAACAGGGAACCAGGGAGAGGGCCTTCTCGGTAGTGGCACCCGCCCTGTGGAACGCCCTCTCACCAGATGTCAAAGAGAAAAACATCTACCGGACTTTTAGGAGACATCTGAAGGCAACCCTGTTTAGGGAAGCTTTTAATGTTTAACAGACCATTGTATTTTAATATTTTGTTGAAAGCCACCCAAAGTGGCTGGGGAAACCCAGTCAGATGGGCGGGTATAAATAAATTATTATTATTATTATTATTATTATTATTATTATTATTATTAACTGGTTAAAAATGTGTTTTTCAAACTTACTAGTGATGAGAGTACCTTGAATATTGTTGGACTCTAAAGACCATAACTAGCAGGATTTTTTCTAAAAATACAGTCTCCTGTCATAAACTGGAAAGTCTCCTTAGGTTCAAACATAACTTGCCACGTAACATGAGTAGCTACTGTTGGAGAAACTACCGTAAGTTTAAAGCCCTACCGAACATTCAGAATCAGTTGTTTGGATACTTGCTTTTCTAAATTTCAACTTTCTTTATGATTTGGAAGTGTCCTAGCAAATAACAGATAGCTCAATGAGTCAGGCTGTGAGGGCGAAGTGTCTTTCCATATTTGCTAAGCTAGAAGCGCTTGCATTTTCACTTTTTAAAAAAAGATTATTATTGAAACTAGTATGCATGGTATGTTTGTTGTGCTTTAGAAGTATTTCCTCTCCCATACTTTGCTAAATGCATAGATTTGCAAAAGACTACATCTCATTTTACATTTCTTAAAAGGATTATCTTGCACATTTTAAACTTACTTTAATGACATGGTTATATGTTGAATCATTTGCAATGAAGAAATAAGGATGGAGAAATTTTGCCTGGAGCATACTCATGGCTGCTATATATGGAATGCAGGAGGAACTTACCTATGCTGAGATAGTTTTGCTTGGGTTCATATTATATGCAAAATATTGAGAATGTGTAAAAAATACTGATTGATAAATGCCTGAGTCATTAATCACTCTCAGTTAACTAATTAGACAAGCTTTGGCTATCCTGGCATTGTCAAAGACCCTAGATTGATTACACTCAGAATGTAAGGACTTTTGTAAGCTGAGTCTTGAACACAGTTGCTGAACTGAATAAACCACACTTCAAAAAGGGGAAAAGCCATCAGGGAATGGGGGTCTAGACACTGATATACCTAAACAGGGAAGACAAGTCTGATTTAATTAAACATTATGGTGGAGGCGGCCTATGCAAATGTACTATGTTACTGTGGATTAACATTTTTGTGAGGCTAAAATTTCTCTCTTGACCCGATTTTATGCAGTGCAATGCCTATTTACTGTTATGCTTCTGTGCTTTTTGACTTTAATTATTTATCCTCTTCTATTTACTGTTGTTATGACCTACAGTTACGCAATAAATTACTATGATGCTGCTTGCTTATCTGAAATCATTATGAGCTGACCTGGTAGTTAGAGAATCAGCAGTACTGATGGGAAATAAAAAACAAGAGTAGAACACAATAGTTATGTTTTTAAGGCTTATTTGGCATAGAACTGGAAGGCATAATGTTTTTCCAAGGCTGAGTAGACTAATGCAGCAACATTTAACAAACTCCAGACACTTTCCCAACATCAGCGTCTTTTCCAGGGAGTCTTCTCTTGTCATGAGGTGGCCAAAGTGTTGGAGCCTCAGCTTCAGGATATGTATATGTATATGTATATGTATATGTATATGTATATGTATATGTATATGTGTATGCACACACACACACACACAAAACCTGAGCTTACAATGGAGGGGTTCACAGTATTAATACCTGAAGAGGGTCTTGCTTCTTCCATAGCTGCAGCCTTGGATTTAAACAGGAATCAAACATTGTGCTCAGCCTGCTGCTTCATTTCATATACTGTAACTCCTCACTGTAACCTCTCTACTCTTCCTATATTATCAAAAATACATTATTCAACTAAATTATACCCAATGTGTTTTAGAATAGGACATCCAGTTCAAATTTCTTCTGTACTTCATCTTTAGGGACTGTTGCCCTTGAATCCAGTTTAGTTCTGTCCTTGATCATCTCCTTTCATTAGGTTAACTAGTTGATTAGTAAAAACAACAACAAAGAGCCTTGTGGTTCATTAAAGGCTAATGCATTTATTAAGGCACAAGCTTTCATGCATCTGATGAAGTGAACAGTAGTCTGTCAAAGCTTATGCCATATTGAATGTATTAGTCTCCAAACTGACACAATACTCTTTGTTGGTTTTTCTGCAGCAAACTAAACATGGCTACCTTACTAGGAATAGTAGAAAACTATGGGTTATCAAAGATTTTAGGTTATCAAACATTCAGCTTGAACGGCTTTTGAGGACTGAGCCTGATGGTTCTGGATTTCTCCTTATGTGTCTCTTCTCAATTCCCTTCTAGAAACTGTGGCAACTCTGGGTGGCTCAGAAACAACTTTACTTAGCTGCAGCAAATTAAACTGATTCAATTACACTGATTAACTAACATACTAGATTTGGGCTGCTATAGTTTCTGAAATGGGTGTGCTAATACACTGCTTTAATTGTTCTATATCTATATATCTATATCTATATATCTATATCTATATATTCTGATTTGCGTTAAGCATTCTTGTTCTGTTAACAAAATAATTATGTAGTTTCCAGGATTCCACTACTAATATTTCTATCTAAATTGGGTGTAAGTCAAAAATATACAAATAGTACACCAAAAGTATTTACTTCTATTTTTAGGAAGCTTCCCTGTTGATAAAAATGCTGTACACAATTAAAATATGTTTACATATAATTAAATAAATTCACAGCCAATGTGAAACAATACTTTAGAACAACGAACAAAGGAGACAGAAATGGGTAGAACAGGCTCAAATGACTAATATGAGAAACACTGAACAAACAAAGCAAGACAAAGAAGGGGCAGACCAATAAAAAACAAGACAGTACAGTATTCATAAGCAAAGTGATCACTGATGTTACAAAAGATACTTGTATAGCACATTACATAAGGACGGTGTCAATAATAGCAGGGGGTGGATTTTAAAGGCTGCAATCCTCTACACACACAAATCTCTGAATATGGCTCATTGAAGTCACTGGGAAGCAGACATGTGCAGCACTGGACTGCGATCTATAACTAAATCCACTTACCAGGAAGTAAATGTTACTGAATTCAGTATTTCTTATTACCCCTGTTGGCTGACATTATTATGTTGTGTTGTTTATTTTGTTTATTGTTTTAATAGTTTCTTGGCTGTTAGCCACCCTGAAAGTGTATTAGTGAAGGGTAGGACACTCCCCCCCCCCCAGCTCTCTTATTACACTGATTCTGAGATAAACTGAAGAGTGGTGAACCACATGTACCTATTCTCTCGTAGGGTAGCCTGGGTGCATGGAGCACACATGAGCCTCCATTCTAAGTGGGAGAGGAGTTAAAGGCTCTTTGGAATGAACATCTGCACTGAATTATATTTTTAAGACTATTTAATTGTTACTTGTATTTTCCATTTATAACTCTCATACAACATACTATATCCCGCATTTTTCCGTATATAAGACGCCCCCAATGTATAAGACTATTTTATTGGATCTTCCAAATTAAAAAAAACACCCCTCAGCACCAGCTGTGTATAAGATGAGCACCAATTTTAAACCTACTCTTTTGGTTAAAAAAACATATTATTATACACGGGGGGGGGGGGAACTGTATATCACAGACCAAATAACACCCACTGGTGGCATAATCCACTTTTGGGCACCATTGATTTAATTAATTAATGGATTATTAAGTATATTCTGTTTTGTTCTGGTTGGAATGGTTTTACTTCTTTTTACAATTGCAGCTATTTTATTGTGGTGAAGGGTGGCCAAGTGCTTATCTTTGGATTGCCCAAGTATGCATTTATTAAAAAATTGAAAATTCCTGAACTTTATGACATACATGACGATTTTTTAAAGGACGTCACCTAGATAGATTTAATTTGGTTTCTTATCTATTGAGTATGTAGAGCAAATATTACAAATGATTATAACACAAATGATGAATCACTGCTTAGCAACCAGAGCAAACACCCCCCTCCCCTTTCTGACCACATTTAATTGTTGGTTTGACTAACAGAGCAGACCATTATGCTCTGGTTATCAAATCTGTCCTACCATTGTTGGAAAAGAATTAGGTTTTAGATCACAGGACATCTTGTCTACATTAACATTTCTTTCATTTGCATCCAAATTCAAGAGATGTTTACTATGGTAATAGCAAATTCACTGAAATTTAGATAACACAAAACTCACCAGAATCAGAAAAAACTCTCATATTCAAATTTAAAGGAGGTCTGTGGACTTCAGATAAGTGTTCAAACAATGTTAAATCTTGATTAGATATATGTGTCTAAACTAAACAAAAAAATTACAAATATATTTATAATCTCTTCAAAACAGATCAGACTGTACAGCACAGAAAAGACTGCCTTTCCCTGTGTGGCTTATGAAAACACTTCCCTTTTAAATAAATAAAGATTCATAATGAATAGTGATTAATACTGATTATATGAATAGTTTACAAGTAATATTTATAATCCCCTAGCCATTCTGATTTGGAATTCCACAGGCACTCCAGACTGCCTCACAAAGCAAGGCATGGCTTGATCAGCAGAAAAGAGCTCTGTGATATATCCCAAACAAGCGTGCTCATTTGTTGTAGCATGAGATTTCATATGCATGGGCATTCTTCACCAGAGACACAAGAGGGCACTAGCTCAAGCAGAAGACCCAAGTTCATCCCTTGGTATCTCTTGATAGGACCTATCTGAAATCCCCGAGAGCCGCTTCCATTCAGTGGACAATATAAAGCTAGATGGAACAAGGTGACATCCACACCATACATTTAAAACACATGGCTCTCCCCCAAATAATCCGGGGAGCTGCAGTTTACTCCCACAGAGCTACTATTCCCAGCACTCTTAACAAATGTTCTGGCTAATATGACTGGTGCTTCTCTTGAAGCTCTGGCTAATCTATGGAATGCTGTATGAGAATGGCTCAGGCCATTGACACAATAATCCCTTGTGTCCTCTCCCACTTGTATAACCCACTTGGTACCTTTGTGTACAGGAGAGCTCAGGGCAATGAAACAAGCTGAGAGACAGCTTCAACGCAAGTGGAGGAAAACTCCAGATCATAGCTGCCAAGTTATCCCTTTTTTAAGGGATTTTCCCTTATGCTGAATAGGCTTCCTCGCGAGAAAAGGGAAAACTTGGCAGCTATGCTCCAGATGAATACAATTGAACGCTGCCTACTCAGTGGCAGTGAAAGTGACAACCAATGCATACTTTGCTGCCTCCATTGCATCTTCATGGTGTCCTCTCGCAGAGCTTTTCCAGATAGTATGGGGCCTTTGGGGGCCTTTTACAGAGGGTCGAAGGAGGTGGTAGAACCAATGGTGGCTTTCTGTGGCTCATTTGCAAAGCGTTTTGGGGATAAAATTGCTTGTATCTGCCAGGATCTTGACGGCTGTTACAGCTGATGAATCTCTGGAGGTGTCCAGAACACTGTCTAGTTCTTTTATTTGGGATGAGTTTAAATTTGTAAGGCTCAAGGATGTGGACAAGGTGCTTGGTTCAATCCGGGTTCCATGACTTGTGCCCATGTCTCTTGCCAATCATAATTGAGAAAAACTAGTGGGGAGGGGACAGCCAGCTGCAAGAGGGGTTGGTCCTTGTCTGCTGAAAGGAAACAGTGATAAATATGGCCGTTCCTTAAGAAACCCTACCTAGATTTGGTTACAGGTAGGTAGCCGTGTTGGTCTGGGTCGAAGTAAAATAAAAAAATTCCTTCAGTAGCACCTTAAAGACCAACTAAGTTTTTATTTTGGTATGAGCTTTCGTGTGCATGCACACTTCTTCAGATACAGTGAAATAGGAGTCCCCAGGCACTTATATAGAGAAGGGGTGGGGGAGGGGGTGGGGGATCACTCAGAAGGGTGGTGGAAGTGGGTGATTGACTGACTGATAGCTGTTGAGTGATCCCCCCTCCCCTCCCCATCCCCATCCCCACCCCTTCTCTATATAAGTGCCTGGGGACTCCTATTTCACTGTATCTGAAGAAGTGTGCATGCACACGAAAGCTCATAACAAAATAAAAACTTAGTTGGTCTTTAAGGTGCTACTGAAGGAATTTTTTTATTTTACTTCTACCTAGATTTGGTCAGTCATCTGGTCAGTATAGTGGTACCTCTGGGTATGAACTTAATTCGTTCTGGAGGTCTGTTCTCAACTCGAAACTGTTCTTAACCTGAGATGCGCTTTTGCTAATGGGGCCTCCCGCTGCGCACACGCCTCCAGCGCGTGATTTCCACTCGCATCCTGGGGCAAAGTTAGCAACCAGGAATGCCTACTTCTGGGTTAGTGGAGCTCGTAACCTGAAGCATTCGCAAGGAGGATGGTTCGTAACCAGAGGTATTACTGTAATGCTAATCTCCCCTTTTTGGGCAAGATTCTTGAGTGAGTAGTTGCATGCCAGATACAGGCTATCTTGGATTAAACCAATTTTCTAGATCCATTTTCATTGGGGTTTAGGCCCAATTTTGTTTGGGAAACTTCTTTGGTTGCCTTTTCTGATGACCTTTGATGGGAGAGAGACAGAGGAATGCAGGGCCTCTGGCTTGGCCCCAGGACTGTGTGCCTGGGGCTGCACACACCTTTGTTTGTTTGTTTATGTATTGTAAGTTGCTTTGTATTATCTTTGTTGTTGTTGTTGTTTAGTCGTTTAGTTGTGTCCGACTCTTCGTGACCTCATGGACCATAGCACGCCAGGCACACCTGTCTTCCACTGCCTGCCGCAGTTTGGTCAAACTCATGTTCATAGCTTCGAGAACACTGTCCAACCATCTCGTCCTCTGTCGTCCCCTTCTCCCAGTGCCCTCAATCTTTCCCAACATCAGGGTCTTTTCCAAGGAGTCTTCTCTTCTCATGAGGTGGCCAAAGTATTGGAGCCTCAGCTTCAGGATCTGTCCTTCCAATGAGCACTCAGGGCTGATTTCCTTCAGAATGGATAGGTTTGATCTTCTTGCAGTCCATGGGACTTTCAAGAGTCTCCTCCAGCACCATAATTCAAATGCATCAATTCTTTGGCGATCAGCGTTCTTTATGGTCCAGCTCTCACTTCCATACATTATCTTAGGAAACCCCCCCAAATAAATTTAATTAAATAATAATAATAATAATAATAATAATAATATCCTGCCTGCCCGAAACTACCATTGCCATTACTATCTGAATGCTTGCTGGAATAGGAACATCTTTCCTTGTTCCTCCTGAACAGATTAGTGGTATTTTGGTTTGGGGTTTGAGAGAGACAGAGTTGTAAAGAGATGGAAAACCCTGCTCATTTCTCCTTTAAAAATTAGGCTGCCTCAGAAATCAAATGAAGTCATGAGTCATGTAAAATACAGCAGGTGGTCAAAATGCCCACCTACCATCTGCCAGTATTAAGGTGTAGGTGATACAGGACAAGAGCTTCATTACTCTCGTTATGTACTGCTGAAATGGTTTGCTAACTGATACTCCAAGTCTTCTCTCATCTGAATTTAACAAACTCCTGAAAGTGCTTTTGCATTGCAGCAGCATTATATTTCAGCCAGCAGATGGCAAGCAACCAATTCAGTGCAACTGCAAACTCTTTCCACCTGGAAACATCTGAAAAGTATTCTAAAATTAGTTCTAGTAATTTGTTCCTCATTACATTTCTCGCTGGAATACAGGAATTGATATTTTTCAAAAGCTGTAGGATTTCTGAGTTATGATTACAAATTGTGAGTTTATCATATAGAGAGTCAGTGAGTGTCTGGAGGCGGTTGGAGGGTGGATGGCAGTTAATGCATTGAGGTTGAATCCCAAGTCAGAATAACTGAGGGATAGGGGGTGAGCAAGGGTGGGGTGGGGGCTCCCTGGTCCTGAATGGGATAACTGTGCCCCTGAACGACCAGGTGCACAGCCTTGGGGTCATGTTGGACTCACAGCTGTCCATGGAGGCACAGGTCAACTCTAGGGTCCAGTTTGTCTACCAGCTCCATTTGGTATGCCGGCTGAGACCCTACTTGCCTATGCACTGTCTCGCCAGAGTGGCACATGCTCTGGTTATCTCCTGCTTGGACTACTGCAATGTGGTTTACATGGGACTACCTTTGAAAGGACCCAGGTGGCACCGTGGGTTAAACCACAGAGTCTAGGGCTTGCTGATCAGAAGGTCGGCGGTTCGAATCCCTGCAACGGGTGAGCTCCCGTTGCTCGGTCCCAGCTCCTGCCCACCTAGCAGTTTGAAAGCACATGAAAGTGCAAGTAGATAAATAGGGACTGCTCCGGCGGGAAGGTAAACAGCGTTTCCGTGTGCTGCTCTGGTTCGCCAGAAGCAACTTTGTTATGCTGGCCACATGACCCGCAAGCTGTCTGCGGACAAACACTGGCTCCCTCGGCCTATAGAGTGAGATGAGCGTCGCAACCCCAGAGTCGGACACGACTGGACCTGATGGTCAGGGGCCCCTTTACCTTTGAAGGTGACCCAGAAACTACAATTAATCCAGAATGCAGTTGCCAGATTGGTGATTGGGAATGGCAGCCAGGACCATATAACACCGGTCCTAAAACTCATTGGCTCCCTGTACATTTCCAAGCACAATTCAAAGTGTTGGTGTTGACTTTTAAAGCCCTTAACGGATTCAGCCCTGTATACTTGAATGAGTGTCTCTGTACCTATTGTTCAGCCTGGACACGGAGGTCTACCTCCGAGGGCCTTCTGCCAGTTCCCTCATTGCGAGTAGCAGGCAGTAGTGGGAAAGGTGGTAGCAACGGGCAGCCCAGCTCTGAAAAGTGAAGTGCCAGGTGAAAAATCCATTGCAGCAGCCACCACCTTAATTTCTCAGAATGCCTCTGAACTGAATGTTGTGGCCAAAAAGCATTCTGGGAAAGTTATTATGGTTGTGGTTGCAGCTACCTCATCAGATGTTTCTTTTTAGAGTTCTGGTATGTAAAATCACTTACTTGTTTTTGGTTTTAAATTAAAAAGGGAGGCTGGCATCAGCATCAACAAGGCCTTTAGGGCCTCTGTGCCAGAGCCCAGCATTTGCTCCACCATGTGGGGTGCTGGTGGTGGAGCTGTGTTTCTGATTCTCATTGTCACAGAGATAGGGTTGTAGACATTGTGCTTCACTCATGATGAGCAGATTGTAGGGGCTCTGTGTCAGCAGAATGAGAGCTAGCAGAGGGATAGGCAAATACATGCTTTGTCCTACCTTTTGGCAAGATGAAGTATACCATTAATGGAGGACAAATTGCCCATTGTCTTGTTTACTAATACTATAGATATGAGTGAAAATTTTGTGAATACCAACTTTCAGCTTGACATAGAGGCATGTATTCTGTGTGTGTGAGAGAGAAATTGGACATGCCTAAAACGGTTGTTGTCTGTGCACTGTACAACTCTAGGCTTGTTGTTGTTGTTGTTGTTGTTGTTTGTTGTGCAACATTCCATTGCAAATGGTTAGATATTTTATGGATCCACAGCACATCCCAGAACTCAGAAAATTCATGCAGGGTCCACCTCCTTACACTTGATTTGGAAAGTGACTTAAATGACAGTGTTTGGAATTCTAGTCCATGGAGCGAGGGCTATTTCCCCCGTTGTTTAACAGGTTCCGGTTTGAAACTATAGGGGCAGAAACAAATGAGAACAAAGGATTGTAAGAAGAGTATTGGGTGTAGTGACCTATTTGGCAGAAGTGAATGGGTGTAGTAATAAAGAGGCATATAGATCAGCTCTAGGGACAAAAACATAACAAGGAGTATAGCATAGAAAATATAAAGTGTTGATGCACTTAGAAGATGAATTCAAGGAGGATGAACTGATTTCAAGAGCATCCTCACAGAGCAGAACCAAATGCACTTGAAAAAGGGCTTTTCTTTCTTTTTGGGGTGCTCTGTCAGACAAAGCGGACCTGCAAACCATCAGACACATTGAATTTATAAAAGAAAAAAAAGGGCAGCGTGGCATATAAAACAGTTCAAAGAAGCTATTTGTAACCCTGTGATGTAAAGCAGCCTGTGGCCTCATTTGCATGTAATACTGAGTCAAACTATAGCTTGAAGAGCAAGTGCATGCAATGATAAAATCATGACTGCTTTGCTTCTCTCCCCACTCCTCCTGTAGTTGCCATGCTACTGAGAGCTAAGCCGCAGTATGGCATAGCAGTATGTCTGAACCCAAGTTTTTTTTTTTTATCTCCCACAAACAAACCACAAGCAATAAGCCAAGAATAAATATTGGTTACTCTTTTTCAGATTATGGCAGAGGCAGTGCAAAGCAGTCTGTTGCATATTGGGATATTTACATACATCTGTCATACAATCTAGCACTGTTCCTGATCAAGGGTAATACATCTTGGTAGGAAATTCCATAGATTTCTATACATATAAGATAGTCATTCATTGCACAATCAAGTGATTACTTGCTGAAGAGTGGCACCCTCTAAATTTTTACTATCTGTTTCCTCTCATCACACTTGTTTATTAAAAATAGTTACAAAAGCAACCACCAGAGTGCACCAACATACCCTTTTAAAATTATCTGTAGGACAAAAGGGTCAAGCTCCATTTATTTGTATATGTTATTTAACGTGTGGACAGAACTTTAATATTGCATTAGCTTTGAATGTGAAGTAAGTCATGTACCAGTATTAAATACAGTTAATTACAATGCATCTACAGCTAAGCCATGCAGAAACAACTGTCTAAACTAGTGGGACTTATTTTGATCACATAAAAGCAAGACTGATTGGTATCTCAATTGATTGGTAGCCTTAACTGCAAGTCAACCTTTTTCTAATTTATTGGTTTATTAATCTGCAAACAGAAATAGCTGATGAGTACTGAGATAATCAAATTTTAAGAAAAGTAGAAACATGGATTATACTTCCCCTCCCCTAATTTCCCCTGTATTACAGGGGTGCTCTTATGTCTGTACTTTACAGCTGTACAATCCTGCCACATTTCACCATTAATCTTTTATATAAGAGAGCAAAGAATGGACAGAAGTTTAAAATGCTGAACATGCAGACCTGCATAACCTCAGTGAAATTCAGTGAAGCTTCCTCCCATGTCACTTTGCTGATATGCCTCTGTTTAATTGCCAGGAGGTGCCAGATTTAGCTTGTAAAAGCACCAGAGTAAATTTGCTTCTTAAATAAATATTGGATTTGCACTACAGAGAGATCACTATCTGTCCCCGCATGCCTGTGGAAAGAGTATTAACCAATATTAATATCACAATTTTTATTGAATTCTTTTACTATCCAACAAAACATGTGTAATACAACCAGATGAAAGAAACAAATGCTCAAGTGTGCACATAACACAATTAAAGAAAATGAGGCAAGTGGCCTTGAGCAGTAGTGCAGGAAGCAAATCATGTTACTGTTAAACCCAGGCAACTCTTTACAAGGTTACATGGCCTAGTTTGTACTGATATTATGTACCTTTGCACTAAGTGTAATTTAATTAGCCAATTTTATGAGCTATGGCTACTGTGATATTCTCTGTGACCCGAAGATCTTTTAAAAGAGAGACTTGGCCCTTGATAAGTCTTTGCAGTTGTTGGTGTTAGTGTGAGCTCTTACAGCTGCCTTTACTGTTCATTCCATTAGAACTCCCAAGTACAGTATATAGACATTTGTGTGCATGGCACAGCTTTCTGTTTACGGTAGGTTGCAGATCTTTGCATGCCACCAGACTTTACATGGCCCCCTAATTCTCGGGAAACTGAGAAGATTGGGAAACTGCTGCAAGTTGGAGACAAAATTGTTGACCCCTGGTGCCTTATCTTCAGACATGGGGTGCTTTGAATTCAACCAATAATGGCATAGTACATCTAGTGAAAAAAATAATGAAAAGCTAATCTTGCTATATTGGTGCTTTTATGTTAATGACGTTCACTGTCGTTAAAAATGAACTGCAGATATTACCACACTGAGAAAGGGCACATGACCTGCTCATAAAGACAGAGAAACGGAAATTTTCTCAGAATTGAAAGGGGAGGAGGGTACTTATGTTAATGCTCAAAACTTGGGAAGGGAAGAAGTAAACAAAGACACATTTCAAATCCATTATGGCAGGCATCCCCAAACTGCGGCCCTCCAGATGTTTTGGCCTACAACTCCCATGATCCCTAGCTAAAAGGACCAGTGGTCAGGGATGATGGGAAGTTTGGGGGTGCCTGCATTATGGTTACAGAAAGTAAAAGCACTCAGCGTTGAAAGTTTTTTTTAAAAGTTTAAAATATGAATGGGTCATAGAATGCAGCTGGCTTGGACAAGGATTTGTGTTGTGCATCACCAGCAACCTCACAGCATAGTTAGGTGTTCTGGGACCACATCACTACATTTGAGATGGCACAGACAATAGCTAACTGCTACTTGACAAAGAATCATAGTGTCTCAGTAGCAGCAGCGACATGTGGTGTGTTGGGGCAAAGATGTTTACAGGCTTATTCCATGCATGTTTACTTGGAAGCAAGTTCCTGAGAGTTTAGTGCACTGTGCAGAAAATTGTAGCCATAGATACATTCCGAAAGGTGCACCAACCTCAATTGTATTTTTTAATGGTAATAAAGCACAGATACATATATCATTCTATCTTTAATGACACATTTCATCCTTGCTTTTCAAGCACACTTTAAAGAGTTAATGAATCCACCAATAAGAAAAAGTTCTTGAATATATTTCGGCATTCCTGTTACTCTCCTCTTAGTGAATTGTATGCACTGAACTTTTTTTTCCATTTCGGGGAGTGTTTCAGTTAAAAACTATGTTTTAAATTACAGAGTAATGAACAATCAAATGCATGCTTTCATCTTCCCAATATTCTCGAATAAAATCTGTTCAGTATCTGCAGACAGGAGTTTTTAATTCTGAAAGTGGCAAATATTTACTGATTCTCTTTAGGTGTCCTTCTAATCCAGGCATCCCCAAACTGCGGCCCTCCAGATGTTTTGGCCTACAACTCCCATGATCCCTAGCTAACAGGACCAGTGGTCAGGGAAGATGGGAATTGTAGTCCAAAACATCTGGAGGGCCGAAGTTTGGGGATGCCTGTTCTAATCCCTCCTGCTTCCCACTGTGCCACCAGCATGTGGTTAGGTGGTTCATCCTTTACCATTTTCAATTCTGTCTCTTCCAGCAGTCCCTAATGACAGCTCAGCTGGATCAAGCTGCGTTTGCATACTCTGACATGTAAAAACTTCGCTTTGTTCAACCTTAGTTGTGGAATCTTTTCAGATTCCTATTAAATAAAAGACAGCTTTTGCATATTTATTTTTAGAATGCCCAATCTGTATCCTGTTTTGGTTTATAGAATTGTATTGTGTTCAAAGGTTTTGTACAACAAAGGCTTGTATTTTTTCTACATTGTGTCTGTATTGCATATTTATTGTAAATTATATACATTTGATTCTATGTTCTTTCCTCCATCAAGTTTTTTTTCTTATTCACTGTAGGATGTTTGGTAACTGAGGACAGCTTTTGGTATGCAGTTAAAACAATGAAACATAGTATCAAAGTTGTAAATCCTTTCAGTGTTGTACACTACATGTTTAAAGAAGAGCTATGGCAAAACAATGTTCTATTAAGGCTGAAATCCTAACTCCCATTTACTTGGAAGTTCAGTCCTACAGAATCCAATAGCACTTACTTCTGAGTTGACATGGTAAGGGCTGTGCTGTACGATGTTTATGATTTCCTTACTTCACTTACACTGTTGGTATATCCTCCAGGAGCTCAGGTAACAGGAAAGATAATTTAAAAAGTTTGTAACACTTAATGACAATGATCACATTGAGGTATGCTTGGTGAGCAGCAGGTCAATTTAGGCTGCAAGTCTCACTGAACTTTTTGAGGCTCACTTTTGAATAACAGATAGGATTGTTCTGTCAGTCCATGGTTTTGACTGAGATGTTAATGCCTGCTTCTGTGTTTGTGTTACCTGCCTTGTTCTTACTTTTTACATAAATAGGCAAATACATATTTATTTTACTTTTTTTTTAAAAAAAAAATCCATATCTCACAGGAGTGAAAGGAAGCTCTCTCTCTCTCCCCCCCACACACAGTACTGTGCAACCCAATCAAGTCTAAGGGCAGATTCAGTCCAATCCCATCTCATATTCTATATGAATATTCATTTGATAGGGACAGGATGGGGGGGGGGGACTGCAGCATTAGCAACTGCCACTCCTGTGATCCTGCCGCCTGAGGCAATCGCCTCACCTTCCCTCATGGGTGGGCAGGACCTGACCCCAGCCACTATGGTCAATTTTCAGGGATGATGGGAGTTGAGGCCCAACAATAAATTGGGAGCCATTGCCTGTTCCACATGTCTTATGGTAAGCTGAATCCAAAAACAACCCATCATTCAGCTGGTTGTATAGGAGCAAATTGTCCCAGCTGCTGTTTGTGTCTTGATTCATAAATGATGCACTCCGTTCCAAGACAGGTTGTACAAGAGCATATTCAGGAAATCCCAGACCTATTCTCAAATAACCATAATTGCAGTAGGCATCTTTTAACCCTACCATATGTGTAATGGATGACCACTAGCAAGTAACTCTGAATCTATTTTTAATGCCAGGGCTTGGTCTGCGTAGCAACAAGGAGGGAAAGAAAGAGATTTTGCAGGAGGTTTGACTAGATGACCCTCTTGATCTCTCCCAACTCTACAGGCTATGATTCCATGAATGCCTTTTTCTCATAGCTACCGTACCTGAAGCGACCAAGTGAAGACCGCTTTTCCTAAAGAGAGAGAGAACAACAAAGGATAATAACAATGGCTTGCATAATTACGCACAGCACATTCCTATCAAAAACAAAACCCAAATAGAAACTAAATTCCGCTGAATAGGGTGGTGGATTAGATGCGCCTCTGGCCTCACCCTGTAGGGCTCATCTTATGTTTTTAAAATGTACCCCAAAAGTTCCTTTGTTGCAACAACTTCTTTGAGGAATGCAGAAACTCAAAGTTTTAGTTTGGCTCCTCTCGTTTATAAATGATTCTTTACAAATGTCCGAACCTAGCAAGTCAGTGTGAGCTTAGTGCACCTGACTTAGCACAGTAGCGGGATCAATACTGGTTTCCATGTAGCGAGCAAGGAACGTCCCGCTAAAGCGGCGAGGAAACGCTGGGATGGCCGCGCGTGCCAATCATAGATAGGCTTGTGCCACGGGGTCCTGAGATCCCCGCGGTTCACCGCGCCGCAGGCGCTGAGAGAAGGAAACCTGCGAGCAAGGGGTTAAGAAGCGTTGCACGGAAGACACAATCAGTTGGGAAGGAGCAGGTGGAGGAAAGGGAGAAAAAAAGAAAAGGCAAAGCGACACTCCCGGCTGGGGTGGGGAAAGACCGGCGCAGAACATATGAGCGTAAGCATGTAGCTGACTCATGAAAAGGTCGCCCGAGAGCAAGACTCGCTTGGAAAAAGAGGCGGCCGGGGTACTTGGCCCAGGCTGCGAGGATATAATTGGAGGCGGTCCGGACTGAGGCTGGTCCTTCCCTCGCCCGCGTCGCCCAGTGCGAAGCGCAGCCTCGCCTCCGAGGGGGCGGGCCCGCGGCCAGCTAATAAGCCCCGCGGCCGGGCGAGGCAGGAACTTCGCCGGCGCTGCTCCCAGTCCAGGAACAACGATGCCCTCGCCCGCATCATGAGCCGCTGGTCTGCTTCCCAGGGGGTGGTGCTCACAGCCTATCACCCCAGCAGCGCCGATGCCGAGGCGCCGGGAAGCAGCGCCAAGGAGGCGGCGGGCGCGTCCCCCGTAAGGTAAGGAAGGGGTGCCCGCGGCAACTGGGCGGGTGGTGCTCGTGGGGGAGGACAAGGGAGGGCTGCCTGCTTGCCTGCTTACCTGTTGACGTAGGCAGGGTGGCTGGAGCCAGGTACAAAAGGCTGCCTCTCTCGAAGGGCTGCGTCAGGCCATGTGACCAAAGTTTAAAGGACGGTCAGGAGGAATGCCAGCAGCTCCACCACCCTGGGGCGCGGTTGCCGAGCGTGCAACAGGTGGAAAGCGAAGGCTAATGCCGGCTGCGATTTGTAAACCGCTTTGAGGGCTTGTTTTGTTTTGTTCTGAACGAGCAAGCGGTACAGTATATAAATTTTGTGTGTGGGGGAGAGGAGGAATGAGATAGTGTACCAAATACTACACCCAATGCAAAAGTCCTGAAATTCACCCCCCCCCCCCGGCACCAGCATGTTCGATTTCTGGAGGAGAAATAACATCGTCTTGCCCTTGCACTCCGATCCTAAGCATATTTTCCTCTAAATTTTGAGTTACCTTTGATGTAGGCATTATTTATTTCTTGCATGATTAGTACGCTACTTGATGAAACATTAAATATCTAAGAGGTTTACCTAGAATTAGTCTTATTTGAATTTCTCTTATAAATGTAGTTATAAAAAATTATGTGTGAAAAGGGATTTTCCTTCCAAGTTACTACATGGATCGAGCAATGAATGGAAGGTGTTGGTGGGGGAAAGTTGAGCTACCTTATGGCAGCGGGAGGCACTAGCTTTCTTTTCATTCTCTTCTGGGACTGTCTATGGAAAAAAGAAACAGCATTTTATATTGTTAAAAAGAAGAAAAACACACACATTTAAACCTCTTTCAATAATTAATTGTAAGAATAGCAAGAGTAAATTATTAGGCTATTTTACAAGTAGAAATATCCCTTTCCCCTTGCTTGCAGTGGTGCAAACAGTATTTCCTGCAGTGTGCACTTTGGTTCCCCCTCCCCATCATTATTTTCCCCCAATGAGCTCAATACATTTTTATTACTCTGAGGTGTTTGTCAAAATACTGACTGCATAAGCTAGAGGTCATCACAGACAAGAAAGCTTACTTGAAAATAGAATGAATACTCCTGAAGGCACCTATGTGGGGTTTGGGAGGAAAGACAAGTGTGAAGTAGAACAGTTTCAACAGGATTGGGGCATATTCACTATGTCCCGATATATATGTGTGTGTTTCAAGGAAAGCGGGTTTTCTTACAATATCAGGTTTTGGTTTTGTTTGTTTTTTTTTTTTAACATACTTTTTATTAATTTTACAAAATACAAAAAAACAAAAAAACGGTACATACTTAAACCCCTTTTCCACCTCCTTCCTACCCACCCACATGGCTCCTCCCCTGCCACAGAAGTATCCCATGTTTGTGAACAGTCAGAAGTGGTCCATTTTATGCTTGGATTTCTGTCCTCCTCCCCCTCCCCTGACCCCAAAGCCCCCCCCTGCCACCAGGGAGCTCCAGCAAACCAGGGCAGTACGCAGGAGGACATCCATCCAACCATCTATTGTTATACCAAAAAAAGAGAAAAATAGAAATAGGAAAAAAAGGGGAAAAAGAAAGGGCGAAGAAAAAAAAAGAAAAAGAAAAAAACAATACAAAACAGAAAAATTTTTCTTGCATTCATAGTTGAAAAACCATATTTTATGGGCTTCCCCTCCCCCCCTTCCCCGGTTTTCATCCCTTTTTTATCATCTGCAACAGTTTCTTACTTTATAAAAATACACCTTTGTATCTTATACAACTTATAAATCAATTGTTAACATTTTCATCTAATATTCAAATCACTGAAAATTCAAACTCCCATTTTCTCTTCCCGTGCCTAATTTTTTTTTCTCCCTCTATAAGCCTCCATATTTTCACATTTTCCAAAATCCATTCACTTTTAAAACTATAACTATTCTCAATTTAACCTTACATCCCCGATTACCGGCTCCACCCCCCCCAATCCAGCAAATTCCAAAATCAGCAGACCAGTTATAAACCTGTTAATCCATCCTTATAATCACAACATCACTTTCCCTTCACCCCACCCCCTGTTTACAGTCTCTTGCCATCCAGGTCACCATACAGGACCCCTGAATTTCTTCTCTTCTCTGCATATTTTTTCCTTCTTCCCTGTGGGCGTTCTGGAGTTCCAATAATACCAATCGTGCCCCCCTCAAAGGCAGGGCACTCCATCCAACTTTTTGTAGAGTAGAGTCATCATTTTTTTCATGGTGTGTTTCATTTTGTGTTGAATCATCACAGTCCTCATCTTCATCTTTTCCTTCCCCATCATTGTCATTCTCACATTGCTCTTTTTCAGTGTCAAAAGCTTCATCTCCTAGAAAATCATATTCCGCCATCACCTCCTGAAATTTCTGCTGTAACTCCTGTCGTCGTGTCTCCTCTTGACATAACTCTATTCTTGTTTCCCACATTAAGGTCAAAACAGACCGCTGGAACTCAGGGGAACACTTTTTTGTTGACATATTTCAGTCCTGCCAAGGTCAAAACTTATCACGTGGGGTGGAATATGATCACAGTTTATTTTCTCGACTCCATTTTAACAAGCTGGCTGCATTCTTCAAGTCTTGTTAACAATAAAGTTCGAACTCACATTTCACAAGCACTTAAGCCAAAAAAGAAATTCCACAAAGTCCAGAAATACAAAGTGAAGTAAAAATTGACTTATAAATCCTGATCAACTCACTGGATTGCCTGGGCTGCCGGCTCCCGAGGGAAAGAAAGGTTTTTCTTAGGCTTTACCTCATTGCTGCAGGGCAGTCATAAACCACAGTCTCTCTCCCCTTTTCACCCTGCATCAAAGGGGATATTCTCTTTGATGCCTTTGAGGGATCCTTTTGAATTACAAATCTTCTGTTTATGGCTTCGGGTTTCTATTTACTGTCTCTTTGTTGCCGTGGGGGGGGGTGGCTTCCTCTTTTCTCCCCTCTCTCCCAGACCAAATTGTTTTATAATCCAAATCGTGAGGTTACTTACAGTCTTTTCCAATCGTTTTATTTTCGGAAGAATCCAGCGCTCTCCGCCTTCGGCTTGAAGCTTCTCCCTGCTAGAATAACGTTGCCGCTCAAAATGGCCCCCGCGACTTCTACCCTCCTCGCTCCGGAGCTCTTATTAGAGCTAACCGAAGAGTTGGGGAGTCCGGATTGGGTCTGTGCCGAGCAAATTGCCCTCGGGACGCCCTTCCCGAGGTTCTAAGGGGCGCAGCGTTGCTCTCGCTGCCCTCCCCACTCCTAGCAGAGACGGGCCGTCTCGGAGACGAGACGAAACCCCGCCGATCGACGCTGGCGCTGAACCCGGAAGCCTTTGGTTTTGTAATAATGATTCTTATTCCAGGGTGGGGGACCTCAGTACTGAAGAGGGCCTATTTGTCTGACCCTCAGGACTCTTCCTGGGCCATGGCCTGCCTCCGGCTACATTCCTCACTGGTACTCACTCAATTCCTTCTTCTCCCTATAATCTGTCTTCAAACTGATCTAATGCCTCTTCCTAGATGGAGAGTCAGTCTCTCTCTCTCTCTCCCTTCCCCCCTCTCTCTGTGTGTGCGTGCGTTTGTGTGCGTATAGAAATGCCTGGCTTTTGTCAGGCTGGAATGGCAATACTGTAGTAGTAATACAAATAAATGGTGTGACTGTACCTGGAATCCTGTGTACATGTCTGGTCACCTCACCTCAAAAAGAATATTAGAGCTGGAAAAAGGGTGTATAAAAGAACAACCAAAATGATTAATGGGTTGGAAGAACTGCCCTTTGAGGAAAAGTTACTATTTTTTAGTTTAGATGAAAGGCAAGTGCTGGACCAGGTAGGTCTTTGACCTGATCCAGCAAGCTCCATTCACTTTTGCCTCTACTCCTTGCATGTTGTTGGCCTGTAAATAAATAAATCCAGATTTATTAAGGCAAGAATCTTTATTACATGAACCAAAAAGTCACAAAGCAGTGTACCAGCTTTTGAATCCCCCTTAATCAGACTAGTTGTTTAAAAAAAGGGGGGAGACCAATCTGCTGGTGGTAATCAAGCCACCTACACCTGCAACCTGTGAGTTTTAAGATGGATCATGGCAGGATCTGGTGGACATTCAAATGAGGCCCCTTCAGGTGCTTTTGGGTTTCATGTTGCACCCATGCCTCTTGAGAAGAAACTTATAGTGGTGGGAGTCCCTGTCTCTGCAGATATAGTAACCAGCTATTGGTACAGCTGTTGCCGCAAATAATCTTGATGAGATCAGCGCCTGTGTTGCTAAATTGAAATTTGGAGTTGAGCATCTGAATCCCATGAGCTTGCCAGCATTGTTACAGTGTCACTAAGCACTTCTTCTGTGGGATGGAAAGGAAGTCACTTCCTCTTGAGCTGCTGCTTTTTCTATTCCTCCCCCATACCAGATGTGCTTAATAAGGCTTCATTCCAAGGAAGCATTTGAGTGCTTTGTTTTACACCGCTTTCCTCATGAGCCTAAATTTATGTCCAGATGCAACATGAGGTTAGTTTGATGTGACATGAAGAAATGTTGTTAGGGTGTTTGAATGCTTAGCATACACTTTTTGTGATAATTTGTGTGGGATTTATTGTGAGAAGCAAGACGCAAGGGTTTCAGGGGTCGTCCCCCCCAGAAGTCCAGCTGGGTTTTCTGTTGCTTTAACTTGGTTAATCAGGTTCTAATCCCATTCATAAAACTTGAGCAATGGAAAATGAAAATGGGGCTTGTGTGTATGGAATCCGTTACGCTAGCAACTGTAAACTTCAGTGTCGTCCAATTACGGTAGAATTCCAAAATAGGGAAAACAGCTGTGTATTGCAGCATAATAGAGTTCTGCTATATTCTGGAAAAGTGCAATCAGATTAGGTACCATTTCAGAGTGTGTATGTTTTGTCCTATTGGGGAATGGCACCTCCAGGAAGTGATTTGGAGTGGGAAAATGACACAGGGTTATCCCTTTTCATTTGGCACCCCCCTCTACCCTTGTATTTGCCCTAAAAAAAAAAAAACCCATTGGGAGTTCCAATCATAGATCTCTTGCTGCCACATTTCGTTTGGTATGGCTGTTTCACATTGCCGTGTGGGATAAGTGCCAACTACTTGGTCTCCAGAAGAACAAGTGAAACAGAATTGGTGAGAATGAATCATGTATCTTATCTGATATGTCAGAGGTTACAGTGATACTTAGACCTGCAGTAAAGTGATGAGATTAAAAATGTGCTAACAAGTGTTGCTCATTGATAAGGTAGCAATGTGATACGTATAGAATCACATCTTCACTTGTAAAGAAATGTGGGTTTTTTTTGGTGCTATACCGTTGTTTATGTCCTTTTAGGATAAAAAGAATGATAGCTGATAGTTCTGAAATGCCTTTGAATTCTACGTGATTATTCTGAAGTAATTGGGGTAGGGTTGCCAGACTCAATAGAGGACAGGACTTCTGTGCCTTTAATTGCCCTGCTCTCTTTTGAGTCTGGAAACTCTAAATAGGGGACACGGGTGGCACTGTGGTCTAAACCACTGAGCCTAGGGCTTGTTGATCAGAAGGTCGGCGGTTCGAATCCCCGCGACGGGGTGAGCTCCTGTTGCTCGGTCCCTGCTGCTGCCAACGTCAAAGTGCAAGTAGATAAATAGGTACCGCTCCAGCGGGAAGGTAAACGGTGTTTCCGTGCGCTGCTCTGGTTTGCCAGAAGCGGCTTAGTCATGCTGGCCACATGACCTGGAAGCTGTACGCCAGCTCCCTCGGCCAGTAAAGCGAGATGAGCGCCGCAACCCCAGTCGTCCGTGACTGGACCTAACGGTCAGGGGTCCCCTTTACCTTTATTTTGAAGTAAATGGTTATATTGGTACATCGTGATACGAGCTGCCTTTTTGCTGTGCAGCTGGATTTCTAAGAGCCATGTGTGCTCTGACAAATAGTGGTTTGTCATGGTTTTATTCCCAGGACAAAAGTACATGTGATGCATGTGATCCTCTGTAGTCAGAGGACTTACTTCTGACTAAACATGTCTCTTGCATAGAGGAGGAAAAAGTTTGTGGAGCACAACTAGGCAGAGGATTATGTTGGTGGGCTGGGAGAAACATATTTTCCTACCTATTCATATATGAAAATGCTACATTGGCTTTTCCAGTCTCTGTTGGGGTCCTTAAAGGATCTCTTGTTGGTTCTGTGGTCTTTCCATGTTGTCCATGGGTGACCTCATCAAATCCCATGCCTTACAGTGCCACCTAAATGCAGATAATGCCCAGCTTCCTCTACCCCAGAACTGCTTCTCCAGAACTTGGGTCTCACATCTCCAACTGCCTCTCTGTTATTTCTGTTTGGATGCTCTCTCTTTTTTTGTGTGCCCAAGACTAGACTTCTTGTCAACCTCCTTGTGCTGTCTGGCCCCCACCACTGGCATTCCTATGAAGGAACGTGGCCTTGGGCTGAAAAAGGTTCACCATCCCTTTTTACCTGCAAGGAAAATTCAGGCAGAATAAACAGAAAGAACTAGAGCAGGGGTTAGCAACCTTTTTCAGCCGTGGGCTGGTCCACCGTCCTTCAGACCTTGTGGGGGGCCGGACTATATTTTGAGGAAAAAAATGAACGAATTCCTATGTCCCACAAATAACCTAGAGATGTATTTTGAATAAAAGCACACATTCTACTCATGTGAAAACACCAGGCAGGCCCCACAAATAACCCAGAGATGTATTTTAAATAAAAGCACACATTCTACTCATGTAGAAGGCGATTGGGCCGCATCTGGCCCCCGAGCCTTAGATTGCCTACCCCTGAACTAGAGGATATGATAGATAATAGGCCTCTTATGATCTTAGGATCTGTTCTGAGGGGAAACATTTTAATAGTATTTTGAGATGAATAGATTTGGTATGAAAGATTTTATGGTAACCTTTCTAATAGAATTTTTTTGCGGAAAGTTTGTCTCAATAATGTCAAGGCCAATGGCTAGTGCTATATTTAATGATGCAAAGAAACTATTATGCTGCAAGCCTGTTTCCACTTATTTATAAAAGATTTCTTACCCACTTTTTCGTGTAAGGTCTCAGAGTGCATTGCAACCATATAATCACATAACATTAAAATCCAATAAAGCAAATGAAAACAAACCAAAGAATGTGCATCGAACACTAGAGGTGGCTCACAAAAAACACCTTAACTGTCAAACGCCTAAGGTAAAGAGTTGTAACTTCAGCAAATGACAGAAACTATGAAGATTAATATTGATGCACCTCCATTGGAAGGGATTTCTGCATTTTGGAAGCTGCCACAAAGAATGCATCCTCTGTGCTTCCAGCGGTAGTTGAACTGCCACCTTAATATCTGAGAGAGTCTGTAGGGTAGGAGGCAGTCCTTCAGATATTTGGGACCTAAATCGTTTAGGGGTTAAACACCAATGTGAGCACTGTTTAGTTGGGCCTGGTAACATATTTAAGAGTAAACCCCCTTGATCTCTGCAGGACTTGTATCTGAGATGTGCATAGTATTGCATTCTTGTAATGCTGTGTGAGAAGGGACAGTGTTTGTGAAGACACAATGAGTAACCTGTTGGCCCTGCGTGCTTGAACTCTGTTCATTTGATAGCCAAATTATGCTAAGCAACCTTTTAACAATAGAACCTGGAGCCAATAGGATAATGGCATGGACAAAAACTGCTGTCTAGGCTGTCCTAACACAGAGACAGATGCTATGAAAACGAAGGGCTGAATTTCTGAACTGCTGACATTTGAATGATCACCAAGCTACTGAATCCTTGATGAAACATTTTCTTGTACCTGTTCAAACTTCTGAACAGTCTTCTTTCATTGACAATTTGTAAATTTTTTCGTCAGGTTGTTGGTGTATTTTTAACATGTGCACTATGTTTTTCACTCACTCACCAACTAATCCGTTAATGCTTTCTCTATCTAGATTTGCCTACAGTTTGCAGGCTCCTGCTATAATCAGCTGTAGATACCAAAATTTCTTGTCTTCTACCTGGCTGTGCTTTTGAACATGAGTGTATTGTAAGATGGAGCCTGGTGTCAGAGGGCACAGGTGTACATTTCCAGTGTAGCCTGATGTTCAGCTCTGAATTGCCAGCGTTCTCCAAACTTGAACAAAGATTTCAGTTGGTTTTCCGCCACTCCTGCCTTCCAATTTTGTAGCAAAAAAATAATGCCAGCTAGATGTCTTTTAATTCCACTGTATCCAGAATTATTTCTGCCCAGTTGCTGATGCATCATCATAAAATACTTTGTTCCCAACTACTGGAAAAAAAACAATTGTTTGGTGTAATAAATCTGTTGTGTAACGGCACACAACTGGTTTTATCATAAACATACCTTGGCATTGTTACTCAAAAATAAATGTATTTGATTTTTTTCCCTTTTAAGGCATTGTTCAGATCAAGTTTTCCTGTTTCCTTTTAAATTAACAATGTAACAATGGCTTCCTCATCTACAGGAAATAAGGTGGATTTTGTTACGAGCATCTGTCCTACAGATCCATAAATAAATAAACACATGTTCATAAAATATGAAGTGGAGGAAGAGGCTATAATTTTTAAAAATAAAAATAAAAATCATAGCCTCTTCCTTCACTTCATATTTTAATGATTTAAGCAAAATGCATTAGGTGAGGTTGATTTACACCACAGGAGAAAGATTGTATGGAACTTGATATAAGCCCTGTGCTCCATGTTCTTAAAAGTGTGTATGCTGAACTTGTGTAAGAGCAAAGGTGGTTTTAGGGTAGTGTGACTGGTTTGGCAGGACTTGGTACCAGTGCCATTGGGACCCACAACAATGATATAGAAAGGAGCTTGATAGGTAAGGGAGCGCTTAATTTTAGCATCACACAGGGCACTGCTGAAATTTGAGAGCTGCTGGCAAGACCAAGATCCTGGCTTGATCAGTGCACTCTCCAATATATGTGACTTCTAAATGCATTTTGTGTGAAAGTTTCTGCCCCTGTTGGCCTGAAACAAAGATTTCACCTTCAGAAGCCAAGAGTAAATATGTGTAAAATTCTGGTCACCTCATCTCAAAAAAGGATATTGTAGAGTTGGAAAAGGTTCTGGAAAGAGTAACCAAAATGATCAAGGGGCTGGAGCAACTCCACCACAATAAGAAGGTTACAACATTTCAACCTTTTTAGTTTAGAAAATTGTGTGTGGTGTGCAGCAAGTGGATAGAGAGAAGATTTTCTTGTTCATAATTCTAGAAACGAGACATTCTGTTGAAGCTGAATATTGGAAGTTTCAGGATGGAGAAAATGAAGTAGTACCGGTACTTCACACAGCACATAATTAAAGTTTTGGAATTTGCTACCAAAAGATATAGTGATGGCTGCTAATGTGGATGGCATTAAAAGGGGATTAGGCAAGTTAATTGACAATAAGGCTATTGGCCATTATGGCTGTGTACTGCCTCCAGTTGAGGCAGTATGTGTTGGACTATCAGTTTATGGAAATCACAAGGGAGGAGAAGGCTGTTGCAGTCAAGTCCTGCTTGTGGGTTTCCCATAAGTGTCTTGTTGACCACTGAGAGAACAGGATGCTGGACTAGATGGAACTTTAGTCTGATCCAGCAAGGTCTTCTCTTATGTTTACAAGCAGAGGGTACGGATTGCATGCTTGATGCTTCATAACCAATTAGTGTAGGAATCCACAGATCATTGCAATTCGATATTGGAGCATGTGTCCTGTGGCAGATGGGTTCCTCCATATACCCTTTTGTGAATGCATTGGTACGGTAGATCTTCAGTGGAAAAGTGCAACGGAAATGAGAATTTTCAGACAGATTTGGAAGTAGGTGATGGCTTTGTCCAACTATTGACGTCTTTGACATCTTGGGATGCTTCAGTTCTTAAACCCTGATCACTGTAAACTCAGTAATAGGTGGTCAGACTTTTTGTTCGGCTTGTATTTATTTGGAAGAGAACCAAAATGTTTAAATATCTTCACCGTGTTTGTTTATTTTAGTACAGAATACAACATTTGTTTAGTTTTGAGTGACAAATTTTAATTTTGAATTTTCCTTTAAGGAACATGGAAGTGTACTCAAGTGCAAATTCAGGATCTTTACTGTCTTTCTGATACCTGAAATCTTCATTGTAAAAACATTTTTTCTTTCAAAAAGCAAATATTTGAACAAGTACCATTATTTGCAAGAGTCAATGAGTAGAGGCAAAATTGTTTTCAATTGTTTGCATTGGCACTTGCCATAAATACTGTACACTATTGGAGTTATAAATTCTTTAGCTACTGAAGGAATACCTGTTAGCAAGACAAATCACAAATCTGGTCTCTATGTGCAGGGGAGGAGTTTGAGTTGCGCTTATTTAACCTTTGATACATGACCTTGCAGTAAAAGTATTTGAAGAAGCAATGTTGAAAGAAGTGTGATTAATAAGATCTGGTTTCCTTTGCAACACTTTGTGGGTCTGACAGGGATAGCTGCTTTTAATGAATTGATTTCTGGCAGACTAAGGAGATTTCCTGATAGATTATTTCTTGCAATTCTGTCCTTATCATCAAATAGCATGAAATATGAATATAGACTTCAAACTTGAATAAGGATTGATATGCATATGGAAAGCTATTGAGAATTTGTGTGTGTGTGTGTGTGTGTGAGAGAGAGAGAGAGAGAGAGAGGAGGAGGAGGAGGAGGAGAGAAAAGAAAGATTTATGTTCTTGTGTTACATGCCTTGTCATTCTATATATGTACTTACAAAATGCCTGTTGGTTTGATAGCGCCAAAGCATTCAGCTACATCCCCAGAGGTTACTGATTTGAAGTGATAACATCCTTCAGTGTTTCTGATTGTATATGCATATGTGAGGCATTGACACCAATCTATGCCTATGTGATTCCTTCACAAGTGAATGTATTTCACCTTCAAACTCCCTTCCTGTGCTTTGGTATGAGGATTTTTTAAAAAACCTAAATGATATGCTGGGAGGGAAGTCTGAGAGAGGAGGCTGTGGCTACAATGGGAAGGGAATCCCATCAGCAGTTTCTGGCAGTCTCAGGCCTTCTGTAAAGAGTTTTCTAAATCCAAAGTATTTGATCTGGAATGAATTAAGCTAATCTGGCATATTTTGAGTGTAACTGTTGTTCTGCACAATCCGTTCCCTTTCTTAGGTTTTCAAATACTGTGGAAGATGTTGGTCAACTAGTAAGGGCTAGTGTGGTGGTTTGTGTTTTTGTGGCTCTTTTTGTGTGTGTGTGTGTGTGTGTGTGTGTGTGTGTGTGACTGTGTGGAACCCAGTTCAGCTACTGATTGATTGTGTGACTCAAACATTGTTTATTGTTTTCATTTTATGGATCAATGGTCTCATTTGATAGTAAAATTCATGTTAAATTGCTTTTTGGGGATTGTTATTAAAAGTCTGGAATGGATTAATCTATTTTGCATTACTTTCTATGGGAAAGCGCGCCTTGGTATTGGAACACTTTGGTTTTGGAATGGACTTCCGGAATGGATTACGTTTGAGAACCAAGGCACCACTGTAAGTTAAAGAAGCCTTGTAGAAAGGAATACCTTTGTTTCTTTTTTGTATCAATGTTAATGTGCATGATAGCTGTCAATCACAATTTAATGCTGTACAAGTTGGAGAGGGGCTTCAGCTCAGTGACATAGAGTATATAACAGGGGTAAGCTAACTTTTTCAGCAGGGGGCCGGTCCACTGCCCCTCAGACCTTGTGGGGGGCCGGACTATGTTTTTTTGGGGAAAAATGAACGGATTCCTATGCCCCACAAATAATCCAGAGATGCATTTTAAATAAAAGGACACATTCTACTCATGTAAAAACACAATGATTCCTGGACCGTCCGCGGGACGGATTTAGAAGGCAATTGGGCCGGATCTGGCTCTTGGGCCTTAGTTTGCGTATCCATGGTATATATCTCCAGTTAGGTCTTGGAGTATCCCCTGACTGACAAAAACTTTGGAGAGCAGCTGCCAGCCAGTTCCAACAATACTGAGCTAAATGAGCCAATCGTCTGGCTTGGTATTAGGCAGCTTCCTATGTTCTTGTACCTGAGCAGCACACATTATTTGCATATTCAACTGGTACTGCTGATTTGCAAGAGGCGATGCAAATTTGATGCATGCATAACTAGATAATGCAATGTTATATACTGTGTTTTCTACACAGTGCTCTTCAACATCTTTTCTTCAACCCAATGCTTGGTTTGGAAAGTGGAGAAATGCCAGATTCGGGTGTATTAACATCTCTCTTTCCCTCTTGTTAGCCTTTAGCTCTTTCTAAAAAAAACAAAAGCACAATCTACCTTTAGCCCCTGGGCAATTCGGCTCCAGGGACCACGCATTCGCTCCATAAGACACACAGACAGTTCCTCTTAATTTTTAGGAGGAAAAAAGTGCGTCTTATGTACGAAAAATACGGTATAAGCTAAAACATGGTTTACAACAATGATTTGCATTTTGACATCTTTCTTAGATTGCAAGTTTCATTTCCCCACTCTTAGAGCTCTAGACTGGGTGCCACATGTGCTATATTTCATGTCTATATGCCACTTTACTACTTGCCATCATTATATCATGCATTTGCCTGTTCTCATTTGGCAGCAACCAATGATCTCAAGCGGGTATAAGTGAAAAGCAGTATTGTGGTAGAACCATTGCAGTGAGGTTTACCAGACTCTTTGAAGGGAAACTAACTGCGTGGCTGCTGGTTTTGGTGGCAGCTGTAAATTTAACATCTTTTCTGATTTGGCCCTTTGAGGCAAGTCTCACATAATTAGGGTGTGGTACAGTTCTCATAATTATATGTGTATGTATTTATTGCTTGAAGCAGCCTCATCATGCTGTGTGGAAAGCGAGCATTGGAGAGGTGGTTTCCAGCTTGGCCTTCACCTTTGTATCTTAACTAAACACATGCAGGAATTTCCACCTATCTGCATTTAATATATGAATGGACTCTAGAATAACTTAGGAATCACTGAAACTTTCCATGAGCCAGATAGGATCTCCAAAGAAGGCCAGCGGCCAGGTCCTAGCTAGCTGAGCGCCCAAGAGGACAGAACTGAAATCCAAGAGAAATAGAGCCTCAAAATGGTGCAAAGAAATAATTTTTTAAATCAAACATAGGTCTTTTAAAATACTCAATATGTTTTGGATGAAAGTAACCTTCAGGAGTATTTATAAAAGCAATAACCCTCACTCAGCTCAGTGGGGCTACGATGGCATAAATTCTACTGGAGATAGCATAGGACTAGTACTTTAAGGGATTTATATCTTCTGTAGCAGATTAAAGCCTTTGTCAGGAATATTACACTGGTTTTGTGTGTGCGTATTAAAGCCAATAGATGGGCGAATAACACTGTTAATAACTGTGATTAAAGTTGCTTTAAAACTGTGGTGGCACAGCTGTGGACTGATTTTGTAATATCTGACTGAAACCCCAATATCAGAAAGGAACAAATGTGACTTCTTATCATGACTGTAACAATCAGTTGGGACTCTGTGAAGGATTCTGTTTATCTTGCAACTATGCAAGCAACCGCTGAGGTTTACATGACAGGAAAGCCCCAGAGAGGATTTATGTACATTCCATCAATCTTTAACTGCTTAGCAGTTGGAGTGTGAATACGGTACCGGTAGTTTTATGACAATTTACCCTGAAACTGAGGCTTGTGTGAGTCAAGCAGACACTTGGGTGCTTCCTGGGTCATGTTGTGTCCACTAATACTTCTTCTGCAAACTGGAAAATGTTTGAGTAGTGGGAAGGAGAAGATAATACAAGAATACTCCCCTTGATGTTCACTGTACTTTTGAAAGTTAGTGCTGTGTGTAGATTGCTGGATCTCTACCCAGCTGCTAATGCTGTGCCATAAAGGGCCAAATTAGATGCTATGTGTAAAACTTGTGAATAGTTTTCCAGTGCTTTGATGTGAACTGGAACACAGCATGCAGGTTTGCAGTCAGGAACAGAGGAACAGAAAAGAGGAGTATTTTGTTTGTTTAGAAGTGTTTGCTGCAATACATTCCATCTAAATAGCAGGAACAGGTGAAGTAAAATTCTTATAACACAGGGAAGGAAGTCTGTGAAACTGTTTTGAGATGTGTTAATATGTATTGTGATAGATTCTGATTGTTTTGGTCTATGAACAGCTGCATTATCCATCATCAGCCTTTGAGTAATTTTCAAGATGCATTTTTGTTAATAGCTATTTAAAAATAGAATTGGAACATATGTGTTTAAGAAGATACAACTTTTGTAAAAAAATTTTTTTGCACAAGTCGTTCATTCACTAGTTGCTGATTTTCCCCAGACTTTTTCTTCAGACATCAACTAGTTTAAATTCTTGACAAATTATTTCAGAAAATTGTTTCTTCTGTCTGCCATAGTAAAGCCCAGATTCTAGACCAGCAATTGTATAGGCATTGTGCTTTGCGTGAATGCAGATTTTCTTCTACTGTATCTTCAACATTATATAAATGGTAGCTCAACACACTTGACTTCCATAAGCAAACCAGCCTACAATTAGTTATTTTGCAACTGGAAAATAGGTCTGTAACAAGTGCACTGCTATCCCTTCTGGTTCTACTGGATTAAAATTAGAAAAGGTATATTTAATGTTTTAGGGTCGTATGTCATGAGCTAGGCCAGTATTAGCTACCATTTCTTAAGTTAAACAGTTTCCATATGGATCTAGATTGCGCAGGATATGGCCATGGTAGCAATGCAGTTGGTTTTAGGTTTCCACCAATTTAGTTCATACGTATGTGTATTTTTATTTTTATTTTGTGATTAGTGAGCAACTTCCTTCTCTACCCCAGCCATTATGTCCTGCTAACTTATTGTTACCATGTTGCCTTTAACTACCAGGAATTGCTGTGAAGGTAATTGGTATCCCTTGAGCTACTGTTACATTAATCTGCACAGGACATAGAAAACCCTGTTAGCGCAAACCTTTTGTGAATGGGTTTCCGTGCACCTTTCCTCTGTGATACTGATTGGTTCTAACCTCCTAGGGAGAATGGACATGATTGGGACTCAGAAGTCATGGAAAGTTCAGAGTTTGTTTGTTTTTTCTCTTCCTGGTGTGCCTGCCTAAAGGATTGTCATGGATGGTGGTGCCATTCATGGTCAGGAGTTGCTATGTCATATTGAATTCATGGAAATGAATCTACAGAGTAATGCCTTTTTCAGTGCTATATCCAGTGCTTTTTTTTCTCCTAAAAAAATGTTTAGGAGTACTCATATTGAAATACTGCCCCTCAATGAGGCCAAACTTATATTCACAAATGTTTAGGCGTATGTGTCCCCCTGCGTCCCCATAGAAAAAAAAAGCACTGGCTGTATCAAGAATCAATCAAGCAAAGTACAAGACACTGTTGAAACTCATTAGATAGATTTGTTGGAGCAGGAAATTAAGAGGTAGGAATCTATTTATAAATTATGTAAAAGAGGATACAGTACATGTTTTCTTAGTAAGGACACACTCTAGGCTGTGACCTTTATACTTGCTTTTCTAGGAGTTAAAGGTAAAGGGACCCCTGAATGTTAGGTCCAGTTGTGGACGACACTGGGGTTGCGGCTCTCATCTCGCTTTATTGGCTGAGGGAGCCGGCATACAGGTTCTGGGTCATGTGGCCAGCATGACTAAGCTGCTTCTGGCGAACCAGAGCAGCACATGGAAACGCCGTTTACCTTCCCGCCGGAGCGATACCTATTTATCTACTTGCACTCTGGTGTGCTTTCGAACTGCTAGGTTGGCAGGAGCAGGGACCGATCAGCGGGAGCTCACCCCGTTGCGGGGATTTGAACCGCCGACCTTCTGATCGGCAAGCCCTAGGCTCTGTGGTTTAACCCACAGCACCACCCATGTCCCTTTCTAGGAGTTAGCTCCATAACTCAATGAGTAGGTGCACATTGTGTGGCAGAATGTCTTGCCTTTGCCAGTGAGGTTTACATAGAAAGCTACATTTCTTTAAAAAGTAGGAACTACAGAAACGAAAGTCCTGCCTCAGTCTGAATGCCAGGGTGAACTTCAGAATATTGAACTTGTTTTCTTCAGTTCAGCACAAGCTGTTCCAGGGGAGCTGATTCATATTTGAAGTGTTTATATCTAAATACAGCTACAAAGTGATAAACAATTCAATTCACTATTGCCCTACTCAGGAAAAAAACTAATTGTTCCTCCTTCAGGGACACCAATGGACTCCTCAATATTGATGAGATGTTTTAAAAGTACAGTAAGCCTGCAACTTAACATGGGGGTTATGTTCCGGGGATTGTGACTAAAATCAAAATCGCGTGTAGTCAAAACACATTGGGTTCAGTGGTGGGTAGGGTTGTCAACAACATTTCCCCCAGAAACCCATCCCTTTCCTGCCCCCTTTTAATTTTTTTAATTTTATGCTACACACATGAAGCAGAATTTTATGCTACACACGTGAAGTTGCAGGCTTACTGTAATTCATCCTTTGAGAAAGTTGAAACTCTCCTCTCCACTCCACACTTTATAAAATATGCATTGGTCTTCAAAGTCTAGAAATATTCATAAAAGACAAATTGCTACTTAAAATGTCACATTTTCAAATGTTAAAAGTTGTGTGAAGATCAGTGGTATGTTTCTTATTGGCTTTGCTGATGTCACTGTAAACTATGCACCATATTATAAAGTCTCTCTCTCTCTGTTTTCTAGCAGGAGATCTGGTCAATATAATATGAACCATGACAACTCTAAGAAACCCTCAGGGAAGCCCCCTTATAATCGTTCAGGTTCTCAAGATTCACTCGATGAATTATCCATGGATGACTACTGGAAAGAACTTGAAAACATCAATGAAACCAGAGGCAATAACTCTGAAGAACAAGCAGTGGTTCTGGTGAAGGAGCCTGATGGTAATTATAACTGGAATTAAGAAAACCGTTTCTCTGTTTTGAAGACTCTGTTTTAGATCTTTTATTTATTGTGCTTGAAACCTCATACCAAGATAGATTTAAGATTTGGTCAGTTGGAATTGACTGTAGTAGTGCCTCTGTAAATCTGGTAACACATTGACTGTGTAATGGCAATGATTTTCAAGGACCTAGAATTGCTGTTGTGGAGTAGACTATCCTGAGCTGGAGGAAAACCATGATACTTTAAGAAAGTACTTGCTTGAATTCATAACCTATGCATATTTTTGCCCCAATATGTGCTTTTAAAGCTTTTGCAGCAAGAGAGAATTTCCTCTTTTCTTTGTTTACATTTCTGCTGTTTTGCAATAAACTGTAACTGGATTTTGGCCACTGCTTTGGTAAGGGTAATGGGAAGTTCTTTTGCTTCTTCAGAAGTCATATCTATTCTGGTTACCATAGTACCCAGAATTGCACAAAGAACAATAATTCCTGTAGGAAGTCAGAATTATATAGTAAAAACAACAACAATAAAACAGCTTCTACATAAAATGCACTGTATTTGGAAAAAACAGAAAACAACTAAACACCCCAGTGCAAATAAACAGCCCTTTCAGTTGCCAAATGCATTTGAGTATATGGTAGTCAATAGGTTAACATGATATCTCAGACCTATTTAATAGAGTACATGATATCTCAGACCTATTTATAGTGGGTGGGGTGGGGACTGTTCTTAAAAAACACAATTGTCAGCCAAGGTGAAATGTGGGGGTTTCCTCATAATGTTTCACCACACCTCCCCCAGGCTTGCATAGTTGAGAGGCCCAAGGAATGGGCCCCTTGAGGAATCCACAAGACTTTGGGTCTGAGGGATTCATGGGATTTTGGATCTTGTGATTCTAAGCTTGCCGCCACCCTGCAACTCCTTATTTCAGTGCTTTCCATCCACCTGCCACTGTGGTGGCATGTCTTCACTTACTGGGCTGTGATGGGACCTCCGCACTCTGGAACACTAGCAGCATGCCTCTACTGCCCAAAGACAGTGGTGAGGCAGTTACATATTGCCACTACAATGGAGAGACAAGATTGTACTCTCAAATAATACTACTGTACATTGAGTAAAATACCCTCCCCGCTCCGCAATAGAGCGTCTTTAATGTTTAAAATTATGCAAAATAAATTCTGATTTGTGTGTGTGTGTGTGTGTGTGTGTGTGTGAATGAATGAATGAATGAATGAATGAATGAATATATAATCATGTTTTCTTTGCAAGGACTCTGAAGCTGTGGGGGAAAATGATAATACCTTAGAACCCTTTTACTGAGAATGCACTTCTGTTTTCTATACTAATTTTAGCGAGCAAATGCTGAGGTTCAGGTAAATGTTTCCTAGGAAATGTTCTAAGTCAATGCCATTTCTCTGACATTAAAACACACTTCTGCAGTCCTCTCTTTTGTATGAGTAGCTTCTTATATTCCTAACATGAAAAAAACCCTTGCTAGCTATTTCTATATATAGCAAATGGCCTGCGTTTTTGTTTGCCGGGACCGTTTTGTTTTTAGTAAACAATGTGTTGCCATCTAGAAAAAATGAGGAAATGATCACCTTACTGAAAATCACTAAGGAGTAGAGAACGCAGCAGCAAGCATAATTGGATGCTGCAATATAATCACCCATTTGCAGTAAGATCACACATTAGCCTTGATAACCTCTGATTAAATTAAACTAATGAAGAGTTGTACTAAGAAAACAAGGCACTGTTACAGCTGGGAACGAAGGTCGAACTAGCAGAAATGGTGTACAAATCCATTGAATGTGGCAATTGTATATAAATTCTGGTGCTGGGCTTTCTAATTTCATGTATGAAACAGACCCCCCTCCCCCCCAAAATCCTGTATTACAGGGAATATGTATGGGAGAAGAGCCAAAGGTTGTATGAGGAACACCTTCCATGGAACTGCTTGCAGTTTTTTTTTATATACCTCTGACTTTCCTGCAGAAATCTATGGCTGACTTTGAGTATAACACAAACCCATGGGGCGGTCATGCAAATGTCATCAAATTAATTTTTCTCTTCTTTTGTCTGGGCCAGAGGGGGAATTGGAAGAGGAGTGGCTAAAAGAAGCTGGTTTGTCAAACCTCTTTGGTGAGGCTGTTGCTGACTCTCAAGAAAGCATGGTGGTTTTGGCTACACTGACGCGTACGCAGGCAGCAGCCGTGCAGAAAAGAGTGGAGACAGTCACACAGACAATGAGGAAGAAAAACAAGCAGTACCAAGTTCCTGATGTGAGAGATATATTCAAGCAGCAAAATGAGTCAAAGGAAAAAGTGAGTTCCTGGTTTGTGGCTTTTGCTTTAGCCTCACTTTTTAAAAAACCCGTATACGAACGCAGGGTATTAGGGTTAAGTAGGGAGGAGGAGACACCGTTCCACAAATCTCAACAAGAGGGCATTTCTTAATGGTTGCTTTGCTTGTTGCATGCTGCTTAGGATATGGCCGTGCTGCTGCGTTTAAATTTGCTAGGAATAAGATGGAAGTTTTGTGTTTCACTAAGAAGGGGGTCTTGCATATGTTTTGCGAAGCCTAGCTTTATTTCGTGAAGCAGGTCTTCACATGAAACAAAGGGAAGCAGTTTGTTCAAGCAGCCTGAGGTGAGGTGGAGTTCCGTCTTCCTGACTTTAAGTGCCAATCAAGTCATAGGGTTTATTTGCTGGCATGTACAGTGGTATCTTGGTTTGCGACCACAATTGGTTCCGGGGAGCCGGTCGCTCCCTGAGGCATGCTTCTGCGCGTGCGCGAAGCGCCGATAGAGCACTTCTGCGTGTGCATGTGCTGTGCAGATCGCTTCTGCGCATCCGAGCACCGCGGAACCCGGATGTAAACACTTCCGGGTCCGTGGTGGTTGGAAACCGAAGCGGTCGCTCCCCGAGGTGGTCGCAAACCGAGGTACCACTGTAGATTGTTCAGCTTTGAGATGGCTTTCAATATCCCGATGTTTTCTCTAGTTCTGAAAATGGAGAAATCCATTTGTCTGTTAGACTCCCTATTTTACAAATCTGCAAAAATATTTTCCTGTATAGAAAACTTAGAGTGGAAAGATGCACAGGCTCAGGAGACACCACCTTTTCCCATTTTGGGAATGTAAGTCTTTACTCATTTATGTGCCTGAGAGCCAGGCACAGGGTTTTTATTAAACTATGAAATTAGTTTGGTACAGCTGATGCTCCATTTATTATGGATGCTATAATTTGTCAGATGATGTAGCTAGTGCAGGTATAGGCAAACTCCGCCCTCCAGATGTTTTGGGACTTCAACTCCCATCATCCCTAGCTAACAGGACCAGTGGTCAGGGATGATGGAAGTTGTAGTTCCAAAACATCTGGAGTTTGGGGTTTGTCTATGCCTGAGTTAGTGCTTCCCTTCCCTTTTTGAAGTGAAGAATATCAAGAGGTGCTTTTGTTTTTCTTACTGAATCAAAAAGTGCTGTGCATTCCTTTTTAGAGCAGTGTAATTGCATTCTCAAGCTGTGGTGACACCAGCTGCATATTAGGCTCATTTAAATGTTTGTCCTTTAGTCACATGCTGCTGTTCTGTATTCAAAATCATATATAACTGCTACAAAATTCAATTACTTACTAAAACAATAGGAAATAACGCACACAGCAATTGTGCTATTATGATTATACCTGCAAGGACTAAAGGTTCCTGTTTTTCTCTTGAGCAATTTGGTGCTGAAATGTTGCAGCATAAAACCAGATAAGGAGCAACAAATAGAGAGAAGACTAGTAATGAAAAGGCCTGAAACACTTCCCTGGACTGCAGTCCTGTGTACCTTTACTTGGGAATGTGCCCCATCAAAATGTGTACAGAAGGGCCAATTGTTCAGTTGTAGAACATCTGAATCGCATGCAGATGATGCCAGCTTTAATCCTGGTATTTCTGGATAGGACTATAGGCATGGCACTTGTCTGAAACCCTGGAGTGTCATTGCTAGTCAACATAGACAACCCTGAGTGGTCTGACACTGCTTCAGACAATTTTTTAAATATGTTCCTAAATTTGATGGGCTTCCAAATGTAGGATTGGGTGGCAAATACTTTCTTAAAGTGTTCTCTGAACTACTCTCAATAATGGACGGCAGAAAGAAGCCATCATGTATATAGAAGGTTTCACTGATTCCTCTTTTCTCTGTAGTGCAGCCTTTTCCAATTCAATGCCCTCCAGATGTTTTGGACGGCAACTCCCATCAACCCCATCCAGCTTGGCTGTGCTGATAAGGTCCAATAGGAGTGCTAGTCCCAAACATCTGGAGATCATTGGGAAGGTTGAGGAAGGTCGCTAGTGTGCTTGTATTTACCCTTCCCAGTTTAGGGTTTGGAAATCTATGAGAAAGATTGCTCTTATACTGAATTAAAAGGATATCAATATCATTACTCATGGGGGATGTGGGGAAGTGTCAAGAGCAAGAAGTGGTTGCACCTGTTCTGGCTAACCTGACCTTGGATTAATATGCAAACTTCCCTGCACTGGAAGAACCTGTTCAAGTATTAGCAGAAGCATATAACCACAGGGAAAGGGGAAGTTCTCTGCTACTTGCCTCAAGAATAGTTGGAGGCCCCCCCCCTCCCCCCGCTTTTTGTGGGAAGGAGGAAGAACTTGGCTGACTTTCTGAGGCCCAGATAAAATAAGAAGCTGGAATTGGGACTGTGGAAAATTGGGGCTTCTGAGCAAAAGTCCATCCCTCCTGCGAGGGAAGACGATCCCATCTGGGGTTAAGCTTTCCTCTGAGGCTGCTCTGCAAAGAAGGAATACATTGGAAAGCCTTCTTCAGCCCAATATTTTAACCTGGACTGGGGTGGGGGTGGGAATTAACCTTCTAATGTTCACCTCTCCCTTTGGGTTGAGCCTTACAGGATCCCAGAGTCTCATTCCTGAGCCTGAGCCCAGCAAACCTAACTGACATCTCTAGTAACTGGAACTAAAAAAGACCGAGCACAATATTTGTGTGTATCAATGTCTTTTTTTAAAAAAAATGGATACACAAAGAAATTAAATCAGAAATGTATAGTCAACAAAACTGTTTTTTTAATAAACAATGTGCTCTTATTCCAACTGTTTCATTATATATTTATATACTTGCTTGTGTGTGTGTGTTTCCCATGCATAACAAAAATGGTCCATTTCTCAATCAAATCTTATTTCCCAGTCTGCCCCCTCCAATTCTGTTAATACTGTATTTATGAGTTTCAGCATGAGCACCAGGTCTCATAACTTCATCATACATTTTTTTTAGGGCATGGGGTCTTTGGTTTCCATATGTAGTTGATTGTTAACATGAATATTAAAAATTTCCCTATCCTCTTTAGGCTCTTCAAACTTTCACATATTCAGACAGAATAACAACTGGGTTATACCTTAAGTTATATACTGCAGGTTCATTCATAGTTTCCAAATTCCAAACGTCCTTCACAGTTGGCCATCACAATATGCTTAAAAGCTGTTCTTCATGCAGGCCGTTGTGGGGAATCCTTTGTCTCCCAGATGTTGTTGGGCTCTCAGCTTCCATCAGCACCAGCCCAATGGTCACAAACAGGGGGAGTTGTAATTCAGCAACATCTGGAGGACCACAGGCTCCTTGCTTCTGAAGCAGGGATTCTCCATATATCCCTAAACCTCTGGCCTTTCAAGTACTGACTGTGTTAAAAATCTTTGTTAAATCCTGGCAATATTTTCTATAAATTCTATACAGGAAATTCACACATGAAAGCATACATGCAAGAGCATCTTTTCTGATGTCTTAAGATCAGGTGGGAGAAAAGCGTCTTGCCTGTCATTTTATTTTCTTAATAAATATTCAGAATATTTTATTTTCTGCATTTTAGGAAATTGGCAGTGAACACCAGTCTGTAAGAACAAAAGAAAACAAAGAGGAGGACACAAAAGAGGGTAAATCTTAACAAATTTTATGTATTGTTTATATTTTGAAATGTCTTAACAAGATATATTGCTGAACAGGTTCAATTTTTAAAAGAAAGCTTTTTCCAGAATATAGACCATATTCTGGAGGACTCTTTTAGACAACCCAAACACATGTGTCAAAATCTCTGCCAAGTCAAAAATCTCATCAGATGCAAGGATTTAGTCTTGTGGCTCCAATGCCCTAATTAACCATAAGTGTTCCCAGTGTGGATCGAATACCATTGCTATTTCTATAAACAGCAACCAGACCATAATAATAATAATAATTTGGTAATCGTAATATTCATAAACTCTTACAATCCATATATTGCACAATGAAAGTTGTAACTATTGTTTAATGTCATTGGCAGCAGCCAGTCCTATGTGCCAGTGCCTCCCTCTCCAGATTTTGTGCCTGGTGTTGGGACCCCAGTTGCACCACCCTAATGGCAAGCTTTAACCAATTTGTCTTTCCAAAAGCTGTGAAGGAGCAGATTAAACAAGTTAATAAAACAATTGCACCCAGCTATTTGACTAGCTCTGTGAAATCCAGTCATTGGATTAAGATGGGTATATAAATCTGGATGTTGGGAATTCATAATAAATAAAACTAAAGCACATTGAACTGAGTTGTACTGTACTCTCATAATGGAACTAGAGTTCCTCAACTCTTGGATGTATTTATGGAAATCCCAAGACACCAGAGTAATGACTTGACAACCTTACTGTATTTTGAAGCATATACAAAGGCAGCTAGGTCCATGTCTGAGAGACAAGGATATCTTAAAAGTAGGATAAGGAAGCATGGTCAGAAAAATGACTACCGGTAATTACAAAACAGGGATTTGTGTACGATAGCCATAAATGCTGGTATATAATTGACGGGGGGGGGGGGACAGGAGAAAGGTATGCTTCCAAATAAACAGAAAAACAAGAGCACTGCTTTTTATCACTAATGATAACTTCACCCATGAAGTTTGATATTAAAAATGGGATATATTACTAATTATCAATATATTTCAGAACTCGGAATACATGTTCAATAAGCAGGAGCCAAGTTGGAAATACAAAATATTGTGAAGCAGAAAGATACCGTCAGCTGAATAATATGTGCTTAGAGGAGCATTAATGAGCCTTTTCTCTGCTTGCTTCAGCCACCAGGCAGCCATTCACTAGCAAGAACAGTTTCAAAGATGGGATTGCTGCCAAACTGCTGGGTCAGCACAAGGCAGAGAGGCAGACAGAAAAGCACAGGGCTTATGCCAGTAAACTGTGCTGTAGAATCTTAGCCTGGAAAATCACCAAGCATTTTATTTAAGAATTTCATAACATCTGGTTCTTTTTTCTCCAGTGCCTCTTTATGAGCCTTTACAAATGGAGAAGTTCTGAAAGGCAATTTCCATATGCTAATGCTCTCATAGCACTGAATGAAAAGGGAAAAGCTAAATCAGCCTGTGTATATTCTGATATGTTACAGCTGTTGGGAACCTTGCTGTAAAGTGCAGCTCTGCTGCCAGGATTGGAATGGGAGAGAGATCTGTTCCATTTGCAGAATTGTCCAGGTTTTGCTGGGTACAAACTTCAGCACCTGTTTCTGGGCTTTGCCAGAGGCTCGTCAGTAATAACAAGCTAATGGTGTTGTTTTAGCAGAGCGGGGGGGGGGCAGTTGTTTTTCCAATGGCAATCAGAATTGCCTGGCATTTCAAAGGCACCAAATATTCTTGAAGTGAAATTCAAAACTAAAAGCGTGTAAGTAAAAGTTGGGAGTTTGTTTAGGGTTTAGGGCAGTGAGCAAAGTAGGGGAACAAAGTAATTTACTCACCTCTAATAATAATATCTGATAATTAGGTCGTATTTAACAAAAACTTTAAAGCTGCAGTAGTCATCACACGTGCCTCATAATTGAAAAATGATAATTTATTAACTTTGAAACTGAGTAATGCTGCTCATTAGTTGTGGTATTATCTTTGTTAAGCTAGAGATAGTTACATAATAGCAGTTTACCATCAATGAGGTTTACACGCTAGGAAGTATAGAATATTTTTTTAAACAGTACAGCAGTAAGATTATTAACTGGAGGGAAGATTCTAAAAAATTGTGATCGTCATATCGTGTCCTGATTGCAAAGCAGTTATATGCTTGTGTAAGGGGTCTGTGATCCAGCTGAGGTTCATAAAGTCTCCCATAACCTATCAGAAGGTGGAAGCATTCTGTGAGCAGATTTTCTGTTCATGAATCTCTGGAGCCACTCCATGTTTAATTCAGCACCCCACTCAAATATGGTGATGGAAGAGGGGAAAAACATGCATTTAAAATTTAATGACCATTTCCCCCATTTCTTTTTCTCCACATCTAGCATCTTGTCAACATATTGATTATGATCATCCAAGAGAAGATGTTCCAGTGACTGAAACGGACATTAACTTGGAAATATCATTTTCGGAGCAGGCAGCTACGCTCAAAGATGACCCAGCAGGCAAAGTCTCAAAGGGCAAAGAGGATGACACACTCCTTCCTGTAGGTGCTTTTTTTGGTCTTGCTTTAATACCTTTAATTCTGTGGGGGTTTCTTATTTATTTATCTTCTGCAGCACCTCCAAAATTACACTTGAGAACTTCAAGTTCAAAGAAATAGAGAGTACTACACATTCAGACATGTAGAATGTTGACATGTCTTTTAATCTGGTTTTTAAGCTTATTGTTGATTTTAACCTTTTGACTGTTTTTAGGTAGTTGTTTTTCACTAATTTTAACTGATAATCTTTTTGTAAACTGCTTTGAGGTTTTATTACAAGTGGTGTATAAATCTTGTGAAATAAATAAATAAATGTTGTTATTTGTGCATGCAAAAATAGAAGAAGAGGTGGCTAAATGGTACAGCCCAGGAACATTGTGCTTGATTGCATTGTTGGTGTCACGGTCCTTTTTTTTTGCTACTTCTGAGAAACTAGTACCACAGCCATTCTGTCTTTAAGACTTTTATTTTGCCTGATATTTACAATGTGATTCAGTATCAAGAATACATGTCTGACAAAGATTCTCCCAATGCCTGTTGTCTGTTCCTCCCCCAGCATAATAAGCGTGGGATTCCTGCCCTCCTCCCTTTGCGCTTGCGCGCTTTGGAATGTCTCAAGTCAGGCATGAACTTAAAAGGGCGAGGCATCTCCCCGCTGGACACTTCCCCGGATCCCTCCTCCTGATATCCTGTCTCAGGTTGCAGTAAGGGCTCTAGGATGCTGCCTGAGCCATGGTGCCTCTTTTCTGCGATAGTCAGGGAATGTTCACTGCTAGAACAGACCCTGACAGTTGGTAATGGGACATTCATGGAAAACGAAGTGTGAAACTGCAGAGCCTTAATCTAGTTTTCTGTGTTCAGTAATGGGCTGGGAAGTGTTCTCATATGCAACCTTCGCCATGACCACTTCCAATTTGAAGATTTATAGTTTTAGGAACTATTTTACTACTTCAGCCGTTTAGACCAGGCTTTAGGTCCTTTTCTAGGGATGAAAACACTTTCACTTGATGATCAGGTGCTCATAGCTCTAGTCCGAATTTATTTGTCCGACGTTGATTGCTTTAAAAAAAGATGCACGGTGCTCTTGGCATGTACTCAGTTTTCAAACAGGCAAAAGCCAAATCTACTTTCAAGGTATGGGCAACTCCTCCACCCCTTATTTTGTTACCCATAGAGACCGCAGCCCCACATGTACCTCCTGTTTGGTACCTGTGTACAAGTCTCCAATAAAGCTGTAATTTTAATAGTATGCTTGGGAGGGGAGGAAATTTTTAAACTAGGGGTACAAAAAGTGAATTTATTATAGCAAAAAAATACCTTCCCCAATACAGTGGAACCTCGGTTTATGAACACCTCGGTTTATGAATTTTCGGTTTACGAACGCCGTGGACCCATCTGGAACAGATTTATTCACTTTCCATTACTTTCAATAGGAAAGTTCGCTTCAGTTTATGAACGCTTCAGTTTATGAACAGACTTCCGGAACCAATTGTGTTCATAAACCGAGGTACCACTGTAATATGCACTGCTGAAATGCAGCACTAGCTTCCGCTTCCTTTTGTTGCTTGTTAGAGAGTAGACTTTAATGCTATTATTTTAAACTCTTAGAATTTCAGACTGCCAAAAGACAAAACGGGTACAACAAAGATTGGAGACCTTGCCCCCCAAGATATGAAGAAGGTCCACGCTCTGGCATTAATTGAGCTGACGGCTCTTTTTGATATACTTGGAACAGAACTGAAGCCACAAAAAGCAATAAAAATCAAAACCAAAGGTCAGTTTCTTCCATTTGCAGTGCTACTATGTTGATGTGCATTTCTATATGTGTAATCTTTGAGGTCACTTTTTTGGTTTCCCCATGGAAACTGTACTAGGTGGGGCAGAAATGAAGTAAGGTCATTGTAACTTCCCATTTGCTTTGGTGGGGTGCGCTATACATGCATCACATTGTGTATTCTTGTATTCTAAATGAAGCAATGGGCCTCTGGTATCCACTGGGAGTCAACAGAACCTGCAAACCAAATGTATTTGTTTTAAAGGGTGGTGGCTTGGCGTATGTAGTAAAGTGAGTACCGTAGGATGGATACAATCCATGCCATATGAAGCAGTTTTGCATTCCATCAGGGTTAGTGGCGACCTGTTAAGCATGATCTTAGCTCTCTCATTACAATCAATGCAACTTAATTACATTCAAGTTGTATTGACTGTAATGAGAGAGAGAGATTCAAACTCTGGCTGAAGCATGCCAAATGGTTGACGAGGCTGCAGCATGCAAAGAAAGGTAGTAGTTTCCAACCACCCTTATTTCTGGGAATATATCGCTTCTTCCTACTTTAAATCTGATGGAGTGTTTCACTAAGCTTGTCCTTAATGCTGTCACGCTTGTTTCACTGCTTGAACGTTTCATTTCTTTCCTTTGCCTATCTTTAGAAGCTTAACTCTAAAAGTGCTCTCAACCATGATTTATTTTTGTTTGTGGAGAACCATCCATGTTGATTATGATCTATAGGGCGGGATGAAATAATTTAACATTGGACTGCACTTGGAGGCTCTCAACAAAATTGTAATTTATGTTAAATCACAATATAATTGCAGTGTTCCTATTCTAGGCAAATGTTTTATGAAAATTACAGCTTTATGACCTTTTCCTGTGGTTTCTAGTTTGGCATGGGATTTCGTTCCAGTTCTGGGGTGTGTGTGTGAGAGAGTGAGTGAGTGAGTGATGGCATCCTGCATCAGAGCAAAGACAGCCTGTCAAATTTTCAAAGCATGTAATTTAATCCAAATGAGTAACTTCTTTTTCTTTATTTGCTTATAAGTCTTCAGTTATACACTCATATCATTCTCCACTCCTTATACAGGGATTCTTTTTGGACTTCCCACACAGCAGTCTATATTGGTTTTTAAAATCTGTTTTTACCTTTAATAATAGATATGGGCAAATGGGAACATTTTTGAGGTCACCAAGTTAAATGGCATAATATCAAGTCCTTTTCCTATTAAAAAAGAGGTAAAACAGCGTTGCTTCCCCGCTCCTCTGATTGAAAATACAAAAGTGTATATAGGTAATGCATGCATATATCTGTAAAGTCAACATCCTGTAAAATAGGCTTAGTTTAGTGTGAGGAAACTCACAAAAGAACAGAATTTTTATTGGGGCAAGTTGACTACCAAGACTGAGTTTGAGATTGTTGACTTGCAAATTTATGTGTCTTTGTATATATTTGAAAATTCTCCTTTAACATTTTCATTGGTTTTATTTAGTTTCACTTGTATGTTTTAGATGTGACTTTTACATTTAAAAAGTTTTATTTTTAAACTGAAGTTTTGTATATTTCCAGATTAGCTTCTAGTGAGTACAGCCCTGGTTAAACGCACTGGACTGGGAATATTTTATTTATTTATTTATTGGTTGATTAAGATGAGCCCCCCTCTGCTTTCCCTTCAATCTGAAGTTCAGTGCAGCTTATACGAATTAAAAATGTGTAGAAATAATAAAACATAATGCAGAGCTAAATTTAAAACAGAAGCATTGCACAGATTTAAAAGTAACCTATGAAATGCAGGAAACGTTTCCATTTTGTTAACTTGCCTCTATTTCTGACCTTCTCTTTAATGTTTTACAAGGACCTGAAACATGTTACCAGTTAATCAAATATCTTCTTGGGCAAAAACTTGCAGTCAGGGTTCAGCAGAGACGACAGTGCAGTAGCTAAATAATTGAAAGCAACTGTGAGTGATGAGGGAGATACAGCTGGGTACAGTTGAGTTCTCTGAGTACAATCTTCATAGCTCAGAAAATAATTTCTTCCAACCACATCAGGGTAAAGGAACCTTCCCTCCTCCACAACCTTCCATTTTTATATTCTTAAAAAAGCCGTGTCCAGTTAAACATACTAAAGCTATGCCAAATACCTCTTGAATATGGGATATTTCTTTAGGATAGCCATTTTTTCCTTTCATCCCTGGGAAATAGGGGGTCTCTGCAGATCACATATTTTAAGTGCTACGGAGAGACCCTCTTGATTCAGTCTAACTTTTTGTTCCATGTGATTTTTCCTGAGGGTATTCTGATTTGGGAAAACCCCATTGTCTTTCCATAGGAAAAGGTTCAATCCTTAGCTTCTTGGATTAGATCTGGTAGAGATGGCTGTCTGAAATTCTGGAGAATTCTGCTGCTGGTCTGTGTGGACAGTACTGAGCTAGATGGACCAATGGTCTGACTCAGCAGCCTCCTATAGATGGTTTACTCAAATGGTTTACTCTACCATCCCAACCTCAGCACCAGCTATGGTTGGTGACTGCATTACTGTGAATAATAAGGGCTGTATCCACTTGCTTCATGACTCGAAGGCAGCTTCACATGCATGAGTTCCCCTTTGCTTGGTATTCAGCAAATCCTCTTCTCCCCATAGAACACAGTCCACACTGTTCAGGAGGGCCACACCTCTAGAGAGGCTTTTCGGTGGGGAGGTGTGGTGGTACCAGGGCTGTGGATATCAGGAGGAGGGAAGAGAAACATCAGTTGTGCAAGCTGCCTTCCACTTGCACAACCTTTGGATACAACCCAATGTGGGTGGCGCTGTGGTCTAAAGTTAGAGCCTAGGGCTTGCTGATCAGAAGGTCAGCGTTTTGAATCCCCGCGATGGGGTGAGCTCCTGTTGCTTGGTCTCTGCTCCTGCCCACCTAGCAGTTTGAAAGCACGTCAAAGTGCAAGTAGATAAATAGGTACCGCTGGCCACATGACCCGGAAGCTGTCTGCAGACAAACGGCGGCTCCCTCGGCCAGTAAAGTGAGATGAGCGCCGCAACCCCAGAGTCGTCCGTGACTGGACTTAACGGTCAGGGGTCCCATTACCTTTACCTTTACCTTTACTTCACATGCTCAAAGGTTTGCATATCTTTATCTTGACAACCTTCACAACAGCCCTGTTAAAGAAAGGCCAGCATTTTTGTTCCTATATTGCAGATGAGCAGCTAAGGCAAAAACAGTAAGTTTGCCTAATGTCCTCTAGTGAGAATGGGCCCTGTTCACAGGCCACTCATAAAGCAGGAAACAGAAATGACTGAGGTTACAATCTTGTATGTGTCAGTGAGCTATTCCAAATGTTAAATGTTTGAAAGTGTGCCTCCTTTTCTTTACTTGTGGTTTGTTTGTTTGTTTGCTTGCTTGTTTATTGCTGGAGCCCCTTTCTTGCTTTAAATGTTTGAAAAATCTTAAAAATAGATACGATAATAGACAATTAATGCCAAGACAGATTGCAGAAACGTAAAAACAGAAGAATATTTCAATCCTGCTATTTGAGAAGATGAAGTGTAGCTAATTCGTAGTAGATGGATGTATGCAGCAAGAAATAATGTCTGTTAGAAAATACTCTTGACACTTCAGTTTGCATGGAATTCTGAAGTGGGTCAGCTTTGTAGGGTTCGCCTGCAACTTTTAGCTTTTAGCTAGCATGCATTATTCAAATATGCAGAGCTGGCTGATGCGGCAACCCTGTGCATGCTAACAGGAAGTAAATTATCATTGAATGCAGTGGGACTTACTTCTGGGTGAAGATGCATACGATTCAACCCCACTCTGTTCGGTGGCATTTTTTAAAAAATGTTTTTTATTTATTTCATCATTAAAACCATACAAATAAGACATAAACATTCATTTACAAAGAAATAACAACAACAAATCATAATTATACACAAGGTTTTTCACCTCAAAAAAAGAAAAAAGAAGAAGGAAAAAAAAGAAAGAGAAAAAAAGGGAAAAAAGTAAAACACAAAAAATAAAAACGATCTTCTGTTCGGTGGCATTTACTCCTTGATAAGTGTACATAGGATTGGACTGTAAATTGTCTGGATTTATTAATTATAAACTGTGTTGATCTGAACATAGTGGAGAAGAGTCTATGAAAACATTTTTCATGTTGTCATAAGCAAATTGTTTGTCTTTCGTTGTTTTATACAGAATCTGGTCTTTTTGGTGTCCCGCTGTCAGTTTTGCTAGAACAAGATCAGAAGAGGGTGCCAGGCATCCGGATACCACTAATTTTTCAAAAAGTGAGTAGGCTGGCCAGTCAATTTCTTCCATACCAGTTAGGTTTCAGCAGAAAACAAACATATAAGGCACCTATAGTTACATCAGTGCACAGAAAAGCTTGTAACTGTAAAATTTTCAACGAGAATTTTAGTTGTCGCCAAATTGAGTTGAGATACTTTCCATTTTAATTTGCAGCTCATTTCCCATATAGAAGAAGGAAAGCTGGATACAGAAGGGCTTCTTCGAATACCAGGTGTGGCAGCAAGGGTAAAGGTAAACTAATCTTTCAATTCTGGAAAGAGTGTGTTAGATTAATTACATATATATAACTTGTGTTCAGTGGCAAAATCATGAGATCCTGACATCATTTTATAATTATAACAATCGAATCTTAAAAACAGGACGTGGGTGGCGCTGTGGGTTAAACCACAGAGCCTAGGGCTTGCCAATCAGAAGGTCGGTGGTTTGAATCCCTGAGATGGGGTGAGCTCCCGTTGCTTGGTCCCAGCTCCTGCCAACCTAGCAGTTCGAAAGCACGTCAAAGTGCAAGTAGATAAATAGGTACCGCTACAGCGGGAAGGTAAATGGCGTTTCCGTGTGCTGCTCTGGTTTGCCAGAAGCGGCTTGGTCATGCTGGCCACATGACCTGGAAGCTGTACACTGGCTCCCTCGGCCAATAAGACGAGATGAGCACCACAACCCCAGAGTCGGACACGACTGAACCTAATGGTCAGGGGTCCTTTTACCTTTACCTTTATCTTAAAAACAGTTTTATATTAATCTTTGGACAACTGACTGTGGTTTTGCTAAAGCTGAGTGACTGAGCAGGAATGCGTGTGATAGAAACCTCCTTTCCAAAACTTATTTTCTTACATTGTCAGTTCTGGTTTGTTCACAAATGTAGGCTTTTTGTATGCGTTGGTATAGGTATTCTTTTATTGCATTAAGGACAGGGTGAAGGACAATTAACTCTATTCTTCCTACATGTTGACCCTTCATTACTCTGATGTTATCCTGGATTGTGGTTAGCCACCTGGGTAAACAAGCCTTTGCTCTCAGTCCCTCTGAGAGCATTTGTGTATAGGTTGGTTTTTGTTTTTGTTTTGAGAAAAACTCATCCTCTTTTTTTCTTGCACTTCATACCTGATTTTTACCACTGTGCATGTCAAATTTTAAATCCAGAGCAGATGGTTTTCATATTTAGGATCATGTGCATACTCTGGGCCTGCTAATTGTGGATTAATTGTGGAGATGGTGTTGGACTTCCAGAGGAAGAGAGGAGAACTAGCCCTGCTGTACATCAGTGAGGGCTGTGTGGACAGAGTCTCGTCTTTTAAATTCCTATCTCAGTGAAGACCTTAGTTGGAAAATCAATACAACCCAGCTGGTTAAGAAAGCCCAACGGAGACTCCATTTCCTTAAGAGTATTGCGAAAGAAAGATGTCAATCAACATTTGATGATCTCTTTCTACTGGTCCACAATAGAAAGTGTCCTTTCATACTACATCACAGTGTGGTATGCTGACCTGACATCAACGGACAGGAAGTGCCTACAGAGAATGGTGAATTCAGCACAAGATATTACAGTATGGGCTGTCCCATGAATCCACTGGATGACATTGCAGAAGACTGTTGGCCCAGGAGAGTGAGGAAAATTCTTAGGGATGATTCACACCCTGGCCAGCACTTTTTTGATCTCCTGCCCTCGGGCAGAAGATATAGAAGCCTGATTAATCACACCAACAGGGTAAAGAACAGCTTCTATCTGTGGGCTGTTAGGCTGCTGAATGAAAAGATAACAACAGGGCAACCGACTTTCGGGTTTGGTGGGTGTGCATCAGTAAACAAGGGGAATTAAGACTAAGAGAGCTGGGTGTGTGTGTGCTCATGTAATCTTACTGTATACAAGTTGTACAAGTGACAATAAAGTATGTCAATTTCAATTTCAATTTCACTTGCATAGAAATCTTCTTGACCTGGCAAAGTAGCTGATTTCAAGCATAGCTCCATTGAGATGAAATAGGCAATAATGGAGTGGGGAGGGTAAATACAATACAAATCTCTGTTGTCCAAACATGCAGAGTGATTGCAAGCCTCTGTTTAGATGGCCAAATAAGCATGCATGCAAGCTCTTTTTGGAGAGAAATGTGTGGAGATCACGGGAGCTATTCATTTAACCTGCTCTGAATGTTGAATTGCAGATACTGCACATAGGTGTCTTGTTAGCTTAGGACAGTAGTGTCCAAACTTTATTAAAAGAGGGCCATATTTGATGAAGTGAAGGGCCCTAAGGGCCAACCAAAGTTGTTAACCTTTTTTGGGGTTTGACTTTTTTTTAAAGGATTTTACCCCAGGAAATAAACTGCCATAGGGGCCTGGTTTCCCCAGCCACTCTAGGTGGCTTCCAACAGAAAAATGAAACACAGTAATCTATTAAACATTAAAAGCCTCCATGAACAGGGCCGCCTTCAGATGTCTTCTAAAAGTCTGGTAGTTGTTTTCCTCTTTGACATCTGTTGGGAGGGCGTTCCACAGGGCAGACGCCACCACCGAGAAGGCCCTCTGCCTAGTTCCCTGCAAATTGGCTTCTCGCAATGAGGGAACCGCCAGAAGGCCCTCGGTGCTGGACCTCAGTGTCCGGGCAGAATGATGTAGGTGGAGATGCTCCTTCAGGTATACTGAATGCGCCTTTGCACATCCTCTTTTGCTATTGAATATTGTTAGTGGGCCAGAGAGCACAAAGGAGATCCACTGTCAAATAGAGTATCTGTTTTGACTGTATACGTAGCATTATATAAACACAGGAAATACAAAACGTCATTTTTAGCCCTGCGCCCTGACATATAATTGACTCACACCCAAAAACTTAGCTCAGTTTTTTATGTTAAAATGTGTGCCTAGTTTTACCTTTGATGTTTTGGATAGATAAGATGATTTCATATCCCCCCCCTTTTTAAAAAAGCATTAAATATATGTGTGAAGTGCATAAAGACTTTTCGGCCTCTTGTCTCCTAGAATCTTTGCCATGAGCTTGAAGCAAAGTTTTATGAAGGGACTTTCCAATGGGAAAATGTAAAACAACACGATGCAGCAAGTCTTCTGAAACTCTTTATCCGAGAACTGCCTCAACCGCTGCTCACTGTGGAGTATCTCAAGGCCTTCCAGGATGTGCAAAGTAAGCATAACTCTTTCTGGTTCAGAATTAGGGGAGTCATTATGCAGAGCAGGCCTTTTCCCCCAGGCCCAGGGTCAGCCTTCTTACATCCCTATAGGGAACTTATGGGAGGACTCAGTAATTAAAACCCCAAAAAAACATTTCTAGAAATAACAAACTTTCTGGTGAGTCACAGGGAGAAAAAACCTGTATGGCCTTGCAGGCTACAGGATAATAACCCATGTTGTAGAATATCATGTTGCACATACAAGAATTGTGTTCCTGCAGTTCTGGAAAATGTTCTCCCCGATAGTCTTTGATGTAGAACAGTCAAACAACCACTTGCACCATTAATCATTTCTGGGCATGGCTGTTCTTCATTGGCAAGTGAGTCAATGAAATTTTCTGCAAATAGTCCATTAGCTTGCTTGAATGTGAAAACAAATACACAAGTGCCTCATACTGTTCAGCAAACAGTGGATGAATTCATAAAATGGTATTTATGTCTTTCATAGTGGAAAAAAATATTGACTCCCCCCAATATTTTATTCCAGTTGGAATAATGGCAGACAGGGGTGTTTGCCATGATGGCTAGATTATCAGTAAACATTTTAAAGAAAATGTCTACATAGAGATTTTCAAGCTTGCTGAATACTCCTAATAACGTTGTTGTTGTTGGTTGTAATTGCTGCCTTAGAAATCCTACAGAGATGTGGGGCTCCCATCCTACATTTAGCACCACAAATTACTTGCAATGCAGTAATACCAGAAGCATGGTCAACAAAGAGCATTGTGCTTCAGTGAGCTTTTTAGCATGTGAGGCTAAGCCATTCTTTTTACTGACTGTCATAAATTCCTTTCATAAATGGATGTTTCATCTGTGAAGGATTTTTCTTTGGTCTACTAAATATTGTATTAATAAGTATTACATTATGAAACAAAGTAGCTAAAGTAAGGCATTACCTGGGAAATCATGAATCCCAAAATTGGTAGTAATGGATCTTGTGGTAGTTGAGTCATGAAGCAGAATCGGAAAACAAGATGCAAGGTGAGGTGACTGCCTCATGCGGCAGGATCCACAGGGCTGTCAATACCAATGTAGATGTTTATACCTCTTTCGTTCCTGATGTTGATGTTCACCCCCCCTTTCTTACCTGTCGGGGAGTGGGGTGCCATTTTGTGGTTTGCCTCAGGTGCTGAAATGTCTTGGCTGCTTTTTACCTGTGAAGATAACCAAGAGAAATCCATAAACATTAACATTTTTTAGGAAAATGCATGATTCAAACACATATTCACAAATTGACATTTGCATGTTCCACTGACAGAACTTCCAACGAAGAAGCATCAGCTGCAAGCACTGAATCTATTGGTCCTCCTTCTCCCAGACGGAAATAGAGATACTCTTAAGGTTAGACTTATGAATTCACCATTAAAAAAGCACTTCTGCAATTACTCGTCTACCCACAGCAACTAGGGCTACTCCCCACTTCTCTTCCGCCCCAGTTGGGGTTCCAGAGCCATGCTTCTACCACAACGATAAGCCTGGATCCCTGGAATCTTGGTTGCTGAAAAGGTGCAAGTGCAGGGCCTAATTCTTGGCACCACACTTCAAAGGAGGATGTGGACAAATTAGAATGGTTTCAGGAAGGATTGTTGGGGGTATGGAAACCTTTCCTTTTAGGAGAGGTTAAGGGAATGGGGTATGTTTACCCTCAATAAGAGGACTGATATGGTCGCACTCCTCAAATATCAGAAAAGCTCTCACTTGTTCTCTGCTGCCTCAGATCTAATGGGCTTAGAGGATAGCTATCAGTTCAACATTAGGAGAAATCACTTGACCATAAGAGCAATTTAGCGATAAAACTAATTAACTAGAGGGATGTTGGACTCTTCCACACTGGAGGTTTTCAGGTAGGGTCTGGACAGCCATTGATGGATACTCTACCTCTGGATTTGCTGCTAGACTAGATGGCCTACAAGGTCCCATCCCAGCCCCATAGTAAATCTCACAACCGGTCTCTAAGGTGCTACTGGAAGGATTTTTGTTTGTTTGTTACCTTTAAGGAGTGAGTCAGCCCAGAGATAGGGTGACTGCTGGTCTTGCAAAGAACCAGGGTATAGCTAAACAAAATCTAGGGCAGCCTTGAATATGTGATACATGCTTGACCTAGTCAATCATATATTCGTTAGAAGAAGGATAGCCAGTGTGGTTTCCTACAGATGTTGGTAGAATCCAACTCCTATCACCCTGACCATTGGCCATGCTGGCTTGGGCTCATGGAAGTTGTAGTTCGTTTAATTTCATTGTACACAGGTTGTATAATGACAAAAAGGTATTATTATTATTATTTATTGGAGGACACCATGTTGGCTATCTCTGATCCAGAATAAAGATTTCAGATGCCTAATTTTCTTTTTACTGAAAGTAAAAGGAAGTTTACTTTGATTTTTGGGGAAATCACTTGTTTAGTTTAACCACTGAAGTTACTAGTTGATTTAACACTGTGCACGTACTAGAATAAACTTTTTAAAAATTTGAGCATGTTTCTTGTTTGTTTGCACATGCCTACTTTGCCAATGCTGTTCTCATTTTCAGGCACTGCTTGAATTTCTTCAAAGGGTAATTGATAACCGAGATAAAAATAAAATGACCCTAAAGAATGTTGCCATGGTTATGGCTCCAAACATCTTCATGTTTCATGGTTTGGGCTCAAAGAACACAGAGCAAAGCGAGTTCGTTATGGCGGCTGGGACAGCAAATGTCATGCGTTTTATGATTAGAAACCAGAACCTTTTGTGGACTGTAAGTTTGTTTAAAAGTGCTTATTGTCATTAGAGAAGAGCTTTCCAAATTTTTCATGTTGATGACACAATTTTTAGACATGCATCATTTCACAACATAGTAATTCAGTTTTACTAGCAGACTGGAGGTTAAACTAACCCCTTTCCAGCCCCGGGAGGAGCATGGGGAGCATTCGTGCAACATACCTACACACTGCGGCCGACACACTTAACATGTTGCGACACACAGTTTGGAAAGCTCTGCCTTAGAGAATTGTCTCAAACAGAAGGGCCACAATTTACAAATTTTACTGAACATACACACAAACACACACACAATGCACAGGGCAGTCTCGAGCAGGTCGCACGCCCTGGTGCTGAGGGGCGGAGATTGCTCCGCCGCCCCCGCCCTGCCTACCGGCCCGGCGCCCTGGCACACCGTGCCACCGGGGGTCTACCTAGATGCAGATGACTCGATTCATTCTGAGCAGCTGGATGTAAGAGCTACATAGATATACAAATTTATTAATAAATAATAATAATTTTGAGCTGGTTTATGTAAAAACAAGGTCAGCGTAAGCTATAAAACATGCCTGTTTTATGTTATTCAAAATATGGATGGAGTACATAATTCCCCATAGGAATATTTTCAGAATGAATCCTCGTGTGTTTTAGAAAATAGTTTGCATATTTTACTCATGACAAGAGTAAATAGCCCCTCCTTTGTAAATGTTATTTTGTATTTCAGAACAGGCAATAACTTATTTATTATATTTAAATATTTATATGCTGTCCTTCACTAGATTCGGTTTCATAACTATATAAAAGCTAAAAATATAAAAACACAATAAACCAAATAAAAACACCCAACAGATTTTTTTTAAAAGCTTCACTGAAGGAAAAGAGATTTTCTCTTCTAGAAATGTAATTGTTATATTATTAATCATGTTTAAGTGGTTGTAAGCTGTCTTGAGTATGGATTACACAGAAAGACAGAAAACAAATTCTAGAATGAATAAATTATACCATCGGTGCCATGTTACATCTAGAAACAAAATTTTAAAAAAAATCCTTCCAGTAGCACCTTAGAGACCAAATAAGTTTGTTCTGAAGAAGTGTACATGCACACGAAAGCTCATACCCAGAACAAACTTAGTTGGTCTCTAAGGTCCTACTGGAAGGAATTTTTTTATTTTGTTTTGACTACGGCAGACCAACACGGCTACCTACCTGTAACTATGTTATATCTAGGTTATTCCCATATATGTTAGTGTTGAAAGCTTGCTAGGCAGTCTGATTTCATGACACCAATAGACCTGTTACTTGTACAAAAACTGACCTAAGATGATTAGCTACACCTTATATGGTTTTACTATGAAGAGGTTCTGTGCAATTATATTTCATACCATGTCTTTGCAACTATCATTTGAGTCTCATTTTTAACAATATAATTCTGTTGTTGTTTGACATAAATATTGGTGTTTGATATTCCATATTTGATATGTCTTGTCATTAGAAGAATATAAACATTTGTTTATGGGAGCCAACTGTATCAATGGTGCTAGTAACAGGTTTTATGTCTGCTTAGATTCCTACATTCCTTGTGAACCAAGTAAGAAAGCAAAATACTGAAAGTCAGAAAAAGGAAAAAAAGGATAAAGCTGTGAAAAAATTGCTGAAGAAAATGGCTTATGACCGTGAAAAACACGAGAAGCAAGATAAAAATGTCAATGATGTAAAAAGTGTCAATGAGGTAAGCAAGTAACTTTCAGTAAATTAGAGTACGTCTTCTTTTGTGATTGCTCGTAGCCAAGTAAGATTGTCTTCCATAAACACGGTTTTAACAATGAGTCCGTAAGTGACTGTGGAGGCCAATTCTGGATCCACACATCCTTCCACAGTGGGGACATTGGTTTCCGGGCTGGAGTTGATCACGGTGTAGATTTGCCAAGCATGCCTTCCTCTTAGCACATTTATCCCTTGTGTCCTGAGATCGAATTTCTTCAAAGTCCATGACACCTTTGGTAAAGGCTGTTCTCCAATTGAAACTGCCAGAGCTAGTGGTAGTGATAAAATAGCAGCGCCGCCATATTTACAATTTGCCTTTTCTTGATGAATAAATGTAATTATCTGAAAAATATCTTATTAAAACAATGCCTTGCCTATTAGCAAAGAGGGGTTTATAACATGATTTAGTTTTTAACTAAGATAATCAAAATGGCTAGATGTTCTAGTTCGGAAGGCCTATGTTTACAACACTTGAACGTTCCAGAGCGCTTGCTTACTGTTGTGAAACTCATGGTTCAGTTGTACCTAGCTTTCTTGCTTCACTTTCAGAGTGGCCCTGAGCAAGGGTGTAAACTGCATACTTGTTTCAGCAGAGGAAAGTAGAAGAGCACCTCTGAAATGATTGAAGTTTATTTCTTCTGTCAGTTTGGCATCCAGATTAGCGTACCACATAATAAATGCCAATAAACAATAAAGTGATTTTAAAACACAGTCCCTAAAACCAGTCATGGAAGTATCAATAAGAACAACAGTAGAAGAAACCAAATCCATCCCCTTTCTTAGGTATGGAGTATTTATTTTTAAAAAAATGATACAAATCAGTTCATAGTCACTAGTGTTTTGGGGTAAACACTTGCTGGTCAGGTGTTCTCGATTGGTTAGACATAACTTTGTCTCTAATTAATTATATCCAGCCTGTGTTAAGATCAAGTATCAGAATACATACATGATCTGTCTTCTGAATGCAGAATCTCTTTGGATGTTTGTAACCCATCATTAACTAAAGTCATATTCACAATTTAGTGAATTAGAGACATCTTGTGGAAGAATGCAATATTGCACTGGCTCATCACGTTATAATAATGATTATTCATTATAATCTGTTGGCATATTGGGGGCCAAACTGGATGTGGTGATGGTAGGCATTTTTGTTACAATTTTTTGGGGTGCTGTGCATTTAACTTTAATATATAAAATAAGACCAGGAGATAAACCTTTCCCCAGTTTAACTCCTTGTGCTCCACCATTCCAGTTTCTGACCCGGCTGGGGGAGGGAGTTTGGGCAACAAAGCATCCGACAATAAAGCAGAAAAGGGTTCCCCTACTCTTATCCCCACTGTGGCCTCTTGATGTTAAAATTAGGCCCTACAGCTCACTGCTGCTTATGTATCTAGAGCACAGCATGCAGAATCCTCAATATTTGATCAGCTCTCTTAACTGCAGCAATTTCAAAACTAAAATTTAAAACTGAATTCTCTTGGAAAATAAAAAGTTGTTATTGTATATGGGCTTGGATAGTGCAGCATGCCATATGCTTTGTATGCAACTGTATAGACAAGAGGGAACCTCAGGAGAGTAAGAAGATCTAGCACTTTCCTTGATTCCCTTTTCCCATTGTCTTTTAAGGAGTGTTAGCCCTGCACTCTTTGTCCCTGGTCACTGCAGTACAAGTCAAGGTGACTCAGGCTGTCACCTGATGATGTAGCAGGAAAGCGAGTGGGGCTCATTACACAGCATGCCTTCAGTGTGTTGTGTAAACATCTACTGGATATAGCTGGCCTCAGTCATTTCAGGCCATCTTGGTGCTGAACATATTATTTCTTGAGACCAGTGTTGGCCAAACTTTGTTCTCCAGCTGTTTTGGGACTCCAGCTCCCATCATCCCTAGCTAACAGGACCAGTGGTCAAGGATGATGGGAATTGTAGTCCCAAAACAGCTGGAGACCCAACACTGCTCTAGACCTATCTAGAAATGGCAAAATTCAGCTTGTCCATTAGGAATATAGAGTGATCCAGTAAGGTAGGAGTGGATCCTTATCTCTTCCACCCTGTGTCAACCAACCTGTCAGTCCCCTGGGACTAATCATAGTGGTGTCAATGTACATGTTTTTCTTGCCCTAATAATAATAATAATAATAATAATAATAATAATAATAATAATAATAATTTATTTATACCCCGCCCATCTGGCCGGGTTCCCCCAGCCACTCTGGGCGGCTTCCAACAAAACACTAAAATACAGAAATCCATCAAACATTAAAAGCTTCCCTAAACAGGGCTGCCTTGAGATGCCTTCTAAAGGTCTGGTAATTGTTGTTCTCTTTGACCTCTAGTGGGAGGGAATTCCACAGGGTGGGTGCCACTACCGAGAAGGCCCTCTGCCTGGTTCCCTGTAACTTGAAATCAAACTGTTGTGGGTAAAGGCAGTGCTATGAAAGGGAATAATCTGATTGGGGGGGGGGTTGCAAAGTACTGTACGTCCTCAGCTTCCTGATAAGTAGCTCTGCACTATAGGTGATCCCACTTGGACTCACCAGCTGCCAGCACCAATCAGCTGATAGGCACTGACAGCAAGTCCCCCTCAGCCACACTGGGGAGGTTCCAATGAAGGGAACTCTGCGGGTCTCACTGTTGGATAAGCACAGCACTTTGCAACCACCAACAATTGGCACCAACATATGACATCAGTTGTTGGGCAAGTGGCTGTAGTTTGGGGAAAATAGCCTTTTAGGCCAAATTGGGACCTATATCAGGCCTGCAGGCACTAATGGAAGGCAACATAAATTATTATTATTTATTATTTATTACAGTTTCTGGAAGGAGTTGGAAGCTATTGGTTTCTTGCCCTACCAATAGGAATACTTGGTAACCCTCTACATATAGCTTCCCAACTCACCTATCCCTTATTATCTGTGGCTCTGGTCTGTAATATAAAGAGAGTTTGTATTTTCATTTTTTGCAAGCTGAGAAGTGGGTACCACCTACTCTTCTGGCACTGCTTTCTTTCATGTTATTAAATCTAGTATATGAGAAGCCAGGCTATGGTAGTAAAAATCTTCCAGAGGTTATCCAAGGATTACAACTAATAAGATAGGTTTTAATAAAATTTTATGGAGGGTGTGTTGGATTTTAAAGAAGGAAAGAACCTTAACATTTTAAAAGCAATTTCATTTCATAATTTGATATGAGATAGTTCATTCAGAAATTGAAATTAAACTCATTTCTTCACATTTTGCAATTAAGAGTTGCATAAAAGCTTTTCTTTAGGTCTGTAGTATAATTGAAAAGAGAATTCGCATTTGGTTAGAAAATAAAATATCTAATTGGTTCAGAAATGTTCTTATAAGAATATTAAGAATAATATTTTGTTTGTTTCCTGTGCACAACAGGATCCGATTAATGTGCAAATGTAATATCACACAAGCATGCTTCATAATGTGCCATGACTGTGCAAATGTGGTGGTAACAATGTAAAATATTATTTCTTTTAGCATATGTAGCAATACGTTCCATCACTATTATAAAATATAGGCGTCTGTAAGCATTTTGCTTAATTCTATAACTGGTAATTCCCACCCACCCTGCCATCTTGCTCTCCATACAATATCCCTAACTTTATTCAGTATGTGAGCTGTCCCAACTATTTGTTCTGCACTATGTTTTGAGAAGCTCCTCAAAGGCAGCTGCAAGATACTCCATTCAAATTCCATTATTGCTTTGCAGGCTGATGTTCCTCAGGGAGTAATACGGGTGCAAGCACCTCATCTTTCCAAAGTTTCCATGGCAATCCAGCTGACAGGAGAACTAAAAGCTTGTGATGTAGTGGCCAGGTTCCTCAGCCAAAAAAGGTATAAGCATTTCTGTCTGTGTCCTTTTCCCCAACCCCCCCCTCCTCCTCCTCCTCCTCCTCCTCCTCCTCCTCCTCCTTCTTCTTCTTCTTCTTCTTCTTCTTCTTCTTCTTCTTCTTCTTCTTCTTCTTCTTCTTCTTCTTCTTCTTCTTCTTCGTGTTGACTTGATTCTACAGCAAGAAAACAAACAAATGTACCTTGACATAATTAAGCTCAAGGGACAAGTGTATATTTAGGGCACAGTGTCGTGGGTCTCTGTGAGGGCATCTTGGGGACTATAGGATTCCCCAAATCACATTTGTGGACCTTTGAGTATATGAGTTTCTTCAAGTAATTTTGTTTCCATGCAATTCATTGTAGCGTGTAGCTCCTTTTTTCTAATCATCCCAATATGAGATGTTTATTTCAGTAAGTTAACAGATGGAGAAAGATAGCAAGATAATTTTAGCGCACTGGCAAATCTCCTGAGCTGTAGAGCATTTTCCGAAGGACATCTAGTAGCTTCTGGTTGCAAGTTATTTGGTACTCTGCTCAATCATTTTGTTGCATTTCTTTGTAGTGCAACCGTCCAGTCTCTGAAGAAAGAAGAAGTGTTTTTATATGAAGTTGGAGGGAACATTGGTAAGGCTCTTTACACTGTAGACTTGGTGCTGGTTTCAAACTTTGCTTAAAACACAGTTTGCTTAAAGCAGCTGGAATCACCTCATACAGGTGTATGAGTAATTTCTTGCATGGAAACGCCCCCAATACCTATTGTTTTGGAAGTGATGTATATAAAGAATTAGGCTAGAAGCTTTCCCCTGATGTGCAGGTTTGAATGTACAGGAGTAGATGGAGCAGGGTGAGGATTTATTGGCAATGTGTATCCTCATGAAGTGGCAGCCAATGAAACCACCTCAAGAAACAGGCAATAGGTTTGTCGGCAGCTCAGTACCCACCCACTCTCCCTTTAGCCACAGTATGGTATTGGCCAACTTCAGAGCTGAGTAGGATTCTCAGCAGGGGAGATGTATTTCCCAGGGCCTAATTAATTTGATTATCATTATACGTTCACAACTGCTGGGATAGTACAAGTAAAAGATTGGTTTGCTCCTTAAGGTGAAGCATAGAGTGATCATGCTTTCAAGACAATTGGGGCCAGGAAGCTGGGGGCATGCTGGACTTGCCCATCTAGAAGTAACTTGCTTGGAGGGCGAACTTAGTATGGATTCCCTCAGTGTACCCTAAAGTGTGGCAGTTGACCACTCAGTGGTTTTCACTGCTTCCGTCTCTGAACCAGTGTGAAACTCACATAGAATTCAGCATCTGATCTGCTGAGATCATTGTGTGATTAGGCGTTGTGGTTTGCTTCAGTTATTAATCAGAGTTAATAAAGTTGTGGTTTTGTTTTATCCCTTGGTCCTCATTTCCTCTGTTTCCATAATCCGATGCATGTTGACTCAGAAACAACTTCCACTAAGCTCAATATTCTTATTTGCATACAGTCTTAATCATTTTCAAAATAATCTGCAGTTTTACATAATATATGTGTTTTCCTAACAGGTGAACGCTGCCTGGATGATGATACCTATATGAAGGATTTGCATCAGCTGAACCCAAATGCTGAGTGGGTTATAAAATCTAAAAACTGCTGACTTTTTTAATTTTCAAAGAGATAACTGTGACTGATTTTTGTAAAACTAATGTTCACGTCCACCAAAATAAAAGTGTGATGTATTCATTGGATATGTCACAAATATTGCACTGTTAAGGGGCATTGTCAGTGCTGCAGTTGGCTTACATGAAGCCTTCTCTCTTTCTCCCAAGTCAATGCAAACTACTGTAGCAAAACTGGTAGGGCAGGTAGCTGTGTGATCTTAACTGATTTTGTTGCACAGGAACAGTATGTTCAGAACTTTTTTCTTATGGGAAGCATTGTGCCTTTGGTATGGTCCCATCTAATTCCCATTACTTTCATATTGCTTGTTTATAACTTCATTTCTCCAACGACGGGTCAATTTTCTTAACGAAGACATCTGTAAAAATTAGATGTTCCTTCATTGAGCCATCCAAATTATAAATGGTGCCTGTATTCCCTATGTAATTGGGACAATAGTGGCACAAAGTATGCCACACAAGCTTACTACATGCATTTGTTTAAGTCACACAAAACCATGTACCTACCCTTTTTGTCCCCAGAAATATAGGAAAGCTAATGTGACATAATACTGACAAAACTATCTTTACCCAGAAACAATTCCTGTGATCATTGTGATGAAAAATGTATTGCTATGAAGTCAGTATACCAAAGAAAATATCTGTATTACCACCCTAGATTCTACAGTCTTCTCAGTTCTTAATGAGCTGCTACAAATATAAGCATTCTAGGGAAAGGAAATATATATGGAACTTAAGTTCCATAACATATTAGGCATTTCCTTCCTAATTCCATTTTGACAATAGTGTGAAATTTTGAATATAGATGCTTCTGTGTGATGAGTGCAATACTCACACTGGGAAATCTATGCAGGTTGGGGAAAGAATAATATGTATAGTGTCTCCATGTATGGTATTAATGTGACTAGTCATATCAATGATCATTCAAGGGTCAAATAGACATATGCACAGATAATGTTTTCAATTCAGTATTGTCTAAAGTCAATGAAGTCCAAAGATAATATTCATGACCTTTTAATTTCAGCATACTCACGTTGAAGCTTACAGTGTAGTCGTTGAGCACACTATTGTGCATTCTGTGCAGATTAACATGGCTGAAAGTCTCACAATGAAAGGTATGGCCCTGGGCTTTGCTTAAGCATTCTCTTAACAACAAAGTTGTCATCAAAAGCGATTCACTTGTGGTTGAACAGGCATCCCCAAACTTCGGCCCTCCAGATGTTTTGGACTACAATTTCCATCCTCTCCGACCACTGGTCCTGTTAGCTAGGGATCATAAGAGTTGTAGGCCAAAACATCTGGAGGGCCGCAGTTTGGGGATGCCTGTGGTTGAACATAAAGATGTGTTTTTCTCCCTACAGTGGAAAGGGTGAGGCTAATTTTATGCAGATGAGTATTTACCTTACGTAGGTAGGGCTCACAGCAGATGTTTGCAAGGACATGTTGACCTTTGCATTTTGTTCTTCAGAAACAAAACCAACAGAAATTAAGCTTGTATAAATAAGGACAAAAAGAGGATGAAATATATTACTGCTAGGATGCAAATCTTAAGATGCCTTCCTATTTTCAACAAGTGACTATTACTGACATTCATTTTTGGCGGTAGCTATGAGCTATTGCACCACCGACAAACCATGTGCTCCTGTGTCACTGAAATTATTGTAGCTTCTCTTGCTCCACAATTAATAGGCTATCGCCTATTAATAGGTGTTGTATCCAGAAGAGTCAGATGTTCAGAGGCACAAACCTCAGTGGTATCTGAACTTGTAACATTCCCAGGGAATTGCAACATAATCTCCTGCCATAAAATGACTGTATGAGTCGTGAACATACCATAAATAACAAAACAATTTTTTGAACCCTCACTCTTTGCAATCTGGTACTTTGGTGGGATTTGACTGTTTCAGGTCAGTAAAGTAGGGAGAAGAAAGCTTGTTTGAGCAGGAACTAGCTAGCACAGGGAATCTCTGGCCCTCCTGCTGTTTTTGGACTCCCATCATCCCTGGCCATTTGTCATGCTGGCAGGGGCTGATGGGAGTTGTAGTCTGACAGCATCTGGAGGGCTGTGAATCCTGCATCCTTAAGCTGGAAGCTCCTGGAACTCTTATCTCTCCTGCTACAGTCCACATGGCTACCAGGATGGCTTTCCCTTCTCTCCTTGATTGGCATGCAGCCATAACTGGGGATTCCCAGCAGCCATCTCTGGCAAAGAGGGAATTTGAAAGGCAGAATAGTTTATGAATCTGGAACCTAGTTTAACAGGTAATACGAGATGCATAATGAAACCTTTGTAATACTTTACAGTCTGTAGTTGCTGCAAACCAGACTTAATTGCAAGGGAAATTTTAGGTATTTGAATCAGAAACAATTACTGCTGCTGGGAACAGCTGTAGCGGTCATTAAACTACAAATGGCCTGTAGATTTGATTTTTTAAAAAAATAACTTTTGTTGCAGGGTTAGTGCCATTATCTTTTTATTACTATTTGAACAGCTCTTTTATATATGTAAATTAATTTTCATAATCTCATTTGATTTATGAGGTGTATACATGGAGTATACACAACAGATACACTGACTAGTTGTTGAATCAGCTAATGGGGAAGGATGGGGAGTTACCACACTTGTGTAGATTTGTACATAAAATGTTTCAGATGAAAAATGGTGAGTCTGTGTTTTCCTTTTCTGTGTATGTGTGTTGTTGCATAGGGCACACCACCAGGTCTTTGAAAACAGAAGTCTCGGGGGGGGGGGGGGGAGAGAAGCACTGAATCTAATGACACACAAATACAGTTAGATCTTTGTATGCCATTTAATTTAATGCCTACTTCTGTATTTACAATTGATGATATATATTCAAACCTGGACCCCAGTGGACACCACTGCATCCTCAGACATCTACCTTGGAGCCGGGCAGAGCTGCTTGTCCCAATGTTAAAATTTAAATTGTTTCTTTTTTGTTTGCATGAGAAGTGTTGTTTGGTTTTTTGCCTGTATTTTATTTATTTTGGGCTGTGTGGGAGTGTTTTGCCTAGTGAATACAACAGGAATGAGGAACTTCGGGTTTGTAGACAGGTCTTTGCCCACCAGTAGATCTAATTTGGCCCATGAGGGCATTTAACCCGAGCCACATCCGCCTGTGGGAAACGTCTACTTCTGCTTCATTGACTATGCAAAAGCCTTTGACTGTGTCGACCACAGCAAACTATGGCAAGTTCTTAAAGAAATGGGAGTGCCTGATCACCTCATCTGTCTCCTGAGAAATCTCTATGTGGGACAAGAAGCTACAGTTAGAACTGGATATGGAACAACTGATTGGTTCAAAATTGGGAAAGGAGTACGACAAGGTTGTATATTGTCTCCCTGCTTATTTAACTTATATGCAGAATTCATCATGCGAAAGGCTGGACTAGATGAATCCCAAGCAGGAATTAAGATTGCCGGAAGAAATATCAACAACCTCAGATATGCAGATGACACAACCTTGATGGCAGAAAGTGAGGAGGAATTAAAGAACCTTTTAATGAGGGTGAAAGAGGAGAGCGCAAAATATGGTCTGAAGCTCAACATCAAAAAAACCAAGATCATGGCCACTGGTCCCATCACCTCCTGGCAAATAGAAGGGGAAGAAATGGAGGCAGTGAGAGATTTTACTTTCTTGGGCTCCTTGATCACTGCAGATGGTGACAGCAGTCACGAAATTAAAAGACGCCTGCTTCTTGGGAGAAAAGCAATGACAAACCTAGACAGCATCTTAAAAAGCAGAGACATCACCTTGCCGACAAAGGTCCGTATAGTTAAAGCTATGGTTTTCCCAGTAGTGATGTATGGAAGTGAGAGCTGGACCATAAAGAAGGCTGATCGCCGAAGAATTGATGCTTTTGAATTATGGTGCTGGAGGAGACTCTTGAGAGTCTCATGGACTGCTAGAAGATCAAACCTATCAATTCTTAAGGAAATCACCCCTGAGTGCTCCCTGGAAGGACAGATCGTGAAGCTGAGGCTCCAATACTTTGGCCACCTCATGAGAAGAGAAGAATCCTTGGAAAAGACTCTGATGTTGGGAAAGATTGAGGGCACTAGGAGAAGGGGACGACAGAGGACGAGATGGTTGGACAGTGTTCTCGAAGCTACGAACATGAGTTTGACCAAACTACGGGAGGCAGTGGAAGACAGGAGTGCCTGGCGTGCTATGGTCCATGGGGTCACGAAGAGTCGGACACGACTAAACGACTAAACAACAACAACATCCGCCTGTTAGTCAGCTGAGGTCACACGGGTTCAATCCTGCTGGCAAACCAGACCCCTGCAGAGAACAGAATTGGACTGCACAGTCATCAGTTGCTGAGCAAATTGCCCCAGATGATTGAAAGGTAGGTGCCCCTATGAGATGGGAGGGGAGGAGAACTGTCCCTCAGGTAAAAACTGTTCCCCGCACACTATATACAAGCTATTAATTTACAGCACTTGGTTTCCATGTTTTTGCTATGCCTTTGGTATTTGATTCTTACATTTACATGCTCCTCCCCCTTCCTTGGGAAAGTAGCCACAGTGAATAGCAGAAGTCTATGCCCAGGTCTAAATGATGGCATGTTTGATTGTTTATAAATCCAGCTACCAAAATGCTCAGTTTCTGATTTGTTTTTGGTATACTCCATCTTCTCATTTGTTTCTGGTCGGAACAATTGTCTTGAACTTTCTCCATTTTTATTTGTGGGACTTTTCTTTACAGCCTCCATAGGTGGCAGCATTGCTCCACAGTTGAACTCAAAGCTGAAAAAGCAAACACCCGGAAATGTGAAATGGTTGAAATATTCTCAGAGTTTGTATGGAAACCCTGGCATTTATTGATAAAGTGGCTCTCCTTCAATAATGCCTGGACACAAGAGGCAAATGTATTAAAGATACAAGATCTGAACATGTGGTTGCTAGATATCCCTTAAGTAGAAAATGCAAGAGGTGTGCATCAAAATACAAATTGGCTTGGCTTGAATAGGTGATGGAAATTTTAATCTTGCTTCAGCATTGCTGACACTTGCACCTCATTTTTGCAAGGTCCACCTAACTGTGGCAGACTTCGCCTTTTTAACCTGTCAGTAACAGTGAGAAGCATCATTCATTTCGTACGGTTTATTAATTCCTGTTACCTGCAGCATCTGTTTGTGCTGTTCAGTTAGCCATTAGTTTGCTTTATCTGACAATGTAAGTATTTTTTTTAAAGTAGCCTTGGAGAGCAGTAGTAATTTAATACTGCACAATCATTGGGAAACCTAACAATTTGGTGGTACCATTTTAAACAAGAACATTACTGCCTTGTTCTCAAACATAGAACCAAAAAAGGTGTAATGGCTTACATCCAGTTAGACTGAATTGATTATAAAAAAAAACACCCAAAAATTAATCCAGTGCAAGAGACATTTAATTTAGTACCTGTCTTCTACAAACTACATACAGTGGTACCTCGGTTTAAGTCCACAATTGGTTCCGGAAGTCTATACTTAATCTGAAGCGTACTTAACCCATAGCTACCAAGTACCCCGTTTTCCCCGGGGAAACCCCCGCTTTTTATTGCCTTTTCCCGGCGGTCCCCCGTATCACTTCGTCTCCCGTTATTCTCCCTTATATTCTTCTGCCAGCGGACATTTTTTTTCTGATTTGCCCATCTATGGGCACCGAAAATGGCCGGCGACGGCTTCGAAAGTCGCGTCACCCAGGGCAGATCTGGGGGCAGGGAGCGAGGGGAAGAGGAAGGAGAATCCCCATTGCCAGCAGACACCAACTTGCACTAGTTTGTATCTTGCCCAGTGCCTCATGTCACACTCCTTAACTGTCTTGAAAGAGTTTTGTGCTTAATTCAATTTCTTTTATTTAACCCACATTTAGTCTAGAGCAGGCACCCCCAAACTGCGGCCCTCCAGATGTTTTGGCCTACAACTCCCATGATCCCTAGCTAACAGGACCAGTGGTCGGGGAAGATGGGAATTGTAGTCCAAAACATCTGGAGGGCCGAAGTTTGGGGATGCCTGGTCTAGAGAAATAAGGAAGGTACCTTAGGAGCTTGTATGTTACCCAGATGTGTAGCTGTCTACATGCAATAGATTTTTCAGTGGTTTGTACTATCTCACAGTGGACACATGGGGATTGTACATTTTGCAACTTTAGACCACAAAGAGAGATTGACAGGAGATGGACTGTCAGCCTGCAATGTGCACTGTGGAACTAAGGCGACACTCAAACCATACATTTAAAACACTGTGATACCAGTCAGGACTTCCCCCAAATAATTCTGGGAGCTGTAGTTTGTTAAAAGTGCTGAGAGTTGTTAAAAGACCCCTGACTTCATAGAGCAGCAATTTCCAGAGCGGTTGAACAACCAAAACACTTCTCAGGGAACTCTACAGCTCCCAGAATTCCTTGGGAGAAGTCTTGACTGTTGAAAAGCGGTATAGTGCTTTAAATACAGGATGTGAATGCAACTGTAGCAGACCCACCACTTAATACCACCAATTAATAAAGTGGCAGATCCACTCCCGCTAACTGCCCCCTATTATAGTTCACCCACCTCATGGTACACCAGTTACACAAACTTCTACAAGTTACCATAGATCACGGGTGTCAAACACAAGGCCCGGGGGCCTAATCCGGCCCGCCAGACCTCGTCATGTGGCTCGCGTAGCTGCCGCCGACAATAGCCGCTGACAGTAGTTCTGGAGCCTGCGATTGGCCAAGGGTCAAAACCAGGGGCGGGGCTGCAGGCGGAGGCCGGGGCGCTGGAGCCGCGCTGACGGCCTTGGCCAGGGAATTTCAATTTCGAATGAGGCTGAGGGAGGCGGTGGCACAGCGGCCAGACGGGAAAGTGAGATGCAGGAGGAGGAGGAGGAAGCCCGCCGAGGAGGTAGGAAAGCCCTACAGACGCCGCCGGCAAAGTTGTTGCCGGGACGAAGCGCTGGATTTTTTTTTGGCGGGCTTTGCTGTTGTCTCCGAGAGCGAGTGAGGCGGCACTGGGGAGCCGCCGCCCGCCGCTTCCCTTCCTCTTCTCAGCTGCATCCGGGAGGTGGGCGAGCGAGCGGGCGAAAGGGACGCGGAGTGAGCCTGAGGGGGAAGTAGGCGAAGCGCAACAGCTGCTCTCTTGATGGAGCCGGGTTTCTCTTCCCTCTTCCCCCGTTTTCTCCTCATAGACACTCGGGAGGGTGCCTGGCTTTTGCTCTGTCCTCCACCCCCGAGCCGCCCTTTGGCTTCTCAGTTCCGGCGGAGCTGCTCCCCAGGGGGCGGCCGGGAGGGAGGCGGCGGCGGCACGGGTTCCTGCTCTTCCCGCTCTGCCGCCGCCTCCTCTCAGCCCCTCGTGATGTAGGGCTCCAGATGGAGTCGCCTCGCGGTTTGAGTAGGTGGGAGGGGAATTTTTTTTTGGGGGGGGAGGTTTTCAAGCCTCCTCTGCCTGCAGTCCCAGTAGGGAGAGGCGGCGGCGAAGACGACAACAGCGCGGGTGGGGGGAAGAGCAGCTCTGAGGCGAAGATGCACGTCCGCTGGGGCTGCCGCCGCCTTCCTCCTTGGGAAATCCGCTGCCCTCCCTCAGCGCGAGGGGAAGGGACTCTGGCGCTGAGGAGGGAGGATGCAAAAGCAAAGCAGGGAGTTGGCGCTGCACCGCATGTTCCTGCCCCTCTCCAAAGCATGGGGTGGGTTGCAGCGTGTGGCATCCTGCCTAGCGGGGTTTGGGTGTGCACAGGGCGGGAGAGGGAAGCCCTCTTTCCATCTGCAGGTTTTTAATCCCAGCAGTGGCTTTCTCCCTCCTGCCGAAGGTTTAGTTGAGCCCCCCCCCGGAAGCCATTGACCCCCACCTTTTGTTCAAATTTCCCTCGTTTACATCCCCTCCCACACACGCGCCACGACGCAGGAATGTGATCCGCGTGGGGGCGGGAATGAGCTTACATTATTACAAAAAACAGTAATAATTGAATGCAGTGACAATAATTTATGATAATAAAGAGTGGACACATAGTCCTACAGACACAACCGGCCCTTTGAGGGTGACCCAACTGCTGATGCGGCCCCCGATGAATTTGAGTTTGACACCCCTGCCGTAGATTGTCTAGTGGGGGACTTGTGTGAGGAAAAACTTAATGATTCAAAGTCTCTGGCAGGAGTTGAACAAACAAACACAAGAAAAGCTTATTGAACAAGAGTCAGAAAATGTGTTCCTTCAGGTAGAAGTTAACTTGTTTACTTTTACTTAAAGATGTCTCGGGCTTAAACAAAACACTATAGGCACAGCTCCTCTTAAACTTCAGTTACTAAAAATCAGGTGTTACACTTCAGGTGATAAATATTCAGGTTTCCGGAATAGATGGTAAAATGCTCGGCTCAGTTTCTGTCACTTGGATATTAGAGTTAAGTGTTTTCAACACCATACAGCTTCCTTCACAGCTTAATACTTTGGTTCATGAGCGAGGGGAACTTTTCCTCAGTTACCCACTCTCTTAACTACCACATGCCTGAGGTCTTCTAAATAGTATGTGTTGTGACGTGGGGTTTGTGATTTCAGCTCTCTTGACATAATATGCTGGAGACAGTTCTCTAGTAACACTTCTTTATTAAAGTAAACAAGACTGAGGTCTGAGGAGAGCAAAGCTACATTTATAGGGACAGGGAACTAGCTAGAAAGGGATACATTCTGGAAGGAACAATATCAGGCAATCACAGCGCTGCCTTTTGGAGGAAACCAATAAGACAGAGGATCCAAATACAGCAGCTTAAATGAACCAATAGTAGCTGTACCCTCTGGAACCAAAAGGCAGTTACTTTATCCTAATGCAAATTCAGACAATAATAATACAGATATAAAATCCTTTGACTCAATACACAACAGTATGACAGACCCGGGAGTCACACCACTCCTTGTCACTGGTTTGGGAGTCTTCAGTACCTAGAAGAACTCTCCCCTCCTGGCTATACTGAGACCCAGGTAGCCTGAATTCCCACAGGATCTACCTCTCCCAGCTCAGATTCAGCCCTCCTAGGACACTCCTGTCTGTATACCTTTCCCAGACCCTCAACCTGGTCTCCCTATCCAAGCTGCGAGGTTCTGTCCTCTTGCTATAGATAGTGTGTATGTTTCACTTCACTCAGAACCAGTTCTCCTTTTCTCACTCTTTAACTTCCAATTCCAGTCAAACTGAAGTATTGTATTTCAGTTTAAAGTGTAAATTTAAACGGGGAAAACGGGTAGAGAAAAATGGGACTGTACATGTTATATTGCACATACACATCTAAATCACTTTTTCTTTACTAGTCTAGCTGGGTCCCCTAACTCTCTCCCTCAGAAACTGCTCCTTTTATTCTCCTCCCCAAAGTGCTAGCTGACTCCATAGCCAATGGGTGAGGGGTTCCCGCACTCTGGTGGAGTTTCAGTGGAACTGCATCACCAGACTCGGGTCTGACTCTGCTGTCTGTCACAGCAACCTAAGATATGTCTTCCATCATGGAGACGGGAGAAGCTCTAGGCAGCACAAGGCTTTCAGGGGGCTGATTTCATATGCTGTTGAGCTAGGCTTTTCCATGCATGTATATCTTTGTAGCAGCAGACAGAGCATTTTGCTAATGTCATAACAATAATAGAGCCACTCCATACACAGTTGATATTGGGGAAAAGGAACAATAGGTCTGATGCAATAGCTTCCATGAAGCTAGCAGCACCCAAGTTGGTTTTTAAAAATACATTCAGTTTTTAGGTTTCACCGTTTTAATACAACAATTGACCAGAACAATATAGTTTCCATAATGTGCAAAAGGCGTACTTTATAAAGAGTAAGATTAGTGTCAAAGAACTAAGCATAACTCGAATGGTTTTTGATCAATTGTTTAAAGGGAAAGCAAGTCTGAGGAGTCCAGATAAACCTGACATTAGTAGAGGAGGAGTGATGAAAATCTATGTGGGTCTTTTTGTATTTTCACTCTGCGGAGTCTGGTTTGGATAAGAAAGGAAACTCAAGTGAGCCTTGGCTGCTTTACCCTGTTTCCCCCTTTTTAATACATAGTCATAAAGTAAGCCATGGCAGGGTTTTTAAGCATTTGAGAAATATAAGACATACCCCCAAAATAAGCCATACTTCCACGCCATGGAAACCAACCCCCACAGGCACCTCCACTCACAGAGTCGCTCCATGCGGCCAAGAGCTCTGCTTAACAGCTGATCGCGCTCCCGCCTTGCTGGCTGCATCCCCGTGCTCCGCTTGCCACCACCGCTTGCCACCACCGCTGGGCTCACTGCTTCTTCCTTGCCTGGCCCAGCCAAGGAGCTTGGAGCACCCTGCAGCGGCGGGGGGAGCGCCTGAGCCAGTGGCCTCCGCCTGGCCTGGCCAAGGACGCCTGCTGCCCCGCCGCCCGGAACCGGTGGCTGCTGCAGTGCTGAGCACTCAAGAGAGCACAGCAGCGCCCTGAGCCAGTGCCCTGAGCCGTAAAAACCGTACCAGTAATTAAAAAATAAGACATCCCACTGAAAGTAAGCCGCCCTGTGTTTTTTTGAGGGGAAAAAAGTTATAAGACGGTGTCTTAAAAGGGGGGAAACACGGTATGTACCAGAAATGGGCCCTGGTGCTTTGCAGGAGGTGAGGAGCATCAATGCATCGATAAGCAAAATGGCGAGGTTTCTAATAGAAATGTACTGATGGGGAACATGTTTAGTTTTCGGTGAAAATCATTAGTCCACTTTGTGAATCTTGGCAGCATGTATTCCCTATTGTAGTGGAGAGCTGACTGCAGCGGGGTGAAAGATCAGATACTGCTTGTTAAACCTTCTTGTTGAAGCTGTAGCTAATTAAAAGTTTCTGCCGGCAGCCAATTAGTTTGACTTGTTGGAAAAAGTACTTTGGTTAGATTTCATGCCACTTGAAGAGCATTAGCTGCTTGGGATTAGGTAGTAGCGATTCAATTGACATGGGCTGTCACCCTCCGCTCCCACTCCAAATTCAGAGCAGCCTTTTGAGGCTAATCAGCATGCATCATGTGTTTTTATCAAGGGCAGGAGCCACTTCACAGTTGCGCTACCCAACATGGCTGAGCAGAATTCTGCCTTCCTCCTTCACTCTGCCTACCCTGACAGGACGCCATGTAGACCTGCATGCCTGCACACAGCTTTCATATCCATAGCAAGGCCCCCTTCTCTGCCCAATGCAAGCTGTGTTAGAAGATGGAGGTCTAGACAAGGATACCTCATCCTGTCTGCACTGCCTGTGTGTGTGCTCATGCAGATTTCCCACATGTGGGTTCTCCATTTTGGCTTTATTTCTGTTAAATAAATCGTGACATGGTGTGTAATATGTCATGTGTTGTTGTTCATCTGAGGTTGTGTATACCTAATTTAAAAACTGGCTAAGGAACAGATGGTTGTTATGTCCTGGTATGTAAAACCATTCTTTTCCCCATGACTTTATGCATCTGTGATTTATTGTAGCCCAAGTATTTTTTGTGGGGAATGTTTCTTTAAAGGTGACTGATGGCTGATGTAAAATCGAACCAAGTTTTAATATGCTTGGAGCAATCACCATCGTGCTTAACTCTGCTACTGGAGAGTAGGAATCTCTTCCAAACCTCTCTCACACCAACAATATTTCCTTAGGATGTTTTTACGTGATGAAAGGCATATATTGATGGAATCTGAGTGAAAACCCACCTCCATTACTAGGAGATGAAAAGTATCTTACGAAACATTTAGAATCCACTAATTTCCTGCCTTACCAAATCCCTTCTGCAGTAATACAATTTGCACTGACTTTTTAGCAAGAAGATGCGTTTTACAATTAACAAAATGTGCAGTTATCTTTCAATGCATAGCTAGCTGTGCGCTGAGTGCCCAGGCATTCATGGCTTTGAGCACTGTACATTACAGTTAATTGAAAAACATGATGGTACATAAAGCTCTATAACCTTCCCTGTGCTGTCTATAAACTGTAAGCAAATACATCTGGTAATATTTTATGTCTATCATGAAAAACGTTTTCATGCTTGTGTAGCATTTTCAGGCTGCGAAAGCAGGTGGAGGCTAGAGAGCATCTGGGTTGGGACTGGGGCATTGGACAACTAACCAGCTTTTAGAGACATGGTTCAGGTCATCGGGGAGTGGGGGTAAGGTAGAAGCTAGGAAGAAGCATATAGATAGAAGTTATAGATATTTAAAAACCCCAAAGAATCATTTTTTTGAGAAATTGCCTCAGAAAATTTCACCATAGTTTACTTCTTTACTGAATGTATATCCCACCTGTTCTCCAAAAGGAGGCTAGGGTCAGGGTGGCAGTATATCCATTGCATTTCTCTCAAAGTGCCCTGTGCTGGTATGTAATGATCTCTTTAGAATGGCTTGTACAAATAATATTTCCCTTACTAAAGTGTGGTTATATTGCTTTAGGAAGGCAATCAATTGTACACCTTTTATACCAGACATCCCCAAACTTCGGCCCTCCAGATGTTTTGGCCTACAACTCCCATAGCTAACAGGACCAGTGGTCAGGGATGATGGGAATTGTAGTCCAAAACATCTGGAGGGCCGAAGTTTGGGGATGCCTATTTTATACTATGGAGGCTCCCCCAACACTTCGAAGTAGACTTCGAAGGGAGCACAGTGGAGAAGGAGAGGGTGAGGAAGTCCCATTGAATGTGCCAATGTCTGTTCCACTTTTGCAACAGGAGAGTTGGGTATACAACCTATGGCATCACCACCACAAAACTGGCCATATCTTTGTAACCATATGTGCTTAATACTTTCTGATAGCCATTTGTAATGGGTTTAAAGTAGACAGCCACACAGTCATGTGTCCCTCTTGCAAAAACCAAATGTTCACCATGTGCTATATATCTCACCTGCCATAACAGGAACACAAATTTAGGAACCAAGAAAGCTGCCATCTATTGTTAATTCAGACTATTTGTCCATCTTGCTTAGTTTTGTCTATTGTGACTGGCATCAAGATCTCAGGCATGGGTCTAACGTCGCTTGCTATCTGGGACGTTCTGCATTCTAAGCATGTGCTCCACATAGCTAGGCCTTTCTGTTCATCAGAGCTAGAGAAAAGTTGATTTTAAACATGCAGCAATATGTGCTGACATATCAAATATAATTTACTCTCCAGGTAAAGTGAAAAGTAGCCGCTCTTCCTCCTCCTCTTAACCGTTCACCGCTACTCTAGATTTTCAATTCCCATAATAAAGATTGTGACAACCGTAACACACACTGTATATAAAATAATTACTTTTCCTTGTCAGCTGGTATTACGTCAGACATGTTCTTAAAACAATACAAGTGAGCTTCAATGGAGCCTCTGAAAGGGAACTGCAATGAAGCAATTTAGAAATGCAGCAATAAAATGGATGGTAGTTGCTGAAGTCTATTCACTGTGAATTACCTTCAATATATTTACCATTTCTGGGTTTCTAGAGTGCTTTCCAGTAATTACATAGTTGCCTTGAAGGGACAGTACTTCCTCTATCAGCTCTTTTAAATTAAATCTACAGAGGATGTGACAAATGGTCATTTAGGCAAGCTAAGAATCCAGGCAACAATGGAGGGGGAGGGGAATGATGAATAAAGTCTTGAATAAGGCTGAGGTAGCATCTTTCCCAATGAAGGGGGGGAAACTATCCTCTAGAAAACTTCTGACTCTTTAAATCACAGGTGGGGGACATATAGCCCTCCAAATATTACGGCATTGTTTAACTCCCACCACCCCTGACCAGAGGCTGTGCTGGTTTGACTGATGGGACTTAGCGTCCAGCAGCATTTAGAGGGTCACCCACCCCTGCCATAAAGACCTATTCACTAATGCATGGTGGATATAAATGTAGTCACCAATAAAACTAGCAGATTTTGTTGCTGTTTTCCAGCTAAGGTCACAGAGCAATAGGCAGAAGTGTACTGAAGTGAGCAGGGGCAGGCAATGTGTTGCCCTGCAGATGTTAGTCTACAGCCGTTATAATCAAAGCAGCTCACAATAATCACAATTGCATTAACAAACAACAACAAAAATTGCAATCACTGTAATACCAAACATAGTAGCATATAAATAAAGCAAACAACTTGTGACCTACCCAGCAAAACAATGAATGCAGTTCAGTAAAGTAATAGTAACTCATTGTATTGCCAGGATACTTCCACCTAAGCACATGGAGCTTTACTCCAGAATAACAAAAAATGGATTAGCTATGCCCTGTTGGCTATCAAATGCATTGTTTTGCAACTATAGTTAGAAAGCTTCCTCCTAGTCCACTGAGAGTGATCAGTGGATGGGATCATGTCACAAATAGCTCTTTGGGGATGTAGTTCGTGGACAAAAGGGCAATATTATGTGTGTGTACTTGAAGTTAGCTTTATTGAGTTCAATAGAATTTTGGCTCAGGAAAGTGTGTTTAGGATTCGGACTCCATTTCCTTTCCAAACAGGATCAGTGTCAGCAGAAATTTTGAAAGCCAAATATAGCTGAAGCAAAATTATCCAGATAAGCCTAAGTGAAATTATTGGACTTAAAACGGTGTCTCTCTGTGTGTCTACGTTGGTACTTGGAGTGAATTAATTAGTATGGAAGAAGTGCTTTGAAGATGAAAAGCATTTTGTAAAGACTAAGCATTAATTTTGTCGCTGCATTGTAATCGTTCCCAGTTGTTCCACAAATTAGTTGCCTAATAAGGCTTTAATAGTGCTCATTTATCTTTTCCGTATCAGGTGTGAGCCACAGTTGTTATAATAGCTTTACAGCTTCTTTTCTCTTTACATAAAAGAGCATTTTCATGAGTGAGGTTTAAATCACTTTTGAGCCTTGTGTGTGCTATTTATGTCAATGTTTGCGCGTTGTTCATTTAGAAAAGGAGCATTTAGTAAACGTGAGTAAATATCCCAGCCAAGGTGGGTTTTTCACATTTACATTACAAACCACTTGAGCCAAAAGCATGTTAATAGCCACAGGCAGGGAAATGCCTTAAGTATTTAAATGACAGGTGGAAAAACAAACAAAATAATAATGTTGCCAACAGTAGTCTGAGCCTTTCAACAGCTGAGTGGCAGACAGTGGGCTGGAACATTCAGATGCTCTCGGATTAAGTTAACTTTATGGATCTGAATCCAGCTAACTTCCAGTTGGGTTCCAGAACAGGAACACCCTAGGATTGGCTGGCTAGCTTGCTTGCATCAGGAGAAGATGGGGGTGGGTAGGTCGCGGGTTTGCACCATTATTTATTTTCTTAAGACTTCTCAACAGCTTTCAGTATTGTTGACTAGTTCCTATGGCAGTGATGGGCAACCTTTTGAGCTTGGTGTGTCAAAATTCGCCAAAAAACCGAGCATAACTCAGGTGGTGTGTCACTTCAAGAAAAAAACCATAATTTCGCGATATTTATAGTTTGAATAACAAAAATGTATAATTGTAATATATAACTGTATTTAATAAACCAAAAACTAATTATTTAACCAAACCAAACCAAAACCCCCTTATTTATCACAAAGTGCCCAGAGTTGTTGAGCTTTTTTGGGGGAGCTGCTGACCAAAGTTTTGGAGGTTTTTTTGGGGGGGTGCAAAAGTTGCTTTGCTTTTTGGGGGGGATGCCCCAAAGCTGCTGCGCTTTTTTGGGGGGGGGGGGAAAGAGAACAGAAATAAATGACGAATAATACCTTCGCTGGAACTAACACACAGCACCAACATAGTCTGCCAAAGCGACAAAAAACCCCACACAGAACGGGTTAAAAAACGAACGCTGTTACACCCAATCATAGTCTGCCAAAGCGCCAGAAAAAACAGCACAGAAAGGGTTAAAAACCAATCTCTGGCTATCAGCAGCAACAACAACAACAACAAAGGATCCAGGTTTTAACAGCAGAGACAAGCTGTAGGAGGAGCAGGAACAAATGGGGGGGGAACAGCAACAACAGCGCGAGTGGGCCGATGGGGTGCGTGCCAGCAGTGAGGGCTCTGCGTGTCATGTCTGACACGCGTGTCATAGGTTCGCCACCACTGTCCTATGGTATCACTCTGGACCATCTCTGTTGTTTGGGAGCTGGTGGTTCTGCTTTCTCCCAAAGAGTATGCACCAGGAGGTGGTTGTAACAGAAGAATGATTGACTGCCAGGTGTGTGGAGTCAGAGAGTGACAGGTGCAGAGAATCAGTTGAGAAAGACGAGAGAGAGAGAGAGAGAGAGAGAGAGAGAGAGAGAGAGAGAGGGGGGGGGGGTGAGGGAGACCATAGGTAAAAGGCTGGGAGTTAGAGGGAAGTCAGGTTTGTTAGGTTAGTAAAACTACTCTTGTTCTTTATTAAATGTTATTGTTTGGTATTTCCAAACAAGGGTTAAATCCATAGAGAAAGCTGTCCTGTCTGTGCCACTTCCTCTCACCACAAGAGGAAATGGGTAACCAAGTCTTTGTCCAGGTGAAATTCAGTACCCGAGGAGCTCTGAGCTGATTGCTCCAGCCAGCACAGGGCTTTAGCCTCTCTTGGTTCAGTCCTGAATGGAGTCTGAAACTAGCATTTTTTTCCTGTACCAATAGTTTATGTTTTGTAACTAAGCAACATTTTTAATTGTTTCGGCAACTTTTGTGACTACTGTTTGGAAAAAAGCACAGAAATCTGACCTTTGAAGAGTTATGTAAGTAAACAATTTTGTTACTTAATGTGTGCTATAATAGGGAAGTGGGATAGCTTGGAAAGATCTTTTAAAAGGGGACACTTTGGGGCTCACTGGAAGGGCTCATTTTAAAGGTTTCACAACCTATATTTCTATGCTTTTCTTTGCTGCTTATTTTGTGATGTTAAATCTCCGCTGGGGTTCTCTCACAAGAGAGTACTTGCCCCAAACTTGGCTTCCAAGATTTCAACATAAAAAAACAAGCTGAGTTTAAATTTTTTATGAATGTGATCACATCTGGGGAGTGATAGGTCAGCAGTTTGCTGGCTCACCTCTCATGCTGGCTTAGTATTACAATAAAAGCTGAGCCTCTGTAAATTTTGGGGAACATTACAGGAAGTGGATCAAGTAAAGTTAATATACAGTCGTACCTTGGAAGTGGAATGGAATCAGTTTCGGAAGACCATTTGACTTCCAAAACGTTCGAAAATCAAAGCTCCTGCAGCCAATTGGAAACCACGGAAGCCCCGTTGGATGTTCGGCTTCCAAAACCAGTTCGCAAACTGGAACACACTTCCAGGTTTGTGACATTCGGGAGCCAAAACGTTCGGGAACTAAGCTGTTCGACTTCCAAGGTACGACTGTGCTTTGAGCATTCATCCTGGTTTGTTTGCAACACGATTAGATGATGTTGGCTGTTAATGAGCATCCACTCTTATTTGTTTGTGGAGATGCTAGGTGCCCTTGTATCAAAGCAAATGTTACCACATGCTTTTCAGTGCATTTCCCCCTCACTTTTCATTCTAGCGAAAGGTTAAATCTTTTGGGGATGCAGGTTTGTTGTGCATTTGCCTTTAATTGCCTGAATTTGCTGGTATGTGACTGAATCCCACTCAGAAACAGCGACACTGTGGAAATACCCTCTGAGTCTACTTCAGGTCATGTTCATCACCAGTAATTCTACTATATTGTTGGAGGATACCTTTATTAATAATTCCACTACAGTGTAAAGAGACTACCTTTATATTTTTTATTAGTCCTTAGTTCTGTTTTATAACGCATTAAAGGCTTTTAATATTTTGCCAACAGGCCTGGGACACTTGAACGCTCTTAAATGCCACACACCCTCATTGAGAGGAAGCATTAATTCCCACAGTGAAGGTTTCTCGGTGTCATTATCCTTACAGTTGAAAATAAGATGCTTAAGTGAAATTATATGAATCGTACAATTAAGCTGTTCAGAGTTAAATCTGAATTCTTGTTAAAATCTATAGCAAATCTGCTGCTTTCAATGGGACAAGGCATTACGGGGCTCGCTTATCAAAGCCGGTTTAATATTTCCTTGTCAGGTGAATAGGTATTTGTTTTAAAAGCAATCATTCCAGCATGGCGAATCAATGAGCCTCTGCAAGCAATAAGCTAGGCAGCGAGCAGAGCTGTCATAAAGCATGTGCTGGTACAAGTGTTTCAGATGTTTTATGGCCTCCTACATAAGCAGCAAGTGACAGTGAGGCAGAGCGCTTTAAGACTGGCCATGGCTCAGTTAGCCTAAGTACTAACAAGGATATTTAAATGTATAATTCTGCTCTAGTTCCATTCCATTAGAGTAGAAAATGAGATTTGGTTACTCTGCTTGACAAAGCTACTTGATCCCACTGTGCTGCCCTCAGATGAGCTTCGGCTAGGCCTCAGGCCAGCAACTGATTTTGAGTGGGCTCCACAGATGAGTACCCAGAAAGGCATGTAGCTTCTGCCTGATGGTCCTTGGATAATGGTTCTGTGCACAAATGTATTTCATTTCTCTGCAGATAGGTAAGTTACCGAATTGGAACTCAGCTGAATTAGAATGAAGCATATTAGTATAAATGACATTGCTCAGATGTAAATGGCAGAGAAGACATTGCTTGGATCAGGCAATGGCAAGATCAGCATGGAAAGGAGATTTTGCATATCGATCAGAATCCAGAACTGGTCCGTGAACAAATTGTAGACAGCTGGGGGTATGTCTTATGGAGATTGCACTTCAAAGACCCAATTATTATACATAAAAATGGAGACCATAGGCTGTTTTGCCGCTGCCACTATGAGTCTAGCAACTGACTTGTTAATGGCTCTTGCTGCACAATAGGTCTGCCAGCAGGTTATCTGTTATTCAGGTTATCTCTTAGCTATACTAGATAAACCTTGAGCTCTTGAGAGAAAGTACCGATGATGTTTAATTCACCTTCTCCGTATCGGAATCTTGACTCATAGGAAAAACAATTTTTAAGCAAAGTGTTGACATTGCTATCAAGGGAATTGATCTGTTATTCAGATGGGTGTATAACTTGGTGGTAGAGTAGATACAGCACATGTGGAAGACTTAATGTGCAGCCCCTGGCACCTTCACTGAAAAAAGTAGTTCAGGGAGCAGGTTTGATGCCAATAAGAGGAGTGGACTTCTAGATGGAGCACTAAGCTGAGTGCAGAGTGCAGTGCCAAACAGTGTGTGTGTGTGTGTGTGTGTGTGTGTGTGTGTGTGGCATGCAGATGCTTGTTATACACCAGTGATGGTGGAGATCCCTTTTTTTCCTGAAGGTCACATTCCCTTGTGGGCATCCTCCTGAGAGCTGCTTGCCAGTGGCAGGCAGGACCAAAGGTAACAGCAGTGAGTGTGACTCTTATAGCATTAGAGCAGGTGCGTTCCAGCCATGCAAAAGTCTGAGGGCTGTACACTCCCTCCCTCACAGTTCAGGGGCATATGCCAGTCAGGCAAATGTACTTGAGAAGGCATGGGGTAATGCTGGGGAGGGATGTGGCCAGGGGAAGGGGGTGCCCCAGGGAGAGACCCAGGGGCCGGTTAGAAAGGCCTGAGGCATGCAATTGGCCCTGGACCCTGAAGTTGTTTCCAGAGCCATGCTGTGACACAGTGGGTCACTGTGTTAGCTGGAAGGTTAGTGGTTCAAGCCAACCCAGGGACGGCTGTGGGCAGAATTGCCGCATTGCATGGGGTTAGACTAGATGACCCCTGGGGGTCTCTTCCAATTCTGAATTGCGCTCATTAGATCAGGCTGGTGCTAAATGTTAGCTGTACAAAGGAACTGAAATTGCTGCTTCCGAAGCTAAGCGGATAGTTTCTGCAGCTCAGCTTCCAGTAGTGTTTAAGTAAATAGTCCTTAAAGTTGTAATTCCCTTTGCTCATTATCTCAACTAGCTCAGAAGTGCTCCAATACACAAAGTTTCACAAGTAATGGGAAGATCAGTGGGTTTGTTTGTTTTTTGTTCAAAGGAAAAAATACTAAGCTAAGTAATTTAAGTGTAACAGGGAGAGTGCTTCCATGAAATGACAAGCTGCCTTGCAGGTTGTTGTGGGGGAAAGTTAACATGGCCAATGTGCAAGATGGTCTGGAGTTCTTTCTAGTTACAGGTAGGTAGCCATGTTGGTCTGACGCAGTCAATTTTTTTTTAAAAAAAATCCTTCCAGTAGCACCTTAGAGACCAACTAAGTTTGTCATAGGTATGAGCTTTCGTGTGCATGCACACTTCTTCAGCTCATACCTATGACAAACTTAGTTGGTCTCTAAGGTGCTACTGGAAGGATTTTTTTAAAATTTGTTCATATGTCATTAAAACAAGGAGTGACAGATTTTATACATTTGAGAAATCCAAGGAAAGCTGAACTGGATGTGATGGCAGCCATGGGTTAAAATTAGGTCTGTTGCTGAATAGCAACAAGGAAAGTTACTGCAATTTAAAACATTGCATTTGGGTGTGTGTGTGTGTGTGAGATGAACCTTTCAATAGCCTTCCCTCTTTCGCTCCATTAACGGTGCCCAAGCTGGACTGCTCCTCCCCTTCTAATAATGTGTGCCCCACCTCTGAAACCCTCCAGCTGCCAGCAGTCGCCAGAACTTTCCCACAAAACTCTGGCTATCACTCTTTTACCTTACATGGTGATGTTGCTTTGAGCTAGGTTAATGTAAATGGAAGTACAGTGGTACCTCGCAAGACGAATGCCCTGCAAGACGAATTTTTCGCAAGATGAATGCGTCTTGTGATCTGATGGTGACTCACAAGACGAATTCATTTTGCGAAAAATTCTTCTTGCAAATCGCGGTTTCCCATAGGAATGCATTGAAATTTAATTAATGCATTCCTATGGGCAAAAAAAGAAATTTCAATGCATTCCTATGGGAAACCGCGATTCGCAAGACGATTTTTTCGCAAAATGAATTGACTTGTGGAACGAATTAAATTCGTCTTGCGAGGTACCACTGTACGTACTTAACTGGCCAGCTAAGGCCATAATCATAATCCATTTAGATGGGTGTATTATTATTACAGTGGTGCCTCACTAGACGAATTTAATTCGTTCCACGGGTCTATTCTTATAACGAAAAATTTGTCTAGCGAATCCCATAGGAATGCATTAATTTTTTTTTAAAAAAATTTGCCCATAGGAACGCATTAATTGAATTTCAATGCATTCCTATGGGAAACCGCGATTCGCTAGACGAATTTTTTGTAAAACGAATTTGTCTAGCGAGGCAACCTCCGCTAGAAAAATCATTTCTTTAAGCGAAAATTTTGTCTTACGGGGCGTTTGTTAAGCGAGGCACCACTGTATTATTATTATTATTATTATTATTATTGTTATTATATTGGATCTGATTGGGTGGTTTCCTCTTAGAGAGTCTACCTTCATCTATACAGAGTCACCATTTTGGAAAACACCCTGACTAACCCCCTTCCCCCCAATAAACCCTCTATACCAGGGCGGTCCAACTTTTCATACCAAGTGTGCCGCAAGACAACTTTGACAAGGAAGCCATGGTCCTCACACTGCCTTGTTGCATGCACACTGGGAGCGTGGGTGGAGCAAGGCCAAAATTAGATGTTAAGTGAGTTGCTGGGCTTTGGGAAGGCTGCAAGGCTCTGGCAGGATCCTAGAGCCCTCCTACTTCTTTTCCAAAGCTGAGAAAGTGCTAACTAGGCCTTGGGAAGGAGGACCTTAGGACGCTGTCAGAGCCATCATGCCTCCTTCCCAAAGCCCAGCAGCTTGCTTACACAGCTGTGGGAAGGCAGCACAAGGGCTGCAAGGGAGGGGTGTCAAATGTTGCTGAGGGCCACCAAAAAAAGACCTCGGGGGCTGTGGCCCATAACAATATAACGAGAGTGCTGCATTAGAATATCTACTCTGTTTATCATAGCAGTTTCATGAAATGTAAAATCCAGTGTAAATTTTTGACCTCCTGGTTAATTAGTCTGATGTGAGAATGGCCTAACAGCAAGTCATAGAAGCACCATTTATGACTCCAAGCAGGTTTGATTTTGATTGGGAGCCATCCTAGGCTGCAACATGAAAACAGCACCTCTTTGCTGTGTGGGTTGATATCGGCAAACTCAATTAACAATTGCTGGAATGCAAAAGCCATTGTTGGGGTGTGTGGCGGCACAAAGATCAAATTGAGACTGAGAATTTCATCTAAATTTAACTCAAAAACAAGATTTGAAAAGCCCAGGGCATGCTCGCCTTGGCTGCGCTTATTAGCAATGACAGCCAGAAGCAAAGAAACTCGCTATATTAAATTAAGAAGAAAAGGAAGACAGCATGTTATTCAGTATAATTAATTTGCAACACTGAGAAAGTGAGACCGCTTGAGACCCAGTATTTGCTTTCATTATTGGAGAGATGCTCTTAATTAAGACAAGACAAACTGAAATGATCAATTTAATTTGTGTTCAAACTAACTTTGATGAGAAAGAAAGAGGTGGTGGTGGTGGTGGGGTGGGGATTCTAATACTAAAAAAAGAAAATGCTGTGAAGTTCACACAAGAAAAGAATTCTATAGAAATAATGTAAAAAAAAAATGGCACCGCACAATTTCTTTGTACTTCTGAGGCCAATCTCAGAAGGATGGCCGAATCTAACTCTGTGCATGGATTCCATTTGGGAGCATATGAATCTGCTCTAGAGTGAGACTATTGATCCATCTAGCTCAATATTGCCTGTGGTATTGACTATGACTTTCTGGGGCTTCCGGGAAGAAGATGCTGGCTGTTAAACCTGGTGCCTTCTGTATGTATGTCCACAGATTCTTCTATCACTGAGCTACTATGGTCCTCTGAGCAGAACACATGCTTGCCATAGCTGCCAAGTACCCCGTTTTCCCCGGGAAACCCCCATTTTTTCTTACCTTTTCCCGGTGGTCCCACGTATCACTTCGTCTCCTGTTATTCTCCCTTATATTCTCCTGCCAGCGGCCTTTTTTTCTGATTTGCCCATCTATGGGCACCGAAAATGGCCGGCGCCGGCTTTGAAAGTCGCGTCTACACATGTCCGGAAGTGCATAGACGCGACTTCCGGTGTCAGCGGCGGCCATTTTTTGTGCCCATAGATGGGCAGAGCGACACCGGAAGTTGCATCTATGCAACTTCCGGTGTCACGCAGCTGCTGGTCCCGGATTCTGCAGTCAGGAACTTGGCAGGTATGGTGCTTGCCCATATTTGATCACTGGCATTTCCAAATTGGGCTGGGGAAAGGGCTTCAGTGTTTTTAAAAAGGTTAAGATTCCATGAACCAGCTGCTTGGTGGAGGAGGAAAAAGCTGAATCCAGCCCCTGGTGGATTTAAAACTTCTGCATGTTCTACTCTTGGATCAGAGGTGGAAACCATGCAGGGAGAAGTTGTTTGCATACATAGTTCGCTATTGAGCTGGGCTACACATGTGTGAATGATTTGGACTTTGCTGTCCTACACTGAGTCTATGGTCCTTATTTGTACAGGATCTTGCATATTTTACTGGCGGGGAATGTATATTATACTTGTATGAGGATGCACATTTTTGTATTTCTGTTTGTGGGATTATAGGGACAACTTGGAAACTTAGCTGAGCCCCAGGCTATTTGCTGTCAGGGTAGTGAAACTTTCATTGCAGATGAGCAGTTTGGCATATTTCTTGTTTTGAGAGGCTTCATGTGGCCCACTGGGCAGAGCCAGTGATTGGCAAGGAAAAATCTGTATCTGCAGGTAGCCAATCTGGAAGGTTTTTAGTTTAAGGTGAAACTCGGCATAAGAAAAAGCATTATAAGCCTGGAAGGCAGGCAATGCGTTGCTACCCAAGAGTAGGATTCTTCTGGAAGCCTGGTGGGTTGAGGGACTGTTTAGTACAAAGAAAGTGGGTGGCATTTTAATCTACAGTACAGTGGTACCTCGGTTTACAAACACAATTGGTTCCGGAAGTCTGTACTTAACCTGAAGCGAACTTTCCCATTGAAAGTAATGGAAAGTGGATTAATCTGTTCCAGACGGGTCCGCGGAGTACTCAACCTGAAGCGTACTTAACTCGAGGTATGAGTGTAATTGGTTCCGGAAGACCGTACTTAACTTGAAGCGTACTTAACCTGAAGCGAACTTTCCCATTGAAAGTAATGGAAAGTGGATTAATCTGTTCCAGACAGGTCCGTGGAGTACTTAAACTGAAAATACTCAAACCGAGGCATACTTAAACCGAGGTATGACTGTACTTTATTTTGCTGTTCTGCTCCAAAGGGACTATACTAGTTTTCTGTAACTTTTGCATTGTGTATTTTCCCACTGTCCATTTAAAATATGCATGTATGGAATACAATGTTTGATGTGTTTAATGACTTATGCAAATGTCACTCATTGGTTCACCTGCTGATTTTTCTAATGCTATAAAGTAATTAGGCAAAGGAAAATGAGTATGCCATGTGTGGAATGTGGAATGTGTTAATGTCTTACAGCACCATGGGCACCAAAGAGCAGCTATATATTTTTAAAAAGCACATAACATTATAAAGCTGTTCAAATGATATATTAGGATTTCAATTCAACATGATCTTTGTAGCAACATTGCACAAATTCCTTAGGCAGTGAACAGTGTCATTCCCATAACTCCCTCCCTACCAGACATGCAAAGAAAACTTTTGAGTCCTGCATATCATGGAAAGAGTGCATTACACAGAGTATAGAAAACACTAGCCGAGTGCACGGAAAACATTCAGAAGCAGGGAAACAATACTGTTTTCCTAAAATGTCCCGATAGCTTTACTGTTGAGTTTTTTTTCATTAATCTGACACAGCGATGGTGGATTTAGGCTTGTTTGTTTGGATCTGGGGTTGTCAAAACTAACACATTGGGCTTCTCCATATGTAATGTAGAAGATGCCCAAACCCTCTTCACAATACCCTTTCTCCACTTCCTGTGAAATTACTATTATTTATTAAACTTCTTAGTTGCTTTATCTTGCCCAGGGCAACACAAAGCGACTTACAACCAAATACAGAAAGGTAGCACACTTTCCTCTGCAGAGACATGCATGTGCTTCAGATGCTGGCACGGCACATGCATCTCCCTGTAGGGACATACTGACCATGAGACTACAGGTTTGAGACCAGAAACACTTAAACTGCTTGTTATAACAAAGTACAAAAAGTAATGACAGCACAAGTAATATTAAAATGGTTTCTCTATTCCAATTAATCAGGCCTGTGAATCTCACTGCCCTTCGATCAAGTCTTTGTTTCTCCCACCAAAACCTGATGTGGATGACAAATGCCTTGAAGGAAGCCAGTGATCCAGTTACAGTCATACCTCGGTTTAAGTACGCTTCGGTTTGAGTACTTTCAGTTTAAGTACTCCGCGGACCATCTGGAACAGATTAATCCACTTTCCATTACTTTCAATGGGGAAGTTCGCTTCAGGTTAAGTACGCTTCAGGTTAAGTACAGACTTCCAGAACCAATTGTGTACTTAAACCGAGGTACCACTGTATTTGCTCGTGAAATTGTTCTGCTGGGCCTGTTCCAGCCACAGAGTGGAAAGGAAAAGTGGAAGTGAGGCCAAAGGTCCCAGAGATGGTCATCCCCAGAGAAAACACCCCCAGGGGAAATTACATTACCCATTACCACTGGCAACCAACACTACAAGGTGGGGTACATAAAACAGGCTATCTTTATCTCAACATGCCCATACAAATTGAACCATATCTCCATTTTGTACTTGAAGACTGTGGGTCTGTGTTAATACAATTCCATTCCTCAAAATACTAAAAAGATTTCACTTCAAACTGAGGGAAAAGACTGACACATCAAACATGAATAGCTTGCAACTTTATTCATTCCAAGGGGAAAATGTTCTTCATCTAATGTTTTGTTTTAGAAGCACACCCTGAAATAGCACCGTTTTGACTATATAACAGGCTGAAGTCAAAATATTTGCAAAAGAGCCTTTTTATTATGAAGGTAATGTGTATATATAGGATTCTTTAAAAATCTGAGGCACTTTTTTGGTTTTAAGTGGTCAGGCTCATATCAGAGTCGGATGATGTCCTGTTAATTTGTAGGGCAAGATAGAGGCTGAACTCCCTTTATCTCCAAGGCTTTGCTGAAGTTAATCTCAAGAGGTTTAGCAGTTCCTTTGGTGAGCTTCATGGATCTAATGCATCCTTTGAAACGGATGTTAGTGGTCAGGCCAAACTGGTTTAGTCCATCTGTGAAGGAAGAAAGAGGGGAAAAAACGAAGGTACTTATTCAGACCTCTCTTCTAAAAATAAACATTTCCTTCATATTTCATTTTCTGTGCAGCATTTATGAGTAGAAAGCAATGTGAGCTGAAGGTGGAATCCAATTGAGTCCTTATGCTCATGGAAGGATTTCTGATCCAGCAGATACCTCTGCTAAGGGACCAGGATGGGAGATGGCTTAGGCTACATGCCAGATATTTAATTGATAATGCATACCTTACGAAAGACAAACTGCAGTTGTTCTTGTGGTACTGAAGGTGTCCTAACCTTTTTTTAAAAAAAGTAACAGATAAACAGGGAAAAGCACATCTATTGTCTCCACTTTCAATTCATGGTCTTTTTCAGTTTGTTTACATTTAGTGGGACTGGGAGACACTTTTGTCATAGACATACTGTGGTTGGGGGAAAGATACTGGGGAGCAAGGGCGTACCCACCACGGGGCAAGTTAGGGCAGCTGCCCTACTCTAGAAGCAGGGCTGGTGGGCAGAGGCGGAGCACAGCCCGGCGGAGCGCGAGTTCGCCATTCCCGCCGCGCCGCGCCGCACCCTCCCTCCAGCTCCCCGGCGCGCCCTCAGGCAAGGCCAAGCGCGGCGGGGAACCAGGGAGCGCGGCGTGGTGGGCGGGAACGCCGAACTCGCGCTCCGCTGGGCTGGGCTCTGCCTCCGCCCACCAGCCCTGCTTCTAGGGAGGGGCACAGCCCGGCAGAGCGCGAGTTCGCCGTTCCCGCCCGCCGCGGTGCGCCCTCCCTCCAGCTCCCCGTCGCGCCCTCTGGCAAGGCCAAGCGCGGCGGGGAACCAGAAAGCGCGGTGCGGCGGGCGGGAACGCTGAACTCGCGCTCCGCTGGGCTGGGCTCCGCCTCCGCCCACCAGCCCTGCTTCTAGGGAGGGGCACAGCCCGGCGGAGCGCGAGTTCGCCGTTCCCGCCTACTTCGTGGCCCCTCCCCTTCCGTGCCTTGGCCCCTCCCCTTGCCCCCCCTAGTTTTGATCCTGGGTACGCCCATGCTGGGGAGGGGTTGTTCTGTTGCCTAGTGTTAGTGTAGGGATTTATGTCAGCATCACATGGGTAGGTGCTTTATTTGTTTATTTATATTGATAATACGAGAGATTAGGGGATTCTGAGGTTGATTGATTGCATGGGGGGGTTAGGTTGTTGGGTCAGGCTAGCCATATTGATTTGTATGTTGTGCTGTGATGTGATGTGATAAAGGGGAACCATACCAGGGTGAAGGTGTCCTCCTTTGCTTGTCCCTGTGCCTAGTTTAAGTTTGTTGGTAAACTTCTCTAGTAAGGCGGTTTCCCATACATTTTGGTACCAGTGGTCTATGTTCACTCCTGATAGGTCCCTTCCAAAGTCTAGGTACAATATTTCTAGCTGCTGTGAGTAAGTGACTTATGAGTTCCATGTCTTGTGTGTGTGGTTGTCCTGGAAAATATTTAATAGGGCTAGTTCTAGAGTAGCATCTATTACCCGTTTTGTTATTTTGGAAATTTTCTGCAGCACTGATACTCAGAAGGATTGAACTTTGGGGCATTCCCACCACATGTGCAGGTATGTGCTGACTTGCCAGCATTTAGATAAGATTCCTGGGTGTATAAGCACCAGCTTCTGTGGTGTTAGGTATAGGCTTGGGTGATGTTTTAATACATCTCCCAGGACTGGTATGCGGGCCAGAGTGCAATGGCTGCTTCACCCAGTGGGGTATTGCAGGTGAAACCGCCACTGCTGCTGAATCCCTTTGCCACCAGCGCGCACTGCACCAAAGGAGAAACAAGCTGCAGCTGGGCACTGGTGGCAGAGGGACTCGGGAGTGGCTGTGGTTTCACTCGCAATATACCCCTGGGTGAAGCCACCATCGCACTCTGGCCATCATACAATGGAGGGAGGAACAAGCGTCACGTTCAAACTTCTCCATTGAGGGGCACGCAGCTTCCTGCCCCTCAGTGGAGAAGTCTAGCAGAGACCGTACCCTACCTCCACCTTGTGAAAGATGGGGGCTCTGTTATACCTCCATTGAGGAGCAGGCAGCGGCGTTGAGGGAGGCAGCCCCCCCCCCCCGTGAGCCAAAGGACAGGGCAGGTGGATTTCTGTCCTCCTCTGCCCATGTGAATGAAGCTTAATAGGCTCCATGTGCTTGGCTGCCTTTGCCTGAGATGGTGGGCTGCATATTTCCCCTGGGGTGGTCAGATGCAGGGCATCTGCTCAGGCAGGCTGGACTTTGAGGGAGCCACTCTCCGTAGCTTGTTCCCTCCAGGGGCGGAGAGACTCCCTTGCTCCTGGCGGGAGGACAAAGCTGCATTGACCCAGAGCCCTACGAGGCACCAGCGTGAAACCAGTTCAGTTCGTCCAGCAGGAATGGCAGTGATTTCAGCCAAGCACCAGGGCGAATGTAGCTTTGTCCTCCCTCTGTTTCAACATGTCAGATCATCATGATTGGCTGGTGATACACTGTGATGTTGAAAAGCTGACATTGCCCAACCCCAGTGTCTGCCCCACAACTTTACAAGTCCCTTTCTCTGCAATATCACCCAAGCCTGAGCCTAGATATTTCAATATGGCTATTTGTTGAGTCGTGGGCAAGACGGATGAAGACACAGCTCTTAAAACAACCAGCTCTTTATTTGGACTGCACAATAGCTTAGCTGGCTGGCTTATAGTACTCAGTAACTTGCAACAGTAACAAACTTCCCCTAGTCACCCAATCCGTGAACAGCAGTCACAATCCTTCATTTGCATGTTGTGGACCTGAGTGAGAACTGCAGCCATGGTGGTCAGAATGAGTACTGCAGTCAAACTTAACACATAATACAGTGGTACCTCACAAGACGAAAGACTTTTGCATTGCGCGAGGGACCCGCAAGACAAGGAGGTTTTCTATGGCCGCCGCTTTGTCTTGCGAAGCGGGGCCACAGAACGTAGCGCGGGAAGCTGACAGCTGATCTTCCTTCTTCCCGCGCTACAACTGGTTCCCCCTGGGCTTGTCGCCACCTGCCTTGGCAAGCCCCGGTAAGCAGCACCGGGGGGACGGAGCCAAAGCGCGGCGGGCGCTGCTTGCCGAGGCTTGACAAGGCAGGTGGCGACAAGGGATCGGAGAAGCGCTTCTCCGATCCCCCGTCCGATGTCTGCTCTGTGGAGGCGGGGAGGGGGGAGAAGTGGAGAGGAAGGGATCTTTACTCTCCGTTCCCCCCCCCCAGCTGGGAAAGGCATCGGACGGGGGATCAGAGAAGGCGCTGCGCCTTCTCCGAAGCCCCGTCCGATGCTCCTGGGTGTCTGCGGCGTGACAGCGAAAGGGGGGGGAGAATCTCCCCCCCCGCCGCCTCGCACACAGCCGGCGCTTGCTCTCTTGGCTCGGGGAAGGCAGGCGGCAACAGCCCCGGAGCCGATAGGAACTGCCTGCCTGCCTTCCCTGAGCCAAGAGAACAAGCGCCGCCACCACCACCAGTCCCCCGGAGCCCATAGGAACACATTGATTAAGTTTCAATGTATTCCTATGGGAAACCGCGACTCGCAAGACGAATTTTTTGTAGGACAAATTGACTCCTATAACAAATTAAATTCGTCTTGCGAGACACCAATGTACATAACACTATTGATGACAAAAAGGGAAATAATAGAGTATAAAGAAGGGTAATTGGAGCTTTTTGATTTATTTATTTCATTTATAACCTAAGATACAGGTGGGGAACTTGTAGCCCTCCAGATGTTGGTCCTGATTTGCGACTGCTGGCTTGGGCCAGGTTCCCTATCCCAACTGGTCTTGTTTGCCAAACATTTGGTGGTTTAGGTTAGTTTTGATTCACTGGAAAGTGGCTAGACTACCCATTTCACTAGCATGTGTTGTTTTTCAGATTTTTTTTCTTTACCTCATGAAGCATGGGATCCAGACAAGATAGTTTCACAAATTTTATGTTATTTATTTTTCTTAATATGCATAGACTGCTTGTTTGTTTAAAACAACAACACCCTCAATAGGTTTATAAAAATGTAAAACAATAAAATCAAGAGATATTTACAACCTTACTTTAAAACATACAAAAAGTTAAAACACTAAAACAGATTAAAATTACCTCAAATTCCTAAGCATCTGGGTAGGCTTGCCTAAACAGGAATCTTTTTAGCAGGCACCCAAAAAAGATCAAGTGCCACGGAAGCCCTCCATAGAATGCATTGCAGTAGCAGTGGATGAACCGCTGTGGGAAGGCTTTCCTGACCCTCAAATGCCTGTAGCTGTTGAGCCAGTCACAGTGGATAAAATGCACTTGCAGTTCCTGAGTCTCCAGTGACACAGCTGGACCCAGAAGCACCCCCAAACTATGAACCTGCTCAGTCCGGGGTGGGTGGGAGGTAATAATGCTACTCCACCCGGAGTAGGCAACTGAGCTACTAATCCACAGTGCCTCTATTTTTGCCAAGATTCAAACTCAGCTTCCTTTTCACCAATGCATCCGAGCAATGGCCCAGGGGACTGCACAATCTCTCCACGTTCAGATGTCCTGGAGAAATAGAGCTGAGTGTAATCAGCATACTGATATCATCTCACCCTGAAACTCCTAATGCAGGCGTCCCCAAACTGCGGCCCTCCAGATGTTTTGGCCTACAACTCCCACGATCCCTAGCTAAGAGGACCAGTGGTCGGGGGAGATGGGAATTGTAGTCCAAAACATCTGGAGGGCCGAAGTTTGGGGATGCCTGTCCTAATGACTGCTTCCAGCGGCTTCCTATAGGTATTACATAGCGCTGGAAATAGTATAGGGGGCTGAAAGGCACTCTCCCAAGGCTATGTCCTGGACTCTGCCTTGAAGGTAGGATTAGAACCACTGTGATACAGTGTCTGCATTTCCCATTCCACAGAGGCAGTTCAGGAGGATACTATGGTGAATGCAGTATCAAAAGCTGATGAGAGATCAGGAGCCAGTTCACTCTCTCCCTGTCCTGCTCTTTGCAGAGGTCATCCATCAGGGATGAAACACATACCCTATTTGACAATCACTGGATCTTGAGTTTGTGTACTCACCAGGATATCCTCCAACGAAGACAGGATCATTAGTCTCTGCTGAAGTGGAAGCTGCATTCGGACTGATCCCTTCTACATGCTGGCCATCTACTGTCAAAATTAAACGGTGCTTCAACTTGTGTGCTATAATCCTGTGCCACTTTCCATTACACAAGCTACCTGGAACAGCAGGTTCATAGATGGCAGAGAATCGACCTGCGCCATTATCGACATGGAACATCACCTGGCAAGCAAATTACAGAAACAATTAGGAAAACCAATTAGCTCTAGAAACAAAGCAAAACAAAATGTAATCTGCTAATTGCAAGGCTGGCTGCTATGCTGTCAGATGGGATCTGCCTTAAAGCTATGAGTTGATATACAAGGTATAAAAGCAGAGACTGTTATATGTCATGTTTATGGTGTAGATCCTAGCCCATTAAAGGCAGTAGTGGCTTGGTTATCCTCTCCAGCTAAAACAGTGTTTAAATACTTAATCAATGTAAATGGATGAATTTGTGCTGTACTCAAAGATCCACTTGAAATTAATTTGCAGCTTTAGAACCCATCTTGGCAGGAAAGCTGAAAATTATGGGCATAATGTTTGTCAATTTACTGTTGCCAAACTAAAATGGGTAATAGACGCAAAATACTGTTTCAGCGGTGGATTTGATGATCCAAGCGTTTGCAAGAACTTTAGCAACTTGCAAAAGGTTTCTCTGTTAGCTGTACTGGAATGTGTGGCACACAATAGTTTCTATGCAGAATTTCCTTTAGAAGAACCGTGATGAGGTTTGGAAAGGCAAACAGAAATTTCATCATAAGGGATCTGGTTACCTATTCCTACAAACCTGGTTAGGTGCTAAAGTGATATTCTAAATGTGAAAGTGGGACAGAGCAGCCAGGCTCTGCCCTGCAAGTCAGAGTGACACCCATATGTAAAGACCCTATTGGGCTTCTTCAGTTGGCCTGCAACGACCTCAAAATGCCAAATGAAACCCTTTTTACACTTCACAAGAAGTACGGAGTCCCTTGGCGATACCTGGTTTTCAGCTAAACATTGTGATTTTTTGCAAAATTATGAAACTTATCATGATATGGACTTCAAACCAGTTTTGGATGGTATATTGATGATATCGCCTAGCCCTGGTACTGGTATAAAGACAAAAATCTTGTAGAGCTCCAGGTGCTTTAGACTACAACTCCTCTTATATCCTTGACCACCAGCAGCAAATGAGGTGGTGCTGTGCACCTGGCCTTCCAGCAGCACGGGGGGGGGGGCTGCTGTTTACTGGGCAGAGCAGGATGAGGTGTGTGTGTGTGGGGGGAGAGATTGGTGTTATGTAGCTCATCAGTCGAGCCAATCTGGTGCTCCCACCTTCCCACTGCTGCAGCACTCCACTACTGTGAAGCCAGGTATGCAGCACTGGCTCACCTCCCCAATCACTCCTGCCTATGCCTGTTTTCCATGCTGGCTAGGGCTGACAGGAGTTGGAGTCCAGAAAATCTAGAAGTCAGCAGGTTAGGTAACGCTGGTTTACATGAAGTGGTTGAAAAACAAAAGATCGTCTGACACAGTTCTCATAGCGCCATACTCACATTTTCATCTACCAACTCAATGCCAAGCCCATCCATTTTTTGGCTGCTGATCCCCAAGAGGACGCCATTTGTCCGAGTTGTGCGGAACTCAAACTCCACTTGCAAATCCAATCCTACTTTATATGCTCCAACTGAGAAGTGAGGAAGAAAGGCTGTGTCAAGTTCAGAGGCTTGGGAATAACACCAGTAATATTTTTCCACGTCATACAAAGACTCGTAATAATGTTGTTGCCACAGTAACAGAAAATACATGGGGGCACAGGTACACTGAACTCCTAAGCCCTTTCCTTCAACAAATGTTTAATTTGCCAGCAATGGAAGACTGGCTTTCAGCCTGGGCTTGATAGCTTCAGTGGGCTCTACTGCCCTAGCAAGGTAGAAGATAAAGGATGAGGACATGAAATGTTGGTATCCATCTGTCTCGAGAGACAATCTGTTGGTATCAGTGTGTCTTTAATGCCTCTGGAGGTGAAGTTTAACACCTGAATAATCCTGTCACCATAGGAACATTTCTGTTCATATAAGAGTTCAATGTGATTTTGAGAGTGCAGAAGCTGAAGGGGAGGGCAGGGGAAGCCTTGCTCCATGAATGTGAATTCTGCTGCACTCAAGGGAGGAAAGTTAGAATCCAAGTCATGCTCTTTGATAAAATAAAATAAGATTATTTAAAGAGATATCAATGTTTTAGAATTGTGGGGTTTATAGTTATAACTGCACAAGTTCTTTTAAATTGCATTCTTGATATTATTTCATTCATTAAAAGAACGTTTACAAAATGTAATCATAGCAGCCGCAATCCTGCTCAAGACCTGATATTACTGCTGCTGAACAAAGTACATTTCAACAAGCCTTGCACAGGTAGCAATCCCTGTGGGCCATCATAAAAATCTATATTTCTTTCATTTTGTTTCTTCACTTCTCAGCCTTTATGCTTCGATATATTCATACCTCCCTTGGCAACTGTCTTCTTAGGAGGGCCCAACCATGATTTCTGAAGAAGAATTGTAACAATCCCCTGGTGCTCCATTTTGGAACAAAACCTCATATAACATTACCTGTTTTGGCAAACCCTGTTCCTGAAAAGTATGTTCCTTTCTGTGGATTGGCAAAGCACTTTCCGACATTGTAGCTGGAGGTAGGATTATCCAGGTCAACAGGAGATTCTGTCATTTGGAAATTTCGCATGCATCCATCAATGCTATAGACAACCTGAGTAAGGGTGAAAAGGGTGTTAGTACAGTGAGGGGGGAAAGTATTTGATCCCCTGCTAAATTTGCCCATTTGCCCTCTAACGAAGAAATGACCAGTCCATAATTTTAATGGTAGGTTTCTTGTAGTTGTGAGAGACTGATAACAGGAAAAACCCCAGAACGACATCTGCTACAGGACTCAGCTCCGGCATTACTGGAACACCTTGAGACCTGCTTCCTCATGGATGGATGGATGCCACTCTGGTAACACCTTGGACCAGAGAAACAGCTTGGACCACTTGAGTGATGTTTAGCATGCCAGCATTGCTAGCCCCTGCAGATGGGTATTGCTTGGAAAGGAATAAGTTACTCAGCCTCAAAGGGGAGGTTAAGGATGCAGTTTTTGTACTGAGTGTACCTCAAGTCTCTTAAAGGACACCGGAAGCAAAATGCTCACCCTTTTGTTGTGTGTGGCTACACCATGTGCATGACAGTGATGTCACGGAACACATACGATGCGTGAGGATTTAAAAAAAAAACACAAAAATTTGTCTTCACTTACGGGACCAATTCTTTTAGTTGTATAATTAACTGGCAATCCTCCAACATACAGCATCCCCACTACATCCAAAATGTCAGCTTTCTTTGGGCTTCTGGTCCTGTTTGTAGCACCGTCAACTAAAAGGACACCTTCTTGCTTGGTTCGGAATATTTTTATCTGGAAAAAAGATAGAAGTTTAGTACACCGCTGCTGCTGCTGCTGCTGCCACCACTATATCCAAGGTTCCAATCCTATTCATACTGCTTGAGAGCAAGACCCATTGAACACAGTGGAATTTACTTTTGAGTTAATAGGGATATGATTTGGTTTGTGATGCAACATCCCTCATATTTGAACGAATGCTAAGTTACCTTCCTTTCACTTAATAGTATTGCGTGCTGTCAGTAGCAGATGGCGTGGTGGCGATGTGCCACTTGACTGCTGTTTGCTCTCTTAGCTGCAGCTTACAAGAAGAGAGTGGCGGAGGCAGCAGGGAGGTTGAAGTGGTGTGTTTGGACCAAGGAATCTTGCCATTGCCACCTTGCCAGTCTTCCTCTACACAACTTATGGTAGGTCGGATGAGTGGCGAGCCTCACCACAATGTCCGCTACTGTGTGCAGTGCAATCATATGCATGTTTACTCAGAAATAAGCTCCACTATATTCCCTGGGATTTGCTTTTAGGTGACTATATTTCTGCACCCTGAAATCCTACACAGAAGTAAGGTCTTTTGGTGTCTGCTTTTGACAAACACGCTTAGGATTGCACTGTTATATTCTGAGGACTGAGGTGCTTAGGGAAATGACATTCACTTAAAAAAAAGGAGTACTTATGAAACTGGGAAATGGCATGTATTCGTAAGACATTGCATAAGCAATCGTAATAACCACAACGTTTTTTTGACAACATTCTCCTGACTTGTGGTATTCAGAGGCACCCTCCCTCTGGCAGTGGCTAATAGCTATTGATAGTCTTATGCTCCATGAAATACTAGTGATGGTGTGGAATAGTACTGTTTGGTCTTCTAGAAAGCACATTAATCCAAGTGAGCAAGCAAGCAGGTAGACAGGGGCGAAACTGGCTGAGCATTCTGCTTTCAACAGAAGCCAACCAGAAGCTAACAACTAGGACTTCTGGTGAATAGCAACGTTTGCAATACACATGACATTTATGTTTGAATAAACCCTATGAAAATATTCATGTCTCGTTTTTCTGCCTTGCTTGATTTGGATCCAGACTTTGCTCCCACTGGTGACAGCTTCCTGCCAATCCCACCTTCCCCTATAGTCCCAGGCAACGTCCAGGAATCTGCTCCAGAGGAAGGGTTGGAACAGGTGTGGGGATACTATCCACTTCTGCCAGTGGGATCCATCCCTTCAATGGGTCAAAAATGTCAGAAGTCATTCCTTTTACAGACAGCTAGGATTCGATCCAATCTCTTCCTTCCACAGTGCTTCCTCATTTGGGATCCCCCTCCCCGTTCCACACATAACCTAATTGTATAGGTGCTGACCATCATTGCTTCATACCTTGTGCCACTGGCCATCATTGATTTTCTCAGGAATCATTGTGCTGGTGTTCCCATGGCCCAGGTCATAACTGAAGTATGGAAAGCCATTCTTTATTTGAACGGTGGCAAAATCAGCATGATTGATCCGAGCCATATAGAAGAGCAACCCATTTTCAGCCTGAGTTCGGATTTCCAATTCAATGGTAAGTCTATGCATTTGGAAAAAAGAGCACAAAGTCAGGAAGCATTAATCTGTTTTATCTTTCACTCCTCGTCATAAAACTAACATTGCTAAAGGCAACATTATTTATAAGACAAACAAAACCAAGATACCCATTTCCTATTTCTGAACTTTCCAAGGTGTATGTATACAGCATTCATTCACTTACTGCTTAGACTTGATTTAGAGCTAAAGTAATATTGTCTTTATGTGGTGCAGAAAAATAAGGGATAAAAACTTATCCCTCTGCCCACAAAAGGCCAATAGATCACCTTAAGAGCAAACATGTTTTCAGTTTACTGAACTGGATAGGTGCGAGTTCTGATTAGAATGGGGTTTGCCATTCCATCATCCAAAAGCAAGTCTGGATCCAGACCCTTATATGAAAAACATAAAATAGATGAATTCAAACAATAATTAGCATCCAAAGAACATTTTAAAAATCTCATGGAAGGCTCTGAGGCTGTCTTCTATATACATAATTGAAACTGAAACTGATATTCTTAATATCAGTTTATGTGTAAATGTGTAAATTCATATTTCAAAATATTTACTGTAAAAAAGGATTCTTAATAGTGTAATCCTATGTATATCTCCCCAGAAACAATTCCCGTTGATTTTAATGATTCTTAGTCCCAAAGGATTAAGTGTCTATAGGATTGCAACTTTAAGTGCCCATGATTGCAGTTTAAATAATTCTAGGAAATTAGTGACTTCCAGGAAGAACAGAAATGTTCTTGTCTGTGACTTACTAAATATAGACCAATTAATTCTGTCTCCTTGGCACTTTTGCTTTATTATTTTTTTGCTCTGCTGGGCTTTTTCAGGAATGAGACACATATTAAAGAGCTATACTGATTTAGGAAAGGAGCTTCAAGTCTAACATGGAATTCTTGCTAAGTGTAGCATCTGTTGAGCTGAATTTTAGAAGAAGAACATTTCATATGGTCATTTTGTGCAGCATGAAATGAAGAGAAACTTGTACAGCTCCTTCAATTGTGGCTGTCCTGCCTAAAAGCATTCCCAGCATTACTCATCCCACACTACTCTATCTACCACAATGAATTTCACCACCATATCATCTCAAAATGGAACATACTTATTCTTAACTTTGGTGTCATCAAATGCAACTGCAATATGACTGTTCCTTGAGAGGCCAAATTGCTTGCCGCCTTCCAATGTAATTGGCTCCACATCAGCAGCGCAGTGTTCCTGCAAAACAAAACACTGCCATCATCTCTTCTTCACTGTGCTGTATTAGTTTATCATGGAGCCCTCCCCACACACTCTTAAGGAAAGCAGGTCACATTCTGTATGACGGGTGGACCATGCCAGTATCTTAGTTTTGTAAATGGCAGAATTCACTTTGACCAACACAGGAGACGCATCCTAAAACAATGTTTCTCTTTCTTCCTGTGCTTGCCTTTTTGGTTTAAAGCTGAAGTAAGTAATACTGCAGACCCAATACTACACCTGCTTTTGGGGGCATACTATCATCATAGGTTAGGTGAGTGAAGCAAACTCAGCTTTTTATGTCATAAGCACAGAAGACAAGCCCTGCTGGATCAGCCCAATAACCCACCATCCTGCTTTCACTAGGGACCTGGGTGGCACTGTGATCTAAACCACTGAGCCTCTTGGGCCGATCGGAAGGTCGGCAGTTCGAATCCCCGCAATGGAGCGAACACCCGTTGCTCTGTCCCAGCTCCTGCCCACCTAACAGTTCGAAAGCATGCCTGTGCAAGTGGATAAATAGGTAAGGTATGGTGGGAAGGTAAATGGTGTTTCCGTGTGGAAGCAGTTTAGTCATGCTGGCCCCCTGACCCAGAAAGCTGTCTGTGGACAAAAGCCAGCACCCTTGGCCTGAAGCGAGATGAGCGCCGCAATCCCATAGTCGCCTTTGACTGGACTTAACCGTCCAGGGGTCCTTTACCTGGGAAACCTGAGGTGAGGAGGACCTGAGTTTCCCTCTGGTTTCTGGCAACTGGTATGCAGAAGCATGCTGAAGACTTTGGAATTCCCTCTCTTAAATTTTATGTGAAAACTATTTTTTTTTTACATTTGACACTCTAGCTACAGGTGTAAGTAAATCAGTGCCATGTACTAAACGAACATGAATTCCATATTATATGTTTTCCGCTTCTAGTGGATATGCTATGAAGAGGATAAATGACTAGGCTGACACAAGCAATTCACAAGAGAAAAATGTTTCAGGGCAAAAACAGGTCCAAATATACTTATTACAAAACATTTTGTTTAATAGCCCCGGGTAACCACTTTTGTCTGCTTTTATTCTAATTCAGTGGAGATTAGACTGCAATGTGTGGAGTTCCGTCCATAAAACATTTTCAAAACATCAATTATACATTAGCAAACAAGACATTTACACTTTAAAGAAGATTCTCCTTCCTTTTATGCTTCAGCAACATGCAACCAATCACAATGATCTGGGTATCTGCTTTCAAATGGGGGGGAATGGGGGGGGTAAACATTCTCTTCAAAAGAGGGCACAAAGAGAAAGGGCACAAAGATGTTAAAGGCACTTCCAGACATAGTGCTTTCAGAGAAACTGATGTTCTGAATGAAAGTGTTGGCCGCTGAAAATCTGCAAGTTCAGAGTGCCAGTTATGGTTTCTGCAGCTGTTCCAGATGAACCAGCAATATCTACACAGGCTGCTATTATGTCCTGAACAACCAGGTTCATTCTAGACCCCAACAAAGGGAATTTTTTTATTATTATGAGGTACTTTTTGCTGCATGTCCTGCTATGAACCAGAAAGTCAAGTCTGGAAGAGCCCTGCTGGAAATGTGTGAGGCTAGTCCTTCAGCAACTGACCATTGGCAAAGGGCAATCTCACACTCCTGTACCTACAGTCAGGTCCACATCTGTTTTAACAGAGCTGCGTATATTTTTTTTCTGTCAGTTGCAACTTGAAATGAGGTGTATAGATAACAGCATATACGGGCCCTCCACCATTTGATTGGCATGGACCAGGAAAGAATATAAAGATGCTTAGTGACACCAAAATTGTATGAAATACTACCATGGACCAAAAACATCCAGAGGGAGAAGATGAAAGCATTCATCTTTATTAGAAACGTTACTGGAATGGGAATGTATAGCTTTTTTAAAAGACTGAAACTTTACAGCCATATACACCGAAGAACAGCTTCAAGAAGGAACCTTTTAATTTAATTCTTTTAGCTGAATTCTTATTGATGTGACATTTCCTGTGAGGCAGGAAATTGATACCTTCAGTAGAGCAGTTTGAGCAAATGGGAAGACTGCTGTCTGACTGTCTCACACATTTGTCCGCAAAGCTGCACTACGACGGGCAGGCAGGCGGGAAGAGAAAAAGCCATTTAGTAGCAAAGCAAGAAGATAACATCACTTTGAAACAGCACTGCAGCATCTAGCAGTGTTAAATAAAACCAGGGTGGGGGAAATTGGGAAAAACACTGGGAGATACCGTCACAGTGCCAAAGTCAGCTGAAATGTTGGCGCTCTTCACTTCAGCAGCAAGCAAGTCCTAAGAAGCAGTAAATAACATGAGGCAGAAGCAGCAATCACAGAAGTTGTCTCGCTACACACACACTCTTGTGTTTGCAGCAGAAAGAGAGCTACTGTAGGACTCTAATATCCAGAACACCCAACCTCAAGTTATTAGTTTATTATTTTTAAAATCTTCCTCCTCAGAAATGAAGACTATCCCTATTCAAAATACAAACTAAGCTCTGTTTATGCCTGCATTAAACCTGAAACATAAACTACAGGACAAAGCAACAGCAAACAAACTCCAGCAGTTGAAATCCTTTCCAGGAGCAAACAAAATTGTCCAATTGGGGCCCAGAGTGGCATGTGCAGCCCTGCTTGGAGCAGAAGGTTGGAGGGTGGGAGATAATGATTTCCCACCATTTCGTGCTCCACATAGGGCCCTTCACCTCTCCTGTCAGGAGCACACCATGATCACTCCAGCATCATGGGATTAATTAATTAGCTAGCTAGCTTAATCACCCACCCTTTACCATAAATACATTTAAAAACTGATAAAAATCAAAATATTTTTTTTTAAAAAAACATAAAAACATTCCAAAATGGAACAATGGAATATCAGGTCAGCAAAAGAGGTGGGTTGCAACCTCCCCCCAAAAAGAATAGCTTAACTGTAAAACGCCACGGTAAAGAGCATATGGGGACAACTATACAATAAAAATGCTAAACATGCCGTATTTACTTGCATCTAATGCTCACCTTTTTTGGCCAAATTATGTTGCAAATATTAAGGTGCACATTAGATTTGAGGGGACATTTACATTCACCAGTAAATACTTTTTTTGTTTTGTTTCAAGGTTCTGAAACCTGAGGTGCACATTAGACTTGAGTAAATACGGTACTTCTGTGGAGAGGGAGTGCCATAATTTAGGAGCAACCACAGAGAAAGCCGTCTCTCAGGCTGCTATTCCCAGTGGAACTGATCAGGGGTTACAGTTGCTCTGAAAGCCATCTGTGTAGAACGAAGTTAAAAAGGCTAAGCCCGTACCTAGTACATTATGGAATATATCAGAGGTATCTAAGACATTCACTGCTCAGATGACTCAACACTAAAGATATAATCCTCAGGCTGAGGAATATAAAATGAAATTACATTGGTCTAATAAAGCATTGAGAAGTGTGAACATTCCCTCGTGTTTAAAGTCGCCTAATAACCATTTCAGTAGTAACACATTTTAAAATGGTAGCTGCGCTTGTTGCAGCAAACACCAAGTGTCTCTTGTGCCACTTTCAAAACAAATACACATTTTGTTATTTCCATAGTAAAGGCCTTTTAGAATCTAATTATGCACTACTTAAGAATACTAGGCATTCTGAATAAAGGAGGATCCATTATATTTTACCTGAAAATGATATTTTAAGGGACAATTGATATCACCTCAACATAAAGGAAATCTTACTGAAGTATTCATCTTCATTGCTTGGACATTGCGGCAGAAATTGTCTGTCTGAAATCTTAGCTATGTCAGCTTTTCAGCATATATAAAACCATTACCTTCTGAATGGCATCATTCTACTAAAATAGTAAACTGTTTAGAAGACAGACGAAAATACTATCATTTGGTTCATCAAGCAGAGTATTATCTACTCCAAAGGATAGCAGGAAATAAATCTAGGTCTATATACAAAGCTTGTACTCATATTCCAGTTTGACTGGTATATGAACACAGAACCTCTCATGTTGTATAAAATAATTATGTCAGTGGACTAACAAAACCTATTATTATTATTATTATTATTATTATTATTTATTAGATTTGTATACCGCCCTTCATCTGAAGATCACAGGGCAGTTCACAACATAAAAACACAAAATGAAAGCACAAAATATATATTAAAACAAAAACAAGCCAAAAACTGCCTTACCACATTTAAAAGGCCATAGAATGTTATTCAGCCTAAAGCCTGGTTATAGAGAAACGTTTTTGCCTGGTGCCTAAAGATATGTAATGAGGCCGCCAGGCAAGTCTCCCCAGGAGAGCATACACAAAGGGGGGTCCACCACAGAAAAGGCTCATTCTTGTGTTGCCACCCTCTGGAACCTCTTGTGGAGTAGGCACACAAAGAAGGGCCTCAGATGATGACTGCAGGGTCTGGATCGGCATTCCTTGAGGCATTGCATTCTTGAGCTGTTTAAGGGCTTTATAGCACTTTTAATTGGGCCTGGATTGGGCAGCCAGTGTACTTAGGCCAGGATTGGAGTTCTATGCTCAGACCGTCTTGCTTCAGTGAGCTGCCTATCTGCCAAATTCTGCACAAGCTGAAGTTTCTGAACTGTCTTCGGAGGTGGTCCTACATATAATGTGTTATTACTTACTCTAACCTCTTAGATTAAGATTAGAGCTTAATCTACCCAATTAAATCAGGAATGGATAATCTGGCCCTCCAGATGTGTTGAATTCTTATCAGGCCCAGCCAAGATGGCCAATGGTTAAGGATGAAGGGAGTTGGAGTCCAACAACATCTTCATAACCATAGTTTCCTATCCCATTCATGAGCTAAGCATGTACAGTGTTTTGAATGTATTGAAGTTTAACAAGTGGTGGTTAATGTTATCATTTCCCCTTTTTGGATAATAAAGTTATTGCAAAATATGTTTTGCAACTCATGATCTTACTTCTGCAGTAAATGAAGGTTTTGCTTGCTTTTATTCTTGCTATAATATACCATTTGGATATATCACCTGCCATTTACATTGAACAGCTGAGAAGTCTGTTCTTACTACTTATGGACGTGCTACATGGCTGCAAAGGAAACTGAAATGGAAAATTCATTTTAGATTTTGTTTCAAGCAGGAAAACTATGACAACCTAGCATAAACTGTAGCATGGCTTAAACTGAAACCACCAGCTTCTGGTTGGAAATCTGGCTCAACTTGTTTGCATTCCCAACATATTATTGAACTATATGTTTTAAAAAGAACTGGAAAATGAAATATTGCATTAATAAATGCATGTTACCATTATGCCACCTTGTGGGATTGAAGGAAAATTGTTCTATATCATATTTATGAATCAATAATGCACATCTACCATCCTCTATTATTATTAAGATTGATCTCGGCTAGAAAATCATCCTTTTAGATTCCTTCTTCTTTAGACAGACCATTTTAAGGCACACAGTTAGCAATAGTTACATAGAGTAGTTCAAAATGACTGATCCATATGTTAAATGTCATGCACAAAATTAGTCCACAAGAAAGCCACATATGGACTGCTCTCAAAAGTTCTCTCTGCTGGACTTTTGGCAGCTCTATTCTTCTACTGCAGTCTGTGCTGTTCAGGGGATCCCCTTGCCCTGCAGACAGACATTTCATGGGTTCATAGGAGGGCACAGGACAGGAAAGATCTGTCCTACTCTGTCTTAGAACCCAACCCTCTGTATATAATGTGGTGATTGTAGTGGACGAGGAGAGATGTTGGCTTGTTTTTCCACAGTGGCTTATATAGGACTATCTGATGAAACTACCGTAACAAACAGGTGTCAAGCAAAGTTTGAAATGCTGACATTCTGACCTATAAGTTCTATCTTTGGAAAGTGGAAAAGAGAAGAGATTGAGTAATGAGAATTGAAGCTTTTCTTTCTTTAGATGACAGGTTCATATACAAGCAACTGAAAAAGCACAAGTATCAGATAGGTGACAATGGTAAAAATGAAGTGGTGAATTCTTTTTTGCAGTGGTATTCACCTCACAAACACAACCTGGCTAAAGTTACTGTCCGGGTGGAATTTCATCAGAAAAGCCATATTTTTCTCTTGGATGGTGATTCCTTATGTTGTCAAAGGCACAGGAACCCTCATATCTGCTGTGTGAAATTTGCATCTTAGGCCAGGTTTCTGATGAGGGTGAACCAAGGGTGGAGGTAGGGATAAAGACCAGGTTTCCCAGTGATATTTTGAGTATAAAATTAACTTACAAAAATATTAAATATATACTATATTCCTATGCTTTTCTCTAAAACAATAGTGATGAATGGAATCTATGTCTCCCAAGTTGAGGTTCACATTAGTCACCTCCTTGACTTGCTTGTTGTTAGGACTGTATTTGTTTATTTTTTAAAGTTCCCCTGCTTTTCATCAGCTATCCATGGATACATTGTGTTGGTTTAATTCAGAATGCAGAGAACGGCCAAAGAGGAGACAGAAAGAATCTCAAAGGACCGAAAGTTGATCCAGATTTCCATGGAATTTAAGAAGCTGGTGATAAAAGTTAAATGTTCCCCACAGTAATGAAGCAACAAGTGCTAACTGATGTATGCCTCTGTACTGATCATTCAGCTGAAAACTGGCAGCAGACTCACCATTTTGAGTTAAGCAGGAACTATGAGCGACCAGTAAGTCTCACTGAGTGGTGTAGCAAGACCTACAAAGCTACACCCACAACACTTGAAATGGATCTCATGGCGAATGCATTTTGGGGGATTCAGCTGATAAGTCCTATTAGCAGAAGGCCTACATAAAAACAACTGCTTGCACAACGGGGCTTCCTTCCTCCTCCTGTGTCCCCCCAGCCCCCCACCCCAAATTGGCTTGGGGGGGGAGATGTTGAGAGAACCCCCAGAACAGGGCATGGGGGATGCTTGCCCTGATGGAATGACTGCCTTAGTGCAATGTTGAATTCCTCCCACTGGGATGAACAGATCATATTAGAGATTCAACTTGCTCAGAAGCAGCAGGCTTTGTGTTCCTGTTGTATTGCCCAGAAGAGGGATACCACTGAGATGCTGAACAAAGTCTCCATAGGAAGCCCTATTTGCAAAGTGTTCAGTTAGCAAATCCAAGGAACTGCTCAGGCACCGTCGCCATAATCACTGCAGTTACCAGTGCCAGGTAAAACCTATGATTTTTATTTTTTAAAAAAACCCAACTCACCCATCCAGTCACATCATAGAAAAGAAACACACTTACATGTGAAGGTGGGAAAGGGGGTGGAGGAGGAGAGGTTGCACTCGCTGTCTTTTCTGCAGTATCTGGTTCAGGACGGATCTCAACTGTTGCACGGGAGATGTGATCCTCATCCTCTTTTTCATGCAGTGGGTCTTGATCAGGACACTGGCCAATATCTGCATTTTCGAAGGATAATGGCTGGGCAAAATCCATTGGACTGAAGAGAGACAATGAAGTCAGTGATGTCAAACAACAGGAATTCTTCAACTGGACCCTTTCACCATGATCAATAATTTTAAAATGTGCAGTCTTGGAGGCAAGTTGCTGAGGGGATTAGGAACTAATCTGATGATGTAACACACAATTTTCTGAGATAATTCTGGATTCTCTTTATAAGGCTTTCATTTCATTTACCATCATGGTGAACTGCCAATGCATTGTGCATTGTGTTGAAGAAGACTGGGAAAACTAGGTTCAAATCCCTACATAGCCATGAAGCTTGCTCCCTTTTCCTTTGAAAATACACAAAGTTACCCCCCACCTACCCACCCGTATTGGTCAGCGCAATGGGGCTGTGCTGCTTCCCTGACTGCCCTCCAGCTATGTTGCTCCTGGGACACAGAGGGGAGGCAAAGCAGATGTGAGGTTGGCACAGTGGGGCAGTGCAAATGCATTGGGGAAGCCAAACAGCTGCCCTGGTGTGCCTCCCACTGCTGCCCCTTTCCCCTAGTGAGCATACAGGTGTCTAATTACAGGTGGAGATGAATCAGCGTATAGGGAGGAGGTTCAAAAAGTCTCGACATGGTGCCTAGAGAACAACTTGCACCTAAATATCAGTAAGACAAAGGAGATGGTGTTGGGCTTTCGGAGGAAGAGAGGGGAGCTAGCCCTGTTGTATATGGGGGGGGCTGTGTGGAGAGAGTCTCTTCCTTCAAATTCCTGGGAGTTTACCTTAGTGAAGACCTCACTTGGAAAATCAATACAACCCAAGTCCCAACAGAGACTCCATTTCCTTAGGGTCTTGGGTAAGAACAATGTCAAACAAAAATTGATCTCTTTCTACTGGTCCACAATAGAAAGTGTCCTTTCATACTGTATTACAGTGTGGTACGCTGGTTTGACAGCCACGGACAGGAAGTCCATACAGAGGGTGGCGAATACAGCACATGACATCATGGGCTGTCCCCTGTGTTTGCTAGATGACATCACAGGAGACCGCAGCCTCAGGAGAACGAGGAAAATTATAGGGATGACTCACACCCCGGCCAGCACCTCAGGAGATACAGAAGTATAGTCAGCTGCACCAACGAGTTAAAGAACAGTTTTTATCTGTGGGCTGTTGGGCTGCTGAATGGGAAAAAAAATAGTGGTGCAACTGACTTCCGACAAGCACACAGAGTGCGAACAAGACTGAGTGTATGTGTGTGGGGGAGGGGGGCTCGTTTAATTTCACTGCACACAGGTGGTGTAGTGGCAATAAAGGTTTATTAATTATTATTATTATTATTATTATTAACTTCCAAGAGCTGATGTATTGTTGGAGCTCCATGTGCAACCTATAATTCAGGTACATAGCAGGTTCTGCTCACATTCAATGCTGTCAACATTAGTACATAGAGACAGTGCCATGTGACGCATATACACTTCAGGGAATCGCTGATCATACAGCTGCAAATCACCTGGTTCAGCTAATATGTAAACCTGGAGCTAAGATGTCATGCTATGTGTGGCCCTTCTGTGGAACTGAATTGGACAGCTGCTAGTGCTTGAGACCTGGCACAACACTGGCGAGGCCATTACTCTGTTCAACGTGTCCCTCAGCTAGTACATAACATGTGCCGGAAGATATGAAAAAGCATAGACATCAAATAGAGATCTTGTTCCACAAATTATTTCTGCATATGTTTAATGAGTGTATAATTGTTCATTGCACACTACACAGATAGCTTTATGTTGTGGAGCAGCATACAAATATCATAAAATTTTAGCATCAAGTAACAGAGTTCTCATATATTCATTTTCAGTTCTTTTAAAATCACCATTAACTTGACTTTTCCCCTCTGGTCTGACTAGCAGACCTTTCCTCTCATCAAGCCATCTGGTGTTTTACCATGTCAGGAATAACATCAGCTACCATTGTGGTTGGTTTACTTTGTCAAAAATTAACATGGGAATTAAGAGTGTGGCATCTTTCTGATGAATATCACAAATGGTTGGGTTATACCAGGCAAATATTGCTCAGTTGGCAACTTTATATTATGGGCAACCACATAGTGTCAGAATTTAAGACTTCATTATGTAGAATAGTACAGGGGTGGGGAAACTCAGGCTGGTTAGATCTCCATTCTATTTTGTTTTTTCTGTAAGCAACATAGCTTTATATCAATAGGTTGCTTTTTATAACCTGTCCAAAAAATGATACTCACACAGCATTGATGACAAGGTTCCATATGCAGCCATCAAAGGCAGGTATGTTCCTAATAGGGGCAATGTGGAATTCAGGCGGTGTCCCTCCCACGAAAAGCTTCTTAACGGAAATAGGTTGATCTGACGGGAGTCTTTGAGACTGGCTTCTGTCCTCATCTACTTGGATCACAAACAACCTGCAAAATCAATGAAAGTGACTTAATACACAAATGATGCTCCTGCTGCTGGGCCTGTACCATGGACACTGATGGATGCAGTTTTCGCTTTGTTTAAAGAGCTACAGGATGAGAGCCCAAACTGCTCTGGCTAAAGTTTCTTTAGTTTTGGCCTAATAATAATAATAATAATAATAATAATAATAATAATTTATTATTTATACCCCACCCATTTGGCTGGGTTTCCCCAGCCACTTTGGGTGGCTTCCAGAAGGATGTTAAAATATTATAATCTATTAAACATTAAAAGCTTCCCTAAACTTCCAAACCAATAGAATATTAGTGAGAGTAGTGTCTGGATGAGCTGGAAAAAAAAGAGTCTACAGATCGACAGCATTACTACTGATAGAAATAACCAAGGCTACTTTTAGTGCTAAAGTATAATTTCCCATGGCCCACCAGGATAAAAAAAAAATGAAAGGGGTCACATTTTGTTTGGTTCTTAATTTTTCTGGTTTTCCCCACTATCATAGTTAGTATGCTCTTGCTGAAGACCAGTGAAGACCAGTGAAACTTCCTGAGTATGGTGGCTGCTGGAATCCATGAAAGATGCATATTATATATTTTCAAAAGCCAAGTACAACTGCAATATAGCAACTAACTTTAGCATCAGGGGGTCCTTTTGTACAAAGGGCCTATCCAGAATTCTGGACTAATAATAATGATTTCCCCCCTAAAGAAACATAATTTCTACTTTGGTCTTTGTGGTGTTGTCTTAATTGCTGTGATTTCCATCCAAAGCTACACTCACCCATGGCAATTTCCCCACTCCTTCCTCCTAACCACAGCCTCTGTTTTCTCCAAAAAGTCTCAAATTTGAGCTTCAGGAGTCTGTGCCAGAGAATGGAATAGCAATAACTCCACATTAGATGTTCTAAATTTTTGGATACCTTCTTCCCAGTAAAGCTGGACATTCTTACGCTTGCTTGATACTCCTGTAGTTGTTAAATACCTGTTCCTGGTTAGATCTCTAATAATTTACAAAGCCCTCTGCTATTGTTCAAGAGAAAATGTTTATGCACTCTGATGCGGAAGACCAGCACATGATGATATGCCTTAGTCCTCAGTGCTGTCCTATTATTATCCTGGAATGGGAAGCAATTAGTTTATAATCATATGGGTAATTAGCTTTCTGAAGAGTTTTCAAAAATGTCCTCTGCTTTTAATAAAATAAAGCTTGTGTAACAAGCAGATGAAGAGGTTTGTTCATTTCTCTTCCAGCCCAGTTTATGGGAAAATGAAGTCTGTTGTGTATGTGTTTTGGACAGTTATGAAAACTACAAGAATGAGCCTATTTCTGTATTTCTGTCCACTAGAGGGTGCTGTAAAAGCGATGATGAGCTGGCATTAGCAGTCCTTACAGGGTAGCAAATAACATAATCCTGTGTATTATATACAGCATTATTATTTGGTTTGTTAAGTGAAAGGATTTCCTTTGCATTCTGCTAGATATTGTAGTATTATCAATACTTGTCAGCTTGCATTTTGTCATTTATGGTGACATTTAAAGAAAATTAAAAACCTGACTTTAGGAATTTGAAGTTTGAACAAGTACCAAGGAGGCTGACAAAATATGTTTTTGCTTGGGAATAAGGTCATGGGTTAGAGAACGAGGAAGATTCTGAGGAAATTGAATGAATGGATTTGCTTGTTACGATATTTATTAGAGCTGCAGGGACTCCAAGAGAAAGTGCTCTTTGACATAATAAGGGATAAAAACTAATAACCAAAGTAATCCTTTCTGGCCTCCAAGCCAGCATAGCCCATGGTGGATCCAGAAGCATTGTAGGGTGGATGGATGAGTGATTTATGCTATGTTATCAGTATTATCTTATGTTACATTATTTATATATGTTATGTTATTATTTTATGTTTTCAGTGGATGCACATTAGGGCTGTACCAAATACTTGCAGGCATAAATACCTGGATTGATGGTGCTATTTTGGAGGGCAGGTGTGTCGGTGTGTTTAAAAAGCCCTCCCCCCTACTTCGGACAGATCTTTTTCATTTTTGTTCCTTGCCATCTGCAGGACTGACCCTAAAGCAAGTGGCAGGGCCCCCCTTGAATGTTATTACATTTTTATCCTATTTCATGACTTCTAGATATGATTTATCCCTAACATATAAGACAATATTCAAACACTGCACCTGCACCAAGGCATCTAGCAGCATGTGCTTGTGAGAACGAATGCCGTTGCTCTGTTGCTGCGAGCCACCCACACCTTACCTCTTCTCTTTCCTTAGTCTCTCTCTCCTCCCGATCACCCTGACTCTTAAAGGTATAGGGCTCTCTTTTCTAGTTTGGAAGGCATCAATCCCCAACCTTCCCATAGTTTCATGTGAGAAACTTATAAAGAAGTTTCAGGTGTTGTGAATTCGGCGTGGGCGTCGTTAGGTCTTGATGTTGCTATTCCTTCTCATTGGAAGCTGTTCCTTAATATTAGTTCAAGATCCAATTCCTCAGCCACACAAATTAGATTAATAAAGTGTATTTGCAAAAAGTATCAAAGGTTAACATAGCAATTTAGATTAATGAAAATCTTAAGCGGCAATGCCTACACTAAAGCGTGACCTATGCCATAATGAAATCATCACTGTCAGAAGATGACTTTTAAATGAAAGCTGCACGGAGATTTCATTCTCCTCTCCTCATAGTTTCAGTTACTGGGCTGGAATAAATGTTCAGGGTTACAGTACCCCTATATTCTGAGTTATTACCCTCCGAGTCTTTCTATTCGGATGCTGTGTTCTCTGCCATCATGAAACTCGCCAGATGCAGGTTTGATGGTGATCCTGCGAGGGTCCCTTATCCCGGTAGAGACGTGCACTTCTAGCCGACCACTGTTCAGGAACACAGCATAATAGGCCTGCAATAGAAACCAGCATTTTAAAGGAAGCCCTTAACGCCTTTGCGTATTTATAAGATCATTCTCAAACAACGTGCCACACCCTCTCTGTATGGCAGAAAAGAACACTTTCATCCTTTCAGCTTCCAATTATTTTATTATGGATGAACCATAAACATGTCAAATCTTAGCCATGACTGACAGTGGCCTGAAATCATCACAGATTTCTAAAACGTAGTACAGTGGTACCATGGTTCTCGAACGTAATCAGTTCTAGAAGAGTTCCGAAACATTCAAAAACCAAGGCGCAAAGGGCTGCCTGCAAATTCAATTGAGAAAATTGAAAAACATGCAGCGGAAGCCGTTAGACTTCCGAGGCGCGCTCGAGAATGGAAGCATTTCGCTGTTCGGGTTCCAAAACATTTGTCAACAGAGATGTTCGAGAACCGAGGTACCACTGTACATGGTGTTGCCAGCTGAATTCTTTTGCTGAGAGCAAAGCCATAGCTAAGAGAATACTTTTCCTTTAGATTCCATATAAATTACGGAAAGCCAGCATTTTCTACTTTAACTGTATTCACACAACAGCTGCTGATTTCCCCCCGCACTAGAAACCTCTCCAAACCAAAGCATTTCCCATCTCAGTCGTAGGCACTATCAGGAGTTGGAGGAAAAGTCAATGGCATCACTAAGGCTACAATCTCATACACATTTAGCTGGAAGAAAGTGCCACTGAACTCTTCGGAAACAGGCTGGGTGTTTTTTTAAAAAAATTAACTGGATATATCAGGGTATTCAATGTAGTGGCCTCCAGATGTTTTGGATTCCAATTCCTATTGCACTCAGGCAGTATAGCCAATGGTTGCTGCAGTCTAAAACATCTGTAGGGCTACCCCTGCACTGCCTGATCAGTGGCAAGTGATTGTTATGTAAATGGAAAAACAGTTTTTACAGAAACCGTCAAATGAACCAAAACATTGTCCTGTAGGTATTGTATAGTACATTAAGTGTTTCCTGCTATGTCTCTATTTAAGTTCAAGGGGTGGAAACCATAGAACAGCAGCATTATCAAGAGGAATAATGATACATCTGCGATAGGGTACATGACCCATGGTCTAGGTCATGGGTCACCAACACAGCACCTGTGGGTGCCATGGCACCCATGAAGGCTTACAGTGGTGGCCCTGGGTAGGTCCTAGAAATAAAGTTATAGGGTAAACTCTGCAAGTACCTAATAAGTGATGTCTGAAATGAGAATGGTGTGGGCGGAATTTACCAGCAGAAGCTCCATGACTTCCACTTGCCCAACAGTTTTCATTTTTCTGCAAACCCCCCAAATTGGTTCAGGGGGAGGCGATTATCTCTCTAATTTTGTGTCATGCCACACATTCCTCCATGACAGCTATTTTGTGATTGTCTCCTCCAACACTCTCTCAGCTTTCAAAATGTGCTCACTAGTCTAAAACGTTTGGGAGCCCCTTGTCTAGGTGTACCAAATGGACCAAAGGTATGATATGGCAGCTTAATGAGATCCCTTGACAGGAACAACTTTCAATGAAATGTTCTGTATCTCCATCTTATTTCCCTTCCCATACAACGTAAAGACAAAATAGCCCTTGCAGTGCAGGAGTTGAACAATATCTTTGGCCAATGAAGATGTAGCAAGCAAGCAACACAGTTTGTGGTATTCTGTACCTGCCCAGTCTGCCTGCGCTTCCTCCGTGGGGCTACAGGTGCCCCATTAGTCCCAAAGAGTATGATGCCAGATTCATTTCTGGTGCTGAAGGACAAGTGGATTTCTGTTCCCACATTGAGCGAGACTGGTGGCAGCTCCACAAAACCCGGTTTCGGGAAGCTGACTGTGTAGATATTCTGCAGAAAAGAAGGGACTGGATAAGTATGACCCAGAGCAGGAAAACTTTCTTGCAATAATAAACAGCTCAGCAGTTTACATTCAAAGTGCTGTGCAAACATTTGTCCATCTGTTAAATCACCCAATATCAGAAAACATTTGGAAAAGTAGATTCAGCTAAAAAGAGCTGCACAGCCCAGTCTTGTTCCAGCATTATTATTATTTTGAGGCTTTGTACACACCGTGCAGTATTCTGAGATCTGCAAGCACCCACAACCAAATACTTTCCTTAATATTCTTTTTCTTTGGCAGGGGTGGGTGGGTTGGTTTTTAAGTATAATGTGTGTGCGTCCTGAGTCACAGAAGTCAGTTTGGCAGGGAGCCAAAATTTTGGGGTCACACGGTGATGAAGCTAGTCATGGCTGGGGTCAACAAGTTGCAAGTCAGAGAGCACAGTACCTTCAAAAACCCCAGTGCAAAGAGAGATGTGGATTCTGCAGCCTGTTCCCCCCTTCTTCATCTTAGCACTTGCCCTCTTTCCCAACTGGCTGCTGTGAGTATGGTTCCAAGATAAAACATGGAGTAATCATTTTAAGATCATTCAAGGAAACATGGAAAGCAAACTAACCTCCAGTGTACAGCCTTTGGTAATGCCCACAAAGTCAGGACTGCTCAGAAGATTGTATGGCGTTCGAGAAATTTCAATATCCTTGATGCAGCCTGAGTATTTCTTTGTGTTTACTTCAGGCCTGTAAAAATAAGGTCAAAGCAGGTTTAGTTCTGAGTAAAAACAGTCACAAAAAGGCTAAAACAGTTTTCCATATTACAGTGGTATCTCGGTTTAAGTACACAATTCGTTCCGGAAGTCTGTACTTAACCTGAAGCGTACTTAACCTGAAGCAAAGTTTCCCATTGAAAGTAATGGAAAGTGGATTAACCCGTTCCAGACGGGTCCGTGGAGTACTCAACCTGAAGCGTACTTAACCCGAAGTATGGGTGTAATTGGTTCTGGAAGTCCGTACTTAACCTGAAGTGAACTTAACCTGAAGTGAACTTTCCCATTGAAAGTAATGGAAAGTGGATTAATCCGTTCCAGACGGGTCCGCGGAGTACTTAAACTGAAAGTACTCAAACCAAAGCTTAAGTACTTAAACCGAGGTATGACTGTACTGTTTTAAACATACTGACCACAATCCAGAGGACGTTAGTCACATAGTTCACAAAACCTACTGATTTCAATGGGAATAATAATAATAATAATAATAATTAATAATAATAGATGATAGCACTGTCCAGAATATTAAAATGCTAAACATTCTACCAGAAGAGTTCCAGTCTAAAGTTATCAATGACTAACTTCCCCATGATTGCAGACTTTTGCATAAATTCTGCCTCGCGTCATTTACCAAAAATACAGACCTTTCCCCTGCTTCTGCATTTAGTATCGTTATCTCTGTGTAAAATGTAGCAGGATGACAAAATAATAGGTTATTCTCCAAGAAGTGTAGAAAGATAAAGGTTAGAAAACTTTTTGACAGTTTGCCTGTTTACATGAAGTGTTTTCTTTAGCCCCAGACATATGGAAGAAGTAACATTGAGCCACTTGCCCAATTATTTAGTTGTGCTCACATCACAAAAATGTTAGCAACCTACCGTGAATTCAAAGTTTCTCCTATGTTCAGGAAGATAGCAGAGGTGAGGAACTTATGTCCCAGAAAATGGTGCTGGAGCACAACTTATGTCCCCAAATATCTTTTTTCTGCTGTGGCATTTAAAAACATTTAATTTTTTTTGCATTTTGTAGCCATCTCAGCAAAGCATAGCATGTCTATTTCAAAAGCTGCAAGTACTTTAGAGTTAATACCAAGAAAAGAAAATCTCAATTCTATGTTACTGCTAGTTGAAGGTTTTAAAGTCTCCCTGTGGGGACCAACTGAGCTTGAGAAGGAGTTCTGAGAAAGGCAAACACAATTTCTTTCCAGCTTTGAAAATTTTTCTATGTTTTGTCTCCTACATTTTCTTCACGCACTGATCCACAGTAGCAGAGCTTTTCTGCAGCCTAACAACCTGTAATTCCATCTGTCTCACCAAGCAAATCTTGCCAGAGTTTCATATCCACTGAGGCTCAAACTACATGTTAATCAGAGTTCTAAGACTCTCTCCCCACCAGTTTTCCTTATGCTATAGCAGGCTGGGGTGGGTTGTGCCTGAGCACACAGATGTGCTGAGAAAGGTTACTTAACCCTTTCAACGCTCCTGGCATTTCCCAGCTAAAAATGACCCTCACCAAGATACTTGTTTCAAGAGAAAGTTATGGGAAAGATTTATCTGCATCTTCTTCTTCTTCCACATGCATTCTCATTCTCTCTCTTTCTCTCTCTCTCTCTCTCTCTCACACACACACACAATCCTTTGAACTTCAAGAACCACCTAATTTTGCCAAAACCACCTGAATGCAGTTTTATATAACAGCAGCAGTGTGAGACTCTACCTCACTGGGCAACCTTCAGGTACACAGACTGTAATTCCGGGGCTGCCAAAAATATCTCCAAAAAGGATATAATTTACTTCTGTATAAGGGCTATGATATGATTTAACTTAAATTTAAATTTTAATGTTGCATGAACCCATCTGTGGGATCCCTCTCTATTAGATGGGCATGAGGAAATAATTGTAGTTTTATAGACAATGAGCAAAATATGGAGGCTGAGGTTTGCTTTTTAGAACTCAGCAGAAGATAACAGGGTTTCCAGGCTCATCAAGAGAGACTAACTCAAAAGGTATCTGAAGAAGTGTGCATGCACGCGAAAGTTCATACCAATGACAAACTTAGTTGGTCTCTAAGGTGCTACTGGAAGGAATTTTTTTTTATTTTGCTTTAACTCAAAATGAATATATGTCCCCATCAAATTTTGGTGGTATTGGGAAATGGTGCTAAATGTTTGGGGAACTGATGGTTAAAGTTTTGGTTGTGTTTTCTTTAAGGTTTTTTCTTTTTCTTACTTGCATATATACAAGCTAGTGAACTTTCCTTTTGCTTTCTTTTGTCCTTTTAAGAAGCAAGCCAAGCCAAGATTACATGATCACAGAATATTGTTGCCATGAGGCAATCTGGCCCATATTTGTATAGAAAAGGCAGCCTGTCTGCCAAGATTTTCTCACCAAAACATCACTTGCCTTAGGGGCTGGTGTGGGCTGGCTTTCTTTTTAAGAGGGAGATGAAGAAGAAAAAGAAAGAAAGCCCTTACCACCTTGTAAAATGTAAATAAAAATACCTCACATCTAAAATTGTGGAGACTGTTGCACTCCCCTCAGAAAGTCACAGAAGTTCTGTCCCCCTTTCATCAGTACAGTACACCTATGAATATGAGTTTTCTGGGGGAAGCCACAAGCTATCACCCTTGCACTCTGCTTATGGTAGAGATTATTTTCCTGGCAGATGGCTTGATCCAATAAGACAATTTTTATGTTCCTGAACATATGCAGAAAACATATATGCCAGAAAGAGACAGACCTTTTGCGTGCATTGCACGGAGAGGCTGGAAAAATCAAGTGTCCCTCCCTGCAATTTGCTGAGAAAATAAACAATCTCTTGTGATTGACACTCCATTAACACATATTTCTGCACGCGTTCTGTCACTAATTTGCTCTGTGCTGAGCAGAAACTCTTAACTGCTTATTATTTTAAATAAAAAATACAGCTTGTACTTCTGATATAATTAATTTTTAAAAGGGAAAGAAAAAGGGAAAGAAAACCTAACACAGCAAGATATAAACAGCTGTGTGAAGATGCTAGGCTAAGTGTTTGTTGCTGCAAGTGTGTGCGCAGCATGCGGCAAGGCTGTGTTAAGCACTGAGGAGCAGCTTGATTTGCTGCAGCAAGATCCATTGCCAAATGAACAGCCCCAGAGCAACAGCTGGAACAGATACAGACACAAATTGCTTTTTGCTTCGCCACCTGTTGCAAGCTGCGCTTAACCCATGCAGAGCACGAGGCATGCAAGTATTGCTTGAAATTTGATGGTTTTTTTTTTACCTGGATTTCATACTAGGATAAAAATGAACAGAGAAAGAGAGAGAGACAAACAAATACAATTTTGTTTATTATTTGCAATGATAACATTTATAACAAACCAAATTCTTATAATGATACAGACTGTTCGGTCCGCTTAAGATTCAGGCCACTTTCTTTAAAATATAAACCCATGTCCTATTAGCAAACCACCCACTGCCCTTACGTAGGACTTGCATGCTGGGAAGCACTTGACCAGGAAATCCTCAGAGTGTTTCAAAAATTAACCAACTGAACCACCACCTTTCTCTGCAGCCCCACACGATGTCTGTAAATAGCAGAAGTTCTAACCAAGAAAGTCAAGTATGTTAGGCTGGAGGGGCTTCCACCCACCTTAATTCCTGGACTACCTTCTCTATAGAGGGGGAAGACACCTAGACCTGTTGGTGAAGGGAAGAGGACAGGGTACAGAGAAGATCCCTCACTGAGGGTAAGGCCTTAAGAATGGCTTGTTGCAAATCCAGCAGTAGCTGATGGGCTCTCCCACTTTTTGGGCCTGCAATATCAGCTGGCAGTTTTGACCATCACTTGTGTGAGGCCACTGCATCCTAGGATCCTTTGGGAGAGAGCAAACACTGCCAGCAATCGCTGGGTCGTTCTGCCCACTGGATCGAAGGAGATAGCAAGTTGGGGAGGTCCACGGAAAATCTTCCATAATCTTTAAGTTGCACCCTCCTTGAATATCATTCTCCTCGATCAAAGGGCTGGATCGCCTTTCCTATAAGGAAAAGCTGAAACATTTGGGAGTTTCAGAAAGAAGAGGAACATTTGGGACATAACACAGGTATGTAAAATGATGGAGAAAGAGGGACTTGAGGGAAATTTTCTTCTCATAATACTAGAACTCAGGGCCACCCAACAAAGCTGATTGGTAGAGTGTTCAGGGCTGATAAAAGTTCTTCACACAATGCACAAATAACTTATGGAATTCAGTTGCACATTATGTGGTGGAGGCTGGTAGCTTAGATAGCTTTTTAAAAGGCATTTGTGGAAAACGGGTCTCTCAAAGGACATTAACCACAATAGCGAAATGGAACTTCCTTGTCCTACTTGTGAGTTTCCAGATGTGTCTGGATGGTCACTGGATGCTTTGGTGACACAGCTATGTGGCACAGCTCTTATGTTAGGGTTTCTACATGACACATAAAATAAGGTCATTTATGTTGAGCTGCAGCTCAATTCCTAGTTTCTTAAAAATGACCTGTGACCTGAACAGCTAACAAGCAAATTTTAAAATTTTTAAAACAATAACAGTGCAAAAATGGCTGTTTGACTCTGTAGCAGCCCAGTAGATTATCTAGATCTCTCTGCCTATGCAGTGACTTCATCATTGTTATTCTTTTTGAGCTGATATAGGTGAATGGGTTTGCCTGTGTTGCACAGTACTGGCACTTTGTACCACAGAGATTTTTTCCATTGCAGAAATGTTTCTGTAAACTTTGATAAAGGTTCCAGAGTTTGTTTAAAAACAGAAAACACCTATTACACTCCAGCACCTCATCAACTCATTTAGCATTAACAAAGACAGGAAAGCATGTGGGAAAGACTTTATGCATAATAAAGTTTACAGGAAAATTTTAAGCTGAGCAAGAAACTCTGTATTGAGTTCATATGTGATTAAACAGAAAATGAAAACAGATAATAGTGCAATGGGCGTGGAGCTACATGTTGTGCCTCAACCACATTTCTTTAAACTTGGCTACTGCTTCTTCTGTGCAAATTGAGCCTGGAATGATAGGGGCTGCAGCGGAGAAGTTATGGGCAGGAGTAGAGGATTTCCTTTACCCACCAGTCCCCTGACACTACACATTTTTTTCCCACCAGCTGTTTCTCCACCAGTCCCAATATAATGCATTTTTGTATGTTATTTTCAGTAATATATGCACCTGTATGCACATTTTGTCCTAGGTAAAAACATTTTTGTATGCATTAGTTGGCTGGGGAATCCCCCTGCAAAATTCAGAGAAGTGTGAATTTCAGTGGCTGGCTGTGTTTTGATTCGTGTATTGTTTCAGAATAGGGTATGTGGCATAAGTATCCTTTCTGTGTGCAATCCTGTTATGTACTGAGCTGAATCCTAGAACAATAGGATTCAGAATCAGCGGGAGCTACCCAATCCAACTCCAGGTGGAAGTGAATCCGCAACCTGATTGGCCTGCTGGAGCAGCCAATCAGGCGGCTGGCAGAAGTGAATCTGCTACCTGATTGGCCTGTAGGAGCAGCCAATCAGGCTGCAGGCAGAAGTCAATCCATAATATAATTGGCCCACAGGTGTAGCCCTGAAGTAGCCAATCACGCAAGGCCCATTGTGTAAATAATGTATATAAGCAGATGGTTTGGGGAAAAGAGCCATTCGTCTTCTCTTCTCCTCCTTGATGACTATGAGCTGAATAAAGAGCATGAAATTCACTCTTGACTCCGAGTATTTTTCAAATCCTTTCATGAATCGTTAAGGAAAAGTTTAGAGAACAATTGCTGCTACTGAATTCCTTTAGTTGACTACATGCTAAGTGCCATTACCTTAGGTTTCGTCTCAGTGTTGGCAATCCACCAAAATAGATGGGCTCGTCGGCTTTCAAGTTGAGGCCAAAGTGCTTCCCTGTAGCAACTGTTGTGACTATCTCTTCCTGATTGGAGTCTATGTCTACAATTGATACATTAGCTGAGAAAATATAAAAAGAAAAGTTAAATTGGCTTCTACTTGAAAGCTACAGAAATTTTTTCAAATGTTTATAGCTACTTCTTCCTTTCTTGAGCAAACACACTTATCCCTACCCTCTTTTCAATTAAGAGAGTGAAAAGTATGACCAAGTACATTCTGATTATACCAATGATTGGTTTTTGAATAGCCTTTTCTAGTTAAATGGCACATAACTGCTTGCTAGGAGGAAGAAAAGAGAAACCCCTAAGGGTGAAAAAGCAGAAAACAGTTGAAGAACAACAAAAAAGCAAGCATGGAAATAAAAAAATGCAAAAGGGGGGAAATGGATGTGTCAGACCCCCAAAAAGTTTAGAATTATTAAAACAAGACAGTTCATTGGGAGAGATCCCCCCCGCACCCTTAGATATAGTGCCAAGCTTAATTATCCCTATTTTATCATGTTGACTGATTGGGGAAAGATTTTTGAGAATGTACAAACTGGAATATCCATCAAAACCAAAATAGCAATAAAATATGTAATACAGTGGTACCTCAAGTTACAGATGCTTCAGGTTACAGGCAGTTCAGGTTACAGACTCCACTAACCCAGAAATAGTACCTCGGGTGAAGAACTTTGCTTCAGGATGAGAACAGAAATTGTGTGGCGGCGGTGCGGCAGCAGTGGGAGGCCCCCATTAGCTAAAGTGGTACCTCAGGTTAAGAACAGTTTCAGGTTAAGAACGGACCTCCAGTACGAACTAAGTTCTTAATCCGAGGTACCACTGTACCACCAATGTGATCAGGTTTTTTATTCCAGTCGCTTTGCTTAAATGGGTTGTGACCCTTCCACGACTGCAGAGTATTTTATTTGGCAGGGACAAAACTGCAAAAGTTTATCTTGGTGAACATACACAGAGAAGTTTCTATATTTCAGGGTTCAGCAAGACAGCATGAATCAACTGGAGTCAAAGATTGTTTCAGCTCAGCTTTCTTATTTCAAATAGAAATGTATGAAATTCTTAAAGGCTTGATTAAACTTCCTATAGATATTTTGCCTTTGGAAATATTCTCATTGCAATTTATTTTAAGTTGAATTCATCTGCAACGTTAGCAGTCATGTAAATTAAAGTTGCCTGTCATTTATGGGGAGTCTTTTTCTCCCTGCAGAACAAAGGGGCTGTGACAATGTGCAAAAAGGGCCCATTGTGTATCGTAGACAGATATACTGTGCCATCAGTATTTTAACTCTTCACATTTGGAAAGCAATTTGATAGATTTAAGTTATGAAAGGCACCATGAAGTACAAAACCCAATTTACATTCTAACAAAAAATAGTGTAGGTTTGTTTTATGAACTCTGAACAACATCAGGGCACTGCATGAAAAAAAACATTTTTCACTCAGATGCATTTTAGAGTGTAATTTAGGTAGCTATAAAGCAGAATTATGCCTGAAAAATTAAGCTACCATTTTCAAAAGAAAATCATAAGAGACCTGTTTGACACTGCAATCAGTCACAGCTAACCTGAGCCATCTGTAATTTAAGCAAAAGAAGTTGCTAAATCACTTTCTTTTACAACTTTCTAAACCCAGCAATTTTGTACATCATCTTCTACATGATTAGATAGTTAGCTGTGCTGGATAAGATAATTAGGACGTTTATGATGTTATCACTGTAGGAACTCACCTTGCTTTAGAATTCTTGACAAGGTGAATGATTTCCATTTCCCATCATTGTGGTTCTGGTTGCCAACAACAGAAGCTGTTCCTGAACCTAGATCATAACTGACTTTAATACGCCCATCGCTGAGCTCTATGCTCATGAAATCTTTCTGTTAATGAGAAGCATTAGAAACTTTATTTAGGATGCAATCCTATGCCCAGTTTTTTGGAAGTAAACCCCACTGAGCTCAATGAGACTTACTTCTGAGTAAACATGTGGTCTGATGATTGCACTTTGAGATATTGAAAGACAGGTGATTTTCTGGTGAAAATAATCTCAAATAGTGACTAGCCTCCCTCCCCAACAATATCTAAGATTATTTTCCTGCCATTTCTTAATGGAGGTTTAGTTCAAAGAAGGCATCATAGGTGAAGTTAATTTGTTGCTGCCTCCTCAGTTCCTAAGAAGGTAAATGAATAAAGTGGAAATATGTTGCTCTTTAATTTCCAACCAGGCAGTAAATTATTGTGAACGGCAAGGTAGAGTCGTTTGCATTCATCACTGCAACACAGATCTTGATAACATTAAAAAATGATCTGAAAAATAATAAATAACCTCCGACTCAAGTCTCCAAATTAATATTCTTCTTGTGTGGCTACCTCTTTACAGGATTTTGTGTCAGAAAGAAAGAAAGAAAGAAAGAAAGAAAGAAAGAACCTGGAAAAGACCAGTGTGCCTTCATACACGCTTGGTTAACTCAGGTGTCTCTTTGTATCACTGCCAAAGTGCTCCATGGACTGCTTGCCTGTTTTTGCACACACCCACACCCTGTGTATGTGTTGCTGGTAATGTCCACGTTCGGTAAATATCAATATTCTGACAACCCCATAACAAGTAAATGCTAGCGATCACACTTTAAGTGACTGGCTGCATTTTGCCAGTGCATATTGGAGTTTCAGACATTCACAAATATCTCTAGAACTGTCAACGTTCTCATTATATTTGCCAATAATTGACACATTTCAGACATGCAGTATAATCTATACAGAACTTCTTGCCATCTGTTTATTACAGTTGGTTCAGTTTCCAAGGGAAGAACTAGAACAATGACAAGTTAGTTTGCAGTTAAAATCCCTATAATTAGATTATCACCTAATGGATAGATCCCTATGGGACTGTTTCTTTTATCACCTGAGAACATGTCCCAGTTCTCTATGTGAACTGGGAGGTTTGTGTAGACTTCATATATCTAATATCTAGCCACCCCTCTCTGTACTAATGTCTAGGCCTGATTGGCTGTGATTCTGAAGGAATTTCACAGCTCTGTTGACAGCAACAATGTCAAGTGAAACTCTGTGGGACTGCAGCTTAATAGTCTTGTTCCAGCAGTAAGTTCCAGTTGACTAGAATGAGCCTTTGTTTTGAGCAGGCACCCCCAAACTTGGCCCTCCAGCTGTTTTGGGACTACAATTCCCATCATCCCTGACCACTGGCCCTGTTAGGGCCGAGTTTGGGGATGCCTGGTTTTGAGCTAATCCTACCACCTCCCAAAATTATATTGGTTCAGAGGGCAACTCATGTGCATGGGCTGATTATTTCAAATGAGGAGGCAGGTGCATTGACTATGCATTTCTACGCTTGATCTGTTCTATACAGCCCAGGCATGAATTTAAGTCAGAGATGAGAAATCCATGTCTCCCCAGACATTGCTGGACTCCAGTTCTCATCAGTCCCAGCTAGCACAGGCAATGAACAGGGTTGATAGGAACTGAAGTCCAGCAGCACCTGGAAGGTCACAGGTTCCCTAGCTCTGATGTCTACTTGCACCCAGAAGATGAGAACATTTATACAATTTACTTGAGATTGAGATCTCAAGTAGTTTCCACAGTGCCGAGAAGGAGAAGTAGTTGAGGCCCTGGAAGTGTACACAGACCTCCCAATCTCTGTAATATTCTTGTAATGTCTGTGCATGGTGGGAATGGGTAAGGAATAAGGATCTACTGAGCCCAGGGTCAAGGGTGGGGAACCTGTGGCCCTCCAGATGTTGTTGTATGCTAACGCCCATCAACCACTGCCAGCATGTCCAATGGACAGGGTTGATTGGAGTTGCAGTCTAGCAACATCTGGAGGGCACGGGTTCCCCCATCCTGCCCTAGGCAAATCTATTAGTATGCAGACATTGCACCCACACATGGAGAAGGATGTCTGCTTAAAAATGTATGTCTCACTTTCCTTTCCTTTATACCCAAGGAAGCTAACAAATAACCAGGTACAAAAGTAACTGTTAACAAAAGCATTCTGGTGAAATGTTTTTGATCCCAATGTTAAGCCTAACTCTAACAGATAACAGGTAAAACACAATAGCCATTATTAAGGAGTCTTTTGCCATACAACTTTTAAAAAAACATTACAGATTATAAATTGTAAGAATAATCTTTGTAATGATCTGCACAGAGCTCTGTGCAAAGCATTATACAAGCTGCTCAGTTATGTTCTTGCAAATCACACAGATAGACTATCAATGGCCTCACAGAAGTCATTAAACCCAGTGTCTTCACTTAAGTGACATTCATCACAAGTGTAAAAGCATGCATGTTAATCTCTTTACAAGGAACTGTGTAATTCATAATGTTAATGAAAGAAGCCAAGAAAATTTAGGCTAGCTTTACCAAGTCTATTGTAGCAAGGTACATCAGAAGAGCAGTGGAAGAAAGTGTCTTGAACTTGAACATGACCATGGAGATATTTGGGTTCCATCTTATTGGACGGCTCACCAAAGCATAACCTTCTCCATCAAACTGAACAGTTCCTTCACCATCTGCTACCTGTGGGCTGAGGAGGAAAGGGAAACTTTCAAAATCTAAATCAGAACCTCCAGAACTGCTTTACATAGAAGCAACCATGAGAAAGCATTAGTAGGGGCTGGCAACTATTTCACATAGGCAAACCTTCTCAAAGCTGAAATGTTTTGAGCAGCTGCTGCAGCAGGTGGACGCACCACTCTTCAAGTAATGCGCAGTAAGATCACCCCGGCACATTTAAGTTTCCCATGGGCTGAGTATCTGCCTGTTCTACAGCAGACATCACATATGTACTACATATTATGTAGGGCAGGTGGGCATTGCTTGTGGGAAAGAATCCCACAGGCCAAATTAGACCTGTGCTGGGCCAAATCTGGCCCACACACTGGAAGTTCCCAATCCCCACTATGTGTTTTCAAATCAATACTTTATGAAGAAGAAAACAAGAGGAAGGAATTAGTCCTGTGTTGTGTGTGAACTCTACAAATAATAATAATAATAATAATAATAATACCTATATTGTCAATGTACAACCTGTGTACAATGAAATTAACTGAGCCTCCCCCCCCAAACACTCAATCTCATTGCACTCTGTGTGCTTGTCGCACAACACACCAACCCCGACACCAACAATTATCTTGTTTAGCATGTTGACCAGTCAATCAGACATGGATTGGATATGCATGAGCAGACTTTCACGAGCTTGGTTCCTATGCCAAAAATTAGGGCGGTTTCAAAATGTCATTTCCTATATGAAAATGGCCAAATGAACCAGCTGTAATATATTTAGAGGTGATATTTAGAGGAGCTTAATAGGTTTAGCTGTTTAAAAGATGTATCTTTAGCTTCCAGCATCCATGCCCCATTTATAGTTAATATGCAGAGATTTGTATCCATGAAGCATATGTGGTTATTCATTTCTGTCTAGTAATTGGCATTTGTTATACTGAAACTGTTGAAGAGAAGCATGAAAAGATAGGGGAGAATTTATTTAGGCAGCTTCGTATTCAACAGAATTATGACTTTTTTTTTTGTTCAGGTAACCTGCACATCAACAGCAATAACATTGACAATATACAGCAAAATCTTACCTGACAGCACACCCTTTACACTCCCCTTCAATGTCTCTGAAATTCCATAGTCCTATTGGTTTGCTGTCTAAATAAGTCTCTCCCATACAGCCAGTGAAAGTAGTAACTCGTACAGCTTCAGATTTCTGGAAACAGAAAGCATCCAGACTGAGTTCTGAGCTCCTGGTTAAATAAATACATGGCCATTGGTTTATCAGGCAGATAGCATTTGCTTGTTCAAAAGTCCTCAACTGATGTGGAAAAGTGGTTGAAATGGACCCAATCCTTTGTGTCCAGGGATGTACACTAATGAGAAAACAAGACGCACTAGTTTGCTGTTTGAGGTCAGCTGTGTGGCTTCACATAAAGGTAAAGGGACCCCTGACCATTAGGTCTAGTTGTGACCGACTCTGGGGTTGCGGTGCTCGTCTCGCGTTATTGGCCGAGAGAGCTGGCGTAGAGCTTCCAGGTCATGTAACCAGCATGACAAAGCCGCGAACCAGAGCAGCACACGGAAACGCTGTTTACCTTCCCTATTACCTTACCTATTTATCTACTTGCACTTTGACGTGCTTTCAAACTGCTAGGTTGGCTGGAGCTGGGACCAAGCAACGGGAGCTCACCCCGTCTCAGGGATTCGAACCGCTAACCTTCTGATCGGCAAGCCCTAGGCTCTGTGGTTTAACCACAGCGCCACCCGCGTCACATACTAGGATGCTAAACAGTGATGAAAGGAGGTGAGAGCAGGCTGATCTGCAGTCTTTCCCCAAAGCCATTTTAAGGCTGCTCTCCTTGTTGGTAAACTGTGGACTGGCATATCTGCCTCCTTCATTGCTTCATGGTTTCCTGGTCAATATAAAGTGTGCTCACAGCTGAAGTCGGAATATCAAGTGGTCTCATTCTGAACTCATTGTTGTAAATGAAGTTTCAATGAGATGGATCCTGGAGAATGGCCACACACTGCTCATTACAACCTTTCCTTCCTACTGATAGTTGTTATTCATGTCTGACTCAAACAAGCAGCAGCTATGTGTTAGCTGCTTGATTCAAGCCATGTGAAAATTTACACCAGGGGTAGGGAACCTTTTTCAGTCAAGGAACACATTCTCTCCCTGGCAACCTTGTAGGGGCCATATGCCAGTGATGTGCAGGGCCAGGGGGGACAGTGGGTGGAACAAGTTTGACTCTTAACATTGTACAGTAGGCCACATTCCATCCATACAAAAAATAGAGGTTTGCATGTGGAGACCCTTTAACCTAGGCCTAGAAATAAATTCAGACATTCCATCCATACAAAAAATAGAGGTTTGCATGTGGAGACCCTTTAACCTAGGCCTAGAAATAAATTCAGACATGACTCAAATTTTTGGTTTGGTTTTTGGCAGAATTTAGGCCACAACTTTATTGATTACAAATCAAGTGAGTGGTTGCATAGGCTCTGGTTCCAAAAGCTACCTAGGGTAGCACTGACTCATGGCGCACCATGAGTCAGCAGCCAAGGTCCACACCTGGGATGGGGAACCTGACTACCGCCAGGCCCTGATTCCCCCATGTGTGTCCAGAACTCTGGAGAGGGCACACCCAGCTTGGGGGGATACCAACCAGAAGTCCAATGGATTCCTTTAAGAGGAATACCTGTGGATAGGGTGGTAAGGGATCATCCCACCCCTATCAGCATGAACCAGAGCCTATCCGCCAACCTTACAAGTTGTGACGAATTGCTATGCAGCAGGTGAAACCCAAATGGCAACAGCCAATCAGCCAAGTGGGGAAAATTCCTGCCGTGTCCCTGCAACAATGGCAGACGACACACAACGGCATAGCAAAGTCAAGCGAAAGCCCTAAAATTAGGGAGTGGTGGGCGGGTGTTCCGATGCACTGTGCTGAAGAAGGCTCCCTATGGACATGTGCAGTACTTAAATAGTGGTCCATCTGACTGTTTGATTGGCATGCCCTCAGTCCAATTGCACCCCGTCAGATGGACCACCAATAGGGTGTTGTGGCTGCTCCAATTGTCCCTGCCCCAACACCTAGACCTGGTTGTCAGGACCCACCGCAACAAGTACCCTCTCTTGCAGGGAGGACTCGATTTCTGCACACACCTCTCCATCCTCCATACAGGCAATCCAAAGGCATTACCATCATTCAAGAAGACATTCCTGCCAGGCCAAAACACATGAGAAGGGCATGGATCAGGGCTGTGAGGGGTGTGGCTTGGTGAGAATCCCAAGGGCCAGATAGAGGGGCCTGGGAGGTAGCACTCAGCCTCTGTGCCTGAGATTCTCTACTGCTTAAAAGCTTGGAGAATCCCAAAGCTCTTCCATACTATATGAGCAGAGCCGTTAGGTGATTTCGGCAGTGGCGCCCGCCCTGTGGAACGCCCTCCCATCAGCTGTCAAAGAGAAAAACAGCTACCAGATTTTTAGAAGACATCTGAAGGCAGCCTGTTTAGGGATGCTTTTAATGTTTAATTGATTATTTTATTTTATTTTTCTGTTGGAAGCCGCCCAGAGTGGCTGGGGACACCCAGCCAGATGGGCGGGGTATAAATAATAAATTATTATTATTATTATTATTATTATTGATAATAAATGCTGCCAGTAGCAGATGGTGTGGTTGGCTGGTGCTGCCAACTTCATCTCTGGCTGGTTCTGCTGTTGCTGCTTACCAGGAGGTAGATGGGGAGAGGGGGTGGCGTGGTTAGCAAGGTGCAAACACTCTGGCAGAGCCAACCTAGCATTCCGACCAGTGCCTTTGCATTGCGCCAACCTTACCACTGCCTTGTCCTTCTCCCTCTCCTTCCTGGAGAGCAACAGCAACACAATTGACCAGCGGTCAGGTGAGTGGCATGGTCCCATCACACCATCTGCTGAATGCTGCCTTAGAATGTCCGAAAGAGAGGCTGGGAACTTAACTAGGATTCACTGTTTAGCAGTTAGAGCAGACTCTTGACATAGAAGTTGGGAGTGATTTATTACTATTATTATAATTATTATTCACAAGACAGCAATATTAACATTCAAATCCCCCCCCCCAATACTTGGCTAAGGTCATATGGACTGCTTTTAGAGTATTTGTTCCAAGAGGAACCTGTCCTTTTCTAAAGTATCCAATCTTTTTTTATGTTTCTCTTCATCAATGTGAGCCAGATATTTAGCAATCTGAGACACACAAGCACCTGCTACTTTTCATGAAGCAATTATGATTATTAAAAATATTAATGTGTGAGCATATGGAGAAGAGCAACTTGACTTTCAAAGAGAGGCATGACTTGAAAGTGTAACAACTTGGGCGATCTGTTCCAAGGTCATTGTGAATATTTTAATTGGCACATTTGAGAACTTCATGATGAGTAGGCACTGCATTCTACTGGAGTCAAACTTGAAAAGCACATTGGAAAGGGGGGAGGAAGCAAGTCGAAAGAGGGAAGAAAAATATATATATTTTTAAAAATCCTAAAAAGGGGAAATGGTAAGAACCACCTTAATATGGTTGCCAGAACTGAACAGTATCTTTTTTCAGAGTTGGGCAGCTTCTTCTGCCCATTTGTCTCATGGACTATTTTTCTTTTAGTTGCAATGACCATTAACTCCAGGTGTGCCACACAGCAGATGGCAGGACAGGGGGCCAATGAGAGATAGAAGCCATGGTTGCCTCGTCTCCTTTTGCATCAGGAAACTTAAAAGTGCAGCACAGATTTTTGTTTAAGAAGGTTTTTCCTTGAAGTAGAACCCAGTAATTGTGGAAGTTCAATTTTATAACTATTTTTGCTTAAATGGCTTTATTCTGTGAGGCAGTTTATAAATTTGTTAATAATAATAATAATAATAATAATAATAATAATTTATTTATACCCTACCCATCTGGATGGGTTTCCCCAGCCACTCTGGGTGGCTTTCAACAGAAAAGTAAAATATAATAAACTATTAAACATGAAAAGCCTCCCTAAAGAGCGTTGCCTTCAGATGTCTTCTAAAAATCTGGTAGTTGTTTTTCTCTTTGATATTTGATGGGAGGGTGCTCCACAGGGCAGGCGCCACTACCGAGAAGGCCCTCTGCCTGGTTCCCTGTAACTTGGCTTCTCGCAACGAGGGAACTGCCAGAAGGCCCTCAGCGCTGGACCTCAGTGTCCGGGCAGAACGATGGGGGTGGAGACGCTCCTTCAGGTATACTGGACCAAGGCCATTTAAGGCTTTAAAGGTCAGCACCAACACTTTGAATTGTGCTCAGAAACGTACAACAAACAATAAACAAAAAAATAAAACCTTGCACAAAAAACTATATAATTTGCTAGATCAGGCACAGAAACAACTCTTCAACTTTGCTAGAAAGTAGTTCAGACACAGAAATAAGTAATTCTTCAAAGTATTTTTTTTTTCAGACTGACTGACAGTATCTTGATCTCTTTGGATTGTCATTGTTTTTCAGTCTGACTGATAGACTGGATGCAGAGCAGCTTGGAAGATACCTGCACAGCCTGTCAAACGTATTTCCAAACTTGTCATTCCAGCCGAGTGCTTGTGCAAAGCATCCAACATCACCCACTTATAATCTTAGATTTCACTTCAGAGCCGACTGCCAGGATATGGGGGCATGAGTATGTGCAAGCTCTGACCTTATGCCATATGAACCATAATGAATGAAAAATGTCCTTGCATTGCCTCTTTGTGCCATATCCCCCAATATAAAAGGAATTTGAAAGCTAATACTGAAATCCTTCGCTCAGTTATAAGCACTTTAGTCCCAGATAAATGTGTTTAATGGAATAGTGATTGTGACCCCTTTTAAAACACTGCAGGTCTTCTGTGTTCTATGAAACTATATCCAGTGTTCTTCAGTAATGCCGGAAAAGGATTTGATATTGATCTGGTTTGCTAGAAAGCATTACATAGAGCAACGTGCCCCATTAATATCGTCACCTTTGTAGTGATAAAATATATAGACTGTCACCTATTTCCACAACCACCCTTCTGCAAATGAAATACCCAGAATGCTTATTGGATTAGCCAATATAAGCGACATAAGCATACTGCAGATAGAAACCAACAACTCATGGTGCAATCCCATGTATATCAACATGGAAGTAAGACCTAGTAGATGCAGCGGGACTCATTTCTGAGTAAGCATGGACTGGATGTGATTATAAATAAGAACAGTGTCAATGCACCATCTGATGCCTGATCCAGAGCTCTTCTATGCAGCCTGATAAGAGCTACTGAACATGGAAGGGTGCTTCGTTCATTTGACTAAGATGGCTATCTTTGCTCAATCTAAAAGAAAGTAAATGAAAGGATGGTAACATGATTAAACTGGACCAGTGAAGTAACAACCCATTACCTTTATTTTGCCAGTTAGGCCTCCAACAAACAGCATGGCATTCGCATCCACATCCAGAATTGTGTAACCAGGTGGAGAAATTGCACTGAAAATGCTTGGTACAATGGTGGCTTTAGGACCTTCCAATGCCTGCACGGAAACTGTGCCATTTCTTCCAGTCCTTCATGACGGAATAAAAGAGAGATGTGGGAACCATTGATCAATGAATTTGTAGGTTCATAAAAAGTCCTGAGTCAGTGAAGTAATTTACACATACAATGGGACATTTTGTGAATTTCTACACACAACTTTTAGCCTATAAGGAGACATTGTGGATCACAGCATAACTGACTAGCTGTTGATCTCATGAAGGAGATCAGCCAGTGGGCCACTCTTCGCTGACTAGGCCTCATCACAGCTGCCTGACTAAAGGTGTCATTAGTAGTAGTTCATTATCGGGCCACGACAGTATTTGGGGACTAGTGATGCCAGACCCTCACACAATCTCACTGCTGCTTCCAGAAAGCCACCCCCCCCCCATCTTATGCATGTGGAAGGGAAGGTTCTTTAGCAATAAACACTACTTATTGTGAAATATTGTGTCTGTAAAACCCCAAACAAATATTTGCTGTTTTAAAAGGAAGTAACCAGAATAAAGATATATCTCAGGTTTATTCAAACGGAACAAATGAAAGATTAAGCTCTCAATTAAAAACTTTTATTAAAAACTGAAAACCTTCCATTGATTTTAAAGAAAATGAAACACAACAATCATTTAATGCATTAACTTATTCCACAGAGATTGATTATTCCATGCATCAATTATATCCTTCCATTTATGGAGCAGAAATATTTATCAAAGTTTTTCTTTCCCTGCAAGTGCCAGGCCTTTAAATTCCAATTCATTTTGCCTCAACATGCTGATAATCGGAACAAGATATGCATGGCATTCCCTGGTGAATATTATCTAGAAAATAACATAAATTGCACTGTCATGCAAATTACTGGCAAAAGCGTTAAACTATTCTAATGGTGCCTACTGTATAATTAGACTGTAAAATGAAATGTATTACTAAACATATAATTACGATGTCGTATAACATACTTAACGAATCATGAATAAGCATTAGTATATTTCATAGAGGTGGCTAGTTAATTGGTATAGACATCTAACTAGTACTGTTTAGAATTCCTGTCTGATATAACTTCTAAGAATAATAAAAATGCCTCCATAAAACTTGGGTTCCACACTTCTGTTTCAGAAATAATCTATCATGGTGTGATATTCAAAGAAAATAAGGTCAGAATTATATACTATATATGCTGCAATGACTGCATTATATAATCTTCTGTGATATATTAAGTATGTCCCATCATGTTCATGCCCACTGCTGGCACATTTTTTGAGGGGGGAGGGGCCAGAAAGATTTGGGGGAGGGTAAGGTTCAAAGGCCTGACATTGGATGTGGTCATGATTAAACGGCATAAAAACTAGTGCATTCTTAAGATCTTAGTTGTGTTTGCATTACGCTTTATAATCACGATGCTCCTGACAAAGAATACAAGACTACAGTATCTATACATTATAAAAGCCAAGACAATGTTGATTCATATATCAACAGAAAGTTATTGGCCATGTAGGTCATATTTCATCAATTCAGAAAAAAAACCCTACCTGAATAGATTAGTATTTTTTAACCCACAGGAAGTGATAAACTATGGCTGAAGCCATTGGGGAAGAAGTGGCGGTAGTAGTACCACAGGTGGTAGTACCACTGCTGAAAACTTCCCGCTTCTAACCAGGAAAGATTTAATCTCAGGAGCAAATGAAATTGAAGGAGTGGCATCTTCATTTTATATCATAATACAAAGGGGAGTGGTGATGGTGAGGCTTGTATGGAAAAACCAAGTACTTGCCTTGATGCTTCAATTCGGTACCAAAATCCATCGTCAATTGTCAGATCTGGATATTCAACCCGTCCAACACCGGATCCCACATCCCACAGGAAATCCACTTTGCCTTTACGCATTTCTATGGCCAAAAAGTCAGTCTACAAAAAAGACATTTCATTTTTTAAATAATCAACATAATTGGAGAAATACTGTAATAGCAAAGCTACTTGAGAGCAGAGACAGTAACAAAAAGGCAAGGCAAGTGAGAGAATTAGTAAAATAATGAAAATAAGAAAGATATGAGTGGACTGGAGGACAATGAGCCACCATCACTTGGGGTAGAATAATCTTTCAAAATCCTTAATTTCCCTTTTGGAGAGTTACTCCTTATCATGATTTACACATCATTTTTGTGTATTACTCTAATTATAGCATAAACATGTATTTTCCCGCTTCATGGGCTGATTTCAAATATTGGCTTATTTGAACATATAGTGAAAATAATAGCCACAACCTATCAGTGCAGACATAACTCAGGACTAAGCATGTTCTACATCAATAGTAAATACTATTATAATATAATAGTAATATACTAATATAGCAGTAAATACTACTGGTGTGGAGGTTGGTGCAGTGCAAATGAACCAGCAGAGACCATCTGATCCTCCTGCAGGTGAATTTGCATCACAGTGACCTCACTGCCTTGGCCCCTCCCACTCCCCGTAAGCAATAATCAGTGACTGAGCCCAACACAGTGAGCTTTTTCTGCCACAATCCCAATGTACATCAACCAGCTGTGTAATTTATAAATCTGTTTCACATGTTTCAAAGACAGTCCTTTTGATCTTTGTTTGCCTTATGGCGAATTACAATTATTTAGTTAACCTTAGTTTCCCTGCCCTTCCACTGTGCCTTTATTTTCATTGACATTTGCTACAGGTGTACAGACCGAACAAAAATTTCCCCAAAAGAAAACGAATGCAGACTTACAAATCTGTTACTTCCAAGGTAAAAAAGCAGATTGTCGGCCACTGTTGTCTTTACATTGAGAATGACAGTGTTGTAGCTTCCTTTCTTTATCTCTGGTTTGTATGTACGAATGCAGTTGCCTCCAGAAGCCACAGATACTTTAATCTTCAATGGAAACAGAAGAAAGAAAAGGTTTTTTTTGGGGGGGGGGGAAATCAGGAGCGAGATCTCAGGTTATACAGCTCATTACCGCCCGTGAAACAGTTAGGTATCCACAAATACATGCAGCGGACTCATTTTTGTCACTTTTCAATCATATGCTCCCTTGAAGTTTAAACTGATGGAATAAATTGCAATCTACTTCCTAAAAACTGGGTTTGGATTACAGGTCATGTACTGGCAATTATTTTGCAGTAAGAATTAACTAGGATATGTGACTGTGAACAAGGGTCAGCTATGACAACATAGCTGTTGAATATATTCAGAAATGGTTGCTAATGAACCCACAAGGGTAACAATGAACACAGCCTATGTGGGGATGTGTGGTCTATATGCTGCCTTATTTTGAATACATTCTCCTCTCCTGTTTGCATTATGGAAGACTTTCATGTATTTTAGTTCTACTGTCAGTTGTTGCTAGTTCCATCTCAGAGGATCTCTTGCAGCTCTAAAAACCAATTATCTAATATCCATTAAGAGTTCACTTGGTGCTTACAATATTATTGCCATGGCATTTATGTGACTATAATAAAAGACTCAATAAAGTCCTGGACCATTTGCTTTACTGAGCTTATGGAATCTTGTTACCAAAACAAATAAGAATGTAAACAATTCTATTTTGTTTTTCAGATTTATGAAATAGAAATACATTTTGGCGATGGCACAAATTAGTATCATATCCATATTTGTGGAAAATTAGGCAAGTGTGCTTTCCTTACCCGTTTCAATTTTTTTTAAAAAATAATCTGATTATGGTATCATGAAAACAGCTGCCATTTTTCCTGTGTCCTCTTCTCAACTCTAATGTGAATATGTGGCTGTGTAACTGTGCACATGAGGGATGCAGAACCTGGCTCAGATGTTGTTGGGACTCCAAATCCCATCAGCCAAAACCAGCATAGCTAATGGTCAGGCATGATGGGAGCTGCAACATCTGGAGGGCTACATGATGAGAGTGTATAAACAAGCCTCCTTTTGTAGCATTTGTGAACTAGCCACAGGATGCTATATTAGGTACAAAAAAAGAACTATGAAAGCAAGGAGATGTCCAATGTGGGACCATTTAGGTAAAAATGTAATATATTATATTTCTGTATTTGTTTTTTACATTCTTTCATTCTGGGCAGTGTTATATGGATTTGCCACAGCCTCACATACCTAAATGAATCATAACTGAGCCTTATTTTTTGTTATATATTCTAGATAGTATTGAGATTTTAAAAGATGTTGTAGGTGTCACATGTAGTTGTATTCAAAATTCACTAGATGATGTGTTTTAAAACTTTTGGCATGACTGAAATGCCACTGACAGTGAATTGCTGAACCACCACATCATTTTGGGCTTTCCAACCACACAGTGAGGAATAGTTGAAATGCCTCCTCAGAGAAATGATAAACGTTATGAAAATAGCTTTAAAACCTAGGCATGAAAATTATTTCAAGAGGTGGAAGAAATAATCTGTTGCCTTGCCTCTATTTGCATGAAGAATCATTTATATACAGAAGGTGCTGTTTTATCAGCATTCTACTACATACATTTATTTTTGTATTTCTCCTGCAGGCAGCATGATGTTTTGACTTGAATTAAACAGGAGCTGGCCAAACATTCATCTCTAAGGATTTTCTTTACAGATTCTTGTGGGTCATATGGCAAATAAGTTTAGCGTTACCAGCTGATCCCAGAGTTTAAAATGTAATTACACTGGGAAGACAGATTCGGGACTCAGTAATGAGGCTAGAAAATGATGCTCTTAACCCGAGGACACAAGGTGAAGAAAATCAGGAAAAAGGGAAAGCAACCCAATTTAATATTCTTGGTGGTTCTGCAAAGATGCTGTCAGGTTCCATATATAGCAGCAATGCCTGCTGATAAGAAATTTTCTACATCATGCAGTAATGGGGCCTTTTTTGTTTTGTTTTGTTAGGATGATTAATGTAAACACTTGAGCAATATATTCATCATTCAGCATTATTATAATACACGATATTATTGATTAGTATTTGTCATTAAATATAAACTGACACATCATTTCCAACCTTGCTCGCTGTTCATGCTCAATGCACCTATCAAGTGTGGATTCAAAAGTTATAATATGCTTGATACGCATCAACAGATACTCTCGGGATGTTGACCGTCATCCCAGCACCTCTGCTGGGAGCCACAACAAGCACACAGAGGCCTAGACCACTCCATTACTGGAAGAAGGTCCATGCATCCAATGGGGAATGTTTGGTCTCAAGGCCCATCTGTAATTACAGCACTACTTTTTTACCAATGTGACATCATGGTGGCTTAATCACAGTGACTGTGTCAGAGTGATGCTCCAAAGGAAGCGGAACAATGAGTTTCAGTTTAATGACAGACCAGGTAGATACCACATTAAATCACGTGAAAATGAGCCATGAGAAGACAGTTGCTTGAGTTTCTGGTTGTTGTGTTGTAAGATCCCATTATGGACTATCAATACAGATATTGTAAAACTTAAGGGCTTGATTCAACAGAGCAGCTAACAGGAACCAGTGCTGAGTTCTGCTAGTACAAGGGGACTTGACCCTCTCCTCCACACAAATGCCCTCAAGTCGTCTCTGGAGCATCCAGAACATCCCAGAACAGCATGTGGAAAGGGGAGCTTGCACTGATGGAACAATCGCCTTAATGCAATGTTGAATTTCACCCTAAAAGTTGCAGACTCCCTCCAAGACCAAGCGAACATTTACTGGTTATGGCATGGTAATTGCCTCCCCTACTTGGCCATGAGGAAACCTCTGTTATTACTACAATATAGGGTTGGGCAAGTGCAACCAGCTAGGAGGTCTGCTGTCAATTCAGACTCAAACCACCCCACTCCTCCTGCAGCTAGAGGGATGCTAGTGGGTTACACAAACATTATGTGTGGTTCCTTCATTCCTGTTTTATCAATATCACTAGAAAATGGCTCCTACATTGCTGATGTTAACCCTTAGATTTCCAGTTCTCAAGCAAGCTAAAGCACAACATGAGTCCACCCAGTTTTTGTGAGCTTTGTTACCAGCACCGTTATTTTCAGCCCTCCTTATTCCTTCTGAGATCTCTGTATGAATGAAATAAGATAGTTAAAGAAATAGAATAAGCTATTAGAAAGGCTTACGGAATTGGCTTGCTTCCTGGCTTGATTTATCAGTTCTTTAATCTGAGAGATGTTTTTCCCTAGGTTATCTTGAAGTTGTTTGATTGGTTTGAGTTTATCCATCAGTCGATCTGCTTCCTCTTCCAGGTTTTTAACAGTGTCTTCTGCATCAGCAACTTCATGTAAAAACACACACAACCAGAAACAGTGTTAGAAATTGGTTGCAAACACCATGAGTAAAACTTGAGAACACCCTGGGCCAGTTTGAATATAACAATCCTATTTTATATAAACTGTAGATTTTTTAAAAAAATTGTTTAAAAAAATCTTTATTTTTATTGGGGGTGGGCTATATGGGGATTGTTTGTTATAAACTGTGGATGATTAATCCAGGAATGCATGTTGTGCCCATGCACACACCCTTCATTTGCCAGCCAAGGTTTGTATCATGATTGTTTTAAACAAACTTATTCCATTCTATGTGTAACTGGAAACTGTGGATTAATCTTGGACTCCTGGTGTGGTTTCATATGGTCACTTGCAGTCCATGATTAACCCATAGTTTCTCAATTCAGAAGCAATGTAAAGTAGCTACAATGAAGGTGTGCATGCTAATTTTCGGATAAATAAATCATGCTTTATTCATTTGGGATTTAAGTGTTTGCAAAGCCCAGAAAAATACATACACTGGTAACATTTATTTAAAAGATGCCAAATAATTGCAACAATAATTTTAGAGCTTGATTGGCAAAATAGGTGCAAAGGAGAAATATTCAGAAGAGTGCTTTGGGTCCGAAGTTACAGGGTTTTTTGTGATTTTTTGAGGTTTACTCAGATCCTGTGGCATGGAAAAGCTAGAGCTTAGAGGTCACCGTATGGGTTCCAGAGTTTGCCTTTTGGTCTTGCTTTAATGGAAGCATTTTGTACTAAAATGGTAGCTCATTAGTTTTCATTAGTTAGGAAACAAATTAGCACTCATTAGTTACATAGTCATAAATTAGAAGAAGAAAATAATTGTCTAACTCCAAATAGGAAGACCCATGTCTCAGGACTTTCCATATTTGTTAAATCTGGTAAAGGTTGGTAGCCCACACTTATTTTTTTCACTAGCTCTGAAGATTATAAAGTGTAAACCACATGACCACCCCATGTCACACAGGATTCCAGCTAACATGGGAGCGTAGAGATATGCAAGCATAGGCTTTCCTGCTTAGATGCCCATACTGCATGGGGAGTGAGACCAATAGTCTTTTCTATGTGCTGAACCCTCTTCGTGTGTTTAATGTGTTAAGAGATTTTTTGTTTGTTTGTTTTGTTTTGTATTGTGTGTGTGTGTCTTGCATATAATAAAACTTATAACAACAATTACCGGGTGCTAGGTACATAATACAATTGCCAGAAAAAAATTAAATTGCATTTGTTGTGCCATTACAAGCATTTTCTTAATTTGTCTGTGGAGAGGCTATATCATCTTTCACATCAATGTGAAAGAAATTTATGAGCACTGGTTTGCTCGATGAGACCAAGATGTCTCTGGAAGTCTGCAGACAGGATATAATGACAATAGCAATCTGCTGTGGCTTCTCTTCAGGTATCTGGTTTTCAGAGGTACAGAATGAAGTTTCATTCATTTGTCATGGCCACTGACAGACATATTCCACATAAATTTGTCTAATCCTTTCAAAATGGAACAGTCAGTGGCTTTCATTGCGACCCAAGAGCCTACAGTCAACGTATTTCTGATTCCTTGCTAGGGTGGTGGGACCGGTCAATTCTGGTTCCCTCAGTTTCTCATTCTTACAATCTTAAGTTCAGTTCTCCAGGGTTCTGAAGCTATTTCCCTTCAATTCTTCATGAAAATTCCATTTTAGTCTGAATTTCTGCTAATGAACACATTTTTGTCTGCAGTTTTGAGTAATGTACAGCTTTGAAAATAATTTTTCTCTAGCATGTACTTTATATGCTATTTTCACTAAATATTCATTTTAATACACATTTCCCACAGTACATACATTTTGTAAACAATGATTGGAGAAGTGCTCCACAAAATTTTCATGTGAACTTTGAAGGATGCCTGTGTTTTGGTTCTCATATTGTACACTGGCAAGTGTGAATTTGAGAAATTCAGCTTTAAATGTAAACTGAATTTAGTTTCTACCCTATATCTAGTCCTGTGACATCGATTTCTATACTATCAGACCTCCATTTCAGGTCCATAAAGAAAGAAACAAACACTAAGTCCACTGTCAGCTTCTTTGTAGAGCTGGTTGTAGTATGTTTTTGCACTCTCATCTTCAAGATACAATAGATGAAAAAAGGCAAGTGAAAAATGACAGAAGTAACAAGTTTTCAGAATCTGACTTTTTGGAACATGCAGAGCATCTGAAGGAGAACTGCACCTTCCAGGAGTCTTGACTTCGTATGACCTTTCAATAAAATGACAACTTTTGCCTCCTGCCATTCTTTACTCAATTTCTCTCTTATTGCTTTAAGACGCTAAATGTGGGCTCGTAGCATCAGAACTGGTCGTGAGGTGCATCCCTTTCCTGGTATGAATAGCAGTGTTAGTGTCAATGTTGGAACATTGACTAGGGTGAATAGTAAGGCGTTATAGCGCAGCAACTTGCATAGGTACCATGCAAGTGTATTTGAGAAAATGAATGAAGCATATGAGCAGAGCTGAAGGGGAAAGGCTAGAAAGAATAATAAAATTAGAACCTTATACGTACTGATTTCTGCAGACAAGTTTTGAAGATTTTTTAAAAAAGAAAAAGAAAGAAAACTTGTAAGACAGTAAGTTCGAAACAACAAACAACAACACAATAAAATGGATCACTGAACAGAAAACTGGAGGAGTTCATTGCTTAGCACACAGTGTACTGCAGATTTGGTGGAAGTGGAGATTTTTCCCCAGTTTCAGGTGCCCACATTAGGTCCTGTAGATATATTGCCACTGGAGCACAATCAACAGAGTAAATGTAAGTGTACTTCATGTTATAATAGCTCAATGCAGATGAAGCATTTCCAGTCTCACAAGCCCCGCCCCCTTCTTCTCCCATTTCCTTTGATTACGTGCATCTTTTGTCCTCTTCCTGCTTGTCTTGCCTTTCCTGTTCAAATCTCACCTTTTCCTTTTCATTACTTTACAAGGCAATCCTAACCATGTCTAATCAGAAACAAGTCTTACTGAATTCAGTGGGGCTCAGTCCCAAGCAAATGGAATTAAGATGGCAGCTGGAGGTCTGTACCGAGCTGAGTGTGTAATGATAGTTTTGATTTAAGTTTGTGGGGTTTCAAATTCTTGTCTACTGTGGTGTAGGTGGCACAGATTTAATGTTCACTGTAGGTGGCAATGGAAAGAGGAATGAATCTGAGTAGGAAAAGTGAGGAGGAGGAAGGACAGCTATGAGAATCTGAGGAGCATTCCTGTTCTAATATAACTACACTTAGAAAGGCATACATTGAGATAAAGTAAAATACATAGTTATCTACAGTTAGATACATATTTAAATACAAACTTAAATGTGAATTTTCATATGGATTTCCCCCCTAAATTGCATATTAATGGAAACGTGGAACGGAATGCACATATGCAAAATTGGCATGGACTAGAGATAGACTGAACTGTCTATTCCTAGATTCAACTCAAAAATGAAGACTGGATTATTATTTTTTTGCATTTTCAAATGCAGAACTGAGACTTTACGGAAGGAATATAGGACAGAGTTCATGTACATAATACTTCAGAAGGTATGTGATTTAAACACACCTAAGTTCTTCCACTGTGAATATTTAAGGAACTTCAATGGAAATGACTATTCATTTTCTGTGTCATTGCAATGCTAGAGGTCACTCAACTGTGCTGGAGATGTTCTTGCTCAATTCTCCTACCATGCAACACAGGGCTTACTCCGTGAATATAATAACTAAGGGATCAGCATAAAATATACTCTTAACACAGCTATATTACCCAAGAGGCTATATTACATCTCCTACAACCAAAAGACAGCTTTATTAAATTCTTCTCTCATGCTCCCCCCCTTTAAAGGTTAGCTCATAGACCAAGCTGACATGTTCATACTACGAAAGCTTGTCATTATTTCTACTGCACTAGAAATGATCTTTCAAGGACTTCTTTGTTTTTTAAATGCGGCGCTAGAGTTCTTAATCTTAGAATCATAGAATCATAGAATCATAGAGTTGGAAGAGACCACAAGGGCCATCCAGTCCAACCCCCTGCCAAGCAGGAAACACCATCAAAGCATTCCTGACAGATGGCTGTCAAGCCTCTGCTTAAAGACCTCCAAAGAAGGAGACTCCACCACACTCCTTGGCAGCAAATTCCACTGCCGAACAGCTCTTACTGTCAGGAAGTTCTTCCTAATGTTTAGGTGGAATTTTCTTTCTTGTAGTTTGAATCCATTGCTCCGTGTCCGCTTCTCTGGAGCAGCAGAAAACAACCTTTCTCCCTCCTCTATATGACATCCTTTTATATATTTGAACATGGTTATCATATCACCCCTTAACCTTCTCTTCTCCAGGCTAAACATACCCAGCTCCCTAAGCCGTTCCTCATAAGGCATCGTTTCCAGGCCTTTGACCATTTTGGTTGCCCTCTTCTGGACACGTTCCAGCTTATCAGTATCCTTCTTGAACTGTGGTGCCCAGAGCACCACAGATCTTAATGGAGATGCTTTAAGAACCAAGAGAATGGATTACAGAAAGCCTACTGCCAATTATGTGCTATGTAAACCTTCCCTAACCTACTGCTTTCCAGAGGTTTTGGCCTATAACTTCCATTACTCCCTGCCAGAATTACTGTTCTTGCTGAGGCTGATGAGAGTTGATGTCCAAAACATCTGGAGGGCACCAAATTGGGAAAGGTTGTGCTATTTGAAAAATAAAAACAGCAACTAGATACGGAGAAACAAATGGACTATTGTTGGGAAGGTCTCATAAAAATAAAATAAACAAACAGCACCATCAATTAATCTGTGTTTTTCCATTGATAATTTAGTAAGCATGTAAAGGCAGACACCATTCTGAGTGTGTCCAATTGATGTGTGTACTTTTGGACCTGGAAGAAGGCAGAACAGGGGCAGGCTTATGCACGCTCCACCGACATGTGCGCAGGCCAAGAACGTAACCCCCACGGAAAGTGGTTGCCGTCTGTAATAACAGCACTTGAACTTGTTACAGGTAGGTAGCCGTGTTGGTCTGAGTCGAAGCAAAATAAAAAAAATCCTTCAGTAGCACCTTAAAGACCAACTAAGTTTTTATTTTGGTATGAGCTTTCGTGTGCATGCACACTTCTTCACACGAAAGCTCATACCAAAATAAAAACTTAGTTGGTCTTTAAGGTACTACTGAAGGAAATTTTTTTATAGCACTTGAACTTATATGCTTTAAGAGTTAAGGGGGAGGAAGCCTTTCATAGCTACAGAAGTACATGAACAAACAACAGTGGGTATGAAAAATAAGCTCTTACTGTTTTTGGTGGGATCTTTCACCACAGCATTTGTCTTGGCTGCATCCTCAGCCAGTTTTCTGTAGTTGTCTTTTAAGCCAAGGAGATTTTCATTGAGATCTCTGATTCTAGCCAGGACGTCATTCGCAGTATCATTTGCTTGCTTGGCTTTGTCTTTGACGGCTTGTACCTTGGCTGCTGTGTCTGTTAAATGGGAGGTAGGTGGGCATGAGAGACTTGTCCACATTGTATGAAAAGATGTGCTCTATCACTGACGCAAGGCCATTCCCCTTGATGTAGTTAAGAAGGGCAAAATCACGGGTTAGATATGGAAACCATTAAAAATATAGTTCTTTTCTCACCTAATGTAAAGGAGATTTCTCACCAAAGTGCAGTGATATCCTGTCAGTAAATGTTGCCGTCAGATATCGCTAGGAATGTCCTAGCTAAATATCTTGTGAAGGAAAAAACTGTCAGTGGAATGGAGCCCCGTGTTACCAGTTTTGTTAAATGAGAGGACTGCAAATGCCTATTAATTGAACTACCATGGTATCTATATGAATTATGTCTGAAATCGAATCTTACATATTATAAGCATGATTTCATAGTCCCGTCCAAACCCTGTCACCTGCACTGGCAAAGGAAAGAGCACAGATGCTTGTGAGCTAGTTTAATTAGATCACAACTTTGTTAAATCAGAAAAGTCTGTGATCCAGTATTTTTTGGCACACTGAAGATACCATGCCGAGTGTTATACTGTACCACAGAGAATTGTTCTTTCCAGTAGGAAGTATGGCAATATACCTATGAAGCCATGCCAGTTTGCCCCATATGGATAAATACTGGCAGCAGATGTTTGCTTCTGTTTATATCTTTTGAATGCAAAAAGTCTCAGTCAATTTCAGTTCTCTTCACTTGTGGATTTGCGATATTTCTCTGGAAATTTTGAGTTTTGCCTAACTAGAGAGAGCGTTTACTCTTTGACAGTTTGCTAGTCTCTGTACAATAATAATAATAATAATAATAATAATAATAATAATAATAATTTATTATTTATACCCCGCCCATCTGGCCGGGTTCCCCCAGCCACTCTGGGCGGCTTCCAACAAAACACCAAAATACAGAAATCCATCAAACATTAAAAGCTTCCCTAAACAGGACTGCCTTAAGATGCCTTCTAAAGGTCTGGTAATTGTTGTTCTCTTTGACCTCTGGTGGGAGGGCATTCCACAGGGTGGGTGCCACTACCGAGAAGGCCCTCTGCCTGGTTCCCTGTAACTTAGCTTCTCGTAGCGAGGGAACCGGCAGAAGGCCCTCGGCGCTGGACCTCAGTGTCCGGGCAGAACAATGGGGGAGGAGACGCTCCTTCAGGTATACTGGACCAAGGCCGTTTAGGGCTTTAAAGGTCAGCACCAACACTTTGAATTGTGCTCGGTATTGCTACGGTAATAGGAAGGAGTGGTACTTGGGGAAAATGAGCTAAAGGAAAACGGTGGATTGGCTAGCAGTATGGACTCAGCTAGATTGGTAAAGAAAAAGTGATTTATGTGTGTGGGTTAAACCACTGAGCCTAGGACTTGCTGATCAGAAGGTCAGCGGTTCGAATCCATGTGATGATGTGAGCTCCCGTTGCTCGGTCCCAGCTCCTGCCAACCTAGCAGTTCGAAAGCACAACACTTTAAACTGAAACGCTTCTTTGATTTGTCTAGATCCAGCCTATGTTGTCTTTCATTTCTTGGAAGAAGAAGAAAATTAACTTCCAGAACTGGCCTTCTAAGAATGAGAAGAAAGTGACAGCTCCTGCAAGGCCAAAGGAAAAAAAAAAGAAGAATGCCAAGTATTCATTCTTCTGTGGCAGACAGAACACCAGCATCCTCAAAGATACCCACAGGCAGGAGGGCACAGAGCGAAAAGTATAATATACACACATCCCTAGTCAAAAAACAGAGATCAGAAAAATATTTCAGCCAAGTCTGTCAATACTTCATCACTACTTACTAGGGCCTAGTCCTGTCTGTGAACTGGGAGAGATGAGCAATGGAGCACCCTTGTGTAGAGATGGTGGGAAGAGTGTTCACACCTGTATTGTCTAGACGATGATCCTTGTCATCTGATGCTGTGCTGTGAAGTTGGGCAATGAAGCCACCACAGCATAGCATGGGAAGACAAAACAAAACAAAAACCCTCTTTGTGTGCTCCTTTATCCAAATAATTAGCAACATGTATTTATTTTATTTAATACAGTTATATACCGCTTGTCATCCGAAGATCACAGGGCACTTTACAGTATAAAAGCAGAAAAGCAAACATAATAACAAACCAAAAAATCACCCCATCCCCAAGAGGAGAAAGGGACGGAGTGTGCATAAGTGCCAGGGCCCCCCTCCCCCCCCCCCGGTTATAAAGCTACAGCCTGTTGTGTGGAGTCTACTGTGTTCATGTAGGCTTCCAATGTATTTTAGACTCCTGATTTTCCAGGGTTCTAACACACACTGACATGAGAAAGCCTTGCTGAATCACGCCAAAGGCCCATCTAAATCCTGAATCTTGTTCTCACAGAGGGAAACAAGATAACTACGAGAAGCCTGCCAAGCAGGACACGAGTGCATCTGCATTCTCCCCACTTCTGATTCCCAGCAAGTGGCAATCTAACTGGCGTGGCAGGAGTAGATCAGGCTCCCTGCTGCATGCTGTTGCCTTCCAACTAATAGAGGGCAACGGTAGTGGTGGGTGAATGTACTTGGGCCTTTGTCCTCCTTAATGAAGTGTTGATTGCATGCAGAAAGGAAAGCCCAAGGCAGACAAAAGAATTACCGGTACCCAGTTTCCCAACACGGAGATGTATTTCCCCTGGCCTAGCTCTACTGATGGCAATTTTGCTACATTTGCAATACAGTTGTGCCTCGCTTAACGAATGCCCTGCTTAACGAAATTTCTGCTTAACGAAAGGATTTTTCGAGCGGAGGTTGCCTCGCTAGACGAATTCGTTTTACGAAAAATTCGTCTAGCGAATCGTGGTTTCCCATAGGAATGCATTGAAATTCAATTAATGCGTTCCTATGGGCAAAAAAAATTCAAAAAAATTCAATGCATTCCTATGGGATTCGCTAGACAAATTTTTCGTTATAAGAAAAGATCCGTGGAACGAATTAAGTTCGTCTAGCGAGGCACCACTGTACTGTAGTTCATTTCAAGCTGTTTGGTAACACAGAGACACACAACATAATCCCACTCACTTCATGATAATTGATTGGCTGGATTCAAGCAATGTGGGAAATGGATTTCGGGTGCTCCCCAAATGGTGGCCAGCCCTACTACTTACCATTAGGAATCACAGACAGTTTCCCCAAGGTGTCGTTCAAAGCTTTCAGGAGATCCGAGTTCTTTTCCTCTGCATCTTGCAACCTATTCTGCATTCCTTTTAGATTATCCCCATTTTCTGCAAAGGGGGCACAAAACAAAGATTTCAGTTAGTTTTCTGAAGCCTCTGTTTATTTCATATACCATGTTGTCAGGAAAACAGGAAGCTGAAAGGTCAATAACAATAACAATAATAATAATAATAATTTATACCCCGCCCATCTGGCTGGGTTTCCCCAGCCACTCTGGGCAGCTTCCAACAAAATATTGGGTCTAACCTATCTCACAGGGTTGTTGTCAGGATAAAGTGGGAAGGAGAACAATGCACACCACTCCGAGCTCCTTGGAGGAAAGGTGGGATATAAATGTCATAAATAAATAAAATCTATGGCTGAGCAGGGATTTGAAAGTATAACTTATAAGAAAAATACTTATATACTTAAAAAAATACTGATACCTATATTTATATCTATCTGATGGCTACCACACAAAAATGAAAATCACAGATCTTTTCTTAAATTGTCTGCCTAACCTTGGCAGCATAGAAAGGTTTTCTGTGAAACTCTTGCAGAAAAGAAATAGAACCCATAACTTTTGAAATGTAAATCAAGGATTTCCACTGTATCTAATGCAGGCACCCCCAAACTTCGGCCCTCCAGATGTTTTGGACTACAATTCCCATCATCCCTGACCACTGGTCCTCTTAGCTAGGGATCATGGGAGTTGTAGGCCAAAACATCTGGAGGGCCGCAGTTTGGGGAGACCTGTTCTATACAATACTTACGGTAGTATTTAGAGAATTTTCATCATTATTAGAGAATATAGAGAACCATGTGCGTTTGGTTGTATTTCAAATTGCACACCATTCCTAGGACTGCATTTAAAAAAGAGGAAACTTGCTGAACAACTGTTCAATAATTGTTAAATTGAATAGAAGACACAGGAGACTTTCCCTAACATCTTCTGCCCTCATCAATAGATGAAACTGCTGTGGTGACCTCAGAATATCTTTAATTTCTTCAGTGGTTTGTGTGTGTGTGTGTGTGTGTGTAAATACAATCAATGAGGTCAGAGTCACAAAGATAGTGTTTTACTTACCAAATTCCTATTACATTGATTTGATGCAGCTGCTGCAGATGTAATACCCATTGAAAGGCCATGATATCATGTTAACTATAATATGATCAATACTGGAGGCAGCACTCATTCTCCCTCCCTCTCTCTCTCTCTCTCTCTCTCTCACACACACACACAAGAGAGAGAGAGAGAGATACATTTTAAGTCAAAACTAATTTGTAGATAAAATAATGTACTAATATCCATTTAAATGGAAAAACTGCTACAAACCATAAGGACAATTATTGAATATTCAATATACTACTGATGAAATTAATATCATCCTTTGTGTATGATTCAATAGTCTATGCAAGCTGTTTTGCATGACAGTGGTGTTTTCTAGGGCATCTTCCATAAAAATGATTTTTAAAGCTGTCAAAACTATGTTCCAACTCAGATTGGTGGATATTTGCAAATACATATGTCACAAACTCAGGAGTGTAGTTTGGCAAGGAAAATGCTGATTAGTGCTGAAGCATCATTTTAGAGACATTTTTCATTATTTATTCCCATCAAAATGGACGTTATGGTGCTGTAGCATTGGAGGGAAGAAATGTATAGCAACATGGCATTTTTCCCATGGAAAAAAGGGGTTGCACTGATGGCAAAAACTGGGAAATGAGTTATAAATCATGTATAGATTGCTTGCCATAGGTGGCAAACTACAGAGAATTCAAACATTTGTATAAACAAGGTAACTAGGTACATCTAAATAAGAGATATATTGCATTTTGTGATGCCACAAAGCGTTCTTAATTGGCCTGTAAAATGGTCTCTCCTAGAAAGACAATAAATGGTCTCTCTTAGAGACACAATAGATTTGCCAATTGACGAATTAGTAGCTCACTTCTGAAATATCTACTGCATGGGTGTGTGTGGAATCAATGAGGAAACATGACTCTTCAGTGTTGCTCTGCACATTTTCTGAAAGTAAAATAAAATGTCTTTTGCCATGATTATCGAAGCATGTTACATATAGCATGTCCTGAAAGACAATTTGGAAGCTTCAGTGGGCGCATAACCTGATAGACTTTTATCAGGTACAGCCATAGTTGTCCATATTCCTTTCATTTGCAAGCCCAATTTAAGGTGCTGGTGCTTTAAAGCCCTAAATTGCTCAAGACCCAAATATCTGAAGCAGTGGTTCCCAACAGGTGGTATTGGGACCCCCAGGGGTCCGCGAGCTATGCCAGAGGGGTCCGCAAGATGCTATTAGAATAAAAAATATATTAAATATATTTCGTATGATAACATATTTTTTTGTTTTGGCCGCTTCCTGCATGAGCAGAGTCTAGCGCAAAACTAGAATTAGATAGAGGCAGTAGTTCTGCTGTATGCCGTTAGGTGGCGCTTTACAAACACTACTGTTTTGCAAAGAGGCAGTGTGCACATTCTACTAACACTCACCTCCCCAAGATGCTTTGCGTGCGTCGGCTTCATTTGTGCGCTACTGCGCAGGTACCCTGTCTTCTCCATTCCCCCCCTCCTCCCTGGCGCGCGCTGCCTCTTTGCAAAACAGTAGTGTTTGTAAACAAAGCAAGCATTTTCTTCCATGTGTTTCATGAAAAACAAATATAGGAATCGGCTCAACATGCGGTCGGATTTCAGAGTGAAAGTTTCAAGTTTGGAACCTAATATTTCAGAAATAATGGACTCAAAGGACAGATTTAACTTATCTCATTAAGAACTGAAAATTAAAACTAACTGTATACTGATGGAGTACTCTGTTGTAACTGTAAAAAACCGTATAAATATAAAATATAAAAAGACTCTTAATTTGGCTCTCACTTTTTAATTTTAGGATTAGGAATTAATGGGGGTCCTTGTCACAATAGCGGCTCGATGAGGGGTCCTCGAGAAAATTTTGTTGGGAACCCCTGATCTGAAGTATTGGAAAGTTTTTAATGTTTGACGTTTTACTATGTTTTTATATGTACTGTAAGCCACTCAGAGTGGCTGGGGAAACCCAGCCAGAGGGGCAGGGTATAAATAATAGTAATAGTAATAATAATAGTATTAGTATTAGTAGTAATAGTAATAATAAATGATGAATGCCTATTATTATTATTAGTGCTATTTTTCTAGAAAAAGAGGTGCCAGAACTCACAATGAACACCCCACCTGAGAGTTCTGACTGAAAAAAGCTGCTATTATTATTATTATTATTAAAATTTATATGCCACCCTTCATAAGAAACCAGAGACAATCAAGAGACTAAGGGTCATTTATTGCCTAAACAATGACTCTTCCAATGACTTTTTAATCTGATTTGTTTTAACATGTATTATTTCTATTTATCAATCACTTCATAATAAAAATTCTCTAATATTGCTCCAAGATCTGTTGGACATTTCAAAAGAAAATATATAACACCTATGTAATGCTTTCAAAAATAATCTCTTCATAACAGATACATTTCAGGTAGTAGTTTTAGCAGTTCTTCAGTCAATGTCTGTTATACTGACTGCTTCTCTCCTGGGTGCCTTGTCCAAATTATACCAGTCTTCTCCAAAAAAGAAAATAATGCCTGACCTGAAGAATATGGAGCAGATGATTCAGCAGGGGAAACACAGCCCAGAATAAGTAAGGAGGTAATACAAGAATACTTGGCTAATTTAGATGTATTCAAGTCTCCAGGGCCAGATGAACTACATCCAAGAGTATTAAAAGAACTGGCAAAGGTGATTTCAGAACAACTAGCAATGATCTTTGAGAATTCCTGGAGAACAGGCGAAGTCCCAGCAGACTGGAGGAGGGCAAATGTTGTCCCTATTTTCAAAAAGGGGAAAAGAGAGGACCCAAACAATTACCGCCCAGTCAGCCTGACATCAATACCAGGAAAGATTCTAGAGCAGATCATTAAGCAAACAGTCTGTGAGCACCTAGAAAGGAACGCTGTAATCACTAAAAGTCAGCATGGGTTTCTGAAAAATAAGTCATGTCAGACTAATCTGATCTCATTTTTTTGACAGAATTACAAGCCTGGTAGATGAAGGGAATGCTGTGGATATAGCCTATCTTGATTTCAGCAAGGCCTTTGACAAGGTGCCCCATGATATTCTTTTAAAGAAGCTGGTAAAATGTGGGCTAGACAATGCTACCATTCAGTGGATTTGTAACTGGCTTACTGACCGAACCCAAAGGGTGCTCATCAATGGCTCCTCCTCATCCTGGAGAGTAGTGACTACTGGGGTGCCACAGGGTTCTGTCTTGGGCCCAGTCTTGTTCAACATCTTTATCAATGACTTGGATGATGGGCTTGAGGGCATCCTGAGCAAGTTTGCAGATGACACCAAATTAGGAGGGGTGGCTAATACCCCAGAGGACAGAATCACACTTCAAAATGACCTTAATAGATTAGACAACTGGGCCAAAGCAAACAAGATGAATTTTAACAAGGAGAAATGTAAAGTACTACACTTGGGCAAAAAATAATAATGAAAGGCACAAATACATGATGGGAGACACCTGGCTTGAGAGCAGTACATGTGAAAAGGATCTAGGAGTCCTGGTAGACCACAAACTTGACATGAGTCAACAGTGTGATGCAGCAGCTAAAAAAGCCAATGCAATTCTGGGCTGCATCAATAGGAGTATAGCGTCTAGATCAAGGGAAGTAATAGTACCACTGTATTCTGCTCTGGTCAGACCTCACCTGGAGTACTGTGTCCAGTTCTGGGCACCACAGTTCAAGAAGGATACTGACAAGCTGGAACGTGTCCAGAGGAGGGCAACCAAAATGGTCAAAGGCCTGGAAACAATGCCTTATGAGGAACGGCTTAGGGAGCTGGGTATGTTTAGCCTAGAGAAGAGAAGGTTAAGGGGTGATATGATAGCCATGTTCAAATATATAAAAGGATGCCATATAGAGGAGGGTGAAAGGTTGTTTTCTGCTGCTCCAGAGAAGCGGACACGGAGCAATGGATTCAAACTACAAGAAAGAAGCTTCCACCTAAACATTAGGAAGAACTTCCTGACAGTAAGAGCTGTTCGACAGTGGAATTTGCTGCCAAGAAGTGTGGTGGAGTCTCCTTCTTTGGAGGTCTTTAAGCAGAGGCTTGACAGGCATATGTCAAGAATGCTTTGATGGTGTTTCCTGCTTGGCAGGGGGTTGGACTGGATGGCCCTTGTGGTCTCTTCCAACTCTATGATTCTATGATTCTATACCAATTATTCTTACAGTTCAGAATCACCCTGCTCTGAAAACTACTTCTAGTTTTGCAACCACTGAGCCAGGCTATTTTTATGACTTTTAATAAGTTTTAATCTCTGTGGATCTCCCAAATTCCAATATCCAAACTCCATCTGTTTTAAAATTTCCCATTTAATATCTCAAAATGCATTTTAATTGTTTTCTAAATATTAACAAGGAAAAAAGGCAAAATAAATTTCCTCAGGGAGTTCCATGCAGACTGGAGGATGAAGTTCTGAAAATCACCATTATTTTTTAAAGAAACTGCTCTGTTCTACAGGTGATAAATATTCCGAAGAGTCATATTCCGAAGTCACCTGTGGTGAAGTTAAACACTGTGATGTAGTTGTAGCATGAAATCCATTCAGTTTATTTGTGACTGACAACTTCCTTGCTTTTTAGACAAAGTTAAGCTAGTTCTCACTCATTATGTTAGGAACAGGCATGCAGTCTGTAAGGAAGTAATCAAACATACAGTAATGAGAATAATAGAGGCAACTGCAACGTAAGGCAGCACATTCTACTCAAGGATGGAGAAGCTTAGCCTGTGCACTTATGAATGCAAGGGGCTTACAGTGAATATGTGAAGGCCCTAGGTGAGCCCTGACTGTTTTTGTGAAGCAGCTGAAGAATGAGAAGTGGGAAGATGACTGAAATATACTCGGAGTCAAGAGGCAGACAGGCATCTTTGAAGGCTCAATAATTTCTCTTCCATTGGAATTACACAACAAGCCCATCTATAGCAGCAATAATTTTTCTTGGTCTATACTTTGCACAGCAAAGCAATATTTGCTGCTGAAACTGAGCCAATTATAAGGAGAATCGCTGAAGCAGAAGGGTAGGAATGCCCACACGTCAGACTCTGCATTCTGTCCAGATTCCTAGAACCAGTTTGACACAGAGACATTTTCAGGGCTGAGTGGCAGAAGATACATAGCTCATGAGAATTTCTCTCCCATATCCTTCATGACAGTATATGCAAGAAAGAGTTTTCCTGTACCTACATCAGATGGCTCAGCGAGGAGGCTTCTCTCAATTTCATGGCCTTGGTGACCTAGAGCTCTCCAAGATAGTTGCAAGTCCAGATCCTAGGCATTGACATTGGCAAAGCAGAGGGATATCCTATTTGGTTCCCTCTCCTTCCCACCCCATACCTTTAAAACTGAGTTGTCTTTATAAGAAAACATCAAAAAAGTATAATGAGATATGTCTAGGATATTGGGTGTCATCCAACTATGTAATACTCAGAACATTCCCATTAAAATAAGTGGAACTGTTAGCAATAACCAACTTTGGTTAGCTATTTATTTCAATGGGTCTACTCCAAATATGACTCAGTTGGATACCCCCTGTTAGAAAACATCTCAGAAGAACTACTTTTGCAGATCTGGTAATTGTAGTGTTATGAAGTCTCAGATAAATAGGGGGAAGTGACCAGTATAAAGCCTGCTGAATTCTTTTCTAATTCTATACTTTGGTGACAATGACTAATGGTGGGAAGTGCTTCACTTTTTGCTGACACCATACGTTTTTGTGGTTATAAAGTAATTCAAACCAAAAGCTCATGGGGATTTATCCAGGAACATATACAAAGATGATGATTATACAGGGTGAGTCCTTTAAAAGAGGCCTCGTGGATACATACACATGTTCCACGGGGCCTCTATTAAAAGACTCACCTTGTATAACAAAGATCCTGTGACTTTGCAGGAATACATATTATAAGGCAGTGCTAATCATTATTAGGGACCTCAGTGCTTTTCTTCAGGAGATACTCAAGGGTAAACAGTACTCTTTTTGTAGTTGTTAAAAAATATGGCACTTACTGTAACAACTTCATGGTGAGTACCAGCACCTATTTTTCTAGAAAAAAGCACTGAGTACAAAGTACCTGCACACTAGAAATGAAGTTCTGAAAAAAAGAATTCCCGTTAAGTTATCAATTGCTAATCTGAAAAAAGGGAATGGCTTAGATCTGAATGACCACCAACAAATACAATATACTTTCTGCGCTTTCATTTTGAAATTAACCTTTAGACAAAAGCCTGCCTGAATAAAATATCTTCAAAAATATGTATTCACAACCCCACTCCCCTTACACATTTATACAGCAAGACAAGGGAAAGAAGAATTTGATCACTTATAGCTACCGGTAGGAGCTTGAAATCCACATATGTGCAAAATGCTAGCTGTAGAATCTACTTTTCCTATCAGTTCTCCCCTTTCAGACTTCCAGCCCCATGAAGGGAGAGAGAGAAAAAGGAAGAAATGAGTAAATCTCCATTTTAATAGCTGCCGTCACACGTTTTGCTCTGTAAGGACTATTTCAGCAAATTTTGGAGGTAATATATGGCATTTTCCTGATTAACAGCCATTTTATACCTTATGTAATTGGCCACAAATCAGGTGGATGTCATAATGTAGCAAGAAAACATTCCCATCTCTGTCGCAGCCTAGGCCTGAGTTCCTGGAGGATATATTACTTGAGTGGTTTACGGGTTTTCATTACTTTAACTAATGTACTACCTGTAGTGCAGAGAGAGAAATTCCAAACTAATGACTGCTTCTGCCTACTAGCTCTTTACAGAGTCTCTATTATTTGTCTTTTAGTTGTGGGCTTCCTATAGGGACTTTGGAGGATTCTAAGGAGACTTTGTTCTGTAAGTTTTTTTTTTTTAGTGCTCTCTTCCTAACCTAGAAATGCCAAGCCATGGCTAAGGAATTATGTTAATAACACCAATGATAGTGTTATAACATAATGATGCAGCAACAAGTGCCACAAACAAATAAAACCAATGAATCTCAGGCTCCAATTTGGCTTAATGTCTATCCAGGCCACAACCAGATCCTGCAGGGTTAGAGTAATGTGTGCCAAAATATTAACATATACACAGGATAGAGCACTGAGAAAAAAAACATTAAAGCTTTATGTTTCACCAAAGCAGTTTCATCACTGTTAGAACTGTCTAATAAAAAAGAAAAATCAGCTCCATAACCTCCCAATTAACCTGTAATAGAGCTTCATGACCATATAGGAGTACTTAACTTGAAATTTTTAAAGATGCCTTTGTGATGATATTAGATTGCTTTAGAAAGACAGAACTTTCCCTTGGTACTGAGAGTGAAGGGGGGGAGCAGTAATTTTAAAAATAAAATAAGTATTTTTTCATATAACGAAAAGCAATGTCTCAACAACGTGATGGCGAAGGTGTTGAATGCAAGATGTAAAATGCACGAACTGAAATACAATTGCTTTCTGCAATACAGCATAAGGCACTTTGATTAGATTCAGTTGTGTAGCCATCAACAAATCCAGTTTATGAAGTTGTGACTTGCCAGATGATCTTGAGCAGGTTCCTCTAGAGAGCCTTCTGAGGACCATGGTAGGTGGGACCAGAGGGAAAAGGTGGGCAAAGTCAGAGGAAACAGACAGAATGCAGAGCAATGGATGTGACTGTAATTTGTGTACAATAGGCTATGCTCTATAGACTGGCGGTTCCCAGTCTGGCGGTTCCCTCGCTGCAAGAAGCCAAGTTACAGGGAACCAGGCAGAGGGCCTTCTCAGTAGTGGCACCCACCCTGTGGAATGCCCTCCCACCAGATGTCAAAGAGAAAAAGAACTACCAGACTTTTAGAAGACATCTGAAGGCAACGCTGTTTAGGGAAGCTTTTAATGTTTAATAGACTATTGTATTTTAATATTCTGTTGGAAGCTGCCCAGAGTCAAAATAGATGTGTCTCAACGTAGTCATTAGAAAGGATGCCGTGTTTTTCTTTTTAAATGAGTAAGAATGGGGGTGAGAATTTTCTCCAGGACTGCAACTAGTGGCATCAATGGGAGCCCCTCAATCCAGAATAATAGCAGCCATAATTTCCATTGGGATTGTGCCTGGGCAGGGAAGAGTTAAGCCTCCCCTCTTTCTTCTCGGTGCATCCCTCTAGTCAAACACACATTGCTGATTCTTCAAAATTATGGTGTGCTTTCTAAAGACACATCTAGTTTGACCCTCACTCTTGTCTAACTGAAAGGGTGCTTGTGAAAGTAAGATGACATAAAAAGATATTGTAGCCCACTCAGCACTCTTGGAGCAAGTTGGGAAAACTAGATGTGATGCTAAATGTGCCCTTGCATTTAATTTGCAAGTTCTTAAAAAATACAAACAGCATCAACTGGGCATGCTGATAATTACTGGGATCGCAGCATGTGGGAAAGGAAAGCTTCACACCTTTCTTCCTGCTGCAGTCGTGAGGACAACCCTTTCTTTGAATCCCTTCATTGGAGGCAGATTCACACCTGCAAATATCACCTCCAGGAGAGATTTGTTTCAGGACCAACAGCGGGGGGGGGGTGGGGGGTGGGGTGGGGGTGGGGGGTGGTAAAATGATTAAACTCCTCCTCCACATCTGCCAGGGTCCCAATAACTATTACCCCTCCTCTAGCAGATGTTTGCATATTTTTTAAATACCTAGGCATTAAGTGTCTAGTTTGCCCCTAAATAAGGATGTTATAGTTTGAAGCCACTGCCTGTTCTTCCTTTGTGCATTTCTGTCCCTGGGGTCCTCAGACCTTCTGATACAGCAGGCATCACCAAACTTCGGCCCTCCAGATGTTTTGGACTACAATTCCCATCATCCGTGGCCACTGGTCCTGTTAGCTAGGGATCATGGGAGTTGTAGGCCAAAACATCTGGAGGGCCGCAGTTTGGTGATGACTGTGATACAGTATCTTCTGTCCAAGTGTATTCAAACTCAGCCCTCATTTATTCTGACATAATCATCTTTGTTCCTGAGGATAGAGAACATGTTGTTATATCATTCCTCCTATTAGGTTATGTGATCTAGGGTGTTAATGTTAACAAAGACTCTGGTGGCATTTTAGAGATTAACGTGTTTATTATGATTTAAGCTTTCACAGACTAGAGCTCTCTTGCTTGGTACAAAAATGCACACAACTGAGTATAGAGGGAAGAAATGTAATAAAGTACCCAATGGACATAAATTCCAATTATTGGCAGCACTGTTTAGTTTAGTTTTTTCCTACCTGTATGTGTGCAGATAGACACACAAAGAGACATGTAGTGTGTGTGTGTGTGTGTGTGTGTGTGTGTGTGTGTGTGTGCATCTTACAACTGAGGTTAACACTTCATTTGTCTTGAGCAGTGGACTCTTGTTCATTCAAGCTTATGCCATAAACTTTTAAGGTGCCACCAGACTCATTGTTTTTGCTGCCACAAACTACGTAATGTGGCTGCCCCTCTGTAGGTCATTGCTATTAAATTTCTATTGTGAAACAGTGGTTAAGAGACTGTAAGTTGCTCCAAACTTCCAAGAAAGTTCCTGGTTGAATTAGGATCTGGATGTAAGAGACTGTTGTCACCATAGGTGGGTATACAGTTCATATGGAAATCAAGTACTGATTATAGAGACAGAATTGTAAATCAAAATATTTTCCTATAGAGATATTTGCACACTAAGACCACAGTAGATCTCATTAGCTTTTCAATGAAACCCAATTATTGCAGGGAAAGAAAAAGACATACCTTTAACATCATTTGCCTGCCTGTTGGCATCGTTAAGAACCCTGAAGCTTTTTTGCAGAGCATTCTTGGCACCATCCTTTAATGATCCTTCTGGACCAGACGCCTATAGAAGAAGAAGGGGGGGGGGAGAGACCCAACAACCAACTACTGTCAGTGAAATGCATGCTAAGCAGCAGGTTCAGGAGAAGTTGAGAATCCTCAGAAAAAGTAAAATGGGGCAATTTAGTTCAAGCGTCATGAAAATTTGAAATGATCATCAATGCAGTTTAAATTATGCTCTCAAATCACTATATTTCTCATACAGAACTAATATAATATTTTTCATATTAATTTGGGTCTTACATCAAAGCAAATACTTTCCAGGCAGCCATGAAACAGAAAATGAGAGCAGGGCTGAACTAGGGAGCAGAACTTTCCCTTTGTTTTTGTTTTTTTAAAACATTATTTAGAACAGATTTGAAATCTATAAATTCTTTCTGCATCTACATGAATACAGCTGTCTATCCCTAAAAATATGCATGACATGGCCTACAAACATTAAAAAGAGGATTCTGCCAGTATGTTTCTGGAGCCAAACTGAGTCTGCTGTGACATAAAACACATCTGTGGAAGTGTTATGATGTTTGTATGTGCAAAGAATGTTAATGAGCTAGTGTGGCATAGTGGTTGAAGGGTTGGACTACTGCTGCGGAGATACAAGTGCAAATTCAACCTCAGCCATGTAGCTCACCTGGTGATCTTGAGCCAGTTACCCTCTTCATCTAACCTACCTTACGAAATGACTGTGGTAAAAGAGGAAGGGAGGCTCTCTGGGTTTCTTGGAGGAAGGGTGTTATAAAAACTTAACAGCTAACATACGTGGTTAAAATAAGAGCTTGATTGCTGTTATAGGCAATCAGGTTGTACGATTCTTTGAGCCCTTGTATGTCTGTGTTTTAGAGTGGGAAGGCAGAGTAATAGCAAAAATGTATTCTGTTTCCTCCCAGAAAAGCATTGAGAAGGACAATTATACAGTGTCTTTTCACTCTGGACTGGGACTACAAGTCCTAGCATTTTTGATGACTATGCCTAATCTTAGTCCTATGAGACTTGCTAGAGGTTTTTAATGCAGTGTCATCAAAAGGTTTAAGGCATTCAGTTCTATTTTCATTTCAGCAAATTAGACCGGAACTGTGCAGGATAAAGGACAGCAAGCTGAAGCTTAAGACAAGGATGATGATGATGACTGGGGGCAAGTCTAGACCCAAAGGATTGCTTGTTGGCCTTGCCTACCTTGGATGGGGTCATATTATCCATTTAGTAAAAATATCAAAATAAAGTTGAAATTCATGAAAATCTATTTATGCAATTTGTTTTCTCTTATTAAATATTCAAATTATTCTTCAAAATGGTATTCCATCAGATGCAGCAAAACTGTACCCCTGCCACATTAGATTATATTTCTTCTATTCTTTCTCCCTTCAGATCCAGAGGCATTGGGGTGATCACTGCACTAGTAAGGAAATATATACTGAAGGATTGAGATGATGATGATGTTGATGATTACTATTATTGCTATTAACAAATAAAATGTTTAGTTGAATGGACAGTAAAAAAGTTCAATAAGCATAATGAAGATGTGAAAAGGTCAATTTGCAATAAAGCAAAAAGGAGATGCAAGTTGGATATGAGGGAAATTTGATTGGAATACATGCATTGTAAAAAAAAAAACTATTTACACAAGCTATTCAACAGATCAGTAGAGATTACTCTTTATCCAGCACTAACTGGCACTGATGTGCATAACATTTTACATAGATAAAGTAGGAACAGATCATACTTTCAAAACTGAATTTATCATTATGATTGCCATGCAATGAAAATGCTCTATACATGATACCCAGCATGCAATGGAAGTTTTAGAGCTGAAATCACCATGTATGGGAGACTTTAAATATTGCAAACACCCGTATGTAGAAAGGATGGATGTTTTATGCAAGGATACAAATACACATTGGTTTTGATGTGTGAAGACATAACAAAAACTTGCAATTGGTTGTGGCTTCTCAAGACATGTATGATGTTTCTTAATTGTAATATATCTGCATAACATCACACATGACTATGTGCAACTTTCACCTTTTTCCCTAAATGAAAATGTGTGAAAAATTGTAACTTTTGGAGGTGCCCTGAGATCACAGGAATTATCCTGTAAGAACAGTATTGTACTACAAAAGCTTAAGAATAGAAGAAACAAGGAATGGAAAAGGAAAGAAATAAGAATTACCAACTGTGATTGTGAATAAATACAAGAAAGACTGTGAGGAAATATGGCCTAGTTAAGTCATGGCAGAAAAGAGTAAGAAGAATATCCGCTGCTCAAGCAAAGCATTGTAGAGTAAAAGTAGCTTTGGGGTGGGGGAAATCTGACGACTGTGAGATATCTAGTAAAAGTCTAGTAAAAGGCAAGCAATAAATAAACCAACACTGCCTTAACGAAAGCAATAAAACTTTTCCTCACAATTTAAATAGTCTAGTATAGGGTAGGATTCAGCAAATGGGTCCCACGGCAGAATTATGCCTGTGTACTTTTTGGGACTTCTGCTTGCACAATGGGGCTGCCCCTCCTACCCCCACTTGCCTCCCTTAGTGTGACATTTGATATACTCCCCAAGTGTCTCTATACTGAAGCTTCTATAAACTGTATAAGAAAAACAAAAACAAATTTGTTAGCAATAATTAGGTAATTATAGTATATATAGCACCAAACCCTTTCACAATTTAATGGCTTTACTGCATTTTATAAAATACCAGCATTTCCTAAATATATGTTAAGCCTTTATTATTATTCTTTTTTAAGGATCCTCAGTTCTGAATTGGATCTTTTATCATGATAGAACCTAGATTACCATCGCCATCCACACAAGTAATGGGCTATGTAAATCCACTTTAATAGTGGAAATACCTCATCTGTGATGAATTTATTTTGCTTTAGAAGCAAAGAAGAATCCATCATATAAGGCATGAGACGAATTCATCTGTCATATTTTAATACTGCTTATCTTTCTAGTTGCCACTTATTCTTCATTCTAGGATTCTTAGGATTTTTCACTGCTGGCTGCTCTTAGCTTTAAAACCATGCAGTCCATAAATCCCTGGTCCATTGTGAATCGATGGCAAGAGGCAAAGGGATTCTGGTAGCAGATGCACAACCATGCACAATCATGCCGTCTCCATTTCTTCCCATGGTGAATCCAGGAACCTGCTCTTCCCCATGCCCACAGGCACCTCATACCAGGGACGGGAGTGAATTCTCTTGGAGTGAAGTGAGCAAGCAAATGAATAGCAGATCTTTGATCACCATGTGCATAGCATATGGTGCTGTTGACTGCCCAACACAGCTATGTGATTGCAGGGCAGGGTTGTATATCATTCCTCTGAGCATGCAGGGAAGGACTGTGGTCAACTAGTTCATTCATAACAATATAATATTAAGAATTAAAAAAAACAGCAGCAGCACATCGACAAATTGCTATTGGAAAACTTCCTTGTACAGAAGTGGACTTTTTTTTAATAATGCTTCATGCAAACCTTGGGTGGTATTCAATTAAGTTCGATTCCGATTGGACCTACTGAAATAAACCTGATTTAGCTGTGTTCATTTAATTTCAAGGGGCATACTCTGAGTAGATCTTAGTTGCGAACAACCGTTTAATGGCAAGCTTGCAGATTACTCTACTATGTGAAATAGGGCTGAGTCCCAGATTGTCACTGGAGTAAGATCTCTGTGTAACACATTTCAGGTGTAGATACTGGTAAGCATTCTTCTGTTTCATTTTACTTCTTTGCTACGACCTTACAAGCAAACTGACCTTTGAGACACTTAACAGCCAAAATCATAACTCCTCTCCTTCTGTCTTTTCTTAGGATATAGTCTCTGCTGCTTTTCTTGTTTACTGAAATGATGATTACCAAGGTCCTAGGAACTTTTAATGGTGCATTTGCCTGGGAATATCATTATATTTTCTGCAGAAACTGTAGAATATTATGTTTTGTCACACTGCACACACTTGTAATCAATCTATGTGCACTCCTTCCCGAGTACTAATGTGCGACTGATACAGTTGGTTGCCTCTATAATATATTCCACAGGTCACTGTTTTCCTGACAGATGTTCAATAGCAGATGTTCTGTCCTCCCCAGCGAAGGAAGGCACATGTCTGATAGTTAACTCTTTATTGACAAGAAATGCACGTACAGCAGCTTCTACTGTGCTCCGTATACACACACAAACACACACACTTCTACCCTCTAGTCCCTGCACAACAGTTGCAGCAACAGGGAGACCCACCCTCCTGCCAGCTTATATACCACCCCCTGCCACCGACAGGTGGCCTGCAACCTGCAACTTTTCCCCGCATGGAAGTCGCTGCTGTTCTTCCCACTTCAAGCCCCTCCTGCTTCTAGAAGACAGCGGGGCAGGTGAAGGTGGGGAGTCTACTGACCTATCTGTTGGCTGAACAGCCTCCTCTTCTTCCATCACATCTGGTGGACCTTCCTCTGTTGTGGCCTGCCTTGACTCTCCCTACTTCCCGGACTCCTGCCGGGCAGGTGGCGTCAAACCTTATAAATCACTGGCTCCCCCATCTGGGTCATTCTCCTGGTCCCCTCCCTCTACACCACACTCTTCAGAGACATTCCAGTTCCTGACATCGTCTTTGTTTCCTGGTGTTCTGTCACACACTACATGGACTATTGATGTAAAAACATCAGTCGCTTTTACTACAGATTGACATTTGTTCCATTCAGGGCTGAACAGCAGGTTTTCCTAGGAAAAGCAGCAGGACAGATGAAAAAACCTCTTGGATCCATGCCTAGAAAGCACAGGGCAAATGGAAAACCTCTTAAACCTGTGCTTTCTAGGCATGAGACAAGCAGAAGTGTGGACGAGCCCATAATTATGTACTGTGCCATGATTTGTGCCCTGTAAAGGGAGGTGCAGCACCAGTGTGGCACATGAACATGTAAGGGGCAAATGCAACACAGAGAAACAGTGGGGTAGTTACAAAGACTGTGGAAACCATGTAAATAGGACTTGACGAGTTTTTGTATGAAGGTTAGAAAGACCACAGACTTGGTGTTGAAATGAAGATGCTGTAAAAGACATTGACTCATATTGTTCTCTTTTAGAAGACCATACAAACTAAAAAGGAAGAAGGAAACATTCAAAGGAATTGACAAAAAAAGAGGCACCAGTCTCAAAAGATGTGGTGGAGTAATGCTTTTGAACAGGTGTTAATAAAAAGCAGGGGTAGGCAACCTAAGGCCCGGGGGCTGGATGTGGCCCAATCGCCTTCTCAATCCGGGAATCAGCGTGTTTTTGCATGAGTAGAAGGTGTCCTTTTATTTAAAAGGCACCTCTGGGTTATTTGTGGGGCCTGCCTGGTGTTTTTACATGAGCAGAATGTATTCTTTTATTTAAAATGCATCTCTGGGTTATTTGTGGGGCATAGGAATTCGTTCATTTTTTCCCTTCAAAATATAGTCCGGCCCACCACAAGGTCTGAGGGACAGTGGATCAGCTGAAAAAGGTTGCTGACCCCTGATAAAAAGCATATTTGGCATCTTTCAGATTGATAAAAAGGAGACTCTTTGAAGGAAACATTATTTTCTCTTACCAGTTGTATAGCTTCATTGGCACGAGCTTTTGCTCCTTTGGCAATTCCATCAGCTTCATCAATATAATCCTTGATATTACTGTAGGCCTTAAAAGCTACAGTGGCATTGAAAGAGAGGTTTTTAGCTTCATCAAGGATTCTGTTAGGATACAAAATGCACATAACTTTAAAAACTCCATGGGCAGTTTCACAAGCTGCAATCCTTTATTTAAGTACTTGGGACTAAACTGAACTCAATGGGACTCAGTGATGGATAGACTTGGCTCTGTGTGTCTTGTCACTACGAACCTACTAGCTGGATCCCAATCAGAAAGGGCAAACAAGTCTGAGATGTATTGTCGGTAACCCTGCACACCTAAGTTTCCGATAAACTTAATGCTGCCAGAAACTCTACTTTTTCTTTGGACTGTTTGCCATTAATCAAAAGACAAGTGCAAACACTTCAACCTGAGCTCTGTGTCTTGTATCTGGTAATGTTAGGACTACTGGGAACTTTAGGATTGAATGGTGAGGATGTTTGGGAGTTCCTGATCTATATTCATAGATGTTTAAAATAGAAAAAGTGTTATTTATTTCTGCCTGTTAGAGAATCCAACAGCGTAATCAAGTTGATATACAAAACAACAAACTTATGGTTAACATACCCATCCAATATAGCAGATGAATCATTCAGCTGGGCAGCATGGGCCTCTGCCTGTAGCACCTTTTCTGGAAGCTTTCTGTCTTTGATATCTTGGGAAAGATCATCTATTTTATCCCTTAGATTATCTGTCAATGGACTTATAGTATCCCGGACGTCATCCACATACTAAGAGCAACAAAACAGGAAACTGTTTAAACAACTGAACACAGAAACCATAGCCCCACCCCATTATTCACCCATTCATTTATTTTAAAAAATGTATTAATTATTCTGCTAAGAACTCATCCAAAAAGCAAGATAAGCTGGTTCCCAGGTGGCTACCCATCTGGATGCTGGTCATCCTTATGGCTGCTTGGCTCCCAACTATTTCAGGCTCTGTTGTCAGATATAGGAATTAGGAGTGAAGACTAAAGATGTCAGCATAACTCCTGATTATGCCTGGGGCTTGGCTTTGACTTTTAGGAGCTTGTAATACTTGGTTCAAAGGCTAGGGGAACATCAGCATCACCAAATTCATCTCTGACTCAGATTTTAACTTGGCTTTTCCAGGCCAACCAGACATTAACTGTGCAGAGCATGTCACCCATCCGTATGAAGGCAGTTATATATCCTAAGGATGGTGACATTTTCTGTCCCACTAACAAATGCATCCAAGTGTAGCATGTGTGTGTCAAAATCAATTCCACAACAGTTTAGAATGTTTGTGGTCTGGTTCATATGTGGTTTGTGGTCGGGTAAGCTGAAGAACAAACCTTGGCTGCAGATCATAGGCCAGGAGAAGACAGTTTAACCATAAATCTCTGTGGTGCAATGAATCAGTGTGTCTGACTGTTAACCAGAAGGTTGGTGGTTTGAGCCTACCCAAGGATGGCTGTGGGCAGAATTCCTGCATTGCAGGGGGTTGGACTAGATGACCCTTCCAATCCTGTGATTCTGTGATCCCAGGTTTGGACAACACAAAAAGCCAAACATTGACTTAGCTGCCATGCAGCACTAAGCTAAAAGAAACAGGGAGGAGCAAAGCAATTGTGGTTTCCTCCCTGGGAGCCAGCACATTTTCAGTGTCCTGGTAAGATGTGGTTCTGTGCAAACACAGCTAGTCTGTCTTCACCCTTAGATTTTATCATGGGAATACATACATGGGAAAATGGCAAAGTTGAATGTTTCCAATAAATATAAATCACATTTGACTGTTATTGCCTCTACTTATTTACTAATTAAATCTATATAATGTCCTTCTTCAAAAGGCCACAGAATGGTTTACAACAATACCGGTATACAAATTGAAGCAGTTATAAAAATGCAATTATAGTAAGAAATACAGGCGGCAACCATTTTGTGAGGGGGTTCAATTCCTGGCCCCTGCATGTCAGTGGAGCACGCAGAAGCCCCCCGCCCTGTTAACCCCATTATGTCTGTCAGGGGTGGTGGGCTTTCTCTCTTCACAAAATCACCACAAGAGGCTCCTGACGTTTTTATAGTCTTTATTTACAGTATTTACAAGCAGTCATTAGCACACAATGATCATTCATCAGAGTCACTCAGTTCAGATCTCTACTGAGCTCTGCATCCGCCCCGCCAACATGCCAGGAAATGGCTAACCTGCTCACCTTGTCTTTCACCCCTCCTTTTCCCCACACGTTTCGTGAGAGCTGGCTTAACCCCCCCCCCGGGAGTCTGAGATGGAACTTAACCCTTGCTGCTCCTCTCGACTGACTTCAACAACTCTTTCTTGCTCCTTCCCCTCTGGCATAGCCTACTCCATCACTGCGTCTCCCCCTCCCTCCGGGAAACCTGACACTTCTGGCCCATCCCTGACAATGTCCACTGTTCCACCACCATTCTGCCTTCTTTCGTGTTCACACTGACCCATGCGCCGGCTGCCAACTGGATACACACAAAATGGTTGCTACCTGTACATAGTAAAATAAAATATTGCACTGTTGTGAAAATCTGTTTCTTTGTGCTCATTCTTCAACTATATAATATTTACCTCCACAGCTAAATTGATTCCATTTGCAAGGTCATTAGCTTCACTAAGGATGTCATTTCCTTCTTTTAGAGTGTTTTCCACCGCCTGTCGTCCATCTTCTAAAGCTTGCTTCTTTTCCTATAGATTATATTTGTTTATGTGAGGAAAATGGCTCAAAATGAATATGCGTTTGTTTTTATATTTTATATTTAATAAAACATTGTGTTTGCAGCACTTTTGTTGCTTCTTTTGTGTTAGGAAGTAAGGTGTTTGTAAGAAACCTCAGGATTTCCACCTTCTGTAATATCAGATTTAGGAAATTGCATACGAAGCTGAGTAAGCATTCTGGGGAAAATGCTATTTTGGGGAGCTTGCCATGATCTGAGGAATCTGATTAAAACACAGAATTCAAAGGGATGATTACATAATAAAATTCTACAGAGAAGTGAATATTTTAATTTTCTGCATCTTCCTTCTCTCTACCTTGAAGAAGCACCTGATCTACCTTTAGGGAATGGCAATGGTTAGCCCTTCAGGCCTCCCAATTCTATGGAAGCTAGCATCATGCAACTCATAACAGCCTTGAGGCAGAAAAGACTGAAACAAACAAGAAACTGAAACATTTGTCTTCATTTGAAGTTGACTTCGCTCTTACTGTCATGGCTAAGCACTTGTTAATGTATGGTATAATGTGCTTTCAAGACTTCGCAATTAAAATTAAATCAAGGGAAATCATTTACACCAGTTGCTAACAATAAAAGATATAGGGTAGTTTGATTTATAATCTGAATTTACATATGCCCATTTAATTCCTGACTTGAGAACAAGACAGAATGAGGAAGTATATCCATTCTAATACTAAATCTTGATTGGCTGGGTCTGTGTATAGTCTCAACACAGATTTTAGAACAATGATTGTTTGGGGCCATGACTACTTGGGTTGCTATATTACATCTGTACTGTAATACTGTATATGCATGCGTAGATCACAAACTATTCACTAGAGTAAAAATTTAAGTTCCATTTCATTTCTTTCTGGCATCAATAGTAGTTTCAGTAATTTAACTTAGTCCCCCCAACTAGGAATTAAAACAACATGTCAATTAATTTGTCAAGATTTTAAATCTGCTTGTAGCGTTTTAAAAGCAGAGGGGAAAACATTTCTGATTCTGAGAGAATCTGCAAGTGGCAGATAGTCAAGACAGTCAGAGTGGGGCATCTCAACACTCACCTCCACAGATGTCATATTTCCTTGGTTGATTGCAGATAGTCTATTTGCCTCCCTAATTTTGTTGGTTGCTTCTCTCAGCAGGTCTAGAGCATCATCAACCTTATCTTGGTAGTCTGCCAGCTTGTCTCGGACTTCATTTTTGAGCTCCTCTGTTCTCTTCCCAGGATCTCCAAACAGTTTGTTAACTCTCTTTAAGAGGGCTTCTGCTGCTCTGTAACATATGAGACATGGTATTGTTAATATGCGTGCCATACTTATGATTCCATGTGCTTTTGATGTCTGTTTTAAAATGGACTTGGGTTAGATTTTCTTATAAATTATTAGAACACATTACAAAATTGCATGGATCCCCTTAGTTCTGGGTGTTTATTCCAACTCTGTAATACTGGTGGAAAAAAAAACCAAATTATGTGATGTATGTCTAAATCCAAATCAGAAACATCAGCAGCAAATCTAACTTTCTGCTGATTGCCATGCTTAATTTGGAGGACAAAAACAAAGCAAAAACCCTATTCCAAAGAGGTTTCCTGTTGAGTTATTCTGGCCTAAATTGCAGATATGCCAAGTTGCAAACCAATGTTAGAAATCAACTTCATTTTTCATTTCTTGCATATAGTTTTTTCAACAAATTCAGAAAAAGTCCTCTCATTAACCTTCAGTTTACAAGCAGGGTCAAACGCACCCTGATAGCACTATAAAGAAATCATTAACAAATTGTTTTAGATAGTCTTCAACCATAATGAAATGCAAATTGCCATGTGGTGCGTCAAATTAGTGAAATAAAAATGATATTTTCACTTGTGGCTTGGGGGGGGGGTCAATTCTACCCCTATTTGAATGAATGAAAAAACCCACACCCTTAACCAATGTGTTATTTAACCAATATGGATATGGAATGCTATTCTAGGTTGTGGGCTGTCTAAAGCATATGCGACGCCAGGGTGCAAAGATCTGCCCGGTGCCCCCCCCCCTGGTTGCCCAGTCCCAGGCATGCAGGAGGGTGGAGCCGGCCGGCTGCCTCAGCGTCTCGCTGGCTCGGTCGCCCCCAAACCTGTGGTGCAGAGCCACCCGCAGCAGAAGAGCTGCTGGGCTCTTCCCCAGACTCAACTCTCAGGCCCAGACTCTCGGCCTGGCGCCCCTGAGAGCCTAGCACCTGGGTGCCCCGCACCCCTAACGCCTATGGGTAAGACGGCCCTGGCTAGTTCAAGTTTCAGCACTACCTTGGAGTTGGAGAGCTCATGGATTTGTCAGATCACTGGAATAGACGCATGGAGGCAATGCAACTGAAGCTGCCATTCCATGTTACAAGTACCCAGCTGGCAACCAATACCACCCACACAGAATGAGGAAAGGGGGAAAGTCCTGCTGCACAAGCAGATATCCTTGCACTGATTGAATGGGTTGGTTGACTCCTGCCCAAAATTTCACACACTAATTCCTTGTTATCTCCCATGCCCTGTTATTCCTGTTTTACTTTCTCACCCCTGTCCTCTGTTTGAAATAAATAACACACTCTTAACCTTAAAAACAAAACAAAACAAAATCATAGTAAACCTGTGTATTTAATTTTACATGCTACTATAGCCAAAGATCAGACTGGTTATTTCAAAATAATCAGTGTAGAATAGCTGAATAGGCTTGAGACTGAATATTTTCCAGTTTTAGCTGCAGTCTGGAGGATGGAACAAACTCCATGGGCTATTGTCACGGCACTGCCCAGCAACACCTTGAGGGGAGAGGAGGAGGAGGAGGCTGGGCAGGAAGAGCTGGGAGGAGAAGGACAGGAAATGTCAGAAGGAGAAGGGGAGGGGTGGCAGGAAGCACCCACAGAGTAAAAGGGCTCACTCATGCTGAGCCGGAGCCCCAACACCGCTCCACCAGCTCGGGAACAGAGGGGGAAGCTATGCAGGTCCCGTTAGCAAGGGAGAGGTGGGAGTTGAAACGTAGAACGCAGAGGCAGAGATTAGGGCTCCCTAAGCTTTTATGTTGGAGAAAAAGCCGCCAAAAGTTACTTCCTGGATCTGAGTCTGACAGTAAGGATGGCTGAATGATGCCTACTGCTTCTGTAAATAAAGACTGAAATATGTATAGCTCAGAGTAATCAGCACCATTTCTTGCGGAGAGCACCCCCAACTCTTACAGCTATATGCCAGCTATCTATTGTACTGAACCATACTAGAAGGAGTAGAGTTACATATAATGAGTTACACCAGGCACCCCCAAACTTTGGCCCTCCAGATGTTTTGGACTACAATTTCCATCTTCCCCGACCACTGGTCCTGTTAGCTAAGGGTCATGGGAGTTGTAGGCCAAAACATCTGGAGGGCCGCAGTTTGGGGATGCATGAGTTACACTGTGGTCTTAAACTCATTACTCAGATGTAAGTTCCCCTGGAATCAATAGGATTTATTCGTAAAGTCATGCACTAAAATGAAAAGGAAAACTGCAAAGGGAAAAGAATGACATGAAATTGGACATAAATGAATGTGGAAATAGTAATGGGGATCTTTTCGATAACAAACCCTTTATCTATGGGAATATGTTTGCTGGCAAATCGATCAGTGTGCTTGAAAAAGAGCTATTCTGTACAGGTGACAATAGATGTAGCTGCCCAGTGCCTCACTGTTCCAACCTTTATTTCTAGGAACACGATCAAAGAAGTGGTCAGGTCAGCATAGCTGGGTGTGTATGGGATAACCTCAGGCAACTACTGTTGGTGCTTTTCTAAAGCTATTAATCTGGACAAAAAATTTGAAGGCTCTGAGTATCCAAATATGCCAGTACAAACCAGGTTTTTGGAGGATCAGGTTAGGTTTAATCATTTTTGGATACTTAGAGCAAATCTTCCAATGCTGAGAAATGACTATGAGTTTTTTGAATCAGAGAATAAATCCTTACTATTATCCCTGCCTTCATTGTCTATTTGAGTGGACCAGAACCACTGCTCAAAATTCAAGTTCCACTGAAATCTGAATAGATCACAGTCATTTTCTTTAGAACTCATTTGCTAACTCATTTATATTTATTGCTTTGCTACTCACTCTAGCTCATCTAGGGCTGCCTTCTCTTGGACATCCAGCTTTCTCTTCCTGAGCAATGCCATCATTTTGTCAACATCCCTCTGCAATTCTTGAAGGCTTTTGTCCAGCGGCTTGTCTGGGCTTCCAAGTGTCTCATTCAGCTTTAAAGCTGTTTCATTTGCAGCTGCAGAAAAGTTGGCAAATTATATATATCATCAAAGAGAGACAAGGGAAAACAGAGGAAGGGAAGGAAATGGAAGCAGGGATAAACAGAAGAACATTGTTATTATTACCATTTATTACCCACCCTTCATCCCAAGGTCCCAGGGAGGGTTACAACAATTAAAGCACAATAAATAAATGTTTATTGGTTATACTTGAGTAATATTCAAGCACTCAAAAACCCTAATATGAGTGTCTGGGAGAGTGGGGATGTTTGCTCCACCCCCCCCCCACCCCCAATCACCTTCCATGACTTGGAAGAATAAGTTCCAAAGTTAGGAGTTTGCTCTACTCAAGAAGCTTTCCTGTGTGATTTAGAATCCTGATTTTCTATGGTTCTAAATCATGCAAAGCAGGTCCTTGTGAACAGAGCAGGTTTCCTGTTTCAAAAGTTATTCTTCCACCTGATGGAGAGTGACAAGGTGGGCAGAGATAGTGCTCTCAATCCAGCTTTCCTATATTGTTTTCAGGATTTAGAATACATGAACTGTGCTATATGTAAGCTTGATTAGAGTGGGATATGAGGACTAGGCTGCTGTACTAAAAGCTTTATAGAAAAGGTGGGATTTGAAGCAAACAGGGGGGTTAAATTATTTGTGGGGACAATATAAGTAGTGAAATTTTGGAGACTGAGGAAATAATTTTAATGAAAGGCCTGGATTATGTTAAAAGACTGTTTGTTAGAGGCAATCCTTAATTTGCAATAGATTGAGAAATAATTGTATGGAGACTTCTTAGTGCAGAGCAAGAAGTCAACAGTATACATAAAGCATTCATGATTGTATGTCCGGTACACTATAATACTATAAATAATGTCAGAGAGCCTGAATTTAAAACTCGTTACATCAAATTAAGTGTCTGGGGCGGTGTGAAGCTTATGCTTCAGAGGAAACTCCCCCAAAAGAATAATCATCCATGCATTTAGGACAGGAATGTTAATTTATTAGTATCCAGATTTTTGTGAATGTAAGAGACATTCATAACACCATGAAAATTGAAAACACAGCCTCCTAGGTTGCCTTATACTATGTCAGACTTTGTCCATTTGGACAAAAATTGTCTACTCTGGCTGGCAGCAGCTATCCAGGGTTTCAATGAAAAGCATTTCCCATTAACTGCTGTCAGGTTTTTAGCAGGAAATTGCAGGTCACCTGCCCCCCCCATCTCACTAAGGGCCTTTCCAATATTTCTTATTAAATGATGATTCGCCTGTGCAAAGAAGGGCTTCAGCAAGTTTCTCGCCTCTTAATTCAGCTTTGAGGGCTGGGTGTGTGGAATCTCCTTAAAAAAAGAAAAGAAAGATGTGCCAATCTGTTTTTTTTGGGGGGGGGGGGGAGGGTCTAGTCCCTTGCATTCACCCTATGTCACTGAACAGCCAATAGGTTATTGGCTATGGATTTAGTTGCGCAGTTATGGCTGCTGAGCTGGCACATAGGTGGACTGGAGTAGTGAAAATTGCAGGCAGTTCTCATTACTTTAGCTGGAAAATAAAAGATCAACTAGGAAGAGAACAAAGGAGGTCAGACTATGAAATCTAAATTCAAACAATGACTGTGCTGCACCAAGTTTACAATAATGTGGTTGTTTTGCTCCCTTTTTGTTTATTACTTATGCATGGTGTTCTCTTATTTTCAACCCCCCCACCCAAAATGACTTGATACCTTTAGTTATGGCTCTCAACTGTACTTTGAAGTTCAGAAAATCATGCTCCTTGCAGGGGCATAATGCCTACGTCCCTGGGCATATGTATGGCTAGCTGCCATCTGCAAACACTAAATAGCAGGTGTTCATTAACAGTAAGTAGTAATGCATTTTTAAAGCCATTTTGAGAAATCAAAAATGTACTGTTAACGCACCACACAGGATGCTAAAACAACAAGAGGACTTTCCCCACCCCCTTCTCCTCCCAAATGTAATTTTTACTGCCTTGAAAATAAACAACAGCAAAGCAGAAGTTCCCCATTAGTTATTTAATCATAATAGTTATTCTTCAAGAACCTGAACATCCCTGAAGATCCCTGAAGGAGAAGGTTCAATTTTTCTGCTGCTCTGTGCTTTTAATTGCCAATCTGCCAACAGTTGTAGCAAACTTAGATTGCAGGAAGTCTACAATTATTTGGCTATATAGGTTTTTTTCATTTAACAGATTTGAAGTCCAGCATTTTAATCAATTGATTTCTTTCGGCTCATGTATGGTACTCTTTTTCAGTGCTTTCGTGTTCTTGGTCCCAACCGGTGATGCTTTACATTTCTCGAGAGGCTATTGGCACTGCCTGCCTGCCTCCCCCTTCTCCGATACCTTCTGCTGCCTGGAGGGTGCCCTTGATGAACTGTCCAAGCATCTTCGCTCTCTCATTAGTTGCCTGAGCGTGCTGCCCAGTTTGCTCCCCATCTGCTGTCACCTTGGTCGCCTGGCGATACAGATTAAAGAAACGTGTAATTAATGAACATGACAAGAAGATACTCCATCTGTCTGAATCTACTTGGAAACTTTACCTCAAGCAAAAGGCAATCAATGAATTATTGATCAGATATACTGGAAGTGACACACAGTCTTCCCAAGTACACAATTACATTTTATTACTCCCTTCTACCATTAAAGAGGCATCTGAGGCTTTATTCTGGGTTCTTAGAACACATACTGGAACAGGACACAAAGAGATCCCAGATGACATTATTTTTCTTTGACTTCGTTCACCAGCTATCATTCTTAGCACATGTCGAGCTCCATCCATGGTGAAAGTACTGAAGTCTATTGAAGCCATGAAGGTTTTAGTGTTTTATTAGCCCCTTCAGCCCTATTGATTTCAGTGTAACTTACAGAACACTAAAGTTACACTCCAGATCATTCTTGCAATGGATACTTCACAGTCTGTTTACACTCTTGTTATGCTTTTTAATAAGCTGAGTATGGGTTACACCCAACTACGTTCCATTTGAAGCAGACACATTGACATTAATGGACTCAAGTTAGTCATGCCCATTGATTTTGAGGGGCCATGTTAAACACTGAATGCAACCCTATGTTTTTATGAACTATTCATTCATGTAAGTTCTTTCCGCATCAAGGAATATAATGTATGCATGTACTCATGTGTTGTCTTCTTTTATAAGAGAACTTTGATGCCTCTGGACAAGCGTCAAAGAATAAACTCTACCTTTCACTTATAGACTTCATCAAAGTCTTTAATGCCTTCAACATTGAAGCTATGTATCCATTCTAAATGCTGTGAGAGAGGAATCAATGCTTAGCTTAGAAAAGAACACTCTGCTACCAGAAAAGAAGCAACGGGAAATGCTAGATATCTCACGAAGCTTGTTATTTCTGTGTTACAGAACACAACTGGCTGAACATGCACATCAAGGCCTACAATACCCAATCTCCTCAGAACTATAAGGGACAGACCAGCCTGGTCCCTTCAAGTGCAATTTCAGTCCAGAGGAAGACCCTAGATGAACACATGTGTTCATTTATTGATGTAACCACAATCCACCCTCCCCACGAATATTTCAAGGCAGAGTACAACATATGAGAATAAAACCCACATGAAATTATTAATAAAGCATCAATATCTACTGGCAGGTTAACAAAGAAAACTCATGTTAGAGAGGTTCTGTCTAAACCAGACATAGGCAAACTCAGCCCTCCAGATGTTTTGTGACTACAATTCCCATAATCCCTGACCACTTGTCCTGTTAACTAGGGATGATGGGAGTTGTAGTCCCAAAACATCTGGGGGGCCGAGTTTGCCTATGCCTGGTCTAAACAGCATAGTTTTCACCAGTGCTACAGGGCTAACTTCTCTCTGGCCCTGTGCTGATGAGTTGGGGTCAAGATAACAAGAATTTGAAAAGAGGAGGCTTGAGGCTTGAGCAACTGACAGCTGATAGTTGGGGGAAATAATATAAACACTGCATACTCGACAGGATCTTTTTTGCAAGATGGGGGGGGCAAGATGTGGAGCATGCATATCTGATGCTGCAGTCCTGCTTTCTCCTCCTCACGCTTATTCTGCTTCTTAGACTGACCATCTAACAGTTAAAAGATCTATCCCTGGTAACTATACCCCTGCAGAGAGCGCTTGACTGGTTCACTGAGATCCTGTGTTCAACAAACAGGGGATTTATTGATTTGAACCATCAACATCTTATGGATTTGAGAGAGGCATAGTGCCTAAGACCTGCCGCTCCCAGTTTCTGATAGGGTTCACTCATTTTCTCTAAAATACAGTGTGTTATATCAAGCAGCGTTTGCTCACAAAGTGGGATTTTTATCTCTCAGCACCAGGGATAATTTTTTTTAATTTTTATTAAATGTTGAATCTCCAAGTTTAATCATTCACCTCCTTCCCAGGTTCTTCTCACATTGTTCAAACAAGCACCTAAACCAAAATCACTGTTGAAATAAGACCTAGGCTACTTCACCACTAGGTGGCACACTTTATATTAATATAAATTCTTACTACCTGATTGACTAATGAAATTCCAATTTCTGCACAGTTTGGAGTCTTTACTAATAAAAGGAATAACAAACAACAGAGGTGTCATCTCAAGAGAACTTTACCCCCTACAAAATAAAGGCGTTTTTAATAACAAGATTTCCCCCTCATCTCTTCTAGATGAAGGTTGCTTGATAGGCTCTAAGTCATAACTGAGATTTGATTTGAATACACGATTTTCTCTGTCTGACTGTGCCTCTGTTGGATTACAAACTGGAATAAACGAAAGTGTTTTTATTTTATTTCCACAGGTCAGACAAATGCTAGGACAAATATAAAAAAAAGACAAACTGAAGTAAAAGCGAAACGAAGCCTTGCCTATTTTTTCCTTTGGGGGCTTTATAAAAGCAGCCTTTGGTGGAAAATAACAGTGTTATTCTGTGACAAATCACATTCTATTCATTCTATTTTTCTGGCTATTGACACAATTGCATGGTGTAGGACACAGGTACAAAACAGCTGAAACTTGTCAAAAAAAGGTTGACCAGCCTCTATTATAGTAGAAAATAAGCTTTCAACGTACACTTAGATAACCCTCAGGCAGAATGAGAAGGCAGCTGAGATGGTGTCTAATTAGCTGTTGAAATAAACCAAGGTCACTGTCTTTGTACTTAAACCTGGGCCATTTAAATTCGCAGGACCTGATCCAGGACAGGACCACAAAAAGAACAAAGAATGGAAGCTTCACTCCCAAGCCAGAGTTTGGATCTGCAATGGACACCCCTTCCCATCGTTCTCTATTTTTAATTCTACTTTCTTTGATGGTGTTTCAATGGACCATGTGAAGCTCTCAGAGTAGTTGTTTGGCCCTAGGGGCGGAGAGGGACCGGTGGCAAAGCTCTGTAGAACACCTCCCCTCTTGCCAAGAAGAAGCCCTTGCAGAGTTTGCCCTACCCTTGTGCCAGGCAGCAAGGCTTTGCAATGGCTTTTCCTTGAGGGCAAAGCCCTTGCACAGCTTCATGCCCCTACCCTACATGGTGGGGGCAGCAGCACACCATTTTGCTTCAGCCGCAAAAATGTCTTGGGCCACCTGTGTGTCTAATGGTAGTACCAGAGCCAAATACACCTTGATATTGACAAATAATGGAGGCTTAATTTCTTAATCGACCAAAGAATCGTTTCAACACCATTCTGACACCAATTGTGTCATATTCTCATTGAGAGCAGTGTGTGAAGTATCCCTATTACCACCCATACCACATGACTTCCTAGCCCTCTTCAGGCATTAAAACCTCTCACTCAAATAGCATTGTGTGGTGGAGAACTGAGGCAATCATAGTTCTAAACAGCAAGGAGAGCCTCCATAAGAACAGGGGGCTCCACTGTTTTAGAAGTTCGCCCTTCAAGCCATGGAGGGTGACCCTGGCAACAACAAAGGTAGAGATTGGGGCATTTGTACCCACTCATTTCACATGATGCTGCTTGTATGGGGCTTTAGAACACCTGAAGCTTTAGAACATCCTGCATACAGACATTGGCATAACCAGGGCCGTATTTACCAAGGGGTGCAAGGGGTGCAGGGCACCCGGGCGCTGAATTCTGTGTGGTGCCAGGCGCCCGCTGCTGAAGCCGCCAAAGAGTATTGTATTGAGCTGCTATGCGGCAGCGGGGTCAGCGAAACCGTTGACACAACTGATCTCGCGCCACCTGCCTGTTAATGCTGCTGCAGGGAGAGCACTCACTCTGGAAAGTCTCGCTCACAAAGCTGTGAGGAGGCAGAGTGACAAGAAAGAGGGGGAGACAGACAGAAAGAGAACGCGCCTATCTAGCGATGGGATCGCACACAGGCTCCGGAAGAAGAACTCGTATATGTGCGCTCGCAAGGGCCCTCCCAGCTCCTCTAGAAGTAAGCCACAATGAAAGGCTGCCCGAGATGGCTGTCCCACGCATGCACACAGTGCCCGCCCATCTCATCTTTCAGACTCCCCCCACAACCGTAAGCGCATGTGTGGAGTCTTTACACTAACTCCCAATGTGTTCTTTGTCTTCTTTAGAAAAGCTGGTTTTAAACAACACACACACACACACACACACACACACACACACACACACAAAACTCCGTTTAGAGCCGCACAGGCATGAGCGCCATTTATCAAATGATAAAAGTGACATAAGCATAATAAAAGTTAATTTGGAGGTTAAACTCAATTTGGAGGCGCTGGGCGGATCTTTGCACCCCGGTGGCGCATATGCTAAAGACGGCCCTGGGCATAGCAACCTGAGATGGGGTCCTTGGGAAGTGGCTCCAGTAACATAAGAACGTGTCCTGAAACGCTTTTCTTAAAAATGAAATTGGGGTCTAACCCTTTACCCTCTGGGCTCACCCTTGTCAAAAGCTCGTCCATCTCCGTCACAAGAGTATCCAAGTTCTTCTTTGCCACCTGAAGGAGTCTCTCTGGTGCTCGCTGAGGTGACAGTAAATGCTGAAGAAATAAAGTCATTTTACATTATGGATTTCAGAAATAACGCTGAATAAAGCTGCTCTGTTGACCTTAATTATTGCCGCTGCTGACACATAAAGCATGTTCATAAACGAGGGCAAGCAGTATATGCATGGGCCTGAGTAAACACAGCACTGATAAACATGTAATGTGGCTCTTCTTTATAAAATGTTAAGAGTTATTTTGTGACATTAACGGCACACATTTCACGCCACTGTTCTTACAATTTGTTTCCTTCTGTCCAAGAGAACAAACATGAATTACTATAGCATCTTCTACTTATTAATCCTCCCAATAATTTATTGTAATAGCTATTTAACCATCGTGGTATGCTTAAAGTAATTAAACCATTTTTACACCACCCACCCATCCTGATCTATACATAATCTCACATGCCCAAAAAAGCGTATGTGATGGCCTCTCTGTCCAGATGTGAAATCTAAAGCTGGTGATGGTTTTGAAAATACCTTTAATTCCTGGGTCGTATTTTCAAACGAATAAAGCATTTTATATGGAGGGTGTAGCGGGCCGCTGAGATTGACACTCAAAGCCATCTGGTTTAGAGATTCTAAGTCACGAAGTAGGACTCCAGTGCAGTCGTCATCACAAACTGTGGGAAAGGACAGTAAAGAATATTTATTCTTGCTAAATATTTGAGGCAGATGCTTGGTATTTCAACTCAGAAATATTTTACAGTGCCCATAAAGTTCTCCAAAATATAAGGCCACTAAACTCCAATAAATGGCGCCTTAAAAACCCATGGTGCAATAAAAGGAAGGGAAACAAAGATGTGAGCAGCAGATGGGATAAAATGGGATATCTAATTGTCAACAACTTGAAAACAGGGCTTTGTGATTTACAATGTGTTTTCAGCTATTGCTTTTTTGTATAGGAGGAATTCAGTATATAGTGCATTTTATAAAGTCACAAAAGCAAACCACAGGTCACAGTCCAGAGGAGCTTATAATCTCAATTTGGATGGAGAGAGGGAAGAGACAACATGGAGGGTGGGTGGGCACAGGCATGGGCAACAAGAATGAATGCAAGCAAATTCATTTAATTCACAATGGCTAAGTTCAATTGTCGACTGGGACTAATGCCAGTAACGTGGCTTCATAAAAGAAATTGGACTTTTGAGCTGGGACCTAAAGGGAAAAGGGAAGCCCTGTTCACACATTACTTGCATGTAGGGCACTCACAGTTTTAAGCAGGAACTACGCTTCTCACCCACCTCCAATCTCATGCTCCTGAGATAGTTGTGCCCCCCCCCCTGCACCATGTATTAAGTAAACTTGTCAGCAAACTTGGCTGGGACACCCAGTTGTGCAGACACCCAAACTGCAAGTGTATGTATGGATCCTTTGCAGACAACCACACACGATTCATGGATGTCAGAAGGCAGCACTACAGTAGGGGTACAGCATTGGGGTGGGGTGGGGAAACTGTGAGAGGGACAAACGTATGCGAAGGAGACCATTCCAGGGATAAGGATAGCAAGGGTGCATGGTGAAAAAAATGGCAAGAGAGTAGGAGACTGGTGACTCAAGGTGGTAGAAATGGAGAAGTACAAAATACATTGGGAAATTAAAGTAGAATGGTAAGACCTTGGAAGTGAAGGATAAGGAGGGCAATAAACTTGAGAATCAAGAGCAGGTGAATAATGCAATCATGCATGAGCCATCGTAATGTTCTCATTAAGGAGACTAATAATAAAAGTCTCTGCCACAGGAAAATTAATCCAGACAATCTAAAATTACCTTAATTCAAATTTTTAAAGCAGAATGTATGCATGTAAAACAATTTGCCCTTTTGTCATCAGTAGAATTAAGGGCTCGCTCGTGTTTGCAACACATGGGTTGCATAGAAGGGCTGCAGAACCACAGACTTTCCCAGTACAGATGTTTAAGGATTGTGTTTAAATAATGGTACGTCCACATCCACTATCTGGGATTATTCTAGAGCCCTCACTCAAGACATTCATCACAAATGATAATCTTCCCTCCAGTCTTCTCTCCAAAACTCAATCATTATGACCAGTCAAGGGCTGCCAAGAGTTAACGACAGGACTCCATTGCGGAGCCTCTTTGAAATGACTTAGGAGCAGAGTAGTTGTTGGAGCCCCTCTTTAAATGTGTATATAAAAATACAAAACTGTGCCCCCGGAAGACACCTGAAGTTAGCCCTGTATTGGGATTTTTTTAATGTTTGAAGTTTTGCTGTGATTTTATTATGTTGGAAGTCGTCCAGAGTGGCTGGGGCAACCCAGGCGGATGGTTGGGGTATAAGTAATATATTACTTCTACTACCATACTGAGAAGGATGGGGGGCTATGCACAAATTTTATCCCTTCCTATACTTTTTGGCATTCAGTCAAATTCATGTCAACTCTTTCTCATATAAGCAGCTATGATGCTGCTTCAGCCAGCATGGAACTAAAAGCTCCCATTTAGCTGCAGAAGTAGAAACAACAGCAAGGAAAATCATTGGATGGGAGGCAAATTGATTTAGTGCAATGAGAAGGCAACTGTCAAGCTGCACAAGGAAGCACAGAGATGTTATTTTCAGCTCCTTCCTTTCCTCACTAAGTTCTTTTTCCTTTCCACTCGATACAGTCCTCCCACTAATTTGTTGCTTGAACTGAAGTGCACTATAATTGCTTGAGTAAGGGGGCAATATTTTCTACTTTATGCATGCACATCAGAAAAACCTATTAGTGGTGCAAGTCTTCTCATTTGTATGCTTGCTTATGGAACACAAAGAGAAAGCACATTTCCATAAATAACATATAGTTTTAACACTGGGCTCTGTGTTTTATATACCAACATCTATTCTAGTTGGTCAAGGAGTCAGACAGATCTGTCAGGCAGGCTTTCAGAAACTATAAATCAAATAAATAGTAGAATACCATTTTATTTGAAAAACCTAGAATCCTAAAAAAATAAAATAAAAATACTTTGTTGTGCTAGACCAACATATAGCCACATACTAACAGATTTCCCTACTTAACACTGATGTATACTCTTTTGTTTAAGTAACCCTTTTCTAGTTAACCTTGAAATAGCTGGCAATAAATATAGCAAAATGGGATGCAAATGAAAACCAACTTAATTCAGCATGATAGGAAAAACAAAAAAAGCAAAAAATTAATAATCCTGAATGGCTTATAAAGACATGAAAATATTCAGAATGAACAAGCAACTGTTGCCTATAATGTGCACACTGAACATTCATCATGCATTAACACCTCTTGCTAGATAATTGGGTTGAAAAGAGAAGATGTAGCAAGTTCCACAATTTAGTAAAAGAGACAGAGTAATGTTACTCCAATATGCAGCCTGGAACGCACTGAAAACATTTCAAGACTCTAATTACATAATTTATACATGACTAAATATTTCCATGGTTTAATATATAAAACTGTCAGTATAAATTTGTGTCCGGTATTAGAAAATGCAGCATTATGCCCAAATCATTACTGCTGTGCACACATGAAAGACAAAAAAAATCATGCAATGTTTCAGTAAAGAGTTAGCAGGAAGCAACGGCTTTTCCTCACAAATCTGCTTCACTTACCAAATACAGCACAGCTCAGAGTTGTCTTAAATGTGAAATGCATGTTTGTTAAAACAAGGAAGTCTCTTTTTAAAAAAAAGAAAAAGAAAAAAAGAAAAAAAATCTGCTTGCAAAGAAAGCTACATCATACGGGCATTATCAAATGAATTGCTTCCCATAGCACAGGTGTAGAATTTTTTTGGTCCTCCAGATGTTGCTGAACTATAATTCCAACCATCCCTGGACATTGGCCATGCTTGCTGGGGCTGTTGGGAGTTGAAGCTCAGCAACCTCTGAGCTTCCCCACACTTGTCTTAATGCAAGGACTTTTGGTTGCATAATGGAAGTTCTGCTCCCTCTTCTCTCCCCATGCCTCCTGCCTAAAGCTGTTATGGATTTCCCCTCAAAGCAGATTTGGGGAGTGTTTGTGGGGAGAGGAGAGGGGTAGTTCTGTTGTGTAACCAGAAGGCCTTGCACCAGCAAAAGCACTTAAGATGGATACTGCCTTATGTCTTGCCCAGCTCATCAGTCTTTTTTTTTAAAGTGTTCTCCAAGGCCAGAATCCTAAGAACCTCAATCATGGCAGAAAGCTGTCTTTCACTGCTTGCTTAGCAAGCCCTTGCCATCTGAACGCTAACTGAATTCAGAGTGTAGGTCACCTTCTAAGCCCACCAGCCAAATGGAGTGGCCTGGAATGGGTACCAATTTGGCTTGTGAGGCTGTTTCCCAAAAACCACACTCATCTGCCCACACCTGACACCCTATCAAGTAGGGGGTAGATACAGATATGGCCTGACAGGCTGCACAACCAAGTTCTCCACGGGAAATTTGACTGTGCAGCTGACTCTTGCATGAAGTAGGGTGCAGTCACTGCCCATCAGCTGATAGGCAGTGAGTTCAAGACCAGTGGATTGGATGTGTGACTGCTTAGTTGATCCCTGCAGAAAGCAGCTTTGCCAACCCTATGCTTGGCAAATTACATTGCCAACCATGAAAATTAAGTGCTAACCCCATTGTTGCCTGGAGGACAAAGAAGGAAGCCTGTTTTACCTGCACAATCAGGGTTCTAAGTCACACAGAGCTTTAGAATTACAGCAGGCCAGACCTTCTCCTCCAAAGTGTGGAGGGTGATGGGACAATGGGGAGGTGATCAGCAGGTCCTTGCCCTCTCCTCACATTTATTCTAATCGTGTGATTGTTTAACTGTCCAAGCAGGCGTTGTTTTAACTTCTTCAGAATTGTTCCCAGTGTTTTTAGCAACTCGTTAAGCAAACATCACAGATGAGTCCTTATTCAATTGCAACTTTCTATTTTTGCATTCACGTTTCACCTGTGACTGTCCTTGTCTTTGATGGGAATGGACTAACCATCCAAAAGCAGATTCTGCAATGTAATTTTTGATTATCATTTTGATAGGCTTAAGTGTAGCTAATCAGAGTAAATTGGTCACATGCTGAGGACAGAAAGCAGAAATACAGGATCAATTTCACAGTGACCAGAATTCAAGCAATAATAAAAGAGAAGGCAATCTACTCAGAAGAGCGATGCTGGAGAAATCTATCAGTGCTGTCAGTGCTGAAATGGTGGTTATTTTTATACTTTTATCAAAGTATACAGCCTTCAACATCCTGTACTCCTTCACCCAGCTCTGTATTTTATTAGGTATATGTGAACCAGCAGGACTAGGGGAGCTGGGGAAGCCAACATTCCAAGAAAATATTAATCAGAAAATGACACAGTTGATCAATATTTAGGAGGGTACATAAAAATTAAATAAATCCCATTTTATCTGTCAAAGGACCTGTGAAAACCATGATAGAAGCTTTAAAAAGTATATTTTTGTGGGGTTTGAAAATCCATCTGACTCCTTCTGCTGGATGAGATTCAAACAAGGGAAAAGCTCATATCTCAGCAGCTGACCACATATTTGCATGCAAATGGTCCCAGGTTCAATCTCCAATAGGACTGGGATGGATCCCCTTGTGAAATTCTGGAGAGGTGCTGCCAGTTTAATGGTCAGCTTTGATATAAGGCAGCTCCATGTTCAACCCGGTGTGATTTTCTGTTCTGATCACATACATGAAGCTTTTAAGCTCCTCCCTTCAAATAGTAACTATCTCCCTATTTACTCCATCCTAGAAACCAAAGGAGCTTCCAGAGTGGCAACCTGTAAAGCACAAGAGCCTGCTGTCAGAAGTTATTGTTCCCTCCCCATGTGTAAGCAGAACTGTTTTCCACTCATGCACAGACTCTGTGTTTGGGTCTCACCAATATCAGCAGTTCAAGACATGGAAGACAGAGAAAGGATATTGGAGGGGCAGCGCCTATTCTCAGTGAAATTCTGCAAAAACAAGATTCACATTCTGAAAAGCAAAACAAGTCATCCAAGATCCAGAAGTACTGTTAATATACATACAAACACATGCTATGCCTTCTCGAGCATGCCGGGGTTCACATCCTGCACACTTCCAGCCAGTAGATCCAGGTTTGCACGTGCACTGTCCAGTTACAGGATCACAGGGAACAGGCAGAGAACCATATGGATGGCACTCACATTCTTGGCAAGATCCACCAGGAATTCTTGGGTTCCCAGTGTATCCAGATGAACATCTATAGGTTGCAAAAATACAATAAAAACTAAATTAGTTTTATGTAGTTGGGTTAAATGAGTTTGTGTGGAGGAATCACCATAGAAGGATAGGATGGATATTCGTACACAGTAGAGGGGGGGGGGAAGGTTTGGCAAGGTCCAGGGGGAAGTTTTTGTTTTTGTTTTGCAAGTTCTGGAGGGAAGTGGTGGTTCTGGTGAGGTAGCACAGGTAGCACAGGCAGGTGATGGGTGGCTTTGACAAAGTATAAAAGGGAGGGGGTGGCTGCCATTGGCAAGGGTGTGTGTGTAAATGAGCAAAGCACTTTCTTTCATCACATATCTCCTTTTTTCGTTCTTCGTTCTTCCTATGAACAACTCTTGTCTTCAGTGAATTTCGATATCATCCCATCTTTCTACTTAAGATGTTAAACATTTAGCTTTACTGCAGACACCTCCATCAAACTGTGCTTTGCAGTAATGTGATTATACAAATGAACAATGGTGGCTTTTGGAATGCTAATCTGACAGTGAAAAAAGAGGCTGCACTGAAATTTTATTCAATATAAGCTTACAAAGGAGGCTTGCTCCCACACAGTCTACTTGAGGCCTGCAACTAATACCCAGTAACTTTTTCATCTTAGAGTTCTAGCATGTCCTAATAATCAAATGCTTCAGGCATGTGAAGCAACAGCTCCCAATAGCTTGGAGATATAGCAGGTCACCAGCTGGTTCTGTTCAATCCCCATATAATCCCCACGTGCCGTTCTTAAGAATAGCAAAGTCATAACAATCTGGAGGCATCTCCAGGGTTACCAATAACAAGATCCAACCTAGCCCACTGCAAGTCATTCTGCATCATAGAAATTCAGCAAGGGGATGGCAATGGACAGAAAGAGAGGTAGGAGCCTGGTAAGACTTTCAGTCAGCTATGGAGAAAATCTGTTCCTTCTTTCAGACACGGGTAGGCAGACAGTCTCACCGTGGCAGAAAAACACCTGTTGATAATCTTCCAAGAGATGATGGAAGATAACCTCTGCAGACTCAGAAGATGAAGAGCAGAGCACTCTTCAAGTCTTGCTGGCTCCACCTTGTTTGACATAGCGCTTCCTTGTTCACTGGTAGGAGCAGCAACATACAGGTCTTGCTGGTCACCTTCTGCTCTCTTGCCTTTTCACTGCCTGAATGAAGGCCATCTACTCTATCCTACCTGCACCCCCTCTGCCAACCAAGGGTGAGTTCAGTAACACTTTCCTGGTCCTGCTTTTCTTTCACAGCTCCTCCCTTGTTTTCCATGAAGTACTGGAGCTTCTGCTTTGCTTCTCCATGCCAGTGAGGAGGGGCTGCACTCTGCTGCTAGCCCATAAGGGACCTCAAAGTGCTGGGCTATGTGATCACTGCCCAGCTGACCTTTCTGCAGTCTGTTCTGATTCTATGGCACACAGCGTCACAAGGGGACATATAAACTTATTGTATTATAACCACATCTGAGAATTAGGAATGCGAATCCAGTTATTTAATAAAACATAAAAACCGCTTGATTGTAGCAAAACCATCCAACGGTTTGCAATTTATTCCCTCATTACAATGGGCCTCTTCTGATTAAGGTAGTTAAGTTAAAGTTAGGTAAAGTTAAAGGACCCCTGGGCGGTTAAGTCCAGTCAAAGGAGACTATGGGGTTGTGGCACTCATCTCGCTTTCAGGCTGAGGAAGCTGGCATTTGTCCAGTTTTCCAGGTCATGTGGCCAGCATGACTAAACTGGTGCATGGAGGGCCGTGATGAGTGCCAGTGCGCATGGAAATGCCATTTACCTTCTCACAGCAGTGGTACCTATTTATCTACTTGCACTGGCATGTTTTTGAACTGCTAGGTTGGCAGGAGCTGGGACAGAGAAACGGGAGCTCATCCCATAACGGGGATTTGAACCGCCGACCTTCCAATCAGCAAGCCCAAGAGGCTCAGTGGTTTAGACCACAGCATCACCTGTGTCCTGGTTGCAATTTATTCCCTCATTACAATGGGCCTTTTCTGATTAGACAAATTTAGCACACATTTATTGCTTGCTTGTCCATTACTCCTTTTGCCATTTGTTTCCTAGTTGCTATGTCTTTATTTTATAATTTGTGCTCAATACTTTTCCTTACCTTTCACAGTACTGTCCTTCATATCCAGGTGGGCAAGCAGTACATCGGTAATCATTGACGCCTTCTGCAACGCATGATGGACTGAAGCTGAAAGCAGAAAATCAAAACCACAAGGTTTTCTTTCTTTCATGTAACATATGACAGGTGCAGAGAGGGGCATCCAAGTGATTTTGGACGCCCCCCCACAATTTAAAAATGCAGCTGTGATGATTCTGATGCAAAAGAATGTCAGTTAAAGACTTCTGTAGACTTGTCACATCACACAATGTACGTTTTCTTAGTGGGAAATGTCCTGTTTCATCAATTGACAAAATTATATAGCATTTGGTAACCGAAACAAAAGAAACTGACCATAAATGCCATTTGCTTTGGAAAAAGTGGCTTTAAATGTGAATTATCATGGGCAAAAAAATCTGCCATGCCGGGTATGGATGAGGCAGAAGTGTTCCTCTGTTAAGCCCTACCTGAATCTCCCTCCTCCATCACAGGCAGAGCCAAACCAGTGAAGAGAGCACCAATGTACTACCACCAGCAGAATCCTTGCAGTGATAATAATTGGGACTTCCCCCACCGCCCTTGCCCAGGGTGTTTCTTTGGTTGAGCTAGTACAGGAACCAGGGCATGCTGAGCCAGTCCCACTTTCATCACATTATAGCAACAGCCCTAACCTGGGCCTCTTTGCTGCACCAGCTTGGGAGTTGGACAGCAGAGAGGGTTTTTTCCCTGCCTCTCCTCATCTTCTGTTCTGGTCCACATAAACAACAAGGCTACAAATGCAGCAGTGGTCAAGTAAGATTGCACTTCAAGGAAATTTGAAGAGCTACTCTTTGATAAACAATAAGCATATAAAAAGTCTGGTGGCATGAATTTTTACAAAAGAAAAGCGTGCTTTTAATTTTTTTTCTTTTGGCCACAATTTTATGCAGATGATTTACCTGGGCGTAAGTTACGTTTAACCCAATGGGATTTACTTCTGAGTAGACATGCACAGGATTGTACTGTTAATTTCCCATATTAATGGAAGGATGTCACATAACCCCTATTTTAGATCAATGTTATTGTTTTTGTTCTTCTGGAAATACGTGTGCATGATTTTCTAATGGGGAAAGGGCATGACCCCAAGAGGAGAGCAGAGATCTGCTTTCGTTGCTGTTATTACATTGTTTTGTTATGAATTACAGAGTAGTTTTCTGCTCTGCTTTTTTATAAATGGGTTTGAATGGAATGCAAGTTCACTGCCAACAGTCTGAATGAGTGAACTGACCCAAAGGGGCCAGTGTCAAGGTTTGTCATTGAATAGTAATATTCATAAATTCAATTTCATTGCCTTTAGACACTGAATGTCTGCTAGGAAGAGAATAATGCTGGTTAACAGTACTACTTTCCATTGAAGTTTTTAATGTGTACTTTAGAGTTCATGGTACTGTCTAGCCTGCTTAAACCCTCTCATACATTGTTTGTACTGTAGAAGTGTGCCTGCTTCTCAGCTGGCAAGCAAATGAATAAATTGCTGGTTAACAACTAGATAAATTTCTTAAATTATGATACATGCACCCCAAAAGTGTTTCTGATACATGTTCTGATCTTTAGTAGATTTTTAAAGTATCCTTTAATAAATAAAGGCCTGTGGCAATGTTGCAGAGTTGTCATTCCAGTCCGTGCTGCTTTTATTTGGAGATTAACAATCTAAACCCAAGATTGACCAGGATGAGAGGGTTTGGGTTCGGTGGACTTTGGGTTTCCCCTGCTGAGCTGAGGCTACACCTGTGGAAGTCCCTCTTCTGGCTGAGCTGAAACCAGACTAAGTCCCTTCCCCAGCTTAGCTGGGGTTCAGCTAGTAGAAGTTAAGCCAGTGTAACTGATGATGGCATAAGCCCCGCAAAATGACTGTTCAGGGAGCTCAGTCATGTGACCTAGCAACCCAGCGGAATTTACGTAACCTGCCCCAGTGTAAATTATGCAGTTAAGATTCAACTGTTCAACATCTCCACCCCCACCCACCCCCAAAATAATAAAACTATCCAAATGCTTCAGCCTTTCCGCTTACAGAATCTGCTCTTACCACTTAATTGTTTCAAGGCTACAATCCTATTCCTACTCCTGGGAGGAACCCAATTGAAATCAATAGGCCACACTTCAATTTGGTACTTCGCCTGTTTTACCAGCTAAGCAAGGTTGTTGTAAGAATTTTGTGACATGATATTTAACCTCCGTGCAGACTTTAAAGCCCCGAGGAGCATGTGGAATTGTTGGAAATGTTAAGCTGATATGCCCAGGGTTTGTAGAACATGCATCAAATAGGAGAAGAGGAAAAGCATTGACGGAAGCAGGTGCCACAACATTTGCAACTACCTGTGCAACACTTGCTGAGCCAGATTAATGCTAAAAAAGCAGTGTGGCAGCTGGAGCCCCAGACAAAAACTTCCCCTTAGCTATACTGTAGTACAGTCAGCACCCTCCTCTAACATGCTTATAATGCATTAAATCAATAGTGCTTGAATGAGTAATAAAATTACACCTTTGCAAAAAATGTAAACAAATTGATCTACTCACAAACTCATTATCCAACACATTTTCAACTCAGTGAAAACAGACCCGCCAAGCAAGTCACAGTCTCGAGATTCCCCTCCCCCTACGCCCACACCAGCTCATCACATTTGAAACTGAATGCTGAATAAAGAAACAGGAAAACATGTTAAAAATTTAAAGACTTAAACTCCTACTGACTCTTAGTACTGTGGCCTCTGCAGTGAAGCAAAAGTAGAAGAGCAATATACTCAAAGCTTAGTATTCTGCCTTGCTTCATAAACAATTAGATATGTTCAACAATCCGCAGTCTAGCTAGCTAGGATACTTTCGTTCCAACTGATAGAGACTTATGAAGAAAACTGGTTTTAATAAGAACATTGTGCATGTTTGAAGCATTTCACATGCCTTATCTACTTATAGTCCTTACAATAACCCTTGTAAGGGTTCTGTCCTGGGCCCACTGTGGCTCAATAAACACAACGTTTGTTGTTTTCATAAACAACTTGGCTGAAGGGATTGAGGGGATGCTCATCAGATTTGCAGATGACGCCAAACTGGGATGGGGTAGCCAATGCTGTAGAAGACAGAGTCAGGATGCAAGATGACCTGAACAGATTGGAGAACTGGGTCCAAACTAACAAAATGAATTTCAAAAGGGACAAATGTCAGATTTTACACTTAGGCAGGAAGAATCAGCTGTACAAATCTAAGATGGGGGACACCCGGATTGCCAGTACAGTGGTACCTCGGGTTACAAACGCTTCAGGTTACAAACTCCGCTAACCCAGAAATAGTACCTCAGGTTAAGAACTTTGCTTCAGGGTGAGAACAGAAATCGTGCTCTGGCAGCGCGGTGGCAGCAAGAGGCCCCATTAGCTAAAATGGTGCTTCAGGTTAAGAACGGACCTCCGGAACGAATTAAGTTCTTAACCAGAGGTACCACTGTAGTACATGGGGAAAAGATCTTAGTAGACCACAAGCACTGGTGGAGGAAGAGGAGTGTGGGGGGAGCACACCGCTCTTGGCAGCACAATCCTGTCAGGGTGCCATTGTCGCATGCCCCGCCCCTACAGGTGGCGCACCCCACCCCAGGATGTGCACCAGCCCCGCCCCCGCCTGTTCTCCACCCCCCATGCCCAAGCATGAAGGTCCGCCACTGACCACAAGCTGAACATGAATCAACAGTGTGATGCAGCAGCACAAAAAGCTAATGCTATTCTAGACTGCATCAACAGAAGTATAGTGTCCAAAACAATGGAAGTCATAGTGACACTCAATTCTGCCTTGGTCAGACCACACCTGGAGTACTGTGTTCAGTTCTGAGCACCAAAATTTAAGAGATATATCAACAAGCTCCAACTAAATATCAGGAAGAACTTTCTGATGGTGAGATCTGTTTGACAGTAGAACGAACAGACTCCCTTGGAAAGTGATGGACTCTCCTTCCTTGGAGATTTTTAAACAGAGGTTTGATGGCTCTCTGTCATGAATGCAACTGTTGGTCATCGTGTTAAAGAACAGGCAGCATCTTCAAAGGATGCAAAGAAATGTTGAGTATTGCTAAAGCCTGAAATCAATATAGCACAAGTCTTTTAGATAAACAATCAGATACAGCATAAAGGACAATGAGAAAAAGAAGAGACCCCTCAGCATAAAATTAATAACATTTTAAGTCACATTTGCAGAAGAATAATGGGATGGAAAGGTCATTAGCATAACATACCCTACCAAATGGATTCAGCATGATAGTATCTCCTTTAAATTATCTGATCGTTCACAAGTTGTCCCAAACCAACATAACATTAAATAAGAACTCGATAAATTACAAAGCCCAGAGCGAGGTACTGTAACGCTTTTATGGCAGCTCAAAATATGAGCATAAGTCTCTCCATGGCTCCCTTGTGATTATATTGAACTTGAAAGCTCCGTTCTAGCTTCACTTGTGAGAATAATTTTTATAATGCTCATTCATTATCCGTTGACTATTACATTTTCCACCCTTTATGGATTTCTACATAGCTAATTAGCCAGGAAGCAATTTCTGAAGCAAGACAATTCAGCAGAGGTGGTTCAGTCACTATTCATTGTGACCCCATGCACCATTCTTTCTAATCACTGACAACTGACCCAGGAGAACCCCAAGGGAGATCTAGGCTAAAGCTAAGGCAGATTTGTAACACAGGCTTACTTGTTGCTTGAAACAGTCAGTGGGCATGCGCAAGGCTGGCAGTCATTAGGTGATCCTCTAACAATCCCATAGAACCCATGGGCACACCTTTCACAGTGGTTGCCACTAGTGTTGTGACGGCAGTTCTGCGAAACAGAGAGACCACAATTTTCAAGAATCAGCTTGAAAACATTTTTGTTCGTTACCACCATTACATAATAACACATTGGTTGGAATAGACCTAAGGTTTGTTTAATCCAGCGTTGTGTTTCTCACTCCATTAAAATGAAGTGAAGCAGAATGGTGTTGGGTGAGGGGGAGGTGAATAAGGGACAGAAGGGAAGACAACACCACATGGGCCATCAGCTGGGGGTTCCCTTCCAAGCTTTCCCTTTTGCTCTGCAGTCTTTAATTCTGCCTCTTTAATGGGACAGTGTTAACCCCCCCACCACCACCATTACATTAAATAAGGACAGAATTAGAAAGTTGAAACCCTATGCTTGGTCAATTCTCCAGGTTTCGGTTTGGTGTAGGAAACATTTCAAGATTTTCTGATTTATTTGTTTATATTTGAAGAACTAGGATCATTTCCAAGATAATTCAATGGGAGCTCTGGTGAGCTCATCCATCTCTAATTGCATTGGCTCCAGAGATCTAGTGAAGATCACCCGAGTTCTGGTTAGATATTTGAAAACAAACCCGGCATACAAATCTCTTGTCTTCTCCCCACATTACTTAATCTGCTCACCCAACTCTCCCAGAAATACACCTACCAACTACATGAAGTTTTTCTATTAAGTTGGTCCATACTCTTTCCTGTAATCATCTATTTTTGGGTTTCTTTTCTCAGCTAGTTCCCTAGGGGCTACCCAAGCACACAAAAAAATAAAAATAAAGGTAGAATTGGCCCTATTTGGTTTGGTCCACAGCTTGTGTGGCAATCATGTTGGTAGGTAAAGTGATGTAGAATACATTCCAGACATGTGCCAATGAGATGTGGCCAGTTGTGTTTCTGCAGCATACGGCTGTTTGTGTTTGTAGTTCATACTTTATTTTCCATTGCAAACTCTGGTGTGTATATATAGCACAACATATTTATTTATTTATTTGTTTGTTTGTTTGTTTGTTTTAAAAAGGTCCATGGCTGTTTTGTTATGGTGCAAAAGAATTCAGCACAAAGACAAAATTATTTGATAAACAGTATACGCAAAGCAGAATCGTTGTACCTGACATATGGAGGTTTCAGGATCACACATGTCACTATGGCCATGGCACTGACACGGAACACAGGCACCAAACGCCGGTCCTGGTCTTCTGCCAGCAGATGTAGAAAGAAGTCTATAGAAACCTGGGGAGCATGTCTGCAAGAAAACACAGCGAGGAAACCAAATGCCATTATATTGTGGCTTGAATAGGAAGGATTGGATAAGACTGCAAACACATCTCCATTCCCACTAGCTTTGACAGGCGACCTGCTCTTCATCATTCCAACAGCATGCTTCAAGCTGTTTTGCAAACAATGCACACTACACTTTAGAAGTAACAGAACCAATCCTAATTGAAAACTCTGCTGCCAGATCCCTTGGGTTGCAAAGCAACACTACTAGGCTTTTCATATTACAGCTAGAGAAACCTTTCATTTAGATGCTCCCTCCTTGTACATCATGTATCTCTCCCTCTATTTCCTAAATAAAAAAATCCCTTCCAGTAGCACCTTAGAGACCAACTAAGTTGGTCATTGGTATGAGCTTTCGTGTGCATGCCCACTTCTTCAGATACACTGAAACAGAATTCACCAGACCCTTATATATAGTGAGAGGGTGGGGAAGTGTATTACTCAAAAGGGTGGTGGAAATGGGTGATTGGCATTCCCACCACACTTCTGAGTAATACCCCTCGCCACCCTCTCACTATATATAAGGGTCTGGTGAATTCTGTTTCAGTGTATCTGAAGAAGTGTGCATGCACACGAAAGTTCATACCAATGACAAACTCAGTTGGCCTCTAAGGTGCTACTGGGAGGGATTTTTTAAATTTTGTTTCGACTTTGGCAAACCAACATGGCTACCTTCCTGTAACTAGATCTATTTCCTAAGAAAGAGAACTCCCTCTCTGTATACACACACTGGCTGTACAAAGTGAGCAAAAGTACTCTGTATTCATGTTGTCCTTGCTGTGTTTTTCTGAGATGACAAGCTAATATCTGCCTACACACAGGCTGATAGATAACAAGCTAATGCCCAGTGATACTCAGCAAAATATGTCTTCATGGCTACATTATTTATACTCGTATAATTTAAAGACCATAAAAATAAAGAATTCAGGAGAATAAAAATGCTACCACGGCCTGAGACCATTAGTCCTTGAAATAAAATTTATCTAGGTCTTGTACATTTTCTTCACCCAGCAGTAAAAATCAGTAAGCATGCTGAAAATTCCCATCAAGGATGACAGATGCAAAAAAAGAGAAGCAACCCTGCATCTTCTGACCCTCCTTTCTTTCCTATTATTCCCTAATGCACCTCTCATCTTTAACCATATTGTAAACCTGTGGACATAGTTTGCCTTTTCAGAGTTCTACAGAACTGCTTTATAAAATAAAAATAGCAACAGTAAATAATGATGATAACAACAATGGTAGTGTTATAATGCATCTATAGCTCTTCTGAGAAGTACAGAATTTGAAAATCAACAATAAGGTTAGGGAAGAGCCTTGGCTCAGTACATGCTATGAAAGCAGAGGTTCAATCCCAGCATCTCCAGGCAGGATTGGCGGCAGGAGGACACTGTCTGAAACCTCAAAGAGCTGCTGCTGGACAATATAGATCAGACACGGGGAAGCTGAGGCCCTCCAGATACTTCTGGATCCTCTAAACAGCATGGTTATAGCTCAGACATCATGGGAGTTGTAACCAAGCAACATCTAGATCAGGCATCCCCAAACTGCGGCCCTCCAGATGTTTTGGCCTACAACTCCCATGATCCCTAGCTAACAGGACCATTGGTCGTGGAAGATGGGAATTGTAGTCCAAAACATCTGGAGGGCCGAAGTTTGGGGATGCCTGATCTAGATGGCTGCAGGTTTGCCTTCCCTGATATACAGAATACTGAGCTAGATGGACCAGTGGTCTGACTCAAAGCTGGACAGGAACTAATATTAGGGCAAGGGCAAAAGCTCAGTGATAGTGCACCTGCCTTGTGTGCAGAATGTCACAGGTTCAATCCCTGCCTTCTCTAGATAGTGCTGGGAATTTCCCCTGCTTGAAACCCCCGAATAGCCACTGCTAAGTCAGGAGAACCAGTGGTGTGCCTCACAAACAGCTTCCTTTGTTCCTATGTTGCTGGTTGTGCCTTGAGACTCATCACACTTAGAGGGCCTTCACCTTTGAGCTTTCCCAATACTTTGTTTCAGTTATTCTCGGTTTAGGTTTACAGCTTAGCATTTTCACAGCACCAGGATTGATTGGAACATTAAGTTTCCAATGCTATGAACTAATCCTCATTCAGAATGACTGAATACAATGGGACTTGTTTCTGAGTAAACATGCACTCCTGGTAAAATAGAAAAATTCCTTCAGTAGCACCTTAAAGACCAACTAAGTTTTTATTTTGGTATGAGCTTTCGTGTGCATGCACACTTCTTCAGATACTCCTGGTTACAGTATCATGAGACGGTGCCAGAGACATGGCAGCTGCTAACTCAGAACTATGGCTGCTGCACTGCTAGCAGAAGGCAGAGTTGGGAAAAGATAGCCTCAGTGGCCTGCCTAGTTACTGAAACTCACTCAGCACACATACACCTGCATAGTTTTGCTGAAGTAGCAACTAAGGATGTTGGAGAGTTCAGACAAAAATGGAAACGGGAACAGAAGTTGCTGATGTTAGTTTCTTTGTCCCGTGTCTGGAAAGGAAATCAATGCAGTGAATAAGATCTGTATTCATTGTTTTAGTTGCTTTCATTCCGCAAACGATGCATTATTGATTATACCTTTCCCCCTAATTTACACTGTGACACCTCTGCACTGAAATGAATGGGGTGGAGTAATGTAATGACATCATCATTATGTAAGTTATATAATTACATAAATTACATAATTTCACTACAGCAGATAGCAAGAATAATAACCTAGTTTTTGGAAGAAGATGAGCTGCAGTAGAACAGAGACAGTGCTGTGTGCAAGGAATACAGGGCAGAGTGGAAAATGATCCCTTCCCACAACCTAAGTAGTAGCCCACATATCTTTAACACAACATGGTGGCAACACAGGTAAGGCTGTCAGGTTCACTTAGCAGTGAAGGAGCTAGCAATCTTCCATGGAACCACCTCATAAACTAACACCAGCACACCTCTATCCCTCCTGCAGCAGTTTTGCAACTTTTACAAAAAAATAATAATCTATTCTTACTTTAAAAAACAAAACAAATGAAGAAATAGCCGTGCTCGTTAAAAGGGGGGAGACAGCTTCTCTGAAACATGGCAGGTTGGTGAAAGTGATGGTTCAGCTATTATTTGAATAGCTGGGATGTATGTTCCTCATACAAATTACAAAACACAAATGGTCCAGCTCATACGGTCAGTGAAAAATATACTATAAGCCCTCCACAAGTACTATGGGCTTTCTACATTATTTCTATTCCTGTAGAACACTATAGTTCAGGATGCATTTGTCAAAAAGAACTACAGTAGAATCATTATAAAGGTTAAAATGGACATGCAGTCTAAAGTGTGACAGAAGTCTAATGGATACACTTCTACTGCATTCCTGAGCCATTTCAGGACAGAGTACATGCACTGAAAAACTATTTCCAGCAGACTTGGGGCCAAACTACATAGATCACAAAGATCTGCAAGGAGCCTTCCTGGCTGCCTGGCTGCCTGCAGCATCGGATTGGGACTCTGTGGTGGTGGGCTAGTTTTTTAACCCTTTGTCCTCCACTCTTGGCTGCATCCACATTAGGTCCCCTGCACCTATATTCTGCAATGTCAAAAAATAAATAAATCCTGTTTATATCATGTCCACAACAGGGGTGGGGAAAGCATTCAAGGTCCCTTAACCCCACACACCGAGATCCTGATTAAAGCTTGTGCCCCAGGCATTTGTCAAATAAACTACCCCACACTGAAAGGAGCAGCTACATGACTAACATCACATGTTTTTGGCCCTTAGGCTGGTGGAAGGAGTTTCAATTCACATTCCCTCCATTAACTTAAGTCTCGTTGATTTCAATGGACCTACTTTCAGCATGTCCAAGTCTGGAGACAACACATTTCTTTTAAAGGATTCAGCACATCATTTAAGATCTTTTACATTCATTTTGGATTTGGAAGATTTGGAATGTTAAAGCTGCCAACTGAACATACCTGCTGTTCATTTGGCATCATCAAAGTTTGGGGGAAATTCTAATTTAGATGAATAATAATGCATGATGATTTTGTTCTTCACTATATATTCCTGAATTCTGTGAACTGTAGTTATCAAAAACAAGCACCATAAACGAATGTTTTAAAAGTGCCAGTAACTTTAGAAATTATACCCTTGGCACCAGATATGAATAAATAACCAATATGACAGGTCTTTGAATAACAATAAAATCTTTCCCGTTTCATCTGATATGCTATTTATATTCCTCTGTGAAATAATTTCAGAGAGGAAAATGTGAGCAAAATATGAATAACCTGAGCATATAATAATATTTCTCAGTTGATAAGGTGCACATAGCGTATTTGTTTTTTTAAAACAACAACAACCACAATTGTATTTGTGATGTAAGGTGTAAAGGTTTTCAAGTTGCTGTCATCTTTAAATTCCATTATAACAACTTTGATATGCACATTATGTATACAACTAATAACAAAATTAAAGAACACAAGTGCCAATCTCAACGGAAAAGTTTTTTTCTAAAAGCAGAAAAGCAAAATCACAAAGAACTGTAATACAAAGTTGGCGTACTGAGAGTATGCTCGATGACTGCTTAGCATAGCCTTTACAGCCCAGTCCAGTTTTGTTTATATCCACTCCAATTTATTGACCCACCCATTTATTGAGCACTCACCCATTTTACTAGAGCACCCTCTTATTAACCTAATTAAATCCTCAAAGTTCTGTCTGGATTGCCTCCTGCTGCACATTATGAAAATACCATTGGTCTGGAATTGTGACAGCAGATTCACTAGAACATAAGGATCACCTGGTAGAATTAGACCAAATCCAATTTAATCTAGCGTCATGGGTCAAATCCAATTTAGTTATACCCAGAGTAGGCCTATGGAAATCAGTGGATGGGAGTAACTTCAATGGGTCTATTCAGAGTCCAAACTGGATGTCATATAGGTACAGGCATGATCAAATATCCTGACACTTCTCTAAAGGTTAAAACCAGCCATAGGGATGTAGGGGTAAATGGGATTGGGTGCAGAGCACAGGGTATATATGTGTGTGTTAATACTCTGTGCCCTTTTTCAATCAAAATAATGTCCCCCCCAAGCTGCAGATGGAAGCAGGTATTCTATATTAAAATTGGGGGGGGGGGAGAGTTCCGTGTCAGTGCACCTCTGAAAGTGTGTGCATTTATAACGCCCCACTCCACTCCACTCCACTCCACGGCACACCGTGCTTTGATAGAACTGTATGTATGACTGTATCAATATTATTTTCATGGTCCTGATGCACAGAATATAAAGGGGCAGAGGAAGATACAGATGAGCTGAAGGAACAGAAAACTGTAACACACTGTGTAAGCTCCAGTTCTGGAACAAATTCTGGAACTTCACCAAGTTAAACTGGAATTCAGGAAAATAAGAACACAGGGCGAAACTGGAAGGAACACTAACAGGGATGGGGAACCTGTGCTCAAATTATGTTGGACCACAGCCCTCATCATCCATTACCTCTGGCCATGCTGACAGGGGCTGATGGGAGTTGGAGTCCAACAACATCCATAGGGCTACATGTTTCCCACTCCTTTCATAAAGGAATGGTATGCCGCATGGGAGCTGACTTGGGCCCCAGGTTATGGGCGCCCAGTGCGTGTAACGTCATGGCGTCATGAAATCACGTGCAACCTCTGGTCTTGGAACCTGACTTCCGGTGGAACCGGAAGCCAGGTTCAGAGGTCTCAAAAGGCTTTGGACAGCATGTCCAAGGCCTTGCGAGACCTCAGACGTTGTGTGGGGGCCCTGCGGTGTGGGTGCTGAGCACCCACAACAATTTTTGTGTGTGTGTTCAGGCACCCAGATCCCCCTATAGTTGTGTTGCCCCTGGAATGGTGGAAACCTTTCATCTCATCACTACTGATAAAGTGGATACAGTATAGACACATAGTGAAAGAGTTACTCTACCTCACAAGACAAGCCAAAATAACCCAAAGGGCACTCGCATTTCTCAATCAGTTGTGCACGAGGTGTCCTTCCCGACACATTTCCTTCCTCTGCAACTTCCATGGAGATCTCAGAAATTCTGGCAGAAGGGTGGAGAAAAAAATTAAAACTAGCTAATGAATCTCTTCAGCATTGATTTGGCTTTAGTTGATACACAAAATTGAATATAGCTACTTTTTCCTCAGCCTCTTGGCATCCTTCATATAAGAAAAAAAAACCCATTTATTTTTTGTCTGCCTCCAAGGAAGATCAAAGCTAGCACCATTTTTAACGTCATTTATAGCTACGATTAGTCTACACCAAGGGAACTAATGTAAAGTATACTTGCGCATTCACCTTCAGTATTGTTTTGTTTTAATTTTAGAGCCAAAATAACAGAGCTCGGCAAACAAAATGGAACTTACAGGATGTGCAACACACTTCAAAGACAATGCCGACTTGCCTTTCCAAGACTGTTTTTTAAGATCTGCAGCCAGAATCTAATATTTTGTCAGAATATCATGAAGAACCTCAAACAGATGCTCCAACACACTTATCATGCCATGTAAGGTTCCCCCCTTTTTTTTAGAGATAGCAAACACATTGCTGAGTCTTCTCCACCTCACCTCATTAGATTATACCTTCTTTATGAAGGATGCTGACGTGCATGTATGTGTGGTGCACACACACACACACACACACACACACACGTGCGTGTATGAATATGCATGGGTTTAAAGCAGGAGTGGGGAGGCAGTGGGGCAGAAGAGATGTGGTGGATGTTTATACCACAGAGAACACTTTGGAAGTCATAGAAAGATAAGAAAATAAATGGGGGGGGGGTTCCTACACATTCAGTGCCTGACTGGTGACTTACCTAGCAATTTCTGTAGTTTTGTTACAAAGAATGTTGCCATTTTGGAGCCAGTAGAATTGGTTCATGTGCCATGAAAACAGAGTGCTAAGAGACAGAAGCAGCTAAAACAGAAAGCAGCTAACTCCATACAGTGGTACCTCGGTTTATGAACACAATTGGTTCCGGAAGTCTGTTCATAAACTGAAGCGTTCATAAACTGAAGCGAACTTTCCCATTGAAAGTAATGGAAAGTGGATTAATCCGTTCCAGACGGTCCGCGGAGTAACCGTTCATAAACTGAAGCGAACTTTTCCATTGAAAGTAACGGAAGGTGGATTAATCCGTTCCAGACGGGTCCGCAGAGTACTTAAACTGAAGCGTTCATAAACTGAAACATGGGTGTAATTGGTTCCGGAAGTCTGTTCATAAACTGAAGCGTTCATAAACTGAAGCGAACTTTCCCATTAAAAGTAATGGAAAGTGAATTAATCCGTTCCAGATGGGTCCGCGGCGTTCATAAACCGAAAATTCATAAACCAAGGTGTTCATAAACCGAGGTTCTACTGTACTTGCGTTCCAAAACAAAAACAAATCACCTGTAGTGTGTTAGAAAGCTTATGGCAAGGGAGGGTTGGCTGCTGCCTAGAGTCCACTTAATGAATTTTTAACACAGATACCCAGTTTATATTAGGATTTCCGAAAAAAGACTAAAATGGAGCAAACAGTTCCAGTTCAAGTAAATAGAGTGTCCTTGTCCACTTTTCTTGAAAAAGGAAAACAGCCACATAATGTAAGAAATGTTTCCATTTTGAGCAGTAAATCTGAATCCGGGAACAACCAAATTAACACAGCAGGAGAAAAATGTTTGGCTTTAGGTTTTCTAATGGCAGCTTCTGAATCACTTGCTGTAATAGCGTCACTTTGATGCAGAAACACGATTAGCGTTGTGGCTAAATTACATAGCTAATATAGAGTTACCACTGGAATTAAACTATTTTTACACTTGAACCTACTGTCAGTGTAAGGTTTCTCTATATTATTTTGCTGCAATGTCTTGGTGATCTGCAGTGCTGCATTTGCAAACATGTCAGACAACTCCCCTTTTTAAAATACGTGCCATAATTAAGGAATCAGTTCCCAAAGACTCATAGGAAAAGTCTGACTTCACTGAATCTAATAATGGCCCTCTTAGCTGCCCCAATTCTCCTTGCCCCTGGTATGCCCTGTACCCTTTGCAGTTTGGAATCATAGGTACATAGTGCCGCTGGATCTGCAAACTTCTTGATGCGCTGCTAAACTACCAGCCTTCTGGTAGGGGCAAGTAAGAGGCAAGAAACTAGAGAGCACTTGCTTTGCATTGGGATGGAGTTTGCAGCATCTGTCGGGGCAAGGAAGATGCAGTGAATTTCCCCCCTTCTATAACTGTGATTGGCGCCCCCCAATGTTTCAGAGCAGTATTTTGGACCCCTTTTTCTTATGCCTTACCCTCAGAAAAGAATTGTCCAAAATGATTAAATTGAAGATAGTGTTGGCAAAAAGTAGTGAACAATTGTATACTCTTAAATACACTATGAAAAACTAAATGACTTTGTGAATAATCAGCAAGGTGCATTACGCAACCCCTGCCCCCAACAAAATGATTGTTTTGGTCATAGAATCATTTCAATAAAAATACCAAATTTACAAGAGATAGGAGTACCAGTATTCCATAAAGGTAGGGTATTCAAGTCACCCAAGAGCAACTTGCATCGATATTTCCCATTGAGTTGGTTCCTATGATCAATAGCTAGAGAACAACTGCTCAAGCAATCAAGCAACTCATGTGAGCAGCAAACTCCAGTAACATTACGGCTCCTCTTCTATGAACTGGAAAATGTGTGTGAGCAGTGAGTCGGTGGCTGATCTGCAGAACTCGGTCATTTGTTAAAATTTAGAGCAACCGGGAAACTGACATGTTCTGCAGTGCAGTTTATTATGATGCACACTCACACAGACACTCATAGTGCTCAGTTGGGTTTACGTCGAGACAAGCGCTATGCCTTGGTTTAGCCCTGGGATAGTTGTAGCTGGGATTTAGTTCAAGGGCAGATAAATGAGGATCAGAAAGGAAACAGACACGATCATAGATAGGCATGTAGTAAGACACTGGATTAGGAAGGGAAGGATCAAAGGTCCCAGTATCAATAAGACATGGTTGTAGGTGTGGGGTGGTGGTGGTAGTACTAGATATGGCAGATGGGAAGGAAGAAAGAAAAACACAGAGGCAAGTGCAGAATCATAACAGGTCAGAACACTGACTTCCAAGGCAGCAATAGAGAGTTAAAGGGTCCAGAAGCAGATGCAAAACAGAAATCAGGGGAAGCTAGCAAAAGCGTAGTCAGGGCCCTCACGGTAAACACAGTAAGCAAACTCAAACCGATAAGCTGGCTTCAATGGGCTTGGTGTCCTGATTGGTGTGGGGAGTCAGCTGATTCTCTTCAAGCTGGAAGGTCATGTGATTCTTTTCAGGCAACCTACTGGGCACCTTTCGCCCTAAAACAGGCATAGGAGAAGCCTAGCTTGCCTGGCTTCCTGAGGATCCAGGGACTACAGGTGCTGCAGTCCCTAATTTGAATTCCCAGCATTGGGGCTTTAGAGAAAGTGTGTGGAGAACTGCAGCCTAAGTGGTCACAATAAATTGACTTTGTAATGTGAACAATTCTTTTAATTCTCCTACCTAGTCTATCCCTGGACTAATGCAAGGCTAGCCACTGAATATCATGGCTGAGTGAGGAGTTGAAAATGGGCACCTGGGTCTTAAAAATGACACACTATTACACTGTACTGGCCCTGAGACATCCATGTTGGCTAACTAATAGTGATTCCCTGAAGGGATTTGGTCCCACTACTCAAAATCTAACCCTCTTCCACTTTCTGCAATTAATTACTGGCTGGCAACTCTTTAGTTAGCAGATTTTAAATGGGTTGTTGTGTTCCCTCATTCTCTTGGATTATCTTTTATTGAATATAGTTGCTGTCAGTGCTTGATTTCAAGGATGAGAGGTTCTGCCATTTAAGCCATATAGAGATTTATATAAAAAAGGTAATTTATTGGCCTAGTCCAACACAGGTTCTCTTCAGCCTACTGACACCAATGGTGCAAGATGGAGGTAATACTGTGTGAGACTGTACATTAGAAGAGACTAACTTAATCAGGCCAAATGGAAGCTGGACCCGAGGGCAACAGCTGGTGGCTTGTGCCTTCCTTGTGAAAATGAATCCCCTTTGAAATTACCTGGAGATTGATAACAGATGCCGAGGTTATAAATATTGATTGCATCATGCAAAACGGTTACCTGCTTTGCCTCATGAAGCTGCCATGGGTAGCCTTAATGAGTATGTAATGAATGTTGTACAAAACATCCATGAAGTCCTCACGGGTCACAGTCTGACTGACCCTTGGGTCCTCGCTGTGATATTTCCACTCATGCTGAAAGGGAAACAACATCAACACCTCAAATGATTTAACTGTTTCCAAAGTGCCAGTGACACAGCATCTTGAACAGGTTGGATTGAAAAATTACCTCTGTCATTTCTATCTCATGTCTTGTCAATTGACCGTTCAGAGGAGCAGCTACGTGCCTGACAATAATTCGCGTGTGGGTGGGAAGCCCACCTCTGATTATGACCTGGGGGTTGTAGGTTGCAAAGCCAGTCTCTTCTCGTGCTTCAAAGAAGATTGCATATTTCAGCTTTCCCCCATAAGCTGTCAACTAACAAAGAAAATAAAAACCATATAAACATTGACTGGAAACCAACACCATATGCAGTTATTATTATTATTATTATTATTAATTATTATTATTATTATTTTAAAAAATATTACCGGTATCTTTTTTTCAATGAGACTAAAGGTCTGAAAGCATTATTTTGTGGATCTAAACATTATGTAGCTGTAGGTGAATGTACCTTTCCAGTATGTTTAAAATATGTTTTTGAGCTCTTCAGTTAGCATAAACCTAACCAGTTCACTTCTGTGTTGTGTGCCCCACATAACAGACCCACAAAATGACTTAAACTGAACCTACGAAGCCCAATTCCCCATGTCCATTTTAGGAAACAGTCTCAGCCATTTTTGTATGGTGACTTGAAAAACAAATTTCTTGTTTTTCAAAACACTCTTATTTTTCCTGTAACAGGCTAACAAATCAATCCCTCTAGAATTTGAAATGAAACAAAGCAAAACACAGCAGCCTACTTCAAGATAACCTAAAGCACATTCCAACATGGTGGCTGTTGTGGGAGCTTTTTCTACTACACTTCCCAAGTGCACTGCTCTGTATCTTAATATAGCTGGAGGGTTAGGGTCAGCTAGAAAGAGACTGTGTTTCTTTCTGGATAATCCCAAATTGATCAAGGTCAGCTATAGCTATAGGCTATGAACAGAATTTTGTACTTAAGAGTATTGTATTGTAATGATTTCCTCAGTACTCAGATGGCTGTGCCTCAGCATACCCTGAACTGCAAATGTTATTAAACAGTGTTTTTCTAGTATTCCAATGGAGCTTGCCTCTATCTGGGATGGGAAGAACAAATAAGGAGAGTTCTGCCAGTTTTATTTTATTTTATTTTATAAATGCAATATATACTAGCTTAGTTGAGAGTTGTTCTTTCTGCACAAACAATAAAATAATGTTCAGAAAGATTCATTTGGCTATTTGGGGGTGGGAAGGGGGGGCTCTCCCCAACAGTTTTTCGTGAAGATTCTTTTAAAGAACTTTTGCAAATTTTGGGGTTCTCCCAAGACTGCCTATTTAGCTACACAAGGACCAGCAGGCAAACAATTGTGACTATTCAGTTCATCTTACCCTTCCTATGGAAACAAAATGTAAAAACTGCAAAATATCAGCTCCAATAAGAATTCATTCCCTTTACCTTCCGCCCTTCAAACTGTTTTGGAAGTCTCCAGTAAAATGGTTCCGAGCGTAACTCTTGAGTGACCAAGTCGATATTTGCAATTGTCTCTGGATATTGGTATATAATCCCTTGGACAGTTTGCTGCTTGACATTTTCATCAACAAGAGGAAGAATGACTTGATCTGGCTTCAGAGTCAACTATAGTAATTAAAAGATTAGACAAATGCAATATTTTATTCTTTCTGGACAAACAATATTAATTTGTGAATTATCTGAAGATTTAAATATTTTATTAAACAAGCAAGATAACAATAAAATATACACTGGAATATGCATAGTAAAGCATTGAATAGTACATACTCAGAGACATCCTACAGACCATCTTGGTTGTGAGTCCTGGAAGATCTGCTCCTTGCCTTGCAGGCCTTTCCCCACCTGGCTGGGAGGACAGGGCCCTGACTGACTCCAGCTGCAGAAGCTGAGGCAGCTGATCAGACTCTTGGGCTAGATTGTTGTTGTTATGGGGCTGGCTTGTTGCAGGAAGGCATTGCTGCAGTTGATTTTTTGCATCTGTATTTTAGATCTTGTTATGATTTACATGGAAATACAGTTTGGTTGTGCATGTTTTAATATTTGATTTATTGTTTATGACTACTTTTGTTATGTTGTAGTTATGTATCTTTTCATGTTATTAACTGCCTTGAGCATGGTTTGAAATGTGAAAAGGCAGCATACAAATAAAATATGTATGTATGTATTAAAATAGTTAATGGCATTCACCTTTGTATCATTCAGGCAAAAGTGAATTAAACATAACAAACTTTTCATAGTGCTCTACGGTTTGTTTACTATCTCTGCACCAGATGTATTCTGTAAGTTTAGCAACTGTTGCTGCTTTCCATACTTCAGGGCACAATCCTATTAAACAACTTAAGGGGCTATCGGATTTAGGACAAGCCCTGGGGGTATGCCAAATATGATACCACCACAAAAGAGTCAGAGGTAGGGTTGCCAGACTCAATAGAGGACAGGACTCCTGTGCCTTTAATTGCCCTGCTCTCTTTTGAGTCTGGAAACCTTAAAGAGAAACCAGCAGACCCTTTGTTTAATTTCCAAGCAAAGGGTCTGCTGGTTTCTCTTTAAGGTTTCCAGACTCAAAAGAGAGCAGGGCAATTAAAGGCACAGGAGTCCTGTCCTCTATTGAGTCTGGCAACCCTAGTCAGAGGCACAGAGCCATTGGGACAACGAAATCAAGTGAAGTCATGGTTGGGATTTGGGTAGCACAGGGAAGGAGCATGTTTACACTAAATCCTATAATGTGGTTGTCAAGGGCAGAGGGATAGTCAGTCTATGCAGGAGCCAGACTCCTTTTGTGGTTGACTGTATTTCTCCTTCCCTACTAGGCTGAGTATTGGCTATAGTGAATATTCCACTTGGTGTATTGAATCTTTGGTCCTGGAGAAATGTGAATGTAGGATTGCTCTGACTGATGGGGATGCACAGGTCAGAGAAAATGCCTGGGTTGGATGAATGTACCGTAGATATTAGACCTCATTTAGCCTATATATAACCTAGGAGAGTCTCAGGTTTCACATTAAAAATCTATTGCTTGTGCAAGACCTCATGTGACATTTCTTAGTTTTCAATCTCATCTTGACCCAGTTTTTTTTAATTTTGAAAAAGTTTTTAAAAATAAAAATAAAACAGGTAGGTTTTTTTTGAACAAACAGCAAAAACATGCCAGACAAACTTACAGAAATCAAATAAATCTGAAAGAACATCAGAATAATTAATTTCTCACGTGCGAAGAGAAATTGTGTAGAATGCTAAACAAGTACAAGGGGAGAATCTGAAACTATACAGAATTGCACTGATGCTAAAGATGCAGATATGGCAATTAAATTAAGAAAAGAAAACCATCCTTGAAAACATCAGTCTCTTTGTGGAACTTCACAAAATTCCTGTCTAGCAAAGAAGAAGAAGAGATGAGGCCCCGAACTGACATTATTATTTTTCTACTGTATCTGTAGCAGTATGACAGCACATTTCTTTGAAGTGCTAATGCCAAAATGAAGTGTCTGATTTCACTCTGGAGGTGTTCCCAGTTCTCATGCATTAGACATGCTAATCAGCAAGAAACTGGTTAATGCACAAAGTATTTGAAATGCACGCCTCAGTGTCATGGTACCGGTGTATAAGAGGGTTTTGCCAGTTGCACTCAATCTGTTCTAAAATAGATGGGAAGAGTTACAAGTTTTTAATGTTCAGAAAGAAAGAGACTGCAGCGTGAAGCTGCAAGCCTCATTTGATATGAGAATTCACAGAGGGATAATTGATCATTAGGGAAATTTTAAATCAGGTGCACCTGCACCTTCCAAAGGGAGTGGTTGCAGGAGAGGTGATGCTTTGATTAACTTAGGCTTCAGTCCTATGCCTATTTACCCAGGAGTAAGCCCCACCTCTGCTACAATGGCAATCCTTATGCATGTTTACTCAGCTCTGCTGAACACACTTGGACTTACTTCAAAGTCAACATGCATAGGTTTGCTTTGGCTATACTATATGTAATGTTTACTGACTTTTATTCTCCTCCCAGGCCACAATCGATAAATGAAATTGGACCATACCTGACTATAAAAGGTCTCCCTTTCGAGGAATGCATAATTCACTATCAAAGGTATCTCCTTTCAAGGAATGCCAGAGGGCCAGTTGATAAATACATGTGCTGCACTGCACTTTCTTTTTCATCACTTGATTAGTCAACAAATGGTGACTTGTGGCTAAACCCCAATTAACTGAATAGGATGGCATTTGTTTAAGTGATATATGAAAGTTCTGTATCTGGTGTTTGATCTGAAATGGCTCATTCATGTGCAAACCAACACTTAATGGTGCAGTCTTCACTTGATGGAACATCCATGTGTGAACCAGCTTGGACTCTTCAACAACTTGTCACATACAGCACAATACTGGCCTTTTTTTTTGTCTCCCCCTCTAGTACTCAGTCTACTTGAAAATCTTGATGTGAGTTCTATGAAAGGTTCTGATAAGTACGGAAGCAAGATGGAACATGAATTTTAAAAGCTTAAATTTCCATATAGTGCAAAGGTAATGGTATAATAAGTGTCCCAAATCTTTTCCTACAGATTTTGCATTCTGTGTGCAGTCAAGAAAAATGTGGATAAAGCCATTAAGCTACCGAAGTTGCATCATCTATGAATTTATGTTTTTGGAATTCCATTGTCCCTCTTTCTTCCATTGCCTTTTAAAAACAAAACTGTAGCCTAGGAAGGGGCAAAGTAGGGAAAGGTGACCCCCCCAATATATTTCTTTATCTCCATGACTGACAAATAAGGTATGCTTCACATGGCCCCTCAGTTTCTCAGGCTAAAAGAGGAAATTGCCTATTTCCAAATCTTAATATTTGACAATATTTGAAATATTTTGAATGATTGCATGGATATTTTTTAGCTTTATCAACAACAAAAGTCTTAAAAGGTGGATTTTTACTGCAGCTGATGGGGATAAACTAACACATAATCCCCTCTCTGCTAGCTTCTGTCAGCAGGAAGAGACATCTCCAGCTGAGAGACAGAACCACTGCCACATTAGAGGTTCCAGCTTCACCCAACATGGTATCACTGGCAGTTCTCCTTCCAGCAGAAAGGACCAACATAGATATGCTGCATGAAAAGCCACATGGTAGTGTGGTACCCAGGAATGGACACAATGTTCTAAATGACATTTAAACAACACTGCATTATAATTTATGCTAGTCAGACATGCTGAGTCAGTGCATCTGACATCCATAAAACACATGGCGATTATGCTAGTCAACATGTTGATACCTTTGGGTCCATAGGATCAATGTAGGTGGACACCAGAACTGTGGGGGGAAACAGCAACGATAGCACCAAACTGTACACCATTTGTTCTCTCTTTTCTCCCCTCTTCTGACTTAAGTGCTACAGCAGGCACCCCCAAACTGTGGCCTTCCAGATGTTTTGGCCTACAACTCCCATGATCCCTCGCTAACAGGACCAGTGGTTGGGGAAGATGGGAATTGTAGTCCAAAACATCTGGAGGTCCGAAGTTTGGGGGTGCCTGTGCTACAGTGAGTGGAGAAGTGCCTTTGTATTGGATACATTGGTTTAGTGATGACAATTCAATGCTTTTTTTTTTTAAGCCACAGAATCACATTGTTGATTGACATGCATTATGCGACAGTGCCCCAAAATCCTTCTAACTAGCCAATTATTCCCATTTTGTGCAAATTATACATTTTGTCAAAGCACTGGCAAATGTTTCTTAATACTGAAATCAGCCTTAAAAGCAGAAGAAACTTGCCAGTTCCTAAGACAGGAAATTTTTCTACATTTTGATCACCAGGGACATCCCACTGAAGAAGGTATGTCAACACCTGAAGGACTGGAAGGGGTTTTCAAAATTATTTGGCAGTGCTGGCTAGAGCTGATGGGAGTTGCAGCCGAAAACATTTGCAGGGCACAAAGTTGGGGGAGGCTGGTAGAAAATGTTATATTCAAGGACACAAAGAAGACAAAATGTATAATATATACAAGTGCTAGAAGATAGTAACTGGCTAGGTGATAGCACTACTTAGAAATCTGGCACCCGATGCAAGCCCTGCTGAGATTTGTTCCATCTGAGCTCCCAGGTGCAAACCCTGCTTCCTTTGCAAACACAGCCTGACTTTTAAAACACATGATCAAACGATGCCTAAAGGGAAGCAGTGCTTCTTTCTGCAGGATTTGCAGCCACCACTCTACCACTGACAGCCATCCATCTCCAAGTTAGTGGTGGAGCTGAAACTAAGTACAAGATAGGATGCCATACCATATCAATATTGCTTAAAGAACACGTATGTTAAAGGTATGATTCTTACTTGTTTTAATTTCCTGGTATTTTGGAGCTTAAGTGGACATGGAAAACCCTTGTTAATTGAATATATTAAAGGTAAAGGGACCCCTGACCATTAGGTCCAGTCGTGACCGACTCTGGGGTTGCGTGCTCATCTCGCATTATTGGCCGAGGGAGCCGGCGTATAGCTTCCAGGTCATGTGGCCAGCATGACAAAGCTGCTTCTGGCAAACCAGAGCAGCACATGGAAACGCCGCTTACCTTCCCGCTGTAGCGGTTCCTATTTATCTACTTGCATTTTGACGTGCTTTAGAACTGCTAGGTTGGCAGGAGCTGGGACTAAGCAACGAGAGCTCACCCCGTCACAGGGATTCGAACCGCCAACCTTCTGATCAGCAAGCCCTAGGCTCAGTGGTTTAACCACAGTGCCACCTGGGTCCCTCAATTGAATATATTAGCAATCCATTATTCTAGGTAGAAATGAAAACCTCCGATTTTCCTCAGAGCTTTGCATTTGAAAAACAAAGCTCTGAAGTGCTACGTTTTCTCATGGAACCGTTGTCCTCGGTTGATTACATCACCTTTCTTCAGGGTTTTAATAGCTTTGCTCTGAGGCCTGACACTTATTGTGAATGTTTTGACCCTGATTGCCTACTGGAACATGGTCTTCTACCCATTTCTCATAAGTGTGCAATGAAAAACACTGCTTAAATGTTTTCCTACACTTCCTAGTTCCATCTCTGTCTTGGACTAAAAGACACCAGCAGGAAACAACATTATTGCATTACATGGCTCAGCAGCGCCTTACTCACCCACATGCGGACCAGCCCCTTTGCCTCACTGCACTGTGATGTCAGGCCAAAGCAGTAGCAGCTGCTGCAGCCAAGTGGGTTTCTGGCAGAGAGTCCAAACCTGCCAGGTTTGCACTTGTCACAGTAGACACCCTCCACATTAACCTATTGTAGAAAGAGGGAAACACTTTAGAGACAACAGCATCAAAACACTCGCACACTGCGTGGTTCTTATAGCAAGTAGTTATCACAATAAGATTCTTTAAGATACATATTGACTTGGACAAACGGTAGTATGAAGATCTGGAGATAAACATGCTGATGTCTGCAGAATACATTGCAATTTTACAAAACTTCACAAACTTACTTGCCTGCTATCCTGTATTTAAACATGTACCACTGGGAAGCATGAGAACTGAGTTCTAGATCATAATGGTTCAGGCCCAGAACAAGTTAATATCCAGCAAGGCTCATCACAGGGATACACAGATCTGGTTCACGCTGTCAATTGTAGCTCAGTGCAAAACACCCAAATGCGCAAGTTTCCAGACAGGAGATTGTACCGGTAGGCACTACACTCATCTCCTGGTTCTACTGCTACTAAGCCATGGTTTGCCTTAGCATGTCATCTGGTCGCAGGCTGCTGGCCTGTCTCACTTCAGACAAACCATGAGCTACAACCAATGTGCTGTTTCCAGGTAGGCATAACAACACAAGAGTTTTGCCTTCCAACTCTGCTTGTGGGCTTTTCAGAAATATATAGTTGGGTACAATGGCAAAGAGGATTCTAGACTAGATGGACTTTTGGTTTGATCAAGCAGGGCTGCTCTTATGCTCTTCTTTAACTGTTTTTACACATCATTTAACCATATAAATAAATAGGGCAACGTAATGATAATTTACAATGGGGTAGTTACATTAAAGCCAATGAGGCTAAAAGTAAACAAACAGTCAATGAATCGTGCCTTAAGAATGAGAAACAATTGTGAATATATTCAGGCAGTGTTTTAACACAGGCTGACCATGCTGAAGAAAAGTATTAAAGTATTAAAAGTTTTCTACAATCCATGAGAAATTGTCCTGGCAAATTTTGTGTGTGTGTGTGTGCATACGCACGCACAAACAATTCATTTTAGTGGGTATGATGTTAATTCTATACATTGTTGATTAAAAGAGAAAACCTCAGGGCACCATAAACAAATCCATTAAGGCAATGAACTTGGATTTAAGATGATTTTGCAGCCTATTGATCCAGTGCAAGTCAAGATGCTATCATCTCAGGTTCATTATCCTACGACGACGACAACAACAACAACAGCTACACAAAGTTGGAATTCCCATGTGCTTTAAGGGCAATTTTCATTACAACCTCCAACATTGTAGCTGCTACAAATGCTGAGCTTTCAGTGCCACACAGAGAGGGTGGCACCCACTTCTCTCTTTCAAAATTCTAAATGTGTGCCCATTGCACCAAAAAGGTTGGTGACCCCTGTAACTCAATGGTCCTGGTTCAATGGGAATAAAAGAGTCAAAGCTAATTTGACTTGTTAATTTTTTGATGCTTGAAGCCTGACTAATTTGGATAGGGGCAAGTGTATGTGCCACATTCTGTGCATGCTGTCAGTCTGAACAGGACTTCTGAGTGTGGCAGCACTGAGGTGATCACTAAAGGTGCCTAGCAAAGCTCTCCAGAGCCTTGCTTGGAAAATAATTTTAAAGGCTCGTTTAAGGTGGCCTCAAAGATTAGTGATCCTTTACAAGCTCCCCCCTTTTTTTCCTCCTGTTCAGACTGAAATCCAAACTAGAGAAGAATTGTGGGCTTCCCTCATTCAATTTATTACCCCATTACATTGCAAAGGGAGGGGAGATAAAAGGCTGCAGAGGTGGGGAGAAGCCCACTTATTTTCTTTCTCTCCTGCAGCTTCCTAAATCTTTCTCCAAGTTAATTTGAAGTGATCTTGGGAGAGCAAGCCAATCTCTAGTGGCCAATTCTCAGCTATCCCACCTTGATACCAACTTTTCTGTACTTTATTCCATTCCTGCACTTGGTTGGAGTCTGTTTATCCCACTGGCTCCCAGAGGAAAGAAATGTGGAATGGTCTCTAGCTTTGGGACAGGGGCAGGTAGATCCCATGAGGCCAGGGAGGCCAACAGCTAAGGAGCTATGAACTCTAGTCACCAGATATAACAGCCCCACTACTGGTCAATTATTGAAGGATGAAAGGTAGATCAAGAAACCTAGATCAGGCATAGGCAAACTCGGCCCTCCAGATGTTTTGGGACTACAACTCCCATCCCTAGTTAACAGGACCAGTGGTCAGGGATGATGGGAGTTGTAGTCCCAAAACATCTGGAGGGCCGAGTTTGCCAATGCCTGACCTAGATAGATCAAGGATTTCTGTCTTGCTTCCTTCATCCCTTGAATGTATAGCACAAAGAAGGAGTTTAGGACCTGCTGTTTCAGGATAACTGATGACCTGTTCTTGCTGGAAACCATGTAGCAAGTCAAGACAAGCAGCCTTGCACTCAAGTTCATCAAACACAAGTGTAATAATAATAATAATAATAATAATAATAATAATAATAATTTATACCCCAACCATCTGGCTGGGTTTCCCCAGCTACTCTGGGCGGCTTCCAACAGAAATATTAAAATACAATAATTTATTAAACATTAAAAGCTTCCCTTAACAGGGCTGCCTTCAGATATCCTCTAAAAGTCTAGCAGTTGTTTTTCTCTTTGACATCTGGTGGGAGGGTGCTCCACAGGGTGGGTGCCACTACCGAGAAGGCCCTCTGCCTGGTTTCCTGTAACTTGGCTTCTCGCAGCGAGGGAACTGCCAGAAGGCCCTCAGCACTGGACTGCACACTTTATACCTATTTACTTGGAATTAAAAAACACTGAAGTAAATTAGGGTTACTGCTCAGGGGTTCAGGCTGTGAGTGTGTGACCTGGTGGAAGACACTCGCTATTATTTAATCAACAGCTGTCTACCAATTTGAGCCAAATGAAAGTTGCTATAGTGGAGAACGCTGAGAGACAAAGATAAAACTTTTGGTGACTAATACTTCACTTACCTTGCAGGTGCATTGTCCTGTATGATCAGAACATGAACATTTTTCCATTTCTGAATCACAAGTGTGTGGCTCAGTCCCTGCTGCCAGGCATTCACAGGCATTGCATTGCGGGTAATTGCGATATCCCAGCCTGCATTCGGAGCATTTCTCCCCAGAGAATTCTGAGCGGCAGAAACAGCAGCCAGTGTCAGGGTTGCACTGGAAACTGAGAGATCCAGCTGGACTGCAGTCACAAGCCTAAAGAGAAGAGGAGATGTTCCATAAAAACATTTAATGATTCTATGTTAAAGTGTTTCATCTTTAACCAAAGAAAAACAACTCCCTCAAGAACAACTGAAACTATTGCCAATTGTCAACATATTTACATCAATAGGCTAGGCAACTATTTTGTGCAGGTAAAGAGTCCACACATACTGGATTCATTTCTTAGGTATTTTGTCACTTGAAGGACATTTTTTTAAAGTACGTGGATTGGTATGGATCACAAAGCCTGCATGAAAACTAAGGTCCGATAAATTCCACTAGTGAATCAATGCTTGCACAATGTTTTGGAGCTCTTTGTTATGGAGAAAGTCTTCAATCAAATCAAAGAAACAACTTTTGCAAAACCAGAAAGGACTCCTTCTTGTCCTGGAATCTTTGTCCAGTTTGCAAAGAAGTTGAAAAGGCATTTGGGAGTAAGGATCACAATGTTAATTCTGTATTGAACTTACATTTCAAATCTACAATAATGATACTGAGCACATCAGAGCTGATCCTAAATTTGGATACTTCAGATTAATTTAAAACAGCAGTTTGTTGCTTTAAGGTTTGGTCTGCTCACATTTGTTATTACTATAGTTTGCAACTGTAAAATTCTTTTATGATTGGAAACTAGGAGGGATAAAAATTTACAGGGTCAGCAAATTAATACATATATTACCCAACCAATATCCACACTAGATAATGCTCACTGGTGCTGTTGTGGCAACAGCAGAAATATATTTTATTTGGACACATGCATAAGAGGAATGTTGTATCCAGAATTGTGGCTTATATTAACAGGCAAGAGTACAACAGCAGCCATGGGCACTCTTGTTAAAGATGAAAAAGTAGAGCTGGGAGGCTTTGAAAAAGATTGCTAGAAATGCAGTAGTTTATGATTCACACTGAAACCCCATCAGAGAGATAATTGGCAACACCTCAAGTTAAAATCATAAGATCTGTTCTGAAGCTCTATTTCGCTCAGTATATATGGCAGCCAAATTCTGGATTGTATGTATCTGGGACCACTAACAGTTAAGAATTGCCTGGCAGGCTTCTGTGTAGTCTAAGAATTAAAGCCTATTTGGAGCAGGAAGCCTGCACAGTAAGTGATGCCAGAGGATAATGCCTACTGGGCAAATTGTTCACCATATGCAGAGTAAATTACAATCAAATGTAATGTTTGTTTTGCAAGGAGGAAGCTTCACACAATCTTCCCCTGCCAGTGAGTTATGATGGGCTCTGAAATCGGCTCCACTAAAAGCTCAAGTGGAGAGGGGGCAATCACACCTTGCCTTAGAGAAATTAGTTGCAATGCGTTAAAAGGGAAGACTTGGCTGACATATCATTATTAATTTAGAGAGTGCTGTGGCAGCTGCCATACTAATGCACTCATATAATAGACAAGGCGAGGATAGATAGGAGAGATCCCAGAGCTGAAACAGAGGTCCTCAACCCCTATTAAGCTGGTTTGCAGAAGCCTGGTGATCTGTGTGGTGAAGAAAGGCAGAGGTTTTGTGAGAGGAGCTTTACAACTCAAAAAGAAAATAAATTATTCTGCATTAGTTAACTGGTTTGAATGGCCATGAAAAACAGCCTTTTAAGAGAGAGCACTGTGGCATTTGATTGCTTGCCTACACTGAAAGAAACTACCACAATGTTAAGTTAGGCCTCTTAATGTTCCTATTAATGATCATTTGTATACACGCTTGATATGTGGCGATTTTATTCTTTATAATGCCCATTTCCAATATATCTCTAAGAGACGGTAATTTTGAATCTTACCATAATGAGAGGGACCTGGAAGTGAGAGAAACTAACTTGTCTGACTCGGGTCACACAGTGAACCTATGGCAGAGGTACGAGGTGAATCACATCCAAAGCCATCATGGTATTCACCAGACTACAATGACTCTCACTATGAATTAAAGTTGGCTCAAGAGAGACAAAAGAAAATACTTTACATACGGCTTATCCAGACTTCTGCTTGTCCCACCACTTTCCTCAGGAAAACTTGATCTTTACTGCTGAATCAGAGCAAACGTCATTCAGTTTCCCGGTGGATTGACGTTTGGTATGATTCAGTGAAGAGTGGGTTTTCTTGTGGAAAGCAGTGGATCCATGCCTAGGAAGCATGGGGCAAGTGGAAAACCATGCTTTCTAGGTATGGGGGAAGCAGAAGTGTCAACAAGCCCACAGTCAAGTCAATGATAAAAGGCTTAGACGTATCCTAGCGCCTACACATGGTAGTACCATGGATCCTTCATTTTATTTTATCACATTTGCACCAATCTTCTTTCACAAAGCTCAGGGTAGTATACACGGAGACGATTCCAATATATCCTCATAGGTAAGTTGAGTTGTGTACCAAATGAAATATTATTTAGGAGACCCACAATTGATCCTGTAACTCAGATAGGACCTCTCTTGTATCTCTGGCTTCAGTTTTTAATTGGGACAATGTAATACCAACTTCAGTTCTAATACTGCTCATGAAGACTGGTATCCTTGAACGACACTCAGAATTCTATTAAAATTGTGCTTGGAACAAAGAAAGCTTTGTCAGACACAATACAAAGCCTTCTGAGTTATCCTTAGGCTCACTTTGCCTTTGTTTTGTGAAAAGGGATAAAATTATATCCAAATTTGGACAGACTGTCCTTCTGACTTCAGTACACAACAGCTGAAATAAGGTACATGTGGAGTTTGAACACTTTGTCTTCTGAAAGATGCAGCTCCAATTCAAATATAGCACATCCTGTCATCTGGGCCAATGCCAATGCTCACAAAAGAGAACTTCAGTTCTATGATTCTTTAGAAAACTCCCACTGTGGTTTTGGTTCCAAAGAGTAGTAGTTTACCACATGGAAAGCAAAGAAACACACAGAGATAAAATACAGGTTCACTCACCTTGCACCCGCTGATAATGTCATGACCCCAGTGATTTGGTGCACATTTATCACACCTCTGTCCTACAGTATTGGGAGGGCAAATGCAACGGCCAGTGTGTGGATCACAATTATTACCAAGATGGGCACACTCGCAAGCTTCATGGGGAAGATGAAGAGAAAGACAACATGAAGCACATTGCTTAAAATATCTGAAGGAAGCAAATTCTGTCATCGTAATGTCAGTTGTCCAAAATCTTAGGTTTTTATACTGTACTGTCTGTTTCGTTTTATTGTTTGACGGATAATTGTTTTGATCATCAACTCTATCATGTTTTATGGTTGTGTGTTATGTGATTCCCCATGGGTGGTAAAGACTGGTCCAGAAATGAATTAATACTAATAATAATTTATCTGTGGTGGGTGCATCTAACTATGGACTGGAGAGATGAAAACTGAGCCAAGGTCATGTACCTAGTTGGGTCTGATATAGAAATAATAAAAACAAAAGCAGTAGAGTCCCAACAATGAGCTATGTATATGTGCCCACAACATGAAATGCCTGGCTGAAACTTTACAGAGCCATCACTTGCCACATCTATCAACTATGAGGCAACACATTGCCAGCATACTCTTGGGGCTCTAGCTATGCATCAATCTCTTTTCTTATAATGACTGAAATATAGAGTATGAAACACAATTTTAGATAAATGCTATCAGGACTGGGCAACATTTTTACTTCTGAGAGCCAAGTGTGGTGGTAAGTGGTCAGTCAAGGGCCGTATGCCAGTGGATGTGACAGGAGCCCACACTCCCAACCCCTCCATTGTGATTTCATGGGGAGTAAAGTATGTACATCACCCTTCCCAACACAACTGCACTCCCTTATCTGCCAATTTTTTTTTTAAAAAAAGGCAGTGTGATTTACAAGGGGAACATGGTGCACAGACATGACTGTGACCGTGCATCCTCCTCCACAATAATGAATTCATTTATTCAATTTATATATCCCACAGTTCCTCTCCAAAGGAGCCTGGGGGAGCAAACACATCTGTAGGAAAAAGAAAACCACATGGCAGGTAGCAAACATTGAAATTTCTTGGACACCTATAGTGGGCTGCGCTGAGGGCCTCTGAGACCCATAGGGTGCCTACCTGTGCTAAGGTAACTTATTTGGTGCTGGAAAGATGGAAGTGGGTTGCTAGAATGGGGCCATTCTATTTAACTTTTGTCCTGCTCATAAGCTTTGCCTATTGAAGCAAGTATCAGTTTGGGGGGAGGCAATATTCATACTGTAAAAATGGTATGAAGAAAAGAAGCTCCCTAGTGACTATCTAACCCCCCCACTTATTCTTGGCTGCATTAAATATATATTATTATTATTATTATTATTATTATTATTAAAGGTAAAGGTAAAGGGACCCCTGACCATTAGGTCCAGTCGTGACCGACTCTGGGGTTGCGCGCTCATCTCGCATTATTGGCCGAGGGAGCCGGCGTATAGCTTCCAGGTCATGTGGCCAGCATGACAAAGCCGCTTCTGGCAAACCAGAGCAGCACATGGAAACGCCGTTTACCTTCCCACTGTAGCGGTTCCTATTTATCTACTTGCATTTTGACATGCTTTCGAACTGCTAGGTTGGCAGGAGCTGGGACCAAGCAACGGGAGCTCACCCCGTCACAGGGATTCGAACCACCGACCTTCTGATCGGCAAGCTCTAGGCTCAGTGGTTTAACCACAGCGCCACCTGGGTCCCATTATTATTATTATTATTTTAAAAAGAGAGGCAATAATTCCAATCAAGATTCTCCATCTCATTTAGATGGTGAGTAGTCACACAGGGTCTCAAACAGGAATCAGCTGGAGACCCAGTTGGCTTTGAAAATCTAATAGTATAGTCCACCCTCATATCATGCTGTCTTCTCTCTGAATGGAGAGTTGCTCGCTAGATGCAGTTTTGAAGCACCATTGAATTAATGGAAGTTTGTGTATCTCTTTGGAATATTCTTAAGCAGTCTGAAGGCATTTGGCTTTTCTCAGGGTTTTCAGACATCAGTATCATTGTCTTTAATTAAAAAGATTAACTGGTAAGCCATTATGCTGTTCTTTCCTCTTCCCTCTACAATGTGCTAGAAAATGAAATTACAGAACTCATTAAAAGTAGAAACAGACTCTCTTTATACCTCTTACACATCTTTGGTCTTCAAATGTCAATACTCCCCCCCCCCGTTTTGTGATATATCTGCCAGATTTATTATGCCAAATGACATTTCTTTCTATCATACTTCATTTCAGAGATGTAATGGCACCAGTCCCATAAGGGGGCTCTTCCCTTGTTAAAATGGCTGATGTAGTGGAAATGAAGCAATTTCTGTGGCTAAGAGATGCTCGGCAGTAGAACGGACTCCCACGAGAGGTGATGGACTCTCCTTCCTTGGAGCCTTTTAAGCAGAGGTTGGATGGTCATCTGTCATGTATGATTTAGTTGAGATTCCTGCAATGCAGAGGGTTGGACTGGATGACCCTTGGAGTCCCTTCCAACTCTGCAATTCTATTATTCTCCTCTCACAAAACTGACAGCAGTGTCCATCTGCTTGACAGAGGAAGGGATGATAATCCTTGTGTACATCAGCAAGCATTCAGCCCATCAATGTACAAGAACATTTCTTGATCAAGGCCAATATCTTTTTTCTGTGGAACTCATATTCACCATTTGTCCCTGTACTTATGATACTATATAATTATTCAACTTTATTTTTTTTAAGAGCAACAAAAGCTAAGAAGATTAAATGACATTTCTTTTACCCACTCCCCACCTGTAAAATAGAATTCTTTTCAGTTGCTGGCTTTAAAATGGTTATGATTTGCTGATCTGTGTCTCAAATTAAACATTAGCTAAATCCAGGAATGTCATTTCAGAGTCTTCAACAGAGTAACCCAGAGTGCATACGACTACTAAAGAGAATGGGAAACCCCAAAGAGATGTGGGGCTCTGTAAGTGCCCTCCTACAATTTTTATCCATTGCATCTGCCACACTTGTGCCACACACATTTATGTGACATTGATATCTCATGCATGTGTGTGGGTGCTAGAGCACAATTTATGGTGAAAATGTAAACACAAATTCTTTCATCATTCATTTCCACCCTAGTATGATTGAAAATGTGACATTTTAGAATGAAGGAGACAGAGCTAGACATTCTGGAATAAATCAGGTATCAGTTGCAGAAAGTTTTCACAAAAGAAAACAGCTTTCCAAACCTGCAACTGCTGCAAAAAATGACAAATCACAAAGATCATTCACTGTGCTCTCGTTCCATCCCCATTTGTGCTAAGAGCCTTAAGACTACAGTTACCATTTGTTTTTCATTTCAAGTTTTCTCTTCCGTGAATCCAAAAGTTGACCTCTTACCCTTACCAAGTGCTGACATGTTTAAACTTTTACACAACAATAAGCATGCCTTTATAGATTGACTCTTCTTGTATGGGAAGACAAAAGCACAGAGCCGTGGTTCAGCATGCAATCTGTACAATTCTTAGGAAATATTCATCTGCCCAGAGTGTTGCCTTTTTGCTACTTCATAGACGGAATGGATTGAAATCACATTTAATATCCTTTAGGCCACTGCTACACTTAAGCCGAACAGGCAAGGGATATAGTTCAGTGTTGCAACCCAAGCATTGCATAGATGAATTTCTAGGTTCAATTCCTGATATCTCTAGTTAAGAGAGGCTTTCTTTTTTGTGGGTGTTGGTGGGAAGCAGGGTGGTGGTGGTGGTGGTAAATACCTTGTTGGCTTAGACATTGAAGACAGAATGCTAGAGTAGATACTACTGGGCCAGATGATCCATAATCTGATTTAATATCCTATGCCTACTTCCTTGCAAGCCCCATTCAACACTCTTCTGAGTGAGTAGGACTGGGCATCATCACACACCCATGACATAGATCAGGCACTCCAGAGTAGTGCAAATGTAAAGAGTTTGAAGGCCAGGAAGAATAAATACTTTATTGCATAAAATGCAGGGGTATGAGTTTCTGGCTTTAAGTTTTTAATCAAAAGTAGCTCATATGAATTGCTGAGGAAAGAGAAAAAGCTTAAGACTTAAATGGGAAGGGTTTCTATCAATCACACTATTAAGGAATATAAGCTGACCTGTGTAATTGCATCATTTGAGTGCTTCAAACTAAGGATGAAATAATCATTCTTCAGATAGGCTTAATGTTACCCTTTTCAGCAATTCTGTCCAATTCAGCAACTTGTGTGCACCCACAATTTCCCTGTGGAAGTTGCTCCGTTGACTATTGTATCTTAGACTGAGAAATCTTTTTGCTACTCATATAGGTCATACTTATATTGCAGGTCCCTTGAGGATGGATGTGCCCTATGGAGAGTTGGCTTCAGACCCAAGGGAAGCAATGTTACATGGAGTTTTGCCACACACACAAAAGTTTTAGTCCAGGTTTTTTAAAAAATGGGAATAAATTAACATACAAAGATCCAGTAGCGCACAGGAAAGCTCACATTTGTGGTCTTCAGAAGGCTCTCTGCATTGTGAATCTTTCCCCAATTTTTTTAGGTCAGCTACTGAGAGAATGATTCCTTTGGCTAAAGTTTCTTGCTGGAAGGAAGAGTGGGGAACAGAGCAGAAACACTCTGTCACTTTAGCTTTGCCAGTAGATAAATGGAGAAGTAAAGGAACCCAGATTTGATGTTATCTGTATGCTCCTTGCTCCTGCTCACCAAATAAAAAGTCTAATTCAGTGGACTGCAGTCTTCCTAGACCTATGACCCATTTCTAACCTCATCAGTTAAGATGAGAACCATTTTTAATTATTCCCCCCCCCACCTCTCTGTCTCTCTGACTTGCCATCATGTAGTCAAGTGACAAGGAAACTTTGGTCGTCCTGATGTTGTAGGCTAGAATTCTCATTATCCCTGACCAATGGCCATGCTGGCCGAAGGGAGTTGAAGTCCAGCAACATTTGGAAAGCCACAAGTTCTCCACCCTTGAGGTAACTATTTTCTTTCTTGGAGGACCCAAACAGATCAGAATCTGTGGACAATTTCAGATATGTGCCTATCATGTGACAGAGAATCTTACCTCTGAGATTTTGGTTTGCTGCTGAATGTTTTTTTTTAATAAACAAATATACAAATAAATAAATTAGGAACAATGAGGCTGCTGGCACAAACCACCTTACAGAAAGTTACAACTCCATTGTGCCACCAATTGAAGATGAATGACTTAAAGGACGATGTAAGAGAGTGTGCCTCGGGAAGTGTGAAGCACTTAGAGCAAGAGGTGGCATGTGTGGAGAGAGGTAACCATGTGGAAGAGAGAATGAACGGCCATTTTCTTTTCTTTCTTATTGAGCTGTATAATGAACACAAATACACAAAGTAGGCACCACATAGAAATTAGAGTTGCAATTTATTTATTTTTACTGACAGGATTGTTTAAAAGAACTGAGGTACTTTCATGTGATTATATTTTTTTCATTTTAGTTGATAATTTATTATTTCCATCAGTTTCACCTGGCAATGCTTAGGCTCCATTTCTGTGGTACATTTTGCAAGGATTTACTTGCGCCTCCCAGAAATTGGTAAGGAATATTTTCCTCTTACATTTACCCTGTGATGTGTCATGTGGAAACAGAAGAGATATGCAACCAGACTACACCTTCTGGTTTGAAATGCAGTATGTAAAGCTAGACTTTTTCACCCATTATATTCCACCTGTTAGACCTAGCTCTGGGTTGCTACATTTATCTCTAGGTAGCTCCAAGTCGAACACTTATTATTTGTAACAAAAATAACATATTGCAAGGGAAAATTGTACAACAGGAACACCACTTTATGCCAAACCATATCATTGGTTCACCTAGCCCAGTAAAATGGATGAGCAGTGGCTCTCCAGATTTTCAGCCAGCACCCTTTCCTAGTCATATCAGAAGGTGCCATGGGTGGAACCTGGAACCTTCTAAATGCAAAATGCGTGGCTTGGGATCAGATTATTTAAGAAACTGTTCTCCGTGTATGATTATACCACCCTGCATTCACTATTAAGATATTTTTCATGGGCCTTATAGGTTCTAAGGAAGAACACTTCTTACAAGCCACACACGATGGAATTGGTTAATAGAATAAATCTATCCTGGTGTGTATGTTTTTGTAAAAGAAATGCAAAGTGCATATTTTGGAGTTAACCTTAAGCATTTTGCTACATGTAATTTTTTAAAACAAAAAATAAAACAAAAACTAAAGTGCATTAAAAAATTTTTCCCTAGAGATAAATCCCAGAGAAACAGAATGTGATGAACTCAGATCTACTGCTGGGCCTGAAAGAAGTCTTTCTCCTCACACACATAATAAAAAGGAAAGCTCCCCATCTATTAAATGAAAGTTGATGATCTATACTTACGGGTGCATCCTCCTTCTTCAAAGCCATAAAATCCATGAGCACAGCGGTCACACTTCTTTCCTCCAACACCTGGCTGGCAATGGCACTGTCCAGTCTCATCACAGTCAAAAGATTTGGATCCAAATGAATTACAGTTGCAAGGAACACAGCCTCTGGATGACTGTACGCCAAAGGTTCCAGGCTGTCACAGTAGACAGAGGGAAATCATTTAACAGAAATAAAAATAGCAAGCAATGCAAAAGGAAAAAAGTGTGCGAGAAGCACTGACTCTTGAAGGGTCAATGGATGTGAATGAGGCAGTTTGTTTAAGTCCTAAGAGATTAAAACAAATAAGGAGGTTCAAATCTGGCACCTCTCCTTGTAGCCCAATTTAACCAAGTTCGTGTTTGAAGTCTGAAATGAATAAGATACCAACATCTGAAATACAAAGCTCCAAAGTTAATTTGAAATCTGATTCATTGGTCCTCATTAAGGAATCAGTACAATGTAATCCCAAGCATTCTAAACTCTGGATTTGGTTCTTCTCTAATGGAGCACCTTGCAAAAGGAACTTTTAATATGCACTCCTGATGTGCCTAATAACAAAGGATGAGCTAACAGAAGAGCCCTCTTTCGGACTGCCACAGGGCTTTTGATTTAGTGTGGCAGCTATCACTCTTCCATAGGACACATACAGCCATTATTCTGCCTTTCAGAGTGAAGCTTATGTGGCCTCTGAGGCCTTTAGATGATGTGGAGGCCAACTGTGCACATTCAAAACGAGATAGGGAAATGCCTCTCTTTTTCCATCTCTGCAGACGACATCCCTCCTTGCAATGGTATAGAAATGGTATAGAATGGCAAAGATTTTCTGTTAAACCTGTATCACCATGAATCTGTATTAGCAGCAACTATTAGTGCAACATCATTGATCCAAGCATGCTGACAAATCCCAATTTGTGCCTTTGGAATCTTTTGTGGGGCTCAACCATTGGAAAGTCCTGGCCTAAATTCAGCCCCATAAGTCTACCAGTTAAGCTAGAGGTCCATGGTCCACCAACCCTGCCTGTTCAGAAAGTACCTCAGAGCAAGGTTCTGTTCAATACATAAGCTTCAGTTATCCCTACTTCAGCATGGGATCAGCAGGCCTTGTTCAGATTACAGGCACAGAAGCTGAAGTTGCTTCCCCATGCAAAGCCAAGTAACAGCAATAAACATGCAATTTGTCCACCGTTTCAGCACTGTATATTATGACTAGTACTATAGCATTGTATCTCACTAAGAACAGAAAGGAATGCCTCAACTCATGCAATTAAACCAGCAAGCACCCACCCTCTAAATCAACAGTTTCATAGGAAAAGTAAATCCTATTTATAAGGGGGAAAGGCAGAAAATCAAATTCCATTTTAGATAAAATTATCTACTTAACCCACAATTAACTTAAGAAGTTGGGTCAGTGGTTGCAGTGCACCAGTGAGGAGAACTACAAATTCACATATAAAATTATGTTTTGTTAACTATTTTCTTACTACTAGGTGAATGGTCTAATAAGATTTGTGTTAATTACTATGTGCTGGATTCAACTAACTGGTCCCGCTATAAGTAACTCCATATAGAGAGTTACCTGAGAACATTACTTTAGGTGAATTCAAGTAATCACAATAACTTAGGTTATGTGGGTTACTAATATTGTCCAAGTTCCTTTGTAACTTGATTCTTACATATCCGAAAAGTCAGCATTCAAATTTTATTTTTTTCTCAGATACCCCCCTCATTAATTACCCCAATTGCCTGATGCATCACACTGCAGTAGCATGGGTCCTGAACTCCAACTAAATCCCAGGAATTTCAATGGGATTTATTCTCTAGCGCATATTGTACCAGACAATGTTTGAGAGAACACTGACTGTTTCCTAAATGGTTTCCTTCTACTGCATTGTTAGTGTAACACAACACAGACACATGCTAGAATGCAATGCATGCTGTACATGGTCTTTTTGATTACCAAAGAGGCAGGTTTGAAAGCACCTCTCGGGCACCCACTTGCACTGGAGTAGCCCCATCTCTGATGGGGTGCTCTGATTGGCTGAGCCGGTAATGGGTTTTCCTTCTGGATATACACCTGTCTGCTCAGCTCACATCGTTTACCAGCGAATCCTGATTTACATATACATCTCCCTGACACATCACAGTTTAGTGACATGGATCCTAGAGGATTGCATCCACATGGTGTACAGAATTGCTTTTCTGGAACCCAAACATAACCAGGCTTTTGAAGAGAGAGAGGGAAAACAAGTTAGAAAACAAAGTTGTATAAGAAAAAGTTAGAAGAGAGGAAAAGAGCAAGAAGTCTATTATAAATATTTGTACACCAAACAATCTGGTTTTCTTAGAGTACATATGGAATTAAACTGAACCTACTAAAGATTACACAAATCCAATGGCCCCCTTTTTTACACTTAAAACTATCATATGCACATCTTATAAAGGCCAGTAAACTTTGCTCTAAACTACAACGGATAATGCTCCAGTAATGTAAACACATCTGTATCTAGTAAATGAGCTAATGCCAAACATGATGATAATGGGGGTTGAATCCAATTGTGCTCCTTCGCTCATGCAAGAACTTTTGACCCAGTGGTCACCACTGCCAATGTAAGGGAGAGGCAATTTCCACCAACTCCATCTCACCCTGCAGCCCGTTGTACCCCTGAAAATCTGTTTCAGAAGGTTGGGGGGACCATCCAGAACAGCATTCAAGGTGGCACAGAGGGTGACAGTGGGTAGAAAGAACTGATAAAAATGGTCTTCCTTCTGTTGGATTAAAAAGCCATTAAAAATGGAATTCTATCCTGAGATGACCATGTTACTTTTCAAATCCCAGGTTTTTTACTATTGACATTTCCCCCCTAGTTCTCCTAATGGCTTCTTATTGTAATTTCCCCCATAGAAAGTTAAAGTGCTCTAATGAAACATTCACACAGGAGAGAAGTAAAATAATCTTTCAGGAGAAGCCTTTGAAGTTCCACAGATTACCACAGCACAGAATCACTTTCCTATTTTTCTGGACGGCCTTACCCGTTTATTGGGCCAATCTGTTTCACTCATTTCAAATCGTTCATTTCAAATGCTTCGAAGGTTTGCTTTATTGTTGTAAACACTGACATAATAATTGTGATCAAGGTGTGAGATGAGTGGTCAGAAAACAGATAACTGACCTAACCTCTTTTTTAAAAAGAAAAAACAAAAGCAAATGGACATTGAGCCCACAATTGCGTTGAATGATAATTCTAGAAGCCAAGAGGGTTGTTCCTTATGTTTTCTTCTGTATTTGTATATAAAATTTAAAGAAACAAACATGTGGATCATGACGCAACAATGCAAAAGGGGGGTGTTCTGCCCATTTTCTTCCTTTCTTTTTTTCATGTCAACTATTATGTCAGTTTTTGTTTTTGTTTTGCAAAGAACTAAAATGTTCCATTATATACATAAAAAGTTATTAGCTATTCATGGTGTACATTTATTTTGTTTGACTTAAATTTTAAAAGGGGATAGATTCTGTGCACTACAAATAACATGTTCCCATTAGCACCAATAATAAATCCAGAAACCCTTAGAAATAAATTATGAGACACATATCAAAGACAGTTAGCATCCTTAGTTCTAAGCCCAAAACAACCCTCAACATTTTATTTAAACAACAAAAAAGAGTCGTTCTAATATAACACATAGAAAGGGGCAAAACAATAAGGATGGATCAGTTTTTATGGCTTACCTTACATTCATCACATCTACGCCCCAACACGTTGGGTCTGCAGTCACACTGCCCAGTCTTAGAGTTGCAAGTCTCTGAAAATGAGCCATTGAGATGACAACGACAAGCTACATGGAAACAAGAAAGGGTGTCATAATGTAATGCATGCTGGTACACTGCGATATGTACATGACACAAAATGAACTCCAAAATGAACACACACACACACACACACACACACACACACACACTGTAACTCTGTTCTTGGTCTACAATTAGCCACACAAGAGAAAGATGAGTGCCACTGCCCTCTCCCATTTTTAATTGACTCAGAACCATGCAACTAGAATCCTGCCATGAGCACACGATCCTGATTAGGTCACTGATGGCTTCTTCTGTATTTAATGGCAGATGCCAGGCTATACATTCTGCATGAAAAAGTCCTTGCCTGCACAGATAATGGAATTCTAGTACCAGATTATGTGACTTATGTTCACAGGAGAATTTTATTACCGTAATATAAATACACCCCTGGGAAAGCCAGGCAATTCTGTGGCCCAGTAATCCCTGCAATGGATCCAAGGACACACCTCATGGGTTTCAATGCACATCCATCCAGTATTTCCTTTGGCCACTTCCCACTGGGTGGTGGGTGCCTCTCCCCTCCAGACAGTTCTCCTAAACCATTTAGCTGTGCCTCAAATTATACAGAATGTACAATCGTTAGGGCTTTACGTTCTTTTCTTTTTTTAATCTGCCGTGAAGACCATGCAACTTTCAGCTGCACGAATCTTGTGATGTTTCCATAATTAAAAGCCAATTGTGAAATAATGGACAAATAGATCTGGGCTACTCGTTTGATACTTTTATTTTAGATTTTCGTTTCTTAAAAATAATGTTTAGGAATAACAGGCTGGTGACAAAACTGAGCTGCCAATTGAATTGACTAATTTAAATGACCCCAGCAGGAAGGAAAGAAGGGAAAGGGAGGGAAAAAACACAGTATTTTGAGAGCAAGACTCTTGCTTTGCAAGTGTTCAATCATGAAGTTGATTCTTTAATGAAAAGGAAAAATTGAAAGCAACAAAGCATAGGCACAGTCCCTCTGTTTCACAGCTTCGGGGCAAACTTCATGGAAGCCTGCCCGAGAAATATGCAAAAAAGAAAGCCTAGTTGTAATAGGAGGAGAAATAAATTTGCAGTAACTGCAAGCACAAGAACATTAATATACTGAGAAGTTCTACTGTGAACTCAGCTAATGACAAAAAGCAAATAATATAAATATACATTAAAAAGCTATCTATTTTAATGTTATATATATATATATATATATATATATATATATATATATATAGTATGTTTTCGCTCCACACAGAGCCTCCTATACAGCTGTCTCTGTAGAGGAAATGTTCAAAGTTTCAGCCATGTCAATGCCTCAAGGAAAGAAGTGCAGCAATGGGAATTTCAAGTCTGCTCATAGTTTGATTTTTCAAATCCGCTGCTTTTTAAATGACATCCTTAAAGAGCAAGTCACGAGGCACCGCACCAATGAATTATTAATCAACTCCAATGCAGCTGCTGAAATTGGAACCTGTAAAAATCCCAAATGTGCAGAAGTGGTGATGGTGGGGAAATCTTATGAACATCTTATTAGTGCAAGAGACTGAATTGATCCACAGAAGACCCTACCTAGGTGGAAGACAAGGAGTGGCTATGTTTGTATGGCACTGTATTGCCTTGGAGATCCATGAATGAGCTGGTTGAAAATTATATTTAATGCTGCCAGGTGATTCTCTGTACATCAGATGCTCTGTGCCAAGTGGTCAGCTGGGCATTAACTGTGTTATGAGTATGGTTGGTGAGAACGGGTGAAGGTGAAGTGCTAAGGATATGTTTGGGAGATGCTACTACGGAGGGAATGTTGGAATAGCTTCCATCTGTTAACGTATTTTTGTACAGTATTTGCTTTTAACTTGTAGTGTTTGTTTAAAAGGATATGTTGTTTCATCCCCCCCCCAATTTTTTTTCAAATTAATTTTCCAAATTATTACAAATCAAATCAAATTAATTTAATTTAATACAATTTCTTAAAATCAGGTTTCCTGCTCCGGTTCTGAACATATGATCCATTTTAATTATACTACTTTAAACCATGGGCATTTATTGCACTTTTGTATTTGAAATTCATTTGTAAAGTTCTGTTCTTATATTTTGCAATGTTGTACATGATATTTTAAGATCCACTGTAAATCACTTTCATAGATGTAAAGCGGTAAAGAAATGATCTAAATCAGCGACCCCCAACCTCCCCCACAATGGACCCCTAAAAAAATTGCTGATGGGTTTAGCAGACCACTGGATTATTATTTTTCTGCTTATTGTAGTAATTGTGATGTGCTGTGCTAGATGCTGTATGATTTTTAATTGTATTCCTATTGCTTCTTTTGTTTCTTATGTTGTATTACAATTTGAATTCTCCAAAATTTTATAGAACTCAAATGGTAAGTGTTCATCGCAGCCATGCTGTGAACCACCTGAATAAAGCTTGTGGACCACTGGTAGTCCACATACCAGGGTGGGAACCCTCAATCTAAATACAGTCGTACCTCGGATCCTGAATGCCTTAGTACTCGGATGTTTTACTCCCAAACACCGCAAACCTGGAAGTGAGTGTTCTGGCTTGTGAATGTTCTTTAGAACCCGAACATCTGACGGGGCCTTCACGGCTTCTGGTTGGCTGCAGGAGGTTCCTGCAGCCAATCAGAAGCTGCATTTTGATTTCTGAACATTTTGGAAGTTGAACGGACTTCTGGAATGGCTTCCATTCAAATTCCAAGGTACGGCTGTAAATATTAAATACACAGATAAATAAAAGAAATATATCTCATACCTTTACACTAAACGAGCAACTCAATGGGAACAACAAAACAGTATTATTGCACAATTTCTTTTTTAAAACCAGTGGTGACATCCTTCTGATTAGTCACGCACTGTGACAGATACTGAACATAAGGCAGGCATCCCCAAACTCGGCCCTCCAGATGTTTTGGGACTACAATTCCCATCATCCCTGACCACTGGTCCTGTTAGCTAGGGATGATGGGAGTTGCTTTCCCAAAACATCTGGAGGGCCGAGTTTGGGGATGCCTGACATAAGGGCAGAAGAAATATGCAGAAGAAGTTGGCAAGAAAAGGGTAGCCTTTACCTTCATTTCCTCCTCAATATGTGTAATGCAACTTTTTGTCAACCAGCTTACAAGGTAAAAAGAAAGGTGTTCCTAAACCCCTAAACTGTGGTCAGCTTGACTAGGGGGAGAAGGGGGAGAATATAAGGCTGCTGCATGTGCCTGTGTGCATATGACAAGATCATCATTGTGATGTGCATTTTTTCTTCCTCCTGCTCCACATAATTGGTTGCCGCTGACAGGGGAGAGAATCACTTAGCCAAATGGTGTCATGACATGAGGTTAGCTGTATTCAATCCTATGAAGAGGGCAAGCTCAACACAATGCTGTTATTTTCATACCCTTGTTTATCATCATCTCATTTAGTCTGGCCTAGGAAAGCAGAAGCGGCAGGGAAGAATTCTGCGGTTCCTCCCCAGGGTCCTTATTTTTATTCTCCTATAGCAGGCGATTTTAAACGAGACTGGGAAGGGAAGCAAGTCCTGTCCAAAGATGAAGGCAGGCATCACAGGCCATAAAAGGGACACATAGGACACCCTTCTAAAGTTGATTCTCCGCGAAGGTAAAAATGGGTCCCACAATGTCATCATGACAACCCAACTGTCAAACCAGCTCACTTATCAAATGTGTGGCAGGGTGAATGGGCCGGATCCAGTTCCCCACCCTTGGTATAATCTGGAGTTCAGATGGGAAAAGGGTGCTGGTAGCACCTGCCCTCTTTTAATATGTAAAATGCTGTGCACAAGTGATAGCACCACGAAACTAAATAAATAAATAATGACCCAGAATCTAGATAGCAAGTAAGGAAATCTGAACTAACCGCGGTTTGGATAATGTGACACTTACTGTACGTAATACCACGAAAATAAATGCATGTCCTATTTGACAGACCCTCGTGCGCTATGCCCATAGGGAATGAATGCATTCTGACAGGAGAAGCAGGATTCCAAGACTTACGTTGACAGTTCTTTACATCAACAGCATCTCCGAAATACCCATCAGCACACTTCTCACAGTATTGGCCTGTTGTACCTGGCTTACATATCAGACAAGCTCCAGACAAGCTGTCACAGCTGCCAGGAATGGAGAAGTCGAGGTTGTCATTACACTGGCAAGGCTGGCACGACCCCCCTGGTTTTAAAGGTTGTCCAAAATATCCTTCTGCACACCTAGGGCGACAGACATAACATCTTAAAGTATTTACATTGACCTGTTGGCATTTTTTTAAAAATAACAACATTGTTTACAGCTCTGTTGCCATACGAATCACTAAAGACAGCTTTATTTTCTCTCAAGTGTTTCTCAGAGTTTCCCTACCCACCCACAATTCCCATCATTTTTCCGGTTTCCTTAACAGCACTGAAGATTCATTACTAGCTGAAATCCTGCCAGCTCCACCAGTTATTAGATTTCAGGGAGGGAGGGGGGATGCAGAAGAGCAGGGAGAGGGGAGGGAGCTGGTCACTGGGCCTGAAGATGAGAGAAAAGCATAATAAGAAACCTGTCTGTTACCACTCCAGTGGAAATCAGATTCATGTGGAGAACCCTTTATGATACAGCCCATCATGTGCAAGTATACAAGAAGAAAATTCAACTATGCCAGCTAACCAGCAAATCTGACATACCTTGCCATGCAGCATAAAGGGTCTGGTTGAGAAAGGAAAACAAAATACCATGCAAATTGACAACGAAATAAACTGCATACATAACAAGGGATGGGGGCACACAAGCTAACACAAGAAACCTTTGATTTCACCCCAGTTAAGTTCCCTTTAAACATTTACAAGCAATGTGAGAGAAGTTCCTAAGTGGATGGAAGGACATTTGAATGACTCAGCCACATATACTTACCAGGACCTTAAGATTGTTTTCTGAGATAAATTCCTGGGTAACACCCCCCCCCAAACACACAAGAAACTGAACCTTGGATGTCATTAGGGAGAGGGTCATTTCAGTGTGTGGGCACCTAGTTTTCAAACACCCCACCCAGAAGGGCTAATCTAACGCTTGGTTAAGATTTCTTTTGCTAGCAGATGAAGCCCCCTTCCCTCAGGTTTGGAATCATAAATATTTTGGTACTTTTTAGATCTGTTGTACTGGTGCTATTCTCTGATGCTGGTATTATTCTCTAAGGCATGTCTGAAATGGGTGGAGATGTAGGAAGCACAAGAGAGGAGCATATTTATGCCAAAGTCTATACTCCCACCAATGGCACTTTACACCAACCACAGAATCCTTCTTCCCACTGACTTTGAAGGAAGGGGGAAATAATTTTTAAAATCCCACTCCTGCATTGATGAATGTTCCATCCACATCAGAACAAAAGCACAAGAATTATTGTTGTTGATTAACAACAATAATTATTGTGGTTCTGATGTGTTTATTTATTTATTATTAGATGTATTTCCCACTGTTATGTACTGAGCTGAATCCTAGAACAATAGGATTCAGAATCAGCGGGAGCTACCCAATCCAACTCCAGGTGGAAGTGAATCCGCAACCTGATTGGCCTGCTGGAGCAGCCAATCAGGCGGCTGGCAGAAGTGAATCTGCTACCTGATTGGCCTGTAGGAGCAGCCAATCAGGCTGCAGGCAGAAGTCAATCCACAATATAATTGGCCCACAGGTGTAGCCCTGAAGTAGCCAATCACGCAAGGCCCATTGTGTAAATAATGTATATAAGCAGATGGTTTTGGGAAAAGAGCCATTCGTCTTCTCTTCTTCTCCTTGATGAATATGAGCTGAATAAAGAGCATGAAATTCACTCTCGACTCCGAGTATATTTCACCCACCCTTCAATACAAGGTCCCGAGGCAGGCCACAATGATGTAAAATGCAACATTAACACCATTTAAAACAAATTACATCAGAACTAGAAAAGGTCCTAAAAATATCTCTCCCAAGTGTCAAAGGCCAGGGTAAAGACATGTATTCAACATACGATGAAAGCCGTGCTATTAAGGTGTCACACACACCTCTGTGGGGAGGGAATTCCACAGCATCAGGGCTACCACAGAGAATGTCCTCCCCTAGTTGACCTGCCACCCTGAGCTTCTGAGGGCAGAGGAAATACCAAAGGGGTTCACATAACTGCCATATAGTGTAACTCAGCACCCAATCACAGCACACTAACCAGTGCAGGGAAAGCATAACTCAGATGATAAGGAGTGAGTCAAAGAACTATCTTTCTCTAGCCTCATATCATGCACTCTTCTTTATGATGGACAACTATGGGCAGTCTGCAGACACATACAAAACACTGCATCCAATGAATTCCCAGTCCTGAAGGGGTGGGAACTACTTGAGAAATACAAAATAAAACATAGAAAAATGATAGAGATGCTAAAGGCATCCCTGGAAACACCACCATAGTCCACCAATCAGGGACTGTAGCAGCATGTATGCTGTTCATACATGAAGGGAGATGACGAGCTGCCAATGATGGGGACACTCCTTAAGTCCCAGCACCAGCTCTCTCACACACAACACTAAAGATCCTACTAGAGTGTCTCCATTCTACAGGGCCGCCCCTCCTGGCAATGGTTCAAGTTGCCTCATGCTCCTCACAGCTACCACAGAGAACTTCCACTAACTCTTATAGCCCGTCAGATGGTAGATCTTCAGCATAGGACTGCACCCTTAGAAATAGTTGTTAAAGTGGGTGAAATTTTATTATAGAGGCTTTGTTGCTCCAATAGCCCCTCTACTCCATCAGCCTGTGCTTACAGTGGCCAACCAGATGCCTGTTGGAAACCCTCAAGTAGGATCTGACCGCAAGAGAACTCTTCTCTGCTGCAGTTTCCAGCAACTGTCATGCAGAAGCATTATTGCCTCCAACCATAATGGCTAGTAGCCATTGATAGCCCTTCTCCTCCATGAATTTGTCTAATAGCCTTTTAAAGCCAACTAAGTTGGTGGTCTTCAATGTGTCCATAGTTCCATAGTTTAACTATATGCTGCATGAAAAAGTCCTGATTCTTCCAACATTCAGCTTCATTGGATGTCCATGAGTTCTACTGTTATGAGGGATGCAGGTGGTGCTGTGGTCTAAACAACTGAGCCCCTTGGGCTTGCTGATTGGAAGGTTGGTGGTTCAACTTCACACAACGGGGTGAGCTCCCGTTGCTCTGTCCCAGCTTCTGTCAATTTAGCAGTTCGAAAGCACATTTAACTTTTACCTTTTACCTAATGTTATGAGAGATCAAGAAAAACTTTTCACTATCCCCTTCCTCCATGCCATGCATAATTTTATAAGCTTGTATCATTCATGTTGCCTCTTACTTGCCTTTTCTCTAAAGTTTCCTAAAGCATCTGAGCTGGCCACTCTTAAGTAAGGGGATGGCAGACTTGATGCTAGTTTTCCTTGGTTTGACTAAGCAGGCCTAGTCTACATGGAACCTGTAGAACAAAGGGCCTCATGTGGCCAGTCCAATGCAATTTCTGCAAGTATGCTGATATAATACAGATGACTCCTTCAATTGCTAATAATTTTCGCCTTCGCTTATCAGGGTTCATTTCTTTCGCTCTGCCCATCCTCTTTCGTTTAAGCTTTTGTCTTGTATCGGATAATGCCAGCAGAAATGTACAAAGCCAGTCATAAGAAGAACACCCAAAGGACTTGTGAGTACTGATGTGCTAATCATAAATAACCCTCCTACTAATGACAATCCACTTTGATCACTCTCCTCCCTCCCTGCCCCAATTCTCATCATTTCAAACTGCTAATTAAAGTTAACATAAACCTTGGTCTCCTGGCCTTTTCCAAGTGTTCTGGAACCACATTCTACTGATGTGTCTTGTGATGAATCCCAAATATCTATCAAAAGCACTGATTGCTGGGGGGGGGGGGGAGAAGTGACCCTAATCCTGTTTAGTCTCCTTTTTGCTTCCTTTTCCTTCTCTGAATTTCCTGGTAAACCCTGAATGTTGTCTACTTTATAGCTCCGTATGTTTCCTTTAGGAATTCTTCCACTTCACTTACTCTCTTCTTATCCAATGGGCTGTGCTCATGAGAACGGGCGCAAAGGAGGAATGAGTCATGTGTAACATTAATATCTTATATTAATAGGGAAGTCGTTTCTTTAAATACAACAACAACAGTGCCGAATGGCTATAAGGAAAAGAAACAGAGGAAGAAAAAATCAGATATTATGAATATTATTGTCTGCAAGCATGACATGAAGGCTGGTAACATCAACCCCGCCATGTGGGAATCCCTTGCAGGCGACTGCAGTCCCTGGAGACAAGCAGTCAAGTCATGTATCCATAGCAGTGACCAGAGGAGAATTGATCGCTGGGAGGAACACAGAGAGAAGAAATGCCTTGGTGCATCTGTAGCTGCACAACTGGGTGCCTTCATCTGCCTCAGCTGCAACAAACATGTCTCTTCCTCATCGGTCTCTACAGCCACAGCAGGCACTGTAACCTTTCAACAGCTTGACCTCGCCCACAAAGGAACACTCCTCCATTGTCTCCCGAGACAGTCAGATGCCAGCATTATTATTATTATTATTGGAAAAGCTTTTTTTGGAAAAAGGACATTCTTGTCCCTCTTAGATGTAGTTATAAACTAGAGTAATAACCTCCACATCTACCTGGCAGGCACATATATGACAGTTATAAAGTATTTCTCTCCCTAGGGTAAAAGGTAAAGGGAACCCAGACCATTAGGTCCAGTCGCAGACGACTCTGGGGTTGCGGTGCTCATCTCGCTTTACTGGCCAAGGAAGCCAGCGTACAGCTTCCAGGTCATGTGGCCAGCATGACTAAACCGCTTATGGCGAACCAGAGCAGCACACGGAAACACCGTTTACCTTCCCCCTGGAGCGGTACCTATTTATCTACTTGCACTTTGACGTGCTTTCGAACTGCTAGGTTGGCAAGAGCTGGGACTGAGCAACGGGAGCTCACCCTGTCGCGGGGATTCGAACCGCCGACCTTCGGATCAGCAAGCCCTAGGCTCTGTGTACATCCATTCAAATTGCAGGATGGATGGAATCATAGAGCATCAGATTATGCTATTCAACCTGAACAACTTGTAGAATAGCAATATGAATGAGAGAAAATCATCAAGTGTGTGCCCCCATGCCAATTTTTGAAACAATTGAACAGCAGTCATTTGTGTAGGAATTGGGAGGGCGGGAATTGTTAGCCCAAGGGTGTTCTTCATACTTAGTTTTTTGGGGGGAGCCTGCAGCTTAACTAAAGCTACTAAACTATATCTGTACACGTCTTTATTTATTAATTTTAATTAAGGAACATAAATTCAAATGACCATTTTGACCCATTGCAAAGGCTGTTTTTGAACTCTTCGTCATGAATATAGAAGCAATCAGATCATGTTGCTTCTAGTTTCCTGTCACCCATCCCTTTCATTCCCCATATTCTGCTCTCTCTCCTTTGTAGGTTATTTCAGAATGCCCCCTTCTTACTCACTACTAAGGTAACATTATCAAAATGTCTGGCTGCTTGTCTCGCCCCCCCCCCTCCAACTGCTGCCTGTTCCTTTCTGAATGAATCTCTAGCCTTAGTCCTTTCCTTTGAGGCTCTGAATTTGAGGGTCACTTTTCTTACTGAACACGTGTTGGCCCACAAATGCCTAACTCATCTCCAGTCCTCAGATGTGCTTGTTGAGAGAGAGAAGACGGTGAGATGGGAAATAAAGAGAGAGATAAGAATTGAATTTTGCCAAAGGCAGAGAGACAGAGAGCCTCAAAAGCAAGGATTAGGGCACAAAATTGAAAGCAACAAAGGGACAGTTGAGAGATTTAAAGAAAGGGATGATGCTACCGGTATCTTAGCAAGCAGAAGCATTCTAAATGTATGGGAAAAGAGAAAGCAGAAGGAACGGAACAGCAAAGAAAGTGACTGCTAGAACACTAGAGCAAAAAGGAGTACAGAATGGTCAAGTGTTTAAGCAACGGGAGCAGATGCAAAAAAATGAAAAAAAGAACTTGGTAATGACCAATCCAACAAAACAAACAGAAATGCAGCCCAGAACTTGATCTGCATACAAATAAATGGAACAATGTTCTTGATAACAACAACAAAAACCCTATAAAGTATTCTTAATTTTCTAGCATTATAAATACACAAAAGGAGATTTATTGCCAACTCTAGGAGTGAGAAATCATGGGTGGTTGCTGCAAGACAAAACTGAACATAGAACACGTCAGGGTAATTTTAAAACAGTTAATTTAATAGCGACATGACTCAGAGCTGCGCCCCCAAGCTAAAAAAAGAAAGATGGGATTCCATGCAAATTCCTGAAGTTATTACTCATTCACATATGATAGTATACAAAGACGGCTTTCTAAATGCTGGCATGTTGTTGTTGTTTTTATAACCAATGGCTCGGTGCGTTATTGTGCAACTTGTGACAATTAAAACAGACACACACTTATTCAAATTCCTTCCTTGTTGCTAACCTATGGACTACCCTCCACTCAAGAAATACTACTTGTTGCTTATGGGACTTGTCAGTGACCCCCTACATTGACAAACTGTCACAGAAGTACTCTTCGGCTGATTTGTTCTTGCATTCATTAACTTCACAGCCCTCAGGTTTGAGAAGAGGGTGATGACTTGCCAGCGAGACAGGAAAAGATAGACAGAAATAGCACTCAGCAGCAACAGCCCTAGTGATAAGCGGGTGAGTGCCTAAGCCTTCTTTTGGCAGGTGCTTTCAGCCAAATATAACACCAAATGAATGTACAAAGAAAGTGTGGGCTTGGTATTTGTTCTGAGCCTTCTGCTTTGACTCTTAATGTTAACGAAGCATATGGCTAAATGCCTGCACTTTCTAAGATCACTCTCAAAAGTCTTTAATTGAAAGGAACATTCTACATTTGGAACCTCCCCCACTCCTTTTACACATGCCATACATTCTCCCGAGGCTTTGCAAATTGCTGACTGCTTGCCATGTTTGAGCTGTATTCTTCTTTCCAAATGTCAGTTCTTCCACATTTTAAGGTTCAGAGGGTGAAAGAACCTGGGTTTTCTAACTAGAAATACCGTAACGAGCCGTAGACCTTCAGAACAACCCCCGCCCCCCACCCAATGACTGGGTTTTCTTTCATATTGGGGAATGTCTTCAGTGATGTCATTCAGGAATGGCAATATTGAATGTAGGTCAGAATGATGAACAGTTAGAGCACTTTGTAGGATGTAGCCATATAACCCAATGAATTGGGCAGTAGCCAACATGTTAAACATTCCAGCTTCCATTATACCAAGGTAGTGGTGATCAATAATATAAACAGGATTTGTTGGGCCCAGCAAACTGTATGCAGATCGGGCCCTTTGTCCATTCTAATGTGTGTCTGGCTAGAAAAGCACTCCAAAACACCACTTATAAGACCTCGAGCTCCCTCACTGATGAAAAGCAAGATAATTATTAGCATAAGAAAAATAAGAAAAATTGGTATTTAAGAGGCATTGTTTTCATTATGTTCTCACTTCCTATAGTGACAGCAAGGACAAGAAAAAGAAGTAGCCTTAAAGTGCTGTGGCAAGTTGTCTCAAAGTGGGCACATCTCGAAGACATTTTCAACCTGACAAAAAGAATCTGAAAAACTCATGGCCACAATCTTTCTTTGGATGCCAACTGCTAAGTGTTGTTTGCTTCCAGTGAGAATAAAGTGGCTTTTATCAGGGGTGACCCCAGAAAAACTAGTTTGGGAAAGTCAAAGGTATGCAAAGACCATTATTAAGGGTGCAAGGTTTTATTCTGTGCTATATATGACCTTAATATACTGGGAAGTATTTGGGGAACACTACCAACTTCCGTAACATTTTGAGTTATCCCTGCCTTTCATGGACTTTCAATTTACAGTCTTTCTCTTTTTTTTTGCTGTGTCTCAAATCAAACTTTCCAGAATATCAAATTTTCCAGAACAACAGGGCAAAGCGAAGGGTTGTGGCTTAGTTGTAGAGCACATAGTTTGCATGCAGAAGATACCAGGTTCAACACCCAGTGTCTCCAGACACTTTATTGTAATCAATAAAGTTGTGGCCTGGTTCAACCCAAGACCATTCTCCTGTGTTCATTCTTGTGGCCCTCCCTTCACCTGATGCAGCTATTAAGAGCCTGTGCTGGCAAAGCCTTCTGCCCCCATACCTTAAAGAGCCACTGCAAGTCACTGCAGACAAGAACAATCTAGAAGGATCAGTAGTCAGATTCAGCATAAGCCTGTTTCCTAGCTGAGGATATGCAACACAAGATACAGAATTTCATCAAACATGGGATTCTCTTAGGGAAAGATTGATCATATACCCAGATTCTACATTTGTACACCTTCCATCACTTTGGAAACAGCGTGCCTGTATCACGTTGCAGGAGAACAAAAACAGCCCCTCTGAAATATTTTTAACACTGCAACTTTATTTGTAGCCCAGTAATTTCACATGCTAAATAGGCAAATTCAGAGGAGAATTAGAAGCAGCAAAGTCTGAAAATATGAGTTTTAAAGTAGTTGAGACAAATAAATCTAGCTTCCGCAATTACATTGTTTGGCTCAGCGTTAGGAGATGAAATAACATTTCACTGAATAACTGATTAAATAGACCCTCAATATTTGAGCCAAATTAGGAACACACAAAAATAACAACGGAAACTAACAGGTGCACAAAAATCCAGCAAAAAGAATCCCATCAAGTAATACTACTTCTATGGAAAATACTTTGTTTGTAGCTTAATGCTTATCTGAAGCATTAAATAAAAACAATTTTGCAGGCCTACTGAGCAGAGAACAAATCTGCTGTACAAATGTGGAATAGACAATGGAAATTCTCATTTAAATAGAAATCTTGTATGACATCACCACCCCACAATTCTGACTCTGGGTGCATATGGATGCTTGAATAATATAGAGGCTTGGAAAAGAACCATGAAATGAAGTTCTGTTAGACAAAGACAATAAAATCCTATATGGCGCTTACCTCTCACAGCGTGAGCCAGCATACCCAGGGGGGCATTTGTCACATATTAATCCACGACTCTGATCCAAATGACATGTTGGGCTAAAACTTTGTTGTTGATGAAGGGCCAGAAGAGGGACACAGAGGAAAGATAAAAAGACATTCATTAGCAGCATCGTTGCTGTCTTTCCTCAGAGAGCGCTGCTTTTACAGGGAAAGTCCTTCTGGTCTCACACATGGAGCTTAGGTTTGGCTCCAGCCGGTAGAGTTTGGAATGACTCTGCTATTTCTGCCGACACTGAATATAGCTCGAACGGGTGGCAGCATCCATATGACATGTTGTTATGGGACTTTAGTCTATCAATGAGCCGCTACACCATTTAAAAGCAGGAATGTACAGCTGCTTGTCTGAGCCCTCCAGGGCCTGGCAATGCGCTCTATCCCAGACTTTGTTCCCAAGTTAAATCTCACCGCAGCTAACGGACAATTGACTGGAAAGCTCAGTAAACTCAGCTTACATGAATAGTGGAATAAAACTGCCGCATTAAAAGCAGGGAAGGGGAAACTTTGTGGTGATGTTTCTCATGGTATGTCAAAGCTGTATTTAAGTGAAGATCAATGAATGGTGGATGACTTACACGTTATTCTTTGGGATTCAGAATCAGGAGTGGCAACCTTTGTAGATATTTTCCATCCTTGATTCCTAACCTCCATGACTAAAGGTTAGAATCCTAATACAACTGAAAAGAACCAGAGCTACATGGATTCTTTAAACTTGAGGAAGACCTGTAACCTCATGTATGTCGCTTTAATCATTGCAATAGCAATTATTTAGTCATTGCAATAGCAAATGACAATTTCCTATCATACCACTTTCTCTTTCTTTCTTCTATTTCTTTTTACAGATACAATATAAACGATACAGTTAAGTTTCTCAGCAACCCAATCATTTGCATGCTTACAAATCCTCTGCTAGTATTTTACTCTAGCTGTGTCCCTCTGCCTTCCAGCATTTTGTTTTCTGAGTTTCCCCTCTTTGAGTATCTGATTGACACAATGTAATGAGGTAATCTGCTGGCACACTGGAAGACACAGGCAGTTTGAAACAACAGGATATCTGTCACTCCACTATTTTAAAGAGATAAGTCCTCAATTATTCTTCTTTTTATTTCCCTCAGAGGTTTGTGTGCACTACATAGACATTCAATTTGCCAAACAACCCAGCAGTAGACCGGCAGCCTTAGGACAAAGCTTTGGCTTAATATGGCTATGGTGGTGAAATAAATATAAACAAGCTTGATTGCAGTAATTTGATCATTTTGTGATAAAACTTTGCAGTATTGCAATATTACAATATTACAAATACAGTATTACAGTATATACAATACAATGATTCTGATTGAGACCTATGGATTGTCATGTAATCAAAACTATGCCACATTTTTTAAAGGAAGTGGGGATCTATGAAATTAGCAAAAGAGCTCAACAGCAGTCAATTCTCTGAATCTGATGGATTGATTCTGACACCTACTCAGGCTGCCCTTATATTTCATATACACCCTTGCTGAGGGAGGGGGTGGGAGAACACTTCCATTCGGCCTTTCATTTGGCCTGCTTAGTAATAGGCCATAGATACCACCAACTTACTTGTTTGAAGGTATACTCAGTACTCAGTTGCAGGGGCATAATGGGAGGGCCAGGGACCTGCCCTGCTTGCCACCAGGGGTCTCTGGGGCCTGGAGTCCGGTCTTGCCACCACACCCCCGGCCCCCTCACCAAGGGCCATCTCAGTTGGCTGGGCTCCCTCTTGCTGTGGACGGGAGGGGGGGGAGGCAGGCAGTGCAGCACAGCCCCACAAACCCTCTGTGCCCCATGCCTGTCCGGCAGCGGCAAAAGTTTGGCTGGCATGGCGGGTTTTGTTCCCCCTCCACATCCAGCCCCTGGTCCCTCCTGGTTTGTACATGTGTGTTTGTGTGTACCCAGGGTTCCAATAAAGGATGCAAAGCCACTGTTCAGTGGGTATACTTACTTGTTTGAAGGTATACTCAGTGGGCAGGCACACAGCTGGCAGTCATCAGGTTTCCCTTTAGTAGCATCTCCAAAGAAACCAGGAAGACATCTATCACAATACAAGCCACCTGTGTTGTGCTTGCAGTTCTAAACAGACAGGGGAAGGAACAAAACCATCTTTTCAGAATGTCATAGAACATAGTTGATAAACACTCTCACAGATGTGAGGGAAAGCAATAATGTGAGCTGTCCTTCAAAATTTTGTTTCTCCCTCCCTCCCCTGTCCCACATTTTCTTGTTTGCACTTGCAGGTAATGGATTTTCATACAAACCCTGCCATGTCTTATTAACATGTATAAGTGTGTATTTAAAAGCTCCCCCCCCACACACACATTCAAGATTCAGCTATGCACTCAAGTATAAAGTGAACCTCTGAAGGATTTTTATTATATGGTTTGCTTTCTGTAGCTTCATGTGAATAATTGTGTCCTAATGCTCTGATGCACAATTGTAACCATTTCTTGCTAAAACAGTTGCCTAAATAAACACACAGAGAGACTTTGAAATAAGTTTTAAGACTTAATGAATTTTATATTCATGAATAAAAATATACCTGAGTTGTTCTTTGGGATGTAACTTTTTTTTATTTGAATACCTGCTCTACAACAATTTGACAAGTAGCAAACTTAATAGCTAGTATCCAATCCAAATAACTTTATGGACTGGATACTGGCTATTGGCCATGACAAATCTTAATAGGTCATATTCCCTTGTCCAGATGTAATGAAAACCTTTGATTCACTATTATGGGAGTAAGATTAGGCATGCATTTGACTCGTGCATTTTCCCATTGGGCTGTCTTAAGTATATGCGGAGCTGGGGTGCAAAGATCTGCCCGGCGCCCCCCCCCCAGGTTGTCCAGTCCCAGGCACGCAGGATGGCGGAGCCAGCCGGCTGGCTCAGTGTCTCGCTGGCTCGGTCGCCCCTGAATCTGTGGCACAGAAGAGCCTGCAGCAGAAGAGCCCGTTGTGGCGCTCTGACCAATGGATGGGCTCTTCCCCAGACTCAACTCTCGGGCCCCAGACTCTCGGCCTGGCACCCCTGAGAGCCCAGCTCCTGGGTGCCCCGCACCCCTAGCACCTAGGGTAAAATGGCCCTGCCCATTGTCCTCTCCTCCAGTGCAGATGTGAAGAGGAGATAGGAAGCTTTGGTTTCCATTTGGTTTTGTCCATTTGGTTTAGGCTTAACCATAATGTTTACTAAAAACAAGCCTGCTTCAGGTCCACTATCTGCACTTTCCAGAAACAGTTGAGTACATTTTTGTTCCAACAGGCTCTTCCAGCTTGACAAATGGGGCCTTACCATGAGCATTCATTTCTTAGGGGTTTAGTCTTGTTTTAAATGTATTGGTTGGTTGTTGTTGTTGTTATTATTATTATTTGTTTTTAAAAAGATCTTATGTGTAAATTGCTTTGAGATGATACTAAAATAATAATACCGTAGTAATACTAATAATAGTAGTAGTAATACTACTACTACTAATAATAAAGAATATTAGTAACAGTAGTAGTAATTTGTGAACTAGCTTGCTTCAATAAGCCATAGTTAAGATTAACCACAGTTTAAGGTCCAAACATAATGCTAAACTGTGATTAATGAAAACAGGTGAAAGCTTCTGATCTGATCTGATTCCTCTGGCTGGTCATGTTGGAGGACCTAAGCTCATCCCCATAACAATAAACTAAAGTTTATCATGATGCCCCAACACAGCCGTTGGGCTAGTTTGCACATGTGAATGTGCAAATGCCTCTTTGTCTGACACACAGCCAGAAGGAGAACGTCAAACTGTGAGCTATGAAGCTGACTTGTTTAACTAACAATTGTTTGTACCAATACAGGAATCTTGGTTCACAAATAATACTAAGCCAAGTTTGAAGTTGAACTCCTTCTGCCAGCCATGTAGGACAAAGATTGGGACAGCGGGGTGGTGGTGAGGGGAGTGTGCAAGCCTGATGCTTCACTCTAGTTCACCAAGGCTCTTCCCTGTAGTACTAAACCATGGCTTAGTGTTATAGGAGAACCAGCCCACTGTGTAATAATCAGCCAAGTGCTTCCAAAGAATCTGGCTTTCCATAAATCAAATATGCAAAGTGAAGACAGGTAGGATTTTGATATCTGTTACAGGAGTGGTCAAACGCGAAATGTCTATTAGTCACTTCACACATCATTACATACAAACCTTAAAAAGCCTCTTAGCAGGGATTTATGTGAGAGGAGACATGTGTGGATGCGTTCTGTTAAAAGCTTGCACCACAATAATCCTCTGAATTAAAATTCAAATCCTGGAAAGCTGCATTTCACAATATTGCTGGTGCACACATGCTTCATACTAACAAGTTACATTGACAAGTATATCCAGTCACATTATTCTAGTAATATTAGAATATAGAAACCATGTTGTGCGGGGCCATGGTTCTCCTCAAGCTCCTCTCTTTTCCTTCCACAACAATTCCTGATTCTGTAAGTGATTTCTTATATAAGGGAACATAAACACGATTGCTTCTGAAGTTTCAGGCCCAGTTCAGATGTCATCAGGGCTGATCAATGAACCACTCTTTAGTGTTGAGGAGTTCACAAATTTGCCCTTCCTTCTCTGCCAATGCAACCCCCTCCACATACACTTTCCTAGTCCACAGTAACTAAGCTTTACCAGAAATTAGGGGTGTCACAACAATCCAGCGGTTTAATTTCCTATGCAGATTTTTTGTTGTTGATGTTGGTATTATCTCATATCTTCGTTACATATGTTTCTATTTGACTTACTGTCTGGGGAGGGGGCTCTAGGGAGAATAATAAACAGTGGCTAGATGCACAGACTCTTGTGCAAGTTATATGAAGATGCTGAATGTTGATCAAAATACACATCCAACTGCAAATGACTGCCAGTGCTATAATCTGAAGAGTATTCAGATGCGCACCCAAAAGTAGCACAACACACGTGTGCCAACTATTGCTACAACAGTTGCATCCATTATTGCAACTATTTTAAGTAAAACAATAACAAAGAAGCCTGAAGGAATTGGCATTGTTGAGGAAACCAAGGATATCTGAGATACTCTGCACTTCCCAAAGATAAAAGAGGGTGGGAAGGCAAAGCCGAAACCTCTGTGGAAATAAAGGGGAAGGTGTCACATATCCTTAACTGTAATTGTGGTGTGATTATTTTGAACTCTCTAAAAACTACAGGAGTGCCTTCCACTTCATCTCAGCTGCATAACAAGATTAAAACCACTAAATACTTTAGCAAGGTTTTGTGAAACTCAACCCCATGGATTGAATCCAATTAAGTTATACTCAGAGTAGGCCCATTGAAATTAATGGGCTTAAGTTACTCGTGGTCATTCATTTCAATGGATCTGATTTGAGTATGACTAACTTTGGATACAAGAACGTGGGTGGCGCTGTGGTCGGGCTTGCTGATCAGAAGGTTGGTGGTTCGAATCCCTGCGACGGGGTGAGCTCCCATTGTTCGGTCCCAGCTCCTGCCCACCTAGCAGTTTGATAGCACGTCAAAGTGCAAGTAGATAAATAGGTACTGCTCTGGCAGGAAGGTAAATGGCGTTTCCATGTGCTGCTCTGGTTCGTCAGAAGCGGCTTTGTCATGCTGGCCACATGACCTGGAAACTAACTGCGGACAAATGCCGGCTCCCTCGGCCTATAGAGCGAGATGAACATGCAACCCCAGAGTCATCCACGACTGGACCTAACAGTCAGGAGTACCTTTACCTTTGGATACAAACTTATGGACATACAAACAGTGTGTCTACAACATGACAAAATAGAACTTCTCTTTGTTTACAACTTGAGCTATTTATCATCTGTGTAACATCACAGTGGTCATGTGAATGTAACAGGCACTGCCTTCCATGAGTGTGTAAGCGATCCCCCCCCCCTACAATCAGACGTAGGATAAAGCCATTGAGCTGAGCTCTTATTATAAGTCAAAGAAACACATTTCAACTTCTTTTCAAGTAAATTTCAAAGCTAAGGAAGAGTCAAAAGAAGTAACATATTCGTAAATTAGCTGCCTAAATTGTCTGTTGTATTACTGGGGGCAAAAAAAAAAAACATACCATGAATAGTAATGAGAAGGCCAAAAGGCTCAGTACATCTCAATAGGGGGGAACGAAACCCTTTGATGTGAAACATGCCTCTTCTTTCAGCACTCAAACTTGTCTCTCTCCCTCTCCCTCTCTCTCTCTCACTTCAAAAGGCTTGCGATCCAAATTGAATTGCAGCATTTAACAGCCTGCTTGGGTATCAACCAATCCTACTTCACTTACAGTCAAGGCAAAATCCCCAAACAGATTTTGAAGACTTTGTTTCTGTGCACTTTGTCTCTACAGGATGATATAGGACAAGCTTAGCTGCTGCAGTGAAGAGCAGAGACAGGACAGGATAAAGAGAGAGAGATTAGGAGATGCTACATGTTATTGTTTCCAGGGATGTATTTTTGCCTTAGTCTTCTCAGTAATGTTGTATATCTGCCAGATAACATTACAGGTAACCAGTACTAGGGCTGCAACTTTCTCCAAGATTAAATTCTTCTAAACATTTCTGCCTGCTCCTTGAAGAGTTTCCTCTCACATCACTTGGCAGTAAACACCGGTTTGCAATCATACAGGACATCAGCATTTCAAAGCATGTGTTTATTGCAGTCAATGCATATCGTTTTTAGATGTTGGCATAAAAAATAAGCGAACTCCTAAAAAGAGCATATAAATTCTAATCTAGTTATGACTCAGAAATGACTAAGCCTGCAATTCCTACATCCATGTATGTAGGGAAAAGCCCCAGTGAATTCAGTGCGACTCAGATCTGAAAAGTCGTGCATGGGATTGCATTGTAAACCCCACTGAGACACAACTAACTCAAGACACATTTCTCTCAACAGGACTTAGTCATGAGGAACTTTAGCTGGGTTGAGGCCAATGTGTGAGCTTGCACTAAGTCACTCTGTTGGTGGAAGCACAAGGAAGTGTGACTGCTTTCACCTCAAACCCCTAGGACAACAACAAGGGAGAATGAATGGCTGTTAGTTTATTTTAACAAAAAGAACAGAAGAGGGGATTCCCAGGCCTCTGGGTGCAATTAGATCCACCAGGCCTCCCCATTTGACCCATGCCCTGACATTGCTCTAACCATGTCTACCTCTAACCATCACCTGGCATAATATGATGTCAGGAATTGGGCAGGTAAAACTGAAGCACAGTGCTTTTTCCATTGAGCACTGTTTTCTGTTGCCCTGTAGTACCGAATTTTTAATCTGTGATATTTTAATGTATTTTAATCTTTGTTGGAAGCCGCCCAGAGTGGTGGGGGAAACCCAGCCAGATGGGCGGGGTAAGGTAAAGGTAAAGGGGCTCCTGACCATTAGGTCCAGTCGTGACCGACTCTGGGGTTGTGCGCTCATCTCACTTTATTGGCCGAGGGAGCCGGCGTATAGCTTCCAGGTCATGTGGCCAGCATGACAAAGCTGCTTCTGGAAAACCAGAGCAGCACATGGAAACACCATTTACCTTCCCGCTGTAGCGGTTCCTATTTATCTACTTGCATTTTGACATGCTTTAGAACTGCTAGGTTGGCAGGAGATGGGCAGTGTATAAGTAAATAATAATAATAATAATAATAATAATAATAATAATAATAATAAAGTGCATGCTTAACAGTCTGTTTTTGATTTTTTTTCTTTGTAGTTTCAGGTTACAGTTTGAATCACCTGACGCCATGTGGCATCAGGTGCTTGCCAAGTGGGCAGCCCTACCTGCCTGTCAAAGTTGCCTGAAAGGAGCCCTGATGTCCAGCAAGTTCAGCAAATGGCTCTAGAATTCTTTTCACTCATGTACTATTACAGAAATGGAATTGTTGATTTGCTGCCCGAAGCACAGAGTTCTAAACCACCAGCTGGTTTTGCTGTAAAGCTTAACTAATTTCATTAGACATTAGCATTAGAAGACTGAAATCATGAAAAAACAATGAAATAGGTTTTCTGAAGGCTGCTGAGGAAAACAGATCAATTTCTGTCAGGTGATTTCCTCCCCCCACTAGATTTACGTGAAGTATTTCAAAATAAAGTTATCATGGCATGTTTTCTTTTCTAAGTATGTCTTAAGACTGAGCACAGGATTAATGCGAGAGTCATTTTGGGCATTTATTCATGAAAAAGCAATTTGAAAAATCCAGCAATCCACCAATTTAAGCTATCTTGTTCAGAATTGGAGAGCAATTAAACACCTTGTATGGAGGAAAACAGAAAGGCCAGTGATAATTTAAAATGTCAAATTGCATTGTAAAAACCCTGGATTTTCATTTAGATTTTCCCCTCAAGCTTTTCTTTGGGAAAATCAAAAAGAAGGGAGGAACACTTAAAAATATACACAATGCAGAGTTGGTTTGAATTCTGCAGGGAATCTGGAGTATGATATCCTACTAAATTGGCAGTGGCTCAAATTGCATTTCTGCAAGACTAATGAAATGAGAAATGTTGTTTCAAGCTTCATGCCATGTCAGACAATATAAAACTAAAATGCCCTTGAGTTAATCAGAACAGTCTATTCAGCGTAATTCACCCATTCAAAATAGCTACTGAGGAGGCTGGAAACAGTGGCACACTGGGCATGATTATTCTGGGTAATAAATGCACTAAAACTGCTGAATTAGTAGGCAGCTATCCCAAATATATGCATTCCATCAGGGAAAAGCACCTTTCCATCTCATTCAAAACATGTGCCCTCCCCATTCACACTATTTCTTCATAATTTTTGCAATATTTACACTTCTCCCCCTTGACCATCATTCCTGCACAATAACGAAACTTACTATTCGGTTACTACTATTATGTGTGTAAAGTAGACCCACAACAGAGGTTACTAGATGTAGATTATTGTGCATTGCCAAGTTTGTTGCGATATTCTGTTTGCTGCTTTCTGCAGGACCTGTTGCTATCCAGGTAATGTAAAGAACCCTTTTGGTTTGCCCTTATTTTCAGTAGCTACTTTATCATGTTACCAAGAGATTGTTTAACTTCAGAAGCAGTTCAATATAAAGATCTCTCCTGTCAAATCACTGCTTCTTTCCTTAAGTACTCATAGTCCCTAAGGTAGTTAATTCAATTGCATTGGTATACTGAGCTGATCTCAGCGCTGTCAGTCAGCACTTACCAGGCATTCTCCGGTGATATCATCGCAGGACTCTGCGTGACCAAAACATGTGCACGGCTTGCAGATTCCGCCAATGATGGTGCCATTGACTCTCCTGTGCCTTGGCTGACAAGACTGCAGAAGATGAAACATTGAGAATATATTAAAAAAATGAGGAAGTGGTGTAGGAGCACATTTGACAAAAATAAAGGTGCTCAATATGACATTCTGCCTCCTCCAAACCCAGCACCGACTTGTTCTATGGCAGAGAATGTTGCATGCAGGCTTTTGCTGTGTGTAAAGGTCTGTGTGGTGGCCCAATCCAACTGGAGCATTAGAAAAAGGAATAAAACAGTATCCCTCCAACCCCCTCCCCACAAATAATTTCTAGGGAAACACAATTACCAGGAGACAGGGACATAACACATGTTAACGAGCAATAATAATGGGGAAATTACAAAAATCATACAAAGCTTCAATGATGACCTTTTGCTAGAGGACTTTCAACCTGCCCATATTTGTCTTGCTGGGGCAGGTGGGAAGGATCCCTGTAACTTGGCACCCCCTTTCCAGGAGTTCTATGCCCCTCAAGGTGTCCCAGAGTTTGAAAACCACCGTGATAAGCAATAAAGACCCAAGTGCTGAAACACCTCTTGAAAACCTATATTCCTGGCATGATGTCTGTGAAAAACTGACCTTAACCGAATAGGCAGGTATAAGACTAAAGGAGGCATTAGCTTGTTCTTTCTTCTGAAAAGGTAAGAGAAATGAAGAGTAGAAAGTAAGACAGCTTCGCATACCAAGATTTACAGAATGAAAATAGTTAGAAGACAAATTACTGAAAGAAAGTGGGGAAAGGAGAGAAGTGAGAAAAGACTGGCTCTTTTATTGATACTGCAAATCATGGCTGAAATACCACGTGAGTTATATTGGTCAAAGATTAATGAGAAGCAGAAGCCAAGGTAGAAAAGAAAGCATGCATCACAGACCTAGTGACATGGGAGCTGCCTCCACATTGCTGGGAGTGTGCATGCACATTACAACCACAATGCTGCATGCATTTTCCCCAGAACGCTGGAGTAACAGAGAAAGCCTTTCCCCAGTTTGGTAATACCAGAAACAAGCACCCTGTTTCTGTTCTCTGTTGGCCTGCACCCCCCCCCCCGGTCAATCTTTTCACTTCTTCCCTCAAAGCAGTAAGGGACAGAGGGGATTGGCTCCACCAGTGTGCCCTCATAATCTGCATCCTGATGCTTTGCTTTGCTCTGTTCTCCCTCCCTCTCAGTAAGCAGGAAAGATGGATGGCATTGAGAAGGCAGGTGTGCAACGCAGCACCTTCTGCGCCACCAGCTAGAACTGCTCAAATTACTATGGCATATTCTGTACTACTGGCTGGGGAATTGCCCTGCCTACTCAGAGGATAAAAAGCAGATGGGGCGAAAAAATGGAAAATAACTAGTGTAGGTGCCAAAGCCTCAGGAAAAAAAAAAGTTTGACTGGGCGAGCTCTAAGACCCACAATAGGAAGTAGACCACATTGGGTATATCTGTCATACAAACTAAGACATTTCTGGTTTCAAATGTTGCAAATATGCCAAATAGTACATTTCATAGTCTAATAAATAAATAAATAAATAAATAAATAAATAAATAAATAAATAAATAAATAAATAAATGATACTCTTAATGTTGTTGAGGTCGTAAAATAAGTTTAGGCTTGATAAGAAAGTAAGAATTGCATATATTTGCATAAACTTCAAAATTGTTCTTCATTCTTGCCACTTGGCTTCAATATTTCCAGAAATTTTATATCTCTCCATATGCATGTGGGTCCTCATTAAACAATAAGTTAATTATTTATACATGTAGTGATAGTTGTCATCTCAAAATGTGTGACACATATATACTTTTAGCAGTGTTCAGTACACTTTATTTATATCAATGGGCATTTCTCAGTGGAGGTGACATCTTGTAGGTGTGATTTATCAGCAAAACCCCGACTGTTGTGCTTGCTCTTCAGAATAAAAAGCCAGGCAGCAGTCCTTACCTGCCATATATTTTAAAAATCATCGTACAGTTCTGAATTCAAGGGGAAGGGCTATAGCTCATAAGAACATGTGTCAGGCCAAAAGCCCATCTAGTTCAACATTCTCTTTTCACAGTGGACAACCAGATGCCTATGAAAAGCTCACAAGCAGAATCCAAGTGCAACTGCACTCTTCACATGATTCCCAGCAACTGGTGTTCAGGGGCATAACATAGCCATCGTGACTACTACTTATCCTCTGTGAATTTGTCTAATTCTCATTTGAAGCCTTCCAAGTTGGTGGCCACCACTGCTTTCTATTGGAGCCAGTTCCAGAGTTTAACTATACACTGTGTGAAGAAGCCATTTCTTTTTTGTCTGCCCTGTTCATTTGTCTTGACAACATACATAATCTTATATACCTCTTGTTTTGTTAAAATGCACCCAAAGAGAAGGACATAAATATTTGCTCAACAGCAAGCACGGTATGACTAGTTACAGTATGTTATGTTCCATGACAACATGGAAGAAAGCAGTCAAAAGTATTTTAAAGAATTTGTTTCTTTGCTCCCTTTCTTTTGAACTTCTGAACTCCCTTGAACAATTCAAAGATTCTTCAGTATCTGCAAGCTTCTACTCTTAATCAAAAGACATGTGGCCATTGAAGGTCAGGCAAGGAAGCAACACCTTATTATCTTGCCCAGTTCAAGTTGCAAGCAGGATGCTCTTAATAAATGCATGCAAGAAATGAATTCAATAAAAACATTATTTCTTTACTGTCAATCTGTAAGGGGCACAGAGCAGTTCTGAAGACCAAATGTATAAATTGTTTGTTTGGTAGAAAAGTCCCAGCCTTACAATGAATTGTATGTTATGAAGTATGCAACACTCATATCTCCCCACCCCGAAATAGTGAGCAGGATCAGGTATGGCACACTGGAATTTGGATGATAAGTCATGCAGCATCTCATCAGAACAGAATTAAAGCTTGCTTAACTGTCAAGCCCCAGGGAATCATGGGAATGGGAGTGGCTTTTCTTATTTGGCAGGTATTTGGGAATTTTAACAGCTGGTTTTCAATAGCCTCACAAAAAATTCCAAGACTCTTTGCTGGAAGCTGGTATAAAAGTGAACAAAAAAAATCCAGTTTATGTCCCTATGGGTGGGATTCATCAAGTGAGTCCTGTCAGCACAAGTCTTGTGCAATGCCACTGGTGCGACAGGGGTTTAGCCCCTCTCCTCCCACAAGGCCTCCTGAAATTAGCTCAGGGTGCATTTAGGAGAAACCCCAGAACAGTCGGGCAGGGGGAGAGGGAAGCTGCAATGCTTTTGATGACAGGATGTTCACCATTGCGTGGCACAGAATTCCATCCATTATTTTTCAATAAGATCAAGCTTTGAAAGGGCCTTCTGAAAACCCATCAATCAGCTGTGTGTTGAACCTTGTGAAGTCCCATTCAAATTTGGCACTACTATGTGCAGTGCTTTGCATCAACTTCAATGCATTAGACAATCTGTATGTGACTATCTGTATGTGACTTCCATTTTTGTTTATATTTAGTAATTCGTATTTGATTCCAGTTAGAAAATCTACAGAGGGAGCATTTATCTAAGGTTTTCAATAAAGGGCAGGCTAAACTTTAATTACAAAGAAGGACAGAAGCTGATGAAGGTCAAGGTGGAAACTTCTCAATGCAGGAGTCAGAGCTTCAGAAGACAGCCAAGGTAAGCAGTAGATATTTTAATAGTGAGCCAAATTGCTTGGCTGTGGACAAGAAGCCAGTATATGCTACTCCTCAGATAAAAGGTAGAACAGGATGTGAGAGAACAACAGAAATTAAAGGAACATATTGTTTCATTCTGTTGTCTCTTCATGGCATTTGTACATCACAAATGCATTTCAAAAGCTGGCAGGTTTCGTATGACCAAGGAATGCTTTTCAATGATCTTGTTGTTTGTCATATAATGCGAAGCACATAAAAATAATGCCCTTGAGACAGGCAATAGTGTTGCTGTTTGTTTGTTTTTCAAAGCAGAACATACAAGAGGGTCATCCTTGTCCATGGTGTACAGATTAATTTCTTTCACCTCACTGTCATTTCTGGTGAATCAAGGTTCTGAACAACTACAAAACCCACAAATCCCTTGCCAGCCTTTATGATCTGCCTCTTCTTTTCTTTCTGTATTATTATTTCTAATAGGAGGAACAAGTGAAAATGTTTACTGTGAATCAAGGCTCTAAGTCCTAAATGAAATATATAAAATCATGGCACACATTCAAGGAAAAGAGAGCTGACAAGTCAATGCCTAGAGTGCCTGTATAAATGGCATATTGTTTATAGTCTTGTGAAACCGAACATCTTTGTGTTTTAAAGTGCTTCCTTAGAGGCATGGTTGTGAAGGATTTTTGAAGGATTCCACCGTGAGCAATGCCTCTATGAGTTAGTTAAGCATATGTGCACTTACTCTGAGAATATGCTGATAGCATTTTGGTGAAAGTGCTGAAAATATGGGAATGTTACATTTATCACCTTCAACAAAACTGCACCCTCGAAACCAATGAAGCAAGCATCCCAGAGAAAGCAGAATGCGGGAAAGGCAATCACAGCAAACTCTGGAAAAAGGGCTGCATATCAGATCAAGCGCAAAGATGTCATTTTGCTTTGTAATACTCAAGCATGACACATACTTTGATTGAATGTGTCAAGTTTCTGTAACTATAATGGCTGATAAAGAAGCGATCAGGCCAAGGGGGAACTGTTGATAACAAAATTCTCTCTGTATTATTGTTTTAAACAGTCACTTAGGAAAGTATCAAAAGCAATGTTTCTTTCAATTGCAAGTGTAAGGGACTAGAGAAGGAAAAGTTCCAAAATGTTTTAACAACTTACTGAAGCAGATTTTGGACAAATAATAGCAGGGAAGTGGGTGGGAGATTTTCAGCAGGAGTGAAAGGATTAAGAAAAAAAAAACCCTAACTTGTGCAGTAGTCATAATTTGGCCTGGGGCCACCATGGTTGCTGTGAGTTTTAAAGGGCTTCCCCAATCATGGGATGAAAAAATGAGGCTAGGGGATGATTAAAAAAAACACATAAGAATGAAGCACAGCTGAATGGAAGAAAGGACATTTCTTCCATGCAATTCAAACTAAAATAAAAAAGTGGATCTGCAACTCCAGAACGATTTACTTGAGATTCACTTAACACGGTGAGGCTTGCTTCCAGTATGCACACATATGATTGTTTTCTGGGGTTGCCAGAAAGAGATGTTACTTGCTGCTTGTCTATCCACTCACTTTCCATGAATTGGTTTGAACATTTCAGACATACAGTATCTTTGAAGTGGAGCCGGATCTGTTCAATGAGATACTCACTTCACAGGAGGTACCAGAATATCCTGGAGGACACTGGCAAACTTCCACAGCAGATGCATATTTCTGTCCACTTGAAAAGTGATCAGCCGCTTCCAGGCTGACATCACTCAACCTAGAGTGCAAAAATGAGAGAGAGAGAGAGAGAGAGAGAGAGAGAGAGAGAGAGAGAGAGAGAGAGAGAGAGAGAGAGAGAGATTACTATTTCCCTGTGAAAGGAACATCAACCCTGCAATGTTTCCTAGACCAGATAGTATGGTGGGGGAATTGTTTGCTAAAAATGAGGTGGGTCTTTCTATTCATCGCCTCTACCTCTTCTTGCTTGATATCATTCATGTTTAGACTGTGGCAAGCCCACATTAGAAAGCTGTCACAACAAGTGGATCAGCAGCTGGGGGACTGTGCTTAGCTTGCAAGTTATGTATTTTTACTTCCATTGCAGACACACACAGAAGCAGGCTGCTTGTCAAAACCCAGAGCTGAGGAACTGTCACCATGAAATCCTCTTTTCCAACTTTAAAGCACTGAAATCCTTAATTGCATTCACCAAGCATACATGACTTCTTAACATCTGTATGACTTCTTAACATACTGCATAGTTTTATTAATTTTATACTTTTTTTAAATAAAAAAGCTACCTTTTAGGGCCCAGCCCTCACAAAGTGACTCCCAGCTGAAAACACAAGATATACAATCAAAATCTGAATTTAACCATAAATGCCGTAAAATATCGATAGGAATAACACTGAAAAAGACAGTGAGGCCAGCTATATTAATGGCAGTATCAACACACATCAGAGCAGCAGCACAATACTGTCCTTTTAGGAAAAAGGGGTTCCAAACACCTGCCTTTGTAGCACATTTGAAGGCCAATAATGAAAAGAGGTGATGCATACCTCCACAGGAACAGTATTCTGCAAAGGTGGAGCTACTGCCAAGAAGCCCTTATGTTTCTCTCGTGCCCATCAACCAATTATCAATAGAAAGGCCTGCACAGAGCTTGTCTGAGGCCTGAAGTGGGAGTCTTGCTCATGAGATGTGCCACTGTGGCAAGACCTAATCTGATGCTACATGCAATGACACAGGGCCAGATTTTACTATTGAAGCCTTGCAACGAGTGTTTCTCCCATGGTCATTTAGGCCATTAAGTCCCTGGTCAGCTGGGAGGCATGGGCCATTCTTGGCATGGCCCCTGCGCAGTCCTGATCAATATTGTTCATTCATTGTTGTTTACATTACTTGGGAGAGAGAACTACATTGCTAAATTGAAAAAGTGCAAATTTCAAAGAATGGCTGTGTTTTGGTTAGTAAGTTGCTTTGGGATGTGCGAACTAGGCAAGTTTACCTTTAAATGTGAACTGAATCACATTTGTTCCCCCATCTCTATCTGTAATGTTCTACTTTGGGGCTTTGCAATGACTACCACTAGGGCTGCTTTGTGCTTTTCTGTGCTTTTGTTATGGGGTTATTAGGACTGCTCTGTGACAGTGGATAAGAATTTCCTTTTGGGATCAATCGTTTTCATCTTGCAAAGTACTAGTAAGATTCTTAAAGGCAAAGAGTAAATCAAAAGAATTTAAAGCCTATTATAAACACAACAAAATTTGCCAGTGGTCTTATTATCCCATTTGCCTATTGAACCACAGATCGTCTCTTCCAGTACTATGTGATATAATTTGGAACAATGAGAAACCGTTACACACAGAACATTTCACTCAGTATTATTCCACATTTGTATTCACTGAACAGTCCCAATTTTCATTAGGTTCTGCTATTTGGTAAATGGTATTTTAATGTGTTTAACAGTTTTTACTCATTGAAAAAAACAACCAGCAGTGCAATTTTTTCCCCACTTCAATGTAGTAATTTCTTTTCCTCTGTGCCATGCTGAAGACATTAAAGTACATAATGTTGGCAGTAATGGGACACAGGATCTTGGAGACACTTGAGAAATTTGAGTTTCTAGACCAAATATTTAATATGACTGCTAGTGTGGCAGACACTGTTGACTTGCAAATGCAAACAAGATTAAAAGAGATGCAGCATTTGGAGCAATAGCAGCAGAGTTTACGATCTGCTATTATATTAATTGTTGTAGCTTGAGATTAAAAGAAAAAAGAAATCACCGCCCCCATATAATGCTGCTGGGAAGCCTCTGGGTTGCACAGTTTGCATTTCACGCAACATTATTCCACAGTTGTATTCTCTGACTAACTTTCATGATGTACTGAAATCTGAATATTGGCTACATGTGTACCGGCCTATCACACTTCTTCGTACCACATGGAGCCTAAGTCATATTTGCTGCAGTTTTTCATGAAAGCGCCAGGAAGTTTTTTGTTCCAGTCACTACTGGACTGCTACCAACCCAGGAAATATGCAGGTCACAGAAAAAGCACGGTGGCAATAAGAGTAGGGCACCTTCTTTTCTACTCCTGTAACTGCTCTAACAATATTGATTTGCTTACTTAATACACCATCCAATATACTTTATGAAGGAGCAGCAGTTATCTGCCACAGTGATTGTAGCTAGGATGCTCCAAGGAGGAGATAGATGTGAACATCTGCTACAGCACTTCCGTGTTGATAGTGCAACAAGAAATATGAAGGAATGCCAAGCCAATTCCCCATACTGAGTTGGGAACTCCTTACTTTTTTTTATATCCTGCCATCTGCTTTGGCATATTTCTAGCCCTGTGCAGGCACTTGGGAGTGGGTAGCAGTGAATATACAAAGGGCTATGTGTATTCTGTGCTTGCTGTTTCCCCACCAATGTCATGTATTAGAGTCCCTGTCTGTGCCAGGGTCTACATGCATACACCTGCATGTGCAGGCTCTGGAGCAACTTGAACACTGTCTGTGCCAACTGGTGAGGAGAAGAGAGATGGGAGAGACCAGAAAAAGCTATCTCAGGCATAGGCAAACTCCGGCCCTTGGGATGTTTGGGACTACAATTCCCATTATCCGTGACCACTGGTCCTGTTAGCTAGGGATGATGGGAATTGTAATCCAAAACATATGGAGGGCCAGAGTTTGCCTATGCCTGATCTATCTGCACATCTCCACCTGGCAGCCCTACTGACCTTGAGGCCCATGAGCTTCCTCAGGACTGGGAAGATAAGAGAAACACCAGCTGCACCTTATTGCTACCCCACTTTTATTTTGCTCTGTTCCTGCTGTGGATAAGGGATGGGAGTTTCTTGCTGTGGGTGCTTGTGTGCAACAAGGGTGAGAGCCTGGATGGTTTGCAGAGTGGGGTGAATGATGTTAAGTTACTCAAAAGCCACAGAGCGAGAGTTTACTGGCAAGGAATGTGGCCCTCTTTGTGTGAGACACAGAGAGGAGGGGGAATGGACTGCTGTTTGTGAAAAAAAGACGTGGGAATTGTTTAATCTGTATCAATCTGTTGGAATGTTTTTACCTGGGTATTCGTTTAAATTGGATTAAATTGGTTAAATATTAACTTTAGCAGTTTTGCTTGTTTACCTTATCATACAATTAAGTTGTGTATATGATTTTGTAATGATGGTCTGTTGTTTTTCTCTGTTTATTCTTTTACTTTGTTTCCTGCTCTGTAACTAAAAACCATTCAGTGAAGAACGAGCTATAAATATTATAAAATAAATAAATACATAGGCTCCAATTGCATGGGCTACACTGAAAAAAATGGAGGGTAAAGATCTGGCCTATGGAACCTACATGTGTCAGGATATATGCAAACAGAAGGTGCCTTAAGGCTGGGGGGAAAGCCAGAAGACATGATCCTACTTTCCTCCATCTATTCATCTGTATCTGCTTCAAACATTCTGCACAGGGCTGCAATGTATTATGGATTCACAGTGTATATGGTTCATTCTACAGGCGTAAAAAGAGAGATGTGGAGGACTTCCAGCACAGAGCTGAATAAAGGAAAGACACAAAATGGGAAAAGGGGGAAATGCTTCACTTCCAATCTGTACATATGTCATAATAGCCTGCCAAAATCCTGCACTGTAACTTTTTATACCACAAATTTCCCACTCTATTTTTGTCCTGCTGTCATTGTGCAAGAGTGCTCCTCCATATGGCAATGATAGTATAACACTGGGGAAGCTTTGCAGAAAAACTATGGTGTCTCCATGGTCCAGTATAAATCCATCACTAATGCAATATTATTGCATCAATGGTTCCTTTTTAGTAAACCATTTAGAGGTACTTTTTACAATCAAGTGGTTCAGAAACTGTGAGTCCTGGATGACCTGCTCCCTGCCTTGCAGTCATTTCCCCACCTGGCCTGGGAGAACAGGGCTCTGACTGACTCCAGCTGCAGAAGCTGAGGCAGCTGATCAAACACTTGGGCTGGGGTATTGTTTAGGGGGGTTTGTTGCAGGAGGGATTATTGCTGCTATTGATATTATTTTTTGTGTATCTTTATTTTAGATTTTAGTATGATTTACGTGGCAATCGTTCAGTCTGGTTGTGTATTTTTTGATGTTTTATTTATTTATTTATTGTTAATGACTGTTTTTGTTATGTTGTAATTATGTATTTCTTCATGTTGTGAGCTGCCTTGGGCATAATTTAGACCAGGCATCCCCAAACTTCGGCCCTCCAGATGTTTTGGACTACAATTCCCATCTTCCCCGACCACTGGTCCTGTTAGCTAGGGATCATGGGAGTTGTAGGCCAAAACATCTGGAGGGCCGCAGTTTGGGGATGCCTAGTTAGACTGTGGAAAGGTGGCATACAAATGAAATTATGTATGTATGTATGTATGTACATAGAAATAAACATTGCAAATTAAGCCCAGGCTGGAGATACTCAGAGATACAGTCCCTAAAGCATTCCCATCGGCTGTGATGCTATTGCTGCACAGGGCAAGAAGGACATTCCAAACAGTATTTCTCACCATATGTGCAACTATAACAAAGGGGAAGGTCGAAGCAAAATAATAATAAAAATTCATTGCAGTAGCACCTTAGAGACCAACTATGTTTGTCATTGGTATGAGCTTTTGTGTGCATGCACACTTCTTCAGATACACTGAAACAGAAGTCACCAGACCCTTATGTATAGTGGGAGGGTGGGGAGGGGTATTACTCAGAAGGGTGGTGGGAATGGGTGATTGACTGATGGTGTGGAAACCCAACTGTTTACGACTGCAATTGGTCTACAAAAGCAAGATTAAATCCCCCCCTTCCAGCAGCACCTTAGAGACCAAAGCAAGGGGTGAGATGGTTAAAGATAGCTTTATCATGTATAATGAGATAAGAATCCAATGTCTTTATTCAGACCAGGTTTCTCCATGGTTTTAAGTTTGGTGATAAGATGCAGTTCAGCAACTTCTCTTTCCAGTCTGTTTCTGAAATTCTTTTGTAATAAGACAGCTACTTTGAGATCTTGTATAGAATGTCCTGGGAGATTGAAGTGTTCTCCTATTGGTTTCTCTGTCTTGTGATTCCTGATGTCAGATTTATGTCCATTTATCCTTTGACATAGGGTTTGGCCTGTTTGTCCAATACACAGTGAGGGGCACTGTTGGCATTTGATGGCATACACAATGTTAGAAGATGAGCAACTAAATAATCCTGAGATGGTATGTTTGATGTTGTTGGGACCAGTAATGGTGTTTGGATTCTTATCTCATTATACATGATAAAGCTATCTTTAGCCATCTCACCCCTTGCTTTGGTCTCTAAGGTGCTACTGGAAAGGGAATTTTTTTAAAAAAAATCTTGCTTTTTCCTGTAGACCAATTGTAGTCGTAAAGAGTCGTAAACCAACACGGCTACCTACCTGTAACTAAAGGGGAAGATGTAAGAGCAGTGAAACCACTCATTGCAACTCTTTGGGCAATGTCAGGAGGTATTCCAGGGAATCTGCCAATCTTGCACTGCTTGGATTTGTCAGTTTGGGATGATGTGCCTTGCATGAGATTTCAAGCTGGCTGTATTCACAGGCTTATAGCTAGTTACGGAATAAGGTCAAGAGGTAGAACAAGCCTGAAACTGCATTATTTCTGAGGAGGAATTTGAAAGATAAAGAAGAGTTCAAACAGCGTAAGTTTTTGAAAAGCAAGTTCCAGGTACAAAAGAAAAACAGGGAGCACAGACTGAGCTGACAGAGATCAAAGACCTTGAGATGACTCAAGGTTGAAGAGATGCAGCAGTTTAAAGACTCAGGTGGGGTGAACAAAGAAACAGAACAACGGCTGTGTAAAGTCAAGGAAACATGAAATGGTAAGGAAACTGTATTCAATGTGAAAGATTGCCAGATCTTGGCTTTAGCATATTTAGGAAGTTAGGTTTGGCACATTTAGTACAGTGGGCTGTCCTAGCAATAGGGGTTTTTGACACAGGTGAGTGCATCACGACAGGATGGGCAAGTACAGTAGTGGAAGGAAGCATGATCCGAAAGTTTCAAAGAATCATAGAACCGTAGAGCCGGAAAAGACCCTGAGGGTCATCTAGTCCAGGCACCCCCAAACTGCGGCCCTCCAGATGTTTTGGCCTACAACTCCCATGATCCCTAGCTAACAGGACCAGTGGTCGGGGTAGATGGGAATTGTAGTCCAAATCATCTGGAGGGCCGAAGTTTGGGGATGCCTGATCTAGTCCCAGTAATGCAAGAATCTCAACTAAATCAGAGGGGGAAATAGGGAGGATTCAAAATAAACCAAAGTTTATTGAGGCTCTTAATAAAATAGAAGTCTGTGTCCAAGCTCAATTGTTCACCAGCTTTCTTGCAGAGGCATCAGTGAAATTATTAGTGGTGCAGAGACAATTAGAAATCTCACTGCAACTCAACACGCAGGCATTGGGTACTACTCTCATTCAGTGTTACTGCCCCTTTGCAGCAGTGTGCACCATTTGTGAAGCCGAATGACTGAGAAATCCAACACCTTAGTATGTTACACTTTGCTAAATCCAACACCTTAGTATGTTACACTTGGCCAAATAGCATATTAACTACTTGCCTTTGTGAACTATTTGAGTCATTATCTGTCCATCCTATATCTTCTTTACCTAAACCTATTTGTGGGCTGGTGATTGGTTAGTTTGAATAAATTAATAATTAATTTTTTAAAAAAACCCTGTTGCTCACCAGCAACTTTGCTGCTGCTGAATTTGCCACTAGAAGCTAATGAATTAGTGATACTGATCCAAGAAAGCAAAACCATCTGGAATTAAATTAAGATGGTGCTGGGGAGAAGCAATGATCAACCTGCTTAATAGAACTGCAGACAGAACAAAATGCTGTTTCAACAATTACCTGTAGATGGCATTCATCCCATAGCTGTATGTAGCTCTTATAAGGAGACTCTTTATATTTGCCAACACAGACATGAATTCCCTTTTGCTGACCGGAAAGTCAGTGCCATGCAGCAGAAACAAGTCGTGCTTCAGCAACACTTCTTCAGTGTGTTCTTCAAACGGGTTCAAGTGAATTCCCTCTTGCGACGTGCTGATTCTCAAGCCACTTCCCTAGTAATTATTATAAATGTTAAGGATGAAAACATTTTAAAGAAGTGACACATAATGCCACATATTTATAGAGAGCACAGCACTTTGGCATATGCTACAAGGCAATTTTCATACACGTGATACACCCTCTAGAATTTGATATTTTCACTGGTGTGGAAATCTGGATAATGATGCAACAAGGTAATGCATGCAAAATTTTGATAATATGTTGGTAACTGATGTCACAGCTTTGCATTTTCATGGGGGGAAATTCTAGAATTATGCTGCCTGTTACCAACTATACAATAGAAATAAATGCAGCAATAAAATAGTGCAACCTGCCTACACAGTGCATATCCCAGTCAGCTTGATTATTCTATTTAGACTACGATCCTAAACAACTTACTCAGAAGCCTTTTTCACTGAAATAAATGGGCCCTTTTTTGTAATTATCTTTCTTCATAATTACATCGCTTCTCTGGGCTCCTTTGGGATGAACTTAATAATGAAATAAATTCATGTCAAGTCTTTGAGCATCATTCTACACACTGCTAATGGGACCTAAGGATGCCTAGCTGTGCACTAGATTACATCACCTGCAATATTTATTACCATTGAATTAAGCCAAAGGTGGGAAAGCAGTGGCCATAGCTATTCTGAACAGTGTGTCAGTCTCTCTTGGGGTCTGCCCTCCCTGCTTTGGTGGCAGTTCAAATGGGGTTGCAAAAATGCTGTCCTCTGGAGCCACAGCTTCAAGCGGCAGCTGAATGGGGAGATGGGTAGTTTATTGCCAGCATCAAATGAGATTTTGAATGTTCCCTGCATCTCCCCTTTCAGCCACTGCTTAAAGTTTCATGAAGGGTTCTCTCACCTTGAGGGGCACTGGTTCCACTGGGAGCGACCAACTCAAGATGTAGAGAACCTTGAAGCTGCGGCTCCCAAAGGAATCAGAGTACTATATCGTAGAGTTGGAAGGGATCCCAAGGGTCTTCTAGTCCAGCCCCCTGCAATGCAGGAATCTAAGGAGCAGGAATCTTATTTGCTGCTGCTGCTTAGCCGTTTCCCCAATCAGCTTGACCAGAAGGTGGGGGCGGGGCGGGAAGAGATCTTGCAGGACAAGAGTTTCAATTGCCCCTCCTGACAATGCCATTCTACTGCTCAGATGATCCAGAAACAGATGTCCGGCACTATACAGTGGGCTATTTGTGTGTGTGTGTGCATGTGTGTATGGAATGCTCAATGTGTGATTGTGTTTGCATGTTAAAGGTGTGTGGTTATGTTAATATGGTGTGTAATGTGTATGTTATATTAAACACATATTTGATTTGTGTGAATTGTGGGTGGGTGTGAATGGTGTTCCCTCGGTCTGTCTGTCTGTCTGTCTGTCTGTCTGTCTGTCTGTCTGTCTGTCTGTCTGTCTATATCTATCTATCTATCTATCTATCTATCTATCTATCTATCTATCATCTATCTATCTATCTATCTATCTATCTATCTATCTATCTATCTATCTATCGGCCCTGGTCATTTTGCGGTATGTGGCTCTCAATTCCTTTCTCCAAGGAAATGCAGCCCTTGAGAAGTTAGAAGGGGAAGTTCCCTGCCTCTTTGGCTTTTAGTCTTCATCACCCCAAACAAAAACTAAGGATATGCAGCTGCATTTCCATATATTCACCCTGTTGCTCTTTGACTCATCCCCTTTTCTTCTCCTTCACTGCTGGTTCCAATTTAGATTGGAATGTAAGCATCTTAGGGAAGGGTCTTCTTGCTAGCTTCTTCTTTTCGCCTTATGAGGTCTGCTGACTGTGTGTCACTAGCAACCCATCCTTTCAATGAGCATTTCAAAGAAACAGGGAAGCAATACTCTACCTCTATGATGACATCAGACTGCAGCATTGCTTCCGCAGCATCGTCTTCCCCTGTGAGGTCATATGAAACGGTAAATTTCAGATGTCCTCCAGCAGCTGTTATCTGTGGTAAAGAAGAATGATGCTGATTACATAGCAGAAAACATGCCTTTAACCATTTTGAACTACTCTTTTCCAATTACAGCGCTTTCAAGGGAAGGACTTCTTGTATAGCAAAAGGACATGTGGATGATAGAGAGCCCCAAGGAAAAATCATTACAAACTGTTCATTTCCTGTACACGACTCTCTCTCCTCCCACCTCCAGTACTCCAAATAAGCAATTCTGATAGAAGTGCTTTCAGACACTTCTAAAGGCTGGGAACCAAGCATATATGTTCTTTTTCTTTCTAAAGTGCTGGATATAAATAAAGTTGGTGGTTTTTTAAAAAAATATATAATAAAAGCCATAGCTATACCATAATGTTTTTGACTCATTTTTCTTATTGGAAAAACCCTAATGCGCAAGATATAATATTTGGACGATACTAAATTGCTGGAGGGATTAGGGATGCATGTCTCTCTTTTATCATGTCCGCTTCCCATCCTCTCCAATTCCCAGGTTCAAGGCTCAAACAGAGGGACTCCATGTCCAATCAGCCTGGAGGACTAGGCTGCAAATACTGAATGTGTCTTGCGAAGTATAACCTAAAACAGAGGGGATCTGTCCCCAGGAAGTAAAAGCAAATCCAATTAGGAAGAGTGCCACAATCTTGTTCTCCTACAGGCATATTTTTCTGAATGCTGCCTTTTCCTTCACATTTGTTCGCTGCCTCAAAACAATGTGAGGCAAATAACCTCAAGGCATATTTTGACCCTAGAATGAATTTTCTTTCTGGACTTTTTGTTAACGTTTTTAAAGATGCTGATCCCAGCATTCCAGAAAATAGGAAGCAAACTAGACTTTTCTCCTTCTTTTTTTGGAACAGCATCAAAAGCAAATCACAAATGACAGTATTCAGAACAAATACTGGAAGAATAAGGCAAGCCAGTCTATATATTCAGGTATAACAAATATATATCTCTCTCTCCTTTAGATCCCTCCTCCCCACAACTCTCATTCTCATCCATGTTATTGAAGAGAATTATGTGGATATTCTTTGAGGCTGTTCATAGGGAATTATGTGCTATCTTCCATCATCATTTGTTATACAGGAGTTTTCCCCCTCCTTGCGCAAGTGTGTCTGAAAGCATGAAGCCAATGTTATGCTTTCTAAAGAAACATAAATGAGGTTCGTAGAGAGCAGGTACACTTTCTGTGTACCACATTCTGTATATTACAGATGCTTGATAAATAGTAACAGAAATCGTATCAATAAATTATATCAAGCTTGTAATTTTCTTTTTTTTTAAAAAAAAACATGTTTGGGTTACTTTAGGCCAGCGTTTCTCAACCACTGTTCCGTGGCACACTAGTGTGCCGCGAGACGCTGGCTGGTGTGCCGCGACGTGCCGCGACTGGAAGGGCGATTTGCATTGTCACGTGCCTGGCGGCCGCCAATACTCAGCACTGACCCGCCGGAAAGCAATATTTCTCCTCCTCTTTCCCAAAGCTCAGTGCAAACGAGCCTGGCGGCCGCCAATAAACATCACTGACCCGCCGAAAAGCAATATTTGGCAAGTGTTTCTTACAGTCATAATTATAATATAGGGCGGCACAGAGTTAAATTTTTTAACTTTTTTAATGGTGGTGTGCCTCGTGATTTTTTTCACAGAACAAGTGTGCCGTGGCCCAAAAAAGGTTGAGAAACACTGCTTTAGGCACCCACAATGGACTCAGCTACATTGGTAAAGAAAACGTGTTTTATATGCGCTGTATATGCGATATAACACTGAGACACCAGGTGGCGATGTGGAGTCCTGTCTTTCCCAACTGGATTTCCCTGTATGAGTTCACAACGCGTTTAACTGAACCACTTCTTTGATGTGTCTAGATCTAGCCTGAGATTACAGTTACCATTATTTAAAGTTTCCCTCCAATACAGCAGAAAAACAAAACAAAACACCAACACCACCAGTACGATTTCCTGAGCAGTAATTTCATTTCAATGGGGCTTCTGCAGAACATCCTGGTGGATTATATCTCCCAACCATATATAGAAGGAATTATTTTTTGGAACACTCTTTAGAAATGTAACAAATACTAGTAGTGCGTATATAACCCCCTGTGCTCTTTGCTCCTGACACTTAAGTGGTAAAATTCAAATATCACAATGGATTTTTGGCTCTAATTTTTGACTTTCTCAAAGAAAATGCAATAATTGAAAAAGGCAATAAGAAATTATTGTGTTAAAATTGATGCATTCTGCACACTCATGCTTTCCATTAACTATAATATAAATAACTGGTTCCCCACTTCATCTCTCTAGTCTTATGATTCTGACATTTCTTCAGTGATGCACAGGGCCTGCTTCATCATGAAGCAATACTGTAGATTGCATAGGGTACCCAATTTGGGAGGGGAGAAGCATTTTCAACCCCTCGCCCTCATTCACTGATCAAGTCCCATCCAATATAATTTTTTTTACCACAAAATAAAGCACCGACATGCTAGTGTTGAATACAACTAAGGCCTGCATGAAGGAAATAAAAATTCAAACATTGGTCCAAGGGCGTACCCACCACGGGGCAAGTTAGGGCAGCTGCCCTACTCTAGAAGCAGGGCTGGTGGGCAGAGGCGGAGCACAGCCCGGCGGAGCGCGAGTTCGCCATTCCCGCCGCGCCGCGCCGCACCCTCCCTCCAGCTCCCCGTCGCGCCCTCAGGCAAGGCCAAGCGCGGCGGGGAACCAGGGAGCGCGGCGCGGTGGGCGGAAACGCTGAACTCGCGCTCCGCTGGGCTGGGCTCCGCCTCCGCCCACCAGCCCTGCTTCTAGGGAGGGGCACAGCCCGGTGGAGCGCGAGTTCGCCGTTCCCGCCCACTTTGTGGCCCCTCCCCTTCCGTGCCTTGGCCCCTCCCCTTGCCCCCCCCCTAGTTTTGATCCTGGGTACGCCCATGCATTGGTCCTTGTGTATATGTTGCCAGTTTGGACACACACTCTTCAGTGGCAACTACAGGCTAGTATGTTTTCAGTATGTGTGGGCAGCGGTGGAGGAAGCCGCTCCGGCACTCAGAGCGGCACCCCGCGACGCAGCGCACATGCACAGCATTGCTATGTACGACACATGTGTCACTATGTAGCAACTCTGCGCATGCGCGCTGCGTCGCAGGTTGCCGCTGCCTGTGCTCCAGCGCCGATTCTGGCACCATCCATACGCCGCTGGAGCGGCACCACTGGCAAGCCGCGGAATGAGGTTTTTTACCAGGCGGCTTGGGAGGTGCCGTTGCCCTGCCGCCTGATAAAAAGCCTCGCTCCGCAGCTTGCTCGCTCCGCAGCTTGCTCGGCACGCTCAGGCAGAGGTGAGGGGCAGGCCAGGGAGTGGCGTGCTAAGGGTCACCCCCCCCCAGGGTGGCACCTGGGGCGGCCCGCTCCCATCGCCCCCTTGCTACACCCCTGTGTGGGGCTGTTTTTTTACTCTCCAGGAGCAGACATTAAGAAAACAACATGGTCCATGCCTACCCCCCCCTTTGTGCCAGGTATAAGGGAGGAACAAGAGAAAAAGCCGAACTATCTATCGAAGCAACAGAACCGATTTTGCACATCACTAGATTTGGTTTAAGAATCCAGACTTAGTAATGGTTCTGGGAGATGCTAGGACAATAAATCTAAATAAGAAGGCAAGATTGAATCCCATCAATTATGGGCATCTCAATCATTTCAGATCCCTGTGGGATCTGATTTCTTTCCGCAAGGCCTGTAAGATAGAGTTGTTCTGCCTTTGGCCTTTGGCTTGGAATAAGCCTGATCTCCTCCTTTTCCTTTTCCTTCTGTGATGGAACCCCTATTTGGGGACTTCCCTGGCTTTTTTTTTCTGGCCCACATAGGACCAGTCTGGATAGTTGGCCTTGGTGAAGATTTTACGTTTTCTCCCCCCAAACAGTTTCCACTGAAATGAGGCTGCATTTAAGTTTTATTTTAATCCTGTTTTTAAGTTGTATTTTAATCAATTGTTTTTATACCTGATGTTAGCCACCCTGATCCCGGTCTTGGCCAGGGAGGGCGAGGTATAAATAAATATATTATTATTATTATTACTACTACCACCACTACTACTATTATTACTATTATTATTATAATTATTCCAAACTAGTACCTTCTAATTCTGTTTTCTTTCCAACCTACCTCACAATGTTCAGTTTCATTTTGGCAAACCCACATATTTTAACTAGCCATGGACAGGCCACAAAATAAGGGGTGTCAACATTTGTCTGCCCTCCACAATTCATTCCTTTTCTTTGATACTGTTAGACCATACTGAGACAAAACGACTGGAAGATGGCCTTGGAGTTGTGAATTGTCCTATTGAACTCCCCCCCCCCCCCAGTTTTATAAGCATTCATTGCAATATATCTTTAATGACTCAGCACTGGAATTTTCAGACAACCTTTTTGAAAAAAATTAATAATCAAGGAACTATAAACAAACATGTGTCCAATGCCACATATCTCAGTGCACAGTAGGCAGGAGAAATCCCCCACCCCAAATGGCAATCTTAGTGTTCAACAGCCTGCCAACCTAATGAAAGACTGACTGGCACCCGTGACAAAGTACTGAATGGAGAACAAGCCACCTTAACAGATGGGCAGTAAGTATGTTTGTGCCTCATGTGGGTTATAGGATTCACAGATGGAGTGTCTGAACATCTGTTTGCTTTAATTTACATGCTTATGTTTTAAGGAACTGCTCCGTCATTAATCCAGCCCAGGGTTGGATTACAGTTTTTTGAAATAACAAATACTAGCTGGGAAGTCATAAGGAGAATTTCATATGTGTTCGTTGTATTTAGGGAAAAGGGCAAAAAGAGAGAGACGTTGAAATGAATTCTAATGAAGCTCTTACCATGGAAACAAAGTATGTAGGTCTTATCATTTTAATATAAATTCTCAGTTACTATTATATATTTTAGTTCTGCTGAAGTTCTGTTTGTTAAGAAAGGAATGAGTTTAAAAAGAACTCGCTATCTTTGATAAGACCTTCGTCCAGAGTTTGCATTGGTATAACAGATAAAAGGAAAGTAGCATTTCCCTTTGCTCTGTTTGAATAAGTATATAGAACAAGGGCATTTTTAAAATAAAAAAAAGTTTTGCTCTCTGTAAATATTTTCCATGTGGATGCGATATTCATTTTGTTGCACAGCAAATCCCATAACCATTCCTCAGTGTCAGCTTTAGACATTTTTGCACCTAAAGCAAATAGTGAAAAACCCCTCTCCCCCTGCAATGAACTACAACATATCAAGCTGGGATAGTCATTTCCATTGGGTAGCTTTGAGAATTCCCCCCAAAATAAGTCTTCTGAAGCCAACATATGACTATAGTCTTATAAAGGATGGTTACTTAAGCTAGTAACCATGTATAGGCATGCACACAAATTATCTTTAGGAAAAAGCTGATGCTACTTGTTCCTCTTTTCAGAGAGTTACCCTTTATATTTCAGGGGGGGAATTCAATCTACTTTCAGGTGAAATTGCTGTTTCGTAGATAAGGTAGCAAAACAACCCCAACAAAGGTAAAATAAATGTACTCCAAAATAGAAGAGTAGCAAAACTACCAAATGACTTTATTTTCCCATGGAAACATCATGTGCCTATAGCGTCACATAGGAATGCCATTTCTAGACATTAATTCCCCATTTTCCGATATAATATGTAATGGTCTCTGAAACTCATTCTGTAATTCTCCCAGGTGGAAATTATTTAAACACCATATATACACACACTGTATATTATGGGGGCAATAGGAAGGCCTCAATTAGTCCTTGGAAATCACCCAGTCTGGCAAAAAATAATGCTGACAGCTGTGACAGTGTTGCAGAATATGCCAGGTTTTCCCCATTGAAGGGTTATTAAAAATCTACTAAGTGCTTCATCAGAATTATAAATATTATCCAAACCTCTAGCTCATCCTGAAAGTAGAAAAATTGAAAAAGACAAGCTCACCAGCTGCTGAGTAGATTTTTTCCCCCAGTAGCAATTGCTTTGTTGTTACTAAACTATATAATTCAATAATTAGAAGTCAGTGAAATAGATCAGCGAGGTATATGGTTGTGGGGAAACACTGACTTTCTTTTTCATCTTCTTATATTGTAATTGATAAAGGAAAACATTAAGGTGAACGTTGAACCTATTTTATTGTCCACAAAGATAGGGTTTAATTGGTTCATGCTACTGGCTCCTCAGCAGAAATCCAAATGGACACAGCAAGTAGCCTTAGCATTGACCGTTTAGCACTGTTGACTGTCTTAAAATGGAAGCGGCTTCATAATCAGACTGAATAAATGCTCACAGATTACTCATACTTGAGTAATTATTTTTTTAAACCATCAGAAGGGCAAACAGAAGGCTCAGACCTTTGCGGAAGCCTTGCCATCTGCCTTGAAAAGAATCCCTGATCGCTAATGCTCTATGCCTGTGTGTGTGTGTGTGTGTGTAGAGAGAGAGAGAAGGTGGGGAAAATACCCTGCCAGTCATTTGGGTGGTGATCAAAGTACTCTAAGCATGCCCAGAGCAACTTCACTTTTATAAAATACCATTCAAATATTCTGGGGGGTCAGCCCTAGAAAAGAAAGCAGATCCTGGTGCTGAACATGGGTGCCAGAACAAATTGAGTCCAAGATCAACCATCCTCTGCATATGGATGCAACTTGTTAACAAAAGTTTGAAATGTGCCAAAGATAAAACAGAGGGCGCAGTGTTAACACTGATTATCATCACGAAAATATTTGTAAATGCTGAAGGTTTGTCACAGTCTTTTCTGCAGGCAGTGCAGGTGGGCTGACAAACCAGTAGCTGAAACAACAGCTTGCTTCTGGTTTGCTTGAACAGTTAGAATAAACTGCTGTTCTGCCAGTTTGGATTTAACAGGAAGGTGTGCCTTATTTAAAACCAATAGAGGAAGCTTTCAAGCGTCTCTTCTCATGTGCAAAAGAGGAGCGAGCAGGCAGTGGCAGAGCTTCATGCTCCGGCACTGGGGGGTGGAGAGTAGGAAGGGAGGGGTGAGGTGCACGTCCTGGGGGAGTGGCCCACGTCCTGGGGGGGGGGAGCCACGATGGCATCCCACCAGGATCACACTGCCGGGGGCAGTGCGCTCCCCCCCGCACTCTTCTTCCTCCGCCAGGGCGAGCAGGAGCTGTTATGTGAGTGCAGAGTTCGCCATGGATTTCAGCATTGGGCCTCTGTGCATATTCCCCAAGCCACAGAGACTAATGTTCTTTATTCCAGGTTGTTAGACTGACAGCCTGCAACTGCAGATCTGCATGTTTTCCCTATCTCTCTCAAACACCTAGCAGTAATAATGCACAAAGGAAGGTGACAAAAGAAGTCACCGTTGTCTCTGCAATAAGAGTCTTATAAATTGACCTCAACTTTTTCCCTTGCCATTGGTTTCAACCCCAAGGTCCACACTTGTAAGATCAATATGAAGTTGTAACTTTCCAAGGGTCTTGCAGGAGAAGGGAAATGTTTAGTAGCAATCCACAGGCAGTGAGCCAATAAAGTGAGTTTAAGACACTCCTAAGAGTTGGTATTCGAGGTATGAAATACTATGTATATTTTCAAAGATTTCAGGAAACGAGTGTCTATATTTCATCCGCCCCACACTAGGAGAGGAGCCATAACTCAGTGTTACAACAGATACTTTGAATACAAAAGTCACAGCGTCTCTAGTTAAATACTTGGGAAATATCTTTCGAAAGCTGCCATTGGTCAGAGTAGAGGCTTTGCAGACCAATGGTCTAACTCACTATGAGACAGTTTTATATTCTGTAGTCTCCAGTAAGCATTAAATATTTCTGGTGCAAGTGACCTGGAAATGGTTGTTGTTTAGTTGTTTAGTCATGTCCGACTCTTCGTGACCCCATGGACCAGAGCACGCCAGGCACTCCTGTCTTCCACTGCCTCCCGCAGTTTGGTCAGACTCATGTTGGTAGCTTCAAGAAAACTGTCCAACCATCTCGTCCTCTCTTGTCCCCTTCTCCTTGTTCCCTCAATCTTTCCCAACATCAGGGTCTTTTCCAAGGATTCTTCTCATGAGGTGGCCCAAGTATTGGAGCCTCAGCTTCAGGATCTGTCCTTCCAGTGAGCACTCAGGGCTGATTTCCTTAAGAATGGATAGGTTTGATCTTCTTGCAGTCCATGGGACTCTCAAGAGTCTCCTCCAGTACCTGGAAATTAGCTGACCATTAGCTTTAGTCATTAGCTTCTGTGTGCAAGCTGAATTACTATTCCATAGTCATATTGTACCTGCCTTAAATCCTAGCATACAGTGTCACTTAGAAACTATTATCTTCATTTTCATTTCCCAAAGCGTTAAAAGATGTACCACTGCTGTTTAACCAGAGAAAGCATGGGTCGCTAATGGTGAGAAAAGTGGCTTCTTGCTGCATACCCCACAGTTTGTAAGTAGGCTGAATTATTTGGAATGAAAGAGAATACATGAATGCAAAATAATAACAATAATTATTTTTGCAGGTAGCAAGGGGCTGATAGAACGGCAAAACCCATTTCATAAATTGACCTGACATAGAATATCCATTACTCTCTGTCAAAGTTACCTATTTTAAGGTTAAATGCATTTGAAAAAGAAAGCAGGAGAGAGGGAGGAAGGGAAGCAAAGAACATTAAACATGAAGCAGAAACACAGCAGGTTTGGTTCTTGGGACTTTTTGACATCCCAGTTATTTGTGCATAAAAAACAGATTATGTTTAAAGTAATGATACTGTAATATATGGTTATATTTCATCATCTCGAGCAAATTTCTTAACTGCCATCTATCAAAAGAGTAAGAAATAAAAGGAAAAGCATTAAAGGAGAAAATATATAAAACTTTATGAAAGTGACAGTTATCATTCTTTCTGCAAAGAACTAATCATATTGATACTTCAATAACTTAAACATGCTTCTTAATACCTTCCAGATCATCATGAACTTTCTCACTGAAGATCTGTAGCAGTTTCATTCACATTTTTAAAAAGAAGCAAAACAAAATTTAGTTTTATCTATAGCTAATGTAATGGCCGTGCTGGTTAAAGTAGGGTTGAGGTGGGGCTCTCAGTTCCATGATCATTAAAATGGGAGCTTCATGCTCTGGCACCGGGGGAGGAGAGCAGGCGGGAGCGAGGCTAGCGCACATTCTGGGGGCGTGGCACACCGCCTGCGGGGCGGGGCAGGCAGCCGCAAATGGCACCCTCGGGATCGCGCTGCCTGGGGCGGAGTGCCCCTATCACCCCCCTCTTCCCACACCCCTGCTAAGGGGACACATATAGGATTTGTTGTCAAAGATCTAACTGAAAGCTTTGTATTCTTATTCCTTCATTTAGCTGTGGGCATTTCAAACTAATTTGCAGATGACCCTTTCTATCACTCACAAATGCAAAAACAGAATGTGATGGAACTAGCTTCAAAGCACTTTAGGACCTGCCATAATGCTTTTCCTGCCATAATGCGGGAGCCAGTGTGGTGTAGTGGTTAAGAGCGATAGACTTGTAATCTGGGGAACCGGGTTCGCGTCTCCACTCCTCCACATGCAGCTGCTGGGTGACCTTGGGCTAGTCACACTTCTCTGAAGTCTGTCAGCCCCACCCACCTCACAGGGTGTCTGTTGTAGGGGAGGAGGGGAAAGGAGATTGTTAGCCGCTTTGAGACTCCTTCGGGTAGTGATAAAGCGGGATATCAAATCCAAACTCTTCTTTAGATTCGTTTTGAAAGGACACTGGTATAGGGTGAGGAGGAATTTATTTGAGTATTTCTGTATTTTTGGAATAGTTATAATTGTATAGCTGAAGATTACTTAATGGTTTCATTTAAGTCACATAAGTGCTGATAACCACATGGCCAGCATCACATTAAAATAACAAACCCAGATGTGCTGGCCTACAGATGTGCACTGTTGACATACCAGCAGTCCTCATCTTGGGTAGCTGTGCAGGTGGTACATAGATATATATATACAGATGAGCTGCAGGATGTACCAAACACCTATTAAATGTAATACTGGCTACACTCAACTGAACCACAGGCAAGTGCTTTTGGTGGAGCAGCATCAATCATGCGAGTGCATGATAGCGGCTAAATTGGAACCCCACATGCATTATACATTTAAAGCAGTACTATGCCACTTTAAACAAAGAACCCACCAAAGAACACTGGGAGCTACTGTTTGTTAAGAGTGCAAAGGTTTGTCAGGAGACCCCTACTCCCCTCACAGAGCTACAAGTTCCAGAGTTCCCTGGGAAGAAGGAGTGACTGTTAATTGAGAAATAAAAAAATTCCTTCCAGCAGCACCTTAAAGACCAACTAAGTTTTTTATTTTGATATTAGCTTTCGTGTGCATGCACACTTCTTCAGATACACTGAAGTGTGCATGCACATGAAAGCTCATACCATAATAAAAAAACTTAGTTGGTCTTTAAGGTGCTGCTGGAAGGAATTTTTTTATTTTGTTTCGACTACGTCAGACCAACAGGGCTACCTACCTGTTAATTGAGAAGTGTAGCTCTTTGAGGGGAATGGTGGTCTCCTAACAACCCTCAACACTCCTGACAACCTAAAACATGGAGAACTTCTCCATGTCCCTTTGAATTACCCAAACACAAACAAGCACTCATGAGCAGCAAAGACCGGGCTTTTAAATTATAAATCACAAATAAAAATACACTGAGGAGGGTGTGATTAGTGTACTTTGTATTACGCCCAAACATTTTAATTTAATTTAATTTGTTCTTGTCAAACATCAATGCCTTCCTCTCAAAGTTTGAGTGTATATGTTGCACAAATGTATTCGAGTCAGACTTCGATGTCCTAATACAAAAAATTCTTGCTATAAATTCAAATGTTTTGCTTTAGTCTCCTAACTCTTCAATATTTAGGAGCACCCTGTGGTACCTTATATTTAATGTAAATGGAATAGCTTGAAGCAATTATAAACTTTAGGGCTAAAATAGGATATGTGGCTAAAAGAGCTATATATTTCTGCAGAAGTGATTCTATGAAAGCTATAGCACAACATATAAACACAGACTGCTGTTGTGGGGCAGTGACTTGCAGTGCTCAGAGAGGCCACATGAATACCCAGCTCCTTTATATTGAAACCTGCCCAGTAGCTCCCTTTGGCACTGGAACTCTTTCAGCTGTCACCTGGACAGTACTTTGGGCAGAGGCCCAGGGCCCCAGTCAGCACAAGGCCTCATTTTCACATAAGAGGCAGTTGGGTCCAAATGGGCCCACATTTTGAAGTTCTGATTAGCCTTACACTTACATTGAAATCTAAAATAACAGAGCACATATCCTTGCGGGGAAATAGGCTCGTCCCACTGGTTAACACAAGGCTTGCTATCCTTGGTTTGATGGCTTAATCAATGTACATTCATGGAGGAAGTGTTTGAGGAGCTACTTTGGCTTTTGTGTCCATAGAAACACCCATTATAACAACGCCTAGAATGGAAGCGAGGCGGAACTTGGTTACAGGGCAAAATACATATACGTTAAATAAATAAATAAGATGGACAGACTTATTTCTTCAGTAGGGCCAATTTCAAATATTTTTTATAAGTATACTTAAAATGCTGTATAATGGTTACTTACAACATTGCAACACTGAATACATAAAGAAATCAGGAGTTAACCAAGTTGCACAGTGAAGTGTTATAGCATTCATAACTGAGATGTTAGTTTATGTCCAATGCCTTGTTATTTTCTAAGTGCTTCAGGGATCTTTCCTGCTTTTAAAATATTTGAAGATACATATTTTTGATGAATACACAGTGCATTAGCTGCTGGGGCTGTACAGTGTGTGAGCACTCTGGTCTTACATTTCAATTCTAAACATTTATATAACTGTCAATAAGGCATGCATATATTCACTATGCGATTTCGATGGAAAAATGTTTGTCACCGTTTAACATTAACTATCAGGTTTCAAAACATGAACATAATTTCCATAGAGTGCTGTTAATTATCATTTTACTGGGACTACAACAACATTGTCATTTGATTCCCTCCCTCCCTCCTCCCACAATAAACTATAGGAGCCATTTATGAACACAGCATTGTTTACCCTTTCCTAAGAAAACTGACTTCTTGCTCCCCTAAGTCAGGCTCCCAGGCATTTGCAAAAAATTAGCTCAAAGTTCAAAGCAGGGCATGAAAACAGAGACAATCTGTCATGGTGTATAAGGCACTCCTCTTCTCACACTCTTGTGGGTGGTACACATATTTATGCAGCTTTAGATAATTTTAATTTACGTCAAATTGTTTTCTTTGAAAATGATCTACACAAATTCTTTTTCCTTTTTATATAAAAAAGAAGTGTTCTTTTATGTGTCTGCGTGCCTCACAAACACGTCACTTCATTGCTTTGGAATAGCTTTCTATTTAAGTAGAATGTGGATAGCATTAAATTTTATTGCTGGCCAAAATGGTTAATTTAACCCTGAAACCTAAACATATACATTGTATACATATATACAAGTTGCAGAATCACAGGATTTTAATACTGAAAGACATCTTAAGACAAAATAATGATGATGATGATGATGATGCATTTTGTTGTTCACAACATTACACTGTTGTTGAAAAATGTTGTTGTTGTTCACAACATTACACTGCCAAGCTAAGGCTGAAATCCTATTCCCTTGGCTGGGAAGTAAATGGAACTTACTTCTGAGCAGACATGTGCAGTAAGTACTACAATGTTAATCACAGCCAAAATCCCTATTCCAGAGACCCATCTGCTCTTCCAATCAATATATAGTGTTCTTACATGAGAAAGGTTCTCTGATTATTTCAGCTAAGTGGTGTGCAGTATTCAAGACTGAAGTGAATGGGAAAGCTGTAGTTGGTAGGGAAACTCTATCACCATCAAAGAATCAATGCAAACCCTTCAACCACTAAGGATTGCTAGATTAGTGTGAATATCCCAGTTCTTGGGTCAACAATAATATTTACTGCAAGTCTGAAAGTCAATATAAGATGGCTAATTAGCAAAAGAACAGCATTTATGTTATTGTGTTTTTAATCTACTGGCAATAGCAAAGAGATTAAGTTGTGAATATATCTGGCTACAAATCATCCCCTATGCCAGAGGTCACAAACCCAGTGCTCATGGCCCCAGGAAGAGGTTTCATTGATTTATCATGTGGGGGCAGGGAGGTGGAAGAAAAAGTGATGGTGGTTACTTCATTGGTCTGATCTCCAGCCACATGGATGTGAAGTGGGCAGTTGCTCATCCCTGCAGAGGAAGGCTTTTATGTATTTCTTTTAAAAGGGGGGAAAAGAACAGCAGGGATAATCCCTTTTGCAGGATCATTTGCCCGTCACACACAGGCAACTGCTCAGCCCTACAGAGGGCCTTTATTTTGTTTGGTGTTTGGTGGAGTGATGGGGATGGCCCCACTCACTAGTGGAGAGTGTATGAACAGCAAAGTATGAACGTGGAGAGTGGTTCTTGGACACATTCTCTACAATATGTTCATGGGCATCTTGTGTGACATTGAAGAGGAAATCAAGGGTACTTCAGAAAAAATGGATAAAGAGCTAAGAAAGATCTGGACAAAAGTGATAAAGAAGACCAGAAAAGTCAAATTCTGAAAGCATGATCAAGATATACACAGTCAGTCAATTAGGTATGCAGTCTAGGAGTGTTATTGTACTCTTCAGCCTCAGTGGCACGAGGGACCTTCTACCTCCTGATGATGATGCACTGCCTGCAACCTCCCCCTGGACCAAGATAGGCTGGCCATGCCCACACCTAACTTCAAGGTTGGACTACTGCAAAATTATTTTGAGTGCTTTTGAAGTTAAACTGCCTTTAAAACTGCACCAATACAGAACACTGTAGTAGGATTTGGACCTAGGATTTGGCAAATACATATCATGCCTGCATTGAAACAATTCCAGTGGCTTCCAGAAAGTTTCTGAATTCAATTCAAAGCACTAAAACCTTTGAAGTCCTACACTGACTTAGGACACAAATATTTGTTGGACTGACTTTCCCTGCAGTCATCTGCCCATTTGCTGTGATCATAGTCTGAACCCTGTCTCTGGGTTTCAAGTGCAGCAGGTGGCAACCAGATGCAAGGACTTTTCTGAAGGGCTTCTTTGCTTCCAAAGTGCCCTCCTGAAGGAGGCCTACCTAGTAACCTCATTGCTATCATTGGAGTGTAAGTGATATGAACCATGCTGATCACCTAATGCTGTCTTTCCTTTCTTTCAATTACCACATATTAAAGTCAATTTCTCAAACACAACCTCATGCTTTCACAAAGAAATTGCCTGGTTCCTTTCAGTCATTTGGGCCACTGCACGACTAGAACAAATTAAAGCTCTAGCATCTCCAAGCTGCAGGGGCAAAAAATGCTGAAACAGCATGCCAAAAGCTCTCAAATTAAAATTTTCTGGATGTTCCCCTGTATTCCCTACTGTACATTTATTGTAAACCAGGCTTGAGCAACTCAGGTTGCACTGAGCTGAACACATCAGCCATGTTCTGTGGCCTGCTGGGTGCTTGTCAGTTGCTTGCCTTTTGCTATGCAAGATTTTTGGTGGGTTATAAGGCTTTTGCTCAAAGAAGGTAGTAGCTTTAATTAAGAGGTGATGGAGGAGGATATATTTTCCAGAAAGGAGAAAGGTCTTGCTGACACTGGATTAACAACTCTGATGCTACCCACACTCACAAAATAGGAGATTCTCTTATACAGAATTATAAAAACACACAATGTCAGGTAGCATTTGATGTGGCTGAATGAGTTTCATTCCTGAATGAGTATCTACAAACTTGTCACTTACTTTTTAAGTGAAATGGTGAACAACCTTTTGAGGATCACAGTTTGATTCATGTCTATCAGCATCTTTTTCAGAATGTTTTAAAGAAGCACAAGTAAATTGTCAGAAGCTACTTACTCCACTGTAGTTAAAGAGGCTACTTTAAAGTAGAGAGTGTGTGGATTGCAATCGATGTGTTATAATGCCAGAATCCACAGTCATATATCTACATAGCGTAGAAGTCTTAACAGTAGCTTTTCATTTCTAATTTACGAGTTTATACAGTTCTATTAATCGTATGGTTAGCAGGCAATGCAGAATTTGTGTAGATTTGTTTTCTTTGAGACTGAAGGAATTTATCTTCTGAAATGATTAATAGGGTTTGACACTGCTCAAAGCTCAGTTAGACACAATCTTGCTTATAGTAGGAAAGTTAGAAATGTTAGCATAGAAATTTCTCTGGTTATTTGAAAGACAATTACTACCAGGCTAGCTGATAGAAAGGTCTAATCATGAAAAGATAGATAACCTGCAACACTCTCCCCCCCCCTCTCTCTCTGTGTGTGTTTTGCTTACAAAAGGTAACTCAATAACTTTTGCTTGGTATTCATTTAGGTTGAGATTATGAAACCATATTATACAAAATAACAGTTTATGCTCACTGTCCCATTTCCCATGTATATTGTGTGTGCGGGTGCATGTGTGTGTACTTGTGTTTTTTAAAAGAACTCAGACATAGAATAAATATCATTTTTAGCACCTGGAGTTTTCCCTCTTTTTTCCCTACTTTTGTTTTTGATCCACCTAAAAGCAAGCACTCTTTTTGAAACATAATTTGGATTACAGGTAGGATTGAGGCAGAAATTTGTTCAGTTTCTCATTCTAATGCAAACCTATCCAATTGCACTTCCCAAACCAATATGCGATCTGAAGCAGCCATCATTCAAAATTTGTATTTCTATAAAGCTTCTGCTTCTTCTGTCCATTAACTCCAGCATAACATTATGCATGAACCTTAAATTGTGGTTAATCTTAACTATAGTTTCTTGAAAAAAGCTAGTTTCAGAACCCATGGTTTGAAGTTGGCTTGTTTCAATCAAACCATAGTTAAGATTAATCACAGCATGCTGGGTTTCGGTAGCAGAACAAACTGCAGCTAATCAAAAGTGAAAGCTTCCACACTCCTTGTGTTTATCCTAGAAGAAAAAAAGGGAGCCCACAAGTATAGGGCCAGCCTAGGATCACTCTCATAAACCATGGTTTAAATGTTGTCTACAAACATCCATTACAGTCAGAGATTTCATAAGTTTCACATGAAATGGCACTACCAATGGCCTGCCTGAAAAAAATTGTTCGCTCTTTTTCTTTCAGTATTCTGCATAGGCGACTATGCATTGATCACATTTAGCCTGAAGTGATTTGAACATTTTGAACAAATCAGGCAAAAATGGACCCTGAAAGTGTTAAAAGCAGTAGCAGACATTTCTCTTGTCTGCTTCATATCTTTCCCTATAATTCCACATGACTGAAGAAAAAGTGAAGAAATCACAAATTACCAACCTTATCAAAAACAAGACTTTTATCTTGGAATCAATAAGCTAAGCTTTAAAGTGACTGTTTCCAGACTTGCACAAGCAGACACAAATTCGTGCTATAATTGTAAACATGCTGAATGAAGATATTATCCTGCCACGCAAGAAAAGTCTTCTTAAAATAGAAAACTACATTTCCTCAGGATATTGATGTAGCCTTGCTGGATCCTACAATAGATAGGAAAGTGGATAATGTACTGTAACTTCACATGTGAGAACTTATTAACTTAAGTGACTACAATGGCTGTAAGTAATCCTCAACTCTTAAAAGAGGAAGATTGCACCTACTATTTTGTTGTTCTGTCACTATCTGCTAATGTGACCCATTTTCAGGTAGTAGGAGGTGCCCTAACTAATTTGCAATTGTGCCTGTCAATGGCACATTTTATGGATGGAATGATTTGTATTATTTCCACACAGGCATTTTGAAATGTACAAATAAAATCTGACTGATTTGATTATAAAAGGAAAGGACTTTGTGTTCTCTGACAGAAAATTCAATTTCTGGGTTTTGATATTATTGCCTTTTTCATGTTGTAATCATGGCTCAGTGCATCAGCAGGGAACTCATATTTCTAGTAATCCTACAGTTACAAATTAAATAATAATAATAATAATAATAATAATAATAATAATAATAATAATTTATTATTTATACCCCGTCCATCTGGCTGGGTTTCCCCATCCACTCTGGGCAGCTTCCAACAGAAAAATGAAATAAAATAATCTCTTATACATTAAAAGCCTCCTTAAACAGGGCTGCCTTCAGATGTCTTCTAAAAATCTGGCAGCTGTTTTTCTCTTTGACATCTGATGGGAGGGCGTTCCACAGGGCGGGCGCCACCACCGAGAAGGCCCTCTGCCTGGTTCCCTGCAACTTGGCTTCTCGCAACGAGGGAACCGCCAGAAGGCCCTCGGTACTGGACCTCAGTGACTGGGCAGAACGATCGGGGTAGAGACGCTCCTTCAGGTATACTGGACCGAGGCCATTTAGGGCTTTAAAGGTCAGCACCAACACTTTGAACTGTGCTCGGAAACGTACTGGGAGCCAATGTAGATCTTTCAAGACCGGTGTTATGTGGTCTCGGTGGCCGCTCCCAGTCACCAGTCTAGCTGCCGCATTCTGGATTAGTTGTAGTTTCCGGGTCACCTTCAAAGGTAGCCCCACGTAGAGCGCATTGCAGTAGTCCAAGCAGGAGATAACTAGAGCATGCACCACTCTGGCGAGACAGTCTGCAGGCAGGTAGGGTCTCAGCCTGCGTACCAGATGGAGGTCATAGACAGCTGCCCTGGACACAGAATTGACCTGCGCCTCCATGGACAACTGTGTGTCCAGAATGACTCCCAGGCTGCACACCTGGTCCTTTAGGGGCACAGTTACCCCATTCAGGACCAGGGAGTCCTCCACACCTGCCTGCCTCCTGTTCCCCACAGTACTTCTGTCTTGTCAGAATTCAACCTCAATTATGGCTAGTAATTTATCGTTACTACAAATTGCTCTGGCTCTGTCGTAAACTGGTTTAGCTCCACTGGATTGAATGTAGTGGATACATAATGATTTATATAGAGTGAAGCTTGGATACATAATGATTTATATAGAGTGAAGCTTTTATGGCTTCTATAAATGATGAATATATACTTATGAATATATACTTATGAAGAAAAAATCTAACAAAACAAACTGTGACCATAGCAGCTAGGAGTATGATGGAGATTTTACAATGTACATTGAGAATAAAACAAAACAAAATTCAGAAATATTTTGAGTGGTGCCCTAATTAACTAAGAGCTTTCTAAAGAGTTATAGAATGCTCTGCCTCCCCCAAATCAGCTCTGGAGGGTCTGGAAAAGCCCCAAAACAGAGCAGGGGAGGAGGGGGAATCATTTCATCTGACAAGCAAATACATTTATGTAATGGAAAGATAAGAAAAGCATCATCAGCATCATCATTATTAAACTTTGTATGACTAAGGATGGCAATGAATTCCTCCCTTTGATTGCACTAACCATGAAAAGCTTGTGGGGCAGAGGAAAGGTGTACAAGCCTTCTCTCTGACAGCTAGACAATTCACATGAAACGTAATTCTTCATGTGAAAGCTCTTTCCACTTGAAAGCAGAGGTGGTGCAGACTGCACATGAAAAAAAATGTACAGTCTTAGTATCTGGAAAGTTGAGCCAACCCACAGTCCAGGGGCAGCCAATGTGGTCATCCCCCCCATCCCCAGATATATACCACCCTATACCCGGAGGTCTCAGGGCGGTTCACAAGACCACAACATATAAAATCAAACCAAAAGCAATAACTCAATACCCCCCCCCCAAAAGCGCCACATTCTAAAAGGGTGTTGGATGTCAATAAGATCAACCAAAGGCCTGGTTAAAAAGGAACATTTTTGCCTCACACCTAAATGTGTCTAATGATGGCGCCAGGTGAACTTCCCTGGGGAGAGCATTCCATAGACGACGAGTCATTGCAGAAAAGGCCCATTCTCATGCTGCCATCCTCTGGACCACTTGAGGAGGAGGCACACAAAGGAGGGCCTCAGAAGATGATCTCAGGGACCAGGTAGGTTCATATGGGAAGAGGCGGTCCTTAAGGTATTGCGGTCCTGAGCCACTTAAGGCTTTATAGGTCAAAACCAGCACTTTGAATTGGACCTGGAAACTAATTGGTAGCCAGTGCAGTCAGACCAGGATCGGTGTAATATGCTCAAACCAACCAGAATTCACCTGGCTGCTGAATTCTGCACTAGCTGAAGTTTCCGAACCGTCTTCAGAGGCAGCCCTACGTATAACACATTGCAGTAATCTAACCTTCAAGTTACCAGAGCATAGACAACAGTAGTTAGACTTAACTGTCAGGGGTCCTTTACCTTTTTTTAAAAAACATAAAATTACAGTTATTTATATGGCTTACTCTCCAACCGTCTGACCTCAAAGCCGTTTGCATTTTTAACATGTCTTAAACTGGAAGTTAAAATGCATAAAAACCATGGGGAATCTGAGGACGCTACAGAGTCACTATCCACTTCATACAAAAATAGGTGGGAGTTCATTTTGGTTGGCCGTAATTCTCTGCTCCAAACAGGATGTTGAACCCTGTCCCAAAGAAGTTCACTGAGAAGGGCAACTCAATCTACTGTGAATTTATAACTGTTTATACAGTTAACAAAATAACAAGAGATCACTGGCAGAAGAAGTGTTTACTTGTTTAATGTCTATTATTAATTCATTTAATTTCACATTTGTGCTGTGACGCATTAAAGTTAACGAAGAGAAATTCATTAGTTTTCTCAGCAATACCAAATACACATTAGGGGCATTTTCAGTATCTTTTTATATACAACATGCAGACACATTCCTGAGTCAATAGTTTGTAATTTCCTGCAAAGTCAAATTTCCAAGCAGAGATATTTTATATTTTCCTGGTGTTCTTGAATAACCCTGAACAAATTCAAAACAGTTCATTGTCAATATGTACATTTTTCATCATTTTTCATCTTAATTATATATATATATAATTACAGTTATTTATATGGCTTACTCTCCAACCGTCTGACCTCAAAGCCGTTTGCATTTTTAACATGTCTTAAACTGGAAGTTAAAATGCATAAAAACCATGGGGAATCTGAGGACGCTACAGAGTCACTATCCACTTCATACAAAAATAGGTGGGAGTTCATTTTGGTTGGCCGTAATTCTCTGCTCCAAACAGGATGTTGAACCCTGTCCCAAAGAAGTTCACTGAGAAGGGCAACTCAATCTACTGTGAATTTATAACTGTTTATACAGTTAACAAAATAACAAGAGATCACTGGCAGAAGAAGTGTTTACTTGTTTAATGTCTATTATTAATTCATTTAATTTCACATTTGTGCTGTGACGCATTAAAGTTAACGAAGAGAAATTCATTAGTTTTCTCAGCAATACCAAATACACATTAGGGGCATTTTCAGTATCTTTTTATATACAACATGCAGACACATTCCTGAGTCAATAGTTTGTAATTTCCTGCAAAGTCAAATTTCCAAGCAGAGATATTTTATATTTTCCTGGTGTTCTTGAATAACCCTGAACAAATTCAAAACAGCTCATTGTCAATATGTACATTTTTCATCATTTTTCATCTTAATTATATATATATATATATATATATATATATATATATATATATATATACTCAGTGTTCATTTCATAACTTCCTCGCTAGGAAAAATACTCTCAGCCAGGCAGTCATGAACTACATGTATATAGAAGCTGTTAATGTTTGATGTTATCTTGTGTTTCTAATATTCTACTTGGCAGCCACCCAGAGAGGCTGGGGCAACCCAGTCAGATGGGTAGCATATAAATAATAAATTTTTTATTAATTCTTCTTATTATTTTTTTTTTTCAATTTAAAAAGTAAACTTTATTGAATCATTTTTAAAAGCATGTACAATAAAATTATATGTTCACAAAATCCAAACAACAAATATGAAAATAAAACCACTTCCCAACTCTTAACGTGTCGCTTATTTCTCCTATTCACTATATTCTTGCGTTGTCATTTCTCCATTTATATCATATTAATATAAATCCCTTTCCTTTTCACTTGATTCTTTTAACAAAAAACCCCTATTCTCTTCTAACCTAAACAGACCCTTAACTCCGTTTGGATATTCTTCTTCCTAAAATATTCTTCCACATATTCCCACTTTTTAATCAATTTCTGTTTCGATACATTTCTAATTACGGCAGTCATTTTGTCAAGATTCATAAATTCAACTAGCTTTATCTGCCAATCTGCTACCCCTGGTGCCTCTTCTTTTTTCCAATTCTGACCTATCAATAATCGTGCTGCTGCACATCCATAAAGAAAAATGTCTCTTCTATCCTTAGGGAGGTTTTCTGGAAGCAAACTTAATAAAAAATATTCCGGTTTTCTTTTAAAAGTAACTTTCACTATTTTTTTTAATTCCTCATAGACATCCCCCCAAAATTTTTTAATTTTTATGCAACCCCACCAGCAATGCATATAATCCCCTATCCTGTTACTGCACTTCCAACAATTTTTATCGGTATTTTTATATATTTTGGCAATCTTATCCGGAGTAAGGTGCCAACGATAAAGCATTTTCAGCATATTTTCTTTGATTCCTTCGCAGGCCGTGAATTTCATTGTTCTCTTAAACAAATTTTCCCATTGTACTTTATAGATTGGTTTGCCCAGATCCTGTGCCCATTTAATCATAACACACTTTATTTCCTCATCTTTTAATTCCCATTCCAAAAGATATTTATAAATTTTGGATAATAATTTGATCTTATTGTCAATTATTAATTCCTGAATCTTGGATTTCCCTTTAGGGAACCCTTTTACTTTATGCTCCTTAAAAAGGCTTTGAACTTGGATATATTGCAGCCAACTAGCACAATTTGACCTAATCTGCTCATATGATTTCAATATTAATTGGTCTCCTTTCTTTTCTAATACATCTTGATAAGTTAGACAATTTCTCTTTTGGATTTTCCCTCCCACTGCTGTCATTTCTAGTGGGGAAGCCCACCATGGGATTTGAGGTTCCAATAGATTCCTGAACTCCAACCAATTTTTAAATAAAGTTTTCTTTAAAACATGATCTGAAAATTGTTTAAATTTATTTCCCTCTCCCTGAACCAGGTAAGTATGCCAACCAGATGTATTTCTAAATCCCTCCACCGTCAATATTTCCTCATCTTCCAATACAAACCATTCCTTGAGCCAGCAAAGGCAGGCGGATGCATGGTAAAGCCTAAGATCTGGAACCCCCCAACCCCCTCTTTCTTTAATATCCGTAAGCAATTTGTACTGTATCCTTGGTTTTTTCCCCATCCAAATGAAATCACTTAAATCCCTCCTCCAATTATCGAAAATTTCCTTTTTACCTACTATAGGCAGCATCTGAAATAAGAACAGCATCTTTGGGAGTATTGACATTTTAATTGCCGCAATTCTTCCTGAAAATGAGAATTTCAAATCTTTCCATCGGTCAATATCCTTTTTAATCTCCTTCCAAACTCTTCCATAATTATTTTCAAATAAATTTATATTATTTATACCAATTACAATGCCCAAATATTTGAATTTTTTTACTATCTCCCATCCTAAAGATTTCTCCAAATTATCCAATTCATTTCCCTTTATATTTTTGACCATCACCTTAGTTTTTTTCCCATTGATTCTAAGCCCCGATATCTCCTCAAAATTTTTTAGAACTTCCCTCAAGCCTTTAATTGTTTCCTCTGGATCTTCTACCATTACCAACATATCATCCGCGAAAGCGCTGATCTTATATTCTTTCCCCTTAACTTTAATTCCTTTAATTTCTTTGTCTTCCTTGATATCAATTAACAGGAACTCAATTGACAGGACAAACAGCAACGGGGAGAGGGGGCACCCCTGCCTCGTTCCTCTTCCTATCTCAAATTCCTCCAACACCTTATTATTCTTATTATTCACTGGGTGACTTGGGGCTCTGCTTTATCTCTCAACCCAACTTACCTCACAGGTTTGATATGAGAATAAGAGTAGTAAAGGACCATGCATGTTGCCCTGAGTTCATTTGCAGAAAAGAATGAATATAAATGTAAGTAATAATAATTTGGCATTAACTATATTAGCACTGATCAAAATGATACCCATGGTCAGAGCAATCCTATATACAGTCCTACTGTGTTCAGTGGTGTGCAAAGGATGGAGCCTATGTACCGTAGATAACAATGATAGCACTCTCATATACATACATATATATAAAGTGGCACCTCGGTTTATGAACACAATTGGTTCCAGAAGTCTGTTCATAAACTGAAGCGAACTTTCCCATTGAAAGTAATGGAAAGTGGATTAATCTGTTCCAGACGGTCCGCAGAGTACTTAAACTGAAGCGTTCATAAACTGAAGTGAACTTTCCCATTGAAAGTAATGGAAAGTGGATTAATACGTTCCAGATGGGTCCACGGAGTACTCAACCTGAAGCGTACTTAACCCGAAGCATTGGTGTAATTGGTTCCGGAAGTCTGTTCATAAACTGAAATGTTCATAAACTGAAGCGAACTTTCCCATTGAAAGTAGTGGAAAGTGAATTAATCCGTTCCAGATGGGTCCGCGGCGTTCGTAAACCGAAAATTCATAAACCGAGGTGTTCATAAACCGAGATGGCTGAAATATGGCCAAAGGGGGCATTTGCTATCACAATGCCTCTGAAAAGATGCTACGTCGTGATATAGCATCATTGCAAGTGGGGCAGCGTAGGGGAATGGGGCAGAGGTATTGCAGCAAAACTTCTTTTCCAAATAGTTTTTCCTACCCAACTGAAATGACAACCCCACCACCACTTTTCTGACTTGCAAACCTGGTTCTGAAAGGGAGGGTTAAACTCAGCAATATTTCACTGTCACACAAATTCACCAAGCAATGTTTGGAGAATGTAAATGTTACAGACATAAGAATGGCCCTGCTGCATCAGGTCAAAAGCCCACCTAGCCCAGCAACCTGTTCTCACAATGGCCAGCCAGATGCCCAAGGGAACCTCTGAAGCGGGATTTCCAGCAACTGGTCTACAGATGCATACTCCCTCTAACAATGGAGGTAGAACCCAGCCATCATGACAAGTAGCCAGAGATAGCTTTATCTTTCATGAATTTGTCTAAGCCCTTTAAAACAATCCAAGCTAGTGGCCATGACTACAACTTGTAGTAGTGCATTTCCCATTGTTTTCACTAGGTACTGTGTCGAGTTCTTTTTAATGAGAGAGAACCAGATCCTCAGAACATTGAATCCACATTAGAAAGGTTGTCCTTTTCATTTCCCTTTTTGTTTGTGCGAGAATGGAAATATGAGGAATCAGTGTCACAAGGAAAGCTATACAATGGTGCCTCGCAAGACGAATTTAATTCGTTCCGCGAGTCAATTCGTTTTGTGAAAAAATCGTCTTGCGAATCACGGTTTCCCATAGGAATGCATTGAAATTTCAGTTTTTGCCCATAGGAACGCATTAATTAAATTTCAATGCATTCCTATGGGAAACCACGATTCACAAGATGAATTTTTCGCAAAACAAAATTCGTCTTGCAGGGTATTCGTCTTGCGAGGTACCACTGTAATGGAACATGTAGCTCTGGGCTTCCTACTTTATAGCACTCAACTGCATGTTTCTTAAAAATCTGCAGATTCATTCTAGCTTTGCGATGTGTCTATAGACATACATTCAAGATCATTTGATGAGAAGTAGTTATCACTTAATACACACTAAGCACCGCCCCTCCCCAGTGCATTTCCTTCCATAGTCTTCCAGTGCATCTTAATTGGTGATGTGAAATGCACACTGGAGTTAGTAAGTACAGTGGAACCTCGGTTTATGAACACCTCGGTTTATGAATTTTCGGTTTACGAATGCCGCGGACCCATCTGGACCGGTTAATTCACTTTCCATTACTTTCAATGGGAAAGTTCGCTTCAGTTTATGAACGCTTCAGTTTATGAACAGACTTCCGGAACCAACTGTGTTCATAAACCGAGGTACTACTGTAAAGGAAAGGCCTATTACTCAGTGAAGAAGACGCATATGTTTGTCTCAAAATAGTTCTCCATAGACAAAGTCCCATCTACTGTACATAGGGGAAAAAAATGTTTTTAGCTGCCCCCATTTGCTCACCACCTGACCTTATTTACTCATTTCAGTATCTGTCTTGAGGCCTCTGCAATCCAGCTATCTAGAGATAAAAGCAGGGATACTGATAGCTATTTCCTGGATGAAAAAGAAGTGAGTAAACAGCTGACACTCTTTCAACACAAACCTGCAAATCACCCTCTGAATTTGTAAACAAAGTACAGGTTGAAGTGAGTTTGTGGGCTATCTCTCAATAACTGATTATATAAATAGGCCCAAAGAGAATGGGAAATGGGGTGGTGTTTTTCCCTAGATTAATTCAGAGTGAGTGGGTGCATGTTAAGTAGAATTCTATGCCTCAAACGAGTATCAAGATTCTTGATTTAAGCAGCAAAGCAGTGTAAACTAGAGGGATTCTCTGTCCTTGGCAAGGGCTTGCAATAACAATAGATTAAATATAATTAAATCAAATATTTAAATCATAAGATACAGCTGACCAAACATAATCAAGTCTATTTTATTTGATTAATGTCAAAGTCAGCTGTTATTTGAAACCTATTGCATAAATTAAATAAAGTGGATCTGGTCAAGTAGTTGTATTAAGGAGCAAGGAACTTGTAAAACTTATTTTTCAATATAAACAGAATACCAAACTATTTATTCAAATTTAAGAACATCACCGCCTCAGAACCAGAGTGGGCAATATATTAAATTTATTTGTTAACCATGAAAATCACTGGGCAAGTCTCAACCTAACCAATATCGCAAAGTTGTCAAGGGCATACAAATTGCTATCAGCTCCTTGGGGCTTGGAGTACAAATGAGATAAATAAACTTCAAAATCTCAGGTTTTAAAATAATGGGACATCTGAATACACCTGTGTGGCTAAGGATCAATGCATTTCCTAACATATGATAATGTTTAATTTTTTTTAAAAGAAACCAATGTCATAATTTTGTTTCTTCTTGTATTGTTTTCTCTCGGTAATAAACTATTCTAACCTTCAGTGACATATAAATAAGAAAATTGATGATCAAAACAATCATTAAAGAGCACAAACGTCTCATTGTTATCTTGAGCTCAACAGTGAAATGCATCTCTCTCTCTCTCTCTCTCTCTCTCTCTCTCTCTCTCTCACACACACACACACACACACACACACACTGTGAGTATACATACATACATATATATATATATATATAGAGAGAGAGAGAGAGAGAGAGAGAGAGAGAGAGAGAGAGAGAATATATAGACAGGTGTTGTAATGGTCGGTGGCTCTCACTCGCCTGTCCCAGCCAATCTCCTGGCTTGAGCAGCTTGTGGGAAACACACAACTCTGCACTTCTCTTGTGAGCCGTAGTCAAAACAATTTCCCGGTAGTTCGCTGCCACCACCCTTTCTCACTTGCACCTGGCCAGAGAGCCCAAAAGGGAAAGCTTCTCCGCCTTGTTCAAGGTTGCAAGCCTCTGACTACTCTTAATAAAGCAGGCAGAAATTCAACTGGTTTGGTTTCTTTACTCAAACCCAGGCCCACTCACTTGTGCAGCCCAACACTCAGTATGCGACCAAAGGGTCAAGGGACCGGACTAGTTGCCCCACCCTGAACAATACTCAAGGTCCAAACCAAAATATACCTTTTCAAGGCTTTATTAAAAAGTGTAAAACATACAACTTAAAAATTAGCAGTGCACATTTCTTGTGAGGTTACAGAGATCGCAAATAATAAACATAAGCATTCAAGTTGCTCTAACTAAAGGATACATACGGTTATGAAGATATAACTTGTTGCAAAGCTTTCAGAAGGCGCAGCCCGCAGGCCCCCCTTCTCCTCTCACAGCTTCATACTCGCAGAAGCTCTGGCAAAATTGCAAGTGGCAAAATGCAAAGTTCTAATGCTAGAACTCCCAAGTTATGGGGAAAGGGTCAGGTGGGGTTCCGTTTTCCCACCAATGGAAATGAGGCTCCAATTAGCAGTTTACCAATGATTTCAGGTGTTGCCCATTTGTCTTCACCTGTCTTACTTCACACTCTGATCTAATACTAGCAGATAGTAAGGCAGTTCTCTCATTCCCTCCCAACTCATCAGGGTCAAGCCGACCCCAGGTGGACAGGATAGAGTGATTAAACCCCCTCCCATCCGTACCATAAGGAAATAGGGAACACTGGTGTTTCTTCTCCAGCCAAAGGCAATTACCACATTCCTTTGCAGGCAGCTAATTGGGGCTAGCAGAGAGGGACTTAGCAAGTTTTGTTAAAGGCCCAGCCTGCTCTTGCTGTCTCTCCCAGCATCCATTGCTCTTGACCAAGGATTCAGAGTTGTTCATACTATAACTCCCATGCCATATCCATGACAGGTGTATAGCTAGGCACACACACACACCACACACACAGTACCTCTCTTTTGATAAAAATGAGTTGAATTCTGTTCGATTGAATTCTTAGTGAACTTTTGGTGCATAGAGAAAACAAATACAAAACAAATTACAGGATATAAATGATACAGAAAAACATGAGGCAATGTAACTAATGCAATCAATAAACTAAAGCTGAAATGCCAAGATCAATCGTCCTAAATTATTAATTTGTCTCTAGATCCTCAAATCTCCATCTTGTATTCCCACAATGTCAGATGCTTGGAGATTATCTCTCAATCATGAAACATGATTGCTGCCATATGATTTCAACTCATAACATTTCTTTAATTTAGTTTCACTGTGTGCCTGGGAAAGGTCTTTATCTGCCTACGTTTTCCAGGAAGATGGGTTCTGTTATAAGCTAAGATTTGTTTGTTTGTTTCGTTTTACATAACTGTTTCTTTACACTTCAGCTGTTGGCATCTCCCAAACAATTTTATATCTTAACAAGTGGGAGCAAACTGGACTCAATTCTAATTCAGTGCATGAAAAATCAATATTTCACTAGGTATGTGTCATGATAAATGACATTTATGTACCAGCATGAACCAGTGCAGTCAAACAGGGAATACTGAATGTGTGTTGGGGCAGGAGGCAGGAGCATGATGGCACACCCTACTATCTAAGAGAGAACATATGAATAGATACACTCTACCACCTTAGGCTCTGTGCAGAGGAGCCAGTGAACATGTGGATAACAAGTGAGGTCCGTCCCCTACAATAGCACTGTCCCTTCCACATGTTTACTTGCTCCAAATTTGGAACTCCTAATACTTACCTCTTCTCTGAGACCAGTATTATGACTCCCTGAAACTTGAACCAAAACCCTAGCATCTCTAACAACAAAGTCTACCATTGTACTGGGGAAGTGATAGTCAAATGGCTGCAGCTATGGAGAGTATTTATTTCAAAGTGGGCAGCTGTGAAGCTGCAGTTGCACATCTGTGTCAAGTGACAACCATAACAGTAAGTCAAATGGCACAATACAGAAGGTAAGGGAAGATGTTGAAAGTTGCCTAAAAGGTAAAGGTGACTCTGGGGTTGCGGCGCTCATCTCACTTTACTGGCCGAGGGAGCCAATGTTTGTCCACAGATTTTCTGGGTCATGTGGCCAACATGACTAAGCCACTTCTGGTGAAACCAGAGCAGCGCACGGAAACACCATCTACCTTGCCGCCGGACTGGTACCTATTTATCTACTTGCACTTTGACGTGCTTTCGAACTGCTAGAGCTGGGACCGAGCAACGGGAGCTCACCCCGTCATGGGGATTCAAACCGCCAACCTTCTGATCAGTTTAGACCACAGCGCCACCCGTGTCTAGTTGAGACTAAAGAGATTGAATAAAGCATGAGTGCATATAGATACTTCAAATCCTACAAAGGACTCAGAAGTAAAGTTACTTCCCAGCTTACTTTGCAGAAAGAATCATAACAAGATTAAGCAGGAAAGATGTACAGACTATATCTGTAGTCACAATGGAAGTGAGAGTGAAGTACAGTGATTTTTTTTTTGGGGGGGGAGCTGATATGGGCCCCATACCTGTGATCAGGCAGTGTAGGTGTCAGGGACTGGGCAGAGTAGGAATGGTGGAGACTGCCTCCCCATCCTGATCCTTCCAGGGAGGAGGAGGAAGAGGAAGACAGTATAGATTTACAACAGGGGTTTGAGGGAGATAGCAGCTCAGAGGCAGATGAGGGAGAAATCTGGGAAATCATGGGACAGATGGAATAACACCTAGCCGATATGTTGTCATTAGAAAGCATTGCAGACTCCATCTCCCAGAACCCGACAAACCTTAAAAGTAGGAGAGCAAAGAGCTGAAAGACAGAGGGCTTGTAGCAGCACCCGTAGAAGAGACGATGATAATGACAAATGAGGAAGTGGGAGAGACGGGTGGGGTGGGGTGGAGATTCACTTGGGATGTCATTATACAAGAGGATCCATAAAGATTGAAATAAAAAAGGACGGTAATAAACATTTGTTTTTATACTTTCCTGGGCAACAAGCCAGGAGCTGCTGACAGGATCCTGACAGTAGGAGGTATGATCTTGTGCACTCTCCCATGCTAGAAAAATAAATTGTGACAAGAATCTTGATTCAATTTATGGGAAATAAGCAAGGTATAGCCTTAAATTTAATTCCTTGCAATAGTGATTATATCAAAGTTAAAGAGTCAGTCCTTTAACACTTAGATGGGTGACTTAGGACCAAGCAGAAAACTGGAGCTTTTTAAATAGTTGAAGATGAATGAAACAAAAAATATGTTCTGGCATTTTTTGTATTACATGATAACTATGGGAATACAGTTTGGTGGGTTTTTTAAAGATTAAATTTTAATTTTAATTGGTGATATGAATCAAGCCTTTTTACTTTTCATTTGCATCATGATCTAAATTGTTTCAGCTAAAATTAAATCACCCTGGCAACCAGTCTCAGTAAGTCAACAGTGATAAGCTACCTTCAATATATACCACTTCTGCTGCTGATGCTATCGCTACTGTTTTCAATTGATCTTTTAAAAGGTATTGGAGAGATGGTAGTCAATCCCAAATAGTGAAAGTGAGACAAACTCAGTCAGAGAGACAGAATTTCTTTGGGCTTCAATGGTGCTGAGGCCAAATCTGAGGCAGTTATTGGTATACACAATAACTCTACAAAACTTAATTCAGAGAAGTTTATGCAATGCAGGGCATAAAGCAGTGGTACGCATACTGTATCAACTCATTTTTTATATTGTGTGTGTGCGAGAGAGAGGTGGAAGTGGAGATGGAGAAAGCACAGGAATGATACGGAGCTAATAAAATAGTGTTTACATTTTCTAAAACTTCCCTACATCTATATAAACAGGACATAAACTGAGAGACCATTAATTCCTAAAACGTAAGTTGCAAAAACGTAGCCAAGATTGGCAAAGCAACCCATCCCTTCATTTCATCTGTCTGAATGCCACAGCTTGTTCTTGTTCATGTTCCTTGAATGTTTATAGCAGATTAAGGGATAATTAGTAGAATGTTAATGCACACAAATAAATATTATTAAAGAATAAGGTAGAAAGGCCATCTCTTATGTCGTCATTAATTTGAAGCTCCAGAAATAGGACTCCTAATAGGACTTCAAGTTGTTTACCTGGTTTCATGTTTGTATGTTTGCTAATTGCAAAAATGATTTTTGGATACCAGCCAACAGCCTTTTGAATTTTCTGCTTTGAAATTGGTGCGTGTAATCTGCTAGTAGAGTCAAGTGACATAAGGTCATAATCACATGATACATGCATTTTCTCTCTCATTTTTCTGTATTGAACCACATAGCTTTGTTCATCATACTTGACTGATGTAGCTAACTATGCTGCTCATTAGCCCATTTTATAATGATGCTAACAAAACAAAACAAAAACTTTGGTTGCCTAGTACCACATTATTTTCTTTATGGAAATGGTAGCCAAATGGTAGCCTGACCTTGGAGTCAGGAGTAACTTCTCAACCCTGAGGAACTAATATTGTCTGCATTAAGGTACCACATGCATTTAAGAGCTTGGTTTGCACACAATGGTAAACTGTGGTTTATATGTTAAACAAACCATGGCTTGTTTGTCCAAAGTTAGTTTTGTTTTCTTGCTGCTCTTAACCCATACCTTTGAAGCTTGGTGAATGTTTGGGTGTGGTAGTCAAGCAAATCATTTTTAAGGAAGTGTTCATACATAATGCCAAACCATAGTTAAAAGAAACAAAAGTTTGTAAGCCAACAACAAATCATGGCTTCAGATTGTGATTTGTTGGCAGTGTTCAAACTGATGCTAAGTTGTGGGGCAGTGTTTTCACATGCTAACCATGCTGTTCTGTTTGAGGAGTACATGCATTTGTGAAATTAGGAAGAAAATACTTCTATGTATTTTAAAGAATGTATTCTCAGAAAGTACTCTTATGAGAGCTTGGGTAAACCTAAGGCTTTATGCAACCCGCCCCCTCTGGGGAAAAAACCCCAACCAACCATATAGCCAAAAGCATCAATTTTTATTTTTATTTCTTTGAAAGACAGAACATGACATTTACTAGGTAAACTGATTTCTTTGAAAGAGAGCTTTTCATATAAAACCTTAGCCACTACAGAATTTTGGCACACCATTTGTGACAAGATTGGTGGGGGGCACAATAGTGAAAGTATAGAAGAATCCATGTACAGCAGCAACTTACATTGAAGCTTGTTGGGGACAGCCAGCATCAGTTGCTGGTGCTCAGTGGATGAGAATTTGGTACCCTCACTGGACAGCAATGTAAGGTGACAGAGAAGGCATGAGATCACAACTCTGTACTGTGCAGATGTGAGGCTGCTGAACAGGTAGCAGTGCCTAGCACGGGTCACTAGCATCACGGTTCACACCTAACCTTAGAAGCATTAAGCACCTGCAGGTTTCCATGGTGCTGAATTAACACCAAAGGAGCCTGCGGATGTTGAGTGGCTACAAGGATGAGCATGATATGGTCTCAATGATCCACGCTGAGCCTGTTTAGGAGCTCTGTGCTTTCACAGTGCAGAATTGCCAACTACCATTCTAGTAGTGAAGGACAGATCGTGAAGCTGAGGCTCCAATACTTTGGCCACCTCATGAGAAGAGAAGAATCCTTGGAAAAGACCCTGATGTTGGGAAAGATTGAGGGCACTAGGAGAAGGGGACGACAGAGGACGAGATGGTTGGACAGTGTTCTCGAAGCTACGAACATGAGTTTGACCAAACTGCGGGAGGCAGTGCAAGACAGGAGTGCCTGGCGTGCTATGGTCCATGGGGTCACGAAGAGTCGGACACGACTAAACGACTAAACAACAACATTCTAGTAGTAGTGCCAAATCTCTCTCTCTCCCCCCCCCCACTCCATGCAAACTGACCCACCAGTGCCTTGAAGTTACAGAAGGTCTCAGGTTAATCCCAGACATATCCAATATTGAAAGAGGATCTCTGGTAAAGGGTCTAGAAAAGTCTGATATTGTGGTCAGAGTAGACAATATGGAGCTGCACAGTGCTTTTTCCTCCTACGCATACCCCTAAACATTTTTTGAATCTAAGTTTGGCCTCATTGAGGGGCAGTATTTCAATATGAGTAGGAAAAAAATTTAAAAGCAAAAAAGTAATGGAGCTACGTAAAACAAGGATCGGGCTCATTAAAAGGGTGCTTCATGTTTACGTAAAAGAAGATATAAGAAAGTTGCTCCTTAATACCACTAGGATGAGCAATGAGTAGTTGAGATGCGTGATACCATGCAGAAGGAGTCTACTGCAGTATCTATATATGTGTATTAATGCAATCTATTTTTCCAGTATAGTTAACCAAATAGCCTGCCACATTTAGCTTCAGCAAAAAAGTGTAAAGTATTTTAGAGGGCCAGAAGGTGAATTTTACATATTCACAAAAAGGGGCCATTATGGGTCTACCAACCGAAAATTACGAAGCAGAACTCTTTAAAAAGCTGTATCAGAACAACTAGAAAATAGAAGTGCCCATTTAGTTTGAAATTGTCATTTGAGATACATGTATCATGGGGGGTGGGGGTGGGTGGGAATTAAAAGCAACAAAGAAAAGCGTTTAAAATAGCAGGAATGATTCAATGTTTGACATGATTGCCTAAAGTCCAACCAAGAGTGTAAAGTGTCCTTTAACTCCGTGGAGAGCTTTATCTTCTCAAATGTTTCATTACTTTATAGCTAAAGATGTCTGAATCAGTCCATACTGCTTGATTAATCCCTGGAACACTATCTAAGCTACAACATTTTGTTAAAAGAATTCCATTAGCTTTCACAATTATGCTTGGCTCTTCAAGGAAAGGGGTGGGAAGTGAGCGAAGGCTGCATTTTCTGGTTAATGACAATAAATTCCTTTAGAAAGGAAACATACATGAGCAGGAGATGTAAAAAAATTTTTTTACAGCAGATCTCTAGAAGATAATAGTGCCCCTAACTTTTATTTTTGTGAAATCCTCTTGCCTCCCTAGCCAAAAGGACTGGGGAGGCGGGTGTTGGGGTAGGAGGGTCAAAGGCCACCAGACTGAAGAAAGGAGCCATGTGCATTGAACCCCCCCTCTACTTTTCCCCAATTTGAAAGGTGATGAATAATTAAGGAAGCAGTTTGTTGGGCAATTGAATATTACCTGCAAAGTGCCGCTCATCTCCTTGAGGCAAACTGAAAGCTGACAGAGTTGAGCCAATTAGACTGACTGTCTCCTCAATGAGTTGTGACCTATCAATGGTAATAGCTTATTATGATGATAAATGAACCCATCTCTCAAACTGAAGCTTGAGTATACACTTCAGCAGTTTCCCTGAATCATGGGGCCATTACCTCACAACTCTGGATCGACAGGAGCGACAGCAACAAGAACAGATAGGACGCATGAATAGACACAGATGATTGTTTTACGCTGCTGAATATATTTACAGTTATTTTGTGGGGAAGCATTCTTCTTCTTTTCCTTCTTAATGGGCCTGCCTGAGCATTCCCTGTTTTCACTGGCAATATACGCACTCACACATACATATACATTTCTCATGCTGTGCAAACACTATGCCTATCCCATGAGACAGCTGGATGGATTTCTGATTGGTATCTACATGCCTGTTCAATCTTCACAGTCTCAGAGGTACTCAGCATTCGATTACTGCAGAATATCCTCCAGCCTGGCTGAAAAAGTTTGCTTTACTTCCTTTTAATCCAATTAGCACCTTTAATTGCTCTGCCAGAGCTAATCTTCCTTAGGAAAAGTGAAAAGAAATGGGGGTGGGGATTGCAACATTAGCCTAAACACTTTCCCCATGACTTCAACTTATATAAGTTTCAAGACGTTTAAAGCAATTTAACAAAAAAAGAAAAGAAAAGAAAGAGAATTCTAGGTCCACAATTTCAACTTGCACAAAAAAGTTTCTTTACAGCAGTCCAAACGAAAACTTCCACCAACTGGGAAATCATGCAGGGCTTGTTTGCATCTTTTGAAACTGGCACTGAAGGATACTGGTGCAATAACAGCTATGCCCATCTTCACATCCTCAATTCTTACTGTCTTTTGATGCCTGCCTTCATATTCCCTGTTGTTACAAGCAAAATATAACAGTACAAAGACTGTGTTGTGGCTACCCTACACTTTATGCTGCCGTTATAGCTTGCTGCCGCGTTCCTGCTGTGAACATGTAATGTTTGGGTGGCACCTACATATTTTTAAACATAATTGTATATGTACCAGGGAGCTCCTGTCAGGTTGAAGCTCTGTACATGGTTAACTGGATTAAAGTGTGCAAATGCTTAAGGGCACACATTTGTCATGCACAATATATGCAGTTCTTGATGAAAAGAGGATTGCTTTGTAAAATGTAGAAGCATCTTTATATACACACACTACAAAGTTTTACAGATATATACTCCAAGCATATAATACTCCAAAGTTTGTTCCAAAGCTGTAGAACTGTTTTGGCCTAAGGGATTTATTTACAACCTTTTATTTTAGTTTTTTTTTTTTGCAAGCATCTGAATAAGACATTTGGAAGGAGACTGAAGATCATCCATTCTAATCTCTGATCTGTAGTTTGGTTCTCCTCTTACAGAAAACAAGGAAATGGCTCACTTGAGGGATATGGAATCTCCCCATAAACCAGGCAATGCCTCAGAGTGTTACTCAGGCTACCACCAGCTTTTAAATATGCCCTAACCCAGTGGTTTTCAGCCAGTGTGCCGTGGCACCCTGGGGTTCCTTGAATGATGGTCAGGTGTGTAGCAGGCAACACTGGCTTCTGTCACTCTTTCATTCCCTCCCTCCTCTGATGCCCTCTTGTGTCTCCGCCTCCCAAAGGCTTGTGGAGCTGTTTGTTGCAGCAGCCCTGGCTACAAGCTCCCCAGGCGAATGTTGCCTCTGGGGCTGACCAGGGGATGCCGGTTGCCAGGAGCTCAGAGTAAGTAAGTAGGCAGGCAGGCAGGCAGGCAGGCAGGCAGGCAGGCAGGCAGGCGAGGAAGCCCAGCCAGTCAGTCCACCAGCCTTTGCTGCTGGGAATGGACAAACAAGTCCCAGGCTCCTGTGGGTCAGTGTGAGGAGGCACCTCTCTCTGGGGCAGGGTGGGCAGCTCAGAGACAGGTGGTGGTGGCAGCTGCCTGGAGGACTCCCAAGGGAGAGGAGAGGCGGCTGAGGGAACACTCCCCAAGGGAGGGTGTTCGAAAAAGGGTGAGAGCTGCCAGCTCTGCAGGCAAGGGGTGACATAAGTGTGCTCCTGAGCCCCACAGGGGTGCCACAAAAAGAATGTAGTTAGTCAAGGGAGCCGTGGACTCAAAAAGGTTGAAAACCTCTGCCCTAACCATTCTCATCCCAAACATGAGCTGCCTGTGTGGGCTAGGGAGGCCACTAAGATGAAGGATAAACACTTTGACCAGGGATAGGTTCCTTTATTTATTTATTTATTGCAACTGACTAGTCCAGTGGTTCCCAACAGGTGGTCCGGGGACCCCCAGGGGTCCGCGAGCTATGCCAGAGGGGTCCTCAAGATGCTATTAGAATAAAAAATATATTAAATATATTTCGTATGATAACTGATTTTTTGTTTTGGCCACTTCCTGCATGAGCAGAGTCTAGCGCAAAACTAGAATTAGATAGAGGCAGTAGTTCTGCTGTATGCCGTTAGGTGGCGCTTACAAACACTACTGTTTTGCAAAGAGGCAGCGCGCGCATTCTACTAACGCTCACCTCCCCAAGATGCTTTGCGCGCGTCGGCTTCATTTGTGCGCTACTGTGCAGGTACCCTGTCTTCTCCATTCCCCTCCCTCCTCCCTGGGGGTCCGTGTCACAATAATGGGGGTCTTTGTCACAATAGCGGCTCGGTGAGGGGTCCTCGAGAAAATTTTGTTGGGAACCCCTGGACTAGTCTATCAGCAAGCCACATCTAAAGTTTAAAGCTGAACAAGGGCACAATCCTTTATGAACAATGGCAAGGAGGCCATAGTGCTTGTGGGGTGCTGGAATGTCTGTTTATGTTTGGGGAAGGGCCATAGCTCAGTGGTACAGCATCTGCCTTGCATGCAGGTCCCAGGTTCAATCCCCAGCATCTCCAACTAATGTTGGGAGAAAGCCCTGCTTGAAATCAGAGACAGTGTAGACAATATGCAGCTAGATGAACCAATGGTCTGACATAGTGCATGGAAGTGTCCTATGTTCCTGTGAGTGAGTTGAGGAGTTGTGTATTATTACAACCGGTGGTAAACAACTTCAACATATTTTGATTGAAAGGTCTTGGAAATAAATGCATACATACAGTACTATGGTTTGTATTCAGTGCAGAACTAATGAGACTGTTACATCACAAATATTTCTGCTTGCCTGACAGAACTCTTTCTCTCCTTTCCTCTTCTAAAGCTCCAGAGCAGATTTTTTTGGGGGGGGGCGAGTTATGGGGGCACATGGTGGGAGGGGGGGAGTCCCATTCTGCTAGTAGGAATGGCTGCACTAGGTTCTGCTAGTACAGCAACTTAGTTGAATTTGACCTGTAATGTTTCAGTGCAAGGACCGCATACAGGGATGGAATATAAATTCTTGATGCTTCCCACCATTAGGTATAGCAGTAATGGAAGAGGAGGTGTCAGAAAAATGGACGGTAAGGTCACAAGCTACTGTATATTGAAATCTTATTCTGTGCTACCTTAGGCAGCAAGTCTCAGAAAACCATGCATACAATGGAGATTGTATTTGAAGCACTGCAAGCAAACATCATCTAGAAAAGCTGGTTTAATCCAGTTTCAGCTATTTAGAGAAACGTTTTATTGAGTTTACAAATAATAACCCTCAATATGCCATTTCCATAGCAATGCACTAAATCACCCCAGCTAAGTATGTCATCATGGCTATAATTTACATGATGCAACATGACAGTTAAGATGTACTATGGTAATTTGTGAGTGCTTTCAGTATTACTGTAGTATCAAAAATTTATATGGTTCAGTTATTAAGGCAAATTGTTTCATTCATACAGTGATGTCTGACAGTAAACCATAAAGTCCTTCCAAATTACAAGTGGGGGAAAATGCCTTCCATGTTCAGACAAATTGCACATATTCTTTCCATTATTTTGCTTCCTAAGTGGGAAAAGATATCTGCAAAGTATCTGCCAAAAGCACAGGAAATGTTCATTGCCTAAGAGCAAGCAAAACGGACCCTGCTCGTACCGGACTTGAGTCTCCGTAACAATCTATAGTCTTGAACAATATGTCCATATTCTTTCAAAGAGATGCAGCTTAATCTTTACTTGCTCACTTACCTTCTGTTTCACAGATTTCCAGCCAAGAGGAAAAAGCTATGGAGGGAAGCCTGGTGAAAGTAGCCTGGGATATCTTCACAAAGTTTCAAATAAACTACACCACAAACAAAACAGTGCAAGACTAAACATATCAAAAGCTCCTGCTTGTTTTATAGCTATTCAGATTCCAGGCTTTTTCAGCACCACGACCATTTTTTCATGTGCCAGCTGCCACAGTTCACACAAGAGTACTCTAATATGTACACCAATATTCTATTCTTAGGCATAAAATGTCAGTTTTATGATTTAAAACCCTAATACAAAAACACAGTAACCTGACAAGGGTGGTACTGGTGGAAAAAGTGCCTCCATAGCTCAGTGGCAGAGCACATGTTTGGCATGCAGAAGTACCAGATTTAATCCTCGGCATTTCTAGTCCGAAGGATCAGTTGGCAGGTGAAATTAAGAGGTCCTGCCTGGAGATCCACTGCCAGTCAGAATAGACAATTACTGAGGTAGATGGGCCAATGGTATGGCTCAATCTGAGGCAACTTCATAAGCCACTTTGAAATCAGTGAGTGGGGCCTTGGCTTCACTTAAAGCAGTGGTAGGGAACCTTTGGCCCTCCAGCTGTTGCTGAACTACAATTCCCATCACCCTGGTCACGGGCCATGTTTGCTGAGGGTGTTAAGAGTTGTAGTTCAGCAACAGTCAGAGGGCCGAATTCCCCCATCCTTGACTGATTAATTAGAGCTGGGATGTATATATGCAATTAAGATTTCTGAGCAACAAAATAAGTTATATTTCTTCTGCATGTGCCTAAGTTTCTGCAAACACAGGGCATAACCTTAAGTATACTACAGATCCAGTCAAGCAACGGACCCCACAAGACGGTTGAGAGCAAGCCTGGGTGACTTGCATTTTAATTCTTGCTCTATATTGGATATATATATATATATATATATATATATATATATATATATATATATATAAAATTCGTCTAGCGAGGCACCACTGTATGTATGTATGTATGTATGTATATATATATATATATATATATATATATATATATATATATATATATATATATATACAGTGGTGCCTCGCTAGACGAATTTAATTCGTTCCACGGGTCTATTCTTATAACGAAAAATTCGTCTAGCGAATCCCATAGGAATGCATTGCATTTTTTTGAAAAAAAATTTGCCCATAGGAACGCATTAATTGAATTTCAATGCATTCCTATGGGAAACCGCGATTCGCTAGACGAATTTTTCGTAAAATGAATTCGTCTAGCGAGGCAACCTCCGCTAGAAAAATCCTTTCTTTAAGCGAAAATTTCGTCTTACAGGGCGTTCGTTAAGCGAGGCACCACTGTATGTATGTGTGTATGTATGTATATATATATATATATATATATATCCCTCATTTTCCGCCTTCTCGCGACATCTGGATCTTGCTGCTTATTTGGAATATTTGAAGAAAATGAGATTGCCTATGTTCGTAGAATGTGTGAGTTATCTGCTGAACTTGCAGGAATTGTTTACAATTCCCCGCCATTCAGAACATATGATGGGTATACCTTTTTAACATGAGTGGGAAGAGTGATCCTATTTCATGGAAACATGCCAACTCCTAAATGTTAAGCAGATGTTTCTTAAGTACAAATTCTCCACATGTGGATTATCCTGCCACTGTAGCAGTGTGGTGAGGAAAGTCTCACCTCCTAGAAATATCCCTATTAAAAGGATCAAAAGCTCACTTAAGGTCAAAAGTTGGCATTGCAGGGAACCATGCATACCTCCTCAAATCCAGTGCGGTTTTAAGTTGTGGGTTGTTCTTTTTTTTAAAAAAAGTAGTGGTCTTCTGAGTCACATGGCAAGTAACTTTTGAAAAATCAGGAGTGGCTGGAACTTAAACCGTAATATCATTTACCTGAGGACTATCTGTGTTTTTAGGCCACTGTATATGTCAGGTGCAAGCAAACTACCTGGATTTGTTTGCCTGTTGTACCACACCTTTGTGGATTCATAAGTTGGTGCAGCCAGGAGTGGAGCTTAATATCCCAGAGATATAGGACCTCGGAAGATGGGTCAGCTTGTAAGCAACTGTGTGGTTTTAGACACAGCAATGAGGCTTGTAAACATTTTAGCAGCACACTATCTCTGGAATCCCAAGGTATAGCTCCCGGCACTCAAGTTTCCAACTAAGCAATACACGTTTTTCCCCCTAGCACACCCCCTCAACATCTGATCTGCTGTCAGCATCTGTGTAAACTAAGTGGGAAAGAACCAGTGAAATGTGAAGGTGTGGTAAGGAAGATAAGACTGCTTGAAAGAAACACATGTTACTTGCACAGAATAGACCACCAGCCAATTCATCCTAGAAATAATACTGCAAATTATCTGAGCTTTCCTAGCACCTGACACCCAAAGCTGCCAGGAGGCCCCGGGAGCAGCAGCGCTTTGCTTAGCTTATTTACCCTTTGCCTCGTGTCTCACGGGGATTCTCTGTATGCCTATGTCAGTTGCTTTCAGCAAGCAATTTTGCTGGTCAAATATCTACCCCGCAAATGCAAACTAAAAGAAAAATAATTGCTTACATCTTTCGCTATTAATAAATCAAATTAACACCCAGGCAAAGACCATCTGCACTTACTTTGTTGCCCAAATAAGGACTGGGTGCACTCCAATAATAAATCTGCTGCAAAGCAGTCCTCGCAGCCACGTTGCTGATGCTAAGTCGCTGAGGTCCATCAAAGCTGTCCTGCTGAGGAGTCACTCTAGTGCGACCAGCTACATCTGTCAGGTGCCAGCCATTCATGTCCATGATCTATGGTGACAAAAGAAAATACCTACTAATACTCACATACTGAAACCTACAAAATCCATCTTCCTTCCTTGTTTTTTTGGTTTGTTTTCCTATTCATAATTTAAACAGATTCCCATTTAGCACAGCAGCAGAAAGTAGAGTTTGCCATATTGCATAAAATTATGAATAGAGGAGTTCCCTTCTTTCCATATTCAGTGAAATCAAGTGGAGCATAAGTTTTAGAATCATTTATTTAAAGTCATGATTGGTTCTCTTCAAAGAGTTTTTAGTTCTTATGAGTTCAAAGGGCTCACTCCACACACACACCATTTGAGGCTGGTAACAATTTATGATTGAGTACTGCAGAATGTATTCCTTAACTGTAATTCTGCATGTGCCAATTTCATGAGAAAGGAAGTCAAATTATATTTAATGCATTGCACTGAACAACATATTAGATGCACCTCCTTATGATAAAATTAGGCAGCCTCCATAAAAGAATTTTCAGACCATGCGTATGTATGGCATAGGGAAGCACAATGTATCACCTTGAATCTGAAGGATTTGCAAGACAAACTTCTTAACAAGGAAACTGTAAGAAGAGCTGGAAGCTGAGCAGCTTCTTGGAGGTGGGCCACTCAGACCAGAATCTTGGCTGGAATCATGGCGTCCAGTGGAGAAAAGAAGGAAGGACCAAGCCCCCACAATAAAATGAGACAAGACTTCAGTGGTGCACTGAAAGCAACACTTTAAGATCCAGAACGTTTCAAATGAAAAGACTCTTCTTCAGGGCAAGTGACATTCTCTTCAAAGGACAGCCAGAAGCCTCTTCAAGGGTAGCTAAGAGACACTGATTTCTCTCAAGTTCCAGGATTGAGAAAGAGGGAGCAATCATAACCATCTGATTTTATTTATTAAAATAGTTATATCCCACCCTTCTGATGCAAAAGCATCATTCAGGGAATATTTGCATCCTAAATATCTCCCTCCAGGGGGTAGGTTAAAAACACTTTTCGCTTGCTAGATTAGAAACCTTTGGTACAGCGAGGAAAAGTCTTAGAAAAGCCCACCTGTAGTTCACTGGATGGGTCTCTTGGGGGCCAACTACCTAGTCCTCTCTCTATATTAGAGGTATTCATAAAAGGAATGAGGACAGCTCCCCATGTCATGTGAAGGGTGTCTGTGACCGGAGAACCCACCCATTAAAAACTTTCTGCCTGGCTGGATCACCCCTCTATGGGGTTGAAACTCAGCTCCTCATGCCCTAGTCCAGCCATCTCTGGATTTGTTAATATTTCCTCCTGAGTTGAGGAGGACTCTAAGCATGATAGGAATGAGTGCCTGCTCTGCACTTTGTAAGCTAGGTAGGCTGAGTTTAAAACCTATTCCCTGGCTAGAATAGAGGGGCATCATAATGAGAGGGCTGTGGTAGCTACCCCTAACCCTTTGCCGTCCAAACAGCAAGGGATGCAGAACCCTGTCTGTATCACAGGAGAGAGCATCTGTGATCTCCAATCCAGTAATGAATCATTTTTTTAAAAATCCAACTCTTTTCTTAGTGGAATTGAGGGACACTGAGATGAGCAAGGGTTAGATCTATTCCACCTGCATTGGAGGCGAAAAGGCCTGCGATGCAGCAAGTCTGTAGTTCACACACTATGCCATAGAAATGCAATTGGGACCCAAGACAGTGGTCTATCTAAAAACTGCTGTCTCACATCCTGATGTTACTATCATCTTTCAAGAGGTTCCATAAGCTGAGGAGTGAATTGTGGAAGCCATGCCAGCTTCTGAACTCAACTCCAAACAGAATGCTATCGTTTCACTCCCTGCTTTCAAACTCCATGGAGCAGAAGAAGATAATTCTTGTTATCCTTAACTCACAGTCCTGATATTTAGAGATAGGGAAGCACACTACTGCTCGTTCAAAAAATCAACTGGGCTTCTGCAGTTCATTGCCTCCCTCTGATTCTCAAAGCCTGCTCTGCTTCCTTGCCTGTGCTTCAACAACGACAAAACCTATCTTGGAGGAGGAATATCAGAGGGCAGGAGAATGAGACAGAAAGCAGAAGACAGGGACAGGAGACACCCTATGAAGGTCTCCTCTTTGGTTGCACATGACACGCTCCAAATTACAAGTCACATGATCCTGGGCAGGAAATAATGCACGGAGGGCATAATTTGGACCTGAAGGGACCTGCACTGTTCCTCATGAACTGACAGGAAATAATGTGTAGCACATATAAATTGATTGCAGGACTTCTCCCGCCTGTGCCTCTTTTCCCAAGTTAAGGATAGTTTGGGGAGGGGAAAAGACTGGCAGGAAAGGGGGGGTTTGCAGGTCCTGAGACTCAGTTTAAGCATAGCTCAGCTTGAAGACAGGTGGACCGAGCTCAAAAGGGCACCAGTCAATTCAAGCCAGGGCCCTTGCATTTTCAACCACCCTCCATCACATTCCACAGTCACCTCATGCCTGCAGATATTGCAATTAATGGGGAACACTATTAAAAGATGAACAAGCTATTTTTTTCTGTTTACCAAAATCATGAAACAGACAATTTCCCAAAAAGGGGAAATGGTGGGTATTTTTTTACTCCTCTAAAATAAAATACAATTGTGAAACATCTCACAATGCCTCAGCTATCAAAGTAGCTTTGTGTGTCATATGTTGTGCACCCCTGCTGTAAGGAGCTCAGCAGTCTCCTTCAGCACAAAAGAATACAATAGGAGTTTAGCAGACTATCAGATACAGGTCCAACTGTTTAACAGTCCCTTCTCAGTTTTCTTGCTCTACATAATATCAAACATCAATTCATATTTAAGAAAAGCACATGGGATGCCCTGGGAAACCTCTGACATTATGGAATTCCCAGGCAAATTGTAAATATGCAGGCAAGCTCAAGGCTGATCGCTTTCGGGTGAGCGGATACCATCAGAGTTGTGAAACGGCTCAGCTGTGAGCTGAAACAGATCCTGGTTACAGAGTTCACCCAGCAGGCATCTCATTTCACACACATACAAAACCACAATTACAACACATAGCTATTTAAATCAAAATAGTTCCCTCTCCAAGCCCAATCAAACTGGAGAATTGCTATGGTATTTCAAAGTAGTGGAACCCACTAGATGGAGACACTGAATTTCAGCTGAGTTATAAATAGATAGATAGATCATCCACACAGCTTATGTGCGGTTTAAAACTTACTACATGATCATGGAGAGGTGAGGGCCTCAAGCCTCCAACCATTCACTTTAACCCCAGTGGGCTGCAGGGTGATGAAAACACTAGGCATTCCCCACACAGTTACAGGTACTATGGGATATTCTTTGACAAAGAGCACCTACCCCTCTTTATCACATGCTCATTTCTCTCATTTGCTGAGTCCAGATGTTCTGGATGCCTCCTAAACAAATGTGCTCTAAGTTTGTTTAGAAGTCATCAAGCCCAATGACAGCAAGGCACAGTTCTCCAAGTCATGCCAGAAGTTATCCATCGTTCTTAGCTTTCAGTGGAGAAACATGGTATCCTTCACATGCTTCAGTATGAGTTAGTCACTATGATACACTGAAAGCTACAAGCATGGTGTGGATGGTTTCAGATACGCATCCAGTCAGGAGGGAAATATAACTGAATTTCATCTCAGGCAAAAATCCTGAAACTTGAGAGGCTTCAAGATTCTTTTTCCCCAGTGGGGGAGGGCAGGGGGAGAAACCATTAAATTTACAAAGTCCCCACCCCGTAATGCTTCTCAAAATCAGGGCGTTTTTTTGTTTTGTTTTTAAAGAATGACGTTATCCTCTTAGATAATGTTTCAACAACATATCCAAAAGTAATAGATAACTACCCCAAGAAGATATTTCACATTAAACTTGCTGCTGTCCTGTGTGAGAAAACAGGTATATTTGTTCCCATTCCAGAGAATTTTAAGCCTTTCTCCGATCTGTCTCTAAGATGGACAGCATAAGAGCACTATAACACTTCCCCAGTTCCTCTCTCACACATTTCTCATCTGCACCTAAAGAGCAATTTCCCTGAATGATTTTGCTTGCATTTTTCTGTGGGGCATCGATTCTAGGACTGCTCTCCAGTGTAAAAATAACAAGTAAAGTATTGTTATATTCTTGAATTTAAAATATAGCTATGAAGTATGAAACACTATACAAAGCTGGTTTCAATTAATAACATTTAAAAGGGGGGAGATATGCTGGAATTAATAACATTTAAAAAGGGAGATACGCTAGAAGGGTGTGCACATTTATTCTAGCTTACAGCATGGTAGGTCCAACGAGAGCCCACACAGTCATTTGTTATTCCTGAGCAGAAGCACGCTTCACAGCCCTGGGGGTTGTCTTGCTGCAGGTTAAAGAAGCCAGGTTTGCAACGATCACAGTTTTCTCCTTCAACATTGGCCTGCAAATGTACATGGGAATATTAGTTAAGTTTGTTTGAAAGTATTCAGAAATCACTTTTCCTCCAAAGATCCTCAGGGTGATACACAACAAACTTAAAATACATAAAACACCAATAAAAACCAAAAACAGTCTCTCATACATTAGAGCTAAGTCAAGTTGCCTTTTTGTTCCTTTTGTGGGTTTTGATTTGTGGGTGGAATTTTTAAAAGAAATATTAATGTTAGTGGGTGATTAGTGTAGAACTCCAGTCTATGTGAGGAATGTCTCTGCCCCAGTGGTAACTCATTTTGGAACGTAATCTGTTCTGGAAGACTGTTCAACTTCTGAAACATTCGGAAACTGAAGCATTTACTTCTGGAAGCATTTACTTCCGGAAAGCTCAATACGGAAGCCACGTGGCACGTTCGACTTCTGAAAAGCATTTGAAAACTGAAGCAGTTACTTCGGCATTCGAAATGTTCGACTTTCGATACTTTAAAAAACCAAGTACAAAAAACTGTACTAGCAACTGTGCTGAATTGGCCTAAGTGCATCAGACTTTGCAAACAGGCCCCAGTCTAATGCCATGACCAACATGCTACGCCCAGGGGGTTAGATCCACTGACAACTATTAAATGCAATGAGTCTACTCTCAGCAAGACTTAGACTTAAGATGAAATAGTAGTTCCACTTATCTGGGAGTAATCCCACTGAATTCAATAGGATTTACTTCTAAGTAGACATGGTTCAGCTTTTGCTATGAATCTGGATCTAACCCAGAATCACAGCAGGGACCAGGTGTGCAGGGAAGGCAGCCACAATAATTATTTCACAACCTGCAAGATTTATACCTTCTGTAAACCACCTCAATGAGTTTACCCATTGCACATTTAAAGAAATTCACAGCTGAACATGAGTGTGCCCTTAGGACATTCACCTCTTTTAGGGTGACCACACCTTACAGAGCACAGCTCTGTATTCAAAGGGTTGTCAGAGGACAGCCCTCTATTTGCTGGCACCCTCTGTTTGGAGGGCTATCTGGTCGAAATCTGGTTTAAACGAGCTCTAAGAAGGGAATGCCTAGGCCTTTACATTGCCTATCAACAACTAGTACCCAAACAACAGTCTGAACAGGCACACAGGTAACCTGGTCTTCCCCACTATAGTGGGGATTGTATTTCTATTAAAGTTATAGTGATGATTTCTCCAAATGCATCAATACAAGTACATTTGCATACACAAAATTTATGCTGTGTTCTTTTTTGCCTCTTTTTTGTTAATGTGTTTATTCCTTTTCAGTAATGTTAAGTGGGTACCCTGCCCCTTTCCAAATTGTGTTGCATTTGCAATAATACTGTTGCATTTATTACTTTGCAGATTGCCAAGAAAAGGAAACATTTGGCCAGCTGCCTTGCCCTGTTTTAGTTATGCATATCTACTGCAAATGGCAGATGTATGTAGTCTGGATTAAAGATTATGCTCCATTTACTGTTAGGCAGAGTCCTACTCCTCTGATATATGATATATAATAATCATCTGATGAGTATTCTGAATGTGTCTACTGCAATTAACTGGAATCCAAGTGCCACACTGTCCTTTTACTAGTAAAAGGTCAGAGTGTCTAAAAGTTCATTACTTGCTTGCGCTACAATAAGTGTAAGGATTGTATGAAGTGTTGTGTTCCATGGACAAATATGATTGACCATAGACCTGCAAAGGCTGTTGGTTCCGTAGAAACAGGTCTGGCCCACTCATGAGGCAAGGTGACGTGACCACCTCAAGGGGCATGATCCGGAGGGACAGCAGATCCCAATGTAGATCTTCATTCACCTCTTCTTCCCTGATGGGGAGGGAGACACCATTTTGTGGTTCACCGCAAATGCCAAAACATTCCCTGGATGGAAATGATGGCTAGCCTAATACAGCCAGTATCATGCTAGCAATAGTTTACTCATACATGCCCAATGAAAGTTACTTGCTTCCCTTGCAGCCAAAGATATAGGATTAACATGAAGAAGAGGGTTTAAAATAGTTCTGGAGTTCTAGGATATCTTAGAAAAGAAAAGCTGTCGAGAACGAAGAAAAGAAAATGAAAGTCTTTAAGAGAAAATACAAGGGCAGATGTTAAATACAGATTTTATTACTATGAGCCTACTAATCCTATATCCAGAAAATCCTTTTCATATATCCCTTGACAGAAGTGCCAGCAAACATCACCAACTTTCCGTAGACTTCCAGGACAGAGATTTATTTCTCATGTGAACTGGATCTGTTCTGGTGATGATGCTATCCTGGAGTAAGGCTAGCGAAAGAAGAAGCAAATCTAACAATGCAAATGATTTGATTTGCAAAAAGAAAAAGAAGTGGGGGAAGATAAACCAAAAGCAGAGTGCCCAGTTAATTTCAATGGTTTGTTGTGGGTAGGCAATTAATAAATAATTAAGAGTACCGAGTGGAAAACAGCTACCCTGCCCTCATGAAAATGTAATATTGTTTTCCCCAGTTTATTAGGGAGTGGGCGAAGGTGGGCAGAGGTTACACCAACTCAAATCATTTTCTATAGATGAATACAATAGGAACAGTGGCTCATTTAATGCAGCACATTAAGTGCCTGCTGCTTCTGCTCCTTTACATGTTACTGTTTGGATTTCTTCACACTTTGAAGCTAAGGAACAAAGGAGGTTGCACAAAGGAAGTGGCAAGTGCACACATTTTCCAAGGAGCATTTTTTGTACATGTGGCCACTTTGTTTTCCAGCTCTGTCCTATTTTCAAGGGGCAGTAAGAAGAAATTCACACGAGCTTTGAAGTGCAATGCATAAAAGGGTAAAAGGACCCACAACCACCTACTTTGCTCTCTGATCAAGACTGCCCCACTTATCGGTCCTCTTGACAGTGTTGACCATAACAGTGGAAGAGGACTGCATGCTTATTCCCATGTGATAGTTTCCTGGTTTTGAGGGTTAACTAAGGAACATACAGACATGCATGATATCTCTCCTAACTGCTTGTCAGCCTAGTCCACATTCTATCAGAGGTACCTGTGTTCAATACAGCTGGTTCTTAAGCAGGTTGTGGATCAGGCTGGAAAATAATTTACATTTAACTTCCTTTATACTTGCACACTGGAAAAAAGAACAGGTAGTGTTCTATATTTTCCACAAGCACTTTGCTTTCAGTTGACATTGTGTCTGCAAGTTCTCTTTCCCCTCCTTTGACAGTAAGTGTGTCACAGACTTTGAGGTTGACCTTGTGTGTCACAGACTTTGAGGTTGACCTTGTTCAAAACCTCTGGCTTTGGTAGTAGCAGAACTGTAAATCTTCATGGACCCATGACTGTCGCCTCTGGAGTTAAAGGTAATGGGCAGTGGGAGCATGAAGGCACTGCTGTGGCAGACAGAGAGACATCCATAGCTGGAAAACTTTACAATATCTTCTCTTGTGATCTGGAAGTCTCAGAGACTGAAAATACTGAAGCTAGAGGGAAGGTTGTATAGTTCTGCATCAGCAGACAATGAAATGGAAGGAAGACTTGTGCAAAATAAGCCAATTGTAGTGGAACAAAAAATACTGGATGAAAGTGTGGATCAATGTTGGAACAGATTGAGGCATGTTCCTACATCTCTAGTGAAAGCTACAGTCCCAAGATAATAGCTTGCTAGCCTAAAATAACTTGTGAATCTTAAGACGTCGTGCTCCTGAGCAATGGTGAGGATCAAGCTACATAGGAAGACATGTAGGTCCCACTAACCCACTTCTGAATCTTCCTCCGGGGAAAATTGTGGTGTGGCATCAACACATACATTAACCTAAGCTGCAGACAAACAAGCAGAGTAGGGGGGCAGGAAAACATTCATAGGAAGACATAATGCCACATGCTTTTCAGCATCTGGGAAGGGAGATGTGGGCTGGTAGTACCTGCACATGTTACCATAATGTATATTTATACCTGCGAATCAGAACATATGTATGATTTCACTCAGAATAATTTCTGGTTCATGTATCAATATTTTACTACAAATTATTATTAATCCTCACACTTATCTCTCTCAGCCTTTGGCTTGTTAGGTCCAATGCACTGTAGATGTTGTGGGTTGGGCACACACCTTTCACTTTAACAATATAATGTATAATTTACCCAATCCTGGAATCTCTACATCTTCTTACTTGGAAATTAAAAATTGGACAGGAAGCCTTTTTATTTCTGATAGAGAACATGTCGGTCTTATGCATGTGCCAAGTGAGGAAAGTATTAATACCCAGAGCAGATTTCAGGGCTGTTAAGCTATCTCTGTAGTAATTTTGAGCTAATTGGTTGAATGATCACAGGGTATTGAGTATTGAACCCAATATTTTCCCCAAAAAGTAGTTCAGTTTCAGTTGGGGTTTGTTTTAAAAAGAAAACTTCAAGAATTTTTTTAAAAAACAAAACACCAATGTGAAACAGGAGGACCATCAGTGTTGCAAGTTGAACCCTGCTTACTCCATAACATTTCCACCAACCAGACTTAACATCCATTCATTCCAAAGTCGGGCTTTTGATGTGAAAATTGCCATCATGGGGAGGGGGACAGGCAAGGTAGTTTAAAGTGTCAGCAAAAGCAATCCTAACTTGTATACTTTTAGATTTATCTTGCTTGCTCAGAATCATTGTTTCCACAATGTCATGCTGCCTTGGCGCTGTTATGTTCTCTGTCCTTGATCCTATCCAATCAGAGATCATGTAATGAACATGACACTTTCACAGCATAGTGTAGCCAATCAGATTTGGCTGTGTGACAAGGTCCATCCTATTGCCCTCATTCTGAAGCAGGAGGGGGAGATTACGCACTGCTGCCAAATTAAACCAAATCTGCAAAGGTTATTTGTGTGCTTCATTTAAAAGAAATACCTAAGGGTCTCTCTCTAAGTTATTGTTGTCAACACAGATTCCCCCCCCCCGGCACTATAAAGAAACATAATTTTAAATAGCAATTTACTATCTGTATAGCATCTGTGTGTGCATGCGTGAGTCTGTTTTAGCAAAGGTATTTTGCAGCTCCAATTCCCATTCACTATTCAAGATTAAGAGATCACATTCACATCAGAAATACTTACTTCAAGGTTGGGGGTCACACTTGTTTGACACTCAGGCACTGCCAGAGGGACTTACAAAAGGAAAAAATGGATGAAGGCAAAGCTTCTTATCTTTGTTAGCACAGATGAAAAGTTTATGCTCACTGAAAGGAAGAGAGGTTGTAATCCATACCTTGCACCTGCAGGGTCCTTCACAAGGGTCATCATTTAAGCTGCCATCCAGAGAGCAGTTGCAGGGCTGACAGTAAGGAAATCCCTTGTAACCCAATGCACATCGATCACACCTTTCTCCTCCAAAGCCACGTTTACAGTGACAGAAGCCAGGATGCTGGTCTGTAGCAAAAGCAAGCAAACACCAAGCTCAGTTAGATGCTTTTTTAACATAAACTCAGTGAGTTAAGCTGACAGGCGAGGAGAGGTTAAGTAACACTCATGTATTTAATTAAAACAACTCAGGCTAATAAAGGCACAGTAAGGCCACTGTCTGCTAGGATCCAGATCTTGTGAGAACTTACAGCTCAGGAGGCTGTGATGGCCACCAACATAGATGGCTTTACAATATGATTGGACAATTTCATGGAGGAGACTGCTATCAATGGCTACTAGCCATGACGACTATGGTCTGCCTCCATAGCTGGGGGAAGTAATATTTCCCAATCACAGTTGCTGGAAACCACAGGAGAGGACAGTGCTCTTTTGCTCAGACCCTGCTTCACAGTTTCTCTGCAAAAACAGGATGCTAGATGGGTCACTGGCCTGATCCAGGAGGCTCTTCTTGTTGGTGTAAATGGAATATATATATAGAAAAGAGAATTCACTGCATGCCAAGATCCAGGTTTGGGACAAGTACTCTTAGGTGAGAAAACTCCAGCAGAGATTTAAAAGCACAAAGCATGCAGCAAAGTAAAGCATGGAAATATAGGCCATTGGACCTTTAAAACTTGCGCTTCCAAAGTTTCCCTCTTCCCCTAGCAAAAAAGACCACAGGTTTGGTAAGTTTAAAACGGTTTACTTACTAACCTTCCAAAAATCAGAGTCATGTGCTTTTCCACACAGCATTCAGAAAAAGTTGTGCAAGTAGTGCAAGTAAAACTTGGCTTAGTTACAAAGTAGTGAAAGTTTCTAAATTATTGATATACGAACTCAAGAGTGGCTTGTGAGAGCCATTTGTTCTGGACTGGAGCAACAAGCTCTTTACATGTGGAGTTATGCAGGTAGATTGGAGGTTGAACAATAAGTCTGATTACTTATTTCCTCCCATGGTGAAGAAATGAAGTGGACACACACCATTTTTAATGAATCAAACTTCAAAAATTTTGGACTGGCAATTATTAATAATCAAAAGAAGAACTTTTTAAACGTCAATCAGTTTTGTTGAGAAGTGATTTTAAGTCCACTGAAATCTTTAAAATGTGTATTGTAACAAAGGGAGCTGGAACACAGTTAGGCAACCTGAATACTTTAGGATTGATACACGCTGGCTCAGTTAACAGATAACTTAAGGGGAGTTACGAAACAGATGTTTGCTAAAAAAAATGGGACGTGCTTAGGAGATATCTGCAAGAGAGAAATGGATATATTGTAATTTCCATGGCAGCCTTAGAATGACTGGCTTATAAAGTAATATTAGAACCTATAAGAATTGTCGGTATGAACGGATTTATTGATGTACAAAAGAGACTATAAGAAGACGAAGAGAAAAGTATGTACTTTGCAAAAAAAAGAAGAGTTGCGCTATGGGAGGTGACGGGAAGTCAACAGGATAATAATAATGTAAACAAATTTGTTGTCTTTTGTTCAATGATAATTTTTATTTTTGTGAGATGTCAGTGGATGTATGTATTTTAGTTTGAAATATCTGTTCTGTTTGTTTTGTTGTAAAAATTAAAATTTAATAATAATAAATAATAATAATAATAAAAACTTTAGGATTGATGCACATTCAACAAAGGTACAGTATCTGAAAAACTTAAGGGAGATAAATCTAACAGATTCATCAACAAGCCCAGCTCCTGGTCAGTTCGTAGGCACAAATTTCTGGTAAATATTATAGTGCTTTCTTTCTTTTAACAATGCTAGTACAGCAGGTAATTGTACCAGCACAGAAATACTGCTGTAATGTGACCATAGAATAAATTGTTAACATTATGGCTGTATCCAATAATCCTTTGCTTCAGTGTGCCAGAAAGACAAGATGTGTAGGCTTTAGGTTCGGAGAGAATCACTCATTATCATCCTTTCCCATTATACTCCTAGGATTACTGCATTTTTATTCTTGCTTGGGTTGACAGATACCTTAGAAGCAGGTTTGCATTTTACTCCAAATAAAGATTTCTTTCCATACAGAAAACAGCCAGCACCAACAAAGTCAATTTCAGTATAGCTAATGTGCATTCATACTGATTTGCAAATATATAGAGAAAATCCATTGGGGAAAATAAATATGCTTTTCACCCTTTCCTTCAAATAAGCACCATCTTTCCCCAGCTTACATAGATTGAAGAACTGTGTTTTTTTTGGGGGGGGGGGAAACCTTTACAGCGTATGGACACCAAGCATTTTTCCCGACTTCACAGCAGCAGATTGTAAGAGCGACTCATTATTGGGCTCAATACACAGTTTTCTTCAACTGGATAGGTATAATTTCTTTTCTTTTCTTTTTTAAAAGTTCAGCCTGAAGTGAATTTGCTGTAGGCTGCAATCCTATACCTAGGAGGAAGTCCCCTTGAACTCAATGGGGTTTACTTCTGAGGAGCCATGTATAGGATTTTTATGCAAATTAGATATGCTAAAGGAGGAATCTAAGGCAGAGGTTCTAATCTTGTCTTAGAATTAGTTTCATTAGGGGGGGGGGAGAACTGGCTGCCAGGAATGGAAGGAGAGATACATGCTACATTTCTAACAATCCTTGCTTGCCTGAATGTCTAGGCATGGTAGTCTGTGACCTGCCTGCAGTGAAATGTTTGCTTCTAATGCACACCTTTTCATTCATGGAACTACACCCATAAGTCATTATTATGAAAAGCACAAGCCCAATGTGAGAACTACTTGCACGGGAAGAATTTCAGAGTCTGCCCTGAAAAGAGGACCCTCTTAATATAAAAATGCCATGCTTTCCCTCTGCAGTACAATTCCTACAGAGAGCAAGGAAATGTAATCATGTCCTGCTGCACTCAGAACACCAGATCTTTATCCCCCCCTCACCGCCATGGGCCAACTTTGGCAGGCATACGGGAAATGATGGGATACGTATCAGTGTGTATTTTTGTACAAATTCTTCAGCAACACCTTTCCATATACAACAAGACAGAAAGAGGAGAAAAACCTGAAGTCCATAGGGAAGAGATTCCTGTTTCCTCAAATGAGCATGTCACAAGATAGAGAATGTAAGACAGAATGGCATGGGGGTGGAATGATTAGGTCTCCAAGGAAGAACTCTACAAGAAAGTAGGCAAGCAGATTTGAAAAGGTCTCCTGTGAGATGGTATTTCTGTAAGCACTGGGAAAGCGAAAAGAGGTTACTACGGTACTTAACGTTCAATTTAACAATGTGGTAGTAATGTTTAACACGGCGACCCAGTCAAAAAAATAATAATCTCACCTCCTAAAGCATGTTTTTCATCCTTGACACATGTGCCATCTAGAGAGCCAATAGTATTGCAATGGCATTGCCGACATGGATTGCGACTAGCTGGGAGCACCTGTGTAAGGAAAGCAAGGGCAACTAGGTTACAGACAAAACAAAATTATGAAACATAAGCACTTAATTCGAAAGCTTGTCATATTCCTCTCATTGGCAATTGCGCTAATATTTCTCTTCTCTGGTAAACAACATGCCCCTCCTGATAGGAAAGCGATGTTTACTGAATTGCATCCTGCTTCAATTCAAGCAGAAATCTAGCTGGAAGCCCTGACCCTCTAGTGCAGTCTTTCATATCAACACAATTTACTTTCATATCGTTGTGAATCTCTCCTTTACCAATTTCCCATTGTGAAAGGCCACTAGTAGGCTGTCAGAATTAGAATTTAACCCTCCAAAAATGGCAATCAAAACAGTGTTTTACCACTTAATAACCTAGCACCTTATGGTGAAAATTATGTCTAGGTCTACAGAAGATAAGAGTAGGTCATACTTTACCCCCTTTGGCCTGAAGTACCCATCAATGCAGGTTTCACAGTTGATGCCTGCCGTGTTTTGTGTGCAATTAATGCACACTCCACCCCCTATGTAATCCCCACGGATATTCAGACTCTGCTTTCTGTCTGCCACAGACTGATCATAGTAACATTCTTCAGCTTTCCCATGACAATTGCAAGCTGAAAAAAGGGGAAAGTGTATCAGCAAACGTCGCATCGGTGCAGACATATAGAAACAACGTTTTACCAGAAATTTAACAATATTCTTTCATCATTTTGACACTTGCGCTCTGTGTATTGAAACAAATGGCATAAATATCTCATCTACAAACAGCTTTTTCTGGTCTTTAAATTAATAAGGGACCACTCGCAAATGATGTCAAAGCATTCTTCTGGATATTTCCTTTTCAAATCATTTTGTTAGTAGAGGGACAATCCTCAATGCTTTTTCCAGTCGTTGTATTTTAGGCATGTCAAAGTGCCATTTTAAAATCAGTATAGACACGTCACTTTTTCTAAGTATATGGGTTGAGCATGAAAGCGTTGGATAGAGGAAGGCCATTATTTTTGCAATGCCTTTTTTTACTCCAGTATTAAATCATTACAAATGGTTGGACGCTTTGATAGCTACTTTCCAGTTGTTCAAAATTATTTACATACAGTATACTTGAAAGAGAACATTTTAACCAGGATTAACCACTAGTAGGTATCATTGTTTTAAATGCTAAGCTATGGTTACATTTTTCCCACTGACATTATTGGCACACATAAAACAGCTCTCTGCCTCATTGTTTTTCACCAGTTGTTGAAGACCTTTTATTCTGGCAGGCTTTTATCATATGAAGCAGAGGTGGCCATGCATTTCCCCACCAGCAGACAGCTCACACATAGGTTGAAGCTGAGCAGGCCTGGAATCCACTGCGTCCCAAACTGTGTCCTAAACTGCTCTCTCAGTCAGCTCCAGCTGGCATCAGGCCCAATCCAGGCCTGATTGCTGTGGCAGCCTGGAGCTGGCTTGTCTGGTTTTGTTTTGTTTTTAACCAATGTCAAAAACAACATCTAATTGGAGTCTTTCCATTACCTTCACACTCATGCTTTACAAGGAAGGTCCCTGCTCGCCAAGGCTTCTGGTTAAATCCAGGGCAACACCGATCACAACTTTCTCCACATGTGTTGTGTTCACATTGACAGGAAGATCTCTAATTGAGTTGTTTAAAAAGGAAGTAGAAAGGGAAAACATTAGAGCAGCTCAAAAGGAATGTCTTAGACAATTGGAAAATGTCAGTCAATGTCTCTTGGTACTCTAGGGAGAAGGGATTTGCAGATGTGCTGAGTAGCTAAACGCAGATAGGAAGGGGAAAGGCCTGGTTTAGATGTCCTATCAACCTTGATTTGCCAAGAACCAACAGCACCCAGGATAACATGCTAACTTGCTGGCAGGTGAATCACTGCTGATTACCAGGCAGGAGAGGGACAAGGTGACAGGGAGGTCAGCATGGTGCAAATGCACTGGCAGGACCACCAGATTGATTCTGCTAGTGTGTTTGCACTGCACTGAACTCCCTACCACGTTGACTAATCCCCTTTCTCTCCCAGTAAGTAGCAGAGATATGCATGTTGGGAAGCTAACACAGCAGCTCTGAGGAGTTGCTTCTGATGTTGTCTAGTGAGCAGAATTATTTCATGTCATTTTATTGTAAGAATTTTGTCAAATATTTTGCTCCCTTGAGTTTTAAACACAAAAAGTAAGAGATATGTACTTGATCAAAATAGCTAAGGAATGCCTGGTCTCCTTTAATGCGGTCTTTGGCTTCACTTTAAAGATAGATGCAGCCAATAGAAAGACTCCAGCTGAAATGTGTCATACAAGTTTAAGTTGGTGATATATGAGTAAGACCCATGAGTAAGACCCATTAAGCATGATGGAACTTACTCTGAAGCAAACTTGCATAGTACTGAACTGCACAAATGTTTCAGCTATCTCTATTAATGCTTTTTATCTGATCTGCTGTATTTTATGCTGCATTCCATATGGGACAGTTTCATTGTTCTCTACCTGTTTTCATTACAGTATTTTGGCATCACATCTATACCCATATGCCTTACTTAGAGGACAGCATAATTTTGATTGTATTATAAGTTTGAATGGACTAGGGATGGGCAAGTGAGTCCATGTCAGTTTTGCAGGTGCTCTTGCAATAGTCTGTTTTGTTACTTTTCCACATTAATCGTCTAAACAAATATTTAAATAAATATTTTATTCTTTATTTAAATATTTTATTTACTCTTAATTAAACAGAGTTTTATCAAAATTCTAAACATATTGGCTTGTAATCAGTGTAGCCCGGAGGCATGTTTTCTGTTGGATTCCCCCAACCCTATGGAGCAGATTTGTGGAATGTGCAGGGTACATGCAGGGGAATAACAGTGGACAAATTCCCATTGTGCAAGTGGGAGTCTTTGCATTAGCTTCTGCTAGTATTATTGATTGGATGAATACAGTCCATTCGATCTCAATGTACACATTTTCTCAATGTATTTTATTACATTTGAAGCATTGCATTTGAAGCATTACATTTATTGCATTTGAATCATTTCAAAACGTTTCACTGTATTTTTTCTGCATTTTGACACTTTTTTTTTTTAGCTAAAAGCATATCACAAAATTGAAAGAAGTGCAAAATCAGAAGGATAATTTTGTTCCGAATTGTACATTAGTGTGGGAGGTGTATATCAGGTCACTTTGCATTGGAATTTACAGAAACATAATACCTCAAGCATCCCTAGATGGGACTTGAGAAGTGAAATGTGGTGACATAGGCTTTTATGCATATGGGGAAATAGCAGTATTGGATTTCAATAGCACTGTGAAATATTAAGTGTTGGCTTTTTATATATAGATTTTTACAATTGACACCCTAATTTAAATTTACATATTAATACAACCTATGAGCAGCTCTGGTTTAATAGTACAATTCTCTTCTCTTCAAAACAGCAAAAAATATCCTTAAATTTGAATCATGCTTTGCGTTTGGAAACCTATACTGTATATGGAATCTTAAATTAGGCATTTATAGTATGTCCATATAGTATGTTTATAGTATATTGTCTCCCTGCTTATTTAACTTGTATGCAGAATTCATCATGCGAAAGGCTGGACTAGATGAATCCCAAGCAGGAATTAAGATTGCCGGAAGAAATATCAACAACCTCAGATATGCAGATGACACAACCTTGATGGCAGAAAGCGAGGAGGAATTAAAGAACCTTTTAATGAGGGTGAAAGAGGAGAGCACAAAATATGGTCTGAAGCTCAACATCAAAAAAACCAAGATCATGGCCACTGGTCCCATCACCTCCTGGCAAATAGAAGGGGAAGAAATGGAGGCAGTGAGAGATTTTACCTTCTTGGGCTCCTTGATCACTGCAGATGGTGACAGCAGTCACGAAATTAAAAGACGCCTGCTTCTTGGGAGAAAAGCAATGACAAACCTAGACAGCATCTTAAAAAGCAGAGACATCACCTTGCCGACAAAGGTCCGTATAGTTAAAGCTATGGTTTTCCCAGTAGTGATGTATGGAAGTGAGAGCTGGACCATAAAGAAGGCTGATCGCCGAAGAATTGATGCTTTTGAATTATGGTGCTGGAGGAGACTCTTGAGAGTCCCATGGACTGCAAGAAGATCAAACCTATCCATTCTTAAGGAAATCAGCCCTGAGTGCTCCCTGGAAGGACAGATTGTGAAGCTGAGGCTCCAATACTTTGGCCACCTCATGAGAAGAGAAGAATCCTTGGAAAAGACCCTGATGTTGGGAAAGATTGAGGGCACTAGGAGAAGGGGACATCAGAGGACAAGGTGGTTGGACAGTGTTCTCGAAGCTACGAACATGAGTTTGACCAAACTGCGGGAGGCAGTGCAAGACAGGAGTGCCTGGCGTGCTATGGTCCATGGGGTCACGAAGAGTCGGACACGACTAAACGACTAAACAACAACAAAAGTATGTCCAGATAAGAGTTGGAGAACAGGTGAGGTCCCTGCAGACTGGAGGTGGGCAAACGTTGTCCCCATCTTCAAGAAGGTAAAAAAGAAGACCCAGGAAATTAGCAACATTGATACCAGGAAAGGTCCTGGAACAGGTAATTAAGCGGTTGGTCTGTGAACACTTAGAAAAAGGATGTTGTGGTTACTAAGACCCAGAATAGGTTTCTTAAAAACAAGTCCTGTCAGATGAATCATTTCTTTTTTTATAAAAAATAGAGTGGCAAGATTGGTGGATGAGAGGAATGCTGTGGATGTAGTGTATCCTGATTTCAGTAAGACTTTTGATAAAGTCCCTCGTGATATTCTTGCTGAGAAGCTGGTAAAATGTGGACTGGACAAAGTAATTGTTAGGTGGATTTGTAGCTGGTTGATTAACTGATCCCAAAGACCACTCATTAATGGTTCCTCCTCATCCTGGAAAAAAGTGATAAGTAGGGCTCTGTCCTGGGCCAGTTGTTGTTCAACATCTTTATAAATGACTTGGGTGAAAGCATTGAATGGATGCTCATTTGCAGGTGACACCAAAATGGGAGGGGTAGCTAATGCTGCAGAAAACAGAATCAGGATTCAAGATGACCTTAACAGACAGTAGAACAGGGTCCAGAGACTAACAAACTGAATTTCAATAGGGACAAAAGTAAAGTTCTACTCTTAGGCAGGGAGAGCCAGCTGCACAAATATAGATGGGGAACAGCTGGCTTGCCAGTAGTGCATATGAAAAAGATCTAGGAGTCTTAGCAGACCACAAGCTGAACATGAGTCAATAACAAAAAGAAAAAGAAAAAAAGATAATGCTATTCTAGGTTGTATCAACAGAAGTATATTGTCCAGATAAAGGGAAGTAATAATACCACTGGTAATACCTTGGTCAGACTACACCTAATGTATTGTGTCCAGTTCTGGATACCACAATTTAAGAGCATAGCTGCCAAGTTATCCCTTTTTTAAAGGGATTTCCCCTTATGCTGAATAGGCTTCCTCGCGAGAAAAGGGAAAACTTGGCAGCTATGTTTAAGAGGGATATTGACAAGCTGTGTTCAGAGAAGGGCAACCAAGATAACAAAGTATCTGGAAACCAAGCCTTATGAGTAAGAGTTGAGGGAATTGGGTATGTTTGGCTTGGATAAGAAGAGACTGAGAGGAGATATCATAGCCAACTTCGAATATCTAAAGGGCTGTCACATGGAAGATGGAACAAATTTGTTTTCTTCTGCTCTGGAGAGTGGGACCCAAACCAATGGCTACAAGTTACAAGAAATGAGATTCTGACTAAACATCAAGAAGGGCATTCTGATGGTAAGAGCTGTTTAACAGTGGGACAGACTTCCTTGGAAGGTTGGATGGCCATCTGTCATGGATGCTTTAGCTGAGATTCCTGCATTGCAGGGGGTTGGGCTACATGACCCCTGAGGTGCCTTCCAACTCTGTAATTCTAGGATTCTATGAGATTTACATTCAGAACAATTATTGGCCATCACTTTTAAATTCTGACGTAACTGAAAATTCAATAAAATGCTTTTGTTTATTTATCAGTTTTTAAAAATATGTATGTTTGTTATTGGAATGAAGTGCAAAAACCATAATTAATTTGATTATTGTTCTTTAAAGCAATTAATTTAACAGAATTTGAAAAATTTGAAGCTCTAGGCAAAACAAAATACGTTTCAAGGAAACATGTGACTTTCCAAACCTGCACAATTTGTCACTCAGTTTTGACAACATGCATAGACATTAGCACAGTAATAACCATTATTTATTTACAGGCATCTATTAAACGGATAGCATTTACTTTTATAAGGCACAGCGTGACAAACATAATGGGATGAAAGAAAGGATGGCCACAGGAATTCATCTAGAGATATTTTGTAAGCATGCTGTCCTATTGGCAAAAATTGCAATTCAAGTAATAATTTTTTAAATGTAATGTTTTGCTGCTGGTGGGCTCCTTTGGGAAGAAAACCAGGGTATAAACTTAATAACATAGACAATTAAACACCTGAAAGTCCATCTCATTCCCTACAGACTTTGTGTGGTGTTAACATTGGCAACAGGTTGAGGAGGCAATCCTCACCCTATGTCTGCCGGTATGAGCAACTGAGGATTGGGGTCTCCAGCTCCAGATAATTTAAGCCCCAAATCCACCTCAGTCAGCGATATGCTGGCCTAAGTCCCTCATGCTGTGGCACAACCTTCATAGCAAAGCCTGGTGGAACATAAGCCAGCGTAACCTGAAAAGGGGATATTCTTAATAATAATAATTTATCATTTATACCCCGCCCATCTGGCTGGGTTTCCCCAGCCACTCCGGGCGGCTTCCAACCGAATATTAATAACAATACAGCATCAAACATTAAAAATTTCCCTAAACTGTGCTCGGAAACGTACTGGGAGCCAGTATAGATCTCTCAGGACCGGTGTTATGTGGTCCCGGCGACCACTCCCAGTCACCAGTTTAGCTGCCACATTCTGGATTAACTGCAGTTTCCGGGTCATCTTCAAAGGCAGCCCCACGTAGAGTGCATTGCGGTAGTCCAAGTGGGAGATAACCAGAGCATGCACCACTCTGGCGAGACAGTCCGTAGGCAGGTAGGGTCTCAGCCTGCATACCAGTTGGAGCTGGTAGACAGCCGCCCTGGACACAGAATTAACCTGTGCCTCCATGGACAGCTGTGAGTCCAAAATGACTCCCAGGCTGCGCACCTGGTACCTCAGGGGTACACTTATCCCATTCAGGACCAGGGAGCAATCAAAACCATATATTTAAGGATGGCAGGTATCAGATAGGGTTGCCATATTTTGAAGAGCAGAAAAGAGGACACATTTGCTGATTTCTACTTTTAACTACGGATCACTATGCCAACTCTCATTTTAAAAAAGGGGGCGGATCCCAGAAAAAGAGGACATATGGCAACCCTAGGAGATGCTATAATGATTTCCTTTTTAAGGTTCAAGGAGATTTGCAATATACATACATTTGTAGCTAGATTCAGTGGGCATGCCTTTGCGTGGCCATAGCAAATGCACATTCCTCCAACGGAGATGTCTTTCACAGAATAGTAATACTGCAAATGAATATAAAAATATTATATTAATATGTTTTAATAGACAAAAGTAATTAAATTGAAAACAAATTCAATGAAGCACAATCAATATGTTTTAAGTGTAGTATTCAAACAACTGTGAAACTATAATGGAAATTTACTTTTTAAATATTTTTAACATTTTTGAACTATTTTAAGACATGTCGATAGATTGTATTTCATTTTCAGTGGAAAATGGGCATGAATACATTGAAAACTGTGTATTATTTTTTATCATGTTCCAAAACAAACAAATTAGCTCCTCTCCTCCAACCTCCCCACCCCCACCCATTCAATTCACCCACTATTTAAAACCTTTTTCTTATGAGGCAATAATCAATATTTTTATTTATAGAGATATTTATGGACATCTTTTTTAGCCAATCTTGTGTGGCCCCCACCCCCTAGCTACAGTGCTACAGCCGTGCCTATATCCCAGCTGAGACTCACCTTGCTGTAAATAAAGTAAATGTAAAGGACCCCTGAACAGTTACGTCCAGTCAAAGGCAACTATGGGGTGCGGTGCTCACCTCGCTTTTCAGGCCAAGGGAGCTGGCATTTGTCCACAGACAGCTTTCTGGGTCATGTGGCCAGCATGACTAAACCGCTACTGGCACACAGAGGACTGTGACAAGTGCCAGAGCACACAAAAATGCTGTTTACCTTCCCACCACAGCAGTACCTGTTTATCTACATGCAGTGGTGTACTTTCAAACTGGTAGGTTGGCAGAAGCTGGGACAAAGCAAAGGGAGCTCAGTCCATCCCACGGATTTGAACTGCCAACCTTCCAATCAGCAAGCCCAAGAGGCTCAGTGGTTTAGATAACAGCGAATTGCACCCAAATGGAGATTATTGCATCAGTTCATTGTGGTACTAGCTAATTTCATGAAACAATGATTTGTTTGTTTCTTTACAAATTGCCCCCAAAACATACTATATACAGTATAGCAATTATGTGCATTGTTGAAAACATTCCACCCTGCATCACTGGCAGCGGACCACAATGCCACATATATAACCTAATACTCTTGTACTCTGTTTTAATGAATCTGAAATAATTATGAACATTTCGTTCCCTGTAAGCAGGCACAAAACAGGTGGAACACACTCTCATTCTTTCAGTCTTTCAAGTACAAAGGGTGCAATAACATAACTAATCTGCATTAAGTGAACTTGTGTATCTGCTCTTGTATTCACACTGTTGTTCTATGCAGGTGAAAACTGAAACACTGGTTGGGATCTAATGCAGGCGCGTAGCAAGGGAGGGGCGAAGGGGGTGGTCCGCCCCTAGCTCCACTCTGGCAGGGGCAGCTGGGGGCAGTGCAGGGGCAGCGCCCCCGGCCCCTGGCCTGCCCCTGGCCGCCTCTGCCCGCGCCTCCTCCCCCCGAGCAGGAAGAAGCAGAGCGCGCTACAGAGCGGGTTGCCGGGAGGCTGCTTCAGAGTGCGCCAGCCGAGCAGAGCAGCAGCGCCAACCCGGACGGACTGCGCATGTGCGGACATGCACAGTCCGTCCTGGCTCATCCTGGCGCACGCATCATGCATCGTACCATCAGGATGCGTGCGCGCTGCGGAGTGGCACCCCACCCCCAGGTGGTGCCGCCCCGGGCAGCCAAGTGGCACCATTCACCACTGATCTAATAGACTACTTTAGTTTCACCATAGGCTTCCATATACTCTGTGGAACTTTGGACCCTTTTTCATTGAACAGCTGGCCCCCATGAAATATGGGGAGTTGGCATCTGTGTCAGGACTTACCCTTCTTGTAACTATTGGGTCAATTTCATTGAGATCTCTATGTGCAAGCATCATTAAATCAGCATTCAGGGTCCGTATCCTCTGAAATCTCAGGCGAATATAGCGAGCTGAAGTGAATTCTAGAAGAGCTGGAGAAGGGTCATCTGCACTTGGCCGTCCATTGATCAAAGATGTGTGAATCTACAAAGGAGAATAAACAATAGGAGTGTGTTAAATGAGAGTTCTCACTCTTTCTAAAACCACTAGGGCTGTAGCATTCAGCATCAGGTATTGTGGTAGGGAACATGAATGCTTGAGGAATTTTATATCTGTGAATTCTGAAGCAGACTGACCTAGGCCGATGTGCAGCTTAATGTGTAATTAACCTTCGGGTTTCACACTTATCACAATTTTACAATACAATGCTCAGCTCAAAAAAAGTACCAAGACTTGTTAAATATGTACATTTCACGATAAAGACATTTAGAAATATGTATAATTAGATAAAAATTAATGTACATATCATCTTATCTTTACATATAGTATCACATATACACTTTGTGATAAAATGTGAAATTTTCATACAGATTTCTTAAAAATCACAGACTAATGTAAAACAGACATGTTAAATTAATATGGTTCTAGACCAATCCATTCATCACCAGTGGAGAAACAACTATGCTTTCAAAATAGTCTTTCTCTCTCTCTCTCTCTTTTTCTTGTATATGTCTCCCTCCATCCCCTCATCATTCTAAAATTCTGCTGGGTAAACTGACGTGAGCAAATCTGAGGAAGTCTGGTGAATCCTAAAGGGGTTAAAAGGAAGGATTGGCACTGTTGTATGATAACTTAGAAGGACTTTGAAAGCATTCTAGCATCTAGTAATGTCACACTAATCTATGGCAGATTGCAGGTAACCATTTTAGCTTTCACCATATGATACAGATGACCAAGCTATAGATCCAAACTGCAAATGAGACTGCTTCTGGTAATTATGAGTTCTGCATTTTAGAACTGGTCTACACATGAGATCTGTGAGTGGATCACTCCCCCCCCCAAAAAAACCTTTAAAATCAGGGACCCTCAAACTGGATGGATGCAGTAATGCCATAGAAAGATGCCTTTAATATCTCTTCTCTGCAGTCTTCGCCTTCAAGCTGATATTAATCCTCCTGGGGGAAAAGAGAGGCACTAAACCTGTTTTCCTAGCAAGACTAGCTTGTTTGGGATATTTCAACCACAGTCAAGGTCCATGGCTAAAGGGTTACCGGTAACTCTCCAGCACCACTGCCCTATTCTGATTGATCCTATTGGCCCTCTATCCACATCCTCATTTAATTCTCCCGCCCCCAAAGGTGTGAAATCCAATCATAGCACTCTCATGTTACATGTAGCTTGGCTTAGGGAACAGTAAGAAATGTTTCACATGAATGTGTCTTATTTCTTCCATTTCTGGTTATTCAAATGTTAGGCAGTAAATGACATTCCACATGTAATTATGAAGACTATCTGTATTCTTTAATGTCTGGTTTCTTCACTTGTCACAATGGAAGAGAAAAATAAGTTTATATGATTCCAGCTTTAAAGCTTTTGAAAACTCAAATTCTATATTTCTATTTTTAAAATCATACATATGCTCCTTTTAAAGCAACATAACCATATGGTAGCTTCATGAAAGATTTAACAAAACATTTCTTTTTTTCCCCCTGCTCACAGTTTTGGTATTTAAATGACGATATTCTGCCAGAGAGTCCACTGAGTACAGTCACTCCCAAGTTGTTTCTGACATATAAAAAAAATCCCAGCTGTTTGGCTATGCTTCTCAAAGCATTCAAAATCACTTATTTTTCAAAACAAATGACATTCTTGTCTGAGGGGTTTTGCTGGTGCCTTCTCAAGAGCTTAAAAATGTGTATATTTACTGAGAGGTCAGATTCTTTCTAAAACCCTAAATACATTTTTTTTGGCCAGTTTCTCCATTTGCATACCAAAACCACTTAGGCCGGGGTAGGGGGTGGGGAGGTGTGTAATCTGAGATCACAACAGACAAAGTCCATCTTTGCACATCACATTAAACCATAGTTAATGTTTACCTATGGTTTAATGTGAATGAGCAGTGTGCTGCTACCCACTGTTCAATAGTACCTGCTTTGTTTCTTCCCCATTCCTGGCCATGCCACACCAAGGGGAAAGAAAACCACAAAAGCTGCCTTGTCATGTTGTGCAAACACAGATTCATGATTTGTTTCCCCCAATCAAACTATGAACCGTAAGTCAAGATCAAACTTGGTGGTATGTTTGGAGAGAAACAAACGATGAGCCCAGGTTTGGATGAAATGACAAGACTAGGCTTGCGGCCATTTCTCCCATCATGGTGAAATCAGACGTAGTGGGGTGGGGTGTGTAGAAGCAGGGACTTATGAGCTTTGTCCATCAACATGCTGCTTTTTAAAATTCACAGTTAAACATTTAGCAGCAGATCAATGTGATGTGTGATTGGGGTGATCCTTAGAAAATAACTGCAATGCTGCTGCAGTTAATTGACCTGACATGGTAAAATTTCCAGTATGATGTGGTTGTGTTCTTAACCCTGCTGTTTTTTTACAGCCTGACCAGGTGCATTGTGGGATACCTTGTGGCATAGCTAGTTATGTGCAATGGGAAAAGAAGGACTTTAATATATATTTCCTACGTTATACAGCATTCAGAATGTATAGTAAATGATTTCTGTCTATCTTAGTACATTAATGATTTATTTAACTAATGATTAGACTCCATTCCATTGACTACTAATGAATACAGAATTGAACTGCTTAAAATGCACTGCTTTAAACCCACAGTAAAATGTCAAGTGCTGTTCATGTCATATTCTGCTTCAGCTAACTCAATCCCCAAAAGAGGATAGGCAAATGTCAGCTTAATGAATTGTTTAGCAAATACTGTTATATGATGGACAACTTGTACCTCACACAACTTAAGCTAAACCGAAGAACTTCTTTTTCTTCAGCAAGTCACTTCCTTCAAGCTACTTGCACCTGAAACTTAAAATTGCTTCTCTGATATATCCTTTTTCTTCTACAGTAGTGCAATTCTTGCATTTTTCATTTTTGAATGGAAAGTAATTTGTCAGAAAAATGTCTTTTGTGAGATATTTAAAGAGATTGTTCAGTGTCAAAGGAGTGGTTATTAATAAATCACAGTGTAATAAGAAATTCAATTCCCTTAAAGTATATTTGTCATGCACCTTTTTTCTTTATTTCTTTTTATAAAAAAGCGCCTTTATTACCGCTCTAGCTAAAACAAAGGAGGAGGCGGAAGCTTTCAACAATAATTACACATACTAGAGACCAATAGGCATTGAATAAACACGTATGATTCATTGCAACATTATGCAAAAGCAGCATGTAAAAAGGATAACACATATAGCATTTGCTAATACTGTTTCCATTTGGGGATGCTGTGTATACATTTAAAAACAACAACCACCCTGAATTCTGGAATGAATTATATAGACTTAATAAAATCAAACGTTTTCTAAACCTTGAAGAGATGTTTATTGCTGAGACTGTTAACCTTTTTTCTTCTCTGAGGATGGATGGACAACTCCTGTTTTCCTGCTCACAGACCAGAAGAAGGGCCTATTGGGAAATGTAGCCACTTGATTTAGCTGCCCCACTATATAGGGAAAGAATTTTTGGTTTTGTCTAAGCGGACAATCTTAAAGACATTTTAATTTGGGCAAGATGCACGAATCCAAGACAAAAATGCAGCTTGGATTGAAAATCTAGAGAACATATTTGAAATCATGACAGTCTTTGTGCTTTAGGCTAATGTATAACAGAAAAAAATATAAGCAACAGGCAGAAATTCAACAAGTATGGCTTTGCTGCATTTTTTTTCTCCATTAAGTTTTTCCATTTACATGATCATGCAGAGAAGGAATCTGTGACTGGGGACATCAACATGCTTTAACAGAATTTTGCATTCTCCTAATGGCACCCAAAAGCACTGCTAAGATTGTGGGAATTATTATAGCAATTTATGTTTGTTTTATTCCTGCTTCACATCATGGGCAAGGTCCCGCGGAGAAATCTGAATGGTGAAAATGACCATGTGAAGTAGCCTTTGGCGATCTCACATTGTTATTAGGTACCACTTACCTTTATTGCAGTATATGATTCAAAATAGTGGTTGATAAGACGGCAGAGAGGATGGAAAGGAATGAGCAGTGTTTCTTTGTAATTTGACTTCACATATGAAACATCTGTGCAATAGTTTCAGTACTGACAGCTTAAAGTTGGAGCAAGATCTGTATCTGAATCACAACATCCTGTTTCATTCCAGTTAAAGTATAAACCAGACAAACACAGATGTGACACTTTTCAAACTGGAAATAGTCTATGTAATGAATTAAAAAGGGGGAAAGATACATAAGAAACAGAGTATTCTTCATAGGAGGAACCAGGCATTCAGACCATTCATGCTGTGCTTGAAGCTTGGCAGTAGCTCTAAGCCAAGAACAAACTCCTGCTGCGTGGTTGGGGATGAAGAGACAAGCACAGCCACATCACAGCACTATTAATCCAACATGTGTAATAAGACGAATAGTTAATGATAGCAATGGAAACAACTTTACCATTTGTCACTATTTTCTCAAGCTACCTGTAGGTACCATCATTGTATAAATGTTATACATATGTACTAGTCAGTGTAGTTACAAAGGAGTGCCTTTAAAGAGCCATTTGACAGGCAAAAAAATTCAGCAGGTATTTGTTTTTTTCCAGGCATTCTATTTCCACTTTAGAAAAAGTTATTGGATTTCTAAATATCAGACACAGCTGTTAAAAACTGTGGAGCTTCTGTCAGGAAAACTAGTGCAAGACCTATCAAGTATTAGCTTCCAAACACAAACGGAACACTCTGTTTATGCAAAATGATTATAATAAACTATGTTTAGGAAAGATGCCTCCCTTTCCCACTGTCTGCACTTGTTGTCTCACAACTTCCTTTTATCATTGAAAGGCAATAAAGCAGAAGCTCCAGCCTTTCACCACAGGGATTTACTAAGTGTGACATGCCAGGTGGCAATCAAGGTATCTGTTGATAGAAGATAGGATTCTTTACACCAGCTGGCAGTCTGTTTCAGCAGATACAATTCAACATCATGTATCACGATACGCTATACTTGCTGAAATTTCCTCTTCTATGCATGGGTTTGCAGCCTGAACCAGCTGTGAGATTGGTCCTGCAAAGTTTTTGCTTAGGCTGATGAAACAGTCCATTTCCCACCCTATTCACAGTGAAATGAATGCCAAGTATTCCACATTTTTCCTAGTTAATTTTATCTGATCACTGAGCTCTGTGTGCACAACAAATAAATAAATAAATAATAAATAACTATCAAGGTGTCTGTCATATTTTTATGAGGCTTCCTCTCAAGTACCCTCCAAGGCCTCACCTCGGAAGCTACCTCAGCCAATTAACTTTCTAAAATCCAGTCATGCAAAATTCTGAAATTTTATTCCACCACTATGATTAAAAGGCAGTGTCTGTACGGGGGTTTTCTCTCTCGCAAAAGGTAAAGGTAAAGGGACCCCTGACCATTAGGTCCAGTCATGACTGACTCTGGGGTTGTGGCGTTCATCTCACTCTGTTGTCCGAAGGAGCCGGCGTTCAGCTTCCAGGTCATGTGGCCAGCATGACAAAGCCGCTTCTGGCGAACCAGAGCAGCACATGGAAACGCCGTTTACTTTCCCGCTGTAGCGGTACCTATTTATCTACTTGCACTTTGACGTGCTTTCATACTGCTAGGTTGGCAGGAGCTGGGACCAAGCAACGGGAGCTCACTCCGTCGTGGGGATTCGAACCACCAACCTTCTGATTGGCGAGCCCTAGGCCCTGTGGCTTAACCCACAGCGCCACCCGCATCCCGCGCAAAAGGTAGCTCAGATCAAATTTTTCCATGTGAGTGCATTGGTGCAAGGGTGTTGACAGATAAAAGGTTTACTAGCAGGTAGACCTTGACAGGTTGTAACTGTGTGGTCTGAGCACGTCCTCTCCTTTCAATTACTACATATCCATCCTCCATTCCTATTTTTTCAAAGTGGTCATGTGCACAGGTACTTGATTGCCAATGTGCACACATTATTTATTTGGAGGATGGATGGCGGCTAACAGATTGAGATTGAATCCTGACAAGACAGAAGTACTGTTCGTGGGGGACAGGAGGCGGGCAGGTGTTTAGGATTCCCTGGTTCTGTATGGTTCTGAATGGGGTAACTGTGCCCCTGAAAGACCAGGTGCGCAGCCTGGGAGTCATTTTGGACTCACAGCTGTCCATGGAGGCACAGGTCAATTCTGTGTCCAGGGCAGCTGTCTATCAGCTCCATCTGGTACGCAGGCTGAGACCCTACCTGCCTCCAGACTGTCTAGCCAGAGTGGTGCATGCTCTACTTATCTCCCGCTTGGACTACTGCAATGCGCTCTACGTTGGGCTACCTTTGAAGGTGACTCGGAAACTACAACTCAATTTCAATTTCAACACCTTTATTGGCATATAGAAACTACAACTAATCCAGAATGCGGCAGCTAGACTGGTGACTGGGAGCGGCCGCCGAGACCACATAACACCGGTCTTGAAAGATCTACATTGGCTCCCAGTACGTTTCCGAGCACAATTCAAAGTGTTGGTGCTGACCTTTAAAGCCCTAAATGGCCTCGGTCCAGTATACCTGAAGGAGCGTCTCCACCTCCATCATTCTGCCCGGACACTGAGGTCCAGCACCGAGGGACTTCTGGCAGTTCCCTTGTTGCGAGAAGCCAAGTTGCAGGGAACTAGGCAGAGGGCCTTCTCGGTGGTGGCGCCTACCCTATGGAACGCCCTCCCAACAGATGTCAAAAAGGAAAACAACTACCAGACTTTTAGAAGACATCTGAAGGAAGCCCTGTTCAGGGAGGCTTTTAATGTTTAATAGATTATTGTGTTTTATTCTTTTGTTGGAAGCCGCCCAGAGTGGCTGGGGAGACCTGGCCAGATGGGCGGGGTATGAATAATAAATTATTATTATAATATTATTATTATTAACTAAAGTGCACAAAAACAAACTTTACCAGCATATTTTGAAATGAGGCAAAATTAAGGGTTGTGAAGTTGGGGTGGGGTATATAAACAAAACATTGATTTCTAAAATCTCATTTTACAATGAAATCAGATTTCTTCGGAAGATTGCTCTTGGATCCATCACTGGAAAGGTGGCCAAGAAAGTCTGCCTATCTGCTTTCCTTCCTTCCTTCCTTCCTTCCTTCCTTCCTTCCTTCCTTCCTTCCTTCCTTCCTTCCTTCCTCCCCTCCCTGGTGTGCTTCCCACTTTCAGCAGGAGGATGGTTTTCTAAATAAGCCGTCCCCTTCTGGATATAAGCCATGATGATCACATGATGCAAGCATTTTGTAAATATTTAAAAACTTGAAGAAAGCTGCAAAAAACAAACAAACTTTTCTCTCCGTAGCCCCAATTCAAGTATCTGACAAGATTCTAGTCTTGTGTGGGTGCCGCAAGAGAGAGATAGAAGCAGCTTCAAATCTACATGAAACTTGTGAGTGAGATTGTATTTCACTTCATGGGTAAATTACATTCACTCAACACACTGTTACTTGGGATTTTTGGCTTGGGGATCAAGCGATAAGTCTTAATTAGAGTTGTGTTACCAAATAGGCAGGCCAAGGACTAATACAATAGCCACATGTTTTATGTGAGATACAGGAAGCTTCAAATGTGCTCAACCACCACCAGAAAAGCCCTGTCACTGGAACCTGTCTGTCTCACATCTCACACCAAGAGAGTAATGGCCCATATTTTAATCTCAATATCTGGGCAGCCTCATATTGGCACAGGTGGTCCTTCATATGAAGGCAACTGTCTTTTGCAACAGCAACGGAGAGAAGCTTCCAAAATCTGGAGGCTTCATATAGCCAATAAAATTTTGCTCTTTGGGATAATAATGAAAGTTATTTGCAACATTCCCTTTGCCCCTTAATAGCATTCTAGCACTTAAACAAAAGTATTGTTCAAGGCAGTATAAGAGTTAGACACAAACATGACCAAATAGGTTTCCTAACCCTTTCACCCTTAAATAGCACCGGCTCATTCTGAACAGTGTGTACTTTGTAAATTGTTACATTTAAATCATTTACTATCTTAGACAGTTCTATGAATCATGTTATTAATCATTGTTCTGTTTTCTACAGATGACATTAATTACTATCAGGCTTCTATAACACAAAGCCAGAATGGAAAGAAATTATTGTCAGCAGAAGGGTATCTTTATTTCAGCTTTCCCCAAGAGAAATAGAAGCAAATCCTCTTCTGTGTTCTTTTTTGAGCAATAAAAGTTTTCCAATCGTTTTTATCCTAGAGCATAATATCTACGTACACTTGCTTAATAGTGTTAATACTTCTTCTCTTTTTGCAGACTGAATAGCTTACTATTCATTCATCAATTACTTACTCCCAAATACTAATCTTTTTTCTAGTTCAAAATCCACCTCAAAGGTCTCTTGAGAAAAAGCTTTTTCACATGCAAACTTGAGAATCATTCATGAGCATCTATATTCAGAAGTAACCCCTACTGATTTAAATGTGGCTTGTGCCCTAGAAATTGTGCTTAGGACTGCAACCCTAACTCCTCTGCTGTTGAAGACCAACTAAACAGTAGTTGTGGGCAAACGACACATTAATGATGTGATTAGCAATCACGTGTTATGTGATTTAAAAGTATATATGAGGGCGCTGATTGCTGTCTAGATCACAACATATGGGTCAATTGAAGCCTTCTTCTCCCAGCTGCATGAAAATTGCCCCCCTGGGCCCTTAGCGTTAAGTGGGGAAGAGCTCCCACTAGTGCCTATATGAGATTTTTTCCCCCTAAAATTAATTGCTACATGGGATGGAGGCAGAATTTCTTAGAGACTCCTGCTGGGGAATAAAAGCTTAAACCTCCTTTCTCTACCTGCTGTGACCTTGATAACAACTACACACACACACATGCCCAGTATTAAGTTTTCAAAATATGATTGCTAATCGTGTTGCCTGCATGTCACTTTGAACCACATTTATTCCTCAAGTAAGGTGAACAAACACTGAGTTGTGCTGGTGCACGAGGAGAAAATCACAGCTGTTTCACCGCTCCCCACTCTTGTTGCTACCCTATCACATTTAGTCTACTCCTTGGGTTGCACATGATCTGTTTGTTGGGCAACTGCCCCTGAAATGAATCTATCCTACCCACGTTCCAATTGTGCAAGGGTAAAAATGCAATTTAAAACTGCTGATGTAGCTTGTGCTACATAGGACCAATGTGGCTCAGAGGCTAAGCAATCATTGAATTAAGCCAGTAAGTAGAGAAGCAAGCAGGGTATGAGCAGGTAGGCAGGCAAGCCAGTAAGGAAGCCAGCATAGTTAGATATAGTGAAGTGATCAAGAATGGGCAGTTTGGGAAATGTCCGGCCTTTATTAAGAAGCAGATTGTTCACACACTGAATCCATGCCAAAGTGGAGCTGGAACCCACTTGTGGCATCTAGCAACATCAACAACTTCTATTATTTATATGCTGCCCATCTGACTGGGTTGCCCCAGCCACTCTGGGTGGCTTCTAGCAAATTAAAACATCTAAAACATGTCAGTGTTTGAAAAGGAAAAGGTTCTGATCTCCTTTGCCTGGTCCTCGGACCCTAGTCGGCACAAAGAGTCCTTAAAAAAAAGAGTACTTTGCAGAATGCTGCTTTTATTCTAAAATGTCTTCTCCAACCATGACCAACAGCTTTACATACCAAACGCAACCAGCTTTCTACCATCCAACCAACCCACACCACACACAATCAATGACCACTCTTTATATACAGGCATATGTAGGTGAACAGTAGTGATGTATGGAAGTGAGAGCTGGACCATAAAGAAGGCTGATCGCCGAAGAATTAATGCTTTTGAATTATGGTGCTGGAGGAGACTCTTGAGAGTCCCATGGACTGCAAGAAGATCAAACCTATCCATTCTGAAGAAAATCAGCCCTGAGTGCTCACTGGAAGGACAGATCGTGAAGCTGAGGCTCCAATACTTTGGCCACCTCATGAGAAGAGAAAACTCCCTGGAAAAGACCCTGATATTGGGAAAAATTAAGGGCACAAGGAGAAGGGGACGACAGAGCATGAGATGGTTGGATAGTGTTCTTGAAGCTACGAACATGAGTTTGACCAAATTGCGGGAGGGAGTGGAAGACAGGAGTGCCTGGCGTGCTATGGTCTATGGGGTCACGAAGAGTTGGACCTGACTAAATGACTAAACAACAACATCATTTAGGTGAAAAGTTGCATGAGTCGTGCAGGCTTTGCCATTGTAGGCCGCTGACTCATGCTGACTCAGTTCCTTTTGTATTAAAGAAACAGTGGCTAATTTTAAGCCATGACAAAAATCAGTTTTTTATCAGGCTTGCTGAGTTTGCAGCTTAGCAGCAGCTTAGAACCTTCTAAAGTAGTGGTGCCTACACACAACAGACAGCTGATCATCGGTTCTCTCTCTCCTGTATATGTACAGGTTGACCAGAGACACACCATGTCAAACCTTCTCCCTTCTTTAGTGTACTGAAACCTGCATTGAGAAGATTAGCAATCCTGAAAAAGAAGCATGAAATGTGAGTCTTAAAAAAACGAGTGCATTGATTAGAATGGAAAGGTCAATGGGTTTAATACATATACCTGCATACAGAGATGGTGGGGAGTTTAGAACACTTTGGTAGATGTTGGCTTCCTTTTTTTGGGTAGGAATTACATTTGCTATATTCAACCAATTTTACTGGGCAGCACGATGTCACAGCGATTTTTCAAACCACGCTGGGTTGAATATGTTTCAGTTTTGAGTACTTGTAGACATGTTGACCCTTTGACCCAATGGTGTTGACACTCTGAAACTCCCAGTGTGAAAGGATTAAATCAGGCTGTGGGGAGAATTGGATTTACAGTTCATTTGTAAGTCCTTTTCTCCTCCTCTCCATGCTTTCCTCTATCAGCCAATCAGTTTGTCCTGAACACCTATTCAAGCAGCAAAGGAATGAAGGAGATCTAAGAGAGGCATTGAGAAGTACCAGAGTTCAGCACTCCTGACATTATTGGCCTGACATTAGTGCAGCTCAGGAATGAGTTACATAGAAAAAAGGGAGTTTTTCAAAAGGAGTCAAGACCTACATTTCAAAGGAGGGGGGCTTAAAAATGGATCCAGGTGTTAGCAGATGAGCACATGGTAGATGAAAGCAGTAGCACAGCTACAATCTCACGGCTTCTCTCGGAGGCTTTTCTCTATACAATCTGTAACTGGCTAAATTTTGTTGGCGTGATTCCTTTTATTTGAGTTTTCCCCTTTTGAGTTGTTTGTGGATTTCTAGATTCCCTTCAGTCTCTAAATGTGTGTTTTCAAGCTTCCGTTTGGCTAGCCAAATTAAACAAAGACTGACACATTTGTTAAATCAATTTTTATAGCGACAGGAAGTTATCCTCTAGCCCTTATCTTTGTGCTGTATCAGGATGGACCAAGTGTTGAGAGTATGGAGGAAGCACTTGAAAAACTACCATATTTCACATCAGAATAGAAAGATGCTGAATTTTAATCTCATTTTGATGAATTTGTCCAGCATCCATACAAATAACAACACTTGAAGCCCAATAAGACCATGCTTTTCTCAAGGTTGTTACTAAATTCTGTTTCTATCTGTGCTTTTCCATGAGCAAAGCACACAGAAATATCACGTGGTTGTGTCTCCTAACATTTCTTTAGTTTATTTGAACTAAGTATATAGTGATATTCCCCATCATGCCAGGACTTTTATGCCACTGAACTGACAAATGATAGCAAAACTCCTGGCGGAAATAAACAATAGTGAGAAACTACATTTTTATTGAACTCTTTGAATGTTGTTTTGACGTAATAATTTTGAGCATTAACTCTGTGTTTCCTAATTCCCTGTGAAACAGTTTAGGATAACACATTGTCTAAAAGAAGAAATCCAGAGCAGGATCCATATTTATGCCACAGTTGTGCATACAATATACCTTTGTTTCAAACTGCAGTCTCTGCTAGAATAATTTGCAGCAGCAAATGGTACTTAGTTTCTAGAACCTTATGCAGGCAGATATTAAATCCACTGAGTGGTGGTCCTGTACTCCTCTCACAAATGAAAAAGAACTATAAATGTAACTATTTAACCATATAACCAGGCCTTTGGCTGAATAAACGTTCTATGGACTGAAATGTGTTTGTGGTTTGTTTATGTTTATTAGTATTAGTATTATTATTACAAGGTATTTTGTGTTCTCACTTTGTATTCTTATGTGACCTTCAGATGAAGGGCAGTATAAAAATATTTTATCTCTGTTACTATATCTACACACACACACACACACACACACACACACACACACACAGTCTTAAAAATACTAACTAGCATTGATTTAGAAACAATACACACCTCTGAGTATAGAATCCATATCCAACACCCATGCCTGTATCTGTCTCCAGGATGTTGTGTCCTTGCCTGACTCCTGCTTGCTCATAACTAATAGCTTCTTTCAAAACTCCTTTTACTGCACTGCTGTACTTATGAAGAATTGATACTGCATTAATACTCTCCATCTCTCCTTGGGGAGTGTGCTTTTACCTATAATCTTACCAGGCAATCAAATGCAGTTTGATTAAAGAAAATGTGCAGGTGCTTTCTGATGTCCCCCTTTAAGGTAGTTATAAAACTAAAGAAATCAGGAAATAGTTCATAGGCTAGGTTGTATAATATAGCTTCACATTACAAAGTTCACCAGTCACTCTCAGATAATAAAAGATATGTGCTTATGCACACTAAAATGGATCTTATTATGACCATTACCTCTACCATTCACTGACATGATTAATTCGCAAACTGCTTTTGTTCCCAGGAATAGTCACCATGTAGATCTATACATATAGGACTCAAATTTATAGACAACAAAAAGTCATGCATGAGTCAGCTACCAATGCAGATGGGAATGGATGAGCAATAGACTAGAAGATGCAACATAAAATTAAAGCATAGCTAACAATATTATTTTGGAATTAAAAATCCCCCAAACAAATGTGACTCTTTCAGATTCACATTTACGACATCTGACCATCCCCAACTGCAGCAGAAGAAATGCACAAGTGCAGTGTTGAGCAGTATCAGGTGCCAAGGTATGGTCTTAGGACACATAATGCAGCCACCTTGCTGAAGCTCATCAGGTATGTGTTAATGCCTAGGTGGAAAAGATGCCCAAGAACTGTCAGCACCCGTGGATTCTGACTGGCATGCTGGACTATGGCTGGATATAGATGTATCTTTACCATCCGGTTTCTTGAACACGTCATTAAGTGTTGGCTTATAGGTGTGAAGAAGACATCAGGGCCGTCTAGAGCAGGTCGGGCGCCCTGGCGCTGAGGCGCGGAGATCGCTCCGGAGCCCCCGCCCTCGCAGCACGCAGCGCGGCTTCATTGCGCAGCGCCCCCCCTGCCGGCCCCGTGCCACCGGGACTGCACCTAGAGCCGGGCCTGGAAGACATCACATGCCACAGAAGCAACTTTCACCTTGCATTCCCTAAGACACAATGCTTTCAAACTGAGTGTAGCCACACATTCAGCTGTAAAATTTCAAATGGGAATAATTGAGGAATATTCATGCATATGAGTGATAATTGAGGGGTATTCCTGCAGTATGAGTGACCCCAAAGATTAGTATAAGATAAACAGGACCTGGGATTTACAGAGGTATGGGGTGGTGAAGGTGCATGTGCTGTGCAGTTCTTGTGAAAATGCTGGACCCAGGGACATAGGAGAGAATGTTGTAATCCCTCTGTGTATGCTGCTTGTCTGAGATCTGGCTGTGTATCCTGGTACACATACAGTGGTACCTGTATGTATGAGCCGCCCTGAGCCCGGTTTTTGACTGGGGAGGGCGGGGTATAAATAAAAATTATTATTATTATTATTATTATTATTATTACCTTGGTTGTCGAACAGAATGCGTTCTGGGAGGCCGTTCGACTCCTGGAACCATTTGAAAACCAATGGGCAGCTTCCAATTGGCTGCAGGAGCGCCCTGCAGTCAATCAGAAGTCGTGGAAGGCACACTGGACATTCAGCTTCCAGAAACTGTTTGAAAACTAGAACACTCACTTCTTGGTTTCGATCGTTCGGGAGCCGATTTGTTCAGGAGCCAAGGTGTTTGAGATCCAAGGTATGACTGTATCTGTTTTACAGTATCCATGTGCACTGCTATATGCCCTCTTGAGTTAATAAAGTAGTCTGAAAACCATATACAACTCTACATGTTCTGGTGGTTTCTTAAGGAATGCATGGCATTAGTAATCAAAACACACTTTCGGATGGGTGACTGGCCTCTTGTGCTATTGTTGCTTTATTTGCAAAGCCCCACAGTATCCCGACTGAAACTTGCATGTCATTAAAAGTCATTAAAAAACACTAGCATTGAAATGATAGAAAGCACAATGAATTGCAGTATGATGCAAAACAGAAAACTTCTTAGTTAAGCTACTAAATGTACATTATTGCTCTGTGGGTAAAAGGGTGTGACAGGTAGATAGAAACCCTGCTCAGAAACAGTGCAGAGTGTACATATGGATACATGTGGAGGAACAGACATGAGGATGAGCAAACCAGACTTTCGGGGGAGGGGGAGGGGGAGAGAACTTAAAGCAAATTAGATTTCATCCTTCATCAGATATGAAAGTAATTCGTGACAAACCTCTGCTCTTCAGAGCTGATTTCTGATTTCACTGATCGGACTGAAAGGGATCATAAAAATGAAGAATGCAATGCATGGGGTTGTTAGAAAGTTCAGCCTAAATGAAGACCAAGTTAAACAAAAGCCCTGTATCTTCCACAGGAAAAAAAAAGATATTACTAAGAGTAAGAGTTAATGTCGCTAGAATAATTTTACATAACAAGATTAATAAAAACATAGGCACTAAGTTCTAATCCTTAAAAAGAAGAAACCAACTGCTTTTTATAAAGAACAAAATTAAATGCAAATAACAGTGGCTTCAATGCAAGTGAAATGAAGCAAAAATCACCATGGTTACCATTAATTTTTAGTTTTCAGATTAATGAAAATCGCAGGAATCAAACGTGATGATGCTGTCTTTGTAAAGCTTTTGAAAAGGTTGAAATTTTATTAAATGGGGAGGAAAGGTAGTGTAAAGGCAGTTGCACGTTTACACCACATAGTCTTAATTAGTGCTGAAAGGAAAGCTCACACACTTATGGCTCTTTTCATATTATCAATATTGTTAGCCTAGCATCCTAGTATAGATAAAGAACAGTAAAGTCCTTAGAACCCGGTGGAGTATAGTAATTTTCCATTTTAAACCATCATAAAACCCAACAACACAGCCTGAAATTTATGCCAAAAAATTCTTGGGAAAACCCAATTTTGTGGTATGACATGGAAATTCACATTCTTTTTTTAAAGCATATGGTTTGGCATTTATGTTTTTAAATATAAATCTGATTTTATACATTCATTCCAGCCTTTTCATTATAATTTGAAAACCAGGAAGCTCTTTATGACTCACTTCCCCACAAAACATATCACCTACCTATCCATCACTGATTTGTGCACAATGTACCATATGAGTCAGAAATGACACATCCAAAATCCCTTTGGACATATCCAAAAATGCAAATTAGGAACAGAACATTTGCCATTTGATCACTCTCTTAGGATCCAATTTAATAGAGAAGATCCATCAGCTGAGAGGCTACAGAATTTGGCAAAAGCTGTGCTATGCCAGTGGAACACTGGATATGCCACCACCCTGTACAATATTGCCCTCTGCATGCTGAACTGAGAGCTAAGTTTATCCTTGATTTGTTGCATTAGATACCTGATGTGGATGATCAAGTGAAAATTACATATTTGTTGTCTGGTTTTCACAAATTTGTGACAGCCAAATTTGCGAGATTTGCAGTTGCTTGCCCAGCATTTTAGTGTATGTTTCTCCTAATATACATATTTTTTGCATGCAATTTAGCCTACCAAACACTTTTTTTTTGCAAGAAATGTAGTATAAAACATTTTGGCATGTTATTTTTCAGTAATACTGATTGGGGTAGTTTGAATGTCAAGGAATAGCTCAATTTCTCGTTGTCCATTGTTTTGGAAAGGGAAAAATGGGAACTGAATCAAAAACAGTCCCCCATTTATTTCACCATGGCAGACCAAAGGCTAGGGTGTAGCTCAGCACTAAATCACAGCACACAACTTAAGGCTATATCCCTCTGGCCACATGTGATGCACACATAGAGCTTACAAGGGGGAACTCTGGAGAACCAAACCAAGCCACAACACTGGAAGAGAGTGAGATGCTACTTTGCTGCTTAACACCTTTTGCTCTGCTCCAGCACCCTGAGCAAACGTTTCTACTCAAGCATCAAATAAAGAGGGCTCCCTATCTTCACAACCTGTAAATGATGTTGCAAAGCTTGAGTATAGCCACTGTTACTGGATATAAAATTTTGGAGACATCTGAATATACTTTCTTCTGTACACCATGGCTATGTTTGAAAACTCCCGATCTTAAAACCATACACTACCGTAACTGGCTATAATAAATGTATAAACTAATACAGAATGAGTACAAAAATTATTATTATTATATACACAAAAACAAACTATGTCAAAGGCGAGGGTACAGTCCCAAAACTTAAAGTGTTAATAGAGATTGCAGTCCAACCAAATAAGATATTGGAGGAGTACCCAAAGAAACGAGGCGCAGCAGGCGCAGACCAGACGCTCGTGGGTTCACTGGCAGGAGGGCGTGGTGGGCCCAAGTCCAAGAAATGGTAGCGAATGTGTCCACCGGTGCCAGGCTCAGCACACAGGTACCGTCCATAGGAAAAGGAAAGACAAGGTTCCTGGGTACATCCCTGTTTCGCCCAAAATGGGCTTCTTCAGTTGATAACTTGCACAAGTAAGTTAATACAAACTATAAGCTTTCAAGTGAAATGCCATATGTTAAATGCAACTCCCGATCTTATGCATGCACAAACATTAATTTATGGGAAAATATGCATATTCAGAGGGCAGTGTGGTTGCCACCATATTGACATCTGCAGTGCTCCCCCACCTTACCTCTCCATTCTCCAGTGGATGAATCCTGGAGTAATATGAAGTGCATATAACTTCGTCATCTTTTGTATACGATGGAGGTCCAGTGCGGGGAAGAATGTTGTAGTGAGTCAGACATTCTGTGTCCGTGATAGCGTAGTACTGCCAGGGCTCATAGTTGACACCATCTAGTGAACGTTCCAAAACCCAGTTTCCAGGTCGTGGTGAATTAGCTGCTTTTAAAATGATATAAGCAATTTGGAACACCTGGGAGAATGTAAGAAAAATATATATCAGAATAACTGGTTGAAGTATAATTTTCTTTTGCTCATTTACCAGCAAGCAATGCTGATTCTGAAGAAGTTTGATATTATAGCTTGGCTTTAGCAAGCTATAATACAAAGTCTACAGAGAAAACAGTAGCATATATCCTGTTTACAGCAGCATCCCATACATGAGAAGTGAAGCTGAACATTTGCCCTGTGTTAAACCTCCTGTCCTCTATTGTTGTTCTATGGTTGCTCTGCTGTTGCTCGCTTTGGGATAGATGTCTAGCATATAAAGTAGCATGAAAGGGCTGTACCTCAATCTCAAGCTCTACCACTAAGATCCTAGCAGTTCCTATATCTAATATGAAGGAGCTTGGGTCAAGGGGCTATGGAAGAGGGAAAGCACAGCAAAGATGAGCACTGATTCAGGTTGTAGAACCATCACAATGTCATGTGATATGCTGTACCCACAAGGGTGCCAACTTGAATAAAATATGGGGCAGGGGACTAGGTAAGCCCTACTCCACATAATCAATCACAAGGCATGGCACACACACACACACACACACCATTATACAAATTTAGCAAATAATAAAATTTCAGTAACCTCACAAAATTGCTACCGCTGAGCTCCACCATCCTCCATATATTTCCCAGTCCCCAGTTGGTGTTCCAATCCCACCTGGAAACCCATTTTAATCTTTCTTCATCTGAGAAACACCACCCTGAACATTCAGCTGGTGATTTCTACCTGCAGCTTTTGAGTACTGCTCTCATATAAGCAGATTATGAACATTTAATCAACACTCATTATGATTTGCTCTTTCACCTGCCTTTCCAACTAATTTACAAAGGATTTATTTTTTACTAACCTACTTACCAAGACTGATACACAAGACACAATTATATTTGAATAAGCTTTGGATGTGCTAATAATTTATCTTTCTGTAAATCAGATTTTATTACAACCCAGATAAAAATGAAACAGGTGGATACGAGTATACATCTCAGTAAGAATAATTAAAATAAAAGGATTTCCTAGATACTCACATTTAGAATGTAGCAAACTCTTAGACAAAATATATTGCAAATATGGGCAGTTGGATGACTGGGGTATAGGTATTGCCCTCTGAACAGCATTTTATATACTGGAAATCCATCCATTATATAAAGCAGGCATCCCCAAACTTTGGCCCTCCAGATGTTTTGGACTACAATTCCCATTTTCCCTGACCACTGGTCCTGTTAGCTAGGGATCATGGGAGTTGTAGGCCAAAACATCTGGAGGGCCTCAGTTTGGGGATGCCTGATATAAAGGAAAGTATTAGCATACATTGAAAGGTAATAGGGTTTCATTCTAGATAGCCTCTCCAACACTGTTGTATAATATATAAATCAATATTTATCACACAGAAGAAACACTGCTTAGTTTTCCTGGAGACAAGCAGCTGCATGTATTTCTCCAGGTCCAATACAGGCCCTCCTGAAGATAATGGAGAACCACAGCAAGCCATCATTTCCATTTCTGGGGTTCTTAAGAAATGCAAGGTGTAAACAGAAAGCTTAGTGTTTTCAGTTCTGGAGTTACAGCAAGAAGTATGAAGAATGACAAAGAAAATTTTATGGTGAGAAACTAGAAGACAATGTTCTATATCATTAGTTGGTGAAAGCTTGGGTTTTCACTGGAACTCTGCCAATTCACACCAACTGAAGTTTGTGAATATTATAATTACAGAGTGGAACAGATGAAATAATTAGAGCTGTTTCATTTTTTTTCATGGTAGCTTGGCAGCTTTTCCAGTGTTGGCATTAAAATGTGTAAAGGAGAAAAATGGAGATTTCACACTAATACTTTGCTACCGTAACTAAGTACTTCAGGGGTTTCCCAGCAGAGAACTCCGAGAGCTTTCTAAAAATGAATTTAGTGTCAGCTAACATTTATACTTTGTTGTGTTTTTAATTGCTGTGTTCAAGAAAGGTTCTGGGGTGACTGCCTCACTCTCTAAATTATCCAGAGGTGAGCACTGTACTGTTTAGTGCTGCATAAAGCTGTATCATGAAGCATTTCCCCTTACTGACCATCCGTGTCCTTTAACTGTGACTTGCAAGCACCTAGCAGCAAACAGAGTGAAATCTATGTCTGTCTGGCTAAGCCTGCTAGAAAAGAGGATGGTTAACTGTCATCACAACAAACTGGTAGAGCATAAGAAGAGTCCTTTGGGATCAGACCTATTTCAAACATTTCTTATCCTATTTCAAACAGTGACCAGACAAATATTTCCAGGAAACCAATTGGGATATTGTTCTCCCCAGCTTTTTATATCCCAGCAACTAGAATACAGAGGGCTGTATCCAACTAACTTAAGAGTCATTGAAATTAATGGACCTATATTAGTCTATGAGAGATTCCCAATTGTGCAATGCTTGGAAATCCATTTTTTCCATCTTTGCAGCACTACGGTAGGAGGACCTGCACCCCTATAGAACAGGGTTAGGCTACATGGTGTCCCCCAGATGTTGTAGAGACTCCAACTCTCACCAGCCCCAGATAGCATGTCAAGTGGTGGTGGGAGTTGTAATCCAGCAACATCTGGGGGAAACCCGGCTATAGAACTTGTTCTACTCACTTTCTCAAAGACTAGAAGCCCTGTCCCAGATAGGATATTGACATCCTTTTCATAAAGTATACTGAAGCATCTAACTTGACTGTGTCAAGCCAAAATGAAGTTCCATCAGGCTGCCACTATTCCCTTGGAATTTTAAGTGATTCCTAGCCAATTAGGTTGCTTCTATTCACTCACATCACCCTAGTCCTATCAAAGCCATTGTCCCACACTCACCCCTGATCATTTCCTGACAGTTCTTTGTGTCCCATATCTGACTTTTTATCCTTCCTTTCCCTGTCCCTTTCTGCAACAGAAATACGCCACCCAACCATTATCTAATGTAATAGCAAAGTACTTTCTCCTTCACAACATGCAGGTGGTTCCAGATAATAAGGGAGGAAGTCAACATCACACTTGAGGAGTGACCAGCCCAATGTCATTCAGTAAGCTTCATGGCTGAGTGGGGATTTGAACCCTAGTCTCCCAGGCCCTAGTTCAGAAGGGCCATTACAGTTTTCACTAGCATGACTCAAGACAGACACTGGAACCTGACTATTCAAACCTGCTGAATGTTATAGGGAGGAAATACTGATGGCCGTCTTGGGTGATAGTTGCACACAGGAACTTAGCTATTATCATTGTACACTTCTTCAAGGACACAATGGCAGCAACAAGGTATGTCACAAAAAGTGGTTATGCTGTTGTCATTGCAGCTCCTTAGTCTTTCAGCTCTCGCTCACTCCCCTTCCTGACATTTCCAACACAAACCCTCTACTCTCTTCATTTCCCCACTAAATGACAGAGTGAACTCAAGTCAGTAGTTATAGCCACACTGAATCAGATGAATGGATGTCATTTATAGCAAACAATGTAGTGCAGCTTAAATACGACTAGAGTATATTTTACCCTTTCACAAAATGAAGCCATTTGAAATGAATTGGTCTGTTTGGAGTGCTTGGTAATTTAAGGTTCTTTTCCTGTTTGAATACCTTGGGAAACGACTGCATTTTACAAGAGCTCCTCTCTGACTTATTATCGTGGGGAGCCATATTCAATTTTCATCTGCCAGTTTTTGGGGATGGAGGGCAAGGAATAAATGGCTCAGTTGTTCTAAAGATGTCCAATTGCATTTATATTACTCCAGCCATAGAGATTATTGGGTCACATAGTACTTAGATGAGAAAAAGAGAGAGAACTGTGAAACACTCAAATCAACCATTCTAAAAGTTGGGTTATATTCAGTGCTCTGAGTTTAAAATGTTCGCAAAAGGTGGCAGGCTAGCATGAATTTAGCATTGCTCCCAGGAAATGTGGTGTTTCCTCTGACTTGCTATCACATGAGTCAAGAGAGGAAAACTGAATAGGAGCATGATTGAAATCACCAAGGCAGGCAATTGGAAACAATGGGTTGTTCTTTTTTGAAAGAAAATCTGAGCCACAGTTTTTTCTTGACACAACTCTCTTCAATGAATGATCCTCTAATGAAGGATATGATTCATTCTTAAACCTTAAGTTGTCTTCATCTTGAAGGTCATGTTCAAAGTGTTAACCAAGCAAACATATTTGGGATTCTGAGGCAACTTTCAGCTATAGTAGGTTGATTGACCCCTGGAAATCCTTGTCTGTTTCTATCACATAGCAGCACTCTGTCAATGTGAGGACATAAGAAAAGCACTTTGGAGCAGACCAAAGGCTCACTAAGCCTAGCATCCTACTTTTTTCTGTGGCCAGGCAGAAGCCTTCAGGTAGCCCACAGCCAGGGCATGAAAGTAACAGCTCACTCTGGTTCTTGCTCCTCAGGAAGTGGGATTTCTGAACCAGGAGATTGCATCCGACCACAATGACTACTAACTCAAATGAAATTTGTATGATTCTCTTTTAAAATCACTGACATTTAATGGCCACCAGTACATCTTGCAACAGTGAATGCCATAAAATAATTGTGTGCTGTGTGAAGTATCTGACACCTATCTGAAATACATAAATTGTGATCTCAAAGCTCCGGCCCTTAATCCCATATGTACTGGTACTACCTGTGGTTTGTTCAGAATTGCAGAAATACATTCTGCACATGCTCAGGGACAACTATTCAAAAGAACATGGTGTTCTGTGACACATGCCATTGAAAGCATTTAAAAATATTGCTCTAAATTTCACCTCCAGACTCTATAGCCTATCTGTTCTGCACTACATGGTTCACTTCTGGCCTCAATTCAATGTGCCAGTGCTTACATTTGAAACTCGTAACCACCTTTGGTCCTGGGTGAATTGAGGGGTTTTAGTCTCCCATATGTAGGCTTCCAAACATTCCTGCTTCTAGCATCTCCCCCTCAGAATGCCATTTGGCAGCTAGGGATGCAGATCAGACCTGCTTTACTTGTGTCACCAATGATCTGGAATTGCCTTCCAAGGCAGATCTATATGGACTTATCACTATATTGCTTTATTGAGCATATGAGTATTCTACATAAGGCTGGGTAGAAATTTATTTCAGTGTCCGGGGGAAAGGGGGATACAATTTTCAGAGGATAATATTTCAAACTACATACTTACAATATGGAATTTGACAACTGGACACCGTAAATGGATTATTCATGCCCTTACTATGGCCAAAAGACTGATACTGATGCACTGGAAATATAATTGTATGGTTCCATTTAATCAATGGATTGAAGATATGACTACACTTGCAATTTATGAACGGATTGCTTATGAACATAGACTTTGCATAGATAAGTGTAATGATATTTGGAACACATTTATACAAAATATAGTAGGTTATATGTATATATTAGATAAGTACAGCATGTATAATTGTTAACTTTTATAATGATACAGTATACATTTTATTTTTTATTTAGTTTAATTAAACTGTTCTAAAAATAATAAATGAAATTTATGTCAGTGAAATCTGGTGAGACAATGGTAAGGAACAATAAGGATATTGTGTTAGTATTAGTGTTTTGTGAAAAAATTGTTGAATCACACTTGTACAGCTATTTCATGAAGAGAGATACTTTCTACCATGCACTCAAAGCCATCTGGTTTTATCTATTAAAAGAAAACTTATCCCCCCCCCCTTTGGCATTTAGAAGACTGGAATGCAGCACATTTCAACTATTATAACAAGAATGGTTGCCATATTAGTTCCAAATGCAGACAGGTGTGGTTCAAATAATAGCTTCTACTTGGCTAAATCTGTTGCTAGCAATCTGTTGACTCCTGATCCAGTATCTTGAACTCTGTATTCAGACCTACATTATGGATGCAAAGATCCAGCCTGGGAATAGTGTGTGCAAGGCTTCCCCACATCGTTTGGGGGTGGGGGTGGTGTTTGGACTGGTTTCCAAGTATGTACAGAATACTAGCATTAAGTTTCATTCCATTAACATGCTGGACTGGAGCCCACAGGTGCTTAGATATTATGTGTATTGTGTTTCCTGCAGCAGGATAGTAAGATCTACATTAAATTTTTCTGCTCACTGCAGATCTGAAACTTTTAGCACTTTCTTTTAGCTAAGCCAATGATAAAAAAATGCAGTAAGAGTGTTTTAAAAAAGAGCCCAGAAAATAATCAAAATTCCAAGCTAATCAAAACTCTTTTGAGACTGGTTTTTATTTTAATGTGAAGACCTATTGCCAGTAATTATTAATATAGCATACTAAACTCATTTTGAAGCATAGAGTAGACAATAGACTACTCTCTCCACTTCAGCCTTTAATTGTGAAAATTCCACAAGTTCTTTGTTGAAATTATACCAAGTTATTTACATCTGAGAAAGTTGAGGAATACCCTAGATATTGCAGTGTCCATTCCACAGCTTAACTGCCGGAGAGTGGCTTCATGAAAAGAAACAATGGAAAGGGGTGGGGAGAAGAACAACCCTTGAGGACTAGATAAGCAGTCAGAGACCTGGCATAGGAGAATGGATATTTCCTCTGCCTTTCCAAAATCCCCACAAGGGAGCAGGCCCATATTGTAAGAAACAGACTACAGAAACCAGTAGAAACTAGGAACACGTGACATTTTAAAATGACACTGCAGGTTTGAGCTGTAAATCTAGTCAAATATTGGGTTCAAATCTTGCACCAGCTCTGCAATATACAACATGCAATCTAACTGGACTATTTACAGGTAGGTAGCCGTGTTGGTCTGGGTCGAAGTAAAATAAAAAAATTCCTTCAGTAGCACCTTAAAGACCAACTAAGTTTTTATTTTGTTATGAGCTTTCGTGTGCATGCACACTTCTTCTGGACTATTGATGATGACTTGAATGAGATAGCAAGATAAGGAGGCAATGGCAGCATAATGGCAGCTTGTTTGAAAAGGGCTGCTCTGAAGTAACTGGTTTATGGTTTGCAGCCTAAGCATATTAGTTGAAGATAATGAGAGAACAGGTTGCATGTTTCTGAGCACAGTTCAAAGTGTTGGTGCTGACCTTTAAAGCCCTAAATGGTTGCAGGGAACCAGGCAGAGGGCCTTCTCGGTAGTGGCGCCCGCCCTGTGGAACGCCCTCCCATCAGATGTCAAAGAGAAAAACAGCTACCAGATTTTTAGAAGACATCTGAAGGCAGCCCTGTTTAGGGAGGCTTTTAATGTTTAATAGATTATTTTATTTCATTTTTCTGTTGGAAGCCGCCCAGAGTGGCTAGGGAAACCCAGCCAGATGGGTGGGGTATAAATAAATAAATAAATAAATAAATAAATAAATAAATAAATAATTATATTGCACTAGTTTTTAATGAGAGAACAGGGTTGCACTAGTTTTTATGGATTACAGTCCACTTCTTAAGGTGCATGAAGTGTTATCTTAAATTGTCAGATACAGATACACACACGCACACACACACACACTCACACTCACTCATGGTGCATAAGGAATACCTGCAGTCTCTCTCTTAGAAATGCTTCAGGCTTATGGAAGATGCGGGCCCAGTTCTGAGATAATGGAGTATCCTATGGGTTTGGGAAGGGGACTCTTGGTTTGAGAAAATCTTGCAACCGGTGTGCCCAAATTCCAGGAAGCAGCAGGAATCTGGATAACTTCAAAAGTTTGTATTTTTTGGCAAACAATAGACCAACAGCTCTACATAACAGCTAAGACTTCCTATACTGGCAAGACCAATGTTCCCGTTAGTTCCCACTAAGCTATGGAAGTAGCCACACCCAGAGAGGGGAGGAGTATGTTCTGTTGCATACCAGACATGTCACATTGCCACCTCTAGGATCAGTCCCAAGTGCCCTCTTGATATCACACAGAAAGTCATTTTCAATAATCTCAACAGCTGCCTCTAGGTTTGGTTACTATTTCCCCTGAGATTGAGGGGAAATGCAGGTGTTCATTTGCTGAAGATACGTGAAATGAACCACACACACAAAATGAACATTCAGATCACTCACTCAAGGATATCATCCTCAAACTAAAGTAAATGCTGAAGCTCACAGATTTTACTGTGAACTGTGAACCGAATCCATGCACAATTAGTTCACACCTTACATTTTTGTGCATATTGGGAGGTTCGGGAAACCCTTGCATTGGCCATTGTTACAAAAATCAATTATTAATTTGCATTAAAATTTTCTTACATGTGAAGTCAACAGCATTTGGGCTTTTGTGGCTATTTGGTCATGTTGAAACATTTTTTTCAGTACACTGACCTCTGTCCATCTTTTGTAAGCCAGTTCGAGGTGGGTTTTTAAAAATAAATAAATTAAATTTTGTTAAATAGATAAAAAATGTTAGATAGATAAAAATAAATTGTAGCTTATGTCTTCGTGAAATATGTAAGACATAGGCTGATCCAATGTGGACAATGGTCAGGATATGCCACAAATTCTGTTTTAACTGGCAATTTTGGAACAATCGTAAGAATGAATAATTTAAAATAGCAGAAAGGATGGAGGGTGAAACTATAATAGAAGAGAAAGCTAAAAGTGATAGAAGTAGAGGTCTATGCAAAATGCAAAAACATGTTTATTAGAGTGTTTATATATTTTGTAAACAGATGTATGCTTCAGACATGTGTTGTGATCAACATACTTGTTGGGTCATTCAGAAGTCCAAGTCAACTTCCAAAACCTATTTAATCCATCATTTATAATTAATGTAAATCATATGTGAAAATATGTCTCTATGAACTGTGGAAGTATTTTTTTTTAAAAAAAAGAAAAATCCTTTTCAAGTGTTTAGCAGTTAAGAATAGCTAAGCAATTATTCACAGCTGCACACACACCCATTTTATTTGTTAGAATTTTTAATTGTTACAGCGTTTTAGATTTTATAAATTCCATTTTCTGTCCTGGGGCCTGTGGGGCAGCATAGCTTGTAGAACTGAGTTACCAAAGAACCCCTCTAAATATTTCCCAGAATTTTCCTGTATTAGACACTATGGCCCACATGATAAGACACAAGATTCCATTTCCACTGGTAATTGCCTCAATCTGTACAGTACACACTGTGAAGCACACTTCCATAACTTGCAATACCCACTAACAAATGGCTCATAAGACACAGGAAACTGTATCCTATTACAAAGGGTAATTCACTACACTAATATTATTCATATTGTGCTGAAATGAATCATTAATCTACATACCGCTAGCCAATGAAGCAGGAAATCTCATTGTGTATTGCTCCCACCTGCTCTTCTGGCTCAAAATAAATCCATTAGCTAGGAGCCGTTTGTGTAATTTAGCTTGCAGAACAGCGTCACACAGAGAAATACAATTGAATAGCTACTTACATATCTGTAATATGAGCAATATGTATGTAGGAATTATGTATAGTTTCTAACAACTTGAGACTTAATTTTTGCATAGCTATATTTCATGGAGTTGCAGCAACAAGCTGTACTGGAGTCCTTCAACCCCTTTATTTATTGTGATAGATTAGCCTTAGTCCAACCAAGGTTCATTCTAAAACCTCAGTCATGTCACTGAAAATGCATAGATGACATTTTTGGTGCAATCCAACTCAGTCACCAGTCCTATTGAATTCAATGGTACTTATTCCCAGCAAGTAACTCCCTGTGTATAGCAGGTACATCACTGGTCCCTGGCCCATGGCCTATGCTGGCTGGGGCTGATGGGAGTTGCAGTCAAAAAGGATGTGGAAGGCCGCCTTTGGTATGTAGGATTGTGTCACAAAAGTCACGCTCGAAGAAGAATTTGGAAGGAGAGTGTGGGGAAATGCTCACATTATTCCTGTCCTTTGTAACCTTCAGCAGAAGAAACTGGTTTGCAAGGTCTACTTTGGAATGCAAAGCAGGAATGATGACAACTGTCTGGAGATATAGTGCCAATTATATATATATATATATATATATATATATATATATATATATATATATATAAAATCTTTTAATCCTCACAGTTGCAAAGATGTCTCTTGGCACTTCAGCAGAACATAAACTGGACTAGTGTTATCTTTTCTCAATCTTAACAGGCATCTTGTAACAACTTCTCTAAAAGATATCATGAGCTTATCATCTCAATAAGGTAGATCCCGGACCTTTGTAGAAATGTAATTAACATAAATAAAAACTATTTTATTACCTTTACACATTTCTTTATAACAATGGCTAGTCAAGACAAGGAATGAAGACTTTGCAGTCCTGCTAGCATTGTCACATGTTGTTGTTGTTTAGTCGTGTCCAACCCTTCGTGATTCCATGGACCAGAGCATCCCAGACACTCCTGTCTTCCACTGCCTTGCAGTTTGGTCAAACTCATGTTAGTAGCAGCATTGCCACACACTCTGACAAGATTTTTTAAAATGGTGTATTGTTCCTAATGTGCCTTATATGAAAGGAATGTTAAATATGGAATAATGAAGCTTTGTGAAACAGTAAAAATACTCTACTGAAGTAGAAGGGCTTCTCATTTTAGTTCTGCCACATTTCTGTTGTGATGACTGACATCTGACTCAAGAATGGCATTTTTGTCATTGTTGCATCAAAAAGCTTTAAACATGACTGCTGAGAAGTTGTGCCCTTATGATTTGGTCAAACTGTTTGTTGGTGTTGGGGACTGGCTGGACACTGAGGAGGGGGGTGGTTGGATACTGATGAGTGGGCAATGGGAGGAGTGGGGTTGGAGACTGATTGGGATAAAAAAAAGATGGGATCCGTGATCTGGGGGGAGCCTGTAGCAGCTGAGAGACAGGAGTCAGAGGCAGGAGAAGCTGTAGGATCCGAGAGTGAAGAACAGGTGCTGGAGGAGGGAGAGAGAGGTCAGGTTGGTGTAGAGTCAAGGGCTTCCATACCTTCTCCTCCTGCCCCCACCTCTCCTGCTCCACTCAGGAGCAGAAGAAGACTGAAGTAGGAGGAACAAAAGGTTACATGTAGGTTATATGTGTGCAGCTGGGATAGGGGAGACACAAGCTGAGGTAGGGAGCGGGGACTCTCTGTTGCAGCAACTGCCTCATGGGATGCACACCTAGGAGTAGCTGGGAAACGTAGGACTGATGGACATGCCTTTCCCTAACTTGTAAATGTTACAATAAAGAGTTAATTTCTCACTCTGGACATTCCTTGTCTGACAGCGCTGTGACAGCTGGCTATTTTGAGCTTATCTGTTTTGTTGGACTAAGCTTTGGCTTTCATTTTAACATCATTGTGATTTCATTAATTCTTCAATAACCCTAATTTCGAGAGTGGTTTTTTTGGGGGGCAGTGAGCATGATAGATAAAGGTTATAAACAAACAGGCTCATGGATACAAAAATGAAGTGGTGTTCTTGGGGTGCTGCACTGGTGAGTATGTTTTAGGTTATGATATGGATTTCCCTTACCAAAAACAAAGTCAGATCAGGTTACAAAATAAAACATGTTGGGTAACATCCAATGTTAGTCATATTCAGAGCAGAGTCACTGAAATAAACATGTACTCTGGCTTAGTTTTATTTCACCCATCAAATATAAAAAGAAACACAACTGCTTTGACTTACTTTGTGATTTGCACAGCCAATTCACTTGCCCCTCTCTGGGGTCTTCAGTCAGAACCCAGCCTCTGGACTCCTTTACCAGGTTACCCTGAATTAACCCCCCCCCCCGATTTAGACCAGGCATCCCCAAACTTTGGCCCTCCAGATGTTTTGGACTACAATTCCCATCATCCCTGACCACTGGTCCTGTTAGCTAGGGATCATGGGAGTTGTAGGCCAAAGCATCTGGAGGGCCGCAGTTTGGGGATGCCTGATTTAGACTAAGGATCCAACACAATACTGTTTCCCCCCCAAAAGTTGACAACTGCTATGAGGAAGGCAAAACCTCCAGGCAGGCCCAATCTGTCTGCAGACAAACTCTTCCTGGCCCAATATGGAGAATGAGAAGCCCCATAGCAAAGCCACACTCATGCGCTGCCCATTTACCTCGGGGCAGAGCTATAGCATATATAGGATAGTGGTATGACTGCTTCAAGCTTTTATGCCCCACTGGTGGACCCAACAGAAGACTGGCCCCGTAAGGTTCACCACCAGAGCATCACCCTCCCCGCAGGCATCAACTGCCTGCCAATAATAATAATAATAATAATTTGAAGGGACCACTCCAAGGTACAACTTCCACTGCTGTTTGAATATGGTAAGTAGTCTTTGTCACCATCCCCAAAGGTCTGGCTATCTTCACCAACAGATGAAAAGTTTATGCTAGATACACCTCCAATAATTTGGAGATAATTTCAGGCAAATGATTCTGCCATTATCTTGTGACCACCTATATTCCTATCATAACATATCATATGATATTACATTATATTAATATATGCTGAAAACATCCAGCTTTTTTTTTTAAAAAAAACTGTTTTTACTTCCAATAAGCTGCTTATCTGCAATATATTTCAAAAACAGGAGCAAGCCTATACAAGATTCAACTACTTCTGAAACTCATTGTCTGTTTTATGATGGTAATTTGAAACTTTCTACCAATTTGACTTACTTTTGGATCATCTGCTGAAACAGTGTCAAATTTAGAATAGCCTTCCCCACTTTGGTTTTATCCAAATGTTCCGGCCACAAATTCTCCACTTGCATTTATTAGATATACACAGTGCTTTTTTTCTTAAAAAAATGTTTAGGGGAACTCTCATTTTGACTCAATCACCATTTTATAGTTCAATTCAAGAAAAGTGAATACATTAAATGGACAAAAGTACAAAGATTCACATAATGTTTAGGGGTATGCGTACCCCTGCGTACACCCCCCCAAAAAGCATTGGATATACATCTTGTTCCCTGAAATGTATTGAATCATAATTAAGTGCACTGTAACAATGAAAGCCTAATTCCCCATAGCCCGCCATGGAGAAATGATCCATATATTTGCAAATGTAAAAAAGCTATGCAACTATTAGAACATCCCCTCTAAAGGGTCTATTGCTGCCATCATCCTTGTGTTAACTCTGTGTTAGCAATAAAATGTTTCTGCCCTTGGAGCGGTTTTAATCTTTAGCAAAGATCCTAAATTTCAATGTCTGTTCGGAGATAAACGGCAGCTGCAATAGTAATTCTGTCATATCTTGTGACCATAGATATTCCCATATACTGTTATTTATGCTGCAAACATCCAGTTTTAAAGGTTTTGTCCTGATTCCCCGTAAACTGCTTAGCTGCAGTATATTTCAAAAACAGGAGCAAAGCTGACCAAGACTCAGCTACCATTGTGTAATCTTACTACAACACTTCGAAACTTCCCAACACTTTGACTTCATTTATGGGGCTTGCCACTGCTTCTAGGGTGTCAAGTCTGTATGCATGTTAGAACAGTCTTCTCCAACATGGGGAGGCTGGTGCTGGCTGGTGCTGGTGAGAAATGTAGTCCAAAGCATCAGAAGGGCACTATGTTGGGGAAGGTCATTAGCCATGATGGCTATGCTCTGCCTCCATGGTCAGAGGCAGAAATGCTTCTCAATGCCAGTTCCTGGAAACCACAGGAGGGGGTGTAAGCTCATCGGGCTGTGTTTCCCCAGCCACTCTGGCCGGCTTTCAGCAGAGTATAAAAACATATTTACATGAAAATGCTGCACACTTCACTGATAGATTTTTAACGAACTTGAGTACAGATAAGTTTCCAGAATTTGCAGGCTGTGCGCACACACGCACAATTCACAGTTGAAAACATACCTGGCCACCAATAAAAACAATACTGCTAACAGATAAGCCTTAATATTGCATGATAATTCAACAAGCTTCTGTTGTTCTAGATCTTGGAGCATGCTGCTGACTCACGAGTACTGCATAAAGGCAGACGGTTTTAATTGCATTGGCTTCAATAGCTTAGCTGAAGATGCCTAACTCTGTAGGATTGTGGCATTAATCAAACAGGTACTATATATAGATGGCAAACATGAATATGCACACAAATATATTCTGATTAGTTTAGAAGGCTGAAGGATGGCCTGTTTTGTGTGTGTGTGTGTGTGTGTGTGTGTGTGTGTGTGAGAGAGAGAGAGAGAGAGAGAGAGAGAGAGAGAGAGAGAGAGAGAGAGAGAGAGAGAGAGAGAGCTTTCTTTCAAACTGCAGTTTGTATCTCTGGTGGACTGCACTCTGCAGCCTTCTTGGGTGAGCAGACTTCCTGGGGGAAAAACCTCACAGCAGCCTCGACTTCACTTTCCTGTAAGTCAGGCATCCCCAAACTGTGGCCCTCCAGATGCTTTGGCCTACAACTCCCATGATCCCTAGCTAACAGGACCAGTGGTCAGGGATGATGGGAATTGTAGTCCAAAACATCTGGAGGGCCGAAGTTTGGGGATGCCTGCTGTAAGTGCAGGAAGGTGGGGAGGTTGCCTACCAAGTACCTGACAGCTGTCTGTTATCTGTTAAAGTGGTTTCTGCTTTTAAAGAAAGACCTTTTTTGGGATAAGAGGAAGAACTTCCTATACAAATTAGCCAGTGCACTGATCTGAGGTACTCAGTAGTCAGTCTTCCTGTTCCCAACACTTCAGTTATAGTCTAGGGAGAAGATATCATGAAGTAACTCCTCATGTAGGGCTTTTTTCAGATCAAGACATGTGAACGGCCAGGAGGCTCCAGAATGCCGGAGAAACGTTTGATAGAAGTTGTAAAAAAATGCACTATCACATTCACATCACAATGACAAGGAAAGGCTGGCATCATTTCATGTTTGTAAAATTTAGATGGTCAAGCAGCTGTGTACATTTTAAAACCTGATATTATATATAAAATACTTATTGTTAATGGGTGCTAACATTGTTTCTTTCTTCCCTCTCTCCCTTTTATCCTGCTTACAATAAAAAGTATAATAAACAAATACATGAACCCCCCCCACTGAAATTATAAAGACATTCTGAAGCCTCTTGTGAATGAAGCAGGGGGAAACAGGTGCCTCTTTCATGGGGGAAGAAACATTTACATAAATTGAAGGCAGACATTAATGGAAACTATGCATTTCTTCATGAGTCATTTGCATGACTTTCTCCTCTGCTGCTCATGATTCCTCTATTGTGGCTTGGTGTCCAAAGCTGATCCGTCTTCCTAGAGAGACCTTTCTAAATATTATTTTAAAATCCCCCCGCCCCCAATCTTTGCAACAGATAGAAGCCTACTGATTTTTAAATTTAAAAAAATACAGAGAAGAGCCTGCTGCATCAGGTCAGTGGCCCATCTGTTCTCATGATGTTCAACCAGAAGCCTATGGGAAGCCCACAAGCAAAGCCTGAGTACAACAGCACTCTCCCCTTCTGTGGTTTCCAGCAACTAGTATTCAGAAGCATACTGCCTCCTACTGTGGCAGTCGAACATATCCATCGGGCTTAGTAGCCGCTAGTAGCCTTATTATCCATTAATTTGCCTAATCCTTTTTTCTTTTTTTTAACAGCCATCCAAGTTAGTGGCCATCCCTGGCATGGTGGGAGCAAATTACATAGTTTAGCTAAGCAGAGTTTGAAAAATGTTAATAATTTAATAATGATAAATCTCTTGTCTCTCCCGAATCTTCCAACATTCAGCTTCATTGGATGACTCTTAGTTCTAGTTTTCTGAGAGAGGCAGAAAACCTTTTCTCTATCCACTTTCTTCATACAATGCACAGTGCTGTAAGCTTCTACCTTGTCGTCTTAACTTGCCTTTTCTCTAAACTAAAAATTACCAAATGCTGTAACCTTTTCTCCATTTTGAAGCTTGAAACGTGATGGGGGCTGACTTATATTGCTATGCATATAAGATTTCAGCTGTTTCCTAGCCACAAAACTATGGGTTGTATTGAAGGCTGCCCCAGCCCTCTGGCATAGATTTTAAGGATGTGCAGGGGGGAGAAGTGGAAGGGAAAGTCCCACTACAAGAGCAACAGTGTTGGAGACAACCCTATGATCCCCAGTCAAGGGCAGAGTTAAGGGTAGACCATAAATACCCTTGGCTTATGGTACTTGCATGCTTCTGAAAGGAACGCTATAATTACCCTAAAATGGAATAATAATTATATTTTCCTGTTTATGCAGCTAAAATGATGTCATTTAGGGGGAAAATGCATTATTATTTATTATTGTGTTATGCTATTATTTTATTATGATGGATAGTCACCAAAAATATAATTCAACTCCTCCAAAAGGTCTAGGTTTATTTAATGATGAAAACTGTAATTATTTTCTTGGTTCATTCCCCACAACATTAGAATTTGCTAAAAGCTTTCTATGTACATTCATAATTATCAATAATAACAGCCACTAATGCATTCCTGCAATTTACAGACCATGACTTTTAGCAATAGAAAATGTCCAATCTGTTGTACAAAAGGATACAGCATTTTAATAATAATCCATAAAATGCCTAGTAATGACTGGATCACAAGCTTTCTGAGGAGAGAAAGCACAATCAATTGATGTCTTCATCTTGTCCTTTTGACTCCATCCATAAAACCACAACCAAAAGAGAAACCCCATGTTTTATTCAGTATTTTATTACATAGATTGGTATGTGTTTAAGACTAGACCTGCACAATACAACTGAAAGGAGTAGCATCACATCTCATCGTTCTCTCTGTGGATTCAATACCACAGATATTGTGATGTGACATCATAAAGTTGCAAGCTTTGGCAACAGCCAATGAAGTGCAAGTGGAGAAAGGAGGGGATCCCACAACATGCTGACTTCGTGTCACACATCTCCCCTGATAAAACACTGCCAGAAGCAGAGCTCTTTTTTTAGCCAGAACTCGCCAGAACTCAGTTCTGGCACCACTCAGGTGGGTGCCATTTTCATTCTAAGAGGAGGGAGGTTTTTATGGTGAGTTCTGGCACCTTTTTTCTAGAAAAATATCACTGGCCAGAAATGTGAGGAAGTGGGGACATAGGTTGCTGCTTTTGGCAATGGTCTCACATTGGCCACAGCACATGTTTCCAGCCTAAGAAGCATTACTTGCTCTGGGGGATATCCGAAATTCTAAGGGCAAGCAAATAGACATAGCAATTGCTGATTTTGTGGATTCTCTCCTAGTGATTGAAAATAATTTGGAATGTCGTTCTGTTATTTTTTTCTTGGGGGGGGGGGAGAGGTAGATTATTTGCTGCAGTGACCGTTCCTTTTTTGCTTATCGTTATTTCACTATATATTTTTTAATGTGCCACTACTGAGGGTGGCAACGAAGCTCCTCTTTGAGCCATCAGCAGCAACTTCTCTCCCAACATTCCCTGGGAATCAATGTTATGCTACACAACATTCCCCATAGCATTTTGGAAAAGGGTGTGAGTGGAGTTATATGGTGAAAAAACAAGTGGAGCAGTGAGGAAGAGGTTGACATGAAGTGCAGAGGCCGGACTTCTGCAGTTTCCACTCATCCCTGATCTTTTCTAGTGGGGCTGCTCTCTTGCAACTAACAGGTAGCATTGATTTTGCTGCAGCAGCCTAATTTAACAGATGAAGCCTTTAGGCCTTTGGAGAAGGAGCTCTCAGTAGGCATTACTGGGAAGGGAGGTGACAAATTCCCTTCAGATTTTGCGATTCTGAATTACCACGGTATTTTTACTAGCTATTTTTGGAGAAACTGTTTGGTGACCATATTAGGGCTTAAGCTGATTAGCAAGTGGGCCATTTATATAATTATTTTCAGATGTTATGTTAATGAGGTCAGAAATAACTCAGGAGGGAGGCCAAGAAGACAGAAGAGGACCCTGGGAAGATTGCTCTTATGAAAAGCGGGGATGTCATAAACCTGGTCTTTCGGAAGCAACAGAGTTCATAAGGGTTGTGATACTTGTTCATTGAGTATAGCTGAAGGGACAAAGGAGGTTGTGAAAATAATTTGGGAAAGAGGAGTCCGCCCAGGTTGATCCTTTTCTAGGGCAAAAGCAGTACAGGGTGAGTGAGAATACAATTAAAAAATACACAGGAGAATCTTAGTAGTAAGAAGAGAGGCAGAACTTTCACAGATCTGTTGAAGGATGAGGCTGCTAATTTTGGTTGTGAAATGTACTATACTTGACTCAGTCACTCTCCATGGGAAGGGGAGAGCAAGTGATTTGTGGGTGTTAACTGAAAGGTCCGCTGAGTTTTGCCAAGAGTTTTGCTTAGTTGATTATACATCCCAGCTCACCTCATATCAAGTATCTTATTTCCGTCTGCACTGGTTTTATTAAGTAGCTCTACATGCCTTGTTCCCGGTTTCATTAGCCTATTTAATCCTAATGTTAGTAACTGGCTCTGTTTCTTCCCCCTTCAAATAAAATACACTCAGTAATTCTTCATTTAACTTTAATCTCTACTCTCATCCCCCATCAACTGGTGCTCTGGCTATTGTCACACAGGGTGTGGGATCAACGCTGCAGTCAAGATGGCAGCTTCAGGAGTCAGTGTGATAATGCTCCACAGGGAATGAGTAAAGGGAAGGGTGGAACCTCTTAGGTTATCTAAGCTATTTTCAATTTCTTGGATATTGAGCTGCAGCAGGAACAAATATAACATCGCGGTGTGTTATTTCTGGCACCTAACTAGATATTCTGTATTTGCATTAGCTAAAGGGAAATAAAGCCACTTCTCTTCTGTCACTCCAAGTCCTCTTAGTTGCACACCTGCCATAATCCAGCATTCTTGTGAACATCAAATGATAACAGCCTCCTAGAATCTATACACTTGCCGTTTCATCAAACTTACCATGGAAGGAGAAGAATGACAGGAGATGCGATGAGAAACCCAAAGCTTCCTACAGAGAAACTTCCTACAGAGTCTAATGCAAATGTATCTCAGGACTTGTTTGACTTCCGAATATACTAGGTTCAATTCCTCCCCACCCCCCGCAAAAAGATACACAGCTTGCAGAGCTTTCTGTAACACAATGACATTTCTTCAAAGGCCTACTTGGATCAAAGAAAACTGGAACTATGCCCGCTTCATGGAAGCACATTTGCCATTTTTTAACAACAAAGTGCTTGTGTTGTAATCTTTTTGCATTTCTAAGAACATTTAAAGATTAACTTTCAGTGTTCTAGACTCCAGTCTCAGCCCTAGACGTTCAATATTTGTATATAAAAAGTGCTCTGAAAAAGGTAATGCCATTGTTACCACCACTCTCTGTACACCAATAAATGCTCGTGTGAGTGTTCTATTCACACGAGCAATATATTGTGTTGGAGGATGTGATTTACAGAGGATTACTTCTTCCCTTGCACTAAGTCAGACTATTGGTCCCTCTAGCTCAATATTATCGATACTGATTGGAGGTTTTGTCATAAGTCTTTCCCATCCCTACCTGGAAATGTTGGAGATTAAACCTTGAACCTTTTGCAGGCAGGGGCGAACTCTCGTTTCCATCTGTAATGGCCATAAAAGTCCCGTTTTTCTATATATTTTTCCAATTTGTTTTATGCTGCTCCCTGTCCTGATACCTGGATGCTCAAGATTACATAGACAGGTAGAAATATAGGAACAAATGTCAGCACCAAAATTCAGCAGCAGAAACAAAGCATAAAGGTTACCTGCCGCAAGTCCAGTGTGATGGTCACATAGTGATATTCCAACCCATTCTGAATGCTGGGACTTTGCCACCAAGTATTCTTGCCATCAATTGCACTTGTTATGGGGTGTCGCTCTGTTGGAACATTAGTAAAATGCAAAAATAACAATGAAGCTAATTAGCAGTGAATGTGACTTGGCTTCCATCTCACTCACAAATTCCATTTCAACTGACTCAGCCAATTCAGTTACATACAGTAATTTACAACAACAAACAACAACAACAACAACAACAACAACAACAACAACAACAACAACAACAACAAGTAGTGTGTGAGAGGCACATATAATATCCTGGATAAAATTATTTTCCTGTGCTTGCAATAACACAACACAAGCTTTAGAAGTGCATCACAAAGATTTAGGATGAAATATATTTCCAAGACATAATCAGGAAGAGATTAAAGATGCAGATTAAACACAGAGAGGGATGATCTTTCCACGATTCCCCATACTTCTTACTCCTAAGGCCTCTTAAAACACAATGCTCTGTTGTAGTGTTTAGGCTATAGGCTGTTGTTTCGGAAAACAAGTTCTCATTATTTCAATGAGATTTTAAATACATTTCCCATGCACAGTGCATTGAAATGAACAGCAAATGCTCAGCAGCAGTGCCCAGAGAATTACACCCAATGAAGCTGTCAGCTGTTGTGAGAAGAAGATGAAGGAGGAGAAGTGGTAGTTGTGAACTGTGGATATGTCATACTGACAAATGGAGAATTTTTCAAGCACTATGGCTAGTTTTGCTAGTTAAGCTCAGTGGTATCAGGGTACAAATCCAGTGCTTTAAGTTGTGCTGCTGCCCTTCCTAATTCCAGTTGCCTAATTCCTAATTCCTGTAAATCAGTATCTAGAGAGTAAGCTCCATTTAATTCAGTAGGACTTCTGAGTAGACATGGTTATGATTGCCCTGTCAGTCTCTTGCAGACATCTTGGTCAGGACAATGCTGAAACGCCATCCACAGTTCCTAACTAGTGGTTACAGGTATCTAGCTAGGATATCAAAGTGTACAGGGCCCAGTTGCACATGCGTGCCCCAATCCAATGGATGGGTCCTTCCTTGTACATGCTGATCTTTCTTTTTGGATAACAGCAACAGATAACAGCAATGATTTGGATCCAACATGTAAAAAACCACATTAAAAACCACATTTTTAAAAATTTTGAGCCAGGGTGCTAATTTTATAAGCTTATGCTTTGATTCAAATCAGCAGTTCACTGAAGGAAAGGAATCCTGCCTCATCAGTGAAACAGCAGAATGTCTGAAGCACAATTAAAGCAGTTGTGGGAGGAATAGGTGTCAGTCTAAAAACTGCAAATGTCATAAACTGTAAGCAAATATCAAATGATTCAATAGCTCTAGAAGCATTAACAGTAGTGTGTTAAAAAATTAGGAAGAGAATTGAGTTATTGGATTCATATCAACAACATTTTAAAAATAAAATACCAAGAGCAGGGGAAAATGCATTCCTTTGCTCTCAATATTTTTTTTTACTATGTCTGATCTTTTTTGGGGGGGGCAATCAGTGGGAAAAAAATCTTAGCGGGGAAGAAATCAACTGTAAATCAAACCCAGGTCTCTGAGGTGATAGTGATAGAAGTTGTCTAATTGGAAATTTTGCTATCAGCCTCCTCAAGTCAAATTGATATAAGGGTTAGTCATGAAAAGGAGGAATGAGAGATGAATATACAATTAACTGTAATCCCATTACGGAAATTTAATCTTAATTAATTTAAAACCACTGATTAATTGCTGGAATGTATTCCCAATTTTAAAAGGGGAGAGATAAAATATACTATACACCACCAGGAAAAATGGGGTAGAACTGCAGGCTTAAGGACCAACCTCAATGATGAATGACAGGGGAGATAGCTCACACAGGCAACCCATCAAAGTGTGGTCTTTAATTTGTGCTCACACATGATTAACTGGGGAGTGTGTGTTCATTTCCTTCTACAGTAATTAAGGGGAGGTACACCAGATTCACAAATTCCAAGGGGACCATTTAAAGTCTGGTTACATTACATGGCATTCTTATTAAAGGGCCATCTCTGGGTAAATAAAACAGTTCATTCTGGCAAATGAACATTTTGCAAACCTTAAAATGTGATGAGATTGTATTGAAAGCCCGTGTATTTTAAAGGCTGGCTACACTGCAGACTAAAAACAGAGACTGGGTTGCAGAAGTACACACTTCTTAACAGAGGCTTAAAAGACTGGAGATGCTTCCATTGGTGGATTTTCTTCCCATGTCCAAAACCCGACCCAGTGTGCATGAATCAGCACATTCAATAACCAGGGCTATGAAGGTGCAATATTTTAACCAAGCATTATTATTAACAGTGATGCTAGACAGGATGGCTAGATGGACACACATCATGAAAGAAAAATTACACACGTACGATTGGGAATCCTACTGCGCAGGTCACAGAGCCGACACTGAAGGTTTCTTGCAGGTTGGTCAGGCACATGTTCAACCAACTTGCAGTACATTTCAGGCCCTGTTTCCCCACAGGTAGCATTTGTGGTGATGAGAGCATTAGAAGCCAAGTTCAGAACTGCTGGAAACAAACCTGAAAGAAAAAAAGAACATTTGTCATGGCGCAGTAATAAAACAGAATCCTATATAATAAAGTGCAAGTGTCTCTGCGTCCAGTATTCCCTGTGTCCACACTACTGCGCATGTGCCCCACGGACACAGGGATTGGACGCAGAGACTGGACACACACAGAGCCGGGGGGCGGAATGTGGTTCTCTCTCCCTCAACGGCTTCTCCTCCAAACCGCTGTTCCGCGCCTCGCCTCCCGACTAATGGCGCGAGGGGAAGAGGGAAAGGGACCGTGAGGGATTGAGACATGAGCGCGTGTTCCCCACCACCGCCGGGGGGTTCGTGTCCCCTCTGCCGCCGTTCCCCACCCCCCACCCCATCACCACATCCCAACCCCTCCCCCCACCCGGCGTGAGGTGGGCTCAGCTCTGGGTGGGTTGGGAAAGGCAAGGAGAAGGAGGCTGCTTTCCCCCCTTTTCTTTCCTACACTCCCCCCCGACGACCAGCAGCAAGCGGGCATCGCACACACGCGCACGCTCTCTCCCCCCCACCCCTCTGCCTACCGTTTCCCTTGCGGTGCAGGGTCAGAGGCAGACAGAAGCGGGGGCAGCGCATGGGGGGGGAGGAAGAGCAGCCAGGGGGGGAGGAGATGTTTGACAGGGAGCAGGGAGGGGGGCTGGTGGCAGCCGCCCGCCGCCCGCCCCTCTTTCCCTGCTTCGTGAAGCATCTCCTCCGCTACCCTGCGCCTCCACCGCGTTCAGCAAGAAGCCGGTGGCAGCGGAGGGATGCTGCTCATTCTTCCCTGCTAACCCTTCGCAAAAGCAGGCTCGAGCCCAGGGGGAGGGCAGGAAGGAAAGAGGGCCCTGGCCGCCCTTACCTTCCCCCCTCCCCTGCCTAGGCATGGACCGCGGCAGTGGAGGAGGAGGAGGTGGAGCAGCGACGGAGGAGCAGCACCGGTGGCAGCCCAGGAGAGTCCCGGCGCGTGTGGGTGGAGAAAAGAAGGGAGGGGGAGAGAGGGGGAATGGGCGGGGGGGGGAAATTGCATGTTCTAGCACCCGTTAATTTAATGGGTTTCAAGATACTAGTATTTCTATCATTCACATTGGTGCAGGAATTAAGATGCATGTAGTAGTAGTAGAAGAAGAATTTGGTAACATAGGCTGTAGATCCTAAACTGCTGTAGTGATTTCTGACGCTAAGATCATGCTTTTTATTGTATTTATTTCATTTATATTCCACCTTTCTCCCATCATGGAACTTATATCAGTTTGCAGAAGGTTCCCAAACCTGCCGAGCTTCAGCAATGTGACACAGGCCACACACACACACACACACACACACACACACACAATAGAAAATTAGTAGTGCAGTCAAGCAGTTTCATTAATGCCGATCCATAGATGTTAAAGAAAATGTTATTTTCTTCCCCATCTTCTGTGCCCCCAATATTTTTGTATTAATCAGTTGTTACCTTTTCAATATATCCACATTTATTTTACCTATTTAACAGAGGGTTGGTTTTTTTTTAATGTAATGCAACAAAACCCAACAGGTGCTTCAGCCTATGAAGGATATCACATCTCCAATTAAAAGCAGAACCATTGTGTGTGTTGTGTAGCAAGGAGAAGGAGGAGGAAATCCCAAAATATTAAGTAGTAAGTTGGATCAAATATTAAGATTTCCCACAAAAGAAAGATCATGTGGGCTGAGGATATGAAAAGCTTAAGACATCAACACTGTGGGTTTGTGTCTGAGAGCTATGCTGGATCTAATGTTTGCCACCCCCATGTTTGGCTGTATTCCCTGAATCTAGCTCCAGACTTTAATGAGCACAAAACCTAATCTCAGCTAAAATTGCCAAGGATGGGCTTGAATGTGTAACAGATTTTCAAAGCTTTTCTCCTCTTTCCCCTTGCTAAATTAATGCATTTTGATCTCCCATCTCAGTTCTCTTGTCTGTCCCCGCAATTAACCTGTGTGCCATTTAATTACTGACCTTTTCGGTCATGGTACAGTTATCCTCTGACATTCTAAGTTAGTGACTCCAATGCTCCTTTTAAAAGCCATGTTCAACATATTGCCTAAGCAAGGCACCCAATTAGCTGCTAACTTGTCCAATTTGTACAACCAGTCAATCAATAGCCAGGACTTTATTGAATTTGCACCTCACCAGGGTTTTTGCAGATTACACACCCCTGCTTTAGTGTGTTTTAAAGTGTATATATAATTTGTAGCTCCCTCCCCACAAAAAAAACCCTCCACTAAGATATATTTATGACTCTATGCAGGGAAGTTACAGAGTCAAGACTGAGTACTGAAAGAGCAAATGAGTAGTCAGAAGCTATAGCACCTCCAGGTTTACTTAAAACCTCAGGCTCTGCATCATGAATAATATAAAAGCCAGCAATCTAGGCATAGCAGGAAGACCAGCAGCCTGCTTTAAAGTGCACCACATATAGTTTCAGCTAATGGGAACATCACATAAGCTCATAATATAGTGAGGCCGGCAAGAATTTACAGTATGGGATGTTGGAAAAATATATTGAAAGAATATAAAAGGAGGTGGTGGGAAAAAATGTCAGGGAGGAAACAGATGCACACAGACACACAGCTATGCGTACTTTATGTCTCTTACTCTTAATCCTCTCTCACACACTCTCACAAAACCCACATGAAATGCATTATTTTATTTTCCCCATGAGGACACCCTGGCCTTTTAGGGACAAACTAGATATTATATGCAGATGCATCTAATGGTGCCCTTATTGTTTTTGTTATAATCTGGAGGAGGGGAGAGGTGTTTGGAATCTGGAATCAAGAATGGAAGAGCAACTCATGGAGAGTGCATCACACTTTCCCAGTCAGCTGTTTAAAACCAACCACCTCCCTAAATGATCATTGCCCCTGGCAAATATTTCAGCCATTCAAGGGTCTAGGATGCTGCCCAGCATGGTTGGCCTATCGAGGAGTGGAGTAGATGGTACTGGCCCCATGAGAATGTCTTGTCACTGCCAGATGACTCCTCTTCCAACAGAGGTGCCAGCTTGTAAGGGTGATGGGGCATCAACATCGCACACATGACATGAGGATGTCATCATTATTGTTGAGAAGAAAGCTGTGGTATTGCCTGGTGCCTTCATTATACACCTTTAGGCACCAAGCAAAAATGTTCCTCTTTAACCGGGCCTGTGGTTGATTGACATCCTATGCCCTTTTAAAATGTGTATGTGTGTGGGGGGGGGGTCATTGAGTTGTTATTTTTATTTTGTTTATGTACTTTGTGATTTTATATTCTGATTTTATCCCGTGAACCACCCTGAGACCTGAAGGTATAGGGTGGTATATAGATTATAGTAATAATGTGTGTGTTGTGTTGGAGGGGAACAGTATCATCATGGCCATGCTCTGAGATTGGCCAATGTGTGTTCATGGGGTGGCTGGGACTGCTGGCCAGTGGCAGTTCTGTCAAGGATTTTGGGACTACAACAGCCACATTTGCAATGGGTTTTTTCTTGCAATGGTTTTCTACCTCCTGCCTTGCACTGGGCACATATAAAATGCAGTGGCCATTTTGTGGGCATAGCACAGCAACGTATCCCCAAACTGGGCATAATTGCATTATAGGATTGCTTTATCCATGTCCCAGCACACTTGTGTCTAATTCACTGCTGAGCATGCTGTAACTTCCATGAGACATTTCCACTGCTGCTGCCAGGAAAATATGAAGGGGCCAAGGCTTCCATTTCATGATGATATTATAGATATGAGGACCTAGGGAACAAAACCTGGAAGGGGGGGCATTTCCTCCTAGGTCTTTTTTTGGGGGGGAGCACACACACACAAAAACACTCTTGAAGAAATCAGAAAAATGGGTTCTTCTTTCAGTTTCCTGTCTCTGCCCCCCCACCCCAACCCCCACATCTTTAGATGGGGTTCAAATTTCCTGGGGGGACTGGACTATAGTTGATATTTTGCAAAACAAATTGCAATTCTGATCCTAATTCTGAATTGGATAGGGAATTTTGCCTATCACCAATAAGAAATCTCTCAAATTCATTTTAAAGCATCTTTTTATTTAACATCTTTATGTTAATTGCTATTTACCAACTGCTATTGTAAATGGACAGGGATCTTTAAATCATAGACATGTTTAAATTGAGGGTATTAATAAGCTTTTAAAGAGTTACACTTCTATTCTCATTTATTCTTTCATTATTTCATGTTGGATTTAATGGTGACTCAGGAGAATGTCAACTTTAAATAAGAACCCATTTCTTAATTTCATTTTGATTAGTACTTTGTGCTTTGCAAACTTCTAAAGGACCATATACTGGCTTGTGTTATGGCTTGAAGCATGTTGAGATAGCTGGCTTGCTAGGAAGTGAGCAACAATAAAACCTAAAATAGGGGAACAATTGGTTGCCAATCAAAATGCCCCCCCCACCAAGAATATTACTTTCCTTTCAGACATGGGGAAATACCCTCTGAACAAATGCACCTATACTACTTCTGCCCTGGAGGAAGCATTTATCAGCTCTTTATAAATAGAAACACTAGACTCAGGGACTTAAGATGTTCCCTGGATAGTTGGTTTGGTTAATTCCAGTAATTTTAAAGAAAGTATTGAATACATGCACCATTCACAGAAGCACACATACATTATATGTGGCTGTTTTTGTAACAGTTCATCAAAATTGTCTGGAAGAAAATACCACTCCCAACTGTGCCAACATGTCATTAACTGAGAACAAAATTTGACCTCATAATACAACACATTATCAGCATGAACACAAGCAACGGTTGTTAGATGTTTTATTACAGAGACATTGTCAATGTCCCAGTGTTTCGGAGAGAAGGAACCTTGTCATATCCAACCCCCTGCTGGCATACATGAGCGTAGATGGCAGGCAGAGCACAAAAGCACCAGAAGGTGAATGAGCTCTCCTACCATGAACTCAAACACTGCAGTTGCTGCTGATGGATTGCCAAGCCTTGGAGCTGGCATTTTAATACATTTGCTACACAGCTGATAAGGATAAAAGCCCTTTGTTGGTAAGGGGTGGGTGTTCTTTGGTTCTTTGTATGTATGCTTTGTTGTTGTTAAATGTTTTGAAGTTGGAACTGCAGTCTTTCCTGAACAGGTCACCTCTGTATGTTCACAGTCACTTGTGATCTAGTGCTGGGCACTCAGCGCTAATCAGAATATTTCATTTGCCTTTGCGTAATTTTGGAACATCATGTCCAAATAGCATCTCTGAAATACAGGAGTGAAATATTTCTCCAAATACCTATAAGCCTGTGATATCCTCTAGATTGAATTATGGCTGCAAAATAAATGAATAAATGCTAAGGCACAATGAAAACACCATCCACCAGGAATTTATAGTCCACAATTTATTTATCATCTGAGTCGGCAAAATGTAAATATGCTTTTAAGGAAGACACAAGAAGTAAATAAGCTTGATTGTCGGTCCCTTGTTTTCCCATCCAATGAAAAACACATTAGTCTGTTCCACCAACAACTTGTTAGTGTTTAAAACCTGTCTGCTTGACCAATAAACAAAACTGAACTGAACCAGCAGCTTCCTCAACAAAAGGCATCCCAGGAACAAATTGTTTTGGAACCAATCTGAAAACCATTTCACTCTGGCAATACTATGCGTAGTACTGATTAAAACGTTGCTTTATTCCTAAGCAAAATCCACCTGGATGTGGTTAAGAATAAATTAGACAATCAGAATGTTGCAAAGGGAGAGTGGGAAGTATGTCAGCAATGGAAATATTATTGTGCTCTTGTATCAAACAGGGAATTTTATTCACTACCCAAAAGTTTGTGTGTGTCAGAGAAGCTGGCTGCTAACTATTGTTACACTATGTTGCCAATTTGGGTAGGATACAGTAGGAAAGATTGGCAGCCCTCGATTTCTGGATGCTTCTGGCAATGGAAAAATTTGCATTCCGCATACGTAGTCCTATTCCACCTTGCCTCATACTTAGAGGAACAGAATAACTGGAAGATACTCTAAATAAGATGGTGCCAGGTAAAACAAAACAAAAAAAAACCCTCACTTTGTCTTTCTTCTCTTTCCCTCACATTCTTTTTACTTTGTACCAGCCTTATGTCTGCTTTGATATTCAGATTGAATTGAATTTGTAGTCATTGCAACCACAGCTAGACTAAGAAAGCATATTTAATTTAGCATATAACAAATAGTATGGTAAGATGGATTTGTGAAAGCCTACACATTTTACTTTTCTTTATTTGGCTTTCTTAGAAGGTAGAATGGCCTTCTTTTCCTACATCTCCACCACCTCTCCAGTAGGTCATGGTGAACTGCAAGTATATCAATGAGTCCTCCTGCCCAGTTAAGACATAGGCATAATATTATATAGGCATTTTTGAAATGCAGCTTGGTTCCCCACTTAAAAATACGCACACCTAAAAACATACATATAAATAAAAAATAAAGCAAATTACCAATGGATATTTATTTTTAAGTTTAAATTCTACACAACACTAGCAATTCCTCTTTTATTTACTTATTTGGTGTTAACAGGGCAATCCAAATACCCTTTGTGCCAGGCTGGAGTGGAGGGGTTGAATGGACGAAGGTGTCCCTCTGCCTAGTCCCGTGGGCCTCCATCAGCCTCTGCTGGCCATTGCCTGTGCAGTGACATCAGTTGGCACAGAGCTCCCCTTCCTGCCTGGAAGGCGTGGCAAAGTGATGTTGGCTGGATCCCTGCTGGAAATGAGGGAATGGGGTGGACCTGAGATGGCCTAGATCAGGGGTTCCCAACAAAATTTTCTCGAGGACCCCTTATTGAGCCGCTATTGTGACAAGGACCCCCATTAATTCCTAATCCTAAAATTAAAAAGTGAGAGCCAAATTAAGAGTCTTTTTAATACGTTTTTTACAGTTACAACAGAGTACTCCATCAGTATACAGTTAGTTTTAATTTTCAGTTCTTAATGAGATGAGTTAAATCTGTCCTTTGAGTTCATTATTTCTGAAATATTAGGTTCCAAACTTGAAACTTTCACTCTGAAATCTGGGGTTGCGCGCTCATCTCACATTATTGGCCGAGGGAGCCGGCGTATAGCTTCCAGGTCATGTGGCCAGCATGACAAAGCCGCTTCTGGCGAACCAGAGCAGCACATGGAAACGCCGTTTACCTTCCCGCTGTAGCGGTTCCTATTTATCTACTTGCATTTTGACGTGCTTTCGAACTGCTAGGTTGGCAGGAGCTGGGACCAAGCAACGGGAGCTCACCCCGTCACAGGGATTCGAACCTCCAACCTTCTGGTCAGCAAGCCCTAGGCTCAGTGGTTTAACCACAATGCCACCTGGGTCCCCTAAATTCAGGAACGAAGCAAAAATTGAGAGCAGGAATGGCTGAGGACTTAAGTAGAGAACACTTGGCAGAGTAGCCGTTGGATCTTACTCTCCCAGTCACAGTTTTAAATTATTCCTATATCTTTCCACGCAATAGTAGCTCACCGCATTTAACCGTCTCAACTCGATGTGTCCTTTAACAGTTACTTTCAAGGTCTGTTCTCTCTCCTTTCCCGTCTTAAATGGACACAGTCTTAAGTAGATACAGTCTTAAATGGATACAGTTTTACACCGATACAAAGTGTTCAGTGCTATCTCTGTTGCCAGGGACAGCCTCCCAGTAACAGTCTTGTATGAATATATGGCCCAATTGTATATGATCCGGCTTGGAATGGCTTCAAATAGCTCCTGGGAAAGATCCTTTTTACACTTTTTTACTCTTTTATCCTTTACCTTAGCAAAGCTCAGGGCTGCCCTGGTGGCCGCACCCCCGTTCCTCCCGAACGCAGGGAGCACAGGGAGACGCAGGAAACCACAAGGGAGAAACAGGGAACCACCAGTCTCTCAGTCTGAAAAACGCAAGTTCCAGTTGGTAATGCTTATGAAGCAGAAGTTGTTAGACTTTTATCATCCCCTTTGTCAGCCCACGAAACGTATTTTTAATCCCGTCGTTGTTTCCGCTACTCAGCTGATTTGACTCCCACTCTGTCTCTCTTACCGCTCCGCTTCCAGCGCCATTTTATCTAGCCGCCTCCGGTAAATCCCCTTAAGGTTGTACCTTTAGTTTCCTCGGGGGGGGGGGGGGTGGTGGTGTTTGGTTTCCTCTTCTTTACGTCTGTGTAGTCACCTCTTTCCTCCCTCGACCTCAGGAAACACCCGGCTTTGGGGTGCTTCTCTGCTTCTCCGTGGAGCTCAGTGGCAGCGCTTGCAAGGCACGGTGAATCTTGGCGTTCGCGACTTCAATCCTGCTCCCTCCAACTCGTTTCTGAGTTGGTCTCCGAGCAGGAGAGTCGCTTGAACGCAATAAGACTCTAGGGTTTTGAGGTTTGCGGAGCCCTAGCAAGCCTCCTTTTTGCCTTCGCAAGCTCAGGGTTTCTCCGGAGAGCTCACCCCGCGCTCCTTCCCGGTCTGCGGAGGAAACAGGAAACAAGAAGTCCCAGTTGCGGAGCTGCGCGCCAGCGTGCCGGCCGCCATCTTGCCTCGCTGGAAGTCCCAGTCGCGGACCCCTCTGGCATAGCTCGCGGACCCCTGGGGGTCCGCGGACCACCAGTTGGGAAACTCAGGCCTAGATAGAATCCATTGTATCCCTAGCCAGTGCCACTACTATCAGGTGATATGGGGCCTGATGGCTTTAACAATTGTTTCCTGAAGGCATGTAAGATTAAAGGTGCTTAAAGCAGGCCAGTGTAATTTTTGACCCACCAAACTGAACACAGACCACCAGTCACATATTTTAGCCTACCCAGCACTTAACACCTGAGCCCATTTGCATATCAAAGCTGGCAGCAAAAGAGTAGGATCCTGCGTCATCTATGGCTGGTGGCCTTGGTGGGTCACAATTTCAGCAGGCCAAAGTTAAAGCCTAGAAAAGACAACCCTATGCACATACAAACATTCCTAGTTTTTAAAACTGCAAATCGAAAATGCATTTTGTAAAAGATTATGGAAATGCATTCAACTTCTCTCCACCACTGTTTTGTGACTAATATTGTTACACTTTTCCCTAATGCAGCACTATTTGGTCCAACTACTTTCTCTGCAAACACCACTTGCTGCTTCAAAGAAGGAAAGGAAAACACTGCTTAAATTTCAGCTTAACTTTGCCAACCCCATCTTCCAGGTCTGCAGGGGAAAGCTTGAAATGCCACTAAATTTGTATCGAATACTCAAAGGCAGCTTAAAAAAACAACAACTGTCTTTTTCAGATGTTCTAAGAAGCATCCATCCACACACACACACACACACACACACACACACACAGCAGCAGCAGAGAACAGAAGAGAAAGAAAGTTCCCTGTTGTAGTACTAAACTATGCTGGTGTGTGGGAACACAGTGAGTAGGCACAGAAAAACTCTGGGGCAAAGCAAAACAAAACATTGCAGCAAAGGATAATTTCCAGCTGTGCACCACAGGGAGCAACTTAATGCACTCAATCCACAATGTAAAAGAACACTTTTATACAACTGGAAAATAAGTTCCATTTTAAGAAATCACTGTCCAAGCACAGCAGTGCTTGCAGACTGGAAAATATGATGTTAAAAACTATTTGTCCAGAGGCAAACAAAATCCAATACCACCGCCTTTCAGTTCATGTTTACTGCTCTGATCAACTGCTCCTACAGCGTTAAACAGCTCTGTTATCTTTTCTTGTTTAAAAGAGAACTAATGCATTTTTGTGGTGTTGCCACTTCTTTCAGGGGATGCTCTTTTCATTTTATTCTTTTCTGCTTTAATCCCAAGAACTTTTCTCTCTTTTAGACTAGCAACTTTTCCCCACTCTGTCAAAAGCATACCCTTATAATGTATGGTTTCCTCCCTGAAAATCCATGTGAGTTAATCATAGACATTATGATATGTGTATAAACAAAATAGATCTCTGTTGCTTTCCAGTTAAATATGAGGTCAATGTGTCTAACTGCTAACCAGAAGGTTGGTAGTTCGAGCCCCCAAGGGATGGTTGTGGGCAGGATTCCTCAGAGTATCTTCCAACTCTATAATTCTATTATTCTAGCACCTGTTTAGTATTTATAGGGCTTCTGTTTAATCTGGCTTTCAGATCATTGATCTCAGAGGAGGTCAGAGTCTGCTTTTACCATTTTTTTAAAATGATTCTCATTGACTAGTATGAGGGAAACAGGAGCAAGAAACCATGAAAATAGGGGAAATACCTGCTCTCCGACTGGGCACTGGAAACTCCCCCAAAGTCTAGGCTCAGGTCACTATCAAGGGTCACCATAATAGGGCAACTTCTGAGACTCCCACTCCAGCAGGAGAGGGCAGTCTAACATAGACCCCTGGAATCTCCTAACCATTGCTCACCTGTTCTCATATCTTAGGCTGAAAAGGACTGAACAAGTGCAGGATGGTCATGGTGAGAAGGAGCAGCAACAGCTGCAGCTGCCATCACCAGATTGTTCACTGGCTCTTCTCACACTGGCCACTGTAAACAATCAGGCACCCAGTTCTCACTGCCTTCAGCAGTCTGATGACTTTGTCCATTGCTGTCTGAATCTCCCCCCACCCAACCCAGCTCAGTTCATACAGTTAGTGTTTCTAAACAAGCACACTGGCAGCTTCCTATAGTCCTCTGGGCAATCATACTGACTGGCTGAACAAAGGCTTGATACTTGGTTTTCTTTTTTAGAAACCTTTGTTTTCCTTACCCAAGAACAAAATGGCATGATTCTAAGAAAATGTACCCCTTTCAGTAAGCAACGTAGAATTTTGGAAGCCAACTAACAACTCTCACTGCCACAAATGTTTTTATGCCTTTCCTCCTTTCTTTTCCTTCCCTGAATTAACAAAATATTACAAACCTATGCTCACTCTAGGATGATTTTTAAATGACAAAAGAATAAATGCTTGAAATTCAAATCCTAGGAAGGAAAGTAAAACTTCAATCAGAGAGGTGTTAGCCGACATGGTAATAATCTAATATTCATGAATATTAAAGTAAGCGTAGAAGAATATTTAAACTGGCTTTACAGTGTTTTCAAGCCAGATGTCTGTTGGCATTTATAGGCAGGATCTCTGTACTGTTCACCAAGATGCATAATTTTCTGTGCACTAATTCTCAGCCATGGTATGTAGTCATTGCTTTTCTGACAGCCATCTGCTCTGAGCTCTCCATCCTCAGCACGAACTGGGATTGAGGAAGCAAACAAACAGTTTTGGAAGGGAAGCTGGGATTGGGTTATTGCATTAAATTCTTGTGAAATGTTATGGTTTCAAAGGAATTGTCAAATCCTAGTTTAGCAATGAACTAGCTAGGCAGCCTCTAACAAATCAGTTGTTCCTCCTCCGTTCTTCATATATAAAGAAGAATGATGTTTATGTAACTTCCAGCTTGTTTGAGATAATAAATGGGAGTGATTGAAAACGTTGAGACAGAGCCCAGCACACTGGAATCAACAGACCTCAATGTTATATATAGGTTTGTGCTCCATCTCACCTGTATTCACTTTCCTTTTCTCTCTAAGGAACTCAAAGTGGCATGTTCTCTTCACTCCCCACTTTCTCATAAGAATATTGTGAGGTTGGATAGGCTGAGGGACTTCAATGAGTTTCATGTATGAGTGGGGATTTGAACGCTCGTTCCCCAGGTCCTGTTCTAACACTCTAACCACTAAACCACAATGGCTTCATCAATGCCAGCTCGTTCCTCTTCCCAGCCACAGTTCCCCTTTTGCTTGCCATTGTTGCCACATGCCCTGTTGCAAGAAGAGCCCCATCTCTTCTCATTGGAAGGCTACCAATGTCATTTGGGAATAGATCGAACCCTTGTTGCACAACCTGCCAGAGCACTGAATCTCTAATACAGGCACCCCCAAACTCGGCCCTCCAGCTGTTTTGGGACTACAATTCCCATCATTCCCGACCACTGGCCCTGTTAGCTAGGTATGATGGGAGTTGTAGTCCCAAAAGAGCTGGAGGGCTGAGTTTGGGGATGCTTTCTCTAATATATGATACAGTAGGTGACAATTAAGGGTCCAGGAACTCTCCAGTTCATCAGAGAAGCCACAGTTAAATGGTTAAAACCAGGCATCCCCAAACTGCAGCCCTCCAGATGTTTTGGCCTACAACTCCCATGATCCCTAGCTAACAGGACCAGTGGTCGGGGAAGATGGGAATCGTAGTCCAAAACATCTGGAGGGCCAAAGTTTGGGGGTGCCTGGTTTAAACCTTAGTACCAAGGGCTCAATTTACTTTTGCTAAGTTGTTATGAAAAGCAGAGAAATATAAAACGTAAGTAGAAAGCAAGGTCTATAAATTAAACAGGCATAGCAAAGAAGACTGCTTTACTTACACAAGGAAAGGAAAATAAGGATAGAGACGAATGTGTAGGTGTGCATAAGAATTCCCAGTCTCTTATCCCTAAGTATAGGCTAGTTGATTAGCATTATTTTTATACACCTCTTCAGACATCTCTGTAAGACATCCAGCTTCCACTCAATCGTATAACTCCAGTTGGTGCCAGTGTGGTGTAGTGGTTAAGAGCAGTAGACTCGTAATCTGGGGAACCCGGTTCCCCTCTCCACTCCTCCACATGCAACTGCTGGGTGACCTTGGGCTAGTCACACTCTCTGAAGTCTCTCAGCCCCACTTACCTCACAGAGTGTTTGTTGTGGGGGAGGAAGGGAAAGGAGAATGTTAGCCGCTTTGAGACTCCTTCGGGTAGTGATAAAGTGGGATATCAAATCCAAACTCCTCCTCCTCCTCCTCCTCCTCCTCCTCCTCCTCCTCCTCCTCCTCCTCCTCCTCCTCTTTATTTATGTAAAACATTGCTTCTTACCAGAGCAAACCTCTGATCAGTGCTGCCACTTCAGGCAAAACAGAAAATGCCACCCAACCATTGACACCACCTCTTCCTCCTCAGTCTCCCACACTGAAGGTGGTTGGAGAGTAAAAGGATGTCGGAGAAGAGTGGGAAGTGACGGGCACAGTGGTGGGCAGGTGTGGAGGAAGTGGGCAATCATAAGGAGGAAGGTGGCGGCCACAGAGCAGGCAGGATCTGCCACCTGAAGCGACTGCCTCACTTTGCCTTATAGGCCAGCCAGCCCTGCCTCTGATCAATCTCCATAAATGAAATAAAAACACTGGATTCTAAACTTAAGCAGTTAAACAAATGTCCCCACACCTTACTATTCCAGTAATGCCAAATGCAATTTCTTTCTTTCTTTACATTCATTTCTCCTATTTTACACTTGCCTAATTCTTTCCCAAAGAGACGGAACTATGAGATCTGTTAATGAAACATTTGAAAAACCCCAAAACATATTACTTTAATTTCCCATGACGAAAGGGGAGGGGAAAAACCCTTTCTTTTTGAAAAAGAGAACTTTCTATTTATTCTAAAGATAATAGAAATACACATTTCAATTAATTCTCCACATTTAAAGAGTACCCCCAGGCTCTCTTATCTTACCATTCAACTCAAATTAAAACCCCAAACAACTGTTCCTTACATATTTCTGCTCACTGACTTGCATACATATGGTATGTTTAATATTTCAGGGGCATATTGGAAAGAGCTGTGATGTTTTTCCCTACTAGTATTCTCTCCTGTAAAATATTATAGTGGGTCACAGTCTGTCTAAATTATTGTTCAATTGTTCTAGCAATAGTACAGAGGTAAGTTCAGAACACCCTGTTGTCGCTTCCTTACCTGTTGGTTTCATTCTACTGATTTCATAGTGTGATTTTACATACTCTCATGACCTGAAATGTGCAGAACAGTTCTGCTCTCTATCCCTATCCTAAGACAGGAGTAGGGAACTTCAGTCCTAGGGGTTGAATGCAGCCCTAGAGGCCTCTCTACCTAGCTCTCAGGACTCATCTCAGGCTACACTCCTCATTTACACCCTTATTTAGTGTTGTACCTGGTTGGAATGTTATCTGGCTGAACTCTGATAAGGGATAAGAGAGGAGTTTGTACAGGAATTTGCCTGCTGCAGCAAAGTAAAAATTGCATCCATTGCTCAGCCCCACAAAGGCTGCCAAAATGAAAATGCAGCACTTAGCTCTACATCATCCTAACAGAAAATTGCATGCTAACAATCCTCCTGGATGGAGGAGAAACAGTGACAGAATTTAGATTTCAGAAAATATTGGACTCCTGGGAAGGAGGTGGGAATGCTGAGACTACTAAGAAAGTCCCTCCAGGCACACCCACTTGCATTAATGCAGAGTGACAGCTCAAGTCTCAGCATTAATCTGATTTTGTTTTCCCCTTTTTGTTGCATTTTCCACTCAGCTTGCCTTTTGTGCTTCAGCATATACTGATCTGCTGTCACTTTGTGTGATTAAAAAGTTCCAACATCAGTGACACAGATGACCAAATGTCATTTCCCAAGTAATCAAGCCTACATTTCCTTGCTTCTCTCAAGTCACATTTCTCTTGCAAATATATAAAGGTAGTTTGTGTTTTTCCAGAGCATTGGACTTAAAAGCTTGCCTTTAGAGGGGTCCAAAGGTCAGAAGGACCTATGGTCATAATAAGAGTACAGAAATCCATAAAGTGGGGTATCTTTTGAGAAGATTTATGAAGGACCAAGGATCATAGCTTCCAAGTCTCCAGTATTCCCTGGGAAAACCCCCGTTTTTCCAGCTGTTCCCAGCCGAAAAAACAGATTTTTTTGTTTTTTCTCCGGTTTATTCTGGCGCAGCGGCCATTTTGGAACTGGGCAGAGCATGCTCAGAAGCGACTTTTGATGCTGCTTTGCCCAGCTCCAAAATGGCTGCAGCGCTACTTCCAGTCTGCTACTTCCATCCGGTCCCTTATTTCTCTGACAGGAACTTGGCAGGTATGCCAAGGATTGAACTGGTTGTAGAAGTTTCTCAGTTTTGCTCTGTCTGGCTCAGGACCTTCCTTTCCCCCATAATATCCAGATCAGCCTCCTGTACCCATGAGGTATTGGACTATAACTCTCATGGTCCCCTTTGTGCTGGCTGGGGCTGATGGGAGTTGTAGTCTAAAATGGGTTAGGAAAACAGATGAAGATTATAGATTCCCTAGATCAGGCACCCCCAAAACTTCGGCCCTCCAGATGTTTTGGACTACAATTCCCATCTTCCCCGACCACTGGTCCTGTTAGCTAGGGATCATGGGAGTTGTAGGCCAAAACATCTGGAGGGCCACAGTTTGGGGATGCCTGCTCTAGATCAATAGTGCCTGCCGAGTTTTGGCAATGAAACCTGTTGTGTATTGAGTCAAAGGATTTTATATCTGTATTATTATTGTCTGTATTTGCATTAGGATAAAGTAACTACCTTTTGGTTCCAGAGGGTACAGCTACTATTGGTTCATTTAAGCTGCTGTATTTGGATCCTCTGTCTTATTGGTTCCCTCCAAAAGGCAGCACTGTGATTGCTTGATATTGTTCCCTCCAAAATGTATCCCTTTCTAGCTAGTCCCCTGTCCCTATAAATGTAGCTTTGCTCTCCTCAGTCTTCAGTCTTGTTCACTTTAATGTTGTTGTTGTTTAGTCGTTTAGTCGTGTCCGACTCTTCGTTCACTTTAATAAAGAGCTGTTACTAGAGAACTGTCTACAGCATGTTTTGTCAAGAGAGCTGAAATCACTGAAGACCCACTACACAACAAAACCCTTTGGTTGCCCTGATACATCCTGTTCTGGGAGAAGGAGGAAAATTCTGTATGTCCTTGCTAATTCTTCTGCATCTCTCAATAGTTTTCAGTACCATTGATCATCGTACACTTCTGCACCAGTAACTGGAGTGAGTTGTGGGGCACAGTCTAATCAATTCCAGAAGATGGCACCGGAGGGCTTTTGCTCCACCCCATGGCACTTTTGCAATAGGTTTCCAGAGAGCTCTATCTTCCGTGTTTCTCATATTATAAGTCATGTCTTATAATCTTTTTTTCTCAAATAAGCCTAAGGCTTATTTTCGGGAGGTGTCTTATTATTTTTTAAAAAAATACAGTATGGTACCTCCCCTGTCCGGTGCCCGGAACTGGCTGCTGCTGCGCTGCTGGGCGCGTTGTCGGCGCTTCAGCAGGGCACACTGCTGGGTCCCGCCGGGTCGGGGCTTCACGCGGCGTGCGCTGAGGCTCTTGCCGGATCCCGGCTCGGAGCAGCGCGCGCTGCGGCTCTTGCTGCGTCCCGCCGCCGGGTTGGGGCTTGGAGCAGCGCCAGCGCCAAGCGCCAACCCAGCAGCGGGACCGGCGGGACCTGCAGCGCACGCGCGACAGGAAGAGGAGGGACCAGCGAGTGGCAGCCGCGGCCGCCAATGAAGGCTCGGCCGGGTGTTTTTTGTCGTTGTAGCTGCGTCCCGCTGCGTCCCTCCTCTTCCTGTCACGGCTCGGCGACCCGGAACTGGCTGCTGCTGCGCGCGTTGTCGGCGCTTCAGCAGGGCACGCTGCTGGGTCCTGCCGGGTCGGGGCTCCACGTGGCGCGCGCTGAGGGTCTCGCCGCCGGGTCGGGGCTCGGAGCAGCGCGCGCTGCGGCTCTTGCTGCGTCCCGCCGCCGGGTCGGGGCTTGGAGCAGCACGCACTGCGGCTCTTGCCAGTCCCGCCGCCGGGTCAGCGCTTGGCGCGGTGCATGCTACTGGACATTTTGGAGGGGCAGCAGCAGCCGGTTCCGGGCGCTGACAGGCATCTTCCTCTTCCATGGCGCCATCCAGACCTGCTCCCACCACTACGGCTTATTTTTGGGGTATGTCTTATATTTCTTCAACTCAGGAAAATCCTGCCATGGCTTATTTTGTAGGGATGACTTAAAATATGAGAAACACTGTTGTACCTCTCCATTTTTCAACATCCACAGGAAGCCATTAAATGAGAACATGTGGCTCCAATTCTTCCTTCTCTTCTTTTACTAGCATTTGTCATCAATAACCCTCTTTTGGGAAGAAAATTGGGTAAAAAAATAGAACCTGTGGGTGACAAAATGCCTCCTTAGTCACTACGAGCCAAATGATTGCCTCGGTTTTCCTTTCTCTCTTACCCACAAACCTTGCGGCATGAACAAATGGCCAGGCTTGTTGAAAGGAGAACTCCCAAGTTGCAAATGCCCCAGTCTAAATGGATGGTGAATAAAACGTAACATAAGAGGACACACAAAACATTAGCTATCTCACCTATCTCTAGTTCAGTTTGCCCAATGGGGGTGGCTACTTTTTCTCTCAGGAATGGTGATGCAGTGCCACTACCATTGGGGCACCCCATTCAAAATGACGGCTGAACAATTCGGGGCTGCTCTGTCACTGCTTTCAGCAGAAGTGCTTTTCCTTTTAATTGGGGGTGTGTGTGACCTGGCTGCTTTGTTGCAGGGTTAACTCCCACACTTGAAAATTATACTATCTAAATGGGAGGGTTTGCTCTTCTCATCTGCATCCTATTCCACAACGTTGTATATACTAGAACAGTACAGCCTGCTATAGTAAAGCACTATTATTATTCAGGCTACAGTATTAATGGTTGCAAACTATGTGATCATAATCTAGTGCTGACTAGTTATTTTATTGTAGCTCATAAACTATGTAATTAATTTATCTAAATAAGAAAAGAGCAGGAAACAGCAGCTGTCTTGGAAGAATTTGTCTCTCGAAAGGTGGGGCAGAAATTACTATATTAAGTAATAAATAAATAGGTACCCAATGTCACTGAGTAGGACTGGGGTCTTGCCTCCCCTCAAATCCTCTATATACAAACACAAATAGCCGATTAATGGCTTGAGGAACAGCCCACAGCTTAGCAGTCGAGGACATGCTTTGCATAGAGTAAAGCCCCAAGTTCAAGCCATTGGGTTTCCAGGGGAATTTCAGGAGCAAAGCCTGGAGGAGATATTTCTCCCAAGAGGGCCACTGCCAGACTCAGGGGTCAGAACATGGCTAGATGGGACAATGGTCTAACCTAGCTTTATCTTCAGGTAGGTAGCTTTGTTGGTCTGATGCAGTCGGAATAAATAAATAAATAAAAAGTGTCCAGTAGCACCTTAGAGATCTACTAAGCTTGTTCTGGATATAAGCTTTCGTGTGCATGCTTTATCTGTTCATTTTGACCACACACACAAGATAAAAAATATATATTCTGGGTATCTCACACTGTACTATTAAAATATATAAAAAAACATTATTTCAAACGTTTAAAAATATTTTATAAAATTACATTTTCTGCATAAAATCTAGCATAAGTTATATAACCTTTGTTTTTAAATGCGCAACTTTGAAGCTTAACTACACTAACTTAATTCATTAAAACAGCATTTAAAGAGCAGCAGAAGCAGCAGTGGCTGTGCAGGTGGAGCTGCCTTAATCTCTTGACTTTGCAGCAGCACATTGCTGCCATTTACTGAGAGGGAGAAGGAGAGGGAGCAGCAAGGCAGCAAAGAGCTTGGGTTGCTCAGCTGTGGCCTCCTTCCCAGAATCCCCTGAACTAAGAGTATATTAAACTTTTGGTAATATCTATCTATCTACGGTATTCCTCGATCCATTTTAATTGGAAGTGCTAAACTCCCCAGTTGCTCTCTGGTCAAAAGATCAAGTTCCAGTACCCCTGACACAAAGCTTAGTGAATGAAAGCATGAAGCATTTCTAAATCTGCCAAAGTCCCATTACTTCAGTTCAATTCTATATTAACCAGTTTATTTTATGCACTTATTTCATTTTACTGGTGTGCTCTCACTGAGGATTTCTGACAGACCTGAATCACCTAAGTTTGTGGTATGATGGCAAGAATCGTACTTCCCAGTGCAAACAAAAGTGCTTTATCCAGGCTTCAACAATCACGGAATGTCTTGGAGTAATTGTATTAGGGTTGTTGTTTTTTTTGAGAGAGAGAGAACTTGATTGATTATTTTTCTTCTATCACCCTTTCTGGGAACACTTGATCACAGCAAGGATTCTGAACACTACAAGCTTCTTCTTGTTAGTCCTTCACTGTCGCCTCCCTGCAAAGCATCAGAGAGCCCTGCTGTGCAAGTGATCTGTTTGAGCATTGCAGCTCTTAAACCCAGTTGTTATACTTCTTAGCCTAGTGTTCATCAGTGTCTTAGCTGGAAAATATAGGGGAAAGCAGTGGCTTCAATGGTGGAGCAAAGTGTATTGCAAGCAAAAAGGCTTCAATTGTAAACCCACTTCCCTGGAAGTAAGCATCAGTGATCTCAGTAGAACTTAATTTTGAGTTGATATTCATAGGATTTCCCTGCAAAACAGTTTCCCGCAAAACTTGAATCTCTGATCATCTTTCGCAATATTACTGCTAATCTCTGATTAAGAAAAAAAAAGGCATTTGTAATTTAAAGTATATCTGTGACCAATGCAGATTTTATGTTTGCAGTATGAACACCACTGAAGCAAAACTTGCTTTAAGTCCCATCTGTGAAAGTATCCTGCATATTTCCCAAAATCTGAGTCTGCATTTCCCAAAGTGGGAGAAGCAGAAGGCTGTCGTACATGAAGATGCACAGTGATTAGTGCACAATCTTTCAAATGGGTCTGGTACAGATACAATCCTGACAAACTTCTCACACGGAGGAGGGAGAAATCTCCCCACAAAAGCATGGAGCCTCAGTGAGGCAAACATTGGAGGACCTTTCACAAGCACTGGAACCGTGCAATTTGGGCCTTTTCTTAAAATCTGCCCTACAAACTTGTAAAATAATATATAAAGGAGGCACATTCAAGTTATTCTATCCATCGCTATGGATGTTCTATGGGAGGGGGGGGGGGAAGATAGTTGGAACCCAATGTTCTGGAAATTAAAACAAAAACATGTGTTTTCCCAACCTAGTTGAAACCAAGCAGCTTTCTCTGAAAATCTAATCCTCTGGAATGTTTCAGTAATTTTTTTGCAGTTCTCACAACCTCTTATTTTCTTAATGGGCTGTAAAAAATTTCTAAATTCAAAACTCTTCACCTTCCTTTTGTCTTCACCTTCCTCTTAGAGACAAATCACATGAGTAAATGAATATAACAAATTGTCAATGCAAGCAGACAATAAAAACAATTCAGAAATAGCATAGTCTAAAAATAAATGAATTCATTTGTTATGTAAAACAAGTGTCCTTTCAGGAGAGAAAAGGAAGGGGGGAACTTGCAATACAGAGCAATTTATGGAAATAAGGAAAGTATGATTATAGCTGTTAGACAACGTAATAAATCATTCAGTAAAGGAAATGCCAAAGTCTCAAAAAAGACTGGACTAGTTCAAAAATTTTGGATTTGCAGCCAGATCTATTTATTATATTGAGCAAATCCTTTTTTGTTTTAGAAAAATGTCAAAATAATGTTTCCTCTACAGATTTAAAATACACATTGTTTCAAATCTTTGGCTATTGTCTCATCAATACCAACAAGGCAGGCTTCCCAGAAGCAGCTGGCTGGCCACTCTAGGAGCAGGATGCTGGATGAGATGGACCTTTGCTCTGATCCTTTGGCATAGGAGCCAACTCCTATGGGCCATGGGGGCTTTGGCCCCCACAATAAAACATTTGAGGGGGCCAGGCCCCACAAAGTTGATGGGCATTCCCATTCAAATAGTGTGTGCACTGCATCATGTGATCGATATTTTATTCAAGTCCAGTGAGGTTCTTATGACCTTAAGGATACCCCTTGTTGCAGCAACAGAAAATGTGCATCCTATCTCCTGAAAACTGAAGCCTCATGTCATATCAAGAAGGAGTCTGAAGAACCTGTCAGAATTCTCAGAGTTTTCTGCCAAATTCACAATTTCCCATGAATTAGATTTGTGATCCAGGATTCAGTGTTGCCACAAAGTATTGTGTTAAGAAAATGTGACACATCAGTGAATCAATTTTTTTACTCCTTTAGCAATCAACACATCTTGTGGTAGCAATTCTATAGTTCAGCTATATACAATGTATGAAAAAGGGTGTATGAAAAAGGGTGCTTCCTTTTGTCTGTCTGCTGCCAGTCAGCTTCATATGACAACCCCAGGTGTCAGTATTGAGAGAGATGGAGTAAAATGTCCTTCCATTTTCTCCAAACTGTGCATAATTTTGCAAACTTTGATCATGCCTCACCTTTTTTTCTAGACTAAGAAGCCCCAGTACTTTCCTCGCAGGGACAAGGCTCTACTGTATCTCTCTGGTAATTCTGGTTCTCCAGCTCTACAATATCCTTCTTAATACTTAGTAAATTCTCAGATATCAGTGAGTCTCTAGGCCAATACAAATTCCTAGACAGACTGGATAGAATGTGTTCTAATTTAAGAACCCAAATGGAATACATTACACATAATCCCCCATCCCCATGCAGATGACATCCTTTTCTGCTACACAGTATATGGCAACTGTTACATGCCCTTGCGGGAATATTAGGGAGCAGCATAACTTTATTCCATGGCCTTTGCTGGGTGTGACCTCCACATGACCTCTGACTGCAGGAAAGAGGACTGGCCACTTGTAGTCTGTCGATTAATATAATAACCCTAAGTGTCAGGGATCTGAAGCACAGATGTCAGGTCATCAGATCAAAGTGCTGCTGTCTCCCAAGGCAACAGTGTGTCTTAAATATCACAGTGACATACGGCAAAGATAACTGGAATGACCTCTTTAAGGTTTAACTCTCTGCTCCCAGTAGAATCATTTATTAATATGATTTATTTATATGATTTTTCTTCAGCAAATACTGAGATTGCATTAATGGTTGCTCATATTATTTTATTTCTTCTCAAACGTTGAGTGTCACATTGTATTTATTATTGGCTTGGGCTGGGCATAAGATTTACCTAGGAGTAGTGACTGTTTGTTCCCACGTTATAACAGGGGTATTCTCATTATTAATTACCATTTGGCAATAAATTGCATCTAGCCATTGCTTGAGCTTGTTCTGATTTGATGTTTTGAACATCTGAATATAAATACTGTACATGCATCTGACATCAGTTCAAATGGAACACATGCATATTAATTGGGAATTTTCACAGCAAAATACACAGGGGCCAATTGTTCCACAGCTGCATAGAGAAACAATTTCAGCATTCACTTTTTCTAGATTTTGAGTATCAAAACAGATTGAACAGGTTTAATCCTTGGCATCTAGAGGTAGACTGACAATAAATAATAAAATAAGAATAATAAGAATAATAATAATTTATTATTTGTACCCCGCCCATCTGACTGGGTCTCCCCAGCCACTCTGGGCGGTTTCCAACAAAGATTAAAAATACATTAAACAATGTGACCTAGAGCTCAGAACTGTACCACACTGCACAAATCTTGTGGCACGAATTTAAGATAGTGAGAAATGATCATTACTTTTTATTTGCTAACTGCAAGGAATGTGATTCTCTTCTCATATTCCTCATTTTCATCCATCTTCTCAGACTCCTCTAAAACACTGTCAAGAACAGGCAATGTGGTGCTCTCCAACTTCTATCAGCCTGAGCCAGCAAGCATACTGTGCTTCCCCGAAAATAAGACACTGTCATATATTTATTTTTCCTCAAAAAGACACACTATGGCTTATTTTCAAGGGATGTCTTATTCCAGCAGGAAGGGCTCCGCGTGGCATGGCATGGCTGAGGGCAGTGAGCTGTTGCTGGGATGCGCCGCATCCATGTCTTATTTTGTGGAAATGTGTAGAAATCCTGCTACGGCTTATTTTATGGGTATGTATTATTTTCGGGAAAACACGGTAGTAGTAATGGATTATGGGAATTGTAATCCAATAGCCACAATGTTGGCTATTCCTGAGACAACAGTGAACTAGATGTGCAAATGGTCTGACTCGGTTTAAGGCAATTGCCTGCATTCCTATGCCAGCAGCAGACTCCGTTTGTCTGATTTGCTTGCACAGAAACCTCTAGAGGTGTGGGTTAGCACAAAGCAATGATGTCATCAGATAAGCACAGCTTCCTAGACACTCGCCCACCCACCCCATTGACAAAGAAGAGCTAAATGTGCACTAGGATAACACAAAAACCTCAACACTTCACTCATTACCGAAAGGTGCTAGTTGGTATCCTCCTCCCTTTCTTATCTGCCACTTTGCAGTACAGCATTGACCAAGAAATAACTCATGGTTTGTTGCAAAGTGTTGGGAGTGGGAAATATGTTAATGCCAACCATACTTGCTTTGCATTGGAAACTGCAGCACACCACTCTGTGCATGACTTCAGGACTGAAATATCTGTATCACTTCCTCAATGGTATAACAATTAATATCTTCAATACATCATTTCGGAGTGAAGTTAATTCAACAGATGTTTAAATTTGGACATCAGCAAACCTGCCTGCAATCATGATGTAACTGTCCTTCTAATAGTGGTGAAATGTCAAGTGATGCTTCAGTCCTAGACATTACTGACAGTGGTTCAAAACTTAATATTGCTCTACTCTGGCATTTTCTCCCCTTAGCAGTTTGAATGTAGATCAGTTCTAAAATTCAGGATTAGAAGCCATGGCTTTGTAGGGCTGTTACTTTAGCAGCATTTTTACCATTTCATTTGGTAGTGAAGACAAATATTCCAGCTTCTTTTGTGTATGAAGTTTAATTGCAAGAAACAATTCTGCATGAGTGCTAAAAATTGTGTGTGTGTGTGTGTGTGTGCGTGCGCGTGTGCACGCACATGTGCATGTGCATGTGTGGGGTTTTTTTAAATAAAAAAAGCTGGCTGTCACAATCATTACCATCCTTCATTAATTTCATGGTCATAGCTCATAGTTCAATCAGGTTGAAAGTAACCTGTAGATAGCAACATCAATGGCAGAGTGCAGCTTCCACACAAAATCAAGAGGTTGTAAAATTATTAATCCGCAGCGAGAGCTTTGCTCTTCCTCAAAGCAAAGAAAAATGTGTTAACACATCATGCAACATCTATAACCACCACTGACCATGAGCAACATGAAAGACATTTTATCCAGGTAGGTGCTGTACGACCATAATGCTAAGGCTAATTCACACGAAAAGGCATAATCACACGAATTACTTCACACAGACATACAGCCGGGAGGAAAGGCAACAGAAACATGAAAGAAACCAGAGGATTATTTTCTACATATAAAATGCTTTTTTAAAAGATGCCCATGGCCACTAGAAGGATGAAAAATCTTTGATCACTAATAGAGGTGGCTGAGTCGTTTGTCAGTGCAGTGATATATGCTGTTAATACAAGTTCTTCTTCTCAAGCAGAACCTTTGAGCCTTGGGATCTGTAAGTATTGCTACTGTGAGAAGATTCAAGTGGGAAAACAAGCACTAAGGAATGAAGTCAAATGAGTAAGAACAGATGCGCATTATTTTAAACCTTCACTGGATGTCTAGGAACCTGAAGTAAGAAAACACTTTTGTTCTACCGCACAGAAGTAAAATTATGAAGCCTAAAATAGAACAGTAAGTTGCATTTAACAATAACTAGATAAACATAATATATGTGGTGTGTAACTGTAGCTGAAACTTTATAAACACACAGACTTCCCAAATGGTTTCCCCTTCCCATGCCCTTTTAGATAATAAGATTAGCCCTCATATGTCTGTAATATGATATTCTGGGATATTTCAACTCTTACTTAAACACACACACACACACACACACACACACACACACACAGCACAGCACAGCACAGCACAGCACAGCACAGCACATTAAAGCTCATTACAAATTTCAAAACAATGTAAACGTCCTTCTCAAATTTAATATTCGGTTGGAAGCCGCCCAGAGTGGCTGGGGAAACCCAGCCAGATGGGCGGGGTATACATAATAAATTATTATTATTATTATTATTATTATTATTATTATTATTATTATTATTATTGGCTTTCACAAAGTCACTATGCCTTCCTTAATTCCGAGAGTACTAGGCTTGATTCAAAGAAACTCTCCAAGCGGGGAGAGCTAGTGGAAGCAGATTTCTCCTTTCCTCCAACAGATCATGCAGGGCTTCTCCTTGGGGAACCACTGCTGAATGTGATGGGCTATGGTGTGGGGAGCTGAAAGGAAGGTAGCATTGTAGAAAACTGGCTAGCGGCAACTTGCAAAGGTTGCCTTTGCCTGACTTTTAGTGCCAGCCTGTCACTTGTTTCTCCCTGCTGCAGCAGCACAAAGGTGGTAGTGTGATAGGCAGGTGGGGGATACTGGATAACAGAGATAAGTGCCAGCAGCATAATACTTTGTGTGTGTGCATTTGTGTACTTATTCACTCAGGCTTTTGTAGGGTACTGACTTAATGTTTGATCTGCACTTTAACTGTGTTACCCTACTGAACTATCATCATTATATATATATATATATATATATATATATATATATATATATATATATATATACACACACACACACACACACACACACACAAATTTTGTTCTATGATTGCATTGGCTTAATCACTGTTTTATTGTTAACTGTAACCTGCCCTGATGAAAGGCAGGATACAATTTGAACCAATAAATAAATAATAAGAGATAATAGATTGGAAGCCAGAGTGACAGTTTAAGAAAACGTGTCACGCAGGATGAAAAAGTCTGGCATCAGAGTTCTTGACAGATGTGAGAGGAGTGGGTATGACAATAGAAAGGATGCAGGAGTAGTGGTAGAAGATGGTCAAAGCTTGACCAAGCATTTTAGATGAGGAGACAGAGAAGGAGGGCCTGATTTTTCACTGTCCCTATTAGCACAGGGAATTCACATGTTTTAATGAATGCATGATAACTGCTTGTACTTTCCCTGATAAATGAATTCCAGGAAATAGATATGCTGTTTCTACTTTACTGTCAACATCTCCAACTATAAAAATACTTACACAAACCTCTTTAGTAGCCATTTTAATTCTAATTTGTAATTGTTGCCCCCTTTTCATGACTACACAACTTGCAATAACCCTCAACAGCTGCCAGTCTACAGGTGCAGCTGTATCACCACCAAAAGCTCATATCATTTTGGTTTCCTTTGAGGAAAGCAAATGTTATCTCTAATATACAGCAGAAGTGATGAAATAGGACCCTGCAGTATAAGCAAGAAAACTATTATTATCATTTCATTCCAGATCTATACACTTTATGAGTTATATACAGAAGTTACAGTGAAGGTCAGTTTCATGAAGACTCGGAATTGGTGGTAAGCAGGGAGAACAACATTGCAAGAAAAATGGACGATGGCAGAAATACTGTCCTCAAGGTTCTGCATTCTCTAAATTCAGTTACAATGGGAATTAATAACAGCATTAGGTCAAAGCAGAAATACTCTGTGTCTTTTGCAGCCCCAATTATTCTGCTTCTAAAGTAATTCCAGACAAATTTGCTGGTCCTTACTACCAGATAAGTACACTTTAAAATCAGGCTCCTACCAGTCCCATCCAATTAGGCTGCAACAACAACAACAAATTCCTATTTGAAATAGTGCAAAGCCTCCCGAGAGTGTGTGAACACACAGTGTGGTGCGAACATGTCCATGTGCATCCATATGCACACATCACAGGCAAATATTTGCCAATGAGGGCCAGGCTAACCAATTTCCCCCTCACTGCAGCACCTATTCTCAACTGCAGCATTTTACTATTTGCTTATACAAATAAATGGCAGCCATTCACCAATACATAGGAAAGTAAAGATTTGCATTTGGGACAAGGGGATTAGAAATACAGTATTTAACTTTAGCTAAATTTTCTCGAAGCTACGAACATGAGTTTGACCAAACTGCGGGAGGCAGTGGAAGACAGGAGTGCCTGGCGTGCTATGGTCCATGGGGTCACGAAGAGTCGGACACGACTAAACGACTAAACAACAACAACTTTAGCTTAGTTAGGCCCTATGCTTAATAAAGGAAACATCTCAACAGCCCTGAAAATTATCTGCTGGGAACGCAAAGACATTAGTGACTATTTTACCTAAACAACCAACACCGCCACCCACAAAACAAAACCCTTGTGGAAGCTGTGCTTCAGCATCCCAATGCAACAGTCAGTTCTGCATAATAAAATAATGAGACCATAATGGTGTGGGAAATCTGAAACCAAACCTGATCACAAGAAAACTTCAAATATGCTAGCAGGAATTGCTGGAATGAATCATTCACATCTGGCTGGGTGGAATACAGCTATATAATCAATGGCAAAATCCTGTCAAATTATTTAGGCTTGCATCATATGTACAAGTACACACCAAAAGCTGAACAAGTATTGCAACACTGAATTTTTTTCCAGAAGGCAAAGGTGGTCATATGGTCCAACTGTGCCAGCCACCCCACAACTACATTCGTGTTGTGTCAAGGTAGCACGGCAGCACTCCTAGACATTCTCAGCAGCTAAGTGCAACATAGAGATGGTGGACAATTTTGTTTGCTTCCTGTTTTATAGAAAACAGACCACATCTGTTGATCCCAGACTAATACGTGTATTAAAATGCAGTCAACAATCAAGTTGCACATTTCTCCAAATTTTGCTATCCAGATTTTAGTTCAAAATATGTGTACAAAAATACATATGTTAGGGGGAAGTGCATAGGAAAGCATTAAGAAATGTGTGGCTTGGGGGAGGAATTTGAATTTTGTCAAAGTGCAAAAAATGCATTCAATTTATATGTGATTTTTTTTAAAAAATGTGGGCAATGATACAGGGTAGGCTTATGATTGAATGCATGTGAAACTGGCATGGAACAAAAATAGGCTAATCTGTCTATACTATACCAGTAAAAAGACATAATGCAGTAACACTGACTAGGAGCCTCGCACTACCTTCAGCATTCTTGACACTGCACACCAATGCCTCTGAAGGTAGCAAGGTATGGGAGGCATGAATCGATGTGCGTCAATGACAAGGATGTCATGATACCACACCTCCTCCTCAACACAGAATATCCCCTGTCAGAAGAATCCATAGTCCATTCTTTTCTTTAAAATTATATGCTTTATTGTTTTTGGAAAAGCTCAAAAGGTTTGTAGGACAGCAGAAAACACCTACAGCCTCATTCTCCATGGTTCTCCCCAGAAAAACCCAGAACAATCTGTTTCTGATTCATCAATCTCTTTGTGTGCCTGTCATGGGAAACTAAACAAACTTTTACTTCCATGAGCTTTAATTTGTAACACCAAATGTTGCAAATGTGTTTTAAAAAATATTTTTTATCAATTTAATCAAAAACATATACTTCTATAACATTTAAGGAATAAAGGAAATACAACTGAATGAGAATTAAAATTAAACAAACATACAAATATATATATACACACACACATTTGGGTCACTGGAAGAATAATTATTGATATTCGAGTGTGGCAACATGTCCTTTTAAAATATTTGTCTTATTGGTAAACATCAGGGTAATGTCCTTGGAGTGTTAAGATATTCTCACTTGAAGCTGAAGAGTTACGAAGAATTCCAAATGGTGTGTTTAAATTCCTCCAGGGAACTATAACACTAAGTTTTAAAGTTTTAGATTTTTACACATGCTGCCACTTTGTTTGTGTTTCGCTTTCCTTTGAGTTTTAGTTGTATTTTGTAATTGCTTACATTTTTATTACAATTCCATGTTGTACTCTGGGTATTCTTAACAGAACCGTGGAAGGGTGGGCGGGTGTGCAATACTGAAACCCAAATTACACTGCTAGTGCAGGTCTGGTGTAGTGTTTCTCCACTGGGCTCCTTTGGTGAGAAGGTCTGCCCCATGGACCAGAGCACGCCTGGCACTCCTGTCTTGCACTGCCTCCCGCAGTTTGGTCAAACTCATGTTCGTAGCTTCGAGAACACTGTCCAACCATCTCGTCCTCTGTCGTTCCTGCTAGTAGTAGTCATCATTATGCCCCAAAATAGGCGAGGAGCACAGTGTCTTGTTCCACTGTGGCTTGTGGCTCACAGTGAATGTGGAAACAAGGAACAGGTCAGGCAGAACAGGCCAAGTCAGATTGTCAGGAAAGAAGATCAAGGCAAGTCTCTCTAGCAGGTCAGATGTTACACCACAAAACCTAGGTGAAATGCACCTAGGTTTTTTAAAAAAAACTTTTGAAAACACTTCAGTACCAGTTTAAAACAAATGCTCCAGCCTACAGCACTCGTCCAAATTGCCAAAGTGAAGAGGTGAATTTTCAGTTGTTTTCCTAAAAATCATTTGTGAGGTAGATTGTGGCATCTGCAGAGGGAGTTCCACCACCAGGGTAAAATCATGAAGGCCCTTTTCCATTTTACTACAAAATGGGCAAAGGCTGTGAATGGAACAATGAAAAGCGTGTCTCCGGCAGAACGCAAGACCCAATTTGACAGATATGTGAAGAAGTGGCACTTCTAGTGTTTGGCTCGCAAGACACTTATGACTTTATAAGCTAATGTCATCACCTTGAATTGCTCCTGGTAATGAAATCTGTGATTTAAAGCCATCATCTTTGGAGTCTTGCAGCAATTGCATTTACTCCCGGCGATTTGTTTTCCCATTAACTGGGATCTATAGAACTGGAACAGCAGGCTGTAAATGTAGGTTGTCATCCTGAACACTGACCCTGGGCTTCCTTTTCAGGAGCAATTGTTTGATCGTAGTGTCCTACTGTAAATTGTCTACTTTAGGGCAGGTGGTTGGTGTAGATACCCTCTAGGTTCTTTTGAGCTCTACTGTTCTATGAATAGACCAGGCATCCCCAAACTGCGGCCCTCCAGATGTTTTGGCCTACAACTCCCATGATCCCTAGCTAACGGGACCAGTGGTCGGGGAAGATGGGAATTGTAGTCCAAAACATCTGGAGGGCCGAAGTTTGGGGATGCCTGGAAGAGACCTTAAGCATTCCTTTGCTATTTAGACTCGCCCCTTAATTCTGCAAAAGAGAGGAGAGAGAGCAGCCCATTTGTTTGATACCTACATCTTCCTGCTTTAGGTGTAGCAGATGGGAACCATCCATCGCCATCAGTCAACACTTCATCTATGCAAGTATCCTCCCCCCCACCAAGAGCTGTGCCCAGCTAGCTGTGCCATCTGTGCTGTGCCCAAGGAGTGCTTTGCAGTCTGCTCTTCAACACTCTTTACTACCATTCCTTGGAAAAGGTTATGCAACATGCTGCTCTTTCCATGTGACTTTTTTTTATCCCAACTCAAGCATACAGATGCCCTAGAAAGATTTCTTGCCTGTCCTTATTGATTTGTTCCATCAGTCATCTATCGTGTTTCACAGCTGCCACTATCTACGTCCCATTTTATCCATCTCTAATTGTAACTGCCTCAAAACTAATTTTCTGGTCTGAACTAACCCTTTATTTTTAAAGCACAATGATTTTGTGAAAGTGTCTTTTTAACACAAGGCAATCACTCTGGAAACTGACTTTCTATTGGGGGAAATAATCCCACACAGCTTTCAAGCCAAGCTATTACTTAAACCCATTACCTTTCCTTTTAAATATCTCCCATAGTATTCGAACGTGTTTGTTTTCCCTGCCCCTACACAGTTCAGTCCGATTATTTCCATGAAATGAACTTCTTTTGCATATTAAGAGGGCATACATATTTTTAATAGCCTCTGTAACCTAAAAAGGTCATTTTGGAGATGAGGCTTTTGTGATAAATATTTGAAGGGCAAGTTAGTCACACAAAAGGGCCTTTGTTTCACGAAACAAAATGGCGGCAGTGGGGAAAATCAGAATGGCAATTAATGTGGGATTCTCTGGCTGTAATGTTCTATTCTCTTAATACAAATAAAGAGATCACAGAAAAATGAGTCAGATACTATATAAATGAACCCTTCAAATACAATTAGGGTGAGAGTGTGCTATATCTTGTCAACCTATTGCTAACCCCCATTTTATAATTACTGGTATTTGAAACAAAGCAAAACTGGCAATTATCTTGCGCTGGCCTAAAAAATGGCTAGGATAATTCTATGACCTTCTGCCTTACACTCATTTTCAAACATCTCAATGAAATAATGTAACTGCATACATAAGATTAACTTTTTAAAGATATTACTATGGTGACTTTTATGTGTATCTAATCAATTCATGCAATTTTGTATAATCAGCATACATTTATTTTGTGGAACGTGGCAAATTTAGTTGTTTTATGTGCTGCTCTCCACTCGACAACATTATTCTTTGAAATATTTTCCTCAAGGAAAAAAATATAAGACGGTATTGCTTTCATGTGATACATCACTCAGCTTTCATCCACTGAAATTAAGTTTCGATAGCACAGGTCATATCAGAAAAAGTAATACTGTTTCATTTTGTTTCTTCTTCTTTTTTAGGATGCAAAGCAGTTTGCCTCAGATTCTACAAGAAAATAAAGCAGCCAACTGCCAGCGGAACAGCATACTGATAAAGAGTCTAATCATGGGCAAGTGAGGGCTCCGTCTTCAACAATCTGAATGTAAAGTAGGCTTTATGCAATGAGGCAAAATTCTCAACACTTAACTTTTTCATTCTCATTTGGAAAAAGTCCAGCTGCTTTCATGATAACTCTTCAAGAATTCAAAACAGAGGCATTATTTCAGAATTTGGGGGGAGGGGTGATTTCAGAGTACAAGGTTCTCAGCAAGGCTCTGAGTCCCAATTTTGAGCATATTCATGATTCAATGTGGGGAGAGAAGCTGTGCAGTTTAAAAAGAATTTTGTTGTGTTTTGAACACATCAAACACTCACCATTTGGATTATGTATCCTTAATACAGAGGACCATTTTATTGTAGCTACTCAGTGACACTGTAACAATCATACAGAACAGGGGTACGGACTCTGACCAGATATCTGCAGACACAGACATCTGCAGAGGAAAAATGCTCCGTTTGCAATAAGTGGTTGGATTCAAGTTACCTCCTGCAAAAAGCTTTTTCTGTTTTTAGGCTTCAAATGAGCTCCCTATAACCACCATTCAGTGGCTTGGTAGCTACAGCAAGCCCCTTGAAGGTGTGTTCCCAGTGCCAAACAGCTGATTGGTGCAGGCAGCCTTCCAGAGAGGTGATTCTTTACCATTGCCTTTTGACAATGAAGGTGATGTTTAGTTGAAAACTATTTTCTTGTAACTTGAAGCCATTGGTTTGGGTCCTTTCTTCCAGAGCAGGAGAAAACAAGCTTGCTCCATCTTCCATGTGACAGCCTTTTAGATATTTGAAGATGACTATAATATCACATCTCAGTCTTCAGGCTAAACATACATAATTCCCTCAAAATTAAGGTACTTAAATACTTAAAAGGTGGTCTGATTCAAAGGCTGCCTTTATGTTACTTTAACATATTACAGCTGCTTTTTTAAAATGCTCCTAGGAAGCTATTGTGCATCATAATGTGCAGGCCTTCCTGGTGAATTGCACAGATGAATTGCACAGAGAAAAGATGGCTATACCTGTGAACTGAATTAGATATGTTTAATAGTTACTGTTAGCAGCTATAAGGTCTTGAATACGAGAATGGGCCTATTCTGTAGTGGCTCCCTGTAGAATGCTCTCCCCAGGGAGGTTTGTCTGATGCCTTCAATATACACCTTTAGGCTCCAGGCAAAAAGGCTCTTTCAACACCACATCGGGAGCCCACTGCACAGTAGGTGGTCAGGTAAAGGTAAAGGACCCCTGGACAGTTAAGTCCAGTCAAAGGCAATTATGGGGTTGTGGTGCTCATCTCGCTTTCAGGCTGAGGGAGCTGGTGTTTATCCACAGACAGCTTTCCGGGTCATGTGGCCAGCATGACTAAACCGTTTCTGGCTCAACGGAACACCGTGATGGAAACCAGAGCACACAGAACGCTTTACCTTCCCACCATTTATCTATTTGCACTGGTGTGCTTTCAAACTGCTAGGTTGGCAGGAGCTGGGACAGAGAAATGGGAGCTCACTTCGTTGCGGCAATTCGAACTGCTGACCTTCTGATCAGCAAGAGGCTCAGTGGTTTAGACCACAGCGCCACCCACGTCCCTACAGGTTGTCAATACACTAGCAGCACCCCCAATCTGTCTCTCTGGCCGAACATTAGCTGCAGACCCTCTATGCCCATCTCCATATCAAGAGGCTTCCTAGTGTAGGAGATGAAACTATTAGAGGTTACCCAACCATAACCACTTCCCAAAGTGTCTAGCAGAGTTCCCCTGGTGGCAGACGAAAAGAACTGTAGTCACACTCAAATGCACAATCAAAAATAACTTTGCACATAGTAGTAACTGAAAATGCTTGCATAAACTATTTACAATCCTCCTTCCTCTCTTTGGCACGATATACTTTCAGTCTAGTAATAAACAGTCCTGATACCACAAACTCATAGTATGAGCAGCACACTTCACCATATATCCAAACTAGCTGTAAGCATGTGTACTAACAGCGTATGTGTATTCTCCTTGTACCTCACATTGCAAACTCAACTTCCTCCTTTTAATTGCCTCTCCAGCTGACACCAATTAAGCCTGGAATGCCACTCCCATACTTTAAAAAAGTGTTTCAGAAGTTTCTTCAAAGTTTCCAGGAACTATGAATCTGTTTCATGAAGAATGAATTCCTAACAGAAACTGATATGGACAATGGTGTCACCACCTCCACGACCCTTTGGTCTGGTGTTGCTCCGAGTACCCAGGCAGGCATAGCTGTGTTAAATCAGGTCCACCAGGTCTCAGTGATGTATGCCAGGTCAGTCCCTTCATCCACAATCAAATCATGGATGAGTACAGTCTTATTTTGGACCAACCTGGAATTAAGTACTAGCACTGCCAAACCAGAAGACTCAGTAGGTTAGCACCCACTTATTTCTTGGAGAATGAAGGGGCTAAAAAGAGAGAAGAAGAACATGTACCTAGGCTTCCACCCCAAGTGGTAATCTTACCCTCTACCCAAACTATGCCTTCCACTGCCCATGACCACCAGAACTGATGCCAAAATTGACGCAGCCATGTGACCACCCAGACAAGTGTTGACTTCATCTCACAATAAAACCATGCACAATAATGCTATAACTGTTAATTTAAGAAGCAATAACAGGAAGCTGTATATTATACTATGATATGGAGAACTTGGTAACCTTTGTGGATCCTATGGAAAGTCAGTGGGAATTTATACATTTTACAAATCTTCAAACAATGTTCTATTTTATCCCGTCTGTGGAGTTTTCCAGTCATGTGCATGCTTTACAGCTGCATCAAGTGGTGGTGGTTCATTGCAACCCCAAATACAAAAGCAAATTTTAGACATGTACTTTTTCTCAGAATTGAGACAGTACATAGTTGTACATCCAAAGTATACTGCTTGTTGGGTAACCAAATTTGCTAATCCATAATATATAAGGTTCACTGCAGATGGTGACAGCAGTCATGAAATTAAAAGATGCCTGCTTCTTGGGAGAAAAGCAATGACAAACCTAGACAACATCTTAAAAAGCAGAGACATCACCTTGCCAACAAAGGTCCGTATAGTTAAAGCTATGGTTTTCCGGGTAGTGATGTATGGAAGTGAGAGCTGGACCATAAAGAAGGCTGATCGCCAAGGAATTGATGCTTTTGAATTATGGTGCTGGAGGAGACTCTTGAGAGTCCCATGGACTGCAAGAAGATCAAACCTATCCATTCTTAAGGAAATCAGCCCTGAGTGCTCACTGGAAGGACAGATCCTGAAGCTGAGGCTCCAATACTTTGGCCACCTCATGAGAAGAGAAGACTCCCTGGGAAAGACCCTGATGTTGGGAAAGATGGAGGGCACAAGGAGAAGGGAACGACAGAGGACGAGATGGCTGGACAGTGTTCTTGAAGCTACCAACATGAGTTTGACCAAACTGCGGCAGGCAGTGGAAAACAGGAGTGCCTGGCGTGCTCTGGTCCATGGGGTCACGAAGAGTCGGACACGACTAAACGACTAAACAACAACAAATATATAAGGTGTGTGAGACTCACTAGCTGTCAAGATTGTGTAATACATGTTCAGCATACCATACCTTTGTAACCAGCAAGTTATTTTATTGCCCAGGAAGGGACCTCTCAGGATCCATTAAAAAAAAAAAGTTTATAGATTCAAATGTGAAGCAAGCTGAGAAAATGTGACAGCACTGTCCAGTATTTAAAGCACCTAAATTGTTTTGCAAATAAACTCAGGATTAATTGCTGTTTAGCAGCAGGGAGCCCCACATTGCCTCTAAGAATTGTGCAGGTAAAGCAACAGCTGCTGTGTTGCTAAAAACTGGGTTTCAGGAACAAAATGAACAGTTAAAATAAAGTAAAACCCATCGGGTGAAGGAACAGAGGCTTGTGACAATGACCATCTATAGCGTGTCATATCTATATTTAGCTACTCAGAAAGCAAGGCACCACCCCCTTCTATCTCAGAGATTCTTAAAAGAAAAGAGGATCCTCAAAAGAAATTGATTTACCTCTAAGCATTAAAAGAAAAGGAGGAGAAAACTCAGCACAGCCATTTCAGGAGCTCTATCTGATAGCAGTATTGTCGACCTTGACTGATCTGTATTTTAAACTTGAGCCCTCCAGACGAGAGTCTAAAAAGACATCAGTAGGTTTTTTTCTTCTAAATCTGTACAAGCAACTGACCTATTTTTATTCATAGGAATACACTTAAAATTCATGACCACACACACACGTAAGAGACATAAATCAGAAAAGGATGAAATAGGTTATGAACAAAGCGGGGGCTGGGGAAGAGAGGAGTGAGTAATACAGGAGTTACAGGTACAGCACTCTGATTTACATCAAAAGAATAAAAATGTGATATTCTGTCACTGAATATGTAATAAAAAAACAGGTTTTTCGGGCCTGCCATCTAATTAATTTGTTGAATATTCGACAGAGGTAGAGTGAGCACGACAGAAATGCCAGTGAGGCATTGGTAAAATATTCATTTCTTTATGTTTAACATACCACTGTGGTTCAAACAGCAGCAAATATAATCCCCCTGGTTTAGGAATGTAATCTGTGTTCTGCAAGGAAACAATAATGCAGGTACCCTCAGCCAGTCCAACAGACAGATAAAATACAAGGGAGAGCTAATCAAAAACCCGGTTGTCTGTAGCAAGTGGCTGATGCTTGAGATTAAGCTATAGCACAATTTGGAAATGGAATCTGATTGTGTGGTTAGGGGAAGATGTCTATTAAATTAAACAGATTGCTTGAGGTTAAAACATCTAGTAACACTAACACACACACAAACACATTCATTTCTCCCCTTGGTAACTTTCTGCTGTACATATATAACACTGTTTAGATCCTAGTCTTTTGGAAAAGGGCTGTATGACAGAATGAGCAATAAGACCAACAGTGTAAAGCAGAAATAGCCCCAACAAAAAAGACCATACAGTGGTACCTCGGGTTAAGAACTTAATTCATTCCGGAGGTCTGTTCTTAACTTGAAACTGTTCTTAACCTGAGGTACCACTTTAGCTAATGGGGCCTCCTGCTGCCGCCGCACGATTTCTGTTCTCATCCTGAAGCAAAGTTCTTAACCCGAGGTACTATTTCTGGGTTAGTGGAGTCTGTAACCTGAAGCGTCTGTAACCTGAAGCATCTGTAACCCAAAGTATCACTGTATTAAAAATCTGGTGATGGGTGGTAGGTTGTACTAAAGCCACATTTACAGATACTATACTTTCTACTGAACAATCTATCAGTATTTTGTTTTGTTCAGTTTCATAGGTAGGGACAGAGTAGACTTCTGCCCAACTGGAACCTGAGCCAGCCAGCTAGCTGGGTTTCGATTGAAGCAGAAGCATCATTTGGAGTAGATCAAGAAGCAGTTCGTTCCTGGCTCTGCTAAAACTCTCCAGTGCAGAACAAGATGAACAGTGACTCCTGTGGCCTGCCTACGGTGAGTTCATGTATGATATGGAATTCATAGAGTGAATAGTTAAACTATAGAACTTCCACAGAAGGCAGTGATGTCCACCACTTTTGCGTGTTTAAACCTCCCCCTGAAATAAATTCACACAAGACTCAAATTTTGGGTTTGGTTTTTGGCAGAATTCAGGCCACAACTTTATTGATTACAGCAAGTGAGTGGTTGCATAGGCTCTGGTTTGACTAGCTCCCTGCACCGTGGCAGGTAGCGCTGACCCAGGGCTCTACCATAGGTCAGCCTAGGGTGAACATCCGGAATGGCAGAACGCTGGGGACATGCTATGTCCACCACCCAGATGTCCCCATGGACTCAGGCACAACCCCTCTCAGGGTTGACCAAACCATTGAGTCCCTGGATTCCTTTAACGGAATACCCTTCACATAGGGATGGCGAGACCGTTCCCCCATCCCTATCACCTGAATCAGATCCTATCCGCAACCTTACAAGTTGTGACGATTTGCTACGCGGGAGGTGAAACCCAAATGGCACCAGCCAATCAGCCAAGTGGGGAAAATTCCTGCCATGCCCCTAACCCAATGACAGATGACACACGACGGCATAGCAAGGTCAAGCACGCAAGCCCTAAATCTAGGGAGAGGTGGGCGGGTGTTCCGATGCACTGACCAAGAGAGAAAGCTCAAGGTCACGTGCATTGGCATATATAGGTCCTTTGATCCATTTGGCTAGCATCCCCATTGGTCAGATTCAACCCGGCATCAAGGGACCTACCAATCGGGTGTTGTGGCTATCCAATCGTACCCATGCACAAGACAAGGGTTTGATTGCCAGGCCTCACCTCTTTGAGAGAGGACACGATTTAGAAAGAATTGGACAAATTCATCGAGTGTAATGCTATCAGTGATTACTAGCCATGATGGCTATGCCTATGCTCTGCCTCCATGGTCAGAGGCTGGAAACATCAGGAGGAGAGAGTGCTATTGTTCTCAGGGTTTATGGGTTTCTCCATAGTCTTCTGGTCAGCCACTGTGAGAAAAGGATGCTGGACTAGATGGGCCATTAGCCCAATCCAGCCTGCTCTTAAAATTTCTTATGCAGATTATAACTCATGCTTTTAATCACTGCTATATGCCAAGATTCATATTCAAAAACATTTTAATTGATGAAGGGATTCTCTGAAACATTGGTTTAAAACCATTGACACAAACCCTGCAAAAACGAGGTGTTCGCTGTGTATTGCACATCACAGGGTGTGATGATTAGCAATTACCAACATTTCCCCCCAGATATGAGATGACTCCAGGCCCACCACCAACATATGGCAATTGTGGCACCCCAATTAGGACTAATATTTCTGCCACTTGACCAATACTGTCACATCCGCTGGGTGGTGGCACGAACAGAGAGGGATGGCTAGGCCAGTGTGGCATGCCTTAACTTGCCTCCATCACATGCTAAAGGACTCCAGTCGTGGTGTTGGTGAGTACTGGAGAGGAGCTCTGGCCAGTACTACAACCAAGAGGCCCTCAGTTCCTGCTCACTTTCACTTGGCATCACCACTATGGGTAGACTGGCAGAGGTTGTGGGGTGGGCACCACTAGGGGCTAATGAGGGCAGCTTGCTCAGTGTTACCCAAAACCTGGAGTCAGGCTAGATAATTACTTTGCAGATATTTGCTATGCATTGCTTCTGCACCAGCAGACGTTGAGGTAACAATGAAAACCTACTTAGAGGAGCATGCCTTATCCTTGGATACAATCAGAGCGAGACTCTGGCTTTAGGAAGATAAGAGAGCTAAGTGTATTAAAGGAAATACACGCTTGATAGTAAAGATCCTAGTTTTGTTTAACTAAGGTGGAGATGCAAAGAGCCGTGTTTTCGCTTTGTTCTTAGCAGGAGAATCATACAAAAATGTCTCCTCTCCTAATGTAAAGATGAAGAAGAGAAAGAAGTAGAAAGTGAGGTCACCAGCCCTGTCTAGCTTCTGAGGAAAGGTCAACACAGGTTAGATCAGAAAGATAACACAGAGGTTCCTCTACCTACTGGTACTTTCTTCCCATGCAAATCTTCAGTCATCAATACAACCTGAGTTGCATTCCAAAACTTCCAACACACAACACTTTTCAATCCAGATCATAGTTCGTAGGTTTTAGCAATTCTGTGTACCATCCAATCATACTACAGTATCAATGGGAGGGGAGCAAAATGGGGAAGAATGAAATCACTGCTAATCCTGCTATTCCTACATCTTTTTTCTAGAAGCACTGAGCATAGGCAACATTCACAAGTCATCTAGCAACTGGGAAACAAGTTCCATGCTCAACAATTTTTTTCAATTTTTTTTAAAAAACATAAAAACATTAGCACTGCATACATATAGAATGCATCCTAAATCTGATTTTTTAAAAATTCCAAGGTCTACTTCCTTATTTTACAGTAATAATATTACATTTGTGATAAAAGGGGTGTACAACAGAAAATCATCCAGTTGCTATCTTAAAAAGTAAGAATTTTTATCCAAATTGCATCTCATGTGCTTATCTACTGAAGATAGTGGAGTTCTGCTGAATGTGGGCTCTTTTTGTTTCTAGAGGAGGTCCCTCAAGTTCAGAAGCAGTTGGGTAAGAAATTGATTTTCCATGGAGCGAGATGTTCTAGGCAGACATCAGATATCCAATTCTTAATTGGGATAAAAATTGCTTTGAGAAGAAATGTAAAGTGCAATATAGAGGTTATAGATGATTAATCAGTATAGAAATCCTACTACTGTAGTTAAATAGATCAATAAATGTTGATATTGTTTTGATAGCACTGCAAGTATATTCAGTCTTGGCTAACAGACTTAGCACACAAATACTTTTATAGTACAGTATATATATAGGGAAGAATACGAAGAGAGATTCAGCATCTACCAAAAAGCTCAGAGTCAAAAAAGCATCATGATAATAAGAATAATGCAGCTGGTGCTAATGCTATTTACATGAATGAAATCCGATTATCCCCCTCATTTTGGCATTGTGTAGAAACAAGCATACTTATTTGTTTTTTTGGGTTATCCCTTTAGTAAATACTGTGTAGAGCTTAATAAGACATATGCTTGCTATGTTTCACCCAGTTTGACCTATTGTTCCATTAGAAATTCCCTAGAAATATCAGAGCTGAAGAATTTCCTCTTTACATGAAGGAGTAGCATCCAAGATACAGCCTAGTTCACACCATATACAGCACACATGTCTTTTGCTTGTTCAGTTTATACATACTGCAAAGAAAACACAGATGTTCTGGAGTTTTGTCAGCTAAAAAAGTTTTAAAAAATTATACGTGGCTCATCTACACATCAGCAGCCACTGCTGAAGAATAAGTCATTTGTAAATTCATCCCTTATTCACTTTAGCATCTATCTTGGCTCACTTGCTCAAGTCCTTTGTTCTTTCTTTCGTCTCTTAATATTTCCAAACATCTTATTCCAAACACCTCCTTGCCTGGAACACACCTAACTGGATCCAAAACAGCAGCCCCCTCCACTCTACCAATTGCTCTCTCCTGCTGCAGCCCCCTTCATGCTCCACTATAAAATAATAGATACGTTTTTTGTTTTTACTATAAGAATAATATTTATAGGCTGCCCATCTGATTGGGTTGCCCAAGCCACTCCAGCAAAATATAAAAACACAGTAAAACATCAATCATTAAAAACCTTCCCAATACAGGCCTTCAGATGTGTTTAGAAAGTTGTATAGTTATTTATCCTCTTGACATGTGATGGGGAGCATTCTACAGGGTGGGTGCCACTACCTACCAAGAAGGCCCTCTGCTTGGTTCCCTGTAACTTCACTTCTCACAGTGAAGGAACCACCAGAAGGGCCTTGGAGGTGGACATCGGTGGTGGTGCTCCCTCAGGTACACAGGGCTAAGGCTGTTTGGGGTTTAAAGAGGGTCTCTCGTTCCTCAAGAATGGATTCCCAGGGAGTGCAAGGGGTTGAACACAGAGGGAGGTACTGTTCCAGAAAGCCCCACTGCAAATGTGGGGTTGTGCTTGTTTATGTCATAAAAAATTATGCCACTTAATAAAAAATTCTAAGCAGTTTACATAATAGCAATATAATGTCCTAAAAGTTAAATTTAAAAGATAAAAGCAAGATCAAACTGAGCTTATATATACAAGCCCAGAAAACCTTGAGTAAATATATGTTTGTAAGATGTGTTTAAATATCATTACTACCGCCATCTCATAATCTCATGAATAACCTGGGGGGGGGGCAGAGGGGCTGTGCTATCACAAGGCTGTATTATGACCAAGTGACAATCTGCTGAGCAAGAAATGACCAGTGAAGTCTCCCTCAACAACCTTAGAAATCAGCTTGGTCTATACTATGTCCTTTAGGGCTTTCAATGTCAGCAACAAAACCTTAGAACTTTTCTTCGTAGCTAATATGGAGACAGTGCAAATCCAAGTTACAGGGAACCAGGCAGAGGGCCATCTCGGTAGTGGCGCCCACCCTGTGGAATGCCCTCCCACCAGAGGTCAAAGAGAACAACAATTACCAGACCTTTAGAAGGCATCTTAAGGCAGCCCTGTTTAGGGAAGCTTTTAATGTTTGATGGATTTCTGTATTTTAATATTTTGTTGGAAGCCGCCCAGAGTGGCTGGGGGAACCCGGCCAGATGGGCGGGGTATAAATAATAAATTATTATTATTATTATTAATTATTATTATTATTATTATTATTATTATTATTATTATTATTATATTAAACACAGGTGTAATATGTGTAAAGCTGGGTGTCCCACTAAGCACCCTAGTGGCTACAATTTGCATTAGTTGCAGCTTCCAAATCAGGCATAACACAGTGAGGTTACCAAAGTATGGACCACCATAGCAAGGCCAAGATCAGACATAGTTGGCACAGTACATGAAGTGCTCCAAGTCACTGAGGTCACCTTGGTTTCCCGTGACAGAGGTGAAACAAGGAGTACTAGGCACCTGCTCCTTCATGGGAATGCAACTCCATCCAGAGCTGGTATGTTACTAGATCTGGAAACCACTCATCCATAGGGTCCCCATCAGGGTTCTTTAGTAGTTTACAGCCTCTTACTGCACCCAGACAGCAGTTTACAACATGCACAGCCTCTACTGATTCAGAAGTTACAGAGAAATAGAGTTGGTTACTGTCAGCATGATGTTGCCATGTCCAAATTCCATTGCCAAGTAAGCAGAGGCCGGAGGTCTCTGACGAACTCTTACCTGAGAGCTGATTCCACATACAAAGTCAAACAGCTCAGCAGGAAACAGCAAGGTAAGACCAGGAACTACATGCATTGTTTCCAGCACCTGATGGCTGCTGAGAGCTCTGTTTAAGAAGGCCAGAGCCAGCTGGCTCTCATCATTGCCACCTGGCTCTCATCAGTACCTTTTCCTCTGTGAAGGCTTATCAGCTGCAGGTGGAGTCATTCCCCCTTCTCCCCTTTCAGGCTGCTGTTCAGCAGACGAAGCTGACTCCTGGCCCTTGTCAATACTGGTGGAATTTTGCCTCAATTCTCCTAATGACCACCCCTAGGGGCTTCATTTTGATATTAAACAGCATTGGGGACAAAACTGAGCCCACAGATCAGCTACTAGGTGTCTGAGGTACAGTGGCCCAGTGGTACAGATAGCATCAAAAGTCACTGGGAGTTCCAGGAGAAGCAACAGGGTCATACTTTCCATGTCCCTCTCCTATAAAAGGAAGCCATCAAGCTGAGTATGGTTGATTAAATCCCCAAACTGGGCCTGAAGCTGCACTGCCACCATCCCTCTTGATCAGGCATCCCCAAACTGCGGCCCTCCAGATGTTTTGGCCTACAACTCCCATGATCCCTAGCTAAGAGAACCAGTGGTCAGGGATGATGGGAATTGTAGTCTAAAACATCTGGAGGGCTGAAGTTTGGAGATGCCTGCCCTTGATCACCTTATCCCCAAAGAGAGTGCTAATGACCCGGCAGTAAACCTCTGGGTACAGGTGAGGACAAATTATTTCAGGAGTGGCAGCATCACCATCTCCTTCAAGGAAGCAGGAACTACCCCATCACACAACCAAATGTTCAGCACACCTTGGATGTGAGCAAGCAGCTTGCCCACATCCTCAGGCTTCAGGAACTGTGATTCCACAAAATCAGGCAAGATAATATATCCAACATCTCAATGCCAGCACTCATGTTCCACTCAGACTTTCTCTGGAACCAGTCCAACAAGAGTGTTATCCAATTCTGTTATCCTTGTGTTCAGGGCCTTTGATCCAACATGGAAGAAGAGAGGAGGTGGTGTATGTGTGTGTGTGTGTGTGTGTGTGTGTGTGTGTGTGTGTGTGTGTGTGCGTGGTCATTTTCTCCTTCCTTCTACAATCCTCTGTGCCCAACTGAAAATCAGTTACAGAAAGTGGGAGGGCCCACCACAACTGAGTGACATTGTGGGCTGCTGGTAAAAGGCCAAAGCGGGTAGTGGGGGATCCATTCCTCTCTTTTTTCATCAGTGGAGGCATGTGCTGGATTAAAATCTCTTCCATCAGCACAAGAGCATCAAGTGGATTCCATGCACCATCTTGACTACATGGACACTTGAGGGCCTGCCCAACAGACTTGTTTTGCTGGGCTGGTGGTGTTCATGCCTTTTGTTCAACAATTTAAGAACAGGGATATGTCTAACTTTCTAAACTCTTAATAAGAAAACGGACCGTTGGTTGTACAACAATCATGGCAAATGATCTATGGTCAAATAAATTATTTTTATGCAAGGAATGGAAAAGCACAAAGGGTCAGAGTAAGCCAGATAAAAAGCTGCTGCATGGGGAAAAGATAACTAATAAATTATTATATTATTATAAAGGCTTACAACCTAAGCAGTTGTCCTAATATGGAGTGACAATAAAGCTACATCATAAAAATGACTGCAACCCTGCACAAATTACATACATTAGAATCATGCAAACATAGTAGGGCAAAGCATTAGAGCTGGGAAAGAAACCTACTGAGCAGTAGTATTACACTAGCTTCAGTGGGACTTGTCCTGAAGCAAGATACAACACTCCTATTGAAATGAATGGAACTTGAGTAATGTCATGGGTTGGTTGATTGCATTTGCAGAATGCAATTTCATGTTCCTCTGAAGAAAATATGACCAGGATAATGCTGACATGAAACTGAAGTGGTACTGGAAATATTTTGTGGACTTCCTCCATTTAATCAGCAAGAAGACAGTATTACCAGGTTGCTTAAGAATTTTGAGCTATGTAGCATTTGCTAGATTGATCTTGCCTAAGCACCAAAATATTTACTGAACATTTACTACCCAAGTCATGTTTTTTGTATGCTGCCATCTTGGAATCCTGGCTTTATAGCTGGCTTGACAAAGTAGCTCTTGCTCAGTTCCATGCAGAGATAATTAAAACATTCACCCAATTCACAGGGACAATTCAAATAAACGTTTGCTAGTATTGTTTCGAGAAAGAATGAGTAAAAAAGGAAGATGGGAATGCTATTTTCTTGCCCTGTGGTCGTATCAGAAGAGCATTTATGGCATTTCATGGCAGGCTACCAAAAAACAGGGAGCTTAGTATTTCTCAAGGGATTTAGAACTACTGTCTATTGTAGCTGTAGGTGCTGTCTATCAGAAAAACTGGAACATAGCCTTACAACAGCAACACAGTTTACTTTTTCAAGAGAGCTAATGTGTTCTTTGAATAAGTTCATCTCTCATGTGATCCTTTGCTTTTCATGAGATCTTTTTAGCATTTCCTCAGCTCTCATTCCCTCTAGTAATCTGCAATTGCTAGCATTTCATTTTGCATTTAATGCCAAACCTCATGGAGGATAACACAGCCTGCAGCTTTATTCATGTGACATGGCTTTGGAAATAATGAAAGGAGTCTATATTTTTTTTTATTACACGTATTGTCAGTAACTGAAGATGCTTGCAAGTATATGCAGAGAAAGTCAGTGCAGAAGACAGCAGCTCCAGGCTTTGCTTGAGCCCACTGCCCACTCAAAAGTATCAGAGGAACAATGCTTTCCTATGGTGTTCACTTTCCCAAACTGAGTCTGATATATACATGACAATTCTCCAAAGATTTCCTTGTTTTACTGAGGCAATATATTGTTTTGTTATTATAATCATGCCTCTAGTACATTGAGGAGAAAAATTAATGGAGTAAAAAGGCTTTGCTCTCCAGTGTATTTCTTTTGCTGTTTTAATGATAATAGCTGGAAGATAACTAACATGTAACTTTTTGTCTTGCTTTTCAGGCTTAAAGAGTCTAAAACCTTATTATTTTTTACCCTTATAAACACAATTCACACTTGAATTTCCTGTTTGTCTCTGCTTCTGTACATTTCTGCAGTGACACCCTCATTATTAGGGACAAAACATCTGCAATGTTTGGACAGCAATGCAAAGCAATAAGAGCAAGTTGTTGCAAGTTCGCTCTTCTTCGTAGAAAACACCTAGAATCTATCTATTGGACAGGAACTGCTGTATCTGCACTGTCACATTATAACTCAAAAGTGACAGTGCTGGATGCTCCACAAGCCCTCTTTGATTCTGTGACTGAAAGCAGTGCGCCATACTGCAAACAATTATGTGCCACATTCCTCAGTTGGTAGATATCATCTTTGGACCAGTGATCTCTATCTTGGTGAACTTTCCAGTGAGCCAGTGAGAGCCAGTGTGGTGTAGTGGTTAAGAGTGGTAGACTCCTAATCTGGGGAACCGGGTTCGTGTCTCCACTCCTCCACATGCAGCTGCTGGGTGACCTTGGGCTAGTCACACTTCTCTGAAGTCTCTCAGCCCCACTCACCTCACAGGGTGTCTGTTGTGGGGGGGGGAGGGGAAAGGAGATTGTTAGCCGCTTTGAGACTCCTTCGGGTAGTGATAAAGCGGGATATCAAATCCAAACTCTTCTTCTTCTTCTCTTCTTTCCAGTACATTTCCAATCAGGAGTTTTGGAGTAGAGCTCTATCTCTCTGTTCCATCTGAATTGGGAGCAGTGGTTGGGGCACAAGACCAGTGCTTTGATGCAGTGATGAGCTGGATGTAAGCCAAGCAATTGAAACTGAACCCTGAAAAATCAGAGGAATTGTGTGTTCCGAGTTCTCAGGTCCAGAAGGTGGATAGAAGGCCTGTTCTGGATAGGGTTGTACTTCACTGGAAGGAGCAAATTCATGGATCTAACATTGTCACTTGAGGCTCAAGAGGCCTCAGTAGCTAAGAAGCCCTATTTCCAGTTCTGGCTTAGTTCAGCAGCTGTGACCCCTTTTGGACAGATATGACTTGGTCAAAGTACTCCATGCTCTGGTAACTTCCAGACTGGATTGCTGCAATGGACTCTGCATGGTGGTGCACTCAAAGACAATTCAGAACCTTCAACTGGTCCAAAATGCAGCAACCAGATTACTGGTTGGGGTTCCCTTTAGAACTAAAAGCTTTGAAAAGCTAGATTCACTGCCAGTTCATTTCCGGGCACAATTCGAGGTGCCCGGACTTTAAATTAGGACTTTAAATATCTAAGGCCTCAAATATTTGAAAGACATCCATCTTCTTTACAGATGTACTGAGGCATTAAGATCTGCAGAGCAGACTGTTGTTGTTGTTGTTGTTGTTGTTGCTGTTGTTGTTACTACTACTACTACTACTATTCCTATACCATCCTCATGGAGGAGACACAGAGGAGGCACAAAAATACATATACTAACAAACATAAATAATAACCCCACATAAACAGTTTAAAAGGCCATAGTTTGATTAGTCAAAAGAAGAGGAATGTTTTTGTCTGCTGCCTAAAAGTATTATTATTATTATTATTATTATTATTATTATTATTATTATTATTTCTATACTGCCCTTTATCCAAGGATTACAGAGCATGCTTTTGCCTGGAACCTAAATATATGCAATGAATGTGCCAAGCTAGCCTTCCTGTGGAGAGCATTCCACAAGTAGGGAACCACGGCAGAAAATGCCTGTTCTTGTGTTGCCACCCTCTGGACCTTTTCATGGAGAAGGTGCATAAAGAAGGGTCTCAGATGAGGATTATAGGATCTGGGTCACTTTATATGGAGAGAGGTAGTCCTCTTGGTAGTTCTATCACCTTCAGAAGTTGAGCAGTGGTGGTGTGGGGGTGTGATAGCCTGGGAGAGGGAATTCTCTGCGGCAACTCCTAGTTTATAGAATTCCCTCCCCACAAGGGTGGGTTGAGCACCTTCATTATGTAGCTTCCATCATATGCTGAAGATTCACCTCTTTACCCTGGCCTTTGACACTTGAGGTAAATGTTTTCAGGACTCACACTATTCCTGTGACTGTAATTTGATTTAAACTGTCTTTAATATTTAATTTTTTAATTGTTGTAACCCACCCTGGGGCCTTATGACAAAGGGTAGGTAATAAATTGAAATAACAAAAACAAAAACAGTAAATCCCAGTGATTCTAGGATTAGAATACAACCCTCCTGCAGTGCAGTGATTTCTGTGTTATCTTGCTCCGACCTGTGTGTTCAAAAGAATGTCTAGAAATGTAGGCTATTCTGCAGCATTATGCAGCATCCTAAGAATCCATTTTTGCTTCCATCGTGTCCAGCATTTACCAATGCATTCCAAATGCTTCAAGCAAATCAAAAACTTGGAAGCAGAAGACAGAGACTGCTAATCTGAAGACAGAGAACTGAGCTGGAATTCTACAGTGAAATCAGAACTATTGTCTAAAACAAAACAACATCCCCAATCTATTTTAATGAAACCAGGTTCACTAAAACCTAATCAGGAATGTAGCAGAACTGAATACCAACCATCACCATCAATTTCTCCCTTTATTTACGTAGCATAATGAATTAACGGTAATACAAGAAATGTTAAGGGGAAATAGCATGTGAGATTCTGCTCAATCAATGTCTGCATAAGTCCCTTTCCCTATGTGGGTTTTATCTGTCAGCCAGAAACCAAAAGAAAGAAAGAAAGAAAGAAAGAAAGAAAGAAAGAAAGAAAGAAAGAAAGAAAGAAAGAAAGAAAGAAAGAAAGAAAGAAATGCACACATGCTAAAGAGACACAAAGTCTCCCAGCTGAACTGCTAGAGCAATGCCTCTCATATGTCTTTGGAATCTTACAACTGCCAGATCTAAATCGGGATTACTGTTGCGGTGGTGGTGGTGGTGGGGTAGTTAATACAGAAAACAATCTTAAACATCTTTACTCTGAAGTCAGTTCCACAGAGTTCAGCTGAGCTTATTCCTGGCTTAGCATACATTGGACTGAAGCCATGGAACCAATTCACACTATGGGTTGGTAGGATTCAGTCTGTTATGAGAGCCAGAAAGAGAGGCCTGGAGGGCCACTTTCAGTCCCCAAGCCCACCCCTGCTTAAGACCTTTCATATATTCTGCTCATAGCATAATGAATAAATTCAGATAATTAATATGTCCAGGGAAAATCAAGGGACTCCAGAAATGAACTTTCTCTAGTTCTCTGAAGCTATAATGTCTACATAAATGGCTATTTTCTTTTTACAGGCCATTTCTTTTTCATATATGACTAATTATTAAAAATGCTGTAGTTGTAAGTATCTTACTTAGTTTTATTAATTTTGAAATTAACTGTGTAAGGGATTTATGCGATGTTAATTTCCTCTATATGAGTTCAATTAAAATGAGTCATACAAAACAGAATCAAGACCGTATCTTTTCAAGTTAGGTAAGAAAATGTTAGGTTGAGACATAAATAAGGTTCTATTTACCTTGCCTGAACATCATCATATTTTCAAAGGGTCAGTGAGAACCTTTTCATTTGTTGCCAAACTCTGTCTAACCTACAATATTTTTTCAAGTTTGGTTTTCTAAATATTTACAATGGGTTATATCCAACTGCATTCTACTCAAAGTAAACCCATTAAAATTAGTCATCATGAATTTCAATAGGTCTACTTTGAGTATGACTGGCACTGCATGTAGTCCAGTATGAATAAAGTATGTTCCCCCACTCCAATCACTTCATGTACCTTACAGTTAAGAGATGAAGAAATAGAGTGGGAAGCATAGGGGAATTGGTAGGTTCTGTTTTGAGCAGAGAGATTTTTATGGGATGCACACAGTATGAGATAAAATGCAGGGAATCTCAAGCATGATGCCCATGAAGTGGTTGCTCCCAGTACCAGTCACCACACAGAAGTAGAGAAAGGTTACTGTTGCAGAAGGCTCAGTAAAACAGTTTTGTAGGTACAGTATCTTGTAGGCTTTTACAGATACATACAAGTACAAAGTATTTCTGTTGCGCTAAATAAGTTATGTAATTTAAGACATAACACTAGACAAAAAACACTGACTGGCTAACCAACTAACAGATACACAGACTAACTGCAGACTAACAGACCACTGAGCTGACATGTATTAATCACAGATATAGACAGGTCACTGGGTCATTGCTGTAGCAACCAGCTTGGCTGACCTTGCACCTGGAAATAGCTCATCCATGGAGTGATTCACACTCATGAAGGAAATTAACTCATTCTCATGTCCAGTTACTCCAACACAAAATTCTTAAAGAATTTCTGCCATTGAGCAGTTGTCACATTTATACATGGTGCTGTGGCAGGTGGAAAGGACTGGAAACTTGGTGGGGAGTAGCATAACCAAAGGCAGACTACTAAGTGGGTTTGCTGCCATCAGCATGGCCTTCCATGTTCTCTGGTCCCTTGCCCAATCAGCTAAGCACTTGATGGAAGGGTGCAGGAGATGCTGAGAGCACACCAGAGCGCAGATTTTGTTCCAGTCCTATCCTCATATATCCAAACTGAGGAGGTGTGTGCCCATCATACATGTGCTCTGTTTCACGGGGTGTGATATGAAACCTTGCTGTGGACTGCAGGTGCTGCCAGATGAGAACCAGTAAGGAATTCTATCACAGACCCAGTTTAAACAACTGGGGCATGATTTTTATGTACTAATTTATCTGACTTCTTCATAATAAAGGCACTCAGTTATGTATGGCATTTTGCTGCTACTGGCTCTCCATTTCATTGAAACATTTCATTGATCCAGGACAGGACAATGGTTTAGCAATGGGAAGGACTAACTCAAATCTCATTGATTTCATACAGCCTACTCAATGTATGACTGAGCCTCAATCCAACCTACTGAAATAGGCATATTCAATTTTAACCTAAGAGCAGGAGTTGTAAAAGAAGATTCTTCATGTGTGCCAGTGGAGTCATAACGTATCCATGCACAAAAAGTTAAAACAATAAGGGAAAAATGCATAAGTTTTCATCCAGTGAATTCTATGATTCTGTAGTAAACCACTTCCATCTATAAAAACAAAAATAGTTTTGCTACATAAGTTATTGTAATCAAATTTTGACAAACATTCCCTCTTTTTTCCACATCCTTCAGATTGTAAACATCTGGACTTTCATTTAATTTGGGTCAATAGTATACTGAGGAATCCTTGACTAGATTATTTTCTTCCTGTAGGATCAGCCAGTCTATTTAACTATTAAATGATGCCTTTCCCAATGCTTCATAACCATATAGAATTTCAATGAATGCTTCCTCAGCTGAAATGTGATAGCACAACTGTTATTTTTTTACCTCTGCATCTCTGCCAAAGTTTATTAATAATTTACAGAGGTCTTGTCTCTAACAGAGCCACACAGGGATTCGTCATGTAAATACACCTCCTATCGTCCAGCTCATGGGATGGTACAAGTTGCTTGCCTTCAGAAATTACTTAATTGGATGCAAGTGAGCAAATAAAAATGCAGCATATGTTATCAAAACTGAACTGCACCTTTCTTCACTTATGTGTGAAGTCTTCCTAAAAGATCCATGCTCTGGAGGCTCTTTGTCATAAAATGTGTAGGTTTTGGCTGCAGGGACTTAGGGAGCAATCCTAACTAGGGCTACCCACTGCAATTTATGTCAGTTCAAGTTATACCTGCATAAAATACACCAGAGCCAAGCCCCCTTCAGGAGTGAGCCTACAGTCAGTTGAGTTGACTCAAACCCAACAGAGCAAAAAGAAGCCTGTAAAATAGGTGGTGACATACACCACCTTTTTCGCTAGTGTAAGTTCCATCAGGCTTCCAACTGCCTGATCTGAAAAGATGTGCCCCTGCCACATCCCTGGAACACCCTCCCCTTAAGGACTTACTCCGTCCTCAGCTTACACCATCCTCAGCAAGGGACTTACTCCAGTTTTTCTTAGTCTAAGCTGCAGTTGGAGACTTATACCCAGGCATCCCCAAACTACGGCTCTCCAGATGTTTTGGCCTACAACTCCCATCATCCCTAGCTAATAGGACCAGTGGTTGGGGAAGATGGGAATTGTAGTCCAAAACATCTGGAGGGGTGAAGTCTGGGGATGCCTGCTTATACCAGTATAACTCCAGATGAGCCAGGGTGGAGCCAGCTGAGCTGGAGATCCACAAGATCCCAACTGGATCCCAGATCTTGGGTTTGGACTGCTCCGTTAGGCTTAATTTATATTATTACCTCAGTGTGCAGCAGTATAATGTGCGGACAGAGTCTACTGCAAAAGGGTAAATTCAGCCCATAAGAATTGTATCCACCCAACCAGCTTCATATAGGCTGAAGAAGACAGAAGTCTGTGCAAGATACTAGATTGGTAGCATTGGACTCAATCTAACTGCTTCTGTAGCTTCCCCATTCCAACAAACGTTACCAGAACTTTATTCTAGAGCTTGGTCTGAAAATGTGGTTTAATCTGTGATACTGTATGCCTAGTATCTGAATCTTTTTAACACCTGTGATTCGTCTGCAATTTCTTTTACTATTACAGAACATAGGCATAGCATATGAATTTGGGTCAGATATTCAGTTATCAATAAGTAGAATAACACTCTTTCTTTTAGACTTGAACCCAACAAGAATTTTACAAATAACACCCCAAAGATCCATCATGAAATGATTTTAGCACTATTTTATGCAAAATATTAAAAGATATACAATACACCAAGTTTAAAAAATGAGCCAGTCAGTTATATATGCAGTTCTTGCTAAATTAACCAAATGTATTTGAGTTGGAGAAAAAAAATCACAAAATAATAATCCCAGAAATTGGAAAAAGTTTATTAATGATTGAAAAACAGACCTCAGCTTTTTGTAAATAATGTTGATATGTTTGCTGTTACAATAGTTTAATGTGACTTTTGTTTTCCCCTTTGAGCATTGCATTTTATATGTACACGTTTGTAGATAGAGTAATACAGGCAATTCCCTGGGGGTTACGTTCCGAGGCACCGCACACATAAGTGAAATCACATATATTAGAAAGACCATGGTAGAAGCCTACAAACACCCCAAACTGCCCCCACCACATCCTGCCCCCTTTTGTGATGTTTTTGGGTTGTTTCTGGGATCACTGTGATGTGTGTGTGTGTGTGGCCATATTGAAAACATGTAAATGGGAGGTTGCCTGTATTAATAAAAATGTATAAACAGCAACAACAATCCTATACCGGCTTACCTAACAATGGGACTGAGTCAACATGCATAGGAGTTTGCTGTAAGATGGTTAGGGAAACTAGGGAGTGATTCAAACGCAAGATCCACCAAGATGAGAGGAGTTTGGAATAGGTGGATCTCTGGCTGAGCCTAGGCTGAAGTCTCTCATCCGAGCTCAGCTAGGTTTTAAGCCCTCCCAGCCTGCTCAAAGTCTGCTGTGGCTGTGGCAAGTCCCCAAAAATGGGTTTTCTGGAGGAAGAGTGGGGCAGGCTGAGACTTACCCCTATTCCAATCTCTATTTACCTCAATCACAGACGTTTCATTGGCAAAAAGGGTGGGGTAAGTCAAAAACTATTTTAAAGGCTTGTTTTCCCCGGTGTAAAGTATACCACCCAGTATAAAGTATGCCCATCCCACCTACCTAGGAGTAAGTTAAAATGGGCTAAATGAATCTTATTTCTGAATTGACATGTGTTAGATTGTCCAGTTAGATGCATATCATGAATATGTGGGGACAATACAAGCAGGGTTTTGTTTTTGTTTGTTTGTTGTTCTAGCACCCCACTAAAACATTTTATATGAATAGGAAAGCATTTAAATTACCTTTTTATACACTTATGAAAAAATGTGAGTGAGCTAGGTGAAAAACTGAAAGCAAATAAGTGCTTTCAGAATTCAGACACTGATTAAATTAGGTTTTCCATTCGAATGTGAAGCATTACCAACCCCTGGCCATCACACAATATACTACTCAGGGGACGCGGAATGCTTTGACATAAAAATCAAAAAATTGTGAATGAGGCCCTTTAAAGAATCATGTCAAAATTATTATTTACCAGAAATGATGTTTGCTTAAATGCTTGCTGTTTCCTAAAGCAGAAATTTATGTTTCATTTACACAGCAGAATACCACAAACAGGTGCAGCAATTTCAATAGAGCTGTGCTTTCAATCTAAATGTGTGTCCTTTAGAACTGAAACATCCACCCCAGTCACACTATAGCAGGGGTTGTGCTCCCAGTGAAATCAATACAGGAACTCTCTGTATCTTTTACCAAGAGAACAACGTAAGAGAAATTCCTCAAGTATTTACCAAGCCTTTACTCAGGAAAGACATCTACTGATACTTGGATAAGTCAGGATGTCAGGAGATTATTCTCATAGTGAACAGGCTCTCTTACATCTTTTAGCATCTGTAGTGTATGATGGTATCCAGTTTGATATGTCTTTTAAACTTGAGAGAGGGTAGCAGGTGTGGAGAAATGGGAAAGCATTTCCTAGCATTCAATTTGTTGCCACTAATAAGGAAGGAATCTTTCTGTAACGAGGTTCATTGTGGCATTTCACTGCCTGGCAGTAGGTCCCAACATTTGTGGGTTGTAATACTGTAATCCCTGCTACAGATGGATTGCAGAAACTGTAACAGGAGTCCAACAAGCAACAGTGGGTGACACATACCGTCTTTCCCACATTTTAAGACACCGTCTTATAACTTTTTTTCCTCAAAAAAACACTGGGTGGCTTATTTTCAGGGAATGTCTTACCGGTATTTTTATTACATCAGGAGCAGTGCCCCTCTTGCTCCCTGTCTCCCTGCGGGGCAGGACTCTTGACTGAAAGAAAATGACGGGCAACAGCCACCACCAAGCTCCATGAGAGGGAGTCTGAGGGAAGGGAGGTGTGTGCATCGCTGGCCCAGCCCTCTCTCCCCGGCCCTGGGATGTTCGTGAGGGAGGGAAGGAGCTCCTCCGAAGGGCTGCTCTCTCTCTCTCCCCTCCCAGGTGGGGACTCACTTAATAGCAATCTGCTACACTGGAGCTTCTTAAATTTAAACCAGTACAGTATAATGGAATCTATCTGTGTGATGCAGTCGTAGCAGTAGCCTATACTAAAGCAAATAAGGATCTCTACCAGCCAGCCAACTGCTCAAGACTTAAGAGCGAAAGTTCCAACAATGTAGCACTTTGTAGCACTGATAGCAAAGAGGCTACCGGCTGAGATACTGCAGAAAACAAAGAAGCCAGCTGAGCAGCAATTAAGATGGTAAATGGTAGCAATTAAGTAGCAATTGAGCCAGCAGAAAGCCGGGTGAGATAATCTGCTGGTCCTAACAACCCGTCCGTGTTTCTCTTACCCACAAAATGTTAACTTTTGTGTAGGGTGTAGGGCAGTGTTTAGCAGCTCCTAAACAGCGAGAAGGGGAAAGTCCTTAATCCCCAAGGCAAGGACTGCGCCACCGGCAGCGATCCCGGTACCGGTACAAATCCTTAAAGGGGAAGCTCTACAGACAAGCAATAGAAAGAAAAAAGAATCCTCACTTTTTAAAAGGCTATTAAAAGGGGGAAAGGTGGGGGGAAGCGAGAGGTGGGCTGTGTGTGTGTGTGTGTGTGTGAGAGAGAGAGAGGCGGGGGGGGGGGGGAGAGAGAGACGCGCACACAGAGTCTCTCCCTAAAGGGGAAGGCAGCGTCTTCAATCGCCCCTCTTTTTTCCCTCGTGCTTTCATCTTCTCCCCTCCGCAAATGCCACTTTTCTCCTCTTCACCAAGCAAGCAGAGCTCACACAGCCTAGCTAAAAAAAATATATTTTGGAATCCTTTTACAGGTATTTTAAAAAATGCTTACAGAAACGGGAGGGGGAATCACGAGGCTGCAGGAACGGCTCTACGGTGCATTTTTACAAGCTTTTAAAAGAAATACGTGTCTTTGGAGCGACAGTAAAATGGGGAGAGATTTTTATGGGGGGGAGTTGGCTGGCGGGAGGGGGGAAGGGTCTATCACTATGTCTTATTTTCGGGTTATGGCTTATATCGCGCAACTGCTTAGAAATCCTGCTATGTCTTATATTATGGCTACGTCTTAAAAAGGGGGAAACACGGTAGTGCTAATTCATCATCAGGACCTGGGACAGCACATAGTTTGAGAGATAGGTAGGACCAAGGGCCAAGTTAAATATGACTGTCATGTGGCTTGGCTTTGCGTGGCTATTTTTTGTTTAATAAATGGATGGCATGGAAGTTGGCTGGGCTGGATCAGGACTGAACGTAGCACCAGCAGAGGTGAACTTTAACTCTTTGCTCTTCCCAATGCCCTAATTGGAGCTGAGGCCTCCTGCACCTATAGCTGCAAGAAATGCAAAGGTCCAATGGCCACCGATGGGAGTTTTTCTCCCACTGAAAACAGTGGTGTGAGTGGCTCCTTATACATGGGAGTCTTTGCAATAGAGATTGCCTGAGTGGCTGATTCCTGAGACATGTCAGGGACAGGGCCTTGCCCAAACTCATGGTTTTGGCATTTTAGGACTGCTCCTCTGATTCAAAAGAGTAAATATTAGACTATTACCTAGAATTAGAATATTACCTATGAAGGCATTTATTATTTATTTATTTCATAAAAATTGTATACCACTTGCTTGCAAAAAAAACAAACCAAAAAAAACTACACACCAAACAAACAAAAAACCTCAAAGCGGTTTCGGATTACCAGATTAGCATTTGGTAGTTTTGTTGTATTTTTATGCTTTTCTCCCAAATAATAAAAATCATTCTAACCCATCGGATTAACCCATTTGAAACAGCTTATAGTTTCCTTAAAGGTAGAATAAATTCCTCAGAGAGATGAAATGCAATTTGGCAACATCTCTGCCTGATGGCCACAGTACATCACATCACAGAGAAGAAAGTGTCTCCCCTTTTCACATCTTTTCTGTTTGCCGGGCAGATCAGGAACACTGTAAAGTAGTTTATTGAACTGTCTTCACAAGCATGGTAGGATAGAGGAGAAACATTCTGCTGTCACCAAAGAATATTTATCTCACAGAGTTAAACTGTCTTGCATTTTCAGTTTTGCATAAATACACATGCATTTCACCCGTGATTTGTCTGTCTGAGACAAAGAGAACTGGGAAGGTGTCGGGATACTAAATAATTCATAGCAAAGCAGAGTGAGCCCGCCATACAAGTAGCAAGCATATACATCCCCAGCTCAAATATTAGGACATATTATTTAGAAACTGTGGGGATGTTGCTGGAAGGGAGCTAATAAACACATACAAAAAATAACAAAATTTGGAACAAGAGTTAATGATGTTTAAGTTGTTTGCTTGCAGTAAAGATTCAAGAGGCTGTTATTTCAGGGTTCTTATCCTGAGATAAGAACCCTGTTCTGCATAAACAAATAATCTCAAAGTGTTTCATCCAGATGCTCGTTACTGATAATCTAAGGTCACTGTACATCTCCTCAGAAGACTGGAGCTTGGGCCTGTATGGAAGCAGTAGCTTCAAGCAATGAAGCAGCACTGACTGGGAGATTATAGCAGGATTGGAAGCTTCACTCCTTCCTGGCTCCCAGGCAGCAACAGATCTGGCCAGATCCTTTCATGTGATTTCTCATTCTCCTGAATAATCTCCAGTGTAGCTATCTGGGCATTTTGGTGGCAGCCCTGAGGGTCCTGCCTAGCTCACCTCTCTTCTATGTCTGGGGGAGATAGGGGTGGTAGCACAGGATGCTGGGGTAATAACTGCCAGTCCTGGGGCAGGGATGTTTGGGTTACTGGCAGAATGGAAATTTGCTAGAGGGCACCACTCCTCCTCCAATGAGCACTGGCAGAGGAAGAGGAGTGGGGGGGAGCGCACCGCCCCTGGCAGTGCGATTCTGACAGGATGCCATCATGGCTGCCCTCCCCTGACCGTGCTGGGTGCCATGCCCCTACAGGCGCCAGCCCTGCTCCTGCCTGCTCTCCAACCCCCAGTGTTGGAGCATGAAGCTCCGCCACTGCCAAGGAGACCTTAGGCTCCAGGTCCAGAACCTGAACCCTATGGATATAGGCTATTTTGTTTGTCTGAGAACTGCAATCTCTACCCACTAGAAATAACTAGCCCTTTCTATTTATTGTTGAAAGTAACAAGAGCCCCTGACTTGCCAGGGCGTGTAGAGTCTCCTTCAGTTTGTTAAATATAACCTCTTACTTATCTCAATTCAATAGGTTTATTATCATAGACTAGGACTCTGGCAGAAAAAATAGTCATCTTTCCTGACGAAGATCACTGTTCTTTTGCTTCATCAGTATACAATTACTACTTCTCAAGTAACAAATGTATCTAAAGTGCACATGTATACATACATGTACACACTACATCATTGGTAGCAGAGAACTATGTCTTGCATAAAAATAGTGTCCTATGGAAAGGATAATAATAATAATAATAATAATAATAATAATAATAATAATATATTTATACCCTGCCCATCTGGTTGGGCTTCCCCAGCCACTCTGGGCGGCTTCCAACAAAATATTAAAATACATTGGTCTGTTAAACATTAAAATCTTCCCTAAACTTTTAACATGCAACCACCCAGCTTTATAGCTGAAACATTAGCAAACAGCAGGGATCCAATAACCAGCTGGATACGTAATATAAACTCATGTGCCATATGAGGTTAAGCTCAGAGGTTTTTAACAGGTGCTGCTCAGAACAAAAAGATACGTATTTGTGGATGAGCTTCCTTGAAAGACAATTTGCCTATATTGTTCTGCAAATGCAGAGCCGGGTATGCCCTTTTCAATTCACACGTGGCAACAGGGAGGCCTAATGTGCTTGGTTTCTTCATGATATGACCATTTTAACAGAGTGAGTAACAGAATATAGGATTGTAGAGCTGGAAGGGGACTTGAGGATTATCTAATCCAATCCATGTAATGCAGGAATCCTGCCCACAGACATCCCTGGATGGGCTGGAACCACCAACCTTCTGATTAACAACTAGACACACTGATCCACCTGAGGAAGAGGAGGACAGCAGGAGTGTAAGATCAGATGCAACGTTAGGTAGAGTTACAGTGCATGAGGTGTGGAAAGTGTTGCTTGACGGAATAAGAAATCTGGTGGACAAGGTTGAGCCTTCTGGAAAGTCCAGGGGTTCTGAGGCAGATGAACTGGTATGGAAATAGCTCCAAAGAAGTGAAAAGTTTTAAAATCACTTGTTTAATGTCTCATGGAGAGATATATTCAAACAGATTTGCACTGAAGCTCTGGTTCTCTTTGGGGGTTCTCAGTGTTACAATCAATCCTTTGCTAAATCACACTTCAAAAATAGTCACATCCTATGCATGTGCCTGAGTGGACAATTTATTCAAACAGCTTGTGCCTTAATTAACAGAGCATAATCAGTAATCTGGTCAGATTTAGGAGACATTCTTGCTTCTCTGTTGGATACAATAAAACACTTGAAGTGATGCTGCACAAGGAATCTCATCTGGAGCCTGTTTCATTGTCCTCTTGTACTGTATAATATAATGTTTATATCAGCCATAACATGGGAGGGGGTGGGAGATTAGATAAATAGATATAGATATATTAAGATGCCAGCAGTAGGCATACTTAATATAAACTATAAAATAATGTTCAAGTGCATTCAGGTTTATGAGTGATTTTGTGAAAGGTGTGTGTGCATAAGAAAGCACCTGTATGCCTGTCTTTCTGTGTATGCATGGGTCAAATTTCCTATTAATGGAAACCTATTTATAATGGGACAAATGGGAACTGAGAATGCTTGATCGTTTGATTGGTCTTAGGGACAACCATGGAGAGTCTGTAAAGACGCTCTGCAGGCAAGAGTCAAGAATAGCTGGTTTCCTTTCAAGAAATACTAGGTTCCTCTTTCAGTCAACATTTTCCCTTGCTTTCATATCACCTTTCTATGCTCTTTTATATATTTTTAATAAAACCTCCTTTTTCTCTCAGGTTTTCACTTCCTTCTTTTACTTTTATGACTTGGCTCCTAAGCTCTTTCTGAGAATCAGTTTGTATGGTACAAAAGAACACTAGAGAAAGAGCTCTCAGTAGATCATAGGCAGATTTCAGAAGGAGATTTTGTTTCCCAGGTATTCCAGATCCCATAGTCTACCTCATGGAATAATATATGTTGTAGATAGCTGTATTGGAGGAAAGAAAATATTCTTACCCCCCTAAAAATCCCCTAAAAATTAACTAAGATGGTATACAATAGTCAAGATCATCCCCATGTCTGATTTGCTTCAGGGTCATTCACACACACTCACACACACCTTCAGAACACTATGAATTTTGCACTCACCATGAAGAGATCCCTGTGGAACAGCAGACTCCAATGGACTATGGATTCCACTACCCTTCAGGCTTATCTTGCTTGTTGCAAATATAGTCCCCACAAATCCTGCTACATGTCCTTCAGATAGCTTAACTCCAGGTGACGTCAAATATCGTCAAATATCGACTGTGTGAATATACACACACATCAACAGACTCATTGGCATATGGCAAACCCGTGAGCCCCTCCCATTAGTACTCTCATCATCCCTGACCACTGGTTGGGGCCAAACTGGTTGGGGCTGATGAGTGTTGGAAACCAACATCCCCTAACTAAAGAAAACAGACTACTTTGTGAAAACATGTAGGGCTAGATTGCAAATTTCTTCAGAAAAATAACAAAGCATTCTTCTTGATCAGACAGTCCACTACCTTGTACCAATGCACCATTAAGTTGAAAAGTGAACATAAAATTTGTCCAAAGGACCACTTACTATGTAACCTTTACAACAGATGTGGGGAAGCTTTGGAATTCCAGATGTTGCTGAATGACAACTCACATTATCCCTGGCCACTGGTCATGTTTGCTGGGATAGATAGTAGTAGCAGTTCAGCAAGATCTGGTGAACCAAAGGTTCCCCACACATGCAAGGAAACTAAGATCAATGTCAACTTTGATAAAACATTTAAGTGGGTTTTTCTTTCTAGAAATGTCTGAATAAAACTGAACTGATTGTCTTGCTCTCTGCAAATTATGCTCATTCACTGATTAATTAGTACCATTTCAAAAGTATGGAATAAAAGTGGTTTGTATTTTAACTACAATGCTGTAACTACCGATTATATTGGAGTAACATCTGTTCACAGACAACTGAACTGCCTCACTAAAGTTGTTTTCCCATTTTCATCATTTAAACGGAAACAAACCACTGAGCCTAGGGCTTGCTGATCAGAAGGTCGACGGTTCGAATCCCTGTGACGGGGTGAGCTCCCGTTGCTTGGTCCCAGCTCCTGCCAACCTAGCAGTTCGAAAGCACGTCAAAATGCAAGTAGATAAATAGGAACTGCTCCAGCGGGAAGGTAAACGGCGTTTCCGTGCGCTGCTCTGGTTTGCCAGAAGCGGCTTTGTCATGCTGGCCACATGACCTGGAAGCTATACGCCGGCTCCCTCGGCCAATAATGTGAGATGAGCGCGCAACCCCAGAGTCGGTCATGACTGGACCTAATGGTCAGGGGCCCCTTTACCTTTACCTTTAACCACAAAAAATAACCCAAACATTATAACCTTTCCTTTTTTAGTGATTTTGTTTATAATTTCAAAAACCAACATTATGATTGATGACAGCTCAGGAACTCAAAATTTAAGCACAGTGATTTCTTTTTAACCCTTTGAAATAGTGTTTTGCCATAACCACAAAGTATATCTCAAACTGATGGCATTACACACCCACCCACCCACCCCCACCCACCCAATATAATAGTGCTGAGCTAGGGCTAATTAAGGTTGTTAGGGTCCCCTTCCCCCAAGAAGAAATAAATGAAATTTATTAATTTAAAGGCATTGATGTTAATATTAACCTGCTTTTCATATTTTAACCCTTTGTGTGTTTTTAACTATTGTTGTAATTTTTTCTTGGTTTTCTATCTTTTTATAAACTACTTTGAGGGTTTTGTTTGTACAAACTTTATGAAATAAATAACTTTCTAAAGAGCTTTATTTTTATCATCACCATCATCATCATCATCTCCAGGTCTTCTGTTATCTTAAAAACAAATCTATTATGGTCTAAGCTATTGTGGACTATAAATAAATACTCTGACTTGGTGGTGTTTCACAGCTCTCAGGAAAACAGAAACAAAACACATTTTGCTAGCCTTGATAAATGAAAAGAAAATTCTCTGACTGTGTGCAGTTTCACATTTTAAACTCAACTCAACATTGGTTTTCCTCACTTCCTGCCATAGGCCAGTAACCAATTTTCAACCTAACCTACTTCTTATGGCTGCTGTGAAGATGTAGAAGGTAATGGGACACTATCATTTCAAAGCTTCAGTTAACGTGAATCTGGCCTGATTATTGCATACTTTAGATGTACAGTGGTACCTCTGGTTACGGATTTAATTCATTCTGGAGGTCCATTCTTAACCTGAAACCGTTCTTAACCTGAGGTACCACTTTAGCTAATGGGGCCTCCTGCCACGGCTACGCCGCCGCCACCACATGATTTCTGTTCTCATCCTGGGGCAAAGTTCTTAACCCGAGGTACTACTTCCGGGTTAGCGGAGTCTGTAACCCGAAATGTTTGTAACCCGAGGTGTTTGTAACCCGAGATACCACTGTATAAGTCCCACATGTTAAAGCAAGCTTATTCCCACTGTTATGTACATTATACTTCACACACCCACACTATATTTATACTTACGATAGGGTCCACCCTATTAATAGGTTCCACTCTATTATTGTAACTGTAATTTGTTTTAAAACTATTTTTAATAATACATTTTATGTTATTGTAACCCACCTCAAGACTTTACAGTGGAGGGCAAGTAATAAATCAAATAACTATTAAGAATATCACCCTGTGAGGCAGACTAGGTTAAATCAATATAGGCACATAAGAAACAGCTCTTGCCAATAGATTATCCTCCCCACAATCCACATATAATGTACGGAGCCTAGGAAAATCTTGTTGGCATGCCTGGATGAGCACATGTACAGTATTTAAGTATTTGCAACCAATGTGAAGCAGATTCATTTTAGCGTTCTTCTGATCTAGGAATTCACTGCAATATAATTTTGCTGCTTAAGATTCACTTGCCAATTCTTCCATTCAAATACAGACAAGCCCAAGCATATTTGTGTAGAAGGCTACATGTGGTAACCAGGCATTTGGCACTTTTAATTAACTTTCAAGTGTTTAAATACTTGTTGAGAATTATGTTTCAGTTCTTATCTAGTCATCCTTATACATCCATATAAATTAAAAAGCATTTCCACAGGCTTCACAGTGTGGCTCTCACAGACTTTTTCCTTTTGGGTAATTAGCACTTTTACATGCCTGTTCACAGATGTGGTCTACTGCTACTCTGGCACATTTGCAGGGTCTTCTCCCTCTTCAAAATCCCAACCAATCTGGGATCAAACTGTGAACCTGATAACATCATGGTGCCAAACAGATCTGTTTGGCCACATGTTGCTTAAACGTCATGACATTCAGGGGCTACCTGTACCTTCTGAAAATTTAAGCAAAACACACTTCCCACCTTTTTTTTTTTTGGCTGGTCTTCAGCAGAACTGTTTCGTATTAGACTAACTGACATCTTAAATTTTAAGTCGGTTTAGATTCCTGTTCAGCTGTCCATTTGTTTGATTAGTTCAAACAAGAATAGAAATAAGTGTCAGGAAAAAAACTGCATGTAGAATCTGAAGCAGCTTCTGAAGGGACATTTCTACTGGTTATTCAGCAGCTGCATTTCCACAACCTGCTTTCCCCTCAGATGTTTAGGCTTATGAACTCCCTGACCGTTGCCCACGCTGGCTATGGATGGTGGGAGTTGTAGTTCAATACATCTGGAGGACACCATGTTAGGAACAACTCTTCTACACAGTCAACTGAAGAAGAAACAGTCCAACGCAAGGACAGACTTTGCAGATCATGTATAAAACAAGTTTATCAGTTTTTCCAGCACTGCTAATTTAACCTAATCCTGCCTCAGTGCATCAACATGTGACTGAAGGAACACTCATGAGCTAATTATCCAAGTTGGCTTTCAGACACAGATGAGGGCTTTTATTGTGTCTCCATTGTTCAGTTCTGGTCCTGAATGAGTCACCTTAATTTTGAACTCAGTAAGCCAGCACATTTGAAAACAAACAATCGCAACAAAAGCCAAAAGAATAAGGGGGAAATAGTATCTCTTTGGAAGATATGCCACGTCAAGCTTTCCTGGAGTAAACGACAATCCAGATGTTGACGCACTGCACAATTAAAGTTCATTTCCTATTTCTAACTTACTTTTCCTATTTCTCTCTCATAAATAAAATCTGTCACAGATTTTGCTGTGAAGTAGCAACATAGCAAAATACAAAGATTGAGGATGAGTAAGCCTACAGATATTGTCAGGAAATCTTAAGCTTCTCAGTTTAAAGCTGTATCTAAACAAGAATATAAACATCAACATACATTCTCCCCCTGGAAGCTTATGGCCTTCGCAATCTAGTTCCTTCCTGTTTTAAACTGTGCTCTATGCAGTGGTTTCTTCCTTAACACTGGCAAGGTTGACTGCATCTCTTGGAATTCCTTATAAAGCATATTTGGAGGACCTTTTTTCTTACAGCATGAAAAGGTTTGCAAGCTGTTTGATTAAGAATACATTTCCTTCTCCAGCAGTAGCTCCATGGGGAACATTATGTATCTACTGTCACTGTAACTTAGCAGTGGTCAGAGCATTCTTGGAATATTTCTCTTGTATCATGTATCAGGGACAGATGTAGCTTGTTGCAAGCCCATATGTAGATGTAACAGTGCATGCTGCAAGGAAACAATGGACATATTATGGAAATAATGTCAAATTCATAATGAGGTTGTTTTACAAAACTGAACTACAAGTGAGATTTCACAGTGTTGTGAACACTGAAAACGACGTAAGTTGCTTTAGAGCTTTGCAATGTAATCGTGCAAATTATAATTTTTTCCAATTTATTTATTCAATATAAATTTCATAAATTTAAAAAATGAAAGTCACGCTTTCAAAAACTTGCAGATATGGTCAGGATAATTTTTAACTCCCCTCCAGTATGGGATATCCAAATACTAAACACATTAGAATAAGTTCTGTTGATTTTATAGAATTAGAGGTGTCAAATGGCTGAAGAATTAATCTACACTCTAATAAGTTCATTCAATCAAATATTTAATTCAATTAAATATTAAATATAAGCTTATTTGCATTTTACCAGTACCTAGATATGTGCCTTTTTGATTAATTAAAAGGAAGTTGTGCCATCTTTTATCATAACACACCAGAGCCAAAATCGCCTACAAAAATGAGTGCTTTCCCTTTAACTCTCAGTATTGTCTAGTATATCATCCTCAATGATTAATCAACTAAAGTTTCAGTTCATAAATCTGCTTCAAGCTTGCATCCCTTTCCAGAACAAGGGAAAATGGAGTTGGATGGTGCTGAAAGGTCATTTAGTACAGTGTCCTTGTCCAAAGACAGGTGTATCCTTTCACTATTCCCTATACATCTACCAAAGTGAGCTAAATCTAGAGTACATAATATAATAAGCAGCAAGCAGGTACATTGCGGAAAGATGCTCAGACAGTGAATGAGTTCAATTGGTTCCAGCAAGTGAGTTAAACTGATTCAATGAAACATATCTTTTCAAGTTAACACCCTGATACAAAGTTATACTGTAAACCACGCAGTGATCCTCGGATAAAGGGCAGTATATAGATGTAATAAATAAAATAAATAAAAAATTCTCTACCTGAATTAATGAAATTACTGATTCAATTGATTGGTAGTAGCAAGGATGAGGAGCTGATCCTTATGTTCAATAGGGAAATCAGAGGAGAAACTCCATGGGTGAAATGCATTAATGTCTTTCAAAGAGGATAACACACTCCACTGGAGGAACAAATTTCCACCCCCATAGTGCCCCCATGGATCCACAAAGTCTGCTGCAGAGATTTTGGGGAACTCTCTAAAGCAGAAGTCTGTTCATGCAACATTGAATATAGCACACTTTCAAAGTGGATTGCTGGGCTAGAATCTGCATGTTTAGATTTCAAGTATTTCACTGTCTAGTATATTATTTTATAGTAACTGATATTTTTAAAAGTCATATTTTACTGTTCTTCCCTAACAATAGTTAAATTCTAATGTATGATAATCACCTTGATTTTGTTAATAGTTTTCTAAGGTATAGAAGTATACAAAAAAAAGCAATAACACTGAATAATATTACTGTCATTACCCTGTTACTAGGACGGCCACATCCACAAGTGGGTTAATAGTGGTGGTAATATTGCCTTAGCATCTTTAAATGATTAAAATGCCTATCAAAATCACTTCATTTACTGTACAATTTGTTTCAGTTAACAATTGGTGATTTTATCACTTCTCAGCTACTTATGAAATCCCTGCTATTTGATGCTTCTTCCAGCTTTTAATCAGTTATAATTCCTCATTTCTTATCCGATATATATTTTTAGATATTCTGCATTTTTAAAAATAGGTTAGTTGCACTGAAATTAAGCTCTTTTGTCACTGTCTTGGTGACTAAGGATTAGGTCATGGCTATAATTTCTGAGAATATAAAGAAAATGTTTCATGTTGTGTATTATTCAAGTGGGGGAAAATCTTTTTTTAAAAAAATATTTTTTATTTTTGCAATAACCAGGAAATAACAAAAAATAATAACAGGAAAAAACAAAAAAGAAATGCATTCCACACTCATACTTTACATTTTACAAATTAATACTGATACTCCGCTGAGCCTGCAACTTCCCTCCATCTCTTCTATTGGTTTTAAGTTCCATACTCTATTTACTGCTTTTCTAGAACCATCTCTGGCTTTTATATAAGTTTATACCTCTCTTACTTAAGGTCAGAGATTCTAAAATTTTGAATTGCAGATATTAAACCAAACCTCTCAGTGTCTTCACATCTTTGTAATAATTTTTTAAGTAATCACTAAATTTATACCAGTCTGTCTGAAACTTCTGATCTCTTTGGTCCCTTATCCTTCCAGTCATTTTCGCCAGTTCTGAATATTCCAGCAACTTTGTTCTCCATTCTTCGATCATTGGTAAGTCTATTGATTTCCATTTCTTAGCTAGTAAGATTCTAGCTGCCATGGTGCATATAGAAACAGTCTTTGATCAGTTCTATTTATCTCATTTCCTATGAGTCCAAGTAGGAATGCTCCCGGCTTTTTTGGGAAAGTATATTGTAATATCTTTTTAAATTCATTGTAAATTTGTTCCCAAAACCTTTTTTGGGAACACATGACCACCCCATATATTCCCCTCCTTTGCTTTACATTTCCAACAATTCTTATCCTTCGTTCTATACATTTTTGCTAATCTGACCGGAGTTAGGCACCAACGGTACATCTTCTTCATTATGTTTTCTTTCAGTATCATACATGCTGTGAATTTTATGTTCTGATTCCACAATTTCGACCACCTTTCAAAATCTATACTGTATTATAACCCAAATCCATCGCCCATTTTATCATTACCTCTTTCACTACCTCATCTTTAGTATACCATTTTAAAAAGAAATAATACATTTTTGACAGATATTTACCTTTCCCCTCCAATAATTCCATTTGAAATTTAGATTTTTGATTTTCAAAACCACTTTTTCTTTTATCCTCATTAAATAGTGAAAAAAAATGCAAGTGAAAAAAAATAGGTACTCTCCACCTCCCCACCCCCCCCCGGAATGTCTGATCTCCTGCTACTTTTATATTTTCTTCTGAGCAGAAATGCTGAGTTTCTCAGGCAGCGAATCTATTTATATAAATACTTTCTTTTTATTACGGTATTTTCCTTCACAATTTAAACTTCCTGTCTATGCCAGCTATTGTTTTGTACTACATCTTGGAAATTTGCTAACTTTGGGGGTCAGCCCTTCTTCTCAATGTAGACCAGGGCATTAAACATCAAATGATAAAATAACAGTAATATATCCAAATAGATTCAGACTAGGAAAGACTTCAGTTTAAAAGGTTTGCTGAAAAAAAGAACTTCAGTAGGTGCCAAAAAGAAAACAGATGTGGGACCAGTCTAATATTCAAGGGAACAGAATTTGAAAGTGTAGGTGTCGCAACACTAAAGCCCTAGTCTTATACTGTGCAAAACATATTGCCTGATATGATAAGATCCACAGTAAACCCTCACAGAATGCAATTATTATGCCAATTGGCTAGTTGCACATTAATTTGCTTTTTGTTACATGCACAGCTAGGTTGAGCCACAGGTGAGATCCAGGAATAGTTTGAGCAGACTTTCCTTTTCCTCCCTTCCGCAGTCCCCCGTGTGCCCTCAAAATCTACTCTAAAGGGTTAGGGGGCCGATTTAGGTGAGTTTAACAGGCTGGAGGGAAGCAGGTTTCTATTATGCTAGTGGAAAGACATCATTACATGATTACAAAAGGAGTTTGGCATAGTAAGTGCATAAGGCTATTGAATGATATGATATGCCCACTATCTACTACACTATCTATTCATCCTTCAGAAAACATCATAAGGATATTGGAACAGGTCCAGACTTCATCATCTCTGGTAAAATCATATCTGGCAAACTGTTCTTTCAGAAAAGCAATAAAAAAGGCCCAAAATCTCAGGGAGTTCTGAGGCTACTTAGTTCATTTTATACCCTTTATCAATGCCTCAGGAGCAGGTCTCAGCCCCTCATTAACGAAGAACTCGTTCTGGAAGGACTCAGTGTTACTGCTTTTGCCCCTCCCCAAATACTTCATAACCTATGGAATATTGTGCATTTTGTACTATTGACTTTAACGTTTTTTAAATTGTTGTTATTTCTTCTCTTGATATACAGCTGTTTATATGAAATGTACACATATAAACAGAATCTAATAGAGCTACTTTAAAATAAAAAGGCTCCTTCTGTCCATTGACTGATCAATTTGCCCTCCTGCTTCAGCTCCTTCCCCAGTGCCATCTCCTACAACATTCTGAAGGATTCTCTTACTCAGCAGAACAATTGTGGGAAGTGACACTGGGGGCTGCAAGGGGAGGGGAGAAAGTCAAAAGGTGCCTTCCCTTCTGACATCAAAAGCACCCCCTGAGCAGAACTCTTCCCAAAGCATGTTCCCCTTGGTGGGAGTGAAATCTGGATACAATCCCTTAACATTGCAATGAATGGTTGCTACTTCTAAATTGAGTTGTTACTGCTTCTAATTAAAACCAGAGCAAACTGATAAACATCCAGCACTCATTAGAATATGACAGATTGTGCATTCAGGGAATTATTTTCTGGTTGTTTTTTTAAATAAAAAAACCCAAAACATATTTGGGGGGTTTGGGGGATTTTCCTGAGACTTTTTGTAAGTCTGTTTTTGCTTGGCTGTCTATCCTGCTGTTCTCAAAAGCAAACACTGGTTGGCAAATTGTTTCCAAATATATTGTCTTAACCAAGTGGTATCACAGAAGTTATTCTGTCATTTCACCAGCTGACAAGAGCATGGGAACCTACTAAAGAGAACCATGAACAAAATACACCCCAATTTCTTAATTCATACAAAAGCTTTTGGTTAGCTGTAATGAAGCCCTAAATACTTTGTTGTTTCTATTATGTTACATAAATGGATTTTAAAAATCATTATAAAATAAACTTAATAAAAGCTCCGCTTTTTTAATACTATCACTTTTATTTAAAGGAGTTCAGGCACCCCCAGTCCAGATACATTCTGTCTTATTCCATCTGTCAGTGTACAAACTCAATTGGGTAGGGTTTTTAAATTTTATTTTCCATGTTCTTCAAGGCAAAGGTCAGCAGAAATAATAAATATGGAGCATTCATTGTAGCTGAAGCCATGAATGGAGAACCAGAGCTTGGGAAGTTGCAATAAACACAGGACTGCCATTTCAGGATTAAAGAAGCCACAATTTTATTGATTACAGATGTCAGCAGGTTTGGCACAGGCATTGGTTGTGTCTTCTGTATCAAGCAACCCATTTGTTGGTTTATTAATTGGCAGGGATAACCAAGGTTAATAGTCACCCTATGGGGACCACAAGAAAAGTCCCTCCTGCATGAAGTTTAAGTTGGCTGCTTTCAAGGAGATATTCTTGCAGATACTTGGCCCCAACAATTCAGGGCTTTGCAGGCCATTTCTAGCCCCTTGAATCAGGCTCAGGAGTACACAGGCTAGGTAGGCTTATAGAAGTTCTTACCTCTCTCTGCGCCAGCCCACACTTACACTACTAAAATAATAATACTGCCCCATTTTACAGGGTTATTGCAAGAATTATAACAAGATGTTAAATGCTATTATCTCTCTCCCGTTGAAGTCAATTTTATACAAAATGCCATTGCTAAGATTAACAAACAGTGTCCTTCAACATTCAGGGCCACTTAATGTTTACCAATTAGTTAATTTGTTGAAAAATGAAGCTTCAATTAGTTGCAGCATAATGCTCAAAATAAGCACCATGGATAATTCTGCTATTACTAAACCTCATATGAAACACACCTTTATGACATATGCCTTCAATCTTTTTATTTTCTGTGCACTATACTGTTGTATTAAATTTCAAATGTTTTCAGCCCAAATCTGCAATATCTTAATCCCAGACCAATCTACTAAAATATATGAAATTCTTTCCATATGGGGTTGTCTGTATATTTGATGAGTATGTTCTCCACTCCTTCACTTCATTTAAGTAATTAATGATAATGTTGAACAGATCAAGCACAAAACAAATCCCTGTTAAAACTCTGGTTGGTACATTTCCAATATGGCATTGATCCATTGTTAAAAAACTACAAGTGGCATTCCAACTACTACTATTATTATTATTTTTAACTGAGACCCAGTGTGGAGTAGTGGGTTAAGAGCGGCCACCGCTCCTCCACATGCAGTTGCTGGGTGGCCTTGGGCTAGTCACACTTCTCTGAAGTCTCTCAGCCTCACTCACCTCACAGAGTGTTTGTTGTGGGGGAGGAAGGGAAATGAGATTGTTAGCCACTTTGAGACTCCCTAGGGTAGTGATAAAGTGGGACATCAAATCCAAACTCTTCTTAAAGTCTGATGAACAGCACATTGAAATAAAAGAAAGGTATCCTTGCTGAATATCTGACAGTTGCTTGAATGCCTCCTTCAACGGCATAATGCAGTGTTGAATTTAAAAATTCATTGAGCTTCTATTTTGAAACCAATACGGAATGACAGTGTAATTCTTGTAAAATAAATTACTCATAATTCAAATCTAAACTCCAAGTAATGATAATATTTCATGTGAAATATATATACACAAAACACCTATAAGATAAATTCTGATTTGATATCATGTCTGCATCCTTGGAAGGGACGTGGGTGGCGCTGTGGTTTAAACCAGAGAACCTAGTGCTTGCTGATCAGAAGGTCGGCGGTTCGAATCCCCAGCGACAGGGTGAACTCCCATTGTTCGGTCCCAGCTCCTGTCCACCTAGCAGTTCAAAAGCATGTCAAAGTGCAAGTAGATAAATAGGTACCGCTCTGGTAGGAAGGTAAATGGCGTTTCCATGCGCTGCTCTGGTTCGCCAGAAGCGGCTTAGTCATGCTGGCCACATGACCCAGAAAAACTGTCTCTGGACAAACGCCGGCTCCCTTGGCCAGTAAAGCGAAATGAGCGCCGCAACCCCAAAGTTGTTCGCGACTGGACTTAACTGTCAGGGGTCCTTTACCTTTACCGCATCCTTGGAGAAGGTAAAGTAATCTCTGTTCAAAACAACTTCCACAGTAGAATACATGCACACACACAAACACTCTTTCCTCATTCTCTTCACATCCATTAAGCACTTACATTGCCACAAGTTTTAAGAGGAACATTCAAGTTCACAGTACATAATCTCCTGTTGTTTTCTGGTGGCAAATACCCACAAGTAATTCAAGGGAAAATTCTAGGAGCAGGCTTTCAGTTACATACTATTCAAGACTAGCTGTTCAAATCAAAAACAAAATAGGTGCCAAGTCTACATTTTCCTCAGAATAAAGACACACAAGACCTGAGAAGGCATGATGGGCTATTAAAGGGGGGGGGACAAGCCCTACACTCAAGCACTCCTGCCTCCCCTTCTACTGCATAATTCCCTAAATTTTTTGCCTGCTGCTAAACATCATGCAGAACTCAGAACTAGAATTAGGAACCCAGGATTTTGGATCCTCACTCAAAGGGGAAAGCACTCACTATTATAGGGTTGCCATATCTTGAAGAGCAAGAAAGAGGATAGCCCAAGTCATTGCCAGCCTGAACTGGGGAACCGCACACCTCTTTCCCTGGCTGGGGCTAGCAGTGGCTGTGGCTGTGGCGTGCAGAGCCTGAGCCTGAGCCCCTCGAACCCCCTCCTCCCAAACCCAGGCATTTCCTTTAAAATGTAAAAATCTGCCCAGATGGGCATGTTGCCCCCCCCCAATAGGATACATCTGGCTTTTCCCAAACACATGACAACCTTAGTTGGGGATATCACAGCATGCTATAGTTAATGCTGAGCAGCAAATAGAGGAGACCAGAGCTTATTTACAATCTTCCTAACTACGTATGATTTGGACTCGGAGCATTGTCTGAATTGGGGCTGTGCTTAAATCACAAATATTTAAACCATACTAACAGCATTCATATCACAGTGAATGTAAAAATACACATTGATGTATTGACAGCATTCCTCAAATGGTTATTTATAGTTATCCCTGGAGATAGTTTATGCCAGGGCCGCCCAACAGGTTGATCGTGATCTACCAGTCGATCGTGGGGTGTCCCTGGTCAATCATGGTCGATTGTGTGATCTCGCTCACTCGCTCGCTTCCCCCCCCCAAAAAAAAACTCAACAACTTTGGCTTCCCCCAAAAAGCTCAACAACTTTGGTCAATCCAATAGGTAGATCACTGCCACTGTTTTTATAGTTGGAGTAGATCACAGTCTCTTGAGAGTTGGACATGTCTGGTTTATGCATGCCATTGTCCTTTCTTTCTTTCTTACTATACTATAATCCTATGAACTGTAAATCAAAAGTACTAATTCACCCTGCAGGGGATTGGCAAGGGTTCAGAAGGCAGTGCTGATTCCTGGAAACAAGAACTAAAAACATTATGAGCAACAGCTCACACAAGAAGCCTCAAACTGATGGCCACTGTATGGTGAGTAATGAATTCAATACCAGAATGTGGATTCAAGTGCCAGATTACAAAATTAATCAAATTTATTGAACCTACACATAAGAATCAGTCCTGAATCCTGGCCATAGGAGAGAGGATAAGATAATAAAATATGTGCACATATTTTGTGTCAGTGCTAAATCTGATGTTTTAGACAACCCCCACCCTAAATTGAAAAGAAACCACCACAAAATAATCAGGGAAAGAAAGCCTCCCTATGTAACAATTAAAAATAACCATTCCTGAAAGAAGCCAGTTCAATTTGCAACAAATCTCTTTATATTCCCAAGTATTCCCTTAAACTTTGTCAGCCAGGCTGAGTTCTTTACCTAGCAGCTGAGCTCCACGCATGAAAAAAAAAGCCTGATTAAATACAGCCTTGGACAGATGCCCGTAGCATTGTGATTGATGGCTGAAATATGGACCCTGAAAGGATCCTACTGATTGCAAACATCAAAAAGCTGAGCAAGTCAATGTAAACTTCAGACTCTTTTCACTGCATCTGAAGTCAACAAGTTAAGGGTGTGTTTTTTTACCTCTTCAAAAATATGCAATCTGAATATAAATGTTTTAAAATCTTATTTCATGAGATTTGAAGATAAGATTTCACAATTGTAAAAATAATCATGATTTTATTTCTGGGCAATGAGGTTTTGAATGTTATTGTCCTAATTTTACTGATTCTCCACTCACAATCACTAATATGAACTGGAAGCCTCACTCCACAAACTAAAATGCATTGAAAATGTGAAAGGCAATCTGCCAACGAAGTCCATCTCCCCCCTTTGTATGCCTTATAGGTTCCAAGTTGCAAAAAAAGTCACTGTGCTATCACTTTCAAACACCGAATTATTTCACGGCCAATGAGATCAATGTAGCACCTTTCTTTATGAGCTCAAGTGCAGCAATGCCTGGTATCCTCATGACATCTTCTTCCCAAATGTGTTTAGGAGTACTGTGAGTCATGGGGGATTTACACTTTTATAGAAATGTCATCTAAAAGGGAAACATGTCTCCTAAAATAGTTTTCAGTTCCTGTTCCGTAACTTGAAAAGTGTTTTTGTAGGCACACCACTTTCACAGATGCAGTGGATTCAGGTCCACAATTTCATTACACAATCGCATCTTCTACACCATTAAACTCTTTTGAAAATGTCATGGCAGCTCAAAGAGGTGCCAGAACTCACTATGAACACCTCCTTCATTCTTTTAGATGGGAATGGTGCCCACCTGAGAGGTGTCAGAACTGAGCTGCAGTCAGGTAGAGCAGGTAACTTTAACTCAGTCTAAGCCAGTTTCAGCTTTTGCTGACAATGTTCTTCTTTGGTTAGTTTTAACTTAACGTTACAGATTATTTTTTTACAGGCCACGGTCAGTTTCAAGCAGAATGAATCATGGCATCTATGTATGCAAGGAGTGGGAAAGCAAAAGGGTATTTTCAAACCACTTTAAAGATTTTAAAACTACCAGGTGTGAACTGTTCATTTTGAGGGAAGAAAGAGGGGGGAATATGTTGATCCCTTCAGATTTTTTCCCCCTGTTTCTGTTTGAAACAAAAAGTAGGTTTGCAAAAGTAGTCCTATGCTCACGTTTGTTGTCTATTATATCCCAGGCATTCTCTTCCTCTGTGTGTATGTGTGCACTTGTGTGCGGGGCTTTAAATTTGAGGATAAAGCTCTTATCTCCACCTGGATAAGATTTAAAGGGCAAGTTGGCTTTATGTGAAAAATGTCAACAATAATTTTTCTTCGAGAGAAGACATACTTATAAAAGAGTAATACTATTGTCAGGGGAGGTGCTGTGTTTCATAAACTACATTTTGAAAAGCATAGAGTAGTTGCAATTACAGCCAATGGTGCATTGAATATTACATCTGAACTAAAACCAAACTTACATGCCAGCAGGTCACTAAAATACAGTCGGATTTCCACCCATTTCCCCTTACATTTGAATTGTTGTAAGTACTGACCTGCTGGGTAACTGCAGTTAAAGTGTATTTCTCTGCAGGTAACATTCATAGCACTGGAATATGACAGATACTGGGTCTCCAGTTTTAATGCATGCCAGTTCTACTTAAATCATACATGTACATGGAAAGTAGTCACCGAAATAATGCAACGGATTAAGAACAGCAGAATATAGAAAACAGAATTAACCTGAAACCGGCTGTATATTGTTTGGTGGACCAGCTACATGTGGAAACAGGCAATCCTTACAATGTTCACCTAGCCATACAGAAGCTGCTTTACCATAAACATCTTCCACACAACTCGGAAAAACATTTCAGTAGAGAGGAAGTCACATGAGTCTTTCTGATTTTCAAGGCTTAGCCTTCCCAGTCAAACAGCTGATTGAAGGAGGGAGCGGTGTTCCACCTTTTCCCCCAACTACACAACAGGCAAAAAATTGAGGAAATAACCCCATAAAGTGGAACCTCGGTTTATGAACACCTCAGTTTACGAATTTTCAGTTTATGAACGCTGCGGACCCATCTGGAATGGATTAATTCACTTTCCATTACTTTCAATGGGAAAGTTCGCTTCAGTTTATGAACGCTTCAGTTTATGAACAGACTTCCGGAACCAATTACACCCATGCTTCGGGATAAGTACGCTTCAGGTTGAGTACTCCGCGGACCATCTGGAACAGATTAATCCACTTTTCATTACTTTCAATTGGAAAGTTCGCTTCAGTTTATGAACGCTTCAGTTTATGAACAGACTTCCGGAACCAATTGTGTTCATAAACCGAGGTACCACTGTATAGCCAAACACTCTGAGTGCTTTTATTGTGAACATATAGCGGGCCAAATCAATAATTCTAACCCAATACAGTATATTGACTCCAAAAGCAGCCACCACTACTACATTAGATCAGGCCTGCAGAACCTGTCTCGCAACTATTAATTGCAACCTACCAACTATGTTTGGTGGCTCACCCGGGACTTAATAAATCTGGTTTTGCAACATACCACCAACAGTGGAATAGGAGGTTAAGAACATGGCAAGTTACAATTACTTGGTTACATTTCCATCTATGTAAAATGGTTCTCCTGATGATCAATAGTGAATTTTGTGTTCAGCATGGATTTTGCAGAAGTATTAGAAAATATTTTGCTTCTTCTCAGGTGATAGTTCCACACTTTATCTTTAAACAACAGGTGGTGACATCTGGAGCAGAATGAAGATGATATTAACCTACAAAAGGGTCTGGAAGCCTTCCCCATCTGAATTGTTTCACATAGTATAAAATTCATATAATACAAAATCCTAGCAAGTCATTACTGGAAGGACTGTGATGTTAAATTGTTAAACATGTGTGCAATTGGTCATAAACAACACTTCAGTGCTGTCAAAATACATGTCTTTAAATATTGCTTCATCTATTATTTTGCTGGGCTACTTGTAGTTAAGGATTATCTTATCCTTATGTTGCTCAGAACAGTGGCATTAGGAACATCTCTCCTTCCAGCTAATGTTTTGAAGCAAGAAAATACAGCCTCCTCATGAGGGCTGTTTTTCATGTCTGACACCATTAGAGCTGAAGACCTTCCTTTTTGGCTTACTGTTCTAGGAAGAAAGAACAAGATGATCTCAAAGGAAGATTTGTACTTTTTCTGTGTTCATTCAAGTTCAGTTAAGGCAGCCAAGTTCATTTCAAATAAAACAAAGCCATCCTGCTGGGATGGTGGGTATGAACCACACCTACTCTCAAAAGATACCCAAGGCTACAGCTGCTGTTCCTTCATTTCAAAACAAAGTTCAAACACAGTCAGGCAACACAAACACAAGGACATCAATATCCTTCTTGCAAAACAATGAAAAAATGAGAGCATGTAAATTATGTTAATTTGGTTTATTTGATTTCTCAACCTCTCTCTTAATCGGTACATACCTTTCAATATACTTTGAGGGGGCCCGAGCATCACAATAGCTCCCTCACACTCACAAAAGAACTGTCTCAATTCGGCCATCACACAAACCATGGTTTGCATTAGCCACAGTTAGTAATCTACACAACGATTGCACATACACAGCAGGCTAACCATAGTTTATAGCCACTTGTCTGCTTTTATTCTCCATCTGTTCAGCAACTCAGCCTCATAACTTCATTCCTGTCTCTGAAGCGCAGTAGCTTCTCAAAATGGAACAACATCCATCTTCATAGGGCAGAAGCCTACTGAGGCAGAGCTAAAGCTCTGATGCTTGGAAATGTCTTGTGAATTCAGACATAACCGCAAACCACAGTTAGGCAAATTAACTTCAAACTGTGGTTTGATATCCTGCTTTGGGAAGCCCCATTGCATTAATCTGCCATGGTTTGGCATTACGTCTGAATACAGTCAATGAATGACATTCAGAAGAAACAAGAAGTATTTTTATACCATAATTGTGAATTAGTTATACTTTTGCATGTTGTGGCTGAACAATTCTAAGCTTTCCCGAATAAAATGGTTTTTCTTGGCCCTTTTCAGTCTAGGGTTTGCCCTGGCTATGTAACAGAATCTGTTTCGATAGCTCTGACAGATTGTCTTCAGGATTTCAGCAAGAAAACTTCCCTACCTGGAAATGTCAGAGTTTGAACCTGGCAATTTTTGCATGTAAAGCAGGTGCCTTACTATTGAGCAATGGTCCTATATTTTTCATAATTATTTCTGTAAGAGTATAATGTGGAGGAACTAAAAGAATCTTTTTTATACACTTAATTCTATGGCCTATATTGTTTGCTGTACTTATTTTTTGCTGTTATCAATGAGATGGGGGGTGGGTGGGGGAATTCTGGTGCTTATTATTGTGTAGAAGCCCAGTACAGGAATATTAACATCAGGAGGATGAAAAGAGAAATAACAATGTCATCCCCAAGCGAGAAACTTGAAAGTGAATAGCTACTTGGAAGTCCGTCCTATTGAATAAAAAATTGTACACCTCACCGTAGCAGAAAAGCAAAATTAACCACATTCTCTTTACCAAGAAGCTATGGTATGTAAGCCACATTCGCTTTTCTTTTTTGTCTAAAAGTGAACGCAGCATCAATGCAAAACTGCAAAGGAGGAGGAAGAAACCCTGCGCTTCTCCTGCTGTTTAATGTACAGTTACATTTAGCAACAAGTCACAGCACTGACAGGAACTGAAAGAGAGCAGTAATAATGGAGGTTGATTTTGGACACCCATTTATTTTATCTGGCATATCAGCAATACTACAGGAAACTGTGTTCCAGATGAGAATGCATGGTGCTCAAAGGCTTGTAATGTTATCAGATTTCCAATATCTCATGATGTGCTTGCTCTTGGTAGGATGTGAGTGTAGTAACCAACTCCAGATGCATTATCTAGGACACTTGTACAATTATTTAATTTATAGTTTCCTGGACGCATTATATAAGCTGAAATTTACAATTTGTTTATTAGCTTAAAAGAACACACCCCTGGGAGCTGACTCACAAGGTTAGTACCAATCCCTCCTTCATTTCCTTTCTCAAGCCTAATATTACTGTGAAGCTAATAGGAGTTAATAATTAGAACTTATAACCATGGGGCCCAGTGAAAATCAGAATTTTATCTCCTTATCTGCTGCAAAATGCCTGATTGGGGATGAGGAGCGGGGAAAACAAATCGATTTCTCCTGTGTTCTAAGGCTTGGAGAATTGCTAAAGGTTTTCCTCCTTATTGACAGGCTGTACTGCATCTAGCAATTTCTTTCTCAGCTAAACACTGAGAAAATTACTCAGATAGCCAGTGGCATGACCCCTGAATCCAGCAGCAATCCAGACACAGAGCCATAAACTGCAGAGGCACCAGCTAAGCAGCATGATCAAATTCAGGGCTCTGAGATGTCTGCTGGAGATCAGGGTTACACAGCGCACAAGTCTGTCCAAAGGAGTCCCCAGAAGAATGTCCTGGGCTACCAGGACCTGTAGTCTGTACTCACATGGGCAACTTCCCCTAAGTCTGAGGAACCAGGTGCTTCTAACCACACATCACTGGTGCAACAGTGCAGGGAGAAGCCTATGGAATGGAGTGGGAGGCAGAGGTTGACCCTTTAAGACTCTGAAGAGAGTGATGCCTAGGAGAGGTAGTCTGAATACATACTTTAAAAGTCTCCTAACTTCTGGTGATGCAAGTTGCTTACTTGGAGCTATGTGTCCTGAAACTTCTGACCACTGGGCCATCCTCATCAGATAAGTAGTGTGGAGGCTATGTAGCCTGGCAGAGGTGTCATGCTTTGTAGGTTGTGCCAAGGGCCAGACGAAGAGACCTGGTGAGTTGAATAAAGGAAGCCACCTAGCAATTTGCTGTGGGGTATTCATACACACTCCTCCAATGGTTGGGATCCAATGCAAACATCTCCTTTTCTCATTAAATAGGATTTAGCTTTACCAAGAAAGTGAAATATTGTTGAGGGCATTCTAAAATGAAATTGTGTGGGTTGTATGTCACTGTGTGAGAGAGTGCTGGAAAAGATCAGTAGCTTTAATGTAGTACAACCTGAGAACATTCTGAACAATTTTGTTCCTTAGAGTTTTGAAAACAGATGTTCGCAAGGTCCAGCTGACATCTTTCATTTTAGCCAGAAAAATGTGGGATGATTCCAGGAAACTGATTGTTCATGTAAGCAATGTGTGTCTCTATTAAGGAATTCCAATACCTCATATCATTACTATGTTTTTATTTCTAAGGAGGCTTTCCCCCCTTTATTATATTAGAACACCATTAAAAAGCAGTCATATTGGATCAGTCTGATGCATGATCCAGAATTAAACAGTGGTCTTCAAATGAAACTACAATAACATAATTATAGAATGTACTGACCTCGTTGGTCTAATTTCTCATGTGTCTCAAGCTGTCACCAGTTAATATAATTCCAAGATGCAGAGATATCTTTCATTTACATTTTCATTCAATAAGCATCATGGCTGCTAGAACTTAAGTGACCCATTGCTCAATAACTTGTTCAATCATTTATTCACTCAGTTACTTCCATTATACCACAAGTTATAGGACAAGATCCTCAACACTATGCAAAAAGTAAATTTCACACTATATGAAATTAATTTGTCCTGCAACTTGTGCTATAATTTGAAATTTCCAGAGATTATTTGTGGCGGGCAGCTGCAAAGGGGAGTGGGTATTCTCTTAAAGCATCCCTCACTGTTTTACAGACAGATGTCTTCTGTTAATGGAATGGCACCCATTGGGTCTCCCACTACAGTGGTACCTCTGGTTAAGAACTTAATTCGTTCCGGAAGTCCGTTCTTAACCTGAAACTGTTCTTAACCTGAGGTACCACTTTAGCTAATGGGGCCTCCTGGTGCCGCCGTGCCACCACTGCGCGATTTCTGTTCTCATCCTGAAGCAAAGTTCTTAACCTGAGGTACTATTTTTGGTTTAGCAGAATTTGTAACCTGAAGCATTTGTAACCCAGGATACCACTGTGCATGTTTTTAATTTTACATTGTAAATTACTAGGTATGCATGAAGTGAAAGGGTATATAATTGATCTAGAGAATAACTGCATCAGAATGGGCTGATTCTTTACAATTCTACTTATGGGCTTTCCAGATAAAACTGGTGGGCTACTGAGGGAGACAGGATGCTAGATTAAATGGTCCTTGGGTTTCAACCAGTTATGTTCTTTAGTTAATATTGGGTGATTCATGAACTCAGGGCTCGTCAACCTGGAAAGGTAACCCATCTAGGAAAAGAAACATTCTTGTTGTCTGGACAGCCTAGGACCTCCATACACACTGCCCAGGCTTACACCATGGGAAAGACGCTTCAGTTTGACTTCAACCCTGGAGGTGCACTTTGTTGTCTTTTTAAAAAGACAGGTGCCAAAAACAGATGTTAAAATAATGACATTATGTCATTAATTGTCAAAATATGTAGACAAGACCATTCTTGACCATTGGGCCCACTATTGGTCTCATCCACTCAATTTGCCAAAGCCTATCTTTGCATGCAGAGGAAGTCCTTAACTCACTGAAGGTTTAGCCAGCCAATCAAAACCATTCCAGGGTGTGGCTGCTGTTGCATGCCAACAGCTTCCAGGAGCCACAGGTGAGAGCTGAGTGCCAGGTGGGACCAAAGATGGCCAAACTACCCCAAAACGAGCATGATGTGTCCCCCCACCAGAGGTACTATTGCTCCCTTAACACTTTAATTTGCCCCTAGAGCTCAGTATAATCAGAAAGGTTTCCATGCGTGCAAGGATCTACTCCGTGACAAAATAACCCAACAGCCTTCTCTGGGGTATATTAAAGAGATCAGGTTTCTTAAATAAAACAATATTCCTCAATAATTTATGTTCCCCTCTATGCAACACATTGGGTATAATCACTAGAGACAACATTTCACAGTGAAATCATAAGTACAATGCTGAAAATACCTTCCTGCTTTTAGGTTTAATATGCTGGATGATATTAATAAATTGAGGTACTTTTCTTCACTGTCCTGTACAAATCTTTGTACAATGTAACTATGAATAATGATGTATACTATGCCATTACTGCAGGAGATTATTTTTGCAACTTCACTATCACCACTGGCAATGATCTGTTTTGCAAGAAAAGATGCAATGACAGTGATTTTATCAGCCTGGTTCTGCTCTCATGATTTTAAAAATACATCATTGTATTAAAGGTTTTTGTTGTTCTTTCAAGAGGGACTGTTAAAAGAACAAAACAATTCTAGTACCACTACCAGGAATATATAATGACTGACAAAATGCAGGGGAATTATGCTGGTTTCAAACTGTTAGAATACAATTAAGTCATTACAGTCAAGTCACAGGGCATTTCTGGAAGATTAATAGCCAACCATGGAAGGTTGGTGGCTCTTGGCAATATCTTCAGTCATTACCTAGGAAAAGTCATCATTAATACATGAAAATTACCCTGCCTACGGGCAGTCATTGCTATTATAAAATGAAAGTGTAGAGAAGTCTTTTTTTATATATAAGTTTGCAAATCCCTCAAATTTGATTGTGACAAGTTTTCTGAAAATTTATTCTCCTGTATTATCCAGTGCAATTGCTTTTCAACTTCCAGTTACATTTATAATTACTTATGACAAAATTAAAGTGGCAAGAAGAATACCTAATGCAGCTTGTATTTTAATCTGTATTTATGTCCCCAGAAAATATCTAAATCTTCAATCTTAATTCTACTGAAAATACTCTAGGGGTACATATTATTTATTCTTCATTGCCCTTTTCTCAAAGACAACCAATAAATAGCATTGTAAATCCACATAATTATACTCCCAGAAATGAATATAAATATACACATGTTTGACTGAATCTACATGTAACAACAGATTGGAACATATTTTGGAAAGGTACATAGGGAGGAGAAAGCAGAAGTTCATTCTGCAGAAATCCTTGTACTGATGGGACATGGATGTTGAATACAGCCCAAAGTACCTTTGGAGTAAAGGTAGCCATGTCATGGTAGCTCAAATGTCTTCAAGTAAGTGTGCAAGTTTCTGAGTTCTAAGAATTCCTCATCAGGAGATTAGCCAGGTTCTGACCATTTGTACTTTTCGGCATTTAACTAAAACACAACTGTTTCAGAAGGCTGCTTTGGCTGAGATGGATTAGCTCTGCTGGAAATTGTTGCTTTCATAGTTTATATTTTATAGGATGTGTTTTTCACATCCTATATGATGTGTTATGGATTTTTACGAGGTGAACTGCTTTGAGAGACCCCATAGCTCAGCAATGGAGCACCTGCTTTGAAACTTCCAGCTTCACCAACATTGTTCTACCTCAGAGGCCAGCTTTGGAGACAGGTGATATCCCTTCAGCCAATAGCCACCAGCCACATTCCAAGTGGCACAGAGGTTCTGCAGTGATGGCTGCCCATTCCCAGAGATGACTTCAGGGTTGAAGGGGGGGGGTGAGCCTGCTTCTGAAGCCAAAAATGTTTTCTGTCCAAAGTTATGAACTCTCCAAAATGTGACAGTTCAGGAATGGTAGCATGCTTTTCAGGAAATGTTAGAATCTACTCTGGATTACCAATTTCTTGTACCATTATGATCTAAAATTTTGCTTTTAATGCAGAAGCATATTATGCCTACATTTTCTATTCAACAACTGCCATGCTTAATGTATTAATAGAAGTAAAATCACTGACTAAAATCCTGTGTTTAATAATCACCATTCCACAATGAGATAGTGTTCAGCTCTCGCATTTAAGATGATCTTATCACAGTCAAAATACCAGGTATTTATTGTTCATTTCCATCCAGGATTTCTTACTTAGCACTAGAAACCCCAACTCTTACTCAGTTCTTCAGTTCCAATTGGGAAGACAATAAATTTTCTGAACAATTGGACCATGAGCCAGCATTGTTTTTTGGAAAAGGGTTGCCCGTTAGCCCTGTCTTGTCTTACCAAGATGACAGTATTCTACTGTTGTTTTAGTTTTCTACAGCTTTTTGTTAAATGTTCTAACTTCACACTTCATTCCAGCATTATAGGCATTTTTACCTTCTCTTAAGTGCTTTCCATAGTGGATGGATGGATGGATGGATATAAAATGTCCTTTGTGGCAAGATGCGTTTTTATTTGCTATTTAATGCATGGCCAGCTAGACCGTAGTATGTAACTCGTGTACAAAATGATTTTGTTAGCCTTCAGTAGAACAAGTACACATTGGAGGCTCTCCCTAGCTACCAAGATATGTAGGTGGTAGAAAATATCCACATGTTTAACTGACACACTGTTCACTTGTCTGTATTACAACTGGGAAGAAGAAACACAGCAGCTGTATGCATAATCAATGTATAGAGTGTGCATGGCAAAGTCACCCACCCACTCCAGCAAATATTTTACGCGCTTACTGTATGGCCAGTGCAGAAGTGATTAGGAGAGGGAAGCACATCCTTTGGTAACACGTCTAACCAACAGAACAATGGCACTATTTTAGAAAGCTTGATTCTTTTGTTTCTGACAGTTTTTAAAAGAACCACATTATATTGCATGTGCATACCAACTATATCTTCAATTCCAATGACTAAATTTTCTTCTGTAAATGATGTTAATACACCAGTCACAGTTAGCGAGAGCAATGGATCAGTTCTATGCAATCAGTTCCTTGCTACATTTTTGCCAAAGCTTAATCCACATAAGGTGGAAGTTCAGGCAGTTAAAAAGACCGCTGGTCTATATAGACCAGGGGTCCCCAAACTAAGGCCCGGGGGCCAGATGCGGCCCAATCGCCTTCTCAATCCGGCCCGCGGACGGTCCAGGAATCAGTATGTTTTTACGTGATTAGAATGTGTCCTTTTATTTAAAATGCATCTCTGGGCTATTTGTGGGGCACAGGAATTTGTTCATATTTTTTTTCAAAATATAGTCTGGCCCTCCACAAGGTCTGAGGGGCAGGGGACCGGCCCCCTGCTGAAAAAGTTTGCTGACCCCTGATATAGACAATTGTTTCTCTAAAGAAACAATTACAATGCTTGAGGGTTCTCCTGTACCCAGTGTTATATATGGAGGCATAGGTAGTTCTTGGAATGACTTTTATCCATATAAGGTAGTGTGAGGGACAAGGGATACAGGGAAGTCCCTCCCATCTTAAGTTCCAGCCCATCCCCAAGCGCGGGAGAGAGTAAGGAGAGCTCTGCCTCCAGCGGAGAGTCAGGAAGTGGTGTCCGAGGCTCAGGCAGGGTTGTGGAGCCCATGCCTCAGGTGGGACAGGAAGTTGGACGCACGGGGGGGGAGGCCAATCCCCCCAACTCCCGAATTGCGACGCAAACGTAGGGGGAAGAGGTTGGGTCTGCCAAAGTTGTGGTGCTGGAAGAAAACGCGCCAATCGCCATTCGGGAGTTCTGACACCTCACCTTAAGGATGCATTTTTATTGCTCTGAACACTGTAAATAATCAGCACTTAATAAAAGCCTTAAAAGACCATGCTGGAGTCGTTACTCTAGAGTAGCCATACCAGGCCCTCTGACAGCAACTCCCGAATCTTTTTTTGGCTACTTTGGAGTGCAGCGATGAGCGCTCAAGAGGCTGAGCATTGGAGGCTGGAGGCCGAAGCAGCGAAGCAGGAGCTACAGAACCTCACAGCGCACGCACAGCAGCAATTGCATGCCGCTCAGGAGGAGGCGCGAGGGGCGCAGGAGGAGCTGAACAAGCTGGTGGACCAGGTGAGGACAAAAGAGGAGACTGAGAAACAGCTAAGGGTGATGGTATTAGACCTGCAGAAAAAGTTGGAAGAGGAGAAAGCCGCTAGAGGTGGGGGGGCACCCCAGCCGCAGCTAGTCCAAGTGAGAAGGGGACAGAGCCTAGTCACCAAGTTCAGCGGAGACCCGAGGGAGTACCTCGGATTCGAGACAGAAATAAATTATGCGCTGGAATTGCATGCAGCAGAATTCCCAGATGACGCGCACAGAGTCTACTTTATCATAGAGCATTTGACGGGGGCCGCCCGGGAATGGGTAAGACCGCTCATCGCGCAAAAAAATCCTTGCATGAAGAACGCAACTTTATTTCTAGAAGCTTTAAAATTAATGTACGCTAGCGACAGTGAAATGGAGGCCACTAAACAGGAGCTTCATGACTTAACACAAGGAAAATCGACAGTTAGGGACTACTGGGCGAAATTCACCATGCTGGTACACAAACTGGGGTGGGATCTGAACAGTGAGCCAGTGAAATCAGCCTTCTACCTGGGTTTGCATGCAGACGTTAAGGATGAGCTGGCAAGAGGTCCTAGACCGCAGACTATGGATCAGCTCAGCAAAGCGGCGCTAGCGGTGGGGGTGAGACAGGAATCCAGATGGTATGACAAACAAGCGACGCGCGCAGCAAAACCTTGGTTCCCACGCTCTCAGGACAGACCACATCACCAAACCCCACCCCAGGGACCGCCCCCAGACCCGCCCAGACCAAGCCCAGAGCCGGAACCGATGGAGATCGGGGGAGCGCGCGCGCGGGCTTTTCAAACCCCGGCGGCGCCAAGACGCAAGGAGGGAAGAGGCGGGAATTGCTTTCTCTGCAACTCCCCCCGGCATCGCGTCAGAGACTGCCCTCATCGCAGAGAGTGGCAAGGAAAGGCGGGAACGGTTGTACCTTCCCCCACTGACGTAGCACCACAGCAGGGAAACGAGACAGCCTGGCTGCAGGAGACAAGGGGCAGCAGCCAGGCACAGTCAGCAGTGAACAGCCCCAGCCCGCCCACCCGCACAGAGAGGAGCAGAGCCAGCCCACCCCTCCCAGAGCAGGAGTGGTTCTAGAAGTCACGCTGACGCTCCCAAATGGCTATCCCCTGACAGTCCTCGCCTTAATTGACAGTGGTGCCTCCGCCAACTTCTTCTCGAGAAACTTTGCAGAAGAGCACCAGATCCAACTTCTGCAGCTGGATTTTCCCCTGCACGTGGCCACCATTGATGGCAGAGAGTTGCTGGGAGGGGCCATCACTCATCAAACCCCCCCCATGAGAATGACAGTGGGAAGGCACTCAGAGACACTGGCTTTCAACGTCACGACCATCTCAGACCCCCCCATCGTTTTGGGAATGAGCTGGCTGGCGCGCCACGACCCCTCCATAAGTTGGCACCAGAGATGCATCACGTTTGGGTCGGACTTTTGTCTGGAACATTGCATGCAGCACCAACCAGGGGAGGGGCCTCCGATAGCCACGGTGGCCACCATGCAAGTCAAAGGGGGTGAGGCGATACCCAAGCCGTACTGGGACCTGCAGGAGGTCTTCAGCGAAGCGGAGTCCGACCACCTACCTCCACACAGGCCTTTTGACTGCCAGATCAACCTGGTGCCAGGGGCAACTATACCCCCAGCCAAGCTGTACGCCATGTCAGACCAGGAACTGGAGGATCTGCGCGCTTTCATCGACAAGAACCTCAAGCGGGGGTTCATCAGAGAAAGCAAGGCAGCAGGGGGCAGCCCGGTCTTCTGGGTGGACAAGAAAGACACGCAACAGCGCCGTCTGGTGGTGGATTTTAGACGGCTGAATTCAGTGACAGAGCCAGTGGCTTTCCCCATGCCCAGAGTGGATGATCTTCTGACAGCGGCACGCAGGGGCAAGATTTTCACCAAGCTAGACCTAAGAGGGGCGTACAACTTGATCAGGATCCGGGAGGGCGATGAATGGAAAACCACGATGTTCACGCCTCTGGGCTCTTTTGAATATCTGGTGATGCCCTTCGGGTTGCAAGGGGGCTCAGCCTGCTTCCAGGCCTTCATGCACCACGTCCTGGGGTCCCTCCTCTTCAAGAACTGCTTGGTCTTTCTGGATGACATCCTTATCTATTCCAATGACCCAGTGCAGCATGTGAAGGATGTCAGGGAGGTGTTGCAGCGCCTGAAGGACAACCACCTGTATGTGAAGCTGGAGAAGTGCAAGTTTCACACCAAGGAGGTGGACTTCCTGGGCTACAAGCTGTCAGACAAGGGGCTGGCGATGGACAAGGACAAGGTGCAGACCATCCTGGACTGGCACAGCCCCAGGACGCGCAAAGATGCCCAACGCCTACTAGGCTTCGCTAACTTCTACAGGAAGTTCATCAAGAACTTCTCTCGTGTCACGGCTCCCATCACCGACTGCCTGAGAGGCAAGCAGAAGTTCAGGTGGACACCAGAGGCACAAGCAGCGTTCGAAAGCCTCAAGAGGGTATTCGCTTCAGACCAGCACCTGTTCCACGTGGTGCAGGATGCGCCCCTACGCCTGGAGACAGATGCTTCTGATAAAGCTGTGGGAGCGATTCTGTTGCAACTGGACGCCAACAGAGAGTGGAGACCCTGTGCCTTCTTCTCCAGGAAGCTGACCCAGCCTGAACGCAACTACACAGTTTTTGATAGGGAACTTCTCGCGATCCACGCTGCGTTCCAGCACTGGCGACACTTCCTGGTGGGCGCCAAGCACCCCATCCAGGTGTGCACAGACCACAAGAACCTGGAGTTCTGGAGAACGGCCAGGGTGCTCAACCAGCGGCAGATACGGTGGGCAGAGTTCTTCTCGAACTTCAACTTCTCCATCCACTACATCCCGGGGGAGCAGAACGTCAGGGCGGATGCCCTCTCCCGCAAGCCAGAGTACATGGAGGAGGAGTTGCCACCAGCACCCAGGCACGTTTTCCCCCCATCTGCATGGTCATGCGGTGCAGCAGTGGTGAGCGAGGCAGAACTCACCGCACTGACGGCAGCGGATGAATTTGCCACCCGCATCTTCAGAGACCTGAGAGGGGGGAGGGAGCAGGCCAAAGACTTTGAGGAAAGGAGGGGTTTGCTTTTTTACAGGGGAGCCCTGTACCTCCCAACCAAACAGCTGAGAGGTAAGGTTCTCAAGCAGATGCACGACAACCCAACGGCGGGTCATTTCGGAAGGGACAAAACCACTCACCTAGTCATGAGACACTTCTGGTGGCCAGGGGTGCGGGAGGATGTTCGGGATTATGTCAGGGGATGTGACACCTGCCAGCGAGCAAAGGTGGTCAGAGCGCCACCAGCAGGTTTGCTGGAGCCATTAGCCACACCGCACAGGCCGTGGGAAGTAGTGTCCATGGACTTCATCACAGACCTGCCGTCGTCCAGGGGCAAGACCGCAGTGTTGGTGGTGGTGGACCTCATGTCCAAAATGTGCCACTTTATACCGTGTGCCAGGGCGGTCTCGGCAGAAGAGACGGCCAAACTGTTTGTGGACCACGTATTCCGACTGCATGGATTGCCTTTAAGAGTTATTTCGGATCGTGGCCGCCAATTTGTTTCCAGGTTCTGGCGACGGCTAATGAACCTCCTGCAGGTGGAGGTCAGCTTGTCGACGGCTCGGCACCCGCAGACCAATGGACAGGCGGAGCGGGTCAACGCCATTCTGCAGCAGTACCTGAGATGTTACGTCAGCCAGAGGCAAACGGACTGGGTGGATCGCCTGCCACTAGCAGAATTTGCCTACAACAATGCGGTGCACGTCTCCACAGGGGTGTCGCCCTTTAAGGCCAATTACGGGCGCGACCTCAGATCTTTCCCGGAGAGGGAGGGGGAGGAGGAGGAAGAGGGCCCACAGGCAGAGGATTGGGCAGAGGACCTGGAGACGGTGCACCAGCAGCTCCGAGAACACTTGGAGAGGGCCAAGGAAGCGTACAAGAAGGGGGCAGATCGCCACAGGCGGCCGGGAGAGGTCATCAGGGTGGGGGACAAGGTTTGGTTATCCTCGGAAGGTCTTCCCACCAGGGGGCGATGCAAAAAGTTAGCACCCAGGAGGCTGGGCCCCTTCACGGTCACGCAACAGGTCAACCCGGTAGCCTTCAGGCTAGCACTGCCGGAGGACATGAGAGTGCACCCAGTGTTTCATAGATCACTGCTGTCGCCGTACAGGGAAAGTACCAGGTTCAGGGACAGCGATCAACCTCCAGAGGGAGGGGGGGAGACGGGAAACGCCCGACAGCTCAATGAGGCAACTGAGATTTTAGACTCAAGGAGAGGGGTGAGAGGGCTGGAGTACCTGATAGCATGGGAGGACACTCCGCCATCCCACAATGAGTGGATACCGGCCACGGAAGTACCTGAGGAATTTTTAGTGGAAGAGTTCCACGCCCTGTTCCCCCACAGGCCCAAGCCCTGGCACATGGAAAGGGAGGGAGAGGGGGAGGAGCAGGAGGAAGGGATAGCAGGCAGCAGCTCCCCATGGAGATGGGAAGCGGAATTTGAGGACACGGAAGAAGAGGTGTGGGTTTCACCGAGGTCGACGACGTCAGAGGCAGGAGAGGACTGGCAGAACATTTTTACTCCCACCAGCTCTGATGCCACTGACTTCTTGGGATTTCCGTCTTCTCAGGGGGAAGGAGAGAGATCGCCGGATTGGGGGGAAATTTTCACACCCACAGGCTCGGATGCCACTGACTTCTTGGGATTTCACTCGTCCCCAGCAAGCAGAGAGCCACTAGGGAGGGGGAGAGAGGAGCCTGGGAGGGGGGTGGATGTGAGGGACAAGGGATACAGGGAAGTCCCTCCCATCTTAAGTTCCAGCCCATCCCCAAGCGCGGGAGAGAGTAAGGAGAGCTCTGCCTCCAGCGGAGAGTCAGGAAGTGGTGTCCGAGGCTCAGGCAGGGTTGTGGAGCCCATGCCTCAGGTGGGACAGGAAGTTGGACGCACGGGGGGGAGGCCAATCCCCCCAACTCCCGAATTGCGACGCAAACGTAGGGGGAAGAGGTTGGGTCTGCCAAAGTTGTGGTGCTGGAAGAAAACGCGCCAATCGCCATTCGGGAGTTCTGACACCTCACCTTAAGGATGCATTTTTATTGCTCTGAACACTGTAAATAATCAGCACTTAATAAAAGCCTTAAAAGACCATGCTGGAGTCGTTACTCTAGAGTAGCCATACCAGGCCCTCTGACAGGTAGTTTGCCAGTTGCAACCCTATCTGTAGAAAGTACACCTGCTTATATCCAGACTAGACTACTGTAATGCTTTCTTTGCACCAGTTTGTGCAAAATCCAGACTGTATGATGCCTACTGGAGCTAGGGTATTGATATTACCACACCAATTTTGCAACAGCTACATTGGTTACCCATGTGTTGCTGAGCTCAATTTAAAGTACTAGCACTAAACGTTTAAGTCCTAAACTGTTTGGGACTAGATGTGAAGGGTCACCTACATCCTTATGAACCTGCCTTGAGTGTTTTATTGTCTATTAAAGGAACTGTCTTCAAAACTCTGTTCATACATTAGTTGCATGAACATCCAATTCTATCACATCTCGCACACATCCTCAAGGCATGGGAGTCGTCCTATCACATGAAGTATGCGTAGTGTTTAGCCATCCCTACTCATTTCTAGATGTTTTCTTTTTTTAAAAAAAAAAATCAGGTAGGTCTTTCCAATCTGTTATTCCTTTCCAATCATCTCTTACTGATGTGTTTGATGTTTTTGTTGTAATACTGTGCCTTTGTTGTTGTTGTTTAGTCGTTTAGTCGTGTCCGACTCTTCGTGACCCCATGGACCAGAGCACGCCAGGCATTCCTGTCTTGCACTGCCTCCCGCAGTTTGGTCAAACTCATGTTCGTAGCTTCGAGAACACTGTCCAACCATCTCGTCCTCTGTCGTCCCCTTCTCCTAGTACCCTCAATCTTTCCCAACATCAGGGTCTTTTCCAAGGATTCTTCTCTTCTCATGAGGTGGCCAAAGTATTGGAGCCTCAGCTTCACGATTTGTCCTTCCAGTGAGCACTCAGGGCTGATTACCATGTGATGTTTTAAATGAAAGTGTAGTTTATAAATATCTAATTAAATTAAATAAATAAATAGCTCTTTGCAGCTGCTATCCAAGAGCATTTCCTTGCTGCTTGAATAGCAAAACCCAGTGACATGCAAGCATTTATGGCTGTTTGAAGTAACTGGCTATGATTTAAAACTTTGAAACCAATGCATAAACATTTGACTATCAACTTCCAACAGAATTGGATGCTGGAATAGTACTTAGGCTGGAATGAGAAAGTAAGTTTATTATTCATGGTAAGATTTCACAATAGTCCACTAGTATATCCTTGCTGCAGCTGCTGTAATGACATTAGGCTCTGACACAAAGGGATAAGCTGTTGCAAGACTCTGGCAAGCCCTTGTGAAACTTGTATGTGTGATGTTGATGAAGCATCCACCAAGCAAGAGTTTTTTAAAAAATATAACAGGTAGTTCAACCCTGTCGTTAATTAAGAAAAACAATATCCATGTATTTCAGGACTGTGCTACTGAGTTTTCTATGGAAGTCATGGAAGCTTGGAAGTTCCCAGTCAGTAACAATGTCAACCTGGCAAGGTGGGAGGGTGGAACCTTAGCTGGCAAGGTGGAAATCATCTAACATTATAGTGGTCAGGTGATTGACAAGTGGGCCCCATCTATCTCTCAAAATACTCCACTGAGAGTGGAGGAACCTAGGAGATGACTTGCTGGCCAGATTCCATTCCCAAGAATTTTCGGGGCCCAAACAATTCTTCCTGAGGCCACCCTGATGTGGTCATTTCCAGTTGGGAAACAAATATTTTTAAATGACCTGGGAAAGGATTTGTAGGATAGAAACAAAGTGGAGAAGGGTTAAAAGTGTTTTTCTCATACAGTCAGACAGGTTTGTATCTGAAATATGCACTAAAAGGATCAGAATTAAAATAAATCCAAGTTTTTTTATATCTCTCCCGTGTCTTTGTTAACTTCCCATTTGAATCATGCATTTGTCAAGACTGCTACATATATTTCTTTCCAATACTGTTCTGCAGTTATTTAAGGTTCCACACGTTATGTCAGATGGAATCAGATCCTTTTTTTAGGTTGATGAAGCAGTTCAAAGCACGAAAGAAGATCACCTGCTTTAAAGATCACTTGCTTTAAACTAGTACATTCTTTCTTGACGATATCTTGTCTAAAAAAAAATATGACAGCTATATTACAGTGGACAGTAAGTGACACTGGCATGTACTGTTGCTGATTGCAATGTTATGAAATACAATCACCATTAAATTTATGTTGTGCTGTTCAGAAGCACATCATGTAGACATCTGTATGCATTCTACCATTTGTAGAAGTAATTGTTTTTGAAATGTATTTTTTCCATATGAATTTAAGCATTCTTCTTTGATCCATGCTACAAAGAAATGTTTATTATCTTAAATTTCAATATGCTGGTGTGAACAAATTTTGATGTGACATTGCAACTAAAACATCATATTGCCCCAAACACAAATTGTCACTTTGATATACAATGCTTCTATGTAATGAAACCTAAAATAAGAAGCAGGGGCAACTGTCTAAATACTATGAAGCATTTGTTGTTGTTGTTTAGTCGTTTAGTCGTGTCCGACTCTTCGTGACCCCAACAATACAGGAACTCATGTACGATCAAATTATTATAATCAGCTCATAATCAGTAAAAGATGTTTCAGAAACTGCATTCAATGTTACTTTTTCAACCAGAATGTCATTGACGGCCTTGCAACTTCAATAGCTGTGTTTCTACCTGCTAATTTCTGCAACATCAATTGGTCACTGAGTTTCTTTTTGCCAAAGTATTGATCTGGCATTAACAATGCCATATCAACCCAGTGAGCCCAAATATGTGTATGTATTGTAAGTTAGTATGCATTTACTTTTCTTTAAAAGCAACTACTAAATATAATTAGTAATAATAATAATAATGCAAGAGGTAGCATGGATATAGCAGTCGTAAGGGAACAGTTCCTTGCATTTCAAAGAAAACTTCTGACAGCCCTCTGAACGGTGTGAATGTGGTGCTGAATTTCCATTTATGATAGAAATCTTACCCCATTTCCTAAAGTCATAATGTTCAATTTTTCTCATCCTTAACAGTGGCAGCTACTGATACAGAGTCTGGCCTAGGGAACCAAGTGAGCTTTTATATACATTATGGGGAGAAGGGGTGGAGTTCAACATAGGATGTCATTCCAACCACAGACCCACGGTTACTGTAGCACATAGATATACCCTTAACCTCACTGTATGCATGGGTCTTACTGTGAACCTCTCTGGTTCATGGAATTGTCCTTTTGCACATTATGCACACAACAAATTTGAGAAGTCAAATACTACACTAAAGATACCAGGTGTAAGGAACCTGTTGCCCTACTGATGATCTACTCCAGTTCCCATCAGTCCCAGCCAGCATGGCCAATGATCAGGAATGATGACAACTGTAGTCCAGCAGCACCTCGAGGGTCCCAATTTTCCTATCTTTGTACAGTATTAGAATATGGAAGTAACCCAAATAATAGTGCCCCTCATGAAAAATGTTCTATTCTTCTTCAGTAGTTGAAATCTTCCAATAGTATACTGTGTATCTTGCAAGTATTTCTTATCCCTATTAAAAGTGTGCCACCCACCTCCTTAAATAATAAAAACAGGGTCCTTTACAGCCACATTACTTTGGTGGCTCATAATCATATAATCAACATCCTGATATTTTAGCCAACAGGGAAACTCAAGAATGAAACAGTTACCAAACTCTTTGCTCAAGTATAAATCATAGATCACTGTATCCAGAAACAAAAATCATAGTACAAGAGTAAGGGTTATATAATTCAGCAGTGTTGGTAAGGCTTCTCTCAGCTGATTGGGGAGGCAAAAAGTTTTCACTGATTCCATCTTCCCCTGCTACCCCTGAAACTTTACTACAGTAAATCAGTTCTGGAGCATGCCCCAACCCCCTGGGTCAGATTTAGGGAGTACAAGGAAGAGAGAGAATCACCAAAAATTGCTTCTCTTCTCATTCCATTGGTGGAAGCCTTACTGTCAGCTGAGCAACACCATTGCACACAACTTTATGAGTGGAATTCAACTAATCTTTTATACAGAGTAGGCACAATGAAATGAATGGATGTGACTAAGTCCATTAATTGCAAAAGGTCTAACCTAAGAAAAACTTGGACTGAGAGGAGATATGATAACTATCTTCAAATATCTCAAGGGCTGTCACAGGGAACATGCTTGTTTTCTCCTGCTCTGGAGGCTAAAGAGCACGTAATTAATAATAGTAATAGCAATAAGCATTAAGGCCAAATATCCCAAAAATAAATAAAATAACTGAATTTGATGGGATTTAATATTCAGGCTATTTGCATAGACTGTGTTGATTCCCTAGTCTTTTTGCAGATGGCCCAGATTTGGATACCAAGTTGTTGTAAAAATGTAAACCTAAATGACTAAAATACTTATACAGTATAGATTTAGATTTCACATATCAAGTTTGTGGCTCAGGTACTGACCCTTAAATCATTATCTAACCCAATTAAATATATGAATTTTAAAATTCCATTTCCAAATCTTCAACAAACAGAATATGAAAGTAAAATTCATCTAAAGTCTGCGAAGTATGTATTTAACATAGTGTGAAATTTAAATCTTGTTTAAGCTTTGCGGGTGTTTTTTAATCGATTCCTAGAATTGCATCAAGTATTTTCTCCACTCCCACAAATTTCATTCTAATACTCCAGAGGAGGCAGTGTGTAGCCTGGTTTTTTAAGGGCTACTATATATCTTTTTGGCATGTTTTCCTGAACGAAAACCATGCAAACTTGTAAGATCCAGTGCTCTAAAATATTGTTTTCTTCATGGACCTAATACTTTTGAAAAGACCTCTAGGAGGAAAAAAAGCATAATTCAGTTAACAGAAAAATAAGTAACATATGATGCAACAAGCTAAATATTAAATTAACTCCAGGTTTCTGACCACAAAGTCTCCAAATAACTTTAAAAGTCAAATTACAGAGTAGCATATTGTCTGAGGTGCAAGATGTGCTGGAATTCTACATTTTAACTGCCATCTGGAAATCCTGTAAACGTCTTAACTATCTCATGACCCCAAATGCCCTGAACATGGTTGACAGGAATATATATCAAAATATCCAAAAGTGCCATTTGGTACTATGACAGTATTTATTACACAGTATTGTTTGTTAAATGTAATGCCTCCCCACTGAGGAAAGGACGGAATAACTGTGCCAAATTCTGAATGTGTGCTTAGATTGGCTTGGAACAAAATGGCAGCTTTGAACAAATGAAATAGTCGCAGATGAATCGTAGGGGTGTGGAACTTGTATATTGCTCAATACTAAGCCTGTTAAATACAGTCCTTTTCATAATCCTCCCACAACTTCATCCTACCAAGTAGGCAGGAGGTAATAGTGGGGTCACTCAAAGAGCAACAGGATATAAGGACAGACAGGGAAAAGCAGCAAACAGTTACTCAGATAAAATAAGGTTTCCTAGAGTGTATTTCATACAATGCCTTCTATTCTATAAGGTGTTCAGCTGTATCCCTCAGGAATGGCTGACCTTGCAATTCTCTCATTTGATCAAAGTTTGTATGGATCACTCAAAATATACAATGCTTCAAGGATGACAGAGATGTATTTGTGAGTAACAAGGAAGGCTGGTAATATTGGTGTTATGGTGCCGTATGACATCCTTGTTGCTATATCACAATCATCTATAGCTGGTGTGATGGCTAGAGTGTTGACCTAGGACTGGGGAGATCCAAGATAAAGTCTCCACAAATCTCAGCAAGGGATCTTGAGCCAGACCTTGTAGGTGCTAACCTACCTCTCAGAGTTAATCAGTCAATTATTCATGTATTTATTGTTATTTTACCTTACTGCTCCTCTTAAAAGAATGCAGAGAGGCAACCACAATCTTAAAGCACAGTACGAATATACAACAATGATTAAAATCACCAACAGAACAATATCAACCTTTAAAACACAATTCAGCAAACAACATTTGATCTCTGTTAAAGTGAATCACCAATCACTGATGATGTGTGGGACAACTGATTATCAGGTGGGAAGCAGTTCATAGCCAGAGGGTTGTCACTGAGAAAGTCCTGCCTTGTGCCATTAACACACAGATTTCCCTTACGTATGGGACCACAAGCAGAGTTTTCCTTGCAGATCTTAAAGCACCAGATCAGATGGTAATGGAAGAGGCACTCCTTCAGGTTGTATAGAGCCACATGCACAAATATCAACACCATGAATCATGCAGTTAGTTCTAAGAAGAACAGTTCTAAGAATGGGCATAATATCCCTTATTGCTGCCCCGTATAACAAAGTCCCTTCCAGCATAGCAGGAGGGGAGATTGTGGGCGCACCACAAGCCCTTCACGCGCTGGGGGGATGGCTGTCATCCCCCCAGCCATTGGCCATGCCCCGGGCGCGGCGCTCCCTGGCGCGTCCAATCTGGACGTCCCGGGGGGGGGGGGTGTGGCTCACTGACTTAAGTGAGCATGCGACCGAGGCTCAGTCTCTAAAAATAAGGGGAACCGTTTACTCCACCCTGAAGCCCTTGAAGATGGACTATAAATGCAATAAATAAAAATAATAAATGCATAATTTCTCTATGTCAGTAAATGGATTTCTTTCCTTGCTCTTGACTAGCTCTCTTTTCATAACCACCCAGATAAATTACATGCAAAGTAGACTTATCTATTACAGTATAGGCCAGGCATCACCAAACTTTGGCCCTCCAGATGAATGTTTTGGACTACAATTCCATTCTTCCCCAACCACTGGTCCTGTTAGCTAGGGTTCATGGGAATTGTAGGCCAAAACATCTGGAGGGCCAAAGTTTGGGGATGCCTGGAATAGGCATTAAAAACATATGGCATAGTGGTGAGGAGTCACTACTAGAATAACCAATTGTCACCAAAAGGAAACATTGTGGTTTTCTCCAATATAAACATACATAACATACATAACAGGCATTGCTATAGTTCTAATCCCTACCCACCATTCTAGATTCAAGACTGCAGAAGGTAGTTAGCAGACTATGACTGAGCTATACAGTCTGGCTGTTTGTTTCAGTGGGGTGTGAATGACATTGGGTTTCTCTAATGCTCTTCTTGGACAAATCATAGCAACATTAACATCCTCATCTGCTTGCTTCCATGGGATCATGCCAATATTCCAACTCTCCAATGCATCAGCAATGTCCAGGTTCTACTTAAAGTCTGGCTGTTCATACTAATGGTCAAGGTTACTCAGAGACCTCAATGCTCCAGAGTTACTTCTGTAGCGCCATCTCTCCCTCCCTATTTCTTGTTCACCTTTTTAATGAAAACTATTACTCTACATAGTTCTCAACCCCAACTGAAATGAAGTTGATGTACATGCAATTACACCTGTTCATATTGAATTGCAGAATTTCCCCTTCTTCCCTTCTCTTCTCTAGCACTGGTTATCCCTCAATGCTTACATTTACACTGAAAGGTCCTCAACAAAAGGACCTATATTATCTCAGGCTTGGGTTTACTCTTTGAAGTATCATGTATGATGATAGTGGTCCCCTTTAAATTACATCATCAGTACTAAGAGAAGGTGAGAAAAATGGTTAAATATGTATTTCTATAGCTGCAAATTACCTCCTCGTCTGAACACTAAATGGCAACAGCAATGAATATGTGCCCCAATGTATTTTAAATGTGCTATTTTAAAATGTGACTGACTGCTCTCTGTTTTCCAGTGAGCCTATTTCCAAATGTAGTCAACCTGTCTGAGTTCTCCCCATAGTTTATCATAACTCTATTTAGAATCTGAGAAGACACAAGCAGCCCTATCCTTTGCACGGATCAAATAAGTTTCCACTTTAGGTGCTCATGCTATACTGTTTAAAACCTATCGTTCTTGTTGTTTTGTAATGTTTTAAAACATTGTTAAATCATTATGGCATGTTTATAAATTACCTTGAGATGCATGTGAAATGTAGTTCATAAATTAATAATCAATAATAACAAAAGGTAAGTTCCACTGATTTCAATGGTACTTATTCCTAATCATTTGACAAGCCCTCATTAATCTTCCAAAGAGTGAAAATTAGCATTAAGGAGCCAGCTATTTGAGGTTTCCTAAAGGGCACATACAACCTACAAGTTTAAGGATGATATCCAACTAAGTTACACTCAAAGCAGACCCAATGAAATCAATGGACTAAAGTTACTTAAGTCCACACACACACACACCCCAACTTAGTTGGCTTAGTTGGCTATTGACCATAGCATCTGGTCCTTTAATGCAAAATGTGGGATGGGCAGAAAATCCTCAGATGAGTCTGAATGTTTTAATTACTTTCAGATTTCTACATTAAAGTCATGAACAGGCTTTGTTATTTTTAATCATATCCCTCCACCCCCAACACAGCCATTTTCTAACCTTACCACAAAGTTTTCTCTTCAAAGAGAAAAGTACTCTTTGAAAAGCACTCTTTCTCTTTAGTAAAGCTAAAGCCTATATGCAATTACTTCAATATCGTAAGACTTTATTCATGCTGTATGTCTTTTGGAGCCATTTTTACGCTAATTAATATGACTCCCATGTTATCCTCTTAAGTGATTTTTCTCTTTTTCCAATTCATCATATTGCAGAATAAGAAAAAAGAAGTATACAATGTAACATTCACCTAGCCCAAACCCTAGGTGCTTACACCATATTTGAGGAGTTATTTCCCATCACCACAATAGTAAGTCATAACAACCTCACTATTTCATGGAACTATTTGGGAAGATGCAGTTTGAAAGTAAAACCTGGCAATGGTCTAGCAATAAGCAGAAAAGAGACTGTTCCCTAGAAACGCAGGTTCAGTTCTCCAGTTCATAATCATCACTTTCAAATAATAATAAATAAATAATAATAATAATAATATGCCAGCACTGGGGACTCTCAGTTGGAAGGCTTATAATATTCAGAACCTCAAAGCCGCCTGAGAAAACTGATGTCAGTTGTGACTCTTGGGGGGACTTGGCCTTGAATATGCGTCCCGTCAAGTCGGTGGTGTCAAGAACCCCCTCGGTCTGAAAAATCTGATTTGCAACAGGCGCGTTTTGAAGAGATCAAATGCTTCTCCAAGGGACCGAAAAAGCAGGGCGGGGGGGGGGTGAAGGATCGTAAAGGGAGCCTGACTCCACTTTGCCCTTCTGCAGCGTGGAAGCCCAGCAGCTGCCTGCATAACAGCTTAACCAGAAGAGGGGAAACTTGGAGCCGGGCTGCCTTTCACAGCTCTCCCAAGTGCCTCTTCAGCCCATCTGTGGGAGATGCTACAGTGCACAGGGGGGGGGGGGTGAAACACCAACCATTTGCTGCTTCTCTTCATTTACTGACGTGGAGGGAAGACTCAGAAGAAGCAGGCGAGAGATGAGAAAAAAGCGGGCTGGGGAGGGAGAGCAACCGAAGTGTGTCTGTGTGTGTTTACCAGAAGCCCCTCACAGCTCTAGGGAACTAGCTCCATGCCGGCAAACTTTACTGTACCTCGTTGCTGAGGCGCTGCCTGTTGCTGCTGCTGCTGCTGCTGCTGTTGCTGCTGCGGCTGAAGAACTTGAGCGCCGCACCGGCTCAGTAAGGCGGCCAGGACCAAGAGAGGAGGCAGAGCGGGTCGCGTCATTGCTCCTCCTCAGCGGCAGACGCTGCGCTCTCTCGCTCTCTCCCGGCTAGCGAAATGAGTTTCAAGTGAAGACAAGAGACGCTGCCTGTGAGAGAGAGGGAGAGAGGCGTCGAAGCCGCTGCCACAAGGGAGGGCGCCGCCGAAGGATACGCCCCTGTCCCGCTCCGCGCGCTCCCTCAGCCAGGCCCACTCGCCTCAGTCAGGCACCGGCCAAGGGCCTGAGGAGGTCACGGGACAATGAACAATCAGGGAAGCCTTCCAAGGACGGAGGAGGCTTCGAGCGAATGAAGGGGGCAGCGAGCGACGCGCGCGCCAGGGGTGCAGGATGCGGAACAGCGGGCAAGGTCTTGGCCAGAAAGCGTGAAGAACAACAAGGGAATGGAAAACAATAGGAATGAGAACGTTTAACAGTAGAAATAAATAAATAAATAAATAAATAAATAAATAAATAAATAAATAAATAATAAATGATGATGATGTACTCTCATTTTCCTAATCATATTGAAATTTTGCCCCTCAGTGAGGCCAAACTTAGATTCACAAAATGTTTAGGGGTATGTGTGCCCCTGGGTTCCCCCAGAAAAAAGCACTGATGATAATGATGATGATGATGATGATGATAGGACCTCACCTGAGCGGAAGAAGTTTCATGGAACGACCTAGAACTCACTTTTCCATCAGCAACTCCAGGCACTGACTGAACTGGACCAATGAGTGAGTGAGACACGGATTCGAATCAATATACACTCTCTCCATGTAGCAGGCCTGGCATCTTTAAACATGTGTGTGCATGTGTCTTGGAGCTTTTTCCAAACTAAAATACTGGGACAATTGTGATAGTGAAAGGGATGGGGGTGGAACAATGGAATATTCTGGGTTCAAATCGATTTGGTGCGGTTTAGCCCGCAGGGTATATATTACAGACTCTTGAACGGGGAGTGAAGGAGCCTGCAGAGGTTCCCTGAGAATAGATAATAGCATGTACAGAACGGTAGCCCTCCTCTTCCCCTTGAGAGAAGTAACTGACCATGAACGGATGAGGAAACCAACACATTGAAAAGATACGTGGGTCAAAAAGTGAAGCTGAAGTGATGGGTTCCTTCATCATCACTCTCAGTATTTCTTCCCTCCATTCCCTCTTTACTACACTAGCCCTCAATTCCTTTCAGGCATGCTTGAGGACTAGAAAAACATATGCCCATTTATCTGGTGGCATTTTATCTCAGACTGATTCTCAGTGCATCAGTTGTACACAGTAACATCCCGTAAAGTGGGCGGTAATTTTACCAGGTTCCTGCCTTCCCAGCCAGTTTACTGTGGTGTAGTTACACATATCTTATGCTCAACTCTTTTTTGCAGATGTGTGACAGGGTACGCTACCAGCATATGTTTCAAATCTTGTCTACTCCCAAATCCTTTGTATGTGTTACCCAGCTGCCTCATCATGGCAGTCTAGTCATCCTGTTCTTCATTAGCTTCAGCTTTGCAGACTGGCCTACATAGAGTGCATTATATTAATCCAGTCATGAGGTTACCAGCGCACAGATCACTGTGGCCAAACTTTTCTTGGCCAGGAACAGACATAGCTAGCATGTCAGCCATGACTGCAGCACCCCCAGACTTCACAACTCCTTTTTCAGAGGGAGTGTGATCCTATTCAGGGCAGGCAGGGCCGTCTTAAGTATATTTGGTGCCCTGGCGCCGTGGTGTGATGGATCCCTCCGGCGCCCCCACCCCGTTTCCCAGCGTGGCGGGTGGGAGGAGCTGCGTGGCCAGAGCTGCGAGGCTGGGCTGGCGGGCAGGCGCAGCACACAGCGCGGCTGCCGGGGGTGCAGCTCCACGGCGGGTGGGCGGGTGCAGCTGTGCAGCGCCCCCCTGGTGGGCGGGCGCCCTGGCGCCCTGCACCACCCAGCCTGGCCGTAGGGCTGGCCCTGAGGCCAGGCTCCTTGCTTATTTCCCAGACCTGTGAACTATCCACCCGCAATGCCTCCATCTTGTCAGGAATCAATTTCAGTTTAGTAGCTGGACCACTCTCGACTCGGACAGCTGAAATATGCTGATAAATGTTGAGGAGTTTTCTGTTTAAATGTTTATTTTGGCCATATTCACATCTTTGCCAATTAAAGCAATGTAATAAAAATCTGAGTTCGCCTTTAGCCTAAGGATCCACTGCATTGCGTTGTTGTAGGTACTATTTGTACTATCTACTGGCTCAAGATAACTGATAACAGCTAGTATGGTACATAGAAAAAGTAGGGCAAGGGATACAAACCTTAGATACAAAGGGAGAAACTAATCATTTGAAGACATGAGCTGGTGTACCTGCTCAAGATCACTTAAAAAGCTGAGCCTAGCTGTAATCACCTTTAACAACTCTTCCTGCACATAATCAGAGAGATAAAAGGGTGTGCTTCCCTACCCATCTATACTTACTGCTGAAGTGTGGATGCCTAATGCATTGGTAATTGCGGACATAAAAGTGTTACTTGTACTCTATTGACACTGAGAACAAGGGTTTGGTCTTGAGTGTGTTGAACTTAGATATCAAGAAATATAACTAGTGGAATAATCTATATTCTTGGGAGGGTTGGTAACAAAGTTGGAGTTGTGAAGGTGACATAAAAGGGCTATGAGGATGATCTAAAAAGGATTGGATTACATGCTGCCAAGGACAGAAAACTTAGTAAAGATTTGGAAGGCCAAAGATATTTCATTAGAAACTAAAATCAATACCTATGATTCAATTGTCATGCCATTCTTCTTCCTTGGGTTGAAATATTGGAGAAGAAGGACAGCCAGAGAAAGATCTTGACAACGGAATTGAGATGGCTGAGGAGCGTGCTGAGTTTCAAGACTGAAAGAAAGAAGACATGGAATAGAAGAAAAATGGGGAGGGCAAGAAACCATAGTGATATATAAAAGGTCCAAAAACAGTGCTACTGCTGTTTGCATTTCTGGAATACACTCCAAGGAAAGCAATTCATCTGGTGTGTCACCTATCACACTGCAAGATAAGAGAAGCACAAGAAAACCGGGATTAGATCACAAAGATATCAATCCTAAACACCTCTCAATGGAAGGACATGCCATAAATTTCAATGGGACCAAGTAAGCATGGGGTTGGCTTGAAGGAATATTTGTGCCACTTAAAGGCAAACTTGTTAGAGCATGGGCAGTTATAGGAAAGAGCCCACCCTTTATCACATCCATAAGAAACACACACAGTTAAATACATTCAAGGGTCATTCAGATGAAAACTTGATTGAACTTATCTGTATATCCAGCACAGCTGGATTTATTTATGCAGTGCTTAGCTTATTTATTTGTAGTACGCTGTTCTTCAGCCAAAAAGGCTCCCAGAGCTGTTTACCATACAATCAATTAAAAGAAAACAATCCTTGCCCATGGGGTTACAATGTAAAAAACACAACACAAAAGGGGGGAAATGGTAGGGAGGGAGGGGGGCGGGGAAATGGACTCAGGCACCAATTTTTAAATAGTACAATACAGTAGTTCTTATAGCGAACACCTGGAATTGAACTAATCCAGGGACAGGAGGTGCTTGATGGAACTGGTCTTTCAGCTAGAATGAGCCCTGCTTCTCCTGTCTCCCATTTAGGCAACTGGCTGGAATGGCTGCTGCCAGGTTTCAGTTAGTTTGGTTTATTTACTATTTATTTCTGGGCTCCCTGCCTTTTGACCCTTCAGTCTGATGCATATACACATTCATTTCTTGCTAAATACAACATTAAGTGTTCACTTGCATGTTTTTGGGTGTTGGCTAAGTTCTTATGATGGCATACAGTGATAAATATAATAGGGCAACATTACAAAATCTTCTACTAATATTTCCATAACATGGAGCTAGCATCTTGTTAAAGAAAATTTGTGTAAACTGTGTACGAGATACAAATCACATGGCATATGAAAAAGATGCAGAAATTTTGCATGGACACTTCACTTTCCTGAAAGTCCTATTTTCTTAATGTATTTGCTTAGCTACTTCAAGCCCAAAATTCAATTCAGATGCACATCACATTGTGCTGACAGCAGAAAATTCTGCTCAATGTAAATAAATATACAATCCATTTACTCCCTTCACTACTCATCCATGTTGAACAGAGCTCTTTTCTTCTGAAATTCTTCTGCAATTGAGACCTGTACCAAAATGGTATGTGTTCCAGTTACTTGCACTTTCTTTTCAAAGGACTCTCATTACTTCATAAGCATTCTAAAAATTGGTGTGCATTTCTATCAGTAAAATGACAGCAACCAGAATTTCCCCACTGTCACTCTCAAGCATATGGAAAATGAGGCAGAGAGGAATTCTTAACTCCTTAGTGAGGAACCATATATTTAAGATTACCGGGTAACTTTTGAAAGTTAGCTGTGCCAAATATTGGTCTTATATAGTTTATATGAAACGCCCCTTTCCTTTCTTGAACTTTGTGCTGCATCATCTCTTGCAGCTTGTACACTTTTCAGTCGACAAACAAGACAACAAGGGTGGCAGCTGGCAAGCCTATCCCAATTCATACTGTCTTGTCATAATTATATAATCATAGAGTTGGGAGAGGCCTTGTAGGCCATGTCATCCAGCCCTGTGCTCAGTGTAGGAAATCCAGAGCTAGAGATGGGCTATAAAGCCACTGCTTGAAGAGGGAGAGTCCATAACCCTTCTAGGTAGTTGGATCCACAGTCAAATATCTTACCATCAATATATTTCTGGAAATGTTCCACTGAAATTCATCCTTAGTCTCTCCAGGGCAGCAAAAAGCAAGTCTTCACCCTCTTCTAAACAATGGTCCTCCAGGTACATGAAGAGCCCCACCACATGTGGGGCTACCTTTGAGGTTGGTCTGGAGGCTGCAGCTAGTACAGAATATGGCCACTAGCCTACTTGTGGGGGCAAGCTATCACCAACATCTAACACCTTGTCCACAGGATCTGCACTGGCTATCAGTCTACTACTGAGCCAAATGCAAGGTTTTGGTGCTAACACATAAGGCCCTATGCAGCCTAGGACCACATTACTGGAGTGACTAACTTATTCTTTATTCACCCAGTAGGTCAGTGCATTCTGCAGGAGAATTTCCCCTTGAAGTTCCAGATAAAATTTCAGAAGCCAATTCCACAGTAACTTGGAGCAGGGCTTTCAGTGTGGCTACGCATGCTCTGTTGATATCTCATATCCCTGCTGAGATATGAAAAGTGTCCAGTATTTGTACTTTCTAGAAACAATCAAAGACTTTTTTTTTTACAAACTTCTCGGATGGATAAAAATGTCTTAGGTGTTTATTTTGTACTGTTTTTAAATACATCTTTTGTACTGTTTTAGAACTATTTGTAGGTCTTTTTATGGTATGTTTGCACATTACTGTTTTTAAATACATCTTTTGTACTGTTTTAGAACTATTTGTAGGTCTTTTTATGGTATGTTTGCACATTGCCTCAGACTTGTGTGAAAGGCAATTCATAAATTATTATTAATAATAAAATGATCTCCTTCTTTAAAAATTCCCCTCCCCTCGGGGCTAAACATACTGAGTTCCCTCAACCTTTCCTAATAGGACTAGTTACAGGTAAGTAGCCGTGTTGGTCTGATGAAGTCAAAACAAAATAAAAAAATCCTTCTCGTAGCACTTTAGAGACCAACTAATTTTGTCATAGGTATGAGCTTTCGTGTGCACCTAGACAAACTTAGTTGGTCTCTAAGGTGCTACGAGAAGGATTTTTTAATTTTCTTTCCTAATAGGATTTGCTTTCTATACCACTGACCACTTTCTATACTATAAGACTCTGCCTTATTCTGAACCTGTTCCAGTTTGTCTAGAATCCTTCTTAAACTGCAACATTCAGAGCTGGGCACAGTACATTATTCACTTACCTGTTCCAATGGCTTTATCAGTTTAGTCATGTCACTGTGTGAAATCGACTGAATTCACACGGTATGCAGAGGCAAGTTTGAGTTTACCACTGAGTTTACCATTCAACCAGTAATCATGGCTACCTGATAAGTGTATGTGGACAATACCAATTTGTTGCAGGTACTTTATAGCTTTATGGGTACACCTAGATAGAGTGTGAAATCGCCCTTTGACAATAAAGAGAGTGGTATTCATCTTGGGTTTAATAAAGCTCTTTAAACTGGTGATACAGTTTGCAGCTGTATACTTGATTTAGTATACATTTTCAGCGTAACCCAATCTCACTTCTAAGGAAGCTGACTGTTATTTCTTCATGTCAAGTTGTGGCTGACCTTTATTCCAAGCAGAAGGTCAGAAGAATCTGCCCAAACAGTTGCAGAACTAATGAGAGCAGGTAGCAGCAGAAGCAATGCTCTGACCCTGAATTCAATTATGCCAAGCAGGTGCCTGGATCAGGCCCACCCCCACAAGGAAACAATAATGGGATGTTTGAAATGGATAATGGAGCCATATAGGAAGAGTGAAATGACAGGTGTGTAGCGAACCTGACCTTGAGTCACCAGTTAGCCTGAGTTCAGATAGTCCATAAACTCTGGTTCTGAGTGACAGTGGGGGAAAACTGGTCCTGCATGAAATTCAGCTGCCATTCTGACAAAGTCAAGGGGCTTTATCATGACAAATATCATTGTTCTATGATATATAAAAAAATAGCTGGTATTCAAGATTGATGGCGCAGAGACAATAATAATGGAGCAAATCAAAGATGAAATATAAAAGGTATAAGATGTATGTATAGTTTCATTACAGTATAAGTTCAGTCTGATTGAGGAAAGATAAAGGTATAAGCACCTACTGATTAAGGTGTATGGCTCTGGTGGGCAGACTTCAGGCATGTCAAATCTATGTTGTTTTTACTAGAAGTGCAATAGCTGCCAACTGGAGCCAGGTGTAAAAAAATATATGCATTAGAATTTAAGAACAGGGTGCCCAGGAATTTGTTTTCAATGAATGAACTGAAGTCATGGTCACTTCTCACAAAAGTCCACTTCTGATTACCTTTCTTCATTTCAACAAGACAATTTAGGAGGAAATTCATTTAGTTGCTGGGAGTCAGAAACTCTTGCCAATCTACTGCAGATCTATTAACTATAGATCCCATTTACCTTCTGCCTTCACCTCCTGGTATAAGATACATATATAGATTTATTTTTTAAAAAACCAAACAAACACACAAACAAACAAAACAAAAACCTACCAGTTTAAGATTGGAACTAAGACTGTCTCAAACTCCACAAAGGTAGGTAACTAGAAGTTCAGGCTGATGCCTTAACACATGTGTCCAGTGATCAGCAATGATGTGCAATGCCACAAGATCTGCATACTTACAACCTTCCCTTACAAAAAGTATGGTGTGGCCACACTTGAAATACTGTGTAAAGTTTAAAGGTAAAGGGACCCTTGACCATTAGGAACAGTCACGGATGACTATGGGGTTGCAGCGCCCATCTCGCTTTATTGGCCGAGGGAGCCGGTGTACAGCTTCCGGGTCATGTGGCCAGCATGACTAAGCCGCTTCTGGTGAACCAGAGCAGTGTATGGAAACACTCTTTACCTTCCCGCTTGGAGCGGTACCTATTTATCTACTTGCACTTTGATGTGCTTTTGAACTTCTAGGTTGGCAGGAGCAGGGACTGAGGAAAGGGGGCTCACCCCATTGCGGGGATTCGAACTGCCAACCTTCTGATCGGCAAGCCCTAGGCTCTGTGGTTTAACCCACACCGCCACCCGTGTCCGAGTTAAGATATTGTAGAACTGGAAATGGTTCAGAAAAGAGCAGCCCAACTGATCAAGTGGATGGAGCAACTTCAAAAGATTACAACATCTGGGTTTTTTGTTTTGTTTTTTTACTTTTGAGAAAATAATAGAGGTGTGGAGAAAGTAGATGAAGAAATGCTTTTCTTCCTCTCCCATAATACTAGAACTTGACACCATCCAACTAAGCTGAATGTTGGAAGATTAAGTACATGCAAATAAAAGTACTTCTTCACAAAATGCATAAACTATGAAATTTGCTCCCACAAGAGGTAGTGATGGCCACCAATTTAGATGACTTTTCAAGAGGAGTAATCACCATTGTGCTTACACGCTGCTACAAGAAAGTAAGAATCTCTCTTCCAAACCTCTCTCTTCAACAGGTTCATCTTATATTCTTGTCCTCCATGCATCTGCACTTTCCCTTGGTCTTTCAGGCCCAAAATCCAAATGCAGAGGGTGGAGTGCTTGGGACCGGCAAAGATGCTCCATATTATCTTGGTCCTGTGCTACCTTATGAAACATCCAAACCTTACTGTATGTTGAAGGATTTCAGTGTGGAGTGAGGTGTGAAGAGGGTGTGGGGGAATCTGTTTGGGGTTGAGTGCTCAGTGCAGAGATTCTGTATTTCAGTGTGGGTCTGGGTGGGGTGGGGGGTCTTCATGCTCTTGGCCCAACAGATGCCATTTTTAAAGACTATAGAATTGTGGAGCTTATAGTGATGGAATCTTATTTTTGCTGCTCACTTTAATTATAGAAGCATCTTCATGCTTCTATAATACAGTCCATTAACAAGGCTTCAGTGTTGGGGATTCTCAACCATTTTTCACATTTCTCTTTCTCCATCTCTACCTTGCACCAAAGTACAAGGAGGTGGGGACCATGAACCAATACCGGCAGCTAAGGGTGGATTTGTGTTTGCATCATACAAGCAAGCTGAATTTTCATTTCCTCTCTCTTTGTGTGGCACTCAGAAACTAATGAGCTAATGAAAGTATGCATATTCCCATCCCTTTCTGAAATATTTAATTTGTTATTACTTGTCTGTGTTACTTTAAATCCAAACTCGTCTGCTGCAGAGACTCTCTGGCTTCAAGGATTCCTGGCAAAGCTAAAGCACTGTGAACCTGGCCATCAGGCCATGTCTACTGAAAAACAAACAGCCTGGAATGCTGTCTGGAAACATGTGGTATGCAACAATGATTAGCACTAAGTAGGAAGCCAAGGGGGACCATAGCTTCATTAGGAAAGCATTGTGGAAAAGTAAGGTAGTGCTACTGTCATAGTGTGCCTGTGCCTGTGTGCAAAAAGAGAAGCAGAGGGTACAGAGGCCACCATCTGACCAACTAGAAATAGCTCTCCAGCATACAAATGATCTCCTTTCTTGGCTCCCTCTCCGCTTCGCTTCTATTTTTCCTCCATATTCTTTGCACATAACATTCATGCCCATAACCCTGGAGCCGCATGTTATAATAAGCTCACTACTCTCCTTTCCTACACCCAACTTCACCTACTAGATGTCAGTTTTTTTATGGTTCCGATTAGGCTTACCTTAGATGGGAAAGGAGAAACAAATTACTTTACGTGAGTATTTGTTTTAGAGCAGCAGTGCAGGATTGCTCCATTCTTCCCAGCTCCTGAGCCCTAGGATGGCACAAGAGGATCAACTACTAGCTCATCTTTTGTGCTTTCCCTTGCAGAATGGTGCACGTCAAACTACATGTCATGTGGTTCACCTTTCCCTAGATTTATGGTCAGATATATTTATTTGTATTTCCTTTGCACAAATGCAGATCCCTTTAGAGGGCCAAAGCAACTGTGATGTTTATTGTGTGAGTACAATTAAGATGCATGTGTTCCCCGCCCCGCACTTATGGAAATAGAAATTGTGAGAGAGCCTGAAAAGTGTCAAGAGTACAGGAGATGGAGAGGGAGAGTTTAACCCCGTCAGGATACTTTCCCTTCACACCTTGATCCTGTTGAAAATCGTCTAGCTGTTGCTCAAATATGGGAGGTGTTGGAAAAACAATGGCAAGGGATCACACTGAAAAGTGTAAGCTGAACGTGAATTTGTTCCAGAGTTTTCAATCAGCTAGTAGTGCAGAGGTCACACAGGGTGCAGTGTCAACTAACAACTTTGGCTGCATCTAGAGAGGCCTTTAAACTAGGGGAATATTCCTTAATAACCAGATGGAGCCAAAGGCCAAAGAAGTTTTCTTCACCCTGGGTTTCTTGTGTATAGAAAGGTTAGCATGGTCAGTGTGTTCTAGTTGTGGTGGTAGTTTAATTCTCTTGGAATCTGGTCAGATCTGCTGACTAGTTGCTGAATCAATGGACTCCGTACACTGTTAGATCCCAGCAAAATCCACAAATCCACAAATAACAATCAATTTGTCCCCATACTTCGCAGCTTATATTCAGATGTGATATTAACCCAAAGCTCCCACATCCATTCTCTCAATTTTCTACTCTTTTCTGTTCCAGCCTCTGCAGAAACTGCTCCACATCCAAAATGCCCACATAAAACCAAACCCCAAAAATTTGACAAGCGCATTCATGGGAAACTGGCAGGAGTGCTTTGAAAGAAGAGCGGGTGTCCTTTGGGGATTTTCAAAAGGTAGGGAGACCCTGGATTTAGCAGGGATAAATTTTGGGACAGCAGCTGTATGGACAAGAGCAAATTAAAGGGCACACAAGGCGTACATATTCCATATTAAGCAAGGCGTACATATTCCATATTAAGCAAAGGTGTGGATGGGCCTTTGTTTTGTTCAGCCTACCTGTTTATAACTCACTTTGCCAAGCTCTTTGCTTTCTGGATCCAGTCTGTTTTGTTCAGTCCCTTTTGGTAAGAAAGGAAGCCTCCACTGATGCCAATGAAGGCTTCCCTCTTGATGCAGGTAACAACTTGGAGGAGAGAAGCAGCTTTCCTCCCCACCATTAATTCCATTAATACAATTAACGTCACATCTAGTTTGGGCCTTTAAGAGCGCTTTAATAACTACGTTCTGAGATGATCAGATGTTTGCTAAAGAACCCCTCCTGATTTTCACAGTCTGGTGCAGCCAAGAGAAACTAGAACCAGCTTAGGATGACATTTGATGCTTTCAGTTTTTAAAAAAAAGCTTTTAAAAATAGCCTTTACCACCTTCATTTAACTACTGCGTCTGTTGCAGGAGGATGGCTGCCAGAATTGCTGAAACTGATTAATGGAGGGAGCTAGTGACTTCTAATTTTACACTGTTATGTCTCTTAGCTTTTTCCATGCATTGGATCTAAGAACGATGAGGTTTAATCAACACATCAACAAAGCTTTATAGGCTTTTGCCAGAAGCACAACAGTTGCAAAAATAATAAATATTAAATTAGACCAGATCTGTAGGATTCTATTGACTAGCCTTTCAGAACATTGATGGTACTGCAAGCTAACCTTGCAATGAAGGAGAAAACCAGATGGGCTATATCTAACAAATAAAATTTCAAGATAGTGACCATCTGCTTCACTTCCCACAGTTCAGCTTTTTAAAATAAAAAATTAAAATCCCCTACACCCTAGAGGTTCTTTTGGTGATATTCTTCTTTCAAAAGCATATTCCAACTAGTGGTCTATTTAGGAGCAAGGCAAATTAGTGTGAATCTTGGGAATGAACTGCATGGTGATTAAATTATTTTATTATATAGAGACTGTGATTAAAAGCAAAATGTATAGATTTTATTTACATTTTAGAAGAAGCAAAGACAGCAAAAGAAGCAGAAGAAACTAACAAACCCATCAGCATAGTCAGAGGATCACTATAATATAATAGTAACAGAATCACATATGAATGTAGTGAACATAAAACATTTAGCAAAATGTATGCAGTAAACATCTAGAAACTCAGTCTAGGACAGGGATATGAAAAGTCAGGGCCATTCTACGCCTAAGTAGACCATTCTACTCCTAAGTAGGATGGTTTTGCAGAGTTGTCATAATAGACACCATTAATTTGGCTCTATGTGGCTGTCATCTACTTTCACCCATATTTTCTTGGGCTGTATCAGCCAACTATCAAGAAAATGGTGCCAAAATGTCTTGGGCTGGCCCTGGGAGGTGATGCGAGAGATAAAATGATGTTAGAGCAGCGGCATACTGTGTTCAGAGTACAAAGAGTGCAGCTGCCCATGAAGCACCTAGAGGGATTTACAGCCTCATCTTCACTCCAAACGACTCCGTATCTCACCCAGGGAAAAATTCCCACCTGCATCCAGGTCCTGTCTGCCACTCAGAATGTAAATGCAGTTCCAGACTCTCCCTCTGATCCACCTTCTTTCATTAAGGCTGTCTACCACAAACATATGTCCCCAGTAGGGTTGCCAGACTCAATAGAGGACAGGACTTCTGTGCCTTTAATTGCCCTGCTCTCTTTTGAGTCTGGAAACCTCAAAGAGAAACCAGCAGACCCTTTGTTTAATTTCCAAGCAAAGGGTCTGCTGGTTTCTCTTTAAGGTTTCCAGACTCAAAAGAGAGCAGGGCAATTAAAGGCACAGAAGTCCTGTCCTCTATTGAGTCTGGCAACCCTAGTCCCCAGCCCCATGCCATCCCAAAGGGTATATCCCCTTTGGTGTCACCACTGCCAGAGTTGGATGGCAACCCACCATCCACAACTGGCTCCCTTCGTACTTGTCGCTGGAAACCCGACCCAGGTCTTGCTACTCACCTGCTCGTCCACAATGCTCTCTTACTCCTCTGGCACTGGCCTTTCCCCCTTTTTCATTCTCTCAACCTGTCTGGGAAGCAGTGGCTGATTATCAAGAGCAGAAGGCGCAGATGTTGCTTGTAACAAGCCTGCTGCTCCCTACTCCTGTGGCTATTCTAAGTAATGTAACTTATTTGCACACAACGGCCTGAATTTATCCCAGCAGTAAACTTCTGCAAAATCAGCACTGAAATGTGCAGACACTATAAAAGTGAAGTACCTTTTAGCTGAAGGTGCTCTTGTAGAAAACCTAGGTTCCTTGAATAGTGAACGTAATTTCCAAATATTCTTGTTTTATTTTTTAAGAGAATCATTTTGTCAAATTTATGTTCTTCCCTCCTTCCCAAAGGAGGGGTATGTGACTAGTAACCAAGCAATTTCTTGCTGAGGCAGGGAGGATTTGATATTTCAGGAACTGGTATGGTATAGTAGTTAAGAGCATAAGCTAAGAACTAAAAGCTTCATGTTAAAAATATAAGCTAGGAACTGTGCACTGTGAATTTCCTAAGCATTTCCTAACATAAGAGACAGCTAGCAACTCCCTGAGGCCATGATGCCAAATCTAAACTACAAAGGTATCATTTCTTACTTGTTACTGTAAAGAAATATATTCATACCATTCTAAGGTCACTTTGAGAAATATTTTGGAACAAAGCTTGTTTTCCTTTTATCTGGGTCTCTAAAGATTTCTCCCAACCCAACAATCTCTCATATTACAGTGACTTCTGCCTAATATAAGAAAAGTATTCAAAAATATGTAGAAGTAAAAAGAAGAATAAATCCTCAATGCTACTTAATTTTGTCTGAGGATACATCTTCATTTTCAAGCGCAATGAAGTCATCAGGACAATACACATCTACACAGATATAGTCAATGACCTTCTGTCTTCCTTGAACTACTTAGTGAAGGCATGGAATCCTCAGATGTTGTGGTCTTGGGGCCTATAATCATCCGGCTATTGGCCATACTGACTTGACATCTTCTTCAAATTTATATACAGCCCTATACCCGAAGGTCTCAGGGCGGTTCACATAAAAAGATCACAATATATAAAATTAAAATAAAAACAATAACTCAATAATACCCCCCTCCCCCAAAGAGCCAAATTTTAAAAGGGTATTGGATGTTGATCAGGTTAAAAAGGAATGTTTCTGCCTGGCGCCTAAAGGTCTATAATGAAGGTGCCAGGCGAACTTTCCTGGGGAGAGCATTCCACAGATGGGGAGCCACTGCAGAGAAGGCCCTGTTCTCGTGTTGCCACCTTCTGGACCTCTCGAGGAGGCGGCACACGAAGGAGGGCCTCAGAAGATGATCTTAGGGTCTGGGTATGTTCATATGGAAAGAGGTGGTCCTTGAGGTATTGCGATCCTGAGCTGTTTAAGGCTTTATAGGTCAAAACCAGCACTTTGAATTGGGCCCAGAAACTAATTGGTAGCCAGTGCAGTCAGACCAGGATTGGTATAATATGCTCAAACCATCTTGCTCCGGTGAGAAACTTGGCCACTGAATTCTTATGTGAGTAAGTGTCCCAACATTATCTGGAGGGTTATAGGTTCCCAACATGAACTTTGTGTCTTTCCTCATTGCTACGGGGGAAAAAAAATCTGGAATGACATAGGAACAGGAGCAGTTGGTAGGACTGTGCAGGCTACTACATAGGAACATAAGAAGCTGCCTGAGTCAGGCTATTGGTCAGTGCAGCTCTGTATCGTCTACATTAATTGACAGCAGCTTTCCATGTTTGTATTGTGGGAATGTTCTCAGTTCTACCTGGAGATGCTAGGGAATGAACCTGGGACCATCTACATGGAAAGCAGATGCTCCACCAATGAGCTACCACCCTTTCCTAAAGATTCATAGACAGTAGTGGTAGTAACTACGGTATGCACCGTCTCTGATCTATGTGCCATTGATGTGATTGGGAAAACAGAACTTCCCATGGCTGTAGTGGAATCAACAAATACCGGTATTGTAAGCAAGAGCATAAGATCAGGCTGTATGCACTACAGCCCTTTAATCAAGAACAAATGCTGTAGTCTGAAAAAAATCAAGGGCATAAAAGGAAAGTGGTTCAACCAATTTGTGGTAAAATAACCATATATTCATATGACGCAAAATACCGGTATATCAATTTTGTACCACATATTACTTGACATTTTACAATAAATACCTATTAATCTCTCTGGAATTATAGTGGGATTTTTCCTCCCAACACAAATTTCCGGTACACTGTTCTCAATCAAAACTGAAACTCTGGCATGGAGGTAGGAGGGCTGTTGCTTGCTGCTACAGCAGTCATTTGGATTGGTCCACTGTGCCTGCAATCTACATCAGTAAAAGAAAATACCCATTGGAGCAAACTGAATCTCCCTGTCCCCACAGCAAATTGCAGGTGTTCTGAAACTCATCAGGATTAGCAAAGGGTCAAAGCCCCCAGGATGACATGACATGGCCCCATTTCTAATTAGGGTCTCATCCTCTGCAATTTGCAGAGTGACCTGGGGAGGCAAAGAAGTGAGAAGGCAGCAAGGCCAAGGAGAAGATTGCCTTTGTGAGATCCTCTGCAGGCTGTGTCCAACCTGTTGGCCAGAGGTTCCCTATCCCTAGCCTAGAGAAATAAGATTTTAAAGCTGATTTTCTTTATAAAAGAAAAAGATTGTTGTTGAAGGGAAGTCCCTCCAACCTGGTTTGAGTTTTGATAGATCCAGTTTATACTGCATGTGCCTATTACATTTTCTGAATATGCACTGGTATTTTTGCCATATATACCTCCATTTCTATTAGGCCTGGAAGAATGGACAGGAAGTCAAAATATCACACAATATCCTCTGTCTGTGGGTATTGTAGCTGTTGACCAACAGAAGATTTTTCCTTGAATAAAGGCACTAGAAATGGGTCATCAGGTGGTCCTCATTAGAACGTTGTGAACAAATTGTTCCTTTAACTGAGAGGCTGCACTGGCCGGATGTGGAACCAGCCACCCAGATGGAACCTAGCCTGTCTTTAAAGGTCAGTGTGGGCCTGTTTGTCATTGAAGCAACATTCTGCTCATATGTGTCATGATGAGCCCATAGAGATGCCACGGCAATGCTGGTCAGATGGGGAGGGAGATTGGGTAATAGTGTGGAAACTAGTCCTGGGGAGCAGTCCAATGGGGCTGAGCCCTCCCTCAGAATCACTGAACATCTAAGCATCAAAGTACCTTAGAGGAGATGCCAGAGCCTAGATTGAACAGTGAACAAGCAGCCTCAATCCCACCTTCATTTCCAAGGGGACAACATTGGTTGCACCAGCATGAGCTACTCGCAAGAGTGCCTGCTTGCTTGCTCAGGATGGTATCCATGTGAATGGGGAGTGGCTGTCCTTCACTTCAAAAGAGAAGCTCAGGATGCCAATGAAGTGTTGGGACAACATCTTAGCTTATGCCTAGCCATGAACTGTAGAGCTCTGTTTCAGCTGCTGATTTGTGCAGCTTATAGCCCGATCTATGTTTGTTTGGACATTGCAGTAGATTCTGGAATAAAGCATTTGTAAAGGATTGTGCCAAGAGTCTGTGTACCATTTTCACAACTGGGAGCCAGGACAATATGATTCTTCAGCCGGAGCTATTCAAGATGCTACCGTAACAGTTTTGCCTCATTGAAACATGACCTCTGATTGGCTTTGCCTTGTTTCCTTTGATGGTGCCCAGACTCATGCCTAGCACTCCCTTCCCTTGGGGCTACATCCCCGTCTGGATGAGACCACTGAAAGAGAATCTGCTGGATTTGCCTCAGTAACATTGTCCATATTATTTTTATATGGCGGTTCCCTCACTGCGAGAAGCAAAGCTACAGGGAACCAGGCAGAGGGCCTTCTCGGTAGTGGCACCCGCCCTGTGGAACGCCCTCCCATCAGAGGTCAGAGAGATAAACAACTACCTGACATTTTAAAAATACCTAAAGGCAGCCCTGTTTAGGGAAGCTTTTACTCTGTGATATTTTAATGTATTTTAATGTGTGTTGGGACCCGCCCAGAGTGGCAGGGGGGACCCGGCCAGATGGGCGGGGTATAAATAATAAATTTCATTATTATTATTATTATTATTATTATTATTATTATTATTATTATTATATAGCGGTGGCCCCAGTCACTATCAAATTGGTCCTGACTCCCTATTGCTAGGAAGATTCTGGGGTGTGGTGTGATTTGTCCCTTCCTGCAACTTCCTATTCCATCCAGCAGCCTTGCCACTGTCTAATCTATGGAGCATCTAAGTCAAGCTTTGAAAGGTGCAGACATTTTACTAGTGGAATAATCAGACCACATACAATGTGGTTTCCTTGCATTCCCTAATGGTTTTGATATTGGACTGTTCCTCTTAAGTGCTTTAATTTGACAGTTATGATCAGCGAAGTCATCAACAATTATCAACTAAACATCTGGAACTGCAAGCAGGGAATTCAAGGTCTTCTAGAGACGGGGGAAACTCCCCTTTAGTTCCAGGAGAAATCAAGTTTATTATCCTTTGGGCCCTGCATAGTGTTCACTTGCCCTTTATAAGAAGATGGACTTGGTAAGAAGTGATTATTTTCTCAGCAGGAGCTAAGGAGTTATTTAATGTCCCTGTTATATTTGCTATTCCTTTTGCTGCTTTTAGGTTTTGCTGTCCTTTGGAGATCATGACAGCAGTGTGCTGCTTTACTTTCTTAGCTCTGCACTTCACTTCTGCAGTAATTCTTTTGTTTCATGCAGTTTAATTTGGGGAGTGGTTATTTATATGAACTATGAATTGGTGCACCTGGAAATTATTCACGAGAAGAGAATGCCTAGACATGCAAGGTTCAGAAAACAGTCCAGAGCCATGCACATCATACAGCTCAGCTTCTTAAGGTAAGCAGGCCCTTTTACTTGCTTGGAAGCAGCCCACTTGGGAACCATACAGGTATGTAAGGTACTCTGGCAACAGTGGGTGGTATTCAACTAAATTTCACACAGGGGACACCTATTTAAATTAATGAACCTACCTAAGTTATGTAGTGTGGTTTGCCGGTGCGGATGCACACATGCACTGGCGGGGTTGGGGTGTGGAGGGTGAACACTGCTGGAGTGGCCCCCACACTGGAGCCAAGCAGGGGGCTCCCGGTGCCCATGGGTGGGGTGAGGATGAGGATGACGCATGGCTGTTGCATCCTCCTCATCCTGCCCCCCCCCCGGCAAGCCCTGCACTGCTTTGTGAAGCTGGAATCTGATCTGAATCATTTGCCTGTTGAAACATTCAGATCAGATGCCAGCCTCACAAAGCAGTGCAGGACTCACAGGGCAGCATAAGGAGCCAAATGTGCAGCACCCCCTTAAAAAATGCACCTGGGGCCATTGCACCGGCAGCCTTCCCATGCTACGCCCCTGTTAATCACCCTTCCTCAGAGCAATGCACAACAAACTTTCAAACCGCATAACAAGCATCAGTAAAAGCATAGCACTAAAATAACTGGCAAATGATTAACACATTCCCATCAAAATAAGTCAGTAAGGGGAAGGGCATAGCTCAGTGGTAGAGCATGCAGAAGGTTCCAGGTTCAATTCCTGGCAACTTCAGGTATAGCTGGAAAAGACTCGTGTCTGGAACCCTGGAAAGCTGCTACCGGTCTTTGTAGACAATACTGAACTAGAAGGACAAATAGTCTGATATATATAGGGATACACGTTCCTATCCAAATACCTCTGGTTACAAACTTAATTCATTCCGGAGGTCCGTTCTTAACCTGAAACCGTTCTTAACCTGAGGTACCACTTTAGCTAATGGGACCTCCTGCTGCCGCACAATTTCTATTCCCATCCTGAGGTAAAGTTCTTAACCCAAGGTACTACTTCTGGGTTAGCGGAGTCTGTAACCTGAAGTTCTTTGTAACCCAAGGTGTTTGTAACCTGAGGTACTACTGTATATCCAAATACAACAGAACATATTTTCTGAAAGGGTTTTTTCAGTGGTTAGTTGACCACCATTCTTGTGAAATCAGCTGTTTTCAAATGCTTTTTATTTTATGGATGTTTCAATATCTCACATTTCATGTGATTTCAGTGGAACTAATATGGTCCATCTGGGGATCGGGGTGTGTGTGTGTCTCTTACACAATTTGTAATATGTACAAATCCATCTAGAGCTGATACCCAGATGTGACATATTTATGCCCTGTGGACCTACATGAGAAGAAGTATTTACCTCGACTGAGAAAAAAGCCCACCAAAACAAACATGCGAGTCCAGAATCTAATGAGGATAATGATAATATGTAGCCCAGAATCCTTAAATTGGTACGGCAAAGAAGCATTTGGCAACTGCACAGTGAGGGAAGCTTTGAATTATAATTTGTTTTGCTTTTCATCACTTCCATTTATATTAATAATTAGCTTCCCAGTTTTTTTTCATAGCCCACTTGTCGGCTTTATTCAATGTGACAACTGTGTGAAATCTTAAATGCTTTTCTCCTACATCTGACATTAGTTTATAAATGATTTTAAAAAAGTATTTAAAACTCAGCAGAGCTTCTGAAAAGCCAGGGAAAGAATTCTTGAGTAAATCTTGTATTGATGCCTCCGTGTGAATCTAATGCATTTTGGTGAGCACTTAGAGATACACTTCAGTAATGGACACCATTAAAGAAAGAAAAAGGCCTCTGTGGCCAACTAAACTGTTACAAGGTCATCCTGCGCTGCTCGTACTTCTCTAAATACCATTCCATTTGTTTTAGTAGCAATTTCTGGAAATCTGGTTCATTTTAAGACTGGAAAGGAGACACTGGAAAAGTATCACATGTGGGATCCATGTGCATAGTTCTTTATGATGAAAAGAAAGCGGTTTCCTTTGTAAAAGTAATTGCAGTGTGGGCAAATCAACAGCAGGATGTGCAGCCAGAAAAAGTCACTCATTACAAATGGATTTATGCCAATCAAGCAACAAAGCTGCATGCACCAAAGCAAGGCTCCATATGTACACTTAATGCGGATTCAGATGCACATCTCATAGGTGGACATGAACATGTTCCTCCTAGGTTTCTAACAGTAAGTTTGGGTGTGTGGATATGGTTATACTGTGCTATGAAAGCTGGTCCTCTTACTTGATTCTGACCGTGAATTCTGTCATGTCCTGATATTTAGGATCCTGGGTTGAATCCAACTAAGAGTAGAACTAATTAAATCCATGGACCTGACCAGCTTACATTCAATATTTCCATGGATTTGACTTAATTGGATACAATTCCTGATCCTCAAATCTTCCCATAAGAATTGCTCTGCTAGATGAGAACAAAGTTTCAGATTCATCACTGGGAGTCCCAGCATCTCTTTGTTCAAATGAGTCTGCTGAAATGCCCCCCTCTCTCTTTCCTTTCCCTTTTGAACCACTGCCAGCCCCGTTCTTCGACCCCATGCTTCCTCCTTGTCCTAGGAGCACTTTTGGTGTGTGGCCCTCAACTTGGATTGGCCAGTTGAGCCCCCCTGTTTACCTTGGTTGGAGAATTTAGAGTCCAGCTGGGGGTTGCCGGATGGGGACATCACTGTGTGTGGGGGGGACATCACCTCCTGCTTTGATTTGGGACTACTCTGGGCATTTCCTGATGGGAAATTTCTCACTCTGGGGTTAATGGAATGCATTGACAGAAATCCTAAGCAAACAACCGCACACATTGAGGGCGGCTTCTTGTCAAGCCATCTAAGCCTCTGGGCATCTTGTTGCAGCAGGGAGTTAAATAAGTCAACTATGTGTTGTGTGAAGAAAGACTTGCTTTTTGTATTTCCTAAACTTTCTGCCAATCAGCTTCATTGGATGGTCCCAGGTTCAAGTGCTGTGGGAGAGGGTGAAGAATTCCTCTCTAGTCATTCCACACCATCCATTATTTTACAAACCTCTATTAGGTTACCTGCTGCAGGTAAGACTTGACAGCTGCTTGATCCCCAGTGTTGAACCCCACCAGTCAACCTCATTCTGCATGCCCATACTTTGTTACAACTGCTAAGATTATTGTGCTTGGAGGGAGGAAAAACCCCTGGTCACTTGAGTCTGCTCTATCACCATTCATGAAAGTGGTCTGTTTGGCTCTTTCACTTGCTTTCAGACACACAAAGAACTAATCAGTGTTTACCCTGGGTCCCCACACTGCCTCTTGCTCATGTAAAGAATATCCTTAGACTTTTCCCACTTTCCTCCACACAAATTTCTTGCCAGGACTTCACGTTTACAAAAAAAAGTAAACAAATAAAAACAAAAAGCAATCTACTTCTCCAGCTAAGACGAATAAATAGCTAGGTGCAGTTTCTGCAAAAGAAACTTGTGGGGGAACACACACAAATAATGTTTAGGAATTGCTTCTTATAAAAAGTTGGGGGAAATAATCCAGTAGATAAACTGTGTTACAAACTCAAGACAAACTCAAGATGTGGTCTAGAACAAGAACAAGAGGGGGTTGTTTGTTGAAGGCAGGCAATTCATTTGCCGTTTTACACAAGGTGACTATATATATATATATATATATATATATATATATATATATATAGGAAAAGGCCATCTTTAATATGAAAGGTTCATTAGGGTCCACAATTACTTTGAATACATGCTTGAACTGAGTAACTTCTTTATGCACCACAATCCTGACAAACGATATATCTATTATGGAGCCCAGGTGCAGTGAAGGCAGGGCCTAAGCATGGTGAAATTGGAATAAACACAGGCCAACTACATGGAATTTTAACAGGCCACAACTTTATTGATCACAGATGTCAACAGGTTTCAGCACAGGCATTGGGTGTATCATGAATCAACCAACCTGTCAGCAGATTGATTATTTGGGCAGGGTTGAGCAGGGTTATGGATGTACACCAAGTCAGGGCAACCCCTCCCAAGATCACCATGGTGGAGCTATGGCCCATCATCCCCTGTCTGGGCATTTGGATAGAAGAGCCTCCATCACTTACATCAATACACCAGGGTGACCAGGTGTATACACCAGGGATAAATTCACTGAATGAGACTGAAGGGTATTCATCTTATAGCTCACAATGCAAGATATATTGTTTTTCCAGAAGTGGCTGGTGATAAAGCCCCAGGCCCAGGCAGCTTTACAGCAGAATTTTATAAGAAATTCAAAGAACCCCTGATGCCCTACATGACCCACCTATTCAATGACATCATAAAAGGGGGCCCCATTCCTAAAACCTGGACCTCCTCCAAGATAGTCTCTATCCCTAAACCACTCAAAGAAAGCCTCAAAGTAGAATATAATACCACCCAATCTCATTAATAAACCAAGACTACAAGATAACTGCCTAAAATTTTCCTAGTGCCAGACCAGATTGCCTTCGTCCCTGGTTGTAATATAACAGACCCCCATCAGGAAACTACTGAATCTGATCAAACACAGCAAGGCAACTAAACTCCCACTGACTATTATGCCTCTAGACATCCTCAAAGCTTTTGATTGCTTAGAATGGAAATACCTAATAGCAATACTAACTAACATGAAAGCCACAAACATCAAGGAAATGGAAAAATAAAAGGCAGAACATATAAATTAGGGCTGTTTGCAGATGACCTGATGGTCACAACACCAGACCCCATGAACCACCCAAACCAAAGAACTCAACACCTTTGCAATGGTGTCAGGCCTACAAGTAAATTTTGCAAAATCTGAGATATGTGTTTCAACACCCCCCTCATATCCAAAAAGAATTTGGCAACATCACCAAGATAAAACTCAGCTATCTAGGGGTACAAATAACCAGAAACCTCAACTGACTATACCTCTACAATTACAACCCCTTGTGGCAACAAATCAACAAATACTTGAGGAGATGGAACAACACCAACGTCACCCTCTCAGACAAAATAGCCATGATCAAAATGATCACCCTCCCAAAATTAACCTACCTATTCCAAACCCTCCTAATCTGGATTCCCCAACCCAACTCTGCAAATGACAGGGGGGGGGAATACACTTGTTTATCTTCTCACACACAAAAAACAAGAATAAACCCCAAATACCTACACCTCCCCTTCTCAGTACGAGGGTGGGGAATCCCCAGCATAGAACTATACTTCATTGTCAACCAAGTGCATCACATAATCCCATACATTCTAGGTACAGGTAAAGGGACCCCTGACCATTAGGTCCAGTCGTGACCGACTCTGGGGTTGCATGCTCATCTCGCATTATTGGCCGAGGGAGCCGGCGTATAGCTTCCAGGTCATGTGGCCAGCATGACAAAGCCGCTTCTGGCGAACCAGAGCAGCACACAGAAACGCCGTTTACCTTCCCGCTGACGAGACAAAACAGTGAGTACACTTGGAGAGATAAATAAATCAAAAATACCTCCACCACAGCATACCCATTCCATAGCTGCCAAGTTTTCCCTTTTCTCGCGAGGAAGCCTATTCAGCATAAGGGAAAATCCCTTTAAAAAAGGGATAACTTGGCAGCTATGCCATTCCTCTCAAACAAACTAAAGGAAATCCCCACAAAATAATCCCCACTCATGTTATAAAGAGCTCATAACCCACCTACTCTCAGCAGCCAGAAGCATCATAGCCAGACACTGGAGAGATCTGCTGGGGGGAAACATGGACCAATGGCATCACATATGTAGTATGAGAAACAGCCTCACTATGAAAACTAACCAATAAACTGAAACTGACACAGGGACACACTCAAACAAATTAACAAATCTCACTACAGCCAACCAAAGACAAGCAACCACACCCTAGAACACCCCCCAACCTCTCTCACCACCAAGGAAATACAACAAGCGAGTAGTAAGAGAACCCATACAAGTGATGCTGACACAAAACCCCACGCATATGCTAAGCAGAAGAATAGAAGCATTGCCACCCCACCCCACTCACCATTCCTTCCTCCCCCTCTTTCCCCCTCTTGTCTTTGGAACCTAATGCTGCATGCAACACTAACGTCTCACAGCAAGTGAAACTGATTTGTAGAAAACACAACTTGAAACAAGAGACAATGCATGTATTTTTGTAAACTAAGAAATATTTAATAAAAATTTGTTGTTGTTTAGTCGTTTAGTCGTGTCCGACTCTTCGTGACCCCATGGACCACAGCACGCCAGGCACTCCTGTCTTGCACTGCCTCCCGCAGTTTGGTCAAACTCATGTTCGTAGCTTCGAGAACACTGTCCAACCATCTTGTCCTCTGTCGTCCCCTTCTCCTAGTGCCCTCCATCTTTCCCAACATCAGGGTCTTTTCCAAGGATTCTTCTCTTCTCATGAGGTGGCCAAAGTATTGGAGCCTCAGCTTCACGATCTGTCCTTCCAGGGAGCACTCAGGGCTGATTTCCTTAAGAATGGATAGGTTTGATCTTCTTGCAGTCCATGGGATATATTGCAGTCCATGGGATCTTCTTGCAGTCCATGGGATATATTGATTAAAAAAGAAGTGGCTTGTGATTCATATGCCGCAAACAGGGGGTGGGGAGGGGGACCAGTTGTTTTGCTGTACAGTATAGGATGTTCTGTATAGGTAACACAGGTGCTGTATTATTAATATGCATAACTAATTTTTCTACTTTAATTAGCTGGAGATATTTGCACTCCCTTCTGAATGATCAAAACAAACCACCTATTTCTAAAAGCACAAGTTGACATGCAATATTTGAAGTGCTCCATTATTTACTGAAACCCAATACCAATCTACTTCACAAATCCCTTTTTTTAAAAAAAAATAAAAATAAAACCTAAGCAGTAGTGTACTGGTACATGTCTTCATTCTTTTACCCATAATTTTAACAAACGGCTTTTCAGTTGCACCAGCAGGTAATTAGAATGTATGTATAAAAACCCATTTGTTTCTCTAGTCTAGAGTAACTAAAGATTTTTTGTCGGAGGGAAAAATCACATTGTTATATTTCTTTCTCACTTTTTTTAAAGCAGTTGGCATAGATAATCTAAATTTATTGTTGTGTGTTTCCAAAGCAATTCATAATTGTTTGTTTGAAAACTCACTTGGCTTCCCCCCCCCCAGGGGCAAAGCTAATGTCAAGGGGTTGGTGAAAAAAAGGATACTGTATATTCCTGCGTATAAGACTACTTTTTAACCCAGGAAAATCTTCTCAAAAGTTGGGGGTCGTCTTATATGCCGGGTCGTATTTTTTATACGGTGAGTATATCCCAAACTCTACATTTTAACTGAAAAAAATGGGGGTCGTCTTATAGGCCCAGTCGTCTTATACACTAGATCTTATACAGTTAGATCGAGGATTGGGGGGGGGGGTAGATAGGGAACAAACCAAAAAGATTGGGCAAGATTGAGAAAGAGTTAGAGTACAGTAAGTTGATGGAAACAGAAGAGTCAGGAAGCAGGTCCAGGGCAAAGCCAAGGAGCTCTAAGCAGGAGCTTCTACCAAGCTCATCCTCTTTCCATTTATAGGGGCCATTTAGAGGTTGGAGCCACAGAGAATAGTGCTCAGCTGGCTTCAGGTGAACTTGCATTTCAAGGTAAGGGGAGCTATTTATGGCAAATAAGAAGCTATAATAAAGAGCATTTATGACAATGGTTTATTTAAGTCTTCATTTCAGTTTTCTTCAAATGGTACCTCTTTGCTCAAACCATACCTCCCAGCTCACCATAGCAACTCATTTCCTGCAGTGGTGCCTATCCTTGCCACTCCCTTTAACAAACTATGACTTTACCTTTTCAAATATTTTTATGTCAGTCTTATGAAACTGGTTTTATGAACTATGAGTCCAAACTGTCCTTCTTTGGGGTCCCTAAATTAAATATATTGAAATTTTGGAGTCTTCTGATGGGGCCTCGTGAATATATCGGTGGCAGTGATGCCTATCAACTCAGGTGGCTTTAAAAGAGAACTAGAATAAGTCATAGAGAATAAGGCTATCAGTGGCTACTAGCCATAATGGCTAAACTCTGCCTCCACAGTCAGAGGTGGTATGCTTCTGAATGTCAGTTGCCAGAAACTGCAGAAGGGGAGAGTGTTCTTCTGCTCAGTAGGTTCTTATAGAGAGGGATTCTAATGTCCCTTACTTTGATCAGAAGGTTCTACCTGGGCAATGAAGATAACAGAAGCTCATGTTAAGGGGTTAAGGTTAAGGAGTGATATGATAGCCATGTTCAAATACATAAAAGGATGTCATATAGAGGAGGGTGAAAGGTTGTTTTCTGCTGCTCCAGAGAAGCGGACACAGAGCAATGGATTCAAACTACAAGAAAGAAGATTCCACCTAAACATTAGGAAGAACTTCCTGACAGTAAGAGCTTTTCGACAGTGGAATTTGCTGCCAAGAAGTGTGGTGGAGTCTCCTTCTTTGGAGGTCTTTAAGTCAAGAATGCTTTGATGGTGTTTCCTGCTTGGCAGGGGGTTGGACTGGATGGCCCTTGTGGTCTCTTCCAACTCTATGATTCTATGATTCTCTGTTGTCATAAATTTCATAATCCTGTGCATTCCATTGTGTTAGAGATAACAGAGATCTCTTTTTAAAAACAAAAACAAAAACCAGGCGTACAGATCTGGAAGTAGAACCCAGTTAAGAACAACTGGAACTATCAATAGCTTTCCCCAAACAATAAATGTTAATAGGTGGATACAAATGGGTAAAATGACTTGGTCGCTTAGCCCCACTAGTAGTTGCCCCTGTGTGTGAGGTGTTTTGCTAGCACTTGGATATGACCACAGATCCTGTGCAATATCTGCCACTAGTACCATTGCACTAGCTTTTGGCCCTGTTCCTCACACTATACGAAGACTTGATATGAGCTGCCAAGGAGCAGGATGATGGCAGGGAATGGATTTTGCTGGTGCATAGGAAGATGGTATAACTTAATGCACTTGGTAGACACTAAACACTTGGGTCAAATATATAAGGCTTTCAGAAATTGTTAAAAAGAATGCCTACGGAGTGGGAGGAAGATACATCAAGAGGTGATGATATGAGATAAAGGAGAAGAGAGGAAATAAAACTATATTGCTTCTTAGCTGAGCTCTTGCGGAGACAAAAGATCATAACTCAAATATGAGGGTAGGGGGAATGAAATAATATCTGCAAGCCAAGATTCTAAGTTAGGAGAATGGAAAAATGGGTACACGATAAGTGCTACTAAACCAAGAGACTCCCTAATTAGCTGTTCTTGTATTACCGTATCACTGGTTGGCTGGTTATTATTTTCTTGTGTGTGTGTGTGTGTGTGTGTGTGTGTGTGTGGTTGCTGTTGTTGTTGTTGAAGAACTGCAGTCAGTCTGATTCTGTTGGGGGGGGGGAATGGGACAGCTGAGTATCTGTTCACTGAATAGATATTTAGAGGTAAAGGTAAAGGTAAAGGGACCCCTGACAATTAGGTCCAGTTGCTAACGACTCTGGGGTTGCGGCGCTCATCTCGCTTTAAAGGCCATGGGAGCGGCGTCTGTCTGCTTCTGCAGACAGTTTTTCCAGGTCATGTGGCCAGCATGACTAAGCCGCTTCTGGCGAAACCAGAGCAGTGCACGGAAACAACGTTTACCTTCCCGCCGGAGCAGTACCTATTTATCTACTTGCACTGTTTGCTTTAGAGCTAGTGATGTGCTTAAAAATATTATGGGTTCCCCCCCCCCCAAATGTATTTGAAAATTATTCTAAAGGCATAGGAAGGAGAGAGAGAGAACACCTTAATATAATTTCCTAAATGGAAAGAAAGGAAGAGAAAATGTTGGCAAAATTCTCATAGTTTGAGTACAGGGTTATTGTTGCACATACCTTAACTTTCAAGGTGACCAAGAGGTTGGGTTTTTTTGGGGGGGGGAGGCATTCCTTTGACGCTGTAAGCTATCTTTCTGGTGGTCTGCATTCTACAGCCATCCCACTTGCTGAACTGACAGCTGGGCTTTCCTATTTCAACAGGAAGCCAGTGCAGATTTTTTTATTAAAAAAAAAGTAAAAGGAAGAATAAACTCAGCAAGTGGACTTTTTGCAGGCACTTAGCAGTTCGTTTTCTACCACAAATTGCAATCCTCAGCCAGGGTGGAAGGGAATCCCATGGATGCATTTGTGTGTCTGGCTCTTTCCATCATTTACACACACAGGAACATGGAATCATAGTGAAGGCAAGCAGGTAATGGAGAATGAGTTGTGATTGGTGTGTCATCCCTGGGAGCTCTCCCAGGTCCTGAGGTACCAATATATTGGCAAAGAGATGGAAGAAGAGCATCACATCTAAAAAGAGAAGAAAAGCCAAAGATGCAAAACCATTTCTAAGAAGGAAACACAACTGTATCAATATATATATTGATTATTTGGAAAGAGCTCAGAAATCCAACCAAATGCAATACATAAAGCCTTAGTATGTGCTAGACTAGAAACAAGTTGTTACATGTCAGTGTTTGAAATGTGTGGACTTTTAGAAGTCTATTTTGGTTATACAGCTTTTTAGAAAGCATTGCATTATGCCTTGTAACATTGATTTAATAGTTTTATGGGTATGATTTGATTACACACATTCTTAGATGAAGAGTTCCTCATAATATTATTGATTTTAAAGGATCGTGCTTAATATTTAATTGACTTGCAATATTTATCTTTGTGATCTATCCATAGCTGCCAAGTTATCCCTTTTTTACAGGGATTTTCCCTTATGCTGAATAGGCTTCCTCGCGAGAAAAGTGAAAACTTGGCAGCTATGGATCTATCACAATATGGAGTTTCCCATTTTTTTGATACAAGTTATTTCCCCCCACACATAAATTACTTTTTTAAAAAGAAGAAGCTCTGAAGTGCTTTGGAACTGCTGGTACCCAAATCTGACCAGCTGCTTCCAGCTGTTTCTAATGTGAACACCCTATTTGCTGATCGTCCAACCACCTGCCACACATGCATTGCCTTTCTCAGAGCTTGTCTCTCCCAGATCTCCATGAGCTCATTCTGGTCTGGATGTACATAATAAAATAAGGATTAGAAAAAAATCATGGAGGATAAAGCTATCATCGGCTACCAGCCATGATGGCTCTGTACTGCCTCTAGTGTTGCAGGCACTATACCTCAGTATACCATTTGCTGGGAATTGCATGTATTGTTGCACTCATGTCCAATTTGAAGGCTTCCCATAGGTATCTGGTGGTCACCGTGAAAGCAGGATAATGAACAGCATGGACCTTTGGTCTAATCCAGCAGGGCTCGTCTTATCTTCTTAACTCATCGGAAGAAGCTAGCCAGGCAGCTGTACAAATAAATAAACAAACAAATAGCTCTACTTGTTTGAGTCACTGTTTGAATCAGAACACTTACTTCATTTCTTTGTGACCCCTGCATGATGACAGGGCTATATTTTTATCCTGTGTTTGGTGACAGATTGCTGAGGCTGGAGTTACGCACTACTGATTAGCAACACTTGGTCTTGTTCTTTTTACGGTTCACCTAGTGGAGGAGGAAGTCAGTGAAGAGGACATGAACCTTTGCAATTGCTACCAGCATTGATGTTTTTCAGACTGGCAACAAGCATTCATTAATCTCTCTTTGAACTGCTTATGGGTAATTTGTTATTATCGAGAACAATTTTCCTGACTTGCTATCTTTATCACTCTTTCTCACCACAGTATGGTCTCTAATTTTAATTGCACACATACGTGGAGATTTCAGTTTTTAATGATGCCAAGCAACTGTTGAATTTCATCAGTCTCAAAATAAAGCTGACTTCCATCATTTCTGTTGCAACATACCAGTACTAATGATAATCCATAAAAAAGCATACATAGCTAACTCAGTCATACACAAATGCATTATTATTATATTTACACTTTGGGACTGCCCTGGTACAGATTTTATGCTGCACATATCCAGAGTTATCATTCCCCTTAACTCCATACCATGTGTGTCTTGGTCACAAAATCAATCCATGTATTGCCATTTCTTCATTTCTGGAATGACTGCCTGCTCACTTCGAATGAGCAGGCCAGCACTTATTTTCAAGGGTGGGATTACTGTCTTCTCCCTTGCATTTGAGTGGATAGAATACTGCAAGTACAAAATATAATTCAGTAACACTCCTTCCCTCCCCACCAACCTAGAAATGATCTGGAAATATTCATCTATAAAAGCCTGATGCCTGGAACTCATGACCTTGTTGCCAAACCAGTACACAGTTACAACAGCATTAAGACATGATAGCCAATCTGAAATGATACACTAAATATTCGAAGGGTAGCACCACTATACCAGTTTGCATGTGCAATATCTTGACAGGTCTGTACTACCAGTCCATATGGAATTTGTTCGGCTAACATGGCCAGTGGTCAGAGATTATGCAAGTTGTAGCCCTACAACATCTGGAGGTGAACAATGTTCTAAATAATAGCTAGTAACTATGAATCTCTTTATCAAAAGTCCTGCTTTCAGCTCCCCAGTCCCATAATTCTACACTGATGCCTGCTTTCATTCCTGGATCTGTATACCTCACAGTTGTCTTTTCCTAGTACTGTATCTCCTTTGTCTCTGCCACTTTGAGTCTCAGTTCTTTCATACTGTCCCTCAGGCTTTATGAGCAGCTTCCCACTTCTTGCTCTTGACAAAAGCCATCCCACACATTCAAATCCCTGCTCCAAATCTGTTTCTCTCCAGAAGCCTTCAAGTACTGATCTCTTTGTTGACATCTCCCCCAACTCTTGAATTAAATTGTCATCCCATTAATTGTTGTCTGTTGGAATTAGACTTTAAGTCCCCCAGGGCAGGGACTTTTTGTCTTATGTACTTCTAACATGCCATGTATGTTACATTTACAGTATTCTTCAAAGATTACCAAAAGGGGGGGAGGAGTGTAATTTCGAAAGAACTACTGTAAGTATTGGTGGGAAAATAACCTCAGTAGAAACTAATTATAATGTGGGCAGCAATTCTTCTGAAAAGAAAAAAAAGTTGAACTTGGGAAGCAGATGCTTCACAGCCCTTTGACAAACAAGTTTCAAAGACCTGGCCTCCTTTTGTTTCTTTTATGTGTTGAAGTTCAGTAGCACAAATACTGTACCTTTAAAAAGCCAACCTCCACCTCGCCAAACTCACATGAAAATATGGTATTTTGTTGAAATGGCTTCAGTGGCTTGGGAGAACCCTCGCTTGGAAACCTCAGCCCATGTAAATGCATCACCCCTTCTGTTCAATGGGAATCACCAAAGAAAAACATGATTTATTGATATTTATTATCATATTTATATCCCACCTTTCCTCCAAAAAGCTCAAGGTAGTGCACATGGTTCTCCCCTCTCCATAGTATCCTCACACTAACACTGTGAGGTAAATTAGAGGCTGAGGATTGGTGATGGACTCAGGGTCACCCAGAAAGTTCCATGGCTGGGTGGGAATTTGAACCCTGGTCTCCTAGGTCTTATTCCTACATTCTAACCTAGACTTCTTCAACCTCCATATGTTTTTGGCCTACAGCTCCCATGATCCCTAGGTAGCAGGACCAGTGGTCAGGGATTATTGGAATTGTAATCTCAAAACACCTGGAGGGCCGAGGTTGAAGAAGCCTGTTCTAACCATTGCACCACATGCTGTTCAGGGATAGCTCAAGAGATTTGAAGGGCCTACTACACTGACTGAACCAGACTCCAGGGAATGGAAGTCTCATTCTTCCATATGCCATATGTCCGGATAAATCACCACAAAGAACGATCACTCTTCCTCATGCCCCTTTTATCCAGCACTAACTTTATGGGCTCCTACAATACAGAAAGTATTTTGTTCCACCTGCTAGCCAGGCTATCTGCAGTTCTTATTTACACACCTCAACCACTATGTTGTAAAGCAGAAACGGGGAAGGTGTTCAAAGCAGGGAGCAAGATAAGATTCCTCCATTGCCAGGGGGTGGACTAGAAGACCCTCAGGATCCCTTCCAACTCTACAATTCTATGATTCTAACATATTTCACCCTTAGAAATTCAACGCAGAGAGAAACAAGTTTAGGTGAATACTCTATTTGTTACATTAAATGTAACATGCATTTAAACGTATCTGTTTGTTTAAATAGTGGCTAGAGGGAGGCTTGTCAGGACTGGGACCTCAGCAAGTGGGAAAGGAAGATGTAAGACACTTCCCTGTGTCCCACAGGCCTGTACCCTTCCAGCTCCAATTTGCTGCAGGAGGAAAGCTGCTACTGGTGCCAAACAGGGATATCTCAAGGCATTTTGCTGCCTGAGGGTAAAGGACAAGGCCTTGCCCCTAAAGCATCTAGAGAACTCAATTGGACTGGTTGCTGAATCTTACTCCAATACTGGTAGAAGGACAGTATTTTCCACTGCACTTGAAGGCAGCAGGCTAGCATAGGGGATACAAGGCACTCACAGCTCTGTTCCCTCCCCACACCTCAGCATCTGCCACCTGAGGCAGTGTCTCACTCTGCCTCATTGTAGGGCCAGCCCTGGTGCCTAATGCATGGTCACATTAAACATAATATGCAGTTTGGCAATTCCAGCAGAATGGTAAGGTCAGGACTGTTTTAATTGTATTGGCTTTGGACAATTTATTGAGAATGCGATAAGCTAACAAACCAAGAATCTTTGCTTGTAGGAAATTCAATATCTGTCCTTTAGATGTTGTTGAACTCCAACTCCCATCATCCCTGATGGTTGCCCATGCTAACTGGGTCAGATGGGAGTTTGAGTAGAACAATATCTGGAGGCCCACAGATTACCATGTGTGTTTTCAATCATTAGACTAAAAAATAGGTTAAACTATCATTTTAATTAGCAACTCACAATATCCAAAGAATGTACGTTAGCAGAATTTTAAACAATATCAGAGGTGCCACTTCAGGTTTGATTGGGAAAAATAATAGTTGCCTGGTGCATGGAACTATTGAGTTAGCCAAAAATATAGGTACTCCAAATAATAGTAGCATTCGATCTGAAACCCAGCAAAGACGGAAGTGACACTAAACACACAAACACAACATCTATACTAAATTACACCACTGTAGAATAAGGAATTTGGGAATAAGGAACTTAACAGAGATAATTCTACATTTTTAAAGGGGGGGATAAATATAGAAGAAAAATAATTAATGATGAATTATTTGCTTAAGCTTTTAAAAAATTGATGATCTCTTGTGCTCATTGGAGAGGAGGACCAATAAAAAAGTCATTTTCAATAAATAACAGGGATGAGTGCACATTTGCCATAACCCTCTTACTGACAAGAATGTCAAGTGATACGCTCAAGTGTTTGTTAGTTTACAGATGGCTTACTTTGCAAGGGCTGGCCTGAAAAGAGGATTACTGCATGTTATTTTGGAATACCTCAACTTATCCTAAGCCTGTCACTCCCAGGGAAATTGGACACACTCCCTGCTCTGGAAAGCTAGAAGCTGACATTTAAGAACGAGCCAATGAAGGGAAACAAGACAGCAACAAGGTAATGAGGGAAGACAGTTCATCATGCAGTTATTCAGCAAAGGCCAGTAGTTAACTTAAATAATAAAATAAATATCTATTCTTCAATATATTTAGCCGCAGCAGGTATGAAGACATAAATCCTACAAATCTCATATCCTGCTGACGACACATTTGTGTAACCAGGTCCTATATATTCTGGGAACTTTCATTTATATTCCCCCCCATACATTCTCTTATGTGGCTAGATTTCCCTTAGCTCAGTGGTAGAATACATGTTTCAAATGCAAGAAGTCCCAGGGACAACCCCTGATGTCTTCAGGTAGGGTCGAGAAAGACAGAAGAAGTCTCAACCCCTAGAGAGCCTCCGCCATTCAATGTTGACAATACTGGGTTAGATGAACCAATGTTCTGGATCTGTATAAGGTAACTTCCCATGTTCCCTCCTGAAACAATTTCATCTGACCCAAGCAACTGCAACTTGGCCTACAAAACATTGCCAAATACAGGCAGAATTTCCCAGAAGCGAAAAGCAGTCCATATTCAAAGTCTCCTGTACCTTGTGCAAGATTTTTGACAGGGTTGAGAGATGCTGCAACTGCTAAGATTCCCGTTTGTGTGCAACAGGTGAAGGTATAGGAACTATTTTCTCCTTTTCACATAGTCTTAAGACTCTAAGACTGATCAGAGGAAGGGATGAATAAGCAGGACTCTTCCCACCACTTCTTATCATCACATGACCCAGCATCATCATTTGTTATTTTAGACCAGGACAGGGATGGGAAATCTGCGGCCTTCCAGATGTCAGGCCTACCTTGCATGGCCAATGATCAAGGATGATGGGAGTTGGAGTCCAACAACATCTGGGAGGCCACAGATTCTTCGTCCTTCTTTTAAAAGGACTGCTTAGGCACTGTACAGATTTTAAATCAACTGGACCCTGCCTATAGGCTTCCAACCTCATTAAGACAGGAAGAAAAAACAATAGGTGAGGAAAGAATAGGGCAAAACATATCAACTATTATAATCATTAAACTGGCACAGGAAGTAGTCAACTGCTTCACTGTAGCAGAGAAAAAGGGTTTGATTTAAAATATTCATGCCTTCATCTGAGACTCACCCTCATGGCTCAACTCAATAATATGAAAGTGCCGGATTGTTTCTAATATCCAACAGAGGAGTCTTTCTAAGCTTTTTCTTGGAAGCACCCTGTAATGAAACTGTATAATCTCTTCTTTAGATCCAAAGTGAAATCATTTCCCCAAACTAAAACATCGAATCAACTCATGTGTTTAGAACACGTGCCAACACAGCTAAATGAAGGGTGTTTCTCAAACCTACTAATCAACTTACTGTATGTTTTCTTTTTAAAAAACAAACAAACAAACACAAGTGTTTGAGAAGATATTAACTGAAACCAGTAATGCACGGGTAAGGAACCTATGGTATCCAGGTATTGCTGGGCTCCAATTCCCATCAGCCCCAGCCAGCCCAACCAATGGTCAGCGTTTATGGGAATTGTTGTCCAAAACATTTGGAGGCACCCTAGATTGCATATGCTGCTGTCTAACAGAGTTGACAATTTAAGCAGCAGCTCCTGATTCAATAAACTAGAAATACTACCAGCGACTATATAAATATTTTATTATGAAATGTCCCTGATGGGGAGTCAAAAACCATCGGTTTCAGAGTTAATTCATATTATGAAATGTCCCTGATGGGGAGTCAAAAACCATCGATTTCAGAGTTAATTCAGCAACTTCTCTTTCCAGTCTGTTCCTGAAATTTCTCTGTAATAAAACAGAGAAAACCTGATGAAGTTAAACAACAGATCAACAGAGCCAGACTGATACCTAGAGAGAACCTACTGCAAGACAGACCCCAAAAAGAAAATAACAGAACACCACTAGTCATCACATACAGCTCCCAAGTTAAAACAGTACAACGCATCATCAGAGATCTACAGCCTCTCCTGGACAATGACAGCTCCCTTTCTCAAGCTCTGGGAGGAACAGACTGGAAAGAGAAGTTTCTGAATTGGAACTCATTACCAAGTTAAAACCATGGAGCCACCTGGGATGAATAGAGACATCAGATTCTTATCTCATTATGCATGTTCAAGCTTTCTTTAGTGCCTCAGCCCTTGCTTCCCCCCCCCCGGACTAATTGCAGTCATCAGCAGTCGTTAACAGCCATCCACAGGTTTACCACTCCCATCAGCCCATCACCCATTCCCATCCACCCCCACCACCCTCTGTATATATATAAGGGTCTGACACTTCTGTTTCAAGTGTATCTGAAGAAGTTGCATGCACACGAAAGCTCATACCAAAATAAAAACTTAGTTGGTCTTTAAGGTGCTACTGAAGGAATTTTTTTTAGTTTTCAGAGTGGTTTAACAATCAACTCTTCTTCCCAGGGAATTCTAGCTCTGTGAAGGCAATGGAGTCTCCTAACAGCTCTCAGCACCCACAGCTTCCAGGATTCCTTGGCGGAGGGACTATGACTGTTTAAAGTGGTATGATACTGCATTAAATGTGGTGCCAGTGGGCCTGTTACAGGTAATCATCACTTGCTAGATCATCACCTTGTCATGGTGTGTGGGCTTGCACGTTCCTATGACCCTTGTGAGTGAAGCCGTCGGGAATCTCAGACTCCCAGCAGGGTCACCTGCTGGTAAGGTCAAAGGGGAGTAGCTAGACAAAGAATGATCCATGAAGTCCTAAATGGCAGAACAGGTGGGAGATAATAAGTGGTATGTTACAATGGCTGTGAAGGCGGACGAAGGCTGCAGCACATAAGAATCTACCTGTCGTCATGATACTCATGCCATCAGAATAGAGCAGGGGTGTCCAAACTTTTTTCAAAGAGGGCCAGATTTGATGAAGTGAACATGCATGAGGGCTCACCAAAGTTGTTGAGCTTATTATTATTATTATTATTATTATTATTATTATTATTATTATTATTATTATTACAGTTTTACTGCAAAGTTGTTGAGATTTTACCACAGGACATATACTGCCATGGGGGCTGGATTAAATTTACTGGCGGGCCGGATTAGGCCTCCAAAACAGACTTTGGACATGCCTGGAGTACAGCCTTACCAAGATGGCTGTGCATTGGTCAGTGTGCACTGATCTACACACATTCCAGGTATCTTTTTAAAAAGTACTGTGTTCAGTCAATTATTTCTTTCCAAGGCAACACTATAAGGTATAGCCAAACAATGCATTCTCTCCTATGTGCAAAATCAAACATAAATTGATAAACTATGGAAGCTTTACTGCTGATGTAATTTAGTTTCTCAGTCAAGTGTGTTTAAATAATTCTTATTTGTATTCCAATCTAATAAAAATGCTTTTTAAAATGCTAATTACACATCCCACGAGATTATACCTTTCACATAGGACTTACTCAGTGAATCAACCAAATGTGTTTTCCCCCTTAACAATATAAGCATCTTCTATAATGTCAATGCTTCATCAGTAATAAAAAATCAAAAGCGCAGAATAATCACATTATATATTTCTCAAATTCCAGCTGTTTGAAACAGGAATGAAGTCAGGCCATCCTAAAGATGGATGTCAGGAATTTAAACCATGGTAGAATTACCTGCTTATAGCTGCCATGTACATGTACAGGAAGCATATTTGTTGTTCTTCTACCACATGACAAAAATATTTTTAAGGCATTTCCTTCCAGCTTTCTTAGAGTGTCACTGGCTTAGTTTAGGGTTGTTTTAATGTTTTATGTTCTCTGTTTCTCTTACTAAATGAAGGCCACTACAAGGACCAGTATTCCACAGTATGCAACTGATAAATACCTGAAATGAAATGAAAATAATACTTCAGTGGAGAATATTTCATCTGACAGGAGAGGGGCAAAGATAAATGTAGGAACACTCTCGGGCACACAAAAGGATCATATTTATCCATTTCTTTGAAACGTGCTCAGATCCGACCTATGTGCTAGAATACAGATCTTGTATACAGTGTATGAGGTATGGTGATTTGATATGATCAAATTTCTATGCCACTTTACATTCAAATGAATCTCAAAGCAGCTTACAAACTATAAGATTATAGAACATCACAGAACATCGCAGCATAACTCACATAAAATAATACAATCTATAAAGCACTATTAACAAAACAGCAACTAAAAATAAGCTAAACATCACAATTACAGCAAAACTCATGGTATATGATTAACAAATCAATAAAGTATTTATAAAACAAGATTAACATGAACAAAATAGCAACTAAAAAGATTAAGCTGCTAAATTCATACACACATTTAAGGCACGTCATTTATACCTATTGTCAACAACAAAGAGGAAATGTGTCAAGCAAAAAATTGTTTCTATTTTATGTAGCTAAATTTGAACAAATTATTAGTTTTTACATGTTTTCACAGCAGTCTATAAATTTTCACCTGGCTCAAGAGAACTGTTTTTTTTTTTAAGGATGCCATGACTCACCCTAACAACCTTCCTAAACTATTGGTTTGCCACTGAAAACATATTAGAATTCCTTTTGGCAGCATCAGTCAATTTTGAGAATTAAGGGCAGTAATTATTTTATGGTTTATAGTTGTTTGTAATGGAAGATGGGCTTGCATAATACCTAGCAATATATTCTGGCAGCCACTTGTAGCTGCATCATGATTGACTGACCTATGTAATGACCACAACTGGAAGGATTTGAATTGGAGGTGTTGGTTTGTAGGCTACTCGCCCTTGATAATTTTGAGCAGTGCCTTGAGGACTACTGCAGAGAGTCCTTTTTGCATACACTGTGTGGACTGGTAGAAATGAAGGACTAAGGAGAATCTACTGCTATATAGCACAGCTGCTCTGTCAGTGTACATCTTGAAAAATTCCCAATGAGGAAATAATACATCTGCAGAATTAACTTCAGCAACAAACAGTCTCATTTGTACAGGATATCTTGAATGAAGCAAATGTTTTCACCTCTTTTGGATCATTTTTGGAGATGGAAAGGTTGCCTATATACAGATGAAGAAAATGTAAATTTTGCCAGACAGGATCAACTCAACAGGACCCATGATGTAGAGGGTGTTTGGTGCCCATTCCCAAGACCCAGATCACCAGATGTTTACAAAATGCTAAAGGTTCATTGATCACCACCTGGGAAGCTGGTTGGAACGTAATATTCAGGTAATGCAATGCTCAGACGTCCTGCCCATCACCCATTCATAATTTTCTTAAACTGTTTTTTTATTGCAAAATAAAAAAATTCCTTCAGTAGCACCTTAAAGACCAACTAAGTTTTTATTTTGGTATGAGCTTTCGTGTGCATGCACACTTCTTCAGATATGTTTTTTTCTTCACAGCCTTCTGAAGATTTCCATTTTCTACTCAAATTACAAAACCAAATAAAAGTGTAAGGCAATTATTACTTAATCAGTTATTGTAGCATTGGATTGTAAATGCAAAATTGAAGGTTGTAGCATGAGTTTGCATTAATCCCGTGTTACTCTGTTAACACTCGCTCTTCATTTCCCCTCTATTTTCTCCTTCATTGTTGGATTTTAAATTTCAAACTCCTTGAGACAGGGTCCTGTCTTTCTTTCCTTTGGTTGTATACATTTCCTTGTGTTGCATACATTTATGAGTCTATCTAAATAACAATAAAGAATAATAAAGATTTGGAACTGCCCCTATCTAGACTTCCTAAATTCCAAGCAAAAGAGCATCATAGAAACATCAGGAATCACCTTATATGGAGTCAAGTAGTCTATCTAGGTCAGTCTTGTCTACACTGACTGGCAGCAGCTTTCCTGGATTTCAGACAGCATTCTTTCCCAGTCCTACCTGGAGATGACATGAATTCACCATGGGACCACCTGCATGCAAAGTAGATGATGTACCATTTGGCTGCAACATATACTGTACATCATTGATGTACACAGCAACACTGGCGTAGGAATCCGCTCGGGCACCCAGAGCGGCAAACATGGTGCGCACCTGGGGGCAGGGCATCACTACGTAGTGACGCTGCGCATGCACACTACATAACGAGGTGCCACCACCGCTCGTGCTGCCCCCCAAAAGACGGAGTTGGGAGTGGGCCACCCCCTCTGTTCCCCCCTTGCTATGCACCTGCACAGCAGCCACATGTACAGAGCTGTTGATCCGCTGTATTTGAATTATTTGATTTAATGAGATTAATGGCTAAATTAAAATATTCTGGCTCGATTGGTGTTGCTACAGAAATGGCAGTAGCACTGAATTTAAGAAGTGCATCAAAAACAATAAACATGTGATCAATTACTGCTGTACATTCATATGCCTATATTTCATATTGAATCTTGTTAGGAATAGGAAATGTTTGGGTCTGTATGATTGCAACAGCCAAATGTCAGAAAGAGGGAAAGCAGAGAGGTTGGCAAAATTTAACTTGGATGGCTGTTAAAGGGATTCTAAACATGCAGGGAAAATATAAAGGTATTTAAGAACTTCTTTCCTTCTCTACACTTCTTTCCTTTGAAGGCAAAGCAGTTCATACTTCTTTTGATATTTAACTGAAGTTTCAGGAAAAAACTATTGTGTATTTTACTGCCAATGCAGTTTAAAAAAGAAAAAAGAAAACTCCCACTAGTTGGTTTTCAAAAAAAAAACATCGTCCAACTGCAAAAAACATACAGTTAAAATAAAAGAAATTCATTTTACAGCTGCAGTTTCTTTATCAGTGTGCTTATGTAGCGTGGGAAGTTTCTTAATGAACTTGAAAAGCTTGAAAGCTAAAGGTATTCAGTTCATAATATATGTTTGCTCCAGTAGTCAGAAAGAAGTCCCATAAAAAAGTTGAGATGCCCTTTGTTTTGCCTGCTCTACTTTGAGCATACCTCACAAACTGCCAATCATAACTAAAATAAAGGTTAGAAGTTTCGAATATTTTGGAGCTAAGATGCTATCATGACAGTATTAATCTTTTGCTTTGATAAGACCCCAAATACCCAACCCAATTCCAAAAAAATAGAACTGTTACATGGAGATGTGCCATTCAGATTGCAAGTCTTGCATGGGAGCAAATTTCATAAATATGACTTGCAAGGAAACATGAATGTAGGACTGAGCTACAAACCATTGATAAAGGATGGAATTTATTACACCATCAAGCACACCAGAGATCTCTTGACCAATGAGTTGTCATTGTGCATATTTGAATCCTGACATAAGGCATTGGTTCAGTTGGGAATATTGTCTGCACAACACAAGGTGTCATATTAACACTGAGTGTGAATAGGTAGTAGCAATCAGTACATAATTTCTAAGGTGTGCTGGGTGCCTGGGTCTCAAGTGATGGCACTTAAAGTGGCCATGTGGGGAAACAGATTCAGAACAATCAGCTCAAAGATTGACTTCCCCTTAATGCCCATTATGTCCAGGTTTATTTCATAATAGTTGCACCCAAATGTGGGGGCTTTCAGCTACTGCTATAACTGCCCCTTTCCTTTCTCATCCAAATGTATCTCATGATGTAGCAGTTCCTGTGTATCATGACACTCTAGAACAGGGGTCAGCAAACTTTTTCAGCAGGGGGCCGGTCTACTGTCCCTCAGACCTTGTGGGGGGCGGACTATATTTTTAAAAAAAATATTAACGAATTCCTATGCCCCACAAATAACCCAGAGATGCATTTTAAATAAAAGACACATTCTACTCATGTAAAAACATGCTGATTCCCGGACCGTCCCCGGGCCGGATTTAGAAGGCAGTTGGGCCGCATCCGGCCCCCGGGCCTTAGTTTGGGGACACCTGCTCTAGAAGCCATGAGAACTGTAATTCTCAACATTCTTAATACTCAAGAACCTGTCATAGCAGTGTTTTGGATGTAAAAGAGCTCACTACTTGCGGAAAGCGTTGGGGCAGAAGTAGGTCTTCTGGTCATCAATGGTTTTCATGAGAGGTTGGAGAGCTTTTCAGATCCTGTTATGCTCCTGGTGCCAAAAGCACAACAATGTCTATGCTTTGGACTGGTCTTGGAAAATACTTCCCCCGTTTCACAGTTTTGAGAAATGAGCTGCAAATTCTGAACCAAGTATGGGGAAGCATGCTTATCATTAATCACTAGCCTGCCTACAAGTTGTGTCCTTCAAGGTGAAAACTTTCCTCCCTAGACTTGTGGGACTTGCTTGAACAAATAGTGGTTAGTACGGTGGGGCATTGCTGCAAAATTTCCTTCCTGGCATGGTGTTGCTGCAGCTCACCTGGAGGGTGCAGGCAACACAGCTGCATGGTTAGGACTAGGGATGTCAGAGAAGTCCAATGAAAACAAAAGCAGGAGCCGAACTTGCCAATCTTCATTTATTCTTTCCATGCCCAGAAAGGAAGTCAATCCAGCAAATATGATTGGTATTTGCTGCTGCTGTGGTTTTCAGGCAAATGATAGGTAATTGATTGGGTCTCCCCCCCCCCACCCCCATTTGCATTGTGTTTCTGTTGCATTGAAATGAATGGGGTGATGAATGGGGTGGAATAACATGAGATATTTTTATATACTTATTTTGCATATTTAATTATGTAAATTATGTAAGCTGCATAATTTTGTCACAGTGGACAGTGAGACAAATAATGCAGTTTTTGGAAGAAGACTAAATGCAGCAGAACGGAAACAGTATTGTTATTATTTAATTTACTGCCCTTCCAGCACCCTTAGCTCCAGGGGTGGTTACAACCATTTAAAAGACAACTTTAAAAGAGTTTTAAAAGTTACAATTTAAAAAATGCAATCTCAAAAAAGGGTGGGTCCTGGTAATAGAAAATAAATGATTTTATAAAACAGGAAGGTTTTTGAAAAGGGACTGTATTCAGAAGCTTGTTGTCAGCTGCTTACAGCATTCTTCGGCACAATAATAATAGTTCTTTGTAAGCCAAACTGAAATGTATAGTTTGCAGGTGTAATATGTGTCAGCTGTTTAGAACATTACAATAATAATTTTTGTGCTATATGATTCTTTGTAAGTCTTGCTGAGCTGTACAGTTTGCAATTGTAATAATATTTTGTCTACTTAATCGTAAACTTATTATTATCAATATACTGTTCTTTACAATTGTGTGCTCTTCAGCATTTTTTGGTGAGGGTCCTGGAAATATACATTTTTGGTTTATGTGGAAGCACCTGATGAGCAGATAGCCAAGGCATTAATATGTCTAGCGAATATTGGGGGTGGGGCAGCGAAGAGAGGGCTAACTATATAAATATGGTCTCTCTCCCTGTTTTGCAATCTGACAGCAAATCTACTGGTACTGACTCATTTGATACTTTAGAAGCTCCAAGCTGTCACAGAGCAGCCCAGCTACACAAGCCAGTTCCTCTTTTTCAAAGCTTCCACTGCACCCTAGTTGGAAAGAGATGGGAGCAGTTGGAAAGGAAGTGCAAACCTAGCTACTGTCATCTCTTCCTTGTTCTCCTGAGCGACATGGGGTCAAACCGATGATTCTGCTAAAGCTGGCAGCCAACTCTGGCACTGCCAAAGGCACAAGACAGCAACAAGAAGACACCCCAGACGTATTTCACTGTTATGAGAGAGTAATAAAGCTTGACAATGTTATATCTCACATACCTGCCTGTTTCCGTGTGTGTGTGTGTGTGTGTGTGTGTGTGTGTGTCTTTTCCTGTAAGACAAAAACCTTTCCCACTTGCTCTACATTTAGAGGACCCTGCTTTTCTTTTGAAAGCAATGGCAAATATGGGATGATGATGGAAAAGCCTGTGTGAAATAATGAATTGGAACTTTGGGGTGGCAGGGAAAGTCTTCACGGACCTTAGAAGAATGATTAAAGCAATCAGACTGCTCTTTACTGGTGGAAACCGAGTGTAACAAATGAGAACGACACAGTCGTTTTGCCCTAGCCGGAGGAAAGGGCAACACTGTTTTGCATGGCAATTAGAGGTAGCAGTTCTGAGCTGCATTTGAAATCACTCAAAAGAGCTATTAGAAAAACATCAAATTGGGAAAAGTTTGATAATCTGGATTGTTTGGGAGGTAAAGGGGGTGAAAGGCTTCTTCGTGTTGGGTCCATATGGAATAAAAATGTATTCTAATTATATTCTGCATTGGGTATAAATTATTTCCATTAAGCCCTTTCCCCCTTAAGCTGAATTGCATGTAATTTTGATGGCATTTATTTTTAAAGATCCAGGCATTTACCCTTTCTAAAGAAATATATTATATTATATTCTTCTTTTGCACACGCAGGTGACAAAAGCCTCAATGCACAACCCTGGCCAGAAAATTATAGCTTCCATGTTGATAGGTGCAAGGAGTGGGGCCATCCTACACCCCGATACTTTTAGTAAATAACATTTTATTGCTTTGGTATTTTAAAATTTTGTATAGCTTTTTCTTTTTTCCCATGGCAAGTCCGTTTGACACAATTTATTCAGTAAGCAATGAATAGATGTAATGAACAACAACAATGTAGATCTCCAGAGCTTCTGGATCTATACAGAAAGGGATCTAGAGAGTTATTGACTAATCCACCTACTTCCAGGAGCACTATTTAGCAAATGTGCCCCAGCACCATTGTGTTGCTGCCAATTATTAGCAGCTGGAGGGGCAAGGCAGCAGCAAAGTTAGGGCTACGAAGATGCACCAGCAGGACCGATCAAACACTCCTGCCAGTTTGCCCACCGAACTCTGACTTCATCACCACCTTCACCTCCAGGTAAGCAGTAACGATGCCACTTCCAGGATGCTATTGCTGCAGCCCCACTGGGCAAGCCCCTTCTTCTCACTTCCTTGAGAGCTCTTAAGACGGCTTTTTTATTTTTATTTTTTCTGGAGCCTCAGTAAAAGATTGCACCCCCCAAAAAAGTGAATGGCCGTCAAGGTGACCCAAATGGCACTCGCCAGTCACAAGCGGAAGATGCTACATTGTTCATGAGCTTTGGGAGCATGTCTGTGGCTTTTCTTTCTGTTGCTCACATCAGGGGAAGTGAGTCAGATAGATGGGAACAAGTTTGTCCGTATGGAAATGAATGGGGGAAAGAATCAGCGGGAACTGATGTGTTCATCATAGTCAACCTGTCCTATCCCAAAGCGCTCCTTTCAATCAGTTTCATCAGCCTAATGGGCTGTGAAGTGCCTGCATATCAGATGGTGGCACTCTGTCAGGGGGGCCCTTTAAACTGCAATGCTCAATGCACAACAGGATTTTTAAATACCACTTCTACTTCTCCACTGCCACACAAGGCTTTGGGATATTTATTTTTTTATTGTGACAGCCCTCTTTGCATTACTAAAACTTCAGCAGCCTATCAAAACTTGTGACAACCCTACCATGAAAACGTTGTTACGATTTGGGACAGGGGTGGAGCAAAGAGGATTTCTTTGTAACCCTTTGGTTTGAGATTTTCTCCTCCCATGTATAGAAGGGCTATGCACCCAAATGTTTCTCCTCCTGCTTGCAAAGCAGACCTTAAATATCGCACATAACTGGTTCATGTAGCTAGCCTTTATGTAGTTATTCTTAGCAACAGTAGCTAAGTCACTGCAGTGCGTAATGGCAAGGCACCAAAATATTGCTTGCTTTTTATATTATATCAGTGAATGCCTTGTGCTCAATGAGAAGGATAGTCTCATTGTTGCTGTTTGTTTAATTGCTACACACCCATGTTGCACACATAATCATTAACATGCTCACCTCTCTCTTTACACATATATACAGTCTGACCATAGGATGGAAGATTCAAATCATTAGTACTCTAACAGATGCTGCTACTGTTTTGGGGTAAGGGGCTTCCCAGAGCCACAGCAGTTGATTCTCACAAAGAGCAAAATCAGGCCTCTGTGTGTTACCATCTCCAACTGCAAGATTAGACTGGCTATTCTTACAGTCAGGTCTTTCAAGGCCATGTAAAAGCCTTCAGTGAGGAAGCCTGGTGAACATTCTGTGTGAGGGAGTTCCATAATGACAGAGCCAGACACTGAGAGGCCCCCTGTCTTGTACCTACCAGCCTGGTGGACCTCATGAGCAGTCTTGCAAACAGGGCCTCCACAAATGAACTGAAGAGCTTGGTAAGTGTTGTGTATTAAAGTAATAGCACAGCCAAGTATGTATTGTAATATAGAGTTTATTGTATTGTATTACAGAGTTTATTTGAATGTATAAGTTCCAGAGGGAACATCTATCATTTGCTGGTTCAGAGTGCAGGATTTGGATCCGCTGCTGGATTGGTTTCCGCTGGAGGGAATCCTTGCCATTGGTTCCCGCCAAAATGTATATTTCCCCTGCTAGTTCTCTGTTACTATATAAGCCCCAGTTTTCCCCATTCCCTGTGTTCTGGCTCTTACTTGTTCTTTGAAGTAAAGAGATGTTGTACCAGATCCTCGCCTCCTGCTTCTTATTTGCACTGAACTGAAATCACTGAAGACCCACTACACAACAGTAAGCTCATGTGGGTTCAGGCAGTCCTTCACATAAACTGGTGCCAACCCATTTAGGGCAACAACCACCAGCACTTTGAATTGGCCCTGTGAGCACATTCAAGACTGAGTTCTAAAACAATTTTTTCAAGAGCGCACAGGCCAGTGTAAAACCTCAGTGCAGATGTAACACTAAACCATAGTTTGTACTATGTGATTGAGGTTTGTCCCCGTGCACTTGCTCCATCTGTTGTGCACCTGGATTGTCTTCCTTACTTCTGGATTAGCAGCAAAACACAGTTTAGCCCTCTTCCGGGGCAGTATTCAGAAAACAGGTGAAGGAGCAGTGGGAATGAGAATGCTTATTCTGCCATCATTTCCTTCCATTCATGGAAAGCAACTGTGTGAGTTGGGGAACCACCTATATCAGGCGTCAGCAAGGTTATCCAGCCATGACCATCATCTGTGGGCTGACAGGCGCAGTGTGACACTGGAAATGGCGTCTGCGCATGTCCGCAGTGCCGAAAATCGCTTCTGTGGCTGCGCAGGTTCCGGAAATTGTGCCTGCGCAGAACCGATTTTCGGCATCTGGGCATGTGCATATGTGATTTTCGGCGTCTGCACAGGCGCCATTTCTGGCGTCGTTCAGCGTGTCCCTGTGCCGTGCTGCACCGGTTTAGCGCAGCACACGGGGGACTCACCGAGCGGGCGGCTCGGTTCACAGGCGGCCTGTGGGCCGGATAAATGGCCTTCACGGGCTGCATTCGGCCCATGGGCCGGAGGTTGCCGACCTCTGTCCTATATCTATAGAGTCCACTCACATTTTGGAATCCTGGATACTCAGGACTCCAAAACACAGGGAGTCTCCACAAATACCCAAAGCTCTCCACTTCACACAGTTGCTATCCAAAAGTTGAGGGCAATGAGCATTAGGACCCTCATCTCCACTGTTCCTCCACTCGTGGCTGAAGGACTTTTGCTCATTGGGCCATTAACTGCAAACTATGGTTTACTGCTATTCCTGAACTAAGTGAGGAAATCAGTGTGTACAGGTTTTTGCCCATCCTGCCCTCAAAAGAAACACACGCATTCCACATTCAGTCTGCAAGAAAAATGTTCTAGCACCTTTTCCTTTTGACTCAGACTTTGATGCCTCCCAATTTTTATAGAAACAGACACAGAGAAGTAAATTGATGTTTTTTTTCTGCCTCCCATTCCTGACTTATCCCTGCCTTTCAAGGCCATTCCATAGATTACATATATTATGTCTGCCTAACTGAGGCATTTGTCTTTTTCCTTTGAGATGTGCATTTTCATGTAGTCTTCAAGTGAAAGCCATAATTACAATTCTTTCGTTTCCCATGTGTAGCCTGGAAGCGATAGTGCTAAGAATGAGGGGAGAAAAGTAAAGTAACCTTCATTAGTCAATACATCTAGGCTTCTGATAACTATTGAGGAGGGGATGTCTCGGTACACATTTGTCTGAGATTGAAACTTATAACTGTCAAAACTACCTTTACTCTCCACTTCATTCTTTGTGTAAATTATTTTCTTTAATGTACAGCCTTTGAGAAATCTTAGCGACGCTTGGAGGAAAACAAGGCAAACAGAATATAGATGCTGGGCCTCCGTGACTGACAGCCTAAGGCTAAAAACTTTTTTACAGCCAAAAGCTTTTCCTACACAGAAACATGTTCTCCTCAGATATCAGCGGGTACTGGGCAGTGACTGTACTTTTAAGCCAAGGAAGAGTGACCCCTAGTGTTTACAAACAGAGATTCTGAAATCAGGCCCTGCTTTCCAATGATTTTAAGACTGAAAAACCATATATGTTAATTATCCCATTGCGTATTATTGGCATTTATAGCACAGAGGTATCCAAAAGACTGTGTTCTCCCTTCCCAAACACACCATAGCTAATCTATCATGCACCACTAGGTGTGTAAATCCAACAAATGGCACACTTTCTCTTTGGAAAAAGCACAATGCTTTGCTTGAATGAGCAAATAGACCTATTCCAGAAGACTAAATGCCCTAAACACTGATTACACAGAATACAGAGGATGACAAATCACACCCTAAGTCTCAGAGGTAGTGAGCTGCACAGAATGTTTGCACCTGGAGCTAAGTGGAGAAAATAAACCTTTCCTTCTGCCACATTCCTTGCTACAGGGGAAAGGAAGAAGAAAAGAACATAGCTATCTTAAGTGACACCATTTCTGAAAAAAAAGGCACATGCAGGAAATGATCTTGCCAAAATCCCATTCATTTCAGTGGGTAGGAAATAAGCAAGTGTTCCCTGCGTAACACACTCTCAGACACAAATCAGTCGGAATTAATAAAGGCATCACCCTCCCCAGTTTTAACCAGTAATCAGCTTAATCCTCCCAAATGATAAACTGTTCTCTTCCTTTTGCCAAAAACCTATGTTTGTCACTGGAAGTGTGTGTCAGGAATCCAAACTTGTATCATTTCCTCAAGAATGAACATGCATATTTTTGAAAAGTAATGTTGTAAGTAACCAAAAAACTGGCATAGGGTCAAAGCTTATGATATCAGACTAGCCTAATCCCCCATCCCCCAATGTGCCTCGAAGGGATTCTCTCCTATTATCTGTTGTACCTTTGAACAGTATCTGAAGGATGATGTGTACAGGTAAAATGAGAAGTAGGATTTTTCCACAATCCTCACTCCAGCTTCCTTTGAGGGTGGCCACTCACACATCACCAAAGGAGAAAAGAGGACACCAATTTACATAAAATCTGCATATGCTAATTAGGTATAGATGCCAGGCCACCTGTGTGCCTGCTGAGTCTGCTATCTGGTGCTGTTGATCGGCACCTTTGCATTTTCTGTTCTCCTTTTTGTAGTTCTTTCTCTTTCAGCTGGACTTGGACTGGGTGGCTCATCAAATAGAAGATGGTCCTCTGTAAAACGGGATACTTATTCACCCCACATCCTATGCATTTTCAGAGATTACTGATTACTGTCTGGACAGGATTTATGCAAGTACAGTTTACAGAAATTATGATGAGCATGCATGCTGGGTTTGAATGAGGCTAGAGGGCATCCTCCTACTCCTCATTCAAAGTCCAGTCATCATAACATGGGAAGAGTCCAGTGGTGTCCGGCGAAATATTTCTTAGGAAACAGAGTCAGAGGTGCCAGCTTGCGAGGGTGATTGGGAGGGGCGTTGCAAGCAAGCCTGGGCATCATGCTTCCCTCCCTAAGCCAGGGAGAAGCTTCCTTGGCTTTGAGAAGGGAGTGACAGGCCTCTGACAGAAGGCTGGAGACGTCCTGCCTCCTTCCCAAAGCCAAGTGGACTTTGGGAAGGTGGAGGGAGGGCTCTTGGACCCATCAGCACATTGTGCCTTCCTCCCTAAGCTGGGCCATAAGCTTCTTGGGCTTTAGGGTAGTAGCCTATTCCTCCTAGTCCACTGACTATGAGGCCAATGGAACGGTTCTTGAATATTTATGAAAATATCACAGACATGCCCAAATGTTTTCTCAACATCAGCAAAATGCACCACCAGGCCAGAAGCTTCCTGGGCTTTGGGGTGTAATGTTCTACACCAGGCATCCCCAAACTGCGGCCTTCCAGATGTTTTGGCTCACAACTCCCATGATCCTTAGCTAACAGGACCAGTGATCAGGGATGATGGGGATTGTAGTCCAAAACACCTGGAGGGCCGAAGTTTGGGAATGCTTGTTCTACACCCACTCCATTGAAAACTCCAGGAGTGAATATGTGCTAATAAACAATTATTCTTCGACACTAGCCTCCGCTGTGCCTCGATCTTCCCAACAGATACACAACCTTGGATAAGAGCCTGGAACTCCTGGAATCTCACAGCGCTTGTGAACATTGGGTTAGTGTGTAACATTATTTTAGTTTCTTTTCACCCTAAACACTGGGAAATGAGCCGTCTGAAGAAATATGCTAGGATAAGCAACTAGAAACCCAAGGCCAAATCTAGTTGCCTATCCGAAGGCAAGAATGTGTAGGAGAGAGTGGATGACTGTGCCCATCAGACTAGCTAGAGGTCCTTTTTCAGAGGTTAAGGTCGTACCTTGCTTTGCCAGCCGCCATACTCAACATGAAATGGTCCAAGCATGCAAAAAGCATGGCCTATGACACCTGCTATGTGAATAGACTGGGGAAAGAAAAGTAATAAGGAGAAAGGAGGTGGATAAAGGAAGGGAAAGGAAGCCACAACAAGGGAAAAGAGGAGACAGAAAAGAAAACCAGACAAAGGGAAGGAGGCCACCTTCTTGTACTTTGGACAGCCTTGGCCAAGGCCACAGACTGAATACACAGGTATATTCCAGAACACACACAAAGAGGCACCTGTGTGCATAGCTGCCAAGTTTTCCCTTTTCTCGCGAGGAAGCCTATTCAGCATAAGGGAATTTCCCTTTAAAAAAGGGAGAACTTGGCAGCTATGCCTGTGTGGCACCTAAGAGTAAGGTATTTTTTTTACTGTCAGCTCACACACTTCCCTGTCACTTTGACAACCCCTGTTTTGCACAGACCTACGGTAAGTACCTTATTTGATTTGTAAATGCTTGGCCATTGTTTCATAATGGCTTGCATTCAGCCAGCCCTAGGCTAATCCCTAAACCAGCCCAGGGATTCCTTGTTTGGCACATACCTGTAGCTTCCATTTTTCCTTCCTATCCCCAAATCACAGAATCATAGAATTGTAGAGCTCGAATCCCCACCCCCCACCCCCTTAAAAACTTCTCTCTCTCTCTCTCTCTCTCTCTCTCTCTCTCTCTCTCTCTCTCTCTCTCTCTCTCTCACACACACACACACACACACACACACACTGCGCCAGCACACACTAAATTAATTTGCAAAGGTATCTGGGTCTGAAGCAATCAGATTACAAGGCCAACCCCTTAAACAAAGAAAACCACATTGGATGAAGTTGTTTTTTTATTTGGCAAAACAAGTCAGAAAAAAAATATGGAGAAAGGAAATTGATTTGAAATTGTTGAGCTTGTTTTCTTAGACACCATTTCGAGCTCCGTGGTCACAAGGCAGCTTTTCTCCCTATTAAAAACAAACAAAGCAATGGGGTCGTTAACTTCCAGCATCATTTTGTAATACAAATGTTTGCTTCAGGAAAAAAAACCCTCAAACCAACAGGAAGAATTTTATTAAATGATTAAAACCCAAGTGTCTTCAGTAATGGAATAGCTGGTTTGCTAATTTTGGACAGAGATGGCTGTTAAAATCTGGGGTTCCTAAAAACTGGTCCTTTATTATTATTATTATTATTATTATTATTATTATTATTCAGAAGATAAATTCTGACATTTTCAATTTTTCAACTGTGTTTTCAGCTTTATGCTAGCACCAGGAAAATACATTTTCTATAAACACACAGCAGTATATATGAAGAGACACCTGTAAGCAATGTAATGTTGTGTAATAGCATATTCCCCTCCACAGAGACTCCTGGGAGTCTTTATTCTTTTTATTTTCATCTTTCTGGTCCATAGAGATGCTCACAACACATTTAGGAGAACCAAAGCACATTTCCTAAATGTAACAGCTGCAAAAAAGAGGGGGGAAATCCACCTGGGGAGGTTAATAGGGGCTCACCTTTGCACCTCTATGCTTGTTCTTATGCTGTGCAGTTGTTTTTAAATCAGTGGATTTTTTTGTTGTTGTTCTAATTCATTTTATGGAGTACTGTACTCTTGTCAGTAATTTCAGGGCTGTACTGGTGCTGCAAACTAGCAGGACTGGAAATCCATCTCCCAGACCTGTTGCAAAGGCTCATCTAGTTCCTTTGCGTGGTTAAGAAGGACCACACAAAAGTCATGGGGCAGAGCAATCCAAACTATAGGAAGCCAATGTAATTTAAATTATGCCAATGTATCATAGGTAAAGGTAAAGGGACCCTGGACCATTAGGTCCAGTCGTGACCGACTCTGGGGTTGCGGCACTCATCTCGCATTATTGGCCGAGGGAGCCAATCCAGGTCATGTGGCCAGCATGACAAAGCCACTTCTGGCGAACCAGAGCATTGCACAAATGCTGTGCAGTTGTTTTTAAATCAGTGGATTTTTTTGTTGTTGTTCTAATTCATTTTATGGAGTACTGTACTCTCGTCAGTAATTTCAGGGCTGTACTGGTGCTGCAAACTAGCAGGACTGGAAATCCATCTCCCAGACCTGTTGCAAAGGCTCATCTAGTTCCTTTGCGTGGTTAAGAAGGACCACACAAAAGTCATGGGGCAGAGCAATCCAAACTATAGGAAGCCAATGTAATTTAAATTATGCCAATGTATCATAGGTAAAGGTAAAGAGACCCTGGACCATTAGGTCCAGTCGTGACCGACTCTGGGGTTGCGGCACTCATCTCGCATTATTGGCCGAGGGAGCCAATCCAGGTCATGTGGCCAGCATGACAAAGCCACTTCTGGCGAACCAGAGCATTGCACGGAAACGCCATTTATTTTCCCACCAGAGCGGTACCTATTTATCTACTTGCACTTTGACGTGCTTTCGAACTGCTAGGTTGGCAGGAGCTGGGACTGAGCAATGGGAGCTCACCCCGTTGTGGGGATTCGAACCGCCAACCTTCTGATTGACAAGCCCTAGGCTCTGTGGTTTAACCCACAGCGCCACCCGCGTCCCGCCAATGTAACATATCCCTATTCTAAACCCTGGCAGAGGAAAGACAAGACTTCAAAATAAAGGTGTTGTTGTTGTTGTTTTTTGCAAGTGTAACTTTTGCTGAGTTCCTAGGCCACGTGACCAAACTGAATAGAGTTTGGAATAGGGTTAAGTCTCCCCCTGCTCTGTCCTGCCTGCCCCCACTTTTGAGGAGTTACCCCAGCGTCATGTGTCAGCTTTGGCTGAGTCTGACTGCAGAAGGATGGAGGACGTATGCTGACATATCTCTGACTGAGCTGGGATGGGGGATTTCAGTTGGCTCAGCCAGAGACCTACCTATTTCAAACTCCACTCATTCCACAGTTCTTGGCTTTGGATTATACAAGTTTGCACTGGCAATGAATGACAAGTGCCAGAAATAAGAATCTGATGAACTTGCAGAAGCAAGCAGGGCAGACTTTCTCTGCTTATGTGACTCCTTTTAGTAGAGGTGAGCATGCCCCACCAACATCAGTTAGCCCTCAACTAGCCTCTATCTGCCTGCCTCCTTAACATCCAGTCCAGTAGGTGGTGCTGCCAGCCAACTTCCTTTGCCATAATCTCACTGTTGCCCTTATAGAATTTAGCAGGGAGGAGGATGGGGACAAAAACTGGAATTAGTTGACCCTGCATGTCAACTCCTGCTTGCCTTCTGCCCTATCTGTTCCAATGGGCCCCAGCCACCATGGCTTACGTGTAACACTCTTGCAGTGCAAGAATGAAGAGGATGCAGCTTTGGACAATTGCTTCAAAAATAATGCTGAAGTGGATCTTACTCATTTATTTGTTTTCTTTCCAGAGAGGTGGCCACCTTAGTGATGGCAGCAGAATAGAAGAAAGAGTGTTGTGGAACCTTAACAACATTTCTCTGGGCCACAGTCTGCTTCATCAGATGCGTGAAGTGTTATCCCCCAAATATTCACATGATTTGGTGGTGATGGTCAACTTGTAAAGAATGCAGTCAGAGAGAAATGAAATGAAAAGTACAGGCAATGCCCTCCAATCCCTCTCACTATCAAGAAAATATAACAAGCGAATAGAAAAAGAACCTATCCAGTTGACGCTGACACAAAACCCCACACGTACACTAAAAAATAATAATATACGTTTCACAAAACAGCTGTTGAAAACACCAACACTCTGGTATAGGTAAGCCAGTCAATTTATATAATAAGCTGCATATATTTTTGTTTTTGTTCAATCCATTTACAGCTGAAACTCGGAAAATTAGAATATCGTCAAAAAGTGCATTTATTTCAGTAATGCAACTTATTATTTTTAATTTTTACAAATGCTTTCTTTTGGAAATTCCACAGTAATAAAACAAATAGTTACAATGATACAAAAATAAACATCGCTATTACATTTCATTTCATTAATTACATTCCATTTATAATTGACCCGCCTAACAACAAATTACAATTACAGCAAATAAAATCTTGACATATCTTGCTTTGCATGCATCTATCTCATATATTGGTTTCACCTTTTAAATTGCGTTACTGAAATACCGGTAAATGCACTTTTTGACGATATTCTAATTTTCCGAGTTTCACCTGTAAATAGTTGATGGGACTATTTTAAAGCAGGGGACTCCATCTCTGGGAGAGGGTGGTCTACAGAGTAACATAACATGGGCAGGAATGTGGCAAGGGGGACAGTTGTCCCCCTTAAATCTGTCATAATCCCCAGATTCCCATCTTTCCTTTCTTCTTTCTTCTTTTTAAGAGTAGGTTTACAGCATTTGTAGAAACAGAGATATGAGACAAAAAGCACAGGCACTATTTTTCTCAATTTATTTTTGTGAGAAACTAGCCTTCTCCCCTCTGTTATGTTTTGTCCATCACTCCCCTCCCCCCCAAAAAATATTCCCATGGCCATGTAACATACTTGTTCCTTGCAGTTGCTCCACTGTCCCTGGGACATTTATCTATTAGATCCTTATTAGATCCTTATTTCCATAAATAATTTTCTCTCCTTTTTTCTTTCTTTCAATTATCTTTCATGAAATGAAAAACACTGACAAAACTGTGACTGATGCCCGTGGTATATTTGCAGACTTTTTAATATATAAATGAGAAATGTCAGTGAGAACTGTTTATCTGAAATTGAATCTTTTTTATGCATAACTTGGTTCAAGAGGTTGCCAGTTTCAGTACTACGGTAATGTGAATTAAATTGCCATAAAAATAACACACTGGGCATGACGGTACATGAAAAGTGTGAGACTTTCATTTGGAGGGTCACCCACCCAGTTTTGTATGTACTGTAGAGAAATGTTGTAGGTTTGAGATAGGTAGATGGAGGGCAGGTAGATAGAACAAATATGTTTGAATTTAGGGTAAACAGATTTGCCTCTCTTGAGCAATGCATACAATGCAATATAATGTTATATAACATGGCATAGCTTAATTTTGGAAAGTTGGTTTCTCTGTGCCCTTCAACGCCTCTAAAGATATCACTGCCCAATTTGGCATGGTGGTTTCTGAGATCAATGAGGTTTGGGTCCATATTTGAATACCATCAGACGCCATTTCAATTTAAGATATTGGACTGGACCTTTTAAAACTGCATTGATATTAACCATATCTGGCAAGAAACTAATAGGACTGTGAGTCAGATCTCTAAATCCAGTCAAAGGTGACTATGGGGTTGCAGCGCTCATCTCACTTTTCAGGCTATAGGAGCCGGTGTTTGTCCACAGACAGCTTTCCAGGTCATGTGGCCAGCATCACTAAACCACTTCTGGTACAACGGGACACCATGATGGAAACCAGAGCACACAGAAATGCCGTTTACCTTCCTGCAGTAGTGGTACCTATTTATCTACTTGAACTGGTATGCTTTTGAACTGCTTGGTTGAGAGAAGCTGGGACAAAGAAATGGGAGCTTAACCCACCGCGTGGATTTGAACTGCCAACCTTCTGATCAGCATGCGCAAGAGTCCCAGTGGTTTAGACCACAGTGCCACCCATGTTCCTTAATTGAACATTAGCCCCACCCCTAATTGAATTGGAGTGAGATCTTGGTTGGACGTTTGCTGGGTTGGCCCAGTTAGGTAAGGCAGGAAGCAGTGCACAGCCCTCGAAAATAACAAATTACATTATCCATTTATAAATCACAGTAATTTTTGATTTCTTGGAATTCCTGAGCAAACCTAGATACTTTCTGCTTATCTGCTATGCAATCAGCTATGCATTTCTTCTTCATTCTTCTTTGGCAATCACTCGTAGCTGAGAAAGACTGTCTACCATAAACACGGTTTTAACAACGAGTCCGTAAGTGACTGTGGAAGCCAATTCTGGATCCACACATCCTTCCACAGTGGGGACATTGGTTTCTGGGTGGGAGTTGATCACGGTGTGGATGTGCCAAGCGTGCCTTCCTCTTAGTATGTTTCTCCCTTGTGTCCTGAGTTTGAGTGTCTTCAAAGCTCATGACACCTTTGTGTCATGGCTGTTCTCCAATTAGAGCGGTCGCAGGCCAGTGTTTCCCAATTGTCAGTGTTTATACTACATTTTTAAAGATTTGCCTTGAGAGAGTCTTTAAATGTCTTTTGTTGACCACCAGCATTACGCTTTCCATTTTTAAGTTCGGAATAGAGTAGTTGCTTTGGAAGACGATAATCAGGCATTCGCACAACATGACCAGTCCAACAAAGTTGATGTTAAAGTATCATTGCTTCGACACTGGTGAGCTTCACTTCTTCCAGTACACTGGCAGTAGGTGACACAAAATATCTCTGCCCAAGGCCCTGAAGAGATGTTGCCTGTCAGAGTAGGCAGTACTGGGCACAATAGACAAATAGTCTTGACTTGTGCAGCTTTCTATAGTATAAAGTATCACTGGCAGGGTCAAAGGCTACAGCTACAGAATTGGTGCCAAGCCAAAACAGATACCTATCTTCCACACAATGTATTTTTTTTTAATTTTTAAAAAAACACTTTGATGGTCTTCTTATCTAGCATGCATTTAAAATACACATATATATCTGCTGCTTAAATATTGCTGCTGTTTGTAACAGAGTGGCTGTATTCACGATTAAAGGAAAATTCAGAACATAAGTATTTGGGATCAGAAGAGTATAAAGGATGTGTATCTGCCTTATGGGTGAAGGTGAAGAGTTCTTCCTTTCATGAATCTGTGTAAAATCCATAAAAAAGTAATAGTGCAAGGTCAGAACTATGAGAGGGATGCTATTTCTAGGTCCCCCTGCTTATTTATCCAGCAGTACCACCTCCCTGCTTGCACAAAATGCATGGGGACAGCGAAAGCTCTTTGATTTTATCATTATTGAACTGCTATTGAACATTAATATGCACATTGATTAAATAACTGCTTCGCAGCCTTTTAAATTATGCCTGCAATCACATCAGCACTTGATATTTAATAGGAGCTTGTCTCTACAATTTGCTTGTCTTCAATTTTCTGGCTTATCTGGATTTCTGTGCTTCTGCCAGCAGTTATTTTCCCTGCTAACTTCATTCATCATGAATATACACATTTCTGGCAGCTATTATTTACTGAGACAGGTTAATGTAACCGCGATCCTTCCATGCAATTAGCAAAAGGTAGCCACTGACAGCTGTGAGTTTGAATGGGTTGTTTCTAGTAAACATTTTGCTTCAGGTTGGGTTTTTTGTTGTTGTTGTTCTCTCTCTCTCTCTTGTCTCTAGGGGATTTTTGTTCTAGGTTTGCCATATGCTGTACTCCACAGTGGATTCAGTGGGCTGCTTCTCAATATCCTGGCTGCAGTTTTCTGCTGCTGCACTGGCAAAATCCTAATAGCATGCTTGTATGAGGAAAATGAAGACGGGCAGCTGGTAAAAGTGAGAGGCACATATGAAGACATTACTAATGCTTGCTGCAAAGAGCCGTTTCCGAAACTTGGTGGCAGAGTTGTCATTGTGACCCAGGCGATGGAACTGATCATGACATACATTTTGTATCTGGTTGTTAGTGGCAACGTGCTGTCACACAGCTTTCCAGATCTCCCAGTGACCGAGAAAACATGGTCAGTAATTGCCTGCGTAGCCCTGCTTCCTTGTGTGTTCATCAAAACCCTCAAAGTTGTGTCCAAGCTCAGCCTCTTTGGCTCCCTAGTCCATTTTGTCATTTTCTTTGTAGTGATCACATACTGTCTGACCTAAATGCACCTGTGGTTCTGGGCAAGATTCAGCCTCTCAGTCGAATTTGAGAGTTTCCTGATCTCAGTAGTTTTCAGGTACACATCCCACATATTTCTTCCTACCCTAGAGGGGAATATGCAAAATCCTGGAGACAGTAGATCAATGCCGAATTGATCTTTTGGCCTGTGTCTTCAAGACAATCTTTGCACTGACTGCATTCCTGACTTGGGGTGAAGAAACAAAGGAGGTCATTACTGACAACCTTCCATCCTCATTGCAAACCTTAGTGAACTTGTGCCTCTTAGTCAAGGCACTTCTGTCTTACCCAATGTCATTATTTTCAATGACAGAGATTTGGCATGCTTACATAACTTGAAAAGACTTTGATGCTGGGAAAGATTGAGGGCACAAGGAGAAGGGGACGGCAGAGGAAGAGATGGTTGGACAGTGTTCTCGAAGCTACCAACATGAGTCTGACCAAACTGCGGGAGGCAGTGGAAGACGGGAGCGCCAGGCGTGCTCTGGTCCATGGGGTCACAAAGAGTCGGACACGACTAAACGACTAAACAATAACAACATAACTTGGAGCCACATGTCTCTATCACTTCCTGCAATTTTGATGGCCATATGCAAAGCACATTTTGCTCTTCTGATGGGTTTAGCAGGTAGTGACCTTCCTCCTTCCATCTCTTTTTCACTTGAAGCTGAAATGAGGAAAATTAATATTCCTGGAGAAATGTACAGACATTTCTGTGTTTACCTTGGGCATCTTCTTCAGCCTAGGTGGTCTTGTGTGCTCTATAAAATGTCTACTGAAAGCGTTTGGATAAAAGTAGCAAGACTAGACCAAAGGCCCTTAAAAGTAGCAAGACTACACCAAAGGCCCTATTGTAAAAAAGTAAAGTTTAGAGAAATAAAGAAAACATAAGCAATTGCATCAAAGTCTGCACTGAAGTTGGATCCAATCATGGTTTAGTCCCGCTGGAATCACTGGGACATGATAGGAATGACCTACAGGCTCCATTGATTTCAGGGGGACTAAAGCTTAACAAGCATCCACTATATCCAGCCAAGCTATCCATGCATTTATGTCAACAATATATATTTTTTTATGTTGAATACATTTCAGATGGAAAGTGATTTAATTCCCAAATGGAATACCAAGATATCATACAACAGTAGTAGAAGAGTTTGAGGCAAGGCGAATCCAAAAATGTGAGACAGGATATATAGTTCATATCTGGAGCTGTGTTGTTTTTTTAAAAAATAAAAAAATTCTAGCCTACTGTGCAAAGAGAATGCAGCAGAATAACACAGGAGGGGGAAACAGAATTACTGGCCTATCACTTTGCCCCCACAATGGTCCACTCTTCCATTGTCCCTAAAGACAGATTGATGCCAACAACAAACAACAAACCCTACGCCAAAGGATAAATGGACACAAATCTGACATCAGGAACCACAAGACAGAGAAACCAGTAGGAGAACACTTCAATCTCCCAGGACATTCTATACAAGATCTCAAAGCAGCTGTTTTATTACAGAAAAATTTCAGAAATAGACTGGAAAGAGAAGTTGCTGAATTGCAACTCATTAGCAAGCTTAAAACCATGGAGCCACCTGGAATGAACAAAGACAAAGGTTTCTTATCTCATTAAACATGATCAAGCTTTCCTTAGCACCTCAGCCCTTGCTTTTCCCCTGCAAGACCAATTGCAGTCATTAACAGTTGTTAACAGTCATCAACAGGTTTACCACTCCTATCAGCCCATCACCCATTCCCATCACCCCCACCCCCACCCTCTGAATATACATAAGGGTCTGGTGGATTCTGTTTCAGTGTATCTGACGAAGTGTGCATGCACACGAAAGCTCATACCAAAATAAAAACTTAGTTGGTCTTTAAGGTGCTACTGAAGGAATTTTTTTTATTTTGAACAAACAACAAGTTTAGGATATAATGCCAGGTGCTTCTGTATTTTGTTCCTCAACTGAAATCCTTTTCACATCATTGAGAGTCAGAGAATATTCTGTCCATTCCCCAGGACCTAACATTTTGCTCTGGATATATTTCATAGCAGAACAAAATCTCTGCCTTCAATGAGGCTGCTGCAAACTGGCCCAGTACATCAGTGAACCCGATAAAATGTTGCCATTCTAACAATCTAATGATACAGAGTATTCACTGAAAAAAATAAAATTCCCTCTGAACCATGGGTATTGTTTAAGGTAACTTCTCCATTGTTTTTCATTTACTTTTAGTAATCACTTACCCCCACCACACAAAAAACGGACATTGCACCATCCTAAGTACCAGTAGATATTTTTGAAAATTGTATTTGGTACAAATTCATCTTTTGTCAAATATATCAACAAATTCATTCCGTGATGAGAAATGGCATCAATGACTGTGTGCCTGCATTGACTTCTTCCCATTATACCGCATGTTTTTCTTTCTTTTCAGGTATTATAATGCAAATATTCTGAGGTTTGTGCTGTGCTTGAAAATCAACCCATTCTGCACCTGTTTGTCTCATTCTGATGAAGTGTGCATGCACACGAAAGCTCATACCAAAATAAAAACTTAGTTGGTCTTTAAGGTGCTACTGAATGAATTTTTTTATTTTGTTTCGACTCAGACCAACACGGCTACCTACCTGTAACTTGCACCTGTTTGTCTCATTCACCCCATTCAGGGATGGAGGTCCTTTCTTCTGTTGAGAGCCCGTTCCCTCGGGTACCAGGAGGATGCTTTCTAGAGGCCAGAGCCAGTGAGAGCATCCATGTGAGATTACACCAATGGCTGTAGGCTATCCTGCGACCACAGGTTTCTCACTTCTGATCTTGGTTGTGGTGTGCAATGAAAGAGAGAGCTGTATTATGCCATTAGGAGGATATGACATCAGTGGATCACATAGTATGCCTAGTTCATGCTATTGCACCAAGCCATATGCTACCGTGTTTCCCCTTTTTTAAGACACCGTCTTACAACTTTTTTCCCTCAAAAAAACACACGGTGGCTTATTTTCAGGGGATGTCTTTTTTTTTTTTAAAGTGCCGGTACAACTGGGTCCCACTGGCTCAGGACGCTTGGCGCTCTCTTCCGTGTGCATTTTCTGCCTCTTCTATTCTCTCCGTTTCCCCTCCTCCCCACCGTCATGTCGGTGTAGGTGGGACTGCACTGGTCGCAGTCGAAGCACTCGCGGTTGGGTGGGAGCACTGGGAGGCTGCTCATCTCCCTCAGCAGCTTTAGGTGCTTCTCCTCCTGCTTCGGCTTCGCGCTCGCCACCATGGCTTCAAAGGCAGCGGCGGCCGTGTGTGTGTGCACGCAGAGGAATAGAGGCTGCTCCCCGGGCTCTCTCTCGCTGGCCGGGGAATGAGGAGGGAGGCTGGGACCTGTCCCGCTCCGAGAAGCTAGTGAGGGAAGCGCGAGGGGGACGAGGCTTGGGCGTGCGCAACCCCAACTGACGGACCGACGGAAGGAAGGGAAGGGAGGGGGGAAAGGAGCGGCGTCAGCTGAATGACGAGCCGAAGAGGAACCTGCGCGGCACCTTTTCTCTGTGGGGGGGGGGGGTTAGACACGATCACAAACAGAGAGAGACAGACACGCACACAGGGGGGGGGAGAGAGAAAGACGCACGAGGAGAGAGAGAGAGAGAGAGAGAGAGAGAGAGAGAGAGAGAGACGCGCACAGAGAGAAAGAGACTGACACCCACACAGAGAGAGAGAGCGGTGCTGCTTCGCGCTTTGTCAGCGCTGCAGCCGCCGCCGCTTCCGAGCGCCAACCCGACCTGGCAGGCTTCCTCCTCCTGCCACGGCCGGCATTGCAGGAGCTCGGTCCTGCTGGCTTGTGCCCTTGGTGCTCTGTGCGGCACTGCTGCGCGCTTTATTGGCGCTGCAGCAGCCGCCGCCGCTTCCGGGCACCGACCCAACCTGGCAGGCTTCCTCCTCCTGTTGCGGCCGCCGTGCTGGGTCCCGCTAGTTGGCTGGGGCGCTCGGTGGTCTTGCTCTGCACGTCGCGGAAGTATGGCTTATTTTCGGGGTATGACTTACATTTCTCAAACGATTAAAAACCCTGCCATGCCTTACTTTTTGACTACGTATTAAAAAGGGGGAAACACGGTATATAGGCCACTAACAATTTGTCTTGCATAAAACTACTTTCTGGCCTCCAAGTGTAGCAAATGGATAGTAAGTGAATACAGCAAAACCTACCTGCCGATGCACAGATCTAAGGTTGAGGGTGAAGAGGCTAAGTTGTGAATGGTGAACATCTATTTATTCTGTAATATCTGTGATCTGTGCTTTTCAATACAGTCGAGATCCCCTTAGTTTAATGAGGCTTTTACAAAATAAAAATTGGTCCTCCTCAAGCCTTTCCACCACCACCTTAAAGAACACCCCCAGGATTCCAAGGATGAGGCTATACCAAGAAAAATGAGAAAAATAATTATTTACTGTTCTTTCCCCTCATTGCTTACATTTGTAAGACTCCCATTTCCGAAATGCAATTATCCTATGGTTTAGGAGAAGCCACACTGGCATCATCAGGAAGTTAATATGCAATTCATTTTCTTTGTTATGCAGAGTATTTCTTGACTCCTTTTTGTGTTTTATCTGAGCAAAGTGGAAGCTGAAATAAAATAAAATCTACTTCAATAAGCAGACATATAATTAACATCCTGCACAACAGACTTTAGTTTTAAAAGATATTAGCTTATTAAAAGAATAGGCATCACAATGTATTCTGCATTAGTGATAATCCGTTATGATAGGAAACAATCCAGATAGAGTACTTTAATGAATACTTAGCATCTTATTATGTCAAATCTATCTTAGGTTAGGTAATTAGAATAATTATTTGAAAGACAAAAAGTTAAATTATCATTACTAACACTTTCACTCAAGCTGGCACCAAGTCATAATAAAAATGTGCAAACAGAGGTTGGCTCATAGACTTGAATGCCAAATGATGATTTTCAAAATGCAGCGTTTTCCCTTTGTATTTCTGAACAATGATTCTGGTCTGAATGAGCAACAATGACTTCTGAAGACTAACACATTGAATTGTTACAACTGCGCAATTAAAGATGACACAGTACACTTAATATCCCTGGTTATCCTTCTTTCTATAACCACATTTCACTGATGAACTCATGTGGCTTGTATGCACATGCACATGCACATGTCCACTCTAGAGAATGCTGAATGCTCTTAACACCCACTTATCTCCATGCTAAGAAATACATTAACAGTGGCAGAATGTGATATACCATGCAGTGGGGGACTGAACCATGTGGAAAACACATGGACAACAGTTTACTGCGTGGCTAAACCAAGCAGCAGAGGACATCAAGCAGCTTTCAAATGGTGTAAGTGTTTTGATGCCCACAACCTACCAATTTCATGCACTTAACATTTTCAAAATCACACCCCTTACATCTATATCACTTGATTTGCACCAAGAGGCCATTACTATGTTCAAATTTAAGAGGAGCAGGTACAATTCTAAAGAGCGAAGCAAGAGCCTACCAACTGGAAAGCACAGGCTCATATAATGCGTGAATAGTGATAAATTCCACACATTAAATCCCCCACCCCAGATAAATTATGCAGATTATAATATATACCCAAGGCTATAAATCTCATCAATGTCTTCTATGAAGTCTGGGAACACTAGTACATACAGGGAACACTTTCATCCATAATGATTTGTCCATTCATTCCTATCCAGCAAGAAGATTTCTTCATGTGTGCAAATATGTGCTTTTTATGAGAATTACTACTCCCCCTTAAGCAAATGATACCTATACAAGCATGCACTGGATCTAAGAATCTAAGATTCTAAGGTGGCGTACAATAGTAATATGAAACGAAATACAAATGCAGTAGGCAGAACAATGGCTACAATGGAGTATCAATAGCAGAAAATACCTGGGCAAATAAATATATCATAAAATGTTCTCCCAGTCTTAGCATTTCTAGAATATGATGAAAGAAAAGATGTGGGGAACTGCGATGTTAAAGGAGGCAAAACCACTAGGCAAATCAAATTGCTTATTTTATTTTATTTTACTTTAATCCAAAGCTCCTGCTTATGTCTGCCATCTTGCATTTGTGTGCCAAGCCCTCCGCTTCCCCTCCCTTTAGGTTTGGCCAGATTTAAACTCTCTCTAAACCCTCTGCACACTCAATTGGGGCAAAATGAAAGAATAGGTTGCCTTTGCACGTAGAGTGATTGTTGTTCTTGTAATGTGGTAGAGGGATTTAGAAAGAAAAAGAAACAATAGCAGTGAACAAAACACTAAAAACTGTCTCTAGCTTGATGAGTTAAGAGAGCTTATGCATATTCAAATAGGGAAATCCCCGCTCAACCCTGACGTTTACTGGGTGGCCTTGGGCAGTTGCTAGATTTTTGTTTAACCTACCTTAAAGGGGAGTGGTGAGGATAAAGTGGGAGAACTCCCATGTACAGCACCTGACAGGCTTGGATAAAGGTTGGGATACAAAGATGACTGTAACAGTAGCTTATATTTAAAGTTCTTGGTGTAAAGTGTTCACCAGCATGCCACATCTTTAGAATATAGATCAAGCCAAAAGCCCATCTAATCCAGCATCCTCTTCTCACATCTCAACTAGATGCCTATGGTAAGCCTCAAAGCAGGACCTGAGGGCTCTTCCTACTTCAGATTCCAAGCAACCAGTGCTCAGAGACTACTATCTCCAACAGAGGAGGCTGCACATGGCCATTGTGATTAGCAGCCATTGGTAGTTCCTCCACCTGCACCCACAACATTGGTTTGTGGGGTGGGGTCAGGAGAACCCCCAGCACAGCACAAAAGGGGGTTGTTCTGTCTGGCAAGCTGGAAAGCTTGCATTGGTGGAACAATGGACACAGTGCTGTGTTGAATTTCTCCCCAATTATAAAATGGAAATAATAAAATGCATACAATAAAACAACAACAGCAATAAAATATAAAACACCAGATGGCAGAACAACATAAAAACCAATCACTGGAGACAAAACTAGAAGTAAGTAAAAGGGCTTTGCTCGGTACAGGAATTACATAAAAGAAGACACCGGGTAAGGCACTCAGGGGAGAATATTTGACAACTGAGGTGCCACCATGAAGGCCCTTTCTTGTACACAGATGGTACAGCTTCTGCTACATAAGGATTGACACTCAGAATACTGGTACCTGTGGTTTTTTTTAGCTGCAATGGGTGCTAGCACAAAATGGTGGCCATGGGCAGCAACAAACAAACGAAAAGGTGCCAGCACTCCATGCCAGTGAGTACTATTACAGAAAGTCCTGCTTCTATCATGTTAGGAGGTTGCGAGGAAGTAGGCTGTATGTATACAAAAGTAAGTATTCTGGTTTGTGAATGTTTTTCGGAACCCGAAAGTCTGACATGGCTTCCACTTGAGTGCAGGGAGCTCCTGCAGCCAATCGGAAACTGCACCTTGGTTTTTGAACAGTTTTGGAAGTTGAATGGTCTCTCGGAACGGATTAAGTTCAAAGACATCTGAAGACAGCCCTGTGTCAGTAAATTTTTAATGTCTGATGTTTTACAATTTTTTTATATGCTGTAAGCCACCCAGGGTGGCTTGGGAAACCCAGCCAGATGGGTGGAGTATAAATAATAAAATTACTACTACTACTACTACTACTACCACCACCTCTACTGGGCCATTAAGAAGTGACATGGCAGCAGAGGAAAATTGAATGGACTCCTTCCCTCAACTGGCAGGTACAGTGGTACCTTGGTTTACACACACAATTGGTTCCGGAAGTCTGTACTTAACCTGAAGCGAACTTTCCCATTGAAAGTAATGGAAAGTGGATTAATCCGTTCCAGACAGGTCCGCGGAGTACTTAAACTGAAAATATTCAAACCGAGGTGTACTTAGAAAGACAAAGGCCAGAGTGGAGAGTTGAGTGATTTGAACTAGAAGCTAGAAGATGGACATGGGCTGCAGGCTGACGCCTCTGAGGCAGACCAATGCTTGATTTCTGTTTGAATCCAAGGCTGTGGCTATGGGGGAAGCAAAACCTTCTGGGGTGCTAATGCTGTGAGCCCCTCCATCATAGGCTCAGGTTGTGTGTGTGTGTGTGTGTGTGTGTGTGTGTGTGTAGTATCTGGGAATTTGAGCACTGTGGAAGAATAGAGGTTTCCTAAACTCCCTGCACTTTTAACAAACAGTGCCCACATTTCTGGGGGAAAGCCATGACTGTTTGAAGTGGTATGATACTGCTTAAAAGTATAGTGCAGACAGGGACTTACTTCCAAGTAAACATGCATAGGATTGCATGGTTAAATTCTTCTGCTCTGTATTTTGGCCAGATTCAACCCCCCCCTCCCCCCAAAAGAACACTGGTCGGGTTTATTTAGGACTGACCAGATGGCAGCCCTAGAGAATGCAAAAATAAGGCAAAACCAGCAGTGACAGCTGATGTGTGTATGAACCTGGTAAGAGGAATAAAAAAGTGTAGGAACAGCAAAAAGACAGCAAGGGTTCCCTGTAGTTGCTGACACTGCATAACCTTTTTAAAAGCAAATGGTTCCTGCTGTGGGTAAATAATGGAGCATGAAGAAGCCAGGTGGAGCTATGGGGAAAGAAACAACAGCAACAGAAGTCTGCCAGTGACTGTGGAACATTCAAGCCCCAGTTGGGAAATTCACAGACAACAACTGGGAAGACCACAGACTGCTGCAATACATGCCATTAAAAGTGTGTTGGAATTCTAGAGTAGCTCAGGCCAGTCAGAAACTGCTCAGGAGATGAATGGCTAATTCTGATGAAAAACAAACAACAGAAATAACTGTGAATCAAAAAGACTGCAGCAGACACTACCAATGGGTTTCCTTTAACAATTAAGCACTTCCCAAAGTAGTCACACTTTCTATTAAATTTAATCCCATTTTTGTCCGGATTAATCATGATGCCAAATGCACAACAGTATAGGAGGAAAACAACTACCAGACTTTTAGAAGACATCTGAAGACAGCCCTGTTCAGGGAGGCTTTTAATGTTTAATAAATAATAATAATAATAATAATAATAATAATAATAATAATAATAATAATAATAATTTATTATTTATACCCCGCCCATCTGGCCGGGTTCCCCCAGCCACTCTGGGCGGCTTCCAACAAAACAGAAATTCTAAAATACAGAAATCCATCAAACATTAAAATACAGAAATCCATTAAACATTAAAAGCTTCCCTAAACAGGGCTGCCTTGAGATGCCTTCTAAAGGTCTGGTAATTGTTGTTCTCTTTGACCTCTAGTGGGAGGGCATTCCACAGGGTGGGTGCCACTACCGAGAAGGCCCTCTGCCTGGTTCCCTGTAACTTGGCTTCTCGTAGTGAGGGAACCGCCAGAAGGCCCTCGGAGCTGGACCTCAGTGTCCGGGCAGAACGATGGAGGTGGAGACGCTCCTTCAGGTATACCGGACCGAGGCCGTTTAGGGCTTTAAATAGATTATTGTGTTTTATTTTCTGTTGGAAGCCGCCCAGAGTGGCTGGGGAAACCCAGCCAGATGGGCGGGGTATAAATAATAATAATAATAATAATAATAATAATAATAATAATAATAATAATATTTCCACTCCAGTGTGACAGGCTTCCCCAAACTAAGGCCCGGGGCCCGGATGCGGCCCGCGAGGCACTTTTATGTGGCCCCCAGCCGCCCACTGCTGCCGCCTGCTCTTAACGGCGTGGCTGCCCACTTTCGGGTCGCCGGAGCATCAGAAATAGTGCATGCACAAGCGTCATTTCCGGAGCACTTCTGGGCACAAGCTATTTCTGGAGTTCCAGTGACCCGGAAGTGTGCTGGAAATCGCGTGTGCACACATGTATGGGTGCACGCTCCCACGTGCTCCAGCCCACAGTGCGATTGGCGCTGGCGGCACCGGCCCTCGGCGAAGTAAGTTTGGGGACCCCTGCTATACAGTATACTCTACTTGTGACAGAAGCAGAGCCTGTCTTTCCCGACATATCTCTGCAGTTTTTCTCATTGAAATGGTTCTCCTCACTGGCTTTGCAATATGTTTTATGTTCCTGTAGACCCAGGTGGCGCTGTGGGTTAAACCACAGAGTCTAGGGCTTGCTGATCAGAAGGTTGGCGGTTTGAATCCCTGCAACGGGGTGAGTTCCCGTTGCTCGGTCCCAGTTCCTGCCCACCTAGCAGTTCAAAAGCACATCAAAGTGCAAGTAGATAAATAGGGACCACTCTGGCAGGAAGGTAAACGGTGTTTCCGTGCGCTGCTCTGGTTCACCAGAAGCAGCTTTGTCATGCTGGCCACATGACCCAGAAGCTGTCTGTGGACAAACGCCGGCTCCCTCGGAGCCCCTTTACCTTTATCTCCCTTCTTATCTCTAAATCAGTGGCATGGGAGAGCAAGGAAGGGCCCAGCCACTTTCTGCACTGCAGGAACAATTATGTTATCTCCTGGGGCACTACAGTATTTGCCAGTCCTTTATATGTAAACTTTTCTCTGCCAAAGCCCCACCAAATGAGTTAAGCAGAGCAAGAGATAGGTTATGTTAGCATGCATCGCTAAGGGTTTAACTGCCACTTTTGAAAATTCCCAAAGTCCCTTTACTGTGACCAAATGTGACAAAATAGCAAGGAGCTTTGGGGGTCTATCAGAACCCTTGATCAGTCTAGACGTTAATCAAGGTGTGGGGGGGGGATAAGAAGAAAATGGTTTGGTATTGAAGCTATAGGGCTGGATGCAACTAATGGGTCTGACTAGCTGAAACCTGGGCAAGGATGCTCACTAGTGCAATGGGGCCATCTCCTCTTCCTGCCAAATAGGCTCAGCTGCTCAGGGAGGTAGGAGAACCCCCAGAACAGTGCACAAGGGGAGGAGAGGGTAGATCACTCCATCAAGCAAGCAGAAATGCTTATGGTCCTTAGCAGCGCATCCCAGAATGTCTCCATTGGCTTAAGAAAAAATATTTTTGTTGTTTAATTATAGGCACATCCCATTCACCACTTGAGGCAAAAAGGGCATGCATTGTCATGGAAATTCTACTCAATATTGATCCAGAGTAGATTCCAATGTATAGTTAGCAGGATTCCCAAAAAATAGAACAGAGGAAATTGTATTTCATACCAGCAGAGCTTTACTGCTGTTGTTGTTTAGTCATTTAGTCGTGTCCGACTCTTCGTGACCCCATGGACCATAGCACGCCAGGCACTCCTGTCTTCCACTGCCTCCCGCAGTTTGGTCAAACTCATGTTCGTAGCTTCGAGAACGCTGTCCAACCATCTCGTCCTCTGTCGTCCCCTTATCTTTGTGCCCTCCATCTTTCCCAACATCAGGGTCTTTTCCAGGGAGTCTTCTCTTCTCATGAGGTGGCCAAAGTATTGGAGCCTCAGCTTCACGATCTGCTACTGAAGGCAAATGAGCATAATGGTCACAAATCCAATACATTCAGGATTGGCACTGTCCATAAGAAATCCAGCTGTAGCAGATTTAACTTAAACTCACAATAACTTATAATAAGTATAAACCTTAACACTACGTAAGGATACAGGACACCACACCAGAAGGAAAAGAGATAGAAAGAGAAAGTGTGAAACTCAGTTTCCTTCTGGCATATTATTATAGTCAGCATGACCTTGACAGAAGAGATAATAGAACCACTTTAAACTAGCTGTACTCAGCTTCTCTGAAGGAATAACCCAAACACCACGAACCTTCCGCTTGTTTCTTTCACACAGAGAAGCTTCCAGAACCCTCTTGAATTAATTAGAATAGGAAAGATCTCTACACATCAGATCAATACTTTCTGCGCCAAGAAAAGCAAACTGACGCAATACCCCCATGCATTCGCTGAAAATTGCCTTACCTGTGTTGTACAGCGGTGCAGGATCTCACCAGAGACCAGCACTGCTGCCAGTATCGCTTCTCTTGAGGCAGCAGGGCAGGTAATGTGCCTGTGGGGGCACTGCCACTTGAGGTGGTTGCCTCACCTTGCCTCATGGGTGGGCTGGCCCTCATAGGCTGTTTACAATACTATACCTTTAAATCACAGTTGAAGCAAATTCCCCCTCTCCAATAATTTTGGGCACTTTGGTTTGTTAAGGGTTGTTGGGAAGTGTAACTCTGTGAAGCAAAAACTACAGCACCCGGAATTCTTTGAGGGAAAGAATGTGCTTCAAATGTGATTTAAAGTTATAGTGTGTTCATAGCCTTAGTGTCTGTAGATCAGAATTTGCCACTAACCCACCGCTCTCAAGAGTCAGGAACAAGCAACCACATCATGTATCTCAAAATGCACCACACCTGAGGGCCATAGAGTAGACTTTATTACCACACCAATATCTCTTTGACGTTGTACCACCAAGCTGTTGCAAAATCTTAAGGAGCCCCCATCAGTCCAAAGCTTGTTCATCTTGGTGGCTCTTTTCAAAACAACAGCAGAGCTTTCCTCCATTTCTATGTTAAAAAAAGGTCTTTGCTAGATATAAACACAATAAATATAACACTCATTAAGAGCCAGCAGGTACAAGGGTACAGTAATGTGCTAGATAAAAATAATAGCTCAATATGGGATAATGGTCTAAAAACGTAAACTGAAGTTAATAGGTTTATTTTTTAATGAAAATAGCTGAGAAAATATTTCCAAATACATTTTTATTTCATCCTCTAAGTTGGCCAAACAGGCTTTCAAATGATAATGTACAACCCCTATAAAAATCAGATCATTGTTTTACATTTTGAGATCAATATTGCAATACAGCACAGTCCCGATTCACCACAGCTATCTGTGCCTTGTCAAAATGTCTTTTAATGCAAAATTGGGATTAAATGTGAACATTCTGTTATATGTCATACCAAGGTATACTTTCGGGCATGAGTAAAGGATAACTAACGGCGGCTTATGTATTTCAAATATCCTTTTCCACATAAAGCTGTGCTAAAATCAGTTGTGACTTCTCTGAGGAAAATAGACGGGAGATAAAAGAAAATGGACCTCTTTATTCCAGTAACAAGGCAGGAGTGAAGTTGGCCAAGCTAAATTGCAGCAGCAACTCTGACCATGGTCAGCACCAACTGTCAGTGCTTTGGGGCATCTCCTAAGGTTCAAACCACAGTAGGGGTTCAATCTTGAAATCTCCTCGTCCTGCTGTGCCGGTCCTTGCTGCTTCTGATCATTCACCTGCCTTCTCTAAAGACTTGTTCTCATGTTATACTGAACACAGGAACAAGAGTGAACCTTTATAACTGTGTGAAACACTGTACATTTGTCGAGTTGCACACAGGTACAACTGTACACTTATATCATAGAATCATAGAGCTGGAGGGAGCATGAGGATTATCTAGTCCAACCTGCTGTAATGCAGGAATCTTTTTGCCCAAAATAGGGCACGAACCGATGACCCTGAGATTCAGATTCTCATGCTCTACCGACTGAGCTATCCCTTGAACGTTACATGGAAAGAACTGTATAAGTGTATAGCTCTGCTATTGTATACACAAATTGTGCATTCATTTTACATGATGCGCAAACACTCCTTGTGTGAAACATCGTACACGTGTTGATTTGCAGAGATGAGCTGCTGTGCACACAGGTACAATTGTCTATTTGTTGACCATTACATGGGAATAACTGCATAAGCATAAAGGTAAAGGTAAAGGGACCCCTGACCATTAGGTCCAGTCACGGATGACTCTGGGGTTGTGGCGCTCATCTCGCTTTACTGGCCAAGGGAGCCGGCGTTTGTCCGCAGACAGCTTCCGGGTCATGTGGCCAGCATGACTAAGCCACTTCTGGCGAACCAGAGCAGCGCACGGAAACTCCGCTTACCTTCCCGCCAGAGCGGTACCTATTGATCTACTTGCACTTTGACATGCTTTTGAACTGCTAGGTGGGCAGGAGCTGGGACTGAACAATGGGAACTCACCCCGTCATGGGGATTCGAACCGCCGACCTTCTGATCGGCAAGCCCAAGGCTCTGTGGTTTAGACCAGAGTGCCACCCACGTATGAGCATACATCTCAGCTATTGTGCAAAAAAGGTACAAAGATTGTGCACTTATGTTACGTAATGTGTGAATACTCCTTGAATGAGCAAGCAATGAGAGGAAACATAATCCCTGCAGGTCTTATCCTCTTTCTTTCTTTTTGGTGGTGGTGGTGGGGGAAGCATGCAGAGTCCACAGGTAGAGGCAAGGAAATGGACAGTGGCAACAGCAACAAGAGCTACACCCATAAAAGTGGCATTCTGAGAGCATCTTGCCAAAGCCCCCCCCCCCAAAAAAAAGAACAAAATTGGAATTGGCACTTTACTATGAGTGTCCTTTGCAAGGGCAATATGCCGAGAGAACAAAATAGGAGTAATGCACGGGAGCAAAGACATACATGGAGAAGAGGCAGGGATACAAAAGGACCAGGTTAGATTGGAGGCCAGGTTAGATTAGGGGCAGATATTTGGGGCCTCATTCAGAAGGATGCACAGGAGAGCCTCCAAACACAGCAGGGATGAATCACCACCTTGTGCAGTAAATGAAGCAACATTGTGTTATTTATTTATTATATTTATATATCACACTGGAAGGAGCTCATGGGTGTAACTGCTCTCATGGAAAACTCCTGATGGAGAAAGGTGGGGAGGTTGTTTTCATTGGGTGGTGTTCAGCACTAGTCCTACTCAGAGTAGATCCATTGAAATGAATGAACCTAAGTTAGTCATGTCCATTTACTTCAATAGGTCTGCTCTGAGTAGGACTACGGTAGCATTAACCGCCCCTGACCCCTCCCAAAAACCTTGAACATTTGGGGAGGGAAACCTTCAGAACAGTGTGGGAGATTTTGTCAGAGCTGCAGGGGAATGAGTAGATTAAAACAGCCCCCTCCTCGTTTCTCCATTCAGAGCCTCCACTGGACCTCAGTCGGGATCCAAACCTTTAAAGCTGTGGTAGCCAAGGTGGTGCCCTCCATGTGCTGTTGGACAATGGCTCCCATCATCTCGGACCATTGCCTGTGATTGCTGATGGGGAATTGGAGTTGAACAACAACTTGAGGGCTGCAGGGTAGCAACTCTTGCTTCAAAAGGAAAATAAATTAAGCAGAGGTAAAGGCTGGACCAAGCTTCTCTACCTGCCACTGCATCAAAAATATTGTATCACCGAAGCTTAATATAGCTTATTGATGCAATCCAAACCTATTGCCCTCAAGAGTTCTGGAACAGCACTAGTATTCCACCAAAAACCATTTACAGTTCCAATTAAACTTATAGGGCATTGTGAGATTGTTGTTGTTTTTTTACCCCTTTATGCAGAAAATTGTTTTCCAAAGGCCACCTCAGTCTTTATTTTTCCTTCTTCAACAAAAATGATATATGCATTCCTTTCCAGGGTTACTGATAAGAGACCTTTGGAGGTAGATCAGGAGAGGATATTGAAAGGCATATTCTTGAGACCCAAACACTTTTATTAAATGTTCACCCTGATTACCATACAATATACTTTCTGAATTGAATGCTGAATTGTACATCCAAAACTCATTTTATACTAAGCAGCTACTTTGAAAGAGGAAAAAAGGCAGTGGAGAAATGGAAACTATAAGGCACGTTATCTGTGCTTCAAAAAATAGAGTGATGTCTATCTACAAAAATGCTAAATCAAGTTTCAGTTTTTGCTATTGCTGGTCATTAACTATAAAACTTTAAAAACTTGTAACCAACTGCTGGAAATCATTTATCCTGCTCTCCTGCACTACTATTAATACCAGGATAATCTATCTCTGTTAGAAAAAGTTTAATCTTCCAAAATTCTTTTGAAAAGGAAATGAAGGCTTTTTTTAAAAAAAGAAAAAAGTTCTGATGCTATTTCAAGATTTACAGTCTTATAGGGGAAGTAAAATGATAGGAAATTTATTCTATTCTTTAGTCATTTGTATTGTATTTGAGAAGCCAGAGAAAAAAACATGGATGCATTTTTGTCATCGTCTAGGAAGAGTTGCCAACTTGTTGCTGTACTTCTGCAGCATGGTAAATTTTGTCCAAGGTGAGATTGCAGTCTTGAACAGTTGGGCTGCTCAGATTCAGTGTTCTCAGTGGGGCTGGATGTCATCCCACTTCTTTTCAGGCAGACACGGTTGAATCTGCTTCCTTCAAAGCAATAATAATAATAATAATAATAATAATAATAATAATAATAATTTTATTAGATATACCTCACCCATCTGGCTAGGTTGTTCCAGCCACTCTGGGTGGCTTCCAACACATATAAAAACAGAATAAAATGTCAAACATTTAAAACTTTCTGATACAGGGCTGCCTTTAGATGTCTTCCAAAACTTGTGTATTTCTTTATCCCCTTGACATCTGGTGGGAGGGCACCACTGCTGAGAGGGACCTCTGCCTGGTTCCCTGTAACTTAACATCTCGCAGTGAGGGAACCGCCAAAAGGCCCTCAGAGCTGGACCTCAGTGTCTGGGCTGAACAATGGGGGTGGAGATGCACCTTCAGGTATATAGGGCCAAAGCCATTGAGGGCTTTAAAGGTCAGCACCAACACTTTGAATAAAGCATACTGGACAGGTACGCCATCTATGTGGGGCTGTGGGGGCTGAACCCCCCCTCGAGCCCCCTCAATATTAGATTTAGATTTCTAGGCATTCTAGGAAGTTTAGATTTCTAGGCATTGAGTTACAGGAGAGTCTGTCCTGGAGTGTTAATACAAGGGGGCTTGTGAAGAAGGCGCAGCAGAGACTGTATTTTTTGATAATTTTAAGGAAAAACCATCTTCCACAAAAGCTGCTGCTTGCCTTCTATCACTGTGCCATACAGAGCGTGCTCACATACGGTTTATGTGTGTGGTACAGAAGCTGTACTTCCCAGGACAGAGCAGGGCTGTGTAGAATTATTAAAACAGCAGAGAGCATTATTGGCTGCTCACTCACCACCTTAGAACAAATTTACACCACCAGGTGCCATAGAAAAGCACTAGATATATCAAGAGATCCAACGCACCCTGGTCACCATTTCTTTCAGCTCCTGCCATCGGGACGGAGATATAGAACAATGCAGGCAAGAACGAGCCGTCTCAGGAACAGTTTCTTCTCTAGAGCAATTTTGGCCTTAAATGGAAAGCCTGGACTTTGAAGTCATCTTATTTTACTTGTTATTTTGTATTATATTTACTGTTTTTAATTAGGTTTTTATAATTTTGGATTATGCGGAATGCTTTATCGGAGTGGATGTAGCAACCAAGTAATTTCGTTGTTCCCGCAAGGGGACAATGACAATAAAGATATCTTATCTTATCTTAATATTCTGCAGCCAGTCAGGCCCTATTGGGCCCTTCCAGAGCTCCAGCTAGGACCTATTGGGCCTTTTGGACAGCACAACAGGACCCATTACGCATCATCATCATCAACACACACACACAGGGCAGCAGTTGTATTGGGGAGTGTGTGTGGGATTATTAGTTGTGTTGGGGAGTGTTTGTGGGACTATTGGGCTATTCTTGTTTTAATTTTTATTATGCATTTTGTGTTTTTATATTGTGATTTTATGTTCAGAAATGGGGATATGGGGCGGTATACAAATGTAATAAATGGTATTGAGCCAAAGCACTGCCCATGACAGCAGGCAAACATTCCTCACAATAACCAGGTTGACCATAGCTCAAGCAGACACATAGTTAATTAAACACATAGTTTAATCTGCTATAGTCCCACAACATCAAAATTCTGGAATACTAGGTTATTATTATTATTAGTAGTAGTAGTAGTAGTAGAGGAGAGTGCAAAATATGGTCTGAAGCTCAACATCAAAAAAAAAAACAAGATCATGGCCACTGGTCCCATCACCTCCTGGCAAATAGAAGAGGAAGAAATGGAGGCAGTGAGAGATTTTACTTTCTTGGGCTCCTTGATCACTGCAGATGGTGACAGCAATCACAAAATCAAAAGGCGCGTGCTTCTTAGGAGAAAAGCAATGACAAACCTAGACAGCATCTTAAAAAGCAGAGACATCACCTTGCCGACAACGGTCTGTATAGTTAAAGCTATGGTTTTCCCAGTAGTGATGCATGGAAGTGAGAGCTGGACCATAAAGAAGGCTGATCGCCGAAGAATTGATGCTTTTGAATTATGGTGCTGGAGGAGACTCTTGAGAGTCCCGTGGACTGCAAGAAGATCAAACCTATCCATTCTGAAGGAAATCAGCCCCGAGCGCTCACTGGAAGGACAGATCCTGAAGCTGAGGCTCCAATACTTTGGCCACCTCATGAGAAGAGAAGACTCCCTGGAAAAGACCCTGATGTTGGGAAAGATTGAGGGCACAAGGAGAAGGGGACGACAGAGGATGAGATGATTGGCCAGTGTTCTCAAAGCTACCAACATGAGTCTGACCAAACTGCAGGAAGCAGTGGAAGACAGGAGTGCCTGGCGTGCTATGGTCCATGGGGTCACAAAGAGTCGGACACGACTAAACGACTAAACAACAACAGTAGTAGTAGTAGTAGTAATGCTTATGAAAGGGCTATCCCCATGCTCATGCTCATAACTCCAAAATTCACTGGCTGAAAGAACATGAGGGTATGTAAAGAGTATGACTCCAGCCATGGACATAACCTGCCATGAATGTGGAACAGACACCCTGCACTCACTTTCTGCTCCAAATTCAATCCTAAACACATCAGGTCAAATAGCCACTATGCTACTAGAAATGGTCAGTGTGAGAAGGCTCTGACTGCCAGCATCTCTCCATCGTTTCAGGCAGGATGACTTTCCCAGCCCAAGTTGGAGATGTTGGGCCTTGAAACTGGGACTTTCTACAGCTGCAGCAGGTGCTCCCCCACCTAGTCATAGCCTTTGTTGCAAACCATAGAAAAGTTTTCATTTAAAACAAAAACAAAAACAGCAAACAGTAAAACCTAAGAAGTGGAGGAGGTGGGAGAAAGTTTGTTAATTAGCACCATTTACTCAGCATGAGCTCCAGCAGACCAGAAAAGCCCTCAGCACATGGACGTACTGTAGTGTTAGCAGGTTGCTGCCCACATTGGTTAACACTTAGCAAATAACCATCATCATTTATAATAGCTGCAGAACAAAACAGGGGGAAATAAGGAGAAGCAGAAGGAGTCAAAGAGTATACTCAGCACATATACGGCACACTGCATATACCAATTTCCCATTACAGCTGCCTCAGGGATACTAAGCTGAGCATGGACAGCTGGTCCTCACCATCTGTAGCTGGTAACTGTACCCAGCGCCCAGGACAGGCAGCGCAGGTGAGGCAGGGAATAATATAGCTTCTATCAGCATAAAGTAGATAACACGTCATCAGGACAGAGCAGTAAAAGGTCTGCCTTTGGAATCAGAAAGCAACTCAATAGCAATTTGCATCCTGATACAGTTGCCTGGTTACCAGCCATGGGATGCTGGCAATGGTTAGTAATGGGAACACACTGTTCATTAAGAAGCCAGATGGGAATGTATAGCATGGCGTAACTCCTTGTTAACTTGGGAGCCACTTTGGCACAGGATGGGAGGGCTCATCAAGGAAAAAGATAATGGAAGAAACCCTCTCATCCATCAAGCCCTTCATTTCTTCTGCCAACTCTATACTAGGGCTCAGGTAAGACACTCAGTTTTGTATTTGTTTTCACTGGAGCCACAAACCTGAAGCTTCCATTCTTCTTTTCCACATTATATGCCTTTGGAAAGGTCTGCCTTGTCAAAGGTGCAGAAGAACATTCCACTTGACCCTAATTTGGACCCATAAATACCACAGGCACAACCTTATGTGAACGTCTGGCGCTGAAGTCTTCTGATGAGATGGATGGCACTTGCTCCAGAGCTCTTGGCTGGAAGGCTTGGGCAGGAGTAGTCCTAGTGACTTGGGTGGAATCTACTCACATATTTAAAAAAGCTGTGAAAATGCTTTTTCTAAAAAACAGTTTTGAAAAATAGATTGAATTTGACATAGCTCACTGTCGCCATCTAGTGTCACTTTTGTACATTGCACTTTACAACACATTTATAGCATTTTATTTGCAGCTCAGTACTTGTAAGGACTATGGAAGGTTTTGAGGTGAACCATAATTACGAAGCTAGCTATGACATTTGCTGATCTCTGCACTCAGCTCTAGGTTACGATTACAAATTCTCAGTTCCGTTAAGAAAGAACACACTGTGCTTGCACTTGCACAGCAGCCTACATATGCATCAGTTTCCCCCAGCTATAGCCCTCATCTACATTTGGCTGACTTTCTTTGACAACCTGATGAGAAAATCATAAGTATGTAGCTCATACACAGGGCAGCTTGCTTTGCGCAAACCCTTGCCATTTATTTGATTGGAGAGTGCTCAATTTACATACTTTCCTGGTGCTCTGCAGCATCCTGTGCATGGGATAATCAGGCCCCTAAGGCTAAATTGTCAATCTGAAAACATCATGTTTTCTTACACTGTCTTGAAATTTCCTTGTTACACATTGGGGGTGGTGGGGAAACAGATGCCTTTACCAATCAACATAAACACACTTGATATGAAATTCTGATGAGTGTTTCATCTTTTATTGGATGTTTCAAGGATGTGCTCAGGAAAGGGATAAAAAATACACATTTCTGGGCATCCTGACTACATTAGATGGTGAGGAATGTGATGGAGGGAGAAGACAGCTTGGTGCCAGATTATCTCCAAGACCACCTTTTCCAAGATTGTTCACCCAGGTCACTTCAAATTATGGGTGGGGCCCTCCTGACTCTATTTCAAAGGAGAACATTTTCTGAAAGTGGTGGGAACTGGATCCGGCCAGTGGGCCAATTATGACAGCTGGGTGGAGCTGCCCATCTGTCAGTCACCTGGTGCCTCCTCCCTCTGCAAGCAGCTTGCCAAGCACTTTGCAAAGCTGGCACAACAGAAACCCTTTTTGCTGGGCAAATTAGCAAGACGGTGCCTTGAAATGAGCTTCTGAATACCCAATAATCAGCTGGTTGGTGGGTCTTCTGAAGCCCCTTTCAAATCATCCGCAATGGCAGAAACATTATTATTATTATTATCATCTTAGCCAGCATGGTGTAGTGGTTAAGAGTGGTTGACTCGTAATCTAGTGAACCGGGTTTGCTTCCCTGCTCCTCCACATGCAGCTGCTGGGTGATCTTGGGCTAGTCACACTTCTCTGAAGTCTCTCAGCTTCACTCACCTCACAGAGTGTTTATTGTGGGGGACGAAGAGAAAGGAGGTTGTTAGCCACTTTGAGACTCCTTAAGGGGAGTGAAAGGCAGGATATCAAGTCCAAACTCCCCCTCCCCTCCCCCTCCCCCCTCCTCCTCCTCTTCTTTTTCTTCTCATACATTCCAAATTATGACATAGTCACATTTATTTAGGTGAATGAATATGGCCCCCAAGAAGTGTGCACATAGCACCCTACATACCATAAATTCACCCCTGTCTGGCATTCTTGCAGCCTCCCTAGATGCCTTCACATCTTGATCAGAAAAGGCCCCCTGAGATGAGTTATGATGTCTTCCCCTAGTGCAGAACACTGGTGGGAAGCAAGTCTCACTGAGGACAATGGGGCTGACTCCCTAGTAAGCACGCTTGGGATTGCACTGCCCACTGATTTGTCACTAATCTGAAGGCAATCAAGTGAAGTCACTGGAGCCAATCAACAAATATCAACAACTTACTCATTTGGGGCTCCACCTTTCAACTCTGTGGTACGAGGTGTGATGTTTCTCTCCCTATGGGCGAGATGGCAAGTGGATGCTCCAAAGTGGCTTCCACAGAACAGTCTGAAATATTCATTAAAAATACCAATGAAAGCAAATATTAAAAGCAAGTTGACAAAAAATGCTATCAAAAGATCAATATCAAAACATATCTAGATCAACAGTTTTGGAAAATATTATTCTTAATAAAATTTGATTAGAATTGCAGGTCTTGCTGAAACAAATTTTTTTTTAGCAGGCACAGTTAAAGCACCTTCCTAATATTAATTGGCAGGGAGATCGAGAGAGCACTTGCTGCCACACTGATGGATCAATTCCTTGCATGGGTAGAATGAACATTTTGTATCACTTGTAAAAGTGAGGTTCTGCAGGTGGAAAGCAGCTGAGTGGGCACATATGGGTTAAAGCAATCCTTCAAGGGAACTGTTGCAGTTCATTGTGAATGGTAAGATTTGCTACCATTACTCCACTTGACATAATTTAAACAATCCCTAAAGGCCACTTCTGAAGAGTAAATTGGGGGCACATGATTCTAAGTATAATTTGTCAGAGTACCTGCAGTGTATAGAAGGGAAGAAGTGCCTTATCCAGTCCTTACAGGAAGCAAAACGTCTCAGGATCCATAGCCTGATGTGCAGTAGTTCATTGGTAATTCTCCCAAACAGTCACATAGCCAAGAGAGAATCTAGGACAGTGGTAAAGAGATGCTTACAAAAACAGGCAGGACAAAGGAACTCTGCAATCTCATTCTTCCAAACATGCTGCGCTAAACTTAACTGCTGACAATCAGCCTGGACCTCGCTGGTATGCACAATAGTATATGCAGTTCCAATGAATCAGAGAGAAAAGGATTCATCTTCATCGCAGATCAAGCCTCTTGTTATAAAATATGTTGTGCTTTGAAGATCCCACAATTCAGATAAAATTATACAGTATACTACATGCTTGAAATGAAAAGGTTTCTGGAGAAAGATTGTTGGGGGGGGGGAGCAAGGTGAAAAATCTTGTGACGCAAAGCAGGTGGTGTTACAGGCTCCAAAGGTATGGTATGGTATCTCGCATCAAAGCTCACAATGAAATCTCAGTCTTCTGAAATTGGAAAGGTGTCAATTTAATTTTAAAGCTTCTCTTCTGGATTTGTCCTTAATGTTTCACAAGAGCAGGTGACAGAACTGTCCAGAGTTATTCTATAATGAACTCTACAATACACAAGAGGCAGATAATTCATTAAGTAGTTGGGGGGAAGTTTGGGGTCCACAGATTTATAGGATTCATTTGGGTGCCTTCATGTGATCCCTTTCAATTTAGCAGTTCTTGATTCCTATCAGTGCAGTCTGCCTAAGGCAAATTAGTCAAAACTAATAGTCCTAGTGAAGTGGCCAGTATCTTCTCTCTTTATGATTGCTAGCTAGGTTCAAGCTATGACCAAGTGACATTTTATGCTAGTGGGTGTAGATTATTCGGCAATCATCATCAACTCAACTGCCTGATACTAACAGTAATGCTCTTGATGGGAAGCACGGGTTTCATCACAATTCCAAGGCTTCAGTCTGGGATCTGAGATGCTGCCTATTAAACCTGAGGCCTTCTTGAAAAGATAGCACGGAGACTGGCCTTCAGCAGGCCTTGCCTGCATTGCTTAAGGGTTTTTGCCAGTATAAGTTCTACTTCAAAAGTTATTTTAACAAAAAAAAAGAGAACTAAGGCTCTAAGACATCTAAGGAATAAATATCATTCCAGCTGTATGTCACTGAGTGTGTCTGTAAACACAATGGTCGCAGGCTGTGATTAACATTCAGATGCTAATGCACTGTCACCAAGCTGGAACTCATTTGAAGTCTGAACTTTTCCTCAGCTGATGCTTTCAGTTAATGTATATGCTGTAATCTGTACACATAAATGAAAATCAATAAGGAGTTAATGGAAAGAAAATGCCTTGGGGAGCTCTGGGTACCACATAGAGGATTCTTACAGGGAAGCAAAACAAATAGTTGAAGTAAATGGATAAAAGGAGTGGATTGTTTTGCAGAAGAATCTGATCAGGAACTGGCAGAGTCCTTTATATGATGCTTATCTTGGACATACTGCAGACACAAGCTTCTGATGGGTTTAATGTGTTTTCACTCTATCAGGGTTATAAAAGAGAGCCTCTACCCAGAGAAAATGTGTGAGAAACATCCAAGCTGGAATGACTCACCTCGTTACAACAAAAGGTCTATAGATCTTACCTTTATCAGAGTTACAGAAAACAAATTTTCAAGGAACTGGGCATCGCACATGATGGATGTAATGAACTGCACGATACATTTTCAGTGAAAGGACATTGCAATTTCCTCTCTGGGCTCCATATTGTAAAAGCACTTGATATTAATTTTCAGAAAGCAAAAAGAATGTTTGTCTGAACCATTTCCCACAAAATCTCTCAGACTAATAGTTTCTGCAAGTGTTGTTAGATTGTACAAAAACTAAAGTGCAGCAAGAAACTTACTTAGCTACCTTCCCCACCACACCATAATTTACTAAAGTGTTTCCTTCTGGTTTCTGTGAATGCATGTAGGACAGCAGATCAAATCCAGCTGATGTTGACGATATAAAATTATACATTAAATAATAAGAGGGGTTTTTTTTACAACAAGTTTTTATTCTACTTGATAGGATGCCTGAAGGCCTAACTACATGTTATGTGCATATGCATGTAATAAAAAAAGGCAGATGATTGATTTTTTTCTAAGGAAAAGCTGTTTTAGGATGGATGGACAATTTGGAGTGAAGAAACTGTGAGTTCTGGGGGCGGGGAGTGGTATTTAACCCTTTCGCTATCCCACTGCTTCCGAATCCTGTTTCTCAGTTGCTTTGCTCTCCATTCCATTAAGATTCAGATGATATCTTTGGGCCAATCCTGCACATCACATGGCGCAGAGCACCGTTGTCCTGTCTACCCATCTGTGCCAAAATATTCTCAATTTCTAAAAGTGGCCAAAAGTGCCTTTTCTGAGAGCCAGGTACTATACATGAGGCCTAAAGTGTTACCCAGAATTTAAACAAACTTTCCTCATACTTCAGCCTAATACATTTCGTCAAGAAATAATGTGTGGCCTTTCACCATTTCTTCCTTAGAACCTTCTACTAGTGTTAAATCCTTGCACCAAATTGCTTTACAGAAGGTTCCGACCTTCCTGTTTCTGCTAATTAACTCAGCTTAATTAAAAGCAAATTCTCAGTCACCTCTTATTGGACTGTAGAAAGTGCCTCAGGCAGAATACCTTTGAGGAATGATCCCCTTTTTTATCTCTTTCCTTCCACGGCAATCCCAATTAAAAGAATACTTTAATAACTTTCATTCCCAAGGAAGTCTCTTGCTATCAAGAAAATTCTCAGGAGGCGAGAGTGGGACCAAAAAAATATATATGGTGGGGGCTGAGGCAGCATATGTTCCTGTAAGGCACATAGATAATCAGCTTCCGGAACAGGGGAAGCAAGGGGAAATCGTGACACACCAAGTTTTCTTACCCAAATCAGGAATCCAGTACTTCCTCATCTGGACTTTACAAGGGTCACGAAATATATGTATGTTACATAATGAAAGTGATATCCAATGACAATGACTTGCATGACTGAATCAATAGATTACTTCCATCATGGTGCTCATATGTTGCTTAGGGTCAGTAAAGTGGTTGTGTCCTATGGCATCCTGCCACCTGAAGCTCCTCCTACTCAGCCCACCAAAGATAGGCAGGGGGCAAAAACCAAGATTCAAAAGGCTAAGAGGAGAGGAAAGGAGCCTAAGGCCCAGAAAGTGGAGATGAACATTGCTCCTTGCATTTCAACAGTTCTTCAGAGCTTGAATAGGAAAATTGTATGTTCTGTTAAATTTATTTTTGAGAGAGGACAAATTGTTCAAAAAAGCAACCCTAGCCTGAAAAGGGCAAGAAAGTGAACAAAACAGTGGAACGTGATGGAAGGCATGTATAAGCACAAGATTTCCATATAGATGGAAGCTGCATTCCCAGGGGTTCACAAAAATCTCAGATCAAACACAGGGCTTGCATGCAACTGAGTGAGGGGACAGGAAATAAAGATATTCATCCAATAAAGAGATGAAGAATAAATGTCAATGGGAATCCACGATAAGGTTTTCCTGTCACTGATGTGTGTCTTCCCATCTCCACGTACAATCTGACCTTGCTATTGTATACTGCCACCTCTTTCTCCTTGAGATATAGAATATGTAATGCGAGAGTTGTTTAACTTCCAGAGCTCTTCTAACAATAAGTTGCATACACAGCATCATGTGCTCACTTTCCCCATCACTTGAGTTAGGATCATAGAATTATAGAGTTGGAAGGGACCACGAGGGCCATCTAGTCCAACTCCCTGCAATGGAGGAATCTTTTGCCCAATGTGGGGTTCGAACCCATGACTCTGATTATGCTCTACTGATTCAGCTGGTTTCAAATCTAGACAGCAAGAATTTCCATCCAAATCCTACCCTGATAAAGACTTGGGACTGTGCTTGAGTCAACCAGTTTTGGACAGAAATATTTGATAAAATGTCTGGAATAATCATATCCAGCCTTGGCTTTCTTGTTGATGGAAAGCTCTCTGAATTATTCTGCTGTGCATAAAGATTTGGTCTCAATGCTCCTGCCAGCAACGCGCATGGAGATTTCAAGACATTGGAAGACACTGGGTTGTAAGTGGGTTTTACAATGTGGGTTGTATTGACAGAGTGTGGGAAACTGCCCTCTCTGAGTACGGTATTTAACACAACACAACACAACACAGCCAGGTAGTTAGGGGTTCAACGAAACATGAAAGCTCTTATATTCTTATAAGGTTTGGTTTCCATGTATTAATGTTGTAAATAGTGTGTTTTGTACTGCTTTTACTGGGTTTTTTATTATGTTTTTCTATTGCTTTATATCACATTGATATTTTATGAGAGGGCACTATATGTATAAAAACTTTTATAAATAAATAGAAACATGCAATTCTCTTATCCACTGGCTTCTCATGCCACACTGTGGCATAGGCACTTGCTCGATAATTGAGCCTCAGGGATCGGACATTGTGCACCAGTCTGTTCTGCGGTTCGAGCCAATGCTTGGTCTGCCTTGGGATGGGTATCCATGCTTGTAAAAGAGGTTTTGCTCTTCATGCAAGTTCTTGTTTGTACTTGTTTTATTGCATATGTATTTGCTTTCTTGAAAACTAATGAAACTCACTCTCTCTCTCTCTCTCTCTCTCTCTCTCTCTCTATATATATATATATATATAAAGACTTGCCCCTCAGGAAAATTGCAGTAGGGAAAAGAAACAATAACTGTTAATTCCACCTTGGACAATAAGGGCATTTTCACACATTAACCTCTTCCCCTTTGTGTTCTTTGTATGCATGGATAGATACTGTTAATCTGGGATAAAAACTATTGGCACATTCTAGCCAGGGTAATTTTTAGATTTGCATTCCAGATGAGGGAAATCAAAAACAAACAAACAAGAAATATCCTTGATCTTGTATCCTCATACTATGCTCCTGCAAAATGCAAATTTGAATGATATTCATTCTTCTTCCATTCATACATACTTCCCTTATGTTACCATGCCTTAGGGAATCTTCCAGTAGTAGGACTGGTGTGTGTGTTTGTGTGTGTGTGTGTGTGTGTGTGTGTGTGTGTGTGTGTTTACTGGCTTGTTTATTGATTATCTATTTATTTTCACTGATGGTTTGAGTTTTCAATGTTGTAAAACACTTTGGATTAGTTTGCCCAGAAACATGGCTTTAAAAGACTGTTAAATAAAAATAAATACAAAATACTGATAATACTGAACTGGGTGGGATATTTTCCTGATTCAGTATAAAGTAGTTGAACCACTGGTATTTTAACAAACAAACAGCTCTGGGATTATGACCTCTGCTGATCTTGGATTTTCTGATACTTTTAAAAATGTGACACATAAAAGGAACATTGATTGTTGCCTGTTTCATTTTCTATCTCTTTTTTAAAATAAATAAATAAATAAAAAGAGCAATTGAATGAATTGTGAAATTTGTCTAACATGGCCATTTTTTTAGAATGACATAAAAAGAGGGAAAATGCTAGGGAGAAAGGTGAGGGGGAGAAGGAAGAAAAGAAAAGAAGAAAATGAGAAAAACAAGTGTGCAAATAAAATCTGACCTCATATTTCAGGTGGGTCTTAAGGGGGTTTCTATGGCTGAGAGGAATTGAGGGTTGTTGCCTTTCGCTTGCATCTAGGACTCTCAACTTTCATACTGATGAAGTAAGCTTGGCCTGGCACTATGTAAAGGAGAAAATGAGATACTGTGCTTCAGGAAAGGAAGCAAGTATGTGAATCAGTTCACTATTCAGGGCTTGACCTCTTCAGCTGCAGCTCCTCTGTATTTCTCTCTCTCTCTCTCTCCACACATTCCCCTCTGACCTTAGCTCCTGCATCCACAGCACAGGTCTGCTCCCAAGGTGCACTGCAGACAAGGCAGTCTAGCTGGATGCTTGGAAAATCGACCAACCCTCTCTGTTTTCTTTATCAGTTAGCCTTGATGACGATAGCAGTCATTTTGTTTTGCCTGTTTTGGGAGGATCAGGGGCTCAGGTGTTCTTTGGGGTGGGTGGCCTTTAGCCTTTAGCTGCCTCTGTCTTCTTCTCTCATCCCTGTTTAAGTGACTTGAAAGTTGCTCTGCATTATTAGCATAGCTTGCAATATTGGTAGACAAGACTGCACTGGTCTGAAGCCAGTACTGATAGAGACTTGTGTCCTTGCATGTTTTAAACAACTCACCATAGATGAATTATGTGTGTCTAAACACTTTCTTGAAAAAAAAATAAAAATCAGTTCTCTTAATATTCATAGCAGCTAGCCTAACAGCAATCATTTTCATTTATTACAAGCCAGGAAACCTGGTTAAGCCATTGGGCAGTTTTGTGTGCATGCACACACACCGTCCCTAAAGAACACAAGTATGGACACATAGTCCTATCAGCTGTGTTCTTTTGTCTCTGCAGTTTTATTGGTTAAGGCATTAAATCCATTTAACATGACTGAATGTGAACTGAAACTTTTATATTTAAAATTGTCATCAGAACTATATTTATAAAGCCATCATAAAGTCATCAATATTGCTATAGCAACTTTATAGAAATATTAAGAGGCATCTATTTTGTAAGTCAGTTAAATCATCTCATTGCATTTACGAAGGCAAGACATTTAATAAGGTGCTGAAGCTTTAGTCTTCCAAATAACACAGATGTGTAGTGCAGGTGGCATCAAGATAGACATACAAATATTCAAAGTTATAGTATTCATGGTTTGCAGAAGCTGCCAGCATTTGGGCTTTAGAACTAAAGATGTCTGTGGGGAAGAAACATGTAAACTAACAGCACAATCCTATTGTCCAGTAGCACCTTAGAGACTTTAGAGCACCATAGAGTAGCACCCTAGGGACGCGGGTGGCGCTGTTGCTTAAACCACAGAGCCTAGGGCTTGCCGATCAGAAGTTCGGCGGTTCGAATCCCCGCAACGGGGTGAGCTCCCAGGTGCTCGATCCCTGCTCCTGCCAACCTAGCAGTTCAAAAGCACGTCAAAGTGCAAGTAGATAAATACAGTAGGTACCGCTCCGGCGGGAAGGTAAACGGCGTTTCTGTGAGCTGCTCTGGTTCACCAGAAGTGGCTTAGTCATACTGGCCACATGATCTGGAAGCTGTGCACCGGCTCCCTTGGCCAATAATGCCAAATGAGCGCCGCAACCCCAGAGTTTGTCACAACTGGACCTAATGGTCCAGGGTCCCTTTACCTTTACCTTAGAGACCAACTAAGTTTGTCGTTGGTATGAGCTTTCATGTGCATGCACACTTCTTCATGCACATGTGTACTGAAACAGAATTCACCAAACCCTTATATATAGTGGGAGGGTGGGGTGGGGTTTTTCAGGAGGGTAGTAGAAGATGGGTGATTGACTCAATGGGTATGGTAAACCTGAAGAAGTGTGCATGCACACGAAAGCTCATACCAAAATAAAAACTGAAGAAGTGTGCATGCACACGAAAGCTCATACCAAAATAAAAACTTAGTTGGTCTTTAAGGTGCTACTGAAGGAATTTTTTTATTTTACTTTGACCCAGACCAACACGGCTACCTACCTGTAACCAGAACTGTTGACAACTGTTAACGACTACAATTAGTCCTACAGAAAAAAGCAAAGGATAGTATGCAGATGATTAGCATATGTAATGAGACAGGAATCCAATATCTTTATTAAGACCAGGTCTCTCGATAGTTTTCAGTTTAGTGATAAGTTGTAATTCAGCAACTTCTCTTTCAAGTCTATTTCTGAAATTCTTTTGTAATAAGGCAGCTGCTTTGAGATCCTGTATTGAATGTCCTGGGATATTGAAGTGTTCTCCTTCTGGCTTCTCTGTCTTGTGATTCCTGATGTCAGATTTATGTCCATTTATCCTTTCGCGTAGGGTTTGGCCTGTTTGTCCAATATAGACAGCTGAAGGGCACTGCTGGCATTTGATGGCATACACAATGTTATAAGATGAGCAATTAAATAGGTCTGAGATGTTTGATGTTGCTGGGTCCAGTGATGGTGTTGTCTGGGTGTCTGTGGCAGCAAAGTTGGCATCTGGGTTTATTGCAGGCTTTGGTACCAGTGTTCCAAGTTAAGTCTGCTTGCTGTATTATTGTGGGTGAGGAGTTGTTTAAGATCGGGTGGCTGTCTGTAGGCCAGTGTTTCCCAACCTTGTGCCTCCAGCTGTTTTCGGACTACAATTCCCATCATTGCTGACCACTGGTCTTGCTAGCTAGGGATGATGGGAGTTGTAGTCCCAAAACATCTGGAGGCACAAGGTTGGGAAACACTGCTGTAGGCAATGAAAGGTCTTCCAACACGGCTACCTACCTGAATCTAGCACAATCCTATGCATGAAAAATCCTACTGATCAAGCTTACTCCCAACCAAATACCCTTATGATTGCAGTGTTAATCAGGTTATAATTTCAGCTCATTGTATCAGTAGAGAAAAGACTGAAGATTCCATTTAGTTAGACCAGGCATCCCCAAACTGCGGCCCTCCAGCTGTTTTGGCCTACAACTCCCATGATCCCTAGCTAACAGGACCAGTGGTCGGGGAAGATGGGAATTGTAGTCTAAAACATCTGGAGGGCCGAAGTTTGGGGATGCCTGAGTTAGACCCTTGCAGGGGCTTGAAGAAGAGGATCTACAGAATTTGTTAGCTGCTACAAAGACAGATGCTTCAAGATCCAAGCAGAAGAAACCAACTGTCATACCTTCTGCAAGGAATGAGGCAAGGAACTCAGAATGTGATGGCAAATTGCCCTCGGGAGCAGTCCCCAAAGCACCTAACCTACTGGAAGCAGTTCTACAAGAAGAGTCCATGAAGCCAGTTCACCCCCAGCTTGAGGACATCTCACTGTCAGTCTCAGAAGCCCCAGGGCAACCAAGATCTCCCCATCTTCATTGTATTAAATGCCTCCTGGTGAAGACAGGCCCTTTAAAATAAAGGGGCACCTCTCAGTAGAGATGGAGCTACGGTAGCTACTGAACTGCAGCTCCTATATGAGACAGCCCACTAGGAGCTGCTGCTGAAAGAAGCAACATCTGAGTTCTGCTCTCTTATATTATTCAACCTGAGCCTCACCTACATCCAGGTAGCTCATATATATTATATTATTCAACCTGAGCCTCACCTACACCCAGGTTGCTCTAAAAACTAGTTGGCAATTTAACCTTTTTTTTAAAAAAAAGATATGGTATACTCATCCGCTTACTGTCACCTGACTGACCACCTACAAAGCAAGCATCTCAGAAGGCAATGGTGTTTTAAAACAGCGTTTCTCAACCGCTGTTCCGCGGCACACTAGTGTGCCGCGAGACGCTGGCTGGTGTGCCGCGACGTGCGGCAACGAGAAGGGCGATTTGCATTGTCACGTGCCTGGCGGCCGCCAATGAACAGCAATGACCCACCGGAAAGCAATATTTCTCCTCCTCTTTCCCAAAGCTCAGTGCAAACGAGCCTGGCGGCCGCCAATGCACAACACTGACCCGCCGGAAAGCAATATTTGGCTAGTGTTTCTTACAGTCATAATTATAATATAGGGCGGCACAGAGTTAAATTATTTAACTTTTTTAATGGTGGTGTGCCTCGTGATTTTTTTCACGGAACAAGTGTGCCGCGGCCCAAAAAAGGTTGAGAAACACTGCTTTAAAAGATAGGGAACCAACCAGTATTCTGCATTTAGCCTAATGAGCCTTACTGAGATTGATTATTATCTGTTTCTTAATCCCTGGATGTCATGGAAGAGTTAGAGGGCACAGCAAGAATTGTATTGTTTTATTGTCCCCCTTAAGCAAGAACAGAAGAGTATCTGAATACACCCATATACAACTGAGTCGAGTACCACCTAGTGATTAAATTATGCAATATCCATACACTAGCAATGTGGCATTGAGGAATTCCTGGTGGGGAATGGTGTGGCTAGACCAGCAAGTGAAGGTCCAGGCCCTTGTGTGTCCTGAACCCCTGGCCTACATGGCAGCAAGTCAGTATGCCAAGTCCAAAGTCCAAGTTTGAGGGTCAAGTCACACAAGCAAAACCCAAAGGTCAGGAAACACAGTCCAGGATCAATCCAAGTAGGAGTCTGAAGTAAGGATACAGTCCAGAGTTAAACCTGAAGCACAATCCCATAGAGGTCTAGGACCATCAACATGGGCAGTTGAGCAGACACAGCACCTCAAGTCTGCTTCCCTTTTGTGCTTTGCATGCTGATTGCAGCACCTGGGCTTGATGAGGCAGGTGACCCTCACCTGCTCCAAGCTTATTCCAGTTGAGAAATTACACACTTCCTCCCAGAGCTAGCGAGCCCCACCTGGCCAGCCAGGGAGCTGGCCTGTGGGCCCCTGCATGCCTCTGCTTGCTGGAGCATCCTGCCTGCTGCTCCCTACGCCTCAGAGCCCACCGTGGTGATGGAGACAGGGGCCTCTCTGGCTCTGGTGATGGGTCCTGTGCATCCTCCATCCTCCATCACTCTGTGAGTACTTCCTTCCCCATCCCCAGCTCGCCCTGATGTGTCCCAGTCCCAGCTACACCCCTTCTGAGATTCTCTACCTCCTCTTCCCCCCCCATTGTCCTGCCAGTTCATGCCATTGTGCTACTCAAAAGGCCTTGGTTCGTGGCACATCAAACTGTTGTAGAAATGTGGCTATCTGATTAGATACTCCATTATTGATATTGTACATTTTGCAAGTGCTGCTGGTCTCAGCAGCAAATTGAATGTTCTGACACAGCTTTAGCCAGTAGTCATGGGCACATCGTCTGGGCACGGCCCCTTGTCTTTCTCAGTGCAACAAGTGTCTTTTCACAGGGTGCATGCTTGTAGTTCACAAGAGCCTCATGCTTTGCAGCAATAACAGATTCCATGTCCTTTATGCCAGCCTCAAACCAGTCAGAGATCTGTTGCTCTCTTTTGCTAAAGGAGGTTGTCTCTTTTATCCTTTGACTCTATCCCTGGGGTAGCTCAGTAGAGTTTGTTCAATGGAATCAGCATTTGGGTATGAATGGCAGTGTTGATTCAAGGCCACACTTTCTTTGGCTGGAGATAGATCCTGCTCACCACCAGAGAATGATCCATGTTGCAGTTGGCATTGTGCTGTAGCTCCGTGTGACATTAACCCAGTTCAGTGCCGATCACCTGGTGACAAACAAGTCCAGCTGGTGCTAGTGGGCTGACATTGAATGTCTCCAGCGACTCAGTGCTTTGTCTTGGTAGAGAAGAATGTGTTTGTGATACAGAGGCTATGATAGGAGCACAGCTCAAGCATCCTTCATCCATTCTCATTCATGCTGCCAATACCAAAATGGCCTATGCAGTTGTCTCATGTATGATGATCGTCTCCAACTCTGGCACTGAAATCTCCCAGGCAGCAATAGGTGTTCACAGCCTGAGACTCTCTTGACAGCCTGACCTATTTTCTCATAGAACTGGTCCTTGGTCTGTAAGTCAGAGCACATAGTGGGAGTATAAATGCTCAAGATGTTACCTGACTGGAGGTGGTTGAGAGGTGTGGGGGGGGGGGGACAAGCATTCTGAGCCCTCAGTCAGTTGTTCTATCGTAGACAGAATGGATTTCTGGAAAGGGCAAAGTAGCTAGCAACTTCAATATATGGGCCTGATAATAAAGCAGCACTGGATTTAGGGCAAAGAGGGCGGTTCACCAGCACAAGGCAGCAAGCCAAGGGGGTAAAAAATTGAGAAGATTCATTTGGGGTGCCAAATCTGGCCTCTCACAGGCATTGGTGGAGGAAGAGGAGTGCGGGGGGAGCGCACCACCCCCAGCAGTGCGATGCCGGCAGGATGCCATCGCAGCTGCCCCCCCCCCCCATGCTGGGCGCTACACACCCTGCAGGCGGCATGTCACACCCCTGGGATGCATGCCCCACCTGCTCTCCGCCCCCTGGTGACAGAGCATGAAGCTCTGCCACTGCTCACAGGGTGCCATATCATGAAATTCCACCCCTGTAGTAAAGAGATCCGGTTGGTGTGCTTGGAGCATAGGACTGTGTATAGAGAGGAGTTTTAAGTAGATTTAGGCATTTAAGTAAAGGGGGTAACTGCAGATGCTTTTTCCAAGTTAAAGCGTGTATGCTAGAGTTGTAACAGTCTTAAACTGGGACACATTATCTTGTGATGACTCCGCAAGAGTACCCCTTTGTTTTGCGCTGCTGAAAGTTATGAAGTCAAGAAGTGTAGGCAACTCAGTTGCTGAACAGCTCAGTCCTGACCTACTCTAGTAGTTCCACATATTATGTTGTGTGTGAAATTACATAAGCAGAAAAGTTACATAACAATGTAAGCCAAGTTCATGGTGCAGAACCCAAGGTGTAGAATTCCTGGCACCTGTAATTTTTAGTTCCATCATTCCCTGGGTAAAAACTGTCTTCATCTGAGAGCTTTCAAATTCATTTGGTGAAGCACTAGCTTTTTGAATTCAAAAGCTATATTCTGTGATATGTTAATTCTCAGCAAGAGGTCTCCATTCTGGAAAGAACTGAGGCAGGAACTGTCTGCATATTGTCACTTGGGCAAGCCTAAGGTTAGCTCTCTGGTGTTATCAGTTAATTTTCCGCTCTGCACTTTCATTCATCTCATTTTTGAACTGAGGCATGAAAAGCTCATCACCGTTATGAAAATAGAGCTGCAGCCAGCATTTGGTCAAAAAGCCAAAATGGAAGGTCTCCTGAATCAAAGCTGGTTCACGGGGCAAAGTGGGGGAGAGGCTCAACCCATTCACCAAGTCTTTGTATGGTGGGTAAATTTTGGGACCCAGGCATTTGAGTGCCAGTGGGAAATAGCAGCAACAATGACACCTTTCAGTACAATCTGGAGGCAAGTGCTGAAAGTATGTTAGAAACACCAATCAAATCTTGGCATCCACTGGCTTCTCTACTGCCGAGGGGGGGGGCAGAGTCAGGAATTTTGGCATGTATGCAGTTAAACCTGAATATGGTGAAGCTAGATTTGTCAAGGGATATGTGTTTCCTAATATCTCTCTCTGGGTGTGCCCACTTTTCCTAAAACAGAACTGATCCATGCATTAGCCCACCAACACCTGCCCCCAGTTCTCTTTCCCTATTTTCAGAGTCTTAGATTGCAATCGTATACACACTTACGTGGGAATGATCTCCATGAAGTTTACTTCTGAGTGTGTAGGATAGAGCAATCAACGTCCATATGAAAAGATAACATGTAGAAGGTGTTTCATGGAACATTTTTTTGGAAACCTCTACCTAAGTACACTTCAAAATGCATTTGATTGGATGGCCTTGTAAACAGTATTCAATGAGAACCTCCATATAACTGAAGACTTATGAATCCCATAGACAAGACTGAATATTCTCTTCAGGTCCCACTTAATTATTGGCGGGGGATGGAGATGACATTAAGAAACTTGAATGGATATTATGGCAAGAGCTCTGTATCAGAGTTTTATCACAGAGGTTTCTGAAAACTTATATTTACTCCATTTTCATTTTCTTTGTGGGAAAGGAAAAGTATTACACAAACTTCATTTGCATAGGAAAGGGTTGGCAAATATAGCATCTGAATAGTAAGTTGCTGCTAGGGAGAAACAGTAAATCTCTGTGTGGGTTTCTTTGTTTGTGTAAATTATACTAATTAAAATTAGAACTTCCAACATTAAAATTTCTTGCAGCTGTGTAGTGTTAGCTGCTATTGTTAACAGGCATGGAAATCCTCCAAGAGAGGGCACCAAGAATTGCTCATGATCTGAACACCCACGCAGTCTTGTCACATTGGAAGTGTTGCAGACAGCATAACTAATAAAGTTATTGTGCTCTTTTGAAAGAATAATAGCATGCTTGAAGAGAGCATATTAACCCTGTTGTAAAGTATTGATTACACTCCGTAGTAAAGGAAATGAAACAACAAAGGCATGACACTTTTAATTCTTCTTCTATTTTGGTCTTGCTCATTTTATTTTGTTTCATTTGCACTTATATTTGAAAACACCAAAAATGTGACACCCATGACCGCAAAAAACAAAAATCCTCCAGCGTCAGTTAGGAATGGATGTATGCTGGGTGGACATTGTTCTGTCAATAGTGTTCTAATTCCTTTCCCGGAATAAAACCCTTACAGTACAGATAACGTATGAAAACCATAAACTCAGCATGTGAGTTAGGAAGAGATGTACCTTCAAATAAGCCCCCAAACCCAAAGATTTCATAGAAGGCCAATCCTACTGAGAAGACTGTGGCATTCTTCTGGCCAAACCTAAAAAACACCCCTGTGATTAGTCTTAACAAAGGTTCCCAAACTAAGGCCTGGGGCCCGGATGCAGCCCAACCACCCAGACGGTCTGGGAATCAGCATGTTTTTACATGAGTAGAATGTGTCCTTTTATTTAAAATGCATCTCTGGGTTATTTGTGGGGCCTGTCTGGTGTTTTTATATGAGTAGAATGTGTCCTTTTATTTAAAATGAATCTCTGGGTTATTTGTGGGGCATAGGAATTCATTCATTATTATTATTTTTTCAAAATATAGTCCGGCCTCCCACAGGGTCTGAGGGACAGTGGACCAGCCCCCTGCTGAAAATGTATGCTGACCCCGGTCTTAACTATGCTTTACCAAAGGAAACCATCTTTGAACGGTTTTATGACCAATTAGGTTCTTTTGCCTGGCGTGCTATGGTCCATGGGGTCACGAAGAGTCAGACATGACTAAACAACTAAACAACAACAGGTTATTTTAATTTGATTAGGTGTTCAACATAGATGAGACCCAGTACGCCCCGGGGGAAAGCATATAGGTGGTTTGCTTTGATAATCCACAGTTCATACTGACCACAGTTTAAGGTTCAGATATGCACTAAAACTGAAGTTAATTGAAAATGGCAATGAAAACTTCCAAACTCCTCTGAGTTGTGCCATCCACATAACACCAGTACTTGTGGCACATTTACCCCAAAAGTTGCTCACCGCTGCTCTAAATCCTTATCGATTCTAAAGTTTGTTGTTTTTCAACATTGTTTGCGTGCCTTGGTCTGTTTTCTTCCCTTCCTATGTGTAACGCTTTATGTTTGTCCTTGCTGATTTCATTCCACTGTTATTCTACATGAAACATGGTATAATTATCATGGCAGCCTCCAAGGGAATACATTAATTCCATACAAAAAAAGCAGCAATGTGCAAGGCAAAGGCGTGTTGTTTCTCTAATGTTTTGCAGATGTTTCGTGCCCATGCATAAATACGCACAAATAAATAATGTAGGCCTAATGCTTCTTTATAAAATGGCTCTAAATGAGAATGAACAAACATTGGGGAATATCCTAGAAACTACTTTTTGAAATATTTAAGAGGCCTTAACACTTAGCCGTGGCATAGAAAAGCCTTGCCTTTTAATGATTCAGATGGAGATGCAACAGTTTTTAAAAACTCGATGAAACTAATACCAAAGCTATTGGGTTGTCTCCAATACTGTCCTTTCGTTCACTGGAGGTTCTTTCATCCCACAGGGGAATCTGTGAACGTAAAGGGGAAGGAGGCAATTTTTGTAAATTCCATCTTTCTCCTGCAGCCCCTCTGCCACACTGTTCCAGAGAATCCTCCAATCTTTTGTAGCAGATTTGGGGCATGCAGATTTGGGGCATGCAGAGAGAAGGGAGAATCAGGAGAAGTTCCCTCCCTCCACCTTCCCTTCATGGAAGCCTCTGCTGGATCACAGAAGCTTCCATAAACGGGAAGACAGCATGACATACAACCTCTTGCATTTTTATTGGTTCAGGTACCAGTCCAAAAAAATGCATACATGGAAAAGTGTTTGAATAATAAGGGAATGATAAATGACAGGCATTTTATACCTCATCTATTAGATATAAACCAATATATAAAACTTAAATAATGTTCTCTTTTATTGCTAATGAATATCATTTGCAATCATTCCCGTGCAGTGATCTGATACTTATAAAACCACTCACCTTTTTCTTAAATGCTGCTTTTAAGTCATGAGTCCTGTAATTGCATTTCCATCGCTTCCTATGAGCAACCGAAAAGACATTTGGCATCTCATCTGCAAAAACAGCAGATGGAAAAGGGCCTCCTTACGTGCTCGATCAAGAGAATTGCAAGTTTAGGTGGGGGTTTAATAGATATCAAGGATTTACTGACGTGCTATAGATTGCATGCCTTCACCCTCACTATTATTTGTGCCTCTATCTTTTAATGGGAATGAAAACAATTACAGAGCTGAGGAGGTTCGACTTTTCATTGAGGGTGTCATCCCCACGTACACTCTGGGTGAAAGAATGTATAGCTCAACAAAGTGAATGTAAAAATGACATATTTGCACATCAGATAATACCAGTTAAAACAAAAATCTGGGCTTTAAATCTCTTGCCGAGCTGATGAGAAGGCTTCCCGGTATCAAAATAGCCCAATATGCTAATGACAGTTTTATTAAGGCATAAACTTCAGCGATCGCAGCGTGGTACTTTTTCCCAGGGGGATGGCCTTCTGAACCAAACAATTCAATTGAAGTACAAAATCTACCTTACCTAAGCTTAACTGGAGCAACCCCCAAACTGCAAGCATTGATCCAGCTATCATTTTCCTTGCCCAGGACTTGAGCTGGGTACACAGGAAATCACCCGTGTTGACTAGCTGATGGGGGAATGTGTAGGGTTCTGAGGTAGCTTCAGCTTGAATGAGGAATCTTGTGGCTTATATCTGGGACCAAACTTACTAAGCTGTTTTGAACTTTATACATTCCATAGGAGTCAACTCCTAGAGGCTGAGGTCCCTTTGTCCCCCCAAGAAAATATTTGAGAGGGCCACCCCCCCCAAAAAAAAGTTGATGGGCATTGCCATTCAAATGCTGTGTTTGCACCACATCATGTGATCAATTATATGGGGCAGGACTTACCTGGGCTGCCTGCCTCTCGCCTTTCATTTTGCAGCATAGTTGCAGCACCACCAAGGCTCCATGCCCAGTGTGACTGAGCCACTTGTGCACCCCTAAATCTGCCTCTGGCAGCGAAAAAGGTAAACAAGTGTGTATTGCTGTTTCCTCTTCCTCCAACAAGAGCTTTCAGCTCTGCAACTAAAGGGGCCCTACTGTGTGTGACTCTAGATCCAGCCCATAATAAGCTTCTCCTCTCTCTTTTTCTTTAGAAAGAATCACAAGGAAGATAAAAGGAACACACTGAATTGTCCAATATAAAAACATCACCCATTAAAAAAATTAATTCTTTAGAAATTTCAGGATTGTAGCTTTTTAGCTCTTAAAAATGCTTTGTAATGAAATGACTCTTCATAAGATTAAAGCCAAAGTCTTTCTAGCTAATGGTAATCAATTCTTTCCCTTCCCCCTCACAAAAACTTTCAGGTCTAGCTTGAAGCCATAACACTTTCATGTGTTGGCAGGTTGATATTTCTCTCTCAATATGTGCATCTTTAGGTATAGTGATATTTTTTTTCAAAGAACAGGAAATGTCATTCTGCATTCACTGCTGTCAAAATAAAATCTGTGGATACTCAAGCAACTCTTATGAGGCCCAAGCTACATTTTGTGAGGAATCATGGCTCCTTTTGACCTAAGGGCTGTTCCCCTGCCTCTGAAATAACCTTGTATGGTGTGAAAGCATTATCCTCGAAGTTTCCCTGTCACCCTCCACTGTGTACGACAAAAAAAGTTGCAAGCAATGACGTCATGTTTTAAACCTGATACTACCAGGGACCTTGGGCTGTGGTTCAAGACAGCCATGCATTCCTCATAATATGTAATTTGGACAGTCTGATCCTATCACTCTAGTTTTACCTGCCCCAGTTTTGTCCCTTTGCCTATCCACCGGAGGGGGGCAAAATGTGGACCCCCATCCCAGTGTTGTCTCAGACCTTTCCCCATTTAAATGCTTGTGGGTTTTTTTAAAAAAAATAAAATAAAATAAGTGAGTTGGACTAGATGCCAAATTCTGCTTAAAATGGGTGAAATTGTCCCAGTACCTCCAGAGCAAATGCCTGTCTTTAGATTGAGAAAACCCAAACTAAGGAACTCCTTGCCACAAGGAAATCAGGGAAAAATGAATGAGACATCAATAAAAATGATATCAGCAATTGCCAGCTGATAATGCAAAACTCTGCCTCCATTTGTGACCCCTCTGCTCTTGCTTGTGTGATTTTCAACTGTCTCAAATAGGCCCTGGTAGTGGGATTTATTTATTTTTGGAGGGGGGGGATATACTGCAATGTTTTGTGTTAGCTGCCAAGGGTCAACAGAGCTCCATAATACAGATTGTTATTGTCTAAAAGTCTGAATAATCAAAAATTTTCCATGAGGATCATCTCCATCTCTTTATCACTGTGACCAACCATGGATATCTTCACCTTTTGTGTGAAACCCGTATCCAGGTGGTTTGAGATATATGTTCCTACTGGAACCCATGGATCAAATAGATGGGGCTGCATTTAAGATATCTCTAGAGTCTAGACCAATGCTTCAAAAGCCCGATGTTTAATGAGCATGCTGTCTCACATATCCTCTAGCCACTGGAATTGACCTTCAGGCAGTCTAGATCAAGATGAGACATGCCAATGGAGTAGCTTGGGAAAGACTGCATTTTAACAACCCATTCCATATCTGTTCCGTGAATAAACAGAAGGCTTCAGTCTCTCTGGGGTGTCAATCCCAGCACAAAGCGGTATTGCCTTATAAAAAGAGGACCACTGTGATTTGAGAAGGGTTGTAAATCTCAGCTATTTTTCCCCTTATATAAAAGAGCAAAGGGGCAATGTCAAATTACCATACCCATATTTAGAATTCTATTTTCATTCAGAGGCCATGAATAAAGCTATAAAAGCTGATTTGGAGAGTGGAAGAGTTCAGGAAGTTTGTTACAGGAGAGCAGAATATGAAACATTTAGATTTCTATGGGAGATACGGTGGTTGATAACAAGTTTCCATCCACGGCTGCCATAAAGAGCGGTAGGATTCACAAAGCAAGGTAGCCATCCATCAAATGCTCACTTTGTGACAATCACTAAAACTTTGAACACAGCTGGATTAGAAGATCACAAGCCTCCCTCTGCAATCCATTCACATTGCCAGGCACTCTGCCTCCTCTGTAGCAAAGCAACAAAGCACGGAAACAAAAACACAGTTCCAAACGGAGACGAAATACTACCTGGAATTAATGGAAGCTTATTGTGGATTTAGACAGCCAGCATCACCCAGGATCTATTGTTTTCTGAATCCACCATGTGAAGGGAATCAAGTGGAATTAAGTTGTCTGAAGGTGTCTAAGATATGATAATCCTCACAGCTGAAACTCATTGGGCTGCTTACATTTTTTTGCTATCTTCCCAATGACCTTTGTCGACAGAAATAGCCACCCATTGACAACTTGAGTTTTACTTGTTCCACAAATGGACTACAAAATCAAGTGTGTTTTGGAGGGGGTGCTGTCCAAATACACCCTCCCTCTTGTTTCTATCTGGGCCAGTCCCACAGTCAGTTTTTCCCCCCATGACAAAAGTTGGACCCATTTTCAGGATTCCATTCTCAGTGGCTTATTACCATAAAATGAGTAGTAAAAAGTTGCTTTAGAGTGGGAAATATTGCTGTGCAATTTTATCCTGATAAGTGAGTGTGCACAGCAGTTTTGAAGAGGGGCAGATGAATATTTAGATTTATCATCCAGAAGGCGAAAAGCTCCAATGCAGGCAGACCAGTTCTGCAGTCTGATGCCAGAAGATTTCCAACTGACACTGTAAGGTACAGGTACCTGTTTTGGGGCTCTTGTTTTATTGGAGGTACATGAATCTGAGAATAAAGTTATCAATGGCTACTAGTTATGGTAGCTATTGGGGCACTGTGCCTCTAAATGCCATTTACTTGGACTTGCAGGTAGATGAGTACTTACTGTAATTCGTTCACATCCTGCTTGCAAGCTTCTCGTGGGCATCTGATTGGCCACTGTGAGAACAGAATGTGGACTGAGCCAATAGGACTCTTCTTATGTTCTCCTGCTTCATACTTACAGCTTAGCACAGAAGCATCAGATTGAGAATGTAGGAAGCTAGTACTGAAATTAATTCTGCCCCTGTATTCTCCTAGAAATCACCCTCTGTGAATTTTGATGGGGTATTCATCATGTTATCTCTTGAGTTTCAATTATTTGGATATTTGCCAAATATTCTGTGAACATTCGACATCTACGCATTTTACACTGGCTCATATTGGTATTTTAGTAGAGTATTTGGCAATATTTGATTGTTGGTTGGAGATATCCCATTAAAATTTGGCTATATTTGATAGCAATGAAGGCTATGTCATTTGCTTCTATTGTAATATAATGATATTGTTTTAGAACTGACACCTGCCAAGCATCAAAGCAATCAAGAGGTGACAAAATATCTAAAGCACTTGGCATTCAAATTGACAAATGGCTGTCAGTGGTAATTTTTTCAAATCGGAAATGGATGGTGGCAGCCAAGCTGCAACTCCAGAAATGACAGAAAGCATTACTCGTTTGAAGGGGTTTCCATGTGGTCAAGGGGCAGCAGGGTTGTGCTGCAGGCACTGCTCTTGTGGTTGAATGGCTTCCCCTAGGTGTTTGCATTAGGTAAAACCTATGCACATGGATGTCCCTGAGTTGGGACATTGATAGTTTGGGATTCCAGTTACTGCAGAAGTCTATACACTATACACCCATTATAGCAGTGTTTTTCAACCTTTTTTGGGCAAAGGCACACTTGTTTCATGAAAAAAATCACGAGGCACACCACCATTAGAAAATGTTAAAAAAATTAACTCTGTGCCTATATTGACTATATATAAAGTAATTTTTCAATTTTTCCCACGGCACACCAGGCAACATCTCGCGGCACACTAGAACAGTGGTTGAAAAACACTGCATTATAGGCATCCATGCCTAATGCAGGGACATTCGTGGTAGGGCCAAGGGAAGTTGCCTAAGCTAAGGGAGGGACCAGCAGTGCAGTCTGCTGCATCATGAGCATGTGGTGCCCCCTTCATGTGACTAATATGTGAAAGGGACTTGGGTTTAGAGTAATTCTGATAAAGTCAATGAAATTGTATCACAAATACATAAGAAGTGGCCTTGTACCATCTGAACATTGGCCCATAGCACTCAGTATTGTCTACACCAGGGGTGGGGAGCCTGTAGCCTTCTAGATTTTGCTGGACTGTCATTCCCATAATCCCTGACCTTTGGCCATATTGGCTGACGAAAGGTGAAGCCCAAAGACACCTGGAGTGTCATAGACTCTCCACCTGTGTCTACTGTGTCCCTCCAGAGTTTCAGATGGTTCTTGCCCAATCCAGTTCTTGCCCAATCCACAATGCAGGCAAGAACAAGCTGTCTCAGGAACAGTTTCTTCTCTAGAGCGATTTTGGCCTTAAATGGAAAGCCTGGACTTTGAAGTCATCTTATTTTACTTGTTATTTTGTATTATATTTACTGTTTTTAATTAGGTTTTGTAATTTTGGATTTTGGAATGCTTTATCTGAGTGGATGTAGCAACCGAGTAATTTCGTTGTTCCCGCAAGGGGACAATGACAATAAAGATATCTTATCTTATCTTATCAGTTGGGGATTGAGCGCCTGGAACTTTCTGCATGGAAAGTAAGTGTCGTTCCACTGTGCTACAGCCCTTCTCCAAGAAAGTTTCTAGAAGACTACCATTTATCTGTCTTAAGGTGTTGGTGCTTTTATGCTTCTGGTGGTCATATAAGGCTGCAATTCTATGCACACTTTTCTGGGAGAAAGTCCCATTGAAGTCAATGAGGCTTACCTTATTATGGTAGACAAGAGCTTTATTTATATGGTAGACAACGAGTTCACTGGAGCACAGCTCTGGCACCTCTCGGGTGGGTGCCCATTGCCATTCTAAGAGAACAAGGGAGAAGTTTGTGGTGAACTCCAGCACCTCTTTTTCTTAAGAAAAGAAATAGCACTGGGTAGATGGTAAATCAGGATCTACTGGTTCTATGATTTTACTAGATCAGCATGAAGTTTTGACTCCCAAGTTGGACAACAGCAACAACAAAACTATTAGGCTGCTGAAATGAAGAAGACTAAACAGGAATGGACTTTGTGATCTGAGTTCAGTTCAGGTACTGAAAAGAAACTCCTGGTCTCAGAATGTGCTCAAAGCCACATTGCTCTTTAATTCTACCTGTAAGTCCAAGAGCACCAGGCTCTCGTTGGTAGACCTTGGGGGTCTTGTAAAAAACAACAACAGCAGCAGCACAAGGAGGTCCAAGAAGCCTGAAATCTGCCCACCTTGATGCATTGCCCCACCAAGCTCAGTCTGTCCTGAATCAACCTTCACCTGTCTGACTTCTTATCACCTGTCCAGGGGGTAGCACTGCCTTCAGGCTGTGTCCTCCTTAGTGCAACTCAGCAAGGAGGAGGACCAAGATGACAACAACAAAACTAGAATTAGCTGGATCTTCCAGTTGTTGGTTCTGGCTTCACTTTATGTTGGTTCCCCCTTTCTCCCACTCTGCCAGTCCCAGTGGGCACCAGCACCACTGCCCTGGTTTACAGGACTGTGCTATTAATTAATATTTGGGCCAATAAATGTTTGCAATATTATGACCTTTGCATAGGTACAGGTACTAGTGAGCATGTTATTTTTCTCTTTGTATCCATAATTTCTGAGTAATCATTCTCAGCAGAAAAGAGAGAGAACGGTTTTAAAGGAAGTTTCCCAAGAACCCCACCGGTCTTGCTCAGCAGGACTGCACTTTTCAGCAGCATTCACTTCATTCTGCCTTTGCTAAAGACAATTTTATTACTCGGTCTCCAATAGTATTGACCTTGACTCTGTTGTTTTCATCCTTATTATTGAAAGTGTTCATCAGGTTATACTTTAAAAGGAAGAAAGTCTGGGACTCTGAGCAATAAAAGGAAAGCTGCAGGTAACAGGTAGCTTAAAGTTTATTTTTTCTTAAGGGAAGTATTGCACACAAAGTGTTAAAAAAACTAATTGCATATTTTAAAATATGCCCATGACATGCTGATGTGTTGTGACTGAGGGTGAATCACTTCCAATCCCAGAATAGATGAAGAAGGCAATAGCATAATTGAGCAAAAATAAGTTTTCTGGTAATAAATGTGCATGAATTCTCTCTCTCTCTCTCTCTCTCTCTTGCACACACCTCTGCAAAATGTTGTTTAAAAAAATGACAACCACATTCTGAAAAGTAAATGTAATAATATTTCAATCAGATCCTGTGCCTGATACTAAATTTCAGCTTTATTGTAGAATAATTACAGCAAATAAGGAAGGGTAGAGGTTCGAAAAACCAAATGATCAGTTTCAAACCTTTCCAATATTTAAACAGCAAATCTGGCAGTGGGGAGCAGAATGATATTGTCATTTGAGGGAAAGGCACTATGACCCAAAAAGGAGTTGGTTCTTCTTCACCCACAAAGAACACCCGCTTTCTCTTCAACGTACCAGTCTAGAGGCTACCTCTTGATGGAAATGAATGGAAACTAAGTGGGAGTGCCATTCTGATTAGGGGCACACAAGCTAAAATGGAAGCTAAACAGGCATACCTTGCAATAGATGGGTAAAAGCTACTGGTTAGAAAAGGTCTACCTTTGCATTGGCAGGGGCAGGAAAAGGCAGAGGCAGAGGCAAAAGCGGGGCAAGGCAGCTTGTAGGAGATCAAACCATGTCAAATAACTTCCTCTGGCCTACTGGGCAATCAGTTCTCCTTACCAGTCTAACTACTTTCTCTTTTCTTATGAATCCCTCCTCAGGCTAATTGGGGATTCACTGGAGAGCTGTCACTAACTATTGTTTCCCAGTAAGCTACTTGAGTGAAACATGTCTGCAAATACATCTTTGCTGCAATCACATAGCATATTCTTAGGTGGATGCTAAAAAAAAAAACATCTTAGGCGCAGATCTAAAAATGCGGAATGTAAAACAGTCCTAAGGATTTCTTGAAGGTTAAAATATTTTGACTAGTTTCAATAGGCAGTTGAATGACTCCCAACAGCTATTAGAACCCATAACCATCATTATCAGTATTTAAGAGATTTTGTACCCATCATTCTCCACAAGGTCCCAGGGTGGGATACAACCATACAATCAAATGATAAATTTAAGAAAACAATTCAGGGGAAACGAATGAATGTATATCCAAAAATAGAAGTAGTGCTGACAATATGATATTCCTCAACCTCTCTTTAAATTCAAGTCAGACCCACTTCTTGGATAATTTTGCTGTCCTGTTAGATTTATTTTAGGCAGGTTAGCTTACCAGACAAACAAGCAGTGCTCCTTCTGTACTCCCATTTGGGTCTCTGGGTTGCATTAAGACCATTTTTATCTTTAGAGAACAGTTTCCAATTAAATGAAAGGATGGGCAGATAGGAATCTAATTATTGAATGGGGTAGATTCCCTTTTATCCAGGTAAATTTTTTGCTATGGCTGCTTTGCTTTTTTCGATGCAATCAAATGAAACTCATATAAGTAAGAGTTTGAATAATGCCAATGAAAAATTATAACCCCATTATATGAGTTTGCTTTTAAAAACAAAAACACCTTCTATTTTAGGATCTGCACCAAATGGCCCCTTTTTTGATCAACTAAACCTGCAAAATCTGATGCTGAGAATTTAAGTCATCACAGGAGCCCTATCTGCATTGAAGAACTGACTGCACAATTTATTGTACTGCTAAATAATTGATGTGGCCCTCAGGTCCTTCATAAACCACTCCGCTGCGTATGATACTTCTGGACATAATAGATATCTGAGGAGCCTTGAGGCTACCAAGCACCTGGCTATCATTATCCTCTGTCGAAAGATACTCTATATATAATTTCCACTATTATCTGCTCCCTGCAGTGGGGTGCTCCGTTTTAGCATGGGAAGAACTTGTCAAATAAAAAAAGATGGACTCCCAGTGAACCCAGGGTCTTTGGCTTGTAACTGTAACTTTCCCCCTACTCCTTATCCATCTGTACCAGTTCTTGCTAGCTTTTTCTTGTGCCTTCTCACAAAATTTTAGTACGGTATATACTAAACGGCACTAAATGCTGCATGGTAAAAAAAAAAAAACCCTCAAAAGATTTTCTGCAATGTCTCCTAACAGTGCAATCCTATACTCGCCATCTTGTTTAATGGGCCTTATTCCCAGGTATGTTCCTGAACCCATACATTTTGCAATGGACACTTTTGCTACAGTTTTTAGAAAGCTATTGTGGAAAGGGTGTGATTTGAGTAAAATCAGGGGAATCAAGGAAAGGAATTTGTAGATAACATTAAGAACCTCCAATCTTAACTTAATCATGGCTTTGGGTGATCCAGCCTGGTCACTGGTCTTCAACTGCTGGGTCACGGTGGGTTACAACAGGCACATTACCAGCATGCAAATATATGGTAAAGAAAAAAAAACTAAGAAATGGGTCCTCAAATGCATGTCTGGCTTAAAAGTGGGCCCTGAGTCTCAAATGTTTGAAGATACCTGGTCTAGATGCACCAGTTCTTTGAGGGAGCTATTGCAAGGCTTTGTTTCAACCTTAAACAACAGGTTTTCAGTTACTCAAGGAAGTATTGAACAATTTTGGGTTGCTTAAAATTACATGAGCCATTTTCACTCAGGCATTACAAACAAAAAGGAAGGGTACAGAACAACTTGGGTCAAAGGTCAAACATGGAAAATTACTGCCCTACCAGTGAACGTTGCAGAAAATGTGCAAGCAAGTGAGCACAGGATCCTTGGAATGGGCAATTCCCCAAGGGTTATGTTACACCCTGGATTCTCTGGTAATAAGTGTAGAAAGCACAAAATGAACTACAAAGACTTATATTTTAGCCTTAAGGCTAGAGAAACAGTCAGAGAGTTGCCCCATAACAGCTCAGATTATAAACAGGGGAACACTCTGTCCTCCTTTATGAAGTCTCAAAGAAATTCTCAGCTCAAGGAAGGGCAAATTCAGCTCCCAACAAAAAAACCTGGTTAAGTGGAGGCCATGTATTAGAGAGCCAGCTTTTACAGAAGGTCCTGAATCATAATCTCACTGCTTCAGTAAAAATCAGACACATGATAACAACTAATATATGAAGCAAAAAGTTTGCTAGCGAGGCCAAAGTCAGGATGAGCAAACCATGCTCTTAGACAGAAAAAGTAAATCTCCCCCTGGATATAGACCAAACCACAGTTCCCCCTTCCATGCTCTGTTCTGCTATTTTTCCATTCCATCCAGGAGGTCTCAGATCCAATTTGGAAGTGGTCACAGGGGATGTCGTTTTTAGTTTTCTTTTAGGGCCACAGAGATGGTTCTTCTCTGTAGTAGCTCCCCATTTATGGAATGTGGTCAGTAGAGGATGTGTGTGCCGTGTCCTGTTTGTGTAGTGGTGGTTAGGAAATGCTCGTGGGGGGGGGGCAAATTGTGGGGTTGAGGCAGGTCAGTTTCAGGGGAGTAAGAAATGCCCCTATTTTCATCTGAGGAATGTTGATGGGTATGAGTAATAACACTTATGTTTCCTTAGAATACATATCATCAAGAAAACCTTGGACTACGGTACTATCAGTGGCATCACTAGCCTTCTGGCTGCCCGAGGCGGCAAACCAGAAGGCACCCCGCCGGGGGGCAGGGCGTCTGTTGCGTGCATGCATCATGACACATGACGCACACATCACGCTACGGAGCGGGATGCCGGGGGCGGTGCTCCAGTGCTCAGATCCAAGGATCCAGGCACTGGAACACCGCCACCGGCAACCCACTCCATAGCACGATGTGTGCTTCTTCCTACTCAGGTGGAGCGGCAAGGGGCATCTCCGCTGACACCCCTCACCTTTCCGCCTCCGCCTGAGTAGGAAGAAGACAAAGCACACGGCAAGCCAATCCATAGCATGCTTTGTCTTCTTCCTACTCAGGCGGAGGCGGAGTGGCAAGGGGCGTCAGCGGCCGCTGCTAACGCTGCTCTCTCACCCCTTGCCTCTGCCTCACCAGGAAGAAGTGAGGGGCGAGGCCAGAAACATTGGGGCCTCTGCAATGGCGGTCGCGCCGCTGCTACAGTAGCGAAGGGGCGCCGCAGAGTGGAGCCCGGGGCACCCCGCCCCCTTATTGTGATGCTCCTGACTACAGTGGTACCTCGGTTTATGAACACAATTGGTTCCAGAAGTCTGTTCATAAACTGAGGCGTTCATAAACTGAAGCGAACTTTCTCATTGAAAGTAATGGAAAGTGGATTAATCTGTTCCAGACAGTCCGCGGAGTACTTAAACTGAAGCGTTCATAAACTGAAGTGAACTTTCCCATTGAAAGTAATGGAAAGTGAATTAATCCGTTCCAGATCGGTCCGCGGCGTTCATAAACCGAAAATTTGTAAACTGAGGTGTTCATAAACCGAGGTTCCACTGTACTATAATGATCTGTCTTCTCAAGTACACTGGAAAACAGCTTTAAGTTCAGCAACTTAAATCAAGTGTCCTTATTTTCAAATGTGGTATTTTAACACGCAACATTTTGTGAACAGGCTATAAATAAACAATGGCATCATTGAAATGTTTTGGTTCTACCAAATGTCTGAAAGCTCTGAGTGCAAGCTTGAATTTGTGAGGGGTTTACAGTAACAGCTGCTCTGCCCTTGTGAAAAATTAGCCGCTTCATTTAGGTGCCTTAACGGGAGAAGAGGTTTTTTCTTCTAACAATGGTTAGAAATGTTCAGTGTGCAAACTCCCCACCCTTAACCCACTTGCTAAAAATGTGTAGAAACACCTCTTTATATCAATGAATTAGCAATCAGTCAGACTTGAGCAAAAATTATTTGATTCCTGCTTAATATGTTAAGCACATTCACATGCCAGCTTTGAAGGTCTCTTTGTTGAAGATCTTACAGAGTTGCATATTTGACAAATCACAGAAAGCCCTGTTAGAATGGCCCTATTCAGGCATTCATAATAGGGCTTAAATAAATGCAGAAGTGTTCTAGCTCTGCCCTGCCACCTTCTGAATCCTCAAAGGCAACTCTAAGTAGAGAAGCCACCTGTACCTATGGAAGCTCACATGCATTTTTGAAACCCTGGAAAATCGTGGTTCCAAAATCTATGGAACCTTTCCCAGGTACAATAGGCTTCCTCAGTGCAACCCTGGAACACAAAGATGACAATGGAACTAGTGTGTTTGTGTGTGTTTCCCCTTCCTGAACACGGCTGGTACGATTCAGAAAATAACATCCAGAGTAATGAGTTCTAATAACACAGTCCAGTTAACAGGGCTGTGTCCAAAGGATAGCCAGGTTGCTCCTACAGAAGATTTGTCAGGGCTCCAAGACCAGCAGTGGGTCGAGCCCAAAAGAACAAGCAGGAATGGGGAAAGGATGCATTTCTCTGGGGCCCAGAGATCCATTGGAATGGTCTCCCATGGGAAGTTTTTAAGCAGAGGTTGGGTGGCCATCTCTCATGGATGCTTTAGCTGAGATGCCTGCATTGCATGGGGTTGGACTAGATGACCCTTCGAGTCCCTTCCAACTCTCCAATTCTGTGATTCTATGAGGGCCCAGCCTAGGTTGTAGTCCCATTACCATGATGGAGAAAATGATGCTAAATTTTAATCATACTAGGAGAAATTGCTCAGGAGGACTATTAGAGCAGAGCAAACAGAATTCTGAACAGTGAGTTGCTGGTCTAAGTCCTGCCCAAATTATACATACATTAGAGAAAAACATGCATACATTAGAGAGAGAAAATGCACAAAAATGCATAACTTTAGGTGAAAATGCTTGTGAAAATGTCTATATTAGGCAAAAGTGGATGCCAAAATGTGTTTTTCAGAGACATTTGCACTAAAGTTCTAATGAATTTTCATCTGGAAGCACCATTTTCTGATGCAGATTTTGCTGGCATCATCACTGACATCTGATAATTTTTATTTTTATTTGCTGTTCTTCTACTTACAGCATAAGGATAAAAAGAGTTTATGGCAGGGAGATTTTGTGTGTGTGCACACATGTGAAGCTTTACTTGCTGAGCTACTGAAGGCACAGAAAGAAGTGAAGCTTCACTTGTCAATATTGTTGAACATAGCATTCCAACCTTCAGACACTGTTCCCTGTTCCCTGATTGCCTCATTTTAAAAACTGGCTACTCATTGCTCCTCTCCTGCTTGTGGGTTGTTGTTTTTCCCAATAAGCATTTTCCAGAAGAGCTCCTTTTGTTTTTCCCCCTTCCACACCATTGTTAATCTTGCCATACTGTTCAAGGCAACCTATATTATATACTGTATAATTTTAAAAACATATGTGAGGGTAATTTCAGCAGTGTTGGCTATTAGTGACCTCTTAAATGTCCAAAGAGCACCTAGAGGAATGTGCTGAGTTACTATGTTTTCCTACTACAATATATTCTTGTGGCATTTCTTCTAATGGTATAATCCAGACTCATTTCATTTGGGACTTTAGGCATGCTAGACAATAGGTTTTCAGAGGAATGTTGCCTGAATCACAGGATTCAGGTGCATACGATTGTAGCAGAATTCCCCAAAACTTCCCACACCTCCAACAATCACCAAAAAAGGCTGGTCTATACCCACATCCCCAGACAGATCCTTCCTTCTGTGTTGTGGACTATGCATTTGTTTTTGGGAGTTCTATGAGATACTCATTCGTGAGCACTTGGATAGCGACAAGGTTGGACAATGGACAACCAATGTAAGTGACTGGGTGAGATACTGAGGGGCCCAATAACCGAATGCTGGTGTCTGGGGTTTAATCTAGACTGTAGCAATTTGTCACACAGTTCATGAAAATAAATCCCAGGCGTAAACTCTGATTAAAACCCTGGAATTTGGTTCATCTGTGCTATATGAAAACCTAGATGTAGGCTGGGAGCAGGGATGTCTTAAGGGTATCCAGTGCCGTGGTGCAAAATACCTCTGGGGGCACCCCCCCTGCTTGCTAGGCGCACTGAAAGGAGCCCTTTCAGGCACTGCTCCCGCCACGTCCCCTCGCCTGGGCAGACTTGCTAGGCACTGTTGGAACGGCAGCTAGCAAGCCTGCTGTTGCGAGGGGACGTGGCAGGAACAGTGCACCGAAAGGAACCCTTTCGGGCGCTGCTCCCGCCGCCCCCCCTTGCAAGCCTGCTGTTGTGAGGGGGCATGGTGGGAACAGCGCATGGTGGAGGATACAGTTGACCGCCCCCTGCAAGTGCGACAGAGGAGGGGCAGTGGCAGAGCTAGGCTGCTTCAGCAGCAGCACCTCACTCACCGCCTCGAACATGAGCAGTGCACGGGGCTGCTGGGCGCCCTAGCCCAGCGCCCCTGATGGGGAGGCGCCCTGGCACACCGCGCCACTAAGCCAAATGGAAAGGATGGCCTTGGCTGGGAGAGATGGAAAAGGGGGCACATGCTGTAAAGACAAACATATCTTTGTAACTTCTTGTCTAGGAGTGTTACTGTTACCAATATGGCAGGATACAATTGATTCACTTTCTGCCTAAACCAGGCATAGGCAACCTTGGCCCTCCAGCTGTTTTGGAACTACAACTCCCATGATCCCTGACCACTGGCCCTGTTAGCTAGGAATCATGGGAGTTGTAGTTCCAAAACAGCTGGAGGGCCAAGGTTGCCTGTGCCTGGCCTAACTGTCAACTAGTCCATTGTATGGGTGTATACGAAGCCTAACTAATTGGCTTCTTATATATGTAAGCTCTTCAGATCAGGGACCTATGTTCTTGCATTCTATAAAGCACCAGGAACAGAGATACAGTGATATTACTAATTTAATTTGCAGGTATTTCAACAGCAAGCTTTTCGTTTAGGAATTCTGAATGTCAGACACTCTTGCCTTCACTGTATCTTGCTAGGCAATGTCATTGCAACCAGGCAGTCTAATGATAAGCCAAGGTTTGTGCAATCAGTAAAGGAAAACCTTTCCTTTATAATATGGAAAAGAGCCTGCAAGCACAGATTTGATGAAACAAATACTCTGAAATGGAAAGTAACAAGTCTGTCCCTGTCCCCCGGATCAGTCTTGTTGTGTTGCAACACAACAACCTAGTTTATGATTGATTTGACAGCACCCAGCAGTGCAGCGGACAGGCTCTAATGGGAACACTTACAGGTTTGGGAGAGCCTACAGAGATGTGGAAGTATTAAGCGTTTCTTTCTATTCAGTCTGGGGGAGATTTATTTTTCATCTCATTTGGAACCTATAACCAGCTGGGATTAAAAGATGGCTGGTTCCTTAGGACTTCACATGTGATGCAGAATCTCCCTCTAGGGTGAAAAGAAAAAGCCATACGAGGGTTTTTCTCTCAGCTGTTTTAATTCTCTTCAAGCTCCCACTCAACATACGAGCTCTTAGCTCAAAGGGGTTTGTTTTGTTTTGCTTTTTAAAAAAGAAATATATAATTGTAATTTATTTTTGGATTATTCTTAGTTTTAAAGGCAAAACAGCCAACATATTTTAGAGCAGGAAAATGTAAGATGAATTTATACGTACTGTACTTATTATCAACCAAATGATGAACAGAGATTATTTAAATGTGCATTGATAGCTTCAGAATATCTCCTAGATTTTGCTATAGGTGCGGATCCCATCAGGCATTCCTCAATTACTTTTTGGAGAAATAAAAAGCTCACATACTTAATAGTTGCTCTCTCTAACAGTATACGGGAGTTCTGTGATGAATGCCATCCTCCAGTGTCTCCTCTCTCCAATCCTCATATCTTCCCCCCCCCCCATAAATGTTTTATTTAATGTTTTTAGGAAGACAGTTCTTCATTTACTTCTGGCTTGATTTGTATTTATATATGGAGGCTCTCAAAGAAGAAAGTCTATGCCTCTTAGCTATTTGCTCTTGCCGTTTTTCCTTTGCCTCCTTCATTCTTTTAGCCAGAAGCTTGTTCTTTTGGGTACGCTGCTTCTTCAGAGCAATACGCCTGCACTTGTGTTGTAGGACCCTGGGAGTTTCCAAGAGCTGAATCCTGGGTGCTTTGGTCCTGGGCTTCTTCCCTTCCTTGTTCAATGGTTTTCTCACCACATACTGATGGATGCCGTCTTCTTTGAAGAGTTTTGAACAGCTTTCGGATTTTGCTAGCCCTCTTGGGACCAAGCCGGCAAGGCACAGTGGTGTCAGTCAGTCCAGGAATATCTTCCTCACCTTTCTTCACAATGACCAAATTCAAGATGCTTAAATTGGCATCAACAATGCAACCCCAAACAGATTTGCATTTCCTTTCTCCAGTTCTTCTAGAGCGGTAACATGAGTGGCCTTTACTGAGAAGCAGGCGGGCACGTCTGTGAGTCAGGACCCCATGCTTCATGGGGAAGCCTTGTTTGTCATTGCCTCCACTGATGCAGACAACATGTCCCTTCCACTCCTCGCCAAGAGCATCCACAGATACTTCTGTGGTCATGCGCTTCTCATAGAAGGCACGCAGCTTGCACTCATCATCTACTTCAATTAGTTTCTGGCAGCCGGTGGCTGGGAAGGAGGTGTTCAGTTTCATGGCACCGGCACGGGCTCGCCTTGGATCTGCCGCGGGAAAGAGCTCCAATCCTCATTTCAAAGTTAATTCATTCAATAGGAGAACCAATAGAATACCTTTCAAACTTTCTGCTTGAACTTGGGTATCTATAGAAAGAACCTCAAAGGCTGCTATCTGACACTTATCTAGGAGTAAGACCAATTAACTTAAATTGGACTGCCTTCTACATAAACATTTGTAGGACTGGGCTGCATTTCTGATACTGCTGCATGGAAGTTGCTCATCAGAACTATAGGGGCCCAATCTCCATCCAGGCAAAGGCTAAGGAAGAGACAGACATGCAAGCATTCCTGCAAATAAGACTCATTCAGCTACAACATAAAAAGACCCCCAGTGGATCAGACTAGTGATCTGATCCACCATCCTGTTTCCCACAGAGGCTGTCCAGATGCCTCCAATTGTATGGAACAGCTGCACTGGATTTTGCTTGGAAAGACATGCCTCGAAGGGTTGCATGTTCCTAATCTCTAGGAACCCTTCCAGATTACTAAGGAAGGCCTAAGCATCTTTCACATAAATACTCTGTTCTGCAAATGGTCCTGAGGATATTCATGTGATATTCCTCCAACCAGAAAGAAAGTACCTTTCCAGCAATGTATCCACCATTTATCATTTTCTCTGTGAGAACCCTCTGGAAATTCACTGAAGAACCCGAGGGTTCCTTGTGACATATGAAAACCACAGCTATTGTGAAATCCATGCATTCCTTGGCTCTTCAGCATCATTTCTCAGGCAGTAAACATCCCAGGCTGTGGTGCCACCGTGGTGGGACTTTGGGGGCAGAAGCAGTGGACATTGGTCCATTAGAACAAATGGGGTGCTTCCCCACCAATCTCCAGGGGGCAGCACCCTGTGCAAGGACAAGATTTGGCACAGGCACACACCTGCCTCTCCCCTTCTATTCTGCTCAATTCACTACATCATAGCTGTGGTGTCCTGTGGCACCTCCTAGTCTTTTTGCCCAGTGTGGCAGAACTGGGAACACTGCCCTAAATCCACCTCTGCAAGCTCTTACCTTACCTTACCCACCTGCCTGCTTCCTTACTTGCATCCAGTCCATGGCAGTGCTGTCAACTTTCCATTTTTTGCGGGAAATTCCTTTATTCAGCCCCATAGGATTCCTTATCTTCAAATCCGGGGGTTGACAGCTATGCTCCATGGGGTGGCCCTGGCAGTGAGCCTTAGTCTCAGTACTGCCTTTGTAGAACACAACATAGAGGACAATAGAGACAGAACCAGAATCAGTTGGCATTGCCCATCATTGGCTCTGGTTCCACCTGCTGTTGGTCTTCCTGCCTTCTGCCCTATCAATCCCAGTGGAAACCATCCTCTACTGGGCAGATGTATGGGGTCCCACTCAACTGAATGAGCAGAAGCAATCCCCAAAACGAGCAAGGCAAAGCCAACTTGCTACAAATTTGAAGTGAATGAACCCATTTGAACCCATTAAAATCTGAGACCATTAGGTCCAGAGTCTCACCGATCTCAGAGGAGACAAGGAGCAAAAGGAAATGTTTAGGTTTACCATCCACACGGGTATGGCTAACCATGCACTTTTAAGTTATAACTTGAATGGAAAAGGCAATTGGAATAGTTCAAAACAAGAAGCAATAAAATAGCTTTTTTATTTTCACACTGACTGCTTGAACTGTTTAATCTTGACTGTGGAAAAAGGTACATGCTTCATTGTTCTGAAGTGCAGAAACCAGAAATGTGACAAGATCAGGAGTTCATGTGCTAACCCAACATAACTTGGCATTTCCTTGGCGCTGTCAGATAAAGAATCAGTGTTTCACGAACCACAGCTGCTTGCATGTTCCTGATATATTGGGGTTGGTTTTCAGTCACTCCATTCAAGTGAAACCTTTCCGGACAGCATTCAAGTTTCTCAGCACAGCACAGCAAATATCTTTGTAAAATGTTAACCATCTCGACCACAAAGAAAAGATCCTGTGTTGTGGTTTCGTTTGTGTACTTTTAATGCTAGCTCTGAGGCCTCCCCCTCCCAAAGTCTAACACAGACATGTAGAATAACAAGCTTATCTCCTGGTAAATTATCAAACCCCAGACTGTAAATCTAGCCCCCTGATTTCTAGATGAGCTCCCAAATGGGAACTAACTAGCAAAACATTTTGCTATTATCTTTTACTAGGATTGCTAACTTTGACTAGCCTGTTCCTGTGCCAGCATCCTGAAAAGCAGAAATTTAGCAGATGATTTTTGATTGACATGTGATGTGGGAAATTTCACCAGTTTAATGTCTTTCCGTCGAGTTGCTAAAAATCTAAGGGCAGGGACTACAAAATTATGTGTGATGAAGCTGAAATGAGAGATACTGAACATTGTGTCCAGTTGGAAACTACCCCCTCTCAGCTTTTTTTTTTTTTAAAAAAAAACCCAGTGTGGTGTAAGTGGTTAGAGTGCTGAAGAGACCTGGGAGACCTGGGTTCAATTCCCACTCAGCCACAAAGCTCATTGGGTGACCTTGGGCCAGTTGCTCACTCTCAGCCTTACCTACCCCCAGTGTTGTTGTGAGGATAAAATGGAGAAGCGGAGAACTATGTATGCCACCTTGAGCTCCTTGGAGGAAAAGTGTGATAGAAATGTAATAAATAAATAAATGCAGTGTGTGTTAACTCAGTGCTTAAGGAAATGTATTATGTGCATGCTTTGATGCAGGCATAGGCAACCTTGGCTCTCCAGATGTTTTGGAACTACAACTCCCATGATCCCTGACCACTGGCCCTGTTAGCTAGGGATCATGGGAGTTGTAGTTCCAAAACATCTGGAGAGCCAAGGTTGCCTATGCCTGCTTTGATGCAATCTTTAGGAAATGCTTCTTTAACAACTGAGCCCTTATACCAACACCAACCTTCTGGATTCAGTCCTGATTCAAAATTCAACCAAAAAACTATTATGACCGTGCCACTTTCATTTATTTCTTTCTGTGCAGATGAGCTCCGAGTGGGCGGCAATTCTGATCTACACCATGACAGGGCAACATGTTAAAGACACACACACCCCTCCATTCCAACCTAGGGTGGCTAATTATTATTAAATTAAGCACGCTGGTGCAAACAAGTTTGGTTCCATGAGTAACCTTTGATCACGGGAATTGCAACTGCGGGAGAACTATGCTCCCTTGGCCCCTTTCCAAAGAACCATAAAACAGCCAAGTCCCCAGGGCTGGCCCTATGGCCAGGCTGGGTGGCGCAGGGCGCCAGGGCACCGTGCCACCAGGGGGGCACTGCGCGGCTGTGCCCGCCAGCCCCACTGCGTGCTGCGCCCGCCCACCGCGCTGGGAAACGGGGCAGGGCGGGGGCACCAGAGGGATCTGTCGCACCACGGCGCCAGGGCGCCAAATATACTTAAGACGGCCCAAAAAAAGAACCATAAAACAACCATATCTGCACCATACATTTAAAGCACTATGATATCACTCTTAACAGTCATGGCTTCCCTCAAGAATCCTGGGAACTGTTGTTTGATGAGGGTGCTGACAGTTATTAGGAAACTGTCACAGAACTACAATTCCCAGAATGGCTTATCAGGCTGTCTTCCCAAGGAACTCTGGGAATTGTAGCTCTAGGAGTCCCTGAAGAACTTTCAGAATCCTCAATAAACTACACTCCCTGGGTTTCTTTGGGAGGGCGAGCTATGGCAAAGTCACTGCCTGGTTGGTGCCTGCTGGTGTATATAAAAGGACCAGGTATAATAGTGCTTTAAATGTATGGTGTGTGGATGTGGCCTACATCGCTATTGCCCCATAGTGAAAGGGATATGGATAGCCTTGCACCCAGGGATAGCCTCATTGCAAGGAGGGTATTCCATATCCTAATACTGACAGTTTCACAGACCACTGGCAGATATAAGGCAAATAAAATAGATAAAGTTAAAAGAGAAAATGGAAAAAGAACAGAAAAGGGATGTTCTAAGTGGCTGGCATTTTCAACTCCACAAAATAGGTGCTTGCGGTCCTATTGCAGGAAAGGGGAGCATGGGGCACCCAGATTTTGTTGGACTACACCTCAGTTGGTTAGAGTGTGGTGCTGATAATGCCAAGGTTGCAGGTTCGATCCCTGTTTGGGACAGCTGCAGATTCCTACATTGCAGGGGGTTGGACTAGAATTCAGGCATGTCAAACATGCGGCCCTCCAGATGTTTTGGCCTACAACTCCCATGATCCCTAGCTAGCAGGACCAGTGGTTGGGGAAGATGGGAATTGTAGTCCAAAACATATGGAGGGCTGCAGGTTTGACATGCCTGGACTAGATGTTCCTCAGCGTCCCTTCCAACTCTACAGTTCTATGATTCTATTATCCCTGGCCACAAGCTATGGAGGCTGCAGTCTGTTTGGACTCTGGAGGGTCACAAATTCCCTGTATAACCCTTGCAGAACCACAAACATGGACCAGTGCTTTCAATAATCTTGATTGCTTTAGGCAGGGCTGAGTTAGGGGGAGGGGGCAGAGGAAAAATTGTACTTCCTTAGTAAATCAACTCTATAGTTTGGATGCTGTGGGAACAGGATTTCCTACAAAGGGAGGCAGTGACTTGGAGAATATTATCTGGATTCCTCACAACAAATGACAGGGCATTTCCTGTGTGTGTGTGTGTGTGTGTGTGTGTGTGTGTGTGTGAATGAGAGTATAAAATGCTGGACTACCTCTGTTAGTGCAAACTCCCTGTACGTATCACTGCAGGATCTACATGCCTGCAGACTCAGGGTGCCAATCAAATTTGACAACAAACTATCACTTATGAAGTAGATCTCCAACTGTGACAGGAACACTTCCCTCGCAGTGTCAGTAGTAAAGCAACACTTAAATGCTAGTGCTAACATACTTTGTGAAAACAATTTTTGAGCAATATGGGCTCATACTCTCTAGTTGCTTTTTGTATGTGCTTTCATTTAAAGATAACGTGCAGCTCAGTAAGAACTAGTGTGTCTCCCTTCTTCTGAAACGATTCACTCTGCATGGTGCAGAGGTCAAATCTTGCATATTCTCATTCACTGGTTCAGAGCTATGGCAAAATCATTTTGATGAACTCTGACCATGTTTTGATTAGTCCTATAGAAGTTGCCTTATATAAAGTCTTCATAATGAGTATGGTCACCCACAGGTCACCATTTATGGCAAACTAATAGCCTAGCTCATGCAAAATGGTAGAATGCATGCTAGGTAACATCTAACAACAGTGAACAGGTCAATATAAAGAAATCAGGGCTGTTGATGTAGAAATGTGGCCCATGCAGTGCAATCAAAGCTACCCAGAGTGTTTGGAGTGCAACGACTGAGGAGGGAGCACAAGGGCTTCTGCCTCTTGGATTTGGGTGACTGTCCAGGCTTGTGTGTGTGTTTGTTTCTGGCCGGTGACCTTCAGATGACATTGGAAGTGTGCTCTCCCTGAGCACATGGTCTGAGGGGTATGGCTTCTGGTGAGTCAGGTGACTAGCTGTGGGCGGAGCTAGTCAGTGTTTGGAGTGCAGAGACTCAGGAGGGAGCACAAGGTGAGCTGAGCTTAGGAGACACTCTGTAGGTTTTGTGGGTTTGTCTTTTGGGGGCTGTGTGTGAGGAAGTTTGTGTTCTTATTTGTTTCCTTATTTGTTTGTGTGCTTGTGTTTGTTTTCTAGGGCTTCTGCCTCTTGGATTTGAGTGACTGTCCAGGCTAGCGGCGCGCGCAGTTTGATCCATCTTTTAGATTTAAGGCAGCAAGTCTCACACGTTTATTGGGGGAGACTAGGCCTCTTCTTTTCAAGATGGAGGGGGAGGGAACAACTGTAGTCACCTGCAATTCCTGCGCAATGTTTGTATTCTTGCCAAAGAATGTAGGCAGCTACACCTGCAGCAATTGCAAGTTGGTTGCCCTACTAGAAGACAAGGTCCAGCAGCTTCAGGCCCATGTATCTATGCTCCAGGGAATTAAAGAGCTGGAGCTTTTCTTGGATGCAGCAGAGCGCACTGTCTGCACCAAGGAGGAGACAGGGGACATCCCTGAGGAAGTCAGTTTCCCAACACAGGACCCAGATGTATGGAGGAACGTGACTCCATACATCCAGGAATCACTCTGAGTGTTTAGTACTACACAATCGATTTGAAGTGCTCTCCCTTAACATGGAAGACGAGGAACAGACTCCATTTGAAGATCTCTCCCTCATCACAGTAGATCAGGAATATGAAGACGAGCAGCAAAGTCAGTCCTCTGGGAATATGCAGATGACCTTGGAAGGGACAGCACATGGAAGAATCCCGACCAAGCCTATGAAGAGGTGTGTAGTGGTGATAGGGGATTCCCTACTGAGGGGTACAGAAGCAGTGATCTGTGGGCCTGACAAGATGTCTCGAGAGGTGTGCTGTCTCCTCAGGGCCAAGATCAAAGATGTAACAGAACGGCTGCAAGGAATCATAAAACCCACTGACAAATACCCCTTCCTTTCGGTCCATGTGGGAACCAATGACACTGCAAGCCATAGCCTCCAGAAGATGAAAAGTGATTATGAGGCTCTGGGCAGGAAGTTGAAGCAATTAAATGCACAAATTGTCATCTCATCTCATCTGTCCTACCAGTTGAACGACATGGCCCAGGGAGAGAGGGAAAAATAGGGGAAGTGAACAACTGGCTTCACAAATGGTGCAAACAGGAATGGTTTGGATTCTTAGATCATGGTCTGCAGTTTCTTAAAGATGGACTTCTGGCAAGTGATGGGCTGCACCTCACAAAGGTTGGGAGGAATGTTTTTGCCATGAAACTCAAAAACCTCATCAGGAGGCCTTTAAACTGACTTATGTGGGGGAGGGAGACAGTAGTCCTGAAGGTAGGAGTCTATCAAGTGCTGAAGTTGATCATCCAAATGTCAAGGACCAAATGGAGCAAACAGCACGCAGACCTAGTGGTGGGAGGAAAATATCCTTAAATAAGAGACAAGGGGGAGTGATCAATGGTCTTCAATGTCTGTATACTAATGCACAGAGCATGGGAAATAAACAAGATGAACTTGAGCTCTTGGTACAGCAAACTAAATACAACATAATAGGCATCACTGAAACCTGGTGGGATGAGTCTCATGACTGGAATGTAGAAATAGAGGGATACAATCTATTTCAGAGAAATAGACCAAACAGGAACGGGGAAGGAGTAGCATTATATGTCAGGGATGTGTATACCTGTGAAGAGATCCAGGATTTAAAACTTCAAAGCCAAATTGAGAGTATCTGGGTCAAAATTAAGGAAGAGAAAAATAACAGTGATCTAATTGTGGGAATTTACTATAGATCCCCAAGCCAAACTGAGGACACAGATGATGCCTTCCTGGAACAGATGACCAAGCATTCAAAAGGAAGTGAGATAGTAGTAATGGGGGATTTCAACTATCCTGATATTTGTTGGATGTCAAACTCAGCCAAGAGCATAAGGTCAAAAAGATTCCTCACTGGCCTTGCAGACAATTTCATTGTCCAGAAAGTGGAAGAAGCAACAAGAGGATCAGGCATTTTAGATCTGGTCCTAACCAATAGTGATGACCTGCTTAGTGGGGTAGAAGTGGCAGGATCATTAGGTGGGAGTGATCATGCTCTTCTGGAGTTTATTGTTCAGCGGAAAGGAGCAACCAAGCATAGTAAGACTCAAATCCTAGACTTTAAGAAAGCTGACTTCAGAAAACTTAGGGAAACGCTGGGTGAGATCCCATGGACAGAAATACTAAAAGGGAAGGAAGTTCATGATGGTTGGGAGTTTGTTAGAAGGGAGATACTGTATTTAAAGCACAACTTCAGGCAATACCAATGAGATGGAAACATGGAAGGTGCCTAAAGAAGCCAGGGTGGCTATCTAAAGAACTTTTAACTGAGTTAAGATTTAAAAGGGATATGTACCAAAAATGGAAAAAAGGGGGAAATCACCAGAGAGGAATTCAAACAAATAGCCAGCACGTGTAGAGACAAAGTCAGAAAAGCTAAAGCACAGAATGAACTCAGGCTTGCTAGAGAGGTTAAAAGCAACAAAAAGGGCTTTTATGGGTATGTCCGTAGCAAAAGGAAGAACAAGGAAACAGTGGGGTCACTTAGAGGAGAAGATGGAGAAATGCAAACAGGGGACAGAGAAAGGGCAGAACTCCTCAATGCCTTCTTTGCCTCAGTCTTCTCCAAAAAAGAAAACAATGCCCGACCTGAAGAATATGGAGCAGATGATTCAGCAGGGGAGACGCAGCCCAGAATAAGTAAGGAGGTAGTACAAGAATACTTGGCTAGTTTAGATTTTTTCAAGTCTACAGGGCCAGATGAACTAAATCCAAGACTATTAAAAGAACTGGCAGAGGTGATTTCAGAACCACTGGCAATAATCTTTGAAAATTCCTGGAGAACAGGCGAAGTTCCAGCAGACTGGAGGAGGGCAAATGTTGTCCCTATTTTCAAAAAGGGGGAAAGAGAGGACCCAAACAATTACCGCCCAATCAGCCTGACATCCATACCAGGAAAGATTCTAGAGCAGATCATTAAGCAAACGGTCTGTGAGCACCTAGAAAGAAACTCTGTGATCACTAAAAGTCAGCATGGGGTTCTGAAAAATAAGTCATGTCAGACTAATCTGATCTCATTTTTTGACAGAATTACAAGCCTGGTAGATGAAGGGAATGCTGTGGATGTAGCCTATCTTGATTTCAGCAAGGCCTTTGACAAGGTGCCCCATGATATTCTTGTAAAGAAGCTGGTAAAATGCGGGCTAGACAATGCTACCATTCAGTGGATTTGTAACTGGCTGGCTGACTGAACCCAAAGGGTGATCATCAATGGCTCCTCCTCATCCTGGAGGAGTAGTGACTAGTGGGGTGCCACAGGGTTCTGTCTTGGGCCCAGTCTTATTCAACATCTTTATCAATGACTTGGATGATGGGCTTGAGGGCATCCTGAGCAAGTTTTCAGATGACACCAAATTGGGAGGGGTGGATAATACTGCAGAGGACAGCATCACACTACAAAATGACCTTAACAGATTAGACAACTGGGCCAAAGCAAACAAGATGAATTTTAACAAGGAGAAATGTAAAGTACTACACTTGGGCAAAAAAAAAAAATGAAAGGCACAAATACAGGATGGGAGACACCTGGCTTGAGAGCAGTACATGTGAAAAGGATCTAGGAGTCTTGGTAGACCACAAACTTGACATGAGTCAACAGTGTGATGCAGCAGCTAAAAAAGCCAATGCAATTCTGGGCTGCATCGATAGGACTATAGCATCTAGATCAAGGGAAGTAATAGTACCACTGTATTCTGCTCTGGTCAGACCTCACCTGGAGTACTGTGTCCAGTTCTGGACACCACAGTTCAAGAAGGATACTGACAAGCTGGAACGTGTCCAGAAGAGGGCAACCAAAATGGTCAAAGGCCTGGAAACAATGCCTTATGAGGAACGGCTTAGGGAGCTGGGTATGTTTAGCCTGGAGAAGAGAAGGTTAAGGGGTGATATGATTGCCATGTTCAAATATATAAAAGGATGTCATCTAGAGGAGGAAGAAAGGTTGTTTTCTGCTGCTCCAGAGAAGCGGACACGGAGCAATGGATTCAAACTACAAGAAAGAAGATTCCACCTAAACATTAGGAAGAACTTCCTGACAGTAAGAGCTGTTCGGCAGTGGAATTTGCTACCAAGGAGTGTGGTGGAGTCTCCTTCTTTGGAGGTCTTTAAGCAGAGGCTTGACAGGCATATGTCAAGAATGCTTTGATGGTGTTTCCTGCTTGGCAGGGGGTTGGACTGGATGGCCCTTGTGGTCTCTTCCAACTCTGTGATTCTATGAAGTCCTACTTCCTAATGTGTGCTTACAGAATTGCAACATTAATGTGCAATTTAAGCATGTTTATTCAGAACAGGACTGACCTCCATGTGGCATGCATAAGATTACACCCTTCATCTACTCCTTGATTCATTGATGCTAGGGTAAGTCCCATTCGGACTTGTGTTGCCTAGATGAAATATATTTTTGTAAAATCTGGTTTCATAACTGTTGTAAAACAGATACAGTAGTTGAAAGCCAGAAAACACTTGTGCTGTTGGTTCCACATGCAAGAAGGCTAGAGTCCAATTATGCTATTTATCATGTCTACAGCATCTTTCAGTGTATAGACTGGGATTTTTTTTATTCCATTTACTCTCACAATCCTGAGACACAGGTTAAGCTGAGAGAGCAATTTCTTCAAGGCCACTCAGCCAACAAGCTTCATGGATGAGTGGGGATTTATTTTTCAACTTAATTTGGCAGCATTTGTGTCCAACAGTGTTATTTTCCTTTAACCCTGCCTGTCAGTTAAGAGTCCTTGAAGTATGGCAAGAGTCATGGGCTTCACTCCTATGAACACAGTTGGCCTTAGTTTTGAGTAAACATGCATAGGATCAAGGCTGAAATTCTATGGATACACTTACTGAAAACAGTGGAACTTTTATTTGAGTAAACATGGATAGGATGTTGCTGCATTCTTCAACTAGTTTTCTAAGGAACAAGTCTCAGTGAACTCACTAGAACTTAATTCTGGGAAATATGTATAGGATCAGGCAATAGTATAGTGACCATCACCTTAAGAATATTTTTGTTGTTGCTGGTATCCATCTGTTTCGAGAGACAATGGAGTGCGCCTGTAAGGGGGGGGGAGGCAAACTGCTGGAGAATTACAGCACCTGTGGCTGCAGAGGCCAGCATTCAAAACTGCTGCCTCCCACATTGTTTTTGCTGTGCTAGCAGCACTGAAATGACCTCTCTGGAGCACAAGACTGGGCAGTGTGTTTTGACCCTGAGCTGGCCAGACTCCCCTCTTGGCCTTACTGATGTGGTCCAGAGGAAAGCAGAGCTATACATTTGGCACCAGTTGGGCTGCCAGAGTTGCTGGAAGGGGGCATACAAGGTGCCATGGATGTAGCCAGGATTTATCTTGGGGGGCATGCTATGTGCTGGGCAGAAGCTCAGTTAAGTATTTTTATTGATTTACTTGATTGGGGGGGGGGCTATGCCCTGGCTATGCTCATGCAAGGGACTCCACTCCGGATTTGTGCAGAGTTTACTCCTTAGCCCTTTCTTCTCCCAAAGATGTCCCGCAAAGCCACAGGTGTGGATTTTTCTTCAGGGTTGACTCCTGAAGTGTTTCTCATGAATGATTATAGCTGCAAGCCAGTGGAGATTCAGAATTAGAGTTTTCTTTCTCCTATATTGTTGTTGTTAGATGGGTCACTTTCCCAGGTTGAACTTCCCTCTACAGCATGTGTAGTAACCACCTTCTTGACCATTTGATGGTCTGTTGGTTTCATCCACTCCCTAGGAAACACATAAAGCATGGGTAGATCCTTCAGGACCATGTATTTAACCTCTTAAAACTGACTAGATATCCCAGACCGAAGGCTAATGTTGAAAACAAAACAAATGTGAAACTGACTCACCTAAGTTTGATTGTTTCTTAGGGCAGCTACTTTAAACAGGTAGATGGGCCAAGCAGCAACCCAACAGGTGTAATTTGGGTTAACTAGAAATGAAGAGATGGTTAAACTGCACCTGCTGATATGCCATGCAGCTGCTAAAGCTACATAAAGCTTTGGAGGGTGGGGGGGATGGAGAGGGGAAGAGAGAGAAGGCAGCCTAGCAGCCAAAATCTTTGTGAGTTGTGCTTGGTACCATCTTAAGATGTTGCACACAACTTACAATTTATTTAACCCATTATCCCAAGAGTGCTTCTGGTAGGGAAGGCGAGCTGTATACAGCTGCAATTCTGGGCACACTTACTTAAGAATAAACAACCATCGACGTGCCTTACCGAGGAGTAAATAGGTCTTACACCTGAGTAAGCATTACTCAGAATTTGGTGGCGAAAACAAAAAGAACATAACATACACATCACCACCCCAGCGATCTCCAAGCTGCACCTTTCCGGGAGACACACGAATATCCTTTTTTTCTCGCTAGAAAAGCGCTTGGTAGAACCGCGAAAACAAAGCAATCGGACGAATTAGGTAATTCAGCACGTTCTCTTTCTACTTCATGCTTATGCAAAGCGAGCCTGGGATTCCCCCTTCTGCCGGTGCCTGTGACAAAAAAAACACAAAAAAACCGTGAGGAAACACACACATCTCGCTTCTCCCCCCCCCCGGCTGTTCCTTTCCATTTCTCCTCCCAAATCCACGCGCACACACCGCTCCCCGCTCTGTCTGCAAAAGCAAGCTGCAAAAGAGCCCGAGAGGAGCGTGGCCGCAGTCGAGGTCGAGAGACACAGGGCGGTTGTTTCCTCAGCCGCACGCAGCCGATGTCGAGCTGCCCTCTCCCGCCGGACTGCTTTCCCATGCTCGAGCAGCAGGAGGCGCTGGCGGGCCCCTCTCCGCTGGGCTATGGGCTCCCGGCCGAAATGAGTCTCTCATTCCCTCTGCCGAAGCGCTGAGAACCGGAGGGTTGGACGCGCGCGCTCGGCTCCTCCCTTCCCCACTCGCCGATCGGCAAAGTAACTCTCGTGGACTAAGTGCAGCCGCCGACGCCAAGTGCAGGCGCGCCTGGCTCGGGATTGCCCCTGGAAGGCGGGGAGGGAGCACTCCGGCGTAGACACCGCGGAGAAGAAAGGCAACCCTGTTGCTGTTCCGGGCTCTCCGTGGCCCCCCGCCCCAGCCCCCGCCCCCATTTCATCTAGGCAACAGGAGGATCCGGACTGGCCAGGAAGACGTGCTTTCCTCGCAGCTTCGGGAGAGAGCGCCCGAGTTGAGTGAGAGACTCCTCGCAAAAGTTCTCCAAAGTCAGCATGGCCCCGGCGGTTGGAGCTGTTGGTTTGCTGGCGGCGCTCGCCTCCTTCGTCGCCCCCTCGGCTGCCCTGCTTGGAGTGGCCCGTGGGCAGTTCTCGGCAGGTAAGCGGCTACCTCGCGGGAAGGCGTCCCGTTTCTTCTTCTACCAGGGAGGAGGACCGCCTCTCGGAGGCTTCTCCCGCTCAGGCTTGTGTGTGTTTTGTGTGTGTACCCTTTATTACTCGCGTCGGGGCTTGGAGAGCCCCCAAAGGGGAGAGTTGGGGAAGAGAGAGACTAAGGGGAAGAGAGAGGTGGTTGTGCTCGAGCAAGGTCCCGCCGACCCCGATGGCTTCTTTCTCTGGAGAGCCCGCTTGAGCGCAGCTTTCCAAAAGGAGAACGTGGACCAGTCCCCTTCCTCAGTGGGCGAGACCCTCTGGAGAAGGAGCCGAGGAACGTTCCGCTTTGGAACGTTGGGACATGGTCTTATTTGCTTTTGGAACGTTGGGACATAGTCTTACTGTACTTGCTTTTGGAACGTTGAGAGCTATGGAACGATTGGAATCGTTGTTCTTGCGCCCCCCCCCCCAATAAAATATGGGGAAAGCCCCTCTTTTCCCGCTTAACGATGAGTGACAGACGACAGTAGGGGTGCCCTTTGTGCAAAATAGCTCTAGTTTTGCACCTTCAAGGCAGACTGGGTGGGATGGGATGGAGAGCCATTAAAACGAGACTTCCAAGCTGCACACTTCTAGCTTCTCACGCTAATCCTCGCCTCCCCCCCCCCCCTCGGCCTCTCTTCTGGTCAGTTTCCCAGGTAGCGTTTGCACAGCGTTGGCTGAGTTTCCATTGTGGAACCTTCTCTGCCCTTTCTCTTCTTTGTTAATAGAGAAAGAGAACGTGTTTTCCTTTCGCCTTCTGCGGACTGTTTTCTGCACAAGGATGGAACGAAAAGCAACCACCTTCAGACGACTTTTACCTTTTTAAGTTTCTCCCAAATTGGGAGTCGGCTGCTACTTTCTGCCTAAGGTGGAAAGAAGCCAGTCGGTTTATGGGTGAAAAGTTCAAAAGCCTCTGAATCGCGACGGGGGGTGGGAGAGAGGGCAGTTATAGTTTCCTGGCTTATAACCGATTCACCTTGTTTCCGTTCTTTGCCCCCTCCCACCCCAGCAGACCCTTCCCCTTTCCAAGGAGAGGGAAAGCAGTCGTGAAAGAGTTAATGCATTTCAGCTGCTCTCCGGGTTTCCGAAAGCAAACAAGCTGCGCCCAGCAGCGACAGGCCGAGCCCTCCTTTCTTCTGTTGACTTTTGTGTCGGGCTAACTTTTGGCAGCGGGGCCGATCCTGGCTGCCTAATCAGGCAGGCAGAGGCTGTACCTGGCCGGAACTGCTGGGGACGCGCAGACTCCACTGCCCGGACGTAAATAACTTTGTGTGTTGCAAGCGCTTTTTACGCTTTTTCTAGCCGAAGCTTTGTCTCTGAAAAGGTGGTGATTAAGGGCCCTGGGAAGTCATCTGAAGGTTTTTGCAGAACTGGAAAAAAAGCAAGTTGACAGCAACAAAGCGAAATGCAGAAAGTCCCAACAAACCTGCTTGCCCAGTTTAAAGGACGCACAGACACATCCGAGAGGAAGGGCTGCCTTTAACCATTTCCTTCGGCTTCCAGGGAGAAAGCTACTGTTCAGCGTGTAGCGAAAGCGATGCACACAGCTCCCCAGTTAGAATCAGTTTTATTGTCTGCGTTTCTTTGGACCCTTTCGGTTGTCACCAGCAATGTTTGATCTGGATGCAGGCAAGCAGGATGTCCTAATCCATTTGTGCTGTGTGCATTGTTAGCTTTAGAGAGGAGCAGCAAGTTTAAGGGTGCAATACTTTGCACACATTTATGTGGAAATAAATCCATGGGATTACTTCTGACTGGGTTGTGCTGTAAAAGACTGGTCTTGAAAGGGATATATTTTATGCAAAAGCTCAGCTTACAAAGGCAGTCTTATTTTTTCAGCCCTCCCTCCTCTATTTTGGCAGGACTTTTTGTAAATTGATTGAATGTTTTGGGTTGGAAGACTTCCGGGATTAGAACTGTCCCTATTTGCCCAAGTTGGAAGTCTATTTTTATTGTAGGTGATACATTTCACAAATGCAAATGAAAAGTGTGGGTGTTTGATACACATCTTGTCCATGTTTTCAGAGCATCTGATCTGTCTTCCTTAGAAATCAAAACTTTTCTGCTTCTTATACCCTTGGGCATGGAAAGCAAAAGAAGTGGGGCTGGGTTTCACATCTTGTTTACATGTTGCACACGCCTCCTCCACAAAAGCACTTTGTCTTTATGCCTCTGTCTTGCCATAGCAAGTTGAAATGTGTGGTTTGGTTGTCACAATCTGTCTCCTGATGCTGTTAAATCTGTGGTCTCTCTGTGTGACTCTTGCTGCCAAAAACTTGCTTATGCTGCTTCATAGCAGTCTCTTCTCCCCTCTCCCTGCTCCCCTCCCCAAGGGAGGAAGTAATAACTGTGTATTCGACACTTCTGCATTACTTCATGGCTTAGAATGTAGACTAATCGCCTAAGGGTTGCATCAGTATCCTGGAACTTTACTAGGTGTGGTAAAAAAAAGAAGAAGGAAAGAAACTAAGATAAGGATTCTTATTCGCAGATAACCTGCAGGGGTGCAGGTATGAAACGCAGCCAGATGGTCTGTGAATTGTCTTGACGCATGATCACCCACTTAGATATTTTGTCAGAAATGTTAAGCAATATATAAATTTCCTAAATAAATAAATGAACAGGTTATATCCTAATAGTCTTAAAGTGGTGTGTTTAAGGTGCATTTAAGCTCCTTCTTCAACTTTGTGGTGATCAAGCTGGAGCACCTGTCCATCGGATACATGCTTGTGCTCTTAAGTTGAAAGGAAGCAGCCATCCGTAGGTTAATAGGAAACAGCCACAGACTACATTTATTACATTTGTATTTCATCTTTCCCGGAGGAAACTTGTGGTGGTGTACATGGTTCCCTCCTCCCCATGTTATGCTCACAACAAACCTGTGAGGTAGGTCGTTGTGAGAGAGGGTGGCTGGCCAAGATCACTAAGTGTGTTTCGTGGTTTAGCTTGAATTTGAAGCTCTCCCACATTACACCACATTCACATTGGATAGCCCAAATGTGGTTTCTTTTCAGTAATCTCATTGAATCCTCAGTGATCCTTCGTACCTATGTGAATTTTCAGCTTGGCTAAGACTTCCTTCAATATGTTATGTTCAAAGGTCTGCTATAGAGAAATCTTGAGCATAGCAAATTTACAGAAGTATGGTTTCTTTCCTGAAATAAAGGACAATAATAGCTTTTATTTATAAAATGATTTATATACCACTTTTCACATATGCAGAGAATAAATTTTACAATACCTTATTAATACTACGTAATACTATTGCACACATTTGTCACCCAGCTTTTACATCATAATTGGTTTCCGTATCTCCTTTCGCCTGATTATATAAAGTTCATTGTAATTCCTGTCTACTGTTCTGTGTTAAAATTATCAGATACAGTGTAAATGCTGACTGTCTTGATCACCATTTAATTAACATCTTTAATAATCTTAGCCTACTAGCTGTGACTTCACTATCTCATTGATGTGCATCACCAGCATGTTAATTGAAATTTTTATTGTAGTCTCTAGTTTATTTCTTGAATCAGTTGTCAGTGTGGCTCGATGTACGCTAAGCTAGTGTTGATTTTTACTGTGGATTATGCAGCGCACTGTGTTGACATCCGACCTAAATATGGTCCACAAATCTCCCTGAAAATGGCTCTCTGCCCAAGTGGCTTTCTGATACCTTCAGTCAAGTGTTTAGAATGAAAAGCCTTCGATAGATGGGGTGAAGGAGTAGAAGAGCAGCACACTGGATACATTAAGCCCGGAGAAGAGGAGACTGAGAGGAGATAGGATAGCCATCTTCAAATATCCGAAGGGCTGTCACATGGAAGATAGAGCAAGCTTGTTTTCTGCTGCTCCAGAGGGTAGCACCCAACCCAAAGTGTCCAAATTACAAGAAGAAATTCTGACTAAACAGTAGGAAAAACTTTCTGGTGATAAGAGCAGTCCAGTAGTATAATGGACTCCCTTGGAAGGTGGTGGACTTTCCTTCATTGAAGATTTTTAAGCAGAGGGTTGGATGGTCATCTATCAGGGATTCTTTAGCTGTGATTCCTGCATTGCAGGGGGTTGGACTAGATGGCCTCTGGAGTCTCTTTCAACCCCACAATTCTAATTCTATGCTAAATAAGTTACTGGCAGGTTTGGGGGTTGAAGGCTGATGATAGTGCCTCATTCTGTGGAGGAGTAAGGGGGAAATAGCGCAAGGACATTAGTAAGTGGTCATGACTCTTCTTTTATTGGGATCTGGGAGACCTGGGTTTAAATCCCCACCTAGCTGTTGAGTGACCTTGGGCCAGTCATTGTCTCTAAGCCTAAACCTTCCTCACGAGGCTGTTCTAAGGATTAAATGTGGAAGCGGAGAACCATGTAGGCTGCCTGGTGAAACATGGAATCAGGGGTGCCAACTTGGATAACATTTTTTGGGGGGGGGAGCAGGTAAGCCCCGTCCCACATAATTGATCTCATGACACAGATTATGCACACCATTTGAATGGCAATGCCCATCATCTTTGTGGGGAGATCCAGCCCTCTCAAATATTTTATTGGGACTTGGTTCCTATGCATGGGGTATAAATAAATATATCCTCAGTCTTTCATATACAGTGGAGACATTACAAAAGCTTCCTTTATACTTTGTGAGAAAATAGAAAAATCTGCTGAGCAACTCTTTGCCTGTTTGGGGAGTGTGTCTCTATCACTTGATGCCATTTCTTTTGGGGTCTTTTCCTCATCCTGCCAACTTTCTGCACAGAGGTCAATATCACACAGCTCTTGAGCTCATGTTATATATAGTGTTCACTTTCTTTGTTGTGTTAGCAAGTAGTCCACAATATGTGTGTGTTCCAAGGAGCCAATGGGAGTCAGAGGGCGGGCAGGAGTTAATAAGTGCCTCCTTTTTATAAGTGAAAGATGAACACTGCTTCTCTGTAACATACATCTCATTTTTTATTTTTTTATTTTACATTTGGCTGCAACACTCCAGAGACAAGAATTCTCCAGAGGACATTCTTGGGTATTTCAAATCAGAGACAGTGAAAGGAACATCCACAAGAAGTGTTTAAATGACCAATTCACAGTTATGGGTGCAGTTCCAGCTTTGTCGAAATCAGCAAAAGTTCAGGCACTTGCTCACAAAGTCTTTATGTACTTTTGTAAGTCACAAAGTAATGTTGTGCAGATAATAAATTGTGCTGTTTTTAACTGTTAAAACATTGTGTAATTAGTCACAGTAGCAGAGAACTTGCAAAGGAATAATTCTACAATTTGTACGATTTCTTACCAGCTGTGTAATAGAACACTCTCCACTGTACCAATAATGAATAATGACGTATGGTACTATTTTGATATCAAGAGTATCTTGCAGTGTTTTCAAAAGTCAGCAAATCCTAAAGCTAACCAGACACAAATGGGGCTCGTGGAATTTTGACAACTACACTGAAAACTGATTTATGGTTTTGTAAAACGTTTCTGGGAAAAGTGAGTGTAAGTTGAAACAATATGATCCAGCTCAGGAGGCTCAAAGCCTTATGTTTTAGAGACAAGTGCAGATTTCTAAAGCAAGAAAAATTGGTTTTGCATCAGGCAGGTAAAGGTAAAGGGACCCCTGACCGTTAAGTCCAGTTGCGGACGACTCTGGGGTTGCGACACTCATATCGCTTTACTGGCCGAGGGAGCCAGCGTTAGTCCACAGACAGCTTCCGGGTCATGTGGCCAGCATGACTAAGCCGCTTCTGGCAAACCAGAGCAGCGCACAAAAATACCATTTACCTTCCCGCCAGAGTGGTACCTATTTATCTACTTGCACTTTGACATGCTTTCAAACTGCTAGGTTTGGCAGGAGCTGGGACCGAGCAACGGGAGCTCACCCTGTCACAGGGATTTGAACTACCAACCTTCTGATCGGCAAGCCCTAGGCTCTATGGTTTAGACCACAGTGCCACCCGCGTCCCTTAAATCAGGTACAAAAGTGGAAATGAAGGGTTAAGTGCCACTTCTCACAACTATGGTAGAAACAGGCTTATGGCTTAATGGTCATTATTGTTGAATTAACTTGTCTCAACTGAAGGGTGCTGCCTTCAGCTAATGGGCCTCCTTCACAGCTTATCTTTTGTATAGGTATTTCACAACAGCTGAGAACACAGATAACGGAAATGTAAATATAAGATATGGTGTTGAAAACTAGGCTAGGTAAGATATAACCAGTGTTCTCTACAAAATGCAGTGTTTGGGTCCTGAGCAGAAGGAAGTTTTCACCAGGACACTTCTGAATCCTTTTCTTTTAGCTCTCCCCCCCAAAAAAATGCCACACCAAAATCACCTCAGGAGACTTGAGCATCTCTTCTGAACAATGTGGGTTTGGTCATTGGAGAGATGCTGGGGAGGGGGGAAATGGCCCAACATTTATTTAGTCGCAATTTTTTGCCTACGTTTTGAGGAACTTCCTACAAAATCTGATTACAGCCCACAATAAATTAATGTGTTTTAAAAACCAACAAAGATTAGCCCCAGGAGAAATGAAAGAGTAATTTGGAGAGCTTTGGGAGAAAATAATGGTTTTCAGCTAACACTGAAAACAATGTTGCATCTTGCTTTACTTCTAAGGGAAGAGACTTCCAGCCAATTGGGACCACTGAAAGCACAGGCTCAAGTCACAGCTTGTGGCACTATCAACAGATCTTCATCCACAGCTAAGTGACCAGGGTGGTGTGTATGGAAAGAGGTGGCGTCTAAATCTAACAAGTTTAGATTGTACTGGCTTTCTGATTACTTCTGTTATGGGCTAGCTATATAAATCAAGTAGGTAAGTAAATATGGGAAATGCAAAATATCACTTAGAGAATGATCTGAAATACTTTCCTTAAAGCTTGAATTTGTTTTATTCTGGATTGCTTGATTTGATGTTTAAAGTGTTGTAAATCACCTTTTTCTTTAAAATATAAAGCAGTATAGAAATGAAATTAATAATAATAATAATAATAATAATAATAATAATAATAATATGATTGAGGGGGAAATCACAACTGGACATTCCATTGTGGTGACTGCAATTTAGTTTTAAGGAAATATTTGACTATTCACTCATACCGGTATATCTGAATTTCTAACACTGCTTTTAAGTACTATTTAATGTATTCCAGTGAAAGAGTAAATTTTTAAAATTGCATTTTTTAAACAAAAACAAAAACCCAAGGCAGGTTTTTTTCATCCTTAACCACTCGACTTGAAGAGAGGGTTTGGATACTTGTGTGTATTGTTTTTGAAATTAATTTGAATTATATAAAGCCATGTCACTTGAAGAGTCAAGCATTTCATGGAGTTGCTCCTTGACCATGCATCGCAATTAATGGCCATACACATTTTTTAAAAAATGTTGATGGTATTCCTTAAAAGGAGTAATTTATCAGAAGCTGTTGAAATACATTATAATTGGAACCACACTTCTCTGTTGCCATTATAAAATTAATGCAGTATTTTTAAACAATTGAGAAACTATCCAAACAAAGACAAAATTGTGACTCAACGATGGATTTTGCTATGGAAACAGCCACTGAAGTACATTTGCTGAGCAAACTAAATAACTGTTTCCTTAATTGAATGGTGCTTAACATCATTAAGAAAAACATGCACCTTGGAATATGTTTGGAAATTTATTAGACGGTGATTTTCATCATAATCTGTATACACCAGCTAATGGTGGCTGATAGAGAAGATATTATTTTAGGATTTGGGAGACCCAAGTTCAAATCTCAACTCTGCCATGAAGCTCCCTAGGTGGCTTGGGCTAGTCCAGGGGTCCCTAAACTAAGGCCCGGGGGCCAGATGCGGCCCAATCACCTTCTAAATCAGCACGTTTTTACATGAGTAGAATGTGTCCTTTTATTTAAAATGCATCTCTGGGTTATTTGTGGGGCCTGCCTGATGTTTTTACATGAGTAGAATGTGTGCTTTTATTTAAAATGCACCTCTGGGTTATTTCTGGGGCATAGGAATTCATTCATATTTTTTTTCAAAATATAGTCCGGCCCCCCACAAGGCCTGAGGGACAGTGGACCGGCCCCCTGCTGAAAAAGTTTGCTGACCCCTGAGCTAGTCAATATCTCAGCAAACCTTTTCAGCAGGGAGTTGGTCCACTGTCCTCAGACCTTGTGGGGGGGCCGGACTATATTTTGAAAAAAATATATGAACGAATTCCTATGCCCCACAAAAAACCCAGAGATGCATTTTAAATAAAAGCACACATTCTGATCATGTAAAAACACTGAGCAGGCCCCACAAATAACCCAGAGATGCATTTTAAATAAAAGGACACATTCTACTCACATAAAAAAAAATGCTGATTCCCGGACCGTCCGTGGGCCGGATTTAGAAGGCGATTGGGCCAGATCCGGCCCCGGGCCTTAGTTTGCCTACCCATGTCTTAGCCTAATCTATGTCCAGAGATTGTTGTGAGGATAAAATATTGGGGAGGGGGATAACCAGTTAGGCTACCTTGAGGGGGAAAAGCAGAATATATGTGAATTATTCATAATATTGCCATGAGTTTGTGCACATTATTTTACCAAAAGCAACTTCAGGGCATCTCAATGTTACATTTCTGTGTCTATATCCAAGAGGTTTTTAAGTGTGCAGCTCAAATGTAATGGATTGAAAAATAATAGGGTGATTAAAACAAATGAAATACATCTTTCTTAAAAACATGCTAAATAACCACAAACCTCATTTTTAAACAAAACACAAACAAAAAACAGAGATCCACAGTTGGCCAGAGTCCTGTTTTTTTAGTGTACCTCACATTGGTTGCTTTAGAATGTATGAAATTTCTCCCTTCCCAGGGAGCAGCAGCCTGGTTTGCTAGAAGAAGAATATGATCACATAAACATTCCCTTGTGCGTTGTCAGAGCTGTGACACAATGGCAGAGTAATTCATTCTTCAGCCATTCATGTGATACCTGGTATCCAATCCCATTGTGTTGAATCTCATTTGTAAGAGGAGAAAAGCGCTTGCTGAAAAAGGGATAGTGCTTCCCAAACTATCAGGAGTAATTTGCTTCAAAATAATTTCTCCTGTGGGTGGTATCCAGTTTATGTCTACCTGCGGACAGAAGGCATCCTTAGAGTAGGAGAAAGGCAGTTTTGGAGGATTCTCTCTCACACACACACCCCACAGTGTCTATTGTGCCCCCAGATCTGCTCAGGAGAGTTAGGGGATTTGAAGGATTACAGCTGGGAGGGGGAATTGCTGAAAATTCCCTGCCTTGATCTGCTGCCAGATGCCTTTTGCCTGTGGAGGAAAACCAATTGGATACCATAAAGTGTCACTGTTGTTAAAATTCAGAATGTCCAGTCTAAATTCTGACCAGATTGTGAACAGGGTGGTTGGTGTGCCATTTTTATTTTATAAATGTTGATAGGACTGAGGGGAAGGGCATTGATGTTGCTTGGAAGTCATTTGGTTGGGAGATGGGAAGGTACACAACTCTTAAATTGACAAAGTATGTGCTTAAAAACCTTTAGCCTGAAATTTACAGGCTACACAGCAATCCTGTGGATTCAGAGGAATACCACATGTTATTTTAATAATAGCGTTTGTGGATCTTGGTTATAGTTGAGATACCAATTGGCATCCAGATGCTAACTAATAAACATCTCATCCTTGACTTGCCTGAAAGCTGTTGAAGATTCCTTCCCCGTGCCTGCAGTTATGGGATTGTTGTCTATCACATGACGGTGTATGTTTTCATTCCACAGAGTGGGAAGTGACAGAGACAGGATGTTAGTGTTACTGTGTTCCGTGAAGTGGGACTATTGTACTTTGTTCTTTTCTCTTTGTTGTCTGATGCTAGAGAGAGAGAGGGAGCCTGTTGCAGTGCTCCGTGTGTGTTTATATGTAAATAAAGTAGATTAGCCAAATGTGGAGTTGCTGAGGTCTGTTACACTGTGATGTTCAGGGAGTAGAAAGCTTTTGAAGCTCCCAAACGATCGACCAGGAAGGAGAGAACATTCCAGTTGAGCATGTGTCTTTACCAAGGTCCTACTCTTGTGTAGGATGGCTCCTAAGGAAGGTTAGTTTCATTCTCTGTGTTAGATAGGCTGCAAGTAGGGGGGGTACTTCATCTCTCTCTCTCTCTCTCTCTCTCTCTCTCTCTCTCTCACACACACACACACACACACACACACACACACACACACACACACACTTCCTTAGTTGTTTACCTCAGAACCAACTGCAAAGGTTTGAAATGGCACCAGAAAATTAATTGACATTAAGCATGAATGCAGCATGTAAAGGAAACTAATGCATCCCATGTAGTTTCTGAAGCAGTCTAAATGTGAGGAATGTTGGCCTCAGTCCTCAAGACAGAGAAGCCCCTAAGCAGTCAAGAATTCACGAAGCTCTACATGATAGCTTGTATTTAATTAGCTGATACACTTGACAATCCCTGGAGGATACACTTAACACGAGGAATAAGTTGGCAAATGTTTAGTCATGTCTTCCAGAAGAATGTATTCTGATTTGCTTTCGAGGTTTTATCAGAACACTGATTCCAATTTCATAATTGGTTTCTAATTTGTAGTTTTGATTTGAAAGCAGGCTCCCTGTAATAAAGTAATAAAGAGGTGGCAAAACTGCTGCAAATGTCTGTTGCAACCTCAACACAAATTTAGCTACTTGAAAAGCAAGTATACATATGTGAAACACCATGGTTTGATGGCCTCTGCATACCTCTATACTGTATATCATTTTGTCAGTGCTATCAAATTGAGGTGCTGTATCTGTGTGTAGCTTGAATTTCGGGTGGGGTGGGATGTCAGGGAAGGCCTACTTTATTCTGTTGTATGGGTTATAATATGTAGGCCACCCTGAAAGAGTTTTTATTTGGAAAAACAGAATATAAATGTTTTTGTACTTGGGCACCTATGCCTGAGTTTAAGAAGAAAAGAAAAGTGCCACTCATGTGTTTATTTCTTCTGAAAAGAAAGCATTTGTGGAACTGGGGAGCCCTGGCTATTCACAGACCTCAGTGTGCATATTTACACAACCATGAATCTCAAATGGAATACTCAAGCCTCCTTTTCACCCAGTCATGCAAAGGAGGAGAGGAAATGGTCACTTGCAGAAATCCAGAGGCCAAAGCCTTGAATTGTACTCAGAGGACCACAAGCAGCCAGTGTTGCTGCCACAGAAGTGACTGGTATAATGAATTTTTGATGCTCATTCCCACCCCAGGAGGGCAGTTGCTATATTCTGGGTTTCTGAATGGCCACCATTAGATGTGAAGATCCCATTGCACATAAAAATATTTATAAAACAACGAAGAATCTTTAAAACAACTGAACTCTTTTATATAAAGCCACAATCCTAACATCAATTTTTTTTAAAAGGCAGCTAAGCTTTCCTTTAACACGCATCTATACATGCTCTAAGTCTGGCATCCTCAAACTTGGCCCTCCAAATGTTTTGGGATTACAATTCCCATCATCCCTGACCACTGGTCTCGTTAGCTAGGGATGATGGGAGTTGTATTCCCAAAACATCTGGAGGGCTGAGTTTAGGGATGCCTGCTCTAAGTCTTTTAAGATTGCTGTATGTTATTGTTATGGTAAAAATGCCCCTAAAATGCGCAACCTTTTAGGAAGGACAGACGCGGGTCGGAAGCTCCAAAATTTGCACTAAGTTCAGCTCCTCCGGGAAATGACAGAGACCACACAATGCTGTCAGGAAAAACAAACTGATCCTTTTATTACAGAAAAGAAAGAACTACAGCTGTAGGGTCCCTGCCTCAAAGAATGTAGGAAGGAACCCTGGAAAATGGTGCATCTCCCTTTTATACCCTCCTGTCCCCACTTGGAAACCCCTGGACTGGGAGGGATGGGAAAGACAAGGGAAATGGGTGCTTAGGGGATTAACTGAGTGTTGATACGGCTATTTCTTCATATGATGAAATGTCAATTGTTCTCCCAGTTGCTGATGGGTTTTCCTTTGTTTGATCAGTCTAGATGGGAGTTGAGGTGGCCGGCAGGTGTTTTCCCCCAGGTCACGCAAGGATGACCCCTGGGATTATGTAAAAGGTGACACTTCTAGAGGTTTGAATGAACTGTCCCAGTTAATCCATCTTTGTCCATGTGTGTCTTTTGAATCAGGGTGGCGATGGGGCAAGGTTCAGGTTGGCTGGGGTCATACACGGTTCATGCAGCATTTCCTTTTACAGGAGACATATCTAATACAGAGAATTCTATGCAAAAGGTAGTACTGATATATAAAGGTTCTGAGACATAAAACAGCAATTCTAATACAGAGAGATCCTAGCATACGGTTCTAAAGGAAAATAAAAAAAATTCCTTCAGTAGCACCTTAAAGACCAACTAAGTTTATATTTTGGTATGAGCTTTCGTGTGCATGCACACTTCTTCAGATACACTAGAAACAGAAGTGTCAGACCCTATACCGTGTTTCTCCTAAAATAAGACACGTCTTATATTAATTTTTCCTCCAAAAAAAACACACCACGGCTTATTTTCAGGGGATGTCTTATTTTTTATTAAGTAGGGTACAGCATTCCACATTTATTCCATTATAATTAAGTTGCCCTTGCCGTTTGCTGGCTCTTGCTGGGCTGGGGCTCACCGCAGCGTGCGCTGCTGGCTTAGCCGGCTCCCGTTCAGTCGGAGCGCAGCACGGTGCTGGGCTGGGGATTGGCGCGGGGATCTGGGGCTCCCGCTGGGCTGAGGATCGGCGCGGTGCGCGCTGCTGCGTTCGCCGGCTCCCACTGGGTCGGGGCTCGGCGAAGCGCGCGCTGCTTGCCCTTGCCGTTTGTTGGCTCTTGCTGGGCTGGGGCTGCTGGCTTAGCCGGCTCCCGTTCAGTCGGAGCTCGGCGCGGCACTGGGCTGGGGATCGGCGCGGGGATCTGGGGCTCCCGCTGGGCTGGGGATCGGCGCAGCGCGCGCTGCTGCAGTCGCCGGCTCCCGCTGGGTCGGGGATCGGCAAAGCGCGCACTGCTTGCCCTTGCCGTTTGCTGGCTCTTGCTGGGCTGGGGCTGCTGGCTTAGCCAGCTCCCATTCAGTCGGAGCTCGGCGCGGGGCTGGGCTGTGGCTCCTGCTGGGCTGGGGATCGGCGCGGGGATCTGGGGCTCCCGCTGGGCTGGGGATTGGCGTGGCGCGCGCTGCTGCGTTCGCCGGCTCCCGCTGGGTCGGGGATCGGCAAAGCGCGCACTGCTTGCCCTTGCTGTTTGCTGGCTCGGCGCGGGGATCTGGGGCTCCCGCTGGGTCAGGGCTCTGCGTGGTGCGAGCTGCGGGTCACGCAGGGTCCTGCTACTGTAGTCCGAGGCTCTGTGCAGCACGTGCTGCAGCTTCTCCCGGCTCCCAGTCCTTCTGCACTCCACGTGGGCATCCGCTTCTGGCAAGGACAGGATTCTTCCTTTTCCTGTTCCTTACGGAAGCGCCATTCAGTTCCTTACGGAAGCGCCATTCAGCACGGTACGGTAGGTACCGGTACCCCTAAGACGTCTTATTTTCGGGGGATGTCTTATATTTTTTTGCCTGTAAAAGATCGTGCCATGGCTTATTTTAGAGGCACGTCTTATTTTAGGAGAAACACGGTATATATACAGAGGGTGGTGGGGGTGGGTGGGAATGGGAGATGGGCTGATGGGAGTGGTAAACCTGTAGATGGGTGTTAATGGCTGCTGATGGCTGCAATATAAATATAAACTTAGTTGGTCTTTAAGGTGCTACTGAAGGAATTTTTTTATTTTGCTTCGACTCAGACCAACACGGCTACCTACCTGTAACTGGTTCTAAAGGAGTTTGGGGTGGAGGGGAAGGTGGAGAAGGGAAATGTGTGAGCTTATGCTAATGTTGAGACATGTGTGCATATGCAGATCCTTAAGCGTTCCTTCAGGCAGGGTCACATCCTAGCGGGAGGTGACGGGGAAGATGGCATTGAACAGGATTCTGGGTGGCTGCAGCTGTCAAATTCTGTCACCCCTCTCTGTTCATTAATAATGATGTCCTGCTCCCCCCCCCCCATATAATTTTTTATAACATTATACAGCTAGATGGACACTGAAAACAAAATAATTTTCAACTGAGTTTGGTTAGTGCCTTTTTCTAGGGGAATGCAGCGGTGTGCATACCCTTAAACATTTTGTCAATCTTTGTACTTTTGTCGATTTACAGTATTTATTTTTCCCTATTAGAACAATAAGATGGTGATTTTCTTGAGTCAAAATGAGAGCACCCCTAAACATTTTTAAGGGGGGGGGAAGCGCTGAGTTTGGTGCTTTTATCATACCTTTTGACAAATCTGAATCTTTTGCACTAGAGACAAAAAGAAGAAATTCATTTTGTTATGCAGGGATTCCGATTTCCTCCCCCCCCCAATAAAATAAAATAAAATTCAATGCAACAAGTGAAGAAACCCAAGATCTCTTGTGGCAGAGGGCAGAGGTACAGGTAAACACACAACATTTGGACTCCAGATGCTCAATGGAGAGCTGGAAAGATGAGAAGTACTTGAAAAGCTGGGTCAACTTCTGCAAAAAAATGTAGTTTGATAAACACTCCCCTTTAGGATCAAAGCTGCTTCTAACAACCTGGATTTTATTGTATTTGTGTATAGAGCAGACATCTTATATATATATAATGCACACACATCCCTACCCTGACCCAGGGATAATGGAAGCTTTTCCCGGGGCAAATGCTTCCCTTAGCATATTTATGTTGTTGTTCTTTTAAGAATATAATCTTATAATCTCAAAAGTGTCCAATAGCCATTTTCAGCATGATTTGGGTGCGTGGCCTTGCAGAATGTTGGCTGCCTTGCTTAATAAAATCTTTAATTTAGAGCCTGCTGTTTTGATTGCTGCTATAAAGCCTGTTGGGAAGCTTTAAAGTTGGCAGATTTGGGGTTGGAACTGGACTAGCTCCCAGATTTCTAGCCCTGATGTTCCCAAATTTCATCTGTTTAGCTAAGACTATGATGTGGCTGTACATACCGTGTTTCCCCCTTTTTAAGACACCGTCTTATAACTTTTTTTCCTCAAAAAAACACAGGGTGGCTTATTTTCAGGGGGTGTCTTTTTTTTTAAGTGCTGGTACAACTGGGTCCCACTGGCTCAGGACACTCGGTGCTCTCTTCCGCGCACATTATAAACACCACACTCTAGCCTACTGTGCTATCCAGGTTTTACTGTCAACCAGGCTGGCAGCAGCTCTCCAGGATTTCAAACTTGGGGGTACCTGGGGGTTAAACCTGGGATCCTTCTGCTCCCCGGGCTCTCTCACGCCGGCCGAGGAATGAGGAGGGAGGCCGTGACCCGTCCCGCTCCGAGATGCTTGTGAGGGAAGCGCGAGGGGGACGAGGCTTGGGCCCATGCCCCTGGCGCGCGCGCGCGGCTGAATGACGAGCCGAAGCGGAACCTTTTCTCTGTGGGGGGGGAGACGCGCGCGCGCAAACACACACACACACACACACACACACACACACACTGAGAGAGAGACACGCACAGGGAGAGAAAGAAAGAGACGCGCGCACACACACACACACACACACAGAGACGCACGGGGGAGAGAGAGAAAGAGACGCGCGCACACACACACACAGAGAGAGACGGACGCACGGGGAGAGAAAGAAAGAGACGCGCACAAACACACACACAGAGAGACGCACGGGCGGGAGAGAGAGAGACGTGCGCACACACACACACACACACAGAGAGACGGACGCACAGGAAGAGAAAGAAAGAGACGCGCGCACACAGAGAGAGAGAGACGCACGGGGGAGAGAGAGAAAGAGACGCGCGCACACACACAGAGAGAGACGGACGCACAGGGAGAGAAAGAAATAGACGCGCGCGCACACACACACACAGAGAGACGCACGGGGGAGAGAGAGAAAGAGACGCGCGCACACACACACACACAGAGACGGATGCACGGTGAGAGAAAGAAAGAGACGCACACAAACACACACACAGAGAGAGAGAGACGCACGGGGGAGAGAGAGAGAGACGCGCGCACACACGCACACACAGAGAGAGACGGACGCACAGGGAGAGAAAGAAAGAGACGCGCGCACACACAGAGAGCGTGCGGCTGCAGCGCTCACGAAGCAGCGCTGCACTTAGGGGAAGATGGCCAGGGAGGGGGGCTGCGGGGTCAAGGCAACGCGTGAAAGGGAGGGATGGCGAGGAAGAAGTGGGGAGTGAACTGATCGGGGCTTTAACATGCCCGCACGCGCAAAAGGGAGGCTCGGAATGTGGAGATCGGTTCTGGCTGCTTCTCTTAAAGTGCCGCAAGTAACGAGCCTCTCTCTCTTTCCTCCTGCCGCTCGTGCCCTTGGTGCTTCGTGCGGCGCTGCTTCACGCTTTGTCAGCGCTGCAGCCGCCACCGCTTCTGGGCACCCACCCGACCCCGCAGGCTTCCTCCTCCTTCCGCGGCCGGCATTGCAGGAGCTGGGTCCTGCTGGCTGGTGCTCCGTGCGGCACTGCTGCACGCTTTATTGGCACTAAAGCAGCCACCGCCGCTTCCGGGCACTGACCCGACCCGGCAGGCTTCCTCCTCCTGTCGCGGCCGGCATGCTGGGTCCTGCTAGCTGGTGCGGAAGTATGGCTTATTTTCGGGGTATGTCTTATAGCTCTCAAATGGTTAAAAACCCTGCCATGGCTTACTTTCTGACTACGTATTAAAAAAGGGGAAACACGGTAAGCAGCTGTCTAGCGTTTGGAAAGCTGCACTCCCTGCCCCTTGTAACTTGCTCACTAAGTTTGCTCATTATTTGAGAATTTGCTGATTTAATGCAAATTGTTAAATGACTGCTTTTGAGGTTTAGACCTAGGTCACAAGGCAGAAGTAAGCTTGTGCCAGGGCTGCATTGCTTCAAACTGAAGTGGGCTTCACATGATGGGACGGACCTCTATGCCCCTCCTCTTAAACCTTTCTACAGAGAAAACAAGGGAGTCAGTTAAGGATTGATAAAGCTCAGATACAAGTTAATAGTGGCTCAAGCATTCAAATTTAAGCTGCAGGTAACACGGCAGTTCGTGTTAGAGAGGATCAGCCTCAACTGTTTGACCAGAATGAAAATGGAGGTGGGGTCTAACTGTAATATCTACAGAAATGTCCTCCCCTGTAGACATGAATTTCACACAATATCTCATCTAGAAACGAAAGGATTGCCCTGAAGAGATGGATGAGCCATAGAGACTTGACAGAAGTGTCCACCTCCAGGGAGATCAATAACTTGCAGAACAGGGATCATCTGATTTAGGAAGGATATAAGCAGGCGTTAAGTAGACAAGAAGACCAACCCACAGCAATTGCATAGTGGGCACAAGAGCTCTTAAAAGTTTGCCTTCTGCTTCCTTAAATAGAACTGTATAGGCAAAGCAAGCCAAAAGGACAGGTTTGTTTTGTTTAAACTGGCCTTAAACAACCCGTCGTTTCTTAACATACCGAAGAGGGTTTGGTCTTTCCGAAGGCCTGTCTTATTTCTTCACAGAAGGAAATATACTGAATGTGCAGTGAAGGCAGGGGGATCACATCCTACCCCATATTGACATGCCAGCGCATGTATGTCACTAATGTTTAAATGGAGCATATGCACATTAACTCAATGTGCACCAACCTCCCCCAACCCCGCTGCCCTTCTCCTCTCAGGATGATCGTGCCTGTGGTTTCCCATACACTTCTGGTTGGCCACTGTGAGAACAGGATGCTGGACTAGATGAGCCTCTGGCCTGATCCAGCAGAGCTGCTCTTATGTTTTTATTCCCTTCTGCACCTGCTCGTCTGGCCATCCACTCAGTAGAGCTGAGTCAGGAAACTGGTACCTTTGCCAAATTAACAGAAATTAGCATGTATATCTTAAGAAGCTTGGTTCTTGGAGTGATGCCACTAGGTTTCTGGAAAGGAAGGAGAGAGCCAAGGCATCACAACTTAACCAAGAAAGGGAGTTTATTAATAGAAAAGCACGAGAAACTGCTGCTGAATTTTGTGGTGCTTTTCTACAAATATTTGATTACATGGTGTTTTGTGGCTGATAGTTATTTTAATGTGCCGGTTCTTTTAATGTGTTGATAGTCTTAGCCAGGCATCCCCAAACTGCGGCCCTCCAGATGTTTTGGCCTACAACTCCCATGATCCCTAGCTAACAGGACCAGTGGTCGGGGAAGATGAGAATTGTAGTCCAAAACATCAGGAGGGCCGAAGTTTGGGGATGCCTGGGACTCTTAGCTATGCACTTATATATTGTTGTAGGGACCCAGGTGGCGCTGTGGTTAAACCACTGAGCCTAGGGCTTGTTGATCAGAAGGTTGGCGGTTCGAATCCCTGTGATGGGGTGAGCTCCCGTTGCTTGGTCCCAGCTCCTGCCAACCTAGCAGTTCGAAAGCACGTCAAAATGCTAGTAGATAAATAGGAAGGTAAATGGCGTTTCCATGTGCTGCTCTGGTTTGCCAGAAACAGCTTTGTCATGCTGGCCACATGACCTGGAAGCTGTACGCCGGCTCCCTCAGCCAATAATGCGAGATGAGCGTGCAACCTCAGAGACGGTCACGACTGGACCTAATGGTCAGGGGTCCCTTTACCTTTACATATTGTTGTATGCTTAGTTTATGCATTTGTGCTTGCTGCCTTGTGAGAATGTTTCTGAAAGGCGGGATAGAAATTAATTAAAGTAATAAATAAATGAAATGCACAAGCACCAGTGTATGTATGTAACAAAAGATTTGTACATATGTTACACACTAAACATGCAAATAGTAGTAAGGCAAGAACTCAGGCCGCCGTAATAATGTATCCCTGTTGGTGGTTCAAATGATACAATAGTTCCAAATAGTCTCTTCTGTGGCTGGATTTATTTATAGAAGTTTATATGTCAGATGAAGATACACTTCATCTGATGTATAAACGTCTATAAATAAATCCAACCACAGAAGAGACTAGTATTTGGAACTATTGTATCATTTGAACCATCAACAGGGATACATTATTACGGCGGCCTGAGTTCTAGCCTTACTACTGTTTGTATGTGACCTTCAGTCAAGAACTCCAACTTCTTTACTTACACACTAAACATGGGCGGGCACAGGGTGGCTCTGCACATGTACAAGTCTTGGGTGAAAGAGTGTACATTTGCTGATTTTTAAAAAAGCTCATATAGAGGTGCACAGATGATTCAGTCATTAAATGGAAAGTGTGAATACTCCTGAAAGTATTTGGAAGGCAAAAGAGGCATTGGCGGAGGGGAAAGTAACAATCCAAAGCATAAAGGAGGAGGTCTGAATAAGTAGATTAAACAAAGAAGAAATTGGCAATGGATATAAATAGTAGAGGTTATTTACAGAAGACAATTCCCCATCTATTGCTCTTGCATTTCAATGATGGCCTTTTGTTACCTGGAAGCTCACTTGATGGGTGAGCTGGTTCTTGGCCAGGTGAGCACAAAGACAGTCTTAATTAACAAGTAACAGCGTGTGGCCCTGAAGGCATTAAGGTGTGTGTGTTGGGGGGGGCGGGGCGGCATTGGCTTGGTATGTCTGGGAGATCCATTGCTCTGGGCTTTCAGATGCAATGCCACTCTCATTTCAAGACCTTTCCTGGGTTTTGTTCCTGGCAGTTGTAAGTCTTGAAGCAGGAACCTGCTGTTGAAGTTTCCTCACCAGTAGTTCTATGCATATGTGCATGTTCCAGAAATAACAAAAGATAGTGTCCTTTAGGAATAATAATAATAATTAATAATCAATAATTTATTATTTATACCCCACCCATCTGGCTGGGTTTCCCCAGCCGCTCTGGGCGACTCCCAATCGAATATTAAAAACACAATACAGCATTAAACATTAAAAACCTCCCTAAACAAGGCTGCTTTCAGGTGTCTTTCAAAAGTAGGATAGTTGCTTATTTCCTTGACATCTGATGGGAGGGTGTTCCACAGGGCAGGTGCCACTACCGAGAAGGCCCTTTGCCTGGTTCCCTGCAACTTCACTTCTCACAGCGAGGGAACCGCCAGAAAGCCCTCAGAGCTGGACCTCATTGTCCAGACTGAACGATGGGGTCTGTGTGTGGAGAAGCTCCTTCAGGTATACAGGACCTTCAGGTATGAACCATGGTGTGGGGAAGTATTGCTGTTGTGTTAGGTAAATTTAAATCCAATAGATTAGCTTTAACTGACCCCTTGCAAACTCATTTGTAGAGTGAAATTTAAAGTTGTTTCCCACACTTGGCAATTAGTGGAGTCACTCTGCTAAATTCTCTTGCTGCTTTGGAAACAGCCACTATTGTGGCTGTGGCATTGCTGGTTCTTTGGCAGTAGACCAAGCCCTGTATTCTCTTGAATAAGTCTTTGGGAAAGGCTTAGCTGTCGAAGTGTGCTGCAGTTGCTTCACTGGATGGAGGGGTGCCAGCATTTCTTCTTCTAGTGCAAGGGTCTAATTGGTCCCACTGTGATGTTGCTGAGACTGCTGTGCCCAGAAACACTGAGTTGCTGCCTCTGTGTGATGGCTCGTAGAATTGGATGCTGTTAGAGGCAGATGTGTCATTACCCAACAGGCATGTAACTTGAATTTCCAACCCCCTTCCCCAAACTTTCTTTTGCTGTTGGGTAACGGTCTCCTGCATATTCATTATTTTGTTTTGATTGCCAGTCACAATCCTTTTCAAGGATTGCTGTATTTCAGCTGACAAAGTACTAAATCATTCTGGTTCATTGGTTTATGATTCATAACTGTTTTTGGATTTTTCTGATTATTAGTGTGTGTGGGAGAGTGTTCAGTTTGGGGTTTTTAAAAAAATGTATATGCTTAGGTGATGTGGTTTAAGAATGATCTTAACACTTGGTTAAAACTGTAGCCTGCTCACACGCATCAGATACTCTGCAACTTTTAGTTAACTGGGATTATTTTCTGTCTTCAGAAACACCTTGATGGAATAATTGTGACATTAGTTGCCAAAATGGTGCCCACGAGGACAATGGCATCCAAAAGTTCTTCTCCTGGTGCCCACAAAGCTTCTGACACCCTCACACACCCTCACTGCTGTGGCGATCACACAGGGTCCCCGGACGTTTCACGGTCTATTGATCCCTGTGCCATCACTTGATTTCCCGCTGCCACCAACCAGGCTCTACTTGGTAAAATCCAGTCAGGGTTAAATTGGAACATAAAACTTCTGTTTATTTATTGCAGGTTAACAACTGTGTGGTTTCATAAACGGTCTTCAGTCAATTATAAACACTTGATGCCTATACCTTCCTATACCTGCTAACACTCCCTAAACCAGGCATCCCCAAACTGCGGCCCTCCAGATGTTTTGGCCTACAACTCCCATGATCCCTAGCTAACAGGACCAGTGGTCAGGGATGATGGGAATTGTAGTCCAAAACATCTGGAGGGCCACAGTTTGGGGATGCCTGCCCTAAACCAACCTCCTTCCTGCATCTAGTTCCACCCTACTGAACTTCCTAGCAACTAACTGTTACTGACTCAGCTTATATTCCGCTATACTAACTCAACCTACCCACAGACTCCCCCGCAATTCAACTCCCACTCCAATCCCAACTGAACACTGAACTAACTGAACTCCCCCCCCCCAAAAAAGCTGGTTTTATAGTCCCTCTGACTCCACCCCTGGGTTCTTATTGGGTAACCTGTTTAACTATTTCACCTCCAGCACTATCATAGGTCAACGTCACAACTGCCCACTTGGTCATGAGCTGGTGAGGCAGGAGGATGTCCAAAGAGTGGCACATTTTCCCACTTCAGCTTCTCTTTTTCTGTCTTCTTTTGGGTGGGAATGGAATGATTTGCTGGAGGGGGAGAAGTGACCAGAGGGGTGATTTCCATGGCATTTGCTCAGAATCCAAATGCGTCCATGAGCTTTGAAAGATTGGTGACCCTTGATGCTATTATAAAAAAAAAGTGGTAACCTAATGGGTCTTCCATCACTATGACTAGCAGTTTAACAAGAATAATGTGGGTTTGTATGTGCTCTCATGTACATTTTGAAGCATGATTCTCCATGCCTTTAGAACTCAAGAGGCATAGTCTGAAGAGTTAGTTGAGTTTCTGAGCACTATGCCACAGCAGGTTCTGCTGGCAAGTGATCCGTTTAAATTTCAATATGAATATGGTGACTTCTAGGGTGCTGAATGAGAAAACCAGTTAAAATATACTTTTATACATAATTCTTCTCTTTGGGTTTTGAACTCATAAAATGCCATAGAATGCGTGCATTTTTTTAAAATAATGTGGGTGCTGCTTGGAAGGATGGTCTTTTGAAAGTTGTTAGCAAAGGCATGGCTTTCAGCTGATTTCCTAAATGCTTTTAAGTATACTTGCCATCATTGCTGACCCTCTGATTCTGCAAGTGAGAAGTGTTGGCTTGTCCATTGGCCATTTACTGTCTTTAATGACATTTGTCCATGAAGTCTTATGATAAATCTGGCATCGTAACTGTTCTCATCCCATTTTTAGCACATAAAAGGACACATTTTGGCCCCTGTGGTTAGAAAGATGAGCCCAAGAAAATACAAAAAGCACCAGCAGATGTGAAACTAGTAAATAGATGGCACACTTTCTCTTCTCCCCTGCATCCCTGGATATGCATCTTTACTTAGACCGAGGCTTACTGATGATCTGATTTGAGTTCACATTTGATGATGTCAATACAGAGTTACTGGAAAAGCTACAGCATGTTCAGTTGCTGTTGTTTGGCTGCACAATGAACACAACACGAGTTTCAATTATATATGAATAAAACAGATACTTTAGAAGTGTCCTTCCATCTTAAGTCAAATGTCCAAAGGGACTGCTTCCCCTGGTGCAGATTCAGAGAACATGGCACACCAGACTTTTTAGTTTTAATGTAATGGCCTATTTCTCTCTCTCTCTCTCTCTCTCTCTCTCTCTCTCTCTCTCTCTCTCTCGTGTGTGTGTGTGTGTGTGTGTGTGTGTGTGTTTTACACACACACACACACACACACAACTCCTTAAGGGCTAAGTAGGGAGACAGGCTGAAAAGTATTTGCACATAGTATATGCACATATTTGATTCTAAGCACATAGATATGTGCTTGTGTGTGCAACCCCACTCCCACCAGATTTCAGCAGCTATGCCATGAAAGCCAATGTGATACAGGGATTGGACTAGGTCTGCAGCGATTGCTAAGCAAGGTCCAGTATGGTTTCAAACTGGATGGGAGACCATGTGTTGAGAGCCTTGCATTGCAGGGGGTTGGACTAGATGACTCTTGGGGGTTCCTTCAAACTATACAGTTCTATTATTCTGTGTGACCTTTGGCCTGTCACTCGGCCTAATTTACCTCACCTGGTGGGCTCCAATCAGGCATGGATGACAATGTATGCTTTTATGACCTCCTTGAACAAAGGGCAGAATATAAATGCAATAAATAATAAAATGAATTAATGGGGCTGACTATTCTAACTTGACAGAGTGGCAGATTTTTTTCATCTGCCAATGTCTTAAATACAGAAGTAGGGGAAAGAAATGTCAAAAGGTGGAAGAAGCAGAAATGTAAGGTAGGTCTACGCCCTTAAGTAGCTTGAGGCAGGCAGGTATTGATTCACAGTTATTGATGAGGTGCAACTCACTAATGATGAAAGCACAGTTAATCTTGAGAAGCAGGGGTCATGAGTCAGCTGAGGCCTGGTGTTGAGTATTATGTTCTTTGGAAAGTCCATGTTACTGGCACTTACTTTCAGTATACAGGTGAGCTAGCAACTGATTTATGTGGGAATCTTCCTATCTTCCCTATGTGTAAGCGTACCACCTTTTGTGTTCATCTCTGCCTTGCAACTTCCTCCTGCCTAATCAAATAGCCAAAGGTAGGCAATGTGACATTTGTAGGCTGTACCTAACAACTGAGGACACATTTACACCATATGTTTAAGGCACTGTGGTACCATTTTAAAGAGTCATGTTTTCCTCCAAAGAATTATGGGAGTTTAAGGGTGCTGAGAATTGTTAGGAGACCCCTATTCCCTTCCAAGAGCAACAATTTGCAAAGCAATGCATCTTCCCTGGGAACTCTGGAATGGTAGCTCTGTGAGGGGAATTAGGGGTCTCCTGACAACTTACTACAGGTGCCAGAATTCTTTGGGGAGGCCATGACTATTTAAAGGGCAATTGTTGTTGTTTAGTCGTTTAGTCGTGTCCGACTCTTCGTGACCCCATGGACCATAGCACGCCAGGCACTCCTGTCTTGCACTGCCTCCCGCAGTTTGGTCAAACTCATGTTCGTAGCTTCGAGAACACTGTCCAACCATCTCGTCCTCTGTCGTCCCCTTCTCCTAGTGCCCTCAATCTTTCCCAACAACAGGGTCTTTTCCAAAGATTCTTCTCTTCTCATGAGGTGGCCAAAGTATTGGAGCCTCAGCTTCACGATCTGTCCTTCTAGTGAGCACTCAGGGCTGATTTCCTTAAGAATGGATAGGTTTGATCGTCTTGCAGTCCATGGGACTCTCAAGAGTCTCCTCCAGCACCATAATTCAAAAGCATCAATTCTTCGGCGATCAGCCTTCTTCATGGTCCAGCTCTCACTTCCATACATCACTACTGGGAAAACCATAGCTTTAACTATACTGTACGGACCTTTGTCGGCAAGGTGATGTCTCTGCTTTTTATGATGCTGTCTAGGTTTGTCATTGCTTTTCTCCCAAGAAGCAGGCGTCTTTTAATTTCGTGACTGCTGTCACCATCTGCAGTGATCAAGGAGCCCAAGAAAGTAAAATCTCTCACTGCCTCCATTTCTTCCCCTTCTATTTGCCAGGAGGTTAAAGGGCAATTATGGGGCTTTAAATGGATATTTTGTTGGGGTTGTGGAAGGGAGACAAAGAGTTAACCCTCCTCCATTTCCAAAGCTGCTCAGGCTTCCCCATAGCTGCCTCACAAATAACAAAAAATTGCACTCATGCAGTAAAAGTAACCCCCTGCTTTTTCACTAAGAGGGGTTGTGCTTCAGCAATCTGGCAAGCGTCTGTGGTGCTTTGTTTTCTTCAATGCTATCAACTAACTTTCCTCAAGTATGAGCTGATGATGGCTGTTAACACTAAGTTTTTCTGTTGCAGAGGTTCATGATATTGGGACCTTACGACAAGGATAACCTTAAAATACTTTCTTTTTATCGCTATCTTCTGCCATCGGTTAATCAGTGAAGAAATACCAGCAACAGCTTGGCTTACAGTATTCTGAAATGCCACTAGCCAACATTTTTTGACAGGGTTCTCACCAGTGCCATAACCTCTTGACAGACTGTAAATATTTGCTTAAAAATAGAGAATTCTGCTCTAGAAACACTTGGGAGCCCATTCACGATAGCATGTTATTTTGATAATATAAAGAATTTTAAGATCATCTCCCACGAAGGTGCTTCGGAGTTCATTTCCAGGGCCATGAACTGAGCTTGAAACACATTTCCAGGGCTCTTTCAACAGAGGTGGGGAGCCTTTTATCAGTCTGAAAGCTGCATTCTTTCTGGGCAATCTGGGGGGAACCACATGCCAGTGGTGGGTGGGAACAGGGGCAAAAGCTGGTAAAGCAATAATTGTCAACATTACCTCTGTGCACCAGGCTAGTTTCCACACCTCTCTCTACCCCTCATCCAGCCAAGCAAAAAGTATTATCTGAGTTCAAGGATACATTCCAACCAGGCAGAAACCCTCAGGCCAGATTCACACCATGTACTTGAAGCAATATGATGCTACTTGAAACAGAAATGCCTGGGAGCTGTAGTTGGCAAGTGTGCTGAGAGGACCCCTCTTAGAGCTACAGATCTGAGAGTTCTCTGTGAAGGAGACTTTGATTGTTAAACCACTCTGGAGCATGCAGACACCCAGCTTTAGGTATCTACTTTGGTTTTTTTAGTAGGACCCAAAGATCTAGCAGCCAGACCCTGGTGCAAAAGACAATTAGGATTACAGAATTCTGAGCCCGGGAATTTTGTTTTGAGTATCATAACTGAACGGAACTCACAGCCCTTCAACATACAAATCCACTCCTGGTTACCACAATCTTACTTCATTTCAGCAGTATAACTTAGGGTGGGAGCTGCTGCAGTTATTAAACAATCTTTGCTGATCTATTGCCAATCATCCAGAGATCTACCAATAGCTCCTGTTAGACCTTTGGCTTTGTATAGTCATGTGATAAAAAGCATTGTCTGTATGTCTCATTTTCTGTCACACTGAAATAATTACTACCTTCTCTGGTTGTGTTGGAACTTGGTCTTCACACTCAAGAGTGGGTGTACAGACAAATGCTGTGTGTCCCACTGGGACTCCCATCAGCTGCTATGATTACCAGGAGCAGGAGGGGAGAGGTGGTAGTGAAGTTGGTGCAGTGGCAGTCTGGCACTCCTGCCCCTGCCCCTGCATCACACTGGCCTCCTGACCACTCCTGGTAACCACAATGATGCAGCCCATCTGAGACCAGGTGCATTGCAGCGTTCCCCTGCCATCTCCTGTCCCTGTCATCCCAAGTGGATCTGTTGCAGAATGCAGCACTCAGTGGATCAGATTTAACTTGGCTTGTGGATGTTCTAACATCTAATCTTTCTTGAAAGAGAAAATACTTTAGCTTAAAACTTGCCCACCCCACCTCTCTACAGTTTACTCAGCTCTTCTTGAGAAAATGTTTTGACTAGTCTTTTAGCGGAGAGGAATAAGTTCTGTGGTTCCTTGAGAAAACTTCTCTCCACATTCCACAGGAAATCTCTGCCATTCCTTGCTGGAAATATATGTCAGTACAGGCCTTTGTGCTGAAGATTTGAATTTTGCTATGCCTGCTTGGAGCTTGATTATAGAGAGAAAACACACACACCAAAAACCCTGTTTATCACACTCATTTTATTTTATAGATACGGTAACATTTTCTTTATGTTGCATGTCTTTGCAGATTTCTGGTGCTGCTCCCCTCCCCCCCCATGCCCTGCTCTCCACATTTGAAATGGGGGAGCAGCTTGCTGGAATGAGTTGAATAATGCTCCTGGCCCTGTAAGATTGGGTGGGAGAGGGGACCCAGAGGAGCAAGCTTTTTTAATGATAGCAAGTTGCAATATGATACCAATCTTTTAACTTCCTAAAGCTAAATGAGTGCAATCTGACTTTAGTCTTGCAAACAGAAGCCTTGGGGTTTTCCTCATTGTCACGTTGTAGACTGAATTCACAGCTCTCTGTTTAGCATTATGTGCTTTACATACTGTTAGCAGAATATGAAGAGAAGATTCAGGAAGTGTGAAGATGTTTTGTTTCAGGCAATGTGTCTTTAAAAGGCCTTTAATGTATACAAAGTGGCACTTTTATTCAACAACCAATTGAGCTGAATGAACAATCAAATCACTTTAAAAAGTCTGAGCGCATGTACTTTTATCACTAAACAAACAATTAACAGTGCAGTCCTACTCTGAAGTACCTGTAAGTCCCATTGAGTTCAGGTGAGTGAGTGAAGGATTGCAACTTAAACTTTTCCAAATTCACTTAAATTTATAATTTTTTAAAATAACGTTTTATAAGGGAACAGGAACAGATAGATTAGTCTCATGGTGCATATGTAAGCATTTACCCCATTTGGAAAAAGAATCACATTTTATATTAAAGTGGCGAAAAAGAGTTATAAGGTGCACACTTTGTTTTATTCCAAGCAGTTACAAAAAAAGCCCATCTTCCTAGGAATCTAGCTTCTTCAAGATTGCTTACAGCTCTTGCTTGGTATGTCAACTTGAATAACAATGAGGTTTCCCATATTTTCTTATCCATCCAGATAGGGGAGGAGGATTTTGATTTGCTGTATGCAATGGCCTGCTGTAATATTCAAGGTGGTGGTAGTTGTTTAAGCAACCTTGCTACCAGACTATTTGAAAGACCATCTCTCCCCTTAATCCAGGGGTCAGCAAACTTTTTCAGCAGGGGGCCAGTCCACTGCCCTTCAGACCTTGTGGGGGGCCGGACTACATTTTGAGGGGGAAAACGAACGAATTCCTATGCCCCACAAATAACCCAGAGATGCATTTTATTTTATTAAATAAGTTTTTATTGATTAAAATGAAGGTTTACAAAAAAAGGAAAAAAGAAAAGGAAAAAAATAAGAAAAATGGACAAGCATAAATACACAGATACAAACACAAAGCTCACAAATTTAAACACCAATACAAATACAAACACACATCGTTCATTTCATTTTCTACTATTTACATTATTTTCACTTTCCGATGCATTTTAAATAAAAGGGCACATTCTACTCATGTAAAAACACGCTGATTGCGGGCTGGATTTAGAAGGCAATTGGGCAGGATTCGGTCCCGGGCCTTAGTCATAGCTGCCAAGTTATCCCTTTTTTAAAGGGATTTTCCCTAATGCTGAATAGGCTTCCTCCCGAGAAAAGGGAAAACTTGGCAGCTATGCTTAGTTTGTCTACGCATGCCTTAAGCACCTGCTTGATCATTGCATTCCCTGGCAGATGGCATTCTGGTGGCACCAAGTACTCCTGCTATTCACTTTGTATCCAATCAGTGCTGTGGCCACTTTAATCTGCAAATTGTTATTATAAATAAGGCATGCACCAACAATCCATTATTTCAGATGCATGCTTAAGACATTTACATTTCTATTCAGAATTGGAAATTTTAGTTATTGTGCGCTGATCATATTGTATTGATGAACTGCTATTTAAACTATATTAGTTTTGGTGTATGTTTTATATACTGCTTTTGGTTTCCTGTACACTGTGGTGGGCAAGAGTCACATGTCTAGAAGTTGAGAATTTGGCCTCCACAAGGTCAACACCCCTTTGGGGTCCAGTGAATATGATACTAATGGTAAATGGAAAAGGGACAAGGAGTGCAGCTATAAGACCAATCTCACACTCAAGTGACCAGCACACTGAAATTACAACTGCAGGAGTAGATCAGGCTTTCACAATGTTTTTAATTGCTTTCCTGTTTTCATGCATGCTATCTGCTTTATGGAGCTCTAGGTCAAAAAGTAGGGTATAAGTTTTATAATAAATTGAATAGATGATTGGTTCATTATACACCCCAAGACTCAAGCCACATAAATTGGTACTGAAGGAGGACATACATAGGCTGGAAAGGGACTAGTGATGTATGGTGGAATTTATTTCCATGCTGAGTTTTCCCACAACCCTTTTTCCATTTCTAAAGATGCAGTTTTTCAGAAAATCAATGAATAAACATGAGCTTCTAAAATAACGCAAATTGGGCAGTTTCAAAGTGTGCTCTCTCTCTCTCTCTCTCTCTCTCTCTCTCTCTCTCTCTCTCTCACACACACACACACACACACACACACCACAGCATATATGGGCATGCTAAAATTAGTATGTGATTGTTTCTGTTCTATTCTCTTACATTTAAAGATAGAGACTACGTGCTCTGTTGAGTTGTCACTTTAAAAGAACATTTTACAAGTATGTTTTTTTAAAAAACCTTTATGAGTATTTCAGTAAAAATAATTTCTAAAGTACAAGTTTGAATTTGTTTATGTTACACTGTCTGTTAAAACACTGATATGCTTTATTGATGTTTTCCCCTAAACAAAGTATTTCCTTTCAACAGCTTTGTCCTACAGAGGTGTAAAATTAGCATGGCATATTTTAAAAGTTTTGTTTACAAAGTTAAACTTTCTAGATCTCAAATCACTTAAGGTGATGTCTATTTCTCGAGTTCCAACATTTTCTAAAAAGCCCACTTTTTTTTTAGCTTAGACAGCTGGTCAGAGTGATTAGAGCATTGTTGGGCAACCTACGACCCTTCAGGTGTTGGATATTGGACTGTGAACTCTCATCAGCCCCAGCCAGCTTTGCCAGTGGAAAGGGGATTGCGGCTGTAGTCCAGCTGCATCCAGAGGACCACAGGTTGACCATGTCTAGATCAGTGCATGGAAATTCTGATCACTGTTGGACTTGTGTACAGCTCGGTGTGCTTTCTGTTCTGCCTAGTCCATTTCTCATTGTGCTACAACTGGTGGATATTCATTTGATGCTGATGGCCAGTGTTCGATGATGTTTTCCAAGGACACCTTGTTGTCAGTCTCAGCCTCTTCTCTTTCTTCCCGCCCCCTCATAGTTGTAACACTACTTCATTAATAACTGGGGAGCAATAAAGAAGTCATTTAGTTTCTCTCCCCTACCCCAACTCTTCTAGCCTTTCTGGTGATGATTCAGACTCTCAGTCCTTCTTGGGCTGTTGTAGTGGAGATCCACCCCCAGTGCCCCCCCTCACATTTTGTACCTATCATGAAAATGGTCTTATGTGAGTAAGAGTGACTTTCACTCCACAAGCAAATATATGTGCAAACTATCAGAAGAACAGAGCGAGGGCAGAAGCAGTGTCGGCTTTTATGAACCCTATCAGTTATATGGAGCGATTTACACCTGCTACATTTCTGTCCCTCCAGCAGCTTTCAAAGTTAACAGGAATTCTGCAAGTTAAGCCGATGGCTGATTCAAGTCATTGTTTCCTATGCAGAGGAACTAGTGGCCGCTCCTTAGACGCTGCTTGTTATTGGCCTCTCTTGTGATCTTACTTGGTGTTGGGTGGGCAAAGTTCTGGCTTATGTGCATGTTGAAAGGCTGCTTGGTTGCAAGTGAGTATCGTACAACAGATAGCAGCTACAGCAGACATTTGTGCCTAGTCGTCCATTGAGAATGAGGGCTTTACAGTTCATCTTTGCTCTTTCCCCTTCTGCGTAGTTCACTAAACCAGGACCCCCACATTCACCCAGTAAGCACCCTTGTTATGCAGCAATCTGTGACCAGTGCCAGCTCAATATGTTTTTGCTGTCTGAAATGGAGCCCCAACTTTGGCACCTCCTTTGATAGCTGTAAAAGTATGGAGGAGAACAGAGAACAGGGTGACAACTAAGACTACACAGACCTACATCTCTCCCTAGTCTGCTCCCCACCCCGCAGTGCCATCCTAGCTATGGCCCAGCTCTAAAGTTTTGATGACTAAGATGTTATGACATTTTAAGTAAGGCTGATTAAGTTTACTACACTTTACTGTCTTGGAATGGAGTGATGCTATCCTTCTGCAGCTGATGTAACTCAGTGATAGGATTGCATTGTTAAACAGCTTTTTATAGCCCAGTTCTAAGACTCCCTGTGCCAAGAAAGAAAAATGTGTGCACTGCATCTTATAACAAGATACCAAGATGCAGCGGTTGCTTCTTGATAAGGAGATGCCACTGGTGCAAATTTCCAGCTTGGGTAAACGATTTCCTTTTCCTTTTTTAATTCTTCTAATGTGCTTATCCCACTAATCCTTTGAAAAGGGAACCCAAAGCAGCTGGGAGTAATACATAGTGTGTGTGTGTGTATGTGTGTGTTTATAAACATACATGTACAAACACACACATCAGTGGGGTGTGTGTGTGTAAATCTAAAAGTATTGCATATACTATTTTTCTGGTGTAAATAAAGTTTTTTCCACTTGGTTAGTGTAAATAAATCTAATAATGTTTGCCGTTCTGATTAAGAAGTTTCTTACCTGTTTCTACTGGCATAATCAAATTGGTTTCAACTAGATGCCATATATATTTCCATGACGTTGAATTCCATGTTGGGAATTTCCCCCCATATATAATGTAGTACTGTTTTCCCAAAGCTAAAACACAGTATACGACCCTCATTTTGTGTAGACATAGCATGAATCTCAATGGAAGACATATTTGTATGATTGCAGTTTGACAATCTGAGGTCATGGAAGCAAATTAACATTGGTCAGTTTCAAAGCTGCAGTTTACAAATGTCTATGGGCCATAGTGAAAACATCCAAATAAATAAGTAAATAAATGTTTTGTTTACAGATTCAAGGAGCCAGAACTGTTTTCCTACAGATTCATTATCTTAAAACAATCCTTGTCTTCACTGGACAAATGTTATTGCAAACACAACCCCACTTAGTTTTCTCAGAAGAGCTCTGCATATCAATCATTGCATTGTGCAAAAATAATCATCTTCTTACGGTTTGATTACTTGACCTGGAATGGAAGGGAAGAAGAACTTTACTTACGTTTGATTTTCGGAGGTCTTGTTTATTTTTCCTCCAGGATTTAATTCGCCCCTTCAGCACATGAATGCATTGCAGGCTAAAGCAAGTCCAGATGGTGCTGTTCTGGAATAACAAGATGGTTTAAAGGTGTGCAAAAATTCACTACATTTACACATTGTGCATTTCACAACATTTACACATTGACAACACCTTAGTTTAGGTGCCTTTCTGAGACAGAGCAATGTAAAACAATCTGCAGTTTAATAAACAAAAGCTACTACTGCTTGTTAGAAGGTAAGCTCACTTTTAACGTTTTGTGTGTACCTGCTACAAGAATGCAGAGGACAAATAAGTTGTATCTAACTACCTAACTAATTAAATGGGGTATACCTATTGAAATCAATAGATGTAAGTTAGTTATGATTAATTTAAATCCACTGCGTCTAGGTATACAACCTAATATCCTCGGGAAACAGCAGGTATACCCCTAACTCTAATGTCTGCCAATAAAAAATTGCTTCCACCATCTGATCTACTGATCTAAACAGTTTTAAGCTGTCAGCCTTGGTTGATGAATGTCAAAGGCACAGAATCTCCAATAAACAGCCCTGTATTCAGGATGGGGGAGGGGAACTCCGTGATGTCTAAATGTTTTGACTTAAGGCACAATGTTCAGGTATTTTGTTAGCATGCTAGTCAAAGCTTAGCAAACTTCTTATACAGGGTTTGTGTGCACAGGCGCATGATGTGAGTAATTTATGGTAAGAGAACGCAAAATGAAACTTAATGGCTCAAGATTTATTGTGATGTAAAGGCCAATGTGTAGGCACATGCAAAGCATTATGGGGCTGATTAATCTGGAACTATTGGCATTAATCCATCAAGAGGCTTTTATTTTTGAGATCAGCTACACACAGAGAGACAGAGCATGTCAAAGGCTGTATTTCATTGGTGATGCATACTATTTATTTTTTATGTACAGTACAACAAGTTTTACCATCTGAAGGCAAAGATGGGGTTTACGGAGTAGACTGTGGAATATATTATGTGGACGTCTATTGGTATTAATTAGGAATTGTATCTGGATTCTCTCAATGTAGCTTATTGAAAACTATGTTTTGAAACATTTGAGTTCCTTACCAGAGCCTCAGAAGATCATGTATAGCATGGAAGCAAAAAATATACTTGGTAAAGATGAATTTTGTAACAAACTTGGCACCCATGGCCTCTTCAATATGATGTTCATACCATGGATCATTTTGTTAGTGGGCTAAAAAGGATTTTCATCAAGACAGAGCACAGCTTTACTAGAGTCCTAAGGCAACTTGCTGTGATCTGTTTGAGGAAAGTGAGGCTGTGCTAGAACTGCTCCTCACCTCAGCTGCCTTTCTTGGTAGCAGTGCCATCTGAGACAGACCCTCCAAGTGTCCCTATTTTCCAGGGACCACTGTTTGAAACTCCCACTGTTCTAGGCGCATTTTTGTGGCAGGGAATTTCATTAGCGCGAGCAGTTTCTGAGATCTGAGCGCAGTACTGCGCCTAAGATCTCAGATAAAAACTGCAGAATGGAAGGAAAGGAGGTTAAGAACTTTGCTTCAGGATGAGAACAGAAATCGCGGGCAGCAGGAGGCCCCATTAGCTAAAGTGGTACCTCAGGTTAAGAACAGTTTCAGGTTAAGAACGGACCTCCAGAACGAATTAAGTTCTTAACCCGAGGTACCACTGTATATTAAAAGGTGGGTTTGTGGGAGAATTAAAACTTCCTCTGAATCAGAGAGAGGTGTTTCTGGAATAGGTAGTCAGTGTGTGTGATGGCCTGTCTTGATAGAGAGACGAGAGCAGGAAACACATTAAGTGTATGACTTGTGTGATCCATTCTAAATCTGGTACTTGGAAAAAGTAAGAAGAGAAAAAGGATGAGATAGCAAGTGCTCAACAGCTTTTACCACCTTAAAATTTTACATGTTCCATTCAGGAACAGTGGTACTTTCCCTTAATATCCCCTCCCCCCACAGCTGCTTTTATTGTATTTACCCAGGTTTTGGAAAAGTTTATTTCACTCCACACGCTGTATGCATATTTCAGTGCATTTTCTTTGTGGTTATACATATCTCTTGCAATATTTATTTCAGAAGGTACCCGCCCCCTCCACAATCCTGGCATTTGCTCAACGTTGCTTTGGGGGGGACCCTGCTTTAAACCTAAATCAATAGACTTTAAATTATATGCTTTATAAATGATCTGACTGTGACCAGTAGGTGGCAGTTGAAATCACACACAACTGGATTCTTTGTAGCTTCTTTTTTCATATTGCCTGTATTCTAATTGCACACTGTTTAAAAATTGCATAAAACTATTCTTTGCTGCAGTTTGTGTTACAAAAAAAATAGTAACCCACTAAAATAGCACATATCCCATTTGGCTTGTAAAAAGCCATAACACTTGTCTTGTTTAGTGACTGAGTATAAGGATTCTGACAAAGTGTACTTTCCAGGGAAATGTCTTAATAAAATATTACTATAGTCTGACGTAGTCAAAACAAAAATGAAAAAAAATCCTTCCAGTAGCACCTTAGAGACCAACTTAGTTTGTCATTGGTATGCGCTTTCGTGTGCATGCACACGAAAGAATCTGAAGTATCTGAAGAAGTGTGCATGCACACGAAAGCTCATACCAATGACAAACTTAGTTGGTCTCTAAGGTGCTACTGGAAGGATTTGTTGTTGTTGTTGTTGTTGTTGTTGTTGTTGTTGTTGTTGTTGTTATAGTCACTGGTAGTATTTCTAGCTTATTGAATCAGAAAGTGCTGCTTAAGTTCTTAATTTTGTTGTGCGGTAGCCTTTGCAATACTGGGTTCCTCCAGTTGCCTTGGACTGCAAATCACATCACCCATTGACCATACTGGTTGGGGCTGATGGGAGTTGCTTGTTGTACACAGAACTACCTCACACCATGACAGTTGCCCATGGTTTGATTGTGTGCTGTGACTATTGCAGTTTTTAAGTGGCCCATGCTTTTAATCCTTGATAAGCACCTAAGATAAATGTGCGATCTGAAATACATCAGAGGAGGGCTTCCAGCTCACCCCTGCCGAACAAGCCCAGATGATGTAACCTGAGGGTGCAATAAAAGGTAAAGGGACCCCTGACCATTAGGTCCAGTCGTGACCAATTCTGGGGTTGCAGCGCTCATATCGCATTATTGGCCGAGGGAGCCGGCGTACAGCTTTCAGGTCATGTGGCCAGCATGACAAAGCCGCTTCTGGAGAACCAGAGTAGCACACGGAAACACCGTTTACCTTCCTACTGTAGCGGTACCTATTTATCTACTTGCACTTTGATGTGCTTTTGAACTGCTAGGTTGGCAGGAGCTGGGATCGAGCAATGGGAGCAATAAGTGGTCTCAAAAGATGGCCTGTGCGTCTGTTTTTGGACTTGTTGTCATCTTCATGGTATTCCATGACATGGGGAAGTATACAAGCAACATGAATTTAATTATCTCTCTTCTAGTAACATACATCTGAATACCACTCAAGCAAAAACTCAGGGTGGCTGAATATTCTAACTTTTACTGTTTTAGAACATCTTTTCTGCTCTTTCTTCAAGCTTTTTTTGTTGTCTCAAAGTGCACACACACACACACACACACACACACACACACACACTGTTGTGTGGATTTCAACATTGCTCTAAAATAATCCCTCATAATGTATTCTCTCATAAAGTTTCAAATTCTATTTAAAGGTAGTATAACTTTAAATCAAAGTCAAGATGAAACATTAGTTATTTAAAAGAAAAAGGTAAAATGGCAGTGCCTCTGAATAAAACTCATCTGGATGTTTCCTTTTCCTTTTATCTTCTCTCCACACACACACACACACACACACACACACACACACACACACACACACACGGAATGAGGAAAAAGGCAAAAACTTCAAAGTTGGTGGGGTTTTTTTTAAAAAAACCCTGCTGTTCATTAAGAGAACATTACAATAGTCATGGCAAACACAATCCAGGTTCACATAATTACAGTACAGTAGTAGGAACTGTATTGTTGGTCAAGCCTTATTGTAAGGATCACAAGCACCAAGGAATTGTAACATCACCTTAATTGGAATGCATGGCATGATTTTAAAAATACCCTTTCAGTTGTTTGAGCTTGAACAAGCGGTGTTTTGTACAGCTGGAAGGAAGGCCTTATTAAGTCCTGATTAATATTAAAAGGTAGTTCCTGCTCTTAAATAAGTATAATTGAGATAAAGCTTTAAAGCCAGACTCTGTTTCTCTTAAGCTTTACAAATAGAAAATAAGTTCACTCAGCAGCTGGTAAAGGTTTCTGATGGAGCTGTGCTTTACTGTAATGCAGCGGTTATTAACTGGCTTGTTCAAATAAATGTGTGGGATTAATTTCCTTATGACTTTCGCTCTGGATTCCTCAGATTCCTTTGGTGGAGAAGAAGCTTGTGGTTTTTAGGGGGCTTTGCACACAGTCAGTATATTGTGCACAGAGTCCACAATTCTTCTTTCATGGGTGTTCATGTTAATTTCTGAGAGAACTTTTACAGAACGCTGCATAATAATAAAATATTATTATTATTATTATTATTATTAATAATAATAATAATAATGTGATTCTTGTATGGTCTGTGGTTGCAGGAGTGTCCTAGACACCTTTGGAGCCATATTTTGAGTCTGTGTAGGCCCCTGTCTTGTACATGTCTCAATCCAGGGATGTGGAAACTGTCCCCTTCCAGATGTTGCTGGACTACTATTTCCCACACCACTGACCACTGGTGCGGGGTGCGAGGCCAATGCCTGTACGTGAGAGTTGCATTAGGAGAGAGAGTTTTCCTCATACATAGTTTGCTTATAAATAGATTAAGCCGCATCTTCCCAAATTCAGGTAAAATTTTGGGTGCTGGATAGAACATTTACCACTCTCCGAGCTGAATAGTAACACCAAGGCATCCCCAAACTTTGGCCCTCCAGATGTTTTGGACTACAATTCCCATCATCCCTGACCACAGGTCCTGTTAGCTAGGGATCATGGGAGTTGTAGGCCAAAACTTCTGGAGGGCCACAGTTTGGGGATGCCTGAGTTACACATTTACAACAGATGAGGAACCTCAAGTTCAGGGGTGTTTCTGTCTGTCTCTCAGGGCTCTCTCCTTCAACACCCCTTTTCCTCAGGCCACAGCTCTCACTAGACCTGTTTGGCACTCTCCTTTAGTATTTTTACTTGCCTGAGATATATCACTGAATTGGGATAATGGTAATTGCATGGGTGGCTATAGTGAAGGGTGTGTGTGTGCGTCTTTGTAGAACCCCTGCGGTTTTTATGTGGCTGGAATGTAGCCTACTATACAAAAGTAAGAGTCACATCTATTGCTCTTCCCGATTTTGCCTTTTGCCCTTGGTCAGAAATAGATTACCCACCTGGATTTACATTTTACTGCTCTGTATTGTTTTCATAGTGGTTAGAACTGGCCTTTATGATCGCATAATTTCTTCATACATTTAGCAGTGCTTTTATGTTCATGCAAAACTACTAATTGGAGCTGTAAGAGCAACTTTGCCTATCTGAAGTTTTGATCTTCAAATGAGGTAGAGAAAAAGCCTTCAGGTGCTGAGTCTGTGTTCTTGGAACTTCTTGCATTATTGTGGTTGGGTGTGTCTGTGGTGGTAGAGGGTAATCTCTGTAATCTTTGTCCTACATCTAAATGGCACTGATGAGTACTGGCCATATGCTTAGTTTTTGAGATGGGTAAGATAAACTTGTGTAGGAAAAGCATATCTGTTTGCTTTGAGGTATTATATACAGATGCTAAACAGAGTTATAAAAAGCAACCTAGCATAAGCAAATCCTTTTCTTGTTGAGATAACGTTTGAAACTGGAATTTGGCTGTATTGTTGCTATCGGGGATGCTTAAATGCTAGCACTTGAATCAAATTTCACGCACACACGCCATCTCCCAATAGCACATTTTTACCTTGGGAGCACAATACAAGTTGTCATACCCAGTTTGGGCTGTTGCTTTTGGAAGTATTCTGCTGTTTCTTAGATGCCTTTGTTTGGATGGTGAGGTGTGTGTGTGTGTGTGTGTGTGTGTGTGTGTGTGTGTGTGTGTGTGTGTTACCGGTATCTATTATATGATTTAGCTCAGGGGTCCCCAGACTACGGCCCGCGGGCCAGATGCAGCCCAATTGGCCTCCCAATCCGGCCCGCGACGACCCCCGCCGCCCGCTGCCACCGTCCGCTCTTGCGGTGCGCTGCACTGCGGCGCCATTCCAGATCTGAAAAAAATCGCCGAAAATCTTTTCTGCACATGCGTATGGGCCTCTCCCGACCCAGAAGAGTTCATTTCCGGTGCACTTCTGGGTCGGGGAGGTGCACTTCCGGGTCGGGGAGGCCCATACGCATGCGCACAAACAATTTTCGGTGATTTTTTCCGGCCTGGAAGCGCGCCAGCAAATGGGTGTGCGCATGCGCACTGGCGCGCACTCCCCCACCCTCCGGCCCACTGCACGCGCACTCCCCCGCCCTCCAGCCCGCCGCGCGATCGGCGCGGTGGGCACCGACCCAAAGGCGGGTAAGTCTGGGGACCCCTGATTTAGCTGGTTGGTCCAATTTAAATTCTGTACCCCACATTGCTATCAGTGGATGAAGGATGACTTGCCAATATTTTTAATGAAATTGATAAAATAAATATTAACAATCATTTGAGTCTGTGTTGCTCACACCAAGCAAGCATGTATTATCAAGCTGTGGAAGCCATACATGAAGCTCCAGCCTTAAATATTTTATTGTGTTTTCATTGATAATGGTTCAATGTCTTTTATGCAGTTTCAACTTTATTGTTCAATATGCAATAGCTAAATATTGGCTTTCCCTTTTGGTGTGTGTGTGTGTGTGTGTGTGTGTGTGTGTGTGTGTGTGTGTGTGTTGGCAATTACACTCTTTTACAAGCAAAACAAATAAGAAACACATCTGCCGCAAAATAAGCAAAATTAAGAAATCTTTCCCATCTTTGGCTTTCTGAAGCTTGGCATGCTTCAGAATGACAGAAAAATAGTTTCTCCCACAAGAAATTTAGCCCATTGTTTTGTTTTGTTTTTATAGAAAAGTCTTTATTAATAGCTCAAAGAACAAATACAAGTACAAATCAATAAAATCAATGAACAAAAAGAAAAATATGTCACAATGAGATATCGTTCCCACCTTATCCCCTCCCTCCCTCCCACTCCTCCCCATCCCCCGTCCCCCCGCACTTCTCATCCTGTTTCGGGCTTATCCTTGTGTTCCACATATTGTTTACATACCTTAATTCATTCAACTATAAAAGAAAAAAAGACAAAGAAAAATACATATAATTGCCTGTTTTCTCAATCAAATATTCATGACAAAATCGTTAAACATCTGAGATTACATCTGGGTTCTCCAATTTGCTCTTGATGTAATTAATAAATGGTTTCCAAATTTTTACGGTCTCCTCTGAATTCATTCCTCTGATTTCTTCATAATTTTTCGCTAAGTTATAATAATTAAATAATTTTACCTGCCATTCGTCTTTGCTTGGGTTTACCGAGGTTTTCCAATTTTTTGCGACTAATAACCTAGCGGCTGCTACCGCATAGCTGACTACACACCTATCCTTGGATTGGATGTCCTCAGATATCATTCCTAGAAGGAACATTTCTGGATTCTTCCTGAAAGAGTATTTTAATATTTTCTTTAATTCCTTGTATAACATTTCCCAAAATTCTCTAATTATGCTACAATTCCACCACATATGGATGAAAGAACCAACCTCCTTCTTGCACCTCCAACATAGATTGCTGGTTCCTGGATATATTTTAGACATTTTAAGTGGAGTCAGGTACCATCTGTTCTGCATCTTCAAGATGTTTTCCTTTAAATCATAGTTGGGTGTAAATTCTAAATCTTTTTTCCATAAATTTTCCCACTTCTCCACTGGTATAGGTTTCCCCAGGTCCTGACCCCACTTAACCATAAAATCTTTCGTCAACTCTTCTTCTGTCCTCCATTTTAAAATTATCTGGTATAAATTTTTTATATGTTTGCTCTTATTCACTAATAATATTTCCTCCAATTTTGACATTTCCCTATCAAATCCCAATTTTTTTATCAATTTGCAATCTCTGATTTATTTCAAAATACTGCAACCAGGTGGTCAGAAGGTGTTTTATTTCAGCATATTCTTTTAATTTTAATGTTCCCTCTTTTTCTTCCAATAGGGTTCTATATGTGGGCCAATTACTACCCATATTAGTTCTTTTGACCGCAACTAATTCTAAAGGTGAGACCCACCATGGGGTCTTCGGTTCAAAAAACCTTTTATATTTCTGCCAAACTAAGTACAAGGATTTTCTAATTATATTAAACATAAAAATGTTCTTTTTTTCTATTTTCTCTTTCATTAAGTAATGGTGCCAGCCGAAAGCTAGTCCTTGGCCCTCCAAATCCAAAAGATCTGTGTTTTTGAGTTCCATCCACTCTTTGATCCATGCGATTACAGCCGCGTCGTGGTATATTTCAAGATCTGGAAGCCCAAAGCCTCCCCTATTTCTATGGTCTATCATGATTGTATATTTGACCCTCGGTCTCTTCCCTTCCCAGATAAATTTCATAATATCTTTTTTCCATTCGCCAAAATTTTTGTCTTTCCCCAAAATTGGTAAATTTTGAAATAAGTAATTCATTTTCGAAACAACACACATCTTAATTAGTGAGATTCGGCCCATTAATGATAATTTCAATTTACTCCATTCCTCCATATTTACCTTTATCTTTTTCCAAATTTCTCTGTAATTTTCCTGCACCAAATCTATCCCTTTTATTGTTGTTTTTATACCCAAATATTTCAAATTTTTATCGATTTTTAAACCTGTTTTTTCCTGGAGCTCCTGTTTTTCTTTGGTTTCTAGATTTTTTACCAACATTTTGGTTTTCTCATAATTTATTTTCAATCCTGCCAATTTGCCATATTCATTTATCTTCATAATCGCTGAGGGGATGCTTTGTATTGGGTCTTCAGTAGTTATAATTATATCGTCCACGAAAGCCTTTACTTTATATTTTTTGCTGCCGATTATTATACCCTTAATGCTATCCTCTTCTCTTAAGTTTTTTAATAGAATTTCCAGTGTTAATATAAAGAGAATAGGCGACAAGGGGCAGCCTTGCCTAGTGCCTCTTCCAATGTTTATGCTGTCCGTTAATCTTCCATTTATTAATAACCTGGCTTTTTGAGTTTTATAGATAGCTTTTATTGCTTTCTCCATTTGTTCTCCCAGGTTCAGTTTTTCTACTGTCTTTATCATGAATGCCCAGGAGACTCTGTTGAAAGCCTTCTCCACGTCAATGGCTAGGAGGGCTGCCTGCTTGTCTCTTCTATTTTCAAGGCATTCCAAAATATTTACAGTATTTCTAATATTATCTTTTGTGGACCTTCCCTTTACAAAGCCGACTTGATCTTTGTGTATTAATTCTTCCAAAATTTTGTTTAATCTGTCTGCCAGGATTTTTGTAAAATTTTTATAATCACAATTTAGGAGGGAGATTGGTCTGTAATTGGATGGTGAATCTGTGTCCGTTTCAACTTTGGGTATTAGTGTAATTTGTGCCTCTGTCCAGGATTTAGGAACCATGCCCTTCGTTAATATTTTATTCATTAAATAGAATAAAATAATGAATGAAATTTAGCCCATTGTTGCATGGGGATTGCTATTGAAAAGATAAATAAAATAATATAATTTTATTTTGAAGAAGTAAGCTAGAGCTTGACTTTCACATGTGTAGTTTATGTGGTCACTGGGTTCAGAATTTATCCTGAATTAAGGATTTATAAATATTAGATCAATAATAATGTTAATACAAAAGAAAACTTTATCAGATAGCAGCCGTGTTCGGTGTCACGTAAAGCTAACCTAAACCACGCTGGCTCTTAAGGAGGAAATTGCACCCATTTTGCTCCCTGCTGGGCTTTTTATCTCAGTGTGACAGTTAAGATTTGTCCTTCAAACCTGGGTTCATGGTTAAGGTCTCTTATAGTCAGCCATGCAGTGGAGCCAAGGTTTACTTAGGGGTACAACTTGTGGTTGAGGAGGAGGGATCTTAACTATTATCCTAGGTTCAGTTGGCACACTAAGCCAAACCTTGGCTTAGCTGCTTTCCTGTGCTGAGCTAAAAAGCCCAGGTTGGAGCAAAGCAGATACGATCTCCTCTCTGGGAGCAAGCATTTTTGCAAACTCCAGGTAAGCCATACTTTGGCTGCTGTGATGTGTGAACTAGGTCAGTGTTACACCTGCTCACATTTCACAGGCAAAAAAAAAGGGGGGGGGACAAACCTGGATTCTCTTGTGGCCACTCAGATGTGGCTGGATTCCCAACTTACATTATCCACAGCAGTCAAGGACGATGAGAGTTGTAGTCCAAAAACAAGTTCCTCACCTTTGGTTTTGGTGGTCAAAGTCCAGTGGCTTTGTGGGAACGTAGAATAGCAGCTCAGGGTCAGAATCACATAGTTACTGCACCCCATGAGCAATGCCTGCATATGACCTGCATATGTATATCTGTGTTTACACTTCAGGGATTCAAACTACTGAATCTGAGGCATGTGGTGGTGGTGGGGAGAACCTTTGAGAAGTTGTTGTGATTAAACAATTGGGAGCTGCAACTTCTTGCCAATGCCCAGCAAATAATCCAGTGATCTACCAGTAAATTTGACTTCTGCCCACCCCTGTCCTGTGAGAATTGCTGCTTATTATCATCAAGTAATTCATGCATGTGAATTACAGTACTTTATTGCACCACACATGACTGGTAGCTGCATGCTGCTGCATGAAAAAGCCCAAATCATGTAATGTTATATTAAAAATACAACTAAAGAGTTCTCTCTTTTTTTTATAAAAAAGCAACTTAATGATTAGGGGTTATAGATGGTCTCAAAATGATTACTATGCTTGTTCAGCCTATCTTGGTGCTCTGTTCATTTTCTATGGTATTTCCCCACCCTGTGCATCTGAGCTCTCTTATCAGATTCCTTTATCCATTTGCTGACTTCTCAGTATGGTAGGTAAAGGCTGTTTATTATATTTGACCTATTTCCTTGGCCTTTTCTAGCTATGCAATATTACTCAATGGATCCAAGGTATCAAAGGATTTTGTTGGGGGTGGGGAGGTGTGTGTGTGTGTGTGTGATAGCTTTGGGTGCAGGTCATATTTGTTTTCAGAAATCTGTTTTTGTTTTTAATATTTGAGCATATTACTTCTGCCTGTAGCAAAAGTTCAGAGAGAAGTTTCAGTATAGAAACCTAACCCAGGAGAGAGAACCAACAAATTGGATTTAATCTTTTCAATTTGTAGCCTGTGTAACCTGTGTTCTTTTCCCCTCTCCTGGCAAAACTGCAGCCATTTACGGAGCCTATGCTAAGAATTTGTGCCCTTTTCCCACTGTAACTTTCCATTTATCCCTCTGGAGAGGAGGCAGAAATGAAAACAAAATTGGAGGTGGCTGTGGGTGAACTAGCTTTGAATCCTGTTGAGAAGGTTAGCTGTGCTTTTGAAAATCACTTGTTGACTCCCATTTTCTAAAGCGTGTTGCTAGAAATGCTAAACAGCTCGAAATGGGTGGATACTTAAACGGAGAGACCTTGGTCGTTATCGTTATTTCCCAAAATGACATAGTTCCTGAATTAGATTTTGGCTTCCTGTGCTGCTTTTTAAGATTTTTTCTCTGTGGGTAATGTTGGGAGGCTGTTTTAAAGCAAAGATGTGCACAATTGATTATGCTAGAAGCTTTCATTGGGAACATGCAAGTATATGGCACTTACATGCTCACTCACACTCATTGTTGCATGCTCTCTATTTCATACACTCTGGTGTCACTTGTTTATGCTTGACGTATGGGTTATCGTATGAACAGGGAAAGTCAACTTGGCACCATCCAAAGGGACTCCAGCTCCCATCAGCCTCAAATGGTGGTCAAGGATGGTCAGAGCCCCAAGCCCAATGACATCTACAGAGCACCAGCTTCTGTTGCATTAGGTTCATGTTGCGTCTTTTTGGCTTGCGAACGCGGCAAACCTGGAAGTGTATAATTCTGGGTTTTGCCGTGCGTGCGTGTTTCATGAATGTGCAGAAGCGTTCTGCGTGCTTCACACATGCGCAGAAGTGCTCTATCATGCTCTGTGCTTGAGCAGAAGCAGCACTGTAGTTGCAGACTTTTGGGGGTGCGAACGGCACCCCGGAATGGATCGTGTCTGCAACTAGAGGTACCACCGTATAGTGCTTGAGGGCTGCCAATTCAAACCTGAGTATCTTTTGTTTGTTAGCTCCCATAGCAGTGAGGGGATAGGTTGCTGTTCTACAGATTGGGATGGCATCCCCTTCTTTCTAGAAAACTTCCTACAATATGTCAGGGACTATGTATGTCAATTCCAGGAGCAGTTCATCTGTTGGGATGCGATAGCAGCAATACGAGCTTCCTGTCGGGGGTGTCACTGCTGCCTACCTATTGGGATGAGGCTTTGGTGAGGCTAGGGCTGCTTAGGCATACTGGCACGAGTGTAGGATTGGCTGTCCCAATGTGCTTACATAGCTCTGCCCTTACTGTCACTCCATCCCTTTTTGGTAAGTGGCAGCGACACCCCTGCTGGGAGGTATTGCTGCCTCTCACCCTAACCACACGAGCCACTTCTACCCTCCCCACCAATTTCCCTTTTCTGTCCCCCACCATAGGATCGCCATATTTCAAACAGTGAAAATCCAGACAGAGAAGTTGTTGAGCTTCTTTTTGCAATTTCCTTTTTGCTGGTTTTGAGCTGTTTTTCTGGAAAATCGGCAAAAATGACACTGCTGCCATGGATTTTCCCTGAAATTTTGCCATTTTCTGCCTGGAGACTGCTGCCGACTGCGGTATTCCGGATTTGTCCCTATGCCACCGGCAATTGACATATGTCTCAGACATATTTCAGTGATAGACTCTCAAGATCCCTTCATTGGCAGGTGTGTGTGTGTGTGGGATGGGGGAGCAGTGAACCTTTCTTTTCATTTGCAAATGTATGTATTTCTTAGATACTGGGGTGTCCCTTGAGTTTGTTTCACTTCCAAAATGATAGGCATTCAACCAACTGAGTTCATTACTAGAGGAAATGGTAGCCTGACACACCTCCTAAGCACTTCTTGATAATTGCCATCATCAAACACCAAAACGTGGTTTTGAACCAGCCTTATACAAAATACTCTCACAGAAACTCTTGTTCCTACTTTAGGAGGAGATTTTTGTGAGATAATCCTTTTTTTAAAAAAAAAGCAACAACATTTGACCTTTGTTGTTGCAAAACCCAATAATTTGAACCTGTCTGGTTTATATGCTGTTAATAATCTTAAGAGTTTTCCCCCCTCAAGCAATTTTTCTACTTGCATTAGAGTACAGTGGAGAAACTGTTGCAATTAAGCCTTTTTGCCAAGTTGATTACGTAATAATGAATAGGTGTTCTACATTCCCTTCATTCCTGTGTAATCTTACTGGTAAATCTTGGCACATATTTCAAGCAAGTCATTTTATCATTTTAGTGGTTTGGCTTGACTGTCTGGAAATTCTGTTCTGCTATGGATACATGTAATATACACCTGTCTTTTAAAGATATTACTCATCTTTCCCCCCACTGATAAACTGAGATGTACGTCACTGGAAGAAAAATGGTGGGCCACAACTGACTCTTCATGGCTAGACTGCTCCAAAATTGCATATTCAGCCCCAAGTTCCTGTGAAAGCAATGGGACTCACTTATTGACAAATAATCATGATTTGTGTGGTTATAAGTAACTTGCAGGTGGTAATTTATAGACTGCGGGAGACTTGTAGAAATCTTGGGTGCAAAATGACAAGATTTTGGAAGGCTGCCAAGGACCACAGTTCAGTGATTGAGCCTTTGTTTTCCACGCATAAGTTCTGAGGTTCAGTTCCCAGCATTTCCAGGTAGGACTGAAAATGTCCCCTTTCTGAAATGCTGTGTAAAGCACTGCCTGTCACCATGGACAGTACTGAGCTAGATGGACCAATAGTCTGACTTGATATAAGGCAACTTCCTATCTTCAAAAGAGGACCAGTGAGAGGGAACTGAGAGATATCAGTTCCCATTTGAACATGAAAACATGCAGGCCTTGTTTGGACAACATGGTAAGTCCAAACTATGGCTTGCTGGGACTGCATGGATGTGATGGCTCCCAGGAATGAGCTCATATCTGCTTGACTCTTTCTTGTTCCATTTAGCTCAGCACCATCACATGGTGTGGCAGGCCAGCGAAAGCAAGGTTTGTCTTAGTTTGTAATCTGAACCTGGGATTGTGGTTAAGGTGCCTTACCTGTAGCCAAAGGTTTGTCCTGTGTTAGAAGAAACAGGAGAAACATCAAACATGGTCAGAGGTTCGAAAAACACACATGCCGTAATGTGCTGTGCTAAAAAAATAAAAACAGACCAGGGAGAATTAAAGCTACCGTATGTGAACTTCTATCCAGGAGCTGGCACATTTGCATGGTCTCAGTAAACTACAGTATAGGTTGGCTTACCACACTGTGCAAACGAAGCCACAGCTTTTCTACGTAGTTTGCTCTGCTCACCTTGTGCTCCCCCCTTTCCTAATTTTCAACATATCTAAAATTAATTTCATAGTTATGGCATGTAAAGTGTGCTGCAGTTTCCAATTAGTACTATTCCTTTGTGCCTTTTTCTCTAGCTAGATTGCTGATTTGCACGAGCGTTTGTGGCCATAGACAAATAAAACACAGCTTTTAAAAAAGAACCAATGTGACCATGTTCTCCATCACATCAAAATAACATTTATTTGTGCTCTTGAGAATCACAGCTCTCTTTGGTGTCTTGGTCAAGCTGCAAACGTATTGCTTATTCAAGCTGCGGTGACAACAGAGACCATGTGACAAACGAGTTTTGCCTAGTTTTGCTGGATTTTCACCACTGGTTGACTTTTGCTAAAGTTTTTTCCACATTAAGGTTAAAAAAAAGAAAGGTTGCTGCGGTACAGCTTTTGATCTTTATCTATATAATACAATGTTGTTGGCTAGCTTGGTATTTTTCCATTAGTTGAAAAGGCAAAGAGGATGGGTGTGTTATCTCTGGGCCAAATACTCAGTTTTACTTTACTTTGCTACCCCCAAAATACAGAAGTGTACAGAGACTTGTATTCACTTAATGTGTTCCCTGTAGCATACACTCTCTGCTTTTATTGCTGGCAATCCCTAATATTGCTGGCAGTCTGTAATATTGAAGCTGTGCCAACCCATATCTAAAGACATTTTTGAGATGTAGCCATAATATCTGTATACACGTACACACACAGTGCTTGTGTGTAGCACGAATGAATAGCTGGCTTTTTGCTAGGTAGCACTGACCACATGTACTGTGGCTTAATCCATTTAGTAATTTTCCAATGGTAGTTAAATTCAGACAGAATAAGTTACACAAGCTAAGTCCCTGTTTTAGTGGATTCCCCCCCCCCCCAATCTTTTTTAATTATGGTTTCATTAGTGGTAGAAAATGTTGGAACAAAGAAAGGCTGTAATTAGAAGACATGAATAAAAGCTGGCTAATGAAAATAGGTTTTATTTCTTGCAGTGTTCAAGGACTTTTTATCCTTTTTTTCCTTCGTACAGAGCTCTACTGTTAAAATGACATCTAAATTGATTTGTAGATGAGTACCAAGGAATGTTAAGGTAATTCTCAGTTTTGAAATATAAATGTTTAAATGAGTGCTATTTTGTCTTTGAAACGTACAGGGTATATATATATCTATATATATCTATATATATCTCAATATTAGCAGTTAAATGCAGATGTTGTTGTTCCACTGTGTTTTTATTGGAGTGTTCTTCTGAGAATAACATAATCAGGTATGACTAAAATTTTCCTTCTTTGCTCAGCTCACTGCATCCTTCCTATTCAATTTTATTATCAATGCTTCTGTGATGCTAGTAAGCCTTGTCTTGAAGTATAGAGTGGAATGAGCTTGTGTATCCTCTGATTATGTGTAGCTTTTTCAAAAGTTCAGAGATGAAGTCAGGCTGAGAGGGCTTTTCTGTTAGTCTGTTTTGTGAAAGTGATCATTTTAAACATTGCATTCTTTTGATGCCTAGAGATTCTTCATTGCCCAATTATATAATGAGCTAAAGTTTTCCAAGAAGTTGAAGTTAATATTATTTTGCTTTGGTTACCGGGTATCTACTTAAGAATTTTGGTAGGGTTGAAAACCCTTGTTAGATTCATATTTATCCTGTTGGATACAATTGCTTTTATTGCAAATGAAATTGAATAGAAAGGATGCAGTGAGCTAGGCAGAGAAGGGAAATGTTAACCATGCTTTGATTATATTTTTAATAAGAATGCTGATTGATAAAAATGCAGAGGATCACATAGCTTAGCTACATTTGCAAGTGCTAAAAAGGTTATCTGAAATATTTATTTTAAAAATCTATAAATTTCAAAGTCAAATAAACAGTACCTATGTATTTTAACGGGACACAGGTGGCGCTGTGGTCTAAAACCACAGAGCCTAGGGCTTGCCGATCGGTAGGTCAGCGGTTTGAATCCCTGCGACGGGGTGAGCTCCCATTGCTCGGTCACAGCTCCTGTCAACGTAGCAGTTCGAAAGCATATAAAAGTGCAAGTAGATAAATAGGTGCTGCTCCGGCTGGAAGGTAAATGGCGTTTTTGTGTGCTGCTCTGGTTTCGCCAGAAGTGGCTTAGTCATGCTGGCCACATGACCTGGAAAAACTGTCTGCAGACAAACGCTGACTCCCACAGCCTGTAAAATGAGATGAGCGCCGCAACACCAAAGTCATTTGCAACAGGACTTAACTGTCAGGGGTCCTTTACCTTTAAAAAAAATGTATTTTAAAAAGAGGGATCCCTTTAAAATTTCTCTTAGGCTGCTTCTTCTTTGATTAGCCCCTCACTCTGTCAGGTTTTATATGGTGAACAGGATGACATCATAATGCTACAAAGTCAGTTACCTGTAAAAATGGTGTTGCTAATTGACACTGAGCTCAATGTAAATTAATGTGGAAATTTCTACCAAGACTGCCAAAAACTAATTGAAAGGGAGAGGTATTTTTTTAAAGCAATGTTGAAGATGCTCTCAAAAGGTGAGTATATTCAGCTCAAATATTTGACAACCCATAAAATGTATTGGTTGCTACTCAGTCAATTAAGCTTTGGAGTAAGCCCTACAACTGGAAAATTCACACATACTGTACCTTCCATATTCACACATACTGTACCTTCCAATAGTTCTCTGATGAAAATTGGAATGTCCCATTCCATAATGATATTTTTACTATTTATACCCCACACATCTAACTGGGTTTCTCCAGCCACTCTGGGCAGCTTCCAACATATATAAAAGCATAATAAAACATTAAACATTTTTTAAAAACCCTTCCCCATACAGGATTGCCTTGAGATGGCTCAGGGGTCAGATAACTCCATACCCTCCAACATTTCTCCAGTGAGAATAGGGACATCGTAAGGAAAAGTGGGACAGTCCAGGATCAAATCAGAAACTGGGGTGGCTTCTCTAAATTGGGAAAATAGAGGCACTTGGAGTGTCTGATTCTGGCTCGTGTGTGTTTAAAGTGGTGTTAGGCAATCTTCTGTTCCTTGTCGGAAGTTTCCACCATGCACGTTTCTGCTGTGGCATCTTATTCCATACCTGTAGTTGGCTGTAGCTGCTAAAGGCAGGTGCGTATTTAGGGCAGCTCGGCCAGTTCCACTACACTGGGCACCAAGCCTAGGGACTGCAGGGCACCCAAACTGACATAGTGTATTGAGCAGAACAGAAGGTGAGAGTTAGAGGCATGTGTGCCAAAATTCAGCACAATTTTGGCATTGTACCGGGCACCGCTAAAATTTGAAAGACCAAAGTTCACCACTGCTAAAGGGAAAGGAGTAAGATATGGGTAGCAGCCACGATTGATGGGGGTCAGGCAGCTTGGAAAGAAAGTGGTAGAGGGATAATGAGAGCTTGGGAGGTAAACCCAGAGAAGCTGCTTTGTTAAGATATGGTGTTCTAGAAGGTCCAATAAGTTTTCTAAACAGAGGGCCTGTTCTGTAAGTCTCAGGAATACTGTAAGGATGTGTGCATATAAAGAGAGTGTAAAAGTTCGACAGGCTGTATTTCCAAACATTGGCCTGTTGGGCATTAGATCTTTAGAATGTAGACTTCAGACTGTATTTGAATCATTTCTCTGTTTTGCATGCTCTGCCTGGGAACAACCTATTTCTTTTGACAAGCCGTGCTGCCTTGCGTGGATTTTTCTCCCTTTTTCTATGGGTTCGCCTGTGTGTATGTGTGAGAAAGGGAGATTGATGGTTTTTATTGCCAGTCCTGACAACTGGCAACTACAGCACTGAGGTGAGGTGGAGGGAAATTGTCAGATTGTTGAAGTCCCTGTGGAGACTCAGCACTGCAGCTGTATTGGAGGAAGCAAGGAATACAAATAATAGGGAGAGTTTTTGAGTTCCACTGCCTTCTGCCCCAACTGTGTCTTTCATAGTCTGAAGCAGTATGAGGGCAGCCCAAGGCAGCTCCGTTTGGGAATGTTAAAGGAGTTAATGTGCTATGTCTGTAGCGTTGCTGTATGGCGGCTAAACAGATGGTGTAATTAGCCTGCAGCAGCGAAGAACTATTTTTCTGCTAGGCTAAGAGGAAGTAGCTGTGGGTGGTGAACAAGAGCGTCTAAATTGATAGATCCTAAATGTGTGTATAAAAGTGTGTTAAGCACAAGTATATAATGGTTTGCTTCCAACCCCAGGGCTACGTTAATTTTATTTCTGTGGTAAAGATAAAGAAGGACCCCGGAGTAACCTTTAAGGGCAGTGAGACTGCTTATATTTGAAGCTGGGCATAAGTAAATGTGAGAAGAAAGCGGGGGAGAAAAGGGTTTCTTTTAATATAAAAAAGCAAATGCACTCTTCTCCCCCCCCCCCGAATAAAAGCAATTGCAGTGATTTGGAATAGAATGCCTGGGAGCACACAAACCACAGTATAATTGGTTAAGGTTTTTAAAATTTGTTTCGATTTACACAGTACAAACATAATACAGCAGATTTCTTGTTAAAAGATCTGGAAAAGGCTATCTTTGCAGATGGTCCCACCATCTATCTCCCTCATCTTTCCCTTAGAATCACAGAATTGTGAAACAAAATTTGGATTACCTGTGTTTTAATATTACGTCTATATCTCCACTGACACTGGTTAACACGAGCACAGCTCCCTCTTACAGCATTCAAACTTGCTTCATATAATTGAGTAAGATGGCACCTGGCTAGGGCTCACTATGGCTAGTCTTGGTTATTGGGTACTGAGCTGTGGGATGAGGCAACAAAGAAAGGGGAAAGAATTTGTATTGGAGAAGAGAGGAAGGAGGGGCAGGGAGGCAATTTACATCCTAATCTTTTTAAGGTGGTTGAGAAATTGGCAGTGGGGAAGGGCCATAACCCAGTGGTAGAATACCTGCTTTGCATTCAGTGGTTCACAAGTTCAATTCCCATCATCTCCCAAGTAAGGCTGGGAGAGTTTGCTAGTCCAAAACCCTGGAGTCACTGCCAGTTCGTGTAAACAGAACTGAAGTAGATGGATGAATGGTCTGACTTGGCATAAGGCAGATTCTTCTGTTTCCAATGTTAGTTTTAAATGAGGATACTAAGTCTTTATACTTGATCTAGGTTTCCTTTATACTTAGTATCTGGATGGAAAGTATACAGTATTCAGATGAATTGCAACATTGCCTAGTTCACCATCTCCAGTCCTGAACTAGAAGGAAATTCAGATGAGGATTATGCCCATGTCTGCTTCATGAATCACTTACCCAAACTATCACAAAATATGGAAGGCACAGTTATTTATTCCTTCAGCCCATCTGCCTTAGCTACATCTTAAATTGGATTTATAAATATCTGCCACTCCCTTTGGCATGTCAAGTTCACATCAAGTTCAAAACCAACAGGTTTGGTGATGTAGAAAAAGGGAAATACTTTGGCAGCAAATTTCCTGATAAACTTGTTTGCACAGAGCCACCTTGTTTTCTGTTACGGGAAACTCATGCATTGATTTAATGAGCTGTCAGACTTTACATTAATTTGAATTCAGTTTCAGGTGTTTAGGAATGAGTCTGAAAAAAGGGATTCATAGGTTATAGAGATGGGAGTAAGAAATGAGGGAAGGTGATGAATTTCAAAGAGCCTTTCTCTTTTTTTGTTAGGGCATGTTGTGCATTCAGGGGGACAGAGACTAAAAATTGTTGGAATGGAAGTTTGGACCTTGGAGGATGTTCCTTTTGTGAAGTTACGTTTAGTTACAGCCTGCATTGTGAAACGAATAGATTATATGGTGTGGAAGCATTAAACTAGTAAGAGTTGCCTAATCCAAAGGTAAAAACTGCAGCTGTGTTATGCACTTGGTTTTGAAACGCCATTAATCTGCTGGCCATTTGTGCTGTCAGAATAGTTTCATTTCTCTGCTCTAGAGCAGGATGCCCTCCAATTTCCTGCAGGCAGTGTCCACTCATTTCTCTCTTTCTTCTTCCCACTTCTGCCACAAGCTCTGATTTCTGTCTGATTCCAATAACCACCCATCCCACTTCTTCCAGACTTGAATATCCTGGGGAATCCAACAATGTTCTGCTCCCCATGCCCTGTTTTTCATGAGAGCTAGTTTAGTGTGGTGACTAAGAATATGAGCTGTAAGCCATGAATTTATATGTGAAGTCCTTGCATGCGGAGCGATCCATCCATGGGGGCGGGGTGAGTCTCTCCACTGTGTGGAGCCTCTCTGCTGCCTCCCCCTCAGCTGTAGGGTGGCTAAGGGAGAGGCAGATGCAAGTCCCACACTGCCATTTCAGACAGTGCGGAACCTGCAGGCACCTAAGCAACCATGTCACTCCTAATAATAATAATAATAATAATAATAATAATAATAATAATTTATTATTTATACCCCGCCCATCTGGCCGGGTTCCCCCAGCCACTCTGGGCGGCTTCCAACAAAACAGAAATTCTAAAATACAGAAATCCATCAAACATTAAAATACAGAGATCCATCAAACATTAAAAGCTTCCCTAAACAGGGCTGCCTTGAGATGCCTTCTAAAGGTCTGGTAATTGTTGTTCTCTTTGACCTCTAGTGGGAGGGCATTCCACAGGGTGGGAGCCACTACCGAAAAGGCCCTCTGCCTGGTTCCCTGTAACTTGGCTTCTCGTAGTGAGGGAACCGCCAGAAGGCCCTCGGAGCTGGACCTCAGTGTCCGGGCAGAACGATGGGGGTGGAGACGCTCCTTCAGGTATACCGGACCGAGGCCGTTTAGGGCTTTAAAGGTCAACACCAACACTTTGAATTGTGCTTGGAAACGTACTGGGAGCCAATGTAGGTCTTTCAGGACCGGTGTTATGTGGTCTTGGCGGCCGCTCCCAGTCACCAGTCTAGCTGCCGCATTCTGGATTAGTTGTAGTTTCCGGGTCACCTTCAAAGGTAGCCCCACATAGAGCGCATTGCAGTAGTCCAAGCGGGAGATAACTAGAGCATGCACCACTCTGGAGAGACAGTCAGTGGGCAGGTAGGGACTCAGCCTGCGTACCAGGTGGAGCTGATAAACAGCTGCCTTGGACACAGAGTTGACCTGTGCCTCCATGGACAGCTGTGAGTCTAAAATGACTAAAAAGATTCGTGAGCCCTTTAAAAACAACAACAACAACTCATTTTGTCACCCCCTTCAGTGATGACACTTGGGGTGGGCTGCACCCCCTTTTCCCACCACTGCAAACATAACTATCTCAGTTTGATAAACGATGGTTCATTTAGCAGAGAACAAGTGACTGCTAATCCTCTTCTCTCACACACTGTAATGGAAAACCACACTTTTCAATTGCATTTGAACAGGGAAACTGCTTTCTTAAAGAGAAATGTTATGCACGCTCATTTGCGACCTGGTGATTACATTGAACCTGTTGTATGATCTGCAGGCAGTTCTTTACAGGTAACAGTGTACAAGCTCACCTCCCCACCAACCACAAAAATCCCAACACTTTGTACGAGCTTTAGAAAGCATTTAGAAATTACTCCTAATTGTTTTTCAGATGGTTTTCCCCAGGTGTAATTAAAAAAAACAAGCACTATTCAAAACCTATTTTGAAAACTCTTTTAACCTATCCTAATTCCTTTCTTCTTTCTGGTCAGTTTCATTCCCATCTGCATCCTCTTGACTGTTACAAGCAAGAATTAAACTTAATAGAGGACAAAGAAAGAGTGTTAAATTCTAATGAGCAGAAGATGCTAAATTAAAATGCATCTGTCTACAGCACTTTGATTAGACCCCCTCCAACAAATTATTGAAGGCAAACCCCCTCGTATTGCAATCGCTGTTGAATTTTCATTTTCTGAAGAATTGTGTTCTGGGGTACTTGAGGCAGCAATATCTCTATGAATTGGATGGCTGGGCATAAGCATCTGCAAAACGTCATATTGAAATGTTTGGAGTTTAATAAATCTAAAGCAGGCATGCCTATGTCTGGCTGTCATAGCTGAATAAACACTTCGAAATATATTTTCCTGGAAAACATGGTTTGGTAGATTGATGGCATTCCATTGTATTATACATTTTTTATTTTTTGTTCACTTAATATGATGAAAATCCTCTGGGAGCATGAAAGGAAAGTTAAGTTCTGTGTTACAGCGTCTGAGAAGTGACCAGCTCCATTGTAAACTGTCCTGTGATCTTCTGATGAAGAGAATAAATTATAATATAATATAATATAATATAATATAATATAATATAATATAATAATATGAGCTGTAAGCCATGAATTTAGCCTTGTTGTCTAGGCATCACAGAGAGAAACACATTTTCATATGGTTTGAAGGATACTCAAAATAGGGATGACAGCTGATTTGGAAGTGTTCCTGGGAACTTGTGGTTTACAGTACTGCTTTTGTTTTCTGTTAGGGAACAAAGGGTAACAACATGAAGGTAAATAGCCATCAGTAGAATGTAGAGTTCCATTGACTAATTCCTAAAGAGTGGCTGCACTAGCCTATTGCAGTAAAAATAGAACCTTGTTGCACCTTTAATAAAGGCTAACAAATGTATGTTGGCATAAGGTTTGTGGGTAAGTTGTATCTGCCTAAGTGGACTCTGAGCCATGAAACCATGTGCTGTAATGGATTTTTAAAATGTTTTTGACACTACAGCTTGTGAGGTATGAGGTTGTTTGCCTTACATGCAGCAGTGGCCATTGCTTTAAGTTAAGCTTCGGGGTAGAAGCAGTGTGCCAAAGACTCAGGTATACAGGATACCCTCCCCCAGTGAAAACATTTGGTCAGTTGTTCCTACCAGAAGCCCAAAGCTAAATTCTGAGGTTTTGGCCCAACCTCTCCTTCATCAACTCCTAAGAACATAAGAAAAGACCAGCTGTATCTGATGAAAGATTTATCCAGCCAGCATCATAGTTCCCACAGTGGCCAACCTATGGGAAGCCCACAAGGAGGACGTGGGCGGAGTCTTCTGTTTGTGACTCCTAGCAATGGGTAATGAGTCATAGTGCCTCTGACACTGGATATACAGCTATCAAGACTATTAGCAGTTTAGAGTGTCTTCTTCCATAAATGTGTCCAATCCCCACTTTGGAACCATCTGTGTTGGTGGCCGTCCTGGCAGTCCTGAATCTCCCACTATTCAGATTCACATTTCTGTCATCTACTTCCTCAAGGAAGTCTCCCAGTCTCTTTCTCCTACTGCTGTCTTTCAGCAATATGAGATGTTTTCCATAGGTATGTCTGTCATTAGCCCTTCCTTTGCTTAAATGTATCTCTTTTCCTGAGCCCTGGGACCTCTGATTCCTTTAAATATTCTGCACCCAGTCACCTTACTATCCCTTACTTCCCCTTCAGCTTTAGCCATCCACCAACATGGTTCCTCCTGTCCCTTGGCATTGTGTACGATGTTTTTCCCAGCCCAATTGATTTCTCAGTTTTCAAGTGGAAACTGGACTCTGGGTGTGGAGAGTTGAATTTTTTCAATAGGGAATTCCCTGATATTTCAGCAGTTTAGTCAGTGATACACTACTTGCTGCTATGGCGGCTTCTGCAAAATCCTGATTGCCATTACAGTGGTACCTTGCAAGATGAATGCCCTGCAAGACGAATTTTTCGCAAGACGAATGCATCTTGCGATCTGATGGTGACTCGCAAGACGAATTCGTTCTGCGAAAAATTCATCTTGCGAATCGCAGTTTCCCATAGGAATGCATTGAAATTTAATTAATGCGTTCCTATGAGCAAAAAAAAGAAATTTCAATGCATTCCTATGGGAAACCGCGATTCGCAAGATGAATTTTTCGCAGAACGAATTGACTCGCGGAACGAATTAAATTTGTCTTGCGAGGCACGACTGTGTAATATAATTAAAGGATGCTGTATCTAGAGAGTGAAAACCATACCAAATAATTGCTGCTTAAAAATTGTGCTCCTGTGGGTAGCAAAGGCAGGTCTAGGGGAGTGCAACTGGTTCACTTGCACTGGGCACAGAGCTTCTGGAGCACCACAGCAGGCACTGCAACTGTGAAGTCCAACAGAAGGTGAGAAACCGGGTGGGGTGCCAAATTTTGGTGTTGTACAGAAATTTGAGGTGCCAAGGCCCACCACTGTGGGTAGCCATTTGCCAATTGCCACAGGTCCTCTTAAGGTTAATTTTGGCCTCCTGTTTTCACTGGTTATTAACAGGTTTTCACTGTGTGTCTCTTGAAACCAAACTTTTATGCAAACGCTGCCCTCTCTTAGAAATAATAAGTAACCACTATCTCGTCTGCTCAGTGGAATCAGGTTTTCTATGTTATATTCTGGAAATGAATACAGGCATAAACTCCAGCGGCGACTGCAGGGCTCTGAAGAGCTCAGGTACAGTTGCAATCTGTTAAAAAGAATAAATTTACTACACTTCTTTTTATTGACTATTTATACATTGGTTAAATATTGCTTGGAACTAATTCTGTGGGGGTATTTTTAATCATGGTTTAAAAACCAAGTAGACTTTCACATATGGTTAAAAAAAATCCAAGCAAATGTTCAAAGCTGATAGCCAAGCCCTCTTAAACATACATTGTTCTGTTTTCTGTCTCTCAACACTCCTTCAAATGACAGGGATAAAGCATTGAGTGTCTGGTTTATACTAACAAATGTAATGGCTGTGACACACGCATTTCAAAAACCCAGGAATTCAGCACAGAGGAGAGACTGTGTATGTGTTTAAGAGAGTGCATTGTGAGATTAAAAGTGCCTGAAAGGAAGAATTGAAGGCATGTGTATTTCCGTGTCACTTTTATTCTCTTAAAATAAGGCCTTGTAATGTGCAAATGAATAGAAGTTAGTTCTAGGACAGAAGCAGAATGAAATAACACACAACTGAATGGTCTTAAATACGCCGTGGGTCTTAAATACCCCGTGACGCATGGGGTGAGCTCCTGTTGCTCGGCCCCTGCTCCTGCCAACCTAGCAGTTCAAAAGCACATCAAAGTGCAAGTAGATAAATAGGTACTATTCCGGCAGGAAGGGAAACGGCGTTTCCATGAGCTGCACTGGTTCGCCAGAAGTGGCTTAGTCATGCTGGCCACATGACCCGGAAGCTGTACGCTGGCTCCCTTGGCCAGTAAAGCTAGATGAGCACCGCAACCTCAGAGTCGTCCGTGACTGGACCTAATGGTCAGGGGTCCCTTTACCTTTTAAATACACCAATTGTTGCTTTTGGGATGTGATTCACATTTATTTTAGTTGTTAATTAAAAATGTAGATCCTGCACCTCTGTCCAAAGATTCCTGGGTGAGTTACAACAATAAAGCATACAATAAACATTTTCTATTTTCTATGAGCTGCAGGGTTACTCCTTAAGTTTGAATTGTGCCATTCCATTTATAGAAGGTTCTTTGAACCAGTTTCAGTGAATAGAACAGGGAGGAAATGATTTTTTTGTGTGTGCAAATTTCTCCTTTCCGTTTAGCCTTTATATGACACCTCGTATGTTTAGAGGGATCTCCCAATCTTCTGGAGCAGATATGGGGGTGCAGGGTGCATCTCCCTACTACCCTGTTTTCCTGAAAATAAGACATTCCCATAAAGTAAGCCATAGCAGGATGTCTAAGCATTTGCGCAATATAAGCCATATCCCGAAAATAAGCCATAGTGATAGGCGCAGTTCTGGAGGGCGCCAAGGAAGAGGCAAGGCTGGACGGATAATAAAAAGACATCCCCTGAAAATAAGCCATAGTGTGTCTTCTTGAGGAAAAATAAATATAAGACAGTGTCTTATTTTCGGGAAAACACGGTACAATTCATGGAAGCCTCTGCTGGATAGAAGAAGCTTCTGTGAGTGGAAGGACACAAGTCGATACAGCCCAGTGTTTTTACAATTCCATCAAGGAGCACAGTGTAAAGAAGTTTTAATTAAAAGTACAAATCAAAGTATCCCTTCATGGCTGACACTAAATTACATAGCTAAATTTAAAGTTATGTGTCTGCTGAAAGTTGGGAATCGGAGACTGGCTGGCTTCTTCGAATGCCTTCTTCTGTTCTCTATTGAGAGTATAAGGGTTTATTTTTGATTTAATATTTGTATTCAACTTTTCCAACAGCGCTGAGTTCAGAGCCACTCACAGTGATAAGAATGACATTACAAAATTAGCAAACACCACTATAATTATATCAGAAAACACAGTAGCACATAAATGAGGCAAAAAAAGAAACAGTATAAACTCAACGTTATTCAAAATATCAGAAATGGCTGCTGAGCACCAGCTGCAGGGGTGGCTCTTGGGGTAGGCTGGGTGGCACGGGGTGCCAGGGCGCCCGCCCACCAAGGCGGGGGCACCGGAGCGATCTCCGCACTACGGCGCCAGGGCGTCCGACATGCTTGAGACGGCCCTGACCAGCTGCTCCAGCTGACGTACTCTCTGGGAAAGAGGCTTCTTCATTCAGTACGGCAGCAGCAGCAGCATACTCCCATGCATCAAGGTTTCACATAGGTTTTACAGTAGTCCTTTCCACCCCCAAAGAAAGCAATCAGTCACTTCTATGTCATTTTTGAAGGGATGCGGCAACAGGTTCCACAGAGAATCCAGATTGACCATGGATCCAAAGGGGAAAAATAGCAGATTATGGGGAAAGGGTAAATTGTGGCTATATGATCTTGATGGGGCTGTGAGATGATATTTTATGTATGTATTAAACTTTTATGCCATTCTTCCTTCAAAGAGCCTAATTTTTCCCAGTTTATTCCATTCTTCATTCAAGGACCACACAGAGTTTTTCTCCTACCTACCCACTGTATCATTTTGCCCAGGGGTCAGCAAACTTTTTCAGCAGGGGGCCGGTCCACTGTGCCTCAGACCTTGTGGGGGGCCGGACTATATTTTGAAGAAGAAGAAAATGAACAAATTCCTATGCCCCACAAATAACAAATAAAAGGACATACAGTGGTACCTTGCAAGACGAATGCCTTGCAAGACGAATTTCTGATGGAGACTCGCAAGACGAATTTGTTTTGTGAAAAATTCATCTTGCAAATCCCGGTTTCCCGTAGGAATGCATTGAAATTTAATAAACACGTTCCTACGGGCAAAAAAAGAAATTTCAATGCATTCCTATGGGAAACCGCGATGTGCAAGACGAATTTTTCGCGGAACGAATTGACTCGCGGAACGAATTAAATTCGTCCTGCGAGGCACCACTGTATTCTACTCATGTAAAAACACACTGATTTCTGGACCGTCCATGGGCCAGATTGAGAAGGTGATTGGGCCGCATCCGTTCCCCAAGCCTTAGTTTGCCTACCCATTTTGCCAATTGTGTGAGTTGGATTAAATTGAAAGATAGTGAATTGCCCAAGATCCTCAGTAAGTGTTGGAGAGTGAGTGCAGATTTAACCCCCACTCCACTCCTTATTGTATCACACCTGCTGCTACCAGTGTTGGGGCTTCATGGGATGAGAGTAAAGGTCCTGAATTTGCCAGGTGATTTGGCCTGTGATAGGGAGCTGACAGGTATGGTTTGCATGTGGCCTGAGAGAGAGAAGAAAGAAAGAAAGAAAGAAAGAAAGAAAGAAAGAAAGAAAGAAAGAAAGAAAGAAAGAAAGAAAGAAAGGCAACTGTCAGTTCAGCAAGGGGAGCCACCTACATTTGCTACTGCCTATCGCTGGACGGTTTCCATTCCTTTGGGCCATTATAAGAACTAGTGTTTAATTTTCTTCTTCCCTTCTCATCTATATTCCCATTTGTATCGTGTATTTCAGATTCCAACCCTGTAGGCAAGGACTGTTTTGTTGTTAATGATTGTATGTAAGCCTCTCTAGGAGTATTTTTTGACTGAAGAGCAGGGCAAAAAAGGTATTAAGAAGTAAATAATAACTAGGTCTCTTGTATTATTAAATTGTCAAGATTAAGTAAACAATTAGCAATTAATATTCCTTAATAAATCTGCAAAGATATTGCAAAAGTATTTTATATTATGATGAGACTTGTCATATATGATATAAATGTTCTATCAATAACTAAAAAGGAGTCATAAATGAATGGATAATATGTTAAGTCAAGGAGAAAAAAGTGTCAAACTGATTGATTCTATTCATAATATGTGACAAAGGAAGACCAAAAATCATACTTGATTAATACAGGACAAACTAAGCATTTTTATTTCTGCTTTTTGCTAGTTACCATGCTGTTCAAAGTCATCCTGGATTTCCAACAATCCTTATTAACCATTTGCCTTATTTAAATTAATTTCACCATATAACATAAAGTTATATTTTAGGCACAGAGGATAATACTCAACTAAATTTTAACTCTGAGCAAACCCATTGAATGAATGGAGCTAACTTAGTTATATTCAGTAATTTTAATACCACACAGGATTTACACATCTCTCAAAGATTATTGTGGTATTCTGTTTGTAATTCGTGGCATTTCCCTGGCCACATCCTAGATAATACTATTTGACCTTTTCCTAATAGAGTTGTACCTCCACTTACGTATCCCTCTGGATACGTAATCTTCGGGATGCGAATGTGGCAAACCCGGAAGTATTTCTCTGGGTTTTGTCTTGCGCAAAAGCGCTCTACGAGCCATGCACAAGCACAGAAGTGTTCCTCCACTTGTGAATTCCTCGGGATGTGGCCGGACCTCCGAAACAGATCCCGTTCACAACTGGAGGTACCACTGTAATGCTGATCTAGTGGAAGGAGAGTGGGAGGTGGGATACTTAAAATAAAGAAATAACCATGTGGCTTCCTACACCTGATGTTTAGCCAAGCATTTGTGTTAGCTTATAGAAACTATTTAGATTTATGCACTACCTTTATGCAGGTGGCAAATTTCCAATAAACAAGAAGTGAAGAACATAATACAGTATACACTGTATTCATCTGACTGTGAAGCTTTTACTTCTAGCTCTTTTATTTTTTAATGTATTTTTTAATGTTTGTAATATATTGGTAACAAATGTTTCAGATGATATCATAATAAATAAAAAACAACATATGGCTTTATAGTGCCACCGCACTTTTTATCCCAAAACATCAAGTAGAGCACCCATTTCTTCATACATATTGTGTAGATTTGCTTGTATTCTCCTATAGTAATTTAATTTGAGCAGTTGTGATAGACGACTTTTTTCCAGTCCACTTGAAAAGAGTAGGAGCTGTGCTCTTTTTTTCCAGTTTCTTGCAATCCCTATTTTTGCAGCAGTGATCAAATTAATTAGGACCTCTAAATCGTTTTTCTGAGATAAGAAGCTCCTACTGTTGTGTGGGTGGATTTAGTTGAACATTTTCTTATGAGGTTTGTTTGGTCTGGTGTTCATGTTTTGTTTTGTTTAAAATGAAAAAAAAGAAACAAAGCCAGCTACAGATGACATTTCCCTATAATTTTTCTTTGAAAAGTGTCCTCCATAAACTGAGCAGTTGAAGATAGGTCGAGCTGCCATTCCATAGAGGACTTGCTCCCAGTTCGAAGGGATCTCAGCAAGGCGGGCCCCCAACTTGCTACAGTGCCCCAGAGAGCTCAGTGCAACACTAAGCTTTACAGTGGTACCTCGGGTTGCGGACCCGATCCGTTCTGGGGTGCCGTTCGCACCCCGAAAAGTCCGCAACCCAAGCGGCAATACTGCGCATGTGCGAAAGCGCGATAGAATGCTTCTGCGCATGCGCGCGCGGCGGAACTCGGAATTAAACACTTCCGGGTCTGCCACGTTCGTATCCTGAAAGAACGCAACCCGCAGCAGACACAACCCAAGGTATGACTGTACTCTTGGTGGCCTGGGTTCTCACACAACACTGAACCAAGCCATGGCTTAGTAACGAGGACCCTCTGGGGTAAGGTTACCAGACTTTTTTTCAAAGAATCTGGGGACACTTTTGAAAGAGAAAAAAACAGTTATTAAAAAATTTTTTTAAAAAAGAAAAGAAGTAATATCTTCTCTTCTGTGGTCTCTTCTGTTGCATAGCCTCCCTCTGGGCCCCGCCCTACTCTCTTGGAGCGCTAGCTGCCATGGAGTAGGCTCAGGTCGGACCTGGGCTCGGCCACGTGTCGGGGCTCCCCTCTTTTTTTTCTCCTTCCTCTGTCTCTCTCTTCCTTCTCCTCCTCCTCTCCTCCTCCTCCCTGCATCAGCTCTGGGGGTTTTCCTGGCCCCGGAGTGCTGCTGGGCTGTTGGCTGGGTGGCCAGGTTGATTTGGGTCATGGGGGGGTCAGCGGTTCCCCCAGTTGATGCGCTGGGCATCCCAGTTCCCCCTCGGCAGTGGCAGCGGCAGTCTCAGCAGCCCGAGGCCAGCCTGGTAGCGCAGTTGGCACTGGCTGGCTTCAGGAGCTGCTTGCTGCCGTGGCGCCTGCCATTTTACCTCACCGGGAGTCCCCATATGATGTGTCTTATCCCATTGAACCAATCACACAACATTCATCCCCTACTAATAAATCTAGAACACTTAAAATATAAATCTGGGGCCATTAAATGAAATCTGGGGACATTCCAGTGACAGATTTTGTCCAGGGACAGATTTGTATATCTGGGGAATGTCCCCAGGAAATGGTGACGTCTGGTAACCATACTCTGGGGAAGAGCGAAGCATTTGCAGTTTTTGCTCTGTTCACCTACACCAGGGGTGTCAAACTCAAATTCATCGGGGGCCGCATCAGCAGTTTGGTCACCCTCAAAGGGCCAGTTGTGTCTGTAGGACTATGTGTCCACTCTTTATTATCATAAATTATTGTCACTGCATTCAATTATTACTGTTTTTTGTAATAATGTAAGCTCATTCCCGCCCCCACGCGGATCACATTCCTGCGTCGTGGCGCGTGTGTGGGAGGGGATGTAAACGAGGGAAATTTGAACAAAAGGTGGGGATCGACGGCTTGGGGGGGGGGCTCAACTAAACCTTTGGCAGGAAGGAGAAAGCCCTCGCGCTGAGGTAGGGCAGCAGATTTCCCGAGGAGGAAGGCGGCAGCAGCCCCAGTGGACGTGCATCTTTGCCTCAGAGCTGCTCTTCCCCCCACCCGCGCTGTTGTCGTCTTCGCCGCCGCCTCTCCCTACCAGGACTGCAGGCAGAGGGCTTGAAAACCTCCCCCCCCCAAAAAAAATTCCCCTCTCACCTACTCAATCTGCGAGGCGACTCCATCTGGAGCCCTACATCACGAGGGGCTGAGAGGAGGCGGCGGCAGAGCGGGAAGAGCAGGAACCCGTGCCGTCGCCGCCGCCTCCCTCCCGGCCGCCCCTCGGGGAGCAGCTCCGCTGGAAGTGAGAAGCCAAAGGGCGGCTCGGGGGTGGGGGGCAGAGCAAAAGCCAGGCACCCTCCTGAGTGTCTATGAGGAGAAAACGGGGGAAGAGGGAAGAGAAACCCGGCTCCATCAAGAGAGCGGCTGTTGCGCTTCGCCTACTTCCCCCTCAGGCTCACTCTGCGTCCCTTTCGCCCGCTCGCTCGCCCACCTCCCGGATGCAGCCGAGGAGAGGAAGGGAAGCGGCGGGCGGCGGCTCCCCAGTGCCGCCTCACTCGCTCTCGGAGACAACAGCAAAGCCCGCCAAAAAAAAGTCCAGCGCTGCTCCGTCGCCTGTAGGGCTTTCCTACCTCCTCAGCGGGCTTCCTCCTCCTCCTGCTGCATCTCACTTCCCCGTCTGGCTGCTGTGCCACCGCCTCCCTCAGCCTCATTCGAAATTGAAATTCCCTGGCCAAGGCCGTCAGTGCGGCTCCAGCGCCCCGGCCTCTGCCTGCAGCCCCGCCCCCGGTTTCGACCCTCGGCCAATCGCAGGCTCCAGAACTACTGTCAGCGCCTACTGTCGGCGGCTACGCGGGCCACATGACGAGGTCTGGCGGGCCGGATTAGGCCCCCGGGCCTTGTGTTTGACACCCGTGACCTACACGTTTACATGGTATGACTTATATTTCTCTGTGAACTGGCAATGGTGACTGGGACTGAGGGTGATGGGAGCTGGGAACCCCCAGAACATTTTGAGCGCACTGTGTTGCATACCCTTGGCTTGTGCTCTTATGAAAGACAGATATTTTCTCCTCCTCACAGCTTCCGTCTTGTAGCCTTGGAGCAGGGGTGTTTCTGTTTCCCGTTAATCTATTGTGTAGAAAAGAAATAAAAACAGCAAGAATGGTGGAGGGGGGAACAATTAACCCCAGCTGGAGCCCAATTAAACACTACAAATCATAGGTGTATATCGACTGAAAGAAAACACTCTCCAGAGCGCAGCTGCTTCATTCCAAATTTTTAAGTCTTGAGGGGAAAAGCAAACTTTTCCAAGGTGGATTGTGTTTCTTTCTTGAGAAAGCATGCTGCTTACATGCATTAGTATTGTTACTCTTTACATAGGTCAGTTACATCTACATTATTGCCCCTAAGCAGTAGGTGCCATGCAGCCGCCTTAGGCCCTCTTTTTGGCAATCCAATCGCACGGCAAGCTGATTCACTCTTTAACTACTATCAGCAAAGCATCAGAGTAACTGTGCCCTTTTTTGCAGGTTATGTTTAAAAGATTAAAATCTCTACTAAATCTGATTGCAATGGCAGTTTAAAAACCAGGTGTGGAAAACTAGTTACCCCAAGTGTGGCTACATATGCTCATGCAAGGCTGAAAAGGAATTCTAGAACATTCCCTCCCTCATCATGCAATCTTGATGCACAGTTTGTATGGTTTTGTCAACCTTGGATGAAATGGTTGATGTTGAGTATGCAGCATTGCATGGAACCAGCACCTGTGGAGTGTGCACAGAGTACATGAAGAGGCCACTGGAGATATATGTAATTGGCTCCCAGTCATTTGAATGGTAGGACTTGAGTTGTGGATATGTTTTTTTAGCAGTGTCAACAGGGCCTTCCCACAAGTACTATTGATGGTGGCATAGTTGCTGGTTTGTTTTGAGTTTTTTAGTGACTGAGTTTCGTTCTTTGTTTTTGGCATGCTGTCACACAACATTGCCATTTTTAGTTAGTACAGTGGGGGGGAACTGCCTTTTCTTCTTCATGAAAAGACCTCTTCAGACACTCACTAGGCCAGGAGTAGCCACTGTGGTGTCCTCAAGATGCTGTTAGGTCTAGGTGGGAATGCCTCATTTATGGTGAATGCAAGCATCTAAAATCATACTTTTGGCTTCATAATTGCTTTTACCTATGAAACATAATTGACTGTAAAATTGCTTAATCAACTAAAACAGATATGTAAGGTTTCTTTAACGGTATGACATTCCTAAAAATACTTTGCTTGTTCTCTAATTTTGTTTTTCTTCGTTTCTGTGTCTGTTCATGATTAAGCTTTTTCAGCTCTGGAACATGTGTATATGAATCCGTTCTCATTTTTCCACAAATGAATGAAGCTGAAATCTGGATCTTTAACCCAAAGCTATTAACATGGCTGCTACTTGTGCCATATGTGGTGGTTGTTAATAAAGGATAGAACATGGAAGAGGAAATGAATGTACCTTATAGTCAGTGCAAGGTCTATGTTTGCAAACTAGACCAGTCTCAGGGCATTGCTGTGAGCCCCTGTGTGACAACATAGTTAAATTTGTCTTTCTGACATGGAAAGCAGCCAGAGAGAGAACCTGCACCTGCCATGGTAAAAGAGCTCACCTTTGTGTTGAAATTTAAACTGCCAGAGGACAGCAGATGTCTTGAGAAATGATTGTCTCTGTCTCGGAGGAATGGAAACTTACTGAAAAAGTTCACTTCTGTTGCACAACAGCCTTCACTCCAGTAGTTGCAGGTCATCTGTCTAATTGACGAAGCGAAAATCCTGCCTTGCATCTAACATTCTTGTGGTGTGCATTATTCAAGAGTAGGCAGCTTTTGTATGTGAAATACGGCAACATCTAGAAATGACTTGAATATACCTACATGCATCCGCACCATGCTCTACCATTAACAGTAGAGCAGCTGTTTGGAAGCATGTAGAGAATTGTTTTCTCCCTCTCTATGCTCACTACGAATTACTTTTTGTTCCAGTCAGTGTGATTGTTATTAGGCTCTGTTTCACTTCTACATGGGTCCTTTCCCCCACTCCCTAAATGGCAGTAGAGTTCTTGAAAATATACATATGTTCTTAGTAGCTGACTCTGGCTTGATTTGGTATGCTTTGTACAATAAATCTCTCCCCCCCCCCAATTAGCCATTAAGGTTACTGATCGTTATTTAATGGATGGTGTAATAATGGACTTCTCTCCCTAATTACTAAAATTAGTGCCGTGCAAATGCGGTAGTCAATGAATGAATTAGAGTGCTGGATCATGCACTTCGACGACCCCCCCCCCACTTTCCTCCTCCCCACACTTTGATCTGCCTCAGCAATTTCAATACGTTGATAAACCACTAAGCTCCGTCCTCTCTCCCAGGGGAAAATAACCTTGTCACAATAATTGTGTGGTTCATGAGCACCTCTGTTAAGACCTGAATTTGTTACAAAATGCTTATGTGTTACAACCCACACTCAATTTATTACTCGATAAGTTTTTAAAAGCCGATGCTATTGGGAGTGTTATATTTTTGGTGTTTTTTTTTTAAAAAAAACCAAACCTAAAATAAACACAATGGGATGAAAGGGCTGCTTCTGACCAGACTGTGTGTACCTGTGAAGTACTTCCTAAGTGAACAAGGGATAGAAACTTTAATTGGGGACCATAATTTAGTGGTGGAGGGCTTTGCATAAAGAGCATTTCAAATGTAACTCCTGGCATGCGTGCATGTGTGTGTGTGTGTGTGTGTGTGTGTGTATACATACACATGCACACACATATATAATATTTTGCCCATTTTGGTTGTATTCCAGGCTAATAACATTTAGTACTGCTGTAATAAATGATTATTATTTTTTAAAAAATCTCAGGATATGAACTATTATGAGATCCAATTACTATTGGATATTACTCTGTTACATTAAAAATACTAAAAGTATAATTCATTTATTAAGAACACCATATACTGATAGATGTTACATATGGGGTGGGGTGGAGAAGCCAGTCTCCCCGGCCATTTAAGGCAAGGTCAAATAAAGTAAAAGAGTCAAACAGGATAACTTATTAATTGAAAAGTGGAGTTTATTTATTATGTTCTGGAATAATGGAATTTATAAGGCAATGCATCCTTATGTACTATTAAGTACATTATATGATAGAATACTTTGTTTTAAGTGTATCTCAACATGGTTTAGTTAACTTTCACAAAAACCAAAAGAGTATAGGAGTTGATATGAAGTCCCCTCCATGCCTGAGAACTGGATAGCTAGACTTTCCTGGGAAGAGAGGGATTGACTGTTAAACCACCCTGAGAACTGTAGCTCTTTGAGGGGAATGCAGGGTGGTCTTACAACTCTCAGCACCTTTAATAACTATACTTCTCAAAATTCTTTAGGGCAAGCCATGACTGTTTTAAAGTGGTATGATACCACTTTAAATGTATAGTGCAGATGGGACCTTGGTGCAAGGCAACTTCATATGACCCAAATAGACACAGAACTAAATAATGCTGCCAGGTCTTAAGTGTGAAGAAGGCATGGTTGAATTTAGTCCTCAAAAACCTTGCTGCTGCACATGGACGGAACTTCAGTTCTCTTTTGAAAAGGACTGGTGAATACAGAGAGCGAAAGCGGGTCCTCTTGAAACCTGTGTGTTCCATCTTGTGTTAACTTGTGCTGCTCATTAGTCTAATTGAAACCCTTTCTGGGCTAGAAAGTATTATTTCTGCTGTAGAAACAAGGATGTGGCAATATGGAGATGAATGGAAATGTGTCTTTTCTATACATAGATTCCCCCTTTGCAGGGTAGAAAAGGATGCTCTAAATTTTGATAATGCAGTTTGGGTGGTTATGAAATCAGAGGCTGGAATGTGTGTTACTTCTGAAGAGGTGTCCTAGAGTATTGACACAAATATGCTCCTTAAAAGACCCAAATCCTTGATAAAATAGGTTGGTGTCTCTGTTCTTGGCCAGAGTGTCATTTGTGGCATTTCAGCTCGCTATTGTCTTATTTCATGTACATGAAATTCCTGCTAGATCAAATTCAAAAAATAATAATTGCTGATTGAATCATGTGTAAGGTGGATCAATCGCTATGTAGATGAATGCTCTTGATTTTCCACTATGACAATAATACTCTCTAAAACCTTTCGATCTGTGATATACTGTATACCAGTTCATAATTTGTAACCTGCTGTGTTCATTGATGTGGAAGGACCAACAAGGTACCCAACAAAGCAATACTTAACCGTAAAGGGAGAAGGGGCCACTACTGAGTACAAGATTAATTTAAATCATTATTACAAGTAATGCCTTAGAATATAATTTTGATAGAATGCTGAAATCCACCTACAGTTTTTAAAATCGGAATTCTTTAAATGGTCTGAAATAGAGAATCTTGCATGATCATGGAAGCACCTCTCTACCCAGAGCCAGCAAGATCCACAAAAACCTATACCTCCCCCGTGCCCTCTGGTGCTGGCTGGCTGGTTCAGCAAGCTGCCCTTTTATATTTCTCCAATGGCTCTAATGTTGTGTCACCCTGAGGCATTGTGGAAACTTTTCAAATGGAAGATCACTGACCCGGTTGCTTCTGCCAGGTAAGCCTGTGACCAGAGGTCTGCCAGCATGGAGAGGTCGTCCTCAAACATGGCACTGGCTCTGTTTCTACAAACCACTTCTGGACTTTGGTTGTTTCCACTGTATGTTAGCACCTTTGGCTTCAAATTTTCTATGCATACAGTATACTGAGAATTGGTGGTACTTGAAAGGTGGTAAAGATACTCAAAAAGCAGACCCATTGAAATCAGTGGACTTAAGCTAGTCAACTCTGAGTACGACTGAGCTGAATGCCACTCACTTTGCTGAGTGAGATGATCAACAAATACACACTCATGTTGCAATTATTTGGCATGTTATTCCAAAAGGTAAATATATCTTCTGTGTGCAGTACTTTGAGATTCCCTATTTTTCAACTCACTCCCTGGTTAACTATTGAACGGAACCAAGTTTGATTCACTGAAGCCAAAATAGACCAAGTATTGCTTTAATAATATTCAAGCAGACTAGAACTCTGGACAAAATTGCATACTGTCAGCTCCAAGAATACATTTAATAACTAGTTTTAGGTGAGCAAGCCCTAGACACAGTATTTAAGTAATTGTAGCAGAAGTGGAAAGAAACAATTGTGAGCCCAAAAATTATGCACTTAAGGTTCCCCTCCTCTACCTGATACTGGCAGGGCACCATTAATCTTCTATTTGGATTCATTTTTGAATGAACTGTCATTTGCTGCTGTTGCTGCTGCTGTTTTTGCTATACAGCATTTGGAAGGTCCCCCTCCCCCCTTGTGCAGAAAAGAAAAGTGAGACATTGTCTCTTGGTCCCCCATATTGTACTTATCGTACTTGATAAGCGCTACAGGCCTCTGGGGGAGGGACTCAAAGGTCTAGTCCAGGGATAGCTAATGTGGGACCTTCCCACATCCATCCAGTATGGCCAATTGTCAGGAATGAACTGGAGGGCCATAGGTTACCCCCCCCTCCATACACACTTGCCCTATCATGCATGGCCAATGGTCAGATTTTATGGGAGTTCTAGTCCAGGAGAGCACCATGTTGGCTACCTAAAGTCTCCTGCTGCCATTGGCTGGACATGACTGCTGCTCTTCTGTACAGTGCTTTGTATCCATGACATTGTGAATTTCTCTTCCCTTTAGCAGGTTGGCTTGACCTTGCTGTACTTTCCTGGTTATGCATCTGCGGCTGTTCCACCCCTTCTTTTAGCTTGGAAGCAATAATCATGAGTAACTTATCCATAATGCCTTCACCGAGGGAGTGAAATAGACACAAGGTCCTTCCTCATTGCTTAGTGCACTAGTGCAGGCTTAGCGCAGAGCTTGTTAATCATGTTACAGCTGAAAGACTTAGCAGCAAAGGAAACTTTCACACTGTCTTATGTATTCCCCTTAGGCTGGAGACACAGATGATTGTAGTGGGGTTCTCACCCTCAGCGAGTTGCAGATGATACCATATAGGCATTGTTGCTTATGATCTGTACTGCTTGTGAAAAGCCGAAACCACTGTACTTAAGGACATAGAAATGTTTGTCAAATGCTTATCCTTCAGATGAAATAACACAACTATCAGAATGATATGCACTCCTAGAGGCTTGAGGTCTCTTGCATTCAGGCTAAGATGGAGCATTCCTATGGGAAAGCAATGTCACAAAGCTTTTGAGTGCATTATGAATCACCCTTCCCCAACCTAGTGTCCTCAAGATGTTTCTACATCTCTTATCTGCTCCAGCCAGCATAGTTCTGGCAGTTGTAGCTCAAAGCATCCAGAGATCACCGGGTTGGGGAAGGATGCTATTTACTGTGGGGGGGGGGAATGGGAGAGGTTGTTTACAATTTGTGGCCAATATAAAATCCTGAATCAATGAAGCCAGTGATACTTGTTTTCCTAACTTTTGTCAAATCTAAGAATCCAGTAGCCCGTCTAGTCCAGCATCCTGTTCTCACAGTGGCCAGCATGGGAAACAAGTAAGCAGAACATGAGCACCAGTGCACCCTCCCCTCCCATGGTTTTCAGAAACTGGTATTCAGAAGCATTGAGGCCTCCAAAACCATCATGGCTAGTAGCCATGGATAGCCCTAACAATAGAATGTTAAAAACCCGTCTATTTTAATTTGCATGCAGAGTATACAACACTTACGAGCCAGGTTTTGGTGCACTAGAAACCTGCAAGATACCTTGACCTTGCTATTCATGCAGCAGTGGTGTGTTTGGTCTTCTTCTGAATAAAAGCCTTATAATAGTAAAGTTAGTATTAGATTAGAGCCATTTTATACTCCCAGGATAACTGTTTCTCTTGGCTAGCAGGAACCATGTGTGCATTTAAAAAGATTAAATGCTCTGCATCAAATCAGAAATGTGTGTCTCTGAATAGTTTCCACGATTCTTTATTTGAACTGAAAGTGACAGTGCTGTAAGATTAAAACCTTCATTTACTTCTAATGTCTCCAGTAAATGTTCTACTTTAAAACTTGAAAGTGCAGATCTGGCTATAAAACAGCCCCATTCGTTTTTCACTCACAGGCTCAGTGATTTAAGGTGGTAAACTCTTGAGCATTGCTAAGCAACATACATGTCTATTGTTTGCACAGAGCTATCAGTATGAATTATGAACTATTAACTTATATGGGTAGGGTGTTTTTACAAGCCTGTCAGAAGAGTAATTGCATCCAGACTGCTTAATATTCTGTTTGGAGAAAGTGCATGTTGTATAAAAGCAGGCCTGGGGTTAGTTTTATTTCTTTGTTGCATTCCAAGCCTCTCAGTATTGACCGCCGTGAAGATTTTTCTTCCATCTGCACTTTTGTGTCTTCTGTTTCTTATGGCTCTCTTTCCCCTATCACAACAAAATGAATGCCCCTCTTAGTCAACTTCATGACTAAAATTGAAAAGTAGACTTTTGTGCTGCCATATACCAAAAGTCCAATAACAGCCTTGCATTCTGAGGTCCATGTCTGTGCTTGTAATGTGCATTCAAAGTTTAGTATTTGTTCATTTTCCTGCGCACAGGCAACATTGAGATACTTTGCCTTTATTTTTTGGCCGGCTGAAATTTATGAGAGAGTTTGGACAATCATTTTGGGGTTTAAGTATGCTCCTCGATTCATGTTTGTTGCTGGAGACTGAGGTAGCCTCAGTGGCCAGGAGTGTCATCTTTCCAGAGTTAAAACCATGCTCAAGGTGGCTTATAACATGCAAAAAAAGTAATTTAAAACATAACAAAAGTAGTCATAAGCAATACCTAAAACAGCAGAATACACACATTGAATAATTTCCATAGAAATCATTAGAAATTCTAAAATAAAGATACCCCCCCCCAAAGCAACAGCAACAATGACTCTCTATTATTATTATTATTCAAAAATGCCATCTCTTCCATGAACTTGTTAAGGCCTTTGTCACTCAGCCTCAGACCTCCAACTCATTATAGGGTTAATAATGCCAAGCTGTCTTTCAGAATATTTGTAAGGATTACTGAGCTAATGCATGTGGAATGCTTTGCACATTCCAAGCAGCTAGTATTCAAAAGCAACAAGAAAGTCCACTTGGCTTGTCATATAAATATGAGTTTTGATTTGCCTATTCTATTGTGGTTTTAACTTTCTGTATGTTTTCATAGAATCATAGAGTTGGAAGAGACCACAAGGGCCATCCAGTCCAACCCCCTGCCAAGCAGGAAACACCATCAAAGCATTCTTGACATATGCCTGTCAAGCCTCTGCTTAAAGACCTCCAAAGAAGGAGACTCTACCACACTCATTGGTAGCAAATTCCACTGCCGAACAGCTCTTACTGTCAGGAAGTTCTTCCTAATGTTTAGGTGGAATCTTCTTTCTCGTAGTTTGAATCTATTGCTCTGTGTCCGCTTCTCTGGAGCAGCAGAAAACAACCTTTCACCCTCCTCTATATGACATCCTTTTATATATTTGAACATGGCTATCATATCACCCCTTAACCTTCTCTTCTCCAGGCTAAACATACCCAGCTCCCTAAGCCGTTCCTCATAAGGCATCGTTTCCAGGCCTTTGACCATTTTGGTTGCCCTCTTCTGGACACGTTCCAGCTTGTCAGTATCCTTCTTGAACTGTGGTGTCCAGAACTGGACACAGTACTCCAGGTGAGGTCTGACCAGAGCAGAATACAGTGGTACTATTACTTCCCTTGATCTAGATGCTATACTCCTATTGATGCAGCCCAGAATTGCATTGGCTTTTTTAGCTGCTGCATCACACTGTTGACTCATGTCAAGTTTGTGGTCTACCAAGACTCCTAGAACCTTTTCACATGTACTGCTCTCAAGCCAGGTGTCTCCCATCATGTATTTGTGCCTTTCATTATTATTTTGCCCAAGTGTAGTACTTTACATTTCTCCTTGTTAAAATTCATCTTGTTTGCTTTGGCCCAGTTGTCTTATCTGTTAAGGTCATTTTGAAGTGTGATGCTGTCCTCTGCAGTATTATCCACCCCTCCTAATTTGGTGTCATCTGAAAACTTGCTCAGGATGCCCTCAAGCCCATCATCCAAGTCATTGATAAAGATGTTGAATAAGACTGGGCCCAAGACAGAACCCTGTGGCACCCCATTAGTCACTACTCTCCAGGATGAGGAGGAGCCATTGATGAGCACCCTTTGGGTTCGGTCAGTCAGCCAGTTACAAATCCACCGAATGGTAGCACTGTCTAGCCCGCATTTTACCAGCTTCTTTACATGAATATCATGGTGCACCTTGTTTTAAATTATGGCTGTAAACTTTTTGGTGACACTTTTATTGTGTATAACAGGAGTGGGGAAACCCTCCCCTCCCACCTTCTAGCCTGGACAGTGGTCCTGGTGGCCTAGCAAGCAGAACCTGTGCACAAAATCACCATTCCCTCCTACAGTTTTCAGCAGCTGGCATTCAGAAAATACTCCTCACCCTGGTTTATAAAATAAATACACCACGCTTTGTTTTTTAATAAAACATGGCCTTTTTAGAAGGAAACATTTAAATGCAAAACGTTGTGTGCTTTTTCCCATGCATTCTCTCCATTTACAGTCATACCTCACGTTGCGTTCCGCTCTTGTTACGGACTTTCAGCTTACAAATGTGGCAAACCCAGAAGTGTTTACTTCTGGGTTCGCCACCTGAGCAGAAGCGCTTGATCGCGCCGCACACATGCGCAGAAGAGGTGCAATAATTGCGGACTTTTCAGGGTGCAAACGGCACCCCAAAATGAATTACATCCGCAACTAGAGGTACCACTGTATGTTTAAATGATGAACGGCATGCCACAGTATAAAGTTAATTTGTTTCCTTTGCAGTATGGCAACATTACCGATACTTATTGGAAGGGGTGGGGGTGGGGAGCTAGTCTTCCTAGTACAGTACTGTAATCTGTTTGCTGTCCGAACCTCAAAATACTTCTGTTAAAGTAGGCTCTCAGTCCTCTAAGGACTGCAGCCAGTCTTAAATAATTCTTGCTCATAGCTCCAAGTCATACCTTTAAAAAAAACCAAACTGTTTTGCCCCTTCCCCTTTCAACACTGGATGAATGACCAAAAAGCTCTGGCTGCCCAAAGGCAGAGGTAAGTATATGAGGTTGTCTGAGTGCAGTCCCTTGGCTTTTTACTCATTGCATTTTAAGCTGACATTTTATTTTTTTTAGTATTCCGTACTTCAGCAGCTCCTTCATAGCTCTAACCCCGAGGCCAAGAGATGTCATTTTCTAAAATTGGAATGACACTTTTCTTTCCTTTTTTTGGTCCTTCTCAGCTAATCACTAGAGGCTGCTGGTGAGAGATGTTTGTCTCTATTGTTTTACAGTGTTAAGTGTCTGTTGTTGAGGGACAGCCTTTATAGCTCCAACCTTGGTGGAAACAACCACCTACAAAGGACACCTACTGAGCTACATGTTCGACTGCAGAGGAACTGACCCCCATTGGTCCCCACAATCCCTTTGGCTACAAGCCAGTTTCTTCCCAGGCATCCTCACAAGCTGTATCCCAGAAAGAGGAAATAGCCCTGGTCTCAGGTGTGTTTCAATATAAAGTGGTTCTGTGTGTTTTATAAACCTTATTTTCACTGCTCCTTACAGTATTGTAGAACCGTTCAGATGCTAAGTGATTTCTTTAAGGTACCTGAGATAGGCTTGCAGCCGTGACAGATCCGTTAATTAAGTCTATCTGATCCCTGCTGCTACACCCGAGAATAGTAAAAACTGCATATGAATTGGTTTCATTAACCAGAAAGATATTGTATAATCTTTGCAGGATTTTTTTGAAGTTCTCTTACACTATATAAGGATAAAGGAAAGCCAACCGCCACTCAGACTCCCATTGCAAACAATTAACGGTTTGACTTATATAGGAATAATGCCTTCTGAAATGGAAGTTTAAGATATATTAAAAGCACTGCGCTTGGTTTTGTACAATATGCCCACCGATTCTTTGGGGCTCTACAGAGGCAGTACTGATAAGTGTAATGGGCAACACTGAGATTGTACAAAAGGATTTGAGCTTGGAAATTTAGCATAAGAAGGCTTTCGATTTATCATCCTTCCTATGACTTGCCCTCCTAGGATGCACAAACTTCTTGTAGGCATTCCCCCATTGTCTCGTGAGTCAGGAGGGGAGTCAAATATTTAAATACACCCCAATGATGAAAATAGTGGTGCTTGCGATGCAACATTTCATCTGAAATCTTGGAGAGGTGCTTCTAATTTGTGTGGGGCAGCACAGAGCTTGATGAACTAATGGCCATGTGATCTGGTGTTAGGCAGCTTGCTTATGCATGGTTACCATATCCTGCAAATAAATTTCTACCGTATTGCAGCTTGTCATCCATAGGTTACCTGCCAGCTATTTTTGTTGTACCAGATTTAGCAAGTATTATTACTGAATGCTTAGTGCTGAAATTCTTACTTGTACAGTATAGTGTTTGAAAACCAGAAGGGAAGATATGTGTGTTGGTAGTGGGCAAAAGCTGATTTTGAGGCTTAATAACTGCTAGCATACCAGCCACTGCATGGAAACCTTTGGCTTCTTCTCTTTGCTTTCTGGACCACTGGGAAGATATAGCAGTTTCATATAACATAAAAAGAAACACCTACACGTGTTGAACAATACAGGGTTTAGCTCTTCAGTGTTGAGAATGCTGAAATGTTAATTCAACACCCATACAAAGTTGCAAAAAGAGTAAGGACTCAGCTATACAGGTGCAAATAAAACATGTTAAGTATGTTTGAAGTGCAATATACAATGTGACACTAGATGGCAGTGGCGAGCCTTATGGAAAATTCAATGTAATTTTAAAAACGCTTTTAAAAAAGCATTTTCCAAACCGTTTTTATGGATTCCACCTAGGTTTCACTTAACTGCATATTTGTTATTCAGTGGCTATCTAGTGCAAATAAGGTATTATAGGTTTAAATCCATTGGTGATTGATGTTATCATTCTTATGTTGTGCTGTATTTCCAATGTGTTATGTGCCAGTTATGAAATATTGATTTTTATATGGTCTTAAGCGGCTTTTATTGTTTGGAGGTTACTGCTATTTATGAAGGCTTTCCCCCTTAATATATTTCTATATATTGTTGTCTATGTTTTCTCATGGTGCTCTTCAGTCTAGTAAAGCTTGAAAAGTAACTTGTGTTGGAGAGTCATGGTTTGAGGCAATCTAATATGTCTGCTTTTCCTTGTTGCCTGAAAAAGAGCTCTGTGCTCAAAATGGAGTAGAAGCAATATTTCTTCTTCTCATTTGGATCTTCTGAATTTTACTGGGTTTGTTTCTGTTTTACGGTGCTGTCCTGTTGGGATGTACAGTTTAGTAAAGCTAAGTAGCTCAGTGTTGCATGATCCATGATCGGAGGCAATCTGCAGTCTGTAGGGAAGTATTTCTTGGATATACGTAGTGACAAGTGGTATAAGCTCCAGGCCACTCTGACCGCTGAAATAATTTACCTTTCTTCCTTAGATGAACGAAAATTGAAAAGTCTCAGGTTTCCTTCCTTTCCCCATGGATTTTCCTTCACTAGTTTAGGTGAACCAAATTGCTTGCAAACAACTCCCTTCTAATATTTCCTGCAAAATTAGATTCCTTCAAGGGCCTATGTGATCTCTAGGTTCTCCTGGAGTAATTTTTCTTTCTTTCTTTCTTTTGCCAATTATTTTGATTGCTGTTCCAAATTTCAATCCAGTCATCACAGATTATTATAAATTAATACCAAATTAATACAGTTTTAGTTAAATGACTTCCCACTCACAATTGTTGATGCAACCTTAATTTCTAATATTACTGTGTATTTTACATTATCTCCAGTTACAACCCATTACCCAAAATTATCCCTTAATTGTCAGCTGTATTCTTAGCAGTTTCCATTCATGTTGAAACATTTTTTAAAGCATTTACATACTTTTGTAAAACTTCAAGTGAGAATATAATACTTCTTTTCCTTTCATTCTGTGTTTGACTGTTCTGATATATAACCTTCATATATAAAAGGTAAATCTTCATTGGCCTTATCCTCTGCCATTTATATCAAACATCTCCATTCCCAAAGATGACCTTGAGCGGCATCCCTTTCTGGGTGCCTGCAGTACTATTATGGTTGTTGTTCAGTGCATAGCTCAGGCATGTCCAAAGTCCATTTTGGGGGCCTAATCCAGCCCATTGGTTGATTTAATCTGGCCCCCATGGCAGTATATATTCTGGGGTTAAATTCCATAAAAAAGCTCAACACCTTTGGGGTAAAATTGTAAGAAAAGCTCAACAACTCCCATCCTAAATAAAGCTCAACAACTTTGGTCGGCCCTCACACATGTTCACTTCATCAAATCTGGCTCTCTTTGAAAAAAGTTTGGGTACCCCTGGCATAGCTGGTATCTCAAGGTTAACTCTGGTTGCCCCTCCTCCTCCCCAGCCTGGCACTTTCTTTCCATAATACTCCAAGAAGTACATTGTTGTCTGAAAGTGACAGCCCTTGCCTTTGTTCACAAGAAGTTCCAAGATCTCTCCATTTTCATCTCCTTTAAATCTCATCAACGCAGAGGTGGGTGGCTGGGGGGAGGTATTTCAGTACCATCCTGCAGAGAGTCTGGGACCGCCTTCCCTTCCTGCTTTCTTCCATCAGCACACTCAAGGGTCTGCACTGCCTCTCAATTGGAGTTGCCAAATCTCTCCATGTTGTTCGCAGTCTACAGTCATACCTCATGTTGCATCCGCTTCAGGTTGTATGTTTTCGTATTGTGTCCCACGGCAACCCAGAAGTACTGGAATGGGTTACTTCCGGGTTTCACTGCTCGTGCATGCTCAGAAGTGCTAAAGCGTGCTGTGCGCAGATGTTGCGCTTCAGCTTACGTCAGTTCCGTGTTATGAACGGGCCTCTGGAACGGATCCCATCCATAACACGAGGTTCCACTGTATTCTTTTGTGCCACCGAACCAAGATTTTACTTTAGCCTTATCAAGAATAACAAATTTTCTAGATCCAAATTTCCACGGTCTTTCTCAGGGGGAGTTATCTCTTCTTCTCCTTGGATCCCAGAGAGTCAGTGGAATCCCTGAGTGAGCTGGGATCACTAGTGGTCACAACTATGAGGACCAATAAACTAATGCTCAATCTGACAAGGCAGAATATATTAGTAAGTAGATCTCTAGACTGAGAAGAAAGTAGATAGCCTACTCTGGATGGGGTTGCACTTTTTCTGAAGGAGCAGGGTCACAGAGCAGAAATACATTCATCATTTGGTTTTACGGATGCCTGCCATGAGCAGGAGCTTTGCCTGCTGCACCAACTATGCACTGAAAAAGTCCCCGTGTTCAGTGGCTTGGTACTAAAGATTGCCAGTATTTTTAAAAGGGGAGAATGCATGTGTGCCTAAATGTACAGTATGGAACACAATTGGATCCCAGCAAGTATATTTTCAGGAAAAAGAATGGTTTGATCATTTTTGAATGAGCAAAGTGAATTATTTATCAAAGGCAGTGTAACTTGAACGATCATGACTGACCTCCCATGTCTGAAATGCAACATTATTTGCTGCTACAATTTTTAATATTAATTTGAAATAGGTAACTTATGAGTAAAACTAGCTTTTGATAAGAAAAGGAGGCTACATATTGGCTACACAACAATCAGTTGCCTGTAAAACAGCCATATTCTCTTCTAAGCATTTTGAAATAGAAACAAATAGGCATTGATTAAATAGGATATGCAAGTTGTGTGGTAAAACTAAGAGCATCTTGCCTATTTGTGTTATGCAGAATATTGCTTCCTTTCATCCTCAGTCCAGTATTCATGAGGATGTGAGTCTCAAATGACAGGTAAGCTGCAGAAGATTCAAGTTCATTTCTGTTCTGTCACTGCTAATTAGGTTGCAGCAGAGCTTTTCTACAGTAAGATGTTTTGCCAAACCTGTCTAAAGCACTTTCTGCAACCCTTTGACATCACACTGGTATCTCCCGAGATCACTGAAGGTGTTACTGAATGTGAAATTGGCTTAGAAGTGATTATCATTATTTACTCCATAGAATATCTGATGTCATTTTTGCATTTAGTCAACTTGAGAATTACTTGAAAGGGGAAAGATTCAGGTTGCACTTGATGCGTTAATCCAGACACTGGGTAATAGACAATGGTAGCTTTATGTTTGCTGCAGTTTCCAGCATGTCGTTTTCCCCTGTCACTTGGGAATGTTCCATGCATTGTGGAAAGAGTGGGTGCATGTCTATCCCACATGTACCCTCATTGTTTGCAAAATATTGCAAGACTTTTGAAGGCTCATTTTGGGGTGGCTGAGCAATTCCATAATAACAGCTATTTGAGTATTCTTCTGTACATAACCCGAGCCCCTTGCAATTTGTCCTTCAATGTCTCATAGTACAAAGTAGTCAAAAGTGATAATAAAGCTTATTTGGCACCTGTCTCTGAAAATAGCTGACTAATGTAAACAACCATTGCTTTGTGCCACCCTTTCCTTTTTCTTTCCTGTACAGTGGTACCTTGGTTCTCGAACTTAATCCATTACAGGAGTCTGTTCGACTCCCGAAACCATTCAAAAACCAAGGCACAGCTTCCGATTAGCTGCAGGAGCTTCCTGCATTCAAGCAGAAACTGCGTCGGACATTTGGCTTCCAAAAAACATTCACAAACTGGAACACTTACTTCCAGGTTTGCGGCATTCAGGAGCCAATTTGTTCGACAACTAAGCCATTTGAGAACCAAAGTACCACTGTACCTGCAAACTACGTAGCACTCATGTACAACCTATCCAGATCCCCTTCCAGTTAGCCTGCCCTCTGCATGGAGTGGCTACTGGTGCAGTCTGCACAAAGGATTATGCAATTTTAATGTGCAGAATTTGCACTGGATTGTACTTGCTTTCTCAGGTGTTCCTTTCAGTACTACTTCTTTATAGTGAAAAACACAATGGAATTTCCCATTTGGGTGATTACCTCTATTTCCATGTTGCCTCCATCACTACTGTACATATTGCTGTTCAGTTGCAACTCTCAGCTCCAGATCTCTCTGTATTCTTCCTGGGTTTGTTTTATTCTTCCTGGGTTTGTTTTATCAGGTAAAGTGTGGGATGAGCCATTCCCATCCTGTTTACATTACCCCTTTTTCCTTCTTTCCACCCACAGGTTTTGTGCTGTTATGAGTGGGGCCATGTCCCACTCTTCAGCTCCCTTGACCTCTGTGTGTTCAGTTTATAGGTTTTTCCATGAGACTAGGAGCCCTGATCCTGTGGAGCCTCTGACATGCATTGAATGTGCAGAGGAGGTGACAGCGCTACTTGATCCTTTGCAAACTGATACGCTGGCAGGAAACTATTCCATCATGAGAGAAGATTTTGCCCTTAGATGGTGGAGCAAATGGGGAAATGCAGCTTCTCATGCTTTTGGAAGCTCAAGCTAGAAAGGAAGTAGAGAATCAGATTTCAAGGAGTCCAAAGAGAGGTGTACTTTTCTGTAGTGTTCTCTGTTTGCTGTTGTTTCAGATGACTGTATAGGTCTCTGGTTTTTTCCTGAATTTGGCTGGTATGTATTCCTACTTGTTGAATCAGGTTCTTTCCTATTTCCAGGCTACCTGATGATGGTGATGATGATGAAGTACCTGAAGTACAGTGATCTGAGAGGTTGAAAGCTAATTGATATATTCTGAGATAGCATGGTGTGAACAATATGCAGCCTTTTCATATTTCCAGTTGCTTTCTGTCAATTGCTCCCCTCAGATTAGTCCCGATTAGTACACTTCAGAATGAGTTTAATTTGCATCAGTTTTAGTAACATTCAGTGTTTCCTAAATATCAGGGTTATTTTTAACCTTAACTATGGATGAAGAAATGACTTTGGCTTGAAAGGAAATATGCACCAGATATACCATGTCATATCTAATTTGTAGTGTTAATTCCTGATTAGCTAGCTAGCATTCTGCCTGGATTTTGAAATGAGTCTTGGCAGTTTCTTAATTATTTGGTATGCCATTAAGGGATGATAATACTCTTTGGAAATACTAGTGAAGTATTCAGATGAGAGGTGAGTTGATTACATTGATCAATTTGTTTTTACATTGCTTTTTATATTAGTGGTTTTAAACACAGTCCCATGTTTGAAAGAATGGGTGCATGTGCTGGCCTTGCCCTGCCATTGTGCAGAATGGCCACACCCACCCACCCTTGCCCCTGCGATTGAGGGACCGTGTGATGTCAGCATGTCGAGTGCACACACACCGTGGCCTGTTGATGTCACTCACGCATGCTGCAGAGCATGCTGACATATTGTGCTGATGCCCTGCGGGGTGTGTGTGTGAGAGAGGGGCTGCCCCTTCATTGAGATTTGGGGGTTTGAGCTCAGCCCTCCATGGCCCCACATAGATGGCACCCCTGCCACCTACTGTGTGTTCATTGGGTGTATTGAAGGAGCTATAGTTGCTCACATGGAGGAGCATTATGTGCATAGAGACCCTTCACATGGCAGCCAAATGTACAGACAAAGGGGGGTACTGTCTACAGTGGTAAAATGATACATTGCGATGGAGTTTTGCCCATGTTGGTGAATAAAAACTGTGTGCTTTAACCACAGGGAAGAGTGGTTTCTTACTATCCTCTTAACCTACCACCCTTGGGAATATATGTGTACTAGTGACATTTAAAACATGTAATAGACTATGCTGATTCATGGTTCTTAATTATACTTTCATATACTGTACTTAATGCTTCTATAATTTATATTGAAATTCATTTGGAGGGGGAACTAGACTTTGCTGACTGTGTAGTATGAGATAGGTAAAGGTAAAGGACCCCTGACAATTAAGTCCAGTCGCGAACGACTCTGGGATTGCGGCGCTCATCTTGCTTTACTGGCCGAGGGAGCTGACATTTGTCCGCAGACAGTTTTTCCAGGTCATGTGGCGAGCATGACTAAGCTGCTTCTGGCGAAACCAGAGCAGCGCATGGATACGCCGTTTACCTTTCCTATTTATCTACTTGCACTTTGATGTGCTTTCAAACTGCTAGGTTGCCAGGAGCTGGGACCGAACAACGGGAGCTCACCCTGTCGCAGGGATTCGAACCGCCAACCTTCCAATCGGCAAGCCCAAAACTCAGTGGTTTACACCACAGCACCACCCACGTTCTTAATTTTTAATTTTGCAATAAACTGTCATGCCATTATGTTTGCTGAACATAATGCAGCCACAACAGAACAGTATAGCTACCACAAAAGTGGTGATTCCCACACAACAGAGAAAAAGGCTGCATCTTCAGCATACAATGGAAACTGTACAAGGAATTCCACAGTTTAGGGGCTGCTACCGAGAAAGCCTAGGCCACCATTCCCTACATTTCTGAGGGTGGAGGAAGTAAGAAGTGAACCCAGTGTGCTCCTGTGATCTACAGATACTTTCATTTCATCCTCAATGGCTTTTGACAGAGCCTTTGGCCTCTTGAATATATTATGTTTTGAAGTCAAGGAGTTAAGTTTTATGTGGCAATTTTGAATGTTCTTGTGAAGTAGTTGTATTCACCCATGAACTGCCTTTCACTCAAGGCAGCATACAATAAAAACAGGTGTTTGTTTTAAAAAGTAGACACGTGTTTTTTTTAAAATAAAAAAACAGCACAGTACAATACTATGCAAAAGAGACACCCATGGCAGAGACCCTTTCATCCAGTTGTGGTACATCAGTTGTGGCCATGACACAAAACATAGGGAACTGCCTTATACCAGGCCAGACTGTTTCACTCATCTAGCCTTGTACTGTCTGATTATGATTAGCAGCCATTCTCATAAGCCTTTCCCATCATCTGCTTCTTGAGACCCTTTTAACTAGTGATCCTAGAAGGACTGAACCTGGGACTTATTGCATGCAAAGCATATGCTCTGCTAGGAGCCATTGTCCCTTCCCTGAAGCTGTGATAAAAGTCAGCAGAATGGGCGCGACCCTGGAAATGCTAGGTGTCAGTCTCAATCTGTATCAATACATTTACAAGATGGGTCAAAACACCCAAATTCAAATTTACTTTGAGTTTAGTTTGTAGCCAATTGAATTAAAAACCAAATTAAAAACCCAGTGTGCATTCCATTGCTGTGCACAGTGGAAATTTACTGTTACTGGCTTGGCTGGTTTTTTGCAAGCAGTAAATGGCAAACTCTGAAGTTGCTTGTGCACTGTCGCCACTAGTTAGCACTAATCAGGATTTAGATTCCTAAAATTAATAGGGGCTTTGAAGGACAGCAATTAGGAACATTAATCTTCCAAACGAGTCCATGTGAGATCCATTGGTACTTTCACGTTTATATACTTGAGGGCACTTAAGCCATTAAAAAGGGTAATGGCTGCCCTTAAGGCATGTGTGTTAAAGCAGTATGTCAGTTTGGTATTGTGACAGCAGACAATGATAACATTGCTTAAAGGAATACCACTCTTCATTTTATCAGTTTAACTTTCCATAGCAATGGAAGCTTTTGCTGCAGAATGGTTCTAGCACTATTATAATCTTAAAGCAGGCAAGATTTGAACATTAAGTTTTGTCATGACAGATGCTGATTAAAAAGGTCCCTCGGTGAGAATAGTGTTGTAACTTTTCAGAGGCTTTAATGTTGTTTCCTGGTACGTTTTCTCGCCTCCCCCCTTTCCATTCTGTAATCTGCCATCCTTGACAGTTGCTCTGACATAGCAATCAGCTGAGTAGAAAACAGTGCTCCTTGTTTTTGTTTGACAATCTAAACTGATACATAAATGCCTAATATATAAAAGACTTCACTCGGGTGGAACCAGAACTGATTTTAGATGCTTTAGAAAATCAGTCCAGCATTGTCAGAGATATTAAAGTTCTGTTTGCTACCAAACAACATTTGAATTTTCTCCATTATTTCCTAAGGAGTGAATTCTCCCCCCACTGCTGCCCCCCCCCAAAAAGTTGGTTGATCTTGATGATAAATGCATGTCAGTACAGGTATCTGCCACTTCTTATGATAAATATGGAGTGACATCTTCGCTGATTGAGCTAGTAGGAGTGTTTCAGATTCTAACTCATTTCCAAGTTCCCATCCACTCTCAACTTGAACCTCTTCAGGGTTTGCTTCAGGTGAGCAATACTTAATGCTTAAGGGGAAGCTTTTAACCTAGTGTGCGTATGAACTTAGGCTTTGGTTCAACACACTTTTCTAAACTTGTACCAAGTGTGTGGTTTAATATAAGCCCCTGAGCAAAGGTTATGCCACAACAATAAATCATGTAATGTTGTATGAAGACAAAGGGCAGTATTTAACTAAAGCCACCTCATCAGCACCCCACTCTCCTCTCCCTGTGCAGCCAGCGCCCTACCCAAATCTGCTCCAGGGGGTTGTGGGAACTCTGATAACTCTTGCATGGGGTGGGTGGGCTCAGGGCAGTAGAGGGGAGAAAGTTGTATCATATAAGCAGAAATCATTGCACTGATGGCTTGTTGGGTACAAGCCAAAATAGCAGGTTGGGAAATAGGTTATACAGATGGTGTTTCCTGCTTGGCAGGGGGTTGGACTGGATGGCCCTTGTGGTCTCTTCCAACTCTATGATTCTATGATTCTATGGTTGACTATAAAGTTCATTGGACTTGTTTTGTAAACTGCAGTGCAACTGTCAGTTCCACTTGTGACCTGTCCCTTCACTTTCCATGAAATTATGGCCAACTTATTAAAGCAGGTCTGTTATGAACCTTGCGTCATGTAATCTGCAGAAGATTACTGCCGCTTGGTATTACATGATCATATTTCAGTGACTCAGTTGATGTATAGAATAAATTATTTCAGGATCGGCATCAAACTATGATACAGAATTTTATACATTTAGTGAGCTTGTTTCCCACAATATTATTGCTTAAATTTTACATACAAAGCTGACATGCAGAGAAAGACCACTGGTCCATCCAGCTCAATATTACCGCCTCTGACTAGTTCTGAGGATAAAGTGATTCCCATCACCTCCTGTTTGATTTTTTCAACTGAAGATACCAAGGTTTTACTTTGGCATACATAGGCTATACTACAGAGCAATGGCCCTTCTCCAGAGATGTTGGCAATTGAATTTGGTTGAAAAGGTTATTTATTGCATAATATCTTATTTAATTTGACCACATTCTAAAGTATAAATACACTTGAAAGCTCCTGACCTGCACCTCTTGACTTAATAAGCTTTAATTGCTCATTTAATTGTTTAATTATGCTGTTTTAATGATCTTAAATTTATTGTACATTTTAATTCTGGGTGTTTGTAATGTTTTGATGAAATTGTTTCATTGTGCATTTTAATAATTCTTTGACATATTTTTATAACTGGTTTAGAACTGCAAACCACTTAGAAGCCATTTTGGCTATTAAGCAAATAATAATAATAATAATAATAATAATAATAATAATAATAATAATAATATTGTTTTCAGTAATTAATTGATATCCACTGTATAAAGATGCCTACTAGAAGTCTAGAATATGGTTATAGTCTAGATTTGGTTGTTGCAAACAGTTAGTTTCTTGTAGAAGTTCCATAATGGCATACAAATAGCTCAAAAATGGCAAAACTAAAAAACTAAAAATACTAAAAACAACAACTCAACAACTTTGCCCCCCCCCCAAAAAAACAGCTCAACAACTTTTCTGTCCAGATTTTCACTGTATGAAATATAGCAACTCTACATAATGCTAATGAATAAATCTACATATGAAGATTAGGCAAGCCTCTTATTGAACCTAGTAGACACAAAACTGCATGATACAATTCTGAATTTTTTTCCTTTAAAAATTATAGATTGCCCCCCAGCAATGCTTTCCGTGCATGCATTTATAAGGTTTTTGAACTTTTGTGGCATGAATAGACCTTTTGATCAGTGTTAACGTTTTGTGCAGAGAGTGATGGCATTCCTTTTGTAGCCTATCCTTTATTAATATAGTGCTCCTTCTCCTCCTTCATGGCACAGTAATGAAAAATGTGCATGGTTTAAACCTTAAAGAGTGTGTGCCTATAAACCTGGATATATAAAGCAGCTGAGATTACTCAGAGCCGAACTCTCAGTTGGTGCCAATGTAATTTGGTGTAACATTATGCTTTCCTACTGGGATAGCTTTTAGCTGCATTTTAGCACTTTTGTATCAGTATTGCTACATAAGAAGGTTGGCAGTTTGTAGCCAGTTAATACATGGTATTGTTAAATGCATGGCTGCTCACCTGTTAAAAGTTCTTTTAAGTGCACGTAGACACACATGTTTTGGGATGAAAATGTGAAAAGCACCAAATGACAGTGGCTTTGTCAGGATATCGTGACCTGTCAAACTGATCATTGTAATAAAGGTGTTGAAAATCAGGAATAGGACCATTGGAAGTTGCCTTATTTTGAGTCAGACCAATGGTCCCATCTAGCTCATATTGTTTATGTGGGAATTAGACTGTGGTTTCCATTTGCAGAGCATGCGAAAGGCAGCCCTGGGTTGTTGGACGCTTTCAACTTTTAAAAATGTTACCAAACCAGAGCTCTGCAGGCAACAGTTTGGACAGCTTCACCTCTTGCAAAGCCAATAGACCTAGAGCAGGCATGTCCAATTCCCAAGAGACTGTGATCTACTCCCAGTATAAAAGAAAACTGGCAGTGATCTACCCATTGTCATTGGCGGGAGAAGGATAGTGTGTGGGGGTGTGGATTGCCCAGAGTTGTTGAGCTGTTTTTAGGAGGGAAGTGCCCAGCCCAGAGTTGTTGAGCTTTCTTGGGGGAGAATTGTACAGAGTTTTTTTTAAGCTTTTCCCTGGTAACTTTTTGTACACAGTAAGGATCCTGTGATCTACCAGGATAGATCTGTTCGGCCTTTCTGACCACATAACTCAGGTGGTCAGAAAGGCCCAACAGAGACTCCATTTCCTAAGGGTCTTGCGAAAGAATAATGTTAAACAACAACTGATGAACTCCTTTTAGCGGTCCGCAATAGAAAGTGTCCTTTCATATCACAGTGTGGTCTGCTGGCCTGACAGCCACGGAAAAGAAAGTCTCTACACGGGTGGTGAATACAGCACATGATATCATGGGCTGTCCCTTGAGTCTGCTAGCTAGATGACATCGCAAGGGATCATTGCCTTAGGAGAGCGAGAAAAATTATCAGGGATGACTCACACCCTGGTCATCACCTCTTTAATCTTCTACTCTCCTGCTCGGGCAGGAGATACAGAAGTATAATCAGCCATATCAACAGGCTGAAAAATAGTTTCTATCCATGGGCTGTTAGGCTGTTGAGGGAGGCTCATTTAATTTCATTGTACACAGGTTGTACAATGACAATAAAGGTATTATTATTATTATTATTATTATTATTATTATTATTATTATTAAGTTGGCACCTTTTACACGTAAAGCCTGTGCTCTTCTATTGAGCTGTAGCCTCTCCCCATTCCTCCTCCTGAGGGAGGGAAGATCTGTTGCCTTTCCTTAAGACTAAAATGAAGGTTTATTACCTTTGACTTTGAAAAAAGGTCTTTGTGCTCATCTTTGCTTAGTTATTTTTTATAAAAAGCACAACTTCTTATTCCTCACACTTTTCCTCATAATGTCTCTATTCTGTAATTAAGATTGCCTGCTTCTCACTTAATATCAAATACAACATAACAGGTTTTGCTTGTAGAAGAGGCAGGGGGCCATCTGTACTTTCATATAACTTCCCTCCTTGCAGTATACATGCTTCTGGAGCAAGACCTATGCTGTATTTCAGGAATGGGGGACATTTGCCCATCATGTTGGTGTGAGGTTGGTGTTGCAGTCCACCAACATATGGCGCCCATCCCTCCATCTCCATCCCTGCTGTAGTTCTACTAGCAGAACTTTAATTTGCCCTTCCATGCGTTCTGGGTTCTTCAGCTTTTCTTGAAGCAAAACATCTGAAACTACACTGAATTGCAAAAATAAAACCATTCCTCTCCTTCAAACCCTGTTCTTTCCCCCCCGTCCCACAATGGGCTGAATTTTGAATTTCCTTGGCATTCATGTTACCTTAACAGCAGCGACTGTATAAAGACACAGTCCTCAGATCTAGGGCCTTGTTGATTGCTTTTAAGGTTTGTATCGTATCTCTCTTATCTTCCTCTCTTTTGTTGATAGATCAATGGTAGTAAGTCAATAACATTCAATTAAAACTCTACTAATGCAAGTATTAGTGATTTTGTTCTCTTTCACTGTGGATTTTGCTGAATGTCAAGTTTAATTCAGTGTAGTATCTTACTTTGCAGTCTATCCTCAGTTCTTACTCAATTTGTCCCATCCATCTTTCACTGTTTCATATGCTCCTTTAAATAAATATTTATTTTCCTACATTTATATCCCACTTCCCTTCCATCACGGAGTTCAATACAGTATATATGTGGTTCTCAGACAGTCATTCATTCATGCATTGACCACAACTAGATCTGGTTTACTGTACTTTAGCAAGGTGGTGGCCTTGTGTACCTTCAGACCATACCCTTTGAGCACAGTACTAAACCACATGGAGTTGAGTTGCTTGGCTTGTGATTTCTGACCCATTGAGGGGATTTCTTTGAACCTGACAAATTGAAGCAAATTATGATGAGGGACAATGTTATTCAAATTTTCTTTTAAAAAAAGCACTCCTGGTATGGAAACTCAGGAAATTTTCATTGACTGTGTGAGCATGCTTCAGTAATTTTCCCTTTAGAAAACACTTTGGATAAGATTATATGCATGTGCTCTTAGATCTGATATTTAAGACATAACCTCTTTCCCTCTTTCCCTTTCTTTTAGGGGGTTGCACCTTTAATGACGGTCCAGGGCCCTGCGATTACCACCAAGACCCATATGACGACTTCGACTGGGTTCATGTTAGTGCTCAAGAGCCTCACTACTTGCCACCTGAGATGCCTCCAGGTAAGAGTGGCTACAGTGATGGTGAAAGCTAAATACATTGATTCTGTGGAATATGGCTGGGATTATAGCACCCAGTAGTGTCCATCACACAGAAAGCTCTTTGATCCAGTCAACATTCCTTAAGTGGGACCTGGGAGGTTGGTGGCGGGGGGGGGGCGTATTGCTGTTGTTTTGCTTATCTCATTCAGCCTCCACACCACTTTCTACACTGTTATGAAAGTGGAATTGACAAGATGTCTTCGCTCTCTGTTCTACAAGGGAGAGAGATGTTATTTTGTTTGCTGGGTCAAAGAGCCTTCTGTCAGTGAAAAGGACACCACTGGAGTGTGGAACCAGAGTGTTCTTTTCTAAGAGCTGTTATTCTTTGAGCAGGTTGGGGGAATGGATGAGGTTGTGGTAAGATTCAGCTGTGTAAAAGAAACACTTAATAAAATTGACTGTGAAGGCTTCGAGGTATGTCTTAACTATAAACTTACCTTGCTTTAGATAATAAAACTGAGAGCAACTCGTAATAAGATAACAGTAGCCTACTTCACAGGGAAGTTGGATGGATAGCTAAATTCCAAAATAGGATGACTCACACATGCCAACATAAGAGTTCCATGTGCCCCCCCCTATCTCTCAAATTTAATGTTGATGTTCAGGTGTGTAAGTGTTAATGCGTATGTAGTCGAAATAGCACTTAGTTATGCAAAAGAGGGGAGTATCAACAAGCTTGGGAGAACATCATAGTATGCAGAAGTACAATTTTTTTGAACAAAGTGAAATGGGAGAAGCACAGTGAAGATAAGCATGCTCAGTTATCATGGAATGCTGATGGTTGGGGTGATGGAATGAGAGATAGTGGTGGAAATGGAATGGAGCTCCTTAAATTATGAACAGAAGCACTCCATTTGGTTGCCAGTCACACTTGTAGTATATTACAAATCTGTCATGCCTTCTTAGTGAAAATGATGTTGGCATTATTTTATTTTATTTTTGCTCAAGGGACTTTACTTTTGGAACCTAGAGAAGCATTTATATGTAGGCTTCCCATGTTCATTTGGAAGAAAATAATCTCCCATTTTTTTTCTTAGGCTGTAGGTTAGCTATTGGCCTTCACTGTCACTTTTCAGTAGATACAAAGAATGAGCCACCAGCAATTTGTCCTGCACAAAAACCATTGAACCTAAGAGAGCATAAACAAAAAATAAAAGAAATTGAAAACCTTAGTGACAAAAACTGAGGTTACAGAATTAAGCCATTTAGCCCACTGTGAACAGACTTCAGGCTCCCGAGATCTATGTTTGTTTGTTTTTTACTACACCTCTTTCAATCCCCCAGCAGGAGCCAGGCAGAAAGACTTATCTAGATACCTACTAAACTGAATCCAGCCCTTCCACTCTCAAAATTCCCTCCTGGTTACCCCCAGCTTTTTTTTCATTCTAGAACAGGCATTCCCAAACTGTGGCCCTCCAGATGTTTTGGCCTACAACTCCCATGATCCCTAGCTAACAGGACCAGTGGTCGGGGAAGATGGGAATTGTAGTCCAAAACATCTGGAGGGCCGAAGTTTGGGGATGCCTGTTCTAGAAGTATAATTTGGGTGGGAGAGGTGGAGGGAAGTGGCATCTTAATGTTCTTGCAATTGTTAAACAACAGGGTGTAAGAAATCCTGGCCAATCTGTAAAAAATCCCCCAGATATCTACCAGTCTATCTTCTGGCCACTGATTTAGCCAGAGTAAAATATGGAAGAGTTGGTATATGTGTTTAGAATTACTTGATGCTTCCCCACAAACATATACAAATTGAAGTGTATTTTGTACAGGAAAACACAATTATTGAAAATATTTTAACATTTTAACAGTGATACAATCTTTAAATTTAGTGAGTGATAAATACAGAGAGCATAGTAATTATTTATATCCCTGGCTGCATCCAATTAATTTTGTTTACTGCAAAGATTCCCCCCCACCCTTTCCAATTCAAATTAATTTTAGTTGATGATATGTATTTGCTGAATTATAGTTGTAAGTCAAGTAACATGGAACAAATTAAAAATCTAACATATCATGTTTAAAAATAGGTGTGCTGTATCTGTACAGTAAAGCTCATTCAAAGTATCTACATATGCCATCAAATTTTATTTTCAGCGTGGAATATTAACATTTTCATCTAAGCAATTTGTAATGCCAAAAGGTCTTTAGACCTAATGAAAAGGTTTGACTTAATGTGTGTGTGTTCTTGTGAATTGGTAAATCTGCTCTTTGGTGTGTTCGCCATAAGCAAAAAGTTTGCTTAAATAGGTTTACCTGATGGTTTCCTCATTTTTTTAAAAAAAGAAAAGACCAGGTTAACTATCGCCTGATACAAAATTCTACCTGAGACATTTATACTGCATTGTTTTGGATAACAGCAAATAACAACAACAACAACAACAATAATGATAATACTAGCATATAATAAGCTGTTCATCAGCTTCAAATATCAGAAAAAAATCTGATTTATGGAAATATTTCCATGGTTAATTACTGTTGTGGACAAGATAATGAATAACTGAAGAGGTGCAGCCTAGCTGACCTTGTCTGTTCACCTTTGATGAACAGCTTAATCGGTGCTTTCTAGACAAAATGATATGCTGAGTAAAATGAATGCTTCTGAAATCCAACTGCATTTTTCAATTAATAGTTAATTGAATAATTAATCATACGAAAGGAAGAAATAAGGTTGAGGCTCCTTTGTTTGTGTCTCCGAACCATTTGTGTCATTTGCAAGGAGGAAGAATGAGAACTTTACACTGTAATATTAGATCAACTGGTTTGCAAGCCCCTTTTCTCACCACCCGTTTCCTATAATTAATTATCCTTAAAAGTGGGTGTGCTTTCATGTTTGTAATTGACAATTAGGCTTCTATCATTAACTGTCTGCAATTGATAAATGGCCGGATGCTACAGTGCGCACCTTCCTTGTTAAACAAGGGAACGCGTTACAAATGCAGAAGCGCAACCCCATAATGGTCACACATGCTCCAGTGTTTATTGAAGGAAAAAAGTATCCGTTGTTGTTGTTGTTGTTGTTGTTGTTGTTGTTGTTGTTGTTGTTGTTGTTAAGTGCACAGGGGATTCTTTTATCTGGATGAGTACTTCACCCTGGCTATGCTGCCTTTCATGAAAGAGTCCTCCCAAAACAGTTCACATATACGATTAAAAAATAAAATACAACTACAGTGGTACCTCGGTTTATGAACACAATTGGTTCCGGAAGTCTGTTCATAAACTGAAGCGTTTATAAACTGAAGTGAACTTTCCCATTGAAAGTAATGGAAAGTGGATTAATCTGTTCCAGACGGTCCGCAGAGTACTTAAACTGAAGCGTTCATAAACTGAAGCGAACTTTCTCATTGCAAGTAATGGAAAGTGAATTAATCCGTTCCAGATGGGTCCGTGGCGGTCGTAAACCGAAAATTCATAAACCGAGGTGTTCATAAACCGAGGTTCCACTGTAAAACCATCTCAATGCAATTTGGAAACAGAAGCAGCAGCCTAAAGGCACTATGTAGCCTAGCAAACCACAGCATTATATATATTATGTAGAAAATATATCTGTTCCAGATGCTTCCCCTCTCCCCGAAACTATGCATTGCCTTCTCCCACCCACCAATTCATTGAGCTATGGCAAGCCTGCAAAATCAAAATCTTAAAGCAGCCTCAGTTTTGCTATCCAGTTAGAATACTGAGAAGTTAAGTCCCCATATTAGGTATAAAGAAGTAGGTACAGTACAGGTTAAGAACAGTTTCAGGTTAAGAACGGACCTCCGGAACGAATCAAGTTCTTAACCAGAGGTACCACTGTACTAAGAACCAATGCACTTTGTTAGTGCCGGATTGAACCCTGTAGAGGCCCCATGGCAGTCGACATCTCGGGAGCCTCCCTCACGCGCATGCTCAAGTGGGATAGCATTGAACTAAGAAAGCTTGAGTGTAATTTTCTTTCAAGATCAAGTCAATATTCTTTTTGATCTGTTGTCACGGGGCCTCTAAGAGGCGTGAGGCCCAGAGATTGGTGCCTACTCTGCCTATTTGCTAATCTAGCACTGCACTTTGTGAGATCAGAGTCACTCAACATAGGTAGGCGTGGTGGCACTTGTTACAAACCGTATGTGCAAAGATTGGCCAGTGTTAGGTGCAAAGCAATGCATAAATATTATTATATTACTACTATAGTATAAACCATGTCATTAAGGCCACCACAACCACTATTTGGAATGATGATTTACTGTATTTTAGATGTCCCAGTAGTAGTTCTGAAATTTAACGATCACAGTTAACTTGTGTTAGAGAGAAGACTCATAGCTAAGTGAAAAGGTGAACACAGTGTGGAATTATTGGGAGGCAGAATATTTGGGAGTAAATTGGAAACAGTTATTGTTCTGAGTGACATTGGCCAAGTTCCCATCTCACTAAGCTGTAGTTTGTTCCTCCGACTCCTGCTGGGGAGGAGCAAAGTGAGAGCCACCAGTGCATATATTTTAATCCATTAACTATGGCTTACTGTTATGAGTGAATGCAGCTCCCATCACTTCAAGATTCCAAGCACTTCTAAATTCTATGGGTTCAACATAGTTTAGAATTTATTATAGATTGAATTAATTGGTTTAATGGCTTAAACCAGTTGTGGGGTGATGTCCCCATTGTGGCAATTCACTCATGCAACAGCTGTTCCGTTAGCAGGAACCTTGTTCTTAGCGTAGCACAATACAGTAGGTGAATCCAACGGATATCTTACACTTGCAAAAATGTCACACAGTGTCTTGGGTAGTGTGAGATCCATTTCATACAACACTAAGCCAAACCATGGCTTAGAACAAAATGAGCAAATGTGAGAGTTCCTGGCCTGAAAATCATGGCTGCTGCGCTTCTTTCTCAGTCCTGTTACTACTACACGGGGCTAAGCCATGATCTAGTTTAACATAGGATTTAGAGGTCAACCATGAAAGATTTTAAGCTAGCTGTCTGGAATGTTTCAGCTAGGTTAATTTTAAAGCATGTCCTAATTGAGAGACAATTTGCAATTTTATCTACAATAATCACTTCTGATGGGAAAGATTCAGTCCCCCTTGAATTTGTTATCTAGCTTTAACCATTATATTTTATTGATTTCAGCTGCGCACTTAAATTATGCTAAAAAGAAAATTATCTCTTTATTTTGGGAAGGTCATGTATGAAGTACATAATGCTTTATTGAAAGGTGTAAAAGGAAATGTCAGGGATTGTTCTAGCAGTGAGCATTCCCTGACAATCACAGAAGAGAGGCACCCTGGTTCAGGCAGCATCTGAGAGCCCTTACTGCCACCTCAGACAGGATATCAGGGGGAGGGATCAGGGGAAGTGTCCAGTGGGGAGATGCCTCACCCTTTTAAGTTCATGCCTGACTTAAGACATTCCAAGGTGCGCAGGCGCAAAGGGAGGAGGGCAGGAATCCCACGCTTACTATGCTGGGGAAGGAGCAGGCGCCAGGCATTGGGAGAATCTTCGTCAGACTGATCGGACATGTATTCTTGATACTGAATCACATTGTAAATATCAGGCAAAATAAAAGCCTTAAAGACAGAATGGCTGTGGTACTACGTAGTTTCTCAGAAGTAGCCAAACAAGGACCGTGACAGGAATGTTTGAAGATATTACATGACATTGAATCGAAAATCTACTGCTAAGCTATATAATGCCCCTAAGAATTTCGGATTTGGTTTTTTCTTTTTTATCAATAGTCAACATCAGGCTGTCAAATGTATTTCATTCATAAGTCTATTATAGGGCACAAAGACTGAAAATGTCATCCTCTTCAGTTGTGCCTGTACTTTTGCCCTTTCTATCAGCATGTTTCTATCGGAGCTGCAACACATGTGATAAAATCAATTAATTGGTGCATTTGAATTTGAATGCTTCACTTGGTGCTAGATGGAACTTGGGATTTGAATTCCAATGCTCAACATCTGAACTTTAGGTACCTCTGATACTGCTTAAGTAGTTTGAAATAATAGTTTTGATGGTGTTCAGTGCCACTTGGATTTGCATATTTATATCTATTACTTTCATATGGGAAAATCCTTCAGGGTCCAGCTATCTTGTTAATTTTAAGCTTTTAATATTTAATAATAATAAATAATAATAATAATAAAATTTTATTTATACCCTGCCCTCCCCAGTCAGAACCGGGCTCAGGGTGGCTCACACCAATAAAATTACAATAAAACATAAAAAACAATTAATTAAAATACAGATTAAAATACAATATTAAAATTTAAAATGCAGCCTCATTTTAAGTAGTCCATAAATCCAGCCATGAGGGAGGAAAACACAGGGGTCAGACTAAGTCTAACCCAAAGGCCAGGCGGAACAGCTCTGTCTTGCAGGCCCTGCGGAAAGATGACAAATAATATTTAGATGACAAATAATATTTAGAATATTATTTATCAGCAAATCAGTGATAGTGCTTAAAATGTCTTCCATAAATGTTTTTTTATTTGTCTGTAACATAAAACTTGCAATAACAAAAGGTTTGGGGGGAGGGCGTGGGGAAGGGAGGTAGTTACCAGATCATTTTTAACCACAGAGCTGACAAGCACATTTGTTAATGTGATTAGTCCTATCCTCTCTTACGTAGTTCATCACAGTTTCCCTTTTTCATTTTCATTTCTTTTCTTTAGTCTCAATTTTTGTGTTAGGCCATGTTATGTATAGTCCTTTTATGGCAAGGATGGGGAAGCTGTGGCCCTCCAAATATTGTTCAACCACAACCCCTGATCACCCCCCAGCATTGGCCATGGTGTCTGGGGCTGATGGGAGTTGGAGTCCCGCAACATCTGGAGGGCTAGAGGTTAGCCTTCTGATACCTTGTTTGCTTCAGTTTCCCCCTCCCCTCATTCCCTTCTCCTTTTAATTCACACATCTGTTTTCAGTATTTTATTTTTCTGCCTAGCGGGTGGCTGACATGGAAGAAAGGAGTTGGAATTCCTGCTGCAGGGTGTATAAGATAAGGGTGAGAGTGATGATGCAAGAATCAGATTTTTCTGCCTTGTTGTCCTTTACAAGACACTTAAAGTTGCTGGAGGGTATCCATGTCCTGTTCTACAGCGGTTGCTCAGCTTCTTTCATGCTCAAGTGCTATCTCTTAAGTTTGCTGCTTCTTTTTTTGGCCTGGACATGACTAATTGAAAGTATACATAATAGAAACTTTGAAATGCACATTTCATTATTAAAAAATTCTGACCCTTCTGCCCACACAGGTAGCAAGTGGTACATTTAGATTCCACACAAAATCAGAACCATACTGACAGCCAAAATTTCTTAAGGGTAAAAAGCTTTATTTAAAACAAAGCACGTTTCATTGGGGACCTTCTGGCAGAAAGTGCCATGGGTGCAATAAATGAACCATGAGCCCATGAAATCTAGAAGGTTGCTTCAGTAGACATAGTTATATAATACTTCAGAAACGGTAAGGGTGGCTTTTCCCCACACATAAAATGCAATAAAATCTTTGGTACAATGTATGGTAAAGTGATTGTCATATTAAAGATTTGAAAGCTTCAGACTTGTTTGTAGCTGTAGTAAACAGCTATATTTTCATGGTCTTATGCTTAGGAAACCTGGAAGATGATTTATACTGAGTCAGAACATTGGGCCATCTAGCTCAGTATTGTCTACTTGGGTCTGATCCTGCTAGCTAGGGATGATGAGAATTGTAGTCCAATGACAACTGAAGACCAAACTTTGATAGGAGATTTACTCAGCCACTGCTGACCACCCAAAACTGATTGCCTTATTACTTCTTTTCTTGTCATCTGCCTGCTTGCTCTGCCCCAGAAGGGGGAAAAACAGCAAACAATGAAGTAAGTAGAAAGAACACCAGGTGCCATTGGCTGGGAAGTGATGGTGGTTGGACCCAGAGGCAAGAAACAATATTGTTCAGTTGGCAGAAGGGAGGAGAGAGGAGAGAGAGGGGCCCACTGGTGGCTTCTTGCCAAACTTCCCCACACCCTCAACCTGGAGCCCAGCACGGCCAGCAAGAAAACAAGAATAAATCCAAATCACAAAGTAGCATACAGTATGGAACAAGCTGCTTCCAGACGGGCAGTCACACGACTGCTCTTCCATGAGGGTAATTATATCTTCATGACTTCAGCAATATGCCCCAAGAATGGATTCTAGGGCTGAAAAGAATGGAATTCTGCAGCTTAATTGAAAGAATATGCAGTATTAATTGGAAGCTTGTCAATCTCTACGGATTTGACTACCATCGGAAATGGTAGTGTCCACAATTGCTTTTTGATGACATGCAAGTGTTGCTGTCACAATGTACCAGTGTCTGTTTAGCAATGCAGCAGGCTGGATCCTTTCCTCCCTTCCCCTCTGTGCCAGATACCCAACTTTGACAGGCTGGGTGGGCTGCCCATTGGACAATCACAATACATCATTATGATGTAAGGTGTCAGCTTCACAGGGGGCCTCTTTGAAGGTGGGCAGTGTGCCTTGAAGAGACTTCTTGTAACCACCGCTCAGCCTGCTTTGCAACAGTTCACCTGAAGCTTCCAGTCGTTCCTTTGGAGCTCCATCCTTACCTGCTGCATGCCTGATGTCACATGTGATGCCTGTGAGGGGGAAGTGGGTGTGGTTTGGAGAAAACAGAATTGCAGGACAAATTGGGACACATACTGGATCTAATTAGGCCCAGGGACCAGAGGTTCTCCACCCCCGAGTTCTGAACTTTATGGATTTAATGATTTTACAGATAAATCAGAATTAAACAGGGATTTGGAAGTTTGCTATATGGTTTTTGGCAAAGTGGCATGCTTTATTTTCAAACAGTGTTCTACACGAGTGAGGGAGTAGCAGTTGCTGTCAGTTGGACACCAGACACCAGGTGTCAGTTTCTGAATGAAGGGCCTGGTGGGAATGTGTGGGGCTGGCCATGTGATAACAACATCCACTGGTCCATTCACATATTCAGACTGGAGAGTTGCTGCTAGTCAGTGTAAATACTGAGCTAGATGAACTGATTTGGTATAAGGCAGTGTTTCTGTGGCCCTCCAGATGAACGATGGTCTCCAACTCTCATCATCCCTGACCATTGGCTATGCTGGCTGAGGCTGATGGGAGATGAAGGCCCATAGGTTCCCATAGTAGTGTTGGATTTTCAGCAAAATGTCTGGATATTTTGCTACAGTATATTTTCCAAAGCGCTTTACTTCAAAATGATATTGCTATAGTTGTACATTTATCTTTAAATCCAACAGTTATAATTACCACATCTGAAATGCCCCATTTCCAGCTGCTGCAACAAAGGTTCAAAGTGTTACATTCTTTACTGAGCTGTCGGAGGGAGAGTCTTTTAATGAAGGGCACATTTTTAGTGCAAAGGCCACTGCCCTCTCAGATAAAAGTGCATTTTGAAGAATGTCAAGAGATTACAGGAGGCAGAAAGGACATGCTGAGATGCTGTCTTGCATCTGCTATTTTGAGAATGTAATGTTGTTGTGTTTCAGCTGTAATTGAAGATAAAGTTGCAAAAGCAAAGTTGTAACACATGTGGGAAAGCTCCCAATGTAAGAACATGCCTTCAGTTGGTGCCTTGCCTAGTGAAATTAGGCATGATTTTGTGCACTTAGTCTTAAATATTCAAACAACTACATAGATTATGGTTTATGAGGTTGTCTGCGCTGTCTCATAAAAAAATCCAATATAAGTTGACTACAGGAGAACATGCAGGAAAACGGATTAAAAATTGATCTTGGCATTTAGATGTAAAATGCCTTAATGTTTCCTACATGCCCTGTGATATGTCTTGTGCACAGTTGCATGAATAATTTTGACACATCAGAGCAGGTAGTTCATCAGATGTTGCTGGATTGCAATGCCCATCATGATGGGAGTTGGAGTTCAACAACATCTGGGGGGTGGGTCACAAGTTCCTCATCCCTGTGAAGGGGACATTCAGGAGCCAAAAGAAAGTCTCTAAATGCCTGGACTCAAAAGGTTGTCATCTCTCTCAATGGTTGAGGCTGCTTAATACCTCTTTTCTAGAGTGTGAACTCCTTAATTGCTGCTTGAGGCTAGTTTCACATCCATGTTAACTTTAACCATAGTCAGCAGCCATCACTGCTGACCTGATAATTAACCATGAGCAAGTTTTTTGGGGGAAGAAGTGCTCTGCTCTGGAAAGAAGTGTGCAATGCTGCAATCAGCACCTAAATGCTAAACCACAGTTACGTTTTTGGTAATATAACATCTGCACTATCCCACAAATGTGAAAGACTTGATAAATCTGGCAATATGTTGCTGGGAAGGTAAGCAGAAATATTTATATATAGCATTTAGCATTTATTGGGGGAAAATGCATTTTAGTAACACCTGTAATGAGAAACAAATTACTTTTTAACTTTTGTGAGGATGCTCTTCAGAGACAGAGAGTGACAGAGTATGTGATATACAGTGCTGCTTTACAGATATTGTTGTAAGACCTGCAACTTTTAATAATTGGAGCCAGAATTTCTTTTAGCCCCTCCTCCCTCCCTCCCTGCTTTTCCTTTTGTGCTATGTTTTTTGGATTGCATGCTTGAGGGCAGGATTTGTTAATGATTTATAAGCCATTCTGGGAGCCTTTTCAGCTGAAAAGCAAGGTAAAAATGCTTTAAGAAACACAATGTACCAGCCTGTGAATGCACATGACATCCAATACTGACATGTTGCATGGTACAGTAGATATGGGTTCCTAATAATTGTATGCTTCCTGGAGCTGCTTATTATATGTGCAAAAACTTGTAATTAGTGGTCATCAGCTAAAATCTTGAGACTTGGGGAAAGTGAGGTTTGATCATAGAATGAGAATGTCAAACATGCCTACATGCACCCCATGTGTGTGTTCTCAGTTTGGAGATTAAATATGATTTGCTGCTTTTTCCATAAACGGTTCAGGACAGTGGTTGCGTATTTATGATTTTATTCTTCTGTTTATGAAAGTTTATGTTGTGTCAAAATGTTTTACCAGCACTTGTCACTATAGTAGAAAAGCATATGTTTGCAAAATATGTGGGTAGACATTCTGAAAGTTGAGATGGTTAATCAGGGTTTATCTATGCACAGTATGCAGATAGAAATTTCAAAGCCAGGGTGGTTAACTTGTGCATGTGATATTTAAAACTCACATTTTCATATATTTTTGAAGAACCCTTAAGTGTTATGAACCCCTAGTTTGCTTTCCCCCCCCCCTTACAGTCAGACATTCTGCTCTCTCTTTTAATAAACTGGTGATGGATTATCTCACTGAGCACGTTTGTTCTGTAGTAGTTCATTTTAAAACTAATGGCCTTGTTAGGAGAAGAAAATGAGAGAGTCTATCAAAATAAATTTCCAGGGCTGACTAAGCACCTTCTCTCTCACTTTTAAAACCTGTTTAGTACAGCTTGTTAATCAACATGGTGTTCGGTCATTAGCACTAAGTTGTACTTGTTAATACCTTCTCGAGTCCCAGTTTGCAGTATTCTGCGATAACTAGATTTCTGTCATATTACTGAACTTAAATAGGCTTGAAAACAATAAAGTTAAAGAGGGCGACAGGAGGCCTTAATAGGTAATGGAAAATATGGTGAGTTTCAGCCAGTTTTCTTGAATATGGGAACTAGAAGTGTTTGGAATACTTGGGATGAATAGATGCAATGCTATCTTCCAAATGGCAAAGCTGTTTTCTGCATTTACCTTTCTACAAACCATTTAGATTAGTTCTCTCCACTCTTTTTTTTAAACCCATTTACCTATAAACTCTTACAGCTTAAGAGTTACTGGCTTAATATGGAGATAGGTAAAGGTAAAGGGGCCCCTGACCATCAGGTCCAGTCGTGTCCGACTCTGGGGTTGCGGCGCTCATCTCGCTCTATAGGCCGAGGGAGCCGGCGTTTGTCCGCAGACAGCTTCCGGATCATGTGGCCAGCATGACAAAGCTGCTTCTGGCGAACCAGAGCAGCACACGGAAACGCCGTTTACCTTCCCGCCAAAGCGGTCCCTATTTATCTACTTGCACTTTGATGTGCTTTCGAACTGCTAGGTTGGCAGGAGCTGGGACCAAGCAGCGGGAGCTCACCCCGTTGCAGGGATTCGAACCGCCGACCTTCTGATCAGCAAGCCCTAGACTCTGTGGTTTAACCCACAGAGCCACCTTCTTATGGAGATACCTTCTTATTATTATTATTCTTTTTTTTTTGCATGGGTGGCTACATAAGGACATGCATTTTTGGCTACATACAGATCAGCGCTCAGAGAACTGAGGTCACTGTATGTCCATTAGCATTGTGGGGCACTTTAAAAAAAAAAAACCAGCCTTGAAGAATGGTAAATTTTCCTGCTCTAATGATGAGTGGTATCTAAAACAGCAGACCCGGGCCTCTCCAGATACTGTTGAACTGAAGCTCCTGTCTGCCCCAGCCAGCACAGCCAATGGTCAAGGGTGATGGGAATGGTAGGCTAGCATTATCTGGTAATCTCAGTAGCTGACTGGTTAGTTGTTTTCATTGCAAATGCAAAGTAAACTAGTGAAGAATTGTTCATATCATTTATCTTGTTGAGATAACCTTTGAATTCTTGACCTTCATGTAATAATATTTAGTTTATGTAAATATGTGTGTTTGAAGATAATATCATGGCTGTGAAAGAGCACTACTGAAAGGTCCTAATCAGGACCTTCGTCATCTTTTTTTCATTATTGCATGGCCTAATAGGCATAACGTTATGACCTACAGGCCTTGAAATCTAATTTGAGACAATAAGTGTTGAGTAAATAAGTCAATGATGGGAGTGCTGAGGCAGAGGACATAATGAGGGCAACATCAAATTCTACTTCAAAAAATAATTACTCAGACAACATCATAGAAAAGAGATGGAGGAAATAGTAAAATCATTACACATTTTTCTCATGTAATGCTCCACAGAATCTGAGGGTCTGCCGACGTAAATATTGATTTTTGAAACTCTATCCCTTTTGGCTGTTCAGCATGTAATTTGTATTACCTTATTATGTTTTGCTGCTGAGACAGCATTCATTGATGTTTTACAATGGTAAATATAGCAACAATACATTCTGGCTATATCATTGCACTGAACCTCTTTTCATTAAACTGGTAGCTTTCTAACACATAAGCAATTTTGGCTATGAGTAACCAAGAAACCTATTGTTGCCTTTTTGAAGCTCCACCCATGGCTGGCTGGATACACAAACACGCACACAGGCATGAAACTAGGCTTTAATTAGAGTAGACCCATTAAAATTAATGGACCTAACTTAGTCATTCATTGTAATTAGTTTACTTGATGAGTAAAATGTAGTTGTATCCTACAAGCATAAAGAGTCCAGGATGCTGTATTATATCAATCGTTCAGCCCCTGTGGGTCATAAACAAGTGTATGAAAGTTGGACAGTAGAGGAATTGGTAGAGCTCACTTTAGGCATGTAAGCAATATTTATCCCTTATACATTTTAGAAGACAGGATAGGTTATGAAACTGTGCTCTCTGACCTTGCCTCAGGTTGTAATCCCATGTACACATACTTGAGAATTAGTATGGTTTACTTGGTGTGATTTACTTTCGAGTAAAGGTGAATAGGATTGGACTGTTAACCATTGTTAAAGGTTATGTTGGCACTGTAGTTGATAAAAAACCACATGGTGATTGCTAATCAGGGTTTGTTCTTTTCTGCACAGGAGGCACCAGTTTCACATGGTAAAATGTTGCTTTCATAGGCTCTGTAAAGTGACTGCTTAACACATGAACAGAATGTGACTATTTGAATCTGCGCCCCCAGCATAGAAAATTTCTAATTCAGCAATTAGTTCTGGTGATTTAGTTATGGCATACCCAATATCTATATAAATATAATGTCCTGGTTTTAAAGAAATATCTGTAGGTTAAAAGTTTTTATCTTAAAGCTGTTGCAGACCTAGAAACCATTTTTTTCCACTAAGGTATAATCTTTTCTAAGCTTGCTGTCTTGGAATGCAAAATAAACTCAGTGTACAGTCATACCTTGGGTTACAAACACTGCAGGTTTTGCGTTTTCAGGTTGCGGACCGCGCCGAACCCGGAAGTACCGGAATGGGTTACTTCCGGGTTTCGGCGCATGTGCAGAAGCACAAATTTGTGTCACACACATGCACAGACATGGCGTTTCAGGCTGTGAACACTGCGGGTTGCGAACGTCCCTCCCGCACAGATCACGTTCTCAACCAGAGGTATGACTGTATATATTTGAGGAGTCCACCTTAATTGATGCAGTGGAGTTAAGTCAACTTTTAATAGTGTTAAGCTGCTATTACATTCAAGATGGCTAGGGTTGGGGTGAGTGAGTGGAGAAAGACATTACTGCACTATAGAGGACTCTCAAGTGAAGTTCTCTTCATGGTCATGTGCTGTGAAAACATCAAATATTTACATGAGTGGAACTGCATCAGCTGGATAATCTGGTTTCGATTTCAAGAGGTGATCTGGTTTTCTTGTTCAGAAAATAGCTCCATTAAGAATTCATGGTGATTGGGCGTTCAAAGAGGAGGGAGTGGTTAATATTCTTGATTTGTATAACTAACACACAAGCATACCTCATTTGTATTAGGTATTGTGCAGTGGCAGTTTCCTGGCAAAGCAAACACTTCACCACTTCTCTAGTCAAATATTGAAGTATTTAAAGCATTTGTTTTACAAAAGAACAGAGATAAGTGCCCTAATTTCAGAAACCCTTGACGTGCAGAATATTCCAGTCTCCTCAGCACCTTCACAGAGCAACCATGGTAGATTATAAGGAAGCCCTGACTCCCTCAGCTAATACTGTTGGTGCAGGGTGAATGCAGCTGTGGTCACTAGGATGTGGCCTGGAGCAAGCTGTTCTTCTACTGAGTTTGAGACAATTTGGGTCCTACTCTAGCATTACTAGCTTTTCTGTAAGCCTGTGAGATGCCAGACTTGCACACTTTTTGAATGCAGTGTAGCATATTCGTGCTAGCCATCTTTTCTTTTTACCACTCCAATATGACTAGTGCCTTTATACCCATGCTCATATGGTATATGCAAACTAGCATTAATTGGAAAGATAGCCCTCTTGGAACTCTGGGGTTTGCATCTACAGATTGCAGCTTCTGATTAGCAAGCATTCCTATCTCTGTTCCAGTCTGCCTGCATTCATTTGTTTCATGCTGCTTTTACAAAAACTGTGCCCAGTTCAGATTTAATAGTTACAGAACACGATCATTAGGAGGAGCTGGTTTATGTGACTTAATCGTGGATGGCTTAATTTCCCATTTTCTTTGGCTTAATTTCCCATTTTCTTTTAAATTTCAGTGCTGTTGTACTGTTGAATGATGATGTTTTTTGATGCCTGCTTTTTTAGTTTGTGTGTGTGTGTGTGTGTAATTGTCATACGGGCAAGAATTTGCAGGAGGAGAGTGCTCCCCCCCCCCCAAAAAGATACTCTACCCTATGCAGAAATGGGAAATAAGGGGATGAGGACACTAGTGGCTATCCTAAGCACACTTACTGGGATAAACTACTGAATATAATGGGATATTTATGAGTAAACAAAGGGTCAAACTGAGGAGAGAGAGAGAGAGAGAGAGAGAATACTGCTCTCACAATAGTTTTTGACTGAATGAAATACAACATGGTTAATTTGTGGTGAGTTTGGTGACAGACCTGCCAACCCCACAAGTTTCACTGTAGCATCTTAGTGTCCAGTTTATACTGAATCATTTGTATATTTAATAATAATGCAATTATTAAATAATGCAATTTACAATGTTTGTTGGGAAATAATCCATTAACAAAGAACATTGTTTACTAATCCCATCTTAAAGGTAAAATCAGAACAAACCTGACTAAGTGGAGAAAAGTGTGATTCTGGGCACCAAACCATGACATTGTTCTCACTGATGAAGTGCTGTTTATCCCATTTCTATAAAACTGGAGTGACTGGTCTTTGACGCTCCAAATGTTACTGGACTGCAACTCTCATCATCCTGGTCTGCTAGCCATGGTGGCTGTAGCTAATGGGGATTGTTGTCCATCAAGATCTGAAAGACAGGTTAGCCACCCCTGCTGTAAAACACATGTGTTTTTCCTTGCAAAGAACATTAGCAGAAGGGTTTATTTATGGAATACTGTATTAGCTACAGTGACTTCTAATTGATGACTTATGGCTACAAAGACTTCACTCTGCAATGTGTCACTAGCTTGTGACTTTTGGTAAAGATCTTAAAAGCGATAGATCTGTAAAATCAAACTTTGATCAAAGGTCTGAAATTGAAATATGGATGCTGATGTTTCCTGTGTTCAAGGTGGGTACAAGCTTTATGGGTCTCAAAGAAGCAAGTATTCCTTAATTATTTTAAAAACCTACGGTAATTGAAATTGCATGCTTTTCTAACTCCTCCAGAGTGACTGAAATGTTATAATAGGAAGAAAAATTACATGCAGTGATATTTGTCTTTGACCTTCATGTTAAGTAGATAGCAACCACCTCCAGTCTTATTTCACTGTTAAGTGCCCATTGTAACTGGTGGTTAAGTGGAGATGATACTACTTTTTGTGTTTCAGAACGATTTCATCTTGCCTCAGGGTCATTAATAGTAGAAAATTAGGGATTGAATAAAACTTGGACTTAGTACTCTCTTAATTATTGTGAGTTGTCACGGCTACTATCTCTGAAGTACAGAGTACTACAAAGTAGTACAAGGAGATAACTACTCATTACTGCCATGCATTAAAGGTGGAGCTAGATGTTAAGGAACCTGTTGCCAAAAGAGTACTTTGGTTGCATCCAATGGTGTCCTTCCATAAATGGATTCATGGAATCCACCCTGCATTCATGGAAGAGGCTTTGATCAAGGTGAGGTCTTCACAATTGGAAGGGGAATGGAGATGAGCCTTTTTCTATGCTGTATTTTAGGGTTCCCCCGTGCTGTGGAACAGACTTTTAGGGGCCATCAGAAGCAGCAGGGATATTGATGAAAAACCCGTTTGCTCCTCTTCCGTGGGCTGGACCAAAATACCTTCTGTGAATGGAAGGACATAGTTCAGCTCAATTCCCTGCATTTATTTCTTCTCTATCCCTGGAATTTTATTGAAGCTCTCCATGTGATGGACATCTTTAAGTTGTGCATTCTGCAATTATTCCTCACACCATTTGCAATGTGGTGATGTCATGCCAATTGATGAGTTTTCACTAGGCATTATGGAAAGATGTGACAACTCTGTCATTCACCACCACCCTGGGTTGGCAATCTCTACTGATTCTTTGAAATCTTCAAGTATGGGGCAATGTGTGTTTTGTGGGAATATCACTGGTATATTGAGGCCACGTTTATATGAATCAGATGTAAAAAAAAAAAAGTTGAGAGATTACAATCTCCTCCTCAGATAGAGGAGCCATAAAAAGAGGGTGCAAAATGATTGTGCTTTTTCCCTTAAAACACTAAATTTTGCAGCTAATAAACAAGTTGTAAAGCAAGTTTAACTCGAACCTATTAACTAATTTTTACTGCAAGCATAGCATTCCCAGAAGGAAGGTGTACAGTGTAATATTAATGGGGAGAAAGGTGCAGGAAAAAGAGCTGAAGGTGATAGATTACCAAGCATTTTTCATATATATTTGCACCACTTATCAAAAAAATTAATGACTCAAGTTTTAATCTTCTCCCAATTTGATTACATGCCAGACATTGCTGCATGCTTAATTGACCTTTGAAATATAAATCAAGAAGTTAGTTGCCCAATTTAATTACCATGGAAAGCTACATTGAAGGTCAAAGTCTCCATCAGTGGTACAGAGGGAGAAGGTGCATGTAAACATAGAATATATTATGTGACCCGGGGCTTCCATGATGATGCTGTACATCACTTCATCATGTTTAACATAGCAGGCATACCCTGTAATGATTCTAATGCTACAGAAACATACCTGTTAGCTCAGAAACCAATGACATGAGTGCTGTGGTTCTTAGAGGATGATTCTGATAAATATACTAATGTGTTACCAGTGCATGGCAAGAAGGGAATCTTGGAATGGAACAAATTTCTAGACTGGATTCTGTCAAAAAGCATTTGACCCCAATTTAACCTGAGACCCTTCTCTGTGTGACCCTTTCATGGGAGGTCCAGAGAATGAGCTCTTAAAGTGGTGGCTTCCTGCTTGTGGAATGCTCTCCCCAGAGAGCATTGCCTGGAACCACAATTGCTTAACCTTTAGGCACCAGCCAAAAGCATTTATTTTCTCCCAACCCTTTGGCTTTTAATTTATCTGTGGCCTCCCACCATGAGTGGGATGTTTTAGTCCCGCCTTTTAAAAATATAAATGAGTTTTAGATATTTCTGTGATTTGTTTTTAGGCAGGCTTAAACATTTGCTATTTATTTATTGCTTTACGTTACTTAGAGAAAAAGCAGCAAGTAATAATTTTAAATAAATAATATTTAATGTTGATAATAATTCTTTGACTAAGACATCATAACCATCATCCATTGAATGTGTGCAGCAGGGAACGGGAATGCTGGATTTCACAGGCTAGTCCTGCCACTGGGTGTCTGAAGGGGCTCAGCATGTGTGCTTTTACTTGTGTGTAGAATTCCTTCACATGAAGCAGATGCTGTTGGTCCAGGGTCACCCTCATGTTTGCACTCAGAGTCCCTTTACTTCAGCTGCACATGCAGACCGAGGGGATCTCGATCAAATCCCTCTTGCATTTTCTTTCACCACATTGCCTCTTTTACATCTTGCGTAGTTCCCATTTTTCTACAGTGGATGTGTCTTTTATTGATCCCATGTGTCCTACACAGTTTTTTTAAAAATCCCGCTATGTTCACACACTGATGGATAAGTTGTTCCTTTAGATTTTAAAAGGTTTTTAGTTCTTATCCATGTATTCTCCTGGATAAATCTGCTTTGACGCACACAATTTCACGAGAGTGTTGCGCAATGAACATTTATATTGTGGTAAGGCAGGCATCCCCAAAGTTTGGCCCTCCATATATTTTGGACTACAATTCCCATCTTCCCCAACCACTGGTCCTGTTAGCTAGGGATCATGGGAGTCGTAGACCAAAACATCTGGAGGGCCGCAGTTTGGGGATGCCTGATCTAGGTGGAAGGTAAGTCCTGTCAAGACATTAAAAGTCACACAGTAAATGCTGTGTGAAGAAAAGAGCTGTGGTCATTTCCCACCACTGCTGTATATCCTGCCAACACAATTCACAAATTAGGGGAATGGCTGCAACAGAGACGGCTACTTCATGTGATCTGGCTCTCCATGTGATTAGAAAACAGATAACAGATAAATACGCCCACGTCACAGATAATTCCTACATGTGTTCAGCAGCCTTCCCTGTTGATGTTTCACAGTGTTTGGTACTACAAACTTTAGTGTATTTAGGGCAAGCATGCTTGTCACATAATGTGAATGAGCTTTCAGAATTAAAAGTATCTTCAGCAGAAGTCAAGAATGAGTTTGGAAAGGCAGAAAACAAGTTTTGGGCGAAATACCACCCAAACCCCTTATATACACATTTTAAAAAATTATTATTGCTTGTCTAAGATCAGTTTAGATGCTCCTTCTATGTTACTCTTGTGCTGACACTTCACATGTGGGAATGCAGCAGTGTGTAATTTACCAGAGTGTGCAGGGTCTGCCTGGCAGGGATTGATGCTCCAAAAGTGATGGCACTACTGTGGGAAAAAGCTCCATCTCTGCACTGCCGTATGTGCAGTAAGAGTATTTGAAATGTTGCTACATTGCTTACATACATGACAAAGGCCTTTCCTGCAACTGCCATGTGACTAAGGCGGCGGGGGGGGGGGGAACGCATCACGCAGAATTGATGTGGGAGTTCTCTGACTGCAGCTCCTGATGTAGCATGTACACACACACACACACACACACACACACACACACACACACACACCATTTGAATCTGGAAGGCTAGCTCCTTGCCCCCAGCCTGATGCAAATCCTCCCACTGCCGAGCTGCTGCGAAGGAGAAGAATACTCATCAGGAGCTCCAGTTGTGAAATCCCCACCTCACATTTACTTTAGCCCTCAGATTGCCTCCGCTCTCTTGAGACACATACCGGTATGAGTTGATTTGCAGATGCTGCTTGGCAGGAGACTCAGTGGTGGGAACTTGTATTGTTCTATGCCGTGGTGGTGTTTGCTTCTACAATATTTTATGTCCATAAGATTTAAGGCACAGCTGGCACCTCATGTGTGTGCCTGTCTCCTCCCGCTTGCTGTAGTTGCACCTGTCAACATGATAGAACAGGAGTTTAGCTAATGAGTTTACCTACTAACAGCACATCCGGAGGGGGTGGGATGAGGGGTAGGGAATCGATATACCTATGAGAAACAGATTGCAAATGGCTTTTCCAAGTAGTTACAGTAACTAAGACTTTAGGTCCCTGGCGACATAGTGACTTCCTGTGTTGCACGGCTTGCTTGGCCGATTGTGTGCCTTTAAGGAAGTACTGATTTACATTGGGCTTGGTATACTAAAGAGAAGAAAATGTATTAGGTCCTTGCAGTGCTTTTGCCTACCGAAAATAGAAATGGACAAATAAAATGCACTCTGGCAAATGTGCAGGCTGATATATATGTGCGTGTTGAAATTGGGAAGATTAATTTACAAAAGCCAAGTATATATTTTCCTATTTTCCAACTCCCCACAGTTCCCGACTTCAGCTGAGTTGGCTGTAATATGTTACAGAGTTGTTTCAAAGCAAATTAGAGTTCAGAATGAATTGCATTTACTTCAACGCCATGGAAGAGAAGGCAGGCAGGGTGGGAATTGCACTCGAGGAAGATGCATGAGGCAAGGTGGCAGAAGGAAGATGGAGCTGCTAGTGGGCTGTGGGGAAAGAGTGGCCGGAAGTCAGGAAGGTGGGGAAAGAAAAAGGCTGAGGAGAGAACAGAAACACAGTGCCCCATACATAGGGCAGCCTTCCCCAACGTGATTTCTTCCAAATATCATGGACTGCAGCTGTACTGGCAGGAGTTGATGGGAATTGTCGCCCATGATTTCTGGAAGACACCATGCTGAGGGAGGCTGGTCTACAGATTGGAGGGACATTTGTGCTATTGGCTGGACAGATGGGAGGCTGTGTGCCCAGAGAACTGAGCAGGTAATTTGAAAGATAACTTTGAAACAGCCAACTGTGTCTTTTCTTTCGCAGTCCCTAGTCATGGAACTTTCTCCTCACAGAGGTGTGTCTAGCATATCTTTGTTGTATAGCCTTCACCAGACGATAACCCTTGCCTTTGACCATTAAGACATTTTCTTCCTTGGGACCCACCTTTATCATTGAATCCGTACTGCTCTCTTTTGGCTGGAACAGTTTTACTGTGCTACTTGCTTTTAAAACTGTAGCTTTTAAAACTTGGTTTTATAACCATCTACTATATTGTTCTAATCTGCCCTTGGGGATGTTTTGGTAAAGGCTGTGCAAGAAATCTTAAATAAGGAAATATTGGGGCAGGGGGTGTTGGTGGCATTTCTGTACTGTTAGAAAGACACCTGGCTATCCCATTTGGAACACCCAAGTAGTTAAGAACATTTAAACCCTTATTTGTTGTGAAATGTATTAAACTTGTATTGGAATGACTTAAGTTTAAGGGGTCCTATTGTAAAAAGGGGAAAATAATTGCTAGCTATAGCTTGCCCCCTTGTGAACTGACTTTTTAGAGTAATTCCTTAATGACATGACAATATATTAATCACCCCATAACAGCAGCACTGCTAAAGCATGCCTAAATCCCGTTCTTCCCTTGGGGCTGTCATTTTGTTTTGGGCTGTCAAGTTCTTCTTGTGCAATACGAGTTCAACACTGCGACCTGTCTTTACTGGCTCAAATTATTTTGCAGCTGCTCTTTGGGATCCCCTCTTCATTTGCCCTAAGAAACTGGGTGTGGGTGTGGGTGTGGGTGTGTTCATTTGGGCAACTTCGTTGGCAAGCCATGGAGAACTAGACTGTAGGGGTTTTAAAAACAGCAAAAGTAGAATTGCACCAGAAGGCTTGACTAATGGAATGTACTCCTCAGTGGGTGACTGAGGGAGCTAGGAATGATTAACTTCAGTGATAATTGTGTTAGCATCTTTACTTGTAAAAAACTGATACCGTCAGAGAAACTCTGAAGCTGATAGTAAAATGGAAGAATGTCAATACTTACATTTCCTTAGTATGTTCACTGCAGTGCAAAGGAGCAATGTGTGGTATCCAGCTAATGTGCTCAGTCAGCACAAGAATTCAATGTGCTCAACAGAATTTCACCCCCTCTCCCCATCCTGTGTGAACCTCACACACTCCCCAAATCTGCTTCAGAAACTTGTGGGGTCCCCTTGAACAGATTTGTGGGGAGTGGAGGGGAAAAGTTCCACCACACAAGTAGAAATCCTCATGCTGATGGATAAATAAATTAGCATACAGTGGAACCTCGGTTTACGAACACCTCGGTTTACGAATTTTCAGTTTACGAACGCTGTGGACCCATCTGGAACAGATTAATTCACTTTCCATTACTTTCAATGGGAAAGTTTGCTTCAGTTTATGAACGCTTCAGTTTATGAACAGACTTCCGGAAACAATTACATCCATGCTTCGGGTTAAGTATGCTTCAGGTTGAGTACTCTGCGGACTCGTCTGGAACGGATTAATCCACTTTCCTTTACTTTCAATGGGAAAGTTCGCTTCAGTTTATGAACGCTTCAGTTTAAGTATTCCGCGGACCGTCTGGAACAGATTAATCCACTTTCCATTACTTTCAATGGGAAAGTTCGCTTCAGTTTATGAACACTTCAGTTTATGAACAGACTTCCGGAACCAATTGTGTTCATAAACCAAGGTACCACTGTACTTTATAGTGCTTGGTGTTGTTTGATACACGGACCTAGAAATATGAGGTAGATTTTAGGTGTGGCCAGGGTTTTGGATGTTGAGTTGATTGTATAATTACTGTTACTCCTTTTTGATACGTTATGTATGGATTCATTGAATTCACCTTGATTACATATAACGATAGATTGTGTGTGTGTGTGTGTGTGCGCGCGCGCGCGCGTGCGTGCATTAAAAGGGGGGGGAAACCCTGCTTAGCTCTAAGTAGTGTAAATTGTTTTTCATGTCTACCGGTATATATTTTTTTAAAAAATACATTTTTTAGTAACACATGGTTCAAGGCTCATTTGTTGCCTGGAGCTGGGTAGAAAACTAATGGGGCTCTGGAAGTGAGCTATGGGCTTGATACAGAGCATTATGTTGCACAGTTGGGCTCATGGCAAGTTGAACTTTTATACTGGAGGAAGGACAATTAATGACTAATCTCGCAGGTGAAGTAAGACAAGGCAGGTCTCTGTTGGGCCTTCTTGGCACCAGGAGACATGCAGGCTGCATGTGACGAAGGATGTGATATATCTACCTAACTCCCTGAAAGAACCAGGTCCAAGAGTCTCTCTACCCAGAGGTCCTGAGAACCACAGAATATGGATTGGATCACTGAGTTTAAAGTCTTTCCATGATGAACAACTGTTTCAGCAGTTCTACCAAAAATGTGTGCCCCACCAATCATTTTCCATAGAGGAAAATATCTTACATGTACCTAATTACCCCTTCTCCATTATCAGTTCTCTCATTTCAGGAGTTGGAAAATTGCAACCAATATGCAAACAGCCCTTTGGTGTGTGTGTGTGTGTGTGTGTGTGTGTGTGTGTGTGTGTGTGTGTGTGTGTGTCAAGCCTAGTTCACTTACACTGGGTTGACCCGCCAAGACATTTACTGCCTGAGGCTCCCACTGCCCGTTATAAAAGGATTAGCAGCAATCATGGAATTTTTTTGCCAGGGTGTGTCTGAAGAATACAATTTGGCTGAAATTTTGCCCCTAACCACTTTCTTATCCCAATATTTTTCTGATCCCCATGTTTTCTCCTTTTCTATATTCACATGTTAATAATAAGAGGTGCAGAGACTTGAGCATTGGGTGTTATTCATTGTGAAATCAGAAAACTCTCCTTAAACATGCTGCTACATAATTTGTACCCTTGTACTGGTACTGAGGCAGTGCATTCTTTAACATGAGGACAATGGATTTTCTTGCTTGAGTTCATTGCTCAAAAGAAAGGATGATGTAGGAAGCTTAGATTTTTTTCTGCCAGATCATCCTAACAGGCAGCAGACACCAAGATGCACTTTGCCAGGGACTCTGGTAGACAACGAAAATGCATGTCCTTTGCCTTCCATGTCTTTTTGGCATTGTGCAGTGTACAACCAGGTGGGTCTCAGTGGGACATTGGGTATGCTGTTAGCTCCCTACCTCTCAAGCATAGTCACTTGTTTCCCTGCCCCCTACTTTGCCTACAGCTTTTCAGTAAAGTTTGGTACTGTACTCTGTTTCCAACTGAAGCACCATGACAAGCCTCTGGTGAATCCCATACAGATAGAAGAAGTTGCTTATTCCCACATCCATTTCATAGTCCATGTGTTTTGTTAGTTGTTGTTGTTTTTGAGCTCCGGGGCAAAGGGAAAATTAAGGCTGCAGTTCTATACTCATTTTACCTGGGAGTCCAGGAGACTTATGCAGAGTAGGCACTAGAACTCCACTGTTAATTGATCAAGATAAAGGAAAGCAGTTTGCCATGTAAACATAAAAGATAGATAATTATCCACAGTCAAAATATAAAGGAATGCCATTTCTGACTTAGGAGGGAGAGGATGGGGGCAAAATTGATAGCAAGGTATATTTAAGAATGAATGCCACCATTTGCTATGAGAGACATCTTTTATTTTATCCTCATAGCTTTAAGATGCTCTGCTGCCCCCGCCCCCCTCAGCAGAACTCAGGATCTTTTTGTGCTCATGGTTGAGCACCACCTTCTCGGAAACCTGCTTTCTGAAGTCTAGTTTTAATAGTTACTTTTTTTTTACATCTGGATTAGGATGTGTGTCATATCCCGGATCCGCTTCGTTAAAGCACCTGTTGCTCCCAAGTGACTCTCTGCATTCCGCGTACATGGCTGATGCTCTGGAATGGAATTTATCTTAACTCTGTTTTGACACTTGCTGCCTGATTTCTTTTTAATGGCGGATAATGGGACTATAATGTTCTCAAGCCCAGTCTACCTCATGAGACTTGGCCTCCTGCTGTTAAGTACAGTGCTCTATCATTACTATGGCAGCCCCTACTGGGAGAAAGAGTACTGTTCATTTAATAGTGATACTATAACCAATTATTTCTAACTGAACTTGTGGGCAAGAAAGATCTTACAAAATTCCGCACGGTTTTAAAGTCTTAGAGCCAGCCATTGATTTCACTTTGTAAAGCTGTATTTTAAGTAAGGACACAATCTCCCGGTTTTATCCAAATGTTACTTGTCCAAATCAATTACTGTGATACCAAATAGAGAGAGAGAGCAAGAACAAATAATTCATATAGGACCTTTCATTTCAACATATACTCTTTCCTCTTAATCCTAGAGGGAGGATTCCAATGTTTTTGCCTTAAAAACATTTCTGAGAGGCAATGCCCACCGAGTAACTGGCACTCCACTTGGCGCTTCACACCACCAAAGATGTGCTAAAAACAACTGGGCTTCCTTTGAAGGGATCACAGTCAAAATTGACAAAAAGCAATGTTTTCATTTGGTGAAAAGTTGGAGCAAATGGGGGAATTGATAAGCATGTAGCAACAGCTTACAATAAGCAGCTTCAGGAGATTCTTGTTTTATTTAACACTTAATTTACAACCCTCATACCAACAGCGAAGAGCTGCTAAGAGCAGTGTATCTATCCCGTCTAATACGTACTAACTTACAATTTTGAGATTAATGGGTTTTTTGTGTTCCACTGCAGCCCAGTTCAATGGCTGGGGTCGATGAGGTAAAGGTAAAGGGACCCCTGACCATTAGGTCCAGTTGTGACCGACTCTAGGGTTGTGGCGCTCATCTCGCATTATTGGCCGACAGCTTCCAGGTCATGTGGCCAGCATGACAAAGCCGCTTCTGGAGAACCAGAGCAGCACACGGAAACGCCGTTTACCTTCCTGCTTGGAGTGGTACCTATTTATCTACTTGCACTTTGACATGCTTTTGAACTGCTAGGTTGGCAGGAGCTGGGACCGAGCAACGGGAGCTCACCCCGTCGCAGGGATTCAAACCACCAACCTTCTGATTGGCAAGTCCTAGGCTCTGTGGTTTAACCCACAGTGCTACTTGCGTCCCTGGGGTCGATGAGAGTGTACTCCAAAACATCTGGAGGCTAACAGTTTGAGGAAGGCTCTTCTGTTAGGGACATTGTGGTTTAAATCTCTGGTTCACAAGTCAGGATTCTTTAAACATTTAAATAAATGTTTCAGAAATATTTCTTCCATCTGTATGGAGGGGTGGGGTGGGGAAGGAAGTGTGTGAGCCCAAGGCTTTATTCAGGCTTGTTCTGGCTCGTGCATGTAGCCTTAAACCATGGTTTAGTGTTGCATGTCAAACAACTTATTAAATGGCTTTCTTTTGATTTTCCTGATCGTAGATTTTCCTCGGATAATGGACCTAGTACATTATTTGACAAGTCTTATGATTAAAGCAATGGTTCTGAAACTACCCCCCCCCCCCACACACACTTAGCCCCGTTTCTAAACATACTCCACCTTCAAATATTTTCCCCAAATACAAATTTATGGCCCAAATTCAATAATTTGGCATGCTAGCAGAAGCCCACTCAAGGGTCTTCTACCTCACTTTTGCCCTACTCTCCTCTCCCTGTGCAATCCTGCACCTTCTCCAAATCCTCTCTGAAGGGTGAGGATAGCCCCCAGAACAGCACACAGGGATGGGGAGTGAGGATTGTTCTGCCTGACAAGGAGAAATGCTTTTACTGAAGGAACAATCAAAAGTGTGATACATTGAATTCAGAACAATAATTTATTTTCTGTTATTTAGTAGAGTAATTTGTACCTGATCATGAGAGAAGTGCCATTTCCTGGATAGTCTATTTCCATGCAGGTAAAATATGGGAAGTGTTTGCAGGGTCAAAGGCAAGGCTCCCATGCAGGTCAGAACCTCATCAGTACCTTTCAAAATATACTCTCCATTTTCTTTTCTTATAGAGTTGGGTAACGTGAGACCTTCCAGTTGATGCTGGATTGCAGTTCCCATCAGCCCCATCCAACATGGTCAATAGCCAGGCATGATGAGAAGTGTAGCCCAATGACATCCGGAACGCTACAAGTTCCTCACCCCTTCTTTCCAGCATTCCCTACCACATAGGTAGAATTCCCTACCATGAAAAAAATCTGCTCTAGTTTCTTCCCCCTCAGCATCCTTTACCAAAGGAGGGAGAAAAGGTTCCTTTCTTTACAGCGTGCTTTCCTTGTTACTGACAAGCTCTCTGTAACAGAAACAGAAGGATCTGCTACCCTCCAAGAGGGACATATTCCCTGGGCACAGTTGTATCTGCACATCCAACCTAGTGTGGTTAAGAGTGGTGTATTCTTTTCTTTTCTTTTTGAATAACTTTTATTGTTGTCATTACGTTTAAGGTAAAAAGGAAAAGGTAAAGGACCCCTGACAGTTAAGTCCAGTAGCAAACGACTCCGGGGTTGCAGCGCTCATCTCGCTTTACTGGCTGAGGAAGCCGGCGTTTGTCTGCAGACAGTTTTTCTGGGTCATGTGGCCAGCATGACTAAGCCGCTTCTGGTGAAACCAGAGCAGCAGATGGAAGTGCCATTTATCTTCCCACCGGAGCGGTACCTATTTATCTACTTGCACTTTGATGTGCTTTCGAATTGCTAGGTTGGCAGGAGCTAGGACAGAGCAATGGGAACTCACCCCATCATGGGGATTCAAACCGCCAACCTTCTGACCGGCAAGCCCTGGGCTCAGTGGTTTAGACCACAGCACCACCCGTGTCAAGTTTCAGGTACATAAAAGTACGACATACAGAGCAATATTAATATCAAACAAAATAAACAAGTGTGGGGCAATCAGTTTTTAAATCAGTGATTGATAGATTCAGTGATTGATAGATTCATGATGTTACGTGAGTAGGCAAAGAATGCTCTCAGACAATACACTTTCTTTGTGGCCTGCTTCCCAAAAGGTTGGTTTACTGCTGGCCATCAGAAGACTTTTAAATGAAATGCATTTCCCTCTCCATTGCAGGTTCTTATAGGATAATGTATTAAAATAAAGCATATGGATATACAAGAAATATATGCATTTGATCAGGAGTTTTAAAGGAAAGATCTGCCACCCCTCAACCCTTTCTCCCCAATAATATAACTAGATTTTTTAAAATAAAAACCACACAAACTGAATAATGCATAATTACACTACATCCTGCCTAGTCCTAAGTCTTACCTCTCAACAGTTCAAAGAGTGATCATAAACCTAGACACCCTGCCCCACTGACATGACCTAGAAAAACAAGCTTAAAGCCCAGCCCCTCTAGAGTCAGAATCTCCAGTGCCCTCAAAATATGCCTTAAAAACCTTTGTAGTGCCTCTGGAATTATTCATTTAAGAGGAGGCATGATTTGTGAGACAGGACACGACAGTGCAGTGCTGAAAAAGCTCAGCGGTCTTGGTTACAGCACATTCTATATTCTGTTTAAATCACTATTTTAATATGCAGCGTTTGCACTTTTTTTAAAAAAAACTGAGTTTTTTATTTAAAACACAGTAGCCTGTCAGCAAATAAAAGCTTAATGCCAAACAGTGTGTGGCATGCAAGGGAGGGAAGGGGGTGGAGTGGGGGGGGGACATACCCTGTTCAAGATTCTCCTTGTAAGTCATGGCTTCTTAAAGCTTTCCCCTCCCTTGATAACAGTTAGCTTTTCAAATCAGTCTTTAAGCAATCTTGCTTGGAATTTGAAGGGGGCACGGAAAGCCAAATGAACATGAAAATCTCTGCCTAGATGAATGAGTCTCACATTTTTTACTTGATCATTTTAAGGAGGTGAATATCAAATGGTTTTGGATGCCTACTGTAGCTTATCTTGCTAAATTCCCATTTTGCTCAGCCAGCTCATTTTCATATGAAGTATCCAGCTTTTGAACAACACTATGCCATTTCTAGTCGAAGCTAAAGAATGCAGGTGCTTTTTTGTTATCATAAAAAAGCCTCCAATGTCATTTCTCTGCGTCCCTCTCCTTCTTAACAAGCATTCTACAATACTGATTGTAAGCAGAGATGGAGACATGTCTAATTCAGACACAGGTATGATTCCCTTTGTCACCCCAGCTTGATAAGGCTTGAAACAGAGATACAGTACTTGTTTTCTCCCTTGGGCAATAATTGTAACCAAAGCTACATTTCGGTTTGGAGACATTTCCATTGCTTAAAAGAGCAGTCCAGCAACCAGTATTTCCAAACCCTGTTATGCAAGATTCCTTTTGGTATGGACATCCATGACTAAGCATCTATGACAAAAGAATCTCATGAAAGACAAAAGCTTGCAATTGTTCTAAATGTCACTAAGCTAATTCTCCCAACAAAAGAGAAAGTGGAATTTTCCCCCCACATGGCTCCGAACCTCAATTCTGGTCAGTCCAGGCGCAGCAAATTAGTTTGGGCTGCTATATCACTGCTGCTTTTGATGAAAACTGAGACACACTGTTGTAATGAGCTGCTGCATAGGCTACCATTAAAATGTAAAATAAGAACAGCACTGCTGAATCAGACCAAAGAGATATAGCTTCCTTCTATCTGCTTTCTTCATACCATGCATAATTTTACACTTCTCATTACTCACCGTTTTTTGTTAACTGAAAAGTCTCCAAATGGTGCACACACAGTAAACCTTTCCTCATTAGGGGAGCTACTCCAATCCTTGATCACTTTGGCTGCCCTTTTCTACACCTTTTCTAGCTCTACAATACCCTTTTTGAGTTGAGGGGATCAGACCTCCGCACAGCATCCCAAGTGCAGTTGCACCAAATCTGTAATGGCATTATTATATTGCCAGTTTATTTTCAGTCCCTTTCCTAATGACCCCTATTTTTCTTATTTAAAAAGATTGTTATACTAATTGATCAGTGGGAGGTCTATGCAGCTTTTAACATGGAATTCAACTTTTGCATGGGTGCTGCATGCTAGCTCAGCACCTTTATTCAGCTAGCCATTATGACCCCGAGGTCATATAATTGTTAGAAAATGCTCCGGGGGGGACGGCAGACCCCCAGATCCTCCGAGCGTCTCCTAAAAGGCATGTCTCTGGAATGGCATGCCGCTTCACTCCAGTGTGCCTCTCTGCGACACTTCTCCTATGAAAAGTGCACACAAGTCTGTGCACACATGTCTCCTGGCATCGCACAGCAAGAAGAAACATCCGTAGGTCTAAACTAAGTTTTATTTACAGTCTATACAGAGAATCCATAATCACGTCTGTGTTCTCCAAACTCTGGCAGAACAAGCCGTTGCATACAGCAAAATTGAAAGTAAAATACAGTAACACGCTCAGACAGAAGAGATAAGACAGTCTTCTGTTCTTACACTCTTCTCAGACATCTCATGCGATTGATACTAATCACACTAGCTTCATACTAGCCAGCAGCGGGTACTACACAAAATCCTAACAATAATTATATATAATTTTGGCTTGTACCTGGGAGTATAGTCTAATACAGGGGTCCCCAGACTTACCGGCGTTTGGGCCGGTTCCCACCACGCCGATCGCGCGGCGGGCCGGAGGACGGGGGAGCGCGTGCCTGTGCGGGCCGGCAGGCGGGGGAGTGCGCACCCGTGCGCATGCGCACGGGCACTTACTGGCGCGGCGGCGCGCTTCCAGGGTGGAAAAAGCGCCGAAAATCCGTTGTGCGCATGCGTATGGGCCTCCCCCGACCGGGAAGTGCACCAGAAATGACCTCTTCCGGGTCGGGAGAGGCCCATACGCATGCGCACAAAGGATTTTCGGCGCTTTTTTCCCGACCCGGAAGAGCGCTGCCGCGCTGCAAGAGCGGGCGGCGGGGGTCGTCGCGGGCCGGATTGGCAGGCCAATTGGGCCGCATCCGGCCCCCGGGCCGTAGTTTGGGGACCCCTGGTCTAATATATACAAACTATATTTAACTCATAATTTTTTTAAAAAAGTTTGATTTATTCAGTGCATTGTGTTCTGAACTTGGAAAGCAAAGATTTACACTTTTTTTTACCAGTGCCACTAAATAAGTGCCGTATCATAAGAAGTAAAATTCATTACCATCCAGTTAATGATAATTATGATGGAAATACAAAAAACAAATCCTATTTCCTGAAAGCTTCACTTCTTTCACCCTTGTGGCGTTTTGATCCTGCAATCTGTAAGTAGTGCCCTGGGTAAAATCTTGAATGCAACTAAAAACATGGAAGTTTCTCAAAATGGTTCCCTTCCCCCTTTTCTTGTCTTTAATTGGGCCTTATTTAGTGATGCTAAATAATAGCTGGGTACTTAACAAGCAGCATTGTAATATTCCTTTATTGCCTAGCTTAGCTTGCAGATATTAAAATGACACAGAGCAGCACGTCTGCCTAATCATATTGAAGGGAGCTCAAGAAACCACAATTTTGCTGCTGCTTTTGTCACCACGAACAAGCTGCGGGCATTGCCTACAAATGAAAAAAGATATTAAGACCCTTGTTAGGAGAGAGCCTGTGATGTGAAATGAGGGGTGGTCCTGAGGTTTCAAAAGCAACTTCTTTCAGGTTGTTGGCATGCTGGAAAGGCCATGGGCATGCAGAGTGGTTTGATTTGAGGGCTTTGGGTTTCTTTGAGAATTGGACCATAACTCTTTAGCTCACTTGATTGCAGACTGGTTTATGGTAAGATCGTTAGCTTCGGCAAGACACCTGTGGTGTTCTCTTTAATTAGTGGAGCTTGTCAAGAGCATACATCAAGTAATTAGTCACTAACTACTCGATCACTGAAAACATAATAAATAAAGTGGGTCATGAATCGAGAGCAAACAGGGCAGCCAGTAATTAAAGGGTTCTTTTCCCCTGCTGACCATGTGCATATAATCATAGCCAGGACCCTGTATTATTGTCTAGACTAGGAGGTCTGAGTTGGAAAGTACCTATGCGTTGGTGAGTAATTTAAGTACATCATTAGTGCCCTACAGTTTATGGCACAGGTCATGCCAGAGACAGGTGGTAGATCGATGGTTTGACCTGCAGTATAATCATGTCAAAATGGAAGCTTCATATGCCAATTTGCATGCTTCATTAGTTTATGGTGCAGAGTACAGTATGTCAGAGTCAGGTTACGGGGCTAGACCAATTGTCGGTATGATCTCATTTTAGTATAGTCATGCAAAACTGGATGAGAAGCCATCTTCTCATCAAGCGTGATTTTGGCTTCAATTTCTGTTTACACTAGCCATTTCCCAAAAGTTTAAGTATTGATGGTCAGTCTTGCTAGTTCATTCATTAACTTGTTCATGCATGCATGTCTTGTTGATTTCTTCCTTGTGATTTTATTATCACAGTAAGCCCACAACTTAAGAGTACAGTGGTACCTCGGTTTAAGTACACAATTGGTTCCTGAAGTCTGTACTTAACCTGAAGCGTACTTAACCTGAAGCAAACTTTCCCATTGAAAGTAATGGAAAGTGGATTAATCCGTTCCAGACGGTCCACGGAGCACTTAAACTGAAGCGTACTTAACCTGAAGCAAACTTTCCCATTGAACCTAATGGAAAGTGGATTAATCCGTTCCAGACGGGTCCACGGAGTCCTCAACCTGAAGCGTACTTAACCCAAAGTATGAGTGTAATTGTTCTGGAAGTCCGTACTTAACCTGAAGCGTACTTAACCTGAAGCAAACTTTCCCATTGAAAGTAGTAGAAAGTGGATCAATCCATTCCAGATGGGTCCGCGGAGTACTTAAACTGAAAGTACTCAAATCGAGGCGTACTTAAACTGAGGTATAACTGTATTTAACTTGTGCACATTCAGCTTTACGCATGTGGCAAAATAAAAATTACAAAGGGGGCATATTCCAGGAAAAGTGACTTTGGCAATCCCACCCACCATTGAACCCAATGTGTTTTAACTAGATGTGATTTTAGCTTTACTCTATTACATTTATATCCCACATTTCCTTTAAAGAACTCAAGGTGGCAAACATGGTTCTTTCCTGTCATTTAAATTTAGTGTGACAAGGTGGTATATTGATCAAAAGGCCACAGCTGTATAACACAACAGGTAATGCAGTGTAAAATGAATGATAGAAACCAGAAAAGGAGTCCTGGCATTATAATCAGGAACCCTGATGCCACAATCCCCAAGTCTGAATGCACTCGAGGTTCAACAAAATCAATGTTGTCACCCAGGGTCCACAGCTATGGGTTGGTTGGCCTTGATAGCCAAGGCAAAACTTGTGGTTGCTAAGACAATTCTTCTCCCCTTGTCTCTGGCCTTGCACTGTGCCTTTGTGTGAGGTCAAGGAGGAACCCTGCCTGGGCATGTCACCCTGCTCCCCTCTTCACAGCTGCAGAGGGTAAGAGGCATCTTGGTTTGGTCCTCATCACTGTCTGATTCTGCATCTCCAATGAGAGGTCATGGCAGTTTTGCAAGTGCAGTGGCAACCTCTGTCCCCTTTGCATCTGCCAAGACTAGGAGGTTGGAATTTTGCTTTTGCTTGCCAGTTGATAGCTAGTGACACACTAGATGTAGGAACCAGGATTCAACACATTGTAAATAAGTCTTTGCTCATTGTTCCAAACTCAGTGTTCAACATGGCACCGATGGGGAATGCTTTTCGACGCTTCCAAGATAAAGCATACATTTTCCACATTACTGCATTACTTTTATTTCACTCAGGTTTCTTTATGAATTCACAATTGAAGGCTGTAATAGCTACCAAGTATACTGAGAGAAATAAATGTGTTTTATTAGCTGTAAAAAAGTTTCATTCTTTTTAGCATCTCAAGGTACTTATTTTTTCCCTTGCCAGGCAAAGCTGTATAATAACCCAAACTCTACAATGTAACTGTTCCATTGGGCCTCTGCACCTCTGGTTCTATTTATTAATTTATATTTCACAAAATAATGGGCATGTCTGAAATTGCTGAAGAATATAGCCTGGTTAGGCCTTTGTTGAGAGTTGTTGATGCAATCTTTCTTCTCTCTTTCATTATACCAGCTTGCTAACTGCCATTTTAGGGCTCTGGCTGAACATAAGAAAGCTGCTATTCTCAAACTTCTTTGGGCTGTTAAGGTCGCAACCCCCATCCCAACCCTGGGATTGCAGAAGTGGGGCTCTACAATCATCACTGGGCCAGCTTATTATTATTATTTTGTACCCCACCCATCTGAAAGGATTGCCCCAGCCACTCTGGGTGGCTTCTTAGCATATAAAAACATTAAACCGTAAATAGCTACCCTATGAATGTATCCTCTTCTCTTCTTTTCTCTTCTCTTCTTTTGGCAAAGCAGATAGCAAGGCCACTTGGAAGGAGGTGATCCACCAAGCAGTGTGTGGCACCAGCCCTTCCGGCTTTCTCAGGGAGTGGAAGGATTTTGCTGAACTAATTGCTCTGGTTTTGCTTCCTTTGAAGTGGCTATTGCAATCTATAGCACCACCTACAGCAGGGAATGGAGACCTTTCTCAGCCCAAGGGACCACATATATTGCGGCAACACTGGGTGTTGAAATTCTGCACTCCTAACAATTTTGCACCTGGGGCCAACACCCCTATGACCCCCTTCCACACTGTTCCACTGGCCAGAGGGAAAAGTGGCCAGAATAATCGATAGAGCTTTTATCTTTGTACAATGTCGTTTGAGAAATCAGAGAAGAATTAATCTGCAGGGGTATTCCCCAGGCTTATGTCAACAGCTGCTGCAGATGTCAGCTTTCGAGGCCTAAGTTGTGAACAAACCTGGGCTTAGCATCAGGGTTTGCTTGGAGACAGACAAACCACAAGTGCTGCATCACAAGACATGCTTAGCTAGGTTTGGTGGTTTGTTGCTCCCAGCTCAACATAGGAAGCGGTGAAATGGGAGTGATTCAGCAACATGCACTAGCTGATTGATTGTTCACATTAAGCCATGGTTGTGATGCACAAATGTGACTGTTGCTTCTCTTTATTATCAACTATATAGTGGCCATTTCTTGCCCTGGCTGCTGTGATTCATAGCTAAGAAAAGCATTCAAAATACAGTCGTACCTTGGTTCTCAAATTTAATCCATTCCGGGAGTTTGTTTGACTCATGAAACGGTTTGAAAACCAAGGCATGGCTTCCAATTGGCTGCAGGAGCTTCCTGCAGCCAATCGGAAGCTGCCAAAGTCACATTGGATGTTCAGCTTCTGAAAAATGTTCGCAAGCCAGAAAACTGACTTCTGGGTTTGCAACGTTTGGGAGCCGATTTGTTTGACAACTAAGGCATTTGTCTACCAAGGTACAACTGTAGTTATTTGGGCCTAACACAGTGCTATCAAACAAAACTTAAAAGGGCAGTCCTTTTGGTGTGGTGATTTTATTTTTGAAGGGCATAATAATACTAACATTCAGCTGGTAGGATTGTTTTTCCTAGTAATTTTGTTTTGTAAGCGGGTGAGGTGTTTTGGTTTTTTGTTTGTTTTTAAAAGGAAGCCAGAATAGAGAGAAGTGAACAAAGCACAATCTTTGATGCTATAACCATTTTTATATTAAAAAATTTAAGATACTCAACTTTACCATTGCATTGTTTTTAGTGGAAATACTTTTTAATATACAAATTTATTTATATTGGGGGGAAGAATAATGAAACTTCTGCTACAAACTTCTGGCCCACCTTTAAGAATTCCTTTTGGACTAATTAGAGCGTGTTCTTCTGTTCGTTCCTGGCTGCTTGCCTGCTTTGGTCTTGTTGCTTGCCTTAGGGCCAAGGTAGATGCTATCTGGGCATAGGTGTGGTCCAATGCAAATACATTCCTGAATCTGTTTTTGGGCTCACTTCCAGTTTTGAAGCCTGGATGAGGTGGAAATACATTCAGGGTAGGAATGGGGCAGGAGATTCTTAAAGAGCAGCTTACCTGTTTCGTTTTTCTTATCAGCCAATTTCTCCATTGAAAGCTTGGTGACATAAAGAAGTCTTTGTTTACCTGAAGCTTAAAGGAGATGGTGCCAATTTCACCTCTCTAGGGACCGAGCTCCATAAACTGGGTGCTGCAATTGCAGAGGTTCCAGCCAACTCTGCTTTTGAAATGGTGCAACACATAGCAGAACTTCTGATATTCAACACAGCAGATGAACAGGATCATATGGGAGGAGATGGTTCCAAACTATTCAGGGTTTTGTAGTTAAAAAAACAGCAACCAGGAACTTACTGGAAGCCTTTGAACATGACAGCAGAATACTGCTACCGTATTACAGTGGTACCTCTGGTTATGAACTTAATTTGTTCCAGAGGTCCGTTCTTAACCTGAAACGGTTCTTAACCTGAGGTACCACTTTAGCTAATGGGGCCTCCCACTGCCACCGTGCCACCGGCGCACAATTTCTGTTCTCATCCTGAGGTAAAGTTCTTAACTCGAGGTACTACTTTTAGGTTAGTGGAGTCTGTAACCTGAAGTGTTTGTAACCCAAGGTGCTTGTAACCCGAGGTACCACTGTAGTCCTATAGCATTTTCATCCCATCAAAAATATAACTATATCAGATGTCGATCTGGTTGCCACATTTCCCACAGGCTGAAATTTCCACAGGCAGCCTCACATACAGCGCATTAAGTTAACCCAATCAGAGCATGTGTGACAGTGGCCAGATCTGCTTTTCCCATGAAAGATCATAGCTGTAGCACATGACTGGGAAATTTGGGAGAAAGAACCTAAAAGGTTGCCTTATACTGAGCCAGACCAAAGGTCAATCTGGTCCATACTGACTAGTCTCAGCTCTCCATGGTCTCAGAATGAAGTCTTTCGCATCACTACCTGGAAATAATAGATGGAAGGGACCCTGAGGATTATCTAGTCCAACCCCCTTCAATGCAGGAATATGTAGCTGTCCAGGGACAAAACCTGCAACCTTGGGGCATTATCAGCACCATGTTCTACCCCAGGCATCCCCAAACTTTGGCCCTCCAGATGTTTTGGACTACAACTCCCATCATCCCTGACCACTGGTCCTGATAGCTAGGGATCATGGGAGTTGTAGGCCAAAACATCTGGAGGGCCGCAGTTTGGGGATGCCTGTTCTAGCCAGTTGAGCTGTTTGAGTCAGGGATTGAGTTTTTGCATGCAAATCATGTAACATACCATGGAACGCTGGCCCTTCCCTGGGCTGTCAACTGATCCAAAAAAATAGTAGTCATAGCAGATTGATAGATCCATTGAATAAATGTGAAATTGTTTTTTAAAAATAGTTATTATTAAAAGTATTTATATAGCAGCCTTAATGTAAAGATTTCAGGGCTATTAACAATAGAATCCCAACCACATACCATGCAATTTTTAAAAATGTTGACCCCATGTACTAAGCCCTTTAAGCTATACATCAGTGAAATGTTGGGGCATTTGAATTCAGGTGCACCTGCAGTATAAGTGCACCCGAACATGCGAGCTCTCCAAAATCTGCATAATGAACCTCCATTATAAATCTGCATGATGAATCTCCCATCTTATAGATTCAGTACCCTAGGTGAAGGATACCTATGATAAATAATAATTGCGGGGGTCTCCAATTTCAGGCACTTCTCAATGAACAGGTATGTAGGGATTGGGCCGAAATGTGTGACCCATTGAACATATGTGACTCAGTCTGCTGACCTCTTTCTGCTCAACAATACAGTATATGCATTTGAGGACAGCAATGTCCAGGCCCGGCCCTACGTGCAGGCTGAGTGGCGCAGGGCACCATGGTGCCGGCCCGCCAGGAGGGCGCCGCGAGCTGCGCCCACCCGCTGGCCGACCGGTTCGCCGTGCAGCTGCACCTGCCCGCCCGCCTTCCGCGCAGCAGCGCCTGTTGCACCCGCGCTGCGCGCGGCGCCCACCCGCCCACCGCGCTGGGAAATGGGGTGGGAGGGCGCCGGAACGGGGCGGGAGGGCGCCGAAGGGATCCGGCGGGCGCTGGAGGATCCGGCACACCACGGCGCCGGCAGCGCTTAAGACGACGCTGGCAATGTCCATGAATCTACTGAGTCCATAACATATTATAGTCTGTGTGCTATGTACCTTGTAGAAATTATGCCTGACACTCCTAATAAAGTTCTATGATCTATCACTGATCGTTACTGCCAATAATTATAAATGTAAATATATTTGTGTCAGTTTATTCCCAGATTTAAGAAGCAAACTGGAAAAAAAATAAGTTGGCAAGCAGCCAGTATAGTCTTCCCTTTAAAAACAACAACATATCACTTCAGTGGTTACTGTCTAGTTAATCAAATGTAAATGTAAACTGGGCTCTTGAACTTTAGCTGCTTTATCTTTACAAAAAATATTTTTTGTTTCAATAGATACACAAGTAAAATATAATTGCATGTCAGTAATAAACCTTTTTAGAGGTGTTTTTGAATCTGCAAAGCTTTACTGTCTGTGTTATTAGACACTAACTTTAGCAATGCTGAATTGCTTGGAAAGGCAATTAAAAGGTTTGTACACAAACAAAATAAATGTTGATTTTTCTGTCACATACTGACCTATTTTTTATTTTCCTTGAGCAATAACCTTTCAGCAATCTATCCTGCATTACCTCAAGTGCATTTTCAAGAGTAGTTAATAAAGATCTCGAGAAAGCTAGTTGGCATTCAGAATAGCCTCATTGCATATAAATGTAGATAAATGGTTTCAAAAGTGTAAGTGTCAGTAATCTATTATAAACCATTTTCTTAAAAGCCGAAACAGGCAAACACTGAACTTTGCTGTATTTCTTTTGGCATTGTGCTTATGAAGAAGGGCCAGTTCCTCCACTAAGACAAAGATGGCCAACTGTTACCATTGGCCATGCTGGTTGGGGTTTAGACATGGCTTTAGACAAGGACCCCTTCCAGCCCTACCAGGAAGTCCTGAGGGTTGAACTTGGGAACTTCTGCACTGCCCTGAAATAGTCCTTTGCTCCTATGGATCTTGAGAAGTCTTATCAGAATGGTATAAGCGATTTTTCATGAGCCCTTTTCTCCCATTATAAAATCACCAATATAAACTTCCATATAAATGCACTGATGCAAATTTGAGAACTCCAGCTATCAGATGCTGGTGGCACCTGATCCGTCTCTGTGACAGAAGAATGTTAAATTCTTTATCCACCAAAACCCATGACCCGCTTTTTCCTTGACACCTCCTCCTAATTTCCCCAGATGCAAGGCCTTGTGAACATTAGGGGTGCCTGTATAGAAACCACTTGTAGTGAATTGTGCCAACCAATCATGGCGCATGACCTCTTTTTTCCCTCCTTTTCTCAGGGTCGTACATGATAGTGGATTCTTCACACCACAGCCACGGAGAGAAGGCTCGACTTCAGCTTCCTACTATGAAAGAGAATGACACACACTGTGTTGATTTCAGCTACCTTTTGTACAGCAAAAAAGGGGTGAGCCCTGGAACTCTGAACATATTGGTTAGGGTAAACAAGGGCCCCCTGGCAAATCCCATTTGGAATGTGACCGGCTCCACAGGCAAAGACTGGCTACGGGCAGAACTGGCCGTCAGCACCTTCTGGCCCAATGAATACCAGGTAAACCCTTATTACAATTGCTTTCTGCTTGAAGGATCGCTAATTCCTAAAGGGGGGTTATACTGTGACTTTCATCAAAGTGGAAAAACTGCAAGGCAGTATCTTGAAACATGTTGCACTTCTCTATTGAGGAGGAAAAAGGAGAAATGGGGAAAGTGCACTTTAGAGGCATAACACACACCCAGCCTGAGAGCTGGCTTTGAGAAGATACTCCCTTGCTCCTCAATACCCAGACATGTCGTGTCTGGCCAATTATTATGTACCTGGTTTCCTAGTAGGCAGCATTCTGGTGCATCTAATTTTAAGCACCCAGCCTCTTCATGTAAGGAGTCTGTGATACTGTGCCTTAACTATCCCTTCTCCTATTTCACCCGGTGTTGCTACTCTACAGAAGACACAACATATTTTCTGTGTCTTTCTCCCAACACTGTGGCCAGAGTGGCCTTCTCCATCCTAATCTTATAAGCCACCCATCTCTTTGTTCTCTTCTACTATTATTATCATCAGGGATCTGAGTATCCTATGCTGCAGAAACATTCAGTGCCAAGACATATGGCTTGACAGGCATATGTCAAGAATGCTTTGATGGTGTTTCCTGCTTGGCAGGGGGTTGGACTGGATGGCCCTTGTGGTCTCTTCCAACTCTATGATTCCATGATTCTAAGAGAACACAAACTGAATTCCAATAACAGCTGACACCCCACCCACATTACAATTCTGTCCTGCTCTCTCTCTCTCTCTCTCTCTCTCTCTCTCTCTCTCTCTCTCTCTCTCACACACACACACACACACACACACAGTTCCACCCTCCATTTTATCCTTGCAACAACTCTGTGTAGTAAGTGAAGCAGGGATGGTGTAAGTTTAATGGCTAAATGTGGGTTTGAACCCTGGTTTTCCAGGTCCCAGTCCAGCACTCTAACGACAGCCCCACAAAGGTGTATAACAGGAGACGGATAGCCTCCTTTCTGTTTTCAAGAGGGGACATTTGAGCCCAGAGAAGCAGGGGAGAGGACAGAAAATGAGATATTTTCCCCTCTACCAGTTGTTTCTTATAGAGGAGTGTGTTTATCTTTCTGTGTGCATGTGTGTGTCTGTGTGAATACAGTGTCTATGTGAATATCTGTCTCACAGTTTCCTCCCTTGTGAAATTCGCAGGACCCTTGAACCATATGAATTAACATTTTCATTTCATTTGTGTAAAGCTCCTGGTTTGCATTTCTACACGGTGTGTTCTAGATACCGTGTTAAGTAGTAGGAAGGAGCCATGGACAGGAAACAATACAGTTAATGATAAGTAAAAGTGTTCTCAAGTAGAGACATGTGAGGATGGAAGTTCTTAGTCACCCAGATGTTATACTAATAGTGTGTTTGTTTTCTGGGGGGACACAGGGGTATGCATACCCCTAAACATTTTGTGAATCTTTGTACTTTTGTCCATTTACTGTATTTATTTTTTATTGATTTGAACTATAAATTGGAGGTTTTCCTGAGTCAAAAATGAGAGTACCCCTAAACATTTTTAAATCACTGCTAGTAGTCCTTTATAAATGTAAATATCTATAAACCCTTGCTACACCCTGCTGGACTTTTGATTGCTAGGCCAGAAGGTGTTGGGGCACATTCCCCCTCCTCATTTTTCACTTTCCCCCCTCCCATTCATTTAACAGGAGTGAATACCAGCCCCAAGACTGTCATAGGTTTTATCCCTTGTTGGGGAAATGAAAGGTCACTGGATCTTGCAAATGCTATGCTGATCCTAGTCCCATTGTTTTTGTCAGTTCCCGTGCTTTGTGCTTTTGTGTTTCTATATTGTAAACCATCCTTTGATCCTCAGATGGAGGGCGATATAGATATTTAATAAACAGAATCGTGGAATTGTAGAGTTGGAAGGGACCCCAAAGGAAGCTATGCTACACAAGAACTCTCCTTCCTCTATCCCTCTATCTCCTTCCTCTATCCCTTGCCATTTGAGGCTTTGTTTAAGCACACACAGCAAAGTGAATACTAAGAGAAAATTAAATCTCTTCCATTTCTCTCCATCAAAAGAGGAGGAGGTTGAAAGCTCTTGTTTACACAAGCTCTCTATTATAGTCAGTTGTATCTCGTTCTAAATGCCATCAAATGGAGTGTAGTTGGAAGCTGTATAATCTTGTACAATTTCATGAGTGGAGCGAGTCCGTCAGTGTGAATTGTTTTCTCTGTCTTTGAACACTGAGCCTTTGTGTGTGTGTGTTTCCTTTTGTAAGGGCTTCCTTTAAGGGCATGAGGGCAACACAGCTGCTTAAAAAGCACTGATTTCTGTGTGCACGTTTCCCCCCCCCCATCCCTAGTTTTAATGTTGTGTTACAACTAAAGAGCATGGCATGAATGTCTCCTTTGTTCAGCTGCAATTCTCTGTGACAATGCTCCAGTTCAGTAACTCTGCTGGCTGCATGTTCGCCCCTGTAGAGAGTTTAGCAAACACTAGCAGAATGCCACACACATTTTAAGATGGGATTGACAGCCGTGAATTTGCTTTTCAAGAATTTTCTATGCTGCAATGCATAACACGGGCCCGAGTCATACACACAGGTTCCATGTTACAGAACCTGGGGTAAATAAAGCACACATACAAATATGTGCATGCATACTATCCTTTAAATTAATCCCAAGGAGGGTGTATAATTGCATAGGTAAGCCAAGACCCCTATGCAGGCAGGTAGGATGTCAGATTGTGACTACCACCAAGGTTATGCTGTCATTTCCCTCCATCTTATCCTCTGAATGCTTAACTCAAGTAATAGAATGTTTAACTTGTAGCTGGTGTGTGACTGCCAGGAGGGGAATAAAGGGGGAAACATTTTAATTTTATTTGTGTGTGTGTGTGCTCGCGCACTTGGAAATAATTGCTTTGAAACTGGCACATATTTGAATGTCTTGTAATCATCTGGCAGTGTTTGCTTTTATCAGCATCATTTAATAGGCATTGATCCTGCTGGGAAAGATTGAAGTGAGTTCTGGGAATTTGCTGCCCCACTCGGGCATAGTGGAGTTTGGTACGCCTGTCCTTGGAAGCAGATGACTCAGAGTGTGAGGTGGCAGCCTGTGTAGTGTTGAGAGACGAATAAGGCAGCTAGATTTAATCTTCGTTTAATTTCTTGGCATCACAGATTCTCAGCTATCAGATGAGGACCCGGCCTCTCTTCGAAAAAAAGAATAGAGGTATTGTCCATTGTGAGGCATGCCAATTTATTTAGTTGGGGCTTCAGTCCATCTATTCAGCTCGAGAACACTAAACATAAGATCAGGCCAGTGGTCTGTCCAGTCCAGCATCCTGGTCTCACAGTAGCCAACCAGATGGCTGATGGAAGCAGGATCTGAGCTGCTCTCCTCTCCGCAGTTTTCAGAAGCATTCTGCCTCCAACCATAGAGACAGAGCATAAGGCATCATGGCTAATAGGTAGCCATTGGTCGCCTTTTTGTCCTTAATTTTTTCTAATTCCCCCTCTAAAGCCATCCAAGTTGGTGACCATCACTGTCTCCTGTGGGAGCAAATCCTGTAGTTTAACTGTGTGCTCTATCAATAGCCTGATTCTCCAAGAATTTGTCTAATCCTCTTTTTAAACCATCTAGGCTGGTGGCCACCACTGCCTCCAGCGGGAGCAAGTTCCATAGTTTAACCATGCATTGCATGAAGCAGTACTTTCTTTTGTCTGTCCTGAATCCTCTACCATTGAGCTTGATTGGTGGTCCTTGAGCTCTAGTGTTCTAAGAGAGGGAGAAAACCTTTCTGCTGAAATAGCGTGACGATGGTGGAGTGGTAAAAGTTAAATTGTGTGCTCAGTTTATATGATTCTCCTCCTCCTTCCTTGGTTGAATTGGGTTTCCATTGTGCTGTTTTAGTGCTGCTGCCCCTGGCTGAATGGAGGAACCATGGCAGCAATACCCTGAGGACTTGGGAGTGGTGTTATGGGGGAGGGGAATGGACTAGAACAGGCATCCCCAAACTTCGGCCCTCCAGATGTTTTGGACTACAATTCCCATCATCCCTGACCACTGGTCCTCTTAGCTAGGGATCATGGGAGTTGTAGGCCAAAACATCTGGAGGGCCCGCAGTTTGGGGATACCTGGACTAGAACATTAATCAAAATGTAAAACACCAACACAAATGGTAACTGATTAAAATGTCTCCACACTGTTTAATATCACCACAAAGTCTGTACAAGTCAGGTGTGAGAAATTCATGTAGCATTTGAAGAATATGTAAACCACTTTGAGGTTTGTTTGTTTTTCAGGGTTGTCGTTGTTGTTTTTAAACAATGAAGTTGTACAGTATATGACTTTTATGAAATAAATGAATAAAATAAGGTGCTGAAAAAGGCTTAAGTTCCATAGCAACTCTTTGACTCACCTCTCTCATCAGTAGGCTTCAGCTTACACATGGTGCGGTCAAGAGAATGTGCTTGGTAGATGTTAAAAGAGAGCAATGCTAGATAGGAAAAGGGTTGTCTGTTTGATATATTGAAGCAACCAATTCACTGTTTTATCGGTTAAGGCACTGTGAACTATTCTCAGGGGAAAAAAGAGTTGATTGGACTTGAGTGCCAATGTAACTTGATTCCAGCAAACTCATCAGTGAGTTTATAAAAGTTAACAACACCATTGTCACTTTGCTGATTTTTGGTCTCAAACAATGTCATAAACTACATTTACTCCCATAGTAGTATCTAGTTCAGGCATCCCCAAACTTCGGCCCTCCAGATGTTTTGGACTACAATTCCCATCTTCCCCCGACCACTGGCCCTCTTAGCTAGGGATCATGGGAATTGTAGGCCAAATTATCTGGAGGGCCGCAGTTTGGGGATGCCTGATCTAGTTTCACTCCATTCTTAATAGACTATATATATATTTACACATTTATACTTCTCCAATTTTTAGAAAGCCATTCTCTAGCCATAAGATAAAATAAAATAAATGTCTACAAAAAGGTGTTCATTAGGGGACAGTGGGCATATATTTGTGAAATAAAGCATGTGTTTCATTAGGTAAAACTGATTGCAAAAATATGTGTAGTAGGATCAATGTGCACCAAAGTGTCAGCTATTTTTCATGAGCAAAAAATGCAAAAACAACGCCCCTAACTGCTAACTGATGTGGAAAACTTGGACTTAAGATTTGAAAAATGAGACACTGAGAGAAACTGAAGTTGACACATTCATCAATCCCTACTTGCAGCCCAGACCCTTGTCAACTGGATCCTTGTCTTCTTTGGAGGTCCAGAGTTAGGTTTAGTGCCAAGGAACTAAATTCAGAATCAGAGAAAGTCCCCAATGTCAATTTCACTTCTGCCACGAACACACTGGGTAGCCTGAAATAAATCACATGCCTTGTTAGCCTTGGGGTTGTATCCAAAGTAGTGCTAAGTAAGTCTCCTGCCTGCCTACGGATTTCCCTTCCCGCCACTATGTATTCTCATATCTGATCTGAGGCTTCCTGGTACGGATTTGAAGGGTACAGGGAAAGTTTTTTTGGGGGGGGGGGAGTTCCACTCCACAAGGAAAAATCCTTGCAGTAATGGGATGTGTCAGCTCGATACCACCCTTGGCTCCCCATCTTCAGAATATGAATGATAATGCTAACCTGCTTTACAAGAGACCAACTAAGTTTGTCATTGATATGAGCTTTCGTGTGCATGCACACTTCTTCAGATACACTGAAACAGAAGTCACCAGACCTGGGAGATTGAAGTTTTCTCCTACTGGTTTCTCTGTCTTGTGATTCCTGATGTAGATTTATGTCCATTTATCCTTTGGCGTAGGGTTTGGCCTGTGACACTGGTACCAGAGCATGCAATAAACCCAGATGCCAACTTTGCTGCCACATACACCTGGACAACACCATTAATGGCCCCAACAACATCCAACATACCATCTCAGGCCTATTTAATTGCTCATCTTCTAACATTGTGTATGCCATCAAATGCCAGCAGTGCCCTTCAGATCTCTATATTGGACAAATGGGCCAAACCCTACGCCAAAGGATAAATGGACATAAATCTGACATCAGGAATCATAAGACAGAGAAACCAGTAGGAGAAAACTTCAGTCTCCCAGGACATTCTATACAAGATCTCAGAGTAGCTGTCTTATTACAAAAGAATTTCAGAAATAGACTGGAAAGAGAAGTTGCTGAATTGCAACTTATCACCAAACTTATAACCATGGAGAGACCTGGTCTGAATAGAGACATGGAATTCTTATCTCATTATACATGATAAAGCTATTTTTAGCCATCTCATTCCTTGCTTTTTCCTGTAAGACCAATTGCAGTTGTTAACAGTCGTCAACAGGTTTACCACACCTATCAGCCAATCACCCATTCCCACCACCCTTCTGAGGAATACTCCTCCCCACCCTCTCACTATATATAAGGGTCTGGTGCAAGGGTTGGCAAGGTTTACCTCGCTTGGGCTGGTTCACTCCAGTGGAGATCCCTCCATGGGCTGGATTGTGTGTGCATGTGAGCATGTGCACCACGATTTCCAGTGTCTGCGCATGCACAGATGCGATTTCCAGCACCATGGAAGCAAGTCCCTGTGCTGTGCTGTGCTGGGCCAGTTTAGCACAGCGCAAGGGGACTCGCTGAGTGGGCGGCTCATTTCGGGGGTGGCTCATGGGCCGGTAAAATGCCCCCATGGGCTGCTTGTAGGTTGCCTACCCCTGGTCTGGTGACTTCTATTTCAGTGTATCTGAAGAAGTGCGCATGCACACGAAAGCTCATACCAATGACAAACTTAGTTGGTCTCTAAGGTGCTACTGGAAGGATTTTTGTTTGTTTGTTTCGACTACATCAGACCAGCATGGCTACCTACCTGTAACTAGAACTGCTTTACAAGGAAGTTGTAAAGCAAAGTAATGGATGTGAAACACTTTTAAGAGACATTTTGTAGTGCTATATAAATGCTAAATATAATAATAAATGCTCTCAAGGAATTCCCTGTCCCCGATCCATATATTTAGAGGTAGTCTATTGAGGTCAGAAATGGGGAGAGAATGATCATACATTTTCTCAAAAGATCTTTTAAGAAGTACTTGGTTGCCTCTGGAAGATTTGCACAGCAACTACCAAGCAGTGTCTTTCTTTTCAAAATGCAACACAAGTGGTTTTATTTCCAAGTTCCTTGTCAATCATTTGGTCTCTTTTGGCCCCTTTTCGAAAATAACCCATCTGCAGCATATTGAGTCCATGCTGTTTTGTAGTCCTTCCTTTGCTTTTGCAAATGAGGTGGCTCTGAACAGAGGGGCCTTCATTCATAAGGTCACCTTTTCGTGAACTTCTTCCATGAGGGATTTTATCCATTTAGAAAGATCAATAAACAAAAAAGTTTGACAGGTTTAGCATTCCAATGCGGAGTGGCTAGAGATAAGCAAATATTAATAGTGAGAGAATGTGCTTGATTGCAGAGAAGATTATGATTTTCAGTGACAAATTCCTGTTTGTCCAATAAAAAACAACAACCAACTTTCATGTGTTGATATATTGTGCCACAGGCTCTGACACCTCGAAGCAATTCATCCATTTAGTTATGATGTAGAATGGAGCAGTGCTTTGTGAGATTGCAATAGTCAGCCATGAGCTCAGGTTGCACTCTCTTTCCCAATAAAATTGGGGGGTGGGGCGGAGATCAGTCCACATGGCTAAATGCAGCCCTGGAATTCCAACTCCCCCCCCCCAAGCCATGCCACTTCCTCTGTTGGCAACACCTCTCTTCAGACCACACCCTTCATCGACCCTGATCCACACCTTCAAGTGCTTTTGTGGGGCTACAATGTGTCCTTGAACTAGGGCAATGCCTCTTGTTTGTCTGGATGGAGAGTGTGTATGTTGGATGTGGGGGGTAGATGTAGAAATATTTGACTTTTACATTGAGGAATGTAGCCTACTGTACAAAAGTAAGAGTCCACTCTGGCCATGCCTGCAGAAAGTTGCAATCTAGGGAATATGGCCTTTGGGTCAACAAAGGTCCTCCCTCCTTCCTGCTATAAAAGATTGAGATTTTCCCATTTTTGCATCTGAAGACAAATAGTTTATTTTGAACTGCATCATAACATCAGGTGATCTATGATCAAATCTCCCCTGAAGTCATTCCCCCCTCCAAAAAAGGCAACACAGCTATGGAAGGAAGAGCTGCTTTGGGATGCAGGAGCAAACTCTTCCCCATACCGTTTTCCTAATTGAAATACAGTTGTATCTTGACATATGAATGCCTCGACTTCCAAAGGTTTCGACTTACAAAGTCGACAACCCCAGAAGTCTTTTTGCCTGTGCAGAAGTGGCGCGCGCGGTCCGTGCATGTGCAGAAGTGCAGAATCTCGCTTTGTGCATGCGCAGAACAGGCGCTTCGACAACCGAAGACTTCGACTTACGAAGAACGCCGCAGAACGGATCGCCTTCGTAAGTCGAGGCACCACTGTATTCTTATTTGCTCTAAGCAGGGGGAGATGCAGATTATATATTGTTCCTGTACGTTGCCTACTCCAATTGAAATATGTGATAGGGACTGAAAAATCTACCTATTCCAAAACAATAGGTTTGATCTCGTGGGGAGGGCCATAGGTGTGTTAGTAGAGCATCTGCTCTGGATGTAGATGGTCCCAGGTAGGACCAGGAGACACACTTGTTGGAAATCCTGGACCCACGCTGCCAGTCAGCATTGGCAGTACTACACTAGATGGACCAGTCGTCTGACTCAGGATCATAGTAGGAGGCAGTTTCCTATGTTTCAAAGTTTTTGTTTCCATAAATGGTAGGAGTTTTCCATTCATGAAAGGGGGTCCATCCATAAGCAAAGGTGCCTTCCATTCATAGAACAAACCGTTAGTGATCGTGCTGACCATTAAGGTCAGGAATGGCATCATTTTGTACTGCTGTGTATTTAAATTGCCCAAAACATATGCCTCAATACTTTGGTGAATGCCCTGATTTTGCAATTGACTGCTCAAGAGAATGGCATGCATTGCATCACTCCAGTTTTCCGGTTATTGTGACATGATGCCAACATCTCTGAATGCCGTACCACAAATTGGGAACACAGATAAATACCGCTCGTAAAACATTTTCTGTGCTACTTCCATATATAGATTTTCTTCGTTTGGGGGCTACACTCAAAAGTGGAACAAAAATGTTGGCTCTGTAAATGGAAAAAATGAAGGGGGGGATGTGACACAAAAATATGGCACATACAGTTAGCCTGATGCTTGCTCTTTGTGGAAGGCAGATGTATCAGTTGTGGGACTGCAGCTTGAAAGCATATAATTATCTTAAATGATAACAAGAACTATTCGTTTTGCAATTGAGGTTGTCCAAAGGAGGCTAGTCTCTGATTTTTATCCTTTTAAGATAATGTTACACTGCTATGTAAGGAAAAGTTCAAACACCAAGAAGAAAGCTTGTCCACTAAAAATTGTGTTTCATTTGCAATATTCACAGGACTGTTTGCAATTATATTGACCTTGGGTGGGTTTTTTTTTTTAAGAGGGTGTTTAATCAAAGACAATTGAATTCACACTAAAAAAGAAATTGTTTATTAATGGATTGCATCCAACTAAGACTAACTCAGAGAAGACCCAATGTTTCCCTCTTCCCCTAGCCTACAAAAAGACCACATGTTTGGTAAGTTTTTAAAATGGTTTACTTACAAATTGTCCAAAGGTCAGATTCATTTGCTATTTCATACATCATTTAGAAAAATGTTGCACAAGCAGTACAGTAAAACTTGTCTTAGTTACAATGTGGTGAAAGATCTTAAATCATTAGTATAGGACCTGAAGAATGGCTTGTGAGAGCCATGAGGTCTGAGCTGGAGTGACCAGTTCAAACCTCTTTACACAGTGAGCTTCTCAGGTAGGCTGGAGGTTGAAGAATAAGCTTGATTACCATTTCCTCCCAACATGAGCTAAGCCCAGCAGGACGGTTTACACTCAATGCTGTTAATTCTTTAGTGCAGGGGTGGCCAACTTCCAAGAGACAGTGATCTACTCACAGAGTTAAAAACTGGAAGGGATCTACCCTCCTTTTTGGGGTTCAGGTCAAAGTTGTTGAGCTTTTTTTTTTTTTAAGAAGGAAAGCCCTGTTTTGTTTTTGAGCTTCTTTAGGGAAGAAAGCGATGTTGAGCTTTTTTATTTGGAAGGAAAGCCCTGTTTTTCGTGGTTCGGGTCATTTTAGGGGTGCAGGGCAAAGATGTTGAAGTTTTTTTTAGGGCAGCCAAAGTTTTCTAGCTTCTTCGGGGGGGAGCAACTGATCTACCGGTGATCTACCACAGACGTCCAGTGATCTACCGGTAGAATACGATCTACCTGTTGGACATGCCTGCTTTAGTGCATTAATTAGGCTTAAGCATGTTAGTTATATGAGGCTGGTTATCCCACACATATTAGATAACAGTAATGTTTTCTATGGGTGCTATCAGATAGTGGTTTAGTCTATCCTTCTTGGTTTTCCCCAGGTGCTTTCAGACAATATTGTAGTGCTTCCCACAATTTTTTGTTCCTGAGTATTGGGAAGTGGTTTACTTTAGATTCAGAAACATACAGAGAAAGCTAAAAACCTCTCATATATATATATATATATATATATATATATATATATATATATAAAATATATATGAATGCCATGCAAATGTGGCTGCCATTTAATATAACCATAGCTTATTATTTTAAAGCTGTTGATTGGGGGTGTTTATAGCTCTAAAACTATTCAGGAATGGAACTGTTACTTTTCTACTCTGTTACATAACCCAGATATGGCACAATTTGATAGTGTTCTGTAAACTGCAAGACTCAGCTGGGTCTACTTCTTCAATAGCAGTCTCACAGCATAATCCTTAAAAAACCCGTGGACTACATGGTCCTCAGTGTTTGAAACTCCCATTGTTCTAGGCATAGTTTGTGGCCGGGAATTCCATTAGCACAAGCAGTTTTTGAGCTCTGGGTGCAGTGCTGTGCCTAAGATTTCAGATTAAAACTGCAGAGTGAAAGGAAAGGAGGACCCTTTCCTGCTATTCTCTGAAGATTAGAGAAGAGACCTTCTTAAGAATATTAGGGGGGTGGGCAGGGGAAGGACTAGACCATGTGAAAAATGAACGTAATATTTTAGCTGCGTCCTATTCATTTCCAGCTTTGTATTCTTGTTATTTTGAAAAGCGCGCCTAGACATTCCATTGTAGTGACCATAACCTAGGCTTAAGGCGCCATTCACATCTCAGTTTCTAACACCGACGGTCCTTTAACTTCCCAATTGTTAAGATGGAATTGATTAATTTCTGATAGCTATCTATAACCAAATTAGGGCAAGTTTGTAGAGCAATAGGCTGAAGAGCAGCAAACACACCATTGGCATCCTTGGACTGTACACGATCCTCCTATCTTCCTCTCATGCTAAATCAAGGCTTGGTGGGCTCCAAGGTATTCATTTGTTCTCTGTGTCCTTGAGGAATATTGCCAAGGGGTGTACAAAGTTGCTGGAGTGTGGCAGGATTTGCCTGACCCATTAAAGGTCTTCGGGCGCATCCCTAACTGTGTAACTAATTACCCTGCTGCTCAGATGTGAGCAGCTTCCAGGTTTCTCTCTGGGTGCACTCATTCATTCGATCAGCTCTCACAGGCCAGTTAATTACCTGCAGCTGTGTCTCGAGATCAAACAGTCCTAACGGGTCAAGCGCAAGCTGTGTTGCTTGCTGCCTCTTTAGAAAAGATACAAGGAGCAATCGTATCACCAGATGCACAGTGGCCCCCTCACTAATCTGTTTTGCTGCTTATTGTCTTATTGGAATCATTTATTTTGATTCTGTCGACATAGCCAACTTCAACCTGAGATGGATTGAAAGATCAGAAGGGCTGAGGCTCTTTAGATGAAACCCTTCATAGATGGCCTCCAAAGGTTCTTTTCTAGGGTGTGATCCCAAAGCACAACGTGAGCATGAAAGCGTGATTTTCTCTAACCCAATCACTGTCCTTTCTCTTTGAGGATAGAGGGTAACCTTGCAGTTGGCCCTACTCATGGGCCATTTCATTTGATGACATTCTCAAGCAGCTGGAGATCACTCCACAGGGGAAGAACTGCAGCTCCATCTTGCCTTAACTGGATCTTTATGTCATGGCATTTTATGGATAACAGACTGTTTCATCAGGTGCATGAAAAAGACTTTAAAGGTGTGAGCTGTTTAATCACACACACAATGAAGTATAATGCATCATTATGTGAAGGGTTAGCAACATCTTGTTTTTGTTGGGGGGCATGGTGCATATATATGTCAGATGTTTGTAATTCTGAGGCAAGTCAATAACCTAACAGCTTTATTGAAAACCAGTCTTTTATTGGCTTTTTGGAATTATGATACAATAGTGCTGAGACACTCTCTCAAAAGAATTGTATACAGTTGGTTTCAAGAGCAAACATATCTTTATAACAAGGAAATACAACTATATGGCACTTTTATTCAAATGAATAAAGGCTCACAGAGCTGTTAGCACAGAACTAACCATGACCTTTCAAGCACAAGGTCTCCCAGAAGTGAGCGTGTGCCCACATTGTCTCACTCCAGACAAACCACAAGCTTTTCTGTCATGTTCCAGATAAATGTGCAAGGCTCAAGAATGTGCTTGCACTCTGGACCCTTGCCCCTCTTGGCTGATAAAAACTAGCAGGGACGGGGCATCTGGCTGGACCAGGGAAGTGATTAATGCCATCCTTAATCCTTTCCCTGCAGCTACTTTGGGTTCGGCGCATTGTGAGGATAGCCTAGGTCAGTGGTCCTCAACCTTGGGCCTCCAGATGTTTTTGGCCTACAACTCCCATGATCCCTAGCTAGCAGGACCAGTGGTCAGGGATGATGGGAATTGTAGTCTCAAAACATCTGGAGGCCCAAGGCTGAGGACCACTGGCCTAGGTTATTTTGTCATGCTTCTCCAGTGTGGTATCATTCAGAGGTTGTTGGACTGCAGCTCTCATCATCTCTGAACATTGGCCTTGCTGGCTGGGATTGATGGGAGTTGTAATCCAAGTGATTTGGAGGGCACTAGATGCGGAAAGTTTCATGATGGTTGTCTACAGCCTGGTAATCTGCTATACCCAATTTGGGGGACATGGGGGTTGCATGACCAGAAGGCTTTCTGTGGGCTTCCCTTAAAGGGTAAAGGGACCTTTGACCATTCGGTCCAGTTGTGACCGATTCTGGGGTTGCGGCGCTCATCTCGCGTTATTTGATGTGCTTTCAAACTGCTAGGTTGGCAGAAACTGGGACAGAGCAACGGGAGCTCACCCCGCCATGGGGATTCGAACCGCTGACCTTCTGATCAGCAAGCCCTAGGCTCTGTGGTTTAACCCACAGCGCCACCTGCGTCCCTGGGCTTCCTTTAGTGGGGGCTAATTAGATGATTCCCACCCTTTCCTTTGTCTCTTTATATATATATTTTCCTCTTTTTTCCCTTGTAGAAGACTGAGAAATCTTTTCAAATAATAGACTTTCAAGTTGAAGGTTTGTAGACTTCATTGGTTTTTCTTTTTGAAAGTATTCCTCTCCCCCACCCCACTCCAGTTCTACAGCAGTAAACTGTAAATAAGATGTGGGCTGAAAGCCCAGACCAAAAATTTATCACCATCCAGTTGAGATCTTACCAGGAATTTCCAGCTATTCAGCTTGTCACCCGTATCAGAAAATAGCTTCTAAATCTCTCCTTCCCTCTTGACTTAGGCAGTAAAGTCATTGATGCCGCCTAGACAGCTAATCATGGCTTGATCCACAAATTTCTCCAAATCTTTATTAAAAGTATAGTAAAACTTCTTTTTTCTGTGTCTTGTCACTTCTAGTCTTGTGTGTGAAGTAGCAAATATACCAAGGTTCCATATATTAGTAAGTGGGGGGATAGGGATGGGGGACGACGACTTGTGTAGCATACAAATAATTTTGCCTCTGGGAAATTCTATGTCATAATACAAATAATTGCTGGGAGTGGATGTTGTTGTTTGCAGAAAAGGTACATTAGTCATTAGAAAAAATATATCCCATGGAGAAATTATAGAGCAACTTTCAAAATAGCTATTGATCTTTATATTAAAAAAAGCACACACACCACCTCCATATGACCAAAATACATGAAATAAAAGATCTATAAATTAAGATTGAATATATGGTATGGGTAAGCTCAGAGTAGAGACACACATCTTAGCATGAGAGTTAGGAACTTGAGTATTAAGTGCTGATTTGCCGTTGTATTTGGCTTTATTGTAGCAAACCCATTTGCACAGGGCTAAGGATCCTCTTTGTGTGGTCACCCCACCTCTCTGAGTGGTGATAAGTTTTATGTACCAAACCAATAACCTGGCACTAAAGTTTCATTTTAACTTTTTCAAGATGAGCCATTCATATTAATGGTTATTTTGTATTGTTTTGTGGTATTATATGCTTTATTGTACTTGCACATGTTCTTGTGTACCACCTAGATATTTTTCATGAGGGGCAGTGTATAAATATTTTTATTAATTAAAAAAACCCCACTATGATGGTGATCAAAAAAACTGATCTGTAATTCAAGCTGAAGGTAGTGACAGCTATAGAGAGGCATTCTGAGAAGTAATTCCAAGACTAGAAAACATAGGAGCGATAATCCAGGTATATTGCTAGTGGGATCAAATGCCAGGTTTGTCACATACACCCCCCACTCCAGCTCGCTTTGACTTCTGAAGATTAGAGTTAATAGGACCCTTGCTTTGAAAATACAGGGCCTTTTCAATTTCAATCCCATCAAATCACTGATTCAGTAAAGCTTTTAAAAATATGTATTTACTGGGTGTCTTGTTTGGTTTCTAATAATGTGTTGCTAAGCAGTAGACTGGCAATGAATCTTTTTTTCTCCAGGTTTTTTTTTTTTTTTGCAAGGCATGAGGAAATGGCCTGCCAAAAGAGCTTGACTTAATTTCTTCCTGAGTTTTGGCAAATACCAAGTTGCACTGTTTTAAATTTAAATTCTCATAAATTCCAAAAGAATACTTCAAGTTAATTGGATTGTTAATATGAAACCAGTTGCTATTTTTTTAAAACAATCTCACTCTCTTGCCCTGTGAATATGTTCCTTTTTTCCTCTTCAAAAACGTTGGACCTACATGTTAGGTGTGCCATATTGCAACACTCTTGATAGTATCCAATGTCATTGTTCCATTAGTGCAAAGGTTTGGATGGTCAGTGGAGAAAACCAACGTCACCTTTCATTAAGAGTGTGTAGGTATATTTTTTATAAAAGGTCTTGGCAGATCTTGCTGGACAAGGCTACCATATATGCAAGGCTTCACCATGGAAAAGTACCTTTCCCCATTTGCCACTTCAGTGCACCCAGTGAAGGGCCTCTGACAGTACAATTCTGCACATGTCTGTTTAATGGGATATCCTCTCAGTGTGCATAGGGTTGCAGTCTGAGGATCATAATTGCTGGGCAGGTTCTTATCTGACTGCAGTCCTTCAGTGCTCAGATCCCCTAAGCCTAAAGAGCTTAAATGGTTGAAAACCTATCATTTTGAATGCCTGGAAGCAGAAAGCTAGTGGGTCTGTTGCAACCATGGTAGGTCCCCCCTCCCCATGGCTAGCTTCAAGTGCTCTGTTTTTACAGGTCTAAGTCTTCAAAGCATCCCCATGTAAAAAACATATTGCAGTAATCAGATCTGGATATTACAATTGGATGGGCAACAGAAGCTAAGCTACTTTATATCTCTGTCTGGGATGGCCACCTCTGCTGGTGAAAGCCAACTGATGTCACAGGTGTTCCGCAGGGAATCTAAAGCAGGCATCCCCAAACTGCGGCCCTCCAGATGTTTTGGACTACAATCCCCCTCATCCCTGATCACTAGTCCTGTTAGCTAGGGATCATGGGAGTTGCAGGCCAAAACATCTGGAGGGCCGCAGTTTGGGGATGCCTGATCTAAAGTAAAGTCTGGTTCTGGCAACGTCCTCAAGCTGTGGAAGTGATCCTTAAGGAAGAATGTAACCTTATTCAGAGCAAGCATGAGCACATAGAAAAAACCTGCTCAATCAGTCCAAGGACCTATCTAGTCCAGCATCCTGTCCTCACAGTAGTCAACCAGATGCCTGTAGGAAACCCATAAGCAGGATCTGAGCACATGAGCACTTTCCCCTCCTGTGGTCTCCAGCAAATGGTATTCAGAAGCATTGCCGCCTCCTGTTGTGGAGGCAGAACATAGCCTTTATGGCTAGTAGCTATCAATAGCCTAATACTCCATCAATTTGTCTAATCCTCTTTAAAGCCATCTAGGTTGGTGGTCACCACTGCCTCCTGCGGGAGCAAGTTCCATAGTTTAGCTCTGCACTGTCTGAAGAAGTTCTTTTTTTTAAATGTGTTCTGAATTTTCCAACATTAAGCTTCATTGGATTTCCATGAGTTCTACTGTCATATTGAATCACAGTGGGGTATGCTGACCTGGCAGCCACAGACAGAAAGTCTTTACAGAGGGTGGTGAATACAGCACACGATATCATGGGCTGTCCCTTGAGTCCACTAGATGACATTGCAAGGAATCGTTGCCTTAGGACAGGCATCCCCAAACTGCGGCCCTCCAGATGTTTTGGCCTACAACTCCCATGATCCCTAGCTAACAGGACCAGTGGTTGGGGAAGATGGGAATTGTAGTCCAAAACATCTGGAGGGCCGAAGTATGGGGATGCCTACCTTAGGAGAGTGAGAAAATTCTCAGGGATGAGTTCATAACTAGAGGTACCACTGTATGAGTAAGAGGCAACGTGATAGAACAGGGTGATCCAACTTTTCATACCAAGTAGGCTGCAAGAGTACTTTGACATGGACCCTGCCTTCACACCTCCTTCCCAAAGCCCAGCACCTTGCTTACCTGGCTTTGGGAAGGCAGCACAACGCCTGGGGAAGGCGTCAAATGTTGCCAAGGCCCACTAAAAAGGGCCTTGAGGGTCACAAGTGGCCCTTGGGCCACGCGTTGGACTGCCCTCTGATAGAAGTTCATAAAAAAAATCTCTGAGATGATCAGAACCAGCAAATTATGCCTTGTCTGAAGGCCCTAACTTTGATGATGACCATCACTTTGTGCTAAACTCCTACATTATTTTAAAGCAGAGTATAGCCTTTTGCTTATTTTACACTGAAATTCTCCAGAACGCTGCCTGATTGATTTTGCTCTTGGAAAAGTTCACCAGGGTTGTTCATGTTAGCTGGGTTGACACAGTGCCAAGTTGCGTATACATACATTGACATGGTGAAAATAATTGCTCCTATCTGATGTGTCACAGCAGAATGCTTTTTAAAATGCAGCTCTGTCTTTCTGGTTGCACAAACCTTTTGGCCCTCAATCAGGCTGTCACTATTTAGAAGACTTCTGTAAATCTGTTGGGTTTGTTTGTGAGGTTTCTCCCTTTCATCTTTTCATCACTTATTATGCTTTTTCCTCTTTGATACAGTTTTCTCAGTCCGCTCATTATTCTGTGTATCAGACACTAATAGCTGACCTCTGTTTCCAAGAACTCCATAGTACAAAGCAAAACAGACTGGGTATTCAGACCCAGAAAGCTAGTATGCTCCATCAGAGCCATTTAACGGTGGTTCAATAGACTGAGATACTGTGCAATTGTTGCTCTTCTGCTGTAAAGTATAAGCAGAGTTACATTGGGCTGTCCATGTTCCTAGGGCTTCCCCACTTTTTACACATCAGTGGGTGGGACATAGCTGTGTGAGGGAGGGACAATTAGGTCCCCAGCTAAGTTCAAGGTGCTGGTTTCGGTGCCCTGTACAGCTTAGGACCAGGATACCTAAAATATTGTCTCAGCCATTACATACCTAATAAGTCACTGCACTCTGCAAGTGAGGGATTCATGCGCACAATGGGATCTGTGCCTTTAGTGCTGCAGCTCTTACTCTTTTGAATTCCCCACCATTAAATATTAGGCAGGCACTGCCTCTGTTGTCTTTCCAGTGCCTACTGAAGAACATCCTCTGCCGGCAAGCCTTCTAAATTGAGACCCTTTCCAGTCTTGCGCCTGCATATTGCTTTTAGATTATTTTAGAAGTTCTAATGGTTTTATCATTTGTAGTGCTTCCCTTTGGGTTCTTTGGGTGGAAGGGCAGGATATAAATTCTGATAAGGATAATACTAAATTCATGCTTCTGTTATCCTTGGAGAGACCACTTAAGGAAGTGTGTTTGGGAAGCCAGTGTCTCTCCTTGAAGAGCCTTGTTTATGTCCCTTCCCACCTCTTTTACACACATGTATGGACAAAACGCATGCTCACTCATGCTCTCTTTCTTTTATATGTCAAACAGAGAAGTGGAACATATGGAAGGGAGATCTTCATGTCCCTCTCCTCCCCCAGTCAGGAGAAAGGGGTCTGCCTGCTGATTTCTGGGGGTTTCATTGTAATTTCATTTTTTAAAAAAGAAAGAAAACGGAAGAGAGACAGCACTTGTGGTGGTTCATGCTTTGCACCCAACCTGCAGGAATTGTTTGTTTGTGTTTGTTTCACAGAGGCATATTGCATCAGCTGGGAGGGCTGATAATTTAATGGGGCCAGCTCAGGTATATATAAAGAAATTTAACCCTTTACTGAAATCTCAGGAAAATCCCTCTTTGGAAGCTAGTATTTCCACAGGGAGGAAATCCCCCATTGGCAGGTGTTGGGAGCAGATGGTATTTATCCAAAAGTATGAAAAGAACTAAAAGTTTAGCTTGCTGAACTAATCTCTGATATGTATGTAGTCTTATCTCTTAATGGCAGCCTCCCTGCCAGAGGAATTGAGAAGAAACTAACAGAACACCATTCCTACAGTTAAGGTGATACTTGTAATATTCTTAAGTGGGTCCCTTAAGTGGGTAACCTCATGAGGTTGTTCACTAAGCACTGAGAGCTCTGCTGATATATTAAACAAAGGATAAGCAGGACTAACCCTTAGGCCAGCTTACATAAAACTGAACTAGAAGACTGACACACACACACACACACACACACACACACACACACACACACACACCATAAACACTATCCTCTGAGTCAAAGGAGGAGCAATCATCATAGATCATTTAAACTCTTTACTCAGCATATACAACAGTACAGTCATACCTTGTGTTGCGTTCCGCTCATTACGGACTTTCAGCTTACGAATGCGGCAACCCCGGAAGTGTTTACTTCCGCCCACGCATGCACAGAAGCAATCTGCATGCTTTGCGCATGCGCAGAAGCAATCAGCGCACTTCTTGCACACACAGAAGCGCTCGATCGCACCATGCACATGTGCAGAAAAGGCGCTCTAGTTGCGGACTTTTCAGGGTGCGAACGGCACCCCAAAACAGATTAAGTCTGCAATTAGAGGTACCACTGTACTGAAGAGCACATGCTATTAGATTTCATGCTGGGTAAAAGATGACAACACTTGAATACTTCTTCCCCGAAAATGGACTGATAGCGACCACAGAAGAGAAAGATGCATGACATGGGGGCGGGGGGGGGGAATAGATTGTGGGTCTTTGGACTTGCTTCTCTGTCAGCTGTTCCCAGTGTCATTCAGAAAACCACACTTGAAATCTGGGAGTTTCAAAAGCAATTTGTGTTGCAGTAAAAGGGTCTGTCATTTGAGAATCACAAACCTTAACGGGGACTAACATCTTTCAAGAAGAAAGGGGGGGGGGAGATGAAAAGGCACAGCGTAGCTATGATAGTTGTGGATGCTGTGGAATGGATACACTTGTCCTGTTAAGGAGGACACCAAACTAGGGTTTGTAAGTGGAAACTGTGGCTTTATAATCTTCTGGCTTTGGGGAGAGTGTCAATAAACAAGTAGATTAGAGTAAGTTGATACCACGTATTTGAAGCTCTCAGAAAGCCTCTGACAAGATCCTCCAGCAAAGGCTCTTAGAAAGCTTAAGTAATCATGATATGTGTTGAAATGTCTCTCTGTGGATTAATCGCAGTTGAAGAATTGGAAGCAAAGAGTAGGCAGAAATAATCCTAAAGGGGAAGAGGTAAAGAGTGGGTAGCACCAATTGTGGTCATTCATTATTATTATTTGTTGGACTGGAAACAGCAGTCAGTAGTGGAGTACTCTTATCACTATGGGTAGCGGAAACCCACTTGCTTTATTTTGAAACTTAAGGTTCTCGGGGTTTATTTTTGCACAAGGGGGCCTTATCAGGTAGACCATGTGGCTAACGTGTAGATGGTGAGGTTCTGAGGTTATTGGATAACAGTATTAGAACATTAGCTATTGGGGAACTAAAATTCTAGCATGCAAATAGGAGATAATCATAATGTGAAACTAGTAGCAAAGACAGTGCCTTTAGTCATATAGATATGATCATTTTTCTTACCTATGCATATGGCTACTTTTACCCTGTAGCGGCTGGAGGAGATTACTTGGGCACACTCAAAACATGCTCAAAAAATAATAAAATGCTCCGAACAACGCTAGGGGCATCTGATCTCCCACAAATAAAACTTGGGTGATATAGTTGTACCTTGGTTTTCAAACAGCTTAGTTATTGAACGTTTTGGCTCCCAAACGCTCCAAACCCGGAAGTGACTTTCCGGTTTGTGAACTATTTTCAGAAGCCGTGCTTTGGTTTCCGAACATTTTGGAAGTCAACGGACTTACGGAATGGATTTCGTTCGACTTCCAAGGTACAACTGTACTGTAAATGGTTCTTTTTAAATAAACATTTGTTTGTGGTTTAGCATGCCCACAATGTTTTTTTGGGGGGGGGAATGTGTGTGTGCAGGTTCAACCTCTCAGCTGGAATTAATATTCCAGGCAGGTCTACTTGATAACCAGTTGTTCCATGCAAGTGAAACAGGGGACAGAGCAGAGCGATGGGGAGTGGTAGGTAGATGATGGATGCCTGCCACACTTACAAGCCAATAGGGGAACCCAAATCAGACCCTGAAGTATCAAGCTCTGTGTTCAGGATCTACAAGAAGGTACATACTGTATAATCAAGTATTGGGCACCTGGGTGGAATTGTCCTCTGCAAAAGAGTGGATCTTGCCCTTTTGTCTCTCTAGTTAGCCCGAGGGTTTCTCTGCTATATTTCAGTTAAATACAGTTGTGGTTCCATCCATACTAAAGTATAGTAGAAGCTCTTTTCAGGTTGCCTAAAGTTCTTCAACCGCACTGCCTGTCTCTTCCCACTCTGAGATAATGAACTGATTCATACATGCATATTCATAGGCTGATGATTGAAACATTTAATGATTATCTGCATTCATGAATTCAATGTGCACCTCAAGCAGAAATTTCATATCTCATCTCCTCACATTCACCTCAAAGCGCAATTGCACATTCAGCTGCTAGTCATCAAGTGTAGAGAAATCAAGTGATTGTACATGAATGTGCAAATGGGCCTGTTCTGGAATATTACTGAAATTTGCTTATGGAATGGCACAGCAGTTGTGGGGTATTTGTTTTTTTGTTTTAAGAAAAGGTTGCAGTCTAACACTCTGTGTTTGTATAATGTGGCAAGTGCAAGGCAAAATATTCTCAGTTCTACCCACAACATTTATAATGTCAGTTTAAATATGTCAAACACAGGCCAAACACACAGTATGATTTGTAGCTTTTCTCAGAATTGCACGCCCTTTATGCATTCCCCTCTTTTAATCTTTTTCTTCTAAGTTACACAGGAGCGTGCCATTATTTGTAGCCACTGGAGGAGTATTCTGTACGCAACAAGCCATCTATAAAAACTGTATATAGAGTTCTGCTTTATGTGCAATAATTAATTGGTTCTTTCACACTGACAAATGCTGGTGGCTTTCTTAATTAAATCGTGCAAGTTAAGGAAATTGCATTGTCAGTTTGTTTATTGGTGTATGAAATCCATCTGGCACTGCCTAATATTTTCCTTTTGTATTGTAGTATTTTTTCTGCTTCTTGTAACCACTAGGATGCAAACAGAAACAGTCATACAAAAGATCATTGTATTTGATTGAAGCTGGAAGACTACAACCAGGGCCGTGTTGACAAAGCTTCACATTGCTTTTGCTGCAATGCCATGTTTGTTGTTGATTTGCAGGCTGGTTCAATAGGTTTTGCCAGGTGGCCATTGGTCTCATGGTGCAAGTTCTGATGATAGTTTATCCATAAATCTAAAGCAGATATATGAGTAAATGCACACACCTTTAAAATAAGGAGATTCTACAGTGAAAGGCCAACATTCAAAATAAAAAAATTCCTTCAGTAGCACCTTAAAGACCAACTAAGTTTATATTTTGGTATAAGGTGCTACTGAAGGATTTTTTTTATTTTGCTTCGACTCAGACCAACACGGCTACCTACCTGTAACTAAGGCCAACATTCAGTCATATATGAATGCTGATGATCCCAGATGAATTCATAAATATTGGTATAGTGAAGGGGGAGCACAGCAGGAGCAATGAAATCTTTTGCTGGCTCACCAGGGTAACTGATAAACCCTTCTTGCTCTGGCAAGTAAGTGGTAATAATGAGGCTTTCATGATTATTTGTGGCAGATTAGCATAGAGGATTTCAGACAGACAAACAAGGGAAACGATCAAGCAAAGGCTCGAGTTAGTCATTTTCTTTGTTGAAGTTCCTACTTCATCTGACAGTTTAACCAGGAACACTTCTTTCTGGAATCTGGAAGCTGCATTTCAGTTTGCTGAAGATCTTTTGTTAAATGGAAGTGTGCACAGGATTGCAGTGATCCTAATAAATTGGGTATTGTGCTCTATACGCCTGTTCTTTCTCAGGTAGGTGTGTGTGTGTGTGTGTGTGTGTGTGTGTGTGTGTGTGTGTGTGACTTCTTACCGTAGAAGCCCTCTTGCCCTTAAGTGGTATATAACAATGTCAAGGTCCTTGACCCAGGGGGGCTTTGATTGGCTGGTGGCTCTGTTGGGTCAATAGATTGGGTGCCACATGTACATGGAAATTGCCTGGGATTGGAGAATGAATAAGCAAGCTGGCAATGGCAGGGAGATGAGGGCTGTCAATGTGTGATATAGCAACCTTTCTTTAGTGTGTGTATTAGGAACTTGGAGGGAATGGAGGGCTTGGGGGATGGAGTAATCTAAAAGTGACGGGCTTGTGTAAGAGAATTGACTCTGCCTTTAATTTCGACTTCACAAATCAAGATTCATGTGTAGGATCTTATTTCCTGCTTTTAATGTAAGGGTCACATTGCAGTTATAAAATTAGGATATTGGTGCACTCTGCAATTAGAATAGTGATCATGAAGTATGAAAAGGAGGTTAACTGGTTGCACTGGAAAATCCAGTTGTATGATTTGCCTTTGGTGTTTCACCCATTCCTGAGCAAGAGTTCTGTTCATGTGAAACTTGAAGAGTTGTAAAAATAAAAATACTTCCAGTTTTTTTTAAAAAAATAAATAAATGGCATTACAAAACGTCTTTTAAGCTAGTGTAGTGTTTTAATGGCTGAGAGCCAAAACAAACTTCATACTTGTCATGAATAGCTGGCATGGGGGTGGGGGGAAGCCAGATCTGACATGGGGCTTTAATCTTTTGTTCCCCACCTCAGTTCCAATTTGGACTGCAGCATAGTGGGGGATGGTTAAAGCTCTCTCAACACCATGGTCTCAATCCATCCTGCTTTGTTTTCTTTTCTTAAATCAACAACACAAGAGCAGACTGCATGACAGATGTCACATCTTGTCTGTCCCTGACACACGACTCAGGATGAACACTCATTCTCTCTCAGTCTCAACCTCTCCCAATATGGAACATGGGGATGGTCACACTTAATTTCTTACAGGTTGTTTTAATTATTAGTGCAATAACAGATGTCAAACACTCAGAAAGAGTGTGGTGTTTGGTTGTATTATAATGTTTTAATTTCTGTTTGTGTTCATAAAGAAATGTGAGGAATGTTTTCCTGCACAGTTTCACTCTTGATGTGGGTGCAAATATGGAAAACCGAATGCTACCCACTGTCTAATGTGGATGTCTTGATTATTTTGTCAAATCACTTTTGCACGAGCCATTTAGTTTAATCAGTGCAATAAAGGTCACTACAGCTTCAGTTTGTCAGTGATGATTATTGTTAATGGAGTTCACCCCAATTACCGTTGAAATCACACTTTGTGAAGACAGCAACACTTTTCAGCTTTAGAAGATATTGGTCATGAAGAAAAGCTTAAAAAGAAGGCATGAAATAATTACTGAAAGGTGGCGTTGATAGTTTGGTGTAAAATGCACATTTCAAATGTGTGTGCTTTCAGCAGACTACCTGAGATGGTTGTAAAGCGCTTTATATCATACAATATAAAGCGGATTGTGGTAGGGCTGTTAGGAAATTTAGCTCAGGGTTTGGTTTGTGTTAGGCCACAGGTCATGCTGAGTAATGGGGGCGTGAGTATGCAAATCCCACGGATCTGATTGGTTGGGGGGCCCCTCTTAAAGCCTCGTCCTCCATTTTAGAGTCACATTTTTGCCTGGCGTTTGAATCCCCTCCCATCCGCCCCTTTTTTCTTGCAGGTTAGCACAACATTGCTATTGCCTTCGGGGCTGCCTGTATTCAGGGGTCAGTAGGAATTTTTCCAATTGGCTGATTGGCTTTGCCTCTTGGTTTTCACCTACTGCGCTAGCAAATTGTCACAACTTGTTAGGTTGGCGGTTAGGCTTTTGGTTGGTTAAGCGGTTGGTAGAGGGGGTGGCACACAGATGCCTACCCTCACCTCCGTTTGCTCCATATAGAAGTATTCCGTTAAAGGAATCTCGGGGCTTACACTCTTGTCCTTACCATCCCGCCATTGGCGGGAATGGTGGGCCCAATTATAAGAGTAAGAGCCTTGAGGAACATTCTTGGTGAAAGTGAGGAGGGAATGACTGGGCTCAGCCACCTCCTCACTCCCAGGTATGTTTACTTGACTTCCCTTCAGGAAGTCGGAGCAGGAACTGTCCAAGTGGACAGTGGTGAGTCCTGTCCTATGGTGACAGCTGATGTGAGTCCTGCCACGAATGGGCAGATGAGGTGAGTCCTGTCCAAAGGGGACAGCTGATTGAGTCCTGTCCTAAATGGACAGATGGGGATAGTCCTTCTTTAGGAAGGATGAGTGAATAACCAAAAGCCTAAGCCAACACTCGGATTAAAATTGTGTATTTAATAAAGTTGTGGCCCTAAATTATTTGCCAAAAACCAAACCATAATTCTGTTGTCAGTTGTGAGTTATTTAAGGTAATTTCTGGTAAGCCTCGACACACACACAACTGTGAATTGTTGGTGTCAGGGCACTGCCCAGCAAGCCCTTGAGAGTAGAGAGGGAGGAGGACGCTGGGCAGGGACAGCTGGGAGAAGGACAGGAAATAGCAGTAGGAGAAGGGAAGGAAGTGGTAGGAAGCAGCCAGGGAGTGAAAGGGCTTGAGGATGCTGAGCAGGAGCCTCAGCACTGCTCCATCCGCTTGGGAACAGAGGGGGAGATTACGCAGGTCCCCGCAGGCAGGGAGAGTCGGGAGTGGAAACGTAAAATGCAGAGGCGGAGATTAGGGCTGCCCAAGTTTTTATGTTGGAGAAAAAGCCGCCAAAAGTTACTTCTTGGATCTGAGTCTGACAGTACAGATGGCTGAATGATGTCTGCTGCTTTGTACATATGTAAATAAAGACTGAAATATGTATAGCTTTGAGTGATCAGCACCATTTCTTGCGGAGAGCACCCCCACTACCCTTACAGCTGGTTAAATACTTTAAAATATGATGATGAACTCAACAAGAAAAAATAGTGAGATGATTTGAGATGAGGAAGATGGAACTTTAAAAGTTGGTGATGCCCAGCAGACAACATGACATCCAAATTCACATCATATTTGAGTACATGCCCAAATTATAAAAGAAACATATTGGTTGAGAATGAAATGCTTCAAATTTACAATAGTTAATGGAATAGCTGGCACGGGAAGGATTAGAACCCACTTCACACATCATTGTCTTTTTACTACTACTATTACTACTACTACTACAGGAACTAAAGTGATAAAGAATAAGAGGTAAGGTGCAGGGAGGGTTGAGCTGTATAAGGCTTGTTTTACGTGTCCTTTATCACTGTGTCCCTGTGACATGCCAGTAATTATCACCTTGAAATTCCAATATTACAATATAGCTAAGCATTTAACTGCACCTTGATGATTCTTGTTGGCAGTGTCAGTGTGATGAAAATGTCCCTGCCAGAGCAAAATATATACTGCTGAATTTAAAAACAAACAGCTCTTTCCCCCTCCCTCAGTAGTGTACATTGGTTTTAGAAATTGAAGTATTCAACAGTGGCTTGTAAGGCAGTAAATAAAAGATAAACAGGAAGGGGAGAAAGAAAAATCATGGCTGTTAGTAAAGGATTGTTCTACATAGCTTTCAAGTGCAAGATGAATAGCGCCTGAGTTGCCTAGATATTCTGACATTGACTAAATTTATTGTTGAACAAAAGCCTCGCATTTTTGCACATCCAAAGGCTTGTTTTACAGCATGGAGATGGCTTATGAAATTTTTCTTTCTTTTTTGTTTGCATTGCCCTTGTTCATCATTTACTTTTGTCAGCGCTATGACTGTTGACTTGGTGGTTTTTTTTGAGTGCAGGGAGAAAAAAACTAAACCAAAGAAGGATGTGCTGTGCGCTGTGCCAAGACTGTCGTTATTCAGTACCATCTATTGTTTTGCAGTACAGTACCTTTTATTGTACAATGAATTAATAGTAACAGGAAGCATTTTAATTAGGTAGGAGAAGAATGTGAATGCAACATTTAGAACTGCTCACAACCTCACCCTGCTTTTATTGAGAATGGCATTTGCTTTGCCATTAAGTGTGCAGATAATGAGACACACACATATTCTTTAAAAGCTAATTCTTAACACACACACAAACACACACACACACACACACACACACACACACACACACACACATGAGCCTGTTGGATCATGTGTCACATGTAGGACAGCATCCTGTTGCTGCCAAGCAGATGTTTAAGAAGCCAGCAGGCAGGACCTGAGCACAATAGCACTCTAGCCCCTGTGGTTTCCAGGAACTGGTATTCAGAAGCATACTGCCTCCAACAGTTGAGGTTGTTCCACCTTTCCTCCAATGAGGTCAAGGTAGCACACATGACCCCCACCTCCTTTATCCTTGGAAGAACCATATTAAGCTGAGAGATAGTGTCTAGCTGAAAGTCACGCTGTGAGCTTCATGGCTGAATAGGGATTTGAACCTGGGTCTTTCCTGACCTAGTCCAACACTCAACCACTACACCTCTTATTGGTAATGCTGACCTTCAACATAATGGCCGTGAATGGGGAGGGCGGGAATGGTTCTGGTACTATTTGGCTGATGTTTTTAGGAACTCCAATATCACCTGCAGCAGTTGGATGTCTGGAGATGTTTGTCTCAGATTGGTTTACCAATCTGGATTACCAACCCTGTGGGCTGCACAGCTGATTAATATCTAGAGTTGTCTAGATGCACGTGGGGTTTTTGGACAGGAGTGGACTTTGATAATCTTCTGTAGTATGGTGCCCTGTGCAAGGCAAAAACTTGGAGCCCCCAAATGGATCTTCTAAATGGCACCCTTCACAGAACAGCCCTAAATCCAGTGTTGCTTTGGAGGTAATCACACCTCAGACATCATTTCAGTTTCTGTGACATGTGGTAGCTGTCTTGATATACTACTGTGTCAGGGGCTCAAGCGTGACTTTCTTTGCAGAGTGTATCTCGTTTTCTTTTCTTTTTCACCCAGGGGCAGACGGCTTCTTGATGTATTCTTCTGTGTATAAATTGTTCCTCTTCACATTAGCTGTGTGCTACTATGAAGGTTTAAGCAACGTTGTCTGTGGAATTGCTTTAGTCTGCCATGTCCCTACTTGCTTAAGGACAGCACAAAAGTTGGCACATTGTTTCATGTTATTTTCTGATGTGGTCTCAGGCAATATACATTTTATATGCAAAGAATCTCTCTGTGGTACACATGTTTCAACAAAGAAGGGTACATTGAAGATCTCCCAGAGAAGCATATCTAGTCATTTTGCTGTAATTGCTTCGCAGCAGGGTTGACAAACATGATGCTGTGTGCTACAACTCCTGTGCATTAGCCATGCTGGCTGGGGATAATGGGAATTGTAGTCCACAACATCTGGACACACACACACACACACTGTTCTAACTAAAAATATGCTCCTTTTTTATTTAGTTTCCCAAAAGTTTTCCCAGCTTGTGCTCATCTCTGTGCTGGGTAGTGGCTTGGTCATCATATACTAAAGGTAAAAGGTAAAGGAACCCTGGATGGTTACGTCCAGTCAAAGGTGACTATGGGGTTGTGGCACTCATCTCGCTTTCAGGCCGAGGGAGCCGGCATTTGTCCACAGACAGCTTTTTACTAGGCAGAGCAAATACCACATAACCAATCCCGTGACAATTTTTTTTAAAAAGAAAACCAGTCACTGATATAGAATTCAGTTGCAATTCTGAAGTTATTTCCATGGAAGGAAGAGAGGCAGGCTGGACACAAGGTGTCTGCAGTTTCCTTGCTAGCCCCTGTTTTAGCTTTTTGTGACGTCTCCGTGTCCTTGCTTTCTGGAGGCTGGTAAAAGAGTATCTCAAATGCCACCTGGGGCTTCTTTGGGAGGAAGGGTGGGATATAAATTTAATAAATAATAATAGCAACAACAATCAATATGTCATATTTAGTAGAGATTCAACATAAATCTGCATAGTATCCTAAATTCTTTAATAAAGGTCTTTTCACAAGCCAGATCAGTCAAGTCTGCCTTCTGATTTATTGGCCCACAAACTTTTGTTCACCATCCTGGTATGCAAATACAGACCTCAGGTTAAAAACTTAATTCGTTCTGGAGGTCCGTTCTTAACCTGAAACTGTTTTTAACCTGAGGTGCCACTTTAGCTAATGGGGCCTCCCGCTGCTTCAGCGGGCTAATGGGGCCTCCCCGCTGCACGATTTCTGTTCTCATCCTGAAGTAAAGTTCTTAACCTGAGGTACTATTTCTGGGTTAGTGGAGTCTGTAACCTGAAGCATCTGTAACCCGATGTACCACTGTGCAGCACTACCTTACTTATCTTCCCTACATTTGTCATTTCCATGGCCCATATAATGCAATACTGCCTTTCTGTATGTGCAGCCATGAATGACATTGTATTACTATTGTCACATTTGTGGTAAAGCTGTCCTATGATTAAAGAACTTTTAAATTAGGTAGTTAATTCTGTTAAAATTCATATTGTCAAAAACGTAGGCATCTTTTTAGAGATTAGTTGTCATTTCCCTCATGGCTTCCAGCTTGCAAAATTTTCTGTTTGTTGTTAAGCATAAAAGGTTGTGTGAATGCTTTTGTTTTCTTCTGTTTGGCAAATCAGAATACCAGCACACCATAGCCATGGCTTAAAAATTAACAAGTTCATACCTTATTGGTACTGTGTAAGAAATTAGAAAAGATGTAGCTCTTGTTACATATTGGCTTGCCCCTCTGCTTATTTCGAAGAAACCAGCAACATCCTAAGTTGGATGAGTAAAGAATTCAAGGGTATGGCTTGTTTTATCTGGGGAGCAGCAGCAGCAGCAGGGACTGAGGGAGGAGACTTTTGAGCTGCTTGTATCAGCATGCTACTCAACCATGTTAATTTGTTTTAAATCATTGTTAAAGGTAAAGGGACCCCTGACCATTAGGTCCAGTCATGACCGACTCTGGGGTTGTGGCGCTCATCTCGTGTTATTGGCCGAGATAAACAACATACAAAATGAGAAAAACAAAATAAACAATAAAACAAAAACAAACCAATAACCCCCCTCTCATGAACACATTTAAAAGCCTATAGAATGGATTTATTAAATTAAAGGGTTGCCATCCAACCCCTCAGCTGTTGCATTGCAAAAACCTATAATAACTGGGTTTCTTTTCAAATGCTTTTGTGTGTTTCTCTTACTGGTTTTGCAAAGCCAGACTCTGGCAGCCAGAGTTACAATGTTTTTCACAATAGATTCTGACTATTGCTGCTGCCAAGAATTGCTTGCAAAGCGGAATAAATGGAAGCCCAATGACACTGAAGACCAGGTGGGAAAGTGTCCTGAAGTTGTTGTGTGTATGTGTTTTAAAAAAGATTGTCCAAACTTTTTGAACTGCAGTCTTTAGACCATTCCACATGATACGACAATTGGGCTTGTTTTCAGCACTGGAGATGCCTTCCACTGATTTGAGTAGAATTTGATCAGATTCACAATATTTCCTGTGCCATGGTGCACTCGTCTTTTATCAGTTGCTGGAACCCACAGGATGAGAGAGTGCTGTTGCACTCAGGTCCCATATGCATCTGGTTGGCCCCTGTGAGAACAAGATGATGGACTCGATAAGCCACTAGCTTGATCCAAGAGGCTCTTGTTTTATATGTGCCGAAAATGGGGAAAAGGAATTTTGCGGATTCATCAGCAATATGGGCGCCTTTTTGAACTTTCCGTAAATGATTATTTTTGTGTGTGCACATTCTATTAAAATAAATTAGGAATGTGCTCTTTTTTCTTCCATTCTGTGACCTTGATTCGAAGAAGAAGAAGAAGAAGAAGAAGAAGAAGAAGAAGAAGAAGAAGAAGAAGAAGAAGAAGAAGAAGAAGAAGAAGAAGAGTAGTTTGGGTTTGATATCCCGCTTTATCACTAACCTAAGGAGTCTCAAAGCGGCTAACATTCTCCTTTCCCTTCCTCCCCCACAACAAACACTCTGTGAGGTGAGTGAGGCTGAGAGACTTCAAAGAAGTGTGACTAGCCCAAGGTCACCCAGCAGCTGCATGTGGAGGAGCGGAGACACAAACCTGGTTTCCCAGATTATGAGTCTACCGCTCTTAACCACTACACCACACTGGCTCTCAGTGAAGAGAGAGGTGGTGAACTAAACTATGCCAGAACCTGGTGAAGGGGCTGTGGTTCCAGCCCCAAGGAACCTGCCTATTTCTGCTTCTGGGCAGCTTGATACAACAGCAGCTGCAGACCATGCCCATGTTAAAGTTGATCCATAGGGTGAGACTAGATAAAGATCTGGTCCACTGGAGCCAGAAAGTTTCCCCGCCCCTGTCTTATACCAAAGGGACCTTTTCCGAGGCTCTTAGCTGCAGGGCTGTGGACTAGTTACAGCTCTGGTCTTGGGGACACTTTAACTGTAGACCTATGAGATAATGGGCATGCCTGTGGACCTAACAAAATAATCAATAAATAGTCCTGTTAAGAAGGAAGCTCTGGATTGATTTCATGTGAGCTTGCACTGCTTATATTTCAAACCTTGTGTGACTTTGCAGCATTGGAAGACTTAGGTCCCATCATTATATCTTATGCATCTCTTTACTCTGTGATGTTCAAGTTTTTTCTCCCCTTCAGGCTACTGAAACACATAAACCTGATTTGTCTATTAAACTAAGGGAACAGTGCGGACAGAAAATACATGAAGTACCCCCAAAGACTTGAGCAGCAGAGAGCGGGTGGACTGCCCCCACCTAAGTAAAATATAATTGCCACCTTTGGGAATGTTAATATTTTTCCAAGTCCACATTTTAATATTGCTTCCCTCAAGCTTTTAAAAATGATGAATCAGACCTGACAAAATGAGACACTTGCAAACACCCACATATGCACTCAAGGTTACCCCATTATCTGAATTTAGATGATTGGGAACGGTTGATTAGATGGAATCCAAGCCCATTGTTAATATGACTTCACTTGATCCATGCATCTGGTAATTCAAAAGCTCTGGGAAATTCCCAAAGGTACTGTTGATATGTGTTCTACTCAGACTTTCATGAGGATTTTTATTTGCTTCCTTTGTCTTGCCATTTAGTGTTCACTTGGGCCACATTCTCAAGCTTACTCCTCGTTCAATAAAAGTGAGAGCCCAGATTCCATGCCATCGCCTTCTTCATGAAGTTGGAATGTAAAGTGAGAAAGTCTAAATAAAAGCAAGCATTACCTCTTATGAAAGCCCACAATGGTAGTCATGCATCTGCAAAATGTACAGGCAGAAGGCAGCTATTCTGCCAATATCTAGGAAACGAATCCCAACAAAAATGAGTATATCGCCTATTTTCATGCAGATCATTGCCTTCTCATTTTTTGATGTCCTCTTGATTTTATATATCTCCTAACTCTCCCCCTAGATACATTTATAAATGAAGGAGGAAGTATTCTGCACTGTAATATTAGTTTAGAGAAGAAGAGGGAAGGGTTTATTCCAACACAAGAAGAATTACTGCACAGCCCAGCTAGTTTGAAGGGAAGATTGGATGTAACTTCCTTGACCCCTTCCATCCCATCACTATACATCCCCAATTAGTTCTGGAAGTGGAGTACCTATCTTCTCTTTTCTCAGTTGGTTCCATCCTCTTTCAAGCTCTTCCTAGTTCTAAGAGATAGTGGGGAGGGGGAAGGTGGGGAATCTACTGACCCTTTCTTCTCCGGAATCATCATGTCTTCTTCCTCCATCTCATTCTGTGTGCCTTCCTCTGCCTTGGACTCCCGTTGTGTCATGCCTAATTCAGTTCAGGTTTGGATTTTAATTCAGAAAATTAAGCCTTGTTCCTCCCTCATTCACTATTATGCAGATTTTTATTTATCTTTTAAAGCCTATAATTTTTTTCTGTTGACATAATTGAATGAAATTGAATAGACATAGTAGCCTCTCATGAGCAGTTAATGGCTTCCAAATTAGGGACAAATAGGTCCCTAATTTTCTTTTTTTGTGCTGAATTAGGTGAAATTTGGAGAGATGGTAGTCTCTTTGATGGGATGAATATTGTCAAATTCCAGAAGGATAGCTGAAGTGGGTTACCTTCAAGGGAAGCCCTTACTGGGTTTTTCAATATATTCAGGACATTTTGGACATTTCAAGCTTTGGATTTCTCTGAATTCACTGCATCCCTCTACTGTTTGGTACTCCAGCTGTAGATCATTCCCTTAATTCATGCTACATTGTTCATTCAGAAAGAAGGATGCACATAATTTCAGCCAGCCCCTGTTAGTATGCTTGAATTGTTGTTCAACTTTGCTAATTTTACTACACATTTCCTGCCAAAATCACTTGCCAAACAAACTCTAGAGGACGGTCTACATCGTGAATGATCCTGTGGGAGAAAGTGTGGGCTGAGCTGAACCAATGTATTTGTGTAATCAGTTGTTAGATGTAAACCTCTGTTGAGAAAATAGCAAAATAAAAAAAAAATCCTTCCAGTAGCACCTTAGGAGACCAATTGCATGCACACGAAAGCTCATACCAATAACAAACTTAGTTGGCCTCTAAGGTACTACTGGAAGGAATTTTTAAATTTTGTTTCGACTACGGCAGACCAACACAGCTACCTACCTGTATGAGAAAATAGCAGTGTGTCTACACTCCTCTGGCTGAATATCATTAGAAAAATATAATGGGGAACACTTGCTGAGCAACTATGTTAAGTAGTATCAGTGGTTTTAAGAAGGGGAGGATGGTCACTTAACTCCATTTTCAAATCTCGGGAGATGCATGTGTTTCTTCACTGGAAAATCTATAAAAGGCTAGATTACAAATTTTCCACCCAAGTGTTTGATTTAGTATGTTAAAAAAATAAAAATCCTCTGGGGCCCTGTCAGCAGAAAACCCTGCCGCACAGCATTGCTTAAGCACTCAAATGGAAGTAATTATGTTTTCATGGTTTCTAAATTAGCTAAGCAAAAATTATCTGGAAGTTTCACAAGGGAGATTCATTTTATTATGTCAACAAAAATTTTGTGGGTTAGGTAAAAATACATGTTGAAACATCCTTTCCGATCTCACTGCTTCAGGAAGGAACAGGTGCTGCTCGAAACTCTGTATATTGCAATTGCTTCCTATCTATTTAGTTCTCAAAGACCCAGTTCACACATAATGCTAAGCCAAACTGTGGCTAAGCATAAACTTGCAGGTATTCACAGAAAAAGAATAAAATCATGGTCTCTTTGCTCCTCCTCTAGTCCTCCTGCTTAGAACTTGTAGTTTGTCTGGGGGAGACAAGCCTGGATAACATGGGAAGCCAAACCATGGCTTCATTTGCAACAGTGCAGCTGCAGAGGACCATGGGAAGAGCAAATCAGTCATCATCTCTCCTCCAGTTGCTTCTCTCCTCTGTTGCATCCAGGGGCGTTGCTAGCCACTTTGGCATCCGGGGTGTCAAAGTGGAGGTACCCCTCAGGGGCAGGGTGCTGCTCCGCAGCGTTGTGACGCCCCTTGCTAGCATGCCCCTTGCCTCTGTCCAGGGAGAGACTGGCTTGCTCCCTCGGCCGACATGCTCTCTCCCTGGACGGAGTCGAGGGGCGGGCCAGCGAGGGGCATCACATTCTGTCTCCAGTCCCTTAACACCATCCTTGACACCAGGCACTGGAACTGACCTGCATCTGAGATCAAGCTTCGGATAATTAAGCCAGCAAGAATCCATCTTTTGCTGTAGCTGGACAGAAATGGATGATTTGCCGGCTGAATGATCTGCTGAAATGATAAGGACAATTAGAACTTGGCTAGCTATGGAATCTGCCTTTTCTGCTCATCTTAATGATGTAGAGCCTAGCAGGAGAAAATAAATCCTCAACCAAAAAGAAAGACCTGCCTCATGATGAGAACAAAGTATTTGCACATGTGACGCCCCTTGCTAGCATGCCCCTTGCCTCTGTCCAGGGAGAGACTGGCTTGCTCCCTCGGCCGACATGCTCTCTCCCTGGACGGAGTCGAGGGGCGGGCCAGCGAGGGGCATCACAAGCGTTGCCTCACTGGCCCGCCCCTCAACTCCACCCAGGGAGAGCACGTGTCGGCCGAGGGAGCAAGCCGGTCCCGGCAGCCGCCCGGCAAAAACCTCGCTAGGCACTGCAGGGGCTTGTACAGCCAATCCGTGCTCTCCCTGCTGTGGCGTGCGCTCTCCCTGGACGGAGGTGAGGGGCAGGCCAGTGAGGGGCGTAATGCCACCCACAAGCGTGATGCCACCTCACATGCGTTTTGGGGCGGGGCACGCACGCAGGGGCGGGGCGGGGCATGTGTTTGGGGGGCGGGGCGGGCAGCCGTGATGGTGCCCCTGGGATTGCGCTGCTCGGGGAGGCCCGCTCCCACCGCCCCTATCTTCCTACGCCCCTGGTTGCATCCTCTCTCCTCTGCTGATTCTGAAGGAGACGCTGCAGCTGGACTTTTTATTGCATTGACACATGGGAGGCTGCAGAACTACAGTTGTCTGAGTTGGCTTAAGATATTTTTGGTTAACTTTGCTGTGTTAAATGAGCTGACCTCCTTTGTAATGTTTCATTTTGAAATTTTAGCTGCCTGCTAATTATGTTGCGTTGAATGTATACTTTTTATTTTGTTTTCCCCCAGTAATGTTTCATTCTGGATTGTTTTATTTGATGTTTTAATTTAATGTGTTATAAATAGCTTTTAGACCCCTCCTTAAAAATGTAAACTGTATGGAAATAATGATGATGATGATGATGTTGATGTTGATGATGATGATGATATCCATATGCCTACATTTAAGGAGAGAATCCTAAGAATTTTTAGTTCTCATTGTCGTTAGCGTTCTTCAGATGTCTTAAAATATAATATATATTCTGTATTTAGTAATTCAGCCAATAGTCCAGAAATAGTCCTGGTGTTGCAAGAATTAGGTCAGAATGGATCAAAATTTGAAGGAAATGAAGTGAGGAAAAACCAGCATGAAGGACAAAATCATTTCATTTCCTTGCTGAAGCGTAAGTTGGCTTTTGTGCTGTCATGATGGCAGTCCCTTCTGTCTCCAGTCCCTTAACACCATCCTTGACACCAGGCACTGGAACTGACCTGCATCTGAGATCAAGCTTCGGATAATTAAGCCAGCAAGAATCCATCTTTTGCTGTAGCTGGACAGAAATGGATGATTTGCCGGCTGAATGATCTGCTGAAATGATAAGGACAATTAGAACTTGGCTAGCTATGGAATCTGCCTTTTCTGCTCATCTTAATGATGTAGAGCCTAGCAGGAGAAAATAAATCCTCAACCAAAAAGAAAGACCTGCCTCATGATGAGAACAAAGTATTTGCACATGTGTAGAATTAAATGTATATTTCAAGATAAGGTGGTAGAAGCCCAGGGGTCAGTATTATGGAGGAAACAAGCAATGGCATATTATGTTCTGACGAGATACAGGCTCTGCTTAGATTTCAAAAAAGATATACAGCCCACTCCACAGTCAACCACCCTTTCCCAAGCCTTTCACACATCATGGCCACCTGTAATTTCCTTTGTATGTTAACTGCTAGTCCCATACTTATTTTTGAAACTTAAAAATATGTGAGCATGTGCTTACAAATATCCAGTCACCACAATGCCTTCACAGTCTTCTTTGGCTTACTTGCCCTCTAAATCTGTTTCTTTCTTCTGATCCCAATGGAATTCTATTGCAGTAGCCCTTGATTCTCCAAGGTGCATTAGGTCTTTGGGTCCTGCCACAATGCTCCACAGTGCTCCAGGGGCCAAGAGAAACGAGAGGCCCTTCCTTCCATCTCTGTGCAGCTGTAGTATCACAGTTGCGGTTACTGACCCAGGGGGATTAGTTTGGTTTAAAGTGAACATGTGAGAATTTCTAATTATATGGTTCTAGTGGTTCTATATGGTTCTAATGATAATTTCTTTGAGAGATCCCTATGAGCCCCCAAAGCTTGTAGCCTGGGTAGAGTGAGTTTTGTCAGCATGAAAATTTCCCCAACTCTCAACTTTCTGAAATTGTGCGGGGTTCAGCAATTCCTCCTCTTTCAGTCCATGGGGGCCATGATAGAGGTGTATAAGATTATGTGTGATGTGGAAAAAATAGTATTTTCCCCTCTCTCATAACACGAAAACCAACATCCAATGAAGCTGAATTCTGGAATATACAGGGCAGTCAAAATTTATTCTTCACATAGGATGCCTCTGAATACTAGTTGCTGGAGGATACTACCTACTGCACTCATCTTCTGCTTGTGAGCTTCCCATAGGCAGCTAATTGGCCACAGTGAGAAGAGCAGGGATGCTCTATCATACTTTTAAGATCCACCATAGAGCTGATCAACAATGAATGAAGCAGTGTGTCAATGGTTTGTTCATTATATTACATTCTCATTATAAATCATTATGATAAAAACACACTCTGTCCTGATGCTGATGGCTTCTTAAAGGCTTAACAATTATACAGAAATGCTGCAAATGACCTCATGTTCTCAGAAGGTGGCATACGTGACAAGATCAAAGACAATGTACAGTGAAGGAGAATGCCAGGCAAGCAAGAACCTCAGATTCTGAGAACTTCCAAGGAACTTGGTAGGGATACTATAGGGATATGGTATCTGAAGAAGTGTGCATGCACACGAAAGCTCATACCTTTGACAAACTTGGTTGGTCTCTAAGGTGCTACTGGAAGGATTTTATTTTTATTTTTATAGGGATATGGTTAGACTTCCCCAAACCACACATAAATGAGACCCTGCCTCTGTTGTGGATGTTGGTGTCATCTCTCTATGGTGCTCCCACCTCCAGGCTGAACAAAAGTATAAGAAGAGAGGTAATGAGTGTCCCCTTTTAGAGCCTCTCCTTTGGGAGGTTTTCTCTCACTTATTCAGCTTTTGACTCTTTAGTTGGAGCCAAAGAAACATGGCAACAACGGGCTTAACTTAGAACATTTTCTGAAGTCTAGACTTAGCCTTTTTGACTCTTAGAATTATCCCCATTCCTTACTTCTGAATTTAGCCTCATTTCTGCTTTGGAGGGAAACACGAATTTCTGAACGTATAAGACATAGAACAATTCTGGAACATAGAACAAATCACCCTATTGATTTGTCTCAGTTCAATTCATTGGAAGTTGTTAGCTCTTTCACATTTTTGAACTCGAAGTAAGTTTGATAACATTTCCCAAGCCCCTTTAGCTTTTAAAATTACTTTTCAACGTTTTTATACTTTTAGGTGCTTATTAGCATTTAAAAACTTTTTATGTCCTGTTAGATTCGAACTTTATTTCAGTGAACCCCCCCCCCTTGTTAAAAAAAGTTCTGAAGTCCATTTTAGCTAATTTATATTGCCTTGGCTTTCGTGTCTAAGGGCCCCATTTAACTTTTTTAAGTGTCTAGAAAATTTAGCAATGCTTCAAATTGGTTTCAAAAATTCAAGTAGTGTGCAGGAGGGGAATTAAATGGAGGAAGGGTTATTTATTGCATTTCAGCAGTGGGGATCAAGTAGAGTACAGGAGGATACGAGAGGAGGTCATATCATTTAACCAAGTGCTAAATACTAGTGGTTCAATTAGCCATTTTGCTTGCCACTTTGGCGATGCCTGCTTTATCAAGTGCCTGTCTTTTAATCTCAAGTTTTGAGTTTCTCATCTCACTGCTACAGATGCAATCATGTCGGCTTTTCCAAATACTCAGTGTAAAGCTGTAATTTACTATAATCATTATATCCATTCTACTTGTAGTAAAAATTATTATCTCGGGTTACCACCAAGCAAACTCTTGAATTTTGCATTCTTAAATAAAATGTTAGCACATTCCAGTAAAATTCTGTGTTCATGATGGGGGTTTTGTCTCTAGTTAGACCAGACTTCTCTTCTTACATTCGATTGACTGGAACTGGGGATTGATTTGTTTATTGAACAACGAAATTCTAAAGAAAGGAAGTAAGCCTTCTGTGATGATTCCTTTGGTGGGGTGATATTAAGTAGTATATAGAGATGAATTATAATAAACACAAAATAATTGATTGTGACAGTCTAAGCTTTATATGTTCTAGAATGTTTTTAATTGTTTAAATGATTCTGTGTGAAACCTTACAAACAAACAAACAAAATACCGACATCGTCAGGTACAGTGGTACCTTGGGTTAAGAACTTAATTCGTTCTGGAGGTCTGTTCTTAACCTGAAACTGTTCTTAACCTTTAGCTAATGGGACCTCCCACTGCCACCGCACCGCGATCTCTGTTCTCATCCTGAAGCAAAGTTCTTAACCCGAGGTACTATTTCTGGATTAGCAGAGTCTGTAACCTGAAGCGTCTGTAACCTGAAGCATCTGTAACCCGAGCTACCACTGTATTCTGATCTAGAATTAAATTAATTCTAAATTAGCACACTTTGTGTTGGGCTGTGGTGACAAACACAGAAGCTCCTCCCATTCTTGTAGAACAACCAGCTTCCTGCAAACATGGAAGGTTCTTGCACGTTTTAGAATCCTGGAAAATCTGTGTTTTTAATCCCACCTCATGAATTCATTATCTACCTCATGAAGGGTGATGGGATGACAAAGGTAGTATGTTTCTCTTTTTTCCTAGCCCCCTTTGTGTATTAAGTTAATGCCTAAATAGAACACATGAAGATGCAAGAAACATGCTGCAAAATGACATTCCTAGAAACATATTGATTATGCACTTTTATAATACACAATTTATAAAGGTTCTGGGAAGCATGTGGGGGCTCTTGCGTCATTTTTGTTCCGGCTGAGAATTCAGTTGGTGATTGGAAGTTAATCAGTGAGTATATCCTGTTATTGAGAGATGCTAATACAGTCTCTGCGTATATAGAATACACCCCATCTCCCATCTCTTTTCCACATTGGCTACTGAACAGATATGATTATGAAAGTCAGCCCAAGATTGGGCATATATAAATCTAGGGTCATTTAATTTTTTGACTGCCAATTACCAATTAGAAGCTAAAAAGGTTCACTGCTCATGGTGCCATGGTAGAGTAAACTTGTAGATTATTATTTTTTAAGCAGCAAAAGAGATTAATTTTTATAATGGAAAAGTAGTTGATACTATTTATTTTTGTTATTGGACTTGACAAAAGATCAATAACTTACTTATTAAGTTTCATTTCTTTGTTTTCTGATTATATATCACCACAAAATTCCCATGATGTTTCACTGTAGCTGTTTTCTTTAGTAAGTGCTGGACCCACAGTCGGAAGAGCATGAGACACTTACTCTTAGGGCTCAAGCCCCACGTTTGGGCAAAAGATGCCCCCTGCATTGTATGGGCTTAGATTCAAGGTTCCTTCGAACTCTACAATTATATGATTCTATGTGAGGCCTGTCTTTCCAGGAATGAAAGAATTCCCCATTTTTTCCCATTGGTGGCTCCATATGTGGAAACACCCAGACCCTTGTCAGGGAGCTCTTACATGCATCAGCTAACAATTGTCTGTTTGCAGAGGGGGAAGGAATAGAACATGCCGGCAGATATTATTGGATGTTGGGCTTGGGGAAAGAATGTAAGTGCCTATAGTCACAGTTCCTAGCATTTTGTACCATGATGCTCAATTCTGAAGCAGGATAGATGATTCCAAATATTAAGGCTAGTTAGTGCAATCTGTATTTTTTTAAAAAATTCTTTTGATAACTTGTTGAACATTGGATTGCTCTTTTGTTACAGTGAATAAAAAGCTAATTGGTATGTAAGTAAAATATTTGCTTTTGTTGAAGCCCCATTGAATGACAAGAAGTATTACACAGCACAGAGTCCTTTTAGAAAAGAAGCTGTGACAAACACCCACCCTGATTTTAATTGAAATGGAATATTATGCACAAAGAAAGCACAAACGGTGTGCTCCAAGTGTACCAAGCATAATATATGCACATTTGTGTATTTTTGAATGGGCACGCAATTTTCATGCTGTCTTCTGAACAGTACTGTAATTGTGTCGGACATATTGGAAATTAACAGGAGGAATTTGCCGAGACCAGGATTTAGATCTTTTCTGGATAAGCCTTCACAAGTTTGCAGGCAGTGCAGGTGCCTAAAAGGGGTGACTAAAGGCTGATGCCAAAGAACATAATTTGTTAAGAGAAGAGTTATTGTTATTTTGGAACAAGGTATGAGAGGGACAAGGTAGCCGGCTAGAATGAATGAATCCCATCAGCAGAAGCCCTGTGAAAGGACTTCCAATTGTATAATGGGGATTTCCCATCCGCTCCTTTCCCCTGCCCCCCCCCATAATTCGCTCTGGGGAATTGGGAGAACCCCCAGAACAGAGCAGGTGTGTGTGTGGGGGGGGGGAGATAGGCAGATTATTCCATTTGGCCAGCCAAAATGGCTGGCCTGGCAGAATGATTGCCTTACGACACTGAATTCCAAACTACAGTGGGGGAGAATTTCTGGTTCACCTCAGGCACCAAAATGTCTGGGGCCAGCCCTGCTTAACTGTCATGGGTTCCCCAAAGATTTCTAGGAACTATAGTTTTTAAAGGTGCTGAGAGATACTTTGAGACCTCTATTCCTTTCACAGAGCTACAACTCTCAGAGTGGCTTAGCAATCAAGTCTTCTTTCCAGGGAACTCTGGGAATTTTAGATCTGTGAGTGGAATGGGGGGGCACTCAGTGTCAGTTCCCCCTCTCATAATTGTCAGCATGGAGGCCCTAATGTGGATCACCCTCCTGCAATTTGTATTGAGGGGAAATGCAGCATTTAATTTAACTGGCCTTCTTTTGCATGAAGGTTGCGTGAGTATCAAAACCACAGTGAAATGGTTGGTAGGTAAGGTTTAAATAAAGGCTTTACTGGCAATTAGAAAAGAAAAAAAGCAAAACCCCTCTGCCCGGAAGGCAGAACTACACAGTTAGGGTGATATGCTGTTCTGTTTTGTTTTTGGCACGGGGAGAGAGAGAGAGAGAGAGAGAGTGTTTTCTGGCTGCTTTAGAAAACAATATAAAAATACAATCAAATCCTGCTGCAAACACACGTTAGTATCATGTTAATGCAACAAGAAATAAAATCAAGCAAGAAATCAGTGTAGATGTTTGGTCCTCACAGAGAGAGACTGAGAGCTCATGATTTGGGCTGAAACTGAATACTCCCTGAATTCTAGTACTTGATGTTCTCTCTGCATCATCCCTGGAGTCTTGCAGTGCTCAGAGTTCAGGTGGGCATGGAGATAACTCTATCCATTTATTGCGGAGGATTACACAATTTCTGCTGCTGCTATTGACATGGATTTCGGCTAGGCATCAGAGGAGCTATGATACCAGTGCCTTTATTATTCCTTCCATCACATTTTTTTTATCTCTTGCTTGGCAGAAACAGAGAACGAAGATACGTACAAGCATATTAATCTTATACTTTCAGTTTCACTGTGAATGTGGCATTCAGCTGAATTGCTGAGGTAGAAAATGCAAGGGCCTTGTCACCTAGGCAGAATGTGAAAAACCTGTCCTCTTTTTACTGGGAAATATTTGCTTCATTTAAAAAGGTGATATATTTGTTCTAAAGATTCTGCATATTGCAGGCCAAAATGAGAGTGCAAGGGCACTGAAGTAGCCTTAATTAATAGCTGATCTTTGTGTAAATCAAGAACAGAGAAAATGATTAAATCCAGGAGTGAAATGTAGCAGCAAGTTCAGCTGTAATGAAAAAGTGTTGTCTTATATCTGCACCCTGCACTGATGGGAATTCTGTAGCAGTGACGGTTGTAAAACATTTTTTTTCTTTCTCTTTGACAGGTAATATTTGAGGCCGAAGTCTCAGATGGAAGAAATGGCTACATTGCCATTGATGACATCCAGGTTCTGAGTTACCCTTGTGGTAAGTAATGATTAAGAGTCACATTTTTCTCTGTCTTTTTCAAGACAGGCTCAATATTGTCTGACTGCTTTTTCCATCATCCAACCATTGGTGTCCTCCCTCCACCCTCCCCCTCTAGTTTTTCCTCTTCTTACAAATTGTTAAAAAGTGGGATGATGACACCTTTGAAGCAGCGAATTAATCTTGTTTTCTTGTTAATTTAAATACCTTAATTTAATGTTTCTCAACATTCACAGATGTGTAGCTTATAGTTAAATGTAGATGTATAAGATTTCTGTTAATTGGGGTTCCAGCTCATGAGGGAACATAACCACAGAAGTGGCTTGCTGGGTGGGGGTAGAGCCACTGGGCTAGCTTCCCACCCAGTAGGTGTAATCCTATTGTTCACTGGAGGAAGAGGGGAGAGGTGGCAGAGAGACTGTTGTAGTGCAAATGCACCAGCAGGAGGATTTAGCGCTGCTGGTGCATTTGCCCAACACTGACTGCCCCATCGCCTTGCTTCTTCCACAGTCCCTTCTGGAATACAAAAGCAACCACCTGCTGGGAATCTGGCACAGGCATAGCATTACTGAATGTTGTTTGGTTAATTGCAGATGCAATAGACTGGGTCAGTCTATTGAATTGCTAAGCCTAGACTCTTGATGTGTGGCCTGTTACCAGGTAATTTAGAAGAGTAATGTGTGTACAAACTATGTAGCATATTTCTCTCTCTCGACTGCTACCACTGCCTTTTCCAACCCTAATATTTCACAAGGATGGTTTTGTCACTGAGCTTTCCTCGAGGCAGGACAGTTAGTATGAGAAGCTTTGTCAGTGGGTCAAATGTTGCTGTATTTAGTGGTGCAGGTGATATTTACTGACAGGGATGTCTACGTGGCACTAGATCACACTATATGGAGCTAATTAAATCTGATTGTTTGTATTGTTAATGCAGTGGTTTCTCATTGCAGTGGTTTTTATGTAGAACGTAATGGAAGTTCACTCCAGAGTTTATAGGCTTTTTAAAATTTTTGGTTTCACATCCTTTTACGCTTTGGCTCATTACAAATCGCTTTTAATTCATGTCTGACAAGCTTTAGCAGAGTTTGTGTGGTGCAGTAAGAAAGATCAAGGCTGTTTTGTTCTCTCTCCTTGAGTTGAAACAATTATTTTCTTTCATGTAAAAAATTAGTTTAAACCAAAGGCTGCAGTAATGTGTATCTTTGGGGAGAAGTAAATGGGCTTTTTTTTGTCTGAACATTTTTTGGTAACATTTCTCTCTCTCTCCACCTACACACAGATAAATCTCCTCACTTCTTGAGGCTTGGGGATGTGGAGGTGAACGCAGGCCAGAATGCTACATTTCAGTGCATTGCTACAGGGAGGGATGCAGTGAATAACAAGTTATGGCTCCAGGTAAGGCTGATTCAGTGTGGTCCATTTGTGGGCATATATCTTGCAAAAGCAAAAATGAAAGTTCTACTTTTTCTGGTTTATACAGGATAAGTCGCATAACTGAAAAATGCTTTCCAATATATTTTTTATTTTTATTTTTATTTTGCTTTATTTTTAAATTTTCATTTATTTCATATTAAAATATGGTTCTGCTTATACAACTGCAATGTTTTTGAGTCCCCCACTTTTATGAACAAAATCTGACTCACATGAGTTGAAGATGCAGTGATACACTCTTTTATTTCGTCAAATATTTCCCTATTCATGGGCTCTTGTGTTCTGTGATAGCTCAGTTGTAGCCCTTTCTAATAATCAAGGTATTATGTGAAATTGCTGTTACACTGCAGTGAATATTCTCTGCAGTAGAATGCTCTCTACACATTTATTTTATTTAGGCACCATAACCACCCTAAAAATGTCAGCAATATGTTTTAGACTTAAAGAAATGGGGAAAATGTAGTCCTGGGGAGCAATGTACTAAATTTGGAATTCCTTTTCAGTGAGGTGAGGAAAAATTGTATGGTACTTGTAGATAAGCGGGGCATATGTATCTGTGATTTTGAAAAAACTATTTGATTGAAGTTGATAGAAAATTATACCTTGATTTTAAACAGAATGTTAAGCTACATCCATGTGATGTAACTGAATTAAAGAATTCCAGATTTTAGAACAGGATGAAGTACAATCTCAAAAGTCATGCTGGATCAGGCCAAGGGTCCATCATATATGCCTGTGGAAAGCACATGTGCAGAACTGGAGCTCAACACCACTGTCCCCACTTCTGATTTCTACCAACTGATAGTCAGAGACATATTGCCTTTAACAGTGGAGGTATAACATAGCCATTGATAGCCTTATCCTCCATGACATTTGCTACTAATGAGTAAAATAAAATGAGATGACAGATAATGCTACTGCTCATGCCTTCTGCTTCAATGTGATAACTGTAAACATTCGATTTCATTTGATTTTACATGACCAGTTTAGTAATTGCAGGCTGTATCTGTTAGCATTTTCACCCCTCCCAATGTGAGAATCAGTTTCCAGAGAGAGAAGTGGGCAGGAACTGTTCCTTCACTCAATTGCCTTCCTGACTCTGCTAATTTAGTGGGGTGTGGTATTGCTATATTGCTATGTAGCTGTTGTGAGTAGCTCTGGCTCTCTCTTATGCTGTGTGTTTGCAGTGAGAGCTGTTTGTAACTTTCACACAGCCTATGTATATATTCTGTAAATACACATTAGCTTGAAATAATAAAGAGGATTAAAAACCTCTGCTGCAGTATCCATCGTTTATTGAAGCAGAAGCTGCTCCAGTCGTCCTGTTAGCCCAGTTGGGGCAGAAGAGGGACTGAAGACGTGGATATAACCTGGCATAAAACCCACAGTATCCCTAGGGACTAAGAGTTTCCATTAAATGGGGAACACTAATAAAACAACACTTAGATAAACACACACACAAAATCATTATAAAGAAACAGAGTATTAGGAGTGCCAAAGTGAACACACATTAAAAGAACCTGTATAATTGTCACAGCTAAGGTGCTAACAATGGCAGTGTGCAAGTACTTCTGTTAACCACTCTGTGCAACCTAGATGAGTGTTGGATCCAATGTGGTTAAAAAGAGCCAATTGGAAAGTTTCCATACTATGCAGTCCTCCATATCAGATTGATGTCAGATTATTTCATTTTTATTCTCTAGGGTAGATTGTTTAACAAACAGACAAAAGCTGTTTTAGCAAACATATGTTTTGTTTTGCCTAAATTACATAATTAGATTTCCTCTCCTTTTTGTTAAAAACAATAAACATGTTTATCTCATTAAAAATTCAACCTACCAAGATAGTTTACAAGATAATGAAACAACAGTTTCCAAAAACAAACAAACAAAACAACCCAAGAAGTAATGTGATAGAATGATATGCATGTGTTACCTTTTCGTTCACTAACCTTGTGTGGTCACTGGGGCACACAGCCAGAAGGCGCATCAGCATGGCCAGTGGGTGGGATATTGTACCACTTCTCATATGTTGGAAGCTGTGAACAAATTCATGTGCATGATCCTAGTAAAGGGTATGCTTCTAGGGGAGACAAATTTAATCTGGTTATAAAAGACTTTGCTGGTCAATGACATTATCCACCTATCGGAGTTTTGAGGCTCCATGAGAGAGGGAGTGGGCTAAGCAGCTCACCTCACCAATTTGGGGGTGTGTGTGACCTCAATATAGCTTCCTCTATATATTTGAATATGAGTAGAGAGACTACCACTGAAGGGGACCTGAGCCAGATGCATAGCTGCCAAGTTTTCCCTTTTCTCGCGAGGAAGCCTATTCAGCATAAGGGGAAATCCCTTTAAAAAAGGGATAACTTGGCAGCTATGGCCAGATGGCTTATCCAAAAAGAGCCACAGGCATAAGGAGCAATACTCCAATTCCTAAACCAATAGGGATCCACACAGTACTGAGTGATTTTAATACCTAGCTTGCAACCCGTTGCAGATCAGTTTAAAAGTTGTTGTTAATGCTTATCTTGAAACCCAGGTTGATGTCTCACCTCTTTATTGTAGGATTCTGACGGCAAGTAAATACTCCTGAAAGTGCTTCTTCACATAGGATGATAAATAGATGAAAACTTTGAGCTCTTTTAACTATAAATCATGTTGAAAAGTAAATCTGCCTATTATATATGAATGTAACCTATTCAGAATTATAGAGGGCAAGTTCACAGTTGGCTGCAAGGTTCTGTGAAAATTATTACTTTGCAACTAGCTTTCATTGCCTCAAGTAATAGGATCAAATAATTCATGAGCTCATCTGTGATAGTATTTTCTCAACAGGTGATCACTCAGTTATAATATAATGTAGTACCAGTACTTCTTCTTGGATATGGCAGTGCGACTCTGAACCTACTGTGACTGTGATCTTTTCCCAAAAGGCCCACTCCCATAGGTTTTCAACCTTCTGAGTCCACAGCTACCATGACCAACTACTGTACATTCTTTCTGTGGCATCCCTGTGGTGGCTCAGGAGCCCAGTTATATCACCCCTTGCCTGCCTACAAATGTTTAAAACTTGGGCTGCCTGATCCTGTGTTCTACTGTGCAGGAAGTTTGAAAGTCTAAGCACACATACTAGCATGTTCTACTGAACTTGATTGAAACATACTTCTGAGTTAAACAGCAATTCAGAACACTAAAATCCCCCCCTCTCTCTGTGTGTGTGTGTGTGTGTGTGTGTGTGTGTGTGTTGGGGGTCAGATAGAAGTTTTCAAAAACATCCCTGCTTAATTAATTCACATGCTGTGTTTTTGGTTAGCTCAGTGCAAATATCTAAGGAATAGGTTTCAGAACCAAGCTGCTTCATTCTGTTTTCCAATTTGGGAATGGTAGTGAATGTGGTAAGCTGTCTCACAACGTTTGAGATCTCTTGTCCGTGGGCAGCGTAAGAGGACACCTATGTGGCCCCCATCAGTAAAGCCCTTTCCTTGGAGCATCTGCTAAACCATATGCCCTGGCTCTAGGTTCAGTAGTTGATAACGGAACCACTAATGAGCCTATCCATCATTGTTGAGCCTTGGCATCAACACATCATTTGGCTTGAGTAAAGAGGTTTAATCTGCCTTTGCAGTTCTTGGTTTTTTTTTTTTTTTTTTTTTGGCCATACAGACCTTTGACTTTGGTGGATCTGAAATGAGGAACGCTATCACCTGTAGTTAAAATGTGGTGGGTTGTTTTTTGTTTTGTTTTTTTTAAGCATGACTGGTAATCCTGTCAGTAATCTGTCAGTAATGGCTTTAGGTGCTGGCTAAATGCCTCCTTAGTTGGCATGCCAAAGCTGGAAGAGGGTGCCATGGTTTCACCCTTTGAGAGGCTCATCAGCATTAATACAGCATGATGCCTTTCTTCTCCCAGCCACAGGGAAATGTCATTCCTAGTGGAGTTGCAGATAATTAAAGCAACTGCCTGAAAATAGCAGTTGAAGGATAGAAAAAGAGAACGACGAATTTGAGTTCAGTTTGTTGCAACTACAACTCATGACTTTTCTCTGTGTTTTTTGGAATATTGTGTACATTTAGATATTTCTGCTTTCTGTTCTGGACATCATGAGGATTAGGGTCCTTCTGTTGTGGAGGATATTGCCTTTTACCACCATGTAAGCCACAGTATCTTTATAAAAAGCAGTGTCTTCAAGGTGATGGTTGCAAATGCTGTTTGGAATGTAGCTGCCTGCCATCTTGGACATCTGTTGTATATTTAGAGCTTGACTGATTGGAGCATAGCAACAGGCCTAACTTTCAGACTTCCCTGCCATTTGTTTAACCTGTTTATTAAAGATTGTGGATTCTCAGCGCCTTTGGAAGCTGAGTGCTCCCCTATCTTTATCTGGCTTTAAAAGTGAGTGGCTGAAAGGAAGAAGAAATGTATTGTTTCTGTCTCTCTTCTCCCCCTCCTCGGCTTACCATACTTTTATGTTGCAAAGAGTCAACAACAAGGGGATGTCTGTGGATGGTGTGTTCACAGGTGCCATGTTTGGGATCCTAGGATTACACATTGCCAAGGCTGTTGGGGGGGGGGAGATAATAAATCACGAGAACAAAAGGAGCAATTACACTGGGGCAAGAGCATATTAGTAATTATAGAATTATTTTATAAGCATTTGGAAGATAAAGAGTAGAACAATTTGGCATATTCAACCCATAAAGGATACACAGAATTGGGAAAACTTGCCCAGTGCTAGCTAGCTAGCAAGCAAGCAAGCAAACAGGCAGGCAGGCAGGCAGGCAAACAAACAAACAAACATGCTTAAAAAAGAAGAAGTAGCCTGCTAAATTGTTTGATTCCACTAAGCGAAGTAGTAAGGGATGTCTGCAATAGTCAGCTGCAAACCATATTCACCTTAAAGGACGGATGCACTTCAGCTGAAGAGGTACATCCACCAAAATGACTGTTTTAAAGTCTATTTTTGAAAGACAAAATGCAATAGAGAACATTGTGAAGTTGATGCAATTGTAATATTGAACATCTATGGTGGATATTCAATTGGTGCAAGCATTTCAGCTAGCCAGATGGAACGATCCCCCCTCTACTTCTCCCGCTGCCCTGGGGGTTCTCCTGACCCCCTCCCTTGAGCCAATTTCAAGGTATACAGGGGGAGGAGAGAGGGAAAGCTGCATGGCACAAGCGGAACTCCTTGCCCAGGGCTTTGCCGACAGGGCTGGTTGGGTGAATCCCACCTTAAGTATTTTTCAGGCTAGTTTAGATGGGATTCATCAAACTTAAACAAGTTAAACAAGATGTGACCCTAAGCATGAAGGTTTGTACCTCTCCAATGCTATATGCTCCTTTTACTTCCTGTCAATTGATAGATCACTGTAGTCTTGTATAACTGTCTTTCATCCTCATGCATTAAGATTTACAAGTGAGAACCTACTCAGATTCTGAATGCCCATAAATCAGCCTGCCTGCGTGATATATGAGAGCTAGCAGTTTGCCAGTGCCCAACCCTAGAAGATTTGGAAGTCAAATGTATCTTTGTTTGAGATGAACCCTTTTTTTTGGCCAAGGATTTGTGCATGATAGATGAATACCAGTTATAAAAAATATTGATCTTTATTTTGGAAGAGTGGACTACACACACACACACACACACACACACAAAGTTCAGTCTTTGGGCCACTTTGTTCATTGCATGTTGAATATATATACACAGAACTTTAATATAATGAATGGCCGGTGATTTCTACCCATGTATTCTCCCCTGGTCAAGGGCACTTGTCTTCAGCTGGTGGGTCGAGACTCACCACTGTGTTATGGCCTGATTCACGGCGGGCTGCAACAGCAGCACTGCTAACATACAAATTATTGGGGAATGGGGGGAGAGGGCAATGGAGAATTAAGGAATGGGTTCCCAATGCAAGTTTGCATTAAAGGTGGACCCTGGGTCTGGAAAAGTTGAAGACTCCTGCTCTAGGAAACAGGGAGTGGCTGCTGCTTCTCAGTAGATGTGCAAAGCATGACACCATTCTTCCTTGAGGACACTTCCTGTCTCTCTGTATATCTTTAGGTGCCAGGCGAAAATGTTCCTCTTCAACTAGGCTGTCAGCTGATTAACATTCTATGCCCTTTTAAATGCTTTTGTGGATGAGCAGAATGGGTTTGTTTTGTTCATGTTCTTATTTTTATTTTTATTAGTGCTGCTTTGTGTTTTTATTTTGCATTTTTATGCTGTGAAGTGCCCTGAGATCTTTGGATGAAGGGAGGTATAGAACTTAAATAAATAAATAAACAATCAGATGATAGATGGATAAATGGATAGAGATCTATCCAATGAGAGTAGTCTTTTGTGCCTGTAACTCATTTACTTTCCCTTTTTAAAGAATTACTCGTGGAAATTACTTTCCTCCTGCTGAATAAAGCTGGCAGCTCTGGAGTTTTGAACTCTCCCTGTCTCTTGCCTGCATTGCAGGCAACACTGCAAACTAAGCCTGTTTTCTATAGCACTTTGCTTAGGCCCTAAGTCTCTACCTTCTTAAATCAATCCCTACTGGATTCCCAGGTGTATTGCTGTTACACAACATTGCTTTTAAAGATTTCTTGCTTCACACCTCTTTACTTCCCCCCTTTACTATAAAGTTAATTCATAAAGATCTCCTTGCCTTTTCCTTTTCTTTCACGACCAGAGTCTTGTAAGCAATTTATGCCTCATCTTGTTCTGTCTCATTGCTGCCCTGCAACTGTGGTGACACATGATTCAGGGGAATTGCTGCAGGTTCAGTCCCTCCAGACTCAATTCTGCAAATTAGCTAGTGCTTACAGTCCATCCAGCATTACATCATTCTCCAGAAGATGTCTCTCTTTATTATAGCTCTTGTAGGAAAGTATCTTTCCAATGTTCTTTTTCTGTGCTCTTGATAGTGTTCCCATAAAAATAGCTTTCTTTTCTTTGATCACAGCGGTCTGGCTTTTTACATCCCCGCCCCCTTTGTATCCAGCATGCATACTCTGATCTCTAATAGTAGTGCTTGCAATGTTTTGACCATTGATTTCCTAGTACTTTACAAGTAGTTTGTTGAGTCTGTCATCATAACATATTGCTCCTGTGAAAGATAAGAGTTCTTTTTATATCAGTTGTTCCAAACTGAAACTGCAGTACCGGTAGGTTAAGCCCAAGCTTGATAAAGTGTCCTCCTGATTAACCTAGATGGAATCCAGACCTCAGATACATGCAGTCTAGCTTGCTTCAGGAGAAGGAAGAACTTGCCATGAGCCTTGATCTTGCACATCCCTCATCCCATGCCTTTTCTTTTGTATACCACAGGAGATAAAGAACTTCCACTTTCAGTTTTAAGTTAAGCACAGTTCCTTGTGGTGTCTGGTCCCCTGTAGCTGTGGTTTGTTTTTACTATAGTTATACTAAGGCATGATGCCATCCTGGTTCTTGACCTACCAGCTGAAAACTAGAGCCTTGGAACTTGTGCAGCTCACTCATATGCAACAGTGAGAATCATTTTCCATGTTTACTCTCAAGTAAGTCTCATTGTGTTCAGCAGGGCTTACTTCCTGCTGAGTGTTAAAGTTTACAACCTTTGAATGTGGAGTTGAAAGCCCACATGTTTGTCTTTTGCTTTAATGACACTGCCAAAAGGGGATAGAATCTTGTATATTTTTAGGATTGCTTCAGTACATTTTAAGAAAAAACAGGTGGTAAGATGCTTTTGTTTCCTTTGTTAGTTATATATACAAATCCTGCATGGTATACATCCAGTTTATTTGAGTAAGCAGTATGAACATGTAACTTCTGACAGTGGGTGCAATCTTTGTTTAAATCTTCTTGACTTAATGGAATTCAGCCAGCCTAATTGCATACATATGATTGCAACCAAGGCATTAGGAGTCAGTTCATGTTTTCTCCTCTGGCACTGAGACAGCTACTGAGGGATGTAAATTCTCATTTATCTATGAATGTGTTTTTATCAAGACGGTGTATTGGCCATAGTACCACCTGCACCCTTATATGATTTTTTCGTTCAGGTTGGCTGAATTCCACTGAAGCCAGGAGTTGCATATAGTTTATTTTTATTTTTTGTTAAACAAAAAACAACAACCCCCAAACCCCCAAAAACCTAATCTGTTAATTTAGAGTGCAGGTTTATAGTGTTGAAGGTCCTTGTGTCCCATTTGGAATAATGTATTGGTAATGAATCACCTATCCTGAGAGCATTGCCCTCAGCTTTTTGGGTGAAAGGGCAAGATGTAGATATGATTAATAATGTGAACAGTATTTTTGTGTACTTGAAGACTTGAGAACTGCATATGTATGTATAAATAAAATTGTATATACACACGTCACCTGCTTCTGCCTAATATTATCCAGCAGAGAGAAATGTAAGAATGATTAGGTGTGACTTACACTTTATTGGTGGTCTTTCTCATATTAAAATAGTGCTTTAGAGATACTGCTATATAGTAGCATTGGACAAGCAGTGCTGCAACTTCAGTCTTCATACCATTTCAATTGAGATCTTGCTTGGAACTCCAGTCTAAAAAGTGTATGTTTGCATATGAAATCCCTCTTGTCACTCTACATTCCATCTTTTGAAGCCACTGCTGTCATTTAGGTTTGAAGAGAGCCGTCCCTTCTCGGATAAATGTGATCATTTCCCCAGGCTCCTTAGTTTGCAGTTCCTTTTTTGTTTTACCTTATAACAGCAGCAGATGATAAGTTCCTCCTGGTTTGAATTTAATTCTGCCTCAGTTAACTAGGTCCTCCATGGGACAATAGCTCAGAGTCACATAAGCATCACTCTGTAGCCTCAGTGGCTGTTATCTGAGTAGATTCTCTCTGGGGATGCCTAAATGCTACTACTGTTGGCCCTATTGCACTACTTCCTAGGGACTTTTATTGTCAGATTCTTCACTGATTACAAGGCTGCAGGACACATCACTGACCATGTGTAATGTGTTGTGATTTCTTTCTTCTACCTTCTGCCAGCCTGCGGTTTTGGTTTAAAAAATGTGGCGGCTGTTGAGTTCCAATGAACCCTACTGACCACATTCACACAATTGCATCTTTGCCTATAAGGTGTGATATGAATGAGTTCGTTGCTCATGTACACAGCTCCTTCTCGGGGCATCTACATGCCGGAATGTAGAAATCTTCATTTAAGCAAAGTTCAGAACCAGCCAGGATCTTAGAGCACGGTCTGGTTTAATATCCTGGCATTATTACATGTTGCCTGGTTTAATTGCTTGTGCTGCAAAAGGAGGAAGCAAAGGGGCTCGGGGGGGGGGAGGCTTGTTTATCTTTGGCTTATTAAGTGGAGAGAAGATTGTCTGCAATGGGGCATTATGCATGGCAATTGCTTCCCTGCGTTGTTTTATTTTTTGTAGACCATACAGTACATAACAAGTCACAGAAAGTAGTCATGAGAACCTTCTTTCTCCCTCTCTTCTTCCTTTTGATCTGATTAAATCATGAATGACACAAATTATTTTAAATTAAATTTTAATGTTTTGCTATTTCACGACTTGACTACAAACCTATGGCCGTCCAAAGTGCAGCTCCCATCAGCCTCATCCAGGGTTGATGGGAATGACAGTCCAGCAGCAACTGAAGGGCCTCAGTGGCCCTGTCTCTGGTTTACTGTGTGGACAGCATACATTTGCATTGTTAAATGCCACCCTGGTACACATGTCAGGGACTCCTGACTGGTTTGAGGCTGTTTTGCAAAGTGTGGGAACTGTTCAGAGACGTATATGCATAGTTCATTCATTTTGCACCTCTTTAAAAATGTTCAAATAGTCGTCACAGATGCAGCGCTGTCTATACCTATGTTTGTGGGTAATTTACAAATGTTGATAAGCTAACAATGTCCAAAGGGCCACAGGTCATAGCTGCCAAGTCTCCCGTTTTTCGTGGGAAACCCCCGTATTTAAACCCGTTTCCCGCTGTTATCCAGAATAGAGAAAAATCTCATAAATCCCCCGGATTTCCTGCCTGCCAGGGAGGCTCCTTCTGTGCATGTCTGTACATGCGCAGAACCGATTTCCGGTGCCGCTCTGCCCATGCCTGGGCACCGGAAATCGGGCAGCACCGGCACCAGAAGCGACTTCCGGTGCGGCGCCCCTGCTGATCCCGGATTTTACTTACTGATTACTTATGGATTGAATCAGTCAGAGAGTCATTGTGTGAGCAGAACAACTTCCGCTCCTGCAGTGGTATTTTTTTCTCCTGCTCCTCCCCATCCCCTGTGCCCCCAGCACCCTAAAACTCTGGGGGTTGGCAGAAACTATAAAGCAGATTTTGGGCATTGGAGTGGGAGGGGAGGAGAAGTTTCACAGCACAAGCAGAAGTTGTTCACTGGAGATAACCCCATTTGTTTATATTGTTGTTGTGATTTCCTTTCCTGATGTACTTCATTTGTGGATCTTAAGCATCAGGATACCCAGTACAAAGCTGCCATCTATTTCTAACATTTTATGGTCTCTACTAACATGAAGCCATTCAGAGTAGTGGAAGGGGTGCAGTGTTCAGAGGGCAGAGAGAATATTGGCCAAGCTGCCTATAGTACCTTTTCCTCCCTCACATAACGCCTCTCTCATAAAGATGGGCACCTTGCTAAGGTTCCACATTCGCTTTCATTGCTTGCCAAGTTGCTTGTTTTGTGATCCTACCGATCAGATGCTGTTTTAATCACCCAGTCTTTTTGTGTTGATTTCCTTTTGTTACAGAGACGAAATGGAGAAGACATTCCTGTGGCCCTAACTAAAAACATAAATCACAGACGATTTGCTGCTACCTTTAAACTTCAGGAAGTGACAAAAACAGATCAGGATTTATATCGCTGTGTTACTCAGTCTGAGAGAGGATCTGGAGTCTCCAACTTTGCTCAGCTTATTGTTCGAGGTAAAAAAATTTTTTTCTAATTGCTGGCATCAAATGTTCTAAAAATAAAAATGTGTTTATCTTGATAATACCTTGAACTCAAGTAATATAGAGAGGAGAAGCCAATTGCACATTGCTGGAATCCTCATGGAATAAAACAAAAGTGGCTGGTTTCTATTTGGAAAACCACAGATTATCTAAATGATATTTAATGACATAAAAATGTTTAAATATTTATTCCATGGAGTTTGCTTTGTTTTTATACCAATAGATATGAAAACCTGACTTAAATGTTCCCATTCATTGTTTTATTTCTATAGCCTTACTGTACTTAATATTGTTATGTGTACAGAAATCTCTGAGTGGTGAGAGACATCATAGTTTCCAGCACTTTCCCTAGGTTTGGTTCTCCTGGAATGAAGGTCACAGGACACTGTGGTGCTTTACCACAAATTGTACAAAGAATATGGGAAGTTCCTTTTTGTACTAAAGCTGTGCATGCACACAATACATTCAAGGTGCATCCTTCTCGCAAGGATTCTGAAAACTGTAGTTCATTCCCGAGGAAGCTGCAATTTCCAAACTACAATTTCCAGGATTCTTTGAGGAGGGTGGTGTGCTTTAAATATGCTTCAACTGTATGGTGTGTACCTCAGTTCTAGATCAAAGTTAAGGAAATAAAATTTGTCTCTCATTGAAGAATGCTAACATTTTCAAAGGCATCATTTCATTTTTATTTCAAGTTCTTAAAGTATTTAAAGTTTTACTGAGTTTAAAAAATAACATTTTATACTATTTTATTCACACTGCTTAGAGGTTTGGTTTGATTAAGCGGTCTATAAATTTTGTCAAAACAAAATGAAAAATAAATAGGGCCGTCTTAAGCATAGCTGGCGCCGTGGCGCGAACTATCCCTCCGGCGCCCCCCCCCCCCGTTTCCGAGCGCGGCTGGAGCAGCGCGGTGCCCCCCTGGCGGCCCGGCACCCTGGCACCTTGCACCTCCCAGCCTTGCCTTAGGGCCGGCCATGCCAACTAAGTTTGTTCTGGGTATAAGCTTTCACGTGCATGCACACTTCTTCAGATACACTGAAACTGAAGAATATATAAGGATCTGGTGACTTCTGTTTCAGTGTATCTGAAGAAGTGTGCATGCACGTGAAAGCTTATACCCAGAACAAGCTTAGTTGGTCTCTAAGGTGCTACTGGACAATTCCCCCCCCCCCCCCCCCCGACTAAGATCTTAGAGTTCTCGGTTGTATCAGCTTAAAGCTTGAGTACATAGAGTTCCTTGCTTCCCGCTATATTTGAAAAGCAATATGCAGTAGTAATGCTTCCTTGTTTGTCTGGATAACCACCAAATAAACCTCGTTAGTCAAAAACATACCCTGGGGGATGAGCTACCCTGGTGTTAAAACTCTGCTGAAAATTAACTATAGTGACAGGTCCTATATCTCGATGGCACTTTAAAGCTGACATCCTGCTACATGGATACAAAAGATGGTAATTTTAAAGGAAATTTTTGGGCCACTGATACGAATTGCCTTTAATAAGAGCTGGCATAGTATTGCCCATTGTCAAAGATGACCCAGGGGTAAGAGTTTATTAGTGCATTTCTTCCTAAACCGAAAGTGGCAGGGCATGCTTAAGGTCTTTTTGTTGCTGTTTGAAACAAATGAAAATTTCAGTGTGGAGTTCCCATGCTGAAGAGTATCGATCTACGTGTTCCCTCAGCCGCAGGAAGAAGAAAAAAGATACGATGAAATGCAATTTACTTTGTCATGTTCTGAGTATTGCTTCCATATCATTTTGAGTAATGAGAATATCTTCAGCTTGTAGAAGACAAACTTTGACAACACGGGTTATTAGTGAATGGAAGATGAATAACAGCAGCTGCTGATAAAATGTGTGTTAAAACTGGCCTTGTCTGATTGCCCGAGTATGTTAGATTGACTATATATTTAAGGTGTGCAGTTTAACAGTTACAACTAGCATGCCACTGTGGAAGATGAAAGCAGGCAGGGTAGAATTTAGAAATATAGATACCGGTATATATTACTCTGTTGAGAGAAGCTTTGGGTTCAAATATTTTTGTCTTTATTACTTGAAAATTGGAAGTTTCATGTATAAATGTCTAGAAATATAACAGAGGAGACTGCCATGTACAGTGGTACCTTGGTTCTCTAACTTAATCCATTACGGAAGTCTGTTCCAAAACCAAAGTGTTCCAAAACCAAGGCATGCTTCCCCATAGAAAGTAATGCAAAATGGATTAATCCATTCCAGACTTTTAAAAACAGCCCCTAAAACAGCAATTTAACATGAATTTTACCAGCTAATGAGACCATTGATCCATAAAATGAAAGCAATAAACAATGTACTGCAGTCACACAATCAATCAGTAGCTGAACTGAGTTCCACACAGTCACAAAAACAAAACAAAAAGAGCCACGAAAACAAAAATGCAAAATAAATAGCAAAAACAGACAGACCTCAGCGGAACACTCAAAATGGAAGTGTGGCACTCAAAACGGAAGTGTAACGCTCAAAAAGGCGCATACAACGTTTATAGTTGAATTATGTTTTCCAAAGGTGTGCCATGTCAATAATGCAGTGCTTGCGACCTGTGACGAGCTGAGAGTTATAGATTTTAATTGATTTCCATGCCACAGCTCTCACACTTTAGTATTTGTATTAATAGGTGTCTTATCCCATCACTCCTCCAAGGGATCTGACAAGTTCTGCGTAGGCTGACAAAACTAATTAGAGTGAATAATCTCCTAAATATTCCTTCAATATCTTAAAATGAATTTGGTGCCTGGTGTTATTCTAATGATCCAGTCAAGTCCCCCCCCCCCAAAAAAAAAACAAATAAAAGGCTCTTTCTTAAGAAAGAAAAATACACATATCTCTCAGGGAAATTAATAATTGATTCCTTTTTGTACCATTTGTAAATGCCTTGGAGAAGCATTGAAATTGTAAGGGTGTGTGGCAGGGGTAAGGTTCATTTTCAACAACTCTGACATTCACATGAAATTTCAGATATCAAACCATGTACATTGAGCTACTTATGGAAAGGAAAACAGAGTATGTGTAAAAATCCATTTTATAATAATATAACAATCATAATAACAGTGCCCCCCCCCACATTTAAGAGGCCGTATATTATTTTGTGACTGAAAGCCTGGATAAAGAGGAATGTTTTCACTGTCATCATGTAATGATGGCAGTAAGTGACCCTCTCTGGGGAGAACATTCCACAGATGGGGAGTCACCACAGAAAAGGCTCATTCAAGTGTGCCCACAGAGGCCTTCCTTGGTACACACAATGTCCCCATTTCCCTTCCACTGAAATTAGACCTAGAAAGCATTCTTTTGTAGCCAATGAACTACATTGTGGTGTGCAGTTGGTTGTGGTGTGTGTGTGTGTGTGTGTGTGTGTGTGTGTGTGTTTTATCCACAGCAGTTTCTCCAATTTGCAAATGTGCCAATAGGCTCCAAAAGGTTGGTGGCCCTTATTATACAGTGGAGCCTCGGTTTACGAACACAATTGGTTCCAGAAGTCTGTTCATAAACCGAAGTGTTCGTAAACCGAAGTGAACTTTCCCATTGAAAGTAATGGGAAGTTGATTAATCCGTTCTAGACGAGGAAAAACACCCCCTAGAATGGATTAACCGCTTTGCTCCGATGCCTTCGCGGAGGCTGGGGAGCGTTTCCGCGACTGGGCTGCAGCCGCGAAAGCGGTCCCCGGCCTCCGCAAAGATATCGGAGCAAAGCCCCAGCCTCCGGAAGGCATCGGAGCTGGGACTTCGCTCCGATGTCTTTGCGGAGGCGGTCCCCGGCCTCCGCAAAGGCATCGGAGCGAAGTCCCGGCTCCGATGCCTTCCGGAGGCCGGGGAGCGTTTCCGCGACTGGGCTGTGCAGCCGCGAAAGCAGTCCCCGGCTACCGGAAGCCGGGGACCGCTTTCACGGCTGCACAGCCCAGTCGCGGAAACGCTCCCCGGCCTCTGGAAGGCATCGGAGCGAAGTCCCGGCTCCGATGCCTTCCAGAGGCTGGGGAGCGTCGCGAAAGTGCTCCCCGGCCTCCGCAAAGACATCGGAGCGAAGTCGCTCCGATGCCTTTGCGGAGGCCGGGGAGCACTTTCGCGACTGGGCTGTGCAGCTGCGAAAGCGGTCCCTGGCTTCCGGTTGCCGGGGACCGCTTTCGCGGCTGCACAGCCCAGTCGCGGAAACGCTCCCCGGCCTCCGGAAGGCATCGGAGCCGGGACTTCGCTCCGATGCCTTTGCGGAGGCTTGGGAGCCGTGAAAGCGGTTCCCGGCCTCTGCAAAGGCATCGGAGCGAAGTCCCGGCTCCGATGCCTTCCGGAGGCTGGGGCTTTGCTCAGATGCCTTTGCGGAGGCCGGGGACCGCTTTCGCGGCTCCGCAGCCTCCGCAAAGGCATCGGAGCGAAGCTCAGCCTCCCCGAAGGTATCCGACGCTCCGATGCCTTTGGGGAGGTTTGGCCTTCGCTCCGATGCCTTCGGGGAGGCCGTGCCTTCACTGCGGGCCTCCAGGAGGCATCGGAGCGAAGGCCCGGCCTCCCCGAAGGCATCGGACACTCAGTAGACCTCCGGCACCTCGGTTTACTAACTTCCGGGTTAGGATAGTTCGTAAACCGAAAGTTCGTAAACCGAGGTGTTCGTAAACCGAGGTACCACTGTATAGTAAAGTCCTGTGTTCATTTACCAAAACCGAGAATTAGCTATAAAAGTAACATGTTACATGCAGCACAAAAACTTTGGTTATGTAACATATATGCGACCAAGCTGCTAAATACATTGCATGGCTCAAGGGCACTTAAGTGAATCTTATTCCAGATACTCGAGTCTTAGAGGGCACTTAGACCTCATTGACCGAGCTATATAGGCTACTCTCATGATCTATATGGTGTTGGGTAACAGCCTGAACTTCCCTGCCCTGTTGCTTGTGCTGCTTTACTTTTTTCAGATAGTCAGTAGACTAAAATCAGAGCTTGAGAGCCAACACATTTCATATGAGTGCTGCATCTCTTAGAATAAACAAGATAATTTTACTACTAAAATTAAACTTTATATTTCTATGGCCAATTTGATTAGCGTGTTAGATACAAATTGTGTATAAGTTTGTAGGAAAATAGGCTGTAGGTTCCATAAATATTTTGTAATGAAGCAAATAGCCAGTTGGCTATTCATATCCAAAATGTGCTTGGTTAGGTTTTCTTGAACTGCTAAACACCGATATGTTTAAATTATAAAACTATCCTTGCATGATGTGGAAACTGTAAATATGGTTATTTATAGTGAGAAGAGTGCTGTTTGCTTGCATTGACTGTTTAATGACCCAACCAGCCCTGATACACATACAGATACAGATTATAAGAACTGATGCAATGAAACTGTTCATTTCTGAGAACAGATTATATTTAGCTATGTAAATCTATTAGTGCAATCCAGACATCACCATTGCTCTTTGAATTTGTATCTGTTCCTGTAAGGAGTGTATTCATGACTTGCTCAGATTGTCCATATTTAACCAGAAATTAAGTCATGTTTATAGGTGGACTAAAGCATAACTAAATTCCAGTTTTTTTATTATTCTTATATTTTGTTGCTAGCTTTGCTTCTCCCTTCAATCTCTTCCCATACTTAGGTTTGTTTTAAAAACGAGTGCTTGGGGAAATACAGCAGGAGGGCTTTCACAGTATTTATTTAAATGATTCCTATCTGCCACTCACTGTTGGGTACAAAAGAAAAATCTACTGGGTTTGACATCTCTGTAGTGTTGTGCAGGATTGGTGAGCCGATGTATGGTAATGATGAAGAAGGAAGCCGCTTGGAATTCAACCTAGATGGTAGAAAATGCAAGATGTCAGTGAAGCCATATATTAAAGAGAATTTGAATTGGAAACAGAATCCCAACCTGCCACTGGGGGCATTTTGATCATTTTGATGTATTAAACTTTTATAGCAGAATTCAGATGAAGCTGAATTACGATACTTAATCTTGGGTGGTTTATGGTCTGCTGAGGTTTTAAGGCAGACATTGTTTGAATGAGTGAATCTGGGGTTAATAATAATTTCCCCTTATTTTTGTACACTGGGTGTGTGCAGTGTGTGTATAAACATCTTACAGTGTCAAATTGAATTGCTGACAACATGAACAGCCTGAATGTTGAATACTGTATATTGCACCTGAGATTATTTTGTTTAAACAATACTGTATGTCTGTGCTTTGTGTGTTTGTGGATGTGGACCCACTGTATGCTTGTAATATTATATATTGTGTGCATGTATGTGCATCAATATAAAAAAAATCACCCATGACACATATAACATAGTGGAATAAAGAAGCAACTTTACTTTTCCCTACAGCAAAAATCTAAATTTTGTATGGTTGTCTTTTTTGTCAGTAACCACAGATGAGCTTTCCAAGTCCTGAACACGGCAATAAAAAGAAATCAATTACTATTAGAGTGGCACTCTAGGTTAGAGGCATTATGGGGTTCACACTTGGTTTTGCAGCAGGGAGATGATACTTAGCTGCAAATCAGGCATGATGCAAAAGATGGATGAGACAGAGTTCAAGGAGCAGTAATGTGAGGGTCCAGCACTATCTTTCCAAGCTGTCTCAGCAGCATGATGGATGACTTGGTAGCAAGAAGCAATAATACTTGATGATGAAAGATTCATCTCCAGATCACGAGCCACTGCAATGCCTACCTGGCTGGTGCTCCAGCAACACAGTGATTCCTGATTTGTTATAAGGATCTAAATTACTGTACTTAAGCAAGCAAACCAGGATGTTCAATTAGGAACCAGGGTTTTTTTGTTTTTTGGCAGCTGCTAATGAAGAAGGTAGCGTATCAACCATTCCTGCTCATTGTAAATGTAATTACCCCATATTTATGCATAGTACTTGTTGATGAGATCTTGTAAGCTTATGCTAATATGGTCTGTAATTTGTTACCTCCAGAAATCACTCTCTGTGTGCCTTCTGGTCATTATCGTGAAACATGATAAATGATCTCGCCCATGAGGTGTAAATGAAAATGAAATGGATAATTGGATGCTATGTCTAAAATGTGGCTGGAATAGGTTTTTTTTTTGCAATTATAATTAATTTTTCCCCTCTTCTGGTTTGAAATAAGGTGCCTTGCTATGTATCAGTGACCTTTAATCATCTTGGCTTTTGTATTGTTTGAGAATAATTTTTCAACAGATGGAACAAGGCACACTCAGAATTGTTCACTTAAATCCTTTTCAAACAGTTTCAAATATTTGGCTGTTTAATAATTTGCAGAAAACCACTAACCATGACTTTCCTAGCATAGTTTATAAAAATAGTACATTTATGAGCAATTTGCTGCTGCGTCTATGATACTCTGTTAAACTATAGTTGGGCAGTTATTTATAGGGTCAGTGCAAATACATTGCTAGTGGGCCGTGTATATGGGTGGAAGAATGGCAATGAATTGCCCAATGTAACCCACACAATATTTTATATATTGTCTTAAGAGCATACCCAGGTTAGGATTAACATATGTGAAGATGTAATGCCAAACCATAGGTAGAAGTGGGGTTGGGGTTGGTGGCAGTGTCTGGTCCTCTAGTACTTTACCTATCCCTTACTATTGAATAGTGGCTGGATAGATAGATGAGAGAGAGAGAGAGAGAGAGAGAGAGAGAGAGAGAGAGAGAGAGAGAGATGATAGATGATAGATGATAGACAGATGATAGATAGACAGATATAGATAGATAGATAGATAGATAGATAGATAGATAGATAGATAGATAGATAGCCCTCATAATATAATTCTCTAGGTCTAGGCAACCTACAATAAAATTAAAGCAGGACTAAAAACATAACAATTATGCTTTCAAATGCCACATTAAAATCCTGAACCAGCAAGAAAGACTAAAAGAAAAACTATGGCTAATGATTGGCTAATATTGGAGCTGCATACCAGCCCATGGAATGCTCATGATTTGTTGTAGATTGCCATGACTACAGCTGTGAATATTGTCCATCTCCGTAAACAAAGCAAAATGTATTCTGTAGGAGAAACTTGTTATGTCCTTATATATCAATATTTATATATAATTTATGGGTTTTATCCAAGAAAGAATTGGCTTACCTGTGTGACCCTTTCCCATTTTTTTTCTGAAAAGCTTATCAATAATTCAAACCAAATGAATTATGAGAACCATAGGGTTAGAATACTTACCACTGGGAAATCCATTATTGCTGACTGTGGGAACAAAGGCTGACAATGAAGCAAAAGATTAGCACTGGTTTGTAAGCAAAAAGTGGCCTTCTGGTTTTTGGAATAGTATAACAATTGTAATTCAGTAGCATTATTAGTATTTTATCATGCTAAACTAAGAAGAAAGGTGAACAAGTGTTCACGGAACACCTGTTTCCTTGTGTTTTATGTGTTTTATGGGCATATCCAAATATTCCCAAACCATCCCAAGAGCATAATACAGATTACTTGAGGCCAGGTCTAGAACTGTGAAAAAAGAGAGAAAATAGTGATCCCTGTAATGCAGAGTATGTTTGCCTTAGTTTGGTTTGGTTTGGTGTCAAATCAGGTTGATCACATTCTGCTAAAGAATAACAAGAAGAAGAAGAAGAAGAAGAAGAAGAAGAAGAAGAAGAAGAAGAAGAAGAAGAAGAAGAAGAAGAAGAAGAAGAAGAAGAAGAAATAATTTTGATGGTGAAATATTAAAATATAAATAAGCTTGTTTCTTTGAAGTTGGAAATTTGTTTGCAAGACAAATGAAAATCATTCTAGCTCTGTCACCCTACTTTATTGCCAGATCTTTAGGCTTCATTATTATGGAGACACTTCAACAGTTAGTCCGAGGCTGCGTTAGAAATGCCTACACCCATTGGAGTGGCACAAGTTGGTTCTAGCCCTGACCCTGCTCCACAACCTCTTTAAGTGCTTCTGCTTAGCTGGGATGTGTTCCTGAATTGTGTTAATGCCGCTTGCTTTTCTGGATGAAGGTTGGAGGTGTGCATGTATAGAAACTGCTGGTTTAAATTGGCTGTATAAAAGGCAAGAGTTGCATCTTTTGCTCCACCCATTCTTTGTCTCTGACCTCACCTTGCCTCTGGCTCCCCCCACCACTGGCCTGTGCACCCACACCCACACACCCCGATTGCTGCATGGTGGAGAGTAGGTTGCAATGATTCCTGACTCTCAGTTGTTTAATAATAGCAGCAACAAAAGGACCCCTCTCAATTATCATCAAACTATCCTCAGATTATACTACTGAAATGAAAAAAAAATCTGGGGGAGGTAACCAGATGTGGTGGCGACAGGGTTGCTTGGAAGGACTGTGAACTCAAAAACAAACACCTGGCCTCAGAAGAACACCTGGTATCTGAAGAAGTGTGCATGCACACGAAAGCTCATACCAAAATAAAAACTTAGTTGGTCTTTAAGGTGCTACTGAAGGAATTTTTTTATTTTACTTCGACCCAGACCAACACGGCTACCTACCTGTAACCTGGCCTCAGAATTCTTCAATACTTAGTGTATGTCTTTTGGACCTGGGCTGAAGTGAATGATTGCTTTATTTAAATAAGAAGGTCACATGTGCAATGGACATGAAGCGAATCCTGCTTTTAACTTCTGCTGACAGTGCCTAGTGCTAAAGGACTGTTCCTTTTTTATTATATAAGGACAGATTGTAAAATGATTGCAGTGGTGTTTCAAATTGAGGTGAATAAAATGCCACGGTGATGTGCAGGTTGTGAAATTCAATATGCAGGAGTTAGCAGTTTCCGCTGCAAAATCATTCTTCGTAGTTCAGCATGCCAGGCAGTCAGGAGGCATTGAGTCACTAAGAATAAACACTCCCAGGTATCCAGTTGTGCATGGCTTTTGTATGTTATACATAAAGTCGGCATGTTAAGTGGGGGCTTCTGCACTGAACAATGGTAAACACAACCCCTCTGGGTTTTCTTTAAAAAAGGTTTATACATTTTTGAGAATACAACTTCAAAAAATCGATAGGATGTACAAATATAAGGGGGAAAAAACATAACTAAAACCGCAACTGACTAACTCAAGAGTCCTGAATTTTGATTGCTGCTGGGAACTGTTAGAAGTCCCAGAGGTTGCAGTTCTGAGTTTGTCTACCTGAGATGTGTGAGACCTGCTGGCAAAGAGTGGGTAATACATTTAAAAATGATAATACTTCCAAGTCATGGCTGGGAAGAGGAGGAGAATTTGCAAAGAATGTTGGCTTGTCATTGTCATGCAAACCAGGAATCCTGGCTTACAGCAAATCTGATCAGTTTCAAAAGCAAGCCAACTTCAAGCTATAAAGTTATGATGCTGGCTTGTTTAACTAACCACAGTTTAATATAACCCAATATTCCTGGCTTTGTAACAACAAGTAAAACTAATTACCACATAAGTTTGCCTCCTGGCTGTGCAAGGGGAAGAAGGAATGGGTGAGACCAGCTCTTTGATCTTTGCATCTAATCCACAGAGTGCCAAATGTTGGTTTAGTGTTACATGTAAATGCAACCAATACTTGTTCATTGTTATCTCTGGCTTCTTGCCCAGTTTTGGTATCATGCCTTGTACTTAACTTGCACATGGAATCAGTTCCAAAAATATGTGATCAAAATCGTGGAGTATCTGGGGGCTGTGCTGGATTTTCATAGGTCACAGTCTATGGCTGAGCACTGACGTAAACACAGACACTGCAAGTCTGCTTTCATGATTCAGCTGTTAAACAGTTGTCCATCAGGCCCCTTGTGTCCACATCTTCCGTCCCCATGTCATATTTGTCGCCACCTGTAGGTGAGGAAAGTTACCTAAGTGTCCTGCAGTTGGGAGACATTTAGTTGTGGAACATTTAATTAACATGGCAGGGGGCAAATGCAGAGGAGACACTGCTAAGCAGTTGAGAAGAGGCAGGACTGAGGGGCTGCTAATCTCAGTATGGCTGAACAAAAGTAGTGTGAGGAGAATGCTGTTGTGCGCAGGTCCTGTTTGTGGGCTTGGCATCTGATTGGCCACTATAAGAACAATATGTTGGACTAGATAGGCCTTTGACCAGATCCAAGAGGACTCTTCTTTTTTAATCGTATAGATTTTATTGAATTCTAACATAAAAATTGACAGAAGAAAACATAAAACAGGTAATTTAGAAACAAACCCCACCCCAGCTGGGCTCTTCTTATGCTTTCTGTTTCCAGTCGGAATGATTTTTTGTGCTGCAAAGGCTCTGCTTTTTGTCGTCTGCAGCCAGGTGGCTTACACAATACATTGCCCTATTTTTTTTTTATCTTTGTGCTGAACTCCTGGGATCACAAAGCTGGTCAGTGACTTCAAAATGGACAGGCTGGCTGTTGATTAACTGCCCTGGCCAATAGCGTACAGTCCTTACATTAATAAGGAATGTGATCTGGTTGGAAAGAGCTTAAACCAGTGTGTGTTTGGAGAAAGCCCAGTTCAATCCTATCTCTCTTTCAATAGTGCTGCATCCTGGGGTACCCTTTCTGTCAGTTTTCTCTGGACCTCCTTAGATTGACTAGGATCTCAATCTCTATGCGTGTTTACAGACAGAGACACACAGCATTTGTGATTGTGACTGTATGCTTGTGTTTTGAATAGGATCCCATAATCCAGAGACGACTGTAGCAGATCTCCCACCTTAAACGTTAGCCCCATCCAACCATGGATGGGGAGTGTGAAAAGTGGGGTGAGCGAGCTGGATCTGCCCCTGCCCTATTGCCCTCCAGAGAGTCGCCACCCCCATCTTTTCTTTCCAGATTGCTATGACACCTGAGTAGACTTTATTTCTAAATTGATGGTACTGCTTGCAAAATGTGATACAGAATTAGTGTTGGCTACTTCGTGTCTCCCATAATGCTGTGATCTCAAATGTCCTTTTTGGGGGTACAAGAGTCAACACGCTGGCCAATTTCAGGCTTTATTAAAAGAAGAAAGGTTGCTGCATACCAGTATCAGTCCCAGTAAATGCTCACATACCAGTGCCAATCGCTAGCTGCCCCACTTTTGGTTCCAGATTAAACAGTGGAAGCAAACTTTTTTAAAAAAAAATCATCACAGGAGAAAAATTGTGATGCAGTTTTCCTAGTAGACGGAATCCCTAGATTCTATGAACCTAAATTCAAAACAAACTAATTCTTCATAAGATTTCCCCCTCCAATGCACAATGTATATTTAAAGCTAATTTGGACCTCCAACTGAATCTAATTTCAATGATGAAGCTAGCATTCGTGATGACAGTTCATTTGCTGTGAAATTAAGATGTTAAATGTCAAACTTATGAAGGTCAATCACATTAAGAACAAACACTAAACTGTGCAGAACATCATTCCACCAGCTCTGCTAGTGTGGAATTTTATTTTGAAATAGAGTTAAAATGCAGGCAACATTTGATTCTTTAGAGGAGTTTTATAACTGATATAGAGGCTCACTTTAGGCGTTTTCCCCACTGATTTATAATTGGGGATGCCCTCAACCTTTGACTTCAAAGAACATAATACTATGTTTAGGAAAATATACTTCAATTAACAGCATGCTTGTTATGGATTAAACTATGCATTCATAAGGCTAATATATCACTGCATAATACATTTTTCTTAGGTTGGAGGCACAAAGCATATTTTTATATTAGCATATACATTTTGGTTTTAGGCTCTTGAAGACAAGGAGATGTTTATAAAGTCTATGCATGTTTCAGTAAATTATGCATGAATTTTAATCAGTTATTAAACGAACCAGTAATTGTTGAGCGGCATTATTAATATTCTTCATAACACAATACTCTATCAGAGCCAGAGGTGTGGTGTAACCAAGAATCCCAAAAGTACACTAAACGACAACTGAAGCATGCAGTCCCAATATACCAGATAAACTTTGCTGATGTTACCTAATTAAGTTTCCTATTAATGGTTCTCATTCCTTATTCTACAACCTGAGCTATCAAATATTCCCCAATTATAATTTCAAAATTACAGAGTTTACTTTCCTATTGCAAGTAACCTGAAACTTTTTGCATCTTTAAACAGAAGTTAGTGGGCAGAAGTCTGAGGCTGTTATGCGTTGGGTTTATATCGCACCGTTTTCATATGTATATACCATGACAGCTTTATATGTATATAGCCTCTAGCAACTCTTAATTTAAGGAGACTGAAGGGGCTCATCTTTTAGCTTGCTATCCCGTTGCTATGACTCACAAGATTCATTAACAAGCTCTAGCAGATTATCTCAGCAAATCCCAATTCAATTTCTGAAATTATATTTTCGCAAAGTATTGTACAATGGGAGATAAAGAAGAATGTGCACATACCACATAGTGTCATAGCTAGAGCTGGACCGTCAGGCCAAAGTCCAGAGCCCTGCACCCCAGGGTGTTCCAAGTGACCACCCAGAGAGCAGCAGTGGCCAACATACCAGGGCAGTAACACCTAGGCTGGTGGGCATGCCAAGATCCACTAAGACTGGTTGCTGCAGCATTCCTTCCTTCCATCCATCCATCCATCCATCCATCCATCTATCCACCCATTCATTGCATTTATATTCCACCTTTTTCCTTCATGGAGCTCAATGTGGCCTATACATTGTCCTCCCCTTCCTCATTTAATCCCCACGACAACAATACGATGTAGGTTTCCCACCCCGATGTACACTTGATGACCAAGAAATAATAAGAAATTGAAAAGCCTGCAAAGGGGAAGGTATTGAATCAAGTGGCAGGGGATGGTTGCTTACCAGGATTTATTTATGAGTAAACATTATAGAAAGATCTTGGATGTGAGGAAAACAATGGCTGTATAGCACTGTATTAAGTGTTGTATGGAACTACTGTTTTAATTGTGCCTTAGACAGGACTGAAGGACCAGAGTATGGAAGAAGCAATCAGAGTTGGTGGGTTTCCGTTTTCTAGTGTAACATCCACTTTTGGTTGGAGCAATTAGGACTGGGGGTTCTCTACCCTCTACAATAGTATTCCAATATTGCTTCCATGCATTGCTCACATAGAGCTGGAGAGGGGCAAGGACAAACTGGGGCATTGGTGCCCTCAGTTGTATCTTCTTTGCCAACACTGTCGGGAGAAAAATATAAGTAAAGAAGAGCAGGTGGTAGCCATTCCATCTAGAGTTGAAAAAAAGCTGCTTCCTGAGAAAGTCCATGCTTATTGTTCAGCTTGTTTATTTGTCCAAATACTGTACATTTGTCCAAAGTTATGACACGACATAATTGCTTTTTATTCAGTAGATGAAAGCAGAGTGGTAGGCGTTTTTAATTATGATTATGAAAGATCTATTCAAATGACAAGCAAATAAAACCCTTCAAACAATGTAAGCCCAATCATTAGGAGATCACAGAGTCCTGGAGAAGGGAATGGAATGACTGGTAAATTTCACTTTCTCACTTTCTCTCATTTTTCCAATCTTAAATTCAGTTCTCCATATTTTTGCAAATATTTTGTGAAACATCCTCATTAAAATGCATCAGCATCTAAGTGCTATTTTTTGCATCTAATAACCCCCAATATAATGCATTTTTGTATGTTATTTTCATTGGTACAATACACCACATTGCAAAATTCACAAAAGAATTTTGAAGAATGGTTGCTTTTCAGTTTGCTTATTGTTCCAGAAAGTGCACATTTCTCCCCCATCTTCACCTGGAGATGACCCTTTATACATTAAGTACCTGGAAACATAGAGTTGTTGGTTTGTTGTTTGGTTGATTTTTTTGTATAGATATACTATTTATCTTCTCCACTTTTCACAAAATATATCAAAATAGCTTACAATATAAAATGCAATAAGATCAGCCTTCTGGACTTTGATGCAGTAGATGAATTTCATGTGGGGCTTACATCCAGTTGTTCATACAGGAGACACATAAGGAAGGAGTCATTTAATGTTCCCTAGCATTTCAAGAGATTAAACACATGTGGGATATCCTAATAGATTATTTACGTTAGATATTTTTCTAGTTGTCTATCCAGCGTTTTGGATTTGCTGCGTTGCAATACTGCTGATTGTGGAAACCCCGTGTGCCTTGAATTTAGCATTGATGCCTAATTAACTGAAACAAATTAGCCAAAATATGAGCCATCTGGAATGAAAATGAAGCCTGTGTGTTTATTAGTGGATTCATTTTATTCAGGAAAGTGTGTGTTGCTTCTAATTGCTTCCTGAAGTAAATCACTCCTAGGCAATGCTACTGTAGGCAGGGTCTCCATTGTTATAGTTTATTCTCTCTGTTGGTCCCCTAGTACTAAAGGCAATTTAACAGAAGTATTGAAATATATTCAGTCGTTTCAGTTTTTTATCAGCTGTGTGTTAAATATTCACACACTTCCTTACATTGCTGTTGTTTACTCATTTAAGATCCAGGCCTATGCCAATATATATCTTTCTGACTCAGCTCTTATAATTGTGTCTTACAGAACCACCTCGACCAATAGCACCCCCACAACTGCTTGGAGTTGGACCAACTTACTTGCTGATCCAGTTGAATGCAAATTCCATTATTGGAGATGGGCCGATTATCCTAAAAGAAGTGGAATACCATATGACAACTGGGACCTGGACAGAAACCCATGCTGTAAATGCACCAACTTACAAGCTGTGGCATTTGGACCCAGACACAGAGTATGAAATTCGTGTTCTTCTAACCAGACCTGGAGAAGGTGGCACTGGTCAACCAGGTCCTCCGCTTATCACCCGGACCAAGTGTGCAGGTATTGTTTGTTGTTCTAGACTCTATTCTGGATTTACTGTGATGTGGTACTGCTAAAACCTAATTTTAGAATGTGCTTTTTAATTTCTGCAACCCATATGTTTACATCACCTGTGCTGGCTTTAGAGTTCAGCTAAGAATTCAGCCGGTAGTAATTTCTCAAAGGGAAGTGGCACCTTTCTTCTGTTACAGGGGTTTACCCCCACCCTATGAGAACTGGTGCACGGCCGTAGCTAAGAGTGTATGCTGTGGGCCAAGTAGTTGGAGGTTTATATACAAGCTGTGCTATGAACCTGCAAGGCGACCTTAGCAAGCCACTCACCCTCCCCACCCCTACCCCCACCCCCACCCCAATTCACAATGACTTGAATTGAGAGGATTTCTTGTGGAATGGAGTTTCACTACCTTCTCGTCCCTGCTGTGGCCCCAGAAAAGCAGTTACTGAATAGCTCGGGAACGACCTTTGGTATACTTGAGTAGCTTTTACATAAGAAGATCATAGCCAAAATAATTAAAATGTGATTTCAGAGTTCCTTGTCAGAAAAGGGAGTTGCATTGGGGGGTGGGGGGAGATGGGGAAAAGTTTGAGTTATTCTTTAAGCATTTAAATAAATAAATAAACTTAAACCTAGGAATTGCATGTCTCAAGAGTACACCAAGTCTTCTTCTACCCAAGTCTGTTTCTTTGCCAAGTTTGTTTGTTTTTCTTTGCGTGTGGAGGTCCCCAAACCACCCCTAAATAAATCACAACGTAGACAGGATTTAAGTTTAATGGTTTTTGGCATGAATTTGGCCACAACTTTATTAAATCCAAAACAATGTGAGTGGTTGCGTAGGCATTGGTTCTCAACTGTCACCTAAGGACAGAAATGATAATAATAATAACTTGCCTTGTCAACACGGGGAAATCCAACAGGGAGAGACGGGGACCCGGGTGCACAGAACTCTCCCCTCTCCCCTCAGGCTCCCAGAGGCTTCAATATGCCGTCCTAGCCCCCTACCTTGGGGTTACGGACACAGCATAGAGCCCCTGTATTCCTGACCAGGATTTCCCCAACCACTCAGGCATTAACTTGGGGCCAACTTAATCAATAAGACCCTTTAATACAACCAAAATAACCAATGCCTAACTGCCAACCTTACAAGTTGTGACTATTTGCTATGCAGTAGGCGGAAACCCAAATGGCACCAGCCAATCAGCCAAGTGGGAAAAATTCCTACCGGCCCCTGAATACAGGTGACCAAAAAAAAAAAAAGTCATAGCAATGTCAACACAGAGGCCTATAAAAACAGCAGAGGGAGGGTGGGGATCAGAAACGCAGCCAAAGAGGAGGAAAAAAACCAAGCATTTAAGTATTTATACCCCAGGGGCTTGACTTACTAAATTGATACATGTGATTATGCCCAACAACAGCCCATATCCAATCAACGGTGGCCACTCATGCCCCCACCTTTGTCACAGGCGTGGTTTGCTAGCCCCCACCACAAATCGTGCTCTCCATGATGGAGAACCCGCATTACCATCTCCCGAGATTGATGAAATCCTGATAAACATACAATTCAAGCTGGGATACATGCGATGACAAGCAGCAGTGCTCCATCCTGCAACAGTGGCATTATGTGAAAAGCCCTAGACCTGCAGGAAATCTAGCGACTCTGAGCAACTTTAATGCTGGTGTGGGAAAGAGCTACAGCTGGAGTGGAGAACTTCTAACCCAGGCATCCCCAAACTTCGGCCCTCCAGATGTTTTGGACTACAATTCCATAGCTGCCAAGTTTTCCCTTTTCTCGCGAGGAAGCCTATTCAGCATAAGGGAAAATCCCTTAAAAAAAGGGATAACTTGGCAGCTATGCAATTCCCATCTTCCCGGGCCACTGGTCCTGTTAGCTAGGGGTCATGGGAGTTGCAGGGAGTTGAGTCATATTTGGATGGACTGCCAGTCCCAGTCTCCCACATTTAGCCTTCTAGGCCATTTCCCTCAGATGATACCCACCTGCCCCACACCTGATGTCAGATGTGATGTCGGATACGGAGATGGTACATGGCTGGATCATCTGCTCATGCACTAATCCCTGCAGAAAGCAAAATTTAAAGCCACACACACCAGCTAATTTGTTAGGAGTTCAGTCTTGCTTGGTTTGGGAGTGCAAACGAGTTGCTTGTGGAGGAGTAATTGGCACACCTGATAATAATAATAATAATAATAATAATAATAATAATAATAATATATTATTTATACCCAGCCCATCTGGCTGGGCTTCCCCAGCCACTCTGGGCAGCTCCCAATCAAATATTAAAAACACAATACAGCATTAAACATTAAAAAAAAATCCCTAAACAGGGCTGCCTTCAGATGTCTTTTAAAAGTAGGATAGTTGCTTATTGGCTTGACATCTGATGGGAGGGCATTCCACAGGGCAGGCGCCACTACCGAAAAGGCCCTCTGCCCGGTTCCCTGTAACCTCACTTCTTGCAGAGAGGGAACCACCAGAAGGCCCTCGGTGGTCCTGCCCACCTGTCAAAGTTGGCCCTCAGTGTGGGGAAATGCAGGGCAGTCTCGAGCAGGTCGTGCACCCTGGTGCTGAGGGGCGGAGATCGCTCCGGTGCCCCCGCCCTTACAGAGCGCAGCATGGTTGCCTACCGGTCCGGCGCCCTGGCGCACCGCGCCACCGGGGGTCTACCTAGAGTTGGCCCAGGGGAAATGTGGCCTTGCTGAACCAAAAAGGTTCTCCACCCGAGCTGCGGAATAGGAATACATTTTCTCACATTAGTAGGTGGCCCAAGAAGGAACAGTGTTGCTGTATCTCCAACATTGCTAAAGTTGCATTAGAACCCAGTGTCAGAGGTGGTCTTATAAATAGAAGAGCAGTAGTTTTGTACAAGCTGCCTTTACAGTTCCATTGCTTGTTAGCAGAAGAAATCTCAACAGCTGCAATGTTACAGATGTTGAGCCTTTTCATGGGTCACTTTAATTGTGTAGCTCACAGCAGCCTCTGTGCCTTTCCTTCCCCCTGGAGTTCACGGATCTCGCCACAAGTTCCACTTCCAACGTTCACTCTAATTGTGGGGAATCAAAAGCACAAGGCAATTGTGATTCTGCAAGTCACAAAATTAAAGCAACTCATGAACTATCCGAGGATCGTTGTTTTTAGTGGAGTAGTCAGTTTGGTGCTCCCCTAGGTAGGTGAGCTATATTTAATTATGAAAGGGGGGTGGGAATAAGAGTTTGTGGAAAATGTTGAGCAGCAACTGTTGCAAACATTCCTGTGCTGAATTTAATAAGCTATATCTCGGTAAATGGGGACACCTGGTGTTGATAACACTTTATTTTGAAGATAAAGTGCCTTGAGAATTTCCTATTCTGTGTCTCTGCCCTAGACAAACTACCCTGAAATTTGAAATACACAATGTTATTGCTACCCTAGGAATCATGTGTCAACCTTGGATCAGATGACACTTGCTGAAATCCGCCCGCTGTTAAAGGGTTCTCACTTCTCTTAAATATTTTAGACATTGGCGCAAACATCAGTAGAAGCTGGAAGTAACTTTTTTGATTGGAGCATTAGAGTTAGAACTGGAAAATAATCATTTTACCTCCATTTTCCATTATGGCATACAGTATAGGGGAATGAAGAGCTTTGCTCCGGAAATATTGGTTATTCTTATCTTGAGCCTGCTATGGTTTGATAGACACAATTAAGTATGGTGAAGTTATGGTAATTTTAGAAATCACCAGTATATTATTGATGAATTAGATGTGTAAAGTAATGATTGGATTAAATCAAACGCAAGGGTGTCATCCAATGTCTCATGACTGGACTTAACATTCTTCTCTATTCCTTGCACCCTCCACAGATTTCTGCTCAGGAAGTTTCCCCAATTCACTGGAGGAGATTTTGAGTGTTCCTGGGGGGCTGCAGGTGAAACAATAAGAAAAGGGAAGTCCCATTAGGTCAGCTGAATGTTTCTCTTACATCACCATAGCCAGTCCTCTGAAGATTGAATTAAATGCAATTTAAGAATAAAAGTTGATTCAGACATGTTAAGTTAGGGCTGTTGTCATTTATAAATACTTGTTTTCTCCCAGACTCATAGTCACATGACACTGGCTTAATGGTGTAGGTCTAAATTAAAACAATGTATATCAATTTCCACTCTTGTCCTACAACAATACTGGAAATTATGTTCAGGAAAATGTATTGTGTCTTCCAAATACCTTCTCAGATAGCCTCTCTTTCCATTGTAAACCCATTAAATAAGATATTAATAAAGCCATGAAAAGGCACTTCTAACTTGAGCGTCAAATGACAAAGCTGATCCAGGCTATGTAGCTGCTTGCTTCCTGTGGGAAGCCTGTAAGCTGGGCATGAGCATAGCAACACTCTACCCATCTGTAATTCATAGCAACTAGTATTTATAGGCATTCTGCCTCTGAAATTAGAAGCAAAATGTAGCCATTGGGGCTAGTAGCCATTTATATCCTTATCTTGATTATGTAATCTCAAAAATATAGTGGCTGAAATCTAATGAAAGTTTAATATATAGCCTAGTGTGCTTTATTATAGAGCTAGAGTTTTCCAAACATTTTTTATTGGGCTTCAAAGGTTTATTTTTAGTGTACAAAGGATGTGGAGCTAAATTGTTAGGAGGGATATGTTAGAAAACTGCTGCAGGCTGTACTTACTTTGAAGACAACACTATTTTTTAATTTTAAAATAAATTGAAAAAATGAACTTTACACAATGTTGATATGGCAGTTAATGTTTTGACATTTTCAAACCATTTTCTGTGATCTCTTGTCCACTCAGATAGACACACACACACACACGATCACCAGAAAATGTTTATATATCTAGGAATGATGGTTATATATCTAGGAATGATGGCTGCAACTCCCATCATTCTCAGCCAACATGCCCAGTGTCAGGGATGATGGAAGCTGGAGTCCCAGAAACATCTGGAGGGCCACAAGTTGGCCATCAATGGTTTATTAAATAGTGCAGTGTTAAGCATCCAGTATACATCATATATCAAGTAGCCCAGCTAAACTGATTCATAGCTGCCAAGTTTTCCCTTTTCTCGCGAGGAAGCCTATTCAGCATAAGGGAATTTCCCTTAAAAAAAGGGATAACTTGGCAGCTATGAAACTGATTAGACTGTGATTTTAGATCTAGCAGATGGAAGCATTTTTAAATTGACTGATTTGCCTTCAAAAAACTTTCATCACAAAATCTGCTGAGCCTATGGGAATTCTCCGTATGCAGGAATCCATAACAGAACTGCATGGATGAGTTCCCCTCATAGTTGAATTCAAAATCAACCTGTCGTAATAATCTCCTTGGGAATTTGGGTCTGAGACATACCAGTATCCAGGGTGTGTAATTAAACCACCTGTCTAAACTCTAAAAGACAAGTCGTTCTGCTATGATTCATTGGGAACAAAATTCCTAAAGGGCTGCAATATCAAAAGGGCTACTTGTAGCTTCAATCCAATCTCATGAGGCTGCAGCAACCAGAGAGCTTTCTCAGACAGGCGAGACAATTCTGAAGGCACTCTGATGGCAGGTTCTTTAAAGATTTTACAGGCCAGAACAAGCAACTTAACTTAATGATGGCAACAGCCAGGATAATATGCTCATTACAAGGCACCCTGTTCAAAAGCCAGTCTGCAGCGTTTTGGAACTTCACGCTGCACAAAGTGAGAAGATATACAGTGGGACAGGCTTTCACTGTGCACTAGATTGTGGCCATAAATAGATTCTAAAAGAGACAGCGTTCAGCAGGGGTGTCATAGTTTTGGGTACTAATGTATGCATTTTTTTCCAGTATATGGCAGTGAAGCATAAAATCAGTGGATAAATCTTCAGTTAATAGTAAAGTTAAATAACCACAGAATAAATTTAATATTTATACAGTTTGGCTTAGTTAAAACATACTGGCTTGGTTTCTAGATCATAGTTTGAAGGTGGTGGCAGCAGATCTAGAGGCAGTGGGGCAGGGCACAGTCTTGGAACCAAGAACTGCCTTCATATATGTGATGCACCTGCCCAGAAAGAGCAAATGTGTGCATATGCAGTAGACCCTTAGGGCTGGAGAGTGCCATCAGTGAGCTTGCCCAGCCTCATCATTCAAAGCTTGGTGTGAGGGGCATGTCAACTGTTGGGCCATCTTTGCACGGACTGTTTGCTTATGAACCTCTAGCTTTCCAGGTGCACTTAGGAATCTTGATTTCTGGAGCTTGTCTTTGCTGCTAAGCTTGTACCGTTCTTAGCTTGAATAAATATCTATTCCTTATTCAGGTAGGTAGCTGTGTTGGTCTGGCGCAGTTGAAACATATAATATTTTTTTTAAAAAAATTGTCCATTGGCACCTTAGAGACCAACTAAGTTTGTTCTTGGTATAAGCTTTCGTGTGCATGCACACTTCTTCAGACTATAGATAGATAGATAGTCTGAAGAAGTAGATGCACACTATCTATTCCTTATACTTGCTTAACAGCTGCTATCATTGAGTTTGGGGAGTTTTTCACCATGTTTTGAAAGGTCAGAGTTCACACACATAGGGGATGGGGGGGGAGCTGTTTTGCTATGGTATACTAACACCTGCACTCAAAAGTGACGAATAAATATAATAAATTAATAAATATGTCTTGCTAGTTGCAATGTTGTTCACTACACAGATTGGCATCTATAATTGAGAGGGTCATTGTGAAGGTTATACGGTACTGAATTTCAACTTTCTCTGTTAGGGAATAGATCCAGATGAAGATTATACTATATTATTTTGAGGTCCTAGAGAGGAAGCAGAGTATGAAAGTGGCTAAAGGTGCAGGGAAACTGACAGTTCAAATACATGAAAACAATGCAGAACTGCACAGTCCATTTAGAGATTTTTCTAGAGCAGGGATTACTTTTGGAATTGAAGATGGGCCTCAGATCTAGAACTGCTAGAGAGACCTAGAAAGTGAGGCATGTGAAGATTTCTATAGCTGGTAATAAAACTCACATCGGATACAAATATTTTTAATATTTGAGACTGTGCTTCAATGCTGCATTTAGCCTTTCTTTAAGACTCCTATAATGGCAAGAAAGCAATCCGAACATGATGATAAAAAATGGGAGTATCTCCTCTGCATGCAAGTAGAGAAAAATGACCTAATTTAATTTACATACACACACCTTTGGAAAGCCATTCATCAGTGCAGGTGAGAAGAGTATGGGTATTATGTCTTCTATACATTTACAGATTTTTCTCCCAGTTTGTATCCTTCCCGACAAGAGGAGAGCCCCAGCTGCATTCAGACCACAGTGATTTATCAGATGTGTGGGCATCTAGTCAATAGATCACATTTCTGAGAAGAGCAGTATCTGTAGCAAGAAAATGTATTGAGCACATTAATCCAAAGACTCTACTCCAGCAGTAAAAGAGGCGACACAGATGATCATTCATATGATACTGCTCCAGAAGACCTTAGAGACAAGCTCATGCTACAAAGTTCAAATCCTGATAATATAATCTTTGTAGTATATCTGAAGGTTTCCAAATTTGCCATTTTATTTCATAACTGTTTTCATTGAAATTTTGATTGTTTTGGAAACGAAAGTGGCTTTCTAATCTAGATGGTGGTGGAAAGAATTTTTAATTGATGATTATATATTTAGTCTACACACACACACAAACAAACAAAGAAACAAAACATGTGGAATTCAGAGTAAAAAACTGGAGCATATAGTGATGCTAATTGACAGGATTAGAAAGGCAAAAGGCTGGGTTCTATGGATGCTTTATAGACACCTACAACTTTATAGACACCTACTAACAATGAGCCATTTAACACAGAGCAAAACCTGTAGGGATTTGCCAAGTAATAGGGGAGATCAAATAAAACCGAGGCAATAGTGGCTGTGGAAATATGAAAATTTCCTTTGCTGGGTGGATGGTTGGAGTTTCTTTTAATTATACAGCAGATAAGGAGAGAGAAAGTAGGATATTGCAGCGGGTTATTACTGCATTGCAAGGGGTTGGACTCGGTGACCCTTGGGGGTCACTTACAAATCTACAATTCTATGATTCTATGATATGTGAATCAAATATCAAGGGTACCCAATGTGGTATCCTCCAGATGTAGTCAAACCACAGTTCCCAGTGCCACACCCAGCACAGCCAATATCAGAAGATGATGGGAATTGTAGTCCAGTGAAATCTGGGAGGTGCCATGTTGGGGACCCCTGCTGTATATTCAGCTGAAAATATTAGTATTTTACTCAGCTGCCCCAGCACCACTTGCAAAGTATCTTCACACTGAGTGTGTTTAATAAGAAACTGCCGATGTCTCAATGGTGCAAAAAGGAATAGTACAACAGCACTCCTTCTTTTCCAATAATAAAGTCTTCTGGTGGGGGGGGGGGTAAGTTGGCCATTACAACCCTAAGGCAATATTTTCCTTAAAACATGTTTTTTAATTCTACATTATTAAATGCTTCCTGGTATGCTCCACTAAGTAATTATGGCTAGGTGTGACAGAAAAGACTATTATAAACTTGTTTAATTTGCCGCTAGTAACCTAGGGCTTACAAATCAATTTATTAACCTCAATATTGGTCTAAATCTTCCTTAAGAAAAGCCATCAGAAGGCAAACTGGGACAGAAATATAAATCTGTTCTCGAGGCCTTTGCGCTTTTGACAACTAATTTACAGCTCAACCCTACGACTTACTTTCCCAGCAAATACAGACATCCTTTAGAGAGCAGTGTCTGCTGCATTGCCACATGAATTCATGCAATGGTGTTATGCTGCCTTGCATATATAGTCACCAAAGTAAGTATTTTGGGTTTGTGGCATCAAGTTACTTGGTTCATTCATTTCCTTAAAGCATTATTACCCAGCTTTTCAGCTTACATAGGACCCGTTAAAAACAAGAAAGTTCTTGGGTTCATGCTTGCAATCTAGGCATTGTACACATAAGAAGGGGGGAAGATAAAGGGGGAGGAAGAGTAGCAAACTTGGGTTCCAATTCCTAATGCTACATAATTATTTAGAGGAGGCAGCAAATGGAGATGGTCTGCCAGCAAAGCTAATGGTATGGCTTCTGCTGTAGGCAACTGGAATGGTTGTCATTCTTTCTGTTCTGCAGTTTTTGAGAGCTAATTCATCGTCATCTAACATCCTTGTTTAGACTGTAACATCCTTGTAAAGACCTTCAGGATGGATATTGTTTTATTCTATTTGCGCAATTCCTTTTTAAGGGACTGTTGTTCTGAGGGAAATAGTTGGGGCCATGAGGTCCTCCAAGTGCTGATACAGGACAAATAAACAATGCTTGTTCATTTAGAAAGGGTCTTCTCAAAATAACTCATTCCGTTGTTAGCGCTGCAGCTCCTCAGAGCTGTAAAATATGTGACTAAGAAGTTCATCTGGATTTGAGTTATTTTATTTGGCTATGATTTACTGTAGAAGGGGATTCAAAAGAAAAATTACAAAGAGTCTTTGTTAATTTTTCAGTGCTATTTTATTGGTATAAATAAACACTCAAAATGTGTGTACTCGAGATTTATTGTATGTGCCCAGAAGAAAATGAAAACAAATGTGATTTGTTATACTTTATACCGCCTGCTTTCTAACCCTGCACTTAACATAATCTGGAAGAATAGCCCTGTTTTACTACCAGTGTAGGCTATTTGTGTTGTTGTTTTTCTAATCAAGAGTTTCTAACAAATTTTCCCTAAAGCAGAATTTGAAACAGGGTAGGGAATGTGCAGTTGTATAGATGTTGTTAGACTGTAGCTCCCACCAGCTGCAGCCTGGATGACTAATATCAAGGATGAAAAGGGGGAGTTCAGCAACATCTGGAGGGCCACAGGTAAATTGGGAGGATCCTGCCAGGCAAAACAACTCAAGTGACCCGAGAGAAGCTAAATAATTTTGGGAAGATTACCTATCTTCATCTAACTCAGCTAATTGTAGGCTTTGAGGGCTAACTGTGGGGTGCCACAGCCCCCACTCTCAGGACAGCCCAAACAAAGCCTAGGGTGTTTGCCTGAGTTGTTACCATTGCCTACCTCTCAGCAAAATTGCCACTTGCAAGGGAAACAAGCGGGCAGTTTTACAGAGTTTATCAGTGGCTATCTGCTACCCTTTTTGCAAATGAAACTGTTGGGAAGTGGGAAAGAAACTTAAATTTTGGCTAGAGGTGTTTTGACTTGAGAGCTATTTAACGGTGAGGTTCATTTTATGGCCTTTGATCATTGGTATATGTAGTCCAGTACTGCTGTGTGTCATCCATCCACCCCATGCAAATTCTCTAGAAGTTCCAATGCCCACTTTGCTACTTTCATCACATTTTGCTTCACTGATGCTAGATTTGCCCTTTCTCCATTGTATCATTGTTTCTCTTTACGTAAGCCCATGTTTTCAAGTTTATTTTGAATGTTGATGCTCCACTGGTTAATTTTCTAGCTGCTTGTCAAAGATTCTGTCATGTTATATCTTCTCACTTGATGCTTACCCAACACAGTTCCTAAGAATGTTTCAAATCCAGTAATATCTAGGTAAGCACAGAATACAAAATTGTAGTTCTTGACCACTTTACAATAAGTTATTGTGCTTATATTGTGTGTGGTGTTTAAATTCTGCGGTAGAGAAAAGGGGGGGGGTGAATTTTGGATCAGGCTTCTAAGTGGAAATGGCTGGGGTGGATTTGAATCAAACCCTAGACATAATAACTTGTCAGTCATAGTTTGGTCAACAGACTTTCTACCTCTCAAATTTTGCAACATTTGTGGTCATTTAGCTACCGTATATAGTTTAGAAATCTTGTATTTTTTTAAAAAATATAAGAAAACCTACATTCATTAGACAGGTTATATTTAAAGAAAAGAAAAAAATGGCCTGACAGTGAATGATGTTTCATTAGTGGCTGTCTCAGGAAGAACAAACAAGACAGAAATTTTCCAGTCCAGCATTTAGGCGCTAACCAACTACACCCTCTAGTTCTAAGCAGTCATCATGCATGGCTCTTTTCTTTCCTAACATGAAAGCGAGAGTCAATCCTTTTTGACACATACTGCTTCAGCTTCTCTCTCTCTCTCTCTCTCTCTCTCTCTCTCTCTCTCTCTCTCTCTCCCTCTCTGTTGGTGTATTACTTTTGTGTCCATGTGTGAAATTTGAATCTGTTAATATATGCAGTCACCAATGTACTGACTGAAATGGGAAATAATTGTCTTTGCTTGTAAAGCAGGCTGTGGTAATATTTAGCTAAGCCTGTATCAAAGGAATCCTAATTCCTTAATTAAGTACTGTGTTAATATATAAATCTTTATATTGATCCATTAAGGGAACTACATTTTTTGGAGAGTCTATTTTTTACTGGGCCCCATAAACTGAGTAACCACTATTTCTATAGCATCCTTCAATTTATGTGGAGAAATGTATATATTTTCATTCTCCCTCCCTCCAACAGTGTGCACTTTAAGTTTTCATGTGCTTTTATTTGCCTCATTGGGAGGATATTTCTTCAGTAGCCTGTGTTAAGAAGAGACGGCACATTGAAGCACCATTCAAAATCTGCCTTCCTGTGAGAGAAGACAGAAGTCTCTTTGCTTGTTGGCAGGGAAGTTTCTCATTCCAATAAAGTGTATATCTTCTTTATGTTAAGGATATTGAGAGTGACTGTTGTTTTCCCCCTGCTAGTTATTTCAGTTGCAACTGAACAAATAAACTTTTCCAGGCGCAAGATGTGAACAGTGTGGCAGTAGTCTACAAAAGCCAGACAATATTATTACTGTCTGGTAGAAGCCATCACTTAGACTAACTAGTTATTACTCTCTCGCTCTTTTAGACTGCCAGCAACACATCAAGGAGAAAATGCTGAGATTCTACCCTCTCCTGTTTTCTCTAATGTGACGTTAATAATTCAGTGTCGGTTCATTCACCACTTACTTTATCTTTCTGTCAATAGCAGAAATGTTATCTAGATACAATTTAGGCTCATAATCACCATTGGGTTCAAAGCTAAACCTAATTGGCCTGGGAGACTAAGACATTCTTGCCCACTCCCTCCTCTCTGGGGGTATAATTATCCTTTGGTCATAGCCCTCTGACTAGAGATGGTGTTCTTGAGCTTTTGAGGGCCTCCTGTGGAGTAAATGAGCAGTAAATTGCAGCTTTAGTCCATAGGATGCTAACTCTGGCAATCCAAACAGCAGTGGTACTTTTCTATAACATCTAGATAGCAAGAGATGAGGCTACACATGACAAAAATTCCCACCTCAAGTCAGTAAACATACATGTCCCATTTTAGGGCCAATTTGGAGTTTTGTGAAAAATGGGGGAAATGACTTCATCTTGCACCGGCCTGTTCAGTGCCAACTCCAGTGGCACAGAGATGCAAAACCATGTGAAAGAGATGGGATCTGTGGCTGACCCTAGCTTGCTAAACTCTCTTTAACAGCAGCACCATTTGCAGAAATTCAGATGTGGAAACCTTCCATGGCACAGAAATAAACACGATCACATTCTACTATATTCAGGACCAGAGGATGCTACAATAATTGGTGATCATATTATGGGGTTGAGGACTCTTTTAAAGCATGAGAGTCACACTCTTGGAGGTAAAAAGTAAGCACAGCAACATGTGCAATTCTTAACATTGCAGAGTAGGCAAAATTCCAGCTGTGCAAAACTTTGAGATTTCTACATGCACGTCTCTTCATCCTCCATCAGGCAAACAAAAGATAATATTGAATGTTCAGGAATACATTTCAGCCAGGCCAAGGCACTTGCAGAGGGTTTGAAGCAAAGCAAGTGAGGGGTGTGGACTTGAAAGAGTCTCCAGGCATGGATAGAGAACCACTATTTGCACCACCCACCCAAGCCTAAGGCCCCCAAACCTGCCCTAGTGGGATCACATGAGAAGAAACGTGTTAGATTAGATGTGGCTATTGGTCTGGTTCTTTCCATATGACCCCACTTTTGACATACAATTTCTGCATTCCTAGATACCAGAATCCCATGACATATATAGCACAACAAAATGAAAGCAATTCTGTCCTGCAGTGTAATGATCAGCCAGTAATTCGTGGGGGAATTAAAGCACAATCTCGGCATACTCTGGGTGAAATTGGTGGTGAAGATTCTGTAAAGAAAGTCTTTAGGTCCCTGTTGTGTTGTGTTTGTCTGTCTGCAGGATGAACAGAGGGAAACATGTATGGACAGGTAACTCACTAAGCAAAGACGGAAGCCCCAATAGTGGTTAGAGCTGGTGAAATTGAAGATACCTTTGGAAAGCGTAAAATATTCAATAGGTTCAGACTTACCTGTGCCTCTGTGAAAGTTTACCTATGCCCCTGTGGTGATCTTTATCACATTCAACTGCCCTCCTTCATTTATGAGCACTGCTTGCATATGTTGAAGTCATTCTGCGACTGCTACTACTGTATATAATATACTACTGTATATATGGTAATAGGTCATTCAAACACCATGATTCCTGCAATCACTACACAAACACAAAAAGGATACACATGGCTTAGAGAATCTTCTGCTGGCTTATGCTTTACTGATTTTTTTTTAAAAAAACCTGTAATGCAGCAGTGCCTAATGCCAATGTCTATTGCTGCAGTAGACAAGGTGGTGCCCTTCAGATGTTCCTGGACTCCAGTTACCACACCTCTTGCCAACATGACCAATGGTCAAAGATGCTGGCAGTTGTAGCCCAAAATTGGCTACCCCTAGTGTCTGGGATAATTTATTCCAGGTAGATGTGACAAAAAAAAACCAGGGAAACAGCAGACTGACTTTTAGTAGAACTTTCTTAGTATTTCATCCCTTTATTCATAGCTGCTTGGATTTATCTGGCCACTTCGATTTGAATTATTGGTTTTATATACTTGCCTTAAGTTCAATTTGAAGTTTTCCATGCATTGCTTAATGAAATATCACCACTGAATGAGGTTTGCATTCTACTTAATTGGGTTTTGTGTTACGCCTGAAAAATACCTATGCAGGTTTAAATTTTTTGCATTCTTTATAATTAATTTAATTGTTTTCCTTTGGGAAAGATTCATTAAAAATCTAATTTAAGGGGGGGGAAGCAATTCAGAACTGCCCTATAATAAAAATAGAACTAATACAGCAAACAAGAAATCAATTTTGGTATTATAGTTTTGCATAATTAGATAATGTTAACTCTCAGCATTTTCTGAGAAATAATAAGGCAGCAAAACTTTTGTTGCTGCTGCTGCTGCTGCCTTTACCTACATCATATTTAAGTTCTGTTTGCAAAACAGACACAGAAAAAAATGTATTTGCATATTTGCTAATATAGGTACTAAATCTGAACATTAGATTTTCTGGTTGGTTGGGTTTTTTTGTTTTAAAAAGTCTGCACATTTTTAACAGTTGGATCTCCAGCTCTTTTGCATATCTACTGTTGCTAGCTGGTTGATGAAATGCTCCTGATTGTCACTTCTACAGTGTAAATGAGCTGGAAATTATTTAGAAACACAACTTCATTTGCTCTAGAGTGTATATATTTGAAAACAAAGCCTTTTCTGCACAGTTTCCACTGAGCTTCCCATTTTCACCTCTGCTATGCTTTTTGCTTTATTTTGGGTTTCTTTTTAGATTACTTTTCCTTAATGCCAGACCTTTTCAAATCATATGGGCTTAAAATTTGGTCTGGAAAGCAAATTTCCTCTCCCCTTCTTCCCACCTTTAACCTAATTCTGTGACACACACTGAATGTTTACTTTTCGGCTGGCACTGAATAATATATAATTTGTATGCTTTCCCCCGAGCTTTTTGTTGATGCTGTTTCTTTTGTCTCACCTTTCTGCAGGTAGAGGTTGGTTTGAGCAGATAGGAAGAAAAAAGAAAAAGGCAGGGCATTAGGGGGTACTGGTCAGGTGATCAAGTAATATCAGACCTTGGCTTCTTAAAGAAAATAATGATCCTGGTTGATAGAGAGAGACAATAGATTGGATTTCTTTGCATGTGATACAGGAAAGTTATTGTTGGCAATTTCCTGTAAAGGATACGAAACATTTGAAAGACGAGGTGGTTGCTTATTTTCTCTAAATGCAAAAGAAACTACCAGCCCTGATACATACATCATGGTGACCTAAATACTGGTGGGAAAAGTAGAGTTAACTGTTGTTTCTTTACTTTTCCATCTCAGTAATGCTACTGGGTTGCTTGATGACTGAAGCAAGAGATTTCAGAATCAAACAGAAAAAGAGACTTTTCAGAGTATGGTACACAGACCTGAAAAAAACATAGAAGCGTGGTTCATTGGACTGTTAGATCTTAGCCCACAAATTGTTGAAGAAGTCCACTACAGTCACTCATTGTGTCTGGTTTGTAAAGGACTTTGTGGCTAAGGTTGTCCATATTCATTCTGAATTAGACACCACTGAGCAGCTTTCCTAAATCTTGGGTCCCTTGGTAGGCTGCAGTCCCCATCTTTCCTAGCCAGCATGGCCAGTGGTATCAGGAGTTGTAGTCCAACAATATCTGCGGAAGACTCCCATAGCTGTGGCAAAGCAAATTTGTCCTTGCCTGTTTGTCCTAATGCTGTGGACATTTTTCTATTTGTACAGTCCGTGTACTGTAGATGGGATTCTTGGAGCTGTAAAACCATAATCACCTGTGCACATATCTCTTCTCCTCCTTGTTTGGTTAAGGCAGCCAGAGATGGACTTGCCAAGAGTCTATGGGCAGTTGTTAACACTTCCCCATGAGAGGGAATTGTTCCAATTAGTCTAAAGAAGGCAATAAGATTATTAAGGCTTAATTCTAAGACAGGCACCCCCAAATTGTGGCCCTCCAGATGTTTTGGCCTACAACTCCCATGATTCCTAGCTAACAGGACCAGTGGTCGGGGAAGATGGGAATTGTAGTCCAAAACATCTGGAGAGCCGAAGTTTGGGGATGCCTGTTCTAAGAAGATATACAGTAGAAAGAAAATACCAAATAATTTATTGCCTACCGTGTTTCATCCAGCATTCCTAAATCATACTTGTAGCTCCGTATTGGTGATTTTAAGTTGAAATTTAAGCTAATGGTGCCAGTAAAAGAGAGAAGTAATTGATTTGCGGTAAACACATATGAATGTTTGTAATCTGAATGTTGGAGCCAATAGATCGTTTTCTTTACCTCATACTTTGTATTCATATCCTGCAGTGGGACCACCCTTCTGTCCCCCTCCCCCCTGTGCAATTTGACATAAGAAGCAAATTAATTGGAGTCTGGTAGTTTCAGCTCATTGCTGATTGTGATAAATCATGATAAGATACTGGAAATGCAATGTACTTGGCAATCCACATAGGCCTCCTAACACATTAACTCTCAATAACTCATTAGTCAACATTTTATTTCTTTCAGATTTGAATTCTGGTCCAAAGTGCTCGTTGAACCACCATTTTTCTTGTTTTGAAGTCTTTGGTCTACTAATCAAGATATTTCAAGCTCTGGAAGTTTGTCTTCATTGCAAACCACTTTGTCTTGTCCTGTCCAGCACACTCCTCTGAGAATGTTTGATCTGAAGAGTGTAATAGGCACTTGCTGCTGGCCCCAGGGTTGCATGGGTAATTTTCACCTCTTTGTTGCAGGACAACAAAGTTACTTGAAGGGAAGACATTTTTGGTGTTACATCGTTTTGTGTTATATCTGGATTTTTCCCCCTTTTATGTGGCAATTGTAACCACATTCATAATGTAACCTTCCCCAGTGTGGTACCCTCCTACAATTCCCATCAGCCCCAGTTTGCATGACCAAAGGCCAGAGATGATTATGATGAGTTGTAGTCCAAAACATCAGACAGCACCAGGTGCAGAAGTCTGCTGTCATGTTTTAGTTTTGATTTGTTAGCCATAATATTAGACTGAACTGAGCTTTTCAGATAGTGACACCCATAGAAATGCATTTTTATGCGCTCCCCAGTATTTTATTTCTGGTGCTACCACTACCCAGTTTCAATCCTGCTTCTTCCCCCAACCCTGCATGTTAAACACAATCATGCAAGTAGCATAATGTGTAACTTGGCCCTCATACCAAGTCGGACCATTGGTCTCTCTAGTCCTGTGCTTCCTATCTGCTCCACCCAGCAGTCGTTTTCCCAGGGTCTTGGGCACAGCGAAATTCCAAGCCATGAACTGAACCTAAGAAGTTCTTCATGCAAGGCTTTTTGTGGCTTATGTTTAAAACTGATACAAAGCTTCTTACTCTTAATAAATGGGAAGATCGTACTACTGAGCGATTAAAATATAGGGGCTAGCTGCTAAAAATGAATCCTTGGTGAAATCAACCATTGTGTTGTTAATAGTTTTTCCTGAAGTGCAATAAGGCACGAGATAGAATTAAAACAATTAATGTTTCCTTTCTTCCTTTCAGTGATCTAGATCAAGTTGGACTTTTGAACTACGTTGGGGCTGAATCTGGCAGCAGCTAACTTGAGTATTATATTTTGGATAGTCACTTTAGTCAGCTGAACTTTGTTTGCACATGGCTGCAAATCTGTGGGTAGCAAGTCGGGTTACCAATTATCAGGCGGTGCACTTATGAGATCTTGTTTCTGAAGTACAGTAAAAGGTAAACTTCTAGTTGCCATGAATCACTCTCTCAAAGTTAATATGAAGGATGACACTTGGCCAACATTCCTGCAGTAGATTCTTTTTCTTTATTTCAAGAGGATTGGTGCTCTAGCCAAGTTCAGGAGAAATATTACCAACTGGCAGGAAGAGCATAATTGTTGCTGTATTTTTTTTACATCTTTGTTAATAGGTTTTTATTCTGTTTCTTGTATTGCAAGGCAAGCTAGGCCTGTAGGACAAGTGCAGTGAGGGGAAAGTTGAATGTACTTAGAAAGAAAGATTTCATTTCCCAGAGGGCTCCCATACAATATAGCCCTGAAGCCCAGTGCTCCCCCCCGGGGGGGTATTCAAGGGTATACAGTACCAGCACCTTACCCCCCCCCCAAAAAAAATCTTAAAAGTGTGCCACTTACTGTAACAACTTCACGGTGCGTACTGGCACCTTTTTCTAGAAAAAATAGCTATGCCCCAGCCCTACCATATTAGTAGCCCAACCCTATCAGACCCAGATATTTTCACTTATGGACTAAGCCACATTAGTGACAAGACATAGATAGAAATTAGATTTAACATTTACATTTGGTTCTTCAGTGCTTTGACTAAATGAATCCACTTTTACTACACATCTCTCCAGTCCAGCATGCCAAAATGCACTTTGAGAAAACACCTAGACTTCTCATGCGGTAAAACTTCCTAAGTTGACTTTTGGTAGTAGCAGCAGACCTACACAATCAACAGATGTGTGTCTGTGATACTGCTGCACTAAGATGAGGGAATCTTCACTGCAGAGAACCTTGGGCAAACATACTGGTGTTGAGCACAGTGGCATACATACTGTGAGCACGAGGACCACACACTGAACCTGAGTTAATCTATCCTAGGGTTGCCATATTGACCTTTTTTTTTTAGGAAGGACCCCCCCCCCAAAAAAATGCTGAGCTTACCAGTTTTGATCTTAGCTCATAGTGTTATATGACATAGATAGCCAAAATCAGAAAGCTGCTTTGGGAAGGTACCTTGTTGGGGTTAAATGCTCTACAACAGGGGTGAGAAGAAGCACTAGTTGATTTATGGTAGAGTGCCTGCTTTTTTCTGGTTGTAAGGGATGCTGGCCTAAGTGGATTTTGATCTAATTGCTTTGAAATAGTTTACAGTAAGTGATTTGTAAATGGAATTAAATATAATCCTGCTACTTACGTTCTTAATCAGAAATGCATACTCATATCACTTAACAGTTAAGGCATGGGTGACCTTTTTGGAGAGATCCTGTTAAGGGAGCCTTGCTTAGTAAATTAAAAGCATGCCAGTGGACATGGGCGTAGCCAGGATTTTTGTTTTTTTTTGGGGGGGGAGAGAGCAGAATCTCAGTTTGCTATGTATTTGTATTCATTTATATTGATTTAGGGGGGCAGCTGCCCCTCCCTGCCCCCTGGCCACCCCATTCCAGTGGACCCATCAAGTGCAGTGTTGTGTGTGTAACAAGGTGTGTAACAGATTGGTTGTACTTAACAGGACTTTATCTTACGTGTGTCAAGAAATGCATGCAATTAAACCCAATGGGTTTTGAAAGTGCTCTGTTTTGAATGGATGGTGTCCATTTTCTCAATCGCTCCACTTGCTAGCTACACTGAGGAATAAGAGGCTTTGCTCTCAGTACATAGTAAACAGCACGGTGATCTGGTTAATAGCTGTAATTTCAGGCTAGCTGTGGCAGCACATAACTGCTTAGAATGGGGTTTCAATGTGCCATCTGCTAAGCCATTGCAGTGACTCAAACTGTGATGCTGTCTTGCTATGGTAAGCAAATACTGTACCTTGATGCAGATGCTTTGGGTCATGGTACAAGTGATTAGTTTCCTTTTTCTCTTTGCAATTTCGGGTAATTTTTAAAAAGCCCTTTTTATTTAAAAAATTCCTAAGATAAAACTGAAAACTCTATATTTAATAAAAAATACTTTTTTAAAAACAACAACAACAACAACCTGCCATTCCTGCTAGATATTGTCAGGATTTTTACTGACACTTGAAAATGTTTCATATATTTCATTGGCATTGCTGCTCCATTCTCTCCAAAGTCAGGAAAGTATGATTGTGATGACAAAAACCAGTTTTCAACACTTTGACAATTTTTACCCACACAATGAAGAGTACTAGAAAAATTGAACAGAAATTGGAATAAATTGTTTCTAAACATCTCATGATGGAAATAAGGGAGCAGGTTGAAAAGAAGTACAAATTATCAACTGCAGGAGTTCAAAATCTATATCTTTAATTATCTTCAACAATTCACACAGTTTTCACAGCTGAAAGCAATAATTTCTGAATAGGCATATTATGTAATTGTGTAGTTTACCCCTCATATATAGTTTCTTATCTTAGTTTAGATTAAACATTATGAAGAAGGCTCAGTTACTGCTGCAAATTGCATCAGAAAAACTGCTTAATACTGCAGTCGTAATTCGCTTCCAATGTATGTTTGCAAGACCATGTGCTTAGTACGGTAATTGCTGTGCCTTTGCAGGTTGGCTGTGTGGACGTGGTTACCACACACCACAGCCAGCTGCTCTAGGAACATTACATCTGATATGACATTAGATAGTTACATTACATCTGGGGTGTGAGGGTTTCTCTGCAGCTGACGTGAGGATTAAATGTAGCAGAGTACACAGTGTAGGGAAAAGGACAATATGATCTCTTAGTATGAGTTCCAAGAAACCAACCACTTGCGGTGAGCTTCCTGGTCTGTGAAAAGAGTTGGACTTGTGGCTTAGTATAATGGAACAGCCCTATGTATTGTGCCTAGCTGAGTCAATCTCCCCAACCCCTGCCAATTGGCTGGAGAAGGCAGGAGAATTTGCAGCCTCTTGCTCATCATCATGTAACCAGTGCCAAGCTTCTTTGCGACTCTGCCAGGTACTCCTGGAGTTGCCATCTACTCTGGAGTGGAGTGCAGGACTCCAGGGTTGTTGCTGCCAGGTTGGATGGCTGAAACAAATGTTATTTCCTGGATAAAAGCTTCTAGCTTTATTTATCCACAATTCTTTTTGGGAGGAAGGGCAAAAGATCAACCTGGCTAATATTTAAGCCACGATCAAAGGCAGGGGAATTGCTTGAGTAAGCATAGTCTCTTCTAGCTTGAATATACGAGCACTTGAATTTTGTCAGACTTCAGTTCTCACTGCACAGAAAGGAGGCAGTGTGAGTTGTTTGAGCATTTCTTGGCACTGTGTTATGTTTGTTGTAAGTTGTGAAACTATTTTGGGTATCTTAGTAATTACTGTTTAAAAACTATGGGCTCTGAATGTTTTTTTGAAATAATGAAATTGACATATTGTTTTGTTAATTTTAAATTTTAAAAAAATGTCTCCTTAAGTTGTCTTAATCTTATTGATGCCACCAGCAGGATTAAAGTAGTTTTGGAATCATATAATCATAGAATTGTAGAGTTAGAAGAGACCCCGAGGGTCTTGTCCAAAACTCTGCAATGCAGGAACCTCAGCTAAAGCATACAGGACAGATGGCCATCTAACCTCTGCTTAAAAACCTCTAGTGAAGGAGATTCCACCACATTCCACTGTCAAAGAGCTCTTATTGTCAGAAAGTTTTTCCTGATTTTTGCTGGAATCTCTTGTCTTGTAATATGAATCCACTGGTTCAGGTCCTACCCTCTGGAGGAGGAGAAAACAGGCTTGCTCCCTCTTCCATGTGACAGCCCTTTAGATATCTGAAGATGGCTATCATATCTCCTCCCAGTCTCCTCTTATCCAGGCTAACCTGCCCAACTCCCTCAACCGTTCCTCATAAGGCTTGGTTTCCAGACCCTTGATCATCGTGTTTGCTGTCCTCGGTACACATTTCAGCTTGTCAACATTCTTCTTAAAATTGTGGTGCCCAGAACTGGACACAGTACTCCAAATGGGGCACTTCAGACAAAAACAGATGTGCACAAAATAAAGTAAGATTTGTATATTTTGTAACTATTTTCCCTAAACATGGCTCGAATAAGTTTTTGCAAACAATGCAGAAGACCTGACATTGCAAGTTTTCTCTTTTAACCCTTCAGTTGAAGAAAACCAAAAAGCTTGTAAAGTATGGCTGATAGAGCATGTAATTTTGTTTCTGTAATGTCTCCAACATATTCTTCTTGTCTATTGAGACAAGTAGAGAAAGAGAGAGAGAGCTGGGGTTCTACATTTTACATTTGAACACTGCCCCAAGCCTGCATACCAAGTTTCATTCCACTATCTCAATTTCCAATGTAGATATCACATTACTGCCTCAAGTGAGGTAGAGCATTACAAACAAATGGAATGCCAAACAGGTGAGTTGAATCAAAGGCCTCACTGCGCTTGTCCCAATTCTTGTTCCTCAACAATGTGCTTAAATAAGTTTCTTTGATAACATCAAACAGAACCATACAATGCCTACAGAAAGTGTATGTGGATGATATCCCCATCTCTAAAGAAACCTAATAATAAAGATCTGTAGGATGGCTCTACTCACAGGAAACAACAACAAATGTACCCTCCAAGTCATTAAATTAAATGGTTGCATACAGTATGGGCCACTTGCGTAATTCTGTACCAAACCTTTCCAGTTCTGTGGAAGCCTAAGGCTCCCAGGGGAAGCAGATAGTGTCTAGTCTACAAGAGAAGTTGCCTCTGCAGGATGCTAGAGCCAATGGAAGTCTGGAGGGGCTATCTTGATGAGGGTAGTCAATGTGATGCTCTTTAGATGTGGTTGGACTGCCTGTCATCTCCAGACAGCATAGATCAGGCATCCCCAAACTTCGGCCCTCCAGATGTTTTGGACTACAATTCCCATCTTCCCTGACCACTGGTCCTCTTAGCTAGGGATCATGGGAGTTGTAGGCCAAAACATCTGGAGGGCCGCAGTTTGGGGATGCCTGGCATAGATGATGGGAGTTCTAGTCCAGCAACATCTGGAGGGTCCCGTGTTGGCTACCATAAGATTGAGAATTTATTTGGTTTATTTTATTAAGCAGGATTTATATACTGCTTAATCCTCAAAACCTCTAAGCAGCTTGTAGAGCAGACAAGATTCATGTACGAAGTTATTGTGATTTGTGCACTTCATTGCGCAACAATATTTATAAATGTACTGGTTTTAATTTTTGTAAATATCTTGCCACATTCTCATTCCCTGCCTCTGTAGGATTGGTGCTGGATATTGTGCAGGCACATCCCTGAATGTTTGTTCCAGATGAACGGGCTGCTTGGAAGCAGCTCAGCGGTTGCTTAGGACTACATCTTTGCTGTGAAATAGCTAAGCATGTAACTCTCCCACAGTGACATGCATCTTAAGGAACATCCCTTTGAAATTCCATTTAGAAGTAGCTCTTAAGATAAGGCTATTACTGCATGTAATGCTTGACTATTGACTTTAATTAAGACATACATTTCTTTAGGGTCTTATGGAAGAACAGAAGGCATGAACCTTCTGGACTGCATTCCCTTGTGGGTGAGGTAATAAATCTGACACTTACCTTAGTACAATAAGCAGTATTCCAACTATGCTATCAGACATTTCTCCACATCTTCTTCTTCTTTGGCAATCACTCGCAGCCGAGTAAGATTGTCTTCCATAAACATGGTTTTAACAATGAGTCCATGGAGGCCAATTCTGGATCCGCATGTCCTTCCACAGTGGGGACATTGGTTTCTGGGCGGGAGTTGGTCACGGTGTGGATTTGCCAAGCGTGCCTTCCTCTTAGCACGTTTCTCCCTTGTGTCCTGAGATCGAGTGTCTTCAAAGCCTATGACACCTTTGGTAAAGGCTGTTCTCCAACTGGAGCGCTTGCAGGCCAGTGTTTCCCAGATGTCGGTATTTATACTACATTTTTAAAGATTTGCCTTGAGACAGCCTTTAAACCTCTTTTGTTGGCCACCAGCATTATGCTTTCCATTTTTAAGTTTGGAATAGAGTAGTTGCTTTGGAAGACGATCACCAGGCATCCGCACAACATGACCAGTCCAACGTAGTTGATGTTGAAGAATCATTGCTTCCTTCAACACTGGTGATCTTTGCTTCTTTTAGTACACTGATATTAGTTCGCCTGTCTTCCCAAGTGATGTGTAAAATTTTTCGGAGACACCTTTGATGGAATCTTTCGAGCAGTTAGAGATGGCGTTTATAAGTGGTCCATGTTTCACACAAGCATATAGTAAGGTTGGTAGTACAATACCTTTGTAAACAAGGGTTTTGGTTTCCCTGTGAATGTCCCGGTCCTCGAACACTCTGCACTTCAATCGGGAGAAAGTCACACTCGCAGAGCTCAGGCGATGCTGGATTTCGGGATCAATGTTGGCCCTTGTGGAAAGGTAGGAGAAGTGATCAACATTTCCCAACGTTACACCACTGAGTTGGATTGCAAGGGCAAATTCTAGACAGGCAAAAGCATTTGGGAAGAATGCAGACCAGGGGTGCTGAGGCGCAGTGGCTTGGGGAAGAAACCAGGGTTTGCAGAGCAGTTTGGATCTTCTTTACATGCCCCCTTGCCTGTTGCCATTGGGACCTCTGCCATCACCTCAAGTTGGAGACAGCTAACAAGGCGGAACCTTTCCCAGCCAGGGGAGAAAGTGGGGAGTCATGGAGAGAAATAAAAGGGAACAAGAGACAGGCAAAAGTTGGCAAGGTCCTTTTTCTTTTTAATTAAGATCTGATGCACCTGGTAAATATTTAGGATATGGAAAAGTTTTATAAAATTAACAGGTTTTTTTTTCACAAGTCACCTGAAAAGTTTAAGAGAATAACAATTGCTGTTTGTTTTTCCACTTTCCATTTTCTTTGCACGGTTGTGGGCAGGCCTCTCAGAATTCCAAAGCACACATTTTAGATACATTTTTAAAAACTTCAAAATGCAGCAAGTACAGATGTAAGAAATTCCTCTGAATAAATCCTCTATTTCTGTATATAAAGGATGATATTATTTATCTTGGTGACAGCCCTAAAGATAAATTCGCTGCTAAAATCAATTCAGGCTTTTGACATTAAGATGGTTGAAAGGTAGTCACTGAATGAAGGACAGCAAAGGCAACTTTGTGGAATTCTATTTCTATCCCCTGCCCGATGAATTTAAAAAAAAGTTTCTCTCTCTTCTTCCCACCTCTCATAATTTTCTCCGATAACATTTTATCATTACAGAACCATATTGAGGTTCACAGATAGAGCAGTTAAAGCTGATTAAGCCCAATTTTATCAGCAGTGGGCCATTCATTCGCTCCTTCCTTTCCCTCCCTTTCTGCCCTCTCACACTAGGTTGGTCAAGATTCACATCAAGAGCAGGGGGTTTAGGGTTGACTATTGCCATGTGCTGTCTTCTCCATCATAAGCACATACTCACAGCAAAATTGGGTGGGCATCTTGGGCACAAACGGTAGACTGCAGTGAATCACAAGTGGGGAGAGTGCTGTTATTGTGGGTTTCCCATGGGCATCTGGTTAGCCACTGGAGAACAGCATGCTGGACCAGATAGGCCTTTGGATTCATCCAGCAAGACTATTCTTATGTTAACAGTAGCTGCAGGACTGTTTTTTTAGCAGGTAAGTAGAGGCAGAGTGGGCAGGGCGGAGAACAGTTTTTCTTTTATCTGAAACACTCTGTTCCAGAAAAGTCATTGCCAGCTAGTCTGCTTTATGTTGTGTTTTTAAATAATGATGTATCTGGTTCTTAGGCAACTGTTCTTGGGGGGGGGGGAATGCAATATTTATGCAGTTTTTGAGAGATTTGTATTCATAACTCTATAGTTTTGCCTTTGTTTCGCTTGCTTGGGTGGAAGTAGTGCTGGATTTGTTCAACCTGGATGCTATTTATTCCTCTTACTTCATTATACATAATACACTTGTGCTAGATCTTAAGGCCTGTGTAGACTTTATACTCTGCTAGAGAGCTTATCAGCTTCTCTGCAGGCTGCTGAATTTGAATTTCAAAACTGGAAATGAATGAATTTGTGTTGCGCTTTTTGTGTTTCTGCTCCAAATTCCTTTCCTATTGGTATCGTCACTCATGAATGAAGCACAAGTGTACAGAGTGTTGTTTTCAATGGCTGAAGAGTTTCCGATGCAGTTCTGATTGCCAGTTACTTCTACTTATTTCTTTTCTACTACATTTTTTATGAGAAGGTTTGAGAAATGGTGGTAGGAATATATCACAAAAGTTTTGGAGGGGACAGCGCCAGTAATGCCTTCCATTTTTCAAACAGAGCAAGCATCTAATTGGTCTTGTCATTCTGCCTTTGGCCCTTGACATTAATATTATCCAATAAAACATATCTGCTGTCTTTGCAGAGAGAAGGTAAACTAGCAATAATAGCAGGCTGAGCTACATTTTGATCCTGGTGCCCTTTAATTGCAAGCTTCCTCCCCTTGCTAAAGAACCTCCCATAGTAACATACTGTATAGCACAGTTTTCTTTGTTTTTCTTACATAATTTTTATATTATCTTAAACACTTAAGGGTTTCAAGAAGTTCTAAAGCAAAACAGAGTGAATTATTGGGAAGCAGCCACAGCACAATGAAGCAAAAGTACATTTGGTTTCCAGAACAATACTAATAGTGATACCCCAAAAATATTAAAAGTAATAAAAGACCAAGAGGGAAAATGCCTTCACTTGGCACCAAAAAGAGAAGAGAGCAGAGTCAGCATAGATAAACCTCTCAAGGCAAGAGCATTGCATAACTGGGTGCCATAACAGTGATGTGCGAGCCCAAGGCTTGCTGTAGCAAATGCTCATAACACTAAACTACGATTCAGTGTTGCATGCAAATCATATTTACAATTGATGTTCAGGCCAAATATGTATATGATGATTCTGTAGTCTGAAACACAAAGTCAGTTGTACATGCATGCACTTACGAATCTAAATAGCAGCTGTGACAAACCTGCCCTAGAACTACTATGATTATGAGATACAGCATGTTTTCCCCCAGCATGCCACACAAACAGCTGTTTAGGGACATAACATTTGGGACAAAAATTAAAGTAGCAGAACTTAGCAGGATGAGCAGTAACATAGGACTAATTTGTTTAAGTTTGACAAATGCTTTTAGCCTTGCCCTTTAATATATAGCTTCTTGGGTAAGCTCTTGAGTGCTTTCCCTTAAATTACTGAGCCAAAATTTAACTGCGTGTAGTGCTTTGTAATTATTTGGCTGAAAAGCTGGTGTGACCTTTAAGGAAAGAATGCATATGCATAAATGCGCCTGATTTATTTAAATATTTTATACACAAACTATTAGGCAGGATAATATTTTACTTCAGGGGAAAGACTCGAGTGAAAGGGAACAGCTAATGACACAGCTTGCAGCCGCAGAATTCCATTATAAGACATTATCACAGCATTAGTGGGCTCTAATTTGGCATTATTAAATTTGAGGTAAGGAGATTTTTTTTTTTGTTTAAATGGTTAATTGTACTTTAATTTTTGGGACTGGGAGTAAAAATTATTCCATGCAGCTTATTATATCTTTGTTTTCCTTTCCCTGGAATAGAAATATTGTCCACTGGTGTCCTATTGTCCTTGGAGGTGTCCAAAGCTTTCTGCTTCACTATCCCCCTGCCACATTTCCTAAGGAGAAAAGAAGGGCAGAATTCAGGACTTTTTTAAAAAAAATCAGTGCTCATTTTGAGTACCTTCAACAACCTGGTGCCCTCCAGGTATTGTAGGCTGCAACTCTAGGCTGGGCAAAGACTGTGTTTGAGGCATAGATTCAAAAAGAATTATAGCTAAGGGGCTATAACCAATTGACTGAGTGATCTCTTTTCATGTGTAAGAGTCCTGGTCCGGTTCCTAGTATTTCAGGTTAAACCTGGGATAGTCCTCTCGAAGTTTCTGAACTACAGCTTCCAATCACTCCTTGCCTTTGGTTGTGCTGGCTAGGGCTGATGGGAGTTGCAGTTGAGCAACATCTGGAGTACCACAGGTTAGGTGCCTCTGAATTAAATGATCTTGGGTTGTACAGTTGAGTGACTCTTAAGTCAGAGGAGGCAGGACAGGTTGAAATGGATGACTAGTGCTTTGTGGCCCTCTAATTTACTGTGTGCCTTTAAATTTCCATTTGCCTGAAATCTGTTGGTTAGTGCAGGCAATACTAAGCTAAATAGATAAACAAGGCAGTTTCCTATGTATCTCTCCAGGATAAGAGACTATCTGGAACATTCATAGTACTCTACAATTGGTCCTCTTTCTTTATCCTAGTATTTCATGTTAAGTCAGCAAGGAAAGCAAGGGTGTGTTATGCTTTTGTGCCAGGCACAGAGTTTGGATTGTGGCCATAACTGGACACAGTGGCTTATCTTTCACAGTCTGAATGGGTGCCAGCATTTTCTGCCACTCTTAACTATAAAATGATTTGATGATTAGAGAATCTTTACTGCACAGTAGCAGTTTTGGGTGTCTGCATTAAACTAGAAGGGATTTCTCCCTGTGGCCGATGGAAAAATTGTAGGGAAGGAGAGAGCAGACTGATTGTCATACCGAATAATATGTGCATGACACATAGCAACTTGCTTCCGACTTCTAAACAAAAAGTATACTGGATTTCTTCACATTAATTCTCCAGTGACTTCAGGCTACTGTTTCAAAATGAAGGTGGGCACTTCAGAAGGCCACTTTGCTCATTTTAATTTAGCCAATGGACCAGTGAAATAATGCACTGTGCTAGGAGCATCCCATTGTCTTGTCAACTGTCTCCCCTCCCCTCTCCCCCCAAAACCCCCCAGCAGCCCAAAAGATGCAGAAAGAGAGAGCACACACTCACAGCCTTTACGCTTTCCATCTATATGCATAAAAAAATAGATTCCATAGAATTAACCTTGAAAAGCACGTTGGTCAATTGTTGGGCTAACAGTCTGACTAGCAGAAATGCTTGGGCTGATGGAACAGTCACTTTCGGACAGCATTGAATTCCACTCATAGAGCTGAAAGAGGAACTGGGACAGAGCACTACTCTTGCAACTTCCTTCTTCAGCTCGATATATTTGTTGAGTAGGAAGGTAACCACCATGATCAAGGAGGTAGGGAGCATCTGAATTCAACTGAGCTCCGAGGTTTTGCAGCGAAAGGCATCAATGATGTCACTGTGCCCACATGAGTTGCATTGGCAATAATGCATTTGTGAGCTGATATGCACATGCTGCAGAGCCCTATGCAAGTGGACTATGCTGTTCTCAAGCTACTCTTGAGAGTCCTGTGACCTGACTGGAAGGTGTTCTGACCTGTGTTTGAACCTTTTCCTCACAAAACAGAAGGGGGAAAAACATTAATTAAACTCAGGAAATTAAATATCTCTAACTTTTGATCAAAATAGGAACCTAAAGCCCAGTAATGAAAAGACGGGTGCTTAAATAGCATGCGCACACAAAACCCTTGATCAAATTTAGATAGAATTAATTAAGGATATATTATTCTGTCACTAAGCTATCTTGAAGCTTTTGACCTAAGTTGCAATTTAATTTCAATACTGTTGATATTGAAAAATTCCTCACAGTTGGAGAAACTAATGCAGCTTGGCATTGTTAACATTTCTTGCTGGGCTCTCCTACTGGCCTTCTGTATTTAGGATTAGCAAGACAATTGTCACCATAGCGTGACTTAATCTGATGACACACATATTGCATATTAAAATAAATGGCAAAATGCTGTTTTCATTTCCTCCAGGTTGCCCACTCCCACCCCTCCAGATCCATGTAAAACTAATGTACTTGACTGGTTTAAAGCTTTCAAAAAATACACGGAAGTTGTATCTCTGGGGAGGATGGTGGGTGAAGCAGCCAAAGGAATGTCAAACATGACCATCACACAGCAAAATGTGCTGAATTTCCAAGTCATTAAATGCAGTTAAAATATCTAGATTATATTGTCTCTTTAGCAGCAAAGCACTTTGCTGAATTTTGAACAGAAAGATCAATTTTTCAGTAAAGGAGGGATGGAGTGAAATCAGAAATTAGATATGTGTTATCTACCCCCATTTCCTGAGCTAGCAGGGTAACCAATATGGTGCTGTGCAGATGTTTACAACTCCCATCATTCCTATACCATTGGCTATACTGGCTGGGGCTGATTAGAGTTTTGGTCCACAACATCTTATGGGCAGCATGTTGGCTGCCTCAGCTCTAAAAAAAGTCAGAGCTACAGCACTACATGTGCACCTGGTCACTATTTTCTCCCTCTCCACTGCAAAGTGAGATGTATGTATGAATCATATTACTGCATGTCACCATAGTAACTCAGGTGCCCACCCCACGCAACTGAAAAATCACTCTCATTGTGTCTACAGTGTGTTGAATCAGCCTAAAATTACCTAGCCACCATTTACTGCGTTAACATCTGATCTTTGTTTCTTTGAATAGATATATTTGAAAGAATGACTCCATTTCAAAGGTGTTCTTTCTTCTACAAGATGCATGTGGAGCATCTAACGAATTCCTAAACTGTAGTTTCCTATAAGAAACATTCAATAAGCTGTGTGTTTGAACACCATTACCCCTCCTGCTGCTTAAGACACTCTCCCAATTAGAAAACTCGAATTCTGTATCCATCCTGACAATCTGCTTTGTTTCTCATCATATTTATATGCCAGCTGTTCAAGACTTTGACAAATGATGTCATTACCCAAGATGGTTGGTCCCCATTTATCTTTATTGCTGTTATGCAAAGTGTCTATAACAAGAAACTAGTAAGTGCTGACTGGATCTTTAATCTGGAATGCTATGGTTGGTTACCACCATATAGGGCCATATAGTACCTTTGAGTGACTTATTTAGCAGTCTTAGTTCTGCCTCAGTGAGGAACACTACATGTGGGGAAGCTATTTAAAAGTTTGTAAAAGTCAAGTAAATATGTATATGTTGACGCGATTCAAATAGCACAATTAACAGATGGCAGGGACAATTGTGTATTCATATTTCTGGGCAACAACATTTGGCAGATATAATTATTTTACAGGTGTTAACTGCCCTTCTATTAAGAAATGGTACATCACAATAGATGCTTCATAAAGTCAACAATTTATCACCTCTTTTTTCATATCCCTTCCATAAAAACCTCCACAGCTAAATTCAGCATATGCAAGTGTACTTTCAGGTTTGAGACAACAGAACTGAAGAATAGATGTTGAATAATTTTCACACTGGTGACTGAGAAAACCGCCCGTGTCTTCTTTTTTAAAGAAGTTAACAAGTTACAAAGTACCCATAACTGCAAGCAGATGGATTTTGTGGGTTACCAACAGCTAGAAAGGACTAGTCTGCACTACATTTGACCCCTTGGCATTCACCCTCTTCTCCCTGCATTGAAAAGCATATGGTAGAAGTTATAGAGATATGGAGGTCAGCACCAATCCTTTGTTCAGAAAATCCTGCACTGCTTCATCATGTATCTGTCTGTGTGGGCATATTCTCCTTCATGCTTTACAGACCACTAGTCTTCGACAATTGACATTGGAAATCAGGTGACAAGTCTGCTGTCATGTACTGTACTAAGAAAATATCCTCTATAGTCAATGGGAAATGAAGGAAGATATTTACTCAGCACATAGATTATCCTGAATGATTACAGTACAACTAGAATCCTATGGTATGGTAGGCCTATATTTAGGCTAACCATTCACAATCCACTTAGATTAGTGTAGTCTCATTTAGCATTGCCACAGCATATAAATGGATTTGTCCTTGGAAGATAGCATGAAATGCTTCTTATCATAATTGCCCATTTTTAGATATGAGTTGATGGTGCTTTTTTAATAGGGTTGTTAACCTATTAACTATTTTAGTTGATGAAGCAGTAAAAGGCAGTTGATCAATCAGCTAAATTTCATATTACCAAAGCCCAATATCAATGCTTTTTAAAGATATTGAAGGAAATGTAGCATGACTTGAAAACAAGAGCTACCATCATAGTTAGAACAAAAGGCCATTTTAATTTTTTTCCCATACTGTATTGCAATTAGGGATTAATGAATCAGTCTATTTTTCATTTCTCTTGCTTCTGTGCAGGTGCTCATCCTAAACCTGTTCAATCCCAATTCCACTAATATGCGACTTTTAAAAATTATCATGAAATCTACACTTCACTACATATTTTTAAACTTACTTTCCCTAAGAATTCACATATCTATATCTACTGTATATTCCTGCGTACAAGACTACTTTTTAACCCAGGAAAATCTTCTCAAAAGTCGGGGGTTGTCTTATATGCTGGGTTGTATTTCCTATACGGTGATCATATCCCAAACTCTATATTTTAACTGGAAAATTTGGGGGTTGTCTTATACGCCCAGTCGTCTTATATGCCGGAATATATGGTATTTTATTACATTAAAACCGCAGAAGACTGCACCACAGCATTTTGAAAAGTTCAAAATCCAGTGGCAATAGTAAAGTGCCAATTCCCTCATAAGTCCTGGAAGTGTGAGTCAAGTCAGTTCTTGCATTGCAGACTAATGACCCTTGGTCCCTTTCAACTCTACAGTTCTATGATGTCAGACTCCAGAAAAATTGAATTGCTAAAGCACCCCGAATTCCATTAATACAACAGAACCAACATAGTCTTAATTACTAAACGTGTGAACCCCACATCAGCCCCACTGATGATAATTTCATTTCACCAGTTGTCCCTGTTGATTCATCAACAAAAATGTAGGGCTGTAATCCTATGCCCACTTACCTTGAGTACGCAATTATAGGATAGCACTATAAGGTTATTGCAATAGATATCCATTAGTATATATCCATAAATCCATTAGAAATGTTAGGTATCTAGTAATTATCCAGATACTTACCCCATCCCCCTGAAAGCAATTAATTCTAGTATATCCATTGGTCTTGGGTCTTTCCTAATATATGATAGCACACTGCCTATGAGAATTATGAGATGTGTGGGCTGGGTGATTTGTAAAGTAGCAAAATATATTAGAGGGGTAGTGAAAGACGCCAACATGTAAACCCATGAACTATTTACACATGTTACATTGCTCATATAAGCTTTAAAAAAGTGCAAAAAGAGCACTCCTGTGCGAAGCTGTTAGAAATAGTAGAATGAGTAATATTGCATTATCATTATTCCCTCAATTTTTGTCTCAAATATTTGTGTGCCTGCAAAACATAGCCTCATTCTCATGGCACTCGAAAATTCCTTTAGCATTTCGGTAGGTGGGTGCTTTGGAGCTTACCATATCATTACAAGATAGCCAGGTGGTGTATGTTCTTTGTTCCCAATAAAGCAAGGGTCACTAATTGGTGGCGTTTCGGATGCTGCTGGACTCCCAGCTCCCATCGTTCCCATGCTGGGACTGATGTGCATTGGAGTTCATCAACATTTGGAGTGCCACAGGTTTCTCACCCCCTTGTAGTAAAGTCTGAAAAATAATTTGCCCTTTACACCCTTTACATTAGCAATCCACTGGGTATGGAAAACAATGATGTCTATAACTATTAGTTAGGCAGCAGGAAGCATAAAGGATTTGTGGGTTTTAAAAGTGTTTAGGTTTGGCTAGCGCCTACTTAATTTGGGTACCCAATCGCTTTGGCAGAAGAAAGCCAGCGTTCCAAATGTTATTATCATTGAAATAAAGGAAAGGGTAATGTTCCTTGATTACATGTGTTCTACTCAAATTATTTGGTCAATAGCCAAAGAGTTACTTTAGGGCCCAGTGGCATTTGTTGTTGTTGAACTAGCAGAGTTACAAACTCCCTTTTATATTCCCCTTGCATTTCCAAAGTCACTGTTGTTGTGTAGTGGCGGGTTACTGGCCAGAAACTCTGGGTCCTTCCTGGGCTGGTGGAAACACTGCTCTAGATCTTGGGATCGTGCTGTTGGTCCAAGGCAGGGCGTAGAGAGGCTACCTTGCCCTTGCAGCTTGTAAAAAGGCCAGCCTGAAGTTTTAATTCAGACTTTCTGCTGCAGTTTCCCCATCTAAGCACTTGGAGGAAAAATGCCAAGCATCAGTCAGAGCTCTTAATGGGCCTGGAAAGCAGTGTGAAGAGAGCAGTGTTGGTGCTTCGAACAAAAAGAAATTAACTTGACCCCAAACTCCTTGTTTTAACTACATCCATTCAGTACTTCCCTCTCTCCCCCATCTCCCGGATATTTGATATTCTTGGTTTTGATATACAAGGGAGAGGGCTGCCAGCAAAACTTTGTCTCATTTTCTTTGACTAGAAATCACAGAAGCATGTTAAATGAGCAAAAAGGATTTGGTTTCACAGACATGTCTTTATGTTTGGCCTGTGACTCTAATTTGAATTGTCCCAAAGGAGGTTTATATGTCTTGCAGAAAAGAGACCAGTTTTCAAGCAAAAGAAGGACACAATTGTTTTTTGCGCTTGAACATGATTTTGCTCTGTTCTGTTTACAGTGGAAGACAGCATGACCCACTTTTCTGACTCTGGTGGCAATATGATACTTGAACAGAGACAGTACAGATTTTAAACAAAAAACAAAACAAAAAAACAAGCAACCTAAATCATGTTGATTATAATATCAAATAAATGTTTGGGTAATATCATTATGAATAATTTTCCATGCAATAACTTTTGTTAGCGGCTGTGACACCTTCCGACATATAGCCACTGACTGACTAATCTCTGCCTCCTAATTCCTGTGTTTGGAATACATATGGGAGTTGGTACCATGTGGGGGCGTCTTATATATGGTAAAATACGGTGCATACTTTAATGCAATTTTGCCCAAGCTACATATTTTTATAAAACAGTTTTCTGCAATACAGTTGTGAGTGCTATGTTCAGTAATATATGCACACTTTACCATTTTTGCATGTATTACTTGGCTGGAAAGCTACTTTTCAAAATTCAGAGAAGTGTGAATTCTGAAGGATGGCATATTGTTTCAGAAAGTGTATTATATAGGTTCGCCTTTAATTGCAAACTGAATCAGTTTTCTCATCCATCAAAAGTGTCTGCTGAACCTTAGGAAATGATTGCCTTTGCATGCTTCTTTCTTGTCCAGGACCTGCAGAGAGACACCAAGTCTCAGAACACATGGAGATGGCCACCAGAAAGAGGCCTACATTGCACTCTGGGGTCTTCCTTCATTGAATAGTCTCCCTGTTAAAAAGCATGTGGTTTTGTGTTATCAGAATCAAGCCTGTGGGTTGAAGCTTTCTAGAAAAATGGTGCAATAGTGCAACATTGATTTGTTTATGATTTTCTGCAAACCCTCGAATCTGCTTACAAAACATGCTTATGTTGAACAAAGCTCTTCCTACTTTATGTAAAAATTTAGTTATTTAGCATATGGTATGCCTTGGTTGATTTGATATGTTTCGCCTCACATTTGACACTTCTCAAAATTCATAAAAGACATGCAGATTAATTCAGGCAAGCAAACGTGCATGTTCCCTCTGGTATATTTTAAATTAAGAGAGCAGACCTCCAGGTTGTATTAAATGCAATTTTCACACAAGTTTGAGCCTCCTCCACTACAAAACAAATATCGGATGCAAAAACAAAAATGGCCAGCAATTGATACAGATGGCAAGATTTCCCCTGATAATGACTATGCCAGATTTCTTAGAAACAGTTAAATAACTCTCGTGTCATTCACCTCTAAGTGCAAGATGTGCACTCAGTTTTCTCATAATTTCCAGTCAGAATCAGTCGGTCCATTCCCACCCATCTGGCACCCAAGTCATGATGCTGCTCTAAATGGGCAAATATGTCTTCCCCATGTTGAGATCCATGAGCCTTAAAAAATCCCTGGAAGTCTTGACTCTCACTCCAGTTGTGATGCTTTGAGTCACATGTTGTATCATTTCCCCCCAACCTAGTGCCTTCCAGATATTTTTTAATACAACTCCGATCACTCCCACCCAGACTGATGAGAGCTGCTATTCAAAACATCTGGAAGGCACAGTGCTAGGATAAATTAGTTTGGAGCTTCTACTTTTCCACATTTACCTTAATATATGAACCAGCAGTCAGTGTGCTAGATAGAATACCTGATTTTCTGGTCTCTTCAGGCCCAATGGTTCTATAATTTGAAGACTGACACTTATAAGCAGCAAAGATGTAGCAGGTTTTTTTTTGGGGGGGGGGGACGGAATTGATGCTGCCTGACTCAATTTCTTCCTAATATTAAAGACAAACTAAATACCTTAGAGAACTAATCTCAGAAAATGCTTGTGCCATTTATAATTCAAGCAAAGCTTTTCTGGCGTTGGTTTGTGTTTCCTGTCACGTTTTTTTGTTTCTTTGCTGTTTCATTTTCATGCTTGTTGACATGCTCATTCACATTTTATTATATCAGATAGGTTTGATTCATCTGGAGGAATGAGTTTAAAGAGGTCACACCTTATAATCATGCTAGCATTTCCACTTGTTGAAGGCTATATATTTTCTTTTTAATTTAAATGCTGGGAAATGCTCTCGGATTACTACACCTAAGCTGAGGAAATCAATGGAATTTATTATCAAGGGATGTCTAATCTCCACAGCTAATACAAGACTGCACAGCTATTGATTACAGGTGAGGGATACACAAACTGTTAATCATGAATGGAGGCTGCAGAATAAACACACCATCAGATAAACAGACAAGTAATTGCCAACAGTGCAGTTATATCTTTGTTTCTGTGCTCTGTCTCTGCAGCAGGGACAAATATATTTTGCATGCATAAGTATATGCATTAAAATATATTGATGATCCCCTGGTTTCTGTTGAAACTATGATGATACTGCTGATCTTAACGGTGAGTCTCCTAGATCCATAAAGTTAATTAATAATAACAACTAATGATAATATCCATAAATTAAGTCAGGTGTTTTCTTTAGCTCCCAACAGTCAGTAACAGATTTACTCCTTTCAGCTGGAAAAAGGAGAAAACAAAAAGCTAATAGTTTTTCATGAACTCAAAATAAAAAGAAAGGTATAGAAGCACTTCACTCTTTATACAGTATATATATTAGGTAGGTGATCCCTTGGTTTCCATCTCACCCCTGAGATACAGTTATATAGAATTGGTTGTTTGTTGGCATACTGGGTCTTTATGTATGATACATTCTAAACTTAGCAATCATGGAATGATGGGCAGTCTACTTGTGAACCAGAAACAGGTTAAGCAACAGGAAGCAAAGAGTGGGAATAACTGGGCGCCTGATGGAGGTAGAAAGTGTAGTCTCCCAAGGATCGGTATTGGGAGCTGTGCATTTTAACTTCTTTGAAAATGATCTAGAGTTAGGAGTGAGCAGTGAGTTGATCAAGTTTGATGAGTATACTAAGTTGTTCAGGGTCAGTAAAACAGAAAAAGGATTGCAAAGAGTTCTAAAAGCACCTCTCCAAACTTAGTGAATGGGCCATAAAATGGAGAATGCATTTGGTGCAGACAAGTGTAAAGTGATATATAGTATGTTGCAGTAAAAAAATCGTAATTTCACATATACGCCCATGAGATCTCAACTGGCAGTGACTGACCAGGAACAAGTCCTTGTGGTCAGAGTGGATACCTCAGTGAAGATGTTGACTCAGTTTGTGGCAGCTGTGAAAAGGCAAATTTCATGCTAGGGAGCATTAGTAAAGGAATGGAAAACTGCCAGTACCATAAGGCCCTTATACAAATCTATAGCTTGACTACATTTGGAATACTGTGAGCGGTTCTGGTCATATCACCTCGAAAAGGATATTGCAGAGTTGGAAATGGTTCTGAAAAGAGCAACCAAAATTATCAAGGTGCTTCCTTCCTTATGAGCAAAGAGACTTTTTAGTTTAGAGAAAAGGCAAGTAGGAAGCAGCATGATAAGTATATAAAATTAGGCACAGGATGCAGAAAGTGGAGAGATAAAAGGTTTTTTATTCTTTCTTAACACACTAGAATTTGTAGATATCCAATGAAGCCTAATGTTGGAAGATTCAGCACAAAGGAAAGCATTTATTCACACAATGCATTGTTAAACTATGGACTTCTCTCCTGCAGCAGATAGTGATGGTCACAGACTTTAATTGCTTTAAAAGAGGTTCAGGAAAGTTAATGGATGATAAAGGCTGTCAGTGGTTACTAGCCATGAATGCTATACCTCTGCCTCCATGGTTGGAGTCTATATGCTGCTGAATAGCAGTTGTTGGAAACTGTCGGAGGAGGGAGTTTTCATGTGCTTGGATCTTGCTTGGTCACTCTGAGAACAGAATGCTGGACTTGATGAGCCATTGATCTGATCCAGTAGGCTCTTATTTATAATATTCTTAACAAGCCCTTTAAGTAGAGATCTTTCTCAGTCTGCATTGGTACTGGAATTGCTTTTAGATGTTTTAATTGCTTGCTTCCCTGGGCTCCTTTGAGAGGAAGAGCGAGATAAACAATTTAGGAACAACAACAATTGTTGCTGCACTACAGAGGTCATCACCCTCAGCCAGCACTGGCTCCCAGGGATGCTGGGAGATGCAGTCCATGTTGGTGCAAGGGGAAAATAGGCCTAAAAGGAGAATTCCTAGATGCCAAGATCCTAGTTCGGGGCAACTACTCTTTGGTGAGAGAACCCCAGCAGAGATTTAAAATCACAAAACATGCAGCAAAGTAAAGTGTGGAAATATAGGCTGTTGGACCTTAAAAACGTGCCCGTGTGAGTTCCAAAACTCCCTCTTCCCCCAGCATTTAAAAAGACCACACGTTTGGTAAGTTTAAAATTGGTTACTTACAAACGCTTCAAAGGTCAGGCTCTTGTGCCTTTCCATATTTCAGTCAAAAATGTTGCATAGGCAGTAAAACTTGGCTTAGTTGCAAAGTGATGAAAGTTCCTAAATTATTGATATTGTAACTCAAGAGAGGATTGTTAAAGCCATTCAGCTAAGAGGCTGGCAAGCAGCTTTGTCTCTTCACACGTTGAGCATCTTGGATAGACTGGGAACAAAGGCTTGATTACCTACCGGTAGCCTCTCCCAATATGAGCTAAGCCTGGCCAGATAGCTTACTCTATCGTTTTTTAGCATTCATGCATTAATCAGACTTTAGCATGTTGGTTATATGAGACTGGATATCCTTCTGTCCAAAACAGTTGAAGGGCACCATGTTGACTCCCCTGGTCTAGAGCATCCTGGAAGGAGATGTGTAGGGCAGCTTTTGACCCCTAAACCATCTCTTTCCCCCCCTCCTTTTGTTGAGAGAGAAAATATTCATTCTTGTGTTTTTAAACCACCCTGTGATCCTCAGATAAAGGGTGGTATGTAAATGTAAAAAATAATGGAGACTATATTTGATCTCAGGATGCTTTGAACATGTTCTCTGTTCTTTCTGGGACCATGCTGTATTTCCTTTGTGCATGGGACCTTATTATTCTGTGCTGTTCTAGCCACCCCTTCCTTAATCCTAGGTTTGCACTGCTTTGGTGAGTCTTACATGTTCTGGAGCGTCACAAAAGATTACTTGAAAAACAACCAACTGGATATTTACTTGTGAGCTGTCCATCTTGAATTATATCCTATGATACCAGGATATATGGGCAAAGAACATGTCTGTACTTAAAGGTTGGACTAAAGTAGAATGGAAATAATTCAAGCACAGTAACTCAGAAATAACCTAGTTGGTCATTGTCATTACAGTTTGACTCATCATAGTATGATTCAGGTCTTGTAAAGTAAACCAATATTATTGTTCTTATAGTGCAGAAGGAGTGAAGAGGTTGACAGAAGTATGGCAACCTTGGCAGGTTTGAGTTTGAGATAGAATTTGATCCTGTGACTTCCAATCTTGTAGGTCACAGTCATCGCTACTATACTGTGTATGGAAGAGGCTTTTTTCCAGTGTCCCATGAACCCTACGTTGTGGGCAAGTAGCAAGTCACTATGTACTATGCTTGTGGAATCTTTGGTCTGGCTCCTGATTATGTCTTGCTGTTTGAGAACAAGAGAGCGCAAGGAAAGAAAAACTGCTAAGGCATCAAATACTCTTGCTGTTCTCTTTATCGTCATCCTTTGCCTTTGCTATGAAATTTGTTTCATTGTTTTCAATTTCACACTGACAAATGTGAATGTTATCTTTTGACCAGAAAAGGCACTTCCTTTTATTTTAGATAAATGAAACTGAAATTGTGCATTCTGATCAACCTATGGGATTTCTCTTGAAAAGCGGCAACAGCAAAACACTTGTCATGCTTGAGTGTCCTATCCTTGTGTACATCTTTGAGAAATAGCCTTTTTGTCACAGGCCCTGGGACATACTCTGTTTTTCTTTGACTGACAGCAGGTAATGTGTTTTATCATTAAAATTGGTTCTGAGGAGATGCATGAGGCTCTCCTTGCTTCTTTCCCAACTGTGGAGGCCTTTTTGTTTTGAAAACAATCTCTGAATAAATGGAGATAATCTCTACAAAGGGGCACTGATATTGAACTGTCATATTGTGTGTTGCTTATCAAGCGCTAAAGAAATCGAATTTCATTTTAGCCATTATCTAGAGCTACTTATTAAATCATTCTGCTGTTGAAAGGTGGCTGATGGGTCAACAGGTTTTGTGTCTTGTCTTCTATCTGTCTGTCTATTATTAACCTTTAGAGAATTACTAAAGCTATTATTCATTGTATCTTATAAAGTGGTGCTCAATCTTCCTGATCCATAATGGTGTGCATGTGTACCTGCCATGGCTACAGTCTCTCTCTCTTATATATGCAATTTTCATTTTGTTTCCTGGGAATATGTGGAATTTCTCTTCCCTTATTACTATTGAAGAAGCATCAGTTTCATCTCTGATATGAGGCTTAACATTTGGCATTAAATAAATTATCCATCGCCAGTGATTAAAAGTACACCTTGGTGTTATTGAAAACAAATAAGGATGGGCACGATTCCCACAATTCTTCTTTTATTTCTCCTTCCCTTCAACTTCCTGTTTGGACCTCAGTGCATGCGCATTGCAACACAGCAGTCATTATTCAGAATAGAAGGACTCTCCACACTGCTCATGCATTTATCCAACCATTGCACTCCTCCTTGTGAGACTGATTGTGCTGAATGGGACCTTGCAGAGGACAGTGATGGCTAGAAGAGTGCATGAAAGATGGCAAGGGCATCTCATTTGTGTAATTGTCAGTTTGCTGCAGTGTACAATTTAATTTTTTATCCATAAGTATAAAGACACATAGCACTACATTAAGCTCCAGATACAGTGGTACCTCGGTTTATGAACACAATTGGTTCCGGAAGTCTGTTCATAAACTGAAGCGTTCATAAACTGAAGCGAACTTTCCCATTGAAAGTAATGGAAAGTGGATTAATCTGTTCCAGACGGTCCGCGGAGTAACCGTTCATAAACTGAAGCGAACTTTTCCATTGAAAGTAATGGAAAGTGGATTAATCCGTTCCAGACGGGTCCGCAAAGTACTTAAACCAAAGCGTTCATAAACTGAAACATGGGTGTAATTGGTTCCGGAAGTCTGTTCATAAACTGAAGCGTTCATAAACTGAAGCGAACTTTCCCATTAAAAGTAATGGAAAGTGAATTAATCCGTTCCAGATGGGTCCACGGCGTTCATAAACCGAAAATTCATAAACCGAGGTGTTCATAAACCGAGGTTCCACTGTACTAGCATTTTTGGGTCTCATACAGTACCATACAAAATTACAGAGGGCAGTGTTGTATTCTTGTATGAGAATACATTCCTAGGCTAAGGTCAATAAAACTGCTATTTTCAGGGGGTAGTTGTTATGTTAGTCTGCTGTACAGCATCAAAAACAACAAAGGCACCTTAAAGACTAATGAATTTATTATGGCATAAACTTTTGTAGACTAGGGTCCAATTCATCAAAAGCTGGAGTTTGTGTTGATCTTTGATCCAAATTCCGCTATTACCTACATTCTATTTCTCTTGGGAATAAATGGATTAGCAGTTTGTTTCGAGTCACAAATGGTACATTACAGCATGATGTGGCTTACTTCATTTGAATGAGTTAGATGAGAGAATGGATATTTTGTGCTGGTTTAGAATCATAGCATTGTAGAATTAGAAGGGACCCCCAAGGGTCATCTAGTCCAACCGCCTGCAATGCAGAAATCTTAGCTAAAGCATCCATGACAGATGGCCATCCAACCTCTGCTTGAAAACCTCCAAGGAAGGAGAGTCCACAACCTCCCAAGGGAGACCGTTCCACTGTTGAACAGCTCTTACTGTTTAGATTAGATTTTGTCTGCATGAACACTTTTATTGTTTTATATTTATATGGTTTTATTGAATATCTTACATATTTTTACTGCAAATTGCTTAGGGAGTTCTTGTTGGGTGACAGCGCCAAGGCCGGTGCCCCCCCCCCATGCAGTGTCGCTCGGGATTCATCCCTCCTGTCTCCTGTCCAATGACATGAGCGCACGATTAGCAGAGTCCAAACAGAAGCTTAGCCTTGAGGAGTAACATCTAAGCGTCATTTATTGCAAATTAAATCAAACAGAACAGAACAAATAAAAACATGGCCTCTCTCTATGTCTTTCTTCCTTGGAGAGAGAACTGCAAAAACAATAGGTATACAGAGCGGAAACAGCGTATCTCCCTTTCCGCTCACAAGACTCTGATAATCAGTGCTGGAATGTAAACAGACATGTGACATGTAACAATTCCACACAACTGCAGCATGGGAGGAATGGAATTCTCAACAGTTCTATGGATGTGTAAAGTGATACATAAATAGCACACTGGAAGGTTGCTTAAGCTGAGTCCTCACTTAGCAATGAGTTACGCTTCTTTTCAGTCTCTAATGCACAGAGAGTTGTACATTAGGAAAATAGGCATTCCTTGAATCTAATTAGAATTTTGATTGGGTGTGTGTGAACAAATAAGCTTGTGAGACCTCTGTGAAGATGAGAATAATAAAAAGTATACCTTGATGCCCTTTGGAAGTATTGCCTGCATATTGGAGGCAAAGCCCTTAGATAGAATTGAGTTGCAAATGGGCTCAGCCGGCATTCTGTAGGGCAGAGAAGCCCGGAAGAGTAATAATCGGAGCACATTAGTTCTCTTCTAGTTTCAAATGAAATTATTCTTAATGAGATGCAATTAGGTTTTTTTTTGGAATTTACTAAACAATCTAGCGACCTCTTATCTGGCAACATAATTATTAGGAGATTACTTTCTACTGAGGCTCTGCAGATGGAGGCTTTGTGGTGCAGCAGTTTAAAACAATTGAACCTGATCTCCAGAGACCCTGTTATGAATGTTGCTCCGAGAAGAGAGCAAAAAATTGCATTTTGAAGCACCATTTTCAGCAGCAGAGGGACAGTTGGCAGAGTTTACCAAGGCTGCTGAGAGTCGCTACAGACTTTAATTACCATCTCAGCCTTAATAGAAATTGGTTGGTCTGTGCCAATGGTAAGCGCGGTGGTGAGAAATCTCGACTTGTCTTTCCTCCCCGCTCCCTCCACCCTTTTTCTGGCAGGCAAAATAAAGGATGCCTTTAATGTGCCTTCCAATACTGGGGCACGTCTGTTACATTTCAAGGAACTTTGAAAACATTTTCTGCTCCACCTTTAACTTTTTTTTTAATATCTAGTGTAATGCGGCCAGAATGCTTATTAGTGTTCCTGCCTTGAGGAAACTAAATCAAAACACTTTGAAATTCAGTGTGACAGACTGAAACCTCACATTCCAGTCTTATTCTTCGCTGTTAAGGTGGTTTAAGCAGTGGCCTTGGTTCCAGGAAGCGTTGCAGTAAATTGTGTTTTGGGGCAGGGAGGGTAAAACTACTTTTAGCCTTTCAAGCAAATGCAACGTGAAATTAAAATATCAGGGCCAAACCAGTGAATATATTCACTGTGTGTATACATTTAATGTGTCGCCGTCTTCTTTTTTACTTTAACAAGACTACCTATGGAAGAGGGAGGCATCTGAAGTGTGGAGTTAATTCTTTCCTCCCTATATTGCAATTCTAGTGACAATTCTCTCACACATCCTTCTGTAGCTGCTCTTCAGCTGCAATGGCAGCTTCCCTCCTAGTGCAACAAGGAAGTTCAGAGGGAGGGGATTTTCCATTGGGTGCCAGCAAAGGAGGAACGAGTTGTTTTTTTAAAACACCCAACACTCACATGCTATAGACCAGGCATAGGCAACCTTGGCTCTCCAGATGTTTTGGAACTACACCTCCCATGATCCCTGACCACTGGCCCTGTTAGCTAGGGATCATGGGAGTTGTAGTCCCAAAACATCTGGAGAGCAATGTGTCCTAATGGAAATAAGAAGGGCCCTGCTGAATCAGGCCAAAGGCCCATCTAGCTCAGCAACCTGTTCTCACAACGGCCCACCAGATGCCTATGGGGACCCCTGAAGTGGAACCTGAGTTCAACAGCACTCTCCCCACTTGTGATTCCCAGAAACATGTTCAGAGGCATACTGTCCCTAGCAGTGGAAGTAGATTACAGCCATCGTAGCTTAGTAGCCATGGAATGTAAGCCATAAACAGTTGAAATTGGAGAACTTGCCCATCTCCGTCTCAGAAGAAGCCTAGATATTGAAGTTGCTTGGAACTTTGTCAAAGTTCCAAAAGTGTTTTAAAAATTCGAAAATAAAGAGAGATTCCTGTGTGCAAACACCACATATTTTTTTTTACAGTCGTTATGGCAATGTCTGGCTACTACACTAAATCATGAGACTGAGCCTAGCTTCCTTTCCCTCCCTCTCCCCTTCCAGTATGAATTCCCCTTCCATTTTAGATTCACAACTTTTTACTGTGTCATTCAAACCTTAAACTGTGGTTAGTGAAAGCAAGCCGACTTCGTAAAAAATGGCTTGAGGTTGGTTTGCTTCCATTGACCTTAGTTAAGAGGGGTTTGTTTTTTTAAAATCAATTCGTTTTTTTCTGTTTTCAAAACAAACAGACATGCATTGAGATCGCTGGGGTGGGAGGAGATTTATAAATAAGTGTGAAAATGGATTGGATGGGAGACAGGGAAAAGAAAATGGAAAATGGAAGTGAAGGTTTCTGAACTACTTCTGGCTGTACTAGAGGAGACAGGGAACAAGCAAGCCTGGGTGGAAACTGCCCCCCCCCAACTTGCAGTGCTAATCTATGGTTTAATATTACATCCAAACTAGCACAGCGTGAGTTTGCCTTGAGTTTAGTGGATGATGACCAAGCCAAAAGGCACAGGTCATTGGAAAGCCACCCAGGTGCTAGGAGAAGGCTCCGAGAAGATTTCTGTGTGCATTCACAGTGCATCCACATACATGTACTTCCCACGTGTTCATGAGGGGGTTGCTGATCTCCAGCTTTTCATACAGCATGAAATATTTCTCCATAGGCTTCCTCTCCTTTAGGCTTCATTTTTAGGGAGCTACATTAGGAATGGGGGGGGGGGGTTTAAAAGCTTATTCGAGTGCATGGCCCTTTGAAATCCAGGCCAGGCCCACTGGATCTTGTCCATGCTGCTACACACTGAAGGCAAAATTTTGCAGAGGTCCCTGCATTTGTAAAAACAAGCTGATTATCACTCAGGTGATTGAATATATATTTTCAACATTGGTCTCCTTCATCCTACTTCAGAAACCCAATTATCTACCTCTTTAATTAATAAATTAATAGGTAATACAGAAGAGAAAACATCTAAGTGGGAAGCTAGTCACTGTGAGAAGTGAAAACATTAATCTGTATGTAGCATACTAATTCAGAAAAGCCCGTGTATCTGACAATATAGACAATTGTATTGCAAGGATGGGGGGTGGGGACAGTTAAATGTTTGCATTGTCTGGTAAGCTGTATGCTTGAGCACATCTACCGGAGCCCATGTTTGGCTGTGCCATCTGTCCCTTGTGCTGTTTGCTTAGTTACAATTTTTAGTTTGGTAAATGAGCGTTCTTAAAAGACAATGAAGACTTATGAATGGATGGAAGAACATTTGGTTCATTTGGCTTTGCCCTTAATCTGGCAGAATACTGAGATGCGCAAACTATAACTTGCTGCTGTAAATAAATATACCAGGAATGTAGAATGTAGGAATGCAGTGTGTGCTGAGTGAATTTTTAGTATATGTGGTCATGGTCATGACTTTCATTGTGCAATCACTTTAATTAAGTCAGGCTATAAAGTTAGTCTTGCATGAGGAATGAATACACTAGGGAGATGGTGATGGATTGATGGCTGTTCAGGGAGTCAGACAAGTGTTGCTGGTGTTTTCCAGATGAGTGGAGAATTGCACACATGTTAATGGTTGAGCTTGGGTGATAGTGCAGGCCTTTACCATCCATGATGTTTATTTTGGGGGGGGGGGGGTTGGGCGGTCAAGGAAAGAAGAGCCTGACATTTTGTAGGGGTGCCGTGTTTTTGTTTTGGCTTTTTTTGGTGGATGAATAACAGCATTACCCAAGTAATAAATTTTAATTAATATCTGTATCATTTTGGTTACTGCTAGTTTAGTAGAGCAATTAGTGTAATTAGTAAACAGCATTGCTTGTTGGCGTGATAAATCACAGTGCAGAGCACACTGACTCTTCACCAGGATGATATATTATCCAATTTACTCAAATTTAATGCATGTCGAAAGAAACCGCAAAGCACACACAGAGAAGCATAGCAACAGCTGTGGTCTTTGGTTGCTCTTGGTGGGTTTGCTGTCAGAGACTTTGAATTGGTCCAACAATGTCAGCTAATTAAACATTTTAATGTGGATTTTTTTTTTACATTTGTCATTCCTTTTTGTTTTTTAAAGTAGATTTACAAATGTTTGCAAATGCTGGCAGATGTGACAGCAGAACGGGATGGAATTCTTAGGTCAAGTCAAAGCAGCTATGCAGTGGGCATTGTGCTGACTTTTTTTTTCCAAATTTTTTTTATTCTTTTAGCATTAATAGAATAACAGTAAACAAATAAAGGAATACATATACACACAAATACAAAACAGAAAGAAAAGAAAAATATCACAATTCTAAATCTTTATTCTAATCTTCTTACTTCGATTTCCTCTGCTCCCTACTCACTGCGATTCACTATTAATCACAAATAGCAATTCTAGCTCATTATCCATTTCTAAAATTACTGTATCTCACTCCTCTTTTCTAATAATCTATAATTATATTCGTCCTCTATCTTTCTTCACTTTACTTTCATACTACGCTACAATTCCTAATAACATTCAAAATCCCTATCTTCTTAATCAATTATAATACTATATTTCTTCAAATAACTTTTAAAACTTGACCATTCTTCTTCTGTCGCTTTCTCCCCCTGGTCACGGAGTCTTCCGGTCAGATCAGCCAGTTCCATATAGTCCAACATTTTCATTTGCCATTCTTCCACTGAAGGTATCTCCTGCGTCTTCCACTTCTGTGCTATCAGCTTTCTCGCTGCTGTTGTGGCATACAAGAAAACAGTAACCTCTTTCTTTGGTATCTCCCCCCCCCCAAAAAAAATCCCCAACAAAAAGGCCTCTGGTTTCTTAGTGAACGTATCTTTAAACATTTTCTTTAATTCATTATAAATCTTATCCCAGAAGTCTTTTACCTTGGGGCAAGTCCACCACATATGATAAAACGTCCCTTCTCTTTCTTTGCATTTCCAACACTTATTATCATGTGTGTGGTACATCTTTGCTAACTTAACTGGGGTCAGATACCATCTATACATCATCTTCAACATATTTTCTTTCAAAGCATTGCATGCTGTGAATTTTATAGTTTTTTTCCACATTTTTTCCCAGTCCTGTATCATTATATTATGCCCAACATCTTTGGCCCACTCTATCATTACTGACTTTGTTTGTTCATCCTTCGTTTGCCACTCCAGCAGTAAATTATACATCTTAGATAAATTTTTAATTTTCGAATTTAACAACAATGTTTCCAACTTGGATTCTTCTTTTTGAAAACCTACTTTTTGGTCCATTTTAAACATTTCATTGATTTGATGATACTGTAACCAATCAGATAGTACATCTTTCAACTGATCATATGGTTTAAGTTTGTATTGTTCACCTTCCTGTACTAAAATATCCTTATATTTTGGCCATCTGGCTTCCATATTACGCCTTTTAAAGGCTTTGGCCTCCAATGGTGAGACCCACCTGGGTGTTTTGCTCTCTAACAAATCCTTATACCTCAACCAAACATTTAACAATGATTTCCTGATTATATGGGTCTTGAAACCTTTATACACCTTTGCTTTGTCATACCATAAATATGCATGCCATCCATAAACATTATCAAAGCCTTCCAGGTCTAATACATCCGTATTTTCTAACAAAAACCATTCCTTCATCCAGCATAAAGCCGCAGCTTCAAAATATAATTTCAAGTCTGGCAAAGAGAAGCCCCCCCTTTCTTTAGTGTCTGTTAAAATCTTAAACTTAATTCTGGGTTTTTTCCCTTGCCAGATAAATTTCGATAACATCTTTTGCCATTCCTTGAAGCATTTCACATTATCAATTATAGGTAAGACTTGGAATAAAAACAACATCCTTGGCAATACATTCATCTTAATGACTGAAATTCTACCTAACAATGACAGTTTTAAGCTAGACCATGTTTCCAGATCCCTTTTTATCTCATTCCACGTCTTCTCATAATTATCTTTATACAAAGTCAAATTCTTTGCTGTCATGTTTACCCCCAGGTACTTCACCTTTTTTACAAAGTTCAAGCCAGTGGCCTCTTGTATCTTATTTCTTTCCTCTAATGTCAAATTTTTCTCTAAAACCTTCGTTTTAGTCTTGTTCAATTTAAACCCCGCAACACGTCCAAACTCCTGAATTATTTCCAGCGCTTTGACTACGCTGGTTTCTGGGTCCTCTAAAGTAAGCACTAAATCATCCGCAAAGGCTTTTAATTTGTATTGCTTTGACCCCACCACTACTCCTCTAATCTCTTCTTCCCTTCTAATCATGTTCAGCAAAACCTCCAGGACCGTTATGAATAACAGTGGGGAGAGCGGGCACCCTTGTCTAGTTCCTTTTTCAATTCTGATTTCATCAGCCACCACATTGTTGACTATAATTTTCGCTTTTTGCTCATAATATAATGCATTCAGGCCATTCATAAAACTTGAACCCACACCCATACCTTCCATATTTTTCTTCATAAAATCCCATGAAATATTATCGAAGGCCTTCTCTGCATCTATAAACATCAAGATCGCATGTGTATTCTTTTTAGCCTGCAAAAACTCTAATATATCTACAATGTTCCGTATATTATCCTTCATGTGCCTTGTTGGTAAAAAACCCGCTTGATCATGGTGTATCAAGTCCTTGAGGATTCTTTTCAATCTCGATGCCATAATGTTCGCAAAAATTTTGTAATCCACATTTAATAAGGAAATGGGACGGTAATTCTTAACTTGAGTTCTGTCCGCCCCTTCCTTCGGCAACAATGTGATGAATGCGTCTTTCCACGACTCTGGTGCCCGATCCCCTTCCAATATTTTGTTGCATACTTCCATTAAAGGCTGTATTAGCCAGTCCTTTAAAGTCTTATAGTATTTTGCAGTCAGTCCGTCTGGTCCTGGTGCTTTGCCCAATTGCATTTGATTAATTGCTGTTTCGATTTCATTCCTTGTTATCCTGCTGTTAAGTATAATTTTATTTTGAGGTGAGATTTTTTGTAATCCATGTTTGGTCACAAATTGATCCAATTCTCCCAAATCTTCTTTATCTTTCTTATATAATTCTTTATAATATTTCTGAAAACATTTCCTAATTTCTGCAGGTTTCTCTATTATCTTTTCCTCCTGTATTATCTTACTTATTGTGCTTTGCTTTAGTCTCTTTTTCATTTGCCATGCCAACAATTTTCCACACTTATTAGCTGATTCAAAGGTTCTTTGCCTCATCATCTTTACCTTCCACTCAATTTCCAGATTTATTAATTGAGAATACTGTGTCTGTAATGCCTTTATTTCTTTTTGTATCTGTTGATTTTTTGGCTTAGCTCTTAATTTCTTCTCTTCTTCTTTTAATCTGTTTAGTATACTCTCTTTCTTTGCCTCTTGGGTTTTCCTTTTTATTGTATTTTGTTGAATTAAAAAACCTCTCATCACCGCCTTGCTGGCATCCCATTGTGCTGACAATCCCATTGGCATTGTGCTGACTTAATCCACCAATGAGGTTCTGTATTTCTTGTGTCCTATGCTTGCACACTCCTGAAAGTAGTTCATGTTCTCTCTGTGTGTGTTTTAGAGCCTATGAGAACACCGAAAACTTTGAAGATCGCTGAGATCCAGGCCCGACGCATTGCTGTGGATTGGGAATCTCTAGGTTACAACATTACTCGCTGCCACACTTTCAACGTCACGATCTGCTACCATTACTTCCGTGGCCATAATGAAAGCAAGGCAGACTGCTTGGATATGGACCCCAAAGCACCTCAGCATGTGGTGAACCACCTGCCGCCGTACACTAATGTCAGCCTCAAAATGATCCTGACTAATCCTGAGGGCAGAAAGGAAAGTGAAGAGACAATAATCCAAACGGATGAAGATGGTAGGTCCAAATTCTTCTCATCTTGATGCTGTAGCTCTCAAAGCAGGTGTTGAAAGAATTCTTACCTGTGTTACCTGCTTGAAAATTATGTTTACATGTTCATGTTAGCCTGTGAGTAGCTGCCCATTAAAAAACAAAATGGCCAGACGTAGATGATAGTCATGTCAGCACATATCATATCAGTGTAAATAGCATGCATAGGATTTTTAAGTGCTTTGCTTGTAGCAACCTTTAATATCAGAGAAAGGGGGTAAACTCCAATTTGGGTGTGCAATGAGTAGCTTTAAAGGATAAGGAATGATCTGCAGACTCACAAAGTGGCTGATAGAAAGGTGCAAAATGAGCCTGGTGCCTGGCAAATTTCGATTGCTAGTAATTTGTTATAGGCAAGGCATGTGGAAGGGGCTTTAATGCATGAGAAAGAAGGGCTGATGAAAATCCATAGGTGGTACCCATTAATGCTGGTACTAGCGCTACATCTGAACCAGGCCTAAGAAATTTCAAAGTTGTTGAGAAATGGAAAATGGAAAAATATATGTCAGTGCTTGTTTGTCTCTAAATTCAGAGTCATTTCTCCAAATTCATGTTTACAGTGCTGTCTTCTTACAACTCACTAAGTAATTATATCTGCATATAATTGAGATTACTGCCTTAAAATATCCTTTATTTACTTCTGCTAACAGCATAGCTTTATTTACCTTATTTGAGGGGTAATAAGGGACACTTTATATGTTTACAAAGCTCTTTAGTGATTATCCTTTTTATGAATCTAAATTTTCAACAAATTAAAATAGCATTAAATGAAGTTCCTAATTAGATGGAAATTACAATATATAGAAGTAGCTTAATGTTCATGTAGTCAGGTTTGTGACTAACTGCATATTCAAAATGCAGGAATATTGGCAAATGTGTATCTCAAGCCTTGTGCCTAAGCAGATTTACGTGTTGTACCAGGGTTGCTACCCTGGAATGCTCTGAAGATTGTTGGACTCCAGCTCCTATCAGCCCCATGGCCAGTGGTCAGAGATGATAGCTGTAGCCCAGCAACAGCCGGAGGGCACCAGGTTAGCCACCCCTGTTGTAACCAATGCCTCATGAAGTACAAGCAAAATACCCTGTTCGCTTCAATAGAGAGGGCAGCTTTATATGCTCAAAGGGATGCACCCATAGATTCAGAGTCACATGAGATTGGAACAAGTAGCTATAAGGGGAAAGTTGAATCGTTGTCAATTGTTCTGGCATCACACCAATAACCTAAACTAAGATGTGGTATAATCGACAAACCATGGTTTCAGATCATCTGGCACATCAGAATCAACCCATGTATTGTGCTAACTGGAGTTTGATGCAATGTCTGAATCAATAAGGCATTGATCTGATTCCAGAAGCCACTACATCTAGATAGGACTCCTGAGCAGATGGAAGAATAAAGACAAGCTGTTCTAAACCAGGCCTGCCTGGTAATTTAGAACCTTCGCCTATGGTTGATACACAAATTATGAACTGAATTTGACCAAAGAAAGGTTGGAGAGAAAGGTGTATATGATGTGAGGATGTAGAATTTGTAAGTATTTGCTAAAATGTGAAAATAAAGGGTGTGGCATCCATTCACTCGTTTAGAAGAAAGCGCATAATTGCTCTCAGTTGTGCAGGTAAAGTGACTCATAGCCCCAAATGAAACCCTGCTCCCACACAGCGGGGTGGCAATTATTGCCCCTTATCTCAGCTGTGTGGGCTGCAGCTGGGAAGTGCTACTAAAAATAAAAATAAAACCCTCTCCCATTACTGGCATTTGGATAATTGGCATTTGAATGGAGGGGATATTTGACCTGATATGTTTAGATGGCTACAGTAAAATTAAATGTGTATTGTATATTTCAAAGCACTATCTGATCAGAGAGCAATAAAAGATCATAAGGTGCAGAATGTGACTAATAATCCATGTAACAAATGGACAGTTGGTTCAAGATGGCATCATTGGATAAATGGCCTTGAAGTTCCTCCAGTTGTACACAGACCAAAGCTTTAAGAGATTGAAAGTTTTGCTCTGTCCCTGATACATGCAGACCTTGGCCTAATTTTATGCATCACTTGACCTAATTTCAAAAGCCCTCTGCATGTGATTGGTCCAGCTCTCTGGCAAGAGTAATCTGTCCCTCCCTAGGAGAAAGAGAATAGAGTGACAGAGAGGGAGAGAAGGTGGTGGTTGGCCCTGGCCCAGCCCACCTCTGATACTTGATGTGGGGGATGGGGGACGGGGGACGGGCTCCCACCCTGAATTAGAAAATGGGTCGTGTGTCCCCCCCCCACTCCAACACATCTTATTTTAGCTGACATTTTATTTTAGCTATAGCCTGAGGTAGGTGAAATTAAATTAGGTGAATCTCCATGGACTGTAGCCGCATGAAACATTTGACAGTGAACATATTTTAAACAAAAAACCCCAGAAATTATAATATTTTATGAATATGAATGTATCTGATATCTGATGACATGTTCTGGGTTCAGAATCAAAGTGTCCCTAATGTGTCTCTGAATAATGCCCAATTTCTTTTCTGCAGACTAATCTGTGTTTTTGACAAATTGCAGCACAGTGTTACATTTTATTTATGTATTTTTTGTTGTTGCTGGTAAACAAAGATGCAAATTATATTAATGCGCTGTTTCCATTCAACTCTACTTCCGCCAACAAAATATATGAATCCAGGAGTGTGGAATGTGAGCTGGCTGCTGGTTTCTTTCCCTTGGGGTCCTTAGAAAGAAATGTGGGGATACAAGGAAAGACATAAATCTCCTGCAGACCCAATATTGCCATCTCCAGATGTTCAAAAATCTCTGATTTATATACAGTACCTACAAAAAATGTATAATACAAATGTGAAATTATATTATTTTACATACTGGGATTTTCAGGTGCTCATTTGACAATTCCATATTTCCAGCTAGCATATGCCCTTTATTTATTTTCTGGAGCCAAGTCTTTCTCCTTCTCTTTTTCTTTCTTTCATATCAGATATTCATCAGAAGAGGCAGGGAGTTGAGGCAGAAACAGTTGTTGTTGTTTAGTCGTTTAGTCGTGTCCGACTCTTCGTGACCCCATGGACCATAGCACGCCAGGCACTCCTGTCTTCCACTGCCTCCCGCAGTTTGGTCAAACTCATGTTCGTAGCTTCAAGAACACTGTCCAACCATCTCGTCCTCTGTCGTCCCCTTCTCCTAGTGCCCTCAATCTTTCCCAACATCAGGGTCTTTTCCAAGGATTCTTCTCTTCTCATGAGGTGGCCAAAGTATTGGAGCCTCAGCTTCACGATCTGTCCTTCCAGGGAGCACTCAGGGCTGATTTCCTTAAGAATGGATAGGTTTGATCTTCTAGCAGTCCATGGGACTCTCAAGAGTCTCCTCCAGCACCATAATTCAAAAGCATCAATTCTTCGGCGATCAGCCTTCTTTATGGTCCAGCTCTCACTTCCATACATCACTACTGGGAAAACCATAGCTTTAACTATACGGACCTTTGTAGGCAAGGTGATGTCTCTGCTTTTTAAGATGCTGTCTAGGTTTGTCATTGCTTTTCTCCCAAGAAGCAGGCGTCTTTTAATTTCGTGACTGCTGTCACCATCTGCAGTGATCAAGGAGCCCAAGAAAGTAAAATCTCTCACTGCCTCCATTTCTTCCCCTTCTATTTGCCAGGAGGTGATGGGACCAGTGGCCATGATCTTGGTTTTTTGATGTTGAGCTTCAGACCATATTTTGCGCTCTCCTCTTTCACCCTCATTAAAAGGTTCTTTAATTCCTCCTCACTTTCTGCCATCAAGGTTGTGTCACCTGCATATCTGAGGTTGTTGATATTTCAGAAACAGTAGTTGACCAGAAAGGGGGCTCTAAATAAAAACTCTTTTGCACTTGTGCTTGGAAAAAACTATTGAAGGAATAATAGAGAGGCTGGTCAAGAGATACAGCGTCTAATAGAGTTGCGACAAAATGAGCTTTGAGCTGAAAGACAACATGTTGCTTACAGATAGTGGAGACCTGGCTCCCCCTTGTTATGTTTTATTGTTTTCAGTTCCAAGGAGAAAGTAGTATAGGGCAAAAGGACACCCAAGTGTAGGTACTGTACATGTTTGCACTCTTAGCAAAGAGCTCTCTGGCTGCTAGGTCTGGAGCAGAGTTGAGGAGCCAGTTAGCCATCAGATGTGGTTGGACTAACACTCCCATCATCCCTGACCATCGCCATTCTGTCTGAGACTGATCTGACAGCACATAGAGTTCCACAAGTTGTCCATGCCTGGTCTAGAGTCTAGCCATTAAGAGGGGAATTTTGCAACAAATTGATTCTTCTGTTACTTTGCTATTATGACTTCTAGGGGACAAAAAGAAGTGATTTGTAGCGGAGCTGAATCACGTATCTTTATCTGAGCTAACCAACCAGCTATTTAGCTGCTGGATTCAAGGCTCTCTGTGGGGTGATGATTTTCAGTCCAGCAGTCTTGTATTCAGCTGCAAAGTTGGCCATAAGCTTGCAGCCTTAAATAACTCTGTTTGTAATGAACACTCAAGCATTGTGCATACTATAATCATGTTCATTTGCTAGACACATTTCAGTGCAGTCTGTCATGTGCACATTCAACTGCCAAAGGAAGTCTATCACCTGGGCTAGGCCCTGTGCAATATATGCTTCATTTGAACTGTAGACAAGAGAAACACAGAGCATTGCAATAGAAAACAGAAAGCTGCCTACAGCACATCAGCAAATGCCACAAAACAGCACAGGGGGACTGTCAAGGGACATCAGCCGTCATCTCTGCTTGAATCTTTGTCAGTATTGTGAAGCAAAGAATAGTAGTCTTCAGTTGACTGATGGGTGAATATAACTCATGGAAGCTGAGTACTGGAATCTCATTGTGCACCTATGGACTTTTTTGCTCCATGAATTTATTTTTAATTCACCAAATTAATTTGTTTGTCCCAGGGGCAGCTTATTATTGTTAGTTTCATAGAATCTGAAATAAATCTGACACTTGTGATGGACCTCTTGATATTCCCTACTGCTTATAGTTCCTTTGATCCAATGGCATTGTTTCTGCCTATTACAAATTTGCAAAATGTTTTGGGAACAAATCTTTCAGAAAGGTCATATATGGAACTCCTTGCATTTTAAGGTTTAAGAGTGTGAGGTTGAAGGGGGAATAATTTAAAAGGTAGGCTAATACAAGTTTAAATGGAGGTAACTTGTTGGAGCTTTCTTAATTTCCCCCTCCCCTTTGCATTGTCCCACACTTTCTTTTTAGATACACACCTTTGCCAAATGATCTGCTGATAGTTCCAACAGGCTGTAACGTGACTCATAATTGACCTGTGGAATTGCAAAGCTGACTCATTTTGAACCAATTTATTCATGGTCCAGGCTGCTCTTTAAACAACAATCCAAGCATGCTCAAAACCAAACTGCCATTTAATGTGGCTTGATTCTAAGCCCAATACTTATTCATTTGAGGGGGTTGCCTTTATCTGACTTTTGGGAGGATTGTTTCGCTTACACCTTTAAACCTGGATGTCTTTTGTTTGTTTTACAGTGCCTGGTCCTGTACCAGCAAAATCACTAAAAGGAACTCCCTTTGAAGACAAGATCTTCCTAAACTGGAAAGAACCTATGGATTCAAATGGGATCATCACACAGTATGAGGTATTCAAAAAAATAATAATGGCTGATGTGTCCTGTGTTTGGAGTATGCACAAAATCTTCGGGATGATATGTACATTTCCCCTAAAACTTTAAGCTAAGCTTCATTCTTCACTGGCTTGCTGGTCTTCAACTTAGAGTGTGCCAATGTAGTTGACCTGGAAAATGTCTCTAGTCAGAATCACCCTGATCCATATTCAAAACTGTCTCCAAGGAATCCGAAAGAACTATTTCTTCCATTACTTTATAGGAATGAGATATGATATACGTTTGTCCCTTCTTTTGAGTCTCTTTTTAGTACATGGGAATTTAAAGATAAACTTAATCTTTCTTTCTTTTTTAAAGTGAACTCTTTTTCTGTGCAGAACAGTACAGTATATAATAATGTGAATCTGTTCTTGGTGCAGTCCACTCAATGACTGACCTGAGCCTGAAATCAGTATGTCATAATAATCCTTAAATTAAATTAGAGAATGGTTGAACTATTGTGATTAAAAAATATTAAGAACTCCTTCTAAAAGTATATAATGATACAGGCTTGCTCTGCCAATAGACTTTTAATGAAACCTAGAGCTTAAATGTGTAACTTTGATTTAGATCTGGTAGCATTAATATATAGCCTTCCTGAATCATGATTTAATGGAGCCCTGTCCAGTGAAGGCCACAGGTAATATATGTGAAATTTTATTAATAGAAACCTGACAATTCTAGTCTTCAAGGTAACATGCTTTTCCCCTTCAAGAAACTCTGAATGCAAATTCTGGCGATTCAAAAAGCAGCAACAGTGGTTTGATGAATGAGCCCTTGGGGAAGGAAGGGAAAACAATAATTTTGCACCAAATTTCCTGTGTATCTATCATAATCTGAACTGGGCAGCCTTGACAATATTACTTTTCTGCTTCAAAAACAAATTAAATACTTACAGGAGGCAGTTAAATGCCATCATATTTTACATGACCTAGCATATTTCTGCTTATCCTCATTAGCGCTTTACATTCTTGAATTTCACCACTATACTAATGAAAAAGCTCCGTATATCGTGGGTGGGCTTGAATACATATGTAGTATTGCTTCACTATATTTTAAGTAGTACTTTTTAACAGAAAGAGAGGAATGAAGGAAAAAAGCAGCTGTCTGCCACTTTACGATAACAAAGCAAATAAGAGGGCTTCTTGCCTTCTTCACCTGGATGACAAGATTTGAAGTAGATATCTGATTTTGTAGAGAAATTAGAGAAAGCCCACACAACTTCTGACTCAACAGCCATGTTTGGTAGCCTGGGGTCAGGGGACAGGACTCAATATACGGTACGTCTAGATTTTGCCACTTGCCAAGCTGCAGTCAGCATGATTGGTCCAACGTTGTATATAGTAAGTCCAAGGGACTGTTTTCTGCAGAAGGGCCACATCCCCTGGTGATGAACCTTTGGGGGCTTACATGTCCAATGTGCCAGAGGCAAAAGTGGTTGAGGAAATGGATGCAACTCTTCCTGTGTATAGTAGACTATATTCCAGCCATGCATGTTTCTATTCAAGCACCATGCATCCAGGCATGTAAGAGACATGTTTATAGTTAAAGGACGGTTCCTGATCTGGCAAAACTACTTGAGGATGATGCAGAGCAGGGCTGGTGAGGGAACGTGGTCTGGGGAAAGTCCTGGGAGCCAGAATTAGAGGCCTATAGGGTCTGGGGTTCCCTATTGTATAGCCTTAAATTAGTGGAATGTAGAACCATTTTGTTCATCTCATAAAAATTATACAAGCCGAATCATTCTTTCTGATGACAGGTAGGTAGCCGTGTTGGTCTGAGTCGAAGCAAAATAAAAAAAATTCCTTCAGTAGTACCTTAAAGACCAACTAAGTTTATATTTTGGTATGAGCTTTCATGTGCATGCACACTTCTTCAGACCAACTTAGTTGGTCTTTAAGGTGCTACTGAAGGATTATTTTTTTTTGCATTCTTTCTGATGTTACAGATTGATTTACCGAGCTTACAGAGAGCCAAGATGGAGAGCTTGTCATGTGTCCATTGCCACTATATGCTAAGTTTGGATTTGAAAGCAAGGTTCTTTCATTGAAATCCAGAAGCTTAATCTAAACGTTTCACTGATTCTCAGAAATTCCTTAATCCTGCCAGGGATCCTGCTAAGACTCTGAAATTGTTTCCACAGGTCAGTTACAGCAGCATAAGATCATTTGATCCCACAGTTCCAGTGGCTGGGCCAGCTCAAACTGTGTCAAAGCTATGGAACAGTACACATCATGTATTTTCCCATCTACATCCCGGGACTACCTACCAGTTTTATATAAGGGCCAGCACAGTCAAAGGATTTGGGCCAGCAGCGGCAATCAATGTAACCACCAATATTTCAGGTAATGGCAAGCACACACAAAAAATATTATTCATATTCTTACATTTGTTTTTACATAAATCCCCTTTCCATTCAGGGAATACTAACAAAACATGTTGGCTGTAGTCAAGCGAAGATCATTGGGTTTAATTTAACATGCAAGGAGGGGATATTGCGTACAAGAGTGCAAGCTCCGTCCCGCTCCCCTTGCTCTGTGCATGTTCTAGGGCGATTGTCTGCAGTGGGGAAGCCTCTTTTGTTCATGGAGGTAACTGCATGTTTGCAACCCTGGTACTCCAGGCATGGGAGCCTCCACAACTACTGGAGGCTTGCTTGCTGAAGACAGTTGCCCCTGAACATGTGGACTATGAATGGGATGGTCTGGGGGGCAGTAGAGAGAGAGACCTACTGCACTCATGCGGTCTCCCCGCCTTGTGTGTTAACATACTCTGTAAAGGCCTTCTTTGGTGCCCCTGGGATAAACCAGAATCCTCAAATTCAAAGCTTTCATTTTTTTTAAAAAAAAATAAAGTTTCTACTGTTTTTAGAACTTGAGGTATGATGCAAAACTTACTAGTCCCTCCCATGCTCCCTCCTCACCCCTCTCTCTCGGTCCACCCTTTCAGCATTTACTTTGCACTCACCTGAAAAATTCTAGCAAAGGTGGGAGAGAGGGAAAGGTATATATGTGAATCATGCATGTATAAGAGAAACACAGAAAGATGTCCATGCGTCTATGTTCCATATGCATGTCTGTACTCTTTAAGAGTGAATGTGGTATGGCCACCTGATAATTTTTTGCCTGGTGCTGAAACAAATTCTCCCTGTTGCTTTTAGACAGCAATAGCATGTGGGTGTACGGGTGTGTGGGTGTGTATGTGTGTGCGTGTAATTAATATTGTGCAATCTCCACAATTGGGACCAGCAGGACATAGCTGACTTCCTGTGGCAAGCATATTGTTCAGTTTGGTTCCCCTCCCCCCAGAAAATGTTGTGCAATGCCACACTCCCACATGTATGGCAACTGCAAAAAAATTTTTCTGTCGGATACATGCCGAAATCAGTTCATAATTGCAGTACAGAGAGGAGACAGCCTGGTTCTACAGAAAGCTGTGTAAGGGTTAGAAGAGAGTCAGAAGCTGCTTGCTGTTGGAATGCAGGGTATCCTTTCATTTGAATGTTGTTGTTGTTGTTGTTTAGTCGTTTAGTCGTGTCCGACTCTTCGTGAGCCCATGGACCATAGCACGCCAGGCACTCCTGTCTTGCACTGCCTCCCGCAGTTTGGTCAAACTCATGTTCGTAGCTTCGAGAACACTGTCCGACCATCTTGTCCTCTGTCGTCCCCTTCTCCTAGTGCCCTCAATCTTTCCCAACATCAGGGTCTTTTCCAAGGATTCTTCTCTTCTCATGAGGTGGCCAAAGTATTGGAGCCTCAGCTTCACGATCTGTCCTTCCAGGGTGCACTCAGGGCTGATTTCCTTAAGAATTGATAGGTTTGATCTTCTTGCAGTCCATGGGACTCTCAAGAGTCTCCTCCAGCACCATAATTCAAAAGCATCAATTCTTCGGCGATCAGCCTTCTTTATGGTCCAACTCTCACTTCCATACATCACTACTGGGAAAACCAGTAGTGAATAGTGGTTCTTTATCACCTGGCAGCCTCAACAGAAAAGTGATTCTGTTTCGAAAGACTGGGATTAAACATCAGGTTTCTAGAGATGAATAATTTAGGAATGATAGATTCAAGTTTTCAGAAGACCTGAAAAATTATAATTATTTTACCATGTGCAACTGTTAATGCTAATGTCTTTCATCCTGGGCTGCCATATCACTGTCACGTCATTTCATAATTTCAATCAATTAAGTGGGAAAAAATTGATCATGGTAGGACAGTTTATACATAATAGATACACAGTTCCACAATATGCTCCTGCTGTTACTTGAGGAGTATTTCTTATGCAACATTTGTTGAAACACTGAATAAAAATGGCCATGATTTCTTCAGATCATAAGAGTCTAACTGCAAGTTTTTCCACTGAGATTATTTCCATTCATTAATATACGCAAAAAATTATATACCACTCTTCTAGTCATTATGCTTCTCTCAGAACAATTAAAACCAATATGCAATGCATTCCAGAAATACAATAGTATTATTATTCATCATCCTCATCATTCACTTTCTTCACAAAAGCGAATCAAAGTAATTTACAAAAAGCATAAAACACTAAAAAAAAAAAACCCCAACCATCTGATCACAATTGAGAAATGTGATTGTTTGTACATTGTAGAAACTGGTAGAAAAGCTGTCTGTTTTGACTGATTTTATTTTTCTTCTTATTAGCTCCCACATTACCAGACTATGAAGGTATTGATGCATCTTTCAATGAAACAGCCATCACTGTGCTTCTGAGACCAGCACAAGCCAAAGGAGCTCCTATCAGGTAAAAAAAACAACCAGCACCACAATATGCAAACCATTTTATAGTTAAAGCCTATGGCTAAACATTTAGATCAGGGTAGCCAACTACTGTCCCTCCAGAGGTTGTTGGACCACAACTTCCATCATCCCCATCTAGCATGGGTAGTGGGCAGAGATGATGGGAGTTGGAATCCAACAGCATCTGTAAGGCCACAGGTTAGCTACCCCTTGATTAGATAATAAAATAATTTTTCAATTATCAATAATCTTAGTTATTCAAGACCTGATGCATTGAAATGCTTCTTTGATTTAGTCAAGGTCTTGTTTAATTATTTGATCTTGTACTACTTATGGCATTTGTGAAATATGGAAGATGCTCAATCCTATGCAGATAGGACTTGACATTTGAGTAAACCTACAACCCATACATGGTGATATGTTCCTGGTTCAGCAGTAAAAGACTTGGGAGGTCTAGGTTCAAGTCCCCTTCTGCCATGGACATACCTGGGCCCAGGTGATGTGTGTTCCCTGTTGTTAAAAAGTGGAATAGTGGTGGGGATACATATGCATAGGGGATAATGCTCTGCAACCCCACTTGCCAGAAGAATTCAGAAAATTTGCACAACCTTGTTTGCATATGAAGCAAGATGGTATTTCTTGCTTCAGCAAGTTCTTTAAAATGACTTCTGTAGTCTGGATATCTCAGTTTAAAAATCTGTGTTTCACCACTAGACAATGTGGCGAGAGTTGTTTTTGTTTAATTTTTGTAGCTTTTGATGTTAATAACTTGTGTTTCTGTTCCAAAGGAGTTCTGGTGGCAAACACAGAAAAGTTAAAACATTACAGTTAAAAATAAAATGAAAACATATGGGAAACATTTATTTATTTATTTAAAAAACTGTTAAAAACATTTAAAAAACATTTTTAAAAGAATCACATACCCTCACATGTAATGGTTTCAAACTTGCCAGGACCATAGTCTTTCAACCTGGGTACACATGAATGTCTTTATGCTTCTCCTGAACATTGTTAATGAGGAAGACAGAAGCACTTTCTAGGGAGTACATTCCACAAATGGGGAGCTGCCACCAAGAAGGCCCTGTCACTGGTCAACAATTCTGCATTTAAGCTGCTGTTTAAGCATTGAATGTAAGCCATTGAATATGAGCAAACCCCAGAGCTCTTCCATATGAGGAGGGCTCTTTGTTGGGCTAGAGACACTCCTCACATAGAGGAGCTTTTTATGGTGCAGCAGCATCTGCTCCCTATTTACTATGGCACTAATTCCTGCTCTTTTTAAAACAATTATCTGGCTTAGCACCAGGTTACTTAGTTGTGGCAAGATAAGTCCCAACTGACGTTCTGAAACCAGAACATCTCAGGATGCATTTTTGACAGCCCATTTCTATTCTCGATCTCTCGGGAAAATGCCAATGTTAAACAGTTCAACAAACTTACTCAATTTAAATATGCAGCATCTAATTATGTGTTTTAGGAGTCAGCCTTCCTGATATAAATGCTCCCTTGTATTCCTTGCCTGCTTTGTGCACATGCCTCTTGGAGCAGATGTTTCGGTAATCCAATTCAAATTTGCAGGTGCCGTCAATCATTCCTTAAGATGCAACATGCGGCAGTAGTCACAGCTCTAATCATGACATAATCGTGTCTTGCCTGCCAAGCGTTATCTCATAATCTCTAGTTTTCTTTATGGCCTCCTGAAGTTGTAAGCCAAACAGCAGACATGAAATACAAAGGGAGACTGGATGAATCAGTATTCATAATCAGATATTAAGCCTTACTTTTACCAAGCTGGAGGCTCTCAGCTCAGCCAGTAAGGAAGAAACATTTATTCATCAGTGTGCTGCAAAGAAAGGTGATTTGCTTATCAGTGGCAGCATGCACTATTTAAGCCTCTCTACTGAACAGTGTCTCCAAAATTAATAAATAAAGGTGGCAAGAATTTGCCAATGAATGATTGTAAGGACCAATTAATCCAGAATGCGGCAGCTAGACTGGTGACTGAGAGTGGCCGCCGAGACCTTATAACACCGGTCTTGAAAGATCTACATTGGCTCCCGGTATGTTTCTAAGCACAATTCAAGTGCTTAGAAATTTTGGTGCTGACCTTTAAAGCCCTAAATGGCCTCGGCCCAGTTTACCTGAAGGAGCGTCTCCACCCCCATTGTTTAGCCCAGACACTGAGGTCCAGCGCCGAGGGCCTTCTGGTGGTTCCCTCACTGCAAGAAGTGAGGTTACAGGGAACCAGGCAGAGGACCTTCTCGGTAGTGGCACCCGCCCTGTAGAACGCCCTCCCATCAGATGTCAAGGAGATAAAGAACTACACAACTTTTAGAAGACATCTGAAGGCAGCCCTGTTTAGGGAAGTTTTTAATGTTTGATATTTTATTGTGTTTTTAATATTCTGCTGACACAAGTGGTGCTGTGGGATAAACCACTGAGCCTAGGGCTTGCCAATCAGAAGGTTGGCGGTTCGAATCCCCGTGATGGGGTGAGCTCCTGTTGCTCGGTCCCAGCTCCTGCCAACCTAGCAGTTCGAAAGCACATCAAAGTGCAAGTAGATAAATAGGTACCACTCCGGCGGGAAGGTAAACGCCGTTTCCGTGTGCTGTTCTGGTTCACCAGAAGCAGCTTAGTCATGCTGGCCACATGACCCGAAAGCTGTACGCTGGCTCCCTCAGCCAATAACGCGAGATGAGCGCTGCAACCCTAGAGTCAGTTACGACTGGACCTAATGGTCAGGGGTCCCTTTATCTTTACCTTTTTAAGAAATTTTTCTTCTTCTTCTTCTTCTTCTTCTTCTTCTTCTCCTTCTCCTTCTCCTTCTCCTTCTCCTTCTCCTTCTCCTTCTCCTTCTCCTTCTCCTTCTCCTTCTCCTTCCCTACCCCCTTTCAGACTAGTGGAGCTATATTGCTGTTTTCTTTATTTATATAAAAGCATTTCTAAACTGCCTGATATTTTAAATTATTTCATTACCTTTCTATCCCACCGCACCACAGTTCTCTCCTTCTCTGTTTTATCCTCACAACAATCCTGTGAGATGGGTTAGGCTAAGAGGCTGTGGATGACCCAAGGTCAGCTTCTAGAGAGTTTCATGGCCAAGTACGGGTTTTATTTCCCATGTATTAGTACTACACTCTAAGAGTAGTCCTTACATTCTACGAAAACCTATAGGATGAGCAGTGCACCCCACTGGCTTTCATTACTCTCACTGTGTTCTGTTTTCCAGGACAACATAGGAAGATAGCTGGTTAAATTTGAAGACTGAATTCTGCTTAGGCGTGTGCGCAAATAGCAGATTAAGTGATAAAACTGTTATAGGATTATACTATGGGAGGAGCGTTCTCATGATAGATTGTTCATCCAGTTAAAATAAACTCACTTCAAGTTGAAACCTAGATGTTCTTCAAACCCTTCCCCCTGATATACTAGTCTTATATGTGCTGTACACCCTCCTCAAAGCAGGCAATCTCCTGTTTGCCCCCTGAAATGACACACTCCAGCATCAGATTTACCACCTCGTCTGCTTCTTTTGGTGGATTAAGCTTCAGTGCCCTTGAAATAGCAAAAATTGAACACTCCCTCTGTTGCCTCCCTAAAAGATAATGAATGTTTGTAACTCCTCCCTTGAATGAAACCTTGGTTTCATGTTAAAACACAAATCGAATCATAAATAAATGAAACATTTCATACGCACGCTTCACCCTGCTTCCGCTCTTCCCTCGGGCTTTATTCTTCTAAAGTGGCCAGATATTGGAATTGACAAGTTTACTGATCTCCTGGCATTTTGGAGAGCAAAAGTCTTGTCATTTGTTTTGTGTTGGTAGCGCTCGAGAAAGGAGTGGCAGTGTCTGCAGAGGCGAGCATTAAGATGTCCAATGTTCCCAAGAGGGAAAGCCAATTGCTTATGCAAAACTTAGATTGTAACGCATTACTGCCTAGATTCTTAAGGGAGGGAATGAATAAAGCATGTATTATTTAACACCTTTTCATGTATCTGAAAAGAAAATTGGGGATTGTCTCCAACTAAGTCTAATTTGAGTGGGTCTTTTCTGAGTATGACTTGGTTGGATATCACCCTAATGGAATAAGCTTCCCCATCTCCCCCCCCCCTTTATTCCGGTTTGCCCCCACTGCTTCTCATTGCTTGAGGTCATGGTCACTTTGCTTTTTGCTACCTTTTTGAACCTGTGACTCTGTGGGTGTTGTTGACTTCCTAGCAGACTAGCCAACGTGGCTGCTGATCGGGTTTGATGGGAATTTGAGTGGTGAGCATCTGCAGCAGAGCATTAGAAGCAACTAAAAATGTCCCTTACACCTACATGAATCCCAACTAGCTCAAATGATTTCTATACGGCATTGCATGTGGACCTCCATCTTTTTGTATATGGTCCCATTTCATTTCATTGTGGGAGTCTAGGGAGGAAGAGATTTTGACGTACTGTACTTGAAAATGCCACGGTTCTTTTTAAAACAGGAGCTCAATTCAACTTTGTCCTTTATAGCACTTTCTAACAGAACATCCAATTGCTGATTATCAATTAGTCTAATGTTTCAGTTGTTTGCCTCTTTCCTCTATGGGGAAAAGAAGAGCTATAATTACATTCCCTGGTAAAATGAGATTTTTATGAGGAATGACCAAGAGCTGTCATTGCGAGGAAGGTATTGGCGAGTTTAGGCTGAAGTTTGTTTTGGGGTTAGCTTTTTTTTGTCCTTTTTTTCTTTAATAGGCTAGATGCCATCTGCTCTAGCAATTTGTAACGTTTTTGTCAGTGGCAACTGTAGGGAAAGGAGTCAGACTATTTGCAGGGAGTGGACAGATTTCCGTCCATCTGTGCTTGTATTACAGGATGTCGCTTATACTTTAGATCTGCATAGCTGTGAGCCAAGTTGGATGCCACAGCAAGGTCAAAAGGTGGAGATGCCTGTCGCCGCGCTTCTGTCTCTAGTAATATGACAACAGCAAATTGGTGCTTCAGGCATTGCTTGGAGGCTGCCACGGCGGGCCTTGAAGCCGAGCTTTCTATAATATCCTTTCAAAGGCAAATGCTGACTTCAAATGCTGCAAATTATCAAGCAGAAGGATTAATCTATTAAAAATGTCTGCGCTTAATGTAAGATCCAGTCCTGGTCTGCTTAATAGTTCAAAGTCTACATCAGTGATGAGAAAGGCTTTCCTGTTCCATTAGATCTTTTGGGGAAGGGAGGCTGAGAGCGATGCTGCTGTGAAAATAAAAGGAGAGAGCTGAAATTAAAATTAGGAGAAATAAAATTACCACCTTCCACTCGGGGCCTATTGGTGAATGTGATTTGGTTACGGGAAGTATAAGCTGCCATTTTTAAACCTGCTTCTCTCCTCGACTTGCGCTTCTGAGCTGAGTGTGGTGCTATTTGGCGCAACATAGTTACATGATATAGTGTTGTGTGCTGTCCGTCTGGCATCCTCTTATAAGTCATGTTTTTCTCTTGGCTTTTTGCAGCGCCTATCAGATTGTTGTTGAAGAGCTGCATCCTCATCGGACAAAACGAGAAACAGGTGCAATGGACTGCTACCAGATTCCTGTCACATATCAAAATGCTCTGAGCAGTGGCTCGCCATATTATTTTGCTGCAGAATTGCCACCTGGTAACCTTCCTGAACCAGCTCCTTTCACGGTTGGTGATAACAGAACTTACCAAGGCTTCTGGAACCCACCGTTGGCTCCCCGTAAAGGATATAACATCTACTTCCAAGCCATGAGCAGTGTCGAGAAGGTAGGCACCTCCCTGAATTTTCTTCTGGGGAAAAATCAGATCTGTTGCTAGAGGTTATTTGGACTATCAGGCCAAGGCCTTGGTCCAGAAAGATCTTCATGACACAGACAACTAGCTTGCACATGAGCAGCACTGAGCTTTTGACTTGTTCCTTTCATACAGCAATCCCTCCACCCAGGTGTGCACAGTAAACAACTTTCGATTTCCCTAGCCTATATCAAAAGAGGCTTGTTGAGCACCATACAGACTTGTCAGAGGGGTGGTGGAGAGAAGTCAAAAGTCACATTTGCTTTTATTTCTTGAAAACATTTTGATCCTGTCTTTCCAAACCGAGGTAGCAAACTGCAGTAAAATAAAAATATCACACACAAAAAACACCCCTCCTACTAAAACAGAGAGCAGCAAAGTTTAAAACAGCAACCTAAATCCACCCAGTGAAACAGCTTCTGTGTATAGACCTAGACTCATGTCCAGAGGTTGCTCAATGTGTTTTTGTTCCTGGTGTGAAAAATTCAAATGACATTATGGGTGAAAAATATCGCCTAAATAGACCGTTCGCTTCCCTTTAGCGGTATCTTCATATCTGCCACCAGAGGCAGGCCATCTCACCCTGCCTAGAGCAGGCATCTCCAAACTGCGGCCCTCCAGATGTTTTGGCCTACACCTCCCATGATCCCTAGCTAACAGGACCAGTGGTCAGGGATGATGGGAATTGTAGTCCAAAACATCTGGAGAGCCGTGGTTTGGGAATGCCTGGCCTAGAGCATCTAGATGTAGGCCAAAGTTGTTGGGTTCTTGTTATTGCAAACCCTTTCTGTGGTTTCCATTTTCAAATGTCATGGCTCTGTGCCATTCATATTCCACACACCATTTCCCCCACAGCAACTATTACTGTTTGAAAATTTAGTACGTTTCTTTAGGCCAGTAGTGTCAGTAAAATAATTTTCAGCCATGTATGTTTCCACGTTCCAAGGAAAATAATGCCCCTCCTACTGTTCTCAGTGCTCAGGTAGTTCAGGAGATAAAATTGCTTCAGGATAAACAAAACCCAGCTTCCTCAGCAGGCCTAATAAAGCAGTGCCCCACATGCCGAACATCAAATCAGAAAAAAAATAAGTTTGTTTTTAAAAAGCCACTGTAACTCCCATAGCAGCTACATGTTTGTGAAAAGCATCAGTATACAGGTTTGCTTCCAAATTGCTTGACCACTGTGCTGGTAGGAAAGGTATGGCTGCCGATCGCCATTGCTATTTCCTCCCCATTTGATATCTTGACACCATACAGCACTGCTTCTATTTCAGTATGCATATTGATAGAGAACAAAGCAACAGGAAGTTAAATACTGCAGGCAGCTCTAGGTGTGAAAAGCAACATGACTTGATAAGCCCCATGCTGCTGCTGCCACTGAATCATTTTCCTTTTGTAAACTGAAATGCGGTACGGGAAAGGGAGGAAACGGCATTTGGAACAGTGGCAGAGATATTTAAAACTTCAATTTGAGAATTAAGTATAGTCTTGTATGAAATCTCTGTCTCCTGGTTATTGTGCCCCAGTAGCAGATGCCTGAGGAGCGAGGAGGTGGAGAGGAGGGATTTGGGGGAGATTGCACCTAGACTGATAGGCTTCCGGAAGGTTAATCTGCTTTCAAAAGAAACCAAAGTGATTTCTACCCTGCCATTTGGATTTCAGCTGCAGCTAGTAATGAAGAGATCACAGCTATCAATGACTTTGCCTTTGAGGCTCTAGAATGAAGCCTCGCCTAATGTCTATAATTATAAGAATTAGCTGTTTATCATAGCAAGATGAGGAAAATGTCACAGCTTGTGAATTTGTGTGCTAGAATAGCTGTGGAACTGGAGGATTTTACTGATGGGAGAAACTCATGTGGTTTTTTAAAAAAATATAAATAAAAATGGATAGTTTTAGAATAATTTCATTCTGATATTAGGAAATCAAATTTGCAAATGAAGCTGGAGGTAAAAAGATTAGCAGGAATCTGGGAGGCCCTATCTAAGTATTTCATTATGTGCCACTACAAAATAGATGTTTTATTAAATCCCATGCTGGTGACACATGACCTAGCTTTAAACATGGTTTACAGTCTATGGTGGAAGGGGCACTTTCTTCCACATGTGGTGGGAAAATGAAATAGTACAGAACTTTCAGCTTGATGCCTTAGACTTGATGAATTTTATCACAGGCTCTAACATTTCCCTACATCTAGCCCACATTTTGCTACATTTTGCTATTTATTTATATTTATAGACCACTTTTTTTTGGGGGGGGGGGTTATCCAAGCAGTGTACAAGTCCAACTGCATATAAAATATGACTAAAACACACAGACCAAATGAAAAACAAGTATGCATATTACCATCATTAAAAACAGAGATAAAATCAATAAAGCATGAAAACAAATGCAACTAAATCAAGTGTCTGGATAGGCTTGCTGAAACAGAAAAGTTTTCAACAGGCTTCTAAAGCTGTAAGAGCATCAGAAGAGGCTGCTAGATCAGGCCAATGGCTCATCTAGTCCAGCATCTTGTACTCATGGTGGCCAACCAGTACCGATGGGAAGGCTGAAAGTTGGACCTGAGCCCAACAGCACTCTCTTTACCTGCAATTCGCAGCATCTGGTACTGTTGACATAAGGCAGCATAGCAAAAATACCCACTTAATGTCAATAGTACAGCGAAAGCACCTGCTTAACACGGACATACAGAGGTACATCCTTCCTTCTTACCCTTCCTGTACTTTTCAGTGGCTCGTTAATAGCGTGGGATTCTCTCATTGCTGAGAAGACTGCAAAGAAAATTAACGTTGCCATGGGTGAACCTAAACTAGAAGCCTTTCTGCTTACCTGGAGTCAATTCACTGAGTGTGCCAGAGATATTGATAGATTAGAAGCCCAGCCTGTAAAAGTACATATACATATATGAAAGGAATTTCAGGCCCTTACTTAGCTCTGCAGTATACTTTCACTATCACAAGTGTTGACCATGCCATGCCTTATTTATTGTATATGTAAGTAGTTCATAAGTGTGTTTGCACAGTGACCTAAACTAACTTTCACTGCACTTACCAAGCTACTGGTGCTAATTGCATTTTTCTCCCATTTTCCTCCTTAACAGGAGACCAAAACTCAGTGTGTTCGAATTGCTACCAAAGGTAAGAGGCTTTCCCCCTCTGAACTTTGATAACTTACTTTGGAGCTTTTTCAATGTGACAGTTCTGTTACTGTGAATTTGTACTTGGAGCTCAGATATAGTGCCAGTAAATGTTTGGAATCCTCTTGACATCTACATATGTGACAGAGTGGAGCCTCCTGGATGCTTTGGTTTCTGGTTTTGAGGAGGAGGAGAGGTGCTTATTGGTGGGAGAGGAAAAAAACTGGTGTGTTAGAAAACATGTTTCTCAGGGGTTGGTAGGTTCCATTTCTTGTGATGAGCTGGAGAATTAGGCAGCTGTATAACTTCCAAGAGAGAAATTATTTGAGGCAGCAGGACAGCACTGCAGGTTGGTATAACATGACAGTTTGTGATGTTCCTCTGTCATTTTGGTTCCATCTTAAGCTAGTATAAGCACTAGGACATCACTCCATTTTTCTGCTCTTGTTAGGGCTGATCATGTAGCTATTTCCTATTTTTTAATTTGCCTTTTTAAAAATAAGAATGGAAAACTGAATAACGTGGATCTAAAGCAAATGGATAGCTCACTGGCAGGTTAATTTCAGTTTCTCCTTATACAACAGTTTAATTTTTAAAAGTTGCATCTTCAGATAAAAACTTAGAACTCATATTCTCGCCTTCTGCTCTGTGTTTACAGCACTCATTACTGAGTTCACTTTATAGAATGATTAGACAGAATTAGATGCTGCATTCAAGCAGAGAAAACATGGAGGAGTACTATTAAATAATCAAATAGTACTTGTCACATCTTGGTGTACACTCATTCTATGCATTTGTTGATATAATCAGCAAATATCTCCAGGAAAAGAGCAAAGTATTCCAGATTTGCTAACATAGATGAAACAGATTTCTAGAATAAATGCTTAAGGGAAGGGTAACTTCTTGTGTAATCAATGTAACTTCAAAGTTATAGTAAACTCCTGTATGTGAGCATGTTTTTAAGTTAGTATTCATTACCCTTTCATTTACCCCAGTTGCAACAATCATTTCTGTCCTGTATCAGACTCTACAGCCACAGCAGATAGCTTCCAGCAGTTTGACTTTACCTTCAAAGGGACACTCCTCTATTGTCTCCTGAGATGGATGGATGCCAGCCCACCTTATAAAAACCCTGGGTTGTTATTCAGTATTACTATAGCCAGTTGCCAATGAAGGTGTGCTCCTAAAGTAAGATTCAAACGACACCACAGAAATCCCAGATCACTGTCCACTAAGCTACACCAGTTTTTATTTGGAAAGTGAGCTGGTTCAGATGTATCATAGCTTAGATGTGAAAGAGCCTTGCACACATATTCACACATGCAGCTCCTTCACATGAGTTTTGATCAAACCAGGAACCACAGTTTCCTGATTTATCTATACTGAAAACGTATGGTTAGCAGAATTTGAACAAATTAGGACGTTAAACTGATTTTAATATCTGGACTTGTTCCAAAGCTAGTAACCATAGGTTCCCAGATTGGCTGAAATGAAATCTATGGTTAATTGTAGACTTCCTGTTTTGCTTGCTTGCGAAGAAGCTGTGTACACAAATAAACAGCTTGTTCATATACAGTGGTACCTTGTTTCTTGAACTTAATCCATTCTGGGAGTCCATTCGACTCCCGAAACCATTCCAAAACCAAGGCACGGCATCCGATTGGCTGCAGGAGCTTCCTGCACTCAAGCAGAAGCTGCATCGGACATTTGGCTTCTGAAAAACGTCCACAAACTGGAACACTTACTTCCAGGTTTGCGGCATTCAGGAGCCGATTTGTTCGGGAGCCAAGCCATTCAAGTTCCAAGGTACCACTCTATTGGTTTTTAAATGCAAGATAGGATCATCAAAATGTATCGACTTGAAGCATTAGCCACCCACCCCAACCATCATGTTAGAGATTCTGAAGCCATAAAACAAACAAAGCAAAGTCGTCATCTTGGACTTTTATAATACCATAATCTTGTCCAGAGGAAACCATTGCTAATGTCCAGGTACAAATGTGGGATAGCTGCATGTTGCCACCTCTGTATTTAGGATTTTCCAGATAAGACACACAAAAAAAGATTTCATTTTCTGTTTAATGTCTTGGAACTGGAAAGAGTCACAGTCAAATCCAAATTCCCACCTCCCAAGCCAAACTCACAGGGTAACCTGGTTGTAATGCCTATCTCATAGCCTAATACATCATATGGGGTTATTTTGAGGATACAGTACAGAGAAGTGGGGTGGTATAAACACGATAAAAATGGGGGAGGGGTGTTGTAAAACAGCAGCAATTCATAGAGCAGGTTGATCCTGATCATTCCCCACCCCCACCGCCGCTCTTCCAAGATAGCACTTTCCTCCAAACCGTTTGGTATAAGAGTTTCCAGTGAATTTCATGTTGTTGTTGTTTTTGGTAATTTTTTTCATAGCAAGCTGCTCTTGGCAATTCAAGGTTCCTTTCTATGGACACCTACGGCAAATTTTAAATTACTTAATACCTCTGAGGCTTGGAGCATTGCCCAGAGTGGGAAATATGGAATCAAATTATTCTGATAAACACATCACATAATCACAAGCAATAAAAAGCAAGGACCAGAAATCACTTTGCAGGCTACTTTGGCAACTTTCCCAAACTCTGCAATAGGCTTGTTCCCTTCTCTAATACAATTTACAAGCCTGTCCGTCAGCCAGCGGTGAGCCACTTAATGTTTCCAGATAACTCTAATTGCATTACATTTTAAGGGTGGTTACATATAAACACAGAAGTAATTTTATGTTCTTGGGCCCTTCCCCAAATGCTTTTTTGTCACTGTTGTACATATTTAAGTGTGGCTCAGAACCTAGAGCTGTTTCATAAGACACACTGCATGTTGACAGAGTGAAATAACTTCCCAAAGAAGTTTTCATATGGAACAGTTTTTAAAATAATGCAGAGAGGTATTGGTGACACCCAGCCATTAATGGATAGCCTTGTTTTTAAAACATGCATGGTTTTTGAAAAGGCACAAATTCCTGTGTAAAATCTAAATTCATTTTCAAGCCCAAACAACAAGCAATAGGACCTACTTTTCATATGCTGTTGCAAGTTTGTGCATAGGAAAGGAACAGGGAGACTGGGGTAGCTGTTTGACAGAGGACAGTCCTCTGTTTAAAAGAGTCTCTGTTTGAATGACTATCTGAACTGAGTCCGTAGATAAAGAACTGCCCATAAACTGCCCATAAGCAATGAATGCCTGGACAGTAGACAGCAAGCACACAGGTTGAAGTCTCTCTCACTATGGTGAGATCTGTTTTTGGGGTAGGGACCATAAAGTCAGGCAAGGGACGAATGTTTTAAGAAATGTTTGTTAAAACCTTCCATATCAAGGAAAAATGAGCAAACGAAAAAACCAGTAAAAACTCAACACATACATACCTATACATTTGGTTACAAGAAACAGAAGAGCAAAACAAATAGGCAACTAAATCTCCCACAAATATACAACCCACAACGCACTAATAAACACTTAAGTGAAGCAATCAGGGAACCATCATAGAAATAAACAACTAGCCAAGCATAAAGAAAAGGGGGAAAAATAATTCAGTCAGTCTGTAATATTACTCCATAAAGTCTCATGAGTTGATGGAGGAAACCAATCATGCTATTTGACTGAAACATATTTAATAAAACAAACCATTTCCCACAAAACACTTTTTTTTTAATCCTTGAATTCTTCTTTTCCCTGAGTTGACAAGTACGTTTTCCCATGAAGGTGAGACATCTGTTCCTGTTGTTATGGATACTTTTCAGTTTGTGCAGCCAGTGGGTGTAGACTGAATCCTTGAAGGAGGGGGGTCAACTTGTTTGACTCTTTGATTTCTGAGCAGACGACTATTATTAATATTATTAGTAGTAGTAGTGGTGGTAGTATCCCGCCCATCCGACTGGGTTTCCCCAACCACTCTGGGTGGGAAACCATATTAGTTCTGTTTGCAGTAAACTGTATCCTATTCTTTAGTCTGCTTCGCTTTTAAATGAAGTTCTCTGAAACTTTATTGGTTTGCATCCCTGCAACCATTTTTGCCTTTATTGGAACATAGAAAGCTGGCTGGTACTGAGTCACACCATCAGGCCTGCTTACACAGGTTGTCCGATGCCCATGGTTTCAGGCAGAGGCGTCTCCCAGCCCTACCTAGATGTCAGGGATTGAACCTGAGACCTTCTACACACAGAGCAGAGGCTCTACCACTCAGATATGGCACTTTCCCTGTTGTGACATTGGACTTCGTTATTTTCTTGCAAAATAAGCCTGACAGTAATGTCAGTCAGGCTGTGTTTCTTATTTATGAAAGTACTTTTAATGAAGTTAGTACTAATCCAAAAATTATATGCCATTTCTTATCTGCTAGCTGTATAATTGGGCTGTGTAATTGCACACTTCTCAGTGAATTGTGCAAAAAGATCATCAGAGGAGCGGAGAAGTAGGTTTATAAAATACCTGATAAAGAGACTTCTATTAGAAATTAGGTTGTGAGATACACAGTTCTCAACTTATTTTCAGTGTGGTTAAACATCTTTGAAGGGTAGTGTCAGTTTTCCCACAGGATATATAAAATATTGATGCACACTTTTATTTACGTTGTGACATGCCGTCTAGTGTGTTTCCCAGAAGAATTATATTCTTTGTGGATTTGTTTGTATTCAAAGAGCATCTACTTGAAACCAGATTTGTTTTTTATGCTCCCTAGTGGGAGTTGTTTACTAAAAATAAATAGCAAGCTTCGTATCCTGTATGCACTCAATTTGTATTTAACCAGTTAGATACACAGGTAGTATTAAGTGTCACACTAAGTTACAGATTACACTGAATAGCTGACATATAGGTATATGATGACAATTCATGTACATGGAATTCTACTGACTGGAATGGCTTTGCCATTGAATTAGAGAAATGAATGAAGATCCATGATAAGAAATTCCATCCTTCATATTGACACTTTGTGTAGGGATTGAAAAATAACGATCACTTCTTTTTAAAATAGTTGAGTCACATGTATGAAATGTCAGTGAGTGAATTATTGGGCCAGTTTGTGTAGGCAGGGTAAAAACAGGGTATTTACTTGGACTGTGTATAAACTGTATAGTCGTACCTTGGTTCTCAAACAGAATGTGTTCCGGGAGTTCGTTCGACTACTGTTTGAAAACCAAGGCACGGCTTCTGATTGACAGCAGGAGCATCCTGCAGCCAATTGGAAGCCACAGAAGCCACGCCAGATGCTCGGCTTCAGAAAATTGCTCAAAAACCGGACCACTCACTTCTGGGTTTCGATTGTTTGGGAGCCGATTTCGGGAGCCCAAGGCGTTTGAGATCCAAGGTACGACTGTACATTGAAAGCCTTGGGGCACCTGAAGCTAGTATGAATAAACTTAAATGATATTTCTTTCTCTTGTTTCTCTTTAATAGTATTAGACTATGAATGGGTCTTTGGTTTAATTCAAGCCTGAGCAGTATGAGGATTACACCCCAGCCATGTGCATATTTCATCTCTCCGTGCGCTTTATCGTGATGATACAAATTTATAAATCTTTAATGCTCTTAATGCTACCCATATGTCGTGTAGAAATCCCCAGAAATCTGCAAAACTGGGAATCAAGAAGATACTAATAGGCTCAGAAAGCTGAATGCAGTCCTAAACCATTCAAGCAGCTAAAGATTTGTCAACCACAATCCTAATACTCCTGTCCTCTAACATAACAAATGTTGGCTTCTCCAACTCATCCCATTATATCCTGGGTATCTTAAATCATTTTACCGACCGCTTCCTCTCACTGCCCGCCCTCCCCCTTCTCAATCCAGCTCCTAGATTGAAAGTGTAGCTGTGGCATCTGTGCTATTGCCCCAAGTGCTCTCCTTATGTGCTACAATCAGCAAAGCTTTTTCTTAGATTTATGCTTCTGGGCATATGGACAACTGGAAGTCATTTAGTGACACAACAACACCCTCATTTCTTTAATATATTATCCTTATCCACAAGCTTCAGTTTCGAAAGCTGCCGGTGTCTCCCTTTTTTGAGCCTACATCTATGAGGATATATTTTTAATGTGATGTCAAAAGTGACATTGAATGTAATCAAAAGTACGGTACATTCATAAACAGAAAACTGGCTAAATGTTGCAGTGGGAAGAAAAGAAGCCAGTAATTAATTAATTATTATAGTGATGAGAATATATGCTACCCATTAAAACTTTTCATCTACACAGAGCTGCTAATACTGATTTGTTTGCTAGTTGAAGGCACTTCCCCCCCTTTTTTTCTTTAGAGCCACATTTCAAATCCAGAGGATTTACATGTATGCGCCATTAGTAGTTTTGACACAACTTTAATCTTCTTCAATGCAATTTAAACTTCCATTACTTTATCCTTTGTTTGGTAGATTTAAGTTAAAGTGGAGGGATTTCATGTTGTTTTCATTGTTGTTTTTAAATTGTATTCTTCAAAGCACTACAGGCCAGTTGCAAACATTCCCTTCCTTGGCAAGTGGTTGCTTGCCAGTTCTAGGTCCTTTCTAGATCCAAAGCAGGGTAACAGCTTTGGTTAGAGGGACAAGGGGAATGCATCTCACTTGATTTACTTGAACTCTCAGCTGCTTTCATTAGTATCAACCATAGTATCTTTCTAGATAGGTAATCTGAGTTGGGAATTGAACCCCAAACTGCGGCCCTCAAGATGTTTTGGCCTATAACTCCCATGATCCCTAGCTAACAGGACCAGTGGTCGGGGAAGATGGGAATTGTAGTCCAAAACATCTGGAGGGCCGAAGTTTGGGGATGCCTGTCCTACACTGTAACGGTTCTACTCTTTCTGGATGGCCAATTTCAGAAGGAGGTGCCACATGAGTGCTCTGCCCATTGATACAAATGCCTGTTCAAACTCCCAAGCTGTTTAACATCTACATGAAACTGTGGAGAGACATCCAGAAGATTTGGACTGAGGTGTCATCAGTATTCTGATGTTACCCATCTCTAACTCTTCTTTTCATTTAATCCCAGTGAGGCAATGGGTGCCTAGGTGCACTAGTGGACTGGATGAGAGTCAATAGACTGAGACAGTCCAGATAATATTGAGGTGCTTTGTTCCCCCACTCCTCAGCTGTGTGGAGTTCAGGCTTTTTTGCAGGACGTTCCACTCACAATAAATGATTAGGTTTGCAGTTCAGAGATGCTAATCGGTCCATCATTGTCAGTGGAGACATTCGGAGATCTTCATATGCAAAAGTACAGTGGTGCCTCGCTTAACGAATGCCCTGCTTAACGAAATTTCTGCTTAACGAAAGGATTTTTCGAGCGGAGGTTGCCTCGCTAGACGAATTCGTTTTATGAAAAATTCGTCTAGCGAATCGCGGTTTCCCATAGGAATGCATTGAAATTCAATTACTGTGTTCCTATGGGCAAAAAAAAAAAATCAAAAAAATCCAATGCATTCCTATGGGATTCGTTAGACGAATTTTTCGTTATAAGAAAAGACCCGTGGAACGAATTAAATTCGTCTAGCGAAGCACCACTGTACAATCAACTCACAAATTAAATGCATACAAGGCAGAAAGCTTAAAAGCTCTTCCCATGCTGGGTTTTCCTGCTGTGGAGAGAGTTTTTAAGATCTATGCCAGGCATAGACAAACTCCGGCCCTCCAGATGTTTGGGACTGCAATTCCCATCATCCCTGACCACTGGTCCTGTTAGCTAGGTTGTATGACGTATTATGTATAAGAACTGCCTCAAAGTCATAATCAAACTCTGATAATACATGTTTTATTACTGCCCATCTTAGGCATCCACCTTGTTTTGAAAACTTCTGAGTAAGAATTATTCATCTTGATTATTTGAAATAATGATATGTAGGATTGGGTGCCATGAAGAAAACATTTTGCTTTTTTGTTTTTGTTTTCTTCAGCACTCTCTGAGGAAAACTTCCTGCAGTTATTTATACAGTAGATGTTGGATGTGCAGTAACTAAATTTCCATTATGGAAGTGTTTTGCAGAGCCTGAAGTAATAGTTCCATTTGTTTTCTTCATGTTATCCCATTTTCCTATTTTTCCTCTTAATTTAATCTTTCATCTTCACATAATTCATCACACTTCATTAGTTCCCTCAGAGAACAAGCTATTTTCCCCTTGCGCTAGCTCCAGTAAATAGGATGAAAATTAGATTTTTCGTACCTATCACATCCAAGCTTTTCCACTGTCCTGTGGAACTGACTGCATCCCCTCTGCAACGAATCAATCTTCTGTGGCGAAGTTAATGGATGACTTCCCAATTGCTTTATGTTAGTCTAATCAGATTTGCTATCTCTATCCATCAAGCTGCCTTTTTCGCTTCTTTCAAAACTCCCCTAAATATGCCCTCCTCCTGTGAAGCAGTTCTAGGACCATCCATAGCTTCACTATATGTATATATTATAATACACTCTGTTATCATTCACGCTACCGTAATTGGAACTTTTTAATGCTTACTGCCCTGGAATCCATCTTTGAATTGAAGGAGGAGGAGGAGGAAAAAACCAATGCATAAATAAATACTATGCAAATCCCCACTGTTTAGTATCACACTGCCACATTTTTAATAGCTCTCCTGCTTACGTAGTTGGCAGGCCATTTGTTTAGCCAGGGCGCATGCAACTTTAGCATTTGGAAGATGGTTTTTCTTGATTCAGAGTACATTGCCTTCTCCACTGTTGGCCTGGCAGTTATCCTAACTTCATAGTTTACAAGTGTTCATCCAAGTAGTCTGCTTTTGCGAGCTCTTCAACCTCGTCTCTCCCACCACCACGCACACCTTTCTCTGTGCCACCTTGAACTCTTTGACTCACCCCTAGAATCCTAAGCCCCGCTTGATTACTGTGCCTTACAGCTGCTAATAAGACCCCTGCCCTTTGATTGATTTAGAGCTTGTAGTTTATGCTTCAGCTCTCCAGGTGTAAAATTCAGTGATTCTCCTTGCCTTGCCCTTTTCTTCACCCTGTTCTCCAATTATTGGAAGAGCTGTTCAGCAACTACCTACCTGTGACCTAGTTGTGACCTACCGTCCAGACCACCTACCAGGAACTTGTGCTTGGGGAGGAACTAGAAGAAGAAAAAAATGTGAGAACCGCCATCCCCAGTGTTAATTAAGACTGAATGGAAATGTTGGCTTCTTTTTATTGTTTCTAGGAGCTATACAACATTTTTGAAAAGACAAAACAAAAATGCAATTGCTGTCTGCAAAATTACAATCCAATAGGCATGATAGAAAAGGAAGAAAGGGCTGCAAGAGAATGAACAAAAAATAAAATACAGGGTTGTATTCAACATGGCACTAAGGTCCACATAGCTCAGTTGGTTAGAGAGCATGGTGCTGATAATGCCAAGGTTGCAAGTTCAATCCCCGTATGGGACAGCTGCATATTCCTGCATTGCAGGGGCTGGACTAGATGATCCTCAGAGTCCCTTCCAATTCTGCTATTCTGTGATTCTATTAGATTGTTCCATCAGCACAAGCATTTCTTTTTTTGGGGGGGGGGTCTCTACAGTTGTCTACAAAGGAAATTTGGAGAGGGCACAGAAGGGCACCTGAGCAGAGGCAGGGGAGTCCCATTTGCACTAGCAGGAATCCATTTGCTGGCTTCTACTTGTTCAACAAGTTAGTTTAATACAATCAACTGAGATTGTGTTCAGTGGCTTCTTCTTGTGCTATAGTTGAAAACCAAGGTCTTTTATTTGATTATTGATGTAAACCTCCAAAATGTATTTTTGTATAGTTAAGTTTTTACCTCTATCTTCAGTACATTTTATTTTATTTTATTGCAATGGTAGTGGCTGATGCAAATAGAGATTCTTCTGATCTGACTAAGGTGAGGTCAAGCTGATTTCTTTATCTGAAATAATACTCAAAATTGTGAATTAACCTAATTAACCTAATGATTATTGTCTATGGTTGGTTGGTTTTACTTTAAAAAAACAATACAGTTTTTGTACTTTCAACATACCCTGGGACCTTATAGTGAAGGGTAGGTAGGTAAGAAATCTTAATAAACCACCACCACCACCATTATCTAATACTACCTAGCTAATTATTGGAATTATTTTGACGGTACAGTATATATTAATATATGATATGTTAACTTCCAGCAAGAATATGCGAGAGGAACACAGTTCATGCACAGCAATAGCTAGCACACAAAAATTGAAAGCCAGATTTCAGTCAGCCGAGAGCTTTAATTAGTGTGGGAATTGGATAAGGTTATAGAATATGACAGTGTTATAGGAAGCAAATGAGTGGTGATCACCGGGGATGATTAGACAGTTGGCAGTGATAAAATGGCAGGGTTTACATGTCTCTTTATATGACAATCAAGCCATGGAGGAAGCCCAGTTTGAATACAGTGGTACCTCTGGTTATGAACTTCATTCCGTTCTTAACCTGAAACTGTTCTTAACCTGAGGTACCACTTTAGCTAGTGGGGCCTCCCGCTGCCACTGCGCCGCGTGATTTCTGTTCTCATCCTGAGGTAAAGTTCTTAAGTGTTTGTAAGCCAAGGTACCACTGTATTTACCTGATAACTAAAATGATTGTTTAGCATTGGATATTTCACAAGTCAAATATGAAAAGACCAATAGATCTGTCTCGTTCCTCCACCAAAGTCTTTCCTTTGGGGGGGGGGCGTAAATTTTACTGATATACTGGGTAGATGTGTCAGGCTACTTCAGAACTTAGGCATGACATGGCTCCTGGCGACATGTTATGAAGTGAAAACCACTCTGTCACTGGATCCACAGTGCTGCTGGCATCCACATACAACCTTTAGAAGCTGCACATGCAGCCTCTGCTCACAGTTCTGTATCTATGAGCAGCACATTCTTGTGCTTAAATCCATTCTGCATCAAAACCACCATTTTCCTAGCTAGCATATGCCTTCTTCCACTGAAGATCCCGCATGTTAATTTGCAAACTGGACAGAGTGGAGGAAGTTAGGAGGAGCAAAATCTTGAACTGTGGCCACCATTTATGTGGGGCACTGAAGATGCTGTTAGATTGCAGTTCCTACCATCCATGACAGTTGGAAATTCTGGACTGGTGGGATTTGGAGCCCAGCAACTTCTGGAGGGCATCACGTTGGCTTCCCACTGGCTCCCACTGGTTTGAGGCAGTGTGGTCTAATAGCTAGTGTGTTGCACTAGGACCTGGGAGACCAGGGTTCAAATCCCTGCTCAGCCATGAAACTGACTGGGTGACCTTACGCCAGTCACAGTCTTTCAGTCTAGCCTACCTCACAGGGTTGTTGTGAGGATAAAATAGGACAAGAACTACAGCACCTTGAGCTCCTTGGAGGAAAGTTGAGATATAACTGTAATAGATAAATAATACATAAATAAAATTAAAACTCATATTAGATCACCTAATTAGCATTATGTTTGTGTGTGGTGTATTTTTTAAAAAAATCTTTTTGTCCCAGTATACCGTGCTAGTTCTGTACGCAGCCTGTTCCCAGAACGGTCTGTTCATCTACACACATCAGCATAAATTCTGTCACACACTCTTTCCGAATAGACTGTTTTCCCCGCAGCGAAGACTGTGGTTCCTTCTTGGTAGGAAGAGCAGGAGTGTCTTCTTGGTAAATTAGTAAGAGTATTCAGGCCTGATATTCACCCCATTTAAGAACTGAACTATTTGTAATACTGTATTTAAATATATATATGAGCATAATAAGCAACCTAACTATGAAAGGCTAGGGTTTATATTTTATCTTTCAGCATTTTAGCTGTCATGTAAAGGTAAAGGTACCCCTGACCATTAGGTACAGTCACGGATTACTCTGGGGTTGCAGCACTCATCTCGCTTTATTGGCTGAGGGAGCCGGCGCTTGTCCGCAGACAGCTTCCGGGTCATGTAGCCAGCATGACTAAGCCGTTTCTGGTGAACCAGAGCAGTGCACGGAAATGCCGTTTACCTTCCCACCAGAGCGGTACCTGTTTATCTACTTGCACTTTGACGTGCTTTCAAACTGCTAGGTGGCCAGGAGCTGGTTTTAATTTTTCTTAGTTTGCAGCAGTTAATTTATCATTGGTTTAAATTGTTTGTAGCCCTGCCATGAAACATAATCTATTTTACCCTAAACATATCTTTAAAATCAGCTGGTTTTGGTTGATAATAACATTTTAAAATTTTAAACTAATTGGAGTTTAGCATTGTGTGGTGTAATCCATCTTTAAATGTCTGCCTAATATTGTAATATTCAAGCAGACCCTGCAAGATTGCTTGCCAATATTTCTGTGTATTTTAGACAGGCATAATGTTTCACAGTGGTTTGAGTGCAGCTGTGTATGTAGTTTCTACATTTTAATGAAAGGCTTGCGGTTTTCAGTTATCAACCCATAGTATTATGAATAATCATGCCTGTTGAATATAAAACCTGAGTTTATTTGGAATGAAAGCCAACTCTGGGCAATATGCTTGGATCTGAGCAACTGATTAGTCAATTTCAGTGGTGTCGGAAAATGGAGAGCTACCACTGATCATTCCTTGTGGGAGCAAACACCTTGTTTATAAACATATTAATTTGAAACACCAGAGCCATTCAATAAGTTATGAGAAAGGATTTGGTTCATCACATGCCACCATGGTTAACACTGTAATATGTAGGAGCAATACTTCTTGAAAAATACTGTAAAAACATACCCAGTATTTGTGATTTGCAGAGGGCCCAGGGGTCAGCAAACTTTTTCAGCAGGGGGCCGGTCCACTGTCTCTCAGACCTTGTGGGGGGGCAGACTATATTTTGAAAAAAATATATGAATGAATTCCTATGCCCCACAAATAACCCAGAGATGCATTTTAAACAAAAGGACACATTCTACTCATGTAAAAACACCAGGCAGGCCCCACAAATAACCCAGAAATGCATTTTAAATTAAAAAAACAAATTCTACTCATGAAAAACATGTTGATTCCTGGACCGTCCGTGGGCCGGATTTAAAAGGCGATTGGGCCGCATCCGGCCCCCGGGCCTTAGTTTGGGGACCCCTGGCAGAGGCTGTCATGCACATATCATTTGCACATCTTCAGGCTAGGATCGCCACCTTTGGTCGGGCAAACTAGACGACAGGTTGGTAGGGTGGGGGGAAGTTGAGGGGCTAAAAATTACTTTCCCTGGTGCAGAAATGACTTCAAAGCAATCTATTACAATTTCACTCAGGGTTTACATTATTCAAACACACAACTCTCCCCAGCTCTCCACCAGGGCTGTGCAAACTCCCTTACTTGCTCTCCAAGTCCAACCCACCCTCTTTGCCAGCACAATAACTTTCTCTCTTCTGCACTGGACCAGCCCCCTGCAAACCTCCCCTCTCTCACTCTCCAACACCTGCTCCCCCCCCCCATCGCCCATGGAAAACCCAAAACTCCACCATAGCAGACCCATGCTACATCGCTCTCCACAACCCACCCTTTGCCCATGCAAAAACTTTCTCAAACTCCTCCTCCTGGTCCCACCTCACCCTCTGGCTGGTTCTGTGATAACTCCTGTTCTCATTCTCAGCTCTCCTCCTCATAAACCCACCCTCTGCCCACAGAAACCCCTGCTCAGGCTTTCACTCTCCTCCCCCCAACAGACCCACCTTCTGCCCACACAGTCTGGAAGAGGAGGAGGAGGAGGAGCTTAAATATGTTTAAAATGTGTCCCGTTTGAAGTCCAAACAGGACAGGGGACACTTTCCTCCAAAAATGGTGGACATATTTTTCTAGCGACTGGTGGCAACCCTACCCTCAGCTCATCCCCATAAATCACCTCAGAGAGCCAGTGGTATCTTTATCTCACCATGGAAATAACTTGAAGCCGATCTACTGTATTTGTGTGTCACCGTAGAATAAGTGCGTTTAGGATTGCAGTCTAAGGAACTGAATTTTGCTGTTACAGAAAGACACTTGGATTCTATACTTAAATTTCTCTATTTTTTTAACCACATCTCCCAAAATAAGATCTAATGTGATCATGCCTATAAGTGGCCACTCAGATCTGAAGCAAATCCTATTGATATAAGGCATAATTATTGTGTGTGTGTGTGTGTTAGTGTTACTATAAATTAAGTATCGTGTAGTTAGAAAGACAAAAACACCCATAAAGTAAGGAATTGGGTCTCTGATTGTTGATCAGCTTAAATGTTTCCAACACCAGAGAAGATTTGGTCATTCTGTATTTTCAAATTTAAAGAATATGGGTATTCATAGAGACATCCTCCTAGGTTTGATGTAATAGAATTACTGTCATCTCATAAATGAGGACATGTTGTGTCTTCATTTTAATCAGATTACAGCTGGTTAAAATCCTTAAATCTAGATTTAAAGTGCAAAAGCTGTTTTTGTAATCTGGTTCACTTGGAACCATTCTGAAAATTATAGTTAATATAGCTTGCTTTGTTTTGCTCCTTTTTGCCTTTGAAGGCAATATGGGAAATTAGAAACATATTAATATCTAAATCTTAAGGTCCCTCAGAACTACATCTAAACAAAAATGTAGCAGGAAACATGTTGATACAAGTTTTTATTGGTATAACCCAGGGGTCAGCAACCTTTTCCAGTCGTGGGCCGGTCGACCGTCCCTCAGACCACGTGGTGGGCCGGACTATATTTTGGAAGAAATAACCCAGAGATGCATTTTAAATAAAAGGACACATTCTACTCATGTAAAAGCATGCTGATTCCTGGACCGTCCGTGGGCTGGATTGAGAAGGCGATTGGGCTGCATCCAGCCCATGGGCCTTAGGTTGCCTACCCCTGGTATAACCACTCTAGCTTTAAATATAATCTATATAACTATACAAATAGTTACTGCTTAGAAGTTTCCTTATTTACCTTCTACACTTTCCTAATCCCTTTGTTCACTGTCCCATGCCAACATTTCCCACCATCTAACACTGAATTTGAGTGCTAGGAAGTCTTGTTATGGGTGTATCTTGCATCAGTAGGCTGTATCCAGTGCTAATGCTCTGCTTCTACAACAGACCTCAAAATCTAGTTCAGAGAGTTGGATGACCCTCTGCAGCAAATTTGGGGGCTAAGAGCAGAGAGGAAGGAGAAGTAGGATACAACTGAATGCCCACCATTTTTGCCCACATGCCAGGGAGACATGGTCCCTCTTAATTCTTCTTGATCTCTTGGTGGCTTTTGATACCATTGACTGTTGTATTCTTCTAGAACTAGCTGTCTAAGTAGGATGGGCAGTACTGTTTTGTGGTGGTTCTATTCCTACCTGGATTGCTGTCTTCAAAGCTTGGTGCTTGTGGGCGATGTTTGGCTCCAGAGAGCCTTCACTATGAGGTGTTGCAGGGTTCAGATTTATCCCCCATACTGCTCTAACATCTACATGAAACTGCTGAATGGGGTCATCCAGAGTTTTGGGGCATGCTGTCACATTATGCTGATGATATGCAGCTCTGTGTTGTTGTTTTTACACCTGCAGGTTCAACAGTACATGTGCTAGCTCACTGTCTGGCTTCATTAATGAGAGCCAATAAAGTGATGCTGAACACAGATAAGACTGAGGGACTTTTATTCCCATATTTTGTTTTAGTAGTTCTGTTCTTACAATGTAAGTCACTTTGAGGCAGTTTTGTGTCGATGATAGATAGATAGGTAGGTAGATATAGATGGTAGGTAGGTAGGTATAGATGGTAGGTAGGTAGGTAGGTAGGTAGATGATAGCTAGATAGATGATAGAGATAACCAGCCTAAACCTGAGGGTCCCTTAGGTTATTAAAAAAGGTAAAGGACCCCTGAGTTGTGAACGACTCTGGGGTTGCGACGCTCATCTCGCTTTACTGGCCAAGGGAGCCGACGCTTGTCTGCAGACAGTTTATCTGGGTCATGTGGCCAGCATGACTAAGCTGCTTCTGGCGAAACCAGAGCAGCGCGTGGAAACGCTGTGATATATATAAAATAACTGAATTGTGGGCATTGCGGTGGGCAGATGGTTATGGTGCAGTGGACAAATTCATGATGTAATTGCTATGAAGCCTTTCTCCAAATGTGATATATGAAGCGCTTTTCTAAAAAGGATGCCTTGCAGGTGATGAGCAATGTGTTAAATCAAATATGTCAGAATGATTTCTAGAAGAGACTTTAGTATGCTGGGGCACTACTCATCATGCCCTCACTGATTGTGTTAGGTCAGCAAGATCAGGAATCTGCAAACTAGTGGGTTTTAAAAGCCTGTTACTGGATGGATCATGAGACACTGAATCTCAGTGGTGTCATGTCACAGAAAATCATTTTAGCATTTAGAATGGTGGGAGAGAATATTACAAAGTATAATATATATTTAAATGCAATAGTATGACAGTCTGGGTAACTAACGGATTCACTATTTATTCCTTTGTCAAGTTGTGCACATTCTCCATGCCTTTAACTGAAAGCCAGAGTCTAGACACATTCTCCATTCAGTGCACATAAAACCTAACATATACAATGTACTCAGAGAATGGTATGAGGGTATCCTGTTCATGCATATGCTACCTGGGAGATCACTGGAGAACACAGCTCAATGAAACATCCCTCAAGCTATTAATGTTTAGCACTGTGTTGCAAACTTCTCTGAGGTCCTGGAAAATAATAATAATATATGTGCTATTCTATTATAATTTTGTTAAAGGCTGGGCTTTCGTGGTTCTGGACCTAATTGCAAGTGCAGATCTACAAACATAAGAGTTTTTTCCTTACATTTGTATTTGCATTTGCATATTCACAATGCTGGTTAATGAACTTGTGGAGTTTGCGAATTATTAAAACTAATGGTGGCATTTTCTAAAAGTCACCAAATCTACAGTGATGCTGGTCAAACAAGTGTTCTGAATACAGAATCCTCTAGAGACACTCTGAAAGCTCTACCTGGATTTTACTTTGCTCTTCCTTTAAGACAATTTCCATTGTGCATACAGTTCCTGCTTAACTGTACCACAGACAGAGCCATTGTTTACCCTCATCTTAATGCAAATAGTTCTGTTAACTATTCTAAAATACAGGATGTTCTCCGGGGATAATGACAATGTCTATGTTTAGATTTAATGACACAACCTCGGGACAATGTGTTTCTTGCAGGTACCGGTAGTTATAAAGTGAAAATGCAGAAGACTAGTACAGTGTTAAAAAAATTCACATTATTCCGGGGTGCATTAGAGATTAAATGGAAATTGACATTTGAAGCAGCAAGGGTGGGGTGGAGGGGTGGGGAGGCATCAGCATATGAAGTTACAAAGCCACAACTTTATAAAAGTGAGATGAGCAAAGTGACTGCCTGAACACCTTGCCTGGGTCAGTAGGGTGAAGGTGGGGCACCTGGCCTACAAACTCTGCTAACTCACTTGCACAGGTCAGCCCTGGAAAGGTCTGTACATGCTACTGCACCCAGTTGAAGCTGGATAATTTTGTTTCATTAGCTAACCTCAAATTCTAGTTTTAAGTGTAGGGGGAAACATACACTGTACCACCCATAATTTTATTAACCCCCATGGTGTGTTTTCTCCAGCTGCTTCCCCTCCTCACTAAACCAAAAAGTCTTAGCTGTTGTATCCTTTATTCATAGGGAAGATCCTCTGGCCCCCAATAGTTTTGGCTGCCCTTCTCAGAACGTTTTTCAAACTCTACAATATATTTACCTCACAGGGTGTCTCTTGTGGGGGAGGAAGGGAAAGGAGATTGTTAGCCGCTTCGGGTAGTGATAAAGCGGGATACCAAACCCAAACTCTTCTTCTTCTTCAGTCCATCATATTGTAATTCCTAGCATGAGATTTGCTTTTTCGTAGCTTTTGCACACACAGACTGAATTCAGACAACTTTCTATTCCTTATTTCCTTACCAATTTATTGGCTAGAGCAGGGGTCCCCAGACTTACCGGCGTTTGGGCCGGTTCCCACCACGCCGATCGCGCGGCGGGCCGGAGGACGGGGGAGCGCGTGCCTGTGCGGGCCGGCAGGCGGGGGAGTGCGCACCCGTGCGCATGCGCACGGGCACTTACTGGCGCGGCGGCGCGCTTCCAGGGTGGAAAAAGCGCCGAAAATCCGTTGTGCGCATGCGTATGGGCCTCCCCCGACCCGGAAGTGCACCAGAAATGACCTCTTCCGGGTCGGGAGAGGCCCATATGCATGCGCACAAAGGATTTTCGGCGCTTTTTTCCCGACCCGGAAGAGCGCTGCCGCGCTGCAAGAGCGGGCGGCGGGGGTCGTCGCGGGCCGGATTGGCAGGCCAATTGGGCCGCATCCAGCCCACGGGCCGTAGTTTGGGGACCCCTGGGCTAGAGCAACCATGGGCTGATTCACACTTTCTAGGCACAGGTCAGAGCGGTTTTCCATTCACACTACCGCTTTCCTCTGGAAAACCTGCTGTTTACCGCTGAAGTGGAACAAATATCCATCCACAGAAAACCCAGCTGACATTTGTTCTGATTCAGCAGTAAACAGCTGGTTTTCCATGGGGAATGTGGACGAGCCCTTATTGTTGTGCCCCCATGTCCAGAGTGTTGCATGAATGACGCCCACCACATTCTCTTTTTGTTGTCGTTATTGTCTACATTTTCTTAGGAGAGAGAGTGTAAGACAAGACATGCAAGATAGACAAAGGAACATAGCAAAGGGAAGGATAGGTAAAAGATGAATATGCATCTCAAAAGTGAACTAGTGAGTCCAATATTAAGAATCCCTTCAATAAAGCTGGAAGGCTACCTGTGAGGGACAGGGGATATCGCGAAGTCCCTCCCCTCCTGAGTTCAAGCCCGTCCCCGAGCAAAGGGGAAAGCAGGGAGAGTTCCGATTCCAGTGGGGAAGCAGGAAGTCGTGTCCGAGGCTCAGGCAAGGTAGAGGAGCCAGGGTCCCAGGTGGGACAGGAAGGGGCAAGCAAGGGGGGAAGACCCATCCCCCCAACTCCAGAATTACGCAGGAAGAGGAGGGGCAAGAGGATGGGTCTGCCAAAGCTTTTGTGTTGGAGAAAGACGCGCCAAAAGCCATTAGGAGGTTCTGAAACCGACTGACCACATCACTCCGTGTAAATAGCAATGACTTGAGCACTGTAAATACGCAGCACCAATAAAAGAATAAAATGCAGAGCTGCGTGGCGTCGTTACTCTGAAGTAGTCCACTCCGGCCACCGTGACAGCAACCTCCTAATCATTTTTGGGCTACTTTGGAGTTGCCGGGATGAGCGTGTCAGAGGCGGAGAAGTGGCGGCAGATCGCGGAGCAAGCCCAGCTAGAACTGCAGCAGCTGTCGCTGCAGGCGCAGGGAGAATTGAAGGCAGCTAAAGAGGAGACTAAGAAGGTCCAGGACGACCGGCTACAACTTGCGGAACAGGTGAGAGAGCTTCAGGAAAAAGAGCAGCAATTAAGGGCGGTGGCGGTAGACCTCCAAAACAAGCTGGATGCAGAGAAAAACAAGGCGGGAGGGGCACCCCAAGTCCAAGTGCTGCCAGGAAGGAGAGCTGGGACCCTAGTTAGCAAGTTCAATGGAGACCCGAAGGAATTTCAAGGCTTTGAGACTGAGATTGTGTATGCTCTTGAGCTGCACCACGATGAGTTCCCTGATGATGAGCACAGAGTAGCGTTTATTGTGGAGCACCTTACCGGGGCAGCCAGGGAGTGGCTAAGACCGTTAATTGCAACAAGGAATCCTTGCATGAAGAATGTCAAATTATTTCTAGAAGGTTTGAAAACGATGTATTCGTCCGATAGTCATATGGACCAGACTAAGGAGGAACTTCATAATTTACGCCAAGGAAATATGACAGTTCGCGCGTATTGGGCGAAATTCACCATGCTGGTGCACAGATTGGGGTGGGAACTGGGGTCCCCCCCAATGCAAGCGGCGTTCTACTTGGGGTTGCATGAGGAGGTGAAGGATGAGCTCTCGAGAGGTCCAAAGCCCAGTGATATGGATCAGCTGAGCAAAGCGGCTCTGGCGGTGGGGGTGAGACAGGAATCCCGGTGGAGCGGCAAACAAGCAACGCGCGCAAAGCGGGCTTGGTTCCCACGGTCGCAGGAGAAACCACTCCCCCAACAACCCTTTCAAGCCACGCCTGGGGCCAGCCAGGACCAGGAACCCATGCAGATTGATAGCGCGCGCGCGCGGGCTTTTCAAACCCCAGCGGCGCCAAGACGCAAGGAGGGAAAGGGCGGGAATTGCTTTCTCTGCAACTCCCCCCAGCATCTCGTCAGAGACTGCCCACATCGCAGGGAGTGGCAAGGAAGGGCGGGAACGGTGGTGCCCTCCCCCACTGACGCAGCACCACAGCAGGGAAACGGGAAAGCCTGGCTGCAGGAGACAAGGGGCAGCAGCCAGGCACAGTCAGCAGACAACAGCCCCAGCCCACCCACCCGCACAGAGAGGAGCAGAGCCAGCCCACCCCTCCCAGAGCAGGAGTGGTTCTAGAAGTCACGCTAACGCTCCCAAATGGCTATCCCCTGACAGTCCTTGCCTTAATTGACAGTGGTGCCTCAGCGAACTTCTTCTCGAGAAACTTTGCAGAAGAGCACCAGATCCAGCTTCTGCAGCTGGATTTTCCCCTTCACGTGGCAACCATTGACGGCAGAGAGCTGCTGGGGGGGGCCATCACTCATCAAACCCCCCCCCCATGAGAATGACGGTGGGAAGGCACTCAGAGACACTGGCATTCAACGTCACCACCATCTCAGACCCCCCCATCGTCTTGGGCATGAGCTGGCTGGCGCGCCACGACCCCTCCATCAGTTGGCACCAGAGATGCATCACTTTTGGATCGGACTTTTGCCTGGAACATTGCATGCAACACCAACCAGGGGAGGGGCCTCCGATAGCCACGGTGGCCACCATGCACGTCAAAGGGGGTGAGGCGATACCCAAGCCGTACTGGGACCTGCAGGAGGTCTTCAGCGAAGCGGAGTCCGACCACCTACCCCCACACAGGCCTTTTGACTGCCAGATCAACCTGGTGCCAGGGGCAACTATACCCCCAGCCAAGCTGTACGCCATGTCAGACCAGGAACTGGAGGATCTGCGCGCTTTCATTGACAAGAACCTCAAGCGGGGGTTCATCAGAGAAAGCAAGGCAGCAGGGGGCAGCCCGGTCTTCTGGGTGGACAAGAAAGACACGCAACAGCGCCGCCTGGTGGTGGATTTTAGACGGCTGAATTCGGTGACAGAGCCAGTGGCTTTCCCCATGCCCAGAGTGGATGATCTCCTGACAGCAGCACGCAGGGGCAAGATTTTCACCAAGCTAGACCTGAGGGGGGCGTACAACTTGATCAGGATCCGGGAAGGCGATGAATGGAAGACCACGATGTTCACGCCTCTGGGCTCTTTTGAATATCTGGTGATGCCCTTCGGGTTGCAAGGGGGCTCAGCCTGCTTCCAGGCCTTCATGCACCACGTCCTGGGGTCCCTCCTCTTCAAGAACTGCCTGGTCTTTCTGGATGACATCCTTATCTATTCCAATGACCCAGTGCAGCATGTGAAAGATGTCAGGGAAGTGTTGCAGCGCCTGAAGGAGAACCACCTGTATGTGAAGCTGGAGAAGTGCAAGTTTCACACCAAGGAGGTGGACTTCCTGGGCTACAAGCTGTCAGACAAGGGGCTGGCGATGGACAAGGACAAGGTGCAGGCCATCCTGGACTGGCACAGCCCCAGGACGCGCAAAGATGCCCAACGCCTACTAGGCTTCGCCAACTTCTACAGGAAGTTCATCAAGAACTTCTCTCGCGTTACGGCTCCCATCACTGACTGCCTGAGAGGCAAGCAGAAGTTCAGGTGGACACCGGAGGCGCAAGCAGCGTTCGAAAGCCTCAAGAGGGTGTTCGCCTCGGACCAGAACCTGTTCCACGTGGTCCAGGACGCGCCCCTACGCATTGAGACAGATGCTTCTGAGAAAGCTGTGGGCGCCATTTTGTTGCAACTGGACACCAACAGGGAGTGGAGACCCTGTGCCTTCTTCTCCAGGAAGTTGACACAGCCCGAGCGCAACTACACCGTGTTTGACAAAGAACTTCTTGCGATCCACGCTGCGTTCAAACATTGGAGACACTTCCTGGTGGGCGCCAAGCACCCCATCCAGGTGTGCACAGACCACAAGAACCTGGAGTTCTGGAGAACTGCCAGGGTGCTCAACCAGCGGCAGATACGGTGGGCAGAGTTCTTCTCGAACTTCAACTTCTCCATACACTACATCCCGGGAGAGCAGAACGTCAGGGCGGATGCCCTCTCCCGCAAGCCAGAGTACATGGAGGAGGAGGAGCCACCAGCCCCAAGGCACATTTTCCCCCCGTCGGCATGGTCCTGCGGAGCAGCAGTGGTGAGCGAGGCAGAACTCACAGCACTGACGGCAGCGGATGACTTTGCCAACCGCATCTTCAGAGAACTGAGAGGGGGGAGGGAGCAGGCAAAAGACTTTGCAGAACGCAGAGGGCTGCTTTTCTACAAGGGGGCACTGTACCTGCCCACCACCCAGCTCAGACGTACGGTCCTCAAACAGATGCACGACAACCCAACGGCGGGGCATTTTGGAAGGGACAAGACCACTCACCTAGTCATGAGACACTTCTGGTGGCCAGGGGTGAGGGAAGATGTTCGAGACTATGTACGGGGCTGTGACACCTGCCAGCGGGCAAAGGTGGTCAGAGCAGCGCCACCAGGGTTGCTGGAGCCCTTAGCCACGCCACACAGGCCGTGGGAAGTGCTGTCCATGGACTTCATCACAGATCTGCCTTCTTCCCGGGGTAAGACCGCAGTGTTGGTGGTGGTGGACCTCATGTCCAAAATGTGCCACTTTATACCGTGTGCCAGGGCAGTCTCTGCAGAAGAGACAGCCAAACTGTTTGTTGATCACGTTTTCAGACTGCATGGATTACCTTTAAGGGTTATTTCGGATCGTGGCCGCCAATTTGTTTCCAGGTTCTGGCGGCGGCTCATGAACCTCCTGCAGGTGGAGGTCAGCTTGTCGACGGCTAGACACCCGCAGACCAACGGACAAGCGGAGAGGGTCAACGCCATTCTGCAGCAGTACCTGAGATGCTACGTCAGCCAGAGGCAAACGGACTGGGTGGATCGCCTGCCACTAGCAGAATTTGCCTACAACAATGCAGTGCACGTCTCCACAGGGGTGTCGCCCTTTAAGGCCAATTACGGGCGCGACCTCAGATCTTTCCCAGAGAGGGAGGGGGAGGAGGAGGAGGAGGGCCCACAGGCTGAGGATTGGGCAGAGGAACTGGAGACGGTGCACCAGCAGCTCAGAGAACACTTGGAGAGGGCCAAGGAAGCGTACAAAAAGGGGGCAGATCGCCACAGGCGACTAGGGGAGGTCATCAGGGTGGGGGACAAGGTGTGGTTGTCCTCGGAGGGCCTTCCCACCAGAGGGAGGTGCAAAAAGCTGGCACCCAAAAGGCTGGGCCCCTTCACGGTCACGCAACAGGTCAACCCGGTGGCATACAGGCTGGCACTGCCAGAGGACATGAGGGTGCATCCAGTGTTTCATAGATCGCTGCTGTCGCCGTACAGGGAAAGCAGCAGGCTCCGAGACAGCGAACAAACCCCCGAGGGAGGGGGGGAGAGGGAAGGCAGGGAGCAACTCAATGAGGCCACGGCCATCCTGGATTCAAGGTGGGGGGTGGGGGGACTGGAGTACCTCATGGCATGGGAGGATGCTCCACCGTCCCAGAATGAATGGGTCCCAGCCACTCAGATACAGGAGGAATTCTTGGTGGAAGAATTTCACGCCCTCTTTCCCCACAGACCCAAGCCCTGGCACATGGAAAGGGAGGGGGAGGAGGAGGAGGCACGGGAGAGCAGCTCACCATGGCGCTGGGAAGCGGAGTTTGAGGAACCAGAGGATGAGGTATGGGTGTCACCGAGATCCACCCAGTCAGAGGAAGGAGCAGATTGGCAGAACGTTTTTACCCCCACCAGCTCTGACGCCACGGACTTTTTGGGATTCCCGTCCGCCCAGGCGGAAGGGGGGGGCTCGCAGGACTGGGGGGAGGTATTCACACCAACGGGCTCGGAGAGCACTGAGTTCTTAGGCTTCCAGTCGTCACCGACACATGGGGGGGGCCTGGGGAGGGGTGAAGGAGAGCTTGGGAGGGGGGTGGATGTGAGGGACAGGGGATATCGCGAAGTCCCTCCCCTCCTGAGTTCAAGCCCGTCCCCGAGCAAAGGGGAAAGCAGGGAGAGTTCCGATTCCAGTGGGGAAGCAGGAAGTCGTGTCCGAGGCTCAGGCAAGGTAGAGGAGCCAGGGTCCCAGGTGGGACAGGAAGGGGCAAGCAAGGGGGGAAGACCCATCCCCCCAACTCCAGAATTACGCAGGAAGAGGAGGGGCAAGAGGATGGGTCTGCCAAAGCTTTTGTGTTGGAGAAAGACGCGCCAAAAGCCATTAGGAGGTTCTGAAACCGACTGACCACATCACTCCGTGTAAATAGCAATGACTTGAGCACTGTAAATACGCAGCACCAATAAAAGAATAAAATGCAGAGCTGCGTGGCGTCGTTACTCTGAAGTAGTCCACTCCGGCCACCGTGACACTACCCATCAGATTTTCAAGTGGAAGATAGCAGGATTCAGTCCCCTTTCTACAAAACAGCTGATCAGTTGGCTTTTTAAAAGTGATCCTTGTGTGTGGCCCAGGTTAACATTCTGGGACTCCTTTTGATTGGGGCCATGATCTTCTCTGAACCGAGGAATTCAAATAACTTTTATTTCTTTTTCTCTCAGCAGCAGCAACAGAAGAACCAGAGGTAATTCCTGACCCAGCTAAGCAGACAGATCGTGTTGTGAAAATAGCAGGGATAAGTGCAGGAATTCTGGTCTTCATTCTCCTCCTCCTCCTTGTCATATTAATTGTCAAAAAAAGGTAGGTATCGTAAATTTGCCATTTTATTTTCATTCGGTGTTGTCAAGTAATCTAAAAGAAATTCTTTTACAGGACATTTCATGAAAACTTTTGTCAGGGACTACATTCTTATTCTGAAATTAAGACGTATTGCAGAGTAGGGAACTAGGATTTTAGAGTAAAAAGCAAACTTTCTGAAAAGTACAAGGCTATTAAATATACAGACAATGGCATGTACAAAACATCGATGTAATTGAAATGATTGTTTCTTATTTACCTACTATCTTATTTCATAAGGTTTAAGGCAATATTGGTCTTTGGATTGGCTCTAATGAGTCTGCTGTATCTAGCCAGATTGCCTTAGAAAAGATTGTATGAATTATGCCACCTTCATTACCACCTTTGAAAATATTAGAAGGCAATAGTTAAAATCACATTACATCACCATATTTTTTCCATTCAGTTATAAGTACACAAACCTTCAAGTGCAAAAGTGTATTGGCAGGCGTCTGAACAAAAACACTTTTTTTCTTAGTAATCTCCAAAGGCATGAGAAAAAAATCAATAGCGCCATCTTCTGGAATAATAAAGAACTCAGGCAAATAGGAATGATTGTAAAACTTCGCAGGGAATGGCTTATATGTTTCTTTTAAAATTACATTGAACTTGTAAATGAAATATGATTAACTTTGTTAATCTGGCAAAAACTTGCATAATCATCATCAATTTATTGTTAAGGTGCTAATAAGAAATGGCCGCATCCCTCTTTTCCTGCATTTTTTCTTCCTTTCACCTTCAATCCCTTTTGTATGTACAAACCTCAACATTTCAGAGTAAGACAGTTTGGAGATACGAAACTGCTTCTACTGAGTCAGTTTGTTCTTCCAGCACTGAGCACTCTGAGAGGGCACAGGTCTTCAAGATCTCAGACAGATTTCTTCCCCACGCAACCTGCAGTTCTTTAACTAGAGATGCATGGAAAATGAACCTGTGCTTTACCACTAACTATGGGCTGCTTTGGTTCAAAAATTTTGTGCATTGCGAAAAGTTTTCTCTTTTTCACAATTAAAAAACTCTGCGAGGTACAATTTTTTTGAGAGTACTAAGAACAAGGATAAATTTGTTTCTCTGTCATGTTGAAATGAAATAATTTTCCTATCCATTTTTACCAAGTAGGGGAAAAAATAGAATTGTACCTGAAAGTCATATGTGTCTAAATGGTTTCCATTAGATTTTTTTTCATTTTTTTGCCTTTTTGCAATTACCCCCTGGAGATATATAACATGGAGAAGAAACGTCTGCATTAGAAACCTTAGGTATGCTTATAGTGTTCTGTGTTAGTTAGATACATATGTGATTTTCCCAACAGTGCTTTCACTTTTTCCCCCCCTGTTGTGTACCTCTGTGCTTAAGAATAAACATAATACTATAGGACTATTCATATTAAAGTGGCAAAAAGCCCGACTTTATTAGGCATTCATGCAAACTAAGGTGCTGCTTTTTAAAGTCCCAGTATCTGCTGAATCTAAAAATAATTTATTGTTAGGGTTGCAAAGATATTTCAGTGGGGAATGTCCTTAGAATGTAATTTAGCATACATTTTCCCTTCGGGATTTGATACTTACCTACTACCTCATCATATTAGGGGCAGGTATCTCATTATCATTTGTATGCATAATAATGTGCCTATAGCTATCTGATAGGCTATTCCTACACCCACAGCAATTGCAGCATCTTCATATTCATCCTCTCTCGCCCTTCCCATGCTTCCCCCATACTCTGGAAGTGCACACTGAGAGGGTTGTTATTTACAGTGGAACCTTGGTTTATGAACACCTCGGTTTACAAATTTTCGGTTTACGAACGCCGTGGACCCATCTGGAACGGATTAATTCACTTTCCGTTACTTTCAATAGGAAAGTTCGCTTCAGTTTATGAACGCTTCAGTTTATGAACAGACTTCCGGAACCAATTACACCCATGCTTCGGGTTAAGTACGCTTCAGGTTGAGTACTCCGCGGACCCGTCTGGAACAGATTAATCCACTTTCCATTACTTTCAATTGGAAAGTTCGCTTCAGTTTATGAACGCTTCAGTTTATGAACAGACTTCCGGAACCAATTGTGTTCATAAACCGAGGTACCACTGTATATGACATAAGCATTAGGAGAGGGCAAAACATAGGGCACGTGGACCCAGATTTACATTTTTAAAAACTATGATCCTATGCACATTTGGACGGCAGTGTGACTTGTTTCCAAGTAGACAGGCACAGTATTGCAGCTTAGGTGACCCACAGACTTGCGTTATAATCTCAAGTTTATTTAAACGAAATACATTTCTAGATCTTCTCGTTTCAAAAATAGGCCTATAGGCATGGGCCCAGTTGCTGGAGGGATGTGTTACACAGGGCATGTAAAAGGAGTCAAGCTCACAGCTTTCCCTAGCTGGCACAGCATAGGAACTTCTCAAAGTCTGGCTTGGAGGTTGCAGAGTTCTTTGGAGCACTTCTGTTTGCCCAGCCTGTTCTACAGGTCCTTATACCAGAATTCCCCAGAACTCCAGGTTGAATTTCAGTAGCTATCCATTTAAATGCATTTGTTGTGTGTTTCAAGTGGGAAGAAACCTCAAAACTATTATGGAATGCCACGTGTTGAAATCACAGTCTCTCAGTAACTGTAATTTCAAATCCCATTTTTTTCCAGGGCGGGTGTCCTCATACACACATGTGCGAACACATATTTCCACATTTGAGGATAACTTTTGAGGATAATAGTGTTGACAACACTATCAAAACTCTAGTTTCATTACCTGCTCAAGTTCACAGAAGTGAATTTAGATATATTGAACCTGATTTTTATGACGTTTTCATACATATGTGCCACAATGCCTAAGTGTTTTCGCAACTTGTTCATGCTTCAACATGAACACATTGGGGACACCCTGCAATGTGTGTACCTTCACACCATCAGATCCTGGATATATAGCTTATAGGGACTTTCTGATAAACTCTGTTAATTTAGATATAAATGTCAGGGTAATAATAAATAATAATAATAATAATAATAATAATAATAATAATAATAATAATGATATATTTGTATCCTGCCCTCCCCAGCCAAGGCCGGGCTCAGAGCAGCTAACATCGTAAAAACAACACAATATGCATAAAAACAGACATCAATTAATTAAAATACATCTTAAAATTAATTCAGACAAGTTAAAATCTGGGCAGGTGGCAATTATCAGGTTGGAACTGAGAGTGGTTAATACTTGCCAGGACCAACTGTTTCCAATGTGAGCTGGTTGGGGGCCTCCTTCAGGCTTGTTTGATACAAAGGAAAGTAAGTCAAACTGCATACTGCCCAAAGGCCTGGCGGAACAGCTCTGTCTTGCAGGCCCTGCGGAAAGATGTCAAATCCCGCAGGGCCCTGGTCTCTTGTGGGAGAGCATTCCACCAGGCTGGGGCCACAGCCGAAAAGGCCCTGGCTCTAGTCGAGGCCAGTCTAATTTCCCTGGGGCCCGGGATCTTCAAGGTGTTGTTGTTAGCAGACCATAAAGTCCTCCGTGGGGCATATCAGAAGAGGCGGTCCTGTAGGTACGAGGGTCCTAGGCCATATAGGGCTTTAAAGGTTAAAAGCATCACCTTAAACCTGATCCTGTACTCCACCGGGACCCAGTGCAGCTGGTATAGCACTGGGTCAATGTGATCCTGTAACAGAGACCCTGTAAGGAGTCTCACCGCGGCATTCTGCACCCGCTGGAGTTTCTGGGTCACTTTCAAGGGCAGCCCCACGTAGAATGAGTTACAATAATCAAGCCTGGAGATGACCATCGCATGGATCACAGTGGCGAGGTCAGGGCGAGCGAGGCAAGAGACCAACTGCTTAGCTTGGCGGAGATGAAAAAATGCCGACTTTGTTGTAGCTGTAACTTGCGCCTCCATAGAAAGAGAGGCATTGAAGATTACACCCAAACTCTTAACGAATGGCACTGGCACTAATTGCGTCCCCGCAAGGGATGGGGGTTGGCTCCCCAACCCCATATTGTCCCGACCCAGGCAGAGGACCTCTGTCTTCGAAGGATTTAACTTCAATTGGCTTCCACGTAGCCATCCAGCCACAGCTTCCAAACATCTGATCAGTGTGTCTGGGGCCGAGCCAGGACATTGATTTAATTGGGTAGTCCTCTTGTTTGCTTGCAATTGATCCCTGGTCATTGAAGAGAGTGTTTCATACATATCCGCCATCTATGGATTCACAGAAGTGAATTTAGACATATCTAATATTGAATACACAACTGTATTCTAAAAGTCTGGTAGTTGTTTTTTCTCTTTGACATCTGATGGGAGGGCGTTCCACAGGGCGGGCGCCACTACAGAGAAGGCCCTCTGTCTAGTTCCCTGCAACTTGGCTTCTCACAATGAGGGAACCGCCAGAAGGCCCTCGGTGCTGGACCTCAGTGTCCAGGCAGAATGATGGAGGTGGAGACGCTCCTTCAGGTATACTGGACCGAGGCCATTTAGGGCTTTAAAGGTCAGCACCAACACTTTGAACTGTGCCCGGAAATGTACTTGGAGCCAATGTAGATCTTTCAAGACCAGTGTTATATTAGAGCTGGCTTAAAGGGACATTCACATGACTATTTTTGGGTGTGGTGTTTGAAAATTAAAATGGTCTAGCTGCTAGCAAATCTTTAAGTTAGGCTCATACATAATGTTTGCCAAATGAAATCCCCTTGGCTCTGTATGTTGGGAACTTCCCCATAGAGAGAGAGAGAGAGAGCTGCAGAAAGTATATTCAAACTCACAGTAAAGAGGATTCACGGCCTAGTCTACTGTTCGACTGAGCTTATTGCCTTGATGGTTGGTAATTTCCCGCTAATCCTCCTCCTTCCCAACTCATGGGGTAAACTGGGTTGCAAAGGAGATAGTTTAAGTGGAGAAAAGCAAGCTCCATATTTCTCTGCATGTTTGAGAGCAAAATTCTCAGCAGGCAGAGCTAGGTTGATCTCATGTGCCTAAATATAATAGGTATCTTGACTCAGAGGCTTATAACCAGCTCAGACCCATGCCCCACTGAAAGCAGAGGGGGAACCTGTGGTATTCCAGATGTTGCTCAATTACTCCCATCATACTTGACCACTGACCATGCTGGCTGGGGCTGATGGCCAGGGTTCCTCACATCTGACAAAAAGCCTATGCTATAAGTGTGGTATACCATTTGTCTGAATTGTGTGGAAACTTAACTGCCCATAAGCCTTTATGACTTATTCAATCAAGATTTGTAAGCTTTTCTAGAATAGTAATATTGAGCCCAGTGCATTTGAGTTCCCAACATACGCACCTTTCTCATCTTGTGGTAGTTTCAGCCCATCAGTGACCTTAATTATGTGAAACTATTGCCATTCCCATTGACTCAGTGGAACAAAACTGGAAATCCCTGAAGCCCTTTATGTTAACAAGGTTTCTAAAGTAATCTATCCTCCTGCCTTCTATTTTTACTAAATGATCCCCCCCCCAGTATACATCACCACACTGTAAACACAATGGAGTTAGACTTAATATGCTCTAAGTTTTAATCTTAAGCGCTTGTATACTACTAGGTGCTATAAATATAACCATTCTGTACATACATATTAGTGATTCCATCATGTGGTATCCCTTTTGATACTTGGATGTTATTAATACTTTTAGGAAGATCAGAAAACATACCTGCTAATTTCACATTGGTTTAATTACTCTTACGCATAGAAACCATAGCTGCCAAGTTTTCCCTTTTCTCACGAGGAAGCCTATTCAGCATAAGGGAAAATCCCTTTAAAAAAGGGATAACTTGGCAGCTATGATAGAAACAGATTTCCAAATTTGATTTATTGGGGGGAAATCTGAGTGGTAAGCAGTTCTGTATAATTTCATGAATCAGAGGTGTCTTATGCTTTGCCTGATCATTTTGTATAAACTGATTTGAAGCTGAAGTAGATGAAACTCTATTAGCTGTTATAGAGTTTTACAAAGTAATCAAACTGCATAAGAAAAGGGATACTGCATCTCTTAAATAGCAAATAACTTTTTTTAAAACCATTGTTGAAATATTTCCAAATGTACCTCATTTCTTTCCATTTGTGTACTTTTTTTTAAGCTAAGCATGTGTGTATCAACATTTTCATTTTTAAGATTTAGAAGCAGCAGAAGAAGAAGCTGTGTGTGTGTATATATCTCTATATATTTATATATGCCTAAGTATACATGCACATCTACTGCAAAAATGACAGCATAGACCTATTATCTATATAGGATGTTCCCCAAAAAAAACCTGCTTACACCTGTATACTTGTAAGCAGCCATCTTAGTTGTGTGTTAACACAGCTCTGCCAGTTTGTAACTGAAAGTTAGACAAAAAAGAAAAGGAACGATTGAGAGCACATGACCTGTACACACCTGTTCTGTATGTCATGACATTTAGGTAGTTATCAGTCATCACATTTATGCTGAACTGCATGAAAATACATAACCCATTTAATTTCCCTTTTTTTCGCAATAAATCAAGTGTCAGCATGTCATTTTTCTCCAGCAATCTCTTTCTAATACCGAAATCATTTTTTATATGCTAACGTATTTTTTTAATTGCATGGCACCGTAAGGCTAATCAGTGCATGAGCAAGTTTGTAATGCTAACCAATAAAACATGATTTTTTTTATTAAAAAACGCACATTTCTCTGCTTTATTGAATGTGACAGAGTCACGCTTTTCATTCACCATTGCTTCTTTTTTCCCACTGTCTGTGATTTGCTTGCCAGGAGGAGCTACTATTCTTACTCCTACTACCTGTAAGTAGAAATGGGTGACTTACTTCTTTACATGTATTGAAGATGCAGTATCCCTTTTCCAAAAAAAGGGACAAAAAAGTATTAATACTTTGCTATCTTTTTTCATATATATTTTTTTTTAGGAGCTAAACATTTTCTAAGGCTTTTCGCTTTTATTTTTAAAGGGATATTGTATTCTAAATGAATGTAGAAACATTATTTCTATATATCTATTTGTTTCTTTTTGTTTCACTACAATTTAATTTTCATTCTAAAATCAAGTTTGGGCTTCTTTCTAGGTTCATGCAACGTGATAGGCAGAGTGAAGTCCTCCCACTATAGGGGAAGAAATGACAGGGAATGTAAACTGTTTCTCACAGCACCCACCACCCAGAAAGAAAGAAAGAAAGAAAAAGTAGCTAGGCTAAACTTTAGGATGGTGCTAGAGTGTGAGTCTGCTTTAAACTCCACTTCTGACACCGCGTGTTGTGTCTGTAAATGGCCTCATACACAAAGGGCTCTTGAGAAACCTGCCCAACCCAACCGGATCCATTTGTGCAGATCCCTTACACACAAAGGTGGCCTTCATGTGTTGGTGTTCTTTTACAAAATAAAAACGTGTAAAATGTGCAGTGGTTGAAGTAAGCTGATGCAGTAATGGGGGTGGAACTAAAGGGCTTCCCCAGTGTACATGGTTCTGACCTACATGTGAGCAATTCATACAGTGGGCTTGTCAGGAGCCCCACATGAAGTAAAAGTGATGCACTTTGCCCACCATCACCCAGCCAGACGAGGGCACAATGGTGGGTGGGTGGGTCGGTAGCTGGCCTCTTGTCAAGTAACAAAAAGACACGAGCCCTCCAAGGCTTCTGTGCATTTTGACTCTTCCCCTCTTGTCCACCAAAACCACCTAATTATCATTGGGAAAGTTGAAGAAGGCTTCTGGGCTCCTCCTCCTCGCTCCTGCCCTGTTCTTCTCCTCACAGTGGGGGAGATGTGATCCAGCAGCTGCTTGAAAGTGATATTTCTTCTGAGCTTGCAATGTTACGCTTTCTTTGAAGCATTTAAGTGCTTGATCTCTCTTACTCTCGGGGAACAGACCTGTCAACGAGATCTATGCCTATCTTGTATGTTGCACATGGGATGTGTCAAATGGTAGCAACAGTCAGAATGGTTTGTAGAAGCATGGACAAAGTTTGAAGCAGCCTAATGCAGGGTTAAAAAAAGCTACTAATTCAAAACAGGCCGCCATATAATACATGTACAGGCCTGCACTTGAATAGAACTGCCCTTCAGTAAATCTGAATCATGTGTTAAATGGAGAGGGTTTTTGAAATATCAATTTTTTAATTAAAAAAAAACCTACTTGATAAAAAAAAACAAAAACTACCTAAGCTGCTGTAGCCTGACTTTGTTATCCTTGAGTTTACTATGACAAATTGCAATTCCCTTGCTAAATAACAGTTAGGGCAGCCAGAAGTAATTAAGCTATGCAATTTTCACAAAATAATAGAGGATCTCTACTCCCTTCCTTCTTACTTACCCAACTGCATAGGCTGATGGAGGTGAATGCTGTGGTAGTTAACAATGACTATCTACTCTCTGCAGCCCCCGACACAAATTGCTGATTGTTCCCAAAACAACAGATTGCATGGCCTGAGCTAGAGTACCAAAGCTATAAGGAGCTGGTGGCTGCTAGCAATACAGATGTGTCCACAAATTAAATATGTTTTACAAATCTATTGCTCTGATTCAGAGCAATGATCACATGCACATAACACTGCTGGGGATTTTGATACCAGTTAGGACTATGGTTAGCCCAAACACAAGTTGTGGGACTGGCATAGGAAAGAGAGTTACTAAGAGAAAAGAGTGGTAGTGCTTTTAATATATGCACCCAACAAAAATCATTTAATGGTGTCTTTCCTGTTGCACTACCTGTTTGCTTGCTGCTGATACTCTTCGGAGCTCAGTGCATAGAAATACTTAAGATGTCCTCTAAGTTTGGTATCTATAGATCACAGCACCACAGCCTTTTCAGGGAAATTAACTTTTTCATGGTTACCTACTTAGCTACTTGCAAGGCTTTAAGTACTGTTGACTTTTTAGCTTGTCTTAACCAGAAACCTAGCTGCAGTCTTCACTATCTGATAGACTATCCTGAAGGGTTTTATGAAGTCTTATAAGAAGGGGTGCTTCAAAAATGGGTTTTGTGAAATGAAGAGATGGGACTGGTTATTTCCCGCCCCTCTTCCTTCCTAAATGTGGCATTAAGACTGGAAGACTGAGAGCTTTAGTACTGGTATATAGGTGAGAAAAAGCCATCTGAACTATAAAAGCCTTGAACAGTATGATGGGATTAAAGATCAGCAATAACTCTCCTATATTTTTAGTTCTTGCTATCCCATTTTTACACATGTAAAAGTTCTTGACAGCTACAATTCTAAATATAGTCACTGGTAATTTTTAGGGGGAAGTGTATGCAGAGAAACAGAGATTCATGGAGGACCTGCAAATCCATGTATGAAACACAATCACAAAACTGATTTTATGCCGTGTCTGCTGCAAATATATAATGAGATGATAGCTGAATATTGGCAATTGCTTCACAAGCAGCTGAAGGAACACCCACCACCGCCTCATGTCTTTGTTCCCCCACTCTGGAACGAAGACACAAGACTTTAAAAAGATTTAACTATGGGTCACTAGTTATTAAACTTGTAGGGGTTTGCCCTGAGCATTTAGTTTTTCACCAGTCTTAACTACACTCTAATAGTGCAGGCTTCCAATTGTTAAAGGTAAAAACTAGGAAGGCACTCTGCCCAATTTAAGATAGGCAGTGAGGAGCTCCAAGTTAACTAAATGATGCATGCTTTTGTTTGTTTGTTCGTTCTTCATAAACAATATGCCAAGGAAACACCTGCCACTTGCCTCCCACCCCTGCTGAACAGTCTTGGATAGAATGAAGTGTCATAATTCAAGGGTAACCCTCTTGCCAAAGCACCTTAAACCAGGAAGCAGTAGCAGGATATTTTGTTAGCAGCCCCTCACCATGAAAATGCACAAGGGTGCTCTTCTTCTGCACTTACCACAAGAGGAAGCTTACTTGTGCTTGACACCCATCACACCACTTGCCAACTAGAAAGTTTCACAGGCCTTGTTTAACGCCCTCAAAAGTAAATCACAATGCTGCCTTTAAAGACAAGCTTGCCCCACCCCCACCACCACCAGATTGGTCCAGCCAGCATCACACAGTTGGCTCAACCCCTTACTATGCTTCTTCATGGCATTGAATTGAGGCAAACAGCCCCCCCATCCTGGTGGTGCAGGTTGGTAGTGCAGCTGTCTTGTTTACTGAGTGGATGTAGTGTAAATTTAGCCAAGGAATAGCTGTGTTGGGTTGACCCAGAGCAGTTTTCGACTTGCATATGTATTTAACAATTTTTGCTTTCTTGTTTCTATATTCATCCAACTAGTTTTTCCAGAAGTTTCCCAACCAGGTACACATCCAATTAGCGTCAATAATCTTACTGCATAGGGCATTCCAGAACAATTCACTGGGTGGGAAAGTACCTCCAAATTATTTTCCAGTCAAGTTATGTCTTTATTACAAATTATAACTATTTATAAGGCACTGGCCTTGGAAAATGCAGCCACAGCAACTGACACCTAACTCTTTCAATATTTCTCAGAAAGTGAAGCAAGAATGTCCAGGAGAAAGAATAGTCAGGCCAAGAAAGTATGTTGTATGTATGGTCAGTAGTGATAATATTGTGCTACACTCAATGCTTGTGTGGAATCTTAGTAGATGTTTCTGCTTCAGGCTTATTGTGATAAAGTAGCAAAGGGTGAGCAGCACACCTCTAGTGTGGAAGCAGTCTAGGTCTACATGTGACCAAGCACACGAGGGCTGTGTTCCTGAATTTGAGCAGAGATTTATCAGTGCCAAGTATCTGAATGGATCCATATCTTGTTAGCTGTAAGTGCATTTTCTCAATAGTATGAGAAGAGCGTCTTTGAGTATGTCCGGAGGACATTTTCTTCTTCACCAAATCTAGACATCCCTTACAAGGCAGATCTTTTTTTCTCAAGAGGCATGACTTCTAAGCAAGAACATGTATGCACATTTTAAAGATGTCTGTTACTTATCCATTAATATTCCAGAAATAGCTTTCTCAGCTGTTCCTTAAATTATAACGGTGTCTCCCGTTAAGAACATTTTAATACAGTATATGTTTCATACACACATACTTAATACATAGTATACCAACATGTTGTTATTATGCAGTAAATATTATGATAAACTATCCTGATGACAGTTACAGGTAGGTAGCCATGTTGGTCTGACGTAGTCAAAACAAAATTTAAAAATCCTTCCAGTAGCACCTTAGAGACCAACGAAGTTTGTCATAGGTATGAGCTTTCGTGTGCATGCACACTTCTTTAGATACACCGACTTCTGTTTCAGTGTATCTGAAGAAGTGTGCATGCACACGAAAGCTCATACCTATGACAAACTTAGTTGGTCTCTAAGGTGCTACTGGAAGGATAGATAGATAGATAAACTTTATTTCGGCCATAGGCCCATAATGCACTGCAACCAAGGATAAAACAGTATAAAACCGGCATACATAAAAACAGTCAGACAAAATAAAAACATAAAAGAATCAGAACAATCAGACAAAATTAGTCCCTCATACAAGGGACTTATGTACAACATTTTTAAACGTTTCAAGTAGTTTTGTGGGGCTTTTAGCTATGGTTAAAACGTTAGTGCATTGCAGGCCTTCATTTTTCATTACTCAGATCAGAAGGTTACTCGAATGATGTAGCTTGATGTCAGTAGTCGTAAAGTAAGTTATGCTGTTTTTTGTAAGAAAGAACTGAAATCAAATATCTTGCTACAATTAATGTTTTGGTCGAATCATCATCTTGCAGCAGGTATGTTAATTGGGTCTCCAGCGGCTTGTCCGTGGTTTCCAGAATTCGAGGGTACAAGATTTTGGTCCGAGCGGGCGTATGCAGGGGGCAACAAAACAGTATGTGGCTACTGGAAGGATTTTTTTATTTTGTTTATCCTGATGACCTTATTTGGGATTTCACAGTTTTAAATAAACATTTGTCCTGAAAGCAGGAGTACTGATGTGATGATGATGATTATTATTATTATTATTATTTGTGTTTAACTGCAAATTGAGTGCTCTGTGTGCAGATGGTGTTTTGTGGTGCTTTATCTGTGAAAAACCACCAATGTTTTACAAATTTTTGTGAACTAATTAGGATAATCTAATGCAGTTGCTTGTACCTTAAGGATTCAGCCCCTCCCAGTGAACATCTAGCTTTTCCCTCTGCATATGACAGTGGTTGCACACTGGTGTGTACAAATGGGAAGGATATCAGCCATATAGGAATGCCTTTGCACGCACAGTTTGGATCCTGTGAGATTCAGTGAACATTGTGAGATTCTGTGAGACTGTGTGAACAGCACAGAATTCTGTTTTTTAAAAGTATAAGCACAGAAGTCAAAATATTGTTCCCCCATTTGCCACACTTCGGGGTGATGGTAGGGAACCTAATTTGTCCTATCAGGTCTCAAAACTTAGCCCACCTTAGGGTTTGGGGCAAACCACGCTCACCTGTCCTCTGAGTGAAGTTATATGATGTCAGGGAAGGGATGATTCAAGCTGCAGCTGCAAAAGAAAAAATAGGAATACAGTGGGTGCTCTCATTCTTTCTTTGTGGTGGGTGCAGGCAGCCCTGGGTGTCACCACTGAGGGGGAGTGACAAAATGACGGGCAGCACTCACTGCGGAGCCTGCAGCCCTGGGAGAGACGCGGTGGCTTGGAGGCGCACAGGCTCCACGCTGCTCAAACGGTCTGCCTGCTGACCCTCCCCCCCCCGGCTGTAGTGCGGCTGAGTGGGAGGAGGCAGGTAGAACTCCCAATTCTACCCACTTGAAAGCCAGTCCCAACTGAAATATTTCCAACTTATTTCTGAGTCAGTGCGGTTAGGCTGCAGGTTTCTAAAGATGAAAAGTACCCAAGTTGAACACCCTTCCTGTGCAAGTTCCTTTCCAGACATTACAACGGCAACTCATCATCTGAAACTGCAAGGCACTTGAACATTTCCGTGGTTTTGGGTACCAGAATGTCTAAAGCTGCTCTTAAGTTTGAGAGATTCTTTCACTTTGGTACTGTTATATGTTATTGATCACCAGATAGAAAAATTATGATGACTTTCATTTTTTTGCTTTTTTCTTTTGGCTTTTGGCTGGGCAGCAAACTTGCCAAGAAACGCAAAGATGCAATGGGAAACGCCAGGCAAGAAATGACCCATATGGTGAATGCAATGGACAGGAGTTACGCTGATCAAAGCACGCTTCATGCAGAGGACCCTCTCTCGGTCACCTTTATGGATTCCCATAACTTCAGCCCCAGATGTAAGTACAGCTTAAATGGTCGTTGTAATTGAAGCTGGCAACTTAGGTACTTTGTTTCTGTGTATAGGTGCTCTGTAGAGGTGCTGTTACATTTACACTAAATAAATTAATTTAGTGAGACACTTGAACCATGCAACATTCACACCCAACCCTGATTTTGAGTGATGGCCCCCCTCCTCCAGCAACTCCCAGTAGCAGTACAGCTGTACCTTGGATCTCAAGCGCCTTGGCTTCCAAACAAATCGGCTCCCAAACAACTGACACCCGGAAGTGAGTGTTCCAATTTTAGAAGCCGAACGTCTGCCGTGGCTTCCATGGCTTCCAATTGGCTGTGGGACGGTCCTTGGTTTCCAAACGGTTCCAGGAGTCGAACAGACTCCCAGAACGCATTCTGTTTGGGAACCAAGGTACGTCTTTATTGGTTCAGGAAGATCCCTCTCAGGACAAACCCCCAGAGAGTATTTTTTGGCAGGCATGGTTGGATGCAGGGTGTTGGGAACTTCCCATCCATGATCTATATACAGTACTGTACAAATGTAGTATAATGTGACAGCCCTCTAAGGCATTCAAAGTACATTGTTGACTTAGCTGGTCCCTTTCCTAACTAGTGTTAGGCTCAGAGATTGCTACAAGCTGTTTGGGAGAAAAAACTAGGTACCTTTTTGCCCAGCCTAGTTATTTCTACCATTTTCTAGGTGGTAATGTAATAGCAAGCACGATGGTAGCATTATTAAGAAAAGAGCGTATGTTGTCCCTTCTTTTCTTAGCCAAGATAAATCAATTAACCCGTGGTAACTCTCTCAGTGCCTTTATGTGCACTGTTCTAGTGACAGACGTAGGTCTATACATCGAATTTTCTACTTGAAGGGTAGGTTAAAGACACTATGGGGGATTCAATTTGAGAGGGGTGGTAGATGAACTCTTCTCCTCAGTCTCAGGTTTGTACCTTGAAATATATTTCCCCCTTCCCTACTGGAACAATTTGTTCCATTAGTTCCTGCAAGAGTGGGAGAAAGACCCTGCAGGAACCCAATCGAAGCATGAGGGAGAAGACCTCCTTCTCCACAGGTCTTCCACAGGAGGGTGGCCTTGTCCCTCACCCTTGAATTTGGCTTCCAACCCTCTCTCTAAAATTAGCTGGACTGTAATGCAATGGAAGGCCAATTTTAAGACGTTTGTGCTTAAGCAGTTGATTTGGGCTGCCAAAGCCTCCACAGTCCTTGGCTGTTCCCAAAGACCGCTGATTATTAGCCAGTGAAATCAGAAATTCTTTTCATGCTTAGAAATAATTTGGAAGTGTTAAAAGCTCACTTTTCCTTTAAAATGAGTGTTTGTGAGCCCATGGAGTTCTTTTCCATGCCTGCCTTGGGAGAACGTCTCCAAGATACCTAAAACGAACTGTATGTAAATTAGGGTTAATATGCCATAATTTAGTACTAGTGTAAAAGTGAGGTGTCCACTTGCTGATTTAAGTACTTGTGATGTTTCACTTTTCTTTCATCAGAGAATTTGCTGATGAATGTTTCAATCAAGGGCATTTCAGCTACGCCCTGTGAAAAACACAGGGTGCATTTAGACTAGCACTGAGTTTCTAATAGCAGCAATTGCTTCCTAACTGTTCAATTAGTGTTGGCAGCTGCACTGGCAAAACTACCTGAGAGTTTACTCTGTGGCTGTCAAGCAGCAAATGCTTAGACGATAGCCTAATTGGGTCGTAGTGGATAATTTTGTGCGTTTATGGCATTGTGTAAAATGCAAATATTGCTTTCAACAAAGCAGACTGTGTATTCTCTGTTTCACTAATAGACACTGCTATGTGACTTTATAAAATTATCTATGTTTCTTTATTGATAAAACAAAAAACACACCAATTGAAGGTAATATATTTCTTCACGAGCTTTGTTTTCCTGCAGTGCCCAATGATCCACTTGTGCCGACTGCTGTGTTAGGTGAGGACCTAGTCCATAATCTCTTCCTTCATGGATTTCATCTCCTTGCATGGTTTATAACTCCTGTCAACCAATATATTTATTGGGTGTCTAAACAGCTTGTTTCAGACTGAAAATACAAGCCTGCTGTTGGCAGAACATTCGGGTGTACTCATTTTCCTCGGGCAGCATCAAATAGTCAGGAGAAATGAACGGCCTTCCTGGGCTTGAAATGTGCACGGAAAGCTGGTTTCTCCCTCACTTTGGGAGGCTAATTGTTGGTTTTCACAGCTTAATTGGTGGTTGCTTCGGTGACATTTTTGTTTTCAAAGCTGACCTTGCTTTAGAAACAGTGGTGGTTTCACATATTCAACCTGATATGGTAGTGTGATAATGGATGCTTCCAAAAAGGCACTTATTGTAGGATCAGTGCTACTCATGTATGCAGGTTCCTTTCAGTGTCCACACAACGTGTCAGCATCAAAATACCAGTCTCCATTTAATCCCCATTTCCCCTTGCCAACAGCAAAGTCCAATGAGGTTTTTTTTTGTTTTTAAAGAGTAGCGACCAGTTTGCAGCAACTGACTTTTTAGCCATATTATGCTCCTGTCTGGAAGCACCCTATATCGCTGATCTTCTGCAAAATAAAATTTGCTTTTAAAACTAAAAACTGGCATTGAAATAATAACCAACTGATACTGCAAAGTTTGTTTTGAAGCACCACCGCTGCAAACTACAGTCATACCTCGGGTTGCAAACGCTGCGGATTGCGCGTTTTCGGGTTGCGCTCCACGCCAAACCCAGAAGTACTGGAATGGGTTACTTCCGGGTTTCGGTGCTCGTGCATGCGCAGAAACAAAATTATGTCATGCGCAGAAGCGCCGAATCATGTCGCACGCGTGAGCAGACGCGGCGCTGCGGGTTGCGAATACGCCTCCCGCACGTATCACGTTCGCAAACAGAGGTATGACTGTACTGGGGAAACCAGAGCACAAAGAAGGAGGATTCCGAAACCAATATGAAAGATCAGAAAGGGACTTTTCAAGAGACAAGACTAAATAGAAAATGAGTATTCAGCTTGTATTGTTTAGAGTTGCCTTCCCCAAAGGAGACAGTCCTTAGCTTTAAGGGTGCTGTTGAGTCCCACTTTCGAGATGCATATTTCCCATTTGTACTACTCTGTGACCCAGACAGCCAGTTAACTAGCTTCCTTCTTAGAAAATATATTACCTAGTGGCAGTTTCCCATGCCCTGGTTAGCTTACTTTACATGGGGCTGCTTTTGAAGGCTGGTTGGGCTGTTAACAGTGACATCTGGAAACAAGCACATCCTGTTCTTTACTAGCTACCAATTTGTTTCCACGTACAATTTGAAGGGTTGACTTTGACCATAAAGCTATAAACAGCCTAGGACCTGGCATCTGAAGGACCACCTCCTCCTGTATGGACCTACCTAATTGTTGAAATCATCGTAGGAGTCCCACTTCTAGTGCACCCATGTTCTTTAAATGTGGTGGGTGTCCACCAGCGACAGGGCCTTGCAAGTAGCACCTCATCTGTACAATTTTCACCTCTTGTGTGTGTTTTCCCACCCATGTTTTGAATGGCTTAAGAAGTGTGACTGGTGGTTTGACATAACTTTTGTTTTTTTCTTATTTATTTGCTTGCTTGCTTGCTTGCTTGCTGAGCATTTTCAGTAATATTGGAATCTCCCTGGGAGATTTTATATTAAAGGGTGAGGTAGAATTTTTTTAAATAAATATAAGAGAAAAGGGTCTATCAAATATCCTGGTCCCGAGTAATTTCGGGTTTTATAAGTCAAAGCCCGCAACTGGCAGTGCATCCAGAAACACAATGTCTTCAAATCTGTGCAGTTCAATTGAACCACTGCAAGTTTGAAATTATCTACGAGGGAAAGTCCATTAAAATGCACAGAGGTAATCTAACCTAGATGTTACAAGAGCCTAGATAGGAGAAGAAAAGACTAAGGAGTGAACCCGATACAAGTTTGGAGTGAAGTCCCTAAGATGGTTGGATGGCACCATGTACGCCTCTTTTTGGCAACTCCTGCAGCCAAGCTGGTGCCAAAACCTATTGCCGTGCTTTCATTTGGACCACATCAGCGATGCTGAGGGGCGAGTCTTGCTGTCTGGGCAGCCCAGGACCTCCATACACACTGCCCAGGCTTGCACCTCAGAGAAGTCCCTTTGTTGCTGCTAATGCAGCCCTTTGCCTTCACCCCCAGAGGTGCACTCCATTTCCCTTCAAGACAGACGAATGCAAACAATAATAGATGGGAGGGACTACAGCCATAGCACTTCGTGTCACAAATGCTACTTGAACAAGGAGTGTAAGGTCCAGATTTAATGGCACCGTCAGCCTGCCAGTGCACTTCCCACAGAGTAGGCCAAAGGCTATCAAAGCATCAGTAGTACCGCATTGTTAAGGATGAGGCCTAACAAACTCAGTCCAGACATTATCAGATCCAGAAACCCATTCAACATTTCTGTTGCCATTCCCAGTCCATATCTGCAGACAGCTTAATCCTGAAGCCTAATCAGCATGTGAATCAAGATAGAGTTTTATGGAACCTACCTGGCAGGTAGCAGCAACCCTTAATACATTGTCTCCCATACAGTAATCCAGAATACATATCTTAGTTGAATCAAAGGCCAGCATAGGAACATTTGTTTTATCTTTTTCCTAGCATAAATCAACCAGTAGTGCAACCAAATGAACTCAAGTGCTAAATGCTGGCCAGAAACTGCATTGAAATGGATCCAAACTCAAATGGAAACTATCTGATCTATACCCAAAAAGCTCATCACCATATAGTGACCGCCTCAAATTCCCATGCCCTTTGACATATTGAATTCAAGCACCCCCTCCCCTCCCCAAAATACATGGCAGTTTGGGGGCTTTGGAACATCATTTTATAACATGAGGAATAAAAAATTTAGATGTCCGTGTTTCAGGCCCTTTGGAACTTGTTATAACTTTCAGAGCTAAAAGAGTTAGGCCAGAATCCAAAAAAACCATTTTAGCTGTTATCTAAGGTTTGACCACATCCCATGGGACTGCTTCATTTTTCCCAGCTTTGAACTACAGATTCCCATACCATATCACAAACTGTTTATAAAATACCCCCGTTTTTGTTTTTAAAAAGCAGCTTACAATGTGGCCCAGGAAGTGTTGCTTGAGAACCACACTTCACTATCTTATCTTAGGTGGATGGAGCTAGTTCATTGTACATATTACATTTTTATCTTGCCCTTATGATAAGGAGCTTAGGTTGGCTTCCATGGTTCCCTTTCCCCTCTATTCTTTAAAAAACTTTGTGGAGTAGGCTGGGAATTTGCCCAAGGTCATCCCATGGGCTTCATGAATGGGTAGGGATGTGAAATCAGGTCTAATATACTATAATACCATAGTAGCCCCAACTCAGGGCTCCATAGCTGGTCAGGTATATGGATGTGGGTCTCCTATGCACACATTGAGCATTGTATCAAATGCCCCATGCTTTTTCTTCAGCCATTTAGTAATGATTTGATTACAGCTTTAAATTATAATTAACATATCCAAATAATTGCTAATTTTAAACTCGCTGATTGGGTGCTGTTTTCCTAATCCTTTTCATCAAGAGGCTCTTGCTGCCATGTACTCACTAAACAAGTATATTTGATGTGACATTAGAGCTATCAAAAGCTCCAACTGAGTTAGGTGAAACAAATCTTTTGACATGCAAAGGTTAATCTGTTCGAATTTTAGTGAGACAGGCAGCTGTGAAGAGCAACCCCAGGGCAAAACTGAAAGGCGGCCTGACAGTTTCAGCATGCATTCACATCACAGTGGGGTTTGTTGTTTGTTGTTCATTGACAAATATTATTTACGTGAGGCAAAATGTCTTAGTTGGAGTTCATGAGAGCTTGTATTTATGTTAGAGATTTGATACCATTGCTCATTCTTCCTTTTTTTATATATTTGACATTTCATTTCATTTCATACATAAAAAAATGGCTTTGTAATATGTGCATGTCTGTGGTGATTAAAATGGCACAAAGTTGTTTAGATTTCTTTACGATTCCAAAATTGTAGAAGCTATTTTGGTTACCATTGTTACCAAGCTTCTACAGCTTTTAAGCTTAAGCTTTGACTGTTTTGTAACATAAAAAAAGTTTTCGAATGTCTCAAGATTTATTTGCTTTTTTTAATGCTTCAATGGGCTACAGTCCCTATAACTGGTAAGTATTTGAGGAGACAGGGTGAGTGTGCTGAGATGTCGCCCTGAACCATAGAGCACACAGCCATGAAACATAGTTTCAAGTTAGCTTATTTCAAACAAACCATAATTAACATTAACCAGGGTTTTAGCTGTTCACACAACATCCATTACTGTTCAGAATCAAAGTATTACTAAACGAAAGCTTCTAAACTAATCCTCCTCAGAAGAGGGAAACTGGGATTGCACAAGTCTAAGCCTTGCATAGGCTGATCCCCATCCTGTGGAACCATGGTTTAGTATATTGTGTGAATGTTGGCTGGGTAAATGAAGTGATTTATATTACAAGATATATGGCATAATGAATGAAATACTATCTTTAACATGACTTTGATTTGTCATTCACACTGTTACTCAGTTTAATGAAGCACACGATGATTCAAATTAAAACCCCATGAGATCGTTTAAGGAGCAGGGTTATTTACTTTAATATAATAACATGATTGCTTTTCTGGTACTTAAAAATGACTTTGGATTTGATCTTTGTTGGACTTTGATATGTCTGTTTTGAAATAGGACCCTTCTTTGTTCAGTTCAAATGTTTCTGGTGGAGGCAGATCAGGGTGGAAGAAGTAAATTCCTAAAATTCAGATTGGGAATGCAAGTAATCTGCTACCAAATTGGAAGCTTCTGTGTTCTTTCCAGCATCTTGTACAAGATTGGTTCAAAATAAATGTGAAATAGTTGTAAAGCTCTGCCATACAATACTGTGGCTGGCAAGCAGCTGGATAGGGCTCTAGCACGCTAGACAAGTGGATTCTTATAGTCATTCTGAAGTTGCCAAACCCAAGTTTAAATTTGAACATATACCTATGTCAGTGGAGTGGGATTTCAGTTTAAGGAGTTGATGTGTTTGAAAATGTGAAGGGCCTTTAGCTGTATCTGATTGTACTGATTGTAACATCGGCGCTTCATTTTATGGTGTGTACACTAGGTACTCTGATCATCAGATTAACCTTTATTTGTTAATGTATATTCTTCTCTAAAGCAATCTGTGTTGCTTAACTAGGTAACTATGTTATAATTAATATAATGCAAAATTGGCAAAGCTGGATCAGATCAGGGTAGTGAGATGGATTTTCCAGAAAATTTTGAACAGGGGTAGCTTGTACAGGGAAATTTTAAGTTTACAGTGAGTTTTTTTCTGATGTCCCGGAGAGTGGTGTTTTTTGACATGCTTTTTTTACATGTTTATCATAAGAAAATTACATTATGTTAATTTTTTGTCTAAATACATCACAAATGTTTGACCAGAAATACACGAGAAGGAAAAACTAAAGCATGCAATGTGGTCTAAATGGCATATAATGTAAAAGAAATTGTGCTGGAATACTTGTAAAAAATTAAAAACAATAGCACGTACTTCCCCTGCATTGTTTACAGGGGATGGGGCCAAAGGTACAGAAAACTGTTGCCACTAATAAATTTGAGCAAGGCAAAGAAGTTTGCATGAGTATGCTGAACCACATACTTGCTGAAAACATTAACTACAACTTTAAAACCGGAAACTTGCCTAATACTGTATTTGCATTTGGCATCCACTCATTGCTACTTAATGAACTTCCAAAAATTGGGGGGGGGGGGAATCCATGGTAAAATTAAGCAGTGGGGTTTTTTCTTTGGGGGGGGGCATTTTTCCAACCTGCACCACTGGATGAAGTGAGTTTTGTCCGTTCTGTTTCTGGTGCCTGGGCAAAATACCTCCAAAAACACTTAAGCAGAGTGTAAAGACAACAGCCCTCTCTAAAAACAAGATCCCTCTGAGACTCTTGAAGGCCAACAATGGTTCGGTTTATGTTGCACGTACCGATTATCTCAGGGTGAACTCTTTTTGTGCAATGGTTCTTTTTTCTCCCCCCCCCCAAAAAAATCCCCATTGGTACATGAATTACCTCTGTGCAGCAGCCATAAAGTGTAAAGCCAGCCTCTGGTCCAAGCAAAGATTGACAGCTTTGCTTGAAGCATTTACTCTTACCGTGTTTTTAAGGGAAGATAGATCACAAAGAGAAAGTCCATGTGAGCTTGTAGCAGGTTTTGAGGGCTCCAAGGCAGCCATAAATAATGGAAGGTTACTGCATACTCAGTAAGTATATGGGGCATATAGAGGTTGCAATAGTGTTGTAAGCTACCCCAAGGCCCATCAGCTGTATACAAAAGTTGAACAGCAGTTTGAGCCTATTCTGGCAATTTGTGCTGACTAGAGTTGGCCAACTCAAACTGAGTTCAACCGTTTACTGCTGGATAGTGAATTTGATTTTAAAAAGGTGGGGAGTGTAAAATTATCTCTTGTGCTGTCATCCTGCCTAGTGCTCGAGATAGGAACAGACCTTTTTCCAAAACAATGCTTTTCAAAAAGCCAGAACACATTTGTTGTGTGCACATTCCTTATTGCGTCTTCCAAAACCTTTACAGAGTGCGGCAGCGAGCTGATTTAAAACTGGAATGTATCTTGGAGTATTTGAGTTTCATTCTTATTCTCTGGATTAATATCACCACAGATGAAAACCACAGTGCAACAGCAGAGTCAAGTCGTCTGCTCGATGTGCCTCGCTACCTCTGCGAAGGAACAGAATCCCCATACCAGACAGGCCAACTTCATCCTGCTATAAGAGTAGCTGATTTGCTGCAGCATATCAACCTCATGAAAACATCCGACAGCTATGGTTTTAAAGAAGAATATGAGGTAAAAAATGTCAACAGCTGTGTTTTTCAATAACTTAGGAGAGGCCCGTTGAGAGTACAGCTTCTTGTTTTCACAAGTTCTTAATTACAAGAAGATTAAATGAATGTTTAATTGGGATTAAATTGTTAAAAGACCACTTCTCTGTGAACCATGAGTCAATGGAATAATCCCAAAGAGAAACTCTGAAATTTCATTCCTTTAAATGCTATGTCATAAAGCACTAGAAAGGGTGTGCTTGGAACATCCACTCTCTACCGAAAGTCCCCCCTGTTCTGAAGCATTCTTAAGTCAGCTATTTTAACAGTGATATTTATGTACAGATAACTGGCTGTTATCAAGGTATGGCGAGAGTAGGATTGTGGTAGGTGGATCCATCCAACCCTACCTGGTTTCAGGCTTTTGGTTGGCCACTGTGGGAAATGGGGTGGTAGACTAGATAGGCCACTGGACCATAGCTGCCAAGTTTTCCCTTTTCTCGCGAGGAAGCCTATTCAGCATAAGGGAAAATCCCTTAAAATAAGGGATAACTTGGCAGCTATGCACCGGACTCCTTATGTTGGTGTGCATAAACCCTGTAAAAAATTCAGGATACAGGGACAGTGAACAGAGCCTATAGCAGAAGCAGATTTTGGCCAGTGTGACCACATTGGGAGCTGACGCTAGAGGGCGCTGCAGGGCTTTGCAACTATAATGCAGTGAACTGAGAGAACAGAAGGCAAGGAGCAGGGGGCGCCAAATTTTTGCCTCATACAGGACTGAATTTTTAAAGACCAAAATCTGCCACTGCCCATAGCCATGTTTGAACAGCATGGCTAAGCCATAAAAAGGACTTTGCTGTGAATGAGAAGCAGGCTAGTGCAAGTCCATATTGTAGTGTTTCACTCAAGAAATACTTGATTTATTTTTGTCACTGTGACAGAAATAATTTTTAACTGGGAAATTCTTTCTTCACATGTTTACCTATTTGTTGTTGGACCATTAATGTTATTTGTATTTGGGATGGAGAAACAGAAAAAAGCAAGAAACACACACTTTTTGCAGTTTAAAGGCCTTGAATTTGCTCAGTGTTTGCTTCTGCCCCCATCAGAAGTTTCCAGACCAGTTATTACATTTATTTCTAATGGAAAAAATGTAGATGGTTGCTATTCTGAATGCTAAAACAAATGTTGAAATAAATGCAAAAATATGTGTGAATTATAATTTCATCTCCCTCCCCCCCCTTTTTTTCCATAAAGAGCTTCTTTGAAGGACAGTCAGCTTCTTGGGATGTGGCAAAAAAGGATCAAAACAGAACAAAGAATAGATATGGAAACATTATTGCATGTAAGTTAAAAGTGGATATTTAATTATGTTGATGAATATTTAGTAAACTCATACAGCATACCTGGTTCCCCCACCCATCCAGTTTCCATATCTGGTAGATTTGGCTGAGAAATGGTGACTGAGCATCATGGGTGAGTCTGAGTGGAGATCTGAACAGCTCTCCCTATTCCTGGTCCATCACTTTTATCACTACACCACATTGATTATATGTACACGATACAGATTATAGGGCCACAATTGTTGACTGAATCACATTTTAGCTTTATAATGAGAAATCAGGGGAAGTTAAGCTTATTTATGTATAGATAAAGGGCAGTTTTAAATAATATTATAATAATCAGAAGTGAATGAAGGAATGAGAGAAAGTGACATTTTGGCTGGAGGGGTAGATACAAATGAAAAGGTTTTTTTCCTGCAAACCAAGTTCCCCTCTCTTTAGTTCTTTTTAAATTTGAATTAACATTTCACCGCGTTTCTGTTACACTGCTACACCATATTTGATTTTTCAGTTGTTTACTGTTGGTGCATTCTGATGCAGTGATTAGAATCAAAGAACCCTGACGGATCCTCAGGAGTAAAGCTTTTGATAGTTAAGACCAAAGCACAAACAAAAATTGATTACCATTTTACAACAAGAATAGCATCTGCTATCATGGTGCTAGTGGGAAAACAGCTGATAAAGGCTTAGTTTTCTCTGTCCATCATATTCAGATGTGTGAAAGAGTATGCATTCAAATCACAATTTTTCAAGAGCTGAACATTTTAGTGATCGTGGTGGGCCAGGTTCTTAACTGTTCAGGGTCCAGTTCACATGCTACCTTTGGTAGTGATAAAGGCACCAAGAGATTACACCATGTGGCATTATTGCTTGGTGAATCGTTATTCTGTGTTTTTTTGTGGCTTTCCTTCTGAAAAGCCTTTTTATTCCACCAGGGGATGGGGATTAAATAGGACTGTGAGTGCATCTTCTTCCTCCCCCTTCCTCCAATACGCTGATAATTTCTCTGGTGGCCTTTCCCAATCGCCCTGCTTGTGAACTAATTCCATCAATCCATTTGAGTGGGCCAGCCTTTCCCACCAGATGTTTTGGACTGCGGCTCCCGGACAGTTGTAGCATAAAAATATCTGGAGGGGGCTAGGACGGGGAGAACTGTACTAGAGTGATGTACAGCATATCCATGTCACTGCAAATCCACATAAATGACAGCGTTAAAAGTAAATTTCTCATATGACAGGTTGCTCTTGAGCTAAAGCTCATCACAATGAAGCAGCTGCCACATGGAACTATTTAAAGTAGCTGTCATGCACCAAAGACTGAACTAAGCTATGAAGTCTAGTTTAAGACAGCTATATATACCCCTACTTATCACCATCTATTGCATATACACATATTTCAGTGGAACTCCTAAAAAAAGAAGTGTGTTGCTTCTGCTCAGGCGAAAGTTTAAACACCAGAGTAGTCAATGTAGGCCCTCCAGATGTTTCTGGACTCCACCAGCCAGCATGGTCTATTGTCAGGACTTTCTCCTGAAACATCTGGAAGGGATCATGTTGGCAATCCCTGGATTAAAGGCATCCACTAAAATGTCTGTTTTGTTAGATGCTAATATCTGTTAGTCCAGACCCTTCTACCATCTGTTTACATCCATCCTTACCTATTGTACATTTGTCCTGGACAAGTTTTGACTCGCACAATATATTTACAGATGACCACTCCAGAGTGATATTACAACCTGTGGAAGATGATCCTTCTTCAGACTACATTAATGCTAATTACATTGATGTAAGTAGATGATGTAGCTTGGTCTTTTTCTTTCCAGCTTCTCTCTGTGAAACGTTTTTGCATGCAATTCCTACAAACTGAATGACAGCTTTTACCCCCCAATTAAGAACAAAATGTACACTTTTCCTTGTTCTCCGTCCCAGTACTCACTGACATTGTTGTGCTTTCTTTCACATCTGACTTTGATTTGGGCTGTAGATTTGGCTGTACAGGGATGTAAGTACCACTATATGTGAATAACAGCATCCTGTTATGACTATTTAATATAGCAAACATTCTCAGTTGTGTTACTCTTCTAATTTTTATTACTAGATATATGTGCATGCCTCATTTAATTAATCCCATTTATATATCTGGTCTTCTAAATGTTCCTTTGTGTTAATAATTTATGTTTGTACCTGTATTTTAAAAGTTAGATAGTCCTATAGTGCAGTCATGAAAACCATCAGCTAAACCAGCTGACCTTATCTGTTAAAGAAAAATTGCATTTTGCTTGAGTATTATTTTTGTTTGCTTTGGTCAGTAGCTTTTATTTTGCGTTCCATTTTCATGTGAGAAGCTGGATAGTTTGATGTATAGTGCTGCTTCTGAAGAGACCTGGTTATGATACAAAGGGGGTCCCTTGATGGTGGTGAATTGTCTCCTTTTTTTGAAGGGAGTCCAGTCATGATCACTTTTCTTATGGGCTAGGGACAATTCAGTAATGGTATATATAGTATATACACAAACATATATATTTAGATCTAGTTACAGGCAGGTAGCCGTGTTGGTCTGACGTAGTTGAAACAAAATTTAAAAATTCCTTCCAGTAGCACCTTAGAGACCAACTAAGTTTGTCATTGGTATGAGCTTTCGTGTGCATGCACACTTCTTCAGATACAGTGATGCGAAAGCTCATACCAATGACATACCAATGACAAACTTAGTTGGTCTCTAAGGTGCTACTGGAAGGATTATATATATATATTCAGAGACATAGGTTGTATCCACTGACTTCCCATTAGCACAAGGAGTTTCTCTCCTTTTTTTCTTTCCCCTGCCCCCACACCTTTTGTTCTGGGTGTTCACACAACCCATAATGTGTGCTTCATGATTCCACCAGAGATTACGTCTTAGACAAGTATGGACATGTTTTGGAGACACAAAATAGATATCTATTCAAGAGAAACAAATGGGAATAATGAAAAAAATGGGTGTGGATATGATTTCACTGAAACTAAGTAAAAATTGGAGATTAGGCAATTTATAGCGCAATCCGCACCATGCCTACTCAGAAGTAAGTCTTGTTGAATTTGGTGGGGCTTACTCCCAGGCAAATAGGGTTTAGATTTTAGCCTCAGTCACAGTGGAGATCCATTAAATCTAAGCGTGACTAAATCCAATACAACAAATGTTAAGACCCATGAATGTGATATGCCTTACTGGGAAATGACTCGGCAGTTTGTTGTTGAGAAGTGTCAATATGAAATTTGTGGCTTTGCTGATAAATTTGCAGAAGTATTGTTTTCGAAAAAGGAAATCAGTGGCCTAGCACATGCAACTCACTCTAATTTTTAGGGACCTTTGCATGAAGTCCTCTTATTAAAACCATCAAAGGTTCTTAGTTAAATGCAGAGGGACACAATTTTGTCTAAGGAAACAGAAATATTATTTTGCAAGCATATACAAATCGGAACTAATTAATTTATTACAACAAAATTTTAAATTGTGCACTAAAATGAATTAATAAACATATAATCTATTTGAATATCAAGTTCTCTTTGGGTGTTCATTTCATAGCAGCAATTTCCCAGCTCAAGCAATTCAGTAGAATTTGTTTCATAAGAGGAAAATTAGACAAAGTTGTTTCCTCCAGAAGTATTTTTAAGAACAAGAATAATACATAATAATTATTGAGGGAACATTGGAGAAGAAGGTGTTTACAATAGCTTTAGCACTGCATATAAGGCTCATATCTCACATTTGTATACAAGGGGATATAGGTACTTTTCCTTGCAAGCCAGCACTACTAAATTGCTTACTTCTTCTTACAGTGCTATGCCATGGTATTAGCAAAAAAAAAAGGCACTTGGAAATAATTTCCATGGGTTCTGATTATTATTACTTATTTTTGTAGCTTTAATAAACTGAATAGTGTGGAGCTCTCTCCAATGTTTGAAAATGATAGCGTAGAAAAAATTCAGTAGTACTATATGTGCATGTGTATATACATGTCTTTATATAAAGTATTATATATGCACACAATTTGTTTTAATTCTAAAATTTGGTTTATATAACTGCACAACATATTTTTACAACATTGCATGTAGATTTTGAATTTGTGCACACATACACATTGTCCAGCTCTAACATTCAGCTGTTCTGCTTGTTATTTATGGCTCTAATATTTTTTGCGCATTCATAGTGGAAGTTAGTTTTTGCTAATTAAGTGTGATTGTTTCGCGGCTTATTATATGGAGCAGCAAACAGAACTATTTCAGTCATAAAAAGTGAAGGCAAAGTGTATAGTTTCAACACTGAACTAATGCTAGCAGAGATCCAGTTATAGATTTCACATGACACCTATTAGGAAGCATTGATCTAATATTACATAAACTACATGTTGTATTAGGTTATATGAAATTTTCATCCAGTCTTAAGCACATTCACTCAGAAATGAAACCATTTGAAATCAATTGGACTTCATTTCTCTTCCAGCACTTTACTTGGAAGGTTTCTTATTAAAAAAAAAAAAGTTGAAACTAGGCAATATAGCTGATCAGCTACGACTACCATGTGTTGAAAAGGATGCCTACAAATGTCTTGGGTGTGCCTTCATTTTCCCTACTGGATTTTACTTTCAAAGCTAATAATAGTCCATTGTAGAAATCAACTTATTTTGCTGTTTCAGGGATACCAAAGGCCAAGTCACTACATTGCAACCCAAGGTAAGAGTTTGCTAGAGTATCTGCCATACTGTACAATTTCAGTGTCATTTTGGACAGTATCAAGTGTGTGGGGGGTAGTTTGGCGAGAGGGGTGGAGGGTTGCTTGTTTTAGTGTTTGAATTGGTACATTCGAACAGTTTGGTTTATTTTCAGGGCAAACCCCTTCTCTAGTTGCAGTGAATGTGGGGCTCTCCATTGGAGTCATGGATCCTTGTTTTTCGTTTTTGTTTTTTACACCTATATCAACTCGGTAATAGTTACAACCGGCAGAATAATCATGGAAAAAAGATAATTTGCCGCAAAGAAGCAAGGCTTCTGCCTTATCTGAAGTATCTCCCTTGTCATAGCATAAACTCTTATTAGTAATTTGGGACATAATTAATTTAAGGTTATCATTTCTGGAGAATATAATGAAGCATTAACCATTACTGCAGTGAATTTTGCCCCATTAAACTTGAAGAGATTTCTATTTCTTCAGTGCTTAGCTGAACCCATGGAAGACATTTTACAATAGGAGAACCTTGAAAATAATAGCTAACTAAAATCAGAGCCTAGATATTTTAAGTAATTTAGCATCTCGGATTATAATTGTGTAAGCTATATAAAATTAAGTACTATTAAATACTGTTGGTTAAGTTTCATCTCCAAATATAGTTGCACTTAAAGCTGGCTGCAAAATGTTTCCTATAGTCCACTGTAGGTACAAGTAACAAAATAGAGAAGCAGCTGTTTGATCGGCTTAAGAATTGCATAGCAAAGTGTCTGTAAAGATCCATTTGCTTGTCATTTACTCCTGAGGGGAAAACACACAAAAACCCACAGCAACTCTAGCTGTGTTCAAAATGTAAGCATAGATGCTGTTTCCAACTTCTTTGTCACTTAGTTTAGGCCTAATGTACTAGCTAACAATTTTTATTTTATTTAGTGCTGTCTTTCCCTTAGAACAGTGTTTCCCAACCAGTGTGCCTCCAGATGTTTTGGGACTACAACTCCCATCATTCCTGACCACTGGTCTTGCTAGCTAGGGATGATGGGAGTTGTAGTCCCAAAACATCTGGAGGCACACTGGTTGGGAAACACTGCCTTAGAACAGGCATCCCCAAACTGCGGCCCTCCAGATGTTTTGGCCTATAACTCCCATGATCCCTACCTAACAGGACCAGTGGTCAGGGATGATGGGAATTGTAGTCCAAAACATCTGGAGGGCCGCAGTTTGGGGATGCCTGCCTTAGAACATAAAAATAGCCCTACAGAAATGGACCAAAGGCCAGTCTTGTCCAACATCCTATTTCCCACAGTGCTCAATTCAGTGTCTAGAGAAAGCACACATGGAGGACATGGGGGCAATAATCCTTGCCTGCTGCTGCTTCCTAACAGCTAGTGTTCAGTTATACACTGTCTTGAACCTGTCCTGACTAGTAGTCATTGATGGTGTTACCCTACATTAATTTAAGAAGGGGATATAAATTAATTCGAATTAGGATCGAAGCAGGGCTTATTAAGTTAAGGTACTAGACTGAAATTTAAGGGGCCACTGCCAATGAAATTCATCCTACGTGGGAACAAGATGGCTGGATTTTAATTAACTGCATGTTAATTAACATGGACAGACCATGAAGTTCTGTTGTCTGTAATAAAATGACAACAGGAGAGCAGCACAAATAGAGTTTTCAGTAAAGGCTATGATAAGATGACTTTTCATGTGCTAATGAACCCATATTAAAACTACTAATTTTTAGTACTTCAGTGTTTTCTTGCATAATGCCAAGTTGAAGAGTCTTAATGCCTACTTCGTTTTTTGGTTTTGGTTTTTTTTTTAAAAAAAACACCCTAATAATCTGGTTTAAGTGAGATATTTAAGCACTAATCATACATAAGTTATAAATGTGCAGTGGTTCGGGGAGGATTACTGGAGTCCTTCATACCTAAGGAAATAACTGGCAGGTATTTTAGAGATCAGTGGCTTGGTAGTGACTTTACCTTTATTTAAGAGCATTTTCTTTTCAGGTCCAGTCCATGAAACAGTGTACGATTTCTGGAGAATGATATGGCAGGAACAATCTGCGTGTATTGTTATGGTTACAAATTTAGTTGAGGTTGGACGGGTAAGTACTACCTTAGAAAGCTCTGAAACCTTAGAAAACACATGGAACACTGTAAATGTTTTGCTAATGAAAACTGAAGCAGTGCTTTTGGAATAAAGGCATCAGAATTTGAAATGAGAGGTGCCAGAGCAGATTACCATCTCCCTAGATGACAGCCAGGAACCTTACTGAACTTGTTTTCCCTTATTCATATGTGTGTAACATGTGAAAGGGCTTGTGTGCTTAAAATCCAGCACACACATCTCCAATTTATTGATTGATATATGTTGTATATCAATCATGTGATTGATGTGATATATGTTGTACAGTATATCAATCATGTGATTGAGTCACATTATGTGTACACCTATGTGTAAGCACACCAAGGGCCTAGAGATGAGATAAACATATATGGGGCAAGAAACCACAATATCATTTCCCCCCTATGAACTTGTTCAACAAAGCATTAATCAACTATAGCATGTCTTGAAGTGCACAAATGATAAAGTGTTGGATTAATGAAGAAAATTGAGTGTAGCTCCAAGTCCAACACTATCTGACAAGTTTGCTAGAGACTTTGTGATTACAGTGGTACCTCTGGTTAAGAATTTAAATCATTCCGGAGGTCCGTTCTTAACCTGAAACTGTTCTTAATCTGAGGTATCACTTTAGCTAATGGGGCCTCCCGCTGCTGCCGTGTAATTTCTATTCTCATCCTGAAGTAAAGTTCTTAACCCGAGGTACTACTTCCGGGTTAGCGGAGTCTGTAACCTGAAGCGCCTGTAACCCGAAGCATTTGTAACCCAAGGTACCACTGTATATACCAGTGATGGGCAACCTTTTAAGCTTGGTGTGTCAAAATTCGCCAAAAAACCCCAGCATAACTCGGGTGGTGTGTCACTTCGAGAAAAAAAACCCATAATTTCACGATATTTGTAGTTTAAATAACAAAAATGTATAATTGTTTCTCCTTTTAAAAAAAGGAAAAAGGGGAGGGCCGCGTGTCACCGAAAATGGCTATGTGTGTCAGTGCTGACACGCGTGTCATAGGTTCGCCATCACTGGTATATACCGTTGTGCTATACTCTTCTTGAAGGCCCTAAACTGTATTTCAGCCTTTCTCTGCTTATTGTAATGACATACAAATAAAAGATGGGCTTTTGATGGTGTATGTTAGAAAAAACGGAGAAATGGTTCTGAAAACAGGAAAAAATGATTGTGAAAAAATTAAATATGTAGGTAAACACTGTTCCTTTTTTTAAAAAAAAAGGTAACATCTGATGTAGCCAGGGTTAAAGAAGAAGAAGAAGAATGCTCGATTAGAGTAAGGAAGCAATTCTACAGTGGTGCCTCGCTTAACGAATGCCCTGCTTAACGAAATTTCCGCTTAACGAAAGGTTTTTTCTAGCGGAGGTTGCCTCGCTAGATGAATTCATTTTATGAAAAATTTGTCTAGCAAATCGCGGTTTCCCATAGGAATGCATTGAAATTCAATTAATGCGTTCCTATGGGCAAAAAAAAAAATCAAAATTTTTTCAATGCATTCCTATGGGATTCGCTAGACAAATTTTTCATTATAATAAAAGACCCATGGAACAAATTAAATTAATCTAGCAAGGCACCACTGTATCTTCAAAAAGCTGGTGTAAAATGCAAGCAAGTATAATTTAAGCCAGAGTATGGTTGTACCAGATCCAAACCCCATTCAGTTGCAGGACTGCTGCTGCTGCTGCTCTGCTCTTCCTTGCTTAAACCTAGCAGAGGGAAAACAAGTTTGTAAGATAGCCTTTTATACTGAGTTGCAAGGTCAGGTGACTGAGCTAAATAGCTTTAGGACCCAATCTAAATCCTCCCTCTCTGCTCCTACCCCAGGATGAGATTATGCTTGACTCAATTGGGATTGGGGATTTAGCTCCGGTTGAACCAGGCATCAGCCTGCTGAACTGGAAATCTGCTGCATCCTAAGATACTTACTCCAGGGGATCTTGCCATAGGATCAGATCACACCCTAAAACTTGATTTCTTTATTTTTGAAGCATCTTCATTGGCTGTTTCATTCAAGTAATGGCATATATATTATTGTGTTACTAGGTAGAATTAATAACACGTTGAACATGTCCCATTTGTTCGTGCATTTCCCTTCCTTGGTTTGGAGATTTTTCAAAACTTTCCTTGCAGGTTAAATGCTACAAGTATTGGCCTGATGACACTGAAGTGTATGGGGACTTCAAAGTTGCTTGTGTGGAAGTAGAACCGCTTGCTGAATATGTGGTCAGGACATTTACCCTTGAAAGGGTAAGTATATCTAAAACTATTATGTATACAAAATGTTTTGCAAGTTTAGCAAGTGCTGGTGCTATGATCATATATGCCATATGATTGTCCTGCCAATACTTCTGTCCCTTACAATCCCTTATCTACATCCATTAACAACTCACGTGTTGACTTCTTTATTCTCATATGAATGCATTTTGCCTATCTTCTCTTTAAAATATGTCTCAAACTATTTTGCCACTAGGTTACATTATGTTGTTATGTTAAAATTTATTTCTATGCTAACTTTTGGGCAAAACAGGCCCCCAGAGCAGCTCACAAAATGTAATACTTACATAATAGTCCCTATTATGTGGGTGGCATTGTGGTCTAAACCACTGAGCCTCTTGGGCTTGCCGATCAGAAGCAGGGTGAGCTCCCATTGCTCTGTCCTAGCTTCTGCCAACCTAGCAGTTCTAACATATATCAGTACAAGTAGATAAATAAGTACTGCTCTGGCAGGAAGGTAAATAGCATTTCCTTGCGGTCTGGCACTCATCACGGTGCTCCATGCGCCAGTAGCGGTTTAGTCATGCTGGCCACATGACCCGGAAAGCTGTCTGTGGACAAATGCCAGCTCCCTCTGCCTGAAAAGCACCACACCCAATAATTGTCTTTGACTGGACTTAACCATCCAGGGGTCCTTTACCTTTTTTACTTACATAATACTTTGGTTAAACCAAATGTAAGCATTTTGTTATCTAAGCTGCATTCTGGATTTTTTACCCTTATAGTAATGCATAATGAGTTTCATTTGTTGATTCATTCCTTGGCTGCATCCAGCAAGTGAGACCAGAAACTATGACACTTGGCTTAGTGTTGAATCCAAACCAGTGATTGTATTTTGTTTCACCCAGAACAAACCATGATCAAAGGCTTTAAAGTCTGAACTTGATGAACTGTTTGTTTAAACACAAGTTAATAAACAAATCAGAGTCTGAAACTATGGTTTGATCCTAGCTTATTTGAACTAGAGTTCAAAGAAACCCAAACTCCTACAGTTTGGATTTAATGGGGAAATTAGCTTGTTTTAGCAATGGAAGCATATGCTTGTGATCTCCTTGTTGCTGCAACAGAGAAGAGGAAGGGAGGGGGACTGTGGAAGCTTATAATCCTCACTACTTTTTATTTCCATCATCTACACAAGTTGTGTATTATTCATCAGCATTTGTTTTATTTTCACTTTTTATTTTGGAGCATTTGTTTTAATTATCATTCTTTCTTCCATGAAGTATCTTGTAGCTCTGTGATGAGGACAGGTCAGTTACTCTAGTGTAAAGCTTCATGCATTTCTAATGCAGTCTTGCCATTTATGTACTATTTCAGTTAAGTCTTTAACTCCCTAGGGCTGCTTTCCTTAAGAACAGTTTTGCACTGTCGTCTTTACTTCCAGGCTAGCACATGTGCTTCATGCTTAGCTTCTTGGGAAAGCCTTTCCATATGCTGTTGTAATTTTATAATACATGCAACATTGGCTCTGTAAATGTACAATTTTCAAGATATGGTGAGAAAATAGTGCCGCATTCAATATTATATTGAGTTTATGAAGGAAGCTGATAAAGATCAACTGACAGATTATATTTATAGTCGCACATAAATTCAATTGTAAAAGTCCCATTTTAAGCAACAGTTGTCACATTTTTGGCTTAGAATACTAACAAAAATGTTTATTGATTCTGGTAGATGTTGTGCTTGTCTCAAAATTCAATATTTTGATTTGAATGTCTTCCCTGCTCCCTAATCCATCAGACGAACAAAAAATATTGTCTGCTTTTTGTTTTTCGATTTCGACAGAGAGGTTACAATGAAATCCGTGAAGTTAAACAGTTCCACTTTACTGGCTGGCCAGATCACGGAGTCCCTTACAATGCAACAGGCCTTCTTTCATTTATACGCCGTGTTAAACTCTCCAATCCTCCTAGTGCCGGGCCTATTGTTGTGCATTGCAGGTGTGTAGAGAAGAGGTAGATGCACTTTCTATAACTTCTCAATGTGTGCATGAACTGTAGTCTCCTGTGAAGTTGTCTTAGTGTGACACTGTGTGATTCAGTCTTTGTTTACTTTTCTCAACTTGGTTTATTCTTTCTCAACTGTCACTTTAATAGACGTAGCTTGATGATACTGTCGCCCAACATCCAGGCTTCCTAATTTGTCATACTCAGTCAGTGTCTATTATATGTGTTCTAAACTTTTCAGCTACATTGAGGTATGAATGAGGTTTGGATATATGAAAATCTTTTTTTTCTGTTGACTATCTCAACTTCTTCTGAAAATGCAAGTGAATGAACCCACACAAGAACACATCAGTATTGCCCAACTTTAATATTATCATTATTATGTCCAGTTTATAACTAATTGCTGTTATTACTACTACAACTACCACAAAAAGGGGTTCTTAGAATAGAATGTGGGCTATATAATGACTAGGATTTTTAATTTGTTAGGGGGAGTTGTGATTTTAAGTGCAGAAATACTCTCTAAACCATTTTCTGAATCGTTCCAGTGCTGGAGCTGGAAGAACTGGCTGTTACATTGTCATTGACATAATGCTAGACATGGCAGAAAGAGAAGGCGTTGTGGACATCTACAATTGTGTCAAAGCATTACGCTCACGCCGCATCAATATGGTACAGACTGAGGTACGGTGCTTCTCCGCTCTTAATAATGGGGGTCCCAGTTCCCTTCTTGGATGCGTTTTGCCTGGGTGTCCTAACACAGAGTCTTGCTTCTATCAGGACCCTCCACTAAGCAAGAATGAGCAACTGGTGCAGGCCAGAGTACTAATGGGGAGGTGGGCATGAAAGAGGTTTTAAATATTATAGAGCTGAACCAAAATGGTTTGTGTGTATATCCCTGCTGATAGTTATTGGCAGGTGGAAATGTTCAGAGCATCTATCCAGAGCTATGTATTTTTAATGCTGTTTCCAGTAACAAGGAAATTTGGTCAGCTGGCAGAAACATAAAAATGGAAACACACACACACACACACACACCATTAAATCTCTGGCTTCAGCAAAATACTGATGCCTTTGCTATTTCTAGATTTAAAAAATTGCCATTCTCAGGAAATCGCCCTGATTAAGTGAATCCTAGTTAAGGAATGGACTATACTTAAGGCGCTTAAGCAGTATAAAAAATGGATTGAGTTAAGCTTCCTTGAATAAGATTCCTAGTGAGAAGGTATCTAAAAGACAGATTTTGTGACTTTAAAAAAAATATTGCTAGACTATTCTTCTGTTCCTTCTTTGGCAGGAGCAGTATATCTTTATTCATGATGCAATTTTGGAAGCCTGCTTATGTGGTGAAACTGCCATCCCGGTCTGTGAATTCAAAGCTGCATATTTTGATATGATTAGAATAGACTCTCAGACAAACTCTTCACATCTCAAAGATGAATTTCAGGTATTTTCAGTTGCTGGTAGCAGCATTTCTTTTTTGCTTCTAGTTATATATTTTCTCTCAGTTTGTATATCAGATTCCCAACCTTTGGCCACCTCCTTGCATTGAGCCTAATGTATAGCCTAGTTCTTTCATTATGTGCTTTACAAAGTCATCTATAAATGTGGAGTACAACTGTCTGATTGTAATTGCCACGGGCTGCCAATTTGTTTGAACAGCAGTGACCTTCGGCCTGCCAGGGGTGATTCTGCATTTTAAATAGGTGCGGAACACTCTGCATGGATCTCACACAATGCTTTCTTTTCTTCGTTTTGGGTGGAATGCAGATAATTCACTTTCACTCTCTGTCATGGCTGAAATGCATTACAACTCAAGGAAGGCAAGCCCTTTGCTTATCTCATAGCAGTCCCACCTAGCAATGCTATTTGGTGCCCAAATCTATTCACGAATCTGTTCTGGTGTGGGGTGAGCTATGTTGTACCAAAGATTTCCTCTGCCCTCTAGACCCTGAATTCAGTGACTCCTCGGCTGCAAGCTGAAGACTGCAGCATAGCATGCCTGCCAAGGAATCATGACAAGAACCGCTTTATGGATACGCTGCCACCTGACAGATGCCTGCCTTTCTTAATTACTATTGATGGAGAGAGCAGCAACTACATCAATGCTGCCCTTATGGACGTAAGAACTGTTTCCTTTGTCTATGTAACATGCCTTGAAATGAGGTGTCGTAAAGTTGAAAATAATACTTGATACTTAAAGCTAGTTAAAAGAAATATTGCTAGTTAAATAAATATTGTTGGCTTTCTTGCGGTGTTTGGTAAAATGGGTTGCACAGTGGTGGTTCTCTTGACTTTCCAATCCGAGTTTTCCATGCTTTCAGTAGCTTGTTGAAATTGAAAATTCACGAAAGAAAACTCTAGAAGGAATTTCATGATTTGTATGTTAATTTGCAGCCAGTTCTAGCAATTTGTCTTTTACTAATGAGTGCAGTCCCAGGAGAAATAATGGATTAGCAAACAGAACAGTGGAGAAATAATATTCAGTTCAACATACTGCATAGCTGCCACCATCTGTACATGCAAATTTTAGTTTCTTTGTATGCCAATACATGTGTCCAATGGGGAAGGTTCATAGTGCCATGGTAGAGCATATATTTTGCATGAAAATGCTTCCAGGTTCAATTACCAGATAAGGCTCACACTCCTGTCAGAAGCCCTGGAGAATCACTGCCAGACATTGTAGACCAGGCACCCCCAAACTGCGGCCCTCCAGATGTTTTGGCCTACAATTCCCATGATCCCTAGCTAACAGGACCAGTGGTTGGGGAAGATGGGAATTGTAGTCCAAAACATCTGGAGGGCCGAAGTTTGGGGGTGTCTGTTTAAAGCCTTTCTCTAGTTATATATAAATACAATAGAATGTCTAAATAAGTTTCCTAATTTGGGAGATTTTTATATAAAACTTACATTAATTATAATGAATAACAAAGAGAGAAAGGGAGTTTATGTTACAAACTCTGGCTGTATTTACAACCTTAGCTTCCTTCTACAAAGAGCCCAAGGCATTGTTTTGTTGTACTGTAGGTAGTTTCATGGATGTCTTAACAAATTCCCCCTTAACCTAAACTACCTGTGGGGCTCAGAGCCAAAGGGGCTCAGAACCAAAGGTTACTATGTGCACTTTCTTGGAAATTAATTCTAATGAAATAAGTAAAGGCTGTCTTTCAAGAAAATATATTGAGGTTTGTGCTGTGTTTTATCTTGTTTTCATATATAATGTTGCACATGCTCTATGTGCTGGGGAGTGGCATGATTGTTTCTGATTGCAATTCCTCTTTCGTTTACTACTTTTCTTTTAATGCAGAGCTACAGACAACCTGCTGCTTTCATTGTCACACAGCACCCTCTACCAAACACTGTGAAAGATTTTTGGCGATTAGTATACGACTATGGCTGTACCTCTCTTGTGATGTTAAATGAAGTTGATTTATCACAGGTAAGTTCTTAATGGTAATGGATGTACAATGTCAGTGAGACATTGTAAACCACTGATCCCCAAACTGGAACGCTCCAATGTTTTGGACGGCAGGGTCCATAATCTATGCCAGTCTTGGTGGGGCTGATGTGACTTGGAATCCAACAACATCTGCAGGGCAGTATATTGAGGAAGGGTGATCTAGAAGAAGATGTAATCAGGTGGTAAAATCTTCCTGGAATGTACCACTTTATACTAGGGGAATGAGGCCTGTATGTACTCTACAATTCTAGATCCACTTATAATCATAGAATACAACACACATCAAAGTAACTAGCACTGCAGACTAATACTAGTCACTTAAATAAATCTTTCTAACCCCAAACAGCCACTGGTGGCAGCTAATAGTGTTTCTAACTGTATTGATCTACACCTTCCTCCCCAATGGGTACCATGTTAACCAAATATGGGGAACTCTTGGCTCCTTCAGCAAGGTCTGAGGTAATTACACTGTCTCATCCCGCAAAGATGGAGCAATACAGTAATGTCTGTCTTGCAGTTGTGCAATTATCAAGCATTGATTGCTTGACACAAAATACATGTGCAATGCTAGCTATAATTTAATTTTACCTATTAAATATCATGCAGGGCTGTCCACAGTATTGGCCAGAGGAAGGATTGCTGAGATATGGCCCCATCCAGGTGGAATGCATGTCTTGCTCAATGGATTGTGATGTAATAAACAGAATTTTCAGGATATGCAATTTAACAAGGGTAAGTAATATGTTAATGGTTTATGTTTATTCACTAAGTAATACTGTACATGTTTAAAAAAACACACACAACTAGCTATGGGTTTTCAAAATAGTCTTCATTTGCACCATGGTGCAATTAAATTGCACTGTAATATACACTAAAGGCATCATGGATTATTATTTTTAGGTTTACCAATGGTAAATAACAATTAATGAATGTGAACGGTAAAGTGGTGCATTTTACTAAACAAAGTGGTGCAAACAAATATTTCATTTATTTCATGATGAGCATTTTTAAAGTTCTCAGATTCTTTCCAAACCACCATTTTTCTAATCCAGATTGTTTTCACATCCTTCTGTTTATTTTATTTTTATGTCATCTCCCCTCCATGGGAAATATATATTTATTGTAGTCACACAAATCAGTAGATAACTTTGCTAAACTCATGATTATTACCTAGACATATGGGGGATTGTAGAGTTTAGCATATATCTTTGATGCTGAAAATATGGGTCATTCTAACATGCCTATGTGGGGATCAACAGCTTCTCTAGGTAATACTATTTAATTTGGTTTCTATTGACCTTTGGTTGCATTCAAAGGTGCCTTGTGTGAGCAATTTACTCATTGAAGCGGTCCCACAAATTGTGGTGATTTGCCCCTCCTGCTACAGCTCAGGACCTAGTGCAAGTTCAGCCAAATCAATTAGAATGCTGACATACTGTCTCACTTCAGAAAGGATATTGTAGAGTTGGAAAACGTTCAGAAAAAGGCAGCCAAAATGATCAAGGGGCTGGAGCAACTCCCTTATAAGGAAAGGTTACAACATTTGGGGCTTTTTAGTTCAGAGAAAATGCAAGGAAGAAATGATGTGAATGAAGCTGAATAAATATACGGTGGGCAAAAGAAAGTATGTACGTCTTTACATACTGCATAGCTACACCATGGTATTTGCTCCCAAATGTTGACTGAATGGCTTTAAAAGAGAATTCAACCAATTTATGGGAGATAATATGGTCACTGGCTACAAGTCACAATGGCCATGTTGTACCTCCACTGTTGGATGCATTGCCTCGCAATACCAGTTGCGAGTAATCTTAGGTGGGAAGAGTACTGTTGCACTCAGCTTTTAGTTGTGGACTTTCCATGGACATGTAGCTGCTGTGAGAACAGAATGCTGGCTAGGTGGGCCTTTGGTCAGATCCAGAAAATTAGGGGGGGGGACACATCTTAAGTTCTGAGCCATGCAGGAACTCATGCTTTGTACCTAGCGCACCACCTAAAATTTATTTCCAGCTTTCCTAATACAAAGGCTTTTATTTACTTCTTTTCTGTGGGAGAAGTTTATGCCAAATGAAATAGGGATTTGGTTAGTGCTACCAACTGAAAATATAAATGCCAGCAGTTATTTGGTTCTAAGAATGAGTAATCGTGCTTCTCTGGCCTGTGGCCTTGGTGCAACTTGAGTATTTTTTCACCCAATGTGGCCTCACCTAGTTAAGTTTCCACAAACACTTCCCCCAATGTCATCTTAACACCCTACAACATCCTTTTCCCGGTTGTGTTTTTGTTTTGTTTTACACCCAGCCTGATTAAAACTGTAGATGCTTGCTTACCTTGAAGCTTTTAAACTGGTCTTAATAAAGCTATTGCTCTGCTGAAGCTTTTGGATTTTCTATAATGGTTACTTGTGATTGTTGTTGTTGTTTATTCTCCTCAGCCTCAGGAAGGCTATCTGATGGTACAGCAGTTCCAGTATTTGGGATGGGCATCTCACAGGGATGTGCCAGGCTCCAAACGGTCGTTCCTGAAGTTAATTCTTCAGGTTGAAAAGTGGCAAGAAGAATGTGAAGAAGGAGAAGGCAGAACTATAATTCATTGCCTGTAAGTGTGATATATAGCATTTTCACCCTTAAATCTAATTATCTCCATGCTGTGAACTGGCTTCCATACCTTGAATATTCTAGCATGACTCGCTAGAGCAAGGATAGACTCCTCTATTATTTTCCAAATCAAATTTTCTATTTAATGCAATCTTTTTCAAAGGTTATCCTAGAGTTCAGTGATTGCCATGGATCTGCAACTTAAAAGGGTTAGAAGTACATACGTGAGGTTTCAAATGCTCCATCTGTGCAAGCATATCAGTTTGCCGGATTGAATTATCTCCTCCTCCTGTGCAGCTCTGGGGGTTCTCCTGACCAAGCCAATTTCAGGACAGAGGGGAGAAAGCCCTGTTGCATGAGCAGAAACCCTTGAGCAGGGCTTGCAATGATTTTTTTTTGGGGGGGGGGGTTGTTAGGTAAACCCCACCCAATAAAAATCAGTGAATGTCACTAAGTGGATTCCTAGCCATGTCTATTTAGGAGTAAAGGCTAGTGTATTCATTGAGGCCTACTCCCAGTTGTTGCAGTTGTAACTTTATAACTAAGTCGGATACAACCGTTCAAACCATTCTTTCTTTCTTTTTTCTGCTCAGGAATGGTGGTGGACGAAGTGGAGTGTTCTGTGCCATAGGCATAGTAGTGGAAATGCTTAAAAGGCAAAATGTCATCGATGTTTTCCATGCAGTAAAAACTTTGCGGAACAGTAAGCCAAACATGGTAGAAACACCGGTAAGTTTGTCTATCTGGAATGTTACTTTATGTAGACAGACAAAAATAATATTTTTAAAAAAGTATTGCCAAACAGCGTCTCATAGATAGAAATGTTCTCTGTGGTTACAGAGAAAAAACAACTGGGACTATAAAAACTCAGTTGCATCCTGTATTGAGCAAGGGGGTCAGACAAAAAACTCTCCAAATTCCTTTCCCTCCTTTATCAGAAACCTGTTTGTGATACATTCACACCCAAGCATAACCCCCCATTTCCCCCCATTTACTGAATGCCTGTGGAAATGCAATGCATTTTATCACCTCTAAAGGATGTCTCGCTTTGGGAAATCTCTGTTAAGCTTGTGGTTACACCTTACTCATTGAAACGCCTCAAAGTTCACTTCCTGTGTGATTTGGTATACAGTGTCAGGAAGCTATCGCAATCTATAATCTACAGATGACACGGTACCTTGGGAGAGAAGAAGAGAGAAGGTAGCTCTAAGGCAACCCACAGGCCTAGTTTCAAAAGCCATCTGGCAGGAGTAATCTGTTCCTGCTGAATCAACAAAGATAAATGGATTGAGAGAAAGAAAGAGAGAAAAGGGATAGTGGCCCCCGCCATCACTGGCTTCAAGCCTACCCTCATTTGTTATGAGGACCTTGATTTAATACCTCTGAGGGCTCTCAACAGAAAGGAGGCTGTCCAGACTCTACAGTAAGACAACAGGCCAGTCCATAGAGCCAACACCATGCCTTCCAGATGTTGGCGGATTTATCTCCCTTCAGCCCTGACAGTTGGCCATGCTTGCTGGAGCTCATGGGAGTTGGAGCTTAACAGCATCTGGAGAGCATCATTCTGGCTACTCCTGCTATAGAGAACACAGAGGCACAAGTCACTTGCTTACCACCATTACCCATGCTCTCATATAGCTGGTTGAGGTTAGAAGGCCCAGGCTGGAATTCTGTATTTACAGGAAATACAGTTGCCCTATGGCCTGAGCATTTCTGGAACTTTTCACTTCTTCCGGAAGTCCGTTGTAGGGAGCTAAAAGTCGCTCTTACCCTTCATGTTAGCTCACCCCATGATCTATGCCTTCTAGTCAACCCACAAGAGACACACTCAGAATCACACACACAGATATGCATACATACAGTATATTCATATACAAAGCACACACACACCTAGACCCAAAGCAAATAAAACAGACTAAAGAACCAGGCTACCCCACAAAAAAAACAGTAAGGTAAGCATAGCCCCATCTAAAAAAAAAACAGAAAAAGAAGCCAAACTCACCTCAATCTGTTTGCTTCCTTTTAAACGGAAGCGGCAGGTGACCTTGACAGCCCTATTCTGATGCTTTGGGGGAAGGGAGAGAAAGGATGATGGAATCTTCTAAAGGCAGGTGGCGAACATTTTGTGTGAAGGTTCTGTTCATGGCCCCCCATGCACATCAGCAGAGCGCCTCCCACCCCTGTTCTGCCTTCTTCCGGGTCCAAAAGGACCTGTGTGTCAGCGATCACACGTCAATTGGACACACTTAAAATGGTCACCACCTGTAGTAAAACAGAAATAGCTATTAGTATATTTGGTAGTGGGTGGGTTTTTTTCTTTTCTTTTCCCAAAGTGTAAGAAGGCAAAAAGGAGTAGAAGGTGCAGGGAACGTCTATGGGAAGGGTAGGAGCCAATGAGAGCATGAAGCTGTGTCAGATACAGCAAACTAAAAGCAGGGACATAAGACAACAACAATTTCCATTCTGACCTATCTTGACCACAGTCTCAATTCAACTGCAGTTTGGTTTGCATCAAATACTACGTTCTCTCGCTGTCTGCTTCTGTCTTCATCAGAATTCCCCCAACATCCCTAACTAAAGGTAGTAAAGACTGGGGGGTGGGGGAGACAGAAGGTAGAGGAAAATGACTTTCCCCCCCCTCCCTTGACGTCCAATTACTTGCAGGTCCAATCACTTCAGAACATACACAGTGTAATGTAATCAATAAGCTTCTTGCCTAGAATTTCACAGGTTACTGTTTAATCTTTAGCACAGAAAAGGGGGGAAATACTTATATTTCATTGCAATCTTACTCTATAGTTGCATGTTTTCAGTGTCCCTGTATTATGTAGGTGAACCATCTTGAACACAGCAGCTGTTCAAGCTAGGTGAGGATACAAGCCAAGAAAACCCATGTAGCTTTGTTACCTGCCCTACATTTAGCAAGATGATCAGATAACCAAAAAGAACCGGGGGGGGGGGGGGAATAAACCTTTCAGAAAGCTTTCCCCACTTCCTGCTTACAATGTTAAGTTTCTAGTCTTAGGGCTGGGGAGGGGGCAGTGGGAGTGCGAGGGGAATTTCTCTGTCTCTCCCTTTGAGAATGTAGAAAGTCTTAGTGAGGATCTGAATTTCTTTTCTCCCTGAGAGTGGACCTTGGAGCAAAACACGTATCTCAGAATGCATAACTTTGTAGAGTCCAGCTGCAAACTCTTGCTGTACATCTCTACTTACCAACACATTGAAATTGAAATTCTTAGATATTTGACCTTACAGAGCTCCCTGTCACAACAGGGAAAGCTGGACTTGGGTTATTTTCAGTTTAGCAGCACAGAAGAGTGGTCTCTTGCTGTAGTATTAAGACACTGATGTTTGTTAATGGCTGGATGCTGTTTGACTTTGTGAAATGAATGTTGTCCAAGATGAAGCGGTAAAGCTCTTCAAACTCATTTATGAAAACTGTTTTCTATCTAGTGTAATAGCTGAAAGAATCACAGGGATGCAACCCATTAGTCACAAAGAGATTCCTAGACCATCTTGCTTTAAGATGCATCTCAAGCTATAGCAGCAACACATACACCTAAGCATTGCAAAAAAAAAAAATCATATCAATGTAAGGTCTTGATTACTGTCAAAGCAAATCATGCCGTTTTAAGGAATGTCACTTCTTATCTCATTTTATTTTTTTATGCATGATCTGACTGACTCTTTGCATTTCCCCCCTTAGGAGCAATATCGTTTCTGCTACGACGTTGCACTTGAGTACCTCGAATCATCTTAGTGAGAAAAGGGTGGATGCAATCAAGTGAACCAAATAATATGGAATTTAATAAACTGTTTTGGCATCAGCTGTTGAACCTGTGAAGAAAGATTTTAGTGAAGAGGGAGACTTAATTTTTAAATGCAAAAAGTATTTTTCTTAATAAATGGTGTATCTTAATTATATATAAATATACATATATATATATAAAGAACTGTTTCTATGCCTGTACACAGTATGAACATATAGTGCCACAAAACTAAAGAAGAGCAGAGACAGAGCTCGTCTGCTGTTCGAGGTAGGATTTTTCCAGTGTTTGTATATTCAGTTGTTTCTCGGTTACATTAGAACCACCATCTGTTGCATGTATCTATTCTAGTCAACATTTTATTTCCCTTTCGTTCTTAATTTTATAAACTGTTAAAAGTAAAACAAAACTGTGCAGATTGATAGTCTCTATAGGTTTCATGTGTTGCAAGAAAAATATATAGAGAGATATATATGTATGATAACTGGCTTATTTTGTTTTAATGTGCAATGACAGCCTGATCAAAGTTCTTTATAAAGAAATCTAAACATAAGCCAAAGACTCAAGTGTAAATATGTTGATATGGAGGGGGGGGGGAAGCACATTGTATTTATTGTTTACTGACATTCCTTTTATGATGGCTGAACAAAACCATTCTTTCTCAAAATGCTTTTTTTTGTGTGCTGAAATCAACTGTAAGCAATTTTTTTGTAGCTTATTTTTTGTATGTTTCTGTGAAAGTAGACAAAGAGAGAGACTTTTAATAGGTAGACCAGAAAACACTGGTATGGTGATTTGTTGTTGTTGCTGTATACACACTTATGAATGAATGAATCCATCAAATGACTTTGTTGGAAAAGGTCTAAATTAAAAGTTCTCTAAACATGTATAGTACCACCCCAGTCTAATAATCTGAATCAAATGTCAACTGCACACATATGGCCTTGCTTATGACTTGAACAATGGTGGACATAATTCAATTAATTTTTTTAAAGGAACAAATAGGTTAGTAATAAATGTGTGAAATGCAGAGCAAGAAGAAAGGAATGCTTGGTTTGAAAAACAAACCACATTTCTTTCCCTGTTGACAGCCTGGAGGCATCCCAGTCAGCCATGCAACGCAGAAGTGCTTCAATCTAAATTCCTTCAATCTAAAATCCGTAATTTATCAGAAGGGGGATTTTGGTGAAATTCTAATGGATTTGGGTGTGTTTTGTTCTAATTACCTGTTTGTGACCATCCTTTCTTTCATTCTGCAAATCGTCTTTCCAGTGGTTTGCATTCTACTGCCTTCTTGGGGGACTGAGTTTACTGAAAATCTCACAATGTCTTCAAATCTGCTTTCTTATAAGCACAGAAAGATGGGGGGCTCTCCACTGTGTGCCTGACTGCTGTTGATCCCCTCCCCAAATTATTTTTACTATACTTTTTATGATTTGTTTTAATATTTTAAAATTGCAAAGCGTTTGGGTGCTTCGGCAGAAGGCTGGTATATAAATGCAATAAAGAAACAGTAAATGAATGATTTCTTTTAAACACAAAATTAACAAGTTCACTGACCTCAGGCATTCAGCTAGCTTCCCAACTTCCTGTTCTTCAATTAAAGCTCAGGGGAAGAGGTCATCAGATTTTTTTCAAAAAAGGAAGTAATGGCAGCCTGGAAAACCACAGAACACTGAAGCAATGTATAATGGACGCAGATGGGAGCCTGTTTTGCAGAAGAAGAAGAAAAATTCAAGAAATTGAAATGCTTTTTCCACACAGCACTATCCCCCACAAATAACTATAGCGGTATTATGAAATGTTTATTACAGGCAATATACAACTCATTTGCGAAAAGACTGGCTGCAGTAAAAACTTTCAGAACACCTTCAGCTGTGCATGCATTTTATCTCCACTGGTTGTCTAGGATTGTGTTGATAGAAGCTTTGTGTTGTGACAAAGCCAAAATGGATTGAATCAATTCAAGATTAGGTTGTAGTCTTGGTATGCAAACTATCCATGTTTTTACTTTTATCTTCCTATATGCACATTCTTAAGCCTGGACGTATTTTCCTAACAAAAATCATTCCTGTTTCTTGTTGATTTTTTTTATCAAGAGTAAATTACAAGGTGCTTATAAATACTCATGTAAAGAAAGAGTGAATTAAAGAAGTTTTATAAAATGCTGAGTTCATATTATTTCCTGTTTTGACTGCACTAATCATTTTATTTGAAAGTACTGTGTAGCAAAATTGCAACCATTTTTATTCAAGGTTAATTAATTCAGAATAACAAAATTATCTTAGTAGTGGTGAAACTGGTTGTAAAACTGTGGTGGAAATGTGTTAAAAGGTTGTCCCTGTTTGTAAAGCTACCCTAAACATACATTTATCTTGGCCCTAACATTGCCTTCCTTTTCTCCTTTGCATCAGATATAAAACAGAAAGCACTTAAGATTTGAAAATATATTATTTCATATCCACTAAACTCATTCTTGTTTGTCCATAAAGTTGCATGTTTGCCCAAACTAGAGTAATGTTCTAGTAATGTTCTGGTTACAGGTAGGTAGCCGTGTTGGTCTGCCATAGTCAAAACAAAAAATTTTTTCCTTCCAGTAGCACCTTAGAGACCAACTAAGTTTGTTATTGGTATGAGCTTTCTGTGCATCCACACTTCTTCAGATACTTCTTCAGAAAGCTCATACCAATAACAAACTTAGTTGGTCTCTAAGGTGCTACTGGAAGGATTTTTTTTTTTTTAGAGTAATGTTCATAACTTTCAATAACTGGACTATGGTGCAAAAAAATACATGTGTACCCTTTCCACCTCCATTTTAATAGCGTACATCTTGAGATGGTTCAATATTATCCAATCCTAAAAGTTTCCACATTTATTCGACAAGCAAAAAACAAGCCAACAGCGCAGTAATAAGCAAGTAACAATGGCAACCCTCCTGAAAATGTAATTACTTTACAGAAACATACCGTACATTTTAATTAATTTTGGTTGTTCCAGATGGTCTAGAAAATATAGCAATTCATCTTTAGTAAAATATTACGTACTTCATAGTATCATATTCCTTAGTATATAGCCAGTGCTTGATCATAATAAGCACTGTCAGGTGGGACGTTACAAAATCTATAAGGATACAGTTTATATCACTTTTTTTTTTACTGCCATTATCAGAAGCTCATTTATCAAACAGATAAAAATGTCAACAGAGTCTAGCATAATGTCCCTACCATACATGTCCAAGTGTTGATCCTACCAGTTTGCCTGTCCACTGGTTACTGCCTTTGACATATCCATTTTTTATATTCCTTCACACAACTTATACTTTATGATCCTTACTGAAATCATTGCACATTGGGGGCTGGGGTGCAAGAGTGATTGTTTCCCATTGTGTATTTTCAAACATTGCAGTGGTTCATTTTTAGGCACATCCAACTGAAGGACCACTGTGCACATTTGCATCGCCACACCCCAGAAGTGGCCGGATAAGGGGGGGCTTACACATGCTCCACCGATGCACATGAGGGTCAGAAATGTAACCCCACACAAAAAACTGCCATTGACTGTAGGCCTACCAAAAGCAATGGACCTAAGTAACTTGATATCAGTGGGTGTATTCAAAGTAGGACTAGCACTTGATATTAAAGCAAGCCACAGTCCTTTGATTTATAATGCAGTATTTATCACCTCTTGGAAGGAGGGGGGCAGACAGCAAAGATTTACCGTCTTTTGAGAAAGATGGCAAGGCAAATTGGAAAACACTTTTTCCTTCTTGGAGAGGAGGAACCTTCTAGTTTTGGGCTCTGTCTTCTAGAGAACAGCGGGTAGCTCTACTGCTCCTGAGCTACTGCTTGGAAGTAGCTTACACTTATATACATGCTTCCAGCCATTACTGTGTGTTCATATACTGTAGTGCATGGTTTCTTAGAGAAATAAATTTAAATTAAAGTCCTGTTTTAAAAGGAATAATGATGAATGCTGAAAGAAGCTTGCCTTCTCGTCCCCGCCAGTCTTGAAAGAAGGTTTAATTCTTTCATAGTATAATGGAGAATAAAGGAGCCAAAAACTTGAGTGAATGTTAATTCTGCTGCTAACCGTGAGTTAAAGCCCTGTTTCCTACTGCTGCAAGGCAGACAAAAGAAACATGCTTGTTGTAGTCTCCCTCTATCAAATACTGATGATATTTGCTTAGAAATAGATGGGGTAAATGCTCTACTCACTCTTACCTTGGCTGAACTGCACTATTTTCTGATACATTACAATCAGCAACAACAGTCTCCTAGTGCCACACAAGGGACTAGCATCTCTTTTCTATGCAATACTGAGGTTGTGCTTCAATTGGCAGGGAGGAATATAGAAACCTGCCATCACTGCTGGCTCCCTTACATGCTTGAAAGGCATTTAAAACCATACATTAAAATTTGGTGTCACCATCATATTTAGACAGAAAAATACCATTCAAAACCGGTAAGAGAGAAGAAAGTAGGTGCTCCTTCCAAAATCTACAGTTCTATGATTCTATTACTCTCCCAAATCATTAGGATGCTATGGTGATCTTATTTTCTAATCAACTTTTTTATTTATTTAAAATGATTCATGGAGGCCTCACCTAGAGATTACATGGTAATCTCCATCCAGACAGAGCTGTAACTGAGTCACAAGCCAAACCTAATAGAAGACACACTGTGTGACAGAATCATCCAGTGACATGGAATAAGGAGTATTCATATGCTAGGAACCTGGTCTTTTAAGGCAGGGGCTCCACAGGCCAGATCGTTATCAGGATCTACAGCCCAAATCTGACAGGTGAGCAGGACTTGAAAGGGAACTGGAGGGAGGCTTGCAATGCCTTAGCACAGGGGTCAGCAACCTTTTTCAGCTGTGGGCCAGTTCACTGTCCCTCAGACCACGTGATGAGCTGGACTATATTTTGAAGGGGTGGAAATGAACAAATTCCTATGCCCCAGAAATAACCCAGAGATGCATTTTAAATAAAAGGACACATTCTACTCATGTAAAAACACACTGATTCCCGGACTGTCCACGGGCCGGATTGAGAAGGCGATTGGGCCGCATCCGGCACCCAGCCCTTAGGTTGCCTACCCCTGCCTTAGTGAGTCTCCCCCCCTCTCTTTAAGACTGGAGCAACACTGGGGGCTTAAAAGGGAAGTGGGGAGGCTTGCAAAGGCATTTGCATGCTTCTTCCTCCTTCCCATTTAAGTCCCCTTTGCTCTGATCTTAATTAAAGCATGGAAGAATCTTGCACACTTCTGCCACCCACCCATTCACAGGAAAAGTGTGTGAGCTGCTCCAAACAGTGTTTTTGAGAAACTGATGAACAGAGATTAAATCTTGCTGCCTTGGCTGCACAATATGGTTCCTTCCTTGGAACAGAGCCCACAGCCAATGTACAGTCCATCCTTATCCCATCAGCTGACGTTACCAGTGACATCAGCTGATGGGCAGGTGTGCATGGTTTGGTGGAAGGACCTCATGGGCAAAGACTGGCCTGCAGACCAAAAGTTCCCTACCTCTGCTTTAGGGTGTGACCCTATCGAGACCTGGTTGACACCATCTACCCAGACCAGGAAACCATCTGCTCATAACAGCATCTCAGACTTATCTGAACTGAGCTTCAATGTCTCCTAGCTTTCATCCAGTCCATTTCCACAGTCAGACACTGTTTCATTACTTCCACTATCACACCGGCTTGAGATTAACAGGAGCATGTTGGTGAAACATGCTCCAGATGACCATACTCAGCAGTTTCATGCAAATGTTGGAAAGCACAGGAGAGATCGCACTCTGCCAACCTCAATGCTGGAGTCCCCCAACAGGGCAAAACAATATTCCACAAGCACCACCTTCTGGAATCTACCATCCAAGTAAGACCAAAAAGATCAAGAAGAATCAACAAGGTCACACATTTCTGTGCATGCTTGCTCTCTTTCTTTCCTGTCCCTTGCAGTAGCAGCATGCAGCAGCAGCAGCTGGGCAGACACTTGATGTGCCCCATGCAGAGTTGTGAAAAGAAATCACCAGTCTGTGGGAGAATATGAAGCCAAAATAACCCTCTCCTCTAAAATTTGGAAGCTAAAAAAGTTCAATCTCCTAATCCTCTCAAAGCAAATCTAGGAACTAGAATTTGTTCAGCTTTTGTATAATGCAGTGCCAAAGGTTCACTCTACAGTATACTCAGCATTATGCTAGGAAAAGCATGTCACTCAGCAATATCTAAAGCAGGCATCCCCAAACTGCAGCCCTCCAGATGTTTTGGCCTACAACTCCCATGATACCTAGCTAACAGGACCAGGACACGATGGCCAAAAACAATTACAATGTGAAACTTTATGGAATAATCCAAAACATAAAGATTAACAAACTGAGGTCTCTGAAAGTCTCTGAAAATATTGAATGAATCATGGTGCTAGACTTACCCGGCGGAGAACAACCTGTGAAGCTTTGTAATCGTCAATGTCCAGTTCTGACGTCCAACTCTGAACTCTGCTGAACAGTGTTTCCGGATGGCAACTACTGTTTCGCTGAATTCTTCATCAGCCAATTAGATCAACAAACACTCATAAGTAGAAATATATGTAATTTCATAAACCAACCTTTTTTTCGAATAGATGTACTATCCATGAGAATGAAAAATACTTTGGAAGTGCTCATGCAATTATGTAGTCACTGTTGATTCTGGCACCGTGATTCATTCAGTACTTTCAGAGGCTTTCAGAGACTTGAGTTTGTTAATCTTTATGTTTTGAATTATTCCATAAAGTTTCACATTGTAATTGTTTTTGGCCATTGTGTTGCTTTTGATATTGCTGAGGAAAAGCATATCAGCAGCATGTCCTCAGTTTTAGGGACCGTTAAGATAATCAGATGGTTAAGATAATCAGTTGGTGCTGACCTTTAAAGCCCTAAACGGCCTCGGTCCTATATACCTGAAGGAGCGTCTCCACCCCCATTGTTCAGCCCGAACACTGAGATCCAGCGCCGAGGGCCTTCTGGCGGTTCCCTCACTGCGAGAAGCAAAGCTACAGGGAACCAGGCAGAGGGCCTTCTCGGTAGTGGCACCCGCCCTGTGGAACGCCCTTCCATCAGAGGGCAGGGAGATGAACAACTACCTGACATTTAGAAAACACCTAAAGGCAGCCCTGTTTAGGGAAGTTTTTAATCTGTGATATTTTAATGTATTTTTATATTTGTTGGAAGCCGCCCAGAGTGACCGGGGAAACCCAGCCAGATGGGCGGGGTGTAAATAAATAAATAAATAAATAAATAAATAAATAATAATCAGATGTCCTCATTTGCCCTACAGCACTTTACTGAAAACAAAGGGGCTTTCAGTGAAAGTTGGGAGTAAATTGTACTCAAGAATCCATGTAGTTTTATTACAGACAGTAAAAATGGAAAGCTAAAAAAGAGAACAACTTTATGTGATACTCAATAATAGGTAAAGACTCTCACTAAACCTTTCAGCTCTCCTAAGTCAATTCAAATGCTAACAAGCAAGAACAGGGGCACTTGAGGGAAACATTTGTTAGTGGCGCATGTAAAAGGGAGAGTTCACCACTGACCAACAAGGAATACAAAGACTCTTCGTTTACAGCTTCTTCCATTGCCCTTTCCCGAAAACTGCCATGTAATCCCAACGTAATTGTGAAAGTTGCTTGAACATTGGCCCCATTCTACATTGAATGAGAAAGTAATTCAATTTGCACTTTCTCTTGGAACAGAGAGAAATCTGTTGTGGAAGTTAATCTTGTGGGGGGGGGAACCTATATGGTGTACTATTTCTCTCTCCATTAACAGTTGAGATTTAGCCAACCCAACCTTTTCTGCCTCAAAAGGTCTTCAGTGTTTAGTAGAAAGGAAGTTACAATAGGTGTTAAGTCCAGAACTTTTCCTAAAGCTAATTTACCTATTCAAATGGTGAGTAAACATACATGAACTTGCCTTGTTTTCGATCACGACTTGGAAACAATTGTGGCATACACAAAGGGGGGGGGGGATGAATGAATTCCTATGCCCCACAAATAACCCAGAGATGCATTTTAAATAAAAGGACACATTCTACTCATGTAAAAACACGCTGATTCCCAGACCGTCCGTGGGCCAGATTTAGAAGATCCAGCCCCCGGGCCTTAGTTTGCCTACCCATGCACTAGGGTTTCCAAGGATGTGCAAATGAAGTTGGGAAAGAGAATCCAGATTCCATAATTTCTGGAATCATGTCCAGGCAAAAATTGCCAAATTTGGGGATTTGTTTTTCCTTCTCTCTGTTCTTTAGATGTTGTGCCTTAGCAAGTCTTCAAATTCACTTTGGGCATATTTTGGCAGCAATTCTATCTAAAACAGAAACTATTTAAACTGTTTGGGCTATAATCCTACTCTTACCTGAGAGCAAGTCCCACTTATCCCAATTGGGGTTTCTTCTAAGTAAATACATTTTGGATTGCACTGCATGTTTATTACTTTTGTCTGACAAAAAGAAACAAGCCATTTGGCTTAGTAAACTGGGCTTAATTTGCCCAATCATTTGTTATCGTACCTACAGAGAGATTTATTAATCGCTAAATGCTTACTATAATAGCCGTAATGCTTATTGATTTTCTCTGCCTCTTTAAAATCCAGTCCTTAACACCAGCCATGGAAACTTTTTAAAAACTTCTCTTCCATTTGCAAAGGGAAAAAAAATCTACAACACAGAACATGACAAAGTTTTATTTCCCACCATCTATGCCACCAGACTGTTTTTACCTTTTAAGTGAGCACACAAAAAATGAAGGGCTGTTTAAAATTACTCTACAGAAAATAACTATCTGAAAGAAGCAATCTTTCTGCAAGCTTTGGGATAGAATGCAAATTTCGGTGGCATGCATAAAACAGCATCTGGCGAGCCTGGAACCCCTCCAGATTGTGACAATACTGGCATATTTTCATGCCAGGTGCAAGGCAGCAAAGTTCTTTCTCCTCAGTATAAAGCCCTGGTTATTTGTTCTGCTCTTAATCATTTACACAGAGAAATAATAAGAGAATTCAAATTTATTTTTTGAAATTCATGGCGGTGTCTTTGGCATTACAATAATACTTGAACCACAAACGGTTTTGTCTACTAAAATTACAGTGCTCATTCTTATGAATTCTAGAGAAGTGATCTCACACATTTAGGTACAGATCTAGGGGTTAGATCCCCAACAAATTAGTAACACTTATGTCCCACTGAAATCATGGTGAAAAGTTGGTCACAACTAGCTTCCTCTAGATCCAACCATGTTTTTAGAAAATCTAAGGCCTGCTGAAAATTTTGAGGAAGAGCTACATGTATCAAAATACTGAACTAGATACACATACACTTTTCTGAATATAAATTTAGGATTAATAGTATTCTGAATGGTCTCATAGATAACAAGCAGCTTGCTAGATGGAACAACACCCCACCAGTCTTCCTGTGCAATTGTGGGGAGCGGCACTGAGAGGGCACTGGAGGAGTGGGAAGGAAGCCATCTTGCACAAGGAAAAAGCTCTGGTAAGGGCCTCAAGGTCTTATATTTGACATCCTTGACCTTCTGAAGTCAGGGTGGCAATAGCAATGAGGACAGGTTTTTCTGTTGCTGAACAATTTTGCTGAACTGTCTGCATGAGGCCAGCTCCTTCAGATATAATTTCTATGGCAACATATTGCCCCTACCTTATGTAACAAATAGGTTACTTAACAGAATACCTAGGTCTATTTGCTTAACAAAAGAAATTATAGAATCATACAGTTGGAAGAGACCACAATGGCCATCCAGTCCAACCCCCTGCCAAGCAGGAAACACCATCAAAGCATTCCTGACATATGGCTGTCAAGCTTCTGCTTAAAGACCTCCAAAGAAGGAGAGTCCACCACACTCCTTGGTAGCAAATTTCACTGCCGAACAGCTCTTACTGTCAGGAAGTTCTTCCTAATGTTTAGGTGGAATCTTCTTTCTTGTAGTTTGAATCCATTACTCCATGTCTGCTTCTCTGGAGCAGCAGAAAACAACCTTTCTCCCTCCTCTATGTGACATCCTTTTATATATTCGAACATGGCTATCATATCACCCCTTAACCTTCTCTTCTCCAGGCTAAACATACCCAGCTCCCTAAACCATTCCTCATAAGGCATCGTTTCCAGGCCTTTGACCATGTTGGTTGCCCTCCTCTGGACACGTTCCAGCTTGTCAGTATCCTTCTTGAACTGTGGTGCTCAGAACTGAACACAGTACTCCAGGTGAAGTCTGACCAGAGCAGAATAAAGTGGTACTATTACTTCCCTTGATCTAGATGCTATACTCCTATTGATGCAGCTCAGAATTGCATTGGCTTTTTTTAGCTGCTACATCACACTGTTGACTCATGTCAAGTTTGTGGTCTACCAAGACTTCTAGATCCTTTTCACATGTACTGCTCTCAAGCCAGGTGTCACCCATCCTGTATTTGTGCCTTTCATGTTTGTTTGTTTTTTGCCCAAGTGTAGTACTTTACATTTCTCCCTGTTAAAATTCATCTTGTTTGCTTTGGCCCAGTTGTCTAATCTGTTACGGTCATTTTGAAGTGTGATCCTGTCGTCTGGGGTATTAGCCACCCCTCCCATTTTGGTGTCATCTGCAAACTTGATCAGGATGCCCTCAAGTCATCCAAGTCATTGATGGCTGACAGTATCTGTAGTTCTTCTGCTCTCCAGATCCCATCTTACAGCTATGGGATTGCAGGCTTGTAGAAGTCCCCAAGAGTCATTTAGTCAAAATTCAAACCCATAACATTATATTGCGAAACATGGTATTAAAATTTCAGGCCCATCATTAACACCTGGATGCTTTAGCCAGCTGCTGGGGCCCGAACATGATCCACCAACACAGATTGCAAGTCTGCTCCCACCCCAAGTGGCAGACAGCTATGAAACACCATTGTGGTAAGTAATGGATACTGCCACTAGATAAGCCTGCAGCCAGGGAGTAGACCAGTACGGTGGTACCTCGGGTTACAGACACTTCAGGTTACAGACACTTCAGGTTACAGACTCTGCTAACCCAGAAATAGTACCTCGGGTTAAGAACTTTGCTTCAGGATGAGAACAGAAATCGTGCAGCGGCAGCGCGGCGGCAGCGAGAGGCCCCATTGGCTAAAGTGGTGCTCCAGGTTAAGAACAGTTTCAGGTTAAGAACGGACCTCCGGAACGAATTAAGTTCTTAACCAGATGTACCACTGTATAGGAAAGTGACCAGAGGGCACATCAATGGTCCTGTCAAACCTGAAGCCAGTCGTGTAAAATGTTAGAGTATATAATTCTTTGAATGAGCTAGGACACTTAAGAATTGTCACCACCTTGTCCAATTTTCATGATTTTTAAGGGGAAACCATGATAGTTAATCTTGTATGAAACAGACATGTCTGCAGTATAGATACATTCTCTGTTGACCTTGAAGAATATCTCATGAATTATGGGATATAGAGAAATGTTGCAAAAACTTAGTTTTCTTAATGTTCATTGCAACAAATCACACATACACACACAATGGATTATCCCACTGAAATGTGCCAATATATTTCACTGCTTTTTTGCTTAAGGAATCTGAAAGTAAAACAAAACCTAATTTAATAGCAACTTTAAATGTTTCAATGTACAGTAAATATATACTGTGAGTGTACCAGCTCTTCCATCAAAATAAAAGCATGAGGAGAATGGGAATTTTTAAACTGAAGATTGATGTACAGAACGGTTTGCTACAGATAGTAACCATAATAATTCATGAACACTGTGCAGAATCAGTAACTGCAATCTTGATTTATGTATTACCCGTTATTCACCATCATATTTTCATACTGGTTTTTGAAAAATTGAAGTTTGCAACCTATACAGAATTAAAATAAATGTTTTATTTTATGAACTAACACGAAGCAGAAAAAGCCTATCTCTATTAATATTAATCAAATATACCCCAACAACAATTTTATTCAGTGTTAGTCAGGTCTTCCCACATGCAGCAGATTAAATAAGGAACGGGGTGGTAAGAGTTGTAGCGTGTATAATGGACTGCACCACTTCACACTCCAGGTAGAATATATATATTTAATGCTCCCCTATATTGAAACACCTATCACTCTGGAAAACTAGTATGCATGTGCTAATTTTGGAATCTGACCACTTATTTGCAGGGGGGTTAATTTTAGGTTGGGATTGGAACCTAATTCATTATTTTTGAGCAGTACCTCTCCAGCAGCATGCTTATGAACACTCATTTCACAGGATACCCTTTTTGCAGGACTGCCTGTACAGGTGAGCCTTCAATATCCAGCTACATGAAAGGTTCTGGGTACCTGGGATGCTACATTTACTGTGGCAAACAAACTATGTAAATGGCAATGCAGAATTTGAGAATATAATTCTAGTAGCAGTTCCTCCTAAACAATGGGGGTTGGGGAAAGAGAGGCGGTCCCAAATCTCTTCAGAGAAGCCTTCTGGTGCCTCATTATGAGAAAGGAATGTCTCCACCTGTTAAGTGTGATCCATGCGGCTAGCAGCTCTTCTACATAAAAGACACCACATCAGAATCAGCTCTTAGATATTGAGAAAGATAAGGAAATAACAGAGCTGATTTCTCATATGCTCTTGTAAAAGCACTCTGCTATCAGGAAACGTCAAGCTGTTTTCCTTTCCCATGTGTTGAGTTGATAGGCAAGCCGATAGGCAAAACTTCAAGAATAATTAGAGAAAGGGAATGTGCAGATTCCACTGGGAAGAACCATCTTGCACAAATGTATTTAAATGAATTCATTGTCCTTTCCCTTTAGCAGGGATTGTGTATAAATACTTTTCAGGGATTTCTTTCATGACACCCAAGAATCACTGTGGCCTCTTTAAACATAAATTACAGCCTGCATCACCAGGCACCACAGGAGGATTGATCTGTAAAATTAATTCAAAAACAGTCTCCTGTGTGTGTCTCCAGCTGTCACAAATGCACTGAAGATATGCCAAACACATTTCAAAACACTTTTGTTGTAATTTGAAGATCTTGAGTAACTCTCTTCTCAAAGCAAACCTTTAATGGACCTGAAGTATTTCTACAAAGTAATATATTCTTTCACCTTGTCCTGAATATTTGGTGCTGCCTATGACAAAAGATATTTATTCTACCATAAAGACTTTCACCCATTCATTAGGATTGCTTGAGGAGATGTTTTGGTTCGTGGGAAATAATCAGCATATTTGAAAATCATAACCAAAAAAACCCCCTTAGGAATCATTAATGTGTTATACCGGACTAGGTTATAAGACTTGTCAGCTTCAATGCACGCTGCTTCAATGGAATCATCAGCCAAATCTTGTACACAACAGGGGTTGAAAAAAGCTTCCTTAGAATAGCTTAAAAACTCAGGTGAAATATCTCTCTTCCCATCTTGAAAACTAAAGAGGTTTGTAACCTGAAGATCTTGAATAATTTCCCCCTCAAAGCAAACCTTTGAAACCTAAGCAACAACAGCACAAAGCAAACCTTTGAAACCTTAGCAACAAAGGACCTGAGCGACACAGTGGCCAACAAATTCCAACTACTTTCAAATTACCTAAGAATCTGGGAGCGCTAACAAAATAACCTGCAAGTTGATATATTAGTGTTTCAGTTGCTATAAACCAGGGATTGCCAACCTGGCACCTGTGTGCACCTTGGTGCCTTTGAATGAGGTATTTGGTGCCCTGGGGATTGTTTAAATGTACAGTAGTTTGGTTCAAAAGACTTTTGAGGGTGTCATTGTCAGCTATGACAACATAAAAGAAAATGCAGCTTATCTACAAGAGGTTCTTCCTTAGCAAATCTATATTTTTCATTCTGGAGAAGTCTTGAAACCCAGGTGTCCATGGTCACCCTTGCAAGAGTGCCACACGGACCAATACCTCCAAGTCAGAAAGATTTTTTTCTGAGACAGATTCTAAATACAGTTGTACCTTGGAAGTCGAACGGAATCCGTTCTAGAAGTCCATTCCACTTCCAAAACGTTTGGAAAACAAAGCGCAGCTTCTGATTGGCTGCATGAAGCTCCTGCAGCCAATCGGAAGCTGCGCAAGCCCCATTGGACGTTCAGGTTCCAAATAACATTTGCAAACTGGAACACTCGCTTCCGGGTTTGCGGCATTCGGGAGCCAAAACATCCAAGCACCAAGGCGTTCAGGTTCCAAGTTACAACTGTATATCTTTTCTGACCAGTTATGTTTCTGCTCTGGTCTTTAAAAAAAACAAACCTGCCTGCATTTCTACTAAATAATGAGCTTGCGCTGTTTCTGTATGGGCTTCATCCCAGTCTAGTGCAGATGTATCATGTGGGCTGCTATTCAACCATAAGTGGATCACTTAAGATTATCAACAGGCACCTGTGATTTAGGACAGTTAGCCGAAGGCAAGAAATCAACAAACTGCACAGCTCACATAAACTATACATTCAAAACGTATTTCTTTGGTGGAAAAAAATATTGGTGTATGGTGTATGCCCCCAAATCAGGACTGAACCCATTAGAGCTTTCAGGGGTGGCCTGGTCGCGCCACCTGAGGTGAAATGGGAATTGTCATTGTCACAGATGGGTGTTGGCTACTCCCGAGTAAGCACTCCACACACCCTCTAGATTTTTCAGAGTTTTATTGTGCATGCTATATACAGTGGTGAGATGTCTCAAATCATGTCTGCTCTGCATGGGGCAGAAGCCCACAATGGCGTCTCGTGGGCTCTGACCCCTCTTTTAAGACTGGGCATCCAAACGCCCCTCCTCCTTGCTCTAAGGGTCCTCCGTGGTCCCAAACCAGGCTCCTGAGGTGCCGTTTTACTTACTCCCTCCTTTCCAGCCCCTGCTGAAGCTAGCTCCTCCCCAGCTTCCCTTCTCTCAGCCTGGAGCTGAGCCTCCAGGACTCTGCCGAGCCCTGGACCCTTCTTAACCCTTCCTGTTCCTGGTTTTCCCTCCCAGACTTGCTGCTGCTCTCCCATCTGATGGAAGTAAGCAGAGTGGGCTGCTCTCTGCAAGCCCTCTCTCTTACAGTCATCTTCTGGCCTGCCGTGTCACACCCCACTTCCACTTCCACTTCCACTACCATCACCCCACACTTGCTCTCACTGAACTCTGCAGGAACCGGGGCACTCCTTAAAGTATTGCTGCTTGCTCAGCCTCTCCACCCAAGGGCAGGGAAGACGAATAGCAATGCCATACACTAGGCATCCCCAAACTGCGGCCCTCCAGATGTTTTGGCCTACAACTCCCATGATCCCTAGCTAACAGGACCAGTGGTCGGGGAAGATGGGAATTGTAGTCCAAAACATCTGGAGGGCCAAAGTTTGGGGATGCCTGCCATACACTAATACACCAACCACCCTCTTGGCAGCAGCAGGTGTGGGCAGAGTGCCACATCTTGCACTTCCATCGCCTGAGGCAGGCACTTTAGCCCGCGTCATGGGTGAGCCAGCTCTGCTTCCTACACACATCTGCTGGGAATTGCAGGTAGGTAGAGTGATGTGGTCATATCTGGCCTGCAACCTTTCCACAGGTCAGCCACTGTGAGAACAAGATGCTGAACTAGGTGGGCCATCGATCTTATCCGGCAGGCTTTGTCCAAAGTACTTGTGCTGGTTTGTGTTTTGACGAAAATAAAAAGCGGGTTTTCTTTTAAGCCAATGCAGGGAAGCTTATCAAATTCAAGCACTCTGATACATCAGGGAAAATTCAGATGTACACAAAGGTGCTGCACATTCATTCTCTCAGACAAGAAAACAAAATGCACAACCTGCTCCCCAGACTCTCAATAATGTGTAAGAGTTGAGTTAATAATAATAATAATAATAATAATAATAATAATAATAATAATATATTTATACCCCGCCCATCTGGCTGGGTTTCCCCAGCCATTCTGGGCAGCTTCCAAAAGAAAAGAAAATAATCTATTAAACATTTAAAGCCTCCCTAAACAGGGCTGCTTTCAGAGATCATGACCTTTAGCCTTTCCTCATATGGAAGGTGCTGCAAACTCATGATCATCTCAATTTCCCCTTTCTGCAATATGTGGGAGCTGCATTTCCATAATAATTGTCTGAGATGAGAAACAATTGCCTCAATTGCCTTATGGGACCTCCAGGATCTGGTTCTTGCCAATATGAGATCGATGAAAAGAAAATGTTCTCTCTCTCTCTCTCTCTCTCTCTCTGTGTGTGTGTGTGTGTGTGTGTGTGTGTCTTGCCCCCTTGAACTAAAATATAAAAAATATCATTACCAGTGCTTCAAGTGGGATAGGGCACAATTCCTCTATTTTCAGGCAAATATAATTGAATCTGAGCTAACCATCTCACTTCCTTTTGTGACCCACTTCCTTCAGAATCATCTCATTTATCCTTGCCCCCCCCATCCTCTCCAAGCAACGGTAACTGCTGCAACATTCACATCTACCTTGTAGCATTACCAACTGACCCCAACAGTCACTTCTGCACCAGGAAGCCTCCTGTTCTCACAGAGTCAATTCAGAGCCTTCAAAACGGGCCTTGTCTACACAGGCAACAAAACGGCATTCCAGAGGTCAAAGTGACCTTCCCTCATGGGCTGAAATGACAGGGTGGGTCACAAGGATACACAAGCTAGACCCCCTCATCAGCTGCGCCCTTTGCGTGCTCATCAGCTGCGCATTGTGTGGACACAAACATTCCTGCTACTTTTCACTAGCCACTGCAGGTCATAGATGGCACCTTCCCTTTAAACTATCTCATTTCCCTTATGAATTCTGCAAAACAACAGCAGCAAAACAGTTTCATTTCATCTGTTCAAAGACAGTTTGTGGCTTCCTTAAAAAGAAGAAAAAGCAGTACTTTTTAATGTTCCACAGGTTCAGTGTCAAACTATCAAAGGTTTAAGACAAGATATTATTGTTGTGTGTGCATCGTTGCAGCTGCATTAAGTACCAAACCATATCCTAGTTGGCAAATTCTTTTGTCACCACCCTTTCTTTATTACTGACATAAACCCACTTGTCTTTTGCATTTCCTGTAGCCCAAAATGGCACAAGCACAAGCTAGTATATAGCCAGGTGCTGCTGTGAATTTCTCTTAGCTTCCTATGTCTGCCTTCCACCAACCCAACGTGAAGTCAGAGGAAGTGGTCTTCACTCTGAGAAAGTTCAAGAACCTCTCCCTTTCCACAGAAAGCTTGCTTCAGATTTTGCAGGCCTTTTTTTTACGTGCAAGAGGTAACAGAGAGCATCCTACCAGGTATTTCTGTTTAAATACAATTTTTTTCAGCTGTTGCACGGACCATGGCCTCAAGCTTGAAGAATTTCATCCATTCCTTGGATCCAAACTCTCTCCCTCGGATTCTGCAAATCCAGTCTGGCTTTTATGACGAAGGTGAGGTTTGTTCTAAGAAAATATTTCTGGCTGGGTGTAAGTAGTGGTGACTATGGTTTTAGCTCTGTGTCTGGATACCATTTGAACAGCTAGGAGCTGTAAGAGAATAACATTCAGCCATCGTTAGCAAGTTCGCTTATACCGGTAGTACATACTAAAGACAGATACAGAGAAGAGGTTGCAGATGAGGCTGACCCTGGCTTTTGACGTAGCCAGCATTCATACATAAACTATTAAGGTAGAGCAATCCAACCTTGGGGGCTCAGATGAGTGCAGATCTATTGCCACATTCCAAGGTATCCGGGCTCGTATCATTGGGGGGGGGGCATGTGATTACGTTTACAGGTTTGCTGTTGTAACTGACGAGCCTAAGGATTGGGTCCCGTGAAGGATACACAGGGCTTTGGGTCCATTGGATCTAAAGCTTCTGCCCCCCCCGCCCCAAAATCCTGTTTCATGGCTTTCCACATGCTAGGAAAAACTGGACCCTCCATCATGACATACCAAGAGTGCTGTTCTCTACTGGTGGAGGCAGACAGAGAGAGACCTATGTGCCCTACTAAACTACCCCACCCCCAATCCTAGCCATCAGCATTGGCCGGTGTGTGTGTGTGTGTGTGTGTGTGTGTGTGTGTGTGTTAGTATTGCTTTCAAAGTATTCCAAGATATGAGACATTAAAGAAATGAGACATACATTTAAAGCAGGATTGTACTACTTTAAAAGTCGTGAAGAGAATCCTGGGGATTGTAGTTTGCTAATGGTGCTGACCTCACAACGATACAGATTCCATCACCCCTAACCGACTACAGTGCCCAGGATTGTCTCCAGGAACTGTTAAAGTGCCACCATAGAGCTTCAGGTATATGATGCAGATGAGCCATTAAATCAGAAAATTCATTAAGGTCCAGATCTAGGAAAAGCAATGCACAAAAGGACTGGGAACATCCAAAGTTGCTACCGGTATGCTTACAGTTCCCACGTCTGGATCTCTGCATTCAGTACTTGGAATGAAATGTGCATCCTTCGAAAGATCATTGGGATCATTAGGTTTTATAGCGCTGATTATTGGGGTGGGAGAGGTGTCTAACAATGATAGTTTACGTTAAGGTTGCTAACCCACAGTCTGAAGGCCATGCCTGCCCATCACAAGCAATATTTTGTAGGCCCTTGAGACCCCAACCAAAATTTGTCATTTTATGAAAATTGACTGCTCCCATGGGCCCCCTTCTGTGATGTCATGAAGCCAGATAAAAAGATGTGTTTCCTCCAAGACCCCACTAAATTCATCCCTTTTTTGCCATGCCCACTTTTACATGTTGCCTTCAACGTGTTGATCATGGGTCAAAAAAAGGTTAGCCATCCACAGTTTAGGCCATTCTTGGTTTGTCTATTTGACCTGCCTTATCTCTTCTTCTGCCTTCTCTTCTCTTTCCCTGCCCTATGGATCACTGCAAGGCTTCCCACCCGCAGTGGAGCAGCCAAGCCACCCGCTCACTCACTGCCCCATCTCCTTCTTTCATGCACAAATGACATAAAATAGGAAGCAATTCTCAGAAGGGTGGCCTGGAGACTAAGAATGGGTCTGCAGCAGGCCACATCAAATTGGTCATGGGGAAGCAGCTATTCCACATACATTTTTGTTCCCTTCACTCTGTCTCTGCTTTCACCCATGCCATTTAAATAAGGGAGCTGTTGGACAGGAGAGAGGTGGCAACCTCTTCGACATTAAATTTCAATCTGTGCAACATTACTGTAATCTGTGTGCATGTGTGCCTTGCTCTAACATTGCTTTTGGTGTTCTTTATTTATTATGGGGAAAGCAATTGGAGAATGATTGCTCACCAACTGCGGTCCTCCTTATCTGTGCAAAGTTGGAGATCACTAAGACAAAAAGAATAGAGGCTATGGAACCAACAGTGCTTTCTGCATCAAACTGAATACGCATATACGACACCATTGCGAGGAAACTAACATCATACCCTGTTCGTTCCATATTGTATTTTAGTACTCACCATCGCTGACCGTAATGTTTTACAGAATGCTCTACTTAGAATACCACAAACCACATCAAAATAAAAAGATGGCCTCAGAAACTATATTTTCTAATATAATTTCTCACTGTTCTATCTTGAAGCCCATGTTTGCTTCAGTTACTATGAACACTGACCAAAAAATGTAATGGTATGTTTTTTATTTTAAAAAAATCTGCGGAAAAGACCTTGTCTTCAAACACAGGTTAAAGCTGAATAGTATATGTTGAGGTTTATACTGTATTTTCATGTAAAGCATGAAGAGGCAGGGAAACAAGAGATTCTCAAAAGAATTTTTCCATACATTCCATGCCACTACCACACCCTCTAACACAGGCTTCCTCAAACTCGCCCTCCTGATGTTTTCAGACTACAATTCCCATCATCCCTGGCCACTGGTCCTGCTAGCTAGGGGTCATGGGAGTTGTAGGCTAAAAACATCTGGAGGGCCGAGTTTGAGGAAGCCTACTCTAACATTTCTCTGATGAAAATAGGGACGTCTTAAGGAAAGGCGAGATATTCCAGGATCAAATCAGAAACTGGGATGGCTTCTGTAAATCTGGGACTGTCCCTGGAAAATAGACACACTTGGAGTGTCTGCATGAGGTAATTTTAGAAACATATGCATTATTTCACTTTTGAAGCATACGAGTAACATTTCTCTCCCCCATTCTACATTATTCTATGATTTAAAATGGGGGGAGCAGGCTTTAAAGCTTGTCAGATCTGCTCTATTTTCTTTTAATAGAACCCTTAAGATCTGCCAACCAGATAACCAGGTGCAAAAAGACATGCCTTTAGAAACAAAGAGCACACTTTCTGAGCCCCAGAATTTGTTTTCAGTGTTAGAACTGAGCTATGCTCACCAATCTTTAACAGATGCAAAAACGACTCTTGGTCTTCATTTCAGCAGCATAATAAAAGCAACAAAACAAAGCCATTTTGCTATATCTATTGTTAAATAATTACGAGTCAGAAACCCTTGCCAATCTACTCTGCAAAGCACTCACACAACTTCTAGTAGATCCCAACCTTCATTCTGCCCACCCATATTATACAACACAGGAATGAGATGGACCAACAGACCTGGCCAAGAAACCTACTGCCCATTACTGTGGCCTGAGCACCATTATATCTTTGTGGGAGAGAGAGAGGAGGAAGTCAGAGAAGCAACTATGAGGCTTCTCAAATATAATAATTTGTTAGTTCCTTTCTAATCAGCAACTGAACGTAGTTAACAATAAAAAAGTAAATGTGATTAACATAAATTGAAACTCTGCTACATCTTCTCTTCTAGAATATTTTCATAAATTTTGACATTTAGCAGTCTAAGCACATAGTATGCTCATTGATTTTGGAGAGATTAGGACACACGTTTCAGTATCTCTTCACTGAAGAAAGATGCCTTTTTAAAATAACAATATAAAAAATTTCCAGGGGGCAAGTAAATTAAATTTTCTGCTGGGTTAATTAAACCAATGGCAGGGAAGCAAAAAAGTGTAATCTTTCCCTAGAGAAATGTAGAGCTGCCCAGAGCCATTTATTTAAATAATTCATATTACATATGATTTGAAGATGTAGACACAGCATTGGTAAAAATGGACTATATAAGATTAGGTAAAGGTAAAGGGACCCCGGACCATTAGGTCCAGTCGTGACCAACTCTAGGATTGCGGCACTCATCTCGCGTTATTGGCCGAGGGAGCCGGCGTATAGCTTCCAGGTCATGTGGCCAGCATGACAAAGCCACTTCTGGCAAATCAGAGCAGCACACGGAAACGCTGTTTACCTTCCCGCTGTAGCGGTACCTATTTATCTACTTGCACTTTGACGTGCTTTCGAACTGCTAGATGGGCAGGAGCTGGGAGTGAGCAACAGGAGTTCACCCCGTCGCGGGGATTTGAACCGCTGATCTTCTGATCAGCAAGCCCTAGGCTCTGTGGTTTAACCCACAGATTATCTACTTCTTAAACTGGGCCTTAAACTTGGTCATCATGTAATTTCACATGAAAGAGGCAGTGGCTTGCCCACAAAACCATATCTAATCTATCTATCTATCTCTATCATCTATTCACATACTCGCTAAGAAAATACAACAACAATATGAAGGTTTCCTAGGTGCATACACAGGGACAAAGAGCCAAAAAGCAGAGGCACATTTAGGGGCACGCGACTGGTTTAGTTGCACTGGGTGCAGAGCCTTGGGAACACCACAGGGGACTTCACAACTATTATTTAGAATGGAGCAGGAGAGGCAGGGGGCACCAAATTTGAGACCCCAAGGTCTGTCATTGCAAACAGTCTGGATAAAAGTAATCCAGTTTTTTACTTTTCCAAAATCCCGAGTAAGGCACTATCTTTATTGGGCCAATCAAAGGGTCACAAAATACTGAAGAGACCTCTGAACTCTTAATCAGGCTGGATGTCATTTTTTACATTATTATTATTATTATTATTATTATTATTATTATTATTATTATGAAAACTGTTAGGCTCTCTTACTCGCAAGTAGGACCCTGGCAGAGACACATGCCCAACTGGCATGTTTTCTCCCTCCTGGTCAATCGTTTGGGAGCTTCAAAAGCTTTTTCCAGCCCGAATATCACAGCGACTGATGCCAACTGACATCAGCACACTTACGGATCCGCAGAGTTTGCGCAATTGCGTATTAGAACTCAGTAGCACAGCATGTGGCTAATCTACATATTATTTACATATTTATTTACACACAGAGCACTGCAACATGGCTCCCTCTCTCTAGCATCAGACAGCAAAGAGAATGAACAAAGGACAATAGTCCCACTTCACGGAACACAGTAACACAAACATCCTGTCTCTGTCACTGTGGAATGAAAGCATACACCATCATGTGATAGACAACAATCCCATGAATGCAAACACGGGGAATGAATCTCTAACAACAACTGGTATGCAAGAAGAGAAATAAATAAAATGTCTGTGCAACAACCAGTACCCAAAAAAACTCCAAACAAACCTCAATTGCTTTCCACTATCAGATTCCAATTATTTGGGAAAAAAGTTTCCCCTTGGTTGTCTGTCAGGAAGGAAAAATCAGGACAGTTTCCTATCAAGACATAAAACTATTTCTGTTACAATTATGAATATTGCATAGATCCATATGCCTGAAAAATACAAATGACTATTAACAACATGTGGAATGCCTAATATCTTGTCAGGCTTGAATGTGAAAATTAGTGACAGAATGCTGATTGAGGTTTTAACCTTTTTGTTGTTGTTTTCATGTAAAATGGTGTCATTTGCATAAAAATGCTTGTTAGCATTTATGTGATATGGCCTGCTTTTCATTTGCTCTGCTCAGGGCAGCTTACAACAGTTTTAACAGAACAAAAATTAAACAATCAACAACAAAATTAAACAGCAGTAAGAAAAAAGTGGCAGGTATAGGAGGTAAAACTAATCTAAAAATAAACACAAACAAACACAGAGGAGCAGCCACAAAAGTCCTCTGGGAAGAGAAAGACACTTATAAATATTGTTCAGGTTGATGGCGTCCATTGCAGGCAAATAATCAGACTCCAGACTATTGGAATGAAGACCAATAGGTACAAGAATAAAATGTGTGCTTAATAAAACAGAGAGCAAGGTTTATAATCCAGTTAGCGTGAAGATTAAAATTGTTCTAGTTCCAACTGAGTTCAAAAGACATGAAATACAAATAATTAACTGGCCTGCAGAGAATGTTTAAAAGTTCCTCTTTCAGGTTATTAAAAAATATTTTTGCTTAAAAAAGAAAAACCAAGGCCATTTTGAAATTAATTAAATATCATATTATGTCATCTAATGTTTTCTCAAGGGTTTGAGTCATAAAAACAGGCCACACAGTTTATTGAATTAAATGTTTACTTCTCTATGTGCCAAATAACTTTTCCAACAGAATAAAATAAACACCAGATGTTTCTTCTATTTATTGCTTAGCTCAGTAACTGTTTTGTGTGGGGAGGGGGTTGTAAAATATAATTGATCAGCAGAGTTTCAGTCCTGCGGTGGCAAACTTTGCATGGTTTCAAGAATGCATTGGTTTAAGAAAGGTGTTATCCCACAACAAAAGGTCACAAATCGCTGCAAAATGTCATAATACTGTCCCACATTCTGCTGATTCCTTATCTCACCTCGCCCACACCTCCCAGCTCCAAAATGACTAATGTTTTCTATGAGTCCTATAATGTTATCCCTTGGCCCCCACTCCTATGCATCTCTTGGTTTCCATCTGCCCTCTCATCCATCTGAAACTGAGCAACCTGAACAAGCTGCTTGTATAAATTAGACTAGTCAGACCTTTCCGGATCCGTAATATAGGCCCTATCTTGACAAAGGGAACATGCAGGCCAGGAGCAGAAGCGGGTTAATTCACTTATACATTACTTTAGAATGATGTTTAATATCAGCTAATTCTGAAGTTGGGAAGCAAGACAAACAAAAAGGTGTTTCTTTTTCTAAAATAAAAAGCTTCTGAGGTGTCAACTTACTCTTTCCTGTAAAATGATGGGACTTACATCAAAGCTTTGTCACTGCATGCAAAGTTCAAACCCGCCAGATAAATGAGAAACAGCAGAAAGTGTCATAAACCCATCAGGGGAGAAATAAATCAAAAAAACAGCAGAAGTGATTTTTAAAGGATTTGCCTAGGATAGAAATAGCTTAAAGCTCTTGACATTTAAAGTTTTACTATTGCATGTGGAGAGATAAATCTATGCCCCTTGCTTCTTCTAATTATTGGGTAGGTATTTGCAAAACCTGGATGTCCTGAACAAAAAGCAGTCAGCTACCAGATATGTACAGTACTCACCTTCGCAAAGGGAGCTCCCTCTGGGTATGTTAGTACATAGGCGGCTGAAGGTCCAGGTGATATGGCTTGTTTCAACCCGATCCATTCACTCACTGGGAAGATGCCTTCGTGGATGCTGCAGTCACATAAGCTCCACTGAGCACAGGGGGACAATTTCCTAGAAAGACAGGGAGAGACACAACTAGGAGTGGAGGAATGGCAAGGAACAAGCTGCAGAAGACACAGCAGCAGGTGTTGGCATTGGAAAGTAAATGCAATATACAGCAGCTGGGGTTCATGAAGCCCCTGAGCCATGCAGGTGTCAAGGTTTCTGAGATTTCCCTTTTTGTTTAAAGGGCCACTGTCCTTGAGCTGATGGGGACAGTCCAAGTTGCACTGCTACTACCCACTCTGGTTCTGGGAACTTGGAGGAGGACCCCTGCAGCTCTAGCACTGCAGCAGTAAATGCTTTATTAGGCGATAAAAGATGGGGCCCCTTTGCAGGATTTAGGAGCATCACTGGAAACCTCTGTTAACTACAAAACACCCAAATTTTGGAGTGAATCAGATAATGTTGGGGGGTGGGTTGATACCTGCGACTCCCAGTTTGAGTATCCGATGGGGGGCGGTACAAAATGTGGGGTGGGAGCATACTGGATGTAAACAGGAGAGTAAATCATCATTATGCAGCTGCAAACTGGATGGTAACTTTAGTTTTTTACACTCTAGTTTTGAGGATTGGTATTTCTTCAGGGTACTATATAAAGGGGTAGGGACGCGGGTGGCACTGTGGGTTAAACCACAGAGCCTAGGGTTTGCCGATCAGAAGGTCGGCGGTTTGAATCCCCGCGCCAGGGTGAGCTCCCGTTGCTCGGTCCCAGCTCCTGCCAACCTAGCAGTTCGAAAGCACGTCAAAGTGCAATTAGATAAATAGGTACCGCTGCAGCGGGAAGGTAAACGGCGTTTCTGTGTGCTGCTCTGGTTCGCCAGAAGCGGCTTTGTCATGCTGGCCACATGACCTGGAAGCTGTACACCGGCTCCCTCGGCCAATAACGCGAGATGAGCGCCACGACCCCAGAGTCCGTCATGACTGGACCTAATGGTCAGGGGTCCCTTTACCTTGACCTTTACTATATATAGGGTTGAATTCAATGGAAGTTACTTCTGAGTAAACATGAAGAATTGCACTATGAGTACTTAAAAAAATAATCTTTAGCTTTACTTAAAAGATCCCTGTGTTGCAAAAGTGCATCTTCTCAAACTCAAATGAATATATTTTAAAGCCTATTGTTTTAACTTGCTGTTTGCAAATAAAAACAACAAGTTAAAACAATGGGTTTTAAAATCTCAATCATTCTGTCATAATGCAGTGCTAGAAGGCACAACTTGTTTCCTCTCATGTAGTATACAAACTATCTAAAATTTACAGTGTTATGTTTCACGTAAAGTAAAATATTACTGGAAGACTTAATGACAGGAAAATCTCATAAAAAGAAACCAGCATAATATATATTTCTCACTCCCACCCTGCACCCATTTAACATTTTAGAAGAATCTGAGGGAAAAGCTATCGAACTAACTGTTTGGTTGCTTTGATGTGATCACAGCAGTGGCTAATGTGGATTTGTTTTTTAAAACATCAGGAAAGAGGTTGTAAAGGGATATAAATGTAGTTCTTATTGAACAAAGTAGCAATCTCAAAAAGGTGGATTCAAAGGCATCTAAGTTCTTTAATTCCAGCCTTCAGGGGCATTGTTTGATCCTAGTAAATAGACTGCATTATTCCAGCTTCCTCTAAGATGAGTATGGAACATCTTTCTTCAGTTGAAAGGAAGAATCAGTATTTCTGCTTAATTACCTTTATGTCTTTGATGGATTTCATGCTTTCTTTGTGCAGAAAAACACAGGAAATTTTGCATGATGACAATGAGAAATGCATTACATTTTTTTTTCTATGCATACACTATGAAATATAGTGCATAGCATAATCTACTCCAGCTATGTGCTTTTGATTCTTACATGCATTGCAGAGACTCTAACGTATTACTGGAAATGAGGGGTTATCTTAAAAGTCACTTGATCACACGCCTTGTCAGCAACACTAGGGAAATGACTTGATTACAGGTGGCTCAAATTACTTTGTTTCTTGGCTGAAATGAATAGCTTGATCCAGGACGTTCTGTACCACACTTGAGAAGATGGGCTACATTTCCATAAGTAATGTCATTTGTACTTGCTTACCACACATGTGGTAATGTGCAATGTGTCAATTCTGCACTCAAGGCAGTTTAAAATGTAAAATAATGGCATACAGTCTAATAGACATTCCTGAATTGGCAGGATCTCTGATAGGCTCTGTAAACATATCTGCAGTATGTATGCATGTAGGAAATTTTTGCAGGTTATAAATAAACACATATATAGAATGGAGTAACATTTGGGTGATAGACAGAATACAAAAGAGAAAAAGAGGTGAAGAGGAAAAAGGGGGAATTCAGGTCCCAAATATTTCATAAATATAATAAGGTGGGGGTGGTGTCAAAACCTCTGATTTTGCGATGCTGAAATACACAATAGTAAGAGTCATGTTCTGATACAGCCTACCACTTTTGATTTGCCCCACCACCACTGGAATATGGCCCCAATAGCAGGGACGCAGGTGGTGCTGTGGTCTAAACCACTAAGCCTTTTAGGCCTGACAATCAGAAGGTCAGCAGTTCAAATCCCCACAACAGGGTGAGCTCCTGTTGCTCTGTCCCAACTCCTGCCAACCTAGCAGTATGAAAGCATGCCAGTGCAAGTAGATAAATAGGTACCACTGTGGCGGGAAGGTAAACAGCGTTTTTGCGTGTTCTGGTTTCTGTCACGGTGTGCCAGAAGCGGTTTAGTCATGCTGGCCACATGACCTAGAAAGCTGTCTGTGGACAAACGCCGGCTCTCTCAGCCTGAAAGCAAGATGAGCACCACAACCCCATAGTCACCTTTGACTGGTGACTGGTGACTGGTTTACCTTTTTTTAAAAAAACCTATACCCCAATAAGGTTTTCCATAAGGGGAAGTGGCCATCTAGCTGAAAACAATTCCCACTCCATGGCATTGCCTTCCCCTATTGTGCCTGCTGATTATTATGGGAGAAAGGAGTTAATGGGAACAGTGTGTGAACCTTTGCCACCTTAAAAGCAAAGGCTAAGGAGTAAACCATACACAAATCCTGAGTGGAGTAACTAAGGGTGGCACCTCCTCCTGGCAACCCCTGCAGCCAAGCTGGTGTCAAACATATTGCTCTGCTTTCCTTTGGACCACATCAGTGATGCCAGGAGGGGATTCTTGTTGTGTGGGTAGCTCAGATCCTCCATACACACTGCCCAGGCTTGCGCCCTAGGGAGGTCACTTCAGTGCTTCTAACATAGCAGTTTGACTTCACCCCTAGTAGCACACTCCATTCTCTCTTGAGACCAACAACATTCAGTTTCAATAAGTACCATTGCCCTTGACCCAGATTAGTTCCCCTCAAGTTGGAAACTTCTGCTTGCATTGAAGAAGTGCTGTTTGCAAATCTCTTCACTTGTGGCAAAAGGTGTTATTTCCCTTCTAAGTCATTGCCTTCTAAGTCATTGCCATGCCAGGAATTGGTAATTCAGGATTTCCTGATCGACTTTTGGGTGATTTGAAGTAGATTAGCAAGGATTCCTGACTCCCTGTGGTTTAACCATGGCAACTGGGAGCTCAGGTCTGGCACACAAAACAAATTCCAGCACTCTTTTGCAACTGACTGCTTCTGGTGACTCTCAGGGTTCTAGTAAGAAACAAAATAAATCTTGCAAGACTGAACTCTGCCCACTCTTCACTTTTCTAGGCATGTGCAGGTACCCACTGAAACCACGTGCCTCTTGCCAGTCCTCTCCCTACTTTCCACTCTTGAAATAGCTCAGAGAGATCAGTCTGCAAAGAACATTCCAGATTTTCCCTTGCATTCTAGGGAAAGAAGGCAGGGACTTCTGGGCAGGCTCAGTCCAGATTGCTTGTGTCTTTCTGCTGCAGGTAGCATAAAGGAAATTGGAATGTTGTGGACAGCAGTGGCTGTGTTTCCTATCACCCACATGGAACAGAGAAAAATGGTCCATTTATATGAGTAGCTGCTAAATACTGTAGCTTTCTACCCACACATATGCCATGAGATGCATGGAGTATTACCTGCTACTAGCAATGGGTTGTTTGGGTTCCTTACTTTTCACAGGCTAAAGAAGGTTCATAACTCAAAACTCTGTACCTTCTAGGATGTCAGGAAGCTTGAGTTTCTCAAACTATTTTGTTGGTTGTTTTTTTTTAAAAAAAATTAGGGTGGTTTGTTAAATTTTTCACACTGTCCTTTGGAAGGGGGGGACATTAATTTAGTTATTAACCCAAAGGGACATACTGAAAAGGTGCCCATGTATATTACAGAATGCAAGAGGAAACAGAAGTTCAGGGCTCAGTCTCTTTATCCACAGTTCTGCCTTCCCTCATTTCCTCCCTCCGCAGCACAGCACAAGTGCAGTTAATTACAGGGTCCTCGAAAAGGGGATTCAACTCTCCTTCTTACCAATTAGCCTTGATGTGAAGGTCTGCAAGGGGACTTCCCTGCTGCACCCTGTGTTTCTCACCTGCTTAGAGGCAGAATTGGGGCACCAGTCAACAGGGCCTGCCAGCAAGCAAGACAAGCAGCTTCTCTTCTCTGGCCTGAGAAAGCAGAAAAGAAACAGCTGAGACATGATAAAGCTGTTGACCTGGAGACTTAACAGCTCCTTTCAACAGGCTTCCTCAACCTTGGTCCTCCAGATGTTTTTGGCCTACAACTTCCATGATCCCTAGCTAGCAGGACCAGTGGTCGGGGATGATGGGAATTGTAGTCTCAAAACATCTGGAGGGCCGAGGTTGAGGAAGCCTGCCTTACAACTTGGGAGGACAGAAGGAACCTACCGTAACAGGAGGGCAATTGGCTGGAGCCCTGGCTGAGCCTCAGGTGAAAAGTGATTCCTAACTGCACACCTGGCTAAGAAACCTGCTTGGCAGGGGGTTGGACTGGATGGCCCTTGTGGTCTCTTCCAACTCTATGATTCTATGAAACTTTCCCAGAAGCCTGTCATGTTGCATCTTCTGAGAATCAGCTTATTTAGATGCTGCAGATGATTAACGGACAAGAATATTTATTCAGTCCATTGATACCACTTGTCACAGAGCATACCATTCCAAAATGTTTGCCAGCAGACAAAGTGGCATGGACAAGGATTGTCTGTGTTGAATGGCACATAGAATCATAGAATTGTGAAGCTGGAAGGAACCCAAGGGTCATCTAGCATCCTGCAATGCAGGAATCACAATTAAAGAATTCTAGACAGATAGCAATCCAACCCCTGCTTAAAAACCTCCAGTGAAGAAGAAACCACCAGCTTTGGAGGTAGCCGGTTCATAACTGATCAGGCCTTAACAAAGACTGTGAGATCATTCAGCACAGCAGAGTACAAGGCAAGAGAAACTGAATAACAGGATGTAGCTTCTGAGATACAAGACAAAATGCCCTTTGACGATGAGGAGTGCTTATAACACACATCACAGGTGATAAAACCAGTGCTGCAGACAATGGCTTAGGGGGGCGTGTCATTCACCCCCCCCCACCTTCACCCACCTGCCTACCACCATTTTTTACGTACTCCAATCAGCACTCATCTCTTTAGCAGCAGTTAGAGATTGATTCCCTGTTGGAGGTTACTGCGTTGCTATGTGTGGGTGCATCTGTTTTTGCTTCACTTCTATCTTACTGGGTCAATAGTTCTTAAGCCATAAGGGAGGAACCCTGGTTTCCCAGGTCCTGGTCCTGCTTGCACTGCAGGCTTCATTGTGCATCTGCTTTGCCATTGTGAGAACATGATGCTGGACAAGATGGGCCTGTGGCTTGATCAAGCAGAGCTCTTCTTATGTTCTTATACCATAGAACTGAGATTCCAAAAACCAGAAATCAAGCAAACTTGAGGAAAACATGCAGCACTTTGGCTAAAAATATTTGGTTCCTACATCCATGATGAAGAGAAGAAAGGAAATAGACTGGAAGCAGGTTGTGTGGATAAATAGTTCCGATTCTGAACTAGACACTAGCTTCACTGAAGAAAATATGTCAGGGAAGCTTGCACTTTCTCACACTTTCAGAACTAAGAAGATGGACTACTAGCAAGTTTCAAAAAGTTGTTCGTGTTCTAACTTACCTTGATATTAATGGGTACTTCTAGGTGCCCTATTTATTGCACATTCGTCCCAATTTGTTTGCCAGGGGATTGGATGATGTGTTCAAGCGTTAGCCCACACTTTCCAGTGCATTTTCCTGCCACTTTCCTTATCGCAAAAAGTTATATCTTTGAACATAGTAACAAGAAACATTATGGAATTATGTATTTATTTGATTACTTTTATCAGAATGTAAGTGATGGAACTTTCTGCTAATCTTCCATTTTTCTTGTCAAGGCTCTGTATGCTGACTTGATTGTTGCTTATTAGTAATTGTTCTTTCCTATTGTTGTTTTACATTTGAAAATCAATAAAATACATTTAAAAAACAAAAGTAACATCTTTTGAAGTAGCAGGTTTGCTGCACAAGACCTCGCAGTCTCCTATAATGGCACAGCCTGAAATTGCTGGTAAGTGATTTAACCCCACCCAAAAGGGGAGATGGGCTGCAAGTGCCTTAGGTGTAAACCAAACTACCAGGAATCTAGGAGGGGAAGAGTAACAAAGAATGCTTGTAAACTGCCATGAGGAATCCATAAAACATTTGTGTTTATCTTTATGTTCTCCTTTAGGTTCGATTTATGAAAAGTGTGGGCATGAATGCTGCTTGTCAACTGGAGACGTGATTAAAGTTGTTGGATTAAAAGTTAAGAAAGTCCTGGCAAGCAACTGTGAAAGTGAATATGATGCTAGCTTCTGCTCCACTACAGTTGAGCTACCTTTACATTTTCCAGGTACAGTTTGAATATTTTCTGGTTCGATAAGGAAACAAAAAAAGTAAATAAAAACAGAATTAGATATTTTTGTAGTATATTGCAGTAAGTTTCATTTGTAACGTGCTTGAGGTTATAATGAAGGCACTTCAGTTCAGGGCCATCTAGAGCAGGTCGCTCCGGCGCCCTCGCAGCGCCCCACGCCACCAGGAGTGCACCTAGAGCCGGGCCTGCTTCAGTTAGTGGTACTTTCTACTCAATCTTATATCAGAGATGAACAAAATGTGCACAATTATGTCTCTGAAGTGAAAGAAAAACACTAAAGCAAAACAAGTTTGTATAATAGGTCATTTCATGGCCTGTACGGTTAAATGTCCCACATCATAAAATAAACAAGGCTGTCCTCAGTTTGAACCTCTTATTGATTAAAACGTATCTCCATGAATCAATCACCCAAGGCTCTACTTGATTAATGCCCTTTGTTTCATTTAATGTTGTCCAAAATTATCCTTTACAAATAGAGGAAACCATGTGCTATTTGTTTCTTTTTTCATGCATGATGCATGAAGTGCTGTACACCAAAATAATAAAAATTACAAAATGTAAATGCAACAAAAACAAAATGTTAAACCAATAACCCAACCATAACTGTACACAAATGGTGGATTACAAAAACAAATAAACTCCTTATAATTTCAACAGTATACTGATTGAACTACATGCTAAGCAAAATATGAGGTTGGCATTAAAATCACCTACATCTTCTGCCTTTCTCTGCCTCTATGAGATGTGTAATGCAATAAAATACAAGTCATTATCATACTGCTAATTTGTCTTCTAGCTATGTGTGTAGTCCAGAGTAGCTTTTGTACCATTTGAGAGAAGAGAAGACAAGAAATGGGTGCATTCAGTGTCAGCTTCTCTGCAACATGCAATTCCAGTTAGAGATGCTTCAAAAGAGATGTTATGGTGCAGCTGAGTAATAAGTTATAGTTTAATTGCACGGCTAAATTAAATCCCACTGCTATCTGTAAACTTCCCATTGAATCTTCCTTTAAGAGAAAACCACTCTACCCAAATGTACTAACAAAACAATCCCAATGGGTATGATTAACATGGAAATAAAGATGCCCTTTAGGTACTGCAGTTGCAGAAGCTGCTGTATCTAGTAATATTTCAATGTTGCAATTAGAGCTGAACAACCAGGTGGGTCTACTGCCTAAGCACAGAATTCATGCTAGTAGTTTGGCTATGCAGCATTTTCTTCTCCCCACTTTTTTTTTTACTTCTGTATTAGATCTGATTATGCAAATTAATATAGTGCCTGTTAAAAGGATAATTAATATGAATCGCAGACCTTATTCTGCCAGTATTGTTGCATGCTCCCGAAAGCTTTGGTCTGTATTCTTCATATCACTAAGCAAATTGTTCCAACACACAGCACAAGGATTTCTATTTTTGAAATGGAACTTTATCCCCATCTTCCCACCACCACCACCATGCACCCCTGAAATTTATTCTATGGTTCCACCCAACCCTCTGGAGCAGGGCATGTGCAGAGTCTTCTTGTGCTAACACAATTATTTTGTTGAATCCCAAAGCTAATTCCTCTTTTCCTTCTAACAATCAGGGGAAACTGGCTCAGTCCTCTTCTGAGCCATTGCTGCAAACAGAGTACCCATAACCCACCAAACACTTTTCACTCACCATTGCCTCCCATTGAAGTGCTTCCCTTTCCGCAGGCCATCAGACACTTCCCATCAAACAAGGGAAGGGGTGGAGAGAAGAACTCTGACTACTTTAGCACCCAAGAAAACAACTGAAGACACACACACACACACACACACACACACACACACACACAGTATTTAAGTTAAATTCAGAAAGAGGGATGAACAGTGCCGGATTTATGTATAAGCTAAACAAGCTATAGTTTAGGACCCCATTCTCTTGGGCCCCCCAAAAAAAATGTAAAGGAAAAAAACTGGATGTACATTTCCAAAATATAAGATTAAAAAACAAATAGAATAAAACCTACATGCAGCAACAGTGGCAAATGGCTTCAGATACCTATTAGGTCCATAAATTACCATATAGCATATATTCAACAACAAAAACAGCAACAATTTGTTGTTGACAAAGGACAGCTGGACATATAAAGGGCCCCATTACCTTCAGTAGCTTAGGGTCTCATCATACCTAAATCCAGCCCTGGGGATGAAAGATTACTAGTATATACTTACATAAGTTTTTTCACTGCTAGATACAATTTAAACACACACACACACACACACACACACACACACACACACACACACGAAAACGTGCTACAATCCACGTCTTTTCCCCCTTGGCACAAATTATTCACACACAGAGGAGTAGACACACACACACACAAATGACATACATATTTCTGTACAAATAAAAGGAGAAATAATACAAATGGCTTTTTGAAAGGCAGTTATCATTTTTAAAATGTCATTTCCCTGGTTTTATACAAACATCCTGAGTTCAGATGATACCTATGATTATGTTAGCAATTTGAATTGCAAACATTTTATGAGGTTATTATTTTATGAATTTGTTTTCATCCCCAAGCCAATGCCCCCATTCTTGGGTACCAATGAAATGATAACTACAAATGTTAAGTATTGGATACTTTTTAATGTTTGCATCATTTCAAGGCACCTTTATTGAATAAAAATGTTCCTTTGAAGGTCTTTGCAGGATAGTGGCTGACAAAACACCATATGTTGGCGTTGAAGAAATTGTGAAAAAAGTTTTGATTGGATCAACACAACTGCAACATCCCTGCTTCTATTGCTCTAAGGATATAAAAGTAGAAAACCTGACCATCAAACGGGGTGAGAAGATCATATTCAACTCTGTGGAAGTCAGCAATGGGATATTGACTGTACACTGTGGATTAATGAGGGATGGCCAATTCCATGCCTTTGTATTGCCAATTTCACAAGACGGTGATTTCTATGAATGGGAAGATGACCAGACTTATACCCTGAAAGAGATTGCCAAATGGAAAATCCCAAAGAGCAGGAGTCGGAGTGTGACATTTACTCATATCTGCAAAGCTAGGAACTCCACCAGCTTGCTTCCTATGGATTTTGATGGCTGCATTGTTCTGACACCAATATATGAAGTACAAGCAGTGATGAAATGTAAGTTAATTACTATCTTTGTCAACTATCTCTGCCTGATTAACAACATACTGTACTCAAAAGTGAAACTAAATGGTTTACAGATCAGTTTCAAATGTTGTTTGCAGTTCCCCCCAAAGAATCCTGAGAACTGTAGGGTGCTGGAAATTGTAGCTCTGGAAATTGTAGCTTTGTAGGGAGTAAACCACAGTTCCAGGAAATGTGCTTTAAAGCTATGGTGTGTATACAGCTTCTGGTACTGTCCATATCAGAATTTACTGTGTGTTTGCAGCTGTTTGCATTCTCATTTAATTTGCGTGGACTATTCAATGTTACCTTCAAAGAGCACCAATCTTGATGCTTCTGCCCTGTAAATACCTGATACTGGGATAGTTTAATAACTTGGGAAAAATTAGGCTGCAAATTCTTCACTCAAGGTCTCAAACAGTTTGTTTTGGTGTTTTTAGGTGGGTGGATCAATCATTACTTCCTGCTATTTTCGTGCTTTCGTTTCTTTTCTGGCTATGCTCTTAACCAGGGGTAGGCAACCTAAGGCCTGGGGGCCAGATGCGGCCCAATCACCTTCTCAATCTTGCCTGCGGAGAGTCTGGGAATCAGGGTGTTTTTACATGAGTACAATGTGTCCTTTTATTTAAAATGCATCTCTGGGTTATTTGTGAGGCATAGGAGTTCGTTCATTTTTCCCCCTTCAAAATATAGTCTGGCCCATCACATGGTCTGAGGGACGATTGACCGGCCCACAGCTGAAAAAGGTTGCTGACCCCTGCTCTTAACTATTTCTGGCACACTCCTGAATGGAAGAGCATAACCCTCAGATTTGCACAAAACCAGAAAACTGCACACAAGTAAACCACATTTTAAAATTCTGCATCACGTATTGCAGAGCAATCTGAAAAGTTTGTATTGAGAATTTACAATTGCTTTCATTTATTTTCCAGCCATGTTCTTAACTATTTCAGGTGTGCTCCTGAAATGGAGGAGCTTAGCCTTATATATCTTTTGATTCCTTGGATTTGCACAAAACTGGAAAACTGCAAAAATTCTGTGCTGAGAATGAAAAACTAGATGTCAGGAAGGAGAGTTCTAACCTAGTCTTCCTCCTGATAGACCCAAAACAATTTGAATAAATGACGATTATACGTATGGCTTTCTTTGATCCATTGTTCATTTTTGGGGGGAAGCAGTGTTGTGAATATCCCTCCCACCTTCTTTTCCTTAACCCAATGGAGACAAGTCCTTTTTGAACATGTAACAAAGGTCTATTTTTATTTTAAAAAATTAAATGTCTGAAGTAGATATAAGTAGGGTCTTTTTAAAAAAAAAATTCTCAGGAGTTCTATGGATCTTTTAAAGTGACTTTCTTATGCTCTCAGAAAAGCTTTCCTCATTCTCCTTGGTGCTCATTCTTTTATAGCTTTTCTGTTCCCTCTGTGTAGCTTTTCCCCACCCTCCTTTGCCCTTTTCTATTCTTAAATGTTTAACCGTGAGCTTTGGTGCTAGAGTTTTCTTTTAGATATTTTCTTATAGACAAATTCATGGAGCCTGTCAATGGCTACCTTCACTGTCAGAGGCATTGTGCCTCTGGATACCAATTGCTGGGAGTCACAGGTAGGTAGAGTGAAATTGTGCTCATTATCTGGCTTCAAGTTCCCTGCAAATCTCTGGTCAGCCACTGTGAGAACAGGATGCTGGAACAGATGGGCCACTACCCTGGTCCAGAAGGCTGTTCTCATGTATTGGTGGAGGTCATAAGAGCCACAGTTCTCAAATTAATATGGAAACATAGAGGGTGGCTGTGGAGTTGTAAATAAAGGTGCAGAAGGGAGAAAAGGGAGAACCTATGATGTGGAGAAAATATATAGGAAAACTTGTTCTTGTATCATTCCTGAAAGGTGTGTCACGTAGCATAGCTGCCAAGTTTTCCCTTTTCTCGTGAGGAAGCCTATTCAGCATAAGGGAAAATCCCTTAAAAAAAGGGATAACTTGGCAGCTATGGTCACGTAGTAATACATTCAGGGTGAATAACTGCTGTCGAAGAAGCACCAGGTGACATTAAACCATGTGGCTATTGATCCATAATGTGAAGGACATCCTGACATCATGCTATTAGACATTTTCCATTCCATGCTGCAGGCTTCACTGTCTTGGTCCACATATAATACTAAGTAAATTCCTGCATTGCTGCAATGCAGGATGACCCTTGGGGTACCTTCCAACTCTATGATTCTATGAAACATATGGACTCCTAGAGAGGAGGCCATGAGCTCTTTGCTACTCCCCACTCCTCAGTCATTCTGCTGCTGTGCTCTGATAAGCCAAGCCAAGCTATATTTTGGCTTAGCATATTACCTAAACCCGGCTCATGGTTTTGCTTCCTCCAGACTAGGGGTGGGTAAATCTCCATTTTGGTTTCTCTCATTTTTTCATTTTTTCAGGCTTAAGTTCAGTTCTCCATATTACCATATCTGTCTGCAATTTTCTTTTTTCCTTTTCTTTTAAGTTCCCATAAAAATGCATTGGCATTTTAGTGTGAATTCATCATAATATGCACATTTTGTATTTATTACATTTTGGCAAAGCAATTTTCCTAATATAATGCATTTTCCCATGTTAATTTTACTAATACGTGCATTTTTTTACACCTTAACTGCCTGGTGAACTATGCTCCGAAATTCAGAGAAGTGATAATTTTGAAGGATGATTGTGTATCAGTACATGTTGTTTCAGAAAGTGCAAATTACCGGTAAATGTGAATTGAATTGAACTTCTCTCCCATCTTTACTCCAGACAAACCATGAGTTGTAACCAGTGTTAAACCATGGTAGAGCCCTACCATTAGACAGAGTGAGGTAGCTGCCTCAGATGGCAGATGCTGGAGGGCTGCGAGTGACAATGAAGTGTTGGAGGACAGAGCTGCGAGTGCCACATGGCCTTGTATTCCCTGAGCTTGACTGTTCAGGTCCTGCTTGCTGGAATCCCCAAGTCATCTGGTTGGCCACTGTGAGAACAGGATACTGGACTAGATGGGCCATTGGCATCATCCAGCAGGCTTTTCTTATGTTCTTACTGCTGCTCTCAGATGTGGTGGAAAACACTGTCCCATTCCATGTGTTGAAGTAAGATCCAGCTGTCTGTCTGATTGGCTTTTAAATGTGGAATGTGGTGGTGGGGATGCCTCAGGCAACAAAAGGTCTCTGTCTTGCATTCATCCTGACGTAGAACAGCTCCCATAAATTATGTCTTTCTGAGTCAGGAAATCAGGCAGAGGAACCAAGACATTAACAGAACAGCAATATTCAATTTGCCTACAACACAGTCTAGGCCATGGTGACTGAAAGAGGTCAACAGGAAAGAGGCAGACACACATCCAGAGTTTCAGGAGGGGAAGGAAGTGGGTTTTTGAAAGATACTGGTTTGCTTCACAGAGCCCAAAGGTTTATAAATATGCAGTTCTGGTTTTAGATCAAGGTTTATATTCAGCTTTTCACCACAGTTGAGTAGCAAGGCCTAGGCCTTAAATTTAAGTTTCAGCTATTTGTCAGATACAATAATATTGTTTCACAGCCCTGTGTCCTAACATACGCTTCACTAGCTTTCCTATTTCCAATAATATCCATGTGTTTCACTGTGCATTCAACATAGAAATCACGGAGAATATTTTCTAAGCAACTTCTACAATGTGCTGTTTAGAAGCAACTCACTTTCATGTGATAGCGATTTGCTTTCTGAACTGTGAAAAATGGATTCCCACATTTTCTTTGAAATACTATATATACGCATGAGATGGCTGTATCAGACACGGCACACATTCTGTAAATAAAACAGCTGCTGTTAAGAGGGACTAATCAATTTTTAGCTGATATCCAGAGCAGCAATGCTACTTCTTTACATCAGCCCAAGTGCAAGATTTGCAATAACCATGCCAATCTTGTAAGCCTCAGCAATGTTGCTTAGAGTGGGCTCACTAACTCAAAGCTCAAACTAAATCAGAGCTGAGAGAAGGGCTCCTCCAATTTCCCACCTGGCACAGAGTCCCCCCTCTCTGGCTTTTCTAATGGCTCATTACCTTTCCTTTGTCTTTGGTAAATGGCTGGTCTCCCAGGTGATTTCCTGAATACTGGAAGCTGGTTTGGCCTGTATTTTAACACTTTGCAAAATCCACTGCCTAGCAACCAATTTTAACATTCCAAGCACTGATTTAGTTCTAACACCTATCAGACCCAGTGGCTCTTGCCCCCCCCCAAACCTATGAGACCCTGGGTGACCCTGGCTGCTGGTGCCCGCTTAAGGACTGTCCCCAGTATTGGGACTGGTCCCCACCCCACAAGACCATCTTGAGCAGTTTATCTCACCCAATTCAGCAGAAGCCTGCTTCTCTTCTGGCTGCTCCTCTGGTGCCTTTCCCTCCAGCGCTGGCTGCTCCTCCACACGCACACATGCTCTCAGCTTTTCCTGCATGTTCTCACACACCTCCAGTTCTTCCTGCTGCAACCCTTTTTCTGGCACTCCCACAGGCACTGATTCAGCAGGCACCAAACTTCAATTCCTCCTGCTCTCCCTCTCCCACAGCAGAGTGGCAAAATCAATCAGAAGCTTCTTGGTTCTAGGCAGCCCATCCTTCTCTGATGTGCCATCTTGCCCCTTGCATTCAGCTACTGACTGCATCCCTTTGCAGTCTAAGCCCCTGAGCTGTCAGTCCACACTCTAAATCACTTTGGCCACCCAGTGCCAGATTATCAATCAGGCAGAGTAGGCACCAGCCTTTAGGGGCCCCATGACAACAGATCAAAATGATATTGATTTGATCTTGAAAGAAAATTACAATCAAGCTTTCTTAGTTCAATGTTATCTCACTGGAACACATGCACGAGGCCCCCACCCCACCCCGAGATTTCAACTGCCTAGAGTTTAATCTGCCACAGGGTTTAATCTGGCAATGTGCCCACCCCTTCCATATGGGTGCATAGGAGCCAACTCCTAGGGGACGAGATATCTTCTGCCCCCTAAAATACTTGAGGCTCCCCCAAAGTTGATGGGCATTGTCATTCAAATGGGGGGTGCTGTGTCATGTGATCAATTATGCAGGGTGGGGTACCTGCCTCCCCCAATATTTTATTCAAGTTGGCACCCCTGTATTGTGCCTCAAGGCTGGGCTCCTGAATCATTCTTAACCCCTTGTAGCATCTCATCAGGCATGGCTTCTCACCTCTCATGGAATCACATTTTTCTCTCCAAATTTAAGGAGGCCTCTCATGTACTTTGCTTGCAATTGCTTCATTTCATTGAACCACTGGTTCTGCTATTCCATCTGTCACTGGTTCTGCTGGAGCACCAACCTGAACTGCTCCAGGAATTCCTTCAGTGCACACGAAAGCTCATACCAAAATATAAACTTAGTTGGTCTTTAAGGTGCTACTGAAGGAATTTTTTTATTTTGCTTCGACTCAGAACAACACGGCTACCTACCTGTAACTGCTCCAGGAATGTTGCTGTTTCTCCCTCCATTTTGACTCTGGCACACCTGGCTCTTGGGCCATTCCTCCAGGAAACACACATATTACACCTGAAACCAGTGTTTCAAAATGATAGCATTATCTCTCATTCATATATATATATATATATATATATATATATATATATATATATATAAGAAATCATTAAAGGGGTTATACAGTTAATACACTGAGAGCCTCCTAAAACTACTAATGCAGGCATCCCCAAACTGCGGCCCTCCAGATGTTTTGGCCTACAACTCCCATGATCCCTAGCTAACAGGACCAGTGGTTGGGGAAGATGGGAATTGTAGTCCAAAACATCTGGAGGGCCGAAGTTTGGGGATGCCTGTACTAATGCATATGTAGAAGAAATTTATATTTTTACATAGTAGACCTTTGCACAACAATATCAGTTAACCTGAATTTTATCTCTTTTCAGTTCAAAAAGAGACTGTTTACTTCCTTTCGGATTTAGATGTTGAAGTCAAAGATGTCACTGACTGTTACAATATTCACAGTTTTCTTCAGCCATTGTCAATGGAAGATATCTTGGAAAGGACGTGCAATGAATTTCCTATCGTTGTTGCGGTAATTGAAGGCTCTGCCAGGAATAAGCAATCGTATAATTTTTTGTGTCCTGGTAGAGAAATAGTGATTTACAAAAAGTGCCAGGCAACACGAATCTTAGCGTCTGAGATCAAAGGTGATTCCTATAAAAGGCACTTTTTAATTCCTACCAGCTATAAAGGGAAGTTCAAAAGAAGACCACGGGAGTTTCCAACTGCCTATGACCTAGAAATAGCAAGGAGTGTGAAGGAGAAGCTTCATGTTGTTGCTACCAAAGCCTTTGAGTCCCCTTATGAAGGGCTGTCTTCTGTTTCCATTGGAAACCAATTTTTAATTCCACAGTGCCAACTAAGTGAAGTTGTTGATCCAGGGAAGAAGGAAGTAGAAAATGGTTTGGCCTGTGAACAAATTCTATCACCAAACGAAACCCACAAGAGTATACTTCTTCCAATGTGCATGGAAGGGGGCTTTGTTGAACTTGTCCATGATAAGAAGCAGTATGAACTTCTGGAGCTTTGCAAATATTTCCGTCTTCCATTTAAAGTCAAAGTCTCCTTAAGGGATCTTTCCATCCAAGAGGATATATTGGCTGGCATACCATGTCTGCAGCTTGAAGAAAAAATAACAGATTCGTACTTGTTAATCAGCACTTTCAACAACCCCACAGAAATCTGGGAAGCTCCTGTGCATCGTTTAAATATGTCCTTCCAGTTGCTGAGCAAACATGCAGAAGATATTGTGTGTTTCCCAACAAAGTCTATTGTGGAAGAGATTACAGAAGAACAGTATTACATGATGAGAAAATATGAAAATCAAGCCACAAACCCACCTCCCAGACCTCCTAAAACCCATAAAGTCGAAGAGTCCAAGGCATATTTTCTCACTGTACCGACCCAAAGTGCTTGCAGTACACCAGGACCTAGAAAGGTAAGAAGAATGTTATGTCTTTTATACATCCATAGCTAGATATTTGGCATAAAACAGTAACCCAGTTCTACTACTACTAATAATAATAATAATAATGGGCGACTTACAGTATTACGTGGAACATCCAACCCTTTGCTGTCTAATCAAATGGAAAATGATTTTTGAAGGCCTTAAACAGAGACCTTTTCCAGTTCTGCTACCCAAAATTCTTTTGCCTCGAAATATAAATCAAAAGACTGAAATTGTGCTCTGCTACTGAGCTGTAGCACTTCTCAAAAGGCCTTGTCAGCTTTTGCCAACCTGGTACCCTCCAGATGTTTTGGACTAGCTCTCATCAACCCTAGCTAGTGTGACTGTTCTATCTGTGACCATCAATCCCAAACATCTGGATGATACCAGGTTGGTGAAGAATGGCTTATGCCCTTGACTACCTGTAAGTGTAAAAAAAAGAAAAAAGAAAAAAGTGGTGATAAAGGAATTAAGTCTATGTAATTATATTTAGTGAGAAAACATTTTACACACTGAATATGATATGGTAAGAGTGTATTTGTATCACATGGCTAAAGATTTAAAAGGATATACTCTTAAATCTGGTAAAACTGGGGTTTCAGATTTGCATGGATAAAAAAATTAAAATATTATTGGGAGTATTTAAATGGGCAACTCAGCCCTGGATTATAAATATTAAATGAGGAGGAAGGCTAGGTCATAACTCTTGCTTCTGATGTGCTAGATTCCCAAAGTCAGCATTAAATATAACACCTAATACATCATTGGCAACCAGTGGTTCAATGGTGAATTCTGAAGCACAGGAGAGCATTGAGACAGTCCCATAGCCCAAGGAGAATCTGTATCCATGCATCCAAGGAGAGTCCAAGAATGCAGGCGACTGTGTTAGTCAGTTATGCAATTCTGTGACAGTGTTGCCATTTAAACTGCTAATATATTTTTAAAGGAAATAAGGATTTAGTTTTTACTATGTACAACACACAACCAACTGCAACCAACTCAGTAGCACTGAATACAATTTCTGATGTAATGTTACGAAGAAGCGTTTTGTCTCTTTATTTCCCTCCTCCTCTGAGCTTCATCCAGAAACTGTAGCTCTGTGAGACTTTCGATATCATTGGCCACAGTATCCTTCTGGAGCAGCTGTCCAAGTTATGCATGTGTGGCACTTCTTTGCCGTGGTTCTGGTCCTTCTTGCATGGTCATTTTCAGAGGGTGATGCTTGGGGAGTTCTCTTCAGTCTTGTGGAGCCTTCAATATGGGTTCCCTCAGGGTTTAATATTATCTCTCATGCCGTTTAACATCTGCAGAAACTGCTAAGTGGTGTCATCCAGAGTTTTGGACTACGTTGCCAGCAATTTGCTGATAGCATATTGTACATATTTACTTCTATTGCAGGACATGGGTGGCACTGTGGTCTAAACCACAGAGCCTAGGGCTTGCTGATCTGAAGGTCTGCAGTTCGAATCCCCATGACAGAGTGAGCTCCCATTACTCGGTCCCTGCTCCTGCCAACCTAGCAGTTCGAAAGCACGTCAAAGTGCAAGTAGATAAATAGGTACCGCTCCGTTCCCGCGTGCTGCTCTGGTTCGCCAGAAGCGGCTTAGTCATGCTGGCCACATGACCTGGAAGCTGTATGCTGGCTCCCTCAGCCAGTAAAGCGAGATGAGCACCACAACCCGAGAGTCGTTCGCGATTGGACCTAATGGTAAGGGTCCCTTTACCTTTACCTTTACTTCTTTTGCAAACGTGGCAGTGGTTGTGCTGGAACCTTGTCTTGCCTCAGTGATGGACTGGATGAGAGCCAATAAAATGAAGCTTGATCCTGATACGACTAAGGAACTGTATAGTGAGTGGTTTCCTGGACCAGATGGATGAGAAGTTGCCTGCTCTTGATGGGGTTATACTAACTCTGAATGAGCAGGTATGCAGCACAGGGGTACTTCTGGATCCTTTGCTGTCAATTGAGGCTCAGGTGGTCTTGGTGGTATGCAGTGCCTTCCATTAGCTTCTGCTGGTGACCCAGATGTGCCCCTATCTGTACAGGAATAGCCTAACCTCTGTTGTCTATGCTCTGGTAGACTCCAGGTTATATTACATGTATGAACCAGCCTGGATCCTGCAATCATCAACTAAGGCCCTGCTTCATGTGCCTCCTCCATGAGAGATCTGGTGGGTGACAACATGAGAACGGGCCTTTTATGTGGTTGCTCACCTCAAGGAGGCTCACCTGGCACCTTCAATAAATATCTTTAGGTGCCAGGCAAGAACATTCCTCTTATCACAGGCCTTTGGCAAATTAGCAAATTTATGGCCTTTTAAATTGAGATGAGGGTTATTGTTTGTTACTATGGTATGTATTTTTGTATTGCAATCTGCCCTGTGATCTTTGGATGAAGGGTGGTATAGAAATCTAATAAATAAAATAAAATAAAATAAAGTTAATGAAGGGTGCTGTGTTCACATGTAGTACCAAGCTATAGGTCAGGCATAGGCAAACTGGGCCCTCCAGATGTTTTGGGACTACAACTCCCATGATCCCTAGCAAACAGGACCAGTGGTCAGGGATGATGGGAATTGTAGTCCGAAAACATCTGGAGGTCTGAGTTTGCCTATGCCTGCTATAGGTAAAACAAACCATGGCTCACAAGTCAACAACAAACCATAGCTTCAGCATGTAGTTTGTTGGAAGAAGGCAAGCAATAGTTAATGCTATAATGTTCACAATGTTATATGTGAACCAGGTCTAAGGCTTTTTAATTTTTTAAAATAATAATAGGCACAGGATGGGGAGAATCTTCATGGGGAACTCTAAGCTTAATACAGTAGTAGCACAGGGAGAGGTTTTCATGGGAATGGAGATGGAGAGGGAAGGTTTAAACTTTCTTTCTCCATGTGCTGTAGACCATATAAAAATTGGGGAGGGTGTCCACAAACAAGCTGTTAGATTTCTAAGAAGCCTGACATACTTCTTAATGATACATTTAGTGTCACATCCAGTTTGAGTTTCTGACATCACCACCACCACCACCACCACCATTAAAAATGGAAAGTCCCAATATAACTGTTAGGAGCGTCCTACTCTCATGTGGGACCCTGGTAGAGACACATGCTGGACTGGCATGTTCTCTCCCTCCTGGCCGGTTGTTCGGGAGCTTCAAAAGCTTTCTTTTGCCCGAACATTACAGTGGCTAATGCCCGAACACCACAGTGGCTAATTGTGCATTAGCACAATTAGGGATCCACAGAGTATTCACAGTTTGCATGACAGACCACAGTAGCTCAGCATTTTGGCTAATCTACGTTTATTTACATATAATATACTCAGAACATTCTGACTTGGCTCCTTCCTCTTTCTCATCAGACAGCAGAGAGAGAGAGAGAGAAAAAAACAAAGGACTATAGTCCCACTTCACGGAACACAGTAACACAAACATCCTGTCTCCGTCACTTCCCACACTGTGGAATGAAAACATACACCGTCATGTGATAGACAACAATCCCATGACTGCAGACATGGGGAATGAACTGTATCACAATAACTGTATCACACAATTATTTTGAATAGGTAGATTCAGGCCCAAAATTCACAAAAGAAAGAATAAAATATAGCTTTGTGCCATTGTAAATGGTGGGTAAGTAGCTTAACAGGGTTAATTTGCAGAAATGTGAATGGAGTACCTCCATTTTACTTGTGTACAATGAAAAACAATAATCAAAACATTAATCTTTTATATTCATTGAAGCTTGTCTCGACCCCATGGTATGATTTGCATGTGGTCTTTCAACAAAGATAAATCAGAACCGTAGCAGGAGTGCAATGTTTTCCTTGAGTGTAAATGAAGCAATTAAAGTTTGCTTTGACACAACAAAAGGGTTCACTGACAGTGACATAATTCTGAAATTCAACATGTTTACCAGCAGTGAAGCTGAGTGCTCCATAAATCCCCTCCTTACATATCTATTTGCTTAATATCTGTATATTCTGGGGGGAGGGGGGCTGCTTTCAAAAACCTTCCATCAATCTCATTAATATTTAAGTTTGTTTATATCCTCTCTCTAAAGCAAGAAATACAGTACTGTACATACTTCAGTGTTCATAGGCAACCTTCTACATTACAGTACAATTAAAAAACGGGAACACACTGTTTCATCTCATTTTCAATGCCTATGAAGAAAATCTCCAAAACAGTCATTTATCCAATTCTTTTCTGTGCCATGAGTCAGTAGCTACCCAGTGTCAATATAAACTCTTAATCCAGATGCTAGGAGCATACTCAACCCATGTCAGGAGAAACCAAAACTTGGACTAGAAGTATCCTAGCCCATGCTTGAATGCTATTTGTGATGAGACACTTGAGGTCATAGAGGAACAAAATTATATTTCTGGGGTTCAGTGTGAACTTCCTAAAATAAATCTGCAAATCAATAGCCCATAGGTTCTTCTGACATTTCCTGGTTATAAATAGGTCTGGGTTGTCTGTTCAATAGTCAGATTCTAGCCTTCCCTGTGTCATTTCCTAAACTTGCTGCAATCCTATGCTTGATTCCTTCTTTCCTTGGTTGCCTTCTGCCTGCCTGCATTCAGGGTAGGCATCTAAAGAGACCTGTGTGGCTGCATAGGGAACTTAAGATGAACTGAGATTTAAGAACGGCATGTATGAGAAAGGGGAAATCACAAAGGAAGAGAAGCCAAGAGTAGCCAACAGGTGCAGGGAGAAGCTCAGGTGGGTCACAGCTCAGAATGAGTTCAGGCTTGCAAGAGAGCTTAAAAATAATAATAAAGGTTTCTTCAGCTATGTTTGAAGCAAGAGGAAAACAACTAAGTAGTAGGTCCTCTGCACGGAGAAGAAAGAGAAATGCTTTTGGGTGACAGAGAGAAGGTGGAACTGTTCAACTCCTACTTTGCCTCTGCTTCACCCAAAAGGAAAACAGTCCCCATCCTGGTGATAACTGAATAAATGATGCAAAGAGGGAGCTGCAGTCCCAAACAGGAATAGAGGTGGTAAAGGAACACCTAGCTACTTTAAAGAATTCAAATCTCCAGGACCTGATGAGCTGCACCCAAGGATACTAGAGGAGCTTGCGGATGTAATCTCAGAGCCTCTGTCTATAATCTTTGAGAATTCTTGGAGAACAAGTGAAGTCCCAGCAGACTGGAGGTGGCAAATGTGGTCCCCATCTTCCAAAAGGGGAAAAAAGGTGGTCCAGGTAATTATCTTGCTATGAACCTGTCATCTTGACATCAATAACAGGAAAGGTCCTAGAACATGGAGATATAGGTGGCAGTAGGGTTGATGAGATGCAAACACACCAGCAGAACCAATCTGGTGCTTCCGCTGGTGTGCTTGCACCACAGTGACCTTGCCATCTCCTCCCCCCCCTCCCTCTCTACCTCTCATTAAGCAACAGTGATGCAACCGACTAGGGGTCAGGTGAGTGAAGGCCTCTACCATGGCCACCACCTACTGGTTTTTACTACTAATTTATTTGGAAAGTGTTTTCCCGGTTTCAATGAACATGAACCTAAAAGATAAAACCATTCCTTATCACCATGTAGTTATATGATCTTTTCAAATCTATCCACTGCCCCTGCCTGCAAACGCTTGTATCCTTTCATCGTCACCCTTTCCACCTTATAAGAAAAACTACAGTAGCAAACCAATAGCTGAAAGGCAGTCTTCTCTTAACAGATGTGATGGCTTCCAGAGTACCATTCCATCATCCCCCTGAATTGTGAGAGTTCCAAAGAATTCAGCAGAGCCATATTATCTTTCTTTCTCTCCCCCTCCCTCTCTTTTAATCTTAAAAGAGATTGGGTTGTCAATGGGTTTATACAGAGGTGTCACAACTCTGTGCAGCGAAGGGCGCATTATTCCTACTTTAAAGCACACGTCTAACATCTATTAGCCAAAGCGAGAGTTTAACTTGCACACAGAAGAAAGAAAAGATTCCCCTATGAGTTATTTTGAGAAGCTAAGTGGGAATTAAGTGGCGCCTCTGCCTTATGGCAACAGTCTTCACAGAGCTGAATCTAACTTTAAATGAGTCTATAGAAACTGCTAAAATCACAGCTGGTATGTGAAATAAGGCTGAACAAAATGTGAGTGCCAGTCTGAGACAAAGCGATGCCACTAAGATGCTAATAAAAAGCTCCCATTGAAATAATTACTCCATGATTTTTACATACAAACGACGTGACGAAGTGTAACTCCACTAGCTGGAGCACATGGAGTTTTGTTTGTTCATACCAAGTGTCCCTGTTGAAGCTAACAGGGGATATGACTAAAGCTGTTATTGTCTGATAGTGGTAGTAAAAACAGTAACAGTATTGTGCAGTTATCTACAAAATAGGGCACTGAAAGTGGATTGGAGGAACAAGGATTCAGAACACCGAATGTTGTGGGGCTTTATTTCAATTTGTCCACACTATATTTCATATTAAGGGATGCGGGTGGCGTTGTGGGTTAAACCACAGAGCCTAGGGTTTGCCGATCAGAAGGTCAGCACTTTGAATCCCGCGATGGGGTGAGCTCCCGTTGCTCGGTCCCTGCTCCTGCCAACCTAGCAGTTTGAAAGCACGTCAAAGTGCAAATAAATAAATAGGTATTGCTACAGTGGGAAGGTAAATGGTGTTTCCGTGTGCTGCTCTGCTTAGCCAGAAGCAGCTTGGTCATGCTGGCCACATGACCTGGAAGCTGTATGCCGGGTCCCTCGGCCAATAATGCGAGATGAGCGCCACAACCCCAGAGTCGGTCACAACTGGACCTAATGGTCAGGGGTCCCTTTACCTTTTTATATTTCATATAAAAGAATCTGGTTAAGGAAAATAGCCACACATGTCCTGGATTTCAACGTTTCTAGCTTTAAACATACACTGTAAGTGTGAGATAATGGAGACCAAATAGTTGAATTGATTGCTGTGCTATTGTTATGGGTTTTGGTATCAAATTTCTGTGAACACAACTTATTGTGGGTATGCCTTAACTTGCAAGACCTGCCCAGAGTTGTGGGCTTGACAAAGGCATATTAATAGCTCAAGATATTCAGGTGTTAGCTTATTGTTGCTTTATATATAGGGCCACTCTGGATTATTCTGAAAAGGAGGAGGGACTAAGGGGTGCATGACCCTCTTTTCAGCTATGATCACCTAATATCTGGGACATTTGAATGGTATGGCTAAAAATCTTCATCATTTAATCCAATAAAATTCTTTCCCATTAAGACAGTTTTTTTTAAAAAAAAGTTGATGGTTCTTATTATTTTGTTATGAATCATGCAGCATTTACAGTTTTAATTAGAGTCACACAAACTATTGATCAGTTCTGGGCCAGAAGGCCAGAGTTGGATGGCCTTTCAATATTTACATTCACAATATTTACATTCACAGACACATATCATAGATACTCCATTTAAAACCAGCCTCTCTGTGTCTGAGCAGTCTATGAAGCAACTGTCAGCATCCAGAGGGTTGAAAGGCCAGCCGGCTAGCCCCCAGCTGGATTGTGACCTTCCAGCTGTCCCTCTGCAAAGAATACCACTTGCACACTAATTGTCAATAACTTAACACCTTGATATTTTCTTTTGTCATGAATTTCTGGGTTCCATTCTTAATAGGTTTGAATACAGTCTCTCTTCTCCCCTGCTCATTTTTCTAGAGATGATGAAGTGGGACATTTTACAGTCAGAGCAGATGGCTTAAAATAGAAGATGTTTCTGAATTCACCTCAGCGCCTGAAGAGCAGGGATGGGCAGATCAATTGATATCTGAGCCATGTAATGTGAATATATTCATTCATAAGGCCCTTCCATCCTTCTTCCACATTAATCTCTGATCCCCCCCCACAAAAATACAAATTTTATTTGTTTAAGTTCTACTTTTATACTGCCTATCCAATAGCATGTCAAATTCAAAAACATCATGCAATGTTTACCAACAAAATAATAAAATGATTGTTCCTAACAATATAAAACTTTTAAAACAGTATTTTGAAACAAATGCAGTGGAACCTCAGTTTTTGAAGTTAATCCATTCCGGAAGACTATTCAAGTTCTGAAATGTTCAAAAACTGAAAGCTCAATAGCCGACAGCTAGGCCTCAGGATCTTGCACTCAGCGGAAATCATGTGGCATGTTCGACTTCCTAGGCATGTTCGAAAACCGAAACATTTACTTCCGGGTTTAAGGCGTTCAAAAACCGAAATGTTCGTCAATGGAGATGTTCGAAAACCAAGGTACCACTGCAAAGTAGTAGCAAATAAACAACAACACAAAGCCCATGTGGGCAACTTTAACACTCATTCAAATAAAGGCTATTAAAAGCTCCAGGGGGAAGAGGAAAGTCTTCACCTGGCAAATAAGAGAGAATATTGTAGGGGCCAGGCAAGCCTCTCTGGGGAAGCTATACATACAACATTAAATACAGTATAGAAAACAACAAGAGGAAAACCAGAATACCCACAACAGCAGCATTTAACCAGAATGATGTTTTTAAGGGGTAGTTATCTCAAGCCCATCATTTATGCAAACAACAGTCTTGAATGAGCAAAGATGTCAGGTGAGAGGAAGCTACAGGTACCCAGGTGCTATCCCAGTGCCCATCATTTGCCCTTCACAGTGTATGCACAACACACCTCAGCTGCCGTCCAGAGCTCAGACAGCTCAACTCTGCTATACTGCTACAAAGAGAATTGCAGAACCTAACAGAACCAAGCGGCAGTTATTCTTTCTTTATAAAAATGTAGATGCCACCCTTCAATTCCACAGTAGTTTACAATGAAGACAATTCAGTGAACCATAAAATAAATAAGGCAACCTTTTTTAAGGCCCACATTTGGAGTGAGATGAAATGAAAGGTGCTGTTTGATAAACCTGACCTATCCATATCTTTATTCTTTGTCTTTAGTACTCCTTTATTTTAAAGCTATAATAGGGCTGTGATATCTTGAAGAGCAAAAAAGAGGGCAGCCCAAGCCGCTGCCAGCCCGAGCTGGGGAAAGAGGTGCACAGGTTGCGGGGCTACCGCTGTGCCCACAAACCTCTATCCCCGGTTCAGAATGGCAATGACCACGGTGTGCAGAGCAGCCTGAGCCCGAGCTGCTGCCAGCCCGAGCAGAGGTAGGACTCCAGCTACCTGTTCGCTGCTGCGACATCTTTCCTCCACTGCAGCACCTCCACTTCTGGGGCACAGCACCCTCCTGAACATGTACATGCCCCCCCAAACACCCAACCCCCCCCCAAAAAAAACAACAACCCAAACCTGGACATTTCCTTTAAAATATAAAAATCCGGCTGGATGGGCATGTTGGCCCCCCAAAAGAGGACATGTCTGGGTTTTGCCAGATGTATGGCAACCCTAAGTTATAAGTAAATGTTGGCCTGCTTGTTCTTCCACAGTCCTCATTTAATTTTCCTTTGTTGTGACACTGGCATAGTTGGGTAATTGCCCCACCTCACCAAAGCAAAACTCCACAACTAACTGTAGTAGATATAGTGACTGTCATGCCTACCATAAGTGTTAGAGTGTACACTTACTACTTCTTCCTAAGGAGATCTCTTCTAAGTATTTTTGATATTTTTCAATAATACACTCTTGTATCCCTTCCGGGCATCCTTTTAATTTAGCTATTCAAATTAACTCCTGGCTGTCAAATGTCTCGAGACTCACAGCTACATCAGTTAACATTATCTAAATGTTCATTTAAGCCTGTTTTAGTCACATTCGTTCTGTTATCAACTCTTTTTTACATCTGTTATTAATTCCCTACAGGAAACTCTCAGCTCTTTGATTTCACACTGGTAATTCTCTTACACCCAGCATCCTGGCAGCTAGAGCCTATCGTGCCTTTGCTCCATTTGAAAAAGGGAACTTCAGAAATATTTAATGCCAATTTCTGGGCTATATTTAGTATCGGGAACATGTTCTGATGGGCTACCCTTAATGTAAAATAGGCGGAGAATATTTCCCTAAGAAAGGGCTGTTTGAGAGTTGGAATTAGAAAATGTCTGCCCACTGCAATGGAAAATGGACTTTGGAGAAAGTTTCTCTATATCAGATGGCTTCCTTGTTTGTAATGTCTATTAGCTGATAACATTGCTAATGTCTGCTGCTGGCCAGCTTATTTTTCTGATTTCTTTTGTCAGGCAATGCTGCTGCTTAATAGCCCAGAGTGGATGGTGGAGGCTTCCTCAATGAGAGTTAATGGTTACAAAATAGCTAGATCGCTCTCGAGTGCTTTGAATGGGAGAGGCTAACTGAATTTGAACACAGATAATTTGAAAGATGACACACTTTCCTCCTAAGTTGTATGTGCTTGAAGAAGCAGGTGTTTGGGAACAGAGCCCATGAGACTGGGTGTGTGTGTGTGGAGAGGCTGAGAACTGAAGGCACTTGGGTTTGGAGGAGCGAGTATCTCTTTCTGTTGATCTGATGTGGGATAGTGGCACTGCTGCCTGGCAGGAATATGCATGCTGTCAATTCACCTCCACCTATGCTCTACTTGCATATTAGTAAAGAAATAAAACATTACAAGAACACTGTTAAGTCCTTAGTGCTCTCTCCTCTAAAGGACACCCAAATTAGCAATGCCACTGGGGGAGTCTGGAGCATGTAACTATATTGTTGTAGATTTGATGGCACATTGCCTCTATTTTCAGACTGCAGATATCAGGGAACTATATGACTTCCAAATGGCATGAAAATTATCGCCTTGCTAGCTTATAGGAAAATCCCAAGGCCTCTTTTCAAGCAGTGAAATACTGCCTGGCACAGAAGTCAGAAGATCCTCTTTGAAACAGCAGGGGATTGTACAGATGTATAAATTGTAGTTTGGATGTTCCTTTAAAACTAGATATAAAAGACTCCACTACAGCCCACCTTTTGGATAAAAGACTCTGCCTGTCAGAAATGCACAAGGGAGGTATTTAAAACAAAGAGGAATGTATGTGTCCTTGTACTGGAAAGGAATTGTGCATTCAACAGGGGAAAATGACTAAACTAGTACAAGTAAGTATAACAGCAAAGAGCAAAGGGGAAGATGTGTTATCTTGCTTCCTTTCAGGTAAAAAGAGAAATCTTTATGACTTATTTGTTGTGTCAGAAAATAATCTGTACTGGGTTGTGACATGATGATGGACTGGGGGGGGGGGAAGAAAACATACATAGATGGTGTCACACCTTTTGTGTATGTTATGTTTTGTATAATGAAATTTTGTGAAAAGAAAAAGGCATGCACCATTCGTTTCAACTATGGCTGGTGAGAAAAGCCATTTTGGTGGTTCAAAGTAGTAGGGCTTTATTAACCGTGAGAAGAAGGGGGGTAACACTGCCCAGAACCTGTGAAGATAAATGCCAAGATACTCAAACAAGATGTGATCACAACTGTATTACTGGTCACAGCAGAGTTGGAGACGGAGTACATTGAATACATATCTGAAAGACTTCATACACTCAAATCAACAGTGGCCTCATAATACCCCTGCTACGGCTTATTTAATGGGTATGTCTTATTTTCGGAGAAACAGGGAACATAATGTGAAACCATTGTTTACAAGGCACCTGACTAACCCTAGCTCTTGTGTCTGCTACTCCTTACATCTTCTCTTCCGGCGTTGCTATGAAGATACCAGATGCTTCCCATTTTGTTTCAGTTTATCTGAACCCTTTATTTTGAAGTTGGCTAGTTTTCACTAACTTTGGCCGGGTTTGGATATTGCAACTGTGGGTTTGGAGTGAGGATAACTTCAATAGTTGTAATAAGGAATTGGCAAGTAGCCAAAACTAAGGTTCCAACTAGTTCCCATTCCACTATGAAAGCCAGCACACCTGGGGGAGGGGGACTTTCTATCACAGACTAGGCTTGGTTATTAAAGAGACCAGCCACATTCACTACAGCAACTATCTGTGGTTAGTCTAACATAACATAGGTAAAGGGGCCCCTGACCATCAGGTTCAGTCGTGCCCGACTCTGGGGTTGCGGCGCTCATCTCGCTCTATAGGCCGAGGGAGCCGGTGTTTGTCCGCAGACAGCTTCCGGGTCATGTGGCCAGAATGACAAAGCTGCTTCTGGCGAACCAGAGCAGCGCACGGAAACGCCGTTTACCTTCCCGCCGGAGCGGTCCCTATTTATCTACTTGCACTTTGATGTGCTTTCGAACTGCTAGGTGGGCAGGAGCTGGGACCGAGCAACGGGAGCTCACCCCGTTGCAGGGATTCGAACCACCGACCTTCTGATCAGCAAGCCCTAGACTCTGTGGTTTAACCCACAGCGCCACCTGGGTCCCTAACATAACATAAAGCCCCCCAATTCCTTGGAATTATGTGGCAGCTGATCTCTGTATCATACCACCTTCAGTGTTCTGAAATCTTCTGCCTCCAGTCTGAGGGAGTGCTATGTCTCTCTGATCATCTTCAGCTAGCTTTTTTTCACCTTCCTATTCATGATTTGATTTGAATTTATTTTTTTAATTTAGAAAAGCAAATAGTAATTTCTTTCTGGCTTTGTAGTTTTACAAACTCAATCATCAAAATCTTCCATTAACATATTTATCACATCTATATTCTGGGAGAATGATGAAGGCTTTTCTAGAATTAAATTGATAAAATGTATATTGTTGCTAGTGACTTTTACTGCAACTTTCCTTTTCCTTCTGTAGACCCTGCTTTGGAGACTATTCTTCTGACATTTTGTATACATATAGAGTTTGTTTAGTAAAAAAAATAAAAACCTGGACTGTGCTGCCCAAAGCTAAATTTCCTTTATAGAAAGGATAAAATGGAAAATAAATGCAAGCCTGCTTGGAAGAGTAAATTGCCAGTAGAAATATCAGGATGCAGAACTTCACTGACACTATTAAAGCTTTCTTAGGGTATCCTCGGAGGCAGGCTTGCTCCGCTCCACCTATTTTCTGTTTCTTCTTCACTCTCTCCTATCCTCATGCCCTGCCACCCTTTCCTTGTTGTTATGCCTACTACCTTTCTCTTCCTTTCTTTTTGTACTAAGGCAGTCCAACACATGACCCAAGAGCCACATGTAGCCCTCAAGGCCTTTTTGGCAGCTCTTGGCAACATTTGACGTCACCCCCTCTGCAACCCTCACATTGCCTTCCCAAAGCCTAGGTGAGACCCTGGACTTTGGGAAGGAGGCCTGAGGGCTCCAATGGGGTCCTAAAGCCCTAACATCTGCCTCCAGAAGCGTAGTTAACACTTTCCCAGCTTTGGGAAGAAGGTGGGAGAACTCTAGGGCCCTGCCAGAACCTCATGTCTCCTTTCCAAAGCCAAGTGCCTTGCTTACCTGGCTTTGCGAAGGCAACATGAGGGCTGGGGGTGGGAGGAGGCCTCAAATTTTGGCCTTGCTCCCCTGACAAGAAAATTTAATTCAACCTGTGGCCCACAGGTTCCACGTCGAAGTACTTTTGCAGCCCTCTTGGTATGAAAAGTTGGACAGCCCTGCTTTATATTATACCACTCCAATTGTTTTTCTGTGGTCTGAGGACCCATTTCTTATTCCATTGATCCACAAGCACATTGCACTCAGGCTCTGTCAGTGTAGCTCAGCTTCGCTCAATGCGCCCCAAGAAGCATCTAGATGAGGTGAGGTTTGGCTTTTGTCAAGTGTGCCATGGGTTACCTCCAAATTATGAAAACATACTTGACCTGGGGAGGATTTGGTTGGGACACCTAAGTGCCACAAAGCATAGACTAATGCGGCTAGCACCTGTGGTACCTCCTTCATTTTCTTTTCAATTTGTTGCTTTAGGTTGTCTTTTTTTAAAAAAACAGAAAGACAGAGAGGCAAACATGTGAGAGAAGGAGAAAGACAGAGAGACTAAAACTAAAAAGGAGAGAAAGTGGATTACAGGTTAAAGCTGAAAGTGGATGCTGGGTTTGAAAAGGTTGATCTGACACCACCCAGGCAGTGTTTGTGACTTGGGACATTGAGATGTAAGCTTTATTTTTGAGTTTGGGGACATATCTCCATGGATGTTATGTAGGCATTCTGCGATCATTTGATAGCCATGTTTTGTATGCACTGAGCATATTTCCCTCCCTGTGAGTATCACAGGCAAGGAATATTGATGAAATTACTAATGGTTTTATGAGAACTGGCCCTTTCTTTTTGTGCCTCTGTAACTGTAGGGGGGTGTACACAATGCTAGAGTAATCTTACAATCTGTTGCTTTTGATGCTGCTGTGTGCTATTAATGGGTTATATAAAGTGAAATCAACTGAAGTCTACAATATTCTTGGATTATGCAGAGAGGGATGTGTGTGTGTTTATAGTTCTCATTCGAAAAAGTAACAATAATTTCCACTTAATGATTTTAATGGACCAGCTGGAATTAATATGTTGCTTAGCAAGGCATGGAAATGATTTGGCAGGAGGAAATTCAGAGAATAAGAAATGGAAGGGGGGAAATGCTAACACTGTGTGTATTATTATATAGGCATTAGGAGAAGTGTCTGACCTGATTAGTTTCAGTTTCTCATCTTATAGGGCTCTGCTTACAGAGGCTGCCTGATGGATTTACATATTTGCAGAATCACAACATAGTATTGCTTTGAATTTGGGGTTAGAGTCTTGACTCGGTTGGCTACAATGCAATACAGAACTAAGTATGCTTAACTTTGTTTTTGATTGTATCCATTGCAAATCAGTGTAACAGCAGAATAAAGTGATGCTGATCATATGCACTCAATTTTATACTTCAGTAGGGCTGTGTATTTGGATTTGGCCAAGATTAAAAATAAGGATATTTCACATTCATATCTGAAATTTAAATCATGCATTTGGCTTAGGTAGCATCTCTCTCTCTCTCTCTCTCTCTCTCTCTCTCTCTCTCTCTCTCTCTCTCTCTCTCTCTCTCACACACACACACACACACACACACACACTCCAGTTCAGCTAAATTCAATCATGATTGCGACTAAGGGCAGATCAACACTCATGGTTTCAGGGCAGTCTCGAGCAGGTCATGTGCCCTGGTGCTGAGGGGCAGAGATCGCTCCGGCGCCCCCGCCCTCGCAGGGCGCAGCATGGTTTCCACGCAGCTTTGCCGCCCAGCACCCTGCCTACCGGCCCGGCGCCCTGGCACACCACGCCACCGGGACTCCACCTAGAGCCGGCCCTGCATGGTTTATAATGTTAAGGAAGAATTATTAAAATGTGACACCAGAGGGTGCTACAGAGGACCCTGCAATCGGGAAACTGTATTGTTACCGACAAAACAAGGTAGGAATGTTTTTTTATTTACCAGTATGCCTTGTGATCTTTTAGAGCGATATATTTAATATCGTTCTAACAACGTTTAAAAGGTCTGTGTAGATCCAGCCTAAGTCTTACTGAGATAAGGAAGGATGAGGGGGAAATTCTGTTTGGTTGAAAATTTTACACAAACCTACCTAATTTGCACATGCCCAAACAATAAGTGAATCATATTGCTCTGAAATTTAGCAATACAGTTCTCCAACATAAAAAAGGGGTTAAACTTTCACTCCTCCAGTACTATGTTCTTCATCAGCTTCCCACCCAATGCTCTTATTTGCCATACTGGCCCAAATTTAAGCCGTGCCCGAATACAAGCCGCACCTTTAAAATTCAAGGGGGGAGGGAGAGAATACATGGCGGCAACCACGTGGTCCAAGCAAAATTTTACGGCCCTAGATGGGGGGCTGCCTAAGGTGCCCTGACACTCCCCCAAAGCGTCAGCCCTACACAGTGCAGCTGGGGGGAGGTTTGTGTAGGGCAGTGGCGGCGGCCCACCCGGGCACCCACAACCTGCTGCCGACTGCCCCCTGAGCCGGGCAGGCACCCTCCCTGCTCCCTAACAGTGGTGGCCGCAGGCTGAGCAAGAAGAGACATTCTGCAGGGGGAGTGCAAATCGCCTGACACCTGGCCAGGCAGGCACCCCCCTGCTCTATTAACAGTGGTGGGGCAGGCAGAGGGGGATTGCATGGTGGCAGCGGCACAGCAGCCCTCGCTGTCCCACTGCCCGCCGTTCCAAGCACCGGGCGGGCACCCCCCCCAAACTACAGTGGGAAGTGTGAGGCAGTGGCACCGGCAGCCACCCACCAGCCACCCGCCACCCCTGTTCGCCAGGGCTCCAGCGGGAGTTAAGGGAGGGTTAACTGTTTGTCTGTTTCAGCAGTGATATCAGGCTTTTGTTAGCCGCACTTTAACTTTTCACGGTCGGAATTTGGGGGGAAAGTGTGGCTTATATCCGGGCCAATACAATACTCAGATTTAAAGAGATGGGAAATCCAGTCACAGGTATCTGAGTGTCTGCTATAAATTGATTCAGAAGGTGCATAAAAGGCCTGCAGCTACATTAGCCCTGCTAGATGCTGTTGGACTACAATGCCCAGCAGCCCCAGCCAACATGGCCAAATGTCAGGGATGATGGGAATTGTAGTTCAGTGTCTGCTAAGTCATGTGTTAACCACCTTTGGCATGCATTCTCATAATCCAGGGGTAGCAAATCTTTTTTGGCCCAGTGGGCCAGATTTTTATCTTATCCTATCGCTGTGCACCAACTTTGAAAGGTGGTGTTGTCATTATTATTATTATTATTATTATTATTTAATTAAATTTCTATACTGCCCTTCATTCAAGGATCACAAGACGGTGTACAACATACAAACACAAAAATACATCACATAATAGCAAACAAATGTTGGAATCATATTTCATTCTTTTCTGATGGCTCCCGTGCTGTCCCCCCACCCCATGTTACATACAAGGTATCAGAATAAAGCTTTGTTGTTGTTTTTAGGATGGAAATTATTAGAGTTTAGAAACATGGAGAAAGGAAATAACAGCAAATAATACTTCCAATGTACAGTAATAATATGGAAAGGGGGAAATTAATGGGCATCTGATGTGAGTAACAGTTTGTGAAACTTCCCACGGGAGAAATGTCCAATTCCTTTACTTGTTTCTGCTTTCTGTTTGGGGGTCTTCACACTGTAGAAAGCTGTTAACACCTGTGCTATCAAAGGTGGAGATTCCTAGCAAGAATGTGATCCGGCTTATGAAGGGCAATGATGCACATAGCTCTGCTATATTTCAGTTCGCAAGTGTATGCTTTAAAAAAGCAACTAGTTTTTTTCTCTCACACACAAAGCCTAGTCTCTCAGCTGCTTATTTTTACAAGATTTCCATAAGGACACCGCATATATTACACAGTGAAATCAAGCAGAATCTTCAGTGATTTCTAAGAATTAAGTGTTTTGATGTTTCTAGACTAAAAATTACAAACAGTGCAGTTCAACTATGTATCTCTTCAATTGGACTAATCAGCGCCAGAAGGGTGGATAGAAAAATGGTAGAGCATTTATACAGATTTAATGCTTTTGCACTTAACATAATATTGTTTTAAAAAAATTGCAGCAGCCAGCTCTTCCTTTTGCTTTCCACCACCCTTTTCTTTTTAGTTTCATGTTAGAACCTATGATCTATACAACTCAGGGCCAGACTAAATGTGTAGCTCAGCTCTTAAATGAAGTGTTGTGTGTGTGTGTGTGTGTGTTTGTTTGTTTGTTACAAATAGCCCATAATATCTGAATAAAGATATTTGCCATTCACTTGTGGCTTTGCAAACAACTTGTGCATGAAAGCACAACATGCTTTAAAATAAATTCCAGGTCACCACAGCTGCAGGTGGCAAAGGAGCAGGCTGGTTGTTCCTTCCTAGAACATCAGGAATAACATTCAGGCAATAAGAGCTGTTCAACGGTGGAACAGACTCCCATGAGAGGTGATGGACTCTCCTTCCTTGGAGACTTTTAAGCAGAGGTTGGATGGCCATCTGTCATGTACGATCTAGTTGAGATTCCTGCGTTGTAAGGGGTTGGACTAGATGATCCTCGGGATCCCTTTCAACTCTTCCATTCTACGATTCTATATGATTCTATTTCCTCTGCTGCTATTATCTTTCACCAGTGCTGTGCTTAGAAGTATAGTGTGGTTAATGTGCGAAACATAGATACTGTATTAACTAACATGGAGCTGGAATGTGCCCTTCGTACAGCAGGTGAAGCTATAATGGACAGAAACAGGCATTTTTGTTGAAGATACCCAAGCGATGCTTGCATTAAAATGAAGTGAGCCAGACATTTGATTATCTTAGCCAGTTAATCAGGGCCATTTCTCTTTATAAGTACAGCAAGGAAGAGAGCTTACAAAAACGTAAAACACGGTGCAGTTAAGTGCCACCAGTCAGCCAGAAAAATGTGTAATAAAAAGTGTAAAACATGCTTCTGATTATCAGAGGAAATATTCTCCAGTAGCTTGAGTGGCCCTACTTACCATTTGCTCCTTGTGTTAGAAGAAGCAAAAGATATGCAACGTTAGATAGAAAAAGCCTCTGAACAGAGATCTTGTTAAGTTTTTTTTCTTGTACTTGTGTTAGATACCTAAAAAGAATTCATAGTAACTTTATAGTCATCCATCAGTTTGCTGTGGTTGACAAGAAAGGAAGGAAAGTTTGTGCTCTCCTAAACTCTTAATATGTCAACAGATATTGTCAACTGAGTTTGCAGCATAAGATCATTTAACCCTCCCACACTAATAATAATAGCATTATTTATACCTCACTCATCTATTACTAGCATGACACTCATCTATTACTACGGTAGCATGAGAAGAAATAAGGCCAATTGGTGGGAATTAACTTCCATGTAATAGTTCCAGAGCAGCCATTATGTGTGGTATAATATAGAGTGCTTCTCCAAATAAATGAAAGATTTTTTCTATCCTTTTTATAATTTCCTAATTATTTATTGGTTTGAAGATTAGTGCTGCTCTCTTCTTTTAGTGTTTCTGTCACAAAGGAGGAAGAAACAGCCTTTTAGTAATAGGAGCTCCATCCTGTAGGGGATAATCTGGAAAAACACACAAATGGAGCTCCAATTCATACACAACCAAGTTTCCTCTTCTACATCTATGAGCAAAACACACAGGGACACTGCATTTCTCTAACCACATTACTGTATCTATGTATTGCTTATGGCATGGGTCTTCCAAAGCAGACATGGAGTTACCCTCTCCTAAAGCAATGAATTTGATTCAAATACAGGCCTTCTTTATGGGCATCTCCATGTACACCCAACTTTGGATTGGACCAAGTTGGATTCAGTATCCCTTTGCTAATCAGCTACTTTCCTTTTGATCATGTAATGTTTAAAATCCCTTTGATAACCACAGGGTAATATTCAGTTTCTCTGTGATATGCAGAACAGTTTCTTTGGAACAAGAAATGGACAGTTTTATATAACATCAAAACGAGCTCTGAAAAGTTTCATGTTAGGCAGAGAGCTAGAATGGAGAATTTGCACAAAGAAACTAATGGCTATTTCTAGTACCTTTACAATCATGTTTGTGCACTACAGTACTGGAAATGCCATTCTTAATTCTGAATAAGGAATATATTATTCCAAATGTATTTGTTTACGTATAACTAGAAGATATTACTCCTTTAGGAATAATATATTCCCAATATATTTGTTCTATATCCCTTATAGGTATATTAAAATTGGGCATAATAAGAAAAAACTGAAAAAGTTGAATGAATGATGAGCTACTTTTTATGTGAGGGGGAAAAATGTGAAGTTGATAAAATAATCAGCAACACGTCCAGTGGAACAGTGTTGAATAATTTCACCTTATTTTTGCAGTGTTTTAAACAATTAAAATTTGAAAATATATCCAAAACTCAGCTGGATTGGTTTCTGCTGGGACCACAAACTAAAGTTATCAAGATGAGAAATCTTGAATCTAGTATTGTTCTGCGAAATATGGAAAAGTGCAGCAAAAGAAGTTTAGCTGAAAGGTTTATCTGAAACCATTATACTTCTTCACTTTAGTGATTCCTTGTACAAGGGAAAAAATGATCTAGTTTTATTGAGCTTGTTGCTTGCTCTATCAATTTTTTCTTATCAGAGGCCAGATCCAAGCCAGCAATATAAATACTTTAAAATGGTATCCCAGAAACCACATCATAAACTTCTCTCTGTATGTGGTGTGTATGTGTGTGTGTTCCTCTTTTAGTTCCTAAGTTTTAGTGTGTTACTAGAAATTATCATAAATATGCCATTTTGCATTTTCAGTTTGCTGTTTCCCACTCGCAAAAACAGCATCATACAACCTGTGGGGTACCTCCCCCTTTTTAACCTTTAACTAAGGCCTTAAATTTAGGACTTAAATTAAGATTACCAGACGTCCCCGTTTCCCGGGGACAGTCCCCTGATTTACAAATCAGTCCACATACAAAATCCATTGAACTTGAAAAGTGTTCCCGGATTCATTGAAAAAAAGCTGGTAACCTTAGCTTAAATTGTTTGGGTCCAGCATATATGAAGGCCAGTCTTCCATCTGAGCATGAACCACCATGCTGCTCAGGTACTGACACCTGTTGATTGTTTCCCTGCCACCTGAAGGTCAATGGGTGGAGATAAAAGCTTTTTTGACTGTCTGTGGCACTTGGACAGTGAAATACCCTTCCCAATATGATTTATACAGATCCTTTGCTGTCCACCTTCCTATGGGCAGCAGAACTAGGGTGAGGTGAGACTCCCGGGCACCTGATTCAAAGAGGTACCAAAATCATGATTAATGTTATACATATTATTAGTAGTCATGGGCGAGCATTGCATTTTGTGCTAAAATAGGGGAGTGAGTTAAATACTGCAGAAATTTCATTAGAAATGTAAAGCTTTAAACAACAGGTACTGCCAATTTCCCTATTCCAGAGTCAGCAGCAAATTCAGACCTCTTGAAAATAATCCTTAATATTCATTAATGGTGCCTTATCAATGGGAGCCAGCATGGTGTAGTGGTTAAGAGCGGTGGATTTGTAATCTGGTGAACCGGGTTCGATTCCCCGCTCCTCCACATGCAGCTGCTGGGTGACCTTGGGCTAGTCACACTCCTTTGAAGTCTCTCAGCCCCACTCACCTCACAGAGTGTTTGTTGTGAGGGAGGAAGGGAAAGGAGACTGTTAGCCACTTTGAGACTCCTTCGGGTAGTGATAAAGCGGGATATCAAATCCAAACTCTTCTTCTTCTTCTTATCAAGAATTGTGTAAATGTATTTGTTGTTTCATTTTATAACAACTGTCAATCTTTTACATCTTAATTATTGGGTTGGCTTAGGGGTGCAGTTTTATGTTGGTTGCCCTGGATGTAAAGAAACCTATTTCTGGCCCCAAGTGGCTGAAACATAACTCTAGAAGAAAGAGTTTGGCTTTGTGTTATAATATTATTCATTTCTCCTTTGGCTATATATGTGTGTGGTTGGATCCAGAGGTACTTTTGCATGACTGGAAAGCTTATTCAGCAACCCAAAATTTTCAGTGGATCTGGGTGCCAAAATGATGTAGACAGTCACCTCAGAACTCACAAATAGTGACTGGGAAGGGAAGGCAGAACTAGAGCTTTCTTGCACAATCTCCCTGTGAATAGGGCTAATGTAAGCTCTATATCTGAATCCTACCTTTAGTTCCAGGCACTCTCATTTCTTGACACAAGCAGAGTCTGTGTTTCAGTTCACCCACCTGTAAAATAAGATGATGATCTGAAGGCATAACATGCTATAAAAATGTAAAGTACTTAAGATAGCAGGGCATACACCTCCAAGCTCGAACAGTTCTGATTATAATGAAAACCAAGGAGCTGTGCTTGTAAGGTGAAGGCACGGCCAGAAACAGCTGCAACTGACTCTACCTCAGAATTTTGTATTTCAGATGACACAAGATGAGATGAAAATTCTCCCTGTGGCATTTGACATGTGATAATATATTACATATATGGAATCTCCAACTGCTGCTTGCAGTTATCAAGCAATGAACACAGATGTGTGACTCAGCCTTGATACACAGTCCAATCTGGTGTGAAAAATACCTATATAAATATAGATATATGCTAATCATGTAAAATGGTTAAAAAATATGCAATCACATACAGAACAGTAAAAACACCAAATGATAGTTGCAGAAGTAAAAAAGAAAAAGCTGTTCAACTGGAGTTTTTAAAAGTCTGGGGAAATAAAAAATGAAAAAGATTCTGGGGAACCAGGCAGAGGGCCTTCTCGGTAGCGGCACTCGCCCTGTGGAATGCCCTCCCATCAAACGTCAAGGAAATAAACAACTACCTGACTTTTAGAAGACATCTGAAGGCAGCCCTGTTTAGGGAAGTTTTTAATGTTTGATGTTTTATTGTGCTTTTAATATTCTGTTGGGAGCTGCCCAGAGTGGCTGAGGAAACCCAGCCAGATGGGTGGGGATATAAATAAAAAAAATATTATTATTATTATTATGCAATACAGGGGTGGGACTAGATGACCCTCATGGTCCCTTCCAGCTCTACAATTCTATTATTTTATTATTCGCCTGTCTTCCAGGGTTGGCACACCCAGAGAATCACCTTGGGCAGCAGGTGCTAGAGACTCTGGTGGCAGCCTTCCCACCTCCAGTTGTCCCTCCTGAGCCTCTGAGCAATTGCCCTTGTTGGAGGACAGAGCTGGGTGTGCAACATCACTTGTCCCACACACCCAAAACTAGCCTGCTGTTGCCCTGTGGAGGATGCTGAAGTGAGATTCCGCTGCAAATCCATCCAGTTTCTGTATGTCAAATTGGGTGGGGATGGGATCTTTGTCCTTTGACTCAGGAAGGAAAATATCTTGGGCTGGCCTTGCTGGCTTCAAAAATATGTGAAGAGGTGCCAGGCAGACTTCCTGTGGCTCAAGGTCATGGTAGTACAAAGGAAAAGACCCTCTCCTAAGTCACAATAAACCTAACCTCAGGGAGTGGGGACATTCAGAGAACTTAATTTGCAGATAAGTTCTGAGTCCCAAACAGAGTTATGTGAAAAAGAGCCAGTTTTAGTATGGTGGAGAAGTGTCTGTACGGATATATGTATTTTATTTCTTGTTATGTTGTTGGTGTATAAATGTTTTTAGTATTATGTGTGTTTTTATTTTCTGTTCATCCTAATGGCATTTTTGTATTTCAAAATCTTTGTGAGGCACTTTGGAAATATTTCATAAAAAGTGAGGGGTGGGTTTAAATCATAATATCCAGGAGAAATGTTCTCTGCACTTTGTGTTGGAGAGGGATGATTACGTGAAATATTTTGTTTCTGATTTGCACCATGAGATGGACGGAGGGAGGGAAGGAGGAGGTGTAACATGAATTCAAAATGCTTCTGGAAGCTAAATGCAATATCATCACCCCCCTTCTGAAGTAAACAATTTCTTCTCTTTTCCCTCTTTTTTATACTTTCTCTTCATATGGGATTAGGGTTTTGTTTTTTTAAAAAAGTCTGCATTATTTGTCGGCTATTTCATCTACCAGTGCCCAGAGACTTGAATCTAGTTAACAATTTAGTACTGCTGTTATGCAGAGCCGCATATTTTCAAATGTACAGAGGAGGAGTAGAAGAAAATAAATACCTCTCTTAGATTGGATCTTTTTATGACAAGTCATTGCCTGCAGTGAATTTTTACTCTGAGTTATGGACCCTTGAAATGAGGAGTTTAAAATGGAATATCTTAGCTGTATTAATTTTCAAGTGTAATGCATAAAACAGGAAACAGAGACATCTAGTGGTTTCCATGGCATTGCCCTGAAGATAGCAAATAAATAATAAAGTAGGTTTCCCTAGCACCACCCTTTCCCTGTTTATTTACAAAGCATTTGTGTGTTACATAGCATTTTAATACACAATTGGCATTTTTTTTAAATAGAAATTACAAAATGGAACATTTTATCAGTTTACCAGGTAATAGGCCCCCTCTCTCCAATTACATTTTGGAAAATACAGGTCAATAGTGAATATGAGAATCTGGATGTCCTCCTCAGATGACCCTATTTTTCATTAGGAGGACAGTATCAGTTTTAGTGAATTATGCTTAAATTAAGATGTAAGCAAGGCACCTGGAATGCTAGCTGACTCTGTTCAGGTGTGGTAGACTAGACTTTGCCTCAGGAAAAAAATACAATAGAATTCCACCTACTGAACAAGTTGAAAAAACATTAGCTTATCTAAATGTGTCATTCACCTACTTTTTAAAAGCTCAACATTTTCCTGGTGAAGGTATTCACCATGGCTTAGCAGTTTCTTGCAGCCAAGGAGGCTCCTAAATCTATGCAGACATAGTCAGGCTTCTCTATTCACCACAGGATGAGGCAACTCTGCCTGCATTTCCCACAATGCACCTCCCCCCATTTAAAGTTCCAAGGCAGTCCAGGCAGGCTGGGTTTGCAAGGAATAATAATAATAATTTATCATTTATACCCAGCCACTCTGAGGAACTACATCTGAGCATCTGGACCGAGGCAATTTGTTTTTGAAACTCATAATAAGATAGTAATAAGTTTAAATAAAGATCTATCCACAATCTTTTGTGGTTGTCTTCTTCAAAAACTGCCGTCCTAATCATCTAATGAAAAATGCCCTATGTGTGATGTAAAATGGGCACCGTAACTACCACACTCAAATTATACCTCCATTTCTGCGCCTGCTACCCACCCACACACCGACTGTGCTTGCTAAACTCTTCCCAAATGAAAAGATAGAACAGGTTTGAACTACAACACATTATTTACTTTAGCCGAACGTAGCTGCTGCGTTGTCATAACTGTGTTGCTTTCTCTGAGATTATCACCTTGGACTCTCGTTGAACCTCCTCTTTAGGCATGACTAATAGGCACTTGATGCTAAAAAATATTCAAGCACATTTTATTATACCTTCCAAGTTCTTCAGGAAAATAAAGAATATGAAGCACTACTTGCCGCCTTGTATGCTAACAAGGCTGCATGAAGATTCCTTTCATTGTCACCGGCCATTCGGAAGACTTTTAGAAACCTATAATTCCTTATTCCACATTGCCCAGGGGACTAGGTTGAGATCTGCATGCTGGGGCAGTGAGTTTAAAGTTTCTGGCCAAAACTATGGACCCTGTCAGTTCATATAACTGTAGTTATGTAATACCCTTGCAAGATATTACTCTGGTGTGCAGTATAGCTGGGCTTGTTGACAGCTTAAGCAGGAAGGCCACTGTGGCATAAAATAAGTAACAATCAAAAAATCATTATCTTTTCCAGAGTGGAACAAATCAGCCTTGACTCGCTGTCTAGTTTATTAATAGCACCCTGTGAAGTCTCAAAGGTTCCCAGCTCCTTCTAATTTTATATTTTAAAGGCATTTATCTTAAATGGCTGTGAACATCAATTATGGATAGCCATGCGGACATCCAATTCATAGCAAAGAGGTGCTTTTGAGCAAAATCCTGGTTTCTTGTTAAGGTCTTCCCTCTCCATGGGGAAAACAACATAAGTATGGATCACGATTATGCCAGTTTTAAAGGCTGGTGGCTGATAGCAGAGGAACAAAATGCTGGAGAAATGGATTTCCTAATGTTTGAATAGTGAACTATGAGCTGGGCGTATGAATCTTGTGGACCTAGAGTTGGGAAGTGTGAAAATCCTCTCTGTCAAAGTTGTATCTGCCCATGATAAGGGGCAAAGAAATCCATCTTACACATTACAATGATATGGAAGATACGCCACTGCCATGCCAGCAAAAGAGCCACTGTGCCTAAGGCATGCTCAGCCCAGGAGGGTGGGGTGAGGGGTACAAAAAATGTGTAAAATTCACACACCCAATGTCCCTGGAAACATCAACACATCCTACCAATCAGGGGGGCTGTGCCTTGATGCTGGGTTCGAATCAGGCCAATGGGACGCTAGCCAAACTGTTTCCTTTATTCCCTTTATTTTCCCTGTTTTTTCCCTTAGTCAATATCCCCCCTCCCCATTAATTCCCCTCCTTCCCTTCCCCCGTTTCTCCCCTTCCCCTCCCAAGGGGCTTCTGGTAGTGAATGATTGCTTTTATAAGTACGCATTTGCCACATAGAAGATTCTTGGAAAGGGATGCAGCTAAGTGGTGGAGCACTTCCTTTGCTTGCTTGTAAGAAACTTCAGTCTTTGGCACCTCCAGGTGGAGCTGCAAAAGACTCCTGCCTGCTGCCCTGGAGAGTCACTGCTAGTCAATGTGGGCAGTACTGAGCGTGAAAGTATAAGACAGCTAAACATCCACAGGACAGGTTGATAACTGGCAACTGTTAATGCCAATATCTCTTTAGTTTCCCCCTCCAGAATTTATGAAGGCATCAGAAAGAGCTCTCTAGGATCTCTTTAAAGATTGCAGTTAGAGGTTTATGATCTGTATCTCGTAGCATGGGTAACTATAATAAATGTACGGCAGAAGTTGTAGTGCAATGCCCAGCACTGATTACTCCAATAAATGGGCCATTTTCTTCACTAGAGTAGTTTGCAACCATAGAACAATGTAACATCCAGTCCAGCAATGTGCAACTTCATCAAAGTATACTGTCTCTCCTCTTGTAGTGTGTGTATGTGCTGGTGGTGTGTGTATCAGGCAGAAGAATTGCGGCATGTTCATTGCCATATATTTCCTTATATGTTTTGAACATTATGGTGCAGTTAACAAATAAAAATAAAAATCCCTTAAGCTTGATCATTCACTTACTTTTTGCTGTGTATAAAGTGTTATAATAATGACCTGTTACAATAATTTGAGAAAATAAAATGTTATTATCATTTGAGAATTCTGGAATTCCCTCAGGTTTTTTTTAATTAAAAGCCAGTCAATACACACCCCTTTTTATTTTTAGGTTACAACTAGATTTTTTTATGGATATGTACTAATGTACATTCCTACCCATCAGACAGTAACGTGAGTTGCAGAGAGTATGTTTGCACTGGAATAATTGTTAGATGACAGGTAGCATTTCAGGCCAATTGGCAGGAAGGGAAGCAGTATTGTTGTAGGAATCCTTTGCAGCAAGCATTGGATGTGATGCAATAGGTTTGTTCACACGTTACACTGAAGTCAGGTAAAAGCTGTCTCTACGCATGTACAAGTGTTTGTGCAAAATAATGTACAATTGTTGATTTGTACCACTCAACTACTGCGTAGATAGGTACTCATACTACACACATGTTGAATGTTACATATACGTAACTGTACAAATATACTATTTGTATACTGAGGTACATAGATTATATAGTTGTTGAAGGTAACATGTGAACACCCATTATGGTTTAGCACAGGCACCCCCAAACCTCGGCCCTCCAGATGTTTTGGACTACAATTCCCAACTTCCCCAACCACTGTTCCTGTTAGCTAGGGATGGGAGTTGTAGGCCAAAACATCTGGAGGGCCGCAGTTTGGGGATGCCTGGTTTAGCATCACAAGAACAAACCTAGCCTTTTCACTGGCTCATACACTCCCTTCTGGCACAGCTATCAGGGGGAAATCAAAAACTGTTTCTGATTAACCACAGTTGGCCTTTGGACCCACACAAACTGGGTTAATTCAAGCAAGCTAACCTCAAATAATAGTTCGTGAAGCTGCCTTGCTTTTGCTAATCTTTGTTAAGATTTACCATAGTTTAGGGTTCCGACAACATGCTAAGCTGTTATCTAAAACAAAAATGAAATATTCTAATTCCCTCCTTGCAATTTTGCCAGTGAATGAGAGGAACAATAGGTGCATATGACCTGGGGGGGGGGGGTAAGGAAAGGTTAGGCTTGTTCTTGTAACAGTACACCATGGTAAAGTATTACATACCTGTGCAGCCACTGCCTTCACTCTTTTGCAATATAATTTAAGCAATAGTTTGGGCTCTTCATCTTTATATGCAGGAGCTCCCTGGCTATTTGTACAACTTAATATGTATAACTACACCATTTAATTCTATGAAGAAGTGTGTGGGCTCTAGAGCCTGAGAAAGGCCTTCAATAATTTATAGCGTGATTTCTTACAGAAGAGCTTTAATTTATTGCTAATATTATGGGACAAAATCCAAGACCTTGCAAGCCTGGTTTAATGTTACTTACATAATGTCAGCATTTGTACTCAACAGACATCTTTAAAGGAAAGGAAAAAGTTAAATAGGAGTGGACGGCTCAGCATTTAAAAAGGGGGGGCTGGGATCTCTGTGGGAATATGGAGTTTATTAATTTTTATTTTTTGAAGAGAACACCTTGCTTTTCTACATCTTTTACTATGTGGGAATAAGCAATGTCTTGAATTTTCCCATAAGCAAAATGTGGGGAACATAGTCTGTGCTTTTATTTCAGACCAAATTTCTGCCGAAAGGTACAACACCCAAGCTTACTGACTGCTATGTTTCCCCGGCTTCTGATCCTTGTCTTAGTTTCCAATAAAAAGGTCTGTTTTATTTAATGTATCATCTCTGACTTCCTGAGGTACGATGTGGTCAAAGGCAACCTTATCTTTATAGCATGGTGCACTGCCTTCTGCAGATTTAGTGATGCTCGAAGGGTTTTTTTGTGGTTTTTTAAAAGAAAAGATACAAGTGTTGAGGTAAAACTATTTTGGCGGCAATCCTTTAACTTGATTTCATCTTGGCTTTCTTTATTGCTCTGCAGACCTATCAGATAAATGACCACAAATCCTAATTCTTGAAATCCAGACCCTTTCCTGGAAGAATCCTCCCAGAGGCTGAGAACGATTTTAATTTTTTTAAAGCAATTTGAGATGTTCTTCTACATGCCCAAATACACAGCACTGCTGCTTTAATATGTGTGTGGAGGAGTTTCATGTTTCATTCTGTGACCAAGGAAAGGCTCTGAGTGGACAACATGGAATAATAATAATAATAATAATAATAATAATAATAATAATAATTTATTATTTATACCCCACCATCTGGCTGGGTTTCCCCAGCCACTCTGGGCGGCTTCCAACAGAAATATTAGAATACTGTACACTAATTTCTTAAAGATTAAAAGCTTCCCTAAACAGGGCTGCCTTCAGATGTCCTCTAAAAGTCTGGTAGTTGTTGTTCTCTTTGACATCTGGTGGGAGGGCGTTCCACAGGGCGGGTGCCGCTACCGAATAGGCCCTCTGCCTGGTTCCCTGTAACTTGGCTTCTCACAGCGAGGGAACCGCCAGAAGGCCCTCGGCGCTGGATCTCAGTGTCCGGGCAGAGCGATGGAGGTGGAGACGCTCCTTCAGGTATACTGGACCGAGGCCGTTTAGGGCTTTAAAGGCCAGCACCAACACTTTGAATTGTGCTCTATGTCCTTAGTATTTTCCTTCACCAAATAATCCAGGAAGCTAAGCAAACTGTGGGGCTTTGATCCTGCAAGCATAGGTGCTTTGATATGTATCCAACGGCTGTTTCGTTTATTTCAATGGGGAGACAACTCTATGCTCACATTTGTTGGGTAAAATAAATAGATCTGGTTCCTTGGTTTCATGTCAACTCAGTGGCCTGAGCATGAAGGAAATCTGTGAGTGCATTAGCGTTGACACATGCCTTACAAAAATGATGACTAAATGGATTGATAAAACATGGTTTGATTACCCAGAAGATCCATATAGATTTGGATTTTGTCAATCTGTCAGCCAAAAGAGCCCTGTGTTACCAAGTCATACATGGCATGGATTTTCCCTGGATTTTCCAATGTTTTGTACACATTTCCTCTGCACAGCCCACATCTGAACTGACTGTAAAGAGCTGAGCAAAGAGCTCAACAATACACTTTTGGGTGATAAGTTGAGCGTGTTTAAGCTCATTAACTCAGTGGTGACCTAGATTTTTAGTGTTTTTAACAGGTGATCCCCAATGTTAACCAATGTTAAGTTCATTGGTTTCAGTGGATCTACTCTAAATATGACTACCAATACAAAACTATACATTGTAATCTCCCAAATATGCATATTATTGTCATGCTGATAGATATACTAGGAGGACATCTGATTTCAATATAAGTTGAACTTAAAATCTAACATGACTTACTCGCAACTATTGAAGCCCTTTTTAGATGTTATTTTATTTGCAAAATGCCCTTGGGAAACATTTTCTGAAAGAGGCTATAAAAGAATAAAAGGATTGGCCTGACTGATAACATTATCACAGTATTTATGCACATTTCTCAGAGCTGGGAAATTTCCCACTTGGTATCTTTATTAAAATAAAGCTTTATTTGCAAGTTATTTGAGGACAGTTCAAAATCAGAAATGTGCTTCATGCTGTGTTGATTGCTAAGAAGGAAAAGCAACTTTTAAAAAAAAATCTGAAGAGGAGAATGAAAGTTTAGCTTCTGTTCTCAAAGACATAGAACTTTTGTTCCCAAATGTTTGATCAAGATACAGAAGTTGTTTGTGAGAGGCTTGTGGGTGCCCTGTAATCATGTAAGCAATTAGGACACAAGACAGCAGGTATGCAGACGTCTCAGGCTGTATAGACACTATGAGTTTTTGTAACTGATATCTTTATCCAGTGCATTCAAGCAGATATTAGCCCTGCACATATGTGTGCAGTAGTTGGTCTTATAAATTATACCCATTAGGTCTGAGAATTCTACTCCTTAGAAGCATGCCTGGCTGCCTGGCTGCTCAACCCTTCACTTTTACCTTAAAAACAAGGTGGCCAATGATTACATCTAAGTTTGGCTTCCTAGACTCATCTCCCTACATATTAAAATGTTTCTGCTGCTGTGTTAGCAACGTATATTAGTTGTGGTTGTGGTGGATGAGGGGTAGAAGCATGGGACGGTGATGATAGTAGAACCCTTGGCTACTTGAGATTTAGGTAGAATTGGGAGGAGGTTTTTCTGGAGCCCCCCCCCCCGGGCAGCATGGAGTCCTGGACCCACATCCCTTAATCTGGCCTTGCAGTGCCACTGGTCACACAGAAGAGGGCAGAGAGTTGTCCTCTGCTACCCAAGTGTATTGGGACCCAGGTGGCGCTGTGGTTAAACCACTGAGCCTAGGGCTTGCTGATCAGAAGGTCGGCGGTTCGAATCCCTGTGACGGGGTGAGCTCCCGTTGCTTGGTCCCAGCTCCTGCCAACCTAGCAGTTCGAAAGCACGTCAAAATGCAAGTAGATAAATAGGAACCGCTACAGCAGGAAGGTAAACGGCGTTTCCATGTGCTGCTCTGGTTTGCCAGAAGCGGCTTTGTCATGCTGGCCACATGACCTGGAAGCTATACGCCGGCTCCCTCGGCCAATAATGCAAGATGAGCGCGCAACCCCAGAGTTGGTCACGACTGGACCTAATGGTCAGGGGTCCCTTTACCTTTACCCAAGTGTATAGGACTTGATCTAATCAGCCTAGGTTACAGCAAGGTAGATTTCAGTTGAATAGTAGGAGAAACATCTTGATGGTCACAGCAGTTCGACAATGCAGCCAAATGGGTGGTATTTCACTAAGTTTTACTCAGAGGAGACCAACCGAAATGAATGTCCCTAACTTATTCATTTCAGTGGGTCTACTTTGAACAAAACTTAGTTGGATACTATCCAATTATTCTATTTTTTTTTAAAACATAATTTTTATTGGTTTTACAAATTACAAAAGACGGTACATACAAATACAGCTTTTCCACCTCCTTCCCACCCACCTCCATGGGTCCTCCCCTGCCACAGAAGTATCCCACGTAGGTGAACAGTCAGAGATGGTCCATTTTATGCTTGGATTTCTGTCCTCCTCCCCCTCCCCTGTCCCCGAAGCCCCCCCCTGCCACCAGAGAGCTCCAGTAAACCAGGGCAGTACGCAGGAGGTCATCCATCCAACCATCTATTATCATACCAAAAAAAGAGAGTAAAAATAGAAGAAAGAGAAAAAAGAGAAGAAAAAAATAGCAAAAAAGAGAAAAAGACAATACAAAACATAAAAAATCTTTCTTTCATTCATAATTTTTAAACCATATTTTGTGGGCTTCCCCACCCTCCCCCCTTCCCCGGTTTTCATCCCTTTTTTATCATCTTCAACAGTTTCTTATTTTATAAAAATACACCTTTATACCTTATACTACTTATAAATTGATTATTATCATTTTCACCTAATATCCAAATCACTAAAAAATCAAACTCCCATTTTTTCTTCCCGTGCCTAATTTTTACCCCCTCTATAAGCCTCCATATTTTCACATTTTTCCAATATCCAATTATTCTATAGGGCTGGAGAGATCTCACTTTCTGGAGCTTTTCAAGCTGTGACTGAACAAGTTAGGGATAATCTGACATTCGATTTTCCTGCAACAAGCAATGGGTTATATATACACCTATTTTTCTATATGAAAAGAGAGAGATGTTATATACATACCGGTATATGGAACACACAGGTACCGGTATGTGTCTCTGTGTATGTGTGTTGTGTATGTACATACAAATGTAGCATACACCAAATACAGTATGGTCTTCGTTGATATTCCAATCATATTAAAGTAATGTAGCTTTATATACCTCAAAGATGTGTGTGTGTGTTATAAAATAAATAAGTAAGTAAGTAAATGTAGGATTTATAATTTCCTTTGGCAAACAGAAGATTCTTCTGTCAAACTTGCAGCAAATTTCCTAACATGCAGTCATTGTTCTTCCTCATTTCATTGTTGAGAAGCTTCATGTTTTGACTAACAATTTACGCATAAATCAATCTTGCTGTCTGATGTAATTTCAGGATGTTTGTGTAGATGCCACCAAGAAACGGCCCTCAGATCAATCTGCTGCTGTTTCAGGACTACAGTTGAGTTGTCAAAGTGATTTGGAGCAGCAGGAGAACCAGGAGGAGATGGCACAGACAGCTACATCAGAGAACAGGATGGCTAAAGGTCAGTTGACCCAAGTTCTGAGAAATGCATGCTGTTCACAGATACCCTGCATTATTTCACCCGGAACCACTGAATCTGTATGAAAGCACAGAAAATAGAATCATAGTGTTAGAAGGGGTCCCTTCAGATTCCCATTCATGTGTCTGCCATAGATACATCTGATCATTTAGCAGCAGCATTGAATAAAAGTCATTTTCATACTGCAACAAGAATAGCCAGTGTTATTCACAACAGATGGAGCTTTATTATATTTAATTTGCAGGCTCCATTTTTCCCCCACCACTGTTGCTCAGCCTTGATAATACTAATAAAAAACAAGTATGGTATGTTATTGTGTTAAAACTATAAAGATGTCTTCAGTTTACACTTTTTATTTCCAAAAATATCCTTAACGTTTATATTATTTTAAACTTTTAAAGTGCTTTTCAGAGATGCTTACTATAGACCTCTCTCTTATGATCTACAAACGGGAAAGCAGAAAGCTAAGCCCGACAGAACAGCAGCTTTCAGCCCATATACTGTATGTCTTCCTGGAATTACAACACGATGCCTGTGTCTGGTACATCATAATTCTGGGCTCCTCAACCTTTTGGTGCCTGGGGTACATCTGGAAATCTAAGAATCTGTTGTGAGCTCCTCAAAATGGCCATTTCATGGAAGAAAAACTGACTATGCTCAGAACACACACCCCAACCAAAAAAAAAAAACAACCCCAGGTAAAATACTTACTCTCCCAAACAAACAAAACATATACAAAAAAGCATCCTCTCACAAGCAGCAAACAACAACAAAAGCCAAGAAACACATTTTAGAAAAAAACTGAGAGAGGTAGGGGGCATGACAAGGGGAGTGTCTGAATGTGCCATGGTGCCAAACTGAAGGCCCCAGTCATAGCTGTTGATATGCAACCTGTGTTATAATATTAAGGTTGCTTACTTGCTTGCTTACTTACTAGAAATAATTCCCACTGGAGACATTATACATATGAGTGGGATCAGGGTTTACAAAAGAGTCGCTTCCTTGAGAGCAGATTCATGAAGGAAGCAAGATCAGGAACTAATGTGGAAGTCACTTTCATAAAAGCTGTGATTTCATGGCAATTATCCTTTGATGTGCCAGATCTTTACCCGATCTTTACCCACTACGTAGTGTCATCTTCAAGAATAAGAAATGACAAGGTTTCAAGACTGAGCTTGCTGGGTGGGTAAAACCCAACTCCTTTCACTGCTTTGCCATGGATGCCAATGGGAGTCCTGTTTCCAATCAGAAAAAAATGCTGTGAATAAATGTCTACGATTCAGAAAGTAATAATCAGTGGGGTTGGTTTTTATGGGAAAAGCTGAGAGAGTTGTCAAGGTCTTACATTGATGACACCCAGTTCAGTTCTGTGCCCATTAATCAAATGTGACTGATTCTAAAGCCTGGTTTATTCATTCTCTGAGGATGTGGTAAACACATCCAATGGGACACCATAGTGATCCTTGTCCTCATGCGCCCGCCTTATCAACTTCCTTTAAGGCAATTAGAGCTGATGTGCATAAATATAAGTGTGGAGGCACCACTCACACAAGGGAAAAGGGCTGGGTAGATCACATGAACAAGGCCTGCTTGGGTTGGCATTTGTGTGTTTAGTGAGGCTAAACACTGAGAGCCCCAGGCTCATTCTAGCACTTTTCTACAGATGATGTAGGTTATTGTGTAAGCTGCCAGGGGACTCCAGACTCTGGTACAGGATCCCAGTGTATTACTCACTGTGCTCCTAAGTTGTCCTTGCTTCAGGGCAGCTCTTGGGCAGAGGGAGCAATTGGCCTTTCTGTGCTGCAGCAACAATGGCCAAAGGGATTGCTGCAGCTCACCAGCCCAGTCAGACCAGGTGATCTGGAATCCAGCAGAGGACTGGCTGACCTGTTGTTTCAGGTTTGGCTTCTTCTTGGCTGGCTACAGGTTTCTGTCCTTGCTTTGCAAACCTGCCTCAGGCTCATCTGACTGCTGTTTGCTGCTTTGGACACTGATTTCTGCCTGACCTGAATTCTGTCTTGGGCCCCTCTGAGCTTTATCTGCTGCTCTGATGCTTTCCTCAGCATGGCCTGTGGCCCACCATGCACACCTCTGTCCTTGCCAATGGACTGGTACTTGCACAGCTAACCTGGTCCCTGACACATTGTATGAACTGCCTCCCTGAGAAACATCAGGATTACACATCACAGATGTCCCACAAAACAGTAGGAGATTGTGCTAATCCCAGCAACTGTCACCCTGGAGCATGAATGCAGAAGACCTTAAGGACACCCTGTGTGAGTCTAACATAACATTCTGGATTGAAGTGCCCATCCCAACTGACTTCAGAAGGACCATGTCGATTTCCACATATCTGTATGTTGGCTTCATCTGGATTGTTTGACTGAGCTGCTGATGAACGAAACACTGTTGGCCTTCAGCATACAGCTTAAGCCTGTGCGGCTTTGTAGAGAATATCTGCTGAGCTGTTTGTTCATAAATAAACAAGCAGTCATGTCTTATTTCCTTCATAACAGGAATGGAAATGTGCAGGGGTACTAATTCACAATCAGACTGCTCAGAGGCACAAGGCCAAAGCCAGAGTGCCTGGCTGTGAATTAATACAACATGCCTTGCTCTGGAGTGTCTGGCTGCAGTTGCAAAATTATACTATAAAATACACTTTTCCCTCTAGGCTCGTGGTGCTGTCAGCTGCGCAGTGTGCCGTCATGTAGCATTTGATTTCTGAGTTGCACAGTGATTTAAGTGCTGCCAAACAAAACCAAAGTAAATTGTCATAGACAATGTCATATTCATTGCATTCCTTAGATGGGTGTAGTGCAATGGGTGTGCCCAGTGAAGGAGCAGTAGCATCACGGGCTGCTCTCGAGAGCCCCACCTAAGTTTCAAAAGTGGCTCCCTGAGTAATGTTCTCCTTGAAAAATAAGAAGTCAACATTACTAACAGTGCGAAAAGCAGCTAGCTGTGTGGATGTAGCTGAATCTTTTGGCCAACGTCCTATTCCTGAGAGGCTGGTAATGATGGGATGCTTCATGTACTGTAGACCCCTAACCCCATGTTGTGTCACTTGCTTTATTTTCAGATTCATCAAAGGGAGTGCTTGCGAAGCCCAGAGCAGAAAAGAAACCAAATGTCAGGCCTGACGTTGATGATAAAGATGTCAGTGTTACAGAAAGTGTTACCCAAAAAAACCCAGGAGAACACATCTAATGATAATGCAACCTACTTAAGAAGAGGGACAAAAAGTGTGTGTGCCTTGTTATTAGACATTAGTATAAACCAATGATGATGTGATGGGAGGGGGGAGAAAGGGGTCGTGTAGGTACTTGTACTCATGCAGAGCTCTCCTCCCCCACCTCCTCTGATCAAGAATATGAGTCTGCCAGGCCCACAGTTGTTCAAACAACACCAAGAAAGGGCTATGAGTTCTGTGCAATGATGCAATCAATTGATTGGTTTCTGTTCTTCAATGGTTCTTCAAAATGTGTGATGTCATTCTGCCTAGTACAACTAGCCCTTTGGGTTGTACTAGAGCAGCCTTCCCTGACCTGATGCCCTCCAGATGTTAACTTGTGTCAGTCCTAGCCAGCATGCCTATTGGTCAGAGATTATTGGAATTATAGTACAAAACATCTGGAAGGCACTAAATTGGCGAAGGCTGTAGTAGTCTACGGTTAAACTAGACTAGGCAAGCAGTATGCAGTAGAAAAGGTGTGATTTGCTTTTAAATCCCATCTGCTTCCTTCTTTGGCAGGAGCTCAGCAGAATGCACTCTTCAAGTTACTACACCTGCCTGCAGGCTCTTCTTCTAATTGTGACATTTGCTGTTCAAGCACCAGGCCTTTCAAACCTTTATCCACCTGCCCTTTAAAAGTCCCTGTCAACAGAGAGCGAGCTGCACTTTATTAGCCTTGTTGTTTGAAGGCTTTAGCAACACATGAAGGCAAATACCTTTGCTGTCTCTCAGGAGATTGCTATCAGAGTCCTGGATTATGAATCCATCCCATAAATTACCATCTTCAGTGGGTGAGCCAGCAACCCAGTTGTCTGAGATCATTTGATAAACAAAGGACATCCTGGGCTACTTCTGACCTTCAGAGATCTTCCAGACACTCTTTATCTACCATGCCAAGCATGACTCTAAATAAAGTGCATGAAAAAGAAAAAGAAAAACCCATACACAATTATTTTCAATGAGAATGACAACATTGGACAGGATCTGATAATGAGTTGTAATATGATGGGTATAGAAAGTTTTATTTGTGTTTGTGTATGTGATATCAATTCACAACAATGGCTTTGCCAATGATGAGCCAGGTATTCCAGATGCCTTGATTCTCTCCGAGAACAATTTTTATAAGGCGGTGGAGATTTGCCGAAATTAAAGCTCAAACTTTAATGTCAGATCGTTTCGAATAATAACAATACACACACACAAATATTTTATTATTCATAGAAATCTGTATTGGACAGGTGCTGAAAACAAGACTGTGTAATCCTGCTTTTAGGAGAATACATTAAATTGCCTGAGCATTTATTTTAGGATTGTTTAAGCTACATAAAAAACAAAAGTAAGAGCAATTGGAGAGTGAGTGTAAGGCAGTGCTCTTGATATACCGGTAGCTGTTATCAATAGTACAGAAGCATTCTGATGAGTCTGAACATGAACGAGTCTTTTGTCCACTTTATTTTTCAGAATCCTCTGAAAACAAAATGATTCAATCTGCTCAGAAATGATTGTACTGCTGTCCACATCATTGAGTATGAAGGCGGCAACGCAACTAAAGAAGAAATAGATACTCCAGTGATGGTGAAATGAACATTGCTGTGCTTCAAAAACATTGAGACTGAAATGCGGTGATACTGATTTATATTATTGAAGGAAATAGTAAAACGAGGAAGAAGAAGAGTTACTAAACCTTCAGATAACTTTGGAACAGAACAGCTTCGGAACAGTGGAAGTGCAACCATGTTACTCTTGCTTGTTCTCTCATTGGCTTTCAGTACTGTATTGATCATTGTATCCTCCTGAACCGTCTCTGTGAGTTGGGAGCAGGTGTTAATGTGTTGCAGTCCTACCTACAAGTCTGGGTTCAGAGAGTAGCATTGGCTAGACCCTGTTTTACATGTTTTAATCCTCTGGATTTCTGTTTTATTTGCTTTTAAGTGTTTTTCCATTGCTGTTTTAGGTTGTGTGTCTTTGTTCTAATGATGTATCATTTGCTTTTTAGACTTTTGAGAGATTTTTCAATTTTAAGCAGTTTATAAATGCTTTTTTAATAAATAAGTAGGAAGTGCAGCCTACACACATACAGCTCTTAGGCTACAATTCTATTGCACACTTAACCTGGGAGTAAGTCCCATTTCATTCATTGGGTTGTACTTCTGAGTCAATAGGCATAAGGTTGCACTGCTACAAAATTGATCAGCAACTATGCTAAAATGCCGCCTTACCTAGAACTGCAAGAAGCACTGGCCTTGCCCTCTGTTGCACCTGGTAATCTAGTTGCAGAAATGACCCACCTGGTTGTGCTTTGGAGAGCTCTGTGAAAAGCAGGTTTCACTTTTCCAAGGCTGGATATGCAGTGAATGATTGGAAATGCTCCAGCGACTGAATTTTCTCCTAACATGCCACTGTCCGGGCATAGGAAGCCTGTCAGATTAAACAGAGAGAAGAAAAAATGCGCAAATAACCTTTTCATAAAGGGTAGGGGGAAGACCATTCCAGACACTGCTTCCTTGCACCTGCTTAGAGAAAATAGTATCCATAGCAAAAGAGAAAGATGCCTTGGCCCTGTTGGGAATATATCCATACATGGGGGCGAGATGCATGGTGTATAAAGAACTTTGCAATGTTAATTTTCCAAGGGTATATTTGCAGCCCCTGTTCAGATTATCATTGGCAACACCAGTACTCTGTTTGATCCATACTGCTTCAAGTAATATGGCTGATGAATGAAGCTTTGTAAGAACTGTGGGCTGAATGTGTGCAGTTCTGCGCATTTCTTCACAAAATAAAGCCTCGCTGATCTCAATGGGACTTGCCAGGTAAGTGTGTACAGGACTGCAGCAGGTTGGTTGCACTTAAGTTCCATTGATTTCAGTAGGAACTAAGTCATGACTAACTTTCCCCATTGATTTCAAGGGAACCAATACACGGTCTGGATCCATGTGTGCTTCTATGACCAGTTTCTTCAACAAGTGCAGTAGAATCAAAGCCAGACAGTTCATAGATCAAAATCCCAATGTCTTTAGAAGAAGATGAAGGATATACTCTCTCTCTCTGCGCAAAGACCTTCTGTATTTAGTCCTAAGCCTCTTCTTTCCAGAAGCAAATCTAGTCTCAAATCCCTGACATTTTCTTTTATTCTTTTTAAAGTGTTGAACATTGTTTGCCCAAGAGTCTGAAGGTTAGAGAATTTCCAGATCCACTACGATTCTCTTCCAAGAGTAATGGAATCAAGAAAAGAACTATCATTAAATGTGCTTCAAGGGAAATAGTGTCCTAAACAAAGAATGAAGCTTTTCTAGAACAAAATCTAAAATCTATTTAGGAATAAAAATATGAAACATTAAAAAATAATCCCAAACTATTGTATCAAACAAAATCAAAGTAGGAGTACAAAAATGTCCAATGAAACAGTCATCAATTCTCCTCTTTTTTCCATAATTCGACACAGGCTCTGTTGCTGTGGGTTGCAGAAGGATACAGAAGAAAATTAAGAAACCTGACTTAAATAATATTAATAATTATGTCATTGATCATTCCCCTCCAAAGTGAATAGGAAATGTAGAGCATGGTGGAAAACTTCATACAGTCACGTAATTGACTAAGCAACATACCTAGTTTCATTTTAAAAAAAACCACACAAATTATAATTATAATTCTAGTTCTATTTATTTCATTGAAAGAAGAAAGCCACCTGCCTCCTTCATTTATTTGTTTGGGTATTTGTTTTGTCAGCTTCTGGGCGGGGGGAGGTTTCCTTCTCAGAGACTCTATGGGATATAATATAAATTAAACACAGAAAAGGTCAAAAACTTGTTTTCAAACTTTTCTCGAGTACAATTAGCGTGATATTTTAACAGCTGGCAGCTGCAGTAATTACTTTTAGATTATACATGGAAATCTGTTGAAATATAATTAGTCTGATCTATGAACCAGGTAATTATAGTAAACACTCCCACATTTTCTTAGACCTCATTAACTTATTTCCTTTTAGAATTGCTAGATAATGACAGTACATTAGAAGTTTATCCATAAAATGACACTGAATAATTGGAACCCATGTCCTGGGACATTAAAGGACAAAGTAGCACTTCGGTGTTCAGTGTCCTGATGCATTTTAAAGTACCAATGCTCATATCAGCAAATAGTGTGTGACTTTGAGAGGGAATGGACACATCAAAGCAGAAACAAGGTGTGAGGGGACAATATGTTTCTTGTCCCCAATTCCTGCTTGCTCCTAAGAGCCAACTAAAATATTGATATAATGCAAAACGAATGTCTTAATACCCACAAGATCTATTTACATAAGTATGACATTACAGCATAGCCACCATGGGAATATGGTGGAAGAGTGATATTAAAATACCTCTTTCTACCTAGCTGCCTATTTAATGATAGAATCTTCCAGGAATGTACAAGAGCTGCCCAAATATTATTTTCATGGAGAAAACATTTTGGCTTCTGCATATGACCCAGGAAGACTCAAAGTACATGTTGTGTATTAATCATGTTACCAGGGCAGGCAGAGGAAGAAATGTGAGACAATGGTAACTTTATTGCCTGGAGCCCCCAATTTCTTCCCTTGGCAGCGTGGGCTTTTGAACTATCCCCAACAATTATGGTGAATGGATTTGTGTGACATTGCAAGTTGACTAGCTTTTGGGTTTGAACTGTTGGTGACAACTAATTGACATTTCTTTAAAGTCTTCCAGAACAGGAAAGTTCTTATAAAAGAAAGCTATCCACTTCCTAATAACATTTTCCCTGAAATAATACTAGAGCAAATCCAAACCTTTAAGAAGGCTGCTGTGCCTTTGAACTACATGGAGGGTTGAAATTCTACATACAGGGTATTTTTGTCACAGCAATCAGCAAGACAAATAGTGTCGTTTTTGGTGGAGGACAAACTGCAGTGGAACAGAAACAAGGCTGCATGTGACAAATATAGAGCAGAACAGAAAATGATGCCTACTTACACCCCTAGTTAGAGATGGAGGCTGATGGGAGCTGAAGTCCAACAACATAGAGGGTCTCAGGCTTTCCACACATGATCTATGTGAAAAGACAAACTCCCTGCAAGAGGAAAGCAAATACGGTACAACAGGGAATGGCTGATCCACACCCACACCCCAAGGTGCTGCTATTTATTTATTACTTGCAAGGTACCTGTTTTTATATGGTAGAGTATTCAAAAGCAACCATAACAAACTTTTTCTGAAGTGACAGAGTGCATTCTGCTGCCTCATTCTGTGAGTGTAGACCAGTCTCAGTTCCTCAAAAAGAAAGAATATGTAGGCCTTTAGTCCCTCTAGGAAAAACATTTTGGTAAGCAATTTTTCCTCGGGTTATTTAAGCCTACTAATCAGAACAATGGAGTAACTTCAGTGATAGAGCATCTAAATCCTTCCAAGGATTCAGTATTGTGTTCTGAAGCAAAGTGTTTCTATGCCTTCAAGTGAGTGAATCAATTGAAATGCATACACTTAAGCTCACAAAAGCAGAATATGAACTTGTTTTGTATGAAGGTGAATAGAAAAACCCAAAACTTTTGCTGAAGTTGCTGAAATTCCAGAATAAACAATTTCAAAGAGTCTTGACAGATCACATTTCATTTCATTTCACGAGGAAGAAATATATTATTATATGATATTTTTCACTGCCTGAAAACAGAGAAAATCAGCATTCAAATCCAGGTTTATTTATTTGCTTTATTATTCATTGATGAAGGCTGATTAACAGAATTTAATTTATATTTTTGGCATGGCATTTTAATTTGGTGCAGATAAGCTTCAACAGGGGGACTAATTGATAAGCCTGGTCTTCTAAACCATATTGAACCCAGTGGAGTGAGCTTGACTTCACCCAAGCACTGATACACCATTAAGGAGGAAATTAAAATAGTTATTGTAGAGCTCTAGAGATTAAAGACTAGAAATATAAAGGTGCAGTCAAGCACAATCTGTTTTGTGCTGGGTACTTTATAGGTGTGAGGGGGGGGGGAAACTTCATATCTTAAATCATAGAATCGTAGGAAGGCACCATGAGGACCATCTATAGTTCAACCCCCTGCAATTCAGGAATCTTTCATCCAATGTGGGGCTCGATCCCACGGCTCTGAAATTAAGAGTCTGTAGAAATGAAAGATTACATGATGATGTTGATTAATGAAGTTTGCACAAATTGTCACAGAATGGGGCTGGAACCTAGCACCAGATGTGTGGGTGGCAAGCCTTTACCTCCAATATGGTCCCAATCCAAGTCAGGCTCCTGTACCTACACAGTTTGCATGGGAGGTGAGGAGAACTGCAGTGCCTTGAGGCTTTTGTCGTTTATTCGTGTCCGACTCTTTGTGACCCCATGGACCAGAGCATGCCAGGCACTCCTGTCTTCCACTGCCTCTGGCAGTTTGGTCAGACTCATGTTGGTACCTTCGAGAACACTGTCCAAGCATCTTGTCCTCTGTTGTCCCCTTCTCCTTGTGCCCTCCATCTTTCCCAACATCAAGGTCTTTTCCAGGAAGTCTTCTCTTCTCATGAGGTGGTCAAAGTATTGACTGGAAGGATCTGTCCTTCCAGTGAGCACTCAGGTCTGATTTCCTTCAGAATGGATAGGTTTGATCTTCTTGCAGTCCATGGGACTCTCAAGAGTCTCCTCCAGCACCATAATTCAAAAGCATCAATTCATCGGCGATCAGCCTTCTTTATGGGCCAGCTCTCATTCCATACATCACAACTGGGAAAACCATAGCTTTAACTATACGGACCTTTGTCGGCAAGGTGATGTCTCTGCTATTGAGGCTTTTAGTGTTGAAGGCCAGCAAGGCTGAACCTGATGTAAACTGTCAACTAAAACCAGTTGGACACAGCAGAGTATGCGCAGATACACAGGAAGCTTTTTGGCTGCAAAGCGTTGGCAAGTAGAATGGATGCAGGTACTCACTGCCACTATATACAACTTTATTTAAAGCAGTCTCCAGACTATATACAAATTTGAATCTTTAGGGAAACAATAAACAGTACAAATCCTTTCCTCTCACTACTCTCTCTATACAACCTTCTCCAACCACTATCAACCCACACTGAGAGTCATGACTGTGCCTGCCTTTATTGGCCCCTCAACCAATCACCAGGTTGTTACTAAGGCTATCTCCAGGCAGATTAGAGTTTGTCTTGACCTACTTTTTCTTGCCTGTAAGCCAACTCTAAAAACACTAAAAACCCAACATGCAAATTGCAGATGCAGGTGCATTTGAACCTGCATCAGGACCATAGCAGAGGCAATGAGTTAAAAGTTTCTCTACCCACCTCCGCAATCTGGACCAGGGCCATCATGCTGGCAATTTCTGTTAAACAAAGCAAATCTGCACTTAAAAGAAGAGGTGTTAACATTCAGTTTTGCCTCTGAAGTGGGCATGGCCAACCTGTGGCCCTCCAGGTATAGTTGGACCCTAGTTCCCATCAACTCCAGCCAGCATGGCCAATGGTCAGGGATGATTAAAACAGAGGTCCAACAACACCCACAGATTCCCTACCTCTGTGGAAGTACTGTAAGTATATCCATTGGCTGGAAGGAGTGTGGGTATTTTGATGGTACGTCAGGTAATATTTTCAGATTTCATTGGTCCTGTCATTTACTGATGATTCTAATTCTTAAACATCCTAGTCTAGACCTCAGAGAAGCAGGAGCAGAAAGCATAGCTGCCAAGTTTTCCTTTTTCTCGCGAGGAAGCCTATTCAGCATAAGGGAATTTCCCTTTAAAAAAGGGAGAACTTGGCAGCTATGGCAGAAAGTACCAGTGAATATAGAAAAATACAAGGCAGAACTACCAAGACGTGGAATATCTCATTTTTGAAAGTGAAATGTCAGCACAGCTGCAGATATTAAAAACTCCATAAAACGAGGAAAAAATCCACAGGAGACATGTTTGTCAAAATAGCCGTACAAAACATTAAAATGAGTCATACGTACTTGAGCCATTGTTAATTTACCGGATGCAATACAGTAGTTGCTTCCAAAAATAAAATCAGAAGCTGATGTATATACGTCATTCTCACAAAGCTAAATGCCAAACTACTTGCATTTTCCCCATATCAAATAGCGTCCCTGGGTGGGTGCTCAATTCATTCAGGATTGGAGGTGGGGCAGGCAGAAGGGGTTAATCTTTAGCAGAGACCCTTGTTGGTTGGTCCCTTGTGTTGAAGATCAGAGACTCATATAAGAAGAGGTGTTCCCTGAGACAGTGAGAACCCAAGGCACTTTGAGCTTTAAATAACATCTTAAATTTGGGCACCAGAACATATAACCAATCTATCTTGGAATAAACTGAATTAGTTTAGGTTTATGAGTCCAGTTCCAAGGCACGACTAGTTCAACCCATTGCTAATTTAGCTCTTAGGTGTTCTCTCAACTAGATATATTTTATTTTGCTTAGGTAAAAGCTTCTAAGAAGCAGAATTCTCAATAATCCTCGAGAAAGCTGTTTTGCAAAGCACTGCTAATCAGTACCACAAGGTGGTGCTGTGTGACACATTTTACAGTTGATAGGTACAAGGAGCGCATCCATCATTTTATAAACACATTGGGTCTAAAATGCTTCAATGCTTCACAGCTCCCCCCATCCCGCCTCTCCAAATGTTGTGTTAACTTTGTGTTCTTTTTAATTTATTTAAGTGAATTCAGAAGTTAATATTCATCTAACAAGATTAAGATGCTGCCTGATTATAATAAAAAAAACCAAGCAGTTTGTAACTCTCCAAAGGCTTCACTCTTCACTTTGTTACACAAATGTGTTTGCCCGACTGGAATGCATCCTTGAACTTTGACAATGCCTCTTGAATGTAATATTACATTTGCTGCTTCATGCACTTTTGACCTTTCAAACCATAAGGAAGGTTGGGGGAGAGGGGTGTTTTGCAGTTCCTTGGTAAAGACAAAGCAGGTTTCATTTTCAGCTTAATTTTATTTATTTATGGCATTTAACAATGCATTGCGTATAGCTCTACTCAGAATGAAATGCCAGGTAAGTATAAATAGGGTTGCAGCCTTAATCCCATATAGGTAAAGGTAAAGGGAGCCCTGACCATTAGGTCCAGTCGCGAACAACTCTGGGGTTGCGGCGCTCATCTCGCTTTATTGGCCGAGGGAGCCGGAGTACAGCTTCCCGGTCATGTGGCCAGCATGACAAAGCTGCTTCTGGCGAACCAGAGCAGCGCACGGAAACGCCGTTTACCTTCCCACCTATTTATCTACTTGTACTTTGAAGTGCTTTCGAATTGCTAGGTTGGCAGGAGATGGGACCGAGCAGCGGGAGCTCACCCTGTCAGGGGGTTCCAACTGCCGACCTTCTGATTGGCAAGCCCTATAAGCCTAAAACTGGTGAATTGCTAAGAAATGCAATCAACTACCAAACACTACTAAGCAGATAATTAAAGATTATTATTTTTTCATTTGTTGAGCTGTGTGTTTCCAGAGACAAGTTTCTCTAAAACACACTTCCAATAAGTTTGCGGCCAATTTCTCTTCCTCCTTCGGTAGCCATGGCCGCCTTCCAAATCAGCAACAAAAGGTTTCCTGTAAAAGAAAGGTTTTATTTATTTATGTGAGGATTTATCTTCTGCTTTCCAGTTCAACAAATTGTTAAGAGTGAATTTCTGTTTAATTATTATAGGCTGGTATTTTGAGAGCTAATTTTATTGTGTGCTGTTACAGTATATTCTAATGGATTATTGAATATTACTTTATTCTATTGTTTGTTTTAAAGTTATGTTTTTATTATGACTTTTTGAATTGGATCAGATTGTTATAAGCTGCATGGTCTTTGTTGTACATTTTGCTGTTTCTTCAGCTTGTAAACTGCATTGTGTATTCAGTGCTTTTTTTCTAAAAATGTTTGGGGGTACTCTCACTTTCCTACTCATATTGAAATACTGCTCCTCAATAAGGCCAAACTTAGATTCACAAAATGTTTAGGGGTATGCGTACCCCTCCCCCACCCCCGAAAAAAGCACTGTGTATAGTTAATATAGAAAGGTGGTATACAAACTAAAAGTTTAATGAAATGAAATGTTTATGCAGGCATTGAATGGCTAGAAGATACTGGTCATTGACCATGTTGTTTCTTTGTTCATCCATAGCACTCAGGTATCTTCCCATCCTATTATATTTTGCTTTGGATCTGAGATGGAAGGCTTTGAGCTATCTATCAGGTAGGATTTTCAGGAACAGGACCTTGCAGATCAGAGTTCAAATCCCTCCTCGGCCATGACATTAACTAGGTTAAAATAAAATAAAAAATCCTTCCAGTAGCACCTTAGAGACCAACTAAGTTTGTCATAGGTATGAGCTTTTGTGTGCATGCACACTTCTTCAAAGGTATGAGCTTTCGTACCTATGACAAACTTAGTTGGTCTCTAAGGTGCTACTGGAAGGATTTTTTATTTTTATTTTGACTGCGTCAGACCAACATGGCTACCTACCTGTAACTATTAACTAGGTTAGTCATTGTGTCTCAGCCTAACCTGCTTTACTCACTGAAGAAAAAGCGGATATGAAGGTAAAAATAAAATAAATATAAAAAGCAAAAAGTTGCTTTTTTTCTCATTAATGCCACAAGGTGGTGCCACGTAACGCCAATTTTATAGCTATCTGAGCAGCTGTGTGGAGAAGTGGAGCAAAAGGGCATTATAAAGCAGAAAAAGCATGCAACCTCAGCTTGGTGAAATGCGTATTTCCTTCTAAAAATGAACCACCTCCTTTACAGGTTTTCCTTCTTCTGTGTCATTTATTGTTGGCTTCCAGCCCTGCCTGCCTTAATGGAGGCAGCCCCCCACGACAGCAGGGGATTGTTGGCAAATGAAAAACAAGGATAACAGAGGGTATCCCACCAGGGACAGGAGGAATGAGCTTCACTCATAATATGTCTTGGTACCTGGATCTGCATGGGAGGCAGGGAGGCGCTGAGTGCAAAAGCACTTCGCCTGGCAAAAACCCTCCTACACTGCCATTAAGAAGCAGAGGTTCTCCATTTAATTGGATCTTCAATTGTCTTTAAAGTACTGGAATGTGATGGAAAAGAGTTGCAACAACATCTGCCAGACACTGTGAAGGCAGGAGGAAGAAACTGCATGCAGAAGAAAAACTGGAGGCAACTCTTGTGTTTATGTTATACTGCGTGTGACACTGGGAAATAAATATTTTGATTCAACCTCAGAAATGGTAAGAGCAGGCATCCCCAAACTGCAGCCCTCCAGATGTTTTGGCCTACAATTCCCATGATCCCTAGCTAACAGGACCAGTGGTGATGGGGATTGTAATCCAAAACATCTGGAGGGCCAAAGTCTGGGGATGCCTGGGTAAGAGAAAGCTGGAGAATCTTCATGGCTCATGAGGAGACCCTTCCCGCAGCCTGAAGAGGATGTCAGTGAGGGCAGAGACAATAAGTGCAGCGGGGCTTGTTTGAGCTGCTCAGCCTCCTTGCCTAACAGCTGATATCTGGGGTAGTGCAGAAGCAGCTGCCACTTTCCTGTGCATCCCCCAGCCTCCTACCGGCCCCAGAGCTTCAATTCTAGTTGTGTATTGTGTGGTTGTCCAAAACGCCTACCTGTTTTCTCATTGGATCTCCTCAGAGCACCAAGTAGAAACAGCACTTTATTCTGCTCAGGTGTGAAGTCTGTAATGAAAGGGGCTTTGTCTTCTTCCAAAAGCATTCTTGGCGGTAAGCCACTCTGCAAACGATTTGTGGTAGCCTGGTCTGTATGAAAATGTGTGGCTGCAATGAAATCAACAGCAGCCGCCCAGTTCTCCCCAAAATTGCTTTCAGGACCACTAAGGTATGGCAATCTGAAATGTGAAGCAAGAAGAGGAAAGTGAGGTAATTAGTTTAAACTCTTTCGTTGTTGTGGTGGTTGTTGTTGTGGTTGTTGTTACTATTGTTGTTGTTATACTGTATATTTTGGAAGCTGTTTGTTCACTATGCATGCGGACACCTCTTAAGATATTGTAACCAATTTTCATAATGGTTCCTGAGATCAAGGAGTAAGCTTTTGTCCATGTTTGCATACAAGTGGGAATCATTTTGAATCAAGACGCAGGACTTTCAAAACTGCATTGATTTTAACCCCACAGGTGCCAATATCCATGGGAGTTATTTTGTGCTGATACCCACAGCACCTATATCAAAATAAGATTACAGGTATCTTTCCTTCCTTCCAAAACAGCACTGCATATGACTGCTGGGGAGAAAAGATTGTTTCTCACACCTATGAGTGACTTGTGAGTGTACATCGTAGGGAACCTGTGAAAAACCTTTTGTACCTCTGGTAGTTTTTTCTTACCGATTTTTAAACTTTCGCTTTCCATAAGCCAGGCTATGAACATGCGCTTTCCACATGTAGTTCAATGCTTCATCTTGTGCTTCAGGCGCTTCAGAGCTCAGTGCACTGGATGAGAGATACTAGAAGAGAAGATGCCCCACGCACACACGCATTAGGATAACAACAACAACAACAACAACATTTATTATTTATACCCTGCCCATCTGGCTGGGTTTTGCCAACCACTCTGGGCGACTACCAGCAGAATATTAAAAACACAATAAAACATCAAACATTAAAAACTAAACAGGGCTGCCTTCAGATGTCTTCTAAAAAGTCAGATATTTGTTTATTTCCTTGACATCTGGTGGGAGGGTGTTCCACAGGGCAGGTGCCACTATTGAGAAGGACCTCTGCCTGGTTCCCTGTAACCTCACTTCTTGCAGTGAGGGAACCGCCAGAAGGCCCTCGGAGCTGAACCTCAGTGTCCGGGCAGAACGATGGGGGTGGAGATGCTCCTTCAGGTATACTGGACCGAGGTCATTTAGGGCTTTAAAGGTCAGCACCAACCCTTTGAATTGTGCTTGGAAATGTACTGGGAGCCAATGTAGATCTTTCAAGACCAGTGTTATGTGGTCTCGGCGGCTGCTCCCAGTCACCAGTCTAGCTGCTGCATTCTGGATTAGTTGTAGTTTCCAGGTCACCTTCAAAGGTAGCCCCAAAATAGTGAATGGGGGAGGGGGTGGAGCAGCATCTATTTTTCATGCAGAAGGTCCCAGGTCAAATCCCTGGTATCACCAGATGGACTGGGAATGCCCGGTGTTCAAAATCCTGGTGAACCACAGCCAGCCAATGGCAACAATACTGAGCTAGATGAAGGGTCTGACTATAAGGCAGGCTTCCTCAGACTCGGCCCTCCAGATGTTTTGAGACTACAATTCCTATCATCCCTGACCACTGGTCCTGCTAGCTAGGGATCATGGAAGTTGTAGGCCAAAAACATCTGGAGGGCTGAGTTTGAGGAAGCCTGCTATAAGGCACCTTCCTGCATCCTTAATTAAAAACTGATTGGTTTGTTCTGCTATAGATGTGCGTGAACTTTCCCCTTATTCAGATTTCTTGGAAATGAAGTTTTTGTTTTTGTGTTAAAAAAGGGAAGTAACTGAAGATTGTAAATCTATCCCTCTTTTGCCAGCCCTTCCAAATCACAGCACTTGCATGACCACGTGGAGCTTTTGGTCATAAATATCATCCTTTACATTACAAACTTATACCTTCCTCGTTGGCTTCAATAGCATTTACTCCCAGGTATAAGATTGTAGCCAGAACTAGAATTCTCATTAGCTGAGCGGCTATTCTAAAATATCATGTCATCGATGGCAGCCATGGAATTGTGTCAGAAATGGATCGCCCCTGTTCCTTCAAAAATACCCCAGAACATTTCATGTTCTCTTTCTCGCTCACACTACAAATCATCCCAACATCTTGCAGTATTTTGTTGGTGGCATTAATTTAGACAAGTTCTGAAGCATAATTATTTTCTTTAACCGTTTGAAAAAGTCCTAAATTGTCTAATAAAGTAGGTGAGCAGAGTTTATTTTGAAGTGAGAAAACAAGGAAACAATAACCTATTGTTGAAACTGAAAAACAGATGGCACTACTTGATTGCTATCTTTAAATACAGTGGAACCTTGGGTTGTGAATCTGATCCATGCGGGAGGCACATTCGCAACCTGCAGCGTTCGCAACCCACAGCGCCACGCCTGTGCATGTGTGTGATACGATTCGGCACTTCTGCGCATGCGTGAGTGCTGAAACCTGGAAGTAACCCGTTCCGGTACTTCCAGGTTTGGCGCATCCATAACCCGAAAATGTGCAACCCGCAGCGATCACAACCCGAGGTATGACTGTATGTGGTTCTGGTGCAAAAAAACACACCTACTATCCGTCTTGTCAGAAAAACAGCTACAGTACCTTAAAGAAATCTCTCCAGCTAGCCATAGCTTTGGGTGCCTGGGCAGTGCATTCTGCAACACTGTGACAGAAGTCAGCTCTTTGCTCATCTGGTGGTAGTATTTCTACGTTGTATGCCAAGTCCCCAAAAATGCCACTTTCCAGTGCTCCCAGAAAGGGTACAATTGCTAGGTAGTAATTCATACCTGCAGTAATGGACAGCAGCAATATTGGTTAGCAGAACATCTGGTGATATGGGAAAGCATTCAAATTATTGGAAATTCTGGTAAATAGAAGGCACATTTCCATGCAGGTTCAGGCAAAACTTGAGACATAAATTCATGATTTAACAACTGAGTGAATGGCTTTTTTAAAAGTAAACTAGGTCGCCTGAGCTTGCTATTCACATGACTGGGAGTCCCCCCCCCAATGCAATTAGCAGAACCCCAAATCTGGATTAGTAGCATAGCAGGTAAGGTAAAGGTAAAGGGACCCCTGACCATTAGGTCCAGTCGTGACCGACTCTGGGGTTGCGCGCTCATCTCGCATTATTGGCCGAGAGAGCCGGCGTATAGCTTCCAGGTCATGTGGCCAGCATGACAAAGCTGCTTCTGGAGAACCAGAGCAGCACATGGAAACGCCGTTTACCTTCCCGCTGTAGCGGTTCCTATTTATCTACTTGCATTTTGACATGCTTTCGAACTGCTAGGTTGGCAGGAGCTGGGACCAAGCAACGGGAGCTCACCCCGTCACAGGGATTCGAACCGCCGAGCTTCTGATCAGTAAGCCCTAGGCTCAGTGGTTTAAGGCTTAATGCATATCACATCCCAGGACTGGCCTAGGGCATTGGGCTGCTTTAGACAAAGCAGAAAATGCCACCCCCTCACTACCTCCTTTTCCACAGCGTCCCCCTGCTGCTGCTACCTCTTCCTCTGTGTGGAGAATGGCTGTGTGGAGAGAGTCTCTTCCTTTAAATACCTGGGAGTCCATCTTAGTGAAGACCTAACTTGGAAGGTCAATACAGCCCAGGTGGTTAGGAAGGCCCAACAGAGACTTCATTTCCTTGAGGTCTTGTGAAAGAACAAGGTTGGACAGCAACTGATGATTTCCTTCTATCGGTCCACGATAGAAAGTGTTCTCTCATACTGCATTATGGTGTGGTATGCTGGTTTGACAGCCATGGACAGACAGAGAGTCCCTACGGAGGGTGGTGAAGACAGCACATGATATCGTGGGCTGTCCCCTGAGTCCGCTAGATGTCATCGCGGGAGACCGTTGCCTCAGAAGAGAGAGGAACATTCTCAGGGATGACTCACACCCTGGCCAGCACCTCTTTAATCTCGGGCAGGAGATATAGAAGCATGATAAGCCGCACCAACAGGTTAAATAACAGTTTCTACCCATGGGCCGTGAGGTTGTTGAATGGAAGACAGCAACATTGCAGCCAGGGCCGTCTTAAGCATATCCGGTGCCGTGGTGCGAAGATCCCTCTGGCGGCGCCCCCCCCCCATTTCCCAGAGTTGTTGACCTTTTTAGGGAGCTGACACCACACTTACATATTATCTCTGCTTGGGAAAAAGAAAACAGGAAACATAAACAAACTATTTTTGTTGCCCGTTTATTGTGTGCCGAGGTCCCCAAACCACCCCTTCAAAGTAAAACACACTCCACACATACAAGCCTGCGATTTACACATGGTTTACAAGCCATAAGGAACACCATTTCAGATAAAATCACAGCGGACTTTGCTACTAAACTCTGCCATTTTGTCCTTACCCACAACCACTTCAAATTTGGTGAGGACCTGTTCCTCCAGATCAGCGGCACAGCCATGGGCACCCGCATGGCCCCACAGTATGCCAACATCTTCACGGCAGATTTAGAACAACGTTTCCTAAACTCCCACCCACTCAAACCTCTCTTGTACAGTACCTGCGATACATTGACGATATTTTTATTATCTGGACGCATGGTCAACAGACCCTGGAAACCTTCCACCAGACATTCAATGACTTTCACCTCACCATCAACCTAACAAATGAACCAATCTATGCAAGAAATACGTTTTTGGGACACTACTATAAAAATACAGGATGGGTGTATAGACACCACCTTATACCGAAAACCAACTGACCGACAAACATATCTACATGCTTCTAGCTACCACCCCAAACATACCAAACAATCCATTGTATATAGCCAGGCCCTACGTTACAACCGCATCTGTTCCAACTCTACAGACAGAGACTCTCACCCAAGAGATCTACAGCAAACCTTTTTAGAACTAAAATATCTACCTGATGAAGTTAAACAAAGATCAACAGAGCCAAACTGATACCCAGAGAGAACTTGCTGCAAGACAGACCCAAAAAAGAAAATAACAGAACACCACTAGTCATCACATACAGCTCCCAAGTTAAAACAGTAAAACGTATCATCAGAGATCTACAACCTCCCCTAGACAATGACAGCTCTCTTTCTCAAGCTCTGGGAGGAAGTAGGAGGGCAGTGGAATGGGGGGGGGCAGAAAGCAACCCACCCTTTGTTGTGGCAGGGAACTCGCTTGCCACACCAGAAAAAGCAGCCTGCCACCGCAGGCGCTTAATCACAGTAATTACAAAGGCAATAAACTGTTTACTGAGAAAGCAACAAATTGCTGAACCTTTGAATGTCACTCGGGCCCCGGGCAGGACACACCACAACTGCTGCTTCCCAAGGGAGGCGCCAAGACGTAGGTAAACTGTGGAACACCCTCCTACTGGAAGCAGAAGCGGCCACCAACTCGGACAGCTTTAGAAGAGCATTGGGCAGATTTGTGGAGGCTTCTCAGTGGCTACTGGTAACCCTGGCTCTGCTCTGCCTCCACAGTCGGAAGGGGCAATGCTTCCGAAGACCAGTTGTGGAAAACCGCAGGAAGGGAGAGGGCTCTTGTGTTTGGATCCTGTTTGTGGGCATCTCACTGACATCTGGTTGGCTTCTGTGAGAGAAGGACGCTGGACTAGAAGGGTCATTGGCCTGGTCCAGCAAGCTCTTCTTAAGTTCGAATCAAGCCCATTTCTTTGCATAGCACAACAGCCAAGGCTCTCCGTCCCCCCCAAAGACCTGCACCATTGCTGTAGGCTGCTGCCTTGCTGGGTCAGAAACCTAGGAGGCCCACCTGAGCGAGGGATGGCGAGCACCCAGGGCCACCCTTGCAGGTGTCGCTGGGCTCCAGCTCCCATCATCCCCTGCAGCCAGCACCCTCCGGGGTCAGGGGCAATGCTGGGAGTCAGAGCCCAGTCGCATTCATTCCTTCATTCCCTAAAATGTATACTCTGCTTGCTCGTTAAAAAAACCAACAAACCGTAAAACAGCAAAGGCTTATGAAAAGGATTTAGAAACAATAACATTACCCAAAAGAATCATAGAATCATAGAGTTGGAAGAGACCACAAGGGCCATCCAGTCCAACCCCCTGCCAAGCAGGAAACACCATCAAAGCATTCTTGACATATGGCTGTCAAGCCTCCGCTTAAAGACCTCCAAAGAAGGAGACTCCACCACACTTCTTGGCAGCAAATTCCACTGTCGAACAGCTCTTAATTAGGAAGTTCTTCCTAATGTTTAGGTGGAATCTTCTTTCTTGTAGTTTGAATCCATTGCTCCGTGTCCGCTTCTGTGGAGCAGCAGAAAACAACCTTTCTCCCTCCTCTATATGACATCCTTTTATATACTTGAACATGGCTATCATATCACCCCTTAACCTTCTCTTCTCCAGGCTAAACATACCCAGCTCCCTAAGCCATTCCTCATAAGGCATTGTTTCCAAGAAGAATTAACAAGAATAATGTAAGACCTCCAGCAGCTAAAATAGCAACCGGCTGAAAGCAGAGCAAAACTTGCACCAGGTCTCTAAACATCTGGACAGGATAAAATGTTTTTGGTGACCAGCGAAGAGAGTACAGGGAAGGTGACCTTTTTGGTGACCAGCGAAGAGAGTACAGGGAAGGTGACCACCTGCTGTCAAGAGGCAGGGAGTTCCAAAGTATAGGCATTGCCATCTGTTGATGGACTGCAGCTGCTACGCTAGCTGATGGGATGTGTAGTCAGCAACAACTGGAAGGCCACCAGTTTTCCCAGCCTACCCCAAAATGGCAGGTTGGGAGGTTTCAGTTTTTGCTTAGGGATTCAACACACAAAACAGCAGAACAGAATCACTAAATGCACTATTAAGAGAAAACTATCTGATTCCAGCTTAGCTTTGAAGTTGCCTGCATTTCTGGTCCTCCGAGTGCCTTCCTTCACCCTCTCCTCTTCCTTGGGCAAATCATCTGAGGAATTAATTTTGATTCATTAAGAGTTCTCAGGGGAAGAGGGGAGGGTGGGGTCACATCCCCTCCCTTCCCTCCATTAGGCGGTTGGGTTAATTTTCTCTGCAGGATCACAGTACACATCAGAGGCCGCCGCACTGCTGTCTGGCTGGCGGGCACATGGGCACAGCGTGCCTGTGGACTCTGCTGGGCACACGCGTACTGCGGCTGGCTGGCGGGCGCCGGGCTGCTGGCTGGCTGGCTGGCGCAGGTGCACAGCGTGCCTATGCACTGTGGCGGGCGCACGTGCACAGGGGCGCCACAAGGCTGCAGCTGGTGGGCGGGCGCCGGGCTGATGGCTAGCTGGTGCAGGCGCACAGTGCACCTGTGCACTCTACCGGGCGCAAGTGCACAGCACGCCTGTAGACTGTGCTAGGCGCCGCGAGGCTGCGGCTGGTGGGTGGGCAGCTGGCAGGGCGCTGCAGGCGCTGTGCGACTGCCGCGGGCATAGCGGCCCGGCGCCCTGGCGCATTGCGCCACCGAGCCTTGCCCTAGAGCCGGCCCTGATTGCAGCTGACGTTCAGGGTTGGTGGTCGTACGACAGCACACAGAGTGTAACAAGGACTGAGAGATTGGGGGGGAGGGGGGCTCATTTAATCTCACTGTAAACAAGTGATACAGAGACAATAAAGTATTTCTATTCTGTGTCTGTGTCTGTGTCTGTGTCTGTGTCTGTGTCTGTGTCTGTGTCTGTGTCTGTGTCTGTGTCTGTGTCTATTCTACTCTGCAGCCCCTCTTGCTAAAGGTGGAAGGGGAGTAAAAACAGGCAGTAGTGGTGGGGAGCAGCATGCTTTTCAGAAGCAGGATCTACCATCTGTGGTGACTGTCTTGTGTCACCTCATGGGCTTTGTCTACTCCTGTGCAAGGTTTTCAATCTGAATTGGGTCCTGACTTCTGCAATATATTTAAAATAAGCAATTCATGCAGCCGCTACTTGTATGAATGGTCTCACACCTAGTTTGGCCTTCAGTCCCAATTTGTTCAATGGTCTAACTCCCAGATATGTGGCCCTGGGGTTGCACCCACAGGATTTCAGAGGCAGGAAGCCTCATTCGCACACAGATATATGCAGTGCTTTTTCTGAGTGGGGGGGGGATGCAGGGGTACACATACCCCTAAACATTTTGTGAATCTAAGTTTAGCATCATTGAGGGGCAGTATTTCAATATGAGAGTATTTAGGGGGGGAAAGCACTGGATAAATGTATGGGTAACACAGAGATAATAAAATACTATAAGCAATAAAGGTCCCATACATGCTCTGCACATTTAGGCCCTACACATACTGTGTGGGTAGGATTTTGGTATTATGAAAATCTTCATGGATGAAAATACCTACAAGCCCACCAGCTGCGCTCTGATATGCACTGATTATCTCCATCTTTCTTGCCGCATGTTGTGACGTTGGTTGGGTCTTCTAGTCTGCCTAGAAGAAAATCAAATACAGTATTACGTAACATTTAATGATGTTTACACCCTACCACAAACATTTTAATGACTAGGTGAATTTGATGACAGGGTGAGTTGTGACGATTGCTACGAGGTAGGCAAAACCACCAGGCTGGAGCCAATTGGCCTGGTGGACAAATTCCTACCCGATCCCAAAAGATGGCGACCACCGTAGCCACAGCAAGGTTTTAGATATGCCACCATTCCCCAGTCTGTTGCTCTCCAGGTATTCTTGAACAGCGGCTCCCATCATCTCTGACCAATGGCCATGTTGGCTGAGGCTGATGGGAGTTGGCCCAAAACATATGGAAAGGCTTGCATAAGCCATTGTTACTGCAGCCAGCTGAAAACGAGGGCAGTGTAGAAGTGGGAATTTCATCAGGTGCAGCTTATCAACTGCAGCTGCTGAAATTCCCTGCTCGAGGCAACAGGAGTCTTGTCCTCATTTCCATCCAGCCACCATATCAAAAGCCTACACAAAAGCAATCATAATAACTTTTAACTGTTGCCACACCTAACAGTTCTGTGCAAATACACCTTACATTTCATATCTACTCAGAAATAAGTTTGGCTGAGTTCAGTGGGGGTTAGCCACAGGTAGGTGGTTGTAAGATTGCAACTGTAGGCCAGCTGTGAAATTCTTGGTTTTTTTGGGCTGTGTGTGTGTGTGATGACCATAGGGATATTTGCGAGGGAAAACCATATGGACATTTGCGAGGGAGATTCAACTGAGTTGGAGAGGGTCTTCTCATGTGTCTCCTTGTCCCTGCAAATGATCACTACCCAGGTGCATGGCAAATGTGAGAACAGGCAGTGGTTTTTCTAGTGATACTCAGTGGTGCAGAGTACCCCACTCCCTTTGTTAAAGAGCCACATCATATTCCCATCACTTTTTATGCAAGGACTTAGTGGAACTTGCTACTGAATAAGCATGCATAGCATTGTACTGTTAATACATGTAAGGTGGGAATGGAAAGGAAATATGTGCTACAGAAAAGATGTATTCCTTGCTTGGGCTGCAGAACAAAGTTTGTGGGAAAACTGTTAAGAATTGGGATGATAATAATGAGCAGGAAGTGGGCGGCAGTGCTGGGACTCTTGAGATTTTGAGCAGCCTGCTTTGGTTATGCCTGTAGTTGGAGAATCTTTTTTCAACATTTTCTTTGGCTATCCTCAATAAAGTGAGGTGAGCTAAGCTAATTGTCCCTTTCGTCTGTATATACAGAAGAGAGATCCACTTCCCTATTGTGTACATACATGTGACATTTGAGAATTGGACGTCATTTCTTACAAACAAAAAGCAGTGAGGCGAATAACACCATTGTTGCATTGCAAAGCTTAGCAAAAAGCCCTGAAATACATTTTCAAAGTCACAAGTCTCAACCTATTTCTCCTGCCATTTGAACCAAGAAGAGAGACCACATTCCTAACAGTTTAGATTGTAAGGGAAAATTTTTTTCCATACCTGTAGAGTATTGCCAGCCATGCTGTAAGGCCAGTCCCCATAGGATATTTTTGTCCGAAATGTATTGCAAACCATGCTGCAGGGGCAATCTTCCTGGGCCATTGTTGTCTGTATCATTTGGTCCAGGAGGAGTGAAAAAGTTAGATGTGGCTTTGAGCAGGATTTTGTATAGTCCTAATCTCTGCGGGTAACTCCACGGGTTGATTAATATGTTGCTGCCGTTTACCGGGTAATCATCTAAATTTCCAGGTGCAGAATGCCATAGCGGAGGAACAGCATCACTGTGGCTTTCTGGCTCTTCAGCTAATTTTTCTGTGAGTTCTAGGCTGAGTGAAGAAGTAGCAAAAAGGAAGATGAAGAGATGCCAGAAAAATCTTCTCAGGAAAAGGCACCCCATGCTGGACAAGACCATTCTGTTTCTTGGCTTCATAATGCATGCAAGTTTTTTAAACAGGGAGGAGCCCGTAAGAATGTGAAACGTACACCCTATGTAAATCAGAAATAACTCCCTCCTCCTGCCTCTCCTCTCTGCTTCCTCCTCCCCAACATGCAGGACAAATATACATATTGCAGGGCATTACAATTTCATCTTGTTCACTTGGATATATACTCTGCTTAGCAAACAAAAAAACAACCACAACTCCAGGAATTGTGGCAACCAGTTTAAACAGTCTGCTATTTAAGCCCTTTTAAAAATTCTTTTCTGAAAAACTAACCAACCTTGGCTCCTCTTTATTAACTGTGTGATTAAAGCAGCGTGGGAAAGTTATCTTGTTTACTAATTAAACAAAGGCGAGGAAATCATCTCATTTTATATGGTTGCAAGCCATTCTGTTTATGCCTTTAAAAATACAGGTGTGCCAACCTATTTTTGCTGTTAGAACTAGAGCTTCTCCAAGCAGTTTATGTGGAGAAGAGACTGGAAAATACTTTTCATTGTCATTTTGCCCACAATGTTACTGTGGCAGCAAATAATTCCCCGCAGAAAAATCATGTTACATAGGCCTTAGCAGTGAAGGCCTCAAACGAATTCTGCCTCTTCCAGCAGTAGAGATGATAGAGCATTGACAGCTAAGAGAAATCATAAAGCTTCCATACATTTTTAATATTCTAAAACCTATTATGTAGTGGACAGAATATTATAATAGAGTAAAATAGACCTAATGGAAGAAGTTACCAATGAAGAAACATCACTAGGTAGAATAAATGCATGTCTTTGTTCAAGGTGTATCAATAGATTTCATCGTGAGAGTAGTGTTTTAAATGTTTTAAATTCCTGCTCTCTGGAAAGACTGGCTTTGTGGCATCTGAGGAATTCTCACCCTATGGCCCTCAATGTTGTAAAATACAAAGCCCATTTAAGATACCTTCTTTATGCAGGAGGGACTCTGTCCCAGATTTTATCTTGTGAGTCACCCTGAGATCTTTAGATGAAGAGCAGTATTTAAATCTAATAAATAAAATAATAATAATTTAAACACACGAGATTTCAATCAGTTTTCAACCTAAGTAGGTCCATTAGGTGAAACTAAAACCTACAACACTGGTAGGGACGCGGGTGGCGCTGTGGTCTAAACCACTGAGCCTCTTGGGCTTGCCAATCGGAAGGTCAGTGGTTCGAATCCCCGGAACGGAGTGAGCTCCCGTTGCTCTGTCCCAGCTCCTGCCAACCTAGCAGTTCGGAAGCACACCAATGCAAATAGATAAAAAGGTACCACTGCAGTGGAAAGGTAAATGGCATTTCCATGCGCTCTGGTTTCTGTCATGGTGTCCCATTGCACCAGAAGCAGTTTAGTCATGATGGCCACATGACCTGGAAAGCTGTCTGCAGACAAACACCTGCTCCCTCGGCCTGAAGCAAGATGAGCGCCGCAACCCCATAGTCGCCTTTGACTGGACTTAACCATCCAGGGGTCCTTTATCTTTACCTTACATCACTGGCAGTAGTGATTCTTAATGTCATGTGCGAAAACAGTTCAAAATGAGAGATGTTAGTTCTAAATGATTTCCAGAGCTTTGGCTTTCTAATTTTTTTTGAGGTGCATCCCCACCACTACCCCCTGATTCATGTAGTTGATTATACTGGGTACTGGGATTTTAGAGATTGGTGCTAGACCAACCTGGGATGGCTGAGAGAGTTCCTCTTCCTTAAATCAGTTATTGTTGCCAGTCTGATATACTGCAGTTATATGAAGTCTGTTTACATGGATCAGAAGTAGTGCCCAGAAGGAAAATACTAATTAGCTGATAAAATATTAATTCAGAGAGCATTTTGCAAATCGAGTGCAACAAAATACTCAACCGATGTTTTGTTCCGGTGCTGTAAACACATTTGGGAGATTACTGTGACTACCACTTGGTTTTTTACACCAATTCTGCTTGCAGGAGTTCGGGTGAAATGTATGGAAAAGGCATCCAATTTGCTACTCTCACAAGTACAATAGCTTCTCTTCTCTCTCTTTTTACACATGCACACACATTCTGGACTGCTTGGGAAGCAGTTTTTGTGTGAGTGAGTCTAGTTTCCATGGTTACTCTGGTAGCATGTCACTCCATCAACAAGCCCTAACCTCTTAAGGGGGGTGGGCGGGCTGCACGGCTTTCATTTTCTCCATTATATTTTGAAGGGAGGAGAGAGCAGCTGAGAAAAGGGAAGAGTATTCCCCCCTCCGCCTTTTGTAGAATGAGAGCTTCCTGCAATTACATGCTGCTATTCTTCAGTTTTATCTTCAGTTTGTTTATTTTTAAAGGAATGAAAGAATACCCTCAAAAAGGCATAGATTAATTCATTCCTGAATCTGTGATATGTTGATTTAATTTATTTCCATGCTTTGTTTTTACTGACAGTCTTTTTTTGGGGTAGCTCTAAGCTAGTCATATGCAATTTTATTATGTGCTGTATGACATTTTCCTGATTTTCATAGCAAGCTGCTTCAAAATTGAAATGAAATCAGATAACAGCTTTTAAATCAACCAATTAACTGATACATTCCTCTGCTTCATACAGTATTATACTTATGGTCAACCCCATTTAATCATGGCCAAAGTCAAGCATGAAAATGACTGTTTCACCCCCACCCTACAACCACCCTCACTAGTATTAATCTGGCATCTCCTGTGCAAGTCCCATTTGAATGAATGGGAAGACACATCTTGATGAAGCTAAACCGGTTTGGGTCTGGTCAGTGCCTTGATGGCTGACTGCCAGGAAGTCACACAGACACCACCTTGAGCTCCATGATCAAAGAAATACAGGATATAAAGGTAATAAAAATAAAATTAACATGCTTAAATCTGTCAAGCATGAAACTCACCCAAACAGCTGAGAAAAGGGAAGAGTATCCCCCCCACACACACACTCCATCCCCCTTAGCCCATCTTTACAGATTCTGGGAATGATATTTAAAGAGCCAAAATCTTTAGTGATCCATAAAGTGCAAAGTTAAGCATAGAGACTTCTAAACCTTATATTTCTTGAGGTAAACTGAACACAGGTGGGGGAATTAGAATGCTGGAAGACATAAAAAATCTTTCGCAGATCATCATTTGGAGTGGTATGCCAGCAAACAGTTCATTCCTGGCATTGAAAATTTAGCACATGACAGTATATAGCTGAAAAAGACAGTCCCATAACACAACAAGGTACTGCAGGTGAAAAAGGAACATTAGAAAATGGGACAGAATTGGTTTTGGCAAGTTGCCCTCCTTGAAAAGATATCTCATAAACCAAAAGTATCTAAAGGGCAGAACTCAAGTGACCTCTCTCTTTTTTGACCATGTGGCATGATTTTATTTCCTCTTCGAATATTGAAGCACAAGGTCACTCATTGTCACCAGTATATGCAAGCACCTGGCTCATCTAAGACTTTATAAGAACCTTTACTCCCCCAAATACTGGAACTCACAGGTGGAAAATACTTTGTTACTTATCTTCGTTGTTTGTAAAAGGAATCATTTTATGAGTCAATACTTTATTGCCTTGGTAGGTGCATTCTGCAACCCAGATTTGGAAATGACGAGACAGAATGGTTGGGATGAAATCAGGCCAAATCTTTATTGACTGCAGCAGGCAGAGTATGGGTTGGCATGGCAGAGGACCGGATCAGTTCATCATTCCACTTGTGCCAAACCTCTTCCATGGGAGCTGCCTAGTGCTGAACCCTGTGTGGTGCAAGCCAAGTTTTCAAGGCCTCACTGGGAGACTGGGATGAGGATTCCAGCCAGGCTGGAATTATTATTTTTATATAATTTGATTTAGCTGACTTACCATAAGTATTTTCTACAAATTAAAGATTGGGCCTACCAATTTAGCATTTACTGTAGGGCCAAAACTAGGCTTCTGTCACCTGGGGCAAAGACCCCATTTGTCACACACCCCATGTGTGTTTGCATACACACACACCCCCCCACACACACACAAACTCAAGCTCAAACTCAACACATTTGTTCATAAAAGGTGTAAAAAGTAGTTTGAAGGAGGCTGGAGAAGAGATAGTCTTTCCAAACAGTAAAATTGTCTGTGTAAGTATCTGGCTTTCATTGAACCTTAAGTAGATCACCTCAGAGAGTAGTAGATCATTTGAAGAATTCTAATAAATATTATAACTGGATGATATAAAATAATAATAATAATAATAATGGAAACTGTGATAATGATTAGGCACATACCAGAGAGTAAGTCCTATTGAAGCCCTCCACAAGCTGAGAGCTTCAGTGGCGTCCTTCTAGAGGCTTCACCTTGGGCTGAGACCCCAGCTAGCCCCCGTTAACTATGGCCCTGTTTATGCTCCATATATAAAGTACCGTACTCCAATCATTATTGAAACACAGGCATAAACAAATTGTTAATGAAATGCGTAAGGTCAAAAACCTCAATTCTTGTATGAACTGCCCAAGGCTGGAGGTTACATTCATACAAGTAACAAGCGTGACACTATTCACGACTTAAACCCTTTAAATAAAATTAAAGCCCTTTCACTTTTGTGTTCCTTTTTTCCATATAACCATCTACTACCCAAGCCAAAGATCACCCAAAGTGAAATTCCTCATCAGCTAGACAATCTTAATGCCTACCAGTTTGATTCACCAGACAGAAAATATTTTAGCCCTCTAATCCTAAACTATCAGGTACCTGTTTACATTTGTGTGAACTGGAGTTTACTGTCCACTGATGACATTACACAAAAATAGACAAAACTTTATGCAGTGAAGTTTGGCCCAGCCACATTAAGCATTCTTCTTCTTCTTCTTCTTCTTCTTCTTCTTCTTCTTCTTCTTCTTCTTCTTCTTCTAAGAAGATGTATAAGGATTATACAATAGATAGAAGAAAATTGTGTTGTACAGAATATGCAAGATCTACTATTGGTGATTTCATGAGGCAAGAAACAATCCATATTTTAGAGGATTTGATCGCCTTTAAAGAAAGAACCCTAACGCGTACATCCATAGTTTTGAAACTACAAGAGAATTCAATGTAAATTTCCATCAAATAATTAAAACCACATTTGGTAAACGGTATTAGGCCTTTACTCTGATAGTCAGCCTTTTTAAGTTTTCACAAAAGCGAATCCAGAGTAAGTGAAGCCACGGGTAGCGGAGCAGCATGGTTATAGTCTGTCTTTGTCTCCGATTCCTTGAGACTGACTGAAATGCAAGTCAAACAGCCACGGGAGCCAAAGAACAAAGGAGAACCCAGTTGTCATTATGCTGATGCTGATGCAACATCAAAAAGCGCCTGGCGTCACTGTGCAGTCCGCACATCCGGACTTCAAAGAAGAATAAATATTTGATCAGAATCGACTGTTTCCCTGGACTGAATTTCGAAGGGAAACTTCCCATGTCTTTTGCCTCCTTCCTACCCGGAGAGCTGTAATCCAATTCTACCCAGTGCCGATAATACGAGGTGCAATGGAGCCCTGAGGCCTGCCCGGGCGTGGCTCTTCTCTTTTGATCTCTCTCTCTTCTCTCTCTCTCTCTCTCTCTCTCTCTCCCTCCCTCCTCTCCCCACCCCCCACCCGCTCTCCCTTTCCGGGGCCCAATGAGGTCAGCTCATGAATATTGCTGCATTACCCCGAGCAGCTCTGGCTCCGCTTGGTACCTCGTGCATCCGTGGGCGTGTGCAGTTTAGTTTAGCCAGCCTAAGAGGACACCAAGTGGGGGGTAAGTAACGCTGATGCCGGCGGGAGCCATTGTTCGCAAAGAAAAGGGCAATCGCATAGCAGGGCAACTTAACAAAGCCCTCGATCCTTTGTAGAGAGAGCGCGTGCAAACTCTCCGCCTGCTTAAACCTGGATAAAAGTTCAAAAAGAGCTTCAAAATCTCGGCACACTGGAAATAGACCGTTGCTGAGAAGGGGGGCGGGGGAGGTGAAGATAAGTGAACAAATAGAGCCGCCTCCGAGCTACTGGCTGTTTTCAAGGTAGTCTATGCTAAATGGTGAAGTACGGAATTCCTTCTTTGTTTCTCTCTCTTCCTCTCCCCCCCCCCCTGTTTTAACATGGAAATCTGCAGAGGCGCAACATTCTGCCACCTGATAAACCACGTGATGATGTCCCAGAGATCTAGGGGAGGGGGGGAGATTCTTGGTTTTGATTGTAGCTTTTTTATTTTTTTAATGGGTTATGAAGTTTGTATAGAGAGGTATCAACCGCTGCTGCAACTGAAGGCTTGAAGGAGGTCCTAGGAGGTCCTTGGCAGTTCCTTGGTAAAAGTGATGACTCCGCTGCAATGCAACTTGGAGGTGGGAGGAGGTTGTTAATGTGAAGGACTATTGTGTAGTGTTTTGGCTTTTGCTTTGTTTTGAGAATCTGAAGTTTCATTCAGTAAAACCAATTTGAATTTCAGATTGAAGATGAAGTGTATGAGAAACAGAGATTTCAAATAATTGCTAACATTTGGTAACCTGCAGACTTTAGGGTAATAGAATTTGGATGTAACAATAGTAATAGATATATGTAAAACATTTACTAATATAGGCTGAAATCCCATCTACACTTAGGAATTCTAGAATTAGAAGGTGACTATTTTATTTTATTCACTCTAATAAAATGCGGGTGGTGGACTGATCTTCTCCCATTTGATATATTGTAGTTGCCTGCATTATAATAGATTAATGATGTTTCACTTCTTTTAAGTACTTCATCTAAAATAAGAATCTGCACCATTGGCACCTAAGCAAATAATTAGATAATCTAGTGTTTTTCTGGCATATAACTTTATAGACTGCTAAAATCTGGCAACAGACCTTGTCTATTTCATCGTCTCATGTAAAAGTTTCTTGGTCACCCTCTCTCTATGCTCAGTTTGTCATAATTGTCATAATCTCAATCTGTTGAGATTAATATTGCACATTGAGGCTATACTTTTTTGGATTAATAATAACTTTGAGATCTACCATTCTACTATATATTTTGCCCATTCTTTCCATTAAAAAATGTAGATTAGAAATACAAAAATGTCTGTATTTCAGCTAAAACACACCCTTTGTAGAAAAATAGTCTTTAGCATTTGAATGCACAGAGCTGGAAGTTAGAAGGGAAGTTCAGCAATTCAAATAAAATTCCCTACACTTGGGGAACAAAAAAGAAATACAAAAGTGTGTGTTGGGTTGGATAGGGTGGAGGAAGAAATTAAAGTGCTTTACTAAATAGCTAGATTTGTTTTACATTATTATAAGTATGATTTAGTTGTAACTTGGAACATGTTTTCATTCTCACCTTGGAGATCCTGGTTTTGAGTTCCAAGTCCAGAGGTTCTCAATAATAATTATATTATTATTATTGTTGTTGTTGTTGTTGTTGTTGTTGTTATATCCCGCCCATCTGACTGGGTTGCCCCAGCCACTCCGGGCAGCTTCCAGCAAATTATAGAACCACAGTAAAACGTCAAACACTAGAAACTTCCCTATACGGAGCTGTCTTCAGATGTCTTCTAAAAGTCAAATTGTTGTTTATTTCCTTGACATCTGGTGGAAGGGCATTCCACAGGGTGGATGCAACTACTGAGAAGGCCCTATGCCTGGTTCCCTGTAACCTCAATGGATCTCAGTGTTGAACAGTGGGCCAAACAATGGGAGTGGCGACCCTCCTTCAGGTATACAGGGCTGAACTATTTCTTCTTTTGAAGAAGAGTATATTTTGGATGGATTGGCTCCCATGTACAGATTCAAACCTTGTGTGGCTTCAGCAGTAGTTCTACATCTTATTGTTTCTGATTGTTCCCTTATTATTATTTACCACCAACGTACCTGAAGTAATACAGAAGCTACAAAGGTGGTGGCCTGCAATTTAAATTTGCAAGGAAGACAGTAGAGGGAGGGGAGGAAGATAGGGTTAGACAGGGATGAATGTGAACAAACATGCAGTGAAATCTGGTCCATGTCTTCTTCCTAGGCAAGTGTGTATAGGATTGCAGCCATAGATACCCACATTTATTATTGGGCCTCAGGGTAAAGGGGATAGCCACTATAAAGTGAAATAATGGTGGGGTGTACAAGGCCTGTTGTTCAGCATTGAATGGGCACACAAACCTGTGTCAGCCAATCAGAACAAGACCAAAGCTCACCCAGTGAACAGCTCCCCCAGCTTGTTTGTATGGTTTGATAGTACACTAGTCTGATAGTGTACTAGTTTGATAGTACGCTACCCAGAACCTTTCATTACCCCTTTTGCAGAGTTGTGGGATAACTAGCACAAAGTGCGGTAAAAGTAAGCATGGAATTTGGGATGGGAAAGGCTGGATGACCCATTTTTAAACGACTGTATGGGACCAGCCCCACTGGCCTCCAGAAGTACTTAGGAGCAAGTGACTAGATGAACTAATTCTTTTAAGAATACTCCGGATGAGGTGATTTTGAGCGTTTGGAACCAGAAAATTAGCAGTAGAAAAGGCTCCCCTCCCCGGAATAGCAAATGTTTTTTCTGCAAAGCTGGAGTGCTCTCAAAGCAACCCCCAAGGTGACGACTCTGCCTTGGAGGAGAACGCAATACTTTTTGCGCCTGGGACTCTTCGCAAACCTCGTGGCGCCGCTTCCAACTCCGCCCTCTTTCTTGGAGGCACACGGTTCCCATTGTGGCGAGCTGGCTTGGTGATGCGCTGCTGAGTCATTTACGAGCGCTCTGTGTGTGCCTCTTTCCCCAGCTCGGAGGGCAGCTAGGGAGGGACGATGACCCTTGCGGGGCCGGACCTTTCTGCGACGCCTGGGAGATAGCATCAGCCATGAGCCAGCCGCCTAGCGGAGGCGCTGCTGCTACCGCCTCTCCTCGCCTGCATCCAGAGGGGAGCAGCAGCCGAAACAAGCAGCAGCAGCAGCAGCAGCGAGCATCCTCTCCAGCCAGACCCAAGGATTCGCCCGTCCGCCAGCCCTCCCCGGCTGCTAGCTCATCCCGCTCCGCGACGGCTGCTGCAGCCGTTGCCTCCAAAGCAAGCTCCGCCCGGCAGCCGCCGCCGCAGCAGCCGCTGCCGCCCGGGCAAAAAGCGGGCCGGGCGAAGGGAGGCGGAGTGGGAGGGGACAAGGCGTCCGCACAGCCTGCGCTAGCGAGGAGCGCGGCGCCGCTGGGAGCTGTCCAGGGCGGGGATGGTGCTGAAGTTCAAGCCGCCACGCCCCTGGTTCCGGCAGGAGGTTGCCCGAAGGCAGCGCCGAGGCCTGCGGCTGACAAGCGGGAAGCGCCTCCCAGAGACCCCGAGCTTGCCTCTCTCGGAGCCGGAGAGCAGCCGCAGCCGCCGGCTGCAGAGGAGGGGGAAAGGGAGGGCCCCTTCGCGCTCTCACAGCCTCCACCCAAGAGCTGGAGCCGAGGGAAAGCGGGCAGGCCTCTACCGAAGGGCGGAGGGGACGCAGCCCCGGCTCCTCCGGCCTCTTGCGCGGCAGCGAAGGGCGGCGGCTACTGGAAGGAAGGATGTCTGCAAAGTGAGCTCATCCAATTCCACCTCAGGAAGGGGCTGGCAGCGGCCCAGATGCAAAGCAAAGGCAGCAGCTCGGGGAACGGCGAAGACGCGGCCGCCAAGCAGCCTTCGCCTGCCTCGTCGACCCCGTCGCCAATGGCACTGGCTGGGGCGGAAGAGGGCAATGGGCGCAGCCGAGCCGCCGAATGCGCCTTGAGCCTCAACCCGCAGCAGCAGCAGGAGCTGCAGGAAGAGATGGAGAAACTGCTGGAGGAGAATGAGACCCTCAAGGTGAGCAGAAAGGGGGGGAGGGGTGAAAGAGTGTGCGCCAGCCCAGAGTGGGGAATTCCACTTGTAGAAGACAAAGCAATCGATCAATAGATGGTAAACCTTCTGGTTTCAAAATGGGGAGGAGACACAAAATGGGGAGGAGACATATTTTGACACAAATAGGAGCAGCTGCTACATTCCACCCACTCCCATAAAAAAGAAAATGTTTATATTCTGCTGCATTTCTGAGAGGGGGAGCTCTAGTTCTCCTCCTGTGCTACCCCTGATCAAACATTGGATTGTATGCATTTGATAAATTCAGCTTTTTGGAATAGCAGTCAGAATATAGTAGTTTCCCAGCCAGACCCTTACAGAGCATCCATGGCTGACATGCCAAACCATGAGCATCCATGTTCATTATTCCCCTCTCATGTGTGAAGCAGTCCAAATTTTGCCATGTGCAAATGCGTCTTCTTTACATGTCTTAAGGGAAATGTTTAAAGTAATTATTCTTTTCAGATCCGATGGCTCTTTCCTGCTACCATTTGTTTCACCTGTTAAGGAAGGGATTGCATGCTACATCTCCTTAAGATAAATACTCAGGAGTTGCATACTATCATATCAGGAATAACTATGTGGTGATGAGATAGGGAAGACCAACATGCCTCTTGCTTTGCCATTGAAGAGCTGTTAAGTGCAAATAGTGGGGAGACTATGGGTTGTAACCAATGTTAGTCAGAGTAAACCCATTGAAATGAATGGACTTGGCTATATTAGGGCCATTACTTTTTAGTAGGTCTACTGAGTATCTAGTAGTAGATACAGCTCTGCTTACTTCTTGTTGCTGGCCACAATGGATAAGTACCATTTACTTATGATTTATTAATGGATTCCCTACCGATATACATGTTGGCATATAAGAGCTATTATGGGGGCAGGCATAAGATAGCAATGGATACATCTGTCTAAAATATGTGTAGATTACCTGAAGGTGCTGTTTGTTATTGCTTTTAGTAATAGCACTAAAGGTGCTATTACTTTATGTGAACTAACCTTATATGGTGGATTTCTGTCTGTCTTGTCTGAATGGGTGTCAGAATGAGATAGACGAGCTAAGGACCGAGATGGATGAGATGAGGGACAGCTTCTTCGAAGAGGATGCCTGCCAACTGCAGGAAATGCGCCATGAATTGGAGAGGGCCAATAAAAATTGCAGGATCCTCCAGTATCGCCTTCGAAAAGCAGAGCGCAAGAGGCTCCGCTATGCACAAACTGGGGAGATTGATGGAGAACTTCTACGTAGCTTGGAGCAAGACCTAAAGGTACCATGGCAAATGGTGGAGGGAGCTGGTAAGGGGAAGAACACTTAGGCTAAGAAGTTGCTTTGTTGCTTTGACAGTTGTTTCATTGACCTCTGTATAAAGCTACCCAAGGCTCTACAGAGGCCATTTGAATGGGCAAATGTGTCTCGAAGACAAAAGGCTCCAACCTTGTAGTTGATACACTACCATCACTACAATATACAGTATCTCACAAATATGTGATGCAAACCTTGATGATGCAATCAGATTTGATTTAAAGAAACTGTAACATAATATAATTATGTTAGAGGCCTAGATCTTTTCCTCCTACGTTATGACTAGTTAGCCAAATTTGTATTCTCTTTCCATATTAAAAATTTCAGTGGTATGTTTTTTACCTTTTCTCTCCCTAGATTGAGAGACAGTCTGTATTCTAATTAACCGTATTTCATAGACAATTATGTTTCCCATAAGAACGAGTGAGTCATTCTCTCCTGCTGCTTTCTGGTAAATAGGAGGTTTCTGGGTTGCTTCCAGCCAATCATTTTTCCTTTGACTTGCTGTAACTAGGGGAAACTAAGATTAAAGCCACAATCTTATGTAGGCTTGTTTGGGGGAAAAGGCTATTGAAAGTGATCATTGCTTTTGAGAAGATATCAAACTGTAAATATAATAGCATGCTAAACAAAATGTTTAAAAGGCTAGCTGAATGTTAATAGATAGAGCTGTGTACCAATAGATGAAATTGGATCTTACAGATTTTTACTTTTAATGGTTGCTATACCAAGTCTACACCAAGATGACTAATAGTTCCTTACTTGTTTTTACAATTTTAAAGTACCACATGAACTGTTTTCTAATATATTCAGTTTTTTGTCATATCTTCATTTTTTTATCTTCATATCCATTAACCTAATTGATCTTTCAAGGTATGAAGATAGGATGTGAGAAAAATCCACGTAAATGTGTAAAGTGACAAAGCCTGTAAATTTGGAAAACAGATGACTTACAATTTAATGAACAGTCACTCATTGTGAGAAGTAAAAGGCATCTTAAGTATTTTTTCATTGTATTCCCTTTTACAGTGACATACAGAAGCCACACACCTTTAAAACGATTTGCGCCCTACTCAGGCATACCAGTGAAAATTTCTCCTGCCCAATTAAAATTTGTAACCTTGATTTCTAAAGCATTACTGGATTCATCAACCAAGGGGTACAGCCCCAGTTTTCATGTTAGTGTCAAGGAGGTTTTTCCACTGAGAAAAGTGAATGTAACTAAGACTCTCAAGTTCAAATCGAGCTTTTGGTTGGGCTGTGCCTAGTCTTCTAATGGAGAGAGATGGTATTTGATGTGGGAGTTCCTGTCACGTCTTAGCCATGTAATAATCAGGAGTACATTGGACTGCATGAACTAAGCCCCAGTTAGGCTCCTTGGTGGGGAGAGTAATTTATTCAACTTCTAATGGAATTGAACCTCTTGGTCTCTTCCAACTCTGCAGTTCTATGATTCTATGCAACTAATAGAATTGGAAGAGAATCTAGAGATAATGTGGTTGAACCCCAGACTCAATGCAGGATTTGCAGTGCAGGATGCGACTACAACAAACCGGACAGACAATTGCTCAGCCTCTGTTTAAATAATCAGGAGATCCCACCACCTTGTGATACAATTTGTTCCGCTGTCACACAACTTTTACCATTAGGAATATTTAGTGGAAATATACCTCCTAACTGGTCAGAATGCTACTCTAGCTTCAGAATTATCTACACCAACTCAGTTTTTGTTGGCAGACTACTCATATAACATAGTTCTGCTATAAATATGACTTTCTGCTTATTTGAAGTTTTAAATACTGTTGCATTTAGGTTGCGAAGGATGTCTCAGTGAGACTTCACCATGAGCTGGAAAATGTGGAAGAAAAACGCACCACCACAGAAGATGAAAATGACAAATTAAGACAGAAGCTAATAGAAGTAGAGATCACTAAGCAGGCTTTGCAGAATGAATTTGACAAGATGAAAGAGGTCAGTACTCACCCCTTTCTTGGGGAATTGGGGAACATGGCAAGTTTTTGCTCCACCCTGAATTTCATAATTGTTTAAATAGCAGTTGGTGTGCTTAATGGAAAGAGGGCAACTTGCATACAGAGTACAGCTACAGTCCAGTTTTGCAATCCTGCTGTCCTGCTTCTTTTGAATGCCCAATCTTTTCTAGTTCTCATTTCTGTTGGTTTGGTTGTTGAGTCACTGCATTTCATTCAAACTGCAATAAAATGTCCACAGCTTTTGAAACACGAAGAAGTTTCAAGCCGGTTTTGTATGTAGTTGCTGTTTTACTGAATAAGCAACCGCATGTTGCTTTCCCTGTGAGTCATGAAATCCAGCCTTTGAATAGCAGTTTGCCTCTTTAGATGTGGATCATACAGTAACTAACGACTGCAGTCAACTTCTCTTACTTGCTTCTGCCAGGATAAAACTCCTGAATATTTTTCTTGCATTATTTGCTTCAGCATTTGCTCTGACAAGTCCCACATGGGATTCATATTTCACCAGAGATCTATTTCTTCGGCTGTTATCTTTGTTTTGTTTTTGAAATTTACAGGCTCAAACACTAAATTTTTCACCCGGAATAGTCAAGACATAAATAGATGTTATGGAAAAAAAGAAAAGAAAATATTAACTATCCTTGATGTATTTAAAAATCATGAATAGTATTGTGAATCCTGATTTGGGGGGATTTCAGTCTTCTCTTGATTGCTCATTAACTTGCCGTTGAATCACAGTTGTTGGATTTTGATAATACCAATGAAGTGGCAGAGTGTTGAGCTCTTTTTGCTTACCTGTTCATCTGCTTCAATTAAGTTCTTTGGCAACAACCAACAACTAGTGAATAGTCAGTAGATCTGTTTGCACCTCTCTTGATAGCAGTGTCAACAGGTGTGATAAGAGGTAAACAATGCTTGAACTACAACACACACTGAAAATTAAAATCAAAGTTTTACCTTGAGACTAGCAATACCCTGGGGACAGGGGACGGGACTGAATGCTCAGTTTTTGTTTTTCTGTGACAGAATATGGAAAAAGTCATTTCCATAATATGTTTGGGTATGATGATGAAGTTGATAACAGTAAGACCTGCAATTGACATGCCTTGCACACAGATGTTCCAAGTTTCTACCTCCGACATCTCCATACAGAAGCTATGAAAAAAAACCCTTTCTGAAATCTTGGGAGAGCCACTAATCAGTAAAGACAATACTGAGCTAGATGAGCTAGCGGTCCGACTCTGAATAACGCAGCAGCTTCATATATTCCTGTCCTGTTTCAGTGAGAATCCAGCCATGGGCATCCTGGGTGGATTAGAAAGTGTGTGCAATGGATCTCACCCTGGGCTTTTGGAGAATGCTTACAGTACTATATTGTAATCCCATTTTGGGGAACAAGGGGTGTGGTTGCAGATAAGCTGCCCCCTTGGTCCTGGGGGAATCACCCTTGTTAACACCCTCATTCAGAATGACAGAGCCCATGAGGAAGAATATGACTTCATCTCTTGGGGTGCATTTGTTAAACAGCTTTCTAAGTACTCGTAGGTAACTTCATGGGGCTTCCTTCTCAAGCATATGGGGGATTAGAGGGAATGTTTGAGTGGCATAACAGCCAAGTAGTTGGTTTGACATTTTTCTTTTCTCTTGTGATCAGGAGTAGAATAAGTGCAAGGCTGGCCAACAGCGAGTTGTATCCAATGCTAGTCCTACTCAAGTAAGCTCATACAAATTAATGAACATGACAAACTTAGGCCCATTAGGTCTACCCTGAGTAAAACTTATATGGATACAACCCATATTCAAGCAGGATCCAGAGATGCATGTTTTACCCTGTTTAAAATGTAGTATCCAAAATTATCTTTAGTTGCTAAGAACTGCTTGTATAGCTGCTAATGACATTGCAGGGGTCTTTTTTTAAAAAATAAATCATTGCCATGGTATATGTGAGGGATGGGAATCAGTGTGCAAAAGAATCATGGCATCACAGATCCCTACAAGACTTGCCAACATATTTCAGGGCCTTAGGAGAGAATACTTTCGTACATAGCTCAGCAATATATTGCATTCCTTGCACGTGGAAGGGCCTAACCACATGTTTTATGGAAATGCATATAACAGGTTGTTTATGTGTTTTTTTAAGAAAAGCAGCATTGGGAGGGGGCGTTTTGAACTGAAAAGTGATGGTGTGGTGCTTAACTATTTCCTTGCTGGCTGCTATGGCACTTCAAATGAGCTCTCCTACCATACTCTCTTTCCCATGTTCTATGCACATATTGTATTCTGTTTTTGTTATATATAAGATTTATACCCTATGCCACATCATGTATGATCTTGGAGCAGGTTGCAACAAATTAATTATGTTGCATGAATACTTTTTATGGATTCTGGTTTTTAAAAATGTATTACAGGCCTTCGATCCGGACATATTAATTAATATCCAAAGGGCTGCAGGAGGTGGGGGAGTTTTCAGTTGCCACTGGAAGTGAACAGATCAGGAAGAGACCAAAGTTCATGGGGCTAGAATTCCACATCTGCTAATGCAGAGAAGGCCCTGTCTGCAGAGCCATTGACTATTTTTCTTTCTCTGTCAATTATGTTACCTTCAAAAGGTCCTCACCAACTGACCTCAAAGCCCAGCTGGATTGTTTGGAGAAATATAGGTACATATTCACCTAAACACCTGTAAACATGAGAGCAAAGAGTTGGACTCATTGGCAGGGTTTGAGTAAACATTCACAAATGTATATAATAAAAAGGTATTAGGAATTAATTGGGGAAATAATACGCAGGATGAATAAATTGAAAGTAAAACAAAGTAGAAGTATGAGGGAAGTCCAGGGGAGGGGGGGGCAGGGAAAAAAAGGAAAATTGTTAGAGAGATGTTTCATAAAAGATGTATATTTTGAAAAACCAACAAAACTATTTTTAAAAAATAAACATGAGAGCAAGAGTGGTACATATCTTCCATCTTCTCCACAACAAACTATGCTCTGCAAAGCTGCACCCCCCCCCCTATTTTCTTTTCTTGCTGTTTCAGATATTTGCAAATAATGTATCATTAGCCTGTTCAATCCCCAGCATCTTCAGATGAAACTGAAAAAAGATTACTGTATCTAAACAAGTAGGAACTTTTGAGCCTGCAGCATCTTCATGGCAGAGATACTCTGAGACTGTGTTGAGATGATGAGCAGCCCCAATCACCTGTTCAGACGGATACATGTAGGAAGGACAATACTGTGTTGCATCTAAGTACGGGTCAGTGTAAGAAAAAATACCTCCCACTTTCGGCCCTCCAAGTAGCAAGGCAGTTTCTATGAGGCTTCAACAACTGCACGACAAGGAATAAATAAAAAGCTTGCAAAGAAGGGACTTTCAGAGAAGATTCAAGTAAATAAGGATATAATGTCCTGTTGGTTTCACTGCCAGGGCTTGTTATCCTCAAGGCTTGTTATCAGTCTGTTACATGCCTGCTGGTAAAATAATAATAATAATAAATAATTTATTATTTATACCCCACCCATCTGGCTGGGTTTCCCCAGCCACTCTGGGCTGCTTCCAACAGAATATTAAAATACAATAATATATTAAACATTAAAAGCTTCCCTAAACTGACACCTGGTTTTTCTAGGGGGTTGGCTTGAGTCTAGGCAGGTTGTGAGAGATCCCAGATGATCCCTTGTATTAAGCTGTTTACAGAGAATCAAAGTCTCCAGAAGAAAACCATTGTGTAACCAGCAAAGTGAGTTTAGTGAACAATGTGAACTGTGCTGTTTTCTTATGGATGTGTTTTGAGAGACAGTCTCTGTGTGCAAGTGTTATCTGTGAGCCTGTGTCAGAGAAATATCAGCTCAGACTTGATCTTGCTATGCAAGCTTGAATTCCTGAACTGCGATAGTAACCAGGGCTACATGCCCAAGAAGAGAGAGAGAAAAAAGGCTGCTATAGAGACTGTGATGGGAAGAAAAGGTCATCATCATTCTCTGGCATTTCAGTGCTCTGCCTGCTTTTAGATTAAAATGTTGGGACTTAAACAGAGAAGGGAAATGAATTTTACTTCTAGGGACTTTGTCATGTGTATCCCTCCTTATTTCCCCCCCCCCTCTGATAATCCTGTTTTAGTAAAATATATATTTATTAAAAAGGCTAAAACAAGGAAAATCACCATTACTCTTTGCCAAAGTAGGGCATAGCAGCACACGTTTACATAGAGGCCTTCATGACCTATGGGAATTGTGAGGCTAGTAGCAATGCTGGATCTTATACCACAACCATGAAGTAGTCCCTCCTTTGCAGGGTGAGCACTAGTTTTTGTGTCACAAGCTAGCAGGAACATTTGAAAGGTCAGTTTTCTTACTGATCATTATTATTTATGCAGCTACAATTTGTACAGCTGCAGCACCCATAGCTGGGAAATTAATGGCATCTTTTTTCCAGAAGCAACATATTGCAGTTTAAAGCTTAGAAATGTTGAGATATCTCTCAAACAAAAGTGCAACCTTAGCAGGACTCACATGGATCCTAACCAAGAAATAGGGACCAGCTGCACATCTGTTGCACTGTAAACTTACCATCTATGAAGTCCATAGACTTCAAAAATCAAAGTTAAATTTTCTCTGAGTTTATTAAGAGCTGAGGAGGTAAACTTTGGTAGACTCTCACTAATTTGTGAGTGAGCATGAGGGATTATGCCATGCTTGGAAATTATAAAGGTGGAAATTTGTTCTATTTTTTGTTGGTTCTTCCTAATATATGATAAGCCTACTATAGCTACACCTGGTAGGAGCATCGAACCACTATCCTTTGGGAAACAATTACGGCTGATTCAAATGGTGCTGAAAAAGATCCAGGGGCTATGGTGGAAGTAATGCCTGACCAAGTGTATCTACAAGTACAGCTGTGCTTACCCACTGTTAATATGCACAAGCTGCAGACGTTTCACTGATCCCCTCATATGAAGCAGCTCTCTAGGAAATGTTGGCTGTATCTGTGGTTGTGTGAGATCAGATATTACTTCTTCCATACAGCCTTAGCAAGCATGTCCAATGGGTGATGAGAGAGCTGTAGTTCAGCAACATCTGGAGGGTCTGGTTCACTGCACCAACCCTAGATGGAACTATTTTCTAACATCTGAACCACTCATTTAGATTTGAGGGTCTTTTCCCTCCTGTCTTGAATTATAATGAAATGCTAAATCCATGATAGTTGAAACTTGCCTCTAATGACTTCCCTGCTTTAGGTTTCAGATGGCTGGCCATCAAGCTTAGGAGGTATTCGCTGAGCACATGCTGTCATTCTGCTTACCTAGAATAAAGAGAGACTTAGGTTCATTTAAACCAGGCATCCCCAAACTGCGGCCCTCCAGATGTTTTGGCCTACAATTCCCATGATCCCTAGCTAACAGGACCAGTGGTCAGGGAAGATGGGAATTGTAGTCCAAAACATCTGGAGGGCCGAAGTTTGGGGATGCCTGATTTAAACCCTGATTGATAGTGAGTGTTCTGGAAGCTCAGTTACCAGAAAAATACCATGCTAGAGGTTTGACTACACCTTTAATTTGAATATTGTAGATACCAGCAGTTTGCATCCTCGATAATATGACTCAGTGTAATGATTATAACAGTGTCGATGCACCAGGACCTCTTTCTGCACTGAAAATGTTAAGAGATGAGAATACCTACCAGCTGGAAACTTAGACCTCTTGATAGTTTCATAGCTCTCAAGATCATGTCTTGAGAAAATTTCTGTTTGGAAGGTGCAGGGTGTGTTGGGGAGGATTTTCAAGAAGGCCTCATGCAGATTAATCTTATGCCTTTTAACATGGGTTAACCATTCTCCCCTGCCCTGGTAATATCATAGTGATTAACTTAGCCTGGAAACATACAGCTCAAGAGAAAGAAAGAAAAATGCACATTGCCCAGCAGATGTCAACCTGATAATAATAATAATAACAAAGGATTATTGCAGTGAATAGGAACAAGTGTGGCAGGGGGTTGGGTAAGAGAAAGAAGATTAGTCTGCTCTTTGCTCTATCAAAATGTGCATTGGGTTAGATCCACACTTAGTCATGCCTAGAGTATTCACTGAGTTAAGTTCTTATATTTCATTGGGTCTTTCGCCAGGCTGGATGTGTGTGTGGATTGCATGGAGGTGTCAGCACTGCTGACTGAACTGATCTCTCCTTTCTGCCCTCCCAACAGATAGGTGGTATCCCTGCTAGCAGAGCCCAGTGGGAAGCTCCCAAATGACATATTCTGAAGTTGGGGAAGGGGGCATGGTTGAGCTGGCCTGGGATCTACAGGATCTTGAGCCAGTCTTGCTGCCAGGATCACAGTTGCCATGTCAGGCTGTGAATAGGGTCCAGATCTCAAGGGTTGAGCCCAATCTTCTTGTACCCCCTGACATGCAAAGCCCCATGAGGCCGGTGGGGGTTAGGATTGAAGACAAAGTGTAAACCTGAAAAGCAAGACGTTTCCCTCCTCAGATTCTGCAAGGAACCCCACCCAATACTAGGATTGGGCACCGTTGGTCATTTGTTAGACTTCCAGATGAGTTCCAGACTGAGCCATCGTCCAGAGTGCTGGTCCTGTTCCCATAACTTGCAGTGTGACTGGCTGTTCCCATTTCTGACCAGCAGGGATGAATATTTTCTTTGCTCCAGGATTACCTCAATGTGATAATGTAAAATGGATGATACCCCTACGTTCATGTAAATGCAAGTACTATGGCTAAATTGAGTTGTGGATGGCCTTATTTTGTTGTGTTTTTCAGTAGCAACGTGATACTAAAAGCAACTTAAACTGCATGCATTTGATTTTTTTTAAAAGAAGATAGAAGAAAGTGGTATATTGCTAGGTGTTCTACTGAAAGATTAGTATGTTGCATACTAAAATTACTCCTGGGTATGCTTCATATTCAAAAGAAGGATAAAAAATGTTTTTCTATTTGGAAACCTATGCATTCGGCAGGCGAAAGAGGCTATTAACTTGTCATAAAATGTTTTTCACAAAGCTCTGGTCCTCAGTATTCATAAAGATGTAGGACACGTTGGGAAAGTGTAAACAGCATTTGTCAACTCAGTGATGCAGAACTGCAGAGAATAGCAGCATCCTAAAGTTGCCTCATCTACCTCTGGTGTGGTGAAAGAAGAATTGAAAGCATGTAGATCTCTTTTAAACTACAAGATTTCCATGTCGATTTTTAATGGGAGGGGATAGTTTTTTTTAAAAAAAATACATCATTTGTACTTACATACTTTGAATATTTAATTTATTAAAAATAATAATTACAGAATGCTATTGTTTTGTAAGGGATTATCCTGGTATTGTTTCAAGGTAAATGTCTCTGGATTGTGGAGCCAAAAATATTATGGGGAAAAAATAGCTGGAAGTTTTGTCTTTTCAAATGATGTTTTAATGGATTTGCATTGTGTACACTTTTCATACATCTGTTGACTACATCTGACCTTTATGTCCTACCCCTGATCTTTATTTTTTGCAGTCCATGAAAAGAAGGGGAAGCAAGGACCTTCAGAAATCAGAGAAAAAGTCACAGCAGACACCCACCGAGGTGAGCTCAAATCTACCTGCCTATTCTGTGGTCTAGCTCAGGCATAGGCAACCTTGGCTCTCCAGATCTTTTGGAACTACAACTCCCATGTTCCCTGACCACTGGCCCTGTTAGCTAGGGATCATGGGAGTTGTAGTTCCAAAACTTCTGGAGAGCCAAGTTTTCTCCTTTTCTCCCAGGAGATCAAGCTGGCATATATATACTTCTCCCCCTCCCCATTTTATCCTCACAATAACCTAGTGAGGTAGGTTAGGTTGAGAGCCAGTAGCTGGCACAAGGTCGCCCAATGGGCTTCATGGCTAGTTGAGAATTTGAACCCTGGTCTCCCAGCTCCTAGTCGTACACTCCAACCAATACACCATACTGGGCTTGGAATGCAAAGATTCATGAGTGCAAGTGTTTCCTTAGTCAAGCAAAGGAAATCTGATGCTGTTTTTGTGGCACTTGTTTGCTAGAACACAGCCCAAATATTAATTATAATTAATTCTCAGTATCTATGCACCTAAAATGCAAAGCCTGGACTACTGTTGAATGGCTATAACAGTGATAAACATAGATCACTATTATATGGCAATAAATGTCACAAACTATTCATTGTAGGATAACATTGCCCTTCATTTTATAATGCCAGGAGTATGAATCCCTTGGTCAGAATCTCAGCTATTCCTCAGGGGAACTTAAACAGATCAATGTATTGTAGATAAACACCCTACACATAAAAATATATGTGAATACATCAAACACAAATGATTTTAGCTATGCTTCATCTGTGAATAAGGTTCCCGAATCTCCTTTAGATGTAGCATCAGATTTTGCTCTTATGGCCACGGCACAGATCTTTTTGTAATTGAAATATGGGTCAAATGGAGGCTCGCCTCTGTTGAAATGAATGTAGGATGGGAAGACTCCCACTATGTTCTTTGGGGGTCAGTATGCTACACTTCAGTATTTTCTTTTGTTGAATTGTCAAGTGGTGTTTTGGCTTGCACGCATGAAGTAACTGCTGAATAACCATTTCCTTTTGTAAGGAGGACAGTGAAGATCTGAAATGCCAGTTGCAGTTTGTCAAAGAGGAAGCTGCCCTGATGAGGAAGAAGCTGGCCAAAATAGACAAGGAAAAGGACAGATTTGAACACGACCTGCAGAAGTATCGGTCATTTTATGGTGACCTAGACAGTCCCTTACCCAAAGGGGAAGCAGGAGGTCCACCTACCACAAGAGAATCAGAGCTCAAGCTCCGTCTGAGATTAGTAGAAGAAGAAGCCAATATTCTGGGAAGGAAAATAGTGGAGCTGGAAGTGGAAAACAGAGGGCTGAAAGCAGAGCTGGACGACTTAAGAGGGGATGATTTTTCAGGGGCAGCCAACCCCCTCATGGGGGAGCAGAACGAATCCCTCTCAGAATTACGTCAGCACCTTCAGCTAGTTGAGGACGAAACTGAATTGCTGAGGAGGAACTTGGCTGATGTAGAAGAACAAAACAAGCGCATCACGACAGAGCTGAACAAATACAAATACAAGAGTGGGGCTCACGACAGTTCAAGGCACTACGATAGTGTCAAGATGGACGCGCTGCAAGAAGAGCTCAAAGCTGCTCGCATGCAGATCAATGACCTCAGTGGTAAAGTCATGCAGCTCCAGTATGAGAACAGAGTCTTGATGTCCAACATGCAGCGCTATGATCTGGCCTCTCATCTGGGGATCCGGGGCAGCCCCAGAGACAGTGATGCTGAAAGTGATGCAGGGAAAAAAGAAAGTGATGATGACTCTCGGCCCCCACACCGCAAGCGCGAGGGGCCCATTGGTGGGGAAAGTGACTCGGAGGAGGTCCGCAACATACGTTGCCTGACCCCCACTAGAAGCTTCTACCCAGCGCCAGCAGGGTGGCAGAAAAACTTCACCGACCGGCAGCAAATGAAGGACATCCGCTGTGAGGCGGAACGCCTGGGCAAGACGATAGACCGTCTGATTTCAGACACAAGCACCATAATAACAGAGGCAAGAGTTTATGTGGCAAATGGTGACATGTTTGGACTTATGGATGATGAAGATGATGGCAGTCGGATAAGGGAGCATGAACTTCTTTACCGGATAAATGCCCAGATGAAGGCGTTCAGAAAAGAGCTCCAGACCTTTATTGACAGACTAGAAGTTCCAAAGTCTTCGGATGACCGAAGTACAGATGAACCTTTGTCAGTGAGTCAGGTAGATTTTTACCTATTAAGCCATCCAGGTAAAAAAATTCAGCCCAAGATGCCATGGATATTTGAGCCACATTTTCTTAAAATTATTATATAATAGTCTTCCTTTTACATTTCTCTGGCTTAATTGTAAATTTGCCAGATTAATGTTAGTAACCCAATCACAATACAGTGGAACCTCGGTTTTCGAGCGTCTCAGAAGCCAAATGTTTCGGTTTTCAAATGCCGAAAACCCAGAAGTAATTGCTTCCACTTTCAAACATGCCTCGGAAATTGACCAGCTTCTGAGGCATGTTTCTCAATTTTCTCAATTGAATCTTCCAACTGCCCTTTGCGCCTCGGTTGTCGAACGTTTCGGAAGGTGAATGATCTTCTGGAACGGATTACGTTTGTCAACCGAGGTTCCACTGTATTGGATTCTTAAGACTGTGTGGGGCTGGCATCAGTACTGGCAATTGCATTGGATCCCTCATGGCTCCTGCTCCTCAGACTTTCTTGTCTGGGCTTCCCCTCTTGCTTGCTTGCCTGCCAACTTCCTCCCTGGCAAGCTGTGCCGGATTTACGTATAAACTGAACAAGCTATAGTTTAGGGCCCCACTCTCTTGGGACCCCCCCCAAAAAAAAAATTAAAGGGGAAAAACCCTGGATGTACATTTCCAAAAAATAAGATAAGTTCAACAATTACTTTGATAAAATACGCATTTTGTTATATGCAAATGGCTTTAGATACCTATTAGGTCCATAAATTACCATATAGCATATATTCAACACAAAAAACAGTGACAATTTGTTGTTGACAAAGGACAGCTGGACATATAAAGGGCCCCATTACTGTCAGTAGCTTAGGGCCTAAATCCGGCCCTGCTGGCAAGCAACCGTGGTATTAGCAAGGGGGAGCCAGCAGCACCATATTGCACAAAGGAGATGGTGGTCTCACAGTGAGAGTGCTGCTGCTGTTTTCTGTGCCCACACACACACAAAATTAACAAACCAACCTGGAGTCAGCACTATATTCAGCTTTACAAGATGTGCCAAATCTATTGTGGAGGTTGGCAGAAGACTCTCCCCACATCCAGTAGAACATCCAGCTCAGAATCTAGCTATGATCCCCTTCAGCCTCCCAGTCGAGCCCATGAGTTCCTGTCCTCTTGCCATGCCTCTCCTTACCCTAACCGCTCAGCACAGCAAATAGACTTCTTAAAACAAAAAATCACAGGTACCAATGAAAGTACTTTTTAAGCTTCCCAGCTGTGCAGAAGGATGGTTATTTTGGGGGGTGGGTGGGTCACAGTTGGGGAGAGAAGGTTAATCCCTTCCTCCCTATGTGTTCTCTCATCACAATCAGATATGATTGAAAAAAGGCCCCCAATGGCTCCAATGTGAGGGTTTTTTAAAAAATCCTAATTGCTCCAGTTGCAACATTTTTAGGGAAGAGATTGCAAGTGAGCAGGATTAACCTTCCCTTCACCATGCACTTTGACCCTCCTCCCCATTGCCTGAAAATCACTGCCTCCCCATGTGGCAATTTGGCCTTTAAAAAGCCTCACATTTGTGAAATAGCCGGAATTGCCTTGGAGTCTCTTGCAGAAGCCCATGCACTAGTTTTTGAAACCTACCCCTGCATCTTATAATTCATTGGAATGCCAGGGTTAATAATCTAAATCATGTATTTCAATGTGCCTCTGCTTTGTCAAAGCCACAGGGTTTATTTCTACATTAAGTGTGAAGGTTTTTAAAATTAGGGCTGGCCCAGACTGTCATCAGCTGTAATGCTCTGGTATGTGGTGGGGCAATGCCTTCTTAAGGTAAAACTTTTGAGGTGAGAGACAAATGCATGTGTGCATTTCCCCCCTCAGAGATGGTAGAAAAATCCATGAGAATTATGTGTCAGGGAGTACAGATGCATATGCATGCTCCTCTGGTCATATACTACATAATATACATGGTAAAGGTAAAGGTAAAGGGACCCCTGACCATTAGGTCCAGTCGTGACCGACTCTGGGGTTGCGCGCTCATCTCGCATTATTGGCCGAGGGAGCCGGCGTATAGCTTCCAGGTCATGTGGCCAGCATGACAAAGCCGCTTCTGGCAAACCAGAGCAGCACATGGAAATGCCGTTTACCTTCCCGCTGTAGCGGTTCCTATTTATCTACTTGCATTTTGACGTGCTTTCGAACTGCTAGGTTGGCAGGAGAATATACATGGTAGGAGGTTGCAAATTTAGACTCAATGCACCCCAAAAAATCAACAGCTTGCCAATGTTTGAATTTGTCCTGACATTCATGTTTAATGAATGGATGTGGTTTTAACCTTTCCTCTGTCAGTAAATCATAGATGCAATGAACGTAGTGCTGCCCATTGCAAGTGGATGGAAATGAAAAGTGAAATAAAATTTCACAAACTGGCAAAAGGAAAACCAAATAAAAGCATGGCAGCATTTTCATGAGACAATTTTGATGTAATCTCAGATCTAAGGCAATATAGTCAACTTCAGAATACCATTGATGAGAATTTGTTTCCAAGATAAAAGCAATCTTTTGAAAATTGATCTGCTAAAACTAGTCAGCCCAAGCACACAGTGTCTTTGCAGGTCTAGGTTCCAGATACTGATTTTTTCACTCTCTGGAAATTTGTTTGCTTATTGTTTCATTAATATAGCATTATCTTGTCTTTGTACCTTCCCAGATGTTCCAGCCTATCATTTTACTGATTCTCATCCTTGTATTATTTTCATCCCTTTCTTACACAACAATATTTAAGCTTGTCTTCCTTTTCACACTGTTCTTTGTGCTGTAGACCTTTTTTTCATCATTTTACCATTCATTGTAGTATTATTTTCAGTTTGTTTTGTTTTGTCCATCCCTCCCAAGACAAGAAGTGCAAGAGCTATAAGTTTCTGTAGCCATCACTACTGTTGTAAAAACACTGAAGACTACTTGTTTGAAAGAAGGCAAACCAGCCCTTAGGTGCCAAAATGCAGTCACACAGGAAGCAACGACAAACAGAGGACACCATCTCCACAATGGAATTGATTGTGGTCATCAAAAAAAAAAAAGCTAGGTAAGTAGGTTAAAAACAGATATTCATTCTTTTTATTTATCTATTTTATTTTTAGGGGGGGAAATGGGAATAAGGCTGTAAACAGCTAATAGCTGTTTCACAGAACATTTAGTAAACTATACAATAGTAGAAATGTTGCATGTTTCCCCTCCGTGCAATGCTTATACAGTGGTACCTTCGACATCTGAATGACTCGACTTCTGAAGGTTTCGACCTCTGAAGGTTTTGACTTCCGAAGTCGGCAAACCCAGAAGTCTTTTCGCTGCACGTGCATTCTGCACCTGCACCGAAGCACAAAATCGCGCTTCGCACATGCGCAAAACAAACGCTTCGACAACCGAAGGATTCGACTTACGAAGAGCGCTGCGGAATGGATCGCCTTCGTAAGTCGAGGTAACACTGTATTGTACTCACTGCAATTTGTGTTCTTCAGAACAGAGCTGTGAATTTACCGGGTAACATTAATTTTACATGGAGTTTGCCTGTCTTCCTGGCAGTTGATATATATATGCAGAGCTTCTACCAGCATCCTTTGGGAACTGAATGTATAGCTCCTAAGTCCTGGATCAATCCTCTGGAACATTGAATGACTTAACATCTCGTAGTAAATGTAGATTTGGTTTAGTTTAAAGTCTGGTGATACCTGAGTGGTATAAAATGTCAGCGACAAATGTCAAAATAGCATGGATAATGATGTAGATCTGGCCTTTATTGACCAAAGCCATGGTGAGATAGAAAAACAACGAAGGATTTCACTTTTTGTGTCAGCTGATCACTTATCAGTGTGCAAGCATCTAATTCCATCTCACCCCCAAATATGCCATATTTTTGTTTGAGGGAAAATTAGGAAATGACCCTTAGGTGTTCTGTTTCCATTAACGTGAATGCAAACTTAAAAACAAGTCAATTTGGGGAAACAGTGGAATAGCTTTTGGAATAGCTCAGTTGGTAGAGCATGATATTCTTAATCTCAGGGTTGTGGGTTCAAGCCCTACCTTGGGCAAAATATTCCTGCATTGCAGGACCCTTGTGGTCCCTTCCAGCTCTACAGTTCTGTGAAATTCTAGATACAGTGGTACCTCTGGTTAAGAACTTAATTCGTTCCGTAGGTCCGTTCTTAACCTGAAACTGTTCTTAACCTGAGGTACAACTTTAGCTAATGGGGCTTCCCGCTGCTGCTGGCCACCGCAACACAATTTCTGTTCTCATCCTGAAGCAAAGTACTTAACCCGAGGTACTATTTCTAGGTTAACGGAGTCTGTAACCTGAAGCATCTGTAACCTGAAGTGTATGTAACCCGAGGTACCACTGTATATGTTCTAGTGATGATGATCTGGTCCAACTCACTCTCCATTTTTTGTGTGGACCCTATTTCTGCATTTTCTTAAGATACAACTAGTTGCCTTGGCATTGGACAGATCACTGAGTAAGATCCTGTCTCTCTCTTATATTTTTATTTTTTTCAGTAAGATTACTTGGCAATGTCCCTCTACAGCCTGTGTTTCTGGCAATTTGCAATGTAGCAGTTTCTTTCCTTCTTTCAAAAGAATCCCTTCTAGACAAAACGTATCCCATAAATTCTCTGCACCAGAGAGGATTGTTGTTGTTTTTCTTTTTATCATTCCCTTGAGGGGGGGAAATAGTCAGTTTAAGAGTCGATGACACAAACCCATAATTATAATTTTTTAAAGTTAATGACAGAAATGTGCTGACAATAAAATGGTAATTCTATTTCCCCACCCCTCCTTAATAAATGTGCCATTAAGCACTGAAGGGCGGGTTGTGCATTCACACCCAAGAAACGTCAGACTTTACTGTAACTGCTGCTTTTTTACAACAGGGCAAGATCACACTGCAGCTCTCTCATTACAGACCTTCCTGGGTGGTTTTAGGGCGAGACAACCAGAGCAATTGCACTAGGCCACGTACTCCCCAATTTCTTGGGCTCACGTCAGCTTCACTTTGTACTTGGCAAAGTCCAGATAAAGAGAATTGAACCTTGGACCTTTTGCACACAAAGCATGTGTGTGATGGCTGATCTACAGCCCTTTCAAACTTACAAGTCTTCCTTGATGTCCTTGATAATGGGCTCATGCAAGCAGCCACCCTGTGCAGAATTTCACAGGCAGAGTAACTTTTTCTATCGGATGAAGTGTGCATGTACACGAAAGCTCATACCAATGACAAACTTAGTTGGTCTCTAAGGTGCTACTGGAAGGAATTTTTTTATTTAGCTTGAAAGCTGAGGAATGTGGGATGAGTCACACAGTCCGTCCCCCCCCCCCCCGCCGCCACCCAAATTGTGCAAGCCATCTCTGCCACTCTCAAATTAAATGGGGGTTTGAAAGCTCTCTTTCAAGGACATGGATATTTCTTTCCTCTGAAAATATTTTGTGCCTGGAGCTCCTGGTCGCAGATATAATAAGACAAGGATCTGGTGACATGTGTCACCAACACTTCGGAACCAGAGCGGAAGAAAGCAGGTGCCACGGTGAAGCAGAAATACACCCAGTCATTGGAATATAGAAATATTTGCCAGAAAGAGGGCCTGAATGTGTCATAACGAAAAGAAAGATGAACTGCTGGTGACCTTCAGGGGTTGTTTACAACATGTACAGGGCCTTAAGAACATCACACTCCAGTTCCTTTGCTAGGCTTGGAATAGACTGAATTAACTTTATGCTTCTGCAATGACGAGGGGAAACAAAATGCAGGAGAAAAACTTCTCCCTCTCATAATTTTAGAACTCAATGAAGCTGAATGTTGGAAGATTCAGGACAGATAAAAGGAAGTACTCCTTCACAAATAACACAGTTAAACTTCAGAAGTGGCGCCAACTTAAAAGGAGGTTAGACAAATTTATAGAAGATAAGGCTGCCAGTGGTTACCAGTAATTGCGGCTATGATCTACAACCATTCTTGGAAGCAGTATGTCTCTGAATACTAGTTGCAGGGAGACACTAATGAGGAGAGAGTTGTGTGTCGAGGCTTACCAGAAATTACCTTAAATAACTCACAACTGACAACAGAATTATGGTTTGGTTTTTGGCAAATAATTTAGGGCCACAACTTTATTAAATACACCAATTTTAATCCGAGTGTTGGCTTAGGCTTTTGGTTCTTCACTCATCCTTCTTTAAGAAAGACTATCCCCATCTGTCCATTTAGGACAGGACTCAATCAGCTGTCCCCTCTGGACAGGACTCACCTCATCTGCCCAATTGGGGCAGGACTCACATCAGCTGTCACCATGGGACAGGACTCACCACTGTCCGCTTGGACAGTTCCTGCTCCGACTTCCTGAAGGGAAGTCAAGTAAACATACCTGGGAGAGAGGAGGTGGCTGAGCCCAGTCATTCCCTCCTCTCTTTCACCAAGAATGTTCCCCAAGGCTCTTACTCTTATAATTGGGCCCAACATCCCCGCCAATGGTGGGATGGTAAGGACAAGATCGCAAGCCCCGAGATTCCTTTAACGGAATACTTCTATATGGAGCAAACGGAGGTGGGGGTAGGCATCTGTGTGCCACACCCCTCTACCAACCGATTAACCAACCAAAAGCCTAACCGCCAACCTAACAAGTTGTGACAATTTGCTAGCGCAGTAGGCGAAAACCAAGAGGCAAAGCCAATCAGCCAATTGGAAAATTCCTACTGGCCCCTGAATACAGGCGGCCCCGAAGGCAATAGCAATGTCGTGCTAACCTGCAAGAAAAAAGGGCGGGTGGGAGGGGATTCAAACGCCAAAGGCAAAAGTGATTCTAAAATGGAGGGCAAGCTCTTTAAAAGGGGGCCCCCACCAACCAATTAAAACCCTGGGATTTGCATACGCACGCTCCCATTACTCAGCATGACCTGTGGCCTTACACTAACCAAACCCTGAACTAAATTTCCTATCAGCCCTACCACAATCCGCTTTATATTGTATGATATAAAGCGCTTTGTTGCACTCAAGTCCTTCACACAAGCTTCCCATAGGCATCTGGCTGGTTACTATGACAACAGGATGCTGGAACAGATGGGCCTTTGGCCTAATCCAGAAGGCCTCTTCTTAGGTACTTAAGGGTTTTACAGTGGGCCAGGGCTAGAATGTTCTTTTCTTTTTCTCATGGCCTTCAGGCCCTTGACGCTATATGCATATTTTTTTGAATAAGACTAGAACATTTGTTCCTGATAGCAATGTATGTTCACGACTGCAATATGTAGTGGAACTGTCCAGTAACAGATTTACTTCTTCACCTGCTGTTTGTGAGAAGCAGGCCTTAATGTGGGATCATATTACTATAATAGAACCTGAGAAATTACCATGCACCTCTTTCCTGTCATAATTGCATTGTTCTTGTCTTATCAGACTGAATGTACCAAAATATTTATGAGGAAGTGTATTTGGCCTATTTGTGAATACATCACTCAATACCTTCTGCAGTCTGCCTAAATCCTGGCAGTACCTGGAGAAAGTCATTTTGACAGGTTGGAACTGAGGCAGATTATACCATAGGGAGTGAACCATTTACTCATAAGCCTTTCAGCATATTCCACTGGCGTTCCAGTCAGCATAGGCAACGTGATTGGGAAATGTGCTCTGCAATGAATTGCTACCACCAGAAGAGAGGGGAAAGAAAGGGCAAGACAATTGCCCACAATTGTACTTCTGTGGCACTACCTTTAGTCACAGATTTTGCATGCACAGCATAACATGATCTACCTAGGAGAGTGAATAAAGTTTGGCTCCAAATGCTTGCCTGAGACAACTTCTGTGAAGTCATTTTGGGGGGGGGGTGCTATTTAGGCAACAATGCAGAATACAAAGATGCTGTGTGAGACAAGGTGAGATAGGCTGGACAAGCAGTATTTGTGAAAAGGAACAGCAACAAGCTGAACCGTGTAGGAAAAGTGGCCTCTATGCTCAGGCTTCGGCCTGTGATGTCATATTGGCGTTCATGAAACTCCTGTAGGTCTTTCTGGTCTTCGTTCACTTTTTTCCTTTGCCTGTAACTCAGTGGTGGCACAAAACCTAAAGGCCAGCCTTTTATCTCAGAGGTCCCTAGTATTTCTCACAAAGGACCAGCTGTAGGCCTAAGTCTGATAACAGTCACATTGGTTTTGCTAAGACTCTGAACCAAAAGATGACATTGTATAAATGTGCTCTTATGCTTGGTGCAAGGGGAAGTAGAGTTCATAGCAGAGCTGAATCATAAGCACATACTTTTGAGGCTTAAAACATCCTTGAGACACACTCTACTGTGCCCCTCAATATGGAATGAAACACACATTTTTAACCTGTTGGAAGCAAATGGGTGTTTTGCACTGCCAAGGACTACATAGTTGATAATGTGTCTTGAAACCTAATAGGTGGAGGGGGGGGGAGAATAACCATTAAAAATGAGCCAACAATATAAGTATTTTGAGCCAATCATTTCCTGTGGGTTCCTGAATGCTGAAAAACATTTGCTATAAATACATTACATTTTTCCTTAAAATGGCTTTTGACCACCATAGTGACTACAGTACTCCACCTCAGAGCAGATAACAATTTTAAATACAAGAATATATAATATACTGTGACATGAAACTTATAATTATGCTACTAAAAAATTGGTTTTCATACTGTGGTTGAGGGAGCTGCAATGCTCAGGGATTCCACGGCAGATGAGCAGGAATCCATGGTAGATGCTGATGTGAAAAGGGTTCCATGGTCTGAAGGCAAACAAGTTTTTCTTTCAAGTCTTCATACCCATCCTGGGCAGTATAATTCTTACTTAACAAAGATAAGAATGATACAGACTTGTATTGTGGTGGAGAGAAGGGGAGTTTTCTAGATCCTCAGAGCAGGCACTGAAAATGCCCCCCTGCAATGCATTTGTAAGGGAAAACAGAGAATGAGAAGGTCTGGAGTAAACAATTGCTATGGAAATCAAGTAGGAGAAGATAAACAGCTTCACAGAAGCTAGTGAGACTTCTGATACAAGTACATACTGCAGACGTATGAGATCTTCCTGTAGTCTGTATATTCCTATGAAGTATGCTTGACTGTGTACGATAGGAGTGCATGTTAAAACCAAATTATATAAAACGGCCATGAAGTATGCAGAGGTCACATTGTTTCATGCTAAACCAGCTCCTTAAATTGTGCTGATCTGCTCGGCAACAGGCAGCCAGTAGAGACTTGGAATATTGTTCTTCTCTGCTCCAAGTGACCCCTCCACCCACCATGAGGTGGGGTCACTGAATTCCACACCAGCTGCAGCTGTTGAATAGTCTTCAAAGGCAACCACACAGAGTTCACAGCACACAGGCATTAAGGAAGGTTGTTAGGTTTGATTCTCATTCTCATTTAAAGCTTTGTCTTTTTTGGCAGGGCACCGTGAGTTTGATAATATTTTTCAAACTGCTCTTCTCTATTGAAAGAATGCTTTTTTAAAACAATAAAAGATTGAGCCACAGCTATTATTTTGAAGAAGGAGAAAATATGTAGATTTTTTAAAAAAAAATGTGGTGGAACATTGCTATCCTATCTGTGCTTCTGAAAATTCTCCAGGGAATTCTCCAGGGAAAGAATGCTTCTTAAGAAAGAGGGGGGGGGGAGATGACTGCCTTTTAATAAAAGAAATCTAAAACTGGCTATTGTCATGGCTCTAATATTTACACAGGCTGCTCTGGCAAGTTTTAAAAACTGGGCTCCACTATAAAACCTAAAAATGTCCTGGACACAAAGTTGTTTACATATAATATGAGAAGATATAAAGTTACAGGGCTGGGGATTGGAAGAGATTCTAAAACCATCCTCCGTGTGCTGACGTCACATGGAAACCAGCTGTTGGGATGATGCTAAACGGAACCGTTCTTCAGTTTGCAAAAAGTTGCAAAGTTGATCTAATAGAGTTCCAAGAGCTCTCCTGGTTGAGAAGCTGATTATTTTTCCTTTCCTTGATTGATTTCAGTATTTTCAGAACTGGAAGACTTTCACTGCTTTCACTACTACTTCACATTTGGACTGAAATACTTCCTAAAGGTTTTTTTCCTCTGTAAAAGGTAAGGTTTTTCTCCTACTTTAAACCTCATTGTTGTTTTACACTCATTTTTAGACTATGGGAATTTTTTTTAAATGAGAAGGGGCTATAGCAGTGTGTCCAACAGCTTATTTTGACATCTGTCTAGTTTTTCCTCTTGATGTGAATGTAGGTCAGTAATCATCTTACTAAGAAATGGATTATTTAAGGAAAGGCTGGGTGCACTTTTTGATAGAGAGAATGCTTTTCTATTTAATCATTTGGCTCTTGATTTTCACAGCCTGAGTCTTGGATGTGTGTGTGTGCACAAGTGCACAGAAGCTGGCTGCAGTTGTGACCAAAAGTAACTGTTTTGTAGCATGTACCCAACTATCTGGCACAGCTGAATGGCTGCGTTGCTGATAAATCAAACGAAGGCTCTCCCGGAGAGCTGACTTGTGGAACCACTTTTGTTCATCTCCGTTAAAACATAACGCCTCCTTGGCTGATGTCACCGCCTGTTATTTTTAGCAGCTGCCGCCCGTGCCCCAGAAGGGTATTTATTTCAAACTATTTGGACTTGTATGTGTGTTTGTATGCAGAGAGAGTGGGATAGAAGGGGAGTATAATGCTATACGGTTTTGCTTTCTTTTTTTTAAAAAAAGAAAAACTTGTTTGCTTGACATAGGAAACAACCAGTGATGCAGATGTCATTGATTGTTGGCATACAGTTTACTGCTGTATTGAGCTACTGACCTTGTCTAGGACATGTCGAAAAGGATGGACACCCTGCTATTCCCCAAGGGAAACAAAAGCTGTGTCACACACTGCATGTTAGCTATTCCTTTGAAAAGAAAAGGGCTTCCTATTTACATGGAGAATGAGCTTTGATGTAAATTATCTGCCATGATTCTTCAACTAAGCCTTTCTTCATTTTCCCCTGACCATATGGGTACAAATAATACAGGAAAGGGAAATTTAATTCTGCTCTCCCAGGGAAAAAAGGATCATCTGAGGAGAATAAGAGATGGAGATAAGGGAAGCCCCCCCCCCCAAGAAATTTATCCACCATAATACCAGCTTGAGAATTGGGTACAAAATTAAACAGTGACCCAGTTTTCCACATGTAAATGTCATGCTTGAGTGTCAGTATCAACGGGAGCAATTAGCAAGAAAATGTGGCAGATCCATAAGCAGCAATGGGAGCAAGTGAAGAGAACATGAAAGCAGGGCCAGCTCTAGGTAGACACCCGGTAGCGTGGGGTGCCAGGGCGCTGGGCCGGTAGGTGGCACGCTGCACGGCAAAGCCGTGCGGAAGCTATGCTGCACCCTGCGAGGACGGGGGCGTCGGAGCAATCTCCGCCCCTCAGCGCCAGGGCACACGACCTGCTCAAGACTGCCCTGCATGAAAGAAAGGGGAGAATATATATAAAAACAGGGCAGTATCCAACATTGTGTGAGGAGGCCTCCCCTTACTCTCCACCCTCCTGCAGTTCCCCAACCCTCTGAAACAGTTTGGAGGGGGGGTGCATATGAGGCTGCAGGGGGAGGGGGAGGAAGGAGAAGTTTTGTTGTGCAAGTGGAAGTCTGTTCTGCTAGCAGATGAGCACAGTTGGATACCACCCAAGATGTTGCTTGGTTGGGCCATCTGTATGGGTATGGTTGGGTAACTTTTGTTCCCGTTTTACAGAGGAGAAGCTGGAGGTCACAAAGTGACTTGCCACGGAATGAATCTCAACTAGAAGAGGGACTTGGATCCAGGTTTTCTGAGTCCGAGGCAATTATCTAACAACGGGTCCATCTGACATGTGCTAATCTGTTAAGAGTGCTTGGGGTAAAGCGGGACCTGTCATAGGGCAAAGTTTGAGTTGTGTGACCTCCAGCTCTTTCCAACCACCCCATTCTATGTTACATGTAATGCAATGACTCCCATGGTGCTCTTCCAGAACTTGATTGCATTTGGATGGTCTCCAGTGTGGTTTCAAAAATTTAGTTTGGTGGGAGGAAACAGATTGTACACTGCAAGGATTGCTTTAAGCAACCAAGTAACAATTGCAGAAATGCGTTGTGTGCCTTTGTTTTAAATCTACTGAGCTTCGCTGCAAAAGCATCCATTGCAAGAGCACAATCAATACACATTAAGGTGAAATGCATTATATTTGTGCTTGTCCTGAAATGCGTCTATATCTTAATGCTTCTCAAGTTCATTGCTTTTTTACATTGCTTTATTTTATTGCTTTGCACGGGAACCTGCAGATTGACCAGTCTTCATACAGTTGAAGTCAAAGTAATAAAAGTCTTGTAATTCATCTGAAGTGTGTTTGAATAAGCCTGCTCTGTAGCACCCCTCCAAATACTGTGAAGCTTCATTTTGTTAGAAAATCAAACCTAGTGATTTTACATTATTGCAAACTTTTAAAAATATTGAAATGGCTGCACAGGCTCTATTTCAAATGACATTTAGACTGCAAACGAGCTTTCAGGGCAGTGGAAACTTTATGTAAGAATTTGTTTTTGAGCAACAGTCATTGCAGCCCCTGGCAGTCAGCTAGAACTTTGGCCTAAGAAATCGTGGAAGCTTTATCTGCTGACTGTTTCCTAGTTGAAGCCAAGACCTTTGCTTAAACAATCAGTCCCTCTTGGCCGCTCCTCATTTTTTTTTATTAAGAATATTGTGTATTTGTAATAAAGCTGCCCTGAATTTTTTCCTGGCAGGTATAACCACAAAAGAATTTACTGAATCCAGAGTCAGCTTTGGAAAGTGAAGCAAAGAGAGGAGAAAAGAGTGAGCCCTTTGGAGCTTCAGAATCCTGTGAAATGTCTGAGTGAGATCCAGAAAAAGAAGGGGGTTAAATGTTTCATCACGCAGGTGAGAGACACTCAGTAGCATACATATGATTTTGAAGAGGAATGATAAGGAATTTGTCATTCCTTCTCATGCTGCAAACACATACTTGTCTATGGCCACTTCCCTTCCCCAAGAAATATTTATTTATTGGTTTCATTTATAGATCACTCATCATGTTGACGTAACCCCTGGGTGGTTTCCAACTTGTAAAAATATGAAACTAAGATGCAGGCAGCAAAACACCAATCAAAAATTTGTCACTGAGGTAGCAAGCCTGTGTCTAGGTTGTGTTGTTTAGGAATATAAAGAGAACACAAGGGTCATCTAGTCCAACCCCCTGCAACGGAGAAATCTCAGGAGGGCAAAGGAGGCCATCACCCATCCCTTTTGAAGTGACAGATGTTTCCTTCTGGTAGCTCTAGACAGCAGCAGAGGAAGTCGCGTGGGCTCCTGGGGTGGGGCGCCCAGGGGCAGGGCACACTGCAGGGCTCTGGAGTCTGCCTGCCTCCTCCCACTCAGCTGCGCTACAGCTGGGGGGAGGCAGCGGGGGGACTGGGCAGCGCGGAGCCTGCATGCCCCCAAGCCACCGTGTCTCTCCCAGGAGAGACACATGGCTTGGGCATGCTGCAGGTCCCGCGGTGAGTGCCGCCCAGCATTTTGTCACCCCCTTCAGTGGTGACCCCTGGGGCAGCCCACACCCACCACACACCCCTTCCTCCGCCCCTGGCTCTAGATATTGTTTGTGGCTACCAAGCAAGACTGCTTTCCATAGTCTTCAGGGGGGTGAGAGAATTTCCCTAACCAACTTCCTTTACTTCTTGGCATGTGCAGTGAAGGACACAAGGGGTGGGTTGAAAGGGGTGCTCTCTAAGCCCCAAACCCCATTGTGAAAAGAACTCGATCTCATCCTATGATTTGCACACATATAGAGTCTGCTCAGAAGGACTACAGAATGCACATAGGCCATGCAGGGTCAGTGGGTGTCATACCAACCCTATAAATCTGTTGTACAAACAAACCATGTTGCATGAGCAGGGCTTTGGTGCACTGTCATTCAAAGAAATGTAGGGAGGAATTCAATGCGGCACTGTGGCAATTGTTCTGCCAGTGCAAGCATTTTAGCTTGGCAGGCAAAACATTTTCCCTGTGCGTTGTTCTGGGGTTTCCCCCCCCCCCGAGCCAATTGGGGGGGCACAGGAGAAAGAGAGGGGGAGAAGTGCTGTTGTGCTAGCACAAATTATTGTGTGGGATTCTGTTAGTGGACTTGTTAATTGAATCCAGTTTATATAATAGTTTTTTGTTTTGGGGGCTGGGACAACAGAAACATACAGTAGCATTATTATTTTTTTAATAGCCCCCATAAGGAAGGCCTAAAATCTCCTTATGATCATCCTTTCTCCAGCCTTGACAATGTTGGTTTGAATTCAGAAAATAAAATCATAGTATGATTCTAAGCAATGAAGAGCATCCTTATTGTGGGATGGAGATAGGTCCTAGTGACTGTTGGTTTCTGGGATATTGGTCTGATCCTGCAAGTTATCTCTTATATTCTTAAGCAGTAATGAATACTCAAAAACACTTAAGACGGATGAGCTCTGGACAGTTGATATACGTGGGGATTCTTGTAAAGCAAAAGTATAGATTCTGCAAGACTGAAGTCAGCCTACCGTTGCTGTATAGATCACCCCTCTCTGTGTGTCTCTGTGTGTATTTGTTTATTGGGAAGAGCAGGTGGAGAGACTGACTGCATCAGTTCCAAATCATCTTCATTAGCAAACTTACTATCTTTAGATTCTTGGCTGCCTTGTCAACAGTGTGAGATAGTAGGACATGGACTGTGTCTTGGTCATTCCAGGCCTAGCAAGGTTGGAGGGTTTTGGTTTCCACTGCCAGGCACAGGGAGAACAGAGGTTGCTCAGCATTACCTTGCAAGACTGAGTCTCACAATCCTGGACAGCTGCTCACGTTTGAATGTGTACTTTTTATTTTAATGAACACTCTCTCTTTCTTAATTTAGACAAATAGCGGATCTTTTGGTGATCGTGCCACACATCTCTTTTTGCATAGGTTTTAAAAATATTTGTATTTTGTAAAAATATGTTTAAAAGATAAAGACAAAGAAACTACTTTTCCAAATTCAACATCGCAAATGCAAAAATGTAATACTTAAACAAGTCCATCAATTGTGCTTGTGTTCTGATAGACCAAATGCTTAATTTTATGGCATTGCTAATCTATAGACATATATTTTTGTCTGGATTATTTTTCTTCCAACATAATGTATGTTTTCCATAAAGTTAATCAGAGTCATTCATAAAGTTAATCAGAGCTTTAGTGTTGAACCATGTCTTAATAATAGTAAGTAGTTTACCCATCATAACATTCCATATCTTTCTGCACCATGCTTCTACGATAAGCATTTTTGCACCTGCTAAGAAATTACTTGCCAAGATCCTGTGCCTGCTTTTAATTAAATTGTGCAAATCATGTAAATGCTCTGCCTGGCGTATATAGATTATGCAGCTCCTGTTTCATCTTTGAAACATATTCCGAGAACCTTGTACAGTTTTGCAAAACCGCTAGAAATGTTTTTAAAAATCAACATGTTCAGCATTGCATTTTTAGTAGTCTTGTGAATATAAAATACCACTGGAGTAAAATAAAAATAAAAAGGCAGTTCCTGCATATGTTGAGATTACAGGAGCTGTCATGCATTTGCTCTTTCTCCACAGATTTTGAATTTCCTCCATTTCCATTTTGCCAGAGATTAAGAGCATAATCCAAACCCACGCCCACCCTTCCTGCCAGCTGTCATGGTGCATAGCTGCCAAGTTTTCCCTTTTCTCGCGAGGAAGCCTATTCAGCATAAGGGAAAATCCCTTTAAAAAGGGATAACTTGGCAGCTATGGTCATGGTGGATGATCAAGCCCAATTCTTGTAGCAGTCCAATTCCATTATGTGATGGCAGTGAGATTGGCTTGGAATCCAGTGGATCCCAGGCCAGCTCAGTCCTCCCCTTGGAAGGCCCTCTTTCAGAGCTTTCCTCTGGCCTCCACTAGTGAAAAATCTCTCCTTCAGCAGGAGGCCAGCTCAGATAGGACAACTGAGCAGATTGCCCTGTTGTTGTATTGTGTGTATTTTAAAGCAATAGGTATAGAATTATACTCTGCAACCAACCTTTAATGCAAATTGTTTGATTTCCCTGTTTCTTTGCTCTTCTCCTTTGCGCTTGATCCCAAAGCTGGAGCCAGAGGCAAGTAAGGCTTGCCGTTCCATAACTCCCACACATTCCAGGAAAGTCTTAGAAGAGAAGAGAGGTGCACGGACATTTCTCTGTTTGGCCACTGCAGCTATGGACCTACGGACACAACTGGAGAGCACAACTGAGAGGAACTGGAATAAAGAGAAGATGGAGCTTCTGGAGCGCTTTGACAATGAAAGGAAAGAGTGGGAATGCCAGTGGAAGGTCATGCAGAAGAAAATAGAAGAGGTATTTTTGGATTCTTTTTCATGTCAGCAACTAACGTGATGAATACTGTCTTAAGCAAAGTCCCCGAAACTTAAAAAGATGGTTTCACCAAAGAACCCATAGGGTTGGAATGAATCAGCCATTGTGTCTATCCCCCTGTTCAGAAACAGGGGTGGTGGGGAGTTCTTCATGCACCACTTATTGTATAAACATTGAAGCATGATGCCTTTTGGGACATTGCTGTGGAAACCATGCTAATGTTAACATGTTGGTAAAGGTAAAGGGACCCCTGACCATTAGGTCCAGTCGTGACCGACTCTGGGGTTGCGCGCTCATCTCGCATTATTGGCCGAGGGAGCCGGCATATAGCTTCCAGGTCATGTGGCCAGCATGACAAAGCCGCTTCTGGCAAACCAGAGCAGCACATGGAAACGCCGTTTACCTTCCCGCTGTAGCGGTTCCTATTTATCTACTTGCAATTTGACGTGCTTTCGAACTGCTAGGTTGGCAGGAGCTGGGACCAAGCAACGGGAGCTCACCCCGTCACAGGGATTCGAACCGCTGACCTTCTGATCAGCAAGCCCTAGGCTCAATGGTTTAACCACAGCGCCACCTGGGTCCCTTTAATGTTAACATGATATTGATGCCAAAAAGGGTGTTCGAAGAATTTGCACTGTGCTTTTAAAACTAAAGGGGTCATGAGCATACCCTTGTATTATGGAACAGCAATCCATGCAAAAAAGATACCACGTAGCGAGCTGCGGCCCTACAAGTGCTGTTGGACTACAACTTCCATCATGCCTGGTCATGAAGTCCAACACACTCTGGGGTGCCACAGACTGCCCACCCCAAATCAAGGTGTGCCTTTTCGGACGTTGCTTTCTGAGATTAATATTGAGCAATCTTGTTTATTAGCATGTAAAGGAATGTCATGAATTTGGAATCCAGGGACACCAGAGCAGGACACATTTATTCTGGCTCAGCCCTGCTATATTTATTGATGGCATTCAGTAGCAAGAGAGTACAATAAACAACATACCACAGGCTAGACACAAACTGTATTTATACACCCTTCACTCACTCGTTCTCTGCCAGTCTTCGCACCGTTCTAACCCATGGGACGAGTTTGGTATAATTATTGCTGATGCTCCCTTGAGTTGCCACTTTAGCAGTGTATTTTGTTTACCAGCACATGGAATTTATTCCTGCTGGTGATTCTGTATCTGCTTTGCTGGTTTCCCACATTCACACTATGTGTCTGCATTGATTCATCTGCCTGGCGGTTTGCAGCTGAGGTGGCTGATACACCCCACTGGATCTCTGCCATTTTGTGCCTTCAGAGTGAAGTGTAGCTGTTTAACAAGCTCCCTGACCTCTTAGCCGTATTCCTTGTAATGATGATGCCCCTGCTTTGCCCATCAGATCTTTCGTTTGTCCATGGAAGAGCATCACCATTCCATATTATAGTCGTTGCCTTGCTAAATGTGTAAACTGATTTGAGATGAAAAGGTAGAATTTGAAGAGGGAGGTGAGATTGATATTTGTCAGTCACTGCAGAGGCAAAATGCAGAAGAGCCACCAGTTGTTATCTCTGTCTGTTCCCCTTGGAAAGGAAGCCTAACAGGCTGTTGTGCAATCTGTGCTTATGGTGGTATAGGTCACAGTTGAACTCATGCCTCCCATAGCAATTGGTCAGGAATCCTTAGGGATACTGCTTCCAAGTCTGAGAACTAGAACCCTGCTGGATCAGGCCAAAGACCCATCTATTATTATATTATTTATTAAATTTATATACCACCTTTCATCCAAGGATCACTGGTCAGTTTACAATATAAAAACACAAAACTACATAACATAGTAACAAACTAAAACAATAACCACACACACACACAGTCGAGTCCTGTACTCACAGTGGTTAACCTGGTCCCAATTGGAAGCCCATGAATAGGATCTGAGTGGCTCTTCTGCTCTGCTTCTCATATCCTATGCCTTCTCTACATAGTCTTGTACGAATTATCATGTCCTATTGTGGTGCACCATGTCTTCGGTTTGGTTTTGATGTCCTAGAGTTGACCCAGCTGGGAGATGCTTCATTTAAGAGTTTGTTGTTGTTTAGTCGTGTCCGACTCTTCGTGACCCCATGGACCATAGCACGCCAGGCACTCCTGTCTTGCACTGCCTCCCACAGTTTGGTCAAACTCATGTTCGTAGGTTCGAGAACACTGTCCAACCATCTCGTCCTCTGTCGTCCCCTTCTCCTAGTGCCCTCAATCTTTCCCAACATCAGGGTCTTTTCCAATGATTCTTCTCTTCTCATGAGGTGGCCATTTAAGAGTTAGTGTGGTACAATGAGAATCTTTTCAGACCTTGTTCCAGTATGCAGCAGCCACATGCTCACATGCTTTATGTTTGAAACCAACACCATTTTTGGAAATTGCAGTACTTTCTTGTGAAAAGAAATAATGCTGTAGCAAAAGAACGTTCCAGATATTCCAGCGCACCAAGGATTCCAGACTTTGGAGTCTGATGACACAAGCTCAACATGAAAACAAATATCACCCTTTGTTCATCAAGCTGGTAAGATCACTGTGGTCTAATAGGAGGCTTTTTGTTTCCTTTCCAGCTTTACCAGGAGGTAAAATTAAGGCGTGAAAGCAATATGAATGCCTCTGAGACTAAGGTCATTCATAGCAAGGCACAGCCACGGCCCATACATTCCCCCTCTTCAGTATGGAGTGACACACCAGGACTGAACTCTTGTTCAGCAGACAAAGAGAGTTTGCTCGGCAAGGCAGAAAAGGAGAGCAAGGATGCGAAAAACAAGGGAAGAAACCATGCTTTTGCAAATGATACTCTGGCCTTTGAGAGTTACAAGGAATTTGAAGATTGCCCAGGCTTGAAAACAACCAAGAATTACACACAGGATCTCAATATTGTGAGTAAACCAGTAATGGGTGTTTCACTTAGGGAAAGTGAAGGTAGCTCAGGCTTCAACCTCTAACATGTCAACACATTTTTATAAGTGGCTGTTTAACGGATGGACTTAATGTGTTCAGCTCATCTGAGTCTATTCCTAGTCCACTGGAAGGTGACAAGATCAGATCAGCCTGTCCTGAGCTGAACTGAATATGTGTGAAAACATGCTAACTACAGATCTAAGAAAATGAATGTCACGCTGCCCTCTGCCCCCAAAATATATCTCCTGGGTGCTGAGGATTCTGGAACTTGTCAGCCATGCCATGCAGACTCTTCTGTTTGCTGTTTTTTTGTTTAAAATATTTGATAGCATAGCCTTTTTGCTGCAGTTTGTGGTCTGGTTTAGACATAACACTGATTCGCTGTGAAATGTTACTTGTAAGTGGGAAGCCAACCTCAAAAATAAGTGCCCTCTGCTATTCCTCCTTTCCCATGTGGTACAGTTTCTCCCGGTTGTTCCTTTTCTTGGTATGCAATTACATATCAATTTAAGTCATGATTAGCATAAAAACAGATTCCCTCATACCTGTGATTTCCAGAAATTACAATTTCCAATTTGTAGGAGGACCTGGGCTGGTGACCATGTAGCACAAAGTCTTGGGAAGAGGGGGAGATACTTTGGAAAGGGAAGGAGGAAGAAGTGAGGGAAGGTTGTGGCCGGCTAGCTCCTTATTTGGTAAGCCATGGTGTGCAGGGTTTTTGCTTTATTTATTTATTTCAGTAATTCATTCCCTGCCTTTTTACAAAAAGTACTCAAGGTTGCTTGCAGCAGAATAAAACACCAATATCACAGACATAACAACACAATAATGTAACTAGCAGATAGGAGAAGTTATGGCTCTACCAGGTCTATATCTTTTGTGATGTACCCCTTCTTTAATTACCTCTGAAATGGAAAACATATGCTGTAGCTGTGCTTACAGCTGCTCTAGAAATTTAATAAGAACCTGATCACAATAAAAGGTTGCTATTTGCATTTATAGGCTCTTAAAGAACTTGCCAAAGTAAGCGAAGACTTGTGCAGCTACCAAGAAGAAATCCGCAAGAAGTCCAACCACAAAAGGTATCACTACATTAGATGTTCTTACTTGGGCACATTGGAGACATAGGGCCACATACAAACAACTGGGAAATGTTGAACGTGAGCTGGAGAAATGTCCGCAATACTTTAGTCTTTAATCAGGGGTGGAGATTCTGTGGCCCTCCAAATGTTGGACGCCAGCTCCCGTCAGCCCCAGCCAGCATGGTCAAGGATGATGGGACCTGTAGTTCAGCCACATCTGGGCAGGGAAGGCACAGATCCCCCATCATAACTTTAAGTGTCCTTGGAGAGAGAGGGGGGGATTTCTAACCCCTTCTACTTGTAATAAAATTGCTTTACCTTAAATCCAGTTCAAAGCTATGCCGACATCACATATTAGATCTGGTTGTGAAAGAAACAGCAGCCTGAGGCTCCTGTTAAAATCCTACCCTCATTTGAGGCAGCTGAGCAGTGAAACCACATTTTAATCCTTTCAAGGGATTCACTCCCAGAAGTTCTTCCTCCGACATTAAAAACGTTATAAAAAGAATGGCATGCTTTATAGGCTGTCTCCCCCAGCTTTAGTTGCCTGTGGAGCCCAAAGGTGAAAGACACATTGGTTTTATCTCTTTCGCACTGAGGCAGTGAAAGTTAGTCACACTTGAGTGACTTGGATAGCTGTGACTAACCTAAGTTCTCGATTGGGCACAGGATTTGATTCACAGGAAAGTAGGAAGTACGTCTGTAATCCAGCAAATGTTGTTGCTATCTGATTAAAGTTCATTTTCTCTCCAAGGAACGATTTGCCAAAAATATATACAAATATCACTCAGGTTAGCCAGTTCTTCTGGGGGATGCTGGTGGGCCCCCAGAATAGTTCTCTTAAGGAATCAAAGATGAGATTACAAGAACCTTGGGCAACATAGCTGTCAAGTTTTCCCTTTTCTCATGAGAAAGCCTATTCAGCATAAGGGAATTTCTCTTTTAAAAAGGGGAGAACTTGACAGCTATGTTGGGCAATGATGTGTTTTGTTATGTTGTGCTGCTGATTCTGTACCCCAGTACGTTGAAAAGAAAGAGATTTCGAGATATTTGCTGTGTAGAATGATCACACTCCTCATGGGCTTCATAAAGGTTTGGGCCTATTGATATAGGTAGATAGGTAGGTAGGTAGGTAAACAAACAAACAAACAAACAAACAAACAGAACATGGAATGAGTCCTACATTGACATTCTGAAACTGTTGCCGGACTGATTTGTGTAATGGAGAGAATAGTTAAATCACTGCTGATTAATATAAAATATTTTTCTTGCATATGTAGAAAGAAGTTGTTTCCTTTCCTGGGAGAATCTGCCAAAATGGAAAACGCACTGATCACGCAAGAGATGAACCATGTGCGTAACCATGACCCACAAACAGTTTCAATTGCATTTGATACAGAAGAGCAAAACAACAAGAAGAACTTGATGGGCATTAGCAGGTGTTCAAAGGAGATGCCATCGAGCGCTCTTGCTGGAGTTGAGAAAGCAGGCTTTTCCCCCTGGCATAAAAGAGAAGGCCCTCCTGTTCCTCCAAGAAGCACTTCCCGGCACTTGGCCAGCTCTCTCGCACAGGTTTCTGAAGCATTGGCAAAAGAAACAGGGCACAAAAGCAGTTGTGAGACCCAGGAGGACCAGGAAGAAAGTGCATTGACTCGCCTGCCTTTTGCAAAGCAATGTGATGCTCCAATGCCACTGACAAATGAATGGAAATCTGTTAGTGGGCCTGCTGTGGCTACCACGGTACCCACTGAGAAAAGGGGTCAGTCCCTTGAATGCAAGCTGCCTGCAGGGTTTTCTCACAACACTTGGTCTCATGATACAAGTAAGGTTGGGAATAGTCCTAAAAAGGACTCTGCCTCACATTCTGTCCAGAAGAGCTGTTCCGACGGAAATATGGTGCCACAGAAACAACAGCATCCTATACTGCAAAGCAGTGTGCATTATAGCAGTGACTTATATGTCCCTGTGTGCAACACCCTGGGTGATTCTGGCTATGGAACTGGAAAGACTCAACGAAATGAAACGCTGCAGGCAAAAATTGATGAGTTCAACAGAACCGTGTTTCACGCAGATAAAGGCCACAAGTGTGTGGAACGGAACCCAATGGTGCCAGTGCTGTCTGGAGACCCCAAACCCCGCCCCATAGTTCAGGACGGTGTGACCAGCAGGGCGCAAAAGGAAGAGCCAGCCTGTGTTCTGAATCCCAGGCTCTCTTCAAGAATGGATGAGAAAGCCTCCAAGCCCAGCAAAAATGCCAAAGCCACAGGGCAGCAGAGGCAGCTCAATGGACTCCTAAGTGGCTACCAGCAGATGCTCCATGAACACGACTGGAAGCCAAGCAATTTGTCTGGCCGCCCGCGATCCGCAGACTCAAGATCCAACTACGGGGTTGTCGAAAAGCTTCTGAAGAACTACGAAAAGTCAACCGCTGCATGGAACTCAAAGCTCCACAAAGAGCGCTGGCTGCCGCCCAGTTCGGAATTGGCGGGTGGCAGCTGCGAGAAATTGGGCCACTATTTTGAAATCCTCCAGTCAGATCAAGGGAAACAGGAGCAGCTGAAGAATTCAACCCGGCACATTGGGCTTTATGCCAGGCATGGCAAAGAGAAGCAGAAATTTCCCGAGGTATGCCTTTAAAATGAAAGTTGACCCATTTGTCACATTTTGACCCTACTCTTCCTCAAAGAAGCTTAAGGCAGCACATGTTGCCCAACATGGCCTTTCTTAGTCCCTGGGTCTCTTGCACCCACACAACAGTGCTGTGAGGTAGGCTAGCCTGAGGGAGTGACTGGCCCAAGTCACTTAGTAAGCTTCAGAGCTGAGTGGGATGGGTGGGTTGGTTCCTTAACAAATCAGATATCAGATGTGGCATAGGCAGCTTTCTGGGTGTTTCATTTGCATTTTACACCATCTGTTATAGGATAAATTTTAGACAGAGCTCTCAAGGATGATTTATTACAATTCCCAGTCTGACACTGCATGCTCAGTCCATTGTGGAGCAGACTGTGTGAATTAGGAACAATTGTCTGCAGAGTGGGTTTTCCATCCGCTCATTGGAGCCCTGACCACACAAGACATCACAGGATTAGTGCAAGGATATGATAATAACTCATTGGTGTAAAAGGATTCAAAAGGCATGAAAAATAATAGAAAATAAATGTACAAGCAAGATGGATTGGCATTCATCATCTAATCAAATTTCTTTAAATATTACATGTTGAAAGCCAGAAATTATCGCTGGCTGCAGTAAAGTTCCTGTAAAAATAGTCCTAAAATTGGCCAAAGCAGAGGAGAATATTTGTTTTGTGCAACCCACAGATTGTTCATTTTCATCCCTGTTGCTGGTATTCCATTGATTTTACTGGAACCATGCTAACATTTCATTTTATCATTCAATACTTGTCTTCCTTAAAATATTTATAGGCTGCCCTTCTGAGCAAAACTCCTCCAGGGTCTAAAGACCTTGATGCACATAGAGAGAACAAAGAGAAGAAGCTTGCTATGTTCCTTTAAGAGTGCCTTTGTTTTAATAGTTCTTCTACTTTCAAGGCAGCAAGAAAATATCTTAACCATTCATTTTGTAACAGCAGTTAGATAACACGGTCCTGGTAAAGGAGAAGTAATTTTATTATGCTGTTACCAGTTCCTTGCCATCAATTTCCTGTTAAGCCATGTCATTAGGCTTCTGGGAATACAATACAATACAATACAGAAGCAATTTTGCTATTTTATCCCAAGAACCAGGAAACGAAAAGGATTGATAATGGAAGCAACAGCATCTTCCTGTGAAGACAGTGGCATCCTCCTGGGACACTGCTGTACTCATCAGGATGGGGGTGGTGGGAGGCTAGATGGTGAGACTGGGGAGACTTTGGCACAGTGGTGACACCTTATCCCTGTTTCAATTTGCACAGTGGCTCATGATGCATAACTCAATCAGTACAGGGTCATGGGTTTGAGCCCCACGTTGGGCAAAAGATTCCTGCATTGTAGGATGGTTTTACTAGATGACCGTCTGGACCCTTCCAGCTCTACAATTCTATGGTTCTATGAGTGCTATTGCCACTGAGGGGGCCCCACTGCTTTTGCCTGCCCCTGCCCCCACAAGCTGCCACTGAGCAGATATCCACATTGGCTATAGAAAGAAGGCAAAGAGTAGGGCAGAAACTAGACATTACATGTAAATATATGTAATGGTAGCTGAACTGTCCTTTTTTAGCTTGGAAAGTTGCTTGAAAGATAGGGTGCTTAGGGGTGGAGAAGCAACTTTGAGTCAGGAAAAGATTGAGCATATCCCTCCCTACTTTCCCACTCCAAAAGTCCAAAATTAAAAAGGGGGGAATTGTAAGGAGTGTACTTCTGTGGGAGAGTTGTAGCAGTTGTCGGAAACGACAGGCGGGGAGAGTGCTTTTTTCACAGACATCTGGTTGACCACTGTTGGCATGGTCCAGCAGGTTCTTCTTCCATTCTTATGTTCTCAGAGCAACTGCTTTCCATGTTTAACCCCCAGCATCTCCAGGCAGGGTGACTGCCAGTCATGGTAGACAATACTGAGGTAGATGGTTAATAGTATGAGGCAGCTTCCTATGCTCCTGTCTACTTCAGAGCATTCCTAGACATGCTCACAGCACTGGCCATGGCCTGAAGCCATTACTGTATGATTTCCCAAGAGTCATCTATCCACACCCACCATGATAAGTTAGGGAAAGGTGGTGGCAGAGAAACATTTCAGAGAGGCTTCTAGGCTCTGTCATGCTCTGAAAGGCGTCATTAGGAGTGCAATGGTCCCCAGAGGCCCTACTGGTTCAAAATGAACACAACATCGGGTTACTTTCAGATAAGTCACCAGGTGTGCTCCAAAGTCATCACAATTAAATTTGTGACCGCTGAATAGGAAGGTGGGTGCAGAGTCTACCCACCCATAATTCTGTGCCCAGCCACAGCTGGCCCTGCAAGACAGTTGGCATCTGATTGCATCACACAATCAGTTTTTCATCAACATGCAATAAGCTTTTTAAAACCTGACTGTATGCTGAGAGGTGTGAGTGGCAACCTGCTTGACTTCATCCAGCTTTGGCCATGTGCAGAGGGAGGGTTGTTTGTTTTAGCTCTCATTTAGAGTCTCCCATGCATATTTTGTGTCTTACTAGCATGCCACATATTTCTTTGACACATGCAGGAGTTCCTCTGTCCTTACATCTTTGCATTACCATGTAATGGTAAACAACACATTCTCTGAACCATTTAATAACCAGACGCCACCTGTTGTAAGGCTAGTCATTCTCCTTAAATTCCATGAATGCTTTTTGAGGGGTTTTGTTTCGACTTCATTACCCAAGCAGCTATGTTTGTATTTGTAGGTGTCTGTGCCAGCTGAGCAGTCAAATGCGAAAGGCTTCTCTCGGCCAGCTCGGCCAGCAAACAGGCGTCTGCCGTCCAGGTGGGCCTCCAGGTCGCCATCTGCCCCACCAGCTGTGAGAAGAGCTGCCTTGAATGAACTTTCTTGAACTTCTGTTGCTGGATCTCAGTGGCTCTAAATTCAAGAATGGATCCGGTGCTGTTATGAAATCTCCATATGGACTCTCTTTTCCACGTTCCTGACCCCAACCAGATCTGTGTAACCGTATATTGGTCAACAGTGACCTTGCCCTTGGACTTGTTGGAGGCACTGTTTCAATTCTTAGACCATCCTTCCACAGTCTTCAGTGTTTTTATCAACTAGATAAGGATGCCCCTTCCTCATGTGTATATATAATTTTATAATTCGCAGCCATTTTTCCTTTGAATGACATATGCCAATAGTTATCGCCTCAATCTTTTTTTAAAAGAAATTACATGATGTATAATCCTGTATATTCTGACTTTTCCCACAAAGAGCAGGAAGAAATGCTATATGCATGATCATGTGTTTGTAGGTGCATGTGTTGAAATAGGAAGCATAACTGTATTTAGGTGAGAGAAACTCAGTGCTGATACTGAAATAATAACATTCGTTTATATACTTGCATATACACATAAAAAGTTTCTGTTTTATTTTGAAAGTTCAGCATATAGCCCTGGCAATAATAATATTTTGTATATCTTTTACAGGTTTCACAGGTCTAGTATTTGATATACAAAAACTAAGAAATGCATTTGGGGGGGGGGTAACTGTAGTGAAAGGCATTTTATGGTATGTACCAGGAGCAGTTTAGTTCAGTGGATCGAGTCCTCATTAATGCTTATTTTAACATCACTTCTTTAAACTTTACTATGCTAGGCATATGTTTCAGAATTAAAAACCTAGTATTTACACTTATGTTAGGCCTTTATCAGTGCACAGACATTCCGGAAAATAATGCTTGCGTTTACCGTTTGCTATAACATGACTCAGAGTCTGGATTCTAATAGATTTGTTCAACCAGCCGGGTGTGTTGAACACACGAGAAAGATTGAGATGGATATCCAGACAACAGCTGCACTTACACCATCAAATCCTGACTTTATAAAACCACACTATGCTAGAGCTCTGTGCAGCTTGCTCCTGCCACTTGCTCCTCCCTTTATGCAAACAAAGAAACAAGCCAGGAAGCAATTGTTAATGGCTTCTGAACAAGCCATGATTTAAAAGTTATGAATCTTGCTTGTTTGGAAGCCATTAACAAGAGTTCCTGGGTCACATATATGCAGAAACTCTGGTTGATACTGTTTCCAGGCTTGTTTCCCTACTTGCTTGACGGCTGTGTACAGGTGCATAGAAGCCAGGCAAATCCTTGCTTTAAAAGCTTTAGGGCAGAACGATACCTTCACTGGCTTCGGGGCTTCTAGTACAACTAAACCCACATGTTGACATGTTGGTTTCCCTGCTGACTGCTGTCAGCGATGAGGAATTGAGATGATGAAACACACACTGATGCTGCCCAGACATGCAGTAAGATGAACTCCATGACATGAAGGAGAACATGCCAGAGTGGCTGGGGCAACCCAGTCAGATGGGCAGCATATTATTATTACATTATTATTATTAAACATGATGAGTGCATGCTGGTTCTGCACACTTCCCCTTCCCCTGAAATACTTGTAATAAAAGTGTAGCTAAGTCATATTGACCATTAATGTTAGGATGTTGGCAAGTGGCAGGGCTTAACCTAAGCTGTGCTTTTGAGCCAATCCCCACTCCCTCCCCCATTATGATTGTCCAGGCTCCAGTCAAAGTCTTAAGTCTAGCAAGATGGAGTTAAACACTTTGTTTTAAATGAAAGCAGAATAATTATCAACCAATGAAGTACTGGAGGGCTTAAGAGAGCTAAGGCAACTGCCACATTCTGCTCCCATGAGCGCTTATGAGTGGCTCTCGGTTATGAGGTTAGCTTTCATTCTGGCAGAAGCCTGACATGGAGTACATAAATATTGCATCAAGATAGGATTGCTGTGGTGCCAGAAATCCTAGACTGATGGCATTAGAAGCATGTAATTGCCATCATCTGTCTCTATGTTGTTGGCTGTTAATATGCTATGTGCGTAGCCCAATTTATACACTCTTCCTAAGAGTCTGAATGAAATATAGATCCTCCTGAACTGCCTTGTTAAGTGTCTTAAAAAAATGCTGCCTTCATCGTCGTGAATGTTCATCTCTCCGAGAATTTTGCAGGAGAAATGAACAGCAACCTGTGTGGAATACTAGGGTGAACATAATATTTTTAAGGAAATGGGTCAGTCCAAAATAGTGACACTTGTCATGAGAAAAGTCACACTACCCCACCTGAAGAAAAAGAAGAAATCAAAATTCTTTGCCACATTAACCCATCAACAGATCAGACCCTAACATTTTATTGGATTAAAATATTTATCATTGACTGTTCTGGCTAGGACTGCTGGGTATTATAGCTCCAACAACAACATTTGGAGGGTTCTCCACCACTGATTTAAAAGCTAAAATGATTCTGTTCTCACAGTGGCCACCCAGTTGCCAGCCAGAAGCCCACAAGCAGGATATGAGTGCAGGAGGAGTCCCCTCACTTAGGATTTGCAGTAACATGTTCGGAGGCATACTGCCTCCAGCGGTGGAGATAGCACATCAATATTGCAACTAGTAGCCTTGTCCTCTACAAATCTGTCTAATCCTCTTGAAGCCACGACATTTCATGACAGTGAATTCCATGATGTGGAGAAGTACTTTCTTTAGTCTGTCCTAAATCTCGCCAACATTCAGCTTCATTGCATGTTGCTGGGTTCTAGCATTAGCAGAGAGGAAGAAAAACCTGTCCTTATTCACTTTCTCCACACTATGTGTCACCTTATTGACTTCTATCAGGTGTTCCACCCCCATTTACTCAACTTTTTTTCTGTACTAAAAAGCCCCAAATGAGTTGCTCTAGTCCCGTTGTCATTTTGGTTGCCTTTCTCAGAAGCTTCTCCAGCTCTACAAAGCACAGATCTGGCCTCAGGATCTGTTGCTTAAAAGAATCTCAGGTAATAGGGGCCAGGAAAGGTTTCTTCTTGAGAACTGAAGAGACAGTACTGGTATATATGGACCAATAATCTTACCTTGGTTTGAGGCAGCTTCATATGTTTAGCAGCTGATGAATGAGGGAACACTTACAGTCAATAATTGTGCGCACCTGCACCACTGCACTATTATTCCTCTTCCAAATTACTTTTGTGTCACAGTGATCCCACAGATGAGCTGATCTTGTCTGAAGGGGAAAACATGTTGACTATTCACTGTGCAGTTTTCTTTTTGACAGAAAAATTCACAGAATACTGTAGAATTATACCAATTTTGGGCATAATAAGCAACGTATGATCTAGCTGATTTGCCTTGTGAATGAATCATGATAAAAACTTTTTAAAAATTGCCTGTGAGGTATCTGTGAGGATTCTCCCCCCCCAAAAAAAATTGACATGAGACTAATCTACAGCAGCCAACTTATTTCCTGACAAGTTTCCTGGCATGCAAAAGTTCAATATTCCACTAGGCATATTGGGGGAATCATCACCTGAATTTCTTCCTGACACATTAAAAAAAAAAAAAGACTTGACGTGAGTTCCAAAAAATGCAAAACATACAACATTTGAAATAACACCATAAAAGGAGCAACATATAAAAAAAACTCGCCCTACCCCAGGCATCCCCAAACTGCGGCCTTCCAGATGTTCTGGCCTACAACTCCCATGATCCCTAGCTAACAGGACCAGTGGTCAGAGAAGAGGGGAATTGTAGTCCAAAACATTTGGAGGGCCGAAATTTGGGGGTGCCTACCCTACCCCATAAAAACGGATACAATCAGCATCCCCAAACTGCGGCCTTCCAGATGTTCTGGCCTACAACTCCCATGATCCCTAGCTAACAGGACCAGTGGTCAGAGAAGATGGGAATTGTAGTCCAAAACATTTGGAGGGCCGAAATTTGGGGGTGCCTACCCTACCCCATAAAAATGGATACAATCAGCATCAGCACAAGAAAGAGTCAATAACCAAAGATCACCAGAAATAGATAATAACAAACACCCTATGACAAATGGCTGGGAGCAGAGGAATGTCTTCATCTGATTCTTTTTTAAAAAATTAAAAATAGTAATATTGGTTCCAGGCAGGCCTCAGTGGGAAGAGTACTCCACAGGCAGGGAGCTACAAACGAAAAGGCCCCATCCCTTGTTTGGCTGTAAGTTGCTTTGGATTGCCCTGGGCAAGATAAAGCAACTAACATATTTAATAACTAATAATAATAATAAATTATTATTATTATTATTATTATTATTATTATTATTATTATTATTATTGCTGCTCTCCAAACCTGTCTCTGGGGTGGCATCCGAAGGTGGGTCTCAGCTGTGGAGACTAATGCATAGGCAGGTTCATGCCAGAAGAGAGGCTATTGAAGGCAAAGACAGGGAAACCATTTGGAAATCTATGTCGATGCTTGAATTCCTGTGAAAAAGGTTGCTGCACTCTTGTATGAAGTAAATCCTCCAGTTAACCGATCTTGACTTATCTTTTCAAAGCTCGTTCATCAAATGATAGCATGGTTGTTTAGTTTGCTTTTGATTTCTGTCACTTTACCTAATGACAGCTACAATGTAAGATTAAGGAATGGTAGGTAGCATCCCCTTGTATATAGAGCTAATTAAGATTGCAACCCTATATCCAATTATCCTGGAAAGTCCCATTGAGCTCAGTGGTATTTACTTACTGAACTACACCACAAGAAACCCTTGTGGTAAATTAATTTTAAATCAATCAATGGCAAATTGAATAGGATGTTCTCTTTTCCTCAATTAATTAATGTATAGTCCCTTTCTTGTTTATTTTAGCATTTAGATAAGTACCTGGCATTTGAAATCAATATGCAGATAAGTAGATTGTTCATTGGCTGTGTTGATTTTAGATGCTTCCACTAAGCCTGTTTAAATGGAGCTGTCATGGCAAACAGCAGCTGATGGCTTGCAAGGGAAGCTTCAGTCTGATCTGATAGCTACAGCTCTTTTAAGCAGCAACGATGGAATGAAATGTGTTAGCAGTTAAGTGTATAAAGGAGGATTGTGGCTGAAATGTGTGCTGTACAGTTTCAAATATGCATGCTATCCTGCTGGGAATTCCAAGGAAGCAACGCAAATTATTTCTGGGAGGACATTTTCAGAGGTAAAGAAGACCACAGGCAATAGTTTGAGACACAGAGGACCATGGCATTGGTGATGGGTTCAGCATCCCTTCCCAGATTCCTGCGTTAGCCTTGCACCAACCAATTCTGAGTTGATTCCATAATCACAGGGTTAGGAAAAGAAGCTGGTGGTAGAAGGGAAAGGGATTAGATCAGGGAAGACCGAGGATGTAAAGCAGTGTGGCATGAAGGTCTACCAGTTACTAGTAATTTGAACTAGAGTAATTTCCTTTCCCAAGACCCTGTAGCAGCTTAAGTTAGTGGGGGGAAATGTAACAATTAGGCACTATGGCCATTCCGGCTGGAACTGATGGATTTGGTAGTTCAATATATCTGGAGAGCACCTGCATGGGGAGGGGGATTCTAGACTCAAGACAGCATTCTCCACTTTCCCATCCTGTGTCTTGGTGCAGATGTATGCCCCTTTGAAAATAAAATAAGCCACAAACACATATTGAGGCTTTCTTATGCTGCCTTGCTTTTGAAATGAGTTGTTGCAGTTTACATAGCCATTGAAATAAATCCAGCATGTGGTTTACAAACCTGATTGAGGCTGAATTGAAGTGTTGAGCCAGCAAAGGCACCTCCCATCTCTGGCACAAAGGACTCAGCTGCTGACCTGCAACTTCTCCAGCTTTAAACACATGTCAATGGGATACCCTCCTCCATTGTACAGTATGGGACGAACTTTCTTCACAAAGTTGACAGAATAGGGGGCCATTTAGGAAGGATTGGAAGAAGGCAGGCTGTGTTTCAGGTGACATGTGGTTATTCCTCAGAAGCACTGGTTTTTCTGGCCAACTCACTGGGGTTTGGGTTACATTACTTGAATCTGGATCTCATTGAAATAAATGTGAAAATACATAATTTGGATTCAATTCACCCATTCTGTGTAATCCATACAATAACATGGCTGTGCTCTGGTATATATGCCCAAGACCTAAATCAATTTGTTGTTGTTGTGTTGTTTTTGTCCAGTTTATTTTTTTATTGAGCAACAAAAATGGACAATACACATGAAGTGAAAAACAAACATTATCAGCAAAGTAAGTTCAACACAAGGAGCTTTTGATAATATAGTCAGAAGAAGAAAAATAAAAAATCAGGAGTGAATGAAATGGATAAAACTATAAATGGGGTATAAGAATACAACTGGCATTGTGCCAATGAAGGAAATAGGAAAGGTCTGCCAGCCCATGTGGCTGTGACATTGTATTTTTGTTTTGTTTTTAAAGAGAGGTTATTGTACAATTACATTAATTATTGCAGATCTTATTAACCACAGCAACTTAAATATTTTGCATGGACAAGGTGTGGGGAGAGATTTAACTGTTAATGCCGCTGTGTTGGCCTTTAAACCCTGATGATCAAATCTCTTTGCACACCCGTCATGAAATCTGAAATAGCTCCTGAATACATAGCTAGACATTTCTGCATTGGAGAATAAAATAATCTGAACTAGACCAGTAGGGAGATTTCTTTTCCTTTTTAAAACTTTTTATCTTGTTAACCAACATGAAACAAGGCCTTTTGAAATATTCTTTCTCTCATGTTGTCCCTGGGCAAGTGAATCCACAATTAGATAAAGGTTTTTGCATCTTCCGTCACCTCCCATTCATATATAATCAATAAATGCAGCATACAGCTCTGTAATCAAAACCAACAAAGGAGTTCTGCAACAAAATCTTGTTGAGATTCCAAGTCCAGATCAAATCTGTCCGTGCCCTCACTGTTTCTTGAGGTGCCAGCTTTCAGAAGTTTTATAGCTGCATCATCTTCAAGCAAAAGTATCTGAAAAGAAATGGCACATACAGAGTGTTTGTGCATTTCTTTGATAATGTGGAAATATGGAGAAAGAGAGAGAGAGGCCACAACCATTTCTTAATGTAGCATCTCTACTAGCTACAAAAGCCCTCCTTGCACAGTTTTAAACTGGCATGTATCTCTTTGTGACATGACCTGAGCATCTATTGGTTTTTGTTACTACTTTTTATTTTTTTTTATTTTTTTTAAAAAAGTGCATTTGGGCTTGAAGGTACAGTATCCGATATAATTGTTTTCCTCCAGTTGTATGGCAGATTATAGCTTGTTCCATTTATTATTTCACAAAATGTGTTTAGAATTTCCTCTTTGAGCTTGTCTCACAAATGCAACAGCTCGTTTTTGTGCCAAAGAAAAACGAACATCTTAAGACAAAGAAAAATAAAATCCCAGAGAATGACAACTAATTAATTTTCCATGGTAAAATGCTATCCCCGAGGCTGCCTGTGGAAAATACCAGGAGGAGAATTTAGGAGCAGAGAGGGTGGAGAAGTGGCAAGGAAAATATGGTTTTGTTCATGTTTACATTCCTCCAATTGCTTTGCTCATATGTTCTAATACATTTTGAAGAGGGACTTGAAATTTGGCCAAGGTGTGGGCAAACTATCCATGTGAAAATTGTATGTGCTTAGTTTACAGCTGTCTGATGGGAAGCTGTGGGAGGAGATACTTCATGATTATATATATATATATATATATATATATATATATATATATATATAGGCTGCATATACACCATACATTTAAAGCACACACCTCTGCCAAGAATCCTGGGAACTATAGTTTTCCCCAGAGCTACAATTCCCAGGACTCTTAACAAACCACAGTAATCAGGATTGTTCGGGGTGAGGGGGGCTATATTTTAAATATATGGTGTGTATGTAGCCAAGGCAAGCCAATCATCATTTTTCACAGATAGCCTTTCAAAGCAAGAACTACCTTGAGCCATTTTCATCTGATCTCAAAGTTGTGACTGTATCCTCAGTGGTTCACTAGTTAGAGTACAGACATCAGTGTCAGCCCTCATACACTTTGGTAACTAGCATATTGGGTTTATTAAAGATAGTATTAATATCCTATCTCACACTTGAGGAAGCATTTTGAATCTTATATCCTAACCATCTATCTGTCAAGGACGCTCAGAGTTGCTTACAATAATATATGGTGTGTGTGGGGGGGGATCCCCATATTCCTGCAAACATGTAACTCATCACCCAAACTATATTATCTATAAGCAAACAAAATATAAGCAGTTACAGGTAAGTAGCCGTGTTGGTCTGACATAGTTGAAACAAAATAAAAAAAAATTCCTTCCAGCAGCACCTTAAAGACCAACTAAGTTTTTTATTTTGGTATGATTGTAGTTCACAAGCACCATTTGGAGACTACTTTAATGCCATATTTTGTAGAGATGAACAAGAGTACATAAAAATCTGTAAGATAATGTCAACCATAAAACAAAATTAAAAGAATGATAAAGATCATTCATGGTTTATCACATCAGCTGCAAACTGGAGACTTTTCAAAAGTTCTGAGAAATCAAGCATTTCTTAATGTGTGAAAAATGAGTGTTGGGGGGCACAGAAGGGATGTAATCATAAGCCTTGTAATTTATAGAAAATTGCCAGGTAGTCTGCTTAATATTGATAGTTTAAAAGCCAGATACTCTCTTTTGTGGGAGATGTGATTCAATGATGGGCATGGGATGCCTGTTATATTTATTTGTCTTTTGGTCTAGACTGTTCTCTTTAGATAGGAGACATACTCAAGTAACCTCAGGAGAAGCAAACTGGTGTAATGCCAGAGGCAGCACGCTGCTGTTGTGTAATATGCAAGCAAAATACAGTGCAGTAACCCAAAGTGCTTGCCCACTGGTGTTTGTGGGTTGTTTTTTAAAACTATTTTCCTCCAGTATTTTCCTCCATTATTTCCAGTTTTAGTTAGCCATATAAAAGCTGAGTCATTGGATTAATTCCGAAGCATAATAGAGCTTTAGTGTCTTGAATTATACCATTCAGCCTTCATAGAGAAATTTACATAAGTGAAAGCACCACTACAGGCCAAGGTATCAGAAGGGCAACCGCAGAGAACATGAGGTAAAATTACTGCGTTGTCTGCATACATTGATTTCTTCCCCTCATCTAATTTCCTAGCCCAAGGGAAAACGAGAGAGGATGTGTCGCATTATTGACTAAACAGACTCACTGAACCACCCTGAGAAGATAACAGGCTTTTAACTTATTTCATGATAAGACAGCAACATAAGCAGCATATACAGTAACTGCTTTTGGCAGAGGATTGCTTTGACAAGAACATGGAGGTTGGTGATGTTGTTGTTGTTTAGTCGTTTAGTCGTGTCCGACTCTTCGTGACCCCATGGACCATAGCACGCCAGGCACTCCTGTCTTCCACTGCCTCCCGCAGTTTGGTCAAACTCATGTTCGTAGCTTCGAGAACACTGTCCAACCATCTTGTCCTCTGTCGTCCCCTTCTCCTAGTGCCCTCAATCTTTCCCAACATCAGGGTCTTTTCCAAGGATTCTTCTCTTCTCATGAGGTGGCCAAAGTATTGGAGCCTCAGCTTCACGATCTGTCCTTCCAGGGAGCACTCAGGGCTGATTTCCTTAAGAATGGATAGGTTTGATCTTCTTGCAGTCCATGGGACTCTCAAGAGTCTCCTCCAGCACCATAATTCAAAAGCATCAATTCTTCGGCGATCAGCCTTCTTTATGGTCCAGCTCTCACTTCCATACATCACTACTGGGAAAACCATAGCTTTAACTATACGGACCTTTGTCGGCAAAGTGATGTCTCTGCTTTTTAAGATGCTGTCTAGCTTTGTCATTGCTTTTCTCCCAAGAAGCAGGCGTCTTTTAATTTCGTGACTGCTGTCACCATCTGCAGTGATCAAGGAGCCCAAGAAAGTAAAATCTCTCACTGCCTCCATTTCTTCCCCTTCTATTTGCCAGGAGGTGATGGGACCAGTGGCCATGATCTTGGTTTTTTTGATGTTGAGCTTCAGACCATATTTTGCGCTCTCCTCCTTCACCCTCATTAAAAGGTTCTTTAATTCCTCCTCGCTTTCTGCCATCAAGGTTGTGTCATCTGCATATCTGAGGTTGTTGATATTTCTTCCGGCAATCTTAATTCCGGCTTGGGATTCATCTAGTCCAGCCTTTCGCATGATGAATTCTGCATATAAGTTAAATAAGCAGGGAGACAATATACAACCTTGTCGTACTCCTTTCCCAATTTTGAACCAATCAGTTGTTCCATATCCAGTTCTAACTGTAGCTTCTTGTCCCACATAGAGATTTCTCAGGAGACAGATGAGGTGATCAGGCACTCCCATTTCTTTAAGAACTTGCCATAGTTTGCTGTGGTCGACACAGTCAAAGGCTTTTGCATAGTCAATGAAGCAGAAGTAGACGTTTTTCTGGAACTCTCTAGCTTTCTCCATAATCCAGCGCATGTTTGCTATTTGGTCTCTGGTTCCTCTGCCCTTTTGAAATCCAGCTTGCACTTCTGGGAGTTCTCGATCCACATACTGCCTAAGCCTGCCTTGTAGAATTTTAAGCATAACCTTGCTAGCGTGTGAAATGAGCGCAATTGTGCGGTAGTTGGAGCATTCTTTGGCACTGCCCTTCTTTGGAATTGGGATGTAGACTGATCTTCTCCAATCCTCTGGCCATTGCTGAGTTTTCTAAACTTGCTGGCATATTGGGTGTAGCACCTTAACAGCATCATCTTTTAAAATTTTAAATAGTTCAGCTGGAATATCATCACTTCCACTGGCCTTGTTATTAGCAGTGCTTTCTAAGGCCCATTTGACTTCACTCTCCAAGATGTCTGGCTCAAGGTCAGCAACCACACTACCTGGGGTGTATGAGACCTCCATGTCTTTCTGGTATAATTCCTCTGTGTATTCTTGCCACCTCTTCTTGATGTCTTCTGCTTCTGTTAGGTCCTTCTGTTAGGTTGGTGATAAACTACATTAAATGTTTCCCTGTCAGGCCTGCATCTTTGTTTAAGCAGCACCTTCCTGCCTTGTCTGCATTGTTGCAAGTTTCTTCTTCCTGCCTGACTTCCATGCTTACTTTCTTGAAAAAGATGTGGGTATCAAGTAAGCCTCAGGAAAGCCCTTATGTAGGTAGCCCTTGATACATGAAGACTCTGTGTAGTTAACTCGGGGGTGAGGAATATGCACTTTGCTCTATTATTCAGAGGCACTTTCATCAGCTCATCAATTCCAGGGATTTGAGCCTTGGCAATGAAAACAAATGCTGCCCTTCTTCACAGTCTCCTCTATTTCTCTGTCTCCTGCCTGCTGTTCCCCAGCTTCATTGCCCAATCCATTTCAAATAGCTTTGTTCATTCATGTTCCAGCTTGACCAACACGCCATGGGCTGCCTCTCCTAGGTTCTTCCTAAACGTTTGGTCAGATGAAGCTACTTCAGTTTGTTCAGCCCCATATTGGCAGCTCGAGCCTTCCTTAACTTAGTGTCCTCGAGGTATTTTGGACTACAATTCCCATCAGCCCCAGTCAGCACAGCCATTGGAGATGTCACATACAGGAACGGCAAGGAGAACCACAGATAGCTCCAGGTACCTAACCTGCAACAACAAAGACAGCAGAAATAGATCTTTTAAGCCTCTGCCTCCATGTGACTTCTTCTAGGCTCTAACTCTAACCCCTTGTGGAGAAAGGATGATTCTTAAAGGGTCAACCCTCTGGCCTGAAGATGGACTTATCTTACATTTCCTAACCTCGTGCCTGGTGCATGCCCTGCTCTGCTGGACCAGTGAGGTAGAGTGGGAGGCACTGGGTTCCTCATGCCAGCGAGGGTTCTGGCTCTGGTCCTGCAGGCCCTGGGGGTACTGGAGGTCCTTCTGGGGTCTCCTGTCTACCAGCCTCAGGTGCAGTGGTCTCCTGATCTCCAAACATCCCCGTAGAGCTCTGAAATAAGTCTGGTGCCCCTGCAATCCCAACTCCATACCCAGACTGCTGCTTGATCCAGAGGTCATGAGGCCAAGCTGGGAAAGAAGAGAGTCCAAAAAATATATTTTGCCCCAGACTGGCAGCAGCTCTCCTTAGTGCAATACCTTTGACTGGAGATTGAATCTGAGACCTTCTGCATACAAAGCATGAGCTCTACCACTGAGCTGCAGTCCCCTTCATTACCAGCATTCCCTCTTGGCTCTGGTTTCGATCTTGCTGTGATTCACACTCTTTGTGCTTTCTCTCTCTCTCTTTCAAATGGATGCTTACAACCAGGGCCAATGTTCCTATGCAAAAAGACAACTCGTACCCTACCACAGAGCTAATATCACTATAATTTGATGCTGCCTGCTGCTTGGTCCCTGCTCCAGACAGTGCTTACTCACTACTTGGTGCAATGCTGCACTGCAGCAATACCAGTGCCAGCTCAAGGCATGCATCATGGGAGAAAAGCAATGCAAATACATATACAGTGCTTGCTGGAGTGTGCATCCTGAGAGTTTGGTATTTATTTGTACAACTGCATATACTGCATCATCATAAAGAGACTATCAAAGTAGAATAGCTTGGGGAGAGGTCTGTAGCAGGCAGCAGCTGCTCTCACCCTGGAACATTCAGTGCCTAAGATGGCTGCCTAACTCTGCCTAATTATGAGGCTGGCTCTCTACTTCCTTTCAACAATGAACAGTGGTCTGAAGAGATGGAAATTGGACTGCACTCTTCTATTGTAGTGCAGAAAACAGAACTGGGTCTCTTATCGTTTACCTCCCCCCCCCCTCTTTGTATGGAACCTGCTGATAGAAAAAGTGCTTTATATTGCTGCCATGATCTGAAGCTGAATTAATGAGCTTGAGAGTGAGTCTGGCAGCAGCAAGAAGAAAATGCGACCCCCAAATTACTCACTCTGGCAAGGATGCACAAGATGCATTTGTGATTGATGCTTTATTTTGTTCTTCCACATCACAATCTAGAAAGATTTGTTTATAAAATTGTTTTCTATCTCATTTCTAGTTATTGCATAGCTGCCAAGTTATCCCTTTTTTAAGTGATTTTCCCTTATGCTGAATAGGCTTCCTCGCGAGAAAAGGGAAAACTTGGCAGCTATGCTTAGTTATTGGGCTTTGTATTTTAAAAGAAACAAACACCCCATCCACAGCTTGAACCCTGCTCAAGCATCTGCACTACCAGGCATATTCAAGATCTTTGTATATAAAGTTTAGTTTACTTGCCCCATATATACAGTGCTAACATTCAACCAGAGAGGTGCTGTTAAAGGTGCCATGTGATGTTTACCTTGCTTCTGCAAGATAGCATTTAGTGCAGGTGCACCTGGGTTGCAAAACTTCTTCCCTATGACTGTTAAGCAAGCACCATTCAGTATTTCAATTCAGAGGGCTGCTTAAGGGCTCTCTTTTGGTTACACAGGGCTTTTTCTGGTGTCTAGCTCAACCATTGTTTGTTGTGCACCACAATCCAGATGTTTGCTAAGTATTTTTCTGCCATTTTATGCATGTGCTATGTTCACTGCTGAGATTACTGTGTTAACCTGCAGCATCTTTAGCCAATAAACAAACAAAAAAAAACAAAGCTACAATCTGCAATGAAATTGCCAAAACACACACACACACACACGGGGGGGGGGGGACATCCCTTTTGCATGTTACCATAAAACAGCTGGTATTCAACCCCTGTGTTTCTGTAGGTCACTGGTGTGTGTGTGTCCTAATTAGCAGGAGGCCATCTCAGAGCAGCTTCCTCTGAGGGCAGGTAGGTGGCTCAGGAATGATTAAATCAATCACACCCAGTGCAGACACACAGCAAAACTGCCCGTCTCAAGCAGAAACTGATTAAAAGGAAGCAAGGCCAGAATAGTAATTCACCCATAAAGGCATATACCGCCTCCCCTGTGGGTGGATACTTAGGGCTCGCAGCAGCTTTTAATGATTGAATGAGCTTATTTCTCAAAGCACACGAGCTGTTCTTTCACAGTGCATAGTTTGGAAATGACTGTGCTAAAGGAACAGCAGCCTGTTGCCAACTGGGAATTGGCAATGCAAGCTTATTTGTAGGTCAGGAGAATAGTTTGAATGAGAGTCGATCTAGCCGTGAAAGCAGCACATGTGCATGAAGAAGTGGTCTGTTGCTGGACCCCTATAAAATAAGGGAGAACGTTTAAAGGTGGGCAGGTGAGACAGCTTAACAACCCATCACCTATCAGTTGTAGAAAAGCCTATGGTTTCTTTATTTCCCTGCTGATTGTAAACCCTGCTAGGAAGAGAGAAAGCTTTAGAAGTTGTTACAGGTGAAAAAGCACCACTGACTTGGGTCCTGCCACCATCATGCCTACTTGAGATAACAAGGATGCTGCATTGCGATTGAGACTGGAAGATGTCACATGGGCAATGATGGGTTAAGGATCAAGAAGAGAGGTCGTAATAAAATGGTGCTTTTGTGCTTGAGGGCTGACGTTTGTCCTCAGACCCAGTCATTACAAGGCAGCCCAAAGAACTGATAACTATATTGAATTTGAATGTGGCAGATGCTGAGCAGCTAACTGCAGTCTTCCTGCTCTCTTGACTTACTTCAGCTCCATTTAACTGTGTTGTATCAGCTGCTGGAGGCCTTGTTAACCTGCCCTACAGGTCTTGCAGAACAAAGCTTGTCAGCACTGAAGGATGCTCACTCTTGATTCTCATTCCAAGCCATTTAGCTTTTATATTTCGCACTGTGCCACGTTCATCCAACAAGCAGGCTACATCAGTTCTTCATCTTCTTTAGAATCCAAGCATGCTGCAACTTGATCGCACATGAGGAACCAACTGTTAATTCCCTTCCTTCTCTGCGTGATTGAGAAGGGAGGGAGGGGGACAAGCCGGCAAGGCCTGATTGGCCAGAGGAGGGGGAGGATGCTCTTCTTCCAGTTCTTCTTGGGCTTCAGCAGGAGAGGAGAATCTGAGGAGGCACAGTATGCTAGTATGTGGCAATGGAAACCCTGAGAGAGCAATCTAGAGGACAGCACTGTACGCGTGCCATGTTGTATCTCACTTGATTTGCAAAACATTTAAAAATAACAACAAGACTGTAATGTATCTTTGCTACTCAGAGGCCATAGGAACTCACTAAGCCAGGGGTCCCCAGACTTACCGTGCGGCGGGCTGGAGGGTAGGGGAGTGCGCGCGCAGCGGGCCGGAGGGCGGGGGAGTGCGCGCCCGTGCGCAAGCGCACACGCACACGGGCGGGGGGGGAAATCGCCGAAAATCGCTTGTGCGCATGCGTATGGGCCTCCCCCGACCCGGAAGTGCACCAGAAATGACCTCTTCCGGGTCGGGAGAGGCCCATACGCATGCGCACAAAGGATTTTCGGCGATTTTTTGCCGATTTTTTAGATCGTCGCTGCGCCGCGCGCCGTGAGAGCGGGCGGCGGCAGCGGGCAGCGGGGGTCGTCGCGGGCCGGATTGGAAGGCCGATTGGGCCGCATCCGGCCCGGGGGCCGTAGTTTGGGGACCCCTGCACTAAGCTGCCATGTAAGGCCAAGTCACACCATTTGCACATCCAGTTCAATATTGTCTACACTGCCTGCTACAGTTCTCCAGGACAAGAGAGGATGGTGCCGGGAATGATTGCTTGCAAAGCCTGGGCTCTATCACTGGGCGATGTCCCTTTCACAAGGACCATTTCATCTGAGCCATATTTGAATTTTGAAGCAGGAGGATTACAGAATATGAGTAAAGCATCGGGGTGACGTTTATTCCTATTTTCTTTTAAAATACACGTCTTCTGTGATTAGGAAAGGATTGTGCCCGTACTCATGCCACAGCAATAACAACAGCACATGAACCACAGCATGTCTTGAATGTGTGAATCATGCCAGAGTAAAAGAATATCTCAGATGAAGCACACAGGAAGAGCTCATAGCAGGCTGCCCAAATGAGATTGCCTCACAAATTGGGTGGGGAAGGGCTTTGATGAGGGAAGTCTTCTGTTTATTAAGCATTCACCCAGATTTGCTTGTGCAAGGCTTACAGAGGGGTTGGACCATGCCTAGTCTTGATTGAACATTCCTCCTAATTTGCTTGTGCTGTGTTTATACATCTTCCCTTTAATCATTTGTTCACCCCACACTTTTCAATGCATTTCCCAGTCATTTTCCTAACCACAAAAAGTATGTTGTTGTTTTTTAAGTGGATTTCCTGTCCTAGAGCAGCAGAGCACTTTAATTGCATATCCCTGTGTTTTCAGTATGTGCTACAATTCTTCCCACAAAATGCAGACAGTCTGGAGGTGAACCCAGAATGAAAAGAAGAACCAGAATGGGTCCGATTACACTTTTACTTGCGCTTTAGAACATGCATTGTAAACTTTACATATGGCTAAGTTAACATAGCATCCTCTTTTGTGCAACATTTTGTCCATATTATGCATTTATTTACTATACTCCTGGCCCATTCTTCCTTTGGGAATCCCAGAGCAGCTTCCGAAATCTCCCATTCACACAACTGGACTGTGAACGCCTTAACTTCAGATGACTAAAGAATTATTGTGGCCAACACTTTTTATAGTCATCTTTCAGCTTCTGCTCTGTGGCTGCTAATTGAGGCTGTCATCATATACCCTAGGACAGTGATGGGCAACCTTTTGAGCTTGGTGTGTCAAAATTCACTAAAAAAACCAAGCATAACTCAGGTGGTGTGTCACTTCGAGGAAAAAACCCACAAAAATAACAAAAATGTATAATTGTAATATATATCTGTATTTAATAAAAATACTAATTATTTAACCAAACCAAACCAAAAAACCCTTATTTATCACAAAGTTGTTGAGCTTTTTGGGGGTAGCTGACCAAAGTTTTGGGGTTTTTGGGGGGGGGGTTCAAAAGTTGCTTTGCTTTTTTGGGGGGGATGCCCCAAAGCTGCTGCGCTTTTGGGGGGGAGAGAACAGAAATAAATGATGAATAATACCTTTGCTGGAACTAACACGCAGCACCAACATAGTCTGCAAAAGCGCCAAAAAACCCCAGCACAGAACGGGTTAAAAATGAACGCTGTTACACCCAATCATCCTCTGCCAAAGCGCCAGAAAAAACAGCACAGAAAGGGTTAAAAAACAATCTCTGGCTACCAGCAACAACAACAACAACAACAACAACAAAAGGATCCGGGTTTTAACAGCGGAGACAATCTGTAGCGTGAGGAGGAGCGGGAGAACAAATGGGGGGGACAGCAGCAGCAACGTGAATGGGCCAACGGGGTGTGTGCCAGCAGTGAGGGCTCTGTGTGTCACGTCTGACTCGCGTGTCATAGGTTCGCCATCACTGACGTAGACACAAAATTCTCTGGAAGGGCCCAGGGCAAAAACCTATACATGTGCAATCAGTACACACCTTACGCTAGGCCAGAAATGGGAAACTTGTGGCCTTCCATATACTGTTGGACTCAGTCGTTTAATGATCATTTTGTACTGTTATAACTGCATTTTATATTGTATATATTGCTGTTACACCACCATGTTGTTACAGACAAAAGTCCAGTGCTGGGGTGACGAGTCAATAACCACACCGGGGTAGAAAAAGAAAGGGTTTATTCAGACTAAGGTAAGAAAGAACAGGGGAATCAAGTTCCAAGTTCCAAATCCTGCACATCTTTTCATGGCATGCTCACACAATTTATACGGTTAAATTACATTCATTAATACTTTGTTGTTGTTGTTTAGTCGTTTAGTTGTGTCCGACTCTTCGTGACCCCATGGACCATAGCACGCCAGGCACTCCTGTCTTCCACTGCCTCCCGCAGTTCGGTCAAACTCATGTTCGTAGCTTCGAGAACACTGTCCAACCATCTCGTCCTCTGTCGTCCCCTTCTCTGTCGTCCCCTTCATGGATCAATGCCTTGTCGTGGCGAAGGGGCTTGAATAACTCAGAGAAGCTATGAGCTATGCCATGCAGGGCCACCCAAGATGGACAGGTCATAGTGGAGAGTTTTGACTAAACTTGATCCACCTGGAGAAGGAACTGGCAAGCCACTCCAGTATCCCTGCCAATAAAACTCCATGGACAAAGACAACAGGCATTAATACTTACTATAATTCTATTGGCTATCAGCATTTAGCATAAGCAATCCCTTTCTCAACCTACTGCTTCTTCTTTTTGTCTTATCTCTCTGGGAGGTTAGAGGACACCTGGCAGTTCAGTTGAATACATTTTGGGGGATATATGAATAAAACAAACTATTGTCAGCCCCAGCTAGCACTGCCAGTGGCCAGTGATTATGAGAGTTGTCGCCCAACAATGTTTGTAGGGCCACAGGTTCCCCATCTCTCCCCAAACTAACCCACAATCTAAATTTGCCTTTGGGGCCTAGCTAAGGCACCTACAGTATGTCCATGAGATGATGACATATCATATAACTCATGCCTGAAAGCAGTTGGGCAAAAGTATAGTAGAACTGCATGAACTTATCTGAAGTGTTTTGGAACAAAGCATCACTTCTAGAAAATGCAAACAGTGGCAGCGTCTGATATACCAAACCAAGTGAGATTAGCAACCCCAAACCATGTTATTTACTGGGAAGTAGTGCCAGGGATTTCAGTGGAGTTTTAACTGGCACCAGTAGGTTGATAGCTGGTTCTAAAGGTAAATATAGACCTTCTGAGCCAGGCATAATGAATGCAGTCAGAATCAAGTTGATAATATTGATTGGAACTCATTAAATTAGCAAGCTTCCTCTTTTATATAAGACTCTATTTATAGTGTGAGCTACGTAATGCTCTTAAAAGCTTTCCCTCTCCAGTTATTTAAATGTGAATGAAGCATTAAATGCACATTCCAGTAAGGACATCAGCTCTTATCTGAAAATGCAAGGCAATAAATATACCACCTAAACAAAGGAAACAAAAATATGTGGCAGGTTTTCCAATCAAGCTGTGTTGGTTCTTTTCACTGGGGCCAGTATCAGTTCCTGGTGGGAAAAGATGCTCTACCTGGGAGCACCTGCTGCTGTCTTGGCCCACTCAAGAGCCAGTGTGGTGTAGTGGTTAAGAGCGGTAGACTCGTAATCTGGGGAACCGGGTTTGCATCTCTGCTCCTCCATATGCAGCTGCTGGGTGACCTTGGGCTAGTCACACTTCTTTGAAGTCTCTCAGCCCCACTCACTTCACAGGGTGTTTGTTGTGGGGGAGGAAGAGAAAGGAGAATGTTAGCCGCTTTGAGACTCCTTCGGTAGTGATAAAGTGGGATATTAAATCCAAACTCCTCCACCACCTCCTCCTCCACCTCTTCTTCTTCTTCTTCTTCTTCTTCTTCTTCTTCTTCTTCTTCTTCTTCTTCTTCTTCTTCTTCTTCTTCTTCTTCTTGGTTTGGGGGGAAGGGGAAGAAAGAAGCAAGCACCTTCAAGCCTTTGTGATCAAACAAACTAAACTCTCTCAAAGTCCTTGAGCTTTTATGAGGGTTCAGCTGCAACATTTGAAGAAGCTTGTCTTCTTGTAGAATGCCTGGTGCAAATTACAATGCGTAGTTTCTATTCTTATAGATCCCACAGCAGCTTGGGGATTTAGTTGTTAGTCATCTCAAATCTAGTGTTGCATCAAATCCTTGAGATCTGAGCCTCTGGGCTAAGGAGTACTCCCAAGCTATGTGCCTGTTCTTTCAGAAGAAGGGTAAACCCATCCAGAACAGTACAGTAAAAAAAATATAAACATGGTGTGACCTTAACACGTCAAAAGCTGAAGGCAAGGTGCTATGGTACACACAAAAGAAGTGTGTGGCGCAATTTTAGTTTACAACTCTTCATTCCCAAGACTGGGGCATTGGTCTTTGAAGCAGCCTTCAATGGTGCATCGTTAAATTATAGACCTGACAATAGTTCGCTGTTCCATGCCAATGTCCATCCAGGTATTCCTATGGCTTTATCTGTTTGTATGTTAAGATCCCCAGGAGCTTCCCAATAATAAAGACACAGTTGACACAGAATTTAGTTTTAGGTTATTGACATAATTTTGGGCACAACTTTATTGATTATTGTCCCAAAAGCAGACGACCCACGGCGGCATAGCAAGGTCATTTGTTGTTGTTTAGTCGTGTCCGACTCTTCGTGACCCCATGGACCAGAGCACGCCAGGCACTCCTGTCTTCCACTGCCTCCCGCAGCTTGGTAAAACTCATGTTCATGGCTTCAAGAACACTGTCCAACCATCTCATCATAAGGTCATAGCAAGACCCTAAATAGCAAGGGAGGGTGGGTGGGTGGGTGATCCAGTGCACAAAGTGAAAAGAGGAAACGCTACGCAATGTGCAGCGGTATATATAAAGGTCCCTCGGTTAATACACAAAAAATCCCATTGGCGAGATCTGGCCAGCAACTGAGGGACCACCAATCAGGTTGTTGTGGCGATCCAATCGCTCCCACCCACACAACAATGAGGTCAGTCCTGATGATCTCACTGCAACACATGCCCTCTGACCCGATTTAGCAGTCTATTTGCTGTCACCCCCCAAACTGTCTTCAGTCATAGCTCAGATGTGTTGGTGTGGCAAATCATGGAAGCTTAGAGAATTTATTGCCATATGTTTCCAGTTATTATGTTGCATTGTGAAATCTCTGGTCATGAGGAGATTTCTGCAATACTTATTTAATTGGTTGCAGATTTGCAGATTTGAAATATATCTATGTAATATTATTTCCAGTGCATAACATAATGAAATACAGTACACATCAGATATTTTTCCAATATGAGAAGTTTGTGGCAGGCATGCTACAGTCCATGGTTCCTTTCTTTTGCTTTAGGACACTAGAAATAGTGGTTAGATCACCATGGCTGTATTTAGACTTAACACAAAACCATGCTTCATTTCAGTATCTGAATCTGACCCTGTTCACAGGTTGTAGTGTGTCTGGGACTGCAAACTAGGCCCTGGAATCACAATTTCAAGCAGTTTGCAAACCAGAAGTTTGTGCTAACTATAAGTTTTTTTAAATAAATAAATAAATCTGTATTCACAGACCATTGACAAACCACAGTTAGTTAGGGCTGTTATTCTGCTCAGGAAGCTGCTGAGTCATGAAGATGGGAGTGGATTTTTGAAACCTGTGTCCTGAACAGATGGGAAACAAAAACAGACAAGGAGCTCAAAAGCATAGTTTGTCCATCTAGAACAGGCATCCCCAAACTGCGGCCCTCCAGATGTTTTGGCCTACAACTCCCATGACCCCTAGCTAACAGGACCAGTGGTCGGGGAAGATGGGAATTGTAGTCTAAAACATCTGGAGGGCCGAAGTTTGGGGATGCCTGATCTAGAAGCTCAATCTCCAGGACCTTTTTGCCTGTGACACCCCAGCTGTGAAATGCCTTCCCCAAGGAGGCTCACCTGGTGACCATGCTGTTATCTTTTAGGTGCCAAGCTGAAAATATTGTTTTTTGCTCAACTATTTCAAATATTGTATGATTTACTTTCCAGGTGGTATTTGTCCAGGATACTTTGTGTGCAATATTTTTACTTGGATACTGCCATATATTATCATTATAAACTACCTGAGAATCCATTTTGATAAAGCTGTGTGTGTGTGTGTGTGTGTGTGTGTGTGTGTAAAATCTTTTAAAAACCTATGGTGTGGGTCCTTAACTATGGTCAACACAAACCATGGTTTTACACTACCCATGATAAATGATTATAAGCATAGAAATAATTGAGTGAGAGTGCAAATGAAGAGTTTTCTCCACCCCCACTAATAAGGCTGAAGAGAAAAGGTTAAGGGGCTAAGAGTTTCTGAGCTACCAGTAAAGTTAGAAAAGCTGAAGAAACCAACATGATGTCATAACACCAACCAGAAGCAGGGGCTCAAAGGAAGATACTGGACACTTCAGCCATAGAGAGACAGCTAATAGAATGTGGAAAACAGGCCATTGGTGTCAACCAGCCAGAGAGATGTTTCCTAGCCCAGATACCTGAGTCACATAAACTCCCAGTATAAAGATTGTCAAGAACTTTGGGTTTGGTAGCCAACACACCAACAAGATTCTGGTTAAAGGTATGCGATGTATTGTCCATGACTCCCCTTTAGCCCAAATCACCAACACTGAAGCTGCCTTCTCCCTCAGTTGAGTGCTTGTGTAAGTGGTGCTTTTCCCCCGGGGGTACCACAAGGTACCACCAGCTCTTTTTTGTTGTTAAAAAGTGTGGCACTTACTGTAACAACTTCACGGTGAGTACCAGCACCCATTTTTCTAGAAAAAAAGCACTGTGTGTAAGCATTAATATACTGCAGTTAGCGTATCACCAGTGTTGAAGCAATGATTCTTCAACATCAACTTTGTTGTGCGGATGCCTAATGGTCGTCTTCCAGAGCAACTACTCTACAGTCATACCTCAGTTTAAGTACACTTCGGTTTGAGTACTTTCAGTTTAAGTACTCCACGGACTGGTCTGGAACGGATTAAACCACTTTCCATTACTTTCAATGGGAAAGTTCACTTCAGGTTAAGTACGCTTCAGTTTAAGTACTCCGCGGACCGTCTGGAATGGATTAATCCACTTTCCATTACTTTCAATGGGAAAGTTCACTTCAGTTCAATGTTTGCAAGAACATAGTTCAAGTTCAATGTTTGCAAGAACATAGAAAGAGAGCAGGACAGGGCTGTGCTTTCCTTGCCGGCTGCCTTGAATGCTCTTGAGCTATGCTCATAAATATAAGAACCACATTTGCTAATTGAAGCCAAATCCAGCTGAATTAAAGACAAAACATTTAGATACACTATAGCAATAACTTGAACAATACAGACCTTGGCCTGTTGCCACTGGAAGTCATGATGTTAAAATGCCCATTGTTTTACATAGGAGTGCAATTGATCTCTTGCCTGACAGCCAAATCTCCGTTGCCCAAAGAGCCCATTGTTAGCTTTTATGAAGGCAGGTGGACCAGAGCTTCTCGGTTATGTTACAGCATGGATTAACCCTTAAGCAGAGCTGTAGGCACCACCCCATCCAGCAGTTGATTAAGGAAAAGAAACCAAGATCACCCAGGAATGCAGCCAAGAAGAGAGACTCAGTTCCAGCTGCTGCTGCCGAAAACATATTCCAGTTGGCATGTGATTTCTTGCCAGACATGTCCCATATGGAGTTGAAGGGTGGTCCCCAGTGTTGGCTCATTGGGAGGAAAATTCAATAGTGGCAGCAACAGATGAAGCAATGCCAAATTAGGGCAAAAGTATAGGGTGGCTTTTCTAATAAATCCTGTGTAAATGGAGCTAGATTACACTTTCAGGAAAGGAAACTCGCGTAACTTCCAGATGGATTGGTGTCTATATGTGCATGCTTCCCACCAACAAACCAACCAGGCTAAACAATACAGGATCTGAATGTGTGCAGAAGAGGGAACGTAGGGTTGTGCCCATTGGCTTCTAGACATATTTGGCATAGGCTGCATTTGGGCACCATGGCTTAGTGCTACCTGAAGCAAGCCTAGCTGCCTTTCACCCCCCACCCCACCAACCATTGTCTGAAGTTAGCTTGTTTTGCAACTAGCCATTGTTAGTGATAAATCAGGATCCTTAGCTGGAGGAAAAAAACAACCTGCGGTTAATGGAAATCAAGTGGAAAAGATTCGGAATTCCTCTTCCTAGCCATGCAGAAGGTATGGGGGACATGAAAGCCTTGGGGCTTACGTTGCATTATATCATGGTTTAACATAGGGGTGATGAACCCAAAGGATGAGTCTGGCCTGTCAACCTATTTTAATGGCCTATCCAGCTCCAGCCAGTCCAGTACTTTCCAAAGACGTACTTCTTCCTGACCTTCTACAAAGTCTCTTCTTTCTCTTGGAGTAAGAGGATGCTATTTGTGCAAATGAACCAGCAGGTAGACCATCTGAGCTGGAGTTAAGCTCTTCACTCTTTAGCTAGAGCAGGTAGGGGAGACCTTCTGCCTGTGGCCAGTTGGCTTCACCATGTGCACCTGATCTCTTTTGCCCTGCACATCCCCTTCCCCACAGGTATTTGTTTTGCTTTTCTCCTGCCCTAGCACACTTGCTGGTCTGGAAGACAGAAAAACAGCTGCTTCTCCACCCGACACAGAAGTAAAGTGGAATGGGAAAAACCTGATGGAAAGTGAAGTACAGTATGCACAGTATGTGGTAACTGGAATAAGGTGGATGGCTGAGAGAGAAGGGATATCCCAGGTACTTTTGGTTTTGGCTCTTTATGTGGACATGGACATTGATTTCAAAAAATGTCCTTCACCCCTGAGATAGACAGACATAACTAAGGGATGCAGAGCAGGGGCTCTCAATTTTGTGTGTGGAAATACTGGGGTTCCTCTGAAGCTGAACAGGGGCTCCCCCCCCCCCCGTTTTTTACAGCAAGTTCTCATTTTGAGATAAGATCAGTAACAGCAGATGAGTTGTTATTGAAGACAGCTGCCTTACTATTGCCAAAACAAAATAAAATAATTCCTTCCACTAGCACCTTAGAGACCAACTAAGTTTGTTATTGGTATGAGCTTTCGTGTGCATGCACATTTCTTTACTATTGCCAATCCTCCTTGCAATGAATGAAGTATGGAGCCTAATTGAGCCTGGAAGCTTCTGACATACCCAGGTAGATGTGTGAGGACTCCTCAGCAAGCAAGTCCACATGGAAATGTTGTTGTGGGTAGGACGCTTGAAAACCACAAATAGACGAGATAAGATATTATATTATATTACTGTACACTCTTTCTTTACTTCTCACCTTTCAATTTGATTTGAGCACTCTGAAGGTCCTGAACCTTGAAACTAAGGGTAAAGGTAAAAAAAAAAAAGTAAAGGACCACTGGGCGGTTAATTCCAGTCAATGGGGTTGCAATGCTCACCTCGCTTCAGGCCAAGAGAGATGGCATTTGTCCACAGACAGCTTCCAGGTCATGTGGCCAGCATAACTAAACCGCTTCTGAGACAACAGGACACCGTGACAGAAACCAGACAGAGCACACGGAAACACCGTTTACCTTTCTGCCGCAGTGGTATCTATTTATCTACTTGCACTGGTGTGCTTTCAAACTTCTGGGTTGGCAGGAGCTGGGATAGAACAACGAATCCATTGTGGGGATTCGAACCACCAACCTTCTGATTGGCAATCCCAAGAGGCTCAGTGCTTTCGACCACAGCACCACCCGCATCCCTAAGGGTACCAGGCAGGGAAGAATTGGTTACATGTAGAATTAGTATTCTGGAGACCCAAAGAGTATGGGGTACAAACAGGACCCTGTAAGCAAACTTTATTCAGAAAGCTGCCTAAAAAAGCTACTGATTCATGCCCTTGATTGTGGTTCAATTTGAATGACTAAATTAGGAATTCTCTGAGTCATCTGGGAGTCCTGCCAAATTCTGTGATTCTTAATTCTGGGTTGCACTGCACTTCAACTCTCTAACCCAATTTGAAAAGAAGGGTGAGTTATAATTTAACATTCTTCCAGAGATCTGCTATTAAATCTGATACATTTCTTGAAGGAGATTATTTGCATTGGGTTGAAAATGCTGTTTTCATTATAATCAAATAGACTCCAACTAAACTGAGCATCCACTCTTTGCCTGCTGAGCGGAGGTGGGGAATCAGAACCAGCCTGCAGTGTGACACAAAGGCGGAAATTAAATAAGACAAAGTTGTGCTGTATACCAGAGCTCCATTACTTGTAGAATGTAGCTCATGTTTTTATTTAGCACTGAATTGGAATGGTATGGTTTGCTGTAAAACTAAGGACAATGTCATTGTGCAATGAAGTTATGGGAATAGAATTTAGAATAAGTATTGGCACTGGCATGTGTAGTAAAGTAACGGATGCAAATCAAGGACACAATCCAAACAAAAGTACAGTAAACATATTAATGGAGAAAGAGAATGCCATAGTTTAATTCTTTCCAAGAGACTAGAGTTCTAGTCCCCACGCCACCATGAAACTCACTGGGTGTCTGTGGGCCAGTCACCTGCCCTCAGCCTAGCCTACCTCACAGGGTTGTTGTGAGGATTAAATGAGGAAGTGGCAACCACGGGTGCCACTTTGAGCTTCTTGGAGGAGAAGATGGAATATAAATGTAATAAACAAATTTAGAAGTGTGTCTAAACCACAGAGCTTAGGGCTTGCCGATCAGAAGGTCGGCGGTTCAAATACCCGCGACGGGGTGAGCTCCCATTGCTCGGTCCCTGCTCCTGCCAACCTAGCAGTTTGAAAGCACGTCAATGTGCAAGTAGATAAATAGGTACCGCTCCAGCGGGAAGGTAAACGGCGTTTCCGTGCGCTGCTCTGGTTCGCCAGAAGTGGCTTAGTTATGCTGGCCACATGACCCGGAAGCTGTACGGTGGCTTCCTCGGCCAGAAAAGCGAGATGAGTGCCGCAACCCCAGAGTTGTTCATGACTGGACCTAACAGTCAGGGGTCCCTTTACCTTTACCTTTAACGTTGCTGGATCGTGCCCAGAGAGTTCTGGATTAGATTTTTGCCTTTACTATCATCTCAAGAAGGAAGTGAGTGAGTTCAGACAAACCATTAAAAGTTTTAAGTGGCTATGTGGCGGAAAGAAACAAAGCAAAACAAAAAGGTATCATCTCATTGCGGTAGTGCGCCATTTCAGTAGGACTGTTTCCCATAACTCTTGTATAGCACATCTTTGTAATGGCTACATAGAGATGTATATGTATACTGCTAATAGCATCAATAACATTTCATGGTCCTTGGGTGCTGCAGTCAATGCCCCGGATAAATGAATTCAACAGATGGTCCTGCTACCTGATCTGCACTGCATAGTAGAAATAGCTCACAGGCAGCAACCAGTTCAATAGCTAGGCCTTTGCTGCTGCCACTGCTATGGAAGTATGGTATATTAACAGTGTGTTGAAATGATGACTTTAAATATATTCATAAATTTAGCTGTTAATCACTCCTTGGGATTCAGAATATGTTGTTTACTTTATGCAGACAGCATGACATAGCCAATCTACTTTTAATGCCATCTCTAAACCCTGTTCTCCTGTTTTAAGACAGGGGTGTCCAACACATCGATCGTGATCTACTGGTCGATCCCTGCTATGTTTTTGTAGATCGCAGTCAATCGCTGGCTCCCTTCCGTTCCGCCGCGCCCCCCTCTCCCTGTGCCGGCATCTTCTATTGTTGCAGAAGGGAAGCCGGAGCTTAGAAACAGAAGCTGTTATCTGGCCAGCGATTGTAAGATTAGTTAGTCCCTTTAAAAAGGTCAACAACTTTGGCCTGAACCCCTAAAAAACGGGGGTAGATCACTGCCAGATTTTAATTTTGAAAGTAGATCGCAGTCTCTCGGGAGTTGGCCGCCCCTGTTTTAAGAGATACAAACAAGTCCACAACAGGCATTTGACAGAGCTACACCACACATGCACACACAAAAACATTTCCCTTTCCTTCAACACAAGGGGCAGCCTGTCAGGCACCATCAGGTATCAAAGTCTGATCTACAAGTTGACCAGGTGTTTTCTCTCCTCTCTTAAAAGTTCTGTGGTCAAAGATTGGAACACCAAATACTGAATCCAGCCCAGGACACCAATTCTCTTCAAAGTTACTGACTCAAGCGTCATATGCACACCATTTTTATAACACTTTAACAGTCATGACTTCCCCCAAAGAATCCTGGGAACTAGTTTGTTAAGGATTCTGGTCTCACAGAACTACAGTAGCTAAACTGTAAGCTGCTCTTCATAAATAAATAAATAAATAAATATATGAGTGTTTTAAATGGAAGGTGTTCATGTGACCATAATCAGATAGGTCCCAGCAAGCTGAACAAAACAAAACTCCAGCTGCAACTATGTAGGGTTGCCAGACTCAATAGTGGACAGGACTTCTGTGCCTTTAATTGCCCTGCTCTCTTTTGAGTCTGGAAACCTTAAAGAGAAACCAGCAGACCCTACAACTATGCCGCCTTGTTATGACTATCAATATATTTGGCAATATAACTACAAGGTGAGGAAAATGTCTGCTAGTGATATGGCAGAAACAAAGAAGTGATATTTAGCTTCTGCAGCAGCTAAAAATGAGTTTTAGGATCCAGTGTTCTGGTTCCTGCTTATTGCACATACCTGTTATATTGGTTAACATTGGTTTGCATCTGTGTATTTGGTATAATAAGGATGCATTGCATATGAATTATAGTTAAGGTCAGTGCTTTTTTATGGGGGGATGCAGGGGTACGCATACCCCTAAGTTTGGCCTCATTGAGGGGGCAGTATTTCAATATGGGTAGGAAAATGAGAGTACCCCTAAACATTTTTTTTAAAAAAAGCACTGGTTAAGGTGACACAAAGTATTAGAGGGAAACTGTGATAACAGGGAAAGGCTGACATTGAAGGGTGAAGGTCAAAGATAGGGGGAGTAGATAGTAGCTAACTCATGCAGACTGTATATGTTTAGTTCTCTTTAATGAACACATTTTATTGGCTCAGAAATAGCCTTGTTTACTTAATAGTTGTGCTGCCAAGGTTATTGGAACTTAAAATTAACTCACCTCATGAGCCAGCCCAAGTTGGAAGGTCTTTCCTGAATTATGCCAGCAATGTTGAAAGAGCCATCTAGGTTACAGTCCCACATTAAAAATAAAAGCATGACGGAACGGGAGATGATTGTAAATAAACTACTGTGCACACGTATGCTATCATCTAATGTGGTGTCAGCCTTTTCCTGTAGCGAGACATACACATGAACCAAACACAATGTCAGGGAATGAGCAAAGGCCTTAGTTATACACTTCACCATTCTCCCAACCAAGGCTAGCCCAAGACATTTTGCTGCCTGGGGCAAAGGGCAAAATGCACCCATTCCATATATAGTAGTGAATCCTACTTCAGTACTAGCATTGTGGGACTGCACTACCCCTGAGAGAGGTCAGCAGGGTGGTTATAAAGATGGAGGACAAGGTGCATGACACACAACATAGAATTGTAGTTAGGAGGGACCCTAAGGGTAATCTATGACAGATGACCATGCAACATCTGCTTAAAAATCTCCTGGGAAAGAGAGCCCACCATCTCTCATGGAAGTCTGTTCCATTGTCAAACAGATCTTATTGCCAGAAAGTTATTCCTGCTGTTTAATCAGAATCCCTTGTCTTGTAAATTGAATCCATTGGTTCGGGTCCTAGCCTCCAGAGCAGGAGGAAACAAGCTTGTTCCATCCTCCATCCTTAATAATAATAATAGTAATAGTAATAATAATTTATTATTTATACCCCACCCATCTGGCTGGATTTCCCAAGCCACACTGGGCGGCTTCCAACAAAATATTAAAATTATATTAAAACATAAGTCATTGAAAACTTCCCTAAACAGGGCTGCCTTCAGATGTCTTCTAAAAGTCAGGTAGTTGTTTTTTTCCTTGACATCTGATGGGGGGGGGCGTTCCACAGGGTGGGCGCCACTACCAAGAAGGCCCTCTGCCTGGTTCCCTGTAACATCACTTCTCACAGTGAGGGAACCGCTAGAAGGCCCTGGGTGCTGGACCTCAATATACAGGCTGAACGATGGGGTACTCCTTCTGGTATACTGGGCTGAGGTCGTTTCGTTTAGGGCTTTAAAGGTCAGCACCAACACTGCCACATTCTGGACTTCTATACTTCTGTTTTTGCAGCCTAGAATAGGATTAGATTTTCTTTCTTTCTCTCCCCCCCCCCTTCCTTTTCCTTTTCGCTGCTGCTGCTCCATTACACTGTTGACTCATGTTCAGCTTGTGGTTTACTAAGACCCCTAGATCCTTTTCACATGTACTACTGTCAATCCAGGTGTCCCCCCCCCCATCTTATATTTGTGCAGCTGGTTCTTCCTGGCTAAGTGCAGAATCTTACATTTGTCCCTCTTGAAATTCATTTTGTTATTTTGGGCCCAGTTCTCCAATCTGTTAAGGTCACCTTGATTCCCAGTTCTGTCTTCTTTGACACTTTCTACTCCTCCCAGTTTGCTGTTATCTGCAAATTTGATAAGCATCCCCTCAATACCTTCATCCACGTTATTTATGAAGATGTTAAACAACAACGAGCCCAGGGCAGCCCCCTCTGGCACTCCGCTTGTCACTTTTTTTCCAGGATTCACATTAGCCCTTCCTGTGGCTAATGCATGAGTAGGGTTTACATGCCCTTGATTTTTAAATCAATTGGAATAAGTGTTGGGAATGCAAAGAGAAAGAAAGTACTTTCTATCATATGTAGTGGTTTTGCAGTAAGGTTAAAGCTTACTGGGAAATGATATATAATGAATTGAAAAAGATGTCTAAAATAACACTTGGGGATGACGATCCCAGAAGCTTTCCTTCTGGGAATTATAGGGGTGGAACTACCTAAACAGTATAGAAATTTTTCATGTATGTGACTACAATGGCAAGGATGTTATTTGCCCAAAAAATGGAAAGAGGAAGAAGTCCCGACAAAAGAAGATTGGATACAAAAACGCAAGGACTATGAGTTTTGCACAAATGGTGAAACTTACCGGAAAAATAAGAAATCAAGACAACCAACTTTTTATAAAAAAAATGGAAATGGTTTATTGAATATGTACAAATAAATTGTTAACAGATAAGGACATTGGCAGAATTATTGTAATAACCTGCAATTTCATAAAAGTAAATAATTAAAGTAGGTGAAGAAAAGAATAAAAAGAATGAGTTAATTTAGAATATGCAGGAAATGATAAATATAAATTTAATGAACCGCAGAAAGAGGGGGAAGGAAATTGAGTTTAGAAATGTTAAAATGACTGTAAAACTATTGAAATGTATATAACTGAAAATCACAAATAAAAAATTTAAATGAGGAGGAGGAGGAGGTTGCCAAGAAATTAATCTGGCATCTCTAGCTGTCCCTTTAACGGTAGTTTGGTATTCAGTTATATCCATTTCAATGAAGACCTTCACCCACTATAGCCCACATTTTCCTTCAAGCCCTAAATGACTTGGGGCCAGAATAGTTAAAGGACTAAGGGTGGCTATGCACACTAGGTATCAGACTTTACATTGGCTGCCTTCACATGGAAAAGTGGGATATAAATGGAATGAATACATTTCTGCAAATTGATCTGCTGTGTTAAAGACACAAGAGCAGATCAGGCTATCTTCTGCTCCTTTAGACATCCTAGCAATTTAACTCTTGCAGCTTTGCCCGGAGGCTCTGCAATGTTTTCAAAAAGAGAGCATATAAATATAGTTTGCTTGTAAATTGGCACATGCAAACAGAAATCTGTGGTCTTTTTTCTTTTCCTTTTTGGACAATGTCATACCCTCCAACATGGCCCAGAGGAAAACAGGGATGCACGTCTTTTGGGGCCGCGATTTCACAGGATCCAGGTGACGTGTGCAAGAGCATAGTGCCCCCAAATGGGATGTCCCACTTAAATCAGGGCAGCTGAGGGGTATGCAGTGTGCAAGTGACCACCCTACTTCTCCTTATTTTCATGAGCAATCTCTCACAATCAATTCTTTCTAACACACACACACACACACTGTAATTGACTGATTACATGTGGTTGGTACTAATCCAGCTGCTTATCACAATGCTCCCCTGGTCCCATTAATCTTGATGGATGTCTGTGATAGGCTTTCATGTGATGATCTATTCCTTGTATGCAATGGAAATGGCTGGAGCCAGCTACACCAACCCTCCTGAGGAAACAGGTTAAGCCCTTGAACATCTTTTCATTGTAATCAACAGGCAAAGGGTAGGGGAGATACATACATACTTTGGCCTCATGTTTGCCTCTTCTTTAGAAGGCTGGGCTGCCTTTTCCTCCCAGGGCCAAGAAGACAGGAGCCTCCCTAGTGTGAGAGGGCTATATAAATAATAGTATTTATTGCTATGAGGCATTGACATTTCGGTCGTATAAAGAAAATGCCCTTGGCAGAGTGGTCTATTCTGAAGTATGAGGTATTGTAAGTGATAGTGGGATTATGTGTTCTGTGTATACAAATAGCAATCACCTTGAGAAAAAGGAGAAGGTGCCATAGATTAGCTTTCTCCAAGCGGGTGCCCCCAGGTGTGTGATCTCAACTCTCCTCAGTCCCAGCAAATATGTGAATCAGAGGCCCAAAAAAGATTACTTCACCCTTTCCCTGCCTACTTTTTCCTTGGCAAATGCTCCTCCTTCCCTGAGGGATTTAGCCTAGGCACTGCCTCCTGTTGCTCCTTTCCTTGCTCTTGGCTTATTTGTAGAAATGATCTCTGCGTGTGGTCCTTTCAGGATGACATCCTACTGCTGCCTCTGTCATCTCCGGCTGAAAGGCCTGCAGAAGAATGGCATCAAAGAAATAAAATGCAGAGAGTCAAGGATGTATCGGTGTGTCGGCCTCAATTCCTCAGTGTCTATCATTTTATTATCTGCAACATTTCTGTTGCATAAATTGAATGTTAACCAACAGTAGAAGGGAATCGAGGTTATTTCTACTTCATGTTGTATTACTCTGTGTGTAATATGAGACTTAATATCCATTAGCAATACACTTGCAACAAGCATTGTAGTTACCTATCCCTTCCTGTGGGGATGGGCCATAGCTCAATGGCAGAGTATCTGTCTTGCAAACAGAAGGTTCTAGGTTCTGTCCCCAGTAGGGCTAGGAGAGACTCCTGCCTGAACTCCTGGAGAGCTGCTTGTTTCTAACTTATTAAATGCCTGCCTCGTCTTTCCTCCCAGTGGAACCCAATGTCTGCTGAATGGTAGCAAGAGTTTGCAGGGGCCTTTACACTTACCCAGAGTTTGCTCCCTTGGGGAAAATAAGGCACAATGGAGGCTAGTGTCTTTAAGAAATATGGCTTATTCACACATATTTACACCAGAGTTTTATGGAGGGAGTGCAGAGTGCATCTCTTGCTGCTCCTCTCATAGCTTCAGCAAGCTTGGACCCAGAGCAGAAGTCAGCCATGATCCCCGTTCTCTGCCTCTCCCAGCCAGCATCACGTGACGTTCTGGCCCCTCCCTTCTTCTTCCCAAAAACCCTTGCTCAAAAACCAGTTTTAAAGGACACCTTTTTTCCTGTGGTGACATCACACCCTCTGTTGCCCTGACAACCTCCCCCTCCCAACTCTGCTATTGTTTATTGCCAACTAGCACACAGCTAGAGGAGGAACGGAACCTGCCTTCTTGTCTGATGTTGAATGTCTCACCTTTCATCAGGGTAATGACTCTGCAATCACCTGTCCTTGTTCTTTGACGGCACCTCTCTAAGCCAAGCTCCTGAGGAAGCTGGCTGGATTTTTTTTAGGTCTTGCTAAATCCATTGATCAAACCGCACATTTACTAATTTCAGCAATTGTGGGGAGAACCTGGCACCCAGGAATTTCAGGTGATTCTTGCCCCCTGCAATCTCATAACTAACAATTGGACTATAACTGAGTCCCATAGCTTTCAATAGCAATGAGCTGTGCTTTGAGGCCATAATATTTCATTGAAATCCATGCCTTGTTTTGTGTCGAGTTCAACATTGAAAAACAGAATGCTGCACCATTACTCATTCATTGATTCTTGTCGCTGTGCCCGCTTCAGGCTGCCAATGCGTGAAGGGAATCACAAGAGCAGAGAACTGAATGCCAGCTTCTTGCCAGCTTCAGACAAGCCTCAGAAGTACTAAGGCAGTTTTCCTCTGCCGCTTCCCCCTATACTGTTCCAAGACTTACCTTCTGCTTTCACTTTGTAAACCTGTCATTGTAACTAATGCCTAAGTGCTCCTGTTCTTCCCCGACATGACTATATATGGGAAGAACAGAGAAGCTGCCCTCTCTGTGAAATGAAATAAATGTTTAGTGTAACTGTCGAGAGGGAGAAAGCTCAGAGCTTCCATGGTACGGCTTACACAGTACAGCTGTACAGCTGCAAAGGGTCAGCACTGGGAAATGAAGAGCAGGCATAAAGTTGAACCATTAGGGAGGAGGGATCTACTAAAATGTAGCAGACACAATTCTGATGAAATTGGACAGGTGCCTGATGCTGAAATGGCAAAACTCTTCTGAAAACACCATCTTTCTGGCTGTAGAGGTTGAGCAGGCTTGAGCTAGGAAACTTCCTGCTGAACAGAGGCGATGTTTGAACTGCAGGGGTGTGTGGGGGGTGTTATGTATTTAGGAGCACAATTACGTGGCACTTTTTTAAGCCACATGCACCTTGAGGATGGTATGGCAAAGAGAAGTCACAGCAAGGCCAGAATAGGCTTGCATGGTATGTCTCCTTTAAGAAACTGTGTCTTCCTGGCACTGATATGCCAAATTGTGAGAAAAGCTATGCAAATGCAGCCTTAGGAATAGTTCAGACATAATATTTCCAGTCCAGTAAACCATGGTTTGTCACCTCGAATATGATATACTGTATGTGCCTGTATGCTCCTTTCTCCCTTCCCTTTTCTCTTCCCCTCTTAAGATCAGTTTAAGGTATCTTAGTTTCTTAAAGTAGCTTTCCATGGCATCCAAATAGGAAACCATTGTTTAAGACAGAGAACTAAATCTGGACAGAATGAACTAGAACTGCAGACTTTGGCTAGCGCAGAAAAGATTACACATAAATTGAGTGTGTCCAGGGGGCTAGAGCAGAATGCTTTTATGTAATCAGGTGAGATTTTATTTCCTATGCTTTCGACCAGGCACCCCCAAACTTCGGCCCGCCAGATGTTTTGGACTAAAATTCCCATCTTCCCCGACCACTGGTCCTGTTAGCTTGGGATCATGGGAGTTGTAGGCCAAAACATCTGGAGGGCCCCAGTTTGAGGATGCCTGCTTGGACTTAGATGTTCAACATTCACAATCCATGCCAGCACAGGAAATATGGATGTCTTGGTTTATATTGGTGTGTCACCATTTATTTCTCTTATTTATTGTTCTCTTATTTCTCTTATTTATTTATTATCTTATTTATTTGCTTTGTATACAGTATGATGTAATTATTGCAGATATTATTGCAGATATTAAAATTGTGCTGTTTGAAGCGACTGGATGCATAAGAACCGGGTCCTTTTGGAATGAAGCATTGTCCAGACCAGGGGTCGGCAACCTAAGGCCCATGGGCCACAAGCGGCCCATAGGGGTCATTTAACTGGCCCACGAGCCACCCACTCGGCGAGTCCCCGTGCGCTGCACTAAACTGGTGCAGCGCAGCGTGGGAACTCACTTCTGCAGCACCAGAAATTGCATCTGTGCAGATGCTGGAAATCACGGGCATGTGTGTGCGATCCAGCCCATGGAGGATCTCTGCTGGAGTGAACCAGCCCAGGCGAGGTAAACCTTGCTGACCCCGGATCCAGACCCATTAGATTGTTCAAAACTTTACTTGCAGACCTTTCTTCTAAACAGAAAGAAATGCAGTAAATGATGCATCCAAATAATTCCATACAATATCCTGTGCAAGTCCTGCACAGGTTCATCTTCTTAGAAATAAACTTATAATCAGAGCTGATAAACACAGCTCTCTCTTTCACAGGCTCCATTAGCCTGCATTCCTGTCCCTTAAGGTATGCAGGTCCTAGAGAGGCATCCTACTCTCATAGAGCCTGAGAAAAAAAGACTAAAGGCAACTCCCTTTCAAAATGGAGATTTGCAACCCAATACCTGATCTAAGGTTAAACACTCACGTGTTAGCTAGTAGAGAATAACAACAGTTAATTATCAGCCAGATAAAGCACAGAAACCACTTCTTTAGCTTTAGTGGAATTTTCCAGTTAAAGCCTTCCAGCAATACACACTTAGCCATTCCTCATTTCAGTGTCAATTAGAAAATTATACTTAACAGTAATAGCCTCCAACTGCACTTTTGAGTTTTTTGTAATGGTAATATTTTATTTTTTAAAAGCATTAGCTCTGACCAACTGCACTATGGAGTTCTTGATCAGGAACACCATAGTATGGCCAATGCTAGCAGGACTTTTAAAGAAATAACTGGGAGAGCACTGTAGGGCCTTGATTGTTTCTTTGCAGACATGTCTATACCTACCTCACACCTGATGTCACATGTGGAATGTATTACCCCCCTTTTTCCTTTGCTTTGATATTTCTTACCTGTTTTCTGCAATGATTTTGTTTGATTCTGTATTTAATAAAAAATAAAGTAAATAAAAAGATGAGATTTTGTTTCCCTGCTGAAAAACTATGTGCTTCAGGGTTGTTGTTTTTTTTGGGGGGAGGGGGGAATGTCACATTGTGGTTAGTTGAAAAAAGAAGAGAATGTTTCCCATTTCCTTCTTGTGGATGCACTGAGGATGAGAGGGAAGGAAGGAGTGCACATGCCCAAGGCTCATTCATATACTGAAAATATCTGAACAGTCAACGAAATTAAAAAGACCCCCTATTTTGCATTGCACATATTCTCTCCTCCTCTTGCACACCTTCTCTTGTGATAAGTACATTTTACATTGAGGGACAAAGATAATTTAGGGAAAGAGAGAAACAGGAAATGGATTTAGCAGAGAAAGCACTAAAAGAGTTATTTCTTTTTATTATCTCATTGTGATGAAATAATGCAGCAGTGTCCTATCTTACCTGTGTGGGTTTTCCCCCCAAGCAAACTGTTAAGCGTGCTTACAATCTAATAAATGACCAGTACTGGGAAAGTATATAGTGAATGAACTCACAGTGATCTGGCATTGTCAGGCTTTGCCTCCAAATACACTGTTCAAGAGCTATGTGCCACCTAGTGACCTTATGGGAAACAACAAAATATGAATGTGCGTATGGACATAGCATGGGAATCAGAAGGTAGAGAATGTCTCTTCCAGAAACAACTTCCACAAAGAAAATTTCCCAAAATATTGCCATCTAGAATGAAACTGATAATTTGAATCCCCCCCCCCCAAAAAGAGTTCCTAGTCTAAACAGAAAGATGGAACAGTGATCGTTATTTAATATGTATACTTGCATGATAACTCATAGCTGTTGCATAGGACAGAAATGAGCAGAGAACATGCAAGAGTATAGATCAGGGGTGTCAAACTCTAATTCATCGGGGGCCGCATCAGCAGTTTGGTCACCCTCAAAGGGCCAGTTGTGTCTGTAGGACTATGTGTCCACTCTTTATTATCATAAATTATTGTCACTGCATTCAATTATTACTGTTTTTTGTAATAATGTAAGCTCATTCCCGCCCCCACGCGGATCACATTCCTGCGTCGTGGCGCGTGTGTGGGAGGGGATGTAAACGAGGGAAATTTGAACAAAAGGTGGGGATCGATGGCTTCCGGAGGGGGGGCTCAACTAAACCTTCGGCAGGAAGGAGAAAGCCACTGCTGGGATTAAAAACCTGCAGATGGAAAGAGGGCTTCCCTCCCCCGCCCTGCGCACACCCAAACCCCGCTAGGCAGGATGCCACACGCTGCAACCCACCCCATGCTTTGGAGAGGGGCAGGAACATGGTGTGCAGCGCCAACTCCCTGCTTTGCTTTTGCATCCTCCCTCCTCAGCGCCAGAGTCCCTTCCCCTCACGCTGAGGGAGGGCAGCGGATTTCCCGAGGAGGAAGGCGGCGGCAGCCCCAGCGGACGTGCATCTTCGCCTCAGAGCTGCTCTTCCTCCCACCCACGCTGTTGTCATCTTCGCCGCCACCTCTCCCTACCGGGACTGCAGGCAGAGGAGGCTTGAAAACCTCCCCCCCCCAAAAAAAATTCCCCTCCCACCTACTCAAACCGCAAGACGACTCCATCTGGAGCCCTACATCACGAGGGGCTGAGAGGAGGAGGCGGCAGAGCGGGAAGAGCAGGAACCCATGCCGTCACCGCCTCCTCCCTCCCGGCCGCCCCCCGGGGAGCAGCTCCGCCAGAACTGAGAAGCCAAAGGGCGGCTCGGGGGTGGGGGGCAGAGCAAAAGCCAGGCACCCTCCCGAGTGTCTATGAGGAGAAAACGGGGGAAGAGGGAAGAGAAACCCGGCTCCATCAAGAGAGCGGCTGTTGCGCTTAGCCTACTTCCCCCTCAGGCTCACTCCGCGTCCCTTTCGCCCGCTCGCTCGCCCACCTCCTGGATGCAGCTGAGGAGAGGAAGGGAAGCGGCGGGCGGCGGCTCCCCAGTGCCGCCTCACTCGCTCTCGGAGAGAACAGCAAAGCCCGCCAAAAAAAAACAACCAGCGCTGCTCCGTCCCGGCACCAACTTTGCCGGCGGCGCCTGTAGGGCTTTCCTACCTCCTTGGCGGGCTTCCTCCTCCTCCTCCTGCATCTTACTTCCCCGTCTGGCCGCTGTGCCACCGCCTCCCTCAGCCTCATTCGAAATTGAAATTCCCTGGCCAAGGCCGTCAGCGCGGCTCCCGGTTTTGACCCTCGGCCAATTGCAGGCTCCAGAACTACTGTCAGCGGCTACTGTCGGCGGTGGCTACGCGGGCCACATGACGAGGTCTGGCGGGCCGGATTAGGCCCCCGGGCCTTGTGTTTGACACCCGTGGTATAGATGATTCAAATGTTATTTCTTCTACTACAGAGAGAGCTACTTCTGCAGAAATCTAAGTACCTAATCCTTTGCAACGGAGCAACTGCAGACATGTAGGATTGAAAGATCCTAACCAGGTGCCCTCCTTTGGACTACAACTTCCATCAGCCCCCCCCCATCCACCTTTGTTAGCTAGGGGTGGGTGTTGTAGTTGTAGCCCCTAACATCTGGAGGGCATTAGGGTGGGGGAAAGAGGTTCATAGAGATGCTAAGAAGAGAACACCTTGATTCATCAAAAAGAACTTGTGCCACTATTGTCAGCTGTTCGGGATGAGGTGGCCAGATGGTGAAGGGCAGAAGAAGCCCCCCCCCAAAAAAAGAAGAGTGGCGGGCCAAAGAGTAGGAAGTAGATCTCTTGGAACACTTGACTCATCATAGTGTAATAAGAGGTGTGGCTAAATATGGTAGGTTTGACACTGTATTATTGCCACTCTCCAGCTATATTAACAGAAATAACACCCCCACCAGCTCCCAGTGACCCACGCCATGCTATGGAGGGGATATTTCTCGACAGGTTAATTGTAGTGTGGATATATGAATTGTATACTCTGTAAGTTCCATTTGTGTCAAAGCTGGAAGCCTTGAAAAGATTGCTCTGTATGTCAATTGCCATCAGCGCTGGTATTTTATTGCTGTTTGATTTCGTAATTTTTTGGGGGGGAATTCTTTTCTTTTCTTTTCAAGGTGCTTCCATTTTGTATACCTCTTAGTAATATCATACATGGAAATTCTGCACATGGAGACAGAAAAGCAGTCACCTGCTATTCTTAGCAGGTTTTGTTTGAAAGCATACGTTTAATAAATGGAAACAAAAGTGAGAATTGGAGCAGCCCTGTGGGATTTGAAGCCAGCTTCCCAAGAGCATTTGAATGTAAAAAAACAGAAAACAGAAGCGCCTGCTGGCTTTGAGTTAACTCTACATTTCCTGAAGAACAGTGTGGAATTCTCTGTGTGAAGGGGTCCCACTCGTTTTTTTGGAGGCGGTGTACCAATGAGGAAGAAAAACACACTATTAGGAATGTCTGTGCACGTTTGGGTCTGCCAAACACCCCCCCTCCCGGTCGAAAGACTTTGTGCCTTTTACAGATGTGAAGACATGATGCCCCTCCTTCCATTCCTACCTAGTACAAGCACCTTGTGTAAACTTAGAAAGATAAGAAGCTGCCTTAAACCAAGTCAGGCACTTGGTCCGCCTAGTTCAGTGCCATCTACACTGACTGACTGGAGCTCTCCAAGGTCTCAGAAAAAAACATTCCCACTCCTTCCTGGAGATGTCATCAGGGAAAGAACTTGGAACCTTCTGCATGAAAGTCAGATATTCTACCACTGAGCTTTCGTCCTTCAGAGGTTACTTGCCCTCTTATCCCTCTCTGCTCTTCATACGCCAAGACATCCCCACCTGTGGCTTTTGCTTCTTGCCGCTTTTAGCACCCGCCGCTGTCTAAAGGTTTCGTACCCCTTCTGCCTCTTTCCCTTGTTGCCCTTCATGCCTGAAACTGCTTCACTCCTGTTTCACAGAACTTCCTTCAGGTTCTGCCTCAAAACTCAGCTTTTCGAAGGAAACTTTGGCACAACCTAGTCATCCCAGTGCTCTACTGTAAGTGGAATAACTCAGGCATCCCTTTTCCCCAATGAAGACTCCATTTCCCTCTGTTGCCTCACACAGCCATGTGAATTATAGATTTAAGCTTCTAGGGGCAGAGATCTGTCCTCGTGCACCCTGGAAGTGTCATTCACATTGATGGTGCTGTAGTAATCACCATACTAAATTCCACAAGTGTTGTTTCCCCTCATGGCTGCAGGACCTATGATTGACAGCTGCCACATGTAAGTCTGGGTGTGTCAGTCCTATTCATTGATTACTGTACATATGAGCTTAGCCTTTGTTGTGATTGTGATATTGCAAAACAGTAGTGCTGCACATTTAAAATAAAAGGTGCCATGGCCTGTTCTTGTGCATGTAACAATTGATTGATGTGCCAAATGATACCACTTTCCCCAAGCATGCAAATGGAAATGATCACCTATATTCCATACAGGTATATTGGACATGTGAAAAGCTAGCAGCCCTAATAGCCATACAGTTTCATTTTCAGCTAGTATGCAATAGAACTGAGACTGGAGTGTGGACATTGTACTACCCAGCGGTGGGTGTCAACAAGTCTATTTACATAACAATGAATAGTCAGTGAATCAGGAAATGGCTTTGAGAATTGGCATCACAAGGTTTCGTAGGTAATTTTCACCTGGAAAATTAGCAACTCAACCTAGCCCAAGATTTATCTTGTCCTGCATGTTGATATAAAATTTGAGTTCAAAAGTTTAAGGGAGCATCATCCAAAGTTTGAGCTACTGTTTATTTACTTGGGGGAAGGAAACATGTATGTCCAAGAGAAGTTGTAATTGAAACACACTAAAATGCTTCCATTTCAAATTCTGAAGATACCCAACACGATTATTCAACATATTTAATATTCATATTTATAGAAGTATTTCTAGACCACCATATCATAAAATATCAAAGCAGTATATTATACTATTAAAAAAGAAAACATCATTCATTTTTTTTAAAAAAATACAGATAATCATTACGGTGATTGACTAATCAACAATTAAACAGCTGCAAGCTCAAAAGGATTTTCAAAAGACACCAGAAAATAAAAGAGAGAGGACGACTGCTAAATCTCTGCTAGAAGAGTGGCAACACCATTTTCTAGCTGAGGCCAACAGGAACAGCTAACATCACTCCTCTGGAAGATCTCAGTGATCAAGATAGACCATAAGGTTTCAGGTGGTCCATAAGTTATCCTGAGCCCAAGTTGTTTGAACTTCAAGGCTTTGTATATCAACCCAAGAATCTTGATCCTGGCCCAATAAGCATATGGGCAGCCAGTGCAGATGCTTTAGCAGAGGAGTACCATGTTGTCAGCATTTTCTATCCGCTGCAGCTTCTGGACCAGGCTCAAGGGCAGTCCCACACAGAGCACATCACAGCAATCCAATCTTGAGATTACAGATAGATTGACTACAGTGACCAAGTGATCCCGATTCAGATATGGCATCTTCACTGTACTATTTTCGGCTAAAAACATGTTTGCTTAGACCCAGGTATCTAGAATGCCAGGGTTTTTAGTTTATTGGGTTTTGGTTTTTTGAACATTTTAATTAATTTTACTAATAATCTTATTGTTTTATTCATTTGGTAACCTGCTTTGAGGGTTTTAGTCTTTTAAAATCAAGCAGTATAATTTTTATGAAATAAAAAATAAAGCTGGTAAAAGGCCCTCCTTATACAGTACCTATTTGGTGATATTAAGCATGCTATTCCCTGTTCTGCTGCTAGGTGACAGCATACTACCTAGAGAAACACTACACTAATTTACAGCAGTCTACGATTATGAAATGTGTTGGTATATGACAGACCCAACATATAGCTACCGGTAGTGTGATATTAACATTTCCTTAGCTGACACTGTTAGCCTTCTTGCATATAATAGGTATGGATTTCTTTTTCTTGTGTTTGGAACACCTGTGTGGATTTCACAAGCACTTTGATTGATCCCATAATATGATCCTTTCACTCCATTAAAATGGGTGTGAAAGAACAGAATCGTTACACAGTAAACAGCATGGATGCTTACCAAGTTCTTGCTATCTGAATTTCCCCAGAGTTGGCACTTTCAAAACACCAGCTCTTGTTTCAGGAGCAATACTGTTTGGTTAGTCATCCACCATTCTTCTCTCTGTCTCTCTGCGTGTGTTACAAATTTTCAAATGGATCTTATTTTATCCAGTGCAGCAGATTATACACAAGGATTCTTTTCTCTGCTGTGATTTAACTAGTGCCCCTTGAAAAGAGTGGAGCTAGAGCAGAATTAGGAGTTTACTGGCTTTTCTAACCACGACATTGGCTGTTTGGCTGAGAACACAATTTTACTGGATGCATCAGTAAAAGACTGCCTGGTTGTAATGGCAGTCAGGTCACCTCCAGACTGTCAGTATTTTGCAGGAGGAATCCAAGCACAAACTGGGAAATGTAGGTTTGCACAATCAAAATGGATTCATGTGCTCTGTTGTCCTTGCACAACACATCCACTTTTTTTAAAAAAAGATTTTTGGCAGTTGGGAAAGTGGCTGGGAAATGCATTAAAAATGGTGGGCTGAATTAATGATTAACAGGAAGAGATAAACACCTTGCAAAACAATGCAGGATGAATGCTCCTTGTGTGGAACGCTCATTCCAAACAAATAGGAACAAATTATAAAGAAAGACGAGATCTAATCTAACCTCTGCGTCAGCTTTCAGCACGCCAGTCAAGACAAAAGCTCAATAAATAGGTCATCTGAAGGAGGATTAGATTCTCATACTTCCCTGGCCATTTAATGAGCAGTGTCGGTGCTGCTGCTTGGTCAGTTCTTGCCTGCTGTCCAGACTAGTATGGTCCTAGCTTGCATTTTGTTGTGATCTCCACCTAGGAAGCTATACCTCAGAAAGCACATGCATCTCTGCAGCTCTCAGGCAGCAAAGCAAGAACCTGCTCCCAGTTAAACCAGGAGAATGGTGGGGTAGAAGCAGGGCCGGATTTAGGTTTGATGAGGCCCTAAGCTACTCAAGGTCCCTTTACCAGCTGTCCTTTGTCAACAACAAATTGTTGCTGTTTTTTGTGTTGAATATATGCTATATGGTAATTTACGGACCTAATAAGTATCTAAAGCCATTTGCACATGCAGAATGTGTGCGCCCTATATACATAGCTGTCAAGTTCTCCCTTTTTTAAAGGGAAATTCCCTTATGCTGAATAGGCTTCCTTGCGATAAAAGGGAAAACTTGACAGCTATGCCTGTACATACAAAAATGAGCAAACCAGTGATATTTTGGGGATCAGGCTAGTAGGCAGGGCCAATTAGTTACATCATAGGAGCCTACACAACACAAAACACTGTTGCTATATGCAGGTTTTATTTTATTTGTTTTTTAACTTATATTTTGGAAATGTACATCCAGGTTTTTTTCCTTTAAATTTTTTTGGGGGCGTGCCCTAAGCTATATCTTGTTTAGCTTATACAGTACGTAAATCCGGCACTGGAGCCTAGAAGGGTCAACGATCCGACTCTGCAGAAGGCAGAAGAAATAAAAGCAGCGGGCTATTGCGGCTCTGGATGCGTGTGCAAGGCGAAGCCACGGGGAGGGGAGGGGCGTGTACGCGTGCGACCATGCCTGCAATTGCTCCACTGGAAACACGGCTGCGTGCTTCTAATCACCGATCTGTTCCTGAAGAGCAGCACCGGAGAAGCCACTCCGTTTAACCCTTTAGCTTTAGAAGCAGAGCGTTGAAAACAGCTGGTCCCGAGTCCCGACCCCGTTCACCGCAGGCATGCGAGGATCTTTCTTTAGATCCGTATGTAACAAATAAGCTCTACCATTGCGCCGTCCCGTTCCACGGAACCTCTGTGCAGGGTGGTGGTTTCCTGGAGGAACCCTTTCCCGGTCACACGAAGCGTCCCGTCTCGCTGCGGCGCTTCCTGCCGGCGGACTGCAGGTTAGTGATGCAGGCGAGGCACTTTCGCCTGAGGACGCGAATGCGGCAGCCCAGACCTCTCCCTCCTCCTCCTGCTGCTGCTGCTGTGGACTAGTCTCTGCAAATACATAACCCTTAGTTGCAAGAACCCTACCGCCAGACTCTAGGAAAATGAGCTTTTCATTCACCCTTCGGGAATTATGAACGCTAATTGTTGGCTTCTTTCCCTTTCTCCTGTAATTAAGTTGCTCCTTTCTATTGGTTTTTTTTCCTCCTTCCTGTCTTCCCCTTTGTATCAACGCGTGAGGGCTACATAAGGAAATAAACCGTGCCTGGAGAATGCCTGGGACTCTAGCCCTGTAGTCTAGGGTGCTTTCAGACGTAGGACCCACATCTCATCTAAACGGGTGTGTGAGGACGCCTTTTGATTTTCTCTTGCCCTGTATTTACACGGTGGTAGCGCAGCTGTTGCGACCCATCCTGGAATGCAACCAGGTGGGTCCCGACCCACCTGCTGGAGACCGGTGGTAGCTGGAATAGCATTTACCCCACCCCCAAAACGGAGTACAGCTTGGTCGTGGTTCCTTCTGGCAGCTTTACACATTACAAAATTCTGCATAAACATTGATTGTGTGGCAGGTTTGTGCAACTACCACATGTGTTGATCATTGGTTTGGCAGGGAAATGTGTTCTATCTGTTCTAAGAGGAATCTAGGCATTAGCCTTTGCTCAAATTAAGCTCTTAATATGCTGCAGGGGGTGATACAGTCATCTCCTTACATACTTTTAATTTCCACATTTTGTTAATATGGAAAGAAGAGTCCTGCTGCCTCTGACAGTTCTTGGGCTTGTTCTTTTTATGGTGTCATGACCAAAATCTCAAAAGTAAAGGGTTTGATGTAATTTCAGAATCTGAAGGAGTTGTAAGGTTCTGAATTACTGGCTGTGACCATAAGTGTTACCCATATTGAATCTGGTAGGACTTAGTCAAGGAAGCATGCTTAGGGCTGAAAGTGCTCTACAATCTGGATTAAGTGGAATGATTGGTACAGGCCTGATGGATGAGTTTTGCCCAATGATTGAATTAGATGACTTTTGAAACCTTTTGAGCAGGAATGGGGAATCTTCCTGGGGAAGTGGCATGGCTCAGCAGTAGAGCACCTGCTTTGCATGCAGAATGTCCCATGTTCAACCCCTGGCATCTCCAGGTAGGGCTGAGAATGGCTCTTACCTAAGAACATTGGGAGCTTCCCACCAGTCCCGTGTGGATGGATGAATAGCCTGGCTTGGTATAAGGCATCTCACTATATTTCTGTATCTAACCTCATGCCCAGTGACCAAACATAACCCTCTAAGCCGCTCTCTCTGCCCCTTGGGACTCTTCCTGGGCCACACCCCATTGTCTACCACACCACCTCTCTCCAAATGTTTATGCCTTAAATGAATGTGTCCTTGAACTCTTGGTGGCCTGGATATAGTATACTTTGTGTGTGTGAGAGAGATATCCCCTTCGCTGCTTTTTGAGTCTGTCCTGTTAAGTTGGGATATACCTGAATAATAGACAATAAGGAGAAATAAGAGGTTGTAAGATATTTCATGTTTAAAATGAAGAAAAATGGTATTTATCTGTCTAAATGTGCTATGGAACTTCTAAGGATTGCAGCATAAACTTCCTAGTTTCCTCCTTTTTCATGGTCTCTTAACTATTTTCTCTATCTTTTCCATTAGTTTAAAGGCAATTAGAGGTGATGGTACAAAAATTGGTTTTCTTCAAGCATATCCTGAGACTGTTGCACAATCTCTCTTCCCAAAGCTTAATGTACAAAGATTTTACAGTGAAATGTCAGTGTGGAGTGTGCACAGAATTCTAAATCAGTGTTAGGCAAGAAATTCTAATTTGGAATTTTATTACCAAACTGCCTACCAGTTTAATCTATACTGCATTGATTATTTCCGGATTTGCTGTGCTATGAATGTCTTTGCTCATTTTAACCCACAGAAGTTTGAGAAGCCTCCGTAAATGTAAATATCATGCAGGGTGGGGGAATAGAGATGGACAATGGCAGCTGCTAAGGCAAAAATTATGTTCAGACCAGAGCAGATTAGATCCCTTCCTTAAGGTTTATATCTGCTTCCTATTTGGGAAAGTTTGCAGCCATTGAATGAGCTATAAATCCAGAGGTGCAACTTTTTTAAAAATGTGAGGGGTTTTTTAAGGCTAATATGTGTTATTACTTTAAAACTGCTTCTAACCTAGAGCGTTGGATGAGACACTGTGTGGTCTGTGGGGCATTTGTTGTGCACTGTGTAAATCCTTACTGTAATCTTGTTTAAAAAGAAGCTTTGAGCTCCCAATTGGAGAAATGTATAAAACACTAAAAGGTCATCTGTCATGGATGCTTTAGTTGAGATTCCTGCATTGCAGGGGCTTGGACTAGGTGACCCTCAGAGTCCTTTCCAACTCGGCAATTCTCTGATTCTCTGATATGTCATCATAATGAATGAAAAAGCAGTTAAAATTTGTGAACATTATAATTTATCAAACCCCACTGGTGTGCATCGCAAAAGGGCCAAAAGTCTTTTTATGGCCAACCTCTGCCTGAAGAACTACTTTACTAACAGTTTCTTATCCTACAAATATACACTCATAGTTTTTCCATGTCATTTAGCAAATATACTTAGATGCACATTTTTCCAAATTTGGGACAAATTTATATTTGCCTGTCGGAACCATAAAAGTGTGCTGTGTGATTATTGGCTTGGGTTTTTCCTCTCCCCTGGGGTTATGAATGTAGATTTCATGGACAGGTGCCCAATTCAGTTTTCTCTGCTTCCTGGCTCTTGCACAAAAGAAAGACATGACTAAGGGAGGGAAGTGCTTCTTACCTTTTTTTTTCTTTGCTGTGCTTATCTCCACTAGATCTAGGTTCTTGTTTTTCCTTTAAGAATCCCAGCCTGAGCTGATGCAGCTGTATGAGAGCGGGCACAAAAGGCATTTCTCCCCCAGTTTCCTGATGCATTGATTCAGCATCTGCCAACCCTTCAGGCTATAGGTCACAGTCTGCACTGATTAGTCTAAAGCGGTGGACCAGAGAATCTCCTTTCCTCCTTCCTCTGTCCCTTTCTGTCGGTGAAGGTAGTCAACTGACACAAGGGAAGCCACCATGCTAAATAGATCCTTCATTTGCTTGGTACCATGCCCTGTGTTTAAAGTGTAGTGCTCTACTGGGATGAGTGTGGGAGACGTCAATTAGAATTGATCCAACAGCATTGAAGTGAAGACAAGAGAACAGTGGGAGAGGCCTGGTTTTTCCTGTCACTGCTGTGGTCTAAAGATCTATATGTTCCCACTTTGCGTCCTAAAGGACCTCCAGTGTAGCTCTAATCACACACTGACTTGTGTCTAGGGCACTTGAATGTAGCAGCAGGAACAGGGCTATGCTTCTTTCCCCACCCCAACATTGCATCTCTGATTGCATGGGCTTCCCAGTTGTGTAGAGCTTGTGCAAACAGTTCTCTTTCAGACCTCTTTGCTCAACATGTGAAAGTCGGGGTGAAGGGAACACAGTGTTGGGGGTTGGGCCAGTAGCACAGGGCCACACCTGCTGCTACATAGGAATGTCCTGCATGCACGTATCTGTATCTATAAGGCACATCTTTTCTAATTGTGTTTAACAAAATCTATTTAACTGCATGATTGTAACAAAACCTCTGAGTGGTTTACAAGAACGCCTAAATCATGCATAGTCTGGAGCTGAGCGTTCAAAGCAAAGATGTATTAGAAGCTGTATAGGTTTACTTCACCTTTGTGAGACTGTGTGAATTTTATTTGGAAATGAGTGTTTTTGTGTTGTATAGTGAGTGTTTTTGTTTTTATGGCCAACCTCTGTGACTGCTCTTGCTGATGTGAGCCTATGTAGTCAGAACAATAAAAACATTTTACAATTTGCCATAAACCGCTCCTGTAACTATGAAATGTGCATCCATTGCTGCTCACCTGGTGGAGACAGAAACTGCTTCCTGGCTCTAGCACAAAGTAAGTACTAAGCAACAGCTCCCAGAGCATTTGATCATGTGTTCTTTCAAAACTGGGTTCCGGCACCTCTCAGGTGGGCGCCATTCTAAGAAAACAAGGGTTCACGGCACCTCTTTTTCTAGACAAATTGCACTTTGAGTCCTCAGCACTGGTTGCATTTATGAGACTTCAGTTCTTGGGCTTCCTGCTTCCATGATCCTGTGTGGTGGCCACATACAAACAGGGATAAAGACCCAACGCATTTACTATTTCAAAACAACATTTGAAAATACAGTACACTAAAGGCTTAGAACAACTCTTGAAAATTAGTGGAGACCTTTTGGTTTTGCTGACTTTAGGGGGGTGAAATACTGTATAAGAAACCGGCCCAGCGAGTCCTTTGTACACAGAGACCAGATGGCCACTTCTATAGTGCCTTGATAGGCACTTCAGAAGGTCAAGCTGTCAGAAGCAACCAAATGGGCAGGAAGGAAGGGCTGCTACATTGCAGAGAATTGTTGTGTGAGTGAGCAAAAGAGCGAGAAGGATGTTGTAAAGCTGAGGACAGCGAGACATGTTTAGCTCTGCGCTGGACTTGGAGGCTTTCCTGGTAACAGAGCTGAGTCACTTGCACTCTTTATAAAGACTTGAGGAATGAGATTATCACCCCTCTTTTATTGCCCATTCCGGGTTGTCCAACCACTGCCACAGTGTCCTTACTCTTGGCAGATCAAGATGAGCAGGTGACAGCAAAGGTTGCAAGGTTTTCAGCTGGGGCAATCAGAATAAGATCCACTATTTGACTATTGATTCAAAACCCTAAAATGTATTTTATATAATTGACTTTTTATTTCTATTATTTGTATATTGTATTGTTGTTTTATTGCTATGGCCACTGGCTGATGCAAATAAAAATTCATTCAGAGTGGAGAAGCAAGATCTGTTGGGGTGTTAATTCTGTGAACCCCTCCAACCTCTGCCCAGGTTGTATATATGTGTAAATAAATATTCCAAGGATACCAAATCCTGAGTAACCACTGGAACCCTTGGCATCTCTCACTGCTTGGAAATCAGGATGGCATCTAACAGTAGACCTCCTTTTAGAACAGCTGCATTGGTTGTTGGTTCGTTTTGGGGCTCAATCCAAGGTGCACATGTTGGTGTTTAAAGCCCTAAATGTGGTAGGCCCCAAATATATGAAAGACCGCCTTCTTACCTACAGGCCCTCTCAGATGTTAAGATAAGCAGAGGGGCCCCTTTTGGTAGTTCTGCCCCAGATTTTTTTTTTTGGGGGGGAGGAGCAGCCCAGGAGAGGGGCTTCTCTGTGGCAACCTATAAGCTGTGGAACTCCCTCTTCACAGAACGTGCCCCGACACCTTCACTGTACAGTTTACATTGAATGCTGAATATGCACCTATTTACCCTGCCCTTTGACACTTGAGATGCATATTTTTCGGACCAACCCTATTCTTGTGATTGTCATATCGTTTAAACTGGTTTTTTTTAAAAATATATATATATTTTTATTAATTTTCCAATTAGAACCAATTATATCACATTCATTATTTCAAATTATACACATATATATCAATCAAACCGAATGTTATGCCAAATAATCTAGAAAAAAAATTTGGGTTCCCATGCTTCAAGAAATTGGGGGTTCCTCGCAACCGTCCACTGCCGTCTTTTTTCTAAAGTTCAAATCGTCTCTCCGAGTTCAAAATAATCCAGATCTTTCCCTTACAGTCACATAGATGTTTTCCACTTTCAACCGATTGTTTCCCAGCTGCTGAGATAAATATCAAACAAGGTTTCACAAATGTTCTTTCTCCTGTGTGGGTTAATCAGTCCAGCCTCCCCATAAATCTTCTTGGTCTGGAGCTCCCTGTTGCGTCGTCAACACAAAGCAGCGCCATCTTAAAAAACTCAAACCACTTTCGTTTTCTCTCATAACCATGTAGATTAACGATCTTTGTAAAATTTACAGCTTTTCCAGGCAGAAGACCCAAACATCAAACCATAGACTCGTTTAAACTGTTTTTAATGCTGTATTTTAAATGGTTGTGCCCTACCTTGGTACCTTAGGCTTATGGGTGGATAATAGAGCTAATAAATAATTAATAAATCTCTGTTGTGGTTTATAACTTTTGATTTATATTTGATTGAATTCTAAATAAGATATTTTGCGTGTCTTTTTTTTAAAAAAAATCAGTTGTCACCTATCCTTCAAATGAACTCAATATTTATTTTTAGCTAGGATTATAGTTCTGGGGAGAAGGGAGATGATTATTCATTTTCAGATGAATTTATGTGAGTAGCGAAGCAAATGTGGGGGGTTTGTATCTGGCTGTTAAAAATGTGTGCTGTGAACCATGTTGGATTATTTTAAAAGTATAGAGACAATTTATAAATTCTCAAAACAAGTGTTAGGGGGAAAGTAAATATGCATTCATCTGGAAAAAAATGGTGTGCATAGATGTTCTGATGTTATCAGCCCTCTTGGGAAAGAGAAAGAAAGAAAGAAATTATTTATTTGAAAATAAATAACAGCAAAAGTAAATAATTTTATTAATTAACAAGGGTGAGTCAGAGTCACTACCATCATAAAAACAGAGCCTTAAACTCCATGTGGAATATTTTGCCTCTAACTTTTCCTCAAAGCAGGCCAAGAGATGTGTGGGCTTTCAGTTGCCTAAAGAAGATCCAAAATCTCGATAGAACATGAAAGAGACAGAACAAATGAATTCTATGTAAATCTGAAAGCACTTGGTTTGCCATCCAAAAAATTGAGCACTTCAAAGTAATGATGTCTGTGGGGGAAAAGAAATGAGATGAAATTAGGGAAGTGAAATATATGTTAAGTTAGATAAAAGGAAAAACAATAAAGAGAGCAGATGTAATTTTGGGTGGTGATTGCTATCTTCATCTCCTTTTTTCTCATTTAGGTTAGGCGAAGTGTGTCTTGTTCAGAGGTAAAACTGAATGGGGGGGGGGAACCTTTGCCCATTCCAGTTTTTATTTGTCTAAAGGCTGAGGACTTTTCCTCTTAGCTATTTCCAGAGGGAAAGGAAAGTAAGGGTTTTGCTGGGTTATAATATAATCTCTCTTAATAACTATAAAAAGCAGATAACTTCCAGTACTTTGGTGTTTTAGGCTCATGAATCTTGCAGGGTTGGGGGAACTCTGAAGAAGCCTCAGAGCCTAACTTTGAAACAGAAAGATGTTGCCTTTACAAATACTGTACCCTAATCATTCTCCTGTTTGTGGAAACAAATCAATTATGGTAGGGTAGCTTTGTGAATAGTATTAGGGCCTGAATCTTCATATCCTTTAAATATGGCTCTGTATTGGGGAGGAGTCGTCTCCCCCCCCCCCGAAAGCTGAAGGGTATGCTTTTCCTGAATGGGATTTGAAAACCTTAGCAGTTGCAGGTGAAACCAGGTTAGGTAGAAAGTCACTTTGTTGGGGAAATAACTAGGAAGAATGCTGATTTTAACATACACCTTCAGATTTATTCATCTGTTTTGTTAATGAAATGCCTAACAGGCCCTCCAAGCAATTTAAAATAATAAATCAAATAACAGTGATACAATATTAGCATTATTTAAATTGGAGATGTCAGTGGAATACATGCAAACAATGGAGGATCTGGTTAGAATAAATCCAAAAGATATTTTAAAAGGCATCACCCAGGCACCACGGTTTTTCATATGAATACTTTGTGAACCTACTTGGGATGTACATGAGTGAGCTAACCTCATTTTATCAAATTTGCTAATCTTATAGTAGTAACTGGAAGCTATAGGGGAATGTTTATATGCAGCAGTAGCAACATAACAATTAAACAAAGTTGCTGCTGTTTTTTCTCCAGCATTCAATATAGCAAAGCCATTGAATAGCCATAGTTTAGTAGAGAAGGTGGTCACTGTGGCAAGACAGTGGTGTTGACGGCTGCCTGGGATCTTGGTGTTGGTGTCAAACTATTAGTGGTTATGCTTTACTAGACTTATGGCAAAAAATTTCAAGGGCTGACCTAGTCATTGCTGGAGAACTTCAAAACACACTTGGTTGGTTTCATGTGGAATAAATCAAGGAGGCATTATGACAATGCTAATTTGCCATTTATATTGCTGAACGCCTGCAAGATAGAATGTCAGACATTCTGTAAATTAAGAACTCTATTCATTATCAAATATTAATATCTTTTAAAAAAATTAAACAAGGTTTAAACATGACCTTCAATATCAGACTTTCTGGGCCAGTTGTGCTTTTCAGATTAAGCTATTGAAAATATCAATCTTTTTGTGCTTGACGCAAATCATGGTGTGCAGTGACTAGCATTAGAGGAGTGGGGTGCAGGGAGAGAAAAGTACCAGTAATTATGTGATAATACCTTGTATTGTGTGACTTGCTGTTCATGACTCCTGAGCATCATCTGGCTGTAATGTCCACATTTGCTGCCTGCCCTTTGACTAGCCGACGCAAAATTACCGTACAGTGGTACCTTACGAATTTAATGTGTTCCAAACGCACATTTGTAAGTCGAAAAAAATTGTAAGTCGAATCCCATAGGAATGCATTGGGAGAAAAAAATTGTAAGTCGAATCAACCCTATCTAAAAATTCGTAAGTACAAAAAATCCTATCTAAACCACATCCAAGATGGCGGACGGAGCTCCGTTCGTAAGTAGAAACATTCGTAAGTAGAGTTATTCGTAAGTAGAGGTACCACTGTAGTTAGGCTGTTTCAATATTATTTTTATTTATATCTTGCCTTTCTCTCAGTGCTGGCCCCAAGGCGGCTTGCAACATGTATTAAAAACAGATACAGCTAAAAAAAACCTAACCAGTTAATTATAAAAAGTAAAAAAAACAACAACTATTGAATAAGATTCTATATTAAAAACAGCATTGAATCAAAATAACTTAAAACTGTTTGAAAATGCAACAAGAGAAGCAGAAAATAAACATACAAAACCGGCCATTAAAAGACCCTGCTGCAACAGCCAATTAGTGGCCAAAGGCCTGCCGAAACATAAAAGTCTTTGTCAACTAAAGGAAAGCAGAGAGGGGGGTCAGCCTAGCCTTCTGTGGGAGCAGCCACCAAGAAGGCCCTCTCTTGTGTCCCCACCAAATGTGTCTGTAAGGGTGGTGGGACCAAGAGGAAGGCCCCTCGCTGAAGATATTGACACCCAGGCAGGCTCATATACGGTCCTTCAGGTAGCCTGGACCCAAGCCATACAGGGCTTTATAGATTATAACCAGCACATTGATTTATGCCCAGCAACAGACTGATGGCAAATGGAGCAGTTGCAACAAGCCGTTTCAGTTCTCCCTATAACAAGCGCCATTCAGGAATCTTACACAGCATCTTACACCTGCTGAAATTTCCAGACATCTTCCCACAGCAGCCCCACACCTGCATTTAGAGTTTGCTAATCTCTCTGTGTGTGTATTCCAAGGGATATTGCCTCTAACTGTAGAGGTAACCATCATGGCTAATGGTCCCTGGTAGTCGTTATCTTGCACAAAATCATCCTGTCCTCTTTTCCATCCATCTAAATTGGTGGCCATCACTACATCTTCTGGCAGTAAATCCCAGAGTTAAATACATCCTGTACGAAGAGGAGCTTTCTTTTGTCAGTTCTGAATCTTCCGACGTTGAGCTCTATTGGAAGGCCCCATGTTCTGGCAATTTGAAAGGGAAGAGTACCTAGACAACCAGATCTATAGAGGAAATCTAGACAGCCGGGCAGTCGAGAGGGAGTAAAGGATGATCTGGGAGGGAGAGGGTGGAAGCAGCCATCTCGGAGCCCTATGCAAGGTGGGGAGGGAAATCTCCCTGCTGTGAGAATGGTGTGTGTACGTGCTTCCTAGTGGGTGTTTTTGGTAGTGGTTGATATTCTTGGGCCAGAGTATCTTTAGATAGGTCTGAAAAACAAGATGCAGTTAGGCATCATCGACCTGGATTGATTTCTCCCATGTGCTCCTTTCCAGAAATGACCATTTTACTATGGAAGAGTTTTCATCGAATTACTCGTGGCAGATTGTTGCCACAAATGAGTATGTCTCTCCATAGGTATACTCATGGTTTTGAGGAGGAGAAAATAAAGAAGAAGCTCCAGCAATTTACAGGTGGATCTGTTGACCTTTCTAAAGAAGATGATGGGATTGGGATACTGACATTGAACAACCCAAGGTTTATGAATGCGTTTACAGGTATTAGCAATGTGTTGTAGATGGTTTTTGCAATTTGTTGTGGACATTTATATTTTCTCTCTGTCTCCTCTTTGCATGATGCCCAGAGAGTGATCGCTATTGGGTGTCTAGTATAGCAAATAAGTGAATGCTTTCTTAATTATTAATACATTTAATAATATGTGTTTGCTTCCTCTTAAGTACTGTATGTGCAACGGCAGAAATGACTCTTTAACACTTGCCTTCAGATGTGATGAGAATTCTCTTGCAATCACAGAGATTTTAAATGGGTCGTGTTCTTCACAGGGACTCTGTAATACCACACTTTAGATGTTGAAAAAGCCTTTTGTCACAACGGTTCAGTGAGCCTGAAGCCAGATGCCCCAGTTCTTTTCTCTTTGTTTTATATATCTGCCCAAATGTACTTAATTATTGGTTTATTTAAATTCATAGCCTGGTCTTTCCCTAAAGCTCCAAGTCCAAAGCAATATTCATAAGGATTTTCAATATAGGAATGCAGGTGGATTAACCAAACGCTGATCTAGAAATTGCTACTGAATGCCAGCATGGATTTTAAAAAAAGTCTTGTATTGCTTCTGGAAGTTGCTCTGACTTCCTCAGTGTTCCAGAGAAGGGGATAACAGCTAGACAAGCACTTTTCTATAGACTTGTGTGCTGTATTTGGCATTAAAGGGCTAATCACTGCTGACCGTGGAGACTGAAATTTGACCACAGGGTTGGAGGATTTAGGAAATCATAGGTCAAGTTCTCTCACTGTGAATTGCAGCTAGAAGCTTATAACAGTGGAGACCCTGGAATACTGATACATTCTCTCATTGGCTGGCGTTTGGCCACTGCATGCTTACGTTCTTTCAAGAGTGTGGATAGGATACTAATAAATTAATTAATAAAGGATTCAAATCAATAAATATACCATATCGAGAATCCATTAAATCATCTGGGGGGGGGTATTAAAAGTGTCAAGCCACAAGTTTACCAATGGGGGGGGGGATTCGCTAGAGAAGTGCAAGGAGCATTTACATGTGAGCATGTAGAGTAGTGACTGATAATGCTTTTCCTCTGGTGTGTGTGTGTGTGTGGCCAGCATGATTTTGTGGTTAGTCCTATCTCTTTTTCTGTTTTTGTTTTTTTAAAAAAAAGATGTGTAAGCCATTATATCATGCTCTCTCAGAAGCCATTTCATGTTACGTCACACTCCACAGCATCATTTTGTGAGACTGTACCGCATGCCCTGCGGCATGCAACTGACACCCACAGCACTTCCTCAAAATTCCAAATGTGCCCATTGGTTTAACAAAAAGGTTGGTGACCCCTCCCCCAGCCATTCCCCTGGCATTTTCCTTCAACCAGCACTTTCCAAAGTGTGTGGTAAAGAGGTGCATCCAGGACAGAGTAGACAATAGTTCTGTTTTTTAAAAATAAAAGTATAGATGCTGACAGTATAGCCTTTTCATATAGAATCATATATCATTATCATAAAATGTAAAGGTAAAGGGGCCCCTGACCATCAGGTCCAGTCGTGTCCAACTCTGGGGTTGTGGCGCTCATCTCGCTCTAAAAGGCCGAGGGAGCCGGCGTTTGTGTGTCGAGGCTTCCCAGAAAATTACCTTAAATAACTCACAACTGACAACAGAATTATGGTTTGGTTTTTGGCAAATAATTTAGGGCCACAACTTTATTAAATACACAATTTTAATCCGAGTGTTGGCTTAGGCTTTTGGTTATTCACTCGTCCTTCCTAAAGAAGGACTATCCCCATCTGTCCATCCAGGACAGGACTCAATCAGCTGTCCCCTTAGGACAGGACTCACCTCATCTGCCCCACGTGGCAGGACTCACATCAGCTGTCACCATTGGACAGGACTCACCTCATCTGCCCACGTGGCAGGACTCACATCAGCTGTCACCATTGGACAGGACTCACCTCATCTGCCCACGTGGCAGGACTCACATCAGCTGTCACCATAGGACAGGACTCACCACTGTCCGCTTGGACAGTTCCTGCTCCGACTTCCGCATGGAAGTCAAGTAAACATACCTGGGAGTGAGGAGGTGGCTGCGCCCAGTCATTCCCTCCTCACCTTCACCAAGAATGTTCCTCAAGGCTCTTGCTCTTAAAATTGGGCCCACCATCCCCGCCAATGGCGGGATGGTAAGGACAAGAGTGTAAGCCCCGAGATTCCTTTAACGGAATACTTCTATATGGAGCAAACGGAGGTGAGGGTAGGCATCCGTGTGCCACCCCCTCTACCAACCGATTAACCAACCAAAAGCCTAACCGCCAACCTAACAAGTTGTGACAATTTGCTAGCGCAGTAGGCGAAAACCAAGAGGCACAGCCAATCAGCCAATTGGAAAAATTCCTACTGACCCCTGAATACAGGCGGCCCCGAAGGCAATAGCAATGTCGTGCTAACCTGCAAGAAAGAAAGGGCGGGTGGGAGGGGTTCAAACGCCAGGCAAAAATGTGACCATAAAATGGTGGACGCAGCTTTAAGAGGGGCCCCAACAACCAATCAGATCCAAGGAATTTGCATACACACGCCCCCCATTACTCAGCATGAGCTGTGGCCTTACACAAACCAAACCCTAAGCTAAATTTCTTAACAGCCCTACCACAATCCGCTTTATATTATATGATATAAAGCGCTTTGTGTGTCGAGGCTTCCCAGAAAATTACCTTAAATAACTCACAACTGACAACAGAATTATGGTTTGGTTTTTGGCAAATAATTTAGGGCCACAACTTTATTAAATACACAATTTTAATCCGAGTGTTGGCTTAGGCTTTTGGTTATTCACTCGTCCTTCCTAAAGAAGGACTATCCCCATCTGTCCATCCAGGACAGGACTCAATCAGCTGTCCCCTTAGGACAGGACTCACCTCATCTGCCCCACGTGGCAGGACTCACATCAGCTGTCACCATTGGACAGGACTCACCTCATCTGCCCACGTGGCAGGACTCACATCAGCTGTCACCATTGGACAGGACTCACCTCATCTGCCCACGTGGCAGGACTCACATCAGCTGTCACCATAGGACAGGACTCACCACTGTCCGCTTGGACAGTTCCTGCTCCGACTTCTGCATGGAAGTCAAGTAAACATACCTGGGAGTGAGGAGGTGGCTGCGCCCAGTCATTCCCTCCTCACCTTCACCAAGAATGTTCCTCAAGGCTCTTGCTCTTAAAATTGGGCCCACCATCCCCGCCAATGGCGGGATGGTAAGGACAAGAGTGTAAGCCCCGAGATTCCTTTAACGGAATACTTCTATATGGAGCAAACGGAGGTGAGGGTAGGCATCCGTGTGCCACCCCCTCTACCAACCGATTAACCAACCAAAAGCCTAACCGCCAATCAAGCCAGCCCTGGCTTGCCGCCAACACTCAGAGACCTAACCAACTTTTTAAACCCTCAGACACATCACGCAGCCAAATGTCATACCCATCAGGGGATAAGTGAACCCCATCATCCCGATATAAAAGCGGGGCTCTAACATTAATTTCGGGATGACGAATCAAACTCCCCCCGATTTCGTACACCCGTTTGGATGCTGCGCTGTTAACCCTCTTCCTAGCTCTTTCCCCAGCCAGAGGAGGAATATCACCCCGCCATTGCATCCTCTGCAACATTTGGGACCAAAAAACGACGGTATCAGGGAACCAAGTCCTTATCTCCAACAAATCTCGTAGGATAGCCAGGCGAAGAGATAACGGGTCCACAGCGGGTATGTCATTTTCTCCCAGCTGGATCACCAGGGCGGACGGGCACCCGAGCAAGAGGGCTTTGCGCCGCGGCAAAGGGAGAAGCTCCCCCCAGCGCATGCCCCTCTTGCCCATCCAGGTCACTTGGATGTTGGATGGAAGGCCAAGTCGAGGACCCAATGGCGTTTGGCCAGCGCGAAGGCCTGCCCAATGGACTATGGAATGTCCCACCATCCATATGTGCACGTCCGCGAGCCCTGGAAAAACATTGGAAAACAAACGACAAAGTTAGGAGCGCTTCCGAACATAAGATCTATACGCTGCAGATTTCCACCTGCCCAAATCCTTAATAGCATCAACCGAAAGACCCCAGTGGGCCGCCGTAGTGGCGGCCCCAATGCGAAAGGAATGAGGAGCGTAATTAGCGGCCACGCAACCGCATGCCGCTATCACCTTCCTCATAACTCTAGTAAATTGCAGCCTAGTCATCGGGTTACCATCCTGATGCACAAACAAGGGGCCCTCCCCAGCTGGCCTTTCCGCCAAGAATTTGGCTACGTCCTTAACCGGGCAGGGGCCCGTCTGCCCCGTAGCAGGCAGTCGCATTACTGCTCCTTTACCAGCCTGGTCGGTCTTGGAACTCCGAATCGTGATTAACAATTCCGTTGGTGACAGACGTATGTCCTGGAGTAGCAAACCCCTTGGCACCCCCTGACGCATCTGACCCCCTACAATTTCACCAATTCTCAAAGCGCCAAAAAAGGCCACTGAGAAGGCGGCCGAAAACAAACGGGCCTCATATTTAGACCAACACACCACCCTAAGCTTCAATCTCATTTTAGTGAGAAGGTCAAAAGAAATCGGGTTCCTGGTAGGGGAACGGGGAGGACCAAGCCTGCCCCATCCCTCCATGGCCTTACGCACCACAAATTTGGCGCAAGGGTCCCTATTAAAAAACAATTTCGAGAAAAATGAAATGGCCGCAGACTGGAGCTTTATGGTCCTGGCAGCCCTTCCCAGGTGAAACAGGTGTGCCAAATATTGAAGCACCTGGGAAGAAGAGGGGCGGGCCGCTCCCTCCACCGCGAGCGACTGACTGCGAAAAGTTAAAAAGTCAGTCCAAGCTTTTTGATAAGCCCGCAGGGTAGAGGGGGAAACAGAAGCAGCTACTCCCTGCAAGACTAGCAGCTGCCAAGGTTCCACCTCGCGCCACCTGGGTCCCATCATTATCATAGAACCATATAATTGTGAAGTTTTCAAACTAGTTTTTCTAATAAAGACGCATTCTACAGGTGACCCTCGTATGTTCCTTCTTTTGATGGCAGGTGTGATGATGCTAGAGCTACAGGAGAGGGTTGCTGAATTGGAAAACTGGACAGATGGAAAAGGGCTGATTGTCCATGGCGCAGCAAACACTTTTTGTTCAGGGTCTGATCTGAATGCTGTCAGGGCGCTGTCCAGCCCACAGGTAAGTGATGGTAGAAATCAAATTCTCAGGCGCTCTTTAATGTTCTGAGCCACTTGTTCCTCAATGAAAGATGACCCAGCAGCCTCAGTTCTGCAAATCACCATAAGGAAACAATAACAATTACTCTGTTTTGTGTCTGGATGCTGAACGTGCTTTCAGCATTTCAGAAGTGAATGACAAATTGCAAGTAGGGCAAGTGTAGGGGTTGTGTCTTTGATTTATTACTCAGAAGTTCCCCACAGGAAATCCTTCCTTCAGCTTATTCCATTTCTTTTTTAAAACTTTTTTTAAAAAATTGGGCTATTCAGAGAAATGAGACTGGTTGCAGATAGTAAGATGAGCTTGATTGGTTTCCCAAGCTGTTAAAGTGGATCAGTCTCCTTCACCTGCAGCTCAGTTAATGGGAAAGAAATCTATGTGGAGGGAGACTCCCATTAAAAGGATGCTATTTAGACCACATTCCAAATACAGTGGTCCCTTGGTTGTCGAACTTAATCCGTTCGACTCCAGGAACCTGCAGGAACTTCCTGCATTCAATTGGAAGCCATGTAAGTCGCGTTGGATGTTCGGCTTCCAAGAAACGTTCCCAAACTGGAACACTCACTTCTGGGTTTGCGGGGTTCGGGAGCTGACTTGTTCAGGAGACAAGCCGTTCAACAACCAAGATAACACTGTACCCACTTATCTGGGAACAAGCTCCATTGAATTGAATGGGACAACTTCTGAGAAGAATTTTGTAGATTGCAATTATTCCTCAGGCAGCAATCCTATGAACACTTGGAAGTAAGTCCCACACTGGGATGGGTTTCTGAGTAAACCTACATAGGATGTGGCAGAAATTCCCAGTATCAAGATGGTTGTTGTTCTTGGCCCCAGAGGATATTTGTCCATTTTATTCCCTGCAATCACATCTCATTCTTTGCAAGAATTCAGCCACAGCCTTTGTTTAAATAATGGTAGGATTAATAGTAGGTTTTTTAAAAAAGACTTGGATCCATAAAGCAACGTGGGACAACTAAAAGCTATCATTAGTGCTGAGTAACCTGTCCAGTGCTGTAACATGTCAATTAACAGTTGTTTTAAAGCCAGCGTTGAAAAGTGCTCTCACTTTCCTCAGGACAAAATGAAATGACTGGCTTTGTTTATTGTTACAGCAAGAATAAAAGATGGTGCTCTCCTAACTGATCACTGTATGTTTCTATCCTTTGGAAATCTCATTTCCAAAATGTGAGAAATAAAATAAATTTACTCCTTGGCATGAGTCATAAACTTGTGCTATTACTGTGACCCAAAATTTGCTTCAACAAAATTGTTTCCTGGGTTTGTTGGCATGGAGCACACATTGTATATTCCTCACAGTATGAAACAGGGAGGTCTGACTTGATTTGGTTAAAACACTTTCTCAGCAGCAGACTCGCCCCCCTTTTTTAGTTTTTTAAAAAAGTATTTGTTAAATTCCATTCTTAGTAAGCATGTCAGACTTCCCAAATCACTTTGGTAATTAGCTGTGTAAAGTTATCTCACATTCTGTGTCCCATTGATTACAATAGGAGAGTTAAGCATGTGCTGTAATCTCTCCCTTTTGAAATTCATTTCACTTGGCTGAATTCCCCCCCCCCCCATATCCAGCATTAGTCATTTTGAAATCTGTGGATTTAAGCCTACTCTGAGTATGACAAATGTTGCATATCACCCTCTGTTTAACTACAGTGAGGGGTTCTTTTGCTTTCTGATATCTGAATCATAGGAGAGTTGTTTCTAAATAATGGCTCAAAACTCCCAGTGTCTTTCAAGAACCTTGAGTGTGAGTTTTCAGACCATATCTTGCCTGGCAGTAATTTATTTTCACCCTTGCTTGATGTTTCTCGCTGCGCAATTTGAAAATAATTACAGTAAGTCTTGCATTTTGGGGATTGCACCTAAAGCCAAAATGCATATAGTCAAAACATATTGTGTACAATGGCAAGTGGGACTGCCAAAGTCTTTTCTTCTCAGATGCCTGCCTCCTTTCTTCCCTTCTTTTAAGTGTTAAAAAATAAATAAATTGCCAAGTGCATAAAGCTCACAAGTTAAATGTGTGTGAGTTGCAGGCTTATTGTATAGCATATTACAGGGTCACAAACAGGTTTTGTTGTTGGGGAATGGTGTTGCCTTGTGGGTGTTGAGAAAAAACGAAAAATGTCACTGGTCTTTTCCAGCAGTGGTGAAAAGGCATCACTCTGATGACTTGGCTACTTGGTATTGCTTAGCTTAACACAGCATGGCAGCAAAAAGGACTGGGGAGAAGCAAAGCTCTTCTCCGGGAGCTCACATGTTTGTGTGGTCTCAATAACCCATATGGTATCTGAAGAAGTGTGCATGCACACGAAAGCTCATACCAACAACAAACTTAGTTGGTCTCTAAGGTGCTACTGGAAGGAATTTTTTAATTTTGTTTTGACTACGTCAGACCAACATGTAATCAGTAACCCATGGTTTAACTTATTGTGTGGTACAGAGCAGCTAAATGTTAGCTGGAAATCTTCTCTGAAAGAATTACCCAAACCGCTGGAGATGTCTTTCTGTAGCAGCCAGTTTTGTCGGAGGAGAATGTTTGATATGTAAGATACGGCTATGAGTGGCTACCTGCTAGTCATGAAGGCTATATATGCAGCCTCCTTTCACCTGCCTATGGACTTCCTAGAGGAATCTGATTGGCCACCATGGGAAATAGGATGTTGAACCAGATAGGTGCTTTTGGTCTTATTCATCAAGGGCTCCTCTTAAATCTACTGGGCTCATTTAACTGAAGCCAAGAGCCCAAGCCTATTCAGTCTCTGCCTTCCATGGCATTTAATTAATAAGATATTAATAATGGTCTGCACTCCCCAGTCTGCCTTCTGGTTGGCATTCAAGAGTTAGACCAGCTGACAGTGTTACTTTGTAGAAGTAGAAATGCTGTGAGATCATTAATGTGGCTTTGTTTTGAAACTTTTCACTATGAATAGTTCCTCTCCCCCCCCCCTCCCTTCCATAAACACAGGAATCTTTGTATTCACTGAAGCTTTAGACTTCTCTTCTGGCCTGCTTTGAGCATTGCTCGGGATGTTTTTTAAGTTAAATAGTGAGATCACTGCTTAGGGTGGGAAATGTCTTTGTTCTTCAGCTTTATTCAATCCTATTTCATTTATGAATAGAATTTGTATTCCTAATTATATTATTTATATATATGTGCCTTTCACCCTGAGCTGCCTTGGGGTGTCTTACAACAGTTAAAAAGTGAATGCAAGCCAACAGCATACCATGTCAAAATTGCAGAGAGAGAGATGTACAGCCACTCAGGCTACCTTTAGGTAGACGAAGAAGGGAACAAAAATATGTGCCAAATAGAGAGGAATAAAAACAGAAATGGCTAAGGGTCTCAAATTCATTTTTAAAAAATGTTTTGCAAAATAAAAAAGCCTGTGTATTGCAAAAGCTGTGAATCGGCATCTAGAGACCACCGGGTCCCTATTTCAGCCACTAAGCAGTGTACAAAATAACAAATGCAATGTGTTTATATAACAAACAGCCTGAGAAACTACAAGATAATATAAGGTAACAAAAAGAAAAGTGCCCAAAGCAAAAACACAGCAGCACATTTTGAATTGTCTTTAGTCAGGAGCCCCTTCCCTCTTCAGCCTCTACCTTGCCAAGGCACACTCTGACCCAAAATGCAACACTCACCCCACTATTCACCATCCCACCCAAATTCTGTGCTACATCTACATAAATCATACACTATGCACTAATTTCATATCACCCATCCCAGGCATCCCCAAACTGCGGCCCTCCAGATGTTTTGGCCTACAACTCCCATGATCCCTAGCTAACAGGACCAGTGATTGGGGAAGATGGGAATTGTAGTCCAAAACATTTGGAGGGCCGAAGTTTGGGGATGCCTGGCCCATCCCATTCTACGTGTTCACCAGCACACACAAGCACACCATTAACCCAGTCACTCCCACTTGGTCACAAACACTATCTCCAGTCATTCATTCCACTGAGGCCTGACAGTGGGGACAACAAGCTTGTAGCAATGCTGACTTGCCCTCTTAACCCGTTTGGATGGGGGGGAATAGTGGGTGAGTCCAGCAAGTGGTTAATGCATCATTATGTGGCAGGATGGTGCTGCAACCACTCCTAATAAAGCCTGCCCTGGATCCAGTGGCAGGAAACACCTTCCACCTAAGTGCAAAGACCTCCGTTCTTGGGAAAGTGCTTGAGGGGGCTTAGTATAGATGTTCTTGGATGAAACCAGTTATTCTGGCCCTTACCAGTTTGGGGTAGAATCTGGTTTTACAGCCCAATTGACCTTGCTATCCCTGATGGATGACCATCAGGAGAAGGTCAAGTGTGGTGTAGTGGTTAAGAGCAGTAGACTCATAATCTGGGGAACCGGGTTCGCTTCCCCGCTCCTCCACATGCAGCTGCTGGGTGACCTTGAGCTAGTCACACTTCTCTGAAGTCTCTCAGCCCCACTCACCTCACAGAGTGTTTGTTGTGGGGGGAAGGGGAAGGGAAAGGAGAATGTTAGCCACACTGAGACTCCTTAGGGTAGTGATAAAGCGGAATATCATGTCCCAGTGCTTAGTTTGTCCCCAGTGCTATTTAGCATCTTTCTGAAGCCATTAGTAGCAGTCAGTAGCAGATTTGGAGCACAATGTCTTCAGTACAGTTAAGAGTACAGAACCTAGGCAAAACGTTTAGGAAATTTATTATATGCAAGCTCAGTTGGAATCAGCAGAACATGCCAGAACAGCTCTTCCCTTTGGGCATTTGCGTACCTCAGGATAATTTTAACTGTTTTCCTCCTTCTTTATAGGATGGGATGGACATGTGTATGTTCATGCAAAACACCTTAACCAGGCTCATGAGGTTAGTGTGTTTTGTCTGGTTAACTTTTAAAATGTTCAACAGCTTGAATTGTAGCAAAAAATAAATAAATCCAAAAGTGGCACCTCATGCTCGCATGTTGCATAAATTATAAGCCTGTAAAATGTTGGAAACTAAAATGTTGGCTCTTATAAGCAGATGACATTTAGAACTCTTGACGTTTTCCAAAATGACAAAAAAGCCCTTGGTGGTAGGGGCAGGGACATACCACCCCCTGAAACTTCTGTCTCAATTTCTAGAAAGTGTTGAAGTCATCTCTTAAAAGTTGGCAAGCAGTTATGTCCACAACCTACATAGGGGTATGGAAGCAACATGTGCAGAGGAGGAGACTGTTAGTTTAATCCACCATCTGTTCCCCCACCCCACCCCCACAAAGGTTTCTCTCTCTCCAGCATTTCTTAAGGCTCTCTTAGTAACCAGGAAGCCGTATTTCTCGTGCCGCTATTGTTTTGGATTATTTCTGACCTTCAGTTTTATGAGAGGGCATTTTTGTAGAATGACCTAAGGACTTCCAGATGAGAAACAAAAGTCTGTCCTCCGACATTTAATCCTGTTCCCCATTGTTTCAGACGTTTCTATAACAGAATGCAGACTTACTGCTGCATAGAATAATCACTGCCCAAGGTCACATGAGAATAAGGTGACAGAGGATGAAAGATCACGAGGCAAACTTGTGGGGGAGAGGAAGCTTCGAAAAACAAATTCCCCAAAATTTGTAGCCAGTAACCTCTCAGTCTCCAGTTCTTCACGACACAGTTGAAGGAATAATCTTATAACTGAGTTTCATTATCGGTTCATGTCAATGTTGGGGGCTGTAGCTTTCATACACTTTTTCTAATTTTGGCCTCTTGAGAGCTAAAAGCCACACTAGCCAGGTACAAATATTAGCTTTTGAGTTGTTCCTCTAAATGTGTCATACAGAATAAAAAAAGATTAGAAAATTTAACAGAATGTCTGACGCTGGTTATGTGTTTTCCCCTAAAAGAAACATATTTATATGCAGAAGTAAGGTAGCTTTCCCGTGTGTGTGTGTGTGTGTTTGTGTGTCATGACATGACACCATAAATGGACCTTGCCTCTTGGCCTATGAAAACCAAGGCAGGGTGCTCTGAATTATGAGTGGGAAGGTACCGGGTAGGTGAATTCTGAATGCCATTAGTGAGCCTCCATCTCCTCCTTTGAATATGTTTTCCATAGTCTGTGCTATGCACATGGAGGGCAGAGGTGATTTTGGTCTTAACAGGCGTGGGTGCTATTAGGGCAGATATACTAAACAGGTGCCAGTCCTCCATAAAGTCTGAAAAACATAAAAGCTTACAATTTCTTCTCTCTCTCTCTCTCTCTCCCCCTCTCCCTCTCCCCCCCCCCCCCCGGCAGTCTTCACAATGTGTGTTTTACTTTCACCTTTTAAAAAAAAAAATTTAAAAAGTAATTTTATTAATCTAGATTTTCAAGATAGCCTACAAAAGAGAACCGTAAAACAAATATGAAGCAGATCCACTGCTTTTTTGTATTTTTACTGTTGCTATGATAATTGCTTTTGTTTCTGATGTTTATGTGTCATGCTTACTTTCCTGAAACCATTGTTTGTCTTGGTTGGAATAGCATGCCCTTTGATCATTTAACCCTTTGACTGTAGTTGTGATTTTGAATGGTTTCTTTCTTGCTGCCTGTTTTGTGTAGGTTACCTCTGGTTACAGTTGCATTGGTGCAAGGGAAAGCTCTTGGAGGAGGAGCGGAACTCACCACTGCATGTGACTTCAGGTAGGGTTACCGTAAATGCATCGCTGAGCAGACTTGGGACCCTGTTCAGACATTGTTTTCACATTTGGATTGTGCCCAGGGAAAGAGTGGCAGATACGATCACATCTACTTCATTCTCCTAGCAGTTTTCTTTCATGCTGCCATAGCATTTTAGTATCGTGGGGTTTCTTAAACAATCATTTGTGCTGTTTCCTCTGGGCTTTAAATAGAATAGATTGCCTTGAGTGTATGTTGATAGAAAGGCAAGTTAACAATTTTTTTTATAAATCAAAGGGAATATTTTAAAGGGAACGCCTCCATCCCTACATTTGAGTGTTTTGTCCTATGTTGTGAAAATATGCCAACAGGGAATCTTTTTAACTTCCACAATAAGAGAACTGGTTACATAAGAACAGGAGAAGAGATCAGGCCAAAGTCCCACCTAGCCCATCATCCTGGTTTCTCAGGGGTTTTCCAAATGTGTATGGGAAGCCCAAAAGAGGACATGAGTACAACAGACCTTTCCCCCGCTCATTATTCCCACCCACTGTATGGTGATACAGAGGGATACTGCAGCAGAACATAACCATTTTGACTAGAAGTCATTGATAGCCATATCCTCCATGAATTTGTCAAATCCTCTTTAAAAACCATCTGAATGGGCGGCCATCACTACTTCCTGTTGCTTAGTTATAAAGTCAAGCAATTCCACTACCCCCTTTCTTTATATTTGAACAGCTCATTTTGGGGAAAAGCCTGAGAACAAAATGCTGGTCTCTTTAATGGCATAGATTCCCAATTACATACTAACTTTCCTGTCACACAGCAAGCTGAACGCCCCCCATGGATTCTGTCTACCTGAAGTAATTAGGAAATCTCTCCCTGTTGTCACCTTTTTAATTCCTCCTTGCTAGCTTGTTGAGAAGTATCAACATTTCATCCTCTTAGGGACGCAGGTGGCACTGTGGGTTAAACCACAGAGCCTAGGGCTTGCTGATCAGAAGGTCAGCAGTTCGAATCCCTGCGACGGGGTGAGCTCCCGTTGCTCGGTCCCAGCTCCTACCAACCTAGCAGTTCAAAAGCACGTCAAAGTGCAAGTAGATAAATAGGTATTGCTACAGCGGGAAGGTAAACGGCATTTCCGTGTGCTGCTCTGGTTCACCAGAAGCGGCTTAGTCATGCTGGCCACATGACCTGGAAGCTGTACGCCAGCTCCCTCGGCCAATAATGCGAGATGAGCGCACAACCCCAGAGTCGGTCACGACTGGACCTAATGGTCAGGGGTCCCTTTACCTTTAACTTTAGGCATCCCTTGTCAAGTCCCCAAGTGCCTGTAGTGATTGTCTGAGTGCGCACAGCCATACCTGCATAGAGAATTGTATCTACAGGGTTAAAAAAAGGGCCATCTCCTCAACATCATGGGTGATCCTTGCTCTTTTGTCTAGTGTGGGTTGTTTAGACAGTAAACTGTTTTTCTGCTTGCGCTATCTTACCTGTTCTCTCCCTCCTCTCCTTATACCTTCATCTCCGACTTTAATTAATAACTTCTTCATTTGAAACCTGGGGGTGGGGTGCTGATTGAATACTTTTGGCAACCCAGGGGTCTTCCCCCTGCATGTCAGACTGCTCTTTCAGACTGCATGCTTTGGTGGAAAGCAGGGGAGGGCAAAACAGGCTGACCTGGTACAGTGGTTAAAGCATTGGACTAGGCTTTACTCAGCCTTTAAGCTCACTGAGCGACCTTGGGCTAGTCACTGTTTTTCAGCCTAACTTACCACACAGTTTTGTCACTAGGATAAAATGACAAGCGGGGAGAAGGTGGGATATACACTTATGTACTAAATAAATAACAAAACCACTCATTGGTGACATGAGAGTTAGCTGGTGATTGTCCCCAATGCCATTTTTCTCGAAAAAGAGATGCCAAAACTCACTATGAACACTTGTTCTCTTGGAATGGCAATGGCACCCACCTGAGAGGTGCCAGAACTGAGTTCTGGCAAGTTCCGGCTGAAAAAAAGAAAAGCCCTAGTTGTCCCCTCCCAGATAGACATGCAACTCTTGGGAGTTCCTTTTTCTGGTAGCTGGGGTGGCAGGTGGAAATGGAAGTGTCACAGGCTGGCTTTGCTCTCCAGGTGGCTGGGCATTCACCATGCTCATGTGCTGCTGGAGGATGAGCTAATGTTACAGGCATGCCAGAAAAATGCTGGCTATTTGGAGTTGAGGCCCTGTTAGCTTAGCCAAAGGTTAGGGGTACTGGGTGTTCATAGAATTGTAGAATTGGAAGGTACCCCAAGGGTCATCTAGTCCAACCCCTGCAATGCAGGAATCTCAACTAAAGCACCTATGACCCGTGGATCACATCCTCTACCTGCCGTCTTCCTTTTGTGTTCAACTCCTGTGCTAATGTCAGCTCCTTGTGTCGGAATCTATGTAATTAGGCAGTTGACGTAAAATAATTTGGCCTTGTACCACGATCAGGTTATTTGGCACAGAAAAAAGAAGTTGAAGAGCTCTTTGCAGAAACAAATTTTCAACTTCCTTTAAGGGGAGGTGGGGGGGGAGGATCATTTAAAAATAGCTTTGCATTTAGCTACAGAGTTTAGATATTACTGTATAATTACAAGCATGAAATACTGTATAATTACAAGCTGGCCTGAGGTGGGGAACTTCATTTTGATATCTCATGTTTAATGCTTCTGCTAACTGAAGATATGGCTTTAACTTCAATCACTTTCAAACTCCGCCCAGTGCTACTAGCAATGATATAGAAATGGAGGGGGGTGGAGAATAGGGCATTAACATAGGTCTGATTACTACATTACATGGCTGGCTTTTTTTGTGGCTCTGTCCCACAGTGCTCTGGTAAGGGAAGAATAAAGAAATTCGAGGATAGGGAGGAACTTGCTGGCACACGCTTTATGTGAACCAAGTCCTCAGGCCCCCCTTCTCTGTTGCAGTTCAAGGGAGATGCAGAGCGGGGAAGCAGAAGTTTGTAAGCTGGAGGTCAGTTCCACTGATCACTCTGTTCTGGGAGAAGGTGGCCTTTGAACCGGACTAGAAAATAAAATGCTGAGCAGATTTCTATCCTGAATAGCCCACACTTACCTTGTCCGGATAAATGGAGGAGGCACAGCCTAGACCTTTATAGACATTTTAGGTTAGAAGGTCGGCAGTTTGAATCCGCGCGACGGAGTGAGCTCCCGATGCTCTGTCCCAGTTTCTGCCAAACTAGCACTTCTGAAGCACATCAGTGCAAGTAGATAAATAGGTCCGCTATGGCTGGCCGCATGACGCGGAAAGTTGTCGGTGGACAACGCCGGCTCCCTCAGCCTGAATGCGAGATGAGCGCCATAACCCCAGTCGCCTTTGACTGGATTTAGCCATCCAGAGGTCCTCTACCTTTACCTATGATATTCTTGAAGCAGACTCTACATCTGTAAAGTCCCCCCCCCTCCAGTCAGTCTAGAATACTGCCAGAGGTGTCTGGGATTTGTAACTCTTGATACTTCAACAGGCCTGAAAATGTGGGAGAGCTTATCTCTACACATCTCCTAATTAGAAACTTATGTTGAATTTCATATTTGCAAAGCACATTTGTACATGGGCAGAATACACACAGCTTTGTTGCGTGTGTAAGTGATACCAAAGTAGATTCTGAGATATGTGGCTCCATCGCACTCCCCTCCTCTCCTCACTCCCCCTGCTTGCCAGTGATAAAGCTTTGGAGCTATGGCAGATCCAATTCTTGCATTTTCTAGGTTGCTTATCCTTCTCTTCTAGGAAAACTGTAAAAATCATTAGTATTCCAGACCATACCATTTGAATCACAAGCCATATCATTAGAGAGGAACACACAAGCGTCGTCGTGTAATGGTTATGGTCTTTTTATTTCTTCTTCTTAAATCCAGAGCAGTGGTTCAGTAAACAAGATGCCTTTAATGTGAAATAAAGTTTCCTCTGTTCACAGTTCTCCTTTCTTACATATATATGGCCTAAATTTCACACCGAGCATTCACATATGAGCTCTTCTTGAGAAATGTAAGCTGGCAAAACACTGCGGCGAGCATGGTGTGCTCACAGAAATAAAGTGCAGGCTAAGAAACAGAGGGATCACTTTATGCATGAAGCGTGAGGGATACTCGTTTTTAGTCTTCCATTGGTCAGCTGAGTTCATGATATCTGCAGTGACCTGCAAAAGTCAGACCAGCCTTTTTAATCATTTGCGTTTTAAACACGTTTTTAGAGCTGCAAGCCGTGGAGGCTGTCCTGTTATAAAAAATGGGACACGACTCCACCTAACTCAGTCTGCCTGCCTTCAGCCTGTCTCAGATCTACCCGTAGAAGGTGGAGATTCAGCCTGGCTCCCTTTGCATTCAAAGCATGGGCTCCACTCCTGAGCTACCTTCCCTTATGTTTAATTTGGTTGTGTGCTGGCCAATTTCCATCCTGCTTCAAACAATGTGTCTGATAGCTCAGTTGGCTAGAGCATGGTGCTGATAAGGCCAAGGTTGCAGGTTCAATCCCTGTATGGGACAGCTGCATATTCCGGCATTGCAGGGGGTTGGACTAGATGATCCTCAGGGTCCCTCTCAGCTCTACAATTCTATGTATATAGCCCAGAGTTGCCATTTTCCCAGCAGCATGGACCACAGTGTTTTGGATTATTGTCTAGTTGCTGGTGTTTTTTTCCTCAGACTAGTCATTGAAAATGAGCATAGGTTGTCCTTTGCATTACTTTGGATTCAGTCTCTGCAAATCGCTTGCTTGATGTAGCATTAGCCTGCCTAACGTTAGAAAACACTTGCAGTCTGCATCTTGCCATCCGAAATTGTGCTTTGCATAGGAATGAGGCAGAGAGAACTGAGATGGCTTGACTGGTAAGCTTCAGTATAAATTAACAACTGAATACTTGTTTCTCACTGACAGGTTAATGACCCCGGAGAGCGAAATTAGATTTGTCCACAAGCAGATGGGCTTAGTACCAGGCTGGGGAGGAGCTGCCAGGCTCGTACAAATCCTTGGCAGCAGCCCTGCCCTCAAGTTGCTGAGTGGTGCTGTAAAAGTGGACCCAGAGACCGCCCTTCGTATTGGCCTGGTAGAAGCCGCGTTGTCCTCATCTGATGAACTTGAGTCACTGGAAGAAACACGCACATGGCTCAGACCATACACAAAGGGCCCTCCTGCAGTAATTCAGGCTGTGAAGAAAGTGGTTTCTGCAGGACGAGAGCTGCAATTGGAAGCTGCCTTGATGACTGAAAAAGAGATTTTTGGAACTGTTTGGGGTGGGCCTGCCAATTTACAGGCTTTGGCTCAGAGAACAAAACATAAATGACACACAAAAGAAATGGTTTTGATCTTTCTTTTCCAAACAAACAGCTGCTGCCAAATAGGGATTTGGGAGAAACTGTAAAGAATTGTATTAACTCAGTGGGCATTAACTTTCTGGGATGTTTGATTATAAGCCCCACTATACTCTGATCACAGCTAGTGGAGAGTAGGGAAATTTGTTCTTGAAAAATAAAAGAAATGCTAGGAGCTTAGTCCCAGGTAGGGTAAAATATATACCACATATATATTTCCCTTCCAGCAACTTGCTGCATATTGCACGTGGAGGTTGTATGCATATGGAAGTCTGCAAATCAGCCGGGAGACACTTGCATCCCAGTGAGTATATGTATGTTTCTCTCTCTTGTAGTAAGAGCTGTCATACTTGGAGTAGTAATTAAACTTACTCTTTCGAATCATCTTCAATGAATGCATTATTTTCATGTGCATTATGTTATGTACAGCCATAATATTTTGAAAGGCAAGTGCAACATTTTAGCCAAGTTTATCCTTGCAAAGACCTGAGATGGATGCAAGATAATCCTTTTCAAATGGGTTTGGTTGTTGTTGATGTCTCCGGTAAAGCTCTTGGAAATAAGCATGTCCAAGTTTGACAAAGTTTGATAATAAAAAAAAGGTTTAGCCCTGTCTACATGTACACTGAAAATTGGCCAGGTCAAAACTAAAATAAGTAACAGTACAGTTTTCCTCAAACTTCATCTAGTTGGTACTCAGTGAGCTCATACACTACATGCACAGCCCCAAAGCTCCTGCCTTCAGCTTATTAAACCATCTCAAACTTATACCAGAAAGGTTACTGTTCGTTTGTTGCAGAAGAAACAAAGAATCTTGAGGCACCTTAACAACCAACAAATTTATTATGCCATAAGCTTTCATGAACCCAAGTACACAATGTATCTGATTAAGTGGATTTCATCTACAAAAGCTTATGCATTTGTTATTCTTGAAGGCGCTGTAAGACTTTGTTTTAAGTGCAAGAACATCTCACCTTCATCTTAGGTCTTTGTGTAGATAAAGTTGGCAGACACGTTAAAAGGGATTTTCACACAATCTTATGCTGTATCTGCAAATCAGTGACGGTGTCTAGGCATATATGGAACAAAGGCCTATTGGATGGATTTCCCGGTTAACTTAATTGACCTTACCTGCCTCAGCCTTTACAAGAAAGCATCTCCAAGATGACTTGCATCTGCAAACTTGCAATTGCATTCAAAGTGCCAAAACCAGTATCTAGCTGCTTTGTGGAAACAGTAAATTGGTTTTGTATACAATATCCTTGATGCATTTAAAGCTGTAGTTTCTATAGTATAAACTTCCTCATATTTGTGTTAGGACTGCAAGAACTTTGAGTCAAGCAAGTCATTACTTCTGTTCTGTTTGTAATACTGTACTATTATTTGTAGTTCTTCCTTTCTAATGATGACCCTACTGTTATTCTTTTTATGTCACCTGGGAGGCGGGGTGGGAAATAGACCTTATCGGAGCCAGTAATGATAACAATTGATCCAGCACAGAGGAGTGCAGGTTTTATTTTTCTTTCTTCTTTTTGATGATACACTCAGCATACAAGGCTGTGACAAATCAGGAAGTCTGTTACGGCAATACATTTGCAGTGGTGGGTGAAACACGGCCACCTCTTGACTCCAGCTTTCTGCAGCACAGCTTCTTCGTAACTCAATTCATCAAGAAAAACTGACGTGTTCATTGATAAAATATCACATAAACATTTCTAACCTATTGGGTGCAATACTGGAAAGAATATATGTGCTTCTCCTGAGATTAGAGAAGAGCAGGTGCTCAACAGCTAACAAATGAGCCTTGGAGATTCTTGGAAAGCAGCAAGAGTCCCTCACATGCCCACCGACCTCCTAGCTCAGAGAATGGTGTGATATGAAGTAAGACCCTACTTCTCTCTCAGCATGGTGAGTCATAAGAAGCATGAATTTTGGCTTGTTATCAAGGCAAGCCAAGGATTGTGAATCCCTGCTAGAGGCTTGCACAGAGAATCCAAAATAACTACAGCTAGGCTCTCTGAATTCACTTAATTTATAGATTTATCCCTGATGAAATATAATCTATATCCCCTTCATATATTGTTTGAGCTACAAAGCTATAGAGGGTCAAAGCCAAAGGCTACGTAAGGAGCTAGTGGAGGTACAGCTCTGTTGATGAACAAAATGGGCTATGGGCAAGACACCCATACTTCCAGTGGCCTCCCAAGACACCCACTGGAAATTCCAGAAGTGGTGTTCTTAGTAACAGTGTAGGGTAAAATGGAGGGTTCTACAATAGCTGTGAATCCACAGGACCCAATGTTCCCTTCATCTCCTGACACCATATCAGCTTTGGACTACCACTCGCCCAACTGCAGGGCTATGGATGTGATGGTTTTTCCACCAAGTAATCTACCCACACAAAATGATGTCTTTGCCCAATGTTAGCAATAGTACAGAAAGTGTGAGAGGTGTATTTTCACAGGTGGTACTTAGGCAGGAAGCCAAACCACAGCTTGTTGTTTTGGTTATCTCACTCAATTACAAATTTCTGCAGATTCCCTATCCTGGCAGATTAGGCAAGGCAGGAGAAATGAATGGGTTTTTAAAGAGCCATATATTATACAATCTTTTCTCAAGCACTGTGTAATCCTCAGCACATTGTGTTTCATGTTGATTTTCAGCACACTCAGTCCTACAATTAATCAAAAGCAATGTCCATTCTTCCTTTGATAACTAACTTCAAGATGACATGGGTGCAGACCCATGTGGAAACAGAGCTCAGGTGGTTGATAAAATGTAGTTTATTAAATTATAAATTTTGTAACAAAAACCAGACGGAACAAGAAAACAAACAAGCTACAGGGACTAGACGGAAGAGCCGATGGAGACACGAAGTGTTTACAAGTAAAACTCTGCAACAGAAGTTATTTTACATTTCATTCAGGAAGATGATTGCTCTTTGTTTAGTAAAACATCTGAACTTTAGAAGTCACACCTACTTTATGTTAAAATTAAGCATCTGGTTCATACCCCCAATTCTTGTTCATTTCCAGTTCGCTTTAGTTTTTCTTCCATACATCAATCCATGCAGATAGTAAAGATACTTAATGCAATGAAGAATGATGAAATTTCCAAGTTGTACAGTGAATATACACTGGTCAAAAAGGGAGACAGGGTTTTACTGGGGATGAGCATATACTACAAAATAAAACGTGAGACATTTACGAAACTGGGTATTGCTAAGTAGCTGTCAAACCATTAACACACCCCAAGTTTTTTTTTTCTTCAAACATTGAATCTTCTAGCCAAGACATATTAAGAGATTTTCTTACAAGTTCAAGGACCAGGCTTGGTTTTCCCTTTCCCCTCCTCCCACCCTGAAACACTTTAAATACATTGCTAGGCTGGAATGCAATGCCAATACAGACAAAATGTACATATACAAGACTGAGTTTTCAAAACATGGCTCTAGATTTAAACTTCAGTTACTGTGCACTGTCCATCAGGCCTTCTAGACCTTACACTGGTGCCTCCCACCCCACTCCCCACCACTGGTCTATCCAAGGCTGGCTGACTTGCATTCAGATGTCTCTGCTGAGCAGAGGATACAGGCAACTGAAGTTGGGCAGACACATCCTCACTATCGCTGCTAGCATCCGATTCTGTTTCCTCAATGGAGGTGTCAAGAACTGGCACCCTACCAGAAGACGATGATTCATGGTCTTCCTCTCCCTCACCCCTATGGCTCCTTTCAACCATACTGTCTCCATTTATTTGCAAGTTGGCAAAAGAGTTCTCTAGAGTGCTTGCATCAGGTGATGGCGTTGCAGGGCTTGTCGGTTGACCATCTAGTGAAGGAAGGGGTCTAACAGAAGCAGTTGCTAGAGGCTGCCCAGCAGCAGCTCCCAGAGCTGGTGTGCTGTCTGCACCATCAGCAGAGCTCTCTCTTGCTAGATTGATAGCATTAGAGTCACAGTCCAACCTAAGCCCAGCCACTCCCTTCTTTGGAATATCTATTATGTCCCGTTTTATTTTCCTGCGACGTCCATGCTCATTTCGCCTATACTGAACCATGTTCTCAAGATCTGCCACATACAAGAACCCAGCAATTAACATTTCAGTGCTCTTTTTACCTTTGGAAAAGGCATCTTCCAGCTCCCTACTGGTACGTTCATCATACTGCCACCATCCATTTCTGCCTTCATAGTACCAGGCATATTCCCCATTGCCTCTACTGGCTGCCTTCAGTTCCTCAGGTGACAGTAAGGTTGGCTTATCAAGAAAGTCCTCCGGGATCTCCTGACGACAGAGTGCACATCTCTTTCCCAGCCAGGAAGCTCCTTTCACACACAGATAACAGAAGACATGTTTACAAGGCAGACTCACAGGGTGGACACATGTTTGCAGACAGATAGCACACTCAGGGACCATGAGAGATGGGGCTGCACCGGAACATGATTCATTTGTCTTCTTGTTCGTGGGAAGCATGTTGATTGAGTGATCGATCTCACCGCAACCGGCCATCCTAGAGAACAACAAAAGTATCATAATTTGGCAGGACCTACTGTTAGCCTACTTTGCTTAATTACAGGACTTTATCCTAAACCGTTTATAACAACTGAATAGTGTAAAGTTACAAAAATGTAAATGAACAGGAAAGCATATGAAGTCCTTCATATGACAAAACAAAATATCAATCTGCAATGACAATCAGTGTGCTGCAGAAAATATGGGCTGGAAGATCTGGGTTCAAGCTGTTGCCTGCTCATGAAGCTCACTCTACAAGAATGAAGTAAATGAGCACCCTAATAAATATGAATGACAGGATGCAAATATAATAGTTTACAGTACCATACTAAAGGATGAAACGTGATTGCATATTAATGCTTCAACACCAAAATAGCTGTCCTCCAGAACTACTTTGCCTCTGATCACCACTGCTAGTGCTTAGTTAAGTAACATTGTGGAACTTCTGCAACATTGTGCTGGTGACTACTGCTAAGCCCTACCTGGTCCCTCATTATCTGCATGAAACATTCAGCTCTCTCACCTCTAATGAAGTTTAAAATAGATACTTGAGATCACCGGGGGCCACTAAGGCTGGGGGCAACCTCTTCCCAGACCCCTGTGGGGCAGTGTGAGGAGGCACCTCCCTTTAGGGAAGGGGGGCAGCTCAGAGACTAAGGGTGGTAGCAGCGGCTGCCCAGAGGACTCCCAGGGAGAGGAGGGAGGAGAGGAGGCTGAGGGAACACTCCACAAGCGAGGGTGTTTGAAAAAGGGTGAGAGGCTGGGATCCTGAGCCCCAAAGGGGTACCACAGAAAGAATGCAGTTGGTCAAGGGAGCCGTGGACTCAAAAAGGTTGAAAAATTCTGGTTTATGTAGTCTGGATTTTACAAATTTCAAGGTGAGATTTTGTGTGAAGGTTTGTGCAACACATAGACTAAGGCTGCATCTAGTCCAATCCACTTACTTGGGTGTCCCAGCAGGTTTGGAAACTAAGCATACAAAGAACTTGGTACACCTGAGTAATTCCACAATTAAAAGTGACAGCATGCATTGAGAGCCTCATAATACCCATTAACAGTACAAAAGCATTTGTTTAGACAAGTGAACAGAGTTCAACAAGTTTAGGCTGGCCCCTGTAATTAAACAAAAACATGAGATTGCCAGAAACATTTATTTATTTTAAAAGATTTATAAGATGGCTCACATTTTAAAATATTGGGAGTAGAGTATAGAAAACCAAAATAAGTAAAATAAAAAAATGCACCAGAAACACAGTTAAACATTCATCACCTACTCCCCTTTGCCACCTTCTTATGAATTTACTCATAAGTAAATCCCTGCATTCAGTAGTGCTCAGTGCCAAGTAAGAACTTTTAAGGATTGCAGCTTTAGTCCCCAACCTCACACAGCATCTTCACAGATGACCAGGGACAATCCCTTTCCCTCTCTAGCTTACAGCTGTAGTAAGGCAGAAGGGGCTTCTACAGTGCTGGCCTGCCCACTTACTCCAAATACCCCAGCTGCTCATTTTCAAAAGCCAGCTCACCCTTCCCACTTGAAGACAGAACAAAAGAATGGAGCTTGTTTTGGCGGTGGGCAGCTAAGGTTCTCAGAGTTCCTCAGCCACCTACTGACAAAACAGCTAGTTTTAACCTCTCTCTAGCTTGATGTTTGAGAGGGGATGAATTTTTACTCTGCACTTGTAGTTTACCGTATCAAGTACAAGTCACATTTGAACTGTCAACTCCACACTTGGAAACATACAAGATCTACACCACATTGACCTTACCTTCTTCTTTTTCTTCTTATCACTCTTCTTGGAACATATTGCAAAATTAAATCATCTTTAAATGTATCTAATCAGAGCTGAGTGCCTTGTTTCCCAGTTAAAAATTTATTCTTCTTGCATGCTGCTTTCTGGACATGGGCAATGCCAGCGTCCCACTGCAAGTTAAGGAGAAAATAAAGAGCTATCAGACTTAGAGTATCCAATTATTTATATTTATGAACTATAAATATAATATAAATATACTTATGAACCATAAATATTAACTGTATAAATATCAGCTTTCTGCCCAACTAGCCATGATAACACACAATAATAATAGTGGCTTACAATACAACAAGTACAAAAAGAAATGGGGATGAAAATAAGCAAGTTTAGTAATCAGCTATTTTATTGTAGAGCTGGAGGGTGCCCCGAGGGTCATCTAGTCCAACCCCTTGCAGTCCTACCCACAGCCATCTCTGAGTGGCCTGTAACTGCCAACCTTGTGTTTAGCAGCTAGCCACACTGACCCACTGTGCCACAGACAAGGATGTCAGAATCGGTGAACAGTTCTGGGAGAGAAGGAGTCAAATGGCAGCTGATCCCAGTCAGTTCAATGGATGGGGTTACGTACAACGTCTTCTTGCCTCTCCTGCTGCTTAATGAGACAGAACGGATGTGAATGGAATTGGTTCTGGGAGCAGAGGAGGCAATGGCAAAAGTTTCAGTTAAGCCAATAACCTTCCAGCAGGAGGTTCTTCCACAGTGAACTCAGTGACTCAGTTATTACATCTGAAGCATGTAATTTATTTCATGAATATGTTCTCTTAAGTCATTTTAAGATCAAAGTAGCAAACAGTTTTGAGATCAAAGAGACTATGTAGGTGAGTGGTTCTCGTGTTTGAGAACCTGATCAATTGTCAGCTCTGGACAGGTTGTACTCCCCCTAAAGGAACAGGTGGGCAGTCTGGGCCTCCAGTAACAAAGATAGATCTGGGCAGCTTCAGTGGCTAGAAGTGCCCTTTACCAACTGCAGCCTGTACAATACCTACAGCCAGGGAGAGCATTTCCATAGTAGTTCAAGCATTAAGGTAAAGGTAAAGGGGCCCCTGACCATCAGGTCCAGTCATGTCCGACTCTGGGGTTGCAGCACTCATCTCGCTCCGCAGACAGCTTCCAGGTCATGTGGCCAGCATGACAAAGCCGCTTCTGGTGAACCAGAACAGCGCACGGAAACGCCGTTTACCTTCCCGCCAGAGCGGTCCCTATTTATCTACTTGCACTTTGATGTGCTTTCGAACTGCTAGGTGGGCAGGAGCTGGGACCAAGCAACGGGAGCTCACCCCGTTTCAGGGATTTGAACCGCCGACCTTCTGATCAGCAAGCCCTAGACTCTGTGGTTTAACCCACAGCACTACCTGGGTCCCTAGTTCAAGCATTAGTAACTTCAAAACTGGATTACTGCAATGCACTCAATGTGGGGCTTCCCTTGAGCTTGAACTGGAAACAGCAGTTAGTGCTGAATGATGCAGTATAGTTGCTGGCAGAAGAGAGAAATTGTCAACATATAACATATAACACCCTGCTCAGAGATCTGCACTACTTCTCTGTTTGTTACCAGGCAAGTTTCAAGGTTTTATATTAGCATATAAAATCCTTAATAGATTGCGACTAGTTTACTTGAGCAATCAACGTTGACTACTTTGATCTGCGGGACTAGCATCACAAAACATTCATTCTACACTTGTAAGAAATCAGTCTTTAGGTAAACCTAAAGTGCAGCACCTGCACTTTGAAACTCCCTGCCTATTAACATCAGGCAGGAGGCTTCACTTTACTCTTTTCAGTACAGTGGTACCTTGGGCTGCGGACCTGATCCGTTCGCACCCCGAACGGCGCTTTCACACATGCACGAAAGTGCGATAGAGCGCTTCTGTGCATGTGTGAAGAACACTTCTGCGCATGTGCAAAGAACACTTATGTGCATGCGCAAAGCGCACAGAACGCTTCTGCACATGTGCGCGCAGTGGAACCCGGAAGTAAACACTTCTGGGTCCGCCACATTCGTATCCTGAAAGAACGCAACCAGCAGCGGATGCAAAAACGGGCTTAAAACATTTCTGTTCAGACAAACCTATCCAGATATGTAGAAGCTGACATGTGTTTTAATCTATTTCTATTGCCTAACTGCTTATTTCCATTTTGAATTTTTAAAAGTACCTGATTTAACTTCGTATTTTCTTGACAGTTTTGATGTTTGCCAGTAGAACTGCTAAGTGGTTTACAAAAACGAAACGATCAAGCAGTATACAATTAATTTTGCTAAATAAAATAAAAATCAATCAATTCATGCTGGCAATTAAAGTAAGCTGCTCTAGAATATGTTAGTCCACTGGAAGGCTGGGGAACCAGTCTGTTGAGCTGGTCAAAAGCCATCATATTATTTCTTGAATATTCTATTGGACTATTAGGGCAGGATATTCTGAGGTCTTGCAGGTTCCAGGGCAAAGGCACCCAAAATTCAAATCCTACCACTTAACCTAATACAATGCTCTCCTTTCTCCTGCATCATATTCAGACTTCTCTCATGGAAAACCTCAAACTCACCCCAAACTGAAAGGTTCTGCTTTACAGCATTTACCAGTCCTGTGCAGTTTGAGCTTTAAAACACAATGTCTAGACAGCTATCTAACCAAGATGCATTACATTTCATTTTCTGCTAGAGAGGTTACACTGAAAGGCACTTTTTATTGAACTTGAGGATGCAGAACTTGAAATTGCCTAAGCAGATCTATTTAAGTGAAATTTTACTGCATACATTAAATTCATCTCATATGAATACAGCTAAATAAAGTCAAGAAATCGACAAGTCCTGCAGAGAGGTTAACAGTAATGTACATAATTGAAAAGAGCTTTGGGAAGATTTTGGCTGAACTTCCAATTAAAACTTTTGAGTAATAACCTCTGCACTGAAGTCCCTTGTGTGCTGCATGTACTTGTTTCACAACCTTTTTCCTTTTTTAAAAAAGGCTATAACCAGGCAGACAGGTGTCATGTGATTTTTCTTTTAAAAACATTATTTAGGGCAGAGACACACAATTCACTTGGAGTGCCACTTTTAGATTCCCACTAACTCTTGAGAGCCAGTTAACTCAGAGAGCTATGTTAACTGTAAAAAAAATATTTTAAGTTAAAAATTAATCTATCATACAACTTCCCGTTTCTCTCTGCACCTCACAGTGGGCTCTCCTCTCTGCATCCACACAGCTCTGTCTGAACTCCTCATAGTGCACTCTCTCGTCCCCAGTATCCTACCCCTTTTTCTGTACCCCACAACTGTTATCTGCAACACTGCATGTTCCTGCACTTCCAGCTCTAATGTAACAGTCTTGCTGAAGGCCCTATTTTTCTCAACCAGATCTCAGTTCTGCCTTTATTCACTGACTTGTTTTGCTTGCTCCATTTCTTTCTCATCCCTGATCCCTATCCCCTTCTTCCAGTGTTCTGCTTCAGAAGCATACTAGCTTTCCATTCTCCCAGAAATCCACATGGTAAATGTGCCTCAGGTGCTCTGCAATGTAACTGGTGCCTGTATGAGGCTAGAAAAAACTGACACAAACTCTGTAACATGCCTCTAAATTCAGGAAGAAACAAGGTACATATAGTGATGTAGTCATTCTCCCATCTCGAATTTTGATACATATGTGCAGGCCTTGTTTCCCAAAAAAGCACAGGAAAAGGTTGCAAACAAAAGGTATTTGGAATTCCCCCAAGAGAGATAAAACCAGTCCACTTGGCCTTATGTTGTACATCAAGGTTAATACCATTAACCATCCACAACCTCATAAGTTGCCTATCAGACAGAACAAATTTGTTCTGAAAAATGTTACAGTGCAACAACCTTTGAATCATAAGTGCATGCTACTTGAAAGTCAAAATGTTTTCCACCTGCAAGGATAAACCAGCCTCCACTGGACAGAAGGGAAGGAAGATGGATGAATAATTAAAAGAGGAGATAAAAAATTAAAGATTTATCATAGAGTTAAGAAAGTGCGCTTTTTATTGAAATAAGCATGTAATTATCTTTAGGAAACGGATCACAGTATAATTATAAGATTGAAGTAATGATATTTTTAAAGGCTATAAATGTTTTAAAGGCAAGCTTAGAAAATGTTTTCACACAATCACTGCGTTTAACCTATGATGCACTGAAGATCCAGTACTTACAAACTCTCCTAGCAAGATTAAAATACTTCAATTACATGTTCATCTATCTTTATATAAAGGAATTGTGTGCTTTATTTTGTGGACTACTGCTTATTTACTTCCACTCACTAAACACTGGCTAAATAAGGAAAGTCTTATTGCACCTCTGAACATTCTCAGTCTTAGAGATTGTCAGGATAGAGGGGTTGACAAATAGATATTAACCACCAAGAAAGTGTAGGACACAGAGGAAGAGGTGTATTAGATACAGGTGAGACTCAACTTACGTTGGGGTTACCGTACATTCTAGGGACAGTGCGTAAAATGAAACACATTGGGTTCAATGGCGAGTGGGATTCCCAAAGTCTTCATCCCCAGATGCTTGCCCCCTTTTAATTTTTTTGCCAAGTGCGTAAAGTTGAATGTGCACAAGTTAAATGCACATAAGTTGTGAGTTACCTCTCTGCAGTTCCTAGATCATTTGGTGACACCCAGAAAAGGTAAGCTATTCATCTATTAAGGCATGAAAGGGGCACAAATGAGCAATGAAACAGGTCAGGAAGAGAGAAATAAGAAGGCTGAAAACTAGAATGGTGATGTATAAATGCAACAAAAGCATCTTGGCTAGTAACCTTGGGAATGTAATTCCTTATTGTCAAGTGACCTGCTGTACAGAACAAAAGTTCTTCCTAGAACCCAAAAGTTTCCCTTCCCCAGTTGACACAGAAAAACTAAATATGACTGTGTAGCTCATTTGAAATTTCACAGGAAAAAAAATGTGTTGGCAGATGAACTTCAACCAAAGTAATTCTCTTAGATCTAAAGTCATGGCATTACACTGGAAACAGTATGGAGGATAGAGAGTCAAGACACCATCACATCTAAGAACCATCAACATAGTTAGGTTTGGCACAATCGTATACAGTGGAACCTCTACTTACGAATTTAATCCGTTCCGAATGCACATTCGTAAGTAGAAACATTCGTAAGTTGAAACGATGTTTCTCATAGGAATGCATTGGGAATGGATTAATTCGTTTCGGGGCCTTTAAAAAAAGGCACTTTAAAGGCTGGCGGGAGGCAGCGATGGGCCCAATCCGGCCCTATGGCCGGATTGGCAGCTGGGGAGGCTGGCGGGAAGCCAGTGGTTGCGGCAGCGATGGGCCCGACAAGCCCAGCAAGCAGCGCCCGCCGATCTTCGGCTCTGTGCTGTGTGACAGGCAGGGGTGGGGGGGAAAGTGGAGGAAGGAAGGATCCTCCCCTTTCCCCACCCCACCCCCGCCTGTCACACGAAGATTGGCGGGCTTGACAAGCCCGGCAAGCAGCGCCCGCCGATTTCTGGCTCTGTGCTGTGTGACAGGCGGGGGTGGGGGGGAAGCAGAGGATCCTTCCTTCCTCCGCTTTCCCCCCACCCCCGCCTGTCAGACAAAGATCGGTAGCGGAGCCGGCGAGGGCCTGATCCCGCGCGAGGCCGGCAGGAGGCCGGCTTCGCAGCAGCGGTGGCAGCGGAGCCGGCGGGGCCCGATCCCAAGCGAGGCTGGCACACATTCGATCGTAAGTCGAATACATTCGTAAGCCCGCCCCTATTTTTTCCCTTCGTAACTCGAAAATTTTGTATGTCGAGTCATTCGTATGTCGAGGTGCCACTGTACTTCTACTATTTGGCCACAGCCATGTCGAATCACAATGTAGTAAGATGGTCCTGCCACATCTATCAAGTATAAAATACCATATCCACGAAAACACAGCCACTTTCACAATCTGGAGGAGACAAGTATGAGGAAGATGCTTGTATGTGCATAATTCAGACACATTTCAAAACACACATCTTTATGTGACTTTAATATTCCACATTAAATTGCTTTCAATGAGATGTATATTGAATATGCTTGTGGTGGAGGAGTTCTAAAATAGCCTATTATATTAAATTAAATTATAATGACATAATGGCATTAATTGCCAAAATACTGTATGTAGATGAGAACAAGAAACTGAGGGCATGCACCTCAAAATAAACTTTAGGTCACCACAAATCATATATCCACACCTCCAGGTGAGGTTACCTTAATGAGATAGCACTATATTGACTCCAGGCCAATTCTTCATTTGGACACACCCCATGCCAATAATAGCCAAAATACATAGAAAATAAGCAAGGTCTGTGGGCCACTAGAAATCAAACAGCTTGAGAACACTGACCTCTATAACATAGCAGTGAACTGTATCTGGACTAAAACTCTGGATACAAGACACATCAAAAGTCAATAATAGCCAAAATATGAAAAAAGGAGGAACGGGGGGGGGGGGGTTACCCTACAAAAAACTTTGTGCCACCTCAAATGATACACTCAAATGTCCTGGAGATTGTACCTATAAATGAGCAAGGAACAGGGGTGGGGTGGAGTAAGTACTCCCACAACAATCCTTGGACCACCCAAAAAATACACTAAAACCATCAGGAGTTAGTTCATACCCCTTTTGTAGTTATTGGTGTGAACCCATACACTAGAAAACATATTGTGCCCAATATGAAGCCTACTAGAATCTATGCCACCTCATAAAGGAAATATATATTGAGTATGTTTGTATATGATTAATGGTAGGACAAATATATTATGGGGTACACACCCAGTTCCTTGTTCTCTTCTACATATTTTGACTATATTCTATAGTCGATATATTTTGACATCTTTTCAGTCATCTTGTAAAAGACACTCTCCTGTTCCATTTGAGGTGAATCAAAGTTTTTTTAAGTTCCTTGTGCTTATTATATAATACGTAATGCCAATAATTGCTGAAATATATAGAGAGAACAAAGATCAGCTTTGGGCCACTATAACTTATATATCTACATCTCGTGGAAACAATTCTCAACGAGACTATCAAAGTTCATTTTATGTCATATTGTAGGAAACAGTCTCCTTATTGTGGGGTGCACAACTCCAGCTCCTGTTTACATATTTTGTCTGTTATATGATAGAGTGATTCCCTTGATAGTGTCTTGCACCCAAATTGTTGGAAAAGACACAATTCACTACCATGTCAAAAAGGACACTATTCTGGACATGTGTATGATTTGTGGTGTCATGAAACTTATTTTGAAGTCCATGAACTTTGGCAATAATAATAGTAATAGTAATACAGTAATATATTACATCAGCTATTCTCAAAACACCCCCAATCTTACAGCTTGACAAACTTTTTGCAAATATATGTGCCATGGTTCATAAGACGTACTGCACAATGATGGCCAGAAGCACTTCTAGAAAATAGCTTATGGCTGGACATTTTGTCTATTCATTAGTTTTCCTTCCAAACTATGTCTTCTATGTCATACAAGTGAAAACTGGCACCTGTAATTACTTTCCTACAAAAGTTTATTACAGGGAGAGGATTAACGTCCCATTGAAATCAATACAGTGCTAATAGTACCTGCACTCAGGTGCTCACTCTGATATTTGCCAAATTCTCTAGATCAGGGCACTGGCATATAGCTAGTGGACCCAGTGAAATCCATGAGATTAGAGTCTCTTTGTTTTGAAATTACTACTGTCTAATATCACTGCCATTAAGTTCCCCAATATGAGGCACTATATACTCATATAGGATGCTCTCATCTACCCTATGTTCCAGACAAAGCACTTACAGACCAATAGGCATTAATAAAAACATGCTATCACTTTTCTCAGAAAAGAATGCATAATATACCAGGAGTTGTTTGCACATCTGCATTTGATAAATGACTGTTTTCTTTGGATATGTAGCATCCTAGGGTTGTAGGTAAAATATTTTTTAAACTATCTTTCGTAAGGAAATGTGTGTGCATCTTTTTATACACAATAAATTTATTTGCTTATATTTTAAGTTGATATTCCTTGATACCAACTTGATTTTCCATATGCAGCCACAGTTCTAAAACTGAATCTCATTGGGTATCTCATCTCAAATTTCTAAAAAGCTTAAAAATAATGTGCCCTATTTTTTAAAAAAGACTAATTTGATGGAACACGTACAACTGAAAGGCCTTGAGGACCAAGAGGCATCAGGAAAAACATGCTATGGCATTTCTCTAAAACAAAAATAAATTTCAACAATCACAGTCAAATCAATTTATTACTTAGTAGGCGCAAAAGCAATTTGCCCTCTCATTTCAGCAGAAACTGATTACAGACCCAGAATGTTCAATTCTAAACTCAGATACAGTATATATCCTACTGTGATGTGTTCCAGTGGGAAAATACTGGTTCCATTTCAATTCACTTTATTCTGCTGCTTACAGAAGTTCTTAAATGATTTTTGGTTCTGATCATGTATTCTCAGTGGCCAGCAGATTTTAACCTATGTGTCTGTTGTTGTGTTGTTCTTCATTTGGACTTTGTCATCTAGATCAAATATGAACACAGCAAAAACACAGAAGCCAATCTTACTTCTGGTATAAAAAAACCACAACTATGTATAAAGCGCATTAAACCATTCTAATAGGCACACTGCATATAATTATTCTGGCCTAGATTACCCAATTTGCTGCTGTTCAAATATAAGATCTCCTTACTATCTATTCCCAATAGTATTCCAGATTCAGCACAGAAGCAATCTCCTGTGTTTGTTACAAAGTAGACCAGGAACTTATTTTCACCTCCCATTTATACACAGAGGAAACAGCAAGACTCAAACTGACTGCTATAAAGAGCAGCATTAAAAGCACTTAGTTGTCATATTTCAGAGTTGTGAACCATGGAAGTAAAGTACTTCTAGGTGCTTTCTATCCATGTTATCTCATTGCAATTTAACTTTAAGTAAAGACAAAGCACTGAAAATATTATCAGGAGTCTTGTAAAGTCATTGAAAAAGGATGAAAGAAAAAGCTAGATACCCCTAACCTGAACTTTACCCAATAAGGAAAACCCCTGAGGCCATGTTTTCATGTTAACAATATAAATTTAGGATCAGGAAATGAACTATCAAACCAATATTCTCAATCCAAAGCTAGTGTAATTAAGCTTCCACTTGCATGTCTACTGTTGTGAGGTGCAAAAGATGATGGGTGAAATGATACAAATATAGTTATGGGCCTGCACCTGTGGGCTAACATGCATTACTGTATTCAACTGAGCTGTGTTGAGTGCAGTACAAAGGGCAGCAACGGACATGAAGCAGCATGCTGTATCTACAGTTACCTGGATCAGGGCACCTCTGATGTTTTCAGCCATCTCTTATGGGCTACAATGAACCACATTCAATGGTTTCCAGGCCACGATAGTCCTCTCTTCATTTAGTGTTTAATACTTCTAGGACTTATGAAGCACCTTTACACACTCACATTGTCAATGAGTACACCTTCAATTACATCCATCAACATTAAAAAAGCTATGGCCTAAGTAATTTTCCAGCAAACTGTATCATTTTACTCTTGTTCCAAAAGCTGTGGCTATGTTACCTGAAAATTACATATTTTGAACTATTTCAAATTGAGCTAGCTTTATTTTGATCTCAAGACCAAAAAAAATGTGGTTGTGACAAAAATGTGTAAACAAGGTTAGATTTTAATACCCTGTGCAGCAGCTACTACAGTACTTAAATGTAAAGTTTTCCAATTGCTGTCCTTTCAAATTAGAAACAATTACCAATAGGCCCCATGGCCTAATACTTAAGTTTAGCCAAGCATCTCATTTTCTCTTAACTAAAAACATTTTGAAAAAAGTAAAATTAAAAGCATACAAATAACACGGTCATTTAAAAGCGTTAGTGTATTGTACTGCTTTTCAACTACAGCCGTTCTCTCAGTTTATAACAATATCATATTTATACAGCTTAGGTTACCCCTCACAATGACAGTTCCTGAATATCAGCTGCTGTCAATTGTATCAAACGATGGTATCATGTGGCTCTTTGTTCTAGTCCCCTCCCCTCAAAGGTGGCGCAGCAACGGGAGAGCCAGGGCAGCCCCCCCCCATACACCACCCACTGTTCATTTGAGAGGAAAAGCAAAAGTGGAACAGTATCTCTTTTCACCAACCAGCATTTAAAATCCTGTGAGAGAGCTTTCCGCGGTAAACAACAATCGGCCCAACAAGAAGTTGTCATCGCACATTATTATTATTATATCACGGGTATCAAGAACGACAGCCTCTTTCCCCAAATTCTGCCTGGAGGAGGGAGTCGGGTTTTGTTTTTTGTTTTACGTTTCCCCCCTCCTCCAGGAAAAGCAACAGCACAGCAGCAGCGACTGAGACTATGAGAGAGAAAGAAAAACATCTCTAGGAAATAAATGCGCACTTGACAGCAAGGATGGTCAGGCAGAGAAACACCCCTCCCCACAACACCATTAAAAGAGGAGGAGGAGGATACCCCACGCACCTCGGGGGCTGGAGGCAGGGAGCTAATGGCTCCCCAAACAAGTGACTATACGAGGGGTGAGGGAGACGCGAGGCCGGAGCCAATAGGTGACCCAGAGGGAGGGCTGGCGCGCGAACCTCCCCCCCCCAAAAGGCCAGCTCGTGCACTGAGTCGGGGCGCGCGGGCGGCGGCGACGACACGCGGCCTTTGTTCGGGTCTGCCGCTGCCCGGAAGAAGCGAAGCGGCCGCGGAGAGGCGGGCATTTGGCGCGGGGGGGGGGGGGCGAGCGAAGAAGGCCCCGGACACAATAGAGCCGCCTCCGCCAACACAGCGCCGACTCCTCCATCATCCCCCGAAGGGCAGACACAGCAGCGTTCACTCGCGAACTCACCTCCCTCACGGGAGTCGCCTCCCCGCTGTGGCTGATCCCTCCGCAGGCGGTTGAAGCCGAAGCAGCAGCGTCGTTGCCGTCGCCACTCTGCTGCCGCCTCCCCCTCCTCCTGCTGCTCCTGCCGGCCGTCGTCTGTCTTTCTCTCTCTGCCTGGCGATTAGACTGCTCTGCGCCGCCCCCCCCCTCCCTCCGCGTGAGGGGCAGCGAGCAGGCGCTCGAGCTCCGGAGACGTCAGCACGCAAGGAGGGAGGGGCGTTGAAGTGGCGCCGGAGGTGGGAGGAGCCAAGACTGAGATGCACGACCGGAACAGAAAGGGAGGGATGGGGCTCGCGGGATGGCGTGGGCGCTCTAGCGCCCCTTGCGGATGAGGAGGTCACTTTCCTCCTTTTACGAGTGAGCGAGTGAGGAAGTAGGACAGCCATATACAGCGTGTGTGGGAGTCCAAGGATGGCAGCTTTGTTGTGTGGCAGGTGAGAGAGAGTTTCACTAGAGCCTCAAGCCTGACAGGAGAAATCAGTGGCAATATAACCCTAAACCGGTCGGGGAACATTTCAGTCCGCCAGGTCACACTGTAACAACAACAACAACAACAACAGGAACAGGAACAGGAACAGGAACAAATAAAAAAAATTGTCTAGTAGCACCTTAGAGACCAACTAAGTTTGTTCTGGGCATAAGCTTTCGTGTGCATGCACACTTCTTCAGATACACTGAAAGAGAAGTCCCCAGACCCTTATATATAGTGGGAGGGTGGGGTGGGGTTTTCCTCAGCAGGGTAGTAGGAGATGGGTAATGGACTCAATGGGTATGGTAAATAGATTCAGGTAGGTTGCCATGTTGGTCTGACGCAGTCAATTGAGTCATTCACCCAGTCTGGTGACTTCTGTTTCAGTGTATCTGAAGATTTTTTTAATTTATTTCGATTGTGTCAGACCAACAGTGCTACCTACCTGAAAATAAGAACAAAGGAATGCCACTGGGAGACTCCAGCCTCAAACTGCATTTGCAATTCATCCATAAGTTAAACTCCAAGGATAAGTTAAACACCAAGGATGCAAGCGTAACTCCTGGTTAGCAGCAGTGGGGCAGAGCAGCTTGGCCCCCTCACAGCATCCATAGCCTCACCAGTCAGGGCAGAAAATATGGGAGAGGGGAGAAAGCTTTTTACTACACCTGCCCCCAGGCTGCTGGAACAAAGAGGCATCATCATCAACAACATCATTTATACCCCGCCCATCTGGATCATCAATCCTGCCACAAGATGGCATTAAGGCTAGATGAGATCCAGTAGATTCTGTGTCAGCTCAGCACTGTCTCATTTTCCAAAATGCACTGTTAAATAGCTAGTGTGCTTATTTTGCATACATTCTCTATCTAATTAAACCATCACTATCTATTCTTTTTGCATTTTAATTCCGCCTCCCAACCCCACTGCAAAGAACTCCCTGCACCCTTGCAACTATGTTACATCCCTGCAACTGAGGATAACAACTAATGCATTTGGTGAAGCAGACACTGTATTCCGTAAAAGCTTGTTCCATTGTAAAAAATGTTAGTCTGTAAAGTTCCACACAATACTTTTTTGTTGTTTTTGTTGTAAGACTAACATTTCTAACTCTGCCTAAGTCCTATTGAGTTCAGTGGGGTTTTGTTGTTGTTTAGTCGTTTAGTCGTGTCCGACTCTTCGTGACCCCATGGACCAGAGCACGCCAGGCACTCCTGCCTTCCACTGCCTCCCGCAGTTTGGTCAGACTCATGTTCGTAGCTTCGAGAACACTGTCCAACCATCTCGTCCTCTGTCGTCCCCTTCTCCTTGTGCCCTCAATCTTTCCCAACATCAGGGGCTTTTCCAGGGAGTCTTCTCTTCTCATGAGGTGGCCAAAGCATTGGAGCCTCAGCTTCAGGATCTGTCCTTCCAGTCATGGGCGTACCCAGCGCAGGACGGGGGGGGGCAGCTGCCCCCGGAAGCAAAAAATAAATAAAAAAAATCAAATGGTTATGGCAAAGCCCTCTCTGCTGCGCACGGGAGAGCCAGGTGAATGACGATGAGCGGCCGCAGCCCTCCAGCAAAGCGAGCCACGGGCTGATGCTGGGCGCTCCCCGTGCGCAGCGCCCGGCGGGGATTAGCCACTCCTCTGGCACGGCCACTTTGGAGCAGCAGCAGTAGCCCAGCTTGGCTAACAACGGGGTGGGAAATCCTGAGGCAGAGGGAGGGACCTCGCTCGGACAGAGGTGGCGGGAAGGGCGGCACGGGAAGACGGCGTCCCTTCAGGCGTCCCGCTCTGCTGGGACTTTCTCGCCCTTACCCGGCCGGCTTTTCCCTCAGGCCACCGCACTTCTTGGTGTCAAACGTTTGGCGGGCAGGTGCGGGGCGCGCGCTGTTCGCCCCCCGGGCATGGCGGCTCCAGGTAGCGCGGCTGTTCCTGTTGCGGTGGCGGCGGCAGTGGTCGTCGCTGCGGGACCCCCCCAGCTTTCATTTTATTTTCGGCCTGAAGCGAACTTTCCCATTGAAAGTAATGGAAAGTGGATTAATCCATTCCAGACAGGTCCGCGGAGTACTCAACTGAAGCGTACTTAACCCGAGGTATGAGTGTAATTGGTTCTGGAAGTCTGTACTTAACCTGAAGCGTACTTAACCTGAAGCGAACTTTCCCATTGAAAGTAATGGAAAGTGGATTAATCCGTTCCAAACAGGTCTGTGAAGTACTTAAAGTGAAAGTACTCAAACCGAGGCGTACTTAAACCGAGGTATGACTGTACTTACTGTGTGTGTGATTACCTGATGTTTTAAACACACAAAATATGACTTACTTCATCTTGCAAATGTGTCTGATTGGTCATGTTGGATGCAAGCTGTTCGGCTTGATGGATCCTTGGTGTGTTCTTGTATTCCCTTGTTAGAACATGGATGCACAAGAGACGACGCCAACCTCGAAATGCTAAATAAGCTAGCACCTGTTCTTTCAGGCCTACATGCCCATATTTCCCCTTGCGCCTCATAGTTCAGCTGCCATAGTTACATGTGTAATTGTGTTCTGCTGGAACAGCACAGCTTTTGACTCAGTGCACAAGCTGGCAAGTACCCGTGTTGTGCCAAGACAAGGGGACTTGAATATAATCATCTCCCAGTCATTCAACTCTCAGTAGAAGATAGGGTTGTGCTGTTATTTAAAAGCTAACGTAAGGATAACAAACACAAACCCTATACCAACCTTACTTCCACTCTTTAGTCTAAAGACAAAAAATTGTGTCATCCCTCAAGGAAGGCATGTGTTGCGGTGAGACCTGGAGACCGACCTCCTGTGTTGAGGGTGGGTAAGATTGGTCAGCCACAACGCCTGATTGGTAGGTCCGTCGATGTTGGGTTCAATCTGGCCAATGGGGCGCAGTCCAAACCAATCGAGGGACCTATATATACCCATGCACGTGACTCAGAGCTTCCTCTTTCGGTGCGTGGATTCGGAACAACAACAGCGTGTCTGTGCAACCAAGAAAGAAAGTGATTTACCTTCAACGGATCGTCTTGGTGATCTTTTTCCTTTATTCGCCCCCTTTCCCCTTGAGTCTCCTAGTAGTTACTTCCCTCCTTGTGTTATTTGCCTTGCCTTGCCTTTCCCTTTTCCCCAAAGGGGCTTTCACCCCACGGGGCTTTGGCCCCTTGAGCACTCCCGGTCTGTGGAGCTTGCCGCTGCCTTAATTGCCGGCTGGCTCTTGTGCAGTGACTTTTCCACTCAGTCCTGGCTGCGGCTGCAGCTTTGGGGCTTGGAAAATTTTATTGGGCAGCCTATCACTTTTGGGCATCGCAGAGAGTCCTATCTCTGAGCGAATTACTTTTGCTACTGTGCAGCTTAGGGGGCTGGTGGGGAATTTCCTTGGGCCGGGAAACCCCCCCCATTTTAACGTGATCACCATTTTATACCTTCTTTGGGTAGGGGAGGTCTTCACCCAGCTAATTTTGGCAGGAGCACCATCTTGTTTTGGTGGGAGCGCCGTTTTGATTGCGGGGTGCCTTTCTGATGCCACTTGCCTACCGCTGAACATGCCTCATTCCTTCCAAATAGATGCTGCTACAAAGGCAGCGCACTGGAGCCTGTCAGTGGACAGCATTATGAATATGGGTCATTGGAAGTCTGACGCTGACACGGGTTACATCAGGAAGCATCGCCAGTGATGCCTGTGCTGCTCCCTGCCTATTTCCTTTTTCATAGGAGCAGCTGTGCGCATTTGGATTATCGGCCACAGCATCGTGCACTGGGCTGGCAAGCGCATTGACGAGTCTGGATTGGGGCGCCATCTCGGCCTTCCTGCCCATGTGAGCGTATCCTGGATGTTCAGACAGAGAATGCTTTGGGAGGAGTTCCTTCCTTTGGTGCAGTCGAATGTGACCTGTGAAGGTCCTCCCGCAGCGCTGGTGGTGCAGCTGGGTGAAAATGATTTGCTGTCTTCCCCCGGCATACGTTTGCATCCTGAATGCAAGAGGACTTAGATGAGTTGATGGCAGCTCTCCCTGGACTCAATATATTTTGGTCGCAATTGCTTCAGCGACATGCTGCGTGGCGCAGTAGCCACTGCCCAGCTGCCACCGAGAAGGCCAGAAAGCGCGTGGATAGCGCAGTGGCCAAGAAGGTCCTTGCCTTGGGAGGTGTGGTTATACACCATGCAGGCCAGGAAGCGCACTAATAGTGCAGTGGTTAAAAAGATGGTTGTATTGGGTGGGTCCGTGATTTCGCACCCAGATATTACCTTCAGAGTTGCTGTCCTTTATCAGGATGATGGGGTACATCTTTCTCCATTCGGGAATGACACCTGGTTTAATGCTGTTGCATTGGAGTTGAAGGTATGGTTGCATACGTGAGTGGTTTGGCGGCGAGCTTCAAAGAAATCCGTGTGTTTCTAAAAGGAGCTGGCAGGAATCTTTCATTTACCAATATTAATACTGAAGTTCTGTCTGGAAATATCAGAGTTTCAGTCTCTGGAGAACTAGTTAACACTTTGCATCTCTCTGGTGACATGAGAGCCATGGTAGGTTGGGCGGGGGTGGGTGGGGGATCAAAGCATGTTAGCAAGGAGCAACACCACAAAGCACCTGAGCTTTTCTTTTAATGAATCACTATTATATTATACAGTAAGAATCCCAAGCTGTTTTGGCTGCTCCACTTGCTGAACATTCCAGTGGCTCTTGTTTTTAAAATAATAGTGTGGCATGTAACCATGACGATGATGTTTTGCCAGTTATAAGGGTTATAATTAAAAATGAAAAACATCTGTGGCTGCTCCTGAGAGTGTTTTTCCAGGGAGAACTCAAGCCCTCTATATCTTTGCTGTGCTGACATCAGTGGGACTAATTAGGGTGCATCCATGCATATGCAATATGTCTCACAATGGGACACCAAACCTTAATTAGGATTCCCCCCCTCTGCATTTACTATAGCAAATTAATATATCATAAATAATTCATACTTGGCATCGACAGGAATGGACCACTGTCAATTAGCTAATTCTCTGGTGGGGTGCATCCATTTTGCCTTATATTCCTAGCCTATTTGTTTGCTAAGGCAGCATAATGATAACCGATGGTGATTAAGGTATTGTTCCAAGGGCACAAAGCCACAGTAGAATTCTGTCCTCATCATGTACCTCTTTAGCCTGGCCTTTGACACTTTAAATGTATACTTTTAGGACACCGCTCTTTCTTGTGATTGTAATTTGTTTTCAACTGGTTTTTTAATGTATTTTAAGTTTTTACCTGCTGTGGGACCTTAGGTTGAAGGCTAGGCAATTAATAATAACTTAGTAATATTTTGATTTTGTTCTGTGAACTGCCCTGAGACCTCCAGGTATAGGGTGGTATATAAATTCAATAAACTAATAAAATAAATTAAAATAAATGATGATGATGATTATGCACACCTACAAACACTTGAACCACATGCCAGGAGACACAGGATGCTACTCCTGGAGGGCAACCATGTTTATGATGGACCTTAGTTTACTTAACAACCCAGGTTGCTTTTGGCTTCTGCAACTTCTGCAGTTGAGATAAATTACGGTAGTAAACCTTCAAACCATGATGAATGGACCAGTCTCAGTGCTCATGGGAGCAGGGTAACTTCTGACTAGGGATGTCAAAGAACTGCAACACAGTATTTCAAGGGACTACTGGCTTACACCAACAACTCCCCACGTGCAAATGATGTGATAAAATTGCTACATAGGAATTAACATGTGAATCAACCTTTTATTCTAATTGATTTCCATTTGTAGGTTACTTAGAAGACTTTTGTTTCCGCTTTATCTGATGTGACTATGCCTGTTGCTTTTATACCCCACCTTCAGTCTTCCTTTGATACCCTGGTCTCTCTGAATCCCCCTTTCTTTCCCTCTCTCTCTGTTCCTTTATCTTTGTCAAAATTTAGATTGTAAGCTTCTTGGGATCATCGTTTTTTGCTTATGATATTCTGTAAAGTGCCATATATACTGAGGTTGCTACATAACTAAGAAAAATACCTGACACTAATTTGGATCACTGGATGATAGTTCAGCATGACCTCAGTGATAAAACTTGCCTTGAGAATTGTAACTTACAGGTGTATCTTTTTTTTGTTAAAACCTACCAGAGCTGGATTTCCCTGGAGGACTGCGTTCCTTTGATTCGAAAATGCTTGCATAGAGAATTTGCAATTGGTTGATAAGGTTATCTGTATCTCCATATTAACTTGGGATTGTTTCAGTATGCTTGGCATCTGTACAGAGGCATGGGTGTGTATCTGGCTTCACAAATAATTACTTCATCCTGCCTCCCCCCCTCCCCAAATCATCTGTGTAGTATTTCAGAACTAGAGATAGATACCAGCCACTTTACCTGCCCACAGTTGAGATCCACTAGCATCTTGCTCATACATTACACTGCTTACACAAGCAGGCCATTCCAATTACCACAGCTGCCATAATCATGTCTAACATTGATAAACACTTGCTGAGTCCTATGAAAAGTGACATTTTCCAGTTGAAATAGGAGACCACAATAGAGATGGAGGAGATTTTGTTCAGTCCATATTCTAAAGTGAACTGGACTCATTATTAGCCGTGTTTCCAATCTGCATTGGATTTATCACTTCTCCAATTTTTGCAGTGCAGTTTGGGTTCAGAAATCTGCACAAACATGTGTATATTAAGGGAACGTACATGGAGAAATTCATGTTTTAGGGGAAGAGTGCATACAAAATAGTGTTTTAAAAAAATCCACAAATATGGGTCAGCAGAACAGACCTACAATTGAACGCATAGGAAACTGAGCTGGAATGGAAATGGGATTATCTGTCCATTGTTAGCAATATTGTTCTTCTTTTTTGCATCCTATGGATATAAAAAAATAAGACTCTAGGTCCATGTTCAAAGCACAGGCATTCCAGATGGTGCTATTCTGAGGTGCAGAATGATGAACTCTTTGGGTGACACCAGCTTCATGATAACAGGATTTTTTCTACACCCCCCAGGCATGCATTAATCAGCAGTGTTCCACCTTCTGTTATATCTTACTGCTTAATTAACAAATGCAGTGAGGAGAGCTGGCAGCCAGGGGCAATGACAATGTGACAGTCGACATTGGCATGTTTTTGCACTTTATTCCAAAAATTGATAATGTTACTCATTATAGCTTCACACAGAAGCGACTACTTCTTCACCTACCTACCACTACAAATGTGAGCAGCATAAATCACATACTTAAAGAGTAGTATGGACATGAGCAACTGTATAGTCAATTCTACGACCATTTGATTAAGCTCCCATTTTAGGGAGAGAGAGCAGGAGAAGGCCAAATACTTGTTTTCTTACTGAGTTCACTCAATGTCAGTAATGACCTGTTTTGTTATATGGTTCTGCAGAGCTGGTGGTTAGAGGCTATGCTGACCTACCCGAGAGAGTGGCAAGTGTTTTGCTAAAATTGAGAATATGTGAATTGAGAAGATGTGAATATGGACAGCATTGGGGCAGTTATATATGATACTGTTTTCAGTACTGTTAATTTTTTTAGAATGAATATACTGTTTAATTTCTGATCAGGGCACATCCCATAACATTTTGCTGAAATCCTGTAATTTTTCACACCATATTTATTTGTTTCTCATCCCACTTTTGTTGCACTATAGCACATGAGTGCCCCTCGAGATGGCAATAATGCACTAACCTTGAGGAAGCATATCAAAACAACTAGTGAAGTAGATTGATGTGTGAGCAGTCTAGCATAAGTGTATCACTAATACACCATGATTGCTTCAATGATTGCAGAATACACACACAAAACAATCTGGGTAGGGAGGGCCCTTTGCCAAAGTTTCGATTCTCTAGATGATAAATGACTATACAGCTGCTCCTCACAATGTGGAACTAGAATTAAGGTGTAGCACAGGCATCCCCAAACTCGGTCCTCCAGCTTTTTGGGACTACAATTCCCATCATCCCTGACCACTGGTCCTGTTGGCTAGGGATGATGGGAGTTGTAGTCCCCAAACAGCCAGTTAGTTCACGATCTATCTTGAATAAGGATTCTTGTGACTCCTAAAGACCTTTTTCTAGAAGTATTCTTTTTCTAATTAATTCTCATGTATTCCACTCACAAATATACATGATTCAGTAAAGTGGCCTTAGTTTATTAGATAGCACATTTCTAAAGAACATCTTTTTCTCTGTTTACAAAGCAGATTGTGTGATAGTGTTTAATTTTTAAAAAAAAAATGAAAGGGGGGGAAAACAACAGTGCAAAATGACATTATATTTACGTGGTCTGTCTTCTCTGTTCTTTATTCGCTCTGTGTTTTGTTCGTTTGTTTGTTTTCCTACAAATATGATTTGTCAGTCACTGGAAGGTTTGAAATGCTGATTTAAGTTACACAGAGTTACAAAAAAAGGAAGAAGGATAGAACGGCACACCTTGTATAATCATGGTTTAGACCAGAAACTATTGTGCTGTCCTGCAGATAGGAGCGCTGTATAGCTAAGCGCTATTGCTTGTTCTTCAGAAAAAGAGTCTCTGGTGTGTTTAATGTGGCTTCTGCCTCCCCTGCTTCACCCCCTTGGCTTTCAGAGCCCTGAAACTGTTCAGCCGGGAGTTTCTCACATGAGTCTGGGATGAAAACCAGGGAACCACCAGGTAGCTGAGTTCTGATAAGACTGTGCGGCATCAAAGCTTAGATTCCCAACACCTCTTAGCAGATTTCCTCTTTCTCTGGACTCTTATGTAGCATATATAATTATGCACAAAGGGATACTGTATATTTTACTTAGATATCTCTTGCTTCATAAACAATAGATTGAAAAAATATTTTACAAAGGAAAAGACTCCCTCCCCCCTGCAGATGTCATTCAATATATTGCTATACCTTATACCATATTGATAATTATATACAAAACTTTTAAATTGCCTCTTAGAGATGCATGGAAGCATATAATATAACAGTTTGAAAGTATCCCATTTAAAGGGTTTTTCTTTTACTTAAAAAAGAAATCTTGGCTCATGTCAGTCTCTTGAATAAACTATTGACTGCATGAAGAATATAATAGGAATTATTTGGAATGTCATTTGAGATTTAAGAATAACTGGAAGTATTGTCCACTTGTGGCTTAATTGGGGAGCACCAGCCTCAGAGAACTGGTGGAAATAGCAGCAGCAAAAGTCTTAAAACAGTGGTGTAAAGGTGATTTAGTGTACGGTGCTGGTGGCTACTGGTTTCTGCTGTTTATCCTGTGCTCTTCTTTTCTTCAACTGTGTTTTACTTTTGTTGTCCCGTTGTTCTCGGTTTTGTCTTCTAGATTCTCGGCCACTGTTTTCCTGCCTGTTTTCCTTGCTTTCTTCTGTCTTTGGCTTTTTTCTTCTTTCCTCTCTGTTTCTTCTTCCTAAAGCAAAAAGCAACAAGACCGTTCTTTAAAACACATATTCACTTTTCTTCAGAGGTTGTTGTTGTTATTCTTTCCCCCACCCTTTAACACTGCATTTCTTCAAGAGGTACATATGTGAACAGTAACTGGAAGCACACACCATAGAATCTCATAGAATCATAGAGTTGGAAGAAGACCACAAGGGCCACCCAGTCCAACCCCCTACCAAGCAGGAAACACCATCAAAGCATTCTTGACATATGCCTGTCAAGCCTCTGCTTAAAGACCTCCAAAATAGAATCATAGAATCATAGAGTTCAAACTCTTGTCTTAATCATGACAAGTTACTCCAATGCACAAAATGCATCCATTTCTTTTTTTACGTATTTCACACTTCATAGACATTTTGGTAATCATTCTTGTAAAAAATTCCTTCTAGGATTGCTCCAGTTGCTCTCCAATAGGAGAGCAAGACCAATTGCAGTCGTCGCCACCTACCCCTCCCCACCCTCTCACTATATATAAGGGTCTGGTGAGTTCTGTTTCAGTGTATCTGAAGAAGTGTGCATGCACACGAAAGCTCATACCAATGACAAACTTAGTTGGTCTCTAAGGTGCTACTGGAAGGAATTTTATTATTATTATTTTGTTTCTCCAGTAAAAGTTATTCTATAGCCTACAGCCGCCAGATCAGTAAAAATAAATTAGACATAATAAATAGCAATGTGCTAGAATTTAATATAAATAACATGGCTTTTGTTGCATATATTTTAACCATTAGTAATGTCCTATAGAAATATATTTTCCATAAAGTATTTGTATATATTCTGCTCGGAAGAAATATAAATCAGCTAATGGCAACTGAATTTCAAAAGTGTGTGCCCATTTGTAGGTTTGAGACACCTGCATCTACAAGTAGGTGGGGAAAGAAATATGTAAATGAAACCAAGTTGTATTTCAGTGTTGGAAGTATTATTTGTAATGCAACAATTAAGGTAGATAACGAACAATTCCTGTGGTTCTGAATGTCACAAATTGCATTGGTTTAGGTGAAGTAGCAATAAAAATCCACTAAGGGGCACCATTGAGCTTTCTGAACCCATATTTTGCAGTCTGTTCAGAGAGTATAGGATTCTTTCCAATGTGAAAAGGAAAAAACCTCATCCTCTTGTGCAGAAGTCTGGGGTTAAAACAGGAAGGAGAGTGAAGAGCACTCTTAACCTGGGTGTATACGTTATACATGTTCTTTTTCTTTCAACCACACTGGTGCTCTGTGAGTCAATCTGGTTTACCATACTGAGAGGATACAGCAAGATGGGGTTATGCAAAGCTATCACTCACACAGTCAGCTGTGGTATCCAGCTGCTGAAATGTCAATATAAAACAACTAACAGTGCATCCCTGTAGGGTCCCATTGACTTCAATGGGAATTACTCCCAGTCCAATAAGTAACATTGGCTGCGGTATTACTGCTTAACCCACAGAAAGAAACAAGAGTGAGGATAAAGAGGTGTAATCAAAAACTGTGAACCAGAGATGCGGATTCTTATTAACAATTGCAAGAATGTGCTGAATGTTTGTATAAATGAAGTCTACTCTTTCACCTGCTGAACCTTGCACACTGAATTATGCATGGAATGCAAAGGCGGTAGGGAACCCCATAAAGTGGAAGGTGTATAATTTAAAGCTCCATGAGCTTGTCCCACCTGGAATTACTGGCCTGCAAGTCCACCATGGTAGGAGGACAATGGCAATAGTGCAAGGCTATGTGGGGAAAGCTTCGTTAAGGTGCACCCAGCTTATAGTGCTTTTGTTGCCTCTTTCCATAAATCAATTCAATATGGCTTAAAAAGGAAAGCATCCAGATATATAACTCCAATTAACAATCCCCAACTGGGAAAATGCTCTGGAAGAGCCAACATCTCCAAAACCACTGATGCAATTCTTGTTTACTCCTGGGTCAACTTCAAGTCACCTATAGTCCATTAATGCAACGTTACATAAATTCCTAGCTCCTTTCTCATTTCCAAGAAGCATGACCAATTTTTTTGGCGAAGGGCCAACTTTCAAATACACTCAGACTGAACTCCACAGATGTCTGCCAAAAACATAATTTTAAGGACCCCTTCTCCCAAGGCTCCCATCCAGCACGAAAGTGATTGCATTTTCATTTGCCAGCCTTTTTTAAATTCATTAAAGGAACAGCACGATTCCCCAGTATTTCAGGTACTCAATGACTTGTGCAATTTCTAAAGAAACTTTACCCTGGTTGTAGGTTGGGATGAAATTATCTACTAGCACAGTCCTGCTAGCACTGGAAGCAGAATGAAGAGCTCTATGGATGCTGGCATTAGAATATGTGGCTTCCAAGTTATTATTACTAATGACATTTTTAGGTTAGGCTGAGCAAGTGAGAGTCTGGCCCAAGGTCACCCAGGTGAGTTTCATGGCCAAATGGGGATTTGAACTCAGGCCTGCCTTGGTCCTAGTCCAAGCACTACATCATGCTGTCTGTCAGCAGCCACACACTTCCACTCTTCCCTTGGGCTCAAGCACACAGCCGTATCATTTAAAGAGAGAGGTTTGAGCAGCAGCAGGCTATCCCATTGGCCCACCTTATGGCAAAGCATTCTTGCAGCCAGATTATTTGCACAAACACAATTTATGAAGCGTACATGGCCTCTTAGTCATTCTGTTTTTATCCACAATGGTTTTAGGCCATGAGCTGCAGCCTGTAAGGTCAAAAGAGGTATGAAAGAGGAGAAAGGAGTGGAGAGGGGTGCTCTGTCAATTTTCTGCATTTAAGTCCTTATGCTAGTATACTCTTTTCACAATAAAGAAAGCAAATTTGATTTGAATAACTTTGTTTATGCTGCAATGTAGATAAGGAGAAAGAATTCACATTGGAACATCATTTTATATTGCAATGCAGAAGTATTCATATTAGTTTTAAAAAATGGGAGATAAACTTAATATTTACTTTAAAAAAAGATATTTCCTGGCCTTTTTGTGAAAAAAATGGAATGACAGCATGAAAATTACTTGCTTTGGCAATGTTTGATTCAATACTTAGCCCGGCCAAATCCACAAGATGTTTCTGAGACACTGTGGACCTTAAATAAATTTTAATTAGCTGAAGTTTGCTAAATGACCTCCCTCAAGAAGCTACTGTTGCTTACTATTGTTAAGCTAACACAAACATTTGAAAATCTGTACTCTGTAGTCTGTACTCTGTTAACAAGTTCAACAGATCCAATGGCTTTAACTGTGCGTTTACAAAATTTGCTTTCTATACTGAGGGTAAATGTTGCATTTCCTTTCCAAAATCTTCACCATTAAGGTCAGCAGGATATTGTTCTGATAAAGATAAGGCTTTCCTCTCCACATCACTTTTGGACATGGTGAAATATTTCTATAAGAAATCAAAATTTTCTGCCAAGTGCCTAAAAGCATTGAAGTGGACAGTTAATGGTGCTACCAAAATGTAAAACACACACTTTCTGAAGTAGGCCTCTTCTGGAATATCATCTATCTTGCCATTCATTTCTTCCAAGTTAGCAGTAGGTGTGCTGTCATTATATGGGCTTGTCCTCTTGCGCCTGACTCTATCACATCTATGGGAGAGTTTTAGTTCTTTATTTAAGTTTGATGCAACCAATTTGGCTTCATTCCACATGCATTTCCAGTTGTTTTGAAGTTTTGTCAGCTCTGTGATGAGAGTTTCTATGTTTGCTACTTCAATATCCAGCGTGGCATCTCTTATCTTGGATAACCTTGTTGCATATATCAATGCTAGCTAATATTTTGTACCACATGACTGGCAGTAACACACAGGCAAAAGATGTCACATATTAAATCTCCATGGAATTCATTTCTTGTTTGGGCTGTCAAATTTAGTCCTAGGAGGTCTTCCAGTGCTAATTTAATGCTAGACAAAGGAGCTGTAAATGGCTTTACACATTCAACATGATCTGACCATCTTGTTTCAGACGTACCATGAAGAGAACAACCAACAAAGTTTTGTAGTAATTCGCACCACTTAGGACTGGAACTGAACAGGTGTTACACAGTTTGAATTGTTCTGGGAAAGGTTATGGCTTCAGGTGTGCATTCAGCAGCAGCATTTCCACATAAGGTGAGTGTAAGGTTTGTTATTGGTCTTCCAACACTAACCTCTCCCATTAGATTCGCTTGAGGTCACGGCTATTACTCTTTGCTTTTTCTTTTTTCGAGATTTTAATTCAGCTAGTGGAGGCATTTGAGCAAACCAGAAACACAGATCTGATGCTGTATTATGTCAGAACTGCATGTTTAGTCTGCCCTTCGAGAAATAATCAGGAAAAGTTATACATGATAAGAGACAGATGCTTCTATCCTGGCAGATATCTGAACTCATTCTAGAACAATATTACAATGGGAGAGCACCCAAAGGAATAATTTGATTTCATGTTAAAAGGATTTGCAATCCAACCACTTTGTAATGAACAATGATACTGTTTCTCTTTGAACTCACACTTAAAAATAACTGAAATGAACCAATGTGTAAATACATTGTGCACTATTTGAAATTTGTGCAACACTTTTCTTATGCCATTGGCCATCTATTTCCTTAATTCCCAAAATCAGGGCTAGAAGATTGTAGAGTCCAATGACCTTGCTTCAAGAGAGAATCAATCCATGCACCATTTGCCATTTGTCCTGTTGCAATCTCCTCCCCACCACTCCCCACATAATGTGAAATACCATATATCACAAGCAGAGAACAGAAGCAAACAGACTGCAACATAGCAAAAGACTTGTAGAACAGATGGCTCCAAGTGACTCAGGAAAGCAAGCCAAACCATATGCTACAAGGAAGAGGGGGCGGAGAGAGTTAAATATTTTCTAAACTACTTCCTGATACCAAATATGGGAGCAAAACCAGCCTAGGGAACCGACTGCACCCTTTTAGATCAGGTTTGAATAGCATTAGCCCACATAAGCACTGACAGCCAAAGCATATGTTTAAAGCACATTTCCCCCCGGAAGAATCCTGAGAACTGCCATTCATTAAGGGCGACAGAAATTTCAGTTCTGTTAGGGGTAAACTACAGTTCCCAGAATTCCTTGTGGGGGGGGGGAAAGGCTATGTGCTTTAAATGTATGGCAATATGTGGAGAGAGTAATTTCTAAAAGCTTCCATTTCTCTGCCCAGGAGCATTTATTGACTCAATTTCATACTGTATTACCTGCCAACAGAATGTCACTATGAGAAGAATGAAACAATAAAGCTGAAAAATAAATGAATGCTCTCCTTTCCTGTAATGGTGCATCCCTTTCTGGCTTTGACACCATGCTGTTCATGCACTGGGGGAGAGTATGAAGGGTGGAAGTCTGCTGAAGACGTGCAAAGCTGTCTTCATATGTTGTAGCCCTGAATAGTCAGAGTTCCGACCCACAGGGGCAGCCTGCTTGCACTTGACAGGTGTACCTCCTTCTGAACTTCCCCAGCATCAGAAAGTGGCCAGAATGAGCCAGGTGACATCAGGAATGGACATAAAAGGTGTAGCCCCTTTATCCTGTGAAGGGGGCTGTAATTAAATCAAATCAAATTGCAGAACTCCAAGCAATTGCCACACTTCCTTGAATCCATTAGCACATGCAGATCTGGGCATCTCTGATTTGGAGAAGAGGGGGTTTTTCTGTTTGAATGGGCTCTGAATCTCCCCAACCATCACTACCCTTTAGCTGTATATAAACTGTAGGTCTTATTTAGCGAAACTTCTTTGAAGCACTTGGTTCCTACGGCTGACACCAAAAACGCTAGCAGAGAGAATCACTGGGGACATTAACAGGGCATTAATGGAATTTGTTGCAGGACTCAATATAGTGGAATTAATTCACATTATTATTCAGTTTGTGCTTAGGCTTCAAAAGGTAGTAGACCAACAAATGCTGCCGTGTAGTGATGGAATGAGACAGCATATGCTGAACTCAATACAAAGCATAGGTGGCAGGAACATTTAGATGCTCAGTTTCAGGTATTGAAGAAATAAAAGGGCAGCCAGGTACCATGGTTAAGGTAAGATGTGGTGTAACCTACATAGATTTGTTCTGGTTACCAGAGAAAAAGTCAGAATACTTTTTTGGCGTTTCTCAAACATAATGAGTTTGATCCTGTGTATTGGAGTGGAGTTTCTACCTTAGCTCCTGGAGTGAAAGCAGAACTGAAAAAGGGAATTGTTGTTTAGTCATTTAGTCGTGTCCGACTCTTCGTGACCCCATGGACCAGAGCACGCCAGGCACTCCTGTCTTCCACTGCCTCCCGCAGTTTGGTCAAACTCATGTTCGTAGCTTCGAGAGCACTGTCCAACCATCTCGTCCTCTGCCATCCCCTTCTCCCTGTGCTCTCAATCTTTCCCAACATCAGGGTCTTTTCCAAGGATTCTTCTCTTCTCATGAGGTGGCCAAAGTATTGGAGCCTCAGCTTCACGATCTGTCCTTCCACTGAGCACTCAGGGCTGATTTCCTTAAGAATGGATAGGTTTGATCTTCTTGCAGTCCATGGGACTCTCAAGAGTCTCCTCCAGCACCATAATTCAAAAGCATCAATTCTTCGGCGATCAGCCTTCTTTATGGTCCAGCTCTCACTTCCATACATCACATTTCCATACATTTCCATATGTATGGAAAAAGGGAATAGGTTGCATCATTTCTGAGCTAAAATCTTGTGCAGAGAAGCAGCCATCACTATGGCTCTCTATTTCACACTTGTCTGTAATATGTGAAGTGGCATTTAACTATTTATGCTTCATCAATTTTCTCACTAGCTGCCATATAAACCTGGCAACTGCGTGAATCTGCTGCACAGTATACCCCCTTTCTACTGCTCCTTAAACTGAAGTTGGTTTTAAGCATGAGCAAAACCATGTAAGTGAGATCCTTGTTCTATACTGTATTGATTTCACTCTGCACTGTGCCAGCAGCCCCTTAGCAATAAAAATCATGATACTGTGAATTAGGGTTGTTTCCTATGATGGGGATATAAATGCAAACTACAAACTTCTACATGTAGGTTCTATCCGGTTTGACTTTTGCAAGAATGTAGAAAGTTTATTCTTTTCCAAATCCCCCAAAAGAATGAGCAGTGAATTTATGGTTGTTTGTAGTGCCATAGCTTTTACAGAAACTGAAACTAGCAGCCAACTGTTTATAAAGAGACAGGGAGAATATGAAGGATTAATGCTCTGATTCATTCATGTGGTGACGGAGGCTGCATCTTCATTTTATTCAATAGATGCCGCTGTGGGGGTTTTAACACTATGTTTACCAGTTTGTTATCCAGTCGTGCTCTTACAAGAGCCCCAAAACATCACAATGACTCTCTAACATTTTCGTATTTTAATAATGCATTCGATCCCAAGTCACTCTGCTTGTGCAGCATATTATGGGCTAGGAACTTCATCACTTGGTGATTAGGGTTGTTGTTTTTTAAGCACTTATTCACGAAGCATAAACCACGTAATTCCTTGGCACAATATGTGATGCTACCAACCAACTTAGATGGTTTTGAAGGAGGGTTAAAAATTCATAAGACGATAGGGCTGTCATTGGGTATCAATCATTACAGCTATAGGATGTCTGGAGCAGGAGAGGCAGTGTGCCTCTGAATCCCAGTTGTTGGGTTACTAGGGTGGGAGAGGGTTAGGTACCCTTACTCTTCTGAGGGACAGACCCCCTGGAAGAATGCTTTCCATGCGATCTCTGTCTCACACAGTTGCCAGTTTCAGATGTAACTGCTTTGGTGCAGAAATCACACCACAATGTATGACTGGACTTTATATAGCCCTTTTTAAATGGAAGAAGAAGAAGAAGAAGAAGAAGAAGAAGAAGAAGAAGAAGAAGAAGAAGAAGAAGAAGAGGAGGAGGAGGAGGAGGAGGAGGAGGAGGAGGAAGATTCACAAAGGATAAAATGATCAATGGCTATTACCCATGGTAAGGTAAAGGTAAAGGGGCCCCTGATCATCAGGTCCAGTCGTGTCCGACTCTAGGGTTGCGGCGCTCATCTCGCTCTATAGGCCGAGGGAGCCAGCGTTTGTCAGCAGACAGCTTCCGGGTCATGTGGCCAGCATGACAAAGCTGCTTCTGGCGAACCAGAGCAGCGCACGGAAACGCCGTTTACCTTCCCGCCGGAGCGGTTCCTATTTATCTACTTGCACTTTGATGTGCTTTCGAACTGCTAGGTGGGCAGGAGCTGGGACCGAGCAACGGGAGCTCACCCCGTTGCAGGGATTCGAACCGCCGACCTTCTGATCAGCAAGCCCTAGACTCTGCAGTTTAACCCACAGCGCCACCTGGGTCCCCATTACCCATGGTAGCTAAAGTGAAATATCTGTGTTCACAGGAAGTATGCCCTAGATTACAAAATGTTAGGGACAAGCAGCACCTTTATTAAGTCCTACTAGTAAGCTTCCTACACAGCCTGACTAGCATTATGACTTGACCTAACAAGACAATTATTTTGTTCTTTCCACTAGTACCATTTAGTCAAGAACCTGAATTGGTTCTTCTCACACTAATGCCCAGAAAAAAAATCACAGCTCCCACATGAAAACAACCATTCCACAAATGGATCTGAAAATGGATCTGAAAATGCTTTTTTTTTCGAGTGGCAGAGGGGACGGGACATTAGTGGTTGAGGATTTGGATGTAAAAACTAGTGTGTGGGTTTTTGTTTTTTAAAAGCCGCAACTGGGGCCAATGGGTCACACAGGCAATATGACAACCCACCCACCCTGTATGATTTATTTGCATGTCTGATACTATTGGTCTGTGATTGTAATAAATAATTCATTCACAAGCCCCTGATGTTTTGTGGTCTTGAGGGGTAATTTGATGAAAAGAGGACTCAACTGCAGTTGGGCTGATCTTTGGCAACTCTTTGGTTGAAGATGCTGAGAGGCAGGGTAGGAGAATCCAAAGAGGGATTCATTGGTATGATCACTGCAGATTGACTGGCATGCCAGTCTGTTCTTGAGACTGGAACATTTTATCAGAACTGGAACCAAGTTCAGTTGAAGGGTAGTAAGCAAGGGATTGATTGAGTCAGAGCTTTGCAGTGCAGTGGTTAGAGTATTAGACTAGGGAACCCCAGTTCAAAACCCTACTTAGCGATGAAGCGCAATGGGTAATATTGGACCATTCACTATATTTTAGCATGACCTACCTTAGAGGGTTGCTATAAAGATGAAATTGGGTGGCTGTGGTGGGAGGACAATGTAATCAACAAATGTAATAAATCAGTCAATCGGGCATTGGACTGAAAAGCCAAGAGACCTATATTCCAATGCTGTATTTTCTATCACTGCCTTGACTGTGTGTGTGTACCACATCTGCAAAGCAGGGGTAACATTTGAGTATTAAAAGCTACCATTACTATAGTCGCTTTGCCAAAAGTTTGAATTCTTCAGTGCATGGGTAAGTCAGTAGAACGGGCCTTTTCTGTTGTACGTTCTTGTCTATGGCGCCAAGGAGGCCAGTCTGGTGCCAACTTTCTCACAGTTTCGACCTTAGCCAAATGCATTCTTGTTTTCTCAGACATATGCGCTGCATCAGTGATTTGATGTTTTTAATATTTTTATGTATTTTTATTATTGTAAATCACTCTGGAACTTTTCGCAGTGGACAGCAATATATAAACATAATAAAGCTAAACCTTGGAATACTCTGGTAAATTATTCAGACAGTGCCCTGTATGATGAACTCATAATAAAGAACAAGCAGAGCACCTTTTCTGGATTGCATTTCTCACCCATTGTACAGATTTTGGTATTCCAGCACTTGGATCCCACCCTGGCAATTTCTCCCTTCTCCAGTCATCTGTCCCACTAATGAAGTCAATTCCTCGGAGTTTAAACTAAATCCTTCTGGTTTTGCAATGCACATTTCTACTTAAGCAATAAACAGCTGTCATCTGCCATTCATTAATATTAATTATAAATGGTTACTAGTGCAGAGGATCCAAGTCCAGCAGCTGAGATTTTTCCGCAATCTGACCTTAAGGGTTTTGAAAGGGTTCTGCTGAGAGGGAGCCTTATACTCCAAGCCAAAAGTAAGTAGAGGTTGAAGAACACAGCATGCAATCCATGTAATCAGTAGAAATGAAGGGGAGAAAGGAAGAATAGGAGAGACCACCAGGAGGTTTCTTTAAATGTTTAAACATCTTACTTAGCCTTTTGTGTTGGCTTAAAAGCAAAAAGAGACATTGTTCATAATGATGGTGCACCATCCATTTCATGTTCCTGCGAATGAAAGCTTGTGCAAATTAAAGGTTGTTCATCTCATGTTTCAGGAATGTAGCATTGTGTTTTATGCTGGAAGCCTGTTTTTGTTTTAAACCGAATTCCTCAGATGATGACAAATAGAAAGCAAACCATCTGAAGAAATTCTATGCCAAGGCATCGATATACCTGAATATTTTATACTGAGGCTACTTATGTCCATAGGCAAAAAGCTTTTGGGCAGTGTGTGTTTGTGTGTATATATAAAATTTATCCATTCACCTTATCTACCTTTTATTTATCCATACAACTGTACGGATGCATAGGTGAGTGCCAGCTAACCTAAGCGGATACGCCACAATAGAAAAATAGATGAATCTTAATAAAACTATGGAAAATCAGATGAATCTAAATAAAACTTTATGAGCAGAGATGTGACTGCATTTCTGTACCAATGAAGGTTTCCTTCTCTTCAATGCTGTTCAGTTTTACAGATGCCTGCTTCTCAGTCCCAGTTGTCCTGCTAGTTTTCTAACCCTTCACAATGGATATTCCCCCCAAAACTCCTGTTTTGAGTGATTGTGAATATTCAGCCCAGCTCAGGTCTAAATCTGCCTTGAGACAAAATGTGTATTGCATACAATTGACTGCACATTTCTTAGTCAGATCCTGCAGATCCTGCAACTCCAGTTGTCTATTGAGAGAAACTACATTATCTATCACTACATACTTCTAGCAGAAGTATGCCATTTCTCCCAAAGCTGATTATTCTACTGCATTTCTTGGACTGTGGTTATGTAGCCATCTTAGGCACATGTAAACTGGTACCTGTTTCGTTACTGGTAATAAAAAAATATTCGTTGTCCACTCTCCCACCACCCCACCTGCTTGAAAAAGAATGTTTTCAAAAGGATGATTTTATTTTTGAAATATATTTTTGTGCATATGTAGAAGCAGAGTCCCTCACCCCTTATGTAGTACCGGTAGTCCAGCATAGGCAAGAACATAAACTCACATTTTTAAAGAAATGCACATAAAATGAAGAGTTACTTCCATTTTAATTCAGTCCGACACAATACACAAACCCAACCAAAACTGCTATTTACTTCAATCCTGGATGTCTTCTCTCCCTCCCCCCAAATATGTGCTTTAGTTTAGCTGCACGTAGTACCACAATAGCTTGATCAATGTGGTTTGTATTAGGCAAAAGTCTAGACTAGATGATGATTTACCAGTCCCTTTTGGGCCTGATGTCAGTCCATTTCTCAAACAGTAACCCATTTTTCTAATGCCTACGCTGACTTGGACACTTTCTAGACCACTTCCTAATAAGTGGAACTGACTGTGCCTTGCAGGCCTTCTTTTTATAAAAACGTTGGTAAAGGTGATGCTTGGAATAGTTTGTCTGAGGGAAAGAGATGCCAGTGATTTTGTTCCACTTTGAAATCGGCCCATAAAGACTCCGGCTAGTAATAGTAAGTAAATACTACTGAATTCTGTGGTCAGCAGCGTCGTAACAGCGTTGCTATACATGGAAATATTCCATGGAAAAATAATTAAACAGTACTAAATTTTGCTTTCATTACATTTAAAAATGTTTCCTCCTCTGCGGCTGGCATTTCCAAAATGTTTTGCATACTTTGGCCGTGTTTTATTGGAGGTACTTATAAATTATTTCTTCTTCTCCTCGTTGCCCTTCCTTTCCCCTCCACTCATGATATTTTCAACATTCAAAGGCTGAAATACCAGATCCAAGAAGAGAAGGCGCCAGGAGCAACTCCTCCACCCAGTCGGTCCAGTTCCTGGCCTTTCCACTATGTGTCAGTATTCTCTAGATAAACAGCAGGCATTTGGAGAGTGCAAGTAAGCTGCTTGTTTCTGTTGCAGCAGCAGCAGGGCGAACTGCTTGTTTAGAATAGTCCTGGGAAAGATGCCAGGCGAAGGAGATCTGGGTGCATGGAAGGGTCTGGTGGAGCAGACTGGTTCTTGGTGCAAACATGATGTGTGAATGTATGGTTTTGTTTCTCCTCAAGTGACTAAAACCCACACCGTCTGATCTATGTGACACTAAACTGGCTTAAAGCCAAGTAGCCTGCCATCATCAACATGACGCTGGGTCATCAACAGAGCTTCCCACCCCCCTCCCAAAAGAAAATCTTATTCCTCGCTCATTTGTTCTAAAAGTAGATAAAACATAATTAATAGTTAGTATATTGTTCTTCCATATTCCTCCAAATCAATAACCATTTGTTCATATTCTTTCTGAAGAAAAGATGCTAATAGCCGGGATGGGCAGATCATTCTATTGCAAGTGTCTTGTCTCTTGTATACAGTATTCACAAGTCTGTTTCTTTCCATTTCTGCATTAATCCAGCCTTTTTTTATTTTTTTAAAAAAGTCTGTACAAAACTTGTTTATATATGCAACTACAGCTGCGGGAATGTTTTTTGCCCAAAAGTGGAAAGATGAAGAGGTCCCGTAGAAAGACGATTGGATACAGAAACGAATGGAGTATGCAGAAATGGCAAAACCTACTGGTCCTGGAAGAATAAGACATCAAGACAACAAACTTTTTAGAAAAGAATGGAAGTGGTGTATATGTGTATGAATAAAAGAATAAGTTAAGACAATTTGGAGTATGCAGGAAAGGACGGAAATAAACGTAAAGAAGTGCAAAAAGGGGAAGGGAGTCAAAATTGAAAATGTTAAAACTTGGCAAAATAATTGTCGTAATGTATATAAATGAAAATTACAAATAATTTTTTTTAAAATAAATAAGATAAAATGCTGCAAACAAGCAGTGAACTTCTGTGTAAACGGAGACAAGGCATACTTTAAGTTGCTTTACACTGTTTTCAGTATTGTGTAATATTGTGTTTTTAATATCCATGTTGTGTTTTAAATGTTGCGACCCACCCTGGGACCTTTGGGTGAATGGTGGGGGATAATAATAATAATAATAATAATAATAATAATAATAATAATAATAGGAAGTGTGGATAAGCCCTTTGCCAGACACATGAGTGTCATAAGGCGGTACTATTTACTGCTTCATTTAAGTTTCAGGCCTTGAATTGTGAATTTCTAGATGAGTTTCCTGAATCAGTCAGCTAGTTTTTTACTACTAAAAGTTGGTTAAAATACTTAGTTATAAAATCTAATGCATTCATCAACTCCTGAAGAAAAAAAGTGTGTTATGAGAATCCTGAAATGTGGCAGTCGTCAAACATAAGAGTAAAATAAAATAAAATATATGAACCCCTTGATAGTTGTCTTATACAGTCCTTTCTTATTTTTTCTCTGCCCTGACTGCTATCCACAGTATTACACATCTGGGGTTTCTTGGTTTGCAAGTCTCAATTTCCACATTACTGGAGTGGCACTGAGGTCCCAAGCCATGTCAGAAGCTGCTTGAGTGAAGCATTTCCCATAAGGTTTGGTGTAAAATTAAACCACATAAATAGAACCACCTGAAAATGAGCAGTTCCACGAACAGGATTGTAGTAACCCACAAGACAGCTACCGTACTTCCCATACCATTCACACAACTTGAGAATTAGGTTTATCTCCAAATATCAAATTTATTGGCTTCACTATAAAAGTACTGCAAAGGTGAGTGTGGCAGGAGATTAACATGCCCATCAATTAGAGTTTGATGTGATAATTATGTAAATTAGCAATTAAAAACATCTTAAATTAGCTACAGTGATCCAGCTCATTACATTTTGCCTACGTGGCCCTCATAAGCTGCCAGCCACTGGTGAAGGGCAGTGTTTAGAATGTTGAAATCAGAGCTCTGAATAATAAAACGTTCATAAAAGAGTACATTGATTAATTTATTTTGCTTAGCAGTTTAGGAAAAAGTAGCTATTATATGGTCAATTCTTTATTCTTTTAAAAATGTTTTCTCTGGTTGCAGAGTACAAGAGTTTTCAACATATGCTTTAAAGTTTCAAAATGATTTATAATCTGGTTAATATAGTTGTTTACTTGCATTAAGTCCAACACATTTTTAGCACAAGCTTCAGAGGAGAGGGGAAGGCTGCCAAGTGACCCCTCTGCTGCATCTTTGCCTGTTTGAGGAGTTAAGAAGCAGAGAGAACAACTGGGGGGGGGAGAAAGAAAGAAAGAGGTGAGCTTTCTGCTGATGCAATGAGCAACCAAGACCCGGGGAAAATTTCAGCATTTGTCTTTTGTCCATATACGGATCAGATGCAGAATATGTGATAGAAGTGGTACAGAAATGCTAGAAATGAGATACCCAGCTCTTTCTTCAGCTTGGGCTCCAGTATTCATCCTCCTTGTTCATACGACATGGTAAGCCAAACTATGGCTTATCAAGACCACGCAAATGTGGGGGCTCCTGAAGAGGAGCTTGCAGTCACGTTGCTCCTCCTGCCCATTCCTCTGGCTGGGCTGCTATGCTAAAGTAAGCCATGGCTTGGTTTAACATGTAGTCTGTGGTTAAGCTCTGACCTCACTAACCATGAGCAATATTCAAGGTTTGTTCTTGGCTACGGTTTGTGGCTAGTGAGGATAAAGCTCATGGGTCCCAGTTTGGACATGCTAAACCAAGTCTTGGCTTAGCCCAATAAACCACAACAGTAAAAAGGAGAAAAGCAGCTGTAAGCTCCTCTCTTGGAGCCCATGCAGTCTTACTAAGCCATGGTTTGGTTCATCGTGTTGTGCAAACTAGGTAACTACACCCCACAAAAACCCTCTTGCAGCACTGTTTGTGTATAAGTGACTCAAGTGTGTTACAGATTTTCTGTGTTACAGATTTTCTCATGCATTTTTCATCCAGTATACTGCTAGCTGGGGAAAGAACCATGGTTCAACAACAGAGAGCATCTGATTTGCATGAAGAAGGTCCCAGGTTCAATTCCTGGCATCTTAGGAGTAGCAACCAGTGGCAGCTGGTGAGGTGGCTTTGCTATGCCTGCAGCCGCTGCTTGACAATCAAGAGAGGAAAGGAATTCCCACTTGTACCTTAAGAGATGGGAGGTGGTACTGGAGGCAGAAGCAGGCTGGATCTGCACTGGGATATCATATCAGCAACTATGCGCTTGAATGGCTGTGGCTATGGCACCCTCCCTCTTCACTTCCACAACCTCCCAGTGCTGTGATACACCTTATACACAAAGATTTATGTCCCGTCTCTTTTACCAGTCAGTAATAACAAAGCATGGAAATGAATCCCATTGGTACTCCTAGATCACCACAGAATGGTTACTGGTGAATCACCTCATTGGCCACTGATGGTAAATAAAAAGGGTGTGGAAAATACTCCTTGAGTAAACAAACTAATGTACTGACTTTGTTGGCACCAATAAAAAGATTCCCTCCTGATGCAAATAGCAGCTGTGGAGGATTTGGCGGGGATGAACCTGGCAGGGAGGAAGAGAGTTAAACTCATTCCACAACCTCTACAGTTCTGCTTCTGCTAGGACCCTCTGTGACTGCTATTTACTCTTTTTTAAGGTGTGCATCTTAACCCAAGGGAAGCAAACATGGTGCCCTCCAGATGTTTCCTGACTCTGACTCCTATCAGACCCAGCCAACATGGCTAATGGGCAAGGATGATGGGAGCTGTAGTCCAACAACATCTTGAGGGGGGCCTCACATTCACTATCCCTACCTTAACCACATTCACGTAATTAACTTCATGTCTAGCTTGTCTAGTTTGGCCCTAAGGCAGCTGGTTATGTTAATGGAGAAGGATGGTAAGGATTATCTCCCATGCTTCCCCTCTGTTGGTTGTATTTAAGTCATCATAGCTGAAGCCAATCTGTCACAGCAACTGGGAAACTGCAACTGAGCTCTCAGGAGTACTCAAAATGAAGCAGAAATGTGCTACCTTAGGAGAGGGAATGCTGCAAGGAAGAAAAGGGGGGTAAAAAGAGGATTTGCTGGCAGAAAAAAGCCATTAAAAATAAACAGCCAAACCCTTCACAGGATTTTCATAATTATAGTAGTAGCTTGGAGTCACAGAATCCGAGTTATGATGACCCAGCAGCGTATGCAAAATGTCAACACTGAGATACGGTAATTAGCTTCATGTTAATTCTGAAGCCTCAGCAGCCTGGGGAATAACCACAAAGAAAGGGCATTAACCGTAACCACACTGGTGTCATTCACATGCTGCTGCTAGAGGATTGTGCTGGCGTGATACGCCTCAGCTGCAAGAGTCTCAGCATCTGCTACAAGTTCCTCAAGGCAGCATGTTTTTTGATGTGGGGACAGGGAAAGAAGTAGACTGGGAGTGAAATGCTTTGCCTTCCACCGTACACATGTTTCATACTTTGAATACTGGAGGCAGGTTATCCTCCACTGCAGGTTACAAAATTTTGTTACTACCCCAGTAGGAATGGGAAGAGGCTTTGTAGCTCTGAGCTGTACCTAACTCTTTGCTGTCCAAGACTCCTGCTGCTCTATGTGCACTGTACACTCCTGATACACTAGAACAGGCATGTCAAACCTGCGGCCCTCCAGATGTTTTGGACTACAATTCCCATCTTCCCCAGCCACTGGTCCTGCTAGCTAGGGATCATGGGAGTTGTAGGCCAAAACATCTGGAGGGCCGCAGGTTTGACATGCCTGCACTAGAATAACCCAGGGCAATGCTGTGTTCTGTCCACACACCCTTTTCCAATACAGGGAATACTGGGCTAGAGTGAAACAGTGGCAGAGAATATTGCCAAAAATATTTTTTGCTAGTAGTAAATAAAGTATATAAAGAAAGGACCACAGCATACATTTGAAGCACATCCAACACACATTTAAACCTCATTATTTTCTCCAAAGAATTATGGGAACTGTAGTTTATTAAGGGTCCTGGGAATTGTGGGTCTGTGAGGGGTAAACTGCAGTTCCGGGGGGGGGTGTCTTGTGCTTTTAATATACAAGTGCATGATGTGGATCTTCCCTAAATGCCAAATGGAGATGTTATAATTAACATGCTGAAATCATACTGGCCAAATGAAAGCGCATCTTAGTGATATGAACTGAGTTGTATTGATGAAAGGTTTTGCACAATCCCTTTTATGTTTTAAAATATTGGACAGCTGTGGGTCATATCCAGTTCTGGCTATTCACTCACTCAACTTATGCCACTTTGGGTTGAAACAACCTTATCCCTACTGAGATCAGTAGCCCATCTAATTTGGTATTGTCTCCTCTGTCTGGCAGCAGCTGTCTGAGGGTTCAGTCAAGGAGTCTTTCCCAAACACTTCTGAAGTTGCTGGGGACTAACATGGTCTCTTTTGCATGCAAAACTATATTTGAAGTAGAACAGCCTAGGTTGCCAAAGATACTGAACCCTTGTACAACATTCTGCTGGGAAAGCAAGGGCAGAGAAAGGAGCAGCAGGTATAGTTGCTTGAGATCCTTCAATGCAGAGAGAAAGATGGAACCTTGTTTATTTAATAAGAGGTGCCCAATAAAGGCTGCAGATATTTACAAAAGAGAGAAACACACTGTCACATAATCCAGTATTGAAGGCTGAGCCTGAAAATAGGCTGCAGAACATTCTTTAAGTATAGAAATGCCTATACTGCCCTTCCAAAGAAATTTCCAAGACAAGATTACATTAAAAGAAGAAAAATCAAATTAAAATACAAGTACAGGCAACGACCATTTTGCTCACACCCAATTGATGCACAACTGCTGATGCACGGGTCCTTTTGGACTTGGAAGAGGGCAGAACAGGGGCGGAACAAGGTGGAACAGAATGGGATGGGCTTATGCATGCTCTGCCAATGTGTGTGGGGCCCAAGAACAGAGCAAAATGGTTTGGCTGCCAGATAAAGGCAATCAGCAGGGCTAAAATTATTTAGAAGTCATAGTGGCTGAAGACTGCCCTTTCCTGGTGCCAAAAGGACAACAAAGTAGGCACCAGGCATACTTTCCTGGAGAAAGCACACCATAATTGTGGTGCCATAACTGAGAAGGTCCTCTTCCAGATACCAACCTACCTCACCTTACAGGGTGGCACCCACAGAAGGCCCTTATTTACCTGGTAAATGGTCGGAGGGCACTTTGAGACTGACTGGGGGCAGAATCCTGCTGAAATACCGTCTTCTAACTTAATCTATGAAAGGTGCATGAATGTGCTCCTCTTTTGCCACTGGCCACCCTAGTTATAATGTCTTCATCACCATGCTGGAATCTGATAGGAAACTACAAGAGGAAGATGCCTAGGTTCTGATGTGGGCTCTCTTCTTGAACCTGGGGAACCTCTTGCAATGTTTCTAGTTAGTGGTTCCCCAAATGCCTATGTGAGTCCTCAGCTGTCGAATCAAACCTTTTTTAAAAAAGCAACCTTAGCTTGTTCCCCTTGGTTATACTAATAATAAAACAATGTAAAATAATACTAAAAGCCAAAAAATACCCTCTGTAAAAGAGAAGGCATTTCTTATCTACAAAAGATATCCAAACCTGCAGGCATGACATACCATATTTTTCTGTGTATAACACACCCACCCCGATGTATAAGATGACCCCTATTTTGGGGGGAATCCAATTTAAGAAAATGAGGGGAGAAGGCCCAGAGTTGTTGAGCTTTGGGGGGGGGGCTTTTTTGAGGGGGTTGCTGAAAATCACTCACCAGACTGATTGCACTGTCAATTGCACATGTCACAGAAGCCACAAACCAGCAAGTGCACGCCCAATTGCTGCAGCGGCAGCCAATCCACAGCATCCATTGCCATGGCCACCAATCACCAACCCAATTGCCGCCGCAGCAGCCAATCCAAAGCAGCAATTGCCGCAGCCACCAATCACCCACCCTATCACTGCCGACAAGCTCCTGCTCGTGGCTGCCCATCCCCCCCCAATTGCCCATCCCCCCTCAGCACTATCCATGTATAAGATGACCCTCGGTTTTGAATGTTATTTTAGAGTAAAAAACAAAACACCTTGTCTTATACACAGAAAATTGTGGTAATCATATTGGTAGGTAGGAATGAAAGAGCTTCCAGAATAATATTGTAGCATGCTCACAGACAACATACTTAAAAACTACCGGTATATAGCAGCAATTTTCAGACACATTTATGAATGTTTCTGAAACTCACTATAAATTCATGAATTCAAATCATACCGCCAACATAAATTTTGGTTGGTAAAAGACTGTTCAGTGGCAACACCAAAATACTTCGATTGAAGCCAAAGTCAGTGGGACTTGATTGCTTTGGATTATTATCAGAAGTACTCTGGTTTAAGTTTTTGCATACATATGTCAGCCTGTAAAATATTTTGTACCCTCTTTCATATTCAGCCTAACCTATGCCTAGTTAGGATATTTATTCAGAAGTCTGTCTGACATCCAAGCAAGGCATCTTATTCCAGGGCACATGTGCACAGAATTGAAAACTCTCTCTCTCTTTCTTTTAATAAACTGCATTATGCTGCTTCTGTTGTTTTTCCCTGGAGCAGTTTCACAGAATGTTAATTGAATCTTTACTCATAAACAAAGAAAAGTGAACAGAGATGAACTCTGCAACAACATGTCCCACAGGAACGCTAAATGAGCAGCCCACTTTTCTTTGCAACTCATTGCATTTCACTGATGTCCGAATCTGTGTGGTGTGAGAGTGGGCGTAAATAAGAGGAATTTAATTGCTTAATACTTTGAGCCTGCTGGTATTGTGTTACATTGTCTTCATCTAAAACCACAGCAACACTAACACTGAGGAATGGCTTTGTGAATTTTAGTTAAACAGTGTTCTAGGAAATCTACTGAAAGCCCAACAGGACGTCCGACTGGACTCTGTATATACAAGAGTCAACTGCATATTTATCAGATCCGGTCTACAAATATGTTGGATGCCCTACGTGGACACATATACTAATTAGGGATAGATGACCTGATCTGAAAAAATAAATAAAACTATTAGATGTGGCCAAAATTTTGGCATTCCTCTCTTCAAAAACCAAATGAAATCTTTATATGAATTCAAATGTTTGACATTGCTTAAGGCATTAAAAAAAAATCCCTTCCCAGGCCCTCCAAGTGTCCCTATTTTCCAGGGACGTCCCTGATTTAGAGATGCCATCCTGGATTGTCCCGCTTTTCCTTAGGATGTCCCTATTTTCATTGGAGAAATGTTGGGGGGTATGTAGTTACCTGACCCCTGAGCCATCTGAAGGCAATCCTGTATAGGGAAGGGTTTTTTAAAAAAATGCTTAATGTTTTATTATGCTTTTATATATGTTGGAAGCTGCCCAGAGTGGCTGGGGAAACCAGTACGATGTGTGGGGTATAAATAGTAAAATTATCATCATGGAATGGGATGTCCCTATTTTCAGCAGAGAGATGTTGGAGGGTATGCCTTCCATCATCAGATCACTTAGATAAGTGGGTTTGCAAACTGTGTCCCTGTGATTGCTTGGAAATATATCTAGTTCCTCAGTGGGAAAGGCAAGAATAGTAGGCAATGAAAGACATCTTGTTCACCTTTGCAGATTTTCCACTTTGGCCGGGTGTGTTCCAGACTTTGCTCCCAGATTCAGTTCATATAAGGTTAAGGATGAGTCCTAGCAGGGCTGACCAGTACAATGCATGTGGCCTAAAATATGATCCAGAACTATCTGCAATGTATAAAGAACCCTTGGCAGGCAAGTAAATGTGAAAAGTTTCCCAAAGATATTTCAAAAGTCTGTGGCTTTGAATAAAGCCTCTTCCAATTAAAAGTGTTCCAAATGAATCCCTGTGGGTTACATATGGGTAAAAGATGAGCCATATGTGGGAAGCAGGTGCATGTTGACACCTCAATCCAGCTATATATCTACAACCACTCATGGCCAATGGAAGAGGACAATAGTCTCATTTGCACTAGGCTGCCCCTTTTTGCCCATCCTTTCACACCATCTCTGAATTATCCTGAAGTGCTGCATTCTATAGCCGTTAATGTCAAGTGAAATATTTCACCACAGCTTATTATATTTTAGAAGTTTACCATCTCATATTCTCTTAAAGTTCCCCAATAGTACCTAACAAAAAGGTATTGATAATTGGACGTGTAGGCATACCCCATAAAATAGATTCCTGGCTCATTCCGGTGAACAGACACATCATAAAATGTGTGAATATGTAACACTGGTTTCTTGCAAACAACTTTGAAATTTACATGCTAGCCAGTGGAAACCAAGGCCATTTGCAAAAAGTGTAAATTGCTAATGTGCATTTATTTTTAAAAGTGAAAAATCAGTAGAAAGTTAATGGAGTCGTTAAATAGCAAATGCTTCCAACCTCTGGAAATCACATTAATATAATGAGCAGTTGGGATCCCTTTAGAATTGTGCATATCAAACCAGTTTGCAGCATGCAAGTCACTAAGTGGGGCAGGAAGGATAAAGCAATGAAAAAGAACTAAAAGGTACTGTGGTTTAGTAGAAAAAGAGATCAGACGAACAGGAAGGCACATAAAACTTTTACAGGGTGTGGTCCACAAATCAACTGTGCTGTACAGCACTGCAGTACACAGCACTGTGTTCTGCTGATTACTCTTCCCTTTCTCCCTTATTATAACCAGGCACAGCAAGGATCCAGATACCACATGGCCCAGCATTCATAAAACAGCCTTCGACACTAACTGTGAGTGGTGGAAGCTGTTGCAATGACCCTTGGCAGGCCTGACCATCTTCTGATCCACAACTGCTCTGTTATATTATAGCCGTGGGCTGGGTTGTGTCCCCACTCTGACTTAAACTTTCGAGTTTTCTGAAACCCGGCTCGCTGCTAACGGTCGTCTACGTTAATGCATATTGACACCAGGGAGGCACCCTCACTGTACTGTATTCTTGGTGCCTGCTAAAGATATTTTTTTAGGCAACCTCCCCATATACTGTATGCAGAATGTTGATGTGTGTTATAACATATTTTATTACTGATTTTTTTAAAAAAATGTTTTAAATAGTTGCTTTTAACCATCTTTACCAATAATTTTATTGTTTTATTCTTTTTGTAAACTGCTTTCAGTTTTTTAAATAATCAAGAGGTGTGTAAATTTTATGAAATAAATAAATGCAAAACAACACAAGACAGAATTTTTAAAAATTACTAAGACAAAAAAACCCCACCTTTTTAAAAACACATCACACACAAAGGGATATTTTCATGAAAGTACCACTCTAAAGAAAGAAAGAGTTTCACCGTATAGGACATGCAGCAGTCAATTATCAATTGGCTATAGTTAGCAACATCACAGTTTTCTACATATGACCTAGGAAAGTAGGGGTAGCAACCAAAACAGGTGGATACATGGGAAGGACAGGAGAGAACCAAGCTTACACCAAATCCCTTATTTCTTCAGACCTCAAATATGTTTTCAACAATGGCAAAATTTTAGGCGATCACAGAGTTGGGATAACAACAATTCCATCTATAAAACTCATTTCAGGGTTATACCCACTGCCCCATCTACATCATTACAACAGAATATAGGATATGGCATCACTATGCACTCAATCACAACCCGTAAGACTTGTCTATAAACTCCCCAACAGAGGCCATAATTCAGATGACAAAGCATTTGGCATGAGGCCACAGTATATCACTCTGGCCTCACATATCATGAACACTTAGAGTACACAAAGAAGAATTCTGGCAATGGAATCCATAGAGAAAGGGCACTTTACATACAAAGGGAGCACTTGGCACAAACAGCTAGACTTCTCAAGACACACAACTAGATGGCTGCCACCACTATTTGGCAAGGGGAAAGTGATAAATGATCTAGTGGGGCTAGTCTACCAGGCAAAATTGCAGAGGAGGGTTGATCACAATGGTTGCCAAAAGGGTTCATTGGCCTATATATGAATTAGGCTACTGTCTCACATAGCACACCTTGATTAGCACAGAAACAACTCTCTCTCTCTCTCTCTGGGACACTATGTGTTGGGAACTCTCTTTGAAGAGGAACTCCTCTCCCAGATTAAACCAGGAACCTCCTGCATGTGACATCTGAGCTGTTCCACAGGGCTAGGCCTCCTTCTGCAGCCATGGCCAACCTGGTTTATGTATTGGTCATATTGCAGCTGGGACATTTCTCCATGAATGTCATATTATGTATCTGCCTGCGGTTGACTGCTGTGGCTGAAGAAGTTGGGAGCTTCTTTGTGGGGTTTGCAGTGTGACCCAAAGTCCTGGCAGCTTCCTATTGTTTGTCTCTGACATGACTGCTGCCAGCTAGAAATGCCAAACTGAGTGGGACTTCTTGGCATTCCCTATGGTGGGCCGTGAAATCCAACCTGTTTGCCTGCCCCATGCCCTATGCACTGAGTTTTGGGGAGGCTATCCCACAGGGGGCATGTTTGTGTCTTTCTTTGTTGCACACCCCCGTTTTCTGCCTAGCAAATTGCTCCCCACTTTCCACAGAAAGACTTCTGAACTCTTTTGGCAGGCCTCCATCCAAAACGTGTACTGTAAGGGAGGCTGTGTCCTATACAACTTTGTTTCCTTTGTGGTATGCAGTCGAGAAGCTTCAAGTGTGGGTGGCAGGGCAGTCTTGAGCAGGTCGGGCGCCCTGGCACTGAGGGGCGGAGATCGCTCCGGCGCCCCCCACCTTGCAGCACGCAGCATGGCTTCCGCGCTACCTAGAGCCAGCTCTGGTGGGTGGTGTAAGGTGACTCAAACCCCTTCCTGCGGGGTTCTCAGGGTCCTGCTGTTGACTCAGCAGTGAGAGCTTGGGGAGTGCAGGAGTGGGGGTGTTGCTGTGGCATCATGGAGGGGGGAGGCTGGCAAGCTGTCCCTGTGACTGAATGGTTTGTTTCCATCTACAGTATATCTGGCCATCATGAAGGCAATGCCATAATGTTGCCACATTCACTCCATGACACTGCCGCAACGTCCCTGCACCAGTCCATAATTGGGCAGGTGCAAGTAGTGCTCCTAGGGACATAGTGGTTGTCACTGTTTTCTATTCTGTGCTTTGGGGAGTTGCGTGTTTTCTTCCTCCTGTTCTGGATCAGGAAAGGATATGGCAGGCACTGTCCTGCTGCTGCAGCGGCTTATATCCTCCCTGCACCCCACGCCATCCGGCAGAATTGGACCATACTTGGAGTAAAGGCTTGCTTGGTTAGTCATCATATTCAGCTACTCACAACTTGTAAACACTGTAGCTAATATTGCATTCAGAATATCTAGCTATTATCTAGCCTTCCTCTGCCAGACTGTTTAAACAGTGACTTAACTCCAAGTGTCACAACTGAGGAATAGCATAATGGCATAAATGACTCTTACAGCTTCCGGATGATACCTTGTTTAAATGAACCTTGTTTAAAGGAACGAAAATCATGAGTCAACATTCCCAACATGCCAAGTTTTAGGATTTTCTCAAACCAAATACTATTAAGCCCCAACAAAAATTCTGACGAAATAATGCCTTTATAAGGAATTGGTATTCATCAGTTCAAAAATATGGAAGAATAATTATCGTAAGTACCTGTTTCTCCTGTCTGGCATTTCTTTCTCCGTATAATACATTTTTTTGTCTCCGTTGTATGTGGGCATGGTTTCCCCTTTGTAGAAGGAAGTTGTAAGATTTCTCTGTCCCTCGTTTCATTCCCCCTTTTGAAACCACACGTTTTCCCTCTCTTCATGCAAGGACCCCATGGGCTCCATTCACTAACTTTACAATGCACTGCAACAAAAATATGACATAAGTTAAGTATTGCCTCAGTTAATTTAAAGTGGAGATGCTATATGTAGTTTTTTGTCACACACACACACACACACAATCTTTAATAAAGAATAATAATTTAAAGAAGCAAAGAAAGTATGGCCAAATAGCCCTAAATATATGCAGAACTTACACAATATATTCTTTTCACACCTTGTGCACCACATATTTAATCTGTATGTTTGTCAGGTCCAGAGAAAACTGATCTTTATGATCTTGAATGTATGCTTTCTCAAAGGTTTGTTTCATATGAAGTGCTTGCTCAAATAAGAGTGGTTACAGGTAGGTAGCCGTGTTGGTCTGGGTCGAAGTAAAATAAAAAAATTCCTTCAGTAGCACCTTAAAGACCAACTAAGTTTTATTTTGGTATGAGCTTTCGTGTGCATGCACACTTCTTCAGATACAGTGAAATAGGAGTCCCCAGGCACTTATGTAGAGAAGGGGTGGGGAGGGGGTGGGGATGGGGAGGGGAGGGGGGATCACTCAGAAGGGTGGTGGAAGTGGGTGATTGACTGACTGATAGTCGTTGATGACCGAAAACGACTGCAAACAGCTATCAGTCAGTCAATCACCCACTTCCACCACCCTTCTGAGTGATCCCCCCTCCCCTCCCCATCCCCACCCATAGCTGCCAAGTTATCCCTTTTTTTAAGGGATTTTCCCTTATGCTGAATAGGCTTCCTCGCGAGAAAAGGGAAAACTTGGCAGCTATGTCCCCACCCCCTCCCCACCCCTTCTCTACATAAGTGCCTGGGGACTCCTATTTCACTGTATCTGAAGAAGTGTGCATGCACAAGAAAGCTCATACCAAAATAAAAACTTAGTTGGTCTTTAAGGTGCTACTGAAGGAATTTTTTTATTTTACTTCAAATAAGAGTGTAAAAGCTCGGGGCAATTTCATGGAGTAGCACTGCCAACTTTTTCACTTTCGTCTGTTTCTGTGCCATTAACAGCATTCTGATCCGCAAACATTAGTAAGTCGCAATGTTTGTCTCCATGCTGCAGAAAGCTTCACATAAGGATAGCCCTGCTAGATCAGGCCAAAGGCCCATCCGCCCCAGTATGCTATTCTCACAGTAGCCATGCAGAAGCCGATGAGAAACCCACAAACAGATCCTGAGCGCGACAGCACTCTCCCCACCTGTGATTCTCAGCAACTAGTATTCAGAGGCTTGCAACAGTGGAGGTAGAACATAGGCATTGTGGGTAGTAGCCATTGTGGCTAGTAGCTTCATTGGCTGGTGCAGGATCATCTGTTTGGGCCAGCTGGAAACCATCACCTAGCATGACACTGGGTTTTCAGTGCTTTTTAAGCAACTTGAACAGCTTAGCAAATAGTTAGCTGCCAAGCAAGTATTGTATCATTCAAGTATTTCAGATAAATGGAAGATACAAAATTCAGCAACAGAAGTCCTACTACTACCGGTAATGGTAACTTTATAGTGATGGCTTTAGCGCATCAGTGTGATTAGACATAACTTGATATGTTCTGTACTATTTGAGATGTATTAACATGGGCTTTCGGGGGTGTGATTCTGTTAATTGGGTGAGAGTCACACCTGCTCACAGCAGAAAGCCTAAATCAATATGCTAAGTGTGTAATCTAGTAAGTACAACTCCTAAGAAGGAAAAGCTTGGAATAAACGAATAAGATTTCCTTGGAAAGCAGCATTGGTTGAATTGCATCCTATGCACAGATTTAGGCATTGGTCAAATAAAAGATGTTTTTTGCAGAATGAGGCCACTGATTGGATCCAAGTTGTGACCAGTCATCTCTGACAAAACACTTGCAATGCCTTATAGAGGATGTAGACATAAGTTCATGTGTCAAAATATTTAGGCACTAAAATGCACACATAAAAAACAGATACACTTGAACTGTATGGAAGCAGCGGGAGCATCCAGAACAAAGGGGAAGAGAACGAACAGCAACCCTGTCTCTGTTGCTGCTTTTAAGAACTGCACCAGGAAATAATAGACAGTGGGGCATGTGAGACAGATCATCTACTACAGGGTCTAAGAAATCTGATTGCCACTTCCTGCACTTGTCACTTTTGAGGAACTGGTTGCTGGTTGTAATAATAAACTGCGCCTGAAAGTTTTGTCATACCTCACTCTGGTTTATGTATTTTAACACAGAGATGAGGAATTTGTGGCACCCTCCCCCAGATGTTGCTCGTTTCCCAGACCACTGGCCATGCTGGCCGAGGCTGAAAGAAGTTGGGAGTTCAACAACATTTGTATTGAATTGTTATAAGTGGGTGTGATCTTCTATATTCTGCTGTTTTTTCAGCTTGTAAACCATGTTGTGTATAGAAGAAGAAGAAGAAGAAGAAGAAGAAGAAGAAGAAGAAGAAGAAGAAGAAGAAGAAGAAGAAGAAGAAGAGGAGGAGGAGGAGGAGGAGTAGTAGTTTGGATTTGATATAGAAAGGTGGTATGCAAATTAAAAGTGAAATGAAATTAAAACATCTGATGGGCCACAGGTTACACACAAACACATACATACACACACACACACACACACACACACACAAAATACATATACATATACATATTATATAGCGAGTTTAAAATGGAACAACTGTTAGAACTGTAAAAAATGAATTATTTATTTGGGTTGAGATACTATGTTTTGAAATTAACTGGTATTTTAGGATTTAATTCAAATGCTGCAGCCCAGCTGCTCATGGTGGCAGTAGCAGAAAGTCTGGGGAGGGGGCAGAACAACCAGGCTTCATCCCTTTGTGAGTTCCAAGTTGGCACAGTGATCTTGATGAAGTCTGATGTTGGTGATCAATGTCTGTGAGACTGGCTTGGGATCCAGTGCATCCCATCCCACCATGTTTTTGAAACACTCAGTTTATTGTCTTCAACTAGGATCCGCTAGCAGGAATACTACCATACACCAGCAGGCCTCCACCATACACATTTGGTGGGTGGTTGTTCTGCCTCGTACAACCATAGAAAAAGTTATGACAACCATCATAACAAGTAAGTCCACGGACCTCCCCCCCCTTTCAAATGCCTACAAAGGGGGGAAACACCTTTTCTGAAGCACAAACATTTTATTTGTGCATATTTCCCCTTTGCAAGATTTAAACTGCATGTCTTTGCAGGTAAGCAAAAACCAACAGAGACTATATTCCACAAATGGAAATGATGTATTGGGCACAACTTTTTGGGACAGACATTTTACTTACCAATATTGTTGCATTCCATAGTGTGATTGTTGGTTTCCAGCCAGTCAGGGCAGTTTCCAAGGCACTTTCCAAGGTGTAAGTAAAACCCATTTCTACACTTTGTGCAGAAATTTTTATTGAAGCAGGTTTCACAGTCAGCTTTACATTCTGAAGGGCGAGAAATAAGCAATTACTATTTGCCATGTATACCATGAGCTACTTAAGTTAATGTGATGTCATATACAAGACAGAGTTTGTTTCCATTAGGGATCAGCAACTGAAGATGTTTGGGTCAACCCCATTGCAAGAAGACATTGGCTGGAAGGACTGACAGTTATAGCACTAGACTGGCCCATGATCTATCTGCTTCTCAATGTGGCTAGCCTATAAAGCTTGGTGTGTACAGACAGAATCATTTCGAGTGGTTAAGCCTCTGTGGAAGCACACTCATCACACTATGTCCCAATGTATAATCTTCTATCCAGGATCAAGGTTCAAGGAAACAGGTTTTGCCACTTTGCAATATCACAAAACCCATCACCCACATATTACCATAGTAGTTTTACATCTCTTTTAAAATGAGGCTTTTATTATCCCTGCCATAATCATTAATAACAACACAACAAACATTTACATATTATGCTGGACCATAAAGAAGGCTGATCGCCGAAGAATTGATGCTTTTGAATTATGGTGCTGGAGGAGACTCTTGAGAGTCCCATGGACTGCAAGAAGATCAAACCTATCCATTCTTAAGGAAATCAGCCCTGAGTGCTCCCTGGAAGGACAGATCGTGAAGCTGAGGCTCCAATACTTTGGCCACCTCATGAGAAGAGAAGAATCCTTGGAAAAGACCCTGATGTTGGGAAAGATTGAGGGCACTAGGAGAAGGGGACGACAGAGGACAAGATGGTTGGACAGTGTTCTCGAAGCTACCAACATGAGTTTGACCAAACTGCGGGAGGCAGTGCAAGACAGGAGTGCCTGGCGTGCTATGGTCCATGGGGTCACGAAGAGTCGGACACGACTAAACGACTAAACAACAACAACATTTTATTTTATTTTTAAATAGCAAGAAAACCAGCCAAGAGGTGGAGAGACCAATATTTAACATTTTATTTTCATTGTGCATAGCCACAGGTTTATCTCCCTTAGACAAACTCGAATAAATTGGATTCCTGGGCAGTACAGTACCAGTTTCTTCTAACATCAAGGGTTATGCTTGGTTACATTACTAACTTTAAGTGAAAAGGAGATAAGGAGAGGTGAAGGACTGGAGCTCCCTGGTGGAGACTGGGGATTTGGTTGGCCATCACTCTACTCCCAAGTAAACAGATGCTAAGTGATTGAGAGTCTCACTGCCCCCCCAGGTTTGACAGAGAAGCAGGTGGTGTCAAGAAGAGAGCAACACAACAGAGGGGCCCATTGCCAGTGGACTATATGTTGGGGTAGCATTGGAATAGTGGCTCATATCCATGACAAGAGTTCACAAGACAGCATGAAAAGAGTAGCTGCAACTTTTCCTTCAACTTACTTTTACACTCATTTCTTTCTGGGTACCGTTGTCCATAATATCCATTGGGGCAGGATGAAAAACACATCCCTATCTCTCTAATTTGACTCCTCATCAGGAAAAAAAAGAGTCGAGGTTTACATGTTAAACATCCATTGAACTGGGAACATGTTGCACATCCTTGGCAATCTTGGCTCATATCGAGATTCACTAAGAAGAAAAGTAACACAAACAAACAAAGGGGAGTTAGCTAGATAACATCTCTGTAATCCATAAATCTTCTGCTGAAACCTCATTAGGGTTTTTTGGTTTTTATTTTTTGGTTTTGCAGCTTGGAACCCCACATTTCACAAGGGGCATTATTTCTTTCCTATTATTAATAGTATCACTCTCATGCAAAATAAAGCTCTGCAATCCTTATGAAAAGAGAGAGAAATAACAAAATATACCAGCTCAGCTTGAACATATATATGTTTACTTGGAATAATATGTTGTGCGCAATGGGACTTACCGGTACTTTCAAGCAAGTGTCTGTAGGATTGCAGCTTCAAGAACATACTGCACAATTCTGTGTATGTTATTCATAAGTCTTACTAAATTATATTCCTTCCAATAAATTAACTAGAGCTTACTCCCAAGTAAGTAGATTGAGGACTGGAGTGATCATTCTGTGATATTATGGCAGTGGACAAAGCTGTACCGTAACTTTTGAATAAATATTTAAATTTTAAAAAGAGAAACTAATACAGCCTTAAGCTTTATCCACTGATCCAGTAAGTTTGCCACCCCCCCAAACTGCGCTAGGGAATTCTGTGTTTTGCAAAACCTTACTAATGAGAATGACAATAATAGTAGATTATTATTATACTACTATTAAAACCATCAGTCTTACCCATTCCTTTCCTATATCTCATACTGTGGGGGAAGTTGCAGATTGCAGCCTTACTTAATTTGGGGCAATGGTGAAGCCCAAAAGGTCTATCCAATGCCTTATGTAAACTGAACATGTGACCTAGAACATGCTGGAGTTTTATAACAGACACGCGGAAGAGTTCCTTGGCAAAGGAGTCATTTTGAAAAGCAAAAATAGTCACAAAATAGAAAAAGTAGCTTCATTTGCATTGGCAACAGAGAAATCAAAGCAATATTATGCAGATGTGAATGTTGTATGTTGTTTTAAGGATATTTTAATTTTAAATTTAATTGTTTTGTAATTTGTTATGTTTTGCCTTACTTATTCTATTGTTTGGTCCACCTGGTTTTTGCAATCTTGCTTTTGTATATGTACAAAAAACAAACCTTGAACTAAGTTTGCAATCAGCTCTAAAACAATACTTGGTTCAACCAATCCAAGAAGAACATCACAAGCCATGAAAGAAGAAAAATCAATACGAATAACCTGTTGTCTTCTCCACGTTGCATATGTATGCATAATCACCACCAATGAGACCTAAAAATGAGAGAGTTCAAATACGTATACTTTCTTCACTGTCCTTCTGAGCCTAAACAATTCTGAAGACTATATCGCTGAAACTAAATTTACAAACGTTGCTGTTTAATATTAACAACAGCTTTTGTTTGAAAAGCAATTTGTTCAGCTTCCAAGATATTGATCCACTTCAGCAATATACTATTTCAATGTATGGCATACAGTTTTCCAGTGGTTGACGATATGCTTATTGGTCTGTAATTCACTGGGTGTAATTTGGAGCCATTTAAACAAATTGGCACCACCACTGCTTTGAACCCACTAAGAGGGACATGGCCAGATTTAACATTGTGGGTAAATAGTCTGGCAAGAGTTGTCACACACCAATCAGCATAAGAGTAGAGTACAGTGGTACCTCTGGTTAAGAACGTAATTCGTTCCGGAGGTCCATTCTTAACCAGAAACTGTTCTTAACATGAAGCACCACTTTAGCTAATGGGGCCTCCTGCTGCCACCGCACCGCCAGAGCACAATTTCTGTTCTGATCCTGAAGCAAAGTTCTTAACCCGAGGTACTATTTCTGGGTTAGCGGAGTCTGTAACCTGAAGCGTTTGTAACCTGAAGCGTTTGTAACCCGAGGTACCACTGTAATTCAAATGGAATAAAAACTAAACTGGAGATTTTCCAGGTTTAATTTGTGCTATAAGATTAAATATATCTGATTCCAATACAGGTTCCCAGTCTTGCAAAGATGTGACCATTTTGGATTTCCCAATACAAGTAAATGCGATTTCCGACAATCTGTTTTCTCCAGATCGTAATATGGATCCAGGGGTTGGGTCAGGTTCAGATTGTTCCAGGTTAGGTCAGGCTGATCTGAACCACCAAATCAGGCCCTAAATCAGATGTGGCTTTGGGGCGGGTGTATGCAGTCCGAGTACGAAATGTTAAAGACCAAATAATATACAGTATCGGGCAAAATGTGTCTGTTCTTCGGTAACAGGTCAAACACCTAAACCTGCACCATGAAAACTGGGATGTTGAATTTGCTGAGAAATGTTCCAAGAGAAAATCCACCAGAGAAGTATGCAAAGCTTATTCAGTCTGTTAAGTTTCTTTACCACAATAGAAATAGCTTTGATTAAGCCACATGAATGACAACTGGTTTGAGCTTAATCCATTTGGTTTAAAATAAATAAATAAAAATTATGGTAATAATAATATAATATAAAAACATAATAATTATTTTCATATTGAATGAAACAGCCCCCCCTCCACCAATATTTCTCCGAAATTTATAGGTCAGTTCAGGAAAGAATACAAATAATTCCACAGGGGTCAATGTACCTTGAGGTTTATTTGAATGGAAAATCCACACAACATAACAATACTCCCCACAAAAGGCACTAACAGAAATTTCTAGAAATAATTACCATTGTTACTGGCAAAGGCAACTTACTTTTTGCTCTCGATCCAATCTGACCCTGCTCTACTCAGGCAACAAGAGGTCTATAAAATCTGATACTTCTTATAACTGAAGACTGTAGACTGTATGATTACCTTTCTTTCATGCAAGAAAAAAGAGCCTACAATAATAAAGGGACTAGGGAATAAAATAATGAATTCCCTGCAGTGAGTACTGTGGAAGTTATTAACTTCTATGGGCTAGGCTCAGACAATCTGACCAGTCATGCATTGTGGAGGAACAGAATTTCAACTGCACATTTTGTGCCTGTTCACATTGGGGTTTTTTCCCTACACGTACCTACTATTCAAGTTTGAGATCCATTTGTGCACATGCACCCAGAGGCAGGACTGTGCTCCTGACAGGTGGTGCAACTGGCTGTGATTCCTTTCACTCAACATACGTCATAGAAACCGGCTGTGTTAAAACATCCAGTTTTCAAGGGCGGTCCTATTATTTACTGCCAGCTTCTTCTGGTGGTACCCCTTTAAGAATGTGAACATTCAAGGTGGCATTGTGGGGATCTTTAATTGTTCTGACATGCAAAGCAAAATACACCTACCCTTTGTTACCATAACAGATTCCTAGGATTATCTAGCCACAAATGGTTTGGGATTCATAAGAGTTATTAGGATTGCTCATGGATTTGCAAGCACACATTGAAACGTTTGACTGGGCAACACACAAATCACAACCTACTTTTGAGATTCCAGGTTTATAGGCAGTTTGTTATGTGAAATGCAGAGTTGCTGCTGCTCATGAAAAACATCTAAATTTCCTTTTGGCCTAGGGAACTAGCTGATCAAATACATTATTCAGAACTTGTCTGTGATGCCTTTTCAGTGAGAGGAAAGCACAGCTACAACCCATCAGTCATGCTCTAAGTGTTTAGTCTCGTTCAGATGTAGTGGTTCAGCCACATTTTGAACCTGGCTTATTCTCACAAACTGGAGTTTAATCAAATCATGTTTCTTCAAATTGGGACTTCTGTGTCAATAAACTGTGGTATGTTTAAAAATGGAAATGGAAAATTCTGATCTCATCCTCTGCTGTCCAAAATAAGAGGGGACGGGGCGGGAAATGTACCCACCTAAGGTAACAGAGTGACAAACTATGGATTCCTGTTAGGTCTGAACTAGGACTATAATGTTAGGTTATGGAAAGCTCCTGTTTGGGACGGCTCCACTATGCAATCGAACTACAGGCCTTATGCAGATGAAAATTGCATGGAATTTTCCCACAGACTTTATTTAGGCCTAATATATAGTTACAATTAACCCTACCGTAGCATCTTGCCAGATTTTACAGCTGCCACTGATAATTTGCACAATACCAAAAAATGCAGTTCTAGGAAATATTGAGAAGTCACTGAGTACCGTATGTATTAATGTAACCAAAAGCTGAGTTTAGCTATTTGGCTAGTAATGCTGCATATTTGCTCCTCAACTTTCAAGCTGTACAGAGATCATTCAGTTCATACCATCAGCTTTATACAACTACAGTAGCAAGTATCTCATACAGCCTTTTGAGGCAAGTGTTTTTGTCACACAGGATTTTTAAGAAACAGAAACAACAGCAGGAGTATATTTAAAGTCCCCTTTCCCCCCATCCCAGAGAATATAAACTAGGAAAAGCCCATAATTCCATTTTAGAAGTTATAGCGCTGCCTGCACTGTTAAGAAACAAGACTTAATGTAGTCACTCAAATTTATTGCACGCCTACACAAATTCTGACCCACCAAACTGAACACAGCCTACCAGCCATGTATTACAGCCTTTTTGGTGCCTGTTGACATCCCATTTGTTTTTGAAGCCCCAGACAGGCAACCTAAACAAGAAACTTTCAGCAAGCCCCTGGGACCCACCATATATGGCTATGTTTGACTTGGTGGGTCCAAGTACAGGCATGGCTTACCATCTTGACTTTAGCTCAACTGGCTGTGATTTCCTTATCTTTTCCCAGTCTCCTGAATGCCAGTGAATGCTCTGCACTAATAGGACTTACTCTTGGGCAAGGGTGCATAGGATTGCAGTCAGAAAAACAAATTTCTATAACAAGGAAACCCAAATTCTGCAATAGGGAAACCAAGTAAAAAAATGTGTGGCAGCTGTAGACTGTGATGCAAGCCACATTAGCAGAAATCCCCTCTAAAAAATTCCCTCCCAGGTGCCTCCTTATCTGTGGAAATTATGCAAACTGAATAATTTTGCATGGTTTTCTGGAGCTTTACATGGTTTATTTTGCTTTTGTTAACCATAAAAAAAAGACAAGGAGCTGTATGGATTACTGAAACCACACTCCTGACAAGTGGAAATGTTATTCAGCAATACTGTCTTCACCAACCTGGTGCCCTCCAGATGTTCTGAACTACAACTCCCATCAGGCACTAGGTTGGTGTAGGCTACAAAAACTCCTCTGTGGGGCCGCCTTTCAAAATTGCCTGGAAGCTCTATCTGGCTCAACATAAGGCAGTGAGATTGATGGGCATTGACAACTATCAGTGTATTACTTCAGCGTTTTGTCACTTGCACACTAAGTCCCAGTCACAATTCAAAATGCTGGCATTGAACTCTAAAGCCCTAACTGTATTGGGGCCCATAAACCTGAATGATCGCCTCCTCTCATATAAATCTGTCCAGACTTTAAAATTCCCATCACTAGGTGAGGCCTTTCTCCAAATTTCCACCCTTGATGAGCTAAAGGTGTCCTGAGAAATTACCTCTACAGTGGTGGTACCCCATTATAGAGCCCTCTCTCCATAAAGGCTTGCCTGGCAGCCTGGAACCTATATAAAGACATTTCAGTGCCAGGTGAAAACACTTCTATTCGCACAGATCATTTAATAATTAGGGTGCAATCCAAACCCACAATCTGCCAGGCTCAGAATAGTTCCGACACTTTCTGCTAGCATCACTGCTGAGAGTGCAGGTGGGCAAAAGTATCACTGGCAGGAAATGGTAGCCCATGGAAAGCCCCAAACATAGCGTTCTGGGGATGGAAATGGGCTGAGCAAGCCCAGGATCTGCTGGATCCCAACTCAGTGCCACTGCCATCAGTTAACGGCATAAGGCCCAATATGGGTTCAATTGGTACAGATCAGGCTTTTGCCTGCACCACCTTCAACTCCCATCCCAGCCTGCACGAGCACCAATAACTGGTGGCAGTGCACAGCTCTGTCATACCCACTGCTGCCAGGCTAAAGCCAGGCCAGAAACATTTTTGTTTCTGACCTATTTTGATTTCTCCCTTGGCCAGACTTCAGTGCTGTTTTTATCATTCTTGATCTTACCCACCATCCTAGTGGCTTCATAGTGACTGGAATTCTTTTATTTTATTGCAACTGTATTTCATTGCTTTTAAAAGTTGTGAAGTGCCCAGAGGACATTGGTTAACTTGGCAGTATATAAATGCCAAAACCTACCTCTCTCTCCCTCTCTCCCTCTCCCCCCTCTCTCTATATATATACCGTATATAAAACTGGTTGCTGCAGTCTACATTGAAATTGAAATACAGTCTAGAAATCAATTTTAAGCGGCCTTCCTTCAGACTATTTATGCTAAATCCTTCACAGAACTGAGAAAGGTAAATGTGGGACAGACAAGCACATTTTAGAATTCACCAGAATAGAAATTACATATATTTAAACAAATGAAATATTTGCTTTAAATGACAACCAGAAAAGGCATTTGAAATTTTAAAAAAGCCCCTGTTTATGACGCCTCCTATTTTTGTGTATGACGCCTCCTATTTTTGGGGACTAAAATTTAAGAAAATGGGGGGAGATGGCCCAAAGCTGTTGAGCAATTTTTTTTGGGGGGGGGGAATGCCGAAAATCACTCACCCAACTGGCAAATGCTAACAATAGCAAGCAATGCAAGCCAAATTGCTGAAGCGGCAGCCAATCCAAAGCAGCCCTTTATGCATCCACAAATAACCCACGCAATTGACAGACAACATTCACCCACCCAATTGCTAGATCCTGCTTGCGGATGCAAACAATCACCCATCCCCCCTCTGCACTACCCATGTACCGTGTTTCTCACATTTTAAGACGTGCCTATAAAATAAGCCATGGCACGATTTTCTGGAGGCAATAAAATATAAGGCATCCCCCCAAAATAAGACATGCTGGTGTATTGTTAGTGGTGGGAGCAGGTCTGCATGGCGCTTCCGCAGCGCGCGCCTCGCCGAGCGCTGCTGTCTCTCCCGGGTCCCGCTCAGTTGGGACTCCGCGCGGTGCGCGCTGCTGCCCTTGCCGGCTCCCGCTGAGGCGGAAGTGAAAGCGGGGAGGGTGTTTGGCCCCATTAATAGAGGGAGCCGAACGTAGCGGAGGGGCGAGTCAGCGCGGTGGCCGAGCTTTTCGTATAAGGTGAAGGCTGAGGGGACGGTGCTGTGGGGCGGAGGGTGGGAGAGCGAGAGACACAGAGAGGGCGGGGGCGGAGGTTGTTCCGGATCTACGACCGCTGGGTGCGAGGCCCCGGGTGCAGCGGTCTCGGCTCGCTCACCGGGACTGAAGGAGAGGAGGCTGGGTGCGGCTCCGTTAACGGCGCCTGAGCGGCTGCTTCTCCTTCCGCTCGCCTCTTCACTGGGTTCTGCGTTTGCTGAGGGATTTAGAGCGTCGAGGAGCGGCTGACTGGGCCCTGCCCTGGTCTAGGAAGGCGGGGAGCAAATTCGGGTTGGTTTTTTTGCGGCGCGGGGGTGGTGGTGGTGGGATATTTTACCCGCTTTGCTATCCTCCGCCTGTGTGTAACAGGAGCGGGTCTCCTTCACGAACACCGGCAGTGCCTGTGTCGCAGACCCGGCAGGAGAAGCCCGGGGCGGGGGGGGGAGGGTTGGTTCCTCTTTCCTCGTCTGGCTCCCTCCTTCCCTTCCACCAGCGCCCTCCCCGGAACAAAGAAACGTGGGAAAGGGGAAACGGGCCGCCCTCCCCCAGGGTCCTGTCACAGTGCAGGTCGCCCGGGACCCTTCAGCTCCCGAGTCCTCGGGGAGCTCTAGAAGGTGAGAGCTGAGGAACAGCTTGCAAGCCCAGCCCAAGTTCCTTCTCCCCGCCCCTCCCGGCCAAACAATAAAGCTTCCCGTAGCTGCCGGCTCAAGCAAGGCATGTTGGATGACTTCCTGGTGGTGGTGTTAGCCCTGTTCGTGTTATTGCCGAACTTTTGTAGCCTTTGCTCTCTTCTCCACTTTTCCCGTGTAGCACAGCGCCGAGTCCCGACTGAGCGGGACCTGGCAAAGACAGCAGCGCGCGCCGCACTGAGCCCAACCCAGCAAAACTCTCTGAAAGCTTAATACCAGTAAAAAATTAAAAAGCTTAACAAAAAAAATAAGACATCCCCTGAAAATAAGCCGTGGCGTGTTTTTTTGGAAGAAAAATAAATATAAGACATGTCTTAAAATGTGAGAAACACGGTACAAGACGACTCCCCCCCCTTTACTTTATTTTGGAGTAAAAAACCCTTGTCTAATATACAGAAAAGTACAGTAATATCACTGTTCTAATTCCAATGGCAAATAAATACATAGCACTAGATGTCACCATTTGTCAGCAATTAATCAGAGAGGGAATCCTAACACAAGAAGGTCTTGACCCCCAAAGATATGAGGTCCCACTATCAACCTACCATAATCCAAAGTAGCACAATAGGACACATGCACAAAACAAAAAATTAGAAATATTTGTACAGCAAATTAACTAAAGCACATGATCTCCTCTGCAGATTACACATAAACTCACAAAACACAAGATGCATGTATGTAGTGTATTATCAAGGAATTAAGCATTGGTAACATGGGTAAATTTCTCTAGGCTAAAGAAGGAAGGCTAGGAAAAAATACCTGAAAAATACAGATGGAGGATACTAGTGAGGCAAAGATTAGTCGCAAGGATAGCAACATGAAGTCATTACATATACAGGGTAGATGATCAGTCAAGAACATGAACCAAGAAGCTACCGCTCAAATTAACACACATCCATTTGGTCAAGGTACAATATATACAGAGACAGGGTTGTTAAGGTGCAGTGAATCTGCCCAAAGTTTTCATTCCATTGCCTGAACATTTTAACGGAGTTCTTGCCTATTAATTCTGCATCCTTTATGGAGCAACAACAGCACTCAACTGCGATATTTTTGTGAAAGCAAAGCAGCCAGGCATGATTTAAAATGCAGTGAGGAAAAGCCATACAAACTACAGAAGCCAAACTACTTTTTAAAACTATGATATCTAATATTTTCAATTTAGGAGTGGCTAGCATCTTCCCACTATGATTGGGCCTGTACGGTTTGGTAATTTTACAAGTAGCAAGCCAAGCCTGGGATCAAGTTTCTAACTTACTTACTTACTTTAACCTTTTCAAATCTGTAAGTGTAGAGGTCATAAGAGAAATAGACTTCCTGGAGCCAAAGTCACCTTCCATCCAGATCCTTGAGCTTTCATTTGCTTTCCCCACCATCGAAAGGAAGGAAGGGCTGCTAAGAACTGAGTGTGGGGGTAATCCCAGTGGAGGCACTCTCAGATTTATGAATTTGAACTCAGTGTACACATTCTTTACATATAATAAGACTCCCTGTCCCCATCCCTGTCCCCCACTTTGAACAAGGTATACCCTTCAGCTGCTATGTTCCAGTCATGAGTCTCCCCTCATCACACCTCAGTGATACCTTAATTTCCCAGTTAGGATGCCAGATCCTTCCTGTTTGTTTCCCATATTTTGTGTCGTAAGAGACCATGGCCATTGCACCTTCCCAATATCCCTGTTGTCATATTCACCTGAAAATTACCAGGCCCCACTTCCACTGTACTGCCTCCTTTTCTTTCTTTTGCCTTCTTCCTAGTACTTGACTCAGTATACAGCTCTGGACTTTTGCCTCAATTCCTCACAGAATTTAGTTTAAAAGTTTCCTTGATCATGTTGACAAGGTTCCTGAAAAGCCCGTCCTTCCCAGTCCTAATGGAGTACATCCCATCTCCCACCAGGTCCAAGAAACAATACTATCTTGTAGCCATAGCTGCCAAGTTATCCCTTTTTTAAAGGGATTTTCCCTTATGCTGAATAGGCTTCCTCGCGAGAAAAGGGAAAACTTGGCAGCTATGCTTGTAGCTGGCTGTTCACTTATGGCATCCTGCTATAACTCCCCAACCTTTTGCAGGAAGGAAGGAACTGGGTGGAGGGACTACTTCTGTCCCCAAGACTTTCAAAGATGGCTTACTGGCATAGCTGCCAAGTTTTCCCTTTTCTCGCGAGGAAGCCTATTCAGCATAAGGGAAAATCCCTTTAAAAAAGGGATAACTTGGCAGCTATGCTTACTGGTTTTAGGCATTTGTATTAACCTAGCATACCGTGTTTCTCCTAAAATAAGACAGGCCTTAAAAATAAGCCATGGCAGGCTTTTCATGAGTAGAATAAATATAAGACATACCCCGAAAATAAGCCATACCGGGTAGTGTTGGGAGCAGGCTGCGTGAAGCCCAGGACTCGGCGGTGGGCGGCGCGCGAAGCCGGCAGGAGCTTCAGCAGCGCCGCATCGCGCGAAGCAGACAGGACCCAGCAGCAGCCTCAGCCAGCGGCTGCGTGAAAGCCGGGACCCGGCGGCGGGCGAAGCCGCAGGAGCCGGCAGCAGCCTCAGCTGGCTGTGTGAAGCCCGGGACCCGGCGGTGGGCGGCACGCGAAGCCGCAGGAGCCGGCAGCAGCCTCAGCCGGCTGTGTGAAGCCCGGACCCGGTGGTGGGCGGCGCGCGAAGCCGGCAGGAGCTTCAGCAGTGCCGCATCGCGCGAAGCCGGCAGGACCCAGCAGCAGCCTCAGCCAGCGGCTGCGTGAAAGCCGGGACCCGGTGGTGGGCGGCGCGCGAAGCCGCAGGAGCCGGCAGCAGCCTCAGCCAGCTGTGTGAAGCCCGGGACCCGGCGGTGGGCAGCGCGCGAAGCCGGCAGGAGCTTCAGCAGCGACGCATCGCGCGAAGCCGGCAGGACCCAGCAGCAGCCTCAGCCAGCAGCTGTGTGAAAGCCGGGACCCGGCGGCGGGCGGCGCGCGAAGCCGCAGGAGCCGGCAGCGGCCTCAGCCGCGCCGCGTGAAGCCCTGGGACCCGGCAGCAGGCTCAGCGGGTGGCGCAAGAAAGCCCTGTACCATACTTACCGGTAATAATGCTGTACCCTACTTAGGTAAAAAATAATAATAAGACATCCCCTGAAAATAAGCCGTGTTGTGTTTTTTGGGAGGAAAAATTAATATAAGACGTGTCTTATTTTAGGAGAAACACGGTAGCTTTATCAATGAAAAACAGGACTAGGACAAGGGACAACAGCAAAGAAATATTTTTGGTATGGCAAATCATGATTTCCTATTTATTTAGGGGAAATAAATGAATTTATAAATTACTTTTTGGTAAGATGAGAGCAAGAATCCCATTGCAGGGCCCACAAAAAGTAATGAAGTTTGGGGCTAAAGCACCAAGGGTGTGGAGTTCCCTGCTGTACAAAATCCACTGCATTTGAAATGAGAGCCCTCTTACGTTGAAAAAACCATGGCTTCTACTATTAGCTATAAATAGAATAAACAGTCTTGCTCTATTATATTACAGCTAAATAACTTGTCCATTTTATAAGAAAAGTAGAGGAAAGTAAATGTGTGCATGTCTGGAAGAAAGCAGGGGAGAGAAAAATCTCACTGCTGAAAAGTGTTCTGCCAAAATAAACCTTGGAGCATTTTATAAATTAATTCTGGTCCGCATGTTTATTTTTCTTTTGGAAATTCTAAAATGAGACTGTTCAAATCATCTTATTGGCAGCAGCATATTTTTAGAGGAGTGAAAAAAAACCCCACAGAGCTCTGTTACTGGAAGGTGCCTGCTATTTTTTTCACTGAAAGTATTCTTTCCTTCTGACCTGGCATATTAGATAAGATTTATACTTCTGACCTGACACTATGTAGTTAAGATTTATTCTTATGTATCAACTTTATGATGCTTGCAAGCTATTTATTTACAGCATAGGGAATATATTTATGGCATAAGAAACAGAAATTGTACTTTAAAAAATAGTTTAAAAGATGTCAGGGAGAGTCCCATGTAACAGTGAGAACAGCACATGCCCCTACAGCTGCTTCCCTCGGGCTCTTGGGGTATTTCCTTTGTTATTTCAGCATCAGCATTAGATAATTTAAAGTCATTTTGATGGAGAGCAACCTTAGATGGTTCCAAAAGCTCCAGCACATCCAAATACCGGTATATGCTGAAGTGCAAGATAAAACAGGCTTTCTTCCTTAAACTCAAGCTGCAATCAGTCGCTAACACTGATCTGATTGACTTGCTTTTGATTCATTGTATTTCTATGCCACTTTCCATTCAAAAGTTTCTCAAAGCAGCTTACAAACAATAAATAACAATAACAGAATGGAACATCATGAATCATAGAAAATAAATAACAAATCATCAGTGAAACAATTGCAATCTATAAAACAGCATTAACAAAGCAGCAACTGAAAAATAAGCCAAGCATCGCAATAATCCATAAAACAATATCAATGTTAACAAAATAGCAACTAAAAAAAAGAGCTATACACAGTCAAGTCCGTACACACACACCCTTCACGATCACATGTATCATTATCTTTCATTCTGTTCAGCTCATTAAAACACAGGGGATGGATTGGGAAGTCCTGAGTGAAGTGATTTCTGTTCTGCTTTATTTTGTTTTGGGAAATGTATGATGTATATATTCACAATCTGGAAAATGTATCAAATGAAATGAAATAAATGGAATTTAAAGAATAAAACAAAACACACATGATGCCTGTTGTTAAGACAGCTCAGCCAAATGTTGTGTCAGTTGGGGTCCTCGGGGAGTGAGTGGGCCATGGTGGAGACAGTGGGGCTCTCAGGCCTATCGCCAGTGGTAGGGGAAATGTTGACTCAGCATAGTAATCAGGGGGTCCATTCCCACTCGAGAAAGTCCAAGACAAGCCTGTCCCTCTGGAGCAGAGAGTCGTGGCTGCACTTAGTGTAGAGGCAGACCAAGAGGTCCAGCAGCGCCTCCACACTCAAGGCACTCTTGCTGGGCACAGTCCAGCCAAAATAAAGCTCAGTGAAGTTACATTAATTTCACTGGGATTATTAAGCACATGTTTACATCCCTCCTATTAGAATCAATGAGAGTTTAAAGAGCTTAACTTTCATTAGATCATAACTCATTGTTTCGAGTGCTGGTTTTGATTACTTTGCCATTTTAAAGAAAAGGTAACTCTACTTGGGGCTGATTTACACATGCATATTGCACCATTTGGTATCTCATCACTCCGATGCTTAACACTTAATAACTCACAGCTGAATGCACAAATTACTGCCTCTGCTGAAAAGCAATGCATCCCCCCCTCCAAAAAAATAATCAGGTTAAGTTCTGTTCATTTTTTGTTTTGTGATGGTGCTGCTACACATGTAAGTCATCACAAAGCTGGAGCCATTGGTTGACAATTATTCACTTATGAACATATCTTTCACTTGACATGCCAAATTATGGTTTACAAGACTTAGATGTGGTTAATTTCAACATCCAAATTGAAAAACCATGGCTTAAAGCAGATCTTCAAACAATGGGTAGAACAATGTAGCACTAAGGATATCATTCTGTCATTACAAGCATTTTTCCTTGCTTCTACGCTCTCTTCTGTGGATCCTTCCAGAGCAGATTTTGGAGAGACATGGGGTCGCATGCCCCACATTTCTATAAAATATCCAAGGAAACTCACCTTTTCCATGTGCTCTTTGGTTAAATTCTCAGCTTTCCATTCTGTACCACTCTGACTTAGCCTGTAACAAAGTCTAAGGACATGCAACTGAAAAAGCTACAATCTTCCCAATGCCTACCCCTGCCTCCACTTCCCTCCCTTCCTCTAATGTTTCCCTGTGTCAATTTTAGTCTGAAAACACCTCAGGGTAGGGACCTGCTTTGGTATCTGCTACACTGGGCCTGCCACTTACACATAATTTACTTATGCGACTGCAGCCTCCAAATAAATAAATGGAGAGTGTGGAAAACCTACCATGGGCAGAGCTTTTTAATCCCTCCACCTTGCTTACTGGGCTCTGGGAAGGTCGTGCAAGGCCCAGTAAGCAAGGCTGAGGACTAAGCTCGCTCCAGACAGGTAGGGATGGTTGCACAGGAGGGGGGCATGGTTCTAAGGGTTTCCTAGCTTTACACAATTTGGCTTTGCATGTGGATGCTCGAAACTGAACTCTCGCATAGTGAGGTCACTGTATATATTTTGAAAAGTAGTTTGTCTGTTTATTTGTTCCCTATGGGTTTGGACACCTCTTGATATATCATTGCCAAACTTTACACAAGGGTTCCTGAGATAGGCTCAGTGGTTATTGATGATGTTTGTATGTCAGGTGCCATTTTGAATCAATACATTGGGTCACTGGGCACCATTTTTAATCAAGATGGTGGACCAAAACATAACTTTAGCATGACTTCACTTGGCTTTTGGCTTGACTGTTCCAAATTCTGCTGATTTAGATGCCTCTGAAGATATTGTTGCCCAGTCTGATGATCCTCACCTGCACCAATTTGTATGCCTCTCAAGATATCATCACTCTACTTGACACAAGAGTTCCCAAGGTAGAGGCAGCAGTCTTCAATGGCTTGAGTGCCAGGTGCCATTTTGAATGAAGATGGTGGACCAAATTAACCCTAAATACACCTTAACTCTCCACACCAAAATGATTCAGGACTCAGTCAAGTGCTCTCCAGGTTAGGTTGGAGCCCTGTGTAGCATGTGTGTACACCCTGGCTTGTTTGTATATACAGACATAACCCCCAAACTCACAAATGACACAATCCATTTAAAAATCATAATTCTGAAAGGGGAGTTCTTTAAATTCCCAAGCAGTGCTTGGCACTCCCTGCTAGTGCTCTATTAAGGATCAAGGCAATCTGGTGGTGATGGTGGTGACGATAATGCAATATACTGCTTCGTGGTTGGTAGAGTTGTGAAGAGAAGAAATAGGACTTTTTAAAGATTCTGACTTAGGAGTTGAATGTTTGTTTGAACAACCCCTCGTTGTCATCCTCTTTTCAGTTCAAGGTTACTTTTGTCAAGGTTTATGGTCTGTTCTATGTGTAATGCCTTGGAGCGAAGAACATAAGGAGTGGCAAGCCCAATAATATTTCAAGATAATCCTGAGGTGCTTCCTTTTCCCAACCTTTGTTGCCTATTTAGATTTTTCATTCCAGGCAAAGTCTCTTAACATGTATTCTTATACAGTAATTTAACCTATGGGCTTTCTGCTCTCAGCAGCAACTTGAATGTCATTACTACAGTAAAATAATAATAATAATACTTTTTTGTTTTACTCTCTCTTTTTTTACTACAGTTGTGGATTTCCTTTAAGTAGTGCAATCATATTTCCCTGTCTTCTTATACAATATTAATTATAAAATAATAGTACAGCTCTTTGCTTTTTATCTACTCCACGTTACACTTCTGTGCATGTTTATTAAGAAGTAACCTCTGCCTAGGATTCCAACACACTTACCTGAGAATAAGCCCCATTTAACATAATGGGACTTACATTCAAATATACATGGACAGGATTGCACTCCTGTTGTATCCATCCTACTGAAGCCAATTGTTTGTAAGTAGTTTTAGGCTTGATTTGGTGTTCAGCTAAGTATGTTAGTTTTCGAAGCACTTATTTAGGACTAGGAGGAAAGTTTATGGGTGAGTTATGACAATGTCAAGAAGGTGATGTAGTAAAAGTCATAAAATACTTGCAGATGCTAGTATTTGTAGCTTTGGAGAAGCAGCGCTGGAATAATGTTTACTGTTGCTAAGCGTGTCTGTGGGAGACCTGCAGCAGGGAACATGGGTGGTTTCCCTCTCTTTGACCCACAGAGCTGATAGGAATCAAATATCATGTTCTCAAAGTTACCTTCAGTAAATTCTGTTGTATTGTTGGATGCGCTCATAACATAAATTCTATAAAATACATTAAAGTGCCATGTTTTTTGCAGTTGGATTTGTGCATGCGGATCCAGGGATGCATTGCAGGTGTTTCTACATCAGCTAGTTATTTCTATTTTGTGACTTATATTTGGACTCAGTTCAAAAACACTCCAACATAAAACAGAGCCTGACATTACTGGGTAATACCAGACAGGTAAACATATCCAAATCCTACCTAAACTACACATCCTTACCATAGGCTGAGTACACATTACCATCTTAAAACACAATGAGGTGTTTTCCCCCCATTGTGTTTCAATTTGTATTTGCATTCGTATGCTTTGACATGTTTCCACATCACCCACAGCCTGCCCACACCACTGAGTGGAGATGGAGTGGGGATATCCCAATGCAAACTGCCTGGTGGGTGTCCTCACCCTTCCTTCTACCCACCCTCTCTCCTGCTGGAACAAACTTGTGAAAAGCTAAGCCCAGAGGCGCTTGAAGCTAGGAAACCAGAGCCTCATATTACAGGTTCTTGAGAACAGCTTTAAGTCCACTACAAAACAGTTGGAAAGTATTTAAACTTAAGCAGAAGCAGATATATTGCTGGCACCATCTTCATCTGCGCATGCATGCCCATACTGCCACCACACATGTAGAACCACACCCAGAAGGAAAGGTCAGTGTCTCAAATATACGCACTAGGGCTTCACTGTAAATTGAATAAGGCTACAGTTTTCAAGTCAGATCAAAGCTGGTTTGTGGTATATGCATCAAACCTCAGTATTTCACAAAAACTGGATCATTGATAATACTATGTGAACAGAGATTGAAAAACCAGCAGTGGGAGCACGATGGAACCAGTATAAACAGTATTCTGTACCCAGCCATAGGCCCCACCTGCACTTCCCCAAAATTTAGAACTTGTGGACCACCTCGCAGCCCCGAGAGCTGCCGCCCACAGAAGACGCCGCCGATGTGGTGGCCGCGGCATGGCTGGACAGACCACCGGAACCCCGTGCTCACTTGTGAGGCTCCGGGGCGCCTCCTCCTTCTCCGCTGCCTGACGACAGCCCGCTGCTGGTGCTCTCTCTGCTGCCCAGCAGCCCGAGGAGCAGGAGGTGGTTGCCATGCCACCACCGGTGCCCTGGAACGTGGTGGTGGTCAGGCAGCGGGCACCGGTGACACAGAGGAGTCCCCTCCAGAGCTGCTCCCGCCACTGCAGCTCCCTCAGATGACAGTGGCTCGGCGTGCAGCAGCTGAGGGCATTGCTGCAGCCGAGGGAGAGGAGGAGGCGGTGGTGGAGGAGGAGCCATAGGGCTTAGTGGCTTGTTGCGCCCCGCCAACCATCTGGCGGTGTGCAGGGAAAGGGAAGGCCACCGGCAAAGCCGCACAGCTCGCCCACTCACTGGGGCGCCCCTGAGAGGCTGCCTCCCTGGCACAACAAGCCACTAGGCCCTATGGGAAAGACACCTCTGATTCCCAGAGTGGTATAACAATCAATCCCTCTTCCCAGGAAACTTTGTGAATTTAAGCTGCCTTCTTCCTCCCCATATTCCCCATCATTCCCGCAAATGTCAGAGAAAGATAACCAGAACCAGTGGTTGGACTGGGGATCCAGTGCTGCTGCTGTTGCCTATTTAGTATGAAGAGTCAGTCTGGGTAAGGTGGCAGCAGCAGAAGCAATATGGAGAGGAAGAAGACATCCAGAAGTGGGGGTGGTCAGCCTGCTGATCTACTGCTCCCACTGCCAAAAAAGTATGAAAAGATGCCCAGTTAAGGCAGCAATGGAAGGAGCAGTACAGGGAGGAGGAAAGTGATCAGTAGAAGCACTGGCCAGCCAGGGGCTCCATGGTAGCACTATTCTGGACACTATTCTGTCCCCCCATGCTCTTTGATATTTCTCTGAAACTGGGGGCTGTGGTGCAGTGCCACCTCTAGCACTCATTTTTATCTTATTCAGGTGAAGTAATTGAAGTTGTGAACCAGTGTCTGAGATTGGTGGTGAATTGGATAAAGGCCAATAAACTGAAGATTATCAGAATAGGGAAGTGGAATTCAGTCTGAACTGGGCATGATTGCATATCTCTTAAGAAACAAGCACAGTTTGGTGCTACTGTTAGTTACAGCTGTTGGTGCTGCTGTTAGTTAGTTAGTTACAGGCTTGTTCTGGGAAGCCCAAGAGCATGAGGCACTGTTCATCAGCTGAGCCTGGGGAGTCAGTTATGACCCTTCCTCATCAGAGACAACCTTGTCACTTTTATGACATTTCACTTATATTACTGCAATGTGTTTTATATTTGGCTGACTTAATAAATCATTCTCGAGCTTAGGTTGGTGCACAACACTGCAGCTGGATTGCCGACCGGGGCCAGGCATTCAGAAAATATATTGCCAGTCTTGATCCAAATGCCCAGGCTTCTGGCTCAATTCAAAGTGCTGATTATGGCCTTTAAAGCATGATATGGATTAGGACAACTGTACCTTAAGGAGCACTCGAAGCGAACTTACTTCAGAAGAAAATCCACAATGGTCCTTGCAAAGGCCAAAATTTGCCCTTCATGGAACTCTGGGCAGCAGACATGGGGACACCTAGCTTCCAAACCAGGCACTAGCCAGGCTCACATCTGCTAGCAATGTAAGCATACCATGTGACACCATTCTTTGTATCTAGGTCAGCATACATGTGTGTGTACGCACACACACACTCATGTATTATATAGCCAGTTCCCAATAATCTGTTCTTTCTTATATTGCTAGCACACACAAGCATCTGTTATAGCTACTTCCCAATGTTCCCTTCTTTGTCACAAGCAAGCAGATTTCCCCAAACTGGTCTTCTCCAGATGTTTCTGGATTGCAACTCCCACCATCTCGGACCATCAGTGATGCTGGCTGGGGTTGAGGAGAGCCCTGCTTCGTCAGGAGTACACCAAATTGAGGGAGGCTGCACTATAGTGTGATAGAAAAGTCAGACAACTGGCTTGCAGAAGGAGGAGACAGGGAGTAAAACAATCTCTGATCAGAGATGCCTCACTTAATTTCTCCCATATATGAAGCTAGTTCTTGGTCTAGCACGAGAGCCATGTGGGTGGAGGAACACACCTTTCCTATCTCTCCATACTGCGTACATCTGGTGAAGGAAGACTATGCCCTGACATACTGCCTAGCGTCCTGAGTGTGTGTACTGTACTTTTTTCTCACAGGCAATTCTCATGTGCATCAGGAAAGGAGATGGTAATTATTTAACAAGTTAGTTAGTTACAGTATATGAAGAGTTTTTAAAAACTCCCCCCTTTTTTACTCTTTCCAAAGTAGCAAACAAATGCAAATGCCATAAAAGTAAACCTAAACAAAATAATAATAACAGAGGACTAAGATACCAAATAGCCAGTTAACGGGGATTAAAATAAACAGGAGTTAGTTACAATTACAATAACTTCACCTGGTGCCTAGAAACAGAAGTGGCTGTGGCAGCAGATGAACAAAATAGGTACAGAAGGAAGGCTGTAGCAGAAGAGAGGTGAGAAGTGAAGAGGTAAGAATTGAAGAAGCGAAGCAGAAGGGATGAGCAGAAACCCATAGGATGAAAGGCAGATGGGACTTCTTCCCTTCCTCTCCAAAATAGCCCTCTGCCCCATCCTTCAAATTGTAAGGGCAAATACCGGTAGCTATAAAGAGAGAGGAGGGGAAAGAAATGGCTGCTTACCCATTCCTGGGGTGGGTGACTGCTAAACAGTCAAAACAAAAAATTAAAAAATTCCTTCCAGTAGCACCTTAGAGACCAACAAAGTTTGTCATAGGTATGAGCTTTCGTGTGCATGCACATTCCCCTGGCCAGCTGCTTAAGTGGGCAGACTTTCCCATCAGCCAGTGTTTGAATTTGGACCAATCCAGCCAGGCTGGGTGGGCATGGTTTGAGAGCAGACCAGAATGGAGCAGGCTTCACTCTAGTCTGCCCCCAGCCAATAAAAGCCCGTTGCGCCTGACCCCAGGACTTTTTAAAGCCCAGAACATTGTTTTGTCCAGTTTCTTCACCTTCCTTAGTTCAGGCCTTGCTCCATGGGAAGGGGTCACTGTGAGTTGGTCCGCAACTTCAAACAACTTCTCTCCCAATATATATATATATGCACTCCTATTTCTACTTGGTAATTGTTTTGCAGATTTTGCTTGTTTGTTTGTCCGCAGAATCTACTTTGAGCATACATGTAACATGTTAAGAAAATGGATCAGGAGAAGTTGACTGGTGCTTTAACTGCATCAAACTAGGTATTAACTTTAGAGAGGTGATTTCTCCATATACAGACTCTCCTTCAGAGTCCTTCATAATGTAAACCTATACAGCTGATATTTTTCAATGGTTTTTCACTGTTATATATAACTGAAATGGATGTTTGACTTCAGTGGAGAAGGAGATGTAGGTAAAAGGGAGTGAGTGGCTCTATTGACAATGCAGTGAGGCTACTAATTTATTTAGACTGAGCCCCAAAGTATTTTGACAGGTCCAAAGAGTGAAAATTAGAAAATATTCGTTCTCTTTCTCTGAAAGGACAATTTTCAAAAGCTCAATTTATATTTACAAGCAAGTTTGACAGCACAGGAAATCTGTGTATTGTAAAAGAGGGAGTATGAATATGTTCCCTTTTTCCTTGTGATTAATTAAATGAGCATTATTGTTGTTATTCATTAATTTTCTATGCCACTCTTCATCCAAGGATCATAGGGTGGTTTACAATATAAAAATAAATAACGTAGAAAAGAGCAAAAACAATAACTTCAAAAGACCATAGATCTTTTAAAAGACCATCGATTGTCTAATTTAAAAGACCTGGGAGAAGAGGCACCTAAACATATGTAATGAAGGTGCCAGGTTAGCCTGCCTGGGGAAAGCATTCTAAAAGTGGGGAGCCATCACAGAACAGGCCCATTCTCATGTTGCGCACCCTCTAGACCAGGGGTAGGCAACCTAAGGCCCGTGGGCCGGATGCGGCCCAATCACCTTCTCATAGAATCATAGAGTTGGAAGAGACCACAAGGATCATCCAGTCCAACCCCCTGCCAAGCAGGAAACACCATCAAAGCATTCTTGACATATGCCTGTCAAGCCTTTGCTTAAAGACCTCCAAAGAAGGAGACTCCACCACACTCCTTGGTAGCAAATTCCACTGCCCGACAGCTCTTACTGTCAGGAAGTTCTTCCTAATGTTTAGGTGGAATCTTCTTTCTTGTAGTTTGAATCCATTGCTCCATGTCCGCTTCTCTGGAGGAGCAGAAAACAACCTTTCTCCCTCCTCTATATGACATCCTTTTATATATTTGAACATGGCTATCATATCACCCCTTAACCTTCTCTTCTCCAGGCTAAACATACCCAGCTCCCTAAGCCGTTCCTCATAAGGCATCGTTTCCAGGCCTTTGACCATTTTGGTTGCCCTCTTCTGGACACGTTCCAGCTTGTCAGTATCCTTCTTGAACTGTGGTGCCCAGAACTGGACACAGTACTCCAAGTGAGGTCTGACCAGAGCGGAATACAGTGGTACTATTACTTCCCTTGATCTAGACGCTATACTCCTATTGATGCAGCCCAGAATTGCATTGGCTTTTTTAGCTGCTGCATCACACTGTTGACTCATGTCAAGTTTGTGGTCTACCAAGACTCCTAGATCCTTTTCACATGTACTGCTCTCAAGCCAGGTGTCTCCCATCCTGTATTTGTGCCTTTCATTTTTTATTTTTTGCCCAAGTGTAGTACTTTACATTTCTCCTTGTTAAAATTCATCTTGTTTGCTTTGGCCCAGTTGTCTAATCTGTTAATGTCATTTTGAAGTGTGATCCTGTCCTCTGGGGTATTAGCCACCCCTCCCAATTTGGTGTCGCCTGCAAACTTGCTCAGGATGCCCTCAAGCAAGTTTGCCCTCCATCTGGCCCACGGATGGTCTGGGAATCAGCATGTTTTTACATGAGCAGAATGTGTGCTTTTATTTAAAATGCATATCTGGGTTATTTGTGGGGCCTGCCTGGTGTTTTTACATAAGTAGAATGTGTGCTTTCATTTAAAACGCATCTCTGGGTTATTTATGGGGCATAGGAATTCGTTCATTCCCCCCCCCAAAAAAAATAGTCCAGCCCACCACATGGTCTGAGGGACAGTGGCCCATGGCTGAAAAAGGTTGCTGACCCCTGCTCTAGACCTTTCATGGAGGAGGCACACAAAGAAGGGCCTCAGATCATGATCACAGGGTCCAGGTTGGTTCATATGGGAAAATGTGGTAAAGAATATTTGTTTTATTGTATTGATAGCCTGTTATATTCACCATTATCTGTCTTATAAAACGTTTAAAAAACTTAATGCTGAAATGCCATTTTTGGTTTATACATAATATGTGTACACACTATGCATTTAGAGCGCATTTAAAGCACAAACCCCAAAGAATCCTGGGGGCTGTAGTTTGTCAATGATGCTGGGAATTGTAGCTCTGTGAGCTGTAAACAAAAGTTCTCAGAATTCTTTAGCAGGTGTGGAAAAATGTGTTTTAGATGTATGGTGTACACAGCCAAAGAATGCTAAACCCCTATGAATACAGCACACAATTATGTTTAGGTTCTTTTTGAACTGGCTGCCCACTAAAGAAGAAGGTTCTCTTTTTTTAACCACATAGCACCATTTTATTGCATTGTGGTTGAAGTAGTTTCCCCGTTCTTCTGTTGGTTGTGGTTTAACTGTCCTAGCTTTCTCAGTCATAAGTCGAAGTCTTATAGTCTAAAACTTAAAAGAGTTTTAAAAGCAGTTTATGGTTTAGCCTGAGGTTCTGGGGTTCAAAGGAGAAAAATGTCAAAAATCTCCATTGTCTGGATCCCAGACATAAGTAACATTTCACAGGTGAGGTGGACTGGATGAGAGAGGTGAACAGAAAGCAGCAGGACACCCCCACCCCACCCCAATTCCCTTCTAATTTATGGGACTTTCCCCCCTCCCATATTCCCTTTTGTTCTTTGCCTGCTTCCCAAGTTCCTGGACTGAAGTTGGGATTTTTTTGGGGGGGGAACCAGTCCCCTTCATGTCTTACCCTCTACTTAAGTCCCATTTGGAAACAACGTGCCTCTCCTCCACCAACAAATAACCCCACAACATTCTGTCTCTCATGCTGCAGATGCTCTGTAAGAAGCGCTGGACACCCCCCTCCAGGACTTGCATGTGCTGGGATTGATGGGTTTAATTATTGACAACGAGGCCGGGGAGTTTGGAAAATACCAGCAGCATGATGAGTAATGAGCACCATATTATTACAGCCCCAAGGCTCCTTTTTATATGGCTCCCACCATTCATTTAGATGCATAAAGAAGGCAGATGTAGCAATCCCCTTCCCAGCCATCTTCTAAAATTGAACCCGTTGGTTCTCCTTGAATATTTCTCTCTCTCTGGTCTGAAGTCAAGTAAGGGGTGTATCTGCCTTTGAAGTAAATCTTCTGCCTGATTTGCACTGCCTGGTTAGTTTGTAAGAGCGATAAGAAGCTATTATCTACCGTGCTGTTTAAACATCTGTTCTTCTGATCTCGTCATCGTCATCTGATCCCCGCGCTCATTTTTTGGTTGTGTGCGCGCGTGCTGTGGGGAGGTTGTTTCATTGTCTCCAAATCCAAGTTTAAGGACCGATATAGTTGCCTTTGAAGTCAGCGGCAAAGCTTCGGTAGGGGACGAGGGCAGGTGGGTGGGCGGGGGGGGGGTGTCAAACCAACACACAGGCGCTCGCAGCTTGGCCGGCCACACCACACACCTGCAACCCTGAATTTTCCGTAGCTTTGGGACAAGTTCCCTATGAAGAGAACCCGCACCTGCAAAGAACTCTCCCTCCCTCCCTCCCTCTCCCTCTTACTGCAGCGGACACCAGGGGTCGCGCCTTTCACAACTCTGGAAATTCAGGGCAAGGGGGAAGGAGGGCGAGATCCTTGGGCTTTGGAGAAAGCAAACCACCTAGGGCTGAGCAGATGACGCCCAAACAACATGTCACCATCACCATCTAACAAATTTATCCTCAATTCTTTCGAACTGAAGGAGACAACATACCCTCATATGCCAAGAAGAAGAAGAAGAAGAAGAAGAAGAAGAAGAAGAAGAAGAAGAAGAAGAAGAAGAAGAAGAAGAAGAAGAAGAAGAAGAAGAAGAAGAAGAAGCCGCCTCAGGGCGTTGCTTTCCTTTTCCATGAGTACGTAATATATAGCTGTCAAGTTTTCCCTTTTCTCGCGAGGAAGCCTATTCAGCATAAGGGAATTTCCCTTAAAAAAGGGAGAACTTGACAGCTATGACGTAATATCAGATACTTTCGCGCGCTCTCGGCTGCCTGATATAAATGAATGAACATTTCACATCACTGGCACACTGTACACTTAATCGCTCTGCACTCAATGAGGGGCAGCTATGTGAGGCAGGAACCCTATCCTATCCAGTTGAACTTAATGGGGCTGATCTGCGTGCCGAAGACTCCGATTTAAACACCGCGTCAGAGAAGCGAAAGTCCAGTACTCCGCGATAGATCTGTGGTGCCCCACGGAGACACGCCTACAGATCATCGCTCCATGATGTGCAAGCCTAAAGTTTGTGCGAAACAGCTCGCCCCACAGCCCCACCTCATATATGGGAGAGGAGCATAGCCGTCAAGTTTTCCCTTTTCTCTCGAGGAAGCCTATTCAGCATAAGGGAATTTCCCTTAAAAAAGGGGACAACTTGACAGCTATGGAGAGGAGCGCAGACTGTGTAGAAAACAAAATGCTGAAACATTTTCTTTGGATCAGTTCTTGGTCAGATGCTTATTGCCTGAGAAAGAGAGAAAGTAGGTTCCCCCTTCTACAGAACCAGAGCATCGGTCCATCTAACTTAGCACTGTTTGAACGAGGAACCTTCAGAACCTCCTTTTCTGAATGGTGTGCTGTGGCGTCCAGTACCCTTTCCCCAACTCGACTTGCCAAGTCTGAAACCACGTCCAGATCTCGCAACAGCTCACAGGGCTCAAGGGGCTCTGGGGAGCTCTGGAGGAAACGAGCCGCTCCTTGGCCCCGGGGCAACAAGAGGGCGGCTCGTCGTCAGCCTTTCATTCTGGCGAAGCGGACACGAGCGTACCCGGAGAGATCCCTCGCGAAAGCGATATTTCCAGGGCACTTTCGGTGAATCAGACCTTGTTTTCGAGAAGCCGATGTACAAAGGAAGCTTTCAAGCGATACTTGTGCCAAGGTGGGGAAAGGGAAGGCTGGGCAAAACCTAGGAAATAACCTTGTGTACTTTTGGAGGGGGGGCGGCGGAATGAAAACAGGCTGCTGTGTGTGTTGGCCTCTTCCTATCAGGGCAGAGCTGTCAAGCAAGAGGGAAATACACAGACAGCCCCTTTCACCAAGTAGTACAAAGCGCCAAAGGAAGCTCAGGAACATCTCGCCCAGCTCTCTAGGAAGCTCCTTTGGGGAGATATGGTAGGGGAGGAGGATCCCTATCGAGGTCGATGGAGGAAAGAGATGCCTAGTAGACTTTGCACGAAATGAAGAGGAGGGACCAAATTTGCACCCGCTCATCTGGGTTTATCTCATTCAACCCCTCTACCCACTTGAGGCTCATTGACGGGCAAGGCCTACCTAGGTGTTGTCTAACCTGGAAAGAATGGCCCCACTCACCACAAACTTCACCAGTGTCTCCTGCGTTAACTAACCAGGCCAATCTACTGGAACCCAAGGTTCAAACAGTGTCGCTTTGGCCTTCCTTCGGTGGGAGACACGCACACAACCCACAGCCCTACCCGTGCACCCACTTCCAACGACCCGTATGTCTCCGAAATCCTCCGAGGACGATGCCCGTGTGAATTAAACAGGGGCACGATTCAGGGGCACCCAAAGGAACCTGCGCGACCCTTTGCTTCATTACTGAGGGAGGGGCACCGAGATGCCTCCTCGATCCTGAACCACGTGTGTGTGGAATGCATCGTACAATACATAAGGAAAATAGCTTTAGTTTAATCTTTATGATAGTGTGAATCAGTGATGTGTTTCTAAGTTGATTGGGGAAAAGTTTCCCAACAAGGGCGTGATCCTCCTCTGCTCCTCTATACAAGCTTTGTTTTTCAAAAAAAAACACAAAAAAACTGCGCAGTGCGATCCTATCCACGTTCCTTGGAGACGAGTCTTCTTGAGTTCCGCAGCCCTGTGCGCGGCGCTTCCTCGAGAAGAGACAAGCGGCACTTGCTTCTCAGCGCTGCGCGGCTAAGGAACAGCAAGCGAGCCAGTGTTGCCCGAGACCTGCTGCTGCCGTACCAAAATACCATTTTTCCCCTTCAGCGGACTCCCCCTGGGACATCCCCGACACCACGAGAGAAGCGAGAGATCCTCAACAGGTGAGCGAACCCCTGTCCCCCAGCCCCTTCCCAGCCCCAGCCCTGTTTCAGCAAAGACCCAGGAAAAAGGGCGCACTTACTTCCCTGCCGCCGGACTCTGGAAGGGTTCTGCTGGCTGCCGACGTATTCCATCAAGTTCAAAGTGATAAAGACCCAAGAAACCAGTCGCAATTGCATAGTAACCCTGTAAGAAGTTCCCGTCTCTCGTCCTTTTCGGAGGGGAAGGAAGACGAGGCGACGGAGTGGGGAGGGAGGGAGGCAGATACCTGCCTCGGAGACAAGGGCTCCCGAGCGCCTTCTTGTTTACAAACAAGCGAGCCAACAAATGTCACTGGCGGCGGCGGCGGCGGCGGCGCGCGGGCTCTTAATTATTGCACTTTCAAGTCGCCCCGACGATGGCCTCCGGGCAGCCTCCTCGGAAGGACGGCGAAAGAGAGCGGCGGGAACCCGGGAGCGAGGCGCCTGGTCGATGTCAGGGCAGGTACCATGTTGCGAGGGGGTGGGGTGGGAAAAAAGAGAGGGCGATATGAAGGCTGGGCAAAGGTTGGTCGTGGCGCGGGGCGCTCCCACCCGGCTCCGACTACAGGTCGGCGTTCCCCGTCAGTAACTCCATGGGCAGGTGTGCCTTCCTCTTGGGCGCTGCTCCCCTTCGCTGAGGATCCCCATAGAGAAAGGCAAGAGGAGGCGCGGGGAAGGAGCCCGGGCTGCTGCTGGTGGTGATGGTGGTTGTGGGGCCGGCGAGCCGGTGGCAGCGCTCCTCCCTCTCCGTCCGCTTCAGGGCTGAGCGCGCGCTCCTCGGACCTGTCTGGGAGCTGTCGCCTCAGACGCCTCGAAGCCCAGCAGCATCTTTCTGAGGGAAGGCGCGGGTAGTAGGAGCGCCGCCTCAGCTGCACTAGGCGTGAGGCGCCTCAGCCGCGAGGAGCGTTAGAGGAGCGGCTCCGTTCCCAGCGGGCGAGAGCTTCGGAAGGCAACGGCGCGGGGAGCGAACGACGGCAGCAGCAGCCCCCTCAGACCGTCCCTCGCAGCTGGGCTACAGCCGGAGTCGGAGCAAAGCTTCTCTCCTCCGCTGCCTTCGCGGACTCCGCCTGGGAGAGCGAGCGAGAGAGCGCTTCCCACTTACTCCTCCCTCTCTGGGAGTCTAGGGGTATTTTTGAAGCCCGCGTCGAAGTGTGGAAAGCAAAACTCCAATCGGACGCGCAGCCGCCTGGGCGAGGAACTTCCAATCGCTAGCGGGCGGCTCTGGCTCGAGCTGCCGAGGGAGGGACACGGCGCGACAGGAGCGGGGAAACGCGCGCGTGCGCGTGGGAGTGCGAGAGCGCGCCTAGAAGTCTCGCTTCTTGCTGATGCCGGGGCGTCGCTCGCAGTCGCCTTCGCTTCCCACGCAATTCGAGGAGCCACACGCTTTTCTCTGTCAGTATCGGGGTTTTTTTTTGGGGGGGGGGTGTTAGTCTGCATGATGCCTGAGCGTGTCCTCATGAAACATTTCTTGGGGCCAACTAACAAGCACAAAGCAGCGAGTGCAGCTAGATTTCAGATAAGTCTGTCATTTCGATTATTAGACATAAGAAGCTGCGTTGTACTGAGGGCGCTCCCTCCCAGGCTGTCACTTCTTTGAGGGAGCGGGGATTTAATCACATGGGCAGATTCATGTTGCACAGTTATAATTGTTGGGGAGGGCTTGCGCAACAAACCGTACCCCCCTCCCCAAGATTGGACTTTCTCCAATAAGCGGGGAAAACTGAGATGGGGAAAGTGTGGGATAATACCTGCTTTGAAGCACTGTCGTCTAGCCTCCCCATTAACAAATCAGAGTGAGTGCTCATTAAATATCTTTATTATCTTTATTTATATCCCACCTTTTTCCCCAGACAAAGGACTCAATGTGGCTTACAGATAAGACAAAAACACAGATAAAACAGAAAAGACTAAAAATATAGAAGAGACAGTCATTAAAAAGTAATTAAACACTAATAGAATCTGTTTATAATAATAGACAATAATAAGATCTATTAAAAATTGATATAACGGTAAAAACATCACAGTAGACCTTTCCTTTAAAAGACTTTTGGAATAAAAAGGTATCCATCTGCTGGCAGAAGGAGAAAAAAGAAGAGGCTAGTCTAACTTCTTATCAGGGTGGGGGAAGTTCCAAAGTCTGGGAGCACCGAAAAGGTTCTCTCTCAGAGAAGGCCTCCCATGAAGATCTCAGAGCCCAGACAGGTTCAAATGAGAGAATACAGTCTTTCATCTTGAACCTAAGCCATATAGGGCTTAATAGGTCATAGAATCATAGAGTTGGAAGAGACCACAAGGGCCATCCAGTCCAACCCCCTGCCAAGCAGGAAACACCATCAAAGCATAGAAAAGTCATAGCCAGCACTTTGAATTGTGCCTGGAAACAGATCGGTAGCCAGTGGAGCTGTTGGAACAAAGGCGTCATATGCTCCCCATAACTAGCCCTGGTCAACTGTCTGGCTGCGGCTCAGAAGTTGAAGCTTCTGAGCACTTTTCAAAGGCAGTCCCACATAGTGCGCATTAAAGGTAAAGGTAAAGGGACCCCTGACCATTAGGTCCAGTCGTGACCGACTCTGGGGTTGCGCGCTCATCTCGCATTATTGGCCGAGGGAGCCGGCGTACAGCTTCCAGGTCAAATCATACATTTCCAGAAATGGGTGCAGCTGGTGCAGTAGCTTTGAGAAGAGGCAGTTTGAATATTGTTTAATGTAATTGTTGTTTTTATATATGCTTCCTAAACCTTGAGTCCCTGACCCAAGGTACTCATTTACACCCTGAGACCTCTGAATATAGGGTGGTATATAAATTCAATCAATCAATCAATCAATCAATCAATAACTGTGCAAATGCACTCCTGGCCACTGCAGAGACCTGGGCACCCAGGCTCAGGACTAAGTCCAGAAGCACACCCAGGAGCCAACACCATCTAATGTCTTGGCAAACAAGTCAGGATGAACACTCATTAAACAGGTCATCTGGAAGTGCCCTGCATCAGACTACTGGTCCTCTAGTTCGGCGTTATCTGAATACTGACTGGCAGCAACACTTCAGGGTTTCAGGTAGGGAGTTGACCCCAGCCTTACCACATGCAGATCATGTGTTCATCTACTAATCCGTCACCAAATATATTGGTACAGGGTCAGGTGGAACTTATGTTTGCAATATGTCACAGAAGGATTTGGGTATCTTTTTCCAACAGAGGATAACTTTTCATAACCTTCTGGGGGGCCACATGTGACTGGTGAATGGGGCCAGAAGAAAAAAGTGGGCGGTGCAGTGGCTGTGAGGCTAAATTCCAGCTGCGCAAGAGAGAGAGATTTCTACACCTGCACTCATTCCTCTCCATCCTAGCATGTGAGAGGCATTATCACAGGTCAAGGACACATTGCAAGCCAGGCTGCTTAGGTTTGGTTGTACCTAGTGCAAAAGGATTTCAGGTTGCACCGGAACAAAGTATGAGAAAGAGGCAACGGCCACCTTTCCTCTGACAGTATAAAAACAATACAATTATTCAAACATGAATGGAGTGCTAATCAAAACTTATGGTTATGAGGGAAGAGGGTTTAAAAATGCAGTAGTCCTTCCAGGAGGGACACGGGTGGCGCTGTGGTTTAAATTACTGAGCCTCTTGGGTTTGCTGATCAGAAGGTCGGCGGTTCGAATCCCCACGACGGGGTGAGCTCCCGTTGCTCTGTTCCAGCTTCCTGCCAACCTAGCAGTTCGAAAGTACGCCAAAAGTGCAAGTAGATAAATAGGCACTGCTCTGGTGGGAAGGTAAACGGCGTTTCTGTGCGCTGCTCTGGTTTCAGTGTTCTGTTGCACCAGAAGCAGCTTAGTCATACTGGTCACATGACCCGGAAAAACTGTGCGGACCTCGGCCTGTAAAGTGAGATGAGCACTGCAACCCCAGAGTTGTCTGTGACTGGACTTAATTGTCAGGCATCCTTTACCTTTTTAGTCCTTCCAGGACTGCAGTGCTACAGCTTCCCAATCATCATTTTAAGACTATAACCGATTGCATACATATGGGGCTTCCAGCACACTGTGTGCTATCATTTTTCTTCTCTGCATTTTTCTCTTTTAAAATTGTGTGTGAGAAAGTGTACAGTGAAACAAAAAAAAAACACCTAGCTTACTGTTGTGTGATATTAGAGGGTTCTAGAACAGTACTATGCCACCGTTCTTGATTGAAGTCCATTTTAAAAAATTATCATTCAGATCTTCCCCCACCCTATACACTTTTTGTGTTGTTAACTGTTATGTTTGCCCTACTGACAAAAAGACTGCCAACCTAAATATCCTGCAATCTTCTACTGAGGTTTTCATTGCAGGAATTTTAGGTGTGGAGTTTCTAAAACCACACACACACACACTTACTTGTATAGTTTTTTCAAGAGTACAAAATAACTAATAATTCCTTACAAGAGCCCCGCATTGGAGATTGGACTGAAAGACTGTTGAAACTTGGGTTTCAACACACTGGACCCCATAAAAACAAACTCTTCTATACTCCACTGCACACAACATAGCATGCAAAGTCTTCTATGAAGCTGATGGACTTTGATCATTAATTATGGCTTAAGCAACTTACTCAGAAGTAATACTGCTGAAATCAAACAAACATGTTTGGAATATATGGTGCTCTGAGCACAGTCTTACCAACCTGATCCTATGTATATTTACTTACAAGCAAGACCCACAGAGTTCACTGGGACTTGTTCCCTTTCCCAAATAAATGTATGCAGAATGTTACCATGTAAATGTGCTCAGTATGTAAGAAACTCCCATGTAAATGTGTGCACATCTTTTAATAAGGCATATATGCACAGGCTACATTGCAGTGCATTTGCAGTCAACTGCACTGTCAAAAAATGTGTCTAGTGAGCCCCCATGTAATTCATTTCATTTTCAAGAATACCGCATTTTAAATTAAAAATTATCATATTCCTAGTCTGTCTGTTTTAGTAAAAGGAAAAGGAAAGAAATGCAGGTCCTTGTGAATCAGAAACAGTGCCAGAAATCTGGGAGAGAGTTTCTGCCCATTAAAAATTCATGCCATCACTGAGATTCAGTCTTGTAAAACACAACAGGATCAGAATAGCCAGCAGGCGATTGCTTTGCAAATAATTGATATTTGCATTTCTTCAGCCTAAAAACTACCCAAATGCACACACACCTTAATCCCAAACACATTTATTTAGAAGTCAGGCTGATTTTCACCTCTTTTTTATGCAGAAGACTGCCATTTATACAGGAATGTTTTTGTAAGAAAATGGAATTGTGGGAGGGAGACATTATCTACTTTCTCTTACCCATTATCAACATACAGCTACTTTTTAAGAGAAGGAAAATACCTACAACCACTCGTATTGTCCCACAAATCATAAAGCAGGCTTCCTTTGAAAAATACTTCTTCGGAGTAGTTTTCCCCTTCTCACTGCATTGTTAAATATCTGAATCAGAAAATATGGGGGATTTAAAGATCTGTGGGAGGTTCCCTTTGAAAAGGGCTCCAGGGAAAATCTTTTAAATCCAGGATACTTGAGCTAGATGGGATGAGAACTGCCCCACAGACATAAAAATGAAAGACAATTCAGCCTTCAACTTCAGAAATATGCCCATATACAGATAAAAAGGTAAAGGACCCCTGACAGTTATATTTGGGGATGGTGTGTGTGTGTGTGCAGTTTTCTTTTTTGCCTTTTGAAATGTCTGTTGTAACCAGAGGAAGGAATGGTGTTAATAAACAATCACAGGAAGAAACTAAAGGAATATACATTCAATACTAACCCACAGCAAAGTTGGACAGCTCTGCTGGAGAAGTGTTAACATTAAAAGTATGTTTTTTAAAAGCGGGTGGGAATGTTGAGGAAACATAAGGAAAACATTACATAAACAGTACATTCTCTCCAGGGACGAGGTATTCCAGACTAACCTTTTCCAGAGTGCTTCACAATGCAGACACATTGCATAGATTCATTATATTGCTGTTAATGCACAGCTTCCAGTTATTAGGCAGATCGCATAAAAGGCTTCTCCGTGTCAGCCTGGGTTATACCCTGTAGTCACTGCACCATCTGAGGGAGAATATACACTTTGTTTCAAACCAGAGACAGGTCCATTTTAATTGATGCATTGGTTTTATCTAGACTCTTGGCCCCGTCCCGCTCTCTGATATTATATTGGAGGGGAAATGCAGTAATATTTGCTAAGCACCTCTTGGTGTTGAGGCTTATGCCATTTTAGCTATACGGTAGGTGCTGAACAAATTCATTTCCTTGCCCTTTGTTTCTAACTATAAAAAGATCAACTGCTGATAGAAGCAGCTGTAATAATGAACAGGGTTTTATCAGAATTTAATTATAGAAGAATCCAAAAGAAAGGCTGGGTTTTGAGATTGATCTATAACTGATTGATTGATTGATTGATTTAGGAGAATTATTTTACACTGGGAGATTAATAAAGGAAGTTCTGTTCAAAATCAGATTTTCTGCACTTTATTAGCTTTTAAGGCCCGACCAAGTATATTAATTAATTGTCTTATTATATGATGGTAAAATGAAAATACAATATCACTGAAATCCAGCTCTGTCATTGTGAAAGACTGTGTGTGGTGGGGTGTTTTTTTACAGTAATGTAGGCATAGGATTTTATTTTTTTGTCCTCCAACATGATAATACACCACCAGCAAAGTTGACATTGACAGTGTAAATACAGGATGCATATCTTGGTGGTATAGTTCTGCCGCAACTCCTGGTGCCCATAGCAGCTGATGCTGGGGAGACTGTAGACTCTGAGATGAAGGATTTAAAGAAGCCTTCAGGTGCCAGAATACTGTGAAGCAAACCTATGGAGAGCTAAAGGCATCTTTGTCACTAAAATAAGTAAAATCAGATATACCGTACATCTTGGAGGATTTTCACGTAGACATGGAATGGGACTATAGTAAAGGAGAATTTACTGGTGGAAACTTACATTGCTTTAGAAAAGAAAAATATTCTCAGGTAATTGAAAAAAATGAGTTTTTATTTTACATATTCTTGATGTAATGGATCTTGGCTTGTATACCTGTTCAATGCACATAGCTGAAAACACCCATTTGTCATAAACATTTCTTAGCTGTGATCCAATTTAAAGCTAGGCATACATGTTGATTTCAGTAGTCCTTAACTGTGCGTAACTGGATTGGTCACCATGTGTTAGAAGTACCTATAAAACATTTCTCCCGTGCACAGTAAAACATATTGGGCATGATACACCCAACATTAACATTTTTAAGACCCACTGATCTTACTAGAAAAGAATTATGCACATGTTTAACTATCCCATAGAAATCCATGGGACTTTAATATGCTTAAGTTCAGCTATAAAATTTTAAGTAAATTATTATCAGCAACAACCTATCCCATTAACTTTTCATTATTTTCCAAATAACAATCAATTAAGTAATGGCTTTGTGCCCATTATATATAATTTTGGTAAAGTTTGATATGGGCATATGTCTAACATAAAATCATCATCCGGAACCTGTGACTGCAATTGTGAGATACAAACACAATGTTAATTGTGATTTAGAAACTTATTGTTCCTAGTAGTACTACTGATAAGGCCACACTATTTCCATATCTGCCTCCTCCTCCTCCTCCTCCTCCTCCTCCTCCTCCTCCTCCTCCTCCTCCTCCTCCTCAACTATGTCTCTTATTTTCCATAACATGCAACGTGAAGTTAATGTTGTCATGAAAATATTTTCAAAAGCACTTAGAAGCTGGAATCAATGAACTAGTATCAATACAAAATAAGAATTTGAGATACACCCTAGCAGTGCTTTTTTCTGGGGGATGCAAGGTTATGCATATCCCTAAACATTTTGTGAATCTAAATTTGGCCTCATTGAGGGGCAGTATATCAATATGAGTAGGAAAATGAGAGTACCCCTAAACATTTTCAATAACTCACTTGCCTACGTTTTTCAGCAGAATAATATTTTAGTTGTTACCTGAAAGAGCACATGGCATAATCCTAGTAGTAATTAGGACAACGGATTTATTTTTTTCCATAAAGTTAGAAAATATATTAAAAGTAATTGGATTATTCCTTATTATCTAATCCTAATGCCATGAAAACACTGATTCTGTTCACTTTTGGGTCTCGCTAATGAGCGATGCAATTGCCCTACCAGTTACAAGCTGGCTGATGTATGGGAAAATAGATGCTTGGCAACTTGAGAATGTATTACACAGTCTTCATTTATTTATAGGAGTATTTCTATACTATCAACTCATTCAAAAAAAGATATGGTAGTGTACAATATATTTAGTATAGAAGTATCTATTAGTATATCTTTAATATACTAGGGGCTACCGCTTCTGTTCATGTTGATTGCCCACCCTCAATCCCTCTTCCCTTCCCATCTCATCACAACTCACCCATGAAAACTCACCCATTCACAGTTCACCCAAATGCCCCCTCTCCTTTCTCAGCTTACCCATCTCCACACTCCCACTGTCACTGCCATCACTGGTGGTGGTGGTGGAGAGGAAATAAAGCAGTGAATGTTTTTCTTCTCTTTGTCCAGCTTCTTGCAATTAATGTGAGAAGTAACCCTGCATTCTAAAATGTAGGTTTCCTTCTCTTGTTGTTGGCAGCGGGGTGTGTGTGTGGGTTGGATGAAGGGGAGAAGGACTTTCTTCATCCTGCTTGCCCTTGTAAGCGGTGGGCACGATAGCAGGGGAAGCTCAGGAAGGCCAGCCTAGGCTGCTTACTTTTTTGCCCACTCACTCTACTTGAGCATGCACACTTGATCATCAGCATGTTGACAGATGAGTACAAATATAATATAGAGAGAGGAAAATGTAGGGTTTGACCAAGACTTGCACTCCATGGAGTTCTGATTACACTGGATGAAGGAGGAGGGGTTGTGATACTGACCGATTTATCCTTTACCCCTGTGTCCCCTGAAATGCTTCCCCAGAGAGGGCTGGCTGCTGAAGGGGGAAACTGGGAAAAATCAGCACTATGTGGCATTCATTCCAGCAGGGAGCCTTTTCTGGATGCTTTCCCTCCACAAACGGGAGTCCACCTGTTTGCAGAGGGGCAAGCCCGTCTCCAACTCATATTTCAAATGTAAATCTCCTTTTTTCATACCTGTATACAGGGCAGGCAATAACATTTCTCTTGACAAAAGCTCTCAGAATTTTAACTAGAAAAGACACAGATTATGAAAAAGACCCAACCCTGGACTTAAGCCAAAGGGGATATTGCCATTGAATTCAATGGCAATCTTGGACATCACCAAGATTTTGCCTATGAGATGTTCTCATGAGGCAAGAATGAGCAGGAGAGATAAAAGATTTAAATGTACTTAACCACACAATGCTTAAGAATCCCCCATCCCAAGTGACAACATGCACAGGGCTTCTGAGATAATGCTAGTGAAAGCTCAGTATTCTGAAAAGCCAGGAATATTGTCGGACTATGAGAACATAGCCTCAATATATATGACTGAAAGTCCGTCTAGTCTACTATTCTAACAATTGCCAGCCAGATGTTTTTGGAAAGCTTACAAGCAAGGCATGAAGGCACCAATTCTCTCTTCTGCTGTTTGTCCCCAACATCTGGTGTTCAGAGGCATTCCATCTCTGAACAGGTTTCATTTAGCTATTATGGCTAATAACTGTCTTTGAACTCTGAGATACCCTAGGTATGATGATTTAAATCTATATCAAACCATTCTTTTCCATATTCCTTATCCTGTTGCAATTCCCACATGTTTTTGGACATAGATCTTTTGTTTCTGACATCCAGCTTTTGAAATTCATCTTCTGCTATGCTGAAGATAAATTGCAAAAGATGTTAATTTAACATTGCAAACAGAGGCTTATTACAGTACAATATCATAGTCCGAATAAGTGGAAAGAAATGGGCTATGTGCAGCTACAAATAATAAGCCTTTGACTGGCTGACAGATAATATATTTTATATTTAATATTAAAAAATAATGCATTCACAGTATGAAAATTAGGAATTTAGGAACACAAGAAGAGCCCTGCTGGATCAGAAAAAAGGCCTATCTACGTAGTCCAACATCCTGCTTTCAGAGTGATCAATCAGATGTCTATGGGAAGCCTGTTGTCTTTGTCCATGGAGTTGCCGACAAAGGTCCGTATAGTTAAAGCTATGGTTTTCCCAGTAGTGATGTATGGAAGTGAGAGCTGGACCATAAAGAAGGCTGATCACCGAAGAATTGATGCTTTTGAATTATGGTGCTGGAGGAGACTCTTGAGAGTCCCATGGACTGCAAGAAGATCAAACCTATCCATTCTTAAGGAAATCAGCCCTGAGTGCTCCCTGGAAGGACAGATCCTGAAGCTGAGGCTCCAATACTTTGGCCACCTCATGAGAAGAGAAGAATCCTTGGAAAAGACCCTGATGTTGGGAAAGATTGAGGGCACTAGGAGAAGGGGACGACAGAGGACAAGATGGTTGGACAGTGTTCTCGAAGCTACGAACATGAGTTTGACCAAACTGCGGGAGGCAGTGCAAGACAGGAGTGCCTGGCGTGCTATGGTCCATGGGGTCACGAAGAGTCGGACACGACTAAACGACTAAACAACAACAACAACAATGGGAAGCCTGCAATCAAGGCCTGAGGACAATAGCACTCTCCTCATTTGTGATTCCCAGCTAGTGGCATGCAGAGACATATTGCCTCTGATAGTGGAGGTAAAGCATAACCCATCATAACTACCTACTGTTAGCCTCATCGTCCATGGTTTTTGCCTAATCCCCTTTTAATGCCAGTGAAGCTGTGGCTATTACTACAAATTCTGCAGTTTAACTCCACGTTCTCCCCCCCTTACCTACCTTTCCACCCCAAAGTAAAAAGCCGCCTTATAATGAAGGTATGTAATATTATTCAATTTATGAAGCTGGAAGTGCTGAATTGGAAAACTTTTACTAGGGAAAGAAACAGGTGGTTCCCTCCCCCGCCAACATAATCTTGTCAGGCAAGGATGGGGGAACCTGTGGCCATCCAGAAGTTGTACCCACCTTCCATCAGACTCAGCTAACATGGCCAATGGTCAGAATGATAAGCAATGTAGTCTAGAAATATGGCCACAGCTTCCCATCTTTGTTGTATAGAGGGTGGGATATTTGGCTGCATAAACTACTGATCACTCTGTAATGTGTGAATTTTATGGAATTTTAATGCAATTATTTTTTTAATATGTTTTAATCACTCTGTCACAACAATGAAACGACTGCTGCGTGAAATGTTGTTGTTATTGTTGTTGTTGTTGTTTTGCTTTGATGAGTGCAACAGCCAACTCCTGGGTGGTGTTTGTGGTGTAATTAATTATAAGACTCACAACTCTTCACTCTTCCATGCCTGCACTAATTGAGATCTGTTTCTTCTTTAAAGTCACATTTATTTTTTATTCTTTGGAGACTGTGAACTGTCTCCAGTTTCTCCCAATCTCCACAAGGCATGCATTTATTCAAACCATGCTTGGGTGGGTCAGTGCTGTCTTGAGCACTAAGGTTATCTAAAGAGCAAAGCACCCATCATCAGGGCTATTTATTCATATCCCTATCTTTGAGTAGCTGTGCACCCATTTGTCAGGAATGGTGAAAACATCATGTGATATTGCATTCAAAATAGAGTTATTTGCAGAAAAAAGCACTGAAGGGCCTGTCTTGACTGATAACGGGTGCCAAAGCCCTGAGTATTTATATTTACAGGGATTAAAATGCCAATTGTGTTTCATGGAACCAAATAGGACATATGGCAGATAATCAACCTTTTCAACATTCCGACACAGGATTGTGATCTGATCACGGGAAGGCACCAGAATTGCAAAACAGTTTGACTTTGCTTCAGTTGGTAATTAATGAGGTGCTAAGAGTAGCTCAGCAAAGCATCCCAGTCTGAGAATTCATGACTCAAGACTTAAGAAGACCCCCCTCCCCTCCCCTCTCCAATCAATTCAAACAACAGTGTCATTTAAATAAACAGAAAAGACAAGCAACTTCAGACTGGGGTGGGTGTCCAGGGTCTGGTAGCATTAGTGGACATCACACAACTCCTAAACTATCCAGTGTAATAGCATGCACATTGTTTAGCACATGTTGTAATTTGTATACTGGTCTCTATGACAAACACAGAAAGCAGAGTTTGCTCTAATCTTGTAATGAAGTCAGAACGATAGAAATATTGTAGTATGTGCAGGGAAAACCCCTGATAAACATAAGATTCAGCTTGAACAGCAGCAGCCAACCTCAGTAGTGTCAAGGACCCTTCTTTTCCAGACTAGTCCGGGAACAGCCAGCTTCTTAATAACGTTTAGACCATCCAGAAGTAACAACTCTTACATTTACAGACAGATTACAGGTACATACAATCCCCGCTCCAAGAGATGTAATTTTAAAGGTAACATCTCTGTTTCCTACAACTTGAAAACAGTTTTTGAAGGGGCTATTGGGGATCAGAGAAATAGCTTTGGGTCTTTTCAACACATAGGTTTGTTAGCTGTCATTGATTCAGAAGAATGACAGTCATAGCATTTTACAGCATGTATGAGTGGTAAAAGTGCTTCACTTGCACATTCTTGTAAAGATCCCACATAATAAAGTTTAGTCTTGGTGATTGGCAGACATCTGGTGATTGGCAGATAGGAGTGGGGGAGGTAAAGATCTGACCCTCCCACCAGGAAATATTCCCTCCTCCATAGAGTCTATTTTCAGACAATGGTAATCTTTTGTTTCTCAATGATAGAAAAAAAAATGCTTTGTGTATGTGTTTTGCTGAGAGTTGTGAAATTGCACATATCTGTCTGTTGTTGTAGACTTGTGTAGTGATTTTATCCCTGGAGCTTTTCAACTTTCCCTTCATCCTTTTATCTTCATAAGAGCCATGTGAGGTTGGCTAGGCTAGGCTGAGAGTTGGTGCTTCAGATGCCAAAGTTGTGAAATTGTATATAACAGTATTTTTTGCTTGTTGGGGGAAAAGAGAGGGGGAGAGGATTTTGCTGTAAATATCAGGACTTTGAAATATTGCAGTTAAAGCAAGGGGGCTGCTGTGAAGACATGAGATGTATATGAATCTTGCATTTCCACTCAGGAACCTTCCACTCAAGGTTGTATACATTATCCTCCCCTTCCCCTGCTTTTATCTTTGCAATAGGATAGGACCCACCCTATTATTGATAAGTGCAATTTGCTTTTAAATTTATTTTAATAATGAATTCTACAGTGTCGCAATCTGCTGTGGGACCCCACGGTGAAGGGAGGGTAAGAAATCAGAGTAATTAATGCTGCAATATTAATTAATACCACCAGCAACAATACTGTGAGGTTGTTAGGTAACCTAAGTTAGTATGTACATAAGCTGTTAGTATTTACACAAGCTGTTCTTGTCAATAGATGCAGACATACTGAGCCCAAGAAATCCTGTTGGCATCCCTTGTGACTTGGTACTATTGCCACAGTGGCTCCACAGAATAAAAGCTTATTCTCATATTACTTTTACCTGCATGGAGAAGGACAGGGTACTATCCCAAATAGCAGTTATTTTTGTAACGTGGGAATAGCCAGGTGACCATCTCAGTCATACACTCATTCAATCAGAAATCAGTCATTAGGCATTTAGCCAGTTCCCTAACAGGGCATTTGCTAAATATGTGCTTGATGGATTCCCCCACCCCCCACCCCACCCCACCCCATGCTAGGAATATAGATACAGTATCTCCTAGTCACTTGACTCTTTATGCTTGAAAAGTTCATGTAGAAAAAAGTAATGCAACAGATAGTCTCCAAAACATAGCATAGGTGATGGCAGAGCTGGCTTGTGTGATACCTCAATGTGTATATGCACAGTGTTGCTAAAGTCCTAAGTCTAGGCCAGAGATAGGTGAAAATAACTGATTCCTATGGACTACAGTGTGATTAACTCTGTTGGATTGTGGCTTTGATTTTCTGCAGGACTATTTTGAGTGTTTACCAATGTATTTACATATATTTTATTTCTATTCTTTCTTGAAAGCAATCGCTGTCATTATAATTTAGTGTCCCTGAATCATTTATGCAGAACCAGAAAGATATTGAGTAAAAATAAAAGTGTGTCCGAAAGTCAAAATCGGGGCATTTTTGTGGGTGGGAACGCTGCTTTCTGAAATGAAAATGAAGCCTGCTATGAAGCTTTTCCCTTAAAAATACTCTAGAGGGAGTCAAATCTAAGAAAGTTTATTTATGTTTCATGCATTTGAGCTCTTGGGCCTTTTAAAAAACATTCCTTGTGCTTCCTGTTTATCTATTTTATCCCTGCCTATTAATAAGTAGCTTTTGTTTGTACATATTTGTACATGTTCGAATTGGACAAGAACACATAGCACTCAAAAAGGCATTATTTAAAGTTGTGTCTCATTGTCACAAGATTAAATAGTCTTTGAAAAAAAATAAGGATTGGTTTTAAGTCTGAAAAAAAGAAGAATTGGTTTTAAGTTTTAACTAAATAAAGGTTTTCCCCCCCACTAAGAACGAAGAAGAAAGAAATTTCATAAACTAAATAAATACGGGGAGGTATTGTTTTCAAAATGGGTCATTTCCCCAAAGACAGTACGTACAATTTTAGGATGTTATGAAAACAAATGTTTAGATCACCTAGGTGTTTGGAAAGTGAATAGCAATTTCTTTTCAGCTTTCAAAAATAATATAGCATCCTTGCTTTGCTGTTCCAACTACTTGATAGAGACTGCAAAATCATCATCATCATCATCATCATCATCATCATCATCATCATCTAAGGTCCATCAGATCTCTTCCCATCTTAAACTTTTGCAGTAGTAATTAAGTGAATGTTAAATCAGAAGAATTGAGCCTTGCTCAATCAGATCAAAGACCACCTAGCTCAGCAATCTATAGACAAGATTAACCCAGAAGAGGACCCCGGAAGAAGGTACCATGATTATTGTAATGTCTACCACTTCAGAAATGGAGACTTCATGGTCACAATGACATTGAGTATCCCATTTTTGCCTGTGTGGATGATCAGCTGATTGGCAGGGTTTGCAGAGTTCTGTGCACTTTGTTGCCACTTCCAAAGTGCTGTGCACAGGGCTTTGCAAACCACATTTGGCCCAGCGTCATATTTACTTGTCTCACACTTGATGTCATGTATGTGAGGCTGGGGTGTGTAGCAGCCTAATTGGAGAAGCCTGGTTGGAGTAATTAGACTGGAGGTTCCCCACCTCTGGCTTACAGCTCGTAAGAGTTCTATCTAAGCTACGGTAGTAGAGGTATTGTGGCACTGAACTTCATAAATTTACTATGAGTTGCGTGAAGAAGTAGCTCCTTCCTTTTGTGTATTCTAAGCATTGAGCAATGTCCTGGTCTAAAATTATGAAAACGGAAGGGTGGAAAGTCCTCCTTTCTCCTCTTCTGGCACTATTCATAAATTTATAGCTCTGTAACACAAAGTCATCTCACATTTTCTCAGCTGTTGCCTCTTAGGCATGCCCTTTTATTAACTAATTTTGGAAAAGAAACGTCAAGAATTGGGCCCCTGAAGCCAAAGTTTAGCATTTTTAAGTCCTGTTGATTTAGTGGGAGAGTTAATCCCTTAAGTAAGTGAATAAAAACAACTCTCTCATTGAAATGAATGGGATTAAGAAGTGATTAACTTTGGCTGGATTGTTCCCCATGATCCTTGTATAACTATCAGCTAATGAAATGTCACTCAAGAAGGGCAGGTGACAATGGCGGCTAATGCAGGCAGTTCATAAGAATAGGTCAGTGTGTATTATGCTCTTAAAAACAAAGCAAGCAAAGAGGAAGTCCAGTTCACCAGAAAAACCATATTTTTGTGCTTGTTTTGGCAAATGACTCTTCGTGGATCTGGTCCATTCCAAGTGTGGCCACAATTCCAGTCCTCATATCAGCCTTGTGTACAGTGGACGAATTCATGTAGGTCATTCTCTCTCCATCAGCTTGAACACCTGCAACATGAGAAGAACAGCCAGTGGCTCAGCCTCAAAGTATTTGTCATGCTGATTAGTAAAACATACTAAAATGGCTAGCGACAAATTTTGAGAAGCCTTCTGACAAAAATGATGTTATGGCTGAGATCCAACATAACATTTGCTCAAGAACGCCATCTTATCAAGAGGTCCAGTCCACACAATACAGTGGTACCTCAGTTTATGAACTTAATCTGTTCTGGAAGTTCGTTCTTAAACCGAAACCATTCTTAAACCGAAGCACGCCTTCCCTAATGAGGCCTCCCGCAGCCAGTGCCCTTCCATCATTCGGCTTCTGTTCTTAGACCGAGGTAAAGTTCACAAACCGGGGCACGACTTCCAGTTTTGGGGAGTTCGTAAACCAAATTGTTCATAAACAGGCCTGTTATTAAACCAAGGTACTACCGTATAAGAATTGACCCTTGAGTGCTGTGGAAACTACCCTTTGGTATTCCCTCCCCTTGAATATTAGACAGGTGCCATCTCTTGTCTTTTTGGCACCTACTGAAGACCTTCCTATTTCAGCAAGTCTTTAAAATTGATATCTTTCTTTTTCTGCACCTGTACTGGAATTGTTTTTTTTATTGCTTTGTCATTTGTGGTTTGCTACCCAGGGCTCCTTCAGGAGGAAGCATGGGCATAGCCAGGATTTATTTTAGGGGGGCAGACTTTATTGGGGGGAGCAGAACCAAGTTATCTGCAACTCAATTTGTCAGTTAGTTAAGTATTTTTATTTATTTACTTGATGGGGGGGGACAGCTGCAACCCATAGCTGCCAAGTTATCCCTTTTTTTAAGGGATTTTCCCTTATGCTGAATAGGCTTCCTCGCAAGAAAAAGGAAAACTTGGCAGCTATGCTGCAACCCCATGGGATGAACTACGCCCATGGGATGTTAAATACGTATTCTGTAGTTGACCTCCTTTGTAATGTTTAATTTTGAAAGATAGAAGATAATATTTTAGTTTTCTGTTTATTATGTTGCTTTGGCTGTGTACTCTATATTTGACTTTCTACAGAAACGTTTGACTCTGGATTGTTTTATTGATGTTTTAATATGCTGTAAACCGCTTTTAGAGTTTTCTTAAAAATATAAAGTGGTATAGAAATGAAATGAAATGAAATGAGATGAATAAATAATAAAGGACAGGAATCCCAAACGATGCTGAGTACGAGGCTGCTAGTCAATTATAATTGTGGAACCTGAACTTACAGGCAGTGGGGGATCTTCATGCTCTGGCACTGGGGGGAGGGGCAGAGAGCAGGCGGGGTGGGGCACCAGCATGGGGGGGCAGCCACGACGGAACCCCACCGGGATCGCGCTGCCAGGGGCGGTGTTCTCCCTCCGCACTCCTCTTCCTCCGCCAGTGCTTACAGGTGTCGACTGAATCTCTCTCCCATTGTCTCACGAGACAGACAGATGCCAACAACAATAGCAAGGTCAAATCTCAGTTGAAAATACTGACATTCTGGAAGTGCTCAGATTTAGTTGTATTTACTGCTTCCTTTAGCAACCTTCATCCACTTCATCCATGGAACATCTCCAACTTCTCCTCTCCCTGCTAAAGCCACCTGCTTTGCCCCTGCTGGTCACTCCAAGCTGATTTCACAATAAAACTTTTGATGCTGAATGTGTTCTGGGGAGGTACAGAATTTGATTCCACAAGATGTTGCCTTCATGTCTTCCTTGTGGGTTTCTTAAGAGGCATCTGGTTGGGCACTGAAGGAAATAGGATGCTGGACTAGATAGGTTTTTAATGCTATTCTTATGGCCAGGCATTCTGTGCTGTTGGTTAGTGGTAATGGTAATGGTAATGGGAATGGGAAGGGCTCCCCAGCAAAGATATTGGGAACAGACAGTAATAGGGAACAGATAATATCAGGTCACCAGCAGGAATTAGGCTTATCCCTTGCTAAGACTGAAGCCTCTTACATTTCTTTTCTTTTCTTAGTGCAACATGAGAAAATAGTTTTAATAGGATGAAAGTTCTGGTTAATTGAATGAGCAATGACATCCAGAAAACAATTATGAATTACTTTTGTGTTCTCAGTCCCTCAATTTGTAGCTGTGTCACATAAAAGAAACCAGGATTCATTTATTTTTAATTTTTAGTTCTAAATATGGGGGAAAAACATTATATGACACTTATTCCATGTGATCCTCATGGATGCCCTTAAGCTCCAGCAAATTTAAGAGACTGGGATGGCTCCTGCTAAATTCAAAGTGATTTACCATGATGTAATTTTGCATTGCCTATGACTTCATATGAATTCACAGACAGCAGAGGAAAACAACAGCCCCGAAGTAAACATGAAAGGGATACAGAAGATTGCTAAAGGCATTCATTGAGCAAAGTGCACTTTAAAAAAATGCTTTAGCTTGTGAAGAAGTCGAATCCTGCTGGGGCTAGCATAGCAAGTTAATGTTATAACCTTTCACCTTAGAAAACTAGTTTAAATCCTGTGTAAGGGTAATAAAGGGAAATTGAGTTTGATGGTGTCAAATTAGTCCCTAGTGAACTTTTCTCTACATCACAAAACCTACCACACATGTGATGGAATTTATTTAGAGCAGTTGTAGGGTAGGTTTAGAAGGGGTGTTGTAGAGTACAATTGAAGTACATGGATAATAGCATTTTAGTATTTTCATAAATACTATCCTTGTTTTAAATCAAACAGGTTACTTTTTTTCTAACAGAAACAAAGACATTGCAGAAATTCACACAGCATTGGGAGTTCTGTATATTTTTTCAAGGAGCTAAATGCTTTATTACACCCACCCCTGGAGTAACACTCAATTGTCTTTCAAGACAGATGCCAACAATTCTACCCTGAGCATAATTAACGCTACCATCCTAAGCCCACTTACCTGGGAGTAAGCCCTGTTGATTTAAATAGGACTTGCTTCTGAGTAGACACAGCTTGTCTTCCACTAGGCCACTCTGAGGGGTTTCACTTGAAGAGAAGCAGAGAAAGTCATTAAGACAGCAACCATAGGAGCCCACTTCAAAGGGTCTTCACCCCGCAAAAAAATTTTTGAAGCCCCCCCCCAAAGTTGATGAGCATTGCCATTCAAATGGTGTGCGTGCATCATGTCATGTTATCAATTAATGTGGGCGGGGCTTGCTGCAGCCTTCCCCAATATTTTATTCAAGTTGGCACCCAAACCCCATTTATCTGGGTTCAGGAGGACTTACTTCTGAGTAGACATGGTTAGGACTGTGTTGCAAGTCTGCAATTCTATACAGACCTACCTGGAAGTAAACCCAATAGGACTGACTTCTGAGTATACTGTCATAGGATTGCACCATTAATCAATTTTGCCAACTTTCACCCACCTCAGCTAGAACCAAGGCCTATAACTGGTGCCTTGTCATGCAGTTCCTCAAATAGCCTTTTAACTTTTGAAGGCATGACACAGTTCTTCTGCTTGGAGCACTTGATAAATGAGTACTCACACCAGCCACACAGGATTTATATAGTTCATGAAAGGCAAGTTTGCAATTATAAATGATAATGGTGATAATAATTAAGAACCAAGACATTTTACAGGGAGAGAAGACAAATCACCATCTCACTGGAGCCTAGAAAAATGCAAACTACATGGTGTCCAAACACACTAATTAGAAAACCTAAATGCCATGAGGAATGACCCACAGAGAGAACAGTTTGTTGCTTAAGAACATATGGCACTGGCTGACTTCAGGAAATATTTCAAGAGTGTGCACATATTTCTCCAAGATTTCTAACTTCCCAAGGGAGGAGGAAGAGGAAAAAAACCCACAAAAAACATGACAGCAAGTAATTTGAAATGGCAGGTAGTACACTTTCCTTTTTCTTCAATGGAAACCTGATACCTGATACCAATACAGGACATTTCCTCGTTATTATGTACAGAAATTGTTACCACCAGCCAGTTTACTACGGTATGCGGTAAAACTGCAATGGTTGACACTTTTATTGCTGCTCCCATTCAGCTATAATTCGTCAGATAAATTAATCAACTTAATTTTATCCCTGTATCAAATATTTGCTAACCCTAGACACAGGGCTATGGATTTCTTTATTCAACAAATCCTGGGCACAAACTGACAAAAATGTAACATAAATTAACTGTCTGGTACTTGAAAACCAGAAAGCTGGAATGCTTCCATGACTCACTTTTCTTCATTGGCATTTTACACATTACTACTACTATTAGTACTATTTATACTAGTACTATTGTTGCTACTACTACTAATAGCATTGCTAACAATAGTACTCCTATTTATAGTACTCCCACAAGAAGTAGTACTATTACTACTAATACTATTATTATTTTAATATCATCTGAGCACAGTTCTTTAAATTGTGGCAATTATCCTCAGTCAAACTATATGATCAAATATTCACTAGGTGTTTGGTGGCTAGATTTCCCCGAGAAAAAGCTTTTGTTTGTTTGTTTGTTTGTTTGTTTTGTTTGTTTGTTTTGTTCCCAAAGAAACAGCAGGACTTGAAAGGGCATTGGGGCCATTTGGTAGTGGCAGTAGTGAATGGTAAATGTAAAATGAGACACAACCCACTTCTAGTAATATTTCTTTTATTTACACAGGCCAACAGACCCGCCAAACCCAGAGAGACCATTTGCCTGACCCTCTCAAGTCCTTTGTAGAACCATTTGTATACTTTGACTAATAGATGTCGTGGGAGTTATTGCTTTGGAGCTGTTCAAGCGACAGTTTATTGTGAAATCAAAGGAAGTTAGGCTGTTTCGTACTACTGAAGGCACAATCCATTTGCGTGCCTATACAGCCTTTGGTTTATTTATTATTTAATGGTCCCGAGTTAGTGTGTGATTAGAAAATCTTTTCCCTCCATAAAAATATACATATACTTGGGAAAATGTGCATCACATACTTCTGAAATTCAGCAGATAAAGTAATAGTGGTGACAACCATGGACCATTTAAACTCTGCTAATGTAAAACACATTATTTTAATTCTGATATATATTTGAGATAATGGATTTTAAACTATTTATATAAAAGCCAGGTCGAAACATTGTATCATAAGTCCCTTCATGCAAATAATTTAATTATTGCTCAGAAGAAGAATGAGCTATAAGAAACGTTAGCGCCACAACATACTAGAGGAAGACTATTCTAAGATGATGTTAAGCATTTTGGAAGCTACGGTATTGATATTTATTCAATTAACACAGCAACACCAAGATGAAAAGAGAAAGTGGCATTCATGACAGTTGGAATGTTACATGTAATTTTACATATATTAAAATATATCTTCCTATGTGCTCACAGTTATTGGCTGATAAATATTTGTACTGGTTTCTGTAACCCTGAATAGTCTATAGGATGTTGCAAAATACAATGGGAAGGATTCTGATTTTCCCCTCTGCAAAGCTTTTGTGCAGTACCTAAGGAGAAAGGGCAGAAGTTGGCCACTGAAACAATATTCAAACCTCTTCATTGGCTGGGTCTAGCTTTCCGATAATGAGCCTTAGTATGCCCCAATCTCAAGCATTGCCTCTCCTTCTCTGTCATAGCCATGAGAAGGCCAGAATTTTCTGTTCCTGTCAGGGCTGGCTCTAAGGCAAGGCTGGCTGGCGCAATGCGCCAGGGCACCAGGCCGTCAGGGGGGTGCCGCGCTGCGCGCAGAGCCCGCCAGACAGCCGCGCTGGATGGGGAGGGCACCGGAGGGATCTTCACCCCACGGTGCCAGGGCGCCAGATACGCTTAAGACGGCCCTGGCTCCTGTTTCCGATTAACAACAGTTTAGCATCCAAACACAGGTTAGTTGAAACAAGCCAGCTTCATAAACTATTCTTTTCCCAACTGACCATAGCAAAAATTAACTACAGTTTGTCTGGGTTCAGATGACATGGCAAGGTTAATCAAAATGATTAGTGAAAGATTCTGAGCTCCTCCTTGGGACTGCACAGGAGGGGACAGAGGGCAGGTGAGCTCACTGAAGCGCCTTCTCATAATGCTAATAATGTATTATCCTTTTCATAATGTCCATAAGGTTTACAAGTATATCCAAATCAGCCCACTGAGCCATAGACTTCCAATGTTCTCCTAGGTAAAGGTAAAGGGACCCCTGACCATTAGGTCCAGTCGTAACCGACTCTGGGGTTGCGGCGCTCATCTCACGTTATTGGCCGAGGGAGCCGGCGTACAGTTTCCAGGTCATGTGGTCAGCATGACTAAGCCACTTCTGGCAAACCAGAGCAGCGCACGGAAATGGTGTTTACCTTCCTGCCGTAGTGGTACCTATTTATCTACTTGCACTTGACGTGCTTTTGAACTGCTAGGTTGGCAGGAGCTGGGAGCGAGCAACAGGAGCTCACCCCGTCACGGGGATTCGAACCGCCAACCTTCTGATTGGCAAGCCCTAGGCTCTGTGGTTTAATGTTCTCCTGCCTCAGGGCAATTTCTATAGCACCAGGTTACTGATATTCAACTGATTTGTGTGTCAACAGTTTTTTTTTTTAAAAAAAGAAATATGTCTCTTGTGTATTTGCATCAGAGTGGCATGTGTTCTTCAAAAAGCACACATGCTTTTTTCAATTTTGCATGCCCCATGTCTTTGATTGCTAAACTTATGATGATTTCCCCATTTATATGCAAGTTGCATTTTACGAGAACAAATCCCCTTTTCTGGGTTTTACAGCCAATTAGATTTACCATGTGTAGTAAAATGTAGTTGACTAAATTTGCCAGCACACCCTAAGCCTTAAGAGTCTGATGTATCATATTTCTTCGTAAAAAGCTACTGTGATATAGGATAACCTCTTTAATTGGCATTCCCTAAGCAAAACAGAAAAACTTAGCTAACTCAGAGGGTGCAAGTCAGTTCTTAAATCCCATCTGCTGGATCAAGAAATGAGCACGTCCAGGTTTGCCTCCACCAACAGAACACAGCGCTGAGATGACTGAGGGAAATCTGCAGGGGTGGACTGGTACTGTTGTACCTGCGGGAAACTTTCAGTGGCTACTAGACATAATGGCTTTGCTGTCCCTCCATGGTCAGAGGCAACAGTGCTTCTGAATACCAGCTGCTGGAAGCCACAGGTGGAGAGAATGCTCTTGTGCTTGGGTCCTGCTTGCCCCTTTCTCATCGGCATCTTGTTGGTCACAAAGAGAACAGGATGCAGGAATACCTGGGACATTGGCCTGATTCAGCAGGCTCTTATTATGTCAGTGGAACACTAATGCTGGTAAGACATCACAGGAACAAAAATAGGCAGATGCTGAGTGTGGTGGAGGTGGATCAGGACTTAGGAGGAATTCTAGGCTCACTTAGAGGTCAGTCTTAACAGAGTTTTAAATGAACCTGAGTTTGTGTGGGGAGGTCAATTATAAACGGCTGCTTATGCATTAATTTCTTTCTCTCCCATTGTGCTCCTAAGGAAACAACACTGCCAGTAAAATAAACTGAAATGCTGTAGTGCAGGCAGTATGCGTGCAGCACTGCATAGCTTCAAAATGACAATAGAGGCTCTGGAGCCATGTGTTGTATAATGAACATGATGCTAAACCATGCGTCTCCGCTGAAGGGTCTGCTTCTCTCTTTGACGCCAAGCAGAAGCTGTGTGTAAAAGAAATGATCAGAGAAGAGAGGCCAGCTTATGAGAGCGTTAGCGCTTCAGATGTGGTTTACATCCTACCAGCAAACCCAGCCTAAAGCAAACAGATTTGGAACATGCGACTCTCATCATCTTAGCTGCATAAAAACATCACACTGCTGTTTGCTTCACTAGTAGAAGTAACCCCAAGATGAAATTGCTATGGCAATAATGATGGCAAAAGCTACAACACCTTGTTCTGTGTCATATGTATCAGACGGGGCCTGGGATTGAGTTTTATATAATCATTGTTTCATTGGGCAATTGAAGTGGCGCTGTGAATGTAATACGTTTAAAAAGATAAAAACTATAAACCCGTTTTCTGTATCTTTACATTTTAAAAGACACTGCTGTTTGAGGATAAAATAGTATCATGGGTTTGCAGGGGGCAAGAATCCCTGGGTACCAGGTTCTCCCCATAATTTCAGAAATTAGTAAATGTGGAGTTTGATCAATGGATTTAGCAAGGCCTAAAAGATGCCAGTCCAGCTTCCTCAGGAGATTCACTGAGAGAGGGGCCACCAAAGAGCAAAACAGGTGATGGAAGTCATTCCCCTGACAAAAGGTGGGCCATCGAGACATTCAGTGTTAGACAAGAACGGGGTGGATTCCCTCCCCCAGCTGTGTGATAGCAAAAGACAACAGCAGAGTTGGGAAGGAGAGGTTGCCAGGGAACAGTGGGTGTGATGTCACTACAGGGGTGTGTTTTCTTTTTGTATGAGACTTGGGTTGCATTTTAGCAAGAGTTGGGGGGGGCAAATAAGGGTGGGGCTAGATGACATGTGAGTGGACAATCTGTGCTGAGAAGACAGGGATGGTTGCCTTTGGGCTGCCTTTGAATTCAATGATGTGCCACTGTGGGAAGCAAGCCCCTCTTGAGATGTGATGCTTGTAACTGCCTCTCAATCCAGACTTGGTTGTAAACATGTGCAAATAAATCATATTTCATAAAGACATTACAGTCTCTGCTGTGCCTAATTTTCCAATGGAAGCACAAACCCTGGTTAAGTGCCAAGAGCCCTGAAATCTTGCACTGCTCGGCAGAGATTGGGGTGGCTTGCACACTTTGTTCCAATCTAGTGTCTCTGTGCACATGTTGAAACTCTGATGTACCTACTGAGCTCCTGTACATGAGTGTCTTCATATGGTTCAATGGAGCATGCTATTCCATGTGCTCAAGTAAAAGTGGAATCCTTTAGCCACAAAGACTCAGTGTGTGCATCAAAGCACATGTGCAGTTCATCTCAAAATGTCTTGAAAAGTCATTTCAAATGCAGAATTTTTAAAATAAAAAAAATCACTTTCCAATTTTTTTTAGAACACTTCAATTTTTTTAATGACATCTAATATTCATATATTGATTGGCTGCTCTGAGGTTTATCGTAATGCTCTTTCCTTATTTCAGTGCCAGCTTAAAATGCTTTTACTCAGGATATTAGTTGTGAATTTATCCTGACTGATGATGATGCACTGTAGTCTCAAAGACCACTCTTACTTACTGGGCTTTCTTCTGAGCTGATGTTTATGATGGCGTGTACTGTATGGGTGTTTTTCAGTTGGATATGTTATTGTGTGTTTTTTTCCAGCAACTGTTTATTGATGTAAATAAGTTTGTGTTTGACACTTGAGATCAACTACTTCAAAATTTCATACATTGGATATTAAAAGATGAAGATGAAGATCAAGCAGGTTTATTTCAGTATTGAATCATCATTAGCTTCCGCCAGTGCTTTTGCAATTCGTTCCATTTACTCACGCTTCTCCTGCTCCTCTGCTTCTATTCTCCTTTCCTCCTCAGCAATAGGCTTCAAATAGTCATATCTTTTCTTTCCATAGACTATCCCAATGAGCAGTGCTGAATACCTGCCAAACTTGATCAGTGGGGAAACATCCACCGGCGGGCTCATCATGCCTTCTCCTCGTCCTACTGCTAAGGAGGAAGTCGGATATGTAATTGTTATCTGGACCTTTCCCTGAAATCAACTGCAATGAAATATTGAAGTGGCTATCTGTTGTGACATCTATAAAAGGTGACCATCCCATGCACTATTTGTGAATATGTATGCATGTGTGTATGTAAATGTGGGTGTACATGTGAGCATGAAGGGGGGGCAAAAAAGCATAGTGCACAAATGTGTGTAGGTGTTTGGCACATATATGTATCTGAGGACATATGCATATGTGTGTATGGTTTTTTTTATCGTGAGTAGAGAGAGAAATTTAGAAAATCCCTTGCTGCCCACCCCACAAAAACATCAGCCCCCTTCATTTGTATCATAGTATCCCTGCTGTGTAAATGAGAATCAACTACTGTTAAGGCCACTTGGCTGTGCCAGGATGCGCTATGCGAAGCACAACCCTATATTCATGCTTACCTGGATGCAGATACCCCTGTGGTTTATGGGGCTTATTCCTAGGTAAACGTGCATAGCATTGCACTCTTAATTTTCCTTCTTGAAATTTATGCTCTGTCTAGAGTTACATTTATCAGCTTGCCCTTAGTAAGCAAAGCACAATCTCATATCTTTGTATAGTATGCGTTGCTGTAATCTTGCAGATCATTAAAATACAGATGGAGATTTGGTGTTTTAATTTAAAAAAATACCCCCTCCGCCACCCACACCACCACCATAAATAAATAATGTCAAACAATAAAGGTAGACAGTGGGCAAAATCAGAGTGCAGTTGGATTTGAAAATAGATTTACCATATAAAGTGTAGAAAGAACTGTATCTCATTTAATATGACCTGTCAATAGAATTGTGATAGATTACAAAACAATGTGATGAACTGGCTTTTGTATGGATTTTTGAATTTCTCTCATGCATCCCCACCACTCATCCATCTTCCATCCATCCATAATTCCAACTCTCTAAGCAGCTTCAAACAGCTGACATCTTTTTAAAAAAATAAACAGTGCAAAGCAATATTTCATTTCTTACCCTCATTTACCTCCCAAAATATCACTGGCTTGACAGGAAAGATAAATGATATTTAGTTCTGCTCCAGTGGCAGGATTTAAAAGATCGGCATTTAGCAGATCATTACAGGAAGACAAGAGAGGGAGAGTTCTCCCACATTTTAGTTGGTTGTACAGCTTTTGTTAGTAAGCCTAGAATGTTTCTAGAAAACAAAACTCAAGGCATTTATTACACATAAACATCTACTTCAGATAATTTATTATGATTTCACAAATGGTAAATTATACTTCACTTCTCCCAAGGAAAGCCAAAAATTTGATTCATAGTATAGTATCTGACTCAGTGTAAGAAGCAGCCTGAGGTGCAAAAATTGCACTGTGTAAAATGGGGGTGGGGTCCTTTGACCCACCATATGTCATTGAACTACAGCTTCCATCATCCCAGGTGCATACCAGGAAGGGCTCCAGTCTCTTAGCTTTCATTAAGAAGAAAAAAGAGTTAATCTAAGGAAAGTTATTAAGCAAAATATGGAGGCAACTCTAATCCTTTAGCACTCAGCAGCACTATGAAATGTTGCAGTTAAAGCAAGCTTTTCAGGCTTTCTTTTCATGTTTTGTGAATGACATTATATAAGAGCCTGCTAGATTAGGCCAATGACTCATCTAGTCCAGGATCTTGTTCTCACAGTGGCCAACCAGGTGCCTGGGGGGAACCCGCAAGCAGGACTCGAGCACAAGAGCACTCTGCTCTATTATGGTTTCAAGCAGCTAGTATTCAGAAGCATACTGACTCTGACTGTGGAGGCAGAGCATACCCATTGTGGCTACTAGCCACTGATAGCCTTATCCTCCATGAATTTGTTCTATTTTAAAGCCATCCAAGTAGATGGACATCTGTGCCACCCTCTGCTCAATCTACTCAAACCTTTGCCCTTTTTTCCTCTCAATATTTTTTCGTCACTGCCTTATTAATACTCTGCTGCTGTTTAGAATGGCTGCTTTCTCTCTCTCTCAGTGTGTCTCCATCCCTGCTTTACCCAAACCTGTTGTTTAAAACTGCCATTTTCCAATCAATGTCCTTCTAACCCTATTTCATCAAACTTCTGCCATTATTTAAAACAGCCACTTTCCTCCTTTCAGTATGGCTTTCTTCTCCCAATATTCCAATGCCTCCCTTTTCCATTCCTCTGCTGCCTCAGAACTACCATATCACGTCCTGGTTATGGGTTTGTCCTGGGTCCACTAAAATGTCCCTTGAGAGACAGCAATGAAAAACATATTGGGTTGAACTTGTAAACCTACTGAATTTTACTCGGAGAGCAGACCTACTATAATTAATGGTCCTAAATTAGTAATGTCCATTAATTTCACTAGGTTTACTCTGAGTAAAACTGACAATAAATACAACCCATAGCTGTACAAATAAATTGGCATAATGTTAATTATAATATAATGTTAATTTATTTGATTGCTTCTTCTGTAATGCTACAAAAATTATCTTCGATGTCATGTGTAGCAGATCAAAATGATCATTCTTATTTGTCGTTAACTCAGTTAAAATCAAATCAGATTTTTGGTATTTATATGGTGGATTTTTTTTTCAAAGGCATTTTACCTGCCAAATATAAATTGGGGTAATTTTCAATGTCATTTTCAGAAAGTGATTACTACATAATTTACTATTTTTGCAAACCAGCAATTTAGGAAGGTCTTTGAATGCTAGCTATTGTAGCTGATACTGGCATCTTGCTCAGTTATGGTTTTAATAAGCACAGATTAGTTGCGGCTTGCTTTTAATTATATTAAAATTGCAAAGCAGTCAATAAAGACAAATTAAAACAACAACAATTAGCTTTTGTCAAATGGCTGACAAATGGTTTTGTCAAGAAAAATTAAGTTTCTCAGGAGCAATTTCCAAAAGCGGCTTGCGTTAGTGAAAGTACGAGGTGGCACCAAGGCCTTTTTAAAAATTTGACAGAAAATAATAAACTATGCTTCCATAGCTGACCTTAAATGGTGGCATTGAGCTGAAGCGTCTCTTGATTATGTACTGATTGTGTAGCTATGTCCCCAATGGAAGCTTTGTAAATGTAGAAAATATAAAATGCTAAAAGAAAACTATAAAAAGAAACAACAAAGCCATTCATTTAATTGTTGTGTATATCAAATGTCCAGTCCTCCAAATCAGTCTCAAACCACAACTAGCACTTCAGCACACATTTTCTGAAGCATAGTCCTGTTCCGGTAACGTATGAATGGAATCCTTTGTGTCAACAGAGTTTCATTTGAATTCATCTTTCCTTCCCCCAAAATGTTTAAAACAGGTCGGCTTGCACATGGACATAGCATTACAGCTCTTATACTTACATATTTCCATATTTGGCAAATTATCCTGTTTCCAATATTTGTCTAACAGAATCCATCCTCTCATCAAGCAGTTATGCTATACACACTTACCTGGCAGTAAGTCCTGTTAAACTCAGTTGGACTTAACGGTAAAGGGACCCCTGACAGTTAAGTCCAGTCACAGATGACTCTGGGTTTGCGGCGCTCATCTCGCTTTACTGGCCGAGGGAGCCAGCGTTTGTCCGCAGGCAGCTTCCGGGTCATGTGGCCAGCATGACAAAGCCACTTCTGGCGAACCAGAGCAGCACGGAAACACCATTTACCTTCCCTCCGGAGCGGTACTTATTTATCTACTTGCACTTTGATGTGCTTTGATGTCCAATCTCACATAAGGTTTCACATACCCAGATAAAATGATAATGGACATTAATGGAATTTCATAAGCAATAATCCTATTAGCACATGATGCCATCTCCTTTTGATACTTCTGTACATCCCCACAACTCCACCCCCACAGCTGCAACAGTTAATAGTCTGATTAACTGTTTATGTTTCCCATTCCTATTGGTGATCTATCTGGGGCCTCCCTCCTCCCCCTCCCCCTCCTCTTGGTTTGTGCATAACACAGCAAATAGGACTGAGAATTCAAGAATCACCCAAATAGAAGGTGGAAGGGAATAGTGGCACTGCTGCCATTTTGGCTCATCCAACAGGAACTAGTCTACTAGTTCTAAGCTTTCTAACCCCTTTCTCTATCCAAATATCCCAACTCTGCTTGTGGGAGTCTCCGGGCCAAGTAATACACATGATCTGAAAGCGTTGTGGCAGTATTTCCCGATGTCTTTTAAGCAACTTAATGTAACTGACATTAACTTAATCCTTGGCTCCACCCCTTTTCCCAATCAAAATACACACCCAACCTCCCAAGTTTCTAGCAGCTGATAGGGAAATGTTACTTTTGGTCCACTTTGCAGCTGCTTTAAGGTCTTTAAAAGAGAGGTTGGGAGATCCAATTGTGGGTCTCAAGTGCCTTGGCACTCAGGCAAAAACAAAGACCAGTCTTGAAAACACACACACACACACACACCAGTTTGAAAATGGGGAGCAGAACCACTCTTAACTTCTAAACAAAGACTAGTCTTGAAAACACACACACACACCAGTTTGAAAATGGGGAGCAGAACCACTCTTAACTTCAGTAAACCACAGCTGAGACAACAGATTAAATCGACAAAGTGTTCATTATACATTTCAGCAGGGCTTGGTTTATTGCATGCTCCCATTATCCTGCTGTAAGTTTATTTCGTTTGACTGATGTTCCTAATAGCGTGTCTAGTGCCACGATAAAGAGCCATTGCACAGATTACAGAAGTCGACGTTCCCAGTGTGTGCTGCCTGTGCCTTTTCTGTAACAGTTGACAGCTTGAGGTTTCACAATTGTTTGCTCGTGTGCTGGTTCTTTTCAGGCATTAAAAAATGCAGCCTGTACACTGCACCCGTGTCAGCAGGTCAACAGATCAAGTGCCCAGGAGTCATGATACAGGAGTTCTGGAGTAGGGTAAGAAGTGCAGAACTGGACTGAAAGGATAAAGATGTCCCAACAAATTTCCCAAGAGGAGGGAAAGGGTCAAAGAGAAGCTAGGTATAGAATGGGGATTCTGCTAGATGGTGCTTCTTTGGCCACGGCAGCACTATATATATATATAAAAAAAACCTGGAAGGGGCCAATAAGGCTTGGGTGATGGCTACAGCTTATCATCTGTGGACTGCTCTCTTGAGTGAGACCTCCCTGGCACCATCATTAACATCCTTTTGATGCCAGGTTGGAATAGGTTGATGGCCTAACGAATACAATGCTTTTCCTTGCTTGTTCTTGTTGTTATCCTTCCTATTTGGTTTGTTTGTGGTTTGTTGTTCCGTGTTTCTCCAAAAAAAATAAGCCATACCCCGAAAATAAGCCATACCCCCAAAATAAGCCATAGTGATAGGCAGTTTAACCTTGTAGGTTAAACTGTACCATACTTAATAATAATAATAATAAAAGACATCCCCTGAAAATAAGCCACCGTGTGGTTTTTTTTGTTTTTTTTTTGAGGAAAAATAAATATAAGAAGGTGTCTTATTTTTGGAGAAACACGGTAATAGTGCTGCTGCTGCTGCTGTTATTAGTATTATTTCATTTCATTTCATTTCTATACTGCTTTTTATTTTTAGGGGGGGGGGACTGAAAGTGGTTTACAGCCTACATTAAAACATCAAATAAAACAATCCAGAATAAAACATTACTGAAGAAAGTCAAGTATACATGCATTCAAAGCAACATATTGAAATGCATCATTTTATATGTTATGCCTTTGGCCTTTTAGCTATTTTGTAAGTTGTTTAACATTAGGCAACTAAAATGTCAACGATCTATCTTTGAATTAGGACCAGAGTGGCTAGATTTCAAGTCCACATCCAGATAGGAAGCCACCCACTGTCTCCTAGCTTAATATCTAGCTTCTTCTTGTGAAGAAGAAAAACAGGGCATGTACCCTGCCCTGAGCTTCTTGGAGAAAAGACAAAATGAAAATATATGAAGAAATTATAGTTATTTTCCATATTTGAAAAAGAGAGCCTATCCTGATTTAGAACAAATTGGTCAGCCACACTATGAAAACAATACGACTGTTGGAATAGCAGGGAGTCATCACATTTCACCTACCAAGTTCCCTCTGCAATAACTGGATATTTTCCTAATGTAACAAGGATCAGCACCATAGCTAAATCTGGTTATGTTTGCATTCAGTAGTATCCAGATAACCCGATCATCACTGTTTCTTCCCAGGGTTATCATGAGGATGGGGAGCAAGATTCATTTGCACCTTCATTAGAAAATCTACAGGTACTCATTTGCATATTCAGACCTTTAAACCTCCCCCTTAAATGAATTCACACAAGACTCATAATTTTGGTTTGGTTTTTGGCAGAATTTAGGCCACAACTTTATTGATTACAGCAAGTGAGTGGTTGCATAGGCTCTGGTTTGACTAGATCCCTGCCATGCAGGTAGCGCTGACCCAGGCTTCCAGCATAGGTCAGCCCAGGGTGAACACCTGGATAGGCGAAAAGCCGGGGACATGCACCCAGGTGCCCCCTGGACTCAGGCACGGGCACAACCCCCTCACAGGGTTGACCAAGCCATTGAGGGTTTGGAGGTTGTCAGGTCTCACAGCAACGTGTGTCTTCTTTAAGGGAGGACAGGATATACAGTCATACCTCGGTTTAAGTTCGCTTCGGTTTGAGTACTTTCAGTTTAAGTACTCCGTGGACCCGTCTGGAACAGATTAATCTACTTTCCATTACTTTCAATGGGAAAGTTCGCTTCAGGTTAAGTACAGACTTCCGGAACCAATTGTGTACTTAAACTGAGGTACCACTGTACATTCAGCAAGAATGTGGTTTGTGTTTCTCTTGCTATCACCTTCTTAAGAGACATTCCAGATGATGGTTTTATTATGCACTAAATGTTCAATAAAGGCACAGCTGTTACTCAGTTATTTCAGGGGGATCCAGATGTCTTATTGTAGCCGTGAGGAACCTCTGGCCCATGGGCCTAATTAGGGCTGGCCCACCTAAATTGGCCCACCGGGCCATTTCCCCCAAACCACACTAATATGTGATGTCATGAATGAGGCAGGTAAAGACATGACTGCAAAGGAACAACTGGGAGATTAAAGTTTGCGCCAAACTGTTCCTTGGCAAACAGGGCTCAGTCAGCTGATCGGCAGAGAAAGTGAGCCCCTTTGAGGCAAGTCAGTTTGAAGTTGTCAGTTTGAGGGATTCAAACTGCACCTTCAAATAGACACACACACCCCTTTGCAGAAAGCTTTGTCAATCAGCAGAGGAAAAATGCACCTGCAATGGACAGAGTGACTCATCAGCTGATAGTGCCAGTCAACTGAGTGACACTGACACTGAGCCCCTTTGAAATTGTCCATTTGCAGGCATGGTTTGGATCTGAACCATGCCTGCAAATAGATAAAGCAGGGCTTTCTATAAGCATTAACCAGCCATTTGGTGCTGACCATAAGTCTATTTGAATTTGTCACCTGACATCCTAATGCTATCAGGTGATTGAGAATGTTCATGCATTCCCATAAAAAAGGAGAGGGTGATCATGCAATGTCCTACCATCAGATGTGCCGGGTTGTGTCCAACATTGGGGGGGGGGGCTGTCATGCCCATATGATGAGGCCCGGCGGGGCCCATCATGCCCTCTGCATGGGAAGGCCCAACGGGGTCTGTCCGGCTGTGGAATATTGAAAAGCTCCCTCCGTGAATTTGGGGGGGGGCTTGCCCCCCACAGCCCCCATAGATGGCAGCCTACCTATCATTTTGTAGGACATTGTAGGAATGCCCTACCATTTTGTGTTCTTTGCTATTCTTCTTTCTACTCCCTTTAAAACTTTTTTATGCAGCCATTCACAGAGGCTATCTGGTTCATTCCTGGTTTTATGCATGGATCAAGAAGTGTTTAGTGATCATAAGCCACTTTCAAAAGTGAAGAAAGTCTTGCCGCTTCAGTGTTGGAATCAAAGCAACAAAAATGCCAAAGAAAGCTAGAGCCTTTTATGTGGTCCCTTCACATGTGTATAAACGGTTTCTTTGGATCACAGCAAAGTGTGTCTTTCATCCTCTTATCAAGAAGTGAGGAGGATCCTATAGCACACTGGGTTTCAAACTCTAGCTACAAGGAAACCCTTTTCACATTAATGTGTCTGCCAATAAATGTCTGGACATCTGCAACAGAACCCCTGTGTTCCAAAGGATTCTGGGAAATATTATAGAGGAGACGAGTTCACACATGACTGGATACTGTCTAGTCCTGTAGGCCTCACTCTTGTCCTACGTGATCTGAGATGTATGCTCTAGTTAGAACATTTCCCAGAATCTTCTGCAAACCACTCCTCTGCAGCTGTGGCTGTGCTGTACTGTATTTTAAGAGTTACTGGCAGAGATGGTCAACCTGTCTGTCAGAAAATTATCTGCCCTTATTATTAAGAAACTCCTGAAAAACTACACATCCTGGAACTCAGTTTGAAAAGCACCTATCTAGCTGGATATTCTTTTTCTGTACTCCCATAGGTTCTGCCTTAGAGTGTACCCTTTGTGTCAGCTTCTTGACATTGTTACATGTTGTGCTTGTCGACATCCAAGGACAAACAGATTAACTTTCGGCTTGCTTTTATAATTAGCCTCCACTTCAGTATTAAAGCTACCAGAAAGATTTTGGATTCATAGGCGAGGTGTGCAGTAGTACCGTGTCCTGATGTGGCACCTGTTGGGTTCATTTTAAACTAAGGGTATTGGTAAACTAAGGGTATTGGCTTGTTCTTGGCAACAGATCATAGTTAAGGGGAGAGAAAGTATTTGATTTGGATGACCCAGCAAACTTTGGCTGAGTCCCCATGCCACACTGGGGACCGAAGAGGCACAAAGCTGGTGTGAGCCCCTCTCTGGAAACAAGTACATTTACATAGTACCTGTATAAACCATAGTTTGGTTTACCAGGGTGTGTGAACCAGGCCATTTTATCCTATCCTTACTGTACGGACAAAAATAATAATTGGCTACACACTTCTAGCTTTATTGAATGTTAGTGTCAAGGCAGAACATGTTTCTCCAGATATACTAAGGGTTTGGTGGGCTCTATTGATTGGTGAATATATATAAACTGTGGTGTCAATACAGTGAGGTTTTTTTTTTCACTATAAACTATTTTCTAGCAGAGTCCATTTGATTATAAGCAGGCAACAAAAATGTACATTTCAGATCCCTTCCATTTAAATAGTCTTCATATTCCGTGTACTTTATAAAAATGCATTTGTTGGCATACAGGGAGTTGTGGTTGAATTCAGACCCATGGCTCATGCATCCTGGAAGTCTTATTTTGAGAGCAAATCTAATCATTCCAAATTGATTACACAAATGCTATAGATATTTAATTTCCATAGTGTTTATAATATGTGGCGTGGCTGATTGGGCTCTTCAATTCTGTGGTTGACCCACCAGTTTATAATTCACCAGTTCATAAACTTTTAGAAGCATACATGCCTCATAAACAGAATGTTGGAGTTATTGTTGTAGGTCCAATTAAATCTTTCCAAAGTTGCTTTTACTGAAAAGAAAAGAAAATCTCAGAGACATACTTCATCTGGAATCAGCTGTTTTCCAGTTTTGCTTTTACAGAAAGTATTTATTTTGTACCTTTGCCATTGCTTTTAAAGCAGAACATTAATAGTTGTAGGGCATTTTAGAATGAAGGGAATTAAAAGTCTAACCTCCCAAGAAAAGAGAAACTTATACCAAGTTATTTAAAACAGACAAAAATACATATAACCGAAGCAACTATGCACATTACAAGCAACTGGAGCCAAAAAGGTAATGAAAAATTGGCAGAAATTCTAGGCTGCATATTAAGTCTTCCCTGTGGCAAACTGGAAATCCGAAAGTGATGGAAAAGTGGGCCAGAAATCCTTCTAAGAGCCTATTCACATTCTTTCCCCTGTGGATTTGATGCATTCATTGAGTGTATCCGATTCCTTCTTATGGCACCCATCTCCAGCAGGTAAGCACCAGTAGACCTCAGTTGTCTTCATAGCCTGTTGGTGTTGGAACTACAAGTTGCTCAGTTGAACATGGTACATTTTAATTCTTTTGTTGGTAGATACTGCTTCCTACTCTTAATGTTTTGCCTAGAAACACGAAACTCGGGCATAGAAAGCTCCTGGTCTCAGGACACTTCTCCACACCTCCACAAGCATCTTTCAGCTGCTCTCACACTAGTTATGCTCCTGTGGGTGCTATTAAAGAAGGCTAGAAAGTTATTATTTATGTTTTTTTACATTTAGCACATGCCCTCATAGACCTTATACATTGCATCCAAGTTTCAAAACAAAACACATTTTGGTGATTTACAACAGAAGTCATTTCAAACAAAACTGCATGATCAGTTTTTATAAAAGAAAGAGAAGAAAAAGAAAAAGAGAAGAACATTTCCCCTTAAAAATATGTTGTGGTGCCAAATCCCTAAATTGCCTTTTAAAATCAGATGGCTCTGTGAAACGATTTGGGGGTTCTCTGGCAGCAGGTCCCAAGAAGAAAACTAGAAGAAAAATATAGTGCATAAATGGATGTTATGTATCCCCCCTTTGGACTGCGGCCTGTCTATTTTGGGTACCAAATGAATAAATATATGAAAATATGAAGTACTTTCCCCCCCTCTAAGCACTGAATATTTGGGGTAGAGAAGATCATTAATATTCCTTCATGCCTTTGGGCCTTGATTAATGTCTTTCCACACTCCCCATGACTTTCTCTCCCCCCTCACTTCAAAACATGCTTGGCATTTAGGAGTTTTAAAGCAATTTCCTCCTTTGCCCTCACCTGGGATCACGGCTGTCCCAAAACCTTCTTCTGACCTCAGTATTGTGTTTTCATTTAAAACAGGGGTATGTCTATAAATGTCAGCCGTACAGAGCAATTAGAAGTTTGAAAAGAGCTGTAACATAAACCAGCATTATAGTGAAATGGATACCACGCTAAGCTGCCTGCAATCCACTTGCTGTTGGAAAGACAATATCCTGCCATTCTCCCATGGTGGCCTTGAATGGAACACGTTTGACTGAGACTTGACCCATAATTCAGATAAGTGTCTGCGTGGCTTGAAACAAAAGAGAAACACAGCAAGAGGGGAACTCAGCAAATTGGGCTGGTGGCTTGCCAGTGCAAGGCAGAAATGTGACACTGGATTAGGCCTTAATAGCTGTCTGTGGTGCTATCAATGAAATCCAATGCTATCTCTTGCTTCTCAGCATTTGTAGGGCAGGAGCATGCAATTTGGTCTTGCGTGACATCCCCATTATTTGTGTGTGGTGGAAGAAGACTGAATAAATTCTGAAACCAGCCTCCCACAACTGCAACTGCACACATTTGTTGCAATAAGAGTTTTATGAAGTTGTTGACAATATTGCCTTGTTTCTGGAGGTGCATCTGATCGTTTGCAGAACTGCTTCCACCCACGTGAACTGGTCTATCCGTTGTGGTCCTTTCTGGAGGCCATCCTCTGAGCTCCACCACCAAGAAAGGTGCCGTTTCTGGGTGCTTGTGGGTGACAATGTATCCACAGCTGTTTCTTATTCTAATCATGCCTGTAGCTCTTTGAATCCTCCCATTAGTTCTTCCTCTGGCCCATATTAATTTCCTCTTTGACTTTTCTACCTGTAGCATGTTTCAGAAGCTTATTAGGTGTGTGTGTGTATCCATCCAAACATTTCTAATAGTTGATCGCTGGATCATACTGTGTATGATTTTTAGTATTTAATGGTTAAAGTATTATAATTTTTTAAATAATTGTATTTATTTCCTGGTCAATTATATTATCTGTACATATGTACCAAGTATTGTATGTTTTAGAGTCCTCTTTGTTACTTTGGAGTCATTGACTCTTTATTAGTAAACTAATATATTTTCCATATGGCAAGTGACCAAAAAGTTGACCGATTTATAATTTTTTTTAAAACCCACTGGATCAGATGAAAGGCTCATCTAATTCAACATCCTGTACTCAACAAGATGCCCACAAGCAGGACCTGAATGTAACAGCATTCTCCCCATTTGCAGATACCCGCAACTACCGGTATCATGGCCAGCCCAGCTGATAATTGTGGATTTCTTCAATCCTCTTTCCAAGCCATTGCTACATCTTTGTGGGAGTGAATGCCAAAGTTTAACTATGTGGTATGTGAAGAAGTACTGCCTTTTGTCTGCTTTGAATCTTTAGCATTCAGCTCCATTGGATAATCCTGGGTTCTAGTATTATGAGGGAGGGGTGTAGATGCATAGACTTCATAGACCTAAAGCCCGGGTTTTGTAGATTTTAGAGGGGAGCCTCCCATCCTCTGGGGCAAAGAGCTGCCATCGCTCCCCAGCCTACTCTTCTGCACAGACTCTTCTTTGAGTCCCTCCCAGCTGGCCTCACCTGAAGCTGATCAGTGAAATTTAGAAGCCTCTGGGCTGCTGTGGCTGTGCCTCTCCTCCCGCTCCAACTTCTCTTGAGTCTCTGATGCCAACAGTTGGCATGAGTGCCTGGGAAGAGAAGGGCTTCCCCCACACAAGCCCCAGCTGCACATTCTCAGAGGCTGTTGGCAGGTGGAGGGTGGCAACCGGGCAGCAGCAGACACTCTTAAGGACATGGGCCCTCAGCAGCTGCCCCACCACACTGTCTCCTGGTGCCAGCCTTGAGTCTCATTGAGTCCCATCAGGGCTGTCTTAAGCATATGCGGCGCCGGGGTGCAAAGATCCGCCCAGCACCCCTCCGGTTGCCCACTCCCAGGCGTGCAGGAGGGCAGAGTTGGCCGGCCGCCTCAGCGTCTTGCTGACTTGGTTGCCCCCGAACTCAAGGCACAGAGCTGCCCACAGCAGAAGAGCCCGCCGAGACACTTCCACTGATGGTTGGGCTCTTCCTCGGACTCAACTCTTGGGCCCTGGACTCTCAGCCTGGTGCCTCTGAGAGCCCAACGCCCAGGTGCCCCACACCCCCAGCACCTATGGGTAAGATGGCCCTGAGTCCTATGAGTCCCAGGTTACTGCCTGCAAGCTGAAAGCATCACATAAATGCCAAACATTTGCTTTTGGATGCTGGCCAGAAATGGCCAGCTGATATTTTCTCAACAGGTCATCTGGAAGTAACAAAGCAACACATATGTGCTGCTTCCATTGCTGCTGGAGAGTGTCACATCCCTGCTTTGGGAGGGAGGCACCTTTGCAAATAGGAGTTGGCAGAGAACCCACCTGTAGTTTGCAGTAAAAACGAGGCAGAGAAAGCTGTAAGGGGGTTGAAGTTGTAGCCTAGAACAGGATTAACAGCAGCCTTATCTGTTCAGTTGGCGGGTATTTGCATCCACCACCTCTGCTTTTAGCTTTGTAAATATTATGAAGTCACCATCAGTCTCCAGTATTGTTTCATGCCAAGGAAACTAAACCTGATTGCTGTACACTCTGATCCTCTCACCACATTGGAAAGTGGGGGATGTTTAACAGCACAATAATTATCATTATCCCAGCATGGATCCATCTTACCCAGGCATCCCCAAACTGCGGCCCTCCAGATGTTTTGGCCTACAACTCCCATGATCCCTAGCTAACAGGACCAGTGGTCGGGGAAGATGGGAATTGTAGTCCAAAACATCTGGAGGGCCGAAGTTTGGGGATGCCTGATCTTACCAAATGATTTGCAGTTCAGCAGTCTAGGGAATACAGAGATTTTGGTGGTGGCTTCACCTAAACTTTCATTGCTCTTTTAATGTTGATCCATCCCATCTCTGCTGAAAGGAACTAGAGTTACTAGGCAGACAGCAACTTACTTCTAAGCAGATCTGGAAAAGCCTTGTCAGAGCACAGGACGCTGTTCTTCCATAGGACTCTTCAGATTCTGGTTTACTGTTCAACCGTGCAATTAGCTAGCATTACGTGGGTGTTCTTGAGGCTTTTCAACCATTTCCAAATGCATTGCACACTTTAGGTTAATCTAACCGCAGTTGCTTCATAAGCAGATTTCTTTGGTGGCCTGAATGATCCAAAGCCCACTGGAAGTCAATGAAAGATTCCTATTGTCTTCAAAAGGGACCTACATCAGACCTTATATGTCTGGGAATTAATGAGCTGGCGAAGTGCTACTATTTCTGTCTTGATGCCACAGTACCTTGGCTGCAACAGCACTGTATTTCAAGAACTGTGAGCTTAGGTGTGCTATTTGAGAACTGGTGTCCCTGAATGAATGCAAACGCACACACGGCACCGAAAAGCAGAGCAACACTGCTGTAGGAAAGAAGGCTCCCAATTATTACACAGTTGCTTAGGCATCCTACTCTGCATTCTGCAAAGTGCAGACATGTTGCATAAATATGCTCTGAGGCATAAAACCCCCAATAAGCATAAATCTGCGGCTTGAGAGAAACACAAGATGAACCAGAGAGAAGCAAACCAGGAAAGGTGGGAGGAGGCAAGAGAAGGAATATCTTGCTTTCTCCCACCCTCTGAAGTAAGCGTCTGCTTTTTAGATCTGGGATTTAAATGATTAATAGAAAAGGGCATGGAAATGTTTTTAATTTGCACATTGGGTGGGATTCCACTAAATACTTGCAACAGGACTTCCTCCCTCCACATTGCCCCCTCAGTGATCCTTAAACAGGCTAGGTTGGGTTGGGGGGATTCCCAGAACCAATTTAGGAGGCAGAGGGAAGAGAATGTTCCATTGTCCTACACTGAAGACAACACATCGTATTTTGATTGCAATATTGGAATCTCAAGAATATATTTGTGGAACAGTTTAGAGAAATGAGGAAATGGGAAAAGCTTTGATCAGCAGGCTTTTTAGAATATGCAGAGACTTGGAAAGGGGGTTATGTTGGACCAAATAACCCAAATATTTGTTCACTATAATTGTCACCCAAAGCTGCCTCTTTTAAGGGTAGCCAAAGCTTCTCTCGAAATTTAGCTCCCATCATTTAAAAATTAAATACTGCTAAAGCAGATTGAGGTGATAGATAGCAGAATGGAGTTCAGCATTTCAGTGGAATATACTAAGTTTTAAGTATTGTATATGTTGAGAGAGAGAGAGAGAGAGAGAGAGAGAGAGAGAGAGAGAGAGAGAGAGAGAGAGGCTTTTCACAACCCTCCGCCCCATACAGCTTTTCCTCTCTAATTGCTTATTGAGGTTTTCAATCAAGTACCAACAAAATAGATAATGTAAGAAAACAAGGACATAAGCATGCACATAAACGGAAACATTAATTAACATAAGCATGCAGGTGGCAACATGGAAGAAAACAAAAGGGATATCATTAGAGAGAAGTCTGTTTGCATGCAAGTTTAGGTACATATGTATATTTGTTGGACAAGCCATATCTTGTGTAGGTAATGGTCCACCTGTTTCTTCTTGATTTATGAAGGTGAGAAAGCTCCATCAGTCCACTTGCCAGTCATACTTGCTGAGTTAGCTTTTCTACCAAGGCTATGTCCCATACAATTTACCACACATTCAGGATTATTTCCACTCATTATTCTGTTGGGGTGGTCCCATATGATCCCTATTTCAATACTGTGTGTACCTGCAAAAGTTTTGGGAAGGCTGCACTGCTTCAATTCCAATTAGTGCATATGATGTAACCCCACTGAAACACCATAATTTTGTATACCACAAATGTTCTGGTTATTTTTGTTCCATTTGTATTGCACCCTTGCTTTTCCAGACAGCAATACTGTATTAGCATTGGGGAAGCATTGCATAACAAATGAAAGCAGGGAAAAAATATCCAGCACTGATTATTATATTATTATATCAATAACAAGTTGAAGAATTTGCTATAATTAGCAGAACAATTTTCAAATTTCAGGCAGTTTTTTTAGTGTAAGCAAGTGTGACAGATTCAGTGGGATGGGCATTTTTTCTTACTGGCAGACCCCCTTTTTGTTTAAAAGCCTCCCCTCCATGTGTGCATATGTACGTACATGCACATGTACACACATATACAGAAAAGAATTCTGAAAAGTTGCCACCAGACAGGATAAAACTATTGTCCTGCCCTAGTGACTGTCCAACTGCCTGGGGGAGATTCTGGACCAGACTGCCCTTCAGCCCAGTTCTAGGAAAAAATAAACAAAAAAAGAGGAGTTGTGGACTGCTGTTCCCCAAAGCCCTGGGGACATACAGCTCAACTAAAGCACCCTTGTGAAATGTTCTTCTAACACAAGGGTAGGTTTAGCAAGCATACAGTCTTAAAACATGGGGGAGATTCTAGTGAGAAATTCCAGAGAATGAGTATTAGAATATAAAGAATTAAATGGGATGGGAGGAAGAAAATAGGAAGACAAACATCTCTCTCTCTCTCTCTCTCTCTCTCTCTCTCTCTCTCTCTCTCTCTCTCTCTCTCTCTCTCTCTGACACACACACACACACACACACACACTTGCAAAAAGCATCAATAAAGTGAACCTGTTTTTACTAGTTACATGTTTTGACTAGGTACATGCTACCTCATTGAGCAGAACCTTGGATTTCAGAGCACATGCAGATATGTTCTTAGAGAAATCAACACTGGAGTTGTGATTAGATGTCAGTGCCTGAACTAAGCAGAAGATTTGGACACAGGTATCCTTCACTTTTCTCACTTCTCTGAATGTTGTGATCCAGTTCTCAGCTCAAAAATAACTCCACTCTCCCCCAGTATCCCAAGTGCATATAGGCATTTAAATATGAATTTTCTCATATATATATATATATATATATATATATATATATATATATATATATATATGGGACCCAGGTGGCGCTGTGGTTAAACCACTGAGCCTAGGGCTTGCTGATCAGAAGGTCGGCGGTTCGAATCCCTGTGACGGGGTGAGCTTCCGTTGCTTGGTCCCAGCTCCTGCCAACCTAGCAGTTCGAAAGCACGTCAAAATGCAAGTAGATAAATAGGAACCGCTATAGCGGGAAGGTAAACGGCGTTTCCATGTGCTGCTCTGGTTTGCCAGAAGCAGCTTTGTCATGCTGGCCACATGACCTGGAAGCTATACGCCGGCTCCCTCGGCCAATAATGCGAGATGAGCGCGCAACCCCAGAGTCGGTCACGACTGGACCTAATGGTCAGGGGTCCCTTTACCTTTACCTTTATATATATATATAATCAGATTAAAGCAAAATGGAATGGAATGAGGTTATGAATGGATATATGTAAAAAATAAAATAAAAATGACACCAACTGCAAAGAGAAAGATCTGTTCTGACTTTCAATACGTTGTAAGGCAGCCCCCCCTGACCTGGTGCCCTGCAGAGTTTTTGAACTCCAACTCCCATCAGCCCCAGCAAGGATGATAGGCGTTGTATTCCGAAACATCTGGAGGGCATCATTTTGGGGAAGGTTGCTATAAGGTTATACAAATACTGGGTATTATTAATGGTATTTACATTTCCATGCTTTTCTAACCACTCACCTATCAAGTTGCAACCCAGTAGTAAAATGACTTCTGAAAGGTGCTTTATTTCTACTTCAGTAACGTAACTCAACACGCGTGCCTCATTTTCTAAATGATGATTGGGCCTTTCTCCCTTTTCTCCATTGCGCTCCAACACCGCTACCCAGCAGGCTGCTCCTTGCTACATGAGGCTTTATACCACTAAAATGAAATAGGAACACATGCCAGGCCTCCAAACATGGGGCAAGCAAGCGGGAAATGTGCAGAACCCAGTGCCAACACTCTCTAAGCCAAAACCCAAATAAAATGCTTGAGTAACAAAGAATCACCTGGTTTCTTTCCTTATTGGCAAAGACAAATGTCACAAGCCGTCTTGTACTGTATGATGAAGCACGTGCTAAGCGTAGGCTGAGGGCGCACTCCGATTACACTGTCATTTTTATCTGTGAGAGGATTTGTGAAGCGTTATGCAGGCACTCAGAGGATAAAACTTCAGTGAACTCAATGGACCTCGGGGTTTTTTTTAAAAAAAATGAGAGGGGGAAATCAGCTGAGGATGTGGCCTGCTGTAGCCACAAATGTTTACGAGCATAGCATTTTTCACATTAAAGAATAAGATTAGAAAGAAAATGTCTTGAAATGTAAAGAGACGCAGCCCACTGATGAGACAGGACCACCAAACAGGGGACCACAGTGGTTTTGTGGGTGGCCCCTGTAGCTATTGGCGAAATAGCATGGAGGAGAAAAACAACATAAAGATATTAGGTAATGGAGTGGGGCTGGCTGATAACCACACACATCTTTCCTCAGTAGTATGAGGGTTTGTCCAGATGACAGATTTGTTCAGCCATGGAAACTACAGTGTAGACTTATTACAGGCAGCTCAGGAAGGTTCTGCTTCCGAACCTGGAGGTAGTCAACAGCTGTCCTTAGTAAGTAATCCTCCATGATGATGCCCAATGCTCTTTTAAAGTTGGTGCTCATCACCACATCGTGTGGTAGCAAACAGCGTTGGCAAATCCCACAGTTTAACAATGTGCTGTGTAAAGAGGTACTTCCCTTTGTCTCTTCTGAATCTGCCACCATTAACCTTCATTGGATCATGGCCCTGGGTTCTGCTAGATCTTCAGATCAGTTACACCACACCAGATCACTAGAAAGAGGCACCTTGCCTGCCAAAATGTGACCAGCCATCTTGTTTCCAGTCTTTAGCTAACTCTGGCTTCATACACATCTTCTCCGTTTGGACTGAAGTTGGGGGAAATGCGTTAAAATGCAGTATTTCTTAATAAACTACAAGGTAGATGGATGCAGGGTAGATATGGATTGTGGCCACGGTCATGTGTACACTGCTCCTCAAACCATTGGTGGGAGCTCACAGGATGTAGAGTAAATGGGAGAGTGTACACCACCTCTCTTACTTTTTGTAATGGTATCCACTAGACAAAATAAACAAATCATAGTAACCCCTCGTTCCCTGATTTGGGCTGCAGATATACTATGCATTTGGTTTTTTGAAACACATTTGAAGCACATTCTTTCTCTCAACAATCTTTTCCTCAAAGAATTCTGGGCACTGTAGTTATCCTACCGTGGAGATACAATTCCCATCAGCCCTCAATAAACTACAGTGCCCAGAGTTCTTTAAGGGGTGTGTGCTTCGAATGTCTCTGCAGCCTCTCTCTCTTGCAAAGGTGAGGCCTGACCATTATTTAGGCACACCAGATCTACAAGAAATGGCAGACATGCTCTCTGTATATTTATTTCTTCATCTGAGATATTTCTTCTCACAACAATGACAACAATAATAATTTACAGCTGTTTACATACTGCTTAATCACTGAAGTTTCTAAGCAATGTAGGTGATTTATATGCCACTTCAGACTTCAAATATCTCTCTAAGTTTACAGCATTATAAGAATATCACCAAAATACATTTTAAAATCCATGTTTTAAAGCAACGCAGATTATAATTCCAATGAGCCCATGAGTAAACATGCATCAGATTGCAGAGTGATGTTTTATCAGTGATTGGTAAGGGGGTTACTTCCCCCTGCCCCAGAACAAAGTGCACTTCTCTTGAGAGGCACAGAAATGCCAATCTTATTTTCAGACAGAGAAAGATCCTGGAGTCCTGGAAGTCATCTGATCCACAGCTTAGCAGCTACAGTCCTAACAGTCCAAAGCCGAAGAAAACTCACTTTTCAAAAAAGGCACCAGCCTTCATCCCCAAAAGGAGTCCCCCTTCAGATGAAATTTATCTTATGCTTGCCAAATCCACCACTCTTTCTTCCAGATTCCCAAGGCAAGTGACAAAATGAGGTTAAAAAAATTCACCCCCAGAGTGACAGCAGCTCATAGCTTCCCTTATGCAACTGTAGCAGGTGGAGAAGCTGTTTGCGCATCGATGCCGGTGATATATTTGGATGCTCTGCTATTTGTCACAGCACGTCATGAACAAGTTGACTTCATCTGAAGGAGCATAAAAATAGACCGAGAGGCACATCTGACACAAACAAGGAGACAAAGGCGTACGGTAAAATGTAACGTGAGCTTTCCGAGGCTTGCCCTGGCAGAGACATCATTGAAGCGCTTCCTCAATGTGCTCAGAATAGAAACTTTGTTTCTGCGCAGCAACTTTGAGTGCACAAAGGCTGCCCAATGTGCAGCAGCTAGCTATAAAAAGAGAGGGTGGAATCCTCCTGTGACAGAACAAGAATCAGCACATGGCTTGCATCCTCGTATACCCTCATTTTCCCTAGTCCCTGCATTCTGACTACCTTGGTAGTCCCCTGTCTCTATTTTGCATTTGGGGGATGATTTGAAGACTGGCATTTGTATGTCATCTGTCCTCACCCCAACTTTTAAAAAGTACCTGACCCTTTTCCTGGTGTTTGTAGAAAATCCATCATTAGTCCATCTTGTTTTTCTCTCCCATTTTTTTTTATAATAGAAATTCATTGTATCATGGCTTTACAGTATTTTAATGTAGTTTATGGTGATAGGAGATCCTCCTATTAAGATTAATTTATCTTTGCATGGAATGTTAAGAAGATAAAGAGGTCCTTCTCACTTCCATTTTTTTCTTTTCTCTTCTTTTTCTTTTTCTTCTTCTTCTTTTTGAGCAATCTGTTCTCCCTGCCCTTCAAAAATGTTTGGTGTAACAAAAATACCATATGGAAGAAAATGCAGAAAGAATGAGCTAAATAATGAGGTTGGGGGAGGGGGACCATCTGCCACCCAAAATTGCAACAGAATGTCACCCTAAGAATAGCAAGCAGAATCCCTTCTCTAGGAGATTCTGTTCAATAAAGTATGTTAATATGTGCAAGCCAGGTGAACATGTATTTCCTACCTTCAAACCCTCAAGTTCCATTAAAGTTGCTTGTGTGCTTCTATTACCTGCGCTAATGGACCCGGATGAAGCAGGACCAAAAGAGGTACAAGTTGCCCAGTTTTGAAATCATGCCTCAACTGAAGGATGCAGTGCAATGCTAGTGATCTTTGATGAGACCATCAATGTAACCATTCCTTTGTCTCTCACTGTGATTATTGAATAAACTAATTGGTAATAACTCTTCTCTCTTTTTTCCTGCTTCTTTGCTGCCACAGAGGGAGGGATCTGATTCCCCGAAGCCTGACAATTGCAGGTCTATTCAAAAAGGAACCAGAACAGACAAGAGTTACAAAGAAAAAAGGAAAACAGAAATTTGGTTCTGCAGTTTTATAAACTTTCTAAATATCATGGTTGGCATGTCCAAATAAGAATGTCTTCAACAAGCACTAGAAAGAATACAGTGAAGGTGCCTGCCTGCTATCAGTAGGCAAGGTGTTCTAAAGTGTCAGTGCCACTACACTAAGCAACTGAGATGTTACAGATGTGGCGCGGGTATTGTGTGGCACCTGTACATATGCCAATTCCACCGATCAAAGCTGTTGAGTGGGTACCTATGGGGTAAAGTGCTCTCATAGGTCTCGTAGGCAAATGTGAACAAAAATGCATATACAAGGGTAAAGTGTACACAGTTGTTGTTTAGTCGTTTAGTCGTGTCCGACTCTTCATGACCCCATGGACCATAGCACGCCAGGCACTCCTGTCTTCCACTGCCTCCCGCAGTTTGGTCAAACTCATGTTGGTAGCTTCAAGAACACTGTCCAGCCATCTCGTCCTCTGTCGTCCCCTTCTCCTTGTGCCCTCAATCTTTCCCAACATCAGGGTCTTTTCCAGGGAGTCTTCTCTTCTCATGAGGTGGCCAAAGTATTGGAGCCTCAGCTTCAGGATCTGTCCTTCCAGTGAGCACTCAGGGCTGATTTCCTGAAAAATGGATAGGGTTGATCTTCTTGCAGTCCATGGGACTCTCAAGAGTCTCCTCCAGCACCATAATTCAAAAGCATCAATTCTTCAGCGATCAGCCTTCTTTATGGTCCAGCTCTCACTTCCATACATCACTACTGAGAAAACCATAGCTTTAACTATACGGACCTTTGTCGGCAAAGTGATGTCTCTGCTTTTTAAGATGCTGTCTAGGTTTGTCATTGCTGTTCTCCCGAGAAGCAGGCGTATTTTAATTTCGTGACTGCTGTCACCATCTGCAGTGATCAAGGAGCCCAGGAAAGTAAAATCTCTCACTGCCTCCATTTCTTCCCCTTCTATTTGCCAGGAGGTGATGGGACCAGTGGCCATGATCTTGGTTTTTTTTGATGTTGAGCTTTCACCCTCATTAAAAGTTTCTTTAATTCCTCCTCACTTTCTGCCATCAAGGTTGTGTCATCTGCATATCTGAGGTTGTTGATATTTCTTCCGGCAATCTTAATTCCGGCTTGGGATTCATCTAGTCCAGCCTTTCGCATGATGAATTCTGCATATAAGTTAAATAAGCAGGGAGACAATATACAACCTTGTCGTACTGCTTTCCCAATTTTGAACCAGTCAGTTGTTCCATATCCAGTTCTAACTGTAGCTTCTTGTCCCACATAGAGATTTCTCAGGAGACAGATGAGGTGATCAGGCACTCCCATTTCTTTAAGAACTTGCCATAGTTTGCTGTGGTCGACACAGTCAAAGGCTTTTGCATAGTCAATGAAGCAGAAGTAGACATTTTTCTGGAACTCTCTAGCTTTCTCCATAATCCAGTGCATGTTTGCTATTTGGTCTCTGGTTCCTCTGCCCTTTCGAAATCCAGCTTGCACTTCTGGGAGTTCTCGGTACACATACTGCCTAAGCCTGCCTTGTAGAATTTTAAGCATAACCTTGCTAGCGTGTGAAATGAGCGCAATTGTGCGGTAGTTGGAGCATTCTTTGGCACTGCCCTTCTTTGGAATTAGGATGTAGACTGATCTTCTCCAATCCTCTGGCCATTGCTGAGTTTTCCAAACTTGCTGGCATATTGGGTGTAGCACCTTAACAGCATCATCTTTTAAAATTTTAAATAGTTCAGCTGGGATATCATCACTTCCACTGGCCTTGTTATTAGCAGTGCTTTCTAAGGCCCATTTGACTTCACTCTCCAAGATGTCTGGCTCAAGGTCATCAACCACACTACCTGGGGTGTACAAGACCTCCATATCTTTCTGGTATAATTCCTCTGTGTATTCTTGCCACCTCTTCTTGATGTCTTCTGCTTCTGTTAGGTCCTTACCACTTTTGTCCTTTATTATGGTAATCTTTGTACGAAATGTTCCTTTCATATCTCCAATTTTCTTGAACAGATCTCTGGTTTTCCCCATTCTATTGTTTTCTTCTATTTCTTTGCAATGCTCGTTTAAGAATGCCCTCTTGTCTCTCCTGGCTATTTTTTGGAAATTTGCATTCAGTTTCCTGTATCTTTCCCTATCTCCCTTGCATTTTGCTTGCCTCCTCTCCCCCGCTATTTGTAAGGCCTTGTTGGACAGCCATTTTGCTTTCTTGCATTTCCTTTTCCTTGGGATGGTTTTCGTTGCTGCCTCCTGTATAATGTTGCGAGCCTCCATCCATAGTTCTTCAGGCACTCTGTCCACCAAATCTAAATCCTTAAACCTGTTCCTCACTTCTACTGTGTATTCATAAGGGATTTGATTTAGATTGTGTCTTACTGGCCCAGTGGTTTTTCCTACTTTCTTCAGTTTAAGCTGGAATTTTGCTATAAGAAGCTGATGATCTGAGTCAGAGTCAGCTCCAGGTCTTGTTTTTGCTGACTGTATAGAGCTTCTCCATCTTTGGCTGCAGAGAATATAATAAATCTGATTTCTATGCTGCCCATCTGGTGATATCCATGTGTAGAGTCATCTCTTGTGTAGTTGGAAAAGAGTGTTTGTGATGACCAGCTTGTTCTCTTGACAGAACTCTATTAGCCTTTGCCCTGCTTCATTTCGAACTCCAAGGCCAAACTTGCCAGTTGTTCCTTTTATCTCTTGATTTCCTACTTTAGCATTCCAATCCCCTATAATGAGAAGAACATCCTTCTTTGGTGTCATTTCTAGAAGGTGTTGTAAGTCTTCATAGAATTGGTCAATTTCAGTTTCTTCAGCACCGGTAGTTGGTGCATAAACTTGGATTACTGTGATGTTAAAAGGTCTGCCTTGGATTCATATCGAGATCATTCTATCATTTTTGAGATTGCATCCCAGTACAGCTTTTGCCACTCTTTTGTTGACTATGAGGGCCACTCCATTTCTTCTACGGGATTCTTACACACAGTAGTAGATATGATAGTCATCCGAACTGAATTCGCCCATTCCCTTCCATTTTAGTTCACTGATGCCCAGGATGTCAATATTTATCCTTGCCATCTCATTTTTGACCACATCCAGCTTACCTTCCTTCATGATTCTTACATTCCAGGTTCCTATGCAATATTTTTCTTTACAGCATTATATATTAGTGAAATTAACATACAAAAATGCATTGAACAGGATTCGCCTAATGAGCTTCATCAGTGCAAGGCTTGTGGAAGGACTTTTGGTTGTGCAATGGGTCTTTCCCCCCTCCTCCCCATGCTCACATCCCTATCCACCCCCTTAAATTAACTCTGGAGTGGTCAACAGAACCCTCTTTGCACAACTCCTGCATGGTAACACACATTGAGCCAGTTCTTTCTTTTTTTAAGAGATCAGTAAACAGGAAACAAAGTATGCAGCAATAGCTATGCCATTTTATTTTATTTCTTTTAAAAATAATATCCTGCAGCTCTTTATTCAAATCCTTTAAAGGTTGGGGGCAGTAAGATGTTGCATTTGAGAGTTTGGGGCAATAGCTAAAATGTGCTTTTTCTTCATCATCTAGGAAAGGTCCTGGGTAAGCCGGGTTGTTTCAGAATGGCTAAGGAAGATTTTTGAATTTTAGGTAGTAATAAAATGTAAAAAGGACAGAACTGTGGGGGGTGGGAAAGGAAGGTTGTCATGGATAATGAAGATTTAGTGCCTTGGCAATAAATTGAACTTTGCAATAAAGTGCCAGAGTGGTGTGCAAGGAATTTCCCCAAGGTTTCACACACATCCCTGCCCCAAACTCTTATTCATTTTACCTTGCATATTTGAAAACACAAGCAATCTGCGTTCTGGGAGCATAGATTATAGCCAGCATGTAAATCACCTCCCAAAGAAAGAAAGAAAGAAAGAAAGAAATTCTACTCCAGACTCATGTTATATGCAAGTTGGTTAATGCAACTCCCCACCCCAATTTAGGAATGCAAAGCCAACAAAATAAGTGAAACTGAACCGCATGGATGCAGCCTCAGCTAGTTTTGAGCCTCCATACAGAAAAAGCAGCGGAAAAGATTCAAAACCTAAGTGCTCGGACTCCGAAAGCCTTCTCCATTCTTTTTCTGAAACATATGGAGATCATATGTCTTCAATCAAGGTACAAGTCAAACATGAACAGACCCCTTTGCTGGGTTTAAGGGCCCCTCCAGACTAGCTTTCTCTTGGGGGGTGGGGGAGAGGTGTAACCCACGATATGTCACTGAAGCAGTTATAGTGCATTAATGATCTGGGCAGTCCACACATGCTTCTGCTTTATTCGTTGTTCTGCAAAGCTTCCCCAAGGTTACTGCGGTGTTGTCATTTGGATACACGCTCTTGCACCGTAGCGGGACAAAATTGCGTCAAAAACAAAACAAACTGGAACATGTTGCGGCAGAAGAAGTTACAGGATTTCAGCAGCAAGTTATGGGACAGGCACTGATTGGAAACAAAGTAGTAAGTTCGCCCTGAAACTTCTGTAGCTGCTAACAGTATCAAAAGCAGGGCCACGTAGAACTACTGCAATACAATAATGAGCACAAAGAATCATGAATGCCCAATAAAATGGACATCTGAAAGGGTCATAAGCCGGAACTGTGATCCTGTGGGACAGAGCTTCCATACCAAAACACACACAGGAACTGTGAGAAGGAGACCTGGTGCAAGGGCTTGGGAAGCACCCACCACTACCCTCTGACTGGAAACGGACACTCGTTTTCCTTCCAGAGAATTGAAGCAGTGTTGCAACTGACTCCAGACTTCATGGTGTTGCAAAGACTCCTCTTTTTAAATTCCATTGTGCTTTGCTTCAGCTGCTTCAAAATGTGATAAACCAGCCCTGTTCTTATTGGATACAAGAGACGGGTTAGGGGAGAGCAATTCCCAGAAAACCCAGAGGATAGTATCGCTGGATATCTGTCCTGCCAGTCTTTTCTTGAGAACTAGTAGGAAGGCAGAACTCTGAAATACAACACCTTTAAAACTGAAACTGGGACATCTTATGTCCAGCAAGACCATGAAGGAAGGAGCAAAACACCTGGGAACCCTTGGAGCAGCATATGGTCAGTGGCGGAGCTTCATGCTCCAGCACCGGGGGGCGGGGAGAGCAGGTGGGGGCGGGGCTGGTACACGACCCGCAGGGGCGTAGCACGCATCCTGGGGGAGTGGCACGCCACCTGTTGGGGTGTGGCGCCCAGTGCAGGTGGGGGGCAGCCGCGATGGCACCCCATCAGGATCATGCTGCCGGGGGCAGTGCGGTCCCCCCGCACTCCTCTTCCTCCGCCAGTGCATACTATGTGACATGACAGGCTGCAACCAGAGAGAACACCTCAGATGTTCTTTCCACTTATGCATGGGGATTTGGGGACAAAAACTTTCAAATCTAAATAATGTAGATAAATCAATCATTAGAACAATTAGAAATATCTACCCACCAGCAAACGCCTGCTGATATATAAAAAGGGAGTTAGCCATTACCCCCTAAAAAGAGTATCTGAGCTGGAGAAGGATTTTCATTAAAAGGAGCCCCCACTGAAAAGGCATTGCTTCTCCCTGTCAATCTGACAAAGAGCCAGTGGAGGCAAGGTCTCATCGGAAGAGAGGGTAGATTCTGTTTGGGGTGGGTCATATGGGAGGAATTTTTTTTTTTTTTTGCAACCTGCATCAAAGCCATTGAGGGCTTCCGCTTAAACCAGCCCTTTGTGTTGTGCCCAGAAGCAAATGGGGAGCCATTACTATTTGGTCAGCTTGTGTGTAATACGCCCCCTCCAACTCACACTCCCCAGTAAGTGGGAAACTGCATTCAAAATCCATTTATTTCTGAACAATTCAAGAAATCCAAGAAAAACATCCCAAAGCAGCAGATGTTAACACTTAGAAATAGAGCGTGTCATGCTACTGTTATTCCACACTATGCGTAAACACCTTAGCGATCATACTAGCATGAGGCTTGAAGGGCGACACCCAAACATCGCCTTTACTCCAGCACAAAGGCAGTGTTACAAACTCTCTTTTCTCCTACACAAAGGAATGTGTCTGATCAGCTGCATCTTCCCTGGATTTTGTGTGACTACTTGCCTGGAAAAAAAGGGTGCCCCATGGCGCATTTTTGTACAAGTCAAGCTAGAATTCAGCCATTTGTCAAACTTTTCCCACTGCTGTCCAGAAACAATCAAGAAACTCAGCAGAGAATAACTTAATATGGGAGTCGATTGAAAAATGACAAGAGCAGCTGTCTTATATTGACACAACGTTAATAACTGCTCCAGTATGAGTGCTGGTTAATTGCTTCAAGGCCTTCTCATCCAGGTGGCGTCTACTGAAAATTCTAGCAGAAGTGCCAAAGTATTCAGAGATAAAGTATAAGTGATTTATTATCTACCAAACTCTCATCCCACCAGAGCCATCAAAAGCTTCTAATTGATTATTTTAAAATACAGCAATCATAATTACATGATGTTTGGGATTCACAAATGGCCTTAAGTCACATATTGTTCTGAAGGAATTAGCTGCAGAGGTGGGCCATACAAAGTCTCTTTTCTTCCATATGACCATATTTAAGACAAGTAGGTGGTGGGTAGGCTGATGTGCATTTCTACATATAGCATGTCCAAAAGCTATTGTGACTTCCATATACAGTGGTACCTCGGGTTACGAACACAATCCATTCCGGGACGCAGTTCGTAACCCGAAATGGTCGTATCCCGAAGTGCCATTTTGTGCATGCACAATGTGCAATTTCCCCAATTTTTGCGCTTCTGTGCATGCGCAGAACACACACGCGACGAAAATACTACCAGGTTTGCAGAGTTCGTAACCTGAGGTACGACTGTAGTGTGGCACAGGAGTGAAAGTCCTCATGCACTGTTCCCACCTTTCATCGTGAATCAGGGCCAAACCAAAGACCAAGCCATCATGTTAATTTTACTAGCTGGGGAGGAGGGCACATTAATAAGAAAGCCTGCTCTGACTCATTTTCTAGAGCTCACACCAGTAGACCTTGAACTGGTGACTTAAGAGATGGCAGGCATGAATTTAGGAGGAGAATCACCTCCAAGCCATAGAACTGGAAGGATAAGGCAGCCAAAGCCAAGGTCAGAGAGAGAGTTAGTGATACTCCCCGGTTCCTATAAAAAACTCACATATTAGTCTGAGTGACTAGGGGCTATTTTGCTTCCTACAGCCCCAGCTCTTGTCTTGTCTTGAGCTTCACAGGAGTTAACATGATATTAAAAAGCAATGCATCATTTTCAAAGTCCACCTATAGAAGATACTGGTTGCACACACCCAGTCTCATTTGCTTCTTTGTGCCCTGTAGGCCTGACTTTTCTTACCAGCTGAAATTATTGGAGTTTTGCCATTAGCTTTAGAGGGATCAGTTCTGCATGGAACAGAGGATTCTAACTAGTCTGGATAAAACAAATTGCTGCTCTGCTTCCTCTGTGGGCCCCTGTCACCGAGATCTGTGCTCACATCTGAGATTGACCACAGATACTCCTGAATGTGTGTGCCTTGGCAAACCTGAGCACATAGGAAACTATCAACCATTTAGAGGAACTGTTGACAATTTCCAGTCACTGCTAATTGCTCAGGGCTTATTTGGGCCTCTGCCATATCTATACCTTTGCGTCCTTAATCACTAGGCACCCTTTGGATAATATGTCACACCTGGGACAAGGGATAATTTATTGCTTGCAGATGGATTAGCATCACAGCTCACTTGGATAAATTTTACTTTAGCCCCAGTCCCACAGGCCTCCCTTTTATAGTGCAGTTATATCCATTAAAATTATGACTTCCAAAATTCTGTTGTATTTTATGGCTAACACGAGATATTTATGACCCTTTCTGCTTAAGTGGACATTTCTAGAGATTTACTGCAGAAATAATTCAGGCAAATAGCTTAATGGTCAGAGGTAGTGCCAATTTGTACACAACCTTAGGGGCAGTTAAAGACAAAAAAACAAAAAACACCCACAATACACAGGCTCACAAATGTTAATAATCTATACAGTTATTTCATTCACATAAAAATGAATGTGTTCAGAAAATTTATGCTAACAAAACTGCATTTTAATATATTAGCCAACAAAGCATATACATTTTTAAAAATAAATGAATAAAAAGAAATACATAAACTTGGCTCACTTTTTGTCATCTGCCAAGGCTGTTTGGTTTTAAATGCCACAAGAGACCAACAAAGGAGAATTTTCAGAATCGGGGGTGTGAGATTAAGAGCTGTCTAATAAGGGGGTGCCTAAACATTTTCATTTCGTGCTAGTGATTGTAATAAAACATTCCTAGCAATTAAAGTTTGACTATCGAAAGAGTAAATTGAATAGAGCCACAAATACATTTCTGGCTCGTTGGAGATAGTATCTTCTTTAACTGGGCACTGTTTTCATTGCATGTACTGCTCATGCCCAGGCTTCTTCAATGCAGCTATTCCTGCTAATGGGCAGATCCCTGGAGGTGGGGTGAGGCAGCACCCTTGACAGTAAAGAGCACAGCTCTGCTCCACAGTAACTGAAGTGTAGGTGGGTTCCCACGAGGCAAGACACAGTGACAACAGCAACAACCTTTATTGAACTAACAGAACTGGACAACAGGGGCAAAGCAATTGCTTATATACATTTCTGAAGGCCTGGGCCACTCCCACTCCCAACGTGATTGGCTCTCTAAACCTCCAAGCTGCGAATCATGACTCAGAGTTTAAGGGCCAATGGCAAAGGCCCAAATCCTGAAATGTTCTGTGATTGGTTATCATGTATCGAATCAGAACACAGGAGCTCAGAATCCTTAGTCCAGACTCAAGCTCAGGCAAACACAGACCAATGAATACATAACAGTAACCACACAATGCCCCACTTCGTAAGAATTTAAGAAGAGTCAAAGCCCCATCTAATCCAACTCTGTTCTCACAGTGACCAATCAGAAGCCCACATCCAGGACCAGAGTGCAGCATCCCTCTCCCCTCTTGCAGATCCCAGGAACTGGCGTTAAAAGGCTTGCTCTCTCTCACACTGGAGCTAGAGCTTGTCAGTAATGCATACAGGGTATTTTTGTTTGTTTTGTAAAAACAATCCAAGACACGTCGATGTCGAGAAGCTAACTGCACCGAGACATGCCTATGAATGGACATTTTTTTCAGGAAAGTATTGATCTCTGTAGTTTTGAGCCTATAAATTTGGGCTTGTACAAAATGTTCTATTGTGGACTGAATGTTCAAAGAAAGATGGGATCTGGGAACCGGTCCTTTCTGTAGTATCTCATAAGCTTACCCTGGCGTTTTCTAATGGCTTCTTCATTCATCACGCAGAACTTGCATCTGTACAGGCTGTAGGGGAAAGGGAGAGGAATGCCAGAGCCAGCATCCCTCCATCAGTACAACATGGTAACCATTACCATTATAATTGCATGGTAGGCTTGTGCAGTATGATGTAATGACAGGTTAAATAAATGCAATCTAATCCTCTCTTCGAAAACGGAGCTCTGTCACATTAAAACATTAACTCTATCCAGCGCCAACCTGCAGTTATTAAATGAAAATATCCTCCTGGACTTCACCAGTAACTATTGTTTTCGTTATCTAGTTGTGTAACTCTACGTGATTTAAGATTATAGCTCATGAATAGTTGATTTAATAAATTCAAAATTTCACTATTCAGATTATTTTTTCCAATGAAGTAAAAATCCTAGAAGAAAAAACACTTTGAGTTAATAAAATAAAAAGCAGGAAATAAATGAGAACACTGAAACAAAGCCAAAATATGAGATGAGATGGTTTAAATTCAAGTTTCTCTCAGGTATTTATTATGCCATACTGACTGGTTGCTCTCCGAGGACTGATGGGAGCTGTGGGTCTGTGTGCAAAAGTAGGGATCTCACAATTTTCAACAAACTACAATTCTCATAATTCTTGGTAGGAAAGAGGAGCCATGAACAAATCTGACAACTTAGGTTTCTCTCACTTTCTCATTTTTCCAACCTTAAGTTCTATTTCCCACATAACTACATCAGTTTGTATTTTTTAAGTCCTTGTGAAGATTAGCCAGCATTTTAGCGTACATTTCCCAAAATATACACATTTTTAGTTAATGTTTAGGTGAATTTGAGTAGGATTGTCCTTTATTTTAATTAAACAGAAGGGCTGCAAGCTAACTGATTCATGGCAGTGAAATTTTATTTAACCCCACATAGTGGTGTGTAAGTCTGGTTGACTATTCCCCACCCCCCTGTCATTGCCACTTAATTGGTTGCTTGAACTCACAGTTGGTTGTTAAAGCAATTAAAAAAAATTTTTTTTGCTACATTGAAAAACAACAACCTCTGCCTTGAGAAATATCAACCAGAAATTGTGGCTAGTAGAAGAAATGACTTTTCTCCAATGAAGTGGAAAAGGAAGCTTCTGATACTGATCAAACACATCCTTGGTGTGGTGGAAATATGTCGATTTGAAAGTGTAAGTCTGTGTTTTCCAACTATTGAAAACAGACGCTATTTGGCAGCAGCGGGGAGAGAACTGCCTCTGCAAATTTCCTGGTCTAACTAAGGCATTACTGAACCACACTGCACTCTGAAACCATGGCCCAGATAGGAATAAGCAGACCTGTTGTTAGTGTGAAAGTAGGCCTTTATAGGAAGCTGATAATGCTGCCCAATAGGAACCTGATAAAATGTTTTATTACCTTTGCCATCATCTATTTGTTTTTTTTAAAAAAAAAAAATCACCAGCACACTGGACTCAAAGGTATTTTTCTGTAGTGTTGTTTTGGCATTCCCTCAGAGTGACAAGTCTACTTATGAAAGGAACGTAGAAAGCTGCCATTGGTCTATCTCACCTCAGTATTGTCCACTTGGACTGACGGTGGCTTGCCAGTGTTTCAGGCATTCCCAGACATACCTAGAGATGCCAGGATTTGAACCTTATTGAGCCCCATGCAGTGAGAGAGAGAGAGAGAGAGAGAGAGATTGGCTGACTATTTTTTCCTGCCTTTGCCCCTTGCTTGGATGCTCCACCACGGAGCTACACTTGATAAGTTACACTGGTGGTAGACAAAGTTAAAAGAAATTGAGAGAGCTGTTTTGGAGGTGACTGTTGAATGATTTGTGTCCTTTCACCCTCTTGTTTTTTGTAGAATACAGTGTATCTTAAAAGATGTTCCTTTAGTTTCAAAATCAATTGTTCAACATTTTTTGCAAGGATTAATATAGGTTATTGGGATATGGTACATTTGCTAACAGCCAGAGTAAGAGAACGAATTCATTGCCTACTCTGGTCCATTTATTTCAGTGAGTCTACTCTGAGTTAGACGTAGTCAGATACAACCTTTAATGTTAGGCAATAACAGATGCTAGTTTTCCCCTCAGCATGCTCAGACTGAGGTCCCCATTCACACTTACCATCAGAGGTGTGAGAACTGCGTTTGCCTGGCTAATAACACCCAGAAACGCCCCCACCCCATCTAGCCAGCGTGTTGCCTGCCCATTTGCTCTTCCCTACCCTTTACTTGACTACTCTTTCTCTGGTGCTGGTGTGGCAACAACGACAGAACCATTGCATTCTCTGAGTCAATTGCCTTTGTTCTCGATTGGCAAAATCCGTTGAGTTTTACGAACCTTGCTATCTGCACCACAAGAGGCACTGCTTACTGCTGGTTTGAGCTTTGGAGATTCCTGATAATCTTGTGTTGCAACATTAGGAATCTATAATATCTAATGCTACAATGTTTCCACCTGGATTCTTGATGTTGGTTTTCAAGAGCAGTCTTCCTGGGTCTGGCCAGCATGCAGCCCTGTATCCCATCATCATTTGTTTCTTCCAACTGTCACAGAAAAAGCATTCAAAGAATTAATAACAGAACATGCTTTTCACCTTTGGTTCAATTCCTACTTCCAATTGCTTAAGATCTGGCAGCACATCAAAGGTCTTCTGTTTTCATAGCTTTCTTGCTTAAATTGGATTGTTTTAGTGTGTGTTTTAAATATGAATGTTTATATTTTAATGTTTGTACCCTTGCTTTTTATAATTTTACACCTATTTTTGGCATAAAATGATATATGCATCCATATATAATAAGTCATAATCGTAATAGTAATAAAAACAACACGTGTTTCATGGCTTTTCCTAGTTGCATCCTTTTGCATTATACCATCTGCACCACGAAAGGTTCTCCTTCTCTCCCAGTTGCCACTGGAATAATACAGCTCACCACCACAGCTCATGCGCACTCCATGTGCTAGTGGCATCACATGTTCTGTTGCTCTCACCATGGCTACGGGCAGTGCTCCTTGAATAGTTGCCACTGAGCTAACATCTGTTGTCATTTAGTTGCCATTTGGTGAACATCTGTTGCTCCTGCTGCTGTCATGTCAGCCAACCACACCACTTGCTTTTCACTGCTGATGTTTCAAGACGGATATTTAGATGAGAGCACCATGTGCAACTTTCCTGTGTGGTTTCTTAGCCCAAGAACTTACCATTGAGTCAGAAACCATCTTTTCCTCAAGTACCACTTTTCTGGTTGCCTTCCAGTTCCTAGCATTCCTTGGATGTTTTTCAAAGACCTCTGGATCATTTTCAGCAGAACACTTATTTCCATTCAGTCACACCGAGCTGATCTTCATTTACAGATATGAGTTATACCATGCTGCTAAAAAGCAAAGCAACAGTTTCGTAATCTTATAACAGGTCCGCAGCAAGTGTCCTCAAGCTTTCTGTCCCCAGGGCCCACTTGAGATGGTTGAAAATGATGGAGGCCCACAAAAATGGTCATGCAGTGGCAGAACCACTCATGGTGGCAAAGGGCTACAGAGTTTGGTGTAATCAGTTAGCAGTTATCAATGTCATTTTCTACTGTTGTCTATTCCATCTTTGGAAATGGCCAATTTCTTTGCCATGGTGTTGTCCCAGTGGCAAGGAGTTCCATACCTCTGTTTACCTCATGTCAGGGCTGGCCCAATACATTTTGTCACTTGAAGTAAAAGAGAAAATGGCACCCCTGCCTCCTCCTCACTGCTGCCACCTCCACCACCTCTTCATCTGTCGCTACCACTTTCTCCACCTCTGCGCCCTTGTCTGCAGCTGCTGCCTGAGGCAACTGAAGGTGGTCTGGGTAAGTCCCAGCATGCTGAAGGCAGTGAGGGAGGAAAACGGAGAGCAACAAGCAGCAGCAGCTATGGCCTTGCTCTTCCCAGGCAGCAGCCACGGGCACATCAAGTTCAGGAAGCAGTGAGTGGCATGCTACTCGGGGTCCTGGATCTCCTGCCCCTCTTCTGTACCTTCACACCCTTAATCACTAGGCATCCTTTGGATAATATGTCACACCTGCCCCAGTCTGCTACCTGAGGCAACTGCCTCACTGAGGTTAATGGGTGGGCCGGACTGCTTCTTGCAGTATTGTGTCACAGACTCCCCATTTTAGGCAGAACTTGCAGATCCAGAAGCTCTACATGAAGAATGATTTTTCTTTAGGTTTCCCCTTCCCATCCCCACATGCCTCTGAAAAGTAGTTTTACCTATTTCCTGTAACTTAGTCTCCCTTTCTCCTTTCCTTCCTCAATTTGCACTTTGTTCCCACCACCCAAAATGCTGATTTCTTGCATCCCTCTTCCATCTCATTTTACACTCACTTTTCTCCCTATAATAGTTTTCTCCCCACTCCCACCCTAGTCTACACAGTTATTATTAATAATGTTGTAACAACAACAACAACAACAACAACAACAAAACAACAACAACACCTTTTCTATCACTTACTTTCCTTCAGTACCTCCTCTGGTCTCTTGCCTCAAAGCAGAAGGGAGACCTTTCCCCCCTCTAGCTGCTGAACTTCTCTGTCTCGTGGCAACCTTTACTTAGCATGCAAGGACCTTCTGGTACTGGCATCAGTCAAACCAAGATGTCACAGCCAGTGGCAAAGCAAGGTCAGGTGGTACCTAGTGCAGAAAATTTCTTGTGTCTTCCCCCCTCCCCCCATTGAAATTTATTTATTTATTGCCTGCAAAAACGGTGACTTTATTTCATATTTTTGGGGAACCAAAGTTGTTGAGCTTTTTTTTTAGCAGAGATTGCGTGCCTTGCGACAAGTCTGCCTGCCACCCTACAGCTGAGGAGTTGCCGACGGGGAGACTGTTTCGGCAGCGGGAAGCCTGCGTGTGCCAAACCCATAGCATCTCTCACAGACGTTGATTGCTGCACAGCATCTTGTCACCCCCCTCAGAGGTGACACCTGGGGCAGACCACACCCACCGCACCACCTTGCTCCGCCCCTGGTCATATCAAGATTTAGTGTTATATAAGTCAGTGTTTCTCAACCTTTTTTGGGCCACGGCACACTTATTCCGTGAAAACAATCACGAGGCACACCACCATTAAAAAAGTTTAAAAAATTAACTCTGTGCCGCCCTATATTGACTATAATTATGACTGTAAGCAACACTTGCCAATTGCTGTGTTGGTTGCAATCTCCTGTAATAAGGCTTCACAAGCCGTCCGGCGGGTCAGTGGTGGGTATTGGCGGCCGCCAGGCTTGCTTGCACTGAGCTTTGGGAAAGAGGAGGAGAAATATTGCTTTCCGGCGGGTCAGTGTTGTGTATTGGCGGCCGCCAGGCACGTGACAATGCAAATCGCCCTTCTCGTCACCGCACGTCGCGGCACACCAGCCAGCGTCTCGCGGCACACTAGTGTGCCGCGGAACAGCGGTTGAGAAACGCTGATATAAGTGTGGAGGCGCTAGGCATGCTGTGGCACTGAGGGCCACCACAATGTGGTCCATAGGTGCCAACTCCCTTTGGCCCTGGTTGCCCACCTCACCCCCATTCCCCATGAAGGGGCCGGGCACCCACATATTTCGGTGCCAGGGCCATGCACGCTGCATGCCACCCACAGTCGTGGGGCCAAGCTGGCACTCTTGACATGGCCTAAGGCCCTAAGTTTGAGAAAGAGGAAGATAGCGGTTCAATTTAAAAAACAAAACAGAGAATCTTTAATATGCTGAAACAAGCAACAACGTCTTTCTTAGTAACTCTGGGAGATTTTTAGCTAATTATGGAAGAATATGTTCTGCAACAGAACAGGATCTAGTTGACGTTTTCTATTATTAATCATAGTCACAGCCATTACTTATTTAGATGAAAGAGAATACAATATAACGTATTTAGCTGAACAGAAAGGGAATATAGTAAGATGCATGGAAGACTGTAGACTAGATTTGACTGAGCACAAACCATTTCAACAAAACAATAGGTTTGGCTAGTATAAAGAAAGATGAACAAATGTAGAATCTGTGAATACAGTGCAAACAGCAGGGGAAATGTTATTCACATGTGTTTGTTTTTGTCTGTATCACCCTGATATGTAGCATAACTTTAATTTAGTAGCCATATGGCAGTATAAATCTTCTGGAAAACACGCCTGTGTGATGACCGCACTATAATGGTCTAATGGTATAAATCTTTATATAAAACTTTATACTGTAATGGTATAAATCTTTGTGTCAGAAAATATGGCATCACTCATCATTACACAAAAATACTGTTCCCTTTTCGAGAAAATAAATCATTGCTATGAGCAGAATAACATTCATTGCACATTACACACACTCCATATGAACTCCAGGTTTGGATATGGTCATTGGGCAACTGAATTGATAGTATCTTCTTCTTCTTCTTCTTCTTCTTCTTCTTCTTCTTCTTCTTCTTCTTCTTCTTCTTCTTCTTCTTCTTCTTCTTGAAATCTATTCTGCTATGTGAATCTTCAGGGGGAAACACTGAGTTGATATAATTGCTGCTATCATTTCCCACCCTGGATAATGTTCTCAGTTGGTGCCTATGCTGTCCTGAAATGGGAGGGTATGAGGCGTATGGGAGGGTATGAGGGTATGAGGCGGCAAGGAGATCAGGACCATGCAAAGGCACTAGTAGGAGAACCAGATTGGCTCCACCCACTGCACTTGCACCATGCCCTCCTCCCCAGTGCCTCGCCCCTCCCCCTCCTAGTAAACAGCATTGACTCAATTTGGAGAGGTTGGTGGAACAGCACCACCCCACTCCACCGCCCATTACTGGCTCGAGATAATCAAAGCCTTACCAAATCTTTCTTTCAAAATTGCTTCCCTTATTGTTATTTTAATACTCTTTCAGCAGCAAATCCTAGGTGGTATCCAGCAAATGTGTTCTACCAATGCAAGGATTTTCACTTGCTTGGTGGAACTTTTCCCCTTCCACTTCCACACCCTCCTCAAATCTGCTCTGGAGAATGGGGGAGGAGCCAGAACAGGTTTAGGAGGTTATATGGGGGAGAAGAGAAGGGAAGCTCTGTTGTGCAAGTGGAACTCCTTGCATTGATGGAACAAGTCAGTTGGGTATCACCCCCTGTTCCCCTCTCCTATTTATTCTAGAAGCCTTAGATAAGAAAGGAAGGGGGGACAGGGAGAAGACACCCTATTGACTGTAAAAAGGATATCTCATTCCAAAGAAAGTTTAAGAGTTGCCAATGACTACATGGACTATTTTGAAACCATAGTAGCCTGAATGCCATAGTAATAAGGGGAAATGATTAAAAACACAACATTATTGCTCCATCCTCTCTGAAAAGAATTATTAGTAAAGACAGGAAATGTTCAGACTAAATGCAGACAGACTTATATCAAAGCATGCCAGTGAAGCTCCATTAGTTGGTGGTTCCTAGCTATCTAGGAGATGGACACTCTACTCTCCAGTAGTCAGAAGCAGGGCTATGGCTTCTTAATGGAAGGCTAAGTAGCATGCAACAGAAATATTCATGACAGTAAGGATTACCTAAGCAAGGGAAACAACTTTAGGAGAAGCTATTAGCAAGTTCTGCCTGGTTTAATTACAAGTTATACTGACCAACAGTCCTTAAATAGGCATTGTTAAAATGAATTGTTACTGCCTGAAAATATAAGATGTGGTCAAATGCTTGCCTGAGCACATGAACTATCTGTGGATGGAGGCCAGCAATGTTCCCATACACATCTCCCGCCATGCTCAGTCCCTTAACTGCCTCTTCAGGAGGCTTTTACTTGTGTTCACTCGATCACAAGCAGAACCCCTGATCAACCTGGGTCCCTGATCATGCAAGGTGACCATAAGTAAGCAAAGGCCCCTGCAGACCTTCCCCACTCAACACAGCAAGTGGAGAACCAGTATGGGGACATTGGCGTAAATGCCTGAACACATTCAGTAGTGGATCAGTAGTGCAATGAATGCAAACATTGGTGTGATGATGCCAAGCTGCAGAGGGCACTATTCATGGTCAAAAAATGCAGAAGGAATGCTCAGCACAGCCGTAATCCTGAGCTAAACAACTGTCAGTCTTCCACAGGGATAATCCCTGGTTGTGTGCTACAGTGCTGAATCAGAGGCCCCAGAAGCTGCCATGTGGAGACGCCCCGGGGCTCTGGAAACATTCACTTACTGGAAAGGTCACTTAAAGACTGAGTATAAATAAGCAGAACTCCAAAGGCAGCTTGTAGACCGAAAGCGTGAACTGTGAGTTGCAAGCCAAATGTCCCTGGTTCAGATCTCGTTCCAGCCATGCTCCTACTGGTTGTAAGGGAGGAACCAGGAGGTGCAGGAATCATTTCCACAGATCATGTCTCCAAACTCAGATATCTCCAGTGTTGCCAAAGAGCCAAGATAAAGCCTGGTTGCACTTCCAGCACAAGATCTCATTTATCTAGTGTACATGGGTATCTATGTGAAAGAGGGGCGCAGCCTAATATCAACCCCAGTATCCCCATTACAGCACCATGGCTGAAAGTGATCATGGTCTCTGCCAACAGCAAAGTGATCTAGAGAATATGAATGGCTGCGAAGTATGGCTGTGCTATTGCATCAGTAAAAAAAATGCACAATCCTCCTTTGTGCTTCTCCAAGTATGAAATAGAAATGTTGAAACTGGACCAAATGCTTATGTTGACATTGGTGGCGTAACTGGTAACTGGGGGATATGGATTGCAGGAATTCCTGATCCTAAAGCATTAGAGGAATTTGGAGGTTACTTGTGCGGTCTTTCTTCAAAAGTGAGGCATGCCTGTGCAATGCTTGTTGAGCTCCCCAGAGCTTATGCAATTTTATTTAACTTAAACAAGAGAATTCTCTCAGCTACATAGTCCTAAATGGAGCAGGGCGGGGGCAGCACATAACCCAACCGCTGACTTTAATACGCTTTGGATGAGATTGTACATGTTTTCGTTTCTGGACCGCAGATGTCAGGACAGTGGATTTGCATAGTCAGTGGAAATTCTCACACTATCTGTGCTCACGTTCGGTTAAGATTGGAAAGACAAAGTAAGATATTATGGCCTTAGGAAATTTAGAAATGGGGGGGGGGTGATGCACTTACTGGCATAAGAAAATAAGTTAGTTCATCAAACAGGAACCATGTTCACCAATCACAGCCCTCTTAAAATAACATTTGAAGTTTATATATATAAGAATATATTCCAGTTTGGACCTCATGATGTGTCTTAAAGAAAGGCAGCCTGAATAAGATGTGAATGAGTACAGGTGGGCCAAATAAATGAGCATGGGTTCATCAGCATCTGGATGATAACAGGTTCCCTAGCCCTGCCATAAAGCAAGTCACCAGCTATTCATCATTTCTAATAGGCAAAATGAAAATATGCCTGTGTAACTAACAGGCCAATCCCAAGCATGTTTACTCAGAAGAACACCCTTTGATTCAATGGAACTTACTCTTTAGTAAGCATGTTTAGGATTGTAGACCAATAGTGTAATCTCATGCATGTTTTCTCAGAAATAAGTCCTGTTGTTTTGCAGCGGAGGTCATTTCCAGGGAAATGGGCATAGGATTCCTGCTTCTGCCAATTTATTAAACCAGTCAACTGTATCTATCCTAATTCTGTCCAGCCCTTGATGAATATAGATAAGCTTGTCTAATTTTATCACATTTCCACATTGGATTAGAAATCTGGGGCAAGCATTTAAGAAAGACAGGATACAAAGGTTTTGGGAACAAATATCACAACTGGAGAGAGATCTGTTGGAATGTAATTTTAAAGTGCTGTCTAAAATGTATAAGGTACAGTATTATTGGAATGGGAGACAAAGGATGAGCAAGTAAAATTTTCAGTGATACATTGGGCAATAGATATTGGTCATAATATAGATATGGAGGCATAGGAACAATTGTGGAATATGGATATAAAATTTATAGCATGTTATGGTCTAAGAGAAAATTATATGAAAATGATTTGACACCATCAACCATAACATCCTTCTGGACCGTCTAGAGGGCTTGGGAGCTGGGGGCACTGTCATGCAGTGGTTCCGCTCCTTCCTCCTGGGCCGTGTTCAGAAAGTGGTGGTGGGGGATGAGTGTTCAGACCCCTGGGCTCTCACTTGTGGGGTGCCTCAGGGTTCTGTCCTCTCCCCCATGCTTTTTAACATCTATATGCAGCCGCTGGGAGAGATCATCAGGGGGTTTGGGCTGGGTGTCCATCAGTATGCGGACGATACCCAGCTCTACCTCTCTTTTAAATCAGAACCAGTGAAGGCGGTGAAGGTCCTGTGTGAGTGCTTGGAGGCGGTTGGAGGATGGATGGCGGCTAACAGATTGAGATTGAATCCTGACAAGACAGAAGTACTGTTTATGGGGGACAGGAGGCGGGCGGGTGTGGAGGACTCTCTGGTCCTGAATGGGGTAACTGTGCCCCTGAAAGACCAGGTGCGCAGCCTGGGAGTCATTTTAGACTCACAGCTGTCCATGGAGGCACAGGTCAACTCCGTGTCCAGGGCAGCTGTTTATCAGCTCCATCTGGTACGCAGGCTGAGTCCCTACCTGCCCACTGACTGTCTCTCCAGAGTGGTGCATGCTCTAGTTATCTCTCGCTTGGACTACTGCAATGCGCTCTATGTGGGGCTACCTTTGAAGGTGACCCGGAAACTACAACTAATCCAGAATGCGGCAGCTAGACTGGTGACTGGGAGCGGCCGCCGAGATCACATAACACCGGTCCTAAAAGACCTACATTGGCTCCCAGTACGTTTCCGAGCACAATTCAAAGTGTTGGTGTTGACCTTTAAAGCCCTAAACGGCCTCGGTCCGGTATACCTGAAGGAGCGTCTCCACCCCCATCGTTCTGCCCGGACACTGAGGTCCAGCTCCAAGGGCCTTCTGGCGGTTCCCTCATTACGAGAAGCCAAGTTACAGGGAACCAGGCAGAGGGCCTTCTCGGTAGTGGCACCCACCCTGTGGAATGCCCTCCCACTAGAGGTCAAAGAGAACAATTACCAGACCTTTAGAAGGCATCTCAAGGCAGCCCTGTTTAGGGAAGCTTTTAATGTTTGATGGATTTATGTATTTTAGAATTTCTGTTTTTTTGGAAGCCGCCCAGAGTGGCTGGGGGAACCCGGCCAGATGGGCGGGGTATAAATAATAAATTATTATTATTATTATTATTATTATTATTATTATTATTATTATTATTATAATTATTATTATATTGATGGTACCTAACACCGAGTAAATTGGCAAAAATGTATAAATCTAAATCAAATAAGGGTTGGAAATGTAAAGAGAAAGAAGGTTCTTTTTATCTTATATGGTGGTCTTGTAGTAAGGTTAAAGCTTACTGGGAAATGATATATAATGAATTGAAAAAGATGTTTAAAACAATGTTTGTAAAAAACAACAACCCAGAAACCTTCCTTTTGAGAATTATAGGGACAGAACTACCCAAACTGTATAGAAATTAATTCATGTATGTGACTACAGCAGCAAGAATGTTTCCCAAAAATGGAAATAAGAAGTCCCAGCGAAAGAAGAATGGATACAAAAACTTATGAGGCTGCAACAGAAATGTTGGAGAAATGTGTAGCAAAATTCAGAGAAGTGCAAATTTCAAATGATGGCTGTGTTTGGTCCACATATAGATTTGGAAAGTGCAGATTAGGTAGTTTTGCCTTTAAATGATAAATGAGTTGAATTTCTTCCCCATCCTTAGTGGAGGTCCAATGCAACACAATTCTTTCCCCCAAATTCTAATATGTGTTTGTGGAGAAACATGAATCAAGCCTGGTCCTGCAAACAGAGGACTAAATGCCTGATATGCGTGCATTCTCCCTTCACCACAGAACACCAGTCCTCAGCTGAGTGAGTGCCTGAACCAGCCCATATATCAACCTGAGGATGATAAGGCAAACCAATAAGAGAAAATGGTACCATAAATAATACGTTTGTACGGCTAAGCTTGAATAAGACTGTGGTCATCAAGCAGTCATTCTGGGCATAATTATTTTTAATGCATGGGCAACAACAAAAAATGTACTCTCTCTTTGCTCTTGATAATGGACAATGTCTTATTTATGCAGGTGCAAAGGGGTATGAACGTGTATGCTGACTTACATAAACGCAAGTCTCTTACTTGGAAATCATACGAGAAACTCCTCTGTTTTTTCTAACTAGCCTGCAAGGCCCGGTCACAGGGTCAACATATGGAACTGATTTGAAACATTATTCAAATGAGAGTGCAGTGCCACTGGTCTCTTACTTTCTCCCAGCTAAGTAGTAAAACATTACTGGCACAATCCTCCAGGAACTTCTCCATTTCAGGTCCCATTGAAGCAAACGGAGCTACAATAACATAAGTCAGCAAATTATGCCTTCCTTGGTATATCTGGATAATCGGGGTTGCTTTTCTCTTAAAATCACCTTAGTTACACACACACACACACACACTTTACAATATACATTTCTGAAACCTCTCTTCAGTTATATTCGGTTTTACGGTTTCAGCTGTTATTTGCAATTGCAAAGTGATAAAAATGGGCTCATGGTCTGACAAAGCTCCACGGGGAGCAGAAAATGACCTGGAGGATACAGAAATTGGATTATTAACTAATTTAAAAACCCAGAATTCTAATATAAAATCCAACTATTTGCAAGCCTTGACAATCAGCTGATCACTGGTGGTTGCAAAGTGCGTGGTGCTTAGAAACCCCAACAACCAGCTGATTGTCATATTGTCTCTCTGGCTTAATCCAGTTCCCTATACCAGGCTCAACTGGTCAGTCTATTTATTTTTAGTGTTTATTTATTATTACATTTATGACCTATATTTCACACATGGGGCTCAAATGGCATGCAGAAGTTTCCAAACCATCTTCAGAGGCTGCCCCATGTACAACATATTGCTGTAATTAACCTAGAGGTTACCAGAGCATAGATCAGACATCCCCAAACTTCGGCCCTCCAGATGTTTTGGACTACAATTCCAATCTTCCCCAACAACTGGTCCTGTTAGCTAGGGATCATGGGAGTTGTAGGCCAAAACATCTGGAGGGCCGCAGTTTGGGGATGCCTGGCATAGATGATAGAAGTTAGGCTATCCCAGGCAGGGATGCAGCTGGGCCGCCAGCCAAAGCTGATGGAGGCCACCTCAAGCAACAGCATAGATTTCAGAAGTACACCCCAAGCTATGTACCAGCTCTTTCAGAGGGAGGGTAACTGTAACTTGATCAAGAGCAGGCCACCCCCCCATTCATCAGTTTAGGGATCCACCCACTAACAGTGCCTCAGTCTTATCAGGAGAGAGCTTCGGTTAATTGGCTCTCATCCAGTCCATTACCAAAGCAAGACAACGATCCAGAACATCCACTGCAGATTTCTAAAGGAAAAGTAGTGTCACCAGCATATTGCTGACAATGTACTCCAAAATTGAGGGTGGCAGTGGCCATGGCACTGAAGCTTGTTGGAGGTCCGAAGCCCAGAGAAGCACTGGGCTAGATGAAATAGCAGTTTTGATAAAATAGCTTAAAAATGGAATATGAACAGAAGCCACAATGATTTCATAAGAGCCACACACTTAAGTCCTGGCTGATGGAATGTTTACATCACCCCAGGGAATGCTGGGATCTTAGATTCTTTGACAAATGCTGGGAATGTTTGACTCATAAAATATCCATAGTGTTCTTAGCACATAATAGGCACCACTGCTTTTACAGAATTGTGTTTTTTTTCTTTTGAAAAATGCCATTTCCTGCATTTTATACACAGATGAGCTGAAAGAGGGAAAACCATCCAGAAAATGCATGGCGGAACAAAATATTTTCTCCTGCAGACCTCTCTCCCACCTCATCCCAAGCACTGTAGTTTGCCAACGGGATTTAAAACTGGAAAGGAGAAATAATCAGATCAAGCTTTCATAAAAATCAGGATCCAGAGATGTCATTTGGCTTAGTGGACATTGTCTTACATACCACGGATATAAGTTGTGTACATCGCAATAAGTTGTTTGGCACCTACTGGTTATGCTATGGCTGAATGGCAAAAGTCCCTTTCTCCTTTTTTGGCCAGCATTTCTGTGGTTCAGCTGAATTAAGCTGAATATGTAGCCTTCATTATAACATTATTTTACTATGCATGATTAAATAAAATAAAAAAATTCCTCGGTTCCCAGTGTAATTATGCTATGAACTATGGAGTGCTCGAGTTGTTCTCCTGAAGATAAACAGACCAAGGAAGTGGTTGCAATGATATCCTTCCACAGTTGCTGCAACCATGTGAAAGGTTTCCAAATAAATCCTCTCCATATACTCAATTATCCCATTCACTGATTTCTGAAGTCATGAAGTTCCCACTGCACTGGGCTCATTTATCAGGTGAAATGAGGCAAAGAAATCAGGTCACTGAATGTCCACACTGCCTTGAGAGCTACTCAACCATTTAACCCATAGCCCCAGATTACTTTAGACTTTCTCTGCACACAAATCACCTTTCATCAGTTGTCACTCATTGACAATGAGCAATACTGTGCATACTTGTGTTTAGCATCAGTTTAGCATCATCATCAGAACAAGGACAGTATATGTTTAGCCTTGACAAGTAACCAAGCCCCACCACCTCATATTGGGACTAAGGACTTTTTTTTTTAATACACACTTCCATTTGTCCTGTGATTATTTCTAAGCACAGGACTGTGAGGTTTTTTCTTTTGTCCAGTCACTTTCCCAGGGAAACCCCACTGTTTACTGCTGAATCAGAACAAATGTCAGTCTCCTGAAAACTTCATTGACATTTGTTCTGATTCAGCAGTAAACATTAGGTATTCCCGGGGAAAGTGGTGGGACAAAGGAAAAATCTCTCAGACCTGTGCCTAGAAATCATGGGCCGAGCAGAAATGTGGTTGAGCTCTAAGTCCTGGGAGTGCCTCTGGGCACATGCAAAGTGCACTTCCTACATCAATGAGAAGGTAAGCATAGTTAGTCTCTATACATCTGAGACTGAGGAACAGGTGCTTATAGGTGAAAGGTTTATGCTGTTGATTATGCAGTACAGTGCAGTACCTATCATTTGCTTTCTGGCTAGTATTATTATTATTATTATTATTATTATTATTATTATTATTATTACCCTGCCCATCTGGTTGGGTTTCCCCAGCCACTCTGGGTGGCTTCCAACAAAACATTAAAATACAATAATCTATTAAACATTAAAAGCTTCCCTAAACAGGGCTGCCTTCAGATGTCTCCTAAAAGTCTGGTAGTTGTTTTTTCTCTTTGACATCTGGTGGGAGGGTGTTCCACAGGGCGGGTGCCACTACCGAGAAGGCCCTCTGCCTGGTTCCCTGTAACTTTGCTTCTCGCACTGAGGGAACCGCCAAAAGGACCTTGGCGCTGGACCTCAGTGTCCGGGCTGAACAATGGGGGTGGAAACCAGGTATACTGAAGGGGGGGCTAGCTTTTTGTTTCTCAGTAACTACTGCATACCTGCAGCATCCCTCATTCCAGATCTGGATATTACTATTTTACTTTTCTATTTAAAAACAAATTGGAAATGTGCTTTCAAAGTTTACTTTGATGGTATGATCTGAATACTACTTTTTCTGCTCCAAAATCCCGACTGCCCATCCTACTTTTGCCGTCCATTGATGTTCTTAGAAACACCTGCCTACTACCAACAGTTCAGAGAAAAGATTAAACTATTTTTCATAAAATAAGTGAGCATGGGACTCTTAATCTCAGAGTCATGGGTTCAAGCCCCACGCTAGGCAAAAGATTCCTGCATTGCAGGAGGTTGGACTATATGACCCTCATGGTCCCTTCCAACTCTACAATTCTATGATTCTAAAACAAATCTACCCATAACATTATCGAGCACCATCACTAGTATGCCAGTTCAATGGGTGCTCGGCATGTTGGGAGAGAAGAGAGGACGATCGTGTTAGCAGCTGTGATATTTTTGCACGCTAACCAAAAATGCCAAAAACAGTCACAAATTACATGGTAGATGATTTGAAAATTGCCATCCAACTGCCAAGTATTAATGATATGCCAAACAAACATCAGGTCATCTTTCATGAGAGACGTCTTGCCTGGATGAAGACATATGTGTGTTTTTCATTAAAAAGAATTTCCTTTAAAAAAAAAAGTACTGTCCCACCCACTGTTTTGCAATTATACAAAGCATCGCTGATGGATTAGACTATGATCCTGAAGATATTTAATCCCACTGGTTTTTATGGTGAATGCTTTATTCATATTAGTAGTGTTATGATTACTACTCTTACACCATCTATCCTTAACAACAATCCTGTAAGGTAGAGGAGATCGTTATTATTATTTCTACATGTATGGAGCTAATGCCTGAAGCACAAGAGCAAACGGTGGCATGGCATGCAGTTAAAATGTCATGGAGTGCAAATGGCAATCTTAAAATTAAACCTGCTGGCTTAAAGAATAAATATATACTGTAGCTACCTGCCTGAGGCCCAACCTTAAATAACCAATTTGCAAGTTTGCAAGCTCAGAGAACAGGATCCAGTCCTAATTACCAACTATCACAACTCAGCTAAGCTATCGGGATCTTTACACATTTGAACCTCTTGTAAATCACTGGAAGTGGCCTTCTACGGACTCAGCCAATGGGCCCATCTAGCTCAGTTGTAAATGCACTGGCTGGCAGAGGGTCTCCAGGGTTACTGCTAGTGTTCTCTCCCAGTCCTACCTGGAGATGCCATAGGTTGAATCTGGCTTTCTGGATACAAAGAAGATACTCTGATCACAATAAATGAGGCACCTATAAACAAAAAAAGATATGCAAAACACTAGATGGGGACATCAATGAGGTAACATCCCTAAGATGGCAACCCCTGGGGTAGGGTGTCTGTACACTCATAATATATGTCTCCAGTCCTGGGAAGAGCCATAGCTCAGTGGTCCCAGGGATGGAGACCAGCTGACAATGTAGTGTAGGCCAAGGGGGGGAGGCTAGACCCAGAAGTGACCACATTGGGTGGGACTGCCCATCTGTCAATCACCTGCTGTCATACAGCAACAGGTGACTGAAAATTCAAGTCACGACTGCCCCCCCCAAGCTTCCTTTGCAGCTGTGGCTTGAACTGAGTACATTTTTAATTCAGTGCCTTTTTCTGTCGCCATTCAGGACAACGCACAAACAGGCACGAAATTCAAATGATGCTGAAATCAAGATATGTCTGCACAGGGGGGGGGGGGAATTAGGACTGCACTTAGAGTGCCCTCTTGAGTCTTCCTCTGCAGACAGGTCTTGGATCCCTTTTTGAATCATAGTTGGCCATCTAGTCCAACCCCCTGCAATGCAGGAATCTTTTGCCCAATGTGGGACTTGAACCCATGACCCTGAGATTAAGAGTCTCATGCTCTACCGACTGAGCTATCCCATGGTTGGAAAATGTTGCTCTGCATTGACTAGCCATGGCTCTCTAGGAATTTAGTCAGGAGTCTTTTCTAGCCCTATCTGGAGTGGTTGGGAATTGAACCTGAGTCCTGACACCTTTTCCATGCACAGCCTGTGCTCTACCACTGAGCTCGATAACAGGCCTTTCCCAGCTAAAGGCAAGCGCCACTGATGCATATGTAAAGCCTTCTGTGTGGTCACAGCACGAATGAGTGATTTTATTCCAGTGAGTGGAGAGTATTTGTAGTGTCTTTGGCTTCTCAGCGAATTCAAAATATCTTGATTGAGCAGCTATCTGTTTATTTAATCATTTGCCACACAGCATGCTCTGACATCACACATGACAATTCATCCATCTCAACCCCCAAAATTGCAAATAGCCGTTCCTTTTCAGACATCATCTCTGTGGAATTAACTACCCCTGACATAAAATCCTCTTTTTTTTCCTGCCGCCAGCTTTAAAGAGTAAACAGGCTGCATTTTCAAAGCCATGTTTGTTTTTTATCCCCCACATTAAAATAAAGATCAGCTTCTGTCCTTAGTTACACTCACCAAACCGCGTATGCCTCAGTGGTGTTAGGTGGCTGCAACCAAGAACGGAATTTTAGCCACTATGTTTGCTTTTTATTGGAATATACATGAGATAACACTGCCTTCTCGTTTCTTATAGTCCCACAGGGAACTCTGGAAAAATCAGATGCTGAATATTAAGAGGCTCTTCCCTTGTGAAATATTCTAAAAATGTAGGATTATAATATTTTGTTTTTCAGACCCAGTTAGCTGATAAACTTCACTTAGCTGCCTTAGATGGGCTGACACTTTGTGAATGTAACTACTGTTTTGCTACTGACTCTCATTCCAGGAAAGATTGGTGCTTCACTCCTGTGACACATGCACTGGTAACCTCGTGTCTCGACTACTGTCATGTGCTCTCTGTGGGGCTTCCCTTATGGTCAGTTTAGGGACTGCAGTGGATGCAGAGTCCCACGGCAGGGGTGGTGAATGGTACCTTTTATGGGGCGCGTATCACAGCCATGCTAAGGGATTTGCACTGGCAGCCTATTAGCCTCTGATATTGTTACTTACAAAGCTCTTAGCAACTCTGAAGCAGGTTGCGTGAAATACCAGCTTCCCCTCCATTGCCTGGTAAGAACAATAAGATCAATCAGTAGAACCTAGCTAGTTTGGAAATGTGGACAACTGAATTTAAGAGTGGGAAAAGGAGAAACCATGGGAGCCTGAAATGAACAGATTCATTTGTTCCTAGTGGTAGAGCATCTGTTGTTTTTTATGTAGAAGGTCTCAGGTTCAATCTCTAGTCTAGTGTGTCTACATAGGGCTGAGTAAAACCCTGGAGAGCTGCTGATAGTCATTCAAGGCAATACTGAGCTTCATGGGCCCATGATGTAACTTGGTATAAGACAGTTCCCGTGTTCCTTGGTTCACTGGTGGAAGGCAGGAAGAGGTGATTTTCAGTGATGCCCGGCTTCAACCTAATCTGGCCCACAAATATCTGCTGTAGAGCATCATGGGATCTGTCAATGTGGGAGGTGGCATGGGGGGGTGCCTCAGAGGCATTGGTGAAAATGGCCTCCTCCCTTCCACCAGTGGTAGCACCCACTGGATCAGAGACTTTGAATTTGCAGGAGGGCAATTCAAAATCCAAGCCATTGCTATCAACATTATGGAGATAGAAATGTTTCTCCTCCTCTTCTGCTATTGGATCAAGTGTCAGATTTACGTATAAGCTAAACAAGCTGTAGCTTAGGACCCCACTCTCTTGGGGGCCCCAAAAAAATTAAAGGAAAAAACCCTGGGTGTACATTTCCAAAATATAAGATAAAAAACAAATTACTTTGATAGAATACATATTTTGTTATGTGCAAATGCCTTTAGATACCTATTAGGTCCATAAAATTACCATATAGCATATATTCAAAAAACAGTGACAATTTCTTGTTGACAAAGGACAGCTGGACATATAAAGGGACCTATTGCCTTCAGTAGCTTAGGGTTTCATCAAACCTAAATCCGGCCCTGATTGGATCTGTGGGTCTCCAATGACACTGAGAGGCAGTAGATGCAAGGCAGACAAAACTGAGTGCAGAGTCACCAAGGGCATCAAGCCTAAGACATGGTGATGGCCCTTGGCTTTAAAAAATAGACAGCGGAGTCACGCCCACCAGAAGTTGCAGCACATGGGGTCAGATCGGAGAATAAGCAAATGGGGAGAGTTTATTGACTTCACACTTAGTCTTGTAGATCAGGCTCCCCAAATTCATATAAGAAATGTGTGCAGTTCAGAGTGTACACAGAGCTCAAGCTCTGGATTCGAGAAGATGACTTGCCCAGGGCCACCCAATATGCCCCATTGCTGGGTTATTATTTGAATCCATGTCTCCCAGGGGTAAATCCAGCCTTCAGCCCAGTAGACCACACTGGCTATCAAAACATCCTCCATCTTATGAAAAAGCCCATTTGCTTCCTGCCTCAAACACTTCTAAAACATTAACTTGAAGTGTAAACTTCCCTGCCTTTCATTTCCTTGGGGGTGACAGGAGAGAGGCAGACTAATTGCAAAATCTGTAGAGCTTGTCTGAAGTTTTTAGCCTAACTCTGGTCAGGCCCCAGCTGTGAGGCTAATGAAAATAATTCAAATTGTACCCAAACAAGAGCAATTTATAACATGGAAATTCTAGACAGACAGCTTTATAAAGCCTTGGGAATTAGTTTGGTGATAAATCTCCATGAGAGGGAACAAAAAACTCCCAATGGCTTCCAAGAAGGTAAATTCTAACTCTTAAGCAACATTGTGGGCTTTGCTGCCTTTCTGTGTGTTTATATACATGTGTACATATAAACTGAGGTGCCACTGTATAGCAATTATATATATATATTTATCATGCACAAGATGAAGGTAAAATATTGATTTGAACAAATCCATATATTTCTGTGTATTCCCCTAATGCCAAGTTAGGTTTGGCCTTTTTTGTTAGGCTAAAAATATTGAACAAAGTGCTCTCTTTCCACAAAAAGCCAGCTGCAGCATTAACAGTGGGCTCCTTGTTTTTCATAGCTGTTCTGAGCATATGGAGATCTCATTTGGTCCTTATCTGTTCCTATGAAAGAAACAAAATGCCAAGCAAATGTGTTGCAAGACCCTATAGCAGAGAGATTAACACCCCAGGCCTAGCCATTTTTACTGATGCTGATCGGATTGATCAGTCAAATCAAATCCACTGATTGTCAGGGTTTGCAAAGTGTTGTGCCCCCAGACTTCACAAGCACAGCTGATCATCAGGGCTTGCAAAAGGCAGGTCTGTGCATATGCCCACATGGTTTGATTTCAAACCGCACTAGCCAAAGCAGGTCACCTAATGTCATTGGGTTGTCAGGCGACTGGCAGGTGGGCAGCCCCACACACCTGTCAGTCATGGCCTACAGGTGATGAGAGAGGTAAGGCTCCATTAGCCCACCCCCTGTTCTAAACATTCAAGGCTCACATTAGCATGGTGCATGTGCAACTTAATGTACAGAGGATCCTGAATCCCCTCTCCCCACAAAAAAGGGAAGTTCCAGATTGCACATACAGAAGCCAATTTGTGTGCGTGCACACACACACGCACGCACACACGCACGCACACCTGAGATGGGCAACCTGTGGTCCTTCGGATGTTGCCAGACTGCATCTCCCACCATCCCTGAACCACTGGCCATTCTGGGTGCTGAGGCTGATGAGAGTCAAATCCAATTATGTTTGGAGGACCAGAGGTAGAGATAGATGAATCTGCCCATTTTGGTTTTTGACTTTTCCAATCTAAATTCAGCTTGCCACATTTGTACGTGTGTTGTTTGTACGTGCATGTTTAATGTACTCAGAAAAAGGTGTCAGCAAGTGTTAGTGTGCTTTTCTCCTAACATGCAAGTTTGTGTTTGCAACTTTGCCTAATATACACGCTTTTGCAAACAGGTTTCTATCCAACAGAATGCATTTTTTGTGGTTTTCCACACACACAGCTTTTTAGATGCATACTTCACCCTAATACACATGCCTTTGTACACACTTTTGAGTTGGAGTATAGCACTGGGAAATTCAGAAAAGTGCAAATTTCAAAGGATAGTTGTGATAAAGTCTTTGTGCGAATTACTTAGGTGCATATTAAAATGGAAACTGAATCTCTCTCACATCCCTGGCCACAGGTTTCCCCACCCCTGATATATCAGCTTTTTGCAGACATGACTCTTTAATATATTGAGGTCAGAGGTGGGGCTAAGCATGAATGGATAAATGGGATTTACTCTCAACAGAACAACCCTACAGTATCCTTTTATTCCATTTCATTACTATTTTTTTAAAAGGTTGATTTGGCAGGCCTGCCCTTCCTGCAATATTTCAGCCACATACACACAGAACACTGCCACAAAATTCATCTTGGAATTGTTTCTAGTAGGAAAAAACCCACAAAAATGCCTTTTCTGTGGGGTATTTAGGCTATGAAATTCTGACAAATTACATGTATCAACAACATACCTCAATCTGGCACTGCATTTTTTCAAATAATAATAATAATATTAAAAAAGCCCTCACATTACTCGTGGTTTGTGGTATGTGTTGTTTCTCAGCTATGAGAACACATCATCAGAGAGGATTTGATTCTGGGAAACAGTATTACATTGGAAACTGCCATTAAACAAACTTCACTTTTAAAATAAATATATAAAACCTCACGGAAATAAGTAATATTGAACCCACTTGGTGCTAAATTTAAAAGATTAAACTTCCTCTTTCTATTCTCTCTCTCTCCTCCCCCCCTTAGAATCTGCCATCCAGTATAAAATCATTCTTATATAGAAACAGAAATGACCACACTTTAACAACAACAGTAACAGTAACAACAACAGACTTACTGAAGCAGTGGTGGGGAGGGGGGGAGAGACTACGTGCCTTGCTTTACACAGGGCAGTCTTCTGTTTGAAGGGCTGCATACTCCAAGTCTGCTTTAAAGATAAAGAGACATAAGAAGTGAGAGCAGGAAGGGTCTTCAAGATGCCCAACCACAGGGTACCATTGGGTACCTGACTGGACAGGCAGCCAGGACACCTGGTCACAGTCTGTTCCTCACAGGGTGAGAAAAATGGCACTTTTTTTAAAAAAAAAGAAACAACAACAAACCTATACTTTTCAGATATTTCACTGATTTTACAATCATTTTGTCATTTTAAAACTTGACTTCCTTCCCCCTCTTTCTGCGGTTCCTTAAATTTATTATTAATATCTCCTGCATATCCAAATTAACTTAACTTACTCATTTATTTATCTTCTTTTTATATATACCCTTACTGTATGTAGCTGCAGGTAATTACAATAATCCTGCCAGTGTTCTTATCTGTTTACAAATTTATCTGTAGATATTCAATGAACCATTTCCATTCTTTTATATTAAAAAAAGTTATCTTGATTTCTTATTCTTCTGGTAAGTTTCGCCATTTCTGCATATTCCATAAGTTTTTGTATCCATTCTTCCTTTGCTGGGACTTCTTCTTCTTTCCAGTTTTGGTCAAGTAACATTCTTGCCGCTGTAGTCACATACATTTATAAATTTCTATACAATTTGGGTAGTTAAAACCAGAAGCCTTTTTTGTGGGAATTGTAGGGATAGAATTCCCAAGAAAAAGGTTTCTGGTTTTAAGAAGGATGGCACTTCTATTCAAATTATACTTTTTTTGTTGTTTAGTCGTGTCCGACTCTTTGTGACCCCATGGACCAGAGCATGCCAGGCACTCCTGTCTTCAACTGCCTCCCGCAGTTTGGTCAGACTCATGTTTGTAGCTTCGAGAACACTGTCCAACCATCTCATCCTCTGTCATCCCCTTCTCCTAGTGCCTAACATCAGGGTCTTTTCCCGGGAGTCTTCTCTTCTCATGAGGTGGCCAAAGTATTGGAGCCTCAGCTTCAGGATCTGTTCTTCCAGTGAGCACTTGGGGCTGAGTTCCTTCAGAATGGATAGGTTTGATCTTCTTGCAGTCCACGAGACTCTCAAGAGTCTCCTCCAGCACCATAATTCAAAAGCATCAGCTCTTTGGTGATCAGCCTTCTTTATGGTCCAGCTCTCACTTCCATGCATCACTACTGGGAAAACCATAGCTTTAACTATACGGACTTATATACGAATTATACTAATCACTGCTATACGTGCAACAATACATATCGGCAAGTTAGAGGAAATTTTATGCAGTTCTGTGGGCAGGATTCAACTTGGTTGTTGCACGCATGGAACAAGGTCTGCTGATGCAATGGGACTTCTCCCCTCTCCCCCTCCCTGTGTACCCCCATGAACCCCAAATCATGGTTAGGAGATGCACAGGGGGGCAAGGGGGGATTCCCATTACATGAGCAGACCTCATTCCCTGAGAACCTGCACCCCACATAGCACTATATTGACTTTCACCCTCTTGTTTGTTGACGTACCAGAGACTTCCTTATGATAGCACCTCAGTTGTGGAAGCCCTTTTGAGCCCTTTTGAGAGCTGAGTGTACAGTTTTTGTTTTAAAAATAAATGTATTTCTGAAAATATGGACATACATACATTACACAGATGGCCAATGCCGACGTCTTTATTGCGAAACTGTTTTAAATTAAAATGTGTGTATGTGTAGGGGCAGAAATTAAATGTGCAATACCACCCAAACTGAGTACTTCAAACACCCACTGACTGAAGACATTGCCCATAGTTGCTTCTATGGCAAAGAAAGAAAAATCAGAACAAGATCGTCCGTTGTAAAGGAGATTCAGGCGGAGCAATGTTAATTGAGAAAATGCTGACATGCCACTCCGTATACCATTGGGGAAACCATCAGAACAGAAAAACTTCAAAAAACACAATTTGGTCCAAAGGGCTTGCTGTGTCCTGTTAACAGCTGGTCCTCCAACACACCTGCAGCTTGTAGGAGGTCAGATGGGATTGCTGTGTCCCACGCAAAGGCAAAGAACAACTACAGTCAAATTACAGTAATTACAGAGATGCTCAAAGGGTTCAGCAATAATTTTGGATAAAGGCAACATTTGAGAGATTAAAAGCCTCTTTCCAAAGCAAACTTCCTTTTCATCAAGTGAGCGAGATCGTTCACACTAGGTGAAATCAGAACTGTGAAAGCAGGACTGTGTGTGTGAATGAAACAGGAATTCTGGTGCAGATCCGGAATAATTTCCCTGGCAAAACTAAGGAAACTACTGCTCTAACTGAGTAATAGCCAGTATATTGGCTCCTTGGGAATGTTCTCTTCTGCCAAACCACTTCACCAGGGCCAGCCATATGTGCATGCTGGGTGGCGCAGGGCACCATGGCGCTGGCCCGCCAGGAGGGCGCCGCAAGCTGTGCCCACCCACTGGCCGGCCGGTCCGCCGCGCAGCTGCACCCACGGCAATGTGCTGCGCCTGCCCGCCCGCCCGCCGTGCAGCAGCGCCTGTGGCAGCCACGCTGCGTGCGGCACCCACCCACCCACCCACCGTGCTGGGAAACGGGGCGAGAGGGCGCCGGAGGGATCTGGTGCACCACAGCGCCAGGGGCGCTTAAGACGGCCCTGCACTTCACTTCAATATCACAGTCAAGAGGCCAGTGGTTTTCATGCTCATAGGACTGCAGGATCCATTCAGGATCAAAGGAGTGCTGATCCAGAGAAGTGGACACGGAGCAATGGATTCAAACTACAAGAAAGAAGATTCCACCTAAACATTAGGAAGAACTTCCTGACAGTAAGAGCTGTTCGGCAGTGGAATTTGCTACCAAGGAGTGTGGTGGAGTCTCCTTCTTTGGAGGTCTTTAAGCAGAGGCTTGACAGGCATATTTCAAGAATGCTTTGATGGTGTTTCCTGCTTGGCAGGGGGTTGGACTGGATGGCCCTTGTGGTCTCTTCCAACCCTATGATTCTATGATTCTAACCTGGGGCCTTCCAGATGCTGGAGTCCAGCTTCCATAAAACAGAGTTTCCTGACTACCAGGTACCTTGCTTCAGGTTACAGACGCTTAAGGTTACAGACTCTGCTAACCCAGAAATAGTACCTTGGGTTAAAAACTTTGCTTCAGGATGAGAACAGAAATCGTGTGGCAGCAGCAGGAGGCTCCATTAGCTAAAGTGGTACCTCAGGTTAAGAACAGTTTCAGGTTAAGAACGGATCTCCGGAACGAATTAAGTTCTTAACCTGAGGTACCATTGTACTCAGAAACAAAAGGAAAGTCATGATCCTGACTTTCCTTTTGCTTCCAACGACAGCTCCCACCACCCCTGACCACTGGCCATGCTGGTTGGGGCAGATGGAAGTTGGAATCCAACAACAACTCAAGGGCCACAGGTTCCCAACTCCTGCTCTGAATAGTCTGCAAGCATCCACTCCTCCTGTATTAATTCATGCAAGCTGCATACTGTGGCCCGGAGTATATTTATCTAGCCATAACAAGTCCTTGGGAAACTCTCTCCTGCAGGAAGAATTGTGAGTCGTGCTGTTATTTCTAAAGGTCTCTGGCCTAACATTTGGCTAAAATGGCACCCGTTTGACAAGTGGCTGCTCATTCACGACTGAAAGAAATGGTTTTCTTTGGCTCAAGGGCTTTCCAAAGTACGTAAGGGAAATATGTAAGCCACTTGCCGTGTTGGCTCAGCACCCTCCTCTGTGCCCAATCCAGAAAGCATGCATGATTTGATTAATAGCTATACAGGCAGAGTCACAGCTTGAGCAGCAGGCTCAGATGTTTCAGTCTAGAAGCTCTGCTTCAATCTCTGATGTGTGTCTTCCAGTGTGGCGGCCATTACAGATGCAGATCCCCAGCAGAGCAGGAATAATCCATGCCAGACTTTGTGGTTACTTCTCCCCGTCAGCCATTATCACCACTGTCTTTTGTGGATAAAATGCTAATCTGTTTAGCTGGAAGACACAGAAGCGCAAAGCCGGTTGCTGCTGGATGTTATGTACTGCCTTAGTTACGGTGCGCACAAACGTTCTCAGAAAAATATAACCCTTCTATTTATTCAGGTGGTGTTAGGCAGTAGGAACTAAGCTGAGTGTGGGCCTTCTGGGTCCAAGAGAGCTGTGACTATCTTATGATTTCCTCGCTTTGCTTGCTGTTACATTTAGCATCAGAAAAAGGGCAAAAGAAGCATTGTCAAACTGAATGGAAGCTATGCAGATGTTTTAGCCTATTCTGCCCAGCTTTTTTAAAGACATGGTGGGTAGAGCTCACTCACTAGACTCTCTCACCCAACAAAGCTGCCCTGTATGCAAACACACACTCCACCTGGGCTGGTGCATCTCATCCCATCTACAGATGTGGTACCTGGGTTTCCATGGCAACACTGGGTCCTGCCTATCAGACTCCAGCCCTGCCACCACATCCTCCTGCTCACCCACCTCTCACTGCCTGGTTGAAGTATGTCAGGAGTATGGGCAGGAGTCAGGCTCTGGGGCCTGTAGTGCTTTGCAGGACTGGAGCCTGCCTCAGCTTGTGCTGGAGAAGCAAGGAGTGGCCACTCAGGTGAAGACCTCAGCTTGTGCTGGAGAGGCAAGGAGTGGTCACTCAGGTGCATAGCTGCCAAGTTTTCCCTTTTCTCACGAGGAAGCCTATTCAGCATAAGGGAAAATCCCTGTAAAAAAGGGATAACTTGGCAGCTATGCTCAGGTGAGGCCACTTGATACCTCACTGCACCTGGTGGCAGGAGCTGGGAGGGATAAAAGCTCAGCATTTCCCTTCAGCTCTTGGCCACAGCAACACTATCCCTGCCTGGTTGCCTCTGGCCTCTTGCTCCTTGGACCCTTGCCTTGTTGATGCCTTGATCCTCGACCCTTGGACCTTTGCCTTGCCGACGCCTTGCTCCTTGACTCCCAGACCTTCGCCTCTGCCTTGCTCATTGACCCTGCGACTGCCTGCTGCTGGACCCTCAGCCCTGCACCTGTTCCTGCTTCTACATCACCATCTTGCCTCTGGTCCTGACGTCCTCAGTCAGGGCTTCAACCGCCTGCCGACCGGACCGTGACAAAGTATAGCACTGAGGGTGGCAAGGGGAGCACCTTCGTCCTTGATCCCTGGGTGCCAGCCTTCAAGCCCCGCTTTCTGTTATTATCCCTCTTGGGCTGCCAAGACATGAGAGATCCTGACAGAACAGAAGGACTTGGTGTCGCAGGGAGGAAGGCTTTTCAGCCCAGTACTACAGAAATGCTGGACTGTCACCATGAGTGACACTGGAGAGGATGGGTACGGGAGAGGGAAGCACCCCACTAACAAAAAAAACCCCGCCCTCTACTTCCTCCCTCCCATTGTTGAACTCCTGTCATTAATGTACGTTGTTATTCTTAGATATCTTAACATGTAAGACACAACTCGCCCACTTAGAAATATACTTTGTCTCTTCTGTGCAGCATCCACCCAGATTCCCCCCCTGGTGCTGCCACTGAATGCCACAGGGCCTGGGGTGGGTGGGAATTCTCCCCCATTGAATGCCCCCCTCCATATGTGTAAGACAACATTCTTCATATTCATTAGCCTTGTTCAGGCTTTCCCTCTCACATGTACATCTTCTGCCTTCAATGCCTTTGGGCTGAAATTTTGCAGTGGGGAAACTGGCTCCATGTAATAATAATAATAATAATAATAATAATAATAATAATAATAATAATTTATTATTTATACCCCGCCCATCTGGCCGGGTTCCCCCAGCCACTCTGGGCGGCTTCCAAAAAACAGAAATTCTAAAATACAGAAATCCATCAAACATTAAAAGCTTCCCTAAACAGGGCTGCCTTGAGATGCCTTCTAAAGGTCTGGTAATTGTTCTCTTTGACCTCTAGTGGGAGGGCATTCCACAGGGTGGGTGCCACTACCGAGAAGGCCCTCTGCCTGGTTCCCTGTAACTTGGCTTCTCGTAATGAGGGAACCGCCAGAAGGCCCTCGGAGCTGGACCTCAGTGTCCGGGCAGAACGATGGGGGTGGAGACGCTCCTTCAGGTATACCGGACCGAGGCCGTTTAGGGCTTTAAAGGTCAACACCAACACTTTGAATTGTGCTCGGAAACGTACTGGGAGCCAATGTAGGTCTTTTAGGACCGGTGTTATGTGATCTCGGCGGCCGCTCCCGCTGCTCTGCTGCTGGTGCTGCCCAAGGGAACTTGAAACAGCACAGAGTTCTTTTTAAAATGCTTTTTAAAGAATTTTTTTATGTTTTTATCTTCTTTGGGGTGGTAGGTGGGAGGGATTTTTAGTTGGGTGTGGGAATTTGTTAAATTTTAGTGTATTTGTAATTTTTATTGTTTTTGGTTTTATTGTTTTATTGTGTTTGGGGTGGTAGGTGGGAGGGATTTTTAGTTGGGTGTGGGAATCTGTTAAATTTTAGTGTATTTGTAATTTTTATTGTTTTTGGTTTTATTGTTTTATTGTCTTTTTTGTGTTATTCTTTCGTTGTGTTCTTTGCTGTTTTTTACAGAGGTTTTATTTTGTTTTTAAGGGGAGGGGCCAGGGCTGCCCGGGAGGGGGTCCCAGCAAGCAATATGGCTGGGGCAGATTCCACAGGGGGGGGTGCACTGGAACAACCGATCTCAGTGGTCACGGGTAGGAGGAGGAGTTACGCTAAGACCAGACCATGTCATTACCGAGGAGGCAGACTTAGTCGTTGTCTGAGGACTATCCCTGCCTCCAGGTCTGGTCCTGACCGGACGGATATTGAAATAGGCAAGGGATACCCACATGACCTGAAGGTGCTGCTGTGCAATGCCAGGTCGATGATGAATAAGACCACCGCCATTCACGACCTGATTGTGGATGGAGGATTTGACCTGGCATGTGTGACAGAGACCTGGTTGGAGGAAGCCGATGGGCCCGTTCTTGGCGCTGCTTGCCCACCAGGTTTCTCTTATGCACAGCAACCCAGGCCATCTGGGCGGGGAGGGGGGGTTGCAGTGATTTTATGTATGTGGTCCCACCACACAATAAAAAAAACTTGATCCTGTGGAGAATTTCCACAAGCACAGCCGCTTCGCTACATTTGCCCTCCAGCATGTAGAGCAGGCATTGCCATTGTGGCACCCTCCAGGTGTTGCTCTGGACTGCAAATCCCATCTGCCCCAGTCAGCAAGGCCAGTTGTCTGGGATGATGCGAGCTGTAGTCCACCAGCATCTGAAGAGCACCATGTGGGCTAGCCCTGATGAAGAGGGTGGCAGGGCTGTGGCCACAATGGAGGCGGGGGCAGCAGCATGTCTCTGCCCCCACCCTTGCCATGCTGCTTCATGTGATTGGTTTCCTCAGGGGAAACAACAAAATAAGGCCACCAGGGTTACACAGTAACAGCATTTGACCAGGAAACACCAGAAATTACCACTATGCCGAATCAGACTATTTATCCTGGTAGCCCCTGTTGTCTGGGCTGACTGGCCGTAGCAATCCAGGCTCTGGAGCAAAAGTATTTCTTCCCATCCCATTTTAACTAGAGATGCCAGGAACTGAATCTGGGACCTGTTGCATGCTCTCTGCCTCTGAACTAAGGCTTAACTGGTGTGTCCATGCTACAGGTAGCATGTTTCTTGGAAAACTCAATTCCACTTTTAAGCAGAAGTCACAAAACTCAAAGGAGGCCACATTGCAGCCGGCCACTTGCTGGACAAATCTTCTGCAACGTATAGAGAGGGTAAAGAGCAAAATTCTAAGCAGACTGTGTTTTCACTATACTGTTGGAGCATATGGGAGCATCTCGGGTGAGGATGTGCTTTCCCCCTTCTTTTCTTTCTTTTTTTTTTAAAAAAAACCCTCCCAACATTTATTTTAGAGCTTTTAACAAAAACACAGTTGTTGTTAGATAACTTAGCACGTACAAATGTCAAAGAAGAACTTATAATACACCACTGGAAAGATAAACTGAGGCTCTGATTCTACATGCTGGAACACCACTTTTCCGGTTTTGCCAGATAACGTCGGGGAGATATGTGTCGTCGTAACACCATGCCAAACTGTTACATGCTCTGCAGAAACGGCGCCCTCTTAAGAAGTGAAGTTTAATTAGCGAAAAAGGAAGTGTACAAAGGAGTGATAACTGAGAGTTGGTCACTGTGTCTCTCTGATGAGATTATCCTCTGTACTTCTGAACTTTATTATCCAAACAACAAACCCGTAGCGTGACTTGGAGTCTCCAACTATCATGGGTTCATTTTTATTTTACTCACAAAAGCTGTCAGGAGGAGGCCCTCAGCTATTAATTGAAGCAGCTCCAGACAATTGAATATGCTGCATGTGCAAAAACATTAGCAGATATATGTGTAAAGATTCTAGACGCTCAGGGAACAGATCCAGAGGCCTCTGAAGTCAATGGCAGTTTTTCCACTGACTTTCCGACGACGCCCTGGTTACTTGCACTAAATGCTGTCAAGAGTTGCATTTGCCTTTTGAACTTAAATGACTCATTCTTCTGATTGTTTGGCTCTTATTAAGATGACAGATGACACGAAGCCCAGGTGACATGTTCATGGAAGCAAATGAGGATGTCCTAACACAGATTTTTCAAATTTTGCATTGGGTGATGCAGCACGGCAGGATTTACCGGGAATCTCTTAAAATTTTATTAAAGTAAAAATGGGCGATGATTGGAAGGAGGTGTTATATCTGTTCACAGACAGGAAAGAGATTCAGGAAAACTGACGTCCAAGGTCACAAACTGCATTCAGGGAGAATGCAGAATGCTGGTCCCAGTCACATATGTAGATTATTAGTATATCCCATAGAAAGTGAATATTCTCTTCCTTCTGTGTATGCAACAACTGCTTCCACTTAGACAATTTCCTTTTATCTCGCACATTATCTCGTACATGTGACTGAAGAATGGAAGATTGGCCCCATAGACACAGATCAGATCGCTGCCCAATACAACTAGCTCTGGCTTTGCCATGGGAATCACCTCTGAAGCAAATTTGGAAGTTGAACATCCCTCTTGTGAAAGATGAGGCCTTTGAAGCACAAATGGCAAATAAAACCGGGGAGTTTTTTTGATATTAACTCATGCATGGCCCCTTCCAATCCAAGGTCACCTTATGGGACTCTTAAAGCAAATGCAGGAGGGAGAACAATTGCATAAAAAGGAAAGCAGAAGATAAATTGTCATTTCGTTCAAGCACATTAAGAAGAGCTGCAGAAAGGCCAATGCTTCTCCTCACACAGACATGAAGATCATGGGTTGACTTTGGGTCAGTCGTTGTGTCTCAGTCTAGCCTACAGTACCACACAGGGTTTTAATGAGGATACAATAGGGTCGGGAAGAGAACTGTTTATGCCACCTTGAGCAAACAATAACTCAAAGTTGCATAATTTCTAATGATAAATTCCAGGTTCTAGATGACCAAGAATTCTGGAAGGTAGATTTTTGAGGGGTGGGTCCGAGGAGGCACCGGCAGGAATTGGCAGAAGGCAGTGGTATCAATCCCTTCCTTTTCCCACTCCAGCAGAGGACAATATGTTGGCGACAGAGGAATATTTCTTATTTGTCTGCGACTGACATGAAGGAGAAGGAGCGGGCAATCTGTAATTGGAAGTAGCTAAGGGGAGGAATTGTTGCTTCATTCCACACCATCATGCAAAAGGCCCCTTGGCTATTTGACATAGAGTTGAGATATATTGCATTCAGGGATAGGGGAATCTATTCTATACGTCTAATGTCTTCGTAGCATAGGGACGAACTGTACATTTACAAGAATATTTTGCTGACATGGGTCACAGGAAAAATGACTGTGGTACAAGCAGTGACAAATGTTGACAGATGTAGGCATTGATTCCCCCCCCCCCCCCCAGAAAACAAGCTATATGTGTTTTTGACTGTTTTTTTGTTTCCCTTTCACTTGAGTCTTGAAGCAAATAGCGCTGATATTGTATTACAGAATACGCCTTTTTAAAACACACATGCAGAAACCAGTGTGTTTTTTTCATGCGGAAACAAGGTATGATGCTAACCCTTACGATGGTTCAGAATGTGAAGTAGAATTGCACCAACATGGGTTAGAATGTAAAGAGGAACTGGGTGGGACTTCCATAAATCAGGGTTTGGAATATCTTCTTTGAGCTTAAGTATCACGCCCTCTATTTAGTGCATATCCTGACCCTCCAAGGAAGCCTCTGGATTTCATTGGCTGTCAGAGGCACCATCTCCTCAAGATTATTGAGGGGGCCCAACACAACATCCTGACATTGCACATGTGGCATCAAGGAGGCAGGGGCGGAGGCAAATGCCCTCTACACATTGAGGGGCCCTGGCTTCCTCAAAAAAAACATTGGGAGGGGGGCAAAAGTGCTTCAGCCCCCAGGAGCTGATGCCTATGGTGGCTGGGGAAGTACAATGGGAGAGGGCTATTGCTCTCATCCCCTGCTTTGGTAGCAGAGGGCGAACTTCAAGCTTGTTGAATTTACTTTGTTTTTTACTGGAACCAGGTCCAAAAGACATAGAACTGAAATAAGCTCACAGCCCTTTCACATAATATTCATTTCTTGGTTAGCTTTCTTATTTCAGCAGCCTAATTTAGGGTGCAAGATTCATTTTGTTGCCCTTGTTCAAACATTTAGGAGTCAGAAATCCTTCCTGATCTTCTGCAAACCACCTGAGACCTACCATTGGAAACAGGTTGTATTCTATTGCTTTCCAGAAAATGAATTGTTTAAAATTGGGGGAAACAATATTAAAAGACTTCAAAATTAAAAACACCCCCCCTGAAAAGTTTATCCACTCCAAAACCAAATGGAAGGATGGAATTAATCACTTTCTCCAATTTGTAGAGTTTTGTATCACTTGGGGGGAAATCAAGCACAAGACTTCCCTGATTTCCCTCCTGTCTAGTAAAAGGTAGCATCAGACTCGAGAAACACAGCTGTAGAGAAATCATGTCTTTCTGCCAGCATGTAAAACAGCAGAGGCTCTCGAATGAGCTTAATTGATCATGGCAGCCAGTCTAACTCAATCATATGTGAAATTCTCTCTCCTCTCAGATGTCGCTGGATGAGTGTTGGCATGGATTTCCTCTCTCGCAAACACTTCAGATACTGTTTCTTGCTTTTGGGCAGGACCGCTCACTAGTACTTGGATGGAGTCCAATATACTGTATATCATGGGTTTGCCTTGTTTTAAACACACACACCCAGCAAAACAAAACTCTGTCTTCTTTCAAACTGCACGCTGCTTGATTCATGTGAAAATCCATGTTGTCACAGTCAGTTCCCATTGTGGCTTAAGAGTTATTGTCAAAAACACTAGTAAGTGGCACCCATAGAAGTGACACATTGCAGAAGGGGCAGATTCATTTCAGTTGCACTTTCACTAATGGACTTTTTACTGATTCTCTGTATATACATCCTCTGTAGTTCTCAACCCTCTGCAGGATTTCTGTGCAATTCTCCTTGATGTACTAGGTTTTGTGATTCTTTTAAAAAAAAAGTGGTGCTGGTTTGTGAATGATATAGATGCTCAGATATAATAACAGCAATGGAAGCAGCGTACATCCCTCTGCATATGAAAAATACAAAAAGTGGGCTCGAATGTGATTAATAAACAGAGTTGAGGAAACTTTAAAGTCTTCATTTAAAAAATTGGAATGAGGAAAATAGTGAGTGAGTACATATTCTGGCAAATATTAGCTGTAGTTGTGTTTTTTTGGTTATGTAAAAGCAGGAATCCCCACAGGAAATCATTACTTATCCTTTAATGTCTGCTAGAATGTCCATGGGGTGTAACTGGAAGAAGGATATACCAACACACTTTCAGTGGCTATGGGGACTTGGGATAGTTTGTGCATGATTTTGTTAAGAGTCAGGGAAGGAAGATTTGGGTTATTTCCTGAAGAAAGGGGCTTTAAAATTATTTAGCGGAACTTAAAGGCAGAGGACTAAATCTCCAGAGGTGTGTGTGTGTGTGTGTGTGTGTGTGAGAGAGAGAGAGAGAGAGAGAGAGATTAGTGGGTAACAATCTTGGGATGCAGTTTCTTTCATGTGTCCCAGATGTTGCACTAGATCAGGGATAGGGAACCTGTTTCCCACTCCACACACATTGTTAGACACTAAATTCCATCTGCCCCAGTCAACATGGCTAACAGTAAGGGATGATGGGTGCTCTAAAACAGCAACATCTGAAGGGCCAAAGGTTCCCTCCCCCTGCACTAGATGGAACGAGATGCAGGAGGGTTCTTATATTATTCTTAAATTTTATATAAAGATTGTAGTCTTAGTAGAACAGCAATGCAAGTAGTATTCCCCCGAACACACACCAAAGTAGCCTTCACTTTGGCAATCATAAACTGCAACATAATCTAAAACAGGAATGTGAAACCCATAGCTGAACTACAAGTCCGATCAGCCCCAGACAGTATGACCAATGGTCAGAGATGATAGGAGGCACGGGCGCCGGATCCTGCCCCACTTTGTGGGTGCCCAATGCAGGCTTGTGATGGAGGAGGCCCACTCTGGCCGCAAGAAAGCCTAAAGGGGCTCGACAAGGCCCATCGTGACCTGCGGAAGTCCCGACATGGCCCGTTGTGGTTTCCAGAAGGCCAAACAAGGCCTGTCACGGCCTGCGGAAGGCCTGACGCCACAATGGGCCCCAGAGGCCGCTCTCCTCAGCTGGTCTGCACACCTGGGTAGTCTGTGCGCAGTGGGCTTCCTTGGGGGCGCTCGGGGGGAGCATACGCTCCACCGCTGGACGTGCTGACATGTGATGCTCGGCCCAAAAAATTGTAGGTGCCCTGCCCCCTCATGAGGAATGTTGTGAAAGCTGGAGCACCCACAGCCCCACACTTGGTGCCTATGATGAGAGGTGTAGTTCAGCTACATATGGAGAACCACCACTTCCTCACCATTGACCTCCCATATTATTTCTTAGCTCATCATATCTTGCTGTCCTTCTGATCCATTTGAAAGCCCACTTGGAAAGCACCTTGGAAAGCAATTGTTGAGTCACAATATTATTAAGCTCTTAAATCATTTTGAAGCTTGTAATGAAGCACAGGAGAGAACACTGTATGAAGAAGACTCCATAATTATTTGAATAGAAATCATTCCCTCACTTAGGACAGCCATTTTCTTAATGGCTTTGTGGAAAAGAGCCAACTATCTGTTTCCCCCTGCTGAAAGATCAGGCTAGTCAAAATTAGGCAGGAAGAAAGCAGGATCCCTCTCAACATCCTTGCCTTAACTCCACATGGAATTTTAAAAGTTAGAGCGAGAGCACTGAGACTTGTATGATCAGCCCTCATGTGGCAGGCAGTTTCCAAAAAATGTTACTGTTAATTTATCGTGCCTCTCAATCAATTGCATATCTTAATTATGAAACATGGGTTTGCTCAGGAGCCTCTTCATCCCCATTTCCCATGCCTCAAACATCAGAGAATTGTGGAATGTGGTCTTGATTAATAAAGGCTACAGCACAGCTGACTCAATGACACATTATATCATATAATGAGTTATGTCAAGGCTAAAGGAAACAATTCCGAATCCTTCTTATGCTATAGAAACTGGGTGAATGTCCATCACTAACTTTCAGTTCTGAGCACTTTGAAACAGATATCTCACAACGGTATTTTTGGACCAAACAGAAGGTTCCATAAGGGTTGTGATCTTCTGGTCATACAAAATAAGCAAGATTTGGGAAATGCTGACCGTTGCCAAAACATTCTCAGGGGAAGACATTGAATGCCTTGTCACTTGATAGAAGTTTAAAATTAAGCAGAAGATCCAAAAGAAGAATAGATGCAGCATAGATATCACCCCTGGCCTGAGGAGGATTTTGGTGACACTTTGTGACAAACTGGTGTTTTATATAAGCTCTCGGGGGGGGGGGACCTATACTCCTAAGCTTCCTTTAGTCTTCTAAACAAACATAGGTTCTTCCTTTGAAATCTTCCCCATGTTTCCCTTGAAGAGGAGTCCTAAAATTTTGTTTTGGGTTTTACTGCAGGTGAATTTCACTAGAAAATATTTTTACATAACTGCCCTTACAGCAAGGACCTGATGATAAAACATAGAGCAACAATATAATTTGTTGGCGGGGGCAGGAGGGGGGAAACAAGAATTTTCGGGAGGGGAGGGAAACCCCTAGTTGCTTCTATGTTGAGGTATGGTGTCCTTGTAAAAGTATTGGGTCAATGGCCGCCTGGGTCTATTTCATGGTTAACTAAAGAAATATTTCTCTGGGAGGCCAGGCTTGGCTTGCACTCATAACTGCAGTTTATTGGTCCATTGGCTCAAGCAAGCCTAAACACAAGGGAAAGTCGATACTGTATCACAGCACTCCGTAGCTAACACCTGGAATATATTCTCTAGAGTGAAAACAGCAGGGAACTGACCAGAAATAACCTCGCTCGTATTATTGCTTCAATTAGGCCAAAACAACTTTCCCTTTGAAAACTTAATAATAAACACTGCAGGTCATTCACTTGTTTGGAGTCCCATTGGGAGAGCAGAGCAGATGGAGGCCCTTAGCCGGACCTTTTGCTGTCATACAGACAAGAGGCACAAATCCGGAGAGAGATTGATTTTAATTGGAACCAACAGCACCTACATGCTGCTTTAATATCCATGTCATCTTATAAAAGTAAAATAAAAATCCTCCCCCACCCCCACGCCGTCTGCCAGGATGAATGAAAGAAGGTCCCTTTGCCAATAATAAGTGTGTCTTTTTCAGGTTCATTGCCTGCTCTGGCAATCCCAACCAGGTGTGGGCAAATTTCACAGGTTCCATATGTAGCAAATGAAGTAAAGCAAACACTGTCTAAATGCTGTTTGCAATGTTTTCTTAGTGGCCAGCGGACATGCACGGTGAGGGTTCATCTAATGGTGTCCAGAGAAGCATTTGGAGTCCACAATTTCCATTCTCTCAGTATCAAGAGGAATGGTAGCAAAAATGGAATTGACGTAAATCAAATTATCTGGCACATTTTTTTCCACCCTTTGGTTGAACTCTGCTGCTCAGAAATCCATTGGATTAGAATCCCTTTTTCTTAGCTAAGCAAAAGGGCGGTGCCATTTCCTTTTAGCACATGCTTTCCCAGCCGTCCTGGTCCCGTCCCCTGTCCCCCACCTTCACACTGCCTATTATTTGCTATTGAAAATAAATAAATGAGTTCTTGAATTTACTGGTGTGAGAAGAAAGTGCAAAAAACTGAGCTTTATGCTAAAAGTAACTAAACTAAGAAAATTCTGTAGGCTTATTTATAGGCCTCTGAAAATTAGCCTGAGCTACTTCTCTCTTGGTAAACATGAAACTGCTTTTGAACAACAAATCAACATGCTGTGCAACAAAAGAAAAAATGTAGCTGTTTGATCTGCTTTGGATAATGCCTGGAGAAAACATCATAAAGGCTGGCATTCAAGTCACTTTATATAGTGGTACAAGGGGATTTCCCCTCCTCCTCCTCTACCTGTGCACACCCCATGCCATTGCCAAATCTGATCTGGCAGGTTGGAGACAATTCCAGAACAGATTTAGGGCATGGAGGTGGGGGGGGCAGAGTGTTCCATAATGCAATGAGAAATACTTCCACTAATGGAACATTCACCTTAATGCTATGTTGAATACAAACCAAGTGATTAGTTAGGGCCTAGTAAGTACTGGTTATAATAAGTAACAAAGTAAGCTCTTTGGGGTGTAATGAGATCTGATCAGGACAGTTCCAAATTGGAGATGTCCGAGTGCAGCTTCTCATGATAAATTTTGTACTCTAGGATTAAAAACATGAGTGCAATGAGAGGGGGGGGGGAAACATGAGTGCAAAATGTAGCTGTACCCTTGAGAAGGAAACATGTCTGTATAGTCTGCATTCCTCTTCAAAATACATAAAATAGAAGCCACGTTATTTCTTAGTTACTCTGTCCTCTTTCTCAGACCCTTAAAAGGAGACACTTCTGCCTTGCAGGTATGGCTACAGGGGTACCCACTGTGGGACAATGAAGGGGCAGTTTTTCCACCTGCCTTGTCCCCAGCTACACACCTGGGAGCCTTATGAGGAGGAACTGTTTCTTAAGCATTTTCTAATGCTCTTTCTCCACATTTTTGTGAGGCATGCTCTTTCTCTTTTTGGCAGGAACACAAATGTATTTGGTTTTAATACTTTTGAAATGTTAACATATATCTGAATGTAGAATCCAAATGTGAACTATACCGGTACTTATGTCTCATAATTACAACCGCGTTATTTTATATGCACATTTTACTCACGTATCTGTGATACCTGTACTTGGTAAAGGTTCATGTTCAGAGAGTGAGAGAGAGAGGGAAAGAAAGAAAGAGAAAGAAAGAAAGAAAGGAAGGAAGGAAGGAAGGAAGGAAGGAAGGAAGGAAGGAAGAAAGAAAGAAAGAAAGAAAGAAAGAAAGAAAGAAAGAAAGAAAGAAAGAAAGAAAGAAAGAAAGAAAGAAAGAAAGAAAGAAAGAAAGAAACTTTAAGGTGCTACTGAAGGAATTTTTTTTATTTTGTTTCGACTCAGACCAACACGGCTACCTACCTGTAACTTGTACTAATCCAGTTAGGATTACTAACTGCATAATACTATAAGTATGGCTAGTTGGGAATCATTTCAGTTCCCAGTCGTGGAAGAGGGAAGCTGGGTTTTTTGTCGGCCATATGTAAAGATTCTTGGATGGGTGATTAGCCTTGCAGTATGAGTTAGTCTGCTGAATTTTTGTGACCTTTAACCTTCCCACCCCCTGCTGTATTCTTTTCCCCATTAACTTTGTAAAGCAACAAGAACATGGGCTTACTCAAAAAGACCAGTACTGTATTCACCCAAGCACTTTTGTCTCTAGCTCTCTGATTCTCCAGATACAAGAAGCCCCGGAAATAAAGGAATATTACTTGTATGGGTCCCTTCCAACTCTATGATTCTATGTATGCATTGCTGCAACAATTTATGACTGTGTCTTTCATCAATCCACTCAGCTGCGCCCTGCTCCTGTCGCCAGAAGTGTTGGATGTGATTACATAAGCAATTAACACAACAGATTGCACACATGACAAAATCTGAGTTGTATAGGGTTCTGATGATCAATTAAGAAAGAGTCAGCTTTGTCACTTTCCATCCAATGCAAATGAGGCTAAGTACTGCCAGTTATGCCACTAAATATCATGTTACAATGGCATTAAAATATTTCTCTAATCAAAACAGCTGCTAGGATTTTAACAATTATTGGAAAGTGCTATGTGGGAGGTTGGTAAATTTATATTTCTCTTATATTCCCTGCTTCTAAGGCAGGGCACCAGAATCAATTTCTGAGCAGAATAGGGGCCTCCTAACAGCTTTCAGTGTTGGACAGTGTTCTCAAAGCTACGAACATGAGTTTGACCAAACTGTGGGAGGCAGTGGAAGACAGGAGTGCCTGGCGTGCTATGGTCCAGGCCTGGCTCTAGGTGCACTCCCGGTGGCGCGGGGTGCCAGGGCGCCGGAGCAATCTCCACGCCTCAGCGCCAGGGCGCCCGACCTGCTCGAGACGGCCCTGCTACGGTCCATGGGGTCACGAAGAGTCGGACACGACTGAACGACTAAACAACAACAACAATAGCTTTCAGCACCCTTAAGAAACTACAGTTCCCAGGCTTCTTTCAGGGAAGCTAAGCCTTGTAACCTAATATCAGGTGACAAAGGTATTGAATTGCAAATCGCCAATTTGAAGGGAGCTGCCTGTTAGTGTTTCTCTGGATGCCACAAAAACAAAAGCATGTAAATAGCTCCCTAAGAGCTACATAGCCTTAGGCACTTTAGCATGCTGGAAAGGGGAGAGACACAGTTTTGATTTCTGGAAGAAGTAAACTTATGCTTATAAGTTGCTGAGTTTCTTTCTCTCGAGCTCTCTGAGAGTGAGCATATAAATGAAGCCCTCCAAGAAGCTGCATAGCCCTAGGCAGGCTGCAATGGGAGAGAGAGATCGTCTGGATTTTTGGAATTATCTTTCATGCTGAGCCTGTACTAGGCATTGCACAAGATCTTAGGGATATATTTGATGTATTATTTTGTTATATTTTTGCAGAAAGTTCTGCAAGTAAACTTCTGAATTAAACTTAAGGGTCTGGTCAGTGATTTCTTCCAAAAGAAGTTACAGTTCTTATGCTTCCAGTTGCTTCAAACTGCACAATATTAATATCTGCAATAATCAGATGATGTTCATGCCTTGTACATGTGTTTCTCCCATGAAAATACTATCTTGTAGGAAACTGGGGATATCTGAAGTGGGTTACTCTTACAACTACTCCATTGGAGCAATTACTTCATAGCTGTGCTGCTAATTTCGACAGCAATAAAATCCTCTTGCATCTGTAATTTATTTATTTTTAACATGGGGATATTTGATGAAGATACAATTGAGGAGGATGCAATAGTAAGCAATATGTAATTGTTTCCTGGCTTATTGTTTCAATAAGCTGAAACGAATGGTAAGTTTTGCTTTGCTTGATACCAAGCTGCCTTGTCTTAGAACATTAACTCGGGATTTAGTATGGTTGATATCCGCAAGTAATGTACATAAAAGGGGTTGAGCGTATCTCAGAAAGTGAATTTTTATTACCAATTCTTCAGTCACAGAGCAATTTTTAACAAAGCAGGAACAGGATTCCTGAATAAGATGAGCACCACATAGCTAGCTCTGAAACCATTAAAACGCTTGCAAGATAAATTCAGAGCTGATTGGCCAATTTAGATGACTCATTTTAAAAACTCTTAAATGAATCTACATAAAATTATTATGTGGATCTACTTGAAAATTTAGAAGTGTCTGAAATACCAATGAAAAAGATAACCATTCAAGGAAGAAATTATCTTTGGAATTAGTTGTGTTCTGAATTTGGAGTTATGCCTGCAAAAAGAAAATAGATTTGTCTGTGGCTATGTCTGGAAGTAAAGCTAGCAAAGGCCCATTTAATAACCTATCATATATGGTAGATTGTTTGTTTGTTTGTTTGTTGGATACTTATAAACCTCCAACTCATAAGCAAATAAATCATAGGGGCCTACAATAAAAATCAATAGAAGAACATAGAATCGTACAATCATAAAAGTTGCATAAAATCAGTACTGTGTTTGTTTTTTATTCCGTTTACTAATTTGTGTAGTTAGCAGATAGACAAAAACAGAGACAACTGTTAAAATCTGAACAATGTGAACTGTGCTTAAGGAGGAAGAGAGCAGATGAGGGAGAAGGCTAACTGGGAAGTAGGAGAAATAAAATTAAAAAATTCTTTCTTCCAGTAGCACCTTAGAGACCAACTAAGTTTGTCATTGGTATGAGCTTTCGTGTGCATGCACACTTCTTCAGATACACTGAAACAGATACACTGAAGCAGTAGGAATCAGGCAATTGTATTTAGGGCCCGGTGGGGAGGCCTTGCAGAAGTGGCTTTTAACAAAGAATTTAAAAGGCAGAAGTGGTGAACCAACGGGAATTGTTGTCTTATTTGACCAACAAAGCTGTATGGAGTCCTGGTATATCAAGGAGCTTTTTATTTAAAGGTTAGGGCTAGGATTTCAGCTCTCCATGAATACTAATTTGGTCTCTTGCATGATGAATGACTGCCGAGCTGGGCAATTCATCATCAGATGTGACTGGCTCACCACAATCATCGAACTGGACACATCCCTCGACCATTTAAGCGTTCAATGGGATCGTGAGGCAGTTTATATATGTACTGCTTTAGGAAGTGCAAATAGTTAGCTTTGCATAAAACATGAACCGAACCAAATTTCTCCCTGAAACTTAATTTTATTGGTTTGAATTTTTACTAACAGGATGTAGTTGTGTGTGTGTTTTTTTAAGTATTCCCAAGCTCAGTTTTTTAAGTATTCCCAAGCTCACACTTCAAAAGCAGCATTTGAACATTCTGAACATCAAATTCCATTATATCTCCCCATTGTTTCATTTCATGTGACTTTGCAGTTGCCTGCCAGCCTCTGGCTCCAAGCCTCAGCAAAACTCATGTTCTTTTAGAAATGATGAGTAAAACTTATTTGCAGCTGATTTTGATTTTATGGAATATCAATTAGTGTTCCAGGTACGGAACATCAATAAACCAGCTGGCATAAGTAAACCAACACACTACCTGCCATTGCTACCAGAATCTGACTTCTAAAGAAAATTGGCTTTAAAATGAAAATGTCACATTTTGGGAATAGTACTTGCTCTGGATGCAGACATGTTTGCACGGCCACATCTACATCTATTTTGCTCTTCCCTTCTGCTGAACATGAATAGATCAGCTTCGTAGATGTCAATATAAATGTGCACGTCTGATGAGAGGAGATTCAGGGTCAAACAAAGACAAAAAGGACACATTGTATGTGACAGAAAAAAGTAGGAGTCTAATTGTCCCTGGTAAGAAGGCTAGACCACTCTATTATTAAATATAAAAATTCAAGTTCTAAAGGTCCTGGTTTTGGGGGCGGGGGAATCCTGCGTACTTAAAGAACGGCATCAAGTATATATGGGCTTTCATTAAAAACATGTCCTTCATTCTTCTGCTCCTGGAAATGTGAAAGGTTAGCCTTTTCAGAAATGCCACCTGTGAGACACTAGGGTGATTAGCCCACCTTCTTTCTCCTGGGAACCCGAAACGTTCATTCTTGCTGTAATGAACCAGTTGATTGATGGATGTCACCCGTCATCCCCCCCCCCCCGACATCTTTATCTCACTCTGCATTTCACTAAGAGGCCTGACCTCCCCTTTCCAGTGGCTTCGTGAGTGATCTATCCATCATTCCATTCCACAAGCCCTTCGAGGCCCTCACCTTCAGTACATAAGGCCCACTGGCAGCAGCCAATATGTCTGTCTGTCACTAACTCTGTAATGAAGCCAGTTTACCAAATTACATGATTCTGTCTCTTTGGAAAGAAGGGGCGGGGAGGGAAACTCTGCTAGGCGCTCAGGGGAGTCAGCTGGGCCTGCAAATGACTGTGGGAGGTCAGGTATTACTGAAGAACCATGCTAGCTTAAGATCTTACAACATTTTATTTTTATTTGTTTAACATAAGACATCGCTATACCGCTTAATTATTTCCACATCGTGTGCATGAAAACAATCCAAAAGTGAACAGTATAACGAATTAAAAATGATCGTAAAACCAAATGCTGCCTTTAAATGCCTGCTGGAACAAAAAATACCATGTCCCTGCAGTTCAGCAAGGAGGATGCCTATCTAATCTCAATTGAGAAGGAGTTCCACAGACCTCGACCCATTATTATTATTATTATTATTGTTATTTATTAATTTTGTATACCGCCCTTCATCTGCAGACCTCACAACATAAAAGTACAATGTAAGAGCACAAAATACATGATAAAAATAAGAACAGAAAAACCCCACAAACCGATAACCCACCCCCCTTCCCACTGAATGCATGGCTTCTAGCAGTTATGAGCCATGCAAAAATCCCCAAAAGAAGCTTGCTGCAGTGAAAAGACTTTAGGGTTAAATTAAAACCTCATTTAACTTCGGTTAAAAGAGAGCAGAGAACATATAGTACATGGCTAGGGCCATGGCACGACCCCCGGTGACATCAGGGGGAGCTTCCAGTTGTATTTGCATCAACAAGCTCCACCCACTGGTTGTTAACCCTCAAATGACTCCCTGCTGAACGAAGTGGAATCATGTATAGATTGTCCGGTCCAATGCCTAAGCCAATACCTCTCACATGCTGCAACCAATAAAGTTGTGGCCTTCTTTAGCCCATTAACCTAAATACATGTGTCCTTGTGCTTTATTTTCCCTAAGCGGGTGGCGGGTCCTCAACTCACAACCCCATATTGGTAGGTCATAAAGGTTATGCTGTACCTACAGCTGTGTGATTTTAAAAAAAGGAATTCAATAGGTCCGGTACCCAGTTTAGCAATACTTCTGGATTCATCTTTGTCACTAGAGGTCCAAGTGACAAAACAGCTTGAAGCACAATCTGCCAGCTTTAGCTTCTGCAACAGCTACTTCTATCCCTGGATTAGGATTAGTTTAGCCATGGTAGTCCAGGCATTGGTCCAGGCAGGTCTCCCAATAACACTCGGGACCCTTAACAAACTACAGCTCCCAGAATTCTTGGTGGGGAAGCCGTGACTCTTTAAAGTGCTATCATGTTGCTTTAAATGTATGGTGTGAGTGTGTATTTTCATTTGTATTTTTAGCAGTGTTGTAAGCTGCTTGGAGACTTTCAGGTAGCATGTGAGTGAAGCAACTAACAAATCTAATAAATAAATGATACAGACACTTGCTCCCATGTAAACATCCCTAGAGAGAAGTCACAAAGGAGTTTAGATACAGCCAGGTGGTGAAGGATGCAAGCTGGTTGTTCAAAGAGTAGTTCCCTGTTCTATGGTAAGTACATGTTATTTGCTTAACCGACATTCTTGCATTAGTAGGAACAAGATAAGGGAGTGTGGAAGGACAGAGAATCCTGATTGCATCCCGGGATGTCCCATTTTGACTTCCGTGAGACTAGGCTCCCCAAAGATGGCCATCTGGGGCTGCCATGCTCTTGTGCAAGTCATGTGTTTTGCATGGCCCTGAAATACATGTGCCCCGATTTTCCTCTGTAGGATGTTGGAGGGTCTATAATGCTAGTGCTTCTGTCCTATTTCCTAACATTCATTTCATTCTGCAGTACCTGTTGCATTATAAACTGTGGCTTTATGGCCACTATACTGGCATGTAGCACTCAAGTTCATTTTACACCAGTGGATATGGTGCAGCACAGTGACAACCATTACTGAACAACATTGGTACTCTCCCATGCTTTCTGCGTAGGCATGCCTTCTGTATTGTGGTATACCTCGCCAAATTTCATCACTTTACTCCCACAATTTTTTGGGGTTAATGGGGTTGCATATACATTATTTCTGAAACCAAGTGAGATGGAAATGAGTGCTAAACATCCCATATATTCTGCTAGATTTTCAGAATTGGCTTTTACATCTTATGAATGCTCAAATATAATATGGGAAATAGAGGGCATGTCAGAGAAATGGAAAAAGCTGCCATGTGACTGCAGCCTAACTCCCTGTTTTAAGGCATCTAAAAGGAAGGTGACATTTGTCACATAACAAGGATGGCATAGCATTGCTGAAAGAGACCTGGAGGAAGAATTTGCAGGAGACGGCTTCCAGTTTATCAGATTTGAAAACCAAGACACAACATAGCCACCAAAAAAATAGAAAACAAGGCAAAATGTAGCTAATACACACTGATTGTATTGTTATAATGTAAATTACATACAGATGCAAACTTCTAAGTGCCAAAAATCAGTAAGGGCTGAGCACAAAGAGGAAGGGGGAGACATCTGGTACTGGATGCCCCACCAGACATGACTAATACTATTGGTATTGTGCAGCCTAATGTAATATTGAAATGCAAAGATTAGGGCTCCAGACTGGTTTAGGATATCATGAGATACAGACTAAAGCATGTAAAAGCTTCTATAATCTGTAAAATGGGTTGGTGCTGGAATTCATTCTGGAGAATAATAGGTTGGATCCAAACTTTGTCATGCTTAGAGTAGACACATTGAAATCCACTGGGCCTAAGTGGGTAATGACAAATCGAAGTCCTGTTGATTTCTTAGGGTCTGTTCTGAGCATGAATAACTGTGGTCCCACAGAAATTAAGTCCATATTTTGTTTTAAATAGATTCAATTCAATTCTTCCAGTAAGGTGAACACTTGTTTGCTTGTTGGATCAGGTCAGTGGCCCATCTACTCCAGCCTCCTGGTCTCACTGAAGTTGTTTTCCTGCTGTTTTGTGCTCTACTTGCTCTATCTCAATGGAGAAGAATGGGCACATTTGAATTTCCACAAAGAAGCATAAAGGTAAAGGTAAAGGTAAAGGGACCCCTGACCATTAGGTCCAGTTGTGATCGACTCTGGCGTTGCAGCGCTCATCTCGCTTTATAGGCCGAGGGAGCCGGCGTACAGCTTCCATGGCCAGCATGACAAAGCCGCTTCTGGCGAACCAGAGCAGCACATGGAAACACCGTTTACCTTCCTGCTGTAGGTACCTTCCTATTTATCTACTTGCACTTTGTCGTGCTTTCAAACTGCTAGGTTGGCAGGAGCTGGGACCGAGCAACAGGAGCTCACCCCATCACGGGGATTCGAACCATCGACCTTCTGATTGGCAAGCCCTAGGCTCTGTGATTTAACCCACAGCGCCACCTGCATAGATATAGGCAAAAGAATATTGGTTGGGTTTTTTCCTCTCTCTCTCTCTCACGAAAAAGTGACAACCACATTCAGTACATTTCTACTGATTTTCTGCTGTTTTATCCTGTTTCACCCTTTGAGCTCAGGTTGTCATGAAAACTATGAACACCATCATCAGGGCCATGCTCCTAAGGTCTGCACATCAAGATGCTGTAAATGGTGCAGCAGTTAGAGGAAGGGCCCTACACATGCATGTGTGATGTGTGATGTATGCCAAAAATTCCTCATTTCTTTCTCCAGCATCTCCATGTATGACCAGGAAAGTTCTTGCAGAGCCACTGCTACTCACTGCAAACAGTCCTGTGCTAGTTGGTTCAATATTCTGACTCAGTACCATAGTACCAGGTACTATGAGGCAACGCAAAAGCTGACAAGCTTTTGTACAGTTACCTGTATGTAAGCATCATCGAGCAAGTTATTTTCAAGAAGCTCATGCAAACTGTCTTTGCGTACCTTCCTTGTATCAGTTGTTATTGGTGATAACTCTCTACTTTTCGGTTTAAACAGTTTTGAAACAGTTGTCGCAACACACAATACTAGCTGCACCAAAAACTTGTTGAGGGAGATCATGTGAACAGCTGCTTTGCAAAGCCAGTCCAGTTCAACCTTATTATTGATATTTGAGGCTAAGAAAAGAGGCACAAGACTCTTTGGAGTCAGAGTTTCGGTCTGGTTTGGCGAAACACCCAGTATCTGAATGTTTGTTCTAAGCTCTCTCAAATAGCTTAAGCATTTTTGATGTGCAACATTGGGCTGAAGATCTTACAGCGTGAAGTTTCTGGTTCCTGATTTTCTCATTGGGTTTAGAATAACATCAAGGATAGCGTTTCTCCTGGTATTTCTATGCCAAGCACATTCCCAGTTCTGACAGTAGCTGCCAGATCTTGGAGTCAGGAGACCCTATTCCTTCTGGAGCGCATAGCCAAGGGCCTTTGCTCTGTTACAAATGATGAGAGAAACTGCAACCAGCACGCACATACTCACGCATACAGGGGCTCTTCCTGAATTTGGGATCAGGAAGAGCAGAGCATAGTGCCGTCCACTATATGTTGCTGGACTACAACTTCCATCATCCATTACCATTGGCATGCTGGCCAGATTTGAATAGAGTTGGGAGTCCAACAGCATCTGAAGGGCACATGCTGGCTATCCTTGAGATGAATAAGGCATCAATACTTTCTTATTTATTCTCTTCTGTTGGCAACTGCTGGATAAAAGAAAAGCAACACAAATTTTCGGGCTGTATTCAGAAGCTAAAATTTTTAGAGCGAAAGGAGACTTCAGGAGGGCAATCTTTCTCACCTTGAACATGCCTGTTTGGGGTGTTAGCTGCTACTTCAGTCCCTCCCACCCAACACTGATCTTATTTCTAGGGACAGTGATATCTTTAGTGGATTCGAACTATTAGCCAGTGGGGGATACTAGCAGCATCACTTTGGAACACCACAGTTTTTTGCTTATGGAATGCCTGGGACTAAGAAGGGAATTGCTACCTAAATGTGTGTCAAGAAAACATGGCCACTAACATTTGTCACTCCTTTTCAAGCTTTGCTGATAAGTGAAAACATGGAAGCACTTTTTCACAGAAGCATGAAAGGGTTCGTGAGAAGCACAAACTGCTTCAACTCAATCCTGATTAATTAAAATAAACTCAATCTCCACACACACACACACACACACACACACCTCAAATTATCAGAGAGGTCCACTAGCTTTGGTGATAATTTATGGGTGTTGGTAGTGGAATTTATTTTTTCCTTTATCTGGTCAAACAGGTTTTTGTACAACATAGCACTTTGTAGATGATGGTAGCAGAAGAGGAAAGATTGGGATATATTGAATGCCAAAAATCCAAAGTCCTAAACCGCTGATGTATGGTATCCAGGCAGAAGATGTGTGGTCTTTAGCTTGCTCATTTCTCGCCACAAAGGAACACGCTTTGAGAAAGAGGAAAGACACACTCAATCGCCACAAAGACCTTCTCCCAAATCTATTACGCGTAGAAGCTGACTGGTCATTTATTTACGAGGGAAAATTTTATTCTGCACCTGCTTAGGCGTATTCTTTATGATTACTAACAGGGCTTATGATTACACTGCACTCCTATGCCTGCCTATCAAGAAGTAAGCTTGAATTGAATAAGGTTTACTCCCAAGTAAGTGTGTTATAGGTATGCAACCTATGTGTTGGTGATGGCAACAGGCTTGAGACTGAGATCTGGCATGTTTTTTAGGCCTTCACTAATAAAATTGCACCTTTCCCTATTCTTAAATTGATAGTAATATAAGCATTCTGCAATCATTTACTTACAGTATTTGCTTCTGAAATGTAATGCAAAAGTCAGGTGGAAAGAAATTGTGTATTTTCTCATACCATGGTCTTAGAAACCCTGCCTGCTTTTCTTCTCTGAGACAGGGAGCACAGCAAACCACACTGTTTTGAGAGATGTGGCAAGCTTATGTGTCCTTCTGACCCTGCTTCTACTGCTCCAAGAATACAAACGGCACCTGCTCTTCAGATATGTGAGAGCAGAAATTCCGAGAATGAAGGGGCGAACTCCTTGTTTTTGAAGGCAAAGCCTTAATCTTGCATTGTTTCTAGCAGGAAAGCCCGCTCTTGAGGAGATCTTTACAACTGTGGCTCAGTATCCATCAGGATGATTGTTTGAGGCACTTGACATACTTCATTGGTTTATATTTGTGATTAGCATTTAGAGCTGGTTTTCCCCAATGAAAAGTATAGTTTCTCAGTCATGTTCAGCAGCATTTACTGTGATAGGACAGTGCAGGTAAGTAAAGGAGAGGGGAATACCATGGCACTTTGGGTGCACGCTTATATTCATAATGCATTAGTATCAAGGTGCACTGGAACATAGGAACATACTTGCACTTAAGTCAGAACATTGTTCCATATAGCTCACTGCTGGCTACACTGACTAGCTCCGGGGTTCCGGGAAGGTCTCTCCTAAGCCTATCTGGAGATGCAAGGGACTGAACCTGGATCCTTTGCATGGAAAGAAGCAGCTCTACCACTAAGTCATGGCTTTCAATCACACTGTTAACCCAGAGACAGAGAGACAGACAGAGAGAGAGAGAGAGACGGATCCTGAAAAATTAAGGCGGTGTGTTGTTTTTCTTTTTAAAAAAATAGCTCCCAAATTAATCCAAAACAGGGGTGTTAATTTTCCAGTTGCAGGCACAAGAAATTTTGTTTGTTTTTTTAAATAATATTTATTCATTTTATAAGAAACAGAAAAAATACAACAAAACAAACAAGCATATAAAACATATAGAAACATTTCTGATATAAACCTAATTTTCATTAACATCATCAAATGACTTCCTTCGATCCCTTCCTTCTGAATTTCATTATAACACATATTTAGCAATTTATTCACCATTTTCTAATAACCAATTATTAATTTAATTATTCCATTACAGTGGTCCCTCGACTTACGAATTTAATCCGTTCTGAATGCATATTCGTAGGTCGAAAAGTTTGTAAGCCGAAAAAAGCGGTTTCCCATAGGAATGCATTGGAAACGGAAAAATTTGTAAGTCGAGTAAACTGCATCTAAAATTCGTAAGTCGAGAAAACCCCATCTAAACCGCAACGGTTTTCCTTTCAGATGTCAAAAAAAGTAAGCGTGAGGCCATTTTTTTTCATTTGTAACTCGATATTTCATAAGTCGAGTACTTCGTAAGTCGAGGGACCACTGTACCTATCACCAATTACCGTATTTAAATTCTACATTTATTTAACTTTACCTCTGGGTCTTAATTTTAACGCTTATAGCCTATTATTATCTTCACTAAGAAAAATAATTTTCTAAATATTACAATATTTTTTTCAAATATACTTTAAACTTTTTCCAATCTTCTTCCACCGTCTCTTCCTTCTGGTCACGTAGTCTCCCAGTCAATTCAGCGAGTTCCATAAAGTCCATCATCTTCATTTGCCATTCATCTATTGTAGGTGTCTTCCAGTTCTTGTGTCGTCCAGTTCTTGGCAAGGAGTATTCTAGCAGCTGTTGTGGCATACAAAAAGAATATAGTATCTTTCTTGGGGATGTCTCCCCCTACTATTCTAAGTAAAAAGGCTTCTGGTTTTTTTAATAAAAGTGTTTTTCAACCCTTTTTTTATTTCATTATATATCTTTTCCCAGAAGTCTTTTATGCAGGCACAAGGAATTTTGGGTTGTCCCTAGAAAATAGGGAAAGGTGGAAAAGGCAACATTTTTCTTGTTCCTTATTCCTTTTCTTTTTGGTCAACACAAGCTGGCTGGTGATTGGTGTGGGCTCGTTCTTTTTAGCGCTAGTTGATTATATAATAAGGAACACATGAGGCAATTTTAGTTTATTAGTCCTCCAATTGCCAATCTTGCTTTCTTGCAGCTAATAAAATAAAAAAGTAATACTCATATGCCCTTTATTATAGAATAAAATTTAAAAGTACCCTTGGTATGTAAAAAGTAAAATCAAACGGACTATTTACTAGCCAAAATGGCACACATCAAGTTTATCTTCCTGCTTCTGAACTTTATAGAAAGAGCAAGAAACACATTTGTTTTCATAGTGGTTTGATTCCCTTACAGGCTGGCACGGATTGTGCAGTGACTAACCTTAAACTTTTGTCATGCTTATTTAGGGGGAACCAATTAACTTGCAAGACTCGAGTCCTATGGCAATATCAAACCTAGTGATAACTAGAAATGTGTTGCAGATGAATGGGTGCGAGTAAGGCAGATTCAGTGAATTATTCTGGTTCAGGACCTGCAGGCAACCATGACTGAGGTTTTCCTTTCCGGGGAGAGGGATTTGCTTCGGTGCAAAAGAACGTGACCAACAATGCTCCCTCTGTTGAAAGGAAAGGGGAAGACCGTATAGCTGAAGCATGTCTCCTCCGTGAGGGTCGGCTCTGATAGAGGGATAGCCCATATGGCAGCATCCAGGCACTGTTGAGCTCCAGCTCCCATCAGCTCCAGCCAGCACGACCAATTGCAATCTAGCAACATCCGAAGGGCATCTCATTGGCTACATCATTCCAAGATATCTCTCTCTCTCTCTCTCTCTCTCTCTCTCTCTCTGTGTGTGTGTGTGTGTGTGTGTGTGTGTGTGTGTGTTTATTTTTTGCTACAATGTGCATTAGCATTGCAAAATGCTACCACCACTACAAGCAAAGTATGGAGGACTGGGGGGGGGGCACGGCGGCGAGCAAAGACCTATAAGTGCTGTCTTTTCACAGACTCCAAAATGACAATCGTCTTTCTGCAGTGACTAGTGGGCTTTGGTAGGATGGCAGGGAGTGTCCCAGAAAAGCTTTTGGTGCACCTGTGTATTTTCTTCACGTTTGGCCACCCTGATTGGAGCATTTTCTCTTTACAGTGTTAAAAGTCTTAGCGAAGGTGCCCTGTTTTCCATCTAACACAAAACATACACATTGCTGCTTTTCGTGGCACTTCCAGTATTGTTCGTGCCCCAGATGACTATGGGGGTCTGCCTGTTCATTAACAACAAGCTACTTGTTTCCATAGCTGCCAAGTTTTCCCTTTTCTCACGAGGAAGCCTATTCAGCATAAGGGAAAATCCCTTAAAATAAGGGATAACTTGGCAGCTATGCTTGTTTCTGTCAGCTGGGATTTCTTGGCACCAAATATTCCATGTGGAAGTGCCAGCGTTGAACGCTGTCTTTAAAAGATTAATATTGCCCAGTCAGCCTTGGAAGTTTCATTTTAGTGTAGTCCTATAATTACTAAATTTTCCATTCCCTATAAAACTTTCCACCATCGCAGGTGTCCGCCACAGAGGCTCCTGCCCACTAGGAGAAGGATCATTTTTGTCTTCTCTCTGTTGGTTTTGCGGCAATATTTGAACATAAAATTGCAGCACATCTGGTGACATTCCTAAAAGGGAAGGAAACTCTGTAGACAAAAACAATGACTTTTCTACTGTTAGTATGGGCGGAAATACTTAAATAACTGAAATCAACTGATTTCAATGAGTTTACTCTGAGCATGACTAACATGGCTATCACACATTGAACAGCAGTGGGGCCAATGTTGTTGTTTAGTCGTTTAGTCGTGTCCGACTCTTCGTGACCCCATGGACCATAGCACGCCAGGCAATTTTACGCCAGTGGGGCCAATATAAAATATATAATTCTCCCTTAAAACATCACGTATGAAGAGATAAAATACACTCCTGGATTAAGGTTGGGATAGCTCAGTCAGAGCATGAGGATTTTAATCTCAGGGTTGTGGGTTCAAGCCCCACTTTGGGTAAAAGATTCCTGCATTGCAGGGGGTTGGACTAGATGACCCTCATGGTTCTTTCCAACTCTAAAATTCTATGATTCTATTATCTCAACTGCTGATAATGTTACTGTATGTAATCAACTAGAATTTTGCAGCAATTCTGCCAATATTTAAAAGCTTATTTAGTTTGCTTTTCTTTCTCTCCTGAAAAAAAGAGATACCGTACTTTATTGACTATTGAACTCTTTCACTTGCCAGAAAATAATGTCAGAGGACTATACCATAGCACTCAGGCTGAAATGCAAAACAACCATTCCTTTCAACAACTATCCAGTGTTATTTTTTATGTGGTTGATTTTAAATGGGTTCTGTGAAGCAACGACTAACTTGACAATAATGTAAACAAGTAATCTGGAAGAATAAAAGGTGAATATATTCAATCTGTAGCTGCACTGGGTAACATCCAGTGCTGCCAATATGATTTTTATTAGAGCGTATAACTCAGGTTTCATTTGTCCACAGAGGCATTTGAGGGCTTGTCAACTAGCAGCATACTAGAAATTGCCGAGCAAAGGAGAAATTTCACCCTATTAAGGTTGCTGCCTGTATCTTTATGACAGATGAAGCAAAATTAAATGAAACACAGACACTATGCTCAAATTTAAATTCACAATGTGCCTCAGGGTTTTTGTTTTTGTCTTGCGTGGCAGGCAGCTCTGTTACATTTTTAAAGAAAGCAGTATGCATTTTCCGCCTTGGACTTCAGAATTATACTGGTGCATCTCTGTACTTTTGCAGCTCTGCTGTTTGGTTCTTTGAGCTGTACCCCATATTCTAAACAAAAAATTTAAAAAATCCTTCCAGTAGTAGCACCTTAGAGACCAACTAAGTTTGTCATAGGTATGAGCTTTCGTGTGCATGCCCACTTCTTCAGATACACTGAAACAGAAGTCACCAGACCCTTATATATAGTGAGAGGGTGGGGAAGTGTATTACTCAAAAGGGTGGTGGGAATGGGTGATTGGCTGATAGGAGTGGTAAACCTGTTGATGACTGTTAACGACTGTTAACGACTGCAATTGGTCTTGCAGGAAAAAGCAAGGGGTGAGGTGGCTAAAGAAAGCTTTATCATGTATAATGAGATAAGAATCCAATGTCCTTATTCAGACCAGGTCTCTTCGTGGTTTTAAGCTTGGTAATGAGTTGCAATTCAGCAACTTCTCTTTCCAGTCTGTTTCTGAAATTTCTCTGTAATAAGACAGCTACTTTGAGATCTTGTATAGAATGTCCTGGGAGACATTCTATACATTCTCAGCACTGCATGCAGCTCCCTGTCTCTGTCTCTTGGGTGCCCATGTTTTCCGCGAGGGGCTCAAGAGGAGCTGGCTGCACTCATGTAGCTCTTCTAGATGACTCCAAATGCTCCCTGGAGTCTCCTTGAAGCCTCCCTAGACAGCACTAAGATGTTAAAATAAACCGAGACCACAAAGTGTTTATGAAAGAAGAAATGAATGAAGAAATGAATGTACTAAGTTTGTATACAAAATGCAAATGTTACAGAGAAAGAAATGTGATGCCCCAAATTTACAGAAACCCAAAATATTCCCTTTGGAGCAAAAACAAACCAAAACTGGATCAAAGCAATCATCTATCCATCATTCTACACAGACCCCAAAATTCAGCAGGAGCTTAATGGAATCCCTACTCATAAGTAGCCCTTTGTTCCTCTCAACTAGGCTTCAAAAACTTCTGCTATCACACTGAGATCCCCTTGATCTATAAAGCTTCCAGGATAGTAGTCACCTGCTGAGATAGACTTTCCTTGTTGTCAATCATATGCTCCTGCTCAAGGAAGTTTAGAGCATTTAGATTTCCTACCCTTGGAGATAGATGTGCCATCCTATGCAGATGCAATGGTGAATGCCTTGGGACACAGCCAGTTAACCCTATTCTCCCCAAAATTTGCAACACCATGGATATAAGACATACATTCCCATAATATATACAACCCATCCAGGACAGTAAAGTCATATTCCTTTATGAGAACCGATAAAAAATATCAATGAGAATTCTGGGTCTACATCCCTGGTGATGAGAAGCAGGTATATAACCTCTAGTCCAATGAAATCTGGGTGCCGAGACCAACACCATTGATTTGGGTGCCAATGATCACTGTTTTGAGCTGTTTTTATCAGTCTTGCAGCAATTTCCTAAAGTGTTGGTGGTAGTTGAAGCAATCTTCCACTGCCTGAAACCAAATCTGCCTGGAGATCTGGGTCACTGAAATGTCTTTCTTTCAGCACAGGATTCACCTTTGAAGCTCGGGAACTTTCACTGACCATGACGCTGAAGTGTGCTCTGGCTGAAATAAGTTCAGACTCATCTGCCAGTAGTTTTGTATGGGAAGGTCTCTAGTTTCTCTTTGTTTACAGTATGGGTTGAAGGGCCTTTCCAGTTCATGGAGAATATGTCCAATGGATATTGAATATAGACCACTTTCACAATTTTCCTGTGTTATTTTGAAAAACTCTTATCTCTGCCATCTACTAAACATGCCCACTGACTTCAGCACGCTAAAGGCACTCATCATCTCAGACATTAACATGCCTATCTTTTAAAAACAACAATACAGTGGTACCTCTACTTACGAATAACTCTACTTACGAATGGAGCTCCGTCTGCCATCTTGGATGCGGTTTAGATAGGATTTTTTCTACTTACGAATTTTTAGATAGGGTTGCTTCGACTTACAAATTTTTTCTCCCAATGCATTCCTATGGTATTCGACTTACAATTTTTTTTCGACTTACGAATGTGCGTTCGGAACACATTAAATTCGTAAGTAGAGGTATCACTGTATCTTCCCCCATCTTTAGAATGCCATTTTCCTAAGGCTGGACCTAGTGTTCAAACATATGCACCATTTCTAACACCTGCCCATCACTGGTGCTATCTTCTTATGTGTGTTCATCTTTCAGCACACACAGTAGAAAACTGGGCCTTGTGAGCCTTTTGGTGGACTATAAATATGCTTCTTTCTGACAAGGATTTTTTGACAATTCAGTTATGGATCAGCAATATCAAAAGCAACACGATGGCCAAAACTCAGTTATGGAGACAGGCTAGATTGCTTAGGGAAGACCTCAAATCAAACTTTGTAGAGAAGAGGAAAACATGACAATTTGACTTTGCTGTACCTCACTGTAATCAATGGGACTTTGCCATTATTATATAATGGAAATGGCCCAGACCAAGATTAGCATTAACACGTCAGTGTTCTAACTATTAGTTCAAACAGTTTCCATAAACTAATATTACCATAATGAAGAATGACTAGCTCTCTCAGAACAATTACAAGAAAAATGTTCTAGAGTGGAAGTAATTCCAAGTGAGTGGAACATAGATTTGGATAATATGACCATTATCCTCTCGACCTCAAATGCCAGGAAGGGAGTCTGGGGTTGTGCTAAAGGGATACAATATTTAAAACACATAATGGAGGTTGAATTTTTCTATCACACCTAACAATTATGTTTAAAGTATATTGTTGTATGTGTGGGGTGGAGGGTGTTTGACAATGAAACTAAATATGATGCAAAAGCCATTTCAGTTAAAAATGGGGCATGGCAGCAACCTGATCCTAAACCAAGTAAATACAACTGATCTCAGTGGAATTTGCTTCCATTTGTTTAGGATTGTAGCCTAGAATTCAGGACTCAAATGTATTTAACTTAGAATTTACAGTATGAGGGGATCCCCCCTCCATCTGTGACCTCTTTCCTCAAAGCTTGCTATAACTCTAGATATGTGTATGCATGCCAACTCAGATTCTTAGGTTTTTTTAATTTAAAAAAATCCTCTAATGTGGCATTGGGTACATATTTATCAATGTAAGCCATAACACAGGTGGTTTAATACTGGCAGTGAGGGGGAAAGATCAAAGCAGGTAGAAGATGGGTAGAATATCCTTCACCAACACAATGCTTTACAGATGTTTTGGACTATTAATACTGCAGCGGATGGAAGTTGTGGTCCAAAACATCTGGAGGGCACCAGGTTGGCAGAAGCTGGGCTAGAAAACCTGGCGCTCTCCTGCTCTCAAGGATCTCCTCATTTCTTTTAATGTAAACAGTCAACCCAACATGTGTTTCAAATCAATTTTCAGTAAGAACGTGCAACTTTGGGAACTGGGAATAGCAATATTAATAGTGAAGACAGTGAAGGTTTTTATTTGGCTGAGGGCATTTAACTTCATATTGATAATGCACACATTTAAAGTATAATTCAATGATTAATTATTGCAGAACCCCAGCATATTGCAGAAAATTCTGGAGCAAATTATAAGGTAGACCTTCAAATCTGCTCCATTAGGGCTCACCACTGCCCTGGGTAAGTCGAGTGTGACCTGGGAATGCAAGACGCTGTCATGCTATTTTTCTAGCCTAGTATTTTTGGCACTGAATGGAAGCAGCTTTCCAGGTTCTCAGATAGGGAAGTTTTTTCAATCACCACCTACCAGATCTTTTTTAAAAGCAAAGATGCCAGATTTTGTACCTGAGAACTTCTGCATGCAAAGTGTCCACACACACACACACACACACCACAACAATAAACCTAGAGGACACTCTCATGTGTTGGTGGGCAAGCTGTTCTTCAATGAAGCTTTCTTTCTCTACTAATCTTCTAATTGAGGAATCTCTGATAAGCTTCCAAGACAACCCATGGCTCCTTAAGGCACAGCTGTGCTCTTGATTTATTTCCTTCAAAAGCTGAATTTGTGCTGACACGTGTGCCTGCACTGGAGGAGCTTTGAACCTTTGATTCCCGGATAGGCTTGCTACTTTTTGTAGAATCCAAGCCAAGGTGTTTTCAGGAGGGAGGCCTGCCACTCTACATAACTGACAATATAAAGGGCTAGGTTAATGATCACATCAAACATCGGATAGAATTTGCCAGGGAAACCATGTTTGACCGTAAGGAAATATAGGACAATACTTGCCCATAGGGAAAGCACTGTCATGGGCTTCTTTACGAGCAAGCATGGACAAGAAGTGTCCCATGTTTTCGTTTTTGCCATATATGGAACTCTCCTGAAGATGGAAAAGCTTTTCTTTTTTTAATTAAAATAATCTTCCCAGCCTTCAATTAACCAGCCACCAATGACTGACATAGGATGTTAAGGTCAGGATCCTGGTGAAACAGTGTTGAGGAAGGTTTAGATCTGCTACCAACAACACAGTGTGAAAGCAGGATTGATGTTGTCTGCCAAGCGTCTTTCCAGGGAAAGATGGTATATTTCCCGATGAAGCATGTGCCCAGTGGCAAGGAATTTCTAAAGTGTCCCTCAGTTCCCACATGGGAGTGATTTAAGATGTTCAATGGCTGCACATCTTTGCCAGCTCTTGCCCATATTTTTGGCATGATACAAAGACATCTGGAAGCAATCACAACTCTCTCATTCACCACACTCTGGTGACATCCACACCTTTGGTTACCTTACCACTTCAACAGCCATACCCGGTAGAGAAACCTGGGAATTCCCAGCACCCACTGAAAGGGTTGGGTCCCTCTTCATAATCTTATAATCTTAAACTTCTACATTTTCTTTCTTTCTTCTGTTGATAGGTCACTCTCCCATTACTCAAGCACCCACTGTGGTTTTCATCTTTGAGGCCTCTGTCCATGAAACTACTTAAACCTTATTATTATTATTATTATTATTATTATTATTATTATTATTATTATTTCTCCATCCACTGCTAAAATCCAGAGCTTTCTTACTAGATCACAGTTTAAGCATTATTTGTGTATCTATCAATGAAATTTTCGTCTCACAGGGGTTCCTTGTTCCCATCTTGATTCAGTTATCTCTGTCCATACCTTGTCGGAATTATCCATATTGCAAGCAATTTTGATCTGTCCCACCACTCCTTACTTCCCTTTCCTGGCTGCTTGCACAGTTTTGCATCCAGCATAAATTTATTACCCTTCGTTTTAAAGCATGTCAAAGTCTCTCATTCATGCTTTGCCTTGCTCTTGGTGGGGTAAGGGAAATGAAATCCTGGGCAAAAAGAAATAAAAGTGAAGAAGGGAGTTTCAGCAGATGTCAATAAAAGTGTTTTGAGGTCAAGTGAAAATTGATAGAACTAGTTGGAAGACAGGAAATCAGAAAGTTAAGCAAAAGAGACTACAGCAGGCATCTTCTTAAAGGTTGAGGTAATATTAGTCATACTTAAGGTAAAGGGGACGACAGAGGACAAGATGGTTGGACAGTGTTCTCGAAGCTACGAACATGAGTTTGACCAAACTGCGGGAGGTAGTGCAAGACAGGAGTGCCTGGCGTGCTATGGTCCATGGGGTCACGAAGAGTCGGACACGACTAAACGACTAAACAACAACAACAAGGTAAAGGTAAAGGTACCCCTGACCATTAGGTCCAGTCGCAGATGACTCTGGGGTTGCGGTGCTCATCTCACTCTATAGGCCAAGGTAGCTGGTGTTTGTCCACAGACAGCTTCCAGGTCATGTGGCCAGCATGACTATGCCGCTTCTGGCGAACCAGAGCAGCACAAAAATTAGTGGACATGACTGACTTAGTCCATTAATTTCAATGGATTTACTCTAAAACTTAGGGAAGATTCACATCATACTTTTAAAGCACATCCAATGTATATTTAAAGTACATGACATCTCCCAAAGAATCCTGTGAATTGCCATTTGTTAAGGATGCTGGGCATAGTAACTCCATGAGGAGGAAACTACCATTCCCAAGCTTCTTTAGGGGAGATCATGTGCTTTGAAAGTGGAGTGTGGCGAAGTCAAAACAAGAGGAGAACAAAACTGAAGACTGAAATGGGCAAGGCAAGGCAATGAGTGTATGAAACAGGAACAAAAAAATAGGGGATGTCAATAGGTTAGGTTGCAGAAGCTGGTAGAAGTCAGATGAGGTTCATGGAACATGCAATAGTCCATCTAATTCAGGTGTCTCCAGGCTGACAGAAACTCTCCAGGGTTTCAAGCAGGATTCGTTCTCAGCGCACGCTAGAGGTACCAGACAACAAACCTAGAACCTTTTGCATGCAAACTATGCATTCTGCCACTGAACAAAGGCCTTTTCCCATCCAGTGATGAGTGAGACGATGGTCAAGGAAAAGACACTAAGCTTCAGTGCAATGGCTCATAACATCAAGCCGCTGGATGATGATAAACTGTGGCAAGGAATGAAAAGAAACCCCAATGAGTTATTTAGTTATCTGTGAATTCTTAAAACAAATACTTCGTTGGAAAAACCTAGATGCTAAAGCGTTGACAGCTATGCTTGCATGCTTTTTAAATATTTATCCTTCCCTTTTCATATACAGCTAATTTCCTATCCCTCTTTTTCTCACACACAGCCAGCCCGAGCTGTGCCTCTCTCAACTCATGCATGTTTTGTATAGAGGGAGAGAGTGTAAACTGCACCACAACCTTCTATCTTGCTCACCCAATGCAGCTCGCCTTAATGTGGACAGTAACACCAAGTATTGGCCCAGGGAGCTAGGCTTTGTGTCTCCTGCTGATATTATTCATCGTGGACTCTTGTGCCAGTTGTAGGCTCCACGGCCTTTTCAGTTTACATTCCTTGTCCAAGGAGATGCCAAGAACCAGAAGAAAGCATTTATTAAACCGGACAGGGAGACATTACAAAAGGAGAAGGGGAGCTGAAGGAATGAATATCTATCTTCCGACCCTACCCCAAAGAAGAGTCTGAAGCCTGCTGAATTGTGTTAGATTTTGTTGTATATTCAGGGGTCTTGCTTCATTTCTCTTGCTGAAAGAAGAAGAAAAAAATGTGGCCAAATGTGTAGTTAGGAGCACATATGTATGATATGTAAGCAGTGCTTTTTTTCTGGGGGTACGCAGGGGTAGGCATACCCCAAAACATTTTGTGAATCTACATTTGGGCTCATTGAGGGGCAGTATTTCAATATGAGTAGGAAAATGAGAGTACCCCTAAACATTTTTTTTAGAAAAAAGCACCGTAAGTAAGGGAGGGCAGGGCTTGACTTCTTTATAGCTCCACCAGCAAATCACCTGGTGAACCGAATGCTTAACCTCACACTTCCACTTAAATCACAGTTCATACCAAATAACAAAAACTTGATTACAAAGTGAATGAAGCATGCTGTACATTCTGTGCTTGAGTCAAATTAGACGCATGCTGCACATGGGATCTCTAATGAAACACTGCCTTTCCTTCAACTATTTTGTGGGTTGGTAAATGTTCCGCTGTGGGCTTCTGTGTTTTAACTTCCACTGAGCCAAAGTGTTAATCTAGAGCCAACCATTTACACACCACACCCTTGAGGATCAGGCTCAATAGCCAAGTATATCTACTTAAAGTTGCAGTAAACTCATGATTCCACACACACACAAATCTATATTGAAAGAAAAAGTCAGAGTGAAGATATAGTGGCAAATTACATTACTCCCAATCCAAGAATGTGAAAATATTCAAAACAACCTTGGGAAGTTGAACTGAGTACAGTATAACTAATCTATTAAGGTGTATAAGAGTATGTTTGAGGCAGTCAGGAACATTTAACCTTTTCCTGTGACTCTGCAATTTCATAATAATTGGAATTCTTGTACTTATGGTTTAGGTCAGGGTTGCAATAATATGGAATTTGATTTGGATATTTTTCCCAGGAGAAATAAGAGGGAGGTATATGTTACAGTCTTCCCCTCAGCATCCTAAATTAATTATGATAATGCTGAAACAATTCTACAGAATTGGTACAATCCTGTTGAACATATGAAGCGGCCATAAACAGAATCAGACTTTTTAAAAAAATCCATCCAGTTTAGTGTTGTCAATACACTCACTGGCAGCAGCATCCAGGGTTTCAGATAGAGGTGTCTCCCAGCCCTACCTAGAGATGCCATGGATTGATCTTGGGGTCTTCTACATGCCAAACATGTGCTCTACAACTCTTTCCCATAAAGAAACTAATTGTGAGTTTTCTTACTCACTAACTCACATGGTGAGTTCTACTAACCAGAGGTAGCAGCCAACACAGAACCCGCCTGATTTGGTTCAACTACAGGTCCCAATATCCCTGACCATTGACTATGTTGTCTGGGGCTGATGTGAGTTGGAGTCCGACAATGTTTGGAGGCCACCACATTGCCTACCCTGTAGTAAAAGAATAAGACTTGGAAGGAGCAATCAAGACAAGCTCTGGGTTTTGCCATGCAGGACAAAGCAAAAGCATTTTGCTTGCTTGGTACTTGGAGCCATTGTATACAATCTGAAATGGGTACCTGAAATTATTACTTCCAATGAATTCCAGTAACATCTTTGGCTTAGGCTACAAAGTGGGAGGAAGCCCCATTTAATGTATATTAATTAAACAGGTATACATTAAAATGTATGTTAATGTTTGATGTTTTACTGTGTTTTTGTATTTTCTTGGAAGCCACCCAGAGTGGCTTGGGCAACCCAGTCAGATGGGCAGAGTAAAAATAAAGAAAAAGTAAAGGACCCCTGGGCAGTTAGGTCCAGTCAAAGGCGACTATGGGGTGCGGTGCTCATCTCACTTCAGGCTGAGGGAGCCGGCATTTGTCCACAGACAGCTTTCCAGGTCATGTGGCCAGCATGACTAAACTGCTTCTGGCGTAATGGGACACTGTGATGGAAGCGAGCATGCATGGAAACACTGTTTACCTTTCCACCACAGTGGTACCTATTTATCTACTTGCACTGGTGTGCTTTCAAACTGCTAGGTTGACAGAGCTCACCCTGTCGCATGGATTCAAACCACCAACCTTCTGATTGGCAAGCCCAAGAGGCTCAGTGGTTTAGACCACCAGCACTACTACTTCTACTATTACTATTACTATTACTACTACTACTACTAATAATAATAATAATAATAATAGCATTGCACTGTTAATGTACCACTAAATGATTAGCCCACCAAGCATCATGAATGTGCTTTCCTCTAGCTTTAAAGGGAGTTTAAAATCAGCCATTATTTTTGTCTCAGTATGATGTACTTCGAAAACCCGGTCAGGCACCTGACTTGTTTGTAGAAACAGAGCAATTTCAGTGTGCTCATGTGTGCCGTTCACTGACACAGAACAGACAACATCCACCTGATTCTGCACCTATTCATTTTGAAAGGGTGGCCAAATATTACCTGCTATGAAGTAAGTGTAACTATCCTTTGAAAAACAAACTACTTTGAGAACTTTCCCATCCCAGATTTCATCCCTACCCTTTTGCGTTTGCTTCGTACGTCTCATAAAAAAGTCATTACTTCTCATAGCATGAAAATATTTCCCATTAAAACAGTGGCCTGCTTTTAATAAATCCCAAAGTTATTGTTGGCACCAAATTGCCTATGTCTAACCAAATGGATTTTTATTTTTATTTTTTATTTTTTGCGCATGCATTCAACTCATGTAACTTAATACAGTCTGCAAAACTGTTCAAAGCCTTCAGCAATCCTTTTAGTCCAGGCAGATGTCAGGAGAGCAGCTGTATTTGAAACCATGGTGTTGCTATTATTGACCTTTCTTCTGTTGCTGTTATCTCAATAACAGAGGTTGCTGTGGGAAAGGAAAATTTGCCTTCTGTTCAGCAGAAAGGAGATTCTGCTTCGAGGCTTTGCTGCTAGGTGCAAATGCAGCACCTCATGCTATTAAAGAGCTCTCAGATAAATTTTGCCTCAGGAAATACTCCCTAGTTAGGCAAATTTCAGGGCACCTATGGAAAGGCTAGTGCCTATGTGTGTGCATGATTTGATTTCACTGGCCTTTACTTCTCCTGATTCTAATGAGAAGCATCACATTTGAGCTGAACAGGCAAAAATCACAGCTCTATTTCCAATGGTAAAAAGGTAAAGGGACCCCTGACCATTAGGTCCAGTCGTGACCGACTCTGGGGTTGCGGCGCTCATCTCATTTTATTGGCTGAGGGAGCCAGCATACAGCTTCCAGGTCATGTGGCCAGCATGACAAAGCCACTTCTGGTGAACCAGAGCAGCACACGGAAACACTGTTTACCTTCCTGCTGGAGCAGTACCTATTTATCTACTTGCATTTTGACGTGCTTTCGAACTGCTAGGTTGGCAGGAGCAGGGACCGAGCAACGGGAGTTCACCCCGTCGCAGGGATTCAAACCGCTGACCTTCTGATCAGCAAGCCCTAGGCTCAGTGGTTTAACCCACAGCACCACCCGTGTCCCTTTCCAGTGGTAGGGATGGGCAAATATGCCAGTTTTGGTTTCTCTCAGTTTCTAATTTTTCCAATCATAAATTCAATTCTCCTCATTTCCACATCAGTTTTTAAAAAATCGCTAATGAAAATTCATCAGTATTTTAGTGCTAATTTCTCATAAGATGCACATTTTGGTATACAGGTTTGCCTAATATGCACATTTTACAATGCAGTTTTCCCTAACACAATGTTGCTTTCACTAATATATGTAATTATACACACATTTTAAGGTAAAGTAAAGGGACCCCTGACCATTAGGTCCAGTCGTGACCGACTCTGGGGTTGCGCGCTCATCTCACATTTTACATAAGCATTTTTGTTCACATTTCTTGGCTGGAGAACTGCATTACCAGATTTAGAGAAATGCAAATTTCAAAGGGTTTCTATTCATGTGTTGTTGTAGAAAGTCAGGATTAGATCATTTTGCCTTTCGGTGCAAACTCAATCAAGTTATAATGGCGAGGAACGTTTCACACCCCGAGGTCTGCATTCCATTCTTCTGGGGGCTCCCTTTTCTCGTGAGGAAGCCTATTCAGCATAAGGGAATTTCCCTTAAAAAAAGGAAAAACTTAACAGCTATGGACAGGACCACCAACAAAAGAGGGTAGAGCAACAAATGTGAAATCTGATCTTGCACAGTAGGCTGGTTTTTTACACATACTCAAACAGCGCTCTCTATCCTCCATGCAGTCAAGCAAGAAATCTGACCCAAGTTCAAATACATATTCCAGCACGGCAAAACTCATGCAAAAGGAGGGTGCAAAGCAGGGGGGCGGGTCAGGAGAAGTATAGTCTGGGGAAAGTTCTGAGGACCAGCTAAAGGGGCCTTGGGGGTCATATCTGGCTCCCAGACCTGAGGCTCCCCATCCATTATGTAGACCATGGACAGACAAACTAAGGCCCGGGGGCTGGATCCGGCCCAATCATCTTCTTAATCTGGCCCACGGACAGTCCAGCAATTAGTGTGTTTTTACATGAGTACCGTGTTTCTCATATTATAAGTCATGTCTTATAATCTTTTTTTCTCAAGAAAATAAGCCTATGGCTTATTTTCGGGGGGTGTCTTATTATTTTTTTTAAAAAATACAGTATGGTACCTCCCCTGTCCGGCGCCCGGAACTGGCTGCTGCTGCGCTGCTGGGCGCGTTGTCGGCACTTCAGCAGGGCACGCTGCTGGGTCCCGCCGGGTCGGGGCTTCACGCGGCGCGCGCTGAGGCTCTTGCCGGATCCCGGCTCGGAGCAGCGCGTGCTGCGGCTCTTGCTGCGTCCCGCAGCGCCAGCGCCAAGCGCCAACCCAGCAGCGAGACCGGCGGGGACCTGCAGCGCGCGCGACAGGAAGAGGAGGGACCAGCGAGTGGCAGCCGCGGTGGCCAATGAAGGCCCGGCCGGGTGTTTTTTGTCGTTGTAGCTGCGTCCCGCTGCGTCCCTCCTCTTCCTGTCGCGGCTCGGCGCCCGGAACTGGCGGCTGCTGCGCACGTTGTCGGCGCTTCAGCAGGGCACGCTGCTGGGTCCCGCCGGGTCGGGGCTCCACGCGGCGCGCGCTGAGGCTCTTGCCGGGTCTCGCCGCCGGGTCGGGGCTCGGAGCAGCGCGCGCTGCGGCTCTTGCTGCGTCCCGCCGCCGGGTCAGCGCTTGGCACGGTGCATGCTGCTGGACATTTTGGAGGGGCAGCAGCAGCCGATTCCGGGCGCTTACAGGCATCTTCCTCTTCCATGGCGCCATCCAGACCTGCTCCCACCACTACGGCTTATTTTTGGGGTATGTCTTATATTTCTTCAACTCAGGAAAATCCTGCCATGGCTTATTTTGTAGGGATGACTTAAAATATGAGAAACACGGTAGAATGTGTGATTTTATTTAAAATGCATCTCTGGGTTATTTGTGGGGCATAGGAATGCGTTCATTCCCCCCCCCCCAAAAAAAATTGTCCGGCCCCCCACAAGGTCTGAGGGACAGTGGACCGGTCCCCTGCTGAAAAGGTTTGCTGACCCCTGATGTAGACAATGCTGAGTTTGATGGACCAATGGTCTGACTTGGTATTCAGTAGCTTCCTATTCTCTTAAATGAGGGCATCTATCACAGCCAAAAGCATGTGCACCAACATTCTAGGTTGCACTCAGCCTGCTAGTAGGCTTCCCATAGACATCTGGTCGGTCACTATGAGAACAAGGCATACCTGCCAAGTTCCAGCCTGAGAAATAAGGGATCAGACAAGAAGTAGCAGACCGGATGTAGCGCTGCCACCATTTTGGAACTGGGCGGAGCATGCTCAGAAGTGACTTTTGATGCTGCTGTGCCCAGTTCCAAAATGGCCGCCGCACCAGAAGTCGCACTGCAGCTATTTTGGAACTGGGCACAGCAGCATCAAAAGTCGCTTCTGAGCATGCTCCGCCCAATTCCAAAATGGCCGCTGCACCAGACTAAACCGGGGAAAAACAAAAAAATCCGTTTTTCCGGCTAGGAACAGCTGGAAAAACAGGGGTTTCCCGGGGAATACGGGAGACTTGGAAGCTATGGAACAAGGTGCTAGACTAGATGGGTCTTAAGTCTGACCCAGTAGGGTCCTTCTTGTCTCCTTATACTTTAATATAAAACTACCATCTGAAAACACTTTCAGATGTTATTTTGTATAGCACAAGCACTTCTCCTTTGGAACTGCTTTTGCACCAAATGCATTATGTTTCTCATTGATTTCAATTCCCTACATTCATTAGACTCCTTTTCTAAACTAGCAGATAGCCTCGCCAGATTCAACAGGTTTCCTATGACATTAACAGTTTCATAATGTGTAGAATTTTACAGGTGTAGCATTTTCCTCATACCTTTGTTGTAGTCAGGGGCGTGTAGCACTCCAGTTGACATTCTCCTTCCTGCACAAACTCTCCACCGCGCATAAAATAAACTGACCAATAAGAAGAGTCCCTCATCTGCATCTAGTCTGGCAATCCTGCTCCAATTTGCCAGTTTGTTACATGGCCAGCCTCACACATTGCTATTGTCCAAGTTTCATGCTGGGGAAGGCTGGGCTAGCCAAAGGGAGTGATAATAGAATACAGATTTCCTGATCTCACATCTGAAGAAATGCATTTCAGAAATAGTCTTTTAGTAATATAATTAGGCAAAGCACTACAGCATTTGTTTTTAATCATTGCTTGCATTGCAGTAGCATCCCCTCTGGATCTAGTGCTTTTGAAAAGGCCAATATTTTCCAAGCTGATGCTTAAAGCTGCACCACTAGATCTACTTTTTAAAAATATGGAATAACAGTATATACTGGGGACGCATTTTGTCCCAATTAATGACACACTCACAGGCTCTCATAAGAATCCTGTCTTGGCTTAGCAAAGATTCCACAAATGTGTGGGTTCCTGGAGAAGATTTGGACTAGACAGCCCTTATAATAACCATCTTCAATCAGAGTCTGTCCTCTTAGAGAAGAACACATTCCCCCCCCCCCGTCTAATAGTGTGATTGAGTCTTCCATGCCTCTGGGGCCAGATCACCCCTTCCAGACTCCTCCCCTTCTTTGCAGAGTTAAAGGCAGGCATGGGCAAACTTGGCCTGCCAGATGTTTGGGAACTACAACTCCCATCCCTAGCTAACAGGACCAGTGGTCAGGGATGATGGGAATTGTAGTCTCAAAACATCTGGAGGGCCGAGTTTGCCTATGCCTGGTTAAAGGACTTGAAGGCCTCTAGTTTGTAGCCTAGCACTTTTCACCCTTTCCTCCAAGTACGTTGTATGTGCTGAGAGGGTTATGTAGAAATGTGGATCTCTTAACTAGGAGGCAGCAGTTTCTTGGTGTGCAGGATGTGAGGTAGAGACCATGTGTGTTCCAATTCAGGGCTCCCTGGCTCAAGAGCCCGAGACCAATGGGCTAATGTTCTGAGACAATCCTTTTCATGCTACTGTGGCTTGGATTAAAACCACTCCTTTCTCCACAAAAAGGTGTTCTGCTTGTCTCTTGTAAGAGGCTTACTGGTTTCCACAGTTGTTTTGACACGAGTCCAGCAGCAACTCAGATGAGTCTAATCGAGTCTTTAAATAGGGATCTTTGTAATAGTTTTGAGGATGGATTTGAAACAACTGAAAGTGTATACATACCATAATCTTTAACGTTGGCAACATACCGGTATGTGACAATGGATTCTTTTTCAGAGAAGTTGACAAAACCATTATCTTTGCGAGTTGAGAATGAAAAACCCCACCCTCACAACTTCTAAAATGTTTTTAAAACGCATTCCTTTTGCATCTGAGACATTGAAGATGGATTTCCCCCCTCATCTGAAACAGTGTTTTGTACCAGTTTCAGTTCTATGATTTAACGAATATTCTGGGAGCACTCTTTTTTTATGAGGTAGAACAAAGGAACATTTTACAGGCTTCAGTCTTAAGTTTGCAATAACTCTGATATGGCAGTAAATTAGGTGATTGTCTCTAATGAAAGCAGCATAAAAATGGCAGTCAAGCGGCTACTCTGAATAAAGAGTAGAAAGTGTGTGAGAGACTATATTGATGGATTGCCAAAATAACTGGGTGGTGAAAAAAAAAACTTCTGCAATAAGCAGGTCAGATCTATTATTAAGCTAATTCTTTCCATTTCCATGCTGCCCATAGTAATAAATAGAATATACTGTACAGGAGTGCCAAAGACATATTAGATGTCTAGTCTCCATGTTGTATCACACAGTCCTTGATAGACAGTAGATTGCTTTGTGGGGGTTCGATCCCACCCACTATCCACACAAAGTGAGAAAGTGAAGAACTACAATTAGAGAGAGACCAAGAGCGTGACATTACACAAGAAATGAAATGTGAAATGCTTATATATTGCTCCCCCTGCAAAGGTTCAATACCAGTACAATTTGAACAAGGTGATACATGAAACAAAACAGGCTTCTTGGATTACAAAGAAATATCCAACTTTGCTTAGGATAACATCTTTCTCACATGTAAGATCTGCATCTAATATACATAAACTGAAACTCCTGTTATGCCTTTGAGCATCAAATGTTATAAAATAAGCTGAACTTAACTTCAACTGCACTTGAATAAGAGGACAAACACCCAGGTCTACTTGATTAATATTCTTCACATATGTCTGTTCATGGTTTATTTATCAATAGATTGCTATGTTATATTATGTCATGTTATTATACCTGCATTTTCCAGTCCAATAGGACCCTCAGATCACTTAACAAAACTTGCATAAAAATCATTATAAGGAAACAAAATGATAAAACAATAAAAACAATTGAACGACAATAGTTTCATCTTAAAAGAGCATAAGGTTCCATAAGCCAGGAAATAATCAGAGGTCAGAAAAAACACACCTGGAAAAGGTGTTTTGATCTACTGTTGAGGTACTGTGAGGAAAATTGCCTGATCTTCCCAGTGCAATGTGTTCCACAGTCTAGGTGCCGCAATGCAAAATGCTGGATCCAGTGTCCCTGCTCTCTTCACCTCACAAGACGGTAGGACGCATAATAATTAAGATATTCCAGATGTCACAAGTGCCTGTTTGGTTCATGTGGCAGAAGGTTGTCTTTCAGATATCCTGATCCCCAACCATTTATGGTTTTTTAAGTGGGTGATCAGCACCTTGAACTGGGAACAGAAAGAGGACTAAGACAAAAGCGGTGGACTTCTTTTCTTTTTACTAGCCAGTCAGATCTGCCACACCTCATCTGGTTTGGCCCAGAATCTCTTAACTCTGTTTTCTGACTTTCACTATTATTAGTTTATTTGATGGCGGTTAGTCATTTCTTTTGCAGTGATTAAACCACACTCTTGGTAGGCAAGAAAAACTCAGCAATGAGATTATATTTTCCCCTAAAATCAGCCATGTTTGAGTTCTGAAGTAATGTACTTTGCAATCCTATATATGTCTACACAGAAGTGGGCTTTGATTTCATCCTTTGACCTGGTTAATCATCAAAAGTTTCAGAGATAGCCCACATCACCTTGTGTCCTAAAGATTTTTTTAAAAAGAAAGCACTCTATGATTTTCTTACTTACTTACTTAATTACTTAGAATAACTGGATACTATTTATAAGTATTTGGTAGCCCTTTTTGAGTGGATGAATAGGCCTACTATCCAATTTCAAAAGGACATGTGGTTTTTTTCTGCAAGTGCCACCTTTACAGTTTTGGGGAGGTTAAAAATGGTTTTCCCTTGGCTCACTACTGAGTCAGTATATATGGGCCGTGCTTTGAAAATACTGAAATGACAGAAAAGAGAATCATAGATTCATTGATAAAGCATTCTGATTATTTCCATTCATAGAAGGGAGGAAGAACAAGGAAAGGAGGTTGTCCTTCAAGCTTGTTAAGAAGTACCTGGAGTATAAGACAAGGCAACTGAAGCCTTATAATTTTATTAATTGATTTGTGTGTGATTGATTGAATTTATAACCTGCCTTTCCTCCCCAAAGAACCCAGGGTGGCAAAGAGGTATACCAATTTAAAAACCAAAACAAACCAAAACCAATTGCAATTAAAAAACATCCATCCACTGGATCTCAAGGCTTCCAGGAATAGTATTCTCCAGCCACCAGTTCTTCAGAAATAACAAAATATTGCTCCAGCAACAATTCCCTCTGCCTAGGACGGAGGCCAGGAGGTCATTTCCACTGGGATAATATCCATTCTTCTTGTTTTCTTTACAGTTGTCATTTTATGTGGCATTCTTCTAAGCCCCACCTCCACGCTTCATATGCAAGTATGTGTCTATAAGGTCATCTGTTTGTAGTTCCTATTAGCTCTGATAGAGTTTCCTAGTAATCAAAGAGGAGAACCACAATCACGATTGTGCGGCTGCAACACTTCCTTCTGCTGGCCATCTTTTTGGCAGCCTTTTTAGCCAGTTGCCACAATTTTACCTCAAGTAGTTAGTCTGTGGAAAACTCTAGAACCTGTATATTTTTCCATTGGCTTGCTAAAGTGAACTGTTTAGTTAATAGACTGAGCACAGGGCTCAAACAATGGATTTCATCCAAAACCATCTGTTTAACATTCAGAGGGTGCTTTTAATGTAAAAGCTCTTACAACAAATCATCTCTCAAGTCTTTTCAAATTTATCCCCTGCTATATTCAAGACCTAAAACATGATTGATGTTTGATTTCCAGATACTGATATGGACCACTTTCCCCAAGAGCAAGCTGCACATGTGCCTAAGAAGTCTAGTTGGCCAATAATCAAGTACATGTTATTCTGTTATTATTATTTAAGTTGCCATCCGATGCATGCTTGCCTGTGAGTAAGGCTGCAAACTTATACCAGTTTACCTGGGGAGTAAGCCCTCTTTAACTTTATAGGGACCCCGGACCATTAGGTCCAGTCGTGACCGACTCTGGGGTTGCACACTCATCTCACATTATTGGCCGAGGGAGCCGGCGTACAGCTTCCGGGTCACGTGGCCAGCATGACAAAGCCGCTTCTGGCAAACCAGAGCAGCACATGGAAACGCCGTTTACCTTCCCGCTGTAGCGGTTCCTATTTATCTACTTGCACTTTGACATGCTTTCGAACTGCTAGGTTGGCAGGAGCTGGGACCAAGCAACGGGAGCTCACCCCATCGCGGGGATTCGAACCACCGACCTTCTGATCGGCAAGCCCTAGGCTCAGTGGTTTAATCCACAGCGCCACCTGGTTCCCTCTTTAACTTTATAGGACTTCTGATTAAGCATGCATAGTGTTGTCCTATGAGCCCCATGGAAGACATTCAGACTTACACAAATTTGCACTATGAAGTGTTTATTCAGCAGCTTCATGTGATTATATGATTAAGTGTATTCCTAAACCACTTAAAGCAGGCATGTACAAAGTCCATTTGGGGGACCTAACCCAGCCCACCGGTCGCTTTAATCCGGCCCCCATGACAGTATATGTCCTGGGGTAAAATCCTTAAAAAAGCTCAGCAACTTCAATCCTAAAAAAAGCTCATCAACCTTGGGGTAAAGTTGGAGGGGGGGAAAGCTCAACAACTGTGGTGAGCCCTCACGCATGTTCACTTCATCCAAGCTGGCCCTCTTTGAAAAAGTTTGGGCACGCCTGATTAAAGTATATACTAAAATGCTACAGAAAGTCCTATAAAAATGTACTGAAGCAGTTTTTTGAACATCTCTAACTCTGTGTCCTGTTTGATTGTTGTACATATGCCCATATGCATATATGTGAGAAGCAGAGTATGTGCGTTAGTGTGTGTGTGTGTGTGTGTGTGTGTGTGTAAGAGAGAGAGAATTTACATATGGCTATGTGTGAGGGCGCATATGAGTGGTTTAAAAACAATACATCAGTATACGATTAGTTTAAAAACTTACCTGAGTGGCCTGATAAGCCTAAAATGATTTTTTGCCAGATAATGAAAATAAAGTAATGCTCCCAGAAAAGACCCGTGGGTGGCAGGTGGGGGTGGGAGGAACCCTACTTGAAAACACTTGTGCACAAAATATTACGAATCACAGTCAAGCAAGAGACCACGCTTGGCATATGGAAAATCTTATCCCAGTCATAGTGAAAGGTTAAGTCTTTTCCTCCTCATTTTTCCATCCCTTTATATAATTATCTTCAGTAAACCATATTTTTAAGAAGACCTGCCCCTTTGAAAAGTTATACACCGTCAAAGAAGCCATTTCGCAATCATTAATCTATGGTTAACTGAGCTTGCAAAGTGAGGCAGCGCTGCATGGAACAGCTGGGGCCTAAAACTACCCAAAAACACTTTTATGGTTTCTCTTAAAAGCCATTAAATCAACCTGATGAGAGCACAGCTGGACCGGGTCCATTAATAATCTATCAGATCCCACTGAATACATAAAGAGGGCCCATGGCACTTTTCTTGTTCCCTCCAGCATAAGGCTGCAGGTGGAATCTAAGTTCTAACAACAACAACAAAAACAAAGTCAGGATCAGATTTTTTTAAAAAAAAATCTGTAAAAAGAAGTCTGGCCTCTGCCGTGGATTTTGGGTCTGTGTGATCATGTGATACATGGACATCGCTAATTCATAGGACTGCTAAGAGTCTTGTTTGAAATAAGAGGATGGACTGCTGGGCTGCAGAGACAGTTTGTTGGCAATCATCACACAACCACGTAAGATTTTCAACATGGAACTGATTAATAGGTTGCGCATGACAAATGGACAAAGAGTCTCCAGATACCCTGGGAACAAATATTGTAACATTGATACTGGCCAGAATTTTTTTACCTACTTCATGCTGCAAACAAAACCCAACCCAGCTCTGTTAGACAGCCAAGGTTTGAAAGGGAATACTTCAAACATCTGCTAGTTAAGACAGAGGTGAAGGTGAGCATCTGTGAAGCGGGGGAAAGGCTCTTTGGAAGAGGAGGGGAGGAACATTGTGTGCAACCCTAAGTGTATTAAAAGCAAGAGGAGCTTTGTGTTGACTCTGTTCTCTATGCTTCTTTTACTTATTGTTTGTTATTCATGTCTATGGCGCTTCCCCAATTCTTATCCCAATAATCCTCTTAATGATGCTGAGAGCCACACCAATTTTAAAGCGGGAAACGGAGAAATGGTGACTCATCTGAGATCACTTTTTTATGGACTTCCCATACCATCATCTCAAATGCACATTTGTTACTCATTTGGTGCATACAAGCTATATGTATTTCCCCTCGTGGTTGTATTCTCTCGCCAGCAGCTTAGTGGAACTGCCAGCCACCATATGTGGGTTGATGAAGAAGGGAAGGGAAACTACTGACCTTACCAGTAGACATCGGGTATAGCAGCAGTGTGCTCTGGTCCATGGGGTCACGAAGAGTCGGACACGACTAAATGACTAAACAACATAGCAGCAGTGTGCTACAGTAAGAAGCACCACGTAAGGTCATGGATAGCTGTGGACTATATGAGGAGTTCCTAGCCAGCCAACAACTATACTCTTGCATGGTGCTAACGGAAATGCCCCAGGTTCCTCCACTTAAGGGAAAGGCTGAAAATAAAAATGCTGTTGTGCAAATCTGTTGTGTGACTGTACTCGGAATACTGTGCACAGTAAGGGTCACTTTACCTCAAAAAGATATTGTGGAGCTGGAAAAGGTTCAGACCAGGGCAACTGAAATGATGCATACATACAGTTCCATGTATTGAACCTCCGTTGACGTTAAGGCTTCAAGTGCAGTTCCCGACATAATTTGGAAAAGTGAGCTCAGTACTGAGCAACTGCCAAGCTGTCATTTGTATTTGGAAGTGGGAAAGTGACCACAGCCGCAGTTTTCTGTGGAAATAGAGAGGCTTGGATTTTGCGTTGATTACTTCTGCCCAACAGATAGCAACCATAGGTATGTGTATCGGTTTGTGGGCAACCCACTTCAGTGAGCACACAGGTCTGGACTGGAGCTATTGGGAGCAAGAGCATAGAGGGGAGGGGAGGGGGCAAGAAAAGAAAAAGTTGGGGAACAGCACCTTCTACAAGGCTCTGACATGCAGCCTTCAGAAGCTAGTATCACCTTTCTAAGTTGTGGTGAGAGAGAGAGAGAGAGAGAGAGAGAGAGAGAGAGAGAGAGAGAGAGAGAGAGAGAGAGAGAGAATGAGATGGCCTGGGATTCACCTACCCAACCCTGTCAGCAGAGCTTTGTGAAAGGACTTCTGTTTGGATAGCATGATTCCCACCCCCTCTCCTCCCCATGTGTGCCCCACAATTTCCCCCTCCTAAAATTCGCTGGGGGGGGGAGAATCCGGAGAACCCCCAGAACAGCACATGACAAGGGAGTTGTTCTATCTGGCAAGCAGCAATGCTTGCCCAGACAGAAAGACTGGAAGAGTGTGATGTTGAATTCCATCCATAGATATTAAGCACAAACTAGAAAGTGGCCAGAATCTTGCAAGTCTGACAAACATGTGGATTTTAGAGATGTCCTGCTTCCTAACAGACCAATGACTTTTCTGCTAAATCCATGACTTGGGCTGGATAATGATAGCGTATTGGGGCTTCCTCATAAAAGAGTAATAAGTTAAAGCTGCTTAGCACAAAGATAGACTGTCTGAAGGTAACAAATTTTGCTGCCAAGCAGCAGACATTTTTTAACTACGCGAGGGTCAGATAACACTTCACTGTTTATTTCTTTAAGGGAGAATGGGCCCTAAACTCCATGTGCCAGCAGAGACTAACAATACGACATTATGTTTAAGAAAGGAGTATTTTCATAAGATCAGAACAAGGTAGCAAATTTATCCCTAAGTGAAAAAGTGTTTATTTATTGTTAGTGATTTGTATTGCATGATATACGAGGCCTTCAGCAGAAGAAGTATGACTTGCAACTCATTAGCGGCTTAATTCTTTGAAAGACTTTTACTTCAACTGCAAAGAGACATGGAACACATGCAAAGCATATGAAAAGCTGAGCAACTCCAGCCAAGCAAACAGTGTAGTCTCTTGTGTCATTCGTTATGCAGTGAACGCTGCAGTTTCTGCTCAACCGCTCGGTGCCTTTCTGGGTTAGCCTTCTACGAAGTTTAAATAAAATCTAAAATTTGTACTTTAAATGCATGTCACCATTTCAAAAGGCTCTCCGTGCAAATTGTAAGCTAGGAGGTCCACTTGGTATATGCATGTGACATTTCTGAGCCTTATGATCGGGGTGGGCTCAGTCAGCAAAGAATGTCATGGTATGTGATGTTCTAGGTCACATCCACAGAAGAATTTGTGGATGCACAGCAGACTGAGTCAGCACAATTGCCACATGCCGGTCGCATAGGAACTGGCCCAAATATCCATATTGATCTCTGCCAGTTGAAATTGATTAACGGGGTCCATTTTATAGGAGGCACAGAGGCTACGGTCCGATTCAGTCAGGAATACTTAAACCCCTCAGATTCATTTATCCTAAATGTGCATAACTCTGTTTTGGATTCTGACCAACATCTGTGACACAATTGCAGTGATAGTAGCATGCCCATCCAAATTTAGTTTACTGTACACTTCTATTGGAAAGTAGACAGGTTGGCCTTGTGCAAGAGACCTGCAGTCCTAAAACTGTTGCTTCTGTTTTTCTTGTGGTGGTGAAGCACTCTGATGAGCTAACATATGGGAAGGCTGCTATATACCAAAACTGTCTATAACCACGTACATACATTAGTCATGTCAACAAGACCAGAGCAGAACCCTGGAGAGCTACTGCTACTGAGGTAGATTGACCAATAGTCTGGCAGACTTCTATGTTCCTGTATTAGAGAAATCTGAAGATGAAGAATAAGGATGATAAGACAAATCTAGATGATTAGTGAACCATATCACCCATTCCAAGGGAAACCACACAAATCCCTGGATAAGCCTTTAATCCAACTGGAGTAAAAACTCCAAAACCCATAGTTGAGCAATTCCTTTATCAAAACCAACCAAAATGTCATGAAATAGTGTGTAAACTTTTGAGTTCTCTGAACTCTTCATTCGGCTAAATGTTGGGGAATCAGAAAACAGTTTTTTTAAAAGCAGAATAATTTGGCTGAGCATTTAAGCTTTGTGGTCTGTTAAACTCAATCAAAGATGCAGGCCAATTTAGTCTTTGCCGTAGAAGACAATGCCTGTGGGGCCTGTCGGGGGCCCTAAAATATTTGAGGGGGCCGCCCCCAAAGTTGATAGGCATTGCCATTCAAATGGTGTGTGTGCACCGCATCATGTGATAAATTATGTGGGTCGGGGCTTACCTTCCCCCCAATATTTTATTCAAGTTGGTACCCCCATTCTTGACTATGTTCTTGCAGGTATCAGGTTATGTCTAGCATTCTGGGATGAATAAGTAGTGACTGGTCCTCATTTTTTAAAACATCAAATCTGGCTGTTACCCAGAACAATTGACTCTTTTACCTACTTCACCACCCTAAATTAATCTACAATTCAGCTAATACAGGATAAAGATAGCTTTCTGTTTACATCTGCTTTCTGCCTAACCAGGAACCTTTTAGTTTCACTTAAGGTGTGAGACAGATCTGGGTAACATCCAAGGCCGACATCTATCACCAGTCATATCAGGAGACTCTTGAAAGATTGTAGGACAGAGGTGAGGAACTTCAGAAGACATGGGGGCTAAATGCAGTCCTCTAGGCCTCTCTGTCTAATCAGTGGGACTGCCCCTAGGCCACACCCTCTGCCCAAGTGGCCCTCTCCTCAAGCCACCCCCCTTACTGCCCCTTCTCTGCATCCTCCCTGAATGCTTTTGACTGCCTAGAATGTGTTCTTGAACTGTTTACCTGCATAAAGACATATGGGTGCCAGTGAGTATGTGCCAGTGAGTATGTAGAAACCTTTGGCTTTTGCATGTCAGCAATGTAGCCTACTGTACAAAGGATGCGTGCATAACTCTGTGTGAATTTGTCTCTAGATTGCAATGTACAGAATTGTCTGATCTATTTCATTGCCAGGGGGAGGGGAAGGAGCAGTCTTCCTAGGAGTGCACCCCCACTCAAGAATTCAGGTGGAAGTCAAATGTTTGAATGCCATCTCATATTTAAAAATAAAATTTAAACATCCACACACAAGGGAAAATGACATCTAGGAGAAAAGCTAGGCTTCTCCTTCATTGACTGCAAGGTTCTGATGTGAGCGAGCATTCAATCAAGCCATTTGAAAGCTGAGATGGTACAGTCCTCCTAGTTCAGATATGGTTGTCGCTGTTTCTTTCAGTCAGCAGATTGGTCACAGAATACAGTATAGCAAAACGTGTCTCTTCTAACACAGAGACCCCTCCGGCTGCCTACTTGCCACACTTAACTTTCCCGAGCAATTGCTGATGGAACAGCTGCAGTCGGTCTTGTGCATTTACTTGGAAGGAAAGAATTCTTGTTTGCCAGTAAAGCCCTTGGTAAATAATTTGTTTAGACAGGGTTAAGAGGTGTTAAATAGGAAAACCAGGCAATCGTCTAATATGCTGGTATCAGTTACACCGAGCTGTATATTTCCTGTGCAGGAGCGTGAAAAATCTAGGCTGTCAGAAAGACTCACAGAGCATTATCTGCACATACTAGCAGTGCTCCTAATTCTCTTGACCTGTGCCAGTGAGTGGTTTTTCACTGTGGATGCAAACAAGACAAACCAGGCATTTCCAATAATTAGTGTTAAGAGAACAACTGTCTGGGGGAAATATGCAAAAAGTAACTGGTAGCAATGTCAGGCCATGGCTGTCCTAAACCCTAAACTGCTGGTGTCAAGAGATTTACATGTAATGTGAAGAATGGGGGAAGCCTGGAGCTCAGTGGTAAAGGATCTGCTTCAACATGTAGAAGATCCCAAGTTCAGTCCCCAGGATCTCCAGATGGGGCTGGAAGGAACCCTTTTATGAAATCCTGCTGAGCCACTGCCAGTCAGTGCAGACAGTACTGAGTGAGGTGGACAAATGGTCAGAGTTCATATAAGGCAGCTTCCTGTGTTCCTAATTGTTTCTTAAGTTCATCTATCCCCAGGTACCTAGATCCTGCTGCATGGATCACACACAAATAAAAGAGGAAATTATACCAGCTAAATTATGCACTAACAAATTCTTCCCACGGTAAAAGGTAAAGGACCCCTGGACAGTTAAGTCCAGAAAGGTGACTATGGGGTTGTGGCGCTCATCTCGCTTTCAGGCCAAGGGAACCAGCGTTTGTCCACAGACAGCTTTCCGGGTCATGTGGCCAGCATGACTAAACCGCTTCTGGTGCAATGGGACACCATGATGGAAACCAAAGCGCATGGAAACACCGTTTACCTTCCCGCTGCAGCGGTACCTATTTATCCACTTGTACTGGCATGCTTTCGAACTGCTAGGTTGGCAGTAGCTGGGACCGAGCAACAAGAGCTCACCCCATCGCAGGGATTCGAACCGCCAACCTTCTGATGGTTTAGACCACAGCACCACCTGCATCCTTCCCACAGTAATCTGTATAGAGAGGAGTGGGGATTGAGAAATCACGCCTGGACAGAGTAACAACAATATACAGCTACGTACAGAAAGCCAGCATATAGATTAAATAAATCCCTAGCATTTATGCAATGCTTTAGAGTGGCCACGGTGTTTTACTTTGTTCCCTCATATATCCTTGCAACAACTTGCAAGGTAGGTCACCATCATTATTAGTGATGCTTCCAAAAGTTGGTCTATCTCAAGTTTATCCCCTGGATTTTGGTTTTTAAAAAAACAAAAACTCTTTCCTGTCTTTCTTTCTTTCTTTCTTTCTTTCTTTCTTTCTTTCTTTCTGGATTTGGCATTATGTGTTCAAAATCTGCATTTCTTCTGGATTTGATTTCCAAATTTTGCATAGAACACATAGAGCAAAGTGTTGTGAGCAGCACTTGTGCCAAATCTGAAATTATATGAGGAATTCTGGAGAGTGTAAAAAAATGCAAAGGGCAACGCAGACTGGAACCACAGAGCAACAGCAGATCAGAGGAGATCTCATCTTCAGTTATGAGCTTAACCACTGTAACTTATGAACTACTACTCTCGGGAGGAAGAGACCCCCTGAGTCAGGCCAATGGCTCCTCTAGTCCAGCAACTCACAGCAGACAAACAGATGTCTGTGGGAACCCTGCAAGCTGGACATGAGCATAGCAGCATTCTGCCTGCCTGCAATTCCCAGCAACTGTCTCTGCCGACGGATGTAGAACACAACCACCGTGTCTAGTAGCCATTGATAGCCTTCTCCTCCAGGAATCTGTCTAATCATCTTCTAAAGCCGTCCAAATCTGTCTAATCATATTCTAAAGCAATCCTAATCGGTGACCATCACAGTCTCCTGTGGGAATGAGTTCCATAGCTTACCTATGTGCTGCATCAAGTATTTTCTTTTATCTGTCCTGAATCTTCCAGCATTCAATTTTATTGGATATCCTCAAGGCCTATCCAATATCTCTCTGCCATTAATAATTTTATAAATTTCTATCATGTCATTTCTTCCTTGCCATTTCTCCAAACTAAAAAAGTCCCAAATGCTGGAACTTTGCCTCATGTGTGAATTGCTCCATCCCCTTGATCATTCTGGTAGCATTTTTCTCTGCAGAATCAACTCTCAGCATGAATGTACCACAATAAGCCGTAAGTAGGCTGAGCTATGAAGTAAGAACTCCCCAGTTCTAAGACACAGGCCACTAAAACTTAAATACTTAGGCGAAATAGCTATGCAAGCACTACTTTACAAAACATGATGTTGCACTGCCTTTGTAACATAGGCACAATTGTTTATAATAAGGCTGACGGCAAGCCAGACAAAGATTTTGTTTAAAATAAATTGGCCAGGTTCCATACATCAGCTAAACTGAAGTACTTGGATGGAAGCCAGGCTAGCCCCATTGAAGAGCCATTAACAGGAATGTTACATTAAACATGTTCAATTGAGATTGAAAGAAAAAGCTGACAAAACAGACTACATCTTGGGAAAGGTAATTTCCTGAAATTGTACCAACCCCAGACATGATACAAATAACTATATTCTCATCTTTCGGATCAAGATCTACCAGTGCTTCTTTTTAAAAGCTGTACTTAGTCTCGGTTTCAGAGATATAGCACATATAAGGCACTTATTTCCAACCGGAAAAGAGAAATGCATAAGAACAAAGCCAGTAGCTTGTTTTTTCATATTTCTTTCTGCCTCCAAATTGCTTTAGAAACATCAAGCCATAACTATAATGGTGTGGTTGAAAATAATGTTTAATTTTTAAACTTATTCCAAGAATTTTGCATGAAAAAATAAATTTTAAACCACAAGTGTTGCAGAAATCACATTGTTTAGGAAGGGAGATTTATTTATTTAACTTTTTTTAAAAAATAAGGCTTTAAAATAAACAAAAGGTTTAAATAAGTAAAAAAAATGATGAGAAAACCGATAATTCAGTGATATTGCAACTGAAATGTCTCCCAGATGCTCTGCAGGAGCTGCCCTTGAAGAAAAACCAAAGACTGCAGCTAATGTAGAATGCGGCTTCTAGCTTGGCTAAGTGGGGAGTCATATGGGAACATGCACCACCAGTTCTGAAAATACTGCATTGGTTGGCAGAGAGCTACTGTGCCCAGTTCAAGGTCCTAGTATGAGTATACAAAGCCCAAAGTGGCTTGGGATCCAAATATTTCAAACCATTTTGGACCCTACAGTCAGAAGGAGAGGTGGCACTTCTGGCTGCTGCCCAATTGGTGCTGAACTTTGATTGGATCTTATCTTTACTTTTCTCAGGCAAATAGAAAGCACTAGGACAGACCGTGAAGCTGAGGCTCCAATACCTTGGCCACCTCATTAGAAGAGAAGACTCCCTGGAAAAGACCCTGATGTTGGGAAAGATGGAGGGCACAAGGAGAAGGGGACGACAGAGGATGAGATGGTTGGACAGTGTTCTCGAAGCTACGAACATGAGTTTGACCAAACTGCGGGAGGCAGTGGAAGACAGGAGTGCCTGGCGTGCTCTAGTCCATGGGGTCACGAAGAGTCGGACACGACTAAACGCCTAAACAACAACATCAGTCCGTCTTTAGGTGGCTGTTAGGTGTCCATTCCCCCCTGGTTAGAGTTTTCAACAATTTTTAAACTGGTTTAAGCATATTAAGGCAAGGCAAGGAACCTTGCTAAGCAGTCAGGTAGCCCCACCATCATTGCATCATTGATTTTGTTGACACTATAACACTGGTAGAGTTTTGTTACGTCTTTGTTATATGGCTGTGTATAAAAGACATTAACATTCTCGTATGAAATAAGAACAAAAGTCATAATATTGTGTTTATAGGCTGGATTGTATGGGAGAGTCCGACGCTGGCATGAATTATGGAATTTGCTGAAACTTCTGGGTAATCTGGGTCCAGGGGAAGGGGGGGGAGAATAATTTTTTTTTTCTTTTTTTAAGGGGAATTTCATTCCTGACAAAAATTTAAGTTGGGGAATTATTAATTAGAAATGTATGTATATTAAAATTGAGTTATTAGTTATTAAAATCTAAAGAGGATAATTAGAAAGGAAATTCTAATAGATTATAAATGAATTGATATGTTGCGAAAACTGTTTTGTAAAGAATTGAAACAAGAAACCAATGAGGGGAGAATCGGGGGAGTCCAAATGAATTGATGAGGATCTAAGACATAGATTATGAATATTATTTTTGTTTTGTTTTGTTTTTTGTTGTTGCTTGTTTGCTTTCTGTTTTTTTTTGTGCCTGGCATTTTTCTTTTTGCTTTTTGTATTCTGTATTTTATCTATAAAATGAATAAAGATGATTTTTTAAAAAAATGAAATAAGAACAAATGGTTTGACACTCCAGAGTAAGAAAATGCTTAGATCACCCCGATGAATTAAATAGTAGATAAAGTCAAGAACATCTGTCTTCTTGGCTCCTGCTACAGCAAGACCGAGACTGCTGCTGCCTACAGAGTTCACCAATTTAACAGAAGTAATAGCTAAGGAAAGCCTAGAGAATCACCTAAAGGCAAATGATTCCATTCTACTGCTGCAGTTAAGTAAGCTTTGCCTATAAACTGCCAATATACAGGCCACCTGGGAACTATGTGTATTGTAGGATGCTCTGGTATTCTTAGAGGATGATCCAAAGTATACATGGAATGATGGCTCAAATGTTAAACGCCATCTCCCTACACCTTAACCAAAGGCTATAAATGATGAAATTATTAGTTGAAAAGCACTTTTCCCACAACAGGCAAGACATAACCACTTAGCTTTCCGGTTGAAATGCATGCTAAATTACATTTATAATCTTTCTTCCCAACATACAATCCAAGTATCCAAGTGCGCTAGGGAAACATAGCCATGCCCCACAAGTATCCCAGAAAAAAATGGGATTTTTTTTCCTGCGTGAGCACGGGAGCCATTTGGGGCACTGTGGTTTCAGCATGAAATCTCACCCCCCAAAAAATGCTTTTTGGGAGCTGCAATCTTGTGTGACTGCCCAAAATGCACATTTTTGGGTGCCGTGAGAGCACAGACCCCAAAAAGCATGTCTTTGGGGCTCCATGATTTTGTGCGAGTCACGCAACTCGCGCGGGAGCATGGATGGAAAGACGCAAGTCCTAGTTTGGTCACTGTTGGAGGGTATGAGAGCATAGGGCGTCTTTGGGAGGAAGGGTGGGATATAAATTATAATAATAATAATAATAATAATAATAATAATAATAATAAATTTCTATAAAATGAACTGATCACGTATATTTAGCAGTCCTTTAGAAACAATGAAACTGCACAGCAGCAACCACAAGGAGAAATATTTGAAATAATGATATCCTACCTTTTCAACCTGCTTCCACTGATAGTTAAGTGTGTTTTAATGTCTACTCCTATGACAATGCAGCACAATCAGTAGCTATGTAAGGGTGCTGTCAGATAGGTCCAATCACTGCTACAACCATCCATCATCTCTCTTCATGAAATGTTGCAGGGCTCAAATAGAAATCAGTGCACAGCTTAAGGAAAATCCCTTTTCCTTAAGTTACACTGCTGGGGTCATCCAGATGTGTTCCCCATACATCACAACTGCTGTATTATAGGCAGATAGATAGCCTCTTATGACTCATCAGACATTTTCTAAATTCTACTAAGAGCTGGATATGCTGAAGGGGAAAATGTTCTGGCTGTAAATTATTATCACCATTGTCCTTATTTATTAATTTATGAATCATCTTTTATATGCAGCTCAGGGTGATTTTAAAACATACCATAAAAACAGTTAAAAGCAGCTTTAAAAACAAAACCAAGAACTGAAGAAAGGCTAAAAACAAAAGAAAATTAATCCAAGGCTGGAATCCAGCAGGAAAAGCTTCTTGAAATAAAGAAGTCTTCAGCTGATTCTGTTGTGAACCACCCTGGGATCTTCGGATGAAGGGTGATATACAAATGTAAGAAATAATAATAATAATAATAATAATAATAATAATAATAATAATAACAACAACAACAACAACAACAACAACAACTGTTTCTGGAAAGTACAGGCGGTGGACACACGGAAAGCCCCGTGCCAAATGACTGTGGATTGCAGCTCTAACATGTTATCAAGACTTTTGTTTGTTTCGAAAACTAATGGCATTTTTATTGAAAGTGCAGCTATAGTTATTTCTGACCATAGCACTGGTGCGACCTTAGCAACAATTGCTTTAATTGGCCTGGCCTACATATGCATCAGAAATGATGGTGGAATCCTGAGGTGCTATAGTAAACTGCCATTTTGAACATATTGTATAATATAATGGCTGGCATTCTAAATCTTAGACACAATCCAGTCACGGTTCAGCCCAATTGATTTCAACATGAATTTTAAGCATAGGTTTAAACCTGGCTGCCTCATGTTCCTGCCATGAGAAAGCTAGGTCATTTCAAAAAGGAAGGTATGGATGGAGATTCAGGAAGAACTTGGTGGGTGTTAAGCAGGGACAAGTGGATCCATCAGTTTTGGGTTCCCTTAGTTCCTCATTTCCCCAGTCTTCAGCTCTTCCGCAATTCCACAACAGTTCGTGAATTTTCTGGGGGGGAAGTGCTTATGAACATTCATCTGATTTTTAGTGTGAATTTCTCCAACTATGCATATATTTGTAGGCAATTTTGCTCAATATGGACATTTTTGCAGAGCAATTTCCCCTGATATAATGCATTTAGTGTTATTTTCACTAGGATATGCATTTTAATGCACACTTTACCCTAGTTTTTTGCATTTTTCTACACATTTCTTTGTTAGAGAAGTGCACTGCAAAATTTAGAGAAGTGTGAATTTTGAAGGATGGCTCTTTCTTGGTCTGCATATTGTTTAAGAAAGTGCAATTTAGATAAGTTCACCTTTAAAACCTTACCACATGTAATTTCTAGTGTTAAGAGGTCAAATATGCATGGAATACTTTATTCAGTACCAAGAATAATTTTAGTAACCAAAAGTCTACAGTGAGCATTATATGCAAGTATCTTTTTGGATCTGGTTTCACAAAGTAGCTACAAAGCCACAGGTTAGGGAATTAAAGAGGAATTGGATGTAGTTTGTTTAGTACAGCAATTCAAGTTGCATTCTAAATTCTTTTTTTAAAAAAACACCCTTGAAAGTAATGCATGGGCAGCCAACAAATCAAAGTATTCCACTCTTGAATCTATAAGTTATGAGACTTTCTTAATTGGCCTACTTAAACATGAATATTTATACATTATACATGTATACATTATTTATACATTAAAAATAGAATATAACAACACCCTAATTATGCCTTGTGACAATTCATTAGTTAACAATGGCATGTCAACAATATGAAGCTGGGTTTAAGAAAGTGTGTAAAAAGTTAAATGGATGAACTTTATATATGCCATCAACATTAACTTCTCTCCTCCCTTTGCTTAATATTCAATCTAACTACATAAATTTGATCATCAGAGATCTACAACCTCTCCTACACAATGACAGTTTTCTTTCTCAACTCTGGGAGGAAGACCTTCCATTGCCTACAGACAGCCACCCAAGCTTAAACAACTCCTCACCCACAATAATACCACCACCAGACTTAACATGGACACTGGTACCAGAGCCTACAATAAACCCAGATGCCAACTTTGCTGCCACATACACTCGGACAACACCATTATTGGTCCCAACAACATCCAACATACCATCTCAGGACTATTTAATTGCTCATCTTCTAACATTGTGTATGCTATCAAATGCCAACAGTGCCCTTCAGCTCTCTATATTCGACAAACAGGCCAAACCCTACGCCAAAGGATAAATGGACATAAATCTGACATCAGGAACCAGAAGACAGAAAAACCAGTAGGAGAACACTTCAATCTCCCAGGACATTCTATACAAGATCTCAAAGTAGCTGTCTTACTACAAAAGAATTTCAGAAACAGACTGGAAAGAGAAGTTGCTGAATTGCAACTCATTACCAAGCTTAAAACCATGGCGAGACCTGGTCTGAATAAGGACGTGGGATTCTTATCTCATTATACATGATAAAGCTTTCTTAGCCATCTCACCCCTTGCTTTTTCCTGCAAGACCAATTGCAGTCATTATCGTTAACAGTTGTCAACAGATTTACCACTCCTATCAGCCAATCACCCATTCCCACCACCCTTCTGAGTAATACCCCTCCCACCCTCTGACTATACATATAGATACACTGTTTCAGTGTATCTGAAGAAGTGTGCATGCACACAAAAGCTCATACCTATGACAAACTTAGTTGGTCTCTAAGGTGCTACTGGAAGGAATTTTTTTTATTTTTTGTTTCGACTACATCAGACCAACATGGCTACCTACCTGCATAAATTTGAGATCGTTTTGGCTTATCTTTCACATTAGCAATACCTTATTTGCAGTGCTATTTTTCTAGAAAAAGAGGTGTCGGAACTCACCTCCCTCGTTCTCTTAGAATGGTGCCCACTGGAGATGTGCTGGAACTGAGTTCCAGTGTGTTCTGGCTGAAAAAATGCCCTGTTTATTTGGAGTAATTTGGAGTATTATTTGGGGTAATAAAAGGTAAAGGTAAAGGGACCCCTGACCATTAGGTCCAGTCGTGACCGACTCTGGGGTTGCGCGCTCATCTCGCATTATTGGCCGAGGGAGCCGGAGTACAGCTTCCAGGTCATGTGGCCAGCATGACAAAGCCACTTCTGGTGAACCAGAGCAGCACACGGAAACACCGTTTACCTTCCCGTTGTAAAAGGTAAAGGTAAAGGTAAAGGGGCCCCTGACCATCAGGTCCAGTCGTGTCCGACTCTGGGGTTGCGGCGCTCATCTCGCTCTATAGGCCGAGGGAGCCGGCGTTTGTCCGCAGACAGCTTCCGGGTCATGTGGCCAGCATGACAAAGCTGCTTCTGGCGAACCAGAGCAGCGCACGGAAACACCGTTTACCTTCCCGCCGGAGCGGTCCCTATTTATCTACTTGCACTTTGATGTGCTTTCGAACTGCTAGGTTGGCAGGAGCTGGGACCGAGCAACGGGAGCTCACCTAGCGGTTCCTATTTATCTACTTGCATTTTGATGTGCTTTCGAACTGCTAGGTTGGCAGGAGCAGGGACCGAGCAACGGGAGCTCACCCCGTCACAGGGATTCGAACCGCTGACCTTCTGATCAGCAAGCTCTAGGCTCAGTGGTTTAACCCACAGCGCCACCTGGGTCCCATTTGGAGTAATAGTAAGGCACAAATGATTTAGAAGAGAACTCTAGGGATAATAGAGGTTCTTAAAAAATCAACAAAATGAAGAATGACTGAGAAATTCCATACACTCTGCCTAGAGTAAAAAAATGTTTTCATATATGTAAAATGATGTCAGAAGGAAAATGAAAAGTAATTATTCATTCCGTTCACTGAGGGCAAGCTGGGGTGGTTTAAAATCATAGGACTATAGACAGAAAAAAAATCTTCCAATTACAATTATACAAATGGGTGCCTATAAAAACCACGATCAGGTTTATTTATCTTAATTCTGACCCCTTCACCTCTCTGCATCCCTTCCAGCTAATAGCACACAGCTGCTTCTCATCTTAAGTCTTTTATGGACAGATTACTTATGAACAATTAAAATGTTCATGAACATTCCATGTATCAAAGAGGCTCATCCATGGGTATGAGTTTATTTCATAAAGCCAAGCCAGAACACTCATTTACACCTCCAGCCTTCTGTAGAAGCATAGCAGTTCAGCTATTATCTGGAGGAGAAAGTGTAATTTCTATGTATTGAGTTTTGACGTCCGTTTCATACGAAGGTCAATGGCATCAGAGGAATTTAGACAATGCTCCGAGTGCCAATTACAATAAACGTTCAACAAGCAAATTGTATGTGCTTAGTGTCTATGCAGATGAGATGGCAAATGCATGGAAGTTTGAGGTGGAGGATGTTGTGATTCTGCTGCTTCCCCTCTCCATTGGTTACATGAAACTGTACAACAGTATCTGAAGATGGGCATGCACACGAAAGCTCATACCAATGACAAACTTAGTTGGTTTCTAAGGTGCTACTGGAAGGATTTTTTTTTGTCCAACAGTTGTATGCTATTTTCCAAAGGCAGAACTAGATTGGTTAAATATATTGTACAGTGATTGTTTAACCCTAGATGGAGGGAAGCCCTAGAAAGAATTATGCTTGTTTTAAAAAGACTAGGACGAACAAACACTGCAAGGGATGGGAAGTCACAGGATAAGGATTCCAACAAACATGTAAAAATTATTCTGAGAAATACCCACTTCTAGTAGCCTGAGGCTGCCTCAAGATAAGGCAACTCAGTGTTGATCTCTTGGCAACATAGGATAATTTCAGCTATGTACATACCACAGAAATTGTCATCGTTGGGTAGCATGGATAAGATTCTTCTTTGTGACTGAGTGAGTGACTAAGATAGATTGTTCTGAGGGATGTTTAAATTTGGTTTCCTAAGGTGTATCTGGCAAATACTGTGATCTGCTCACCTCTGAGGAAGATAGATATATGAGCTGTTATTTGATTTCATAAATCACTCAAAAACACACTCCTACTGTTCACCTATGACAGAGTAGTTTCATAGGATATCGTGGATAATATCACAATACGAAGGCAGGTTGCATCCAGTACAATTCAATACTTCTCAACTTCTATTTAACATCTGGCCTGTCATTTATCTTTCTGGTTATGTGGTTAAGCTCTCCAACTTTCATGAGCAACAAAAAGGCTTGAGGGTTTAGTTCTTTCAGATGAGAAAGCACTGGAGAGTTATGTTGTCTTTGAAACATTTGCTTTATTTTCAAACCTATGAAAGAGTACACAATAGAAATAAATACATTCCAAGAAGCAGATAGCATGTTCTCTAATCCTAAATCAAGGACCCCAGTGCCCTCACCCACACTCCAATTTCCTTCAACTCAACAAATTCTCATTTCTTTCCAAACCAAAACAGCTAATACTACCATTCCAATGAATTTTTCAAAGTGCTCACAAAATACAAAAGAGTTCAAATTAGTAACAATAGTTGTTAAAAGACAGATAAATTAGCTTGAAACAAAACATCTTGCTCCACTGGCACATAGCTCCACTATGCTCTCTAAAAAGAGTTTCTTCACAAAGTGGTGGAACAGCATCAAAGAGAAAGTAAGGGAGATCAGCCTAGATAGGGAGCTCCAGAACCAAGGTGTCACCACAGAAAAGACCCTGTCTGATATTCCAACCCACTATACACCAAATATTGGTGGAATGCAAAGGAGGGGCTCTGTATTAGAAGATCTTAATAAGCATCCTAATCTCCGGTCATGTAGAGCTTTAAAAGTCACACTCGACACTTTGAGTTGGGTCTGGAAACAAATTGAAAGCCATTGTAGCTATAGTAACAACAGGCTCACATGTTCTTGATAGCCAGCTTCAGTCAACAATCTGAGTACTGCCTTGTGGACCAATTGAAATTTCCAGATCGTCCCTGTTTCTCCAAAAATAAGACGTAGCCATAAAATAAGCCGTAGCAGGATTTTTAAGCATTCAAGGAATATAAGCCATACCCTGAAAATAAGACATGGTGATAGGCACAGCAGCAATGCCGGCCGCGGCAGGAGGAGGAGGAGGGGGGAAAAATAAGACATCCCATAGACGGAGTCGTTGTTCAAAATTGTTTTTTGGGTTGGGAGGTTCTCACTGTCTACAAGTTCTGTTGGATATTACGTTTCAACATTAGATTCCAGTGTGAAACTTCAACCAATTATGTAAGGTGGACACTTACACACTTACACATCGCCAAAAAGGAAGACAAAGGTTTGTGTGCATTTGCATATAATTTGTATGGATGCAAATTTAGAAATAATGACTATACTTTAAATTGGTGAAATGTTGGTGTCAATGATTATCACTTAGCTCTTTATATATGTTTCATTCTTTCTCCTAAGGAAAGAATATGTCAGTCAGTCAGTCAGTTAAGAATACTGTATGTCAGTCAGACAATAGCTGGTCTACATCTGATACCTCCCCCACATTGTTCCTGATTCAATAATGTCCATTTATACAGTAACAGATTATTGCTGTAATCACAGGTATTCCTGTAAAGGTGGACTTGCTGTTTATTGTACATTTGCTTTAACCACTGACTTACTGGCTAGTAACTAACATTCATGTGAGTGTTCATTAGAGGAAAAACCTAATGTGTGTCAAGTTTAAATTAAATACCTACTAAAGTTCACATAGAGGATGGACTTTATGTAGAGTAATAAACTCCAGTTTTTGTCCTGTCCCAATAATGAACTATTTATTTATGCAAATGGAACCATAAGTTAGAAGGGCGGGAAGGAATCCAGTATCTGTTTATTCCATGAACATTTCCATATAAAATTTTAGAAGGGTTTCAGAAACCTGAAAAATGCTCACTGTCTTTTTGCCCATTAACCCAATAGCAGTCCTTTGCTTTTAAATCTATCATCAAGTACAATATATGAAATTTGAAGCAATTGCAACATATGAGCAATAGTGTAAGTAGTACAGAAGAACAGATTGAAGCAGTTAGGCTCTAATGGAAGACCTGATACAATCTTTATAAAAAACAGATCCAAGTTCTATAGTTACTTAGTTGCCACTCATGCTAACCTAAATTGCTGAGATTACCTGTAATCTAGATCAAACAGTGAGTCCTCAGCCAGGATTGTACACTTCCTTAAATTCTGAATTCTGAATTGGTAACACATATCATATTTCAGGCTGAAATATGCCTGAGACCTGTGTGAGCACTTAGATACATACTAGGATATCTTGGTCATGGCTGCTGCCCACATTCATTGCAATGGGAGTAATTCTGCATGTTATGAATGGGAAAGCTGTTGATGCCAGAAGTAGTTCTAGGAGCCTAGAAGAGATTGTTAGAATGAACCAAAACCAATTTTGTCACACAAACACACACACACCACCACCACCACCACCACCACCTGTACACCTTTTGTTATCAACCAGTGCTGTGCCAAAACTTGTCCTCTAATTTATTAAAAGTTTTCTTCCCCTGCAAAAGGGGTTTATGCTTTTTCTGCCTCGCAGGGTGCTTTAGAATTTCTTTAGAATTTTGGTGAATGCAATGTTGAGCTTATTTTATGGTTGTGAAGTAGCCGAGGGTTGTATGGGTGTTCTTTTAAAAAAGTGTTTAAACAAAGTCTCTAGCACTCTGTGGCTTCTCTGGCTGTTTGCACATTCTGATCTGAAAAAGGCCCTCAGGCAGAGTTACTTCATGATATCTTTCCCTGCCCTGAGATTTTATTTGATTAGGGAATTTGGATACCAAACCCCTGATATCAATGTGCTCATTGATTCTGTTAAGGGAAGTCCTTCCTTTTGCCTTAAACACACACACACACACACACACACACACACACACACACACACACACACCTTTTCCACACTGATTTCTTTGAAATAAATATTTCACCTACAAAAAGTAACAGTGACTACTTAACAGGAGCATGGTAGGCAGCCTCCCTGGTTTCCCATGCTTGCTGGAAAGCCCAGCCCAGTGTTTTGGGGTTTTCAGGAAGTGCAAGCACCCAGGAAGGCTGCAGAATGAAGAAGGTTACAATAGTAGTGGTGTGTTTCAGGGAAGTTTGTCTGCCAGTATTGATGTTCTCACCAAGGAGCCCCTTAGTAAAATTCTCTCAAACCTCTGGATTTCTCAAAAATTCAGAATATAATTATTTAAAGCTGCAAAAGCATAAATACATTCATCCCCAAAATTACAGAGGAAAAGCAAGGGTTCTCAACAGGCACACTACTAATAAAATAATCAGGTCATTCACAAGCTTGCAAAGCATGGTCCCAAGTCTGCAGATTGGCATTTAGGCAGGCCTGCCTAAGAAGGGGGAACCATAATGTGGAAGCCATGATGCATTAGGCTCCCATATTGATTTTAAATTTTGAATCCAGTGCTCTTGGGAGTTCCATCCCCAACTTCCGCTTTTAAAACATACAAGAGCTTACACAGCCAGAGACATTCCCGGAGGTATTCTCTACCTAGATAGGATGTGAAAGCTTGCCAGTAATAGGGACATGTCCATATCTACACGTAGTTCACAGGTCTTCCCCAAGGCATATTTGCATAAGGAATTTCCAGTCACAGCTGGCTACATAGACAGACTGGCGGACCTTGGTTTTTCCAGACAACAAAGGTTCATTAACTTAGATAGGAGTTTAAAACCTAGGATATCACTGAACTTCACAGTTGCTGGACCATATGCCTGGATTACTGTGAAATGCTGATTATGCAGCTGCTTGATTAGCCTGGATTTCTCCAATGCCAGGAGAAAAGCTGGCTAGAGGCAGCCTCCCAATTGCCGCACACACATTGTGTACTCAGCTTTATCTGTGCCTCTGAGCAACTGTAAACTGGAGCCTTGCAAGATAAGCATTGACTGATCACCTCCACAAATGTGTAGCATCTTTTGTTACCGCTTCAGCTCCTTCAGAAGGGCTTAACCAGCGCCTACCAGCGCCACCAAATTTACCGTTATGTGTTGATCACATCATAATCCCTTCCACAACATCTGCCGCTGTGTACAAAGACTTCCACATGATCTGTCATCTCTCAAGTAGCGATTTCAGTGAACAATTAAGAGGAAAGACAGGGAACTCTTATTTATTTATTTATTTATTTAGCACTTACATGCCTAGGCAGTGAGAGATTTTACTTTCTTGGGCTCCTTGATCACTGCAGATGGTGACAGCAGTCATGAAATTAAAAGACGCCTGCTTCTTGGGAGAAAAGCAATGACAAACCTAGACAGCATCTTAAAAAGCAGAGACATCACCTTGCCTACAAAGGTCCGTATAGTTAAAGCTATTATTTTCCCAGTAGTGATGTATGGAAGTGAGAGCTGGACCATGAAGAAGGCTGATCGCCGAAGAATTGATGCTTTTAAATTATGGTGCTGGAGGAGACTCTTGAGAGTCCCATGAGACTGCAAGAAGATCAAACCTATCCATTCTTCAGGAAATCAGCCCTGGGTGCTCACTGGAAGGACAGATCGTGAAGCTGAGGCTCCAATACTTTAGCCACCTCATGAGAAGACTCCCTGGAAAAGACCCTGATGTTGGGAAAGATTGAGGGCACTAGGAGAAGGGAACGACAGAGGACGAGATGGTTGGACAGTGTTCTCGAAGCTACGAACATGAGTTTGACCAAACTGCGGGAGGCAGTGCAAGACAGGAGTGCCTGGCGTGCTATGGTCCATGGGGTCATGAAGAGTCGGACACGACTAAACAACTAAACAACAAAATGCCTAAAGATATAAATTCACCCAATATGATGATGATGATGATAATGTAGCCCCACATAGAGTGCAGAAGGATTTGATCCTACTTCTCTTGGTGTGCCAATGTGCTCCTAAAGTTATCTAAGGTACAGATTCATGTAAAAATTGTCACTGTTTGTTTGTTTGTTTATTTATTTATTTCCCACATTCCCCACAAATACATCTGTGCTCAATGTGGTTCACAAGCAAGACAAGCAGCCTAAATGCCGTAGGACAATAACAATATATAATAAAAAGTATTATATCACACACACACACACACACACACACAGAAAACACAAGTAGAAGGAACATTTTATCATATGTGGTGGTCATGCAGAATAGTTAAGGATTGTTGGGAGATGATTTATAAGGAAATGAAAAAAGTGTTTAAAAGAACATTCCCCCCAAATACCAGAGGCATTTCTTTTGGGAACGGTACAGACAGAGGTGGAAACAACCATTCCTTGATGGCAAACACAGAGTCTCCCCCCCACCCAATTACTAAACAATCCACTAATATGATCAACACCAACATTTCTGCTTTAGAGATGGAATGATGTTCCCTCTCTTCCCTCTGTGTGTTGTTCTTGTGAGGATTCTACCAACCCTCCAGAGTGGATTTGAGGAAACTGCATGGGAAGGAGAAGGGGGAAAGCCGATTTGCATTAGTGAGAGTCCTTACACTGGCTTCCAGTTTAGTTAAATACAGCCCACAGCCCCTGCCACCCCATGCTTTGCAACTGCTTCTACATTCCCAACATGTAAGAACAACAAACAAATGAAATAGAAAATGGGAAATACTAAGCCAATTTCCACCCTATAAAGTGGACAGTTAGGTCCTCTCTTGGACAAAACCACTGCACCTTCCACATCCTACCTCTAGGCTGGCAATTGGGGGACAACTGGTAATTCTCAAATGACAGGATTTTACTCTAGTTGATATTCTACTTTATGGCAATTAAAACATTTCCCAAGGTTTTCTTTCAAATATGAGTCACACATTTGGCAATCTGTTTCCACTTCACCAAAAAATCTATCCAAATTCATGAAGCAGGTAAAATGATCTATTCTATGGGGCCAGTTTACGCTGGTGTAGCTTTTGAGTCCATCTCAATCCTGATGTAAATCCATTGACCCCAGCAATCCTGCAGTTGCAGCAGATTTTCACATATATATATATATTAGAGCACAAAGCAATTCTAGGAACCACACAGGGAGTAAGCATTGTAAATATTGTGAGCTGAATCTCCAGTGGAGATCATATTTCATTAATTCTCAAAATGGTCATGCAAATCTGCATGCCAATTTTATTTGTTAGTCTGTAATATAAAAACAAAACATTCAGCAATATTTAATCACATACAAACTAAGAATGAACTTTTTAATGACTTGGGCTGTACTCCTAACCCCGTTTACCTGGCAGAAAGCCCCCACTGAATTCAATCAGGCTAACATAATAATAATAATAACAACAACAATAAACAGTCCAGCATCTCTGAGATCCACTTCTCCCTTTTCCATCTACATCATTGGATTCTTCCTGTTTTTTATGTGCTTCCTTTTAGAAATAGGATTGCACTGTTATTATCTCCAAATGAAAACTTGGACATGGCCATTCTGATTTAAATAAACATCCCTATGGTTCAAAATAAAATAAGAGGAAATTCTGTAAACTGAAAGCAAAATAAAGCATCTAATTCAAAACAGCTTTTTAATATATTGTAGTAGTGTCTCTAACCTTATCCCCTGAGCAAATTTTATTCCGTTTGGAAATATTTTAGTGCCCCTTTTGACCAGGCACTGGCTGCAATCCAGAGTCATTTATGGAAACAGCTGCATGTATAGTGAGGACTGGAAACTTACAAAATTACTTTCACTGAGAGCTGCTCCAGGGTTGCCACAGAACTTTGTCGAAAGAAAGAAAGAAAGAAAATTGGTCCGGATTGTCACTTTTTGAAATACTCTCGTTATTCCATTTCTTTTTGATGCCACATAAGCACCTGCTTTGGAAGTTACACATAGCTGGCCTTGTAAGATCAGGGTCATCGTGTATTTTTAAGTATATCTATACATAAGCATCTGTCCAGGGCCAGTACAACCAAATTCATGGGATTCTAAACCAAATGGAAATTCAGGTCAAACCTCTTTCCAGTTACAGGGTCTCATGCCATAGATTTGGTAGATCTCTGGCTGTACCTTGTTCCTGGCTACCTTGATTCTGGAGCAGCGCTACCTTCTACTAATTAGATTCTAATTAGAAGAAGGTAGTGCTGCTCTGGTTCACCAGAAGCGGCTTAGTCATGCTGGCCACATGACCTGGAAGCTCAATAGAGCGAGATGAGCGCCACAACCCCAGAGTCGCCCGTGACTGGACTGGTCAGGGGTCCCTTTACCTTTTAGGCATAGGTAACAAGTTTGAACTCCTGGCCAAATGTATAAGTTGATTACATGAATGGTACAATCTTATGCAGGACTACTAAAAAATAAGCTCCACCAACGTTTTCCTTTCTCCCACTGAAAATATTTCATGACGTTAAGGACTGAAAATATGATACCACCCCTAGCTGGTAAAGTCTCTAAATAATGGTAGTTTTCCAAGAAGAGTTATCCTAAGAACATAGATTCTTGTTAATGCCTGCATGCCAATGATGAGGGCTTTTCCCATTGTAATCTGAGTATACAGCAAAAGCCAATTAGTATTTTATATATCTGTTTTGGTTTACTCAATTTACTTTCTACTGGAAAGATGTGAGAGCATAGGGGGGTTTTTTCTGCAGCTTAAGCGACAGAATAGTTGCCTGCTACACTTTCAGCACAGCCTTCTATATATACGTTTACTCAGAAGCAACTCCCATTATACTCGGTATGACTTACTCCAAGATAAGTGTGCATGAGATTAAGGCCAAGATTAAGGAGCTTACTTAATATTACATAATAAGCATACAAAAGAGTTTTGCCTCTGCAGTGGGTGTCTCAACTATTTGTCATGTTTCTCACGAAATTTGACTTAGCAGTGGGGGAACTTGCCACAGAAAACATTGAATATGTTTGAATGGCATCCTTAAAATACATGTTCCAAATGTATGTTGAAATATATAGCTGCACTTCCTCTAAGCAGAGGTATAAGGAATGCAATAGACTGGGTATCAGTCTTTACTAGAATACCCAGACCAACCTGCATAAATGAATCAATGAATTTGGCAGGGGGGGGGGAGATAACTAAGGCAAAAGATTGCTATAATGCCAGTAGGAATGATATAATGACACAGATGCAGAGCTATAGGTTTAATATAACACAGCTCTTGAGTTTTGTTTCCTTTTCACAGTTTCATCTCCTTAAAACAGCTTCTAAACATCTCCAAGCATGTTGTGCATATTTGTGTGTACGCTACTCATGCAAATCCAATAGGCATCCCCTGAGTTATGTTTCTGCAAATTAGCTTCCACCTTTGCAAGATACAGTTTGAAATACAAAAGTGGTTTGGCATTTGTTTTCCTTTTCGGGTGGGGGCAGCTGAGAGCAGTGTCAGGCTGATTCCTCCCCACAACCCTGGTCTGTGGCTGCACGCCTAAAGGGAAGGCTGGCTCTAGCAAACAGAAAACGGAATCTCGCAGGATTGGAAGCTTCAGCCTCTCAATGGGCTTTTAAGTAAAATTTAAAAATATGGCCTGAATGAATGGGATGAATGGGAGTGGGCGGAAGAAAGCATAGCTCAGGAATCTGTGGCTTTCCAAATGCTGCTGAACAACTCCTATCACCCCTGCCCATTGAGCATATTGGTTGTGGCTGATGGCATCCAACAACATCCAGAAGGCATAAGGTTACCCATCCTTGCCATAGTTCAGTAGTAGAATGTATGCTTACATACAGAAGGCCCCAGTTCTGACTCTTGGCATCAGGTAGCAAATGATGAGAAAGGTCTTTCTGCCTGAGACCCTGCTGCCCATTAGAATCGATGATACAGGTCTAGATGGACATGTTATAGAGCAGCTTCCAGTGTGGCCTGAGCATGAAAGTACTCAATCATCATTCACATCCATGATCTCAAATGGCCATAGGATGAGTCTCTCTACAGTGCTCCTATTAGACCATCCCATGTGCAACTTTTTGTGATAGATTTGCCCGCTGCTTCTCTGCAAACACCATCCTCCATTTGCTTATTTTATACTAACCCTTGCTTGATACTTGTTGTGTTTACATACTTTGGAGGGCTTTTATGCTGCAGGCCACAAAGCTGCTTATCCCCAAGAGTGGTTTTTCCTCAGTTTGTTTAAAAATTGTTGAGTGCCTTCTTGCATTTATGGGGAAACCTATCCACAGTTCAACCAGAACACTAAAGTTTATTGCATGTTCTGTTTATTGCTCGTACTCTGGAGAATTTTATGGAGCAGGTTGAGGACTCTTCCTATTCCCCTTTCTCTGCTCACCACCCCCTCACCCGGCACCCCACCACCAAGAGTTACAAGGCAGAAATGTCCTGCACAAAAGTTGAGCCTTCAAAGACAGAGGCGTATCTGTTTCTCTGGGGCTACCTCACAGACTGGAAGACACTCAGCTGCAAAACTTATCAGCCATGAGGTCATGACTAAAGCTGGTCAGTCTCAGTAGTCACTTTACATGATAGTGCTTTCTGATAAAGCCAACTAATAGGAGATAGTTTTGTTTCTTATGAGTGAAAGGCTTATGCTGTTTGAGCTGAAATGATTTGCCAGCGCTTTCCTTTGAAATCTCTACCCTCTTTACAACTCAAGGACCAGGTCATATATTCTGTTTTTCCATAAAGGAATGGAAAGGAATATGGTTCAAAAGCACTCTTAAAATAATTCACAAGTCTAGGCTGCCACTGCTGCCCAATTAATCCACATTTATGGCAGCTGATGGCTGGTCAGTGGTCAGCAAGGAAGGGTAGGCAAGGATTCAATAGGCTTGGCCAAAATGGCCAAGGATCGCATATGGCCTACGGGCCACAGGTTGCCTGCTTGTGATTTTGATAATTTTGAGCGGGGAAGACAATCAAGAGTTTGGAAAATGGTACATACCTTTACTTCACATCCAACTAAGTGTAGGGGGCTGATGTATGTGGATGTGGGTATAAAAACAGAATGTGCGGTTTGGGAAACGCAGGGTAAAATAAGGAGAGAAAGATGCAGAGACTTATCTGAAGGCTTGAAAGGAACTTGGAGGGTCTTCTCCCCAACTAGATCTCCAGTCTGAAATGGGGTGGTGGATCCGCTGGCTGATCAGAGTGCTCAGCTGTTTGTCTCCACCTGTGCTCTACTTGTACATTTGTAGATACACCAAATAATACGAAAACCTCATAGGCCTCCAGTATCCTCTGTCTGAAACAAAATGAAACCAAATCCAGAAAGCTCCGCCATCTACTATAAGATTTCAGCACTGTGTAATTGAGAAAGGTGAAACCGTGGTCTGAGACAGCTTGGGAATAAACGATAACTAATTATTCCACACACCCCACTTTTCCTTGTCCATTTCACATGAGTGAGCAGCCAAAGCGATTATAGGACCATGGCATCAGATTACAGCCCGAAGATCCTGCACATGTTCAGGCAGTTTCAGGCCTATTGATCTGAACGGCATATAAGCAGCCTAATTGTTTGCTGGACTGCAGCCAAAATAATTTGAATCCCATGTCCTCTTTTGCACCTCCAGTGTTTCAGTGTGTGCTACAACCCTTTAAACAGGTAATAAATTGTAAGCACTCCCCAAGCCACTGCACTCGTATTTGCTCTGCCTTCAAAAGTAAACCATGTGTGGAAGGGAAAGGTTGATTAAAAAAACCTTTCATGTCTTCGGAAAATCCATGGACAACTTGAAGGGTTTGTGTGACTTTTTGAATCTTTTTACATGCCTGTGATTCACGTGTTGGTTTTTTATTGATAAAGTTTCATAAAATTAAAAGATCACACTTATGGTCTCCATTTCGACCAAGGTCTTAAATTAAGACAGATAATCCGTTCAGGGAGGGAGAGAACAAGCACTGGACACTTGGTGATTCCTGAGAAAGAATGTCGATAAATCTGTGAAAAAGAGGGAAGGAGGGAGGCGGAGAAAGAGAGGAGGAGGAGGAGGAGGAGGAGAGGAGGGGGGGAAGTACGTATATCCTAAAAACTCAGAGGTCCACCAGGTGTCTAGCCAGCTTCCATACCCTTTGTATCCACATTGTCCCTCTATTAAAGGAGCTAAAAGACAGAAGAATGACAGTCTGGAGGAGAAAGAAAGAAAGACAGTAATTAGACATATGTGATTAGCACGGTAGCCAGAGAAATTAAGCCACTAGTCCCAGGAATCCTCCCCATTTGAAGGTACCTGCAGAGGAAGAGAAAAGCCATTCTCCACGGCGTTCTCTTGGAATCCACTCCCTGCTAGTTTAGCTTGATTGCTTTTTTGGAGACCTACTGTGGGAGGATCAGCTCCTTGACCTTCCTTTCTATAGAATTATATTGTCTTACCACGAAGAAAGGGAGATTAAGAATTTACAGGGGCTCCTTCCATCACTGGACTTTGACAGAATTACTCGGGGAGTTAATTTTTCATGGCTTAAATTGCCTCTGGCCAAGATTTCCAAATGGTTTGGTTTAATGTAAGTAACAAGCTTAAAAAAAAAGTTCCTATAAAGTCTCTGCAAATGTTCTCCTTGAGCAATAAATTCTTGAGCCCCTTCCCCTTTGGAGCAGTGTATACATCCAGGTTCTGGTTCATGCATCTGAGCAGATCACTTCAGTTAATAAGTATATAATTATTTAGTGGAGGAGGTAACATGTTGTATTACAGCTAAAGCAGTCTAAACAAACTCCCATTGGTAATTCATTGATTTGTACATTCACTGTTTAACGAGTATTCAGGTTTGACAATTCTAAGCTCCTCATGGTCCTGTAAGATCTTGACAAAAGAGTAAATAATAAAGGAAAATCATCTTTTGCAGGCTTCAACCTATGGTTGCGTTTTCATCATAATGTCACTTCCCCTTAGTTAAACTATCTGTTCATACTTAAATAACCTAGATACTATTCACTGGCTAAATCAGTAATTTATAAGCCCCATATTGTTGCCTAAGGTGGTGCAGCAAATGACACCTTCACCCTACAAGTCAAGAGGCATAGTGTCCAAGATCGGTACATGTGGAACAAAATCCCTCAAGTGCCTCTCTCCCTTCCAAAACACAACAATATTAATCGACAGGTTACATTTTCAACCATTTTGTTTGGTTGCTAAATACTTTTTTCCCCTTTGAACCTTGAAAGCTTCAAAATCTGACAGTGAAATCACATGAAAGGGCAGGACTTGGTAGGAAGCATTTTGTGTTGAGAACTGAAAATGCTATAGTTTCCAGTGTAGTGTAGTTCTGGCTGACCCATAGCCTGTCCCTTTAACATTAGACATTTTCTTTCATCCTCCCTCATCCATATGTAGAGAGGTTATGTCTTCCCATCAATACACAAGTTTGTCATCCGGCATGGAAGTTGGGCAACTCTAGCAGTAATTAACACTTTGACTGGGAATATTTCACAAATGTAATGTGCCCTACAATGTCCAGAGGGAAGACCCATTGGACTGTACCCAGTGGTACCCTTCCATGAAAGTTATGCCATTGCATGATCCCATGGTTGTCTCTGTTAACTGTAGTGGGGAAGCTATTTTTATTTTCCCCTGAGCAACCTGGGGCCTTCTTAAAATGTGTTTGGATGGTTTGGGGAACCCTCACACTAATCCAGAATAAGGCAGCTACACTTCGGTCCAGTTTACCTGAAGGATCGTCTCCACCCCCATTGTTCAACCTGAACACTGAGGTCCAGCTCTGAGGAGCTTCTGGCAGTTCTCTAACTGCGAGAAGCAAAGTTACAGGGAACCAGGCAGAGGGCCTATCTGGCAGTGGAACGCCCTCCCATCAGATGTCAAGAAGATAAAGAACTATCTGACTTTTAGAAGATATCTGAAGGCAACCCTGTATTGGGAGTTTTTAAATCTGTAATGTTTTACCATTTTTTTACGTGTTGTAAGCTGCCCAGAGTGGCTGGGGAAGCCTAGCCAGATGGGCAGGGTATAAATAATAAAATTAGTCGTATTAGTGGTAGTAGTAGTAGTAGTAGTAGTAAAAACAACATTGGAAGCTGGGTTGGGACCTCAGTCGGTAGTAAAAATTACTCACCCCCTTCCATTGGCAGAGGCCTCCAATGGATTAAGAGGTCTTTCATGAGAAGTCCATTGGATGCCACCCATTATTTACAGTTGTCGTCCCTGTGACATTTCTTCTTTTATAATTCAACTCATGCTTTGTTTTCTAGCAAACAAATTACATTTTTTGTGTTTGTGTTTCCTTTGCCAATAAGTTCCATAGATATAGGTAGTGTTGGAAACAATTAGGTCATTCACATTGCTACCACTTTCATGGCTGAAAACCTCCAGAAATCAGGATGTGTGATTTGCCAGCTCAGTGTTGTATATTAATAGTTAACATGCTAGTGCTCTCTCATTTGGGAATGAAAATCACTTGAGGCTTCAGGCTTGATGGATTTGCGTAGGGCTTTTGCTTGCATATGGAAATCATTTTGTTTCCACACTAAAAACAAGCTTGATAATTTGACATCAACCATGACTAGCAAAAGTAGCTAAAATGCTCCTTGTTTTGTAGCATAGAGACTAAACCAAACACAGTCCAAAAGCAGCTGTGCCATGTGCCAGATCAATTCGCAGCACACAAATGGCTAACAGGCTGATAGGGAAAAGAGCGCCAGAGAAAGTTACAGCTGTCCAATTAGGCTTGTATGCCAACAGCCATAGTGCTGGCTTAAGACATTTTAAAAGTCTTGCTGCACAGTTCTTCGTCCTACAAATTCCAGTCCCCTGGTGCTGTCTGAAGCTGAGCAGCCAGGAAACAAGATCAGGGTATATTGGAGGTACTTCTAGGTTCTTGGTAGACTTGGGGTGCAGGCCCATGAGACAAATTTGCATAAAATATACAAATACAGTGGTACCTCTGGTTACTAGCAATTCCTTCCGGAGGTCCTTTCTTAACCTGAAACCGTTCTTAACCTGAGGTACCGCTTTAGCTAATGGGGTCTTCTGCTGCCACCGTGCCGCCAGTGCGCTATTTCTGTTCTCATCCTGAGGTAAAGTTCTTAACTTGAGGTACTATTTCTGGGTTAGCGGAGTTTGTAACCTGAAGTGTTTGTAACCCGAGGTAGCACTGTACTAATTTAGATGTAAAGTTGCTAATTAAGGAGAACTTAGCTTTTTAGAAGGAAAAATAAATTCCAACTCTTTCTGCCAGGGCATAATTTGCCTCTGTCTGGGTGGCTGGGGTTTCACTGGTACTGTGCTTTGGTGCATGCCCAGTTGCTCTGTAAGCAAAAAAAATTTTAAGAAATTAATTAAAACAGCACTATAATTTTTAAAAGGGGTGGATCCAAGCCCTAGCACAAATAACCGTCAGCCAACCCCTAACAACTCCCTCTGTAGTATGCCCAGGCCCGGCTCTAGGTAAGGTCCCGGTTGTGCGGGGCACCAGGGCGCTGGGGCGGCGGGGGGGCACTCGCGGCAAAGCCGCGTGGCACGCTGCGAGGGCGCCAGAGCGATCTCCGTGCCTCAGCGCCAGGGCGCTGACCTGCTTGAGATGGCCCTGAGTATGCCATTAGCTCCTAGGCACTTCCACTAAAAAACAACAACCCTGGAAATAAGAATTCTGATAGGCAGTCTTCTCAGTATCCATGGCAACACCAATCATGGACCATCATGCCAAAGATGCCCAACTCCATCAGTCAGGCATAGTGGTAGAAAACATACCTATGATATCATCCTACCACACCCAACATACAAGGAAACCACAGTACCCTCAGGAGTGTCAGTGATGAGCAAGTGTTCCCAGGCATATCAGATCAGATCAGAAATAAGCTACTGGAGTGGGGATGAAATAGAATACTATATCCTGAAGCATGGCATGGCTGGCTGGCCGATGGACTGGCTGGAATGCTAAACAGCAGCACTCCACACTACAATATTTTCTTGCAGGGCTCGGTTGTGTGCTTATAATGCTGATCTTCTAAATGACTATATTATTTAAATGTATTGGCTTATCTTGACATAAGATAGGCCTAAATTGTCTTTAGCTAGGTGCTGCATTTAATTATGTTTAAGTCCTTATTTTAAAATCCCCTTAAAATCATCTTCCATAAAGATGTGAAATGCTGCGAAATGATTTCCGAGGTTTGTGAATAAATAATTAAATTAGACACATCTATAATTGGATTTTCTTTGATACATTGGAGGTGCATCTTTGGCTCTGATGTTTTTCCATCTAAGAGTCTGCTGTAATCAAAGCTGGCTTATCGTCAGAAACATTTCAAACTACCTTTTCAGAGAACATACCAACAACAAAAAATAAAACCTCAATGTTTCCCCTCATCCTTGTTAATGAAAAAGGGGATAAGGGTGGATTGGAAAGCAAATGATGGGGTCTGGGATGCCATCCAAATTCTGGGCCTCAGGTGTTACATGTTGGAGATTATATGTCATACGAGGAAATGTTTTGAAAGATTAACTGGATAAATAAAACTCCTTCCCTGTAAACATATGCCAGGAAATTAAGTTTAGAGGTAGTTTGAAAAATAATATTTTTTCAAACGTTTTCAGAAAGGGGGTGGGTGGGCAAGTGGAATTCATGTGATGTGCTTTTCCTTTGTGAGAAAGCAAATTCCACCTCTCTGCCTACTCCACAAGGACTCTGTGAACCTAAAGTGACAGCAATTCTACAGGTAGACGTTTTTCATATACAGTGGTACCTTGGTTTGCGACCGCAACCCGTTCTGCGGAGGCGGTCGGTCGCTCGCCGAATCTGCCGCTCGCCGAAGGCACACTTCTGCGCGTACGCCAATAGAGTCCTTCTGTGCATGCGCACGCTGCGCAGATCGCATCTGCACATCCAATGCCACAGAACCCGGATGTAAACACTTCCGGGTCCGCGGCAGTCTCTCGCCGAAGCGGTCGCACGCCGAGGTGGGCGTAAACCAAGGTTTCACTGTACCTTATAATGCAGGCAATAAATTTGACCCACCTATGCAGCTTACCTTGGAATTATCCCAAAACAGAATGGTTAGATAAGTTGCTCTATCCACCTGATCATTTTGGCTTGTCTTTTCTGAACCTTTTCCAGCTGTTTGATATCCTTTTAGAGGTGTGGTGATCAGAATTGTGCACCATGTTCCAAGTGTGGCTGCGCTATTTGAATTTTATTTTCCATAATGATGCTATGATATGAATTTTATTTTCCATTTGCTTTCTTAATGATCCCTAGAATGGCCTTCACCTTTTCCCAGTTACCACAGTCTCTCTGTTTTAGTGACTCTGAACAATCTGGAATCATCAGCGAAATTGGCTACCTCACTGCTCACCCCTAACTCTAAATCATTTATGAGCAAGTTAAAAAGCAGAAGTCACAATACTGATCCTGGGGTGAACTCCACTTGTACACCAGTGCTGTTTCTTAACCAGTTACTGATCCACAAAACGAACTCTTTTCTTATTCCATGACTTCTAACTTTACCCAGGAGTCATTTTTCATTTGTCAAAAGCTTTTTGAAAGTCCAAGTACAGTGGAACCTCGGGTTATGTACCATCCTCCTTACGAATGCTTTGGGTAACGAGCTCCGCTAACCCGGAAGTAGATGCTCCTGGTAGCGAACTTTGCCCCAGGATGCGAGCGGAAGTTGTGCAGCTTCGGCGTGGCGGCAGCGGGAGGCCCCATTAGCTAAAGTGGTACCTCAGGTTAAGAATGGTTTCAGGGTAAGAAAGGACCTCCGGAACGAATTAAGTTCGTAACTGGAGGTACCACTGTACACTATCTCCACCAGATCACCCATATCTACATGCTTGCAGACACTTGAGGAACTCTGATAGGATAGTGAGACAGGACTTATCCTTGCAGAAGCCATGCTGGTTCTGCTTCAGCAAGACTTCTTCTTCTATAGGATTGGTAGTTTTATCTTTGGATATGCTTTCCACCAGTTTTCCTGGAAGAGACAATAAGTTAACCAGCCTGTATTTTCCAGGATCTCCCCTGGATCCTCTTTTTTAAAAAAATAATGTTACATTGGCCACTTTCCAGTTGTCAGGTGTAGGGGCTGATTTTGCAGACAAGTGACTTATATTTGTTAGCAGGTCAGCAATTTCATATGTGAGTTCATTAAGAACTTTTGGGTGGGTGCCATTCAGACCAGTGATTTGTCATTTTTTTGTCTATAAGACCTAGAACAGGCATAGGCAACCTTGGCTCTCCAGATGTTTTGGAACTACAACTCCCATGATACCTAGCTAACAGGGCCAGTGGTCATGGATCATGGGAGTTGTAGTTCCAAAACATCTGGAGAGCCAAGGTTGCCTATGCCTGACCTAGAACCTCATCTTTTGTCACCACTATTTTTCTCAGTTCCTTAGACACCCTTCCTCTGAAAGTTCAAACACAGGGATATGCCCTATATCTTCCATTGTGAAGAGAGATGCAGAAATTTGTTCAGCTTCTCTGCAATTCCCTTATCCTCCTTAAATGTTGGGAGGGCAAGCAGCAGGTAGGATTCAATCCCCCCATTCGCTCCCACCCAAAGAACTGATAATTGTTATTCTAATTTTCTTTACTTAGAAGATTAAAAGATTAAAACGAATCATGCAGCACCAACTCTTGAGCACACACATTACTGTATTGGGAGCAAAGATCATTGCTCTTAAATAAGCACAATTTCAAGCAGCCTGGTAAAAAGGGGTTGGGTGGTTCAGAACTGCACTCCTTAGTAAAGGGACATTGTGTCGGGGATCTGCAGCCTTGCACCTACGCCTTCACAGTTAGGAACACCGACCCACTTGCTAGAAGCTCCACCCCACTTCTGCATATCAATAGAATGTAAGGCAGCACCATCCAAGTAATTCAAAGGAAATATGGTAATGTACATAGAAGACAATCTTAACACTGGACCTCATCTGTTTCAGGTCCAAGGGCTTCCTCATCCTTGTCTTTCAAATTGTTTCATTATTTATATTAATATAAAGTAAGCATTAAAGGCAATTAATCTTTATAGCATGCAAACAAACAAATATGAAAGAAGCCCATGGGCAACCGAAGTACCAAATAATAGTAGGTCAATTTATTACAATAATAAAAATGAAAATAAATAAAATGAATCACCTTGTAAATATTTATAGCGGAAATTTGTTGCATGTTTGCAAAAGGGGCGCCTTAAATCTTACCGGGTTCAGCTACTTGAATTGCACCTTTTTACATTACAGTTTGATTTGCATTATAAATATTTAATTTTAGTGTTTTGGATGCAAATGGCTTTTTTATATAACCAGTACAAATCCCCTGCAAATGTTTAAAAGGTCATTCTCTCACTTTCGCTTTCTCTCTCTCTCCAGTACACATTGTACTTAGTACAATAATCCACTTCTAATATCCTTTATAAAGACAATACCCCCAACTGATTTATAAGGAGGTTTGCATGTTAAAAACTGTTCAGGCCTGGGCCTGAAAGTGTATGGCAACTGGGTAATCTGTATCTTCACAATTATAGGTGCTGCTTAAGCATACCATAAAGTTAAAACAGCTACATGTGTTTCACTAAGAGTCACTGAGTGTATTAAAACAAAACAGCTGCCATTGTTTTCATTGTAGATCCAAAGTTCTATATTTTAGATTGCAGAAGGGCACATTTCTGTATCGAATTGAGCAGTAAATTTGACAATGAAATTATTTGGATTTTTTATTAGAAGGATATAGCTGGCATATTTTGGTTTTATTCATGAAGCTAAATCATTTCTTCTTCTTTTTCTTTAGAAAAATCACTGTGTGGAATCCATTGAGCATCAATCTGCTGACAGAAGACTTAAACGAAACAAGGAAAGAGGCAATCTTCAGCTATTCCTCCTATCCTCTACAGCCCCCTCAATTTGCTCCAGGAGGTGTGCTTACTTTCAAGAGCACATTTGTGGGAGAGGGTTGCATGGGGAGGAGAAATGGCCAGAAATGCAGTCTTTCTTAGTTTCACTGAGGATTGTCATCCATGAATTTCTAAGCGGACTTCTGTACCTAAGAAGGAGCCTTATCTGTCTATCCCTCAGTTGTAAGCCCTCAGAAAGACCTTCTTGCCAACACTGATCAGCGATTATTTATGTTCATTCGTCGGGCTAATGTCCTTATGCTTCAGAAGTAAAGAAGGAAATTAGCAGCCCATAGACGTACGGTGCACTGTAATACAGCCAAGGAACTTTGCCCCTAGTCTTAGTCTTGTATATTTATACCAACCATCAGTGAAATTATATCTCACATTGACCTGGACTGTGGAGCTACATGCTATATACAACATTGGGTTGCTGCCAAAGACGTTTTCACGTTGAGCTCGCCCACTCTTTTCTAGCACATGAAGGATCACATACCTTCTGTTGTGAACATGTCATCATGCTATGTCCTCCTTCACCCTCACCAGCTGGAGCCAGTTCGGCAGAGGTGATGATGTGGCAAGGTTGGGTAACTGATCCTATCTGAGAAGGCATTCCAATGCCAGTTTCAAGAACATTATGTGGAAAGTGTCCTTCTCCACTTAGCGATGAGCCAGGATTATACATGGAATATAGAAAGCCAAGTATGAGGACAGGTGTGTTTTGGGTTTGCTGTTCTTGGATTTTAATTTGCCACTTCCCGATACTCATAGTTGTTTTTATTAAGCCCAGACTTTGTGTTTGAAAACCTCTCTATTTAAAAGGAAATCCCATCAAAACTGTTTAGGGGGAAATATAATCATAAGTTATTTAAATAAAGGGGGGGAGTACTAGGAGAGCACTGAAACGAAGAAGACTATGATGCAATATCCTATAGCCTAGGCTCAATTAAGTTAAAAACGTTTCTGGTTTCTTTCAACTTGGAAGTGATTTAATATGAGGCCCACAGAGAAAATCTGTTTCAGTTATCAAATTATAACAAGCAAGGATTAAAAGTATTAAAACATTTAATCGGCCTTTTAATTGCCCCGTGTTCCTGAGGTCATTTGATGTTTCCAGTGGGGTTAGCTATAGTAAAATAACAAGGCAGGAAAAGTCCAAAGTGTTGCAGGAGAAAATTGAAGAATAATCTCTGATTAAGCTATTGTGTAAGCAAAATCCCAAGGAACGTGGAACATTTCCCAAAATTCTTAATGGGGCACTCCTATCCTCCCTTGAAGAACAGCTGAGGTGCCGTAGGTTGTTGTGGATCCCCCTCTCTGTAGTTGGAGGTCCGTGGGAGGAGGCCACCACTTTGTGATGGTGTAAATCTTCGCCACCGTGGCTGACCCATCCTTTATGTTCCAAGAGAAGCAGTAGCCGAAGGGGGGCATTCTGGGTAAATGCCAGGGACAGGCTGCCTGAGGCTTCCGACCCAGTGGGAAACTATCCAACCTCTGGACAATGGGAGGGAGAATTAGAAAGAAACAGAAGTAAAAGGGGAAAGCAACACACAGAGAGGTTCTGCTCTGGCCAGTATGAACTTGTCACATGGAAGATGAAGGAGAAGCTTGCAAGGAGAGTAAAAGGAAGATTGTTCTGTCAGGCAAGCAGAACTTGCTTGCACTGATGGAACAATCATGTTAGTGCAACTTTGAATTCCACCCATAGTTTTAAAGAATGTTGTGGGTCATCTTGCAAGCCAGTACTGCTGGAAAGATATATACAATGTGCATAGCCACCCAGAGTGGTTGGGGCAACCCAGTCAGATGGGTGGAGTAATAATAATAATAATATATTGCAATGTATATGCGTGTAAAACAGCTACACATTACAACCTACACATAGGAATCACACATACACGTTCATCCAATCCATCATACATGTGTGAAGTGGCCTTTCGCATAAATATCCATGCATATCTGTAGTTTCTTCTGCCTCATGTATTACTGTGATAGGATGACTGGGTGTGTGCAGGAGGGTTCTTGAAGCACAAATTAGTGGTGAAAAGAGTATCCTGTACTGACAGTGTCAGCCTTTTGGTAAAATCAAGGCAGGCAAGTCAGAATGTTTCTGTTAAACTTGTGATGATAAATATGCAACTTAAGGAAAACTGGAAAGTAATGAAAGCCTTCTCATGCCACAAGTATGTATCTCATATCTTGTTACTGAGCAACTGAAAACTGATGAAAGAAATGTCAGATGCTTTATTTGGCGCCACTGTTAAGAGCTAAACTACATGTTACATGGGATATCTGTGATTGGATCTCTTCTTTTTCTTATGAAACGTAGCCATGGGAAGCACATTGCCGATTTGATCAGAACAATAGTGCTGCAGGCAAGGGGGTTTAACCCCCTCACCATGTCAGTTTCCTAATCAAAGCAATCTCCTTGCCTGCTAGAGGAGGCACTTAAGATCTGCATAGGTCTCTTTTGCTCCCAGTATAGAACAGTTCAGAAGGGAACAGGATCCGGCAGCTGCCCCCTGATGCCACCGCTGGCCATCTCCTGTCAGCAGTCTTGTGTTCCCTTTCTGTGAGAGTCTCAAAAGAAATGCTTATTCTCATTCGAAGAAGGAATAAAACATTGAATCTGGGCATACACATCTAGGAATAACCAAAGGTAGTTGCCCTTTCTAACACCTCTTGAAGATTTTGTGGTAATAAAACTAATTTTGGTCATGGAAAGGTAAGGAAGGAGAATGGAGAAATGCCCAGGAAATCCTTTGGAACGTGGGGTGCAATAGTGCTACTTTTATTCTCTGTTGGGAGTCCCCAAGTGATGTACTAGCATTTGTCTGCAGTCTTTGAGTGACTAACTTTAGACTCAGCTTGGGAGCCCTAATCATGGTTACAAAAGGCCATTTAGTTTGCAGTGCGAGATATTTTAAAAGTGTTATACAATTACATAACACAAATCGTATTTGCCTTTTCGCCTCATCTTTATTTTTAGTTATTGCGATGTTATGTTCCCAGATGGGAAAAGAAGCTCACCACAGGCTCCTACTAATTATTATTAAGTAAATACGAACATGAATTCCAGATGTGAAAGTGTGATTACGTTCTCTGTTAGCAATACATATGTTTCCACGTTGCCTAGGTTTTGCCTATATACGACTATGTAAGGCTTCTTATGTGTCACTTGGTTTTCTCAGAATGAGACTGGTGTTCTTCCTGTTGTCAAGTAACCTGCTAGGATTCAGGGAAGTTAGCATCTCTGTCCCGAGAGACAATGGAGTAACAGACCCTCCAAGTGTCCCTATTTTCCAGGGACATCCCTGATTTAGAGAAACCGTCCTGGAATGTCCCACTTTTCCTTAGGATGTTCCTATTTTCATCGGAGAAATGTTGGAGAGTATGGAGTATGCCTCCAGGGGTGAAGTCAAACTGCTGCTGTATTAGAAGCACTGATGTGACCTACCTGGGGTGCAAACCTAGAGAGTGCATATGGAGGTCCTGGACTGCCCAGATGACAAAACCCCACTCTAGGCCTTTCTGATATGGTCCAAAGGAAAGCAGAGCAATACATTTGGCACCAGCTGGGCTGACACGAGTTGCTTGGGAGGTTTTGCTCCAGATTGCCCCCCCCCCTCCCTACAGCTGATATTTGCATTGAAAGGAAAGCTCTCATGGATTATTGTCACATCCAGTGTCACATCCCTTAATATGGATACAGAATTTCAGTTTTCGGTTTCTGTCTATCTATCTATCATCTATCTGGATTTTTAGATCTCAAATAGTACTCCAGACAAATTTGCTCTGGATCCTGGTAGACTGCAGTTAATTACAGTGACTTACAAAACTAAGATAACTGAATTCTTACAGCAAAAGGTCTGCCTTCTTCAGCTTCTCTGAGGTGAATCAAAGGATGCTGTGGCCCAAGGTTGTAGGTATGGAACACTGAGGATGGAATATCATAGCTGCCAAGTTATCCCTTTTTTTAAGGGATATTCCATTGTGCTGAATAGGCTTCCTCGCGAGAAAAGGGAAAACTTGGCAGCTATGGAATATTCAGAAGTGCTGCATTTGCTCAGCTACAGAAAATGCAACACTTCTGAATATTACAGCCTCAGTGCTTTATAACCGACACTTTGGCTGCAGCATCCTTTGATTCACATCAAAGCAACTAAAGAAGGCAGAAGCCCAAACATTTGCATGTAAACATTTAACATCTCTGTTTTGTAAGTCACTGTAATAGATAAACAATAGGCCTCATATTATCATCAATGCATTTATTGTATTCCATTTATTATTATTTTTAAAAAGCTTTACATTTAATTTTTTAAAACTATGTTACGTTGCAGTCCTAACCAGGTCTACCCAGAAGTAAGTCCTATTGTATCTTATTCCCAAATAAATAGGATTAGGATTGTAACCCTAGTCTATTACAACAAAACCAACAGAGTCATGCGGCCCCTTAAAAACTAATACCTTTACTGTGGCATTAAACTTTCATCGGCCAGAGTCTACTTCATTAGATGAAGTGTTATCCTACTCTGCCAACAGAGAATAAGCAGCTGACAATGGTCTGGATCACGAAAGCTTATGCTACAGTAAACACATTCACGGAAACTAACAGGTTTCTATTTACTAGGATGGCCTTATTCCAAAGGAACAAGACTGGTGTCTTTCTAAGAACTTGGAGGAAGAAAGACACTGAAAAAGTGGTTTGTTCTATTGATGGGGAAAATGGATCTGCTGAATGTTGCCATGTGTCAGAAGCTGCTGGTTCAAACTGGGACCATTCAGATCTGTGTGACAACTATCCTGCACAGTTAGCTATAGAGTGGCAAGTTGAAACATTGACCTAGACAATAACATACCCTCAGGTCCTGGGCCCACCCTGCTCATCCAACCTGGCCATTTGACCCTCCTGTCAAATGATGTATCTACTTATGGTTTCGTTAAGTTGTTTAATGTTACAGCTTGACCTGACCCCCAAAGCCACACTCCTCCATTGTCTCCCGAGACAGACCGATGTCAACCAACTTGTTGTTTTAATATGTTTCTTATGGTCAGATGCCTGGGAAAAATAGGGAATAAGTAAAATTGTAATAAGTGATGGGGGCAGTCTTGGCATCTGCTAATGGGAGCCTCTTCTCAGGTTCTTGAAGCGGTTGCAATAATCTATTCTGCAAATATACCATCTGCAAAGGCACTATGGAGGCTCCAAAAGCAAGCATGCAATCAGACAGTTCACCCCCAAACCTTAAACCAGATTCACAAACAGATATGAATTGCTGCTTATTCTTTGTGTCACCACAAAACAATTTTACCTAACTATCCCACAAGTGGATATGAACCAAAGAGCAGCCCATTGGCCAGAATTGTCCATCATACCTGAGCAATGACTAGGCCATATGAAAGCCTAAAGGAAGTTACACTTTTTTGCTTAGCAGACCGGTATTGTTCACCCTCACATGATGCCAGATATTCTTTATGTCAGAAAGAATGGGAACTTGCTCCCTTCTCTTGAGAGATTTTTAGCAGCCCATAAAACGGCCAACTTTTAGTTCCCATTTCAAGAAGAACAAAGGGGCCAGAACAGGGGAGAGCATCTGACCCAATTAACTTTTGGCATATTGCTCACTTTTTAACTCATTAGTTGAGGAAAGGCTTGAATAGATCCTATGCTACTGTTCTGTGATAATCCCTCCAAGTTATGTTCTGCTATGTGCTGCGTGATATAACCGAATGTCACTGACACATCCCAAAGAGAAAGGTCACATCAAGAAAAGCATCGGCCAAGAAATCTGACAAGAAACAGCTTTCTCGGTGGTAATGGAGCCAAGTTTGACAGAAAAGGGCTGCGTTGGAAGATAAAGGCTACAAATGACCAACAAACATTGCACAATGGCATGGTCACAGAAAACCCTGCATAGAAAGAACTACTGTATATGGCAACATAATGTGTTTGAAGGACCCCTCCTCCCCAGTTCCGTTCCAGATTCAAGAACTTTCAACAAGCTTTAGGGAAATTTGTATTTGTCTTCTGAATGAATTGTCCTGTTGAAATTGGTTTCATGGGAGGTGAAAACAGGAAGGAAGTACTGCCAAAGCCACCACGAGCATCCTTACTCCAGGGCTGCGGCTGTCATTTTCATCTTTAACTCTTTCCAGGGGTGTTTTCGATTCTGTTATTGAAGGCACGTTATTGGTATGTGAATGGGCTTAGAATAACCTGAGAGATTTCCCCATTTCCTTTAGAAGAATTAGCTCAGCAGGCCAGCTTATTACGAATCAAATGGGATGGTGGTGGGTTTGCCAGGCACCCGATTAAAAATGTGCTGTAAGCAGCCAAAAACATGACTGTGTGCCAGCCAGAAGTGAGTTCGTTTGCTTTGCAGGCAGGTCACGATCCGTGAGATGCACGTCTTCTGCATTTCATGGACCAAAGCAGGCTTTGGTCTTCACATGTTGAAATCCTACACCCACTTAACTTAAGGTCATCATCATTGTATTAAATGGGGCTTGCCTCTGAGTAGACATAGATAGGATTACACTTTCAAGCAGCAGCAGCAGCAGCAGCACACCTAAATCAATTACTGTTATGCCTGGTGCTGATTTTGGAGTGGAAGAAAATCCCGGGGATTACTTCTGTCCAGAAGCACTGTGATCTGGATGCTCTTTCCTGTTACCCCAGATATGCTGGCATCCTCTGTTCTTACTGAGCGCTCTGCATTTCATCAGCCTCACTTTCTTCTATCCATATTTCATGGTTAAGCCATTGAAACTAGATGGAGTGATGGGCTGAGCTCTAACATAAATTAGGCCCTGTGTGTTTCTTAGGTTTACTGCTCCCCCCCAAAAAAATCACAACTAACTAAGTATATCACAGTACTCTGGAGTCTTTTTCTCTGTTCAGAATGAATTATTTCCCACAACCTCTTGCATAGTTAAATGGGAAAGTGCCCAAATCAAATTATTTGACAGACTCTACTAAAGTTTGCATGAGCAAGTGCGAGAATTATGTAACCTCTCAGCACAGATATTTAGACAGCTTTGTGATTACACTGTACACATATGTTGGGACTGTACCCAACATTTATCCTGCTGGTTTTCCTATAATTTTGTAATGGGGGGGGCTGCAGTGATGACTAGAGATGCATAAGATTTGGGTGGAAAACTTGAGCAAGAAGAAATAGCCACCATCTGGAAGAACTCCCAAAATGGGTTGTTTTCCCCCAGTAACATCACTTCTCTTAAAATACAGTGTAGCAAAGTTAATGATTGTATTAAATATTTGGCTCCATCTTGACTAAGTATCTCTCCAAGATTATAAAACTGCAGGGTGAATTCATTTATCAGAATGGACACTGGGGTTTGGAGTTTCATTGGAAAATTAAAGAGTCACTCAATGAGAAAATTAGATAAGCAAATATGTTTGTACCCATACGATGATATCCCAATTGTGACAGTCTGCTTGTGCAACTGCCATTGCACTAGCAGGAGACTTGTTCTTAAGGTAGTGCAACAGCCAGATCCAAGTGGGGGGTCTTATGCTTGCTAAAGATGTTGCTAAAGCCCTCACACTACTTCTGCTATTGTTGTTATATCAGTGACATTTAAGCTTGCACAACAGCAACCCTCAAATGTTGAATTCAACTCATTGGATTCAGATGATAATATTTACTGTCATCTTGATGAGTGAAGAGTTCGGTGCAATCCAAAGGCCTGTGACTTGCGTAATAATGAAAAATGGAATACTATTTGTAATTTGTATGAAAACTTTAGCATTACATTCTAGCTATAGGGTTGGAAAGAACCCAGACAACTGGCCCTGGCCCTATAGCTGCCAAATTCACACATATCCCCCATGTGGGGTAGCATCAAGGGGGGGGACAACACTTCAAAGTAGATCATATTCACAAGTAAATGTGAACAAGCTTAGGACACCCATCTCAGTTCTGAAGAAGAAAAGGGCTTCCTATGAAAGCTCAAATATTTTTTCCCCTTCCAAAACAGCATTTGTAGTGGAAATAAGTTTGTTTTATATTGGCTTAGGGTGTTTTAATTTCCTTATTTCTTAGAAACTGAAAATGTCTAATTTTTATTTTTGTTCGCTTAATAAAAGATTTTTTTAAAGCTTAAACCAAGTCTTTTAACCTTTCTGCAGGGGAAAAAGATGAAGTGTAAAATAAACATGACCATGGCCAAAACCAAAACTTGAATAATATTTTTGTTGTTCTTGGAAATGTGTTGCATAGATTCTAACAGTGTCCTCTTTTCCAGGTTCTGGATTTAACAATGCTATAAAACCAGGCCAGTTTGAAAAATTAACCAAATGTTACTGAATATTCAAAGCATAACCAGCAGGATCAAATTTGAATAGAAGTGTAAAGGTGCCCCACTCTGTGTCACCAGCCAGGTGACCCTGCTTCTGTATCTGGAAGCATCTCCAAATGGCCCACCTGGTCCTGCTTTCTGGGTATTTGGTATTATTATGACTGGGGTGAACTTATTTTTTTCCTCCAAATTGATCATGAAGCTGTGTTCAGATAGTCAGTCATTCACATATGCTCTCTTGAGAGGGACAACCAATCAAGATATTATCTAGGGACAAGTATACTTCTATTGTGCTGAGCTGGTTAATACTGTATTCTGGGAACTAATATCAGTCCCAAAGGAAAACGTCAGTACCCCTGGCTCAAGTCTTCCATCCCAGTTTCCAGAGAATGACCTAGAGGAGATAACTGAGAAACTAGAGCAGCGCTGTGCATTAGTTGAGAGCGAGCATAGAACCTGCAATTGTTCTTGGAGAGACGACAAGAGCAGCCCTGTTTGCAAGTCCTGCCAACCTGCCAATTCACAGGTTGACTCTGTCTTCTGACCAGATGTTGTTCCGTATGTTAAGGCTGCCCTTTGTACTACTCCTGGGAAAGGAAAGAAAGTTTTACTGTCGTCAGAAAATGGACTACACGTCTTAATGTCACAGCTCTTCAATTTTGTATGTATCTACATGGCATATGCACTTAATTCATTTCAAAGTTCTTGCTGCTAGGTGGTAGGTACCTTGTTATTCAGCCCAACTTCCTGCAAGGTGGTCAGTTTGTGGGACACAATATATTTCCACTCTCTGGTTCAGCATTTATTTATTCAATTTTATGTATTCAATTTCTATACAGCCTTTCGTCCAAGGATCAGAAGGTGGGTTACAATATAAAATCACAAAAATACATACCATAGTAACAAACAAAAACAATACCCCCAAACCCACCCCCACCATTTTAAATGTTGTAGTCTGTTTAATTAGCCAAAGGCCTGGGAGAAGAGGAATGTTTTTGCCTGGAAGTTGCAGGGAACTAGGCAGAGGGCCTTCTCGGTGGTGGCGCCTACCCTGTGGAACGCCCTCCCAACAGATGTCAAAAAGGGAAACAACTACCAGACTTTTAGGAGACATCTGAAGGCAGCCCTGTTCAGGGAGGCTTTTAATGTTTAATAGATTATTGTGTTTTATTCTTCTGTTGTGTGTTTTATTCTTCTGTTGGAAGCCGCCCAGAGTGGCTGGGGAGACCCGGCCAGATGGGCGGGGTATAAATAATAAATTATTATTATTATTAGGCTTCTAAAGTTATTTAACGAAGGTGTCAGGGGAGGCTCCCTGAGGAAAGCAATCCACAAGCAAGGAGCCACCACAGAAGAGGCCTGTTCTCTTCTAGTTCTCTCATGGAGGAGGTGCACTTAGAGATCTGAGTGATCACCAAGCATATGAAAGTTCTGTCACCTCAGCTTTTCCACAATACAATCTATAAAAATTATGTTTACTTAGACATTGTATGCATTTTTATTTTTGCTAAGAACTTAGTGATCAGAAAGTTGCCCAGATCAATCCAGCTGTTACACAAATTTGTACATTCTAGTATTTCACTTGTTCTTGGGTATAAGCAAAATGGAGCCTCTGTCTCTGTACTTCCCCTATCACACACACACACACACACACACACACACACACACACACACTGTCATTCTAATGTATGTATCCATCTTAGCAGGGCAGTCAGTGGAAAACAGCTGCAAACCTTCCAGACATAAGTAATATTTATTTTCAAAATGAAGTTTCTCCTTTGAGATCACAAAACCCTTGACAGGCAGGATTTCTCAGCCCACTTTGGTCCAAATAGAATCAGCCTATTCAAATTTTATTGCACAGTAAACTGAATCTCAAGTTTGTTTGCTCAGTGGGGAGAAGCTATTATTTTACCTTCCTGGACTAGAAGGTGGGTGGGTGGAGAAAATGCAGTTAAATACCAACATGTCGTTGAAAATGATATCATAGGGATTAAGTTATTATACGGTCTTTCACTGAATAGGTGTGCGCCCAGCCACTAGGATTCCTGCCATTTCCTTAAATTGACCCAACAGACTCTTGCTATTACGTCTGTGCTAATCGGCATCATCCTCTTATTTGCTGACTATGCACTGAGGGCCATATTCCTGCAATCAGCTGAAATGTGTCTTTTGAAAATGTGGTTATTCAATACAGGGTTTTTAATGAAGTATTACATTTTAGGTCTGGGCTATGTGTACTTTCCCTAAAGACGAGGAATAGAGGGATAAATGTACTCCAGATGAAAAGGATCATCTAGTTCAAGATGGCTGAAATGGAATTTTATTCCTTACTCAGCCTGAACTAAGTCTAACATGATATGTTGTAGTTTTGCTACATGCCATAGTGTCACATCACACAGCTTATACTCAGCTTCTGATTAAATAGCTTAAACGCCGGACAAAGGAGTTTTGCACACCAATTTAAGATTTAAATCAGAAACTGGCGAAAATGAATAATAGATAGGGCTGGTGGATCTTTCCACATGAGCTCATCACATATTGTGCAATGGAACAGTTAGAGCCACAAAAGTATCACAAGTAAAGAAATTAGTTCATTACTGGCACAGTATTTCTAGATATACCTTGCTTTCCACAAAAGAAAGCAGCATGCCTTAATAAAGCCATAAGGCAACATGGATCATTTTCTGAGCACCAACCTGATCCAGGGAGCACCTGACCGACAGTCAAATGAATTTTATGGAAAGCTCATGTTTAATTAGGGTTAATTTGGTCCATCATCTTGATCCAAAATGGCCCCTGGTGTCCAAATGTAGATGAAGATTGCCACCTTCACATCCATAATTCAGCAACAATATCTCGAGATTCGAACCATTGTGGAAAATTGGGCAAAGTCCTGCTCCATGGGGGTGATATCTTCAGAGGTAACCATATTTAGGGTTAGCCCTGTTTAGGGAAGTTTTTAATGTGTGACATTTTAATGTATTTTAATCTTTGTTGGAAGCTGCTCAGAGTGGCTGGGGAAACAAATAATAAGTTGTTGTTGTTGTTGTTGTTGTTGTTGTTGTTGTTGTTAGGCAGGTGAGGTCCAGCCAAAGTCGTGTTTCAGTCTGCCATCTGGATTCAAAGTGACACCCAGGCTCCAAACATTAACAAAGACTGCCTTCCTACCTCATCTATCTATCGCAGGAGGCCTAAAACCGGGCAGTAATTCAAAATGGCCTGTGGCCAAATGGCAATAAAGACTCCTGCCCCCACCTTGGGAAACTTTGTTCTGAGTTTGAGGACGATAGCTCAACGGGTGGCCAAGTCTATATAGAATAGACAGACAAACCAATCTCCAAAATACAAAGTAGATTATATTCTAATGCTGTTTCTCTAATATCATAAAGCACTTGCTCTTTGGTAACCAGGGACCACTTCATTGAACCTTAGCAGACATTTCATATTTTTTTTGCATCCAAGATTCCATGTTTAGTTTTACATTTAACAACTAACATGCTTTAGAGTATCACAAACCAGCCTAATAAAATTGTGTTTACTTTCGAGGGGAAATGGCCTATTTTACACAAATATGCATCCATTTATCCTTGGATGTTACTTTCCAGTTTTCTGCTTATTCTCATTGCTCACTACCTTTGCATTGCTGACTACTTTTTTAAGAGAGACCATCATTTTCTCTTTTAGATGTTTGTCTGCTTTTGTCCAATTTTTCCATATCTGTGACCATGCCACAGAATTTGCCTTAAGTTTAACTTTCATTTTTATAAACGGTTCTCCACTGTTGGCAACCATCGGTTCTTTTCCTTTCACATTCTCTGTGTCCTGTTCCACTGACCAATATAGACATCAGAGGTTGAAAGGATCAGCACAGGACAATTTAGACCCCTTCCTACCTATTGCTGCTGCCGCTGCTGCAGAACCCCAAGATCAGCCACTTCTTCAGAGCCCCAAGATCAGCCACTTCTTCAGAGTGTTTTCTTCATCCTTGTCCCTTTCTTGGCACTGCTGCTGCTGTGCAACCAAAGGCTGCTCACTGCTTCAAAGTGTCTTTCTCCTTTGCTTAGAATCAACATTTCCAGGATTGCTACTAATAGATTTAGCACACTGGGTGCTGCATCATGATTGTTGAATGCTTTTTGTATTTAACATTAAAGATGCAGTGTTTTGGAAATATGCAGGCCTGATTTGTATTCTTAGTAATGATATGTTTCATTCCTATGCTGTTTTTTTGTTGTTGTTGTTTAAAGAGCCACGCTCTGTGACCAACCAGCACTATTGCATCACAATTTAGAACAATTCCAAAAATCATGGCAACATAGAATTTAAACATGGAATATAAAACTGCAAATGTAGCAAACTAATCCCAACACATTTTACAGCCTGTGGCATTTAGATGCGCTCCAGACAGTTAAGAGACACAATTTGGTTAAGCAAGGACCCTGCAGCTATTGAATTTGCTTCCAGCAACTATATGAATGCAGCTGCGCTGGCTACATCTAATATGTTTTGCTACAGTAGCTATGAAAATCTCAGGAAGGGTGTGATGTTGCACAGCTTCAGCAGATTATAGCTTTAGCAGTTGTAAGGAATGATGAGAGATAGCTAAACCCAACCACTTAATGTTTATACTGTTGTATAAAGCTGTTAGCACCAAACAGTGGAAAATTCATATGCTGCAACAGATCCTTATAGTTTAATGGAATTTTTCAATCTAGAAAAAGTGAGCAGGAGAAGCAGTTGTAGCATGTTGTCTCTATGCTTTAGGCTTGAAAGCAAGTTGTGTTATCTGCACATTTAAGTACAGCTTCTATGAGAAAGGTTTGGTATGTTTGTCATCATACTGATCACTACTACAAAGCAGAAGGATACCATCCTATTATACTAATTGTCAGCGTAGGGTGGAGAGACAGGTTACTCTTACGGCCATGGTGAATTAGCCTCAAATTCCTGTTCATCTAATTCATTCACTCTCTCTCAGCTTAACCTATCTCACAGTTTTTATAAGAATGCAATGTGATTAAATCTTTATATGCAACTGAGATCCATTGGACAAAGCCCATGATACAAATGTGAAATTTACTTAAGGCCATTTTACTTTAAGGCGTGGTGATTTTAAAGTGTTACAACAAGATGAAATGGCGACAACCAATTAGTTTTGATGATGAAAGAAAGAGTATGGACCTTGAATCCTGTAAAGGTCGGTTTTCAATTTACTCTACTGTGATCTCAAAGGTATAAGGCTACAATTGTCTGTGTTAGTTAGTGTGCTTGACTTTGGAAAAACTACAGTAGGTCTAGCCCACTCAGCACTTCTTATAGAACACAAATTTGCATGACATCATGAGAGCATTGTTAGGATGTTTGTCAGAACTGAAGTATCCTCCAGGAGAAGACACTACTGTGGTCACGCTGGCTCTGGAATATTTTGCCTCCATTAGGAATGGATTTTTGGAATGCATGTTCCATTTCCTCCTCTTACAATATTGATTTTACTTTGTTCATATTTTAAATACTGCAATTTTTATTGTTTTACGAGTCAGCTTGAGGGCCCTTTGGGACAAGGTGAGACAGAAATGGGAAACAATTTACAATAAATACCAAGCAGTAAATGAGGGATTCTAGTCAATGATGGCTTTGCACTAACGAAAAGCACTTCCACGCAATGTAAGTCAGGGCACCCAGTCAAATCAGACCCTATTAGGCCTCCAACAACATAAAACTGGTGGTTTTCAACTAAAACAAAGCCACAATTTGATATAATCCAAGCTTAGAATTAAACTGCAAGAGCATGATCCTTCACTACATCAGAGTGGGGCACCCATACATGATTCTCATGGATAAACCGTTATTTCTGCCTCCCTGCCTCAAGAGAGACATAAAATAGCATCACCATAACTCATTTTGGAGAATGGGAACACTGCACGAGCCTCCCACATTACCATGCAATCCTTGAATAGTATGGAGAGGATCTGATCTCCCTTAAGTGCAAAAGTGCCGGAGGGTTAATAGTATACGCAATTCACCATAATGAATTGTAGCCACTGGTGATGTGTTTAGCTATGATATGGGCACCAGGCTTGGAGTGGAGAACAAACAAGCATCTACCAAGTCCTATAGAGATTCATTTGCTTGTGGGTGCTGTGGCCTTGCAGAGTGCAACACTGTGAGTTACATTTAACAAGCTTTCTAAAAAGTTAAATGCAAAGCAGGATTCTTTAAGGATAAGACAACAAATAAAAAATTCAAATATTATTCATACTGACAAGCAGCAAGGTAATATTTTCCCTCTTGATTAAATGTCCTTCAAATAAAGCTAAGGAGAAAAGCCAGAGTTCACAGGATTTTAAAAAGGAGCTGATTTTCATTTCACTCCTCATCAGTAAAGAGGTAACTTACAGGGCCTCAATCTAAATAGGAAGCTGGCAGGCACTAATGTACTGTACATAATATGGAATTTAAATAACTGAGAAAGTGTTTTGGCTATCATTATCTTTTAGTTATTTTTGGTAGTTACTACCCTTTGGGGGAGACTCTTGAAATATTTATTTTGTCATAGTTTGTAAATTATGTAGAATAATTTTGACATAAGGTGAACTCTTAACTACGCTGTGGTTAATGTAGGGCCTGCAGCTCTATTCCACAGTATTTTTACTCTGAAGACGCTCCAAAGTTCTGATTGCCTTGAATTTGGAATAAAGATTTGCCATTATCTGCTTTGAGACGAGGAAGACTGGTAAATGTCTGAACCTTGGAACTGCCTTTGTGATGTTTGGATAGCACTTACACATTGTGTGATGAATTATCATGTGGTGCTCTTAAGCAAACAATAGAAAAACCCCAAAATACATTGAAAGTGCCTTTAAGAAAAGAGTATTGGCATATGAATAAACTAATCCTATCATAGCAATCAGTTTGTGGTCTGGGTATGCAAATGCCAAGTATATCTGCCAAGGTATAGAAAACCTGCAGTTAAAAGACTCATTTATATTCTAGTGCAGACTCTCCCCACCACCACCACCACCACAAGTTCACCACCTATTATTTGAACACGGTGAAAATATTACAAGTATTGTAGATCAAATATACGTACAGTCAAACCTCGGTTTACACCTACCTCTGTTTGCGACCGCTTCGGCGAGCGACCGCCGCGGACCCAGAAGTGTTTACATCCAGATTCCGCGGCGTCAGATGCCCAGACGCGATCTGCGCAGCTCGCACATGCGCAGAAGCAATTTGCACAGCGCGCGTGCAAAGCGCTCTATCAGTGCTTTGCGCACGCGCAGAAGCGTGCCTTCGGCGAGCAACCACTTCGGCGAGCAACCACCTCCGCGGAATGGATTGCGGTCGCAAACCGAGGTACCACTGTAACCTATACTTATACTGCAACATTTTTAATCCAAAGACAACATTAGTACTTTATTTGTGAAAGAGACACTTCTGTTTGCCACCTTGTCTGGCAAAGTGAGATTACCGATTTTTTCTGTCTATAAGACGCCCCCATGTTTAAGATGCCCCCTAATTTTTGACATTAATTTTTAGGGGGGGGGGACCTAGTCTTATACACAGTAAAATACGGTAGTCTTATACACAGAAAATACGGTATTTCCATTGCCAAAACAAATTCCCAAAGGGAGTTAAATGAAGATCTGAAGTCTGCTAAAGATATTGAATAAAACCAGGCACAAGCACCTGAAGCAAGGAGAACCTCAACAGACCCAGTCACCACAAGAACTGTAGTGGGGAACTGGAACTAACTACTCAGACAAACAAGTTACATTTTCAAGCACCCTCCCAAATTTAGTCCAAATCAAGAGCAGTTCCTTCAACCACCTGTTATGACTGATTTCTGCAGAGACGGGAAAACATTTTCAGCCCAAGAGTTGCATTCCTTTCTGGGTAACTTTCTAAGGGCTGCATACCAGTGGTGAGCAGCACCAGAGTAAAAGTGGGCAGTGATGAATATTTTACCTTTGTGGAGTTAACTAGTTATGTCATGGACTGGATGAGCACTGGTTGGAGGCACCAGCTGGGGAACCCGCAAGCGAATAAAGTTCAGAGCCCAGGGATTGGTGGTGGGATGGAGATGATGTCAGAAGCTGAAGATGTAAACAGGGTTTGAGCTGGGAGGGGTGGTGGCAGAGGGCCTTCCAGACTCAAGAGGCAGAAGTGGAGGCTGGGGAGGAGGCCAAGAGGCAGATATCAATCAGGCAGGTGAAGTAGCAATTGTGTCCCCCCCCCTCCTGCTGTGACAAGCTCCCCTACAGCCTGGTTTCCCAGAACCAGGAGAGGTATGAAGCGGGAGGAGCAAAGGCAGGCACCCCATTGTAGTCTCAGATTGCTTGGGAAAGACCTGAGAGATGAGGCGGCATAGGCAGCTGTGGGAAGGTGGGGGTCTTCAGTCTCCACAACTGCCTCATAGGGACAAGACCTACTGAAGCAGAGTTGCTGTACTCATTAGGCCTGGCATTCCTGAGCAAATCCTGTTTCTTCTAATAAAGTTAAATTCACTTACTCAGTGTGATTTATTGTTGGCTCACTCCTGACAAGTTACTACACATACCCCTCTGTATCCTCAATTCATGGAAGCAAGCAGCACTACCAAAGTTCAATGACATATTCCATCCAGCCAAAATATTCGAGGAGGGTACAAAGCCTATGGGAGATGTGGTCTCTGGAGAAGGCTGCAGCTGATGAGTGGGTGAGGCTGAGGAAAGTCCCATGGGCAAGATGGGACTGTAAGAACGGCTGCATTTGACCTCTAGGCCTATCTCTGGGGGACTGAAGCTGCAAGATTCTCAGAGTAAGCCTAATTTGTGACATAAACATAGAACTAAGATGGAAAATCAGAAGTACAGCTCAGCAAAAGACTCTGGCCTCTTGATTTATATGGCTGTTTCCTAATATGAGAAAATTTATTGCTTGAGTTGTAGATGTTAAGAATAAAAGACTAAAAAGGCCTCTTAATTTCAGTGTTGAGAGTGATTATTATTCTGGTGTCTCATAACAGAAATCACTATTAAGTAGACTTTTCGTTCTCTTCCAACATTATTAATAGCTAATTAAAATAGGTATGCGGGTGGCGCTGTGGTCTAAATGGTCTAAACCACTGAGCATAGGGCTTGCTGATCAGAAGGTTGGCGGTTTGAATCCCTGCAACGGGGTGAGCTCCTGTTGCTCGGTCCCAGCTCCTGTCAACCTAGCAGTTCGAAAGCACGTCAAAGTGCAAGTAGATAAATAGGTACCGCTCTGGCGGGAAGGTAAACGGTGTTTCCGTGTGCTGCTCTGGTTTTGCCAGAAGCTGCTTAGTCATGCTGGCCACATGACCCAGAAAAACTGTCTGCGGACAAACGCCGGCTCCCTCAGCCAGTAAAGCGAGATGAGCGCCGCAACCCCAGAGTCGTCCGCGACTGGACTTAACTGTCATGGGGTCCTTTACCTTTACCTAATTAAAATAGAGAAGGAAACAAAAGGGGCCCTACCCAAAGGCATACTGTCTTCAAAATAAAAAAGAAGGGAGGGGAATGGGAGGGATACATTCGGGGTAATTTTATCATCTTAAAAACTAGGTTTGATTTTCAAACTTTTAATTTCTTTTGGAACTAATAAATGAACTGCAATTTAAGGAAAATAACTTATCAAAAGCACTCAGAGAAGGGTTTGCTAATAAAATGGGCACTTTAAAAAAATCCAAAAGCTATGATGCATTGCTTTATGTCCTGTGTAGACTGCAGGGTTCCAATAGCTCACTCTTCTCTGGTGTTCATTAGCTATTGACCTTTCAAGCTGGTGAGGTAATTCCCTTAACACTATAAACCATAGGATATCCTCCCCTCTGTTTCATGTTTTGACATTGCAAAAGGTCATAAAAGTGTTCTGAGCAGTTCTAGTCACCGCTTAAAACATAGATAAGAAAAAATAACCTCTTGCCTTGGCTTTCCAGGTCCAGTATTTGAAGTCCATACAACACCCTTATCTGTCTTGCCAAAAGCAAAATAACAAATGTATCCCAAGATTAGAATTTTGTTCAAAGCAATTGACACTAACTACTAACATGTCAAGAAAGGTCAAATATCCAACACAACAGCAGTAATATACTTCCTGACTTACATGATCATGCAAAATAGTCTCCTATAAAATTGTGCCTCAAATACAATATTCAAGAGGATTTTAGTAAAGTGTTAGTCTACATATGCTGATCACAATCTCAATTGCTGCAATATTCTTGAGCTCCCAGGAAATTAAAGATTGCTTGTTATTAGATATACTTTTGCTTTCATTAAAAGCTAACAGAAATGGTAGTTTTAGAGGGGAAATATATGTCACATTAGTCCCATGACACAATCCTTAAGAGCTGGGGCTCTAACAAAAAGCCAGCATAGCGTGTGGGGCTTTAACTCTGGTGGCTGCTGTGGGCCCAGCGCTGATCAGGTTCTGGGCAACCTGTGTTTTTTCAAAAAGAGGTCTAATTGAGGGGGGAAAGGACCTATTTATTTCCAATGCAGATCAGGTCCACAGTGGGTGGGGTAAAGGATTGAAGCCTGGTAACAGCATGCTAGACTTCCAACCAGGTCTGTGGGCCAAGCACTGGCTATTTGTAATCACACACAAACATACACACTGCAGTTAAAGGCAGAGCTATGACCAACATCACATGCAATTTGGCAGCACATGTGCCACTTGATCTCCCATTTCTACAAGAAAATAGTGGGAGGAATTTGGAAATTCCTTTTGTAACTGTTAACAGCTCTTCCAAAAGAACAGATACTTAGGAATTTGGGTAACTATAGACAGACCATAGTTGTGGCATTCTAGTTTATACTTTTATATTCCGTCCTGACTAACTGGCAGAAAAGTTACATACCAGCTTCCTGCTAATTTATTCAACCACTTTATCTGGAACACCCATGTTTGTAAATGTGACCCTTTCTATGAAGAGCTGAAGTTCTAGAGATTGTAACACTAGTAAAATCCTCATGCAGGGCCATTTTAAAGAGCGGTTCCTTTTAGAACTAGTGTCAATGAGTCTTACCACCTAGTGACCGTCCTTAACATTGCATGCTTAACATGGAAAAGTGTCTGTGTTTTGACAACATCCACAGCATCATTGTGCAGTCAAGTATCACATATAGTTCTCATTATATAGACCCTTCCTACTGTTCTGCTGTGAATCCTTCATATACTGATTTTGCAATACTGTACTAAAACTGAAAAGACCCACAGGTTGGACTCCTCCAACATGGTCAGGGTTTTCTCACATTAACCTCAAGATACAACAAAGAGCCAAGCATCTCTCACACTTAAAGGGGCCTAATTTGCCTGAGGAATGGCCCACAAAATGTGAGGGTTATTTTGGCACAGGAAGCACTCAGCAGAGGATCCTTTTTCTGACATGAAAATGGAAGAAAACACCCTTTGGAAACAATATACAAAAGTCATTTGTACGTAAACCAAAGTGTTACATACATACCACCAAGATACCAAGGCACATGGAATGTGCGCATGGTGCAAATCTAGCAAATGAAGACACAGGATATCTTCAGAAACTGAGGTATAAATGAAGGAGTAAGACAGGCACAATTCACATGACAGCTCCATACAAGCAACTAAGTTTCTTCTAAAAAGGTATAAGGCAGTACTTCTTGACGCAGCATGGTGAAACTATGGAATTCGCTATAAGATATGTTGAGGGCTATGCACTTGGCTTTAAAACAGGTTTTGACAAGTTCATGGAGGACAACTACTACTTGTGATGGCTGCATACTACTTCCAAAAACAGAGGCAGCATAACTCTGAATAACAGTTTCTGGGAAACAAAACTGAGAGAGGGCTATTGCCTTTATGTCCTGATCATGAGCTTCCCAAAGGTATTTAGTTGGCCACTGAGAAATAAGATGCTGGACTAGATAGGCCTTTGGTTGGATTAAGTAGGGCTCTTTTTAATGTTAAGAATTTTCCAGCAGTTCTCCAATAATGTAATTGCCTGGATTTGGCTTTCCCAAGGGATATTTATTACATCCCAATGGCTGAGTAGCTATTTAAAACATTTGCCTTCTACCTTCATTGCAAAACTACTACACATAAAAGTGTGTAGTAATAGCACATTTCCTCTAGAACACCAAGAATTTACAGGGCCAGGCAACGTAACAATTTAGTAACAGTTTCTCCCCTCCAATATTGAGGCGGGGAGGTTAATTTTCATTCAACGTCACATGCAATGTTTTAGATGCAATACTAAAATTATTCTCAAACAGATACAGAAACCAGTGCCTTATTAAACACATCAGCATTAATTAAAATATACATTCAGTTTTTAAGTCAACCATAACCTCTGAAGTGTTAATCACCCATTGTTGATTAATTAATCTGGATGATTGGATGACACTTGTTAGTGTAGAAAATGAAATGTCTTCAGGATGCTGTCAAAACATAGAACGTTTAGCTTCTCTCTACTCAGACTTCATTAACAAGATACATGAAAGCTCGAAAGTAGTTTCCTTCCTTTACGTGAACAACTTTAAAATGAAACCCTTAATTGCCCCACATCTGTCAGCAATAAAAACTTGGGACGCATCATGACTGCCAGTAGCATAATGCAAAATGCTAATTCTAGAAAAAGAACAGATTTAATACAATAGAAGCCTGCACATGAAGAAAAATAAATGGGACACTTAACTCTATCCCCATCTTATGGTTACAAAAGGAACATTCACTGAGGCAAGCAATTTCCAAAAGATGCAATGTCTATGTCACAGTTTATTTCACTCAAACAGAAGCACTAAGCACTAATACACAAAAAGAATAATATTAAAACTCTGCTTTCACCAAGGCAATGAAAAAAAAAACTTTTGTGTACTCCCGATTCAATTAAAAGGGACTTAACCATGTACTTAATCATATTTCTAAGCAGCATACATGAAACAACCCACAAGTTTTGCAAGTGAATGGCTTTCATTTTGCAAAACACTGGTAATGTGGGAGTTTAAAATGTTTCCCTTTTTTCTATCCCTTTGAAGGATTTATACTTAGTAGTTTAGACCCGCATTCCAAATATGAATGACAAGACCAAATGTAGACGTCTGTGGTTGGTATTCTTGGGTACAGTTAGCTGTGGAAAGGAAAGATACAGGCATAGGGTCCAAGGCTTCCAGTTACACTTTTTCTATCTTTCCTGTATAAAAAAGAGAGATGACAGACTCGGTACTTCTTCCAAAACTGAATAAAGGAGGGTGAGGGGAACCCTTCAGGGTTTTCCATTCCTTTAGCCATCTCCAACACCAATAGCCATTTCAGTAAAGGAAGAGAAAGAATGTATTAGTGTCTGTCCTTTCCTAGGAACTGCTGCTGCAACCGGCCCCAACAGGATTTACCATGTCTAAAACACCTCTCCTTTTACTGTTATACGGTGAAAAGCATGAGAAATGAACAAGTGACAGAAGTTGTACAGAACTTTATTGCTATAAACCATTCTGAAACATTTGTTTTCATATTCTATTTACAAACTGTTTTGTAAATGTTCTGCTTCCCGATTTAACTGTAATATTTTATTTGCGATGTTACTTAAAATAATCTCAAAAACCAACAAGGTTTATAAACAAGTGAAAAGATGCATATTTACAGCAACCCTGTTGATAAATATTCATTGAGAGAAAGAAAGAGAAATATTTTGTTTTTCTAGAAGTAACTTTATATAGAGAATTAAAAATGGCTTCTAACATTTGCCATGGTTCCCATAGAAGGCATCTTGCTTAATCATAAAAAGTGAACACTTTACAAGGTTAAAACTTACATTTGTCTATTGTATTAATTATACACATCAGTTCTATTACATTGCCCTTATTAAAAAGTAAATAGTGAGGTCCTGCAAATAACAAATAAAAATATGAAAAAATATGAATAAGAAAAATAGAAATACAAAATTCAGATATTTAAACTTCTGCACATGTACGTCAGTAATTACGCAGAATCAACCAGGGGATGAAGGACTACTTCTTGACTTTAGCCTCGGCTCTTCTTTAAAACAATCTGAGGGGAAAACAAAATACCTTCAGATATATAAAGCTGTTATTTCAAATAAAGATAGACCAATACTTAACATGAGATGCATTAGATCAAAGGGCCTTTTAAAAAAATAGGAATATCACATTTTTCTAAGCTGCTACAATGTCAACTTAACTGATTTGCATCAATAAACTAAATGGTTGATAGGGCTTCCCTGTGATGACACCCTGCCTAAAACTCCCTTTCGGGGAAGAGCACTTAATGAGCCTCCTTGTGAGTTTTCGTCTGCCATCAGCAAAGTTGATCCCCTCTCCACTGCCTGCAAATCTTCCCTACCCCGAAACAAAAAAGAAGGGGTGGGTACACAACTAGAAAAATTAAATGATTTTACTACAGCTGCTGCAAGCCAGAGTTTTGCCTGTCAGAGGCAGCCAATGTTCTCTGCTTTGTTCCTTTTCTTAATACAGTGGTACCTCTACTTACAAATAACTCTACTAGTGAATTTTTCTATTTACAAATGGAGCTCCGTCCGCCATCTTGGATGCGGTTTAGATAGGATTTTTTCTACTTACGAATTTTTAGATAGGGTTGCTTCGACTTATGAATTTTTTCTCCCAATGCATTCCTATGGGATTTGACGTACAAATTTTTTCGACTTACAAATGTGTGTTCGGAACGCATTAAATTCGTAAGTAGAGGTACCACTGTATGGTGCATATTTCAGATAGGACGGCTATAACTTTGCGTATGGATACATAGATACGGGTTTTCCAAGACTTTTTCCACAGTATTATTCAATGACTTGGAAGCAATTCAATCAAAATTATATGTTGCTGCACAACTGCCCAACAGATTCTGAAAACTTCAGCTTTATAAAACAAGCTCTCTGAACAAGACACAAACAGCAATAATATATATAAGTCTCCCAAGACATGGTCAGAGCTTTTGCTCTCCTGCTCAGGTGGTCACTGGAAATCTTTCAGCAGGTAAAATAGCATTGTGTCACACCCTTTCAGGATGTTTTTCTCGAAATACAAATAGCAGCTTCAGAGATCATGCAAGTAGCATCTTTTTGTCAGGAACCCCTCCCACAGTCCTGAGGCTGTAGACATTTTTACCTTTCCAGAGATGTGCAGCTGGTAGTCCTCACTAGAAGCTATCTGGTAATGCTAACAATTTAAAAATTAACCTGGAGAGTGAAACTTAGAAGTCTGAAGCAGAGAAAGCCTTCAGTCTGTACTGCTAGCTGCCTCGTGCCTATGTCTTTGCAGAGTAATTCAATTTACAAGAACCTGTACCCTTCTAATGCTCCAGGCGCTGCCACTGCAAAGGACAGAGCCCGGCTGCTGCCTACTCTTGCTTCTTTAGCATCTCCTTCCTTTCCAGCCTAGCCATATCCCATTAGCCGTATTCTTATCTCCAATTTATCAGAGATAGGGTTGTCACATAACCTTCACTCAGCACCAACTTGTGCTGTGCAATAGAGAAAGCTACATCATGACAACATCCAAGGTAGCTTGACACTGGAGCACCACTATAGCTGGATATCAGGTTGGTCTGCGTACATTCCAACTTATGCACACAGAGTCCTTTCCTCCAACTCGTGAATAATTACAACCAGCCAACCACAGATCTTAAAAGACTGCGGGCAAGCGCTTCCAAACCAGAAGGTATTTCAAGGCTGTCTGGGTAGAAATTAAGCAAAAAGTCTTGGGAAGGAAGAGAAAAACCGTTGAAAAATAGAGTATACCAATAAAGATCCCCTCTTTTACTAGTATGCTTATTCCCTCTTAGCAGACTCCTAGAAAATCTGTCTGGCTCTTAAGTTCCGTTAAAAAAAATTGCCACCCCCTCCCTTCACTGTATAATAAGGCACTTTGTACTCTTATGTACAACTTTGAGGGGGGGAAATTATATGTGTTAATTTAAGAAAGTAAGTACAGTCCAATCTGTAATGACAGCCATAGCTCCTCTAGTGAAACTCATAACTATATCCCCTCTCTAATAATAAGTTTATGGTGTGAATATTTGAAGTTATGAGTAATAATAATAATAATAATAATGTGTATGCTCCTTCTGGGGCATTTTGCCACCTTTGGTCCCCACCCTGCACTCAGCTCTCACCTGTGACTCCTAGAAGCTGTCAGCATGCGACAGCAGCCACACCCCAGAAACAGCTTCAAATGGCCGGCTGAACCAGATGAGGGTAGCCGATGGGTCTCAAACCCTCAGTAAGTGAGGGAATTCCCCTGCATGCAAAGACAGACTCTGGCAGATTGAGCAGACAAAACTACCCATGGGTCCAATGGTCAAGAAGGCAGTTTCTGCACGTGCTGTAGAGGGAAGCGAGGGACAGATGGGGCTTGTCAACCTGGGAAGGTAGCCCATCTATGAGAAGGAAAACTCTGAACCTAAACCTCCCCTGCCTTGTGGAATATCTTAAGGAGAAGAAAAGGCTAAGGAGTAAACCCTACACAAATCCAGAGTGGAGTCACTAAGACAGTTGGATGGCACCTTGTAAGCCCATAGCTGCCAAGTTTCCCCTTTTCTCGCGAGGAAGCCTATTCAGCATAAGGGAAAATCCCTTTAAAAAGGGATAACTTGGCAGCTATGTGTAAGCCTCATTCTGGCAGCTCATGCAGCCAAGCTGGTACCAAACGTATTGCTCTGCTTTCCATTTGATTACATCAGCAAGGCTGAGAGTGGGGTATTCTGGGCCCTACATACATACATACATACCCAGGCTTGTGCCCCAGGGAAGTCACTTTGGTGCTACTAACATAGCAGTTTGACTTCACTCCTGGATAATATGGTATTTTTTTCTGAGTTTGTACTTGAAGGGAATTGTGGAACCAAATGTGGTTGGTTGTAATATCCAAGTTGTCACAATGTCTCTTGTTTAAGTACCCCGATAATGAGCACTGATTTAATTCTATCAATTTTATTATGATTTGTCATGCAGTATTATACAACAGCCTGTTCAGAAAGTGCAAGCTTAACCATGAGGTTCAGAAGTACCGGTAAGTCGTATTGAATTCAACGGGGCTTACTACCAGAAAAGTAGGGTTAGGATTGCAGCCATAAAGAATTTTTTTTTAAATCCAAGTTGCTGTTTTATGGTTATTGTCCTATTGCTGCCTTTAATGCTCTTTTTGTGTGGGGTTTTTTGTGGTGTTCTATGGTTGTTCTATTTTTTATTAAAGTTTGGGATTCTATATTTATATGATGGTGTCTGCCCGATGTAGAAGGCAGCCTAAAAATATTTTAGATAGATATCCAAATATGATTTGGTACCACATATTTTAAACACATTGGAAACATCAATATATATATATAAACACGGTACAACAAATGCTATACTGTATTGCTAACATAAAGAGTAATCTAATGAACAGACCTTAACATTCCCCTTGATATTTAGTATTAATGTGTGAGGTGTTTACAGTGTTTAAATAGTTAGATTCAATAAAGAATTTCAGCTGTTAAAGTTCAATTACCTTTGCTGCAGAGCTAACATGTCGAGATGTAATTGTTTTGCTCTTTTCCGCAATAGCATTGGTCCTGGTTTCTTCAGCTAGTCTTTGGAGAAATAGGAAGACATTCAAAAGTACCTTTAAAAGAAGAGTACAGAGTTATTTCCAAAGAAATGCTTAAAAGCCACTACCTGTTGATTAATGAAGCACTCAACACAAACTAATGTTCCTTAAATCTTACACTAAGGATGCAAATATATTATTTGACTTCTGTACTGTCAACATCCACATATCTCCTCATAGCACACTCACACTGAAAACGTGACGGCTATTTCACACAACTTTTGAGAAACTGGTGTCGGATGGTTGCTGCAAACAGGGGAGTGGAGGAAACAACGAATAAAGGTAGATAATACTACTACACTTTATGGCCTTGAGTTCTAAAACCCTGGCCAAACAGCTTGGGTGGCACCCTAAACACCCCTTCCTGCACCACGGGGGGTTGGACTAGATGACCCCTGGCGTCCCTTCCAACTCTTACAATTTTATGACTCTATCTCCCATGGCACGACACAGCACTAGCGAAAGCGCCATCACATACGGCTACGGGTGGGGGCATCTGACACGAAATCCGCAACACTAGCTGCGGGTAACCGGAGTCCCCTTTCACGGGGCGCCAGAATCTCCCAAGGCCTGTCCCTGATCCTGGAGAGCGACCGGCGAGGCACTAAGGACCCTTCAGGTATAAGCAAGCTAGTGGGCGGCGTGGGGGTGGGGAAGGAGGGCGAGCGGTTCGGGCAAGCACCTGGAGAGGCTTTCCCGGGAGTATCCGACCGACCTCCGTTGGAGACAGGCCACTAGGCTTCTTCCGGCCTCCCCTTCCCCACACACCGCCTTCGCTCCCTGCCCCCCCCCTCACCAGCAGGTCGGTGTTGCCGCGCATGCGCAAGTGCGGCTTATGCTTGCTCAGCAACTTCTTCACGGTGCTCCGCCGAACGTACTCCATCCCGCCGCCGGCGGATCCAGCCATTTTCCCTCAAGCAGAGCGGTCTTCCTGCTCCAGCCGCGCCTGCGCCCGAGGAGTTTCGAATCTGCCGCCGCGCGCAGGGTGACGTCACCGCCGCCATTGGCCAATCCGCCTGCTCGGCCCCGCCTCCCTTCTTCTCGCTCCCCTAATGAGAGGAAGCGCCTCCCTCGCGCACAGCGGATGCAGCCTGAGCAGAGTCCCCTCTCGCTTAGAGGGTCGGCGTCCCGAAGCCACGCCCCCTGCCCTTCGAGCGTGGCGCTGTTAGAAGTGCTGCCGCCTCGCAGTTGTAAGGGCTTGGTGGGCGTGTCCCGCCCTTTGGAGACGGCATACCGGTATATTTGTCTATGGACAGATAGATGCCGTAATAGGCTTCAGGGAGCCCCTCGCACATGAGGCACTTTTTCTCCGCTTGCTTGTGGACTTGACTCGCCTACCTCACAGGGCGGTTGTTGTGGGGATTATATGAGCACCATAGCTGCCAAGTTCTCCCCTTTTTTAAGGGAATTTCCCTTATGCTGAATAGGCTTCCTCGCGAGAAAAGGGAAAACTTGGCAGCTATGATGAGCACGGGGTGCGCGGGAGGGAAGAACTGCGCGCACCACCTTTGTGCTGCTTGGAGAAAAAGCTGAGCTATGAATGCAAACAAAGTGCTCTTGATTCAGCTGTCCTGTCATCAGGTTTATAATTGCTGCTTTCCAGTTCTTAATGTAGGTGCTTCCGCTAGGCGAGAATCCTGGCAGTGCCGGATTTACGTATAAGCTAAACAAGATATAGCTTGGGGCCCCACTCCCTTGGGCCCTCCCAAAAAATTTCACTAGTAATATACTTCTTCTTAATTGTATTTCAGTTCAACAAATACTTTGATAAAATACATATTTTGTTATGTGCAAATGGCTTTAGATACCAATTAGGTCCATAAATTACCATATAGCATATTTTCACCACAAAAAACAGCAACAATTTGTTGTTGACAAAGGATAGCTGGACATGTAAACAGCCCAATTACCTTCAGTAGCTTAGGGCCTCATAAAACCTAAATCCGGCCCTGATCCTGTGCCTCAGGGATGGTAAGCCTGCAAACCTTCCAGATGTTGGGTAGACACGGCCAGTGGTTGAGGCTGATCAGAGTTGGGAGTCCAGTAACAGAGAGAGCTGTTTCATTATACAGAATCTGATTATTAGTCCACCTAGCACAATACTATCTTCACTGACTGACAGCAGCTGTCTCAGGTTTTTTAGGCAGGGTCCTCTCCCAAACCTAAGGTACATAGAAGAACAGAACCTGAGACCTTTTGCATGTGAATTGTGCTCTTCCACACCCACAGCATGTCTTTCCCTGTCTTAAGGTGGTGCAATGGGGTCAGTGCATCTGGCTGTTAACCAGAAGGCTGGTGGTTTGAGCCTACCCAGGGATGGCTGTGGGCAGGATTCCTGCATTGCAGTGGGTTGGACTAGATGACTCAAGGACCCTTTCCAACTCTACAATCCTGTTATTCTACCGTATCTGTAAGGCCACAGGTTCCCCATCCCTCCTATAAATACTTACCTAAAAGTAACTTTTACTTTTGATAGGCGTGCATAGGGTTTTATTGACCAATATGCAGCAAACACAAGATTAATTTTTTTAAAGTATTTTTAAGCCACTTTTTAGAGCTGCATCCTCACAAGCTGACAAACAATATTATAATGTGCTTTTTTAAAGGTGGCAAAACCATGTATTGATAGGTTTGCGTCAGTACAATCCTATACACATCTGCTCAGAAGTCACACTGTAAGATTGCAGCCTAAAATCAAAGGATATGGCTTCTGGAATAAATACTGAAACAGGTAAATATGTCTTGCATGTAATTAAACAAAAAGTGCCACCAGAACCACATAACAAACTGGCTTAAGGGAGTGGTTTTCAACCAGTGTGCCATGGCACCCTGGGGTGCCTTGAATGATGGTCAGGTGTTTCGCAGGCAACACTGGCCTCTGTCACTCTTTCCTTCCCTCCCTCCTCGCCTCCACCTCCCAAAGACATGCCCAGCTGTTTGTTGCAGCAGCCCTGGGTACAAGCTCCCCAGGCGAATGGTGCCTCTGGGGCTGGCCAGGGGTGCTGGTTGCCAGGAACTGAGGAGTAAGCAAGCAAGCAAGCAGGAGAGGGAGCCCAGCCCTTGCTTTTGGGAATGGACAGACAAGTCCCAGACCCCTGTGGACAGTGTGAAGAGGCACCTCTCTCTGGGGCAGGAGGAACAGCGGCTGCCTGCAGGACTCCCAACAAGAGGAGAGGAGGCTGAGGGAACACTCCACAAGGGTGAGAGGCTGCCAGCTCTGCAGGCAAGGGGTGACATAACTGGGCTCCTGAGCCCCACAGGGGTGCCGCAGAAAGAATGTAGTTGGTCAAGGGAGCCGTGGAGATAAAAACCTCTGGCTTAAGCTGATCTTATGATACAAGTATACAAGCTACTGGTGAACTGAAGGTTGCTGGGTTTATCTCTTTTGCGAGGGCTGTTCTGTGCAAATTAGCTAGCAGTTTTCTTGGGTTTTTTTGTTGCTAGCAGCTCTGCTGGCAGCTTCCCCAGTGCCTGGGAGCTTGGCCAGGGGCTCTTGCTTGCTGGCTTACAGCAGGCCTGTGGAAGAACCACAGACAAATCCCAGCAGCAGATTTTTGTCTGGGAGTTTCAGAGCAGTAGGGCCTGATTGTTATTGCACTGATTTTGCTGGGATCTTTTTCAAAATTCTAGGGGGAACAGTACTGCCTCTCTCTGCATATTTCTTCATCCATTGAGGGAAGCAATTTTACTAATGGATGCCCATCACCACACCAGGGTTTGGTGCTGTTGTGGAAAAGTATATTATTACATAGTCCTGTGGGCTGTTGTCGGTGGAGGTTCTTGTGGTCTTGTACCTTCCCCATATATTGTTTGTGTTGTTGCTTTATCAATGCAGGAATGTTCTTTGAAACCATGGAAGTCATTAGACCAAATCTTGGCCACATTGTTTTAAAATCTACACTATGTGGGTTCTTAAGTGGGTGTCAGGTTTGGTAGCCAATCCATGAGAGTGTTTTTTTAAAAAAACAAAAAACTGAAAGATGTCTCACCTGTCTATTAAAATATACTTTCTTCTATGCAGAATCACTCAGACTGTATAAAGCATCTGCTGGCTTTAAATTTCCTCCTGAAGCAACGTAGTAAAACACACACATTTATGTTGCTAGATTCTTGCAAAGCTGAAGTTGTTCGTGTTAATTAACATGCAAACAAGCTCTTGCTTTGATCTAACAGCTTGGTACTTGAAATGTTTATATTCCTCTTCTTAAAGATTATCTTCTTGTTGTCTTAAAAAACCACAAAGAAATAAACATTTGATAGCACTTAAGATTACATGAACCTGCGGAAAGCAAATAAACAGAAGATCAAGTAATTTTCTAAGGGGAGAGCAGGGAGGCGCCCTCTATAACTTTTCACTCTGTCTTGAGAAAATAGAAGTTCCAAGATCATACTTTCTAAACTTAGTACAAAAATCAAACAGAATGATTAGAACCTATCTAAAACAAACCCTCCAGAGTTGCAGTGTTCATGCCCAAAGAGCCATATTGGAGAAGCGGCATTAGTGGGTTCAACCACTCTGAAGGGGGAGCCATAAACTGCTGGATTGGGCTGAAGATGTTAAGTTGTCTCAGGTGAGCTTCATGAGGAGGCTAGGGAGCTTCCGCATGCAGCTCTTGCTATCCATCGTAGTTTGCCCTTGGGTCTGCCATGGAGCTGCATGAGCAGCCTTGGGGAAGAGCTGGCAAGAGCAGCCTGTGCAGTCCTAGCCTCCTCCCTCACGTGAGTATCAGAACAGAGAGATTGTGTCGCGCACTTATCCAACAAGTTGCCTGCATGAAAAGCGTGAGTAGGCTTGCCATATGCTCTGCTTACTTTTTCTAAATTGCTTGCCATAAAAGGCATTTAATGTATCTCTCTTTTTGGGGGGGGGGGGTGGAGGGTTTATGGCCTATGGACACCACATTGCCTATATTTTAGTTCTTACGTGTGTGAAGCCCAGCCCATTTGGATCTTTACAGGGAACATTACTGCTGACAATCTGGAATACATTGTTACATGTTTGGTAATCTGAAATGCATACTGTATCCACATTTCATGCTCAGTGAATACATGTTTGGTGCTTCTATTGGCCATAAAGTAAGTGTAAAATGAGTTGTTGGTGCTGATCCAGTTTTAATAGTTGATGAAAGTTCTTGGAAGTCTGTCCTGAACAATAACTCCAAAGCCTTAAGGCCCTTTGATGTTTTTCAGTGATGAAAAGATGTCTCCCAAACAGTACAGAACAGAACAATCCAGCAAAATTCAGTTCTAGAAAGATACAGATGATAGGTTTGATTATACCAGTTTCATAATTAAGTGGTGCATAGCCCAGTTTTCCTTTTCCTCTTTTTTTTTTTTTGCATGAAGAATAATTTATGTGTAGCTGTGGACCTTGTGTAGAACAAGATGAAAAAAATACTCTGAAGGCTGATATGTGACACGCTCCTGATTATATGGCTAGATTTGTAGGGGAGGCACTTTGTAGGGGAGGCACTTTGGTTTTTGCTAAAAAGCAACATATAATTGCTGATAAAATAAATCATATTAAAGAAACACTGTTCTCTTAAATAGGTATTGTTACGAATTATTTGTCCCTAATGATGCTGTTGTAGCAGCTATCACGTAAGGGTCCCTCACAGTGTGCCTCTGGCTGTGCTAACTTAGTACAGAACAATCATCTGAAAAGTTGTGTTAGCACTAAGCTGAAGCAGACCAGCTCAGATCTTTGAAAATCCACATTCCAGACAGCTGATGCAATTTATTAATCTAAGCACAGTGATTATTTTTGTAGAACCCGCAAGAAGCGAAAACCATTTAACAACTGTTGGATGAAGGCCACTCACTGAGAGATCGGCTATATACATTGCAGCTTTTTCAGAACGTGTCCCTGTGATGATGAGGGAGTGTGCCATATTCAAGTGCTGCAATGCTCATCTAAATTATAACTAACTTGGAGAGTGTAGCAATAGCAACCTTTTGTGACTACGGGGGGAAAAGCTGTAGAGCAGAAATGGAGAAGATGCTACCTTCCAAATATTGCTGGACTACAACTCCCATCATCCCTGAGCAATGTTGGGAGTCCCAACAAAATTGGAGGAACACAGGTTCCCCATTACTGCTGTAAGTATCAGCAGAAGATTACAGTAGGACTGTAGCAAAATGGTAGAGCACATGCTTTGCATTCAGAATGTCCCAGGTTCAAAATGAGCAGCTTACATAACACAATATAAAATAGTCATTATAAATACTAATAAAATCAAAGTTTAAAGGCAAATTTTACACGACAATTATCAAAATATAAATAAAGTCAACAGTTGTTGGGTTTTTTTAAAAAAAAAACAGCTATACAAATACATGTTAAAGTTACATGTCTGGGTAGACTTTTTGTTGTTGCAGGCATTGAAAACAATACGCTAAGGTGCCTGCCTAATATCAATGAGCAGGGAGTTCCAAGAAGTAGGTGAATAGTAGCTATCTCGCAAATGCAGAACGGACATTATAGCCTCAGATCAAAGTGGGTGAATGAGGACATCTGGGGTAAGTTCCTTAAAGTATGAGAAACAAATACAAATAAGCCTAACCCTAAGCCACAATTCATACCAAAGTACAGTCTGTTACCATTGTTAAACCAGTAACTTCCACAGTTCCTCAGTCTGTTTTTGCTGGCCACTGTTGAGTTTCTTTTTCCTCGCTGTCTGAAGGCAGCTTTGTCTGCCTCACCTTTCCCCACTGCTTCGCATTTGACTTCTCCACTCTGCTGATATTCCTTGTCTTTCTCTTCAGCTGTTCTTTTATGTTGTTGTGATGGCCCCAGAACCACAAACCAGTCTTCCCAACAAACTTATCCCAAGAGTTGCTTTGTAACTTCACATAACCTTTTTGTCAACTCTTACAGTGACTTTTTGCACTCAACAGTGGATGTAAAACATGACCATTTTGTGAATAGTTCAACACATGTTCAGACTGCGGGCCAGCACGAGTTTGGCAGACGTGATTTTCAGTTTTCCAGACTTACAAGACATTTTCTACATGTGTTGAATCACAAAATTAGGAAACACATGAATGAAAACTGAAATGCTTATCTAGCACCTATAACCAGTAGGCATTGATTTGCCACTTCCTGCTTTCTTGCTATTCTGTTGTGGTGGTTCCTTTTTACCAAAGCAGGTTAACCTACATTCTAGAATCCAGATGATGGATTATTCCATCTGGAGCTCAGATGCTCCCTTCTGCTGAGGATTCTGCCACTCAATTGCTGATACACTACTCTGGGCAGCTTCAAATAAATTATAAAGCCACAGTAAAACACCAAACATTAAAAACTTCCCTAAACAGGGCTGCCTTCAGATGTCTTCTAAAAGTCAGGTACCTGTAGTTGTTTATTTCCTTGATATCTGATGGGAGGGAGTTCCACAGGGCAGGTGCCACTACAGAGAAGGCCCTCTGCCTGGTTCCCTGTAACCTCACTTCTCCCAGTGAGGGAACTGCCTCAGAGCTGGACCTCAGTGTCCAGGCTTAATGATGAGGGTGGCGTTGCTTAGTGAAATGAGAAGATTATCCAGACGAATGCGATACATCCCCTCAGAAGCTGGGCCTAGCCAGCATTGCTCTATGGCTGGATCTACACTGACCTTTTTAAACGTTATTAGAACTATAATAGATATCACAGGGCATACTGATCAATTAAAAAATGTTCCTTACCTTGTTTTGTCCATAACAACACAGTTTCCCTATTGCCGGTTCCTGGTTGCTCTGCAGTGCCCTCTGGTGTCACATTTTAATACCGCATTATTAATGTTATAAGCAAATTCCATATACAGTATGTCATGGAAATCATTCCTTAACCCTTTGGTAACATTAAACCTGTGTCGTAAGTTGCTCAGAGAGTCGTGCTGATCAGACCAGCTACTTCTAAATGAGAGACTGCAAAAACATGGGGAAAGGCCCCCTTTAGTCACAGCAGGGTTCTGAAATACAATTCAGCTATGCTTCCTGTTCTTCATGTTATTGCCATTTAGAAAAGAATGCTTCAAAAGATAACATGTAAGAACTCTAATATTTACTCATGCTGTCTTGAGCTACTTGCTAAACAAGCACTAGCCAACATGGTTCCCTCTAGATGTTCTTGGACTACAACTACCATCAACCCCAGTTAGCATAGTCAACAATGATGGAAGTTGTATTCCCTCAAAAATCTAGAACGGGGTAGGCAACCTAAGGTCCGGGGGCCGTATGCGGCCCAGTCGCCTTCTCAATCCAGCCTGCGGACGGTCCAGGAATCAGCGTGTTTTTACATGAGTAGAATGTGTGCTTTTATTTAAAATGCATCTCTGGGTTATTTGTGGGGCATAGGAATTCGTTCATTTTTTCCCTTCAAAATATAGTCTGGCCCCCCACAAGGTCTGAGGGACAGTGGACCGGCCCACGGCTGAAAAAGGTTGCTGGTCCCTGATTAAGAAGGCACTTCTAGTACCTTCTGCTAGACTAAATCCAGATGTCTCAAGGAAAAAATGTTTTATGTGTTATAGAGGAAAGGTTAAAAAGAATTGGATCATCACTCAGTCTAATCTTAGAATTGTGTGAGGATGTGTTATTTTAAATAAGGTTCATTTTGGATTTAACACATTTCAAATACAAATAAATTCATGGCTACAGTATAATACTTTTCAGTTAATAAATTCAAGGCACACATCTCTCTGTATGGGAAGATTGCCTGCAAAGTGACTAGCTCTTATCCTTTCATATGCTTCTCATGATAGCTTATGACTCCCTCAATGCAAAGTCCAACAAAATGACATACTTGGTTAGGCTTCAGATAAAATTTTGGAAGAAAAGAAATTGTTGATTACTTAAATCCCACACTTCATGAAAGACACTGAACCACAATGTTTTATTTATATATGAACACGATGAAAGGAAGCAAGAAGCCAGCAATGGTGTAGCAAAATTTTAAATAATTGATATTACGGTAGTCAAGTGTAGACTACACTAACACTAAGGAATAAGCAAACCATAAATTGTGGTTCTCTCAGTAAGGGAGAAAGGAGCTTATGGATGTAATCTCAGAGTCTCTGTCTATAATCTTTGAGAATTATTGGAGAACAGGTGGGGTCCCTACAGAATGGAGACAGGCAAATGTCCCTGTCTTCAAAAAGTGAGAGGGAAAGAAGACCCAGGTAACTACCTACCAGTGAGTGTGATATCAATACCAGGAAAGGTCCTAGAACAGATTAAACAGTTGGTCTGTGAGCACTGTGAGAAGGATGTTGTGATTACTAAGACCCAGCATAGTAGGTTTCTCAAAAACAAGTCATACCAGATAAATCTCATTTCTTTTTCAGTAGAGCTTGGTGGATTAGGGGAATGTTGCGGACATAGTGTATCTTGATGTAAGGCTTTTGACGAAGTCTCCCATGATATTCTTGTGGAGAAGCTGGTAAAATGTGGGCTGGACAATGTAACTGTTAGGTGGATTTGTAATGTAGCAGGTTGACTGACTGAACCCAAAGGTTCCTCATCATCCTAGAAAAAAAATAACAACAGTGGAATAGACTCCCTCAGAAGGAAGTGGACTCTCCATCACTGGAGATTTTTAAGCAGAGGTTGTATGGTCATCTGTCATGGATGCTTTAGTTGAGATTCATGCATTGCTGGGGTTTGGACTAGATGACCCTCAAGGTTCATTCCAACTCTCCAGTTCTGTGATCAGAGCAGATGTTATCACTGGCTACATTGTATCTCATAGGATCTTTATTTACTTCTTACAATTTATGAGAAACTGATAATGATCAGAAAATTGACCAAAAGCTTGGGCTGGTGATAAGAGTAGCCTGTCTGTATTAATGTTCTCCCACCAGATGTCAAAGCCAGCATCAACTACCAGACTTTTAGAAGACATCTGAAGGCAGCCCTGTTTAGGGAAGCTTTTAATGTTTGATGGATTACTGTATTTTAATATTTTGTTGGAAGCCGACCAGAGTGGCTGGGGAAACCCAGCCAGATGGGTGGGGTATAAATAATAAATTGTTGTTGTTGTTGTTGTTGTTGTTGTTGTTGTTGTTGTTGTTGTTAATACATACATTATTACATAAATTACATATTACATACATAAATTATTATTATTATATTTATTATTATTATTAATGTGCAAGCATTGCAGAACTTCACTTATATTGCATATATTGAATTTATATGCTAGACAAGGTTGATCTACAAAGTAGCTAAAGGTCCTGAATTATTACAATCAATTTTTAGTTTTTATGAAGCCCAAATTGTCCAGATGGAGGATTTTTGCTATGTGTAGTACTATGAAGGTTGTCATACATGGACCTGTTTGCATGATCATTTGCCAAGGGATAACACTTAGTTTGCTTACTTCCGCCTTTGAATTTGTGTATGCATTCAAGGAGCTAATAAGAAGCTGAGTAGTTATTACAACAAGAACTAAATCTGGCTCGCATTCATCACAAACCTGTTGGTTAATCAACAGCAGAACTAAATTGTTGTGGGGGGTGTTGAAAGCCCAACTAATTATATGCAAAACTATGCACAAATTATATGCAAACATTTCATATTAAAGAGTCCTGCTCCCCACTGTACTATAATTCTGACACACATCATTGTGAGTATATTAATGTATGTTTTACACCATTATATGCATTGGTTTATGTATCTATTTATGCATCCGGTTACTTTATGAAAGTTGGAGCATATGACTATAATGTATGTGTTATAATGCGCATAATAGTATAATTTTATATGCATTGAATAATACATGAAAATGGTATCCATATCGCTTGCCATCAGCATTATGATGCAGGACAGGAATTGAAAATAGTCTTTGTAGATAAGTTTGGCATCACAATTTTCAGACAATTCTATCCCCCATGCCTCCCTCACTCCATTTTAAGTTCAGAAGGTTCTGGGCAATTGACCTGATGCCTATTATGTTGGCCATAATGTTTGTTATCATTGTACTGGTACCATCTCCACTAAAATTCCATGGTGCTTCAAACACTCACTCTGCCATAAATTGTATGAATTGAAACACTGAATAATATTCTGACTTATTTCGTTTCTTTAAAAAGGTGATTCCAAGGTCATCAGCCTACCCAAAACATTTTATCAGTAAGAAGTTACTTTTCCCAGTGGTTAGACTAAGAGAATGAAAAATGCACTCTGAAAAGCAGGATAATAAAAAATGGCCACTTTAATTCTGCATTGAGATAACGTCTGCATTTTACTGGTATTCTGTTTCTCACTTCAGCTAAAATGCTTTTCATTTGCTTGTGGTGGGCCTAGTGGTAGAATAAAACATATACATTTGTGTAGCTATCTACTGAAGGCTCATATTATTCCCTGTCACCATAATATAAGTCTTTCGGAGACCAAACAAGATATGCTTACTGCTAATAAATCAGAACATTCTGCTTTAGGGTCTACTAAATGCAGATGCATAAATCAAGACCAGACATAGAAAACCTATGTCTGATTGATTAATTGCCTTTTTCTATACCAGGCCAAGAAAAAGTGATAAAGTCGTGAATTGTGCATTGAGAAGCTAATGCACTCAGTATGATTGTGGTTTCCATCTTGAAGCACATAGATAGAGGCCTTTTACAGCAACTAAAATGACAATTCCAAACGTTTGCCTACCTAGGTGAAAAATCTAAATCCCTTTGAATGCCCAAATGCTTGTTTTTGTTTCGGAAGGCAAAAAAATTAAATTATTGCTACTAACAATAACTTGTGTGCAACTGATCTGTTGTAACATTACCCGTATTTCTTTACCATAAGCAGGAATTTTGGAGATCAGCATGACCCTCAACATGTAGAATATAGTAGCTGCCATGGAGTTCCAAACATCTGAGTTCACATTTTATTTTGCAAAATAACAAATTTCTTAATTGTCCCAGTTGCTAAATTCTAGAGGAGAGCCTTGCGAAAAGGTTGCAATACTTCACTCAGTATATCTCCATTCCCTGTTCATAGCTTAGGGTTGCCAGAGGAGATCGCATTGCCTCCACTGAGTTCCCATACGATCGCCATTTTGTCTGGAAAGGTTGACTGGCAAGATCTAGCAAGGAAATACAAAATGCATTTAGAGGATTGTTGATGCCCTAACTTTGATCCAGCGGTTACCATCTTCAGAGCTGCCTCTCAATGCACACGCAACCTTAACTTTGCTTCCTTTCAGGATAATTATCACAGTAACCACAGAATTTGGGGGGCTTGATATAAAGCAGTGTTATGAAACCTGTGGCCATCCAGATGCTGCTGGACTCAAACTCCCATCAGCCCCAGCCAGAATGGCCAGTGATTGGAGATTATGCAAGAGTTGTGCTCCAGCAACATCTAGAGGACCATACTCCTGATACAGAGTTATCTACAGAGAGATGTACACAAGGTATTTGTAACCCCAAATGGGAAAACAAGGCTATTAAATCCTTGGGAATAAAATGCTTCAAATTGTGTAGAAGGCAACCTAGCTCAGTTTTTACATCATGTTTTTACGCGATGTTTTTACATTACGTCATGACTCCAGCCTCAGGAAGCACTCAAAATCTGAAGTGGGAAGTGATGTTCAGCTCCAGCTCTCTGGAATCATCTGCAGAGGTGTGGGACCCAGTAGAGAACTTGAAGCTGGCAACCAGGAAGAAGCTTAAGACCTGTAAGCTGGGGTCCTCAGAAATCATTTCTCCTGACTGAGCTTCTTCCAATAGGCTTCAAGCCATTGCACCAGGCACATCTCATCCCCAGTGCCTACTCATTGGTGCAGGGAATTTACAAAGCAGGCAGTAACGGAGACGTAACAGATTGTATGGTTGCAGGCCTGAGGATTCCCTTGAAGGGCCTTTGCTTTCAGCAAGGGGCTGGAACCTGAGAGAGGTAATGTGGGCTGATATATTTAAGAGGGTACTGGCACTCCACTGGAGTAAGTTGCTTTCTCTCAGTGAACTGTCCATGGTCCTGCAAGACTTGTGCCCTACCACCCTTTTCCTCTAGAGATTTGTCAATATCCTGTCTTCCTTCCATGTCTGTGTCTGAAACCTCCACATAGGAATATAGGAAGCCACCTCATACTGAGTCAGACCATTAGTCCATCTAGCTCAGTACTGTCCCCACTGAGTGATAATGGCTCTCCAGGGTTTCAAACAAGAGTCTTTCCTAGCCCTACCTGGAGATGCCAGGGATGGAACCTGGGACTATTTGCATTGTTTTTTGGAAGGGCATGCTAACCCTGATCCACTCTGATGGAGGGACAATTATAAAACCCTTTAGGGAGGATGTATCCATAGAAGTTGCTGGTTGACAAGGAAGCATGCTCAAGGGTGGAGGAACTTACTTTTTACCATGCTTCCTTGTTGGCCGCAAGGTTGGACTAGGAAAACTCTCCTAAACATTAGGTTAGGATTAGATTTGTTGAACTTGTGTATTGCTTCCTACAACAAAGAGAAGAAAATACAGTAATAAAATAATGAACATATTTAAAAACATAACCAAGAGTAAAAGCAGCTAATCATTGGTGCTGCCCAAGTGCCCGGGAAAACAGAAATATTCTTGCCTGGCACGAAAAGGATGACAAAGTTGTTGCCAGGTGGGCCTCCCTAAGGAGAGTATTCCATAGATGGGGAATTGCAACAGAAAAGGCTTGTTTTTCATTGGCACCCTCTATACCTTCCTTGGATATCACTGCGGAGAAAGGCCTCTGATGTAAACTTCAAGGTCCAGGCGGCTTCTTCTGATATTTTCCTTTCATAAAATGTTTTGAGAATTTCTGAAAAATGTAGAGTTTCCAATTTCCCCAATTTTTAAAACTAATGATATTCCCCCAAAAAATTCTGTATACCGACATTTTTAAAATCAGGTGATAATTTTCAGAGGGACTAATCTAGCAGCCAGCAGTAAGTGCTGAATGAGCTTAGGTACAAAATTCATACCATCTGTTTCAAGAAGTTCAAAGCCAAAAATGCTGAAGCTACTTTCTCTCCCTCCACGACAAAATGTATTCCAAGAAATAAACAGAGGAACTTGCTTTTTTGTCTCCTCATTTTGTTATTCTGCTAGGCTGCCTAGCTGGACAAAGTTCAAATGACTTGTATAATACTCATGTGTTGTTGTTCTAGCCTTCTCTAATTTTCTCCCACACTTGTTGTTTTAGTACAGCTGAAAGTTCATCTTTCTGGCTAAACTTCAGTGCCTCTTAATGAAGGGCCTGTAACAAAAACTTGTCTCGCCATACAGCAATCAGAGTTTCACTGTTCTGAACAGCTTGATTTATGTCAGCATGGTTAAAAATCACCTAAGCATTCAACCTCCCCTCTCTACTCCTATGTTGAACAGTGATGTGACCTTGCTCTGGTTTTTCTTCCTTGAAATTATATGTGTGTGATAAAATGACTTAAGCACATCAGTTGGAAGATTTCAGGGACCTGAACATTATTGTATTGTATTGTATTGTGGCATTTTTTCAGCCAGAACTCACCAGAACTTAGTTCTGCAACCTCTCAGGTAGTTGCCATTGCCATTAAAAGAGAACAAGGGAGGCATTCATGGTGAGTTCCGGCACCTCTTTTCCTAGAAAAATAACACTGTAATACAGGCATAGGCAAACTTGGCCCTCCAGATGTTTTGGGACTACAACTCCCATCATCCCTAGCTAACAGGACCAGTGGTCAGGGATGATGGGAATTGTAGTCCCAAAACAGTTGGAGACCTGAGTTTGCCTATACCTGCTGTAATACATACACATGAGCACACACCCCATAAGTTTGTAAAGAAGCATACATTTAGGAATCTGAGTTGGAAAAAGGAATATAGTCTACACATGAAAAACATGATTTGATGGTATAAGGACAGAGAAAATTGCATCAAAATTAGATACTATCAATGGCAAATAAGCTTTGCAATAGCAGCATACAAGAGGAAGAAAGAAAATAGAAGTAAAGAAGACAGCAGATTGGTCTGTGGGTTGGGTATAATCTAACACCAATCTCAATGCAATCTCAGGCTGCTGGCAAGAGAAGACATGTTACGATATTTGAATGTGAATTGAGAGCGTGTTCAGTTTCCACTATGTACGTAAGCATTTCATACGTCTCACTGTTGCCTGTGGTCAAACAGGTCTGGGAGGTTTTTGAAATAAGATAAAACGCTAAAAAGTCCCATTTACCAGAGGCAAAAATAAGATGTGTACCAGCAGCAGCTTTTCTTCCCTGTCAAAAATGGTAGTAGCTACTTCCAGAAAAAATGATGAGTAGGAAACTTCTATACACGCACAAAGCATGCTCAATGCTCGTGACATTAGAATCTTAAACACCAGCTTGTTTTTGTCTGTGTCGTCCCTATCAATAGACATGAAGGATTCGCCCACTTCAATACACAGGAACATAGGGCAGCTGCCTTATATCGAGTCAGACCATTGGTCCATGACAGCTTAGTATTGCCTACACTGATTGGTAGTGACTTTTCAAGGTTTCAGGCAAGAGATCCTCCTAACCCTCCCTGGCAATGACAGGGGTTGAACCTGGGACCTTCCATTGAGATGCAGCCCTTACCCAATGCAGACCCATTTTACAGCCCTTTAACTGTAAGGTGAAGGGCAGTATATAAATAAAAAATCTTGACTCACCTGAGCACCAGAGAGGAGGCCAATGCAGCCAGCCAAGTGGAAATGGGGCAGAACAGAATATTCTGCCATGCCTATGAGATCACCCAATGAAGACTCAGTTTTGCTGTGTAATAGTTGAAATAAGGGGAAGCTGTCCTGCCCAGATGCTCACAATCTCTGCATTAGACAAGATCCATTCAAAACATGCTCAAACATCCGAGTCCTAAAATTGCAGCCAGCAGCAATAAAAGATCTGGCTCTAAGTTGTTTTTAAAGGTCAAAATCCTAATTCTTCTGTCCCTTGTCTGAGATGAGGATCTTCAGTCCAGTGCATTATCAGAACTATTGCCAAAGGGTGAAGAGAACTCTGAGAGGGTACAATGATCTTCCAAAAGCAAGAGAACTTTATGGATGGGACTACATCACTGCTCCGTGAAAACACTGTAATTTACAGGTACAGTATTCCATCAACAAACACAAGGACTTTGTGGCTTGTTCAGATTTATGACCTGTAGTCAGGCCATATTCTTGAGACAGTATATAATGATCATTGCAAGTTAGGTTTCTTCATACCATTTGCTCTTCACGGTTAAGGATGAAGAAGACTATGTTTTATTTGCCTTATTCTTTACATAAAATCAAAGTGATTCTAATAAAACTTTGGGGGTTCAATAAGCACTCCTAGCTGTTAGACCTTGCAGTCTTACTCACTGTGCCACTTAGAGTTGTACTTTGGATTGTTAGATGGGCTACAGTTCCCATCATCTCTGACCATTGACCATGCTAGCTGGGGCTGATGGCAGCTGGAAGGCCACAAGTCTACTTGCTACTCTGATTGACATACAGTACTGTACTCCTTTGTTTATTACATCTGCACTTGAAACAACTGCTTACTTTTTTTTTTAACCTAGTAGGGAATCTACACCAATCATAGACTAATGAATCATGAAGACCCAGCATGAATAGCTTCCAGTCAGTCCATCACTACTGTAAAGCTTTTCAGAAGTATTCAGGAACTGAGGATCATTTTGGTCCAGCCTTATGGAAATCTGTTTCCGGTTTTGCAATTTGCATAACTGGAATAGCTGCAAATCTAGCTCATTATGGCTAGTTTTATGAGCATGATCACTTGGAAGGAAGCCTGACTGAAACCAGTGACGTTGAGGCTGCAATGCTATGGGAGTATCGCCTCACTCAATACAGTGATTTCTGTGTATAAACATATATAGGATTTTGCTGTATATATAGGCATACTTCTGTATGAAAGGCGGCTTGGGTTTTTCTTCCTACAGGACAAGCTCTACAATCCTCCCCCACACCTCTTTTGGAATATCTGCCTGGATCCAAATTGATCGTTGGGAAGGCTTTGGGCATTAAAAGAAAGAAACCAAGCACTCATCCCTGTCTATCTTGTTAAATATTTATTTGGCAGCTGCTTCTTTGTTTAAGCCAATGCCATAGCTGCCAAGTTATCCCTTTTTTTAAAGGGATTTTCCCTTATGCTGAATAGGCTTCCTCGCAAGAAAAGGGAAAACTTGGCAGCTATGGCCAATGCATTAAAGAAAACCTTGAATCACTCCAGGTGGAGGCAAGGGAATTGACTTCATGATTGGCCAACGACACAAGAACCAACCAATTAGCACTCTGCACAGTCAGCTAGGGGAGGAGATGGTTTTGTGACTGTTTCTTGGGCCAACTAATTCGCACTCTACACAGAGTGCATCCAAGCTTGATTCTCTTGGGAAGGTTGTATATCTGTCCCAAACAAGGATGAGATCCACAGTGGGCTCAGTGTCAAAGATATGTTTCTTCACAGCCTTACTTATAAATAAGGAGAGACAATGGAGTGCACCTCCTGGGGTGAAGTCAAACCGCTGGAGAATCACAGCACCTGCTGTGGTTGCAGAGCCCAGTAACTTTAGCTTAATCACAAAGAGCCCTTGACAAAGGAGTTTGTCAACCAGAGTAGCAAGTAGATCTGTGGCCTTCCAGCTTCCTTCAGCCCCAGCTAGCATGGCCAGTGGTCAGAGATGATGGGAACTGTAGTTGGTCCAACATAGAATGGACATAGGATGATTAGGACTGGACCATAAGTGTGTGTATATAACAAAATAATAATAATCTTCAAGCCATAACATGCAAACTTGTGAAGTCTAAGTACTTGTAGTTAATTCACATATGTGTCTGTGTGTACACACGCACACACCTTTTTCTCACTCCACAAAGGATTTGCTCATAGCAACCTACAAATATAAAAACTGTTAAAAATGGATCCATCCATTAAAACAAATTATAAAACTAACAATTTCAGCAAAACAACAGAACACACAGAGCAGCATTCATAATCAATACAATAAACAGCAGATTAGTCACATTGACCTCAATGGATAATGGTTTTGCCAGAGATTAATTTGGTTGTAGATTTTTTTTTTAATGCATGTTAAAGTGTTTGCCTTCACTCCATTTGTTTGTCTTCCTTAGGGCATCGGCAGCCTATGTATCTTACATAACATGTTTCAAAGTGAAGAAATGGGAAGAGCATAGCTTTTGGCACTGCAACTTTTTGATTTTTGAAAGAGAGGTCTTACTTGAACAACAAGGATGTCTTAAATTGGACTTGTGCTTAAGAAATGTTGTTACTCCTGTCACTGAGCCAGGTTGCCGTGATAAGATCTTTGATGAGAAGAAGCAGTTAGAGTTCTCCACTGCTCCCTCTGCCCCCCCTCCAAAAAAAAAAAACCTCAGCCAATTTGTTCACATAAATTGTTTACTTATGTACGTTTAAACAACTACTGACACAGCTTTCTTTGGGAAAATCTTCTCTCAGCCTGTCTCCTCCAAATGAAAATGGGCCTGAGTCTAACAGGGCTCTTTATGCTCTCTTACTCCCAATGCTGCCCTGCAGGGACCTGATTGATAGTGGCACCACGGAGACATGCATGAACGTCACGTAAAAAATGCAACAGTTAAGGCTTAAGTTTCTCTTTTGTTTATCTGTAGGATTACACACTCTGAATAAAAATAATGGCTCTGCTCCTTAAACCAAATATTTTCAGGCCACCCAATCTGGCCACTTAAGGACGTCTTCGGTTTATTCTCACTTGGAGGGGTGGGTCAATCCTCAGCTGCCGTAAAACTGCAATGAGAGCTGGTGTAACACAGTGGCTTAAAGACGGAAGGCCTGCTTCGCACAAACCGCAGACCATCTGCTAAAGCTGTTCATTAACTGTACAATTGGACTGCAGGTGGAAGATAACTGAGCATGCAAATTTAGCAAGTCAGGGAAAAGCTAGACATTTTCCCATTGACGTTCATCTTCTCTCCCGCCCCCGCCTCCCTCCGCCTCCTTAGGGGAAGGATCATAGCTTCTGGGTAGAGTATTGGTTTTGCATGCAGAAGACCACAGGTTAAATCTTGGCATCTCTAAGGAGGACTGGGAGGGAAAGGCTGCCTAAACCCCTGGACAGCTGCTGCTAGTCAATGTAGACAATACTGAGCTAGATGGACCAATGGCCTGACTCTGTAAAAGGCAGGGTCCAGGTCAGTTCATTTGAAGAGAGGCAGTCCTTGAGGCATTGTGGTCCTGAGCCTACATTTCAAGCTTTATATGTCAAAACCAGCACTTTAAATTGGGCCCAGAAACTAATTGGCAGCCAGCGCAGTTGGGCCAGGATTGGTGTTATATGTTCAAACCGTGGGAGCAACCTGGCAGCTGAATTTTGCACTAGTTGAAATTTCTTAACTGTATTCAGAGGCAGCCCTCCATATAAGGCATTGTAGTAATCTAACCTAGAGGTTACCAGAGCACAGACAACAGAAGAAGAGTTTGGATTTGATATCCCGCTTTATTACTACCCTAAGGAGTCTCAAAGCAGCTAACATTCTCTTTTCCCTTCCTCCCCCACAACAAGAACTCTGTGAGGTGAGTGGGGCTGAGAGACTTCAGAGAAGTGTGACTAGCCCAAGGTCACCCAGCAGCTGCATGTGGAGGAGCGGAGACGCGAACCCGGTCCACCAGATTACAAGACTACCGCTCTTAACCACTACACCACATAGGCACCACAGAAGTTAGGCTAACTCTGTCCAGATAGTGGTGCAGCTGGGCCACCATCCTAAGCTGATGGAAAGCACTCCAGGAGGCCACCACAGCCACCTGAACCTCAAGTGACAGCAAAGAATCCAGAAGTACCCACAAGCAATGTACCAGCTCCTTCAGAGGGAGTGTTATCCCATCAAAAGCTAGCTACCTCCCATCCATTCACTCAAGGAAACCACCCACTAACATTGCACCAGTCTTATCTGGATTGAGCCATACCATATCAATAGCCACAATAAAAACCAGCACCAGCCCTTTCATTAAAAGCAGTCAGTTCCCCAAGCCTGCTGGAAGAAGAATGTCTTCACCTGCCAGCAGAAGGACAGAGAGGGAGCCAGTTTAACTTCTCTAGGGAAGAAGTTCCAAAGTCTGGGAGCGGTAGATCCTAAAAACTTGAAATCTGCTATGCCCTTTCTCTAAAACACTATATAAATTTTTTTACTTCTAACATTTTTGCACCTGTGCTAATTGAGACTGCAATCCTATACTGTACATGCTTACCTCTGAGTAGACAGGCAAAAGATTGCACTGTGAAAGTAGCTAAGAATACAGGACTCTTCAGGGCAGCCAACAACAACTTCGAGACATGGCACTGTTCTAGAAATTGTTTTGCTTAATTTCTTTTTTTCCAAACAAACTCTGATATAATCCTTGTTTTCAATAAGCAGTTTAGATGTGTGAGGCAAGGCAGTAAAAGGAGGCAGGCATTGCAGCCAGCATAAATCTAGTGTTATCATAGGGATATAAAGATACAAATAATGAAAATCTCACTGCTGCAGGGTAAATGTATATACCACTGTAACAAAGGATGACAGATCTTATTGGTCAGCCCATAAAAATCCTAAAAATAGAGACTTCACAGCTTGATTTTCTCCAGCGGAAACTATTTGGGTGGACACCATTCTTGGGCTTTAATTCTGCAGTCTCATTTTTGTGCCATTGAGGCTCTTATGACTGTACTGGGCTGCACTGGCTGCAGTAACCAGGATTTGTGCAATTTCCACTGCCTGGATGACAGCTGAGGTCAGTCATACTTAGTCTGAGAGCAGCCTCACAGAAATCAGTGCACTTACGTAGCAAGTCAGTTTATTTTAATGGGTCTACTCAGATTGCTAGATAGAAATAAATGATTTAAAAAGCCAAGATCAAAAACAGGCCTATTTTGTTCAAGATACTATAATTCAATTTTTGAATAATTTGGAGAAGAGACTGAGAGATTGAAAGGAAAGTGCAGAGTATTTCTCCTAGAGTACTTGCAGCTGGCAAGTGGCATAGATGGCTGCATAAGTCTGAGGTTATGAATGCAGGGCTTAGGCTTGCTGCCATTGCAAAGATCCATTTTTTCTGCTGCAGTTTTCTGTGTGATCTGGTTTTTGCATCAGAACTAATGCCCATTAAAAAAAATTAGTTTTAAAAAAGAGGCTATGCAATACCTCAGAAAGTCCAGAAGGGCAATAACACAGACTATGGCCAAATATTGCTCCCTTGTCTCTCACAGTGATCTATTACCTCAAGCTGTGGTCATTAAAGCAGCATTATTAGGCTATGTACAGGTGATCCTTTCTGAAGAGCAAGAGAAACTACCTTTTTTTTAAAAAAAAGTATCTGAGAAGGGCAGCTGACTTTAATAAGAGCGCACAACCCACAAGTTCGATGGCTCACTTGCGTAAGTCACTGTGAGTGCAACTGCCAATTATTGGCAAAGAGATTTGCAAGCCTGATCCCCTGCCTATGAAGGAGAAGATTTGCACTTGAGAAACAGATTGCCTTATACCACTGTAATCTTTCCCACATGCAGACCTGAAGAGTATCACAAGTGACAGCTGTTTAAATTTCTGGGGGAATTAATGATGCCTAAAGAGGCAAGGCTTAGCTGGGTGGGGAAGGAGAGCTTTGTCCAGTACTGATAGCGTATCACCACCCAGGGGAGAGCTGTTTATAATAGCTTGTGAGTGTTTCATTATATGGGTTCACCCCAAAGAATTTTATTATCCCTGCTCTACTTTTTTATCTAGCAAATGTTTGAATTGGAAAGTCCTCTTCCATTAGCTTGCCAGGGTTACCAAGGTGGGTCACTAATAAAGTCCTTTAGGTTCACACTGCCGAGGTTGCAGCCAGATGGCTCCCTCTTTGAGCAACTCATGTTTTATTTATTTATTTGTCCTGTGTAAAGTTTCTAAGACTTGTTGGCACTTAAGAGTTAGCTTAGGGAGGATATTCCAGCCTTATCCTGGAAGGAGAGTTGGGGGAAGGGGCGGGCAGTAATCAAGAGCAGATTTGCCATACAACTCTGCTCTTAATAGAGTGCATATGGCAAAAACTGCCATACTCCCATTTCCCTCCACCCTGCGAAGTTCTCCTTTTATTGAATGACTGTACCTTTACGACAGGACAAAGAAACTTGGTGTCAGCTGTACAGGCATTCCACATCCCCCGTGAACCACTGGGCAGGAAATGTTCTCATTTCCAAAGGGGCTTTTCAGAGTCTGGTTCTATTTCAAAAACAGCACTGTGAGGAGAATTCCTGCTGGCTTGGTGAATGCGATGAAGTGGGGAGATCACAAAGCCAGGCCGTGGGTAAGGGAATCATGGCTCATGATTGCTGGCTCTTTGGCTGAAGACATGTTTGCCGTCTTGACCGGTGTCAGGGTTGGGGTTCCAATTCTGAACCACTAAACCCACCCGGAAAATTGTTTAGCCAAGGACTGGGTTCAAAGAAATATGAGCAGAATGAGTTTGCTTGTGGGCAACCTACCACAGAATTGTGGTGAGAGTTCTAGCATAGGGGTAGCCAACCAAAAGTTTGTGGACTACAGCTTCTATAACCTCTGACCACTGGGCATGATGATAAAGGTAAAGGGACCTCTGACCATTAGGTCCAGTCGTGACCAACTCTGGGGTTGCGGCGCTCATCTCACATTATTGGCCGAGGGAGCTGGCGTACAGCTTCCAGGTCATGTGGCCAGCATGACAAAGCCGCTTCTGGTGAACCAGAGCAGCACACGGAAACGCCATTTACCTTCCCGCTGTAGCGGTACCTATTTATCTACTTGCACTTTGATGTGCTTTCAAACTGCTAGGTTGGCAGGAGCTGGGACCGAGCAACGGGAGCTCACCCCGTCGCAGGGATTCGAACCGCCAACCTTCTGATCAGCAAGCCCTAGGTTCTGTGGTTTAACCCACAGCGCCACCTGCGTCCCCGGGCATGATGGTAGGGGGTGACAAAACTGAAATCCATGACATCTGGAGCCTTCTATGCTGGCTGCTGCAGTGTAGCAAAGATCTGTGCTCCCATGTGCCAAACACGATCCAGGCTGTAGGTGTGATACGTTTCGACATGTGCTGAGTTATACGGAGATGGAGCCCATGTCGGCTTAGAAACGTTTTGCATCGCAATGCTAACCCCTCATGGCTGAGACATAATCAGCTTCACACAGCAAAGAAACAGAAAATTATTTGTGTCCAAGTTCTTAGGACTTGCTTTGTCAATATTCAGGGGTGTGAGCTTGGTTCACTTTCCACATGCAATGTTCTTTGCTGTCAGAAGCAGCCCTCCTGGAAATATTGCTTCAATATACATATTTATTATGTTATTGTTATTATTATTATTTTTAAAATGGATTGCTGCTTTTCAGCGGAGAAGCTCCTAGAACAGCACACAATATTGCAGTAAAATACAGTATTAAAATTAGGCACAAAGCTACCAAACAACAGAAACATTTTTTTAAAAAAATAAATAAAAATAAAACTTGGTAAATGAATGGAAAGGCAAAAAAGGCAACAGTTAAAACCAGCTAATTGACATGCCTAAAGGTCTGAGCAAATAAAATATCAGATCAATAGTCTGTGCTATTGTTTTGAAACAAGTTACAGTAATCTTCCCTAATAGATATAATAGATTAAAGAATCAAAGAAAGGGGGTCCATCTATAGAGAAAAGAAATGAAAGGTGATGGTTAGGTTATCCTATGGTCAGGTGGCCAGTTCTGCCAAATCTACACGCATCCCCTGTGCTAATATTTCCTAGTCCATTTCTTGTAAGTTCCTTATTGTTGGTTAGCTTTATAGCCTGCTGTGGGATAAAAGGAGCCCTTCTCCCTCTCCATAGCATTTAAAAGAGGATGGGGAATCTCTGGGAAATTCAAGGCGGGGCACATGATGGCTGGTTGCTTGGCAACGCTCTCTTCTTCCAAGCCTGCCATGGTTCCACGTGATTTCAGCTGATTTCAGATTGGTTCCATGGATGGACTTTGCTGTGTAACATCTTCTGCTAGTGTCAATGATTATAGCCACAACAGACCACCTACGCTCTGTTATTCTTGATAATCAAAAGCTATTTCTGGGTTTTCCTCCCTTCCACATCCACCTTTTAAAAAAATGGAACTGTCAGAACTTGGAAGTATATCTGCATAGCTTTTGTTTTTGTTTTGAGTGGCTACGAAGAATGAATAAATCTCTCTTCTTGTGAATACTCATAGCAGATGCTTCAGAATGCAACATTTGTACAGAATGATATATGCCGATAGGGCAAACACATGCATGCACTTCTTCAGCTTCTGCTTCAGTCTTTTATTTTATTTTTTGCCTCAAATACTGGAAGTTGGGTAAATGTTCTGCCAATATGACTCAAGCTACGGCACTATATAAGGCAATGAACTCTATTTGCCCAATATTTGGGGGTTTTCACTATTTGTAATCCATCTTGCTTTATTCGTTACATGGGCAAAATTCTGAAGAAAGTTTCGTCTAAACAAAGGAGATATGTTTGGCATTCAAGATGACTACTGTTGCAGTAAGCATTAACTTAATTCTGCAGTGATGAATACAACATTCTATGGGAAAACGTAGATGAAAGACAGCATTCCTACTGGGTAACATAACTTGTCATGTTGTTTGCGCCAACCTACTAATCTAGATTCAATTACATGCTCTCAAATAATGAACACGCTCACTTAAGACTGTATGAGAAGTTCTGCCAGCAGAGAGGGAGACCTGAAGAATCTAGGAACCCTCAACCATCCTCCAATGTAAAATAAGGATTCCCTCTAGCTTGTACATCCCCCCCCCCATGCCAAAAAGCCAATCTTTAGTCACTTATCTGGATCTTTCACCTCCATGACCATTCCTCTACAAAGGAACAATAAATCAACATTGGAATTCTTAGTATCTGGAAAGATGTCTTCATCTGGCATCTTTACTACAAAACTGTCTATTCTGTCTGCTGTTTAGCATATAGTTTTAAATGGGTACTCTTTAGCAATAATGAAATGATTTAATAAATAAGGTGGCGCTGTGGGTTAAACCACTGAGCCTAGGGCTTGCTGATCAGAAGGTCGGCGGTTTGAATCCCTGTGACGGGGTGAGCTCCCGTTGCTTGGTCCCAGCTCCTGCCAACCTAGCAGTTCGAAAGCACGTCAAAATGCAAGTAGATAAATAGGAACCGCTGCAGCGGGAAGGTAAATGGCGTTTCCGTGTGCTGCTCTGGTTTGCCAGAAGTGGCTTTGTCATGCTGGCCACATGACCTGGAAGCCATACGCCGGCTCCCTCGGCCAATAATGCGATATGAGCGCACAACCCCAGAGTCGGTCACGACTGGACCTAATGGTCAGGGGTCCCTTTACCTTTACCTTTAATGACGGATACTTTATCATGATTTTTCTTTTGTGGCTAGCTGGAGATGTTAGATGTCAACGGCTCAATTTCCATGGTTATTTCTATTCTGAGGAGTCACTGTCAGAAAACACAAAGTCAAAATTTATAACCTGATCTTGCAGCTGCAGAAATAATGGACTCGGAAGAACTTATGCCATAATAAATGTATTAGTATTTAAGGTCCTACAATAATTTTTGGCTGCAACCGTTTGGAAACCAGTATTGGCATTTAATCTTGCTCCCCCCACCACCACCATCTTGAAATTTGCTCATGTCACTGCTATCTGCATCAATTTCAAAGAGAATCCCTTTTGTTCTATTGAGTGTCAGCTGTACAGGCATTCCACATTGAGTTTGCCATACATTTTGGGATGGAGGTAGATCAGATACATAAACGTGTGTGTGTGTGTGTGTGTGTGTGTGTGTGTGTGTGTGTGTGTGTGTGTGTTGCAGTTATATGCACATGTACACCTGTGGAAAAATAACAGCAGAACTTTTACCCCCCCCCCATACTTATCCCTCATCTGTTTTTGCCTTCTTGGGCAGATCTAGAATTATTTTCCCCATCAGAAGGTATGAAAACCTTTCCCCTTTTTGCAGCGGATGATTAGGTGTCCTCCACGCAATCAATGCCACTGTGCCTCATTTCCTAATGAGACTTATTGGGAGCAAGCTGAGGCCATGTTAGTCATGATTAAGTACATAGCATGTCCTAATCCCTTTTGGTTTGTGTTTATTCACGCTTTGCTCTTGGATTAACAGTGCTAGTCCATGCAAAGAGAGACAAAGATTCCCAATGGATAAAAGAACTTTCCGTCCCAGGGATCAAGTTTGGGGATGCTGTTGGGTAACCTTGAGAAAGACTGATCTAGCTTATGAATGAAACGTGTGTGTACAAAAGGCAAAGGAACTGGATTAAAGCAAAGTGCTATTCGTATCTAAAAGACAGAGGGTGGTAGCCTGAAACTGGAACTCTGAACCCCATTTGGGCAAAAGTGTCTTGAAAGTGCTGGACAACTACAGCAATATCAGATTCTCTGTAGACCTGACTTAACCCCAATGGCAGGACTTATACCACTTGTGAGTGGTCAAGGTAAATGAAGCCCCGTGCCCCTCCCACCTTATGCTTTAAAATCACCCTGGTTTTGCATTCTCAAGATAGGCAACCGATACATGTGATCCATCAAGGCTTGGATCTCCTGCACGGGACAAGATTAGGCTACATATCAAAAGGTTATCTGAGCACTTCCCAGCCTGCTCCTGTTTCTCCACGCTGCTCCACTGCCACTTTCAGCCTCCGTCCACTTTGCCTTCGACAGGGTTATGAAACCTGGCAATGCTACTCACTATCCCATCAAGCCTCATGTTGAAAAGCTAGCAGCAAATGACAGGAGGGCAAGGACTGAGAAGCAAAGGTTAGGGAAGAGAATGCAAGCTATGCCTAAAATTTCCCACCAGGTTCCCCCTGTCCTTATTAAGTTGCTTCAAAGGCTGCTTTTATTCTCCAGATCAATCTGACTGATAAAGGAGCTTTTATAAATAATAAATAAAAAAAGGAATTCTCACCTGATGAAGAAAGAGGATCTACTTACTTTGAGAGGCTCTTTTGTTCGAGGAGGACAGACCTTTTCTCTCTTCCCTCCCCATGTTTCCTCGTTTCTTTAACAGAGTGTAACCTTGAAAGAACTGAAGGGTATAGCTTTAGCTCTGTCATGGATCCTCAAGACTGGGGATTGAAGGGGGATGACGGGAGGAAAGCAGAGGAGGCCATAAACAAGAGTGAATGTGTTGACATCCTTCCTCTGCTTCTCCCGGGGAAGTGATCTTGCCAGTGATGGATTCAGTCTGACTTACTGCCACAGAAGGAGAAAGAGAAGTGTGAATGGAAGGAAAACATTAAGGGGGGGTGTATAATGAAGCTCACATAGCAGTAGAAGTGTCATTAAATGTTACACAGAGATGAATACAGTCGTGATCTCTGTGTTAGTGTGCCTTCGGAGAGGGCTGAAAATGGGTCATTCAGATAATGCAAACATGCTGTTGGAAACAGGTGCTGGATTTGGATTTTTTAAAAACCAAAAAAAGGGTAGAAATTTCCAGGGGTAGGGTAAATCCTGATTAAATGGGGAGGGGGAATGAGAGAGTCTGAATTAATTTTAAGATGTGTTTTAATTAATAGATGTCTGTTTTTATGCATATTGTGTTGTTTTTCTAATGTTAGCCGCTCTGAGCCCGGCCCCGGCCAGGGAGGACGAGATACAAATAAAAATTGTTGTTGTTGTTGTTGTTGTTGTTGTTGTTGTTGTTGTTGTTATTGTTGTTATGTCAAGTATGTAGCATGGATTATTTTGGGGGGGACCATATATGAGCAGCATCACCCCCACAGTAAACAGCATTCTGGAGACAGGCTTAGAGAAATAAACTGGGTGTCTGTACTTTAATCAAAGCCAAGGAGAAGGAATCCTGGGGTTACTCTTTCCAAGGGACTTTTTTTTCAAATTAGGAAGCACAGGCAGTCAGGCAGGCTGCAAAATGCTAGAAGAACATTTTCTGGAAAGAAACAGAGGCACATCACCCTTGGCCACTTCACAAGGATATGGTAAGCTCCACACCAACTGACATTCTCGGGAAAAATTTCAAGAGCCCTCACAGAGGGAGGAAGTGTTCAAGAAACAGAAATACAAATTTCTGCACAGCATTAATACTTGTGAATACAATTTATTGCAACCAGTTCCAAGCAAATGAATGGCCCTGCTCAAGTTTAGCATCAGTTTCCATAGGAAATTAAGGGTGTGTTTAACTGTCGCCAGCTGAAATAAATAGGGCTTTAAAGTCCTTAACTCTGACTCCATCACACCCCGTGTGTGTGTGTGTGTGTGTGTGTGTGTGTGTGTGTGTGTGTAGGGAGGGATAGTTGCCTTCTAAATGTTGTGTTTTGACTTTCCACAAGGAACAAGTGTACGGCACTGCAAAGTCATCAATGCTGAATCACGAAAACGTCCTTTGGCTCAGCTGCTGCCTGTTTACAGGAGGAGAGTTTACTTTCAGCACTTCCAACTTGGAGTGCTATTTGGAAACATTTAGCTCATAAAAAGGCTTACAGTTCATGCGTTGACCTTGTCGTGACCTGAACATTTTGTTAACAAAGTGCTCTGCTAATGTTTTGACCAAAAGAATGAATGTGCTTCAGGTTGGTTGCTCTGCCAAAGTGGTGCTTGCTCCTTAAAAAGGGAAAGTTTTAAATGCCATTTTCGGAAAGAGAGTCTCACTCCTAACTATATATGGAAATGTCACCCATCCGTGTTGGGGAAATTGTGTGTGTTTGCGCATGCACATGCATGTGGAGGTTGCAGCAGAGAAGTATGTCTTTATTTCCTTCCTTGTTTCCTGTGTTTCCTAACAATAGCTCACAATGGAAATCTTTGGCGGCATCTAATTCCTCGTCATCAATCCTCAATAGATCTGAATGTAAAATGACATTTATTACCGGCAGTGTAAGATCCTTTTCTTTCACTGAGAAGATAATAAAAATGTGCAGCACCATGCCTCCCAGATGTGGAAAAAGTTATACGTGCCTGACCCCCGCAATAAAAAACCCTGCTAGTCCAAAAGTGAAAGTTAATTTGCAACACATACCTAAAATATGTTTCATATGGTAATAAAAAAAATGTTCTAAAACCCAGATAGGGCATACACACCCACCACCCCAAAGGGAAAATGGCAACGAAGCTGTATTTCTTATTCTTCTTTCAATTTTTAACATAGCCTTTTTCAGTTCTTTGCTGAAACCACACGATATACTTCAGTGCAAATACTCCACAAATACTTACAGTGTGCTAGAAGTTAATTCATGCTTAGTTCTCTGTGTGCCATCTGCCTTCACACAACTCCTAGTATACATGGCAAGGTGCAACTCAGTGCACATAGTAGCTCAGACGGTTAAAACAGAGACCAAAAGCAGCCAAATGCACGCAAACACCTTTCCACTATTATAGAGGGTTAGACAAATGACATAAATGAAGTGAAATGATCTCTTCCAAGAATCTCTTTATCCGCAGCAAATTTTAAACTATTATTTTCCATCTGGAAAAGGAATACCGGTACTTAGCAAGAACTATGGTAGCTTTTATCATCTAGACAAAACACACTATCTCCCTCAAGTGGTCAGTGACGTTAGTTTTCTATTTCTAGACTGCACTGCTATTATTAGAATAAGGGCAATATTGCACATAGTAAAACATTTTATACATAAAAAACAGGCTTCACATTAGAACAGCTCGCTAACAAAATGAATCGTGAACTAGATGAAAAGAAATAACACTAAAGAAAATATACAAATGTGGTTGAAGGTCTGTGTTAGTGGAAGAAATGATAGCTTAGATTGTAAGTCGCTTCAGAAATGGTTCCATAGAAAATAATAGACCAGTGAATACTCTGAAACTCTTGAAGATCAATCAGTTCAGGGGTAGGGAAGCCTATGACCCTCTGGATGGTGTTAGACTACAACTCCCATCATTGCTGACCATTGAATATGCTGGCTGGGACTGAAGGGAGCTGGAGTCCAACAACAGAGACTAGCCACCTCTGCACTAAACTTTGCATTTTAACACAGCAGCTGTCCTTACATGTCTTGGGTTTCCTCTGTAGATGACTTGGATTTTTAATCTACAGAAATCACTGTTTCTATCTATGATTAAGATGAAGTACTTTGAAATATATATTTTAGCCCTCTGGGCAAATCACTTCAGTGGTCTGTACAGAAATACACAGTGTATTAGTAGGATTAGATAAATTATTAGTGGGCCAGACCAGCTGGACAGAAGTAAGAGTGGAACAGTGCTTTTGTGTTCTTCCATCCTCTTCTAGGTTTGATTTTTTAAAAAAATAATCTTAAACTATCTTCCTCCCTGGGATACCCTCCCATGGACCATCGTATTGCAGAATTAATACAACTGCCACCATGACATGTGATTTGACAGATACCAAGAGATCCCAAACTTGGCTAGTATTCTCTAACCTATAGATTTTCAATGGGGAGGACGGTTACCAATTTTTCGATGGAACCCACCATGAACGCCTCCCTTGTTCTCTTATCATGGCAATGGCGCCCGCCCACCTGAGAGGTGCCAGAACTGAGTTCCTGTTAGTTCCTGCTGAAAAAAGCCCTGCCCTAATTAGAGAAGTGAAGTTACAGGGAACCAGGCAGAGGGCCTTCTCAGCAGTGCTGCCCACCCTGTGGAGTGCCCTCCCATCAAACGTTAAATAACTATATGACTTTCAGAAGACATCTGAAGGCAGCCCTGTATAGGGAATTTTTAAATGTTTGAGGTTTTAGTGTGCTTTTAATACTTTGTTGGGAGCTGCCCCAGAGTGGCTGGGACAACCTAGACAGTTGGGTGGCAAATAAATAATAAAATTATGGTTGTTGTTGATGATGATGATGATGATTCCACTTTCCCTTTTTAGCATCTGCAATGACCTCACTGGACCAGGTCCCAATGCTAATACAATATCGTTGCCACCATCATATCCTACAGAAGGTTTCCCTGCCAGAGGCAGTAGCAGTAGTGGTGGTTGGTCCTTGTTAAATGAAAGCCGATCCTTTTTCATCCTAAAGGCAATTTTCTTTCAGACAGTAACTTTAAAAGTAACCTTTTTATTTCTACTCAGACTAGGAAATGTGCTGATGGCTACAAGTCAATGTAACATTTTCTTTTTCTTGTGACCTGGAATACAAATGAAAATCTAGATTCCTCTGTAAGAATCGCTATGCCAAGTTAAACCTGACATTTTAAAATGAAATTGCTGTGCATAAAGTGTTGGAACCTGAGGTTCCTCTTTTATACCATCATTTCGTCTTTTTCAAATCTTGCTACTGTCCTGGCAACTGAGAACAGTGTGAGCTCACGTGTATTATTATTTTTCCCGGCACACTGAAAACCAGCATGCAGTCCAGGAGAAGACTAGGCTAAAATTCTTCTGCCTGAAATTCTGTTCCCAAGAGGATGGCACAATGTGCTTTTTCCAACCTTGTAGTTTGGTGATAATGTGAAGCAGTGCCATCTTCTGTGCGTGTTCATTCCAAGTGTGTTCAGTGAGGCCTCTTACTTTTAAAGTGAAGCAGGCAGACTTGACACTTCTCAGAAACACCATAACAGAAGCATCAATGGTTAACTTCATATCCACTACATACCTACTCTCTAAGGACAGTTTGCCAAAACACTTTGTACTATGTCATTTGGAATATGTGCCTCTTCTCCTGGTGGATTATCATAATGAAAGGTTATTTATTAAACACCGGACTGAGATCACCAAATTCTTTTCACATGATATGCCAAGGAATAGGCATCAGGTACTAATAACATTTGCTCACCACTAACCAGGATTAGAGTATGACAAGGGATTTCAAAAATCCCTAAACTTTTTTTCAACCACATATTTCCAGTTAGACACATCCTTCAGCCATTCCCTTGTAAATTTTTCCTAGTATCATTTGATCTTTTAATAACAGAAGAATTTTTTACCAACATATCATTTAAATAGGACTGGCTACAATGATGATATGTGCCTTGCAAATCTGATAGGAAATGCATGTTTTCTGTTTTCCATCTCTCTGACCTAGTGCTCCTGGGAGTTTTCAGAAATATATTTTGAGAATGTGTTGTCTGCATGTCAGTTTGCTTTACAGTACATCACACTGGTACCAGTGTGCCCAAAGAGTCTGATCCTATTCACATTAAAATAATCAATGGTGGTTCTGCGAGACTTTATTGGGGCATTAGCGAAGACTTCTTCAGGAAGCTGGAGATTAGTGAGAACTTTTTCAGCTCATCGTGGCAAGGAGGAATAAAATACTGAAAGAGAGACAGTTGGCACCCAAATAAATCTTCCCTACCAAGTTCATCAACACTACCACAAACCATTATGTGTGTGCAGGGAATATCCTGTTCTTATTCCACCAAATGCCTGATCTTCAACTCTTCCATAAGATGGCCACATAGAAACTGTTCCTTATTGCTAGTAGGGATGAAGGAAAAATTCAATGCACATTTAAAAGTTGAATCTACCAAATTCATACTTTTCAATACAAGACAGCCATCCTTCAAAATTCACACTTCCCTGAATTTTGCAATGCAGTTCCCCAAACAAGAAAAGTGTACGAAAATACATACATTGGGGTAACATGTGAATACATTTGTGAAAATAAGATGCAATAATGCATTGTGTTAGTCAGAATTGCTTTGCAAAAATGTGTATATTGGGGGGGGGAGGGGTGCACTAAAATGCCAGTGAAATTTCATGAGGCCTTTAAAAAAGAGGAAGCAAACTCCACAAAATGTGAAGAACTGAACTTAGGTCAGGAAAATGAGAAGCTGAGAGATAACAAAAATGACAGAATTCCCCATCCCTAATTGCCAGTGAAACTATAGTTTTAATATCAGGTGCCTGGATAGATAGAAGCTGCTTTCAGAAAAGCATGAGGACAGCTCTTTCTGGAAATGCCAACATGTAGTCGATTATATCAATCTTCACCAATGAAGATTTCTTTTTTGTTCCATGCTCTTTAAATTTCTTCCTACATTGTTTACTCTTTTTCTCAGTCTGATGGTCCCTATTCACGCATTAGTCACATGTAGGGAAATTGTATGTAGAAAGAGGAATGCAGCTGTTTTCTTCCAATTAATTTCTGCTTCTGGTCTAATCCCTACATCTGGCTTACCCATCTGTATTCTTCTACTGCTGAGCATCTTAAAAGAAATCTTGATATTTGTAAAATAATATACATTCTACGTAATATATATTCTACGTCTGTTCCTCCAAAATCCAACTTCTGACAAATATATAGGGTCATAGGTCATTTGTGTAAGTTTCCCCCCCTGTAATTTGGAGCACCTTTTAATATAGTTGTCCATTCAATAATTTCAGTTTTTGCAACAATTCCTTCCTAGAAAGAATCTGATTGCTTTCCCTTGTTTTCCCATATAAACATCTTGCAAGAGTGAGAATCGATAGAACTGATATTTGCTTTTCAGCTGGAATGTCTCCTTTAATATGATTTAATAAGCACATCACTGGGTTTGAATATAGCTTTATTTCACGTTTCCCCAATTAACCACAACACCATCCTCCAATATTTAACTGCCTTTTTGCACACACACACCACAGAGGGGGAAAAATAGAATTTTGTTCCTGGCTTATCCAGCACTTTTTCCGCGTGCCTTATGTATTTTCCTTATTTTTCCTTATATTTTTCCCCATAAGGTTAGATACATCTGTTTGCTCATTTTTATAATATTCCTTTTGTACTATGTGGCTGGCTATGAAAAATGCTAGATACTTTTGTGTACAAAAAAACCCCACAATTCTTCTGAAACTACTTTTTAATAAGAACTTTACTGCATTTCTTCTATGTTCTTTCCCATCTGCCTTACGACTGTCCATCTTTTAGACGTCTTCTTCTCATTTACTTCTATCAGTTATTTGTTTTCTCTCTATTTAATACATATATCTGTTTCTCCTTCCTCAAGATCAGGCATCCCCAAACTTTGGCTCTCCAGATGTTTTGGACTACAATTCCCATCTTCCCCAACCACTGGTCCTGTTAGCTAGGGATCATGGGAGTTGTAGGCCAAAACATCTGGAGGGCCGCAGTTTGGGGATGCCTGCTCAAGATAGATGTCTCCAAGGTCATGGTTTTCTTCCCATTAGCATGCATGTAAGAGATTATAGAAGCATAGAACTGTGAAGTTGGAAGGGACCTTGAGGATCATCTAGTCCAACCCCTGCAATGCAGGAATATGCAGCTGCCCCATATGGGGGTTGAACCTGCAACCTTGGCATTATCAGCACCACGATCCAACCAACTGAGCTATAATGTGCTGATGATTACCAGTACTGCATTGTATTATATTATTATTTATTACATTATATTAATATTATATATACACAGAAGCATTTATAATATATTTCCAACAGATAAATTTAATTTTTGTTAACTCACCTGGAAATACCAATTAAACACCCAAGGGTGTGGTACAAATTTAAGAAAACAAACAATGCATTGAATCAGTCATGTCAAAAGTGGAGATGGGTGTAATTCAGGCATGGCCAAACATGGCCCTCCAAACATGGCCCTCCAGTTGTTTCGGGACTACAATTCCCATCATCCCTAACCACTGCTCCTGTTAGCTAGGGATGATGGGAGTTGTAGTCCCAAAACAGTTAGAGGGCCAAGTTTGGCCATGCCTGGTGCAATTAGACAAAAAATAAAAATAAAATAGGATTTCCCCCTAGAAATATGTTGCTATAGCAGCCGCTTTCGATAAATCCTCCTGAGGTACATCATTAAATATTATATTGCATTGTGCTTTGCCTCACTTTAACCAACAAGCTATGTAGTGAGGCAGAGGAGGTGATAATGATAAATTCCATTTACAATTTACTTTTACAGTGATAAACACAATTTTTATAACTTGAGGTAGAGATTTGTGCAAAGGCTGCATCATGCTCAGTGCAAATGAGGTCCTTCCCTTTGCCCTGCCACCGTTGAGGAGGTTAGCATCATAAGATGGGACAGTAAGTAAAGAACTGATTTCTACACTGCATGGTATACAACCTTCACCTAAGCTCTCCAAGCTTCCAGCCATGCACAGAGCCAATGGGCAGCATTGTAGGTGCTGCAGTTCCCATTGAACAGGACGATCTGAAGAACTGAGAAGAAAGCTTCGTTGAGGACACTGAGACTTAATTCCTGGATAAATATTCTTAGGGGTGCACTGAAATTAGCATATATGAATCTGTAGACTCCATCATTGTTGATTTCAGTTGGCCTTCCCCTCCAAGCAAAACGGTTTAGGATCAGAAGGTAATAGGATGCAGAGGAGATCTAGTTGCTACTGTTAGCATTTTTCTGTGGAATTTTACAACAGGACACAGGTTCTTGCTTTTGATTCCATGACTCTTATGATACCCATGCAAAGATCCAGGAGACCACCCTTCCTTTATGTCTAGACAGGAAAAGGCCATGGAGTCTCTAAACTATAGAAGTGAATGCCAGATTCTTGTTACTGCTATAACATGTGGTCATGGCGCAGCAAAGGTTGAGAGCCTCTGCAGCAGAGACGGTGTCTGCAGTACTAATCAATCCAACATGAGTGATAAAATCATTTTTAAAGGTGATAAGCTAATAATACTGTCCATGGATCACTGATAATGCTGACAAGCTCATAGCTCAGCTAGGCTCCTGAAAAATATCCAGAAGAAATCAAAATAATTGACTCCAGCTGTAGACTATGAATCTCTACCCAAGCTGAAGCACAAATCTTTTGAATTGACTTTCAATCAACATTGTAAAGCTCTGCTATGCAGGCATGGTCTAAGACTCTAAGTAGTGGCTTCTTTCTCCAAGAAGTCTCCAAAGCTCTGGGAAACCCAGCTAGGAGAGGAGTGTGTGTCTCATTCATCATCAGGCCTTTAGTTCTTCTGTTCCCCATTATCAAGACCTATCAAGATACTGACAAGAGGGGAGGGAGGGAGGGAGGGAGGGAAGGAAGGAAGGAAGGAAGGAAGGAAGGAAGGAAGGAAGGAAGGAAGGAAGGAAGGAAGGAAGGAAGGAAGGAAGGAAGGCAGGCAGGCAGGCAGGCAGGCAGGCAGGCAGGCAGGCAGGCAGGCAGGCAGGCAGGCAAGACTAAAGCACTTCCTGAGTTTATAGTTCTCTGTGATGTAGGCCTCTCAAGCATACTCAGATACTCCAACTCTGGAAGCTGTAAGTGGCAGGGAGGAGAGCTATATTGTTGTTCAGTTTCTGAGGAACAATCAACCTGTTGCTGCCACACAGATATTAATGAGCAGTGGCTGCATACCTGGTGAACTAGCCTAGTTCAAAAGATAGCATAGCTCGGGGCTACCCAATGTGATATCCCTCAGATATTGTTGGACTCCAACTCCCATCAACCCCTGCCAGCCTAGCCAATAGTCAGAGATAATGCAAGTCTGTCCAACAGCATCTAACTGTTTTAATTATGAGCATAGAATGAAAAGAGAACGGAATTGGCAGAGATGCAACAAATAGTCTGCAGACACATAGAATGGGTCTAGAGTGGAAGCTAAGTAGAATCAGACCTGTTGGCTGCAAAGATAAGAGACTACTCTGCATTCTCTGTTCTGGGTTCTTCGAAGGAACACTGGTATATAATACAAGTGTAATAAATTTTAAGTGAGGTACAGTTTGAAGTCTAACCCATTTCACAAATAAATGACATCATTAAAATATAGAATAATCCACCCAGCAGGCCTGGCTGGGAGAAAGCCATCTTAGCTAACGAAACATGCCAAACTCAAGTAAAGCTGAAGGCATGCAGTCAACAGATCAGTTCATTCAGCTAAGAAATCAGGTATATTAATGGCGAAAGGGATATGACCACATCTTGTTAGTTTGGACATCCCTTTGGTGACGCCATTGTGCTGTATTTGGAGTAGGAGGCTGTAAAACTGAGGTGCTAGAACTGGGACCTGAGACATTCAGAAAGTTCCTTGCAGTGGCAACAGAGCTGGCCTTCCTTCCTTATTGTAAACTGAAATTTGAAACAAAAAAAAGGTCTTCTGGAAAAGGAAGGCATGCAAGCATAATCTGAGTTTAAGATAAGATTTAAAGGCAACTCAGCCTCTCAGAGTGGCTGGGGCAACCCAGTCAGATGGGTGGGGTACACATAAATTATTATTATTATTATTATTATTATTATTATTATTATTATTATTATTTTATTTGCTTCAAGGGACACAGTTTCTGCTTTGAAGGTCTAACTACCAGGGGCATGATGACTTAGGCCCCAGATCCCTGAGCAGAATACAGTGCAGCACTTAGGGAGTTGTTTGATCAGTTGAGACAAAGGGTTAAATTTTGGGTGCGATTGAATATGCAAAACTAAGTTGATAGAAAGAATGCTGAAATTATCTATAATATGGCAACAGTTCTATGTACCATGGGAGAAAGGTTGTTGGAAAGGTTTGTTGGCAAATCAGGCTAGAGGAAAGCAAAACAATTCTGGGATATGGAGATGAGTTCCAGATCATTGACAATATTACATTTGCCACCGTCTTGACAAAATAAAGCACAAGGAAGTTGTTTGTGTCTGTCTCTGAGCCAAGCTTAACTCCCTATTGAAGTCAATGGCAGAATTCCCATCCACTTTTGACAGAAGCTACGGTTATGTGTTCTGACTGTGTGCAACAGACATTTCAATTAAAGAGCGTATGAATCACATCGTTCTGTCCTTGGCAACTGAAAGCTCAAGACAGCAGGGTAGGAAAAGCATAACACAACTGCAAATGGAAATAATTTTCCTATTAACTTTTTTTTTAAAAGAGACGTTCAAAGGAACATACAAACTAAGCTACCAGTGGCTTATTTCTCTCCAGTCCCATTTTTAGTCCTTGATGTCTAGAAACTGGATGTATATTGTGGAGGGTTGGGTTCAAATTCTATTTCAGCTGTGTGCCCCAATTTCCCATGAGTAAATAGGAATAATAGTGTCCACTTGTTTTTTTATGAAGGCAGATACATATTTTAAAGCACACAGGATTGGTGCATAAAATATATTACTACTACGAATAATAGTAGTGACTCATTAAGATGGAAAAATATTTGTGTTTAATATAGAAGTGAAATTCAGTTCACATGTGATTTCTCTTTGCTTTATTACCATGCACTAAAGCCCTATTCTGAATGAAGATCAGTTTACTCGCTCATAAACTAACATGCAGGAGACACGGGCCACCTCCTCTAGCATGTTACCTTCACACCATTTACAGCATTTCCATCTGTACACATGGAGGCTCCCTGTATGATTCAGAAGCTTGGCCATGCAGAGCCCTAGGCATTTCCCTGCCACTTCTTGCTACCTCCCACACCCATTGTTGACCTTACCAGTGTTGGAGCTCTGACCTTGGTCCTGGCCACTGGAGGATTCAGTAGCAATGAGGAGGCAATGCAAAGGAGGAATCAGACATCAGATCTCCAACTCTAATACTGGAGCTCTGTCTTCAGCATTGGCAAGGGATATCTGGTATATCCTTTGGCCCTGGAATGCCCTCTTGGGGTCCAAACAATTACAGCCCATGCTTTCAATTAAATTGCATAGCCCTAGAAGAGATATATAGTGAGGGAGAGGGATATCTGAGTAAAAAAAATGAGACGTATAAATTATCATATAATGATTGACATGTTGTGGGTGCCACCACAAAAATGGCTGCCACACACAGGGAGGTGCTAGTTCCAGTGATTACTGGTGGGGGGGGGGGAAGCCTATATATTGACTGTACTGTAAATACATTTCAGTGTACAGGCTCCACAGAATGAAATACAAAATAGAAAAGAGAAAAACTTGAACTGGGGCTTGTTTTAGGTAAGATTATACATGCTTTCAGGTTAGAGAAAAGAGAGTACAGTGGTACCTTGGTTTACGAACTTAATCTGTTCCGGAAGTCTGTTCTTAAACCAAAGCGTTCTTAAACCAAGGCGTGCTTTCCCATAGCAGTGGGGGACTCAATTTACAAATGGAACACACTCAACAGGAAGCGAAACATGTTCTTATTCCAAGGCAAAGTTCACAAACCTACTTCCGGGTTTGCAGCGTTCTTAATCCAAATTGTGCATAAACTTAGCTGTTCTTAAACCAAGGTACCACTGTAATTAAAATGTGAGTCGGCCTCAATATATTTATCAAAATATTTATATTCTGTCGTCTCATAAAAAATATCAGGGCAGCGTACAACAATAAGTATGCAATAAAACATAAAAACCATTAAAAACAGAAAAAAATAATCATTAACGATGAACAGCAAGTCAAAAGGCTTTAAACAGTTGCGTAGTCCTGTCGGCATAGGTTAGGTTGTTTTCAGTCAAACAGTACTGGGAGATTGCTGTTGGTTTCTTTCCCCTCCCTGCTTCCTCAAAGATAAGACCCTCAAATAAACATTCAGCTTTCCTCACAGTGTCTGTGTCATGGTACACCAGTAACCTTGTCAAACCACAGCAAATTGATGAGGATATTGAGTGTAGCTCTCCCTCCTTGTCAGAATGAAAGCCACCTTCTATCCTCCGTCCCAAGAAAAACTCACTGATCCAAAGCTGAACTAATAGAAGATGAATGAAGGTGTTGCTACCTGAAGCTGTACAAATACCTAGTTTTGTCAGGAACAACTTGTTTTTCGTTCCTTTGTGAAAACAGCCAGCCATGAAGAAAATAAAATAAAATCGTACTTACTTATGTTAAAGCTTTTAATCTTTAAGGTCCTCCTAATGTCTGCAGCATGTGTCTCTAAGTAATCTTTACATTTAAACCCAATAATCCCTAATCTTTCCCTATGATGCACATAATCCTTTGATGCTACATGGAGCAGAGTTCAGGAACCAGCCCAAGAAGACTGTTCCTTTTAAATAAAAAAAACACATAAAGTTGAACATATTTTCCTTTGCCCACCCACAAAAGTTTAATCTTTTCTGTGACTGAAGTTGGCTTTCAAAGTTTCCATTCCTGCAGGTTTCCTTATTAAAAGGAAGAAGACAATTGCCTAGTGTTCTGACTAAAGGAAAGGACCTCTCAGTAAAAAATCTTGAAGCGGCTCCTGAAAATGTTGGAAGACATTTGAAAAGGAATTCGTTCACATTTTGAACAGTCCTCTTTATTGTTTCTGTTATCATTAACTTTCCATGATAATATTCAAACAGGGACATAGGAAGCTGTCTTATATTGAGTAAGACCATTCAGGGCCGACCCACCCATTTGGAAAGGTGAGGCAACTACCTCAAGTGGCAGAATTCACTGGATCCTCAGGGGCAGCAGTTCCACTTTCCATGGAAATTGCCACCCAGTGCCATGGTGGCAGCGGAAGCTGTGGTGCGCTCCTTGAAGGCCAGATCTGCCACCACTTTGGGAGCCCACCCCCCAGCGTCCTCTCACCAAATAGGAGGCACTGCTGGTCTCCTTGAACCCCCAGAGAGTAAATGACGAGGATTATCCCCCGAGGTCTCCTGGGCTCTGCACCCACCCAGCATGATTTAGAACAGCTCCCTCCCTGGTGGCAGCCTTTGATTTCCACTTCAACTGTCAGGTAAGGTTGATTTGACACACACCCATTGTTTCCAGTGTAGAGCTTCACTCATCCCCTGTTCCCTGGTGCAGAGCTAACTTTCTGCGGCTTGCCTCAGGTACCAAAATGTATTGGGCTGGTCCTGAGACCACTGGTCCATCTAACTCAGTATTGACTTGCAGCAGCTCCCCAGAGTTTCAGACAATGGTCTCTTCCAGCTACACCTGGAGATGCCAGAAATTGAATCTGAAACTTTCTGCATGCAAAACAGATGCTTTATCACTGACCTACAACTCTCTCCCTTAAATAATGTTATGCTATCATACATTTGCACTCCTCCATTATTCTAGGGATAATCACAGGGTTTATCTGCACATAGTTGATACCCTTGAAAACCCATGCTCACCCCTAAAATCCATGCTCACTATTCCTAACATACTACATACAGCTATTTTTGTTATTACTTAATGTTGAATGCAGGCCTTACCAGTGGACATTCACAGCTATCATTACATAATATCTATAGATGATATTTATGTTGATTATGTTGATAGTCTTCTATAGGAACCAGTGAATCTCCACATCTTATTAATTAAGACTTCTAATAGTTATACATGGAAAGATATTAATACATAACATCTCTGTCTGGAAAATAATCTACCAAGAAATAAACTGAACATTTGTATAATAAGTTGAAGGTATAACTGTTCTTTTTATCTAAATTGTTAGCACTAGACCTCAAAATGAGGAAATTGAGTTCAAATTCTCAGTTATAAAGCTTACGCGGGACTTAAGGCTTTCCTCACAGGGTAGCTGTGATAAAAAAAAGGTTGAGGGGGATATATTGTGTTACTTTGTGTTCCTTGGAGAAAGGCTGGTTTTAAAATAGCACAAGTAAAATAGAATGGAGCAAGATGCTGTAAAGATTAATGCTTGGGATCTGTGTAAGCAAATATAGTTTTAATGAATTTGAATGCATGGAAATCCAAAGAAGACAAACTTTACCATTTTGTATTTGGTTTTTACATTTGTAAGAGCAGGGTTGTGTGTTGTGTGATACTGATCCTGCTTTGAAGGTAAGAGTGCAAAGAGGTTAGAGAAACAGATGGGGAATTCCAAATTTTAAAATTTGGTTGCCTGGTATCCAGAGTCTCTGCCACAAGAGATGCCACAAGCATTTCTAAAATTCCTTCAGTAGCACCTTAAAGACCAACTAAGTTTTTATTTTGGTATGAGCTTTCGTGTGCATGCACACTTCGTCAGATACACAGTGTATCTGACGAAGTGTGCATGCACACGAAAGCTCATACCAAAATAAAAACTTAGTTGGTCTTTAAGGCGCTACTGAAGGAATTTTTTTATTTTGTTTCGACTCAGACCAACATGGCTACCTACCTGTAACTAGAACAATCATTTCTGTTTTATTTTCTGATGGCTTCCCGCTATTATGGGTGTCTTCATTTTAAGAGATTTTGCTTGTCTGTTTTGCCTGCTGGAAGGGGGCCCATGGAGGAAATAGGGCACATCAGTTCTTTTACTAGCTAGTAAACACACAGAAATCAGAAATTCTTTGAAACTAATATCTGCAAAGATTCATGACCCATGTCAATTATGCAGTGCAGATTTGTCGCAGATCATTAGTGGGATTTAACTGACTAGACACTCCAGCAAAAGCCCATGCAAGGTCTTTCGCTGGTGTAACAGGGCTTCGCCACCCTCCTTGTGCATGTTGGGTGAAGACATCTCCACTCCTTCTCTGATGTGAACAATGTTGTGCAAATGTGGCTTGAAACACAGCAGGGGGAAATGACTTTGCTGCATTTTAAGCCACTAATGTGAACATGCCAAAAGAGAAACTGAAATTGACATGCTTGTCCACACCTATATGAGAATATTGCCAATGAGCTTATAGAACCAAGTCTTGCATATGACAAGCATGTGACAGACGATACAATTTTATTAGAAAGAGGAAAGCATCACTCAAGTGTTTGTTTTTAAAGCTTCCTAAAATTACAGTATCTACCATGTTTGCATGCAAAGCCTGCAGATATAAAGATATTTTTGAAAAAATGAGCTGCTGCTTCTTCTTTGGAAGAAAAAACCTGTGTTGTTTTTAAGGGCTTTATGGAAAATTAGAATTGATTAGTACAATCCTGTTGTCTTAAACTCAATGGGAGCTTTGCCATTGATCTTAATAGGATGTGGTTTGCATCCCGTGCCTTTCCTTTTATAATAATTAATGAGCAGAACTAGTTGTAACTGCAACCAGGCAGGAAAAATTATTACAGGGTAAATAAATGCTAGTTCAGATGAATATTGTGGCCTTCATCCACCTTGGAATGTTGCTGGGTTACTAAATGGAAGCAGTAAAAGATCAGAGAACTGCTAAGCACTATGAGACCAGGAGGTGGAGGAAGGGGTGGGTGGGAGTCAGCCAAGAACAGCAAGATGTGGATATAGTTTTAATGGTGAATAATAACTTTTCATCTTCTGGCCAAACTGGGTATCTGTTATGAATAGTCACCACACCATACACAGACACTCTGTTTCCACAAGACCATGTACCATGGATTGCATATCCCTGTAAGACTCCTAGCCTGGGGGGTTGTGTGTGGTTGTATGATTTCCAAGTTCTTAGCCACTTTGGATATGGAGTAAACATTTGAAAGCTTCTGCTTCAAGTTCCAACGGGTCATGATCAAACAGAACTTCTGAAGGTCAGAGCTAGAACAGCAGAGAAGTTGCAAGGAGTCCAACTATGTCCATTTGTGGTCTTTCGTTATATTGACAAGTAGACGAAGATCTGATTCAAGAACTGTTGGGGACTAATAGAAATAAAGATAGCACAGTGGTACCTCAGTTTAAGAACAGTCCGGTTTAAGAACGATTTGGTTTACAAACTCCACAAAATCGGAAATAGTGTCTTGGTTTGAGAACTTTACTTCGGTCTAAGAACGGAATCCAAACGGTGGAAGGGCATCGCGGCGGGAGGCCTCATTAGGGAAAGTGCGCCTCGGTTTAAGAACGGTTTTGGTTTAAGAACGGACTTCCAGAACGGATTAAGTTCGTAAACCGAGGTAACACTGTAGAGAGGGATCAGAGTACTGCTTTTTCTGAGGCAGGAAACCACAGTACCACACACTGGGAGTTATGCTTATGGGTCTCTCTTAGTATTATAGTCTTAAAAATGTGAAAAGCCAGTAGTTTAAGAGCCATGAACACCGTCATCAGAATGCTACCCACCATATAAGAGTTGCGTAGCTCAGTGGCACTTAAGATACATTTAAGAATATATGCCATTTCCCAAACACTTAATAAACAATAATTTCTCCCCATTTGTAGGTTATACCGATAGCTATCCTTTCTGCTCTTAACAAGCAGGCTCCTGTTTTCATATTTCAGTTACTGCTATCTCATGAGCAGCCTGTATACATCCAAATAATGAATACGTTGGAATGGATTAATCTCCACCACAGCATCAAGTTTTGCCTGCGAGAAAGGAGGTTCACACACTAAATTCATTTCCCTTTCTAAAAATACCTTCAACATTTTTAATGTTCTGCTTTTGAGATCAACTTTACTAAGGTTATCTAGATTTACAACAGGTGATGCCGTTTTAGATGTTTAAGACAATACAATGAAAGAGATTTCAGAGGAAAGCCCATTTTTATTTTTTTATTTAGAAATGACTGGCAATAAATTCAGCTTGGATAAAGGAACAGGTTATACGATGATAGGGGAAATATGGGTTATTACTGGCTAAGTACAAAATGACTTCATAAAAGTGCAAGTGGTCTTATACAGGACAAGCTACTATATCATCCAGTTAAGCTTTTTGAGGGGAGGAGGGCAATGGGAGGGATCACCTTTTATCTCTCCAAGATGCTGAACATCTGGTAACCAGCTTTCATGTTGCTCATTTTGTTGGCCCCCTAAAAGTTTAGTTGTAAAGGAAAAGCCATTACACAACTTCAGCCTGGCCTCTTACAATAAATATCTTGAGAGAGCCATTGATATGTTTGATGATAATCTGCTTATTTATGGACATGCTAGTAACTTTATAGGTCATACGGGTTCCGCCTGAACCTTCTGCTTTAGACAAGATACTTGTTCTTCCAAGTTATGGAGCAGAAGCGCAGCTATATGTTCTCAAACGGAATGCATTGTAGAAATAAATGGTATAATGCAATCCAACTGTACGATTCAGGCAGCACTGAGATTGGCCTGAATTGGTACACCAGGCTAAGTAACTTACCAGTTGTCGTTTGAACACCCGTCACCCTGATATACTGCCAGCTTTGGAGGGGGACTTCAAGGCTCAATAACAATATAAAACAACCTATTTGATATTCAGCCCATCATAGTTGCAGCTCGCATGGTGAATTATAGACTAGAGACCCAAAATAATGTCAAGCATCCATCATTTTCAAAGAATGTTCCAATCTTGCCCTGTCAAAAGTTACAATACACATAAGGAAAGTTATGGATATATGGAGAGAAATATTCAAAAACAATTTTTGGGCCCACAGAATACAGACCTATTCCAACTCTACTAGACTGGGCAAGAAAATGGGACAGTGATTGATACGTATTACAAACTTTCCATAGAATGGGAAATGTAAGGCTTCTCTTGTCTGGGGATGAATGGCAATTGCTAATGTATGCACTAGAACATCTAATGATTCCCATGCGAGGAATTGTACTCTTGTCCTGTGCAATCCTTATCTTGTTTATTTTATTTAGTCAAAATCTCTTTAGGTCACCTTTAAGGACAAGAGCTCTCTCAATGCGCTTTATATGGTAAAATAATATACAAAATAAAACTTTATATATCTGCCTTTCACCTTTCCAGAAAACATTCAAGGTCCACAACCCATGCAGAAATAGTACGCCTAACTCTGTTGGATTGTGACCACAGAAACTTCCTAATTAGAATTTTAGACAACACCGTAGTAATGTTAAAAATCACACTAAAAACAACAAAGCAATAAAAGCAACAATGAAATAATAATAAATTTCAATCTATTGTTTAAAAAGTTCTGACTGCAACAGATGCTTCCTTGTTAGCTGAAAAGTATGTTCAATTCTTGCCAACCATTGCTAAATTCAGAACTATAACAGGCAAGCACAACAATATTCTTTGTCATAGCCACAAACTAACAATAACATCACATGGTTCTGCATAAGTAGTATCTCTCTTTCTTGAAACTGTGTATGTGGGTTTGTGGGATTTGTGGGAACCTACTATAAAAATAGATTTTTGATGAGAAAATACATGAGATAAAGGGTTTGGGACAAAAGGAAAAGCAGGAATGGAGAAAATTTATATTTAATGTCTGGGAAATTTCAAATATATACAAAACCACATTTTAGTTTTAACTTGAAGGCAACTCTGTGTTTCTCTTTTAGTAAGATTAACAGGATCTCAGTAGAAGATGCATCTGTTCAAAAGTAAATATGCCCAGAGGCGTTAAACTTTATCATAATCTGATGGCAGATTTTGGATTGTTAGCCTGCAACTCAGTGCACACTGACCTGAGAAGAATCTTCTCAGAACAGAATGGGACTTATTTCTGAGTAAACATGCATAGGATGGCACAGTAAGTGCTTCATCCCCAACATCCTGAACTCACTGAGACAGAACCAGAAGAAAACATATTATAGTTTTGGTTTGGAGACCTACAGCAGTCAGGTTGCGATTTGGGGGGGGGGGAACATTATCAGGCATGGTTTCCCTCCAGTTTCCAACCACAAATGTCCAGCAGAGGCTGGAGGTCTGAGATAAAAGACTTGGGGCTCAGTTACATCATTTTAATAGACACAGTTAATGGAGCTGTTTGGGGTTTCAGATCTGCCAAACCTCATCATTCAGGTTTGGCTCTGGAAAAGCAAAAACATGTTCAGAACGGTTTGGATCTTGTTCCATTTTATCCAGATCAATGAACTGAGGAGGTGGGATTTGGGAAGGAAGAGAATGGTTGGATAAGACATCTAGTCAGTTCCCCGCCTTTAAATTAGATAGGAGATTAATAGCATAACATTTCTTTACAATGAAAGAAACCAGATTTTAAAAGTACCAGAACTCATGGTTTAATTTAGGGCTCTATCCAGCATGGCAGTGAAACCTTTATATGACCACAGCAACCAAGAACAACTGTGGTGGCAGGATTGGTCATTTAGGCAATTCTGGACAGGAAGAGATTAATCTCAGTCCAAGAGTCAATCTGCATATGAGCCTTCCATGTAGTACAGCATTGTGTAGAACAGCAGTGTAGGAATGTATTTGACATTACTGTATATAGTTTCCACATAGCAAGGTTCTACTCAATTAAAATTTCTGCAGATTCCATTTGAATAGACTTCCATTAATAGAAGCTAGGCAATGTATTTTGTATTTCTCAAGTGCTTGCACCAATATGCCAACGTGTTATTCTGCTAAAGCATCCATGAACACATGCAGAAATGATTGTATAAACTGGGTGATATATGGACAGCAAGACGGTGGCTGCTGGTAGACAATATATCCAAAATCTCTTCTTTTAGTGGTTTTCAGTAAGACAGAGAAAGCATGCTACCAAATTACAGTAATATTGATGATTCTGAATGGTTTCATAAGTTTATACAAGTCATGTCTACAATAGTAATAAATTGTGCCACATTGCATTTTTGGCTCACTCAAAGCTGGAGTTCTGAGCAAACTATCTTCAAAATCAATTATAACATTCTGAAGTTTTCTCTTGCTAGACTTTTAACAAATTATTGAATTACAGAGTAAAGTATTTCCTCCTAAATACACAGAAATTAACTTAATTTCTTTTTGTGCTCTATATATTCCTTGATCTACACTGTTATTCCTCAGAGATTCCACCCTATACTGTATCCCTACTCTGGTTTCCTTTCGCATTTCCATTCTGCAATATGGTTCCATTTAGACACAGCTTGATAATTTCATAACCCAATTTATATTTTCTTCCACTATAAAGAATGGCTTTAGTTTCCTTTTATGCACCCAGCATGTAACAAATGGGAAAATGAACAAACACAATATACAGTGCCATTATGATTTTATGACTCTATATGAAATTAATTGTAAAAATCATTTTGCTTCAGTAACAAAAAGGCCTATATTTCCAACTTAATGCTTGGATTTGTTTTCTAGACTCAACTGGTTCAAATAGGAAGAAATCTGATTCAAAATGTAATACTGGCTATATATTTTAATTGCACTGGAATAGTACTTCATGGCTCATGAATAATTCTTCTTGGCTCATCTCCTTGACACTGGCTAAGCATTCTAGTATATTTCTGAGCAACAAGTCCCCTGTTATTCTCAGGTACTTCTTTGTTATCTTCTCTGTGAAATGAGAGGGGAGGATTAACTTGGAAGATCCACTCTAGTTTCAGGCAACGGCATTTCACTTATCAATGAAATAATGAATGGATTCCCTGGTGAGGTATGATTACATGCTCGCCCCCAGCACAGTATCCTATTATTACTCAGCTAAAAGGAGATTAAGTAATCTAATTCTGCATAGCAGCTTCTTCTTTTTAAGAATACCGGCAACAAGAGTGTAACAATACCCTTCACAACTACTTTACCCCCATCCCTAACCCCTGCCGTGACAGAAAATTAAAAACAAAGTAGTGGCCCAGCGATAACATTTTTTTAAAAAAAAACAACTAATCAAAATTAAGGGGAGTAAGAATTAGAAAAACTCTCAGGAGATACCATGACATATACAGGAGCAGAGAGACCAAGAAATGGAGAAACCTTTTGGAATTATGTAGATGGAGCAACCTCATGATGAAAACAGTAATTTGTGCAAATAAGGTAGAGGCTGCATACACACTAATCCATTTGTGACACAAAAGTGTAGTTTTTGTCAATCCAGAATCTTCATGCTCAGCCTTCAATCAAAATTGATTTGAGAATTAGCTTTTATGTTTTGAATGAACCCAGTTTCTCAAGAAGCACTTCTCAGGGGCAAAACATGTGCAATGGAACTGGATTGTGCATGAACTACATAGAAAAAGGCAAGTCCCCAGTCCCCATGGATTCTGGGATAAAATGCCATGTTACGCACCCTGTGCTTCTGAGGACCAGGGATCACACATTTGAGGGAAGGGGAAGCTGTAGTTTTTAGAGTTTCTTTCCCTGCATGTTACACTCCCAACATCCACATTTTTGTGGGAAATTTTGTCACAAGGCAGCCCACAAATATATAACAACAATATATGAAACATGTCATTTAAAACTAAAGGGAAAACACTAAAAGTAACAGGATTAATATATAGCCAGCACCTACAATAAAACAACAATCAACCTCAGCAGAACTTTAAAATTATGATACTACCACAATGAAACAGCACCACAGATGTCAGGTCCAATTAAAATCAATACAGAAAAGCCCCATATTGTAATCAGTGGGACACTATGTGAATACACATAGCTTAGAGTGTTCTACTTTATATTGCAATGAGATAATCCTTCAGATAAGGAAGGGATAAGAAACCTACGGCCCTCTGGATATTTTTGGACCACAGTTCCCATCATCCCTGGTCATTGTCCATACTGGCTGGAGCTGATAGGAACTGGAGTTCAACGACATCTGGAAGGTCACATAGCTTCAAGCTTATCACATCTGCAGCCATAGGAAAAGCCATAATTCTACTCCCTGATGATTCCATAAACTTTAGAAGGGAGTGAAGAGAGGACAGTCTGCAATAATAGGAACATAGGGAGCGTCTTATAACGAGTCAGAACATTGGTCCATCTAGTTCAGTATTGTCTACACTGACTGGCAGCAGGGATTGAACCTGGGACCGTCTGCTAGCAAGGCCTCAAACAGGGAAAAGTATTCAGGAAAGTCTGAGCCAGTTTCAAGTTCAAAGAGCAAGCAATTGCCCTTAGGAGAAAATGCAAACTATTTATATTTGGCTAGAATTATGACCAGCCATAATCAAATGTCTTTATACTACATAGCAAGTGGCAGAGCCAAAGTACAACAAGATGTAGCCTATTCTACGGAATCTCTAGAAATGTCCACTATTGTCATGCTGAACTAAATAAATACCAGTGGGATTACAGAAATTACATTCAACCAGCAAATGAAATATAGTAAATATGAGACAAATTCCAAAGGGACTTAACACGCTTTTCCCCTTCCCATCTTTGTCTAAGCCGTAGTTCACTGAGGAACTGTTTACATTCTGGAGAACTGTGAATATTACCACCCTTGATATATGAAAATACACAACACTGTGAAAAACTTCATAGTTACAATTCTCAGTGAATTTCTTCTCAGGAACTCATGATAAAGACTGCAAACCAGCCTCTTGGTGAACAGCTGGTAGATCACCGTTGCTGGGAGTTCCTACCTGGTGGATCTCTTAAGAAGTTCATTTTCAAAATGTCTGTATTTCAAAATAGGTAGTTGGTTTAGTCTGTTGAAGGAAAAAACAGCAAAGAGTCTTGAGATACCTTAAAGACTAACACATTTCTTTGGGAACTTTCACCTGCTAGAGACCACTTCATCAGATGCAACAAATCCTTTACACCAGGATTGGGCAGATTTCAGGCTTATAGGACCTAATCTTTATTTTACCTTGGGCAAAACAGTAGCTGATCCAGGTGGGCATAAACTAAGGGTTAAGAACTTCTCTGAGCACACGTAGAGTCGAGGAATATTTAATCAACACTAGGATCAAGTTCACAAGTCCTTTCACATAAAAAGATGCACTCATAGTTTCCCCCAAGCATTGTTTTTTTAGCAGAAACACCTAATTTATGGTGTGTTAGGAAAAGCTTTTGTTAGACAGTTAGGAGTCAGAACTCCTTGCCAACCCACTGCAAGTAAGGTAAATCTCGATCTACCTTAAGAGCATAAGAAGAGGTCTCATGGATCAGTCCAAAGTCCCATGTAATCCAACATTCTGTTCTCACAGTGGCCAATCAGGGGAGAAGCCTGCAAGAACCTTAGCACAACAGCACTCTCCCCACTTGCAATTCCCAGCATTTAGTAGGCAACATAGGATGTAGAATATAGCCATTGTGGCTATCAGTAGCCTTCAATACCTTCTGCTAATCCCTGTCTTATTGTGATCTCTCAAGACCAGACCCACAGAGGGAGTCTCTTTTTAGATGCTATAAAGCAGGGGTCACCAAACTAAGGCCCGGGGCCCGGATGCGGCCCAATCCCCTTCTAAATCTGGCCCGCAGACAGTCCAGGAATCAACATGTTTTTACATGAGTAGAATGTGTCCTTTTATTTATAATGCATCTCTGGGTTATTTGTGGGGCATAGGAATTCGTTCATATTTTTTTTCAAAATATAGTCCGGCCCCCCACAAGGTCTGAGGGACAGTGGACCAGCCCCCTGCTGAAAAAGTTTGCTGACCCCTGCTATAAAGCCTGCCTCTTCCGTCTTTTCTCTCCACTTCTTTTCAGTCCCAAACCTATTCAAGAGAAGATGTCTGCACACTCCTAGAGTCCATCTTATTACGATAATTTGGATAGCACAGATAATAAAGGGGCAAGGAAATGGAACTCTTGAAATAAGGGAGACGAAGTGGTCAGTTGAACTTGCATTGAGGAAAGGCTACAGAGAAAAAGAAGCAAAATAGAAAAAAATTCCTTCAGTAGCACCTTAAAGACCAACTAAGTTTTTATTTTGGTATGAGCTTTCATGTGCATGCACACTTCTTCAGATACCTGAAGAAAGAGAAAAAGAAGAAAAGCAGACTTTTAATTATATGCTGTTCAGCTGTCCCTCTTTAATTGTGTTGTAATGGTAGGTGATGCCCTTCTGCTATGGACCTTTATTTTTCACAGTTCAGATGTTATTGCCATGAACGTTTTCCTCAGAGCTAAAATTTGGCACAAGATCTCAGAAAAGGGGTGTTGTTAAATTTGAATGTCAGCATATTTCATGCTTATGAAATGTTCTTTTATATTACTGTTTCTTCTACCCACTCTCAAAAATGATGGTGTCTGTTTACAAAATGGGTGCATTATTAGTCCTTAATGGAGCATAGTAGCTTTAGATCAAAATTGTTATGTGGTTTTCAAGGAGACATTATTGTTCCCATGTGTGATGACTTTTTTATATGGCCAGTGGTTTTTGTTGTGATGTTTTCAGCATATGGCATGAGTATCACACTTGACAGTTGACTTTAATTTTAGTCCAAACCAGTCAATCGACATGACTTAAACAAAAGGACTTTAATCCAGGAATAAGAAACTCCTAAATTTAATGTGACTTGCTACAAAGCTTTAAGCAAGTCTTATGACAGCTAACATGGCTCCACCAATTTGAATTGCTGGAATAATTGAATTGCCCAATTTATGATGCCTTAAGTTTTGTAAGATCTAATCAAACACAAGGCCAACTGATTCAGTAAAAATACTTCTCATTTCCACAGGATTATGGAGATGTAGCATATGAAGGACCATGCGAGTTAGAAAGTCCAACCCCTCTCTAGAAGCAGGGGATCTATCTATATATTCCATTTTCAAAAATCTGTAAACCCTTATTTCTATTATGACCGCTCACATGTAAGACTGGAATTAGAGTTTAAGGCAGGTGTGGGGAATCACTTTCAAAAACCTAAGCTCTGATGAACACACAGAAATGCTCCCCTCCCTGGACAGCTTTCCCTGTAATTTCAATGGTAAGGTACAAGTCACAAATTCATTTATTTGAGGATGTCTAAATGCACAAGAGATATGCCTGCTTACAGTTGCATACACACATTTTAAAGCACTGTATGTTGTTTGAAAAGTCTATTATGTCTCTTATAAGCGGCCAACAATGGCAATACCCTCAAATAATGTTAAATAATACTTCAAACTAACTGTTTAGCACCCAATTCTGTGGCTACGGTGCTAGAAATATTATCTGTTAGTACTGAAAATGATAATTTGTCATTCATACTTTTAGAACTATAATTTAAAACATTTCTATACTGCCCTTTGTCAATATTACCAGGGTGGTTCACAGCAACACAATGAAAAGACAATAAAATACATTGCAATCCACATTAGACCAACCAGATGCCACCCAAGCTCAGTATTAACAACACACAAATGCCTGGGTGAACAGATGGGTCTTTTAGCAAGCATTGAAAGCACATCAAAGTCGGTGCTTGCTTTATTTCAGAGAGGAGGCGGTTCCATATGAGTTGAGATGTCCACATATTCCCACTTGCAGAAACTATCAAAAGAACAAAGCAACAGTACAAAAACAACCCTGCCATTTGTGGGCCTGCTGGCAATGATTTAGTCCAAAAAGCTTTCACAATGGAACTAAGTATGCACAATTTAGAGACTCGTGTAATTAAACAAAATATTGTCTAGAGTATTGTCTGCTCTGCAAGCCAAACTAGAGGCAGTATTTTTAATGTAGTTTGGCTTCGTATAGCTGATTTTTGTTTAGTAAATTATGCCAGGAGAGGGTGCAAGCCAGATCAGGCCCATGGCTTGGAGGAGGTGGGCTATAATAACCCTTTGGCCTCTGCCAAGGTCCCACTTGGAATTCCTACTCCATGCCTTTTTCTTTGAAAAGGGATGAACATTTCCATTGGTGCCAGTGGCAGCTTTCCTGCACATTGTCAATAGTGAGTATGGTGTGCCTGACTCTGACTGGTTCCTCTAAGGGTGTAGGGAAAATAGTTAAAATACAATGGTCTTGCTCATTGGGGCTGATGGGACAGAAGGCCTGAGGCCAACAGTAGGTGGTGCCTCGGCCAATGATAGCCAGCACCAACTGACTGTAGTTAGACATCTCTCACTGTTTGTCCCTAGTGTTTCAGTATTGTGTGTCCAACTGTCAATAGCTTGAGAGGTCCATCTTACACTCATGCTGTTACTGTTTTTCAACATATAGAGTATTTCACAATGTTGTGCTTGTTCATCACCATTTCATCAATTCAGTGAAAACAAAGCCACCAAGACTGCCAATAAGACCTATTTTGGGAATGAATGGTGGCTCAAGCATCCAGGCCAACACACTTTCCTTGTTCTCTGATTCATTAGAAAAGAGGCTATCACTGAGGATGGATGAATCAGTCTATTTTGGTGCCATGACAGTTTCACATGTATTCATTCATCAATCTGTTCCAGCCTCCTTCCGTATTTAAAAATGCACCTAAAGGATAATATTCCAATCCATGAATTAATCCAGGGAGTGCAAATCAAGTTGTTTCACTTAAAAATATGGACCAAACATTATCCTGAGCTTCCCAAAATACCATCTTGCATACTGTACTCTGGGCATCGGTCTTCAGGAGGCTGGTTACTATCCTAGCCAAGATAAACTGCAGTTTTAGGTGATCTAATGGTGTGACTCAGAATAACCTGTGTTTTCTGCTTTATATATGCCTGGCTTCAGTATGCTGATGACACCCAGTTCTATTTCTCCGTAACATAAGAAGCAGGAGATGCTGTGCAATTTGTGAACCAGTGCCTGAACTCAGTAATAATCTGGATGAAAGTCAATAAACTGAAGATGAATCTCAGCATGAGATTAACCTGTGGCTTAATATTGTCTGTTCTTGACGATCTTGCACTCCCTCCGACAAAACAGGTGCAGAGTTTGGGCCATACTTTTTATCAAGCATTTTCACTGGAGACCCAAGTGTCTTCAGTGTCCAGGAGTACCTTTTGTCAGCTTCAGCTGATATGCCAAATACAACCAACCCTAGACAAGGAAAGCTTGGCAAAAATGGTCCATCCATTGGCAATCTCTAAACTTGATGCCTGTAATGCACTTTAATCGGGGCTGCCCTTGGCTTTGACCTGGAAGCTGTAGCCAGGGCAAAGCACTATTGTATGGTTGCTCCTTGTTCAGAGCCAGCCTGAACTGTGACCCGAGCACATGCTTTTAGCTTTGTGGCACCAATTCTCTGAAATTCTCTTCCCCGTAAAAGTGAAGCAAGCACCAACGCTCGTATGTTTTCTATGTTTGCTGGAAACTTCTCTTTTTCACCAAGCCTTCATGAATTAGGGCACAATTCAAATTCCCTTTGCATGGCTGATGGTGGATTGGATGGAGATGTTCCTCCACCCAGCTCTGCTGGTCTCTTCCATCCTCCACTCCATGTGATGCTAGCACATATTTAAACACATCATTGCCAACTTAAATGGATGCCCCAAGAGCCCGCCTAAACTATAGTTACTGGCCCTTGGAAAAGAGGATAATCATAACCAAGCCTGCAGTTATTTTCCAATATGGCACATATTCTTAATACTTTATACTAATATCATTTCTCCATTGGTGTTCTTGCTGAATGCAGATGGAATGTGTTTCCTCCTAGGAAATTAGACTCCAAATTTAGAATAAGCTCTTGTTTCCTCTACTTAACAAAAGAAAATTGAAACGTAAAGCCTCATCAACTTTACTACTCATAATTGCACTGAAAATGAAATGTATTTGGCTCATATAAATTTGCTAGCAAATTGTACTTGCTAAAACCCTGGTGAGCAGTTTAGAGTCATATATCCTCCCCATGCCGAAAATGTTCATAAATTATGCCATTTCATTGAAGAGCCAAGCTCTGTCCATGGAATGTTTCAATTGTATTGAATTTACAGCTTTCAAGGAGCCTTTTTATTATCCTTAATTACCATTTTAAATTCATTCATCTTCCACTTAGAAAGTATGTTTTGCAGCTATCCTTACATATGTCTTTGAATCTTAATAAATGTATCGACGAGAAAGCTGAATTCATACCAAAGCACAAAATCAAAGGACCACTCCATTTTTTCAGAAGACAGGCAGAAATAGCTTTTTGTGAACGGCAAGCACCTCTGCTTTGGCAGAAGAGAAAATGCTACCGTGTTTCCCCCTTTTTAATACATAGTCATAAAGTAAGCCAGGGCAGGATTTTTAAGCAGTTGTGAAATCTAAGACACCCCCTGAAAATAAGCCATACCTTGTTGCGTTTCTTTAGAGCCTCAGAGAGGCTTGAGACCAGGTCGGAGGGGGTGCACGAATTGAGCGTGTCACCAGGCGAGCTGCGCTGGGAGCAACTTGTGCCGCTTTGCAACTGCACAGGCCGGCACGGCGGGAAAAGGAGAGCGCTATTGTGTGTGAGCCGAGCAGCACTTGGCCCGGGTGAAGCGGCGGTTGCATTGTGCAAGCGCTCGCCGGGCAGGGTAGAGTTACACGGAGGGATGCGGAGGAGGGAAGGCGCTCCCCCCTTCCCCATCCCTGCCAGTTTCCATGGCCTGAGGCTGAGCGGCGGCGGGAGGCCCGCGGGTCCTTCCGCGCCGCCGGAGTGACGGACGCCGGAGAGAGCGCTGCTGGCTCCTTCCGCGCCGACGGAGTGTCGTGGGCTGCATGGCCCAAAGCTGAGTGGCAGGAGGAGGCCCGCAGGTCCTTCCGCGCCGCCGGGGCGATGGACGCCAGCGAGAGCGCTGCTGGCTCCTTCCGCGCCGACGGAGTGTCGTGGGCTGCATGGCCCAAAGCTGAGCGGTGGTGGGAGGTCCGCAGGTCCTTTCGCGCCACCGGGGTGACGGGCGGCGGGAGCAGTGCTGGCCCCTTCTGCCGGATCAAGGAAGCGGCCTGCCGGGTCGGTGCCCAGCAGCGCCGTGTGGAGCACCAGATCGAGTAAGCGGCCTGCAGAGTCAGCGCCCAGCAGCGCCACACGGAGCACCGCCTCCTCAATCCAGCGCGGGGCTGCTGGGTGCTGACTCGATCTGGTGCTCCGCGCAGCACTGCTGGGCACAGACCCGGCAGGCCGCTTCCTTCATCCAGCTGAAGGGGCCAGCAGTGCTCCCGCTGCCATCCGTCATCCCGGCGGCGCGGAAGGACCCACGGACCTCCAGCCGCCACTCAGCTTCGGGCCATGCAGCCCACGACGCTCCGGCGGCGTGGAAGGGACCAGCAGCGCTTCCGCCGTTGCCCTGGTGGCAGGGAAGGACCCGCGGACCTCCTGCCGCTGCTCATCTTCGGGCCATGCAGGCCAACCAGACCCAGTAGGCCGCCTCCGGGATCTGGCAGCAGCAGGAGGCGGCTTGCTGCGCGTCCCGAGCCCTGAGCCAGCAGGACCCAGTAAGGAGGTACCGTACTTACAGTAACAATAAAAAAGACACACACCCCCGAAAATAAGCCATAGGCTTAGTTTCTTGAGTGAAATAAATATAAGACGGTGTCTTATAATGTGGGAAACACGGTATGTTAGCACATATGATGTAGCATTTTTGCATTCTTACAGTGCTGTCTTACACATACATTTTGCACCTTCTTCCAGTTTTATGATAGCCTTCTTGAGATGATGATGATGATGATGATGATGATGATTAAATTTATATACTGCCTTGTACCCAGAGGTCTCAGGGTGGTTCACATAAAAAGATCACAGTATATGGAACCAGTACTGTACACCATATTCCAGGTGTGATTGTAATAAAAGTGGTGGATAAGTTTGATTCAGTTCACATTTAAAGGTGAACCTACTTAAGCTGCGCTTTCTGAAGCAATTTGCAGTCATCTATTTTACACATAGCTCTTTGAAGCATGTGTACTCTCTGTTTCTAACTGAAGGATCCCTCGTTTGTTGTCAGGTTGTTGGGTTTTTTAACAAATCAAACCAAATGATTCCCAACACAGCAAGTCTAACAACTCTGTAGGAGTTCTACTACCATCCAAAAACCAGCAAAAAATTAGACATGCTTAAGAACATTAATTTTATTGGGCATGACCACAGATGTGTTGCCTTTGAAAGAAGACTTGTAGAACTATCCTTCACACATATTACACCATTGTTGATACAAGTTGATACTACTGATACAAGTTCAGGTTTTTGTTGTACAGACTGAGTTGATCTCTAAGACCATCTAAGAAGACCCTTGGCTATTACATGGTCAGCAAATTTTCACCTGGTGACAATACAGAAGCAGACCTTCCCAGTGAAAGCACTCGCTCTCATAAATTCCTTTCCTCGGGTAATTTGCAAGGCAGAAACAATAATGACTTTTAAACGTCATTTAATTTAATTTAATTTAATTACAATAAATGTAAAAAACAATAAAGAATACAAGAATGACATTCATTAATGTTAGAGGACTTTTAAACATCTCTTTAAAATGTATATGGTTACCCAAGTTTGCCTAGATTCCGGTTCCTAATTTTTACATAAACCACTTAGGGACTTTTATTATATTAAGTAGAAATACTAAAATGCAATAGAAGGATATGTTGACTGATCATCTGTTCAAGCACCAATTGAACCTAGGACAAAGAGCAAGCATTATTAGAAGAATACTCTCAAACTCTTTAATTAATGAGCTTATTACAGGCAGACAAGATGTACAAGACGAAATGAGAACTGTGTGTGCTTTTTGGAATGTTTGTGGTTATTAAAGATAAATTCTGTACTTTATGAGTTCTGAGCCTTCAAACATTCTTAAGCCTTATCACTACCACAGAAATTATAGCCTATAAAAGAGGAGTAGGATCATACATTAATTCTCTGTCTTGGACCACTCCTATTTTTCCTACAAAGAAAATAGTCAGCCCCTCCAACTTACACTGACTGCTATTCTCAGAGGCAGAGCCCTTTGCCACGAGATCTTGATGTGATGACAGCAGCAACTGAAAAGGAGTTAAGAGTTCAACCCAACTCCTTCAGAATTTGTTTTTCGTGGTCTCTCCTGGCTCTGGTGTACCAGGAAGCCAGGCAAATTCAGGCATATTTCTGTAGTATATATAGCCAAAGTGCTGACATCTATATTCTCATTCATTGCTTACACCCCAATGGAGACCTATGCTTAATCATCCCCTGATATATTCAGTATTCAGTGCATGTTGTAATCCAGGCATAGGCAAACTCCGGACCTCCAGATGTTTTGGAACTACAATTCCCATGATCCCTCACTAACAGGGCCAGTAGCCAGTGATTATGGGAATTGTAGTCTCAAAACACCTGGAGGGCTGGTGTTTGCCTATGCCTGTTGTAATTGGTAGGGTAATCTCCACTTTTACTCAATAGGCCCACTTTGCTCAATGGTTTTCTCCCTCATATAAGGGTGTGTGGGTTCATAAGCATGAAGCCCAATCCTATTGTTATGTACTAAGCTTGGATGCTAGAACAATAGACAGGTAGGATCCTAGAATGCACAACCTGTTTGGCCTACAGGAGCAGCCCAATCAGACCCCAGGAGGAAGTTAATCAGCCTATTATGCCAGCAGGAGCAGCCCAATCAGGCTCCAGGAGGGAAGCAGAACCAGCCAATCATTTACACTCATTGTGTAAATAATGTATATAAAGCCTGAGGTTGGGGGGGGGGGAATTCATTCACTGTTTTACGAGCTGCAATAAAGAGCATGAAATCACTACGCGACTCTGAGTATATTTCACCTATGAATGTTTACTTGAAAATCTTGGCACTAGGCAGAAATCACATCATATCAACATCCACTGCTGACCTTAGCGGTGCTTTGTTTCAATGCATCAGTCAGATTCCCCTGATCTGCATCAGGTCTAAGTCAGCTGCCAGGTGTCGGCCGAGGCAGAATGTTGCCTCACCCATTCCCATCTGTAGCCTGTCAGTACTTAACTAGAAGTAATTCCCATTGAATTCAGGATTGCGCCTACATTATGCTGCTGAATGAAGAAAACTAACCTGAAATGGAAGCTAACCAAAATTGAACTTTTAGCAAAAGGACTGTAAACTTCTAATTCTTCAGTTCCCAGTACCTCCTGGTAAGGCTGGAAAAGACTCCTGCCTGAAACTCTAGGGAGAAACTGCATGTCTGGGGATCACTAACTTCATCTGCAGCTCTCCCATACTCATATACCATGGAATAGACTTCCACATAAGACAGCTATTCATATTCCAGATATTCCTATCTTCCATTCCCTTCGGATGTAGCAAGCAATGGAAAAGATACTGAACCTAATCTCAGTGCTCTTGCTGATGCTTACGAGTGCAGGACCTTACAATCCAATCCAAACTGTGATCATAATGTCTTTCCAGAACACTAGAAGGCATAATTTGGAGATAAAATGCTGGGCGAGCTGTCCTCCAGCTAAACGAGTCATAAGGGGAAATAAATTTCCAAATTATAAGTTTTAAAATGACAAAGCCACCAGAAAAAAGACATTTGCTTAATTGTAACCAGATAAAAATAGATTTCAGTGTCCCGGGTTTAATCTGAAGCAAGGATTTGGATCTGTCCTTTGTTCTTGATGTCAGCTATGCTCAAGGCAGGCCAGTTCAATCCTGGAGTGGGGGAAAAGACATTTTAACATACAGCTGTCACAGCTTTTCAAACATAGGGCCCACCAATTTAAATAAGTTTTTGGAACCTCTGCTTCTGTATAATTTTATGTGGTTTCCTGGTATTCTATAAACAAATCTTTTTATTCTCCCATGCAGTAACAGGAGCCCATGAAGCTGACTTCCTTTGTTGTGTTGTTGGCTTCTGTCTGTCTCGAAATACAAAGGAGTGATCCTGAGTTAGCAGCACTGAAGTGACCTCCTCGGGGTGCAAGCCTGGGCAGTGTGTATGGAGGTTCTGGGCTACCCAGACAACAAGACCCTGTTCTCAGCCTCACTGATGCAATACATTTGGCATCAGCTTGGCTGCAGGAGTTGCCATTTTCAAGGATCATTTCATTCAGGAGTTGCTAAAAACCAGTTACCATGGATCATAGGAGCTGTCGTTTAACAACATATGTTGGGCTGTAGGTTAATCAACCTCGATTTAAAATAAAAAAATTCCTTCAGTAGCACCTTAAAGACCAACTAAGTTTTTATTTTGGTATGAGCTTTCGTGTGGTCTTTAAGGTGCTACTGAAGGAAAGTTGGTCTTTAAGGTGCTACTGAAGGAAATTTTTTATTTTACTTCGACCCAGACCAACACGGCTACCTACCTGTAACCAGAACCTTGATTTAGTTCAACGCATGCTTTAACTTAATGGTTTTTGTTGTGTTTTTTTACTTGCCAAAAATGATTTTCCCCTGTCTTAGTAAAAGGACTTAGGACTATATAGTTGTCAAAGGCAGGCTGATGCTCTTCATTACTTTAAAGAATACAGTACCTCACAAGCCTAGTCTAGGGAGCTGCCCACAATTAACTGCTTCTGGCAATCCATCAGTTTAATTGAGAACAGTTTATCTGTAACATTTACCTCAACTTGTGGGCTCCATTTATGTTTTTGCTGGCCTCTGCTCTCAAAACACATTACTGAGGTTGTAATTACATCTCTTTGGATGGCATACATATGAGACAGAAGATTGTGGTCACACTCTGCTAAAATGCTACTAATAGGATAGTCCTACTCTTGTGTAGGACCATGGCAGAGACACATGCCTGACTAGCATGTTCTCTTCCTCCTGGTCAATCGTTCGGGAGCTTCAAAAGCTTTCTTCTGCCTGAACATCACAGCGACTGATGCCAACAGACACCAGCACACTCAGGGATTCGCAGAGTGTTCGTAGTTCGCATAACAGACCTCAACAACTCAGCATTTGGCTAATCTACTTTATTTACATATAAACACACATGGAACACTGCAACATGGCTCCCCCCCCTCTAGCATCAGACAGCAAAGAGAAAGAACAAAGGACAATAATCCTAGTTTACGGAACACAGTAACACAAACATCCTGTCTGTCACTTCCCACTTTATGGAATGAAAACATACACCGTCATGTGATAGACAACAATCCCGTGACTGCAGACCCGGGGAAAGAATCTCCAACACTCAGAGCCAGTTGACATGGTGGTCTTGTGCACTCTTCCCCTGGAATTTTAAGTGAGCTTCCTGTACCCTTGGACCACTATAATTCAGTAAGTCAATGTGAGACCTTCTCATATCCCAACTATAATAGCTAAGATGGGATATTTGTGTACACATTTGCCTCTTTCACATATACAGTGGGGACATATAGAGTTTCACATATAGAGTTCTATTTTGTTATTTGGGTTATATGGTTAAAATTTAATAAAAACATTTTTTAAAAAAATCATGCAGAGTGGAGATGTGGTAGAGTGTCTTTTGTTTCTATGACAGGGAGCATGTAGGGGAAGGGTGTGTGTGTGTCCCACACACCTCAAAGTGGCCTACTAATTTAAATAGTGTTTTTTCTGGCCTAGGTTGGATACCAAGTGTTAGCTGACAAGTGACAAATCCGCTTTAAAACAGGACTGGGGAATAATCAATGAAAATGAATTTTCAAGTAACAAAGCAGTGAATACTTAGGGGGCTGCTGCCAGACCAAACTAGACTAGACCAAACTCCTATAATACTCAATAGATTGTATAAGGATATCTCTAGCCCACTCTTTATCATAATGTATCTCAAGGCAGGGTACAACACATCATTATACAACACAAATTAAAAAAAAATCAGTTAAGAGATGCATGGACATACCTTGTACACTCCATTCATTCATAGGTAAAACTTGAAAATTGTGCTTAAGCATGGATTCTATCAGTTAGCAACGATGGCTTCCAGGTATTTTGAGAAGGTTGAGCATGCTTTCAATGTTGGCCCCAAGCACTTACCGTACTTTTCCGTGTATAAGACTGGTTTTTTTACTCTAAAATAATGTTCAAAATCTGGACTCGTCTTATACACGGATAATATCTTCCCCCATTTTCTTAAATTGGAGTCCCCAAAAATAGGGGCTGTCATGTATTGGGGGCATCTTATAGACATAAAAATACAGTATCTATTTCATATCTCATCATAAAGATTTAGTAGGGGTGGAGATTTTAGATACAAGCACAGGCAGGGCCAGCCCAAAACATTTTGCTGCCTGAAAGGTGGTACTTCTACACACGCCAGCCAGACTGGCAATTGAGTCTTGCTTCAACAGGATCTCCCACTGCACCTGAGGCAACCTGACTAGTTTAAGGGACCCTTTAGCCACAGACAGCTCTGTCCTCTAAGGGAGAGAGGAATAACTGTGGGGCTCAGAAATAATTGTGGGATTTGGGGCTACAGCTACTGCCTCACTGGCTAGCAGTAGGATCTGCCCTGTATACTGGAAATTTCTGTTCCAATGCCGCCCTTTTGTAACATGGTCTTAGCTAAGCACCCTTAACCAGGAATCATGGTGAAGTTTTGCACAAGGCTCCCCACCTTCCCATTAAGATTTTCTGTCTCGTCAAAAAACCAAAGGAAACACAAAAGGAAACAGGAAACCAGCTTTCTCTTTGCAATGCTTGGCTTCCTAAACCCAAGCAAAGCAGTCTGTAGGATTTTGACTGGGTGTGCCTACATGCTAATAATGATCTGACAGCAGAACACTTGCTTGATTTATTATGCTTTGTGTGAAAGAAAGCAATGCTCACCCTTTTCTACCATGGGAATAAACCAGCTCAGTAGAAAATGAAAACAAGAACAAATGAAACACCAGCTAGAAATGATTCAAACATGCAAACTTTCTAATAAAAAATTGGAACCAGATGTTGCAAAAAAAATGGAGTGATAATTAAAGAAGATAAATTAAAGACATGTTTTCCAGTGGATGACTCTGTTGTACTTTTGCATGAGAAAGAAATTAACAAATTACTACTGCTGTCTGTTTTGAAGAGTTTCCATTAATAAGAGGCAGAGCAGGTTCTCTCTCAAATCTACACCCCACTGGGCTTCAGCTAGTTTAATCCCGGTGCGGTTTAGCAGAATGAATAAGGCCATTGGGAGCCAGACTTTCTTGGGTTCCAACATTGACTCACTGTGTGGGCTGGAGAGCAAGGGAAGTGTATTTTTGCACCTTAGAAAATGAGTTCATACCAAATAGAACTGTAGCACTCCATAAATTACCCTTGTCCCACTTGTTTCTTTATCAGGTATTTCTGGTTTAAGACTAACTGCATTGGCTTTGATACCAACTGTAGCTCCAGGCAGGTAATCGCAGGTAATAAACTGGTAGGTTCAGATGTACAGCAAAATAAGTCTCCAATCGCTTCGATGGGGTTCAGATGAACATTATGATGTGGGTGAGAACTAATTATTTTAAAATATTTATGCGTCATTCCTCTGTTTTGAAAAGAAACTTACAGAAACTTGATGCCTAATAATAATAATAATAATAATAATAATAATAATAAACCTACATGGGCAGCAGGGGTGGGGGGTGGGGATTAAAACCAATAGGTCAAACAGAAAGATCGTTAAAGGCAGGAAAGACAGATCACTTAGCAACAAATCGCACATTACTTTAAATGTTAGATTGCATTTAATGTATTTTTAAACACATTTGCATCTGGAAGAATTAGAACCAGGGCCCTTGTGCATGGGGACAGGTTTAAACCTGGTCCCAGTCATGGTCCCAGTGAGAATCCCTCTCCTCACACTTTGGCCATAATTTAAAAGCATGCAAAAATGAAATGTGCTCACCTAATGGTTAAAAGTAGGGGTTTACATCAGACTCAGATGACTCCTAACCAAACTTGGCATTTTGGGGCAGATTTGTGGCTTGTTCAAACTGAAGTGGGGCATCTCCAAAGCATCCTGAAACAAATTTGAGGACTTCTGAAACTTTTCAGTTGCTCTGGAGATTCATACAATAAAACCCCCTGCAAGCGGTGTTTCTGCAAAAACTTGCTATTCTTCCTCGGGCTGGTGGGGTATTCCAACAGGCCTTTAGAAACTGACTGCTTTTAAGGAAAGGTCTGGTGCTGTGATATTTTGATTGTTGTTGCCATTTGTATTTTTAATAGAGTTGTATTTTCATATTGTTTTGATTTTATAAGTGCTTAGTTACTTAGCCTTTTCTATGTTTTTTTCTGTTTTATCTGTAAGCTGCCTTGAGAAACATTTCTTGGGGGTAAGTGGGATATATATAACAACAGTGGCAAACTGCTCTTCCTTCTCACTGATTTCTTCTCTTTTAGTAACTACTTGCTGCTGGTAAAGCAGATCACTTATTTCCTTGCTGCTGCTTCTCCAAGTGAGTTAGTTCAAGTCAGTCGTAGCATGAGCTAGTGTTAACTGCTTGGCTTCACCTTGGCCATACATAAAACCTATCCTTGGAATGGCTTTGCTTGCCATAAGCTGTAAACCTTATGTTTTCTTTATCCCTTCAACCAGCATTTCCACCATACTTTTTTCTTTCTGTACACTGCTGCAATATATTCCCTGAACTCCAACAGAAGTGGGGGGCAGGGGGCGGGTGTGTGTGTGTTGTTGATAGCAACAAAAGAATATATAGTGATACAGAACATGCTGTGCATGTTGATGTCCTTAAAAATGATCCAGAAGCTCCATCACGGGCCAGCAAACTGTCAGCTCCACAAGACCAAGTTGTTCAAAAGGCTTATTTTATTACTATGTCAGCATTCAAGAAACATGAACCTTGTGTGTTGTAAACAGCTTGATCCAAAGGAACATCAGGTCTTTTTATGCAGTGAATTCATCACAATTAGTTCCAAATCACATACATTACAGGGACTGAAATGGCTTTACTTTTTGTTGGCCAACTGTAATGCTGTTAGTCAAGCTAACTATGCTACAGTGCAGAGTCTGGGGTCAAAGATTAGTATGAATTTTCTTTAAACTAGGATAGAATCTTTCTGCTTTATAGAAGGTAAGGATTACAGTTTGGGGCTAGATTGAACGACAGTCCATTAACTTTGCATTTGTTCTTTAGTAATGACTGGGAAGAAGTTCAGAAGCAGGTTATGCCCTTTCCTATTATTATTATTATTATTATTATTATTATTATTTTATTATTATTATTATTATTAGTGTTAGACTGTTCAAAGCACTTTGCATGCAGTATCTTGGCATAATAAGCTTGTATGGTAGATTTGTTAGACATGGATCTGAGGTTGAGAGTGCCTTGCCCAATACCATCTAATCAGTCAATATTCTTGAATCATAACTCAGTCTCTTGTACTTGACTGTTTTCCCCTGCTTTTCAGTGAGGCAAGTTGGATCAGCCCTGGGCAAGGAAAAGGTATCGTCTACTCCACACAATTTATCTGCTTGCAATTTCCCTCCTTCCCTTGAGATGAAGATCTCCTCGCTCTGGGGAGACAGCTACAATACTGATACTGTTGGAAGGTGAACTTCAAGTGTGGCAACAGGCAATCTGAAAGAGTGAACTGTGCTTCTTCCAGCTGTGTGTTCCAAGCAAATTGGAGGGTCATGAATACTTTTCAGCTCTGAAAACAACGATTAGGAGATCGAGTCACAATCTTCTGTGCCTCATTTAGTTTAGTTTGGCTTTAAGTGGTGTTGGACACGTCACTCTGACCCTCTGTCATGGCCGGCCCAAGACCTTTTAGTGCCTGAGGCAAAGTGCCACTGAGGCTCCCCCACCTCCACAGATCTGGGCCCATGTGCCCGTGGGGAAAGAAGAATGCTGCCCGAGGCAGGTCACCTCAGGTAATATCCTTGGTGAGCCAGCCATGCTAGGGCAGTAAGTTAGCTTAAGGGCTGCAAGGCAGACTACGTGGCACACATTTCTATTTTTTAAAAATATATTTTTATTAAATTTTATATCACAAATTTAAATTCAAGCTTTAAACATCCACATCATCATTGAGGATTCCCTGAATCCTTCAATTCCCCTCCACCCTTCCATCGTTACCATTATCAATCTTTTCTTCCAACTGCTTCTCTTATTTTCTTTACTTTTTTTAGTATTTTTTATTAAAGAGTTCTTGAATTACAAAGGTGAGTGCAGTGTCTCTCATATTTTTACATGTATCATTTTTGCAAATCAGTTTCATTTGTTAAGACACTATATTTTCTCTATTTTTAAAAGAAAAATAATCTCTTTTTACTATAGTTTTTTGTACATTACAAGCATTACTCAAATCCTGCCAAAGTTTTTAGTTGTTTACAGTGTTCTCTTAAATGCATTATATTTTTCCCCCATTCTTTCTTAAAATTCTTCTCTTCCTGGTTTCTAATTTTCCCAGTCAATTTCGCCATTTCGGCCTAGTCCATCATCTTCATCAACCATTTGTCTCTGGTCAGGACTTTATCTTCTTTCCATCTCTGGGCCAGTAGTATTCGCGCTGCTGTCGTCGCATACATAAATATTCGTTTCTGTTCCTTCAGAATTTCTGCACCTACGGTATTAAAAAGCCTCTGGGTTTTTTTCCACAAACATTATTTTAAACATTTTTTTCAACTCATTGTAAATCATTTCCCAGAATGCTTTTGTTATCTTGCACGTACACAACGTATGGTAAAACATTTCTAGCAAACATTGGAAGCAGTTCCATACATCTTTGCTCATTTTACAGGTGCTAAATACCACCGGTACATCATTTTTATAGTTCTCCTTCAAAGCTGTAAATTTTAAATCTTCCCTCCATAAGTTTCCCCAAGATGAAAATTGGATATTGTGACATGGCAGACCTTTCTAGCCACTTTCTTTGTTGTCATGCGTCTGTCTCAGGGGACAATGGAGGAATTCGCCTTTGGGGTGAAGTCAAACCATTGGGGAGTTACAGCGCCTGCTGTGCCTATAGAGACCGATACAACTGGTTGCGGTGATGCAGGGGCACCATAATGTTTCTATTTTCTGTGGTCCTCCCAGCAGTCATTCTACTTTTCATCCCTCATAATTTGTCATCTGAGGCAGCCGCCCCACAGTAGGGCCAGCCCTGCCCCCTGTTCCCTCATTATTATTTTAAACATTTTTAGGATAGGAATTTCGAACACGAAAAGAGAAACATAAAGCATTTTGTGTCAGAAACTTTCATAGTATGACAACAATAGAAGAGGAAGTAGTAAGCCTTTGCTGAAGCGTTTTGGTTGCTTTAGTTCCAACGTTCTTTGAAAAATATGCTTTTCCAGTGGAACTTTTACTACCACGATTAACAGCCTGATGAGGCTTTTAAAGACGAGGTTGCTGATCTTTCTATGAGAGCTCACAACCACTTGTTTCAGTCCAGTCTCAGGAGAATAGCCGTGTTAAGCTGTTGCAGAAACAACCAACATTTATGTTGGCATTTATATTAGCTGCACAGGTCAGTTTCTTTGGGGGGGGGGGGGTGAATTAAAAAAGGACAAAGAACATTAAAAATAGTACATAGGCATAAATTACACTACACTGCAGTAATGAAGTCCCATTACCGTTTTCTTTACTTTTTCCAAAACCTAAAGCTGTGGGGCAGATTACATCTGAATAAAAGGTCAATCGAAAGTAGTCCCTCTGGTCTTTCTTAACTCGGCATGGCCTTCTGACTTCTCCATGTTGCTTTTTCTTTGTGGGGGGAGCAATAACAAAAAGGGGGCACTGGTTGGCTTTTCCTGGCTAAACGTATACCATTGGAGGGCACAAAATCAATCCACAAGATCCTTAAATGCCATTAATAGTCCCAGTTCATAAATTTAGGAAACAGGAAGGCATATAATCAGAAAACAGTTGGTCAATCAAATGATTAATTAGTTCAGGAAAGCACAAACCATGCCAAACTTGCAAAATTCTTAGGCATGACAAATAAAACTTTAAAAGAAACCCAGAACCCCTTTTTATGCTTTATTAATCCAGGCTACTATTATTCTAAATACAGTATTGTCCCTGAAATATACTCGGAGTCGAGAGTGAATTTCATGCTCTTTATTCAGCTCATATTCATCAAGGAGAAGAAGAGAAGACGAATGGCTCTCTTCCCAAAACCATCTGCTTATATACATTATTTACACAATGGGCCTTGCGTGATTGGCTACTTCAGGGCTACACCTGTGGGCCAATTATATTGTGGATTGACTTCTGCCTGCAGCCTGATTGGCTGCTCCTACAGGCCAATCAGGTAGCAGATTCACTTCTGCCAGCCGCCTGATTGGCTGCTCCAGCAGGCCAATCAGGTTGCGGATTCACTTCCACCTGGAGTTGGATTGGGTAGCTCCCGCTGATTCTGAATCCTATTGTTCTAGGATTCAGCTCAGTACATAACAGTCCCGTTACACACTTGTCTGTGTAGAGGCAGTGAAAAAGCAGGTGTTTGTCCATCTTCTACTGTATCCCTCCGAAATGTGACTTCTGCGATTAGAATTGGGACAAGGGGCGGGGTGCATCTTAAAGATATTTAGAAAAGTTAAGATGTTAAACCACGAAAGAGCTAAACCAAGATGGAGATTTGGCATTTCAAAATCTCTTCATATTCCTATAAAGTCACAAGGCATAAAAGTGTCTCTTCCTGCAGCTTTCAGAAATATGCTATGAATATAAATGATGTTTTTTCTTATCAACATGGTACTTGCATTTCTGAAAGTAGTGATGGACACATGATGGAAAATAAAGTTTCTGGATCTGAAACATACAGAAATTACCTGGCTAAGCAGCCAGCTAAAACTAAGTAGTTTTATGCCACAAGGGAGATCCAGCAACTGTGAAAACACATTAAAGTATAAATCAAGTCAGATCAACTCTCCCCACATCTCCCCACACAGTCTTCATGCTGTTATAATCATGCATCTAGTTTTTTCTTAAGAGGGGAAACACACATCCATGCAGATTCAGAGCAACTGTGTTGTTAAACACTTACCCAAATCCTGAAAAGTCCAGTGATAGTGCTATAGGGCTTGGGCTGCAATCCTATACTGACTTATATGAGAGCAAGACCCATTAAACTTCCCAATGTTGTTTCCTTTGGACAAGAGAATAGGATGGTGCTGTTGCAATATCTGTTTTATTGACAACTTTCAGGGCTGTCTTAAGCATGTGCAGCGCCGGGGTGCAACCCCCCCTCCAGTTGCCCAGTCCCAGGCGCGCAGGAGGGCGTAGCTGTCCGGCTGCCTCAGCGTCTTGCTGGCTCAGTCACCCCCGAACTCGCGGCGCAGAGCCGCCCACAGCAGAAGAGCCCGTCACAGCGCTCCAACCGACAGGCGGGCTCTTCCCCAGACTCAACTCTTGGGCCCCAGACTCCCGGGCTGGCACCCCTGAGAGCCAAGCACCCATGTGCCCCGCACCCTTAGCACCTATGAATAAGACGGCTCTGACAACTTTCCATAGTGGGAGGAGATGGGCTCCAAAATCAGGCAGAACTACTGCTAATCCTACTTCAGATACCTCAGACTGGGAATCTGCACCTCCCATCTAAATTCACAAGTTCTCTCTGTCTCAATCAGTGTCTAAATCAAAGTTGCCAAATGTTTTCTTTTTTTAAATAAAAATATTTGAAATAAAATACACAAAGGTTAATATCAAATGTGCATTTTTAAATCAATTATTTAAAAACTAATCTAAATAATCTAAATACAAACACAAACCAAAAGAAGGAAAATAAAAAAGAAAAGGAAAAAAAGTAAAGAGAAAACATCCCATTCTTCGTCTGTCAGCTATGTATAGAAGAATATTCAAAACATCTACTCCAAGATAACACTTAACATTTCCACTTTCTATAAACCCAGTGGAATTCAGTCTCAAACCCAGATATCATGAATTCATTTTCTCTTTCACACAAATGCTATAAGGAGTTTCCATTCTTTAGTAAATATTGACAATATTGATTTTTCTTAAACATGTCAACTTTGCCATCTCATCTATGTCCAATAATTTTAACAACTATTCCTCCATCATAGCTAATGAGGAATCTTCCTGTCTGTGCATATAAATTTCTCACAAGTGTTTTCATTTCTCACACACAATCCAGCAGGAGATTTTCAAGCAGAGGTTGGATGGCCATCAGTCATGGATGCTTTAGCTAAGATTCATGCATTGCAGGGGGTTGGATTAGATGGCCCTTGGGTACCTTCCAACTCTATGATTCCTTCCATTCTACATATCAGCCTTGCTCCGTGTCTCTCCCCCCCCCCAAAAAAATCAATCTGGTAAAAAGTGAAGCAACAAACTAGGAAGCCAAAATATCAATTGTCCTGTTCCCTATGCATCCTTTGTGGGGGGGTGGGAACAGGTTGTAATAGTTTTGTAATAAATTACGTATTTAAGTTTTACTTGGGTTATTTCAGTATAAATTTGCCAGTGCAATAGAAAGACATTTTCCATATCAATCTTTATTTCAAGTATTTGTTGTGGGTATAGGGGCACAGTAGTCTAGAAATTCTACTCCATCCTGAAAACAAAAATGCCGGCTGTCATGACAGCTAACAGGATAGGTCAGAGACGTGGTGTTGTCTTACCTCTCACCTTTAGCAAACAGAGTGTCACTCATCATAGAGGGAATTATTTTCTAGGAGAATAAAGAGAGAAACTTTGAAAAATAATCTGCTCTGTGTATGTTGCAGTGACTCTATCCACACACACACCTGCCACCGCCGCCCATCTCATGCTGGTGTGCTGCACCCTCTGAAGACGACCAACTCAGACCCACTGAGATGTTGTGGCACTTTTTTTCCACACCTTGTCACCGTTTTGCTGAGTGACAGAACTGGTTCTGAAGGGCCCTCTCTTCCATAAAGGAAGTGTCATCACTGCTCTAGATTTCAGATTTGGTCAAGTATAGCTGAAAGCGATTCAGAAGAGAATTAAGGTTCAATTCTTGGGTCACTCACCAAGTAAAGCGTATCAAAAAAAGCAAACAAGCAATGTAAAATCTCTCAGAATATCATTATGCTTAATCATCTGAACTGCTGCAAAGGCAAGTGAAAAGAGCCTACGTTAAAAAGTTCACTGCAAGGGCCATAAGGTAGATCAGTAGATTTATCGTGGCGTAAATTATTTTATTTTTATTTATTGTGACACTTACATCCCACCTTTCCTCCAAGGAGCTCAGTGAGGCATTTATGGTTTATCTTCAAAACAACCCTGTCAGGTAGGCTAGACTGAGAGACAGCGACTGGCTTAAGATCTAAAAAGCTTGTTTCTTTCAACATATACATTTTTAAAGAGCTGAAACACTGAGGAAATGTGGCATCTGGTGAAATGTCCAGATCAGGTTAGTTTGATTGATCAGAATTCACAAAGACTGAGTGTCGCAACGTTAACAAGTGTCATAGGATGGTGCTATACTTAAGCAAAGGTCACACTGAAACTACAGCTGCATATCCATTTACCTGAGAGCAAGCCCCAATGGACTCAATGGGACTTCATTCTGAGCAGATTTCAGTCACCATAAAGTAAAATAAATTATATATTGTTATGTATGTAACATTTACATAAGTAACATTTACCTACCTACCTATATCCTCTACAATGATTATGTTAGTGTGCATGTTTTAATTTTTTTTAAAAAAAACAGAGCCTCCTGAAAATGGGGTTGAATATTTGAATATTAAAAATGGAGTATTCTTTCATGCAGTTAGAATTCCAGAGCCCAAGGAAGAGATATAGCTAACAACTGAGATTACCAAATTATCCTGTATTTATTTATATTGCCTCAGCAGGTAAGAGCTGTAAGAATACTAGATGCTGTGGGGCCTCAGCATTTCTTTTGCCAGGGTATTCAGTTTGAGGCTTCCAAACATATACTTTAATCCAAATTAGTAGGAGCTTCAGAAAAGCACTTTGGCAAGGTCACAACTGGAAGGATTTTTGTCATTGAATTTGCCAAATGTAAGAAAAACAGGCGTTAAAAAGGAGGCAGAAAGGAAACTCTTGGCACTAGCATTCATTTTATTTTTTAATATAATTTAAAAACCAGGTTTAATTATGAAACATTGCATAATTTTGTTCACTCCATAATTTTCATGCATTGGTGAAGAGGCTGTTAAGAATGCTTCTCTCTTTTTAGAATTAGGAATAGTTATCTTTGTATTGTGTAATAGCAATTAATAAATCCAACCTCCTTCACCCACCTTTTCATTTTTGAAAGGTCGTTCCCTGGACAAAACTTCTGTAGTTAACTTAATTTTCCACCCTCACTGTGTCAAACCTGGAATTCAATTTGATGGGCAGACATGTACTTTCATGTGAAACCACTGGTAAAACTGTAGAGCAATCCAAATGCATTACATAGCATTACCTGAAAGCAATATCAATTAACAGCAGGCACTGGTGAAAATTTCTGAGATCCAGCACAATTAACACAGCAGACCTTTGCTTCCTATACCGTGTTAAGATGCCCTTCCTCCACCAGAGGTTAATGCCAGATCCTCTTGAGGTGGCGTTGGGTCTGTCGAAAACCACGTAATGCTGTTCCCTGACGTTACCTCAGTGGAATGAGCTTCTTCCCATTCTATTCCAGTCACATTAGACGTGCAAAATCACATGAGGGAACAAGCGAAGTTGCCACTACACTTACGACCAGACTCCACAGTTATGACCCAAACTCCTTCTGTCATTATAGACCTGTCATAACCTGGATCATTTCCCCAACTCTTCATTTTCTTGGGTACCCCACTAAGTCATGCAATTGTCTCCCCCCAGAAGTGTGTCTCACATCTTCCTTATGTACTTTCTATGGTGTGCTGAAGAAGAACCTCTTTACCCTCACTTTTGGTATGTGTGTGTAGGTAAAAAAAGGTAAAAGGTAAAGGACCCCTGGACAGTTAGGTCCAGTCAAAGGTGACTATGGGGTTGTGGCGCTCATCTCGCTTTCAGGCCAAGGGAGCCAGCGTTTGTCTACAGACAGCTTTCTGGGTCATGTGGTCAGCATGACTAAACCACTTCTGGCGCAACAGAACACTGTCACAGAAACCAGAGTGCACGGAAACGGCGTCTACCTTCCCGCCACAGCGGTACCTATTTATCTTCTTGCACTGGCGTGCTTTCGAACTGCTAGGTTGGCAGTAAACCCAGGTGTGTCGAAGAAGAAGAAGAGTAGTTTGGATTTGATATCCCACTTTATCACTACCCTAAGGAGTCTCAAAGCGGCTAACATTCTCCTTTCCCTTCCTCCCCCACAACAAACACTCTGTGTTTGTTGAAGAGATGGCGAAAAAGGCATTTGGACTTGCAGCATACCATGGCTCTCTGTGGCCATGTGAATAGCAGCACACGGCAGCTTTGATTAATTTGAAATATGAAGAGGTGTTGGCATCCAGTGTCTCAAATCCATTGCCGCTTTAGCAGTTAGGAAGGACACTCCCTGCATTGTCTTACACTCCCTTGTCCATGTCAAAACAGGATTTTCAGTGGGAAACTTAAAGCTCCATTTGCCCTGGTTAGCTATGGCAAAATAGAACTTATTGAGCCAAGGCACCATTAACAGGACACACAAAAATGATGATGGGACTGCAGCACCATGCTTTGTGGACTTTTCAGAACCACCCCCCCCCCTACCTAAAGCTCCATCTTGGAAAAGTAAGAGTCCAGTGAACACAAAGAGGCCTCTTGGAAGAGTGGCCTCGTCAACCTAAAAATGTTAGTTCTTCATCCCTAGTGGCTAGAGATGAGGAAGGGATTGAAGTTTCAAAGCAACTACAAACTAAGGGTTTTACCAGATAAGATTTTTTTTAAAAGCTTGGCAGAAATTGGACATACCTTGCTCTCTTGATAAGAGGGCAAAAAACCTTACTGATATTTGTCATTCTCTGCAACAAGAGGGCCAAATCTCTTCTCTTTCCTTGCATACCGCAGCAAATAAAAGAGCAGTTAAGAAAAGAGAGAGAAAAAAGTGGTCCAAAAACAATATTTTTAAAACACTGGAAAAATCTTAAAAGCACCCCAAAGAACTGTCAAAGACAATGATTTCAGAGCAGGCTTCTGAACAGAGCGTCTCCGCCAGGGGTAAGAGGCTGGAATTTAACACAGGCTGGAGTCAGTTTGGCTAGGAGGCTGCTGCAAATGACCAGTTTCTGGCAAGTGAAAGCATCTATCCATCTCTCGTGGAGGCAATAGGTCACAGAGAACTTGCAAGGATGTGAATAAGAGAGGCCCTGATTCAGGCATTTTATTTGGGGGCAAAGTAAATAAATAAATGTACGGATGCCCAGGGAAACGCTTTCTCTGCTGTGGCACTGCTCTTTTGGAAAAGCCTCTCAAGGGAGCCAACCTTATTGCTTTAAGAGTGCCACTAAAACCCTATTTATTTTAGCAAGCAGGTTAAGGTCCTTTTATCTGTAGTGCTAATGTCTTCTCTCTCTCCATCCCTGCCAATGGCTGCCTTCAGATATGCTTACTGTATGGGGGATCTTATTTTGGTTACACCAACACCATGCATTTAAAGCACATGGCTTTCCCTGCCACAAAGACTCCTGGGAAATGCAGTTGTTAAGAGTGATGGGATTGTGGCTGTCATGGGGGAAGCTATGATTTTAGAAGTGGTATAAATGTGACTTATATCTATCATGTCCTGTTTAAGAGATGCAAACAATCAACTAAAAGGAGGCAGAGCTAGCAACTCTGCCTTCCATTCCTCTCATGCCAACCTATTCTTCCTTCCCTGAAAAGTCCGCCACATATTAGCACTAGGAGACAAACACATTGTTCATTCCATTGTTCACTTACCTCAAAAAACCCCAAGTTAAAATATTAATTGTATTGCCAAAATACCTACTGGTACTTATTATTTGATATCAGTGTTTTGCTTTGGGGGTTACTCTGTAACAGTGGAAATGGATCTTCTGCCTAGGACCCTTAGTACTGATTATATTACGTTAATTTATCCTTTTCTCAAGTCAGAAATTAAGGTTGTAACTGCCCGTGGCCATGAAAACCGCATTACAACTGCCCCTAAACGAACATAGCCCAGGGGATGGTAGCTTTCCCAGTTGCCAGACAGCATTTTCTACAAAAGGCGATGATTATTAAATTCTGCATAAGCACGTTACTCCTGGAAAAGGATTTTCAAACTGTGATAATATAAAAGGTACAGCTAGCACCTAGTGAGACATGGAAAATGGTTAGAAACAAGAGTAAATATTTATAATGCAGGCTGGAGACAATTCAGCTAGAAGACAAACTCTTATACAAGTAACTAGTTTCTGGCAGGCAGAGGAGAATCTGTCCATCTGTAATGAATGATACAGAGACCAAATATCTATGTACTGTGCATGATTTCTTGTCTTACAGCCAAAACTGTAAAACAAAGAAGGTCCAGAGTCATAGGTACCCAGCATTGATATAATACTGTAAAAGCTTGGATGAAGAGTGGTATATAAATTTAAAGTAAAATAATAATGTGTGGCTTAAATTCTCACCAGTGCCAGAACTTATTCTTATCTGATCGCATCACCGCTGCCTGAGAATCTTATTCCCTGTTTGGCAACTAAGGTTAGATTGAGTGTGTTGAATGCATAAAAAGTCACAAACACAGTGTTTTATGCTTTCCAGACACCATAAATTGTGAGTATCAGATAATTTTCACTGAAAAGCAAAATCTTCTTGCCGTTGTGTTGACCATCATGACGCTGAATTAAGCCAGTGAACTCACATGAATGTGCACTGACCTATATAGCAATAAACTTGCACGGGGGCCCTGCAATACATAGAACAATACAGAATTGTTATGAGCCACTAAGTTTAAATGACAGTGATGTAAAGGAAACTGGAAATATTGTATTTTTCCAATATTCCATGGGGAGATAGGCACAAAAAGCAGAACACAGGTTTCATGGTTTTCAAAAGTACAGTAAGATGTTGTTATGGATTCCTTATTGCAGATTTGAGGAACTGTTGGCTGCATCCATTGGCCGCATTTGTACTTACTACCATAATTTATCAGCTTCTGATTCCAAATGCAAAAGTAGACAGATGAGCTTCAGGTGGATTGAAAAGGTTTAATAGCCTCTTGATCCTAGAACTGGTTGCGGGAGGGAGCAGGTTTATGGTCCCAGAAATGTTGAAAAGAAATGATGAATGGCTGCTGTATGCAACACAATTTTAAAAACGCACAACAATTCTTACTGACTTTATTGCATATCAAATACAAAAAAAGAAAACAAATGAAATCAATCTTCCTAATAATAATAAAAAAATCTTAAATCATTGAATTATGTCTATTTAAGACTTCCAGATGTTCACAGTTTAAGAAGCCAAACAATACTACTAGTTTTTTCTACAGGTAATGGGTTAAAAAAATGTGATAAAAAATGTAGTCAATTATCATTTGAACTTTAAGTACAAAAATAAATTAAATAAGGGTCAAAAAAACCTTGTGCAATAATCTGGTATAAACAAAGTTAATGAAAAAGAACTGTTCTTAACTTGTGGTTTTTGCTTTTGAGTTTTTAAAAAATTCAAAACAGTATTTGTTCTCTGAAGTATCCATATAATGTTGAGGTCCAGATGTGCGTTCTTTGCTTTTAGTCTCATTCATATATATATATATATATATATATATATATATATATATAATCATTTTTGGCTGTCTTTTTCTTCCTTGGCAATCCTCTTTGTCACTCCACTGAAATATTTCTCACGAAAGCTATTGTGACTTTTGTATGGCAGGTACTGGCTGTCCAAGATGTGAGAATCACGGTCTTCATCCTGGTGTTAAAATACATTGTTTAGACATACAGTATATATTGCACCAGTGTGACTCAACAATTTTCTTCAAAATGGAATTTATCTACAAGATCTTAAAGGAACTATTACAAACAAGCTTGTACCTTGGTCCTAGGAACTGCTGTAATGGCAAATAATAATTTTGGGTGGAATGTATGCCATTATATTATCAGGACTGTCACAAATTTTGCAAGTTTCCAGCCCATGCTGTAGTCAAATGCACCTGAAGTTGGATCAGGCACAAAATCTGTTGTTCTAAAGGCACAATGACAGCTTTGCCATGCATTTTCTGTGAATCAGTAGGCTACTTTTGTCATCAGATATGGGAATCATCATCATCATCATCATTTTGCTCTTTTGGGTGTTCAGGTGTTTCACATATATTATCTCAGCAATCCTTGCAAAAATCATGCAGGTAGCTCGGCATTATATACCATATATTGCAGGTGATGTAGCCTGCTAATAATGCTCGCCTAAAGCCACCTAATGAGCTCACAGCAGAGACTAGATTCAAACCCAGCCCAGTCGCTCAGACACTATGCTATCATCAGGTTATTTTAGACTGAGATTTTGAAGGTTTGAATCTTATTCCACTCCCATTCCCCTTGATTAGTCTAGCTATGTGACTTCTTCCTGCAACATGTCTGAGTCTCCAACTGAAGTCTGTTCATCATGGCAAATTAAGCCTCAGGTCCTTTTAAGCCCACCAGTTTACTTCCCTGACCAAAAGAGTAGTAAGGTTATTTGTTTATGTGCAGTTTGGAAAGACTCCAGTAATTCACCACTCATCTTGTTCAGTGGCATTACCTTACCTTTAGAAAGCTTAAGTGCCAAGTTATGTTCCAGTCTTTCGACTTTATCAGTAGGCAAGGGCTTCCAACATACATACTCTTGAATAAATCAATTGAGAGCTCTTGAACATGGCAGATTTACAATCCTTTCGACAACATCTGGAGAACACCACACAGACTACCCTGGTTTCCTAAAACAAGCCAACTTCAAACCTTGGCTTATTAACCTGGTGTAGTCCAATGAACTATAAAGATTGACGACAATTCGTTGCTGTGTCCGAATGTAGCCATTAATTTTAGGTATGGTCGAAAAATGTTGCTGGATTTTGATGAAACACACCCCATAACCAGTTATACACTGCATAAACAGAACTGCTTTGTTTACTTATTGCCTTTATATTCCAACTCTTCTCTAAGGAGCTCATGATAGGAGTGTACATGGTTCTTCCCCAACCTCATTTAATCCCCACGACAACCCTGTGAGGTAGGTTAGGCTGAGAGGCAGTAGCAGGCTCAGGGTCTGCCACTCAGTAGACTGGGGATTTGAACCCTGGTCTCTGAGGTCCTAGTACAACAGTCTAACCCAGGAATCCCCAAACTTCGGCCCTCCAGATGTTTTGGTCTACAATTCCCATCTTCCCTGACCATTGGTCCTGCTAGCTAGGGATCATGGGAGTTGTAGGCCAAAAGATCTGGAGGGCCGCAGTTTGGGGATGCCTGGTCTAACCAATACTGTAGCTTTATGTCTAAGCACTGAAACTTAACATACAATGGATTTTATACTCAAGGGCTACAGTGGCCTGGGGAGTTAATGGGGAAAGCCCAGTAGTGTTTGCCTCTTTATCCTGTGTTTTTTTGCTTTTCAGCAAACTCTAAAATTAAAACAAAATGCCTTGAAAAGAGCAGTTTTAGAACCTAGCTTTGTTATTTATTTATTTTTTTTAAAGCCCTGTTGCTTTAAAAAAAATGAAGAATTTGACAATGAATTCTATTTATTTAATTTCACCAGAATTTCGGATACATACATGTACCTCTAAGAGATGTACTGTTGCAGTTACACAGGTTTATTTGCTCAAAGCAGTGCAAAGTGGTTTATTTGTTTTTTTAAAGAGAGACTAAATAGTGAAACACAAATCTATTAAAACAAAACAGAAGGGAAAAAAAATACAAAAAGCCAGTTTTTCACCATCTACCTCAGTTTTCATGTTTTCCCCAGTATGTATATTCAAATAAAAGTGCTTAGAATAGGTTATTGATGTGAAAAATAAAGGTTCTTATTTAAATAAATATTTGCAGTGTGCTAGTCAGGTGTGTATGCACATTGCATTCATTCATGAGTTAAGGTAGTAATAAATCAGTTTTATTCCTTTAAATTTTTAAATGTTTCCTTCTTTAATTATTCCTGAGCTTAAACTGCAGACAAACACAAATTTCACTTAAAGGAATCAAATCTGCAAATGCTCACATCTCTGCAGGCACTACGTCCCACACGCTTCTGAGTCTGATTTCTGAAACGACTCATATGTTGAGAGAGGTTAGAGTCAGCAGAAAAAAGATTATGTGGGTAAATCCTTGGGAGAATGCAGAGTATAAAGGAAACTCAACCTGCCAGTCAAACATTCTCAAGGGAAGATTATGATGTGTTTGCTGCCCTAATAGCAGGCTCTCTTGTGCTGAGCTATGCTGAGATCTCAGAATTTGATCAATCAACACAGATACAATTTTCAAGTGAAATAAAGAACCCATCTGCATTTTAAATCTCTTTCAAAACTGTATTTACAGCCCAAGATGAAACTAGCTGGTGTAGTGGTGTAATACTTCCTCGGCAACCTTAGCATAGCGTTCACCAAGTACTGCACTAGGACAAAGTCACAGGGAGGCAGCTCAGTTCAGAAGTGTATAATCGGGATAGGTATGTGTGCATAAATATATGGAAACTGTTTCCGTGGTATCATAGTTGTCATATAAACAGTAAGTTAAGACAGCAATACTCATTTCTTATGCTCAGTGTGCTAAGAGTTTGTCTGCTGAGTTCTGTGCAATTTCTGACCATGGGAAGGCGAGGAATATTAATCTCTGCATTATGTTCAACAAGGACTTGGAATGTTCCATAAAACGGAGCAAAGGCAGAAGTCATTCCAAAAATAGTATAGGTAAATAGTTTACTGCTAAATAGGCCATGCTTTGGCCATCATCAAACGGACCCCTGTGCATTTGTTGCAATATTTCCCCTTCCAAATACAGCTTCTCGTGAAAATGTCCTTTGGACTTGGCGTAGTGGGGTTTTTATTTACGAGCTACTGTGCTGGAATGAGAAAGTTTTGGAGTGTGACTTTTGGGATTCTGTTCTTGTTGTCCCTACCATGGTATAGTGGCATTTCCATGTATAAAAACCAGATATTTCCAGGTATAAAAGTTGGATAAAGAAGGCAAAAAAGGTAATTCATGGTTTTATCTTTCCATTTTAAAGAAAATATCGTCACTACATCTGCAAAGGAGCATGCATAGGAGCATGCATCTGCAAAGGAGCATGCATACATCTGAGAGTGCACAAATCTCTTTAAAAAATCTCTTAACAAACTGCATTATGAATTGGTGTGCTGGCATGCATGCCCTTGTAGGTGAAGGTAGGAAGTGATGGTCTATTAGATAAAATCCCAGTCACAAACAGAATACAGCAAGGATGGATTTTTACTTGATATCTGAGCAGTTTAGAGGGAGGCCACTTATTTCCAGAAAAAGTTGGAAACAGCTGATGCTCTGTCATATAATTCACATTCTGTTAAATGTGCTTCTTTAAGGCAGACAGCACTGGACGTAAAGGGGGCTTTTCTTGAAGTATTACTATGGGTTTGTGTAATTTAATAGTGGTGTAGAAGTTGGCATATCTCTTCACAGGGTGTGAATCAGATATGAGACTACAAGGCAATTCTATTCCGATCATTATTGTTAAAGTTTAGAAGGAATGCTAGCCGTGAGAAATTAATGCATTTACTGACTAAATGGGTAAGACACGTTCAGAACTGAAAAATCAATTGCAACAGCTCTGGAAAAAGCATTCAAATTTTAACAGATCTAGAAAAGGATGTGCAAGTGAAATTTCTGATTAGGGTTTTCCATCTGCACTTTATGAACACAGCCACAGAAAGTGTCTATTTGTTCATTATGTTCGTTTGCATTTTATTTCTCTTTCAGTGTGCATGATTTTATTCTTTGGGTTAATGATCAATATGAAACTAAATGGTTGTAAGATCTCCCCCCCCCCCCCCGCCGCCGCCAGGGAAATTGAATAATGGCTTGTTGCTAAAAATATAATAAAATATTGATCTAAACCTAAATAATCTTTTCGTCAATGGGCCCAATGTATTTGGGGTGTGGACCAATCATTGAGTGTCTAGCAGCAGAGGTAGGAGATGTGGCGTCTGGGGTATGCAAATACATCTGGCATGGACCGGGTAGTGGATGCGTCATCTTTTGGGGGCTGCTGTCAGAGGAAGAATCTACCTCCAAGGATTCCTACTGATAAAACTTATATTCTTCTCCATTTGTGTTTACTGAGATCTTAATTATTTTTTATCTTGATAAATTTTTGTGGCTTTTTAAGTGGTTATTTATTTTAAAAGGGAACTTCAAAGCTGATAATCAGACTCTTTCCCATGTACAAAGCCCTATCTTAATGCTGCATTTAGACGACCCCAAAGGTAATAAAAGTTGTTGAGAGAATAGAGGCTCCAAGGAATGTAGGGCTAAAATCCAGACAAAATGCAGGAGTACCCTCCTAAGTAAACTTTAAAATCCAGCTAGGAATGTACTGGAAGCTGTTGTTCAATTTGACTAAAAAATGCTTGAAAATTGTGCCCCTTTTAGAAGAAGACAACATTTGTTTCCTTATGCTGCATTGCAAAGTAATGCTCAGATATATATATTTTTCCTTTTAAACTAGGCTTGCAGTCTTCAAGGTGATGGGCACCACAGAAAAATACATAGCCTGAGCAGTTATGCATGTTGACTAAACAGCAGGTGCTATTTGGGAACTTACGAGCCAAGTAACACCCATGCAAATGGTTTTCTGCATATGATAATGACGGTGATTGATTACCTGCCCTTACCCTAAGGTTCCAGGGCGGGTTACAACAATGAAAACACAGTGTTAAAAACAACGTACACAGAATAAGGTGTTTCACTCTCTTCTACACCCCTAGCAGGTATTTATAAAAACATTTCGATACCCAAGTTTTACCGATTTCAGTGGGGCTTGCAACTGCATCTTGCAATATGATATAATAGAAACAGCAAAATTAATCATTCTCGTTACTTCAGTCCTAACTGGGCAGCACCTCAAAACCAAAATAATAAAAACGGAGAAAGAAATACCCCTGCCTCTGTATTAACAAGTTTACTTAACGCACACATACAAGTAAGAAAAGTGCCCTTCAATCACTGCCGCCCATGTACATCAGTGCAACAAGTACTTTGGCTTCCTGTTTTGACATTTATGACTCTTTCACAAACCTTCTAAAACCACCTTATAAAAGTGCTTTACGGCACACTACGTCTGGTATGGTGAATTCCCTCCGTTTCTACAGCAGAAAAACCCTGTTCCGAATCTGACACTGCTATTTTGCGAGAAAGCCATCAAAACAATTACCTCAAAATCTTTCACTTTTTCCATGGTTATCAGGTGTCTTGACGTGTGGCTGGAAAGCGTCTGTTCACAGTTGCTAATAAGTTTCAGGCATGGGTGTCGGGGTATAATCTCTTCTGTATATCTGGAAGAAATAAACAGTCAAAGGGCTACAAGAGCTTAGGAGCTGTAATAAGTGAATCTGAAACAGAACAGCCAGAGGGCTGATTCAAACTGAGTTAGACTGTACACTTCCACATGGTTCACGGCCTTATTAAATTTCCCAGAAACAATGTACGCTAATTGCTTTCAGAATCCACAGCCACATGTGTAGCACACAGAGAGAACAAAACAAAAGACAGGATGCAGGTGAAAGTTTGGCTGCAAACAGGAAAAGGACGTTTCATGTGGGTTTCTCTTGCGCTTCAGCACCCAAACCGTTTAAAGAGATTATGAAAAGATGTCTGCCAGCATGCATTCTTATAAGAACTGTCCTTTATACAATGCTTAGCTGCTTTTCAGCTCTACATCCAGCAAATATACTACTGCCATCCTGAGCTCTTTGGAGGAAAGGCAGGATACAAATGAGATAAAGGCAGACTGCTTGGTCGGTAAATTCCTTACCAAAAAACCCCCACCCCCAAAAAATGACTACCAGAAATTAAATCTAGCCACACCTAAATTCCTTAGCAGTCACCAATATATCCTCAAATTCAAGAGCAATCAGTACAGTAATATGCAGTAGAAATGTTTGTCACTCGTTCTGATACTAGCTAGTATACGGTCCAGCAGTAAAACTGCTAGCACCTTTGCAAAGCTAAGCAGGGTCCAGAATGGTTTAAAATTGGATGGGAAACCATGTGTTGAGATTCCTGCATTTGCAGGGGGTTAGACTAGTCGGCCCTTGGGGTACCTTCCAATGCTACAATTCTATAAATCCATGTCTTCAACAGCGTTAATTGAGAATGACCCCATTCTTACTGCTTCCCAACCACTGTCTAGGTCTAGGACACCCTTTCCTAACCTGGAGCCCTCCAGATGTTGGATCGTAACTCCATGATAACTGGTCATGCTGGCTAGAGCTAATGGGAGATAAATGCTACATGCTAAACTAGATGATAGGACACGGGTGGCGCTGTGGTCTAAACCACTGAGCCTTGGGCGTGCCAATCGGAAGGTTGGCAGTTTGAATCCCCGCGACGGGGTGAGCTCCCATTGCCCGGTCCCTGCTCCTGCAAACCTAGCAGTTCGAAAGCACGTCAAGTGCAAGTAGATAAATAGGTACCGCTCTGACGGGAAGGTAAACGGAGTTTCCGTGTGCTGCTCTGGTTCACCAGAAGCGGCTTAGTCATGCTGGCCACATGACCTAGAGGCTGTCTGCGGACAAACACCGGCTCCCTCGGCCTATAGAGCGAGATGAGCGCGCAACCCCAGAGTCATCCGCGACTGGACCTAATGGCCAGGAGTACCTTTACCTTTAAACTAGCTTATGCATTTACCATGTATTATTTTTAGATATGTTATGGTACCCTGCAGACTCTATCTATCTATCTATCTATCTATTTGATGTCTTTAAATCCCACCTTTTCCCCACATTTGGACTCAAGGAGGCACACAACATGTTTAAAGCATTATTATAAAATTCAACGTAATGAAAACAAACTAGTTAAAAACAATACAGTAGTCAAAATAAAAACAAAATGTATCTAAAGCCAGCATTAAGATAGTAATTGCCCTGATAGCAGTTTAGTGGCCAATATCATCTGCACCTGGTGTTCAAAGGGCTGTCAGAATAGGAAGGTCTTAGCCTGCTGGTGGAAAGATAACAAGGAGCGAGCCAAGCTCACCTCTCTTGGGAGGGAATTCCACAGTATGGGAGCAGCCACTGAAAAGGCCCTCGGCTCTCCCTCATGTAACCAACAGCCATGCCTCTGATGCTGATGGGACCGAGAGAAGGGGCTCACTTAAGGATAAGTCTGCCCCAGGGTTCCCCTAGACCAAACATCCCCAAACTGCGGCCCTCCAGATGTTTTGGACTACAACTCCCATGATCCCTAGCTAACAGGACCAGTGGTCAGGGATGATGGGAATTGTAGTCCAAAACATCTGGAGGGCCGAAGTTTGGGGATGCCTGCCCTAGACCATGCCCATCCTTAAAGTCTGCAGAAGTTACCATGTAACATATTAAAGACATTCAGTGTGTCTGAATATATACATACTCTGGTTTATACACAGGAAGCCAGTAGACCAATCTTCCTCCAAGTACCAAGTATTCAGCTGCAAATTTTAACAGGTCGAAAAGGATGTCACTCAGATGATAATTGGAAGAAATTGAGACGTGATTTTCTGTGCTGGGTAAAATTTTGAAAAAAATAACTAATTGGTAGCAGCTTCATTGTTATTTTGTATTATTTAAACACAGCATGCTGATTTCACAATGAGAACAGAACCTAGCATATAGCATCCGTCACAGGTTTGTCAGGTCTCTCTCCCACTTTTGCTAAGGTTAAAAAAAATACATTGAAATATGACCTAGATTTATGCTGGCCAGAGAAAGAAACCAGGATTGCACCAGAACTTCATATAAAATTATTACTGTGGGTAAAAACAGAGAGCAGTTCTGGCGGGGGGGAAACAAAATATAGTGAAAGCAGGGATGGGGAATCAGAATCAGGGATTATCAGAGTTGAAGCCTGACAAATTCCCACAGGTTCCAAATCTGAGTCTAAAGGCAACATAATTGTATGTGTGGGTGGTTGCATGGTGGAAAGGGAAAAGGCAGTGCATATTAAAATAAGGCTGAGAAATGACAGTACAATACCACTTCGTTTCAATGACAGGAAAACTGCCTTTCTGCCCAAGTTTTAATGCAATGCACCATCACAGTAGGATGCAGATTATAATGTAAAATATAGAACTGGGCCATAGCAAACCCTGATCTGGCATCAGGCAGCAGGCATTGTCCTCATAACTTACTGAACGTTGTATTAGTTTAGTTAATTAATTAATTACATTTATCGTTTCACACAGCCTGAAAGTCATAAATCAACATACAAAAATAATGAAATAGAGTCATACCTTGGAAGTCGAACGGAATCCGTTCCAGAAGTCCGTTAGACTTCCAAAACGTTCGCAAACCGAATCACAGCTTCTGATTGGCTGTAGGAAGCTCCAGCAGCCAATCAGAAGCTGCAGAAGTTCGGCTTCTGCAGGAAGCTCCGTTTGACGTTCGGCTTCCAAAAATAGTTCACAAACCGCAACAGTCACTTCTGGGTTTGTGACGTTGGGGAGCCAAAATGTTCGGGAACTAAGCTGTTTGAAAACCAAGGTACGACTGTACAAGAATATAATGATCTATCCATCACAACAATAGAGACAGGCTAAAATACTTGGGATTTCAGGCACTAAGAGGGTTGCTACCAGCTATCCCAAGTCCTAAAAGCCACCACGTCATAGTGGCGAGGCCTGGGGTTAAGATTCAGAAGGAAACCTCCACTGACATTACTGAACAACTTTTCCCCACCAGTTTTCTACCTGCTACTGTGTAACTGCATCAATATGCACACTAGGTGCCAGACTCCTATGTCGAAATCAGAATGCAAGAGGCTCCCCATTTTCCATATGGGAAACATGTAGTAGTCAGATTCCTAATCCCAGTGTTTTAAAAACACGAGCGAGACGCTAAAAGAGTGGTTGCTGCGTACATAAAAGCAACGTTAATTAAAAACAGCCCTGTCGGATTTGTCGCTGGTTTGGCAGAAGGCTGGAATGTTTAGCAAAATGCAAAAACGCTTCTGAAGCCACAGCTGTTTTTCTATTCGGACATCTGCATTCTCAACCCACCGTTTACCTACCCTCTTTCTGCCATCTTGGCCATTTCCTTCTGCGAACCGGTTCTTCTGGTGGCTTCTCGTATGCCGTATGGAGCTGCACAGATCAAGAATGTACGACACGTATCCATCAATACTACCTGTTCAGAAACTCTAGCGGGGGCTGAAGGCAACAGTGAGCCTTCAAGACAAAGCCTGATCCCTGGAGCCTGAAACTATGCTAAATACAGAGGTTTCGGATTCATTTGAGCCCAATTCAAGACACTTTTAAAGCCCTCCATGCCTCCTCCCACATATGAATAGGCGCATCCACTCAGGAATAGGCGAATCTCCACATCTTGCAGCCATCAGTCACAGCTAATGGTGATGGGAGAGAGGCAGCTTTCTCTATAGTAGCATGAAAGTCTGTCCCAGAAAATCTGCTTGGCTTCTAGATAGGCAGTGCACCAACAGCACCCAGTAGCCTTTTTATTTCTTTTCCATTTTTTCAGCCCACTATGTTTTTATCTCACTGTTGGTACTTGGTTTCTTCCTTTGTTTTTCATACTGTTGTATGTGGTATGTTGCTTGCCATTCATATTTCATCATTGTGTTTGAGCTTCGGGCAGCTCAAATGATCTGGCAAACTAAGATACAAATAAAATAATTATCATAATTTATTCACCCTTAAAGCACAGGGTCTCGTTAGATGTATAGCATAAATTGGATGCTTTTTCTTTCTTTTAGTAAATCTTAATAAGCTGTGCTTATTACGAAATTATAAAATTGATTATTAGATTGATTTTACATCAAATTAATTATAATGCTACAGCAGTTGTAGACAGTGCCTCTTGAACTTACACTTGATGCAATGATTAAAATGTGTATTTTTAACAGATCACACTGTTGGAAAACCATCCATGCATTTTCTAAGCTATTAGTATGTTTTTCTCCATCCATAGCTAGTGCATTGTTTTATTAAGAAAATAAATGCCTTTTGTACTTGTATGTGGCAACTGAAAAATTTAGAAACTTGGTACATATTTTCTTAGTAATAAGCTTCAGATATTATATATTCCATGCTCAGTTATAACTGCATGGTGTCAAAGTGTTAGTTGAACATTATTCATAGTTTTAAAAGCTGCTTGAGGCTTTCCAAAGACACTTGGGGGGATATTTTTGTAGTCACTAATTAGAGAGGGGTGTTTAATTCACACTGACTTGCAATTAACATTATGGAGTTAATTTCCAGTTCTGCATCTGAAGAACATTTCTCTGCTTCCCAAATATTGCCAACAACTACAAGCATTGCCTTGTAAAGGCTGTGTATTTAAAAGAAGGAGATCAAAGAGTGAATTCTCCTGTTTTATAAGAAATGGCACATCTTTTTCATGAACAGCTTCAACAATTAATACATAGTGAGAGATGGTTATGTTTTGTTTTCCTGAGCTTCCTGTTTACGACTAGACATGAAAAAAACATTTAAATTCTTTAACAAATTACTGGCAAGCTAATGCATAACCAAACTGGAAACCAAGAATTTTCTGTATGGAAACACTCCAGTAAGCAACTGTCCATTAAGATCACTGCCACATTCAAAATGGCTTCAAAGTGCTAATCTCGGAAACAAAAAAGAAAAATTTTGAGTGTTTCCTAAAAAAGATACAACTCCTAATAATATACACATTCAATGTAAAGAAATTTACATTTACATAAAAATTTATTCAGTGGATACTTGCAGGTGGTCAAACTACAGACCACAATCTTTTTTTACAATGCGAACTTAAAAGCTGCCAGCTTCAATATACAGGGTCTAGATGTCAGCATGAGATTTGCATTTAAGGCTACACAGAAGCATGTTTATATCCATTATGAGGTTGAGATGCAATCAGGGAAAACTGCAATATGCTTACTCTCAGGATAAAAAGCTATTTTAGCACTACTAGTCCCAAGTTACCGGGAACTGCTCCTGCAAGACTTCGTTTTTCATAAAATAAAAGATGCATGAACTGAGGGGGCAATTGGCTCACTGGTCAGCAAATTTTATTCAGTCTGAATGTTATTGCTCTAGCGTTCACTTTGGAAGAGCAAACTGTATGACAAGCTTGCAGATGTTTCCATTATCACTACAGACTGAATTTATGAATCATACATATTTTAGGCTGTGCATTAACTTACGGTCTGTAATTACTGCATCAAACTTCACCCCCTTCCTCCATATGGCTTTTGATGCATCAGAAACTAATATATCAAGGTAGTGCTTCTCCAAACCATACTGACGGAGGTTCGCTCTGATATTTTCATCAGGTCCTCTCCACTTCTGGTTCTTCCTGCTAGCTTTGCCTGGGAGCAGTGGGGAGTAAACAACGCCAACTCAATTTCATGCCATATTGGATTCAAATGATTATCCTGTGGCCTTCGATTCCTGCCGCAATTTATTTCAGTTCCCCTCACATAAGGTATCTCTGGCAAACACTTCCAGTTTTAAATCTATAACAAGCACAGCTACTGAACACATCCCGCATCATCCATAATAAGTACAAGAAACTTAAAAGTTATTCTAATAGTGTAAGAAAAGGAAGTAAATGTCATGGGCATAGTTTGGGCTCCATTTAACCCTTAGAGCTGCAGCTGTATTAATCAAGTGGCTTTGGAACTTCAAACAAACATTGGCAAAGGTAGAAGTGACTTCTTCATTGAATGCGGTAACATGAAAAACTGGAACTCACTCATCCCTTTCTCTGCAGTTACCTTACATAAACATGAATCAAAAGCAAACCCTAAGAAAACTTGCCCTCTCACTTGCACCATCCATTGCAGTTCCATTTTAAAAAAAATCCTTTCTGCAGTCAACTTGCCTGTTGCCCATGATCCACTATGCTCAGGAGCGCATAGGCGGAGGTGTAGAGGGTAGGTTAAGTGAATGCGCCCATCTCTGACCAAGCTTGAACAGGAAGATCTCTGATTCTTTGCTAAACTTGTGTAATTAACCACATCATTACATTTTCACTGCTAAGAACTGAAAGCAACATACCCAGTCCATGTACGGTGTTATAATCTATATCTGTCCCACATACGTATGCTCCAAAGTGTGCTGAAGCGATAAGAAGTCCACCTGCAAAACAAAGAAAGTACCACTTGGTGCTGACGATGCAACTATTTGGGAATACAACAGCAAAAGGTATTTGATACATGTATATTATAGTGCAGAAATACAGCAGAAAAGCAAATAGACAAACAAATAATGCCCCTCGATGCCATATGTTGCCAGGCATACGCAACTGTTTCACACACATATTATTTAAGAAGGGTGTGAAGCATTGCCGGCAATAACGGCAAAGGCAAGAGCCTATTTCTGAATCTAAATCAAATCTCATACTTGACATCAGCCCCAAACTTGATACAGCATCATTCACCTTTAATCCCTTGAACTTCTTATGTCTTCTGCCAGAAAGCCTTCTCTTCTCATATTATTGCAACAGTTTTTAAATTCCCTTTATGTGAATTTGCTTTATTGCTACTTGTGGTTTATCTTGTCTTTATATAAATACGGTATGTGTGTGTGTGTGTGTGTGTGTGTGTGTGTGTGCGCGCGCTCGCGCTCACACACACACACAAAATATTTAATTTCACATTAAGGTATTTCACAGAGCTGCTTCTAAACGAACAATATAAATGGGATAAACTCGCCCCCTACTGGTATATCAGGAAAAGGTCATCAAAGGAAGAAAATATGTTTTCTATCAAGCCTACAGAATGTGAAGGAGTATTTCCTACCTACAAACCTGGGAACATGATTGCAGTGTTTATTCCTATATGTGCTACTGAGTATTAGCCTGGACACTCCCCGTCTCCAGAGAAAGCTCTGTTGAACATTCACTCTCTGCTCCTTGATTTCCAATGCACCACTTCTTAGAACTGAAGTAGATGTATTAAGAGTACCACTCCCTAAGCAGGCAAGTGAGGATAACAAAGGGCTTTATTGTTCCTTCAACATCAGAGATTGCTTATATGGACTGTCAGAGGATAAGGACAGATCACAAATGGCCAAACAGTAATATGGAACCAGTGTTGTAATCGATGAGGTATACTTAAGAAAAACAACATGTTAAAATTCTTTTAACATGTTAAGAGAAAAGATACCGTGTTTCTCATATTTTAAGGCATCCCTAAAAAATAAGGCATGGCAGGATTTTCAAGACCTTGCGAAATATAAGGCATACCCCAAAAATAAGACATGAGCAGGACCCGGCAAAGGCAGCAGTGCGCGCTTTGCCGAGCTCCAAGCCGGCGGCGGGCTGCTGCTGTCCCGCTCAATTTCCCTGCCCCCTCTCGCGAGACTCGCCGCCGGGTCCGCTCTCGCGCACATGGCCCGGTGAGAGGGAGCCTCCCCTGCGCGCGCGTCTGCGCTCACCCTCCCCCCTCCCTCCCCCTTTTCGGCCCAGCGCGCCGCCTTGCCTGTTCGTGTGCCGCGCGTGTGAGGCGAGCGGGAAGGCAGGAGACCCAGGAGAGCCTGGCGGCCGCCGAGAACCCCACCACCGCTCTTCCCGCCCAGGACGAGGGGCCCGGAGGAGGAGAGCCCGGCGGCGGCGGAGAAGGAGAAAGAGGCGGCAGCAGCAGCGGCGACTCAGAGGCCGAGCTGCTGGACGGGCCTTCCGCGGAGGAGCCTGTGGGGAAGAAGGAGCTGGAGCCCGAAAAAGGCGGCAGTGAGGAGAAGGAGGAGGAGGAGAAGCCGCGAAGCAGCAGCCCGCCGCCGGCTTGGAGCTCGAGCCGGCAAAGGTACCGTAGCAGCGGCGCTTTGCCGAGCTCCAACAGAGCGGGAGCTGGCAAAGGCAGCAGCGCGCACGTTGCCGAGCTCCAAGCCGGCGGCGGGCTGCTGCCTTTGCTGGTTCCCGCTCAGTCATGGCTCGGCAAAAAATTAGACACCCCCGAAAATAAGCCATAGGCTTATTTTCTTCGGAAAAAAAAAAAATAAGACATGTCTTAAAATATGAGAAACACGGTAGAACCCAGGGAGATAACAGATACAAATTTGACAGGCAACTTTACAAATGGTGCGGGCCGTATACAAATTAATTTTTTTCCCATTGGAGGAGGGAAAAATACCTGTTCCCACAAATGGATCAAAAACAACATCATTTGGTTTCACCCTCCCGTGGTTTGCCATAAGAAAAGCCAAGCAGGCATCCATGCTTGTGTTCCCAATAAAATGTCTCCTTTTTACACTGTATGATTCAATAAGGTCCCTTTGTCCATCGGCAATCTGTGGCAAGGGGGAGAGAGGAAAGAACCATTAACTCTGGTTACCAATAACTACCCAAAATACACAGAACTGCACTGTTACTTTGCTTTCTAAAAGGAAACACATATGCTACGCCAGCTCATAAAACACTGACTGACTAGCACTCTAATACGCTTTCTTGTCCAAACCTAAACTTAAAAAACAAAACAAAAAGCCCTAGAATCCTAGAGTTCCGCCAATAGGTCTAAATTTTACAAAGCATGCTAGGCATCTCTTAACCTGGGGCAGTTGGGCTGTGACTCTCCAGATGTTGCTGGATTCCACCTCCCATCAGCCCCAGCCAGTATGGCCACACTATGTCTTAACTGATGAGATGTAAGTAATCTGAGCTGGAGCAACTGTTTAAGGACGTAAGACCTGACTATCTGAATTAGGCCAAAGTCACATAGTTCAACTTTGTTTGCAAGACAGCTGATTAAGGCTGGACATCTGCCCACCACTGCTATTTAGTGCCGTAAATGAAAAATATGCATCATAGATATCAATATGTGATCAAATATGTGATCAAAGATGCTGATAACTGGGGTGGCAAGATTTCAGGCGGGATCTCTTTGGATTCTTTGGATTCTGTCCCCCCAGAACCCTATGATCCACTGACAGGAACTGGGTACAAAATAATTATGAAAGCCTGGAATTTGTTCTGAACTGAGCTTGCAGTCCTTCCACACAAAAATACACTCCTAGTTAAGCCCCCCCCCTCCAATCAGCTTTATTTTGGTAGTATAGTTTGGAGTGGAGGGGAAAGGAAAGACTCATTTTGTTGCTGCCATAGTTAAAACAACTGGGAGTTAGAAATCCTTGCTGAGCTACTTCAAATCATTCAGATCTTTGAGTACGTCCCAGTCTGACTTTGCCTACCACCTGCTTATGGTATTAAAAAGATCCACGATCAAAATATGAAGAAATCATGCCCCACTATCAACTCATTCTCAGTTATCATGTCTCTTTCATGCTGTAACAATTCTTTAATTATTAATAAAATGACTCTACTCACCCATCTCCCAAAATATAAATCAAGGGGCTGTTCTGGGATATTGTTTGGATCCGTTCCATAATCTTCCAGAAGCCAAAATATATGATTTGGTTTCTTTAAATTTACTTTTCCTTCAAATGGCAAAAATTCTAAAGACTGTATTAAGGAGGGGAAGAGGGAGGGAGAGAAACACATAAATATAAGTAACTATTACTGAAACATAATACTAGCTTACTAAACTATTACTGAAACATAATACTAGCTTACTAAACCCGAATAATTACTAAAAGTATTCAGACTATCGTTTTCAATATGTATATGGTGCCTTTCCAACAAGCTACCAAAGAAGGTGTGAAAATCAAAAACATGAAATTTACAATCCATTAAAATCACATCATATATAACAGAAAAAACTGCAGCCCAAGAGGAAAGCCATAGGTACAACAAAAACAGAGATAATGGGCTAATGCTGCCAATTTCTTCAAAAGTCCAATACAAAACAAGCAGCACGCAAGGGCACCAGATTCAATCAAGTTTCAATCAAATATTATTAATCCAAAGAGAAAACAATAAGAGAACCATATACAAGTGCTGACACAGGAGCCAAAATCAAACGTTAAACAGATAGCATGTACAAATAAAAGGCAAACTAGTCTTTATAGTCTTTGAAGCTATATAGCCCATATGGCGGGCTTCTTCAGTAGTTTCTCCTTGTGCTTTTATGTTTAGTGCATTCACTGGTGGTATAAACCAGGTCTTATTAGAAACTACTGAAGAAGCCCGCCATATGGGCGAAACAGGCAAAAAAACGCCGGCAGCCTGTCTACCATTGACACCTCGTTCGACCTGCTGCCACTTTGCTGACCGCTATATAGCTTCAAAGACTATAAAGACTGGTTTGCCTTTTATTTGTACATGCTATCTGTTTAACGTTTGATTTTGGCTCCTGTGTCAGCACTTGTATATGGTTCTCTTATTGTTTTCTCTTTGGATTAATAATATTTGATTGAAACTTGATTGAATCAAGAGGAAGGCCAGACACTTAACAAAAGCCAACGGTGACTTTGCATTAGTGGAAAGCACTAGAGGAATTGCACCTGATTTTCACCAATTCCAATGCATGTGTGCCTCCTGCCCAAAATTTCTGAGGGCTGGGGTAGCTGCTGGAACAGCATGGGATATGGCTTCAATTAGTAGGGTGGGACTGACAAAAATGAGGCACCGTGCTTTGAGCTAACGGAAGCACTTCTGCTGGCACATATTTATCACCATTTGATAAAGCACCATTTGTTTAAGAACAGCAAGAACTGAAGAATGCTGGTGGTTGACTTTTCTGCAGAGGCTACTCCATAGACATCTCTACTGACCAAGCTCTATTCTCTGGCCTAAGATAAACTTATTTCTGGAAAAGATGAGAGATGGGGCCAACCAGGCCTCCCTTAATGACTTGAAGAGCGGAAAAGGCTGTTCCTCGGGTATGCTAAGCCTTTAAGGTAAGGCTTTTAAAGCAAATCACCAGTTCCTTGAAATGGAATCCCATAGTAGTCAGCATTCCAGAATGGAATTAACATGACCTCTCTGTATTGCTCACTATCACTCATTATTAAGGAAGAGCACAAATATAAGAAATGATTTCAAGAAATTACAGTCTACTTACATCTATCTTCTGAATCTTCTCTTCTTGTGTTAGTGTTTTGTTAAAAGTGTGAACCTGTATTTTGTAAGTTAGACTGGACTGTAAAAATGGGGCCTAAAACAAAGCAAAACAAGATTTGATTAGAACAAGAAGCAATACACTATTGAGTACAACTGTGTAACAGGCTCCAAAAAGACAGAGCAAAATCCAAACCAGCTTCTCTTATACAAACCATTTTCTCTGCTGGGTAGTTCTTCAGTGAAGAGTACAGCTCTTCTGCAGATTTCCCATGTCCCCACAGTTCAAATACGCATCTGAAAGTATTGTAACAGGTTACATTCAGCAAAGGGAAAAAAAGATTCATAAATGCTTTTCCTAGTTCACTTATAAATCTTCTGATTCAACATGCTCATGAACTCCACAATTTTACTTTCATGATTTACTTTCAAGTTCTACTGAAAACATTTCAATGGGAAATATGCATAAGTAACTTTGAAATATTTTCAGGTAATAAAACTGAACAAAATGTTGCCACACACCAAAAAAAAACAAACCCATGTAGTCCTTATATTTGGTCTATTAACTTGTATAGCAAATGGGCTTTTCAAGAGTTAAAGATCCAGAAACAATTTCTGCTTCAGCACAGAAGCAGAGCTACATCCCAAATAATGGAAGAATGAGATGGCAAAACTTAGAAGGAAACTTAGCAGGCAGGCTGTTTCTTTTTTCTAAAAGTATAGCCCTTACTTTGCACACACAGTTCGCTTCATCAGTCCTCTTGCCATCTCTTCTGAAGGCATGCTAAGAATCCAAAATGGAGACTGCAAAGAAAGAAAGAAAGAAAGAAAGAAAGAAAGAAAGAAAGAAAGAAAGAAAGAAAGAAAGAAAGAAAGAAAGGGAAAATATCAATAGGGAGAAGACAAATGGACTACAAGAGGAAAGCTAAAAATGTGTGTACTTCAGCTGTCACGGAATTGACAGACAAGCATGCCAACTAATCCAATGTTCCTTTGAACCTCTCTCCAGCTTCTGCCTTCCTTACTCTTGTCTTCACTTCTACCACTTTCTCTTGCAGAAAGGTAACAAAGTGCAATAATATTTCCATCTCAGATATCTGAGTCCAGCCCAAGCAGGAAGTGGCGTTCGGGGGGGGGGGGGGAGCTACGATTGACAGCTTTGAATACTCTGCTTTCATTTCAGTTTGTGAAGAGGGGTTCCATATTGCGTGAACACACTACAAGTCTCTATATTTATGCCCGGCTTCTTACACAGAAGGTTCTATCACCACCTAGACCTTGTTTGTGGTTGTGCGCCTTCTGGTTGTTAACTTACTCTGTCACTTCAGGCCTGAATCAATGTTACAAAAAGACAGCAGCACCCTGGGATAGAATTCAAGTCATCCCTTATATAGAAGGTCCTTCGATGTATGTATCAATTAGGTAATTTGTGATCCTTCACAAGATGATTCTGTTCTGACACCATTGCAAGGTATGCTGGCAGCACTCAGCAAAAGCTGAGTTCAGGAAATTTGGTTTCCCCTAACAAACCTTGACTACAGATCGTGGTTAAGGAAGGGAGAGCGATCCCACGTCTAAATAACACACTAAGTCAAACTTTAGTTTGGCTCCTATGCAACACAGAGCTAAAAAGACCAGGGAGGAGCAAAGTGCAAGTTCAGGATATGGAGCCTGCAAGTTCACACTAAACCATGGTTTGTCTAAGTGTTATGTGGAAATGCAGCCACATAGAATCATCTATACAGCACAACAATAGCAAGGCAACAAAATATTGTGCAAGGTACTAGATCCTTCAGCAGACTCACGGTGTGTGAACAAGCCCTTTGATGCACATCTGAAAATTATTATTCATATTTGTGAGTTGTCTTTCCCATGCAAGTGACCCATAACAACTTGCAAACACAATATAAACAGTAAAACTTACAACAACAAAAATTACAACAAACGCAACCAATAAAAACCTAAAAACATATCTTTACAAATACTAAAAGAGGCTACATGCTACAAGTACTTTGAAACAAAAATCGGTGTAAATGATGAGCAATTGTAGATTCACTGTTTGGCTTTGCAACCCATTCTTGCTTGGCTGCAAAATAAATAGTAAATCTATAGTGGCCTATTATTTACACAGATTGCCAAGTGCTGAAAGAGATAAAATAGCACATTCAGTTCTAGAACAATATTTCTTCCAGGTCTGTTTCTATCTAAAGAACTTAAATATTAATGCAACGAAGATTCAAGCTTAGCTCTAAAATACATATTTCACTAAAGTTTTTTGGGGAAATAATAAACCACACAGGAGCTGAAGATTCACAGACTTGTTCACAATCTAATACTTACATTTAATCTCAATTCCTCTTGATCGCTGAATCGTCCACCACAGAGGGAAACCAGAGACTTTATTTCCTTAGGAGAAAAGATTACAAAACAAATATTTTTAAAGAACATAGAAAGGTCATCAGGCAACCCTTTCTGAGGAGAGCATTCCACATAGGCTGTGACCACTGAGAGCGCTCTCTCCCTAGTAGCCCACCTATGTAAACTCAGTGGGACTTAGTGGCACTTACTCCAAGGTTTGCAGATACAAGAGTACAGCTCTGAGAATCACAGAGAACTGCATACAACAGAAAGCATCCAAAAATCAGTGTCCATATACACTTAGTATATATAAACACTCATCATACAATCTAGATAAAGTGAGAGCATGCAATTTCAATGAGGTGAGTAATCCTATGTGATTGTTAGTTGGAAGTAAGCTCATAATATTCAATAGGTTTTCTCCTAAGTGGATGTGAATAGGATCGCAGTAAGAAAGATGCTCAGCTTTGGCTGGAATAAAAGGAGCACATTTTCAGTATGTACATTAAAGGTACCGCTTAAAAATCAAACCTATGAAAAATCCAAAGACACCCTACTGATGAGGCTAGGTAAAGGTAAAGGGACCCCTGACCATTAGGTCCAGTCATGACCGACTCTGGGGTTGCACGCTCATCTCGCATTATTGGCCGAGGGAGCCGGCGTACAGCTTCCAGGTCATGTGGCCAGCATGACAAAGCCGCTTCTGGCAAGCTAGGGGAATTTATCTTTTTTAGTCCAGTGAAGACCACTTGAAAACATTCCTCTGCGCTCTTTCTAACAGGCATCTAGGGAACTTTCTTTGTTGAATTTATTCACTGCAGCACAGCTTGTCAAGAGGATACAGTTCCATACCCTGTCACATCATGCTTCAATGTGCAGAAGTCAGAGTGGGAGATACCTTCTCCCTTTCTAAGCTATCAGGCATGAGTTTTTCCTTTTTTTCCCCACGCTCAAATGGGCTATCAGATCTGCGGATTGCGAACCAACAGGAACACATACCTCTTAACGTCTTAACTGACCCAGATCCTGCAGTCCTCATCCGAGGCCCTTCTTCATGTGCCTCCTCCATGAAAGATCCAGGGGGTGGCAACATGAGAACGGGCCTTTTCTGTGGTGGCTCCCCATTTGTGAAATGCTCGCCCCAAGGATAAAAAATTTCTCTTCTCCCAGACCTTTGGCTAATTAAACAATTTACGTCCCCCCCCCCCAACAACCTACCATATTGGCCCGAATATGCCGCACCCGAATATAAGCTTCACCTTTAAAATTGGAAGGGGGCAGGGAAGAAAAAATGAAAAAATGCCCGAATATAAGCTGCTCCCTTCCTGGCCTTGGGGGAGAGGAAGGAGGACTATGCATGGGGAGGGCACTGTTTGCCCTGCACTCCTGGTTGCATACCGTAAGGTCGCGAATATAAACCGCACTTAAAATTTTCACGGTTGGAATTTTTTTGGGGGGGAGGGCGAGTGAGGCTTATATTCAGGCCAATACAGTATGTGTGGTGGGGGTATTGCTTTCGGTTGTTACTGTGGCACAGGGCCAGATTTAGGTTTGATGAGGCCCTAAGCTACTGAAGGTAATGGGGCCCTTTATATGTCCAGCTGTCCTTTGTCAACAACAAATGGTTGCTGTTTTTTGTGTTGAATATATGCTATATTGTAATTTATGGACCTAATAGGTATCTAAAACCATTTGCACATAACAAAATATGTATTTTATCAAAGTACATCCAGTTTTTTTTCTTTATTGTTTAACTGATACGTAAATCCGGCACTGCCTGTTACTTACATCATAGGAGTCTACACAACAGAAAACACTGTTGCTGTATGTAGGTTTTATTTTATTTTATATTTTGGAAATGTACATCCAGGTTTTTTTCCCTTTAAATATTTGGGGGGGCCCAAAGAGAGTGGGGCCCTAAGCTACAGCTTGTTCAGCTTATACAGTACGTGCATCCGGCACTGCTGTAACACACGTATCTGTGTTTCTATACTGTACATAGAAATCCAATGTATGAATCAACATTTCATTGGCACACCGCTACCACAATGAAACGAACGGGCTCTTCTGCCATGTCAAGGAAACGGGAGTTTGCAGCAGCCCTCGGGTGCGATTTGTACACGGAAGGAGGGCCTTTGAAAAGCCCGGGGTTCGTTCGTAAACAATGCATTTTGTCAGCAGCCCGGAAAGCAAAGGCTCCTTCCTTCCTTCCTTCCTTCGCTTGTCCTGTGCTCGGGGTAGGGGAGAAACAGGAGCGGCTCCGCGCGCGCACTCGGTTTTCCGGGCGCCGCTGGGGCTCTCGCGCTCAGGACTCACCGGCAGCCGGAATTCCAGGTTCTCTTGCGCCAGCAGCAGCAGGTAGCGCGGAAGACCCGCGCTGGGCAGCGCCATCGCACCACCGCCGCCGCCGCCTCCCAAAGCCCGCATGCGCGTGGAGGGCAGCATCACGGCGGGAAGGCGGTGCTTGAGGGCGAGGGGAGGAGACAAGGAGGAGAAGGGAACCCAGGGAAGGAATGGCGGGCGGGAGGAGGGAGCCCGGGACTGGGGGCAGTAGCGCTTAGACCCCCAGGAAGTGTCTCCTTCCTTTCTTCTCCTTAAGGAGATCCCGTCAATTATATATACAGTGTGTGTGTGTGAACGTGCTAGAAAAGCTACCGCAGCCTGCGCCATGGGATTAAGGTGAGGATGTTTGCAATAAAAAAAATCCTTTCTGTAACACTCGTTTTTTCCACCGCGGAGTGGAAGAGAATGTGTAGCATTCCGCTACTACTCGGCATGCATCCTTGTCATCAGCTGCATGCATGCAACGCTTTGAAATGCGATTCCAAGCAACGTGTATTTAGTTCGCATGTAGGAATCGGCACCATAGAAATCAGTGCGACTTATTATGATAAATATGCTGCTGAGATGGATGGTTACTTTTGAAGCATAAATAGGCAAGCGGCTGCAAAGCCTGAAAACTTAATACAGTACTGTACAGCGGCTGCTGTGGCGCGCACTCAATACGTATGGATTTTACACAGGCTTATCATAAACTAGTTACCTGGTGAATATGCATTTAGCTACATGCTAATTTTATAGAAATCTGAGGACTTGCACCCATCAGAAAATGTTTGCTGCTGTTCATGTACAGTATAATGAATTTGCACTGCAGGAGTGCTGGAACCTTTTTACTAGGGTTATTGAAACCCCCGTTGGGCTGTTTCCATTTTCTACCTATTAAAGTAGGGGTATTGAAAGACTGCACTCACATGCCATTATGGAAATTGTTTTTATATACCTAGTGCTATCTTATATTAAGTGGAATATTTTCTGTAGTTAAAAACCTACAGAAACCTCAAATAGAATCTTGTATGTTCTCTCCACCTTAAAAAATGCACAACTGTAGAAGGAATCACCACCCCTTTGTGACAATTAATAAGGTGACTGTACTCTGGTTAACTGACTTCTATCAAGGAAGGTGCTACAAAGAAGTTGACAAGGCCATGCATCGTAATTATTGGCATGCTGCAGAGAAAAGAGGAACTCTACAAGATAAGCATTTATTTAAATATAATGTTAGCTTTTCCAAGGGCACATTTATCCAGACCAAGCAATCAATACCTTTGGTGTTACCTTGAGCAAATGCACACAATTCTTTCCCTTGAATATATCTAGCATGTAAGAAAGAAAGAGTCCTGTGCACATTGGTAACACCATTGACTATAAAGGGACCTGCTTCCAAATGACATGTATTGAGCCTATAACCTATGTGTATATAAACTTGGGAGTAAGTGAGGAGAAAAGCAGAAGTGGGGTGGTTATGCCAAACTGGGTTATGCCCACCTGAAATGTGAGGTGGTTATAGGTCTGTCTGAAAAGTGGAATGGCATCCACCACATCCTACCCCACTGGACCCATGTTCTATTGAACTTGGTGAGATTTCAGTATAAACATGCATAGAATTGTGTCTAAGTAACCAAACTTGTCTAAAGGATAGTATAGGGTTGGCCTACTGTTTTATCTTTCAGGTCATGCAACTATAAAATGAAAACAGGTGCAACAGGCTGGGTATGATCTGAATTGCTATTAGGAATAGAAGGCAAGTAGATCACTATTTATGACAAGCAGATGTCTTGTGGTACCTTAGACTTAATGTGTAAAAACTACTCTTTAAGATGCCCTACGGCTTGTTTTTTGTTGTATCAGACTAAGATGCCTACTCCTTTGAATATATATGTGCCATTTTACTACCAATATTGATGGCTTTATATACCACAAAAATATTATTACCTTGATACAGTGGTACCTTGGTTTACGAACGTAATCCGTTCCGAAAGTCCGTTCTTAAACCAAAGCGTTCTTAAACCAAGGCGTGCTTTCCCATAGCAGCGGGGGACTCAATTTACAAATGGAGTCAACAGGAAGTGGAACGTGTTCTGCTCCCAAAGCTAAGTTCACAAACCAAAACACCTTCTTCTGGGTTTGCAGCATTCTTAATCCAAGTTGTTCATAAACTAAGCTGTTTTTAAACCAAGGTACTACTGTATACGAATTTTGGCTAAAATAAATGTGTGCGTTTTTTGTTTTTTTGCAATTTCAGAGCTCTGCTTTTTGTTATGTCACAGCCTCAGTACATGGAAGCAAAATGCAGAGTACCAAAGCAGTAAGAAGTGATCTTAGCTCTGTGGGAGAACTGACACGAGGCTGGCAGAGCTGGTTGGAGGTTCATGCTGATTATCAGAGACAGAACCCCTTCAGCAGCAACAAGCCAGTAACTCGGCGTACTGAGAGAGGAGATCCCACCTATGGGAGGCCCCCCGAAGGCTCCAAAACAGAACGAAGAGGAAAGGAAGCTCACACACACATAGGCAACGAAGTGGAAGAATTATGCTTGGTCATACGTAGTGTTGGAGAGAGAGGGCACGATGGACAAGTAAGAATAACATTTAAACAGCTCTTTGACAGATATGTAACTATATCCAACAAAGTAGTAGGTGTCCTACTGAGGGCAAGGAAGCATGGACTCGTTGATTTTGAAGGCGAAATGCTTTGGCAAGGAAAAGATGATGATGTAGTTATCACCTTACTTGAATGAGATGGTTGGATTTCCATGATTGCATGATTGCATTTGGCAACTCCTTTAAAAGCCTTAATCAATCATGTTGGCTGGCCAGGATGTGATGAAGAAAATGCTATCTGGTGGAAACAGGTTAAAAACAAAAATGAAGTAGAAGTTATACATATTTAACTTGTGTCCATGCACTTTCACATGTGTGAAAATTTAAAAAATAAAATGGATAGGAGGTGGGGTTATGGGAGAAATGTCTTCAGCAATTCCACCCACCGTTGAATCCAGTGTTTTAAATACAGTATACACGATTTTGGCTTTAGGTGCGATCCCCATGCAAGTTGCAGGCTTACGGTACCTGTCATGTTTTCCCCCCTCCATGGTCATTGCCTATACATTGTAAGTGATGAGGGTGTATTATAAGACAACAGAGTGGTAACTCTTCTGAGTGTACGTGAACTGGAAATCTGTTTGGCTGCAACGTGGATGTATTTCACAAGAGTCATGGCAATGGAAATGTAGATGCTAAAAAATGGAAGTGATGTGATTAAAAATATTTAGGATTTTCTTGGGGTAAGTGTTTTTGTACCATCACTGATATTCTAAAAGTATTTCTTACTTTGCAGTTAGCAACATTTTCCACTCCAAAATGGATGTTTTTAACATTACAAACTTTGGAAAAGTAGAGTAGCTAGTTTCAAATTCATGCCGAAAAGCTAATTCTTAAAAGTTTGATTTTAGAAATAGACTATAAACATTCAAATGAGTTTGGCAAAATGTTTTCAGATTATAACTAATGTTACGTTGTTTGACTAGATGGCAGGTTTATCATACATAGAGTTCCTGAGATGTTGAAATATAAAGGTACCAGTTCACAAACAATATTCTCAAATTCTGATACAATAACATTCAAGAGGTTCATCTCTACACCTTGATTTTTATTAGCTTCTTTTTCAAACAGTATTAATGTTGCTGTAATGTTTCCAATGGTACATAAACTCACAATCACAACTGCTTTTCATACATAACACATTTCAACATGGTATAAATATAACTATTACTCCACTAAAGGAAGACGTTTGTTGATTATTTTAACAACAGTAGTTAGAATCCAGACTCGAAGTATCAAAATGAATACATGCCATCGCCAATAAATACGAGGATTAAAATGCTAAAGCCATAAAGGAACACAAAGGGTTATTGTATTTTGGCATACTTTGAACACTACTATGATGCAAAACTGTGCTAAATAATTGGATGTTGCTTTAGTAATGCAGTAGGTACTGCACAATTTCAGCAAGTGCTTGTTCAAGTTAATTTTTCAGTAAGAAATCCAATTAGATTTGAAATGTTCTCTAGAAGCCATTCTATGCCAAGTCTTAAAAGCATCTGCAGTCTTGACATTAAGGCTGTGGAGGTAGACTAAGAACAAGATATTTTTTGTTGGAAGAGAGGACTTAGTTAATGTTGTGGTCATGTAAGGTGGACAAGCAGTATGCTATATAAGCAACTCTGATGAGTGCTTGGATGAAGGCTTTAGGTAGTCAACATGGGACATTTGTGAATAATGTATATCCCTCTAAAATTTGATAAACAGATTTGGATAATCTACCCTTAAGAATGGGTTTAGTGTTTTATGTTTGATTTCAAAGAAAACAACCAGGTGACATTCATGAATTCACATATTGACAAACTCTTTGTTGTAAGATGTTCTGGGTACTTAACTATTGTATAAATACTAAGAAATAACCATTCCAAGGTCTGTCTGCATAGTGGTAGTTTCCCACAGTAGGCAATGCCTCCCAACATGCTTAAGATTTCCCAAATATCCAAAGCTATAGTTATGGTTACAAGTTTAGTTCCAGCATAAGCCTCTTATACTTCGTACATCGGATACCTTTCACTAGTAACAAAGTAAAAAGAAACAATTCCTTTATGTAAACTTGCACTGCAATTCACCTTCTAGCTAATCTTAATTACATGCATTTAACTGGTTACAATTGTTTACAGTGGTACACATTCAAACAATCTTATCCTAGACCAATATACTAATGGTGTGATGTCTCACATGATAAGTACAGATGGAAGACATACTCTGGTCCCAATGGCTTGTTAAGATATCTTGCTGTGCATACAGTCATGTACATGTGTGTGATAAGTGATTTAGCACCAAGACATCATTGCTATCACTAGCATTGCAATGCCAAAAATGTCACTAATGTGTTGTATAGGCACAAACTTCTTGCATTGTTTAGACAAAGAACAGTCAAACCCAAAGGCATATATTAAACTTTAATTATACTGTATCTTTTTTTTTTTACAAGATCAGTATTTTCTTTCGGAGAAGGATAGGTATTTTTACTTTCCGATTGGTCGATATGGATGTTCTCGAAAGTGCTGTTTTTTCAGGTATTTGCCTGAGACATGTATTGTACAATGTTCTTTAATGATGAGTTCAACCATTGTATAGCAGCAGATTCAAGTGCTATTTTTCAAACACCTGGCATATTAAGAATTACATCCAACCCTATAATCAGTGGTCACAGTTCACAGAGATGTATGAACTGGAACAGGTGCTTTTCAGATAGTAGCACTTTCAGCCTTCAGCCGTTCCAAGAGTTGCTCAGCCTGTTAAAGAGATGTTTATGTTGCACGTTAATATTTCCCAGAGATTACTTGCTGCCCCCTTGAAACTGGAGAGATAAGTAACAGAAACCACTGAGCAATGGTACCATTCCCTCACTGCCAGCCTAGATGCAAAAGCATCTGTGGCGACAACTTTCAGGAAGGCCATTTTAGAAAGCGGAGTGGGGGCAAAGCATCATCTACAAAGGGTCCATGCAGGATCATTTTCCTGTGGTGTCTTCTATTACAATGAAGAAAATATGAAAGATGGCTTCTAACACTTTAAATGCAGTTAGTTAAAATCTAGACATCGCTAACAGTTATTATTAAGTTGATAGGACTATTTCAACTTGACTTAATTCAATATCGGACAGTAAACAGTAAGACTGAGAGTTACAAAAAGAGGATAAACAGTGCAAGTTTTTCCAAAGGAGTAGTCGGGGGTCAGGCAGAGTGCCTTGGAAATGGAATAATGGCAGCATCTCAATGCCTTTTGATTGCAAAATGGTGACATCTTAGAATTCACTGGCACAAGAAGTAGAAAAGGGAGCCTCAAAGTTTTGCACTGGTGGTGTCCAGTTCTTTCTTTGCAGCAGAAGGGAAATGGGGATCACCAAAGTAACTGAAATACTTACTGTTATAAACCAGTAGGAATTGATTCTGTAAACCATTCGGGACAAGAATCCCAACTGACTAGCTGGAGCTAGGACATGAAGATGTAAATGGGCTATAGAGCAGAACGGAGGCCAGTGAAAACCCAACCTTGAGAAACGGAGGAGAAAAAGAATCCGTTATCAACTACTTAGCATTCTTTTGAGCGAAGTGTGTGAAAGCTCTTAATGACTTAAAACAGCAAGCAGGTCTGTGCATTGCACTAATGCAAAATTCTAAGACCTTCAGCTATTATTTCATACAACACAACCAAATTATATGCACTTTCCTTATGTATTACGCAACTCTATTATAATGAACATTACCATATACTTCCCTTTTTGGAAACATACCTTATATCATTCAAGTCATTAAATTTATTTCGCTGAAGGACAGTCTTTCCAGCTGCCATCATTCTTTCCACTGTCAGATCGGGGAGAAAAGAATAAAATCAGATTTAAAGCTCGTTAGATTTCTGATGCATTATAGTCTTACCAGCTTTATCCTAAACTGAAACTAATGCAAACTCTGTTGATTTCAGTAGAATTTATTCCAAAGTAAGCCTGGCTAACTTAATAGCTATAAAGCTATAGCTTTTTAGCTATAAAGAAGCATACATATTATTATGTACAAATTTTAACATTTATTTTTAGTGATAATGTAACCTACAAAAACATAGGCCAAAGCAGGCTGAACCACAAGGGATCTGTAAAGGGCACATGGTGAAAATATCCACAACAGGTTATGCAAGTTGAAGCAGCTCCTCTTTCCCTTCTCAACCTTCACCTTTGCTTGCTTTTCTACCCAGGTGTAACCTGACTGACAATGAAGACTGCTCCCCACAAATTTGCCCAATGCAGGTTTAAGGACTGGGTAATCTTCTGTGTTTTGTACACCACTTGGTTCACTACTGGTGCTATACAACACACAGCAAGTGTGATGGACAGCCAGTTTTCAGGCATGCTTTCTGACTAGTTCCAAGATACTATGGCTAGGATTTGCTTATACCAAGAAAACTGTTTTGAAGAACATATTCATGGGGGAAAACTGGAGTCTTCAGCTCCACATACGGTAGCCATATGCTGCTGGCATGTAAGGAAGCTCCCAGATTAAGTTCAATCCAAGCGGAGCTGCAAATATTCTGGACCCCTAGTGCCAAACCATGCAAGTTGAGTGACCATTCAGACAGAACTTAGCATCCAAAAAAGATCTCAGCTTCCATTAAAAACCAACACACAGTCATTTTATACCCTGCAAGGCTTAAATGTGGGTGGTCCGTGTCCTGTGAAATCTCCACAGCAATGGGTGTAGGTGGATGGTACAGGGTATCAGTCAGGAGTCATCAGGGAGTGGGACATCAAATATAGAGAGTTGAAATGGCACATGGGTGGGTCAAGGCTGCCCAGAGGATCTATGACAGAAACACTGGTTAAGACCCATATCTGACTGTGGACCCGAGAGAAAGAAAGACTTTTCTAACCCTTCTCAGCTCCAGACGCTGGCACCCCTTGAGGCTCAGCATTAATAAGGAAAAAGTGTTTTGACAGCTATCAAAAGCTGTCAAGCTGTCAAAAGATTAAGAATATTCATTATATTGGTTGTGGATGGCAAAATTTATGTGAAGATGAGATAGAAGTAAGCTATTGGAACTATGATTTGAGTGGATTTGTGATGGAGTTAAAGACAAAGGAGAAGACCAGCCAAGATGGAGGCAGCCGTGTTGTAGGAAGGAATTTTCCAGCACCCTTTGTCCCCTATCTTCTGCCTGCCTGTGGTTAAGAGAAGTATGAAAACAAAGTACTCTTGAGCTTTCCAGGAGGCTGTGCTGAACTATTTACAAATATGGGAGGATATATACAAGGAACGGCAACATTCTAATTCATCATCCTTGGAGATTGAGGTTCAAGATCAGGACACAGAGGATAATTTTGATTTTGAGACTGGGTGTGAGGAGCAACAATTTGAGGAAAATGATTTGGACCATAAAAAACTTTTCCTGGACAAGGTAAAACAAGGACTGGGAAAGGAAGAAGAGGCCGACAATGAGAACCAAAGCGAAATGAAGATTAAAGGAAATGAGGAGCCTGGAGAGACTGAAATGTGGAGTGGTGTTATTGAGGGATGGGACAGGCGGGGGGAGGGGGGGACAAGGGCCTGGAGTTGGAAGTGGGAAAGAACTGGTGTGGGGTGATAATTTTAGTTAAAAGGTATTTTTTGGTTGCTAAACAACGGTTTCTGAAATCTTGGCTTGCTAAAGGAAATGCTGATCCAATGGGGGGAAAGGCAGTGGGAGAGGAGAAGGAGAGTGTTTTTAAGTTTAAGGTTAAGAGTTTTCTGGAGGGAGGTAGAAGAATGGTTGAGGAAATAAATTTTAGACAAGTATGAATATTTCTGTGATTAGATAGGTGTCTGGGTAGAGAGCTGCCTGTCTTCCCCTCCTTGTTCGGAGGCACCTAGTGGCAGGGGGTGCTCTGAGGGGGGAGGAGGGGGTGGAGGGAAACCCAGACACAAAAAATGGATCCTTTGAAGTGCTGTGCCCCGCAGGTTTCTCTTGTGGCAGGAGGGGACTTGGGGGGGGGGCAGCATGAAGAAGGAGGAGGATTAAGTTAATATTATAAGATATAAGATTTTGAATTAGAAAAGAAAACCCGCCATAATTAATTAAAGAAGGTAGGAAAACCAGGAGGAAGAGAGTCGAAGAAGTCACAATTATAATGTTAACAAAATAAGAATTGGATATTTTATTGTATTTTTCTTTTTTTTCTTTTTTTCTTTTTTTCTTTTTTTGTTTTGTTTGTCTTTTTGTTGTGTATTGTTAAATTGATTGTTGTGTTTAAGAAACAGCTGGGGGAGAGCCAAACCTCAGAGCTCCACCATCACTGTCCTCTCAGTGGCAGGGAGGGGATGAGGGGGAGGAGGGAGAGGGGAGGTTAAACCCAGCTTACAAGGGGCCCCTTTGATTCTCAACGCCCGCGGGTTCTACTGGTGGCAGAAGTGGACTGGTGGGTGGAGGGAAAATGAAGGGACAGAGTCTACATTGTATGTTTTGTTTGTCTTGTCTGTATAAAACCAATAATTTTTTTTTAAAAAAAAGACCCATATCTGACAGGATCCAGTCCACTGCTTTGTCAATGGCCATCCTGCAACAAGTTTCATGGAAGAGACACTTTGAAATAGGATAAAAGATGGTGGACATGTCTCCTCATTAATCCCCCAAAGGGTTTGCTTGCAAGTTGCCACAGCTACCGCCTTCTACCTCTTGGTAAGCAATGGGGGGGGCAGGGGGGGGCTGGTAGTACTTGCGGTACAGATGGGATCCAAGGGCTCCAGTTGTTGAGATCCATAATAACTGCTAATTATATAGACTCTTGTTTTGCAGCTAATTGCATTCAACATTGTTATGTTTTATTCATTTACTTTCAGTTCCAGTATTCTGAGTGCTCGGTCCAGACTTACCTAATGGTATATGCTCACTCTTTAGAGTCTTGCAATTTCCTATATGGTTTTTTGGCACCACTAAATAATGATGTGGAGCTCCAGGCCTGATATCTCTAAAGCACACCAAGTCTTCATCCTAAAAAATAAAGAGAAGAAAAGCTTGATAATAGCAGATCATGTAAGAAACAGTTTTGCAGGTACCCATCTGAGATAGCCATGCATGTCAGTAAGTAATGCTAACAAGCTAGTACCAACAAACAATATTAATTGTGCAAGTGGCATGTAAACCATGCAGCAACACCTAACAACATTTTGAAGGCTATATTTTTAGTCCCATCAGAGCCATGTTCCAGCAGTATCGGCCAATCCCACTCATTTATTTTTCTTTCCATAAAATGCCACTATCCATTAACCCTGGTTAAGTAGGCAGGGAGAAAAGGGGGGGGGGGGAACCTGACTACCATATAGCTGCAACAAGAGGGAAACACAATTAGGATGATGTGTGAAAAGCAAAGGGTGAAAGGATGAGGTAATGGGAGAGAAGCAGAAGTGTGTTAGCACTTAAAGGACTGAGATAAATGAATCATGTTTTCATCCCCAAATTTCTAGCACATTGGGGGTAAGAACGCTCTGTTTGCTTAAGAAGCACATATATTCTATTGATGTCATTATATAAACAATAATTCATGTTATCTTAAGGTTACTGATCCTGGTATTTATGATGAGAAGTGGTGTGCAAACATTAAGAATAAATCCAGAATTGAATGTGGGCTGGGGCTGAAAACCAGAGGCCAAGCTTCTTTTCACTATCACAGTTTATTTATTTGTGTATTTAATAAGCTTTTGTAGAAAAAAGCTTCCTGGGCAGTTTCCCAAAAGAAATCATGCAGCCATAAAACCTAGCACAATATAAAACGAGGAACAGCCTAAAACCCATAGAACAAACAGCACCAGAAATGGCGCAACCTTAAAAGCTTCAAATCCATAACTCTTTTATTTTATTTTTAATCAAAGAGTAAGCACGCAAGACCTGGTGATGGGCACTGGCTTTAAAGGTTTCTCACCTAAGTCTATCAATGACTATTAGCCATAAAACCTCAATGGAACCTCCAGCTCCAGTGGCAGTTGCCAAGAAAGAGGGCAAGGAGCCGAGTGGGGAATACGGGGTTGGTTGCCCACCGTGGGAAACGGGCTGAGCGGGGCTAGAATTTGAAGGGATGGCGGGCGGGGAAGTGGCCTTGCAGCTGTTGCCGGACTACAAATCCCATCGTCCCTGGCTACTGGCCACGCTGGAAGGGGCTGATGGGAGTTGGAGTCCATTCTCCCGTCCCTAGCACTGGATGAGCCCCCAGCCCGAGTTGAGCTCTACTTCGTGGCTCGGCTGCAGCCTTTGGACGTGAGGATGTGAAGGACCCGCCCGACTCCCTTTCGCTCGCTGCGCCTCACCTCGCAAGGCAGCAGCTCCGTGCCCGCCTCCTCTCCGTGCGTGATCCGGCAGAAAACGCACTTGGCGTCGTAGGCAGCGCCACCACCGCCGCTGCCTCCAGCGCCCTCTCCGCCAGCCGCGCCAGCTTCTCCGCCGCCGGGACTGGGCTCCGCCGCCGGAGACGAGCCCGAGCTGCCTCCTTCCTCGCCGGCCATCGGGATCCTTCTCTCGGGCGGCCTTTGGCCGGGGAAACGGGGCGGAGCGGTCCTCGGGAGACAGGCGCACCGGCGACTCCGCCCTTTGGCGACCCCGGGTGCGCGCAGGCGGAGCGCAGGCTGCGGCGCGGCGCGGAGGGCGGTCCGCTCGCCTTGGCCCCGCCCCGACGACGCGACGCAGAGATGATCACTGGGGAGGGCTTGGAAGGCGAGGGTAAGGAGTTTGCGCCCGATCGAGGAGCGCGCAAGAAAGCAGATACAGTACAGCAGTGGAAGGAGTGGTGTCGCAGGATCAGAGCAACAAGAGAGGTGGATGATTTGGGCATCAGCAGATTGGCTAGACGTGAAACAACGGAAGACCAGAGAACGGAATATTTCAGTAGTCTAAGCAAGAGATAGTCAGGGTGTGGTGGACCAGAATTGTTGCCTAGTGCACAGAGAGGAAGGGCCATAATCATGCAGTACTGTAAAGGAGAAAGTACCGTAACATGTCTAGGGATTGAGCGCGAGAGGCAAAAGGGAAAAGGGCGAAACCCTGTCCCTGCCCAACAGAATGAGCAGGTAACATCATACCTGCCAAGTTGCTGTCAGAGAAATAAGGGACCGGGCCGGAAATAGCAGACCGGAAGTAGCGCTGTCGCCATTTTGGAACTGGGCGGAGCATGCTCAGAAGTGACTTTTGATGCTGCTTTGCCCAGTTCCAAAATGGCCGCCGCGCCAGAAGTCGCACTGCAGGCATTTTGGAACTGGGCAGAGCAGCATCAAAAGTCGCTTCCGAGCATGCTCCGCCCAGTTCCCAAATGGCCGCCATGCCAGAATAAACTGGGGAAAAACAAAAAATCCGTTTTTTCAGCTAGGAACAGCTGGAAAAACGGGGATTTCCCGGGGAAAACGGGAGACTTGGCAGCTATGGGTAACATTGCCATGGATTGGGCAAATGAGCAAAAAGACAAGGAACGAAAGACAAGTTCTCTTTGCTTACTGTTGTATTTCTATCCTGCCCTGCCGCCAAGGGTTCTCTTTCTTCACCAAAATTAAACCAAAATTGCTATGAGTGGAAAAGGTGATTAAGACCCCAGTACGCCTGCCTACTTGGAAATAAATCCCATTAAACTCAGTTGAATTCGTTTCTGAATAAATGGGTCATAGGACTACACTGCACAATGTGCAAGGGCTGCTTACCTTGCAAGATGTTGAATACGAATCCTATGTGTGGAAGGTACACAGGATTCCTTCATTTCCAATGGCTTTTGATTCATTAAGCATCCCCCACTAGTGAGTAGGGCAGACACACAGGGGCAAGGTGAAAATGATCATATATGCAGATGGGTTGGATGTGATATGGAGCACTGCCACTTGGACACACAGCATCCAAGCTACAATATTTTTCCGAACAGAGTTTCAAAGTGGTTCAGAGTTCAGTGTGAGGAATGTGTAATCCCTTTGTCATTTGTACCAGCTACACTCTCGCCTATTTATTACACATTACCAAATTCCAGAACTAGTGCCTTCTTGTTCCAGATGTAGCAAATGCCCACTGTGTCACTAGCAGTTTGATAAAGGAAATTTCTAGGAAAACCCAACATTTAGAAGTTTGAGTGGAAACGTCAAGAATTATCCCTCTGAAGTATTATAGATCAAATATGCCAAGCTAGCCTTTAGTGCTCCCAGCTCTGTCACCTTTGACTATTAAGTCAGGGGTGGGGAGAGAAATTTCACGTCAAACATATGAATGCATAAATTCCTTTATTGAAAATGTTGCAATAGCACTGCATTACATATATTAAATATCCATAGTTTTCTGAAGGGTCACAGAATCTTGAGAGGACAACACTGTTTCGAATATAGAACACAAACTTTAGATATGCTCTGACAAGTACAATATAATGAAATGAACTGTGTATAACAGTAGTGAAATACGTCCATTATTTTTTTTTAAAAAAACAAACCTTTTGCTTACAACCTACAAGTGTCTCATCCTTGTTAAAACTGTCTTTTAAGGTTCCCTGGAATGTCTCCAAAGTATTATGCTAATATGTAATGGTGAAAATCTGTCAGAGTAGAACTGATGGTAAGAAGAAGTGTAGGCTGCAAGTGTTAACAAAATGCCCTAAAGCGGTTTTGTACACGAAGGCTATTACTGCAGCAAGCCCAAGTTGTTAGTGTGCAGCACTACTCACTCCAAAGCAGACGTGTGTGTCTGCCCCATGTCACTGTGTACGGAGTTTCCTACACAGAAGCAATATATATGTGAAGGAAATTATTGGTACTCTTTGTGATCTGGATCTGGTTGACCAGGCCATATAGCACAAGACTGGATGGTCCCAGTTATTTCCAAGTCATTTGGAAGCAATGTCATCATGAACAGGGGAAGACCTGGATAATATGTAAGGTTTCAGCCTAGGTTGACACAGGTGGCCTTGTGAAGGCATCTTAAAGAAGGCTGAGAAGCATAGTGTATTGACCGATACTTTTTCAGGAGCATAGGAAGTTCTACTGAACTTCTCTCATGTTGACTTTATTTGCTTATCAAGGGCTCCCAAAAGTTAGGAGAACGTCAGCATTTCAGAAAGGGATAGCACTGTCTTTTCATATCTTCCTCTTCCTAACAAAATATTTTTTAGAAGTGGCAAATAACCGAAAATGGTTTCTGGTTTCAATTAACCTGCAGCACTTACATCTTTCTTACTGAATTTGGACGCAGTGCTCTCAAGTACTGCTTCATTACGTCATAAAAAAATAAAATAAGCAGAAAGAGAAGTGACTGCTTAAAAAGCAGAATGCAACCACAGGGTTCAACTCTTATTCAAGAAAGAGAACATTTTCCAAGAAAAAAGAAGAAGGGCAAAGTTACTCTGGCATGGCACTAATAGTTTTCTCTAACAAAGAGTTTCAAATAATTTATAGGGCACAGTTTAAGAATCTGTTTTTTGCCCCATAAAAATGCCACTGTTTCAAAAGCTATTCATTGTTAAGCCTGTTAAAAAGAGGATCTGTCTCCAGCACGCAACCAGACAGCTGTGTTTGATAATGGAAACTGACAATGCACCGCTTTCCAACAATCCAAAGTAATGTGTTCTGCCCAAAAACAAGATTCCTAAAATAATAAGAACAAAGCAACAACGAAGTCTTTTACAAAAATTATTTAAAAAAAAACCAGCAAAGTATAAAAATACCTAAGAAATGAAATGATTCATCACCACCGCTTAAGACATTTACTTCAGTCAATAAATCTTCCGAGCAAATTTTGAAATTAAAATGTTAAAAGAAAAAAACATGCCTATTACATTTCATAAAAATGTACTATACAAACAATAAATACGTTCCTTTAAAAATGCCCCCTTTAAGTGCTGTATACTGATTTGAAAGACTAACCCCCTTTCTCATGGAAACCATCACTATACGCTGTAGAATTTGCTAACCCAACTTTTACTTCTTTTTGGTTTTCATGTAAGCAGAATAAAAATACACATGGAATGTACTATACAGGTCTATGTTTTTCCACCAGTATTCTTTCACAGTTACAAAAAATAATGAGACTGCTTTAAACAAACTTGTAGATCGCAAATGCCTTCCATAAACATCTTGCATCCATGCTGTAAGATCACTGGCAGGGCAGAAATACGAGATCATTTTTTAAAATGCAATTAGGTTTTTCCACTTTTTGACCTAAAATCTTCTTGTGCAGCCAGGCTGTGACCAGATTTCACGGGCAGGAGAAGCATGTTCTATTGTGAGGCAGTCTACATTCCAATATTCAACATCCATTGAGTGCTCAGTAAACTTTTAAGGCAGCATGTACATCACTCAAATGTCCATACTTCCACATCTTGTATGACAAAGTCTTCTTTTTTGGATAAGATATCATTATTGAATGTGCTGCAGCAATTGCTCCGACCATGATATAAATCAGCATCTAGCCATAAACCAAACCTGCCACTGGAAAGAGAAGAAACGTGGCTGAAACAATTTATTTATTCAGTTTTTATTTATTCAAAATGACAACACAACAAGTTGCCCATTTTAACTTTCTGTTTCTTTTAGCTGGAGGGTTAAAACATTTGCTCAGCCTTCTTCCCATGAAGTCAACAGGACTTAAAAACCTTTGGTTGAATCCTGTCTGTTGTTTTTTGTCCCGAAGCAGACAGGAGAGGATTGTTGTTGTTGCTTTTTTTTTTTTAAAAAAAAGGAACATGTCAACATGGCCTTTCCCCAGATATATGGAACCTGAATATAGGCTTCTGCACTTGTTGTGTGCATGGTTCTTCTGACCTCAATGGATTGGGGCAAAAATTCATGTGGTTCTTTTATTTACTGTCCTGGATTATTTACCGATAACTGAAATAAATAATTAAAGGCTGCCATTCAGTGCTTTGCATGCAGAAAGTTCTGGGTTCAATCCCCAGCATCTCTAGGTGAAGCTGGGAGAAACCCATCTGAAACCCTGGAGAGCTGCTGCCAATCTGTGCAGACAATACTGAACCAGATGAACCAAGTGCCTTAACTATGCATAAGGCAGCTTCCTATATTCCTTTGCCCACAAGCCAGTGTAGCTATATGCGCAAGAGCCATGCACACATTCAGAGATTTTGTTCACGTCAAGTTCTGATGGTTGAAGAGATTAACCCACTCTCAAACCAAATTGCAGTTTTTGCCCTTTCAGCAAAGGAAGAGGTTGCCCACAGAGGGTTTTCCACAATATGATTAATAAAGAAACTTATTCAACTTACTCTCCACCACCAAGTTCTAAGGAAGTTACATCTCCATTGATAAAGTAGGTGTTTTCTCCACTCCACTTAAAGACCTAAGGGAGAAGAGTATAATATCATAGTTATTCAACACAGTTGCTTGCAGCTGTGGCAGAATGACAGTAAGTACTTGTTAGAGGGAAGAAGTGCAAGAGAGAGTAGCATGGTTTGTGTCAAAAATCCACTATCTTTGCCTTTGATGAAATAAGGGCCTGCTCCTGATCAAATAAGAGAACAAGGGAGGCACTCATGGTGAGTTCTGGCACCTCTTTTTCTAGAAAAAAAAGCCCTGCTCAATACTTTTTAGGTAGAAACATTTTCATTCCTTGAGAAGCATTCAACTTTCCCTTACAATCCCCCCCCCTCCTTGAGAGGTGCCAGAACTAAGTTCCGGTGAGCTCCGGCTGGAAGAAAAGCCCTGGTCTTAAGTAAAAAAAAAAAGTCCCAAGCATGTTTTAACAAGAAGCATTAAACCAGGCATCCCCAAACTTGGCCCTCCAGATGTTTTAGGACTAGAACTCCCATCATCCCTACCTAACAAGACCAGTGGTCAAGGATGATGGGAACTGTAGTCCCAAAACATCTGGAGGGCCGAGTTTGGGGGTGCCTGCATTAATCATTCCCTATGGTGATTCTGATATTGTCTTCTTTTTTCTTGGGTTGTTTTTGATCCTCTCTATTTGTGTGTCAATTTATGCTCCTAGGTGTGAATCTTATTAAAAGCAGAATATTTTGCAATGTTACAATGTGGCTGCTTTTGCCTTCCTCATTTTTCTGTTTTCCTATTACAAAAATTTAAGCCAGCTATTCTCAGTATTGACAAGTCACTGTAGCTCCTACAGTCTTGTATGTCCTCTTTTACATTCCATACAACCCACAGAAGATTTGTACAATTTCCGCCTAAACAGCCATGTTAAAAAAATGTGGTCTCTGTCAGACAATGCAACCTTTCCTATTTATTTTATGCGGTTCTTCCTTCAAGATGCCCATAACTTACATAGGATCTGCTCACATCCAGACACCAACAAAGCTGAAGCTTGTTCAGCTGTGCCAATACAAGAGCATCATTATATTTAAGCCCTTTCATTGGCATGCTTAATAATGTATTCAGAAATACACCTTCAAGCTTTAATACAAGTCTCAGCATCATTTCACATAAACAAGCATATGGTGTAAGTAAAGTGTTAGGACTATCCTCAGTGCACCTTACCTTGAAAAGAGGATCAAATGTGTATAGGAAAGTTTCTCCAGTGCCATAATAGTGATCACTGAAGTGGAAAGGATGTGTTGCATAAGCCCCAAAAACCTGCCGAAACAAAATTACAATTCTATTGGAAGATACTTCCACATTTAAAGGCATAAACATTCAAAAACATTTCAAACAAGGTTACTGTTGTTTTCACTTACTTAACCAACCTATGAAAAACATACATTGATGAAATTTTTCATATCCCTTAAGCATTGGTCATTTCTTCTGTATTTTATGATTTTAAAATTTTTATAATATGTTTTAATGATTTCATTGCGTGCACAATGGTTTGTAATGAGTTGGTAGTTTATAAATATTCGTAAAGAAATATGACTGCGGTTCAGAAATGGATAAGAAGACATAAGATGCCTTAATTCTGCTGAATTATCAGGAGTTGAAAGCCCAAACATCTCCAGCACGCAAAAGGCACAGAGAGGTTCTATCAGTCCTCTCGCACCTATCTTATAGTCAGTTTTCAATACACAGATTGCATTTCTCTTCTTGGGCAAAAGTTACCAGTATTCTAAGTTGCTCCTCCACCTAAACCCCTGGCAAAATCCAATGTAGCATGAGCAGATGTCCACTAGGGCAACAGAGTTTCCATTCCAGCCCCTGCATGCCCCAAAATTGCTCTTGAGAGCTGGAGAACCTTCCAGAGCAATTTTTGGGGTGCAGGCTGGAGGATAAGAAACCAGAAGTCCCATTGAAAAGTGGGGCACAAGTAGGCAGACATAATTAGATCTCAAACATTTTAAGACAGAAGAACAATGGCATCAATAAACTTTTGCTTTTTTATGCCAAGGCAATCTAAAAATGAACATGCAGCAGAAGTACTTTTCGCACCATGAAACACTCAAATAACTTCAAACCACAAGACAGAGATCAATTGCGCTTTTTGTTAACAGAAGATTTATTTTAAGCTACACTCCTACTGAAATACTTGGAAACAAGAGGGAAAACAAAACACAATTAAACAGGATATGTTGTGGTGCCTAACCTGATTGTCCATGTCTTTGATGACAAGCAGTACAGGGCTATCAAGAGATGCCGATTTACGATACAGTGTTTTCAAGCTGGTTCCATGTTCTTGTGTGCTGTACACTAGCCTCCAGGGATATCCCTGAACCCTTGCTGGCAGGCACTGGGCGAGCTAGAAGATAAAAGAAAGCATTGTAGTTAGTGTAAAATGCAACTGATGTGGCACTAGAAATTTCATTCCGTCCTGTATGAGAACTGAACGGTTCAACCTATAATCAGAGCTGTAACTCTGTACAATGAGGTTCATGAACAAGCTCCATAGGACAGGGCTCACCGATTGCCATTTATAAAGCGCCAAAGCACCTCAAAGTGCAAGTAGATAAATAGGTACCGCTACAGCGGGAAGGTAAATGGCGCTTCCGTGTGCTGCTCTGGTTCGCCAGAAGCGGCTTTGTCATGCTGGCCACATGACCTGGAAGCTGTACGCCGGCTCCCTCGGCCAATAACGCGAGATGAGCGCCGCAACCCCAGAGTCGGTCACGACTGGACCTAATGGTCAGGGGTCCCTTTACATATATACATACATACATACATACACACATTCTCCCCTTTATAAACTTTACCTGTTCTATATGCATATTTTCTAAGAGCACACTCTGGTTTTTTAAGACAGGCAAAGCATCTTCATCTTCTTCACTGCATCGATCATCTTCTTCACAATAGCTGCAAATGCTCTTTCGCCGTTTTGCCTCTTCTACAGTAATAATCTAAAAAGGGTTAAAAAAGAGAAAGACTTAAAAAAAATAGTCTGACAATACCGTAGTTTTTATTCTATAATGCTAGATCAGTGGTACTCAATGTTTTTATAAGAGAGAAAGTGACCCAGCACAAGGAAGGCTAGGGAAGCAGAAGAACCATCTAGTCATACCTTTGTGGGGGTACTATGTGCATTTTGAAATTTACTTATTTGACTGATGCAGTACACAGTGTGTGAAAAAAAAAGGTTCTATAAAAGAGCAAACTAATGCCCAGGTAACAATGGCATAGCTCTATCTCATTCAGAACAGGTTTACCTAGTCACGGGTGAAAATCAGTCAAACTAAATTGTGAAGGAAACACAGTAAAGGGCTGCTTTTAGCATCAGCTATCCCCCCCCCTTTCTTTGGAGCAACTGAGTTTGTAAACAGTACCACAAACTAAATCTCTCTCACTAAAATTTGTAAGAGTTAAAATACTTACCTTTGGCTGGGATTGTGCCCTTAGTTTTTAAAATAGGAGGACAAAATGGGAGGCCTAAAATAAGAATGTGTGCTGGTATTCCACTAATAGTGCTAGGGGAATGTGATTTCTCAAAAAGGTTCCACAGCATTCAGGGAACATTGCAGAGGGGGAGGAGAGGGGGAGAACATTCTGTTGCGCAAGGAGAAATCCTTGTGCTGATGGAACAAGTGATTTATCCCTATATTGAATACAACCCTATGCCCCCCAATCCAGGAACCCTGAAGGGCTCACAAACCAAGGAACAATTCTCTTGCGTTTGCTGTGATCTGTACAAGGGGACTCCTTTCTTCCAGGTTATCTAGCCAACAATGGTCAGATATTGTGAATTGGATGGCAACTGACTGGCCTTATAACTAAGCCTAGAGGACTCTTTTGATCCTAACCTGTAAGATTCATTCAGCGATGGAAGAAGTGGCCTTATTTAACATGTATGCTAAGGAACTGTTCTGTAACGGGCAGAGAGTTCTTAGAGAGGATGATATTATAATGTGGTGGAGTTTGCTCTCTGGTTTTTATCTATACCACCACATTATTCCAACCACATGACCTCTCATAGAATCACATCAGATATGAGTAATCTAATAGCTAAAGGGGTTGTTTTATGGTAATGGACATCCATATATATTGATCCTAATTTGTTTGCTACATTATATTTGACTGTCAAAGGAAGAAGACAGTGTAAAATAAACATGGACATTTATTGGCTTATGGTCAAATTAGGTCATCTTATTTGAAATGTTTTCCATTACAGCTATCCTATGCTGTGATCCTCCAACTTCTACTACCATGGTAAAAATGAGGGAAATGTTTTTAAAGGATTTACTATTTAGATTGCTTTTTGTCTGATGGAAACCTGTACAGTAATATACTTTTCTTTATTTTATTTCATTAATTTTTTTGCCATGTTTCAGAATAAAAGCCTGCTTAAGGTAGTTTTGTCATAAAAAAACATTAAACATTAACTTAAAACAACTGCAGAACACATACCCCAATCCGAATAAAACCTACGGTAATAAACAACTTAATGTGATTTAACACTTCATATATGCTACTTGTCCTTCAGAGGAGTGTGTCTGCCTTTTTCAAGTCCAGGAAGGAAGTGCTCAGGGGCAGCTTACGGAAATACTCGAACTGATTAATTAAAATCTCAAGGTACAATAATGAAAACAAGATAAAAACAATGAATAGAAAAACAGAAGATAGAAGAGCTAGTGTGTTTCCCAAGTTGGGAACAAAATGTTGACCATGTGCACCTGCAATTGAGATGCAAAATATGTATTTTATTTGCATGTGAAGAGGCAGTTGCAGACACATTGAAGGACAGGATTAAAAACAAACAGCAACAGCAGGAACTCCTTTTACAACCCTTTTAATGCCATAATCCTATACACAGAGAATAAGTGCAACTCAATAGTACGTACTTCAGAGTAGGCGTATGTACCAAGATTATCAAGAGCCAAGGTGGAAAATCACAATTTCAACAGAAATCCATTCTATAACAAGGGCAACAACATGATCTCACACCATGTGAAGCACTGCATTTGTCATGCATATCAAAAATGATATGCAACGTATCTTAATTACAACTACATTTCAATATGATCTATGATGAACAATTTTATTAACCAGGAGACAGCACTCCCATTCTGAATGTGCTATGTTCTATGTTGACAATTGGCAAGCAAAAGAACTAAAAGACGACAACTTTCATTTTAACCTACCTTCACGAAGGGCTCCTGGTCAGGCTTGGCACAGAATATTATTTGAAAATTCACAGCCATTTCCTTTCGTCTGTCTCTTATGATTTTCATTTTTCCTTGCCTTGCTGTCAATTCTGATTTCTCACCACAAGTGAAGCTCCTGTCTCTACAGCTAACTCTGAAACAGGCTGCTTTCTAAACTGCCTTATATACCAAACTTACTTTCGTTTTCTCTAGAACGGCAGCCTGGCAACAGATTCAACACAGACAAGAGTTTCTTGTAAATAGGGTAGGAGTCAGTTGGCAGCAGCAGTCCATTTTCAGATTAGGTTTTACAGCAAGCAAAAAAGCATTTTACTTTTATTGCCATCCACTACCTAAACATAAATTTACAGTGCTTCCAAGATTTCACAAGAGCAGGCTCTCTTGCCTATTCCCCAAAAATTGCAGGAATCTCGGGATTCTCTCGTACACTATCACCTCTCAATGGACTTTTTCTCTAAACCCAATTGATCAAACATCCACTGATCAGCATTGATCAGCACTGATCACTGATAAGGGACATCACTTCCTAATAGCTGCAGTGTCCTTTCTTGATTTCACTTATCTCCAGCCATCTCAAGGAACTCTGCTCTCTTGAGTAAGGCTGTCATAAAAACATTTTAAAAAGGTAAAGGACCCCTGACAGTTAAGACCAGTCGCAGCCGACTCTGGGGTTGCGGCGCTCATCTCTCTTTACAGGCCGAGGGAGCCGGCGTTTGTCTGCAGACAGTTTTCCCGGGTCATATGGCCAGCATAACTAAGCCACTTCTGGCACAACGGAACACCGAAACCAGAGCAGTGCACAGAAATGTGGTCTACCTTCCCACCGGAGCGGTACCTATTTATCTACTTGCACTTTTTTGGCATGCTTTCGAACTGCTAAGGTTCGCAGGAGCTGGGACTGAGCAACGGGAGCCCACCCCGTCATGGGGATTCAAACTGACGACCTTCTATCAGCAGGCCCAAGAGGCTCAGTGGTTTAGACCACAGTGCTCAATACCAGCTCCTATTGGTCAACTGGGTTCAGGAAACTATATGTCTATCAAGGGACCAATGCTAATAATGGCCAGAATATGTAGAAAAGAATAAGGGACTCTTCCCAAAATAACCTTCAGACCACTCCAGATTGTACACCCACATATCTAGGATCCTGTCTTCTGTGTGATGGCAAATAATTGTTTCAACTGAGTTCTCTGTTTGGTCTTAATATGCAGTCAAGCCTTCCTCTACCATGCCACCCCAGGTTATATGCACCCACAACCTGAGAAAAGTGGGTGGCATTCAACTAAATAGTTCCGCTAGTGCACTGATTACTGCTAGCATGATGGAATTTCTTCCCTCTCTTCCTCCCACATGTTTTCTGCACTATCCCCAAATCTGTTCTGAAGGGGTAGGGGGAATCCTCAGAATAGATTTCATGGGGGAGGGGAGGGGGCAAATGTTCTATTGTGCAAGGAAGAATCCTTCCCCTGACAGACTGTTCCACTTAGTGCTATGCTGAACACATCCCTATGTCACTTGCATTTTTTTTTTTAAAAAATGGTTTTAAAGTTCTAAACTGATTTAAGATGAATCAAATCAAATCCAATTGAAACAAATTAAAACAGGTTAAACCTGTCTTTCTTTAAACTTACCACTGTGCAATTGATATTAAATCAGTATATATAATGTGATTATTTAGGCTCCCTGTCTTGGGTCACAATTTGAAGTAGCCCAAATTTTCCATTACCTCATTTATGAGTATTGCAGTGATTTAGAACATTCCTGTGCATCTCAAAAGAGGTAGTCTCCTAGTCATAGAGGTGTGATACTTACAAGAATATAAACTGCCAACTCATAACAATATCAAGGTCATATACATTAAAATAATTGAAACATATTGTATGTGGTAGGCCAAGCTTATTTTGGAGTTCAGGGATATATAAACCTTTGTTCCTTTTTATGCTTTCTGACTGAGTTGTGAATTTTCAACTCAAGGAAGAACTTGAAATTGGTAACCAACTTCAGCACGGAGCTCAGAAAGTAGTCACATGGTAAACATCTGTGTGCTCTCACTGCTAGTCTCTATATCCTTTGCATGCGGCAATTTGAATGGTCCAACCAATACGTCATGCATTGCTGCCTTTCACAGTTTCCACTGCTTGATTAATTCCCTGTAACAATTAACACTTTTCCGGGTATGCCCAAAGTTAGCCACTCCCATTTTTTGGAAACATCAGAGGAGCACACACCCTAGATAAACGGATAGCCTACTATAGATTTTACTTATTTTAAACTAATGTTTATGGCTCTTATCTTATAGTTTTATATCATCCAAATCAGTTTAATTTTCTGCTCTAAGTCAGAGGAAAGGAAGGACACCAACACGTCTTAGTGCCCCGCTGTCAGGAAATTAGCAGCGAGATGGATACCTGCCTACCTGTGGCAACTTGAATGGCTTTTATCCTGCCTTTTGCTTTCAAGCGCTTGATTCATATCCTGTAACAATTAACACTTTCCCAGGTATACCTAGACAAAGCTTGTCCCTCCCATTATTTGGGAACAGCTAAGCCGCTTCTGGCAGTTTAGGCTAAAACAGCAAGTCTGAACCTATTGACTGTTAGTTTTTTAATGTAAAAGTTTATGATTATCACACACCTTTATATCATTAGCCACCCTCAGTTTCCAGTCAGAGGAATATAAAAAAACATTTATATAAATGAAATTAAATATTAAGGTTCTTTGAATTTTTTTAAGCAGCCCTATAAAGTGTGTGTGTGTGTGTGTGTGTGTGTGTGTGTGTGTGTGTGTGTCTTACAAAGAAAATAACTGAATGATTGAGATAGCAATAGGGTCAACTTTAGGCTTTTGTGGGGAAAACAGAAACGACTCCTAATGGTACCTTCTTACTCATCTCATATGTATACTCATATTCTCTCTCTCTCTCTCTTTCTCTCTCTCTCTCTCTCTCTCTCACACACACACACACACACACACACACGTCATCTAGGGACGGGACACATTCTCACTGCCACCACATGCAAACAACGTAGTAGAACCAGTAGTTCTCTTGCCTCAAAGAACATCTCCCATTCCTTCCTTCCATAGTGTAGTGTGTAGCTGCAGGATCAGTGAAGCTCAGACTACAAACAGGGCAAATTTGTCTCCCCAAAGATGATTTAAAAAAAAAAACAAATTATTTACAAAATGCCCCAGTCTGGATCAGGATCTCCCTTCATATTGTTTTCCTGCCAAAATTTTCCCCCAACTTCACCACTACCACCACAAAAATCAGGGCACATAGCAGTTTTAGGGAGTGATGTTTTACCTAGGCAGGGTTGCTGTCTAACCGGTATAATCCACTAGCTTTCTAACTCTATGCTTTTTGGTACATTTAGTATAGGAGCCACACATTTATTGGGAACATAGGAGCCACTGTCCAGAAGAGTTATTTCGGTTAGTAGGGATTATGTTCTTCAAGCTACATGTGATTTCTTTCTGCATGTTTTGATTTGCTTTAATGTAACAATGCTTTAATTGTTTTTATAAATCAAATACATAAATACTACCGGGAAGAAATAAACGGGAAAAGGGTCGTTAGTTTTTATCAACTGTCTGAACCAGTTGTTCCAAAACTACACAGAAAGAAGGACAGGGGGACACTTAAAAAGTCAAGAAAAACAAGGAAATGAACAAGGAGGAAAGGAGCTCTGATAGGGCTCAGTGGCTGCACAAAATGAGGTTGCAGGTTCCCCAAGTGTGCATTAAGATACATGTCATTCTTTTATTGTTGTCCACTGCTTCTTGTCCTTCATGAGCTAATGCGTTCTGAAAATTGTTGTTCTGTGTCATAATAAAACAGGTGTTGTGATTTTATGTTGTAATATACACTCATCAGATCTCTGCATATTTACCATACCGGTACATGTTTCATGGCTGCCTGGAAGATGGTCATAAAGTCATTTTGAAATTACAGTACAGGGATTTGAATGTGTGTTTTTTTCAATAAATTCCCACTGCAAAAGAAACTCATTCGATGGCAAGTAAATTAAACAATAATTCTAAAATAAAATAAAACTCTATTTCCTTTTAAGGATCCTCTGCTTTAGATCTAAAGGAATATCATATCACATTATTTCCTGAATTTTATCCAACATATCCCTCCAAAATTGCTTTGGTAGAGCTACATCTCCCCCACACATTTTTTTTTTAAAAAATCCTGAATGTGTGTATGCCTCTGAATCAAAGATTCTCACGATTCATCTTACAGGCAGATGTTGCAAGTTAATATCTGAGCCTGAACTACATAATTTGTATTATTTTTTTATCCTGTTGATGACACAAATCTTTAACTCACCCTACAAATCCTTTGATTTATGTGAATTTAAAGTAACTGTCTACAAAAATTAATGGCAGTAATAAAGTATGTATCTGATCTAGACAAATTTGTTTAACACAAGAAACTTTGCTTCAAGATTAAATAAGAAATATTTAACCATATAATTATGTAAATGTTGCTCTGGGCTCCTTTGGGAGAAAGGACAAGGTATAAATTTAATAAACAAACAAAATGAAGAGTTTTGCACGGATGCCAATACGGTATGAACAAGCAATGCAGACAAACAGAAAACTTGTGCCTTTTTAACAACTCAAAGATTGTGCTGTAGTGCAGTGTTTCCCAACCTTGGGACCCCAGCTGTTTTTGGACTACAACTTCCATCATCCCTAGCTAGCAAGACCAGTAGTCAGGGATGATGAGAATTGTAGTCTGAAAACAGCTGGAGACACCAGGTTGGGAAACACTGCTGTAGTGGACAAATTATTTGACCAAGGTTGTTGTGAAGATGAAACTGCATGGCCTGAGCTTCTAGGAATAGGGATAAACATGGAACTGATTAAATGTTTGGGATTTCTTTTCCACAACTGAACCTGAATATATGTGACTGAAATATATTTTGCTAGAATTCATAGTCTTTGTGTTGTATCCAGTTGTATCTCTTTCCCTTGTAGCATATCTTATATAAGTATATACAGTGGTCCCTTGACTTACGAAGTACTCGACTTACGAAATTTCGAGTTATGAATGGGGGGAAAATGGCCGCACACTTACATTTTTTTTTACATCCGAAAGGAAAAGCGTTGCAGTTTAGATGGGGTTTTCTCGACTTATGAATTTTTCCGTTTCCAATGCATTCCTATGGGAAACCGCTTTTTTTGACTTACAAATTTTTCGACCTACGAATGTGCATTCGGAACGGATTAAATTCGTAAGTCGAGGGACCACTGTAGTTTTAAATCTATCAATGTTTAATTGTATTTTTCCAGTTTTTAGCCATTCTTGTTTTTGTCTAAACTGCCTTCAGTCCCATTAGGGGAAAGGCGGGGTATAAATTATTAATAGTAGTAATAACAGGGAATTTATGTCTGGTTTCAGGAGCACTCACTTACCAGGAAATATGAAACAGGCCTCGAAATGGCTACTGAAAAATCAGAGTGGAGTATATATGCATGTAACGAATTTATTAGTACTACAAAATAAAAATATTCTATAGAAAAATGGAGTATTTTCATATTATACAGGAAACCAAACGTACAAAATACAATAATTCATTTTATTATGTTTGGAGTAATTAAAAATGTAGTAATTAATATGTTTACATATTTGTTGATGTATTTATTTGTTGATTTTGGAATTATTAAATTGAATAAATAATAAATGCATTTTTCTTGATGCATTTCTTGATATGCATTCTCACAAATGCATATAGTTCTTTATTTGAACTCTACAGTTAACCTGCGATATTTAGTATAAAACTAACATAGGACTGTATTATCCATTTATTCATTGCAGCCGAGTCCATGAAAAGCAGAATGCTTTAAGGAACTGATTTAAAAGCCAGTGCTCAACAAGCAATGGAGTGGTGTGAAGGGTGAGGATGCAAAGTGATTTTGGACTTTTTTTTAAAAAAAATGGTACTTTATATTATAACACATGGTCCAACCATGCATGCAACCATGAGGACTATGAACTTACTTTAGAAGAGGCCAACGACAGGTTACAATCAGTAGGAATAAATCTCCTTGGCAGCCAGATGTGTTGTTATATATGAATTCTGCCATGGAGTTTCAAATACTTCTGATTTGAAAACAGATACCACTCACCTCCCAGCTTTTTGTTGAAGGTTCACTGAAGAAGTTGTCTATCATGTCAAGCTCCTCCTTTTCCACCACAACGAAGCCCTGTTCTTTAGCATCTTTGCCATAGACATCTGGTGACCACTGTACAAAGAAGGTATACAGGTGATCTACCCTGTGGAGTGAAAGCAAAAATATAGGGGCTGAGCATTCCAAAACCCTTCATGGGAGGCAGATACACTAACAGTAAAACTTTGTGCACATCTTCTCAAAGGTAAGTCCAAATCAGTTAGGTAGAACTGACTCCTAGGCAAGTGTAAAATACTAACACCACTTGCCAACTACCTAAATGAAGCTTTTTTGAACATGTTCAGTGAATGTGGCAGCAGCTTTTGTTTTTGTCCAAATATTTGGTGAGAGCTGGACCGAACCTCAGGCTTACACTTTCTCCCTACTCCTACCTCACAGAACACCCAAACTGCAAAACCCTGTAGTTATTCAATGTTGACTCTCTTATCCCTTGATTTTGAAGCAGCTTTGCATTACAGATTCAGGGGTATTCCTGCAGTCAGACAGCACAGGAAACAAACCATCCTTTGATGCTGCAATTATCAAGTGATAAACATATATGAAAAAGAAAAACTCGTAAAGAGATAATGGGTCACTCTGGCTGAGACCAAAGGCCCAGCTCATTCAAGATTTTGTTCTTCCAACAGCAAACCAGATGCATAACAGCTTGTGATCCTGAGTTTTGGTTTTCCATGAGAAACAGAGGGAAGGCAGTTGCAATTTTATCTAATCTTTCTGCAACCACTTCCTACCAATCCACAGTGCACTACCCATGATTGAGTTATTCCACTGGGGTGGGGGAAAATCCCTCTAGACATGCAAGTGACTCACTTCATGTCTTTCCACCTGATGTTTCACTGTTTCATTTTGTGTCACTGCAGCCTTTCCCAGCCTGGTGAGCGCCAAACATTTTGGACTACAGTTTCCATCAGTCCCAGCCAACATTGCCAATGGCCAGTGATTCTTGGAACCGTAGCCCCAAACAACTGGAGGGCAGCAGATTGGGGACGACTGTTCGCAAAATGTATATATCACTTGATTTTTGGGGGGGAGACCCCCCCAAAAAAATCTCAAAGCGGTTTACAAATAGGATAAAACAAGAAAATCAAGCAAAAGCTACAAAAGTACTTTAAAACATACAAAAGTTAAAATACTAAAACAGATTAAAATTACCCCAACTTCCTAAGTACCTGTTTCCAGAACAGATCAACTTGCCTATTCTGAAAGTGATATATCAAGTGGTAACAAATTTCTAGAGAACCAGACAGAAACATAAACCTGCTAAGAGAAAGGCAATCACTTTGTTAAAGACTATCAAATTGTAAACATTTTACTGTGTGTGAATTCTGGTAGCCAACTATTAATCTCGTCACAGTTCTTAGATAAAAAGATAAACCATACAAATCACTCTCATATACACATTTAAAGCAAGAGTCTCAAGCCTTCCGGCATATTTTCAAGCAATTGTTTTGGGTATCAAGCATAAGACAATTTCAAGAAACACATATACAGCACTGATGTATTTCTGGAAGATACCAATTTGGAGCAAACAGTATATTACCATTATTCTATCCCACGCTTCTTCCCGAAGGAACCCAGGACAGCAAACAACAAAAACAAGAAAAATGATATAGTTATTGTTGTTTCCTCAAATATCCTCACAACTAAATAATTTCAAGGTTCCAGGAACCAACATACTTCTGCCACCAAGTGCCTGAGTAAACATGAAGATTTTTAAATTCCTCCTGAATGATAAGAATGAAGGAGGGAGACACATACACTGTGTACCAGGGAAGGCATCCCATAAACAGGAAATTACTGCACAGAAGGCCTTATCATGGGTCTGAGGCAGCCAGGTAGCACTCAGTTGCAGCACCACCAACAGGACCTCCCCTGCTGGTAACCCACTGAAAACATCACTGCTGTCTTAATTTCAGGGATTCTCAGCTCACTAGTCAAGCTTGTCAGCTGATTAAAGCAACCATAAATAAGTTCTAGCTTAATAAAGGTAAAGGGACCCCTGACCATTAGGTCCAGTCGTGACCGACTCTGGGGTTGTGGCGCTCATCTCGCATTATTAGCTGAGGGAGCCGGTGCACAGCTTCCAGGTCATGTGGCCAGCATGACAAAGCTGCTTCTGGCGAACCAGAGCAGCACACGGAAACGCTGTTTACCTTCCCGCTGTAGCGATACCTATTGCTATACCGATACCGATACTTGGACTTTGACATGCTTTCGAACTGCTAGGTTGGCAGGAGCTGGGACCGATCAACGGGAGCTCACCCCGTCGCGGGGATTCGAACCGCCGACCTTCTGATCGGCAAGCCCTAGGCTCAGTGGTTTGACCCACAGTGCCACCTAATAAGTGGGTCTAATTAGTCATTTGGTGCCAGGTGATTGACAGGTGGGTGGACCCAGCCACCTGTCAATGTAGCCTGCAGAAGATTGGCTGATTTTGGATCTGACCCTGCCCCCGCAAGTAGTTCCCCACCCCCAGCTTAAAGCATTTTGACTTGTAGACAAATTTGCAGACAGAAGAAGAAGAAGAAGAGTTTGGATTTGATATCCTGCTTTATCACTACCCGAAGGAGTCTCAAAGCGGCTAACAATCTCCTTTCCCTTCCTCCCCCACAACAGACACTCTGTGAGGTGAGTGGGGCTGAGAGACTTCAGAGAAGCATGACTAGCCCAAGGTCACCCAGCAGCTGCATGTGGAGGAGCGGAGACGCGAATCCGGCTTCCCAGATTACGACTCTTAACCACTACACCACACTGGCTCACAAAGAAACTAGTGGAGAACCTGGCAATGCTGAGTCTCTAGAAGAGGGCAGGAAGAAGGTAGGGACTGGTCAAGAATATATTTTGTACAAATTTTGCACTGGATGCAGAAAATTCTCTACCTGTGGTGATTCCACCTACAGCTGTGCTAAGTGCAAACTTAAATGCCCAGTTCTCCTCATTTCAAAGCATCTTCCTGAATGGGATTGTTCTACAAGCCACACCAGCATGCATGGGATGTAGCTCTCACTCTTTATTACCAAAGCTGAACTTAATCATGTTATCTTGATCAAAGGCTTTAAGGTTTGAAATGCTGAACAGGTAAAGCCAACGCCAGTCAAAACAAGTGAGTGACCTTGTTTGCCAGCCTTTCAGTGTCACTCCAACTCTTCTAAAACAAAGCTTTATTTGTACACAAATAAGTTTGACCAGGTGTTCTTATGGGTAACTTACAAAGGACACAGTCCCTGCTCAGAGAAACAAAAACTCTGTTTTGGCCACCACTGCACCTAGAAGGTGGTTGTTGGAAATGCAGCATAACAGTTGCAGGGAGAAATGTCAAGACTGGGGGACTGACCCATAATTAACTAGCAATAATTAGCATGATTTATACAGTTACTGGCTGCAGAAGGGTAGGTGCAGGGCCAGAGTTACGGTAGGTTTGATGAGGCCCTAAGCTACTGAAGGTAATGGGGACCTTTATATGTCCAGCTGTCCTTTGCCAACAACAAATTGTCACTGTTTTTTGTGTTGAAGAAATGCTACATGGTAATTTATGGGCCTAATAGGTATATAAAGCCATTTCCACATAACAAATAGGAGCCTACACTACACAAAAGACTGTTGCTGTATGTAGGTTTTATATTGTTTATCTTATATTTCGGAAATGCACATCCAGGTTTTTTCCCTTTATTTGGGGGGGGGGGCCAAGAGAGTGGGGCCCTATGCTATAGCTTGTTTAGCTTATACGTAAATCTGGCACTGGGTAGGTGGGAGAAGAGCTAACATACTGCTTTATCTTTCAAGGAAAAGGTTATTTTGTTCTCCTCTGCATTATATTACCATTCCTGCACTGCCAAAATATCAGAAATAACTTTAAGGTCCTTCCTTTCTTCAAAACCAAGGCTGGTACTATTCAAATGTCGTTGGAGTTGAACTGCCATCATTCCCATCCAGCATTGCCAATGATCAGGATGATGGAAGTTTCTGCTCAGCTACTACTGAAAGGCTACAAGTTCCCCACCTTTGGGGGGGAAGCCCTCTGTTTTGTGTGTGCACACACATGCACACACACTTCCTTTTAAAAAAGAAACACCATGCCAGGCTATTACCAGCAGTCCTTGATTCCAACGCGTTCCCAACTATCAATTCTTACAGAGCAGTGTTTAAAATAGAAGGTGGGATTCACCTAATGAACTTCCACTTGCACAATGGACTTCCCTGTGTCTCTCGAAATTGGCTCAGAGCTTCCAGAACAGCATGAAGTGGGACAAAATGACCATTCCATCTGGCAAACTGAAATGCCTGAAAGATGGCACATTTGTCATCGGCTCCATGTACTCTTCCCGACATTGTTTCATTCCAATATAGTGCCTTGGGGGGGGGGTCTCTCTGGTGGGAGTGGGCAACTTTAATCGGGAAGTGGCTGGAGAGAGAAGAATTCAATCTCTCCTTCCTTCATGCTGCAGTCCTGGTCCAGATCAGTGCCCATCCTTACTCCTGAGTAAATGAAACACATATGCAGACTTGCATGATTACTGCAATGTATTCTTCGACTCAAACCACTCACCACATTATTGGCTCAGTGTTTTGGTGTACAAGCAGAAGCAAGCAAAGGACTCTAGTGAAAGGTTGCTTTGTTTTCAGAGCATCTTTTCACAGATGCATAGCACAGGATACAGACAGAGGGGATTAGATGTGCTTCACCACGGATATTTTAAAGGATGTAAAAGTAATTTAAATTGTAAAACAGAAAATTATGTGTGTGTGTGCATAAAGATGCGTTTCACCAAGTCAACTGATCCCTGAAGTAAGTGCTATGCCATTAAGACTATGTACCATTACTCATTACCCCCTCTCTAATATTACCTGAACCATAAAATTCTGCAGCAGGGGCTGCTTTTGCAATTTGCCAGTGCTTTATAAGCGCTGATAACTCTATCTAGTCATCACTGCTTATAACGTACTGGCAAATGGAAAGCAGGCACTACTGCAGAGGTATATAGATACAAACTACTAGCCTATTATTCTTCAAGCATAACAAGCACATACAAAAGCAATACAGCTTATTTATACATTCTATGCCCTTTTAAAATGTGGGGTTTGGGGGGGGATTGGGTTGTTTTTAATCTGATTATGTATTTTGTGGTTTTATATTTTGATTTTATTCTGTGAACCGCCCTGAGACCTGAGGGAGGTATATAAATTCAATAAATAAATAAATAAATAAAATACTTACCCTCTAGAACTGTTGAAATTCCCCATTGCAAGATACACAATGAAGGACTTTCAGTAAGCTGGCTAGATGCAGTGGTACAACTGGGTCAACATAAAGATTCAAGCAGAGCAAAGAAGGACCCTTATAAAGCATACCTCCCTAATGATTATTGCTTCTAGAGTTTCGTGCCAAAGATAAGGGCTCCTCCTATTTCACAATCACAAGGCAACAGTGGCCAAAGTCACTGATTAACCAGTTTCATTGTCTACGTTGACAAAGTAAGATATGCTTTGGGAGAGAGTGCTTGCTGCATGTCCAAAGTCACACAGAAGATAGACGTGTCCAGCAGAAGACGCCAAGAGCTGCAGCTGCGGCACGTTGTAACTTATTGCAAAGTCAGTCATGCAGATGGGCTGCATGATCCACCAGCAAGCTTATCAGCTACATGACCTCATTTCCAGGATGGCTGGGCCTTGCTAGGCTGTTGCAGTGAAAACAGCCAAGAGTCTTGTAGTACTTTAAACACATCTATATATAAACTTGTAAGGAACTGAATCCATCATTTCATCAAATGGGTTTCATTTTGTTCTTGGAACTTTTAAGAATGTTGTTATGGGTCATGCTTCGATATCAAGAGATGTGTTGCCACATAAATAAAATGCAACACAGCTCTTAATAATAAAACATCACCTTGGGAACAAATCTAAGAACTCAAATGAAATATCACACACACATCACACACACATCACACACACACACACACACACACAGAGAGAGAGAGAGAGCAGCTGTGTTTCATTTTAAATACTCATGCTACTGCCTTGTTCAGTCACTCCATTAGTTCACTCTTCAGCTTTGGAAAGAGTCTCGAGTGCTTCCTTCCTCAGACTCAATCTGCTTTCCGCCAAGTCTTTTCCGGACTATTATTCCCTTTACACTATTTTTGCTACCCATTTATTTTAGGCTTTCCCCCATTCACTCTTGTTTGAAGGTCAAACTAGATGTGAGACGAAACATGCAAAGGCAGGGGAGAAAAGGGGAGTTTTTTATATATATATAGTGGTTGTCAGGGTCAGGGAGGGGATTTTTTTTATCAGGACCACTGTGCAAAGAGCCAGGAAATACAATCATTTCCTCTACCATGATTGTTGTGATAAAAACCACCTTCCTCCCCCACTAGCCTACAAAGCTGTCCTGGAGAGAAACTTCCATTAGCACCTTGGGGCTTTCTTATATATGTATTAAAAAAAGTTCAGCTGACATCATAGTAAGTGACACATGTAGCTTCTAATCTAGTTTGGCCTCTGTTACTTGAAATTCTGTGAACATCAGTTGTTCTTTTTAACTCAGTTTTTAAGCGAGAAATCCAAACCCCAGATCTGCCAGGATGGGCAGAATTTAAAGGTTTGTTTTCCCTCTGTCAGGCTTATACCGGGTCAGCCAGCAAGAGCTACGCTCCTGAACAGAATTTGTAATGGGGGTTGTGATACTTAGCACTAATCACACCACACAGTCACCAGCCAGGCTGTGTTATCACATTCCACAAAGCAAATAACAAGAAGCTGAATGTGCCTTGGACAGAAGGAAATACCACGTATCTGCAGGGACAAATCACCCTCTTCGGTTCCATTTACATGATGTTGGCAACAAAACAATAACAAGAATATCTGGGAAATGAAAGGCTTCTCTAACAGGAGCACATATCACACAGCTGGTGGACAAGAAATGTAGTTCTTATAAACTCTGGAAAGGTCCTGAAAAGTGACAGCTTACCTTTCTCGTGGAACAGCAAACCAGTACTCTGGTTGCTTTCTTCTTTTACTATATTGCTGAGCCATTGTGGAGCTTTGAGAAGTAAAGGACTTCCTCATAGGCTTGCCCACTTTGATGCACAAAAACATCGGAGGGGACTTGCTTTTCTCTTCCTTTGAAGGAAGCATATCTGAATCCAAAAGACCAGAGTTATAACACAGCAAATGGAGCACATTGGCCAGGCCTGCGACACAATTTAGCCTTTATCAAGGAGTGACTTAAGAAATGCAGAATATGGTTTTGAATTTATTATATTTAAATGTATATTCTGTGAACATTCTATACTAATTGCCCTTCAGTGTATTTTAACTGCTTTTAATACTGTATTTTAAAATTATTGCAACCCAACCTGCAACATCATGGTGAAGGTCTGGTAGGAAATTATTATGCTTATTCTCAGCTTACATAAATATATATATAAATTGCAGCCGGTTTTTCTCCAAGACTAATTTAAGGGAATCAACAAAAATACTTTGCAGAAAGAAATGAAAAAAACAACTTATGAAATAACTTTGATACTTGACTTGCAGAAAAAGAAGCTCAAGTGGGTTTTAATGTAGCCCCTACAATTAGGAAAATTCAATTTTTTGACACATTCCCACATCTTAACCATATTCAAGTCATAAGAAAGAAACCCAAGAGTATTCCACATCTCTAGAAACAACTGCAGAAAGAGATTAGAATCAAGGGCAGACTCGTTAATTTTTTGTAGGACATAACTGTGCTGTTGAGCAATCTGTAAAAAAACAAGGTTGAAAAGAACTATTGGAAACTGGAGGAGAATTTCTGTCCTTCATTAACATAGGGTGCTACAATAACACTATGGCAAGCAGGCCTACCTTCAATGGGCACTTGGATTCTCTGCAGCAGCCAGAGTCTGATTTCAGACTTATTATCTAGCTGAGATGGCAATGAAGAGGCTATTGATCCTTCATGGTCCTTTTTCTCTGCTGTTGCGCCAACTTCTGACGACGCCTCTTTCCTTCCATTGGAACACAAATCGGGACCTGCTCTTTTGCCTTTCACAAATTTATTGGCTTGGGAATGTGAAGAGCTAAGGGTGAGGTCTATGCCTCCTGGTATACTGTTCCCCTCTTCCTTGACGTTAGCCTTACATAAGTCATCAGTAGTCTGTGGCTCATCCTTATCTTTACTGAGGTAAAATTCAATAAGTTTGTCTTTATTCAGCTCCTTGTTTGCATCCAGAGTTGTTTCAACCTTATTTGTTGGTGAACTACTCCCCTTGTTTATTTCAGGCACCACATCTAGCTTCTCACAGGACTCTAAATCAAGCACATCTTTAAGAACTTCATGCTTTGTCCCTGATGAATCCAACACCGATTGGTCACAATTTTCTTTATTTGTTTCTTGCAACCAAACTTCCTTTCTCATTTTAGAGTCATTGGGAACGCCAACTGTTCCAACATCTCTGCTCTTTACTTTGCTATCAGTCTGTGATGAAGTCTCTTCCAGTTCAATAAAACTATCTTTTTCCAGAAGGGAATTATCTTTGGATAGGTCCAGACTAACACTCTCTACAGAATGTTCCGTGGTACATTTCAAAGCCACCCTTTTTGAAGGCTCAGGAGTGTCGGAGTCCCTTTGTGTTTCCTCTGACTTGAAGGTCACCAAGGAAGAACTTTCAGGAGGTTTAAGTTCAAGATCTGTAGACTTCTCCTTCTCTGTGGGCTTTATCGGTGTGGAATTCAGGGTGACAAAGTTGTCTGCTTTGGGCTTCTTCTTCTCCTTGTTTATAGATTTAAATTTGCTGAAAGGGTTGATATCCTTCTCAGAAGCAAGGTCTTCCCACTCACCAGGCCTGTACAAAGGACAAAGATCCTTTGGAATGTCGCTGTCAGGAAAGATGGTGGATGCATATGGAATGTTAAAAATGGAGAACAAAATGAAAACAAAATGAAAACTCAATAAATACTAAAACAAATAAACAAAACAAATGGCAAAAAGGAACTTTCAACTAAAATACACCAAAGCAACATTGAAATAATTTGAAATAAACCAATTTTGCTTCTTGCAAAATAAAATGCAAGCAAACTGAAATAAGCAATTATGGAGCTGAAAGAATTGGTATAACAGAATATTTGTATTTTGAAGTTCATGTTGTGAAAGTGGAGAAATGGATGTATTATTAGGTACTCTGCAGATATTTTTAAGGCCGAGGGGGAAAGACAAGACCCAGCCTGAGTCATCAAGTTACTACAAAAGGAGCAATAGAATGACCATAAACTGTATAATTTCTTTTCTGTGATGGTTTTCAAGCCACGGATAGCAAACAAATCCCATCTCATCAGCTGAGACTGATACAAAAGACTAGAAGCAGATTTAAGAGACCCAAGCTCAAAAACATGAGGAGGCCTCAGAAATCAGAAGATCTACAAGTCTATTATTTTCAAGGCTCTTGAAATTTTCCTTCTCTCAGCTGACAGCATAAGCCTTTGAATGAGCCAAGATTCATGCTCTCAAGCTTTTCTCAGCAATCACAAAAACATTTTTTTAAAGAGAAAATTTTAAACAGTTCGGCAAGCTGCCCAACCTTGCTTCAAATAAATAAACTGAAGCCTGTGCATGCGTATAAGCTCACATTTTCTCATCCAGTATACAGAGATTAATAACGAATAACTTCAAGCCACTGGAAGAACCCCTGTATTTGCAAAGTGATTTCACAACTCCAGCGCTTCTCACCACTGGAGCAAATGTTCAGTAAAGACATGAAGATCCCTCTCATTACCTATGTGGTCATTATATGTGATGATACGAATTATGCAATTGCAGCTGTACCTGTAAAGTAGCTGTATAGCATTAGTACCATTCATACAATCATAGGAAGAGATTCAAGGACGTTAGTACTAACTGTCTTCAGAGGAAGATCCCACATACATATGCCAATAATTTGGAGCTCACAGCAGTGAAATATTTAAGCATTATCCTTTAATTAATGTTGTGGGACATTCTGCTGAAAAACCTGTTCAAATAAAGAAACTAGCCTTACTAGATCCTTGACACTTTATTTCATTTCCCAGTTCCTTTCCCTGCCCCCCCTTTTCACTGACTCTGTGCTTCTTAATTTAAAAAAAAAAAGATTTAAGCCCAGTTTACGTGTCATTTTCGTGAGGTGATAAAAGTGGTCACACAAGAATTTTTGCCTACTCGTAGTCATGTGGTGAGATGAATTAAGCAGGAGTTTTGTGCAGCTGGTGCCAAATGCATTGCTTTCCTTTCCTTTGGACTACATCAGTGAGGAGAAGAAGGAGGTCCTGTCATCTGGACAGCCCAGGACCTCAATGCACACTACCTATGCTTGCTTGCATGTAGTATTTTATGGGCAGCAATGTATAAACAAGTTGTGGAGGGCTTTCCATACAAAGAGGGTCACCGTATACAACCTCACCACTTGGGGGGGGGGGGTAATGTGTGACCTGGGCCTAGCCTGTACCACCATTCCTAATGAATACAGAACTATTCTGCATCTCCCTTCCCTCCCACCCTCATTAACTGTTTTGCTCCTCAAGTTCTTCAGAGTTTTCCTTTCACTTCCCACTGGTTGTCCTCCACATCCCACTGGTTACATTCAAACAGGGTCAACAAAGAATACTTCTTACGATGGCAGGGCATCTTTAATCTTCATGTGAGAGATATCGTTGTAGAGTGCAATCGATACAACCTCATCCATGGGGCAAATGAGCCCGTACTCTTCACAGCCATTCTCAATCACCAGAGGGTCTGACTTGTGCGGATCAAACATGATGGTGTTGGGAGTGACTATCATGACCCCTCCTACCACACCCTTAAAATAAAAACAAATGAATTAGCACATCACATTTTTGAGACATGTTCGCAGTACTGTCTGTCGTCCCTCATGTTCCCTCTCCCAAATTCTTTATACACCCCTCATTGTCATTCCCCCACCCCGCCCTTGCAATCATGTTTTCTACCAAAGTGCTTACTCTGAACAGACAACAGGTCAATACCCTACTAATACCAAGTAGTGATAAGGATCCCAAGTGCTCAAAACACATCTATCTTCAGCAGACAAGGCCAGAGTTATAAAAGGGGATCAAGGTATTTAAATTTTATCCTTAGCTGCAATGAAATGGGAGCGACAGCTTGTTAATTAACTAGAGTCAAAATATTAGAATTCAGGAGTCAAGCAGAAACCATTTTCCTCTGATCTTGGCTGCTTCCATGACACCTACCGGTATCAAAGCTAGCAGGCCTCCTTTCTCATGTTAGCATGACTTCATTTCTTATGCTGATAATTCCAAACAGGAGATTTGGATGGCTATAGCACACTGAAGGCAAAAGGGCAAATGGCTCTCTGCCTTAGAGCTTAGGTACATGTAATATGCATACTCATGAAATAAAAGATTTGAAACACTGCAGGAAGAAGGGGGTGAATTTGCAGCAGGTGCACAACTGGTAGGGAGCCAGTGTAGTACTCCTTCCCTTCCTATGAGGCTTCTCTGTTCCAAATTACCTCCTCTTGCAGCTGCTGTCACCTAGAAAAAGATGCTGCTGGACCCTAGCTATGTTTCTATGTGCATAATGTGTGGTTCGCTATTGAATCTTATGTGCCCAGAATCCCAAGTACACACACAAGAACCATCTTCAAAAAAGTCCATTTTAGACTGTGGTCAGCCTACTTAGTAAAGCTAATTTTCAAAGGCAAATAGATTTGTAGACAATAAAGATTAACAGTTCCAACATCTGCACACCTTATGATACTCTAATTGTTATTTGCCTATATATCACTCACACACACAAACACACACACACACACACACACCCCTGTTGCAAAATAAATCATCAAAGCCTTCTACCTTGCCATCTGTGAAGTATCGACAGTTCATTTTCAAAAACTTGACAACAACTGGCTCATCTTCCTCTGAGGTGGAAGACAGGACTCTTTGGATTGGTCTGCAAACCCTTCTTGCTAGGTCAGCATCCTTGAATGATAAAGGTTTTTTTAAAAAAATAAAAAACCAGCAGACATTTGTGTGCCACAGTTCCTGTGGCGAGGCCGCCACAGATTTCCCATTTTTGCTGATTTGTAGTGTTATGAAGAAAATCAGCCGTTCAAGCAGAGAGCCACCGCAAGCAAACAATGGAATATGTGGCAAATAGCCGTGGAATTACTGTCACGTGACCCTTATGACATGCAAAGCGTTCCCATGTCTATTGCAAATATGATAAGCAATTTTACACTTTTCAAGGAAATCAAGAGCCGTAATATCAAAAAGATAGTTTATACCCTTAACTGAATAGGCAGTACTTTCTAAACAAGAGTGTCTGTATAACGTCTTACTGGAAAAGTAACACAAAAAACCTTGGGGCAACCTTAAACTCTTAACTAATTTATTATGGCATATGCTTTTGTGGACCAGAGCCCACTCTCTAAAGGCTATGCCAGGGGGGAAAAAGTCTGTTAGTCTTAAGATGCTTCTTTGCCTTTTGGCTAAAACTGAGTCTGACTAACATGAAAGTCTTACCGGAAGTTTATCATACTCTGCATCTGATGAGGAAGGTGAAACAGTAGCGCCAGGGCTTGAAGAAGCTAGTTTCGCAGCAGCAGAAAGAGGCTCATTATCTGGCACATACAGAACCTAGGCCAACCCCAAAAGAAACAAGATTATTACAACGGCATACACTGTGAAGACAACCAATTTTACAGAGCATTATTTTAAAGCACCAAGCTACACACACACACACACACACACACACACACACACACACACAAAAAACTATTAGCTTCTTGCATTTTGTCCCTCTCTCATTGCAGGATAGTGACAATCCTGACTTTCATCCTGACTTAACACAATCAACTAGCGAAGTGACTATGTACCTATCAATGTGTTTAAAATCACCTTAAAAGCAACAATAATTACAATGCAATCCGATACATATCCACTCAGAAGTAAACACTATTAATTCAATGCAGTTTACTCCTAGGTAAAGGGGTATAGGATTGCAGCATTAAGCACATATAACTGGTGCAGAAGTTATCACAGGTCTGCCTGCACAGATATATGCAAAGGGTTCCAGGTTTGGTTCCAGGCATTCCCAGATGTGTCTGGGAAACACTCTTACCTGAAACCAGAGACAGCTGCTGCCAAGCAGTATAGGAAATACTCTGCTAGTTGGATGCATGATCTGCGCATATAAAGTCGTGTTCTTATAAAACCAGTGTTATTTTGTATGCAGACAGCGGTGAGGGGCTGTGCCACTCACCTGACTTCTCACTGGCTGCATACCAGGAGGCAGCAGCAAGGTTGGTGTGGTGCAAACTCGCCAGCAGGTGCAACAGATTGGCTCCACCAGCGTGTCTGCACTGTGTCAACTTTATTGCTGCATCACCCCTTCCTTTATTGCTGCATCACTTTATGCAGCAGCAGCACAACTCCACCATATTATCCACCACTGTGCCCGATACATGTGGCACTGAAGCCACTGCATCCTACAATCATTTATTAGGGCATGGTGTCATTTCCATTGTTCTGGTTATTTCAAAATGATATTAGAAGAGCCTTCTTTAACTAGTACAGATCACATCTTTTCAAAAATTGGATTTAATCACAACCCAGTTACCTGGCCCGGAACAATTGTGTGTGTGAAGAGCCTGTTGAGTTCCACAAGTTTATTTGGAGTGATGTTAAACTTCAGAGCTATGCTGTTTAGAGTATCTTGGCTTCCAGCCTGAGGGAGGGAAGATGGAAAGATTAAAATGTTATTGCACTGTCCTCGATCATGCCTGTTTAAAAACAACAAATGTAAAACCTCAATTTAAGAAGACCATTTCCTCGATGCAGGGGAAAATAACCAAGGCATGTAGCACCACAAAAACCACCACACATTTCTAAGTAGGCTCTAGTCACAAAACAAAGTAGATTCTGGTGCACAAAAGCTTCTGCCATAATAAATTATTAGCCTTTAAAATGCAATGGGACATAGTTATTTTTTGCTGCAAGAATTACCAACGGTAGAGGAATGGCGGATGAAGATGGTGGACTATGCAGAATTAGCAAAGCTGACGGGAAAAATCCGAAAGCAGAGTGAACAAGCGTTCCAGATAGTGTGGAGTAATTTTTTTCAATATATAAACAACCATTGTAAACACATAGACACTAGCCGGACTGTGTTAAATCTTGCAACGTTTATTAAGAGGAACTTTTCTACAAATATGCTTAAAGACTAATATAATATTAAGAAAAATGTAGAATTGTGATGGTATAAATGTGTGGAAATAAGAGGCAGTTATATAAAAACCAGATGACTGGATGGAGGGAAGTTGATTAGCTCAGTGGAGCTTAAAATTTGCAAAAGGAAATAAGATGTTATATCAATGTTAAAAATGGGAAAGCAATAAAAATATTATTTAAAAAACAGATTTTTTTGCTAAATAAAAAAATTCCTTCAGTAGCACCTTAAAGACCAACTAAGTTTATATTTTGGTATGAGCTTTCGTGTGCATGCACACTTCTTCAGATATCGTATCTGAAGAAGTGTGCATGCACACGAAAGCTCATACCAAAATATAAACTTAGTTGGTCTTTAAGGTGCTACTGAAGGAATTTTTTTATTTTGCTTCGACTCAGACCAACACGGCTACCTACCTGTAACTAGATTTTTTTGCTGCAACTGATTAACATAGCAACACCTCTGGAAATGTATTTTGGGAAAATGTGTGCAACACTACAGAATAAAGTGAATTTATTAGCTACAAATTACCCAGTCTCTCTTACATGAGAACATTCATGGCTTAAAGTCAATTCAAAGTTGCTTTTAATCTAACTCCCATTCAAACCCAGAGCCCTAACTTTTCTTGTATGCATTCTCTGGTGCTAGCATTTGACCTCTGGGAGCAGCCAAGATCAATCAAGCCTGCCGACACATAAAAGTATCTTATCTTTGCAATACAGGTGAGGGCTTGTGGAAAATACTTTTGAATCTGGACTGGAGGGACTATTTAATTGATGGAACCTAAGTGAAAACAAACACTCATACATAACAGATCAATAGGATTGGCCCACTTGGATCTCTGTTTATAGCTAGTTAAGTCAATCCTTTATCGGCTTTACAAGATAAGAGGAAGTTGTATCCAGAGCAAACTTGTTTTCTAGCCATTGTACATAATCCACTGAACCACTGCATGTGTACTAGAGCTTGAACATGCAACAGCGTCTTGTACTCCCCCCCCCCATTCCTTCTTCTTGCTAATCTATTAATTCAGAAACTTCTTGCCTTTAATGAACAGACCCTGAAGCTTTGTGGACAATGGAAACATCAATTGTAGGTGCAGTGGTGATTTTTATAAAAAGACAAATCTGACTGCTAGAGATCAGAAAGGCTCCGACAACCACCACCTACTCATACAGTCAAGGCTAGACCTACCCCACTAGGAGGCCAGTAGGCACAATTCCCACCTTCCCTACACTCCGTGAGTCTGTAGCCAAGATTGTATGTGTAGAAATCCTTGACATGAGGGAAGATCCTCAAAGGCCAAGTACTCATGCGGAAGGATGGTACACACACAGAACCGCTTTGAGCATGTGATGAATGTGCAGGCAGATGGGTGTGCGACCATCAAGCACATGGGATGTCGGATTAGCCTGAATTAGCCACAACGCCTTCACAGGTTCCTTTAACATGTTTGGGGGTGAGGACTGTCAGAACTCTTCTATCATTAGGAAAGAGACTGAAGATAAAAACCAGCCAAGATCCTAACAAATGTATATGGAAGTCAGATTTGAAATACTGTGTTCAGTTCCGGCCATCACAGCTCAAAAAAGAAAAGAAAAAAGCAAACAGGGAAAATAGCAACCAAAAAAGATCAAGAGTAAAATGAAGCATATGGAACTAGTTTGGCATGGTGCACAAACCAGGCCACTATCTCCTCCACTAGCCCACTTGGTAGAAGGAATCTCCCCCCCCCTTTTTTTTTTCTGGACTACAAAGGGAAAGGATTCCATACTGGGCACAGATAAGGGACTTCCCCCTCTTCCACAGGCAACATGGAAACTAATTGAAGCAGGGTAGAAAAAAAATGCTTGCAGGCTAGGAACTTTTTGCAAGGCTATGGGAGGGGCGGGTCATACAGTTAAACTCACTGGCAGTAAATTCAAGGCAGGAAAAAATACTTCTGCATAATTAAGTTATTAAGGCTGCAATTCCAGACACAGTTATCTGGGAGTAACCCATATTGTACTTAATGCAGCTTACTTCTGAGTAGACACACATAGTGTTGCACTGTGAATCTGCTGTCGTAGGATTTGTTGATCGCTATGGTCCAGGATAGTTAAAATAGTATACCAATTACCAGGGAGGGGAGGGGAGGCTGCTGAGTTCAAGATATGCATTATTATTACTACTACTACTACTACTATTTTATTATTATTCATGACTATGTATGTGAATCAGACAAAGGATAGATTAAAAGCTGTTTATACTGTGCAGCATCTGTGCAGCAATGTATGGGCGGAAATCGGTAAAATGTCCAAACTCTGCCAAAAAAAGCTCAACAACTTTTCTGTCCGGATTTTCAGTGTTTGAAATATGGCAACCCTACTATAATTTTCCCTTTCTCCTGAAGATGAGAAATAATTTCACTCTGCTTAAGATGCAGCACACAACAGCAGCTTTCAAAGCTACAGACAAGGCCGAAGTATGTAGGGAACACTTTGCTGAGGCTCTGGCTGCATTATCATGAGTGGGGAAACTGAGGATAGGCTACAGATTCTGCTTCAAGGATATTTATGACACTTATTTCCCTGTATTTATATACCTATTGTACAGATCTAGTGAGATTTCCATGAGCCAATTAGGAACGTTGGAGCAGAACAAGCAACTTTACAAAAATTGGGATTCTGGTTCACATCTAGGAAAAGACACGTGCCACGTTGTAAGTGACACTCCGTCCTCTTTTTCAGGGGTCACCAAACTTTTTGGACCAGTGAGCACATCAGGAATTCTGAGAATGTGCAGGGGGTGCCCCAGCTTTGCTCGTTTCATTGCAAAACTCCTATTGCATATCACGTTGAAATTAAATAGTGCCCGCCATTGCTTGCATGCTCAGTGAGGTGGGTAGCTGCAGCAGCGAGGACAACCCTGTGTTGGGCAGGTGGCTTCAGGGATTGTCACTGGGCCCCCTACTAGGGCATGGGCCTTGGAAGATGCCCAGTGATTTTAACCCCTGCCCTATTCCTTGATTTATGAACCAGAGACCAAATAGCAAACATGTGCTGGATTATGGAGAAAGCTAGAGAGTTCCAGAAAAACGTCTACTTCTGCTTCATTGACTATGCAAAAGCCTTTGACTGTGTCGACCACAGCAAACTATGGCAAGTTCTTAAAGAAATGGGAGTGCCTGATCACCTCATCTGTCTCCTGAGAAATCTCTATGTGGGACAAGAAGCTAGTTAGAACTGGATATGGAACAACTGACTGGTTCAAAATTGGGAAAGGAGTACGACAAGGTTGTATATTGTCTCCCTGCTTATTTAACTTATATGCAGAATTCATCATGCGAAAGGCTGGACTAGATGAATCCCAAGCCGGAATTAAGATTGCCGGAAGAAATATCAACAACCTCAGATATGCAGATGACACAACCTTGATGGCAGAAAGTGAGGAGGAATTAAAGAACCTTTTAATGAGGGTGAAAGAGGAGAGCGCAAAATATGGTCTGAAGCTCAACATCAAAAAAACCAAGATCATGGCCACTGGTCCCATCACCTCCTGGCAAATAGAAGGGGAAGAAATGGAGGCAGTGAGAGATTTTACTTTCTTGGGCCCCTTGATCACTGCAGATGGTGACAGCAGTCACGAAATTAAAAGACGCCTGCTTCTTGGGAGAAAAGCAATGACAAACCTAGACAGCATCTTAAAAAGCAGAGACATCACCTTGCCTACAAAGGTCCGTATAGTTAAAGCTATGGTTTTCCCAGTAGTGATGTATGGAAGTGAGAGCTGGACCATAAAGAAGGCTGATCGCCGAAGAATTGATGCTTTTGAATTATGGTGCTGGAGGAGACTCTTGAGAGTCCCATGGACTGCAAGAAGATCAAACCTATCCATTCTTAAGGAAATCAGCCCTGAGTGCTCACTGGAAGGACAGATCGTGAAGCTGAGGCTCCAATACTTTGGCCACCTCATGAGAAGAGAAGAATCCTTGGAAAAGACCTTGATGTTGGGAAAGATGGAGGGCACTAGGAGAAGGGGACGACAGAGGACGAGATGGTTGGACAGTGTTCTCGAAGCTACGAACATGAGTTTGACCAAACTGCGGGAGGCAGTGCAAGACAGGAGTGCCTGGCGTGCTATGGTCCATGGGGTCACGAAGAGTCGGACACGACTAAACGACTAAACAACAACAACAATTCCTTGATTTGAGAGGCACTCCTGTCACATTTTGTTCTTGAGAACAGTTACTTCAAATGTGGTTATGTTTAAGAGGGGAACTTAGTATAGGTAAGACCGACTAGTGCATGCAGGAAGATGAAACCTCTTGTATATTGTGGATATTTACTAAGACCTTTAGTGAATAGATACCATTGGTGGTACTAGTGGAGACACAGGTGGCTCCTGCCTGGTTATACTCAGGAAAAGGATCACTTTCCCTTGTGAATAGGATAAAAACAACAAACTAGGATGTAGAGGAATTGCATAGCATGGGGGCAAAGAATGGGCATACCACTTCCAAAAATATTCATGCAATAGATTCTGTGCAGCTACTCTTACCGTGTATTCTATTGTACCATGTGGCTTCTGAGAGACCATTTTCTTTTCTTTCTTCTCATTGGTTTTGGTTTGATTGTCCTCTGAAAGAGAAACCCAGAGACCAATGACCTAAAGTGTGAACAACTTTCAAATCACTAATCGGTAAACATAAGCAAAATTTACTGTGGTAAAATAATATTAAACCAGGTTTGTCTCGGCCAAACATGAAAACTGGAGATTAACAAATCACAAATAATAATTCTATTATTTATACCACACCCATCTGGCTGGGCTTTCCCAGCCACTCTGGCCACCTTACAACATATATAAAAACATTATAAAACCTCAAATATTAAAAACTTTTCAATACAGGGCTGCCTCTCACAGAAAAGCTATTCTTGCATATAATTGTTTATTGACAACATTTTTAACAGTAATGCTTGAATGTTGCATTAAGTAAGGGAAGTATCACTGATCTTTTATTGGTATGCTGGTAGCCACAAGTGAGTTATGCCCTAAGCTAAGGTGAGTAACCAATATTTTCTTATCTGTTTGTGTTTTTAGCAAGAAGAAAGAGGAAGAAAAACAGGCATGCTGTATATGGTAAAGAATTTAAAGTGGGTCAACGGTTGCAAGTTGAAGCTAAATGTGGGTGTTACATCAGAAAAAGTTGAAATACACTGTGACAAATGTTAACGACAAAAACCCCGCCACTATCTACCTGAGGTGTACACAGCGTGCCTAAGGGCCTGGACAAAGCTGAGATCATGATGGGACAAATCACTCAGGAATTTGCAATATCAACAAGAATTGTGCGTTCTGCTGTCCGCTGATGTCACAACTGCCTATGTGTGCTCTTTCCAGTCATCCAAGATTTTTATGGTCTTGGTTGAGGCTACTGGGTTCAGCAGGACTCCGCAGAAGACCTTGTATGGGCATTAGTCTTTTGCAAGATCAGAAACCAAAACTTATTTCGAAAGGATATCCTTTGTGTTCTGCTAGATGCTTTTGTTGAGGACACACATGAGCGGTTCATTCTACAATACTGCAGCTTGAAACTGTCAGGCCATATTCACACATAAGCAGTAAAGGTACCTCTGCTGCTAACATAACTAAAACCATTCTAACAACATTGCCAGCATTAAGCAAAGTTGTACATCGGAATAGCCTTATTCTTATTTTTATTTCTAGAACCACCCTTCAGCTGATGATTGCGGGGCAGCACGGCAATACATAAAATCTTCCATTAAAAGAAACACAGATGAAAAATCTTCCATTAAAAGAAACACAGATGAAACCAAATGCAGCCTTGAAACATCATAAAATATATTAATATCATCTCCAAAGTTCTAAGTGTCAGATAAACCCTTGTTATTGCTGCTGCTGCTTCCGAATGACTGAATCAGTGCATCTTTAGATGGGAGGCAAAAAGAAAATACTGATGGGGGTCAGGAAAACAAAATGGGGAATGATAGCAAGTCAGACCACCGGGCCATCTAGTATACAACTCCTCTGAATGGCAGCAGTTTTTAAGGGTCTTCTTGGGCCTTTCCCGGACATCCAGCATCTCTTTAACTGGAGATGCCAAGGATTGAACACACAAAGCTATGGCTGCTTCTCCCACTTTGAATATCCCACACAGGATCTACTATATCTGCTACGAGAACCTACCTAAGGGCGAAACAAATTATTTTTAAAAATGTCTATCCCGGGATAAACATTATGAAGGGTGGTATATAAATGTATTAAGCAAAAAAGAAGGCATTTCTTTGAAGTTTCTTTCTTTCTTTCTTTTTAACCAACACCAGCCTCTGAGGTTAGAAATTTCAGTTGAAAAGGAGCAGATAAAGGAGGCCTGGCAGGGATAAAGCAGCTGTTTAACTCTTTCTCTTCCTACTATTTTGAAGCTCAGATTCTTCCTACCCAACTTGCTTTTTACTTTGTAGAGGGGAAATACAGGGCTGTGTATTTTCTTCCTTGGAGGAAACAAACAAACAAACAAACAAACCAGCATGAGATTAGGAGATTTGAAGTGAAAAACCTGCTAGAAGGCAAAGGTATGAGGCCAATTTATCTGTCTTTCTCCACGGACACACACCTCCAACTAAAATAAACTTCAGAGACAATTTTTTGATTTTTTTTTTAAATAAAACATCAGAGAAAAGATACATGTGCCTGTTTTTAATGTGCAATCCATCAGAATTACCATATGAATTTTTAACAATAAAGCATTGAGGTCCCATTTTCTTCAGTAAGATTTGCTTCAGCATTATATTTTACCATGGGAGTTGAGACTCAAGCTAGCTGCCCAATGATGGTTGCTTAATATCTTAAAACACTTTAAAAAATAAATAAACATTAAATGTACATTTCTAGGTGATTGTCATTATCACACGTGCACACACAGTAGCGGATGTGTTATGTTTTCAGTGGGAGAGTTAGATGTAAAAAGCTGTAATGAAAAATATGGTTAGGCATCCTCAGATCGCTCTGAAAGCCCATTCACCTTGTCTAGTTTCCCAAGATCTATTCTCCCTGAGCCCCACTCCTCCTCGTGTGATAACCATGAGCAGACAGGAATCAGTGGTTTGCATACCTAACAACAGGTAAGGCTTCCTGTAATCCACACACCAGGAAAAATGCTTTGGGGCTGAAAAGCTGTGCATAACTTTTAGGAATTTCTTCTTTGCCATCTCGCTGTGATCAATGGCCACAGCTTCTGGCAGAGACTCACAGCTGTCCCCGGTTGCAGAACTGTAGCCTGAAGACGGCAAACCCTCCTCCCATTCCACGTTGATTATTCTTCCTGGGAGTTTACAGGCGGCAGCAGCAACAGCAGCAGCTTGGCAGGCCTTTCTGGGCACATCCGGCAAACAGCTCTTGCAGAATCCTCCTGGATGGTGGGCACAGCAACACTCGACCGCAAACATCTTCAAGCACAGGAATGCCAGCAAGTGACCTAAATCATGTGTCCAAAAGTCCTGAGTTTCCCCTTTTACAACTTTCTTAAAAAAAAAAAAAAGGAACGGAAAGGCTCTTTGCCACGCCTCTGCTAAATCAGCCTCGCTGGACTTGAAAGCATGCAAGACTTGACAGAGAACAGAAAATAAGCCACAGCAAAATCACTCAGAATACAAATTGGCCAATTTCCCCCCACTCGGAGAAAATTAGAATAGAATAGTGCTATTACTTGTGTGTGTTTGCGTGTGTGCACACACAAAATCCCCATCTTTTTCAAAGCCTCTGCTAAGGAAGTGACTGAGGAAGGGGCTTGCTGAAGTCTGTGAAATCCAGCTCTGAGGAAAGTGCAGCAGATTGGTGTAATTCTGCATACTCCACCCCTCAGCTGAAATATGAGCACAGTCCCCTTGTAGCAAAGGGAACAGGAGGATCCCAAGGCAACAGAGATGGCACGTAGTGTGCTGAGTTTTCACAAGCAAGGCTTACGCTAATTTTGGTATCTCTCACAACTTGAACTTAATGAGATTTATATAGAAATTGCCACAGCTGTAAACTTTACAAGCGCTTTTGCATTCCCACTGTATGTAATGCGAATGTAAAACATGTACAGAGGACTAGCTTACACATTGGGAAGATGGGCATGGAATGTTGGGGGATTGTTTAACACAGGGGTGGCAAATCTCCAGTTTGGAGGCCTGATCCAGTGCCCTCCCCCCCCCAGCAAATTTTCCAGGCCTCTTGATAAGATCCCATCAATTTTGACAGTGGTTGTGAAAATGAAATGAAGTGAAGCAGGCACAGCACTGGGTGTTGCTGGGTGTGTCCAATGCTCTGTTGAGGATGCAAATCACCCCCTCCCCTGAAATCATATCAATCATCTGATGAGTGTAGAGGTAGAAATATCCTCTCCAACATGATCTGCAAGGGTCAGCTGAGTAAAGTGTATGTGTGGGGTGTACAGGTAGTGTTATGAAGATAAGCCACAGTGAGTCTCAGACTCACACACTTTTCCTTTCTCCTCCTCCAGGATGATCATGAGATCATCTTTATATTCACACACAATATGTAACAAGTTAGACCAATAGTCCATCAAATCCAGGACTCTCTTCATTGCCCTGGTGAGCACTAGCTTCTCAGGCAAAAATAGACAAGTGTTATTGATTCTGATAGTCAGGAAGAGTGTTTACAACTTGGAAATAGGTTGGAAATTTTGATCTCATCCCAAAAAACAACACAGCCCCAATCACCACAGGGATGACTAGAGGGGGGAAGATTTGAATGCCACTACAATGCTAGCTTTGAATTTATTTGTTTTTACTTGTTAAGAGCAGCAGGTTTGTGGTTACTGATTTACAAGGTTACGCTTTTAAACTTTGTCCCTTCAGTGGAAAGAACAGTGTGAGGAAACAAGGCAAAACCTTGTAAAGATGACCACTGAAGGAAGCTACAACATAATTGTTAACTAGAAAAGCTGGATCCAGCTTAGGTTTTTGGTTTGCCAGCCCAGCCATTTAAGGTTCTAAAATGGACCATCGTAAAAAATAATAGCAAAGGAATAATCCCACCAGTGTGCCCTCGAGAGATGGACACAAATCAGACATTTCAACCAAGTTCAAATCGTGGGGCACTTATTCTGTATCCAGTACAGCTATTGGTTCCTAAGGAGAAGCAATATAACCAAACCTTCTGTATCCAGCTACATCACTGGTAATTGGAACAACTTCCATAAACACAACAGATCTGCCCTCCTGTCTCCTCCCACTGCTATGTTTTTCACATACCTTCCCCCATCCTCAATACAGCCTTCAGTCCTGTATTACCTATTGCCCCAGAGGGCTCCGCAACTCTGAGAAGCATCTTTGGGGCTACCATGGAGTGCCGCAATGCATAATGGAGAATTGAGAAAAATGTGGTGTTGGCACCACCTTGTGAAAACAGAAATGCTTGCATAAAGCCACTACAGGATGTAGCTCTGAGACTGGTTAAATCCCATATCAACCAGCACCAAATCTGGAGCAGGGGCAAACTACATTACGCCCATCAAGTGTTATGGACTATAGCTCCATTTGCCCCAGCCACAGGTTGGGGAAACTGCGAGTTGCAATTCAAAATTTCTGGAGCGCACCACATTACCTACCCCTGCTCTGGGGTTTACCATCAAACAATATTTGGGGTTTTTCTATTTCAATAGGTATTTTGTGTTGCTTTAGTTGCAAAACGAAACAGGTGATTTTCTAAAAATGGACACAGAGAGATTTATTATTTCTCTGATGCTCCAATTCAAATTTAAAGTGGCATCAGAACCTTCATTATCAGACTGCTGGAGAAAGGCACAACCATGGGATTTCTAGCAAGGGAAGAAGCTAATGGTCCCTTTTCAAGGTTGCTAAGAAGGCTGAAATTGCACTGTTGCCATATAAATGCTAAACAGATTCATTATGCTAGCAAAATGTTTTATGGCTGTCCTGGATAGCTGTCTTACAAGCTCCACTCTAGTTATTTGGAATCTTTCCCAACTTCACAGGCAGCCATTATCCTTGTAGTGCCCTGCCAAATGATGGAGTCATTTTTGCAGATTCTGTTTACTCTTTAGACGGTTATTGGGATATCATAAAAGTTACTTGGGTTGGGTAACACATGCCGTTCTTCATATTCTTCCCAACAAGGAAAAGCTGGAGCAGTGGGGCATTTTTACCTTAGGGAGGGAAAGAGGAATAATAAACTGTATAATGAAGATTGAGACAGATACTTGCTACTCAAGAGTCGTCCACTAAAACTGATTAGCAGTAGATTGGGGATAGACAAAAGTACCGTAAGTGCTTTTTCACAAATGCACAGTTAAATCATTGAATTCACAGCCGCAGGATTTGGCGATTACTTTCAACTTTAAATGCGTCAGAGAGGAATTAGACAAGATTATGGTCTGTCAATGGTTAATTAGTCATGGTGGCTATAGGATCTTATGTGTTCAGAGACAGTATAGAACTGAATACAACTGGTTAAAGAGGCAACAGCAGAAGAATGACATTTCTCCATAACCTGCTTAGTGATAAGGATAAGATGGACCCATGATATGATCTTAGTGGGATTATTATTATGTTCTTAAGTCTTAAAAGACATTGTGTGTGTGTGTGTGTACACATTCAAAAACCTCCACACTGCTAACTAACTCTTTCAACAGTGTTATGTTTCACTTGGTTAAAAGGTATTTCATACTAAAAATAGAATGTTTTCAACAAAATGAAAAATTGCTAAACAGAGAGATTAGGTGAATATAAGAAATCTGGTCCCAGAGCCTTGTGACTAGGAATCCTTTCAAACAGTTACACTCATTCCACTACGTTTTACCTTCCCCAGTCTAGCTAGATCCAACCTCCACTTACAAGGTGCCAGATTGGAGACAGGTGCCCATTCTGAAGGTAAAAGCCAACCCATTCACCCACTACATTCAAATACGTAAAAAGATATTTTATTTTGATGAAAAGAAACTTTTGTCATTTCTAATACATAGAATCTGTGCTTGCAGATGGACTTCGAACACTTAACCAGTCCTGCCAAGATTCAGCAATGTTACAGAATCCAAATGGGAGCTTATAAAACTAAAACGTGTTTATATATTCCATATTGACTTACAGAAGGTTACTGAAAGTATAGGAGCAATATAATGAGAAGAAAAAACACAACACCACAATTGTTACACTTTAAAAGTACTTTAAAGATTTCAAAGAGGTAATACAGTATTTGACTTAAACTCACCAATACTATAGTATCGCTTAAGATCTGTGCGCCTAATATCCTTTGGCTGACTGCTTTTTTTCTTTTTTTTCTCCAAGTCCTCCTTTTCCCCAGACTTTTTGCCATTTTCTTGAGAGCCATTGGTCTGCACCAGAACAGCTTTACTTCCATCATCTCTTCCAGTCTGAGTTCTACCTGTGGGGATCCCACAAGCATTTGAGGAGGCTGCCTCTGAATTTTGCTTAGCTAGCCTCTTCTTCTTCAAACTAGAAAAAAGAAACGCAATAAAGCAATACAGACAATAAGCTAATTTGCAGAAATCTCATTGGCTAACTGTTGATCATTAAAATTTTATGTACCTTGATCCTGCTAAATTGCAATGATCAGAATAACAATTCTTTGTTTATCTAACTTAACATACCCTCCAACATTTCTCTGATGAAATTCCATAATGATAATTTTAATATTTATACCCCACACATCTTACTGGGTTGCCCCAGCCACTCTAGGCTGCTTCCACATATTTAAAAATATAATAAAACATTAAACAGTCAGGTGATGACTTCAAAAGGGATCCCTCTTAGGGCCTATCAGGTAACTGGAGCTGAGAGCAGTCCCATTGGCTGCAGCAGCGCAGCCAATACAAACCAAACCTTCATCTTCTCCGCACCTGATATCACACATGACAACTTATTTTTTATTAAGACCTATAAGCATCCAAAATGACACAAAAAATGAGACAGATAGAATCTTAAGATGGCACAAATTTTATTTGTAAAAAAGCCCAACACATTTTCACCTGTGATTATCTTAGGCCAGGAGCTGTAAAAGGAACAATACATATGGCATTTTCAATTTTGTCTACTGCTTCTCCCCCTTGGTGCTGATGTTATGTGTGTTATTATTGTTATTTCTGTTGTCTGATCTTTGACCGTAATAGAGACTGATTGATCGATTGAATACATCACATAAATATTCAGTGAAAGTGACAGTGTGACTTTATTAACCTAGATTTCTGCAAACTGCTTCTACATTTTACATCGAACAAATATATATTAGCATATAAATAACACAGATATACTTTAACTGGTTTTTAATTGATAAAAATGCACGTGGTGCCTTGTTCCTAAAATAACAAAGGCCTAAAATAATCACAGACCAAAACACATTGGGCTTTTATCTTTTTACAAATAAAATCCCAAATGTGGCTAAACTTGAGGTTTTATCTCTCTCATTATTTGGAACTTACTTTTCATAGCCTTTATTTCAGCAGGTTATGTGCTGCTGCTGCAACACATCATCTTATCATGTTACTCGGGTAACATCAGGAGTTTGCATGCAAGTGTGAGGATATGGCATGTCCTTCCCATGCCAACATCACTGCACCAAGAAACTGAGAAACTGCTGGGAGAGGAGGAGCGGTGGCAGGTGACTCCTCCCACGTGAGCTTGGATGTCTGGTGTTATGGAGCAACATGGGACCAGTTTCTGATGGAAGCAAAGCCGGCTCCAGCCCATATGAGCCTAAATAAGGTTCCATGTTAATCCCCATCTCAAACACTACTACACTGATTAATATATTTGGCCAGCATCTATTCATTATGTCATCGTCTAAACTTATAATTTCACAGTCAGCTGCCCAGGCTTTATGATTAGCTTTGTTTTCACATAAACATGTCATTCATTCAAGGTTATCTAAATCAGTGCCCTCTAATACATGTTTGTTCTGAGGCTCTTATGAACATCTACAAAAAAAGAGAGAGATCTGAACGACTCCATTGATGTATGAAGAATAACCTTTTCTTTCAAAAGTGAAATTTAATATTTCCCCCTATTTCTGTACTACATCTTCATTAATTATTGTTTTTAATTATAGTGGTAAGTCACCTTGAGCCAAAGAGAAAGTGGGAAACAGAAGGGCTGTAGTGGAATGGCACAGAAGAAGAGAAGAGTTTGGATTTGATATCCTGCTTTATCACTACCCGAAGGAGTCTCAAAGCGGCTAACAATCTCCTTTCCCCTCCTCCCCCACAACAGACACCCTGTGAGGTGGGTGGGGCTGAGAAACTTCAAAGAAGTGTGACTAGCCCAAGGTCACACAGCAGTTGCATGTGGAGAAGCGGAGACTTGAACCCAGTTCCCCAGAATATGAGTCTACCGCTGTTAACCACTACACCACACTGGTACACACACACAGTACGTGCTCTGAATGCCCAAAGGACCCAGGTTCAACCCCAAGATCTCTAGAAAGGGCTCAAAAAGGGTCCTGTTTTGAGTTTCTGGATTGCTACTCTGCTGGTCAGTGTAGTAGACTATATTGGGTAGAGGAAGGGGAGAAGAAATTTGGAGACTAAAGTCAGGCCAGTAATGAGTAGAGTCAGCTAATTCTAGTTTTGTAGAATTGTAGAGCTGGAAGGGACCCAAAGATATATCCTTCTGTAATGGCCTATCAGCAGGGAAAGAAGCGAAGGATGCAGAGTGAAATTGTTTTCTGGGGTAGCTGCAGATGACACTACTAACTAGTATCAGCACAAGAGGCGCCTGGTGTGCTGGAACCTCTACAATCCAAGAATGCTGCCTTGCCCCTCCATCCATGCACAGGACAGAAGTTTCAGTAGGCTTGGTGGAACCCCGAGTTCAGAAGCACACAAAAAACTTTGAGAAAAGGTTGGGGCCCTCAGACTAATTGAATAAGAGCTGTCCGTGGTCCTGCAACCACAGACCAGACCATCCTTGCTGCTTTCTGTGTGGGATCCGGCATCAGACCCGGACACAATATGTGGTACAACTTTGGGAATACAGACACACCTTCAGGGACCCTGCCATTACTAGGCACTGTCAGGAGCTAGCAAACACAGGATAAAGAATCGAGGCAACCTACTCCAACTGCAGCTCAGCAATACAGCATCTGCTATCCATGCTCCAAATATGTATAACTCCTTCCTGGAGACAACAAAACGTTGTAAAGTGGTTTTTACTTTGCAAAAAGTGCAGGGGGGGGGGGAAAGAAAGCAGTTTTATAGTATACAACTAAGAGGAACTACCTTGCTATTCTCAGCCATAATTGCCCACTGAAGTCCCTTGTCCCAAAATAGGGCACCTTGCAGAATGAGAACAGATAAGTCAAACCCGTTTCATGCACACAAAAAAGGAACAAATGTTTTTAAACCATATGCTTAGCATCCTACTTTTGAAGGTCAGAGCCAGTGGATCCTTGCTATGCAACATGTTTTTTCCAAATGTTTTTTTTTCTTTTCCTTTCATTTTAACACAACATTTCTACCAAGAAACTGGCTTTCCCCTACAAGAGAAAATCAACACTATCAGAGGCTAGAGCTACACAGAAAGAGATCACAGTCAAAACAGACAGGGTTTCCCTCCCATTTATGAAACTGCTTATTTGAAATACCTAGTAGAGATTATCCTATTATTTGTTTACTCAAAGGGAGCAACTGGAATAATCATTGTTGTGGTTTGGGTTTTGGGATCTGACCCACTTTTCCTTACAAAACTCAGAGCAGACTTGTTGGGGGGGGGGGGAGGCGCTGGGAAGGAGGAAGTTCCTCTGCACAAGTGGAAGTGCTTCCACTAATGGGACAACTTCATTGGATAGTCCATAGTTTCCAAGTCAGGAGAAGTAATAGTTCTTTATTTCCCTTTATTCACTCGTAGCACAAAGTCCAGTTCTAAATGCCACACTTTAAGAAGGAAATACAAACTGGAACAAGTTCAAAGGAGGGCAATTAAGGCGGTCAGGGGTATGAAAATGAAGAAGGAAAGGTTGCAGGAACTGGGCATGCTTAGCCTGGATAAGAGAAGACTGATGGGGGACTTGATACTACACTTCAAATACCTGAAGGACACAGAAGAGGGCAAATAATACTTGTTATCTACGGTACTGCCTCCGAACACAGCTAGATCTAAGATACAGAAGAGCAGACATTTTGACTGAGCATTAGAAGAAACTTCTTGGTGCTAAGAGTAAATTGACAATGGAACCAATTCAATAAGGGTGGGAGGCTCTCACTTGCTGGAGATCTTCAAGCAGAAGCTGGACTGCTATCTCTTGGTTGTGATCTCTATCTCTGAATATCCTGCAATGAGCTAAGGCCTGGGGTTAATGGCCTACCTACAACGACCCCCCCCCCCCCAATGACAACAGTTCTGAGTATACGCATTGTCCGTGCTTGCTCACTAGACTAGGCCACAGCCTCAAAATCCTTGCCACAGGCTCTTTCGAAACAGATCAATTATCCCACAGTTTTAACCAACCGTGATCTGAAATTTCAACAGGAGGGGGAAAACAAGAGTGTCTGGCAGATAAAACTATTTACAGTATGCAGACATTGTGCTTACAAAACCAATTATTATTTCGGTCTACAGCAAAGGCAAAAAAGAAAACAGGGAAAAGGGAGGGGACACCCAATTATGAGCAAAACTAAAGCACACAAATACCTTGCGGGGGCAACAAGAAAAACATTCCAGAGAGACAAGGGTTCTGTTCGTCTAGAAAAGATACTCTATTTTTAAACAAAAAGTGACTCCATATTTTTAAATTAAAAATGAGGTACATATAATGTCAAAAGATATACTCTCAAACACAAGAAACACATAATGATGCATTTTAGACCCCGAGCAGCTTTGTGTGTACATTTTTCACATCAAAATATGTGGTGCGCTTGTACCGACTGGTGACTTTTTCTGAGCCATGCCTAAGGTTGTTAAAGGAAATGGTAGGAATCAAAGATTTGGGGTGTGCTTTTGTGTAGGGAAGTGTGCTGTGTTATTGGGCAGCTTCTCATGCACACTTCATATTTTTAAAAAAGCTAGCTGTTTTGAAACCAAGGTTTCCAATATAGGAAATAGCTTCCACGAGCAGGGAGCAAGAAATCTGTCATCGGGGCATAAAAATAAGTCTGAAACTAGCTTAGAAAATAAACCCTAAGACAACTCTCCTGCACCCAAACAAAGCACAGCGGGGGGGGGGCAGTGAGCCACAGAGAGAAATGTACTGCACAGCAATTCTCGACTATAAGGGTTTATTTGGTGACAGTTCCCAGTTTGTGGAATTTGAAATTATTAGCTGTAATTAGTTTTAGATGTTTTTATTTTACTTTAATTATATTATTTCAACACTATTGTGTTTACCACCCAGGACTCCCGTGGGAGAAAGGGTAAGGTGTAAATTTAATAAATAAAACAAACAAAAAAATCATTGCCACTTGTTCTACCTTCCCAGGATTGCAGGATCGTGACAAGATTAGGCTCACCATGCTGACTGAGCCAATTATAACCAAACCTGCTCAGTTGCCCCAGAGCAGTATTAAGCACTCAACACACCAAAACTGGCTGCCTGTTTTCTAAATAAATAAATAAATTTTATTTATACCCCGCCCATCTGGCTGGGTTTCCCCAGCCACTCTGAGCAGTTCCCAACAGAATATTAATAATAACAAAAAAGCGATAAAACATCAAACATTAAAAACTTCCCTAAACAGGGCTGCCTTAAGGTGTCTTCTAAAAGTCAGATAAGTTGTTTATTTCCTTGACATCAAACAACCGGGTGCCACCACCGAGAAGGCCCTCTGCCTGGCTCCCTGTAACTTCACTTCTCACAGTGTGGGAACTGCCAGAAGGCCCTCGGAGCTTTGACCTCAGTGTCCAGGCTGAATGATGGGAGTGGAGACGCTAGTTTCACCCTAGTGCCTTGCCTTACTGCACCACAGGAATCAGTAGTATTATGGAGCAGGGTGTTGAGAGGGATGGCCTGGGAGAGGATTGGCCAGAGAGGCCTGTAGGAGTGCTTGGGCCCCTGAGTTTGCTCACCTTTTATAGAGTGTCTATCACTGGCCGCTTGCTAGATATTAAATATTTCTCTAGGAATATGGTTTCTTCAGAATGAGTTTTCCCAGTTCACAGCATTTGATCACATCTGTGGGTATTTTTAAAAAAAATGGGGGGGGGAAACAACCCTAGAAATCTCATCGATTTTGCTGCCTTTCAATTCACAAATTATTTCATGATCTTGAGATACACTTCTTTTTCTTCCAAAAAGGTGTCATAACAGCATAAATAATCCTGAAAAGATCTACCGCACTTTAACTACAGTTTACATTCCACCGTGGCGATCTGGTTTTGTTACATCAAGGAGTGTGTTTATAATTCACCTACAGCAAACACAGAATGAAGAGCAGAGGTGGCACAGAACCACCAAGGCAGCTCCTTTTTGCTGATGTTACAGCAGATTTCAAACAAAAACAACACAGTATGTTTAAAGGAATAAAAACAGATTTCCCCCCCTTTCATTTTTCAACCAAGAAAGCTATATAATTTTATCATAGCAAGTTAAATATACCTACTATTTAAAATGAGAGTCAACTTGAGCCATGGCTCAAGTATAACAAACCTGTGTTAAAGTTTAATAAAAATGTTTAATTTTATATACCATGGTAAAAAATATATAAATGAAATGTTGCCATCCACGCATGCAGCACAATCCTAAACATATTTACTAAGAAAACTACATTGACTACAATGTAACTTATTCCCAAGTACTGATGCACTGGATAGTAGTCAGTAAGCTGTAGGTAACTAAGTCTAATTACTAATTTTAATTTCTAGATATTTTATTTTAGTAATCTGCAGAGGTGCATGAAATACCAGAGTTGTTAGTCATTTCTGTTTCTTTTATGAATACTGACGTGTGCTGTACTCAGAAACCTTCCTTACAGCATTAGGGGTCAAGGACCTCCAGGCTTTCAGATGTTGTGGTACTACAAGTCCCATCAGCTCCAGCCAGGGATGATGGGAGTAGTAATCCAGCAACCTCTGGAGAGCCAGAGATTCCCCACCCTTGCACTACATTCTTGGAGGAAAAGACTTGCGACTTGCAGCTTGGTTGCATCAGGGTTAAACGGGTTAGACAGGAAGCAGGTCCCTAATGTCCAGATTCATAGAATCATAGAGTTGGAAGAGACCACAAGGGCCATCCAGTCCAACCCCCTGCCAAGCAGGAAACACCACCAAAGCATTCTTGACATATGCCTGTCAAGCCTCTGCTTAAAGACCTCCGAAGAAGGAGACTCCACCACACTCCTTGGTAGCAAATTCCACTGCCGAACAGCTCTTACTGTCAGGAAGTTCTTTCTAATGTTTAGGTGGAATCTTCTTTCTTGTAGTTTTGAATCCATTGCTCCGTGTCCACTTCTCTGGAGCAGCAGAAATTCAACATACAGTAGCAATAAAATAAAAAGATTCCAAGCAGTTCAAAATTAGTTGCACTCTGGGGGCTCTATCTGTACGTGTCACAGAAGTGTGGACACTCAGAGACAACGAAGAAAAAGAAAGCAAAGCATAATTTACATGGCAAGCAGAAAACAGCAGTCAGAGTATTTGCCCTAGATTAAAACATTACGACCAACAGAGGGGAAAGTCCACAGTTGCATTTTGAAACAACGGAAAGAGCAGCAAGTAGCTTACCGGGCAAAATAGCCTTGTCTTCGTTCTTTTTTCTCTTCCTTGATCTCCATTGTAAACAAATAGTAAAAAGTGTAAGGTGAAGTGGCTGAGCTTCTGAACTTCCAGTTAGCGTCTCATGTTCACACACAGCCCATGCAGTTATCACTGAGGAAGGGAAAAGAGGAAGCTCAGAAATTAACAGGCCGACAACACCTGATTTGCTGCTGCTGCTTCTTTATTTTTTTTTATTTTTTTTGAAGAGTTACAGTGCATAGTCCCACAGCATGGTAAATTAAACCAGTGAAAGCACTGTCACATGACAAAGCTTATTGTACCAAAAACAAAAGAAAAGAAAAACAATAGCCATGGCTCAATTCACTGCATGGGGAACACAAGGTTCCTTAAAATAGAAACACAAATAGGGAAACACAAGTTGCACATGGGATTTTATGTGTGTGTGTATATGTGTCAAATAAAAACAGAAGTCTCGACATCAACGTTAATGAACTGCCTTTAAAACCACTTTACAAAGAATTCATTCACCATCTAACTGCAATTATTTTAATGCACTGTGCAGAAGTTGTATCCACAGGTTAAACATCTCTGTACATATATCCACCAAAGACAAGAAACCTGGAAAGAATGAACAACCTGAGTGCTGTTTGTTTGCTTCTGTTTTTTGTTTTAGTGCTCAGAAAGAACACACACAAAGACAGAACATTCAAGGCATCTGAACTAAAACAAAACATAAATTTGAGGGGGGTTCACTTGTGGTAGAAAATAGATCTGGCATTTTGCATCTTCATTTCACAGAGTGCCGTTTTCCCACCAGGTCACATACAAGGAAAATACAGATAGCACTGTTAGTGCAAATAATCTGCAGTCTGTCTAAATCACAGGGGTCCAACACACAACTTTGGCTGCATTTGGCCCTTGATGCCATTTGCGTGGCCCCTGGATCCAGCCAAACCAAGGTTGTCCAATCCAATCACTACATTGCTTTTTTTTAAATTCCAGAAAGCATTTTACAATTGAGCCTCTATTTTTATTGTGGGCCACATAATATATATTTCTTAAATTTCAGTTAGAATAGTAGCAAGTATGATTATAACTGTGGATATTCCCATACTTTCCTCAATATTCTTACGCTGTGTATAAAAAGGTAGAAGGTAAAGGACCCCTGGATGGTTAACTCCAGTCAAAGGCAACTATGGGATTGCAGCGCTCATCTCACTTTTCAGGCTGACGGAGCTGGCGTTTGTTCACATACAGCTTTCCAGGTCATGTGGCCAGCATGACTCAACTGCTTCTGGAGCGATGGAAGCCAGAGCACACGGAAACACCATTTACCTTCATGCCACAGTGGTACCAAAGGTGGGAGGAGACCTTTTGGAGAAGGCATTAGTAATCTCCCTGCAACCATAAATTAAGTTCACAAGTTTACAATATCTAGTGTTCCTCTTTTCTTTCCCCACTCCTTTTTTTATTTCCTAGTCTGCTCTCTGAAAAGAAGAACAAGCAGGAGTCAAAGGGATGACTACTTTTAAGATTAAGATCAATATAATAAAGTAAACATCACTTTCCACAATTGCTGTATTACTACCACTGAAACTAACTGGTCAACATTTACTTCAGAATCAAGAGATAACCAAGGACTGCTTTTGTGCCAAAACAGGCCAGGATTCTCAACCGCTTTGCCGAATTCAGCCTAGAGACAGCTTTTCCTCAATGGCATACCACTGCTGTATGCATGACAAGGTTTCCTCCATACTCTTTAGAACTAATGTGGTTCAGGGTGATGACTATATCACTGACAGGAGAGAGACAGACGTTTTTACTATTATATTTTCTGTAGAGTTTTGAGCACGAGTCGGCAACGTGCGGCCCATGAAGACCGTTTAACCGGCCCACGAGCTGCCCCCAAACCAAAGCACCTGCTCGGCAAGTCCCCCGCGTGTTGCGCGAAACCAGCGCAACACAACACAGGGACTCACCAAGCGGCACCAGAAATCGTGGCTGCGCACGCAGATACTGGAAATCGCATCTGAGCATGTCCAGACGCTGAAAATCACTTCTGCACAGGCACAATTTTCGGCATCTGGGCATGCACAGAAGCAATTTTCGGCGCCATGGACATGAACAGATGCAATTTCCGGCGCCGTGCTACGCCAGTCCAGCCCACGGACGATCTCCATGGGAGTGATCCGGCTCATGGCCGGTAAACCTTGCCAACCCCTGGTTTTGAGTATATGTAGATGTTGTAAACAAAAATCTGTTAGTTAACAAATTGTTAGGAACATTTGCCAGCAGCTATATTCAAAATATTTGTCCTCAGGGAATCTATTCCACATTGATTTGTTGGGTGAAAAACTCCAACACATTGGCATAAAACATCTGCTCACCAATGAGGATTCTGGTACATGGTCCAGCTTTTGGGAAATGTTATCTTCAGCAAAGGTGGCTATCCTGAGGCCCTCTGTGTTCCTACATTGGAGCTCCCATCAGTCCTGGTAAACGACACTTGATGCCACAAAAGACCACATGGGCTTCTACTGCCAAAGCTGGATGTGGAATAACCCTGAAGCTGGTTTTTCAGGGAAAGTGCAACTTCATTAAGAACTTGTTGAATACTAACACATTTGAAACGGAACGGAAGAAGCATCCAACCATATCATCTTCTTTTCAAGATAATGGAAGCACATACATTTTACCTCCAGTCGAACACATGAAAATATGTAGGTTATGCACAGCCAAAAACCCTGGCTTCTAAGGCAAGGTACACATGAACCAGTACACAGCCCCTTCACAGCCACATCTCTCCACCCTTTGCACAAGCAGCTGAACAGAATATAAAATGTTAAGCCACAATACCCAAGTCTGGATGCAGCCAGGAACTCTGGCTTACCGTAATTAAAGCCAACCTTTGCCACCAAAATACGACAGCAGTCTGAAGGAGGATAGGGTTGGGATAATACTTGTTCCTAGACTCATAGTGTTATCCCGTCTCTCTCCTAGTCTTGCCATGTTTTGGTGGGAAGATTCTGGCTTCAGTGGTTTGTGAACCAAGGAATGGTGATCTGAACTGGGCCAATATGACCACAGCTAAATGTCACAGCCAACTTGTGGCTACCTCTGTCCCCAGTAATGTTCAGAAAAGGTTCGTTCCGGCAAGGAATGCCATCACTGCATTGTTTCCATACCTGCAACAGCCAATGACTTTTTTTTTTCATTTCCCACATTTCAGAAATAAGAGGAATAGGATGGGGAAACTTGAAACATGTCGAATTATGCATTCTGGCTCACTTATTTTTTAAGTCCACCTGGGGCACCTTTTGCTTAAGGGCAGGTCATAAATATATGAAATAAATAAATAAGGATAGAAAAGAGAAGGAAATATTGAACCCAAGCTTTTGGAAGCAGCCACACACTAAATGCAGATGCACAGTTCTGGCTCAATGAATTGAAATAGTAAGTAGGGAAGAAAGAGAGCTTTAAAAAGTGGAACCAAGTATTAAAGGTTTGGGGAACACTGCTTAAGTCTGCACATAAATGAGTAAAGAAAAAAATCCTGCTATTATCTTCGCTGATTGACCTCAGACCTACTGTGTTGTTGTTTTAAAAACACATTTGCAAATTTATGTTTATTATACACACACAAGCCGGAAAAGAAGAGGTGCGCTGTTCAAATAGAAACTCACAAGATACTAATATGAAACTAATAAGATACAGGCAGCAAGTATTTCCAAGACTGGTTTTGTAGCCTTCTAGTCAATTTAAGAGACTGAGCAGCACCCTCTTGTGGATCCACTGCAAGTCCACATGATGGTTTTAAGATGAAATAAAGTAAAACATAAAGGATATAAATGTTTCTAAAAAGTCCACCCTGACTTTGGTGAAGTTACTGGATCCAGTGGGTGTAGGAGTCCCTTTCAAGTCACTCTGTCATGTTTCTCACACACACAAAGGATGACTAAGAATGTGGACATCCCAGATTACTGTCAAAAATAAGTACAGGATTCTGCTGCAAAGAAAACCCAAATATATCTAATACCCCATTTTCTTAAAACAAGATTTGATACCCTGTACTCAGTGGAATTTTTGCACATGATGCTAGAATTTAAATGGTACAGTATTTGCTTGTAACAATAAGGGCTCAATAGGGGTTCTATTGAACTCAGCAAAACTTACTTCTGAGTAAGCACATATATGATGGGTGGAGAAGAAATATATATGATGGGTGGAGAAGAAAACATTTTAAGAGGAGATGCATCACTGCATGACTTGCAAATGCCATTAATGTGGACAGAAAACAGAAGAGAGGTATTTTTCAGATCAAGCATACGTTTTAGCCATTGTAGTCTTCAAAATTACGGATGCTTGAAAACTAATTTAAAAACATTTGAGAGAAAGCCTTGGGGGGGGGAGTCAAAAAAGGAATCTACCATATGTTACAATGTATTATTATGTGTGGCAAAAAGAGGGGAAAGAGAACCTGGAAACAACTACTATGGTAACTTAGCAATGCAGAGAATGCTATTTTTTGTACAGAGGCAGGCAGCTAAACCCTCCACAGATTATCCACATTATAAAGCCAAAGTTAAGGTTTCTATAGCAACTTAAATTCCAACACACTGCGCACAGTGTACTAATGTACAGCATGAAGGGTGAAATACTGAGAAAATTTAAGATCTCTACATCAACATTCAGTTTTCATTTTCTAATGCGTTCATGCAGAATCACTGTACTAATTGGATCTGTTCCTTGAGTGCACACTCAAAATTATTTAATATGCATTGATTACTTCTGGTAATCACTTAACCATCATGGTATATTCACAATCAAAGTGATTCCACAATGATAAAAGGGTAGAATTTTTCACTCTTCTAATAAATATTATATGTAAATTTGAGGTTCTAATCCCCATTAGAGGTTTGTGAGTACAGAAGTAGCAGTTATTCTATCTAAAACAATTACCGGTACAGTGGTGCCTCGCTAGACGAATTTAATTCGTTCCACGGGTCTTTTCTTATAACGAAAAATTCATCTAGCAAATCCCATAGGAAAGCATTGAATTTTTTTTGAATTTTATTTTGCCCATAGGAACGCATTAATTGAATTTCAATGCATTCCTATGGGAAACCGCGATTCGCTAGACGAATTTTTCATAAAACGAATTCGTCTAGCGAGGCAACCTCCGCTCGAAAAATCCTTTCGTTAAGCGGAAATTTCGTGAAGCAGGGCATTCGTTAAGCGAGGCACCACTGTAATCATTTATTAGAGAGTATTATTTTATGCATGCTGCATATGCTCCCACATCTAGGAGTTTGTTCCTTATATTAGTTGCAAACACAGGAATTAACTTTTTAAGACCACAAGCAATTTGACTGGGCATACATACCGTGTTTCTCCGAATATAAGCCATACCCCGAAAATAAGCCATAGTGATAGGCAGTTTAACCTTGTGGGTTAAACTGTACCATACTTAATTTAAAAAAAATAAGACATCCCCTGAAAATAAGCCACCGTGTTTTGTTTTGTTTTTAGGAAAATTAAATATAAGACGGTGTCTTATTTTTGGAGAAACAGGTATTTCCCCTTCCCTCTTTCTCTTTCATGCACAAGGAAGGTTACAAGTTTTTGTTTTCACCCAAAATTGGGGTGGTGAGCCTGTTGCTGGATTACAACTCCCATCAGCCCCATCTAGCATGGCCAATGATTGGAGATGATGGGAATTGTAGTCCAGCAATATCTGGAAGGCCATAGGTTCCCTATCCCTGCCAATCTCACCAGGCTATCAAACCATGGTTTGTTCCAGATTGGAACTAAGCAATTATAACACACCATGGTTCACCAAGTTTGCCCATAACAGGGAACTTTACTTTGTTATAAAGTGAAAGGTGACATGTTCATTCTCCTCTTTATGTGCATGATGGAAGAGAGAAGGGAGAAGCAGAAGCAGGGCCCCTATGCAACTCGTTTCCAAACATTCTAAGCCATGGTTAAGTTTACTGTCCAAATTAGGTCCCTGTGCACTCCTTTCAGTCCACTGATCCTATGGATCCCATAAATTATTCTGTTAGCAGTCCAAAAGACACATTTTTCATGAGCAGAAGGAATACATACCGGTAGTCATAGGTAAACTTCCAAAGCAAAACAAAAGGGGGGGACATTTCAACTTGCGGAGGATTTGTATGAAGTTCCATGATTCAAGTAATTATTATTAAGAGCAGCACTCATTTCTTATTACATAATCATAAGTGAGGAACATAAGTTTATAACGCATGTAGGAAGAGACTCCCCACGTACTGCCACATTTATTAAAATCTATCAGCTGTCTGGTAGTCACAAACGCCCTCGGCCTGCAACACCTACTATCTTTCTAGCACATGGGAATTCCATAAATCTGGAATTTTTCATATAGAATAAAGAGAAGGCCTTGAAAAAACTTGCCCCTTTGCCACCTGTTATAACAAATGGATATCACAAAATTCTTTGCGTTCCTTGCAGCACCTTGCAGACCACGAGTCTCTATCTTCAGCATGTAAACAAGGCCTTGGTTACCTTCCAGATTAATCAAAGTACAATTGAATTCCACAACAGATGGCAATGTAAACTAACCTTGTTTCCTACAGCGGGAACAACTTTATTGACCAGTTAAATGAACTCCATTTGACTCATCACTAGCCTTTCTTTTTAATTAGTTTTTGTAATTTTGGATTATGTGGAATGCTTTATCTGAGTGGATGTAGCAACCGAGTAATTTCATTGTTCCCGCAAGGGGACAATGACAATAAAGATATCTTATCTTATCTTATCTTCTTCACTGAACTCACCAGCAAGCATGTAGTCACTGGGCACCAAGCCTTGTCAGAGTGATGTATTCATTGCCTAGAAACATCCCCAAAATTTCCAAAAAAAACCTTACATATCACATACACCAAGCTATTTAATAGTTGGAAAGGAAGGAGTTTTTCTTGTTATGCTTTTAAAACCTCAGCTTTTGAAAATAGTAAGAAAAAAATATTTCCAGTGTGCTTTTTGCCCCTAGCCCATGGGGTTTCAAAGAGAAGCTTGCAAGATGTGACTCTAGTAAGTTAATGTTTTAGTTCTCAAGAAGCTGTAATGATCACACTCACTTTAATCATCTGCACTTCTGAAATAAGCAGCCAAGGAGAGTAATGGAAAAGGGGGCCCGATTGGCATTTGTACAGTAGCTAGTACTTTAGCTTCCAAGCACTCAAGCCATTAGTATGATTCATTTCAATGACAGAAAGCACTTTAAAAACTGCCCACAGTAATGAAGCATCAAGCAAGCAGTTGCCAACAATAGATGCCAGCATTTCCAACTTAAATCATATTGGCTTTAAGCCAGAGATAGCCGTACCCAATGAAGTGTTATGGGCAACTAGTAATGTGTGAGTAACAGCAACATGCAAGTGGTCTCAGCCTGCAGGCTATATGCAATCCTATCTGCACTACATCCTATCAGAAGCCTTGCCGTCTATGCACAGAACTGGTTCTCGTGTTATAATAGACGATGGTTTTTATGTCTTGCTGTGAGAAGACCCACACCATACATTTAAAGCACATGACCTCCCTCACCCCCACCAATCATGGTAACTGTAGCTTCCCCCTCAGATTACAATTCTCTATACTCTTAACAAACTACAGTTCCCTGCATTCTTTATGAGAAGGCATGCACTTTATATGTGCAAAATGCTAATAATACACACTCCTGTCTGAAACCAGGAGCAACAAACCACAAGCCCAGGCTTAGTGCTGTTGCACCCCTTCCTGGATGAGTTGGCCACATTGAATTACTAGATCGCAGTTTTCTTGAAGCTGCCTTTTTTTAAAAAGCATCATTATTGTCAGCTGGCGGCTAGATTGACCTCTGGAGCTGCTAAGTTCTAGCAACACTTGTTTCCAGGTCATTGTCAGTTGCAAATGCACATTCTGGCCTCTAAAGAACTAAGTGGTATACGGGCCAGGATATCCAAAATATGGTTTTCTCCCATATGATTCTCCAGCTGCATTCGGCATCTGCAACCCACCACCTTCAGAGATAAGGTTGGTTGGTACACAGTAGCATCCAATCACTTTTGTGTTTGTTAGGGCAACTTTACCAGCACATGCAGGGAATACACAGGGCCTATTTTGGCATTAATTGGGTCCCAAGAGGGAGAATGCTGTTTTGTTCAGCTTATTCCGTCCATGAAGGCAATTATTGTAAAGGACAGACACAGCTTGATCTTGCTGTTCCTTGCACCACACATTGCTTTTGCAATGCAGCTTGTTTGGCAGAAATCCATCTTGGCCCCGTTTTCCATCAGGATAAGCCAGAAACAAGTAAGTACGAACCAAGGACTTGGTGACAAGTGTATGCCTCACATTCACCACGTAAGGATCATTTGAAAGCACCACCATACCACCATAGCTCCACACTGCAGCAGAAGGGTTTAGAGCAGCTTATTCTCATGAATGCCGGCATTGCTTAGCATCTCCACACTACTTCCACATGTCATCAAATGACATTGGACAAGCATGGAGGCAGACACTCGTATGATGACAGCATGGAGGCTCATGCAATGACCCTCTTACGATGGCCATGTGGGAAGCCAGTCCTTCATTACAATCTCAACATGCCCTGGGAATGGCAGTTTACTCCTCACAGAGCTGCAATTCCTAGCACCCTTAACAAACTACACTTCCCAGGGTGAGGTGGGAGGGAATGCGCTTCAAATGTATGAGGTGAATTCATTTCAAGAAAAACAAACCAGGATATTAGTTTGCCCACCATACCACCATTTTTGAAGATTGCAACACAAACATAAAATACAACAGATGATGTGTAGGACAGAAGCAGAATGTCAGTGACTACAAAGATTAAATGGCACTGCTTTAAAAACATCAAAACATTGTTGTCTAATGAGTCAAGGGTGGGCAGGTCTGAAGTGGTTTTTGGTACAGATAAACCTATCGCTGCTTGCTTCAATTGTCACCACAAAAGCTGAAACTGTATTGGGGGTAAAACAATACACATATTGGAGTTAATATATAATTACAGTGGTACCTCGGTTTACAACGACGATCCGTTCCGGGGAGCCGGTCGCTCCCCAAGTTCGTCGCTCGCCGAAGGCACGCTTCTGTGTGCGCGCGAAACGCCAATAGAGCACTTCTGCGCATGTGCGAGCTGCGCGGATCACACATGCGCATCCACGCGCGCGGAACCCGGATGTAAATACTTCCGGGTCTGCGGCGGTTGCTCTCTGAGTTCGTTGTAAACGGAGGTGGTCGCAAACCAAGGTTCCACTGTATGTAGCCACCAATACGTAGCTTTATCATCCATACATATGTCTAGTCTACTTTTAAAGCTGTCCAAGTTGGTAACCATCACATCTTGTGGTAGAAAATCCAAATGTTAAAAGATTTCAAGAGCTCTAAGTCAGGTGTAAGTTGCTATGGGTTTGAACAGGATATTCTCTTTTTATATATATATATACAAGCTATTATTCTTTTTGCTCAACATATCTAGTAAGTTCCTTGAGCACACATAAGCAATTACTTTGTATCTAGACAACCCTATTTTGCTGCCAAACAGATAAGGATGGGACAAAATTCAACATAAGAAGAAAAAATGGTATCACTAATGGCAATGCATTCAATCACTGCCTTATGCCACACAACATTGTCCCTTTTTAAAAAAAGGGGGGGGTTAATTAGCTTTTAATTTTTTGTTAAGTACCTTCTAGGACGAGCAGTTCTACTACATAAAGTATTCAAGCAGCTTTTAGAATAAGAATATATGGCATGATCAAAGCTGCCGTCTAAGAATGTGACAGCAGCCCTATTGGGTCAATTCACTGAGTCTAGCATTCTGTTCCCAGCAGTGGTATTGGCCAGCCAGATGCCTATGAGACCCTATGAGACGCTCACAAGGTAGTAAAGGTTATTGCTCCCCAGCAACTGGTACTGATACTGCCTAGGAACCTGGAAATCCCCTATTGCCACCATGACTAAGAGCCACTGACAGACCCACCCTCTACAAATGTGTCCAAGTTCTTTTAAAGCTATCCAAGAACTTCTTCCTTTTCTCTGCCCTGAATTTCCTGCCAATCAGTTTCATCGACTGAATCAGAGTTCTGCTATTGCGTGAGAGAGAAACTTCTATATGCCCCTTCCCCCCACACAACACAAGTTTAAAATAACTACAGTATTAGGTTCTTTCCCCAGTCACTTTTTTCTTAACTAAAAAAAAACCCCAGCCATTGCATCCTTACCTCATAGTCAAAGTGCCCTGATTCCTGCTGGGTGCCCTTTTCTGTTCCTGTTTTTGAGATGGGAAAAACCAAACCTAAACATAGCATTACAAGTGACCAAAGATTTAAGGGGAGTGTCATACTGACTGGCAGTTCTCTATTTGATCCCTTTCCTAAACACCCTCACACATGCCACACACTAGGTCAATGATATCAAAAAGCTATCCTCCACAATCCCAAGCTCTCTTTCCTGACAAGTCACCATCAGTTTCAGACCTTTCAATGTATATGTGAAGTAAGATTTATGCAGCACAAACATGCATTACATTATTCTTATTTACACTGCACTCTATACGCCCATTGAGCTAGTATGCCAATATCCTTCTGAAACTGCACAATCTGCTTGGTTTTCACTACCTACACTAATTTGGTGTCATGTACAAACCTGACCACCACACTGCTCACCCTAACCATAAATGAACAAGTTTAAAATCACAGGTCTTTTGAGATTAGATCTTTTTCCACCCTCCTCCTTACTCTTCTTCTTCCTACTCTGTCTTTCCTAGTCCTTTTATTATAGTTATTTATTAAATTTGTTGGTCAATTTATCTTGCCCTAGGCAACTCAATAAGACTTAAAAGCAAGCAAACAAACCCCATTACATTACCTTGGTTTACGAACTTAATCTGTTCCAGAAGTCCGTTCTTAAACCAAAGCATTCTTAAACCAAGGTGTGCTTTCCCATAGCAGCAGGGGACTCAATTTACAAATGGAACACACTCAACAGGAAGCGAAACATGTTCTGCTTCCAAGGCAAAGTTCACAAACAAAAACACCTACTTCCGGGTTTGCAGCGTTCTTAATCCAAGTTGTTCATAAACTAAGCTGTTCTTAAACCAAGGTACCACTGTATAGAGCAGGCATCCCCAAACTTCGGCCCTCCAGATGTTTTGGACTACAATTCCCATCTTCCTCGACCACTGGTCCAGTTAGCTAGGGATCATGGGAGTTGTAGGCCAAAACATCTGGAGGGCCGCAGTTTGGGGATGCCTCGTATAGAGACATTAAAATCAGTGGGGGAAATACATTTAAAACATAATATACTGTAATCCCTAAATCGTGGTTAAGTATTGACCAGACTAGAGACCAGGGTGTGAAATCAAAGTTTCAACTGAGTTTGCAAAACATGTTTAAGCAACCCATCACCAAGCAAACCACAGTGAGGGTTATTCTCTGGCCTCTTTAGCCTGTCTGCTGGAAGGTGCTAAATTTGTCTCTCTCCTGCCACTTTATAAAGCGCTCCCTCATGTTTATATGCCACCCAGCAAATTATAATTTTGTTTCACTGTATTTTGGACCTTAACTGGGATTATCAAGACAAACTATGGTTAAAACTAACCGGGATTGCTTTTACTTACTTATTTATAAAAGTTTTTCCATACTGCCATTATCATAAAATAGCAGGGTGGTGTACAACATCAAAATATAAAGCACCCAGAAAAACAATACATATAAGTATTAAAATGACATGCTAATAATAATAATAAATTAATCTGCTATTGGCATAAAAAGGTCTTCAAGAGATGCTTCAAAGTCAAAAGTGAGGATGCAATCCTGTACAAGTCTGTTTAGAAATAAGTGATGGCATTCAATGGGTCTTACTCCCGGGTGAATGGGTATAGAATTTACCATGGCAAACACATACCGGTACTTAATTCTTTGCTGCGTCTTTACGTAACTCTTCCACATTCAAAGCTTTGGGTAAAGTTTCCGTTTTGGCTTCTATGCTCACATCTGTGTGCTTCCTTAAATGACTTTTGACAGTTCAGTTTGTAACCTGACCTGATATATTCCTTTCTACAAACATTGATTTAGAAAGCTGCAAATATTTGCTCATGCATTACACCAGGAAGACCCTCTTCAAAAACGGCTGTTAAAGTTTGTTCAAGCATATACACATACTATTTCAAGCACTATTTCACTATCAATTAGCTGTCAGATATTTACCATTTTAAATTAAAATTCCAGTTATTCATTACAAAAGCTAGTGTAACAAAGACACAGTAAATGCAGTACAAAAATAACACCCACAACATACAGTACATACATAATCGTGTATGTTTACTCAAAATGTAACGGTTGTCAAAATCAAATGAAGTCCAGTTTAGATAACAAAATGCTATGCCAAAAGGTACCAGAGAATCTATTTCCTTTTTCAATTCTAGTAGACCATCATGACAAACCCTGTAATTCTGGTGCTGGATATCAAACTTTACTGTCATAACATATTTTTTTAACTAATGAAAGCAAATGTATGTTTTATTTTACTTTTTTAAACAAACAAACAAACAAACTTGAGCACTAGCTCAGAACAACTACGGTAAACTGTATGTCAATTAACTTCCATTGTGTTCTTTTTCCCTTGCTTATCTATTAATATATATCATGATAAAGGTTATGTAACAACTCATGCCATCCTGTTTTCAAATTCAGGTAACAAGAAGGTATTATCCTAGCCTAAACATTACATGTGTTATCAACAAAGCAGTTCTTATGCACCATTACCACAGAGTAAGTCCTGACTATCAAGCAAACAAACATACACACATAACTGCATAGATCAACCTGCAAACAGGGTTTACCAGTTCTGAAATAGCTGGGATAAAGAAGGAATCAACATTTTTAACTAGTATTGGGCATTGCTTATTCTCCATTCCTCTATTTTCTTCTTCCATTTAAATAAATGCAAAATAAATGCTACCGGAGCGGCGGGGGTGGGGCAAGCCGCCCACAGAGGGCACCGCAGTGATCCGTCTAGGGGGAAGCGCAGTGAGCTGCCCACGGATTCCGCCTGGCGGGCGCAAACCCCACGCTGCCATTTCAGGCAGCGTGGGGCCCCGAGCCACCATGTCACTCCCAGGAGAGACGTGTAGCTCAAGTGCACTGCAGGCCAGGCCCTGCATTGAACCCTCTCATGGTGTGCCATTTTGTCACCCTCTCCTGATGACACCCAGGGTGAACCGCACCCCCCTTCCTACACCCCTTGCTACCAGTAGTTAGAAGAATATTTTTTTAAATTCCTTCATTTCTTGTTCTGAAGTGTGTCTACTCATAAATTTTAAGTGTCTACTCCTGAGGTAGCAACCTGTCAAATCTGTTTTGTGTAAAGTGCCATGGGCACAGTTGGTGCTATTTAAATGAACAAAGCGAAACACAAACTTTTTTCTAGCTATATGCTTAATCTCTCTTAACACAACACTTAGCAAATCTCAAAGCTGCACCTTGGTTTTTCTCCAGTCTATGTCCAAGGCCTATGATGCACTGTATGCTAATATCCCCTCCAATTTTTTAATATAATAAATCTTTGGAAATCGTAAACAACCCAATTATAAGAACTCCAAAAATAGTCCATTTCCTTCTTTCAAAGTATGTTTTATCTGTAAGTGGCTAGCTAAGAGAATAATTTGTTTCCCCTTGTAAATTATAGATGATTTGAAGCTCTGCTGAACAAGCTTAAATATTAGCTATATACCTCTCTCTGTACCTTCAGGCATGAACGCATCACTGCAGTAGATTCTTATCCACATTGCTGAGCATTTTTTAAAAGGCATTTTCATAAACAGTTCCTCCAAGTGTATGTGAACCAGAGCCACAAACATCACTCCTAGACCTCCCTTTCCCTCAGCTCACCAAGAAAGACATTCTGGCTGGCTATGCAGCTAAAGAAACATACTCTTCCATGTGAGAAACCATAATAAAGTCGGGAGGGGAGGCGACTGCATGATATATTTAAGATCACCACTTGTAACGACAACAACAGCAACGTGGGTGGGCGCCTGCAACAAACCTTTTTCGGCTGCGCGTTAACTTCGCACGTTGCTGTTTGAGGCAGGCACTATTGGAAAGCAAGGGGATCCATCATCCTAACCCTTTCAACGCCCCCGTGGAGACAAGATTCGTCGCTCGACGGGCGATTTCGGGAGGAAAAAAGCGAGGAAGTGAGCGCAGGGGCCACACCCACCTCCTGGACCTGCATCTCGGAGCCGGGCAGCCCCGAAGCTTCCTCTTGCGCCTGCCGGGCAAGGCGGAGAAAAACAAGCTTTTGTAGCGGGAGGCAGCCAAGCGCAGGCGTTTACTTCCCCCCTCGCCTCATCCGCCCGCCTCCTCAAATGCTGATCAAAAAGCTGGTGGGAGGTCCAAACACACACACACACATTTTTTTTCTTGCAAAGAGGGAGTCTGTTTCTCTCCCCACTCCCCATCAACATCCCCATCCCCTTGATGCGCACCAGCATTTGATGTTTTCCAAAAGGCGCACAGCTGGGCGCTCCTGCGGCGGGGGCTGTCGCTCCTCCGACGTCCACCTCCGGAAGGTGCGCGGCTGTCTCCTCGGGCCCCCTATGCAGGTTCTCCCTCGAGGATGCCCAGCTGAGATCCCCTCATTCTTCTCCTTAGGAAGGGGCGGGTAGACGAAAGCATCAGGGGGCTGGCGGAGGGAAGGAGCTGCAGCAACTGCTGCTGCCTGCTGCCTGCTGCGACAGCCGCCGAAAGAGAAAAGCCGCGCTTGCCAAGATCCACCCTCGCGCGCCGCTGCGGCTCAGCCGGCCGTCCGGGGCGCGCAGCTGCCTGAGGCCGCCCGCCGGCCTTGCAAGGGCTGCAGCAGCAGTCTCCGCAACGGCGGTAGCGGCAACAGCAGCATGGTTCCCCCGGCAGAAACAGGCACAAGCCGCCGCCCCTTTGCGCCCTGCGCGCACCCGCACGGCGACGCACTCCCTCCCTCCTTTCCCCACCACGAGCTGAGCCCGCCCGGCAAATCTCCTCAGAGCCCGCCTCGCCAGAGCGGCTCCCTCGGCCTCTCCCTTCCTCCCTCGCAGCCGGGCCCCGGCTCCGCCCACGTCGGAGCGGGGCGACCCCGCGGGGAAATGCGTAGAATCCCACAAGAAGCGGGGAAAGGGAAGGCAGGGGGTGCAGTCATTTCCTCGCCTCGCCCCGTGACGTGATCGCCTCTCCCCTCTCGCCCAGAATCAGGTCCCCCTCCCCAATACTGTATCTGGCAAAAACACGTCCATTCCTAATGATATTTATTAATCTATCTGTCATTCTCTGGACGGTGCCGTGTAGACACAGTCGAAGTCTGTGAGCATGCGTGGCGCGTCCACATCCTATTAAACCGGGTTTGAGGTGCCTCCAGCGCTGCTCCAATGAAGAAGTTTTACTAGAATCACGACCTGTCCCACAGGGGAGCTGTTGCCCAGTGGCTCCTCAACATGGCCTTGTTTGAAATGTGTCTGCTTTTTCAAGCCCAAGGCTTTTTGCTGCCTGAGGGCAGGCTGGGGTGGGGTGGGGTGGGATGAATGCATTCTCCCAGAGGCAAGGTGTGTAATACCCACATTATGTTGGCATTTGAGAGAGAATATGCTGCAAATGGCTCTCCTTGCGAGTAAAAATACCACAATAATCAAGTAGTTTAACACCAAAAGCAGCCACTTTTAGACAGCTTCCTCAGTCTGCCAAATGGTAGAGCTAGCTCATATGCTGCCATTTACCTGCCTTCAACAACTTGTGTTTCTGAGCACCAGGAACAAGGAAGAAGTGCCCCCACTCACCCACCCAGAAAATGCTCATGACTATTGTCCATGCTGGTTGGGCTTGATGGCTGTTGGACTTGGGCAACATTTGAAGGGTCTTGGTTTCCCCATCCCTAGTTTAAACAAATAAGAGAAGAAGAGGGCTATCCTTCGGACTCTTTGCTTCAAGGGCTAGGCCCGAGCCCACCAAAATGTCATATCCCAAAACTAAGAAGCCCTTTGCCCCTCCTTGCGAATATTCCGTAATATGGTTGTGCTTGCTCAGTTGTGAATAAGAAGAGTGTTATCTGGGTTTTTCCTGACAAAGACTCCATGTGCTTCGTTCCAGTACAAGAGTTCAGTGTGTAGCTTTTTGCATAACTGCATCATTAGCTTGCACTTCTACCTGTTCCGCTATTGAAAGCACAAGAGCTTCAGGCAGAAAAAAAAATGTAAGGGAAATCATTTCTAAGCATCATGGGTTGTGACTTAGCATTTTCTTCTTGACAATGCAGTTTCGGTTCTGTTGCAACTACAGCACACAACTCCCCCTGCTTCACAACTCAGCCCAGATGATGGTTAGTCTTTCAGTAGTCAGAGGGGGCATGGTGTTAGCCTGTTTATGGGAGTTTTGGAGAAGGTAGGCAGGGAAAACAGGAAGATTTCCCAGAACTTGCCTCCTATCTCCCCTCAGCATCTCAGCCATTTATTACCCTCCTCATGTTAGATCATATCTCAAAAAAAAAAGACAAACTACAAAGCAGGCACTGGTGGTACCCTGTTTCTCATATTTTAAGACATACCCATAAAATAAGCCATAGCAGGATTTTTAAGCATTCAAGGAATATAAGCCATACCCCGAAAATAAGACATAGTGATAGGCGCAGCAGCAATGCCGGCCGCGGCAGGAGGAGGAGGGAAAAAATAAGACATCCCTTGAAAATAAGCCATAGTGTGTTTTTTTGAGGAAAAAATAAATATAAGACATGTCTTATAATATGAGAAACACGGTAGAAGAACAAGGTGATCAGATGCAAACAGTGTTCCTGTACCTTTAACAGTAGAGAACATTTTAAATTTGAGCAGGTTCAGTTTGTCATTCAAGGGTGAAAAGGCTGTGCCTGCTGATATTGTGCTTTCTGCATACCTGTGATAAGTCCAGAAGTCTTGTGCACCTAAACCCTGGGCCTCCTTATGGAATCATTGTTAGTACCTTACAAGCCTTAAGTGTGTTGCATGTCAGAGATCCACATTTCTCAGTTGGATGTAAGCTTTTCCTATCCCTCCTGTGGTCACAACGCCTTACCACTTATCTCCAGCAGCCAGAAGAAACTTTATTAGCTCAATTTCTGTTTTCCAGGCTGCCCTTAAAGGCACAAGTACAAGAGACATTAATGATGTGGCAAACCAAACCCAGAGGGGTAAGGTCTCAAGTTGTTTTTAACAAAACCCAAGGAGACACACTTATCTGCATTTGCTTTAGAATTGTTGTTGTTGTTTAGTCGTTTAGTCGTGTCCGACTCTTTGTGACCCCATGGACCAGAGCATGCCAGGCACTCCTGTCTTCCACTGCCTCCCACAGTTTGGTCAAACTCATGTTCGTAGCTTCGAGAACACTGTCCACCCATCTCATCCTCTGTCGCCCCCTTCTCCTTGTGCCCTCAATCTTTCCCAACATCAGAGTCTTTTCCAGGGAGTCTTCACTTCTCATGAGATGGCCAAAGTATTGGAGCCTCAGCTTCAGGATCTGTCCTTCCAGTGAGCACTCAGGGCTGATTTCCTTCAGAATGGATAGGTTTGATCTTCTTGCAGTCCATGGGACTCTCAAGAGTCTCCTCCAGCACCATAATTCAAAGCCACAAGTGGCTTTAGAATAAGCCCCTTTGAATTCAATGGGAGTAAACATGCATGTGGGATTAGGCCATGATACTATTTTGCTATGTATTTCTTCCAGTTTGGGGTACCTAAAAGAAGCCTAGCTTAACATAGTGGGTTGTCAAAGTGTTTGCAGCTGTTCAGTAGCAGTAACTCAAAGAGTGATGTCAATAACCCAAAGAGCTACAATTTGGCTTTGGATCATTTTTGCTTCTTTATGAACCCATTTATACCTTGCTGACTTGTTACAGAGCTACTGCAATTCTAATCATGTCTACACTGATATATATTCAAGGGGACTTGCTCCCAGGTAAGTGGATAATACTTTGGACTAACAACCCGTTCCTAACCATGTAAGTTCTGCTGAGTCCAGTTGGGCTTTTAGTTAAGTGAGGTTAGGATTGCATTTTATATAGTTTTGAAAATTTGCACTGTAACTTTAATGGAGGAATTCTGTGGTTAGGGGTAAAGCAGTGAGCTGGGCATGCTAGTACAAAGGATGTTCTTTCAGAACTAGAAATGCTAGTAGAGGTGATGCTTGCATGTTTGCATTTAATTGATTCATAGTTTAGTTTTTGTTTGCTAAATGCCATAAATAAATTCTAATCTAAAATGTACTTTGCTATGTTATTGCTTTGATATTGTAAACCAACAACTGATATAAGTAAAAGCAATCATGTATTTACATTTAATTTCACTTCCTGAAGTATTTATGTCACAGATTTTATAGTGGCCCTTCTATTATTAGGTATAATCATTTGTCTGATTCACAAATAGGTCAGCATGGCTGTTACTAACAGTGTCATTACCTCTCCATTATATAGGATACTTACATAATCAGAATAATTCAGTACTGTAAATAAACTGGAAAACTTAATTTGTACAACTTCATAAATGAGATAGGAGTGGACATGTTACAGTAGCTACAGGTAGATAAACGTGAAATAAGTTCCAATAAGAGATTTCACTGGTATGAAAGAGCCACTCTTGTTTGGTAAATTGCAATTACCATGCTCATTATTTCTATGGAATGTATAATTTAGCTATTGACTTTGGTCCAAGGTCTAGGGGTTAGGATTTGGTGCTCTCACTGCTGCAGCCTGGGTTTGATTCCCAATCAGGGAACAATTGGCTTGGTCTAAAATCCTTTAAAAAATAAAATTAAAAAATGTCGTGCAGCAACAAAAATAACAAAGTGCCTTACATAAATCACACGAAGAAACTCTTTTTCAGTTCCCTGGTGGTCTAGTGGTTAGGATTCGGCGCTCTCACCGCCGCGGCCCGGGTTCGATTCCCGGTCAGGGAAGTTGTGCTTTTTCAAAAGTTGTCATTTCGCTACCCATATTACTTGGAGGTTTGCCTCTTATTAGTTTCCCGAGTGGTTTCACCCACTTTGAGCAGAACTCACACCTGGGTACTGTGGTTTCAGTATTTTAGGGTTTTATGATTTGGTGCTTTACTGCTTTAATTTCAGGTTGCTATGCTATCCATGCTTTTTCATAAATTCTATTGTCAGTCGAGCATATTCCCAGGTAAACGGGGTTAAGATTGCAGTCTCAATTGCAAACTGTTTTGAGAACACGGTTCTGCTAAAACTCAACGTGCAATTTTAACGACCACAAAAAACCTCAAATTTGTATTATATTGCTTTAGAGTTGTCTGTCAACAGTCTCACGGTTTAGAAATTTTTTATACAATGTGCGAATGAATCCTCCTCCTTGGGACCTGTTACCTTTAAGAACAGTTAATTCTCGTCCCACCCCGAAATCTAGTTGTGTACTAACAAGAAAGTAGAAGTGTGTGAAAGTGAACGTTCGTGCACAGGGCTTGATAATCGCCTGTTTTACGGTATCAAATGAGTGATACATAGAGGTGTCGGTGAGAAGAAACTGGGCTGTGACAAAATGTTGACCTGTCAGGTAGTACAGTTTGATCTGTTGAGGATTTTCTGGGTTCCGATGCCAATGATCGGGTGCAGGAGAAACTATCTTTAGTCATAACTACCTTCTTCCGCGCATTAAACCTCTATAATCCTAAAGTTGTGATCCTACGTTCTCATATAGCTGCATGATAGGCAGAAATCGAGCAGGTTAACTGCACTCCTGGCACGTGCCCACTCACCATAAACAACAACAACATCCCATTGAGGACGTTGTGTAATTAATTATTCTCTCCAACCCCAAATCAGTTGCATCGAAATCCAGCAGATCGGCATGAAAAGAGGCATCGAACTGGTAGAGAAAGATGTCCTGATGGTCTACACTACTGTGATGCAAAGAAACAAGCAAAGAAAACGCGCAGGAAAAAATCCGCAAAGTATATTTCGCATATATGTTTTGCTGATCTTGGTTATACTGGTAACGATAAAGATAGAGGAGGTCTTTGTTTATTGCAGCCGTCTCTTCAATTCTATCATTTGATTTCTTTATTTCAGAGAAAGATGGAGATCCAGGAGCCGGTTGCTAAAGAACTTAACGCAACTGCAGCAACCAGCCCGATTCCTAAAATTGGACGTGCAAGTTTTTCAACAGATGCAAGGAAGAAACAGCGGTGGAGACTGTCCCCCGGGGACTGGAGAAGCCCGTTTCTCGTGCTCCATCCACCGGGCACGAGGAGGCGCTCAAACAGAAAGAAGTCTAGGCTCTGAGAAGGAAGGGTATCGTCCTTGTCCTCCTGCGCTGATAAATCGCAGAGGCGAAGAAGGAAAGGGCCGCAAAAGCAGTAGAGGGGTTTAGGGTGGTTTCGACGGCATCCCTGTGCAACCTGCCCTGTGTGCAAGTTCGTGGCGCCGGCGCACAAGTGCCTGCGTACAACTGAGAACTGGGTTTGGGCCAGGAGGGTTTGGGGATTGCCTGCTACCGAGTGATGTTCTGTATGTGGACATTTTATTGGGAATCCAGTCCAGTCTGCAGCGATGTCACTATTTCAGAGCTGCCCTCTCTCTTTCGGCCATGCACATAACCTTACAGTATTTGCAAATTTAGATTGTGTTTGTGGGTTGGGAGCCCTATGGCATATTTTATTATGGCCAAATAATTTTACTGATGCCGTACTAAATATTTTTTTGTTTTTGCGTTGCCACATCAGCGGCTGCTTTTTATCGTTTTTTCTTTTGTAGTTACAAACTCATGCTGCAGTTATGTAGGTAGGTTTGACACTTGTTGAGAATTTTTAAAGAGTAAGCAAAAAATTGTTTCGGGGGGGGCAGGGGTGAACAGGCACTGCTCTTTGAAAATTTGAATTTCTCCTTTTTCTATGAGCCGTCGCTCTGCCCCGTAGGATATTTTGAAAAATATATTCCATGGTGAATCCGGAAGTATACCGCGCGGACAACGAATACGTTACTCTACACTTTTATATCTGTGTTGAGAAGTCAACAAAACACGGGCTGGACAAAGAGAACGCATTTACGCCCATTCTCGCGATAGCCGAGAACTTGGCCGACTGGCTAGAAGAGCGACCTATTCTTTGTTAGATGCTGACAAAAGCAGCCTAGCCTGCTGCGCTGAGGAGGCGGAGCCGGCGTTAAGTTCGGTTGCAAAGCAGGGTACTACCGTATTGTAAATAGGAACGGTTTTAAGGTGCGGGAGCAGAAAGTCATGCTGATAGGTCATTTAACGTCAAGAGGCGGAACGACATTTATGGGCGGAATGTATGCAGATTAAGGGAAGGTAAACCAATGGAATAGTTTCTCCTAAAGAAGCAGACAATCACATTGTACAGCTCCCTGGTGGTCTAGTGGTTAGGATTCGGCGCTCTCACCGCCGCGGCCCGGGTTCGATTCCCGGTCAGGGAAGTTGCTTTTATTGTAGTTACGGTAGTTTAGATATCAGGTTGTTCAAGGAGGATCCGAGATAGAAGCATACAGTATGTCCCTTTTCACTCCGTATATTTGCAATTTTTTTGCATTCAATCTGTGGATGAACTTTCCACTTAATCAAAGTACTATTCATCTTCGTAGCTTACATCCCTATGTCTGTGTGGTAACAGAAATGCAGTACGTACTCAAAAGCGTCAACAACTTTTATGTTTTTACCAGTAGTTGTAATTATTATGGTTTTTTTATTAAAGATTTTCATAGTTTTACAAAAGTACAAGCATTATCTCTTTTTTCAGGTTGTGATTTCTACAGATCAGTTGCATTTGTTGTGAGACATTGGTGTTACATGCAGTAAAAAGTTGGGAAGAAGAAAGGGGTGGTGGTAAAGCTTATACAGTATTCTTTTATGTACTTAGCGTCAGTGTGGGGTTTAGTATCAGCGTCACTTGGGTAGGTTCTCTTTCTATTCGTTTGTTATATTTCTTGACCTGAGCTCTTTAAAGGAAGGGTAGGATGCAAATGTAAGTCGTCCTCGTCGTCTTTGTTGTTTAGCCGTCTTGGTCGTGTTCGGCTCTCCGTGACCCCAACCAGAGCATGCCTAGGAAACTCTTACTTCCTTCTCAAAGCTTCTCCATGGAGTTTTCATGGCAAAATACTGGAGTGGGTTGCCAGTTCCTTCTCCAGTAATAAATAATAATAATAATAATAATAATAATAATAATAATAATAATAATAATAATAATAATAATAATTTCTATTCTGACTGTTAGTGGTTCTTCAGGCCTTGAGAAGAGAAACTTCTTTCCCATTCTTCAAAATATTTTGCAGCATTCCAAAAGTGATTTGCTCTACTGTTGCTTAGAATAAATACAGAAGTATCCCACAAGGGGGCATGCTAGTCCCATGACCAAACTTTCATCTGGGCCTAAAAGAAATTTTCTGTGTTTGTTTTAAATGTAGTGATGCGACTTACAGTAGTACTTAAGACCTGTGTGCACAAATGAGAAAGCAGCTTTCCAAGCAATTTCTTTGTAGGAAATTGTGAGACTCCTACACGTCATGTGTGTGCACGCTTTTGGTTAATAATTCTTCCGTAGCAGGAATGCTTTTCGTTGAATGAAGTGGTCCTGAGGTGCCTTCCTCCTAGCTGACAACAAGCCTCTATTTTTAAACGAAACCATCCTTTTTATAAATAATAGACGGGAGGACTCGCAGCTCCATTGTTTGGTCTGTGCATTACATGAAGATCCACAATTAAAATGATCAGAAGTCTTAGAAAGTGGCTCGGACTCATGCTTTCTTGAGCACAGGACAAGCGGAAATTTCACACTTGTTCCAATGTTGAGATGCTGGTCTCTAACCAAAGAAATACATATATTAGGCAAAAGAATTCATGTTAATGAAAAGAATGTGCACAAATTGCAAAAATATTCAACAACTTTGTACAAAAATGCATGTATTGACGTGAAATTGCTTGAAAATTTGTACACGTGGGGAAATTGAACTTAAGACTGTAAAAAATGAGAAACTGAAGGTTCATCAGAAACTCACTTTGTTAACAGAATTCCGAATCAAAGAATGTTTTCCTCCAGCTCCCACTGAAACAGTTTGGAGTTCTAATAGCTTGTTGCCACCTGCAGGAAAAATATCAGGTAACTCTTTTACACATCTCATATATTGTAAATCGCTTTGAGGTGCCTCGGGGAAAGCAATTCATCAATGCACGAAGAAAACAAAATGTTCTGTACAGCTAATATATTCACTTAGATCTGTAGGCTATTTGCATGAATACTCTCATGTGTTAATTCAGTGTCTTAGAGGCATAGCTGCCAAGTTATCCCTTTTTTTAAGGGAAATTCCCTTATGCTGAATAGGCTTCCTCATGAGAAAAGGGAAAACTTGTCAGCTATGCTTAGAGGGCCCTCGCCACAAGCAAGCACTACTCTGGAAAGGAGCTTCTGTGTGTATGTCTTTGCCCCATATAACCTGTCAGGAACGATAGGTACATGTATCAGCCTCGTTCTGCACTGGTACTGAATGCACATCTGCTGGGGGCAACTCCAATAGGTGCACTGGCATGACTTGCACATGTAACCTTGCTATTTCCCCTTTGTGTGAGGGCATTGCAGCATATAAAACACATGTCATACAGGAGAGTGCCTATGCGAAAGGCTAGCTGGCAAGAATTTGCCTCCTGAGCTTATACGAAGGCACTATCTCCCTTGTTTCCAGAACACCTGGCAAGAAATGTTCTCAGCGTGATAGCTATGCTACAATCCCTGAATAAGGGTTGCTTCGTATGCTAGGCTTTTTCCTCTGGCTGTGTGTACACATGAAAGGTGGAGCTGAAAATAAATAATACTGTAGTCTGTCTATATTATGGGCAAACATTGAGCAAGATCCAGCTGGCATTAAGTTTCACAAGTCCCATTGTGTGTTTTTCAGTTTTCCCCCACTTAGGTTTAAATCTCTCCTCCTAGAATCAATGAGACATAACAGCACTTAACTCCTGGTTGGATCATACTCAATATTAGTAAATATTATGTGCACAAATATGGCAACATTTTCATTCTCTTTACATCTGTGAAGTCTTTGGCACAGAACAGAATGGTCCACGCAGTGAGAAAGACTGCCTGGGAAGCAGGCTTTACATATTTCTGCTAAATTATTTCTATTTGTGTGTGCGCGCGTGTGGCTTTTGCTTTTAATTCTGCTACTGCTTTTGGGCATCCTTGGCTTTTGACGGTCACATCAAAAGAGTTGTTGTGGCGTGAGAACTGGTCAGTATTGAGCCAGATAATGCCTGGATTTATTACTGAGGTCGGTTCCCATGATTGTCAGTGGGCAGCAGGCACTGACTGTCGTAATCCTCATTCTCTTAGAAAAGCACATTGTGGTTGAATAGTGATTTACTAACGTGACTCATTCTTGCAGGTTTACCAGGTCCTGAAGGAAAACAAAGTGGCACTTAAAGGAGTAGCCAAATATGCTTTTCCTTCATTATTACTGGCCACAGTATTTTATCTGTGCAGATCAGTGTTTGTGGCTTAATCCAATAAATATATTTGCATCTGATTTACTCAAGAGCCTTGTAATTTCTTTGCCCCTCCTTCTTAAAAGCAGCTAGGTAAAGGGCGTATTGTGCATCTATTTCTAAAAGCATCATGATGCTGAATTGTTTCTCAGTGTCTTAATACAGCTGTTCTTAAGCTTAGCATTTGAAGTAAATTATTTGGAAAACGTTACTGTACACATGGTTTAAACGGGATCTAAAAGGTTTAGAACATTTCTAGATTTTATCCCTTTCTCTTTTGTTTTGATAGTGCTGTACAGAAAAATATATGTAGCTTTGACCATTTTTTTTTCTACACAGCATATCACTACAGCCAAACCAGTTCTGTAATGACAGAGTACTTATGGAGTAGCACTTATGTCCCTTTGAGCTACTAGATTGTCATTCCCATGTGAACCCCATCACTTTGCTCCCCGACAGCAACATGGGCACAAGCTCTAGGAAAAGCAGGTTTTATTTGAAAGGGCTCAACTCATTCCTGCTTTGTTAATTCAGCATCTTTCTTATTACAGTACAAGTCCTATCCAGCCCCAGCATGCAAGCAAAGCTTTTCACTAGCATTTTCTGGCCGACATGCACACACTTCATTCTCTGCTGACATACGCTCACTTTCAGTTCAGGCAATATCCTCTAGATATTGGACCACAACTCCCATAATTCTTGCCCATTGGCCATGCTGGCTGGGGCTGATGGGAACTGAAATCCAATGACACCAGCAGGGCCACAGGTTCCCCAACTCTGGTCTACAGGCTTCGACCCGAGTACCTTTGAATGGGGCAGAACCTGAGCCATAGTTCAGAAGTGTATATGTGAATTTATAGCTTAAACTTTGTTGCTGTATTCAAAGTAAAATGTAAGAGATGAAATCAATGAAATGCTGTGTGAGATAAACACAAAATATAGTGCCTAGTTTTACTTAAAAAAACAAACCCTGTTCTGTTATGTGAAGGCCATCTAGGAGAAGTGCAGAGGTGATGTTCTTGGCCCCACCCAGATAATTTATTAACTGAGCTAAGAAGCAGAGTGCCAATCCAAGACAGGAACTGTGTGCTCACTGTTGTGGATTGTTCATGTTGGGGCCAATGGGGTAACCATTTTTGTTTTCTGTGTCTTTGCAAACTGCCAAAGAGACAGCAGGGACCCTCTAAGGAGGGTCCTTAGAACTGCAACACAGACAATACCTTTTAATCTGTTTGTTCCCGTGCTAATATAAAACGTGAATATTTCAAGTAGGGATTGTGAGGTGGGAGGCAGAGAGAAATTGGATTTAAAGTTTGCATTTAAAGACAAGCCTCGCTTTCTGAAATAGCTGAACCCAAGACACAGCCGTCGATCAAAATTCACACTTTGCAATGCAGTTCTCCAACCAAATATTGTGCACAAAAATGCATGTATTAATGAAAATAACATACGAAAATGCATCATACTAGGGGAAACTGCTTTTCAGAAATCCATACAAAAATGCGTATAGTAAGAGAAATTTGCACTGAGGCACTGATGAATTTTCATGAGGACTTTTTTTAAAAAAAAAATACAAACTGATGTGGAAATGTATGTAAAAAACACCTAAGACAGGGGAAATGAGAAAGGCCATCCCTAAATAGCAATCTTTTTTGTTTTATCCTAGGTACCCCTTTTGGAAACTAAAACCATGGTTTGGATGAGGACTGGGGAGAATGACTGCAGTTGTCTATCTATCTTATTTATCACCAAACACTTTGAATCAATATAAGGCCAGCCTAAATGTTATGTGTGTGGTTGTACCACATACTTGTGCTTGGTTTTTATGTTAATTAAATAGCAGCCATGGGGGCAGAGCTTGAAGGGGAAGAGATTTGTCCCTAGAGGAAAACTAACATTAGTACCATTGGTAGCTTTCGTCCTGGGGGCAAGTAGAAGTAATTGGGGAAGCAAGGGACACAGTCAGCACGGTAGCAGGATTATCCAGCTCGATGCTCTCCCCATCCTGCAGCCCCCAATCTAGATCAGCTCCCCTGCAACTGCTACTTAACCAACAAAAGCTAAGCAGTCATGTGCAGAACATTGTGTCTAGCTTAGCCTTCCAAAGTCACGCTTAGGTTTGGACATTCAACTGTAGACCTTTTCAGTAGCATGATTTCCCCAAACATGGGGTACACTCAAGTTATGCAGAAACTGAGAGAACACATTGCACACTCAGAGTTGTAGAATAGATTAGTACTGTGCATGTGCACAAGCACACACAGACCAGCAAGTGGCTGCTGCAACAGCAATCAGCAGATCTCCTTCTGGGCTGATCTGAACTTCTACCTCACATCCAGACCTTTCACTTCTAGCGGGCACACCAAAACAAACCAGAAGTCAGTCAAAAAAAGACTTCATTTAATTAGTGATACTTAAAGACTTTTGCATAGAAAAAAAAGGTTAACAAAATAATGCACAATTTTCCCACCCCACCCCTGACTAGGAACAGTATTTTTAAAACAAATATTTTAAAAGTATATTTTGCATAATGTTTAACATTCTCACTGCTTATTGCTTTCTCCACACAGCAGAGAAATGAAGTGCATAATAATACATGCTGTGCTTTTATTTAACTTGCTTCCCCGACCCACCCCCAACAACAAACTTTCTAGCTCTTGAGTCAATGAATTAAAATACTTATTTCATGTTGCTGTAATAAAAATTTAAAAAAAGCAAAGCATTTTCGTAGCACTGCTTGTCCGGGTAGTAAGAACATAACTTACACTCCCAACACTTTTGTTTGGGCTGAGAACTGAACAGATACAAAAACACGGGCAATGGAGAAAGACAACCCAAATGATCCTGTTGCTTGCATTACAGCTAATCATTCATGCCAATTCCCAACAGCTGACTATGAAGAGGACTTGCATCCCACCTGGAGGATGCGGTATTTTCGCTTGCAAAGGGAATCAAATAAGTCAGATTTATCCTGGTGTTCACACATGTACATGTAACACACTTGGCTGTAATTTTATGCCACCTAGTGCCAGGATGGTTGAAGTCTTGCAAGACCAAGCACTGGAAAGATCAGTGCATCTGTCAATATCATGCATGCCACCATCTGACAAGTCTGCACAAAGAAAGTGAATTAGATTAGATTAAATTTGGCGTATACATCCTCAATTACCTGCATGGCTATTCCATAGTTTGCAATCCTGCAGAGTTAGGTTGCTTAGATCCTGCTCATGTCAAGGGAATACAGCCTTAGGGTATACATTTTGTTCAAGAATGGTATCCCTAAACTGGATCGCTGTACTCTTCTCTCCAGTATTATTGTAATACTTGGACTTTTATTATTTGCCTTGTAAAGGAAAACACATACACATGCACACACACACACCCCACACACATTTGGAAGAGATCAGGCACTTGCGCATTTTAAACTTAGCGTTCATCTTTCAGGTAGGCTTCTTTAGGTATAAATCCAGCGCCCCTTTAACAAATAAAAATGCATGGCAAGAGGATTAATTCTACACTCTATACATTTCTCAGGAAATGCCTACAGGGGAGTCATCGTTCTTGAAGATCACTGTGGTCCAGTCTGGTGAACCTCCTGTTCATTTTGACCAATATTAAGGCAGAATACGTCTTACTATTTCCCACCCGTCTTTTGGGAATCCAAAGGGCTACTAGACCTGTTAGCAGTCTTTGTGTGAAAGACTTTCTATTGCAACTGCAAAATGGCCCAGAAAGGCTTGCGTAGATTTATTTATTTATTTTTTTAGAAAGCTCCAACTTCAGTCCCCCAAGGTCGGTAGGGTTTATTGCTTCCGTTCCCACTGGCTTGCTGTGGGCTGGCAGATGCTGATACGGACAACGGTGGGCTGATTGCTGTTGCAGCAGCCACTGCTGCCGCTGCACTAGGTGGCAGCATTGGGAATGCCCCAGCAAAAGAGAGCGGGAAGCTCTGAGCTGCCGCTGCCGCTGCGGCATGTACGGTGGCCGAGAGTGAGAGAAGAGAGGTAGAAAGTGGCGGGACGCAGGGAGCAACGCTGCCGGCAGAGGGCACTCTAAGCGTAGAATCGGCATGCGCAAAAGTGGCCGTGAGAAGAGCAGATCCATGGGGAGGCACTTCTGATGCTGTCGAGAGTCTGCAAGGGGAGATGTCAGAAGTGTGGAGTCCATTCTGTTGCAGTAAAGCCGCAGGGAGATGGTGGAAAGCTGCCGCCCAGTGGTGCGGATGCAAAGGGTGGTGGTGATGTGCCATGGTCGAGGTCATTGCTGCGGCTTCCCTCTGAGAAGCACATGAACTGAGATGAGAGACTAGTCTAACTCTTAGAGGGTCAGATGTGTCCAGGCCTTCCACTGAACTCAGGTATCTCGCAACTTCAGTTAAGCATTCTCGAAACCCAATGCTAATGAAATCCATGGCGAGAGCATGAGCGTCAAAGTAACCTGGAACACAGAAAGCAAGAAATGAATTTAGCGATCCAATGGGATTTCTCTGTGTGTTTTTTCCCCCTTTTCTTTTGGTCTTTCTTGAAATGGTGGTTCTATAATATTCTAGCTCTTTCTCTTTAAGGCTCCCAGAACATTTTTTTTCAAACGGCTTTTGTATTATGCATGTGCTCCCTGATGGAACTGAAATGTGCTAAAGTCAACTTGCAACCAGAAATGACAGTGAGAAAGAATCAAGACCATCAGTGTCTGAGACTCTTCAAACACAAACACATTTTCAACAATAGGAAAAGGATTAAAAAGACTTGACTTCCAGTGCATGATTATCCACCATATTGCTGAACAATGCCTGCATATGTCACATACATAGGCACATAATACCGGTAATTAGCTGAATATTAAGAGGTCTGCCTTAGAAATCCTGTTCCTTTTACAGTGACATTTAAATACAATATCTGCAATATTTCAATATTGTGGATTTGCTCCTCCATACAACTGGTGCTTGCCATTATTATTATTATTTTAACAACAAGAAGAAGGTCTTCTCTGGCTGGGTGAAAAAAAGAGGATCTCATTCTATTAAAGCTATCGAGGACCCAGAATGCAGCAGCTGTGTAAAGGGGTGGATCCTGCATTAGGAATCATTAGGAAAGGGACAGATAATAAAACTGCCCATATTATAATGCCTTTATACCAAATTATTTTGCATGACTGACCAAATTTGAAATAAAATTTGAAATAAAAACTCTGGTCAGAGAGTCTCAAAAAGGATATTGTAAAGCTTTTGAGGCCCATGACACAACTACTTTGTATTTTAGAGGAGTGCAGCTTGGAAATGTCAATCATGGTGAAGGACTACTAGTAATGTGAATATTTAAGACCATGTGTGTATTAGTAGGAACAGGAAGACACATTACCAGTAGTTAATCAAAGATAACCATTTATCTCTCCAAAGGAAAAAGTGGCTGTTGTCCACACTGACCAAATATACAAATATTCCCCCCTTCAAACAAACATTCCCAGCGTCATTTTTGAAAACACCAGTTCTTAAGGTTCAGTAACCTCCCAAATTCTTTTTAAAATCAAGTACAGCACAGAAGGAGTTTGTTTTGCACACATATTAAGGTGTGCAAATTGTTACAGGGATACTAAGAATGCATCTTTTATTTGATGTGGAGTACTTTGGTCTCCAGAGACAATCTGAAATAGGGTAGCAGGGGGAACAGGCAAGAAAGGAGGGGAAAAGTTGTTAATGTTCCAACAACCTCCCTGTAAAATACAGTTGTACCTTGGTTCTCAAATTTAATCCATTCCAGGAGTCCATTCGACTCCCGAAACGGTTCGAGAACCAAGGCATGGCTTCCTGCAGCCAATTGGAAGCCGCGCTGGACATTTGGCTTCTGAAAAATGTTCAAAAACCGTAACAATCACTTCCGGTTTGCAATCATTCGGGAGCCGAAACATTCAAGTTTAAAGGTGTTCGACTTCCGAGGTACAACTGTAGGTTGGTGGGTGGGGGGCATGAAAATGGTGCTTCAATTGGGAGAGCGTAACTTCTGCTTGGCCCATTCCCCTAATAAAGAATTCTCATCTTAATACTAACACTAATGCTAATTCTAATGTGTTTATACCAGGGATGGGGAACTGGTAGCTCTCCAGATGTTGGATTCCCAGCCAGCATGGCCAATTGTCAGGGATAATGGGGTTCCCTAACCTTGATTTATTACAGGAATGGGGAACAAATAAAACAACAACAACTGCTACTATGAAGAAGAAGAAGAAGAAGAAGAAGAAGAAGAAGAAGAAGAAGAAGAAGAAGAAGAAGAAGAAGAAGAAGAAGAAGAAGAAGAAGAAGAAGAAGAAGGAAGAAGAAGGAAGAAGAAGAAGAAGACTGTGGCCTTCCAAGTTGTGGATGTACTGCAACTCCTATCACCCCGGCCATGAACCACACTGAACAGAGCTGATATCCAACGATATCTAGAGGGCCGCAGGTTATTCACCTCCAATTTATACAGAGCTTGAGGATGCTCAAAACCCTTCACATACATTTGCACAGGAATTCAGATGGTCATACTGTAAGGTATACTTCCGATTGGCGAATGGGACTGAATACGAGATATAGTGGCTTGGGTAAGGCCACCAGTGAATGGGAAAAACTGTGGAAAGATCTGAGCTACAAAATTTCCAGCACTAAAGTCCTAACGATTACATATTTACCAGTGTTCACAACTTCCTATTCACTTTATCAATTTCCATTTACAAAACAACAAAAATAAAGTAACCCACTAAAATATTTTAAATTAACTTTCTAGGCTTCCAGATGTTTGGCTTCTGAATTTCTAGTGTGCAGTGCAACTAGATTTTCAAAAATTCTCTAAACCAAAGCAGCTTGCTTTTCTTTTCTTTTTCAAAAAACGAGATAAGAAAAGAGACATTATTCTCTTCGAAAGCCACATTCCCAATTCCACATTGCAAACATGCAGGCACAAAAAATAAGCAGTGATTGTGGATAGCTCTTTTTCTAGTGGTATTGGGTTTCCTCTCAACAATCCAACAGAAGATCCAAGCTTAGATGCTGTCCTGGTGAATGAATGGCACAGCCTAATTTTGCATGGAAAACATTCTTTCTAGAACAAAGGGCAATACATAAACAATAAGGAAAGTTTCCCCTGGATCCACTTCCCGTGGTATAGCAGCTGCATAATGAATTTTAACTTAGGTTTTTCATGCAGCGCAATTGTTGCCGCAGCCCTCCTTGTTTATGTTTGGATGTTTGGGGTATTTGTTTTGTCTCCCTTGTGCCGATTTCAGTGCTCTTTGGAAACCCCAAACAAATCTCTGACTGGGCTGCCTGTGAATGAAGCCTTTACTCTCCCACAGTGTTATGAAAGCAAACACAAGCCCAGGGTCAAGTGGTTCTTTTGTCCCCGTAGTTCTTTCCCACGAGTTCAACCCTGCCTTTAGCATTGATTTCCAGTCCTTTAATCTAGAAACTGCCTATCCCAGCTTGTCAAAGGGAGCGTTTGCTGAGATTTCCCCCTGCTAATATTAGAAACAGTACAAAAATCAATTCCTTACCTTTCCCGCCTGTCGCCTGGAGCATCTTCAAATGATCCACTGTCATTTGCAGGATTTCTGCTTTTTCTAATTTGGCAGATCCCTTTGAGATAAGAGGCACAAACAATAAAGGCTTAAAAGTATTGCGTGCTTTGATTTGGTATACCCTCTTTAGAGCTCCATCTTATGGTTTCAATTTTCCCAACCATTAGAGCATTCTCAGTTTAATTCTTCTACCCAGCATCTGTATCCCACACTTTTATTTATGCACACAAGTACTATATCACAGTTTCTAGCATGGCATAAACTGAGCACACATTTTCTATGAAGCATAGAATAGTGCAAACAAGGAAAACATGTATAGTAGATATACACATTCACAACTTTCAAAGCAGCATTTTTTTTAAAAAAAAAATATCAATATTATTTATTTATTTTACACATTGCCTTTCCCCACCAGAACCGGGACTCAAGTCAGCTTACACATATTAAAAGAAGCCTGAATAAAACACAGAAAGATAAAAGCTAAAAAAAGTTAAAAAGTAATTGAACTTTAATAATCAAATTAAAACAATGTAAAAAACCCTATTAAAATACAGATACTAAAAACAGTGCAGCACTATTAAAAACCCTTTCCTTAAAAGCAGTCAGTTTCCAAAGGCCTACTGGAATAAAATAGTCTTCACCTGGTGACAAAAGCAAAACAAGGAGGGAGCCAGTCTAGCCCCACTAGAGATGGAGTGCCAAAGTCTGGGAGCCACCACCAAGAAGGCCCTGTCCTATGGGTGGTATAACTAAGAGAAGATCTTAGAGCTGGGGCAGGTTCGTATGGGAAAATACAGTCCTGCAGATAGCCTGTGAAAAAGACACATAGGGCTTATAACCAGCACTTTGAATTGTGTCTGAAACAGACCAGTGGAGCTATTGGAACAAGGAGGTTGTATGCTTCCTATAAGCAGCTCTAGCCAGCAGTCTGGCTGCAATCGGCTGAATCCAGGAACACACCCAAACTGTGAAACGGCATCTTCAGGGGGAGTGTTACTCATCCAGCACAGGCTGAAACCCAGTTCTCTGTTCTGTCTTCCAACTTGCCAAGAGCACCTTATCTGGATTACATTTCAATTTGTTCACCCTCATCCATCCAGTCCATTAGTGATGGCAGACACTGGTTTAGAACCGATACAGCTTCCCTGGATTTACGTGGAAAGGAGGGACAGAACTACGTTTCATCAGCACACTGGTGACACAAAAAAACCCAAAAAACTCTGGATGACCTCTCCCAGAGGTTTCATTGTAAATGTTGATTAGCATTGGTGTCACAGTTATATTGCATATACAACGCATATAAAACACTTTTTCTTTACCAAACTAGTTGAGTTCTGGGTTTGCCCCTCCAGGAAGGAATGGAGCCCCTGTAAAACAGGGCCTCCAAGTCCCATCCCAGCAAGGTGGCACAGACGGATATGGTTAAGCTGCTGAAAGGACCATCAAAACCAACAGGGACACACTCCCCCTGTCCAATTTCCAGCATAAGCCATCCACCAAGATGAAAAAGACGGTATCTGTCCTACAGCCAGACCTGAAACCAGATTGAAATGGACCTAGATAATCCCTATGTGAAGGGTATTCCGTTAAAGGAATCCAGGGACTCAATGGTTTGGCCAACCCTGTGAGGGGTTTTTGCCCATGCCTGAGTCCAGAGGGACATTTGGTGGTGGACATAGGTTGTGCCCAGCTTTCCGCCTATCCAGGTGTTCACCCTAGGCTGACCTATGCTGGTGCCCTAGGTCTGCGCAACCTCCCACGGTGCAGGGAGCTAGTCAAACCAGAGCCTATACAACCACTCACCTGATGTAATCAATAAAGTTGTGGCCTAAATTCTGCCACAAACCAAACCAAAATTTGAGTCTTGTCTGAATTTATTTATAGGGAGAGGTTTAAAGGTCTAAACACGCAAACACCCTTTCTCCATTTCAACAGGAACCATACCAAAAACCTTCAGAACTGCCCTTATCTGCCCTTTCCCTTTCGGAAGCTTTTGGTGGGATTTAAGTAAGTTGTTGCATGTGTGAAACAAGATCCACTCCCATGGTGGAACTTCCTCCTCTTTCCTGTGCCCCCTAAATCTTGGGAAAATCCGAAAATCGGTTTAGGGGCACATATGGGGGGGAGGGGGAAGTCCCATTGCACGAGCTTGTTCTTATGCTCATTCCCCACTTAGAGCAACATTGAATTCCAGTGCCACCAAAATGAAACACTTGAGTTACATAACAAAGCACCAAGCTACATCCAATGCTGGCAGAGGCCAGCTTGTTTAGACTCCAGTCTGCCTCAATCACATAGAAAGCAAAGGAGTGGGTCAGCCAAATTTATTCTGAAGGAATTCTGAAGCCATTCTGAAGGAAATCAGCCCTGAGTGCTCACTGGAAGAACAGATCCTGAAGCTGAGGCTACAATACTTTGGCCACCTCATGAGAAGAGAAGACTCCCTGGAAAAGACCCTGATGTTGGGAAAGATGGAGGGCACAAGGAGAAGGGAACAACAGAGGATGAGATGGCTGGACAGTGTTCTTGAAGCTACAAACATGAGTTTGACCAAACTGCAGGAGGCAGTGGAAGACAGGAGTGCCTGGCATGCTCTGGTCCATGGGGTCACGAAGGGTCGGACACGACTAAACGACTAAACAACAACAAAAAGGGGTGAGTGAATCAGTGGAAGGGACTTGAAGTATTCCAGGGCCTGCTGCTTATCTCCCCACAGCCTGACCCCCCTTCAAGTCACTTTATCTATCTTGTGCTCATTTCTAACATATGAAGCCAGCTGGCAGGAAAGTAACCTTGGAAAGGGGGGGGGATAATTGTGGGAAGGATGGGGTTCAGCACCCTCTACACATATGTCCCTTTTGCTCTCCCATGTGATTAGGTGTAAAATCATGGGTCTACCCCTACAGTGCGCAGTTATGTTCAGAGCTCCATCCAAGACTTGCTATGGCCATCCCAGTTCTACCAAGGCAAAGACAACCTACATTTCATCTTGCATTACCTCAAAGCACATTGCTTTTCAATAGCACCTATTCACACATTCAGCTGTGAGTCAAGCCATCGAGTGCTGTGCTTGAACACGAGAAGTCCAAGTCTGTGCATCTTACTGAGCAACCAACTTCCAAAAGTCACTTTCTCTCTCAGCCTAACTAACTCCCAGGATAGTCCTCAGAATAAATGAGCAAACAACTGTGAAGCATTTTGTGCACTCAAAATTGCTCTAGACATATTCAGGCTCTGTAACACTCTTATCCATTATCTTTATTGCTGGAACTTCATACACAATTTAAATATTCTTCAATAAATTTCTAAGACTGCTATATGCCTTCAAATGAAAAGCTTGTGGTTTCTGCTTAGCGACTAAGTGATTTATTTATTTTTGTTGGAAGCACCCTCTGGTTTCTGCCATCAGCCAAGGGACCAAGTGGCACTCTTGGCCTCCCAGGAAGAGCATCATGGCAAAGGGAAGAACAGTCTAGCCCAGGGGTCCCCAAACTACGGCCCCCGGGCCGGATGCGGCCCAATCGGCCTTCCAATCCGGCCCGCGACGACCCCCGCCGCCCGCTGCCGCCGCCCGCTCTCACGGCGCGCGGCGCAGCGGCGATCTGAAAAATCGGCAAAAAATCGCCGAAAATCCTTTGTGCGCATGCGTACGGGCCTCTCCCGACCCGGAAGAGGTCATTTCTGGTGCACTTCCGGGTCGGGGGAGGCCCATACGCATGCGCACAAGCGATTTTCGCCGATTTTTTTTCCGCCCGTGTGCGTGTGCGCATGCGCACGGGCGAGCACTCCCCCGCCCTCCGGCCCGCTGCGCGCGCACTCCCCTGCAGTCCGGCCCACCGCGCGGTCGGCGCGGCGGGCACCGGCCCGCCGCTCCGTAAGTCTGGGGACCCCTGGTCTAGCCCAACCCATTCTCAATTGAAGAAGAAATTGCAAAGAGCTTGCTTCCCTATAAGGAAGAACCCTCTGATCCAGGGGTCAGCAACTTTTTTCAGCCATGGGTCGGTCCACCGTCCCTCAGACCATGTTGTAGGAAGGGTTATATATTTTTTTTGGGGGGGGGACTAATTCCTATGCCCCACAAATAACCCAGAGATGCATTTTAAATAAAAGCACAGATTCTACTCATGTAAAAACACACTGATTCCCGGCCCGCCTGTGGGCCAGATTGAGAAGGCGATTGGGCCGCATCCGGCCCGCGGGCCTTAGGTTGCCTACCCCTGCTCTGATCCAACAGGGGAACCAAAGAGAAACATGTGCTGGCCCAGGGTACAAGCTTGTGAGTGCAAGTGTTGTATTGTAAGACACTTTGAGAATCAATCAATTGAAAGACTGGGGTATGTCTTTTTTAAAAAAGTTTAAGCAGAAATGATCACCTTTCCCTTTGAAGAGCCAACTGAATGTATATACAGTACAGTATGTAGTACAGTATGTGTACAGTATATACAGTATGTAGCAATCATAGAAGTCTGCTGAAGAATATTCAACCGTATCTTCAGTTGCACCAGTAAAGAGAATGGATGTGTAGTTTTTCTCAGAATGACTTGGGCTACAACAAACCTGAATACTAATGCTATTTTCTTTTTCTTTTAAAGCCATTTGATCAAGACTAGACAGCAATGATAACACGTGGCCTGGCAGACTGTATGAAAGTTTATTCCAATGGCCCTTTCCCCATATTATCTATTATTTTTAAAAACGTAATATACACAGTAAGCCTTGGCATTTTTAGATTTTATATGACCCGGGTTATCTTAGATTGCTTTGCTTTCCTTTGTTTTCCTTCCCCCGTCCTTATCTTTCCCCTGTATTACAACTAGTACTTTCCTCAGTGCTAATCTTTTCCATAGACCCAATACAAACATTTTTAGCAAGAGCTGAGTAATAGCTGCCCGATGTTGGGTAATTTCCAGGAGCTTTAGAAGCCTTTATAATGTTTGTGGTTTTCAAGAAGTAAACAATGCAATGGGACAAGCAACTGTTGTCCCTTGTTCCACTTTCTCTGACTAGCTCAGGACACCTCTATGCTCCCAAAGTCTCCTGAAAAGGTCATTTTGCAAGTTGCTGAAGGTATAGTGTGGGTAGCAGGAATGGTGTTTTGCCTGCTAAGTCATTTTTTTTATCTGCTTGTATCTGCATTAAAGGCATAGTCTGTGCATAGTATATACCATCTACTACACCATATATAAAACACATCAACTTCCCCTACCCTGGGATATGAGGAGTTGCAAGAATAAGGAGATCTATATATGGCCTAAAATAAAAGTCCTTGTTTTCTTCCAATGTTCTCCCTTAATAGAACATTTTATTACCATTGGGGGGGGAGTAGTGTTGGGAATCAAACTTGGAGATGTAAAATTTCCAGAAAATTTGAAGCCACAGGGGAAAGGTCCCCCCCCCCAGTTTGGGTAAATATATATACATGTGTGGAATATTTTAGGAATATATATAGATGTGTGTGTGTACTTTCAACCATTTACAGTTTGAAAGTCACTTTGTTACTTTAGGAACATAAAATGTATTATGGTTTGCCATAAAATTATCATGTCTGGTTTATTATAAAGTCCAGTTTATTCAGACAAGAATCCCAAATTGAATTTATTTTTTTAAAAAAAATGTTTACGAACTGAGCTACAAGCTGCTGAACTGTAAGGAATCTGACCTGTAAGAAACTTCTTTGCTTATGCCAGTTTATGAGGAGCAGGCAAAAAACAATAAAAAGAAAAGAAAACAACAACAAAACAAAGAAAAATATTACATCTCCTCCAGTCCTCCTGTGTCAAGCAGACATAAAGCACTAATTTCCATAAAAAGAATGAGGAAAAAAGCAGGGGGAAAACCAACTCAATGTACATGAAATTTAATCAGCTCTGTTTTCTCAGCTATTGCTGTCAGTTTCCACTTCTTCGTATTTGTCATCATTATAGTTATCATGGCCCTAAGGGTTGCCCAGTTTGAAATGACCTCTACCCTTCCACAAAGAAGGCCCTGAAACCTTCTTCCTTCCCTTGTGCCAATGGCAGCGCCCCCTAGAGACAGAAATACACCTTCCTCTTTCATTTGAGAGCTGCACTAAGGACCCTCTTGTCCTCTTGCGTACAGGAATTGTAATGATCTGACACTGTTACATAGCCTCACATGAAAGTCTTCCTGTTAACAATAGTACAGTATTTAGAAATCATTTTTGTTTAGTCTAATTTTTTTTGTTTATGTTTATTCCCCCCCCCAAAAAAAACACAGTCAGATGGGTGGGGTGCAAATAATACAATTATTATAATATTATTGTCATATTATTCCGGACTAAGTGGTATGAATGGGAACCATGTAGTTTCAGTTTTTAATATTATGTATTTCCAGCCATCCTAGAAACTTGATGAAGGACAGAGAATAATTACTCAAATACATAAACAAATATTCTCTCAGAGTTTCAAAGTTAACTCATGTAAGTTGATTTCGTATAGGTTTCATCGTGTTTTATAACATGATACTCATCTCATGCTTTCTTCCGCGCAAGCATTCTATTCCAGAGCCTATGTTCAAAATACTTACCCCATAGAAAATGCATTGTATTCCCTTAGATTTCAATGACTCTGCTCCACACTAAGGTTGTAATTCTATGAGCACTCATCAGGGAATAAATCCCGTTTAACTCAGTGGGGCCGACTTCCAAGTAGATATTTATGTACAGGACTCCACTGTAAATCATAATGATTGCAATTTTGAGGTTGCAATTACATTTCTCAATTTTGGACCTATTGCATCTTCAGCACCAAGAGAAGCACCTTTCTGCAGACTTCTCTCCCAAAATCAAGGCATCACAACTGGTTACAAGTCAGTAATGAGATACCGGTACTAAAAACCCTCCAAACTTTTGTTATTGTTGAAGGGGCTTAATTGAGAGGTTCTGTTTTCAAATTTAGAAATGATCCAATTACAACACTTGTGTTCCTCCAACTCTTACAAGCTCGTGACTGAAGTGATTTAATTATTCTCCTGTGCATGCAACACAGCTTCACATCACCTTGAATAATTCCACAGAAGACTAAGGTTCCTTTCATCCCATATAGTTCTATGATTCTAAAAAGTCAGTGGAAATCTTTTGAAGTATGTTACGCTTAGCAATATTGACAAAACCTATCTGTGCTGTTCTCAGGAACCACAAATTTACAATTAATAATGCGGTTCTGCACAACATGTTTCACTTTCTTTTTTGCGAAAGTAAGATAAAAATACCCAAAATAAATAAAACACTATATAGAAAGACCAGCAATTATAATGAGTGTGCCGACACATTACATCAGAACATGTCCAACACAAAGTTTTGGCTGGGACAATTCTGCAAGAAGAATGCTAATTTTATTTTTAATAGATTTATTGTATAAACCAACCTGGGATCTCCATAGATGTTGGGCAGCTTAAGAATGGAATAAATAACTTTTTTATATATAGGAAATAAATTTTTTTCACCTCTCCTCATGTGATCCAACCTGCAAAAACTTACATTTAAAATACTGTATTCCAACTTGGACCGCTTCAAAGAACTGTAACACTAGGAATAACTGTTATATCTGAACAGCTTCTTTTTAGGAATTTAAATATATATTTGAGAGACTTTATTAAATAGCCAGCTAATTAAGGATCTGAAACAATCAGGTTATTTTACGAATTAAATTTAGAATTAAATAAAAAAGAATCAAAAAGGAGAGGGATGCAAATACAATGCGGTTAAAAGATTTATGCAGGAGGTTATTTGACATGTGTGGGTTTTTTTAAAAAAAAAACCTGTAAGGAATAAAGCACTTTTAAAAACAGCAAAACAAAACCACTACTGGAATGCATAGAAAGAACAGAGACAACACGAACACTATTGCCCTTAAGGGAACAGCAAACCAGAGAATGGAAATGTTTTTCAGCCTTGTGGAGAATTTTGCTTTTAATAGTTTTGCCACAACAAAGCATTTTATTGAAGTGCCTGCTCTGTGCCAGATCAGAACACATCCAGCCTTATTTTTAATGAGCTTTATGAAAGACCCAACATGACCAGATGAGTTGAGATACAGAATATTTATGCTTACTTGTTTTTCAAATGCTGTTGGCACAAGCCGCCTCAGTTCGGATAGACTGTTATTTATGCGATCACGGCGCCTTTTTTCTATGATCTATTGCCAAAACAAAGCAATAAATTGATATAAAAGTTAAGGTGCATAGAAAGCAAAAACATCAGAAACAAATGCAATTGTTACATTAAAAAAATAAGGGAAACCCTTACCCCTCTTCGCTTTTTCCTGGCCATGATCTGAGATGTTGTCGTAGGCGAATTTGATCGGATCACTGAACTGGCACTGTGCCTGAGGAACAGTTGAAAAGGCATGTCAGGTACAGCATCCTATTGTGTTGTTTGTTGCAGAGGTCTAAACAGAGCCAGCTCAAGACATTTTTCCGCCCGAGGCGAAGGAAAAGGTGGTGTCCTCCGCCAACATACACACAGGAGCTAATTCGACTGGAAGTTGAATCTTACTCCAATTACAAAATCTTACTTTACAAATGCTGAAAATGAAGGGCAATTGTTCCTAAGCAAGTATTATTTTACTCTGTCCTATTTTGTACAACTTTTTTGTTTTCATCTGTACTGGCAAAAGGACTGTCTCTTCCACTACACTTGAGGGCAGCAGGCTAGCGTAGGGGTGTCAGGGCAAGCCACATGGAACTCACTGCTGTCTCCTCCCCGTACCTCAGCATAGCCACCCGAGGCAGCTGCCTCACTTTGCCTCATCATAGGGCCAGCCCTGGGTCTAATCCCTCCCTCCTCCCACCAACACGAGGGAAACCGCCCTGTGATCCTCGGATGATGGACAGTATAGAAATTTTTAAAATAGTCATTTAATAACTTGAGGTTCTCTCTATATTGTTGGACACCCAACTCCCATTGGCCCCAATCAGGATGGCCAATGGTTAAGAGATGATAGGTCCAACAACATTTTAAAAGGCATGGGTTCCCTATTCCTGTTTCAAGTGCTCAGTAAAATATGGAAGTAGCCAGAAGAAAACTTTCACTACCACTCTTCAGCCCCATCACACCATCCCCTTTAGTTTTGCCCACCAAGAAGTTCCTTTAAAAAATAAAACAGTCCTCCCAAAATATCCCACCGTCTTGAGTTCAACCTGACTGGGTGACCTGGAGTTAAAATGTATTAACCATGTACTCAAAAAAACTACTGATTAAGTGTCTGATATTGAACGCACTCAAGCCTACTGCTTCCAATACATCAGAAATAGATACTTAAATACAAAAAGGACGTGCCTCTGACTTGCCTATGCTTGGCAGAAATTACTTTATCAAGCAAAGGATATAGAAGCAGCAGTCTGAAAAGGATTAGGCTCACTTCCATGTATTTTGCCGAGCACACACACAAGAAATATTCACAGCTGATGCAAGGCACATGTATTTTGACTAAACTCACAACTGTGTACAAAAAACAACATTAACCAAAAAACGGTCATCACTCGGAAATACAAAAATTCCACCGAGATCAATGAGATTTCCCACATGTTGGATTGTAACCCTAACCCTACACATGTTGGATTGTAAAATGCTTCATATTCTAACAAACTTGATTAGGATTTGAAAAGCAGAGTGCCCAGGCTTCAACAAAACTTTCAAGCACCTCTGTTGTGCAATCTCCATTCATCTCAGAAGGATAACCTCAATTACAGCCTCTTTTAGTTGGCAGTCGCTTGAACCACTAGACCAGGCATAGGCAAACTCGGCCCTCCAGATGTTTTGGGACTACAACTCCCATCATCCCTGACCACTGGTCCTGTTAGCTAGGGATGATGGGAGTTGTAGTCCCAAAACATCTGGAGGGCCGAGTTTGCCTATGCCTGAACTAGACTGCTTTGAATCTAAGGCAGTCCATCAATGATCCTCATCTGTCAATCACATTGCTTTAGATAACTCCAGATTAAATATTTTAAAATTCTTGAGAGAATCCAGTCAGTGTTAAATAGCTGCATGTCCCACTGATTACTATGTAAGCCATTTTTTACTTCATCCTGAATAGATTATTTCCTTTTCTTTTATAACAACCAATTGCAATTGTATATGACAAACATATCATCTGGACCTCAACAAAGAGGAAACCTTTTTTTTTACTGACACCCCATATATTTAGATGCTCATTTTGGACATACTACAGGCCCTAGAACCTAAAGTTAACCTATTAGTATTTCCTCCTCTGCATTTATCCAGCTACATTTTTTGCTTCACTCAGATAATGACATTAATTGGAATTAAATTTTCTCCGTTGATACTACCCTAGAGTAAGTGACTTGTGGCATAACACTAATTGGGTTTAAGGTTTAAAATTTACACAATATTTCCATGAAATTCAGATTTAATTGTACAGCTAATCTACACTAACCATCTTGATTGGGATTGGGACTGAACTACTACAGCCAGGGCGGTTTTTTCAGCTGAAGCTCATGGGAGCTCAGTTCTAGCATCTCTCAAGTGAACATGGTGGAAGTTCATGGTGAGCTGCAGCATCTCTTTTTCTAGAAAAAATAGCACTGTGCACAGCCTATATAAACCCAACTGGCTAACATTAAATACTACTACTGTGTAGATACCCTGAAACAGGTTAATTTAAAACGGATTATAAAAGGCAATTGGATTTATTGCATCATGTGGATAATGCCTCTTTAAACTCCCAAATCATGGCATGTCTCAGCAAACCCAAGAGAACAGCATTTTAAAAGACAAAGGGAATCACTGACTGAAACAGTAATTTTACTGCTATCTTTTTACAGCATCTCTGTTACCAAAATGCTATCAAAAACTACTGCAGTGTGCAGGTAATCAATTCTTTTCCCTTTTTTTGTAGTCTCACTGGGCAATATCCAAGGAAGTGATATTCAGAAGGAACCCATTAAAATCAATGAACATGTTACTGAGTAAGACTAGAAGTGGATACTACCCAGTTTTAAATCAGAGATTTAAGCATGCCACTGAAATAATTGGGAGTTAAACATGCCTAACTTTGTTTTAGCTTTGGCTCTGCATTGTTTCATGAAATTAAATATTAAGGGCAGCCTACAAATTAGGCAGAATTTTTGTTTATTAACAGTGCAAGCCAAGCCATGTCTACTTAGAAGCAAGTCTAAGTACTACTTAGGTGCCACTTACTCCGAGGTAAGTAGAGCTAGTATTGCAGTGTTACTTATTCAGTTGTTTTCTACTTTCTTCAGAATTACAAACAAACCCCAACGACTCTATATTGATACTTGGTAAAATTCAAATTTCTTTAGCTGATTAATCAACTAATATAATTCAGTTGGTTGACAGCCCTCTTGTGAATATTGTATCTTGTTTTGCTTTGATAGCAAGCACCCTTTCTTCAAACACTCTCACCACAAACATCTCAAGGCCTTGAGGATGGTTACACAAGCAGATGAAATGAAGCATACCTTGCTCTACTTATCTCAACAATGCTCCAGCTCCACCTATTATTCTGAAGCAACTGTGCCTCCCCCATTTGATTTCTATAGCATTCTAATCAATCTCTCGTCTTTTCTAGGGTTCATCCATACTGCTGTTTAATGTGAATAGCCCTGTACCTCATAGCTGTCAAGTTCTCCCTTTTTTAAAGGGAAATTCCCTTATGCTGAATAGGCTTCCTCGTGAGAAAAGGAGGGCAAGCTTGACAGCTATGCTGTACCGCCATTAATTATTCATTGTCCAGAAGAAATTCCCTTCTAAATCAATGTCTTCCACACTTTCTCCTCTCTTAATCCAGATGTTTGGAGTATCCCTTGTTATGAGAAAATCCAGATTGATGGGAAAGGAAGTGTGGGAAGGCAGTGATCTGCAGAACTGAAGAATTTATGGAGGTATAGGAAACTTAGTGTCCATATTAAACAACCCCATCCTTCCTAGCAGGCAAACCCAGGTCATTTGCTGGGAGGTGAGTTACACTGGATTTGCCTTTTCTGACAATGACCTACAACAGTACACACCTAGAAAGATTCTACCAACACAGGATTAGTATTACAGTATAAGACTGGTTCAAGTATTTCAAGGGATGCCTCCCACCCCAATGCCTAGTCTTGCAAGCGGCTGCAGCTCCACTTTACACAGAATCTATGGTACTAGTTCAGTACTGCTACTACTCAACACATGTTAATTGTCAACAGCCTACAGGACACAAAATATGATACTCCATCCCCCCACACTCCCCTTTTTGCTTAACATCTAGCACTAAAGAACAGTTCCAAAAGATGTATATTGACTAGACTATATGGCTGACTGTGGTAAAAGTACAGTAGTCTACTACTGTTGCTATGTTTTTTCCCTGCCCAAACTTACGCTCTTATACACATCCCCAAGAGAAATTTTTACAACAGAGGATGCCAGTTAGTGAAGGGAAAAGTAGATAGCTGGGGGAAAGAAGTGTGACGTCCGAGTAGGGTAGAAAATAAGACCCCCTACTTTCTATTAGAACCTAACAAAATGGGGTGCCATTCATCAGGGCAGGACTTCAGAAGCCCAAGATCCCCGTCAGCAAAATGAGTAAGTAGCAGGGCCACAAAGCTTAATAGGGCTGCATTGCCACGTTTTTGAAGCAAATTGTCTAATACAGACATCCCCAAACTTCGGCCCTCCAGATGTTTTCGACTACAATTCCCATCTCCCTGACCACTGGTCCTGTTAGCTAGGGATCATGGGAGTTATAGGCCAAAACATCTGGAGGGCCGCAGTTTGGGGATGCCTGGTCTAATACATATTAACAGTGAAATAGCACCCTTACCCCACTCCCTTCCACAAAACCATCAAGTCCAGATCTAAAATTGCTTAACTGCCCCTCTGATGCCAGAATATCCAACACTGCACAGAAGTAAAAAAGGGGCGCCAAGAAACAATTGTCCAACACGGGTGGGAGTGCCTTTGATCTGGCTCCCCGTCCTTCTCTTCCACCCCAACCCACAGAAAAAGAGGAGGCACGGTCCAGATTTTTTGTTCTTGTTGCAAATAATAATAATAAAAAAACCTGGAACAAACTTCGTCCTTACCCAGAGTAATTATTTTCACTCCCTACGTCTATAGTCTCGTCCATATCGCTGTCTGAGGTAGTTTCCTCACAAGGCCGCTTCATTGTGGCCCAAGGAAAGAGTCCAGCTTCCAAATCAGGAGATAAACAAGAAGAACTCAGGTCTGCGGTTTCCCTTTTTGGACAGTGACTCCGGATTAAAGCCCGCCTATCCCTCCCCAGCCGGCGCCAGCGAACTGAATGGATTTCTGAAGCTCTTTCCCACGCTGCAGCTCAGCCTCGAGCACAAGAGCCCGCCCACAGGAGGGGCGAAGCCACGCCCCTCCTCCTCCGGCTGAGCCCTCTGGATTGGGGCAGCGGAGGAGTGAGTGACAGGCCTCCTTCCCCGGCGCTTCTGCCCGCTTCTTCATTGGCTGAAGCGCGGCAGCAGTCCCGGCGCCAAACACTCCTGGGCGTCTTGGAAGCGTGGGAAAGCCCGGAGCACCTCGAGCGCGCAAGGGAGACGGGGAGGAGAGAGGGCGGGAGGGTGGCTGGAGCTGGCCGGGAGACACCTTCAGCTCCGCGGAGCTGGGCTGCACGGAGATAGCTCGGGCAGAAACTGATCAAAGTATGTGTTTCTGCTAGGTGGCTTCGCAGCCAGCGAAGCAAGCCACAGACTGCAAAAGGGATTCATAAAACCCACATAAACAAGCGCAGATGCATGCGTGAATAATGTCAGTCCGGGCGGGCACGCAGCGTTTACACTTCTCAAATCTGACCCAACACTGGAAAAAGTTCCAGAGGGAAAAAAAAGTTTGACGGATAGAAATAATTTGCACCGCCGTATATACTGCAGGGGAACACAAGAGAGCTTTAGGAAAAGATCCGGGGGGAGGGAGCGAGCTTTGTCCTATTTATAAAACAAAGGGAGAAACTATGAGGAAGGACTGCTTGTAGGGGGGACTACTCTTTGGTCGTCTTGGTACCGTCTACGGATGAGGAAGGAAGATTTTTGTCAACAGGTGTAGGATTTCCCCCTTAGGTATCACTCTCTTCCCACACTTCTTCCCATGTGCAATGAGAGCCAAGCACACGGCGCCTCTTTCTCCTTTGCAGACTGACAGCGGAGAGTGGGAAGAGAGGTCACTTTAGGAATAATTAGCAGCGACACTTACAGGGTTCTTTAAAATATGCCTAAAATATGCTTTAGGATGTCCTTATCGCTTTATCACTTGTTTGCCATCCTGGGCTCTTTTGGAATGGTTCTAGAAGGTAGGAATCAAAAGTGGTTGAGCGGATTGAACGCCTGGAAATTTTCTTGCAGCTCGAGATATAGCATGTAACACCATAACTTTAGAAGAAAAGTCCTTGCACAACAGGAGAGGCCGTGTTCTGCTTACAAACATGCTTGTGGCCTATTAAAATGAGGTCGCCACAACAAACTCTGCAGGCAGCGTTTGACAGAGTACTGTATTTAAACCAGGACTCCCGCTCCCATTTTTTGGCGTATGTCACTTTGAGTGTGTCCTCTGGCCATGAAGATCTGCAGGAATTTTTCAGGGGAAAGGAAAGGTTGGTTGGTTTCTTACCTCCCTGCTCCCTCCACAAAATTAAATAAATAAATAAAGTAGTGACTGTACTCTTGGCTTCCTACCTCAGGTTCTGTGAATGCCCAAACCTTCCTTTAAAAAAGAAAAGAAAGCTGGGATCCTTGGGATTAGGGTTCATGGGAGTGGGGGTTTCCTTGCTTCTCACTGTATCTCTGTTGGCCTATGGGCGCCTGTTCTGCCTTCCAGTTCACAAGGCAACCGCGTGAAATGTGGTTGGAGCAGGGCCAGCTCAAGACGTTTTGGCACCTGAGACAACCACGAAATGGCACCTCCCTTCCCCGCCACGGAATAATTGGAGGAGTTAAGATCGATACCAGGAACAATGGCACTGGCAGAATAAAGATCTACATTGGGATACATCGGCCTTCGAGGGGGGACGGGACTTTACAATGAATGTCAAACGCAGAGACTGGAGGAGAAAGGAGGAGGCAGGCGGGCACAGACGCGAAAGAGGAGCGGGTGGAGGGCGAGGGCTGCCTTTGGTCACCCGCCCGTGCTGCTGGCGGCGGCGGGGCGGCCTCCCGCTCGGATGCCTTTTGAAATGCAACCTGCCTCGCGCTGTCCCCCGGCCTGTCTGTCATCCGCCAGGCCTCTCCCCGCAAGGGCGGTGCCCTTTCCCCCACGGTCTCCTGCGCGCCCGACAAGGCCCCGTCCACCCCCAGCAGAGGCCGCTTCGTTGCTGGATGCTCTTGGAGGCGCTGCGCGGCCACGCGGGGGGACATAATAAGAAGCCCGCAGACCTGAGCAACAACAGGATGTTCTAGTTGGGAGCGTGAAGGCCGAGGAGGAACAGTAGCAACTGATTTTGGCCACCATCCTAAATGGAAATGCGTCCCGCGACGACAAACGAGCGCTTGCAGACGAGCATTTGTATTTAGGAGCGGACAGAAAACCAAGCCGCTGTTAGTGCCCTTCATTCTCTGAACACCTCGGGGCTTTTTTCAATGCTCCTTTTCTATTTTTCTCTCTTCCCTGCCCCCTTCAGTGCCAAGATAATTCTTTGCCCCCCTTCATAATTTCCCAGAATTAAATACAGATGAAACGTTTCTTACCGTTCCGTTTAGAAGGAAGTTAGGAAACATCCCCGTTTTTTCGCAGGAATATGAAATAGCCTACCTAGGTTTGTGCTTCTTCCCGACAAAAGTATAGCAATGAGAACTTCTTGCGAAGGCACTTTCAGGCTCAAGGCCGAGCGTTCATGCTCGTGTTTTCTAAGTAAGCAACTGGGGGCAGCTTGTTTATTTATTTTCCTGCATTTATCGTCTCGCCTCCCTTCCAACACGGGGCCCAAGGCAGTGTATTGGGGGCTCCCGGGCGGTGACCTGTCCGCGAACCAACTGACCGATCTCAGACCTACTGATCTCCAGCAGGGCAGCCCCCTGAGCCTAGCATGCCTTTAGGCCGCACCACGAGACGTCGTTCAAATCAGTCTCGCGAAGCTTACTGGGCTCTGCTTTGGCCTTTCAGGGATGTGAAAGAATGCGGGTTAACCGCACACGCGCCTTCCCGGGCCCCTTGGAGGATGCGAAATATTCCGCCTCTCCTACATATTTGCGTGCTCTTAAAATGTTGGGACTTTAAAGACTCGTAATGGCGGGTTATGGGCGTAGCGTAGCCGAAGTTGCAATACCTCCAAGCGATCAAAGAACGTAAGAAGAGCCTGCTGGATCAGGCCACTGACCCATCTAGTCACAGTGGCCAACCTGATGCCAGTGGGAAGCAGGATGTGAGGCGCGCAACAGCACTCTGGCCTCCTGCGGCGGGTCTACTTAGAAGTAAGCCCTACGTCCACTGGCCCTCTCGAGCAAGCGTGCAGAGAAGTGCTGCAGGCTTGAGACGCTTCACCTTGGGCGCCCCGGGGCGTGTGTGTCCGGTATGTTAGGTGCAGTGCAGACCTCTAAAACCCCGGGGGCGACTTTTCGAAGGGCTTTTCCGATAGGTTAGCTGTAGCCATTTCCTGCCAATCAACAGAGAGCGCCGGGTAGGTAGAGCGCGCGCGCGCCGGGCGCCTGCTCTTTTGGCGCCCGCTGAGGCAAAACAAGCCTCGGTTGGTTCCACGTTCGGCTCCTTTGCAAGGCGGCGCGCGCCTTTGCAGAGCTTTCCTGTCGGGTTCTGGTTTCTCTTACCAGAGGTGCTGGCGTGGAGGCGCGAGAAATTAACATGCGCCATAGGTTTAACATGAAACAAATCCCACCCAGGCTTTCTGTGTGTTTCTGTGTGTGTACGCGCGCGCGCCAAAAGGTACCGAGCAAGGAACCCCGCCGGGGAGAAAGAATAGGGGGTGGAGTGGGGCTTGCAAACTTTTAGCTGTGTGAAAATGAGTTGGCGTGTCCTGGCAAAGGGTATATTCACACCGTGCTCTATCGTGTACACATATGTGAAAAATTGTAAAGGGAGAAACGCCCCACGGCAAATGTGTGTGTGTTAAATGCCAGGCACTGGTGTACGGTTAGGGAAAGTGGAGGAGGATTGGACGTGCAAATTAGAAAGTGGTTTGTGCATGCGCGGTTGGTTGCGCGTGCAAGTTGTTACTGGAAAAATACAGTGTGTGAAATGAATTAAAAGTTCTTAAAAATTGAGTGCAATAAATTAAAAGCGAGAGATGGTGGGTATGTGCATCAAATAAGTTACAAACACAGCCTTTTTTTCACCAACGCCCGGGGGCTGTGTAATTATATATAGTGACATGTTGCATGTTGCTCTTTCATGTGGCTGTTGTTACTGCGTAAAGGAACTGGGATTTCATGCCTCATTGCCTCTACAGGGACATCCTTCTCATGCTCATGTTTGCAGAGTTACTAAAAACTGCACGGCTACTCAGACACAACAAAAGCAACAGCTCTCCTTCCCCCCTCAGCAAAAACAAGCAGGAGTTCTCAGGGATTTGTTTTTTTAAAAAAACACACATTCCCCACAATGGACTGATTTAAGAACTAGACACCCCTGCACAAACAAAAAAACCTCCCTCTCTCTCTCTCTCTCTCTCTCTCTCTCTCTCTCTCTCTCTCTCTCTCTCTCTCCTGAAGGGAGTATTTTGGTGGGAGTTGTACTTTAGTTAGAAAGCAATCCAGAATTCTGGAATTTTTTTAAAAATCGAAATATAAATGGTCACAATTTCACTTTTGTTTTTCAGTATATATATTAAAATGGCCAGAAAGTAACATTAGGCATGATTCTAATGGTTATTTAAATGAGTATTAAATCTTAACTATATTAGATTTTATTATTTCCATATTGCTTCTTCAGTTGCTTTTAGATTAATTAATAAATATGATACAATCGCAAGTATCCTAACTCCAACACATGAAGTCTACTGTTAGTTGCCTCTTTTAGATCTAAAGACACCCATGGTATATCGGGGGAGGGGGAGATTGGAATTCACATTACACTTTTTATGTAGTGTTAAGAAGATGTGTATAGGATTGTGGTATGTAACAGTAATGTCCCTGAATATTTGATTACATTTGTTGAGAAGCAAACTGTCTTAAATTTACAAACTCCACCAAACATTTCAGCACTAGATTTTATCAATTTGTTTATGATTCAAGGGTTCTTCACTTTTTTTTCTAGCATAGTCTGATGAGTTCAGGAGTTATGCACAGTTAATCTAAGGCTGAAATCCTAAGCATTCTTACTTGGAACAAAATACTTCTTACTTAGAATTGAAATAAATGGGGATTGCTTCTGAACAAATATTGCTAGGACTGAGTTATGACCCATATAAGATTGTTGTAGCCTAAACATATCTGCTTGGAAGCTGGGATAAACAGCAACTGCTTCCAAATAGCTATATTTGGCTTTAGATTCCAAGAAAATTAATGGAAGCTACGTGTGCTTAGGATTAGAGTGGCCGCCAAATTTCATAACTTGTCCAGAAACCAAAATACTTGGATTTAAGCCATATTACATACATATTTTAAACACTTACATCGGTAGAATTCAAGGTGGGAGGTTATGTGGGGTGGGGAGGGGTAATGGCAAGCTTTTGAAGGGGTAAGCCAGTTTGACATGTGTGAACTTTCTTTAAACAGGGAGTCAAACCATTACATTTTCTTGTTTGGCCACAGTTCATATTCAGTTATAAATGTGACCGAACTATTGTACTAAATTCCAGATAAAGTCATGGCAGGCCTAATTTCCTAAACTTATGCAATTAATGGGAGATAGAACTGTTCCCTTCATTCATTTTCTAAATCATTTCTCATACAATATTTTATTAAATAATTGAAAGAGTTAACTTCTTTAAAATGTATATTTTTGGGTATGTGTTATACCACTGAGTTATGCCATCTAAAGTTATACTTCAGCTGTTGTTGAAGTAGTAAACTTTGAGGGCAAGTCCAGAATCCTTCTTAGGGATTATCTATTATTAATTTATTCATTTCATCCATTTATATACTGCTTAATCACCAGAGTTTCTGAGCAATGTGTAGTTAGTTGTGTAGAGAAATTATTATTATTACTGTATTTTTATGGAAAAGTCAGTCTGGAGAGATACATAGAGCCCAAATGCAAGTTTAGTACCTCAGTTGGAACGAAACCTGAGTCTTGTTTAATTGCTTGACTAAGAAGCTACGCACAAAATTAGTAAATAAGAAAAAGGCAGTTCATAACCGTGTATTGCACAAATATGCATATCCTGAGGTGATAAAGGATCTAGCCTAGGGGTTCCAACAAGGGGTAGTGGAGTCTCCCCTTGGGACAGGTGTCATCTGAATAAGAAGTGTCGAGCTACGCCTCACGAGATAGGGAGACTCCAAGGATTTCCATTTGTAATCGGGGCTGATATAGATCCTACTTGGGCTCTGCTTCTCCTCCTTGAGGATTTAATTGGGTCCGATTGAGATATGAGTACTGGTAGAGCCGGTAAACATTGGCATGGTATCTACAGTTGATCTGCGGCTTAAAGGAGATAGGAACCAGTACAATACGGGGAATAACCAACATTCCATTTTGCAAACAGAATTTTAGAAACCGTCATTGTCTGCTTCCACAACCAAGTCAGTGGCCAGCATGATATCAAAAGGCCCATGGTTGTATCCAGTGGTAAAGGTAAAGGTACCCCTGACCATTAGATCCAGTCGCGGACATCTCGGGGGTTGTCCGCAGACAGCTTCCAGGTCATGTGGCCAGCATGACTAAGACGTTTCTGGCGCAAGGGAATACCGAAACCAGAGCAGCGCACGGAAATGCCGTTTACTCAATGAGTATACTGTAACTTAGTTTGATACAGCCCTCAGAAAGTAAAGCAAACCTCCATTCATATATGGGCGATAGTATTATTATTATTATTACTTTAATTGAATTTGTATACCGCCCTATACCCGGAGGTCTCAAATTTCAGCAACAAATTTCACCATTCCAGTCATAGCTGCCAAGTTTTCCCTTTTCTCGCGAGGAAGCCTATTCAGCATAAGGGAAAATCCCTTAAAAAAAAGGGATAACTTGGCAGCTATGATTCCAGTATGAACAATTTCCCTTTCAAATCTTTATATTATGTTGCAGTAAAGCATTAAAAAGTATGAACGGATGAATGTAATGAAATGATAGCTGGAAGAAAAGTGTTCTGGGAGTGGGTGCATGGATAGAAAGAAGCAGTGAATTCTTGGAAGCAGCAACAAAAAAATGAAACATAGGGCAACAGGCATTTTGAAATGAGCTGTAATGAAGAACCACATAGAATTTAAGTTTGTTTGTTTTTTTAATCATTCCACAGTCAGGTCTCTAGCATCATTTCTTCAGTTTTCGGGGTGGGGGTGGGGACTTAAATTCTTCTTTAGAACTCAAAGTGAGCATTAGGTGACTGAACACAAACTTCTGAATTTGGAGAGCTGTAATTTACTATAGGCCACATAGTGTGTGACATCAGGTGAAATAACCTCAGGTCCAAATTACTGAGAAAGAATTATTGACCCTGGAAGCATGCAATGGATATGTATAGATGGAGGAGAAGTTGCTGAAAAGCAATTGTGCCAAGGAGGTAAACTGAAGATGATAGTCATGTGAAGAACCCATAAAGTAGCAGTTGGCATGAAGCTTAATTGACCAATATCAAACACTATCAGATGAAGATATGACTACAATGGTGCTTAAAGAATTGACCTGTTGTCTACTTAACACAACTGCCTTTTAAAATTGATTTTAAAAAAGCTTTTTTTCTTGTACTGTGACAAATAGCAGCTTAGAGATTCTCATGGGGGCGGGGCGGGGGGAGTTTGGGTATGCAAAGTGTTGCAAAATCTCTTCCTGCACAGCATATTCCTATTTCTTATCACACATCTGTGTCTGCTATTTAGTAAAGGAAAAATAAAGCATTCGATCACACATAATCGCAGTTACCAAGCCTAGTTTGTCCATGAGTTGGCAGCTTTTTTAAAGTATGTCCCTTTCCATTTATGGCTCTGAAATCAACCACTGAAGGGAATGAGAAAATATTTAACAGACACTGTATTGGAGGATTGTGTGCACAGGATAGGGGGAAATATGGTGAGGATTCAGGTACCAGTTGGCTTTTTAAAAAAATCAGTATGATTATGTCTTAGCTCAGTTTTGAATTAGGCTTTAAATATGTAACTGGGGGTAGTGTTTTGAATCGCAGCTGTTGCAATAGTTAATTGTATTTATTTAGTATACAAAGTCCCCCTGGTTAGACAAAAATGGAAATCCCTTTCTTCTTTGATTACTTTGTATAGTCACATTGGATACTTCACTTAAATATGTTGAATGAGGATGGAAAGCTAGTGGGGAGATGACAGCGTTGATTTAGAATGTGTCCTTCATACTTAATTATTTCAAATACCAACACAGCAGTGGTTATATTAGTATCTGTACCACGGACTATTCCCAAACAAGCAAATAAACAAAACTCCAGTGAAATAATTAGGGTGAAAAACAAGCTTTTGTGGAGTTCTGCCAGAAAAATGAACCAACCCCCCTCCCAAAGCCTTTCCTTCTTTAAATATAATAAAACAAAACAGCATGGAAATGAAGAGTGTCACAGTTCTGAATCAAAATCAGATCCCTAAACTGAAGTTTAAATACTGCTCTCCCAAGTCACTTTAAATACATTTTTCTGTCTATCTCTTCTCCCCCCCCCCCAGCCCAGACTCACTAAAACTATGTTTGTTTGATAGCTAACAGTACTGCCTTTGCTTTTGGGGGTGGGCAATACTTACCCTTATTCTTAAGGAGGAATTCATCGCTATGAGCTAAAAAATCTGTGTAGTTCATATCAATGAATTACATCACCTTTTCCTGAAAATACTACTGTATTAGAACATTCACAATAGCTGTTGGTCCAGCCCTATAATGTAAATAGTCATAGTTCATGTCGGATCCTGTATATTTTTATTTACTTTCTCATTCAAAAAAATGCTGGAATGATTGTGGGACCCTTGCAGTCACAAGAAGTAAGACTTAAGATCTTGTGAATTAACAAAGGAAAATGGCAGAATAAATTATGCCCCACAGCTATGGGGATTGGTGATGGTAAAAATAGAGAAAATACAAAATGTGATATTCTGTTACCTAAATACTGTGGTTAAATATGTATTCTATGAACGTGCTAGTTGACACCCATGCATTGCTCAACTTATTTATCATTATTTATCAAATATACACTTAAGTGTATAAGACAATGTATCAGTTAATCTTAAATAAAATAAAATAATCCAAACAGTGTTTATATTGGGACCAATGGGATACAAGTAGCTAACAGAACCAGACTAGTCATGAAACAAAGTGTTGTGGCAAGCGTTACACTTTCCTCCCTTGGAGCAAATCAGTTACTGTATATGATTAGTGTCAATTTTAAAAGTAAAGGTAAAGGACTCCTGACAGTTAAGTCCAGTCGCGAACGACTCTGGGGTTGCGCCGCTCATCTCACTTTACTGGCTGAGGGAACCGACGTTTGTCCACAGACAGTTTTTCCGGGTCATGTAGCCAGCATGACTAAGCAGCTTCTGGCGAAACCAGAGCAGCACATGGAAACACCGTTTACCTTCCTGCCGGAGTGGTACCTATTTATCTACTTGCACTTTGACGTGCTTTCAAACTGCTAGGTTGGCAGGAGCTGGGACCCAGCAATGGGAGTTCACCCCATTGTGGGGATTCGAACCACCAAACTTCCGATCGGCAAGCCCTAGGCTCAGTGGTTTAGACCACAGTGCCACCTGTGTCAATTGTACATTCAAATAAATTAGGCAGGCATTTCACTGAAGCAAGGAAGCCTCTCATAACTGGCTAATCGCACCAAAATGAAAGGTTTACTGAAAATCAAAGAAGCCGGCTTAAATGGTAGTGATGTATGGAAGTGAGAGCTGAACCATAAAGAAGGCTGGTCACTGAAGAATTTATGCTTTTGAATTATGGTGCTGGAGGAGACTCTTGAGAGTCTCATGGACTGCAAGAAGATCAAACCTATCCATTCTTTTTTTTTTTTTTAAAGATTTTTATTGAAGTACGAGAATTTTTACATACATTATATTCTCTCCTTCCAATGTTTAATTTCCCGTACCATTTTTTCTTTCCCTTCCCACCCCCTCCCTCACCCATAATCCATTGGAAGGGTTCAAACAGTTGTCCTCAGCCACGGGCACAATGTCTTTAATTTCCACTGAATGTCTTCTGGTCCAGTAGTTGTTATCCATTGAAGATAGGGGTTCCATCTGGTCCTTATCGCAGTAGACTTGGCCTTCCATGTCATATCCTGTGACGTTACTGCCACGATGTCTGACTGAATAAATTCAAACAGATAATTAGTCCAGACCTCTACTGTCCATTTTTCTCTATCTTTCCAACCTAGAGCTATTGTTGCCTTTCCTGCTAGTATCATTGCTTTGAAGGTATGCTGGTCACCTTTCTCTATGGCCGTGTTTCCTAGTATACCCATTGTCATAAGATTGAAGTCTATAGGTAGCTTCACTTTCAAAACTTCATTAATAACCTTAAGGATTTTATTCCAAAATCCCCCTACCTCTGGGCATTCCCAATACATATGGGAGAACCATCCCTTGGCTTGTTCACAGTGCCAGCAGTTAGGGTTCAATCCTGGTATCATATTAGCTAGCTGGGCCGGAGTTCTATACCATTTTAGAAAGAATTTTAGTTCGAGCTCCCTAAATTTGCTTACTTTAATCTCATCTATTCCTTTCATTATCCTTTCGACCTTTGATTCGCTAATTTGTTCTTCTTTACTCCACATCTTTTGAATAAGTTGGGTTGTCAGTTCTTTATTTGTAATCATCCTCTTATAGATTTTACCTATCATTCCTTGTTTAGCTTTATCCATTTGTTTATATAGTTCCTCTATTGGCTCTTCTAATCTCATATTTCCTATCTCTTGAGCTTTAAGAATTTTATTATATAGCCCTCCAATTTTTAGCCAGTATTGGTTACCTATGTTCTCTGTTACTTCCTGCAATGACTTTAAGGACTCTCCTCTATACATATCTTGGACTATGTGATATCCCTTAGCACTAAGAATTTTCCACCATTTGGGGTCGTCTATTGCCTCGTATATGCTTTCTAAGGGTGCCCACAGGGAGATCCTTTTTAACCATATAGGTTGCCATCTCTTCCATATGCCTAATGCCAATTTCCTGGGTCCTATTGCAGATTTCAGATCTTCCTTAACATTATTTGTGAAGATTCCAAATCTTCCTGCACCATTGTTGGCCTCGTCCTCAAATCTGATCCACTTTTGTTTATTTTTTGCTCCAATTTCTAGTAAAGTTTTTAATTGGACGGCTTCATAGTAATTATAAATGTTGGGGAGGCCCCACCCTAATTCTGATTTGTGGTTATACACAAACCTCTTTTGTGTCCTTGATTTTTTACTTCCGAATATCCATTGTCTTATCTCACCATTCCATTGTTCCAATTGTTGGTTTTTTATCTCTAGTGGGATGGCTTGGAAAAGATAACTTAGCTTGGGGACCCAGAACATTTTGGTAGCCTTGACTCTAGCTGTAATGCTTAAAGTTTTGTTTCTCCATCTTTTCATATCCTTTAGTATTTTATTCCATGTCTTCTTATAGTTGAATTCTGCGGTCTTGTTAATATTCCTATAGAGTTCAATACCCAGGTATTTTATTCTTTTAGAACCCAGGCCCATACCTGTTATGCTATTTATTTCTTTTTTTTCAGGTAGGTTTACATTAAAGTACATTATTTCTGATTTTGTTATATTTGCCCCTAATCCGGAGTATTCCTCGAAATCTTCTAATATTATCTTTATTTCTTTTATCCCTTCCTTGGGATTTGTTATGATTACAATAATATCATCTGCAAACAAGTTAATTTTCATCTCCTCTTTCCCGATCTTATAACCCTCTATCCTTCCACAGTTTCTTATTCTTTCCGCTAGTTGTTCTATAGCCATTATAAATAGGAATGGCGAGAGAGGGCACCCCTGCCGAACACCTCTGCGTATTGGAAAGGGTTGGGAATGTTCTCCATTGACTCTTACCACTGCTGTTCCATCTTTATATAGTTCTTGTATTGCAAACCGATAAGCCTCTCCTATTCCATATTTAGTCATTATTTCCCATAAGAATTCCTGTGAGAGTGTATCGAATGCTTTAAAGACGTCTAATTTCAATAACCCAAGCTTTTTTGATTGTCCATGATGTAATACATTAATAATATTTCTAATCGGGTGGGCAATATTTCTACCCTTAACAAATCCATATTGGTCTTCTTTTATAATTTTGGGGATGGCATTTTTTAACCTGTTTGCCATGATTTTGGCGAAGATTTTATAATCTTGGTTTAATAGACTAATGGGTCTATATGAACCTACTTCTTTGGGGTCTCTGTTTGGTTTTAGGATTACCGTTATTTCTGCCTTTCTCCATGTTTCTGGGGCTTTTTTCCCTTCTAGTATACCATTAAAAAGTTGTTGTAATTCAGGGGCCAGAATTTCTACCATTTCCTTGTAGAATTCGGCCGTAAAGCCATCTAGTCCTGGTGATTTGCCATTTTTTAATTCCTTGATTACGTCCTTTATTTCTTTTATTGTAATTTTTCTATCTAGTTTACTTTTCTCAGTCTGATCCAGTGTTAAATTTATATTCTCCTGAAAATTAGCTACCTCCCTTTTTTTATATAGATTTTTATAAAAGCTTGCAAAGGCCTCTTTAATCTCCTTTGGGTCTTGCATTTTGATACCGTTTATTTTTATACTTTTAACTTTTTGTTTCTCTTTCCTTATTTTAAGATAATTTGCAAGTCTTTTTACTGATTTTATATTGTTCCTCTGAAAATCATTTCTGACCATTACTTCCTTCTTCCAAAGCAAAGTCAGATCTAATTCCTCTAATTGTTTTTTAATCTCCTTGATTTGGTTTTGGGTTTTGGAACAGTATCTAATAATTTGTTTGTTCTGTAATATTTCTAGTTCCTGAATTTTTAATTGTCTTTTAGAGTACCATTCTTTTTTTATTAATTTTTCTTTCATTATACAGTGCCCCCTCAAAACACATTTTGCTGCATCCCAGAGAATATCTGGAGTTACTGATCCTTTATTATCTTGGAAAAATAACCTGATCTGATTTTCCATATAATCTCTGTCCTGAACTTTGGCCATTATTAAATTATTATATCTCCAGGGTCTCTTGTCCTTACTCATTCTTAGTTCTAACTCAATACTTAAAGGGGCATGATCTGATATTATTATTGGGTGTGTTGTAATTCCTTTCACTATCCAATTACTAGCCTTTCCCAGGATAAAAAAGTCTATGCAGGATACTGTTTTGTGTCTGCTAGAGATATGGGTGAATTTGGGTTTTAAACCTAGAGTTTCATGTGCTTCTTGCAATCCCCATTTACTCAATAGAATTGTTTTATTTTTTGTGATATCCATATTCAAATCACCTGCTATAATAATTTCGCCCTCTGAGAACTGGTGGATTTTTTTTAGTATTTTAGTTAGGAATTTATTCTGCCTTTTGTTTGGAGCATATATGTTTACAATTGTTAGCACTTTGTTTTCCATTTTAGCTTTAACCAGCATAAATCTACCTTCCCTGTCTAGCACCATCTCTGTTATCTTAATGTCTATTCTTCTATTTACCAGGACTGCCACCCCTCTTGCTCTCGCTTTACTCCTTGCTTCTGCTAATACCTCCCAGGCTGGGTCATTAAGTAGTGGCTTTTTGTCTTTTTTTGGTTTGTGGGTTTCTTGAAGACACATTATATCGGCTCTTTGTTCTCTGGCAAACCTAGATAACCTATAGCGTTTTAGGTTGGATGAAAGACCATTGACATTCAGTGAGATAATTTTAATTGAGTTAACCATATTCTTTGTTGTTTTGATTTTTGTGACCGTTTAGCTGAGGAATTTTTTTCTTACTACTCTTTAACCCCCTCCCTCTCCCTCCCCCCCCCCTGTGGAAGAGAAAATATATTGGGGAAGAAAATTCATCCCCTCTCTCCACTTCCGAGAATGCACACATCCCCTCCCTCCCCTTAACCATAACGTTTCAATGATACACTTAGTTAAATGGCCTTTTTACTTTCCTTTAGGGTGTATCATCCTGCGGGTGTGTTCTTGGTCTTTTCTCTGGTCGTGTTGGAGCTTCTCCTGAGGGTCCTTCTCCTGGGTCGACATCTTCCATCTCCTCCTCCATTTCCTGGATCAGCAACTCATCCACTTCGATTCCCAGCTGAGTCAGCAAAGCCCCAGCCTCTGTTGGGTTCTTAGCTATAAGCCTCTTTCCATCTTTAAAAATAAGTATAGAGGCAGGGTATACCCAGGAAAACTTTATATTGTTATTATGCAGTTTTTGTGCATAAGGTTTCATTTGACTTTTTTGCCTTAAAGTAGCCTGGCAGAAGTCTCGCTTCACCCATACTCTTTTTCCTTGGAAACTCAACTCTTTAATTTTCTTCAAGGTCTGGAAGGCCTGTTGTTGCAACTTCTCTCTTGAAAATTTGATTATTACATCCCTGGGGGATTTTCTCCCCTTGGGCCCTCGCAAACGATGAGCTCGTTCCACATCTTCTGGCTTCAAACTAACTCCTTGGGTGCCTAACCAGGTTCTCAATGTTTCTTCTAATTCTTTAGCCAGTATTTCCTCTGGGATTCCACAAAGAATCATATTAGCTCTTCTCTGGCGAAAACCTATCCATTCTGAAGGAAATCAGCCCTGAGTGCTCACTGGAAGGACAGATCCTGAAGCTGAGGCTCCAATACTTTGGCCATCTCATGAGAAGAGAAGACTCCCTGGAAAAGACCCTGATGTTGGGAAAGATTCTCCCTGTTAAAATTCATCCTGTTTGCTTTGGCCCAGTTGTCTAATCTGTTAAGGTCATTTTGAAGTGTGATCCTGTCCTCTGGGGTATTAGCCACCCCTCCCAATTTGGTGTCATCTGCAAACTTAGTAGTCCAATCCTCCTAAAGCAGAGCTTTCCAAACTTTTTGTGTCGGTGGCACACTTTTTAGACATGCATCATTTCGCGACAGAGCAATTCTGTTTTACTAGCAAATTGGAGATTAAACTAACCCCTTTCCATCCCTAGAAGGAGCACAGGGGGAGTTTGTGCAACATCTACATACTGTAGCCGATGCACTAACGTGTCACGACACACAGTTTGGAAAGCTCTGTCCTAAAGCAAAAGATCTAATTACGGAGTTTTGCTTGCAGGCTTGAGCGCAATCCAGAATGCTCCTAGCTTTACAGTATTAGTAAAGGAGCTCATGAGTGTTTCCTCACTGACCTTTCGCCTCAGAGTCACCTTTCAAAAAAAATCTCCACCAACCCCACACAGGCATGCAACATTTCAGTCTGTGAGTGTGCAACAGAGTTAATGCAGGGTGCCAGATTTGGGGTGTGACATTTTATTGAATGCTTCTTAGTCAATCGGCTTCTTGCCGGTGAGTTAAAAAAAAAACACCCAAACACACACACAATCAGTGGGGATTTTGTTTTCTTGATAGGTGGATTCCAAGCATTAGACAAAGCTCTTTTGATTTTGACACCCAAAGGGTGAGAGGAACAGTTTACAGTAGCTTGGCTGTTACTATCCTTTAACAGTAGTCCTTCTGTTGCTGATAGGAGGAGAGGTTAGGCCAGTTCTAGTATTCTTGTTTCTGCTTTTTTAATTGGCACATAAAGATGGTTCATGGGCTGAAGGAGTGAAGCTTTGATGATAATACTGGAAGTTTTACAAAATGCTTTCTTGTCCTTCCAAGAACAAAACAGAAAAGCTTGTTTTATGAATGTATACAACAACAGCGAAGAACATTGGCAGGCAGGAATAACCAGCTGCACACATATAAGATGGGGAACACCTGGCTTGCCAGTAGTACATGTGAAAAGGATCTAGGAGTCTTGGCAGACCACAAGCTTAGCATGAATCAACAGTGTGATGCAGCAGCAAAGAAAGCTAATGCTACTCTAGGCCACATCATCAGAAGTATACTATCCAGATCAAGGGATTTCATAGTACCACTCTATTCTGACTTGGTCAGACCACACTTTGTGTACCTGGCCATCTGTTAAGTATGACTTAGTTGAGATTCCTGCATTGTAGGAGGTTGGACTAGATGAGCCTCGGGTTGCTTCCAACTCCATAATTATATTATTCTACGATAAGATTTCAGCACACATTTTTAAATAAAGCTATCTGCTCAAACTTTTAAAGAGACAGCTGTATCTATCAATGCTGAAATCAACTTTCTGTTTGGCTGTGATATTTCTCAATGAATGTGCTTTCTCAATTGTTTCATGTAGTGGTTGTTATTATCTGCTCAGCTGTTTGACTGCAGTAGCTTCCGATATAGATCAGACAATGCCATCAAAGACGCTTATACCTTATATAAAAGCTTTGTACAGTGATAGTAACATTCAGGTAAGATACGGCCTGCTGGGGCAACTTTCTGACCAAATCACGATGTCAAGAGGGGTCTGTGAGACTGCTAAGACCGTGTTCATGGAAGACAATCTTACTAGGCTATGAGTGATCTCCAGAAAAGAAAAAGACCACTTGGAAATTCACCAACCTCGCCAAAACCTCACCATGCTCCATTCCCATGATGACAAGCACAGTATTGCTGCTGCCAGGAGAATACCATAGCCCCCCCCCCCAAATTAACAAGCACCATTGGTGCACATTTGTCACCAGGGTTGCCAGCAGCTAAACTCCCGCTCCCCTTGCAGGTGACCACCCAGAGAGCAGCAGGTTATTGAAGCAGCAGCAAACAGGGCCAGCATCAGCTCTTAGGCTGGAACGGGCATTATTTCCTCCTCCTCCTCCTCCTCCTCCTCCTCCTCCTCCTCCTCCTCCTCCTCCTCCTCCTCCTCCTCCTCCTCCTCCTCCTCCTCCTCCTCCTCCTCCTCCTCCTTCTTCTTCTTCTTCTTCTTCTTCTTCTTCTTCTTCTTCTTCTTCTTCTATGTAGGGGGAGCCAGCCAGGCATGTAAATGGTTACATATGGACTTTTTGTTATTTTTACTCTCTCTCTCTCTCTCTTATATGTATATAATTCTATGACTAAATGTTGCTTATTTCCAAGTAAATGTGTTTAGCATCAGGGTAGCAGGAGCAAACTCATTTTTTATTCCCATAGTTAGGATGGAGTTGTGGTGTCAGCGTGTTTAAAATGGGAAGCTGAACATGCCCAGAACATTTCTTTCTTTGTTTTAATTAGGGCTTAACACCTTTTGTGCATAACTTTTTTTACTGACACTTTTTTTTTGTACTTTTGCTTGAACATATCTGAATTGTAGAAGCAGCTGTACAGCATGCAGTGGTGCTTAATTGTGGGTGCTGCACAGATGAAGCAATATACATGGCCTTCATCTAGACAGTGTGTGTGTGTGTGGTGTGTGTGTAACTTTAACATCTACATGCAGCCCCTGGGAGAGATCATCAGGGGGTTTGGGCTGGGTGTCCATCAGTATGCGGATGATACCCAGCTCTACCTCTCTTTCAAATCAGAACCAGTGAAGGTGGTGAAGGTCCTGTGTGAGTGCCTGGAGGCGGTTGGAGGATGGATGGCGGCTAACAGATTGAGGTTGAATCCTGACAAGACAGAAGTACTGTTTGTGGGGGACAGGAGGCGGGCAGGTGTGGAGGATTCCCTGGCCCTGAATGGGGTAACTGTGCCCCTGAAGGACCAGGTGCGCAGCCTGGAAGTCATTCTGGACTCACAGCTGTCCATGGAGGCACAGGTCAATTCTGGGTCCAGGGCAGCTGTCTATCAGCTCCATCTGGTACGCAGGCTGAGACCCTACCTGCCTGCAGACTGTCTCGCCAGAGTGGTGCATGCTCTGGTTATCTCCCGCTTGGACTACTGCAATGCGCTCTATGTGGGGCTACCTTTGAAGGTGACCCGGAAACTACAACTAATCCAGAATGCGGCAGCTAGACTAGTGACTGGGAGCGGCCGCCGAGAGCACATAACACCGGTCTTGAAAGATCTACATTGGCTCCCAGTACGTTTCCGAGCACAGTTCAAAGTGTTGGTGCTGACCTTTAAAGCCCTAAATGGCCTCGGTCCAGTATACCTGAAGGAGCGTCTCCACCCCCATCATTCTGCCCGGACACTGAGGTCCAGTACCGAGGGCCTTCTGACAGTTCCCTCGTTGCGAGAAGCCAAGTTGCAGGGAACCAGGCAGAGGGCCTCCTCGGTGGTGGCGCCTGCCCTGTGGAATGCCCTCCCATCAGATGTCAAAGAGAAAAACAGCTACCAGATTTTTAGAAGGCATCTGAAGGCAGCCCTGTTTAGGGAGGCTTTTAATGTTTAATAGATTATTTTATCTCATTTTTCTGTTGTAAGCCGCCCAGAGTGGCTGGGGAAACCCAGCCAGATGGGCGGGGTATAATTAATAAATTTATTATTATTATTATTATTATTATTACTCCAGAGTCAAAATCTACCCCAATGCTAATACACCACTGTTTGGCATTTTAGTTGCAAAGCTGGGAGAAAGCCAGGTTCACTCCATGGCTGAAGAATGTGCTTGGAATTCTTTCCTTTCAAATGCATTCATGTAGAAGTGCGTACAGTACCTCAGGAGTGAGGGAAGCCTACGCATTCTTATAATTATTTAAAATAAATCTTGCTTCCAGGAGTGTACAACCACCTAATAAGATATATAGAGATGTATATCCTTTTATAAATATATAAAAGGATGTCATATAGAGGAGGGAGAAAGGTTGCTTTCTGCTGCTCCAGAGAAGCGGACATGGAGCAATGGATTCAAACTACAAGAAAGAAGATTCCACCTAAACATTAGGAAGAACTTCCTGACAGTAAGAGCTGTTCGACAGTGGAATTTGCTGCCAAGGAGTGTGGTGGAGTCTCCTTCTTTGGAGGTCTTTAAGCAGAGGCTTGACAGGCATATGTCAAGAATGCTTTGATGGTGTTTCCTGTGGTCTCTTCCGATTCTATGATTCTATGATTCTAAGTTGCAGATATAAGGGACTATCTATAAGGACATTTATGCAAAAGCCATTTCATATGAATTTTGTGGAATTATGCCTATTATGTTCCATCAATGCAGCTCAGATTGCAGTTGTGTGATTTATGTAAAAACCTATTGAATACTAATAGGGCGATGTCAGCAATTGCAGTAAATACCACCGTGTTCACATCTGTTTGGCCTCTTTAAAAGGTGTAATATATATGTATGCATAAAAAAGCAGTGAAACCAAATAAGGCTGCCCCCTCTCTCCAGCAGCAATACCCTGTGATTTCAGAACATCAGATTTCAGGAGATGAGGCCAGCTGATCTTTCTTTGCTGATGGTCTTCCTTGGCTACAGCTGCTGCAACTGACCCAGCAGGCCTTGTTCCTAAGGCAGTATCTTTTTAGTGCTACTTTTAAATGGGCAGCGGGATGATGTCATCAGGATGGGATGTCTTCTTGTTAGTTTGCCTTTAAATTCATTGGTTGCAAAAGTCAGACCTGTTTCAAGTCTGTTCATAATACAGTCTGTATATTACAAAGAATGCAGAAAAGATTGAAGGGTAATTAAAAAAATAAAGCATATGGCTGCCTTTAAAAGTCTACTAAGGCTGCAGTCCTGACTACACTCACTAGGAAGTAAGTCCCATTGAACTGAATTGAGCTTAATGTCTGTGTATGTGAGTAAGCATCCTTAAGACTGTGTAATGCTGCAAAATAATAAAAAATAAAAATAGTCTGTTTGCTGCAGAGGGAAACACATATAGGCCCTGGGGTGCTTGCTTAAGTGTCCTGAAAGAGAAGGAGTTTGCCACAGCTTCTTTTGTGACCTACTTCATTATTCAGTACAATAAAGAATGAGTGATGCCTGTCTTCACCTCCTACAATGCAGTGATGTGTGTTAAACAGTCTGAGGGCCTGGGTCAAAGAGCGAGTGAAGGAGTGAGGGGAAGGGTCACTGGCATATACGGAGGTGCCTTTGTACGTAGGACCCAACCTGCTGTTTGATTGCCAAGACTCGGCTGGAGACGAAAAACAAAAGATGTTCTCACAGTGGTTGAAGTGTTACAGGTCACTGTGGATACACCAACAATTAACTGAAACAAGGGGAGGCTAGGAATCCACTATAAACTTCTTCGTAGCACAATTTAAAAGAGCTAGGTGTCAATTAACTGCTCACAATGAGTGTGTTCAGACGTAATAGCAAACAACAGTTTAGTGCCACAGGAAGGAGCCTAGCCTCTCCACCAGGCTTGTACAGTATGCTCTTTCCCTCCCCCGCGGCATGGCTGTAAGCAGATCATAAACTGTCATATGAGTTTCAGATGGACCATAGTCTACTGAGCTTGGAACAAGTTGATCTGAAACACCATTAATGAAAACAAGCCAGCTTCATGAATTAAAGGTTGAGGGTGGCTTGCTTTGGAGGCTGGCTGTGTTTAGGTTTCCATATTGTTTCAGAAAGCGTCGATTAAGTAGGGTCACCTTTAAATGCAAGCTGAATCAAATTTCTCCCTAATCCCTATTCTAAGCTGGAACTGAATGTAGTCACACAGTCTAGGAAGGGAAGTAGTGAAGTGCAAGTAAGAACCATGTTTAATTGACCACATTTCAGCAAGAATAGGTCTTTGGTCAGAGGCAGAGCGCAAAAGAAACACAAGTTTCACACGCAGTGCAGTTTCTCCACAGTGGGCTCTTCCACAGGTGGAAGGCACAGGTGCAAGTAGTCTTCCCCATGCCCCACTCCTTTCCATGGGAAAACCTGTTCCTTAGTGATAGATTGGAAGAATTAGCAATCTGCAGAAAACCTGAATTGCTGTTTGCTCCGATTGAGTACTAAAGAGCAGTTTCCTGGGGGGGGCAGGGAAGCAGTTGGACAAGAGGAAGTGTGGATAAGCCTAGTGTTGCAGTGATGGGGGGGGGAAATGCAAAGGCTATTGTTCATCCTGCTTCCAACTTTTATTAGGACACAAAGTGCTTGCTCTTGAGTAGGGATGGGCAAATCTAATTAGCTTCAGTTTTCCTAGTTTCTTGTTTTTCCAGTCTTAAATTAAGTTCTCCACATTTCTGCAGCAATGTGTGAAGTTTGCTTTTAAAAACCTTCAGGAAAGTTCACCAACATTTCAGTGTGAATTTCGCCCATAAAAGAGCATATAAATAAAAATGATACAATTTCCCTCTCTTTATTTCTGGAAAACAGAATGTGGATCATTAATTACAGCACAATGTTATTCTAAGGCAGGAATGCATTAAAAACAACAGCAGTCAATGGCATCAACGTGATGAATTCCATATTGAAAATCAATAATGGTAATTAGTTAGTCAAAAAAGGCACTTGGGCCAGTCACTTTCTGTGGGTAGAATCTGTGATCTTTGTTCAACTGAATGATTGAGAAGTAGGGCTCAGGCCCAAGTAAAGTTATCATGAGCAGCAGAATCCAATAAGGAGTAATTTATGGACTGAACTGTGCTGCATAGATAATCCTCTGGAATTTTCCTTTGATTCGTGTAACTTTCATCAGAACAAATCTCTCAGCAACACAAACCACATGAACTGGATATCACTTAGAATTAAGGATGAAAAAAGAATCATGTTGGCTGAGAGACATCAGTTAATTCAACAAATTCTACACAAGGGCTGTCTTCCTGCTTTAGAAAGGAAGATCTGGACATGTGGGGCTGGGAGGGAAACCCCTAACACAATTGCTGTGAGTTGTACTATGCCATTAGTGGCACATCTCTCCATTTGTAACAGCTATGGCCAATTAAATAGCACTCATGGAGCATTTTGTTTGTGTGTCAGCAAGGCAGAGCTGAACAGCTCCAACCCACTTGCCTCTACAGCTCTCAGCAGTTACTAGGCTGCTCTTGTGCTAGAAGCCACATGCTCTGCAGACATTTAAGATGAGGTACAAGAGACTAGTAGTGACTTTGCTTCCTCTTTGGTTTTTCAAAAGCTGTACCCCTGTGTTCAAAAGAGCTTCCTATCACTTCAGTAAGGGTACAGGGCCAGAGCACACTTTTTTCTTACATGGAAGTTCAGGCTCTTAGTAGATGGGACACTGCAAGATCACTTCCGGATGACCTGCTTATTGTGCATTCATCCTGATCTGTTGTGTATCTGAAGAAGTGTGCATGCACACAAAAGCTCATACCAATGACAAACTTAGTTGGTCTCTAAGATGCTACTGGAAGGATTTTTTTTATTTTGTTGGCACAAAGTTTGTGGGGAGGTTAAGTGATGTGGGCTGTTGAGCATTCTTTTGGGTATATTTGTCGTTGCATCAAGCAATCGTTATCCAACACTTCCCATTGTATTTCCTTGTCACTTTCCTCATCTCAAAAAGCCCAGTTTTGGGAGAAGAAGTAGATTTGCTGTACATGAACACCAAATCAACTGAAACTGGGCAACTTGAATTTGCTGGTATGTAACTGGATTACACCTGAAAATGGTGTAACAGGGCCTTTTCAGTGGCCAAACCTAGATTGCCTTGCCCTTGGAAGTTCAAATGGCAGCTAATGTTGCACTTTTCAATCAGTCATGGAAGAACTTTCTAAATTGGCGGACTTTTGCTGCATTGCCTTAAATAAGATTGTTGGAGATGGAGTGGGTTTTTTTTTTTTTTTTAAAAAAATGAAAATAAAATCTGCCACGCCTGCCTTTCTTGTTGTACTCTCTACCTAAGTAGGATGCAACCTATTAAGTGCATTCAGCATAGAAAATAAATGCTTTGGAGTAAAAATTTATTTTTGACAAAACTTCACATTAAATTCCCTTCTCTCCATTTGAGTAGTTGAGCTCAGACTTCTTCTGCAACTGCCAAAACTTTGACAGGAAAAATAAGCAACAAAATAATGTACTGAATTTCCACAATATGGGGAAACTGTTTCTTTTCTATTCTCATATTAAACGCCAGACGGCTAACAAAGAAGGAGACATGTCTAGTAAAAGAAAATGTGCAGAAATAAGTCAAGTTAATTAAGGAGCTCCCACTGCCTCTCTTTGTCTTCTTCATGAAAGTAGCAATGCTTTTGAAACATTGGAGATGGTTTCGCTGTGAATTTGTGAGGTTAGGAATACAGCTGGGATGCTGAGTCTGTGGCTTCGGTGGTATGAGCAGAATGTGTTTGATCAGTCTCCCCACTTGTATTAGACAGAAATGACATGAAAGGAATATGGTGGAAATAGGCAAGAAGGATGAGCAGGTTCTGTGGGACAATTCTGAAGGATCTGGTTTTCAGAGACCTTTCTCTCCCCCTCCCTCCTCATCCACAGGCTCTCCGCTTCAAGCATTTCAAATAAAAGGCTCTTGCTTTTATTTCTGCACTTGCCTACATATTTCTGTGTTTTCTCTAATCTAGTGACCAACACGGACAATATTTCAGCACATGCATGATCCATATTTTCAGCAGTTTGTCCTTTGAGATCAGGAACATATATCTGCATCGCATATTATAAGAATATAAGAGCGTCGTCGCTCTGTTTTAATTGGCTGTTTTCAAAGGTTCTAAAAGCAGGGGTGGCATGAAGCTGCTCTAAGGAAACCTTTTGATAATGGGGTTGCGGAGAGAAACAAGCGTGGGCAGGTTAATGTGACAGTTTTCGTCCTTTGGTGAGAAGGAAAGAGGGAAAGTGAATGAATTGGGGAGGGGCAGGGTGGAACTGGCTTGGAGTAAAGGGGAGGAATTAGAGGGAGGGAAGCATGTGCATGTGGCAGTTTTAGGCCTACAGTGATGTTGGGGGTCAGCTAGAAGGCTGGAGAGGAGGTGGAAGGGGCTGAGGTTAAAGGGCATTTGCAGTACTGTGAAGAAGCTCGAGGGGCGTTAGAAAGAAGGAAGGGGAAACTGAGTCAGAGGGAGGGAAGTTCAGGTGGTGGGTCACATCTGGCTAATTGGCTGACAGAAGATTAAAGAAAGGCAGACCCTCCAAGTGTCCCTATTTTCCAGGGACAGTCCCAGATTTACAGAACCTATCCCAGTTTATGATTTGATCCTGGAATTGTCCCACTTTTCCTTAGGGTGTGCCTATTTTCAATGGAGAAATGTTGGAGGGTATGGAGTTAAATGCAACTCACTGAGACAAGTAGATTAACTATACAGCCTTTAGAAGACATCTTTAGAAGGCAGTCCTGTTAAGGGAAGGTTTTTTTTAATGTTTGATGTTTTATTATGTTTTTATATATGTTGGAAGCTTCCCTAGAGTGGCTGGAGAAACCCAGTCAGAAGGGTAGGGTATAAATAAAATTACTACTACTACTACTACTACTACTACTACTACTACTGAATAGGACATCCCTATTTTCATCGGAGACTTTTTGGAGGAAGGACTGTGGAAGAGGAGTGTGTTTGTGTGTGTGAAACTTTTATGCTCCTTCAGTGGAGATTTCTCACTTAGGCTGACTGTTGTAGAATAACTCCTTTTGGATTCAATAGGGCTTATTCCCAGGTAAATTACAGGATGGGAGTTGGGTCCAGAAACAATTAATATTGTCCAGGCATCCTTACTCTAGATTTGATTTTGCTTCTGAATGCTTAGTTTTAAAGTCTTTAGTTACCATGTTTATATTCCTCCCACTCTTATATACTATATTAATCATTATCATTGTACTGCTACCAGCGATATGAAAACTCCACGTATCTGGAAAATAAGTTTCTGACAGCAGTTATGACTGTCCGCTTTGGGAAATAACACTTTCATACTGGTTTCCAAATGTCTTCAACATGCTAAAAATCCCCATTTTAATGTGTTATGGTACTTTTATGCAGAGATATGCATATAAACAGCAAACATCCACATTGGTCGCTTAAGAACCTGGGATTTTACTTGGGTTTTGACTGCCAGAAATATGTTTGTTTTAACTACTTTTGTGTAAAATAACAACAATACCAAGAGCTTTGCTAAATCAACCACAGGACCAGTATGGATTTCCTACGGCTTTTTAAGGGAAGTCCCAGCAGCCCTGTTCCTGCCAAAATTTAGCACTAAAATATTGCAGGCCTACAGTACCTGCAGTGTACAATCCATATGTTTTGAAACCACCAGCAGACTCCTAAAATCTGATATGGACGACTGTAATGAAGGATTAATGTAACAATTCTGGAATGTATGTTGAGTGTAATACCAACCCTCTCCATTAGCTCTCTAGGGATGTTGCTGACATTTTAATATATTGACCAGAAGAATACCATTTTAATGTGGTTTGCTGCTGGGGTGATTCTGGAGGGCCAAGCAAATTTGATTTGTTTGAAAGGGTTTTTAGAGTTGTTAGATTTTTGTATCAATATATTTAATCTGGATGTTTTGGTTCAGTACAGTATTTGTGTATGGAACATTTTTATTGGTTCATTTTATGTATTTCACACCTTTCTTTTCTTTCTTTCTTTTTTGGAATAGCTTATTTGCTTCGGACTTTGGTCAATAAAGACCAATAAAGATTTGACCCGAATACTTTCCTTGCATGACATTGTTATAATTTATGTTTTCTTAACAGTTTTGGTCATATGTTATAAAAAGCAACCAGCATAGAAACACATATATTATTCTGCTTTAATTTGCTCCAGTGATGCATGAGTGAGTTGTATTTGCACAACACACACACAAATTGTAAATGTGGTTTGGGTGAACCCAGGGCTTTATTTCAGCTGTAACTCAGTTCCAGAACCTCTCAGGTGGGCACCATTGCAGCCCCTCTTTTTTCTAGCAAAATAGCACTGGGTGGACCTGTACTGAATTCAGTATGTGATAACACAGTCACACTATTGTTTCATTCTTGAAACAATTGTCCTGTAATCAAGCCCCATTGGTTGTGCAACTCTCTACGTGTCAGTCAGAACTTCTTCACACAAGGTGACTTGTGATCTAGTGTGGTATGAATGCTTTCCTTAAATTTATAAGCATTTGTAGCATTTGCAGAACGATGGAGGTGGAGATGCTCCTTCAGGTATACTGGACCAAGGCCATTTAGGGCTTTAAAGGTCAGCACCAACACTTTGAACTGTGCTCGGAAACATACTGGGAGCCAATGTAGATCTTTCAAGACCAGTGTTATGTGGTCTCGGCGGCCGCTCCCAGACACCAGTCTAGCTGCCGCATTCTGTAGTAGTCCAAGCGAGAGATAACTAGAGCATGCACCACTCTGGCGAGACAGTCTGCAGGCAGGTAGGGTCTCAGCCTGCGTACCAGATGGAGCTGATAGACAGCTGCCCTGGACCCAGAATTGACCTGCGCCTCCATGGACAGCTGTGAGGCCAAAATGACTCCCAGGCTGCACACCTGGTCCTTCAGGGGCACAGTTACCCCATTCAGGAGATCATCAACCAGTGCAACCAAGGCAGTTTCAGTCCCATGATGAGGCCTGAATCCCGACTGGAAGGGATCCAAATGGTCCGCTTCTTCCAGGCATGCCTGGAGTTGTTCAGCAACCACTCGCTCAATCACCTTGCCCAAGAATGGAAGATTTGAGACTGGGTGATAGTTCATATTGGCCGCATCTAAAGATGGTTTTTAAAGAAACGGTTTAATAACCGCCTCTTTCAGTGAGTCTGGGAAGGCTCCCTCATGGACAGAAGAAATCACCAACCCGCAAAGCCCATCGCCCAGCCCTTCCCGGCTAGCTTTTATAAGCCAGGATGAGCAAGGATCAAGGAGACAGGTGGTTGGTTTCACTTGTCCAAGCAGCCTGCCCACATCCTCGGAGTTAACAGATTGGAATTGATCCCACGCAACTGGACTAGACAGACCTCCGGCACTCCCCCGCCCCGGCCCTGCGCCCACGGTGGAGTCTACCTCTTCCCGAATCTGAGCGACTTTATCTGCAAAAAACTTTGCAAAATCGTTGCAGGTGGTTCCACTAAACTGCGAACCACCTGAAAGAGTCTAATATCATCCTACAGCCCCCAAGGCCTGAATAAAAGGTGCATCTTGACCTGACATCAGACTTGTACTCATTTTGATGTCAGGTCAAGAGGCATCCTTTTACACAGGCCTTGGGGGCATATAGGGTGATCTCAGAATATCCCTCCGATTTAATGCTTACGTATTACAGTACAGTGGTACCTCGGTTTATGAACACAATTGGTTCTGGAAGTCTGTTCATAAACTGAAGCGTTCATAAACTGAAGTGAACTTTCCCATTGAAAGTAATGGAAAGTGGATTAATCCGTTCCAGATGGGTCCGCAGCGCTCGTAAAACGAAAATTCGTAAACCGAGGTGTTCGTAAACCGAGGTTCCACTGTAAATAGTTTAATTGTATTGAGCTGTATGTAACCAATTAAATGAACACATTGCATCTGGAGCAACATAAAATACTGTGTGCCAAATGTACAACCCATATGTAGCATATTATACTTCTGATATATCATCCCTCACTTTCATTTGGGTAATCATGGGTAAGCTTATTTATTTAAAAGATTTGTATACTGCCTTTCAGTGGAACTTCCACAGCTCCTCACCTTTACAAAAGATAGTGTAGTAACTAGTTTCATAGGATGAGCGAACTATTTGTCATTTATTATCCTCAAAAAATACTGTCCCGGTTTATATAGTATAACTTGTTTACAAGAAAGGCTGGCCTCTGTCTCGGGAGACAATGGAAGAGTGCGCCTTCAGTGGTGAAATTAAACCAGTGGTGTAGTGGGGTGTGTGTGCTGGGGGGACCTTAGCCCTGGGTGCATTCTTTTTGAAGGGGGTGCAACCAGGCACCCCCATGACAGGTTCCTTCATTGAGGGAAGCCGCACCCAATTCAGCGTTTGGGGCTGGGGCAGCGGCGGCTGCATTTCCTTCTCCTTAGGGCTGCCCCTGGGTTGGCCGAGAGGGAGGAGGAGGGTGCAGGCACCAGCTGGTCGCTGCTGCACTCCTGGGTCAGGCCTGACTTGGGGGTGGAAGTGGCAGAGAGGAGGGGAGGCAGTGTCTGCATCACCGCTCCTTTCCTCTGCTGGGATCTGATGCAACTGAAGATCTCACAAACATAAATCTAGTCTATTTTTGCCATCTGAGTCTAACAACATTTCCCCTTAAGCCTATGAAGAAAAGAAACATTTAAAAAGTACATTTGACAGAATATAAGAATGATGATCCACAAGATCCACATCAGGACACTGGATTTGTGCTCACATAGTTCCTCCTTCCATATGTTGTTCAGGTTTTGCAAAATTGGTAGCATGAGAAACCACCAGATTGCTTCTTCACACAATCAACTCAAGGACAAGCAATTAACACTGGGCAGAAAGCCAAGGTCTACTTCCGCCATAGTAACTGTGCTCTCATTGGTTGATGATCAGCACAGAGACCTGTTATCAGTGAAAGCTAGCACAGGACGTGGTGTGGTGAGTGTAGTCAGTGTAGGAGGAGAGGTGCTGTATCAGTTGTGAGTGAGTGAGTGAGAGAGACAGAGAGGAAAGGATTTATTTTACTTTGTTTTTGAGTTCTAAAGTTGTACATAGAAACTCTGGATTTTCTTTTCTTTTAATAAATCCTGTATATAGTTTATTCTGCGTCCAGATGTCTAGTCATTTAAGTTACCGCCAGAAGCTTCTGGAAAAACCTGCGCAAACTCTGCTGTGTTCAGGCTGAAGTTACACCTGACACTTAAAAACACTAAGCACTTAAAAACACTGAGCACTGTTGCATCTGGTAATGCAACTATCATGGGGGTTTGTACATTTCGGGGAGTAAGATTTGGCCTGGGGACTCCAGTAGCAATTTTCTAATCTCAGGGAAACCCTGATGTAGATTATCAATTGTGACTCAGGAGATGGCTTGTGCCTGTGAGGCTCAGTGGAATGAGAAAAGCACCGTGAAGGGGGGAAAATGATAGGAAAACCTGAATTATTCAAAACAGCCTGTAGGCATCTTGCTTGAACATGCATGACCGGTGTGTACTCAGCAGATGACCCTAGGTCACCATGGCCTTGTCAACATCAGAAGCTGAAAATGAGCAATACTGTAGTGACATTGTTAAGAGGCACTTAGTTATGGCCCATAAGAACAATGGCTTTTTCATGCATTTTCAACAAAGTTAACATTTTCATGAACAGTTTCTTCTGTGTTTCTAAGGGGAGGCCTAACTTCTTCACTGTAAAGTGGTAGGAATAATCACTGCATTGAAAGAATTGTTGCAGTCCAGTCTTCCAAAATGGCTATTCAGGCCCCAACTCCTTAATAATTTTTAAACCACCTCAAATCCCCCCCCCTTTTGGGATTTTCAGAGAAAGCCTGCAGTCCTTGCTTACTGTACAATTTGGGAACTTTTTCATTACTTCTTATGTGTCTCTTTCCCCTCAAACTCCTCACAGGTTAACCATCTTCTAGCAGAAAGTTGAAACCTCCATTGATTTAACAGAAAGCTCTTTTAAGGGGCATTGGATGAGTTGGACAACCGTGGATATCTTTCTATAATCTGGGCTATAGGATCTGACTCACCCCTACAAACAAAATTCAACTAGTTATCTTGTGTCAGTCTCTTTGGATTTGACGATTTGTTTGTTTTAAAAATGCCATACTACCCTTAATACGTTGCCTGAAATTGTATGATGAAGTCCATAGACAAGAAGCATGTTTGATCTGGCCACCATATTTGGCCATCCTTTCTTCAATTCCAGGGAAGAGAAGAGACAGGGGAAATATGAGAAGGGCACAGATGAGGAAAAATGGAATTTGAGTGGGATCATTATAGCTTTCAGAAATAAGTAAAAAGCTTGATGAGCAAAGAAAAGGGACAAATCTGGAATAAAGACACTTCATATTACAGAGAAAGTACATTTTATATTCCAAAACGTCATCTGTACTTCCTGAGAAAGGTAAACATCACTGAAACCTGTTCAATTGTCATGGCATCTCTTACAATCCTGGCAAGCTCTACTGTACTTTTGTTTGTGAATGTAGTGAGAATTGTTAACAGGAGATCTGCAGCCTTTCAAAGGAGCTGTGAAGTCAAACACATTTAGAACTGGTTTGAATCCAGAATGTTTAAACAGTCTTAAAAGATTGGTGTGTTGGAAGGCAAAGTGCAAATAGAAGCAGAGTGAAGGGAAGGTACAGTAGTGCTTTATATCTGAAGCTGCTATAACTCTTATAAACCTTTAAGCTTACATCACTCTATTTTTTCCTTCCTTGGGCCTGGTCTATACATTACTGAAGGTGCATGAGGAGTGCTTTTCCTGTGTCATGCTCCTATGTTGTTTTTTCCTGGTAATATACAGTACAGATAAAGTAACAGTGTGGGTGAGTCTAGCAGATTATCTGTGGATGAATACTTATGAAGAATGTTCTTTACAAGAAAATAAAATCAGCTCTTCATCCAGCTTAAAGACGCTACCTATAAATGTCTGGTGAATTTTGTAGTCAGCAATGTTACTGTGGCAGTTTCCTGTGAAAGACAAGTCTAGCGAGCTTGCCTTGTTATGCTGCATGTCAGTTGCAACACAACTGTAAACATTGGAAACACATGTGGTATACACATGCTTGCATCAGTGTACCTGTGAATGTTGTTCACTTTTATTTATTTATTTTTAATCATTTTTATTAATTTTCCAATAAAAACAGCCAGTTAACATATCCATAATCATGTTGTTGTTTAGTCGTTTAGTCGTGTCCGACTCTTCGTGACCCCATGGACCATAGCACGCCAGGCACTCCTGTCTTGCACTGCCTCCCACAGTTTGGTCAAACTCATGTTCGTAGCTTCGAGAACACTGTCCAACCATCTTGTCCTCTGACGTCCCCTTCTTTCCCAACATCAGGGTCTTTTCCAAGGATTCTTCTCTTCTCATGAGGTGGCCAAAGTATTGGAGCCTCAGCTTCACGATCTGTCCTTCCAGGGAGCACTCAGGGCTGATTTCCTTAAGAATGGATAGGTTTGATCTTCTTGCAGTCCATGGGACTCTCAAGAGTCTCCTCCAGCACCACAATTCAAAAGCATCAATTCTTCGGCGATCAGCCTTCTTTATGGTCCAGCTCTCACTTCCCATAATCATAATCCAATTAAAAACAATAAACTAAAATAAAAAACCAAATTACAGTCCAAATTATTCATTATTAATTTTTCCGGGCTCTCCATAGTATGGACCTCTTGAAGTATAACTCCAATATATTCGTTCCTGTCTTCTTTTTGTTGTTCTCGTATTTTCCACTTTCCGATCTTAACGCTTTAAAGTTCTCCGTCCCTGGCTATGCGATTCTCAATCATGTCAGAAATCATATGTCCTTTCATCCATCAAATACAGCTTTATTTGTAACTGTAGTTTTTCCAACTGTCTAATTGCTAGCGCAGCTTTTCCCAACTTCATTCCAATCTTCCAATCAGGGCTGTTGTCCAAGTCTATTGTTTAGAGTTTAATGACGCAGCAACTCCCATGTTGTTAAGTTATTTCAATCTGGGCTGTTGTCCAAGCCTGTCGTTTGATGTTAAGCATACTGTTATTGTCTCAAATCAATACAAAGTCAGCCAGCAAGCATCTCTCACTTCCCTTGAAAAAGGGAGGAACTCTCATTTTTCTGTGCTGTGTCATATTAACAAGCGCCATCTTGTTTCTTCTTTTATCTTTATCAAGTCTTTCAAGTCTAAGTAAAGCTGTACAACTGAATACTCAATTATAAATAGGAGTCCATCTGTACTTTATATATATATATATATATATATATATATATATATATATTCTTAATGAGGCTTGGCATAGAAAAACAATTGTACGTATTGAGAAGAAAAAAAGAATGTACTGATCACCTTTGTAATCCAAACACCATAATGAGAATCTCTTTGAAGTCTGAGTCTTCTTCGGTCCAGACTATGTCTGTTTATTGTCCAAATCTAATTATTTTATCAAACAGATATTTCTGGCTATGAGAGTGGCTTCGGAGAGTGCCAGCCGTGTCGTGCTCTGGGACCCAGTGTCCTGCCGCTTGAACCTTGATGCAAGCTGACAATCTTGGACAATCTGCGGGTCTACGAGACAGTCCTCTCTGTTGGACTTCTGTTGGAAGCCACCCAGAGTGGCTGGGGAAACCCAGCCAGATGGGTAGGGTATAAATAATAAATTATTATTATTATTATTATTAGGTTATAAAATTATACACAGCATGAAGAAAGTAGGCAGGAAGATATTTTTCTCCTTTTTCATGATCCTAGAACCTGGGGTCATTCAAGGAAGTTGAAGGGTGTGAGATTTGGGACAAACAAAGGGAAGCAGTTCTTCATATACTGCATATTTAAACTATGGAATTTGCTTCCATAAGAACAGAATACTAGGTTAGATGGATCTGCTGCAACATGTCTCTCCCTATATTCTTATGTCATGATGGTAGAATCTATTCCCGGTGCTGTTGCCCAGCCCATGAGGAGTTCAGCAGAGCTGCCTCACAACATCTTGGATTAATTTCTGACAAAGGCACAGTGCAACAGGTTGTGATGTTGAGCTGGGGCACTGTCCATTGTGCTTCGTCATTCAGTTGTTCGCTTTCTGCAGGTTGCAGATCAGGCTTCAAATGATCTTATGAATGCCCCTTTTGTGTTTATGGCAGTAAAGCTTTAGTCTCCAAAAACCCAAGAGCCTGCTATATTTGAGGGGCTGGTTCCTTTGTTAACTTTGGTGTTCCTAATACCACTAATGTAAAATTCTTATTTTACGGACAGGAAGTTAACCTTTGTGTATGTGTATATATATATATATATATATATATATATATATATATATATATATATATATTGAAATAAGCTCCCTTTAAACACTACAGATGAAATGCCACAAACCATGATATGACCAAAAATATTTATATTTGAAGCAGTGCATTCTTGAGGCAAAAAGAAGACACAATCTGTTCTTAATGTTTGCCTTTTCCTCCTTTCTTCTTTTGAATATGAGGCAGTTGGATAATTGTTTCCCTGTGCCTCTTACTGAAGTGGAGCATTTTCAAAAGTCCAGCTCCAATAAATATGACTCTGGTAAGGGTATGGTTTTCTTCAGTCTTCCCTTTCTGTCTTGTGAAACATACTGGTTTAATCCTGCAGCCCACAAACACAGTCCCACCAAGCACCCCTTTAGCACAGTCCCCATTCTGGTCAAGGGAGCTTGCCTGTAAACGATGCATGCTCCATCAATATTAACAAAGATTGCACAGAAGCAGTGGTTGAGGAATAGCAGCATGTACATCAGGCATCCCCAGACTTCGGCCCTCCAGATGTTTTGGACTACAATTCCCATCTTCCCCAACCACTGGTCCTGTTAGCTAGGGATCATGGGAGTTGTAGGCCAAAACATCTGGAGGGCCGCAGTTTGGGGATGCCTGATGTACATACATACATATGCATCCATAAAAAGGTAAAGGGACCCCTGACCATTAGGTCCAGTCGTGACCGACTCTGGGGTTGCAGCGCCCATCTCACATTATTGGCCAAGGGAGCCGGCGTACAGCTTCCAGGTCATGTTGCCAGCATGACAAAGCCGCTTCTGGCTCCAGAGCAGCACATAGAAATGCCGTTTACCTTCCCGCTGTAGTGGTACCTAATTATCTACTTGCACTTTGATGTGCTTTTGAACTGCTAGGAGCTGGGACCGAGCAATGGGAGCTCACCTCATTGCGGGGATTCGAACCGCCGACCTTCCGATCGGCAAGCCCTTGGCTCTGTGGTTTAACCCACAGCGCCACCCACGTCCCATACATACATACATACATACATACATACATACATACATACATACATACACACACTAGAATCCAACTCCTTATTTAGAATATTTTCTAAACACGTCTGTCCAAAAGTACTTTTAACAGTTACGGTAGTAGCCCTAAGAAAGTAAGCTTGAACTACAGTTGTCATTGAAAGGTCTCTCTTCAGGCAAAGTCTGTCCATCTATCTACCTGTCCACCTTCCCAATTCAGGCTTGACCACAATCATATGAGGGATATGCTGGCAAGCCTTGTCGCCTCTGGTGTGTCAGAGATTTAGCCAAAGGGAGTTCTGCTGAAATGGGCAACCTTGTCTACTCATAGAGACGTCCTCCCTGCACCTTGGGATTTAGAATGCTGCATAATCATGGTTCTAAAGCAGGAGTAGAGGTTCAGAATAACGCCCTTCAGTCTGTGGACAGCTGTGAAAATGGGACTGTGATGTGCTGGAGGAGGGCAAAGCTTGTCAGCAGCAGCCCCCTCCCCCCCAGTTGTTAAAATGCAAGGGAAACGAATGCCTGAACAGGGCTAGTATGCAGATATTTTACAGTAGAAGTTCTGTTATGTTGACAATTTATCATACATCTGGTCAACTGAGTAGTGGTGGTGAACGTTGGTAGTGGCCGGCACTGATACGAAATGATTTCTTGTGGACAATCTCTGTATTGTTGGATATCTACCTCAACATTTGAAGATATGCTGTAACAGAAGCTTCTGCTTGAAAAGATTCCCCCCACCCACCCACAACTTGGTTTACACCTGCTAGCCACAGAATATACGATGACAAAACACAAGGCTGGTTCCCCCGCCCCACCCCCCTTGTGTGTGTTTGCAGTCATCCCAACTTGGTGGTGGTGGTAAGTGACATGGGTGGTGGTGGAGGAGGCGGCGGCGGCTGCTGTGATCACTTTCTCATGTGCGGGAGGCAACATGCTCTTGTTTTCGAAAATGAGCTTTGTGTTTGTTTTCCAAATGCTTTGTAAATGATTTGTTGCATTAAGCATCTTGTGCAGGCATCTGGTGTTCAGCATTCCCCATAACGTCATGGTTTGCTCACACACAACTAACCACTCATCAACACATGACTATCCTAAAATGTTAGTAGTGAAAGTTAACAGGTCTGGAATAAATTCTCTGGGCGCGGATATGACGAATACTGTTCCATATTACAATTTTGATGTTTCTCTTGACAAAGTGTTGTTGTTGTTGTTGTTGTGTTGTGTGTTTACTTAGTTTCAAGCCTGCTACAGCCAAAACTTAAACTTTCAGAATGCCAGACTAGGCAATTTTGCCCTGTCCCTGTGTGTGTATCATACAGACACCATGTCCATTTGGTTCTGGGCAATCTCTGACAAAAGTGTAGAGGGTTGGGGTGGCCAAAAGAACAAGTGTATGTAGATTGACCCTCCTCTTCTCTTGAACAATTTCCTACCAATGCCGATCTGTCACTCTTGGGCTAAACACCTTTAATGAAGTTTTAGAGTACATTAATAATATTGAGAAATATTTATTGATTCTGGAAGGGGCTGTGTGCCCTTCTGTCTTGTCATTGCAGCTACATATGCCGCTGGAAAATTGCCATGCTTCTTCTGACAGCAGACTGCTTAAGAGCCTAATACCAGGCTCCATATAATAAAGGGTTTTCATATTTTGCCGTGGTGACAACCATAGGCATTTTCAAAGGCAAGACCCCCACCATGGACTAGATTTCTCTAGGAGGGGGCCAGCCTTGCCATGTAATTAGGCTTGGGAAGGGGAAGGGAGAACCCTCCCTCCCTGTCCTTCTCTCTCTCTCTTTCTCTCTTATAAGCCCTAGCTATGAGCACCAAAGAGGCGCCAGGGCCTCCCAGCACTGCTCTCATTAAAAGAAAATAGCAACGGTACAGAGCTTGTTTACTTATTTGTAGTATCTCAGTGACGATGGTTCTCTGTCATCTGTTTTTGCTTTTGTGCTTTTTATGAAGAATTGAAAATATGCTGTCATATTCATATATATATATACTGTAGAGCGAAGCGTACCCTTGCATGCCAAGGACTGATGTCAAAGTAGTGCCTCTTTCATTTCGCTTCTCTGTTTCCCTTTGAAACAGGATGGTACAGAAGGACCACGAAATGTTTGATCTTAATCCCGCCACGTTTTATTAAGTAAAGCTGGATGTTGTAGAACTGGTAAGACTGAGGTTGCAACCCCCTGCACGCTTAGCTGGAAGTAAGCCCCATTAAACACAATGGGGCTTACTTTTGAGTAAGCATGTGATTGGGGTATGAGGAGTTGAATGAGAGTCACCAGAAAGTGACAGGCCAGGAGATGAAAATGTTCCCTGAAGATTAGACCAGGGTGGTAGGGAGAGACATAGGAGAGCTGCTTTAGCAAGATGATGTCTCCTGGTCACACAAAACTACCATCTATGAAACCACCATATTCTGCTATTCTTCTGAGACTAACCTGAAGGAATTACATCATTTCCAGTCACTTTCACATTGTGCAAAGTAATGTGACTCTATCTATAAGGTTTGATGTCACTGACCTTCTCTTCTTTGGATTCCATTTCCTCAGTCCCCACTATGTCTACTGCTCTGCTTGCAACTACAATCTTTTTGAACTGTGTGTGTGTGTGTGTGTGTGTGTGTGTGTGTGTGTGTGTGTGTCATCTTGTCCTTTGCTTCAGGCAGTAAAATGTCTTGGACCAGCCCTGTCCTAATTTTGTTTCTCTCCAAACAAAGCATGAGTGGAAGGCAAGGCTTATTGTTGATTTACCATTCATGGTTTGCTAAACCATGGTTTATTTATATATACATAGTAACACCATAACTAGGCCAGTATTTGCATATGCTGCTGCCATAAATAGCAATCAGGCTAAAAGTCCTGATTTTGGTGTCTAAAGCCTTATACAGCTCAAGACCAGGATACATGAAAGATTGTCTCACCCCTTATAGTTCCCGTCAATCACTGTGTTTTGCAGGTGTGGGCCTCCTACTATGCTATCAGGAAATTTGTTTCATATAATATAGGAATTAGGCTTTGGGTTTTGTGGCACCTACCCTTTGGAATTTTCTCCCCTTGAATATTGGGCAGGCTCCATTGTCCTTTCAGTACCTACTGAACACCTTTCTCTTCCAACAAATCCTTTTAAGTTGAGATCTTTCCAGTCTAATCTGCATTGGAATTGCTTTATTGTTCTGTCACTTGTTTGGTGCCTTGTTGGAGAAAAGAGAGGTTGTATATTTAATAAATAAAATAATAAACAAATCTTCCCAGAGACTCAAATGTTTTCATCCCCAGCATGGCATGTGTATTGTGCACAGGAACATTCAGGATCAGACCTTTGCACAACTCTTGTCTCCTGTTCCTTGCTGCCCCTCTCCATACTCCCTACCACCTCTGTTGCCATAAATTGCTGTGCCACATATTTTTATCTCAAAGCAACTGCACTGGGAATTGTACTCAGTATCTGTGATCCTGAATCCCACTATCTGGAGTTCACAAAACTGCTTAATGAAGCACTAAAACGGTACATACATTCTAGATGGCTGATTGGGTACACAGAAGTACATAATATCAACCTATTCTATGAAAATTAGGGTGCGACATTAGGGTTTCATCCAGCTATGTTGTTGAAAATAAATGTATATAAAATACCCCCCCCCCCCAAAAAAATAATGTGCAGGAGAAGCCACAGGGAAGACTTTCCCACTTGATTGGTGGCAAAATGTCTTTGGACTCTACCACCTCAAGACTTCCTGCAAGCAGAAAACTAAATGTCAGAGCTGAGGATTCTAGCCTAGCCTCCTTTTGAGAAACTCTGTGCTCTTTTGCCTTCTTCTTCTTCTTTTTAGTCTTTCTTAAAAGCATTTCCTATTGGGGTGGAGTGGGTTTGTAAGGGGCCACCTGTAGTTTGCCAACCTATGTGCTGGTTTTGTCCACCAGGCTTGTATATGTGAACTGAGCCCCTATCAAACTCTTGAAATATACTTCCTGTATCTCCAGCCTGAGAAAAGTGACTTTTCTGCTGATTGCATAAACTGGCAGTACATTCACAGCAAGAAGACAAAATGTGCCATGGTGGCACCTTTGAGACCAACTGGTTTATTGGGGCATGAGCAATCTCCTACACAAAGGGTGGAGCACTTGACAGAGAATCCCGAACTGAAATCCAGTAAAGACAACCACTGTCAATTTACTAGGCCTTTTTTTGTTTTTTGTTTTGGTGAATTAATATTTTCCAGGACTTTATAGCTCAACAGGAATGGTTGTAATTATGTCTTACTGTGTTTGCTTGTGACTGAGGACATATGGAAAGATTAGCTTTAAGAATCTTACTCATGATTCTCCCTGGAGGATTACACCACAGTTGTTGCTGGTCTCCCCCCTCACCCAACCATCCACCCCCACTGTGGCCGCTGTCTTTCTTTTCATTACATCAAAGTTAAGCAGAGGAACATTTTCCTCTGAAAGTATGTGCACCAACAGCACTAAGCAGATTCTCGCAAATGTGCTTTGTTTAAGAAAAACCAGGAAATGTGGAGGAGGTGTTTTATTCATTCATTCTTCTATTTGTTTTTAAAGGCTCATTCCAAAAGGCAGCATCATGTGAAGGGCTATTTTAGGCCAAACATGCAACCTCTTGTCATTTACTTCTGCTACTGCAAGCTACAGGCATATGGTCAGTCTGGTATGAATGGAGCTTCTTGGTAGCAGTGGGAGAGTTCAAGTTGAGAAAGAGTAAGCATGAAGAGGAGAGACACACAAATGCAACACAGGGTAGGTGAAAAGTAGAAATTGTGAGAGGGAGCTTTTAGTTCACATTAAACTGAAACAAATGAGATCATAGGAAGTCACTTTTTCAGTTGCTGGGGGCTCAGGTGTTGGAACAAGAAGCAAATACGTTGTCTATATTTGGATATACTTTTCTTTGTTGAAGACCAAATGTTATTTTTTAAAAGCAGTGCCTTAGCTGTGGCTACCACGGCTGACCTGTTGCTGCATGGTTTTGAGTGCTCAAGTCAAGGTGAGTCATTTTGCAGTTTCCACTTTAACAACTGTACCTACTGCTTAGGATTGCTACATTTGGTTGTAGGCTTCCCTGGACATCCACTCCAACCCAGATTTCTTGTGGGAATTAATAAGATATGCATCTGGAAGTATCCAGAAGGGCATGTCATCTGTTCATACTACATTGCTTTTAGTGGGATGTGCCTCTTATAACCATCCACATTTTTGTACAACTTAATTTCACGTATTTTCTAAGTGCAACTAGAACTTCATCAAGGCAATCAACCTTTTAAAAAGAAGTATGAGCACAGTTTAGCTTTCATTCATTTATCCTTCATTGCGGAAGGCTGTAGAATGAGTGCAGGAAGGAACTGGCTGCATTTGAAACTTTTTCCTTCCTTCCTTCCCACTTTTTTGCTCTCCTCAAATTTTTAACACAGGCAAAAGTAAAAAAAAAAAGCCAAGAACAGAGAATAAAATTATCTACCCACTAATTTCTATGACATGGAGGGTCAAGAAACCATCTTTCAGCCCTTCCACTCACACATTACATGAATGCTTCAGAAGTTGTTATGGTCCTCCAGGCATAATTTTAGGTGCCTAATTTTGTTTTGTTTTGTACGCCTACATGTCTTGGGTCCTCAGGGAATGCCTTGCCCATTCCACCCAAGTTTATGACCTCTTGGAGAAGGCCTCTTTTTAATCATCTTGTTTATCCTTCAGTAGAATCTACATAAACAAATAGATTCATTTGCATTCTCAGCACACCAAGGAGAAGTCAGATAACTGAGTTCACATACCCACTTCTGCCCAGAAAGAAAAGATCTGTATATCTCTTCCATTAGCTCTTCAGTATGTCAAAGTAGTGTGCCCGCACTTCTTCAAACTGTGCATAGTTAAGCTATAGAATTTGTTACCACAAGAAGTAATTATGGCCACCAACTTGGACAGCACAACACAACACAACAACACAAGAGACGACTCTACACATGGATATCACCAAATGGGCAGCATCGAAATCAGATTGATTATATTCTCTGCAGCCAAAGATGGAGAAGCTCTATACAGTCAGCAAAAACAAGACCTGGAGCTGACTGTAACTCAGATCATCAGCTTCTTATAGCAAAATTCCAGCTTAAACTGAAGAAAGTAGGAAAAACCACTGGGCCAGTAAGATACAATCTGAATCAAATCCCTTATGAATACACAGTGGAAGTGAGGAACAGGTTTAAGGATTTAGATTTGGTGGACAGAGTGCCTGAAGAACTATGGATGGAGGCTCGTAACATTATACAGGAGGCAGCAACGAAAACCATCCCAAGGAAAAGGAAATGCAAGAAAGCAAAATGGCTGTCCAACGAGGCCTTACAAATAGCGGAGGAGAGGAGGCAAGCAAAATGCAAGGGAGATAGGGAAAGATACAGGAAACTGAATGCAGATTTCCAAAAAACAGCAAGGAGAGACAAGAGGGTCTTCTTAAATGAGCAATGCAAAGAAATAGAGGAAAACAATAGAATGGGGAAAACCAGAGATCTGTTCAAGAAAATTGGAGATATGAAAGGAACATTTCGTACAAGGATTACCATAATCAAGGACAAAAGTGGTAAGGACCTAACAGAAGCAGAAGACATCAAGAACAGGTGGCAAGAATACACAGAGGAATTATACCAGAAAGATATGGAGGTCTCGTACACCCCAGGTAGTGTGGTTGCTGACCTTGAGCCAGACATCTTGGAGAGTGAAGTCAAATGGGCCTTAGAAAGCACTGCTAATAACAAGGCCAGTGGAAGTGATGATATTCCAGCTGAACTATTTAAAATTTTAAAAGATGATGGTGTTAAGGTGCTACACCCAATATGCCAGCAAGTTTGGAAAACTCAGCAATGGCCAGAGGATTGGAGAAGATCAGTCTACATCCCAATTCCAAAGAAGGGCAGTGCCAAAGAATGCTCCAACTACCGCACAATTGCGCTCATTTCACACGCTAGCAAGGTTATGCTTAAAATTCTACAAGGCAGGCTTAGGCAGTATGTGGACCGAGAACTCCCAGAAGTGCAAGCTGGATTTCGAAAGGGCAGAGGAACCAGAGACCAAATAGCAAACATGCGCTGGATTATGGAGAAAGCTAGAGAGTTCCAGAAAAACGTCTACTTCTGCTTCATTGACTATGCAAAAGCCTTTGACTGTGTCGACCACAGCAAACTATGGCAAGTTCTTAAAGAAATGGGAGTGCCTGATCACCTCATCTGTCTCCTGAGAAATCTCTATGTGGGACAAGAAGCTACAGTTAGAACTGGATATGGAACAACTGAGTGGTTCAAAATTGGGAAAGGAGTACGACAAGGTTGTATATTGTCTCCCTGCTTATTTAACTTATATGCAGAATTCATCATGCGAAAGGCTGGACTAGATGAATCCCAAGCCGGAATTAAGATTGCCGGAAGAAATATCAACAACCTCAGATATGCAGATGACACAACCTTGATGGCAGAAAGTGAGGAGGAATTAAAGAACCTTTTAATGAGGGTGAAAGAGGAGAGCGCAAAATATGGTCTGAAGCTCAACATCAAAAAAACCAAGATCATGGCCACTGGTCCCATCACCTCCTGGCAAATAGAAGGGGAAGAAATGGAGGCAGTGAGAGATTTTACTTTCTTGGGCTCCTTGATCACTGCAGATGGTGACAGCAGTCACGAAATTAAAAGACGCCTGCTTCTTGGGAGAAAAGCAATGACAAACCTAGCATCTTAAAAAGCAGAGACATCACCTTGCCGACAAAGGTCCGTATAGTTAAAGCTATGGTTTTCCCAGTAGTGATGTATGGAAGTGAGAGCTGGACCATAAAGAAGGCTGATCGCCGAAGAATTGATGCTTTTGAATTATGGTGCTGGAGGAGACTCTTGAGAGTCCCATGGACTGCAAGAAGATCAAACCTATCCATTCTTAAGGAAATCAGCCCTGAGTGCTCCCTGGAAGGACAGATCGTGAAGCTCAGGCTCCAATACTTTGGCCACCTCATGAGAAGAGAAGAATCCTTGGAAAAGACCCTGATGTTGGGAAAGATTGAGGGCACTAGGAGAAGGGGACGACAGAGGACAAGATGGTTGGACAGTGTTCTCGAAGCTACGAACATGAGTTTGACCAAATTGCGGGAGGCAGTGCAAGACAGGAGTGCCTGGCGTGCTATGGTCCATGGGGTCACGAAGAGTCGGACACGACTAAACGACTAAACAACAACAACAACAACTTGGACAGTGGACAGCTGTAAAAAGGGATTAGATAAATTCATGGAGGATAAATTGCTGTGTTCACTAATGATGGATCACGAATTGACTTGAATATAATTCAGCTGCCTGTGGGCTCAATTAAGCCAAGGTTTTCCTCTTTTAAATCCCACTGATTTCTATCGGAAATGAAGAAACTGTCAAATCAATGAGGTGTAATTGCTTTTAGATTCTCTTCCCTCTTTTAGCATTTCCATTGCCTTTTAATGGTGATTTTATAGTCAGTTTCCTACTGGTTTTTAAAAAAATATTTTGTACCTGTTCTCAGTTTATAGAATAGGGAACTTCAGTATTTGACACTGAAGCTCCTGTAGAGGCTGCTGCTAAGATGGTTTCCTGTTTGGCAGATTCATTCCCACAGCCTCTTTCACTGAACTGTAACTCAATCACCGTGTGATAGCCTGAGATGAAGAGAGTGATAGAAACACACAGTCAGGCAAACCTCTTTTCTTTTTAACTGCAGTCTTTCAGCCAATCATTACTGTACGTCAGCTATACTTACAAGCAACTTAACCAGAGACAAACACAAATCAATAAATTAGCAATGAAGGAATGATCCATAATCTGTTCATGCTACACATGTTGCAAGAACAGCTATCAAATCTATACAGCACTAGCAACAATAACAATGCAATGCAACAATAACAATGCAACAATAACAATGCAACCACCTCTCACAAGCAAACACACCAGAGTCATTTTGCATTTTTCATTCATTCTTGTTGTTTACAGAGGGTTAGCCTACTGCAAAATGTTGAGAAATACCATTGGAAAAGAAAGCTTAGTTCCCCCCCCCCCCACCTAAAAATAGAAAAGTGATGTTGAATTTTACTGAGCTTGAAAAGGAGCTACTCAAGTTTGGAGAGGGAACATAGCAGAAGATGGATGTTTCAGAGAAGACATGTGATCATAGCTGCCAAGTTTTCCCTTTTCTCGCGAGGAAGCCTATTCAGCATAAGGGGAAATCCCTTTAAAAAAGGGATAACTTGGCAGCTATGCATGTGATGTGATGCTGAAACATTTCACTGGGTATAAAAGTGGGATTTGGCAAAGTGATCAGATCCAGTAGACAAGGAATTCCTAGGTCGCAGTTCCATATTTAGGCACAGGCCGGAGAATACAGTACTGAGTTTATGCCACTTGCCAGGTTTTGCTAACCTGGACGAAATACCAAAACCTACCAGTTCTGGCTGGTAAGATAGCTGCAACCACTCCTAGACTGCAATCGCCTGGCCACCGTGGTCCATGCACTGGTACCCTCAAGGCTTTATTCCCATAATGCAGTGTATATGGGGCTTCCCTTTTGTCTGGTTCAGAAACTGCAACTAGTGCACAATTAAGTGGCCAGACTGGTTCATATCAGCAATATGCTGCTCCTCTGCTGAGAGAATTGCACTGGCTGCCAATTTCCTTTTACGCCAGGTTTAAAGACCTTGCATTAATTCAACAAGTTTGGCTCAGTGCACCTTAAGGTCCATCATCTGATCCCTTTTTCTCCACCTGGATAACTGAGATAATAATAATAATAATAATAATAATAATAATAATAATAATAATAATAATAATAATTTATTTATACCCCGCCCATCTGGTCGGGTCTCCCCAGCCACTCTAGGTGGCTTCCAACAGAAAAATAAAACACAATAATCTATTAAACATTAAAAGCCTCCCTGTCTCCTAAAAGTCTGGTAGTTGTTTTCCTTTTTAACATCTGTTGGGAGGACGTTCCACAGGGCAGGCGCCACCACTGAGAAGGTGTGACGGGTATAGGGCTCCGTTGAGTTGTTTATGACTCAATTAGGAGCCACTAATTATCGCCCGGCGCGCTTTCTCTAGCGCTTCTCTGCTCCCGTAGATCCGGGCTGGCAGTAAAACACACACAGCAGAGTTCTTCTTCTTCTCACACAGCGAAAACTTGTATAGCCGTTGGATAAAAAGCCTCTTAAGAACACACAGAGTCCAAGGTGTTCTAATAACTACTTAAGTTTATTCTAGAGAGAAAATAACAAACAACCTGGTGAGAGCGCAGACATCTTGCGACCGTCTCCCAGGCAGAAACGAAACAAACTGATACATACAGAAACACTTCTGGTACATTCTGTAACATGATATCTTCCTCAGTGGTCAGGTGCTATACAGAACACAGTTAACCCCTTCGGTTACTTGTTACTCCTCACAGAAGGCCCTCTGCCTAGTTCCCTGCAACTTGGCTTCTCGCAACGAGGGAACCGCCAGAAGGCCCTCGGTGCTGGACCTCAGTGTCCAGGCAGAATGATGGAGGTGGAGACGCTCCTTCAGGTATACTGGACCGTGGATCCTGTGATGGGGCTCTTCCTGTTGTTCCCCATGCCCCTAAGGTTCAATCAGCCTTTTCAAAGGGCTTAGCCTTTAGTATGGCCTGCTGCCGCCCAGGGAACTCCCTGCCAATAAAAGTTCAGCAGGAATAATCACTGCCTTCTATTAGATATTGCCTCAGAACTGTATTATTTAGACAGGTCTTTGAAAATGAGAACTTTCTTTCACCAACCAGTATTTATGGATGTTTTTACTGAGGTTGTGACTGAGGGTTTGTTTGGGTTTTTTGCCGATGTTTTATTGTTATTGTGTTTTTTTAATGGTGTACACCAGCTTGTAGTTTTGCAAAAGTGTGGTGTATAAATATTTTCATATAAATAAATATAGCATAGCATCACTGACCATTTTACTTGGTTACAAAAGAAGCAAATGTTACGACATACAGCACTGCAAAAGGGCTTAAGGGGGTCCTCGTAGTCATAGTAGGGCTGGCCGGTGGACTCTGCCTCCCCACAGTACTGCCTTTAGCCCTTGCAGGACCAGGCATCGGGTTCCCATACCCCAACCCATGCAAATAAGAGACCAATGAGGCTGGTTTGGGGGTCAAAACAGGCCATAACTTTATTGAATACAGATGAAAGAGGTTTGGCTTGGGCATGGGGCAATCAAAATACTTCCAGCCCGCCCTTAGGAAGTGACGTGTGGTCAGTCCAGGCAGGGGTTCCTGAGACTTACATCACATATAGGGTGACCCCCGCAGGGACTGCTGTCTGGGGGAGTGCCTGTGGCCCTGTTCTCATCCAACAGGATGGAGTGAAGGGATGGTGGCTTCATGGTTGTAGCACCACTGGAGGGTCCAAATGATGGCAGACACTGACAGCAATGCTGAGTTAGGTACCTAATGGCAGTGACGTTGCTTCATGCTCCGGCACCGGGGGGGGGGCGGAGAGCAGGCGGGGCGGGGTACACATTCTGGGGGCATGGTGCACCACCCACATGGGTGTGGCACGTGTTCTGGGGTCAGGGACAGCCGCAATGGCACACTACCGGGATTGCGCTGCTGGGGGTGGCGCGCTCCCATCGCCCCCCTCTTCCTACACCCCTGCCTAATATCAGTGGGACTGCAGGCTGCCACAAGTAGAAGATCAGTCACCTCCATGATCAGAAATAATAATACTAATAAAAAACTATAGAACAGGGCAGGTGCAGTCATTTCCCAGAAAGTATAGCTGTTTCACTCTCATGCTGTGCTTATTTTCCTTTTCTTGACTATACTTTGCACAAATTTAGGTCTTGCCGAGCAGCGGGATACAGTACAAAAATAAGCAAGTAAAATCAGGGCTTGGAATGTGTTGCTGCAAAATTCCCATGGGAGATTTAAAAAGTAAATTGGGGACCTAGGCAGATAATAAAAACCAGAAACTCTGGCTGTGCATCCCGCGGGACAGTTTAGCTGACCCAGAATAAACTAACTGTGTTTGGAAACAGGAAGAGATTAGGATATAGGAGCCTAGTTAAGGAACAGATGAGCAGATTAATGCGTTCAGCATGCTATCCTAAAGTGTGAATCAGCACCACACACCAAATAGCAATGTGGTAACTTCAGTGCAGACATATTTTAAAAGACGAAACAACAGGTCTTTGCATTTTCAGATAGGATAAATCTCTAAAATTAATGGACAAGCCATAATGCAGGGAATTGTGTTATAGGATACACCTCTGGTAACCTTATAAGGGCCACATAAAGAGGCTTCAAGGGCCACATGTGCCACCCAAGCCTGAGAGCCTGCATAGCTCAGTTGGCCAGAGCATGATGCTGATAATGCCAAGGTTGCAGGTTCGATTCCCGTATGGGACAGCTGCATATTCCTGCATTGCAGCAGTTTGGACTAGATGATCCATAGAGTCCCTTCCAGCTCTACAATTCTGTGATTCCCCACTCCTGCATTGCAGCTTCTGTCAGATCTCATCATAATCTTTTGTGACAGGTTTCCCTGTTTTATAAATCATGAAAACCTCCCCATCAGCTACCACTTCATGGGAGGACCCCACATCTTAGCTACCCGTAAGCCCTCTGTCCTTGAAAAGAAAAGCTATGAAAAATTAGGAACATGTTTCATCCCTGGCTATTTATACAATGTGTTTCTCAGTGGAGAGTAATGCACTGGGGTGTGCATGTGTATGTTTAGCTGACTAACTCCTTTTTTGTGTTGTTGCTGCTTCCTCCCTCCCTTAGGAGAAAAATATGGCATCTTAAACTAAAGCACACTTCAGTCAGGCCCCACCCCACCCCACCCCACACTGCTCTCTCTGCCAGCAACAGCCACAAGGGTCCTTTCATCTTGCCTTCAAAGTGTGGAGGGGGAGGGGACGGGGCATATAAGAAAGGGAAGCAAACAAACAAATGAAAAGGGGGGGGAGAGGGAGGGAAGTCCAGTAAATAAATATTTCCCACCCTGTCAGGAATTGTTGGCTGGTGGAAAATTACGCAGACGAACACAAAACTGTGCTTAGTTCTAACTTGACTGGTTTTTTTTGTTTTTTGTTTGCCTCCTTCTGTGTAGGAAAATGGTGTGTTGTGCACACGGTGTTTTCCTCCTCCTCGTTGGCGGTGGGTCATGCCTGTGATTTCACCGCCTGCCCATGCACAGGAGAGCTGGTGGGCCCCCCAGAACGTGCGCATGCAGCTATAAACATGTGTGATGGTCCATGCTGCCGCGTGCTGCTTCTAATGCTGAAGAACTCTCCATGTAGGGAAAAGGTCAGGTTTGAAGTGTCCTGCAGTTTTGCGCTGTTCTCGGCTTTCCCCCTATCTTTTTATTATTATTATTTAAAAACCATTTTTCGACATCCTCGCCACTTCCCATGGTGGGAAGATTCTTGTCATCCCTCACATATTTTATCCACAGAAAAGGCTGCCCTGCCCTGTGCTTGGTGGTGAAGGCTGTGCCCCTGGTGTGCCACACTATCAGTGGTTCCCAAGGCTGTCTAGCCTGGGAAAAGCTGCATGGACCCGTTCCAAAATCAGCATTACATGCACTATTGTTCTTACTCTCCCTGATTAGAGTGCACACAATGAAAACAACAGCAACAGCCTCGTTTTCTAACCCTCCTCCCAACGCAAGGCTGTTCTTAGGCTGTCTGTTTTTCTTTCTATGAGTCTTCATAAAAACTAACCCTTTCCGTGCTATGCAAATCTCAGGCATTTGGACTGGTGTGGTGATATTTTTCTAGAGGGTGCTTCAGTCTTGCTGCCCGTTTTATCAACTGTGGACTAAAACAGTGGCAGAAAGCCCAGATTAGGGCAGACTCGCAAAGGCCCGCTGAAAATGGCAGAGACCAGATATACCTGCATTAAACAAAAACAAGGCTTTTATCCCAGCCACATCATTGCTAATTGCAACAGGGTCTTTTATGTACAAAGTACTCTGGGGTCTTTATCTCATTCACTCACAAGGCAACTCTTTCTTTCCATTCATTTTCTGCATTTCTCCTTGTAAACATATTAACAGTTATTTGGATGAATAACCTTTGAGGCTTGTTTTATATCACTGGAGGAAACTGGGGCGGTACAAGTGATTTGCCCAAGAATATGCACTTGGGCAACACTAGGAGAATTAAAATTCCATCTTTCCTGATCCGAGTCTTAACAATATTCATTGAGCCACATTGAAATGTTTACAAAGGACAAGGTCTGCCATGGGGCAAATCTCTAGGTCTGTTGGGCATCTGCTGGATACTGATGTAGCTGTGTTCTTCTTGGCAGACAAAGCCCATGAATCAAATGGCAAACCAATCTCAGAGACTGGCTAAAATTTGCACATACCTGTAGTATGGAGCTTTGTGGAGAATAGATTTCAATTGGCACTATTCTTCAAGTAAGGACCAGAGCATGTCCCTACATCAATCACATATAGCTTTGAGTTCACGCAGGGATGGGTTAAGAAATATGGAAGCCCTAAGTGATGTCAAGTTCAAGATACCCCATAGTGTTAACAAACAGGAAAAGTGTACCATTATGTAACAATGCAAAACATGAAATGTAGTCGTTTTTCCTTTTGTAGTTAAGAGACCCCCATAACTCGAGGCCCTAAACTATCTTACTCTGCTTGTGTGTAAATTTAACACTGAGTTCAGGATTAATTGGTGTACTGTGTTCACAGTACCTAGTTCAGTTCTGAGCCGTCTGCACACTGCATTAACTTTTAGAAAAAAAATCATTCAAATTATCCTTCACTTTCCCCTAACAGAGCTACAATTCTCCAAGTTTCTGGGGAAAAGGGATGGGCTGTTAAACCACCCTGAGAAATGTAGCTCTGTGAGGGGAGCAAGGGACTCCTGACAACTTTGAGCATTCCTAACAAACCACAGCTCCCAGGATTCTTTTGGGGAAGCCATGACTGTTTAAAGTGGTACCATAGTGCTTTAAACGGAGGGTTTAATTGCGTGTTAAGTCCTTTAAACCTTCTCCTTAAATAAATTCAGACAAGACTCAAATTTTGGTTTGTTTTTTGGCAGAATTTAGGCTACAACTTTATTGATTTCAGCAAGTGAGTGGTTGCATAGGCTCTGGTTCGACTAGTTCCCTGCACCATTGCAGGTAGCGCTGACCCAGGGCACCAGCATAGGTCAGCCTAGGATGGGCGGAAAGCCGGGGACATGCTATGTCCACCCCCTGGACTCAGGCACGGGCACAACCCCCTCACAGGGTTGACCAAACCATAGAGTCCCTGGATTCCTTTAACAGAATACCCTTCACATAGGGATGGTGAGAATGCTGCTCCATCCCTATCACCTGAACCAGAGCTTATCTGCAACCTTACAAGTTGTGACGATTTGCTATGCGGGAGGCGAAACCCAAATGGCACCAGCCAATCAGCCAAGTGGGGAAAATTCCTGCCGTGCCCCTGTCCCAATGACAGACGACACACGGTGGCATAGCAAGGTCAAGCACACAAGCCCTAAATATAGGGAGAGGTGGGCGGGTGTTCCGATGCACAGACCAAAGAGGAAGCTCAGGGTCACGTGCATGGGTATATATAGGTCCCTCGATCCATTTAGACAGCGCCCCATTGGCCTGATTGAACCCTGCATCGAGGGACCTACCAATAGGGTGTTGTGGCTATCCAATCGTACCCACCCACAACACAGGGTTTGGTTGCCAGGTCTCACTGCAACACTGAGGAAGGACACAACACTGAGGGAGGACACAATATGTGGTCTTAATCTTCTCTTCTGCAGGCTGGACCTACCCAGCAGCTCTTTCAGCCATTTCTCATAGGGCTCGAGTGTCCAAATACCTCACTAACCTGGCAACCCTCCTCTGGACATGCCTTCGTTCACCACCTTCTTAAAATGCGGCACCCAGAACTGGATACACTACTGCAGCTTGACCAGAGTAGAACTTTTTTTTACAATAGCTTTTTTTTAAAAAAAAAACGTAGAGTCCTAATTTCTGATGTGCTTATTTTATATTGTAGTTGAGGAATACAGATGAATAGCAGGAAGGGATTTCCTAGCTGTAAAGTGCACAATGTAAAGTGCACATTTTAAAAAGCCATTCCTAATTCCCCCAGCATGCATAGGAGAAGAGACCCAGAACCAGTTCGCTTTGACCAAACGCTTGCCACTATTTCTTTGCGATTGCTTTGTTCAATCCCCTAATGTTCTACGATTAGCTATTGCTAACAGGGAGAGAGACGTTCCAAGTGTGTTTTGAAATCTCTTGCCCACGGTAATAAAAAGATCACAGTATCAAGGCTCCTGGACAAATTTAGGCAACTGAATACTTCCGCCAAGCTCCCCTCCTCACCCCCTCAATGCCATCAATCACTCACATTACAATTGGCTTTCAAGGCCTGTCTAGGTCATATTATGACTCCTTTATTAGTGTTTAAGGTCACTGGGATACATGCAAGTGCATCCTATATCAGGAAGTGTAGCACGTCTCCAGAGTGAAATATCTGGCGTTGAGCAGGAGCTGTGGCTATGACTCGGAAATCCAGGGAAGCAAGTTAAAGGCAGACAGGCTCCAGGCGCCGCATGGCCTCACAGCAGATAGAACGAAGCGGAATAATAGAGGCTTTTCCTGCCATTCTCAGGACTATGTTTTATTTCTGTCAGACTTTCCCATTCAGCTCCTACAAGCTATTCTCCATTATGTCCGACTGACCGCAGGTTGTAATTCAAGAGAAAGTGCTCCCAGAAAGGCTGCTACGTAGCCCTGGAACGTGACACAGTATGATTTCATATTGGCACCAGGGGACTGTTCCTGCAGGAAGGCAGATTAGAAGTGTGCAGTGTACCCGTTCAGTAGGTGAGTGCTAGACTGTGTGTCTCTGGGTGGCCGTGGAGGAGATTTATTAGCTTTCTTGCTGGCATTGGACTGTGGCTAGACTTGGCAAGCTCGTATGATATTTATTCATATACTTAGGCATTCTGTCACAGAATAGCAGACCCCGCCCCTGCAGTACCACCAAATGACTTAATTTTTTTTAAAAAAATTAAAATTAAAAGAAAATTATGGAGAAGGCATATCAAAGCCTATACATCCCAATGCAAAAGAGTACCGTCGTTTGGATGGCTCATTGTTGTACATGGATACCTTAATGATATGATTTCATCACATTCATTCATGAATCTGGATTGCAACTCCACCCAATCTGAAGGACTAGTGGAACAGCATTTAAAAATAAAACCTAGTAAAATTACATTGTGTAGAATAAAATTACTGCAAGGCACCTTAATTTCACCAGTGGAAACTGGGCCAAAGAAGAAGTGGCTTGTTAAGTGTCCTGAAAATGTTCTAAGTGGATTGGAAAGTCTGCAGGAGAAAATAGTTGTTCATTTCTGGAGCAGTCACTGTGAGCTGGGACACCTCACAGTTGCCAACTGGATCTTGCTCAAAATTGCGCTTTCGTGATTCTGTCTTTAACGTACAGAATTTACATTACGTGTGTTGTGATTTTGCACGCACTCGCCAGAACTTGAGCTAAAAAGCAAAGTGCCATTGTCCAGCTGACTGAGCATGTTACTATAATAAATTTTTGGGATGCAGGTGGCGCTGTGGGTTAAACCACAGAGCCTAGGGCTTGCTGATCAGGTCGGCGGTTTGAATCCCTGTGACGGGGTGAGCTCCCGTTGCTCAGTCCCAGCTCCTGCCAACCTAGCAGTTTGAAAGCACGTCGAAGTGCAGTTAGATAAATAGGTACCGCTCCAAGCGGGAAGGTAAATGGCGTTTCCGTGTGCTGTTCTGGTTCGCCAGAAGCGGCTTTGTCATGCTGGCCACATGACCTGGAAGCTGTATGCCGGCTCCCTCGGCCAATAACGCAAGATGAGCGCCGCAACCCCAGAGTCGGTCACGACTGGACCTAATGGTCAGGGGTCTCTTTACCTTTTAAGTCCCACTGAGTTCAATAGGGTTTTCTCTGGTATGTTTCTGATCATTCTCACAGTTTCCATTGTTGCTTTTGTTGTGGTTCGTATATTTCGCATTTTCCCCTGACAGGAACTCAAGGCAGCTTACAGCTAAAATGTTATTTCATTCCATTTATCTGTTGAAGGTGTTGTACACGATCCCTTCCCTCGCACATATTTTTTTCTTTACAACAATCCTGTGAGGTAGGTGAGACTGAGAGGTTGTAATTGACTCAAGAGGATTAATGTAGATGTGTATATGACATATATGTGTGCAGTGAGATTAAATGTGGGGAAAGCTTCTTGATATAGAATAATACATCCCTATTTTCACCTGAAAAATGTTGGAGCATATGATATTGTAATCCCCTGCATCAGAACACACGAAAATTGCTTTTACTACCACGGCCTATCGATCTCAAACCTGTCCACTAATGGCTGACGGCAGCCTGCCATTTCTGTCCGCCTCTGTGTCTACCCCCCCAAAGCCCAGGAAAGCTGTTCAAGCCCTATCTCTGTTGGTCGCTGACATTTGCACTTGCCCACAGGAACTGGGCAAAGGCTGTTTAGCTGAAAGATGTGAGCAAGATACTTTATCAAAGGAAACAAATGGCACGGCGCAGACTTTTAATGATTCACATTAACTTCATGGTTGTGTGGAAGTTGAATGTTAGCACACACAAAAAAACCCACCTCTTACAACAATGAGAATTTGATAAATAGCAAGGTTGGATGTAGGTTTGGGTGTTTTGACCTTTAAAGTTGGGTTCCTTTTTGCTTTGCAATAAAGCTTTCTGGCAATGCAACACACTTTCAGGGAAGCCAAATAACTTGGGGCATTCATACTATAAATTTCAGTTCATGGGGTAGCAAAATTCTGCTGTTCTGATTTTTCTCCCCCTACCGCTACACTTTGTTTCTCTCACTCTCCTCCAAGCACACTTTATAAGAACGCAATAAAAATAATGCAGGTTCAGAACTGGTCCACATTTCAGCACATCACTTCATGTTCTCTCTCTTTCCTGGCAAAAACATCTGATGGTTGCTTGAGTGTTACAACACTAGTGACATTTTTACTCCTCTCCCGTTTGCCCTCTAAGAAAGTCCAGGCAAGGAACCTTTCTCTAGACTTCAGTGATCAGTCGTCTTGGTGGCGTTGGACTCTCCTTATGTCAAGTTCTTTACATCTGTAAAGCGGGTGTCACTAAACCCAGCGGGTAAAAACTATTCTGTGCTTCAAGTTCACATACTGCTGGGCTAAATTTAAACTTGGCTTCTTTTAAAGAGTTTGCTGGGGTAGATTCAATATTTTGTTCTGCGGTTCAGTGAATAATTATAAAAGTTATTTCGTTATAACTTTAGAACGTCATACAATTTTCTTTGTGAGCAAAATATGGCAAGCATTTCCCGTGTTGCAAAGAACCCATCTCTGATTACCCTCCACCTCCCCCTTTGTCCTTCTATAAGAGTGATAGGAAACCTGAGGTCCAACAGATGTTTCTGAACTCCCATTTGCCATCAGAGTGAATGGTCATGAACGATGGGAGTTGTAGTCCAGCAACATCCGGAAGGTCATAGGCTCCCCAAGCCTGTTCTATAACATCGTTGAAAAATTGTACATAGGCATTGCATAAGCTTTCAAAATATAAAGTGTTGTGGGTGGGGCAGAGATTTTGGTGTCTCGTATTCATTTAGGAACCTGTTCCCCTTTTTAACTTATTTCATACAAGGGAGGCTCTGGCATCCTGCTTGTTCCTCTCACTTCTCAGCCCCTCCCTCCATGGTAACCCCTTAGACCAGGCATCCCCAAACTGCAGCCCTCCAGATGTTTTGGCCCACAACTCCCATGATCCCTAGCTAAGAGGACCAGTGGTCAGGGATGATGGGAACTGTAGTCCAAAACATCTGGAGGGCCGAAGTTTGGGGATGCCTGCCTTAGACCTTCCCGTTCCTACCCCATGCAGCTACTAAGCCCCATTTTGACTTGATGGTTTATAAAGCCCTACATGGTTCTGGACCACGGTATCTGAGAATCTTTCTCTTGCCCCTACATCCCATCCACCTACTCACTTAGATCAGTGGATGAAGATCTGTTGATGGTGTCACATACTCCTATGGTAAAGTACGCTGGGACTCATGCATGTGTATTGGGTGTTGTTGCACCGGTTCTCTGACAGTCTCTTCCCATAGGAATGAAGAAACATAACCTGTCATCGGTATGTTTTCATTGTTTGTTGAAAACTTTTCTCACAAGCCTTCAAAAATCAGCCTTTTTATAACTGCTATTTTTAATTATTGCTGGTTTTTATTTTTAATACTGTTTTGTGATTGGTTGTGTTTATGTTTTATTTCTGTCCGTAATTCAGGTATTCATGGAATGTAGAGTGGTTTTAAAATTATGAAATATTAAAATTAAAAAACTCTCCAGTCCTTTTCAATCAATCATCTGGTGCCATTTCAGGCGTTGTGTGCTTTAAAGGGCTTAATTTAAAGAAAAATATGAAATACTTGGGAAACTGAGAGAACGGCAAGTTTTAAAGATATTCTAGCATCAGCCCGGCAGGGTGGGTGGGTGTGGAATGAAACAGTAAGAACGGTTTTGACACAACATTTTATGATTTCACTAGCCATCTCTTTGTTTTCACCCACAAACATTTTCTCTTTCTTCCATGGAAAATATGGGTCCTGTGTGGCTCCAAGTGCCAAGCTGAGTCTAGATGCCAAGTTGATTTTCTATCTTCTTCTTTTTACATTTGCAATTTTAGAGATGTTAATCTAACAGTTTTTTTGATTTGTCCAGCACCTTTAACATGGTTTTGAGAAACCTTGAAGTAATTACTGAAAACAAGTAAACTTAAGCTATTTTAAATGCCAGTTGGCCCTAATATAATTTCTTTGGCATAGTTAAGTGGTGTTTGTGGTAGTTTTGCCGCCGTTCAGGCCAGAACACTAACTCGAGTCATCTGGGTATGGCGAGCTTTAGTCTCTACAAAAAGAATGTGGGTGGAGGAACAAGAAGATGGATCTGATTCTCCTCATAAATAGTGCTTTGAGTCACACTCAAGGATGCTAAGGCTATAAGGATGCCAATGTAAAAAGAAGTGTCAAAAAAACCACATCTTATATCTGATTAACCTTTCCCCTTTTTCTTCTATTGGCCTCTAGGGAAACAACAGTGACTTTGCTGGCATCAACTCACATGCATCAATTCTGCTGAGGAAATTATTCATTGTGAAAATGTTGTGAAGACATTCATCAAACAATGTTTGGTGGGCGGGGGGTGGAATTAGGCTTCATTGACTAGACCTTGCTTTGCCCTTCATTAGGGGATATAGCTTTTGAGCATCAGGCTCGTGCCATAATTGTACCAGATTGGAAGATAAAAGACCCACTGCCCTATCCACAACCAGGGCTTACTTAACTTCCAGGTAATAAGTTGCTTTTGCTACCAGCTTCTTCCTGGTCCAAATTATAGCTTGTTTTTGAGCTTGTGCCAGGCATACACAAAACAAGCAGATGGCTTTTATTTACAATGCAGGTCCAACCCACCTCCTTCCTAAAGCTGCATGCTGGAAGAATAAGAATAATAGACACATGTCTCCAACAGTAAGCCTGTCATTAGGGAACATGATATTAGCACATTGCTATACATTTCCTCCTGTAAGCTTAATTGAATGTTACAAAAGTAGTAAACCTAGTTAACTATTAACTTAATAAATATGTGCCGGCATTGAAATTGCAAGCACGCCTACATTTGGAAGCATACCTAGAACTACTTTTCTGCTTCATCTTAGCTTACCTTCACTTAGGGTGCAGTCCTGTGGTCCCTGTTGGGAGTCCCAGGAACCATAGGATATTGTGGACTCCCTCCTTTCATAGGCTGAGAGGAAGATCCACCTTAGAAATGGAGGTCTGCTGCTGGAAGTCCTCCCTGGATGGTGGTAGAATTGTCTACTGTCGGTGTCCCTTTGCCATCAGTGGTAGGAGTGTCTTGGATCCACAGGAATCCTCCGATCTCTTCAGGCCCATGAGAAGGGTGGCAAACTATACCAGCACTAGAAGTATTTCCCCTCTCATTTTAAAAAAACTCAGTGGCAGAGCAACTGCATTGCATGCAGAAGTTCCCAGGTTCAGTCCCCAACATCTTCATGTAGGACTATCCCAGGCACCCCCAAACTTCGGCCCTCCAGATGTTTTGGACTACAGTTCCCATCATCCCTGACCACTGGTCCTGTTAGCTAGGGATCATGGGAGTTGTAGGCCAAAACATCTGGAGGGCCACAGTTTGGGGGTGCCTGGACTATCCCCTGCCTGAAACCCTCCTGCCAGGCAGTATAGACAGCCCTGAGCTAAATGGACCAGGGATCTGACGTGCTATAAGGCAGCTTCCTATGTTGCTCCTCAATGGACTCTTCTTCCAACTTCCATAGGCATGCCAAAATCAGCTTAGGCAGGCCAGGACACAATGGGGCTAATGCTGGTCACTACAGCATCTTTCCTTCCTTATTCCTTTTAAAAATATTATAGTTGGGAGACAGCCATCTACACAGGCAGTTTGTTTCAGATGCTCATTTTTAAATTATTATTAAAAATACATTATCCTTACTCATTCTCAAGGTAAATGTAAATGTGTTCAGAAACGGCAGCAGAAGCAAGCATATACAGTACATGGGTTGTTTTTAGTAAATGTAGATATGCACATGAGCTTGATTTGGGTGCTGCTTTTCCTTTTATTCTGATTTACCAATAATTGCTGTCATAATGCTACCATAATTGAAATGCTATGTACATTTAATTACAACCATTGTGCTATTTTACATTTAAAAAAATACCAGGTTGGCTCAGGGTGCGTGTGGGGTGTGTGGGTTATGTTTTGCGTTGTGTTTCCTGGGGCCCTAAGGAACCTAGTTCTGGCTCTGCATTGTATGGGGAAACCAATGTCTGCCAAGGAGTCCATACAGGCAGTCATTTCTTTTTCCAATCGACATCCCTGGAAAGGGAAATTATGGTAAACCCAATGGTGCAAATCCTCTTTTTTTAGTGATACATAAGTGCCACCCAAGGTGGTTTGCAAATATGAGCTAGTTTCAGATGATGCAGATGGCCATTCACCGCAAGGATAATGAAATCCATGTAGGGAAGAAGTCGCCCACTACAAGAGCAATGTGCTGGGGCAGCTCAACCCCTAACTTTGAACCCCTTTCATTCTTCTTTACATTGAGCAGACCGTACTGAGACAGCTGCAGTCTCTGTTTGAGTTTTATTCTTGAGCCACAACAAGGCCCAGTGGTTATTGTGCAAACTTCTATTCCCAATTCAAACCAGATATTTTTGTGTGAAGTAAAAAAAAAAGTCATGCTGGAATCTATTCTGAATGGAGAGCAGAGATGAGAAAAAGTGGGAGCAGGGCACGTATCTGGCACGAGTTCTTCTCAAATGTTTGTGTTTTGAATTGAAAACAAACAATTCCAAATGGCTACTGGGGCTTGTTTTTCGAAGAACTCCAGAACAGCAGTCTCTTGTGGCTTCTGCTACTGAGGATCTGAAAAAACCCAAGTCTCCCAAAGTGCTATTAAAATTAATGGGTCTTCACACTGCAGCAGCATACATTCCGTTTCTGTGAGCCACCTCTAGCCGCCATTTTTAAAGCAAATCAGGTGGGCAAGGCAATCTTATGGTCCTGGTATGCTGAGTGGCTGCTATACACGGGTAAGCATATCAGTGCAAGCATATTGGCTGGATGCAGAAGAATGGTGGGAGGAACCAGCTGGGGAACCTGCAAGGGAAGAAGATTCATAGCCAAGGGATTGGCGGTGGGATGATGATGAGTGGTCAGAAGGAGAAGAGGGAGAAAATAAGGAGAAGGTGTTGGAAGCTGAAGAGGCGACAGTGAGCAGAGAGAGTCTGCAGCAGAGTAGTCCAGACTTGGAGGCAGAAGCAGAAACAGGAGAAGGAGGGAGGCCAAAAGGCAGAGATGAGTCTAGCTGGTGAAGAGGCACATGTGTCTCCCCCTCCTGCTGCAACAAGCTCTCCCAGAACCAGGAGAGGCATGAAGAAGCCAAAAGAGAAGTTAGCTTCATGCAGGCACAGTCTCAGATTGCTTGGGGGGTAACCCTAGAGAGGAAGGGACTTGGGCAGCTGTAGGGAGGTCTCAGTAACTGCTTCATGTGGGGAAGACCTGCCAGATTTGAGTTTGTACTCATTAGGCTACATACTCTTGTGCAAATCCTGTTTTTGCTCAGTGTTATATACTGCTGGCTCTCTCCTGTCACATATTCACAATCCCGTGCTCATGAAGTCAACAACACAAATATAGATGAAGAAACGAAAAAGCTAACATGGCAATCGCATGGCAATGCTGATATGCAAAATCACAACATCCCTGAAAGCTGAACTTCTGCCTCCAAAGCAGCATTGCACACTGATCATGCTCCCACATAGCTGTGCATGGAAGTAGCAGTCAATGCATGGCTGTGTCTGAATGACTCCATAACAGGCTTTTTCACTTTCCTTCATCTATTTTTATTTGGATACTGCTTTTATAGAGTTGGTGGTTTTAGCTGATTTTAATGTATTAATTATTTTATGGTGCTCTCAATATTTTTTGTATGATGCCCTGGTAATGTATCTGAAAGGTGGGGGTATTAGTAAATCTAAATAAATATTTTAGAGTGCGGGGTCGTCAATATGCAGACACCACCTAGCTATCCTCAGCAAATTCTGATTTGTCTGAATTGGCTTCAATTCATTATCCCTCATTCAGACAACTGCTGACTCTGAGCACGTTCAACTTGAATTTGATGGAGACAAAATGAGTTAGGTAAACCCCATGCTATCCATTTTGATACATGAGGCCTGTGTTCTCTTGCTGAGTCTTATGATGATGATGATGATGATGATGATAATAATAATAATAATAATTAATACCTTTATTGTCAATGTACAACCTGTGTACAATGAAATTAACCAAGCCTCCCCCCCACAAACATTCAATCTCATTGCACTCTCACAGCACACCAACCCCGAAAGTCAGTGATGTGCCATGAGTGGTTGCAGTATTCACTAGGATCCTGTTCTCCAATGTACATGTGGGGGTAGAGAAGGAGGCAGCGGAAGTCATCTCCAGTGACTCTGCTGCAAATGTTTTAACTTATAATACTTCATTTGCAGGCATCACATTATGCTGCTGTCAGGGACTAAACCCCGAGTCAGCAAAGCATTCTAACTTCCAATTTTCACCTGCTGCATCCTCAGGTACACCCCAGCAGTTACCTTCTGCTGGCCCAAAGGTATTCCTTCCTCAGTGTAACTTCTTCCCAGTGGCATACGGTTGCCTTGTCACCAGTGTGCAAGGAAGTTTTATAATGTTCCTGTCCCACTCAGAATGCATAATTCAAGGACAGAAATCATTCTGCTAGGGCATTCAAGGATTTTGTTTAGTCTGCATGTCAAAGTGAACCAAATGACCTACCGGTACACACCCTAAACTAACGTGCAGAACCTAGTGCAAACATCAGCCTCTGAATTTTGCAATGCAGTTTTTGCTGATGTACAAAAATATGTGGGAAATGCCTTAAAATGTGCATATTTCAAGAAATATGGTCAAGCACCTTTAAAAGGTCACAAATATGAAAAATAAGGTAAAAGTCTAGATTTTATAGATATTTATAGGGATAATGTCCAAGTTTGTTCATTATTTTTTTTTAAAAAAACACCCTCTTATGAATTAAAAAATTAAGTCAACAGAATGGAAGTAGACAAAATTTTATTTGAATGAATAAGTATAGATAATGGGTTGCACCCAGTGCTAGTCCCATTCAAAAGAATAAACATGACCACTTTCAATGGGTCTACTCTGAGTAGGGCTAGCACCAGATCCAGTGACAGGTTGTAGTTCGGTGGCAGAACACATGCTTTGCATGCAGTAGGTACAAAGTACAATCACTGGCTAGAAATCCAACCTCCCACCCACTGATCTCAAACCCGGGAGAGCTGTTGCTAGTGTATTCTAACCTGGGATTTTGGACCACAACATCCATCATCCCTAACCATTGGCCATGTTGGCTAATGGGTCCAAAACATCTAGAAGACACCAGATTGGGGAAGTATTCATGTAGGCAATACCGAGCTCGATGAAACAATGGTCTGGTGGTATAAGGCATCTTCTTCTGTTTATCGTTAATATGTGTGAGTTCAGTTTTTCGGGATCCTGGTTTACATTATATTGCTGCTGCAGGAAAAATGGTAAGCATTAGGCTACCTCAAAAACAATGTTAGAATACAGTACTGATATTTCCAGACGTAGGCAAAAACAAGAAAACAAGGCATTGCCATTGTCATTCCAGAATTAAGATACAAGTGTTGCATTTGCCATGAAGATCTTATAGCCAAAGACACTTCAACATAAATTATGTATGTTGATTACTTCTCAACTGCGGATGAAGCCCATCAATGTGTTGTAAAGATCTTAGGACTTTGATCAGACTTCTGGCAGTGAGTTTTAGGCTGTAGAAAGTATGGAACAGTGAGCTAGAAAGGAAAATGTATAATATTTTCTGGCTCAAGTGCAGCAACAATGAAGAGATAATTTTTTAAAAAAAAAAAGATGGGGAAAGGTGTTTATTAGAGCCACTGGTAATTTCCAACAGCTTTTCCATAATGATATCATGTTTTTCCTCCCATTACTTAGAGTTTTTTTGCACGCACTTCACTACACTATTTGAAAGCAGCATATCAAATCAAATAAATTAAGTTCCTGTTCTTTCCTACCTAGCTGTGTCCTTCTTGGGAAACTGGAGAACATCCCTAAAATAAAAGTACAGGAAAAATACTCAATATACTAATAACTCTCCTCATCCTTGGTCCCCAAAGCATGGTAAAAGTTGAACTTGGCACAGAATAAAAATTCAATGTTTTCTATCCTGTAACTATATATTGTGTTATTATGGGAGAAGTTGGTTTTTCCAGTACTGATTATCATTATTGTTGTTGTTTTCCAGATTTAATAGACAATGTATTCATCCACTGACACCCATCCAAGAGTGAGAATGCGCTTTTGGATTTCATTTTGGCAAATAACAATAACGTGTTTTTTTTTTAAAAAAAACCCAATTTAGATGCATCATAAACAGTTACAGGCCACAATTCAGATTGCTCTGTACTGCCCTGGGAAACAAGGGTTGAAGGATGGAATACAAATTTATCATCAGCATCATCATATTGAATAAGACATAAAAACACAAAACAATGTGTTCCAGATATCGCTATATTAATTTTGTTCAGGACTCCCAGACACCCTATACAAATTTATTAAAGACCAATGTAATGTTCTAATTGGCTACACTGGTGAAATCATGGTACAATGTGGAGGGGATCGTTCCCCCCCCCCCGCTTTTTGTTTTTTACTGACAAACAAACAAAAATCCATTATCTACAGCAGTGTGTAAATGGAGATGTCTGTCAGGGTGGGTTTGTTGGTGAATGTGAGAGACAATGTTATCTGGAGTCCTTGGCTTGTCGGTTTTAACTACCATTGGACTGAATGATCATCACAAAATGGAAAAAAGAAGGAATTTTCTTCCTTACTTTATTTTTACTGGAGATTAGAACCGACTGTTGTATCCCTCATAAGTGCAGAATTGATCCACTTGCGCGAATTATCTCTATAGAGCAACCTTCCCCCAACCGTTGCCCTCCAGATGGTTTGAACTACAACTCCCAACAGCTCCAGGCGGCAGATACAGATCTCCAAAAAGCTACTTACTGTTTTCAGACTTTTTTTGCATTTGTGCTGACAGTGAGCTATGGTCAATTTGGGTTTAGGCACCGAATGCATGAACCTGTCAGTGGTTTGGGGTGTTTGATGAATCTTTGGGATCCCTTTGTGCCCCACAGTTTTGAGAACGCTGGGGTCTAGGAGATTAAAAATCTGCAAAACGTGGATACATTTTATGGCACTTGTAGATCTGAATAATACTATACGTTTTGTTTTTTTAAATTGAACTAAGATTCCAGCAACAAAGATATGAGGGGCTCGGAAAGGATGAGGGGAAAGAATGAAGACATGTGGTGATATTCAACATAGCACTAAGCAGAATGTTCCATAGCACAAGGATTTCTCATTGCATAACATAATTATCTCCCTCTCTCTTTACTCTGCATGCCCAATGTCTACTAGGCCCAACGACTGTGTTCCACCTCCATTGTCAGTGGGTGAACATTATGGTCTCTCTGGTGGGCATTTTGTCTGTGCCCTTGGCATTTCTTTTTACAAAGTGTATATGTCAATGCTTTACATAAACCATGGGCAATTGTGCATTACAGGTGATAGCATTACTAGGGCTGCAGATGACAAAGCCTTTGAGGCTGTTGCCAAATGGCAATTACCCTTGTGTGCCCATGCGTGAAGGCTATTTCCTAGCATTGAATTTCGCTTTTTTTTTCAAGGGATAGTTTATTTTTTGCATTGCTTAACAGCATGCCTCCTGTGAGCTGGCCAGAGCCAAAATGCCTGCTGAGGTCCTTACCTAGTTTGTTCTTCTTGACCTCCCACTTGACTCTGCTACACCTCGCCTGAGATGGAGACACTGAACTCCTTTCAGGTTCTCCACTTAGGAGTGTTGAAGTGTTAGCCTTGCAGTCCGGTGTGCAAGTGGCTGGTAAAATGGGTGCATGTGAGGCAGAGGGCAAATTCCTACCGTGACAGATAACTTTCCAGCAATCGCAGGCATGCCGATCCAAAGGTGAAGAACGGGGTCAAGATTTGAGATAAAGGGAGTGAGCGCTTCGGAGTGCCTGCTTATGTGTCTAAGACAAAATGCTAGAGCTTAATCATCTCTGTTTCACCCTTGTGTCAGCAGCGAAAAGCTCCCTTTGGATTTCAACTTGAGCTTTCGGAACATCAGATAGCAGGGATGAGCAGGTGCTGTATTTAGGCTTCAATTCTATGAAATAAATTCAGTGGAACTTAGAAATGCCTCCCCACAGAAGATACTATGGCCCCAGACTAAGGTGGAACCCACAAACATATAAAAAGTATTTTAAAGTGTTTTTAAAAATACATTGAATTTTCTATAAGGTTCGTTATCACCAAATAGTGTCACATTGTATATTGCACTTAAAACACACTTAAAATGTTTTATTTGCACCTGTATAGCTGAGTCCTACCGGTAAGTTTGTCCAACCACTTGGACATATTGAGCAAACAACCAGGGTTTAAGGGTGATCCTTGAGAGACATGGGCTTAGCCAGGATTTATTTTAGGGGGGGCAAGCTTTATGTTAGGAGGGGCGGCAGAACTGAGTCATCTGCAACACAACTGGTCAGTTAAGTATTTTTATTTATTTACTGTGTGTGTGTGTGTGTGTGTGTGTGTGTGTGAAATGCTCCCCCAGAACCCCCTTGGCTATGCCCATGTTGAGAGATCATTTATCGTATCATTTATGAAACTGATTTTACCATCTTTATACTATCATATGAAACTGATTTGACCAGTTATCCATGCTTTCACAATATCAACATTAGACTGGGGGCACCACAGGAGATGCAGCAACTAAGATTTGGACTAGAGTGCAAAAGGCAAGAGACACAGGGTGCTGCCGAAATGTGAGACCCGCAAGGTCCGCCACTGTCCAAAGAGCTGGGAGACAATGGATAAACTTTTCCATTCAGAGTCCTTTACAAACTGTGGGATGGTCTGGCCATTTAATTTACTTACTCCATCTTTCTGTTTCCTTTTATGCTGCAATTAAGTGGAATAAGCAAAGCGGTGAGTAGGACGGAAGTGTCCTGTCTTATCTCTTGTGCCTTTCAAACTTTTCAATTACTATTTTCTTGGGAACACAAGCTGATTTCCTTTATTAACAGCAAAAAAAAAACTGTTCTCCCTTCCCACCACAGGCCTCAACTCCCCACACCTGACGGCAAGCTTTATCCAGACAGCGTGCAGCTGAACAATGTGCTGTCCTGCACAGGACACAATATCAGACAGATTCTCCTTCCTACTCATTGTTGCATACCTTGTTGGTGGTTCCATTTTTGAGTTACAAGAATACAGGGCGGGAAGCGGGGAGCCACGAGCCCACAGATGTTGCACCATATAGATTGGTGGTGAGAGAGGAAACAGGAGGAAATGGGAGAGACAGAGGAAATGGGAAAGGACAATTATATGCGTGCACAAAATGGAAGGTGGTCAAATAAGGCAAACAAATAAACTGACTGAACAAACAACAAACAAAGCTGGAGAAAATAGAGGGCTAAGTCTGGGATTTCCTATATGAAAGTATTTCAGGTTAGGAACCTAGAAAGCTGCTTTACTTACACCAGCTGCCTTCTACTATGTGTCCACCAAGCCATTATTGTCCATTATGAGGGTCAGCAGCTCTCTTAGCTACCGTGTGGCTCTCCAAAAGGTGTTGGACTACAACTCCCATCAATTGGCTGGGATATGTGTGATGGGATTTGTAGTCTGGAGTGCCACGTGTTAACCAGCCCTGACCTATGTCTCAGCCCACACTACCTGATCTCCTTAGCTGGAGGACCTCTGCATGCAAACAAGAATTTTTAAATAAATAAGCTAGTAATATAGGAGACTGCTTTATATTGAGTCAGACTGTTAGTCCATCTCAGTCAGTACTGCCTACACAAACTGGCAATGTCTCTCCATGGTTTCAGGCTGGGTTCTCTCCCAGCCCGTCCTAGAGATGCAAGGGATTGAACCTGGGACCTTCTACATGCAAAGTTATGGTCCTTCCTTAGGCTACAATTCCCTGGTTCTTTAATATATATTTGGATGGCTCTTTTGTAGGATACCCACACAGATGCCCCCATGTGAGTTCCCCATCAATGGACTACACAGCTGACCGTACCAACTATGCATACTCTGCGTGTTGGATGTCCAACTTCATCAACTTCCAGGGGCACCTTGTATTTCTGTTTTGCATAACATATGAGGTCCTTGTGTCCAATACAGGAGGAAATATATAGAAGGGAGAGGCATCGAGCAGGCCTGCACACTACTGGTGACCCTCTTAGCCAAATGCAGCCCAACAAGTACCGTAAGGCAGTCAACAAGAAGCTTAAAAAACCTCTCACTTTGCTGCCTGCATAGGAATGGAAAAATGGGGAAATGATCAAACAGTATGACCGGTGAGCTGCAATTACTTTGGATGGTGCTAAGACAGATGGTGGACTATCATTCATCAGAGGTCTTTATGTGGAGGCTGGATGTCATTAGCAGGCAACTGGGCTAAGGTCCCTTCCAGTTCTATGATTCTGGCCTATGCAGGAGATTCTACAGCAAATTTTACTAAGATATCAGGAATGACCTTTTACTGTGTCAGAGTAATAGGCCATTTCAGTCAGTACTGTGTCTAGCATGGCCTTCAAGAAGAGGTCTTTCCTAGATTGGCTCCATGAGATCTTTTAACCTGGGATGGAATCTGGGCCATTGCATGCAGCCATTGAGCTCTGTCCCCACACCCTCCACTGATACAGCGAGGGCACAAATGGTGTTATCACACCCATGACAATCTCCATTTGCAGTAGATAATGATTGTGTGCCTCTGATGTGCTATGGATTCATAGCAATGTAGAAACTCTGCAGGTTAAATATGTACCAGAACATTCTGGTGGTTAACCAGCAGAAAACCACAGTCTTCTGTTTCTTTACACGAGATCTTATGCTGGTAAAAATGCTGTATAATTTGTTTGTTTGCTTGTTTGTTTCTTTGTTCATTAATTTGTTTAATTTCTCTCTTGCCGTTTGTCAACAAGCCACAGACAGTTTACAACTTTAAATCAACAGCAATAAAAAAAATTAGGCTAGAGTTAAAACATAATATACAACAAACAACTCTTTAATTTCACAGCATTCTGATGTCTGGTATGGCTCTCATTCTTATTCCTCAGAAGCCTGGATGTATAAAAATGCCTTCAGCTGATAATGAAAGGTAATCAGTGAGGGGTGGAGGATCAGACTGCCAAAGGGACAATCTTCCATAGTTGGAGTCCACTGCTGAGAAGGCTCCATCCCATGCCACCACCAAATGTATCTCCTTCCATAGGTGGGCCCTTCCATAGGTGGGACCAGCACGAGGACCAGTGCTACTCTTTGGAAATAAAAACAGGAGCAGAACCAGAAGCTGCAGAGTGCCCACAAGTTGCCAAGCTGCCGCAGGATGCTACCACAGCCAATGGTAAAATATGCTGTGAGATCAACAGGGTTGGACTACCGTCGACTTTCTCCCAACAGAGATCATAAATCAAGTCATTTTCACGCCAAAGCTAGGACTGAACCAGTTTGAAATGGATTCAGATAATCAGTATCCTCCATGCCTGCTGTAACTTGAGTAATAAGCAAAAAACCCATCTTTGTAAAAATGGCATAGGATTTATAACAAATCTATGATATTTGGAGTTCACTTTACAGCAGTGTAATTGAGATCGTAACCTTTTGCATTTTCAAGACCCAGAAAGGAAAAAGCTTTTTTTCCTCTAAGTAAGCTTTTGATATGTTCAAATATCAGCCCTATTTTCAGAATATGCGTGTAACAAAATATACCCACTCCGGAGCCTTATCTTAACAAGCAGCAAAGAAGTGTCTCGCCTACTATCTGCACCTTGCGAAAAGAAACAATGAGCAGCCGAGGCAGACAGCAAGGCAAGCGCTAGTACAACTCCTTCCCCAGAGAACGGAGGGAATGAATGGAGGAGTGCTAATCATCACCCTGCTGGGAACAGAGGTAAAGCCACTACAAGAAACAGGAAGGGTGTAGACAGGATCTGAGTGCAGCTGCAGTTTGGCTAACAGGGACTGCTCCCACAGGCTTTGATCTGTATGAGATTATGGGACTCTGCGCCATTAGATTAACAGTGCACTGAACTGGGGGTTGTTTGTGTTCTATGGAAATCTTCAATGAATTGTATCCTCACTACATGCAGGCACCAAAATGGACCATGCCATTCCTTCTCCGATACACCAGATGCTTGAAGAGTCTGCATACTTATCCACAAATGGCATTGTCTCTCAGCAGCTGAATCTGGAGATCTCCTAGCTCCGAAGCTTATGTTCAACACCTCCAGCAGCTTCCCACAAGTCAGAGGTAATAAGTTTGAGGCGGGCCATTGACTCCTCTTCCCAACTTGGCTTCTCTCATTCAGAATATTTATGATGTCAATGTATCAGGAAGGGGGTGCAGTTCAGTGACAGAGCACACATGCTGCATGCAAAATGATCAACCTCTGGCATCCTCAGGCAAGGTTGGAAAAGACTGCAGGCTGCAATCCTGGAGAGTGGCTGCCAAACAGTGTTGACAATATGGAGCTAGGTGGACCTTAGTTTATTGCTGCAAAGAGATAGCGCTAAACTTATAATTGGTTGGGAAGTATATGCTATTCAGTGGTTTCTCTGGTTTACTCTATTTGCTCCTTGGCCTGGGAAAATTCCTGAAGCCTAACATGGAAGAAGTGCAGAGAAGGCTCATTATGAGGTCTATGTTGGACTTCTTTTTGGCACTAGAGTTGCTGCTGCTGCTGCTGCCTAAGATGTAGACTCGACTCTGCTTTTTCTCAAAATATGGACTTCTTATCTCTTTGTCACCACAGTATCTGACTCCTTCAAAGCATAGCATTCAATCCAGTATAACCAACCCCAGCACAACAAATAACCATAATGCTGCTAATTGGTTTGGTGACAGGCCCCTGCAATGCTGTTCTGAGCTTTGGGGGGGAAATGAATGGGAAGAAGTTCAAGGCTGAAGCCAATGAAAGATTTAAGACAGTATGAATCACCATGTCAGCTTCAATCCAGCTTCTGAGAATGGGAAAATAAAAACAAACTCTTTCCTTTCCAAAAAGTGAGCATCATTATTCTTTCCCTTAGATCTCCCTGGGAAAAAAAGATGCAGGTGGCAGTTTGGGAGTCTTCCTTTGTTTGAACAGAACAATAGTTTTGTGTATGCAAAATAAATCTATGCTTACTGCTTTCAAGATGTAAGCACAAGCTCAGTTCATCACTGAATTCATTCTGATACAAAACTTTATATATGTATTTGATGAAATACTTGGCTCTTGTAGAAAACTTCATTGTATACAGGAAGTGAAGGTAATTGTTAATAAAAATGGCTTTAATAAACACGATACTTGGAATCATTTCTGGTTTCCAGAAAATCCCATCACATGCTGATTCCTTCTGATGAGATATTAAAATCCTCTTGGCGAGGATTGAAGGTTAGACCTTTAAAAACAATGATAAAGAATATTATGGAAGACCCCATGTGTCTTCTCTGCGATTAAGCTGAGCTAGAAATTTCACTCTTCTATCAACATCACCAAAGATATAGATAAAAGATGTAAAATATTATACATTATTATACAGTCATACATCTCTTCCCAGCATATGCTTCAGCCTACATTAAGCTAAGGCTTTGGTTGCCTATATATACTGTATGTTCATTCTTTACACTACCGGTTGGCTGCTGTTACTAGCTCTGTGGGGTGTTGGGGTAGTACCTCTGGTGAGGGACACATTGTGCTGCTTCTATGGTTGTTTGTCCACCTTTGGACCCCACCCTGCGCTTAGGTCTCACCGGTGGCTGCTAGAAGCAGGGGCGAAACCAGGCTTTATTTCACCCAGGTCAAAGATCCAATTTGTTATTTGAAGACAAAACACACACAGGCTGGGAGCCTCAGTGGCGCCCCTCTGGAGGCTTCACCTGAGGCAAAAACCCCGGCTAGACTCCCCATAGCTACAGCTCTGCTAGAAGCTGTCATCATGTGATAACGGCCACACCCCTGGAACGGCTTCAACTGGCCGGCTAAACCAGGCGAGGGTAGCCGATGGATCTCAAGCTCTCCATGAGTTAGGGACTTCCCCTGCATGCGAAGACAGGCTCTGGCGGATTGAGTGGATGAGACCCATAGTGGGTACAACAGTCAAGAATGCAGTTTCTGCACATGCTGTAGAGGGAGGTGAGGGGCAGGTGGGACTTGCCAACCTGGGAAGGTAGCCGTCTAGGAGAAGGAAAACTCTGATCCTAAACCTCTGCTTCCTTGTGGGATATCTTCAGGGGAAGAAAAGGTTAAGGAGTAAACCTTACACAAATCCAGAGTGGCTTTCCTAAGACTGTTGGGTAGCACCTTGTATGCCTCCTTCTGGCAACTTCTGCAGACTGCTTTCTTTTGGCCCACCTCAGCAAGGCCAGGGGGGGGGGCGTTTCTGTTGCTGGACAGCCCAGGACCTCCACACGCACTGGCCAGGCTTGTAGCCCAGAGAGGTCACTTTGGTGCTGCTAACACAGGGGTTTGACTTTACTCCCAGAGGTGTACTCCATCAAGAAATTCGGATACCAACACCTGTTCAGCTGCCTTACTCTCTCTCCCTGCGGGCACAATGGTGCAAAGGAGAAAGTGGAGATATGCATGTTGGTCACACTGCCTCCAGCATATCTTCAGCACTCTTCCTGCACCACCTCCCTCCACAGGTTGGGGGCTGAATTTCTACATATATTGAAAAAGCACCGTTGTGTATTTTAGAACCCTGAAAGAATTCCCTTTCCTCCACCTGAATTCCAATCTGTTTTAATCTGTCCTAGTGGTTCCCACAACCCTCTGGAGTGGATTCGGGAGGCATGCAAGTGCAGGAACAAGAGAAAATAGAGTCTTGATGCACACGCAGAAACCCTTACACTGAAGCTGGAGACTGCCATTATTATTATTATTATTATTATTATTATTATTATTATTATTATTATTAAATTCGAGTAATAAAATGGGATAATACTTCACAATCTTAATGTGGATTTCTAAAACGTTAAAGGGTGATTCACTAAAAAGGGAAGAAAAACCAGTTCAGAGATTCAGTCCCTTACCATATGATACATTTTAAGATATAAAATACTGGTACATTTTATACAGTTAAAAATGCAAAAATGCATTTAGGTGTGTTTAACACCAAAGAAAGACAGTGGCTGCACATACTCTTTGTGCGTCCGAAAGACAATGAATATAAATGATCCATAAACTTTTTGACTAATTATATTGAGATGGATAACATTTGATTTTTTATTTTTATTTTTGCTAACCTAATACATTCCTGCCTTCATTCTTATCTTCATCCGCTATATGTCTAAAAATGCATGTGCATGTTTAATGTACTTGCATGCACACACACACACAAACTCAATTAGCGCTTGGTTCCGCTCCCAGTGAAGCCATTGGAAAAGCACACAGTGATTTCAATAAACACTGACGCAGGGCATTATGCTTTATAGGGGATAATGGAAATGTTATGGCAAGGAATCAAGCCCACTGCAAACGAGCAGCTTTGGTGGGATTGTTTCTCACCCATCCCAATTGCTTTCAAAGGCATGTGACCAGTTTGCTCCCTTCCCAGACAGTCAGGCATGCTGTAAAAAGTAACACCAGCCATGAGAATTATAAAAGGGGGGAAAGGACACGTCCATAAACAGGGATAAACATCTTTCTCTGAGCAGAGCTGTCAGATCCATTTAAGCCGAGACCTGCATGCTCTTTTCCTCCGGGGCCGCTTTTTCCTGTCTGGGAGTCATTGTGGCATTGCATGTCTTCTCCCAAGTGGCCACCACTGAAAGGTTTAGATAAGGCAAAAGGTTGCGCTCAATAGGCACAGAATCCCAGGCTCTAGATCAAAATGGAAAGCTATACTTTTGTTAACCACTCTTACAAAGAAGGTGGTGCTGGTGGGGTAATGGAGAGGAACAGGGGTGGTAAGAAAGAAGGATATATATTTGCAGCCTCAGACTTGCATTGTCTTCTAAGAAACATCAACCTCCTTCAGATACTGTAGTCCAATTATGTTCCTGTATGGAATTAGATATTTTCACAACACTGAATAATACCTAGCAACTAAATAGTAAGACTCTCTAGAATCTAAACTGTGGACTTTAAAAATAAAAAATACAAGATTAATATTTTTAGCTGCTTCTGATTTGACTATGATATCTTGGAGGTGAATATCAGTGGCAGAATCCATAGACTGGAGAGCACACAGTTGTAGGAAGTTGCTTTATGCTGACTCAGATAGTGGTCTATTTCTCAGCCATTTCACCCATTTTAGGAGTGTTTTGTTTTCAGCTATACTTCAGAAGTAAGGTGAAATTGCTTTGGGGGACCTTTTTTTCTGTCAAGGGGCCAAATAATGGTGGTGGGTGGGCCAGAGCCAAAAGTGGGCAGGGGTATGGTAGAACCAATGGTGAGCAGGACCAACCACTGTCTCTATTTCTCTTTCTGTCATTCCCTTTCTCCCATTCTCTTCCATCCCATTCTCCCAACCTACATGAAATGAGGCTGAGGGCAGCTTGTGGCTCCAGGACATCAGTGGCCCACCCCTGGACTGTGGGGTTAGTAGTGGGGGGGGGAAGCCTACTGAATGGCTTAGCATAGCCTAGAACACTTCTTAAAGAAGATTTGGATGAAAGATGCAAATTTAGAGCTGTTCAAAAGTACCCAGAGAAATGTCTTTCTGAATTTCATGGGCATAGTAAAGAATTTGCAAAGCACAGGATCAGGTTAACATTAAAGGATGAATAGGGGCTATTTTGTCAAGTCATCGGATATGTAATATATAATTGGGGATGGAGAAATCAAGGAAACAATTCTACACAGTGTGTTTATAATTAGCAAAACATTCTTTCCTGTTGTCAAGATGGGCATTCTTCTATCAAACCTCCTTCTCCTAATTGATGGTTTGAAGCTTCACCGTACCAAACAGTGACAAATCTGTGGATTTCATGTTTACATACCTGAGACAAAAGACCTTGGGCTCTTTTTGAAGTTAATTAAAGATTCAGTAGCATTCAAAAAATTTCCGGATAAGACCATCTAGATAGGGGGTGGAAGTAATCTCTAGTGTTTCTCTCTGTGATCTTTCTCAGACAAATCTGGAAGGTCCTTGTCCAAATAGGACTGATATCAGTAAGGATGGTACTAAAGAAGACAGAAAGCTTATTGGATTTAGCATGCCTTCTTGGGTGAATGCTGTCAACTCCACTTGTTTAAGGGAAAGGGATTTCCAGCTTCCTGCAGATTAAAGAGGAAGGCAGCCTCCTTGAACCTAAAAAGAGGCCTGACCATTTTAGATTCATGGCAAGGATATTTAATTATGAGCTCTTGACAACTATACTGTATATGGATTTGGAGAATGGTATGGCTGTTGCAAACAGAAAACGTAGGGTAGGGTGCAGTTTTCAGTTCCCTATATAAGTACTTCAACGCTTAAAAGTGTTGGGAAAAGGGGGGGCACTTTCCCCAGACAAGTACACTGTATCTCAGTCCCGCCACCACCAATTGATGGGTCCTTGTGTTTACTTGATTTAAAGGAATTGTTTTCTAAATACAAATGGTAATTGAATCATAAACTGGAAATGAAAAGTGAGGCTGCCGCCTTAAACAAGCTTACTCAATACCATCAAAATCAATACTGTAGATCTTAGTTCAGGCAAAATATGTTTCAGGTTGCAGCATTATTGCAAAATACACGAATATTTCTCTTTCAGAAGTAGATCATGTGGGACAAAGCTTCCCACTCCCAGGAAATTCACTTTGGCCTTTCTGTGCCATCCTCTGTATTATTATTTTTTTAAAATTGTTGGCCCTACTGAGTTCAGACACCTATTGGGCTCCACTTCAGGCAGCCAAATATGTTTGCCTGGAACCCCAACCAATTATATATTCCAAGCATTGTGGCAAGTGGCATTTGGATGATCCTGTGGACGATCTGAGATCCACCATTTTGTTTTCCCTCAATGCCTCTGATGTAGTGCCACGAGGGCACTGTGGGAAATGAAAATGGCAGCTCCCAGACCCTCCCTTTCCTCCCACTGGTAGTCACCTGGCACTCAATGGAATGCTGCCGCTGCAGCTCACCACAGCTGCTACCACCAAGAATGCCCACTAACACAGGAGGGGCCCCACATTAGGCTCCTTGCTGCTGGCCTTCTCAATCCTGGGGACATTTCTGTTCTTTCCACACAATCAGGTATTTTTCTCTCCCTCCCCTCCCCAGGATTTCATCCCTCTACACATTCAAATAACATCTGACGAGATCTCTTGTCTCTGGGAGACCTCCTGCCAATCCTTCCTCACCCCCACAGATTCAGCACTGTCATTCCATTGTATTTCTACAGTGTCGCGTTTATTTACTTCCTCTCTCTTTTTTTGGTACACAGTAGTAATGTTGGCTGTTGCTCACTTCTGTATGCCCAGAAAGGACAAGAGGAACATTGTACTGACAAGAGGCAACTGCTTGCTAGCTCCACATTTAAATGCCATATGCAACTTCCAAGAATACCTTGCTGGGTCTTTTTATTAACAGGGACAATGAACTTCTGAGCAGTAGATGTTTAGAAGCAAGTGAGATGAGCCACAAATGATACCCTTCAAATATGTTAGATTTTCAAATGTATTGTTATGGATTTGGTGGGTACTCCCTAAACCCTAGAAATTAGTAAATGGTAGGCTTTTGATTATTTGGAGTATGGAAGGGAAGACTGGAAGCCAGTGGAAAAGTACAGGCTAAGATTTCTTTCCAAGCCAAGGCCTCACCTGGGTTAGAGGCATTAACATGTCAAAAGGTGTTTGTGGCCCACCTGAGAGCCTGGGCCTACAGAGGTTGCCATGGTGATGGGATGTGGGTTCGAAATTACAGGAAAAGAGAGTCTTGAGAGCAAGTCATGCTGGGAAGAGGAGAGGGAGAACAAAGACTTGGATCCATCTTGGGCAGGCTGGCTGAAGTCTGAATGGGAGAGATGCCTTTGGCTCCAGGGCTGCATTGCTGTGGGGGGCAAGCCCCTCTTGAAATGACCATGCTGTAAGATCTGGACTCCCTCCATGCAAATTGAAGGTGTAAATAGGTGAATAAACATTATTGTTTGTTTGTTTGTTTGTTTATTATCCTGCCCATCTGGCTGGGTTTCTCCAGCCACTCTGGATAGCTTACAGAATATATAAAACAAAATAAATATGTCTACAGCTATGACAGTCTCTGCTGTGTTTCAATTTTCCAAAGGAGCACAGACCCTGGGTGAGTGCCTGGAACCCCCGGGAATCTTGCAACTGCTTGGCAGAGACGGGGAGGGGGCGGCACCATCTTTTGGCACAGTATGCAGTATCATCACTGGTGAGAAGAATGGTAAATTCAGGTTGCCTGCAAATCAGCTGACCTTTGTGAGTAGTTTCAGTTAATCCTTTGCAATTCTGGAAATGTCATTGCAACCAAAATTTGGAACTGTAACTTGTACAGATTCATGGGTTCTTGTTTCATAAGTATTCCTTCATGAAAGAAGCCTGCTGTGACTGAACTTCATCAAAGTGTCCAGCAATTTACAGGGGGGGGATCATTATTGAGTGCCTTTGAGGCCGTTTAAGGATAGGGCCATTATGCATGGTTCTTATTGGCACCAGATGACTGGTATGTATTTATTGATTATACAATAACAATAACATGCGCAAATGAAGGAAGAAAAGGGCATTGAAATTATCTGTACCAGGGATGGGGAACATGTGACTCTTCAGATTTTTGGGGCTTCAACTCTCATCAGCCTCAGGAAGCATGACAAGTGGTTAGAGACGGCCTTCTCGGTAGTTGCACCCGCCCTGTGGAACGCCCTCCCATCAAATGTCAAGCAAATAAACAACTACCTGACTTTTAGAAAACACCTGAAGGTAGCCCTGTTTAGGGAAGTTTTTAATGCTTGATGTTTTATCGTGTTTTTACTATTCTATTGGGAGCCGCCCAGAGTGGCTGGGGAGACCCAGCCAGATGAGCTGGGTATAAGTAATAAATGATGGTGATGATGGGAATTGCTGTTCAGCAACATCTGGACTCAAGAGCCACAGGCTCCCCCATCTCTAATCTACAGAATGAACAGCATTGAGAGAAAAGGGTGAAGATTGGTAATCAGCTGCCTAGTCCTAACATTCCTACACCAGGAAAGAAATATTGGAGCAATCCTTGCACTAGACACTATTTTTTTTAATGTGAGTTGGTCAGAACTCTGCCACCCCTAAATGTTTTCCTTGATGCTCTGTGCAGGAATGGGTGTGCTAGTCCCTGCCATCCAGTGTGATGACAGGAAAGAACCAGATGTGAGGCAGCAGTATTTTTCATGAATGCTGAAGAAGGAGCATGAGACCCATGTTTAAATCAAGAGGCTCAGTTTCTTGAGGGCAGCATCGCGTTGGATTGGCCCTTGATCCACATGGCAAGTTGCCCAACCAATTCTATAATGGCTGGATGGTGCATCTACTAGGCAAGTGCATTTTAGGCAATAGCCGCATCACTACTGCAGTATAGGAAGTATGCACAGAAAAACAAGATACCTTGGGGCAATGCTACTGTAATGCTGTTGCAATGCTATTGCACTGTGTGAGCACACCAGCTCTGCATCTTGCAAACGGGTGTTTTTGTTGCATATGGCAGTGAAAGGCAATGCAGTCCATTCCTTTAATAATTAAAAGGAAGCCCCCAGTACTGCCTTTTCCATATCCAAAACAGCAATAACCCAGGAACAGCGTCCCCCTCAGCACTAAGTAGATATCAGATAAGTCAAACTGGGAGGGAGGGGAGGGAATTTTTCAAAAGCAAAACAAAAAAGCTCTGCATTGATTGCTATAATTGCCAACACATTCCTGTGGTAAACTTGATCATTAGGCCAGCTTGCTTGAAACAATGTTTCTTTTATGGAGAGGAAGTTAGCAATCGAGTTGTTACGCTTCTTTGACTTGAACCACCAGCCCTGCAATTCTGTTGGCATACAGAGCATGGCTGCTGCTTTATCTTCCTATGTAGATAAAAATCTTAAGTCTGTCATTGTGCAGCCTCCACTGGAGGATTTGTAGTGGATTTGCATGAAGTCAGGTTGGGGCAGGGGAGCAAATGAGAAGGCAGGTGGTACAACCACAGTGGACACATGGCATGGGAGCAAGAAATGAGAGACCCCGAGAGCGGGAAAGTTGGGTGGCTTAAAACAACAGCAGAAAGGTGGAAAGAACTGAGAGGAAAATGGCAGAAAGGTAAGGAGAGGGCTGTAGGGAAAAGGTAGCAGCGAAGGTGAAGTGGGTGTGCAAATGGGGTTGCAAAAATGGAGGGAGCAAAAGGCCTGGGAATAGGGTTAAGGATGAAAGCAGAGGCATGAAAGGGTCTGTAGAATAGAAGGGGATGTTGGCTTCATAACTGAGCAGAAGGTGAAATGGGTGCCTAGTTGTTGCAATATGTGGGGAGAAGAAAATGTAGAAGTTTACCATGGGGGGTGGTGTGTACAGGAAAGGAGCAGGGAGGCATGGACCTGGGGGTGAAGGAGTGTAAAGAAAGGCTGTGGAACTGAAAGGGTTAATGAAAGGCTGCTCCAGGGGGTTAATGTGTGTGCTGGGAGGGGGGGATGCCAGGGTGGTTGGTGATTGGAATGAGCAGCCCCTAGTCAGAGGATATGCACTGGCATTTCTATTACGCAGAAATCAAGCTGACTATGGACTGCCATTCAACTTGTGAATGGCATCTGTTCTGAGCACAAGAATCTACGTAGCTTTAACTCATGCCAAACAATTTAACCTGATGAAATATCTAAATGTTATGCTGTGCTGTCTATGTATTTTGAGATTGGGACATAATTTTCCTCCACAGTCCAGCTTCATACTAGTATGTTTTGAACTGTGTGAGCCAAGTGGATTTGGTTTATTAAAAGTATTTTTATGAGCTCTTCGGTCCTTGTCACTTCAGTACAGTATCTTCTGTTTGTGGCTCACTATAATATGACATTCATAGGCAGCTGTCTTCTACAGCCTAATAACAAAGCTCTTGGGACTGCTGACCTCATGTTGACAATTCTAGCTTTACTTTCTCCATAACTCAGTTCCACATGCAACTCCACTGCAAGGTAAATGCAAAATTGAATTGTTGCTTTAAAAGAAAGTCCTCTCAACCTAATCTACTGTACTTAAATCAAGTAGTGGCCAGTTTAAACCGATGTTATTTTACCTCTATGTGCACCAATGGCAAGCAGCATCTAACTCCTCCTAACATGCAGACCTGATTGTTTTGCATTTGTATGTTAAATAAACTGCAGGGCATTCTTTTTCAAACACTGAAGTATCTAAATTCCTTTCTAAAAATGATAATAATGGCAGTGCATTGCTGGCTTAAGCATTTGATTCTCTCTAGCTGCATTCAAAGGAAACTATTGATCTGATCCAAGCATGTTTTAATACCTACACAAGAAAGCTATCATAAGACAAAGAAAACACTTTAATTCTGTGGTCTGATCCTATATTGTCTAGGGATCTGAAAATATCTTTCTAACATTTCCACTGAAAAGGATTCATTCATAGAGAAACCAAATGGAAAGGAAGTGGGAAGTTTGTTTGGCTCAGATTTTTTTTTCTTTTTAAAGCATACAAGCAAGTTAATGGCTTATTGGGTTGGATGATTCTGCATCATATAAAAGAACATCTTTAAGAAATTATGAACATTTTGATGGCTTAGCACGAGCATTCCATTTCTATCTGAATGAATTAAAGACTGCATTTTTGAGAGGCAAAGGGAATGGGTTTGGGGGTGTGCGGGGGTGGGCATTTATTTATTTAAATCCCATCTTCTGATATTTGCTTTCAAACTCAACCAGTCATGTATTATCTACTTTACTGGGAGGGGGAAAGGACTAAAATCCAATAATTTAGCACTTTCTGCCTTTTATGGCTCGTCGTTCAAAGTAGAAGACTGGCAGGATGGTGCAAACATAGCCTACACCGCGGTATGAGGGATTCCACTGACATTGACCACCAATCCAGGATGCTGCGTCAGAGCTGAAGCACCCTGTGGTAGAGGTCAAATAGCTGACAGCACAACTCCAAGGCTACATACAGATGGCACTTTAGTTCATTTCCCCATCGTTTCCTTATCTGATAATTTTCATGTTTTGTGTGATCTTTCACATGAGGTAAAAGTCCCTTCTGGAAATCTTGTGGAATCTGGCAGAAGTTTTAACACTCATTTCATCTGCGGCATGGGAACAGTTGCCATCGTGACACTGGGGAAAGGTATGTGAACATTGTAAGTCAGGCGTGAAGAACTGTTTTCAGTCTACGGGCCACATTCCATTATGGAAAGCCTTCAAGGGACCCTATTCCAGTGCGTGGGCGGGGCCAGCAGCAAAAGTGGGTGGGGCAGCAAATGTGAACTTGACCTTTGTCTAGTAGGCTATCCTACCCTCCATCCAGGCAGCCAAAAGACATTGCCAGAGTTGAAGGCTATATTGCATTGATTTTGATATTTGAAGTATATTTGAATAGCTCTAACCATACAGTGGTACTTCGCAAGACGTATAATTGGCCTGGTGAAGGATAATTGGCCGGGTGAAGACTTGACATTTTTTTCCCCAAACAGTTTTTGATTTGAGTTTCTATTGAAATGAGGCTGCATTTTAATGTTGTACCGTATTTAATCTTGTTTTTAAGCTGTATTTTAATCAGTTGTGTTAGCCACCCTGAGCCCGGTTTTGGCTGGGGAGGGCGGGGTATAAATAAAAATTTATTATTATAATGCACGCAAAACAATCCCCAAAGAGCAAAAGAGGTAATGAAAATAAAGCAGGATAAACTCATCCCGCCGGTCCTATCTAGATTCTTCCCTACTTGCCAAAATTCTCTGAAGCAAGGCTCTTTCTCTTAGAGTTCTTAGAATTTTATGGCAGGAAGCAGCCCTCCTTTCTTCCTCCTGCACCAACCTTGAATTCTTCAGATCTTCCAGTGTGTGTCTCTGCAAGCAGCTCCCTATCTATATCCTACTGCTGCCTTTCTGAAATAAATCTCAATCCACAAACGAAACAAACACCAAAAAACATTTGCTACTGTCCTAATCCCTTCTACAGACCAGACTGCCTGCAACCCACACTGTACCTCATTATTTTCAACACCTCCTGAAGTGTTTATCTGCCAGAAAAGGAAGCAAATGAGCCCCGTTAATTCCCAACTCATATAGGATTTTTATTTCTTTGTAAACCGTTCAGTTCCTACACGCTGCTTAATATATATATACTGTATAAATCAAAGCAAGGATACAATAATAAAAACACAAATTATTGCATTCCATAAGTCCGGACATCTAAAATGTATCATACATTTATCCTCACAACAACCCTGTGAGGTAGGAAAGGGAGATAGAGAAAGGACCAGAGTCATCCACTGAGCTCATGGCTAAATAGGAATTTCAGCATTAGCCACTACACCACAATTTAATCAATTTTAGATGTGTATCCTAGTCGTTGACTGGATTGTGGTGGTCCCAAGCCTAAGGAAATGTGCATATTGTGTCGGCACTGCCAGTTGACATGAACAGAGCACAATATGAGAAGGTATCCAAGGAGTTTAGTGTCAAATTACACCTGGGAATAATTTGACTTTATTGTAGCCATAGGTGTGAAAACACCCCAAATAAATAATTGCCCCTTTGATGTAGGCGCATTTTCATCTTCTGTCATTCAACAATGTCTCCCCACATCATTCCCATTTTAATATGTGCCCTGCAAGATGCAATAGCTGGAATATATTTACTCTAATCCATACTCTCACGTGTATTATATCCCCAAACCACTTTCAACTCTTCTAGAATTATTTCCATCAACCCAGATGGAAACTGTAAACACTGATGTTTTAGCCCCTTAAGTATTCTTCATAGATCCCATGCTTCCAGCATCAGAGAATTTCAGCAGCCGTACTGGCACCTCACATCATATTATGTCTTATGTGGAATGATAAATATCTGCAGAGACCAAAAAATGGCAATGAGTTTACAGTACATACTTTTAAAAAAAGTATGGTCTAAGACAATCTAATATGTTTAAACATTGATTACCTGCATAGACGCATTCAAATTATCATATTTTGGGAATGGATCGGTTTAACTTTTTTAAGACTGCACATTTAGCTTAGAAGTATATCACATATGTTATTTTTACCTGCCCTGAGCTGGTAAGGGTTGGATGTGTATAGGATGAGAGATCACCACTTTTTTTAAAAAAACAAAACAAAACCCTTTCATTGTGAACCAAAATGCAGACCTTTTGAAACAGCAAAAATCTGAGTCTAACAAAACATTCAGCAACGCTGTTTTGTTGGCTATCAAAGATGGGGCATGATCCAGCCAGAGTTAATGTTCATTCCCATACATTCCAGTGGGGGCTATTTTAAGCTCAGGTTCAGTACTCTTAGTGAGATTCATGTAATTTTAATGCACTTACTTTTCCATGGATCATGCTCATTACTTTAATATAAAACCTATAAAATACAATTAAAAATAGAGCTTGTTGCGATCCTAGCTGGGAGGCAGAGTGTAAGAGCTTGCTTTAGCTTACTATGAAGTTCCAAAGAAGTGTGCCAACATTTGCAGGACAAAATACAGGACCCGTGAGATGTTGGCATCCTTATCACGGTTTCCTGTAATATAATAATAATAATAATAATAATAATAATAATAATAATAATAATATAATATTTATACCCCGCCCTTCCCAGTCAAGACCAGGCTCAGGGCGGCTAACAGCAAAAATATCAACGCAAGTATAAAAGAAACAATTCAATTAAAATGCAGATTAATACAATGTTAAAATTCAATTTTAAAATTAGAAATCTACAAGTAAGATAAAACCATTCTAAGATAAAATGGTTAGGGGCTTAGAGGAGGGTAACCCCGGGGTCAGACTGCGTCAGTCCAAAGGCCAAGTGGAACAGCTCTGTCTTGCAGGCCCTATGAAAAGATGACAAATCCCGCAGGGCCCTAGTCTCCTGAGACAGAGCGTTCCACCAGGTCGGGGCCAGTACTGAGAAGGCCCTGGTCCTGGTCGAGGCCAGCCTAACCACCTTGTGACTTGGGATCTCCAGTGTATTATTATTTGTGGACCTTAATGTCCTCTGCAGGGCATACTGGGAGAGGCGGTCCCGTAGGTACGAGGGTCCTAAGCCTCTTGAATATATTTGGGGCCCGTTCAGCAGATTTTCACTGTTTTCCCCATCTGCATTATAATGCCAGACAGAGAGTGAGAACAGCTTCCAGTTTGCTCAGAGCTAGTTTTTCAGTAAAGAGTTTGATTAGGAAGGGAGAACTTGGCTTGCGGAGACACGCAAAATTTTGCATCAAATTTTGCATCAAAATTTCGTGCATCACCAGCAATTAAGCAGTAACTGTGCAGCTCGTCCCAAAGCCGCACCAGAACAACATCACAGAATAAGGATTTATGTTGGTATTCTAGAAATGTAATGCAGCGTCACTGGTGCTTTACACTAGTACAGATGTTTCAGATTAAGGCTCCAGTTGTGCTTGGGTGTTTTGTTGTTTTCTTATTACAGCAGTTGTACAGATTGCTGTAGAGATACTGAAACAGATATAATGTCAGGATAGACCTTACCTTCCAAGTCCCGGACTGCAGAATCTGGGACCGGTAGCCGTGTGACACCGGAAGTTGCGTCGACGTAACTTCCGGTGTCGCTTTCCCCTTCTACGGGCACCAAAAATGGCCGCCGCCAGCTTCGAAAGTTGCTTGTGCGCATGTCAGGAAGTGCGTCGACGCAACTTCCGGTATCGCTCGCCCTCTATGGGCACCAAAAATGGCTGCCGCCGACCCCGGAAGTCGCTTCTATGCACTTCCGGACATGCGTAGATGCGACTTTTGAAGCCGCCGGTGGCCATTTTTGGTGCCCATAGAAGGGCAAATCGGAAAGAAAAAAAAAGGCCGCCGGCAGGAGAAAATAACGGAGAAAAACGGGAGACGAAGTGATACGGGGGACCACCGGGAAAAGGTAAGTAAAAACGGGGGTTTCCCGGGGAAAACGGGGTACTTGGCAGCTATGGGATAGACAGGGGAGGGGGGAATCGTCCTAATCTAGAGCCCTCTGTGCATTCAGTAGATGCACCAGATCTCCAGTGGGTAACAAGTTTAGGAGAGAGCTTTTGTCTTCATGTCCAGCTTGTGGACTCACCAAAGGGCTTCTGACTGGCCACTGTGGGAACAGGATGCTGGACGAGACCAGCCTTTGGTGTGGCTCAACAGGGCTCTTCTTATGTTCTTACATATGAACAAAATCATACGGAAAGAAACAAGGCAGGACAGCACTTGCAGTGGGGATGCTCCATGAGTGTGTCAGAACTCCAGGGCCCCTAAGAAATCCCAGGTTTGCGTGACACAGGCATGCAAAAAATTGCGTTTCACTAGTGAGTCAGGATACCAGCTTTTCATTCATAAAATGTCGGTGCTCTGAAAGACTCCAGAGGTAGGGCTAAGGAAGGAGGAACCAGTGCATAATCTCACAGGAGGACTGAATCCTAGGTCATAGCTGTTGTGTGATGATGGGAGTAAAAACTGGCTTGACTGACTGTTTCAGTGTGGATATTAATTGGCTTTTCAGATCCAAATTCCCCTTTCTGCACTAGAATACAGAGCTGGGTCCCAGTTACCTGTTGCTAATTCAGAGTGCTGTTGCCCATCATCACTATGGCACAATGGAACAAGACGGAAGCCAGAGCACACAGAAACGCTGTTTACTTTCCTGCCACAGCAGTACCTATTTGTCTACTTGCACTGGTGTGCTTTCGAACTGCTAGGTTGACAGGAGCTGGGACAGAGCAACGGGAGCTCACTCTATCGCACAGATTCAAACCACTGACCTTCTGATCAGCAAACCCAAAAGGCTTAGTGGTTTAGACCACAGTGCCACCCACGTCCCTTTACCTTAGGGATTTTGTCACATCAATTAACTTAGTGTTACACTGCATTAAGTACTGGAGGGGAGAAAAACCAAGATATCTGTTTTCATGGGTGCAACGAAGATATACAGACCCATGGAACAGAAGCACAGATATATAGTGTCTGCTGGATTTTTTTATTAAGAAAATAGCCTCTGCTGCTTCCCACAGTCATAAATGTATGTTGCCCACAGCCTGACCTTTCCTGATTATTTTTCATATGCTACGCTTTTCAGCACACCCATTCGTTTGGTTGGATGGTCATACATTCACTGCAACGGAAGGCTTTTCGTGGGAACTGGAAAAGGGAGAGCAATGCTTCTTCTGTCAGATAGAGATCTATCGCTCTCTCACCCACGCAGACACACACACACATATATTTAAAAAGTTAATATGAAGGTTAACCGAAATGTGATGCAAACAGTTTTCCTTAAAAAGCAAGGGAGGGAGGGAGGAGAGGGTGAGTTACAGGAAGAAGGCGACGTGTGACAAAATGTCAGTTTTTCATCTTGCCTGTCTGCGAGGGTCTTGTGCATTTCCTGTCCTGGATTCTCACTATTTTAGCCTGCAAAGAGACAGCTGCTTTGGCACAGGCGTGCAATGTGGTGAGCAGACAACTCTGGGGGAGGTAGGAGTTGCAAGGGGGGGCGGGTTAGGTGGATCGGACGAAAGCCTGGAAGGCAGCACAGAAGACGAATTTGCAGCTGAAGCTGCCTGTGGGTTAGCTGTGGCAGCTAAAGGTCCTGTGAAAAAAGCCTGGGCGTCCTTCGGTTGGTTGGCCAGGCTCCAAACAAGAACCGTTCACAGGCCTTTTCTCATACTTGCCTGCTCCAAAGGGTCTAAACGGGGACAGGGGGAAAATGAATTGCTTTTTTATTGACCTCAAAGAGGTCCTTTTATGGGCAAGGCCTACGCCTGTCATTTTTTGTTTGATCCCACTTGAGAAGCTGACCTCTGCTGCCTGCGGGGTCTGCCCTTCTCCAGGCAGCAGGTGACATTCCCAGCCAGTGTGAGGCTTTCGGGGCTGTTCCTGCCCCTTCGTGCTTCCAGCTAACCTTAGGCCATCTCAAGACAAATGGGCATTCAGTTACTGCACAGGCTAGAATGGGCACCAGAAGATTCAGGAGCATGATAAACTAGGCCCAGAGATGCATAGATGTGTGTTGAGTTACTGCTTGCTTCCTAAGGAAAGTACTACATCAGCAAAGGCAAGTGGTGTTTTTCTGCTTGCACAGAAGACAGTTCAAAGCTTATGTAATACTGTTATGCGGGGCTGTGGAGGTGTGAAACATGATCACACCAGTGACCCTGCTCTTGGAGTTCATCTATCTGACAAGACATCAAAAGGGGTGTTCAGATAACCCCCAGACACACTGCCTTGCACATTCCCCTAATGTGCAAGGCAGAAGTCGGATCACACTGGTTGACATCAGTCCTAAATGCCAGTGTACCTAGTTCCCCATCCCCCACACAGCCAGAATGCATTAATGTGCAGGGGTACTCCATCTATACTCATGTGCATGAGCCCATATTTGCAAAATAAAAAATAAAAATAAAAAGGGAAAGTCACTGCATGGTGACTTGTCCCTTCAAACAACATTCTGTGAATCGGCACTCACTATAGCCACTCTGAACATTAATTTATTTAGTTTTCTATAGTAAGGGATCAGTCTAGCAACAACAAATAAATCCTTTAAGATCAAATGGTGCAAAATATGATTATTATGTGGTATGGATGTCTGCCGTATGAAAAGCCTACCGAACGTAAGCATTGTGATTTGAATAAATCGTGATAGATTCAGTCACATGCATGCTCTGGTCTGGTTGAATCATTTGGTAGAGGGCTCCATGGCTCTGCAAGCCATCATTTAAACCTTCTGGCAAGACTGATCTGCCCTTCTCTTGGCAACCTATTGAGTGGGAAGAGACAGACAGACAGACAGACAGACAGACAGACAGACAGGATGGCCAGGCTGCTTTTTGCTTTGAGTCCATCCACCACTGGCTTCGGCTTCCCTGCCCCCTGCCACTCAGATTATGTAGCCCATATTATCCCTGAGCCCTTCAGAGAAAAAGGCTTGCTCACCCCCCTGCTTTCAGGCAGGCCACAAAAAGATACACAATATTCCACTGCATCCCTGAAATCATGTTACCTCTCATTACTTCACCATTACTAATAAGCATCACTGAGTCATTTCAAAGATTTTCTCTGGCATTGTTTCTCTGAGAAAATTGTCCCTGCATTCCAGAACAATGCAGCTTTTCATCACAAGCATTCGACTACAATTATTATTATTATTTAAATACATCTGGAAAAGTAAAAAAAAGAATAATGCTGACTAGGATTTCCCCATATTCGTTAGAGTAACAATGCAGGAAAATTTTAACCTTTCCTTTTTTACATTTTGGATAATTCATTTTTACACACACACACAAAATTATTGCAGCTTGCTTTATAATATGAGCTCACCAAAAAACTAAACAACGCAACGATGTCAAAAATAGCAATATATCAAACAACAAATAGAAAATAATTCAATAGCCATTCCAGATTCATGTGCAAACAATAGTTCAAGGATGCAGCACAATGTCAGTGGGGGTAGCAGAACTCAGTGCAGCGGCACTTTTTATAGTGAAGATCAGTCACCTCCCCTTAGAATGTCTTGGATGTTAGGTTACAGGTAGGTAGCCGTGTTGGTCTGAGTCAAAGCAAAATAAAAAATAAAATTCCTTCAGTAGCACCTTAAAGACCAACTAAGTTTATATTTTGGTATGAGCTTTCGTGTGCATGCACACTTCAGATACACTTCCAGACATCTGGGAGGGGGGGGGGGGCGAACGACACGGTGGCCACCAGTGGGAGCTGCCACTCTTTGCAGCACTTTGGGACATTGCAACATGCAGAGTATCCTAGAAAAAAATAAAGCAGTGACCAGTGGAAATGGTTACTGAAATCAGCTTTGCAGTGGTCAAATAAAAAAGGAGGAAGTAGGGAAAATGAGAAATAACAGTGAAGCAAATGAAACTAAACAAATGTGATGAATGAATGAATGAATGAATGAATGAAAAGCATTTCCCCCCCTGAATGAATCATGCAGTGAACTAGGTTTTTAATAAGGTGAGCAAATTGAGGAATGAAATGCAAAACACTTAACGCACACCCCTAGGGCAGACTGCTGCCACTGACCTGGAACATATGTGCACAGATGCCCAATGAGCTTCTATGGTTCTGAGCTCCTAAGTCCAGAACCAATTATGTCCAAGCTTGATGAGTGACCTGGACAATGACTTTCCTCCCCGCCACTCCGCCCAGCCACTTGCTTTCCTGGACAATTACATTGACATTTCCTGTTTTCTCATCCCTCTTGCCTTCAGCCGCAGCCTAGTGCGCCACAAGAGGAGTTCAGGAAAGGGAGAGATCTCATGCCGGGGCTGTGCATTGTATCTGAACTGGTGATGGGGCTCTTTCGTTATACTGGTGGGTTGTGGGGCAGGCGGGGGGGAGGGAGAGCTGTTGAGTCAGAAGGTCTGCGGTATCAATGGAGCTGGGGAATTGTCTATGAGGAAACTGCCGAGAGACGGCCCCAGTGGCTGCATCTGGCCTCTAATGAGCTTTCTGGTGGCAGCCCCATTCTCATCAGCCCCATTTGTTTTTACAGGCTGCCCTTTGTTGACTTTAAGCCTGGGTGGCTCTTTTTAATTTTTTTTCCTTGCCACACAGTACAAACATTCTCAGGCGTTAAGCTTTCCTTGCCCTGACTGCCTCCTGTTCATCTGGGACTGCGTGGGAGCTAAATTTAAACTTGATTGATAGCTTTTAACCTAGGGAAGGTCAGGATGATATTTTCCTGTAAAAATGTCCAGCTGTCGGTGCATGCTCCCCCCCCCCCGCCTTTTCCATTTTGTTTATTTGTTTACTGGAGTTTCCTTAAAACACTACAGATTGTCTTACAAAAAAAGTTCTCCCTAGCTTTTCTACTGAATGGTATTTTGTTTTTAAATGTTGCAAAACTTCATGGGTGATGCCTCTTCTGTCTGAATACATACAGACTAGGAAACAGAGTGACCAGTCAGACTCTTTAAATAGGATGATTCATTAGAACATTTCTAGACCATTTTTTTTCATACTGCACAACAAACTCCACAATCCTGAAAGTCCCCAAAAGATCCTTTTGCTCTGCTTTTCTGTACTCCACTAGCCCTTGTGAAATGTCTCCCTCTTATGACCAGTTGGAGTCCTATTCCGATTGCCTGCCTCAACAACATTTAAATTACACAGTGGGAGGAAAAGGAGCAAGACAACACCAACTTAAAGAGAGCTTATCTTAGTCAGCAATAGCACTGAATTTGCTAGGACTTTTTCAAGCTCTTTCCTTTACACCAGTTTTCACAGTGGAAAAAATGTCAATCTGATACTGTACCCACACCTAACCTGGTTTTTCAGGGATGACTTTCAAAGAACTAATTTGAACACATGCATTGCTAAATTGCTAAATTGCAATGTAATACATGCATTGTATTGATGCGGGTGGCACTGTGGGTTAAACCACAGAGCTTAGGGCTTGCCGATCAGAAGGTCGGCGGTTCGAATCCCTGCAACGGAGTGAGCTCCTGTTGCTCGGTCCCAGCTCCTGCCAACCTAGCAGTTCGAAAGCTTGTCAAAGTGCAAATGGATAAATAGGTACCGCTACAACGGGAAGGTAAACGGCGTTTCCGTGTGCTGCTCTGGTTCACCAGAAGCGGCTTTGTCATGCTGGCCACATGACCTGGAAGCTGTACGCCGGCTCCCTCGGCCAATAACGCGAGATGAGCACCGCAACCCCAGAGTCAGTCACGACTGGACCTAATGCATTGTACCAGAGAATTGGATGGAAGCCTGTGTCATATCAATTTTTAAAAAGTATCCACATGGAGACAAAAATGTTACAGACTCATTAGCCTAACTTCTGCCCCAGGTTATTCAAGCTAGAACGATTAACGTTTAGAAGAATAGGCGTTTCTGTGGAAGAATCAGCATGGCTTCTGCAAAGCAAATCACAATATCACCAACCCTTTATGAACACTTTAAGCAAGTCAACAAACACATGTAGGTAAGAGTGATCTGGTCGACATTATTTAGTTCGTCTTCAAGAAAGGGTACCGGAACAATGGTAAATGATGATGTAGCCCTGCATTATGTCATTGCTAGATATATTATTGTGGGGGTGGGGGAAAGGTATGTTGCCAGTGAAATAAAGGAAAGAAAGGAAACCCATCCACCTCTTTTTAAGGCGGGGGGGGGGGGAAATGGAACATTTTGGAAATCATTCACCATGAAATTATTGACTTTCCTCCTCCCACTTTCATGGGGGATATACAATCGCATGACAGTGCGATAATGGATATTTGTAACAGGTCTAGCTAAAGAACAGGAAGGCAAGGGTTTGAATAAACTGAAAATTTTCATAATGGAGAAAAATACCATGGGTTGTATTAAATGAAGTCATATTCAGAGTTGATCCATTAAAATCAATGGACTTCATTTAGTAATGAGGCTCTACTTTAAGTATTACTTAATCAGATACAATCCAGTGTGTAAAAAAAAATGTCTGTATTGAGGCTAACACTACCATAGCTCTGTGCCCAAAGTGGGTGCTCCCTGTGTAGGTGCAGATCGAATGGGAAAATAAGAGGGGAAACCAAACTCAGGGGCTTTGCACACCAAGAGGACTTCTGAGATGTGAAGGAAAAAAATATTGTTTCAGCTGTTGTTTTAAATGGCACCAGAAAGCAGCACACAGTTGCAAACTTTCAGTCAGTCAGGGCTGGAAGACTGAAGTATGTGTCCTGCTCAGCATTTCCCTCTGGAACCTCTAGTTACTTTCTAAAATCCAACTTGTAACTGGTTTCAGATAATCACTTACAGTACTGCATAGGCACATTTTAAAATATCCTGCATGGTAGCTTTAGTGCTTATGATCCAGAAAGAACAACAAAATAATATTTACAACTAAATTGGAGGTAGCTTTAATTGCACATGCATTCTAACTAATCTTCATCAACTCTTTTATTACTTGCATAGATATCTGTAAAATGGAAATAATAAGGACTCATCCCATAGGATTTTCAGTCTTGTATATTTTTTATCTCACCCTTCTTCCGAGGAGCTCATTGTGATATACACAGCTCCATCATACTCTTCAAAACAACTCTGTGAGGCAGGCTAAGCTAAGACATTGAAACCAATCCAAAGTCAGACTTCATGCCTGAGTTTTAAGCTACTAATGTGTACATAGCCCAGCGCTGCACCTGAAGGCAGCAAACTAGCTTAAAGAGCTCAGTGTGTGACACACAAATCTCTGGCCTTCATCACCTTGATGCTGCTTCCCCTCTCTCCACCCCACCAGCATCTGCTGTCTTTGGCAACTGCCTCACTTTGCCTAATGGTAGGACTGGCCCTTGATCAAGATAATATTCTCTCTGGGGGAAGGGCAGATCTCTCACTGGGGAGTTAAACTTAAAGGTTCGTTACAAGTGTTAGGAGGAACCAAAACCCACAACTAGACCTGGCTAGGATTCCCAGCAAGATCATCGTATTCCTCCTTAATAAAGCATATTTTTCCCGTAGCCTGGAGAATGCAATCTCTCCCCTGATTTAAATTAGAATGAAATACAAATCTTCTGCCAGGCATTTCCCCCCCCCCTTGAGCTCTAAGTAAAGTACCTTGGTCTTGTCATCTCTTCACTTGTCACCCTTGATTCCACACACAATACCCACTTACAAATTACTTGCTTTCATTTTGAAGTTCTTCAAGGGCTGCTCCCTGTTCATATCATCTCTCACATACCATTGTGTTGTCAACTCCCACCTCCGCCCCACCAACTATGCCAAAATTTTGTTGTCTGTTTTCAATTTTCACTCAAGCACCTTTGCCTTTCCAAAGCATTTGCGGGGAGCGGGAGGGAGATACCTTCCCTGCCCTGCCTCCAACATTTCTTCTGCTTTGAAAAGGGAGCACTGCTTCTTGATGGCCTATGCCTCCTTGTCTGTACATTTGGGCTACAGTCTTGCTCACCATAAGAACAGAAGAAGAACCCTCAAGTCAGGGCTTGAAAGAAACAGTCTATTCCACCTGCATTCAGTGGCCTACACTGTCTGCAAACATGCAGTTGTCATTTCTAGTAAGTGGCCATGTATCCTACTATACAAAGGAGAGGCTTCTGTTTGAAGGCATCTTCTATTTGAAGGGCTGTCCAATCCCAAGTCTGGTAGATGAAGAACCATAAGAAGGGAGAGTAGGGGCCTTGCAGATGACCATCAACAGTTGGCTCCTGGTCAGCAGACTAAGCAGGCCCATCATTCACCTGGTCAAAGTCTTCCTCTCCATGATTGAATGTACTATATTTCTGTTTAAACTGAAGGTGTCTCTACATACAGATTTGCACATGCTGATAATATACAAACCTTGCTGTACTTTGATGTTTGACGATACCCTCAATTTGATTTTTCCAATCCCAGAGGTAAAATCTAGCATGTGCCTATCAAAAACTCCAATAGGAGGAGGGGAAGGAGAAGAATCACCATCCCAGAACACTAGGGAGAGATGTTTCATTCTAATGTATACATTTTGTATTGGATTTTGAAGGATAGATGTTATCTGTCCCTGCTTAACTACCGTGCTATTATTGATTAAGTATGGAAATCATTTTGCCCAGGTGGCATTAATTAGAGCAGAGATTTATCTAGACTAAATTTGGTTTAATATGTCCTTCGCTCTCTAAACTCTTCCAGTAAATGACTGTGATTTACCGCATAACAAGATGCTCATGTGAGAGGGGGATCTGTGATTTGCTCAAATGTGTACATATCATAGCAATAGATCTAATTGCAGCCATATGGCTTTTGTTTCTACGTGTGCATGTGTACATGCTGCTTTATCCTTGAACACTCTCGATTTTTGTCAGTTGTATAATAAAAAGTGAACAGTTCACCCCAAGAGGAGGAGATGAAAGTGAAAAGACAACTTATTCAAGGGATTAATTTTTTTATCATCCTGCCATTAATGATTTGCAGAGCTGGCCAGCTTCTGTTTTATTGAAAGCTGTTCTATTGTCCATGTAGTATTCTTGAGCTACTGTAGATGTGCATTTTGTTGTGCGACCTGGCTTTGATGTTCTGAGTCACTGTTTCCAGCACACATTTTGCACCTTCATTTACACATGAAGGCCTTCAATATTAAGGCCCTGAAATCTATCTCAACGTTACATATCTATGCTGGTGGCTGGTGTTTGATGGGATATAGCCACATGGTGGGTTGTGGTCCCCTCCCCTCAAACACTACTTCCCTACGCACCATAAGTTCTGGAATCTTGTGGTCTGCTGTGTGCATGCATGCGGGTATTTATTACATTTTTAAAAAGTGTTTCAATATGCAAGCTTTTCATTAGATCAGATTTGCATAAAAAAGCAGTCAAAAATAATTTTAACAATGTGTCTCTGTGTCTTTCCAAACCAAGTAACCTGAAATATGTTGCAGGCATGCAAAGATTACCTAAGTGCATGCACCTTTAATTATTATGTTTCAATGGAAACACAAATCCTATATATATATATATATATATATATAGAGAGAGAGAGAGAGAGAGAGAGAGAGAGAGAGAGAGAGAGAGAGTATATATATGATTTGAAAATAAGAGTGGTAAAATCATCATCTCTGTCTGTTGCTTTGAACCAGGAAAGCTAAAATCCATTATGGGTATGAACGCAGGTATTTCTTTACCTATGGTATTTTATTATTATTAGTTTTTTATATACCAGATTTGCACAAAAGAGCAGTCAATTTGAGAGAGAGAGAGGGAGGGAGGGAGAGAGAGAGAGGGAGAGGGAGGCCAAGCCAGGCAAGGATTTGGAATTTGGAGTTGCTGGCATAAAAGGCTGCTGCTTCCCTTTTCCTTTACCACTTCCTGTATCTGAAAGGGCAAAATTTATTTTTATTTTGAAACACAGCTGTTTTGTTAAAGAGAGAGATGCTTCAGCAACAACCAGTGGGAAAAGTCGGGCTGCATCCTTTCCTTTGGCCTGATTGAAACACAGTGAAAGTAGACAGCACCCAGCAAAAACATCACCACATTTACTGTAATATTTCTGCATTGACAGTTACACAGCGTACATTTGCTTGATTTATTCTAAAATTTGTAGAGCCCTTTCCACTCCTCTACAGAAGGCCCAGAGGCCGAAAATGTTCACGAGTCCAGTCAGCCTGTACATTGCACTAAACCATTGTGGCTGAAGAGAAACCACACCAATCAATCCACTTCTTTCTAGACAGACTCCAGGCTTAGTTGCCATAAGTTTCGCCTTTCTCTTATTTCAGAAGAGAGTACAAACAAATGCGGAGGCAGGGGGTGGACTGTTTTCTCCTTTTACTCAGCTTCCCCTGGCTCTGTCTTGCTTTTCTCCTTGATGACTGCTTAAACTGTGCGTGCCGCAAAAAATCAAAAGCAAAAGGGAAAGGAACACTGGAAACAGACAGCACTTGTTTCAGGCAGTTGAAGGTGGAATGACAGAGGCACCATTGTCCATGGTACACACACTCATCTCACTATCGCCTCCGTTAACAGGTTTTTGTTGTGCTTCAAACACTTGAAGACCCTGTTCAACCGAAGATTACAGTGGGACCAAAAAAAACCCCCAGTGCGTACAGAACAGGAAATTAGGCTGCCGTCATCACAACTCCAACTTCCATAACACCTATAATTTTTCTTCAGACATCAGACAATACTCTTTACTTTTATAAATCAAACTGGTGGTTCGTTCATGTGTGAACCTAGGAAATTGTTGTACTACTTGTCTTTTTAAAAAAAAGTGGCTGGGTTTGAATATCTTGGCTAATCATTACCCAATAAGACTCTTGTCCATCGTGTCCACAAGATATTTGTATAAGTAGAAACTTGGATGCAGGATATCCTGAGACAAGAACAAATTGCTTTCAGATAAACATCATTTTGCAACCCCATTAACCTGGAAAGTTGGGTGAGTTCTGTGCTGCAATTTTCTTGCCATTTTCATGGATCACGTCGTGTGATGAAATTGGGGGCAGTATTCTGATATATAGCTATGCTGCTGTGTCCTACCCTGCCCACTGGTGCAAATGAAATTTAGCACAACATGGTGGTATATTGATCAAAAGATCACAGTTAGATAAGATAAGATAAGATAAGATATCTTTATTGTCATTGTCCCCTTGCGGGAACAACGAAATTACTCGGTTGCTACATCCACTCTGATAAAGCATTCCGCATAATCCAAAATTATAAAAACCTAATTAAAAACAGTAAATATAATACAAAATAACAAGTAAAATAAGATGACTTCAAAGTCCAGGCTTTCCATTTAAGGCCAAAATCGCTCTAGAGAAGAAACTGTTCCTGAGGCGGCTCGTTCTTGCCTGCATAGTTCTATATCTCCGTCCCGATGGCAGGAGCTGAAAAAAATGGTGACCAGGGTGCGTTGGATCTCTTGATATATCTAGTGCTTTTTTATGGCACCTGGTGGTGTAAATTTGTTCTAAGGTGGTGAGTGAGCAGCCAATAATGCTCTCTGCTGTTTTAATAATTCTACACAGCCCTGCTCTGTCCTGGGAAGTACAGCTTCCGTACCACACACATAAACCGTACGTGAGCACGCTCTGTATGGCACAGTGATAGAAGGCAAGCAGCAGCTTTTGTGGAAGATGGTTTTTCCTTAAAATTCTCAAAAAATACAGTCTCTGCTGTGCCTTCTTCACAAGCCCCCTTGTATTAACACTCCAGGACAGATCCTCCTGTAACTCAATGCCTAGAAATCTAAACGTTGTTACCCTCTCCACACAAATTCCGTCAATCAAAAGTGGCTGGACCTCGTTCTTCTGTCTCCTAAAGTCCACTACCAGCTCCTTTGTTTTCTTTGTGTTTATGAGCAAGTTGTTGACTCTGCACCACTCTGTCAGTCGCTCCACCTCATCTCTATACTCAGTTTCACCCTCCTTATCAGAGATGAGCCCGATCACGGTTGTGTCATCTGCAAATTTGATGACCCTATTTCTAGGGTGGGCAGCAACACAATCATACGTATAAAGAGTATAAAGGAGCGGACTAAGCATGCATCCTTGTGGTGTTCCTGTGTTAGTCCTAAGCATGTTAGACATATAAGGGCCCAACCGGACCCTCTGGGAGCGATCTGAGAGAAAGTCCAGTATCCACCCACAGAGTGATAGCGGGAGCCCCAGATTTCCCAATTTAGTTATCAGACGTCGCGGTAGAATGGTATTGAATGCCGAGCTGAAATCTACAAAAAGCAGTCTGGCGTAGCAGTTCCATAACAATACAGGGAATGCAGTATAAAATGAACATTAGGACAGTGTTTTTCAACCTTTTTTGGGCAAAGGCACACTTCTTTCATGAAACAAATCACGAGGCACACCACCATTAGAAAATGTTAAAAAAAATTAACTCTGTGCCTATATTGACTATATATAAAGTAATTCTCCCACGGCACACCAGGCAACATCTCGCGGCACACTAGTGTGCCGCGGAACAGTGGTTGAAAAACACTGCATTAGGAAGTGGGACAAAAGCACTAACATTAGAACCAGACAAACTAATACAATAATGTCTGCATCTGAATGCACCTCTTATTCACCCTGGAAACCAGTAGAGAAGGCAGATGGAAGGGTAAGGAATACACAGAAGTTGTGTGCTCTTTGCAGTGAAGAGCTAGGTCTCAGATTAACAAAATAGAATTACAGCTGACAGCAATTCAACATATAGCCTTACTACTAGAATGCAAAACACAATTGAAAAAATAGTAATTTAATTTTGATGATATAAGAATAAGGGAATTTCAATCCCTTAAAAAGAAAATCATTTAGTTTTGTTCCAACTCTTCACGTGATTACATTTTGCCTGGGTCTGTAGGTGGGGCATCAGAGTGCATCAATTTGTATTGATTTATTCCATTCGTATTTTGCTCATGCTTCCCCTATTTTATCTTCACAACCACCTTGTAAAGTACGTTGGAGTTACTGTCCAAAGATCTTCCATTTGCTTCGTTGATTGAAGTGGTATTTGAAGCCAGGGATTTCAACCTGGACACCCAAGTGAACTATGATGAACTATGAATGACTTCTAAAACCCCACCAAAACACAATCTACTTCCTTTCATCTATTTTGGTAAAAGAAAATGACCACCATAAATGCCTGCTCTTTCCTGAACGGATAATGTTGTCACTCTTCCTGTTCAGCCTTGTTGTCTCATCATTGGTGGAGGAAGTCATTTATCTCAAGTCATGTTGTTCAACCGTGATTCAGCTACTGAGTTCTTCTAGCTCGGCCTTTGCCTCATTCATCTGTCACGTCTGCTAGTACCAGCCTTCCTCCATTCATTGAACAAACAGGAAAGGGGGACTCCTCTGTCTGAAAGGCAAGCCTCACACAATGGGTCGACATGGGAGCAGAGGCAGTGCCTTTTTGTGTGTGTGGCACCATTTCCCCACCACTGAGGCTGATGGACAGCCTCCCACCAGTTCCCTCAGGCTAGCAGCATGCAGCTACAGCGAAGCACAGAAAGCTGGGAAGATGCCAATACTTGATGCCCCTTACCTGTTGCCATAGAAACCAAAGTGCAATATGTGCTGTAGCTGTGTCGTTTTCTAAACCCTTTAAGAAGATGTAGATCTTTTATTTTATTTTAAATAGAATATCAACAACTAAGCAACAAATTCAAAAATTAAGTGTCGCTTCTGGGTTAAATGACTGGCTGTCAACTTCCAACTGTAAATATTGGCCAATGACCGCCATGTCCCAAGCAGCATGTGTTCCACAAGCGAAGATGTATCTGTTTTCTCTTATTTGAGGCAGGGCAGAGCTTTAGTTTAAAAGAAAATGAAAGGACAGCTCCTAGTTGAGATTCCATGGGAATGTTACCCAGGACAGAGGTCTGCATAAGACATGGATAATTTATGGATACAAAAATGAAGGAATTTAGGCAGCAGAATGGGAGATAATTTTGTACAGCAGTTCTCCAGCTGTGGGTAAACTATAGAAGTGTGGCACTTCTCTATGTGATGCATGATCATTATGGGATTTGCAACTGATCTGGCTTTATTTCAAGTCAGACAGAAGACAATGCCTTCATGATGACCCAAAAATGACCATTGATGGCTGCTGGCATGTAGAATTGTACAGGATTCAATTTAGGAAGGCCCTTCTAGCACCGCACATGTGCAGTAGTGAAAAATTTCATCTGTTGAATGTTGTCTGAAGGGTGATACAACTCAAGGTTTTTGGTTTGTTTTTCATTATTTCCATGATGTTATGATGCATCAAGTACCACATGCACACCATACATTTAAAGCACATGACCTCCCAAATAATCTTGTTTGTTTAGTGCAGGAACTGCAAACTACAGTTCCCGGGATTCTTTAGAGGGAGGCATGTGCTTAAAATGGGCTTTAAATGTATGGTGTGTATGTTGGTTCTCACAATGCCCTGAAGTCCTAGGGTGAAGCTAAACATCTGCTAGAGCTCTGAACTCCTTCACTAGAAGAATGACTTGAGGACTCATCAAATGACCATGTAATATTCTTGCTTATCTTCTGACCACTGGATTTATCACAGGTACTTGATGGAATGATGCTTCAAATAATGCAAAGGTGGAGAACCTCAGCTCTGGATTCCTCGATCCTTTTCAGTGCCACATTGCACGAAGCCAAGCCAAGCTGACTCATGTTTCAGCTCTCTTAATATTAACCATTAATGTTAAATAGCATTTCTTTACCAGAGGTCTACCCTGCAAACTTATTCCACTGTGATCCTAAGAAGGTAGCTTAGGTGTTTAGTTGCTAGCCTTCTTGAGTCCCAATAAGAAACATCTGTACACAAAACCAGTTCAGAAGGCTGCAGTACTAAATCCTGTGTTTGTATTGTCTTGTGTTTGCCCAGAATTTCTTAGCAGCCTGCACTTTTCAGTTACATAACCAGTTCATACCACTGCAAGTTGCTTATACTGTACAGGCTTGCCCTACCATGATGCCCAGTAGTTGTGGTCAGCAGATGCACAGATCTTCTCACTTTCTTCAGTTGCTGCTCAGGATTGATATCTGGACATAGTTGGATGGTGCATTTTTGAAGCGCCTGGTGCTTTCTTTCAGGGCTTTTCATCCTGAGGGCCACATTCCCTCACAAACAACCTTCTGAGGGGCACATGCCAGTGGTGTGCAGAGCCAGAGGCAAATGTAGGCGGGTCATTCAAACGTGATTCATGCCTTTGCACAGTAGGAGACATGCCAGCCACCCGAAAGTCCAAAGCTACTACCCACACACCTCCAAAAGGACTGTGGAAGAGCAAAGCAGCTGCAAGCTCCTCTAAAGCAGCCCACACGTTTGTGTGGTCTTGCTAAGCCAAGGTCTGGCTTAGAGTGTGGTGCAAACAGTTATGAGAAGCACAAACTGAACCATACCCATTATTCCTATCCGTAGCTAAAGGAAAGTACAGTAAGCTTCTTAATAACCAGACATTGCACAGTACCCTTAATGTAAGGGGGTTTCTTGATTTTATTTCTAAATACATCTTCCAATATTTTGAAATGAAAGGAGGCATTACTCTCTCGCGAAGAGATGGGCTTAAGAAACTCAAGACATTTCATAGACTTTTGGAAAATTCTTAATACACTGAAGTATCATAAGAAAAATGGTTCTCATGATGCTCCTGTTACAAACAATGCAGGAGTTTCCTTCAACGACTCTCAGTATGTTGAGCAGAAAGGTTTTAAAATGCTCTTGGGTATGGGTGTTTCCAGCAGATGCTGTCTCCAAACAATATGTTCACAGTTTTTTCTTTTTATTTCTTTCTTTTTTAAAAAAAAGAATAATACTGAAATGCACAAATAAAATTCAAACAGTAACCTCTTTGCAGTGATGCTTTATTCAAGAACCAAGACCAGCAGTGGAAGGAAGATCTATACGGACAATGTATTACTTGAAAAATTATTTAAAATATATTTTTTTATTTAATCAAGAACATGTAATACAATACCATGCAAAATGAAGAAAAACAAGTAAACATACACACACCAAATTAATAAATAAATGAATAAATATAAATTTGGGTCATTTAATTCACCACCTCTGTTTCTAAACACAGGTGTGGATCTTGTGGCCTTCCAGATGTTGCTTGTTGCCATGGTGACTGGGACTGATGGGACAACATCTGGAGGGGCACAGATTTCCCAACAGCTGAAGTTGCCCGACAGCAATCTAAATGTACTTAACAGGGAGTATGCAGCATTAAACACAGGTACTTACTTCTGAATAAACCTGCATAGAACTGCATTAGTCAGCTTAAGTTTGAGAAAATAAATTAAAAGGGGACTGGAAAACAATATTCAAATACTGTAATTGTTCCCACAGCGAACAAGGAAAGCAACCACCCTAGATTACTACCGGAGTTGTTCAAGATCCAAAGAATGACATGGCCATTTTTTCAAAAGCAGGGAAGTTTTCGACGTCTGTTTCTCAAACACCAGCTATTTCCCACCTGCCTTGCGGCAAACTACTTCTGAAACTGAGCTGAGTTTCAGAAACGGTTTGTTACAAGAGATGACATTTTGTGCTGCCATTTGAAGAGAACATGAAAAAGGGGCTGCTGTCAACCCCCCCCCAAAAAAAAACACCACAAATTGCACCCCCAATTTTTTTTGTGTAAATTCTAATTAAAGTGGGGCATTGTATGAGATGGCATTTTGAAATCTTACATATGGAAGCAGTCTTAAAATAATCCACATTGAACCATGCTATTGTTTATCCAGCTCAGCATCTTCTCCAATAGTTGCCATGTTCTTCAGAAATGTTGCATTTCATACAGGGCATAATGGTAAAGGGCTTCTTTCTTTGCAATCCATTCTCAGCCTCTCCCACTATGTTATAATGTTTTGTTTGGTCTTTAAATAAATGTGTACCGTATATTCCGGCGTATAAGACGACTGGGCATATAAAACGACCCCCAACTTTTCCAGTTAAAATAAAGAGTTTGGGATATACTCACCATATAAGAAATACGACCTGGCATATAAGATGACCCCCGACTTTTGAGAAGATTTCCCTGGGTTAAAAAATAGTCTTATACGCAGGAATATACAGTAATCAAGATTGTTTGCCCACTAGTGGCATCGGGAGTTACATTACATTAATACAAACACACAAACAAACATATATACAAATAGAAAATTACCACTTAAAAAAAATTGTTTTTCAAACCTTTTGACACTGCAGACAGCAGAACCTTTCCTTTGGATGTCAGTGCTACACCATTTGGACCAAACTGCATTTAGAGAAAGAGCCTGCCAGTTTAGCAGTGTAAAAAATGGTGGGACGAAATGAAAGAACTGCAGCTTTTCACATGCTCATGACCAAGAAGCAGCTTGACGCCAGCCAGTCTTCAGGTGCATAGATAGTTGATTTTCAAGATGTCAACGGGGCAGAGTTTTTATTAGGAGGGCCGGTGTGCTTTGTATTATTGAGGACAAATAAATGCACACACATCAAGGTACTACAAGCAATTGTTGGGGTATCCCTGGGTTCCCATGAGAAACTGCGAATTTTGTTATCTGCGTCACAGCAGTGTTCAGACCGGAGGCCAAGGCAGTTTAAAAATACCAACAGTGCCACAGATTTCCCAGGCCATATATAGTTCACACGTCTCACAGGAGCAGGAAAGAGTTGCAAACAAACACATACACACAGAATCCAGGCAAGAGAGAATGTGGCAGGATATGAAGAGACACTACAACACAAGCTAACAAAAGAATATCAGCTTTCTAGTAGCATATTGTCTGTATTCCAGAAAGAGACAGAAAGAGGGCAGGAAGGAAGACCTTGTTTTCTGTAAACACAGAAAGAGAAAATTACAACCAGTCTTGTTTTGACAACATAAAGGCTTGCTGATCTTTCAGCAATGATTTGCTCTCGACGAAGGCTAGGATTCCTCACTCAAGAAACCCAGCTAGGAATCCTTTTGGAAAGAGAAAAGGAATGACAGCTTGACATCAATTGTACAAGATATAACCCTGAGTTCTCCAGTGTGAAATATGAATGGTATAAAATGCTTTCTGTGAGGCTTGTTCCCCCCCTCCAACATTACAAATAAAAAATAAATTAAATGCAGATCTCAAGGCAACACTATCTCACTCCGCAAAAGTCTTCAGTTAAGCAGGGCTGCCTTGATAGGACTTTGTCAGAAATGTGGCCTATAAATATTTGAAATAAATGAAAATCAAATAGCTACATAAAATATTTGTTTAACAAAATAAAGGTAAGCTTTCTTGCAAGTAGTCAAGATGGAGAGAGACAGGGGCAGGTGGGTGGACTTAATGGCTTGTGCAGCCTCAATATCATGAGCAAATATTTTGATTACATTTTGGTCATACTGAGTCTTGATATAATATTTAAGTAAAAAATCGGAGGATGGAGAACTCTACTGCCACCTGTCCACGTGTATGTTGTGGAGAGTCTTGCAGCTTTCATTATCTTTTCGAAAAAGCTGTTTTTAAGGCTTAAGAACATCAGAAGGACAAAATATTTGACTCAAAATGATCATGCCCCTTTGTTTAATCACAGGCTTGGGTCTAAAGACATATAAACTCAATGGCTAAAGGAAAGCCATACTGATCCAGTGAGTAGACTGAAGTGAGATCTGGACATCCCTGTTTCTAATGCCATGGCTGACCAGGAGTCTTAACTTAGACCTCATTTCAGTCGCACCCGACGGACCATTTTGCAAAATTCCATTGGTTCAGCTAGAGCAGCTAATACAAAATCTGAGAGCTACTTTTGTAACCAAAAAGAGACACTTTTGGCCTGTCATGTGTTCTAAATATTTGGTTGTGCCACCCAAATGTGCTGTAGGCATGTATGTGCAAGGCACATTGCCTTTGATTTCCAGCTTCCTTTTCGCAGTGGCTCTTTATGTGGCTGGTTTTCTCTCTCCTTCTTTTGCCATTCTAGGACACTGTTCAGTTTAGCAAACAGAAAATGGATAGCTTCCTGGCTCACACTCCCTTGTTTAATGAATAGCACAACTAATTAACTGATGGTAACAGTGGAGCTGTTCTTGGCTGCCCATGGATCTTACTGAGGTCATAATGGCTGTTGGTATTGTAATTTATTGCTCTGTAAAGTACTTTGAGATACAGTACAGTGCAAGGAGACCACTCAGAAGGTGCCAAAGTAGTGACAAGTCAGGATTTTCCTTAGGACGGCAATATGTTCCATACTTACAAGTCGAAGTAGTAAAGAGCTGGAGACGTACACTGGCTCCAAAAGAAGGATGAAAAGATTTCCAAATATATCCATTATTGTGTTAAGGAGGTTGGACTTTCTTTCCTCCCCCCCCCCCAACTTTTTATTTTTATATTAAAAAGCCATTCTTAGCAGTAATTTTGTGCCTAAGAGAGGAACACAGGAGGAATATGAACAGCTCTAGTCCATCCCTCTCACATGGCCTACAGGATTATGTGCCCCATTTTAGGGCTTTTAAGTTGTACTCTAGTTGAACTCTACTAAATTAGCTGAACACGATGCCACATTCCCTCTTTTCTACAGGGATAAAAAATGCTGGATTGCATCCCAGTCTCCCGCAGATAGCAAGGTCACAGGATATGTTTGCACCTCTGTGCCACTTCTAATGCAATCATGTTACATATTCCAATGCATTTCCTAGTTTATATTCACATACACCAGGGGAGGACGATAACTTTGATCACATTTCCCCCCCTTCAGTCGTAAGAGCAAACCTAGTTACCTGAGCACGTCTGTGGACTCTGCTTCTTCTTCTTTTCTTTTTTCTTTTGCCTCACCTGGCATTGTGCATGTTTTGTCTTTTTTAAATAATGCTCCCAATACTTAATGTCTGGGGGAAATAAATAGTAATCACTTTATTCTAACACACACACACACACACACACACAGAGAGAGAGAGAGAGAGAGAGAGAGAGAGAGAGAGCGCTGTATTCACATTAGCAGCTGTACTGAACTATCCTCCCAAGTAAATCATTAGGCAGCTTCATCTAAAAAGCAGAACATTTTTATCTTATCATTTATGTTGATATTATTTTTTAACCACCGAAAACTGGCATGAAAAGAATCAAACTGATCCACACAAGCCACTTAACTGCTTTGTGGATCATTCTTGTGGTCAAAATAATAGAATGTGTAGCATTTGTTTTCTTCACTCGTTCTTCCAAGGACTTGAAAGAAACCTTTTTTTCCTTTACAGCAATGGCATGAGGTTGGTAAGAAACATAAACACCGGAGGTGGTCTATCTAGCTCAGTATTGTCAACACTGACTGGCAGAGAGTCCCTAAGGTTTCAGGAAGGGTGAGAATGACTTGTGCTTCATGGTGGAAGAGGGATCTGAATCTTGGATTCTTCTACCCTTTCCATATACAACAGTACAATCATTTCATGTTACTGTTAATTTGATGGAGGAAGTTTTGCAAGTAATGCTATATGCTAAAGTAAAGGTAAAAGGTAAAGGACCCCTGGACGGTTAAGTCCAGTCAAAGGCGACTAGGGGGTTGCGGCGCTCATCTTGCTTTCAGGCCGAGGGAGCCAGTGTTTGTTTGCAGACCACTTTCCGGGTCATGTGGCCAGCATGACTAAACCGCTTCTGGTGCGACAGGACACCGTGATGGAAGCCAGAGCACACGGAAACACCGTTTACCTTCCCGCCACAGCGGTACCTATTTATCTACTTGCACTGGCGTGCTTTCGAATTGCTAGGTTGGTAGGAACTGGGACAGAGCAACGGGAGCTCACGCTGTCATGGGGATTCAAACCGCCGACCTTCTGATCGGCAGCGCCACCCGTGTCCCCTCAAGTAAAGTAAAACAGAAAGGAACAAGAGGACGGAATCTTGCTGCAGCCCATAAGAATAAGTGCTTGTAAATATAACTAAGTAATAGTCAGACTGCTAAGGAAGAATGCAGATACCTGTCTGTCCTCCCTCTTGGAATGAGTCCCAGCTTGGGGGCCTGGTTTGGAGTGCTTCCAGATAGGGGTTATGTCACAAAAGGGGGGTCAGGGCAGTCTCGAGCAGGTTGGGCGCCCTGGCGCTGAGGGGCGGAGATCGCTCTGGCGCCCCCCGCCCTCGCAGCGCGCAGCATGGCTTCCGCACGGCTTCGCTGTGCAGCGCCCCGCCTACCGGCCCGGCGCCCCTCAACACCGGGACTCTACCTAGAGCCGGCCCTGAGGGGGGTTCAAATCTGTATCTTTGGTGCACAACCACCCAGTTGGGGGGGTTATTAGTCTTAGATTTTTCATATGTATACCACTGTTTCCTGTCCGCACCTTGATGGAATATTTATGGGCTGTGTTCTCTGGCCCTTTGCTCAATCCCAGCTTCCCCACCCTTCACTACCCCTTTCTTGTTCTGGGTAGCATGCAGCCATTTATGTGGCTGTGCATAATGGGGGAAATGGAGGCATGCTTTTTGGTGGTGGGTGAGGCAGCATCCATTTTCGTTGAGGGGGGCGGGGTGGGTTGTTTTGTTTTGTTTAATTCATAGGTCTCGCAGAAGACTGATATTTAGCTATAAACAACTATCCAGAAGCACAGTAAATTGCGTAAATGGTACAAGTGGTTAAAGTTGGACCCTCCTTCCTGAGCACTTCTTTGATGATGATGATGATGATGATAATAATAATAATAATAATAATAATAATAATAATAATAATAATTTATTATTTATACCCTGCCCATCTAGCCGGGTCCCCCCCCCCCCGCCATTCTGGGCGGCTTTCAACACACAATAAAAAAACATTAAAATATCACAAATTAAAAGCTTCCCTAAACAGTGCTGCCTTTAGGTATTTTCTAAATGTCAGGTAGTTGTTTATCTCTCTGACCTCTGATGGGAGGGCGTTCCACAGGGCGGGTGCCACTACCGAGAAGTCCCTCTGCCTGGTTCCCTGTAGCTTTGCTTCTTGCAGTGAGGGAACCGCCAGAAGGCCCTCTGCGCTGGATCTCAGTGTCCAGGCTGAACGATGGGGGTGGAGACGCTCCTTCAGGTATACAGGACCGAGGCCGTTCAGGGCTTTAAAGGTCAACACCAACACTTTGAATTGTGCTCGGAAACGTACTGGGAGCCAATGTAGACCTCTCAAATCATCACACACCCACACACCCCACAGCTGCTCTGAAGCAAAGCAAAGGATACTGGGAGATCTGATCACATCTAGTTTGGCAGTCAGTTAAAATAGAATTAACACATTTGTTAACCTAAATCACAGAGTATTACCAGTATGAAACGCTGATGGAACTCCATTAGGATCATTGTCATAATAAGCCATTTCTTTACAAAGGAACAAGTAAAGCAAGTTAGAAGGGAACCATAGAGTCAGAAGATACACTTTCCCCAGAAATTATTTTAATTTAAGATAATTTAACCAACATGCTCATCATCTCTCATCAGCCTCTTGTCATTAAGCTGTCAGGTCTGGTTTGGCAATTTTTACAAAAGTTCCAGAAGATGCTTTGAGGAAGGAGGAATCGTACTGACATGATTTGTAGAAAGCCAGCCCTGCTTAAAAACAGGCTGGGTTACTCAAAGTCAGATGGAGAAGATTTTATAATGTCTTGGATTGCTGGTCACTAGTTAGCCTAAAGGTCAGCCAATTCTTATTATCTTAAGCAATTATGAATGCCACCAAATGCTTTTCAGCTTGAGCTTTGTGTCACTGTTTGCATTTGCCTGGTTAAGTTAAGTGCAAGCAATGGATATGATTCATGTTGAATCATTCTTAAAGCATTGCCATAATCTTCTGAATGTCACCACTGTGACTTGTCAGTACATGAGGTACGCTGTAATGCAAGACATCTACATGCCAGTTTATCAAAATATAAATTCCGTCTGGCGGAATCATTTGTCTGCCAAGAGCCTTGAAATATATTCTGGGATCTTTGTGTATAGGAAGAAAAAATTGGTACACTGAGGAAACTTTTTTCTTTTTTTAATGACCACTTACCAAATGTGTTATGCCCACCAGTTGGAGTAGTTGGGAAGGGAGGAGAGATGGCAGACAGAGCTAGGCAAAAACAGGGCACAACTCTATTGAAATGCTTGAAAACAGTCTAGCCGTTCAAAAGCTAAGCACCCACTGCTTGCTGATTGATAATTGGAAGGTGGTTTCTTCAAACCATGGCAAGCACAGTCAACTGCTGCTGCTATCCTTTGTGTATATGTGTGGTGCCACAGCTGTTTACCATTCTTGGGATTGCGCTGAACACCCAAAGACTCTAAAATAGAGGCAGCTAATGTGATACTCTTTGCAAATTGTAGACTACAATTCCCACCAGCGCCAACCACCATGGTGAACAGTGAGCGATGAAGGGAGTTGTAGCTCACAACACCTGGAGATTGGAGTGAACTACCAGCAGTGGCTACCATTGCTCTGAAGTTTCATAAGAGGGTTATCTGGAAGTTAATGGGTGCTAAATACCCAACCTACCGTAGTAGTCCTCATTTGTAAGAATGCTGTTCCAACCAAACTTTGACAAGTAGAATAAGCGTAAAACAGCCAGGACCTAGGACCCAAGTATGAAGGTTAGGATTATATATATATATTATATGCAACAATGTTCAAAGTCATCCATATATTCATATTTAATAACCAGTCTTTAATACATCCTGTTTGATCATTGTGAATATACTTGACAAAAATCTGATTACGTCTTCCTGTTAGGTTGCTCTAAAGAACACTGTAGAAGGTAAGTGGTTTTTTTAAGGGTTACTATGATAAATTTATTGGGATGCAAGTGGCACTGTGGGTTAAACCACAGAGCCTAGGGCTTGCCGATCAGAAGGTTGGCAGTTCGAATCCCCCAATGGGATGAGCTCCCGTTGCTTGGTCCCTGCTCCTGCCAACTTAGCAGTTCGAAAGCACATCCAAGTGCAAGTAGATAAATAGGTAGCCTACCGCTCCGGTGGGAAAGTAAACGGCATTTCCATGCACTGCTCTGGTTCGCCAGAAGCAGCTTAGTCATGCTGGCCACATGACCTGGGAGCTGTATGCCAGCTCCCTCGGCCAATAACGCGAGATGAGCGCCGCAACCCCAGAGTCGGTCACGACTGGACCTAATGGTCAGGGGTCCCTTTACCTTTATGATAAATTTAGCATGTGATATTCCTCACATTCTGGAATGAGAGGGTTTTCCTTTACAAAAGTGACAGCCAAGAATCTCAAATCTAGAGAAGCAGAAGAGCAGCTCATGACCAAAAGTGCCCATTCACATGTCCCTGATTTCTTTCCATCATATTTAGTTAGAATGGATTTTTACACATTCATGAGGTACATTTTCGGGCAATTCACTGCTGGCTGCTGGGTGCATATATCATAACACCATGTACTTGACTGTAAGCCACATAAGCACTGCTGTTTTATTGCTGATGAATGCTGATAAAAGTGTTGTTCTGAATTATTCTCACATGAAATAAAAGCAGATATGCTTTCTGTGCACGGGGTATTACAGTACGTTCTGCAGTGCTCTCTACAAACTGGACACAATGTTTTGTTTTTATAAGTAACAGATGCTCACAAAACACTGTCTGGCAATCTAGGCTTCCCCCTCCCCTCCCTTTCCTCCCCTGCCACATCTCACAGAGATAACACATCTCCGAAGCATCATATGCTTTACCATGGGGCTTGCTGTATGGGATGGGAATGTGTAAGTGCCATGGGCAGTACTGTAATGTGTGGCACAACTGCCCCTTTCCCAGATGCAATTTATTCTCCAGGTATGGTTTTAAGCCCATGTAGTTGATTCTTTAGGCTGTCGCTGAAAGTTCCCTTCGCCTGTCAGTTGCAGACCCTCCAAGTGTCCCTGTTCTCCAGGAACAGCCCCAGATTTACAGAAGCTGTTCCGGTTTCTGATTTGATCCCAGAATGCCCCACTTTTCCTTAGGACATCCCTATTTTCATCAGAGAAATGTTGCAGGGTATGCCGTTAGCAAGGTAGGACCCAGCTGGTATCCCTGAGGTCACAAAAGGGCCGTTGGTCCACTGGAAACCCCCACTAAGTGAAAAGGAGGAACCCATTTTTGCCTATTCTCTCTTCTCCTTGCCACCTTTTACATTGCTCTGGAGGGGCCCCCAACCCTTTGAAGCCAATTTTCATGGTGTGTGCTGGGAGCTGCAATGGAAGGGTGAATAGGGTTGCCACATGTCTGGGAATTCCTGGACATGTCCTCTTTTGAGGGTCCTACATGCCCACCTGTGGGGAATTTTACAGATTAAAGCAAATGTCCTAGATTTTTGGGTTTTAAAAAATTGTGAATGGGCAGCTCTGGCATGGATGATCCAGGCTCTGGCTCTGGCGTGGGTGGCCTCAGCAGTGGCAGCGAGGCTATTGGGCAATTCTCAACAATTTTTCGTGTCCGGATTTTTACTTCTTGAAATATGGCAACTCTAGAATACACAGAACGAGCTTCCCTTCTTCTTCCATTAGTAGAGGCATCCACTGCATCAAAAACCTTTCCTTGAACAGAAGGGCATAGCAGATTACACAAGGGATATTTTAAATAACCTTGATTCTAGGATCCACATATCTTACTGAGGGTGAGATATGTCTGGATCTGTGTATATCCTCAGCTTGTCATTTATCATTAAAAGGGAAAAAAAATCAGCACAGTAGGAAATCTCCATGTTGACATACTCACATTGGTGGCTTTAAAAAAAAATCTAATCAGGGAAGGAAATGACCTTACAAGTACAATTTACAAGGCTAGGTCAACAGCCTCTGCTAGGCAGCAGCCAGGCATGACTCCCTCCTCATTCAGGAATTTTCACATCTTTCTAGGATTTTCATCTAGTCAGCCACTTGCAACCTAAGAGTTCCAACAAGCATTGTCCTTATCACGCCAGCACTCATTTTGGTTTAGAGCTTTTTATTGATTTTACTCCCCAGCTCCATCTTCAGATGATCCAGTATGACCCTCCAGCCGCACCCTTTTAAAAAGGTACTATTTGCTTTCAAAATGTACTTTTAAAATTTGAATTGGGAAAAGACGCAGAGAAAAAACCATCTTTTGTTTTAAAAGTTTTTATCTCATTATGGGCATTTCCAGACTGCCAATATTTTTGGATGGGATTCAATCACAAGTTGTGCACCTATAGTTGATTTGAAGCTCTTGCATAACAAACTTGCTTCCCCCAAAGTTCAGACTTTTGGTAATATGGAAAGTGATGGGAAAATCTCCTGGAAAGTGTGGGGTATGACCTGTTTGATTGACCATCTTGTAACCTCCCCACAGACAAATAAGAATGAAAGCTCAATAAACAGACGGCATAGTCTAATCTCCCTGCAAACAAATGAGGATCAAGAAGTAGAATTGTGCTTCTTGAGTTTATGTCAGTGAAAAGCTTCTTTTGGACAGAAAAGCCAAGGCCCATTTCTTGCTCAGGGCGATGCCAGCATTGCCCCCAAAATACTATCACAGTTCTACTTGTTCCTATAGCAACTTCATAAGAAAGGCAAGTATTGACATAAGAGCAGAGTCCATTTTCACGAGCTTCAGGGTTCATCTTGAATTGTACTGAGCAGATTTGCAAAATAGCCTTCCCTTCAAAAACCCAAAGGATAATCACACCCCAGAGAGATCTGTGCAAAAGCCTCAAAAAGCTGGTTTCTAAGGAACTGTCCAGTTCCTAAACTATCCTAGAGGTCATAGTCAATAAAACCTCCTGAGCTGTGGAAGCAAGGAGCACTACGGTCCCTGAGCTGAGCCACAGAGAAGTCGCTCCAAGTGACTGCTTGCTGGTAAAAGCCCTGGAACAAGGCCAATAAAAAACAATACGATGGCAACCCTAACGTTTTAAAGTAAGCCATCAAAGTGAAAATTGTCCCATTTCTTGTGGCTGAAAGTTTGCGCTACCCTAACAAGTATCAGGTTTGTGCAAAGATGCTATCAGTCTGTATGTTGCATGGGATCATTACTAATCCTCACGTTGCCAATGAAAAATATACTGCTGGTGGAGAATGCTGAAGAATTAAGGTTAAAAGCTCAAAGAGGCTGAGGAAAGGAAGAATTCCAAACCGTCACTGTGTGGCAATATTGGGGAAGGAGGAAAGGGTCTCGAGAAATTTGTTACAGCTGGAAGTGCTGGAAGAAAGAAATGCAAAACGGCTGCTATTTCACAAAGAGTGACATCTAGATCCTTTGAGCAACAAGCAGAACACTTGAGTGTTCTTGTTTTTGATTTTTGATTTTTTTTGGTACTCTGGGGACTAGGTGGAGTTTACATTGTTCCATTATACAAAGAGGGTGCAATTTGTAATGACCAGCAGAAGGAAGAAAATGTACCTTTCTCTTTATGCAATTTCTAGGTGAGAGGGGAAGGGACCTGAAGCAGTTTTCAGAAAAGACAGCTTAAAATCCACGGAATCCTGCATGAGAAGGACCTTCCAAATGAGAAGAGACAAGTTGAATAGATGGATTATAGCACTGCCTGCTTAGAATTATTTGATCTTCTGCTATGAAAAAAGGGGGTTCTTTGCATTTCAAAACATCCAGACTTCTGAAAGGATAGCAGCACTATAAACCATAAGCAAAACCACCTTTTAAAGAAACTGCTGTTCATTCATGTGGCTATACTTGAGTATTTATGATGAACTGGTCAAGATATTTTTATTTAAGTCAGAACAGAGGCTGTCAAATATCAGGGCCATTTTGAACCAGTGGATAACAGACTTGTTATGCTACAAACTGCTCTTGCAGAGAAGCAGGGTCATTTAGTTCCCCTTCCCCCCACTGACCTTGAAAAGTGTTTGAAAATACAAAAACATTTTAGAAAATATGCACATACATTTGAGATTCTGGATCTCATTGTCCAGTTTCCCCCCACCAACCAAAGAAATAGAACAAATGTATTCTTTAAATTATAAAACAACATTCTGTGGAGTGTTATTTTGGTTTTACTTATTACTGAAAAATCAGCTTCTATTGAGGATTTTTGTTTTTATTTTCAATTTGGGCACAAGGAACATTAACAGGAAAAAAATATTGACTAGTTGTTCCAGAAGTGTACTGTACTAGATAATGTGAACTTAAAATGTTTCACTGGCTTGCTCACCCCAAAATCTTTTTCTCTTGCTCAGCAAACCTAAGACATGGATATCATATTTGAGGATCCATATTAGAAGCAATTATTCAGCAGATCACTGTAATTAAATTAAATTTATCCTGCAGAAATCCAGTACTACACAGCATATCTACTGTATTTTGAAAGCAATGCCAGTATGGCATGTAAAGCAGACCAGAATGTGTTTGTGTGCATTTGTTATATATATGTATTCATTGTTTTTATATTGCCAATGGTGGGTTTTTTTGCACAAAAAAAGCAGACATGAAGGAGGCACAAACTTTTCCTATCTCCATGATAGCTAATCTAATGTAAAATGAAATGACATATACAGTACTAGAATCTAGCTGATGCTCCCATAAGACCAGACAGAAAAATCATATTCCTTCTGCCTGATAGCCGAAGGTCCTGATACTTTTAAAGCAGGCAACAATCCATGGCAGAATTCATCATGATAATGAATAGTTCTGTTGGCAAAAAGAAAATATAGAGTTTTGTGGCACCTTACAGACTATCAAATTTATTGTGGCTTAAGATTTTGTGGACAACATCAGATGCATTAAATGCTATCCTCTGCTGCAGGCACATTTATTTATTTTTATCTGAAATATTTATACACCGCCTTTCCTTTGAATTCAGAAGGCTTTGATCACAAAAGAAACGACAGTTAAAATACAAAATAAAATAACAGCCAAGAAGCCAGGGCAAAGTAGCGAATAAAATCAACTGTGACTAAAGGCCAGCAAAACCTAAGCAATACAAGCACGGTTGGCGGAAGAAAGAATTGTAAACAGTGAGGTCGGAAGGAAATAAAAACATAGAAAATTACAGACGGTGATAATTATGTTTTTAACATTGTCGCTTTACAAAAAAGAAAGAGAAAAAGACAGAGGCGCTGACGTGCAGCTGTGCCAATTCGGTTCGCAAGGGACAGCGCTGAACTTCTTTGGCGTCTAGAGCTCCAGCGGCTTCGAGGCAGCAGACGGTGGGCGAAGAGCGCCACCTGCCGTCGTGAAGGAGAATGGCCCGAACCCATAAATACCTAGTAGAAACTCTTTGTTCCGCACAGCAGATGAGTAGTATTAAAGGACCGCAATCCCCTTTTGTTTTGTTTTTTTGCTAAATGGTTGAACGGTTGAGGGGAGCCAGCCTCCTTCCGTGAATCATCCGCAGCATTCATGCACCGTCCAGGCCAATGCCCGATGAGCAAAATGTATTATTAGCCTATTGGGGCTTCATTTGCACCGTCCGCCCCCCCTTTGATTGCTCCCAGGGGGCGGGCGGGATGGCGGACCTCCGGCTTCCTTGGGGACGGGGGTGCCCAGGACCTGAGGGGGGGGGGGAGCTAACTTCTGAGAGTGCCTGGGGATCTCACACTAGCAAACAAGGCTCGTTAATTAAATCGAATGGAAACTCACGCTGCCATTCAAGGAAACGGACTCGGCTGGTATAGATAATAAAATCATCATTATTATTATTATTCCAGTATTGTTTTGTGAACATTTGCTGCCAGAAGGCGATTTATTATACAGAAAAAAGCAATCAAATACACGATAAGACGAGCTGATAGCGGAGTTCCACGTATAGCTCTGGTGGCAGTGACCCACTAGTACTTTATTCAGCTAAGCAGAATCAACAACGGCAAAAAAGTTGGATGGGAGACTATGAGGCAATCACTGACTCCTGCCGGCTATATGTGGTATTTCATCTTTTGTCTCCACCGCAAGGAGGACTTCAGCACCCCAAAGCTCAAAGAGCAAAGTTTCATTTATTTACACTATGGTTACCAGATTTCCCCCCCAAAGAATCCGGGACACTCACTTTCCTTCTCCTAAACATGCAAAATCCTTCTTCGTGAGCTTAGCAGGGGTTGCAAATGGGGCCCTGTGGGAATGGGAAAGGCGGTGGTTACAGAGCAGTGGTTACAGTAGCAAAGAGGCTCTGTGAATGACCTCAGCACCTACAGGAGCGCTTTGATGTGGGACGATGACCTGGCAGAAGTTGACCAGTCCTTATAGTAAAACTGGCACTGCATACACTTGTTCCCTGTTCCCCGCCTAGTGCTGGGCAGCCGTCCCTGTTCCCCTTCTGCTCAGCGCCACTGTCCCTGCCTCCTCGGGGCATCTGCGCCTGCGGCCAACGGGAGAAGGAGGAAGAGCAGCGGCAATTGCCCCAGGGTGTGTGTGTGAGAGGAGGAGGCCAAGCCACTTTTACTTCATCACCTCCTGCCTCTAGGTGAGGTTTGGGAGAACAAGCCAGAGGAAACACAACAGTGCGATGCAGTGGTTAGAGTGCGGGTCTCCAGGACATGAGAGAGACCAGGGTTGAAATCCCCTCTGGGCTATGAAGCTCACTGGGGTGACCTTGGGCCGGGAACTGCCTCTCAGCCTATGCCCACCTCACAGGGTTGTTGTGGGGATTGAAGGAGGAGAGGATCATGGAGCCACCTTGAGCTCCTTGGAGATGAAGGTGGGATATGTATGCAATAAATAATAGCGAGAAGGGGGGAGGGTTAACACAATGGGAAGAATCCTCTGGGAAAACCAAGCATCACCCTTGACAGCCCTAACATTTGTGGCTGCCTGCCAACCCTCCCCCACCTCCGCACCCCCCAGTGCCCTGCTGCTTGGCTCTGCTGCTGATAAGCAGCAGGAGAGACAGAGGGGAACAGGCAGCAGAGGCAGCCCAGTAGGGCCTCCAGGGAGGTGTTTTTTTGGGGGGAGGGGCCTCCAGGGAAGAAAACGGGAGAAAACGGGGCTCCAAGCACAGTACAGCTGACTGACCCCCTTGTGGACGTCGGTGTAAAAAACGCCACAGAGTCAAAAATGACTCAGTTGCTCCACTAGGCGGCAGCAGCAGCAGGAAGGACTGGCAGCCAACACCTCCCCCTGGGGGTGGGCGATGGGTTGGTTAAGGAGCTTTCCCGCCTTACAACAAGGCTTGTATAGGTTTGGAGGGGATCCCAATTTTTTTGGGGGGGGGAGGGGGTGTTCGTAGTTAATTATCCTTTTCAGCAACTTATGCCGGTTGCAATGGTAGTCCGGTTTTGCTGTAAGAACCGCAAACTTCTGGGCAGGTCACGGGCCCCTACATGCATAAGACAGTGCTAAAGACGTCCTCCACCCCACCCCCCGCTTTTGCTGCAGTTATTGATTACTGTTTTTGAAGTTTGCTAGTTTGCTATCTTGTAAAAATGCAATGTAAAAATACACTTTAATTCTCTGCATATTCGATTTTGTTTGTCAGGCTAAAATGTAACAACAACAAAAGTACTTAAGAGTGTTGTGCGCTCAGGTAATTCCTAATTCACGTAATTAATGCTACATACATTATTTATATGGGTATTTTAATGCACAGTAAGATTATGTTCTACCATGTTACTGTTATTTGTTTGTAAGCCGCTTTGGGATCTTTTGAATGAAAAGTGGCATAGAAATAAAATCCATCTGTCCAAACCCTTTGCCTATTTTATATGGTCTTCCAAGCGTGCGTTGAATTACAACATGGGTGGGTGTGTTTTTTAAGGGGCTTGAATTGTGGCGGAGCTTGTTTCCTAATTAAATGTTCTAATACATACTTGGCGTACTATTAACATTACTTTGCAAGTAGGTGGGGAAACTCACTGAAGAGAAAAGGGCTTAAATATGCCACAGAACAAATTTCTTTTGCGTAATACATTGTAGCTTCGTTGCAATGCGCATGTAGCTGTCCATTTGTTAAGCAGAAACAGCCCCGGTCTGTATCTGGATGGGTATCTACATGGGAGTGCAATGTGCTGCATAAAAAATTCTCCCTTTTGCGGCAACTTTTTCTTCCTCTTCTGGCTATTGTATACATTGCAGTGGCGTTTTAAATGCAGGGCTGGCAATCCAATATTTATATCAGGCTAAAATGCAAAAATTTAAATACTTTTTCCCCTTTTTACCGAGTGTGTGATGTGGTGCGTTCGGGCAGTTCCTTTTTAATCAGTGTAGGAGGCGCTGTGCCTATGTAAGAAATCATGACTATTTAACGGTAAAACGAAATTTAAAAAATCCTTCCAGTAGCACCTTAGAGACCAACTAAGTTTGTCATTGGTATGAACTTTCGTGTGCATGCACCCTTCTTCAGATACACGGTGAAACAGATACCCTGCTACAGTCCTTATTTGTGTGTGGTTATAGTGAAGCCTCCCTTTCCAGCTGAGGGATCCGCGCCCCTTCCTGCTTGCACGCAAGTAGGAGTTGCCTTCCATGCCTGACCCACTGTGCACCGCTCCCCCCCCCCTGACCACCACCGAAGAACCAACAACTCAGGGGCTGCCCAGGCTCATGGAGAAAGCAGATAGAAGCCTCGGAGGAAGGGGGGAAACGTGGCTGTTGAGGTCGAGACCGCGGCCACCCCTCTGCCATTGCCATCGCTGCAGAATAAACGTCGCAAACGTGTAGTAATGAGCCCCCCCTATTCATTGAAAAAAATCTGGTAACCTTAGGTTACACGTGCCAAGAACCTTGGCTGAAACAACACGATTTCCCCTCCTCCCGAGCAGCTTCACGTTGAGCACACCTGGAACTTCAGCAAAATTACGCGCATGCTTCGCTTCAATGGGTGTATTTGCTGTGGAGTGGCAAGGGTTTAACCACGTGCTACGAAATATCTACAGAAACCAGGAGGAGGAAGGAAAGTGGGGGCGGCTGCGTCGGACTCCGCTTTGCTTCCCACCCTCGAGAGGGACGAGGGGAAGCGAAGCTCCTGCTTTTGAAAACAACGTCCTGTATCCTTAAAGAGAAGAAGCCAAAGAGACCTCCGAATGGCTCGAGCTGGCAGAACAGGTGCAGAGGACGCCTCGCGCGCATCCTCACGAGGCGTCACTTCCCCACAACCAAGGCTTTCACGCGTGCGTGTCCATAGGTTGGCTGGCGTTCGGGGGCGGGGCCAATGAGCAGCCGAGTGGCGCAGGAACCTGGAAGCCGAGCCTGTGGTGACGTCACTTCCTCCCCACCCACTCTTGGGCAGGAAGGCGGGAGGCTGCAGCTCCTGTCGCCTCCAGGCTCTTGCGCTCGTAGCCAGAACCATGGGAAGCTTGCTGCAGTTTCTGAAGCTGGTGGGGCAGCTGAAGGTGAGCAGAGACCCCGACTGAGTGGACGGGAGCAAATGCGGGGTTGGGGTGTGTGTGTGGGGGGGTGTCAATGCACCAGTTTTGCCCATCTTCACAGTATCGTCTCCCAAAGGTGCTCCTACACAAAACTGCAGTGCAAATCCTACTTACCTGGGAGTGAGCCCCATTGAATGCAGCAGGACTTACCTCTGAGTAAGGATAATAATAATAATAGTAATAGAAATAATAATTCATTATTTATACCCCGCCCATCAGGCTGGGTTTCCCCAACCACTCTGGGCTGCTTCCAACAAAATATTAAAAATACAGTAAAATATCAAACATTAAAAACTTCCCTAAACAGGGCTGCCTTCCGATATCTTCTAAAAGTCAGGTTGTTGTTTATTTCCTTGACATCTGATGGGAGGGTGTTCCACAGGGAGGGCGCCACTGCTGAGAAGGCCATGTGCCTGGCTCCCTGTAGCTTCACTTCTTGCAGTGAGGGAATCGCCAGAAGGCCCTCAGAGCTGGATGATGGGGGTGGAGATGCTCCTTCAGGTATACTGGGCCGAGGCAGGGTTAGGACTGCAGTTTGCAGATTTTTCCTGCAACAAATCCTGTTGAGCTCAGTGGGATGTACAATTAGACCTGCGTAGGATAAGCCTAGGGACGTGGGTGGCGCTGCGGGTTAAACCACAGAGCCTAGGGCCTGCCAATCAGAACCTCGGTGTTTCGAATCCCCGCGACAGGGTGAGCTCTCGTTCCTCGGTCCCTGCTCCTGCCAACCTAGCAGTTCGAAAGCACATCAAAGTGCAAGTAGATAAATAGGTACCGCTACAGCGGGAAGGTAAACGGCGTTTCCGTGTGCTGCTCTGGTTCGCCAGAAGCGGCTTTGTCATGCTGGCCACATGACCTGGAAGCTGTATGCCGGCTCCCTCTGCCAATAACACAAGATGAGCGCCGCAACCCCAGAATCGGTCACGACTGGACCTAATGGTCAGGGGCCCCTTTACCTTTACCTTTAGGATAAGCCTGCAATCATAAACATGTGCTTGTGCTCAGATTAGACTTGCTTAGTACAAAGGCACATACAATGTTTGTGTCTAGTCACCTTCTTAGCTGGCTGTAGGACTTCTATGTTCTGACTCTGGTTTAGGGACCCGGAGACAGGATATCGTAGAAATACTAAGGAATCTATTACGAAAGGGGATGGTGGTAAAGCCAAGGGACACTGGAGGAAAAGTTGGCCGGCCATGAAAGTGAGGTAGTTTACAAGTAATAAAAGGCCGAAGAGCAGAGAGGTCTTATGAAAGAAGCAAGAAGAAATGGCAGTTTGTGGATTGCCTAATAAATTGCCTCTGTTGCCTTGAAGAACCTAAAGACTGCAGTTAGTAGTTCAGCTTTGCAGTAAGCTTAGTAAGATAGTCGTAACAGGAAACAGGCAGGATCTATCAAAATTCAACATTTCACACCCAGTATACAAAACTATCCACCTGGGGAACTAGGAAGTAAATATTTTATTTCTGGGGCACAGGTGCTTATAGGAACACTGTCTTGGAATGATATTTTTGTCTTTTAACAATATTAGTAAGCATGACTAACAGTCTGTTAAATATGGCAGCTTGCCTTTCTACATGGCAGTTGGGTATAAAAAAGAAGATACATGCAAGGGTTTGCCCTCCCCCCCTTGACAGTATTGCTTAAACTCTTTTTGCCTAGAGAGTCCCACGGACGGGCTGGGTATACAGAAATGTAGCAAATCCAGAGAGCGTTTCAGACCATATGTACAGGATGGCAATCATGGCTATGGTAACTGAAGATAAAGCACTTAATAAAGACAGGTATGTATACTGAGAGCAGTGGGCATCTTTAATGAATATGGGGGACTCATTGTGGCTTAGTGAAAAGTAGCTGCACTGAAGTTCCATTCCTGATGGGATCAAGTTAGTTGCAACTGTCTTATTTTACTTTTAATTGGATCCAGGTTTATTTATTTGCAACACTGAACCATCAGTATTGTATATTGCCAAACTACACAATTAATAGAAAAACAGAAGTGTTGTTTTAATACTGCTTGATTGTATCAACTCCTGTAACTATTATTTAGGTGGGTCAAAAAGGATGTATTCCTCCCCTCTCCTTGCCATCTTTCCAGTATGTGTTTCTTTCTTGGTGGAATGTGGAATTCACATTCACCAATATGATTGAAGGACTTCTGCTGGGTAAATTAATATGTAATCTAAAGCTGTGCAATATTATAACTGTAACATCAAAGAAGTAAATCCAGGCAGGTTTAAAAATAGAATAAATTCAAAAGTTAAATCTCAGTTTAACTGGTGATAACAATTATTTTGCCAGGCTTACTACTGAAATTGTCAGGTTGGTATATTTACTTACACCGAATATTTTTTATCATAACCTATTAAAACATCAGAAAGTAGTGATTCAGAGAACTCTTCTTCAGGCTAGACATTTTATTATTGTTGCTGATGAAGGAAGTCAAGAAAAATGTTTCAGAGCCTGATGAAAAGATTTGTGGCTCTGAAACATCTTTTCCTCTATTTTTAGCTACATCTAGCTTGAACGCAGGTGGCGCTGTGGGTTAAACCGCAGAGCCTAGGGCTCGCTGATCAGAAGGTCAGCAGTTCAAATCCCTGTGATGGGGTAAGCTCCCATTGCTTGGTCCCAGCTCCTGCCAACCTAGCAGTTCGAAAGCATGTCAAAGTGCAAGTAGATAAATAGGTACCGCTACAGCGGGAAGGTAAACAGCATTTCCGTGTGCTGCTCTGGTTCGCCAGAAGTGGCTTTGTCATGCTGGCCACATGACCTGGAAGCTGTACGCTGGCTCCCTCGGCCAATAATGCGAGATGAGCGCCGCAACCCCAGAGTCGGTCACGACTGGACCTAATGGTCAGGGGTCCCTTTACCTTTACCTAGTTTGAAGAGAGTTTGGGGGAATTTGGAAGCTTTGTCTGAAAGTGACATTTTAAATGATGTTTGGTCCTAATAGGATATTACACTACTGTTATTTTGGATTTTTATTGGAACCAAACTTAAGGTTAATGTAGATATTTAAGGAAATAAATACAATTGCACTAACCAAAATGAATTGCAGAATAAGTTGACAGGATGCAGAGATTGTTATACAATACTATCTTTTGTAGTTACTGCCTTTTAATAATCACATCTTTAAATATTTTCTGCTTCCCAGATGCATCCGGTTAGCTCTGGTTCACGATATGGCTGAATGCATAGTTGGTGACATTGCTCCTGCTGACAATGTTTCCAAAGAGGAGAAACACAGACGAGAGGAGGTCAGTATGGTGGCACATGTAGCTTGATGGTCTATGGTACTTCTAAAAAAGAAAGGAGCAAGATTAGTCTGTAAAGTCTGAAAGATCCTCAAAACAAAAGAGTCTTGCGGAAACTTAAAGACGTAACAAAAATATTAAGCCGTGAACTTTCATGGATAGTTTACAGCCCACTTCATCAGATGTATGAAGTGTTCTCCTGCATTGCAGGAATATCTATAGAGACAAGAGATTGTTAGCAGTGAGATCAGAAGGAAAGGAAATACAGAAAAGTAGAGATGTCAGTTACATTATTAACAAAAGCTAGTTATAAAAAACACACATCACTGGTAAGCTGCTCTGTCGTCCCAGTTCAGTCCACAAGTGATAACACTGAACTGCTTCATAATGGTAATTTAGCAGTTTTAGGTTGCTGTTTCCTTTTGAAGTTCCTTTGTTCCAATATGACCACCTTAAGGTCAGTGATGACACATCCAGGGAGGTTAAAATGTCGCCTGCTAACACTTAAAGGTAAAGGGACCCCTGACCATTAGGTCCAGTTGCGGACGACTCTGGGGTTGCGGCACTCATCTCGCTTTATTGGCTGAGGAAGCCAGCGTACAGCTTCCAGGTCATGTGGCCAGCATGACTAAGCCGCTTCTGGTGAACCAGAGCAGTGTACGGAAATGCCATTTACCTTCCCGCTGTAGCAGTACCTATTTATCTACTTGCACTTTGACGTGCTTTCGAACTGCTAGGTTGGCAGGAGCCGGGGATTCGAACCGCCGACATTTCTGTCATCTGATTTGTGGCGTTTGTTCTCTTGAAAAGCGGCTGGCTTGTTTTTCCTATGTAGAATGCAGTTGGAAAGACACACAGGGTTCAGCCTCATGATACAAAGCTTCCATGGGATTTCTGTTATTTGAACTTGCACCTTTTAAAAGTTCATTGATGTTTTCCGTCAACCCAGTTGAGGACAAAATTGTTTCTGTGGCTCTAATAATGAAATTGAACAGATACAGGGTGAGTAGTGTAGAATACCGGTCACTAGAGGGCACAATCTTGTATTTTGCAAGAAATGATTTCTTACAGGAAAACGGGTCTATTTTGTGGGATTCCATAGATTCAAACATATAGGCTCTGTCATCAGCTGACATTCAGCTGTCTTTTCTATCAGGGGAAGAGTAGATGGAAAGTGACTTATATGAAAACTTCCTACCTCTCATGAAAACTGATCTGCATTCTGTGCCAGTAGCTGACATGTCAAAGGACAGTAAATACTAGAAGGCTCTGAGATATAAACTTGTTATGTGTGAAATATTTAAAGTAAGGGGCACCACACACAATCTGTGGCAGTGCAATTCTGTGAACATGGCAGGCGTTTCCTATGTGCAATAATTTGCATAGTGGACCCTTGTCATTCATATCCATTGGTGCTTTTTGATGATCTCCAGAGGTCACCCGTTGCTCCTTCCTTTGCCCCTTTATAAATTATACACGGGCTGAAAACAAGCTGTCTGCTGGGCAAGACTGCGTTCCAGGGCTTTTAAAGTAGGGGTGGGGGATTTCAGGCTGGGAAGGGGGTCAATGCAGTTCTTCAGGCCTCCCTGACAGGCCTTCTCCCCAGGGCACCCCTACCTGGCCTCGCTCCCTCTCCCCCAAACACCTGAGTGTTTTTGCCTGGCTGCAATGTGCCCTTGAATTCTGATCATGGCTATTGTTTGCCTGGATGATGCGTAGGGTGTGTGTGAATGGGTGTAGAAACCAGCCCACTGTGCAAAAATAAAATTCACATTTGGCTTTGGCCCCACACACCACTGGCATGTGGCTTTCACAAGAGTGTCCAGCCTGGGCTGAAAAGTTAGCAACCAACAACCTTATGGATTCTTTCCCAGGGGCGGTCTTTGGAAATATTTGGTAATATGGCTCTGTGAGTGAGGACAGAATTTGGTACCCTTCTCAATTGGATCTTCTCAATTTTGTGCCATCTCGACTCGGCTCCCTGTACAGGGGAACCGCCTGTACCGCTTAAATCTGATGCTGCTCTTCCCATATCATGTAGGAGCTGCTGCAGCTTCCCATCCCAAATTGCCAAGAAAACTTTGAATCTATGTGGGAAGGGAGGGCGCCATTGTGTAGTTTATGCATCTACCAGTGTTAAGTTACATCAGTTTCCAGGAAAGGCAGTGCTTTCACAGAACTGAAGCTTTTGATGTTCCTTTAGTTGCTCAGGAAGAAGCTGACAAGAGGGTATCCTGCATAGTGCTTGAATTTCCAGATTATTGCTCCGAAACACATCTCACTTGCTTTGTTGTGGGAAGCACATGATTGCTTAATAGCTTGCATAATTTCCATCTTTTCGTTAGTACTTAAGATGATGAGGGATGAACTACATTTTGGAGGGAGGTGTGTGTGTGTGTGCGTGCTCATATTCTTTCCCCATTCACCAAGACCATCTGGCTAATCCTTTCAGGTTTTCACTGCCAAGGTGTGTGAGAGTGCAGCTCATCTCTGCCCAAAGCAGGGAAACAATAATGGAGTGACACCAAATAAAATGCAGGATTCTGTTTTTTTTTCTAGGAAGCTATGAAACATTTGACCCGGTTGCTGTCCGAGGAGCTGAGAAAAGAAATTTATGAACTCTGGGAAGTAAGTTTTAAACATCTAAAATGGCTTAAATATTTTCATTTTTTCATATTTATCTCTACTAAACATCAATTATATACCTATATAATGACTGTTTTTTGGAAGCATTCTTGGTGTAAAGCAGGCTACCAAGCTATATATGGATATGTTACAGGGGGAACTACTGGTAGGGAGACAATAAGCTTTCTGAGTTTGCTGCCTGCCTCTTTTTATAAAATCCAGTGGGGCTGTTATGCAGCTGAACGCCATGGCGAGCTGCATTGGACTTAGGAGTGGTTTGGAGTAAGGTTTGCCTGAGGAGACTTAACATATTTTGTATTATTGCAATGACTTCTGCCATAGGATAAACTCTAACCAACTGAGCTATTCAGGGTGTCAGTTGTTAGAAAAAAATGGTTGTAACCATATAGATTTGAGTTCAAAGTAGAAGCTGGTGTGCGCTTAACAGTTAAAACTCAAAAGTGGAAGCAGATGGATCACCACAGGAGACTGGCATATTAGAAAGCAAGAACTGGTTTGAAAAAGAAAGTATTTGACAAGCATGTCTAACCAGTGGGAAACTCCTGTGTTTTGCAGTGAATGCATTCCATTATTCAGGTCTTATGAGAAACCTGTTGGCAAGGTATTGGTTTGGTTGATGCTCTCTTCAGCAGAAACTGGTGCTGCTTGTATTGTATTGGTTCTCAATATTTGGCTAGAAATCCTTTACATGGGTTAGACCAGTGGGCTCAGAAATGAACTGCTTCCCTTGTACAGCAGGGCATACAGTTGCAGTTTCTGTGATTTTTTCCTTCTCAGTAAAGTGGGTTACCACCTTGCACACCCCAATTAGGAATATGAACACCAGTCAACTGCAGAAGCAAAATTTGTGAAAGAGCTGGACCAGTGTGAGATGATACTTCAAGCCTTGGAGTATGAAGAGTTGGAGAAAAAACCTGGAAGACTTCAAGACTTCTATGATACAACGGCAGGTAAGACACACACACCCCTCCCTTTCCCCTAAACACTCATTGTGTAGCTTCGTATTATTTTTATAATGGAACCTGCAACAAACATTTGCAGAGTAAATGGAAAATGGTGTTTCAAACAGCCAGACATGTCACCTTCATCCCCACCCCCCACCCTGCTAATCTTTTCAACCTTGGTGCTCTTTTTTCTAGTAGCACTGTTTTGGCTACATAGTTGCCTGAAGTCAGCACCCGAATTTGCTATTAATATATATTAGGGGTGTGCAGTGACTCTGTATCGGGGGCTGAATAATGAGGCAAAGTGGGGTGATTTGGGATGGTTCCCCCCTCCCTGCACTGAAGCACAATGCTAGTAACTGCTCCCTCCACCAAGTTGGATCAGGGTCCCCTCAAGGGGACTCTTGTTTTTTAGTATTCCAGCTCTGTGTTTTCCTGCATCTCTGTTTCTCTCGGCCAAAATGTTGCCTGTAGAGCACTGAAAAACACCGCATTTTACTTTATTTCTGTTAAAGCACAGCAGTGGAGGATTCTTAGAAACAAGTTAGAAGCTTTGTTTTTTTTAATCCTACATTGCTCTGCTTTAGTGGGAAAATAAACACAGCTCTTCAGATCTCTGCAGGGAACTAAACTGCCTCATATTGCAGGGCCTTATTGGAAGACATAAACAAGCACCAGAAAGGAAGGTGTTGAGTTTTTAAAAAACAGAATGTACAAGGAAGAACACATGCCAGTTGCCCTCCTACTTACTTCTCTCAAAAATTTTCTACTTATGAATTTTGGATCTTTATCTGGCCTAATAAAGGTTTTCTTTAATTTTGATGAGCACCTCTGAGTTCTGTTTTTTGTGTGGGGAATTGCAGTTCAGTGAATGAAATAAAATCCCTTTTGCTTCCCCAGTGAAAAGTCTCTATACCTGTTTTCGAGACGGGGGAGTTAAGAGTCCTTTTTAGAGCATAGAGTAACTGAGTAACAGACTGGAATTTTTAAAAAGATAGAGATGCAGTGCCAAATTTTAGGGGCCAGTGCACACTCCTAGTATATATAGCTAATTATATTTATATAATTATAATGGTAGAAAAGTTTTGAAGAAGAGATCCAATATAAAACAATACTAAGCCCTTGGTCTCAAACACCCTTTCATTTGCCACTTGTTTTGAAGATCACAATCATGCAAAGCACCCCAATATAATATGGTTTGGACTAGTATTGGCTTCACCGGCTTATTCACATGGTGGGCAAGTGGGTTAAGCACGTATACTTCAGCTATGGTTGAATTACACCTAGTCCTTCTGGGAACGGTCGAATTCCTCCATGTGATGGACGCTATCACACAGGGAACTCCCTTGGAGTGGAGGTCCACATTAGAATCACTAACTGCTTTTGATATTCCCCTAGTTTAAAAACACATGCCCAAGTCCTGTTGAGCATGAACTGTCCATACCACTTCATGTCTCCAGTGTTTTGGTAATTCTCAGCCTACCTAACACTTTCACATGACACCCCCCCAAGCTTCATGAACCATTGATGGTCCCAAAATCCTGCTTTGAAAGGCAGGCAAGAATGTCACCACACTGCTGCTTCATGCTGCCACCTGGTGATGCCCTGATGCTTCAAGGATTAAGGAAATCACAGGGCATGAGCATCAGGAATTTTCCATACTTTGAAATGTCCCTTCCTAAAACTATAATAAGGGGTGTGGGTGGTACTGTGGGTTAAACCACAGAGCCTAGCGCTTGCTGATCAGAAGGTTGGTGGTTCGAATCCCCACGACGGGGTGAGTTCCCGTTGCTCGGTCCCAGCTCCTGCCAACCTAGCAGTTTGAAAGCACGTCAAAGTGCAAGCAGATAAATAGGTACCACTCCAGCGGGAAGGTAAACGGCGTTTCCGTGCACTGCTCTTGTTTGCCAGAAGCGGCTTACGTCATGCTGGCCACATGACCGGGAAGCTGTACGCCATCTCCCTCGGCCAATAACACAAGATGAGTGCCGCAACCCCAGAGTCGTCTGTGACTGGACCTAATGGTCAGGGGTCCCTTTACCTTTTTAAAACTATAATAGTGTAAGAGCAGCTTAGTATAAAACATGAGAGGCTATCCAACATAACAAGAACAAGCATTTCTTGTTGAGGAAGTGTGCTTTTATCTCACTGCTATATTCTTGGTACATACACAGCAGAATGAAAAAAACATGTTAATGGTGATCTCTTAATCTACAGGAAAATTTAGTCACCCTGAAATAGTCCAGCTTGTGTCTTCCATAAATACAGAAAGAAATACAAAAATAGATGCAGCAAACAAAGATCGTCCATCTTGAGTCACCTTTCAAATGTTTTCAGCTGTATCTATAATAAATTATAATCTCTACTGTGTGTTTGGTTTTGCAGTATACTACCACTGGAATGCTATTCGTTTACTAAATACATTATAAAAAATAATAAAAAGTAGGACTATATGATGTAGAAAAGAGTTTTATAGAAGTCAACTGGACCCTTCACACTATTCAGTAGCATATGAGTAAATTGGATACAAAAAAGTTTCTGTGTTTGCTTCTGAGATAGGCTCAGTGTACATGCTAAAAGAGAGCTCCTTGTGAGGAGAAAGTGCTGCCTTGCTAGATATTCACTGCACCCCCTGCATAGCAAATCTAGAATAAAAGGAGGAGGTTTTAGTAAATTAGGCAAGCCAATACAAGATGTCCCCGTCCCCCCCAATGTCCAGTTCATGGGTGTGAAATCCAGTAAAAGCCCCAAGAGTTCAGACCAGAAATCACTGAATTTGGTTTGAGTGTTACCTTTCACTATGCTGCCCTGAGATCTTTGGATGAAGTGTGGTATACAAATTTAAATAATGCTAGAGGCTTAGCTATTGTGGCAGTTTGAAGAATATATAGTTTACATGATATTCTAGATAATAGGTTAAGAAAATAAAATTTGAAAGTTGTCAGAAATTTGAAAGTCAGTAACAAAGATAACTCATGCTGTAGTTCAAAGAAACCAGTAGATTTAGCTTGATTTTTCTTCTTAGGCTCTTGTTTGTGCATGGGCCCAAGGTGCTGGCAATATTTCCTGCATCAAGTAGTGGGGAGATTTCCAGCACTGCCTCCCACTCTGCTCCAGAAAGTCTCCAAATACCATAAAAGAGCAGAAAAAGGGTAATTTTTGCCTCCTCATCCCTTCCTCTAAGAGGGTAACTCACAGCCACTATTTTTTTTTTCACATACAGAATCCTCAAGGATGTAGCTGTCCCATTATTGCGGAAGTTAGCAAAAAATGTCATTGCACTTTTTGTAGACAGTAGCTAAGAGCTGCTTAATATATAAAACCTCCAACTCTTTCACACCCATATATGCTTTTAGATGCTGAAAAATCAAGTTTACAGACTCCTTAACTAGAGGAAAAGCAAATCGTTTATTAAAAACATAAGTACTTTTGCTGTGGCCGCGAAAACAGATAGAAAGGGAAGAACAGTCTCTGTGGAACAGTGGTGGGTGGGTAGGCTGGTGCCTCAGGACAAAATGGCATGTCTCATGAAATAGCTGACCTTTAAAATAAAGCTAGCTGAAGACAGAAACAGGTAGGAGAAGGAAGAGAAACCATAAGATTTGAAAAGTGAGTATTTCAGCAATATATTATTTGAACAGAATGTTCAAAAATTCAGTATATAACATATATACACATATAGACAAATCTCTAAGAGTACAACATTGGTAGAAGCCATTTTCAAAAGTGACGCTTCTTATAGAAGCTGGATGTGTAAAAGCATTTATGAAGTTGAGACCCCAAACTTGTTCCCCCAGAATAGGACTCACTCCCCTCCCCATGCAATCATGTATGTAGGCAAGTGACCACATAAAGAAGTACTTAGAGTTAACTGGATAGTATATGGCAACAGATGGAAATCATTTCTGGCTTATTACAAGAATCACTGTGGTTCACTCTGGGTACTGCCGGCTTTACGCTAATGTTTCCGCATACAGTCATACTCAACCCTGAAGCAAAAATAAACAGGGCTTCACATGTGAATTGGACCCAAGACATGGGATGGAGAGAATGATTAGCATCCCTGCAGTCTAGCACTGAAGCTCCTCTTCTGTTTCTGGGAGTCGAGTGCTCACAGCGGAACTCTGAGCACTGGCATGGGCAGCAGAATTGAGAACCTCCTCAAAACTTCCTCCGGTATGGCTCGCACCCCCAACTTTTGTCTGAAAGGAATGAGCAAGGGCAGTCGGTAACTAACATTCTGCTAAACAATTTGCCTCAATTTTCTTTTTCATTCTCAAGCCAAATAAATGCTTAGGACTATTATAACTCAAGGGGCTCTGTAACCTCAGTTGCGAAGAATGTTAATTCTATGTTGACTTTTGTTTCCTCAGCTCTCAAGGTAGCAGATTATAACTATAGTGTTAACTAAAGGCAAGGTTGGTAATGAATGTCTAAAATGGTTCCCTTTGTACTAGATGCTAGAAGTCAGTGCCAGATTGAGAATAATGTATTGATATGTACTGACTTCCACAAAAAAGTTAAGAGGCAAGCTTAAAATTAAATGTTGAATATGAAACAGCAGCAATTTGCCCAAGGTTAACTTCCAAATATAAATTATGTTCTGTGTAATTTGATTCAAACCATAATAAATCTACAGTGGCCCCTCGACTTACAAATTACTCGACATCTGAAGTTTTCGACTTATGAACGGGAAAAATGGCCGCACGCTTACGAATTTTTCTACATCCGAATGGAAAACCATTGGCGGTTTTAAATGCGGTTTCCTCGACTTACGAATTTTTCCAAATATTTTTTTCCCAATGGGAAACTGCTTTTTGACTTATGAACTTTTCGACCTACGAATGTACATTTGGAACGGATTAAGTTCTTAAGTCGAGGAACCACTGTGTATTGTTCTTTACATGTGGGAAATTGCTCAGTTTACGAGTACCTGTAAACTAAATGCCATGCCAGTTTGGAATTCAGCTGGTTATGGGAGAATACAGCAAAGCTAGTTGGTTAGGTGCTCAGATAAAATAAAAGTTGGTATATGACACTGTGGTGGTTTGCACTATTTAAGCATTTGATTCTGATAAAGGCTGGATGAACTCTTGACAGCTTGACAAGTGGTATTGAAAAAGCAAGGGGATTTCAGAGCATGAACTTAGTGCAGTCCATCTTGCCTTTGGCACAAGTGCTAGCGGTGACCAAGTTGGCAATTTTTAAAATTCTCTTAGACTGTATTTGCACCATATTTGTCACATTTAATTAGATTTAATCTTGTCCCCCTATCTCCCAGACAACATTTCATGATCACAGACATTTACTTACTCTTAAATATGTTTAATTTCTCAACTCATGCCAGTATCTTTTATAAGCCTGCTTAATTTTTAAAAGTTATTTAGTTTAAAATAATCTTTTCAGTTAGGAAAAATATTTCCTGAGTAGAATCTTTATTTTTTAGTAAGCATAAAATGTGGGTTATTAGCAAATGGCGGCTGCTGTGGAAATTCCTTCATCTTCCTTGGTGGTCTTATAATTGTTTTGTTTTACATCTTTTGACAGATAATAAACAACTGACAAAGAACAATCATGCACTTCCAAGACAATGCTCATATTATATGTGAACAAACTATTTTGAGAAGTGTGGGAGGCCCAAATATCTATACTAATAGAAATTAGATTAATCCATGCCTCCTTAGCCTTGACTGATAAACATGAGCCCAAACAGGAAAGTCTTAGTGCTTCTGGAATAAGTTTTGGCTTGACCCTTCAGGAGAAGAGGGCTTCACAATGTGACACAGCTACCAATAATAGCTTTTGATCGTGTTGCCACATGTGGTACAATCATGAAGCTGCTCTACTGATCTTAAAGCTCATGATGGAACAAAGAATAGGAAGTTATTTCTCAGGTACGCAGGGCTTAAAGGGAACTCTGGTTTCTGCTGCATTGATGATGTACAAATGTGCACAGAAAATTCCCTGGAAGTGCAGGAACAATCAAGGGTTCATTTTAGGATAAGGTTTGGACTACTCTGGCTTCAGTTAATTTTCAGTGACACACCACAAAAATTAGCTAGTACTGTACAGCCATAACCTTTCTCTCAATTCTAATCCATACCTTAAGGCTTGTGACAGTGGTCTCAACCTTTTCTTCAAAGGATTTGAATGTAGGAGAATTCCTAGGAGAAGGTACAACAAAGAAAAACATGATAGTCTTACACTTGTTTGCAGGATTGGGTTCTGATGGCAATGGCTTGTGTCGCCATCTCTGGCTTCTAATTACCACCAAGCTAAGGGTCAAACCAGCTGCAACATTATTTGGTCATGTGTGTGTTTAACGAATAGCCAGTGTGTGGATACCCAAGCCATATTGGGATCACTGTTGCTTCAAGTCTTAGGTCATGATCCAATGGAAATCAGGCACAAGGTGGCTTGATCCTGATTAGGATGCTTTGGGGAAAAGGGTTAAAGCAACCCATGGTCTTAATCTGGTTAAAAAAACAGCCAGCATGGGAGGCCTTAAACAGCCACCATACAAGGCCATGTGACATTTGGCCCTAAGGAGGTGTTCTTTAAAACCACAGACATGTGGGAATGGATCATATGCCCTTCATATTACTTCACATTAACTAATGTGACACCTGTTTATCTTTCTGATAAGCTACAAAGTCCTTTCTATGACAGGGCTTTGTAGGGAGCACAACAATTACTCCAACTTGCCCCCCAGCCAAGGAGAAAGGACTCTGGTTAGGAAGGACAAGGTAGACCTGGCCATCCAAGCAAATTGGCTCACAGCCATAACTGTCTGCCAGCTGGGGCAGTTCACAAATGAAAATGGTGGCAAAGCTTATTTGGAAATATATTTCAGTGAAATCTATGAGAATGTGGATTGGGAATTCGACTACTCACACGTGAACAACAGAGGATGGTCAATGGTGCCACATTTGAATTTCCTACTTTCTGTATGAAGAACACTTGAACTAGAAGGCTGATCCCAAAGGGTTACGACAATTTAATATTCAGTACTAAAAACAAATTACTGTCACAGGAATAGTGTGAAGCCTGAAAACACACATTCAAAGGTCAGGATAAGAAGGTGATGTGGAACTTTTACCTCATAGCAGGCATACTTATGGAATGGCGAATAGAGTAACTGCAATTGAAAAACATGGAAGAGAGAAAACATAAAACTTTATAATATGACCAATACAAATAAAATCACAACTGCAGACTAATTTAGTTTTTAAGTAAGAATTTCTAGCATTCTTATGTCCTGGAAAGAAGCAATCCTGAAACTCACTAAATTAAGATGTGCATCTGTTAAAAAGCCTGCTTTGTACATAGGTGGCACAGTTGCAACTGAAAATTGTTTCCATCTGATGGCTATAACTTGAGTAGCTCACCTACTCACCTAATGGACTGTTCCTAACATTAGATGTCTAGACATCACCAGTCAACAAACTGAGAATGCAAGAGTGTGGGTGGGTGGGAAGGGAGGGCACAGATGGCAATATTTCCAGTAGTGGAAGAGAATGGGTACTTGCAGATCAGTATTTATTGTGGAACTTGTACTTTGTGATTAAACCTGGAAGTCTTCGATTAAGCATAGTTTCCTATTTTGTTTGGAACAAACTAGAATCTTCAACCACACTTTGAAGTTGTTTTTAAAATCTTGGCTTGTTCCAGTTTGGATGCAGTGGGATTAATTGAAGATTTCCAGATTTAATCACAGTGCACTGAGAAAGGAGATGGCAAGGGGTTGATGTGTAGGCACAAGAATCTTCCATAGGATAAATAATAAAAGACACTGGATATTATTATTTATTGAATTTATATACCACTCTATACCCAGGGGTCTCAGGGTAGAGATAAAATTGTTTGGGATTCAAACAATTGATGAAATTAATTATTGTTCTACGATAATGCCCACTCTTGGAGAAACAATCAAAAACAATTTTATTGAATGTTTAGTCCTTACGTTTCAATCTTGGGTGGTGAAGGGAGGATTGTTGTTTGGTAGAAAAGCATTTTGAAAGCCTCATTATGGGAAATTTGGTCTAATCTAATCAGGAGCGCATTAGCAACATTCTGAATTCTATCCAAGGTTTTCTTCAGGGTCTTCAGCAATTTCTGCACTGCCTAATTAAACTATAAAATCAAGATGTCCCAGTTGAAATAATACAAGTTTCTAATCTTGGACCACAAATGGAGGAAATCATGTTGTGTCCTTTTCCATAAAATGGAGTATGCCAAATGGAGCAGCAACATGCATTTATCTTACCCAAGTGAATGTGACCTGGAACAGCAGCATAAGGAAAAAATTAAGAAGAGTTAAGCACTGGTATAATTACAGATCTCACCCCCCACCCCCAAAATCCTGTACATGGAACACTCAACATCAAGTGCATTTAAAATGTTTAAATTTAGCTAAGTTGCTAACTGTTTATGCTCTCTTTGGAAACCTGTGAAGTTTGTTAATGTTGAGCTTGCTTCCACAACAAGTCACCAGCTGCAATTTCAAATTGGTTTGAAGATAAGCACATAATCCAGTTTGAAAACTAGCCCACCAAAGAGCTGTGTCAATTAAGCATGAGATGCTAAGTAATCTGTGTTTGTTACTGAAGCCTTCGTTTCAGGCACAATGGCATAACAACATAACATGAATAGCCCTGACTCATGACTGCCTTAAGAGAACTGGATAAAACATCATATGTATTTATCCATGAAAATTAAGTTAATATCAAAAGAAGAGTGGTCAGAAGGCAAAATAATGATCATTTCTTTTTAACACAAGTGGGAAGAGGGAGTAGAAGCTTCAAATAATTACAACCCCTGGACTACTGCGTTTCAGCTCTTATCAAATCAGTTGCAACAGATGCAACTTAATGGTAGTGGGACCAGTTACTTGCAGCTGATAAAATTGGATTACAGAGCAAAATGAAACACAAGGATCAGTTAGAAACACTGGGATCAGTTAGAAACACTGGGATCAGTTAGAAACACTGGGAATTGTTTACTGTATGAAGAGCAATTGATCAAGTACTGCTGCTGTGAAACAGATAAGAGAATCTAAGCTGGTCTATTGGGGATGATGGGAGGGAGTCCAATAACATCTAGGGACCCTATGTCGAAGAAGAGTATACACAGATAAATTATCTACACCCCAAAGAGCAAGCAGTCGGAAGAGAAAGGAGGAAAAGGGGGGACAAGGCTAGGACAAGGTCAGCAAGGGACAACACGAGCAAATGTAGTTCATAACTGGCTTTCCTTCAGTTGAGGATGAAGGCATTAGAAATGGCAACACACTACTCAATTAAATAACACACTCAGTCACTTGCACCTGTAATTACAGAAACCCTAGGAATGCTCTTCCAATTCCTTTAAAGTCACATTGAGGCTTTCCAATGAAGTCAATGAAAAGAGGCAAAACTAGGTGTAACTTAAATCAGGATTAGAATCATACCTGCCAAGTCTCCCACTGAAAAATGCGGGATCAGCAGTGGCGCAGCACAGGACGTTGCGTAGAAGCAACTTCCGGGGCCTTTCCGCCCATGTGTGGGCACTGGAAATAGGGCAGAGCGGCACCGGAAGTTGCTTCTATGCATGCCCAGCGGCCACCACCAAGATGGCTGCCGGGCATGCGTAGAAGCAACTTCCGGTGCCGCTGTGCCCGATTTCCGGTGCCCACACATGGGCAGAGCGACACCCAAAATGGAGGCTCCCTGGCAGATAGGAAATCTGGCGGATTTTCGGGATTTTTCTCCATTTGGGAGAACAGCGGGAAATGGATTAAAATCCAGGGGTTTCCCGCGAAAAAGGGGCTACTTGGCAGCTAAGATTAGAATTTGCTATTTTTTTCTTAGCTAGTGACCCCAAGGCATTCTGAAGATTGGTGGTTCTGTGGAAGAATGTGTTTAACCTTTTATCCTGTACCCTCCTACCCTCTTTCCCAATGTACATTCCTCTATACCACAAATTTGCTGTTAGTTCCAGCAAGTGAAGAAGCAGACACAGTTGCCTTGCTCCCCGAAAGCAGGGAGATCCTTGCCACCCTACAAAGGGAAGAATCAGCAATTGCTTCTTCCTCCAGAAGATTACATTTTGGGAATGAATACTTTAAATCTCTGAACTAATCTACCTTTTTTTGTGTAGAGCATTTTGTTGAGTCAATGAAGGGAGATATGGATGGTTTTTACAAAAGTCTTTATTAACGTTCCTTGGGAAATTGATAAAACAATAAAGTTGCTGTATTTGTGTTTCAAGAATAGCTTCGAGGCACGCTTCACTCTTCAAAACATTTCTCTCCAAGATCCCCGTTCATGAAAATAATTAGGGGGATGCAATTGTTGTATCCCCGCTGATGTATTTTATGGCATTATTTAGAAGATGGAATTCCAACATGTAATCTCCCTGGTTTCTCTGGTAATGTGCCAGAATTTAAATCAGGAATACATTTTAATAAGCTATCATTTAGTTCCTTTGTGATAAACAGGAAAAAGTCGCCTTAGCCAGGATTCAACGTAAATCTTGCAATGCTGGGAATTAAAGAACTGTGGGAGGGTGGGATTTAATTTTCTCCCAGAAATTAAATCAAAACGTCTGTACCTCATATCTCCAAACTTCTTGCTGATGACTGTTCCGACGTTGCTGAAAGCTGCTGTTGCCTTTTGACCTGCTTGACTCAGAGTCTCTTGTGTCTTCTTATATCTAAGAAATAGCAGTTACTACAGTGTAAGCAAGTACCTTTTAGGTTCAAGGCATTTGCTTCTCATACTGTTCAAATCATAAAGCCATCAGAACTGTGACTGCTGTACATTAAACTCATTTGCAGGAACAGCACAAGAGAAGGGGGTGGTTTTAAAATAGCTTACCAAATGCTAATATTCATATATGGGAGTTAACTGTACTGTATTTTATATGGCCCAAACATAAACTACTTTACCCATAGCAGAGAAATTGGTAGAAATAAAGTAATAATGTCAGGATGTACCCAGAATTGCCAGGGCATATACAACAAGAAAAGACTAGTCTCCAACATTAAAAGTACTTTGCTGCATATTTCTCTCTAAAGTTTGTTCCTATTCTAGTTAATACATTTTTATACTGTAAGCCACCCTAGGACCTTATGGTTAAAGGCAGGTAATAATAATCATAATAATCATAATTGCTACTACCGGTACTACTATTAAACCTGTATGTGAAGAAGCATTCAAAATATTTTTACCCTTCTACAGTCTGATGAGCGAGAATGTTGAGAAAAGTTCTACTACTGCATTTTGCATAATATTTAGCAAGGCTCCAAGACACGAAATAGAAGTGAACAGCAAGGTGCACAACTGGGACAGAGTCCTTGATCACCAAACTTCATGTTTTTTCTTCCTGCTTAGAACTGCAAAGCATACCACCACAGGCATTGTCAAGCCAATGGCAGACCACCAGTGCTGGCTGGCGGGCGGCATTGAGCCTGATTGCTCACAAGTTGTGCAGAGTGTTGGAATTTTGATCAAGGAAACCCAGTGAGCTCCTTGGAGGAAGGTGGGGGACACAACTGTAATAAGTAGGCAAGCAATGATAAGCCATTTCAGTAATTTTGCAACACTGCATTTATTATTCTAGGGTTCCTTGATGGTATCTAGACCACAGGTGCATATCCAAAACAGTGTTGCTGCTTCTCCTAACAGTCAGATAACGCAAAGAATGCTTCAGCCACAATCCTCTTAAATATGCACATGGCTGATTTATGCAACATGCTTTGACTTGCTATGCTTGCATTCTTCATCAGGGTTGCTAAGCTTTTTAAAATTCAGAGGCTACCTATTCAGCTATTAATCTATTTCCTGAGTGTGCATTTTCAAGTTCACCTTCTCTTCTGCCTGGAGATACGGTATATATTTAAGGTACTGGCCTTAAAAAATGCCACTAATAATATATTGTTCATATTTTCAGTACTACTATGAAAAAATAAATGGAACGGAATGGCATTCAAAAAATAACTATTCAGATTTGCACATGCAGCTGGTGCAACCATCATAGTAGAAACCAATGAACAAACGTTCTTGCTTATTTTCTTTAAGCCAGTTCAGGAAATTTTTCTATTATTAGAATGAAGAGACTGCAACTAAAGTTCTCTCTCTGTTGAGTTCTTTTCCTTGTGCAAAATAGTCAGCTGAGTTTTATTCAGGTTAGATGCAGTGAAATCAATGGACATAATTGTGTTCTTTAATTCCAATGGGTCCACACTGCACAAAACTTAGTTGAATGCTGTACCATGCATAGTTTCCATCCTTGGAAGGGCTCCAGTGTGCTGTGACCAATATATCTTTATGTCTGTTGTGAACAGAAAAAATGCCAGCTCCATCATGTTAGCAGTGACCATCATTAATGCTGGATTTATGGCAGCATGGGCAGTTCCTCTGCACAGAGCACCCAACTGAGGAGACACTAATTGTTATAGTAGTAACAACAACAACATCATTTATACGGTGTGGGTGTGCACCAAATTTTGTCCTCAGGGCGCCATATTAGCAAAGTCTGCCCCTGCCATCATCCACACAAAGTAGTTCAACAATGGCCACCAGGTCAACATGGCAGTGTCCTACTGTTTACATGCTGCTATTGCAGTTATATTAGAAAAGAGCCACTTCCACTTGTAGTAAGCATACAAAGTAGGGTGGCTGCAGAGTCCATTGCACATTAGGCTACTTCTCTGTGTTGATTGCAAAGAAAAAAAGGCATCTGAACCATTCATAAAAAAGCACAGGAAGTCAGGTGGCAAGAAAATAAAATCATGTATGCTACCTGTAGAATAAAGCATGCAAAGTGACCCCTTGAAGGTGTATTTAAATAGATTTCAATTTACTGGAGATAGCAATAGCAACAACAAAATGACATTTGACCAAATGTACTGAATTATTTGCCACGTGTGTATTCCATATCATCTCCAAAGAGTTCAGGGTGGCACATTAACTGGCTTTCATTTTTATCTTCAGCAAGGATGGGGACAAAGGCGATGCAGTGAGCTTCAAAGCCCAATGGGAGTTGGAACCCAGCTCACTTTAAACAAAGTCCAACACATTAGCCATTGCACCATGTTGCCTTCATAATGAGAGGAGTACAAAGGAAAAGGATGTGTAGAAGGTTTTTACTCACGCAGTTGTAGTTTGCACATCATGCCAGCCCTTGCTGAAGTTCTGTTTCAGTTCATTCATCAGGTTGATGCCAAGCTTTTGTTTTATTTCCACAAGATGCTTCTCTTTTGCTGCCAACACTTGTCGCAAAGTTGCAATTTCATCTTCAAGCTGAATACAATTAACATATAAAAGTTTGTATTATACGTCTTCCTGATAAACGTAACATGGTTCTATGTGACACAACTTCTTCAAGTACAAAAATGCCATTGTATTTGAATCTTTAGACCTAATAAAGTGGCATCAAAATGATCTCACATGTATTTCATTGCTTTTCTCATTGACCTATGGACTACCAAAATCTACAAATATAATAAAAGACAGAAATGGCTGGGCTGGCAAACAAGTTAGGAGCAATGTGTTTGCCTGCTGATTTATGGGTTTATCGGCCATTATGGCCCAAATTGAAAGTTTGTCAGGCAATGAGCTGCACAATGTCATGCGCAAGGATCTGTATGTACATATGTACTGAACAGATGGTTAGGAAGTAATTTGCACCTTTTAAGGAGAGGCAGTGTATGTAAAATAAAAATGGCTCCCATCGGAGACAGAAAAAGCAGCCTAGTAAAAAACATGCTGGCAAAGAGAAAGCTATTTTCTTTGTGTCATTATAATAAAACCAATTAAGTTAAATATAGCCTTAAATTTCATCTGATTATGTAAAGCAGAATAGTCAGGTTGTGAATTGGGGGGAGTAGAACAGAGAAGGGCTTGGGTAGATACAACAGTCACTTCACATTATTTTATTTTTTAGTGGGCTTGGAAAAACTGATTAGTCCCAGTTTAAAGAAATAAACATCTTCAGCTACTTTTCTATTATTGCAAATGTCTCATTAAATGAAACATTGTGGTGGATTATACAACGTTTAGTTTCATTTTCAAATTGTAATTCTCCGAGGTAGTCTCTTCAGAGACATATTTATCTTATGATGTGAAAATGTTAATTCCATACACAGATTGCCCTTTCTGGACTGGGCTATTTTTAACAGAATTAAAATGAGCAACTTCATTGTCATTTGGGCATTGAGTGCAATTTATACATATGAATAGTAAATTGCATAACCTAAGTTTTCATGACTAACTAACTGCACAGAAGGTATCAGCTATATACACAGCAATAAGTTATAAATAAATTATCTCCCCTCAGAAGCTACCTATTACATTTTGAATTATATGAATTATATGTTGAATTATATGTTCCTTAACATCCTTGAAAATCTTCATATTCACTGTACACTTTGTGGATTATTCAAGAAACAATACAACTGGGAAAATGCAGTTGGGAAATGCAGTACCAGGGGTCAGCAAACATTTTCAGCAAGGGGCCGGTCCACTGTCCCTCAGACCATGTGGTGGGCCGGACTATATTTTGGAAAAAAAAAATATGAACGAATTCCTATGCCCCACAAATAACCCAGAGATGCATTTTAAATAAAAGGACACATTCTACTTATGTAAAAACACCAGGCAGGCCCACAAATAACCCAGAGATGCATTTTAAATATAATGACATATTCTACTCATGTAAAAACATGCTGATTCCCAGACCGTCCGCGGGCCGGATTTAGAAGGCGACTGGGCTGCATCCGGCCCCTGGGCCTTAGTTTGGGGACCCCTGTGCAGTACAATATAATTGGGAAGTGGGGAATCAGGGCTTTGGGGAAAATCTTAAGATGGGGATGTGACAGTTCTAAGGCTTTTAAGGCAATGATACAGGGAAATGTTTTCAAAGGCACTGAAAACCAGAAGGCAAACTACTCCCATTGGAAGTACAGCAGCCACTCCAAATAGAATGAATTCATTAGAGCTCCAGAAACTTAGTAAATTCTGAAAAATTCCAAGCATTTCAAAATGCAAATCCCCAATGCATTTCCTTTGAACAATGTAATTATATACCATTTGAATGCTGTGAACAATTTAGGACAGTCTTGTGATCTGAGCTGGCCTAGATACCATGAACTGCTGTGACTACAAACAATACGTATTGTGGGATGTGCCTGGAGGATGAAGGCCTTAACCTCTGCTCACATCACTGAAAATGCAAGATGGGGGGGGGGGAACAAAGACTTATACAAGTGAAACACAAAATAATTTATGCCTGCTTTTATGACTCAAAAAGGGGTGGTGGAGACAAAAAAATAAAAGAACAAATACTTTATTTTCCAAGTATTACTGTATATTAATCAAAGAAAGCTCATTTGTGTATTTTGAACTGATGGGTTCAATGTTATTTTATTGATCACATTTATATCCAAGCTCTTTCTCCAAATAACTCGAGTAACATACGTGGAAACACAGAATCACTCCATTTTATTCTATTAAACTGTACGGCAGGAAAAAAACTGATACATGAAAGTTGCCCAAAGCACTTCACGGCTGGACAGGGCACCCCAAATTTGGGATTTGGGCACACTATCCATTCTACTGCATTGGTTACGTTCTCAATGAATCCATATGCAAGAATGCTTCTGTTTAAGGAAGGGGACTTCTTGGCTAGTTATTGCCCTGCCTTTCATTATATTTTATTAGAAAAAGGTTGAACTCTGCTCAATCCATGCAGGAACCACTTCACACATATGGTGGTAAGGCATACAGTCATGGTATATGGGTAAGAAATTCATGCAATTGCTTTTATAGGAATGTGCCCAAGGAGAATTGCATGGAAAAGATTGGCATCAGCAGTGATTTCCAAAACCAGCCCTTAGTTTAAGATGACATATTCAGGAGACACCCCTTCATGGATCAATGCCTTGTCATGGCGAAGGGGCTTGAATAACTCAGAGAAGCTATGAGCTATGCCATGCAGGGCCACCCAAGATGGACAGGTCATAGTGGAGAGTTTTGACTAAACGTGATCCACCTGGAGAAGGAACTGGCAAGCCACTCCAGTATCCCTGCCAAGAAAACTCCATGGACAAAGACAACAGGCATATAAAAGTTATGACGCTGGAAGATGAGCCCCTCAGGTCGGAAGGCGTCCAACATGCTACTGAGGAAGAGCGGAGGACAAGTACAAGTAGATTCAGAGCTGATGAAGCGGCTGGGCCAAAGCCGAAAGGACGCTCAGTTGCGGATATGCCTGGAAGCGAAAGGAAAGTCCGATGCTGTAAAGAAAAATATTGCATAGGAACCTGGAATGTAAGAACCATGAGTGGAGGTAAGCTGGATGTGGTCAAAAATGAGATGACAAGAATAAATATAGACATCCTGGGCATCAGTGAACTAAAATGGAAGGGAATGGGCGAATTCAGTTCGGGTGACTATCGTATCTACTACTGTGGGCAAGAATCCTGTAGTAGAAATGGAGTGGCCCTCATAGTCAACAAAAGAGTGGCAAAAGCTGTAATGGGATGCAATCTCAAAAATGACAGAATGATCTCGATACGAATCCAAGGCAGACCTTTTAACATCACAGTAATCCAAGTTTATGCACCAACTACCGGAGCTGAAGAAAGTGAAATTGACCAATTCTATGAAGACCTACAACACCTTCTAGAAATGACACCAAAGAAGGATGTTCTTCTCATTACAGGGGATTGGAATGCTAAAGTAGGGAATCAAGAGATAAAAGGAACAACTGGCAAGTTTGGCCTTGGAGTTCAAAATGAAGCAGGGCAAAGGCTAATAGAGTTCTGTCAAGAGAACAAGCTGGTCATCACAAACACTCTCTTCCAACAACACAAGAGACGACTCTACACATGGATATCACCAAATGGGCAGCATCGAAATCAGATTGATTATATTCTCTGCAGCCAAAGATGGAGAAGCTCTATACAATCAGCAAAAACAAGACCTGGAGCTGACTGTAACTCAGATCATCAGCTTCTTATAGCAAAATTCCAGCTTAAACTGAAGAAAGTAGGAAAAACCACTGGGCCAGTAAGATACAATCTGAATCAAATCCCTTATGAATACACAGTGGAAGTGAGGAACAGGTTTAAGGATTTAGATTTGGTGGACAGAGTGCCTGAAGAACTATGGATGGAGGCTCGTAACATTATACAGGAGGCAGCAACGAAAACCATCCCAAGGAAAAGGAAATGCAAGAAAGCAAAATGGCTGTCCAACGAGGCCTTACAAATAGCGGAGGAGAGGAGGCAAGCAAAATGCAACGGAGATAGGGAAAGATACAGGAAACTGAATGCAGATTTCCAAAAAACAGCAAGGAGAGACAAGAGGGTCTTCTTAAATGAGCAATGCAAAGAAATAGAGGAAAACAATAGAATGGGGAAAACCAGAGATCTGTTCAAGAAAATTGGAGATATGAAAGGAACATTTCGTACAAAGATTACCATAATCAAGGACAAAAGTGGTAAGGACCTAACAGAAGCAGAAGACATCAAGAAGAGGTGGCAAGAATACACAGAGGAATTATACCAGAAAGACATGGAGGTTTCGTACACCTCAGGTAGTGTGGTTGCTGACCTTGAGCCAGACATCTTGGAGAGTGAAGTCAAATGGGCCTTAGAAAGCATTGCTAATAACAAGGCCAGTGGAAGTGATGATATTCCAGCTGAACTATTTAAAATTTTAAAAGATGATGCTGTTAAGGTGCTACACCCAATATGCCAGCAAGTTTGGAAAACTCAGCAATGGCCAGAGGATTGGAGAAGATCAGTCTACATCCCAATTCCAAAGAAGGGCAGTGCCAAAGAATGCTCCAACTACCGCACAATTGCGCTCATTTCACACGCTAGTAAAGTTATGCTTAAAATTCTACAAGGCAGGCTTAGGCAGTATGTGGACCGAGAACTCCCAGAAGTGCAAGCTGGATTTCAAAAGGGCAGAGGAACCAGAGACCAAATAGCAAACATGCGCTGGATTATGGAGAAAGCTAGAGAGTTCCAGAAAAACGTCTACTTCTGCTTCATTGACTATGCAAAAGCCTTTGACTGTGTCGACCACAGCAAACTATGGCAAGTTCTTAAAGAAATGGGAGTGCCTGATCACCTCATCTGTCTCCTGAGAAATCTCTATGTGGGACAAGAAGCTACAGTTAGAACTGGATATGGAACAACTGAGTGGTTCAAAATTGGGAAAGGAGTACGACAAGGTTGTATATTGTCTCCCTGCTTATTTAACTTATATGCAGAATTCATCATGCGAAAGGCTGGACTAGATGAATCCCAAGCCGGAATTAAGATTGCCGGAAGAAATATCAACAACCTCAGATATGCAGATGACACAACCTTGATGGCAGAAAGCGAGGAGGAATTAAAGAACCTTTTAATGAGGGTGAAAGAGGAGAGCGCAAATTATGGTCTGAAGCTCAACATCAAAAAAACCAAGATCATGGCCACTGGTCCCATCACCTCCTGGCAAATAGAAGGGGAAGAAATGGAGGCAGTGAGAGATTTTACCTTCTTGGGCTCCTTGATCACTGCAGATGGTGACAGCAGTCACGAAATTAAAAGACGCCTGCTTCTTGGGAGAAAAGCAATGACAAACCTAGACAGCATCATAAAAAGCAGAGACATCACCTTGCCGACAAAGGTCCGTATAGTTAAAGCTATGGTTTTCCCAGTAGTGATGTATGGAAGTGAGAGCTGGACCATAAAGAAGGCTGATCGCCGAAGAATTGATGCTTTTGAATTATGGTGCTGGAGGAGACTCTTGAGAGTCCCATGAACTGCTAGAAGATCAAACCTATCCATTCTTAAGGAAATCAGCCCTGAGTGCTCCCTGGAAGGACAGATCGTGAAGCTGAGGCTCCAATACTTTGGCCACCTCATGAGAAGAGAAGAATCCTTGGAAAAGACCCTGATGTTGGGAAAGATTGAGGGCACTAGGAGAAGGGGACGTCAGAGGACAAGATGGTTGGACAGTGTTCTCGAAGCTACCAACATGAGTTTGACCAAACTGCGGGAGGCAGTGCAAGACAGGAGTGCCTGGCGTGCTATGGTCCATGGGGTCACGAAGAGTCGGACATGACTAAACGACTAAACAACAACAACAACAACATTCAGGAGACAAAGAACGTTACCTTGACAAGTTCAGCTTTTAATTCTTCTTGCTCTTCTTCAGAAATCATGTTGGTAAAATCAACATCAGTGACCATGTCTTCATCTACTTCATGCAACACTTGCCTTTCCAACAGACCTTTGAAAGTAAGATGACAAGTTTCAGAGATTTTTTTTCCTAGACAGGAAATGCAAACTTGTTAAAACAAAACAAAACGCTTTATGCTTGTTCAAATCTCTTTTAAATCTTTTTTTTTCTGAATTAGTAAGGATCTTAACAAGGAGGGACCATCATGTAGAAGAATAGCAAATGCTTTGTGTGCAGAATGAGTCAGATTTGATATCTGATTAACAGGTGATTACCGGTAGGTTCCAGAGGTGGAAAAGAGCTCTGCTTGACAATTTGGAAATCCATTGCTAGCTTCAGCACTGCTGCTGCCATTTTCAGCAAGGACTCAGCACCAAATCATAAAACAAAGCAAAAGAACAGAAGCAAAACAAACAAAAAACCCAGAGCAGCCAATGTCTAAATATTTAACAAGCTGAAATAACGTATATGAGATACACACACAACAACAACAATTTATTTCAATTGTACTGGAAAGATGTAAAATTAGGTCTGATTATCAAAATACGTTTGGGGACTTCTTTATTTGATCCACAATGACTCTTTATTCCCAATTTAGAATATGTACAAGGGAAAATAGTTATGTACATCAGATGACATATGAATACCAAATCCCAACTTGCAGAATATGAGAGTGCAATTGCCCTCCTGTCCCACTTGCAGGCTTCTGTCAGGCATTTGTTTAGGCACTGTAAGAACAGAATGCTAGACTAGACCGGCCTAGATCCAGAAGGGCTCTTCTTTTAAGCCAAGTGGATTTTTACACATAGCTCACGGCATGTGCACACCAGTCTTTTGTTTCCAGTAAGGCCATTTCAAGTCACAACACATACAATCAATTTGTACAGGAGAAATAAAAACCCACATGAAAGAGCTACCCAAGCGCCAGTGTACAGTCTACATTCTACGGTGTACTGGCACCCAGAATATAACCACAATGTTACCTTGCTGGAAAATGTGGTGATTTGAAAAATGAAATATATACCTTTTAATTACCACTTATATGCATGGAGAAGAGAAACACATTGTTGAAAATAAAATTATTTTATTGAGAGCATCCACTCTTCTGCTAGGAGACATTATCACACAAGTTTTGTCATAGCAAAAGTTAGTGGGAACCAGGGTGGATAAAAATCAATGATTTTTTTATTTAAATAGGATTTTTAAAAAAATTTAATTTTTTTTATTTAAATTAGATTTTTAAAAGAAAATGCTTTTGTAGGAAAAATCTAAGATAGTTTTCTTTAAGTTACATTATAGTCCAAAGGCTATTAACATCAGGAAATAAGGATTTGTTTAAGTTTTTCATGTGCGCTAAAACTTTTTTAAAAAATTGTTTAACTGCATTGTTAACAAACATGGATACATATGCTATAATGTTATTGTTTTAGTTAAGTAAATTGATTAAATTGTTACTGAGGAAATTATTATTTTTCTCCTTCCAATAAAGTAAAGCAGAAAAGTTGTTCAAATATAAACAGTTAAACTATTAAACCTCACCATAATTTCATAATTATCAGTCTATGTATTTCTAACAGTATAACCAAATCAGTAATTTTTAATATAACTGTAAAAACTACTCTGAAAATGTATTATTACAAAAATGAAACCTTCATCTGGTTGTAAATATTAAGATGGTACCAGCAAGAATGAGTCTTTCTGTAAAAAAAATTATTTAAACGCAACACAGAGTAACTGAATCTGGGATCTTTTTACATGCACAATAATTGTCTGCACCCTGTCCTCCATGCTCCATGGACAAGACCTGAAATTTGCAATCTAGTTTCTTTTGTACATAAAATATACTTGAATGATGTACCTAGCCTCTTAGCTTCACTTGACATTTCCATTTAAAACTTGTCAAAAGAAGGAATATTCTCTTTAAAGAGACCTGTGTACATAGAATTTGTTCTATACAGTAGTTACAGGTAGGTAGCCGTGTTGGTCTGAGTCGAAGCAAAATAAAAAAATTCCTTCAGTAGCACCTTAAAGACCAACTAAGTTTATATTTTGGTATGAGCTGCAGCCATTAACACCCATCTACAGGTTTACCACTCCCATCAGCCCATCTCCCATTCCCACCCACCCCCACCACCCTCTGTATATATATAGGGTCTGACACTTCTGTTTCTAGTGTATCTGAAGAAGTGTGCATGAACACGAAAGCTCATACCAAAATATAAACTTAGTTGGTCTTTAAGGTGCTACTGAAGGAATTTCTATACAGTACTCATCTTCTTACTCTCCCTTCAAAATATGCTGCTAAGCAACAAGCAGCCCAGCTCCCAAATGTTGCCATCTGTGTATATATTTATTGTCTTGACCTAACAGAAATAAGAATGTCATAAGGACACCATAGCACCAATTTAGATGTATTGGCATTCCTAATATCAATAAAATGCAGTCCTAACACACAAAATTATGATTGCTATCCTTGTAGCAATCTATACCTTCCGTTTCCATTTAAGATTTCTGCAATTTCACCACCGTGAAAGCAAATATAGCCACTTTTCCCTGTTGTTATTCTATCGGTAACAGCAAGCTGAAATCCATTTTTCTGTCAAATAGACCAATGAATCATGTCCAGCTGGAAACTGAGCCAAATATTTTTAGTTATTTGTTCCTTGTAAAAATGAACCAATAAGACAGATGAGGCATGTCCCCAACTGATTCACCCCTACAAATAAATAATCTCTAGACATTCCTATATAAACCCTCGGAAACTGCAGATGACATTTGTTCAAACCAAATAAAGGTGTATTATTATTATTATTATTATTATTATTATTATTATTATTTGTGTACTGCCCTTCATCCATAGATGGATGGTTCACAACATAAAAATTCAAGATAAAACATACAAAATACATAATAAAAACAAAAAACCAATTATCGCCCTCCCACAAACACATTTAAAAGGCCATAGTATGCAAATTAGTCAAAGGCCTGGTTATAGAGAAACATTTTTGCCTGGTACCAAAATATATGTAATGAAGACACCAGGTAAGCCTCCTTGGGGGCATTCCACAAATGGGGAGCTACTGCAGAAAACGCTGATTCTCATGTTGCCACCCCCAGATCTCTCGTAGGAAAGGAACACAAGGAAGGGTCTCAGATGATGATCACAGGGTCTGAATCAATTCATATGAGGAAACAGTCCTTGAGGTATTGTGGCCCTGAATCGTTTAGGGCTTTATAGGTCAAAACTAGCACTTTGAACTGGACCCAGAAACTAATTGGCAGCCAATTAGTTGGGTCAGGATTGGTGAAACCGCCTTGCCCCAATGAGCCACCTGGTCACCAAATGCTGCCCCAGCTGAAGTTTCCGAACTGGCTTCAAAGGGAGCCCCAAGTACAGTGCATTACAGCAATCTAACCTAGAGGTTACCAGAGCCTAGATGATGGAAGTTATGTTATCCCTGTCCAGATATGGGCAAAGCTGATGGAAGGCCATAGAGCCTCAAGTGACAACAAAGGATCCAGAAGTACTCCCAAGCTATGTACCGGCTCCTTCAGAGGGAGTTGCCCCATCAAGAGCAACACTGTGGATAAACCCTTGATAGCTCCCAGAAATCAACTGAGCCATAATATCCCCCAAATTTGAAAATATATTTTGACGTTCAAGTTTTTAAGAATTCTTTTGCCCCCAAATCCCCAGAATTGTCTTCAGTATAACATAAATAAGGGACCCAGGTGGCGCTGTGGGTTAAACCACAGAGTCTAGGGCTTGCTGATCAGAAGGTCAGCGGTTCGAATCCCTGCAACGGGGTGAGCTCCCATTGCTTGGTCCCAGCTCCTGCCAACCTAGCAGTTCGAAAGCACATCAAAGTGCAAGTAGATAAAATAGGGACCGCTCCAGCGGGAAGGTAAACGGCGTTTCCGTGCGCTGCTCTGGTTCTCCAGAAGCAGCTTTGTCATGCTGGCCACATGACCCGGAAGCTGTCTGCGGACAAACGCCGGCTCCCTTGGCCTATAGAGCGAGATGAGCGCCACAACCCCAGAGTCGGACACGACTGGACCTGATGGTCAGGGGCCCCTTTACCTTTACCTATAACATAAATATGCTTCTCTGTGGCTTTATACCAAGGCAGCTCTTCTGTTGTTCAGTTTCAGAAGCGTCACATTGCAAACCTTTCTAACTTTCCTCTGAGCAACAGATCAGAATACTATTCAAGCATTCTTTGAAATGCATGACATCATGCCTAAATATCTTTTTATGCAACTATTTATTTCATAATGATTAGATTCCAGTAGCAAGTACAATATGTAAATGGATGGCAAACAGGAAGCACTTAGTACAAAACACTGCATTCATCTCACACTAAGACATATGGTATTTACTCTAATCTAATGCTCATCTTTTTTGGCCAAATTATGTTGCGAAAATTAAGGTGTGCATTAGATTTGATGGCAAATTTACATTCGGCAGCTAATAGTTTTTTTGGTTTCAAGGTTCTGAAAATTGAGGTGTGCATTAGATTTGATGGTGCATTAGACTTGAGTAAACAGAGTATTTCTAGGATCTAGGACTGGCAACATGTTTCAAATCCTAGATGCTAGGCCCAGATATCTATACACCTGATCACTCGAGGCCTTGAGATTTTTCAAGTTCTACTGTTATGATATTGCTTCATTAATGTATTTTAATACAATGATGACATATGGATAACCAAATTGTCACTTTTCAAAGTCAGCCACTTTCAGTCAGACTGCCACTAGCCTTTTCCCCACTCCACACATCCACTTTAAAGACATCTAGCCACCTGGAAACCTGAACAGAAATTCAAAAGGGGCGGAGTTGAAATCAGCACACCCAAGTCACTTGAACTATTCGTTCCTATTGTACACTAAACTGATCTGCACTGTGACTGCATCAATAGCCCAAACCCTCTAGATCTGCTGCAGTGTTAATTCTAAAGAACATAGCTGCCACAGAAGGAAAGGAGATGCCTGGACTGAGTACAACAGATCATCATCAACATCATCATCATCCCTATGATGACAACAACACTCCTTCTAAAGACAACAACACTGTGAGGGACAAAATAGAATCAATACCCTTGCTGATCCCAGCAGATAGTGCCACAGTACTTCTAAAGTGGCTCCCATCAGGTGGAATGGATTTCTGAGCGGCACAATCCTTCTAAGAGGGTATCAATACAGTTACAGCATTGTTCCAATGGTGCTGCTAATATTCCCCTTAATAGATGACCATATTCTAAATGGCACAAGACTTCAATCCTTTTATATACGTTGCAGTGGGACAATAGAGTTTACCCATCACAGTGACAATGTGATTGGGGGGGGGGATCTCTCCAGAGCTCCAAAAAGCCCAGCAAGAAAACCTGTCTAGGTTTGAAGCAATATGTCAAGCACAAGTACAGTGCTGCCACTTTTCATTATCCAGTATTTTCAAGCCCATAAATAATTCTGTGCTTCCCAATAATCATGGCTGCACCAAACCTGGTCCAATTATCTTAACTGGGGCTTACAGGCATTGCCCAACAATGTCAGAAACGTAAAGTATTTTAATACAGTACCGTATTTTAATAGACATGTTGTATATATTTTAGAAAAAACAGTGAGAAGTTCTGGGTACATGGGGTAGCTCAATTAGACATACTGTAAAATGTCAGCTTCAAATTATCCATGAAGTATAGCACATGCTGACCCAGCTAACATATGTTTGTCTGTTGCTGCCTGATCTACATTTCTATTTCTCTCCATCACATGTACAACCTTCTTTATCATCAGCTTGTGCACCTAATTAATTCAGACCTTATGACAACTTAAATGGCACATCAAGCGCATTCAAAAGAAACAACACAGAAAGAAACTTTGGAAATTACAGGAGTTCTCTGCTTCCTCCCAAACAGCTGCTTGATTATGGGTAGTGGCCAAATGCTCTCACATTTGCTTAAATTCTTTTAGTTAAAATGCCACCCTTCAGCAATATGTACTCAAGCCAACTGCACAATTTCATTTCTCTACAGGCAGTGCAGAGCCTTATTATACTTCTTTCCTGCTGCTTAAACTAATATTTGAAGTCAATAGATCTTTAAAAGCAAATTGCCACTGCTTTGTTGATTAACTGCTAGAGTGGTGTTGTACAAATTGGGGAAAATAATGCTACTTAAAATATTTTATTTCAGGACAATGCCATTAATCCAGGGCCCTGAATGATACAGAGGTTCTAGTCTAAACAATGGTTCAATTAAGTCTAGAGATTTATCTGTACCAGAGTTAACAGAAGTTAAGAGGAACAGATGAACCCAGAAAGGAATACTGGACTCATTGTCATAATTCACACTTTTTCAGAGATTGAGGAAACGTTGTATTAGGCCAGGCATCCCCAAACTTCGGCCCTCCAGATGTTTTGAACTACAATTCCCATCTTCCCCGACCACTGGTCCTGTTAGCTAGGGATCATGGGAGTTGTAGGCCAAAAACATCTGGAGGGCCGCAGTTTGGGGATGCCTGTATTAGGCTGCTTCTGCTCTCACTTCTAGGATAGGGCCAATAAAATATTAGCAAATGTGACATTCTCCCTGACAGTGGAAGAACTCTTACCCAAACCTACAGAAAAGAGGAAACAAGAAAGTTATTCATAAAACACAGATACTGGAACCTTCAGATCAACTCTATGAAAAAAGAAAAGAAAGGCTGATGACAGAGAATGACAATCTTTATGATTCTCAATAAAGTAAAACAATCTTCTCCTTTTGGACTTGTCAGAACACTTGTTCAATTCTGGTCCTTTCCCTTTTTGGTTGCAGGGTTAACTGGCATTCCTAATACTTATCCAGTGTGCTTGATTCATATTTTGTGGTTTTGCTATTCTATATTGTTTTGGTTGAGTTATTGTGTTTTATTATACCTTTTTATATAATTCTTTTGTATTAGGAAGTGCTGTTTGTATTTGTTAATACTTATTGTTGAGCCACTTTGAGCTGAACTTGGCCGTTGGAAAAGCAGCATACAAATATTAACAATTACAATTAATTCTACTCTAAAAATTAAAAAAGAGCAGCTAGTCATAGACTACCCTGTCAACCAAGGGAAAAGTAAGATCTCCAAGTTGAGAAAAGGAATGGAGATAGAGAGAAAGCTCCAGCTAAAACCTTACTACTTGATAAATGAGACTCACAAAGTGCTTTAAATATAAGCTGCATAACAACAAATACAAGAAAGCAAGTATCTAAACCCTCAAGGTTTTGTCCTACATTTGCTGGCATGTCAGAATGCCTGGAAAATATTTCTATTCTCTGTTATAGAAAATGTGGAACAAGGAACAAAACTCTTGGTTCAAACTGATTTTTAAGTCAAGTATATGCTGACATAATTAATAATGCACAAAGTGGTTCAACATTTCTTCGGCAAAATGACTGTTTGCATTGGGACAATAAAATTTTGGCTTAATAAACTAGGAAGTGCCCAAGCTGCATGCAACCGCATCACTTCCGTCTGCATGCTCCTTTATCCTCCACTTCTTTTTTTATGCAAATGACAAAATAAACTTGCAAGTACAGTACCAATTAACCAGAGCTTCCTGTTCATGTCCAAACTGTGAACTACAATTAGCAGCTTCCAAACAAGCCTTAAAGTTGGATTCTGATTTTAGCTTGTTGTTGTTTAGTCGTTTAGTTGTGTCCGACTCTTCGTGACCCCATGGACCATAGCACGCCAGGCACTCCTGTCTTCCACTGCCTCCCACAGTTTGGTCAAACTCATGTTCGTAGCTTCGAGAACACTGTCCAACCATCTCGTCCTCTGTCGTCCCCTTCTCCTTGTGCCCTCCATCTTTCCCAACATCAGGGTCTTTTCCAGGGAGTCTTCTCTTCTCATGAGATGGCCAAAATATTGGAGCCTCAGCTTCACAATCTGTCCTTCCAGTGAGCACTCAGGGCAGATTTCCTTAAGAATGGATAGGTTTGATCTTCTTGCAGTCCATGGGACTCTCAAGAGTCTCCTCCAGCACCATAATTCAAAAGCATCAATTCTTCAGCGATCAGCCTTCTTTATGGTCCAGCTCTCACTTCCATACATCACTACTGGGAAAACCATAGCTTTAACTATACGGACCTTTGTAGGCAAGGTGATGTCTCTGCTTTTTAAGATTTTAGCTTGTTTGGATGCAATTAATCATGATTCCTGGTTTCTTTTGCCACTCATGTGAAGGGACGAGTAAAGGAACAGTTACTGCACATCCTTGCATATTAAGTCAGAATCTAATCGTCTGAACACACCCAATGGTATTCCTACTGAAAGCAAATGAATGTATCTAATCAAGATTTGGATCTGAGCAAACTTCGTTATATAAATATTTACAGACCCTGGATCAGGTTTATTAGATACCAAATCACTCAAAATATGAGCTACAATATATTGATTGTAAGCTTAAAAAGAGGCTACCCTGTGAAAGGGAGGTGCATGTAAAATACCTTGTAAATACTCAGTCTCACCCAAGCTGCATTCTTCTGTTCTTTTCACACACCCAGATAACTTACCCACTGCACATTTAAGTGCATGTCTACTCTTGCTCTCTACTGACCGTCACCTAGTCTTCTTAGCTCCCATGGAGGTACATCAGTGGAATGTCATAGAATGTTAATGCTCCTTTGTCAAGTCTAAGTATTGACTCAGGCAATCCACACTAATAACTCCACTCTGATTGAAAACCTGTAACAGTATTTTAGCAGTGAGACACTATAAACATTGGACTCATTATGGAAGAGATTCTGTATTAATATGTTTATAATAAAAGGTCAGAACATGACAAAATTCACAAAAATCTCATAACAGCTCAACAAGACAGACAAGGGGCTGAAGAACCAGTATCAAACTACTGCTGCTGCTGCTGCTGTTAAAGAATGACTATTTGCTTTGCAGGTACAAACACAAAAAAATAACCATAACAAAAATCAAGAGTCAACATTACACAAGCAATAGAGTCATCTGTAGCTGTCCAAGGTCTCCCATGTGTTAAGGGTGGATTACAATTCTGTTTAGTTTTCGCAGTGTAAGCAGTGAAATTGCTTCATATAGTATGCAAATCATCTTTGGTTGTTCCATGGCTCTTTCTGAATTCACTTCTCCATAAGTGCCATTCTCCATGGCACCTGATACCATGTCTCCAACCATTATCTATATATATATAAATGTAAAAACGGCAGGTTGGTGTGTTTCCACTTTTCACCGAAACTGCTTGACTGATAGCATTCAAATTTGCACACAACGTCCCATGCTACCGTGAGATTACACTTACGAAGTTTGCTAAGACAGATGTCACACCTACGCCACGTAAAAAACCCCAAACCAGTGTTACAGAACACACAACTCACCCAAAAGTGCATGCTGGGAAAAGAACCTTCCCTCTCAACAGCACCTTGGCTGCCGTTTACATACTAGGCCGAAGCCTTTACAGACTAGGCCGAATGGAGGTACTGACTCGCCTGGGTGGGGGTCGGAGGGGACGAGATAGGTCAGGACACGGTGGGGCCAGTCACAGGGATGACCCGGGGTGGGGGGGAGAGGGGGCGTGATACGTCATGGATCGACACAGGGGGGTGGCAGTCACAGGGATTAGCCACGGCAACGTGTGGCAGGGCCAGCTAGTTAATTATAAAAATACTATGTAGTATATAGCAGGCATCCCCAAACTGCGGCCTTCCATATGTTTTGGCCTACAACTCCCATGATCCCTAGCTAAGAGGACCAGTGGTCAGGGATGATGGGAATTGTAGTCCAAAACATCTGGAGGGCCGAAGTTTGGGGATGCCTGGTATATAGTATAGCATTCTCGGCACTGTAAAAATGTATAAGCTTACAAATTGAGCACCGGTTCTTCCCAAAGTTACATTAATGGTTAATGACCATGTTAAAAATAATCATTTGGGGAGTAGTTAGAGATTTTTTTGGGGGGGGGGGAGCCAAATGGCAGTTAGTCCAGCCAAGTCAATGGAAGGAGCCTCCCTCAGACTCTAGAGCTAGACAGCATGGCCATAGATGCAGATTGTTCTAGTTTGGCTCCAAGTGCAACAGACCTATCAAATCTGACATGGCGATAACTAGGATATTTGTGAGATTGAGATATGAACAAATTCAAATTACATGCCGCAGCTCATCAGCTCTTAATATATTCCCAGTTGTCTTTTGTGGTGAAGAATTTACCATAATGCTTCAGAATATTACTGATGAATTCCATTTACAAAATGGGAAGCAAGCCAAAAATGGGGGAGAACCCATTGTGCTGCAATCCAAGCTAGAATTATTAGACAAGCCAAGAACTGCAGTTCAAAACCCTTTCATTTTGTTTAATCAGCTTCTTTAAACCACTAAACAAAGGGTTCAAGGAGCATGCCTGTTACTTGAAAATGCTTGTTCCCTGTGTGGGTACCAAACAATACACCAACCTTTTCCTCCCCTCATAACCTTTTCACAACAACAACAAAATAAATACCCCTTTACAGGCCCCACAGAATAAGAATATGTAGAAAGCATGTAAGCAGCACAAGCACTACATGTATTCTGGGTAATCCCTCAAAATAAGGTTTAACTGCTAAGTCATTTTGCTGACACTATAAGGGAGGTGAACAGAGAGTGCTCTGGCCTTTGATGCCCATTTAGATCTACAATTAATAATTAAATGCCACACACTGAGTAAAACTGCAGATAAGAGCTTCTCCCAGGCTCACATCTGTTAAATAGGAAAGCAAGTTATAGCAGAGCATTTATACAGTAATCTGACAATACTTGAGGGAAGGCTGTGCATGAAGCTATCACAGGGCAGGAATGTAGAAAGTGGCTCTTGGGGCTAGGGGCTAAAGGGTTTGAACTGGTGCACGCAGTTACCTCTTCTTCTTCTTCTTCTTCTTCTTCTTCTTCTTCTTTTTTTTGCAGCGATCATCCGTAAGTTGCTGCCCATCTGCCACTTTTCTTACGTTTGAATTCCATCTTATGGCATGAAAGTGTGTGTGCTTAGGATACAATCATATGTACATAAAACTCACTTACCGGTACTTCTGAGTAAATACACACAGGAAGGTGCTGGGGCAACATTGTGCTTGTGTAGATGCACGTAACTGAGATTTACAATTGACAGTGGCTCTACATGTGGACAATTTCTTAAACTATACAGTACATAGGCTACATCTATACACCATGTAGAGATTATTGCTCAATTCACTGTACTCAGCTGAGTGCAATGGAGCTTAGAGAGCAATCCTAACCAGTGAAGATATGACGGGACAACTCTCCTGTGTAAGACAAGTTGCAGCCTAACTGCATCTAGTGGGGGGTGGAGGTGGGGGAGTGGCAATATTTGCTGCCTGTCCTATGAGATGAATTTCATTACACCTGCATTTTTGAAACTGTAAGTTTATTTTATTTATTTCTTGATACTTAACACCTTAGTCTCTAAGTGGTGCACAGTAACATTGAAGTAACAACAACAAAAATCAGTTAAAAACAAAAACCATAAAATGCCTGCTGAAATGAAAAAAAAAAATCCTTAGGCATTACACCAAGATATGTGGATGAAACTCACGAATGAACAGAGTTAGGATACAGTTTGCCCTCTACACCAGCATAACTTGCACTGGAGAGTTGCCTCCTAGCCAGCAGGAATAGATATGCCAGGGTGGCAAGGCAAACCAGACTACTTTGACCTGAGCTGGCAGGGGTGTGTGTTAGAATGGCCAAAGCTGTACTGATGCCCAGCCCTGATGCCCCCCCCATCCTGCCTACAGAATGATGCAAGCATCACCCTGTTGGCACACACCCTTACCCATCTGCCCACAAGCAGAGCCACAAAATGGGGGGGGCAGTGAAGGGACAGGGCTAAGCTAGCCTGGTATCTGAGCCAGGCCTGTTGGCTGAACCAGCTGCAAGCTAGTGCAACCATCTGCCTGTCCCTCCACTTCTGCCTAGGCTGCTGTGAGCACAGGGCTAGAGATGCCAAGGCAACCGCACCTCCACACTGTTTTAAAGTCATTTATACTGGGTTCAGGCCAGCTCAGCTGTGGGGCGGTGGGGATTTGTCACATTCTGACCTAATCTATCCCAACAGGCCCATCTGGGAGTTAAGATTCCATCAATACTCCTAGATAAGTAAACATAGGATTGAGGTGTGAAACAGAGCCCAATTACATTCAGATCAGTGTTTGAAATGCATTTTGCGATGGGAAATGTCATTAGTGCGAGCAGTTTCTGAGTTCTGGGTGCAGTACTTTAATTTCAGATTAAAACTGCAGAGTGGAAGGAAATGAGGACCTTTTTCTGCCACCCCATTTCCAGCTACTCTCTGAAGACTGGAGAAGAGACCTTCTTAAGAATATATGGGGAAGGACTAGACCCTGTGAAAAATAAACATAATATTTTAGTTGCAGTTCATTATTTCCAGCTTTGTATTCTTTTTATAAAAATGTGCACCTGGACATTCCGTTGTTGCCCCTATAACCTAGGCTTAAGGTGCCATTTAGCTCCTAGCTTTCATATCTCAGTTTCTAACACTGATTCAGATGATTAACAAAGACAAGTAATGGTGAATTAAGAACACCACTTGCATTGTTCTTGAGACTAATTACCCTGTTTCTCATATTTTAAGACATACCCATAAAATAAGCCATAGCAGGATTTTAAAGCATTCAAGGAATATAAGCCATACCCCGAAAATAAGACACAGTGATAGGCGCAGCAGCAATGCCGGCCGCGGCAGGAGGAGGAGGAAAAAAATAAGACATCCCTTGAAAATAAGCCATAGTGTGTTTTTTTGAGGAAAAAATAAATATAAGACGTGTCTTATAATATGAGAAACACGGTTACTAGCATACATATTTCATCAACAAGGAGCTCTAAAATTTTATTCCTGTCGTAAGGCAGGTGGAAGAGGTTTATGCACATTTCTCCCTCAAGAAAAAGAAACCAAACATTTTCAGATACGTTGACATGGAAGAGTGCTTCTTTTCACTTAAAAATACAAGGTGGAGAATATTCTGCAGTGATTACTAGGCCTAGAAACAACTCAGCAGTGTGCATGCGATTGACCGAGTCATAAGAAGAGGATTATACTTTCCACTGTGAGGACAGAGGTCATTAAGAAGCAAATGCTGCATGGAAAAGCTCTAATTTTACTAGATATTCCTCTACTAATAGCAGACATTTTAATGCTACCCATATTGAACTAAAATGCATGAAATCTGCCATAAATCTGATGTGTACATAGACACAGCAAACAGAGAAAACTATTGGTCAATAAAGCAAAAGCTATGATCAGGAATAAGGTTTATGGAGCAGTAGATTTTTAGGAGGTATTACAACAGTTTGCTTTGAATTGCCAAGCTTGTTATGCAGCAATCCAAGCAAAGCCCTAGAGAGATAATACTGCAGTAGCCCTCATGGAAAGATGGTTTATACATCAACCAGATGATCATTAGCAAAATAAAACTTCAGAAGGTATTGTGAAAGTTGTTTCATCCCCAAAGCCCATGAGAGCCTTTAATTAAACAAATTATTTATTGCTTTCCCTACGTTCCAAGTCAACAAAGGAACTTTCGTTCTGTGAGCGACAGGTAACCAGCACTCCTATCCCAGGATGAGGACAAAAAATGTTAGTGGAAAATACAAGTGTGTTGTTGTTGTTGCTACTGCTGTTTTAGTGTACAAAAGGGGGGCATTTTAAAAACACATTACAGTACTGAAACGTTATACACTAAGTCCAAGGAGGAGGAGGAAGAACGACAATAGAATTATTACTTGCTCAGGGTGGTGGTGAATGGATCGTGCTTGGAAAGTAACCGGGATGGCAGCTTAACCAATGCATGCTTACATGGGAATGTATTCTACTGAACACAATGGGACTCAACTTCAGGATTGTGCTCCACAGCTGTTACGCTAAGCACACAACATGCAAGCATGTCACACACTAAAACAGTCCAGTTATTGCATTTTATGAGAAATAAGTGGAGTGGAGGGAGCGGGCGATTTTACTGGATTCTCTTAAGGTTCAAATGTGGCAGTTTGGACAAGAAGAGAACCGGCCATTCAAGGTGGTCAGCTGTGTTTTGATTCTCAGGAAACAGCTCCGACTTCAGCTAATCACAGCAAAGCGAGACACCTTTGCTCGAAGCACTCAAAAATGTACCTTGAGAATATATATATATAATAGCATCCATAACTCTACCGAGCCACAGGAAAGAAAGAACAGTGGACCTCACACTTTCCATAGAAACAACCGATTATTCATCAAATTTTGCCATGCGGGTCTCTTCAAAACTTTTTCTACCTTCTATCATGCAGAATGAGGGTGGGGTGTGGATTCCAAAACATTACCCCCCACTCCAATATATAGATATAGATAGATCACCGAGCGCAAAACTGAGAGGGGAAAGGAGAGCGGAGTGACACCGCTTCCAGAAAGGAACAGGCGTGCGCGCCTTTCCGAACCGCTTGGCCGCCGAAGGAACTGACCTTCCTCCGCCTGCGCTTCCATTTCCCCCTCCAGGGCCCTCCGGGATCCGCTTCTTCGGCTGGGGAGAGACTCGCTGCGGCCCCTGGCGACTCGAGCGCTGCCCCGCTTCCCGCTCTTCGCGACTGTTGCTCCTGCTAATCCTCAGCCACTACCGGCTCGCGCTCGCTCGGCTCCTTCCCTCTCGCTCTCTCACGCACGCAGGGAGGCGCTTCGATATAGCGCCACCTGCAGGCCTACTTCCCGCCCAGCACCCACGCGCCAGGCCGGCCGCCCTCCCTCGGGGCCGCTTTTATACACGTGACAAGCTGCGCGGTGGTCAACACGTTTCTCTTCGCCCCGGCGGGCAGGTGGCGTGGAGGCGCGACCTTCAGCTGGAAAACGCACGTTTAAAATGCCTCAGATCGATGTACTATCGCCTAATTGTTTTGCATGTAGTACCTATCGCTGAAATGTGAAAAATGACTCAACAGTCTGGCTCATAGGTTCCCCATTTTTCTAATGACAAGTGAAAGCACCGCGCTGTTTTTATAAGAATGACTTTTTAAAACCCAGCTTAAGTGAGAGGATGTTTTTGTCCCTGCATGTCCTGCTTACTCCCCACCCCACTTCTCTGAGGGAGTCCATGCTAGCAAGGAGCTGCAACTTCTTTTTCTGAAGAGGCACACCAAATCCCCATAGTTTTTACTTTTAGAAACAAAAACAAAAAAATTCCTTCCAGTAGCACCTTAGAGACCAACTAAGTTTGTCATTGGTACGAGCTTTTCTGTGCATGCACACTTCTTCAGATACTTCAGATTCTTTTGTCTGCATGCACACGAAAGCTCATACCAAAGACAAACTTAGTTGGTCTCTTAAGGTGCTACTGGAAGGAATTTTTTTATTTTGTTTCAACTACGCCAGACCAACACGCCTACCTACCTGTAACCACTCTTAGAAAGTTAGTGAAAGCCATTTTGCTCCAGTGGATCTTCCTTCTTGATTAGTTCTGAGAGTCATTGTTGCTGCTTATTTCTGGAATCGGCTGGGCAGTTTCTTCTGTTTTCTGCTGCTGCTTCAGTATGTTTTTATAACGATGTTGTTACTTTTATAAGACTGCAAGGTGGCTGTGTTATTTAATGCAAATACATAAGTGCACAGATGAGGAAACTTCAGTGACTGGCCTGTTTAGGGAAGTTTTTAATGTTTAACATATTTTTAATACAGTCATACCTCAGTTTAAGTACGCCTCGGTTTGAGTATTTTCAGTTTAAGTACTCCGCGGACCTGTCTGGAACGGATTAATCCACTTTCCATTACTTTCAATGGAAAAGTGCGCTTAAGGTTAAGTACGCTTCAGGTTAAGTATGGACTTCCAGAACAATTACACTCATACCTCGGGTTAAGTACGCTTCAGGTTGAGTACTCCACGGACCATCTGGAACGGATTAATCCACTTTCCATTACTTTCAATGGGAAAGTTCGCTTCAGGTTAAATATGCTTCAGGTTAAGAACAGACTTCTGGAACCAATTGTGTTTGTAAACCGAGGTACCACTGTATTCTATTGTGAGCTGCACAGAGTGGCTGGGGAAACCCAGGCAGATGGGTGGGGTACAAATAATAAATTATTATTATTATTATTATTATTATTATTATTATTATTATTATTATTATTAGTGTAGTGGCCAGAGAGCGGTGTTTGGGACAGGTTCAGATCCATGCTCAGCTGTGATCCAACCTGCATGAGTAGCTATGAGTAGCCCTTTAACCACTCTGTCTCCTTGTAAGGATAACTACTACTACTACTGTTGTTGTTTAGTCGTGTCTGACTCTTCGTGACCCCATGGACCATAGCACGCCAGGCACTCCTGTCTTCCACTGCTTCCCGCAGTTTGGTCAAACTCATGTTCGTAGCTTCGAGAACACTGTCCAACCATCTCGTCCTCTGTCGTCCCCTTCTCCTAGCGCCCTCCATCTTTCCCATCAGGGTCTTTTCCAGGGAGTCTTCTCTTCTCATGAGGTGGTCAAAGTATCGGAGCCTCAGCTTCAGGATCTGTCCTTCCAGTGAGCACTCAGGGCTACTACTACTAAATTATTTATACCCCGCCCTCCCCAGCCAAAGCCGGTCTCAGAGCGGCTAACACAAAATATAAAACAACTGATTAAAATACAACTAAACAACAAGACTACATACATCAAAATTTAATTAAAAATTAAAAATGCAGTCTCATAAAAGGGAAAAAGAAAGGGAAAATGGGGGAGGGAATCAGGATGGCTCCAGGCCAAATGCCAGGCGGAACAACTCTGTCTTACAGGCCCTGCAGAAAGAAATCAGGTCCCACAGGGCCCTGGTCTCAGGGGACAGAGTGTTCCACCAGGTCGGGGCCAGTGTTGAGAAGGCCCTAGTTCTAGTAGAGGCTAATCTGATTTCCTTCGGGCCCGGGACCTCTAAGGTATTACTATAAACCATAAGGTTTATGGACCTTAAGGTCTTCCGCGGGGCATACCGGGAGAGACGGTCCCATAAGTACGAGGGTCCTAGGCCGTAAAGGGCTTTAAAGGTCAAAACCAGCACCCTAAATCTGACCCTGTACTCCACCGGGAGCCAGTGCAGCTGGAAGAGCACTGGGTGAATATGCTCCCATGGCAGGGACCCCGTGAGGAGCCTCACTGCAGCATTCTGCACCCGCTGGAGTTTCTGGGACAGCTTCAAGGGCAGCCCCGCATAGAGTGAATTACAGTAGTCAAACTACTGCTTTGTGTTCCTTGTATTTTTATGCTGTGAAGTACCCTGAGATCTATAGATGAAGGACAGTACCCAAATTTAATAAATAATAGTAATAATAAAACCATGTAGTGAATCAGTACAGTAAAGGATAGCACACAACTTTTCTCATTCTCAGGTTATTTCTGTAAATTTTCCAAGGCCAAACCTACCATTATCCAAGTGTAAAACAAACATATGAACATAAATGTTATATCTATTTCCCCCTATCTGTTAAAGGACTCAACCAAATCCCAAATCAGCTTCAGGTGAACTGAGTAACTTCGAGCAGGCACATTCTAACTGTAATTTCTCATCTATGATGAAATGGGAAAAATAACAATGAAGCTCAGAACATAAATACTTAACAATGAACCTGCTATGAAGAAAAGCAGAGAAAACTGGTATTGTATCCCCCAAAGGCTCACTAGTTTCACATGTAAAGCTGGACTCTCCACTTGCGATAGTGGCATTTTAAAAAATCATTTTGTATTGTGTATGTCTGTTTTTTTTAAAGGGAAAAAAGCCATATGTCCCACTTAGGTTCATGTCAAGTCACTGTCTGGAATGTGGCATTTACATGGACATACACTTAAGAGGATGAATATCAATAGCATAACTGTGCAGATTCCTCTTGGAACAATTAGTTAAGACCAGGTATCCCCAAATTCGGCCCTCCAGCTGTTTTAGGACTACAATTCCCATCATTCCTGACCACTGGTCCTGTTACCTAGGGATGATGGAAGTTGTAGTCCCAAAACAGCTGGAGGGCAGAGTTTGGGGATGCCTGGTTAAGACTTTTTCCTTGAAAGGATTTAGAGTGACATGAGTCTTCTTGATTTAAGGAGGAAAAAGGCATACAGTTATTTTTTTGGGGGGGGGGGGTTCCTAAAATGAGCAACTGCCTGAAGCAGTCTGTAACACAGCACATTCCAAACTTTATATTGCATCTTAATTTTGTTTCTTACCGATAAAAGTGTGAAAGATCATATAGCTGCCTAAGGCATCCTTCAATTTATACATGTGTGATGATGATCTTCCTGAAATCTGCCTGTGAACTGGTTTTGAATCAGAATTATTGTGGAATATAAATTATTAATTGCTTTCTTGGGCAAGTTGGCTCCTTTGCAATTTGCATTTCTACTTGGGATAAAGAAGAGATTTGTTATTTATGTGGGAATAGGAAGATGCATTTGAGAACCATAGATGTGGGGTTTTGGTATTTGTACATATTTTTAAACAGACACATTTAAACATAAACATAGAAGGCTCATAGAAGCCAGTGGATTTTCATCTACAGATAACCAGAACTTTTTGCTGGCAAGGTATTAGTGCTCAAACTTTATATATAAATTATAAAGATCAATGTATTACCATATAAAACAACCAGCCAAGGAAATGCTTAAGCTGGACCATATCAACTAAGAGCTGCTAAGACTACCATCGGAAGGTGCTCTAATATGATGCACTGAAGAGCAAGTCACACACAACCACTAAAGTAACACACACACACACACACACACACACACACACACACACACGAGGACATACAAAATGTTCAATTATATGTTCTACAAAAACAGATAAAAAACCCTAAACATTGTAGGTGAAACCCAAGTGTGCCACTCTGCTTGTAGAAAGAATTTTTGATCCAGCAGACACCTCTAATAGTAGAAACGTAGGGGAGTCAATTTCTACTATTAATTGTCTAGGTCACATTACACCATATAAATGTTGTTTAAAATTCATCAGTGTTCAAATTCTAAGACATCAAAACCCATCTACAGTACCAGATTCCTATCTTCCCATTTTGACTACAACATCTGTCATTGACTTGTTGAGTTTCTTCATGGAATTTGCCATTTTGGAGATTTTATCCCATTTTTCTGATTCAAGACACTGATGTAACACATGCCTTGTTTTTAACACTGATATTGCTTCATCCAGCTGCAGCATCTTATTGGAAGTCTGTAGAAGACTGCTTTCTTTATCAATGAGCTAAAGAAAGAAAATTGTGAAAGAAAAGATGTTCATTAGGAACAAATATTAAGCAAACATTTTTTTTAAAAAAATACACTGAATACCTGTTCCTTCTCTTTCCTAACAAGAAAAAGCAAGTGCTTAGGAAATGGTACAGTGGATCTGGGCTACAGCAGCTGGAGGATGCTAACCCATTCCTCTTTCCTGAAAATCACCTCTCAAGCAACCTTTTGCCCCAACAGTGCTGCAATCAGGCATACTGTATCAGGTGGTGAATAGCTGCAGTGGTTTTTCGAATGGATGGTGCAACTAATATTGTGCGAAAGGCTTGTGAATAGTGTGCTTTATGTTGATTGGGAATTTGTACCATGCTGCCTAGAAATTTTCTCCAATTTTAGTTATATATAGTTATTATAGATATGGATATTGTGTCTTTATATATTTGTATTTGTCAATGTAAATCATCTGAAATTGTGCTTATGGTACATCTGTATATTTTAATCACATATCTGGGTTTTTCTTATTGTAAACTGCTTAGAAATTCATTAATAGTAAGAGGCCTACTTAGAAAGAAAAAAGTAAGAGGTCTACAAATGGATGAAACTAATGGATAGCAAGGTCAGTTTAGTACAGGGTTCCCAAACTACGGCCCCCGGGCCGGATGCGGCCCAATTGGCCTCCCAATCCGGCCCGCGCCGCCCCCCGCCGCCCGCTGCCGCCGCGCGCCGTAAGAGCGACGACGATCTTCAAAATCGGGGAAAAATCGCCGATAATCCTTTGTGCGCATGCGTATGGGCCTCTCCCGACCCAGAAGAGGTCATTTCCGATGCACTTCCAGGTCGGGGGAGGCCCATACGCATGCGCACAAGCGATTTTCGGCGGTTTTTCCCCGACCGTGTGCGTGTGCGCATGCGCACGGGCGCGCACTCCCCTGCCCTCCGGCCCGCCACGCGGTCGGCGCGGCGGGCACCGGCCCGCTGCCCGGTAAGTCTGGGGACCCCTGGTTTAGTACATTGGGAAAATGTTAATTCCCTCACATGGTCGCAATCCAGACTGGGTTCCCTGCAGCTGCTTTTTTAAAAAGAGGAAAGACGGGTGCTAATCACATTTTTAAGCATCATGATATGCATAAGTATAATATGTAGTTTGGCCCTAGGCTTACAAGCAAAAGCAAATTAGGTTTGCAGTTATATTTGTGCTTTATAATAAGACTGCAACCCTATGCATACTTTCTTGGGAATACTGCCACAGAATTCAATGGGATTTACTTCCAAATAAACACACATAAGAGTACAATGTAAGGATTACTCAGACTTCATAAAGTATGTACAAATGATATAAATGCATATTTCCCTCACTTACACCTGCTTCCACTTCCTTTCCTTTCCTTTGTTATTTCATTTTTGTCAAGTATTACATTCTAAGCCACCTTGGGGTGTGGCCCTCTGGTCCTCTGTAAAGCAGGCTTCCTCAAACTCGGCCCTCCAGATGTTTTTGGCCTACAACTCCCATGATTCCTAGCAGGCAGGACCAGTGGTCAGGGATGATGGGAATTGTAGTCTCAAAACATCTGGAGGGCCGAGTTTTGAGTAAAGCACCATACACAATTATAGTGCTATATAAATTATGATGATGCATTGTCCACCACAATCATCATCAAATAAAGTAGGGTTTGTCAAGGGAAGCTCATAATAGCAAATGTCCCCAATGTAAATAACATGATTTACATATTTGTCATCATGACTATCTTACTTCTGGTAACAAGCAGTACACTTCTGAATACTAATTGCTGGGGATGTCAAGCAAGCGTTAATGTGTTCATGTCCTGTTTGTGGGATTCACAAGGTATCTGCTTTACTTATGTTCTTATATATACATAGCAATTATCTATTTGGGCTCCAACTGAGCTCAAAATGGCTTTGTTTGCAGACCTGCAACTTCATTATAGACTGGATAAAAGAGTTTACCTGGTTCTGTAGATTAGATGCAAGATCGACCAGCAGAACTTTGTCTCTTTTTAGTTCAACATTGTCCTGCTCCTCTCTGTCCAACAAGGCTCTAGCTTCAGTTACTTGACTGCTCATTGTTGCAATGCTTAACTTAAAAGATGTGTTTCCTTTTTCCAAAATTCTAATCTGTTAGAAACCACAAACAATAAATAAACCATAGAGACAATAAAAGACTAAAGTATCAAAATTAAAATGTTTCAGAAATGTTTTGTCTCCGAAACTAATGTCAGTGTACTGGAAAAAGAAAATATCACCAGTGTTGAAGCAATGATTCTTCAGCATCAACAACTTGGTTGGACTGGTCATGTGGTTCGGATGTCTGTCAAAGCAACTACTCTATTCCCAACTTAAGAACTGAAAGTGAAATACTGGTGGACAATAAAAGAGTTTTAAAGATGCTCTCGAGGCAAATCTTTAAAAATGCAGTATAGGCACAGATAATTGGGAAACACTGGCCTGCGAGCACTCCAAAGGCATAATAGAATTTGAAGAAGCACGAACATGGGACAAAATGAGCTAAGAGGCACATTTGGCAAATCCTCACCATGATCAACTCCCGCCCAGAAACCTATATCTGCACTGTGAAAGAACGTGTGGATCCAGAATTGGCCACCACAGTCACTTAAGAACATACCGCTAAGACCATGTTTATGGAAGACAATCTTACTTAGCTACAAAAGCAAGAGGTTGCCAAAGAAAGAAAGAAGAAGACAGTTTGACCTAGTCAAGAAAAATCCTTCAGTATCCCTTCATGCCTAGATTAGTGTTCTGATCTATGAACCTGCTAAGAAATGAGTCCTATTGCTCATTTTCAGAATTATAAAGCACTGAGAGAATCTCTAGCATTATATAACCTTATCCTCAAGATCCTGGAAGATGTTATTTTCCTGCTTCAGGAGTTCTTGGTGCCTCTTGATCTCTTGTTGCAGATGTTCTTCACGATCTTTCAAAGTAAGAAACTGAGCAATGCTGGCAGAGTGTGATGTATAACTCTCCTCCTTGAGTGCTTTCTCCTGTAGCAAGTTATACAAGCAAGGGTGGACTAAGCATGAAATTACATATCTCGTACAGTTCTTGAAAGCACAGCAGTTGATCAATGGCATTTGGAGTAATAACCTTCAAATAATTTAGTTGTGTAGCTGGCACTTTCCTGTGTCTGCCTACACAGGCTTTAACTTCCTACAGCTCCTAGTTAATTGGCCTCCTTAATGAAAGCGCCCAGCAAAAGATTTGGAAAAGCATGCACTTATAACATAGCTGCCAAGTTTTCCCTTTTCTCGCGAGGAAGCCTATTCAGCATAAGGGAAAATCCCTTTAAAAAAGGGATAACTTGGCAGCTATGACTTATAATGAAGGACAACTCAGGAGACACATGCTTTTAGTGCCTAACCCAGGGGTCCCCAAACTACGGTCCCCGGGCCGGATGCGGCCCAATTGGCCTCCCAATCCGGCCCGCGACGACTCCCGCCGCCGCCGCCGCCCGCTCTTACGGCGCGCGGCGCGGCGACGATCTTCAAAATCGGGAAAAAATCACTGAAAATCCTTTGTGCGCATGCGTATGGGCCTCTCCCGACCCAGAAGAGGTCATTTCCGATGCACTTCCGGGTCGGGGGAGGCCCATACGCATGCGCACAAGCGATTTTCGGCGATTTTCCCCCGACCGTGTGCGTGTGCGCATGCGCACGGGCGCGCACTCCCCCGCCCTCCGGCCCGCTGCGTGCGCACTCCCCTGCCCTCCAGCCCGCCGTGCGGTAAGTCTGGGGACCCCTGGCCTAACCAGTTGTACAAATGAAATTGGTTAAAACAGGTAATAGGAAAAATATAGAGCACAAGTCTGCTACATGACTGTTTTTTTGGCCAGCATAACTTACAATGGATACACATCCATATTTGTCTACTTTGAAGATAAATGAAGAATCAGTTTCAAATCCAAACAAGTTCTGTGTGTCTTTAATCTGTTTGGAATCAGGGGAGGGGAGAATCAGCTGCAGTGAATAAATGTATCCAGCTCTTCCTGTGTAATACTAGGGTTGCCAGACTCAATAGTGGGCAGGACTTGTGCCTTTAATTGGAAATTAAACAAAGGGTCTGCTGGTTTCTCTTTAAGGTTTCCAGACTCAAAAGAGAACAGGGCAATTAAAGGCACAGAAGTCCTGTCCACTATTGAGTCTGGCAACCCTATGTAATACCCTTGAAAACGCACATTCGGGTCACTCAGATTTTCTTTTCCTTGTTTCCTGGTGTCTGAATTGTCCTAACCTTATGCTTTTGCTCAACACTCAAGGGATATTATATAATTATTATTATTTTCCCAGAGTGTTATTTAAACACTGAAGGAAATTATTTATACCCAGATCTCACAATCTAATTTGCATGACATAGATGTATTTTAAAAGTAGTAACATTTTCACCCCTTGAGAGATAGAGGAAGAATGAATATTCAGTTGGCCTATTTCTATCAATAGCTTTCAGGAATTTACAGATTCTTTATTCGTCAACTATTTATGGTTTATGTAAATGAACTATAAAAAATAATTATTTGGCAAGCACAAATCTGTTGAAAAACAGGATGTCTCCTATGTACAATCTTCTGCAAATAGTTTATATCAGTTGGTTAGATTGCTTCTTTCCTTACAATGTTTGTTTGCCTGGTAAGTTCCAAAAGCCTGGACCGCAGTGCAGAATTTTCCTTGTTCAAAGCTGTATAATCATCCACCATTTTACTTCTTAAGAAACGATCCTGTTCTGCCAGTAGCTCTCTCTCACGTATTTGTTGATGAAGGAGAGATATCTCATTCCTAACCAGAAAATGGATGCACATTTTATTTATCCAATCATTTATATCCTGCTTTTTGATTCAAGGAACACCTAACTTCCTAAGGCAGCTCCACAACAATTAAAATCCACAATAAAATAAGTCACCACAGTAAAAAAATAAAATAAAAAATAAAAACTTGAACAAATAAAGGAATGAGTTATAATAGAAGAGCAATAATCAACTGATAAGCATGCTCTCCAAACACATGGATGAAGCCTGGTCCCTTGTGTGCTGGGATACCCAAATCCAGGCTACGAAATGAAGTTCTGCAAGACACAACTTTCTCTTTCCTGCAGCAGAAACTGTTATTACTAAATCGCAGCAGTTTTCAAAACTGTAAGACAGGTCCTCCATATGGGAGACAATGTTTCATGACTGGGCCAAGAGCTGGAAGTGAATTGGCTTTAAGGCTACTTGGATGCAACCAATTATGAATAAAGGCATGAGTGGGCAGATGGTCTTGTAACTTTTGTGGATATTTGCTGAGTTTAAAACAATGCAACCTCAACTAGCCTTCACCATCTACAAGATTTATTTGTTGATACCGTAGTTCGTGAGTGATTTGTTCTTGCATCGCTACTGTTTTCTTAAAGATCTTATCTTCCATTTCATTCACAGCAGATTGAACTTTCAATAACTCCTGCCTCTTTTCAGAAAGCTGCAACTCCACCGTCTTCTGCTGTTCTGACCGTTGCTTAACCTTGATTTAATTTCAAGAGGTGAAAGGTAAGTAGAGTTTATCACAGCACAAACCTGGTTGCATGAATGTGTCAATATTTGGGGCTTACAAATGGTTGCCATTCTGCAGTTTCCCAGATAACAACATCATGTACGCAGATGAAGTTTCTGAATCTGGTCTCTTTCACCAAAAAGAGTTCAAAGATACAGTCATACCTCGGGTTGCATTCACTGAGGGTTGCGCGTTTTCGGGTTACGGACGCGCCAAACCCGGAAGTACTGGAATCACTAAATCACACGTTGCACATGCGCCGAAGCGTGTCACGCACGTGTGCAGATGTGACGCTGTAGGTTGTGAATGCTGCACGTTGTGAATGTGCCTCCTGCATGGATCAGGTTCACAACCCAAGGTTCCACTGTATAGCATGAGTAAAATACACACACAAGCAACTGAAGGCTTTATACAGGGGGCTTCTTGCTTTATTGAGTTTGTATGAACACAGCCAAACAGATGGCCTGCTCCATCTACACCAATCACCTGTTTTTATATGGTGATGACTAATTCCAGGCACCAACCACATCATAAGATGCCTTACACTGGCCTTCTTTTCAGCAAGGAGACTGAAATAGTATCTCCATAACTGTGATGTGATATCCCCCAAACCAGACTGGGTAACAGTCTTGAGGCTTTGACCTCCCCTTGGTTGCCTCATTTAAGACATTTTGGGTCACTTTTCCTAAACTGTTGTTTGAATCATATAGGCATATCTAGTGCGAGATATCTAACTGCTGTCCTCCTCTGCCAGACTACAATGGTAATCATATTGGTATTTGCAGTAATTGCTAGAAACAAAGCAATTAGATCACCTTTGCTTGTAGTACAAGGATAGTATGTTCTGTGTTACTCAGGTTCATCTGTTGCTGCTCCAGTTCCTGTTGAGCACACAGTATCTCTACCTCTTTTGCAGAGATCTCTCTGTCATTTTGTTCCTTCTGTCTCTTTGGTGCTATGATTTCTTCTACCAAAGCCTGCTTCTCCTTTGAATGACGCTCTAAAGGAGGAAGGGAGGGGAATGTAAAATTCCAATTATATCAAAGTTATTGCTAGCATAATTAGGAATTTATTTCTAAAACCTAAAATAGAACACTTAAAAAAAGAAGTCCAACTATTGTTCCTTTGCCAAATTAATTGACACACCATTTGAGGAAGCACTAACTGAAATGAAACCAAATCTAGAAGTTTCTTTGCTGCTTTCTTTTAAGCATATCTTTAGAGGTGGATTTAGAAGAGCTCAGAATGAGAAGCAGGGACCCTCAATTTCTTTCTCATGTGTTGTTTTTTATTTTTGTGAATAGTCTGCCTGATCTACTCATGGCAAATGTTCATTAAATGTATTGTATGTTACCATATGTACTCCTTAGGGGGACATTAAAAGCTTCTCTTTCTGTCACAGAATGCAGATCTACATTACTATAATGTCCAGGGTGGAGACGGTTATGAAATTCATTAAAAGTGAGCAAAAAAGTGACATCTGTCAAAGCTTGCATGCTTGCACAAATTGAAGTTCAAAGCTTGATACAAAGCTTGCAGTCAAGTAACTGTATTTTCATGAATCATAACTTGTATAATTCTTGTGATACTGTTCCCAAAGCCCACATCATTGAAAAAAATTACTCTATTCCTCCTCCCCTTCTTGTTGGCCTACTTCTCAGAAAAGTCTTCATCACTGAACCATTATCATACAGATATTCCTTGTTAAAGAAGGGCTAAATGAAGTATTACAAAACAAAAAACAGAACAGAAGAGTAAAGGCAGCCAGCTAAAGTCAACCACTGATACAGTTTAATAAAATATATTTTACAGAAATGATCCAAACTCAGATAAACATAACAACAGTTAAGAGATCTGTCAAAGGAGAAGAAGCTAAGCTGGGGGGAGGGGGAATTAAAGTTGTTTGTTTTGGTGTGTCTGCCCTGTAGGCAAAGGAAGAAAACAGTACCAACAAGGGGGCTGCTTGGAAGGAGACCAGTGGTGGAGGATTGTAAATAATAATACAGAATGTCAACTGCATATAATATTATAGATTGTAGAAAGAAGTTTAAAAACCACACCATTCGTCTGTGTTACTTTTGTGTTTCCAGGGGGACGATAATTTGCATTAGAGTCAACATCAGTCATGACATTTTCGAGCTAGAGACCTACTTTTTCATCTCAAAGATCTAAATCTCAAAAGCAGAGGAATTTCAAGGTTGATATCAAACTAAGGGCTGAATTGAATTACTGGACAGTTAGAACACAACATTTTGCATTCATATCCTAAATGTTAGGCTTCAGAAAGAAAAGCCATTTATCTGAAACTGCCTTTGGATAGAGATGATTTCAAGAAAGGAGATACAATGAAGAAATGTATACATCACCAAAATAGTGTGACACTTAAAATCATACAAACTGAGGTGCTCAACTGGATAATGGATGTAAAGTGAAAAGGTCAAAAGAAGTGCCTTAGGCAACTCTGTAAGAAAATAGGAGGTAGGAGGAGATGCAGGAACCACTCAAACATGTATCAAAGTTAATAGAGCAGAAGGTGGGGAGAAGGGAATGTAAACCAAAAGGAAAATGTAATAAATAAAACTACGGTTTCGAGCAGTGCTTTTTTTCTGGGGGACGCAGGGGTACGCATACCCCTAAACATTTTGTGAATCTAGCCATTTTTAAAGGGGGGAGCACTGGTTTTGAGTGTGGAAAAATATATTTGAACAAGCAGTAAGATCATATTAAAAATAGAATATTAAACAGTAGTATTAAAATGGAAAACAAGAAGAAATCCTCAGACTTCTTGAACAAAAGTAAAGATACACGCTGCTTTTTAGAAAGAGAAATAAAAACAAAGATAGTATTTAAAAGACAGATAAATTCAAAATCACACATTAAATTCAAGAATGAAAACATCTCCACCACCATAGTTCTGCCTGGACACTGAGGTCCAGTGCTAAGGGCCTTCTGGTGGTTCCCTCGCTGCGATAAGCCAAGTTATAGGGAACCAGGCAGAGGGCCTTCTCGGTAGTGGCACCCGCCCTGTGGAACGCCCTCTCATCAGATGTCAAAGAGAAAAACAACTACCAGACTTCTAGAAGACATCTGAAGGCAGCCCTGTTTAGAGAAGCTTTTAATGTTTAATAGATTATTGTATTTTAATGTTCTATTGGAAACTGCCCAGAGTGGCTGTGGAAACCCAGCCAGATGGGCGGGGTATAAATAATGAATTATTATTATGATTATTATAGTTCATGAAATTCTTGTGTTTGTGGAGACTACTTGTTTTTCAATCGAGGCTTGAAATATGATAGTCAAAGCATGCTCCTCATTATAAGTCATGATGCTGCATGCACTTCTGCAGGGACCAATGTTGTGCTTTTCTACGTTGCCAAGCTTATGCTGATAACTAAGAAAATACCCTTCTGTAATAGCTGATCTCTGATTTTGGAAATTTATACTTTTTTACTGTATGATATCATGTACAGTAGTACCTCGGGTTACGAACGCAATCCGTTCCGGATCGCAGTTCGTAACCCGAAAAGGTCGTAAACCGAAGCGCCATTTTGCGCATGCGCAAAGCGCGCGCGCGCCGCTTCTGCACATGCGCGGAGCATACGTGCGCCGAAAAATACTTCCGGGTTTGCGGAGTTCGTAACCCGAATTGTTCGCAACCCGAGGTGGTCGTAACCGGAGGTACGACTGTATAATTGTCGTAAACCACTCTGATTACACACACACACACACACACACACACACACACACTGTATAGCTGTATATGAATATGTTTTATAAATAAACAAACTTTACTATCTCAGTGAACTTGAGAAAGAGACACCTTTTAAAGCAAATCTGTCAAAGGGAAGGTAATCTTCATGGAAACTGTAGCTAGGGAAGGAAAGGATATCTCTTCCCTCTCCAGCTGCATTCTTTACAAAGATCCCTTCCCCCAAGCTACAATTAGGCATGAAAACAGCCTTCCATTGGCAACAATAGCCTACAGAATTAAAGAATGCAAAAATACAATTACATTACAGAAGGGATAATCAATAAACTCCATCACCGGAAACCAGCCATACTTATCCTGAAGGCATAATTTGAAGTAGTAATACACACTTTCACCACGTGGTGGTGGTATTCTTTTTTAAAAGAATGGCATGGTATGGGAGGGAGTCTGAACACTGAACCTCACTCTTAAAAAATGCAGCATTTACACATGCTCCCTATTAAACATCTTGCTTCTTTCACCTTCTGTGTAATGATTTATCAGTAGCAAGTACCACTTGGCTCTTCAGAACTAGTAAAGGCCCAGTGGTTTAAAAAGGTTTGATTTAACAAGGAAATGATGTATCCAGCATAGTTCCAGATTACCCGAAACCCAATCGGTTTTGTATTTATATATGAGATGCCCATAAATGACCATCCAAAGTGTTATTAAGTCTGTTCTCATATGCTAAAATTCTTCCATTCAACTGACTGCATGAAGAAATTGAATGACCTATACCATCATGAGAAAGATCTCTCCAAATACAGAAGCTGAAAAAAGTGCAACTGCGATTGCACAAGTACACAAACCTTTCTTCATGAGCTTGTTTAGTCTATGTGTTTACTCCTCCATATTAGATACACTAATGAGTCTGCCAGAGTCTACAGCAAAAGAACTGATTGCTATGACCCTGACAAGATTGACTTGACAAGCATTGTAATTGTAAGAGTTTATTAAAGATTTGAGCAATCTAGATGGGGGTACTTGTGTGTAGGACGACTCCTAACATTGAGACGCTCCTTCAAGAATACTGGACCAAGGCCATTTAGGACTTGGTCAGCACCAACACTTTGAATTGTGTTCAGAAACACACAGGGAGATGCACATGATCTCTGGAAAATGAATTTAGACTTGCTCTATTGATAGAACATGTATCTTAGTGTTATGTCTACCAACAGTCCTTTCTCCCACAACTGCCAACTCATTAAGTCAAGGGCTTTCCTTACTCATAGTGTTCAGAAGCTAAAAGCCTCCATAATTTCCCACTATTTAATGTCCAGTATTAAAAATAAAAATTTTGAGGGACACGGTGAAAGAAGAAACCAAGACCGCATGTCAGTCACAGGCAGTGCTTTTTTTCTAGATAAAAGGGTACCAGTACTCACCATGAAGTTATTACAGTAAGTGCCACACTTTTAACCAGTGCTTTTTTTCTAGGGAAAAAGGGTGCTGGTACTGTGTACCCTTGAGTAACTCCCCCACCCAGCTCTGGTCACAGGAATAACACCAAATGAAACATTACCATCAGCCATGTTGATCTGGTTACTAAGTTGTTCCCTCTCTGTCTTCAGTATGTTCAAACCACTTTCTTTTCTGTTTAGCTCCAGCTGAAGGCCATCAAAATAAGACTGCAATTCCTGCGAAAGATATTTATTACTACTACTAATACTACACTGATAGCCTAAATAAGGGAGCAAGATTTACATGTTCAACTGGAAAATATTGATTATGCCATTAGAGAAATAATAAAGGAAAAACACCTGTAGCTTTCGCAGCATTTGTTCTGTTTCAGATGCAATGAGAGGTTGCAGTTTGGTGTGTTTTTTAGCTTGTTCACGAGTGATGACAGCAAGTGAAGGACAAAATGCAATTTGAAATTAATGTTAAAAAAGAAAACTGTCAAATTTTAAAATTGAAAATTGTCAAGCTGCTTTCATTCAGCTACCTTAAAAATAAAATAATTTATTCCAATGTTCCTTTTCAAGTATTTCTTTTCAATACAGGCACACCACCACGATTTATATGAATTCTATTCACGCGCAACTGGGTTTGTGTGTGTCACCACAAAATAAACAAATAAATGATTTGAAGTGGGAAATAGGCAAAAATGGCACAGAAAGAGTGAGCGAGCTGAAGAGTGGGCAAACACAGTTTGCATAGCCACTTCGAGTGTCTCGCTGCCCCAACTCATATACCCTCCTTAGCTTTCTTCCTCTGGGCCAGCACAACTCTGCACCTCTACCCACCTGCCCTTCCCTCCCTCCCTTGTTCGTGTCAATTTTGTTCCTTGGGCAGGATCCAAGAGTTGCCTGCCCTCCAATCATCATCGCTGTCTCCCTCACCGCCCCCACAAGCAGGCAGCAACATTATTTCTTGGGGATGGGGGAGAAGCTAGGTAAAAAGACACTACCACCAGCAACTTTCAAGACTAACAGGGAGAGCACCGACAGGCCCCATAGTAGCTCTGGGCACTTGGTGCCACCCAGCCACTAATCCCCAGCTCAACTTTCTGGTCACCAGAAGCAGGCAGGGCATGCATGTGCAAAGGCACATCGCTTCCTGGGGAAGGCATGTGGGATGGACAGGACCTGCCAAGGAAGAGCCGCTTTCCAGCCTCTCTCAACAGTACCCTCCCCATTTTACGTGATTTAACGTATTCATGCGGAGTCCAGGAATGTAATCCTTGTGTATGTGTTGGGGGGGACGGACTCCTGTATTCCATTCCTGTGATTATTTAATAGATTGGTTTTTAGTTAATGGTTCAGGATATAGAAAATTAGCTTCCAGTTCAAGGAAGTAAATTTGCTGTTGGAGGTTCTTGATGTATTCAGATTCTATGCTTGAAGATGAATTCTCCATTTCTGAAACCAAACAAAATAATTTTCATTTAGTGGAACATTTAATTATCAAGCAGAATAAAATCATTATTTATTATGCATTTTTTTAAAAAATAAAATATTATTTTGAAACAATCTGCTTTCAAGAGTCATATTTAACATTTTGTGCCTAACTTCTTCAACAGCTACTTTGATGAAATGACGCACATAACCCATGATGCCTATGAGTTCTGCATTCTGCTAAGTTTCCCTTTTATTCCCTTTGACCTCTGTTTAAATAAGTAAGAAAATTCTCACAAAAAGGAGAACTTTGTGCACATCAGAGCACACACTGCCTCAAGAAATAAACTTTCCCAACTCCTTCATCTCATACTATTGCAGTTTAAGTTCTCAAGACTGAGAAATATGCCCTTATTGTTCAGAAACACTGTGCACTGTATGTAAAGGATATAAATGATACCTGACAGATTAACTAGACAGGTTCCAATGGCAGTATTTCAAGAAAATATTTGAACTATTCTCCAAATATCCTGCAGTGTTCTACAATGGACATACTAACAAAGCCCAGCTAAATTAAGTTCAAGTATTTGGATATAATCCGATTTTATTGCTTTGAATATAAATCATCTAAATATTTCACAAACAGATTTTAAAGAAACCTTGCTACAAACTGAGAATGTGGACTACTGCATATCTAGACATATGACCTTGAGTGATCTAAAAGTGTATGATAATCCTCCTTATATTTCACTTCTATGTGAAAAAATAATATCATAAATAATCAATAAGGTTTACACCAATGTAGTGTTTATAGGCTCAAAGACACCAGCATATATGTGCATGAATATGTATGCTGATATATATCCTTCCATAGTTCTTTTTGCCTCAAAGCTGAAAATGAAGCAGAATAGCACATTAGGGGTTAATTCAGAATAAAGTCAATGTAGAGTATTAAACAACAAAGTGTTACAGAGGGAGTCTATAAAAGCATAGCTGTTCTATGGGTATATAAGGTACTCTTTGTTCAGGTTATTACAGAATTGGAGGGGGGGGGAAGGCAACAACAGAAATACTTTAATACATTAGACAGTTGGCCTTATTGGAAAGCTGCACTGAATTAGTGGTTGTTTCAGAAAGCAGTTTCCAGCACCACCTGGCCTCTTTATTACTATAGATCCTCTCACCTCATAAAAGCAAGCTGAAATTAGTGTGAAGCCAACCACCCCCCAAATCATTTTAATAATAATAAAAAACTGAAGAAAGAGTGAAACACCTTCCACATTATCTCAAATTATCTGAAAGTAAAAGGGAAGTACTCTCTGGCTTCTTCCACCAGCCAATGGACATAGAGCCACTGGAAAGTTGAACCAAGGCAAGGGGAAGATCAACCTGTTCCCATCTATTTGCCAGAGAAGGAGCAGTTGCAGGAAGATTGCTTTTTCATGAAGGAAGGAATGTAGGAAGGAAGCACTTTGCTTCAGCTGACAGTTGCCCTGGGATAGCAGAAGCAAGGGAAATGATACTTTGGCTCCAACCATTGGCCAAGGAACAAGAGTCAATGAGTCAGATTCACCTAAGTTGTTGAGCTAGTGGAAGCCAGTCCCCCAAGTGCAACCTGACTCCCACACCTTGCCAGGTATTCCCTGCATCTTCCCCAAATCTGCACAGGAGAATCCCCAGAATAGCAGAAGGGGGAAGGAGAAACACTTGCATGATGATGAATTTCACCAGCTATTCAGGCAAGTACACCAGCAAGGGGAAATCAGCCTGGAATGAACTGGATATAAATAATTGTAACTCACCGCTTTGCCTTCCTTTTTCCACCACTCCTCTTTCCTTGTGTGTCTTGACTTTTTAAATTGTAAGTCCGTTGACAAGGTCCGTTTCTCCTTTGTATTGATGTAAGCCACTATGGGAGGCAACAATGGTCTGAAAAGCAGGATAAAAATTCAGCAAATAATAAAATAAAAATTGCAATCCCAAAAGCTTTAGATTCCCCCAAAATGTGTCTACATTAGCTGAAAAGGAATAAGAGATAATAGCATAATTTATTATGCCATCCTGGCCTCCTCTGAGCAGACTGGCAAGATAAAAAATTACAATAATAATAATAATAATAATAATGAGTACATTTATATCCCATCTTTCCACAAAGGAGCTAAAGGCAGTGTACATAACCCTTCTCAATTTTTATTCTCACACCAGCCCAGTGACAATGGCTAAGTGGGGTTTTGAATCTGTCTACTCAGCCACTCCTGCTGACTACATTGCATTAGCACAATGGTGTCATTTCTCAATGGAAAACAGAAAATACTATGATACCTTTAAACAAGGTGGTTGAAATGAATCCATGCTAGCTAGCAAGGCACACTAAAAGACTTACAAGTGCAATCCTCTACAAGGCTACTGAGCAAGTTCCACTGGCTTACACCCAGGAAGCTGATAACAGAATTGCGCAGTACATAGCTTTCCATTGGTCAAGTCCGGGGTGGGGAAACGACTCAACCTAGAGGCCACATTTCTTCATAGGAAACTTTCGGGGGGGGGGATGCTACTGATAAAACTGTCCCCTTGTGGGCTTTAGCCTGGGGATAGGAGCTGTGGTCTGAGAAGGGGTGTGGCTTGGGAAGAGTCCCAGGGACCAGATAAAGAGGTCTGGAAGGCTGTATTAGATCCCTGGTCCCAAAGTGCTGCTGATTGGATAAAAGTCTTTCTTTCTTTCTTTCTTTCCATCTATCGGTGTGTCTCTGAGGCTTCAGCTCACAGCAAGTCTTCCATTAGTGGAGCAGGAATCCTTTAAAAAGCATTTGCGCAGATATATCTCTGCGCAAATGCTTTTAAAAACACTTTTATATTTTAATCATAATTACACCAAGGATAATCACAAGGATGTATTTTGGGGGGGGTGTAATAAAAAACACAGAGGAAAATATTAAGATTGCTAATATAACCGGGCAGTTTTATAACCGTTAGAAGCACCAAGCACGGTTGTATTTTACCATGGCGATTCATGTCCTAAAAATCCGTTACGCTTTTCAGGCAGGTGGCAGGAGGGAGTTGGCAGCGCAGCTGCTTATTCCGACACTGCAAGAAAAGAAGAGTAACAAGCGAGTTTGTGCAAAAGCGGTTTGCGAAGGTTGCAACGTGGAAACAAGAACTAAACAAAAAAAAACCCCACTTCCCTCTGCGCACCAAATCCGGGTTTCAAGGGAGAGCTGAATCTGCCCCCGCCCCCAACGGCTGCCTATCAGACAGCGAAGGTCTTTTCCTTCCCTTCAGCCGAGGGCTCCCCAAATAGGAAAGCGCCCCGTCGGGTCCCCGGGAGCAACCGCCTCACCTCACCTCGCCAGAGCGGCTGTCCCGGTTGCCATGGCGACCCAAGCTCCGGAAACAGCTCCGCTAAGCGGCGCTTCTTAGGGGCGGGCACGCATTTGGGAAGCAGCGCCGCGGATTGGAGGAAGGCGACGCACCTGACTGGCGCGTCTTGCTCTGAGCAGCCGCGCTCCCTGGTAACGCCAGCTGCGAAGCTTTTCCTTTTCGCTTCTTGAAGGCGAAAGGCGAGCTGGTGGGTTGGCTCCGAGCCTGTCTGGAAACCGCTCCCTTCCATCTGGATCATCGGACAGGGCTTTCCAACGCTCACGCCCTGGCTTAAGCGAAGCCCTGCTCCGAGTTCCAAGCTTTCACTTTTCAGAGCCAAACGTGGAAATTCTCCCCACGAAAAGATTTCTGAGGAAAAGTTAAAGTTCTCTCGCCAAATTCTTGTACAGCAAGGGAAGCTAGCCGCGGAAAAGCGACAGTCATTCCTTCTATAGATGGGCAAGTGCAGGTTGCAACGTGCCCTGGGGGGGGGTCCTCCTGGCGGGATGGAAAATAACTAAGAATAACCTGTGATTATTATTAACCAGTGGGCGATGCTTGCTAGGCGCTGCAGAAAAAGGATCAGAACAGTGCTTGGTTTACGGCAGGAGATCAAAGCTGGCCTGGGAATATTTACACCTGCCTCCGAGTACTACTTAGCTATAAGGACATTATAATGCTACAACCAGGCTCATATTTATATGCTGTTTTTTTCCAGGCAAGTCCATCAGGTGGCGTACAATATATAGAGTAATACTGCAATAATAAAATTAACCCAATGAAAAATCAAGGCAAGGTCTTTTTTCTTCTTCAAAACTTTATTAGCTCAACATTTTCTAGGAGATACCTTAATCCAATAGCGTGCAAATAAAAAAAATCCATTATAAATATATTTGCAAACTCTAGACACTAAACACCCAGAAGATTACAGTTTTTGGGTCAAATTCGTATTTAATTTTTTTTACACAATTTCTAGTGTCATTATGGTCCCATTTCCTTTCATCTTTATCACAAACCACCGTTAATAAAAACAGTAAATGGAATGCATTCTCAAGCATTGGGTTATCAATTTTACCAGCAGCTTCTGATCTTCATGTGGCAACACTTTATTCTGAAACTGCTTATTATAAATAGGTTTACAGAGTGGAAATGTAGTACATAACAATCATAAATTATCAGCAGCAAGGTAACCAATTTTCAAAAGGTCCTGTCCAGCAGGACATACAGCAAGAGAATGCTATTCCTTGTATTCTAAGTTTTGTATACATGTGCACATACAACCTGTGTATTATCTAATGACGATATTAGATCCCTGTGCCAGGACATATTTAAACAGTACTAGTACATTCTACACCAACAAAAGACAGTGTTTAGGCCATCTTGAAACAAAAGGCACTCGCTTAAGAAGGCCAGGCAAATGTTACAAAGTGTTTTTGATGCAAGTTAAAGCCAACATGATGTACAAAATGAACATTAGCAGCCTAGATGTTTAGGAAGGTGCTGGGAAAATATTGCCTTGTGTATGCTACTGGATTTTTTGTTGTTGTTTGCCAAGCTCCTACAGATATAACGTGTATAAGGAATGTATTGCTACTTAAGTACTTTGAAACTTTAATCTAAACACCACAAACAAAACATTGTTTTCAAGATCAAATGGCTATTATCCATTGATATCAACCATAAATAGGTAAATGGAACCTCCATTTACAAATGTGGTATTACCTGGGACAACCAACAAGAAATGACCATGATGTTCAAAGCCCCGCCTGTGAGCTTGCAAAACTAAATGCTGTTGGAGACCAGACTAGATGGCCCTATCATGCGATCCAGAAAGGTATTCCTTATGAAAATGGAGAGGAACCGAATATTTTAAAAAACTGAGCAGTGTATTATATAGGAAGAAGACTGCTAGTACAATGGTTCATTGCCACACCATTGCTACAAGGAGCAGTTTGTGTTTTGTAATGTCAGAATCCTCACTTTGGATTATACGAACAATTGCCTCAGTGAAAGAAGCTTGGTGAGAGGACGGGGGTATATTTTGTACTAAAAAAATTAGATATTGCATACTAAGTTGTAGATCTGTTTGCTTGAAGTCTCATACAGAGGTAAAAAAATTATTTTGAAATATTGAAATGGTTATTTAGGTAGAGGGAATGACTTTGCATAACAGCTTTATGTTATGAAGTGTCATAATGCTATAAGAATTACAGATCAATTGTATAAAAGTAAAAAGATAACAAGACTAAAGCAGTGCAGTAAAAGGCAGTTTTAAATCCATTCAATTGACTGTTTAATCTGAGAATGTACTTTTCAATTTAAAAGCTACATTTTAAAACTTAGTATCATATTCACATTGGAACTGAAATGTAGCTCTGGAAGGGAGGGGAATTAATATTTTATTTATCACAACCATCCCGCTCCATACCTTATTTTACTCTTCCCCTTTCTGAACAAATAATTGCTTCCTATTTAAATGAGCAAAACTTCTTCACATATTTAGTTTTGGTCCTTTACAAGGATAGACGGAAAAGTCAAGTTAATACAAAATTCTACACAGATGTTCAATTGAGATGATCTGCAAGGCATGAACATATTTTTTAATGTATGTGTGTCATGCTGTAAAACATTTAATTGAAGTAGGAAGCAAACACTGACTAAGCAGGTGTACCCACTTATTTGGCTTTCTGTGGAGTGTTTTCAGGTAACAGCTACTGGCATTATCATTTAGCAACTTCTCTTTTCACTATATGGCTGGCTCACATTTCCTCTACACTGAAAACTGTCCCTGCCCACCATTCTTGAAAACCAAAATGCTAAGGTGTGGAACAGCTATAATTCTTGGGAAAGTGCCCCCGCAATAGCAAACCTGACATTCACATATGTCTCCACACATTAATCAGTTCATATATGCCATTTACATACATAAACGTAGGCATATGCATGTCAGAAGATGACTACTCACATGTGAGAGAAAAATATTTTTCAGCGGGCTGAAATTTTGAATTCTAATCAACTTGATTATTTAACTAACATGATCCTTCCGTCAATAACTTTGTATGCACTCTAGCAGAGTTCTGTATTTGTGGATGGCTTTTCTGCAAATCCAAATCCAAGTTTTGTGTTTATTTTAAGAAGAATATTTACATTATGCCCACTACCACATGTCACTGGCTGAAGTGCATCAGGGTTTTCCTGCCCTCATACCTCAGAATAAGCTACTCCTGAGTTTGGGAACACTGCAGGAGAGCTTTTAAGGTAGTACAAGGTGCTGCACTGGGGCAGGGAAAGGACAGGCTGCAGCCAGCACCCGCTAGTTTCTGTGCATTGAGCACTTTGGATCCAAGTCACTGAAATTAATTCTGTAACACAAGCATTCCAAACTGGTCTGCCACCCTCAGCTTCATTCAGGTGGTCCTTGGCATGTCTGTGGTTGAATATGGGAGATGGCACATCCATCACATTAAATATTCCTATTGATTTCTAACTGCATTTTATTGCTTCTTTTGTTTTGTATACTGTATTTCATTGTATTACAATTCTGTGGAATTCAAATTGTAAATACATAAAGAATAAAAATAATGGGAAAACAAATAAAAACCATACAGCAGCTAGCACAGTGCACATGCAGAAAATTAAATTTTCAAATGGTGGAAAATGTTTGGGAACCACAGCTGTAATACAAACTGATTTAGGTGATAGCACAATAAAAATGAAGGCATTGATGCCAAAACAAAGAAAAGCAAGTGCTTTTTTTTATTTAGCTTTTACCACCGGAATTATACCATTTGATCTTCATTTTGCATAAATCAGTCTACCAAACTGAAAGACCAGTTTCTCAGAAGTAACTTCTATTGTCATTATTCTATTATATAATCCAATAAATCCCATGGAAAACTCAAAAGTACAACAGTTGCAGATGAAGTTTTACTATGTCCCAATATATTTTAATTTAAAAAACAAACAAACCTTCACACATAGTCAAGGGTTATGTACAATTTCTTTAGAAACTTTACAGAAACAGAAAACTGAGATTGTGAGGACACCACATACAATTGGCAATACATTAATTCATTTTATTAAGGATGGCACACAAAATAGCACACAAGTTCACTTCTTTGTTCTTGAAACTTCTGGCTATGACTGCAATTGCAGGTGAACATTCAAGATTTTCAGTAAATATTAAGTATCCTACGCATTATGAAACTCTAGCCCTAGTTCTAGCCCTGACCCAAAGATCTCACTGCAACACAAAACGATGTCCTTAAAAATCTTCCCAGAGACATATGGTTAGCAATGGCAACTTCTAATCACCTGTTGTTAAGAAAGGGTGTCCAGAATTTAAAAAAATACAAAAACCTAAACAGTACTGAATGACCACCTGCCAGAGTGCAGAATGCAGAACTTTGTCTCCACACACAGCATTTTTTGACAGTATGGGGCCCCATCCAGAAATGAATAGAAGCATTATTTCAGGCATGAATTTTCCTTGCTAGACTGGAATGTCTGGGATGTAAGGAAAAGTGGCCGGTATAAAAGTATTTTATTTAAAACAGAAGGTCACCTCACTTACACTCACAGAATTACTTTAACAATTTGGGGGCAGCTTTCTGTAAAAATTATTTTTTTTAAAAAAGAAGATGAGAAATATTGGTTCAGCTAAGATGAGTTTTCTTTTGCCCTGGGATAGATATTATATTTATGTTTCTTATAATTCATGGCATGTCTTGGCAAAGATTTTACCACAGTGAGAAACAGCATTCTTACAGTGATTACAACCACCCATTATTAAAGCAGCCAATGCATAAAAAAATTGCCCTGAATGGATTTAGAAAAATTGCGCTAATAATGAGAAGAATCAATATCTAAGCATTTTTCCTGTGCCCATTTCCAAAAGCATTGCATGAATTTCTTACAACCAGAGAACAGCTTCCTATTTACTGAAATTAAATCCAGGCTGAATGTCAGTAGTCAAGACCAAAATGGCAATCTATTGAAACCTATAGTTTACACCTACTTGCATTGCAAATACAACTATCTTTATTTGGCAATGTCTGAATACATTGGAAAAAATTCAACCTTCTGAAACTGGAATATGCAGTGTTCCAGGATAATAAAATACTTTATAGATGCTCTACTTTAGAACAAATAATCCAGTCTTGTATTTACTCTTAAACTAATAAAAGCAATGGAGGTTCTGTCCCCCAAATAGACAATTTCAATTCTCTTTCATTCTGATAAGCTATATTATACCCCCCCCCCTTTTAAAGCATTGGAGAGAGAAAAAATAGGCAATATTCCCTTACTGTCAGTGAGGTATGGTCAGAGGCATAGGGACATATTTCATTGTAATGGAGATAAAGTTACTCCAATTTAAAAGCAACAGATAATAATCACAGGACAGGATACAAATTGCATAAAACAAATCAATGAATGGCTTGAACAGTTTTACCACAGAACAGTCTTTCTGAAACTTCAGCAAAACAGATTTTTAAACAATATGATTTCACCCAAGTTTTACTACATAGTTAATCAGCAGTTATCCCAATGGTTGCTAGATGAGTATGTTTAAAGGAAATTAAAAAATAACCCTTTGGGATAATTATTTAAGAAAATAGCCTTACAAATGGGTTGGCAAACCAGTATTCTAATGCACCTCTTCCTTTCTTGTATGATAACTGCTAATGCTCCATTTTTGGAAAAGGCAAGTTAATATAAAACTGAATATAAAATCTACATCTTGAGGTTACACTCAAATACTCAGTGAACTAAATCTGCATAACCATAGGGTTTTATTGATACACATTTCATCTAAGTATTAAAATGTCATGCCTTTGTGTCAGTGAAGCTATTTTTGTATCTTTGTGGGAAAGAGTTGCTTCTATAAATAACTTTGAATTACCCTTATATAGATAACATAAACACATGCCTTTCACTTTCACTTATCCTAGTATTATAAACCATTTCAAGACAAGAGATATCAGCCAAAGTTGTCTTAAGTGTGCCTCCCTCCCCATTCTGCTGAAGGGTGCCTTCTGTCAATGGAGCAACACATATGGGATTACACCCACTTACAGAATGTGGTCCCATGTGGACACAAAAGTATTGTTTAGACAAGAAAATCTTCAGCCACCCAGAAATACCATGTGACATTCCTGTATCCTTCACAAGCTACTGAAATAATAGTTGGCCATGATGGTTCAAATCCCCTGCTGATCATGTGTGTGTATGTATGTGAGAGAGATCAGTCATTTCCTAGCAAGTGACCATCTCTGTCAAGACTTGAGATCACTTCCTGTCTCTAGAGCCAACGGTCGTAAGCAGAAAGATTCTTGCACAGAACTTGCTGCTGCACGTGAAAATTCCTGGATCATGTAAGGGCTATATTTCAAATGTGTAGAGAGCAAAAATCAAACATAGAAGAAAGCTCAAGTAGTACATGAATTATATGAGGCCTCAAGATTGCTTTAATGCATCCTGTACTACAAACACCAAATCTCATTATATAATTATGTCTGAATGTTTTCTAAATATTAGAAAAGCTTTTTTCATAAGAGTATTTGACATTTTAATGAAGGACTAAAATCCCTGAGTAAACCAAAGAAAATACACAAGTTTGGCCTGAGAAAATGCAATTTGGGGCTAGGTAAACATATACAATCTTTAAAAAAGTTTAAGGCAGCAGTCAACTTTGAGACAACACAAAAAAGGAGAAACATTAAGCAAGCTCAAAATATTTGAAACAGCATAGTGTATATTCATTTACCAAAAATAATTTCTCTTTGAAATGTTTGCATTCTAATTCATTTCTCTAGTAAGCCAGGTTTCATAATCCACTAAAATCAATCTAATTTTAGTGGATGAAAAGGTGGTAAATTTGGGTATTGTTAAAGACCTTCATTTGCAAGATGACTGATGCTACCACATGAAAATGAAACATAAGGCAGACATATTGCCAGATAAACAGCATAAACTATCAATTCTAGAGGAGGCTTTATGGTCCAGCAATTAATACATATTCATTGTGATGCATTTTGTACTGTCACCAAACTCCTACAGCAATGAAGTGCTGTAATATTTTAATGTACAATGTATTCCAAATAACTGTATGTTGCCTTTTTATATATTTGTGGAGTCTACTTGCCCTTACAACAGAACATAGGACTTTCAAATACTTCACTACTCTGTTGAGTAACAGAACCTTGAAGATAACAAGAAACTTCAGCGGATAATAATATTGTGTCTAGGTTGGATCCTAGGATTCTATAAGTAGCCTCCAGAACAGCATGGCAGATAGTGAGAGGGACTGCAGAGGCAGGAAGGTAAAAGCAAAATTCACTCTCTCCCTCCTGTTAATGGGAACCTTTGCTGGATCAAAGGCCCTTAGAAAGGCACCTTATGATACAATCCATCATTATATAATGGATTGTTTGCATGGTTTTCCTTTCTCTGAAATTCTCTTTTGTTAACGTAACAGGACAGTATAATTTCTTTAAGCCCTTCCTTAATTATCCTTATTCTTAACTTTAAAATCAATGGGCTGCATGTCCCTCACATGTTGAGTTCAACAAAAAGTATCAAGTTAAAAAAAAAGAACAATGCATAAATAAGACTGCCAGGTACCTGAACTCAAAAAATAGCACTAGTTTTTACTGAATTTATTCATTGTTTAAAACGCATAACACTCCACAGGTGACATTTTAATTTAACTGCTAATGTGCAATACAAATGGGACAATTCATAAATTCTCTTAGTAGGCAAGAAGGCCTGGACCTTGGGAAATACACATGTTGAACTCCACACAAATGATTTAATGTGTGGGTTAGATTAATATACCTACAAATTTGTGTGTGATTCACCTAATATTGATAATACTCCCAAACCTTTGGGGAAGAACTATGGAAATCAGGCAAACCAGGACACTCATATAATTTACATGATGTGCACTGCTCCAGAGCTGAGCCTAACGGTAAGAAGGACACTAACAGATCCTGTGTCTTAAGTGACGTTGTGATATGAAGCTGTCCTGAATGTATCTTCTTAGGAAAAACCTAGAAATGCCTACTCACTTTGGGCATGTATTGGTGCAGGCTAGAAAAACAGTATACTGCTGGACTGTTCAGAACAAATTGCTATTTCCCCAGCTAGATAGTGCTAAACGTTCTGAAATATTCTCCAATAGTTGCATTTGTCTTGGTTTTGGCCACATTCTTAGTTGCTATTGCATATTCAGATATGAACATGCTTCTTCTGGTCTGTAGTGTGTATATGTGCCACAATGTATTTAGTCAGACTCCAGAAACAACCATAAAAGGCAGGCTTTTACACCTAACTTACTTCAGTGGAAGTTAATGGTGTGAACATTTTAAGTCTTGCTAAACAGCTTGCACAGGTCAAAAACACTGAAAATGACACAATGCTCTCCCAAACAACCAAGACAAATCTCTCTGTCACTTTAATTGGAATAGATACTGTTCCAATCATTCCCCACCAAATTCCCTATAAGGTTCCGGGAATTTGTCTACAGTAGCTATTAGCACACATGATTCAGTATTTAGGGCAAAGTTGCACATACAAAACAAGGAGCTACTGAATTCAGCACCTGTCATTATGCCAATGATGTTAGACAGAATAACCACTTCTATGTATGAAGCCAGCCTCTGAAACAAACAAGTCCACTGAAAACTCCATCTGGAAGGCCACCTGAGAGTTACGCCAGTAACTTGGGGTGGGGAAGAGGTTGCCAAATTAAATACTCTTTTTGTGGGCCAATCAGTAGATGTGTAGCTACAATGCAGATGTAGGCTATCTAACAAAGTAAACTTGATTTTTTGGGAGGGGGGTTAAAAAAAAAACCTTTAAAAATTGAGAGGCCTCCATTTTGTCTGAAGTAGCAGAGCAGGGAAGTAATCTGGCCTGTCTTTAGTAGTGTACAGTGCAGAGAAGATATGGCAGTTGCCCCTGAATTCTCAGCCAGGATAGTTAACTAGCACAGCATGCTGCACATATTTTCCACAATTCTTGCAGGACTGGCTCCATTCAGATATATAATGGCTCACTCATACCAGGGCATTTCTGTTCGTGGCCTTTTCCTCTTCTTTTTACAAAGGCAATAGATAGGGAACACAAATAAACCTGCCAACACCAAAGGAAAATATAGAATGTTAATATATATATATATATACAGTTCACTGAATAGAACACAGTTCACTGAATAGAAACAAATGCACCCTGGGTTTCTATCAGCCAAGTGAAGAGAAGAAGCCTACAGTAAGGCAGCAAACATAGAATTTCCCTTATTTCCAATGATATTGTTAATGCTAAACCTTTTTCAGAATGCCCATTCAAATTGGATATAAGAAGCAGTCACTCTGCATCAAAAGCAGCCATATAAGTTGTAGTTGAGATTTTAGTTGGTTTATCAATAATAACAAAAATCAGTTTACTTGAATTAACTTTGTTATACAAAAAAAAATGTGAAAATGCAGTTCTGAAAAGTATTTTAAAACAAAAGAGTTCATGAATGTAAGCTAGAACTTTAATGTTCTAAGCTGTCTGGATGTTCCTGCACCTCACATAGTACTTGCCCTTTTCTTGCAAGCCTAACTCAAAGCAATTAAAAAAAAACCTAGCTGATCTTTTATTCCAGCATATATGAAACTCTACAAACACAAAACATAAGGACACAGGAAGCTACGTTATGCTGACTCAGGCTATTTGGCTCACTAGTATCTACATTTATTAGCCGCAGCTCTCCAGGCCCTCTGAAAGAAGATTTCCACCCCTATCTCGAGATGCTGGGGATTGAATATGAGATGTTTTACATGAAAAACAGATGCTCTATAACTGAATTAAAAGGTAAAGGTAAAGGGACCCCTGACCATTAGGTCCAGTCGTGACCGACTCTGGGGTTGCGCGCTCATCTCGCATTATTGGCCGAGGGAGCCGGCGTATAGCTTCCAGGTCATGTGGCCAGCATGACAAAGCTGCTTCTGGCAAACCAGAGCAGCACATGGAAACGCCGTTTACCTTCCCGCTGTAGCGGTTCCTATTTATCTACTTGCATTTTGACGTGCTTTCGAACTGCTAGGTTGGCAGGAGCTGGGACCAAGCAACGGGAGCTCACCCCGTCACAGGGATTCGAACCACCGACCTTCTGGTCAGCAAGCCCTAGGCTCAGTGGTTTAACCACTGAATAACTGAATAACTTGTCCTAAAGCACTACTTCCCTCTGACTGGGAATCGAACATGGGCTGCGGCTGTGAGAGCAACAAATTCTCACCACAGGAGCACCAGGAAATCAGGAGGCAATATAAATTTATTCTTTCAGAGGCTATTACCTGAGGCGTATTTAGGGCAGCACAACCAGTTCTGCCACACTGGGCGCTGAGCCTAGGGGGTGCTACAGGGCGTCACAACTATGATGCAGTGAATTGAGCAGAACCAAAAATGAGAGGCGGGGAGGCTGCTGAATTTCGGCAAATCTGCCTCTAATATCACATGTGTCTATGTTATATAACACTGTAACACCAACCATTGGCAAAGGCACCTGGAAGGAAGTAGGATTGGATGTTTTGGGGCACATCCACACCACAGTTATTTAGGGAATTCCACTTTTGAAGTGGATTGTAGCCATAATTGTAAGGCATTGACTAGAGATGTGGAAGTAGGATGCACATTTCAGGCATATTAAGGTATATAATCAGCAAAACCTCACCCATCTGTTTATACTCAGTTCAATGTACAGAACCATTTGTTCTCACACAAACCTGTCCAGATGACCCTTGAGGGCCTGCTTACTGTTCTATCCACACATGAGGCAGGCAAGCACAAAACAGGGCCTTCTGCAGATCAACCAGATGTCTTCTGGTTTTCAGATGCTTAGTAAATAATAATAATGCTTTTTTGTTTGTTATTATGGTATGTATTTTTTATATTGTAAACTGCTTTGTTATCTTTGGATGGAGGGTGATATGGACGTTTAATAAATACCGGTAATAATAAATATATTCTAAAATTCCAACCAGCTTTTAAAACTCTGTTATCTGTGGTGTGGAAATTTATTTTAAACATTATGCTCTTCTTAATTTTTTAGTTTGGATTGTTGTTTAATTGTTTTAACTGGTACTCTACTGCTTTCACTATGCATAACGTGATCAACTCCCGCCCGGGGACCAATGTCCCTACTGTGGAAGGATGTGTGGGTCCAGAATTGGCCTCCACAGTCACTTACAGACTCATTGTTAAAACTGCGTTTATGGAAGACAATCTTACTCGGCTACGAGTGATCACCAAAGAAGAAGAAGAATGTATTAATTGTGATGGAACCAGAGATCTGCCTGCAGGAGGTGTTGGGTGGAGGGTGCCTTCCTCACCCTCTTGTCTCCTTGGTCTTGTCTCTCCAAAAAGGATCAGAGATTTAGAGGACCCTATTTAATGAGGTGGGCTATGGTGGGGATGATGAGGTAAGAATAATAATAGAAAATTGAATTCTATGAGCAGGAGCTCCACTTACACAAGTTACTTCCAAACAATTTCCCATAAATTGCCCCATTTCTGCTCATTGCCCCTCTGACATAAATTATCATTGAAATGGATATGTTCCGTACTTCAAAATGCTACCTCATACTGTTTATAGGATTTTGTTATTACCTATGATAACAGCTATGGCTCCTATTACCAGTCCCAAAACCAGTATCAGTGGTGCAATAAGCAACTTCCCACCTAAAAAGGAAAGAAAAAAAAATGTTAACATGAGATTTCAAGTAATTCTGTCCCCTATAGGCACAAAAGCAATGTACAGTGGTACCTCTACTTACGAATAACTCTACTTACGAATGTTTCTACTTATGAATGGAGCTCCGTCCACCATCTTGGATGCGGTTCAGATAGGATTTTTTCTACTTACGAATTTTTAGATAGGGTTGCTTCTACTTACGAATTTTTTCTCCCAATGCATTCCTATGGGATTCGACTTACAAATTTTTTCGACTTACAAATGTGTGTTCGGAATGCATTAAATTCGTAAGTAGAGGTACCACTGTATACATCCTCTGATAGCATATTACAAGAACATCGGTTGGTTACTTACTTACATTGGTTATTAATGCTAAATGTTTGGTTTTGGTTATCCATAAGTTAAGGTGTCCCCAACCCCCCCAAGTGATAGAGAACAATTTAAAATTTTCATTTATGACAATATGCTTGTCATATATGCTTATAACTGGAACAAGGATATTGATTCTTTAGAGGGGTTTACCTAGCCACTTACATGTGTTGGATCACTGACCATCTCATGAATGCCATGAAGTCCCAAACTGGCCCATTTGAGGCAGCCTCAGCATGGATATCGAAGGCATCTCTTTGCTCACTAAATATATAGGGATATACAGTCACCTGTGAATCAGTCTCTTCAGAGAGACTCACCTGGTGCCTTCTTTATGATCTTTTTGGTGCCCTGTTAAAACCTTTATATCCAATCTTTATAGCTGTTTGTTGTTGTTGTTTTAAAAAATCTGGATTGCTCCTTCTATGTAATTGTCTATTTTTTTAAAATTATTATTGTATATTGTGTTATCAATTTTTTTGGTAAGCCACCCAGGAAATCTTTTATCAATGGGCACCTATGTGAATCTAATAAATAATAATACATTACAACTCTAGTCATGCTAAATCTCTTAGCAGTGAAGGCAACAGTTAAATTAGTTATATGCCAAGGGAGAAAAATCCCTGTAAATATGGGGAAATGTATTTCATGGCTTGTATGCAGTGCACAATTAGTAATGCAGCATGTGAGTGATTACTTAATTCACTTAATTGGATTCAGATGCTGCTTTAGCAACTTAATACATTTAAAAGAGCTGTATTTTGCCTGTTTCCAGGGAATCTGTGGGATTTGCAATCCCTGCCAAAATGTCACAATTTGGACGAGCCCCCTAACTCCCCAAGCAGCTGGGTAGATGCTGGCTAAATTAATATTTTTGCCCCACTATTTCTCTGATGCCTTTTGAAAACACTGTTTTCCTGTGTTGTGTTCACTGATGACAAGGGATCATAGTTTACAGAAGAGGGACCACACCGTAGAAATATTTCTTTTGTTTGATAACCTTCCAATAACCTCATCTATTCCTACAATTTTCAAAAAGGAGTGGTGTTGTGTCCATGAATGGTAGCCTCCATCAGTAATTTTGTTAACCTATCAGTAATTGTGTAATGCGGCAGTCAGTACACTCATTATATATTTTATTGAGTTAACATTTCCAAGAGCTGCTGTGTCAGCTTATTGAAAAGCCAATGTAATTACCATTGCTGCAGCTACTAGTATTGTTATTTGCAAAGATAATCCAACCTCTACACACTGAGCCCTAAAAAGCTAAAATAATGACAGGGAGCATTCCCTGGTACCAGGAAAAACATACATGGTGGCCACAACACAACATATATATTTTAAAAAAGGTCATTATAACATTTTCACAATACAACAACAACAACAACAACAACAACAACAACAACAACAACAACAACTTATTTATACCCCACCCATCTGGCTGGGTTTCCCCAGCCACTCTGGGCAGCTTCCAACAGAAAAATGAAATAAAATCATCTATTAAACATTAAAAGCCTCCCTAAACAGGGCTGCCTTCAGATGTCTTCTAAAAATCTGGTAGCTGTTTTTCTCTTTGACATCTGATGGGAAGGCATTCCACAGGGCGGGCGCCACCACCGAGAAGGCCCTCGGCCTGGTTCCCTGCAACTTGACTTCTCGCAACGAGGGAATCGCCAGAAGGCCCTAGGTACTGGACCTCAGTGTCCGGGCAGAACGATGGGGGTGGAGACGCTCCCTCAGGTATACTGGACCAAGGCCATTTAGGGCTTTAAAGGTCAGCACCAACACTTTGAACTGTGCTCGGAAACGTACTGGGAGCCAATGTAGATCTTTCAAGACCGGTGTTATGTGGTCTCGGCGGCTGCTCCCAGTCACCAGTCTAGCTGCCGCATTCTGGATTAGTTGTAGTTTCCGGGTCACCTTCAAAGGTAGCCCCACGTAGAGCGCATTGCAGTAGTCCAAGCGGGAGATAACCAGAGCATGCACCACTCTGGCGAGACAGTCTGCAGGCAGGTAGGGTCTCAGCCTGCGTACCAGATGGAGCTGGCAGATAGCTGCCCTGGGCACAGAATTGACCTGCGCCTCCATGGACAGCTGTGAGTCCAGAATGACTCCCAGGCTGCCCACTGGTTCTTCAGGGGCACAGTTACCCCATTCAGGACCAGGGACTCTTCCACACCTGCCTGCCTTCTGTCCCCCACAAATAGTACTTCTATCTTGTCAGGATTCAACCTCAATCTGTTAGCCGCCATCCATCCTCCAACCGCCTCCAGGCACTCACACACAGGACCTTCACCGCCTTCACTGGTTCTGATTTAAAAGAGAGGTAGAGCTGGGTATCATCCGCATACTAATGAACACCCAGCCCAAACCCCCTGATGATCTCTCCCAGTGGCTGCATGTAGATGTTAAAAAGCATGGGGAAGAGGACAGAGCCCTGAGGCACCCCACAAGTGAGATACTGTACACAACTCACTCATTTTCCTGTGCACATGTACACACTTCATGGCACACACCTTCCTCTGATAAGCCCTTTACACAGGGCAGCCTCTTAGCCTAATGAAGCCACGAACTCGCTTCTTCTGATCTGCATCAGCAAACTTAACATGCCAGAGTGAATAAATTAATATTCAGGCCTCAACTGATCATTTGTCTTCAGCTTTCTCTGGACTTTGCCTCACACCTTCCTCATCCAGCTATTTTTAACTACCCATTCTTCACCGACTCGAATCAACCAGTCTTTTTCTTTGTGACCAATCACAATGAATTTACCTGATCCACACCGTTTATAAATATTAAACTCAGTAGTTTCTCCCTCCCTTTTCTGCACCTCTCACCAAGCAGTGACTATTTTGCGCATATCCAATGGACGTGTGACTGCTTATGGGTCCTTCTGGATCTGGAAGAGGGCAGAATGGTGGTGGAACAGAGCGGGGCAGGAACATGCGTGGGGGCCAGGAATGTAAACCCCACGCAATATGGTTACCATCTGCACAAGCCTGCAACACAAGGTCTTTGAATCTTGACAGTTACACTCTGACATCAGCAGAGGTTACATGAAAGTTTTCAAAGCAAAAATACAGATGGAAATATACACAGCATTTCTCCACACCTAAGTTATCCAGAGCAAGGATGGCATCCATCTTAATTTTCTAGGTGGGGTGGAGGGAGAAGGAAGTAAAACAGTGAAATGATAGTTTGTTACGCCCATCTGTGGGATGGAATACTGGGGCAGACAAGTCACAACAGTTCCTAGAGTGTCCACTAAGAGGAACTCACCTGGAGGAACACCTAAGTTCAGTTTCCTGTTCCTCCAGACATGCAGATGAGATGGATTAGCTGGCAGATAAAAGCCCCTAGCCAGCAGCCATTCTCTCTCTTAGCCATATCTCTTCTTCCATGGGAACACATCTCCAGAGAATCTCCAGTTAGGATGGTTCTCCCTCTCGGCCTGCTGCCAAGAGAGAGACCAGATGGAGCCTTACTCTTCTAAGCAGACTCCAGATGTACATACCGTATATTCCGGCGTACAAGACGACTGGGTGTATAAGACGACCCCCAACTTTTCCAGTTAAAATATAGAGTTTGGGATATACTCGCTGTATAAGAAATATGACCCAGTGTATAAGACGACCCCCGACTTTTGAGAAGATTTTCCTGGGTTAAAAAGTAGTCTTATACGCAGGAATATTTGTAAGCCTGCCTTTCTGAGATTACACTGTTAACTCAGGATGTCATATGAGTAAACTCTATCTTATTTTAATACTATTGTGTCGTGTATTTCTTTTAAGAGGGAAAAAGGGGATTTGCCAGGAAGTATAATGTTGTAGAGGTTTTAACAAACCTAAACGCATACTTCTGTTTCGCACAAAAGGGGAATGTCACTCTGCTGATATTGGAAGCTTGATAACACAAGCTTGGATAGGATCTATCTAATAATATATCCTAATCCACATCCCTAACATTCCCACATCATCTACCCCGAAGAAAAACACCTGCACATTTTGCTTCATATCTCAGGATCTACACCTATTAAATTGTTTTCTAGCATCCAAAAGGGGAAAATGTTGTTTTGTAATATGGCTTCAAACAGCTGTGAAAAGGTAATGCAAAAAACCCAACCCGGAATTTAAGGCTGTTTTTAAAAAGCTTATAATCTCAGAATTTTAGCAACCATAAACATAATTTTTTTTCCCTGGCACTTCGTAGGACAAGAGAAAAATATTTTGTTAATAATATCAAAGGAGCAGTGCCTTCCTTTTCCCTCCCCCCAATTGGTTTTCCTCCCCCATCACTTACGACAAACTAACCCCTATTTACAGTAAGTGTTGAAAGTAAGGTTTTACAGAACTGACATTTCCAGGTACCCATATCCTCTTATCTTGCAGAGATCAAAATCAGTATTTAGTATCAAGTAACAGAGTGACTTTGACATGGCTTCAATTGCAGACAAATGAAGATAAAAATACTGTAATCCTTAACACAAAACTTATGGTAGTCACCCAAAACCATCGTCCAGTAAAATATGTAAAATATGTTTTTAAAAAGGTACAGAATTTTTTATTACAGTAAATTAACTATCACATAAATACTTCAACAATAAATCCCTAGTAAATCAAATAACTGCAATATATTGCAACATAAGCCAAACACATTTTGACACAGAGTTTATTCACTAAGCTTTGATTCTGTAGAAAGGAGGTTATATTTCTTGGCCTGGAAACATTGATGGCTATTTTGATGAATAATTGTTTGTCCAGGTTGATTGCTGATAAACTCAATTTGAAGTTAATTATCTCTGTCCTCCTCTCTGAAAGTCTCATATGCAAGAGCCAAGATCTATTGGACAGTTATGCTTAGTTTCCCCCCGTTGTATTATGCCACTGATAAAGATATCTGTGTCAAAATGCATTTAGGATATGTTGTAATATATTGCAATAATTTGGCACGTTAAGGATTTTGGCGTTCACAAAGAGCCCTCGGTCGTTCCATGCACTATTGACCCTGTGCCACCATGTCTATTCTCTTCCACTGCCACCAACGAGGTTTCCCCGGTAATATATTCAGACTCAGTCAGGTTGTAACATATTAACAAAGATTCCAGTTTATTGTGAACGCAAAAAAGTTTTAAATACTTTGAAACACTGTAATCCGATTCACTCTCTCTGTCTCCCCTCTGTCTCTAACCCACTCTGACTCCTATGCCTCCCACCCACAAGAAACCAACCGAACTAACTGCCTCTCTATTTCCAACTGTCTTCCCAACTGTCTAAACCTCTGGCTAAGCCTTTTAAAAGCAGGGAGGCTCCACCTCTATTGGTGGCTCCACCTCTATTTCTATTGGTCTACCTATTAACACTTTCTCTCCCCCTGTACAGACATTTCCAAAAGAACGGGCAAATGCCACAAGGATTTATTTTTTGAAAAATTTGTTTATCTGATATGTTAATATAATTAAACATTCTATACTTTTCCACATATTTTTCCATAACTATGTTTTTGGTTGAGGACTTAATTTGTGCCAGGATGGAGTCTGTTTTCAGTACTAGAACTATGTAAAGAAAGGTATTTTAGAACTTGTGCAGAGAGCATTGCCAACAGAAGAGAGTTAAGGATCGGGGTTAGCAGGACAGATGGCAGCCATCTGCAACTTTTAGGAACTAAGCACAAGTCCCTGAGCATATGCAGGAAACTCTTCACATATCACAAAGTAATCCTAACCAATCCACATAATTCTGCAAATTGGTGGGAGGTTTTGCTTATTTTGAAAATCACTTTCTAAATATTTAGACAAATATTGACTCATGACACAGCCTTATCCAGATAAGAAATGCAGTCAAGAGATACAAGAAGTCACAAAGCTCAAAGGGTGGAAAGCTAGCTAGCTAGTGATTCCATTTAGATTAGGCACAATTCGAATTTGAGAAACAATATAGAGATTCCCCCACTCAATAACTAAACTATGTAGTGCTCACGGTGATCTTAACAAAGCATGCTCAGTTCTGATGCTTCTTTTTTGGTGTAATATACTTGCACAGAAAAAGCAGATCCAAAACAGACTTGATTGCAGATATTAGTAAAGCACATTTCCTTGAAATCATCCCATGCACACTGCCTATTATGTATGAACACACTATATCAAATCAGTCCATTAGCATGTAGAGTTAGCATGCCAGCAGTGCACCCACTGCAGCACCCCTCACTGGGCTGCTAATGCTACACATACTGCAATCGACACAAGATAGTATCACCAAGGTAACTATCTGTAAACAAACAATAAAAATGGCAAAAGAAGTTTGTTCCCCAAATAGGTTTTATCTTAAACAACTGCAAACACAGTAAATAAAGAGTTCACTTGTACGTAATATATGAGTGGTTCAGGGCTCATTTCTTCTCTTTCCAAAATAGATTTTATCTGAACAATTGCAAATGCAGTAATAAATAGTCCACTTGTGCTATATCAGTGGTTCAGTGCTCGGGCGTCATTCCGGTAATCTGACATTTCGTCGCTAAAGAGGTTAGTCATCGAGCTTTGTAGTAAGTAATAAACGATTTAAAGCAGGGTATATCTGTCCCCATCTGCATGTTCCCATCGGGAGGAGCATAGAAAGAGGATGATGTCCTTCGGTTTGTTAAACCTCCTGCTACACATAAGCAGGCCAACTCAATGTAATAGTCTACTTCAATAATAATGGACACCTGGTTTGCTCCCATTTGCTCTGAATTAAATAAAAATAAAATAGAAAAATTCCTTCCAGTAGCACCTTAGAGACCAACTAAGTTTGTCATTGGTATGAGCTTTTGTGTGCATGCACACTTCTTCAGATTTACTGAAACAGAAGTCATCAGACCCTTATATATAGTGAGAGGGTGGGGAAGGGTATTACTCAGAAGGGCAGTTGGAATGGGTGATTGGCTGATAGGTGTGGTAAACCTGTTGACGACTGTTAAGGACTGCAGTTGGTCTTACAGGAAAAAGCAAGGGGTGAGATGGCTAAAAATAGCTTTATCATGTATAATGACTTCTGTTTCAGTGTATCTGAAGAAGTGTGCATGCACATGAAAGCTCATACCAATGACAAACTTAGTTGGTCTCTAAGGTGCTACTGGAAGGAATTTTTTTTATCATGTATAATGAGATAAGACCAGGACTCTCCAAGTTTTAAGTTTGGTAATACAGTGGTACCTCTGGTTAAGAACTTAATTCATTCCAGAGGTCTGTTCTTAACCTAAACTGTTCTTAACCTGAGGCACCACTTTAGCTAATGGGGTCTCCTGCTGCCGCCGCACCGCCAGAACACGATTTCTGTTCTCATCCTGAAGCAAAATTCTTAACCCGAGGTACTATTTCTGGGTTAGCGGAGTCTGTAACCTGGAGCGTTTGTAACCCGAGGTACCACTGTTCGTTGCAATTCAGCAACTTCTCTTTCAAGTCTATTTCTGAAATTCATTTGTAATAAGACAGCTACTTTGAGATCTTGTATAGAAAGTCCTGGGAGATTGAAGTGTTCTCCTACTGGTTTCTCTGTCTTGTAATTCCTGATGCCAGGTTTATGTCCATTTATCCTTTGGCGTAGGGTTTGGCCTGTTTGTCCAATATAGAGAGCTGAAGGGCACTGATGGCATTTGATGGCATACAGTTACACAATGTTAGAAGATGAGCAATTAAATAGTCCTGAGATTGTATGTTTGATGTTGTTGGGGCCAGTAATGGTGTTGTCCAGGTGTATGTGGCAGCAAAGTTGGCATCTGGGTTTATTGCAGGCTCTGGTACCAGTGTCCATGTTAAGTCTGGTGGTTGTATTATTGTGGGTGATGAGTTCTTTAAGATTGGATGGCTGTCTGTAGGCAATGAAAGGTCTTCCTCCCAGAGCTTGAGAAAGAGAACTGTCATTGTGTAGGAGAGGTTGTAGATCTCTGATGCTGCATTGTACTGTTTTTAACTTGGAAGCTGTATGTGATTACTAGTGGTGTTCTGTTATTTTCTTTTTTGGGTCTGTCTTGCAGCAAGTTCTCTCTGGGTATCAGTCTGACTTTGTTGATCTGTTGTTTAACTTCATCGGGCAGATATTTTAGTTCTAAAAAGGTTTGCTGTAGATCTCTTAGGTGAGAGTCTCTGACTGTAGAGTTGGAACAGATGTGGCTGTAACGTAGGGCCTGGCTATATGCAATGGATTGTTTGGTATGTTTGGGATGGTAGCTAGAAGCATGTAGATATGTTTGTCGGTCAGTTGGTTTACGGTATGAGGTGGTGTCTATATGCCCATCCTGTATTTTTATAGTAGTATCCAAAAAATGTTAACAGTCATCAACAGGTTTACCACACCTATCAGCCAATCATCCATTCCCACCACCCTTCTGAGTAATACCCCTCCCCACCCTCCCACTATATATAAGGGTCTGGTGACTTCTGTTTCAGTGTATCTGAAGAAGTGTACATGCACATGAAAGCTCATACCAATGACAAACTTAGCTGGTCTCTAAGGTGCTACTGGAATGAATTTTTCTATTTTATTTTTATTTTGTTTCGATGGCAGACCCAACACCTACCTACCTATAACTTGCTCTGAATTGTAAACTAAGAGTCTTTGAAGCAAATTCTAGATACAAAGTACAAATCATCATTAAACAATTGACTGTGTGTGCTCTAGGTACAGAAAATTATGAAGTTTGTGAACAACAAATACATTTTGGTATGTAATTTTCACTGTTACGGATTTCACATGCTGTCTGCCACAATATACAATATTGTTTTCTATTTTTCTGTTTTGTTTTCTTTAACAACTCAATTTCATCCCAAGAAGCTACACCACTCACTAGACTTCATTTGTTACATGTTTATTTTTTTAAAAAAGGATTTCTTGCTGGTTTAGCCATATGTGTTCATCAAACATTTCTTTGCAAAGTGTCATCATCCACTCACCACAGACAGAGCCTCTCACTAATCTCCTTAAATGTGGTCGCTCGGGGAGGTAGCGGTATTTGCATCCAAATATACTGAGGTTTGATGTATGATCTCCAAAGAAACGGAGCTGGCGGTATCTCTCCCCGCAGCGGTAACAGAAATTAGTGTTGCACTGTGAGCAAGTCATATGGTCACACCCTTCTGTTCTCTGGATATGGATCTTTACAGGCAAAATAGAAAAGAAGAAGAGAAAAGGTTATTTCTTAAAAAAATTAAACAAGTTGGTTCTTAGTCAATTCAATTGTCTTACAAAGAACCATACAAGGTGGATCTCTGAAAAAAAGTTTACTGACTTATTGTTAACGGACTTAGTAGAACCTCTTCAAATTGCAAAACAGCCTGATTTTCAGAAACTGTGACTGTGGCATTTAGGAAGCTTCAGTAATCTGCTTTTAATACAGAAACAAATACAATAATTTAAAAGAAACTAAATAACTTGAGACTACTCTTGGTACTGTTAATGTTTGCTTCCATAACTTAAGAGTTGTTGGGATTCTTCAGCAGTTCTATTATTTCCCAGACAAACCCTACCCAAGTGAACAGGGTAGCTGCACCATTTTTCAAGAGAGGGACACAGCTCACTGGAGAACCTGGTTCAGTCCAAAGGTTCTCCAATTAAGAAGATCTCGTAGCAGATCTGCTAGCATGTGCCTACTTCCTTGGAGAGCCACTGCCAGTATGAGTAGACAATACTGCTCAGGATGGATCATTGGCTCTATAGAAGTAATCTCTGTGTGTTTATTTTTGTATAACACCATTGATTTATTTTACAACATAACAATAGCAACAAAAAGACAATCTCTGCCCTAAATTTGAACTTAATGGAGATGTGAGGACAGACAGAGACAATAGAAGAGGAATGTGTGTGAATTTTGCAGGGGGTTAGATATTATGAGTAAGAAACTGATGAGACTTCACATTGGCAGGATCTGGTTTGAGGCTGCAGGAATTAAGGGTACATTTTACAAATTCACTGTTTGTATACTGCAGTCTTATGCATTGCTGTTCAAAATTAAGTCCCTTCAAGTTCAGTAGGATCTAGTCTCTGATAAGTGTAGGATTGCAGCAGAAAAGGCGTAGCATTCTATAGCTTTAATTCCCTTCATGTTCATAAACCTACTTTAAGATCCATATACATTTGCGTTCATCAATACATTTCCATTATACATTATATACTGCCTTTAAAATTCTATTCCATCATTCAACAGCATCAACAGAAGCCCATGGAATTTCTCTTAAAACCTTTTCATTGCATCTTCAGCTCATATTACTGCATTTTTATTGTAGTGTTATCCAGTACTTAAAAACAATTCTCTGAATAAGTTTGAGAATACTGCAATACATTACTGTATTTTTTTTAAAAAAACTCTTACTTTATACTTCCTGCCCTGTGATCCAATACTATTTCTATATGACATGCCTTCTCTCTACCTGCAAGCATTTGTTCTGTTGCAAATGCATTAATAAATAGTCCATTTATTAGGGCACTAGTAGTGCTGTCACAATGGCAAGCAGAGGGTACTATAAGAATTAGTGAGGATACATATACATATGAGTTTTCCTTTCCACCAGTTCTTTGTCACCTGGATGTTTTCTTAGCCCCAAGAGTCACCATGAATACATGAAATTTAAAGCTGCAAATATTAAAATATATAATCTTGATCTATTTAAAAATGTGTATTATGCATTTCCATAAAGTTAAAGGCAGTATATAGCAACTCAAAACGTAATCTACCTTTTATATTTAAAATTTTTCTGTATTACATGTGTGTCTTCCTAGTTTTTTTAACCTAGTGGTTAGTCATCAAATTCCATGTGTATCTTTAGTTCATATGCAGAAACTCTCAAGACTTTCCAGTATTCTGTGCATTTTTTTACTTTAATGAGTAGATCAAAAATCTGAAGCATGTATTTTTTTTTAATTTAAAAAATCGCAATCAATGTAACATGCACTATGGCAGGTTGTTTTACTTGTGATGACTGGAAATGCTGAAAGCTAATGGAAGAACTCTTCATCTTTTCTGGAGTGCTTTCTGTCTTTATTTGGTCCCCATGTGGTACAAAGCCCAGCATCTTGCTGAAACTAAGCAAGTTTGGGCCTGGTCTGTCCTTGAAAGGCACTTTCTAGCCCATTTAGAAAATTGAGTAGTATATTCAATATTAAGATTAATATAATGAGGACAAGATTTACAGTTTGTATTAACAAACTAGATAATCGTCTACCATAAATCTCCCTCAACTTCCTTTGCCTCCCATTTAATATCTCACAATTCAGAAGTACGAAGTCAGGCCCTGAGAGGGGGGAAAACAGCACAAAGGTTGCCTTGCAAATAAAAAAAATATGTTCCCTTGATATTATACAAACACTAGGCAAGTAGTTAGCTACCATAAGTAAATAGAAGTGGTATAGTAATTTAGGACAGCTGTTCCCGAAGAGGGATTTATAATCTCTCATCTTCGGGAATCACAATAGCCTTGAAGATTTGCATACTCACAGTAAACACAAGGAATGTACATGAAAGCAATGCTGCAAAACCAAAACATCAGTTTCATATCAGAACAAAATGTTCCAAAACATAACCTACTTCCTTTTTGAACAGTGAGAATGCAGTTTTGTGAAAACAAGCAGAACCAGTTGGTAGAAATATTTACCATTCCTCGCTACCCTATCATTTTATAAACCTTAGTGTAGAAGTCTGATATAAATTCATGTACTGCACATAAAGCCTATTTATTTAATACAATTTACAGTGTTGTTATATAAAATATTCCTCATTCCTCCAGAGGGGTTCTGGACTCCATTCAAAGAGACTATCAATAGCCGTTTGACTCCTTTGCTTGCTTCTTCAGAGTGCTGATAAATCAGGTGCTCTCCATTTTAGTGCTATTATTTGATTAAACAGATATGTAAATCTATTCTCTCAATTAGCTGCTCCAAATACTATTCACATAGCCACTACCTTTTCAAAATTATCTACCCTAACATTAACAATATTAATTTAATAAACCTCTTAGCTTCAGGGATTTCCACAAATTCCTCAAAACAAACTAGAAGTGGAGCAATAAATCTACTAGCACATTTGCAAAGCTACGCAGGGAGTGGTATGAGTATTAACTCATTTCATTTATTTATGTAAAGTATCCAGAAACAAAAATGTGGAGTGGTTGATCAGCATGAAAATAATACAATTGTTTCAGTTGACTAGTTCTGAAACATAGTTAATGAGATGCAACACAATTCCTCTTGTGGAAATAGGGCCTGGTCCTGCTTTCTTTCCCATGCAGCCTCTGCACCTGCTCTTTGGGGTTGGAGGGTCCTCTGGAGAAGACTGGGGCAAACAGGGGGCTGCAGAGCAGAGGAGATGAAGGGAGAATTCCTACTACATCTGCTGGCATGATGTTGGATCTCATCCAAAGAGAATTTGACAGCAAAGTAGATAAAGATGTGATCAAACAAAAATGGTCAATTGACCATTATTGACTAGCACTTTGAAAGTCCTCAGTGCACATTTTTCTCAGGCTTGCTATCAAGCTCTCTTAAACAGATATTTGCCACAAGATTTTAAACACGAGAAATGAACTGGAAAATGTCTCACTGTAAACCATTATTCTTTTTCTGTGCAAGTTGTCACAACTTTACTATTTACTAAGTGGCAGGAGGAAAAATTAAGTTGTAAAAACAACATGCAGGCATCAGCACATGAAATAGATTTGTGAACACTGATATGTAAAAGGTACTTTGCGATCTTTGCAGGCTATCCTTTTAGAGAAATACAATAATACTGTTTCAGCTGTTATGTCACATCATTTGCCATAATGCCACTGCTGAGCTATGCAACCTCTCTAATAGGAATCACATAGTACAAAGGAAGAGTTAATGCTGGAGCATTAACATAAAACAAAAGTTGGGATTTGTCCACAGCAGCTGTCATTCCTTTCTATGCGTATTCCACATTGTTCCTATAGCTTCATCTACCACAGAATCAGAACTGCAAGGGACCAAAAGCCTTTCTATCTACTGCAGGCATAGTTCATCCAAGCACCCTTCCATTCATTTCAACAGGGCTTACACAAGACAACTTCTAGATATCATCCTGCCCCATACCTTCAAGGGACATGCTAATTTGGTCTTTTTGCTTTCTCCTATGTATAGAAAATTCAGCCAAGTAAGGGCAAGGAGGTAGAAGAAATCCGTATTACTTAAAAACATACGCACCAAAAGAAACAAAAAAAACCAAACCCCAAAACAGTTACATCCTGTATGTCAATCTGTCAAATAAATTCTTATCTGAAATGTGTCAAAGGTAAATGAGATCTGGTTTAGAGTAATGACTAAGAGAAAGGCTTTATCAATCTTACACACCATGCATGCCATCAAAAGTGTAGCATTCCCCTCTGGCAGGCATGTTAAGCTTTTCTCCAAACTTTAAAGCTGAAGGCAGTGATCCCTGACCCTTCCCCAACTCCAAGCTTGGGATGAAGGCTGTGGTCACAACCATTCAGCACCAGCTGAAGCCCATAGTAACACAAGGCAGCCCTGCTGGATCAGACTAAAGGCCTAGTTGTTCAATATTTGGTTCCCACACTAGCCAGCTAGATGCCTATGGAAAACCTACGAACAGGACACAGGTCTAACTGTACTCTAGGCTGTGCTCCCCAATAACTGGAACACAGAGACATATTGCCTCCAATACCCAAGGCAATATAACCATCATGAGTAGTAGCCACTGATAGCCTTTTTATTGTCTTGCCCTCTTTTAAAGTGGCCTGAATGGTTGGACATCACTACATCCTGTGGTAATGAATTCTGTAGTTGCTGCTTGAAGAAGTACTTCCTTTTGTGTATCCTATCATTCACCTTCCTTGGATGAGCCATTTTGAAAAACAAAACAAAACACTATTAACTATTATTGCTTAAAGTAAAATGATAGGTGTTTAGAGTTAAGAGTTGTACTATGATTAAATACTTCAGCCTGAAATGAAACATGAGGTAAAGCTGTATCTGACCAAGCCTGGCTTAAACCTCTGCAAAGACTATGGCATATGAGGCCTGGCAGCTAACAAAAACCTTGGTTACATTTGCTAAGGGTAGGTGCATATTTGGCAGTTAGCAGAACTAGAAGTAATTGGTATCTATACTGATCAGGAGCATTAGAATGGTAATCTGAGGGTCACTCTAAAAACATACTCAATAGAAGGGAGTATCTGTGACCACAAGAAGAGCAAAACACCAGCCAAAGAACTATCAAGAGGGTCAGTTGGAGCTCAAATCAGGCAGAAAAGAGCCTGAGAAAGGAAGAGCAAACTAAAGAATGCATGGAGAGCAGGCAGAGAAGAATCAATGTCGAAGGGGAAAAGGCTAAGCCTGAGAGGAAGATTCATAACCTCAAGAAACTCTTGAAGGGGAAGTAACAGAAGACAGCAGCTGGTGATAGACAGTTTGAGAAGTTTTGTGCTTAAGGAATGTGAAAGACTTCAGCAAGCAACTGGGAACCTAAAGCCACAGTGGTGTTCCTGGCCCATAAATAAATCATTATTGCAGCTGAGAATCCATCAAGTCAATAAGTAGAAGAGTGAGGGCTGGATCTGTGTGAAGACTTCAATCCAAAAAACAACACTTTTAAATGACAGAGATAACTAGACCCTGGATTTAATCAGGGATTTATTTTGACAAAAGTGAATCCTGCATTTCTTAGTAACAATATCAACAATATCAACTTTATGGCAGAAATAACATTCATAGTTGTAACCTCACATTATATTGTGATGTTTAAATTAATCCCATTTGTACACATATTAATTCCTATAATAAATGTTATTACAGTCATACCTCGGTTTAAGTATGCTCCGTTTTGTGTACTTTCAGTTTAAGTGCTCAGTGGACCCGTCTGGAACGGATTAATCCACTTTCCATTACTTTCAATGGGAAAGTTCACTTCAGGTTAAGTACGCTTCAGGTTAAGTACAGATTTCCAGAACCAATTGTGTACTTAAACCGAGGTACCACTGTATGTTACTTTTAAAGTGTTGTTTCAATTGTAGGTCAATCTCCCACCTGCGCTATATCGAACAGGCTACTATGAAAGAAAGATACAAACTTTATTGATTTCATATTTTTAAGGTACTGTATATATATTGACATTATATATTAGACCAGGTTTGATGTTAGAGATGGGATTTAAGAGTCTACTCACAACACTCCAGGCAGGGCCGGCCCTACGACCAGGCTGGGTGGCACAGGGCACCACGGCGCCGGCCCGCCCGCCGCTCTTCCGTGCAGCAGCGCCCTCGGCAGTAGCGCTGCACGCTGAGCCCGCCCACCCGTTGCGCAGCAGCGCCCTCGGCAGCCGAGCTGCGCCTGCCTGCCTGCCGCGCTGCGAAACGGGGCGAGGGGGGGGCGCTGGAGGGATCCATCGCACCACGGCACCAGAGGTGCTTAAGACGGCCCTGACTCCAGGTTTCAGTGTTATATAGAAGAGAGAGATTTCACCCTTTCTCCACACTGCATGTGACGCACCTCTATCATGTCTCCCCTTACTTACATGCCTACCCCTTGACTCATTAAAAAGCCTCACTCATTGTAATCTTTTCTCAAAGAAGAGCTGTTCCTTGATCACTTTGGTTGTCCTTTCCTGCACCTTTTGCAGCTGAAAAATATTCTCTTTCTTTCTTTCTTTGGTGCAGTGACCAGAACTGTACTACAAATGTATTATTTATACTGGCAGTTTTATTTTTAATTCATTTCCTAATAATCCAAATAACAGCTTCACACCAGGTTGACATTTTCATTGAGCTATCCGACCACATCCCCAGGATCCCTTTCCAGGTCAGTCATTGCCAGGTTAAACCGCATCAGCATCTTGTTCACTTGTTCCTTTTCTCCAACTCTGCACTATTAGTTCCTTGTGCAGAATGGTGCAACAGGCTCCCCCAGAATCTTGATTCTTGTGAAAGTGCCATGCCATAAATATCAAACACATTCATTAACTTGTATTGAAAGGCTTGAGTTCTTTCCTTATTTTTCTGTAGACCAGCAATGTTAAGCGCTTCGAAACTCAGCAGTTCAGCTAGCACAAACATAAATAGGGTGACAGATAAGCACTTTTGTAAAAGAGCAGCAATGTCAGCAAATGACAGGGATCAAGTTATTCTGAATCTAACAGAACTGATGACACTTAACTTGATGAGCATGAATTTCACTAAGGCATCTCAGTTTGGAAAACTTCACAGAATATTCGAGCAGCAAACAGGAACGTAACTTAGTATGCGCTCTCTTACCTTGCACTTTGGACACTTCTGAGCATTTCTTTGCCCATGTTCAATTTCATTGGCCCAGTGACGTAACAGCTTGTCTCCCTTTTTATACTCTTTGCAGTTGACACCTTCGTGCCAGGGAGAGTGGCACTTAAAACACCACACCAATTGGCAGGTTGGGCACTGTATCTGTATAAACAAGAGCACAAAACAATAAAATAGTTTTGAAGATTGCCCAATAAATGTGATTAGGAAGCCACAGTTCAGATTGCACGAGCATTCCCCCAAAATAACCTATGGCAGATGACTAAGTAATGGGGGATGGCAAAGAATGCCACACTAATGGCTTTGATAATTTTGCAGCTTCTTAGCCAAACCAGCAGTGCATTCATTATGATGATGATGAGGATAATGATGAAATGCAGCATGAGAGGCCTCAACTGTTGGCAAACAGTTTGCTGGTTACTGAACTTGTGGACACGCCAGTCTGCACAAAAGGTTCTGAAACTAGGGTGTGGGCACTGCATGCTAATTTTCCTATACGTATGGATGATTCAGCCCCCCTCCCCAAATAATCCTGCTACATCACTTTTACTTTCTTTGAAATGTCTCTAAACAACAGTAAGGCAACTGTAAGGCACTTAGGCTCAGAAAAGCTGGCCAAATACAAACATAAGATGGAAGATGTGTTTAACTAACAGTGCCACATTAAAAAAACAACAAAAACTAAAATTCCCAGCTGCTTATTGGGAAGGCCAGCATTTTCAACATTCCTTACACTGGGCATTATCACGCAAGCCCGTTTATGAAGCTCTGTATTTAATATTAAGGGCAATAACAAGACATTGCAGATTCTCCCTACCTCATGAAAGGAAACATAATCATTTTCAAGGCTCCATCCTGAAACAGGAGCCTTGTAGCTCTGTTGAGGCTTCATGGATGGAGAGAAGAGTTTTAGGAGCAGCAAAAAAAAGGAGGAACATATTTTTCCACCTGAATAAGGCCTTCCTGTGCTGTGCTATATGGCACTATATTGCACATTAAAAGCTGTAAAATGGGGAAAGGGACACTATTGAGATTTAGCTCTATTTCTCCATAATATCTGAATTGGGAGAAGCTGTACTGCTCCTGGACTAGAGCCTGGATGCAGTATTGGCCTAAATGAGGGGAAACGAACTGAGCTTGAATCTTGTCAAAACAGAGGCTCTGTGGATGAGTCATTCTCATGTCTGGGAAACTGAATGATTGCCTACTGTAGATGTGGTTGTGCCCCCCTGAAGGAGCAGCTATGCCAACTGGGGTGTTCCTGGATCCAGCTTTGTCACTGAAGATGCAAGTGGCTTTTAGTAGTTAGGATCACCTTTCACCGGCTTTGGCTGCTACAACAGCTGTGACTGTTCCTGGGTCAGAATAGCATGAGCCCAGAACTCCCAAGCATTTGTAACCTGAAGACTGAATTACTTCAACACACTCTTATCTGGGGCTTCCCTTGCACTTGGTCCGGAAACTCCAGGTAGTGCAGAATGCTACAACGTGATTGCTAATAGGAGCAGAAGTCTGTCGGCATTACATCTGTGCTCAAAAATGTGCACTGGCTGCTGATTCAATACTGGGCAAAGCACAACCTGTTACTATTGGTATATAAAGTACTTAATGACTTAGGATCAGTTTGCTTATGGAACTACCTCACCCTGTATGTGCCTATTCAACTACCTCGGTCTGTGGAGCTTGCATTCTTGTAAGTGCTACACAGTATTTGTTGAACATTTGCAAGGAATCGTTCCTTTAGCGTACCAGCCTCTGGGCTCTGGAACTCCTTGCCTATTGACATCAGGTAAGACGCCTTCACAACACTGTTTTAGGCACTGTTTCTGTTTTGAGTGGACTTATCAAGACACATGGTTTACAGTAGTTACCTTTGTTGCAAATGTTTCATTGACATTTATGTATGTTTTCACATTATATTTATGCATATTTGTTTTTAACCGATTTGTGCATTTTAGTCTACTTTTAAATATAACTGTATACCACTAGGAGAACTTTTTTATATATAGCAAATAGTTTATACATTTCCAAAACAGAAATAAATAAGAAAGAAAGAAAGAAAGAAAGAAAGAAAGATTATTTGGATGACTAAAGATAATTTGCCAACCTCTAATAAGTATTATAAAAAGTACTGAATATATCTTATTCCATACATCTCCTTCCCACTAATATTATTTATTTACCGGTAATTTTTTTCATTTCTCATCTACAGGATATACTTCCTATAAAAATTCAGTGGCAGGGTTCAAGAAAAGAAGGAATCTGAGCTTCCATTGTTCATCATCTACCAAGTACAATGAGAAAGTTCTCCCTGCCCTTCTATATTGACTTTTCCTCTGATGAAAGAGAACCCCACAGAGTTAATAACAGAGCCTGTCTGCTGGATACTTCAGTAGGCATCCTTGGTGTTCTATTTCTAAAAGCATGCAATCACACCAAGCCTTCACTTCATCTGTCACCTGCCTTCGTGCTATAGGTTGCAAAAAGGCAGAAATGTACAAAGATAGAATACAAATGAGAAATGAAAATGAAACAAACTTCTGGGCTAGGCAGAGACTGAATACATCCCCCCCCCCAAAAAAATCTGCCTGCCCAATAAATTCCCACAATACAAGTCCATTTTTAGTTTGTGCAGTATAATAAAATATGGAAGGTGATTGTTGTTTAGACTCCCACTGTTGTTCTGCTGGTTTTATATATGGCAGGTAAATGGTACATGTAGCCCTCCAGCATGACCAATGGCCAGGGATGATGGGCACATGTCCTACACTCCTGCTGTCTGGGGACTTTTTGTCTTCTAGTTGCTACCAGCCGCTCTTGTGTACTGTGGGACAAAGGGGGTTTCACTTGAGTTATGACTAAGAAAAATGCTCACCATAGTAAATGCAAGGAATTCTCCAAGGCAAAAGTGGATCAAAAGCAAGCCAGGACATTTACAACTTCTGAATCTTATTTTAGAAATAAATATGAACAATGATCTTACTACAGCAGACATTTATTCTAACTTTCTCATCACAGCTTACCAGGGGACATGGGAGTCACGAAAAGCATGAAATTCTGATTGTGGACAGAGAGCCATTTGAAAAAGCATTCTCTCGATTCTGACACAGCACCTCCACTGTCTCCCAAAGGGTACAGATAGTGCATACATTATTTAATGTTACAATTATATTTATATATAACAAAAAAGAAAAAGGAAACCATAACATACATCCTACCTAAAGACAGTTGCCTAGTTCAGACTTCATAAAACAGTCCTCTGAAAGATGGTTTCAAGGCTCAGGTACGTAGTGTGGCTCCATGTGCTCCCTCTTCCACTTTTGTTTGAGTGTTCGGTTCTCTACTTCCTGGTTTTCTTAAAACACAGTTCGTCATAATGTCCAAATTGGGAAACTCTAGCCTGTAAATGTATATGTCATGACAATCTGTGGCTAGAGAAAGTCAGGATATAGAGAAGGGAACCGTAAGCTGGGAGGGGGAGGAGAAAGCACACAAACCTTTGGCACACTTCCAAGTTCCTAAATTTAATTAGCTCTCCAGGTTTGAGGGAAGACCTGCTACTTTATATTTAATTACTTTATTCAGATCCCCCTTTTCAGTTTGCACAGCAGTCTCCAGATAATAAATTACAGTAATAAAGCACAAAGATAGACAGAACATGAAACAATTATAAAACACAGCAACCTTAAAAGCAGTCTTTTGAAATGGCACAAAATTGTCATAAAATGCCTCCTCCAGGAGTCAGAAAATGTATGCAACACCCCCATGAGAAATGGAAAGAGAGCAAGAGAGCTCCCTGGGGAGAAAATTCCACAGCTGTACTGTCTGTCTCTCATTAGAAGTCCAGTCCCTGGCAAACACCCAATCAAATATTTGTAAATGATAGGCCTATAATTTTTAAAGCTATAAATAGTTCTAACACAGCAATTGACTTCATTAATATCCACACAGAATTATGAACCCAAGACCTACACACAACCTGAAAGGTTAGGCGGCAATGTTTCCTACCAGTCACATGTGAAAACTCCAGACACACAGGCACATTGCTGCTATGCAAGATCTGGCAGGGCTAATTATTCCATGTGCAGGTGTGTACAGGATGCAGATTCTGACTTTTAAGATTATGTACCGGTATGCCATCTCCAGTCCATGCTTGAAAGGGTGAAGTCATATAAATCAATGGAAAGAAGGACTCTCACATTGTTTCTGGTTTAAACCATTCAAAAGTAAAGAAAGGGCAGGATACAGGCTTAGTTATGTTTTCCATTGAAATCAACTGGAGTTAAAATCAACGGGACACACGTTAAACAGTGCTAACCTAAGTCACATTGGTATCAATGGCTCTGCTCTAATCATGATCAAATCTGGGTTCAACCCATGGAAGATAGCAGCAATAAACACTGGAATGCATTTATATACCTTTAAGCTATCCAGTTATATAATGCACTTTAAATCTTATTACACCAGTCCCGAATCTCGCATTACGCTGCTCCTTACATTGACATAACTTAATGGAACAAGTAAATCAGCAGAATGTAATTTGAAAAAGGGACCAGGAGCAAAAATTCAAAAGGAGTTAGATTAGAATCACTGTCAATCACCAAATCAATATGGATTGACTGCCAGAGCGGTCCCTATTTATCTACTTGCACTTTGGTGTGCTTTCAAATTGTTAGGTGGGCAGGACCTGGACAGTTAAGGTTGGACAGTTAAGTCCAGTCAAAAGCGACTATGGGGTTGCGGCGCTCATCTCGCTTTCAGGCTGAGGGAGCCGGTGTTTGTTCACAGACAGCTTTCTGGGTCATGTGGCCAGCATGACTAAATCACTTATGGCATGACAGAACACTGTGACAAGTGCCAGAGTGCACGGAAGCATCATTTACCTTCCCGCCACAGCAGTACCTATTTATCTACTTGCACTGGCATGCTTTCAAACTACTAGACTGACAGGAGCTGGGACAGAGCAACGGGAGCTCACTCACTGGTATTTAAACCGCCGACCTTCTGATCAGTAAGCCCAAGAGACTCAGCAGTTTAGACCACAGCGCCACCCGCTAAAAGCATTTGCTAGGGTTTTACATGCAAATAAAAACATTCCATACTGTAATTGGAAAACCTTGGCAAAGAGCTTACACATTTTTTTCTTAGCTTTATGGTACTTGTGGCACAAAGATTTTCTTACAAATTGCTTTCAAAGCCAAGCATTCTGCAACATTTACTCACATTGTTCATGTAAAACTCACCTACATACCAATAATCTGAACAGGATTTATGCAAATATTACCCTTGCCCAAGATTCTACACCAGTGGTTCCCAAACTTTCCTACTTACAGACCACTTGAAAATAGCTGTCAACTTTCGGATTTGTAAATGAGGGATCAGCAGCTTCACCTGTCCCAGGGACAGTCTACGGCAGGCAAAGGCAACCTTGGCTCTCCTGATGTTTTGGAACTGCAACTCCCATGATCCCTGACAAATGGCCCTGTTAGCTAGGGATCATGGGAGCTGTAGTTCCAAAACATCTGGAGAGCCAAGGTTGCCTATGCCCATAGCTGCCAAGTTATCCCTTTTTTTAAGGGATTTTCCCTTATGCTGAATAGGCTTCCTCGCGAGAAAAGGGAAAACTTGGCAGCTATGCCTATGCCTGATCTACGGTATATCTAACAATCCAGGATAGCAGCAGGAAACGGCGCTGGAATAAGGGAATTTCCAGCAAAAAAGGGAAGGTTGACAGCTGAGGCTTGGAATAAGGGAGTTTCCCGCAAAAAAGGGAGGGTTGACAGCTATGAAAATGGCTGAGGGTCTTTGTGGACCACTTAATAGTTTTTCTACCTGTTGTAGCCATTGTAATACACTTTGGTAGGTGCAGTATGGTTTTTAATTGCATTTTAACTGCTTCTTGCATTTCTTATATATTATATTATATTTTATTATATTACAATTGGAATTCATAGCAATAAAAATACAATCGAAAATCAATATGAATATTTAATGTGATGGATGTGCCATCTCCCACCTTCAAACACAAATTGACAGACATGCCACAGACCACTTAATGAAGCCCACCAACCACTGATGGTCTATGGACCACAATTTGAACTCAGCTATACAGCTGCAAATAATAAAAAAATGTCCAATAGCACCTTAAAGGTAAAGGGACCCCTGACTGTTAGGTCCAGTCGTGGACGACTCGGGGGTTGCGGCGCTCATCTCTCTTTATTGGCCGAGGGAGCCGGCGTCCAGCTTCCGGGTCATGTGGCCAGCATGACTAAGCCACTTCTGGTGAACCAGAGCAGTGCACGGAAACGCTGTATACCTTCCTGCCAGAGCGGTACCTATTTATCTACTCACACTTTGGCATGCTTTCGAACTGCACACAAAAGCTTATACCCAGAAGAAACTTAGCTGGTCTCTAAGGCGCTACTGGACTTTTTGTTTGTTTGGTTGGTTGGTTGTTTCAACTGTGTCAGACCAACACGGCTACCTACCTGAAGCTGCAAAAAACAAACAAACAAACAAAATGTTTTAAATGTGCTGTAAACTGCAATATAAATATGTGACTAGTTGGTGACAGTGAGCTATGCCAAATTCAATTAATTTTTCAAAACTTTTTTTAAAAAGCATTTCACAACATTTTTTATATGTGTGTATATTCCACCTGTGAGAACCGCTGCTCTACACCAATGTCTAGATATTAATGGGAGAAAGATGGGAATACAGACTATCTATGTAAACAGTAATAATAGGTAATATTCCATTGTGGAACCTGCATAATAGACCTTCACTTGCACGAATGGGGCTTATCCTTCCTGTGCCCCCAAATCTTCTCTGAAGGCGCCATGAAACCCTCTGGAAAAGATGAGGGCCTAGGGAACTACAGCAAGTAGTAGATGAATGGTAAGACCTCTTGTGTTCATTGGCATGACAATACAACTGACTTTTGGTCAGTCTACAAAATAGTTTTACAAGTCTTGAACACTATATTTACCCAGACAGGCCCCCCTCATTACAAACTTATTTCAGTACTCCTATTTAATTACTGAGAATCAGAGCACATAAGAGAAGGTGGCCCACAATTAAGAGTCAATCAACAAGTGCTTGGCCTTAAAAAATAATAATTTCTAAGTTAGCTTCCACTGCAGATATCAAACGGCATAGCTAAAACCTACAGAAAGCTCAACCATGGATACATGCAACTTAATACTTACTTAAAAGTATGGTGGTATTCACCTAATGTTTAGTGGAATGTAGGAACTGCCAGACTTCATGAAATATTTCAGGCTGCATGGTTAATTCAAAATAAACAACAACGTGGTACAATAAAGAAGGGAACTAATAAGTTAACTGGCCAGCTACTCTGGAAAGCTGACATTAATTAGCTAATAAGGGGTATGAAACCTATAGATTTGTATTCTAAAAGCACATCTTACATTAGGTTCCAGTAAGAGAAGAAAGCCCTTTTAATGCCCACCATATCCTGGCCTACTTTTGCAGCTCACAGCTGTGCCATCTAATCCATAGCTTTGGTGAGCATGCTCACTTTGTACTTGTTCTCCATTTTGGGAGGGGTTGGAATGTGGCCTCTCCTCCGGAAGGTTGTAAAGTGCTTGCATTGAGGGCATGGCTTGGTGCTCGAGCCAATACGGCCAAGTTCCAGGAAGTACTTGTATTTGATGATGTCATCGTGTGGCAAGTTGTAGAGGACAGTTGTTTCATCCAGGTGTTCACTACACTCCGTTATGGGACATTGGATGTCTGCTTGCCCCACCTGCACCTGCAAATAAACACAAGAGCTGTGATCAAACAGGTGTGGGCACACAAATAATAACTGGACACCCAATTCCACACCAAGTTCCAATACTTAACTTGTAAATATATAACAAAAATGAATATAGCATGGCTTTTCACTTAACTGCACGCAATGCAGTTGTGAAATTACTTTTTTTAACTTTTACAGGAAATATGTAAGCCCAAATAACAAACTATTTTTTTATTTTGAAGAAACTGATCTTCTTATAATTAATCTGTTTTCAAGGGATTTTAAGTTAATACTGGTTCAGAGCAAATGTTCTCTCATCAATGCATACCAGCATTTTCAACCTATAACAGCACATCTTCAGAAACACCTTTCAGGTTATCAGCTGATTAAGATCCAAGAGAAGGAAACCTCTCTGTAGTTCAAGCGCTTTATCTTAAATGAGCTCAGAATGAACTTTTTAGCTCCCCTGGTCCCCCAATTCTTAATCATACACAGCTTCAAAATATATAAAATCTAGAGTTTGATGCAATTTTCTTTTCTTTGGTGCTGTGTGGTGGATCAGCAACTTAGCATTTCTCATTTGGCACAATCAGCAATAGTAATTTCCATAGCCTAAAATGCCTCTTAGCAGTGCAACTGTGATTCTGTACTGCATCAGAACATCAAAGATACACCCTGATACTGCTTGTTATGCTGCAGTTATACTGAACGAAGTTGGCTAATCTTCCAACCTCTGTACATGCAAATCTTACTCTAACTGTAGTAGAATGAAGGCACAATGTGCATGAAGGCAAAAGCATCTTATGAAAAACTGTTCATATACAAGTTGTTTAAACACAGGAATTTAATTTCTGAAATGTGTACCTAAAATTAAACACAGCTTTAGCACCTGTGTGACTGGAAATTCTCCAAAAAGCAACCATTCATCCAACCACTTCAAGCAACTGCAGATTGCTTGGCAAGCACAATATTTTAATCCTAAATGTTTATGCCAAGGGAAATTGTCTTCTACAGCCAATACTTAACACAGGGACAGTCCCTCTTGCTAGTACTGCAATTTCCCTTTCAGTTGTCTTTCCATTTTGATGACACATTTCCACAACAACATTTGCTTCCCAGGACTTACTTCCAAGTTCTTTCCACCCATAATCCAACTATTCAGTCAGTCAGTCAGTAACTTCGGAAAAGAGCCAACAACTAGTGGGACATAATAAGACAACCAAATACAAAACCATGCCAAATTCAAGCTGCATTATACGAAGGAACATTCCTTTACAGTTATGGCTTGAATTCAGTGCAATTTGAAGCTTTTCCTGTCTCATGCCTGACGTCATATGGATGGACAGGATATTCCAACACAAAAGAATAACATATGAAACATGGATCTCTGGTTAAATCTGGGGAGTCTGTATGGAGATGTTGGAAGACTAACATGTTAAGGAAAAAAGCAGACGACAGTGGGGGATAGCAACAGGGGAAAATAGCATAATAACTTAGGATGATTTAACATTCATGTGTATTAGATGGGCACAACCATAAATTAAATGAAAATACTATTTACACCAACGGACGTGGGTGGCACTGTGGGTTAAGCCACAGAGTCTAGGGCTTGCCGATCAGAAGGTTGGCGGTTCGAATCCCCATGACGGGGTGAGCTCCCGTTGCTCGGTCCCTGCTCCTGCCAACGTAGCAGTTCAAAAGCATGTCAAAGTCCAAGTAGATAAATAGGTACTACTCCGGTGGGAAGGTAAACGGCGTTTCCATGTGCTGCCCTGGTTTGCCAGAAGCGGCTTAGTCATGCTGGCCACATGACCTGGAAGCTGTACGCCGGCTCCCTCGGCCAATAAAGCGAGATGAGCGCTGCAACCTCAGAGTCGTTCGCAACTGGACCTAATGGTCAGGGGTCCCTTTACCTTTTTACTATTTACACCACAGGCTTTCCCCCTAGCTAGCATGAAATCATATGGTAGAAATTAAAGTGACTATGAAGCAATGACAGGACCTTGACCCTCGTGGTCAGATGAGCTCTACCAGTTTTTCTCTTGTGGTGCCTATCTATTGTTCTACCAGCTGATATTCACTAGACCCTCTTTATTATTTTAGGAGACCAGCAAAAACTTTACCCTATTAATTTTAGTGTGTCTACTCTGAGTGAAATTGAGTTGGCTACTTCCTTGATTAGTTAAGAAGGCCTCTGGCTGAGCATCTTTGTTTGATCTGAAAGCTTTTGAGGTTTTTGTTATTGCTGTCACTAGTTGCTACTGTTGTTAACATCGGCAAGCTAATATGATGGTTTTTATTATAGCTTTAAGCTTTTCTTGATTTGTCAGCACCATGAGAAAGATAGAATATATAAATGGACGGTATATAAAGATAGACTGTTGTTGTTGTTTAGTCGTTTAGTCGTGTCCGACTCTTCGTGACCCCATGGACCATAGCACGCCAGGCACTCCTGTCTTGCACTGCCTCCCGCAGTTTGGTCAAACTCATGTTCGTAGCTTCGAGAACACTGTCCAACCATCTTGTCCTCTGTCGTCCCCTTCTCCTTGTGCCCTCCATCTTTCCCAGCATCAAGGTCTTTTCCAAGGATTCTTCCCTTCTCATGAGGTGGCCAAAGTATTGGAGCCTCAGCTTCACGATCTGTCCTTCCAGGGAGCACTCAGGGCTGATTTCCTTAAGAATGGATAGGTTTGATCTTCTATATAGATAGACTATATATACATAAAAACTAAGACCCTTAATGTGTAGCTGTTTGTGGAAGACTGCTACCAGAAAAAAAAAATGAAAACATAGGAGCACAGGATTCTAACTTTTACAGAGTCAGGCTATTGGCCCATCTAGATCAGTATTGCCGACATAGACTGGTAATGGCTCGCCAGGATTTTGGGGTGGCTTGCCTCCCAGTCCTACCTGGAGATGACAGGGATTGAACCTGGAACCTTCTGAATGCAAAGCAGATGCTATACCACTGAGCTATTGCCCTTCCCAAAAGGAAAAGGGGTGAACTCCTTTCATCAAACTACTTTCATAGGGAAATCAGACACAGTTTTCTGTGGAAGGAGTTCTCTCTCTAGTGAGGTAGGAATGCCAACACCAAGGTAAAGAAACCCATATCCATAGTCATCTGTTGAGACTCCTGCATTGCTGGGAGTTGGATGAGATAACCCTCAGGTCTCCTTCCAAATCTACAATTCTATGATTCCACCTAAATCCTCATACTTGTCGAAACCCCTTGTCACTACACAGTACCTTCCTTCCTGGAAAGTTTCTAAGGTAACTTTGCTCCCTAGTTCTGAAATGAACATGATAGCTAACAGCATGGAAGCAGACAAGATGATGCAATACTATTCCAGGATACTGTACATCCTTGGGCTATTTCATTGGTTGTGCATGTAGCAAGAAAACCCCAGCAAGTTAGATTTCTATTAACAGTATCCTTGAAAACGTACACATTGCAAACACCACCTAGATGTGACTAAGGCATATGGAATAGTATTCGGATCTACTCTCTACAGGAACAAGTGAAGTTAGTGCACCAGACTGAGCTTGGAAAAACAATCCTGAATCCAGTAAAGTCCCAAGCTGTGAGTCTGGATTAAAAAACAAACAAACCCCACACAGTTCTAAAACAGCACTTATGCCTTGTTTGGTTTAAGTAATTGCCCAAGAACGTGTAAAAAATAAGAGGTGTGGGGGAGAAAATAAAATCCAGACTAGATGTTCATTTTTTTGTTATTGGAAAAACAATGTACTCTATAGGCACATAAAACCATATTGCTAAGTGCACTCTTTACACAATGATATTTTAGGCATCTGTTCGTATACACAGAGGCAACTAATTCTTGACAACTTGAGATGACATACCGAAGTGCTGTCTGGAGAGGCTGATAAGATTATTTGTTTTCCATCCCCAGTCACATGGATTCTAGACCTGAAGATTTCTGGGTAAGCAAGCAATTCCTCCAGATGTTCAATTGGAAAACAGTTCTTTCTGAATGCCAAAACAATGTATCTGATGTTGGAGAAATGTTTCCTGCGGTTTGGTTCTTCTGGTAAATAGAATTTGTCTGTGTTCATTGACATTTCCTAGGCCACTAGTAGGCTGACACATATGAACATTACAAAACATTCTGTTGATGGAATTGTTGGAATGCTGTACCATCCAGGAAAGGAAAGCTGTTGTCTTAAAATAATATCTGTGTCCTCCACACAGTTTTTCTTTCCAACGCCTGCCTGAGATGAAAGATATTATATCACATCCTGCAAAGGCATGGAGGAAGAGAAGCACGCCAGCCATATCGGCTGGAAGGGGTGAATGTACAAAGAGGATAGGCAGATATTAAATCGGGGCTGGGCAACTTCTGGTACTCAGCTAGCATGGCCAATGGTCAGGGACGATGAGAGTTATAGACCAGCAAAATCTGGAAGGCCACAGGTTCCCCAACCCTGTACTAAAGTATCTCCCAGCTAAACACAGCTAAAACACAATCGGTTCAGTTTACTAACAACTTCCTTGTGGTCATCAGTCAATCTGTAGGAAAAACCTTACATCAGATTCCTCATACAATGAGAAAGAGATGGAGAGTAGGAATTACTTCACACGACACATAACTGACATGGAATTCACTTGCATAACCTGCATGAACACAAATGTAGTTTAAGAAGACTTTCCTATGGTATCATGGGGCTTGCTATCAAACTGTGCCTTTCATGAAGCTTTAGTTTTGGGTTTTTCTCTTCTTATATTAACATGGTGGGGGGCGGACTTCCCATTGTGAGCAACAGAGAACACTTGAGGATTTGCAGGCAAGCAGGATGCCACATGCATTCATTTCCTGACCCAAGAGCCCTCAACAATTGCACAATCTGCACTACACATCCACTGTCGAAATGCAGCAATGTCTGAAGTTCTCGGGGATGGCATCTGAATTGCCTCCTGCAATTACTGCATCTGTCTGGGTGTCTATAGAAAATCTGGTAGCTCTGCTGTTATTAGTTTACATTAAAGCAATTATATTCTCAGCCACAAACGTCAAAAAAATAAACAAAAATAACCCACACAATTTTATAAAGGAAAAATCTGTCAGTGTAATACTGCTACCAAGTTTTCGTTTTCCTTAGAAAGCTAGCACTGAGACTTCAAGGAATTAAAGCAAGGCCTGGATCATGTGAAAACCAGGCAAAACTACTGTAACAGGAAACCTATTAAAAAGATCTTTAGAATCCAAATATTTCTTACTGGGTTGGATCAAGACCTTAATTATTCTTAGAACAGACCCCTGAAAAGCAATGGGACTTGACTAACTTAAGCTCCACTGATTTCAGTGCATCTAATCCAAGCATAGCCAAGTACAGAGTCAGCCCACTGCATGTCTCCACACACTCAAATGTGTAGCATTCATACTCAGTGCTAGTGGCCCTCAGGAAAATGGACACATGCATAGTAAAAAGGTTCAGATGCTTCTGCAAGGAAAAGATTTTGGACACTTTTTGAGTGGAAATGTTACTGTTAGAACCACTCTTAGCAGAAGGCAACAGCACACTTGAGCTTTTTATACACCCTTGTGCAAATTAATTAAACAAACAATGTAGTTTATTGTACAAAGCTCACATACACACGTACAAAACTCACATCTACGTACATTAGTAACAGATATGACCTCCACTATTTTTTTTAACTAAATATTTATTGATTTTCACAATAGAAAAGGGGTTTACAAAAAATTAGAAAGGTAGGGGAAACATGGATACAAAAAACAAAAATACACAGTACAAAAATCAATAAAAGAACAGGAAAAACCACAAAATAAAAAGATGAAAAGCTGTATAACTTATTTTTATCACAGTGTAGATTGGGACCTCCTCGGGTTCCCGTCCCTGTGTTTCTCAAACACACTTCTAATTTTAGCAAATTCTACCTCTAGTTATTCACTTTTAATGTTAAACCTAACCCTAACCCAGGGGTGTCAAACTCAAATTCATCGGGGGCCGCATCAGCAGTTTGGTCACCCTCAAAGGGCCGGTTGTATCTGTAGGACTCTGTGTCCACTCTTTATTATCATAAATTATTGTCACTGCATTCAATTATTACTGTTTTTTGTAATAATGTAAGTAATAACTAGCTCTGAAAGCAGAAACATAGTCAGAATAATGGCAAGTAGATATTCAAATGTACAATTATTGTACAATTTATTGAAAAATGATTTTTGGTAACTGCACTGGGTGGTGGAGGCTCGCTAGGGTTTTATGCAGGACCTTTGCAGAGCTACTAGTACCTGGAGATGCTGGGGTCCTTCTGCATGCAGGACAGATGTTCTGCCAGTGAGCCACCACCCTTCACCAAAGGGACTGGCTGAGGTTGACTCACTGGAGCTGCACTCCTGGTTCCAGGGTTTAAGGGCCAGAAGTCCTATGTTTCTGAGGAGAGGGAGAGGGAGAGGGAGAGGGAGAGGGAGAGGGAGAGGGAGGGGAGGGAGGGAGGGAGGGAGGAAGGGAGGAAGGAAGGAAGAAAAGAGGGAGTGGGAGGGAGAGAGGAAGGAAGGAAGGAAAGAGGGGAGAGAAAGAAGAGTAGTAAATAAGGAAGAGAATAAAGAAGGAAAGAAAAAGAAAGAGGGAGAGAAGACAGAGATAAAGAAGGAAGGAAGGAGAGGGAAAGAAAGAATAAGAACGAGAGAGAGGAAGAAAGAAAGGGAAGGGGGGGTCGCCGCCTTGATTCAGCGCCAGAAAAGAGCGCGAAGGGACCCAGGGGCAAAAAGCATTTCCCCGGCCCCAGCTGTTTGTCGGCGCTTTGTTGGCGCGGCGCTTCAGCAGCAAGGTCCCACTTCTGGGTCCCGCTGGCTGGGGTGCTCGGCGGGCCACATGACGAGGTCTGGCGGGCCGGATTTGGCCCCCGGGCCTTGTGTTTGACACCCATGCCCTAACCTCTTCACCTAATCCACAGATTTATTTACCACTTAATTTCTATTCTTAAAATATTACTTTAACATAATTTTTTAAATACAATTTAAAATCTTTCCACTCTTCTTCAATTGCTTGTTCTCCCCGGTTGCGGATTCGTCCGGTCATCTCTGCCAGTTCCATAAATTCTATCATCTTCATCTGCCATTCATCAATCGTTGGTAACGTTTGCTGCTTCCAGTATTTAGCAATCAAAAGTCTCGCTGCTACGGTGGCATACATGAAAAAAGATATCTTTCCCTTGGGAATCTCCTTCCCTACAATGCCCACTAGGAATGCCTCTGGTTTCTTCACAAATGTGCCTTTTAGCACTTTCTTAAGCTCATTATAAATCTTATTCCAGAAGTCATTCACCAGTGGACATGTCCACCACATGTGGTAAAATGTGCCTATTTCTTTCTTACATTTCCAACATTTATTTTCATTGTTGTGGTAAATCTTTGCTAGCTTTTCTGGTGTAAGATACCATCTATACATCATTTTCATTATATTCTCCTTTAATAAACTACACGCAGTAAATTTAATATTTTCCTTCCACAACTTCTCCCAATCCTCTATCATGATATTATGTCCCACATCCTTTGCCCACAAAATCATAGCATTTTTAGTTTGTTCATCTTTTGTATGCCATTCTAGCAGCAATTTATACATTCTCGAGAGTATTTTCGTCTTAGGTTCTAACAATTCTGTTTCCACCTTTGACCTCTCAATTTGGAAACCAATTACTCTATCCATTTTAAACGCTTCATTTATCTGATGGTATTGGAGCCAATCATCCAATTTACCTTTTAACTCCTCATATGTTTTTAATTTAAATTGGTCTCCATCTTGGATCAATAAATCTCTATATTTCAACCAACCGGTCTCCATATTTAACCTTTTGCGAACCTTGGCCTCCAGAGGCGAGAGCCAAGTAGGTGTTTTTCTTTCTAGTAAATCTTTATATCTGGACCAAACCTTAAACAATGAATTTCTAACAATATGCCTTTTAAAGCTTCCATGGGCCTTAACCTTATCATACCACACGTATGCATGCCAACCATAAACATTGTCATAACCTTCTAAGTCCAAAATATTTGCATTTTCCAATGTAAACCACTCTTTCAACCAGCAAAAGGCAGCTGCTTCATAGTAAATTTTAAGATCAGGTAGAGAGAAGCCTCCTCTTTGTTTATCATCAGTCAATATCTTATATTTAATTCTTGGCTTCTTCCCTTGCCATATAAATTTCGATAGCTCCTTTTGCCATTCCTTAAAGCAACTCAACTTTTCAATTATTGGCAATGACCTCCACTATTTTTAAGCAGTATTTGAACACAGTTCGGTATGGAGTCTACTGGTTTCAAACAGTCACTGTTGAGTTTTGGATCCTTGTACCACACTTGAATCAGTGCCTGAATGATCTTCTCCATAGTTGTACAGTCTACAGCACGGAGGTGACTTTTGCCTATACTGTAGCCCACAAATTCTCAATGGGATTTACGTCTGGGGAATTACCTGGCCAATCAAGTACCTGTATTTGCTGTTCTGTCATGAATTTCTTCACCACTTTCGATGTGTGACATAAGGCTAGGTCCTGCTGCAATATCCCAGTACCGTCAGGATACCTCCTTTCCAGCTCTGGAATAACTCTCTTTCGTAGAACCTCAATATATTGTGGCGAGCACATCATTCCTTCTGCTTCCAACACCATAATGATCAACTGACTTTTCATGTTTGTTTTGAGTACAGGATTACGAGCAAGATAGAAAACATGCTTTGTTTCAATTAATTTGCACATGTACTTTTGAATTATGATGCCTGAGAAACTTTTCCTGTTCTACAAGATCCTTTAAAAAACACTTTATGTTGTTGTTGCTGCATTATGCATGTTTATGTAATTAATTATAAACTAGATGGTAAAATTAATCAGAGCTGGTTTAGTGTAGTGGCTGGAGTGCACAGGGAAGGCCCAGGTTCAAATTCACTCAGCCATGAACTCCTTAATGTGTGGGGTAATAAATGTGTCAATTATTATACAGCCCTAGTGTAATAAACTCTAACATGTCCTTTGTCTAGCCTTGGGGTGGCACAAGTTTCAATATGGAAGCAATTGGAGATAATAGTAAATACCATGCTATGTCAACAGAGCAGCATTACGTCAATGAAACACACAAGGTGGTCAAACCAGAGTCAATTCAGTCATATTACCTATGGAGTTCTAGTTTTGATAGGGAACAGGAAACTAAAATCAGCAAGATGGCACAGTAGCAAAGCTTCTTATCTGCAGATGGAAACTGCAAAAGCCTTCCACTAATTAGCTGCTGGGGATGTTCTCTCCCACCTACTGAGCCCAATGTGCATGCGGGTAGGAAAACATGTCTGGCTAAAGAGGCTCTGCTGAAGCAGTGACTCAACTTGTTATTTGCTCAGTGCTCAGAATCATGCCCAGCTGTACTTGATGAAGACAAGTACTTCTATCCCCAGCCCATATCTGTTTTTCCTATGAATTTTCTCTATGATGCTGCCTACCTCTCTCTGCACCATGAATCAAGTATCGCCTAGTAGCATTTTAGTATGTCAACAAATATGGCCAGATTCAACTAGCAAGTAGCAATAGTGGAAGCCAATGCAAGTCCTTCCCCTATACAACAGGTTGTTTTTTTCGCTCCCTCCTTTCCCTCTGAGAGTCCTCAAATTGGCTCTGATGTAAGTGTGTTGGGGGAACCCCAGAACAGTTCATGTGGCAGGGGGTGCGGAGAGGGGAGACTGAATGTCTGGCAAGCTGAAATGCTTGCACTGATGGAGCAATCTGCTTAGCACTACATTGAATTCCTCCCTGCAGACTATTTATTTCAAATGTTGATCTACTGCATCTCATTAAAATCATACCAAGGCAGAGGATACTGTCAATATAAAACAGGAATTGAAAAAACTATCCTATATGCAATAATAACAATCCAATCCAACAAAATTCAATCCAGCACAGCCAACTCAGCTCTCTTGAGGAAGAGAGATGGAGGGAGGAAGTAGAGGAGCGACTTGGCACTGGGAAAAAGCAGCCCGAAAGAGGCGCCCAAACATTAAGCCCTAGCCTCTGCCAACACTATATGCCACCGCCGGGAGCACAGTCTGCAGCCCGAGAGCTATGCACACATATCAATAAAAATAGATATTTTGCCGGGGGTGTGTGTGTTCTAGTGTATTATGAAAAGGTTTTTTTGTATTGGGTAAGAGCTTTCTGTATATCTTTGGACAGATATGGGAGGGGGGAGAAAAAGGAAAGTGGGAGGCATCTAAAGAAACTGGTGAGGCTGCATAGGGAGCTTACTTTCCATTATGAAATGGAAGGCAGGAAAAATCATGAAGAAAAAGTATGCATGAGTAGCCAACAGTTGCAGGGAGAAGGTCAGGTGAGCCAAAGCTCAGAATGAACTCAGGCTTCCAAGAGAGGTTATAAACAATGAAAAAGGATTCTTTGGCTATGTTCAAAGCAAGAGGAGGAAGAAGCAAGTAGTGGGTCCCTTGCATGGAAAAGATGGAGAAATGTTATTGAGGACAGAGGGAAGGCGGAACTGCTCGACACCTACTTTGCCTGTGTTTTAACCCAAAAGGAAAGCAGTGCCCAACTGGGTGAGAACAGAATAAATGATGCAAGGTGAAAACTGCAGCCCAAGATAGGAAACAAGGTGGTAGAGGAACACAAGCTTAACATGAGTCCACAGTGTGATGCAGCAGCAAAAAAGCTAATGCTATTCTAAGTTTCAACAACAAAAGTATAGTGTCCCAATCAAGGGAAGTAAAAGTACCACTCTGTTCTGCATTGGTCAGACCACACCTGCAGTACCATGTCAGTTCTGGGCACCACAATTTAAGATATTAGGATATTGACAAACTGGAATGCATTCAGAGGAGGGTGACCAAGATTATAAAGGATCTGGAAACCAAGTCTTACGAGGAACAGTTGAAGGAGTTGGGTATGTTTCGTCTGGTAAAGAGGAGACTGAGAGGAAAAATGATAGCCATCTCCAAATGTCTCAAGGGCTGTCACATGAAAGGTAGAGCAAACCTGTTTTCTCCTACTCCGGAGGCTAGAACCTGAACCAATGGCTTCAAGTTACAAGAAGGCACATTCCAACTAAGCATCAGTAAGAACTTTGATAATAGAACAGACTCTCTTGAGAGGTGGTGAACTGTCCTTCCTTTTGCTGCCTCAAGGGAAGGACAGCACTGCCCCCCCCACTTCTTCAAATGAAAGCTGACCAGATTGGTTGGTGAATCTTACTTTGACACTGGCGATGAGACCTCCACTGCACTCAAAGGCTGCAATTGTGGGGTGCAGGGCAGATCCTATGGCACACCCATCTCTGTCCACTCCTTGCTTTTCTGAATTGCCACCCTAGGTGGTTGCCTCACTCTTACTCATGGTAGAGCTGGCCCTGATTCTGAGTTTAATGGTGATGGTCTGAAGCTGGGAGCCTCCTGTACTCAGTGTCCTGAATTTCTAAGGTTCTAAAATATACAGAGAGCCTTGCCTGAGTACATAAGGCTCCCAACTTCAGACAGCCTCAGGGAGTTGGAAGGTGACAAGAACAAATAGGTGGAGCTAGCATGCTTATCTCACTTCCCCCTTGTGTGTTTACTAAATGAAGCTACAGTACATCCAAAAAGGGCTAGACTGAATCCAAATATGCTCCCTCCATGAGGAAATACCATTCAGTTCATTTCCATGCATCTGGGGAATGAGATGCAACACTGATTCATTAGAGCAGAGGTGAAGAACCTTGGGATGAGGGACCAAATGTGGTCTTTCAGGCCTTTCTATCTGGCTCTTGGAATTCTCACTAGACCACATCTATTTCCAGGCCACACTTCTTTACCAGGACTGCTCTGTGTCTCAAGGGCTTCTGCCTGGCTGACACAGGTCCATGAACTGTGACCTCTAGCTCGTATGGATGGAGATGTGTGTGCCCATGCAGAGACTCTCATCTTTTGCATGGCTGAAATGTGGCCTCCGGTACAAAGGAAATAATCAAATCTATGTCCACCTTTGGCTCTGACCCCACCTGCCACTGGAATGTGGTCCATGGAAGGTTTCCCATTAGACTACATGGTCCTTGGGCTATAAAGGATTCCTTACTCACTTTGAGCCTTACACTGGGAAAAAGATGTTTGGCTCTAATCAGTATTTTGTTTCATGCACACACACTGATGCTGACTTCTACCAGACCCATTGACCAGAAAATCTTTCTAAAGCAGTGAAAATCAGAAATCCAGGAGAATTTCCCATTCTGTTCAGTTAAGTTCCTCCTTCCTCAGAAAAGGTGGAAAGGGGAAATGACCTGTCCACAATTAAACAAGGAATAGAAACAAAGAGGTATTTTGGTTTTCCATTTTGGTTATTTGGAAGAAATGAACTGTGGATCAGGTAAAAAAAATCACACCCATTTTAGGACAGAGGCATAAAGTTGAAGATTCAGAACTTTCAATCCTGGGAAAGTCTTACAACAGCAGAAAGAGTTCTGCTGGGCCCTGGGTCTATACTGCTAAATTTAAATTTAACTAAAGCATCACCAATTATCCTCCCTGGCACCATGTACAGGTACAGATGTGAAACTTTGTGAAAGAAAAAAACAGGTTTGTGGGGTGGGTGTGTGTGTTTAAATAACAACAACAACAACGCTACTTTCCCCTTCAAATAAGCTCCTTTGGACAAGTTGCTTAAACCCTCTTCAGGTTTAGAAAAGGCTCCCCACTGCAGAGGTTCAGCTCCCAACACATGGGGGGCTGTGGGAGCAAGAATAGTGATGCTCCAGAAAGCATTTCTTTCATTTCTTTCTTTCATTTGATGATAACTGTGTTTCATGAAGGTGGGCTTTGAAAGATAGAATCAGCTCCCTAGCGATGTATGCAGACTCTTCCTCCCTCACCTTGACACTTCCTCTAAAAATTGCCACAAATGCCCAGAGAACAGACTATTTATACTGCACCCTCTCTTGGACAAATAAAGCATGGAATGCTCAAAGTTTCAAGTGGTGTGCAGTGCAACACTGATCTAACACATCATCGTTGCAGGCCGGGATTATTGAGAGATCAAATATGAAAGACTTCTGAAATTGCAACATACTCAGTACTATAATTGCTTATGACATACAACTTGAACAAATTAAATACCAGTGCCTTACAACTACCGGGACGTGGTTGGCGCTGTGGTCTAAACCACTGAGCCTAGGGCTTGCCAATCAGAAGGTCGACAGTTCGAATCCCCGCGGCGGGGTGAGCTCCCATTGCTCTGTCCCAGCTCCTGCCCAGCTAGCAGTTTGAAAATACGTCAAAGTGCAAGTATATAAATAGGTATCACTCCGGCAGGAATATACAGGTGAAACTCAGAAAATTAGAATATTGTCGAAAAGTACATTTATTTCAGTAACGCAACTTAAAAGGCAAAATCAATATATGAGATAGATTCATGACATGCAAAGCAAGATATGTCAAGCCTTTATTTGTTGCAATTGTAATTATTTGTCGTTAGGCGGGTCAATTATTAATGGAATGCAATTAATGAAATTCCATTAATTGCGATGTTTATTTTTGTATTATTGTAACTATTTGTTTTATTACTGTGGAATTTACAAAAGAAAGCATTTGTAAAAAAATTTTTTTAAAGTTGCATTACTGAAATAAATGCACTTTTTGACGATATTCTAATTTTCCGAGTTTCACCTCTAAACAGCACTTCCGTGTGCTGCTCTGGTTTGCCAGAAGCAGCTTAGTCATGCTGGCCACATGACCCGGAAGCTGTACGCCGGCTCCCTTGGCCAATAAAGCGAGATGAGCGCCACAACACCAGAGTCGTCTGCGACTGGACCTAATGGTCAGGGGTCCTTTTACCTTACAATTAAATAACCAGCTTGCTTATATAGGTATGCGATCACTTGCTCCTTTTGTTTTGCTGTCATCAGTCAGAAATACCACTGAGAAGTTGCAGCAACACACTTAACAAATCTGTTGAGAACCTGTTATTTTAAACAGGAAGACAAATGCACAGTTGGATTAAAGAAAAAAACCACATCTAGATAAAAGTATTCCTTCCTTCTGATTAAATACTTGGAAAAGTGACACAAGTCTCTCAAAGCTGTACAGGCCTCTCTAAGTTGTACCTTTGCCTCTGTGACACTTAGAAAGGGTGAAATCCCTGCAAGGACTGGGAAATTTTATACAACACAACGAGGAAGTGCACATATCAGTAGAGACTATCAGCAAGTCCACATTCCGACAGTCTTGAAAGACCTGAATTTGTTATGAAGCTGAAAAATTACAAGATCAAGCTCAAAGGGGTGGGGTTCAAACAGAAATAATTAAGCCCCAGAACTGAGCATAGGAATTTTCTATGGGTGCTGCTCAACTAATTGTATTCTAGTCAGAGAAGACCCACTGAAAATTACGAAAACACCTTAACCATACACACCACACCATATTAGTGGTTTATCAGTGTAGACAAGATGAAGACTCTAAATTCACTCCATTCATTAAACATTCTGTATGACTAACATAAAAATGATCAACAGCATATTGGAAACAGCTGTTCTTTTTGAAATACATCTCATTACTTTGTAGAATTGCAGTTGATCTTAGGAAGGTATTACCCTACAGTGATTTTTACTCCCCCCCTTAATGATCGGTATGGTAATCCATATCTTCTTGTACTGTTTTTGGGCAGAAAAATAAATGCAAGCAGCAGCTCTGGCATGGAAATATGTACAGAGCTTGTGTACATGTACAAAAACACAAACACCAGCTAGGATTTCCTACATCAGTGAGTAAAGTCGCAATAGACAGAAGGCAGTTAACCTCCTGAATAACAGATGCATTATCTAGTCTTTGTACTGCCTTCAATGGCCCATATGACCTTCCTCAGCGATAAGGAATCAGCTGATATTAAATCAACACACTCCCCCACAAAGAAAGGAGACATTAGGATCCGAGGCTAAGCTATTGTGTTTGTATCTCCTGGGGTGGGTGAAGGAACAAACCTACACAGTGGATGGCTTTTTCCTCCTTACATGGAAATGGAGATGGGTTTGTCCTTACAACTGAACAGGCCAAACACTGACATATGGGAAAGGAGCAGAATATTTACCTCCCCCCCCCCAACAACAAATCACAATAGTGATTTACAGCACCATGTTAACCATGTCTACTCATGAGACCTACTCAATAGGGCTGGGTCCCAGGGCCAGTGTGGGGTTAGGCATTGCAACCTCCATGGGAAAAGCCATTCACACAATCCTGGAAGTCGCAACTTGCTTATTGGGGGCCTTGTTCTCCCCCCCTCTCAGACGAGTGTGGAATGGCAAGCAGGCAAGGCTTAGGAAAGGCACTCTGCACATGTTCAGAGCCCTAACAGCTGTTCTAAAATTGAGCTCACTTGCTTCTGATCTGAGCTGGGGAGAGGCCAGACTAGGGCATAACCTTGGAAGTTGTAACGGCAGGAGAGCAGTGGCGTTGTTGACCTACTAGTATCCTTGGAGCAAGGCGGGAAGACCGCAGGCCTGCAGGCGAAAGGAGCTGAGGGGGGAAAGGCAGAAAGCGGGCGAGGTGGGAGCGCGCCATGCTTACTTGCGAGCTGAGATAGAACTTGAGGCACTCCTCGCAGACGGGCTTCTTGCAGCAGGGCAAGGGCTTGAGGGGCTTCTCCTCCAGACACACGCGGCAAGTCAGCACCAGCAAGGGCCCGAAGTCCCCGGAGATGAGCCCGGAGAACGGCTCGGGCAGCAGGTACAAGTCCACCTCCAGGCTGCCGTCCCCCGCTGCCTTTTCCCTCCTCCTCCTGGCAGGGAAGGCGGCGGCGAGACGCCGGGGCCAGGGTCCCCTCCTGGGCGCGGAGACACTGGTGGGGCGCTGGGCCGCCGGTCGCTCTCCACGCAGTAGACGGTGCAGTAGACGGGCCTCAGAGGAAGCCGGCGGCTGGGGCTGCTTCCCACTTCCGAGCCGGAGCCCTCCTCCAGGCGAGCGACGGCGCTACCGTCCTCCGCCTCCGCTTCCCGGCCCAGCGGTTCACCAGGAGGAGCCGGCGGCGGCAGCGGCCCCGGGTCGCCCTCTGGACGGGGCGCCGCTGCCCTCCCCGCTCCCCCGCGGCCGAGAGAGGCGGCCCGGGGGCGCTGGCTGTGGCGGCGGCTGACTCCCGCGGGGCGCTCGCAGTGCTCAGCTGCTCCCCCATTCCCCCCGCCGCCGCCGCCCTCGCCGCCGCGGCCGCCGCTTCCCATCCAGCCGCCTCCCGGACGTGTGGTGCCCCAGCCGGATCCGCACGGCGTACAGCGCCGCCGCCACCTGGCTCCGTCCCCCCTGCGGGGATTCCTCCTGCGCCCACCGCTAAGGGAGCGCCTGCAACCCGCCTCGCCAGCCCCGCGCACGTAGGGCCCGCCGCCCCGACAGGGACCGCCTCATCCTGCCAGGCGAGCCGAGTTCAAAGAGGAGGACGAGCCCCTCCCGGAGCCGCGCACACCTCTCGGCGCTACCTAGAGCCTACGGCACGCGCGCGCCGCCCTTTCCCACCGACGGGCTCCCTGCTTTTCGCTTCCCCCCCGCCCGCCCTTTGTATTATTACATTTTATGATAATTGTATCTCTCATATACATTCCCCACCACCACTTTCTTCTAAAGCGTTACGATTTTTATTTTTTTAAAAATTAACATAGGGTGTCTCTATTTCTCCTTGACGCGTAATGCGATCTGATCTGTGCCTGGTTATGGAGTTCAGAAGGGTTCGATCTTAACTTACTTTGTTTAGGATTAAAGCCTTAATGTCCCTTCTAGCACACCCAAGGTCACGCCCAGTTACCCATTTCGTAATCTAATCTAGCTCTAGAATTAAGAGGAATATAACTTACAAATATCAC